>NC_140590.1:451238456-461238456 GCF_964204655.1 Triturus cristatus | reverse complement strand
CGTCCAGGGGGCCCACCCATTCCTCCCACCTTCCCTTCAAGCCTTCTTGGACCATGGGGGTATTGTTAATAAGAGAACGATGTATTCGGGATATACCCCCCTCCCTAGGTTACCCAGGAGGACCTGAGCCTCCGGGGGGCTGTGATCCGGCAGCCGAACGTCCAGAGGGGTGTAGGTGCGTATGGCGTGTCGCAGTTGGAGGTACTTATAAAATTGAGATGAGTGAAGGGAGAAGCGCGTCTGCAGTTCCGCGTATGAGCACATGCGTCCCCCCCCCCCGCCAGACATCCCCCAGTTGGGAGATGCCGAGCAGGTCCCATGATCTAAAACCTTCCAGGTCCGCAACGTCCCGCAGCCATGCCCCATGCCAGAGGGGAGTGGCACGAGTCAGCCGCCCGGTCCACCGGGTATGGCGAAGCACCGCTCGCCAGGCCAGGAAGATCGCTTTGGTGATGTCGGGGCAGGAAGCGGGGATGGGAGCGCCATACAGGCGGTCCAGAATGCAGGAGAAACCCAACTCGTCTAATTCCACCCTGTAGGCCGGGTCGGACCATCCCCCTCCAAACCAATCATGAATGACTAGGAGGTGAGTGGCCAAATAGTAGAGGTAAAGATTGGTCATACCGAGCCCTCCATCAAAGGTGGGCAGGCGACATGTCGACAGGGCCAGCCGCGGTCTCCCACCACCCCAGAGAAATCTAGTCGCCAACCCATCCAGCTCGCGGAACCAAGGCCTCGGGAAGGACACGGGAGTGTTCTGTAATACATAAAGGAACCGGGGAAAAATCATCATTTTGTAGAGTGCCACCCTCCCCAGCGGGTTGAGCGGGAGCGATTGCCATCATGCCAGGTCTACCTTGGCTTTCTTAACCAGGGGGGTCACATTAAGGGCCCAGCTCAGGTCCGGGAGAAGGGAGACCCAAATACCCAGGTATTTGAAAGACAACCGACGGAGGGGAATATTGTCCTGCCAATCAAAGCATTCCCGGGAGGGGTGTAGAGGCACAAGGACCGATTTTTGCGGGTTTAAATAGAGGCCAGATGCGCGGCCAAAGCGGCCCAGGATATGGAGTGCACGGGGACCCGAGCGCGCCGGGTCGCTAAGGTACAACAAGACGTCGTCCGCATAGAGGGCTATTCTGTCTGGTTCAAGACCCGGCCACTCCCAGCCCCGAAGGAGAGGATCCGCTCGGATCAGGGCAGTAAGGGGCTCCATAGCAAGAGCAAAGAGGAGGGGTGACAGTGGGCACCCCTGCCGTGTTCCCCGGCCGATCCGAAACGGGCGCGACAGCGCCCCATTAACCAACACTCTGGCACGGGGGCGTGCGTAAAGGACTCGCACCATTCCAACAAACTTGGGGCCGAAACCCATGTGGGTCAGGACCTCAAATAGGTAAGGCCACCCAACCGAGTCGAAGGCTTTCTCGAAATCGGCAAGTATGAGAGTGAGATATGGGGATATGCGATGGCGATGAGCCAGGGCCACGTGAAGGCGACGAGTGCCTCGGTCCGGCATGAAGCCGCATTGGTCCGGATGCACCAGGCATGACAGAAAGGGCCGGAGCCTCTGGGCCAGGACCGCCGCGTAAAGTTTGATATCGGTATTAATAAGAGAGATCGGGGCAGGGATGGGGTGTTGTTCGTTATTATCACAAGGCAACCCTTTTTTTGTGCTGGTTCTACTGTGCTCTCGGGGGGACGAATGATGGTTTCTGTGTATGATGGGGGGTAGGGAATTAACTTTGTTGTCTTGGAACGTCAATGGACTGGGGGACAGGATCAAACGAGGTGTGGTCCTACAGTATCTGAAGCGACTCTCGCCTGATGTGGTCTTCCTGCAGGAGACGCACCTTATTGGCAATTCCTTCTGCGCCATGAATCGGCGTGGCTACCGCCTCGTGGCCCACTCGGGCTTCACGTCAGGCTCGAGGGGTGTGGGTATCATGGTAAAGAACTCGCTCCCGTTAGAAACTGATGAGGTGCTCCACGATGACAGGGGACGTTACACTGTCTTGGTGGGTAGAATGGAGGGCAAAGTGGTTGTCTTTGTGTCAGTGTACGTCCCACCGGGGTTGCAGTCGACCACCTTTGCAGATCTGGGGCGCCTCCTCCTTGGCCTTCCGGGGGGGCTTCTGGTGGTGGGGGGGGACTTCAACGCGGTGGTTTCTGGGACTGTGGATCGTCACCCCCCTAGGGACCTCCCCCGGGCACAGGCGTGGCTATCCGGCCTCTTGGATACACTGGGATTGGTGGACTGCTGGCGCTTAAAACATCCCACGCAGCTGCAATACACTTTCCACTCGGGGGCCCATGGTAGTCTCTCACGGCTTGATTATGTCCTTGTCCCGGCGGCCCATGTCGGGAGGGTGGGGGAGGTGCACCATTTGGCACGGGGTATCTCGGACCACTCCCCGCTATTGTTGCATTTTGATGTCTTTCCGAGGGCTGAGAGCAGGGTGGTCCCAATCAATTCCTGGTACCTGCGCGACCCCACCATTCGCGCTGACTTGATTAAATCCCTCCAGCGCTATTTTGAGGAGAATGTGGGGTCAGTGCCTTCAGCTATCCCCCTGTGGGAGGCCTTCAAAACAGTACTTAGAGGGGAGGCCCTATCCCTTATTTCCCACGCCCGGAGGCGCGAGCGGGAGGAGGTGACCCGGGTGGAGGCTGAAATAGCTGAGCTGGAGGGTAATCTAGAAGATGGGGTGACGGATGCTGCACTACATGTCCTCCAGCTCAAACAGGCGGCTTATAGGGCCCTCGTTACGGAGGCGGCCAGGGGCCTTAGTAGAGAGCAACAGGGGCGACTGTATGATGTGGGTGATAAGGCTGGTAAACTGATAGCGCGGTTGGATAAAAAGGAGAGAGCGAATCGTGTGGTCCCGCTGATTGAGAAAATGAATGGTGTGTGTGTAACTGAGCCAGAAGAAATTGTCTCCTGTTTCGCGGAGTATTTCCGCGAGGTGTATTCCCCGGTCTCTTCTTGCTCGGAAGAGGATTCCCGTGCCCTGCTCAGGGATATCGCGCTGCCTTCCCTGTCCGGGGAGGACAGGGTGTCGCTGGACGCCGCTCCCACCTCCGACGAAATCGCCCTCGCCATACGCTCGGTCGCTTCTGGCAAGGCCATGGGCCCGAACGGTATCCCTATCGAGCTGTATAAGTTGCGACCGGATACATTGGCGCCTCACCTCCGCGCAATGTTCCTCGCGGCCCACTCGCTGGGCTCCCTCCCGCTTGACCAGCGTCTGGCTACAATCGTGGTGATCCACAAGGAGGGGAGACCTCGGGATCGGGTTACTTCTTATCGGCCTATCTCATTACTGAATGCGGAGCCCAAAATTCTCGCTAAGGTACTCGCCAATCGGCTGGTCGGTGTGGTGGGAGATCTGGTTCATCAGGACCAGTCTGGCTTTATTCCCCATCGCAATACAGCCCTTAATCTGCGGCGTTTGCATGGGGTGCTTGCGCGCGTCCCATTTATACGGGAACCGGCCATTTTGGCGTCCTTAGACGCCACCATGGCGTTTGACACGCTTGAGTGGCCATACATCTGGGCGATGCTTGCGAAGTTCGGATTTGGCCCAGGATTCATCAGTTGGGTCAAACTGTTGTATGCGGGCCCATTGGCGCAGGTGGTCGTGAACGGAAGAGTATCGGCCCCGTTTGAGCTGGGCCGGGGCACGCGACAGGGCTGTCCCTTGTCGCCGCTTCTTTTTGCGCTTGCCTTGGAGCCCCTGGCGGAGTGGCTGCGGTGGGAGCCTTCCATCCGTGGTCTCCGTTGGACCCCCGAGTATGAGGACCGCGTATCCCTATACGCTGATGACATCCTTCTGTACCTAGCCTCCCCACGTAAATCACTTATAGTGCTAGTTGATGTTTTACACTCGTTTGGTCGTAACTCCGGTCTCGTCATCAACTGGGCTAAATCGTGTGTGTATGTTCTCTCTGGGGAGGCTCCTATTCTCCCGCGGGGCTGTCCAATCCAGATCGCCCCGCAGGGATTTCGGTACCTGGGTGTCTTCATTACTCTGGACCCGGAGGCCCGGTATGAACGGAATCTGCTTCCCCCCCCTCCAGCGTCTGCGGGTAGATGTCGCACGCTGGCGGCGCCTGCCGCTTTCGCCGCTCGGCCGGGCGGCATTGTTCAAGATGATGTCTCTGCCGCGTTTTCTGTACGCTTTGCAGAACACTATGGACTTGGTCCCAGCGCGCTACTTCCGTGAGGTGGAGAGTCTGCAACGCCGCCTGTTCTGGGACGGGAGGCCGCGCATTGCTCTGGCTAAGCTGACGCTCCCATGGTTTGACGGGGGGATTGCCCTCCCGGATATTAAACGGTACTATTGGGCCTCCCAGCTCGCTGCCATTAACCATGGCCTCTACGGGCCCGCCTTAAACCCGGCATTTGAAATGGACAAGATGCTCCTGCCAGGTGGCGACTACAATCGAGCGCTCTACTCTAGCGCGCCCGACGCTCGTCTGACGGGCCCCACGCGTGTTATGGTGCAAGTTTGGCACGCGGCCAATGCAGCTATGGGGTGGAAGGACCGTTTGACCCGGGCATCACCTCTATACGCGTCTGAGCGGTTAGGTTCCCTGTGAACCTCTAAGGGCTTCGAGAAGTGGGACATAATAGGTATCAGTAAAGTGGGGGATCTTTGGACGAGGGGAGGATTTAAAACGTTCGATATGCTGCAGACGGAATTTCAGTTGCAGGGCAGTGAATACTTTCGGTATTTGCAGGTCCGTCATGCGCTGGGCTCCGTCTTCTCGGACGCTGCCTCCATCCCGGAATATTCCCCCCTGGAGGATAGAATGCTGGATGGGCACGTCCCGGACAGCACGATCTCACTTATATACAAAAAGCTAATTAACGACCGCTCGGGCCTGTTGACTGCCCTTCGTGCGGCTTGGGTTGCTGACGGGCTGGAGTTGGACGACGAGGACTGGACCTCTGCGGTGGCCTCCCCGAAGGAGGTGGCCATACCGGCTCGCCTTCGCTTCGTCCAGCTCAAGATACTCCACCGGGTCTACATGACGGGGCCAAAGCTTCTGCGTATGGGCTATGCTGGAGATGGGTTGTGTAAGCGTGGGTGTGGTGCTTTGGGGACCTTTATGCATATTTTGTGGGAGTGCCCGGAGGTAGAGGGGTTCTGGCGTGGTGTACATGAGGTGTTGCGACATGTGGCGCTGTTGCCTGAAGCGAGGAGATGCCTGTTGAATGTGTGGGAACCGACTGATTACTCGGCGCCGCAGACGTGGTGGGTGACTCTGGGATATATGATAGCCAAGCGTGATATTGCTCAACTGTGGGGATCCCAGAGGCCCCCGACGGTCTCGGCCTGGAAAGAACACATGGACTGGTGCATGTTTCGCGAAAAGGTGGTGTATGTGGCGAGGGGTAAGCCTGGGACATGGGTGAAAGTATGGGGCCCCTGGAACGCCTACCGAGGGGGTATCTGCGCACCACCGCTGCTGCCTGATGCCTCGCCAGCCCCATCCCCTTAGCCGACTCATTCCCCCGCTGCCGGGCATTGGGTTCCCCCAGTCCTCGCTCTGTTCTCTTCCCCCTCCTCACACTTCTGTGTATAGTTGGGATCCCCCCTCTTGGGGAGCACGTGCTGCTATTTTTGATTGTGGGTTGCCTTGTGGGTGTGGTTTTAATTTTTGTTGTTCTTAATTTAAAATGAAACCGCATAATGGGGCCTGGATGATGTGGCTTTTGACATTGTTACCTACTGTGAAATGCTCCTCCTGTAATGCCACGTGTTCCATAAATGTATGTCGTATGTTCCTACCATTGCTAGCGGCCGGCCGGAAGGTTGTGGGCCCATACTTGTATACTTTTAAGACTTGTAATAAACGGTTTCAAAAAAAAAAATAAAAAAAATAAGAGAGATCGGCCGGTATGCCGACCTATCACAAGAAGGCGGCGTAGACTTGGGCAGAACCACAATCGTGGCCATGTCGGCTTCCGGAGGGAAGGAGCCGTTTTTGACCGCCTCAGCATAGAGGGCACTCAACCGTGGGACCAGAAGGTCCTTATAGGTGGCATAAAACTCCTGGGGGAAGCCGTCCGGTCCCGGGGTCTTCCCCGCGGACGTACGCCCTATCGCATCCCCAATCTCCTCAGGAGAAATAGGCACCTCCAGACTCTCCCAGTCACTTGACCGAAGAGAAGGAAGCCGTAGATTACTAGCTGCAAGCAGCGAAGCCAAGGATAAGTCCGACGCCCGGGCCCGGTACAGCTGCGAGTAGTACTGAGCGAAGGCGTCTGCCATTGCCACGGAGGAGGACTGGAGCAGGCCATCCGAATCGGCCACCGCCGGAATGATGCGCGATGCCTTTGGGTAGGTAGCCAGCCGATGCAGCAGCGCGCCATTCTTATCACCCCCCCGTATACCCTCGCCAGCGAGGATTGCCAGAGGAGTTTAGCCGCATCGAGCGACCGTTGACGAATCTCCTCCCGCAAAAGCCGCAGTTGCGGGTCCCCAACCGCAGAGAGAGGTTGTTCCAGACGTAGCGCCCGGGCCTCGCAGGCAGTGAGTCGCTGGAGTTGCGTCTGGCGGTGCCGCACCACCAGTGCCTTGGCAGCCCCCCTGATGGTGGCCTTACAAGCCTCCCACAGGGTACCCGCCGAGGAGACCGACTCGTCGTTGTCCCAAAATACTGCGTCAGTGCGGACCCCACCTCCCTACAGAGCTTCTTATCCTGGAGAAACCAGGCGTCGAAGCGCCACATCTGGCGGGCCCCACGGGGCGGGGGACCCAGACCCAGTAGGACCGGAGAAGGATCGGATATCCCCCTGGGAAGGATGCGGACATCCTGGATGCCCGCACAGTCGGTGGAGGGGACAAAGATCGCATCAATCCGTGCATGAGTGTGATGGGCGGCCGAGGTGTGAGTGTATTGCCGCGCGCGTGGGTGCCAGATACGCCACGCATCACATAAGCCCGGAGCCTCCGCCCAACTCACCAGCTGCTTTGCCCGCGCGGGGCGCCGAGACCGGACCTGAGGAGTCGAGTTGTGGAGCAGAAACAGCGTTGAAGTCCCCACCCAAAACAATAGCGCCCGGCGAGAGAGCAGCCAACAAGGATGCGACGTGGGATAAGGCCTGGGACAACCTGGTGGGCGGCGCGTAGAGTGACAGGAGACTGAGCGGCCGACCCTCCAGCGTGCCGCAAACGGCGATCCCCATCCCGCGGGAGTCGTGAATCACTCGGGTAAAGACAAAAGGGAAGGAGCGGCGCAACAGGACAACGACCCCCCGAGATCCGCGAGAGAATCCCGAGTGCCACACCCGGTCGTAATCGTGCCAAAAAGGGACAGTTCTCGCCAAGCAGGTGGGTTTCTTGAAGGAGGAGCACGTCGGCCTCCGCGCGCTGGGCATACTTAAGGACTGCAGTGCGCTTGAGTCTATCCAATAAGCCGTTCACGTTCCATGACAGGACGCGCACTTGAGCCTTGGAGGTGAGGTCACCCATGGGAGTGATGGGGGCAGAGCGCACTAGGAAGGAAGTGGCCAGGGGAGGCCAGGACCACGGGTCCCATGCTAGAGGAGGCCAGTGGGCAGCGCAGGAGAGCGAGCGGCGGCGGAGCCCGTGCGGGCGACTGCATGGAGAGGCGTGGCGACGCGCGGAGTGTGGTGCAGCAGAAGAGACTCAAAGGAAAACAGACCCAACACAAACAAAACAATCTCCCAAGGAGGAACAACCAACAGTTCTCCAACCCCAACCCCCCACCCCCCACCCTACACTTCAAGAACGGAAGCATCTGTCGCCCTAACTGACCCAACAATTACAAGACCCCAAGCCTAAATGCTCGGGTGTAAAGAGCGTGGTGGACCCCTCCTGAAGCACGGATTCCAGTGTTGCGTCCTAGGTTGTTGCGGGAAAGCTTAAGATTGCAAAGCCCCCCCCATCCCCGCCCCCGAGCAGGGACGCCGCCTCCCCTTGTGGATGTATGAAGCAGACAGTAAGTTACATAGCAGGACTGCGGGAGAGGTCGGACAGGTCAGTCTGTACGTTGAGAGGAGCTGGGGATCCGCCCGGCCGGGGTGACAAGCGGCGCCGGGGTCCCCCAGCCGCATGAGATGATGTGCCAGAGGAGGCCGATGAGTCCCTCACATGTCTCTCAGAAGTGTTTGCAGACCGGGTCCGAACCATCGCCGCGCCTCGGCGCAGTCGGGATTGTGTGCGCTTCCTGCGCCGTGGTCGTCGGGATCCAGCTGCATCGCGGCCCCGGGGCACCGCAATGGACGACACCCCCGCGGGCTGGCGCAGAGGCCTTTCCTCAGTGAGCCAGGTCCAGGCTGCCCGGGGGGTATCAAAGAACAGCGTCTTGTCCTGGAAAACGACACGAAGGCGGGTGTCAGGATCCCTAGCTCCAGTCCCAAAAAGACTCGCAAACGGTTACACACTAGTGATCACTCAGGGTTGAAAACCAGGCGTCAGTGGTCGAGTTGCTGGCAAGTTCGCAACTCCAAGATGGCCGCTAAGGTGCTGGGGTCTGCGGTCTAGTTGATTACAAGATTCTGGAGCGAGCTGATGTGACGCGCGCACACCTGAAGTATTGCGCACTTCACTGAAGCGTTTCCACAGAGAAGACAGAATTTAAGAGCGTCCGTAGTTTTAAGGCATAAATACTCTTAGAGCTCGAGTTTTTTGGGAGAGTTTATCAAGCGTCCAAGTTAGTTAGTCATAGAATCACAATAGTTACCCGAGGTGAGAGAAAGAAGTTATTCGGAAATTCCGAGCGGAAAGAAACTTACCGACATCCTGACAGCGCTTCGTTCTTCTAGTCTTCGAGTCAACTGGCGAAGCAGCAAAACCTGAAAAGAAAAGAAGAAGAAGAAAGCTAAGTGAACTTCTGAGAGAATTCCTAGAGTGATAAGATATAATAAGTAATGTAAGAATACAATGTCGTTAAGGTAGATACTTACCATTGACAGCAGATTTTAAGACTCAGTAACCTGTAAGAAAATAAGAGAAGATAAATGATTATTGGTTGTGAGAAGTCCTAAGAGATACGACATTAATAAGACATTAAAGACAGTAAAAGAAAAGATAAAAGGGCAATACCTGAGGAGAATAATCCAGTTTAGAATTAGAACTGAGAATTCCTGTGGAGAGAAGCCGAACCAAGAACAAATAAAGAGACAAGAAAAGAAAACAACCTAAAGGACAATAGATAAAACCATAAGGAAGAAGCAACGACGCATTAGGAGAAAGACCCAGTTAAATCCTATCTGGTAGGTTAAAGAGTAGGAGGGGAACACATTAGGAAGCAAGGAATAAATAGGTAATAACTAATAAAATATATTACAGGAAAGAACACCAACTCGAACCAGAGAGAGAAGAAGGCAGCATAGCGCCAAAGAGAGGGGCACAGAGTTTTAGGATCTCGGGTAGGTAGCTTTTCAAAGAAAAATGTAGAAGCAAGAAGTAGGATAGAGTAGAGGAGGGAAAAAACAAATAATTGTTGTGTGCTTAGTTTTTCTAGGGAGACATCAGCTAGCCAGATCAAAGGCGGAAGAAGGTTTCCAGATAGAAAAATCTGAAGGTCCAGAACCAGTCTCTCTTATTGTTTATTATTTTATCCACTTTCCCCCTTCCCCCTTGCTGATCAGTGAGCGCCAAGTATTCTATTGGGGCTGAGTGGTTGGTAGTGGGAGTTGGGAAGCAAGCAACTTCTGTTCCTGTGCAAGACTACAGAACCAGCGAGAAGCTGAAGGTGAGCTCTGACAGCGGGCCGGTAATTGGAGCTGATATTGAAGGCCCAGGGAGCGCAGCTTTTGCTTCACCTCCGTGTAGGAGCGGCGTTGCTCTTGGACCTCCCGGGTGTAGTCCGGGAAGATCATAATGGTATGGTTATTGAAAGTCAAATGGCCACGCACCCGCGCCTCCCGCAGGATAGCGTCTCTGTCCCTAAAGTTGAGGATCCTAAGGATAAAGGGGCGCGGGGGGGCTCCCACGGGAGGTTTGGCCGCCAATGACCGGTGTGCCCTCTCCACCACGAACCAGGTCGACAGCCCGCTCGCCGGCATCCAGGACTTAAACCACGTCTCGAGGAAGTCATCAGCTCGGCCAGACTCGACCCCCTCCGGAAAGCCCACCAGGCGAAGGTTATTGCGACAGGCGCGATTTTCGGCATCTTCTGCCCGCCTGTGCAGTTCCTTGGAGTGGGTTGTGAGCTCCCGGACCTGGTCCTGTAGTAGGTGAATGTCGTCCTCTGCCGTGGAGATCCGGGATTCCGCTTCCGTAATGCGAGCCGTGGCGTTGCGGAGATCCTGCCGCAGGAGCGCAACATCGACCTTCACCTCCCCAACCATCCTCTCCAGGGATGTGCGGGAGGCATCAATGGCTTGAAGGATGACGGCCAAGTCCTTGTTCGGGGCCGGAGCCCCCCCCCCCCCCCCCGCCCGCGCCCGGCGGATCCGAGTTCGCGAACTGGTCAATCCTCGTCTGGTGGGACGCGGTCGGTGGTTTGGAGCCTTTCTCCTTGCCCATGGTGGACCTAGGGAGCACGGGCCGGGCACGAGAGCGGGCGCAGTGGACCAGCCGGCGGCTCCCACTCGGCAAACGAATCAGCCCCCCGCACCAGGCCAAAGAGGGGGGAGATCGAGGAGAAGGGGGAAGGGCAAGGGTGCCTCCTGGCCCCAACTCTAGATCTGGGCCAAGCCGCCGTCATTACGTCGTGAGCTTCGCGCTAGAGTCCGCGCCCGCAATGGCCCTCCGGCGGTGTACCGCGTGCAGGCCACTGAGGCGCCGTCCTTCACCCCAGCCCACCGGCTCGACCAAGTCACCAGGGGGGCTCCGCATCCACCTTGCTCCGGAGCTGACAGCCGAACCCCCCCCCCCCCCCAGCTCCGGGGGCCAGGGAGAGCGCCGGGGAAGACAATCAAGGTGTGGTGGGGGGGACCCCTCCCCGCCGGCAAGGGCTCTCGGGTAAAGGCACAGGGCCGGGGAGATCCACCACAGCAGCCCACACAGGTCAGCGCCGCGGGCGCCAAGAGTACGTCCCCGCCCCAAGTGCAGCGGTTGTCCGCAGGGTCCGGTGAGGCCGCACCGCCTCCGAGGTCACCCCAACAGGAGTCCGCCAGGGTAAATCAGCAGGAGGGCCAGGAGGAGTCGTCCTTCTCAGGCAGCGCCAGCCCAGGCGCCGGGTAAGGGCGGGAGCAGGCAGCGGGAGGTCGGCTCCGTCCCCTCAGTCAGACCCGCTCAGTGCGGGCCGATCCGCCCGCCGAATAGGGCCTCTCCACCCCCAGGGGGCGCTCGCCATCTATCGCCCCCCCCCCCCCCCTAGCTCACCTCAGGTCCAGAACCAGCGCGGGTCCGTTCCGCAATTCCTCCGGTCCCGGGGCAGCCGCTGGCAGTCTTGCGGTCCTCGCCCACACCACCTCCGGGATCACCCAGACAGTGACCCACCAGGATAAGTCGGCAGGGGGGCCAGGATGAGCCGCCCCTCACAGGCAGCGCCGGCCCAGGCGCCGGGAAAGAGCGGGTGCAGGCAGCGGTACGGGCGGGTCCGGCCCCTCAGGCAGACCCGTGCAGCTTAGTTCATGTCGGGCCGATCTGCCCGCCGAGCAGGGCCTCTCCACCACCGGGGGGGCGCTCGCCATCCGTCGCCCCCTCCCGCTCACCGAAGGGCAAATACCAGCGCGGGTCCGGTCCGCACGTCCTCCGGTCCCGGGTCAGCCGTTGGCGATCTTGCGGCCCTCGTCCCTCGTGGCGCGCCGGGGGCTCTCGTAGCATACACTGCCGTCCAGGGAACCGGGCGGGCCGTCTAGCTCAGTTCCAACGGCTCCGAAACGGCTCAAAGTTGCTCCGGGGGCAGGGCAGCGGCTCCCCTACACTCGCCGGTCTTCAGTTCAGACCTAGGACTGCCACCGCGGATGTGGTGCGGATGCGAGGGGTCCGGCATCCAGGAGCCTCACTCCATTGCGGCCATCTTGGCTAGCGCCACCTAGCGCTCTCCTCTTGTTTTTATCTTTTACAGTTTTTTTTAAAAAATATTTTTGGACACGGAGGAGGTCTGTCCCCTCCCCTTGTTGTAGTCGCGAGTAGCACGTTTACTTAAACACTCACGTTTTGCCTAACGTTGGTTGATTCACTGTTCTCCTTACACCGGGTGCCATCGGAGAGGCTTTTATGTGCTTGAGCACCGGTTTTCGAAGCGGGCGCCACACGTGGCTGAACACGGCTATGTTGAGCTTTTTGTAACAGAGGAGTGGTAAGTGGTGCTTCCGCTCTCTTAACTTAGTATTTACAACATTTATGTTTGTAGTGGTAACGTTTTCGTGTGACCACGTATCACTTTATTTTACAGTTTCGAGTTACTGCTGGCTAGTTGGGGAGGCTTCTCCTGTAGTATATTTATTCGGGACATTACTTACCTGAGTAGGCGCCGGATGGGGCTGACCGCTCTCTGTCTCTGAG
Source organism: Triturus cristatus (assembly GCF_964204655.1). Taxonomy (NCBI): domain Eukaryota; kingdom Metazoa; phylum Chordata; class Amphibia; order Caudata; family Salamandridae; genus Triturus; species Triturus cristatus. The sequence goes on along the minus strand of NC_140590.1, from coordinate 461,226,022 downwards.
CTTGAGTAGTGCAGAGTGGGGCTCAGATCTGCTACTATTCACACATATGAACCTGTTGATACTACAGAAGGACTGCCCTTCTGCCTGAGCCCTTCCCTGCTGTCTGAGAAGGAGGCCTGGACCTGCTCCTATCATCCCAAGCTACCTGAAGTGACTTCAAGGGTTAGCTGACCGATCAGAGCTACAGGAACATTACAAGCTCCAGAGGCCTACCTGCAACTGCCCTGCTGACCACTTGTACAGGACCGGGACCCTTGGTGTGGCATCTGTTGAGCTGCTTCTGCAAGAAAAGTAGAAATCTGGAAGTTTTGTGCTCTTCATGACCCCAAATGGGCCTTTTTCTACCAAGTTCTTGCCGACCGCTAACGCAAAGCTCTGGTGAACCTAACTCTTCGCACTACAATGACTGCCAGCAACAGCTGGCAAAGTGAGATATGCACTTCGCGCTACAGCATCACCAGCCCACGGTGACTGCCAACGTAAAGCTCTAGCAATGACCATCCGTGACGCCCATCAGCATTTTCGCACTACAGCAAAGACTTTCCACGACTGTCAGCCTGCCCTTCGTGCTACAGCGCTGACCATCTGCGAAGCTCTCCTTATCTCCCCTGCCTCCTCCACCATGATTTGGACAATCGCGCCAGACGTTTAGAAGGTAACTTTTTCATCGTGACACGCCTCGTCCCTGTATCTGGCCCACGCTCCATCGCCACGCCATGTCCTGAACTTGTGACATTCCCCTGGTCTAGTACGACCAGATGGCCACTAAGAGAGGCTTTGTTTAATTAGCTGCTATACATTCCTAAAACATTTAAAATTGCATATCTCCAGACCTACTGATTGAAGTTTTGTCATTTTAGTGTCAAAAAATATATTACATTTTACTCTATTTTGCTAAATTGGTGTTGGGTTTTTCTCGTCTTGTGTTTTGACTTTATTACTGTTCAAGTGTTGAGTAAATAGTTTACACTGCCCCTAAGTTAAGCCTTATTGCTGTTGTGCCAGGTTACTAGAGGGTTAAGCACAGGTTAATTTAGCGACTTTTTCTTGTTTAACCTGACAAGGATTGTGGTTGTTGCTTAAGAAGGGCTCATAAACCCCTCAACCAGCAACCCAATTTCTCACACCCTGTATCACCAAAGCTGACCAGTAGTTAACTGAGTGTTGGTGCCCAATGTTGTGCTAGCGCTATTTAGGCAATAGTGGTGATAACTGTTCTACGGGAAGTCCACAGGCTGGTGGCTTGACAGACAATTCTTTGAGTTAAATTCACGTACGTAGCAACAGTAAACATAATAAAGGCGACTTTATGCTGTGATCATGTGACAATAAGGAAAAAAGAATTCAAAAAGGTAACATTCAGCTTACCTCGCCATAAATGCTCAAAAGTGAGATGTAGTACAAAGGAATCATTGTTTTTGTTAACAGATTGGTTTTTTTTTTTGTCTTTTGGTGATCTAGGAAGCTTATGTTCGAGGCATATAAGCTGCAGATTGTACACTTTTGCCTAGGTCGCCATCTGGTGTTGGGCTCGGAAGTTTGCAGTTTGTTTTTGTCCTGGAAAAAGTCTTTGTAGTCATGAGGTAGGTGACTCCTCCCTAGGACGAAAGTGCGCATGGGCATTGACTCCATCCTTAGATTTTTTTTCTTTTTTCGCCATTGGGTTCGGATGTACATTGCTGCGCTCCGGGTCGATATCGGTTTCGAATTCCCCTTCGACGCGCAATTTTCTCAACTCGACGGTATTGTCTTGATCGCGTTTCCCTTTTCAACGCGCATCTTCAAAGCAAACTTCTTGACCTTCATTTTCGACGCGAGCCGTTGGGCCTCTCCACGCCTGCAGTCAATGGAAAGGACTCCTTTAAAAAAAACGGCCCAGGTGTGGTGCTAAGTTCCCACACACAGACTTGCACGAGGTGTGCAATCTCTGCCTCTCCCCGTAGCACAAAGAAAAGAACTGCAAGGCCTGTGCATCATTCAGGTCGAAGAAAACCATCCGTGATCGTCGGGCTCGGCATGACAAACTGTCTCGCGGATGCAGCTCGATTCCGGATGTCTAGGGAGCAGATCCTGAAATCCAGCCGGAACAATCAAGTGACGAATAAAACATCTACATCTCAGAAGCTGATGAACGCTGAAGAGGAGACAGTCACCCCGGCTCAGCGGTCCGTGAGTACCGAAACCCCTCTCCACAAAAACAAAACGAAGGCCCCGGTAACACCCTCGCCCTCCGGCTCGGGTCGACACCAACAACATACTTCAGACGCCCCGCCCTTGGGCCCAGCTCTGAAACCGAAACATAAGCCTACCAACTGAAGCTCGAGTCAACCCCATTCCGGTGCCGGGAAGTCCTCCCCGACACCGAAGCCACAAGGTAAAGACTCTTCGTCGATGTTGAAACTCTCGGCGTCGAAGCACGACAAAGACTCGGAACCGAAGAAATCTTCGGAGCCGAAAAAGGCTTCGGACTTCAAAAAGTCGTCAGAGCCCAAACAAGCCTTGGAGCAGAAATAACACTCACAGACTCCTCCAAGGAAGACTCGGTTCCGAAATCTTCGGCAGTGAACAAAGACATTTTGCCCACTCAGCTTTATTTTTCGGACCCAAAACAGAAGACTTTGTTTATTGATCCAAACACGGGCAAACTAGTCGCCAAGCCTCCAAAAAAGAGGAAATTGGACACTTCAGAGGACACCTCAATACCTCCAAAGAGACAAGACATTGGCACTAACACTTCCACACCTCCTCCTCCTCCTCCAGTTAATCCACACTTATTGAATTCTGCCCCACACTCCCCACGACCTATAGTTTCACCTCACACATCAGATACCGACGATAACGTAGGTGGGGCTACAGATCCACAGGGGAATGATAATGATGATTCACATACCGTCCCACATAACGTAGACCCTTGGGAGGACTACAATACAGACCGACCCACATAATGACCCGGCTGTCTATCCATCTAAGCCGTCACCACCAGATGACAACACTGGGATCGCGCAACTGATAACCAGAGCTGCCCAATACCATAGAGTCCCCTTACACTCCAACCCCCCAGAAGAAGATTTTATGATAGAAACCTTCGCACTCTAGCAAAAAGCAACAAGCACCCTGCAAATGATAAAGTGCTGTGAAAACATGCCCCAGACGTTTGTAAGGACCAAGTCAGAGCCAGGGTTCTCAACCCCAGGGTGGATAAAAAATACAAGGGAGCTCCTAATGACCCAATTTATATTAAAGGTCAGATCCCCTTGGATTCCCTAGTGGTAAATGATGCACGCAAGCAGGCAAACTCACAGGGTACAGGCGACATCCCACCCCCTGATAAGGAATCCAAATTAGTTGATGCATCAGGGAAACGTATCGCGTCACAGGCTGCAAACCATTGGCGTATTGCCAATGCCCAAGCCTTATTGGCCAGATACGACAGAGGCCACTACGACGAGCTTGAAAAGCTCATGGAACACCTTCCTGACCAGTACAAGCAAAAGGCCAACGATCTTATCCAGGAGGTCAAATTAAATACCAACACCTCAATAAAATGTGCGTTGGATACAGCCCATACCGCATCTCGCGCAATCAATACTAGTGTCTTATTGCGCAGACAAGCCTTGCTCTGTATTTCCGGATTCAAGAAGGAGGTTCAGACTGCTATTTTAAACCATCCGTTTGATCAGGACCATCTTTTCGGGCCTACAGTTGACACAGCCCGAGAAAAGATGAAGAAGGACACAGAGACTGAAGTCTATGGGGGCCTTACAGTTCCCTCCCCTAGAGGCTCTTTTCGCCGCTCTTTCTACAGAGCCGGCTCAAAAACCACAGGTTCAGAACAGCTCTCTTCCTCCTACAAAAGCCCCACTCAAACATCCCCCAAAGGATATTTTCTCGGAGGATACAGAGGCAACAATAATAAGGGAAGAGGTCGCGGCAACAACAGCCGCACCTCCCCTACCACTAAACAGTGACTTCCCTGCACTTCCCCCCGGTCATCTCACTACTGTCGGGGACGTTTTTCACAGTTCCTACCTGTCTGGAATTCCATCACAACAGACAAGTGAGTAAGACAAATTATCCAGTATGGTTATTGCCTGGTACTCACTTCTACCCCACCAAACATTCCTCCCAGACAGCACACGATGTCCTTAGAACGTCTAACACTTCTAAAACAGGAGGTTCTCTTTCTAATCCAAAAACCTGCAATAGAACCAGTCCCCTTGCCTCATCAAGGCACAGGGGTTTACTCCCGCTACTTCCTAATTCTAAAGAAGGACGGCTCTCTCAGGCCCATACTGGACCTCAGACCACTAAACCTCTACATTCAGTCAGACCACTTCCACATGGTCACTTTCCAACAGGTGCTTCCACTACTTCAACAGGGCGACTTTCTCTCCACTCTGGATCTAAAGGACGCCTACTTCCATATTCCCACTCACTCTGCTCACAAGAAATATCTCAGATTTGTGGTAGAGGATCAACACTACCAATTCAAAGTCCTCCTGTTCGGGGTCACTATAGCACCCAGAGTCTTCACCAAATGCCTCGCAGTAGTTGCAGCCCACTTAAGAAGACAGCACATTCATGTCTTCCCTTATCTGGACGACTGGCTCATACAAGCCAATTCACACAGCAACTGTGTGAAACACACAAACAAGGCAATTTAGCTTCTTCACAGCTTGGGATTCACAATAAACCTCGCCAAATCCCATCTCCAACCGTCCAACATAAAACAATACCTAGGGGCTACAATAGACACTTCAAAAGCTCTAGCATACCCCAATCCAGTCAGGATAAGCGCCACACAGGCTCTAATCCCAAAATTTCAGCCTCAACACTCAGTACCAGCGCAATTGTTCATGCAGTTAACCGGGATGATGGCCTCCTGCATTCTCCTCGTCCCTTATTCAAGACTCCAAATGCGTCCATTACAGGAATGTTTGGCCCGTTAGTGGAACCAGGCTCAAGGTCTGCTAACAGATCTGGTGTTGGTGGACAACCGCACCCATCACTCTCTGCAGTGGTGGAACACACAAAACCTTTCCAAAGGGCGGCTGTTCCTCGACCTGGTTCCACAGACAGTGCTAACAGCAGACTCATCGCTCACCGGCTGGGGAGCTCATCTTCAAACCCATACCATCCATGGCATATGGACCCACCAACAAAACTAATCCCGCATAAACTACCTGGAATAGTTAGCAATCTTCCTAGAGTTAAAATCTTTTCAACTTCACCTCCTAGGCAAAGCTGTCCTAGTCCGTACAGACATTATGACAGCAATGTACTACATACAGAAACGGGGGAACACACTCTCTGCAGCTTTCACACCTAGCTCAGAGCATATGGAGATGGGCCATTCCGCAAAACATATATCTCCTTGCAGAACACCTCCCAGGTATACACAATCTGCTCAGTCGTCGGACACAGCAGATCCACGAATTGGAACTTCATCCTCAAGTTCTTCTTCCATTCTTTCGCATGTGGGGCCACCCAGAAATAGATTTGTTTGCTACATGCCAAAACGCAAAAATGTCCAACCTTCGCGCCCAGATATCCACACCCATTGTCCACAGGCAATGCGCTATGGATGAACTGATCAGGCAAATTTACTTACACTTTTCCGCCTCTCCCACTCATTCCGTTAGTGGGTTCGGAAACTCAAACCGAATTCCCTCACAATGATCCTAGTTGCTCCAACATGTGCCCGACAACCATGGTTCACAACCCTATTGGAACTATCAGTAGTGTCTCATCAAAAACTACGTCTCTCACCCAAGCTTCTCACTCAGAACCATGGGGAGATAAGACATCCAGATCCCAATCAACTAAACCTTGTGATCTGGCACCTGAGGTCTTAGAGTTTGGCTACCTAAATCTTCCGCCAGACTGTATGAATATCATTAAAGAAACTAGACGTCCTACCACCAGAGCATGCTATGCAGCAAAATGGAAACGATTTGTCATTTATTGCACAAACAACATCAATCCACTAGATGCTTCTATTCAGAACATTATCTGCTACCTCTTGCATCTACAACAATGTAACCTCGCATATACATCTATTAGGCTACATCTAGCTGACATAGCAGCCTATCTCCAAAACAGACAACATTTGTCTTTGTTTTGAGTGCCCGCTATCAAAGCCTTTATGGAAGGACTTAAAAGAATAATACTACCCAGGGTCCCGCCCTCTCCAGTGTGGAACCTAATTGTGGTCCTTACTAGACTCATGGGTCTCCCTTTTGAACCTCTCCGCAAATGTAAACTACGATTCCTCACTTGGAAGGTAGCCTTTTTGGTTGCTATCACATCTCTCAGGAGAGTTAGTGAACTCCAGGCATTAACCATACAAGAACCATTTTTACAAATCCGTCATAACAAATGGGTTCTTACGACTAACCCTACATTTTTACCCAAAGTCGTATCTGCCTTCCATCTCAACCAGTCTGTTGAACTCCCAGTGTTTTTCCCTCAACCAGACTCAGTGACAGAACGAGCTCTTCACACGTTAGACGTTAAAAGAGCAATACTCTACTACATTGAAAGGACAAAATCCTTTAGAAAGACCAAACAACTCTTTGTGGCGTTCATTCCACCTCATAAAGGCAATCCCATCTCAAAAGCAGGAATTGCAAGGTGGATTGTTAAATGCATCCAAATATGCTATATCAAAGCCAAACGCACACTAACCATTCCCCCTAGAGCTCATTCCACACGCAAACTAGGGGCTTCCATGGGATTCTTAGGGAACATTCCCCTAGATGACATCTGCAAAGCACCAACGTGGGCTACACCACACACCTTCACAAAACACTATTGTGTAGATGTGCAGGCAAAACAACAAGCTAGTGTGGGCCAGGCTGTATTAAGAACACTTTTTCAAACCACTGCAACAGATAGAGGTAGCCACCGCTAAGGAGGTAACTGCTGTAGAGTCTATGCAAAAGTATACAATCTGCAGCTTATATGCCTCGAACGGAAAATGCTACTTACCAGTGTGCATTTGTTCTTGGCATGTAGAGCTGCAGATTCGTATACGCCCACCCGCCTCCCCGGATACCTCGATCTGTTCCAGTACTATCTATCTTAGACACATTATACATGGACATCTCTTTCTTCTTCTTACTACTCACCATCGTAACCCTTTGTGGCAAAACAATCTAAGGAGGGAGTCGATGCCCATGCGCACTATCGTCCTAGGGAGGTGTCACCTACCCCGTGACTACAAAGACTTCGTCCAGGACAAAAACAAACTGCAAACATCCGAGCCCAACACCAGATGGTGACCCATGCAAAAGTATACAATCTGCAGCTCTACATGCCAAGAACAGATGCATACTGGTAGGTAGCATTTTCCTTACCTTTCACCAACTTTGTAATTGCTATAGTGTTCACTGGTCTTGTTCTCTGTGTCTCCTACTGAACAGATCGGTAAGGAATTGTGGCGATTGTTTAGCGCTGGTCGTAATTAACAATATCCAAAATAGCTATTTGGTGCTGAAACCTCCTCTAAAGTCTGAATAAAGGACATCCAGGAGGCTATACTAACTAATGAACTGCTAATCACCATGAAGCTTCAAGGGACCCCATCAACAAAGTCCTATACTAACTCCCGAGTACTATTTACATTTGCTGATTAAAGAATTGCACATATTTAGGAAAGATTCCTTTACATAGCAGGTACCCTGATGAGATGCTTATTTCTTTCTTAGCTCACTGCCCCTCCCACAACTTCACAACACGAACATGGCACCTCCTCGTGTTGCTATCAGCCACAGGCACCTGAAGTTCGGCATTAACCATTGAGAGATAGTTGTCTATTTTTTCAAAAAAAGTATAGGAACTGTTTTCGTAAATGTAAAAATACAACAACAAAAAACATTAGCTTGTCATTCCCTGTGGTTCCTGCCAATGTAGTATCTTACGCTTTGGTTCGAGTCTCATTCGGTCCGTTATATCTCGATGGTATTGTCTCGATCGGTATCTTATTACCTCGATACTTAGACTTTTTGTAGTGGGATTTCGACCCGTTCCCTTGGCCTACGGGCTATGCCTGGCTGGGCAACACATCTCCATTTCTAACTAGCTTGAGAATTACCTGCTAATGGATCGCACTCCATTCTGAGCTGCAAATACCCTCACACCGTCCAACATCCCGTTTGCAACTTATGCCTCTCGCCTGAACTTTGAGAAGACGCCTGTGAGACCTGTAAGTCTTTCCGGTCTAAAAAGACTTTGAGACCCAAGGACTAGATAACAAGAAGTGTAGCGCAATCAAATGGACGATGTCCCCGACATCTTCAGTCGACAAGATGAGAAAGAAGAGGCTTCAATTACACTGGAGGAATCACTTTTCATCCATGATTCCGAGTCTCAGTGAGAAGAGGACTCAGCTGCTCTTCAGCCAGCACAAACAACGCACCGTGAGAACTTATACCCCTGCTCCGAAAACCAAATATTCAGCTTCCACCGAAAAAACTGTTCACGGGCCGCTACTGCAATCAAGCCATGGTGTGCACTGAAAACATGACTCGAAATCCTCGCCCTACGCCTAAGTTCCCAAAGTTCGGACTACAGCAGGGGCCTCTATATTACTTCTGTCCGAGACCAGAAACACCTCACTCTTCAGTCTGCACCAAAAAAAAACTTGTTATTTCGGAATCAAAACTTCCTCTGTCGAAGACAAAGCTTCCACCACCGAAATGCTTCAATTTCGGTCCGAAAACCCATCCAAAACCAATCCTCAAGCAATTTCATCAAAAGCTTGATCCGAAACAGGAAACACTTCAAATTCAGCTTTGAACAAAGAACATTATGCTATAGCCACTAAAACGGCATACTAATAAAAAGCAATTGAGTTTTGAGGAGGCTTTGGATATTCCTGTTCAGCCCCTAAAAAAGAAGAGAAAGGATGCTGCAACTAGTCCATTGCACATTCCCATTCCTAATTTACCTGTACCGCAATCAACACCGCCACCGCCCACTCCACCACCTAACTCAAGACAATTATCAGAATCAGGTAACATGTCTCCTCAGTCAACAGTAGAGGATGATCAGATTATCCCAGATGACACACAACCAGGGGATCCCGGGGATGTTTAGAATTTTGACCCTCATGCTGACACTGATCCTGATTTGAATCTCAGCCGTCTATCTCCACCTGATGATGCATCAGCTTATCAGGAACTCATAGCTAGAGCAGCCACTTGTCATCAGGTACCTTCATATAAGTACTCGCTAGAGGAGGATTTCCTCTTTGAGACTTTGTGTACTGTACAAAGAGGGGCACAATATTTACCACTCCTCAAAGTTATGACACTTCACTCAGATTACATTTTTTAACAGCCTGTCAAAGCAAGAATAATTACTCCTTGCATTCATAAGAAATTCAAAGCACCATCAGACCTATTTTTATTAGAGGTCAATTAACCCCAGACTCTAGTGGTGTCCAATGCTAGGAAACAAGCTAACTCCCAAACATCTGGAGAAGTACAACCACCAGAAAAGGAGTAAAATCTCAATGATGTCTCTGGTAAAAGACTTGCGGCACAAGCAGCTAATCATTGGCGTATAGCCACTAGTCAAGTGTTACTAGCAAGATATGACAGGCCCACTGGGACAAACTGGTGGGGCTTTTCCAACTCGTCCCAGAGGAGCACGGAAGAAGATGTCCAGAGATTGTCAATGAAGGCAAGCTTATCACCAACAATTCCATTAAGTGTGCATTAGATGCAGCCGACACTGCTGCTATAGGTATACATACCAGTGTCCTAATACAAAGGTATGCATGGTTAAGGGTATCAGGCACACATTAAATAACTCTGGGGAGATGATTGATGAAGTGACCTAGATGTTACCCACTGGGTTGTGGGAAAGGAAAACGTGCCTTTTTGTTTTAATTACCTTCACACACCCTAGTGGTGTCATGCTTCATCATCGGGTCACTCTGTCCCCCTAAAAGTCAGGGTGGGCTCAACCATGTCTCAGGGAGTGCTTGAAAGATGTGGCTTGGGGAAATAAAAATCCTAAGGCTGTTCCCGGTATCCCTTTATTCTTGGAACAGCATGGGATATTAAATAAATTAGACATATACAAGGGTCAATTGGATGTATTATTGTTCCTATGACCCTAGTGGGGTACTGTTTGTGATTACGAGTTTACCTAGGGAGGACATACTCCCACCTGAGAGTCCCTCTCTGCCCTTTGGACACAGGAGGAGCGCCCCTCCTCTTAGTTTTTCGTAAGGGTATCGGGCTTCAAACTTGAAGTACAACAAACAATATTAAGTCTCCTATTTGATAAGAAACATCTTTTCGTCCCTCAAGTGGACACAGCCCTTGAGAAAATGAAAAAGGACACTGAGGTAGCAAAATCAATGAGAGCTCTACAAACTAACACCTGCAGCTTCCATTTCTGGGTCACAATATAAAAGTCAGGGACAAAGCTCAACAACAAAAACCGTCTACAGAGGTTCTTACAGGGGTAACACTTTTAAAGAAAGAGGCAGAGGAAAAATACCTGCTTCTCAAATACCAATACTAAACAATGACTCCTTTACATATCCCCACAACACCAAACACCTGTTGGGGGTCGTCTTCAACAGTTTCTCAAAAATTTTAATTCAGTTACAATAGACCAATGGGTCTTAGACATTATCCAACATAGTTATTGTCTGGCACTTATAACAACTCTAAATATTCCACCTCGCAAACACAAACTATCCATGCAACATTAAATTCTTATGGAACAAGAAATACCAGCTCTGTTGCAAAAAGGAGCAATAGAACCAGTTCCACCACAATTTCACGGGACAGGGTTATAGTCACTATACTTCCTTATTCCCCAAAAACTTGTATCCCTCCGGCCCTTTCTAGAGCTTAGACCAATAAATCATTATATAATTTCACATGTTCACTCTTCAAGAGATCATCCCTTTACATCAAAAAAGGACTTCCTGGCAACCTTAGATTTAAAGGACGCCTATTTCCATACACCAATTCATCCTGAACACAAAAAATACCTCAGATTTCTATTTCAGGGAAAAAATTATCAGTTCAAAGTTTTTCCCTTCGGGATCACTACAGCACCAAGAGTATTCACAAAATGTTTAGCAGTTGTGGCAGTACATCTGTGCAGGGGAAACATTCATGTCTTCCCTTATCTAGACGACTGACTAATCAAGGCAAACACATTCACACTTTGCAAACAAAACACTCAAAAGAGCCTAGATTTACTATATCATCTAGGGTTTACTGTCAACCTACAAAAATGTAATCGACAGCCAGCTGCTACTCAGTTGTTTCTAGGGGCCATGCTCAACACAAATCTAGCGTTAGCATCCCCAGACACAGACCGAATACACAACATACTAACAGGAATGCAACAATTTCAAACAGAAACTCACATTCCTGCCAAAATATTTCTCAGACTTCTGGGAATGATGACATCTTATATTTACGTAGTCCCACATGCCATACTAAATATGAGACCTCTACAACAATGTCTCTCTCAACAATGGACTCAGTCACTGGGTCAACTTCACACTCTAGTACTGCAATGGTGGAATGTACAAAATCTATCCAAGGGGCGGCTGTTTCAAGACCCAGTTCCCCAAATAATTCAAACAGCAGATGCTTCCCTAACAGGATGGGGAGCACATCTCCACAAACTCACTATTCAGGGACTATGGGATTCCAGACACAAGAATCTCCATATCAGTCACCTAGAGCTGCAAGCTGTTCATGTAGCGATCAAAGCCTTCCTAACTCACCTACAGCACAAAGTTGTCCTCATTCGAACAGACAATATGACAAATATGTAGTTACAAAAACGGGGGTGGAGGACACACTCTCCAATTCTTTCAATTCCCTCAGAAAATATGAAAGTTAGCAATACACCACAACATTCATCTGTTAGCAGGAACATGTCCCAGGGACAACCAATCAGATTGCAAACTTTCTGAACAGATCACAACAAGAAGATCAGGAATTGGAGCTTCACCCCATTGTTCTTCAATCATACTTTCGCAAGTGGGGGTTTCTAGAGATAGACCTGTTTGCAACAAAAGAAAACGCGAAATGCCCTCACTTTGCAAGCAGGTATCACCAACATCAGTCCAAAGGCAATGCTCTATGGATGAACTGGTCAGGGATATTTGCATACACTTTTCCTTCTATCCCACTACTTCTGTTAGTGGTCAAGAATCTCAGACAAACATCTCTCACCATGATACTATTAGCTCCCACGTGGGCTTGACAACCATGTTATTCAACACTCATGGAGCTGGCTCTAGTCCCACACGAAAAGCTTCACCTCAACCCAGACCTTCTCCCACTAAACCATGGGACATTAAGACATCCCAATCCAAAGAAATGAATCCTGCAATTGGGCTCCTGAAGTCTTAGAGTTTGGATATTTAAATGTACCTCAAGACTGTATAAAAATTCTTAAAGAGGCTCATAAACCTACCACAAGGCAATGTTATGCAGCAAAATGGAAATGCTTGGTAATGTTCTGTCACAAACGAGACATCAACCTTCTTCATGCAAAGGTACAAACTATTATTCTTTATCTATTGTATTTACAAACTGCTGGGTTAGCATACAGTTTTATAAGATTACATCTTGCAGCTGTTGTGGCACACCTGCAGAACAGGCAACACTTATTAATCTTTAAATTTCTGGTTATCAAAGCATTTATGGAGGGCTTGAGAGTAATTCCTCCTAGAATTTCATATGCTTCAGCATGGAACTTAATCATTGTCCTCACAAGAATAATGGGTCCTCCTTTTGAACCATTACACAATTGTCAATTGCAATATCTTTCATCGAAACTTGTCTTTTTAATTGCTATCACTTCTCTTAAAAGAGTCAGTGAAAATCAAGCGCTAACTCTCGAGGAGCCTTTCTTTCAACTACATCGTGATAGAGTAGTGCTCAGAAGTAACCCAGAATTCTTACCACAAGTGGTTTCCAATTTTCATATTAAATCAATCTATTGTTTTACCTGTTTAGTCTCCGGAACCAGACACAGTTGCATAAAGAGCATTACTCACATCAGATGTAAAACGGGCACCTATGTATTACATTGACAGGACTAAATCATTTAGAAAAACAAAACAGTTGTTTATTGCCTTTAGTCCTCCTCATATAGGAAAGGCAATTTCAAAATCAAGCATTTCACAATAGATAGTTAAATGCATCCAAACATGCTATATAAAAGCTAAATGACTTTTACCTGTTTCCTCAAAAGCTCATTCTACTAGAAAAGCTGGAGCTTTTATTGCTTTTTTAGGGAACATATCTATTGCTGAAATTTGTAAAGCTGCAACATGGTCTAATCCACATACTTTCACAAAACATTATTATGTTGGCCAAGCTGTACTTAAAACTCTTTTTCAAATCACTACAACCCCCACAACTTAACCACCTCCTTGGAAGAGGGAATGCTTTACAGTCTTTGCAAAGCATGTGTATCTACAGCACAAATGAGTTGAATGGATTATGTTACTTACTCTGTAAGCATCTGTTCTTGCTGTAGATTCACATATGCCAACCCTCCTCCCCAATAAGCTTGTGTGGGTTGCAGTTTATACTATTAATTTCCTATCAAATGCATGGCCATCTCATTGCGTACATATACACTATTATTACATTCTCACCTACCCATGGCAAAACAATCTGAAGATGGCGTCTATGACCATGCGCAGTATTACCAAGAGAAGGAGACACTCCGTCTCGGGACTTGAAGAAAACTTCTTGGAACAAAAACAACTTGAATCATCCGAGCCTAACACTAGATGGTGGACTTATGCAAAACATGTGAATCTACAGCACTACATGTCAAGAACAGATACTTGCAGGGTAAGTAACATAATCCTTTCGTTCAATTGGAACAATACACCTGAAAAAGGTGCTTTCTATGGAAAAACTAGCATCTGTGAGTCGTTTGGTAATCTTGTGTGCATTTAACAGACACATGTAATCCAATAATTATGGGCTGCCGTGAAGAAGCTGTCTTCTGGACATCATAATTCACACGTAGTTCTGATATATCATGTATTATTGCATGGTACTTTTGTGAAGTTTGTTTTTCCTCATGTTGCTTTTAAATTTGTATTGTTAGCAAAAGCTTGTCATTGGCAGTGTGTTGCTAACAGACAATTGTGGGCCTAGCATCTCCCAGTCCATCATCATTTATACAGTATAACCACCCACTGTCGCATCTCTCCAGCCCACCATCCTTTTTTCTATACAATGTGAACACCAGCTGTGGCATCTTAACAATCAACCATTGATTACAAAATAAGCTTGCAATTGCTATTGATTGTGATTGAAATAAAGTTTTTCTAATTTTTCTTCTTTGTGCCGCCAAATTTCCTAACTCATGCTGCAGTATAATGAGACATTTGTATACGTAACTATCTTATCCCAAATCTCCTGCCAAGGATGGATTTTTCTGGATTTTATATGGCACCTAGCTAATGTCGGTTCCTTTAGGGATAAGTCTTTGATTTTCTTCAACCACATGCTAAAATTACTCGGATTCTCTGATTTCCATTATCTATCATATCCTGTGACATTGTAGTTGGCAGGAGGATCAGCATACTTCTAAGTAAAGGATGCATGTAAGTTTTGATTCTGTCTTAGATTGAATTCCTGTACGAGACGGAACAACAAAGTAATGTTATTTAATTCCAAATTCCTATCTTGTTCTAATTCTGGCAGTTTGGCTGGACTGTTCTTATTGGAGCAGGGTCAAAACTAATTTGCATATGGCTGGGTCCAAACTTAGGTGGCATGGTGAGCAATAGAACGATGGGTTGAAATGCTATCCCAAGCGATGGCCAGTGATTAAACTAATTGCAAACATTCTCCTTTTGTGTGTTTACTAGTTCTTTAAGATAATCTATGTAATGTATATGGAGATAACTGTTTTATGTTCTCCCTAACTATAAAGTGACACAAGGTGGAGGCCCTGCTAGTGTAACAAATTGGTATTTTTTTTCTTCGTGTAAACGGGTGCAATTACCAGACAGCATTTAATCCTTTTCCATCTATTTAATTTTTCAGTCTGGAAATAGAGGTGGCAGGCATAAGCAAAGATCTTAAGAACCTAACCATAAGGTTACCAAATGTTGAGTGCAGAATCCGTTCAGCTGAAGACTACTATAAGACACAATCCAAAAAGCTTCAGAATATGGAATACTCAATATCTAACCTTAAACACAAGATGACTGAACTGTAGGACCCTAATAGGAGGAGCATTGTGCGACTTTTTGGACTGACTGAGAGGGCAGAAAATGGCGCTCCATCAATGATTGATTTCTTAATCTCGTGGATTCCTAATACCCTACGTATTAAGTTTCCTAAAGAGGATGAGATTGAGAGAGAGCACCTAGAGCTCTTACTTAGATTCACACAAAAACGTATCCGCTCCACAACCACTCATCTTTAAACCACTTTGCCGCCAACATTTTGAACTAATCCCTGCTCACATGAGGAAGATGAAAGCGATAGTTTGACAGGTTCATAAAATCTCTATATCCCAAGACTATGTAAGGAAAACAGTTCTCTGAATAAAAGAATTTGTGGCCCTATGTAAAAGACATATGGACATGTCAATCGCACAATCATTTGTGTGCCCATCAAAATTTAAAATCACATTCAAAGGACAGATAAGGATCTTCACGGAACCAATGGATTTATCTTCCATCCTAGACAAGTCAGAATCGCAGAAGTATGCAGACGAACATTCAGTGCCGCTGCCTGTTTTGAAAAAAACTCAAGAGGTGCATGCACTCGCCCCCCTCGGCGAAGTTTCTGAAATACCCATGCTTTATATGGTAACTTCACAGTTCTTGTTATGGTACCCTACCTGCTAGTTTGTTAATAATGCTACCTTCTCTTTTAGGGAAGCAGATGGCGCCTCTTGGTTACACATGTTGGTTTGTTACTATACTCAAACTGTAAAATTAACAGAGTTAATGGTCCTCCGGGGTCCTCAAGTTAACATATGATCTGTCTCCCAAATGTTGATATGATATTTATCCGTGGCGTCCTGGCACGCTTCCTCCCTGGTAGCAAGGCAGAGGTTATGGGGTGAACACGTGTTGGCCCTGGACATCCTAAGAAGCCTCTCCAACTGACACAACATAGACTCCATTTTATATATAAGGATCCACTGTTCATTTCAGATGTTTTCATAGGTGCCCACCTGTGGGAATTCACAGTCTGCTTAAAGAAGTTCATTTGTTGCCCCCCGGATGAAAATGAATCTTAGCTTGAGCATTGTTACTGTTCCTATGGTCATAATTGCTAAATCATGACTTAAAAGAGTTTTGAAGATGTTTAGACTTATGCCCCACTGTTAAGACTGAATCGTCCCTGGCCCAGGTTCATATGTTATATTCCTTGATATGATGCGCCACTTGCTATATCTCCACTGATGCTATCAACTTTATTGGGAAGCAGTTGATACTCTATGACTTCACATGATGGCTCTCTCTAAACACAATTGTACAACTCATTTTGCTCCAAGACTCCACAGGTGGCTTTAGGTTGATCTACGTTCGGCCCCGCCAAAGTTGATTTTATCATTGACTGGAGTAACTTGATATGCAACCCCCCCTGTTCTGTAAGATAATGTTAAAGGTGGTACAACTGCAGTACCTGGGCCCTCTGTGGTGGTTCACTATTTAACTCAAGTTGTTTAATTGATACAGAAAAAAATCCAAGGGATTATCCAAAGCTGTTCATAGGCTGCTCACATGTGGGGTAGTCAAATCTATAGTTAATGGTTTCTTATGGTGTTCCACGGTTCGAAATAACAGTTTTTAGAAAGACATTGCCTCCTATTGCACTAACGTGGAACTATTTTAATTCCTACAAAATGGGTAGCATGAGCCCAAACTAAATCTGTTTTAAATGAGATTATATTCATTGTCTCCACTTTGCCTTAATGAAATGTGCCACTAGCGACTACACAAACACCTACTTCAAACACTGATATGCTTTTACACATAATTCACCATCCACGGCTCCTCTTCAAACCGCATACGAATGACCTCTAGCATTTAATGCCCTGTGCCCCCCTATTCACCATAACTTTCCACTATTTGACTCTTCTGCGCTTCGGAGCTGCGCAAACCGTCATGTCTGTACAAAATCACAGCCCTGCCTTGTCCTCAGCCCAGCCCTCGTACTTTTTTTTTCCCCCAGCAAATTTTACTGGTTTTGACATCTATAGAATGCATACATGTGAAAGCGGTAATAACATTCATTTTCTATCAGTCACATAAGGATCATAGTACATAACATATTCGCACATGAATCTTATACATCGATTATTTATAACATGTAGTCCAGCAGTGGTAAGAAAGCTCATGTGAAGTACATTGCAGTAACGTAACTTATAAAACCCCTTCCCTCCCCCCGTACTTGGGACCACAGTTGTAGACTATTCACAGTACACGTATCTGGCAAGTTGGGTTATAGCACTAATTCACAGGTCTTGGGGACCCATGCCCTTTAGTTGAGGGTTTATAGGGATCGTTCAGGCAATATTTCCATTTGGGGCCTGTGCTGCTGCTCAGCCCTCTGACAATGATCGAATGTCCTTACCTGATACTTACCTTGTTACCAAGTCTGTCCACCACCGGGTCTACAATGACACATATTCCTGATAATCTCATGCACTGGAAGTTTTGTTTGCCATCCCCTTTCCTTTTATCTTCTCTGGCGTCAATTCAGTGAATCATCCTCCTACACAATGTCTGCCTCTAACTCATTGACAGCCCCACATGGTCCCTGCAAAACCAAATCCACGCCAAGGCTTCACTACGAGTGCCAAATGACATCACTAAACATAATTTCTCTCAACACTAAAGGTTTAAATCACCCTGTCAACAGGACCAAAATATCAAACTGCTGTAGTGTTGCAGGGATTCGGCACATACACAGAACTATGTGCAGGAATATGGGACCTCAGTGTATAGGGGCTAAGCCTTCCCACCACCTTAGTGCCCACGAACCCAGGACCGGCTAGCTATAGTGTCTCACTCACTCTCCTACACACTCATTAAGATGCAAATGATTATGACACCCCAGAACACAACACTCCCGGATCTCTCCGGAATCACTGTAGCAAGACATACCTTTTCCCACACACTCTCGTACATGTTCACAATAAGAAGTGACTGGAACACAAATATAGTTTAAAATGTTTATTTCAACTATCGTGCTCTAAAACGCAGTATACGAGCCACCACCAGCAGCAAAATGAATAATATCAATGCAGTTAGCATTGCAGCAAGGCCATATATCATAAAGGGAGATGTCATCATATAAAGACAGTGGAGAGAAGACTAAAAGGCCTAATTACCCTCCCCTTGGTAAGAAGTATTATTATTATATAATAGAAGATCTCTGGGCTTTGTCAGCAGACCCCATACCTTAGTCCTAGATGGTATATCTACATTATAAGAACCGCTTCTCCCTGGAAAGCTCCCTATCCAAGTGTGTGTTACCTAAACATGCATCCCCTTAATATCAAAGCACAAGCATTCAACAGTAGCTGTGTTAGCATGTGTTGTCTAGGTGCTAGGGAATGACCAGAACAGAATAACAAGGGGCATTGTTTATCGACCTTGCTCACAGTGTTCAGACTAAACTCCAGGAACAGGCAGAGAACGAACCAAGCAGACGGTTCTCATGTGAAAAGCATAAACCGAGTCTTGCAAAAATACCGCCATGTAGTAAAGCGCGCAAAAGCAGGATCATGGTTGCTGGGCTCATGCTAACTTAGCGATGTCGACAATGTCCCTATCGGCCACATGGAGTAGAGACTTGAAAAGAGATGTAGTTTTCTTAAAGGAAACTAAGATTGGTTTTAGAGAAGCCCTATCCTTGAGAAAGGGATGGGTTGCTGATGTGACCTGTTCCGAAGCCTGTGGGAAAAAGAATGGGGTTATTACCTTGATCTCCAGAAGGTCAGGGCTTTCTATCATCTCTTCTGAACATGACATGGAGGTTTGATTGCCGCTCACCGGACTTAAGAATGGGAGCAACGAGCTCTATACAATGAACATATATGTCCCTAATGCGGACGAACCTTACTCTGAACAAGAAATTATTCTATGCTCCACACAAGGCCTCTTAGATGTTTGTAGAATTCGCAACCCTCCGGGCAGTGACTTCACATTGTTCCCCCCTCCCCCTTCAAGCTTCTTATGCATTGACCACCTATTAGTGAGCAACTCCCTACTACAAGCCACCTAAGGCGCTACTATTCATCCTTTGGTCATCTCAGACCATCCAGCTAAATCTAACTCTATCCTCAATTCACCCACTAAGGAGACAAAATCTATGTGGCGTATGAACACTGACATTTTAGATAAAGAATCAAATGTTCAGGAGTCAGAGAAAAAAAATTGAACTATTCTTCACAGAGCATACTACCTTTGTCATCCCCTCGTAACCTAATGTGACGCGTTGAAATGCTCGATAACAAATCAAATCATGAAACGTATCGCGAAAAAAACAGGTACATTAGTTCTCTCCACAACACTTAGCCTCTGCAATAAATATTGAGGTGGTTTCCTTCCGACACTCCAAAGGGGCTCACTTTTTAAAGGAAATGAACAACTGAATTGCAACTACAACACCATAATCAGAAAAAGGGCATATCTATGGGTACATCTACAGAAATCTAAGGAGCTACTATACCTTAACAGAGTTGGGAAAACTCTAGCAACCATCCTCAAATTTAAGAAACTCAGTAACCTAATTCACCACACCAGCACCCCAGACAGATTACAAAAAAACAAAACAGCAGACATACTAGAAGTCTTTAAAAACTCCAACACCTGGTGGGTGGGGGGAGCACAGGTGGTCAGCTGCGGGCGAAGATGGCTGCAAGCTGGAAAGGCTCTGAGGCTACCCGGAAGAAATCCCCTGATGTCTATGTGCAATCCTGCCAGAGCTGTGCGATTCCGTAAGAATCACAAAGTTTGGGTTTCCCACAACCCCGAGGAGGGATAAAAATCCTGGTGTGACACTCTGCTGGACAGGAGCGGAGTGCAATCCTTACTCCACGCAACAGAGAAAGATGGCGGACTGTGCACAAGAGGCCCAGTAAGACAGGGCGGTGAGGTCGGGTGATTCAGAACAGGGGCTTCTGCCTTTCTCCACCCATTCTTCTTATTCCTGTTGTGATGTTTGGGCACCGAATAATCACTGATGGACCGACCTGCCTGCTGACCCGACACCGGGATCCCCAGAGACCGCAGACGCAACCACGGCTGCCCGTCTTAAGGGAGGAGAGTTGACGCAACAGACCTGCGACGGGCGGCGTGCCTGTTGTGAAGGAGTGCAATGAGCCGAGGTGTGGCACGGGGAACACAGCTATGATGAGCTAGTTGGAGACCCGGGGGCCTACAAGATTGTCTATTTTGACTTCCAGGGTCCTGGTGAAGAGGCAGATGTTGGAGCCCCTGGCATTCAGAGAGCAGGTCGGGCGGGAGGCCCTTATTCGTGAGAAAGGAGGCCCCGGAGCCTAACAGGACTGACCGGGCAAGCTTGGGGCTGATCACGATAGCGCTGCCAGCGTGCCGTGATGGGAGGGGGTCTTTGAGTCAACTGCAGAGGCTGGAAAATACGTTGGACCAACCGGGCGCCCCCCTCTTCTCTTTCTCATAGACTGCAGGGCTGATTGAGGGGCCTCTCGCTTGCATTACCTCTTCTGGAGAGACTGGGTGGTGACCATCGAGTCTGGAGTGGGGTGGCGCCCTCGCTCTGTCCCTGGAGTTTACTCCCCCTCCCCAGCAACGACTATTATTCAGGCTGTGGGGCTTGCCTGAACTCTTCAGAAAATATTCACTGGCCACTACTAAAAAGCGATCCTTGCCTGCAGAGGTGCCGCTGGGACCCTGCCTGCACAGAGGTGCGCTAGCTGATAGGCACTACTACTAAAGAAGAGTTGGAGCGCTGTGTGTGTAACTTATTGCATGATTGGAGATATTACTGCCTTTTAGAGGAGTAGCCACAGGGACTATTGGGCACAGGCTGAGTTGAGGGACCACTGGGCAATACCTGCAAAGACACTACTTGGCTCCCGAGAGGTTCTGGTGGCTAACGGTCGCGGAAGGGGTGAGAGACCGGGACATTGTGAGGGACTGCCACCAGAAATCCATGCAACAAAACAGCCTGGACAAGTACATGATAAAGATGTCTTCCGCGTGCAGAAGGGGGAGTGGGGGGGAAGGGGCAGATGGTGGACGGGCAGACGGAGAATCGCAGCTGAGGGGAGCCCTCCCTGTGCTCCATAATGGCTGCAATCCAGAATCTACGGGGTACTTGGCACCTATTCAGCCAAAACTTGACACAGTAACTATGGAGGTTAATCTACTTAGGGCAGACTTTCACAAGATATCTGAAAAAGTGGCAGCAGCAGAGACCACATCAACGGACAACGAAGCGACTCGAGGAGCAGGTGCAGACTTTAACGAAACGGTGTACAATCATGGCTGAAAAGCTAGAAGATATTACAAAAAACAAGAGCAACCCATATGTCCTTGTGAACTGGGTATTTGTATTAAACAAGAAAAAAGTCCACAAGGAACTTATTTAATTTAGTACATTTGTCAATAGGGAGTAAAAATTATACTTGCAACTGATTAAATCAAAGAAGAAAATATACCAAGGATTATTTCACTTTGCCAACAGGAATTCAATAACCGTAATTACTCAGGTAGCCTGGAGAATTTATCTACTTCAGCCGCAGTAAATGTAATTTATTTCATAAATTACAATTATATCACAAACAGTTGAAAGAAGTGAAAAAGTGAACCAGTGAACCCAGTGATGTGATCATAGCCTATAAGGTGAATTTAATATTTAGAAGGTCTTTAAAAACAACAATGAGAGGCATTGGACGATATGACGAATCTTTTTTGCTCTCTCTTGGTTGGTGTCACCGACCAAGAAAGAGCAAAAAAGATTCGTCATATCGTTCACTTTTTCACTTCTTTCACCTGTGCCTGAAAAAATTAAAAACTGTTTGTGATATAATTGTGATTTATGAAATAAATTACATTTACTTCGGCTTAAGTAAATAAATTCTCCAGGCTACCTAAGTAATTACGGTTATTGAATTCCTGTTGGCAAAGTGAAATAATCCTTGGTATATTTTCTTCTTTGATTTAATCGGTTGTGAGTATAATTTTTACTCCCTATTGACAAATGTACTAAATTAAATAAGTTCCTTGGGGGGGCGTGGCCAAGATGGCGGGGTGAGCGGACGCTTCCTCCCGTAGCTCCTCCGGCCCGGCCAAGCTTGAGCCCCTTTCTTATGCTTTTCTCCCCCCACTGAGGCTCAGCGTGGAAGAGGAGTGTGGCGGAGCACCTGGTGCGCACGTTGTTGCCGTTTTGGTTCTGATCGCCTCGGGGGAAGCCCCCAAAAGGTCCGATCGAGCCCGAGGAGCGACGGAGGGCCTGAGAGGCGGAGCGCGTCGGAGTGCTGTCCGAGCGCCTCGGCTGGGCCTGGTGCTGAAAGTTGCGATCTGGAGGGAATCTGGCCCGTCGCTCGACGGAGGGTGAAGGAGCCCTGCGGGAGGGGACCCGACGGTGCGGATGACTTCGGACGGGTGCTTTGGCACTCAGACCTGTGTCAGCGACACTTCGCACTGTGTAGGCCCCTGTCCCTTGGCCGAAGTACGGCGGACTCTCTGTTGGGGTCGGACCATCTGGGCCCCTGCGTGCGACAACCTGAAACCAGCGGTGGAACCTATTGGATTGCTGTGCGTTTTGGGGGCCCCGGTGGTGTCGCCGGGCCTGGTCGTTCTGCCCTGCCCCGCCCTGCCGCCATCTTGTCCCCGTGGGATCAGTGGTGTTGGCCTTCACTGGAGCCCTTGCTGGCGGATGTATGTGACCGCCGCTGCTGCCGGGCTGACTTTTTGGGGGATGTGCTGATGAGGAGCCCCCCACTGTAGCTCCCATTGCTGTCTCGGATGGGCACCCGCGGCTGGCGGTGACCGGACTGGACCGCCATTTTGTCACCTGTGACGCAGCGACTCTGCTTGTGGGGGGACACCCACGTCGGGTGCTTGCCAGCAGCTGGGCATCCCTGGGGCGGCTGGACCAGTGCCCGACCGTAGTGCTTGCGATGTCTGGAAGAGGAGGCTCGAAGAAGGGGGACCGCACCCTGCCGGACATGCTTGGCAGGGCCCAGCAACTGCGGGACAGAACACAGCCTTCGCCGGGGTCCTCCCGGGCCTCGGCGGACGTGACTGGGGGGGAGTCACCCGTCACGAGGACCTTTATGGAGGAACTGTTTAGCTCCCTCAGGGAGGACTTCCAGACACTGAAGCGGGAGGTGGCCAGCGAGGTCCGGGAAGTGCGCAGGGAAGTGGAGGGCCTTGGCGAGCGCGTTGAAACGGTGGAGACGGAGGCCCAACGCCGGGAGGAGGAGATAGTCCATCTTCAACAGGACGTTATCCGCCTCCGGGAGCAGTGTGTTGAGCTCCAGGCCCACTCTGAGGACCTTGAGAACAGATCACGGAGGAACAACATTCGAGTGCGTGGTGTGCCGACTGCAGACGAGGGGTCCGATCTGGGGAGCTACCTGCGGGACCTGTTCCGAGAGATCCTGGGGGAAGCTGCGGACTTCCCCATTAGCATTGATAGGGCACATAGGGTTGGCCGGCAGCGCCAATCATCGGCACCTCCACCGGACATTTTGGCCTTCGTGCCCGACTTCCCGCTGAAGGAACGCATCATGACTGAGGCCCGCAGGAAACAGCCCCTGACTTTCCGGGAGCGGCCGGTGGCGCTTTACCAGGACCTCTCCGCCATCACGCTGCAGAAACGCAGGTCCTTCAGGATTGCCACTGACTTTCTGCGCGAACACGAGACGCCGTACTCTTGGGGGTCATCCCTTCCGCCTGATCTTCCGATGGAACGGGGTGCTACACCAGCTACGCTCCTTGCAGGACATTTGTGGAGTCCTGGGGCTTACGGCGGCGGAGGAGGAAGGAGCTACACCGTCGTGGAGGCCCTCGGAGAGACGGAGCCGGCGGAGGTCGGCGAGGCGACGATCAGCGGCCAGCGCAGGGCGTCCTGATTCCCCTACCATCAGGGCGGACCTGGCCGACGCTTTGAGGGCGGCGGCCAGGGACTCGGCCGGCTCCACCGGCGTGGCCTTGACGGCCTAATACTCCCTCCGGGGGGAGATGCCTTTAGCTTCTTTAAATGCTGGGCACGGGGCGGGGGGGTCGGGGGGGAGCGGCTGGAGGTGAGTGGCTGGACGTCCACTTCGTTCTTTTCTACGGACTTGCCCTTTTTGGGGCTTGACTGGGACAATGGGGTGTTTGAGTTTGCGTTTGGCTAGTTGCCAGGGTTGTGTTTTGGGTGGGTGTAGGGGTTGTTCTGGGGTTGGGGAGGTCCCGTCCGAGGTGGTCTATGCCCACGCTTGGTCTGTTTTGGCTTGTCCTGCGCGGCTGCCCCGCGCGCCCCACCCGCTGATCCCCTGCCCATTGCACGGCGCACCCGATCCCCGAGAGGAATGTCGACCCTAAAGGTAGTGACCCTTAATGTTCAGGGTCTGAATAACCCCGTGAAGCGCAGAGCGATCTTATCTTTGCTGGAGGGGACGCAGGCGGACATTTGCCTTTTGCAGGAGACCCACTTACTGTCCCGGGATTGCCATAGGCTGCACTCTGCTAAGTTCCCTACCCAGTTCTTCTCCTCGGCAGCGAACAAGACGGCGGGGGTAGCCATTCTTCTAGCGAGCTCCTTTAGGGGTGAGGTTTTGTATAAGTGTGCTGAACAGAAGGGGAGGCTTCTTGCGTATCGCATGCGCTTAGGAGGCACAGCGTTTACGGTCGGCTCCGTTTATAGCCCAAACGACCACCAAGAACGTTTCCTAGCCTCCGTGTTGGTGGATGTCACTGCTTCCCCCGACCGCCACGTCATATTGGGGGGAGACCTTAATATTGTCTTCGATTCTGTGATGGACAGATCGGCGCAGCGCTTCCCGCAGACGGGGGAACTGTCCCAGGCTGGGAAGGCCCGGCTTGCGGAGATGGACTTACACGACCTTTGGCGCTCCATGCACCCCACGGATAGGGACTACTCTTACTTTTCACACGCACACCGAACCTACTCGCGGCTGGACTACCTCCTGGTGAGTGGACCGATGCATGCCGCTGCCACGGCGGCGGACATCGGGGTCCTGACCTTGTCTGACCATTCACCAGTCACCGGCGTTTTCCAGTGGCCGGCGGCCTCCCCCTCTCGGGGGGTGTGGCGCCTCCGGGATACCCTTTTACACAAAAAGTCTGTAGTGCAGCGCATTGGGGAGGTCATACAGGACTACCTAACTCACAATAGCAACACCGACACTTCGCAGGCGACACAGTGGGCGGCATTGAAGGCAGTCCTCCGGGGGGAATTTATCTCTATCTCCGCAGCCGACAATAGGGAGCGGCAACGGAAGAGGGACGAGCTGACCGTTCAGGTCCGGGAGCTTGAGCAGGTCCACCGCCGCACGGGGGCGCCAAGGGTGTGGAGGCAGTTGAAGGCTGCGAGGAAGCTCCTGTCGGCATTGGATCTTGATAGGGCGGAGTATGCCGCCTTGCGCTTGAAACATGCCTTCTACACTGGGGGGGACAAATGTGGCAAGCTCCTAGCACACCGGCTCCGGGTCACGCAGCAGCGTGGCGTCGTGAGGGAACTTGTGGGCACGGACGGGATGGTCGTCTCCGGGGACGCAGAGGTAGCGGAATCTTTCCGCGGCTTCTACGAGGCGCTGTATGCTGAGGAGCCCTCCTCGCCACGGGACGCCGAAGGCTATTTGGAGTCGGTGACCCTTCCGGTGCTGGATCCGGCTCAGGCGGACCACCTGGAGCGGGATATCCATGTTGAGGAGGTGATTTCCGCTATCGCGCGGCTGAAGCATGGTAAGGCCCCGGGTCCGGACGGGTACACGTCTTTGTTTTATAAGACTTTTTGCACGGCTGTTGCCCCTGTCCTTACTCGGCTATTTAATTCCTTTTCCGAACCGGGAGCCATCCCACCGGATCTCCTGAGGGCGACGGTCGCGGTAATTCCGAAACCTGGGAAGGACCGGGCCCTCTGCGGTTCGTATCGACCCATCTCGCTCTTAAATGTCGACCTCCAGTTGTATACAGGGATTCTAGCGTCCAGGCTGGGTCCACACCTCCCCGGATTGGTGGAGGCGGACCAGGCTGGCTTTGTACCCGGCAGACAGACGGTCGACAATACCAAGCGGGTGGCGCATGTTCTGGAGAAGGCCTCGCGGGTCCCGGGGGAGCGGATGTTGCTGTCCGTTGATGCGGAGAAGGCCTTCGACAGAGTTCACTGGCCGTATCTCGAGCTGGTTCTCAAGAAATTGGGAATCGGGGATAAGTTCCGCACCATGGTATTCAACTGTTATAAGCATCCTTCGGCGTCGGTGCGGGTCAACGGGTGTAGCTCCGGTGGATTTGCTATCGAACGCGGCACGAGGCAGGGTTGCCCCCTCTCGCCGCTCTTGTTTGCCCTCTACATGGAGCCGTTTGCTCAGAGGATTCGCGATAACCCGGATGCTGTTGGGGTCCGGATGGGCCAGTATGTCCACACTGTCAGCCTCTACGCGGACGATGTCCTGTTGACCTTGGACGACCCTAGGAGGTCGCTGCCTGCTTGCCTCCAGGAACTGGACGCCTTTGCCTGTGTGGCCGGCTTCAAAATGAATATGAGCAAGTCGGTGGCGTTAGATGTGTCCCTGGCTGCGGACACCAGGAGGGACCTTCAGCGACTCTTCCCCATGCAGTGGTCCTCGTCCACGGTGCCATACCTGGGGATTCTGCTGGCGCCCACATTACCGGAGATGGTTACGGCCAATTATGCCTCCCTCAGCAGGAAGATCAAGGAGGAGCTTGGTCGCTGGAGTAAGGGCCTACTGTCCTGGCTGGGGCGAATCGCGGCGGTTAAGATGACGGTGTTGCCCCAGATACTGTATCTTTTCCGGGCCCTCCCTCTCCAGCCCCCGGCGGGCTGGATACGACAAATGCAGGCTGACATCTCCCGCTTTGTCTGGCAGGGTCGCAAGCCACGAATGAAGAGGGTCCTCTCCACGCTTGCTCCGGAGGCGGGGGGCCTCGGTATTCCGGACCTCCGTAGGTACTTCCAGGCGGCACAGCTGCGATATTTGGTGGAGTGGAGCAGGTGGGAGTCCGACAAACACTGGCTCTTTCAAGACCAGGCAGTGGCGGGCCGCACTTTACAAGAGGTTCCATTCTTGCGCCGCGCGCACCGCCCCCCTAACCTTTACGCTTCTTTTGTTACGAGGGTCCCCCTGCGGGTGTGGGACGCAGTCTGTGAGGCTCGGGGCCTCACCACCTTCCCTTCGCCGTTCACACCCATAGTGGGCAACCCGGATTTCTCCCCAGGGATGGAGCCGGGAGTTTTCTCCCATTGGGTGCAGGCGGGCTGCAGGGCGCTCTTCCAGATCTATGGCCCGGAGGGAGTGATTCCGTTTCAGCAACTCCGCCAGGACTTCGGCCTGACGGAGCTGGACAGATTGCGCTACATGCAGGTTCGGCACTGGGCCCTCCAGCCCCAGGTGCGTGACACCGCTGCTCGTCAAATTACACCGTATGAGAGGTGGCTGGCTACCCGGACCTCCGACGCTAAGCTAATTACCGACCTGTACAAGTACCTACAACCCCCGCCGTTTCACTATTACAACCCGGGGAGGGAGCGCTGGCACAGGGAATTGGGTAGGACACTCAGCCACAAGGAATGGGACAAAATTGCGTATCGGGCGCGGCACTCTGCATATCACACGGGCCTTACGGAGACCTTTACTAAGGTGTCCACTTATTGGTACTACACCCCGGAGAGACTGTATGAAATGCATAAACACACTGACAAAGGGTGCTGGCGGGGCTGCGGGCAGGACGGTACCCTCTCACACATCCTTTGGGATTGCCCCGTGATGACCGCTTACTGGAAGGAAGTTTTGGACGAGGTGGATAAGCACTTTGGGATAGAGCTGCCGCGCTTCCCGGCGTATGTCCTGCTGGGCCTCCCCAATGACCTAATGTACCCACTGAAGTCCCGCAGGGGCAGGCAGATCGCGATTGCGCTGGGGTCTGCGGTCCAGAACATCCTTATCCACTGGCGCACCACCACTGTCCCCTCCATCACGGGTTGGTTGCATAGGCTTTGGCATGTGCTGGGAATGGAGAAGCTGTCGCTCACGGTGGCGGGGGAAATAGACCAATTTGAAGAGCTGTGGCAACCCTTTCTAGCGCTGCTGTCCACCGAATTCCGGGAGCTCACCTGTCCGAGGTATCTTAGGCTTCTCAGGTTGACGCCGCCGGTGATCCCGGCGGACTAGATCACATGTGAGACGGGGGCCTCGGGGGGGGGGGGGTGCGGGGCTTCTTGGTGAGGATTAATCTGACGCGGGACCATAGGACGGGGGGGGTGGGGTATTGTTTTTTCTTCCTTCCTTTCTTTACTGGGGGGATGGGGGTTGGGGGGGGTGGACTGTGCTTTGTCGAGTTACTGCTGGTTTTCATTGCTCAGATTTGGGGTGTTGGATATGCACGCAGGGATTCCATAGTTTGCATTTCTAGCCTTTCATCTACTGTGCTTTTCCCCTGGCCCATCGAGCTATCCATCGCCAACCCTCTTGAGTTGCACCTTTTTTCTTTGATTGTATTATATGTACCCTAACCTCCTATCCCCCTCCCCCATGGTTTGTTTTGTTTCAATAAAACGTTTTAAACATAAATAAGTTCCTTGTGGACTTTTTTCTTGTTTAATGCAAAGCTAGAAGACCAGGAGGGCCAGGAGAAACAATATAAGAGTGGTGGGCGTCACTGACGGGGCAGAGTGCCCTAGCATGGATATTTTTCTCAAGGACCTTCTACTCAATAAGCTCAATTCCAAAAGACTTCTAGCTTCTTCTCTGTTGAGAGGACCCACCAAGCGTTCAGACCTCCCCCGAAGCATGGGGCCCCTCAGTGTACGATAACAGTGCAGATCCTAAATTACAGAGATAGAGATGCAATATTGCAGACTACCCGGTCGCAGGGGGATCTGCACGTAGGAGAATGCTGTGATCTGCTTCTTTCCGGGCTTTACCCTACAGGTTTAGTGTCAAAGCAGAAACTTTGACGAAGTAACAAAAGGCATTGTGGGCCAAATAAGTCAAGTACATGATGTTCTTCCCTGCCAAGCTAAAAGTAATTTCTGAGGGAAAGACTTTGCACTTTGCCACGCCTGAGGAGGTGTGGGACTGGCTTGAGGGTTGGAGAGTGGCTGACAGGTGAGCAAATGATGACCATATACTGAACCGACCCAGGGCGAACAGGGAGCGGTGAACATCCCCCTCTGCAAGACATCAGAGATCACAGCCCTCTTCACAGGACACATGAGCAGCACCTGCGGGGACCCACTTTGAGGAATTGTGAGTAACAGGTATGCTTACCTTGATTTGCATGATGGGGGAGCATACGGGAAGGGTGGCTAGAAGGGACCCAACGAATATGGGAAGGACTGCCACAGCACTGGCATAGTATTTGCACTTTCCTGTTGCATCGGGGACATTACAGCATAATCACTGCAGCTATCCAAACTGTCACCAACTAGACGGCTATGGCCTACCCAAGTTACTAGATGTTCACTAAGGGGCGACAGGCACTCTGCAAGTTTGGGGAGTGGGTAATTTGCAGGGTAGTTGAGAGTGGGGAGTTTTGGGGATTGATTTACTGGCTATTGTTCACAGCAGTTGTAGGGTCATACAACACATACTTTAGCAATGATAGAATGATAGAGGGGAGAGACAGGAGTTTCACAACAGATTTGTGAATGAAGAGGGCGGAGCCACCAGCTAGGGTGGCAAAGGATTAAATTACCAGATGGTTACCATGTTGGGGACACACGATGCCACACGTAATTTGCCCAACCGGTCCTGGGAATGTAAAGAGTCTAGGTAGCAAGATAAAACGTACAATGGTCCTGCAACACCTGAGAGGACATGGTTCGACATAGTGATGTTACAGGAGACACAACTAAAGCATAATTAGTACAGAGCCTTAGATAGGTTTGGATATACATTGCTGGCCCATGCCTGGTACACAACTGACTCTAGAGGAGTGGGGATCCTTATTAAAATATTGCTGCTTTTTACGCTTCATCGAGTGCGGCATGTTGCTCACAGCCGCTTCATGGCATTGTCGGGGACTTGGGAAGGTGCCATACTAAACCTGTGCTCAGTATGTGTCCCACCCCGACTATGTCCACAATGCTAACAGGACCTGTGGGCCTTGGTGGGGAATCTGCCACGTAAACATGCACTGCTGACACAACGTCGCCTATATGACGTGGGAGATTAAGCATCTAAGTTTCTGGCATGGCTGGACAGGTGAGATAAGAAATGCTCATTGGTACTCACAATACTAGACAGATCGAACACCACGCACATATCAAGCGCATCTATAGCAGGGGCCTTTGCCTTCTACTATGAGGACCTTTATACCTCCAAGACTTCCATGACAACTGCTGACTGCACCGACCTCCTAAAGGATGTCTCCCTTCTGGAGTTAACTGTGGACGATCGCAAAACCTTAAAGGAAGATCTGACGGAAGGCGAAGTTGCACGAGCGATGCGAGAGCTACAGCTGGAGAAGGCACCGGGCCCCAACAGTTTGCCGGTTGAGCTGTACAAACGATTGGCTGATATTGTGGCCAAGCCTATTTTCGCAATGCTTCAAGAGGCACCCACTGACAGCTGCCGACCTGAGAACAAAGAACAGCAACAATAGTTATTTATAAAGAGGGCAAGCCTCTAATGGACTGTGGATCCTATAAACCGATCTCCGTGTTAACCCTTTCGATGCTTGTGACGGAGCGGTTCCGTAATGCGCGTCGGTCGCGCTGTGCGGATGACGGAACCGCTCCGTCACGGCCCCGCCCGCGCACGAACCCTTCAGCACAGCGCGGTAATCCGCACCGCGCTGAAGGGGTTAAATGTGGAGGCCAAAGTACAGGCAAAGGCTGTGGCAACCAGGTTGCGAGTGGTCATCTCCTCAATTTGTGCATCCCAATCAGTTGGGTTTTATGTCCAGTAGGAGTACTTAGGTCAACCTTTGGCGCCTGTATGGGGTACGCCACGTGACAGAGTCTCAAACAGAGGACCCAGCAGTCCTAATGACCCTTGATGCAAGAATGACATTTGACTCCGTCGAGTGGAACTACGTTTGCTGTGTTAGAGAGGCTGGGTTTCAGGCCACGGTTTCTTGCTTGGATTGGGCTTCTCTAGCGGCCCCCATAGCCATGGTGCGAGTGAATGGTGTGATGTCTCGTAGCTTTGAACTGCGGAGAGGTACTCGCCAGGGATGCCCTCTCTCCCCTATGTTACTTGCTTTGGCGCTCGAGACACATGCGGTGTGGGTCTGCCAAGATCACTTAAAATGAGGAATCCAGGTGCCTAGAAGCTGGGAGGAATGCATCTCCAGTTACACCGATGTCCTTCTTTATGTTACTCAATCCCTTTCCTCCATCGTTCGGATTATGCAGGTGTTCTGCATTTTTGGGGAACCTTCAGGCTACACAATAAATTGGTCCAAGTCGGTGATCTAACTGCTCTTGGGGCAAGCCCCTGCCTGCCTGGGGATTGTCAGGCTCCGATTGCCTTGAAAAGGTTTCGATACCTGGGGATTTATATTACTGGGGATCCCCAGGAGTTCCTCTGAAGAAACGTCTTCCCCCAGTTCGAGAGGCTCAGGGAAGATGCGACACATTGGGGCAGTTTGCTGCTTATGCTAATGGGCAGAGTGGCCCTTTATAAAATGATGGGCCTACCATTGTTTTTGTACGTCATGCAAAATATGCGCTATAGAATCCCACCGGAGTTTAAAAAATAGATTGGGCGGTTTGTCAGTTATTGTGGCGGGGGAGCCCCAAGAATATCACTGATCAAACTGCAGATGGGTGTACGATGGTGGGCTGGCGGTTCTGGACATATTGAAATATTACTGAGCCTCTCAGCTCCTTGTGATCAATGAGTGAGTCTTCGCGGACCGCCAAGTACCAGCATGTTCGAGGCATGTGGGCTGCTGAATTCATATCTGTGCATAGATCGCCGCCTAGTGTTGGGTCCGGATGATTGCACGTTGTTGTCCTGGAAGAGTCTTCGAAGTATCCTGGGATAGGTGACTCCTCCCCTGGACTACAGTGCGCATGGGCATCCTCTCCATCCTCAGATTGTTTTTTTCCGCCATTGGGTTCGGATGTGCTTATCTTGACTCAAGTTAGGAAAAACTTTTTCTAGGCCAAAAGGCCTTTAGTTCGCGTCGGTACTGTTCCCGATCGGTATCGATAGTATCTTGTTAGTTTACTAACTTCCAGAACCAACTTTTTCGCTTCCTACCCGACCATCGACCCGTCATCGACGATGGAATCGAGGACACCATTCAAGCGGTGTCCGGTATGTAATGCGAAATATCCTCACATCGACGTCCATCCGGTGTGCAACAAATGCCTTTCACCGGATCACGACGAATCTACATGTATGGCCTGTGCCCGATTCCGATCCATGAAGACTCTCCGGAATCGACGAGCAGCGAGACTCGAAGCGCAGCAAGCGGCACCGGCCCCGGCCGACATCTTCAGCGCTGAGACCGAAGATGTCGAAGACGTGGAGAACCTACCCTCCAGCCCCGTTTCCGAACACGACTCCGGCTCGGAAGACGTCGAAGAAAGCCTCTTTCGCAGAGACGAAGACGACACCGAGGTAGGAGACTACAATGAGGCCTTAGGGGCCGAAGAGAGTAGCTCCGATGACGAGCAAGGCCTACCCGTACAGACTGAGGACATCCCAGTGCGCCAGTCTATGGCTCCGGTCGAGGGATCGCCTTCGGGCCTTACCCAAGACCTATCCCGCAGTTCTTCAGCCCCGCCCTCTGGCCCGGCCTCGGACATTCAGCGGCAGCCATTAATACCCAAACCGGCTGGTTTCCCTTCTTCGAAACCGAAACCGAAAGCTGTATTGGTTCAACTGAAACCGAAACCGAAAGTAACGCTAGTCGGATCGAGGCCCACCACACCTTCGACGCCAGCAAAACCCATCGGCACCGAGCGCACCAAACGAGACTTCGGTGCCGAGCTTGCAACGGCCGACGTCGGCGTCGACATACGGAAGAAGACCTTCGGTGCCACCAAACCTACTCGGCTCCCGGCACCGACGCAATCGACTCCGACCCCAAAGGTCAAACTGCCTGCTGCGTCTCACACCGCTTCGACAGCACCACCAAAGGCACACTCATCGAAGACGTCGACGGCCATTACCGCCCCTCGACTCGATGACTCACCGGCGCCGAAAAAGTCCACGCCCGCTTCTACGGAACCGGTCGGCGCAAAGGAATCGATGGCGCTACAGGTGCGGCCCGTTGCTGCGCAACGCACCAAACACAAAACAGTCCTCCAGGACACATCGGGCTCCGAGCCAATAAAAGCTCCAACAGCCTCTTCGGCACCGGCCAACATTACTTTTGGCCTGCCGCCATCCACGGCCCCGAAACTGTTCCAAATCAGGACACGGGTCACCCACACCACGATCACGCCTGCCGAACGTTCTCCTGCGGAGACGTCTCCGTCACATATCATCGACGCCGACACCGGCAGGATGCTGCTCCACAAAAGGAGAATAACTTCAGAGCCAGCTTTGGACTCCTTCCGGATCCCACTTAAAAGAAAGCTGCCAGTGGTTTCGGAACCGGTTGTTTACGAACCTCTCCATTCCCCCTACCAGGATCCACAGTCCTTCTCTCCCACACACTCCGACACAGATGTTTTGGAGGACTACATGGGTGACCACGTCCCCTACCCCGGAGAGATGGACCCTGAAGGCCAACAGGACCCTGATCAAGCTTGGGATGACCCTGTCGACTCCGGTGCACCTATAGATGCACAGGACCCGCAACTCTATGGAGCAAAAACATCTCCCACAGAGGACACTGCCGCGTTCAACGCCTTAATTGAACGTGCTGCGGCCAATCATGGGGTGCAACTTCACTCTGACACCGTAGAGGACGACTTTCTCATGGACACTTTCGCATCCTCAGAAAGGAACATAAAAACTCTACCCATGTTGAAGGGTGTCCTCAAACCAGCAAAGGACATCTTCAAGGAACCGACCAGGGCAAGAGTAATAAACCCCAGGATCGACAAAAAATACAGATCGGCGCCTGGGGACCCCACCTACATTAGAGGCCAGTTACCTCTGGATTCAATTGTAGTTGCGAATGCTCGCAAGAGGGCACACTCGCAAACAACAGGTGATGCTCCTCCCCCGGACAAAGAGTCCAAGGTGCTAGAGACCTCCGGCAAATGGGTTGCCGCACAGGCGGCTAACATATGGCGTATTGCCAATACTCAGGCGCTCCTCGCTCGCTACGATCGAGCACACTACGACACATTAGAACAACTACTCCAACATCTCCCTGACCAATACAAAGAAGGTGCAGAGATCCTCATCAGGGAGGGACAGCTCCTCACAAATGCATCCATTAAGTGTGCACTGGATGCCGCGGATACAGCTGCCAGAGCCATAAACACTAGCGTCATGTTGCGACGACATGCCTGGTTGCGAATCTCCGGATTCAAACCTGAGGTACAAAATAACATCCTCAACCAACCTGTCAACCCCGACTACTTATTCGGGCCGGAGGTTGACACCACCCTAGAGAAAATAAAAAAAGACACGGACACTGCAAAGTCCATGGGGGCTCTACAAACGCAGTCCTTTCGGAGCGGCTCCTTTCGTCGCCCCGGAAATAGAGGAGCAGGTAGAGGACAGGGGTCACAGCAAACATACAACAAAGGCAACACACAGAGCACCTACGACAAAAACACCCGGGGTGGATATCGTGGCTCCAGCACAAAGGGCAGAGGACGCGGCTACGGCAACACCAGGTCCTCCCCCAAGAACAAGCAGTGACGCCCTCTCCCTTCCTCCCGACCACATAACACCTGTCGGGGGAAGGCTACAAAGGTTCCTGTCCACGTGGAACTCCATCACCACGGACAAGTGGGTTAAAGATATTGTCAAATACGGTTACTGCCTAGAATTAACCTCAACTCCACCCACAATACCTCCAAAAAACCGTCCTATGTCCTCAGAGCACTTAACGCTCTTACAGCAGGAGGTGCAAAGTATGCTACTAAAAAGTGCAATAGAGGTCGTACCCGTCCACGAGCAAGGTACGGGGGTGTACTCCCTGTACTTTTTAATACCAAAAAAGGACGGGTCGCTCAGACCTATATTAGACCTGAGACCCCTGAACCGGTACATTCTCTCCGAGCATTTTCACATGCTCACTTTACAGCAAGTCCTCCCGCTGCTCAAGCAGGGAGACTTCCTGGCCACACTGGACCTCAAAGATGCGTATTTCCACATACCCATTCACCCCTCACACAAAAAATACCTCAGGTTCACTGTTCAGGGGCAGCACTACCAGTTCAAAGTCCTTCCCTTCGGCGTGACAACAGCACCCAGGGTTTTCACAAAGTGCCTAGCCACTGTAGCGGCACATCTGCGGAGGCAGCACATACACGTCTACCCTTACCTGGACGACTGGCTCATTCAAGCAAAGTCAGCCCAACAATGTGCCAGCCACATGTCCCGCACCATTCACCTCCTTCACAGTTTGGGGTTCTCACTAAATTACCCAAAGTCCCATCTCCAGCCCGCACACGTACAACAGTACCTAGGTGCGACCATAGACACTCTGGCGGCCACAGCTCAGCCAAATTTAGTGAGAATCAACAGCATACAGATGCTGATTTCCAAGTTCAAACCACAACACTCCCTGCCCGCGCGAGTGTTCATGCAGTTGATAGGCATGATGGCCTCCTGCATTTTCATAGTCCCACACGCGAGACTACATATGCGCCCGCTCCAGGAGTGCTTAGCACGTCAGTGGAATCAGGCTCAAGGACAGTTGAAAGACCTAGTGTTGGTGAGCGGTCGGGCATACAACTCTCTGCATTGGTGGAATCCACAAAACCTTTGCAAGGGCCGACCGTTCCAAGAGCCTGTTCCACAAATAATACTGACAGCGGACGCGTCTCTCCAGGGATGGGGAGCTCATGTACTCAACTACACAGTGCAGGGACTATTGACAACACAACAAAGGAAGAGGCACATCAACATTCTGGAATTGATGGCGATCTTCCTCGCGATGAAAGCGTTCAAAGTACACTTGTGCAACAAAGTCGTGTTGATCCGGACGGACAACATGACTGCCATGTACTACATACAGAAGCAGGGAGGAACACACTCTCCACAGTTGTCTCATCTGGCTCAGAGCATGTGGAAGTGGGCCATTCAGAGGAACATGTTCCTCATGGCAGAACACCTCCCCGGCAAGGACAACCAGATGGCGGATCTGCTCAGCAGACACAGCCACCAGATGCACGAGTGGGAGTTACACCCATCAGTACTCCAACCGTACTTCCAGCAGTGGGGTCATCCAGAGATAGACCTATTCGCCACAAGCGAAAACGCAAAATGCCAAAGCTTTGCCGCCAGGTTCCCACATCCGCAGTCGCAGGGCAATGCGATATGGATGAACTGGTCCGGCAGATTCGCGTACGCTTTTCCCCCAGCACCACTAATACCGCTGGTGGCACGCAAACTCAGACAACACTCACTGACACTCATCCTGGTTGCTCCAACGTGGGCACGCCAGCCGTGGTACACCACCTTTCTCGAACTCTCCGTGGTGCCGCATCAACGGCTGCGGGTCAAACCCGAGCATTTGACGCAGAACCATGGAGAGGTTCAGCACCCAGATCCGCAACAGCTGAACCTGGCAATCTGGCTCCTGAAGTCCTAGAGTTTGGCTACCTCAACCTGCCACCTGACTGTATGGACATCATTAAGGAGGCCAGGAGACCCACTACCAGAGCTTGCTATGCAGCCAAATGGAAGAGGTTCATCATTTATTGCAATAATAATGACATCAACCCGCTAGACGCATCCATCCAAAACATTATTTGTTACCTATTACACCTCTACCGATGCAATCTGGCGTACACCTCTATACGTGTCCATTTGACCGCAATATCAGCCTATCTACAGACCAGGCAGCACCTCTCTCTATTCAGAGTGCCTGCCATCAAAGCATTCTTGGAAGGACTCAAACGAGTCATTCCTCCTAGCCACCCACCAGCCCCAATGTGGAACCTCAACTTGGTCCTCACACGCCTGATGGGTCCACCCTTTGAACCTCTACACTCATGCGAGATTCAATTCCTTACCTGGCAAGTAGCTTTCCTAGTAGCGATAACTTCTTTACGAAGAGTTAGTGAACTCCAGGCACTGACCGTCCAAGAGCCATTTATACAAGTTCACGCCAACAGGGTCGTACTATGTACCAACCCCAAGTTCATGCCCAAGGTGGTATCGCAGTTACACATGAATCAGACTATTGAACTGACGGTTTTCTTTCAAAACCCACAGACTGTCGCTGAAAGGGCACTCCATACCCTAGATGTAAAGAGGGCCCTCATGTATTATATCGACAGTACCAAACCCTTTAGGAAAACACAACAACTTTTCGTTGCCTTTGCCCCACACCACAAAGGTAACGCTATCTCCAAAGCAGGTATAGCCAGATGGATCGTTAAATGTATTCAAATTTGCTATCAAAAGGCTAAACGCACTTTAACGATTCCCCCACGAGCCCACTCAACACGTAAGTTAGGGGCCTCCATGGCTTTCCTAGGAAACATTCCTTTGCATGATATATGTAGAGCAGCCACCTGGTCCACTACACATACATTTACCAAACACTATTGTGTAGATGTACAATCAAAACAGCAGGCAGCTGTAGGACAGGCTGTTCTCAAAACTCTTTTTCAGACCGCTGCAGCTGGCACTGGTAGCCGCCGCTAATAGAGGGCACTGCTATGTATTCTATGCACAGATATGAATTCAGCAGCCCACATGCCTCGAACTGAATATGCTACTTACCAGTATGCATCTGTTCTTGGCATGTAGGGCTGCTGACATTCATATCGCCCTCCCTCCTCCCCGGCGCCTGTGGCAGCTGCAGTCCTCAGAATTACTGTAAAGCATGGTCATCACTTTCTGTATCTACTCCATCACTGCCACAATGGCGAAAAACAATCTGAGGATGGAGAGGATGCCCATGCGCACTGTAGTCCAGGGGAGGAGTCACCTATCCCAGGATACTTCGAAGACTCTTCCAGGACAACAACGTGCAATCATCCGGACCCAACACTAGGCGGCGATCTATGCACAGATATGAATGTCAGCAGCCCTACATGCCAAGAACAGATGCATACTGGTAAGTAGCATATTCAATATGGTGCATAGTGGCTATGAGACAGGGGGGAACATGAAGATCTCCTCTACGGGGCGAAGAGCAACAGAGATATACCGCAGCATACACAGACAGTGGTCAGAGTCTGGAGGGAAGCCACAAGATTCCTGGGGTGGACATGGAGACTCACAGGTTTGACATCACTTTGGCTCAGTCGCGTGTTGTCCGAGGTGGGAGGACTCAGAGGATTCACGAAGTGGGAACTGCTGGGCATAGAACACTTGGGTGATATCTGGTGGACCAAGCCATTATCCGATTTAAAGACCTAAGCCAGTAGTATGCTATAGCAGAATCTGAGCTCTTTCCATACTTACCGCTGGGACATGCCCTTCGGTGCCACATACAGGAAGGAGAGCAGCTGTCTGAGTCCTCCCTGCTGGAGGATTGGATACTCACGAAAGTATTGACAGGCAACAGGGTGTTGTTGATCTATTGTAAATAGTCAATAACTCCCCCGACACGTTGGGTCCTCTGAGGGTGGCGTAGGAAGGGGACCTGGTACACCTTGATGATGATTGGACGGAGGCTCTCCAGAGCCTGGAGACATAGACATTGGTGCTCCTTTCAGATTGCTCCAATTCAAAATATTACACCAGTCCTATTACTCACAGATACTATTACAAAAAATAGGTAGTATAGTAACTGCTGTGTAGGAGTGGATGCGAAGGTAAATGTACTTTTTTCCACGTTCTTTGGGCGTGCCCACTTAGACAGAGCTACTGGACTAGAACAATAGAGATAATGTCCTGGGTCATGTCAGTGGAGGTGCCCTTGGATGCAAAATGGTTGATCCTGGGGATTACGGCCTAGATAACACCAGGATCTGGCTGGCAGCGGGTGGCCAAACGGAATATAGCAATGGCGTGGGCACTGCAGCCTCCCCCTAGTCTCCCCCCCCCCCACTTTATGCTGTATGAAGCTTATGCTTTTCAATCAAAAGAGTATTTTAAAAAAACCTTCTATTGCAAACAAACAGATATCGACAAAGTAGGCAGTGGGACACTCCTAAATAGTTTACAGATAAAAATAATTTCAGAGACCGAGAAGGATAACTTAAACCAACTCCTAGAAACAGAAGAAATAAGTAAAGCAATAAACTCAATCCGCTGGGTAAAGCTCTGGGCCCGGACTGCTTCCCCATCATATTCTAAAAGAAATAATTGATAAACTCCATCCTAAAACCCTTAAAGGATACCCTTGATCATTTTGCACTTTTGGGTAATGTTTCGGGGATGGCAGCGGAGGCAATGATTGTAGGAATCACCAAAGAAGTTTAGTATCGCACTGACCCCATAAATTACTTGCCAATATCCCTTCTCAACATGTAGGTAAAAATCTATGCCAAGATCCTTGTCAAGAGATTAGAACCACTCACCCATAGACACATACACAACTCCCAAAGAGGGTTTGTTAAATGTAGATTAGCCAGAAACAACATACGCACCTTCTGTCACATTGTGTAAAAGCCACAATTATCCTCACACCCAGCACCTGCAATTGCCATTGATGACGAAAAGGCTGTTAATAAGCTCTTATGTCCATTCCTAGAATCAGTTCTGGGCACACATAATCTAGAACAGCCCTTTATAAGAATAACTGTGGCATTAAATGCCAACCCTGTGGCAAAACATTTTGGGCCATATGTAGGTAGCATACAAGTTACCACTTCTTAAATACCGAACTTTACCGATTCGGTATTTAAGAAGTGTTAACTCGTATGTAGGTAATCATTCGGTAAATATTACCTAATCGGAGAAATTCGGTAATTACCGAATCGTTATTTACCGATTCGGTAATGAGGCATACCTTCCCATTGATTCCTATGGGCCTGGAGGCCCATAGGAATCAATGGGAAGGTATGCCTCATTACCGAATCGGTAAATACCGATTCGGTAATGGGGGAGCACATTCAAGGGTGGCAGGGTGTCACATTGACACCCTGTTGCACCCCTGATCCCTGCATGTGTGCACATGTGGCGCACATACATGCCCTAAGGGCATGTATGTCTGCCACATGGCACTGTTAGTCCAGCAAAATATTGCTTTTTGCAATGAATTCGGTATTTAGCACCAACATATATTTGGTGCTAAATACCGAATTATTTTCCCTACACATCACACATTTGAGTGTCACCTACATCTCATTTCAGGATTCGGTATTTACCGAATCGGTAAAATTACCGATTCGGTAATTTTACCGATTCGTTAAATTACCGAATCCTGAAATGTTCCCCCTACATAGCACAAGCCTAAATACCGGTCGGTAACGGGATATTTACCGAAAATCGGCCGTTACCGACCGGTATTAGGCTACCTACATATGGCCCTTTATGGCACAATCTCCGCTCCATTAAGGTGCTCGGCAAGGTTGCTCCCTGTCACACTTACACTTTCTACTGTCCATCAACCCATTATTACAAATGCTAAACACTCTCCAGATAATAAAGGTTTTAAATTTGCAACAACCCTATATAAAACTGCTGCGTATGTGGATGTTATCTTTTCCGATGAAATAGAGGAAGCCATTTCCAGTATAATTCATAAATTGTCATTATTATCTGGATATACGTTAAAGACAAAAGGGAGGTCATACCTCCTAACCCACATTACTTACCCACCCACCATGTCGTCTCTGGACTTAAATGC
The DNA here is from genome assembly GCF_964204655.1 of Triturus cristatus. Taxonomy (NCBI): domain Eukaryota; kingdom Metazoa; phylum Chordata; class Amphibia; order Caudata; family Salamandridae; genus Triturus; species Triturus cristatus. The sequence goes on along the minus strand of NC_140590.1, from coordinate 461,184,957 downwards.
CAACCCAAATTTATCAAATATCTAGGTATCTGGTTTACCAGCGATGAAGCAGAATCGCAACGACATAACTAATCCCAAACTCCTCTCCATCTGGCCTCCTAAAAAAATATCATGGTGGGGTAGACTAGAAACGCTCAAAATGATAATTATCCCGGTGATCAACTTTGTCACATCTATGCTTCCCCTGAGACTCTCACCCTCCTTCAGTAAATCCTTTGGAAAATTTACCTCCACATTCCTTTGGATGGCAAAAAAGGTACGATAGCTTATTAAAGCCCTTCGATCAGATTTCACTCAGAGCGGCTGCAAACTACCAAATTGGAACCACTACCAAACAGCGTTTTTGCAGCAAAATTGCTCACTGGCTACTACCTGAAACATTTACTCACCTTAGTTGGATAGATATAGAACACACATTATGCGACACCTACCATGTTACCTCCACCATGTAGAAACATCCAATACTACACTCTCAACAAATACTTCTAGATGCTTCTAAAGCACTAAAACTAGTGGATAAATTAACGCCAAACTACATTATCTCAACCTTTGCTTGCCTATGGCACAATCCGAAAATCAAAGCAGAAACGATTACTAACCTTGGTTCAGCACGGGACAGCAAAGGTCTAAGGTTAAACAAAGACGTATACAATGACAACACCACACCCGCTCATTTGTGGAACTCAATTTTATTTTCCAACTGTCAAATCTGGACTTTTACGCTTTTCTGAAACTTAAAGCTAAATTGTATAAATTGAGTCTATTCGACCACCCTCACATTGCATATTACCAATTCAATTCAATTCAATTCAGCTTTATTCGGTACAAATTAACGACCATAAAAGCATACACAGTCACAAAATCAAAATATACAATATACGAACAACTTATAGCAGGCATGATAATACATTAAAAACACTATAATTGATTAAACATGATCACATTTACACAATTAAAATAGCATTTATACAACTAAAAACACATGTTTTTCCTGGAATTGATGCATTTGTTTAAAAAAGTGGCAGTATAAAAACAAACATCCGCAGATTGTAAATTAAAAATCAATTTCATTGCGTGCTCAACCGTACGTGTTCCATATTTAACAAACATGGGTTTAAGTAAGACAATACGAAAATTAGAGTACAGCTTACAGAATAGCATAAAGTGCATTGTGCTCTGCTTGGAAATCCCATCGCATCTACAAGGCCCTGATGGGTGTTTCTTCATTATCGGATGGGCCACCAGGTAGTGCACTATTCCAAATCTAAGTCTAGTTAGCACAAATTTATGCGTCGGCCTAGTGACTAGGGTTAAGTAGACAGGGAATCCATCCATAGACAAATATCTGTTATAAAACATAACTGTGGACAAAGTACCAGCAATGAAAGTTCTCTTTCGCTCTGCATAAGCTAGAAAGACCCTTTTTAACTCTACTTTGGGAATTAATAGAACAGCGTTCGGATCAGTTACAATATTCAGGTTAAAAATATCTGAGAAGCACACAATAATGTATTTAATCCAGGGTATTGCTGTAACTTTATCTAATCGCAAATAATCCTGGATAATAGACCTTGTAAAAGACTTCTCATCATTCAGCCAGATAGACCGCCAAGTCATCAAAGGTCTAAGTGACAAAAGGTCAAGTAAATAATTCACAGATAATTCCTGATGACTCAGAGCGTTAGAGGCCGAAGTGGGTAAACATAAAAGTTTTTTAAGGAAAGAATTCTCTTCCAGCTGCAAATTATGTGCGCAGCAATAACCCCAGATTCCTGTCCCATACAGTGCAATTGTTACGCATCGGGCCTGGTAAATTTTTAACATGTCCCTGGTCCTACGATCCCCAATTTTCTGAGCAAATCTAAAAATTCCGTGGGCATTTCTAGCCATTTTATTGCGAATATTATTAAATTCGTGAGTCCACTTTTTTTCGCTGGAAAAAGTTATACCTAAATAACAAAACTTGTCCACTTGCTGTACTTTAGCGTTGTCAATAAAAAACCCTTTCATTGTCTTTTTTAATTTCTTTGGACCACAGATCATGGTGTAGGTTTTGCCTTTATTAATAACTAATTTTCTGTTGTCAATAAAGGAAGCAAAACTATTCATCAATCGTTGCAACCCTACAGGAGTTCTGGACAACAACACAGCATCATCGGCGTATAGTAACACCGGCACTGATACACCATTGATCATGGGGGCATCTGCACTAACTTCCTTTAAAATAGCATCAATTCCATTAATAAATAAAATAAATAAAAGAGGAGCTAAAACACAACCCTGCCTTATACCTCGTTTAACGCTAAAGTTCGGGGTACATTCTCCCTTCCTACCAAAACGTACACACGTTTTTTTTTTTTTTTTTTTTTTTTTTGAAACCGTTTATTGCAGTTTGTAAAAGTTACAGGTATGGGCCTACAACCACCCGGCCGGCCGCTAGAATGACAAAAGCATATTGCATACATACAGTAAAAGTCTCTCGGCAGTGAAGAGTAGTAAAACAGGAGTAATCAATGGTGCAGGCCACACAGCTCCATGCCCACAGTACGGTTCCCTTTTCTAGGAACAAAACAACACCAAAAAACCACACCCGCAAGGCAACCCGTGATCAAAAGCGACAGCACGTGCTCCATAAGTGGGGGATCCAAACCAGCAGCAGAACTCTGGAGAGGGGAATGGGAATAGATCAGGGACTGGGGGACCGCGCGCCCGCGGCCGAGGGAGGGGGGCCGTCTAGGGAGACGGAGCAGGCGAGGCAGCCGGTAGCAGCGGCGGCTCACAAATACCCCCGCGGTAGGCGTTCCAGGGGCCCCAGAGTTTCACCCACGCCCCAGGCTTACCTCTCGCCACATACACCACCTTTTCACGAAACATACACCAATCCATATGCTCTTTCCAGGCCGACACCGCAGGGGGCCTCTGGGATCCCCACAATTGAGCAATGTCGCGCTTGGCTATCATGTATCCCAGAGTCACCCACCGCGTCTGCGGGACCGAATAGTCAGTCGGTTCCCATACATTCAGCAAGCATCTCCTCGCTTCAGGCAGCAGCGCGACACGCGTAACCACACGCAGGACCTCGTGCACACCACGCCAGAATCGCTCCACCTTCGGGCACTCCCACAGTATATGCATGAAAGTCGCCAACGCACCACAGCCACGCTTACACAGTCCGTCACCAGCAAAACCCATACGCAGAAGCCTTGGCCCCGTCACGTAAACCCGGTGAAGGATCTTGAGCTGGACGAAACGAAGGCGAGCCGGGATGGCCACCTCTTTCGGAGAGGCCACCGCGGAAATCCAATCCTCGTCGTCCAGCTCCAGCCCGTCGGCAACCCAAGCCTCGCGGAGACTAGTCAGCAGGCACGATCTATCGTTGATCAGTTTTTTGTATATGAGGGAGATCGTACTGTCCGGGACATGGCCATCTAGGACTCTGTCCTCCAGGGGGGAAGACTCCGGAATGGATGCGACATCCGGGAAGACGGAGCCCAGCGCATGGCGAACCTGTAGGTACCGAAAGTACTCACTGCCCTGCAGCTGGAACTCCGCCTGCAGCGTCTCAAAAGTTTTGAATCCCCCCCTCGTCCAGAGATCTCCCACCGTGCTGATTCCGATCGTGTCCCACTTCTCGAAGCCCTTCGACGTCCACAGGGAGCCCAACCTCTCAGACGCATACAGCGGTGACGCCCGGGTCAAACGGTCCTTCCACCCCATAGCTGCATTAGCCGCGTGCCAGACACGCACCATGACACGCGTCGGTCCCGTCAAACGGGAGTCGGGCGCGCCAGCGTAGAGCGCTCGATTGTAATCGCCACCGGGCAGGAGCATCTTATCCATCTCAAAAGCCGGGTTCAAGGCGGGCCCGTAAAGGCCATGATTAATTGCAGCTAGTTGGGAGGCCCAGTAATACCGTTTAATGTCCGGGAGGGCGACCCCCCCATCGTACCACGGGAGCGTCAATTTAGCCAGAGCAATGCGCGGCCTCCCGTCCCAGAACAGGCGCCGCTGGAGGCCCTCCACCTCACGGAAATAGCGTGCCGGGACCAAGTCCATAGTATTCTGGAGGGCGTAGAGGAAGCGCGGCAGGGACATCATTTTAAACAAGGCCGCTCGGCCGAGCGGCGAGAGCGGCAGACGCCGCCAGCGCACCACGTCCTCCCTCAAGCGCCGGAGGGGGGGTAGCAAATTCCGCTCATAGCGGGCCTCCGGGTCAAGAGTGATATAGATACCCAGGTACCGAAAACCTTGGGAGGCAATCTGGATCGGACAGTCCCGTGGTAGGGCCGGAGCCTCCCCGGAAAGCACATAGACACAGGATTTCGCCCAGTTGATGACCAGGCCTGAGTTGCGACCGAATGAGCGCAAAACATCAACCAGGACGATCAGTGATTTCCGCGGGGAGGCGAGATACAGAAGGATATCGTCAGCATAGAGGGACACACGGTCCTCATGCTCGGGGGTCCAGCGGAGACCACGGATAGAAGGGTGCCACCGCAGCCACTCCGCCAGGGGCTCCAGGGCCAGGGCGAACAGGAGAGGCGACAGGGGGCAACCCTGTCGCGTGCCCCGCCCCAGCGCGAATGGGGCCGAGACTCGCCCATTCACCACCACCTGCGCCAATGGGCCCGAGTATAGCAGTTTGACCCAGCTAATGAAACCCGGGCCAAACCCAAATTTCGCCAGCATCGCCCAGATGTATGGCCATTCAAGCGTATCAAACGCCATGGTGGCGTCCAAGGACGCCAAGATGGCCGGCTCCCGCAAAAATGGGACACGCGCGAGCACCCCTTGTAAGCGCCGCAGATTGAGCGCCGTGTTGCGGTGCGGTATAAAGCCAGATTGGTCTTGGTGGACCAAATCGCCCACCACGCCAATCAACCGGTTGGCCAACACCTTGGCGAGGATTTTGGGCTCCGCGTTCAAGAGCGAAATCGGCCTATAGGATGTGACCCGTTCACGGGGCTTCCCCTCCTTGTGGATCACCACAATTGTGGCCAGACGCTGGTCCGGCGGGAGGGAACCCTGCGAGTGGGCCGCCAGGAACATCGCGCGCAGGTGGGGCGCCAACACATCCGGGCGTAGCTTGTATAGCTCGATGGGAATACCATTGGGGCCCATGGCCTTGCCGGATGCAACCGAGCGAATAGCCAAGGCAATTTCGTCCGAGGTGGGAGGGGCGTCCAGCGAATCCCTGTCCTCCACCGTAAGGGAGGGCAGAGCGATGTCCCGAAGCAGGGCATGGGAATCTTCCTCCGAGCAGGGGGAAACCGGGGAGTAAACTTCGCGGAAATAATCCGCGAAGCAGGAGACAATGGCTTCCGGCTCAGTGACACATGCACCATCCACACTCTCAATCAAAGGCACCACGCGGCTCGCTCTCTCCCTCTTATCCAACCACGCAATCAATTTGCCAGCCTTATCACCCACATCATACAATCGCCCCTGCTGCTCTCTACTGAGGCCCCTGGCCGCCTCCGTGACGAGGGCGCGATAGGCCGCCTGCTTTAGGTGTAGGACATGCAGCTTGGCGTCTGTTACCCCGCTCCCCAGGTCACCCTCCAGTTCTGCAATCTCGGCCTCTACCCGGGTCACCTCCTCCCGCTCGCGCCGCCGGGCATGGGAGATAAAGGAGAGGGCCTCCCCTCTAAGAACTACCTTAAAAGCCTCCCACAGGGAGATGGCCGAGGGGACCGACCCCACATTCTCGTCGAAATATCACTGTAGGGATTTAATCAAATCGGCACGAATGGTGGGGTCGCGCAAATACCATGCATTGATTGGGGCCACCCTGCCATCCCCCCTCGGGAAGACATCGAAATGCAACAACAATGGGGAGTGGTCTGAGATACCCCGCGCCAGATGGCGCACCTCCCCCACCCTCCCTGCATGGGCCGCCGGGACAAGGAGGTAATCAAGCCGCGAGAGGCTACCATGGGCACCCGAGTGGAAGGTGTACTGTCGCAGTGCAGGATGCTTTAATCGCCAACAATCCACCAGGCCCAGCGTGTCCAAAAGGCCGGGCAGCCATGCCTGTGCCCGGGGGAGGTCCCTAGGGGGATGGCGATCCATAGACCCAGAGGCTACCGCATTAAAGTCCCCTCCAACCACCAGCAGGCCACTCGGAAGGTCCAGAAGGAGGCGCCCCAGGTCCGCAAATGTGGTGGCTTGTAACCCAGGCGGGACGTACACTGATATAAAGATAAACACTCTACCCTCCATTCTTCCCACCAGAACCGTGTAGCGTCCCCTCTCATCATGGCGCACCTCATCAATCTCCAACGGGAGCGAGTTCTTAATCATAATACCCACCCCCCGCGAGCCCGAGGTGAAGCCGGAATGGGCCGCCAAACGATATCCCCGCCGATTCATTGCATGAAAGGAGTTACCTATAAGGTGCGTCTCCTGCAGGAAGACAACATCTGGTGAAATACGTTTTAAGTACTGCAGGACCACACCACGCTTAATCCTATCCCCCAGGCCGTTAACATTCCATGACAACACAGTCAAATCCCTACCCCCCCATCATACGTCGAAACAATCGGTCGTCCCCCATCGAGCATCCTAAAAACAACAACACAGTAGCGGGTTTGCCTTGCGGTGCTAACAAACAACACACCCCCCCCACCCCCCGGTCCCAACAGAACTCCCCCCTCCCTGCACCCCTGCATGAGCCCAGACAGCCCCCCCCAAAGTGCAGTGTGCCTGTCGCCCCATAGCTAAATACTAACTAGTCCCCCAGAGGAGGAGGGAAGCCCCCAACAGACCCCGCACGACCTCCACAGGAGGGGAACATACGTAATCAAAAAATGGTGAAGGAACAACGTCCAGAGCAAGGCCTATTCAGTCACCCCTCAATTCTGATCCGGCGGGCCCTCCTCGCCAGCCGCGCCCCCCCCACCCCCCCGGCCCCGATCTCCAGGCAAAGTGTCCAGCCAGTCCCCAGCCGCCTCGGGCCGGTCGAAGAAGTGCGTGCGACCATCCACCTCTACCCTCAGCTTAGCTGGAAAGAGCATTGAGTACTTGAGGTTCAGGTCCCTTAGGCGACGTTTAACACCCAGAAAGCTCTGTCGCTGCTTCTGGACCGCCGGAGTAAAGTCTGGGTAGAAATGTACCTCCATGTTGTCAAACTTGACCGGTCCCTGTTGCCTGGAGGTCTGGAGGATAGCATCTCTGTCCCGAAAATTAAAGATCCGGGCAATGAGAGGCCGCGGCGGGGCACCAGTCTTAGGTCTGCCCCCGGGGACCCGGTGAGCACGCTCCACCGCAAAAAGCTTACTCAGCCCCCGGGGCTGGAGATGGGTCAGGATCAAGTCTTCCACGAAAAGATCCGCCGCCTCCGCCTCTCGTCCCTCCGGCACCCCCACAATACGGACATTATTTCTCCGGGCCCGACCCTCGGAATCCTCCAGTCGCCGGTCCATCAGGGCGCTCGCCTGTCCAAGCCGGCGCACCTCCTTCTGGAGGGCCACCACGTCTGTCGTGAGGCTCGTTGTGGTGTGGGCCAGGGAGTCGACTCGGTCGTTTGTTTTGGACAAGTCTGCCCTCACAAGGCTCACATCCACCAGGACCGAGTCTATTTTCTGCGCTAAGGTATCGAAACGCTGGTCCACCGAGGCCTTCATCTCTGCGATGGCGCCCATGACGTCCCGGAGGGTCAGATCCACCGGATGAGCAGATGCCTCCGTCGGGCCCACCGGGGATGCACGCGATGTCTCCGGAGAACCCTTCTGGAGCGTGTAGCGGTCCATACTGTTAGCCTGGTGCGCCGTGCCACGGCGGGTCGTCTTCACCTTCGCCCGGTCGCCATCTTGTTTGGTGGACATGCTGGCTCTTCCACCGTCGTGTCAAGCTCCCCGAGCGGGCCGCTATACCAAGTCACGGGTGCCAGGGGGGGGGCGGGGGCGACCACCGAAACGCGGGTCAACCCACCGCCGGCGGGTCAGCCGGGCTCCCGGACAAGGCCACACCACCGCACCCCGCTCCGCCGCCCGACCCCGCTTGAGAGCAAGGAGGGCGCAAAAGCGAAAGCGAAAGCGCGGGGTACGCGAGTCGCCCAGCCCCGCTCGCCGCTGTTATTCACTTTGTCCCCGGATCGCCCCACTACTCCAATCCGGGGGGCCGGCGAGGAGAAGGCCGCAACCTTCGATCGATGCTCCCTCCGGTGTTCGGGGTCCGATTCGAGCCCAAAAAACGGGTGGCGCCTCAGCTCGGGTTCCCCGACACAGTCCCCTCAACAAGGACAGGATATCGCCAGGATTAATTCAGGAGGTCGCGGAGGTCCTCGGGAGCCTCGCACCTACGCGGCCATCTTGGTTGCGCGCTAGGCTCCTCCTCCGTACACACGTTTTTAATCTCTCGTACATTCTGGCAAGAAAATAAATTATGCCCTCTGGCGCTCCCAGTTTCAACAAGGTTGACCACAAGATTGAGTGGTCAACCATGTCGAAAGCGCTGCTTAAATCAGCGAAGCACAAATATATAAGGCCAGGTTTTGCATCACTATACTTCCCGATCAGTAATTCTAGATTGATACATTGATCGAGCGTACCCCTGCCTTTCCTAAAACCGTATTGGCTATCTGCCAAAATATCATCCTGTTCTGCCCACTCTTCCAATCTTACCAGCATTATCCTGCTCATAACTTTTACGGAAGAGTCCAGTAATGAAACAGGTCGATAGTTTTTTACATCCGACCTTGATCCTTTTTTATATATTGGTACGATAATAGACTCCTCCCAAGTCGGAGGTGGTTCTGTACAAACCGCGGCATTAAAAACAACAGTCAACAGGGGACCCCATACTTCCGGCGCTTCCTTGTATACATCACTTGGAACCCCATCCGGGCCTTGGGCCTTTCCTCCCTTACTTGCCCTAATCCCCCTTTCAACTTCTTCTACAGAGATTTCAAGTGGTAGTATAGGCCAACTTGATGGGCCGGCATTTGTATTTTTACCCGAATCAAAAATAGTTGAAAAATGGGTAATCCACCCTTCACAGGAGACATTAGCTGTTAACTCAGGTGTATTTGTCTCCTTAAGGAATGGGGAGTTGACTGTTGCCCAAAACAACGTACTATTTGAGAGTTCTGCCGCTTGGTTAAGAGAATCCCAGGCTTGATGTTGAAGAACCATCTTCCTTGATTTAATGGCATTTTTATACTCTAACCTTAATATTGTTACTAAATTTTTATCCCTAGGCTTAGCTGCTAGGGCCTGCTTAAGGTTAGTCAAGGCAGTAGAACAGGTTTTGTCAAACCAAACAGGTCCAGGTTTTGAACAACCCCTGTTACCACCAGTAAACTTCGCGTTAATGGCAGTGTTGATCCCTATAAAACAAGATAAAACCTGCTCGTGATCCAATCTGTTTTCTAAAATAAAAACAATGTCTGCTAAATTCATCAATATAATGGATGAAGACAATTCGGATGCTTTCGCCCCTATCCACCTAAGTCTTACCCCATTAGCCCGGTGGGCTTCTATGTTTCCGACTATAGTCCCCACCTCTCTAACATTCTCCTCCCACAGGGTCATGGTCACAATAATACAATTATGATCACTTGTATCCATTATTTCAATTTCCAGTGGGGCAAAACAATCGACAATACTAGAAGATACCAACACGTGGTCAATCACAGAGTTAGAGCGCCAGTTCTTGAATGTGGGGACGGGTAAACCATTTCCGTCCCTACAACAATCCAAAATTTCCAAGTCAAGGCACGCCATTAATGTATTCACAGTTTCCCCATACATATCATGACCGAAGTGTGGGACCTCCCAACCAGCATTATTAGTAACCCCACAGGCCTTTATAGGTAATAATTCACATAATGAAGTATTGAAATCCCCACACCAAATAATATCAAATACAACATTGGAATCCAAACTCAGGGTATCGATAGCATTGGCCAAATCAGTTATTATTCTACCCCTAGTGCTATCAAATATATTATTGTAATAATTGATCAGAAGGATATTACGGCTTTTGCCTTCACAAAGCCAAAGCATCTGGACAAGATCACCCACCGGTACATATTTTTTCACCAATATTTGACGGTGAAATGATACTAGGGTGAGTAAACCCCCCTTAGCCCTTCCCGGACCCTCTCCATGTGCTGGTAGGTTATATGATACGAATCCTTCATAGTCAACATCACTTTTGCACCAGGTTTCTTGGAAACATAAAATATCATACCTATTCATAAAAGTTTCCCAACCAGGATCTCTGCCCTTAGATTTCAAACCGGCCACGTTCCAGCATACCAGTCTGGAACATATACCTGTTCTGGTATTAGTCCCGTTGGCAGAACCTGGAGCATTTCCGTCAGCGTTGACAACCCCACTTGTTTGGCCCATGTTACATAAATTCACAAAACCCACTTGATTATTCTCTGCCTCGATCTGATTAGGCGTATGTCCTGAGACCCTAAATATTATTTCAGGGACACGATCATCCACATGATCATCCCCGTCGGGTCCCTCCTCCCATGCCGTACACATCTCCATCTTTTGTATACGTCAATCATTAGAGTCCAGGGAGCTAAGTGCATGAAATCTATTTTGTGTGGGAATATCATGGTGTGGTTTATAGGTGGTCGGGTAAGTAATAATTCTGGTACTGTCCCGTTGGTTAGCATTAAGATGATTATAAAAGAAACATAGCGCTCGGACACTTACATTGCCTTCGGAAATTGGGAGAGATGCAGCTCTTAGGAGGACTGTAGTAACATCTTGCGGGTGTTTAAAATTTATAATTACACAGTCCCCCTTTGAGCTTTTCCTAGAACTCCCTATCCATTTAACTCTCCTGGTAGTCAAAACATTCCCAGAGAAGTTCACTGGGAAACCACATTGCCTATTCAGCCAAGATAGACATTTATTTTTTAAGGAATCGTGTGTTTCTTGATGACCCCTATTATCAGGCGGCGGTACATTTGTTAAAACCACCACATATGGAGCACACTCAGGTGGGAGATTTACAGCATGCCTTTTGTTAACTTCTTCCCAACCATTTGTATTTTCAATAACAGGCGTAGCCTGACTTCCTACATGAGTACGCCCCTGAGGTATTATGGGGTCGACACTAACATTTCCTTTGCTGCCTATGGCCTTAATAGAAGGGTCTCCTTGTGTATAACAGTTACATTGATTGCTAATTATGGCATTTGTGGCAATAATTGCCCCCTCTGGTTTGTCCAAGGCCTTACTAAGCAATCCGCCCAATCTTGCAACCTCTTTTGTCAATTCCTCAATTTTTGATACCAGCGGGTCTATAATGCCTCTAATCTTTGAGTCAATAATAGCCTCTAGGTTAGTTATTGTATCGTCATCTATACCAACCTTATTGGGCTTAACCTTTGCATTTGTTTCAAGTACTTTAACGGGTGAGGCTACTCGTTTCCGCACACTACGCAGTCCCCCCTTCTTATTCGGAATTTTCCTACACGTTCTTACTGCCCGAGCTACGGGGGTCGGTGAACATTGTAATACCATATCAGGACAATCTCCTAATTCTGCCTCAGTAGGGGTGGTTTGCTCAGAATCTAACTGTCCCATCTCTACAACATCCGGAATAATAATATTAGAATGATTGTTCGCAACCTCTAAAGTAAAAACTGATGAACCCCTAGTAGGGCTCTCCGCTTGCGGGGAACTAATTGTTCGAGGCATGTGGGCTGCTGAATTCATATCTGTGCATAGATCGCCGCCTAGTGTTGGGTCCGGATGTTTGCACGTTGTTGTCCTGGAAGAGTCTTCGAAGTATCCTTGGATAGGTGACTCCTCCCCTGGACTACAGTGCGCATGGGCATCCTCTCCATCCTCAGATTGTTTTTTTCCGCCATTGGGTTCGGATGTGCTATCTTAGCTCAAGTTAGGAAAATATTTGGTCGAGGCCAAAAGGCCTTTAGTTCGCGTCGGTACTGTTTATCGATCGGGTTTCGATAGCATTTTGTTAGTTTACTAACTTTCAGCACCGACTTCTTTCGCATTTACCTGTCCATCGACTACTTCGACGATGGAATCCAGGACGCCATTCAAAAGGTGTCCGGTATGCAATGCGAAGTACCCACACATCGACGTCCATCCGGTGTGCAACAAATGCCTTTCGCCGGACCACGACGAATCGACATGCATGGCCTGTGCCCGGTTCCGTTCCAAGAAGACTCTAAGGAACCGTAGAGCGGCGAGACTCGAGGCGCGGCACGCGGCACCGGCCCCAACAGACATCTTCGACGAGGCCGACGTCGAAGAATTAGAAGTCATACCCTCCAGTCCCGTTTCCGAACACGACCCCGGATCGGACGAGGGCGACGAGTCACTCTTCCACAGAGGTGAAGACGACACCGAGGTAGGAGACGACGAGGAGGCCTTAGGGGCCGAAGAGAGTAGCTCCAATGATGAACAAGGCCTACCTGTTCAAACCGAAGAAACACCAGCGCCACAGCCTTTGGCTCCGGTCGAGGGATCGCCTTCGGGCCTTACCCGAGACCCATCCCGTAGTTCTTCGGCCCCGCCCTCGGGCCCGGCCTCGGACGTTCAGCGGCAGCCATTGCTGCATAAGCCAGCTGGTTTCCCTACCACAAAACCGAAACCGAAAGCTGCTCCGGTTCATACGAAACCGAAACTGAAAGTGGCGCTGGTCGGATCGAGGCCTTCCACGCCTTCGACGCCAGCGCAACGCGTCGGCACCGACCGCACCAAGAGGGACTTCGGTGCCGAACTGGAATCGGGCGACATCGGAGTCGACAAACGGAAAAAGGCCATCGGCACCGAGAAACCTACTCGGCTACCGACGCCAACGACACCGAGGGCAATACCGCCTGCTTCGCCTCGCGTCGCTCCCTCGACGACGCCGATGCCTCACGTATCGAGGACGTCGACGGTGATCTCCACACCTCGACTCGAGGACCCGCCGGCACCGAAAAAATCCACGCCCGGCTCTACGAACCTGCCCGGTGCCAAAGCCTCAAAGACGCCCCAAGTGCGGCCTGCTGCGACGCAAAGCAACAAAACCACGGCGGCCCTCAAAGACCCGTCGGGTTCCGGCCCGATCGGAGCTACAGCAACCTCTACGGGGTCAGCCAACATTACCTTCGGCTTGCCTCCGTCAACAATCCCGAAGATGTTCCAACTCAGGACACGGGTTACCCAGACTCCGGTTCCACCGGACGAGACGTCTCCGTCACGTGTCATCGACGCCGACACTGGCAGGATGATTCTCCACGACCGAAGAATAACTTCGGAACCGCCATTGGACCCTTTCTGGATCCCACTAAAAAGGAAGCTGCCTGTGGAATCAGAACCTCTCCTTTATGAACCGTTCCATTCCTCCTACCAGGATCCACACCGGTTCTCCCCCACACGCTCCGACACGGATGCATTGGAGGACTACATGGATGACCAAGCACCCTACCATGTAGACACAGACCCTGATGACCAGCAGGACCCTGATCAAACTTGGGGCGACCCTGCAGACCCCAGTGCACCTCTCGATACACAGGACCCACAACTCTATGGGGCAAAAACATCTCCCACGGAGGATACTGCAGCGTTCAACGCTCTTATTGAACGTGCTGCAAATAACCATGGGGTACAGCTTCACTCAGATACCATCGAGGATGACTTTCTAATGGACACTTTTGCATCCTCAGAAAGACATGTAAAAACTCTGCCAATGCTGAAGGGGGTCCTCAAACCAGCTAAGGACATTTTCAAGGAACCCACCAGGGCACGAGTGATAAACCCCAGGATTGATAAAAAATACAGATCAGCACCTGGGGATCCTACTTACATCAAAGGACAATTACCACTCGACTCCATCGTCGTAGCGAATGCTCGCAAGAGGGCACACTCGCAAACGACAGGTGACGCTCCTCCCCCGGACAAAGAGTCCAAGGTGCTAGAGACCTCCGGCAAGCGAGTTGCCGCCCAGGCTGCCAACATATGGCGCATAGCCAACACTCAAGCGCTCCTCGCGCGCTACGATAGAGCGCACTATGACACATTGGAGCAACTACTCCAACATCTCCCTGACCAGTTCAAAGAAGGTGCAGAAATTCTTATCAGAGAGGGACAGCTACTCACAAATGCTTCCATCAAATGTGCACTAGATGCTGCAGACACGGCTGCCAGGGCCATAAACACAAGCGTCATGCTGCGACGACATGCCTGGCTACGAATATCAGGATTCAAGCCTGAGGTACAAAACAACATACTGAACCAGCCCGTCAACCCCGACTATTTATTCGGCCCAGAGGTTGACACCACCCTCGAAAAGATAAAAAAGGACACGGACACTGCAAAGTCCATGGGCGCCCTCCAAACTCAGTCCTTTCGGAGCGGCTCCTTTCGTCGCCCCGGAAACAAGGGGGCAGGTAGAGGACAGGGGTCACAACAAACGTATAACAAAGGCAATACACAGACCACCTACGATAAAAACACCCGAGGTGGATATCGTGGCTCCAGTACAAAGGGCAGAGGACGTGGCTACGGCAACACCAGGTCCTCCCCCAAGAACAAGCAGTGACGCCCTCTCCCTTCCTCCCGACCACATAACACCTGTCGGGGGAAGACTACAAAGGTTCCTGTCCACGTGGAACTCCATCACCACGGACAGGTGGGTCAAAGATATTGTAAAATACGGTTACTGTCTGGAGTTAACCTCCACTCCACCCACAATACCACCAAGAAACCGTCCTATGTCCTCAGAGCACTTAACGCTCTTACAGCAAGAGGTGCAAAGTATGCTTCTAAAAGGCGCTATAGAGGTCGTCCCCATCCACGAGCAGGGTACGGGGGTTTACTCCCTCTACTTTTTAATTCCAAAGAAGGACGGGTCGCTCAGGCCTATATTAGACCTGAGACCCCTGAACCAGTACATTCTTTCAGAGCACTTTCACATGCTCACCCTACAGCAAGTCCTTCCGCTTCTCAAGCAGGGAGACTTCCTAGCCTCACTGGACCTCAAGGATGCGTACTTTCACATACCCATCCACCCCTCACACAAAAAATACCTCAGGTTCACTGTTCAGGGGCAGCACTATCAGTTCAAAGTCCTTCCCTTCGGCGTGACAACAGCGCCCAGGGTTTTCACGAAGTGCCTAGCTACGGTGGCAGCACATTTACGGAGGCAGCATATACACGTCTACCCCTACCTAGACGACTGGCTCGTTCAAGCGAAGTCAGCCCAGCAATGTGCAAGCCACATGTCCCGCACCATTCACCTTCTTCACAGTCTGGGATTCTCACTAAATTACCCAAAGTCCCATCTCCAGCCCGCACACGTACAACAGTACCTAGGTGCGACTATAGACACTCTGGCGGCCACAGCTCAGCCAAATTTAGTGAGGATCAACAGCATACAACTGCTGATCTCCAAGTTCAAACCCAATCACTCGCTTCCAGCGCGAGTGTTTATGCAGTTGATAGGCATGATGGCCTCCTGCATCTTCATAGTCCCGCACGCGAGGTTACATATGCGCCCACTTAAGGAGTGCCTAGCACGTCAGTGGAATCAGGCTCAAGGACAGTTGAAAGACCTAGTGTTGGTGAGCGGTCGGGCATACAACTCTCTGCATTGGTGGAATCCACAAAACCTTTGCAAGGGCCGACCGTTCCAAGAGCCTGTTCCGCAAATAGTACTGACAGCGGACGCGTCTCTCCAGGGATGGGGAGCTCATGTACTCCACTACACAGTGCAGGGACTATGGACGACACAACAGAAGAAGATGCACATCAACCTTCTGGAACTGATGGCAATCTTCCTGGCCATGAAGGCATTCAAAGTACATCTGTGCAACAAAGTCGTGTTGATCCGGACGGACAACATGACTGCCATGTACTACATACAGAAGCAGGGAGGAACACACTCTCCACAGTTGTCTCATCTGGCTCAGAGCATGTGGAAGTGGGCCATTCAGAGGAACATGTTCCTCATGGCGGAACACCTCCCTGGCAAGGACAACCAGATGGCGGATCTGCTCAGCAGACACAGCCACCAGATGCACGAGTGGGAGTTACACCCATCAGTACTCCAACCGTACTTCCAGCAGTGGGGTCATCCAGAGATAGACCTATTCGCGACAAGCGAAAACGCAAAATGCCAAAGCTTCGCCGCCAGATTCCCACATCCGCAGTCGCAGGGCAATGCGATATGGATGAACTGGTCCGGCAGATTTGCGTACGCTTTTCCCCCAGCGCCGCTGATACCGCTGGTGGCTCGCAAACTACGACAACACTCCCTGACACTCGTCCTAGTTGCTCCCACGTGGGCACGCCAGCCGTGGTACACCACCTTCCTCGAACTTTCCGTGGTGCCGCATCAAAGGCTGCGGATCAAATCCGCGCATTTGACGCAGAACCATGGAGAGGTTCAGCACCCAGATCCGCAACAGCTGAACCTGGCGATCTGGCTCCTGAAGTCCTAGAGTTTGGCTATCTCAACCTGCCACCTGACTGTATGGACATCATCAAGGAGGCCAGGAGACCCACTACCAGGGCTTGCTATGCAGCCAAATGGAAAAGGTTCGTCATTTATTGCGGTAATAATGACATCAACCCGCTGGACGCATCCATCCACAACATCATCTGTTACCTCTTACACCTATACCGATGCAATCTGGCGTACACCTCTATACGTGTCCATTTGACCGCAATATCAGCCTATCTGCAAACCAGGCAGCACCTCTCTCTATTCAGAGTGCCTGCCATCAAAGCATTCTTGGAAGGGCTCAAACGAGTCATTCCACCTAGTCACCCACCGGCTCCAATGTGGAACCTCAACTTGGTCCTCACACGCCTGATGGGTCCACCCTTTGAACCTCTACACTCCTGCGAGATTCAATTCCTTACCTGGAAAGTGGCCTTCCTAGTAGCGATCACTTCCCTAAGAAGAGTTAGTGAACTCCAGGCACTAACCGTTCAAGAGCCATTTATTCAGGTTCACGCCAACAGGGTCGTACTACGTACCAACCCCAAATTCATGCCCAAGGTAATATCGCAGTTCCACATAAATCAGACTATTGAACTGCCCGTTTTCTTCCAAAACCCACAAACTGTTGCAGAAAGGGCACTACATACACTAGATGTACGGAGGGCCCTCATGTACTACATCGACAGGACTAAACCATTCAGGAAGACAAAACAACTGTTCGTTGCCTTTGCCCCACACCACAAAGGTAACGCCATCTCCAAAGCAGGGATAGCCAGATGGATAGTTAAGTGTATTCAAATCTGTTATCAAAAGGCAAAACGCACATTAACTATTCCACCACGAGCCCACTCAACACGTAAGTTGGGGGCTTCCATGGCCTTCCTAGGAAATATTCCCCTGCATGATATATGCAGAGCAGCCACATGGTCCACTACACACACATTTACAAAACACTATTGTGTAGATGTGCAGTCAAAACAGCAGGCAGCTGTAGGACAGGCTGTTCTCAAGACACTTTTTCAGACCGCTGCAGCTGGCACGGGTAGCCGCCGCTAATAGAGGGCACTGCTATGTATTCTATGCACAGATATGAATTCAGCAGCCCACATGCCTCGAACTGAATATGCTACTTACCAGTATGCATCTGTTCTTGGCATGTAGGGCTGCTGACATTCATATCGCCCTCCCTCCTCCCCGGCGCCTGTCGCAGCTGCAGCTCTCAGAATTACTGCAAGCATGGTCATCACTTTCTGTATCTACTCCATCACTGCCACAATGGCGAAAAACAATCTGAGGATGGAGAGGATGCCCATGCGCACTGTAGTCCAGGGGAGGAGTCACCTATCCAAGGATACTTCGAAGACTCTTCCAGGACAACAACGTGCAAACATCCGGACCCAACACTAGGCGGCGATCTATGCACAGATATGAATGTCAGCAGCCCTACATGCCAAGATCAGATGCATACTGGTAAGTAGCATATTCATTCCCTAATGACTGTCGCCTTTCAGAATTTATCTTGCTAACCTTCTGGACCAAATAGTTATCCAAAGTACGTGGTCCAGAAGGAGGCTTAGGTTTCGACATTTTATCAACAGGCAACAGACACAGCCCCCAATAAAGCGGACTGAATTATGATAACACTTACACCATATACTATTGGTGTTATATATTAAAAGAAACACTTAAAACCTAAAAACAATAATTAAGTCCAAACCTACTACTAATGTATGCCACTACCTGTGCTATATATATCACAGTCCTGTGGAAGCAGCGTCACTGGCCCAGCCCGGCCTCCTCTGGCCTCTGAGGGCCACAGAGGGCCCGCCCTTTGCCCAGGCTTAGCCCGCGCGCGTCCCGCGACGCGGAGAGAGCCTCTCGATTTTAAGCGCCTCCGGGCACGCTGGTAGGCGGAAGCAGGAAGTGCCTCCAAGGACTCTGGGGGCTGTAGTCCCCCCTAACAGCGGCCAGCGAGATGATGGCAGCGGAGGAGACCACAGCGTCAGCAGCCCAAAGAAAATGCCAAGAGGTAAGGAGAGCGTCAGGGCGTCAGGTTAAGTTCGCCGTTTCTGCCAAATGCCCCCGCTCCACCGAGGGAACCTCTCGATTTTAAGCGCCTCCGGGCGCGCTGGTAGGCGGAAGCAGGAAGTGCCTCCAAGGACTCTGGGGGCTGTAGTCCCCCCCTCACAGCGGCCAGCGAGATGATGGCGGCGGAGGAGACCACAGCGTCAGTAGCCCAAAGAAAATGCCAGGAGGTAAGGAGAGCGTCAGGGCGTCGGTTAAGGTTCGCCGTTTCTGCCAAATGCCCCCGCTCCACCGAGGGAACCTCTCGATTTTAAGCACCTCCGGGCGCGCTGGTAGGCGGAAGCAGGAAGTGCCTCCAAGGACTCTGGGGGCTGTAGTCCCCCCTCACAGCGGCCAGCGAGATGATGGCGGCGGAGGAGACCACAGCGTCAGCAGCCCAAAGAAAATGCCAGGAGGTAAGGAGAGCGTCAGGGCGTCAGGTAAGGTTCGCCGTTTCTGCCAAATGCATGTTTCTGGCATGTGCTTTAATCTATCCGTCGGTACTGCTAGCAGGAAGAGCCTGCTGCCAGACATATCGCATTTACTCGAGTTTAAGCTATTGTCATTTACAATTGCAATAGCTCAAACTCTTGTAAATGCAAGACATTGTCCTGGTCTGCTTGAAAGTGGCGAGGAAAGCACATTGTGCCTGCAGTAGGAGAAACCCATTAAAGAAAAGAGTGCTTACAGACTAATTAAGACATACCGTCCTAATTAGCTCTTTACACTTCACATGGTTTTATTGATTCTGTTGCAGGTTCCTCATGGAGAGCAAGGGGCTCTGCCACATTTAAACCTGAGCAGTTACTCAGAAGGGTGACTTTCCTTTACCCCTGGATTATAAGGAGGCAGGGTTAGTACCCTTCGTATCATATTGTTGTGAGTCCTGATGAAAGCCAGGGTATTGTATTGTGCCGGCTGAAACATGTCAACGGTTTTGCAGAGTGGAGCGGTTGGTGTCTCATTATAAGTTCCCCATACTGTTGCAGGGATTCTGCTCATGCACAAAACTATGCGCAGGAAACCAGGACCTCAGTGAATTGTGGTGTACCAAAAACTCACCTCAGAACCCAGAACCCCTATCCGACCAGCATCAGTGTCCCATTCGTTATCCGTATTTATCTCGGTGGTCCCAATGTATAGACAACCCAGAACAAGCGACTTAGTGTATTCTCAGGAATGGTGGGAATTAGAAATACCTATTTGTTATTATTCTCATATCAGTCCACAACAAGAGTAAACAGAGACACGGTAAAGTTTAAAGAGTTTATTTATAAACCTTGTGTCCTAAGATGCAGTACTTTGGCTAACATAAGCAGACACATGATTAAAATCAAAACCATCAGCATAGTTACAATACCATAGAAAATGAAAGGAGAAATCATAATATAATGACAGTGGAATACAGCCACCTTCCTTTCGCTAGTAAACTAATATTATTATTAGACTAACAGAAGGTCTCTAGGCTTGAATGGGGAACCCCATACCGTAAAGATCAGCTTAGTGGAATCACATCACAGGATCAGGTATACTCTGCTCCTGGGAAAGCTCTTCTTCCGAATGAATGTGTTAAGCATGCAGCCTGCAATATTAAAAGCTCTTGACTCGCAGGTATTTGCAGCTGTGTGCGTGTTATGGCTAAATAGTGGGCCGATCAACCTGAACCCAAAAACATGCACTGTCTAGCGACCCAGACTGTTTCTTTACACAATGTTCAGACCAAGGTCGCAGCTCACGGCTAGGGATGTGAACAACAGACAGTTCTCATGTGAAGAAAAGGCAAGCAAGCATTTCTCAAATAATAACATGTAACTGCAGTGTCGTGTGCAAAAGCAGCAAAAGTGGCAAGATGGCTTTCTAACATCTAACGCGGTTATGCTAACTTAGCAATGTACGTATATAAATTGCAGCCCTCACTACAATAACACCATCCACTGGTCCTGGTGTGACCATTTCTCATTCTGGACAGGGTACCCAATATTAAAATTGTAATAGGGACTCCCTGTGACCAGTTCTAATCACGGTCACTGTTTCTGCACCTATGTTCACTTGTGATGCCTTACCATTGTCACTTATCTGTTGTATTGTCCTTGTCCTCCCTATTGCTCCACCTCCTGCGTTGGTCTGCGCAGAGGTGTGTTAGCAGCCCTATGATGAAGCATGACACAGCTTGCTGTGTGTGAGGGCAGTATTAACTCTCCTGTGTGTTTCCCCCACATCTGTTTTCAGCTATTCGAGTACATAGTCCCTCTTCTAGGTTGTGTTTAGAAATCTTGTGTAGGAGGTCGAAGTGGGACTAATTCCTCTTATCCCAGTATTCTTGTGTGAGTTTAGTATCAGAAATTACAACCATTTGAGCAAGAAACTCTACGAAGATCTTAAAACTGCTGCAAAGCACCAGAAATGGAAGGGCAACTCAGGGCCTGATATGTCGGGCCATGAGATACTGCAGGACACGTTGTGGCAAACGATTTGCTGGAAAATGAAAACCCCAAGGTGCCGACACGAAGATCCACATGAGGACAACTGTCTCTGCCGGTGCTGCGGGTCTATATAAATGTTTATATTTATCAAGTGCTTCACTCTGAGAAACAACAAGGGCATATGATTCGCTCACTGTGAGACGAACTGGGTGACTGTGATTCATTGAGCTACTTAAAAATTCACAGTACAATACATTCATTGGCATAACAGCCCCCGCAGTGCGGGGGGGGGGGCAAACTCAAGGGGCACTGTTCACAGGCAGTGGGCTTTTGAGCTCCTGACTGGGTCTGGAGCGTGGAGGGGGACACCTCCATGTACTTTACAAGGGTGGGGGTTCCCCTCAAATTTTGTTGCGCCTCTGAATATATTCCCAAATGTTTGCAGACCATTAGCGGCGAGTCAGGCTGCACTGCACTGTGGAAGCTGCTAAAATGAATTAACTTTATAACTGATGGCCTCTGCCCACAACACCAGGCGCACAAAGCTGAGCACTGATGAGCAGCACAGTGGTGCAGGGCCTGATTTAGATCTTGGCAGACAGATTACTCTCTCACAACGGGGACGGATATCCTGTCTGCTGACATATAAATCCTACTGGATATAATGGGATATATGTTTTGGCGAACGGGATATCCGTCCCCGTTCTGACAGAGTAACCCGCCTTCAAAGATCTAAATCAGGCCCACTGTCTGTGACAGTACTGCACACACTAGGGGTGGCTGTACAGTCAAGTCTGTCAGTGTGGCAGCGGGGGTCAGGTGGGTGGATGAAGCGGTAGTTCCGGGGAAACTACTAAGGCTTTAAGCGCTCTCCTGCACAGTGAGATGGTCATGATTGGACTGCCAGTGAGAGACTGGAGCAGAAATAAATGAAAAGGCTGCGGCTCCCAGGGCGGACTCCCAGGTCTCCGCTCAAGTCACGCCCGTGAGCTGACAGACACACTCATGGAATGCTCCTCAGTCCTGTCATAGCCGCACTGCTGCAGCGCATGGCCACGTAGGACTCGGAGCCATCTACCTGTGCAACCCCGCCACAGCTTTGCCCTAGCCCTGTCACAGAGCTAAAAACGCTTGATAATGCATTTTAATGCGGTGATGCGGACCACCCATTAAAATGCATTTGTCTGATGCGTGGTACTTGGCAGGGCTTTTTCTTACGAATAAAACCAAGCAGTTAAGTCTACCTAAAACATATTATTGGACACTACCCGCTTTTTGAATAACAAAAAGCTCTTAAAGTCCTTGAAACTGCTGCAATCCCGGTGAAAGTAAACGTCAGCCCATTATAGGCTGCAAAATCAAACAGAAGAGAATTTTGTACAGCACACATCCTGAATTCATCACATTTTGTAAGGCATTCTCATATATGATTATGAACAAAAAGGAGGCTCAGTTTAATAATTTGTCCTGAGATTTAACAATTTGGTCAAGCAGGAAAGCTAGTAATTATCCCCTTTTTTCTAGTTTCGCACTGTGGAATTGAACCATTCCATGTGTGTCACTTTCTCACAAGTTTAATACGCTGTCTCATATTATTGGTGTTTCAAATCAGCGCATGGGTGAAAAGTAGGATCCACATTTTAAGCAGTTTGTATAGCGCAAAACATGATGGCCAAGGTCAAACGACTGCTTCATAACTGCCCCAGAATGCATTACAGCTTTCTTTTTCAACAGTTTAGGGCATAGGGACAAAAGAGCGCTTCATAACTAATGCAGACTACATTAGTAACGTAGTCTGTCTTAGCTATAAAGCACTCTTTTCCCCTTTCCCTTTGCAAGGTTTGCACTATTTAAAAAATAAACGTATAATGATTGCACGCTTATTTTCGGCAGTTTAAATACCGCGAACGTTGCACAGGAAAAAAGGAACGCTTTAACGGTTATGAAGCGCTCCTTTTTTTTTTCCCTTTTGCTTTGCAAGGTTTGTGCTATTTAACCTGCTAAAAAATAAACGTGTAAATTGTCAGATCGAGACTCCTGAGGATCGGAATGATGCACAAGGGGTCCACCTCCTGTTATCCCCAGCTCTTTTATTAATAACACACAGAGCAGAAGGGTGAGCAGGCGAGGGAAACCGTAGTGGGAGAGGGAACAGCAAGGATTTAGAACCTGTAGGAAACCAGAGAATATACATTAATACTGCTCAAAATCTGTCGCTAAACACAAGGTATACATTTGCAGATAAAGATGGTCAGACTACCATAAGTTTCATAAAATGGGTCAATACATTCAAGGACTTATTGCCTGCCGATGCCTGTAAAAACAAAGCAAAAACATCAACTCTTTTCTTTCTCACAGAACACACATTCATTTCCACAATGAATCATTTGACAATTGCTGAGTAGACATTCTACATACCTCATAATATAAAAAGTAAGAACAAACAATAGAACAGGGGAGTCTTGAAAAGGAGTGTTCCAGCCAAATACCTTGGTTACTCCATTGTAACAGATAACACCAAAGAGTAAACTTCCTGTAAATACTGAGTCTTTACAAAATGTATTTTCCGGGGGCGTGGCCGGGCAAGATGGCCGAACGGACGTGGAACGTCTCGGCTCCCGGTCCGCGCACTATTCCTGAACTGTTTAACGCGGCTAATCAACGCTTTGCCAGTAGAGAAGCACATCGACGAGGAGCGGGAGATGCAGGGCATAAACTGAGAGCTTAAAATTGCCTCACTTGCACTCCTAAGACCAGAAACAAAGCCTCGCGCCGGAGCTCACCAAAATGGCGCCCACTACCCCGAGAGAGTCGAAGCAAGCCTCAGACCGGTGCAGTGTACAGCAGACAGTGGTGGCGACTAAAATACTACTTTCCGAGGCTTGGGAGGAAGACCGCTGACACCACGAGCACTGTGGACCTCGGGGAGGGGGGGACACCAGGCCACAGAGATCGCTAAAGCAGACCCCACAGCATTACGGGGTCACGTGGGCTGCCTCAGGTATGTGTGTGGCAGGTGAGGAGATCGAGGCGCAACAACATATCGGCCAAACGGGTTAGAACCCAGGGGGCCTGTACAGGGGAGACCAAAGCCCGCCACGATGAGCACTTTCACGCGCCTCGCCTGACCTTAAGATGGCGGTCAGGCTGTGACTACAGGCGACGATTCCTAACTCTACCCGACCTAAGGCCCGCAGCCCAGCTCCCGGTAACACAGACTTAGCGGATAAACACCAGGGATCCTCTTGGCCTGCATGCAGCAGCGGCGTCGCCCCGCGGTCAAGACCCTAGCATGCACGCACGGAAGTAACCGGGCAGCATCCTCACTCCGCAAAATGGCACCCAGCGAGCTGTGTGGGACGACTCTCTTCTAGTGACGGCAAGGCAATCCACGGGCTGCCTCAGCAGTACCACCCCAACCGCCGCAACCAGGGGAGAAATCTGCAGCCTGCTGACCTGTCAAAGGCCCTGTAGAGGAAGCACTGTGCGCCGGACACGCACTCACAGCTGAGCACCACAGGACCACGCTGCAATCCTGGGATCAGGTGGGTGGATATTGACAGGAGGTCAACCGGAGACCTCCAGGAGGGAGGTCGCAGCGGACGGTTTACAGAGCACCATACCCCAGGACTGAATCCGGTGCGGAGCGATCCACTTGCCATGCCTGACCCTAAGATGGCGGACAGGCTGCCATCCCAGGCATTCAAACACTGATTCAAACACTGATCCCCCAGCTCCGGGCAGTCCCCACGGTGACAGGGACAGGAAGATGGAATAGAAGACAGGATACCCGGCCCGTTCACTGCTACACCTAGAAGACACCTCGCGGGCCCGCACCTGCTAGCCATTGACACGCATCACACGGGGCTCGCAGGTGCTGAAGGTGGTGACGTTCAAAGGATAAGCGATCTACGATTCCCACCCAGCCGGACTGCAGCTCTAATCGTGCCCCTCATAGCTGGGAACAAGGCAGGTGCCAATAATCACCTCACAGTCAACCTTCAACACAGAGGTCTCCACTGTTGGAACCCCAAACCAACACGTCTCTTTTGACACAGCATTAGGGGTCCTCCCGGATCCGCCCTTATACCGCCAAAGAAGACAACGTGTAAGGCACCAAACAGGGTCTCGAATTTCTTTGCGCCAGTGGATAAGCATCCACCACCGGGTCCCAACGAGAGGGCGGACAACATGGTCCTAACAAAAGAGGACTACTAGACATGTTTAGAGACTTTAAAACGGAACTCCGGAAAGACCTCAGTCAGGACATTGATGCTGCGATGGAACAACTGCGGTCCGACCTGACAGAAAGACTGTCCTCCCTACAACAGGATGTGGACTCAGTGGGCACAAGTGTGTTGGACCTCGAGGCACACACCCAAGAACACGACAAATACAGCACCGAATTGAGAAAAGATGTTCGAACCCTCCAAGACCAACTACATCAGACACAACTCAAAGCAGAAGACCTCGAGAATAGGGCTCGGAGGGAAAACCTACGGATACGAGACCTGGAGGAGGGAGTGGATGGTCCTGACCTGGAAGCCTTCCTGGAGGGTCTTTTCGCGGAGATCCTCAGGCCCCAAATTCTCAAAATAATACTAGATTGTGTCCACTGAGTGGACGGGCCAACGACAGGTGAAAAACGCCCGAGAGACGTGCTAGCTAAGTTCCACTCTTACCAAGTAAAAGAAGCAGTGCTCCTAGCAGCCCGGAAGAAGGGGGCCATCTCCTTCCAGGATCATTCATGCTCCGTCTACCAAGACCTAGCGCCAACCACCTTGGCTAGGAGGCAACTCTTCAGACCCATCACCTCGAAGCTGCGAGACGACAAAATAAGGTATAGATGGACATACCCGTTTGGGTTGAGCTTTGAGTTCAATAATAAACAGCGCCACATCTCTGATTTGAAAGATGGGTTGGAACTCCTGGGACTCTCCCAAGAGGAGCCGGGCCCTGCCCACACCAAAGCGCCAGAGAACATGAGGAGCGGCCCCTCGGGGTCTCCCTGGTCCACAGGCCCTTGTAGGAATTGTAAATGAGACTCGGGAGAGTACCTTCTTAATATCGCCCACGAATACGCAGCGGAGCCAAGCAGACAAGCTTATTCACCACGGCAACAAGACAGCAGACGCCCACCTATGTTCCACTGAAAGCGACGACAATCGGAACTGCTACCGATCCCCGCGGGGGCACCTGCCCTGCAACAATGTCAGCATACCGAGACACCTTCAGGGCCACCACTCTGATCTGAATATTGCTCCTGGTGATCTACCGCCAGTCCGGTCTACTGGTCGACCAGCGAACTGAGGAACTCTGCTCCAGGCGAGACAGGATGCATTATTAATACTGAAGCCTGGGAGACCACTCGGCTACGGTTCTCCCCTGCTGCTTCCGGAGTCCTTCTCCCAATTGCCCCAGAGATCCAGAGTCTTGTCTGGTTGCCCAGGCCTTGAGATCACCTCAGACGCACGTGGGCCAAAGAGCAATTCAGAGACATGGTCCTGCTGGCAGAGACGAGGACAGTACCCCTCCATAAGTTGACTCACACATCTGAAGATATAGGTCTAGCCGCATAACACTAGTAAATGCAGCTTCAAGTTATGTTCGGGATGGGCGTGGACGGGGACCTCGATCGTACCGTCCCCCCAAGATCCTGTGTGGTCTTCTCTTTCCCCAGCTGGGAACATGTCCGCGGTTCCACAACCGCGGTTTTTGGTAATGTGGTTTATCTTTTATTTGGGGAAGAGGGGAGGGCAGGGAAGGGTGATGGTGGCGGCTATTTAATGCTACATTTCGGTGGTTTAGCATGTTACGACTTACTTCCGGGCAACATTCAGACGTGGGATTTGCTCCACTCGAGCCGAACCTGGCCCAACGACATAATGCGACAGTGAGCACTCGTAGAGAGGCAGAGATGCCCAAGCTAAATAGATGGCCATAACCATAGGCTCATGGAATGTGAAGGGGGCTTAACTCACCCCAAAAACGCCAAAAGGTCTGGAAATATCTCACCGACCAGCACCTTGACATAGTGGCCATACAAGAGACCCACCTTTCTAGAGCTGAGGACACCCGCTTCCAACATAAGCAGTACCCACTTATATATAGATCCTCTGCTCTCACTAAGCATAAAGGGGTGGCGCTCCTCTTTCATACCGCTATAAAATTCCAACAACTAGATATCTAGACCGATAAAGAAGGCCGCCTAGTAATGGTCAAGGGCTTCCTGAAAGGTATATAATTCTGGATGTCTTAGATGGATCAGGCCATGTCGGACGCTCTCCAGGCCATATGCCTTGCAATATTTGCTGACCACGATATTCAGTATCCTCCTGGAGTTGTCTACCACACTGTTGGACATGGCCTTATGCCACTTGAGCCTGGGAATGATTTCCGACCAGATTATAGTGGGGTTACCACGCGATCTTGCCTCCTCTATCAGACCCCGCCAGATGTTGCTGAGGAGGTCAAGTGCATGGATAAGGTATCTGGGTGCCGGGCAGGTGATGCGTGCAGCCTGTCCAGTGTTGCGGAAACTTGGTCCCACCCTATCCCAGGGTAACCCCACTGTTTAATGTCTGTGACTGCTGTACCCCCGGTTCGTTGGCCGCTACTGTGGTTTCCCCATGTCTGCATCCTGTAAATAAAGGAGTGCCCGTCCACCCACACTGTTCTGGGCCAGGCAACACAAAAATATGTCCGTCAGTTGTTTGGCTGTGGCGAGCCTTCTGCCATTTTACAATAGTTGGGGTCTTAACATATGTTTTGTGTGCATTGGAGCACCACCTGCCCACTTCTTTGATGCTGGCTTAGGGTAACATGTATTTTGTCAATGTCGTGGCCGCCCCGCTTTCTAAATGTGTGGTAACCAAATGCGGAGGGGGATTATATCTATCATACCGTCTTACTGTGCTCGGTGTGAGAATTTGTTTGATTAGTAAGAACAGGTTTGTTCTGGCAACTCCCACAATTGCTCAGGAAAATATGTCATTCTCCGCTAGGCGTCCGGTGTCAGCCTTCTGAATTTGCCTGTCTGGGTACGAGAGCGTGTATCTGCCAATGAGTTCTGTATCCCATGGGCGTGCCCTGCCCTAATGTCAAAGGTTCCCCTCAGGCTGCAGCCTAATCATGCACTTCATCAGTCTCAGTATATCAAGGCAGGTGGCCGTGCCCCTGTTTATATATAGCCTGTACCACTCCCATGTTGTCAGACCATAGAGTGATCTTCATATCCCGCTGCCTCGCTTTCTACAGTGTCATGGCTACCACTATGGGGAATAGCTTGAGAAAGGTGATATTGGTGGTGATGCCTAGCTCATGCCATCTCCCGGGCCACTGCCCGGCGCACTACTCCTTACCCAGTATTACCCCAAAACCGTGGCTGCCAGCTGCATCTGTGAACAGGGCTATCTGCTTGGACATGACCCAACCTTTCCGCCATATGAGGAGTCCATTAAACTGGGTCAAGAAGGAATCCCACATGGCCAAGTCCTTTCTGACCCCAGTCCCCAGCCTAACGTGATGGTGCTTCTCCAGTCTGATCAAGCGCCTTGCAAACACATGCCCTGTCGGTATGACCCTCGCCACAACTTTTAGCTTGCCATTCGTTATTTGCAAATCTCTGAGGTTTGCCTTTTCGTTACTGCACATTGCCCTGATCTCCTCCCTTATTTCAGTGACCTTAGCCTCCAGCAGCCTGGATATGCCAGCTACAGAATCAAGCTCAATACCCTGGAACACTAGCTTTGTGGCGAGGCCCACAGTCTATTCCGCCAGCAGGAGACCTCCCAAATCCTGAGCTAGACCCTAAAAAGCCCTCCGTTTGTCCTTGCAATACAATCGCAGAACCTCATTTTCTTCAATGTGGTCTGATCATGTGGGGACAGTGCACCTTTTAAAACCCCTTGACACCTTTGTGTGGTGCGATGTAACCCCTTCTATTGGGTGGGGGTTAAAAAAAAATACCTGTTCACACATTGGCCCATACCTTTCGTGCCAAACCTGGTGCGCTTTAAACCTTGAGGGAGGGGAGGGGAGGGGAGCGGAGGCATACTCCCCTTTTAAAGTAGGCGTCGGGGGTGGGGGGAGCACCTAAAACAAGTCAAACCAGTCCTTACGGGTCAACAGTGGCTGTTATGGCGCTGGCCCTCAATGCACCCCTTTGGGGGTGTCCTCTGCAATTTCGTAAGGCTCTCAGTTCTTGCCTCTTTTCAAGTATTTGCTAGACAGAAAGATTTCACATTGCCTCACCCCAGGCCATGAAGCCTTATATGTGTATAAGCACTTAATCAAATTGCAAGTAGAATAAACTAGCAAATAATGCACTTGTTTCTCCAGGATTAGTTCACACTTGTATTTTGTAATATCGTTTTGAAATTACTGATTTCCTAAACTAGTTTTACTATCTGTATTCACGAGGCAAGCATGGCAGCCCGGTTTAATTTCATAAGCTATCACTATGTTGCAGCTTCTGAAGGGGCAAAAGTTTTTTTAACGTTCTGCGTGGATGTGTTTTTGTTCTGTAATAACGTCCTCTTTCTTACTCTTTCAGTAATGATATGGGATGATTTGAAAAAGAAGACGGTCATTGAAATAGAATTTTCAACAGAAGTTAAAGCAGTGAAACTACGGCGAGACAGGTATGATATGGACAGTAGATTTATGTGGCTCCCTCATATATCAGACACCTTTGTTATAAGATTACTGAAGCTTTGGAATTTTTAAAACATAAATGTAATCCATTTTTGAATTTAACCTAGTATGGGTATCTTCACTCGCTGAATCATGAGAGTTAACTAATACTGGATTTGTTAAATTTACGTCCATGTTTAAGGCTGTTTCAGACTTTTTCTGAGATTCTTGCTGACGATTTGCTTTCTCTATTATCCCAGGATCGTGGTGGTCCTCGACTCCATGATTAAAGTGTTCACGTTCACACACAACCCTCACCAGCTGCATGTCTTTGAAACCTGCTACAATCCGAAAGGTAAGTGGGGTTGTCCTCCCTTCCATCCCTTTGCAGCTCTCTGGCTACGAGTGGGGAATTTCAGTTATTTAAATGCTTCTAGTTGGGTAAAACCTTGTTTGGTGTGGGTTTTGACAATGCAGCTATCAAGGAGACCTATAGGGTCAGCTTTTGGTCCGACCCTTTCAAGCATTGCAGTTCTTCTACCAGCCTCTTGGCTAAGCCCATTTTAGTATTCATCGCCCACCTAATGCTATTGGCTATTTGAGTGTATCCTTCTGCCTTCTCTATGCTTTAAACTACAGAAAGGACTACTTTACAACTAGGAAGTATTCAATAAAATGTTACTTTTTTTTCTTGGTTGGCTGTAATGTAGTTATTCTACATATATTAGCTCATTAAACTCAAGCCTATCAGTTTTGCCAGTGCTTGTTTGTGATGTGCATAACCAGTGCCTACTTTGTAAAAGAATAAGTACCTGAGCCCAAAGCTCTGTACAGAAACCTGTGGCTGGTGCTATTAATTGTCGGCATGCTGAAGACCAAAGCTATGTAGTTGTTGGGCTCGCACATGCAAGAAGGCTACTCCGGATCAGCGTAATGCAAAATATGGTCCAACTCTTGACATCCCCAATGCTGCTTGCCATAAAGGTATGGAGTTTTAGGGTGACCAAGCAAGAGAAGGGGTATTGGGAAAGGAACAGCAAGGAGAGAGACCTGTAAGAAAATCATTTTAAACACAGTAATTCAAAATCTTACGCAGTCTTCTATCATGTAGTGACTATGATTAGTACCTGTTCCCATGTAGTAAAATCTCCTAGGTGCAGTGTACAACCATCTGTGCAATATATGTGGCAAAGGGTTTCCATCATATGGCTGTAAACCTGAACTGAAAACAATAGAGTGTGAGTCATCCTATAGACATGCTTCTCATTACTCATATATACATTTTTGTCCATACATACTGGAACTGACATGCGTACCACAAAACAAGGCATTTACGTCTTACACCAGAAATAAACCATAATATTATCCTTAATAACTTGGTTTATAGAAATATTCAGTCTCAAACAAAAAGTAAAAAGTATATAGTTATAGCACAACAAGAAGCGTTGAGGTTAGATCTTGACCTGGTGCTGAGTAACACCTTCTATATCCAATAGTTTTTAGAGCATAGAACCCTTACTCAATGAAACAAAATAGTTTTGAACATGCTTCACAAGAACACCAAATAATCCTCACTGTGGGGCAAGAGAGTCTTGAAAACAATAGAATTTAGCACATGGTAAGCCTTAAAAATTTTGAGCACAAATGTTGGCAGGATTTAAATGAAGGCAATACGATAATCGTAAACTCTCATCCGAGCGCTGACCCGGACAACAAGTTGCGCGCATTTATGCGCTGTAGAAACATGAAAACCCTTCATCTGATGGGCATCAAACAAAATGCAGCGTAGCTCGCGCTTTCGATAGACCACCGCGCTTTCGATGGACCACAGAAGACAGTACATGCGGCATCCAAAGGACAGAATCCTTCCCTACCTCGGAGCCGTCGTGTTTGGCAATCAGCGATACTGGAAAGGAGCCCGCAAATATCGCTACCGGGGCTCTGACAATGAATGAAGCGCGAAGGAATTATCTTCCCCGAATCCCACAATAATCTCCTGTGGCCACAAACCATGCGCCTCCAAGCCACAGAACTGGAACAATAAATACGCAAGGCAGCCGAAATGCAGGAGCCCTTCTTATCTCCAGCCCGACCATCAGCTGCAGATCATTGAGGCATAGGAAACATGGGATATGTAGTGCTGAAGGCCTTAGCAATGAAAGAAACAAAAAACATGTAAATCATATGTGTATATACATATATCCAATGAAATCACGAACCCATACTGGAGTATACATATATCCAGGACGCTGTAGGCACCTGGAATACTATTTCCTGACAGTAGTCTGGAATCCACCTCATGCCTCTTTAATTATCTACCAGACACTCCCTGCACCTTATCTCCAGCAGGTTACTTTTTTTTTTTTGTGCAAAATATGTTTATTGATTAACATTATATATCGCTCAATAGTAATACAATCAGGAGCCTTCACTTACGTAAAACATCCTAATGCACAGCATTCCTTATACAATCATGTCCACTGTTACCTGATGGTATACAAGCTGAATTACCACTCCCCCTGCAAACCTTGCAGGGTACTACCTAGAAATTCCACCATCATATTTCCGTATTAAGTCATACTGTAAGCATATGAATAGCAAGAACCTTACTCAAAAGCTCCATTGCGTAATCAAGATAACTAACACAAAATCTAGAACCTGTACCATGTTACATCCCCTCTCCCCTCCCTCCACCCCCTTCCCACAACTCCTCCGGCATGACTTATTCGCTGGATACATACCAAGGCACTCAATTCTTTATAAAGTACACCTTAGACTTTCCCAACCCAGGACCACTGACAACCCAAGTGAGATAGTGTCTTTTCCCTCAACACCCTTCTAACCAGATTCAGGGGAAGGCAGGCTTTGCGCTTCTCCAATCTCCGAGTCCGCATCCATATCAGAGTCTGCGGATTTCAAAAGTTCTGCGAATGCCCCCCAGGCATGGGCTGAGTCCAATGCCCTATCGCCAGCAGGTTACTTTATTAACCCTTTTTGACAGTTTTTCTTTCTTTCGCTCTCTTTCCCCTTTGGGCGTTTTCCCCCTCTAGGAAAATGTCTGATGAGAAAAAATAAGTCCTGGGACCCAAATAGGAGTGCCGCTGGGCTATAGCAACCACTGGCTCAAATTAAGCACCATGCATAACTAATCATAGACTGACATTTCACATCACATTAGCTAAATCTAAAACCTAGAAGTAAAAAGCAAATTAAGACAGGAGATAAAACGTTGACATACAAATGTATCCCTCTGCTACTCTATCGACATATTCATCACCTCACTTTCTTTTCATGATAAAATCGAACAATAGGTTCTTGCAAATGGAATGCAATGTTTTTGGATGTTTTATTTATACTGTGAACCACCCTATGATTATATTCCGTAAGTGTACATTTCTGTTCCCAGTGTTCTATTTTTTTTTTAGACAGGTGCATGCTTTCCTGAATATCTTCCCAGGAGAAGGGCCTTTGTGTTAAATACCCAAATATGTGATCACATGTACTTTGTTTTGCTCCAATGTCCTCCATGGATGAACAAAGATCCTTAAAGGAGTTGCTGGTATTACATTTTTTTTATATTACTACAGAATGTAGCATCTGTATAGTTTAACTTAGCTAAGGTCTTTTGGCCTTAAGGCATTGATTTCTTCTAAAAACATCTCGTTGAACCTTAGGTCACCTCTTTGTTTACTTCTACATTTTATTTTTATTCAGGTTGTTTTTATATAGCACACTCTAGACCCCAGACTGGGTGGTAAAGAACTGTACATCATCGATAAATAAACAGCAAGTTAACAGTCAAGCGAATAGAACAAATAGCCTTGTTGTGTAGTTCCTACTACTCTTTAGGATTTGCACTTAGTTTGGACAACATAAACTAGGGGCTTGGTGTGAAGACTGATTCTGGACACCCGAGCAGTACATGTTGGCCAAATAGCTCACAGTGCCACTGTAAGCCCCCCTAACCTACCAGGCAGCAAATGGTTTCTGGCAACCACTGAACATGACAACTCTGACCCCTCAGGGATCGTGGAAACAGTACAGAACTTTTCGCTCCATCCCTTGTGCTCACTTATTCTCCGAGAAATATGCAGAGAATACAAAGTGGGACGTTTCCAATAACATTCATTTAACCAATATTATTCTTGCATAAAATACGTGTGCTGCAATGATTAGTAGACCGAAGCAGATACGCGTGATTACAAGCACTAATAGCGTAAATAGTAGATAGAGTCTACCATGGTGCTAAAACAATGTATATATAAAGATATATAAAATAAGGCAGTAATCAAGCGTACTCCTACTTATGTGAACCCTACTCTAAAGTGTATATCGAGTGTGTGTAGGTGTAGAGCCAAGAATCCCCCTAAGTAACGAACCAACCCCATTACCTGATGGGATAGAGTAAAGGACCCCGTCTTGGTCATGTACTGGACACCCCTCACGAGATCTCAGACCACTGTTTGGTTTTCTCAGCATGCAAGGACCTTCGGTGTCAGCTGAAGTGTTTCCTCTGCTAATCTATCAGGATGCTCATCTTTTATAATGGAAAGCAGCCTTGCGATGTGCGTATAGATTAGAGATGTTATGTATTTAGATAGCCGTGTCTCCCCATGGATTGAGATATTTTTGATATTTGTACATAGTGCGAAAACAAGACCTTGTACATGGTGTTCAGGGCGTTGTGATAATGTTGTGCCAAGCTAGATGTGTAAACTAATTTAGTTTCAGGGCAACAGATCCAACGTTGTCATGCACGCAAATACGTGCACATGGTCACTGCTGAAAATATTATTTGTGAGGACAATGTAAGAAATAAGCTGCTTCGCTACATGGGCCTAACTTGGGAATATAACACCCACTCCTCATACTAAGGGTTGATATCTAAACATCTAACTGAAAAGCCAGTAGACAATTTCAAAAATATTAAAAAACTACTCTTAAAAGCATCTAAAAGCGGGCTTTCCTTTGAAAAACTTTTTTTAAAGTCTTTTAGTCACTATATCATTTGAGATCCCAGGCACTCAGAAAGCCATGGTACACAGAAAAAGCAGATGCTGTTTGGTTCATTTTGTTTAAAAAGAGAACAATTTGTTCCCACATGGAAGAGGCCAATTGTTTGTGTTCAGAGTGGTCGATGCAACATTGCTGTTGCACACATCTAAGACGTTCCCAGAGGCACGCCTCGTAGTATGTTTATGGAGCAAAGGTGATTTCATCCAGTTCCCACAGCAGCCGTTGAGGGAGCCGTTGTATACCCACAAGTTTTCTGCCTAGCCGTTGTTCGGATCACTAGGAGCGGAAGCATCCCATGGTGTCTCTAAGAATGCATTCATCATCAATGGAAAATGCTGGGGACAGCAATACGTAAGGGGTCCATCAGTACTTCAGTGTCACGTGGCCCAACTAATTCAGATCCGAGAAATATATCCAGGATGCATTCGTGGCTGCAAAGCAGACAGCGAAAGACAGGTTGTATGCAGTCAAGCCAGACCGGCCTGAACTATAAGAAACATTGCTTATTTAGTTCTTGAAGCTGAGGTGTGCTGAAGCACTGTACCATGCACTCACAGCAGCACAGCACTAGTAGTGCTATCTCCATTCCAAGTTGAACTGGGACGTCCATTGCGGAGCAGATAGAATTAAATCAGGATTCCCGCCACAAGTAGCAAGACAAGCGGCAGACCTCCAAAAATGCTTCCCAACACGGAGTGTATGAAAGATGGTAAATCTCTGAATCTGAAAGAAACACGTTAGTTATAGATTCCTTACCTTAGAATTACCCCCAGGCGTCAGACTGGATCCGGAAAGTTTTTCCGTCAGCAGTACCTCTGCGCGTCGGAAGGTGGCGTCAGTCGGCTCCGCGTCAGTCATCGGCTTCGTGGTCACCGGGATGACGTTGCGGCAGCTACTTAAACGCCGTCCTCACACGCTGATGTCAGTTCTTTCTTTTTTTGCACCAGTCAGCGCAGATCCGGAAAGAGCGGTACCTCCGTCATTCTCAACTTTTGTCGACTTCTTGTTTTGAGTCTCCGACTCAGAACAGGTGCACGAGGGATGCCCGGTTTCAAGGCCTGCAGTTCCTGTAACTGACTGATGTCGGTGACGGATCCGCACCGCGTGTGCCTCTTTTGCCTGGAGCACAACCACGACCCCAAGTCGTGCTCCAACTGTCGGTCAATGGTGCAGAAGGCTTTGCGGGAGCGGTCCTGAAAGCTGCTTGAACACCAACAGTTGGCTCCGCGCCGTTCGAAGTCCCGGTCAAGAGGAAGGTCGAGGGACCGGTCGCGGAGCCACCACCATTCCGGTTCGAAATCATCGAAGTCTTCGCACTTTGGGTCAGGTAAGTCGAAGCATAAGAAGAAGTCGAAGAAGCATCGTCGCTCTTTGACTTCTCCTCGTCGGTCGGCCAATCCAACGAGGCATGCAGGTGGTGCCACTCCCGCTTCTCCACACATGCAGCCCGAAGGGTCGATTTCGAGCTCCCCTCTCTTTCCGGGATCTGGAGCGCCCCTCCGCCCAGCTTCGAACGTTCTACAAGGCGATGCATGCCATCTTTGGGCAGACCGACCCCACCGGTGTGCCTTCAGGCCCCGCAGACTCGGTTGGGGGGCCTATGTCTACTCTGCCAGCGGGTCCGGCCCGGCTCCATAGGTGCCCCTTGGATCCAGGCCTGGATCGGCGCCGGTTGACCTCGTTACACCTCCACCGGCGCTGCTCCATCCCGACGTGGACACGGAGCCGGACCGTTGTCATCCGACGCCAGATTTGGTGCTGGGTGGGGTTTTTGTGCCCCTGTTCACCTGTGGCACCTTAAGGATGATGATGAGGAGGACTGGGAGGGGTCAGGTGACCCTTTAACTGACCAGTTGGATACTGAGCAGGACTGGAGAGAGGAACTGGGGGATGCCAGTGGTCTTGACACCTTTCCTGACCTTGGCATGTTGTCTTCTACCGTTGCTACGGAGGAGGGAGCGTCATACGCAGTGGTGTTGCGTGCGGCGGCCGAGGCTCTCAACCTCGAGCTTACTACGGTGGTGGTCAGGACTAACCTCTTGACAGAGGTGCTTCAACCGGCTGTGAGCTCTTCGGAGCACCTGTTGCCGTTTAATGAGGCCCTTAAAGACGTCCTTTTAGGCATGTGGTCCAGGCCCAACACGGGGGCTCCAGTGGACAGTATGATTGCCCGACGCCGCTGCCCGGCTCTGGGCGACCCACTTTCCTCTCCCAACACCCCACCTCCCACCCCTTAGAGCTTGGTAGTTCAAGCTTCCACCTCCAAAAGCGCCTTCACTTACCACTCCACCGGAAAGGGAATCCAAGAAGCTGGACCACCTTGGCAAGAAAGTTTTCCCTTCCACCAGCTTAGGACTGCAGTCCGTAAACACAGCATTTCTCTTGGGCCGTTATTTGCACTCAGTGTGGGATGCGGTGGCGCAAGTGCTGCCTCAGTGTCCGAAGGAGGCCCGGGCAGTGCTCTCCCAGGTTGTTGCCGCCAGGAGAGGTGCAGCAAAGTTTACAATCTGTTGTGGGCTGGACACCGCCGACTCTCTGGGCAGGACCATTTCAACGTCGGTAGCGCTTTGTCGCTACGCCTGGATGAGGTCCACTGGCTTTTCAGGGGATGTCCAGAACACCTTGATGGACATGCCCTTTGATGGCCATCGCCTTTCTGGCAACAAAGCTTCAAGGACTCACGGGCTGTGGCCAAGTCCTGGCGCCTCTCCTCCCGTCCAGCGCAGTCTGCTTTTGGCCCCTTACGTGGCTACGGAAGGGGTGCCCCACTATGTCCCACCCAGGGCCACAGGCTGCAGCAAGTTACCCGACCTTGGCGCGATCGGGACGTGGAAACAACCCGCGAGGTTCCGGGGGCCAGCGGGTGGGCCAGTCCACCAACCCTCTCTCTGCAGCAGCCTCCAAACCCTCCTAGTCAGACCTTTCAGGCCCATCAAACGCCAGTGGGCGGCAGGATTCACCATCACCTCCCCCACCGGCGGAAATAGTCCGAAGGGGCTACTCCCTCCCCTTCGAGACTACCCCTCCAGCCATGCCACCACGATACCACCCCATGTCCGAGGATCATCTGGCCCTTCTCCAACAGGAAGTTATGTCTCGCTTGGCCAAGAGAGCCTTCGAGCGTGTTCCTGTCCCAGAAGTAGGTCATGGTTGTTATTCCCACTACTTTATGGTTCCCAAGAAGGACAAGGACCTGCGTCATATCTTGGACCTAAGGGACGTCAATCGCTTCCTCCGGAAGGAGAAGTTCAAGATGTTGACGCTTGCTCAGGTCTTGTCTGTCCTCATCCCGCAAGACTGGATGGTAGCGTTGGACTTGCAGGACACTTATTTTCACATCCCCGTCCTGCCCGCCCACCGGCGTTACCTACGGTTCACATTAGGCCACAAGCAGTTTCAGTTTACCGTGCTCCCCTTTGGCCTTACCAACGCCACTCGGGTGTTCACGAAAGTGATGGTCGTGGTTGCAGCTCATCTGTGCAGATCAGGGGTTTCAGTCTTTCCCTATCTCTGACTGGCTGTTGAAGGCGGGCTCGCCCAAGGCAGTCGTCTCCCACCTTCAGACTATGGCCGACCTATTGCATTTGCTGGGGTTCTCCCATCAATGTGCCGAAGTCGCACCTGATTCCCTCTCAGAAGCTCCTCTTCATTGGAGCGGTTCTGGACACGACGCGGTTTCGGGTCTATCCTCCGGAACAGGAAGACCGGGATATTCGGGATATGATTCTGATCTTTCAGCCTCTATCCCGGGTTTCTGTCAGAATGACCCCGAGGCTGCTGGGCCTCATGGCCACCTGCATCCTGATGGTCGATCATGCCAGGTAGCATATGTGGGCTCTGCATTGGGACCTGAAGTCATTCTTGTGGCCCCGGATTGGACACGAAGAGTCTGGTATCCCGAGCTGCTCAACATGGCCTTCGATCCTCCGATCAGACTCCCTCTTCGGGAGGATCTTCTGTCGCAGCAGCAGCGGACCGTTCTCCACCGAACCTGTCCAGTCTCCACCTCCTTGCGAGGAGAATGAGCAGCGGCAGTTGACGTCTTTTAACCTGCCTCCTGAAGTCTGTGATGTAATCTTGGCAGCCAGGTGTCCCTCCACTAAGACGGTATACGCCTGTAGGTGGAACAAATTTATGGCATGGTGCACAGCAAAGTCTGTGGATCCCCTGTCAGCCCCTCTTTCTGAAGTAGTCTTGTTTCTTCTCTCTTTAGCCCAGCAGGGCTCTGCTCTAGGCGCTATTGATGGCTATCTTTCAGACATCTCTGCCTTCCTTCGATAGCCAGCTCAGCCTTCTCTTTTCAAGTCCCCGGTAGTTAACCATTTCCTAAAAGGCATAACGCATCTTTTTCCTCCAATCCCCTTCGTTATGACTCAGTTAGACTTGAACCTTGTGCTAAGCTATCTCATATGTACTCCCTTTGAGCCTCTGCATATTATTGGATCTCTCTGCTGCTACTTGCCTGTCTTTCAGAATTTGCGTTTCAGGTCTGGCTTGGGATTGGCTCAAATCTTTTCTAGAGGATAGAACGCAGCAGATATGGTTTCCTCCGTTCTCCTCGGCCCCAAGAAAGGTGACCACGGGAGTTCCGCAGGGTTCCACTCTGATTCCCCTTCTTTTCAACCTATATGCTACTCTCCTGATTTATCTAGCATAGGAGCTGGGATCTAAGATTATAGCTTATACAGATGATACACAGCTCCTCTTCACGTGGAAGGAAAACGACTTGTCCCCGGATCGAGCTAAAAATTGTCTTTCAATGGCCTGCACTGGCTCAGCTTAAGTGCAATGAGGACCAGTCTGAGGTACTTCTGTATGGGTCTTTTTCCCCCACAACTTAGGGAGGCTCTTTGGCCCACAGATTACCCTATGCCTAATTCTGTTGGCAATCCTGTTAAGAATCTGGGGGTCTGGTTCAGTGAGGACCTCCGGTTCTCTACGCAGATAAAGACTTGCCGGGAGTGTGCTTTGGTACATTGAAATCGCTCAGGAAGTTCCTCCCACTGCTACCCAGGCCAGCCAAGGAAATGGTGACTTGTGCCCTTATCTTGTCACGTATCGACTATGCCAACGCACTGTATATTGGCTTGCCTGGATACTAGCTGAAAAAATTGCAAACTATACAAAATGCCGCAGTTCGAGCTCTTCTTGGCATCTCAGGAAGATAGAGTGTAAAACAACAGCTATGGGACCTACACTGGCTTCCTGTGGCTCAGCGTGTCCAGTTCAAACCCCTAATTTTTGCCCACAGAGCTCTCCATGGATCTAGGCCGCCCTATCTTAGGAGATGCTTTGGTTTCTATGTCCCTCGAAGACAATTGCGTTTAGCCGAGCAGCGTTTAGCTGTGATACCCCGCTTTCTCCTTACTCGAATGGGGGGCAGTTCTTTATCTTTTAAGGCAGCTGAAGCCTGGAATTCCCTTCAATATGAACTGCGGAATACTCAAGACCCCAGGCTGTTTAAGAAGCAGCTAAAGACTCTGCTCTTTAATTAATCCACAGTTCCTCTCAGCTCCGTTGCATTGTCAGTTGGCTTTCGCGCCGGGACACCCTTGAGTATCCATGCACGTTATGTGTTAATAACATAACTGTCCTTTACGCCTTCTGACTCTTAAAACTGCTTTCCTGATAGCTATCACTTCTGCCAAAAGAGTGAGTGAGCTCCAGGCTCTTTCTTCAAAACCTCCTTTCCTATCTGTTCATCCGGACAAGGCTTCTCCGGATCCGTCCGTCCATCTATCCATCCTAAGGTGGTCACTACCTTTCACATCTGGCAGACCATTATTTTGCCCACCTTCTTTCCGTCTCTGCATCCTTCAAAGGAAGAAGAGAGGCTCCACAGTCTGGACCCAAAATGTGGTCTCTCCTTCTATCTGGATTGCACTAATCAGTTCCGGTTGGATGATCAACTTTTTGTTGGTTACGTGGGTGCAAAGAAGGGTCAGGCCGTACACAAACGCCCTATTTCTGAATGGGTCATGTTGTGTATTAAGGCTTGTTACTCTAGCTAAAAAGGAGCCTCTAGTCGGGCTACGTGCTCACTCCACCAGGGCGACGGCAGCCACTACTGCCTTGGGGGAAGGGGAGTGCCTTTGAATTACATTTGTCAGGCAGCCACGTGGGCATTGCTGCATACGTTCACCAAACACTACTGTCTGGACAGCCAAGTCCAGAGAGACAGCTTCTTTGGCCGTTCTGTTCTCCAGGACATTCTGGTGTGATATTGGTTCGCAGACCCACCACCGGGGTTGGTATTGCTGGGGTATCTATTCTAAGGTAAGGAATCTATAACTAACATGTTTCTTTCAGATTGCACAAGTTACTTACCTTCGGTAACGATAGATCTGTAAGAAACATTAGTTAGTTATAGATTCCTTACCGCTCCACCCATCCTCCCCGTTCTGCGACCTGATTTCTAGGGTTAAGGATATCCTTTCAGGGCCCTAGTTTTGTGCACCAATATTCAGTGTCTTGCATGGCTCTGCGTTTATGGCACGGAAAGTCGTGTATAGAACTGACGTCGGCACGTGAGGGCCGCATCTTAATCCCGGCGGCCACGACGCCGACGACGGACACGAGGCCGACCGATGCCACCTTCTGACACGGAGAGGTACTGCTGACAAAAAATGTTTCCGGATCCAGTCTGACGCCTGGGGGTAATTCTAAGATTAGGAATCTATAACTAACTAATGTTTCTTACAGATATATTGTTACCAAAGGTAAGTAACTTGTTCATATCGTCTGAAAGGTGCTAACCAAACCACAGCCGATGCATTAAAAAAAAATCCACTATTCCTTTCGCATCAGACATATTAAAAATACAATGGACCAGCTCCCCAAAATGCAGCGGGAAGTTAATGTGGACTAGTGTCTGTATCTCAAATGAGGAAGTTATAAACGTGGAGATCAGTCGGCTCTTTGGCTGATGTTAAGGCCACATCTTTTTGCAAAAAGTATGTTGGCAACATTAATTGAAGACCATAGCTCTGCCTCCCTAACTGTGCGGGCCGGTGGAAACAGTACTTATGTACAACAAGTGACTATGGAATTAACCATCACTCGATAAGTGATTCCGCAGCAACCTTGATCATTTTGCATCAAATAGCTCCCATTCGAGAGCAGCCTGAATATAGGATGAATCACAGCAGCTGGAGAACACTACAGATAACAAGACAAGTTTGCTACTGAAGCATTGCATGATCCGTGGAGAGAAATGTCCTTGCAAACCAAGGAGCCGCTGAAGGCATCTTTACAGTCGGAGCCACTAAGAAAAACTTCTGTGTCCCCATTCCTTCATCTAAACCTGATCACTAATTCCCAATACTTGTGCACATATCCTTCCCTTAGCTCTTCATATCTGCCTATGTTGGTATTGGAGATAATATTGAAAGGTTGTGACTGGTAGGGTGTTGTAACCATGGATTATCCTGTCAGTGGAGGCTGTCTCAGCCACGGTGAAAGATAATTGGTCTAATTTTTCAATGTCAACATGGTATACTTTGCATCTCTGCGTGCCATTGCTACCTGTCTTTCTATTAGATCGTATGCCAAAAACAGCTTTGTACTGTTGATGTAACGCTATGGCACGTGGCCAGAACATAACGTTTGTAATGTCCAGCTCAGTATTACTATTGACCGTAATAATGACTGTCAATGTTGGTTGTAATA
This sequence comes from Triturus cristatus, assembly GCF_964204655.1. Taxonomy (NCBI): domain Eukaryota; kingdom Metazoa; phylum Chordata; class Amphibia; order Caudata; family Salamandridae; genus Triturus; species Triturus cristatus. The sequence goes on along the minus strand of NC_140590.1, from coordinate 461,142,721 downwards.
TAGATTTGTATTGCTTTATTATGTCAATTGCGGAATACTTTGTTGCCCAGTGAATACATTCTGGATGATAATGTGGTCATAACATTGTCAGCCAAAGCCTTTTCTAAATTAAGCCTATCAATCTTGCGCAATCTCTCAGCAGCTTCCTGTTGAGAAATCCTCCGCAGCTTATTGTATATTCTGTACAAAAAGCGCTTTTGACGTGGATTCCAGGGCCTAATAAATAATCCCTGAGATCCATGTAATCAAATACATGGGACATGTGTTATTTCACCTGGGAGAATGTTGAGGTTTGTAGCCAATCTAGGCATAACTTCCCAACACTGTATGCCGTCAACACCCGAATGTTCTGTTTGTACATATCAATGATCGGGCCTATTGATCGTAAACCCTTCGGTGTAACCCAGAAATCTAGATTGACACCCGTTTGTGTCCACAGGCCAAACCAGCCATTCCTTCCAATTGGGGTCTAATGAATTGAAAGAGCCATTACGTATCATGGTATCCATTGTATCCTCACTGAAGTGTGTAAAGTGCTGCCAATTCTCGAAGGGTAGAATGCAGGAATACGCAGTGTTTTCTAATCCTTTATTTTTGCTATACCAAGAAATGAAGTTTGTTGCACTGTGTTGTTCAGGAAAATCATTTGATGTGGTATGAGGCATGCTCTAATTAAGGCCTGTGTTCCCTTGAACCCACCAATCTTTTGTCCCCCAGATAGATTTTGTGTCTATCGTGTCTTTCTAAAAGTCAAAACCCTTTATAGACAGTTGAGAAACAAAGGAAGCAGAGTATATCAGCTTGGTGTTAGTTAACATATTTTTCTTTGCAGGTCTAGGTGCAAGCCTATAGTAATACGAGGCTGGGTCTGATGTTTCAAACCTGAAAAATAAGCACATTTCTGTGCAAAAGCATTAGAACTGCCTCTCTGCAGTATTGGGCAGTGTTCCCATTGTGTGTAATTATAAACCGGACGTGAGATACTAGCTTTATGTAAAAAACGGTGACCATAATGCCGATAACAGAACATGTCTCCAAAGTTACTCATGCCATCATACAATTTATCATTAGAAAATGCAGCTGATTGCTCTAGATCTGAAAACAAATTATGCAGTTTCAATGTTCCAATCATCAGAGAAAGTAATAGAGTTGATGATGTAATTTAAAGAAATTTTAAACAAACAAGGAATTTTTAAAAGTTCAGTATGACCACACACATAATACGTTAGATATCCTGTCCCATACAATTCCTTCAGGAACTGGAACTGCTGTAATGTTCACCAGGGACAGGCTCCTCAGTTCACGGCGTGATGATGCATGTGGTTTAAGAACCAAGTTCATGAGTTGTACTGCAGAGCGTTCTGGGAGAAAGTGTCCATTCAGAAGTAGGAAAAAGACGGTCACTGTACCAATCCAAAGTACCAGGAAAAGTAATCCGATTGTAATCCAGAAATGTATCCAGGGAACAGCGAGTAAGTCTTTTTCAGCCAGAGATGGAAAGCATACACTCGCAGCTTGAAAGGGGGAAACGCAGTGTTGGCAGCTCAGGTTCACTTGGATCTGCTGAGAAACCGTCGGAATGCACGAAGTAGCCAGACGCCATCTGGTCTATTCTTGGCAGCTCAGCAGGTTTTGTAGAACTGGTAGATGACTCGATCTGTGGCATATTTACATAGACATCGTAAATTTTTGAATTGAAAATTCGGTACTTGTTGACTGTACATTTTTGTTTCAACAGGGAGAAATATCATTTCATTGTCGTCTACAACTTCTCTTTGGAAAGTGAAGTCTTCCGTCGTTATTAAAGCTTCCATCTGAACTTCCTGTATAGTAGCGAGAGGAGTACGGTGGCTACAGAGGAGCCCACGTAGCCTACTGTTGAGAATCAGCCACATAATGTGGTTTGATCAGATCAATTGAGGCAAACCTTTTGTCTCTGTGACTGGCAAGCTGCGGAAGAAGTACAGTTTTGGTACCTTCAACAGCCAGGACTGATACAGGCCCAAATTCTTTTTTATCTACATTTTTCTCTCTGACCAGGTCCCCAATCTTTGGGATCCAGGCAGGTCTTGCCGATACTGTTTTCACTTCCCCAGTGGCATTGTGTTTTACTTGAACCTTGCTTTATAAAGCTCTGTATATTTTAAGGTCCTGTAAAACAGCCAACGATCATTGCTGGCAAATGGGGTTTTAACCGCCACGTTCTGACACTATCAAGGTCGGGTACCCAAATCCTCACCCCAAACAGGAGTTCATAAAGTGTACGACCCCATAAGTATTTTTTTGGGCATGTTGTTAAGAGCCCCCTGGATGATTGACCTAACTGCCACTCGAGCCTAATACCCTTGCTGTCAAGGAGTGCTTTAAGTCACGTTTTTTTCCTCTCAACAACCGAATTTCCCTCAGGAATGTATGGGGAGGAGTACCGCAAGGCCACACCCAAACCTCCCATGGCTTCTTTGCAAGCCTAAGAGCTAAACGCCGGATTCAGGTCAGAATGAAGTGTGCCAATTGCATATGTGCCGATAAAGACTCGCAAATCCCTTATAACAGTTATAGCGTCAGCCAATCGCTGGGGCCAAACACACAGGAATCTGGAGCATGAATCAACTGCCACCAAGATATATTCATAAGACCCGTCTGAGTGTAAGGGGCCACAGTGATCCAAACGTAAACACGTGAGAGTTTTGTCTGAGTTCCATAAAGGTGTTTGTGCTGTACGTGGTACCGTGAAGTCCTTCATCTGCTGGCAGATTTTGCATTTAAGGACAAAGTCCATGGTCTGCATAGTAAGACCTGGCCACCAATAGCGCTGCTTTAGTAGTGACACTGTAGCAGTGATAAAGGATACACAACTGGGTAGGAGGATCCAAGAAAAACTTTGAAGACCAGCACAGAAACTTTCCCCATACGACTCAGAAACAAACTGTATTATCTGTGGGTCTAACCCAATACAAAGCGCCCTTTGGTGTCTACAACACAAGTAAATAGTACCTCGTCAAACCCAGGGAAATCCTAATTAAAGGACGGAATCCCATCACTCCTCAGGACTTAAAAGTACAAGCTACTGCGTGATGAGTGAAAAAAAGTGAAATACAAAGTGTAACTGAAAATATTGAAACAGATACAACCACAACAGACATACACGCTGACAGCACAGTCCCACATCCACCTAAAAACAAATACATACACACACACCCTATCTTGTGCGCACACATAAGCACATAGAAACTCGCATATCTCCCTATCCACTTGCGCACACACATATAGGCTTGCACACACACATACTTGCACAATCACTCACACAAGAGTGTAGTAACTTACACGGTCCAGATTCACTCATTGGCTAAAACACACTCCGTGACCAAGACACACTCGTATATAGAAATGGTTGGACATAATGCGTGCTATGCTTTATTGTACTCCACTTTATGCCCAAAGTAGGACATGCGCTTCAGTCTGTGTGTGTGCTGCTTCAAAACAACCCATTCCTTGTACTTTCTAGCAGTGTCCCTTTATTTTCTGCTTAAAGCTTTACTATAAGTTACACATCATGGCATAAGCCAACAGTCTCGTAGAGAAGATACTCAGACAGTCAACATATATAATATCCCTCTATCTCGTCTCAAACATGTTTACACAAAAAAAAGGTAATCTAACATTGACAAACTCCAACTCTACTGTTCTGAAAACAATTTAAAGAGACTATTACACCCAGTGCATGAAAGAAATCCTGTCCTCAAAAATATTTATCTATAATTTTTTTGAGGGTGAAAAAACCGCTATGGTATGGCATTGTTACATCACCTTAACCTATATTTAAACAAATACCTGGGAATTCATTAAAAAAAACACAGCTAGTCCAGTTCTGGTTATAAATTAAACCTGAAAACACACTAAATCACAGCTTCTGGTTAGGACCACAATCCATATCTCACACAACAGCCATGCAAACCATAAGAAGCACACCACATGCAGTGCTCATGACCTCATTCTCATGACACAGATGCAGTTACATATGTTGTAAATCCTCTTACGGATTATCCTTACCACCACCAGGTCAGAGTCAACTATGAATGCATTCTTAATTGGTTTGAGTGATGTACTTTAATTGCATTTTGCTTTTAGGTGTTATTTATTGGTATGAATCTATTTTAAAATTTTGTTCAATACTTACCCAATTGTTTTACTGCATGCGTGTTTGTATAGTGCGAGCCTAGCTATTAAGCAACAAAGGTGCACATTAGAAAGTGGGTACTTTCTGGCAGTATCTGAACAATAAGCGGATCTGACCACCCCGTTTTGTTTAATCGCCCGCATCAAACCCTCTTACATAGTTCATTACTTTATTCTTTATTATTTTTTGGGTTTTGTTTTACCTACACCTTTTGGCATTGGGTCTAAATTTAAAAGTTTCGGGGCTCTTGAGGGAATCGCCGACAGAGCTATAACCGAAGCTGCCACCCAGCGTGTGACTGTGCCTTTGTTTTGGCACGAGGACAGAGTACCCGCAGGGCAAACTGGGATATTTAGTCTTTAAACATTAGTGCTCTGCTGTGCCCTTTTGCCTGGCGGCGCTTCATTAAAAGACTTATTCCTGTAAAGTCTGTTTTCAGGTCTCCGGAATGGAAAAATTACCATTGATAATTTTTCTTTCCGCTTCACTGTAGACGTGGCCCCCGCTCGCATAGCTTCAGTGGTATCCGCAGCCCCTTGAACGCCACACAAGATGCTATCTGGTAACGCTATTTGCAAGGAATTCCCCTCGGGGTTGATTGCCTACTTAAGCACATATTCCCACAGAGAGAGTCTCTGTTAGCGGCCCAAAATGCTGTGCGCGTGTTATACTGCGCTGAATTGACATGGTTTGGAAGAGGATTTCGTAGGAAGTCATTTATGGGTCTGCTGTGAAGGCACACACTGCTGTAATTATCAAAAAGGGAAATTGCTATAATTAATGTTTTGTTTTTGGCTTTACCAATGCTTATTTAACCTACACTACAAAGCACCTCAGCGTGTGTAATCTTTGTAGCGTTACTCACGCAAGCCATTTATATCAGAAAAAGTTAAATCAATGAAAACATTATGCGATTAATAATTGAGGACGCACAATTTTTGTTTTTAGGTTTAAAAAAATGAATATTTAGCACGAGCTCATGAGCTGGAAATCCAAATAGACTTTTCGTCTGTTAAGCTGGAGACTTTCCTAGTTAAATTTAAGGATCTGCAGGTGCGACTCTGCTGCTCGTACCCACTCCTGAAAGGGTACTCCTGTATCTGGAGTATTACTAGGCCTGCCCTATGGACAGGACGTATAAATGATCTGGCCATGGAGTGCTGTAGTGTTGGATTCTAGGCCAGGGTCCGAGACCCTAGTGTATAATTTGTATAGCCCCATGTTAATAGAAAGGGTTTGATGGGGGACGGGTGGGGGGGGGCTGTAACTCTGCCTAGTGGAAGGGCACATAAGTAATGACATTTAGAGCAATGCAAGAACAACTATTGATATTGTAAATGACAATGCCTTTTATTTATGTGCTTTGCAAACCTGCAAGAGGTGCGTAAACACACACTTTGTACATATAGTCGTTGCTTAGGAGAAGCAATGCTGCCAGTAACTGCACCTCTTTTACTGCCAGCCTTGCTTCTCATAAGCAAGGACTATAAGTTTAAAATGCGAGTTACACACCGCTTCCAGGTTTTGAAAACACAGAAATAAGTAATTGTCATTTACAATGCCAATAACTCAAACTCCTGCAAATGCAAGACCTATTGCGTTGCAAATGCTTGTTAATCGTGACACCAGGAGATACGTGATAAAGTTTTCTTCTCCTGGTAGTTAGTTTTACTACACTTTTTATCACATCCCCTTTTTCTTTTTTGCACTGCGCCCATAACTCAGTCAAAACTTTAGCTCCTCATCTGATGGATTTTAGTATATCCTAGCAGGGCTCGAAAAATCCCCAAAATTGTACTAGTCCTGTAGGACTAGTACCTTGAAATATCTCCTCGGCCAAACTGCAACCTACTTGACCTCCGTCTCTGAAAGCGGAGCAAATGTGACAAGATAACAAGATTTAAAGGCATCTTTATTGCTTATTAGCTTTGTGAGCAATAAAAATGCCTTTAAATCTTGTTATCTTGTCACATTTGCTCCGTTTTCAGAGACGGAGGATAAAAGTTAGTTTGTTTTCCTACTCGCCAGTAAGGGCGAGTAGGACCTAAAAACAGCTCGTCCTCATTAAATTTAGCTTGCATATGCGAGCGGTCGAGTGGATTTTTCGAGCCCTGCCTAGCAAACACTTAAAATATCCCTGAGCGCCCCCCCTCACACTGAGGGGGTTGTAGCCCTCGGCTGTCCTAGGAGTTACTGCCGGGAGGAGATCCCAGATGATGAAGCATGTCACTTCGGTGAGTGATGGGATTCCGTCCTTTAATAAGGATTTCCCTGGGTTTGACGAGGTACTATTTACTTGTGTCGTAGATGCCAAAGGGCGCTTTGTAACGGGTTAGACACACAGATAATGCAGTTTGTTACTGTAGCAGTGATCCCTGCATGAGCTGGACCCAAACCTTTGTGTACAGCTAGTATTAATCCCAGTCTGCGATCAGTGTTTGGTAATACTCAATCCCCCACTCCTGCAATCTGAGCGTACAGAATGTTTTGTGCATCTAACTTGTAGGAGTACTTGAGGAAAAAGCCTTTCGGCAGGGCTGATCTGTTGTGTTTGGCATTGACAACTATCATAGTTGTTCTGTCTATCCTCGTACTGGAGCGATGACTCAATGTATGAATAACATGAGCCGATGGAAGGCCTTCTTTCAGCTTTGCCACTTGTTCCCAAAGCATCGTGTGCTGTACAGTGCAACCTTTGGAATTCCTAAATTCATTCTGGCCCCAATAATGTAAATATTCGTTATAGGACTGGACACAGTAAAAATGAATCACACACTATGAGTGTGGAGAATTCATGGTCTGTAATTTGTAGTGCCAGTTTCCAAGCTTTTAGTTCTGCCAGCTGGGCCATACAGTCCCCTAGAGACTGAGTGTGTGTTCTGTCAGGAAGGAACTTTCCCTCCTGCATGTGCCCTTTTACAATTGCGCATCCTGCTGAATATTGTTTTTTTGTTACTTCTGCCAACTGGGCAGATTCATCAGTATAAATAATACATTCATATCAATCTAGAGGCATTATTTCATTCTGCAGAGGATGTTCTTGTTCGTATCGCAGAAATGCATGTGTTTGTAATGTAGAATCAAATCTGTAATCTACATCTGTTGCAGCGACAGTGTTAGCCATTGAATCCATTTTGTAACGGCCTCTAATATCAGTACTGAGGTCACGACAATTATGCGTTTCCCTTGTGCTAGTTTTCTCTCTCTCTCTCCCTCTCCCTCTCCCTCCCCCTCCCCCTCCATCTCCCTCTCCCTCTCCCTCTCCCTCTCCCTCCCCCTCCCCCTCCCCCTCCCCCTCCCCCTCCCCTTCCCCCTCCCCTTCCCTCTCCCCCTCCCCCTCCCCTTCCCCCTCCCCTTCCCTCTCCCTCTCCCCCTCCCCTTCCCCCTCCCCTTCCCTCTCCCTCTCCCTCTCCCTCTCTCCAACAGCCTGTACCGCTGTGAGTATTTTTTCAGTTGGTGCAAAATGCACTTCGTCGTTTGTGTACAAATTTGGTCAGGGACTGTAGCACCTTCATTGAACGTGATATATGTGTACCCAGTTGGAGCTTGCATGGTACACAGAATATCTGTATGTTCCTGTATCCAATGATGTACTGAAAAATCTGGTCTAATTAAGTCGTAGAAAGGTTTCACTCTTTCTGCATAATCCAAAGCGTATGTCCAGCCAAAATTCAAAAATCCTAAACTGGATTGTAGACGCTTCAGGTTCGAGCAGTGCAAATTTTTCAAACAATTTTGCTGCCAGGCTTCAGCTTTCACTTGACAATATTTATCCCAGGTGGGCCAACTCAAGAATTAAAGTGGTTCACCCTAGACAAGTGTTCCATTAAATCATAGTCCGTCAGATAGAGGTCATCTACATAGGACAATATCTCCTCATCACAATCTGGATGCAACTGTGTTACCCTGGCTGAAAATAACCCGGGGCTTTTCTTATACCCCTGGGGTAATCGACAAAATTGGTGTTTAGAGCCTAGTGCCTAGAATGCTGTCAAATATTTTCTCCCAGGTGCTATATTTTTTTCAGAAAAATCCATTTGAGATGTCTAGTGTTGTTTCTGATTTATTTTGCACTATGTTGTACACTTTGTACTGCAAATGTAGGTGTGGGTGTGTTTGAATGTCTGTAATCCAAGAGCAGATGATCTGAATTATTGGGTTTCATTACGAGAAACATGGCATTATTCATAGGTGAGGAGCAATTCTCAATCACACCCTGATACTCAAGTTCATCTAGGATCTCCCTGACTTTTTTCTATGCTTAATGCTTTATTGGGTATTGTCTCTGTGGTTGAGGAATTGATATTGATTTTAATGGGATTTCCTGATGAAGTGACTCGTTATCCCACCCAACATGATTGGGGTAAAGTGCAGGAGTTTATGGCCACTCCTGCGCATATGAATTTATAACTGATTCTAGTACGAGGTCGGAGAAAGCAGGTAAAATAACTTCTTACCCCATTGGGCAATCCATTACGAAATCAGGTGGCCAATCCTTTTTGGCCAAAAGAATATCGTAACCATATGTCAGTTTCTCCCAAAAAAGACCCTGTACTTGCCTGGGTATGCCTCCTACATTTGGAGCGTTATTTCATATTAACGATGCGGAACACTTACCATTGTATCAGGTGTTTCCACAGTGATATGCTAATTCAGCGCTACTACCCCCATATAATCCATCAGGTTCTGGTGACCTATTGTGATTTCTGCCACGCTTTCCAGCATCAAAACTGCCCATTCTACGTTCAGAAGCAGAGTCCTCAGTAGCCTGGGCATTTCTAATTTTAATCCTCTTCTTTTTTTTTTTCAAATTGAGATTTTGAAGACTTTTGTTTTACTTCCTGTTTAATGATATAGTCTGAAGTGTGATGTGTCTCCGTCTTCGGCTTAACTCACTCTTCCGATCTGTGCTCTGACTGTCCGTCTCTCTCTGAACGTTTTTCGGATGACTTCTGAATGGAACGAGAAGAAAATGTATCAGTATCCTGATACCTGTCAGGCTGTCTAATATTGTCACGGTTTCTCAGATTATATTTTCTTTCAGTGTGTTCCTGTTGAGGAGACCCACCCCGTGAATTAGCTTTGTTTTTTTGTTTTTTTTGTTTATTATCCCATTTTTTGTTTGAAGAATCTGATTCTTGCTTAGAGTTATCCTTTTTTGAATTGCTCTTAACTATTGATTTCCCAGGTCTGGCTCCCAGATTATTTCTACCAAACGATGCATATGTATCTTCGATAATCTTAGGCAATTCTCAATCCTGCTGTACAGGAGTGAATTCCCTCAGGAGCTGGCATATAGCCACTGCTGCTGCTCTCCTTATATGTTACTCAAAATAATGGCCTATACCTGGACAAAATTGCCCATCAGTTTCATCCCCAGTTCTAAGACAGGCTCTGCCCCGTACTCATTCAGAATCGGTTTCAGTACATTTTGTATGACTGCTATTGAAGGGATACCATGTGTTCTGGTATAAACGGCAGCGAAGATTGTACCACAAATGACACAACCTTCTATCGGGTGAGCCATCCCCATTGGCAAGCAAATTGTCAGTATTCTATGTTGCTCCTGCAGACCCATATGTGGAAAAACTGCTTCAAGCTGTGCTGTTTTTTGTGCTATCCAGAACGGAATTTGCTCCCGACTGGTGGGAACCTTTCCCATAACGGTGTTTAGTGTTTGTGGACTAGTACCTGTAGTAACCATGCGTGGTTGTGCCGCCGGCGCCGCCCATGCTGGTAAAACAGTCAATGTTTCCATTACATATTGTGTGAGATTTCTGTAAATTTTTACTAAATCTCTCTAGAGTGTTACCATTCCTGCTGCTGATAAAGTAACAATGTCTGTATGCGGTGTATATGAAGCTAAGACCGACCAAGACGCTCCTCCTCTGCTGAGCGGATCAAGCCTCACGTGCTCTTTGGTATGGGGTAGGGCGCCTTTAAACAAATGAATGTGCTCTTGATAAGTTAATGGGACCTCTCAAGTCCAGGTATGGGAAATACTCAGATGGTTCAACTTCAATATATTCGTGAAACAACCGTGTTTATGCATCTGCAGGGGGGAACTCAACCCAAGAATAGAATACATCCGTTCTGAATGCTTTGTGTGCCTCAACCAGAAGGTAACATCACCCGTTGCGGGGAGGCCATGTTGTAATAATTTCATGGTAAATGCCTGTCTACAATTTTCTGAAATGCTTAGTCCAACTATCTGTTCTTCAACATTGTCAGCTTGTTCGGTCATTGTCGCATTAGTAGTATTCCGCTAATATTTCATAGAGATAGGGTCTGCACAATGTGGGAACGTCTAATCGTCCAAGCTTGATTTAACATACAGCCAATACCTACTTAGCTGAGGCGCATTTGTTTCCCTTCCCACTATGGACCTCTCTGGTTAACCTGTGAGTAGGGGTCTCTGAGGAACTGAACTACTCAGATCCATAGGATCTGCGCATTGTTTGGACAACATAAACTATGAGTTTGGTGTCCAGACTGATTCTGGACACCCCAGCAGGATATGTTGGCCTATAGACCAGCTAGCTCACGGTGCCACCGTAAGCCCCCCTAACCTACCAGGGAGCAATGGTTTCTGACAATCACTGAACATGACAACTCTGACTCCTGAGGGATCGTGGAAACAGTACAGAACTTTTCGCTCAGTCACTTGTGCTCACTTATTCTCAGAGAAATATACAGAGAATATTCTTGCATAAAATATGTGTAATACAATGATTAGTAGAAAGAAGCAGATAAATGTGGTTACAGGCACCGGTAGCATAAATAGTAGATAGAGTTCTACCATGGTGCTAAAACAATGTGTATATGCAGGCATATAGAGCAAGGCAGTAATCAAGTATACTCCTACGTATGCGAAACCTACTCGTAAGTGTATCTAGAGTATGTGTAGGTGTAGAGCTAAGAATCCCCCCAAGGGATGAACCAACCCCATTAACAGATGAGATAGAGTGAAAGACCCCATCTTGGTCACGAACAGGTCACCCCTTATGAGATGTCAGTCCGGTGCGTGGTTTTCTCAGCATGCAAGGACCTTCGGTATCAGCAGAAATGTCTCCTCTGCTAATCTATCGGGATGCTCATCTTTTATATTTCAAAATGTTTTCGTTAGTTACAGTGTTTTGGAAAAGAAAAACATATACAGAAATAAACAGCGGTGGGAGGCCACAGCATGTCTTACAGATCAAGATATACATGAAGCTCAAATGACATTTACATCTTGTGTACTAGGACTCGACCTGTGATGACAGTCATTTTTATATATCTCAACTAGTTGCAGCTGGAGTTGGCAAATAAAGCATCGTATTTTGCTCTCAGCGTGAGTCTTGTTTTCTCTTTTTGTTTTGGTCACAAGTGATTCCCACCAATATCCACTTTTTCTCATAGAACTTAAAAACAAAGCAATACAAACTATAATATCACAGCAGAATATAGTCACATTTGGACGTGGGCGAGGTCAGACCAACACAGGCAGGGCCCGCAACGAAACCCACAAGCTGCTCAGCTCAAGCGAGACGGTCAGCCAGATAATTAGATATGAAAGAGAGAAAGAGATGGAGAGCCCTCAATCTGGGGCCGCAAGCGAATAGGGACGAACCTTCTGATAAAAATTCAACCAAGGGAGCCCAGGTATAGTCGAACCCTGTTCTTGAGTTTTCTACTATGTCCACCAATCTTTCCATTGCTAGTGCTCGCCATAGCCTGGCATGCCATTGTGTAAAGGAGGGGGCCTCTACCTTCTTCCACGCTGCGGCTATTGCCATTTTGGCAGCTCCTAAGCACTACCACATTACAGAACGGTCCCCTCCAAACTACTAGATGTTATAAAACCGATATATAGGGCCAAAGCCATTTCTGTTGCAACATATGGAGCAGGAATATGGGGATACACAAACTCTGATTCACTACAGTCCACGGAAGACTTTCTTGACAAAATTAGTAGCCATTCCTAGAAGCTGTTCTTCTATTAATTGCCACGTTGAGCTAGAAGTACCATATATAATCGACCAGGTCTGTCTATCACCAATCCTGTTGTGGCACTCAATCTGGCGAAAGGAATGATTAAACTTATCTCAAAATATCATTAAGGATTGTCTTTCGCTTGATAAAGCTCATAAGATGCCATGGATCTCATATGTTCAACATACTCTCACTACTTTAGGTCTCCATCATCTTTTTGAGACCCCATCTACTTGTGGGTTTCTAGCTAAAAAATTAATTAAAACTACATTTTTTATGCAAAATGGAAAAAGTAAGATATGCATATAATAACCAAAAAAGAACAGTTTCAACTTTTTTGAACATACTGTTATCCCTGAGGGAACTGCTTCTTATTTGTCATTTGCAACAAACCGTCAGCATCTTTTTGTACTGTTAAGGTTCAGATTAAATCTTATCCCCGGCATGTTGGGCTATCCTTCTGGTATCTACTCGCAACAAGCTTTGCCATTTTGTCAATGTGATGGAGTATCGACGGAAACTGATTTGCACTTTCGGTTTTTCTGTAAACACTATGCACCTTATCGGAAATGTTTTATAGCTCCTGTCATGCGCAAATATAATTTTAGGCAATGTCGAGTAGCATTGTATTTTTTGCAAATGTTACAAGATAATTTTCTCTGTTATTCAGTAGCATCTTTTTTATTGTTAGTGATAAAAGCAAGAAGGCTTATGAAGTGATTTGGAATCAGCTATCTTTTAAATATGTGTTTTTATCTGATTCCTTTTAAATGCTTCTTATCTATGATATTTTATTGTAAATTGTGCTCTGTGCTTTTATGACCTATGTTCTTTTTAGATCGAATAAAGTATTTTTGATGATGATAATGAGAAGACCGTCTTGTATGTACTGTGAACTTCTAAAGATAGTCATTTCAGGTCCATTTTCATTGGTGTAATATGGTTACATTTTAGGGTGCTAGCTCTCAGTCAGTAAGCAGAATGACTTTCACAGGACTCATTTCTTTTTAGGATAACTAATTTTGGTTAGATGCTGATGTCATTTGATTGATTACCCGCTGCGCGTCCTGGAAACTTTTTGCTAACTGCTTTTACCTTGATTTTAGAGCCACTTTGTTCCTTTTAGAGCTGTTTTAAAAAAAAAAAAGGGGGCATCAGTACTACTTGCACTATTGGCGACCGCGACGCTATTTCTAACGCTGCTTCAGGATAGTTATCATTTGGACTATAGGAAGTGTTTTTTTTTTTTTTTTAAACTTACTTGCAAATGCTGCAAATGTCACTTTAGAACTCGTAACCAACACTACACTTAGTCCTCAGCGCTACCAAGGTGTGCTGGTGTACTCGGTCTGTAAGCGCCGGTCACCGGAAGTCACGCCATCTTGGTTAACACTCTAGTGGCCAGACGTACTCCTCACTACTTAAGGAGAAGCGATGTAAGCGCAAGGTAAATGATTGATTACCCGCTGCGCGTCCTGGAAACGTTTTGCTAACTGCTTTTACCTTGATTTTAGAGCCACTTTGTTGCTTTTAGAGTTATACTGCTGTTTTTAACAAAAAAAGGGGGCATCAGTACTACTTGCACTATTGGCGAGCGCGACACTATTTCTAACGCTGCTTCAGGATAGTTATCATTTGGATTATAGGAAGTGCTTTTTTTTAAACTTACTTGTGAATGCTGCACATGTCACTTTAGAACTCGTAACCAACACTACACTTAGTCCTCAGAGCTACCAAGGTGTGCTGGTGTACTCTGTCTGTAAGCGCCGGTCACCGAAAGTCATGCCATCTTGGTTAGGGCTCTAGTGGCCAGACATACTCCTCACTACTTAAGGAGACTCGATACAAGCGCGCAGCGCGTCAAAGGCAAGCCCATCTGCGCACCCGTCGCGCTCCGCGCCAGCCACGCTGCATCTTCTATCCCTCGCCAGGGATGAACTCTTCTCTATGGGTACTGAGAGGCATATGATCACTGGTAATAAGGGAAAGACTGGGGGTAAGGACATTTTGGAAAATGCTGGGTTAAAAGTTCTTAAGTGCGGTATGGTTAATGTAAGATCCCTTGTTCAACACCACTCGGAAATCAATTCACTGGTTGAAGATTTAAATGTGGATATTTTGTTTCTCACTGAAACTTGGACACGTCTAGATAGGGAAGTTGAACTAGGCCTAGCCTGTCCTCCAGGCTTTAAAATATTTCATAAACCAAGAGCAGTGGGGAGAGGGGGAGGGGTAGGAATTATATACAGAGAAACCTGGAATCTGGCCCCTATGGCTGTAGAGGAGGTACAGGGCTTCAAGCTACTTGGATTCTCACTCACAGAACGTAGCGGCCGTCTGTACTCTGGAATTCTTTGCTACAGACCCCTTGGGAGACTTACTCCTCAATATCAAGACCTGATCGATGTGATATATAATCTGTCACATACTCATACTAAACTATTGATTCTGGGTGATTTTAACCTTTGGGAAAATGGTAACTTGGAGATCGCCCTTAAAGAACTGTGCCAAGCCTGTGTGAATACTAACCTACACCAAAAAATCCGATTGGCCGCACTCTGCTCGTCCTACCAGTGAGTTACCCCAAGGAACTGTGGTCCATGTAGTAGCGACGGCGAATACGCCTGTGCCAAAGTTTTAAGTGAAAGTAAGTGTCGCGTTAGCCATCCCTGGACACGTGTTTCGAGGTAGTTGCCTCTCGTCGGCAGGGAGTAGGTATGTGTGTGGGGTTGTCGCGTAGACTGCCAAAAAAGTATTCTCAGGTAAAGTACCACTCATGGCGCGCAGGTGCTGGTCCAGGGCTCGTCAGCCCAACCGGCTCAAGGGAGCCTTAATACAAAAAATCCGATTGGCCGCACTCTGCTCGTCCTACCAGCGTGTTACCCCAATGAACTGTGGTCCATGTAGTAGCGACGGCGAATACGCCTGTGCCAAAGTTTTAAGTGAAAGTAAGTGTCGCGTTAGCCATCCCTGGACACGTGTTTCGTGGTAGTGTTTCGAGGTAGTTGCCTCTCGTCGGCAGGGAGTAGGTATGTGTATGGGGTTGCCACGTAGACTGCCAAAAAAGTGTTCTCAGGTAAAGTACCACTCATGGCACGCAGGTGCTGGTCCAGGGCTCGTCAGCCCAACCGGCTCAAGGGAGCCTTAATACAAAAAATCCGATTGGCCGCACTCTGCTCGTCCTACCAGCGTGTTACCCCAAGGAACTGTGGTCCATGTAGTAGCGACGGCGAATACGCCTGTGCCAAAGTTTTAAGTGAAAGTAAGTGTCGCGTTAGCCATCCCTGGACACGTGTTTCGAGGTAGTTGCCTCTCGTCGGCAGGGAGTAGGTATGTGTGTGGGGTTGCCGCGTAGACTGCCAAAAAAGTATTCTCAGGTAAAGTACCACTCATGGCGCGCAGGTGCTGGTCCAGGGCTCGTCAGCCCAACCGGCTCAAGGGAGCCTTAATACAAAAAATCCGATTGGCCGAACTCTGCTCGTCCTACCAGCGTGTTACCCCAAGGAACTGTGGTCCATGTAGTAGCGACGGCGAATACGCCTGTGCCAAAGTTTTAAGTGAAAGTAAGTGTCGCGTTAGCCATCCCTGGACACGTGTTTCGAGGTAGTTGCCTCTCGTCGGCAGGGAGTAGGTATGTGTGTGGGGTTGCTGCGTAGACTGCCAAAAAAGTATTCTCAGGTAAAGTACCACTCATGGCGTGCAGGTGTTGGTCCAGGGCTCGTCAGCCCAACCGGCACAAGGGAGCCTTAATACAAAAAATCCGATTGGCCGCACTCTGCTCGCCCTACCAGCGTGTTACCCCAAGGAACTGTGGTCCATGTAGTAGCGACGGCGAATACGCCTGTGCCAAAGTTTTAAGTGAAAGTAAGTGTCGCGTTAGCCATCCCTGGACACGTGTTTCCAGGTAGTTGCCTCTCGTCGGCAGGGAGTAGGTATGTGTGTGGGGTTGCTGCGTAGACTGCCAAAAAAGTATTCTCAGGTAAAGTACCACTCATGGCGTGCAGGTGTTGGTCCAGGGCTCGTCAGCCCAACCGGCACAAGGGAGCCTTAATACAAAAAATCCGATTGGCCGCACTCTGCTCGCCCTACCAGCGTGTTACCCCAAGGAACTGTGGTCCATGTAGTAGCGACGGCGAATACGCCTGTGCCAAAGTTTTAAGTGAAAGTAAGTGTCGCGTTAGCCATCCCTGGACACGTGTTTCCAGGTAGTTGCCTCTCGTCGGCAGGGAGTAGGTATGTGTGTGGGGTTGCCGCGTAGACTGCCAAAAAAGTATTCTCAGGTAAAGTACCTCTCATGGCGCGCAGGTGCTGGTCCAGGGCTCGTCAGCCCAACCGGCTCAAGGGAGCCTTAATACAAAAAATCTGATTGGCCGCCTTCTGCTCGTCCTACCAGCGTTTTACCCCAAGGAACTGTGGTCCATGTAGTAGCGACCAGTTGGTATTGCAACCCACACATGTGGGAGGTCATGCACTAGATCTAATTTTTGCTAATGATACAGATGTAGCTGTGGGGGAGATACTCCCACTATGCTGGACAGATCATTTCCTGGTTCTTTTTTCCTTGAGTTTAGCTACCACACAGGAACATGCCCTTAACCCGACCCATATTCGTATGGGTAGGGAGTGGTCTAAAGTTTTAGCTCTGAAGGCGCTCCCATGACTGGCCAATGATAGCTGTTTTGACATCAATAAAACGGTGGATGAGAAATGGAGCAATCAGATTACTAATACATTAGACCAAGTGGCCCGATGTAAAAAATTAAAAGCAAAAAGAAGCCGTCGGCTCCCTGGTATAATGAGGAATTGAGGCTGATGAAAATTGAGTGTAAACAGGCAGAAAGGAAATGGAGAAGGAACTATGGGGAAGCAGATAAAGCTGCATTGAAAAGATTGCTACATATTTATAAAGAAATGGTGGGTAAGACCAAAGCTAAATACTTGGAGGAAACTATCCTAAGTGCACCTAATAAGTCAAAAGCTCTCTTCAACATAGTACAGGAAATGTCTAATCCTGACTGCACAAAGAATAAGATCCCGGCTTCACAAGAACTGTGTGATAATCTGGCACTGTTCTTTGAAGAAAAAAATCAATAAAATTTTAACTGGATTAGACACTCCAAGTGAAGGAGAGAAGGATAGTACAGCCGATATTCGGCTGTTGTCTAGTAGTAGCACTCTAGATGAAGGATATACTAGAGAACACATGCCGGTTCTGGTGATTTGTCAGACCCCGACACAAGAGGAGTTTATTACTATTGCAGCTGGTATCTCCTCAGGCTTTCCCTGGACCCCCTCCCACACAAGTTGTGGAAAGCGTTCGGAATGGAGCTTTTCCCGCATCTTCACCTATTATGCTCGCAATCTCTAACTAATGGCATGGTCCCAAAATGTTGGAAAAAGGCGGTTGTGTCCCCCCTTTTAAAGAAAGCCTCTTTGGACCCTTTGTGTCCATCAAATTATAGACCGATCTCCCTGCTACCATATCCGCTAAAGGTTCTGGAAAGAATAGTAAGCAAGGCGATTTCAAAATTTTTGAAAGAAAATAAACTTCTGGATGAAGGTCACTTCGGGTTACGTCCGGGACACGGTCCCGAAACTGCACTGGTGACAGTTCTTGATGACCTTTGAATGCGGGCCGACAATGGCCAAACTGCTATTCTAGTACTTCTGGACATGTCGGCCGCATTCGATACGGTCAATCACAAGATCTTGATTAAAAGACTTGAGGAGAATGGTATTAGAGATAAGGCACTGGACTGGTTGCAGTCTTATCTCTCAGATAGGCAGCAGGCAGTAACCCTGATGCCATTTCTCTCTCAGTATAGTCCAGTAAAACATGGTGTCCCACAGAGTTCGGCTATTAGTCCAATCCTTTTTAATCTCCATCTGCGCCCTCTCATCTCCCTTATAAGATCATTCGGCATTGAAGTCATCAATTATGCTGATGATACCCAACTTGTCTTCTCCCTTGAGGGTAATACTGCAATCCCTTTGGAAAAATTCCATAGCTGTATGCAGGAAACAGCAGGCTGGCTTAGAGCTAACTCTCTGCAATTCAACGGAGGTAAGACGGAAATACTATACTGTTCCGCTAATAAAACTCCTTGCCTTGTACCGTTGGACTTCTGGCCAGCCTCTGTAAATAACCCTCCATCGCCGGCTAAAACAGTTCGTAACTTGGGAGTATTACTAGATGGTAATCTTCGGCTGTTCTCTCAAGTGAACAAAACAGTGAGTACCTGTCTGTCTCTGCTCCGAGCCTTGCGAAAAATCCTCCCTTTTCTGCCAATGTCAGCTAGACCATAAGTGCTAAGGAGCATTATTATGGGCAGATTAGATTACTGTAACGCGCTCCTATTGGGAGCCCTTGACTCCTTGCTAAAAAAGCTACAAAGGATTCAAGTGATTGCAGCCAAGCTTGCATTAAATAGACAACGCAGAGCCTCTGCCTCGCATGCCTTAAAGGATCTCCATTGGTTACCTATGGCACAGAGAGTCCAGTTCAAGGCACTCTGCATTGTATATAGGGCAGCACACAAAATGGGACCTAAGCCGCTGCAGAGAAAATTTCTCTGGTATTCCCCTGCTAGAAATCTTCGCTCTTCCTCAGATAATTTGATATGTACTCCACATTTCAACAAGGCCCGTCTAGGAGGCAGATCATTTAGTCTGGTAGCTTCCATACTCTGGAATTCACTGCCTATTGAGATCAGACAAAGTGATACCTTGCTGAGGTTTAGAAAGAATTTGAAAAACAGATTCTTTCCAAGAAATTAATCTTTAGCCCCCTGATTAGTTTTTCAGTTACGCACAGTGTCTTTCTGATGGATACATCTGCCAGTGGATTCCTCACCTTGTGAATATCCCCTGCGCCAGCAACATTCGGAAACTTTTGTAGCAGTCCACGCCGATGAGGTCGAAGACGACGTCACAGAGACACGGCTCCGCTCGCGACTCCACTGACGTCACCGGCTCCATAAGAAGACCTCGTCGGCGTGATGACGTCAGTTCCCTTTTTTCTGCGCCGTCGACGCCAAAGAATTTCGGGAATCGGTGTTGGTAGCTTCACTGTTACTTTGTGTTTTTCTGGGTTTTCTCTGTTTCTCTTTCAAGAAAGATGTCGACAAGGAAGTCGGGCTTCAAGCCTTGTCGTGAGTGCGGCAAACACATGTCGATCACGGATCCACATGACGACTGTGTGTGGTGCTTGTCATCTGACCACGATGTGGATGGTTGTTCTTGCTGTCGCAAGATGAGCTCGAAGGCTCTCAAAGAAAGGGAGGCGAAGCTCTTCATCCCAAGGATGAAAAAGGAGAAGAGAGGAATGTGGAAGTCGAGGACGAGGTCACGGTCGAGGTCGGCGTCGAAGTCGACTTCGGGGCATGCTTCACGATCCAAGAAGCACAAGAAGAAGAGGAGGCACTATTCTCGACACCACTCGGACAAGAGTTCGGCTCCGAAGTCGAAGTCGCCAACTCGACGCCGAAAGGACTCGGTGTCTCCTTAACCTGTGCCGGATTCGCCTCCTGGTCCTTATTCTCCAGTGGCTTCGCCGGCTCCGGCTTCTTCTCCGGCTCCTGCTCCATCTCCGACGCCGGTTCCATCTCCGGCTCCGGATTCATCTCCGGCTCCGTCTCCGGCCCCGGTTGAGGATCTTCAAGTCCCAGGTGAGCCTGCGACGCCGCTTATTCCACTGTCGGCAGCGGCTGGCCGACTCCGGTGATGCCTGACCAGTACCCTGCGTTCCCTGGACAAGGTCAGGACCCCTCGCATTATTTAAATGCTATGTACCGGGTGTTCGTGAGAGCCATGTACACCACTGGTGCACCTGCGGGTCCGATGGGTCCAATGGCATTTAATTTGGGGGTGCCGCAAGTCTATCCGCAGGCCCCTTTCATGCCGTTTTTTCCAGCGACGCCGTCTTGGCATCTACCGGCGCCGAGGACGTCGACGCCGCTTCCTTCTTCACCGGCGTAGGCTCGACCTCGTTCCACGCCGGCTGCTCCTGCGGATCCACGTTCGACGCCGGCGGATTCAAACACGGCGCCGCCGACGCCGCTTGTACGGATTCGGTCCAGAAGGGAGGCTCAGAGAGTGGTTGATGAGCGGAGGTACCTTCTGGAGGAAGCGGAAGAAGGAGAGCTGGTGGAGTCTGATGAGGTGTTTGAGGAGCTTAAGGAAGCTAGTGGACTGGATGTGTCTCCTGAGTGGGAGATTACTCCACCTTCCGATAAACCCTCCAAGGATGTGGCTCCATATCATGCAGTCATCAGGAAGGCTGCGGAACTGCTTGATCTTCAGTTGCCAACTACGGAGTTCAAATCAAACATTTTGACTGAAGTGTTGCATTCTCCTACTGCAGTTTCGGAACCGTTGTTGCCTTTTAATGAGGTCATTATTGACCCTGTGTTGGAGGTGTGGTGTAAGCCTTTTTCTGCTCCCGCAGTCTCTAAGACGGTTGCTAGGAGGGCAGCTCCAGGGGACCCTGAGTTCTTGACATCGCATCCATCGCCTGAGAGCCTGGTGATTCAGGCGGCTTGTTCATGGAAATCCAAGGTTGCTTTTCCTCAAGTTCCGGGGGACAGAGAGGCTAAAAGGCTGGACCAGTCGGCCAAAAAGGTCTTTTCATCGGCCAGCATGGCTCTAAAGTCAACGAATGCCACTTGCCTTTTGGGACGCTATGTACATGCGCTCATGGATTCTGCTAAGAAGCTAGCGCCAAAACTATCTGAGGAGGATAGGGTTGGTTTTAATGAAATCTTGACTGATGCCCAGGCAGCAGCACGCCAGGTGATCCAAAGTGGGCTGGACACGGCGGATTCAGTGGCAAGGGTCATTGGATCTTCTGTTGCCACCAGAAGGAGTGGGTGGCTGAAGTCTTCGGAGTTTTCCCAGGATGTACAATCGACTCTGTTGGACTTGCCATTTGATGGATCTGGTTTGTTTGGCAAAAAGGCAGATGCTGCTCTTGAACGTTTTAAGGAGAGCAAGGCAACGGCTAAGTCTCTGGGCCTTCAGTCCCAGTCAAGGGGGTCTTTTAAAAGGTACAGAGGGTTCGGAAGGGCATCCTTTCGTTCCTACAGGCAGACCCGGCAGCAGCAGCAAGGCTCTTCGTCTAGAGGATACAGAGGTAGAATCAGGGGTCGCTCACGTGGCCGTCAGCTCTATTCCTCTTCCTCTTCAGCCCCTCCCACCACCGCAAAGCAGCCCTAGATCCGCCATTCTGGATCATGTTGGTCCTGTGGGGGGCCGGCTTACCCATTTTCTACAAGATTGGGAATTTGTAACTACAGATCTTTGGGTTCTAAATCTTGTAGAAAATGGGTACGTCCTTCCCTTTCGGGAATTCCCTCCAAATGACCCTCCTTGTCAAGGGGTTTGCTCGGAGAACCACGGTCTTCTCCTACAGGAGGAAGTCCTGAAGTTACTACAGAAAGCTGCGATAGAGGTGGTTCCAGAGCAGGAGAGGGGTCAGGGATGCTACTCCCGGTATTTCCTGATTCCGAAAAAGGACGGCAGATTGCGTCCGATATTGGACCTCGGGATCTTGAATCTTTATCTGAAGCAAGAGAAGTTGCAGATGCTCACCCTTGCGCAGGTTCTTCAAGCGCTGAATCAGGAGGACTGGATGGTGTTGATCGACTTGCAGGATGCGTATTTCCACATCCCCATCCTGAAGTCGCACAGGAAGTATCTCCGGTTTACGGTAGGGTCGCAACATTATCAGTTTGCGGTCCTTCCGTTTGGTCTTACTACTGCACCCCGAGTCTTCACAAAGGTGATGGCAGTGGTGGCAGCCCATCTCAGAAGGTCGGGGATTTCCGTTTTCCCCTATCTGGACGACTGGCTGATCAAAGCGGAGTCGCCAGAGAACGCAGGATACAACTCAGCTGTTGTTCAAATTGGGTTTTTCAATAAACGTGCCCAAATCTCACCTGGTGCCCTCTCAGCGCAACCTGTTCATAGGTGCGGTACTGGACACTACTGTGTGTCGGGCATTCCCTCCGCCTCAAAGGATTCTCGACATACAGGAAATTATTCCTTTATTTTGTAATGGAGCGGTCATTCCAGTCCTGAAGGTCCTTCGCCTGCTCGGTCTGTTTGCTTCCTGCATTCTGTTGGTCAACCATGCACGCTGGCACATGAGGGCGCTCCAGTGGTGCCTCCGCAGGCAGTGGTATCAGCACAAAGAAGATCTCAGGGAGTCTGTGAGGATCTCCAGAGAAGCTGCAGCGGATCTGTCTTGGTGGAGCGTGGAGGGCAATCTGTCCCAAGGAAAGCCCTTCCATCTACCTCCATCGGTGGCCACAGTGATAACGGACGCATCCACTGTAGGGTGGGGTGCGCATCTGGGGGATCTGGAGATCAAGGGTCTTTGGTCTCCAGAGGAAAGGTTGCTTCGCATCAACCTTCTAGAATTGCGGGCGATTCGTTTAGCACTCAAGGCCTTCCTCCCTTCACTTCGCGGTCAGTCTGTTCAAGCCCTGACGGACAACACTACCGCGATGTGGTATGTCAACCAGCAGGGAGGAGTGGGGTCTCTTTGTCTCTGCAGAGAGGCCCTGCGTCTATGGTCCTGGGCTCAGGACCATCGGATTTGTCTGCTGGCAAATCATCTGGCTGGGGTGCTGAACGTGCGTGCGGACAGTCTCAGTCGGCAGTTCTCCGCTGACCACGAGTGGAGGCTCCATCCGGAGGTGGTTTGTCACGTCTTTCGGATGTGGGGGACTCCTCGGGTGGACCTGTTCGCCACCCGCGAGAATGCTCACTGCCCGTTATTCTGCAGTCTCCAGTATCCGATGCAGGGAGCGTTGGGGGGACGCGTTTCAGTTGAGTTGGGGCTCACGACTCCTTTACGCGTTTTCTCCCATACCCTTGATTCCTCGGGTTCTGAGAAAGATTCGCCAAGACCGGGCCCAAGTCATATTGATCGCCCCGGATTGGCCAAGAAGGGTGTGGTATTCAGATCTTCTTCACCTCTCCTCAATCCCTCCGCTCCGTCTCCCTCTCAGGGCAGACCTCCTCTCGCAATCGGAGGGGCAGGTTCTACACCCCCACCTCCATGCCTGGAGATTGAACGGGGCAACCTGAATTCTTTTTCTCTCCCACCTGATGTGGTAGATGTAATTTTGTCTGCCAGACGTCATTCCACCAAATCTATCTATTCCTGTAGGTGGTCTAAATTTGTTCTCTGGTGTGGAGAGAAATCAATTGATCCTTTGAAGGCTCGTTTATCTGATATTCTGCAGTTTGCCCTTTCTCTTGCTCAGCAAGGCTTTGCTCTGGCTACTGTGAAAGCATACTTATCGGCTTAGTCGGCTTTCCTTTGCTTGTCGGATCAGCCGTCTTTATTCAAATCACCTATTGTTCTTCGTTTTCTCAAGGGCCTCACAAACAGGTTTCCTCCTACTCCCTTTATTGTGCCTCAATGGGACTTAAACCTTGTCTTGATTTATCTTATGGGTTCTCCCTTCGAGCCCTTACACAAGTGTCCCTTGAGACTGTTGTGTTTTAAGACGGTTTTTCTCATTGCAATCACCTCGGCAAGGAGGGTAAGTGAGCTTCAAGCTCTTAAGTTCAAAACCCCCGTTCTTGACCATTCGTGCTGAAAGAATGGTACTCAGGACCAGGGCTGCGTTTCTGCCTAAGGTGGGGCAGTCCATTACCCTTCCTACATTCTATCCTCCCCCTCACCCTTCCAAGGAGGAGGAGAGACTTCACCGCTTGGACCCTAAAAGGGCGGTGAGCTTCTATCTGGACAGGACTAAAGACTTCACAGTTGATGACCAGCTCTTCGTGGGCTTTGTTGGATGCAGGAAAGGTCGAGCGGTGCACAAGCGCACCCTTTCCAGATGGATTGTCTTGTGCATCAAGATATGCTACTCTTTGGCTGGTAAGGAACCTCCAGAGGGTTTAAGGGCTCATTCCACTAGAGCAAAGTCTTCCACTTCTGCTTTGTCTAGGGTCGTTCCTGTGGAGGACATTTGTAGGGCGGCAACTTGGGCCTCCCTTCACACCTTCGCAAAACATTATTGCTTAGACACCGAGGTGAGGAGGGACGGACACTTTGCTTGTTCCGTCCTTCAGGACTTTCTGGTATAGAAGGGTGGACACCCTCCTCCGAGAGTGGGACTGCTGTGGGAATCAATTCACAAGGTGATGAATCCACTGGCAGATGTATCCATCAGAAGAACAAGTTACTTACCTTCGGTAACGTTTTTTCTGGTGGATACAGTATCTGCCTGTGGATGCCTCACTGACCCACCCGCCTCCCCGTTGTCCATCCTTCTATACCTGCAATTCTATTAATGGTGTTTCAAAATGTGTTTTGTTACTGTCAAAGGCATTGTGTTATTTCTTTTGCCTTTCTACTTATTCTCCACACTGTGTGTGTTGCTTTATATATTATGTACTGTGCATACTGTGTAAATATTGCTGTCAGTCCGTCCGTGTGCCTCGAAGGCACGGAAAAAATGGCGGAACTGACGTCCTCACGCCGACGAGGTCTTCTTATGGAGCCGGTGACGTCAGTGGAGTCGCGAGCGGAGCCGTGTCTCTGTGACGTCGTCTTCGACCTCATCGGCGTGGACTGCTTCAAAAGTTTCCGAATGTTGCTGGCGCAGGGGATATTCACAAGGTGAGGAATCCACAGGCAAATACTGTATCCACCAGAAAAAGCGTTACCGAAGGTAAGTAACTTGTTCGTTAGTTGTAATCTCAGCGCCAGGATACCTGTTGGGTGGCAGCCGCGCTATATAAGTACTCTATACATACATACATACGTTTGAGACCTACCCACTCTGTTGGAAACAGTTTTTCAGGTTTTGGTCAGAAGAGCAGAAATTCAGTTTTTTTTGGTAGGTCAAGATCTTGTTTCATTTGTCTCATCCAAGTTTTTACCAGTGTTAAACCTTTGCGAGAAAGGGTCTCTTCATAGGGGGACTTAGCTTTATTTCTGTCATCAGGCCTTAGACTTTTTCTCTATTTGTTCAATTGAGAGTAGTACAAGTGGGCAATTTTCCGAGTCTTCATTTTAGGAAAGTTAGATTCAGCTAAGCAAAGAGCTATATACTTTAAAATTCTAGTAGAGTTTCTGTGTAATAATCACTTTTTTAAACAATTATCTTTCAGAGCCATCTTGATTGAGTAGACGTTTGTGTAGAGCAGACACTAATCTTTTTGTTTTCACTTTTATTTAATGCTTAAATGGCTCTTAGAAGTTGTTGGGGCCCAGCTTTTTTAACTGGGTATATGCACTACATTGCAGCTTCGATCATCCTTGGCCAGTTGCAAGCCAAACCTCAGCAGCATTATAATCAATCTTAATTTATTAGTTCTAGTGTAGAGACAGCTTTAGCTGTCTCACCAGCCTCATTTTGTTCAATAATTTCTGTGCAATTCTCGTCCTGGATCACCTGCATTATGAAACTGATTTTAAACTATTAAGCAAACACTTAAAAACCTGGATTTTCACACAGTCTTATTGCTTGTGATTTACTTTTTCTTCACCCGATTCCTTTATTTTCCTAGACTACTCAGCACCAAGAAACTGTTGGTAACCAAGCGCCTAACCAAGTTCAATTAACATAGCATAATTATAAAAATACTTACAGATTTATACACGTAGATGGCCATTGAGCAAGCCCTCTTCACCTGTTGGTTTGTTACGTGTCTTTCACATTTTGCTTCCACCCACTACAGCCTACAGCATGGGAGACTGGGTCAACCCACGTTCTGCCATTGGCCTTGTTCACTGTGAGTGGTAGCATTTTGCTTTACCACACATGCACATCCACCTGGAAAGGAGCTCACCACAGTGCTATGGCTAGTAGGCCAATGTTTGCATTTATTTCTGCTTTAAATTAAATGTGTTTAATTTATTTTTGAGATGGGTAATTTTTGTGATGGTTAGTTTTTTATTTACCTCTTTTACAAATATGTGAGCACCACCTTTATACATTTCTATATTTTACCTTTCATTCATTTTATATTACTTCCGTACTTTTAATTTCAACAGAGTCACGCTAGACAATGCCAGAGCTATTAACTTTGCCAATCCTTGTTAGGACTTGCAATTCCATTTAAACATCTACAAATAATTTACGCTTTATATAGTTAAAATAAATAACCATATAGTCCCAATAATAAAAAATAACTTTTCACATATTTTTAGGAATAACCCAACAGCAGTTGTTAATTTTTAGTTTTTAAATCTAAAATAATTAAAAACACTTTCTTCAGTTTTTTTTTTAACTTGTTTTTATTTTATTCATTAGCAGCAGTACAACACAGCAATCGAACACGTAGATTTCCATAATGACGAGCAATGCAGTAGCCACTGATAAAGACAAATTTGCAGATAACAGTTCCACAACAGTGCACATCTTCAATATCCACCACCCCGCTCCCATACCTCTGGGCCCCCCCCCACTTTAGTATGAGTCCGAGGCATCATCTTCAGGATCTGAGGGCGGGTCACAGATGCCACCTCTGTAGGTATTCCATGCCCCCCATACTTGACTCCATTTACTAGGACAGCCCCGTCTAACAAAGGCCGACTTCTCAGCAAACATGGCCTCGTCCATGTCCGTACCCCATGTAGTGAGTCGCGGCAATTCCCCTGTCCCCCATTTTTGAGCTATGCTGCGTTTGGCTATCATTATCCCTAGTGTGGCCCAGCCCTGCGCCAGGCGCGAGAGGTCATTAGGTTCCCATATATTCAACAGGCAGCGTCTGGGCGGGACTCCCCCCCGACTGTGACAACATGTGCATCACCCCCTTCCAGTACTCCTGGAGTATGGGGCATTCCCATATGGTATGGAAGAAGTTTCCCACCTCCCCGCAGCCGCGCAAGCAGAACGGATGTGTTGCGCTGCCTATACTGTGCAGAGTGTGCCTGGTGTAGTAAGAGCGGTGGAAGATGCGGAGCTGCACCAGCCGGAGCCTCGATGGTATACCCGCCTCCCGCGGCGAAGCCAACGCCTCCCGCCACTCCGGGTCATCAAATTCCCCCACGTCACGGGACCATTTCTCACGGAGAGGGCCCATTGGGTCTGGCAGGTTGTTGATCAGCTTGCGGTATGTAAACGATGTGGCCCTTTTCGGCATATAGTCCGTTAATAACCGGTCCTCCAAGTGCGATGCCTCTGGTACCGCCACACCTGGTGTTAACCGTGCCAGCAAGGCGTGTTTAATTTGCGTGTATCGGAACCACTCGGAGGGCGCCAGCTCATATTGCTGTTGGAGACGTTCAATTGCAATAATGTCGTTCCTGTGCCACATGTCGCCAATCGTAGAGATCCCGATAGTGTCCCACTTTTCAAAGCCCCTGCTGTTTCTGAGCTTCCCAAGTTGTTTGGTGTCCCACAGAGGTGTGAGTTTGGTCAAGACATCGCGCCACCCTAACTTGGCCTGCGCCGCATG
Source organism: Triturus cristatus (assembly GCF_964204655.1). Taxonomy (NCBI): domain Eukaryota; kingdom Metazoa; phylum Chordata; class Amphibia; order Caudata; family Salamandridae; genus Triturus; species Triturus cristatus. The sequence goes on along the minus strand of NC_140590.1, from coordinate 461,115,147 downwards.
CCATATGGCAACCGTCTGTCTAAGAGGGCCAATGAGCGCAGGAGTCAGTTTACCATCATACAGGGTTGTCATCACACCTCGCTCTCCCAGTAGATCCCTATCTGCTTTGAATGCCGGGTCTGTATGCGGGACATGGAGCCACTGGTTAATTACTTTTAGCTGCGCTGCCCAATAATAAAGCTGAATGTCAGGAAGCGCTATCCCTCCGTCATACCAGCCGCGAGTCAATTTGGACTGCGCTATACGCGGTGGTCTGCCACCCCACAGAAGGATAGTCACCTGTGTCGCTATCGCGCGGAAGTAATCCGGCGGTATGCGACACGGTGTAATTTCCAGTACATATATGAATCGAGGCAGGGCCATCATTTTAAATAGGGCAGCTTTCCCCAGCAACGTGAGCGGCAGCTTTACCTCAGTGACGCGCATCGCACTTGAGACGGTCTAGTGGGGGTTGCAGATTCAGTTTTAGAAAGTCCGTGGGGTTTGCCGTGACGTGGATACCCAGATACTTAAACGACCCCGTTGCCATCTGCAACGGGCAGTTCACGGGGAGCCGAGGAGAGGGGCCACGCAGCACATAGAGCACCGATTTTGACCAGTTGATAATATAGCCGGACGCTCTCCCGAAAATTTCACAAATGTTAAGTAGTGCAAGGATTGAGCGCCTCGGGGAGGACAGATAGAGCAGCACGTCATCCGCGTAAAGGGAGATACGGTCTTCCCAGTCATTTGTCCACTTAAGTCCCCGTATCTCGGGTTCCCAGCGGATCCAAGCCGCCAAGGGCTCCAGCACCAGGGCGAAGAGCAGGGGCGACAGGGGGCATCCCTGTCGGGTGCCACGCGTCAGGGGAAAGTCTTTAGACATGTGTACGTTCACGGACACATGGGCCATTGGGTTAGCGTAGAGAAGCCGGACCCAGGCACTAAATTTGGGTCCAAAGCCCAAATGCGACAACACGGCGAAGAGGAAGGGCCATTCGACCATGTCAAATGCCATTCGCGCATCTAACGAGAGCAGCATCGCTGGCTCCCGCAACTGCCCCACTCGGGCCAACACTCCGTGTAATCGCCTCAAATTAAGGGCCATGCTCCTGCCGGGCATAAAACCAGATTGGTCTGGGTGTACAATGTCCGGCAAATGCGGTGTTAGTCTGGAGGCCAAGAGTTTCGCGAGGATCTTCGCCTCCGCATTCAGCAGCGAGATAGGGCGATAGGAGTTACACTCCGAAGCAGGCTTGCCAGGTTTCGGTATAGCCACGATGGTGGCTGTTCGCTGGTCCTGCAGGAGTACGCCCGCACGGAGACTATCCGTAAACATATTGAGCAAATGAGGGGCAACCGTTCCGGCTGTTCGCTTATAAAGCTCGACCGGTATGCTACCCGATTGTAGCGCAATGATTGCCATTTGCACCTCCTCCACTGTGATGTCAGCCTCCAAGACACCCGCTTTCTTCAGTTTTAATACGAGCTTCTTTGAACAAACTTGATCAATATCTCCTCTAGACAAGAAATGTTTCAAGGTAGGGATTCATACCACGATATTTTAATTAAAAAAGTAGGACCTGATCAGCTTCTGGCCCTATATCAGCTACTGTTGCTTGTAAAATTCGAGTGGTAATCTGGCTAAAATAGTTAATTTCAGATATCAAGCAGGATAGTGGTGCAGACCGTATGAGAGATGGGAGAGATGTAAGTGGTCTGGCAGGTTCTTAAACCGGGGCTCAGCTGCCTTTTCTAGCCTATTCCCAGAGCACTTTTACAGACCAGATACAGTGTTCTGGCCCCATGAAATCTTAGGCTGCAATGATTAGTAGACAGAACTTATAATTGAGCAGTAGCCACTTCTAATTGAGCAGAGTAGTACCCCATGCAGTGCAGGACACTGCTCAGCCCAGCTTGTATTCGGGCCCTAGAGCTCTCTATTAAGGTTTCTTCGAAAGCCTTAAGATGTAGCTTTCAAACTTGGTTCTTATTTATTACAGCAAACATGAGCTGCTGCCTGCATGGACCGGGTATCACGTTTCATAGATGTATTGTCCATTGAAGTGTCACAGAGGGTGTCAGTGTCCATATGTACCTATGATAAGCAACACCCTGTAGTAGCCTATCGGTGGAAAAGTTCTCTCCGAGCCGAGGTGATGGCAACTAGTGAAGCTGCCTATTAGGAGAGACGTTTCAATGTAGCCTTGTGTATTGGCTGCAAAGGTGAGCCCATACGCTTTGGCAGAACAGCTTTCAATTGCCATGGTGGAGAAAGATGTGTACTTGGAGGAAGCTCTTTGTTCTTCCAAAAAGTTTGATGATGGGATGGAAATATTAAACAAGCATTGGTAAATAGGTCTCATCTACGCAAGAGCTATTGGCTTTGCCAATATGTTTTAGCCGTGTTATACACAAGGCTAAAGGATAGTGGGGTAAAGGGGTCTGGAGTTGAGTTGAGTGAAGTGTCGTAGAGTGGAGTGTTATGGAGTGACATAGAGAGTCGTAGAGTGGCGTGGAGTTGAGTGGCATGAAGTGGAGTGTCATAGAGTGGAGTGTCATGGAAGGATTAGAGTGTTGTAGAGTGGAAGGGCGTAGAGTTGAGTGGCGTAGAGTGGAGTGCCATAGAGTGTTGTGGAGTGGTGTAGAGCAGAGCAGAGTGTAGTGGCATAGAGGGTGTTGTGGAGTGTTGTATATTAGAGAAGAGTATATTGTCATGGAGTGGAGTAGGGTAGGAGAGTGTAATTGCAGAGTGGAGTAGAGTGTTGTAGAGTCAAGTGGCTTAGAGTGGAGTGCCATACAGTGGAGTAGTGTGTTGTATAATAGAGTGGAGTAAAGCGTCATGGAGTGGCGTAGACGAAGTTGCATAGAGCATTGTGGAGTAGTATCATAGATTGGCAAAGAGTGGATTGTCCAAATAGAGTAGAGTTTAATGGAGTAGAGTGACAGAGTGGAGTATCATGGAACGTAGTGTTGTAGAGTGGAGTATCATAGAGTGGAGTGTCGTAGAGTGATGTAAAGTGCCCTAAAGTACAGTGGTGCAGAGTAGTTTGGCGTAGCGTGCCTTGGTTTTGGGTAAAACCAATGTGGGAAGTAGAATGTTGCAAAGTAGAGTATAGTGGCATAGAGAGCAGTGATGCAGAGTAGTTGGTATAGAGTGCAGTGACATAGAGTGCATTGATTTGGAGTAAAGTGGTGCAGAGTGAAGTGGTTTAGAGTAGAGTGGCGCAGCGTAGAGTGCAGTGGCATAGACTAGATTGTTTCAGAGTAGGGTGAAGTGGTGTAGAGTGGAGTGGTACAGGGTAAAGTGCAGCGTCATAGAGTTCAGCGGCATAAGTGGAATGGCGCAGGGTAGATTGCAGTGGTGTAGAGTGGAACGGCATAATGTGTAGAATGCAGTGGTGTAGAGTGACATAAAATGCAGTGGTGTAGAGTATAATGGCATAGAATGCAGTGGCACGGAGTTTTAGAGTACAGTATAGTGGTGTACAGAACAGTGGTGCAGAGTAGATTGGTGTAGAGTGCAGTGGTGCAGGATGTATTGGTTTTGTATAAATTGGTGTAGCATGCAGTGACGTAGAGTTTAGCGACATAGAATAGAGTGGCGTGGAATGGCATAGTGTAGATTGCAGTGTTCGCAGAGTGGAGCAGCGTAGCTTCGAAGGGCACGGAGTGGAATAGAGTGCAGTGGCGCAGAGTACATTGTTTCAGAGTAGATTGAAGTGGTGTAGAGTGCAGTGGTGCAGAGTAGACTAGAGTGGATTAGAGTAGATTGGCATAGAGTGGAACTGTGCAGGGGTGAATAGTGCATTGACGTAGAGTGCAGTAGCATAGAATAGAGTGGCGTGGAGTGAAATGGCGCAGGGTAGGTTGCAGTTGCGTAGAACGGAGTGGCATGGAGTGCAGTAGTTCAGAGTGTATTGGTTTTGAGTAAATTGGTGTAGAGTGCAGCAGCTTCGAATAAAGAGGCATATAGTGGAGTCGAATGGTGCAGGAAGAGTAGATTGTAGTGGGAATATAGTGGTGTAGAGTGTAGGGGTTTAGATTGCATTGGCGTAGAGTACAGTATAGCGGTGTAGATTGGGGCAGGGTAGAGTGCAGTGGTGCAGAGTAAAGTGGAGTAGAGTTCAGTGGTGGAGAGTGCGATGTTAGAGTGAAGTGGCATAGAGTTGAGTGGTGTAGAGTGCAGTGACGTAGAGTGGACTGATTCAGAATAGAGTGCAGTGGCGTAGAGTTCAGTCACAGAGATTGCAGTGTTGCAGAGTAGACTGTTGTGGAGTGGTGTAGAGTAGTGTAGAGTTCATTCAAGTGGAGTGCAGTGTTGTAGAGTACTGTTACGTATAGTACAATGTAGGATAGAGTGGCATACAGTGCAGTAGTGCTGAGTAGATTGATGTACAGTGCAGTGGCGTAAAGTGTATTGGTTTTGAGTAAAGTGGTTTCGAGTGCAGTGGCATAGAGTGCAGTGGCATAGAGTGCAATTGTGCGGAGTGGAGTAGAGTGCCTTAGAGTATTTTGTTTCAAGAGTCGAGTGGAGTGGTGCACGGAAGAGCACAGTGGCATAGAGTGGCATAAAGCGCAGAATTGATTACAGTGCAGTACAGTATATTGACATAAAGTGCACTGGTGCAAAGTGGAGTGGTACGGAGTAGAGTTCACTGGTGTAGAGTGCAGAGTGGAGTGGCATAGAGTGGAGTGAATTAGTATGGACTGGTGCAGAGGAGACTTAAGTGGCAGGGAGTCGAGTAAAGTGCAGTATGCATGGTGTGGTAGCACACTGCCATTACAGACAACACATCTTCAATTGAAATGACCGCTACATTTGCACAGACATACAGATTTACCTATAAAAGTATACAACACACAAACGATAATGGGTGGAAATGTCAAGACCTAGTGATTTATTTGTTTTGATCATATTGAAATATTTGTTTCCACCACAGTTCAGATTTACCCAAAAATGCGCTACATATGTGCTTTCCTAGTTCTGATATGTTCAGAAATATCGGTACAGTTAATTTACAGACATATAAATTGTGTTTTGTGCTATGAAAAAAAAACTTGGACAAAAAGGAAAGGGGGGAGGGAGGGGGCTAGGAGCCTATAAAGGTCCAGTACCCAGGCTCCAATATTGATAATAGAACAAATCTCTGGGGTACTATTCCTATCAGAGTGAAAAAAGTAGAGAGATAAAGAAAAGAAAGGGAGGATGGAGAAATGTGAATCCTAAGGATTACTTCTTGGTGCCCTCACACATCCCTGGGGATGTCATGCTTAATCGGCGTGCTCCTTGTAGAGCTGCAGTGCCCTATGATCCCCTCGAAGGGTTGCTTTAGAGAAGATCTTTTTATTTGTTTGCTGTATGATAAAAGGTATGTATGAAGGGTGTCAAGAGTATGTATTGTTTTGTAATTGCATTTATATAGGGCTTACTACCCCTGGCGAGGCGTAGAAGCGCTTTTTCGGAGAGTAGCACACTACTCTGGAACCCATAAAGGATTAGTGTTGAATTAGTATAGTGAAATATGAAAGTGATTTAAGTGGTGAATAGGTTAGTCAATTATTTGGATTCAGGATAGATAGAGGAGGGAAAAAAGGTTTGTATTTATATAGCGCTTGTTACCTCTGATGGGGTGTTGAAGCGCTATTTTTGGGGGCGAGTAGCACGCTACTCCCGAAACCCATAAAGGATTAGTGGTGAATTAGTATAGTGAAATATGAAAGTAATTTGAGTGGTGGATATTAGTCAGTTATTTGGAGTGAGAAGGATAGCGGAGGAATAGAAGAGGGGAAAAAGGTATGCATTTGTTTTAGACTTGGCATCTTTTGGCGTGTTTTCCCTGAGGTTTTGCTTTCTGCCCTCCCGGTTGTGACTCTGTTTTTGCTGGCATAGTGTTTCTCTGCACTTTTCTCACTGCTGATCAGTGGTAAAGTGCAAGTGCTCCTGTGCTAAATTGAGGTATGTATTGGTGTTTCTAGGATTGGGTATTTGATTTACTTGTTAGTCCCTAGTAAAGTGCACTGAGTGTGCTAGTGCCTGTAAATCAAATGCTACTAGTGGGCCTGCAGCTCTGATTGTGCCACCCACGTGAGTCTCCCTAAAAAGGTAACTCAGACCTGCCATTGCAAAGTCTGCGCGCAGTTTGTAACTGCCATGTCGACTTGGCGAGTGCATCTACTTGCCAGGCCCTAAACCTTCCCTTTTCTACATGTCAGTCACCCATCAGGTAGGCCCAAGGTACCCCTGTGGGCAGGGTGCAGTGTATGTGAAAGGTAGGACATGCCCTGGTGTGTATGTGGCATGTCCTGATAGTGAATTACAGCCCATTTTGTTTTTCACTATTGCAATGCTACCTGTTCCCCATTGGACCGAATGGGACAATTGTTTATAACATCTTATAAACATAACTGGCCCTGGGAACTAGGTAGGAAAATAAAGTTTAGTATGCCTGAACTCAGAATCTAAAGATGCATCTTTTAGTGAAGGTGATTTTTTCATTCTGTCTTTGAAAATACCACTTTTAGAAAGTAGGTATTTTCTTGCTCAGTCATCCCGTGTGCCTCTGTTGGAATGTGGATTGCCTGTCTGGGTTTTGGATGACAGAAGGCTGGGGAGCAGGAGTGGCTCCAGATAGTCTAGGTAGGGTCAGGAAAGGGCTGAATAGACCTGGGCTGCAATGGGGGAAGGGGGAGGAGATTTCCTTGCACCTCAAAGGGCCTGGTCTGCCTCTGACACTGCCGTCTCCACCTCCTGCCAGGAAATCACACCAGAGAAGGTAGAACTGCTTCTGGCTGGGCACAGGCATTCTCTACCTAAGAGATCAAAGGATTGTGGGATATAAATATTGGGGCCCAGACCCCAGAACTTTAGAACTCTTTTGGATCAAGAAGAATGCCAAGAAGAAGAGCTGGAGAAGCTGTGAAGAGGAACTACCACTTTGCTGTGTGCTGTGCTGTGTTGGCCTTCAGTGGCTGCTTCTGTCTTGGGCAGTGAAAGGACTGGACTGAACTTTCTGCAATCTACTTTGTGAGTCTCTCCAAGGGCTTGGTAGAGCTTGCCCCCTGTTCAAGAAGTCTCAGGAACAACAAAGACTTCAAGCTCTTCTGCCCACAGCACTGGGGACTGTGTGTTTTGTGCTGCAACAGAAGAAAAACAACTCAATGACGTCTACAACGCCACTGCCGACTCCGTGTCCCGAAGGCACCGCAGAGGGCACCACCGCAGTGCCGCTCGATGACCCTGGTCTCACCGACGACAGCTGCTGATGCCGCCACTGAGCCGCAGCTCACACCGCGACCTGTGGGCACCGCACTCCGCACCAACTTAGCTTCACGACGACGCCTTGGCACTGCAGAGGGCAACGCCACACCGTGACCCTGGACTCCCTGACGCCGCCTGCTGACGCCGCCACAGAGCCGCTGCTCGCACCGCGACCTCTGGGCACCACGCTCTGCACCGCTTTGCTTCACGATGACACCTTGGTGTCCCCGACGACGCTGCTCCACGCCGAAATCGACACCACTGCTTGCACCGTGGTTCAAGGGCACAGCTCATAAAGTTACACGATGCACAGCCCTCATCCGGCACCGCAGCCTTGGCCTACCGACGCCGGCGCCATCAACTCCAGTTCATCAGCTGATGACAGGGCTTCAGCAACGACGACGACGCTGCTTGCACCGTGACCTGCCAGCACCGCCTTCATCTCGCACCGCGACCCTGGTCTCACCGTCTACGCCATCTGACGCTGCCACTGAGCCACTGCTCGCACCGTGACCTGAGGGCACCGCACCGCTGCACTTCGCACCACAGCACCCGACGCCTGCCGACGCAAGCGCTCCTGTCTCCAACAGAGAGGAGATTGACCGGCATTGCATGTGACCTCGAGGGCCCGACGACTCCGGAACCGACCTCCGGAACCGACGCCTACGGATGGCGTGTTTTCGGAAGCTCAATGAGGTCATCGACGCCCTGCATTTCTAAAAGGTACTGTTTTGCGAGTCTTCCTGACACCGTAGCTGGCCCGCGATGCCGCTGTCAGCCAGAACTGTTTGGATTTGTTTTCTCACAACGCCGTGATAGCCCCGGACGGAGCTATCAACATCAAGGAACTGTTTTTAAAGCTTATTTTGACAACTGTAGATTTTAAAGTTCTGTATTGTGGAGTTTTATCGTTTTTGGTCTTGTCTTAAAGTATATAAAAATATTGCCTATTTTTCTAAACTGGTGTGGTATCCTTTTGTATTGCTTACACTGTATTATAGTGGGTTATGTGCAAATGCTTTACACCCTGCCTCTAAGATAAGCCTGACTGCTCGTGCCAAGCTACCAAGTTGGTGAGCAGGGTTTTTTTTTTAGGAGTGTAACTCCCTTACCCTGACTAGGAAGAAGGTCCCTATTTGGACAAAGGTGCAAGCGCTTGCCAACTAGAGACCCCCATTTCTAACAATTTATATAGTGCTTGATACCCCTGATGGGATGTTGAAGCGCTTTTTCGGCGAGTAGCACGCTACTCCGTAACCCATAAAGGATTAGTGTTGAAAATTGGTATAATGATATATGAAAGTAATTTGAGTGGTGCATATGTTATTCAGTTATTTGGATAGAGAAGGGTAGCGGTGCGATAGAAGAGGGAAAAGAGGTTTGCATTTATATAGCGCTTGCTATCCCTGATGGGGTTTTGAAGCGCTTTTGTGGCGAGTAGCACGCTACTCCGCAACCTATAAGGATTAGTGTTGAATTAGTATAGTGAAATATGAAAGTAAGTTGAGTGATGTTTATGTTAGTCAGTTATTTGGATTGAGAAGGGTTGTAGAGAGATAGAAAAAGGAAAAAGGTTTGCATTTATATAGCGCTTGTTACCCCTGATGGGGTGTTGAAGCGCTTTTTGGGTGAGTAGCACGCTACTCCAAAAAACATAAAGGATTAGTGTTCAAAACTATTATATTGAAATATGAAAGTAATTTGAGTGGTGGATATGTTTTTCAGTTATTTGGATAGAGAAGGGTAGTGGAGGGATAGAAGAGGGAAAAGGTTTGGATTTATATAGTGCTTGCTACCTCTGCTGAGGTGTTGAAGAGCTTTTTGGGTGAGTAGCACGCTACTCTGGAATCCATAAAGGATTAGTAGTGAATTAGTATAGTGAAATATGAAATTTGAGAAGTGAACATGTTAGTCTGTTATTTTGATTAAAAAGGATAGTGGAGGGATAGAAGAGCGAAGGATTTAGACTTCTTTTTTTGGGGGGTGCAGTGAGTGTGTCTAGTCAAGTGAAGGAAGTTAAAACTGTCTAAGAAATACCAAATTAGAATTTAACACAGTGGTTCGCTTGGCATGGCTCAAAAATCATGATAAGGTTTAGGGCTACTGTACACGAATGATGTATTGCAGGAGCCTGAAACAGTGAGTGTGGTCAGGTTGACATGTTTCACGTATGATTTCCCAAAAAGGATCTGCAGAGCTACTTCAGAGCCTAAAAGAAAGGGTGTAAATAACCTTACCCCATACCTTAACATGTGCTGTACAAGGTAGGGATTCTCCTAAAAGAAGATTCCCTGGTTTAATGAGAGTTTTGAAACTGACCGTCCAACCCTATGAATCAGCTTGAAATGCCTCATAGGTTAAAAAGCAGCAGAGGTTGGGGCACAGCTTCTAAGTGGCTTTGACGTAGAGACCGCAATGGACCTACCCTCCTTTGCTTGCTTGGATCGAAAAATAACATCAGACAGCTTTTCTCAAGCACCCCCCCAGTAGCCAGTATGATTGGTACAGAAATCCTCTCACTTTGAAGTCAGAGAAAGAAAAGTAAATACCAAGCTCCCTGAAAGACACAGCCTGTAATTTGACCTCTGGTTTTTGAATGCACAGCAAATGTGATAAGATAAGAATACGATTTGTAGGCCAGTTTAAGGAAATCCAGTATTTTTGGAAGAAAACAGTAGATAGGGGTCGGGCATTGGAAAGGACAAATTTAAGCTAGACAGCCTAAAACAAATAAAGCCCGCAAACAGAAACAAAACTAATGTGATTTAAACAAACTGCAAAGCCAATGGTAAGCAGTGGCCAGAATGCATTCCCAAGGAAGCTTTCCAGATGTCCCCAAGATGTCGTTGGCAAACAAGACTGCTGCTGTCTGGTAGACTTCAGCCTAAAAATTAAGGTAAATGGAGAAGTGGTTTATGGGCCTACAGAAGGAGAATGATTGTGTTTGTTTTTTGATTGCTTAAAAGTAACGCAGATGTAAAAAAAAAAACCAGCTGTCCTAGAGATTGAAAGTGTACACGACAGTGAATATGGTTCTAGAGCCACTGCACCTGCTGCACCGATGGAAGATACGCCATTGTATGGATATGAGCTAAATATTTAGGTGGGTAAATTAATGTACTAGCGTGTGTTTAATGGGTTTGTGTGTGGCGCAGTGGCAATGTAGTTGTTCATAGAAAAAAAAGCAATGAAGTCAGTTTCAAAATTCCTTGTTTTGCACATTGCAGTAGGCATTGTGTGAAATTCCGTGGTGCTTTGAATGAATTATGCCCCTTGTGGGTTTAGTCCAAAACGAAGCTTTGTTTTTTTTGCACTGTGTACTTGAGCCCAAAGTGTGTTTGAGCAACTGCACCTGCTGCACAAATGTAAACTATTTTCATGGAATTGTTGTAGCAAAAAGTGTGTATTGGAGAGCGCTAAGCCTAGTGATGGGCTATAGAATAGTACTGATGATAGTTTGTTGTTGATTCCGAAGGACATATTTGACTGTTTGAGGTGATAATGGAAAAGGGTGAAATATATTTTTTTAAAGGTGCGCAGTGGTGTAGGTAGTGTGTGTTAAAGTGTTGTTGAAATAAGTAAATGTGCTGCTGTGGTCTTCTGATAATTAAAAATATATATCATTATTGTGTGTTGATGTTGGCTTTGGTGTTACTGCATCTGCTGCACATATTGAAATTGTGGTCTAGTAAGTGTATTTCCAAATGACAGATGAAGAGAGAGAGGTGTGTTGTTGATGGTTAAGTTGTGGTGGTGTTAGCGAAATCTTGTTATGAAGCAGTATACTTTGTATGAAAATTGAGATAGAAACAAAATGAATGTTATTGCGCAGTGGTGTAAGAAGGGTGTGTTTACCCGTTGCGCAACAAAATAAATATTGTCCTTTAACTTTCTGTAATAACTATAAATTAAATCAATAGTGTATTTGTAATGTATATATGATTCCTTATTCTCCTTGTGCAATTGCACTTCTTGTTTGAATTGAAAGTCCATTCCTTCAATTGCGTGTGCAAAGGGTATATACCAAAAAGGCATGCTGAGTTCCTTTGAAGACGAGCAATAGTCAGGGCTGGTTTCAGGGCAGTGCATCCGTTGGCACCGCACCTGGCAGTGAGCTCGAGGGATGCTGTTTTTTAAAAACAATTTCATGTTATAAAAGTACCTTCCTCAAAGTTTATTGTATGTCCAGCAATGCTCTGACAACAATAATAATGTCACAATAACTCTGGCATGACTTATCTCTCGCCAGCAGATACATTCATCACTAAATAGTTTTGCAGATGATTAATATGCCTGCCGCAAAGAACGTGTATTATGCAGATCCCACAAATGTATATTATATATATTTAATCTTTATTTCGGCCAATTTGGCCATAAAAGATATACAAAAGAAACACATATGAAACATGTAAAACCATCAAGGAAAAATAATCAGGAAACACATCAGATAAAAGGCCATGCGATTAAAATTTGGACTTAAAATTAGGTGAGAGCCTGCGACTTTAGAATACGGGTGCGAATATACCAGACATTAGTAAGAAATTTGGCTAATGCAAACACAATTGGACCTGAAACGTCAGTTTTTAAAATTCTATACACCGGGAGGTACTCCCTAAAACCAAGGTTTCTAATGAGTGGTAGGAGCCAATATTTCCTGGCGGCCTTGTAAGTTGGACAAAACAAGAGCACATGCAGATCGCTTTCCTCGGCACACACACATGCCGGGCATTGCTTGGTAGAGGGCGGTGTTGACCAGGAGCAGGTGTAAGATCGCAGAGGCAATGTGCCATATCTCCATTGGAGAAATAGCTTCCTGGCCAACACAGGAGACATAGCGTCCAGAACCCTCTCCAGCCTGTATGAGTCCTTGCTTTGCGCGAATACAAATGTTAATGACCCCTCATCCTTGCAGTCTAGGGCCATAAATAATTTCTGCTCGTGATAAGCATTGACCAAAGCTCTTCGTGGGATCCTTAGTGAGGCGTTAGCTGGATCCGACCACAGGTCGGGGAGCCCCAGTCTCACACAGGACTTTTTTATATATTTTATCCACGGGATCTGTAGAGCTTTAGGGTGGGTTAGAAACTCCCTCAGTTCCGCCCTATAAGAAGAAAGTTCTTCACTGCTCCATAGCCTTCGCCAGAAGACTATGGGTCTGAGACCTAGTTCATCTGCTATTGGTCTCAGTCCCAGATCCATCCTCAGGGGGAGGAGCGGAGTGCTGGACGGGAGTGCTACTATCTGTCTAATGAAGTTGTTCTCAGTTATAGACAAGCTGCAGGAGGCTGTATGACCCCACAGTTCCGCCCCATACATCAGAGCTCCTCTAGCCTGTGCCTTGTATATCTGGATAAGCGGCCCCAACGGTCGATATGTGGAGCTTTTCATCAACCGAGCAATGCCGCCAGTGGTCTGCACTAATTTAAGATTAACCCTAGTCTGGTGAGTTCCCCAAGACATGGTTTCATTCAACGTTACACCTAGATATTCAAAGGTGGAGACTCTCTCTAAACGTGATGCTCCCAGTAGGGGGTTCGGGCGTGATCTTAGGGTTGGGTTCAGGACCATAAACTTGGTTTTGGTAGCATTGATTTCTAACCCCCTGTCTGTGCAGAAAGCCACAAAAGAATCAAGGATCCTCTGTATCCCCATAGGGGTTTTGGACAGCAGCAGGGTGTCATCTGCAAACATGATTGCAGGCACCCTGCTGCCATTCAATTTTGGGGCGTCAGTGTATTCAGTTCCATTGAGATGGGCGATTACCCCGTTGACAAAGAGGCAGAACAGGGTCGGTGCCAATACACAGCCCTGTCTAACCCCCCTGTCAACGGGGAATCTGTCCGTTAATTCCCCAAGTTTCCCGCACCTGACCCGGGCATAGTTATTATGATGCAATCTCTTTAAAATTATCAGGATATCTGGGGGGACCCCCATCTCAGACAGAACACTCCAGAGTTTCCCTCTGGGCACGAGGTCAAAGGCGGCCCTCAGGTCCACAAATATGGTGTATAAACTGCCACCTTCCAATATCGCTGCCCTCCAATAGATAACGTTCAGACGAAAAACCTGATCCACTGTAGAAACTCCCTTCCTAAATCCCGCCTGGTACGGACTGAGAGCGCCCGTTTCCTCCACCCAGTCCTGGAGCCGATTCAGCAGTATCCTGCCAAACAGCTTCTGTGACACGTCAATTAAACTGATTGGTCTATAGTTGGCTGGGAGCAGGGGCGAGCCCTTTTTAAATATAGGAACCACCTCTGCCCCCAGCCAAGTACTCGGGATTTCCATGCCATGCAAAATTCCATTAAACACAGCGGCCAGATAGGGGGCCCAAACATCGGGCTCCTGCTTAAACAGGTCCCCGGGCAGGCCATCCAATCCTGGCGCCTTTCCACCTTTAAGTCCCATTAATGCTACCTTCACCTCCCCCACTGTTATCAAGTCCCCGTCATACTCTGCCAATCCAGTACCGATGTCAATCTTAGTTTCTCCCAGCTCAGAACTGTAGAGAGACTGGAAGTGTGCCTGCCACACCCCTGCTGCAATATTTGGCTCTATTGCCGAATGGAGGTTCCCCGACCCCCCATTTAATACTCTCCAAAACATTCGGTGGTCTCTTATTGCGAGGGAAGTGGTGAGCTCCTCCCACTGGTTCTCCTCCCATTCGGTTTTAGCATGGGTGACTAGTTTTTTATAAGCCCGTCTACTTTCTCGCAGCTTCTCTCTGCCTGTTCCCTCCTTGATGCTTCTGAGGAGTTCTCCCTTTGCCTTCCTGCAGGCAGCATTGTACCATAAGGACTTGTGTTGCTGGGCCCTCCTCTGATTCTGGACCTTGCTAAAAAGCTCAGAGGCCGCTCCCTTTATAAGGTCCTCATGAGCCTGATATAATTTCTCATGGTGGTCTTTATTGCCCACATCGTTGGCTAGATCTCCCACTTTTTCCAAAATAGGAATTAAACCTGCGTAGAGCTTCGAGAGTTTCACTTGGCTCGTAGCTAGTTTATCCCACCTGATTCTTCTCCTGTTATTATCTAATAGAAGTTCAGGTTTGAACTCCTCAAAGGTTGTTATGGAGGCCTCTAGCCCGGGATGACTAAGATCGAGTTCAAGGGCGTTATGATCACTATCTAGTCTCTCCATAACCCTAAAGTCCAAGATAGAAGACCAGTTCACTATCTGTACAAGGGCATAGTCCAAGCGGGACTCTCTTCCCACTCTGTTATACGTGGTTTTGCTTGGTACATCAGACTTAATACGTCCATTGCAGGCTCTAATTCCATGCTTTAGGGTAAGGGCAGTAATCTTCAGTGCTACAGGCGTCCATGCCTTTGGGGAGGGTGCTACAACAGAGGGTACTGACCACCTGGACTCTTCTTCCATGGGGAATCCCTCTACGAGGCCGACCAGCGGCTCGAAATGGGAATTTAGATCCCCTCCCACTATGTAAGGAATGTCTCTTGGCATTTCCGCTAAATAGGCTGAAAGCTCCTCTATAGTGGAAGATTCACGCGAAGCTCCCACTGGCCTGGAGTAAATATTTATCAGGGCAAGTTTCGCTAGGTTCGGCCAGGCTAATAAAACCACTAGGATGTCGTCTGATGGCACCGGTAGGCGTGAAGCCTGGCATCCTAAGTGGGATGCCACCCAAGTTATGAGTCCACCAGAGGGGCGGCACTTACCCTCCCACCTAGCCGGGATGAAAAATGACACGTAACCTTGGTGCTTATATTCTTCCCTTGCCCAAGTCTCTTGGAGCATGCAAACATCCCCGGACTCGATGTAAGTTATCCAATCTTGAGTGCCCAGTTTACTGGCTAGGCCAGCCACATTCCACCAAATTAATCTCATGTGCGCTGGAGCAACCACAGAAGGGATTGCAGAGGTGGAGTGGAGGGAAGAGCCTGGCTTTGGTGTTACTGCATCTGCTGCACATATTGAAATTGTGGTCTAGTAAGTGTATTTCCAAATGACAGATGAAGAGAGAGAGGTGTGTTGTTGATGGTTAAGTCGTGGTGGTGTTAGCGAAATCTTGTCATGAAGCAGTATACTTTGTATGAAAATAGAGATTGAAACAAAATGAATGTTATTGCGCAGTGGTGTAAGAAGAGTGTGTTAACCCGTTGCGCAACAAAATAAATATTGTCCTTTAACTTTCTGTAATAACTATAAATTAAATCAATAGTGTATTTGTAATGTATCTATGATTCCTTATTCTCCTTGTGCAATTGCACTTCTTGTGTGAATTGAAAGTCCATTCCTTCAATTGCGTGTGCAAAGGGTATATACCAAAAAGGCATGCTGAGTTCCTTTGAAGACGAGCAATAGTCAGGGCTGGTTTCAGGGCAGTGCATCCGTCGGCACCGCACCTGGCAGTGAGCTCGAGGGATGCTGTTTTTTAAAAACAATTTCATGTTATAAAAGTACCTTCCTCAAAGTTTATTGTATGTCCAGCAATGCTCTGACAACAATAATAATGTCACAATAACTCTGGCATGACTTATCTCTCGCCAGCAGATACATTCATCACTAAATAGTTGTGCAGATGATTAATATGCCTGCCGCAAAGAACGTGTATTATGCAGATCCCACAAATGTATATTATTTAGATAGCTCAGTGGGTTACTGCTTTTGTCAGAGAGATCGTTTTGTTACTTTAACTTCCAAGTTAAAACCCTAATGTAGCACAGTGAGCTATGAACGGTCATCAAAGAGCGGCAATCAAAAACTGCAAGGCCTATGTCAGAGTTTTTTTGTCCGCAGCCTTTCATTATCCTAATGTTAGTAAAAAGGTTTGGTAAGGAATAGATTTTTATTAATAAAGGCAACCCCAAACACTGTTACGTTTGAAATCCTGAGCCTCTGCTTCTCGAAACCATACACCAAGTCCCTACCACTATGGGTGACATGTGACTTGTACACCCTGTAAACCTCATTGTTTTATGTAACATTTCCTATAGAGTGATTTACATAATTAGGATTCATTGTCTGTGTATGATGTGTGCTCTGACAGCGTGCACTGGTATGAGTAGGGTTAAACAGATAAAAAATATGTGAGAGAGGGAACTGTTGGAAAGTTGTAGTCGGGGAATCTGTGAAGAAGGTCATTGGGAGGGGGGCCAATAAAGAGTGTTGTACCAGATGTCAGCAATGCTAAAGCCGGCCCTGGTGGTAGGCCATTGCTGTTTCAGTGGAAGATGTTAATCTATTTCGTTGTTGTTGACAACACATGCATACACCAAATAGTATACTAACTATGTTTTGACATAGGCAGGATGTTGAAGGCTATAGTGTAAATAATGTAGTGGGTTTTCGGGCTGCTGTTTAGTTTTCAGGAAAGCACTAATCTGTGTTATCTAGGTTTTTATGGCATGAGGCTACTACACGTATTGCACATACTGAGGCTATTGTTCATAAAGTGTCGTTGTATAGACAACACCTTTTGGCTTGCTAGTAGTGATATTATTAAAAGTGTTTGCTACTCGGACTCGCTGACTGTAACCAGAAACATTCACTAGAGGGTCACATTATGCAAAAGCCAACAGTGCTTTGATAGAAGATCCTTGACTCAAATATATGTTAACACCGCCACAGAAAGTGCGTGCACCTCCTCCCTGCAGGCCTGTTTTAAGTACTATGTTACTGCCTCGTAAACTGGAGCATAAAAGGGCTCTATTGGGAGAGTAATCTGCATTTCTCTTAATTTCACTTTAAACTCACAGAAAAAAGTAAATACCAAGCTCCCTCGTAAGACGAAGCCTGACATTTGACCTTTGTGGTTAAATGCACAGCAAATGTGACAAGATAAGAATAAGATTTAAAGGCCTATTTACAGAAAGTGAGATCTTGGAAGGCGATATAGTAAACAAGGTTTGGGCAACGTAAGGGACAAACTCAAACTGTCAAACTGGGCAACCTAAAACAAATAGAGCCAGGAGATAGAAAGCAATGAAATGTGAGTTACAAACCGCAAAACCAATGGTAAGCAATGGTCGGAATGTCCCACGATATCTTCAGCTGTCTGGAAGCCTTCAACCTAAAAATTATAGCTGATTTGGGGATTTTTTGGGTTCCGTAATAGGAGCCAGATGAGCCTTTAGTGAATTGAGGCTTGTCTTGAACCACATAAAGCAGGTAAGGTAAAATAAAGTCCTCCTGACAGGTAGTTGGATTATGTCCATCTTCCTGGCACCATATGCAGAAATGTTTCCATTTCATGAAATAGCCTAGTCTTGTGGAGGGACTTTCCCCGCATCTAAGTTCCGTAATTACTGGGCCCACTGAAACCTCCACCATGGTGTGAAAGGTGGCAATTATATAGTAAATGTAATCAACTCAATGTGTGACAGATGAACTGATTTCATTATTACATTGCTGGGGTAAATGTAGTCAATTGAGCAAATATGTTTTTATTGTTCGTTGATGTTGCTATTTATTAAAACAATATTGTATAGACAGTATAGTTTTCTAAGCATGCCGATAACTTGTAATCCTGGAGTTAATTGCCTCTCGTATAATACAGTTTGATTGTGATTTTAGTTTTCTGTGCTGGTGTTTATAATTTGATTGGTATTATTGAAGATATAATGCAGCATTGCATGACTTACATAATGTGCTAACTTTTAAAGATGACATGGAAGGGGTGAGGGTTAACTACCACTTAAACTATTGTGTTTCTTATTTTTACAATATTTTGTTGTAAACGCTAGTCACCTTCAGTAATCCTTAACTAAAAACACACATACTCTCACACACTGAAATTTAAGGGCCCACATTGTTCCTCTTGAGCGAATGCAGAACAAACCATCTCGGGGCCTTGTGTATGTGCTTCTATTTGACTTCAACCTCATCTCAAGTGAGCATACTGCGTAGTTTGTGTTGTGTACTATAGGAATTTCATGTTTCAAATTGTAATTCTGGTGTGCACACCCTGAAAACACGTTATCATGCATCCTTCCACTTAGACAGTCACAAGCTGGCTAGTTTCTACTCACCAGACGTTTATTTACAGTATTGTGTCTAAGCATGACAAAAGAAATGTAAGAAAAGCAACTTCAGCTCTCTGCAAAGGAGGATAAAGCATGCATTTGTGGTACACATACACACTCGTCCTAGTGGCACACACTCACTCTCTTCCTCCCAATCCATTCTGGACACAGCACCTACTCTCAGAAGTGTTCTATACCTACTCTGCGTAGTAGAGCAGATAGCAGTGTGGGAGCAACTAATATTGTGCGCAAGTGTGGGGAAATTCACCCTAGTTCACTTTTGGGCCCACCTAATTATTAGGTTCTACTTACGTTCCCAAATCAAGAAATACCAGATATGTCACAATGATTATGGGCCAGTTTGAAAATATGCCTTCCTATAAGAATCCAATGCCCCCTTGTGCGCAGTATCTCACATATGAGGTGTGTTGCACTTCATAGCTATTCGCAGCATGCATCCCCCCTTACTTCTTCCTTGGAACTGAGGGTCCTGATCTAGCAACTGCTCTCTGTCCTCCACATGACCTTACATGTTGTGAATATGGGCTGTTTGCTATATAGAGGAATCTTTATCCCATCAGCTCAGTAAGGCCTAGTATCTGTGCATCCAGCTATTGGTTGGGGCCCTTGGCTTCATCTTTCCTGTGAGGCTGGGGCCCCGATCTACGTGAGGTGGTATCCGGTCCATGCCTAGCAGAGTGTTGGACTTGGCCCTTTTTCCCTGAATTTTTTCGCTTTTGTGGGAATCAACATGTCATGTTGATGTATTTGAAATACAAATGTTAAATGTTATGCAATGGTGTACGCACCTGTATTTCCACCATTGTAGGAATGCACCTTTGTAAAATGTCACTTTTAAAATGGACACCATTCCTGTCTGCACATGTGCCGCCTGACTGAGGTGGGTTGGCGGTCTAGTGTTTGAAGTGTTTGAAGTGACAGGGTGCTCTACACCTCCCCCCACAGTGACAGTTGGGACTGAAACTGCCAGGAGCCTTCTGGAAGGTTCTAGCCCTTTCTGGTAGGTGGGAGGAGGGGTGTATATATAGGGGGGCTGTGCCATGTGCTCAGATGGAGCGTGGACTTGAATGTGAGGGGACACTCTGCCAGGAGGTACCACTGCATGGGCCTGTGTGCTGGCCCCTGTGCCCAACTGTAACCCCTCTGCTGTCCACAGGGCCAGTGAGAGCCTGTACTGGAGTGCAGACTGTATGCCAGGAGGAGTGCCACGCTATGAGGGTTGCCTGTTTCCAGGAACAGCTGTCCTATACTGATGAGTGCCCCCTGACTGCTGATCTGGCCCAGCATTGCCTGCCTGCTCTCCTGCCCTAGCGCCCCGTGAGTGCTACAACTGCGTACCGGGAGGTGAGGAGAGTGGGCGCTACTTTCATGTGGGGGGACTGTGTGCCCCTGGCCCCTAGCGCCTCGTGAGTGCTGCATGTGGAGTGCCAGGAGAGAGGAGCTATTTTGCTGTCCCTGGAGTGCAACATTTCCATTGCCCAGGAGGTGAGAGGCGCTATCTGACTGTCCCTGGAGCGTTACATTTTACCCAGTACTTTTCCAGCCTGTTTGCAGGAAGAAAGGAGCTAGCGCCTGCAGCGTGGTGCTACTAAAGCGCTATAAGAAAACCCCGGCGTGTGAGGTTCCCTTCTGCCTGCCTGCTTGCTTGAAGCGGGAGGCTACCTCGCGGTCCTTATGCTAATTTCGCGGGTGTCTACCCCGCATTACTGCTGCCTACAGTGCTGCCCAGGAGGAGCTATGTCTTGGAACTAGCGGGAGACAACCATGCATGAGTGGTTCGTCGCGGGAGCCCACCCCGCGTGTGACGTTACCCAGCGGGAGCCTGCCCCGCATTGCCGCCCTAGCACTGTTTAAGAGTAGCGAGAGCCCACCCCGCGTGTGCGCCTTACCTTCGGAGGGAGCTTACCCCTCATTGCCCCGCAGAGGAACTGCCAAGATCACCTCTGTGGCCCGGGGAGAGGCCGCGCCACAGACGCGGCGCGGAAGTCAGGCAGTCCGGCCGGGACGTGGGTGGAGCTTCACCGAAGCCCGGCCGGGACAGGAAGCCTGCATCTGAAAAGGCGCCAGGCGGGAGACCACCCCGCACTGGCGCAGACCCGAGAAGGAGGACGGGAGCCTACCCCGCCTCCCCAAGCCGAGGACTAGAAGTCCCGGGTCCCAGGAGGGGGCCCGGGTGAAGCCCGGAGACGTGCCACGAGGAAGGCGGGGCTCCCGTGTGGGAGAGGAGAGCCCCGCAGCACCAGCCCAGCACGAGAAGAGTCCCGGAGAGAGCAGCCGCCTCCCGCCAGCAAGAGGAACAGCGCTGCCTGGGGATGCCAGAGAGAGAGCCCGGGTGAAGCCGACGGCCGGAGTGAGACGTCCAGAGAGGTCTTGGCAGAGCAAGGGACGGTCGAGGCACATACCGGTGCCTGTCCCCTGCTGGAAGGCGTCCAGCGGAGGCCGCAAGAGGAGCCCTGGTGAGTGGGGCTCAGGTTTTACTTGGTGGGGGTGTGTCGGGGCACATTGCCGGTGCCCGCCCCCGGTGCCAGGATTCTTTCGCGGGGCTCCTGGGAGCATCGCGGGTGCCGGGAGGGGCACCATGGGTGACGCATTGGTTTCCTGCACAGCTGCCCCGGCTGACAGTGGTCAGCTGCAACGAAGGGGCATTCTTGACTTCTGAGCCCCAGAGAAGGGGACTCCAGCTTGCCCAGTGTTCTTTTGGGGGCAATATTGTTTAGGTCCCAGAGTAGGGGCCAGGACTGACTTGACACAACAGCCACGCTGGACAGTGGCCAGTTGTAACGTTGGTGGTTCGTAAAACAGGCACAATGTATCTGGTGATGCCCAATGCCCATATTCATGCCTAATGTGATGTATGCTCACGTTTATGCCTGTTGATAATGTCTTTTGGCCTATAACGTTACCTAATGCTTTCCCCGCAGGGTTGCAATGCTAATGTATTCCTATGCCTAATCTATTCATGCCTAATGTCTTCCTTAATGGTTGCAGTGCTGATTTGATGCCTGACGTCTTGGTTATGTTCGCAGGCCCACTTGGATTCATGCAATGCTAGTTTCATTCTAGGCCTAATGCAAATGGGGCTTTCTTTGCTAATGGCATGCATAAGGTGTTGTTTATGCTAAGGGAATGCTCACACTGCTGATGGTTTTATGCCTAATGTTCTAGGCCTTATGGGTTCTGATGCATAATGAGTTTTCATGCCTGCTGATATATGCCTACTGTTTTCCTGCCTACTGACAAAACCTGAGGTGTTCGGGCACATGGCAATGCCTACTGCATGTGATGTTGCCTATTGTGATGCCATGATCTTTTCGTTGCAGGATGGGTGGTTTACGCCCTAATGATGCCTCATGCAGATGTTTATGCCTGATGCTATGCCTAAGGTGGCGTTCTACCCCTAAGATGCTAATATGTTTATGCAAAATGGGCCTTTGTCTTATGTATAATGCACTTATGCTCAGGATGATGCCTAATGCCTTCCCCTAAAGCCGATGGACTTTACATTTATTCTTTGCACTTACCTTTATCCTCATTGTACCTTGTGCTGGTTCTGGCAGCGGCCCGATTGGCCCTGCCTTGTAAAGAGTCTCCTGTGAATTGTTACCCGGTGCCGGCTGGCACGGAAGTTATGCACCTGTGTTCTGCATTCTAATGTGTTTTTATAAATACACAAGTTATTTTTCATGCAACCTAGTGTGGAGTCTCTTTTTGTAGTGTGCCTTGTGTGTCGCCTGTGTGTGCTGTGCAGATGCTTTACACATTTCCTCCGGAGTTTGGCCCGCCCGCTCTGCACCAAGCTACCCGTGTCTAACACAGAGCATAGGCCAGATGGGGTGCTGTTGTCTTTGACTGGATCTCTGGTTTCTGGTTCCAGCAGATCGGTCACCGTGGGCTTCTGTTTATTCACTTCCTAGGCCTTGTCTGTATGAAGCAGCAGCCATGTGGACCTCTACATTTCTTATTAGTGTTCACGAACAACCTAGACACATTTACCATGTAACTAATTGTAAAAAATGAATTGCTCCTTGTGAAGTACTCCGTTATCCCATTTGTAAATTATTGTTTATTTGGGATTATTTTCTGCACTAGTGTGATATGTCCTGCTCATGTGTTGTGTGACATTGACAGGTTTTTGGAAGTTCAGATTTACATTCTTGAATGTTCATCTTGAGAAGATACAGACACAGGAGAACATAATTATGGTAGGGGTGGGTGGAACTCGCAGAGTTTTTCGCTGAGGAATTCTGTGAAGTTACATAAAAATTCAGCAAGATTCCGTGGAGTTCCGCGAGCAGCAGAATTTCAGCCGGTCACCTGATTTTTGGCGCTGGTAGCTTGTTCTGTGCTGAAAATCAGCACGAACAGCACCACGTACCGCCCTAGAAGGCATTGCTTCTTTCTGCCGCTCGGGTAGATTTTTCTACTTGAGCGGCAGCATTCTCAACATAAACGGTAGCCACCACCGCCCTCGTTGAGAAATCACGTCAGGACTCGTCCTTGGGCTTCGCTTTTCTCGCTTGCTTCCAGCAACCTGCGCACGAAAAAAACTCCACCAAACAGTGGTTTGTGGAGTTTTCCTGGAACTCTGTGCTCCAGTCGGAGGTCAAAGTTGGCAAAACTCCGACAGAGGAGGGGAGTTTACCGCCCACCCCTAAGCATAAGTAAGTTTAATTTGGTATGTTTAACAGGTTCCAATGAAGATAGACAGAAGAGGGCTATGACGGTAGACACATAGACTTTAGTAATAACTGCTAATTGTTTAATCTGTTGAATGGTCATTTAAGCATAAGTTTATATTCCTTCTTCATACAATATTTCTGATTGTGTGGCTTATTGGTAATAGTTCTATGAGAACATTATAACTTTCCTTGTTTTCTTGTTTTTTTTTTTTTAGGACTCTGCGTTCTGTGTCCTAACAGTAACAATTCCCTCCTTGCATTCCCTGGAACACATACTGGGCATGTACAGATAGTAGACCTGGCAAATACAGAAAAGCCACCTGTAGACATACCAGCGCACGAAGGGGTCTTAAGCTGTATTTCATTAAATTTACAAGGAACAAGAATTGCAACTGCATCTGAGAAAGTAAGGCTTTCTAATTTCGTCAGTCTGCCAAATGTTTCTAAATGCTAGGGTAATGGAGACAGCAAGCCACACTTGCAGTCAGCGTTTAAATTGTGATCAATAAATACGTAAGTGCAGGTGCCCAAAGTTTTTCTTAGGTGCCCACCATCAGTAGTGGTGAATGACGGACTTGCCGAATCTAAGATTGTCTAGTCTTGATATCACCTAATGCCATCCTAAACATTTTGTTATCTTGCAGGTTCGTTTCCATTTCTACTATCTCCCTTCGTTACTATTTTCTTATATTTCTTCTTCTGTCTCTCTTTTCTGCCTTTCTTGCCCTGGGTCAATGTCTGATAAAAAAAAAACACTGCTTACACTAAAAAGCAGTTCATTGAATTGCATAAATTAGTCCTAACACCGAGTAGAGTAAACCCTGCATGATTACCTGCTCCATGCCCTACGAACATATTAGACTTTTTAATGCTCTACTATTTGGGAAATGTATGTGTAAGCAGATCTAGTGACTCTAAAAAGGTAGGTTAAATCAATATCAATACGTTTTGTATCTTAACAGTCAGTCAAAAGTACTTTATTTGACAGCCAAGAGTCATAAAAGCGTACAATATTATAAAAATACACAATCCATCCAAATACATTACAATAGAGCCGTCCCGTATTACAATCACAGTATTCATATTAAAAAACCTTTAAAAAACCATATCAAATAAAGTGCACGGTGCTAGAATAGTAAACCAAGTCCATAGTTAATATCACATGTAAAAATGCAAGGTATTGATTAAAAAAAAGAAGACATATTTGAACCAGCAAGCAACACAGGATTGCTATTACAGCGATAGTCTAGTCCTATATCTAATTGCCCGACTAAAAAGCTTGCGACCCCAAAGCAAACCATAGGTGAGGCTAACATTTTTAGATAGAGCAGGGCTGGCCTCACTTGGGCAAACTGACAATCTCTAAGTAAAGGAAGAATGTGCTGCCTGCGCAGAGAATCATAGTAAGCGCAGAACAACATTAGGGTATCCTGTTCCAAGAAGTTATCACAAGGGCAAGGTTTTAATGATTCAGGTTTTAAATATCCTCTTGGGAACGCCAGCAGCCAGGGAACCATATTTAAGCGGAATCTTGTCAAAACAAAGCGATGGTATAGTTTGTTGACATAAGATAAATATGGTTGTAGCTGCGGGCCTAGACTCAAAGTAATGTATGTTCTCACCGAATGTTTAACTAACTCCGCCTCCTCCCTGAGGCATTTCCGCCTATGCACAAACTGCCGTTTAAAGTCTATGATCGCGGTCTTGCCCAGGGGCCTCTGGGTCATAAACAATTCTGGACAACCAAGACATTTTGTCTCTTCCTTTATGTATTTCAGCCAAAGGATGTGTACGGCTCTCTCTAGCGCAGTACAATCCGAAATTATAAGTTGGTTAAATTTGGGGAAGGTTGCGCCCAGATTCTGAGCCATCGTAACAATGGGGCAACTGCGATCTGGTCCGAAATATACCCCATCCCCTAATTCTTCATGCAAACAGTAAACAGGAGTAGTTACAGGGACCCAAAGAAGTTTGCGCATAAAATTATTCTCCGCCACTTGTATGCTCTTCACGTCCTTGTAACCCCAGATATCACATCCATACCTAGCCATGGGAATACATTTTGCGTTATAGACTTTCAAAAGTGCTGGGAGGGGTTTTGACCCTAGTCTTTTTGCAAAGTCCAGAGTGGCCCCAGTCGCTCTAGCTAGAATGTTCTTTTTAGGTGTTCGCTGCGCACACCATGTACCTTTGTAATCAAAGAGTACCCCAAAGTATGGGAACGTGGGTACCTTAGTTAATTCGTCCCCATTA
Organism: Triturus cristatus; assembly: GCF_964204655.1. Lineage (NCBI taxonomy): Eukaryota > Metazoa > Chordata > Amphibia > Caudata > Salamandridae > Triturus > Triturus cristatus. The sequence goes on along the minus strand of NC_140590.1, from coordinate 461,089,969 downwards.
CAATAAAATTTGGCCTTGGCCGCCTTTCGAGGTCCTATGGACATTGCATGGGATTTCTTAAAATTCGTGATTAAATCTAGTGAATTCATAAAATCTATAAAACAATTTAGAAGTTGTTGCAAGCCCCTTGCAGTTCTAGACAATAAGACCGTGTCCTCGGCGTACAGCAATGCGGGGATCATTTTGGTGCCGGCCCTAGGTACGTCCTTGCAGCATGATATTAGGGTGTCCAATTATTAATTTTATTAATGTATAGGGTAAATAGTAGGGGAGCCAAAATGCACCCCTGCCGGACCCCCCCTTCCTACTGGCCAAGAATCTGTCAGGCTGCCGTCCTCCTTAAACCGTACCGCGGCCGTGGTGTTAGCATGTGCAGTATGCAGGAAGGAGATCAGTTCTGCATCTAGCCCTATATCATGAAGGATCAACCACAGCTTAGACCTATTGACAAGGTCAAAAGCTGAGGTTAGATCCATGAAGGCCAGATGCAGAACACCTCCCTTGGCAACGGTGTACTTCCCGATCACCAAATAGAGATTCAGGCATTGATCAAGTGTCCCTTTCCCCTGCCTGAACCCATATTGGAGATCGGAAAAAACATTTGCGTGATCAAGCCAGGCTGTGAGGCGATCCAGAACTACCTTACCCATAATTTTAGACGCAGAATCTAAAAGCGAAATTGGCCTATAACATGCCGGATCGTCACGGGGGCCCTTTTTAGGTCTCGCCTGACCCAGCGCATGCGCTGGTCTGGCGAGACTTATTGAGAGGTCTCCAAAAAGTGCTCAGGCCAGCCTAGAGCTACAGTACATGTGCGCGGGCGCACGCGCCGCACTTTACCACGATTACTTTAACTTTCGCGGCCGCTTTGATGTTTGATCGCGATCACTTTCATTTTCACGGGCGCTTTGCATAGCCAATAGGTCTCGCTTTTGGGACCTTATAAGTATTTAGTTATGCAACTGTTGCATGGCTAAACACTTATAAGGTCCCAAATGCGAGACCTATTGGCTATGCCAATGCTTGTTAAAAATAGGGACAATGACTGCCTTTGCCGACGGTGACGGAGAGTCTGGTCCAGGTTTTGCGGTTTGCCGGGACGCCGGGTGCTATGCTGTGCTGAGCAGAGCAGAGCTGTGTAGGCGACCGAGCGGGAGCCGCTCTTCACAGCTCTCTTCCAGCTTCCAGCTTCTCTCTACTTGCCCCACCGCCCAGCTGTTGCTCGGGGATCCACCGAGTGCCGCTTGGGCTGGGGGCCTTTCGATTGGCTGCAGGCTTCCCGCGACTTCCCGCGATTCCACTCCAGCGGAACCCGCCGCCGAGTTGGCCTCGTGCTTGGACCTTGATGACAGGGCGAGAGTCCGGTGGCGGCAGCGGGAAGCGGGAGCGGGTGCCTTTCCGTTTGAGTGGTTCCTGCGGCAGCAAGTGATCCAAGAGAGCCTCAAGAGCCGGACTCGGAACCGGTGCCATCAGCAGCAGTAGCTCCAGTGCACCAGTTGAATCAACGGAAGAGTGCATCGAGGAGAGCAGAAGATAAGAGAGGTGAGGGGTGAGAGGTGGAGTTCTCTTCTAATTTTGAAAACAACCGCAACCACTGCCCCACCTTGCCCTTCTATTAGCCAGTTACCAGTGCTAGCAGAACCTGTTGGGCATGATACAGCTGAAAAACTTCCTGCAGGCTCTCACCTTATTTGATGATTGAGTCGCCCTAGTCCAGGCCAGGTTTTGCGGTTTGCCGGAGGCCAGAAGTCAGACACCGTGCGAGTGACCGATTGAGTAGGTTCCTCCCTCTCACGGCCTCTTACGGCCTCTCTCACGCCTTCACTGCTGACTTGCTGTTGTTGCTGACCCACCGCCCCATTAACCCTGCACTGGCCCTGCACTGCCGGAAATTGGCGAGTGCAGTGCCCAGGAGAGTGCAGGCATTTCCGAGTGCCAGTAGCCGGCACTAAATCCAGAGCCTACAACCAGCCAAAAGCAGGCAACCAGGCAATAAGGACATCAGATCAGGAACAAACAGGCAAGCGCCACTGAGTAAAGCTTCACGGGGTAAAAAGGCAAAAAAAAGAAAAAACACAACCCCCCACGAAAACCACATCCTAGTAGCAGTACAAACGGAAGGGCCAGCTGTCTTGAGGACATCGACGGCTGGACCCGTTGGGACACCTGTCAAAACTGGTCACAATTCAGGAAGCCAGCTCAAGATCAACAAATTCTTCTTTCTAAAAGACCCGGTTTCCGCACTCTTTGCGACAACAAAGGAGGCACAAAACCTGCCGAGCCCCATCCAACCAGCCAAGCCTAAACCTTCTAAACCTTTGGCAAGCTCTCTTCCGGGCAACTGGCCACTCAACCTAACATCTAGCGAAACAGTACGACCTCTCCCACTTTTACCCTCCGAACACTTGGGTAATCAACCTCCAGATATCGCCTGGTAACTGTGCAGGCCCAGGTCCATAAATTAAACCAACCTGTGCCTAAAACAAAGTCGACACCTTTGCGGCAAGAGGACCAGACTCAACTTAATCCCAATCAAGCAAAAGAGATGTGATGAGTGACCAACAACCATCACCGATTTTTTTTGACAAGTATAGGAAATGAATCTCTAGAGAACATCTTTAATAGTCTGGAAAAAACGAACTCAAACGGCCACTGAAACAACGGAGACTTGTCAAAAGAGTCACTTCCGGGTGAAATTAACGAATCACCAAAACAGAGGACAGGAGGGGAGGACGTCCGGTTACAGTCCCCCATGTATTAAACAGTTTAAATCGACAAAAAACAACAAGAACAAGTATATTAAAAACACCGGCGCCAGGGTCTACCCCATCACAAGACCCACCCTTTAAGGAGCCTACACTGGGCCCTGTTGCCTCCACACCATCCAATTTGGCAGAAAACCCGATAACCAAAGAATCTGGATAGAAGACAGCATTAGTTATGGAGGAACAACAAGCAAAGAAAACACGCAGCTGCCTATTTCCATCTCATCAGGAAGCAAGATCTCACCTACAGACAAACAGGACGGGCGTACAGGTAGCCAAGAGCCCAATGTACACTGGGGGAACGCACCAATAAGTACACTTGACCAGGCTATAAACGCGCTCAACTACCAGTCTGACAAAATGGAGGTCCAAATTGACCTCATAAACGTAATTGCAGAGCACATTGCACTCATTAGCTCCAAGATTGATACAATAATATCTACATTGGTAAATAGATCAAGGGTGGAGGGCTCCCCAAACAATACTCCAAATAAATTTTTATCCAACAAAGGACACATTGACCCTTCACCAACCATTTGTGAATGTGGGAGTATCATTGAAAAACTAGCATCTCTTCCAGAAATCCTAAAAGATATACTGGGAGTAGTAAAATTATCAAACAATCGCAAAACCAACCAAGACCTACCAGTTAATAAAAAAAACAATCCTAGAAAAGAAAAAAGTATTGTTTCAAGTTCTCAAAGCACAAAGTCCAGTAAAGGGGAGGACAGGTTACTCAACCAAACAGTCTGTACAGAGCACCAGCCAAAGGAAACTGACATTCTTGAACTTCACCCAACTATACCCCCGGTCACTCTCCACCCTCAACCCCAAGTCAATCTGACAAAAAGGCAAAGGAAACGAGCCAGGAAGGGAAGATCAAAGGCAAAAAGCAACCAACCAACTGCCTCAGACCTCCTCTTTCCGATATTCAGAAACAACTCAAGAGGAGAACCAGTAAAGTTACATAATCCTCCAAACACTTTGATTAGCAGAACGGAGGACCCAGAGCATGAACGGTTAAGCCTTCCGAACAAGAAATCTACGACACTTGAGTCACCTCACGAACCAGGCTTAACACCAACCGGGAGTTTAAACCAGCGTTTGTCACTACTAACATCCGGAATTATTACAGAAAGGCCTGGCAAACAAGGATTGACAACGGCCACACTAGTTGAGGACGTACGAAATAAGCACTTAGTAAACCACCACTCACTCTCAATTGACTCAACCACTTCCACCGAGGCCAGTCCGCCTCTAAAGTTTCGGAACATAGAGACAATACAAAAAAGGGGTGGCGGAGTACACGATAAAAACTCCAAGCACTCACGACACAAAACTAGGCTTGTTAATCAAGAGTTCGACCGGACCCCATTGAAGATCACGACGAAGGGCTCCTCTAGGCATTGTTCGGTTTATAGTTCTACTCGAGCGCAAGTTGAATCCAAAATATATCAAACAGGAGCGTGGGGACTCACTAGGGACAAGACCCCAATTAAGATCATAAAAATTGAACACGAACGCCAATGTACAATTCACAGCAAAAAACAAGATCAAGTCAAAATCATTCAAAGCATAAATGGAGAACAGGCCTTCTCCAGGGACAAGAAAAAGGAGCAAAGCTCAAGACAGGCTCCAACCAGGCCTACAAGCAATGGTGAATCTCTTAAGCCGGATTCCCGAGAAAGCCAAACAATCTGCAAGGAAGATATGGAACCAATTTTATCATTTATACCAGAATACGTAACAAGAGGCAGGCACGACACACTCAATAGAGGGAACATAATAAAATTAATCAACACTATTCCAGAGCTAATGGGAATAGTTTCCCAAGACTTGGGGGCAGTGGAATTTCGGCAAAACAAACACTCTCCAGACATAGAAGACTCAGTTACCACCTGGGCCTCAAAGGACACAGCAGCTAAAATCTTTGCCAACAAAGGATCATTCGAGCGCTGGGGTATAACTTTGATCCAACATAGACGCCCCAGATACCCATATCCCCTAACCGGAGGCACTTTCTCACCAAAAGGGAATGAATCAATTGGCCACAAGTATAAATCATGTCTCCATGGTGTCCGCTCTATTACCCAGGAGAAAACCCCTGGAACAACGCATACTTACCCAATCCAGCCTCGCAACAAAGGACCCCTTAGTTCAGACCAGGATTGGTCGTGGATCCCTTCGACACTAAACCAACAGAGTTCCTAAAACAGACGCAATACCATTTTTTAATAAACACACACTAAACCAACATACCTAAAAAGCGTATCCGGAAATAATTAATTTGTGTTCATGGAACACACATGGCTTTAGTAGTATGGATCAGGATCACGAGACCCAACACTTTTTTCAAAAACACGACATACTCCTCCTCCAAGTGACCTGGAACCTGACACATCCTGCAATTCCAGGTTTCGCAGAACACCACATTCTGGCAAAGAAGCTGTCCAAATTTGGGCATCCACGCGGAGGGCTATTGACATACGTATCTCAGAACTTCAACTGGGAAACCGAAATGTTGGACGTGGGGTTAAGCTGGGTTCAAGTAGTAAAAATAACCAGAAAGTTGTTACAACGATTTTTAATAATAAATGTCTACATTCACCCTGAACGGTCAAGCAAGGAAGAAAAAATGGAAACACTAGCTAAACTCATTAAAGTCCTACAGAAATCAAACGAGCAATGTCCACTGATAATTTCAGGGGACTATAATTCTAACCTAATGAGAGACGGAACATCTAGTCGTAACCAGATCACAAAACTCGGATCAGGTTACATAGCAACCTTCTTGAATATACTAGAAATACAGGGCCTGACAATCCTCAGAAGTGAAAAAAAGGGGAAACTCAACAACAGGACCAACTTACACGAGTGGGAAAGTCAAGTCCACCATAGACTTTACAATAATAAGTAAGAGCATAATAGATAGTATTGTAGACTATGACATAGTCCAGCGTACAGAAAGTGATCACTTTCCCCAAATCATCAGGTTGAAAACAGCAGTCACCAGGCTTAATAAGACAATCTCCCTGTCTCACTTACCGGAGAAATTTAACTTGCGAAAAATCAGATGGAGAGGGGGAAAAATCGAAGAAATCCAGGCAACAGCAAGCAAATTTATGTCAGAACGTGAACAACTAGACGACGGAGACCTTGTAAAACACTGGGAAAACCTGGTTGAGACTTTAATTCAAAAGCATTCTGCTCTCCCAGCCATACAAAACAACTCAAAAATCTTAAAAGAACCCTGGTTCACTGAAGAACTAAGACTGGAAAAAAAAAATATCTAGGGAGCAACGGAACGATCACACGTCTAAAAACCATGGAACCAATTCAAACCATAGTCTGTTAAGGAGCTTGAGGAAGAATTACAGTAAAATGCTGTGGGCGGCAAAGGCGAAATACAAAGAATCAATATGGCTAAAACTTCTATCAGCCAGCAAACAGCAAAACTCTCGGGATTTCTGGGGGATTATTAATAATTTGAACAAAGGTGAAGAGATGTCTCAAGATCCCGGCATCAATGCAGATGACTGGGAAGCCCATGTAAGGAACCTCTTTGCAACAAAGGACACTGCTCCATTTAACAAAATGCTACGGGCAACTAACGCAACGGACAACTAACGCAACGGATTCAGGTAACCAAGTGGGCCCCCAGGAAAGTTTAAATAAGCTAATCGACCTGGACAAGGAAAAACGGGATCGCGACCAGCCAGTACTGACATCCTGCAAAAGTGTAATAAAACGTTTACAGAAACTAAAACCCGAGGGTGCACCTGGTCCAAACGGACTACCGACAGCCGTATTTAAATTAAATAAGGACTTCTGGTCCAACCACCTAACAGCTTTGTTCAACCAAATCTTTATCTTTGGCCTTATGCCAACATCGTGGAAAGGAAACATCATCCACCCCATCTACAAAAAGGGGAACAGAAGAAACCCAGCTAACTATAGGCTGATCTCTCTTATAGATGTAGAAGGAAAACTGTATGCTTCATGTCTTTTAGAGCAGGTTCAAGAATGGGTAGAAAACAACAACTTACTTCCCATTTTGCAAATCGGCTTTAGACAGGGGATTGGGACAACACCAAACCTGACGACACTGGCACTGCTAATGGAGAGAGCTGAGAAAAAGAACCAACGATTGTACGGGTGTTTTATAGACAAAAGAGCAGCCTTCGATCGAGTGAGCCGGTCAAGACTATGGGAAAAGCTCAAAGACTGGGGGATGCCTAGGATGTTGCTAAACGCAATAATCCCCCTATACACCGACACATGGGCAAGGGTTAAATTAGGCCAGGGATCGAGCTTAACATCAAAAATTAAAACTCAGGACGGCTTAAAACAAGGCTGTGTCCTGGCCCCGTGCCTATTTAACCTGTTTTTGGCAGACTTGGGTAGTAACCTAGGACAAATAAACAGCCACGCACCCAAACTAGGGAACGATTATATTCCAATCCTACAGTTTGCTGACGATATTGTTCTACTAAGTAAAACCCCAATAGGTTTACAACGCCTAATAACCAATCTTCAATCCTATTTAGTACAAGAAAAATTGGAATTAAATAGGGAAAAACAAAAATTCTGCGACTAGTTGAGCATAAGAAGATTAAATTTACATGGACGATTGATAAGTCAGTACTGGAAGAAGAGAACTATTACCGGTACCTAGGCGTGACGATTGGGAAAGGCAATTCAAAAAAAGAACACACTCTGACTATAAAAGCAAAGTCCCAAACATTGATTTATGCATATAGACAGCTTCAACAAAAAATGGGGGGTCCCAACTACACGCACCTCCTTAGGGTAATGTCTGCCCAAATTCAACCTACACTATCATATGGACTAGTCACTTGGCTCGGAGGCGAGGCCAAAATCTTAAACGAATTACAGAACAAAATCTACAAATCTGTGTTCAATCTGCCTAAATCAGCATCTGCGGCTCAAATCCGTCTCGAATTTGATTTACAAAATCAACACCTACGTTCAATGTCAAGGTTTGTAAAATGGTGTCACAAACTTCGGCTAGCCCAACCCAAGTCCATGGACCACGTTTGTTGGCAAGAGATAAGCACCCAAGACAGAGAGTCTACCGGAAACTCTTGGGCAACCTACTTGAACTCCTGCTTGTACGAACTAGATCTCCTAGAAACTTGGAACAAAGAAATTGAACATACTTCTTTCTGTAAAATAGCCAACAGAGTGGCAAAAAGGAAATCTTTACTAGAGGACAAAACCATATTGGCTACTCGATGCCATGCTTGGACCGTAATTTCTTCCTACTCTTATCAGAAACAGCAGACCTATTTAGCAACTCACTTTAGTCAACACTTAAAAAAAATCTTCATCGACTATAGACTGGGTCTGCATTATTCAAAAGATCTAAGACCGTCGTGGAAACATCAGAACGAAAGTCTCCAATGTAGACTATGTGGATACCATAACGAAACTCTAATTCATCTGTTTTGCGTGTGCCCAGCGCTAATGACATTGAGAAGGAAATACCTACGTGCTAGTTGTCTCAATCTGAACATAAAAACATGCCGGCAAGCGATAATAACTTGGCTGAGTGGTTCCTCTCCCATTTTTGCATGCCGGGGACTCAAATTTATGACAGAAGCTAAAAAGCTACTCCCGGGCAAATGAGCAGCCCTACACTACAATTAAAGAGGAACACAGTGATTAAGGCCGGACGTTCTACCACGTGACTACATCTTAAAACGTGTTAGACTAAGAACTCAAAAACTATAAGTATATTCTTCCGGGGACTTTGTGACATGGTTTAAAAAAAAACAAGACGAAATAAGTAATTTATGAACGCACATTTCAGGGGTGCAACAGGGTGTCCTTTTGACACCCTGGCACCCTTAAGATAGCTCCCGCTATTTGCGATTCCTTAATACCGAATCGCAAATAGTGAATATCTTCCCATTCATTCCTATGGGCCTCCTAGCCCATAGGAATGAATGGGTAGGTATTCCTTATTAACGAATCTCAATTTGCGATTCGTTAGTAAGGAATTTTAAGGAATCGCTAATATTTTAGCGATTCCTACCTACATTCAATTGGTAAAAATCTCTATTAAGGACTCGCTAAATTGAATTTACCTACAGCTGGCCCTTAGTGTTTAAGCTGCTTTCTTGGGGGCGTGTGACCAGCTTAAATGGCCTCTGCCAACAGGGCATCTGCCAGTCACAGTTTACTAAGGAATGTTTGGTAGGATAAAAAGTTTGCAATGGGACTATTTTAATTTTAGATATGATACCATTTTTGTGTTGACAGTCTACTAATGCTTTGGCTTGCATGGGAAACTTAAAGTTGACAATTATACAATCCCCCTCGATATTTTTCCTAGTCCCATGGCCGATCCAACCAACCCTTCTGGCCTTGATGACGTCTGGAGTAATATTTGAGCCATTTGTCACATTGTTATTACACCAGTGAATGGTCTTGTGTATCAGATCTAATGAGGTTTCCTTAATTCCAGATGCAAGTGGAGGGACCCCCAAAAGCACAGCTACCAAGGGCGCTGATCAGGGTGGGAGATCAAGTATGCATTTGTTTGTAGACATTAACTGTTTGTGATGAACTAAAGTGTGTGTAGATAGCGGGTCCTCGTTAACACTTTCCCGGGCTTCCTAACGAGCTGCCCGGAATTCAGTGACCAACCCCCCCCCTCCCCAGGGCACAGTCAGTAATTGTATTACTAGGATGAAACATACCCAATTGGGCTTGAGTACAGGTTGCCTGATGTGCTTGGGTGCTACCGACCTGGGGTGTGTGTTCCGGGCCAGTGGGGACTTGACAAGCGCCTCCCCTCCCTCAGGCTACTATATCATCCCCCGAAAAACAATTATTATGTATGGAAAACAAAAGAGTCAAGTTTTGACTTGATGCCTTCTAGCTTGGAGATTACAGGTACTAACAAGGCTTTGGTCATAGTCTCGAGTCTTGAGAAGAGGCTATCCAGCAGCAATTCCAGGTTAAGTTCGTCCAGTGCCGGTGGCGGAGTTGTTTTTGTCCGTGGAGACTTTCTCAGAGTTTTGCTTCCACCAGTTTGTTTTCTCTTGGTCGGGGGCAATCCAAATCATCACCTACTGTTAGAGTGGCCACAGGGATACCAGTACGTAAGTCCTTATCACCCCTCTGGCCTTCCATCAATGTGATTGAGGGTATGGCAGAACATATTTCTTCTGTTGGGACACTATTTTTCTCCTGAGTTAAACCGCACCCAACATTGCCCAGTGCTATTTTCTCAGTCTCCAAGGAGAGTCTTTTCTCGATTAGGGCTATCTCCTTTGTTATGGCATCAGCTGCCCTGGTTAAGAAAGAGTCTATCATTCCAACTGGGCCTGCAGCATTTGTCCCTGGGGGTCCCCCAACAACTAATTTCCTTTTACCAATTTCCAGCTAATCAGGGAGCGCCTTAAGTTGGTGTACACTTCATGTAGCCCACAGCACCAAAGACCGAACACCCCCTGCTTAAGAATAAACACAAGAGGCACTTCTTCGACTTAGAACCCGGGGGCTACAAAGCGCTACAAATTAGATAATAAAGTTATAGCTAGTTATGGCTAGATAGGGCACAGTCACCACAATAAGTAAGGGTCATGCAGGTACTTCGCAGGCTTTAATCCACTGAGCCGTTTCCTGGTGTAACAAAGTCCGGGCCACAAGGATCAAGGGACCTGACCAAGCCTCTCCCAGCCGCGGACGGGCGCAGACGGGCCCGCCCTTGGCCCGCGCGCGTCCCGCAAAGCGGGAGTCACGAGTGCCTTTATGCGCCTCCGGGCGCGAAGGTGAATGACGGCACCTCCGGGCGCAATGAGCAGCAGGGCAGTCTGGGGTCTGAAGGCTCCCCTGCATTCGACGAGGTAAGCGGTTCCCCCGAAGCGGGAGCCACGAGTGCCTTTATGCGCCTCCGGGCGCAAAGGTGAATGACGGTACCTCCGGACGCGATGAGCAGCAGGGCAGTCTGGGGGCTGAAGTCCCCCCTGCAACGACGAGGTAAGCGGTTCCCCCGAAGCGGGAGCCGCAAGTGCCTTTATGCGCCTCCGGGTGCGAAGGTGAATGACGGCGGCTCCGGGCGCGATGAGCAGCAGGGCAGTTTCGGGGCTGAAGTCCCCCCTGCAGCGATTAGGTAAGCAGTTCCCCGTTTGTGCATCTCCTCTCTGATTGTTTTAGGCTATGCAATGTTTTTTCCTAGTCTCATCCTGATTTTAAAAGAACTATTTATATTTTCAGAGTTTTATTTACAACTGGAAACACGCTTTGTGATGAAAACATAGCCTAAAGCTCTGTTCCCCCAAACCAAATTCACACCTGTCGGTATTTTCCGACATTATTAACATAGCTTGCCTCCATTCCTCTCTATTCTTTTACATTTGGATGTAACAAAAATATTTAGATGCTGGAGAAATGAGCTATGTCAGTGGTATCTTAAGGATTTGGGATTTTAAGGATTTTTTGAGCCCTGGGCAAGATATACTTTGAGCCCGCTGTTAAGAACAACTTGGCATTTCATTATCAATTGTTAGGTGATCCAGGCAGGCTGTCGTGACGCCATACAGTATTGGATTATATGTTAAACTTTTAAAACAGGGGTAGGCATAAACGGTCAAAACTTCAAGCTGCCAGTGTCTGCCAGCCATATAGTACCAAAAGAAATCTTGAATAAACATTTTTGCCCTTGAATTTAGATTTAGTTTATCTTTCTGCACAACATTTCCTATGGAATTTAAATTCTAATCTGCCTATTCCTCCCTTTGTAGGTTAGACACTTATAAGGCTGAATTGGCTGATGTGTAGAGGACTAATGCTTAATATTTAAATAAGACTTATGCTCCTCTTCACTATTTTAACTTGTGTTGCAACAACGGAAATAAAATCACTGCTCTGGGGATTTTGATCATTACATCTGGTAAGGTAGTGAGAGATAAGGTAGAAAGAAAGGTAAGTTAGAAATAGAACCCCTTCACCCCACTGATCAGCGTGTTAGGATTTGTTAGAGATCTGCCTGGGTCTTTGCGCCGCCTCTCAGCAATGCTGCTCTTATGAAATGAAATAAGGATTTCTAAAGCGAACTACTACCCGTAGGTGTCTAGGCGCTGACTTCCATGGGGTAGTTCAATGTAAGGAGAGCACCGGACCACGGAATGTATGGTACAGAAAGTGATAGTAGCTAGTTGTTAAACAGCCAGGTCTTAAGGTCCTTGCGAAAGGTAAGCACATTTTTTGTGATTTTTAGCGTCCGAGGCTTTGAATTCTAGAGCTTGGCAGTGGCTACTGCAAAAGTCTTGCCTCCCCTCGTGACTCTCCTGAATTTAGGTACAACCAGATTGGCCTGGGAGGAGGATATTAAAGGCCTGGAGGGATGTATTGTTGAAAGAGTTGTTTGATCGATTCAGGACCCATAAGATGAAGGGCCCTAAAGGCCCACAGGGATTTGAATATCACCGGCTTTCTGACCTGGAACCAGTGAAGTGCGGAGAAAGCCTTGGAGACCGATTGATATTCATTACCTTCATTACATTTATTGCCAAGATGGCAGACAGGTGAGGAGCCCCGGCCGGGAGCTGCCGGGTAGGGAATGCCGTTATGGTCATCAAGATTGGTGAAAAAAATCATGAACGCCCTGTTTCGAACTTTTCCACAGGTCCAGGCTCCACCTCCTGAGTGGCAGCTGAATGTAGTACTGTCTCAATTGATGAGGAGACCATTTGAACCTATTCACAAGGCGGAATTAAAATTCTTAACCTGGAAAGTCGCCCTTCTCGTGGCACTCACATCTGCAAAAAGGGTTAGTGAGATACAAGCGTTCACTATATGTCACCCTTTCCTGCGTTTTACCGATGATGCAGTAATGTTAAGAACAAACCCTAAGTTCATCCCGAAGGTGCCTTCTCAGTTCCATTTGAATGAACCAGTGGTACTCAGGACTTTTTTTCCCTAACCCTGCCACTCCGGCTGAAAAAACTTTACACTCTCTGGACATAAAAAGATGTCTCAAGTTCTACTTGCAACGTACAAAAGAAACACGCAGATCAAATCAGTTGTTTGTAGCTTGCGGCCAAAACTGCCAAGGAACTGCAGTCACCAGAGCTACCATACCTAGATGAGTAGCAAATGCGATACAATTTTTCCATGACAAAGCTGGTAAGCCTTTATCACGAACTGTACAAGCACATTCCACTAGAGCAGTCTCAGCCTCGGCTGCTCTCTTTGCAGGAGTGCCACTGGAAAAGATCTCCTATGGCGGCAACGTGGAAGACAACACACACGTTCGCACAGCATTACTGCCTGGAGTCTTCGCACAGAGCGGACGCAGCTGTTGGGCAGGCAGTACTACGAAACCTGTTTCACTAAGGTAGAGACCGCTTCTGTTTTACTATGTACTGGTGAATGTTATTTGCAATAATATGACCATGTCTAGATCTACTATGGTATATGTAGCATCTTTGAATGTATTTTCTCTTGGTAATGGAATATGTTAGCTTTGCACTCTTTCTTCTTTCATGTTTAGAAGGTTACTAAGCGATATTTTGGCGCTACCCACCATCCACTATAGTGCTTACCAACTAATACGCGTGTATATATATATATATATATCATGCTCCAAGTTGCCCAAAGGTCGGGGATGCACTCAGGCGACAATTAACATCCTGCCCTCCATTACAATTGGACTGCCTTGCCGACGCGTTTCGGAAATGTGTTCCTTCTTCATAGGCTTGCGGCACAAAGTTTGCTGCTGTACATCACGGCTTTATTTAAATCAAGCCTTCTGATAGGCTGTCGTGATCTGTCTCTTGCCTCCTGATAGGCTCTGCCTCCTGATAGGCTCGTGATCTGTCTCTTGCCTCCTGATAGGCACTTTCAAAAGAGTCATAGGCATATTGCCTGCTGGGAAATGTATTTTCCTTTTTGCAGCCATCTCTAAAACTTTATTTGTCCTCCAATGGACTCCAAGGCAAGGAGAGTAACAATCCTCGGTGTTGTGGCCTCACGGCGTCCGTGCTCGCTGTGATTGCGATGGTGCACTCCCCACGGCGTAGGCTGCCGTTAAATATCATGCTCCAAGTTGCCCAAAGGTCGGGGATGCACTCAGGCGACAATTAACATCCTGCCCTCCATTACACTTGGACTGCCTTGCCGACGCGTTTCGGAAATGTGTTCCTTCTTCATAGGCTTGCGGCACAAAGTTTGCTGCTGTACATCACGGCTTTATTTAAATCAAGCCTTCTGATAGGTTTTAGAGATGGCTGCAAAAAGGAAAATACATTTCCCAGCAGGCAATATGCCTATGACTCTTTTGAAAGTGCCTATCAGGAGGCAAGAGACAGATCACGAGCCTATCAGGAGGCAGAGCCTATCAGGAGGCAAGAGACAGATCACGACAGCCTATCAGAAGGCTTGATTTAAATAAAGCCGTGATGTACAGCAGCAAACTTTGTGCCGCAAGCCTATGAAGAAGGAACACATTTCCGAAACGCGTCGGCAAGGCAGTCCAAGTGTAATGGAGGGCAGGATGTTAATTGTCGCCTGAGTGCATCCCCGACCTTTGGGCAACTTGGAGCATGATATATATGTATATATATATATATATATATATATATATATATATATATATATATATATATATATATATATTCACTGAAAAAACCATAGGTTTCACACATGTTATAGTTAGCGGAAATTTTACTGATAAAAAACCAATGAAATTCCCCCGTTATAGTTAGTGCAGGCAACTATAACTCACGCGACCGCAATCTTCTGCTGATGCTAATACTGTATTTAGACACTTATTTGCCCATGTCTTCTTCCATACATTTTTAGCTATACATATATTACAAATATTTTTTTTTCATAAAGACACATATGTCATCCGTAGAAGATTGCGGTCGCGTGAGTTATAGTTGCCTGCACTAACTATAACGGGGGAATTTCATTGGTTTTTTATCAGTAAAATTTCCGCTAACTATAACATGTGTGAAACCTATGGTTTTTTCAGTGAATTTGCAAGGTTTTTTAAATGCTAATTCCTAACTATAACGTGTGTGAAACCTATGGTTTTTTCAGTGAATTTGTACGGTTTTTTAAATGCTAAGTTACTTTACGCCATTCGTGGCGTGCGCGCCCACTTAACGCAGTTCGTTCCGTGCGCGCACGGTGCGCGAACACAGTGAGCACGCGGTGCGCTTCGCGCACCGCGCGCCCACTTTACGCAGTTAGTGCCGTGCACGCACGGTGGGCACGCGGTGCGCTACGCGCACCGCGTGCCCACGTTACGCTAGATGGGCCATGTACGCACGATGCGCTTCGCGCACCATGCGCACATGGAGGACATATGATGCACTTCGTTTTGAAAGGTAATATTTTAATTTTTCGTATATGTCATAAGCCATGCACAAATGGTGCCCTTCGGGCACCATTTGCACACGGGGTGGAGAGAGTGTGGATAATTTTTTTTTTTATTATTATTTTTTTTTATATTTTAGTTTAACTCATCTTTAATAAGCCATGCACAATTGGTGCACTTCGGGCACCAATTGCACACGGGGTGGGGAGAGTGTGGATAATTTTTTTTTTTATATAATTTTTTACCGTACGCGTACGGTAAGCGTAATCGGCGAAATTAGCGAAAAAATAAAAATTCCGTTTTTGGCCTTGGGGGATCTTTGGGGACTCCCTCAACATTGCTATGTGTGTGGGAGCTGTCTAAACAGCCCCTTTACATGTTTTTGGGCTTAATATTTTAAACATCACTCTCAGTGCGAGAGAGAAAATGGCGGCCGCCGCTTCCTGGTTTCGGCCGATTCGAATGTTTACTAAGATCTAAGAGCCAATCAGAATCGCGCTCGCGCACGCCACCGTACACGTACGGTAAGCGTACCGTAAGCGCACCGTAAGCTGGCTCAGATATATATATTGATTTAAAGGCTATTTTCTCAGAATCTACTGAACAGATTTACACCAAACCTACAAAAGGCACTTCCTTGACCTGAGGACTACCTCTCTGCCAAATTTCTAGTAATTCTGTTCAGCCGTTCGGGCTGTAGCCCTGTCTAAAGGTCCTATGGAAAAATGCATGGGAAAAACGCGTTTTGGGACCCCCCTTTTATCTCAGCCCCCGCTTGACGAATCCCCCCGAGACTTTCAGGGAAGGAGCGGAGCGTAGCGCCCCACCTATTTTGAAAAATTCGCGAGGATTCGTCGACCGGCGCCAAAGTTATTCAAAATAGAATGTTGCGGATTTCCTATGGAAACGTGGTCCTAACTATAACTACCTACTGGCGACCGCCAGTAGGTAATATATATATATATATATATATATATATATATATATATATATATATATATATATATATATATATATATATATATATATATATATATATATATATATGGATAAATGGTTATTATCCATATGCACAGTGCTTGCTATTCTGATTCAGGCATGTGAATCTATGAAAGATACCCCAATACTGGATAAGAAATAAGTTACTTACCTGTAACTGCAGTTATCCAGTATTGGTATCATTCATAGATTCACATGCACCCACCCTCCTCCCTGGAGAGGCTGCTTCTAGACTATGGTACTTACATCACTTGTACTGGAAAATCTGAGAGACTCAGCCTCTCTTGGGAAGGTTTTACAGAGTGCCGGTAGCTGATTGGTTGTGTTTTTTAGTTTGGTCTCTTTTACAAAAGCATGTTTGCATTCATTAGGCCTATGGTTTTTTACTATTTACTGCTATGTTATTTGTACCACGGAACTCCCACTATGACCACGAGGAATGATTCAGGCATGTGAATCTATGAAAGATACCAATACTTGCCAACGAACTACATATGAGGGTGGAATGGGCATGACGAATCTCTTTTTATATTATCTTGCCACTTGCCTCCTGATAATCCACGATTGGTTTAATGGGGGATGGTCGGATCCAGCATACCGGCTTGAACTGGGACGTCTTGGATTCGCTCAGGCCCAGGCAATGCTATACAGAACCCCAATCACTCAGACCTTACCAGTAGGGACTCGTTCAGCCTTCCTGGCGTGGTGGTCGGCACTGAGACACATCCACTGGGACACCAAGATCACATTACAAACTCCATGATGACGGGTTTTCAGGTGTGGGACCTGATAGGCATCACCCATCTTGGTGATATCTGGAAATGAAAACATCTTTCCTCCTTCCACGACTTCCAACGCACATACTTGTTGCGCTCCATGCAATTCTTTAAATATTTCCAGCTATGTCACGCCCTTACCACTCACATCCCTGACCAAGAATCATTTTCCGAGTTCAGTCCCTTGGAAGCCATAATTCTCATGGGGGACCTGGGGAAGGGAGACATATCCCAAATATATCGATCCCTGATAAACACTCCATCTACGCTGGACCCTCTTAGAACTAGGTGGGAGGGTTGTTTTGGCCCCCTCAAAGACGAGGATTGGAGAGACGCCCTTATAACCCCCAGAACCCTCACTATCTCTGCTAGACTTCGCCTTATACAGATATATTATCTTCACTGTGCGTATCTTACACCGGCACAATTGCACAAAGCTGGACTCCTCCCAACCCCACAGTGTCCACGCTGTAGAGAGGGACCAGCCAACTTCCTCCATATGGTCTGGTCCTGCGCGATCATATCAAAGTACTGGGCATCAGTCACAATGGAACTGAGTGGCATAATGGGATGGGAGGTGCCCCTTACTCCACTGGCTCTTCTCCTCGGGGTGATGGAAGGCTCCCAAGCCGACAAGTCGTTCCTAGGTAAAGCCATCCTGATTGTTAAAAGGGACATTGCAGTGGCCTGGAAGGACTCCAAGCCTCCTTCTCTCTCGAAGTGGCGAAGGGGAGTTGATTGGTGTGCGAGCCAAGAAAAAGCGGTTTTTGAGGCAAGAGGATGTCCAAATAAATATGAACGAATATGGGGAAAATGGGTGGGAATATTGGAGTGCTCATGGTGCTAAGGGTGGACTTTTTCTTATTCAATCTTAAATTTATTGCTAGGGAGATAAGAAGTGGATATGTAATGAAATGCCATTTATGTCACAGTGCTACAAGTAATTTTCATTCTTTATAACTGTCTTGCTTTTGTTTACAAAATGCCAATAAAGTTGGTTATAAATTTCCTTTTTATTGGTATTGTTTAATTACAACCGTCTTGCTGCATGGGCTCAGGTGCAGCATATCTTGTCTACATTTCGATAAGCATATCTCAGTCAAACGCTGCCCTCTTTTTTATTGCCTTTATGGACCTTTCAACAGCGTTTGACTCTGTTAATAGGTCCAAGTTATGGCTAAGGCTCTTGGGTATGGGCGTAGAAGAATCTCTGGTGAATAATTTGTATAATTTGCATGCTGACCTAGTAGTGCGTTTAAGTCCAAATGGTTAAATGTCCCCCTTGTTGAGCCTCCAGCAAGGTGTGCGCCAAGAATTTATTTTGGCCCCTATGCATTTCATTTTATATATTTATCTCCTCTGCCCACTCTTGATCTCTGTTCAGGCGATACCCCTAGAGTTGCTGACACTCAGGTGCTTGCACTTTTATACACGGACGATGCGGTCCTACTGGCTCGAGCCCCAAATGCTCCGCGTGTGCTCGTGGACCGCTTCATCAAGTTCATCGATAACCTAGACCTGGCTGCCAACTATGGCAAATCTGATATTATGGCCTGTGGACCAGGTAGAATTGGTACCTGCAGAATTATTATAAAGGGGCAGCCTTTAAATAGCGTGAAAGATTTTAGCTATTCGGGAATCACTTTTAATTCCTCGGACGCTTGGCACCCTCAACTGACCAGTTTATGCCTTAAACTCAGCAGTTCAACCAGAGCCGTTCTTAATTTAACTAAATTGAAGGTGACGATTTTACCACTTCTAAAAATGTACAACACTCAAGGCATTCCAGCTGCTACGTATGGGGCAGGGATATAGGAATTGTATGTGTTCCCTCCTCAGCTTGAGGAAAATAGCATATGTAGAGTTTTTTTTAGCTTCCTCCTGCTATGTCTAGGTTTATTTTACATGCAGAGCTAAGCCAGCGATATAGTGAGGATAGTGTCCAACTAGCCCCTTTGTTACTCTGGGTCAAGATACAGATGAACCTTCAAGCAAAGTTCTGTATAGATGTCATCTTAGATTGTCTTAGTTTGGATAATTGGGGTTCATATTTTTTGGCTGAAATACAGCTCTACGTTACTTCATGAGTTGGGGTTGTCTCCTCTGTTCTTGTTCCTTATGAATTTAAAGAAATAAGACAAATCACGGCTAAAATGCCTGTTTCTGGAATTTTGTGCTGAAAAAAGGCTGCAAAAGGAATCGGTGAAAAGTACTTTGATGTGTTTTTATCAGACTCTCGCTAGCCCGGAGCTGGTTCATTAACTTTCATTAGAGTTAACGCCATGGGAATGGTCTCTCAATTCTCAATTAAGATCCTGCTCAGTGTGGCGACGCCTGTTCATCGGAAAGCCAAATGATGCCTTGGGAGGTACTACCCGGGCTTGTCTTTGTGATGGGGTCTGTATGCAACCACTACTGCACTATATCTTCTTTTTTAATTATTTCAGTGACTCGTGAAGACTTTTTCCTAAACCCCTATTAAAAACCTTAGCGCACCGCAGGTGTGTACAGGCCTTGCACAACTTGCAATCATTGAATACACCAATTATCTGCTTTTATTATAACTGCAATCGGAGCCAAGAAAACAATGGAAGAAGAAAATTGTCTGTTTTATTTATATAACAGCACACTAGTTTTAGATATTTATTGTTCGTGACTATGCTGTACTTATATCTTACATGCTCTTTATATATATGATGCTAATAGTTTGATTTTTAAGCTTCTATTAACATACTGCAGAGTGTTTTGCTTGTAGGAAATAAGGGTTAACATTAAAATAAGTTAAGTAATAAGGCAGCGGGATGATGAGGTTTTTAATTTGTTTTATGATTACCCTCGAGTGTACTGTATTGACTTTTGTCTTTTACGGGCACGATTGGCTAAATAAAGATTCCTTGATGAGGTTGAGAAAGGTGAATGAGATGGAGGAGAAATACAGGGGTATGAGATAGAATCGGAGCAGTAGGCTGAGATGGAGGTGAGGCAGACACACGTTGAGAAGGGGGGACAGAATACATATTAAGGGAGACTCAGAGAATGGTAGTGAGAGCGAAGTGAGGCCATGAGACGGGTAGAGATTAGTATATTGAGAGAAAGGTGAGGTTGACCTAGGTGAGATGGAGAGAGAGTTGAAATAGAGAGGGTGCAAATACATAGATCTGTTGAGATAGGTAGAGAAAGGAAAAGTGAAAGGGGTGAGGTAAGATAAGTGAGGAGAAATACTTTAATTGCCAACTGCTTGAAAGAGTGATAGTTAACTTTGGGCAGACAAAGCATGCATACTATGTGTTGAGCATGCGTAGCTGCAAATGAAAAATAAAGTTTTTTTATTCACACTGTTTCTATGGCTTGACTTTCGAGTGCTGAAATCACTTCATCAGGGACCACATAGCAACGGGGGCCCTGGGTAATTGTCCACTTTACCTATGACTTTATATGTCTCTGAGCTGTGTATCTAATGTGCAATGGCAATCAGATGAGACGCTTGTGGTGGAGAAAGCTGGGGGGCGATGGCTATTCTTGCCTTGTTGAATCCGATCCCCCGGCATTGTGCCTACTGTTTTTTTTTTTTTTTTTTTTTTTTTCCAAAAATTTTATTAAAACAATAAAGCAGTTACAAGCATGGGCCTACAACCACCAGGGCCGGCCGCTAGACTCAGAAAGGATCGTACATTAGTTAAAGCAGTAGGCGACACCTGGGGCCCAGCCCCGTAAATGGCTCAGGATAGCTCGAGAGAAGCAGGAGACATACATTTAACATAGATAACAACAAAAAACAAAAGGCGAGGCATACGGGCAAAAAGCGTGTGTCAGGCTACATCCGGGGGACTTTTACTCCAAACCTTCAATTAGCTATCAACAGGAGGGAGTACTGAAAGATCGGGGGGGGGTAACGGGAAAGGAACATCTATATTCGATTATTATAATCAGTCTCAAGGAACCATCAAGGGTCAGGGGGACAAGGCAATATCGGTGTCCACTAGGGGGGCCGTACAGATACCCCCACGATACACGTTCCATTGCCCCCAAATTCTACCCCATTCCCCGGGTTTACCGCGGGCCACATATACCGTCTTCTCCCTGAACATACACCAGTCCATATTTTCCTTCCATACTGACACGGTGGGTGGCCGCTGGGAACCCCAAAGCTGCGCTATATCCCTCTTAGCAATCATGTAGCCCAGGGCCGCCCACCGAGTCTGCGCCGCATTATAATCATTAGGCTCCCACACATTCAAGACACAGCGACGCACCTCCGGCAGCAGCGCCACCCCGGTGACTTGTCCCATGACCCCATGAACCCGACGCCAGTATTCCGCCACCTCCCGGCACTCCCAAAGGATATGGAGAAAGGTGGCACTGAGCCCACACCCCCACTTGCAGAGCCCATCTTCCGAGAATCCCATCGAGACCAGACGGGGGCCCGTCACATACACCCGGTGGAGAATCTTTAACTGGACCAGGCGGAGACGGGCTGGAATGGCGACTTCCTTGGGGGACGATAGTGCGGACTGCCAGTCCTCGTCGTCTAATTCCACCCCGTCCCCCGTCCACGCCTCCCGAAGGCGAACCAATAGGTCAGCCCGATTATTAATGAGTTTTTTATAGATTAAGGAGATAGTACTGTCGGGAACATGACCATCAAGTATGCGGTCCTCGAGGGGCGAAGAGGCCGGGATCTTGGTCCCCTCCCCAAAGACAGAGAGCAGGGCATGCCGAACCTGGGCGTATCGGAAGAACTCCTTTTCCGTGAGTTCGTATTCGCTCTGGAGCGCCGCGAAGGTCTTAACCGCGCCCTTCATCCATAAGTCTCCCACTCTACTGATGCCAATCGTGTCCCAACGGTCAAACCCCTTCGTTGTCCAGAGGCTTCCCAGTCGGTCGGAGGCAAATAAAGGAGTAGCGCAGGTCAGTCGCTCACTCCAGCCCATGGCTACATTGGCCGCCTTCCAAATCCGTACCGCGATCTTAGTGGGGCCCGTCCGGGTCCGTCCAGCCGAGCGGGAGTAAAGCGCCCTGTTATAGTTACCGCCGGGAAGCAGGAATTTATCCATCTCAAACGCCGGGTTCAAGCCAGGCGCATACGTGGCATGGTTAATGGCTGATAGCTGTGAGGCCCAATAATACCTGCGAATGTCGGGAAGCGCGATGCCCCCGTCGTACCAGGGGAGAGTGAGTTTGGCCAGGGCGATACGCGCCCGTCCGTCCCACACCAGTCTCCTCTGCAGGCTCTCTACTTCCCGAAAGTAGGCCACTGGAATGATGTCGAAGGAGTTCTGAAGTGCATAGAGGAACCTGGGAAGGGACATCATTTTAAACAATGCGGCCCGACCCAGTGGGGACAGGGGCAGCCTACCCCACCGAGCCGTGTCTTCCCTCAAACGCCGAAGTGGAAGCAGGAGATTGTGCTCATAGCGAGCTACCGGGTCCAGCGAGATGTGTATCCCCAGGTATTTAAAGCCGGACAGAGATATTTGGATCGGAAGCCGAGGCGGCAGGAGAGGGGGGCCACCGGAGATAGGATAGACACAGGATTTAGACCAGTTAATCGTGAGACCCGAATTTCTCCCGTAGGAAGTCAGAACATCGAAGAGAACGTTAAGCGACTGCCGCGGCGAGGTAAGATACAGGAGGATATCGTCAGCATATAACGAGACCCGATCCTCAAAGCCCGGGGCCCACCGGATCCCCCTGATCGAGGGCTCCCAGCGGAGCCAAGCGGCGAGTGGCTCCAGGGCGAGAGCAAAGAGCAGAGGGGACAACGGGCACCCCTGCCTCGTACCTCTTCCGAGAGCGAAGGGCCGAGAGACCCGCCCATTAACCACCACCTGAGCCATGGGTCCCGTGTAGAGAAGCTTCACCCAGCCAAGAAATCCCTCCCCAAAGCCGAATTTAATCATGACAGCCCAGAGGAATGGCCACTCGATGGTGTCAAAGGCCATCGTGGCATCTAAAGAAACCAGCACGGCCGGTTCGGAGAGGTACTCTGCCCTGGCGAGGGCGCCATGGAGTCGCCGCAAGTTGAGGGCGGTGTTGCGATGTGGGATGAAGCCGCATTGATCAGGATGAATCAGATCGCAGATAACGCTCAACAAACGATTGGCAAGGACTTTAGCCAGGATTTTAGGCTCTGCATTTAGCAGTGAGATAGGCCTGTAAGAGGCACAGCGGTCCCGTGGCTTACCTTCCTTGGGGATCACGACTATCGTGGCCAGTCGCTGGTCGACCGGAAGGGAACCGGCCTCAAGGGACTCCTGAAACATACGACTGAGGAAGGGAGCTAGTTTATCCGGGCGCAACTTATATAATTCGATAGGTAGACCGTTGGGACCCATGGCTTTGCCCGAGCGAAGGGACCGAATCGCAGTCGCGATTTCATCCACCGACAAGGGAGCGTCCAGCTGCTCACGGTCCTCGGCAGAAAGGCCAGGCAAAGCAATGTCCCTCAGGAGAAGGCGAGAATCTTCCTCATCCCTATCAGTCACCGGGGAGTACACAGTCCGGAGGTGGTCGGCAAAACATTCCACAATCTCACCAGGCTCAGTCACACACACTCCATCCGAGACACGCAACTCCGGGACCACACGATTCACTCTCTCCTTCTTGTCCAGCCACGCAATCAGCTTTCCCGCCTTGTCCCCGGCATCATACAACCGACCCTGCTGCTCCCTATACATAGTTTTGGCAGCGTCGGTGACAAGAGATCTGTATTCAAACTGTTTCAGGCTGAGGGCATGGAGCCCGTCCGGAGTGACACCCTCCTCCAAGGCCGACTCCAGCCCCGAGATGTCAGTCTCCAGCTTCACCACCGCCTCACTCCTGAGCTTCTTGGCCACTACTATCTGGGAGAGGGCGTGTCCGCGGATTACGGTTTTAAAGGCTTCCCACAGGGACATTGCAGACAACACAGACCCCTCGTTTTCAAGAAAGTATTGGTCCATAGCCTTAACCAGACTCTCGCGGGTCGTGGGGTCTCGCAGGTACCACGGGTTAATGGGAGCGATCCGCCCTGCAGACCGCGACTCGGTGTCAAAGAGAAGCCACAGCGGGGAGTGCCTACTGTTTTTGAGTGGCAATTGGTGGTTGAGGTTTGGAGTCAGCACCAGTAGCTCTATCCAAGTCTCAGGCACTAGAGAGTACTCGCCTATGATTCACAAGGTGAGCAGATTTGGGAATTTTAACCACCCACCATTTCTGAGTCCCCTCCTTTCTACAAGACCTCAACATTGAGTGCATTGGTCCTACTAACAGCTCTGGTTAACAAGTGCTCGCTTCTGAGTACAGTGTTTGGCAACCATAAAACAATGGTATTGCAGCACTATGCTCACATGCAGGGCATTGACAGCTAAATGTCCTGCAGACTCCGGTGAAGACTGGATGCTTTCAACAAGCTTTGACAAAGCCAACAGGTCTCACCTATGCAAGAGCTATTGGCATTGCCAATTTGCTTTAGTCATGTTGTACACCAGCATTGCTGCTGTTCAGTATGGCTAAACATTAGTAGTGTAAAGGAGTGTGGCATGGAGTGGAGTGAAATGTCGTAAAGTGGAGCGTCGTGGAGTAGAGTGAAGTGTTATGGAGTGACGTGGAGTTGAGTGTCGTTGAGCGTCATGGAGGGAGTAGGGTGTCATAGAATGGAAGGGTATAAAGTAGAGTAGAGTGTAGTGGGGTGGAGTGGAATGGCATAGATCAGAGTGCAGTGGCTTAGAGGGTGTTGCATAGATTGGAGTAGTATGTTGTAGCGTTTGTTTTTGTTTTTTTAACCCGAAGGTATCAAAGCACTTTACATAAGCACCAGTTGCGTTACAGACC
This sequence comes from Triturus cristatus, assembly GCF_964204655.1. Taxonomy (NCBI): domain Eukaryota; kingdom Metazoa; phylum Chordata; class Amphibia; order Caudata; family Salamandridae; genus Triturus; species Triturus cristatus. The sequence goes on along the minus strand of NC_140590.1, from coordinate 461,065,259 downwards.
AACACATTCATTTTGTTAGGCACAGGTGAAATAAGTGAATTGCCCAGAATCACAGGATGTTGAGCATCCCTGTCGAGACTCTAATCCGGTTCCCAGCTTCAAGGTCGACCGCTCTTGAGTGGTGTAGAGCGGAGTAGATTGTTGTGGAGTAGTGTGTCCTAGAATAGAGTGGAGTAAAATAGCATAGAGTGGCTTAGAGGGAGTAGCATACAGCGTAAAGTGGAGTATTGACGTAGAATAGCATGGAGTAGAGGGTTGTGGGGTGGCATAGAGTGGAGCTGAGTGTCATAGAGTGAAGTGGGGTTTAATTGAGAAGAGCGTCATAGGTTGGAGTTTCATGGAGTGGAGTGTCATACAGTGGAGTGTCGTAGAGTGGCCTAGAGTAAAGTGGCTTAAAGGACAGGGTAAATTGGCGTAGACTGTAGTGGCCCAGAGTGCATTGGTTTGCAGTGGCGCAGGGTCGAGTTTGGTGGCATAGAGTGCAGTGGCATAAAGTATATTGTTTTAGAGTTGAATAGTGTTGGGTAGAGTGCAGAGGTGTAGCGTAGAGTGCAGTTGTGCAGAGTAGATTGGAGTGACGAGTGGAGTGATGGAGAGTAGAGTGTAGTGTTGTAGAGTGTAGTAGAGTTGCATAGAGTTGAGTGGTGCAGAGTAGTGTGCAGTTGCATAAAGTGCAGTGAAGCAGAGTAGAGTGGTGGAGAGTTCAATGGCAGAGAGTTTAGTGGTGTGGTGTAGAGTGGTACAGAGTGGAGTGGTGCAGAGTAGAATACAGTGGCATAGAGTGAAATGGTGTCGAGTGGCATAGCGTGCTGTGGAGTAGAGTGCTGTAGAGTATAGTGGCATAGAGTGCAGTGGTGTCGAGTATTGGTTTTGAGTAGTGTACAGTGCAGTGGTTTAGAGTAGAGTGGCTTAGAGCACAGTGGTGTAGAGTAGAGTGGAGCGGCCGAGAGTGGAGTGGTGCAGAGTGAAGGAGGCATTGGTGTAGAGTTTAGTATTATAGAGTAGAGTAGAGTGCTATAGAGTGCAGTGGTGTATAGTAAAGTAGATTGGGGTAGAGTGCACTGGCATAGAGTAGAGTGGTGCAGAGTAGAGGCATAGTGTGCAGTAGAGTGGTGCAGTTTAGAGTGTAGTGGCAGAGAGTTCAGTGACGAAGAGTGCAGTGTTACCAAGTAGAGTGTCTTAGACTGCAGTGGTGTAGAGAGGTCCAGATTAGCGTGGAGCAGAGTGCATTGGCATAGAGTGCACTGGAGTAGAGTGGCTAGTACAGTGTAGAGTGCATTGATGTAGAGTGTAGTGGCATAGAGTGTAGTGGCATAGAGTGCAGTGTTGCAGAGTAGAGTGGGGTGGTGATGAGTGGATTGGTGCATAGTAGAGTGGAGTGGCCTACACTGGAGTGGTGTGGTGTAGAGTGCAGTGGTGCATAGTAGAGTAGAGTTCATTGGCATAGAGTAGGGGGTGCAGATTAGAGTCGAGAGGCATAGCGTGAAGTAGAGTGGAGTAGTGCGGAGTAGAGTGCTGTGACATAGTGTGATTGACGTAGAGTGGAGTGGTGCAAAGTAGTTTGCAGTGGTGTGGAGTGGACTAATGTGGAGTATGCATGGCGTGGTAGTGAACTGCCATTACAGACAACACATCTTCAATTGAAATTATCATTACATTTGCACATACAGTTTTACAGATAAAAGTATACAGTGCACACACGATCATGTGTGGAACTGCCATTATCAATTGTACTGATTTTCTTTATATCGTACTAAAGTGTTGCTTTCTCCACCACACTTCAGAATTTCCCAAAAATTAGCTCAATTTGTGCTTCTCGTATTCTGAGATATTCTGCACAGTTCCTTTACAGAAATTTACGTTTTCTTATGTGCTAGAAAAAAATAACAGTACAGTCTTCCGTCCAGCACACCCAAATTAGCCAGCATGATTGTCACAGAAATCCTCTAACTTTGAAGTCACGGAAAGAAAAATAAACACCAAGCTCCTTCGAAAGACAGAACCTGACATTTGACCTCGGTCTTTGAATGCACAGCAAATGTGAGAAGATAGGAACAAGATTTAAAGGCCTGTTTACAGAAAGAGAGCACTGGTGAAAGGATATCGTAAATAGGCTATAAGCCATGGAAGGGATGAAAACAAATAAAGCCAGCAAATAGAAAGCAAGTGTGAGTTACAAAACACAAAGTCAGTAAGCAATTGATGGATTATATTCCCAGGGAAGCTTTCTGAATGTCCCTAAAATGTCATTAGCAAGCCAGACAGCTGAGATCTGTGGTAATCTTCGACCCATAAAGCAGGTAGGGCTGGAGAAGAGTAGGTCATATGTTCAGTTTGTCATCAAAGACCAGTAGAGTTCAGGTATAGTCATTCACATGCCTGCTCAATGTTTCTGATAGTATCGTAGACTAATGCAAAGCCAGTCACTTGTCAGCCCAGCCTCTGAAAGGCTAACCGGCGGTTGCACAGTAAGTCATATGCTAGATTCTTCTTCAAAATGTCAGTAGGTGTCAGGGTATCGTCACATCCCATGCTTGCCTATGGAAGGATGAAAAGGTTAGGTCCAAGTTAGTCAGATGTGTTTCGAGCCCATGAGTCAGAAGTTATGCTAGTTTCTCTGAAAGTTACCTACTTAAACTTTTATTTACAAACCATATGAGATTCCGTTTACTGATGGTTATGCTCTGTATTTTATGAGTTTAAAGCAGTACACAATAGAACTTAAAAACAACTTTTTGTCAATCACATTTTTCTTTCTTTCTTTCCAGGGAACCCTTGTACGAATATTTGATACTTCATCTGGGCAGTTAATCCAGGAGCTACGAAGAGGGTCGCAAGCTGCAAGTATTTATTGGTAAATAATGAAATTTAGTGCGCTAAGATCAGTATCTTGATTTTTTTGCTAGCAGGACTGCTTTTCCAGTTAAGAATAGTCTAGATTTCTTTCAGTGATTTACGATTTCACCTTTAGGATTGTGCCTTTCATCCTTGCAAATACATAGAGTTATAATATGATAGTGGGACAGTCCCATCTCAGATAAGAGGCACCAAGACGGCGAAATGTCGTTATATCATGATTTGAGAACATAGTAGCTCAATAAAGATGCTGGTAGTAAAGTATGGTGTTCCCATGTGAGCGAGTGAGTCTCACCCAGTTGCCACAGACATACCCCAGTTTCTGGGTGCTCTATATACAAACGCATATTTTAAGAGCTCTGAAAATATATCTACACAAGTAGGTCTTTAGTGTCCGTTGGAAAGTAAGAGTAGATGGAAAGGTTATTAAAGTGGGAGAGCATTCCAGTGCTAGATCCGTGAAGCTGCATTCGCCCTGAGTTTTTTAACAGCACCCCCAGAATGCACAACAAGGCAACCAAAGAACATGATATCCGTATTAAGACATGTATAACTGCAAAAAAGTGTACTGTTTCAGCGGGTTGCCGACAGTTTTTCTTCTATCCAGTACCAGCATTGTGGTATTTTTTAGGGTTTGCAATCTTCTTTTCCAGCTAGGACAGTTCACCAGAATTCAAGGCAAAGTTTGCTTACTTAAAATCTCCAACAAGGTATCTGTTCAACCCAGATATGCATTCCATATTCAAAAATATGAAAATGTGACTTCTGTCATTTTTTCTAGAAACACTTTCAAATGCGCTTTCAATTTTGAATTCTTCTGTACAGAGTGATATTTAGGCCTGACAGGCAACTATTTACTTATAGAATCTCTGGGGCACAGAAAAATGACAAATTCAGAGGGCTCAGCTTGCAATCAGAAATGTATGGTTAGACATGCCTCTGAATTACATCATGAGCAAAGCCTCCTTGGTGGGCTCGATGTACCAAGCACAGGACATGTAATTTGGTGCTAGATAGGAGGCCAGTGAAGGCTGATTATGAGCAGCTTAGCATAAGAAAAGCAAGAGGCTACCATCAGCATCCTAGAAGACTCTAGTGAGACAGGGTACCGAAGTAGTCGAGTAGAACTCTGTACATGGTACCTACCAGAGCTGCAACAAAATCTGACGCTTGTACTTAATGCGATAAATAACCATATAAAAAGTGAAGAACATTGAATGCATGATCATGCTAGCAGTTGAATATAAATCATAATTTATTGTTTTGCTTGTTTGGGTAAAACTATATTAAAAATGGTACACACACACACACCACCTTGCATGGTAAATTATAAGATGTTGATCACTTTCCATGTGACAGAAAACTTGCTCATAAAGGTTACTCTGAAAAATATCTAAAGTTATGAATCCTATTTGGGGCCTTGTATGTTGGTGCAGTACTCGTACACTGATGCTAGAAGGGTTAGCACATGCAAAAGGTAAATACAAAGTGGTGTTTACAGCACCACTCAGGGCTCTCCAGCTAGTTTTTGTATCACCAAATGTAGATCTAGACCAACCAGCCCCTTTGTTGTTGAATCTGACCAGTAGTGGCAGAGGAACAGTTTTGCCCAAACCATTTTACAGTGGTGAGGCAAGTGTTGAGGCAGGTTGGGGTATGTTGGGGTGTAAGGTGTAGTGCTAAGATGCTGCGGTTTACAACTACCCTGGCTCAAATCTTACTTAAATTCATAAAATTGGGGCCTAACATCGCCACAGTAGTTCAGTACCTTTGGCGGATTCACTGGAAAAATAGCCCCTAACTTCAGCACAGTAAACCTTTTGAAGCCATTTAAAAAGAACATACACTTTTATGCACTGCATTGTTTCCCGTTTTTCCAACAAAGTGATGCTATATTATGGCTATTTTCTCTGTTCCTTCCAGGGTAATTAACTAGTCTGGGCTCCTTTAGAATTCCCAAAATATGGTAAAAAGAAACACACATTTGGCCTGGATTGCTTTTGTGGGGAAAAAAGTTATGAAGTCTTGACAAAATGAAAAGATGTTAAGGTAGATAAGCATCGGTCCTGTTGAGTTGAAAAAACAGACTGATTCTTTATTAAAATTCTCTATTTCATCATCATTTTTCTTGAAAGTTGCTGGAGAGTGCCAGTGTTTTTAAGGTGATACTATTGTAAGGTAAAGAGAGTCCTGGTGTTCGAACGCTGAAGTCGTGGGAGAGGATGCTTTTTTTAATGACTGCAGTGAAGATTACTACGACGCATAACTAGGATTACAAGTAAATAACTTTTCCTTTTGCATTGTACGATCTTCATTGATAATGATAAACATACGGATACTAACTCCATACCCAAACTCTGGAGCTGGTATTGAAGTAGACAGTACAATTGCTCATGTCACTAAAATATGAAACTTAAGCAAAGAAGTTCCTCAAAGCAGCTTGGGCAACCACAGAATCTTCCCTGATGTCAGGGTCCAAATAAAAATGTTAAGTGAACATGTGAATAGACTTTCATATCAATTGAAAGGAAATTTCATGGCCAACAGCTGTAGTTGCTTTTGGTTTCTCTGAAAATAAATGCTAAACATCCTTCAATAAAGATTCCTACAATGCAGGACTAGGATTATAAATAAATAACCAATGGTAGAGAAGTAGCCCAGTGCCTGTCATCTCCCTTCACTGATTGTTATGAAATCTACCCTTCTTCCAACTCAGACTAGACTTGAGCCTGGAACTAATTTAGTAGAGCAGCCCATCCAAGCCACCTTATCCAGCAAGCAGATTGTAGAGGTCCCTTTCTCTGCGAGAGAGGCAGCCAGCACTTATCAGAGTGCTATTGCTCTTCCCTCCTCAGTGTGACCTGTGCTGAGTGGCCCCAAAAAGAACGTGGGGTTTGCACTTATGTGTCCTCCACTGATCTGCCTTTTTATCAGGGTGTGGCAAACTATGCTCACTGGACTGTTCCTAGTGGCCAGAAAGCACACATCTTCCCTAAATAATCATGGCTTCCCTCAGCCTTATAAATGCCAGGGGTTTGGCAAAGCTATGGTGCGGTGTGCTCTGGCCTTCCTTGGCCTGGGGCGCATCGAGGGTGAGTCTGTTTAGAGCTTGCAATGTTGACTTGAAGGTAAGGTTGAGGCTGGAGGAGGATTGAATCAGGCTCTGGCAGTCTATTTCAGTAGGTCTTGCTTGTGACAGAAAGTTCCTCTTCAGACACTGGCAAGTTTAGGCAGTCAGTAGCTCTTCCGATGATCACTTCTACCTACAGATTACTCACTCTTAATTTCAAGACAGGACCGGAGGCTAGCATTATGCATCAACTTTTTATTGCCAAGCTCCTTGCAGTACTTCAGAGTATTACATCACAAACAATAAAATTCCAGAACAAAGAATGTCCAATACATATATAAACTCCATGACAGCAGCCATCTTCCTCTTTTAATTGCTGCTCCTTGACAGATAAGTACTTCTTTAAATGTTTACCTTTAGTTAAATATTGTTTTGCAGTGTTGCATGCACACATTATGTTGATTATATTATGAGATGTCGTTAGTTTGTGATTAGTTTGTGTAGAATAGGAATTAAACATTTTTAATGGTTTAGATTTTTAGTTAATAGACCAACGTATGGGTCATTTAGAGGTAGGGCATGGTGGACGAAGATTTTGGATGTTTATGTTGTATGACAGGCTTGTGAGGTTTAAAGAAACAAGTTTATGTAATTTACGGAAAGAAGGCATTTACCGTTGCGGCGCGAGCGTTGTTTTAATTTGAGTTGCTTGCTGAGGATGCAGTTCCATAGCGCGAGGGGATGAAGTTCCATATCGCGAGGCAGTGTCTTGTGATGTGCCGTATCGCGTCATTACGCGCAATGCGTGGTGACGCTTGGGGGCCATTTTAAGGAGCTGTTTTTTACTATAAAGTTGTACCCTCTGATTAGTTGCGCAGAAAAAATTATCGTAGCGCTGCCGGATAATTTGACAATCAGCTGATCTCCGTCAGTCAGCTGATTTGGAGCGCGGCGAGTAGCACATTTAAATACAAATATTTAAGAAAGGAATTTTAGGTAATAGTTGGAAGTTTAAGTGGATTTTAGATTTGTAGTGTACAGCAAGTAGGAAGTTTAAAAAAAAAAAAGATTTTATTTAGAAAGTTGTTTTTGAAAGGTAGTTTCGTGTTTGAAATGGAGTACGTGTAGTAACTCCTCCAAAGCGTTGGGTGCAATACATTGGTTTATTGAAGTTACAACGAAGTAAAATACAAGGGTGCTGGCCACAACTCTTCCTGTTACATCTGTCCCTTCTACATTCTACATTCCACCATAAATACCCATTCCATATATCGTCATGACACTCTAACCTTCTAAAGTTCTATTAACTTAAAGCAACACTATACTACACATCCTCCCTCTTAATAAATCAAACAATAAATTTGAATCACAAATACGCAAGTTATCATATATGATACAACTTGATACCATGCGTATCTTAAACATTTAACTACACAATAAAAATTCACTCTGAATTACTGCACACATACTCATTTAACCTTTTGGGCTTGACAACTCTTCTGCCAAACCTAGTGACTATAAGATTATTATCCACCTCACTGGTTGGTTCCGATTGAACAACATCATCAGAATTGGAAAGAGAATTCCCTTGGGACGACTCAAGATTTATTGCGTCAGCTTGGTGTTCCAACACACCATACTGTTCATTCGACATTTCCATACTCATGTCTTTACTAAAAGTGTTGTTACTAGGGTTGCTGTTATGTGAGCTGTCATGAGTAGTACCCGGACTCAAACTCACATTAGGGCTTAACCACCAAAAGTCATCCCCCATCCCCCTTTCCTCAATGTCATTATTAACATCATGGAGTTGACTTCTTGCGATTGCAACCCTGTTCATATGATGAACAGTACCATCTTCTAGCATGACTGTGTTCCGCATTACTTTGGAAATTCTTTTGGGTGTAGAGTAACGTGATTCAAGTTTTTCCACTTTTCTTCCCTTCTTGATTCTGACTAGTTGCCCCACATGCAAATAGACCTCTCTAGTACCATGTTTAGCATCAAAATACATTTTGTTCTTTCCTTGTGACTTGGCAATGCAATCTCTTACTTTATCGCATTCCCACACATATTTTTTGCTCCTGCCCATCCATGTTGGGTTAATATTGCAATAAGGAAATCTGCCTCTCATAAGCCCAAATGGGCTTTCCCCAGATGTGTCATGTTTGGTTATTCTGTAGGACCAAATTAATTTATCTAGTTCTAAATACCAATTTTTCCTTCCTTTATTGGCCATTTGTAAAACCCCTTTAATTACCCTGTTTACTCTTTCTACAACTGAATTTCCCCTGGGATGGTACAATGCCGTGAATTTCTGTTCTATGCCAGTGGCACTCATAAAACATTTCATTGCTTCTGACTTAAATTGTACTCCGTTATCCGTTAAGATTGTTGCAGGTACTCCCTCTCTGATAAAGCATTCATCCAGGAATTTGATTACGACCTTGGTACTGATGGAATCTACCACCTTGACTTCAATCCATCTAGAAAACAGATCTACTAGAACTAATACATATTTGCACGCTCCATCCTGCCACATTATAGGGCCCATAATGTCTAATGCCAAATTCTCCCAAGGTAGTTTAGGACAACCTAAGGAAGACATTGGAGGATTAAGTGTTTTTTGACTTTTGTCAGCACCATCGCAATTTACACAATTCCGAACCAGTCTTTCAATGTCTAAATCAATCTTAGGCCACCAGTAAAGTGCCTTTATATTTTTTTTTGTTCTAGATACCCCTGGGTGGCCCTCATGACCAACTGTGATGATTTTTTGTCTAATTCCCATAGGAGGAATTATTCTTTCACCTCGACAAACAAATTCTCCATCCATACTTAACTCATCTCTTACTTCCCAAAAGGCCCTGAGTTGAGGATTACTTTTGTCTGTACTTAACCACCCATCAGAAATTTTCTTGGCAACATCCCTGAGTAAAAAATCCTTATCCACTTCAAGCTTCCATTCATTAATCTGTAGACCACACGACTCTGAAAAAACTCCTGCAACACAATAGTCATTCCAGCTGCTTTGATCCACTTCCTTAAGTGGCAAAGACATTCTACTTAGAAAATCCGCTATGATGTTTTTTACCCCCGGGACATACTGTACCTCGTAAACAAAATCTTGAAGTCTCATGGATAGCCTCGCTATTCTAGCTGACGCTCTGCAAAGACCCTCTGTGGTGAGAAGTTTAGTTAACGGCTTGTGGTCCGACCGGAGTGTGAATTTTTTACCCCAAATAAACTTTCTGAAATGTTCCATTGCCCACACGCACGCTAACGTCTCTCTCTCAATTACTGAATATTTCTTTTCACACGGAGACAAAGACCGTGAGGCAAACGCTATTACCACTTCTACACCCTGCTTTGTCACTTGGTAAAGAACACCCCCAAGTCCTGTGCCGCTGGCATCAGTAGTTACCAACGTTTCAGCACAAGGGTTAAAACCTTGCAAAGTGGGAGCCGTTGTAATAGCATGTTTAATTTCTAAAAACGCTTTCTGACAGGCTGTGTTCCATACAAATGGTGTTTTGTTTTTCATCAATTGTCGCATTTCAAAAGTTTTATGTGAGAAGTGGTCGACAAACTTAGAATAATATTCGGCTAATCCTAAGAATGATCTAAGATCATCCTTGGATTTGGGTGCCGGCGAATTGATGATGGCTTCAACAAGTTTTTGTTTGGGTTTGATGCCAGAATCACAAATCTCATGTCCTAGATAAGTAACTTTTGTTTCCGCAAATTTGCATTTACTGCCTTCAGCGACTAAACCATTGGACTCTAATATCTTTAAAACTTGTTTCAACCTAGAATCATGATGAAATTTGTCTTTACCCATGATTAAAATGTCATCTTGAAAGAAAATTACCTCAGGTATATGCCCTAGTAAGTTAGACATCAATCTTTGAAAAACAGCCGCTGCTGATGCTAATCCAAACGGCATTCGTGTAAATCTAAAACACCCAAAAGGGGTACAAAACGTAGTCAGGTGTCTACTCTCAGGATCAAGTACCACCTGATGGTAGGCAGCCGAAAGATCTAAGGTAGAAAATACTTTAGCACCACAGGTAAGCGATAGCATTTCATCGATTCTGGGGAGAGGAAATTGGTCAACCAAAATGTTATTGTTCAAATACCTCAAATCTACACATAAACGGGCCTTACCATTGGCCTTGCGAGCAACGACCAATGGAGAAACCCATTCAGCAGCTTCCACACTTTCAATCACACCATTCTCTAGTAATTTTTCCAGCTCTTGTTTTACCTCTTCCCTAACAATGAACGGTATATTCCGAGCCTTGTGTATCTTGGGTACCGCTCCATTTTTTAATATAATTTTGTGTGTGAAACCTTTAAGTTCACCCATCTGGGATGAAAACACCTTTGGAAAATCTTCTAACACCCATTTTTTTGTGTTTTCACTTTCACAGGCTACTAATACCTGTTCTTTACTGTTTGGGTCCAGTATAATATAGAGGTTTTTCTGATCCCTCCACCCTAAGACGGACGGTCCATCTTTAGAAACATATAATTTACCAGTAGCATGTCTACCCTTGAATCTAAAGATCAACACTCTGAACCCTAGGATGTCAATTTTTTCCCCAGTGTAGCTTTCTGGAGTAATATCACTTGGCTCCAATTTTGTTCCAATGTGGGCAACAAACAATTCTTCCCATACCTGTTTGTTTACAATTGTGTATGGAGACCCCGAATCGGCTGCTAACTGGACATCGACTCCACCCAGTGACATTTTGCATATAGGCTTAGAGGAACAATCATCGGTGGTGTTTAATACAACATTTTTCTTTTTAAATTGAATTTGAAGCTCCTCCTCAGAAGATGCTGAATTATCATATTGTTCAGAATCGTATATACATGCAACTTTGTTCTTGCTACTCTTTTTGGGCTTTCTACGGCAAGCTTTTGCAAAATGACCAACAATACCACATTCCAGACATTTAGCGGATCTTGCAGGGCATCTATCAAAATTTGCCGCATGAAGATTACTACCACATCTGTAACAAACAACATTCCCATACTTCTTTTGTTCAAACCTATCTTTTTTTTTAACCTCGGTTTTGGAATCATGGTACGATTTTCGAACTGTTTTACCCTCTGAAATCTTATTTACTACCTCGGTGTCTTTTTTTTCCACCGCCAAACTCACTTTTGCACATCTTTCTGAAAGTTCTGCTTTCTTAACCATTACTATAATGTCCTTGAGACTGCTTTCGCCTTCTACCCATAATTTGTCCTGTAACGCTTTATTTTTTGCGTACATGACAATTTGATCTCTAATCAATTCGTCATGTAATTGAGCAAATTTGCATTTGCTCGCAATTTTCTTTAAGGCAGAAACATATTCCTCAATACTCTCATTTTTCTCCTGTTTCCTTTGGAAGAAACTATGTCTGGTTACAGCAATACAAACCGTGGGAAAAAAATATTCATCTAAGTCAACAATTGCTGCTTTGAACACATCTATATCTCCACCTTCCCTTTCTTGCCTTTGATTCTCATTGTATATTCTCAAACCTTCAGGTCCTAGACTATACAATAACATCCTTTTCTTTCTTTCAGGTGAGAATAAGCCATTAGAGTCTTCCATATTCGCGATATAGTTTATAAAATATTCTTTCCAGTCTGTCCAAGGAACAGGTGGATCTCCAGGTACAGTGAGGAATTCTCTAGGCGAGTTGATGTGCATTGGATTTGATGTAATGACAGGATCCATGCTAGTCGTGGCTGTATTAGCTGTATCCGGCATGTTGAACCAGTAGTTTTGTGGAACTTGCAATTAATGTACAAGTGTTCAGGGTAAAATCTTTAAAAGGTTCCTAATCCTTTCTTTTCTTTTTAAACGTTCCACCGTATGTAAAATAACCAAACACCCTTGTACCCAAAGAGAACTCTAGTAAGGTTCGTTATAACTGATTTGCCATCTTACTTGTGAATATCTTCGTGCTCGCTTTCAACCAAAACAAAAACGAAGTGTTCCGATGCCTGCAGCGCTTCGTAAACCGTTGTTATGGCAACGTTGTACATAAAAAAAAAATGGCCGCCGGAGTGTTTGACGCTTATGCGTTACGTTGGCACGTCGGTGATCACACGCACATCAACGCGCTGACGTTAGGAACTTGACGCACCTTCCTCGCGCAACACTCACCGGCTGAACGCGCTGATCTCGTGCAGGATTCAAATTATGCAGTCTCAACGGTAAGCGCCGTACACATTGCGGGTTACTTCATTTATATAAATACTTGCTTCTTCGTTGTCCGAGTTGCTCACAGCCACGTAGAGTGTAAAGTTCGCTCACGGAATTCTTGATCGTGGTAATCCTGTACATTAATCACCAAAAACCTGGTTCCGCTTCTTGTGCTGAATTTCCTTCACGATCGCAACACACTGTGTCTCATCCCGTCGCCAAAATTGTAGTAACTCCTCCAAAGCGTTGGGTGCAATACATTGGTTTATTGAAGTTACAACGAAGTAAAATACAAGGGTGCTGGCCACAACTCTTCCTGTTACATCTGTCCCTTCTACATTCTACATTCCACCATAAATACCCATTCCATATATCGTCATGACACTCTAACCTTCTAAAGTTCTATTAACTTAAAGCAACACTATACTACAGTACGCAGAGTGTGCACAGTCTACACATACTGCGGATGCAAATTTGAGGAAGGTTGTTCAAGAGGAGATGATATCCTCAATGAAGGAGGTTTTGGAAAGTGTGCTCAAAAAGAAAAATAGAGCAGTGGAATGCTCAGAAGAGGAATATTGGTCAATGGAGGAAGGGGAGGGAGAAGATGAGAGAAGATATGGAAAAAAGGCTAGAAAATAAAAAAATATTGAGGTAGGAATTAGGTTTCTGAAAGGAAATAAAGGTGAGCCTAGCGCCACAAATGAGGAGGGTGTCTGTCGCGGCACAAACGAGGGTGTCCTAAGCAGCACAAAAGGTGGAGATAATCAAGAAGAAGAGCTCCTAAATCAGGAGTTTGTAGAGGAGGCAGATGAGTTTGTGCTAGAGGACTATATAGATGACGAATGGGATCTAGATTTTGACATAGTGGAAAAAGAAAGGAAAAGGAAAGGAATAATTAAGGATCCTCAGGGTGAGAATATGTTTAGCCCTGAGTCGATAAGTCATCCAAGAAGCTCAGACTGGTGGGCGCTGCCACATGTTGCGAGTTTTCTGAAACTATGGATTAAAAGACGTCTTGAGAAAGAAGCAAAAGCAGTTATGTTCACGTTCGGTAGTGGACGGGAAAGCATGCAAGACTCTGTATCTAGATCTGGATCTGATAAGTTATGTCTTCAAAATGGGGAGAGACCCAAGAAAGGGATTAGAAAGGGCACTTAAGCAGTGCCAGGACCTGTTGTTGGATGTCTTGAGGCCTTTGGCTCGTATTTTAGACATGGCAGAAGAAGCAAAAATGAAGAGCGTAGAAATTGATAATGAGCTCTTAAGAGGTTGGGCTTTGTTTTGGGAAATGCAAATTCAGCATTATCTGCTGAAAGATGGAAAGCAATCCTGATGAAAATAAGCCCCAAGTTGGGTGATTTTGCGAAAAAGGAGCCCACAGAAGATACGGGGGGATATCTTTTCGGTGATGGCTTGGTGAAGGGAGTTAGTACATATGTAACACCCTTCACTAGTTTGGACAAGGCGCAATCTTCTCTTAGAAGAGTTTTTTCAAGAGGAGTTTTTGACAGGGCTGGGGCAAGAGCCCATTTCCCTGGCCGAAACTTCAGTAGGGCTCAGTACCAGTCGCAGGGAAGTGCAACATTCAGAGGATTTCAGTCAGCGACTGGTTTTTACACTCGGAGAGGAAAAGGTGGCAGAGCGTGTCAAGGAAGAGGGTGCGCGCAGTTCAATCAAGGATCACAAGGTAGGTACGAAGATCATTACTGGTTCTTTTCCTTGCGAGGTAGGGGAAGGTTACAATTGGGCTATTCAGACTGTAAAAGGTTATGTAATAGAGTTCGAGGAGGAGCCTTTTCAGTTGGAGGAACCAAAGCAGTTCGTTTTTCAGAGGGATCTGCAAGAAATTGTTGCAGAGGAGCTGAAGGAAATGTTGAGGAAAGGGGCAATTCAAAAGGTTTTGGAGAAGGATCGTGGATTTGTAAGCACTGTGTTTTTGGTGAAGAAGAAAGAGAAGGGATGGAGGCCGATGATAAATTTATGAGGATTAAATCTGTATATGGTGTACAGACATTTCAAGATGGAGGGGATCTATCTGTTAAGGGACATTCTTCAAGCGAGCCACTGGTTGGTCATATTGGCTCTGAAGGATGCGTATTTCACGATTCCGGATGCAAGGGAGAGTCGCAAGTATCTGCAATTCAGATGGATGGGGGAGCTTTTTCAGTTTTGTGCTCTCCCATTTGGTCTGGCGTCAGCACCTTGGTGTTTTACCAAGGTGTTGAGGCCTGTGGCCAAATTGTTGAGAGCGAGAGGTGTACGTTTAATAATGTACTTAGACGACTTTTTAATTCTGTCTCAGAGTCAGGAGGATTTGAGGATACATTTGGATCTTACTATGAGACTCTTGGAGGATTTGGGTTTCATTGCGAACAAGGATAAATCAGGTTTAGAATCAAGTCAGTGTTTGGAGTTTTTAGGATTTATGGTAGACACGGTAAAAAAGACATTAAGTTTGCCAGAGAAGAAGGTGACAAAGATAAAGTCAGAAGTGAAGGGACTGTTGAGGAAGGAGGGAGTGTCTCTAAGGAGTTTAGCAAGAGTGATTGGACTGTTTTCTTCTTCAATTGAGGTGGTTTTTAAAGTTGCGCTTCATTACAGGGTCTTGCAGAGATTGAAGGCGGATTCCTTGAGAAAAGGTTTGTGGTATGGGGATCTTGTAGTTTTATCGTCAGAAGCACAAAAGGAGTTGCTTTGGTGGTGAGGAAATCTGGAGGCCTGGAATGGAAGAGCGATTGTTGGGATTTGTCCAGATTTTGTATTAGAAACAGACACAAGTCTATTTGGTTGGGGAGCATGTTTAGAGGATCATGAGACAGGTGGAAAGGGGTCTTTGGAGGAGAAGTCAGATCATATAAGTGGTTTGGAGATGAGAGCGGGATTTTATGCTTCGCAGAGTTTTGGAAAGAAATTAAGGAATTTCAATGTCTTGTTAAAGATGGACAATGTTTTGGCAGTCCGTTATATAAACAAGTTGGGTGGAAGCAAATCGAAGAATCTGACTCAATTGGCAGAAAAGATTTGGAATTATTGTTTAGAGCCGAAAATAGGTTTGAAGGCAGAGTATTTTCCAGGTATGGCGAATATAGTGGTGGATTGGAATTCGAGATATCTGAGGGATTACAGCGATTAGAAGCTGAAAGTAGACTATTTCCGGAAGATTTGTCAGATATGGGGTCCTTTGGAAGTGGATTTGTTTGCGTCCAGGATGAAATATCAACTGGTGAGGTACTACAGTTGGAGACAGGATCCATTAGCCGAGGAAGTGGATGCGTTTCAACAGGATTGGAGCAAAGTGAAGGGGTATGCTTTTCCTCCTTTTGCGATGATTCAGAGAGTTTTGTTGATGGTAAGGAGACAGGGATGTCAGTTGATTATTGGGACACCGTTTTGGACAGGACAAGCGTGGATGCCAGGCTGGTTGTGACTGGCTATAGATAATCCTGTTTTGATTCTGGAAACAGAGGATGTTCTTATAGGGGCAGAGGAAGGTTTTCATCCTTTGGTCTTGGAAGGGGCGTTGAGCCTTCTTATTTGGAAGATTTCAGGAGAGGCACGCAGTTCAGAGGACTTTCGGAACAGGCTCAAGAGTTACTCAGTAAATCTTGGGCTGCAGGAACCAGGAAAAGGTATGTTGGAGCATGGAAGAAGTGGGTTCGTTGGTGCATGGAACGGGGTTTGGATCCCGTGGAGGCATCTTTTATAGATTTGGCAAATTGTTTATCTTCTTTGTATGATAGTGGTATAAGAAATAGGACAATTAATTGTTATAGGTCTGCAGTTGCTGCAGGTCATAGTTTCGTTGGTGGTTGTTCTATAGGTTGAGAACCGTTAGTCTGTAGAGTAATGAAGGGAATAAGATTGCGGAGGCCACCCAGACCTAGATATAATTTTTTATGGGATGTAAATAAGCTTCTTCAAATGTTTGAAGGTTGGCCAATGAATAGATGTTTGGATACTAAAAAGCTATCAGATAAGTTGGCAACTTTGTTTTGTCACTTTTCTTTTAGGAGAGTATCGGTTGTTCGAGCTTTAGAGATTTGTAATAGATGTTAGAATCCTGATTGTGTGTTATTTAGGATCTATAAAAGAACTAAATGCATGTCTTCTTCTATCTTTTATCCTAAGTTTGAAGGTCATCCTAAATTGTGTGTAGTTGAATGCTTAAAAGAGTATGAAAGCAGGATGAGTGAGTTCAGGAGGCATGGTGACAATCGGCTTTTGATTTCATATGTGAAGCCATATAGACCGGTTACATCGGCAACCATTGCAAGATGGGTAAGAGGTTGTATGCTAGTAGCTGGTATAGATATGAATGTTTTTGGGGCACACCCGGTAAGGGGTGCTATGGCGGGTAAGGCATTCATGTCAGGTGGACGCTTGGAGGAGATTTTGCATGCAGCAGATTGGTCTAATGCTGATGTTTTTGCACGCTTTTATTTAAAACCGTTAGGTCATGTTTCGCCTGTGGTTGTTGTACAGCTTTGAACATGCATAATGCTAGGCTCTGGTCCTGTCATGAAATGTAGATTCTCCAAGTTAGGTGTAGAGAGAATCTGGATTTCATTAAGGACACGGAAGCTAGCATTATCCCTCCCTCCCTCCCAGGTAAGTGTTTGGAGGGGGAGTGGATGAAAATAAATAGTTTGAAGTGTTGTTTAAATTGTTAAAATTAAGGAAAGACAACATTCAATTGTTATTTTTGTTTCAGATAACCAGTAAAGTCGGGAGAGAGGTTTTTGTTGTTTTTTCGAAAAATTAGAAGTTAAAGTGTTATGGGTCCAGAGCAGCATAAAAGAGGAAGATGGCTGCTGTCATGGAGTTTATATATGTATTGGACATTCTTTGTTCTGGAATTTTATTGTTTGTGATGTAATACTTTGAAGTGCTGCAAGGAGCTTGGCAATAAAAGTTGATGCGTAATGCTAGGCTCTGTGTCCTTAATGAAATCCAGATTCTCTTTACACCTAACTTGGAATTCTTTTCCAGGCGGCAGACTCGATCCTGAAATGTTGAAATAGCCCTTCTGTGCCAGTAGGTGGTGCAACAGTTACGACTGGATACTGGTGCTTCATCTGGACATGGCATCACAGATCCGTATATGGCGCAATCCAGTGCACTGACATTTGTGGCTTTTTTTCCAGCACCTTTTGCCATGGATACGGAGAGGCTCTCTGTTAGAATTTTCAGTCTAAATTGTATTTGCATGCCTTTGGGCAAAATGTCACCTTCAAAAGTGTCCAGTTTCAAAAGGTATCATGTCTTTCCTTGATCTCTGGGATCCAGGCATGACTCCAAGTGGTGCAGAAAATGTGGTTCAAGGCCCTCAGTAGAAGGTTTTCATTCGTCTGAGCAACGGTATAAATCTTTTTAATCCAGGAATTCTGTGACTGGATAATGTCTCTCGAACTACAGAACGCACACATACCCATATACTGTTCTTGCAGTCTCATGGGCAGCTTCTGCATTTCATTTCACTCCTCTCAATATCAGTTTGCAGTTCTGCTATTTGGCCTGACATCATCGCCTTTGTGTATTCACAAATGTCATGTCAGTTGTTGCGGCACATCTTTTTACATCAGAATGAATGTTTTCCCGTGCCTTTAAGACTTGCCACGGCTGATGTCGAACCATCTCAAGCATGATCTCTTTTCCATCAGCACACCCAAATCTCACCTTCAAACCAAGCAACGCCGTAGGTTAATCCGGTTTCTTGTTTGCCTATTTTCTAACATTTATCATAATGCAAACAGATTGAAACAGCAATGTTAAAATGTCCAGCAGTTACTATCATTAACTACATTAACAGTGACAATGACATATACATTCCGTTTGAGTTATCAATGACTTCATGATTTCAAATATGTTAATATAAAATACCCGATTGAGAACTAACACGACACTTCAGTCATAATTAATATTACCTAGAAAAATTAAAAGGCATTCTTTCTCCACAGTAAGTATTGAATAATAATTAAGCATGGCTTTCTGGTAATAGTTTTAAAATACGATCAATGCAGGGCATATACACAAAAGACCAACGATGCATGCAGCATTAAATTAAATAGCAATTATATGGATTACATTCGCTAACAATTACAACACTAATGCATATAAATATCATTTAAATTATCCATTGCTGCCTAATTTTAAAGTATAAAATAATCAATTTACAAATGCCATGATACAACTACAATCTGGGAATGTATTACCTTGAAGAGTTGGATGATATGCCTTTTCAACAGAACGTATCGAGTAACAATTAAACATTGATTTCAATTTTTTCCATATTTATTCAGTGTGGGAAATATGCAAAGAAAATGAATACATAATTCAGTACCCTGACCACAGTGACAGCACTTATCTCATAAGGAAAAAAAACTCCAGGAACCCGTGAAACTAGATTTCTGAAAAATGGAAACAATACCCTAATTACAAGTAAGGGACTTCCTGAAGCACCAGCACTATTGGATACCTTTGAAGAGACAATACATAGGTGGGCTCTGAGATAAGCCCAAATTTAGTTATAACTGAAGAATTCGGGTCTTGAATAAAACTGTGGGCCTTTTTTTTGGACTCGCCTGGCGAAAGCAGCACATGCGTTGCTCTCGTCAGAGAGCACCTCTTGGAATCGATTCTCCCCGTGGGCTCATGCACGCGCCTGCATGGACAAAGATGGCTGCTCTCGCCATCTGTCCAAAGCAGACAGCATGCACGTGTCCGTGGGACAGTGGACAGTCCGCTGCCATCTTGTTCACGTTGTCTGCACAGACTGTGCGGAACAGATGTTGCAGGCTCTGTTGGGCCGGGTTCAAGTGTCTTTTTAGTCCGCACTTAACACGTCTTTATTTATGTGAGACAGATCACCTGCTTATCAGGCAGGATACTACTACAAGAGCCAGATCAAAGTCATGGCGTGCCCGAGATGCTCTGCGTGAGTCATGAAACGGGCTTCAACGACAGCGCTGTGACTTCAAACAGCTATTCCTAAAACCAACGCGATTTTCTAACTGGTCGACTCTGGGGAGAATGCATGAACCCTTTGCTTGGAAAGGAGGCTGCTTGGAAGTCCACAGTTCTCACGCACATTTCACGCCGTGTGCTCTGGACGGGCATTGGGAACACACGAACGGCACCAGTACAGACTGCTACGATAATATTTGTGTTTAAGAAAAACAACTCGCAGCAGACAATGTTAGGAAACCCAGATGGCCCGGCCATAGCATGAAAAGTGAGCTCCGCGGAGCCCCCTTGCACACACATCGTCCGGTCCCACTTCCACCTCTGCGCCGCTTGGCAGCTGAGAAAAAACACAGGGCGACTTGCGCTGGCCACAGAAACAAAACACACAATGCCTCGCTGCAAAAACATAATATGTGACATGAAAACAAACTTTGACCTGTCACTGTCATCCACGGTGCACAGTTTGAGCTGCACTGCCTTAAAATAACCATAACACTCCCCCACCACAGCGGCCACATTGAAAACCCCAATAGCGCAGCGAGCCCGGAGCTGCGCTGGGGACTTAATTGAGTGCAGCCCTGTTGTACGTGTCCTGGAGATTGCCGGGGTCAAACAGCTGTGACTCCTTAAAACCTAGCTCCTCGCAGGAACAGGGTGATGTTGTCCTGGAAGGGAAGGAGAAGGCACATTGAGCGGCGGTGCGCACATCGCCGGAGCGGGCTCTGTCAAGGAGAACGCGTGCCCCGCCCCTCCCATTACAAGCCCTTGGACCGCGTCCAAGGCTCCCTCATTCGCGAAATCCGACCCAAACATATTGCCTGCTTAGACCACAAATCACACACATTTTGAAGGTTTAAATGAAAACTGATGAAAACTTGTTCCACGTTTTTAGACAGCGCCATTAATCTTCAGCCCTGGGTGTCAGTGCGGTGCGGTGCACTGACTGTTCTGGCAGATAGTTCAGTTTAATTTCCTGCACCAGCGATGCTTGTGCTGCCCCAGGAGGTGGTGCTGTGCTGCAGCGCACCAGGGGACGGGAGCCTAACCCCCATCCCTCCCCTCCCCTCCCCTCATACTGGAAGAGAAAATGGCCAGGAATCTCTCCAGAGCCGCCCGTCCCCCGCTTCCGCCTCTGTTTGTTTTTCGCTTCTGCTACAAAACGGCAACCGGGCCCGCTGGGGCCTTCTCTTTGTAACATTTAATTAACTGCGGCCCTCATCTGTTCGTGTGCGAAAGTTATCGTGACAGTAGCCAAAGCGCAAAGAGCGACCCTTGACAGGCCCAGAGTCACCAAGGACCTGCGCTGGCCATGGTGCTTACAATCCAATAACGAGCATTACAAATTCAATAGGTCTCGCCTTTTATTAAGTTAAAGCCATTTGGTTTGCTATACATAGGCTTTCCTGTCTTCAGTTTCTATTTTTGGTGAATTCTGGTGGTTTTTTTTCAGTGTTTTCCAGTGATTTCAAAACCTCAAAAAAACAGTGCTTTTCAGTGGTTACTCATTTTCGCCCCATAAAAAACAACTGAAACGGTGTTTTACCGGTGTTTATGGGACGCTTTGCTTTTATCATTGTTTGCTTTCTTGATTGGTGCATGGAATATAGACAGTCTATGTACAGTGTATATGAGGTTAAAATAAATTTTTACAAGTCAAATTTATTGTAGTACACCATACAATATTTTTTCAGTGAATATTTGGTCATTCGTGCTCTCTCTTTCCTACCCATGTACACTTTTATTTGGGAAAAGGCCCTCTCGACATTGGCACTTGAGACTGGCAACGCCAAAACAGACAGTACACAATTTGGCAACTCTGGCCACTGACGTAGCTTTCCATGCCAATACTGGTGCACCTCAAGGTTGACATTGTCTGGGCCAGGTTCTGAAACCTATGAGTTGAACTGGGTGCATATGCCCTCAGAGGTGTTGAAGCGGTCAAAAATGAAGCTTTACTTCGCAAAGTCTGGAGAAAATTCCCCTTTACGGAAGGGATCTAACACTTGCGCAGAGTACCAAAGTGAGGCTTCATTGGCTTCAAACGCCATGGTTGGTGAAGGGACATTTCTATGCATCATAGCTAGCCATTTCTCATGCATTGTGAAATAAAATTTCCTGAACTGGTCCTCAACACTTCTCTGCTTACCAAGTGGCAAGCATTCTAACAGGGAACATGTTGCAGTGCCAAAGTCACTAAAAGTGTCGCCTAGCCTACTCTCGAGGAGATGTTTGACATCTACACCAATTATGCTGAACACTTGGTAGACCAGGGTGTTTTCTGACTCTAGTTTTTTTATTATGCCCACTACAGCAGTCATGTTTTCCTGTAGAAATCTAAGAACGCAGTACAATGTACTTTTTTTTTACATCAATATGCACCCGAAGATCCTTACATTTCTTGCCTTTTGCATCATCACTGAGCAAAAAATCAGTAAACGGTCGCCACATAGATAATATTGCATTCACGACCTCTAGGACTGAGAACCACCGACTAAATGACACAGTTGGGATTACATTTTCTTTGCTGCCACACAAAACGAGAAATATTTGCGTTTTAGTTCCTGAGCATACCGATACAGTGCACCTGAATGGACTACAAAATCAATAGCATTCTTCATTAGCTCAGAAGATTGTAGAGCTGCTTTCAGCATACCATCTAGCAAGTGGCATGGATCTCTTACAGGGAAACTGTCACAAGGAGAGCGGGGAGGACTGTCGACACGGGGCTGAGTGGTGGGAGGCTCGGGATTTCACGGGTCCTATGTTTTATAATCCGCAGGAAGACGCATGGACAGCTTCAGGAATTGAGGATCCGACTACAGCAGACGCCTTCCCCTTTAACTGGGATGAGCTCACGGACTACCCCGCCCACTATGATGACACCCTGGGCCCGCAGCCAATAAAATCCGACCAAGAACAGTTCGGGGTGTGTACGAACACCGGAGCGGGAGACTTGGAGAAGGAAAGACGTGAGAAGGAGTTTGGAGAACGAGAACGAGGACGCCCTGAGGACCGAGGACGGATGCCGAGGGGAGAGAAGCCGGAGACAGGAGGACTCCGCAACCACGTATCGCCGCGCCGCGCCCTCGGAGGAGCGTGGCTAACCCAGGTACGTGACCGTTTCACGGGCTGGGTCGGGAGGCGGGAGAAGGCGGAAAGTTAAGATATCGCCACTCGCCGACTCGTTTGTCTCTGCACTATCCCCTTCCTCACTTGCACTGGTCCCGTTGCACAGCGGCCGTAGCCTAAATCGCACCTGAGCACCAGAGTGTTGTCCTCACTTCCCCGTCCCCGTGTGAGAATAGCGAGAGCTTGTTTTCTGACCGCCTCCTTTGCTTCTGTCTCTCTTTTGGGGTTGCCAGCACATCGGAGTCCTCTACGCTGCCACACCTGCCCGAAGGACGAAACATCGCAAGGGACGACCCCGGCGCCACTCAAACTCGACGGAAAGCAGAGACTTGTTTACCTTGAGACCAAAATCCCCCCTGCTCGTTTGAAACAATCTGGCTGCGCCCACTAAAAGGGACTTTATCAAAATAAAACCTTCTCTGACTAGACGTAGAGTCTTGAGTCATTCATCTCATCCGCTCACAGTGGTGGAGAATGCGGGCACAGATCCGGCCATCTGCACTTTAAAGATGGATGTTCTAATTCAACATATTATCAAAGGACAGGAGAAGCTGGAATGGGCGGTCGAGCGCCAAATGGCTTCCGCCAGTGCGGATCGCGATGTTTTCAAAAACACGATAACGGCCCAGTTGGAGGGTCTCCAGAAGGTGGTGACGGAACCTCAGGCCACCCCCATTCGTGAGACAAGGGGGCCGAGCCAGTCAACCCCCGCAGGTCTGTCCCTCCAAAAGTACGTGCCGGGAGAGGACCCAGATGCTTTCCTCACAAATTTCGAGAGGGTAGCACGGGCCTGTAGCTGGCCCCTGGAAAAATGGCCTTTTTTCCTGGCTCCTCTCCTGGTGGGAGAGGCTCAAGCCGCATACCAGGTGGCCAACGCTAACGGCGAAACACCGTATGGAACAATTAAAGGCATCATCCTGGATCACCTGGGCCTAGACGCAGAAGCGTATCGAGTGAGGTTCAGGAGAGAGAAAGGTGGACCTGGGGAAAATCCCAAAACGCTATTCTTCAGGCTTAAAATGGCGGCCGACAAATGGCTAACTCCCGGTACCAGCTCCAAAGAAGAAATCATGGAGAAAATATACCTGGAGCAATATCTAGAGGCATTACCCTACAACACTCAGCGGTGGTTGAGACAGCATAGCCACCTGACGGTCCATCAAGCCGTTGAGATGGCCACGACTTTTTCTAGAGCCCAACCAAACGGGTACAGCGGGGAGGGAGTGTAGCCACGCATGATTCCGCCCAGACCTGAGAAAAGGCTCAAACTCCCGGAACCGATAAGACCCAGACACACGAGGTTCGAGGTCCCAGGACTGAAGGGGCCCCAATGCTTTGACTGTGGGGAGTGGGGCCACATTGCCCGTGTCTGTCCAAAGAAAAGACCAACGGAGGAACCCATGGAAGTGGGTTACATACCCAAATCTATTCTGTATACTGCGGAGATGGGGACGGCCTTCCATGTGAGTGTGCAGGTAAACGGTCACGTCATTAGAGCCCTCTTAGACCAAGGATGTAAGCAGTCGGTGATCCAGGGGTTGTGGGTTGCGCATGACCAAATAGTTCCTGAGGCTTCGGTACACATTAGATGTGTACATGGAGACGTGAAACCATACCCGGTAGCTGTCATCCCATTAGAACACTCGGGAGGGGTCCAAAACCACATAAGGGTCGGAGTACTGGATGAACTCCCGGAAGACCTCATTATCGGAACCGATAATCCGGACTTCTTGGACCTATTCCAACGAGTGCCGAACAAACCAAAGCAGGGTACGCACAAAGGGGGTGGATCTTTAGACACATCTACGGCCCTAATCACCCCCGAACCATGGCTTACGGACCGGAGCTTCAAGTTCGCTCAAGCCAATGACACCACCCTGTATAACGCCTGGGAACAAGCTCACAGTACCACTGATTCCGAATCACCTAGGTACCCCAGGTTTCTCATCACAGATGGGTTGTTATATATACAGGCATCCCCCAAGGATCCCCACCAGCTGTTGGTACCCAAGGCCTTTAGGGAGCAAATAATGTTTTTCTTACACTCGCATATCCTGGCTGGACATACTGGGTCGGAGAAAACAACCCAAACTGTACTCAGGTATTTCTATTGGCCAGGGATCTACCAGGATATCAAAACCCATTGCCAAGCCTGTATAGTGTGTCAGAAGAGGAATACTCATCGGCCTCCTGGAGTCCCCTTGCAACCGCTACCTGTGATAGGAACTCCATTCGAGAGGGTCGGGATGGACCTGATAGGGCCTTTACCCCGCACAAAAAAGGGTCACTTATATGTACTTGTCATAGTGGACTATGCCACCCGTTTTCCCGAAGCTTTTCCCCTAAGGACTCCCACTACCCGGAATATAGCCGACTGTTTCCTGGAGCTATTCTCTAGGGTAGGCTTCCCCAAGGAAGTTCTTACAGACCTGGGGACACCCTTTGTCTCTCGCCTGATGAGAGAAGTCTGCAGACTCCTAGACCTCAGTCACATCAAAACCTCTGTGTACCATCCACAGACGGATGGTCTAGTAGAGCGATACAATGGTACACTAAAAAGCACCCTTAAGAAAATGCTGGAGGTGGAAGGATCAGAGTGGGACCGACTCTTACCCATGGCCTTGTATGTCATCCGTAGTCAGGTGCAGAGCAGCCTCGGATGTTCGGCCTTTGAAATGTTATACGGGCGCCAACCTCGTAGCCTGTTGGAGATGACTAAGGAGGTGTGGGAGAAGGAAGAATCCCTTGAAGCCCGGGAAATGCTGGATTATACTCAGGCGTTGAAAACAAAGATAGGGAAGCTCCGCGATCTCGCTTACACGAATCTAGCGAGAAGTCAAGAGAAACAGGCCC
Source organism: Triturus cristatus (assembly GCF_964204655.1). Lineage (NCBI taxonomy): Eukaryota > Metazoa > Chordata > Amphibia > Caudata > Salamandridae > Triturus > Triturus cristatus. The sequence continues at coordinate 461,040,177 of NC_140590.1, read as the reverse complement.
ACTACTACAACCGAGGCAAGAAGTGGAGAACCCTAAAGGTGAACGACTGGGCCTTGGTGCTTCTTCCAACATCCACACACAAATTCCGGAGCGAATGGAAGGGACCATATAGAGTCATCGCCACTATCGGGAAAACCACGTACAAGGTACAACTGTCCCCCAGTAGGACCCAAGTTTACCATATAAACATGCTAAAAAAATGGATCGGCCCCCCCCCCGAAAACGGCCTCACTCTCACTGCCTACGCAGGGGAAAGGAGGGACAACGCTACATCAACTACCAATCAACACCGAGCTCAGTCAAACGGAGAGGGACGAACTGATGGAGGTCCTGCAAGTCCACTCTAGCATCTTCTCAGATCTCCCGGGGAAAACACATCTCGCCGAACATCACATTGAGACAACTCCAGGAAAAGTGGTCAAGCAACGCCCTTACAGGATACCAGAGGCAAGGAGAAAAGCTGTCCAGCAGGAAGTCCGAGACATGATGCAGTTGGGAGTCATCAGACCATCCAGAAGTGAGTGGTCCTCCCCTATCGTAATGGTTCCACTTCTGGATGGTCTGATGACTCCCAACTGCATACTCTCAAACACATCATCACTTCAAGTCCGGTACTGTCCTCTCCGGACTTCTCACGTCCCTTTATCTTACACACGGATGCCTCGAACCATGGGTTGGGGGCCGTCTTGTCCCAAGAGACGGGTGACGGGGTTGAACACCCCGTTGTCTACATCAGTAGGAAACTGTTCCCTAGGAAGATGAAGTACCCGACGATAGAGCGTGAATGTCTAGCGATAAAGTGGGCCACGGATAAATTACGCTACTATCTTGAGGGGCGTCACTTCCTCCTCTATACTGACCATGCACCCCTCCAGTGGATGAGCCGGAACCTCTCCAACAATCCTAGGGTTCTCCGTTGGTTTCTGTCCCTCCAGCCTTTCTCCTTCACTCTCAAACATAGGAAAGGAAAAGACAATGCTAGTGCGGATTACCTGTCCAGGACCTTTCCTCTCCCCGATCGGGAGAAACCGGTGGTGGAGGAGTGTCACAAGGAGAGCGGGGAGGACTGTCGACACGGGGCTGAGTGGTGGGAGGCTCGGAATTTCACGGGCCCTATGTTTTATAATCCGCAGGAAGACGCATGGACAGCTTCAGGAATTGAGGATCCGACTACAGCAGACGCCTTCCCCTTTAACTGGGATGAGCTCACGGACTACCCCGCCCACTATGATGACACCCTGGGCCCGCAGCCAATAAAATCCGACCAAGAACAGTTCGGGGTGTGTACGAACACCGGAGCGGGAGACTTGGAGAAGGAAAGACGTGAGAAGGAGTTTGGAGAACGAGAGCGAGAACGAGGAGAACGAGGACGCCCTGAGGACCGAGGACGGATGCCGAGGGGAGAGAAGCCGGAGACAGGAGGACTCCGCAACCACGTATTGCCGCGCCGCGCCCACGGAGGAGCGTGGCTAACCCAGGTACGTGACCGTTTCACGGGCTGGGTCGGGAGGCGGGAGAAGGCGGAAAGTTAAGATATCGCCACTCGCCGACTCGTTTGTCTCTGCACTATCCCCTTCCTCACTTGCACTGGTCCCGTTGCACAGTGGCCGTAGCCTAAATCGCACCTGAGCACCAGAGTGTTGTCCTCACTTCCCCGTCCCCGTGTGAGAATAGCGAGAGCTTGTTTTCTGACCGCCTCCTTTGCTTCTGTCTCTCTTTTGGGGTCGCCGGCACATCGGAGTCCTCTACGCTGCCACACCTGCCCGAAGGACGAAACATCGCAAGGGACGACCCCAGCGCCACTCAAACTCGACGGAAAGCAGAGACTTGTTTACCTTGAGACCAAAATCCCCCCTGCTCGTTTGAAACAATCTGGCTGCGCCCACTAAAAGGGACTTTATCAAAATAAAACCTTCTCTGACTAGACGTAGAGTCTTGAGTCATTCATCTCATCCGCTCACAGAAACACTTCAGCTCAGGTATTGCTTTTGACAGGTCATCACATAACTTTTTCATATACGTAGTGGAATCGCTGCAAATACAACCAATATCACTCCAATCTTTGTTAAACTTGGTAAGAACTCTCTGCAGCAGCATTCCAAGTGACACTGTGTTGCATGTTTCCAGTACATCTAGATCTGCCATGATGGTACGCCTGTACCATCCATTTTTTGCATCACAAAATGTGATTAGCACTGCCACTGGTGGGTCGCCACGCATCTCTGGGGTTTCATCAAGGGTAACAGAGATCTTTACATCACCTTGGAGTAACTCTGAAATATGTTCAATATCTGCAAGGAACACCTCTGGTAGGTATTTGTCATACATTTGTGTTGCTCTTGGTAATGTTTTGCATGCTGGTGCGCGCTTGCGGAACAGATTCCCAATGGGTCCATCGGCTTGGTGTAAGCTGTTTCCAGATTGCACTAGGGCACGTACAAATTCATGTGCCACATCCATTTCTTCCTCACGTTTTCTTTTGAAGCGTGTCATTGTCTCAGCAAGAGACATCTGGCATAGGCTGTCGCTATTGGGTGGCTCTTTCAAGTGGGTCTTGGTGACAAGATGTTCAGCAATCCGGCTTGCAGTCTTCCCAGTTACTATTGGGACAGTCACTCTGCAAAACCTGCAACTTAACATCTTTTGCCCACGCACTTCTTCAACCATGAAATCTTTGTTTTCCAGCACATAATCTTCTGCCGTCTTTATTCTGCGGGGCATGTTGTTCTGCGCAAACTAGATCATAAAAGAAACACTTAGAAACCGGTTGTGTACTGTTGACAAAATAATGACGCCACTAAACAGGCTGCCAACCAATTGGTGAAATTGACGAACACATATTTGAGGCAGAGCATAAGAATCCATTTTATCTTTAAAGCCTGATGACACCAAACAAAACGTCTACCCAGCCACCCTAATGAGACTCTCAGTCCAATCTGACATGAAAAATGTGTTTCAACGATGGGCACAATGTGGCTCAGATTCATCGCTCTGGGACTCTCTCCCTTGTCCTCTTGGCCTTGAATTGACTAAGGATTCGAAAGTCTTCAAAATGTGTTTGTTCCAATAGCTGACCTTGACGCAAAACCTTCAGCCATCAGGGCTCTAACAGGAACATTCACGAAAACTGGCAAATTGCAGTTTCTAAGTGCTTTTGATTTAAAACATTAAAAATCTGTATCCTTGTTACCCTAAATGCTTTTTAACCATCATGCTTTTAAAAAATTCGGTTCTGGATGTATGCACATTAGCTAACCTCCAGCTTGCCTAAAAGTGATTAATACTTGGTGGTCGAAAGCCCTTAGGCCAATTTCACGCTTTAAAAAAGTCCAAATAAATGCGATGTATATACAGATGCAGGTCAGGTAACCTATTGTCAGGAGAATGTTCAGCTTAATGAAAGGATAATGTTGAATCCATGTGTACAGTATGAAACATTCATATACAGTTCAACAGTAATAAGGACCAGCGGGGGGCGTGGCTTACCACGCGGCGAGAGCGGACATGCCCGGGTAGAGCTCCTGCCTGAGCTCGCCTGCACCGGGCCTTTTATCCGCTAAAAACCTCCTTTTCTGGCCCGAAACTGCCGGCGGACCTACTTCGGCGTCTCCTGCATGCCCTGGCCAAATTTGGGGCTCATCGGAGGCACCGCGCGCCACCGACGCCGACGGCGAGACTGGGGCCGCCCTGGGGAGCCCGCGCCTGGGGAGAACGCCGGCGCGAGTCCGCGGCTTGAGGCGCCGCACCAGGCCTCGAGGGACCCGGCAGCCTCTCGCGATCCAACACCATAGCTGGCCCTAATCTGCTCCCAGCTACATGCCCTGACCAAACCTGGGGCTCTTTGGCGACGTTGCACGACGCTGCCACCAACGACGGGCCTGGCGCCGCATTGACGAACCCACACCTGGGGACGGCGCCTACGCGAGTCCGCGGCTTGAGCTGCCCTCGCAGGCCCCACGCTGCGGCTTAGGATACGCCCTGCGACTGCTGTTGTGACCCCCTGGGCGACGGCGACCCTTGGACCCGAGACGCGACGCGGGGAACTCGCCTCCCCCCCTCCCCCCCCGCTTTGACCTGGGGGCTGCTGCACCGTAGTCTGGCCTCCTTCGCACAGGCTCTCCATAGACCACCATGCTGTGCCGCCTGCGGCCGCACTCGCGCTGACGAACCTCCAAGAGATTGGACCTGATCGGAGCTACGCGGGTGCCCTGCTCCCCTGGGGAGAGACCTTCGCCCTGCGCTGCTTGGAGCTGCTGGCTCTGCGGCGGGTGAGGCGCGACCTCCACCGGCGATCCCGGAGACGCCGGGGTGACCTGCTGCGGCCGACGGGCCCCTGACACACAACGCCGGGGGTCATTGCCTTGCGCTCGCCACCAGCCCCATGCCGGGAGGAGCGCGGACACGCACTGGATCGGGGTCTGCGGGGGCAAAGGGGAGACAAACGAAAACGGCGCACAAGATGGACACCGACCACGTGGCGGCGAAGCTGGACAGCGTCTTGGCGGCCATGGAGCGGATGGAAGAGTCGCTGCAACAGACGCGCGCCTCCCTGGAGGCCAGAATAGATGGCGTGGCGATTGACCTAACCCACCTCCGCGCCGACCACAAGAAGCTGCAGGCCCGCACTAAGACACTGGAAGATGGAGTGGCGGCGGTTGAACCATTGGTGGCACAAACAGACAAAAAGGTGCGTGACCTCCAAACCAGAATGGACCTCTTGGAGGGCAGGGCTGAGGATGCAGAAGGACGGGCACGAAGAAACAACATTCGCCTCGTGGGCATCCCAGAGAAATGGGAGGGAGCGGATCCCGCACGTAAGGTCGAGGACTGGCTGCGAGACCTTCTTCCAGCTGGCACACTTTCCCCCCACTTCGTGGTGGAGAGAGCCCACCGAGTGCCCATGCGGCCGCTCCCTCCGGGCTCTAACCCCAGGTCATTCCTCCTTCGAGTACTCAACTACCGAGATCGGGACGCGATCCTACGCGAAGCCAGGAACCTCGGGGAGGTCACCATCGAGAACGCTGCAGTGATGTTCTTCCCGGACTACACTGCGAAAGTTCAGGGACAGAGACGCTCCTTCCTGGCTGTCAAGCGGAGGCTGCAAGAGGCAAACCTAAAATACTCGCTACTTTTCCCGGCTAAACTACGAGTCGTGCTACGTGACAAGACCCACTTCTTTATGAACCCTGAGGAGGTTGCGGCCTGGCTGGATGGAGGTATGCCTGACGCGCCGCGAAGGGCGCCGGGGGCCAACGCGATGGAACAGTCCAGGGGCCCGGGGAGGCGACGCCGCCGACGATCATCCACGCCACCGCTACACGGGGAGGCAGCACGCCACTCCCCGCCGGCGGCTCTGGTCCAACAAGAACAACAAGATGCTTTACGCAGAGTGGCGGAAATCAGCAACTCCCCGGCGCCGTCGCTCCACCCGGGCGCCAGCCCAGTAGCGTCTTCTACAGATGACGAGGCGATATATGGGTTACCGGACACGCAGAGCTCTGGGGGACCCCCGGAGGTCACACCCCAGACTGTGGATCTCTTTGGTTGACGGCGGCTGGCCCTGACTGCTGCTCCCTACATAATGAGAACCCGCCAGGGCTCCTGCCTGACTGCCCCGCTTGGCCCTGGGGCTGTCCTGGACCTGCCACCGATCACACTGCCGCTACCCTGGGGAACCGAAATGCGGCGCTGGCCACTGTAAGTACTTTACCTACTTGTTCGTTTGCAGCTCACGCACCTCCGCTGCGGACGCGGGGGAGCGCCGGCCCGCAGCAACTTGACCAGCCTGGGAGGAGGGGGCTTACACCTCCCCCTGACACTCTTTCACACCCCAGACTAATACCTGAACGTACAGCTGCCGCAGCATGGAATAGGAGACGCTGGGCGTCCGCTGGCCAGTGGAGGCTTGCATGCAGCACCCGGGAGGGACACTGGGCGCACCAGTAACTGCATTGTTTTGTTTCCTGTTTGAACGCAACCACGAGCACCCCCTTAGACTGTATAGTTTGCGAGCTCACTTGAGTGTTTGGACGGCGACCTGTTGTGTGGCCGACCTTTTGGTATTTGGACTTGTTGCCATGTTAAGGCTTTTTGTATTCCCCCTATTCCCTACCCCACTACCCTGTTGGAGATCATGGTACTGCGAATATGACACCTATGACAGTTGCACGGCTGGGACGGGCTACTGGAGCTGGGGGGTCTCCGACCGGGGGACCGCACCTTGGGGGGAGGGATGGCGCGCAGGCATGAGTAGCCGACATGACTGATATACAAATATGCACCTGGAACGTCAGGGGAATGCACACACCAACCAGACGCTATCAAATCTACTCTTACCTAAAGCGCCACCGCATCAACATAGCACTGCTCCAAGAGACCCATTTAAACGGTGCTGAGGTGCAAGCGCTGCGCCGTCGATGGCGGGGGCAGCTTTACGCTACGGAGTACTCCTCCTATGCGCGTGGCACGCTGATATGGATACGCCCTGGGACCCCCTGGGTAACTACGGAGGTGGCGGTGGATGGGGAGGGCAGATATGCGGCTGCGCAGGGCAGATTAGATGGCCAGCCTCTCACGCTAATGTCCCTCTATGCCCCCAATGTAGATCAGGGCGGCTTTCTGGCGCGAATCTCACAGGCCATGGCACCATGGCACGCAACCTCGTGGATAATAGGGGGCGATTACAATTGCACACTAGATACAGCGCTGGACCGCTCCTTCCCACCCCCCGCTAATGCCTCTACACGGGGAGCCACAAAAGCGTTGCTGGAGTGGGCTGCACAGTGGGACCTACACGATGTCTGGCGGCAACGCAACCCGGGGGCGCGGACATACTCTTACTACTCCGGCGCTCACGACTTGCACGTCCGCCTGGACAGGTTCATGGCTTCCGCTGCCCTCCTACCCCACGTGACGGACACACAATATATGGGCCGCACGCACTCGGACCACAACCCACACTTCATGACACTGGCCTGGGCGCGTCCGCACCCTCCTGTCCCCACTTGGCGTTTGCAGCCTGCGCTGCTGCTGGACGCGGCTTTCCGAGACAACTTGCTCACATGCATTGCGCAATACTTCGAGGACAACGCTGGCACGGCGTCAACTCCACAGACGGAATGGGACGCCTTTAAGGTGGTACTCAGGGGACATTGCCTACGCGCACAGGGGCACATAAGGCTCCAATTGGAGAGGGACCTGACCAGCTTGGAGTCGGACTTACTGCCACGGGAGGAGGGGGCTGTGGCTGGCGACGGGGGTCCGCTACAAGAGGCCCGCGCAGAGCACGTGCGCCTTTTAGAGCGGCTCCGGAACATAAACTATGCCGCGCACTCGGCGAGGACGCATCACCTGGGCGACAGACCTGGCAGACTCTTAGCGTGGCTCATCTCTCAGGAGACCCGCTCGACACCAGTGGCGGCTGTACAGACGGAAGGGGGGGACTTAGTGTACACGCAAACCGGTATTCACGAAGCCTTCACGGCTCACTATGCAGGGCTGTATCGCTCCCGTTTGACGGCTCCTCCTATGGCTATTGCTGACTACCTCTCCCCCCTGCCAATGCCGCACCTAACTATTGCGCAGCAGGACGAACTAGGTGCCCCCCTGGAACCTGATGAGCTCCGAGAAGCCATCTTTAACCTGTCAAATGGTAAAACGCCGGGCCCGGATGGACTGCCGGCCGAGATGTACAAGACCGGCTCGGATATTCTCATTCCGGAGCTGCTGAAGATGTACACCGCGGCAGCAGAGACTGCCGCTCTGCCCCCCACATTAAATGAAGCCACGCTGGTCTCTATTCTTAAACCCGGCAAGGATGGTGCACAGGTGGGCTCTTATCGCCCATTGGCACTCCTGAACACAGATTATAAAATCTTGGCCTCTACTTTGGCTAGAAGACTGGCCCCCCATGTGCCCACCTTAGTACACAGTGACCAGAACGGGTTCGTCCCCACACGCCACACTTCCTTTAACATACGCCGCCTCTTCCGGTTGCAGGAGTACGCTACACGGCAGTGGCCGCGAGCGGGATGCCTCATATTGGATCTAGAGAAGGCTTTCGATTCTGTGGAGTGGCCGTACCTGCGGGCGGTCACAGAGAAATATCGACTGGGGGGGGGGATACCAGACTATGATTGGCCTGCTCTACGGCAGACCGACAGTCCGGGTTCGCACAGGCCGCCTCATCTCGGACACCATCCGGGTCTGCAGGGGCACCCGCCAGGGCTGCCCGTTGTCGCCACTGCTGTTCTCACTGGCCATGGAGCCATTGGCCACGACCCTTAGAGCACACGGGCTGGAATGGGGAATCCCGCTGGCGGATGGAATACACGCCGTGTCACTGTATGCAGACGATTTGCTACTGTACGTCAGGGACATAACCGCCATCCCTGCCTCCCTCGCTGGCGTTTTCCGCACTTTTGAAGGAATATCGGGCCTCAGGGTTAACTGGGCCAAGTCGGGGGCGTACCCCTTCAACCCTGATGTACAGGAATGTGACATCCGGCTGGGGGGAGACAGGCTACAATGGCATCCCACCACTTTCCGATACCTCGGGATACAAATCTACCGCACACCGGCGGATGTCTTGGAAGGGAACATTTGCCGTGCGATCGCTTCTATCCGAGCGCAAATTAGCTTTTGGAACACCCTCCCCCTGAACGTGCCCAGCCGTGTGGCGCTAGCCAAAATGATTGTGCTACCTCGCCTTCTCTACTACTTCGCGAACATGCCTCTGTATGTGCCCGTCAGGCTCTTTCGAGACCTAGAGGCACTGCTCCGTTCGCTCATCTGGAACAAGGGAAGGCCACGAGTGGCGCTGACTAAATTATATATGCCCACAGACTCGGGGGGTCTGGCGGTTCCTAATCTGGAGCTGTATTACCTCGCAGCGCAGATGCAATGGGTGGCGGGATGGCTGAGCGGCAAACACCTCGAAGACACGGCCACACATATGGCTACAAGGACGCAAACGCACATTAATGCGCTGTTCCATCCGATAACCCGCGCACCCTGCCCCTCCCAGATCTACCTGGCAGTGGCGCGCAGATGCTTTCTGAGGAGCCTTCGTCTCACGCGCGCTACGAAACCTTATGCCCCTAGCGTGCCACTTTTGGGTATGCCCAGCCCGACGGGGCCGCTCACGGCGACTCGCTTAGCTGGCTGGGACCAGGCGGGGGTGGACACGCTGAGTGACCTATATGCTGATGGCGCATTGCTCACGTTCGCCAACCTGTCTGAAGACTCGACCCTCCCGGCGGGGCAGTTCCTCCTACATGCTTCCATTCTGCGCACACTCACGGCTTCCTGGGGTGACATGACAGATGAGCCCCCGACACATACCTTTATGCAGTACCTACACGTTATGGGCCATGGCGCGCACGTCGTACACTGGCTGGCGCAGGCGCTGCAGACGCACTCGCAGCCCTCCACAATAGCATCGAGGGAGCGCTGGGCGACGGACAGGGGAAGAGACTGGACGGACAAGGAATGGGCGATGATACTGGCCGGCCCAACGAACATCCCACGCAACCCCCGCTTTAAACTTATACAGTACTACATCCTGCAGCGCGCATACCTCACCCCTGATAAAATTAACAGATATTTCGCGAGGGCAGACGCAACCTGCCCGCGCTGCTCCTTGCCGGGAGCGGACCTTTTACACATGCTATGGCACTGCCCGGAGATACAGGCATACTGGGGCACGGTGCTGTCACTGCTCGCGTGCGGCGCAGATGGGCGGCTCCCGCACACGTGGGAAACATGCATTCTAGGGCTCTACAGGCGCACAAAAGACAATAAGGTGCAGGCACGCTTTTGGGACATGGGTCTTATCACGGCCAAACGCATGATTACCAAGCACTGGAAGGCAGTGGCTTCCCCGCACGTACGCCACTGGAGAGCCTCCTTTGTTAATTGGGCGCAAGCAGAGAGCGCGGTGCTCCTTCGCGAGGAAACGGCAGGGCTCCGGAAGTTCCCCATCGCACACCTCTGGGACACTCTCCTTGGGACATTCCAGGGGGCTTGCCGGGATAGGGGGATAACCTGAATCCCTGAGATATGTTGCACCCCCGCTGACGGGACAGCGCCGGCCTTGGGGCTGCTGGGAGGACGATGCTTGTCTCCCCCCCCCCCCCCCCCCCCTTTTTGCCCCTGCTTGCCCCTGACGCTCTGGGGATACTGGTGGGCGGACGCGGACACTAGGGAGTCTTGACCTCCCTGAAAGCCCTCTGTCTCTTTTGTTCCCCTCCCCTGACTTGCGACCCCCCGCGCACATCGCGCAGTCCTGCCGAGCCCAGCCTGACAGCCAATGACCCTCCTGCTTTGCTGCAGACCGATCTCCCCCCCCCCCCCTTCTTCACTCCCCCTCTCCCCCTCAGCCCTGTTTGAGTTTATGACCTTAACCCTAGCACATCTTTTTGCTATGCATACACGGGATAGATAAGGACTATGATGCTGCACACCAGGCTCGCCAGCTCTATGCGCTGCCATATGTATAGCTGTGAGCTATACTGGGTTATCCTTGCCGCGCTGCGGCCTGCACTCTGAGCGCGCTACTGGCGTTCGACCACCCGGAGGCCTCTACATTCTGGGGACATGGTGACGTCCGCTGGGTCACTGACTTGGGGCTTGGGTGGCAGCCGGCATAGCTGTGGAGTGGGCTAGATCACAGCGCCATCCTCTACCGTTGATAGCAAGCACCTGAGACACCTCTACAACTAAAAAAAGCACATACGTAACATTCCGCGCCTACTCCCTTTACAACGCACACACCCCCCCTTCTGCGTGCATGTCATCCTGAATAATGCCGCCGGACCTCCGGGTTGTCGGCTAAATGGCCGTGTTCTTATCTCTGGTGATGTACACTTGATTTAACTGCTTTACCACCTGGACGGTGAATGTGCGTTGTAAGATGACATAAATGTGCACAATAAAGGTTTTCAAAAAAAAAAAAAAAACAGTAATAAGGACCAGCGGCGTAAATATACTTACTTACCCAGATGCGCAACTACAGTCAAATTTCGGGGCGGGGATTCGTCCAGCAATCGGCAGAATGGAGATGCAGGGGCTCTAAGAAGGGGTGAAAAACAAGAAAGCCTTGTTAAGTAAAATGGTCTTTTACAGACCTGTGACGTACTCAGGTGCGGCTGCAGTAAGACAGACGCCAGAACACAATAGCTCCTCTCCCCCCACGTGGCGCATCTTTTATATGAACTCTAGCAAGGTCACTCCTAAGCACTCAGTGCAACCTTGACGTTAGGGTGTTGTAGAATGTCCCTTCTTACTTGGTTTTTAAATATATATATTCGTATGGGAATGTCTATATACTGGAATTACGTAATTGTGAATATGCTTGGGAGAACTGCAGTCAGATCAGTGTTGCATTGTGCGATCCTGCCTGCCATCTCATGCTTCTGTGGCCATCCCCATAATAACATTGGCCAATTGACTATCTACAATTAAAAAAAAATCCCATCCATTTTATTGCAGCGTTCTTGGTTACGATCTGGAGTGAATACTGGGAAACCTTAAGGACAAGACACTTCTAGTTTTCATCACTGATCACCAAGTTAACTGCTCTATTAACATCATTGCAAGTTTTAACTGTGCAAAGCTGACTCTGTCCGGTGGCACTAAGCTCCCCACTGTAAAAAGGGGAGAATAACAAGACAGCCTCGTTAACTAAAATGGTCTTTTATAGACCTGTGAAGTACTCAGGTGCGGCTGTAGTAAGACAGACGCCAGAACACAATAGCTCCTCTCCTCCCCATGTGAGCCAGGCAGGGGGCCTGGTGTTGCTCTGGCCCTTTGGCCATTCACACCTCGGCTCCCCATTCTCTTGTCTGTCTTTGCGCCCTGCACTCTGTGTTGCACTAAACAATGTCAGGAGAGGTTGTACCACAACTGGTGCTCATGTAAAGCACTCTGATACCTCCGGGTTTTTGTGTGCGCTATATAAAACCCTCACTCCTGAAAAATTAGGCCCAGGAATGCCTGCAAAGATTTTACACTTCCTGCCCAGAAACTTATACATTCCATTTTTAAACGTACGACAAATGTTCTCAACAATAATTGAATGAATATTTTGTAATATTTTCCTGTGTGTGTTTGATTATTGTATAGGGGGTCACTTTCATCATTATTGTTGGTGTCTATATTCTGTGGTAGCTCAACTTGTGTTTTGTGCTTTTTTCAGTATTATTTTTCAGTAGAATTGTTTTTCGCGAGTGAACCACAGTTATTAAATTGCATAAACTGAAGGGTGACAAAACAGAGGTGCCTCTGCTTGGTAAAAGACATCTGTCAGGTCAGCATTCTGGCGGCCTGAGGAGCAGGGTGCCGCTCCACCCACACACACACACACTTGTCAGTGCTGCTAGAATCCTGGGATTCCTTTTTGTTGCTCAAACTACTGAAGCATCACCCGGGGCCTTCCATGGGTTATGCAGGCTTCATCCAGAGCCCAGCCCTGGCAGCCTCACTTGGAGCTCTGATGACCACACCAGAGGCCCGCACTGATGCCGCGACTTCCCAAATAGATGCAGATATCTGAGGTCTACCCCGGGAATATCCAGCTACGTCATAGGTTTCCCATCTGCAGGGTACAATAAGCCGAAAACCATATGGAGTTTTCCTAGTTTCACACAGTTTGCTCTAGTGGGTGAGCTGGGAGTCAGCACTCCAATGCTGGACCCAATAGCAGCACTTAAGCCACTGCAGATAGTTCCAAGCACTTCTCACTGGCACACCACGACGTCGCCATTGGTTTCCTGCGGGCTGGCCAGATGGTGGGGGGGGGGAGGGGGGTCAGGAGGTCATTGGTCCTCAGGCCCCACGCTTTCTCAAGGCCTTGAACGTGGGCAACATTATTTATAGATTTTAAAGCACGTCTGCCCTATTTATTAATGACGAGCCACCTGACCATGCCGGGGCCTTAAATGGAGCCAGAGGCAGGACCTGCCCTGCTTTCGGTTTCCCCACAGCACACTTTTAAAACAGGTCCTCGCACTGTGGGGCCCCGCGTTAGTCTGTAGGCCCCGGGCCCTGTAAGAACCCCGGAGATGCCTGGTGGTAACCTGGCCTCCTTCAGGCACAGAGGCGCAACTAGAGCCAAATTTCGGTGTGGGGGCTAATAAAAAGTTTCGGGGGGGGGGGCTGAATCTTTAAGCAATAGGCAGAGTGGAGCTGCAGGGGCCCTTAGAAGGGGTGAAACAACAGCGAGGCCTCATTAACATGCAAATGGTCTTTTACAGACCTGTGAAGTGCCCGGGTGCGGCTGTATGTGCGCCGGGAACCAGTCTCATCCCGGGCTGCCACACACGACGGGGGGGGGGGGGGGGGGGTGAAGCCCTGCAAGTCCAATGGGTGTTGCGCGCTTGGAGCACAGTATATGTTTCTACATGAGAGGTTATCATGCCGTAGATTCATGACTGATAAGAAGAATCTGCCGTAACGAGACAAAACAAAATGTGTCATATTTCAATGTGCTGGCCAGATGCTAAGAGAGTCTCTATGGCAACAAAGCTCTCGTTTTCTCAAAAGCAATATCATCATAGTCATAAGCCAGTGCAGCGGAACGACAGCGTGTGGTGAGAGGGGCGGCAGGGCCCTGCTGATCCGAGGAAATAAAAATGACGAAACCGAGGCGGTGCGCCGGAGCATTGCAGTAAGTTAACTCCTTGCCCTCCACACACTACGACAAATAGGCCAACCCTGTCATCCCTCCGCTCTTCAACCCCTGCTCGCAAGGTATGGGGACTTGAACACACACACTTTCCACTTACCTGCTGGGCCTTGGAGCACTTGGAGCACTGGCGGTCGTCGTCTCGTCGTCGTGGGGGTCTGAAGTGCGCTGTGGTGTGTGGGGCCAGACAAAGTCCGGACAGCATTTTCAATCGGACCTGGCCCCACCCACCAACCTTGCCAACCAATGTGTGTCCCCGAATTTAATGGGGGTGACACACGTTCCAAACTGCTCTGTTCTCGGGCCTAAATTGGGGCTTTGCATCTAACGCTTTGGCTCCATCAAGTGGCCAAGTGGTGCAACAGCAAAGAAAATCAGTGACACTCGGTTTAAACCAAGTCCGCTGATTTTCATCCGGTAGGGTACTGTCTGTCAGATTCGGTTTAAACCGAATTCCGGACAGCCTAGCTATACAATACCATTACCAAAGCAAATGGCTTTAACTTAGTTAAAGGCGAGAGCTATTGCATTTTCAATGCTTGTTAATCTTAGATTTAAAATCCTTGATGAAATATCTAGACTAGCCCAAGTATGGACAAGGTCATAACTGTGTATTACATTCTCAAGAAATGAGAAGAGACTGCAGATTACTCTTGAGTGTCTCCCAAAGGAGAGAAAGATCAGTTAAAATAACACTAAGGCTAGCTCTTCTTTAAGTTAAAAAAAGAATAAAGCAGGGCAGTCTCGTAACATAGTTCTTTTGTGGCATTTAACCAAACTCAAGGTGTACAGTTTCTTGGGGAGTACATTTCCTAATTTTGAAAGTCCGTCCTAAATATTTAGCCTCAAGAAGTGCTAATTCTGTGTTGATTTGATAAATGGAGTGATCTTTGCACTAAGGACCTTCATAACGTATGTATGAAACTGTATTGTGTTTTATAAAAAGAAATTAACCTATGCAAATGCTTTATGAATTTTCTTTTCGTTTGTAGACATTTGAGGGAAACAATATAAATAAGAAGACCTAGTAATGCTTAGGTAGTCATAAACATGTATGTGGTTTAGATGTATATTCTCTACAGTCCATGAGAACCTGCAACTTGATTTACTGAAGACCATGATTTTGTTTTTAGTAAGGTTTTCTTTTTTTTTTTTAAACAAACTTTATTGATTACCACATTCTCTCATTCAGTTGTTATACATATTGCATGTTGGTAGTTTTCCTTTATGTACTGCTAGCACATGCTAGTATATGCGTAATTGTGTGTGCGCGCAGGCACAATCGTAGATCAACACAATAAAGCAAAAATATTTACCTGGTGTATGTGTAAGAGTATATCCTTCTGCAAATAGATTATCAACAGGACTTTTAACATCTCCCCTTTAGTCCCCCCGCCCCCCACCCATCTTCTGGCCCGCCCATTCCGTGTTACAAATTGGGGAAACTACACGTGTAAATAGCACTCGTCCATTCTTTGTAATATTGTGCGGGTTTATGTGGCTCAGTTAACACTCGGCAGATCCTCCATCTAGAACCTCATATAATGGTCTTTACTGTGGGGTAGGGGTGATGTGGTGTGGGAATAGGTCCAAGTTTTAAACCCTTCCTGTGTAGTATCCCATTCCATTGAAATTGGGTGTTTGCGTAAGCCTCGCACCTGATTGCCGCGCTCTCCGCGCTGCTCCAACGTATTACCTCGTCGCAGCATGTGGATAGTGTAGGGGGTCTGGTGGATTTCCATCGCATGGTAATGGCACGTATAGCTAGTATAAGGGCAAGATCTAGGAAGTGGAGTTGCACTTTTTGGGCGCTCGTGCGCCTGCGGAGCCCCAGGTGTGTCACCTCCCCAATTGCATCCCGCACCCCCGCCCAGTAGTTACTAAGATGGGGACATGGCCATAGCATGTGGACAAAGCCCGCCTCCTCAGCCTTACAACGAGGGCAGCAATGTTGTGTTTCTGGGAACATGCGACTCAGGCTTAAATGGGATCTGTGCATCACCATATTTTGTATAAATTTAAATTTGGCGTTGCGGGACAATCACCTGGGATGCTCCAGTATACTCGCCCACGCTTTGTCGGAAAGCGCACAATCAGTAGTTTCCTCCCATTTCACCTTCAAGTCAGTGAGTGGGACAGACTCCTGCGCACGGACCCCAATGTACAACTATTTAATGAGGTGTCGTCCCATACCTACGTAATAGAGTGTATGAACTAATTCATGCCATTGAGGAGCCCATGTCTTTTTAACGTAGTGCAACACTGTAGCATATGTTAAATATAGGTGTTCTTGCGCACCTGTGGCCTGTACAAAGTTGTCATAGTCCAGAAGGGTGTTGTCGTTAAACAAGGCTCCAACTGTGTCCACTCCAACGTCCGACCAGGCCTGCAGTCTTGTCCTTGTGAGTCTGCCACTATGGGTTAGTATTCCAAGTAGCAGGATATTTCCAGCGTAGGGAATAGCATCTGGCGTGTAGAGCAATGATTTTTTTCAACACTGGAGTGCCGTCTTGAGTAGTGGTGGCCCAAGTGGGGGAATTTTGCTTTTAGGTAGTAGTAGCGTGTGTAACGACCCTTGCTCTAAATCCCGCGTTGTATAGCCTATTTCTTTCAGGTTTCTACCTGCCGTCCAGCAGGACAGCCATTGTAAGTGGCATACATAGTAGTAAGCCCTAAAGTCGGGTACCCCCAGTCCTCCCTTGCGCGGTTCCAGCTGTAGTTTTTTAAAGCTCACTCTTCGGCGTCCCATATAAGATCCAATAATAATGTGTCTAGGGTGCGGAATGTGGATGGGGGGACTAATATTGGCAGATTAGCGAAGTAGTATAATAGGCGGGGGAGTACCACCATTTTGGAAATAGCCACCCTCCCCATCACCGAGAGCGGTAGTGACGTCCAAAACGACACGCTCGAGCGTGAAGCTCTAATTGCCCTCAACAAATTTCCCCCGAGTCGATCCGAATGTGACCCTGAAATTTGAATGTGTTATGCGCCACCGGTATGCTGAAGCTGCCAAAATTGAGTATATCTGGCTGAATGTAGAGGAAATGGTAGGAAGGGGCTCAAACTGTTTTGTGAGGTCCTGTAGGTACACTATAATGTCATCCGCATAGATTGATATCAAGTGAGTCACATTACCGATTGGTATCCCCAGACGCTCATCCGTCTGTCTCAACGCGAGTGCCAGCGGCTCTATGGCCAGCCCTGCCTTGTGCCCCTATGTATGGTGAATTCACGCGAGATGTGGGCAATGGTGCGTGCTCTCGCGGTGGGGGCTGTGTCTAGTAAGCGCACTCATCGGAGATATTCAGGGGGGAGCCCAAACCTCTTCAGGGCAGAGAACATGTATCCCCATGTGATAGAATCGAAGGCTTGGCACAGATCTAGCGCTATGCAACCTGCATTACTGTATTCCACCGGGGTGGCTGCCATAATGTGGTGTAGGCGTCTGAGGTTTAGAGATGTACTACGCACAGGGAGAAAACCACATTGGTCTTCGTGTATCAATTGGTGTAAGTGGGGTTGGAGTTGGTTAGCCAAGATCTTACTTAGGATCTTATACTCTGGTGCTAAGAGCGACAGTGGTCGATAGCTCGATGGGTCTGTGTCGTCCGGCCTTGGTTTTTGGAGCTATAGTACCAATGCCTGCATGGTGGAGCATGGGAGGTGGCCTATGTCTAGGGCTTTCTTGTATAATTCTTCTGGTTTGGGGGGGAGAATTTCCGAATATGTGTCAAAAAATTCTATTGGCAGACCGTCTAAACCAGTTGCTTTGTTACGGGAGAGTCCTTTGATGGCCGCCCGTTTTTCCATTTTTGTTACTCATATGTAGGCTGTCCGGTTTTAGGTTTAAACCTATAAAAACCGATAAAACCCCACTGAAAGAGAAATAACCCTCACCAGTGAAAACATATAAACACTGAAAAAACACCTGCACAGCCACAAACTAAATGACATTCAAAGACAGGAAAAAGAGAGTGAAAGAGTCATTTGTTTTCTTCCTGAAGGGGCCAATACAATGTAACTTTGTTATACAAGGTAGCAGTAAGAAAGTCTAGGCTAACATTATTCTTCTTGAGTTTTGTTGTTTAGGGATGCCACTAAAATATTGTTTCTTCTTCCTTTTGTTGAGTTCTGTGGTCTTTGGTCTAAAGATGCAGGGTTTAGAAGCATGTTTTAGGTCTTGTTTAATTATTTTATAAACTGTAGAGAATCAGGAAATATCAAAATCATATATGATATTTTGGCTGTGTTTGATTCTTTCACTGATAGGTAAATTGGCTGGTTTCATAAGAATCTTTCCTAATATGTGTCATCATATTTACCCACAGAGAATGGATAAAAACCCTTAATACATCAGC
Organism: Triturus cristatus; assembly: GCF_964204655.1. Lineage (NCBI taxonomy): Eukaryota > Metazoa > Chordata > Amphibia > Caudata > Salamandridae > Triturus > Triturus cristatus. The sequence goes on along the minus strand of NC_140590.1, from coordinate 461,022,132 downwards.
CCCCAGTTTCTAGTGAGTCAGTATTGACAGTAGGTGAATTGCCAACACCTCAGGCTTTTAACATTCAATGCAAGGTATAGTGACAAGTATATGTGAAAAGAGCGCTATCACCAAGCATCTGGGATAGTAGTTAAAGCAGGGCACCAGACTTTTGGAAAACAAAGAACTCAGTGTAACTTGGAATGCTCTGCAATAAAGGTTCTTTCCAAGTTCAAAAAAGATTGGAGTGATATTGTTTGTATTTTGCAGTGATTCAGCTACGCATATGAAAATGTTTGTGTGATGACTTGTCAAAATTGATAACTGAGCTAAGGTGCTTCCCTGTAAGAGATCCTTGCCACCTGTTAAATGGTATGCTGAAAGCATCCTTACAATCTTCAGAGTTTATGAGGAATGCTATTGACTCTTTAGCCCCTTCTGGTGCACTGTTTTCTTATGCACAGGAACTAAAACACAAATATTTATAAAGGAAGAGTCATCCAAACAGTGTCCCTTAGCTCATGGTTCTCAGTCCAAGGGGCTATGAATGCTATATTATCCATGTGCAACCGTTTACAGAATTTATGCTGAGTGATGATATCAAAGGCAAGAAATGTGAGGATCTTTGATCACATATTGTCAGTGATGTGAAACAAGTACACTCTACTGCATTCTTAGATTTTAACAGGAAAACATAACTGTAGTGGACATAATAAAAAATCTAGAGTCTGAAAACACCCTTGTCTGCCAAGTGTTCAGCATAATTGGTGTAGATGTGAAACATCTCCTTGAGAGTAGGCTGGGCAACACCTTTAGTGACTTTGGTACTGCAACATGTTCCATGTTAGAGTGCTTGCCACTTGGTAAGCAAAGCAATGGCGAAGAGCAATTCAGGAACTTTTATTTTACAGTGTATGAGAAATGGCTTGTAATGATGCATAGAAATGTCCCTTCGCCACCAATGGCATTTGAAGTCAATGAAACCTCACTGTGGTACTCTGTTCTAGATCACTTCCGTAAAGGGGAATTTCTTCCGTATTTTCAAAAGTGCTGCTTCATTTTTGACCGCTTCAATAACTCTGAGGGCATAAGAGCTCAGATCAGCGCAAATGTTGCAGAACCTGCCCTGAGAATCACAATCTTCAAGTAAACCAGTATTGGCATATATAGCTATGTCAGTGGCCAGAGTTAACAAATTGTGTACTGGCTGTTTTTGTATTGCCTGTCTCAAGTGCCAATGTTGAGAGGGCCTTTTCACAGAAGTTTACATCAGAAAGAAAGAGCGAGCGCACATGACCAAAGACTCAGTGAAAAAGTATTGTATGGTGTACTACAATAAGCTTAATTTGCAAAAATCTATTTGGCCTCTTATACACTATACTTATACTGTCTATTTACCATGCACTATCAGTGCAGAAAGCAAGAAATAATAAGAGAAACGTTCCATAAACACCGGAAAAACACTGTTTCTGTCGTTTCTAATGGCGCAAAAATGTGTAACCACTGATAACCACTGTTTTTTTAAGGTATTGAAATCACTTGAAAACACTGGAAAAAACCCCACCAGAATTTACTAAAAATAGAAACTGAAAACAGGAAAGCCTACTCATATGTGAGTTGTGGGTATGGTAGGCCATCTAGGAAATTATCGACCAATTAGTCGGCAATGTGTGCAGGTGCGCTGTAGAGGGTGCTGTAATAGTTGCAAAACGCATCATTGATCTTTTGTGTGTGGACTATGCCCAACCCTAGGTACAATTATACGGTGAACAATAGGTGTCTGGTTGTCTCTTAATATTCGGGCCAGTAGTGTTCCAGATTTGTCAGCCTCCGTGTGCTTCAGTTGTGTGTATACTTTGTGGTCTGTGACCCGTAAAGTTTCTAATACTTTGCCATGTTGAATACGCGTTTCACGTAATGGAGCTAATTTGGTCGAGTCATTTGCTGCTGCATGCTTCAACTCGGTCATTGCAATTTCTATTCTAATGAGATGTTTGTGTGTTTCCTGCCTGGCTCCTACTGTGGTTCCGATTGCAGTGCCACGCACTACAACCTTGAGTGCGTCCCATTCTATTAAGTTTGAGGAGGCAGTGTTCCAGTTCTCTGAGAAATAATTTGTGATGGCTGTGGATAGTGCAGTGCGGAAGGGAGCGTCCTCTAATAACTGGGGCCAAAGCTTCCAAGTGTGGACCGGGGTAGGTACTCTGCCCCATGTAAGGCTAATCTCTAGGGGGTTATGGTTGGAGAAAGTCTTAGCCAGATATGTAGTATGGATAACTTGGGTCGCAACGCTAAGGGAGCAGAAGAATCTGTCAATCCTAGTATGTAGCTGGTGTACTGGCGAGAAGGAGTATTCTATGTGTGTTGGGTGTAAAAGTCTCCATACATCTCCCATTTCCCATCCAGTCACCCAGCCACACAAGGCCTCAGCTTGTTATATGGCCCCTGCTCCATGCAGGGGAGGGTGTGATCTGTCTAGCTCTATGTCCATTATGGAGTTACAGTCCCCTCCTAGTAGCCATCAGTATGTGTCCCATCCAGTCAGTACCGTGTTGAGTTTGTTAAAAAAATTGTCTTGGTCAAAGTTTGGGGCGTGGATGCTCCCTAAAACCACCGACTGGCCATCTAGTGTTCTCCGCAGTAGTATATATTTACCCTGGTCGTCTACGCATCGTTACAATTCGGTAAAGGGGACTTCGTGTCTGACCCATATGGTCACCCCTCTAGCAAAGGCCGAGTAATTAGTAGAGAATATTTGACCTCTCCATTTCCTACGAACTTTCCCAGCTTCTAAGTCAGTGAGGTGTGATTCTTGCATGAAAACTATTTGCGCCTAAGGAGTTGCGCTTGAACCCTATGCCTTATGTGTCCTGACCCAAGCCCCTGCACGTTCCAGGAGGTTAAAGTATACGAGCCTAATGTGTAAGCCCATTTCCTGTCGTGGGCCAGAAGTCCCATGTCCCCTTCAAACTAATAATACTCGGTGCAGCCAATAATCTGTGCTGGGCCAAACGGTGAACCGAAACATACAAGTAGTGTGATACGGTGCGTATGCTTTGTGGGGGTGGTCGCCACTATCCATCATGTTGCTTGCATAAACACAATAGCCTAGGATGCTCAACGGGAACCCGGGGGGGGGGGGAGGGTTTATCTTGATTCCTTGTTGGACCTAATCGCCTGTGGTGCAGCCTATCGTACAGGGAAGAGTGGGATGTCGTGCCTTGTATACACATAGAAAATGGTAACAGCATTATGACATATATTGTGTACATCGGGCACTTTATGTATTAGGAATGTTCGGCACCATAAATAACATATGATTCAGTGGCCCTGTTCGGCCCCTGTGTTTACAGTTACCTTCATGAAAGGAGTGCATTTAGAACAAGCATTTACAATGCAATAGGCTAGTGGCATTGTAAATGAGAATGCCTTTTATTTATGTTTTTAAAACAAAAACCAAAAATAAAAGGCATTGTTATTTGCAAAGTCAATAGCTCAAACTCGCATAAATGTGAGACCTATTGCATTGCAAATGCTTGTTTGGCTCTGGTTGTGACAAGGCGGCCAGTCACACATGCAAATGAAGTGTTTGAGGTCAATAGGCAATCATATTGGAAGTGTGATCAGTGAGAATTTACGACTGGTCAACAAAGGCACGTGACTCGGCGGCGCGCACCTCCACACCCCATTTCTGGCCACATACATACCAAAACGAAGTACAGTGCTTGTGCTATAATTCATGAATTCGTCATAAATCCCAAAGCAGAAGGGTAATAACGACGGGATCCACAAATCAAGGCCTCCAAAATAACCCAAATGAGCTCTTATTTTGTGAACTCGCTCTCGGGGTGCTATGCGAATGGCCCCGAATATCAGTTGCTAAATTATGGGACAGGCAGCGCCATGAACGGCTCTTACAGGGACTCTGGCAGCATGCACTCCAGCTCGTATGGCTATAACTACACAATGGCATGGACCTCACAGTGAACTGGCAAGCCTCTTCCGGCCACTTCGGGCGGTGCGGGACAGCTCCTGCGGCTTCGCCTTAGATCCCTCGGCCACCCAGGAGGGCAGGTTCAGGCAGGCGCCCAGCTGCTCCCTGTCCTCGCCAGAGCCATTGCCCTGCTCCAACAGCCAGCAACCGCCATCCTCCTCCGCATCCCCCCGTCCAAGCAAGCGGCCCCCGGCAGCTCCAGCCACTTCACGGAACTCGAGGAGATGAGCGCCTCCTCAGAGGCGAAGGAGGGCACACCCGGAGCAGCAGGGCGCCGGCAGAGCCCCCCAGCAACCCCTCGGCCGCCTCCCGGGACGGACAAGCACCGCAGATCTTCCCCTGGATGCGGAAACTTCACATCAGCCACGGTACTGCTCTTTCATTTCTTGTCACTGTGAAGAAAATGTCCTGTTTTCCTCCCTGCACCCCGCTGAATTCACCCAGTTGTAGACCAGCCCTGCATGTATCCCCCGGGTGAGCGCTGGAAGATGCTTTAAATGTTTGTGGTTTGCTGCTATGTTGAAATGATGGCCAGCCACGGCTAATTCAAAGGATGCTGGAACGTATTATTTTTCACGACAGTGTTAGTTCATATTTTTATTTTTATGCAGTCTAACTACAGCAAAGGTGCAGCGTTACACTTTCTTTATTGCGCTTAAACCTTTATTTAAAGTAGGGGACACTGATATGCGCAATATAAATGGGCCAGCTAAACAAAATCCACTGTAAGGGGTGGTTTGGCATTTCTTGCTAGGTGTAAGAATTAAATCTGCTGCTCTGGAAATTATTTAAACTGTGAAGGCAGCAATGAGTGGCCCGCAGATGCTGTGAGCCCCGTTTGAGCTCCCTGAAGGCAAGCTCTCTGCCCCTGTCCAGAAACCTGTCTGGGTGCCCGCAGGTGCTGCACACTGTCTGCCCCTCTTCCAGAACCCTATCGAAGTGCAGCGAGCTCTCTGCCCCTGCCCAGAGCCCTGTCTGGGTGCCCTGCAGCTGCTGCACCCTTTCTGCCTCCCTCCCAGAACTCTGTCTTATTGCCCGGAGGTGCAGCAACCTCTCTGCCTATGCCTAGAGCTCTGCATAAGTGCCCCCAGGTGCTGCACCCCTCTGCCCGTCTCACAGAACCCTGTCTAAGTGCCCAAAGGTGCAGGGAGCTCTCTGCCCAGAGCCCTTCCTGAGTGCCCTGCAGGTGCTGCTCGCTTTCTGCCCCTGTCCAGAGGCTTCGTCTGCACGCTCTCTGCCCCTGCACAGAGCTCTGCCTTAGTACCAAGACAAAAAGCAAATAACAGCGGCGTGTAATAAAAGCAGATGGGGCCTCATAGAGACAGGAAGGGAACGAGCGAGCAGGAGTTGTGCTAACGCCGCGAGCCGTAGGGGTGCACATCGCCTGTCCTCCAGACGCGTGCACATCTCCTGTCTCCCTTTAGAACAGAAACCGACGACAATAGATCTCACCAAGGCGAGCAGCACATACGCTGCGTCGCTAGGCGAGACCTAAAAAGGATACGTGCTGCTACTAGGGTCATTCAGTGGGGCACCCGCTGCCACCGAGACCTAGAGATTGAGAGTGTTTTACAGGTTATACTGTTCACCCCAGCAAATCGTCTGCTGTCTGAGGTGTCACTGATGGGAACCGGGTGATGCTGCGCTCCGAGTCCGACTGTATGGTGCTGTCCTCGGAGGAGTCAGTCGCGATCTGGAGATCTTTGTTCCTGAAGGGGTGTGCTATTGCCAGTGCCTCCTGTTTGCCATGCAGAGCCTTTTCATGTGATGGTCCGGTAGTAGCAGGTCTATTCAGTCCCCTAGCGCTGCGTCGAGATCCGCGGCCCTGAGCTCGTGTAGGACTGCTGGGCATGTTGCGGAACGAAACGCCAAAGCTCGGGACCGGGTCCATTACTTCAATCCACTCCTCGGTGTCTCCTGTGATGTCGAAAAAATATGTTTTTTGCTTGTGCATTATTTTTAAATGGCCCGGGAATATCAGTGCATATTTAAGATGTAAGGCACGCAGCTTTTTCTTTACTGCTTGAAAGGAGGATCTCTGGCGCTGCACCATCATTGTATAATCAGGATAGAGAGATATCTGATGGTGTTCAAAGTGAATCTGAGTCTGTTCACGCGCTTATTGTAACAACACATCCCGGTCTCTATAGTTCAGTATTTTAACTATTAATGGTGGCATTCCAGCTTTCGGCGCTCCAGTAGGAATCCAGTGGGCTCTCTCCACGCAAAAGTAGGGCGAGAAGCCCTCAGGTGCCACATGTTCCTGAAGCCAGCGCTCCATGAAGTCGGCCGTCTTGGGCCCCTCGCTGCGCTCCGTTAGCCCATTGACCTGTACATTGTTCTGGTGGTTCCTGCCCTCCGCATCTTCAATTCTGTCTTGCAAGCCATTGACTAGTTGCTGTAGTTGTTGTATGTGCTTTGCGTGTTCTTTTTCTTGAGGGTCAATGTCGCTCAGAGTTTTCTCGTGCGTGGTCAGCCGGAGTAGCGTGAAGCCACTTGTAAACGATCGAATTTGCTGTTCGATCGCTTTTCGGGAATCTGACTTCCTGCAGCTTATCAGGAGGTGTCCCCGAGGTGCCGGGGGGAATGGAGTCCGACAATGGGGTCTCAACGGCGCTTTCTAGGTCCCCTGCTGGGTGGCCCGCAGTGAGGGTTGAGTCCTGGGTTTTCCCCTTATTACGCCCCATCTTGCCTGTCAGCCCTCCTCCTTGTCAAGGTGTGGGACGACCAAGAAGTGCCGCCTCTGTGTCGCAGGTGGGGGTAGTGAGGTTCTCCAGAGTGCGTACACACAGCCCAGCAGTACTGAGGCAGGGCGTGTTGTAGATAGACTTACATCCCAATTCGGTGGTCCTTACTTGTTGGCCTGTATAAGAGTCAGCGGGCCCCTCGCGGCCCCAGTAGAGGTATGGGCTTGCACTATGCTTCTTCCTACACCACCAGCCAGGCAAGACTCCTGGCGAGTGCTGCTTGGGTATTTGATTCAAGAGTTGAGAATTCTGTATGTAGATGTATCCATTAGAAGAGCAATATACTTACGTTCAGTGGTGATTATTCTGGTGCATCCTCTATCTGCCTGCAAATTCCTCACCGACCTGTGTAGCTCCTGCTGCTGAACAGCAGTGCTTCAACAATCACAATAAGGTAGCAGGTTAGTTTTGTACACTACATTCCTCTCATTTCACTCATAAAAAACCATTGAAGTTATAGTTAGTTCAGATAACTATAACTCGCGTGCCTGCAATCCACTGCTCATGACGTCACATATTACATCACTCATGACATGGTCAGTGGCATCACTCATGACATCATCCTTGTGATAGAGTGGCGGTCGCGCGAGTTATAGTTATCTGAACTAACTATAACGGGGGGATTTCAATGGTTTTTTACGAGTGAAATGTCCAGCTAACTATAACATGTGTGAAACCTATGGTTTTTTAAGTGAATTTGCAAGGTTTTTTAAATGCTAATTCCTAACTATAACGTGTGTGAAACCTATGGTTTTTTAAGTGAATTTGTAAGGTTTTTTAAATGCTAAGTTATGTATGTATTATTATATTTTTTATATATTTATTTTACAATAAACTACCTATGTATATAGTTATAGATTGACTGTATCCTGTAATATGGAATGGCTTGTTTAAAATGAGGTTTTTTTTTTTTTTTAAGGTCTTTCACCGTGCGCGCACCCCACGATTTTTTGGAAAAAAAAAATGTTTTTTTCATCCTTCGGGGTCCTTCAGGGACCCCCTGACAAAGGCTAGGGGGTCAGGAACTCTCTGCCCTGCCCCCTTTTCACGTTCTCCACCTTTCTTTTTCACTGTCACACACAAAACACTCAAAATGGCGGCCGAGACTTCCTGATTTCGACCGATTCGAATGTTGACTGACATGTAACCACCAATCAGAATTACGCTCGCGCTTATAGATATTTAAGTACTTTTAACTGCAATTTTCTCAGGAACTACTGAACAGATTGACACCATATATGCAAAAGGCACATGCCTGACCTGAGGACTACCTCTTTGCCAAATTTCAAGTAATTCTGTTCAGCCGTTCGGGCTGTACCTTCGACTAAAGGTCCTATGGGAAAATGCATGGGGAAAACGCGTTTTGGGACCCCACTTTTTTCTCAGCCCCCGCTTGACGAATCACCCAGAGACTTTCAGGCTAGGAGCTGAGCGGAGCGCCCCATTAGTTTTGAAAATTTTGCGAGGATTCGTCAACCGGTGCCAAAGTTATTCAAAATAGAATTTTCAGATTTCCTATGGAAACTCGGTCCTAACTATAACTATCCACTGGCGACCGCCAGTAGATAAAATATATATATATATATATATGTATTTTTGTATGAATTGTTTTTAATACAAGAACCTGGCTAATGCTGTTGGGCTAGGCCTAAAACAATACTTTCATACACTCACAGCTAAATACTATTCATAGAATTACAAATATGTACAAATTTGCAGTTGACAAAAGGATATATGACCCCTTCAAAGAGGGCCTGACAAGAATGATCTACTACAAATCTTTACCCCACAGGGTTACTATGTTAATATGTGATATCCTGTTAAACAAAATAAGTCTGTACAGGCTTCAACTCAGCATCATAACAATCTACCCGTAAACGCCTACTGGCTTTAACATATGCTTAAATCCTTTATTGTTGACTTGTGACCATAACTAACTCGGTTCTACTGTATTGAACATAGAATTTCCCACATGGAATTCTTCAGGCATACAGTCATAAAATGAGAAATACGTACAAAATTATTGTTAACAAATATATAACTCTTCCTAGGGAGAGCCGAACAAAAATCACAGTGCAGATCTTCTACCATCAGGGTTCGTCAGAGAAGGTAACCAACACCAAAACCAAAACCCTGGCCTACTACGGTAATCAACAAGAGATCATGTAACAAAATGCCTGTCTACAGGTTTTAACAAAGCATTTTAGCAATCAACTCTTCAAGACTTTCTTGCTCTAACATATAATTTTCACAATAAATTATGCCTAGACTGGCTTTGTTGTAGCTTAAAATAAAAAAACTGAGCAGACCGATGGCATCTAAACTAACTTTTCCTGGACCACATTTTCAGTCCCTGATCATACTAAACTTATTGTAAGCTTATCTCTCATAACTACCTGCCTTCCCACTGACCATTTTCTTCCATCACATACTTCTTTGAGTTCCAGACTGGGCTTAAGAGACTCATATCATTAGGCAAACAGCCAGTCCAAACTCTCATCGGCTGTCTGTTGGTCTGTCTCAGCCCTAGCCTCTTATTTAACCCCATGCTTCTGTCTCTCCTCTATGCTCCAGATGTGCCTTGAAGCAGTCCGATCCCTCAGTTCAGTTTTCAGTATTAACAGGCACGAGCCCAGACTTTAGATTTTCTACTGCGTTGTGTCTTTTGCATAAACTGTACTCTTTCCCATTTCCTATTTATTTAGGTTTAAATATGTTTATTGATTAATCAGCCAGAGAACATACATCGGACACAAATACACGAGTGCCTGTAATGAACCATCGTCCTGCTCAACCTCCTGATGCTCGCAGTCCACGAACGCGCAGCTGAAGAATCATTTAGTCAAACATAACTGCCCCACAACAAAACCCTCCCCCCCCCCCCCAAAAACAAAACCAAAAATAAAGGCAAAAACCTCCAGAAAAAAACCCTGCCCCACCCTTCCCAAACCCCACCCCTACCCACCCTGGCTCCGTGTCTCCCCCGTGGCCAAACCCAAGTTTAAGTCCCCGCTCCCTCTGGTTGTTCTGACAGTCGTAGCAATCTCAGATACCGGGGACATGTAACCTCCCTGAACTCAGAGGCTAGCAGCAACAGAAAGGGCTTCCACAATTCCCTGTACTTGTCCCCTTCCCCCGCCATAGTTAGTGTCAATTTTTCCATTCCTAGAATATACCATAAATGATGCAGCCAACCTATAAAAGTCGGTAACTGAGGTGTACGCCAGTGTGTAAGTATGTTCTGTACAGCGGACCCCAGAGCGATGGCCGTCAGTCTACCTCTGCGGGAGCGTAATGGGTAAGTCAAGGGGTTCGGCAACCCCAAAAGCACATAGGCCGGGAAGCGTGGAACTTCAGTTTCCAAGTGAGCATCCACCTCGTCCAGCACCTGTTTCCAGTAGGCGTGGAGGAGAGGGCAGTCCCACAACACGTGCGTTAGGGTTCCCACTTGTCCGCAACCCCTCCAGCACGTCGCCTCCCTAGAGCGGTCCATCTCGTGTATGCGTTCTGGGGTGTAATACCAGTACGTTACTAGCTTCGTAAGGGTTTCAGTGAGCCCCATATGGTAAGCTGAATGCCGTGCCCTGTAGTATAGGCCCTCCCACTCCTTATGACTCGGTGTTCTCCCCAGTTCCCGCTCCCATCTGTGCCTGCTAGAGTTGTCGGTATGCATATGTTTGATCTGTGGTTGCTTGTAGAGGTCTGAGACGAGGTGTTTATCTGAGGTGCGTGTAATAAGCCACCGCTCGTAAGGAGAGAAATGCCTGTCTGCCCCGGCAAGCACCTGTATCTGCAGTGCCCAGTGTCGCACCTGCATATATCGCAGCCTTTCCCTCTCCGGCAGCCCGTAGACACTCTGCATCTGAACAAACGGGAGCACCCCGCCCTCCCCATACACATGACACAGGGAGCGACAGCCCGCCTCCCTCCAGGTGGCATAGGTAGCTTCTTCCAGACCCGGGGTGAAGTCAGGGTTGCCCGTCAGCGGGGTAAGCATGGAAGGGAATGTGGTAAACTCGTGCGCGAGGTTAGTGGCGTCCCAAACCTCAAGGGGCACCCGCGTGATGTGGGAGGCATACAAGTTACGGGGTCGATGCCCCTTGCGTAGGAACGGCACTTCTTGTAGAGGACGTGCAGCCACCGATCCTGAAACAACCAGTGTTTCTCCGACTCTCACTTGCTCCATTCCACCAGGTACCGCAATTGGGCCGCCTGGAAATAGAGTCTCAGATCAGGGACCCCGAGCCCCCCCGCCTCCGGAGCCAGCGTCACCAGTGCACGTCTCATTCGCGGCTTCCTCCGGTACCAAATAAATCGGGATAGGTCCGACTGCATCAATCGGATCCACCTCTCCGGAGGGTGGAGCGGTATAGTGCGGAAGAGATACAGAATCTGCGGGAGGATGGTCATTTTCACCGCTGCAATTCAGCTCAGCCACGACAATGGATAGTGCCGCCATCTGTCGAGCTCCCGGCAGATCTTATCTCGTAGCCGCGTATAGTTCATATGAACCACCCTGGGTAGCGACGGGGCTAGCTGAATCCCCAGGTATGGTATCGAGTCCTCCGCCCAACGCACGGGAAGCTGAGTTTGCAATTGATCACGGGTGGCCCGCGACAATGATAGGTCCAGGGCCAAGGATTTCCCCGCGTTTACTCGAAACCCGGCCGCACGGGCAAAGACCTGCAGGTCCGCCCAGCACGCCGGGAGAGCCGTCCTCGGGTCGGAGAGTGATATGAGGACATCGTCGGCGTAGAGACTAATAGTGTGTACGTAGCCCCCAAACCTAATAACCGTAATCCTCGGGTTTTGGCGCATCCGCTGAGCTAACGGCTCCATATAGAGGGCGAAAAGGAGGGGAGACAGCGGACAACCCTGCCTCGTACCCCTCTCAATGTGAAATCTAGTGGAGGTGCACCCATTCACCCGAACGGTGGCAGTGGGGAAGCGGTAACAGTTAAAGACATGCGTGCGGAATCGGGTACCCAGTCCTGCCCTCTCTAAGACTTGTTCAAGGAATGGCCAGTGTACGCGGTCGAATGCCTTTTCGGCATCAATGGCCAGCATCATGAACTCTCCCGGGACCGGGTGGCCTTCTCTATAAGATGCAGAAGCCGCTTCGTGTTGTCTGTCGTCTGTCGCCCCGGGATAAAGCCCGCTTGGTCTGGGTCCGTGAGACCCGGCATGAGGGGCCCGAGGCGGGCCGCCAAAATCCCGGTATACAGTTTAAGATCAATATTGAGCAGTGAGATCGGGCGGTACGATCCGCATTGGGAGTGGTCTTTGCCGGGTTTGGGAATTACTGTTATAGACGCTTCCAGAAGGTCTCCTAGGATAGCGCCCTGAGTCGCAAAGGAGTTAAACAGGGCAAGCAGAGAGCAACATTTCTTGTAAAAGAGCGCGGAGAATCCGTCCGGTCCCGGGGCTTTCCCCAGTTTGAGCCGCGAAATAGCGGACACCACCTCCTCCACCCTGATGTTACTATCTAGATGATCGGCCTGCTCACGAGACAACGCCGGCAGTGTGACGGAATCGAGGAAAGCCGTGCCGTCTGAATAGGCTAGCAGATCTGCCGCGTACAGGGACTCATAGAAGGCCCGGAAAGTCTCCGCGATCTCCCCGTCTGTTGTCGCTTCCGTGCCGTCCTCCCGAGCTGATAGCCTGACTCCTTGCCGCTGACGAGCTTCCCTGAGCTTGTGAGCCAGCAGACGCCCGCACCTGTCTCAGCCCGCATAGTAGGCATGGCGCAGCCTTAACGCTGCAAACTCTGCCCTGTCCTGATCAAGCGCTGCCAGCTGTTGATGAGCCGCCTTGAGTTGTCGCCACAGTCTCGGGGCCCCCGTCCTCTGGTGCATTCTCTCTAGTTCCCGCACTTGCTGAGTAAGCTCCTCCCGTTTGCGTCCGTGTGCCCTATTGTCCGCTACCGAGATCGATATAAACTCCCCCCGAAGGACCGCTTTCAACGCCGCCCATTGTGTGGCAAGTGTTGTGTCTGTGTTGTCATTATGTGAGCAGTAGTCTCGTATGGCCTGGTGTATGCGCCGCACCACCTCATCTCTATGCAGGAGAGTGTCTCTAAGACGCCACACCCTGAATAAAGGCCCGGCGGGTGGAAGGGTGAAGGTAGCTATCACAGGGGCGTGGTCTGATAGTGACGCCACCTCTATCGCTGCCGTCGCTGCGAGCGCCCGTGCAGACGACGACGCCAAAATGTGGTCCAATCTAGCATAGGTCTTATGTGCATTAGAATAAAAGGAGCATTCCCTGTCTCGGGGGTGAAAGGTGCGCCAGAGGTCGCATCATCCCATGTCCTGCAGACGCGCAATCCCCTCCGGAGGGATGGCCCCCGTCTGGTGAGACCGCTGACTGGATCTATCTAGTATATTATCAAACACCAAATTAAGGTCCCCCCTAATATAATATGGCGGTAAGGCGTAGTCGTGGCCTCCGTGAGTGCAGTATGCAGGAAGCGTTCTGATCCCTCGTTCGGGGCATAGACGGAGCCTATAGTAAACTGCATCCCCCCGATTGCAAAGCGATAAGTCAAGAGGCGCCCTTTGATCTCGGCAATCTTATGAAGGACCTCCCCTCGAAACCGCTGCGCCACCAAGATCGCCACCCCTGCAGTTTTAGTGGTCCCAGAAGAAAAGAGCTGAGTTGGGAATCGCCTCGAGCAGAGGCGATAGCAGTCGCGCACCAGTAAGTGCGTTTCTTGCAGCAAGCAAATGTCCGCAAGTGAGTTTTCCAGGTATGATAGGACAGCCTTACGCTTAACCGGGTTATTCAGACCCCGAACATTCAGGGTCAGCACCTTAAGGTTAGTGGGCGGCATAGTGTGTGGCACAATGGATGCGCAGCAAGCGAAGAACCCTCAGCAGCATCGCCCCGGAGTTCCTGAGTGGGGAGCCAGTGAGGAACCCAATCGTCCAAACGATCATCTCGACCCTAGGAGAGAAGCCGACACGGAGCCTCCCATCCCTCCCCCACCCCCCCCCCAACTAACCCCAACATAAGAAACACAATACCATACAAAGAGAGAACATTGAGTCCGTCACTCATCCGTGACTGGTAAAGAGTCATTGAGGTATATCCGCTGATCGTGGAACGAAGCCCCCCCCTCCCGCCAGGAAGCCAGAAACGAAGAATGTCCTCATTCAGATACCACACGTGTCCGGGTCAGCCATTATTAGAGCCTGAGAGTTCCGTAGACACCGCTTCCAACGCCGACAACCGGCCCTTCGAGATCTCCGCAGCCGGTGGCTTCTTAGGACGGCGCCGGCATCCCTGCTGCCGCCAGCGTGGTGCATCAGTCGCAGCACCCGGCCCGAGCGTTGTGTCATCATTCCCCTCTTCTGGAAGGGTCACCCCCAGCGACCGGCTGGCCTCCGACAGAGAGCGCAACTGGTACAGTTTATCATCTTTCCGAAACACCAGACGGAAGGGATGACCCCAGCTGTATGGAATGTTATTCTGTTGAAGATGTGTCGTGATAGGTTTGAACAGGCGTCGCTTCTGCAGCGTGAGAGCGGACAAATCCTGGTATAGCACTGGTTTGTGAACACGAAACTGCAAGGGATGGAGGCGGCGCGCTTTTTGCAATATCAACTCCTTAGTGCGATAGTCTTTCACGCACACCAGTATGTCCGGCGGAGAGGCCGATGGGGCCCTGGGAGGACCCACTCTGTGCGCCCGGTCGATCTCCAGGTCTGCATCCGACGGTCGCTCCAGAATATGATTGAATAGTTCCCTCACGTAAGTGAAGAGGTCCTTAGAGTCCGCGTCCACCCTCACCCCTCGAATTCTAATGTTATGGCGGCGGGAGCGGTTTTCCAAATCGTCAAGGTGTACCTGCAGATCCACCTGTTGGTCGTGCAACCTGATGATCTCTTGTTGCAGGTTTGTTATTTCCTCGTCCCTGCCGTCACTCTTGCTTTCCAGGCCCGCCACCCTTTCGCCGATGCTGTCCACTTCGCCACGCACCTCTTTAAGTTCCGACGCGAACTCTTGCTTGAGGGTTTGAATATCGTCCCTGAGCGCCGCGAACATGGACTCCAGAAAGGCCTTGGTAATGGGTTCAGAGCCCCCGTCGTCCGGCTTGCCTTTTCGCGGCCCTCCAGGTTCGGTCGCCGCCGCCATCTGGCTCGTCGGGGACTTGGAAAAGAGCTCCTTGAGCGTTTTATCCTGCCTCTTTCGGACAGTGGTCATAGTCGCCTCGCGGAGCCCCGTGCGGAGCTCCCAGGGGTCTCGTCCTCAGATCTTCCCTCGAGTGCACCAGGCCCCGTCCCCGCTCAGCTCACTGTCGCTGTTCGGCCCTGGCAGCGCTACCGTCTCCGGTACCTGCAAAAGCGCCGCGTCGCCGGTGGGCCTCTTGATCTCGGCCGGTATGAGCGTGTTCACCAGTCCTGGCCCCAGCACCCGGACGGCAGCCGGCTACACGTCCTCCGCCACAGGTCGCGTCCGCCTGTATTTGGCCGTCGGGAAGGCCTCAGCCAGGTACCCGCCTCACCGCCAGCCCGGGCCTGCCGCAGAAGGCGAGGACTCCCGCACTACGCTGCCCAACCCTCCATGTCTCGAGCCACCAGGGTGCGAACTCCGTGCTTCCCCCGGCCGCGACACCAGGCCTACGCACTGTTTAGGGCGAGGGATGGGGCGCTCCTCCGGCCCAGCTCTTCCCCATGGCACACCAGGCCCACGCCGCCGAGGGGCGACACCCCCTCCGAGGTCACCTGCTGCCGCCTGCTCCCCGGAGCCTCCAGGACAGAGCCCGGCGTGCGCGCCGAGCGCAGGCCACCAGCCCCCGGGGCCGCGCGCCGAACGCCGACAACCCTCTGAGTCGATCACACCACCATGCGGGGGGAGGCGCGCAATGGATCTCCCGCTTACCTTCAGTGGGCTATGGCGCCCTCCCCACCGGCTCTTAGGCTGTCCTCGGCCGCGTCTCCGCCGGAGCCTCCCGGGCACCACCACCGTCCGCCACAGTCGGGCCAATCGCCACTCGGCCTCTGCTTCTCCCGTCAGGACTCCAGCGCTCCAGCTAGGCTGCACCCTCCGCTGCCGGCGGCGCCCCGCCTCACCACCACTCTGGTCCGGCGGCGAGCCTTCCCACAAGCTGGCCCCGCTCCGTCCGGGCACCACGTCGCTCCTCCACTGCTCGGGGGTTCTGCTCTGAACCGGCTGGGGCCCCCCCGCTTGCCGTACGACCCAAGGTCCGGGCCACCGCCGTCAGCACCCCCGGTCTCTGGGCCTCGCGTCGGCCGTGCCTCCTCCGGCGCCGCGTCGGCCGCGAGCGCCGCCTCCTCCGGGTCGTGAACCAGGCAGCCCCAGATCCCGGTGAGCCATTCCTGTCGAGCCCCCGGTGACCTCGGTCGTCAGGAGTGCTGATCCGGCACTGGTAGGGCTATTTAATGGCCGGTGCTTGCTCTGACCCTGGCGGGAGCTCCGGAGCAGGGCGACTGCTCACACCGCCATCTTGGCTCCGCCCCCTCCTAGTTTTTTTAAACGTTTTAAAATGTAGGCTAATTCTGTAGGATAAAGGCTCTTCCTTTGGCCTCTCTGCGGAGCAGGCGGACGTTTTTGAGCCGCAATCATGGCTGCCCTAAGACCTCTTGTCAAACCAAAGATTCTTAAGAAAAGAACCAAGAAGTTCATTTGTTATGTCAAGATTAAGCGTAACTGGCGCAAACCACGAGGTATTGATAACAGAGTGCGCAGGAGGTTTAAGAGCCAGATCCTGATGCCCAACATTGGTTATGGTAGGTATAAAACGACCAAGCACATGTTACCCTCAGGATTCCGAAAGTTTCTGGTACACAACGTGAAGGAGCTGGAGGAGCAAATGATGAGTAACAAGTCCTTCTGTGCTGAAATCGCCCACAATGTATCATCCAAAAACCGCAAGACCATTGTAGAGAGGGCTGCCCAGCTCGCCATCAAACTCACAAATCCAAAGGAGAACGGGTAGACTGCTCTTTCTTTGCAGCTGTTATTTGCAAATAAAAACTGTAAAAACTTTACAAAAACTCTACTCTGGTGTTGAAATTCCTTTAAATAGCTTGCAAAGTTTAGACACTACCTTCTGCTACCCATCAGCATCAACTGTGTCCCAGTTGCTAGAAGCCTTTTACATCAGTGCAACCTTAGTTGTTGACTGAACCACCTTTGCTGTTGAAGCAGTCCCTAAATGCTAAGCTGGTGTTTTCCATTAAGAGGATTATCTTAAACATTGAGGTGATAGTTCCTGAAGCTCTTGTAGTTGAGGCAGTCTTCAACATTAAAATGATATTGTTAAGATGCTTGCCAATTGAGACTCCATTTTTAGCTGCAAAAATGCTGCACCTATTGTTATCTGTCCTCTTGACATTTTGGAGACTCAAGACAGACCAAGACACAAAAGGACTCCATGTAGAGCACTGAAAAGACATAGGCCACAACCCAAAACGGCCTATCTTTGTCAATCTATGATTTTGTTTTTGTATTTTTAGAATTTTTATATAGCGCAAACTAGACCCGAAGATATCCGGTATCAGAGCGCTTTACATGAGCACCAGTTGGGTTACAGACGGGCACATTCATTTTTGTTGGGCACGGGGAGATTAAGTGATAGATTCTTTGTAACTTTTGTATGAGTCCTTTATGGGTCTTGCCTTGTATTCTGAGTTTGGTATGATCTATAACCAATGTCTCCTCTAAAGTTTTGCCTAGGGCTTGTCACATAAACGTTTAAGATTCCAGCCTAAATTAAATGGGTGTGTTTTTTCCAAAATGTGCAATATATAAAATCTAAGAACAAAAATGTAAAAGCCCATCCAAATACTCCTTAACCTGGAATCTTACCCCTGCTGGTCCTGTGGTTGTGCCTGCACCTAAATGGCTTGTGAATACTTCTGGCTCTAAGGAAAAGCAAGTGAATTGATATATCAGTTGCTTGGCCATGCATGCACTGAGGCAGCAAACAGTACATCCCGACGAAGCCAAGTTTCTTTGAGATAGAGTACTCAAATGTGTATAATTTTAACCCATGGATAATAAATAAGATTTCTTGCTGTTAAACAGACATTGCAGCGTTGTTTCAAACCAGATTATCGGGACATCACTCCAACCTGTCAGTCTTATGGCAAAAGATGTGGTTCACTGTGTCTCCTTAAGGAGTTTTTCCTATTTGAGTCTGACGGCTCTGATACTGAGAAAAAAACTCATTATTTGCTCTTCTAACAGAATACACTGTTTGTAGTTCAGGCTGATGAGGGGATTACCTGAATAGATCAGCAATGGTAATGCTATTAGGTGTGGCTCTAGTTGTTGGCCTTTTGGCTTTAATGTGCTTATTTAGTCTATGAATGTCTAAAAGCCAAAATGTGCATTTCTTATGGCAAAATGCACATTGCAGTAGTCCATGGCACTTTCTGTACAGATGTGCATAGTCAAAAGTGGAATGGCGTTGTTCACTGTCAGGTAAGCCAGTTGCTGAGTTGGGCTGTGGGCTTTGGTGGGGTAAAGCAAACTTTGTCATGCACTACAGTAGACCAGTGGATGAAGAGGGATGACTGAGTGCCCCTGTATGTATGTTTGCATGTATATCTGTAATATATATATATATATATATAATAAATCTTAATCATAGGCTTGGTTCCGTATGATGCACAGCGTTTTACACCACCGCTTTTATTTAAATGTGCTGTCTCCTGATAGGCCCGCTCTAATGAGCATGTTTGTGGCAGTCCCCCACAGGATTGTGGGATTCGTAGTGTGGCGGATTTCCCCCAAATGGGTGCTGTGTCACCTTGGGTCCCTGATTCATACCCTCCAATGGGCCCCGTGACGGGCACAGTCTTTAATCACAGCGCTGCTCCCCTCGTTAGGAACCGGACATGATTTCCAGCTCACCGACCCGCTTTGAATCTTCGCGGTTGTGCATCTTCTACGGCAGGGCCTGCCGCATATAAATTTCAGCTTCAAAGTTGCCCACTGGCGAAGATGCACTCTGGTAGCAGCAAATCCCCAATAGACTCTGCCAAACACGGGATGCAGCCTGACGCGTTTCGAAATAAATCTTAATCATAGGCTTGGTTCCCTATGATGCACAGCGTTTTACACCACCGCTTTTATTTAAATGTGCTGTCTCCTGATAGGCCCGCTCTAATGAGCATGTTTGTGGCAGTCCCCCACAGGATTGTGGGATTCGTAGTGTGGCGGATTTCCCCCAAATGGGTGCTGTGTCACCTTGGGTCCCTAATTCATACCCTCCAATGGGCCCCGTGACGGGCACAGTCTTTAATCACAGCGCTGCTCCCCTCGTTAGGAAACGGACATGATTTCCAGCTCACCGACCCGCTTTGAATCTTCGCGGTGGTGCATCTTCTACAGCAGGTCTGCCGCATATAAATTTCAGCTTCAAAGTTGCCCACTGGAGAAGATGCACTCTGGTAGCAGCAAATCCCCAATAGACTCTGCCAAACACGGGATGCAGCCTGACGCGTTTCGAAATAAATCTTAATCATAGGCTTGGTTCCGTATGATGCACAGCGTTTTACACCACCGCTTTTATTTAAATGTGCTGTCTCCTGATAGGCCCGCTCTAATGAGCATGTTTGTGGCAGTCCCACACTGGAAAAAACATAGGTTTTACAGACGTTATAGTTAGGAATTAGCATTTAAAAAACCTTCGAAATTTACAAAAAATAACATAGGTTTCAGGGACGTTATAGTTAGTTGGACATTTGACTCGTATATAACGAGAGAAATTCGCCTGTTATTGTTAGTTGAGCTAACTATAACTCGCGCGCCCGCAATGCACTGCTGATTATGTCACATATTACATCACTCATGACATGGTCAGTGACATCTCTGATGACATCTCTGATGACATCACTGATGACATCATCCAGTCAATGTGTGTTTCTGTAAAGTTTAAATATTTTTCATATATATCTATGCCAAGGTGTATTTAAGAATGGAAGCATTTACAAGTGCCTGAAGGGATTATTTAGTAGGTGCGTGACTGACTGTATAAGTGAGTGATTGAACATGTCTTACTGAATGCATGGGTTAGTGACTACACTGTGTGAAAGTCTGTATTAGTCTCTCAGTTGGTGTGTAAGCAACTGCATGGGTTGCTGAATAGCTACATGAGTATCTATATGGGTTATTTATTTGTTGTCTGAGTATCTGTATGCGTCCCTGAGTGTCTGTATGGGTGGGCTGGGGGGGTGTATGACTCTGTGCATAGATGTCTGAGTGGGTGATTTACTGGTTGTATGGATTCAAAAGCGCATCTGGGAAGGGCTGTATGGATGAGTTACTGTGTGTATGGGTGTGTTGGTGAGTGATGAATGAATGTCTCAGTGGTATATGCGTGAGTAACTACATATGTTTTAAGGCACTATATGTGAGTGTTGGAGTATATAAATGCCTATACATGAGAGTAAGTTATTTGAAGAATTTGTGTATAAATGAGTGTCTGCTTGTATCAGTAATTGTATAAGACAGTATATAAGTGTTAGTATCTCTATAAATAAGTGATATGGTGTGTCTATAAATAATGGACTTGGTGTGTATAACTGTATACATGAGTAAATGGATATGTGATTGATTCTTTGCATTACTGACTAGGTGTGTGAGTAACTCCATGGATGAGCGGCAGAGTGTGACTGCATGTATAGATGTACGAGTGCATATTATACTACTGTATTGATGAGTAACTACATGTATAAGTGACTGTATGTGTGTGTAGACCTAGGAAACAGTGAGTGGTATGTAGTATATGGCATTGTTGTGTGTATAGTTTCAAAAATTGTAGTCTGCATTTTAGAATGGGTGTATCAAAGTTTATATTAGGGCATCAGTATGTGCATCAGATTATCACGTGGATGATCTCATCAGTGATGTCATCATTGATGTCATCTGAGATGTCATCAGTGATGTCATCAGTGATGTCACTGACCATGTCATGAGTGATGTAATATGTGACATCATCAGCAGTGCATTGCGGGCGCGCGAGTTATAGTTAGCTCAACTATAACAGGCGAATTTCTCTGGTTTTATAAGAGTCAAATGTCCAACTAACTATAACGTCCCTGAAACCTATGTTTTTTTTAGTGAATTTCAAAGGTTTTTTAAATGCTAATTCCTAACTATAACGTCTGTAAAACCTATGCTTTTTTCAGTGAATTTCGAAGGTTTTTTAAATGTTAATTTCATATTTTAATGTGAAAAAACCTATATATATATATTTTTTTTTTTGTAATATTTTGGAACTCTATTATACTTCTCTTTTTTAACTTTAAAAATTGAGTATTGTTTTATATCTTCCCCCAAAAATATGTATATCTTTTTTTTTTATAGAAAACTGCACTCTCATACCGGTAGTGTACCAAGCTCCATCACCACGCGAATCCTATCCGCCATATTGCTAAACTTGTAAAGGATGCGCATTTCGTATATCCGACGGATTCGTGGCACCGCGTCCCGCGTAACATCATATACCTATGAGTTTGTGCCAGCTGCTTCATAGGTATCCGATGGGTACGCAGTAGCAAGCCATTCGTTACGTCATGTACGTATGGGGTCGCGCCCGCTGCGTATGCGATGAGTGCACGCTGCCAGGCCCTGTGTTACATCATAGATGTATGGTGTCGCGCTGGGTACGCCATTCCCTCGTTTTTTTGTTATGTCTCAAAACTATATCTAAATAACTTTAAACTGTATATGAGAGCAAGCGATAATCTAAAATATTTTAAACATTTATATATTTCTAACTGTAATAAACTCAATGCACGATTGCCATGTGACCTGAAAAAAAGCATTTGATTAGTTCATAACATTTCCCATTGTAACAGTTGGAGGACCCCACCCATTTTAGTCATTCTCTCTACAGCGTTTGATGAGACACACCCCTTCTGCTTGAAGAGCTTTTTTGAAAAGTTTTTTTGCTGTGTACACATATCTTCTACTACACACAACATGCAACGATCATCTTGATCAATATTCATGGTCTGTACATTAGCCTTCCACGTGTGATGGCCATGCATCTCAAACGTTACATCAAAAATCAAATGTGTGTTACACGATGCCCCTGGTGTGTGTGTGTGTGTGTGTCACATTATTGTGCTGCCTTTCAGCCTGGGTATTGCTGGCCCGAAGGGGTACCATCAGCCACGGGCAGAGTGCACATCCTAGATCACATGTGACAAACAGTAATGTGTACATTTGTATTGCTGTATTCTCTGTTGTCAGGCTTTACCAGTATAGTAGTGTGTCATATGTGAGACTTTCAGATTCACGTTTGGAATGCATTACTTGACTGTAATGAAGGTTATCACTATTTATGACGTAGCCTCACTGCTGATCCTCCCTCCATCCGAGCACATTCACATGTGTGCGCTTCGCGATAGCAACACTTTCAATAATACCGCACACCATTGACATGAGTGTCTGCGCATATCCACAACCTTCACAACGACCTGTGATGTTGGCCATTCAATGTTTTCGAACAGCATCTCATTAGCGACAGTTGACGCCCTCCTGGTACATGCTACATTAATGTAAATTGCGCATTCTGCGACGTCAAAACTGCAACAGAAACACACATAAGTACACTTCCTGGCCAGGCAGGAACTGAACAACGCCCAGGTCCCCGGAACTATTATTTACACCCCTACGCTCGCCTGGCGTACGCAAGCCCAGCCCACTTTGCGTACGTATAAATAGGATAACGACGATGCCACATGTCCCAGTTCTTCTACACTGCCTAAGGTGATATGGCTGCATCCACCTCGCATATCACAATACGCAATAAAAAAAAGGATCCATAAGGCGTACACCATCGTCGCAATCAACACTGCACCTGAATTGTGAACACTGCTGCCCGTTGTGTTTGGACACACAACAGTGACAGCCGGTGAGCAGTCGGGCCTGGGTGCACATGGGCTGCAATTGAGCGTGATGCTGCGGGATGGGTGGGGTGCATCAGCCTGGGTGCGCAGGTACAAACAAGCGATATTGCCCTGCTTTATAATGTGTTCTCTGACCTCATTCAGTCACATTCCTGTCTCATTTTAAGGACCTGCTGGACCGTACTGTAGGCCTGAGCCAGCGGGCAGTGCTGCCCTATAGACACGTGTTGAGTGCAGTGCTGCGGGAGGGGTGGGGTGCATCAGCCTGTGTGCAAAGGTGCGAACAACCGATGTTACCCTGCATACCAATGTGATCTCTGACTTCATTCAGTCACATCTCTGTCTCATTTTAAGGACCTGCTGGACCGTACTGTTGACCTGAGCCAGCAGGCAGCGCTGCCCTACAGGCACTTGGCGTTGGCTTTTGGGGCACTGTAGTGAGCTGATTACTAAGTGTACATGCACACAGGCTTACGCCACTGCATTACACGCGCACATTATGCTTCTACCATGTGTTCTGTTGCTTTGTATGTGAACGTTGGCATAACATATTATTATTTAACCTTGTGTATTCTTGTGCACTCCAACTCCTCTTTGAACCACGATTACCCCTAACAGTTCGAAGATCGTGCTTCAAGAAGGAAGGATGCACTCAACTGGTGTTTTCTATTAACGTTGAAAGAAACCTTCATTTACCTCAAGACGTTTCCAACATTATATTTTTTCTCCCTTTTCAGACACTGGGTTAGTGGAGCCAAAATGGGCGGAGCGGGAGCTCACCCCGTGATGATGCCCTGGGCATTCTGACGCCTTCCACCGTGGTATCAAGACACCGCCCCCGACCGGAGACCTGCTGGGCCACCCTGATAGCGGCACCCCAGAGTTGGAGCTCGCACCGGCAAGTCCTTGGACACACCGGTTGTGGCAGGCGAGCAGTCAAGCCTCGGCGTGCAGGAGTTGCAATTGAGCACAGTGCGGAGGAAGGGGCTGGGGTGCAGCAGCCTGGGTGCACAGGTGCAGGCAAGCGATGTTGCCATAGATAATAATATAATCTCTGGCCTCATTCATATCTCTGTTTCATTGTAAGGACTTGCTGGACCGCACTCTTTCTCGCGGACCCCAGCATCCCAGACACACGGGTGACGGGAGGTGAACAGCTCTGTCTCCTCCTCCCTCTGTTCTTTTCACTCTCCCTCCCCTTCCACCCACTCGCTCTCTGTCCCATTCTCACTTTCCTCCGTTCATTCTCACTACCTTTCTTTTTCTCTTAGACATGGCACACATACTTATGTTTCTTTTTTGTCTTGCAGGTTTTGTACGCTGCTTCCGGAGGAGTCCCACCCACTTCTTTCATGTTTTACTGTTGTTCGAATAAAGTTACATTTCCATTTATTTGTGTTGTGTTAATAAAAGTTATATATTTTTTTACCAATAAATAACTGAGCGTATGGGTCTTCTTTTTCTGACAAAACTTGTCTGTAGTTTATTGTGAAACTCAGCGGTTGATAGTAGGTTATAAGGGAAATTTTGTTTAATTTTCCGGGGCACCTACCAAATAGAAACCAACAGACTATTACATAAATGAAGCCTGGGTAATTGTACAACGGCAAGAGTTCTATGAGTGTATGACTTTATAACACCATGAGTACTGCCCGTGTGATTTCAAAACCAATAAGGCACAGCCTAGGGCCACCGAGGCTTTAAGGACTGGCGAGGCCCGCCCTGCATATTTAAATAAAGCCCCGGAGGTTGCCGATCCCGGGTCTTGAGTTGGCCTCGAAGCCCCCCGAACAATTCGTAAACAATACCCGGGGAGGTGTCGATCCCCTAGTCTGTGAAACGTCTCTGTGCACTCCCGCGCCTAATTTACATGTGAGATTAAGATCCCCAGTGCTGCAGAGACCCCGCAATACAATAATAGGATTGGCAATGCTTCCGCCCTGTAATAGCAAACATAAATGTCCCGCACTTGCACACCCCGGGACATCGTATGACCTGTGCCTGGGAGGTGGTGCTCTATGGGACCATGATGCTTTTTTTAATGCATAACTACAGAATTAGTATAAATGCATACTAACACTACTTGCACACGTGTGGTACAGCAACCAGAGTGTAGTGAAGAGGCAGAGGAAGCCCAAAATCAAAAAATATAAATCCTACCAGAGGTAGGATCACATAGTTCGATCAGCCGACGACCCTGGGACGATTAGAAACAGATTCACCAAGAAAACGGGTCTTCAGCACACGACCCTGGGAAAAGTAGAAACGGATTCACCAAGAAAACGGGTCGTCAGCACAACGCAAGCAAGCGCAAAATCTTGGTGAGTGCTGCCTTCTTTTCACCTTCTCCCGCTCGTCGCCAAATTTATGTAGTGAACAGCAAGACAGCAGTGGATCCGATAAGTAGATTTATTGCGGGAAAAGAAGACAGCTTAAACAGCCACCAACAGAACCAGACACCAAGACATCCGTCTTCTCCAGCACCGTGTACAAACTCCCCAAGATTCCTCTCATGACAGCCCTACATTCTAACATTACATACTTACATTATAGTATCATTACATACTAACATTGTACTATGACTTACATTGAAATAGTACACAGAGCACATAACTTTACAGCAATGAGCTCACGGTTTAACCCCCGAGTCTTCAGACCAGTAGGGGTGAGTAGTTCACTTCCCACACCCTGTATAGTATAAACGCATACTAACACTACTTACTGTTATACTACAGCGGCCAGTATACTACAGCGCCCACAGCCCATCACTTTACAACAATCAGCTCGGTTTGATCCCCGAATCTTCTCACCGGTAGGCGTAGTACTTCGCTTCCCACTTCCGGTGTAGTATAAACGCACGGTAGAGCTCAGTAATTTACTTCCCACTCCCTGTATGGTATAAACGCCTACTAACACTACTTCCACAGGTATCCTACAAACACCAGAGCACATCACTTTACTGCAATGGCTCTAGGTTTCATACCCGACTGTAGCAGCATTTCATCTCAGCACCATGTCACTCTGAGCAACACCGCACTTTGAGACCGTTAGGTGTGACTACTTCGCTTCACACTCCCCCACTGAGGTTACAGTGCTCCTATCCTCCTGTATCCTACTCTTTATGCCCTTTTTCCCCCTTACTTGCTTCAACGGAATTACAAAATGGCGGCCAACACTTCCTAGTTGCAACCGCTCACAGCCAATGAGCAGCAAGCTCGTGCTCGTAACGCCTCAGCCAATCAGATGGCAGAATTCCCAAATATCGATATCTGTAAATTTCGATACTTCTCAAAAACTACTGAACAGATTTACACCAAATAAACAAAAGCATGCTTTCTAGACTAAGACCCTTCTCCCTGCTAAATTTGTGTAATTCCGTTCACCCGTTCGACCTGTAGCCTTGTCTAAAAAATTAACATGGAGTAAACATGTTTTGGGACCCCCCTTTCTTCTCGCCCCCCCCCCCCCTCCTTGACGAATCACCCCCAAACTGCCCACATAGGGGCTGATATGAACAAAGAATTTGTATGGAAAATTTCATGAAGATTCATCAAACAACGCCAAAGTTGTAAGCAAAACAAAAATGCTCTTCCTATGGAAACCTGGTCCTAACTATAACTACTTACTGGGGACCTCCAGTAGGATAGATAGATAGATAGATAGATAGATAGATAGATAGATAGATAGATATATTATTTTTTTACTGGAAAAAACATAGGTTTCAGGGATGTTATTGTTAATAATTAGCATTTACAAAAACCTTAGAAATTCACTGAAAAAAACAGGTTTCAGAGAAATTCAACCGTTATAGTTAGTTGAGCTAAGTAGAACTCGTGCCCCCACAATGCACTGCTGATGACATCACATATTACATCACTCATTACATGGTCAGTGACATCACAAATGCTTTTTCTAAATTTTTAAACTTTAATAAAAATATTGTGATGTTTTCTTTTTCAAAATATGAATTTACACAGTCACAGTGGGTGCGCGAATCCAAGAAATATTTTCCACCATATTGGTTAAGTTGTGTAGGGTACGTGTTTGGTATGCGACAGGTGCGCGGATCTCAGCCCCGCGTAATTTCAAGTACGTATTTCCGAGGGTTGCGCCAGGTGCGCGAATCCATCGCAAATCTTTAAGTTTCAAAAGTATTGTATATAACTTTAATATGTATATTATACCAAAATATGATTTAATATAATTGAAAATATCGTATATTTGTAACTGGAATAAAGATATATTATTGTCAAATATATTTTTCAGGAATCGCGTCGGGCGCGCGCTAGGTGCGCGAATCCCATGTGACTTCAAAAGAAACCATTTCATTGGTTAAGAAGCTTTCCATTCTAGTACTTGCAAGAGCTCACCTAATGTTTTCATTCTTCCAGCAGCATCTTCAGAAGACCCAGCTCCTGTGTTTTCTGCTCCTCTTTATTTCATTTTTTTTGATGTTTTTTTAATTGACTAAGAAAATGGCTTCTGCTAATCCACCACAGAACATTCCTGCAGAAGAAGAGGCAGTGGAAGAGCCTGTGAAGCGAAGGAAGGAGTGTTGTGTGGGCTTTAGTTTGTATACCACCTGGAGAGAAATAGTTCGATGCACGAAAGGTGACCTGAACTATTTGTGGAAACATCCTATCTCTGGGATCCGCAAAAATATATATTTATGTGGAACTTCATCAGTGATGAAGCACCGATAGACCACATACCCGAATCGTCTTGCGCGAGAACAACATTGTCGCCAACTCCAACAAAGTCAGCAAGATGATCAGGTCGCAAGGCCTAGCACTTCGGCAGGTTCTTCTGCATCCACCCACACTGGACAAATTATTCCAGAGTTCGCTGGACTTGAGCAGCACTGCATAAAGTGCAAAAAACTATTTTGTGCTGGAGAGAAATCTGTTGAAGCTGTTGCGCTTGCTGCAAAGAACCACCGCTGTTAATTATTTTTTTTATTTTTTTTGCAATGGCTTAAGAATTGCAAAATGTTTTGAAAACTTTTTTCAGTTCATCCTGTTGATTTTTTTCATTAAAAAAAACCCAAAAAATGGATGAGTTAAAAAAAAAAAACAAATAAAACCACCAAAAAATTAAAAAGAAAAATGGAAGAAAGAAATGGTTCTTGTTAGAACCCCCTATTTGGTTAAAAATAGACAAACTCGTATGTGTTGTATGAATTGCTGCAAGTGTAATATGTGTATCATTGTAGGAGTGCATGTGAATGAATGAGTACAGTAGTAATGTGTGGGTCATTAGATGAATGCTTGGATAGTGCCTGAGTGAATGGATAAATGCATGGGTAGTGCTGGGCGGATTGCATGAGTGCAAAAATAATGTTAAAGAGTGATTAAATGAGTGCATGGGTAGACAAAATGGCTCCAAATGGACCTAGCGGCAACCCTTTCAACATCCAATTGAAAAACAACGAAAACCCATGACAGAACTTGTGGTTTTCAATATTATTGCGAAACTAAAGCCCACTTCTCACACCATGGATCCCTTCCCTGCTAAAATAGTACATAACCTTAACCACATTATCTCCCTGTGTTGGACAAAAATCATGAATTCTTCTCTCGGGTTGTGTACCAGATTCCGTTCAAAGAGGACAAATCACACCCATTCCCAAAAATCCCAGGGCTGACCCAAATGAGCTCAACAACCTCAGACCTCCCGTTCCTAGTCAAAACTATAGAAAAATGCCTCTTACAACAACTCAACCAACATATTGAGGATTCCAACCTACTTGACTCCTTCCAATCAGAGTTCAGAAAAAGGCTGTAGCACTGGAACTGCCATGCTTAATATCACAGATGACCTACATAGATCATTAGATGATGGTGATGCATGCATATTTATCCTACTTGACTTATCAAACCACTCAGCCCTACTGGAATCCTTGAGGATCCGCGCCGGTATAAATGGCACTGTTTTAAAATGGTTCACTTCTTACCTTCAACACCAATCACAACAAATCAAAATCAAGTCTTGCCTCTCGAAATCCACACCGGTCATTCTTGGTGTACTCCAGGGCTCAATCCTCTCCCCGTCACTGTTCAATCTCTTCATGGAACCCCTTTCTATCATCCTGAAGCAAGCTGGAATCAAATTCCACCTCTGTGCAGATGACGCTCAACTCTACTACAAAATTAAATCCCCCAGGGACATCTGACATCTCAATGTCACACTGTGTAATGTCCAATCGTGGTTTAACTCTTAACCATCTAAATTCTTAGGATTCACCCTGGATAAAGATTTGTCAATGAAGGAACACATCAAAAACTCAGCCAAAGAAGCGACGTACACACTAAAACACCTTAAAAAAACAATCAAACCATTCAGTCCCTCGGGTGACTTCCTATGGGTCGTTCAATCCCTGGTCCTCTCCAAACTTGACTGCGGAAATGCTAACCTCACAGGGACCCTGAAATCGCACCTCGCTCCCCCCAGATCAATACTAAACATGGCAGCCAAGCTCATATTAAACGGTATGATCATATCACACCTGCACTCAAGACCCTTAAATGGCTTCCTATTGAAGGCAGATGCAATTTCAAGACTGCCTGTCTTACCCACAGAGCCATTCACTTACACACTCCTGAATACTTAGATAACAAACTCATTAAAGCAGGAAGAATCAGAGCACTAAGAAGCTCCAACATGCTTCTCCTCGTTCCTCCCAAACTAAAAAATAAATTTACCCAGGCTCGCTCGTTCTCGGGTAACGCTACCAGCATATGGAACTCTGTCCCGAAGGACTTGCAAAGCAACCCTTCCTTCACTGGCTTCAAAAGAGACCTTAAACGCCATCTCCTCAAGAAATACTGGAACACTTGAACAATTCTTTACCTCAGTTCTATCAGTCTCTCTATTTGACTCGTTAAACAGCTGGCTGTTTACTTCTTTTTGCTTCTTTTTACCGTGAAGGTCATTCTCTCACTGGACTCATAAGTGGCGACTTTCCAATAAGCAGTAACCGCCCTCAGGGCCTTGCTGCTGTCTGTGCACTTATTGTATTCCACCCGCATTGCCTAATTTTTCCGTGTGTATTTATTTTTGTTTGTACATGAGCCCAAGAATGTTGCACGTCAGTTACTAAGTGACTAGATTATTGCCT
Organism: Triturus cristatus; assembly: GCF_964204655.1. Classification (NCBI taxonomy): domain Eukaryota; kingdom Metazoa; phylum Chordata; class Amphibia; order Caudata; family Salamandridae; genus Triturus; species Triturus cristatus. The sequence continues at coordinate 460,992,405 of NC_140590.1, read as the reverse complement.
GGCTCTTGATTCTGTAACTTATTTTAAAGAACAAAGGTCCTTGGCATAAAAGGAAATAATTCGAATGTTTCAACATAGACTACAATGAGCACTATGGAGGTTCTTCCAATGTCCAGCCGGACAGAGGAATATTTATTCAAGTGAGGTAACAAGATGGGCAAAATACAAGGCACAACAAAGATGGCGAACGGCACAGTCCTGTACCGAGCGTTTGAAAAGAAGGTATAAGTGGTATAGATGCAGGAAGGAAACAACAGGCAAAAAGAGGGGAGAGAGCAAAAGGCGGCTTACATTTACATAATAATACTATGTAAGCTCAAACCAACAAACAGCACACTCATTTTTTCACAATGGTTAAATAGTGGTGTTTGTTACATAGGTCGACGTTTCGATCCCTAGCTCTCAATACTAAGGGATCATCATCAGGACTAGGAATTGAACTGTTGCCTGATAGAAAGTGTCAAGGAGCCTGGGAGCCAGCTCGCAGTGGAACTGGGAAGGCTCGGTGAATGCCAGGGGCAGCTCAATGGGTGCCTGGAGTTCGTCGGCAATACGTGAAAGGGCCTGCGGTGGACAGTCTATGCAGCGGAGTGGGCTGCCAGACAAGGCGGGACCGGAGCTCTCAATGAGTAGCTGGCGGCCGGAGGAAGCACGGGTCTGCTTTTCCGTTCGGCTATCACGCCCACTCCGCTGCATAGACTGTCCACCGCAGGCCCTTGAACACTCGGTTCTGGCCCCTTGCGCCCTGGTTTTATTCATAAGCTCCAGCCCTCCTGACCGGTTGGCTGTTCCAGACGCCCTCGTCAGGCTTTCACGTATTGCCGACGAACTCCAGGCACCCATTGAGCTGCCCCTGGCATTCACCGAGCCTTCCCAGTTCCACTGCGAGCTGGCTCCCAGGCTCCTTGACACTTTCTATCAGGCAACAGTTCAATTCCTAGTCCTGATGATGATCCCTTAGTATTGAGAGCTAGGGATCGAAACGTCGACCTATGTAACAAACACCACTATTTAACCATTGTGAAAAAATGAGTGTGCTGTTTGTTGGTTTGAGCTTACATAGTATTATTATGTAAATGTAAGCCGCCTTTTGCTCTCTCCCCTCTTTTTGCCTGTTGTTTCCTTCCTGCATCTATACCACTTATACCTTCTTTTCAAACGCTCGGTACAGGACTGTGCCGTTCGCCATCTTTGTTGTGCCTTGTATTTTGCCCATCTTGTTACCTCACTTGAATAAATATTCCTCTGTCCGGCTGGACATTGGAAGAACCTCCATAGTGCTCATTGTAGTCTATGTTGAAACATTCGAATTATTTCCTTTTATGCCAAGGACCTTTGTTCTTTAAAATAAGTTATTACCCGAGGTCCCTAGGCTACCAAAACGGGTCCCCTTGTTCTTTTCTTTTTATCTTGATTCTGTAAAGCACTCTGATACCCCCTGGTCTAGCTAGCGCTATATAAAACTTATAAATAAATAAGAGTTTTGTTTCAAATACATGGACATGGTAGTTACTGATCTCAGGACCAAGGCTTCATTGTATGCCCAAAACTGGATACTGCGTGATAAAATCAAGCATTTTTGTGGTACTCTGGTCCCGAGAAGGGCAAGACGATCCAAGAATGGACAATTTCCAACTGGAATGTTCTCTGCATCAGGATTTGCTACACCAGTCTAAAAAAAGAACCCCTAAGGGTTTCTGGGCCCATTCATCAGGACAAAGGCGGCTTCTTAAGGGCTGTCCATGTCATTGGTCAGGCTGCTATGGTGACAGAATACAGTTTTACCGTCAGCTGAGTATTTCTTCCAGCTTGGAAAATGTATACTTGATCCCATCCATGGGGGTAGTGTTTTTAGAAAGCATAGTGTCAAAGGAAGGAGGGAGAGTATTTCTTATGGGGTAGAGACTTGTTACTGTTTCAGGGAAGTCCTGTTTTTCTCATATATCGCATCTTAGCAGTAAAACGTCAAATTAATATATAACCACAACTGATTTTTATCTTCCTGATCCAGCTCGCTAGACATCACATAAGGTATTTATAGGAATGCATTCATGACCAGTGGCTTCAAGACCTGGGGGTGGCGGTGCCTCGCTCAACCTTCCCTTCATATGACTTCAACAGAATCTCATGGGCTGAAGCAGACCATTATAAATGTTGGAAGCCCAGGTGGATTAGAAGTGCTTCTTCTCTTCATTTGTCTAGCCTCTTGAACTTCCTGCCAAGCCCTGGTGAATCTTATGTTAAAGAAGCCAATTCCATGCTGTATTATTAATCAATGTGGTCACCATGGTACTTGATAAGGAGATCAATCAGTCAATCAATCTCTATTCAATTATTGTCAAATAATCATAAAAGTATATAAATAGTACAATAAATATGTTAAACAGAATATACGTGTTGTGTCCCATTTGCAAATTAAATCAAGGACATATATAAAAAAAAAAATGTCAGTGTCTATAATTTATGGTCATTATATGTATTTCCAAGGATCACTATTAAGAAAACATAATAAATAGTGCCTTACTACTCTTAGATAATATCAAATCAATGGAAAATTATGATACCAAATTGCAGATTAAAAAAAATAACTTACTCTAAAACATACTTATGGAGATGAGAACATTTGTAAAAACATTACCGCAGTTCTGCATCTTGTAAAACTCAGCCTCTTCAAAGGTGCTAATGAAAATGTAAGGTAAAAGGCCTCTTAAAACTTACAAAAAAAGAAGTTGAGCAGTGACTGTGGAGATATTTCATCATAGGTACTACTACAAATGGAGGCTGTAACGTATTGACGTAAGGGGAAGCAAGCTGCCAGCGAATAGAGCAAATCTAAACATAGAAAGGAGCAAACATGCCCCATAGGTTTAAAACTAGGTCTTGGTAGGTTTCTAGCCCTGTAATTGTCTTTATTATTATGTATTCTGTAACAGAAAGTGTTTGTAGTTTCACCTACATTCTCTCCGGCCATCTGGCATCCATGAAATGTAGTTTAATCCAGTGTTTATCTATCCAAGTTATCTCCAGTGGTTGTAAGAATTAAGAGGGTTGCCCAAGGTTTGCTGTCACTAATGTATTGCAACAGAAGCAGGAATATTGAGACCATGCTAACATGTTAAACACTCTTCTGTTATTTCCTTATTTAGGGAGACATGTTCGTTACACCTGATTGAATTCCATAGAAACAAAGGAGCTACTTTAATTCAATCCTCTGTGTAATCTAAACCTTACTGCTTGTGTGGCATATTGAAAGCTATCCATGGGAAGACAGAGGAGCCATGGACAGAGGTGATTTTCCTTCACCTGGAGACTAGTACTCACATCATTATAGCCCAAATTACCTGCACCATAAGTCAACATAGGAACACAATCTCTGTTGTAAATTTCTAATAAAGGAACTAAAGGTTTATTTCCAAATTGTTTTGTAACAAAAAGACAAGGAGCCATGTGTCGGTGGAGTCGAAAGTCACTCGCTCATATGAGAATTGTTAGACTTGCTCAAGAAACCTTGAGACCTCAAATATTTGGGGCACAGGCCATAGTACATTTTTTAGAAACGTAATTTTGAAGGTTCAGGCTCTCTATAAAAAGAACAAGAGAATATTTTAGCTTTTTTCATCAGTTGGGAGTGCGGGACAAAAGGACCACATAATCTGCATACAGCAAGACTGGTGCAGGCTTGTTCTTAATAGTTGGCATGTCCTTCCCCTTCACGACCTACATCAGAAACAAAATTGGTGCAAAACCTTTGGGGCCGCTGCAATGGTAAATGTTTTAGAAAGGTAGTTTTATATGTTCTGGTTCTCATAAAAAGGACAAAAGAATCTGTGAGCCTTTTCAATCTTTTTGGAGTGCGAGACAGCCAGACCGCATTTTCTGCATAAAGCAAGACTGGCACAGGCTTGTTTTTAATAGCTGGCATGTCCTGCCTGCACCTCATCCGGATCATTAATATATAACCAAAACAAAATTGGCACCAACACAGAACCCTGTCGCACACCATAACTATATAGGTTGTTACATTCCCCTTGCTCCCCAAATATCCACGAAGCGAATAAATCATGATGAAGCACACACACAAAAAACCCACTAACTCATAGTCTAGACCGTAAGCGAGTAGAAGCTCCCACAATTTGGATCGGTTTAAGCTCTTAAAAGCGCACCTCAGATCCATAATAGCCAAATGTAATGAACTTGATCTGGCAACAATGTATTTATTAGCTGATGTAGGCTTAGACACTGCTCTAAAGTCCCCAGGGATATCCTAAAGCTAAACTGACCTCAGATGTCATATGGTCCAGGTGAGTTACCTATTAAGAACAACCCTAATGATAAACTTTCCCTGTTGAATCGAACTGTGAAATAGGCCGATAGCAAAAATGATTGTAGCGAAAGCCCTTTTTATGTCGAGCCTAGAGCAGTGCTTGCGCTGCTCAAGGAAAATGACCTTTTGGAATCGCTCTGGACTTTTCATACGCTCGTGCTTGTGAAAAGGCCTACGGCTTGCGGTTACGAGCAGCAGCGCGCAGTGTGCCATCTGTTTTGTGTCAGATTTCACACGAGCGCGCACGCACCAATTGCGAGACACTGCAGCTGCTTTCACTTTTGCCGACACACGCACGCTGTTGTTTTCCTCTGCTTGTTAATGCAGGTCATTGATATTGCGTTTTTTTTGTATGGCTTCACTTGCCTATCATTTTGTTCTCTGACAAAAGTTGGTTCATGAGTTTGCTTATTTGGAGGTAGTGAGTTGCAGTTAGCAAAAAGTGGTTTTGGGTACTCCTAAATCTGCAGTTATTTGGGCGATTTTTTAATATTCTTGCATCAGCGAGGCACCCTACAATACAATAGTTTACTATTTAATTGTGTACTCCCGTCTTTTTTGTCTCGGCGAGTAGAGGACACTATTGTCCAATGCAAAACCTGACAGTGACAACTCGGTCCGAATACGGAGGCCACACCTCTTGTGAGTTGAAACGTGCTTTTGAAGGGGGAAGTGGTGGGGTGGTTCTGTCATAGGTGGGGCAGGGTAAACCATTGTTTGTGATCGGACCATTGGAATTATTCCCCAGCAGGGTTTGAGTAAATAATGCGGCAAGAAAAGTCAAATATTGCTGCACATTTTGTAATAGTATTACCTCAATATTTAGTCACTTTTAAATTTGGTGATATTGTCTGGGCATTGGTTTCACCTCATTAGAACCAGTTTAACATCCACGTATAGCAATAAGCAACAGAAAGGTGACCAGTTTTGCAAAGGGCCTTCCAGCCTGCGGCAACACTTGTTGCTTCATTTTTTATAATTTTGAACGGTTTGACCTAGAAACGAAACTTTTTTTTGTTAAAACCTGCAGATTATGCAGCAATCATAGATTATGCGGCAAATCCATATAATTATGTGAAAATCGCCGAAGTGGTAGATTACTGTGGGGCATTTACTACACACACAGTGGATTCGATAATTGAAGTGAGCATGCATGATGTCATTTGATTTTTAAAGGCTAAATTGTGAATGTGATTATAAGCAGGCATTGCATAACTTGAATTATTAACCCCTTCACTTTGGCTCTCGTATTAATTTACGGCAATGTATGAGATATTCACTCTTGATTGGTAAAGGAGTTTTCTATAGTACAGCAGTGAAAGCCTCATCATAAATATAGCGTGAGCATATCGTCATAATTTAATGCAGTAATCTGGCAACCTAGTAGGATACCAAACGTGTTTTTTTTCTTCTTTTTTATACATATAAAATACGCTGTAGTGTAGGGCGATAGTCTACACCTGGAGACTGAAGGTTTTGGGCAGATGAACATTTTGACATTAAAGTGCTTAATTGTGTGGCATCTCGATGTATTATGAAGATGGGCTCAAACTACTAATCGCAGCACTCTTTGGTTTCTAGCGTTCCCCTCTGCATTACTGTTCTATTAAATCATAGGATAAATAAGCCTACCATTAGTGGACTTTATGCTAGTGTTTATTTTGGAATGATAATTATGGTGATACATTGAATTCTCTCTCCTCCCTAACTTAATCAATCACATTTAAAACTAAGTTAGGCCTCGATGTTCTTTGTAGCATGTTTTCAAGGAGACAATCTCATTAGGACAGCTCTCATCCCCAGACTGATCGGGTATCAACGAAGGGGCAATCTGGTCCTTGCTGTTGACATACCGAGCAGTGGAAGTGGACTTGGTGCCAATACACTGGCGTTTTCCAAAGGTAAACATTCGACCTTACCCTGATGCGTGTTAGTTGATAATAGAAGAGTCGTAACTGGTTAATTATTTGACGAGTGGATTGATTTCATAGTAAATGTTGCTCACCTTGTAGCTGTGTTTTACCATCTTATCCCATATGGCCTCTCGAACATTTTGCGAACTAAATATACCGCAAGTGGAAATGGGTTGATATTAATGTTAGGGTCCGTAAAGCGACCTTTCAGCTAAATTAGATCCTTTAATAAAGTCGCGTTATGTGTAGTTTTTTCCCTGGCCTTTAGTTGTCCCTTTGACTAAATCGAACAATTATACTTTGGTGGGTACTTTAAGACCACTGTGTGAACTTGGAACCAGGCGTAGCTAGAGCTTGTGGTGCCCGGGGCTATCCCTCAGATTGCCGCCCCTGGCGGGGAGGGGGGTTTGCTGGTGAAAAAGGACAGCATGCACTTGAAAGAGGACCGAGAGACACGTAGTATCGCCGCTAATAGTTACCTCGATCATGCAAGTTACATGCACATACATGACACGGTCCAAGGCTACACAGTTGAATACACCGGTGACTGGCAGTGATTAGCAGTACGTAAGAGAACACACAGACTGCATGATCTATCTGGGGACTCAGGAAAACCGCATGTGACATACATCAGAGAGCTGCGTGAACAATTACCTGGTAATCCCCTCAGCACAATGCAAACATGCACATACATGACACTGTTCAGGGATCCATCATCTACAGCTGACATTAAATGACCATTCATCATGGCCCTCCGATTAAAGCAGTGCACTTTGTGATCTGCATGGCACATGTTCTTTGCAGCAGGCATATTGACCCTCTGTGCTACCTTTCCAGGAGTCAACCCTTCCACTAGACAAAACTCGGATCTCTCTCTAGGAAAAACATTAATCGCCGAAGTTATCATGACATTTTTATTGTTTCTGAAAATTGCTGGAGGCCAGGAAGGAGGCAGCAAGTTTTTTTTAAACCATAATATACTTGCAAACACTACGCACCCACCCGAAATAGGTATCCAGTGCGGTCACACCGTTTGCACCGCCCTAACCTGCTCAAGGTTCATGTGACCTCAGTGACAGAGTCACAGTGACTGGATCACTGTTGCTCTAGGGTGTTCTGCTTCGTAGGCCTGCCCGCAAGACTGGAGATGAACTTCAGTATGGATTGTGGGGGACATGCATTCAAGGTTAACTCACAATTGACACCACTAGGGTACACCTGCTTGTGCTAAGACATCAAGCCTTCTAAGGTCTAGTGGGGCCTTGTAAGGTCTAGCATGGGAATATGCTCTCTCAGTAGAGTGGTCTGGTGGACTGGTCATGAAGGCTGAACCTAGTTCCCCAGTTCCAAATTAGACAGCTCTGGCCATAGTGCCACATCCTCTCCCCCACTTAACACCATACTGCCCCACTGAGAGAAACTCGCACTGCCTTCAGCTACAACCTAATTGTGCCCTCTATAAACACTTGGATGTGGCTCAATTCAAATTATGCACTTCATAAGAGTAATATGCTGCCTAAAAAAAAAAAGTAAAAGCAAACACTCATAGGGAATGTAAGATTAAGTAAACCATGTTAAATGTAAGCAGAAACAACATGGTTACCTTAACGATCTCTCACTCACTATTCAGAAATCAGCGAGTGGTTTTACCTGAAAAGTTAAGGACATGACTACAGGGCCCTGAAGGGAACCGTTTCAATGTCCATTGCTTATATCCTTAATAAACATAAGCAGTATGGTTTAAAAAGACCACATCCATAAACAGAGCCATGGTACACATTTTGTTTTCCAATCCATCCATCAACCAGGTATTGCAGTACCTCCAGGAATGGTGCACTTCCCCACCTGGGGACAACAATGCTATTCAAAGAAAGACGAGAAAAACAAAAGTAGCCCTTCACTGCAAAGTCTGTAAAGTGAGGCTGATGTGTTTGGATGTGAATAAAACCAATCTGGCCACTTTGCAACCACTCTGTCTTGCTTTATTTAGTTATGTATTTATTTTTCATACTTAAAACCTTCTATTTCTCTCCATCCTGCTGCACTTTGGAATAGAAAAATGTCAGAAAAAGGGCATTTCCCACAAGAGTGTTTTTCTTTTTTGGATCCATTTCACAGGGAAGCAACTAAATGAAAGACAGAAAGAGAGGGAATAATAGGAAGATGGGGGGACAGCTGCCAGCACAAATAAGAAGAGGACATTGCCCGAGTCCTATTCCTTCTCTGCCCTTCCCCGAACGTCCATGAAAGCAAGCCGAGCCTTATCTGAATGCCTTTGTCCTCCCCCACAATAGTGCCGCCTGGGGCGGACCGCCACTGCCTTACCCACCCCCATAGCGCCGTGTTACCGACCTTTAATACTTTACTAATTGTAATTCCAATTTCCTGCTCTGCTTCTTACTGTAGAACGCAAGGAGCTTATTTCTCCACATGGTGTAATAACTGTGAAGGACGGTCGTGGTTAGCACCGGATAATGGCAAACAGCGTTTCACTATTGACTACAGTGTTAGGCTAAGATCGGGCTTTACTTCATGGTTTAGTTATCTGTCCCGCAGGACTACAACTTATTTTTTGTTTTGTTTTTTCCGTTGTAATTATACTTTAGTTTAACAGCTGTACATGCCCATCGCTCCTCTATTTCTGACCGTAGTTCGAGTGCTATTGTGATATTGATCTGACAGAATGAATCTTAAACTTAAGTCTCTTTGCAAATCACGTTCTCCTTAAAGTTACTTATAAATGAAGATAACCTTTACAGGAATAAAGGTATATATATTTTTTTATGGACTTCTGGTCTAACTGCATTTGTTTGCAATTTTACACAAATTGTGTTGATCGCAGGCGCTTTATCAGACTATATGCACTTTGTAACTCCCTGGCAGGCAAAAGTATTGTAAGGTGATTTTAGCTGAGATATGACATTAAAGGCGTTAACCACTCCTATAGGAGCCAATTGTGTGGTAGGTGGGTAATTCAGTGGCCTGTTGCTGATGTGTTGTGCAAGATCCTTTGTAAAGTGATAGGGGGGATTTTGCTAGCTCACTTCTTAAGCCCTATAGAAGAGTGGGCATACAGACCAGACATCATGGAGTTGAGCTTTTCCGCCGTTATGTCCTTTCGGGTTTGGTGCAGGCAATGCCTTAAATGTTGCCTTGCTCTGCAGCAGTTTGCATATGAGAAGACTTCACTAGAGCCAGCATGTTTTAGAAAATGTAGGAATCGGCTTAAATGTTTATTCGTTAACTGGGGGTTTGAATTTAGGCCTTGAAGGCTACTGCAGCCGACGATTTAATGACTTCCTTCCAATTCAGTGTTATAATGTTGTGTACTGAGGTGACGCAGCTAAGGAAATGTTTATTTTTTTTAGTTCTGAAGACACATTATCGCACATTTACATCATGTTTATTGTATAACAAACATGCCGAACATTTTCACGGCTCGGCTCGTGCACTGGCTCCTATACCCTTGGATCGTTTCTGGCTGGCTCTCCCAGCTAATGTATTGGCTTGCCCACCTCTAATAAGGAGAGATGAATGAATACGTGACCGTGAACCTGGTGGATGGTACAGAAATAAACTGGTGTAGACAAACAGTCTGTCTCCATTGCCTCGTGTCTGAACCATCACTTTCAACAACCTTGAAATCTGCCTAAAATGCCCGCATGCCCCAACCTCCTCCCCCAACCTATCCTTAGCAGAAGCGCCACATTCCGAGCTGCTGTGGCCTGCTGGTGCAGAGGGACAAGGCAGAGTCTGTAGATGCGCTGGGATCACTAGCCTGTTTGGGTAGGCACATAATCCATCCGAGTGCCTTCACACTCAGGGTAAATAAATACATTTTGTTCTGTGCTTTACTCGCTCCTCAGTAAGCACTGCCAGTTAGATGGCGCTCTGTGTTAATTAAACACATTTACAGAGGTGGTTGTGTACAAACAACCAACTGCCACAAAACTGTACATTTTGAATATGTAGTTAAATACCTGCTCATCGAGTACCTCATTGGCTGATCATTCCATGGCGCTACCAAAATTACATTTGAACACATTTTCTCAACTGTAAAACACTCCCTTTTATGGATTATTTAACAACTCTGGGCTTAACGGTTAGGTAACCTACTTTGGATAGTGCAAAATACAGTAAATACAAAAATGAATGCAATGAAACTAAGCAACCAGTATTGTCCAAAATACAGCCATAACTGTTTTTTTTTTTTAGTAGGTCTTGCTTTTGCGAGAGTTGAAGCTGTTAGCATTGTAAATTAGAGTGCCTTTTATTTGTTTTAAAAACCAAAACATAAATAAAAGTCGTTGTCATTTACAATGCCAATAGCTCAAACTCCTGTAAATGCGAGGCCTATTGCATTGCAAATGCTTGTTTGAAACTGGTATGATAATTACAGTACGCCAATATGGAGGGAGCCCAGTTTTATAGGCATATTTTAAAATATTCATAAGCAATAAGTTAACATTGGCTTTATGTAAGTGCATTGGAACCCGATCAGGGCTATGGGCTTTGTACGAGCGATTTTTGTTTATTGCAACCTTCACTTCATGGAGTTGAAAATTGATAGTTATTTAGGTTGTTGAAAGAAAATAAATTCTTTTAAAGTGAATGACCCAGTCTTCGACCTAACAATATATCCCATGACGAGCTTTGGGATTTTTTACAGTATACTTGATTTAACTGCCTTCCAAAAATCCCCCACCAAATTCTCCTACTCCTCTTTGCGTAATCTCTCTTCCTTCTTGCTAGTACAAGTTTGTCAATTCTACAATTGACTATTTCTATTCTATATCTTGGTTGCCATTCTAAGCCTTCTGAAACCTTTTGTTGGCCAATCTACAGACTTTGTCAAACCAGCTAGGGGAATCACTTTTGGTAGTTCTGCCTGGCTTCATAAACAGTTCCCTTGTTTTTCTGCCTAAATTTACTAATGGAAAATTGACATCTTGTGGACCGTCATTCAGTGATAAACACAAGTAAATCAATTCCAGATGACCAATTATTATCCTAAATAATACATTGTGAAGGTTAGCAAACTTCCTGAATAACCTCAACCTGTTATCTTTTGTGGCGAGTGTTATGCCTCCCATAACCATGTTAATTTTTTTCCTTTTGGGGTAGCTAGGGTGAGAGAAAGAGGGTTGTGGTCACTATATATACTCGGACAACTTTCCCTTCAATAATAAATTGATAAAAATTCTTAGATGTGAAGCTATAGTCAATTGTGGTGCAACAGCCTCTTGCTGTGAAGGTTGGTAGCTGTTAATCTATAGGCCTTAGATAGAAATAGTTCTCCTGTGATTTCTGGTATGTGCCATATGTACTGCATTCTCAATCAGAGTATATTTGAAAGCTTAGCATTAAAATTAACTTCCACCAACAGCATAAAACCTTTGCGAATGCCTGAACCTCCCATTTTAAGCTCATTCATGAAATCAAATACCGTTTGAAAATTTAGCTTATCAGCTACTGAAAAATTCTCATTTTAAAAATTGATTAAAACAAGTTTATAGTTTCTGGGCCAATTTAAAAATAAAAAAAGCCTGGTTGAGCCCACTGTTAACAGGTAAAGGTCTTATAGTGTAATGTAAAGTCACCTTTAAATTAGGTTGTAAGGCCAGTCCTAACCCTACTGGAAGTCACAGGTAGGGCAACCTTGGAAAAACAGACATACTCATCACAACTGACTTCCGTCATCACCCAATTTTCTAGCGACATGACAACATTGAACAATCATATATACTCTAGCCAATTCTCTGTTTGATTTAGATGTATATATTCCAGCATACTATTTTTAATTCTTCAAACCTTTGTAAAGTAAAAGTACTTTGTATATGTTCTAAGAAGTTACCAGCATACGAAATGAACTTTAAAGGTCTAATAGGGAGACGAGTCCTGGGACCTGGCTGTCAATCAATTTGTGAGGAGTCTTAGAGTACAGAAAATTAACTGGGTTACGGAATCTGTGAGCCTCGCTTCTGGGGAGGAAATGGTCTAGAGTCAGGACAGGGTTGCCGTGCATTTTGAGTATTTGTATGAGGCCTGAACCTAATGGCCAATGGTGTGGTTGTAATAGAATACCTTTGGCCAATTCCGATGCAGGATGGGACATTGGGAAAATTACATACAGACTGCCTGCCTGAAGCATATTAGAAACTGAATATACATTAATATTACATTGTATGAATCGCAAATCATCCTCCTGGCCCTTACCTCCATAGTTCATAACGCCCTCCTCATCTATTACACTCAGTAGTTTTGGTCACAAAATGTGTTGTTTCCATATAGGCCAGCAGGGCTTTAGTATTGTGGGCAACTATTGCCTGTGCTACTGTGCTACAATTAATGGTTAAACTGTGTACATTGCTCTCCCTATTTCCAAACGATCCCAGCTCACACGTGGTCAAGTGATTGTCGATAATACTTAGTCGTTCGTAAAGTGGACTGAGTCTTGATTCTAAAAGCAAATGGAATTTGAAGCACAATACCTCAGCAAAGTTATTCAAGTCATTGGTCGAGAAACAAATAGTTACTGGGGATGTAGGAGCTGCATCTTACTGAGGTAACTGACTCCTCAGCATTACAGACTTTACTAGTTCTTTTTTTGCTTTTCACAGGAGGTCCTGAAACTGGCAAAGTTGTAGTTGCAGTGTTATTTACTGTAGGTAATAAAGAAACACCATTCTCAATGCTGTAGTCTCTAGAGACACTATGAATATGGGCATCAGTTATCACAGTCTGATTTGCGGTCAAAATAGGAGTTTCAAAGGAAAGCGGTCTCTGTGCAAGCTCAAATTCTTTCGCAATAATTCCTACATCTCATTTGAGAAAACAATCCCATAAACGAGTTTTATTTCCATCTTGCACTTACCCATTCTTGTCAGTTGGTATGTTAAATGGGGGTGGCCCATCCCAAACTATTCCGGCCACTGACAGGCACAGATGGACACGCTCTTAGCCCGATCGTCACCCTGGTGCAGGCCAAGTGAGTCCTGTGTGCTTCCCGTGCTGTAGGAAGAACGCTGGTGCTGTCAAGTCCAAGGTCCCTACTCCAGATTGTGGGCCTTGTAGTGCACGCCAGTCCCCAACAACGAGTCATAAGGCTTTGAAGTCCCACGCTGTGGGAAGAATGTTAGCACTATAAAGCGCACCATCCCTCCTTCACGCGATAAGGTGGTTGTGGGCCTTGTAGTGAGCTCAGGCACCCAACAAGAAGAGTCAAAAGGCTTTGAAGTCCTGCACTGTGAGATGCACATTTGCGCTATAAAGCGCAGTGCCCCCTCCTCTAGGTGCTAAGGTGGTTGTGAGTCTTGTAGCACGCTCCTAGCGCCAACAACAAGAGCCACAAGGCTTTGAAGCGCAGGAAGACACGCTGGCACTTTAAAGCACAACTCCCCTTCATCTAGGTGCTAAAGTACATTGGACTAAAAACTGTACGAGGAACACCGCATTTTGTTTTAATGCTCAGGATATGTAGTTTGATAACCTGTTACATGATGCAAAATGTCAATAAAAATGTTTTTTTTTAAAAAGGAAACCTTCTAATCAGCAGAGCCCAGAAGGAGGCCAAACTGAATTGCAGTTGTGGTCCCATCATCCACAAATTGTCGTCCCTTCCCTCAATCGTATCCACTCTTATAGAGGACCAAAGTCGGATGGAAACAGTTAGACCGCATAATCAGCCAACCATCTCTATCAGTTGAGGAATGGGAGGCCTTTCCCACGCATGGCTCAAATCAGGCATCGGCTTCTATTTTCAGACCTACCCCAGTCGCACCAACAGAGCATCAACTACAATGTAATAACCACGCTAAATCAGCCTCTAATCCATAGGATCATTCAAGCTCCGACTCTGGTGTCAGGAACAGTGAAACCAAAAAACTATAACACCAGCAAAGCCCACACGGGGGTGCAGGGAGCCCTTCAGGAGCCAACGTCAACAACAATAATCAGGCAGCTGGGCCCCTGTGCAATGGGAGACCAAACCAAAAACACACATTGTGGCTCAGGGGCACTCTTAGGCCCTAGGTGTCAGGAATCCCTAATTCCCGACAAACCCAGCAGGCCAACTGAGCAGCCTATCAACTCCGCCGGAGATAACCATTTGGGGACAAACTCAGTAAGAGCCCCTTCAGTCAACCAAACCATGAACTCCGCCATTACACTCTTTACGCCTGAGTATGACTCGAAAGGTCATTTCAACATCCTGAATAGAGGGAATATCCTCCAACTACTAGGTGCAATACCGACATTAAAAGGCATTAACTCAACTGACCTTCTTTCAATAGAAGTCATAAAGTTAGACAAAGCACAAGGTAGGGAATCCACTAAGGCTACCTCGGGGTCCACTCAAATTGCAAATAAAGTTTTGGAAGAACAGGAAACCTTTAAAGCCTGGGGGATACGAACCTCTGTGCATCACAACATAGGATATCCGCTCCCTCTGCTTGCCAGAACACGAGAAGGAACGTTCAGCAACAGAGATAAAACATTCTCTGTATTCAGGGGAGCTCAAGGATGGTCTCGCCAATGGGAACAGGCGTCAAATACACAAACGAGCATAAAACATCACTATCCCATTGTTTCTGATCACATTCAGATTGTTAGAACTATTTATACAGTCAGCCATCCACAATGACAGATCAATTGTCAGAGGAATTGTGGAAACCTCGACAAAGCACCCCTGAGGTTATGTTCATGGAATATTAATGGGCTGAACAGCAAGGCAGCAGATGCCGAACTCCTAGAGTATTTAAAATCCTTTGACATTGTTTTCCTGCAGGAAACATGGCTAGAAGAGCTACTGCAAATAGAGGGGTACACTTGTTTCCATACTCCTGACATAAGGAAATGCAAATATGGCCATCTATCAAGCAGTCTAGCTACGTATGTCGCAATAACAAAAATCCATAGTGCGCAGGAATCACCTTCTTCGATGTCAGCTGTAAATACTATTAAGGTTGACTTAAACCTTGGAGGTAAAAAGGAGGAGGTGCTGCTGATCAATACATATTTAAATCTGAAATGGAAAAAACAGGAATCAAAAATCTTAATCGAACTCCTGCTTCAATTAATGAGTTTGTATACCACACCGATCCTTATTCTGTCTGGTAACTTAAATCAACAAATCCTAGGCACAACCCCAAATGAAGATATTCAGGTCCAGTCCTTTTATTGGAACATTCCAACTCAAACCCAAAGGGTCCACGGAAGAACCTCTAAGAGCGGTTTAGAGCTGCTAGAAGAGCTGGAGCACATTGGTCTAAGGGTACTAAACGGTAGATTTGCCGATGACTCCCCGCCGGCTGCTTCAATTCACACGGAACACGTGATATCTTCTATAGACTACACCTTAGTGTCGCTCTCATTTTTTAAATTCATAATAAGCTTTTGCCTAGGAGACAAGGGGGACAGTGACCAATGGCTCCAGAAAGTTTTAATTCAAGCACTCCCCGATAAATCGATTCTCAATCCAGCAGGTATGCACGCATGTCACACCATAAATCTAAAAAGAATTAATTAATCTACAGCAAACACCTGGGAGGTGCTCCTGGCAGCACAAAACAGCTAAATGAGCTTAACTATCACACTAGGAATCCTACTAGCACATGGTCAATTTTTACGGCTTTGTTTGCAAACTCCTATTCATCCGAAGCTCGCTATTTGTTTCCCAATTATCCAACGGCCGCAGGGAAGGTCACGCGTGCACAGATATCTAACTTGAAACTCCTCAAAAAATCTATAAATAAACTGTTGAGATCATTGAGGCAATGCCCGGGGGACGAGAACCTACTCCCAACAGCTCCGTAACAGTAAGACCGAACTCAAGAAAGTTAAGTGGGACATTACCAGGTCCAATGAAAAGGAATTCTGGTCAAAACTCTATCAAGAGTCCAAAGGAAATAATCGTGCTCGATTTTGGTCCACTATAAATAAAATTTTATTCTCAGCACACGGAGGTCTAATATTGTACATAACAGAAAACACTTGGACATCCTTTTTAGAATATTATTTTAACCAACAGGCACCAGGACCACAAGCACATATGGATAATCAACCACTCAAACTGTAACGATTGAAGTGGTCGAGGCTAACGGAATCGATGCTGCTATGATCAGGGATGAAATCTCTAAAGGGAGGAAAGAAGGAGCACCAGGGCCAAACGGAATTCCACCAGCTCTTTTCAAACAAGACCCGGAATACTGGTCAGAAACTCTGGCTCATCTTTTCAGCTCTGTCAGACAGTTTGGGTCCTTGCCCACATCATGGAAAGGCTCCAATATCTCACCAATTTATAAAGCTGGAGATAAAACCCTACCACAAAACTATCGCTTGATTGCATTGTTAGATGTGGAGGCAAAATACTTTGCGGGTACTCTACTTATAGAACTGCAGGAATGGGCAACAGAGTATAACATAATCCCCCCTTGCCAAACAGAGTACTGTAGAGAGACCGGCACAGTAACCAACCTAGTAACAATGTCACTACTCCTCGACAAGGCAAAACGAACCAACAAACACTCCATTTCTGCTTTGTGGACTTCAAGGCGGCCTTTGACAATGTCAACCGAGCTAACCTGTGGAGGAAATTGGCTCTCTGGGGGATCCCTCCAACTCTTTTGAATCTTCTGATACAGCTACACTCCAACACGCGGATACAGATTAAGCTAGGGAATGGCTCACCTTCTTTCAAGGTGCATACCAACAACTAAAGGCCTCAAAAAGGGTTGTGTGCTCGCACCAACTCTTTTTAACCTTTACACAGCAGATATGCCTGTAATGCGCACGCCCCTTGATTGGGGGTAAACCATTTCCAGTATGTCTTATGCGGACAATGTTGTTTTAGCAAGCCACACTCAAGTTGGTCTACAACGGCTACTTAATAAATTGCACATATACGCAGTTTAAAATTGCCTGGAAATCAATATTAACAAAACCAAAACCCTGTCAATCAATCGGAAAAAACGGTCTTATTCTTGGTCTCTGGTGAAAACTCCAATTGCAATTCCTCTGAAAACATATACTTGGGTGTAATAATTGATACGGGTGGTCAATTCGCGACACAGCTTGAGGCCATTAACCCCTTGTGTGCCCCGCCCTTTCCCCGCCCTGTGCCGGGCGTTGAATTAGCGGGCGGGGTTCATGACGAGATTGTCTCGTCATGGGCACAGCGCAACCGCGGCCCATGACGAGATAATCTCGTCATGGGCACTCAAGGGGTTAAGAAGAAAGGGATGGAGATAGCGTCAACATTAAAGCAACTTAAAACAAAATTGACTGGACCAATATTTTCCCCATTGCTTCGTGTTGCGCATGCAAAAATTCCACCTTCAATCACTTATGGCAGCGAAGCATTGAGGGGCAGGGACGCTACACTGCTGGATACCACCCTGACAAAAGCGTATGCTAAACCTCCCACCTTAGGCCTCGCCAGCACAGATTCAACTCGAGTTTGGCCTTACGAAACAACCCATGACCCTTTCATAGGCAGGTCGCTCCCCACGCAGCACAGCACCACCAGTGTGTGCTGCCCTTAAGCCCCAGCTGCCGCTGCTGAGGAGAGTTCGAGGCCCTCCTCCACCCGCAGGCTACCACCTGCGCCTCATCCCTGGTGGCCAGTGGTAGGCTGCAGGTCTGTTTTACTGTATTTGTATTGCTCCTGCCTTATTTGTTATTGTTTCTTTCCTCCTTGTTCCCTGTGTCATTTCTGTGCCCTGTGCCCTTTTTCCTTCTGTCTCCTTCGCCGTTCCTGCCCCGTTTTCACGCTGATGCGTCCCCTGCGGCCCCGCCCCCCCAGCGCCTCCTTTCGCCACCCCGCTCCCACCTCCCAGCTGCTCCTCCCTCCTACCTCCCCTTATATGGCGGACGCTGCGCTGCCGCACCAAAGGCGCGCCTAAAGCAAGCCCGTCTGCGCCCGCCCGTGCCTGGACCGCGTCCAGCGGCAGAACCCCTGGCCCCCGCGTACACCATGACACCCGACGCCGCTACGATGCCAGCACCCTCAACGCACTCAACACCGGATGATCACACACCTGCTTCCTGGCTGCCCCGAAACGCACGCAAGGACCCTTCACCTGCCGGAACTGCAGCTTCACCAGCATCCGATCCGTAAATCCACCCACCGGGAAAGAACCCAACCACCTGAGATGCATTCTTCTCAACACCCGCTCCGCCCGCAAACACGCCGTTGAACTCTGGGGCCTACTCGACTTAACCTCCCCAGATGTCTCCTTCCTGACGGAGACCTGGCTGAACCCCTCCTCGGCACCGACATTGCCATAGCCATGCCGGATGGCTACAAGATCACCCGCAGGGACCGCACCAACGGAGTAGGAGGAGGAATCACCATCGTCCACAGGAACACTCTGAGTCTCGACCAACACCGATGACACCCTCAGCACCGCGAACACCTGCACTTCCAGATCCACCCCGATCCCAACACCACCCTCAGAGGAACCCCCGGACCCTGACCACAGTTCAGCAACTCCATCGCCAACTTCGTCAATACGCACACCCTTGCATCCACGGACTACATCCTTCTCGGGGACCTGAACTTCCACCTCGAGAACAACAATGACCGGAACTCCACCACCCTGATCGCCAACCCCGCCAACCTCGGACTCAGACAACATAACGCCCACCCACTCCGCGGGTAACACGCTTGACCCAATCTTCTCCGCTAGCTCCCACGTCTCCTTCAACCACACCACTGAACTCCACTGGACCGACCATCGCTGCACCTTCCGGAAACCTACCACGCACCACCGCACCCAACAGATCCCCCGCCGCTGCTGGAGCAAAGTCACCGAAGACCAGCTAACCACCACCCTCGCCCGGAGCCCACCCACCGACCCCGAAACCACCACCCGCAACCTCAGACAATGGAGCGACGACTGCGCCAACACCCTCACTCTGTTCAAGAAACCCTCCAACAGACACACCAACAACAAAGCCAGCTGGTTCACTGAAGACCTGCAGGCCTACAAGCAAACCTGCCGAAAGCTAGAGAAGAAATAGCACCGTGAACAGACCACCCGCAAACACCACCACCTCATCAGATCCGCCAAAAGGTCCTCCTTCAAAGACCGCCTAGAAAACAATGCACACAACAGCAAAGAGCTCTTCAACATCGTGAAGGAACTCTCCAACCCCAGCTCCAACACCAACGACATCCCACCTTCGCAAGACCTGTGCGACTCCCTAGCCACCTTCTTCCATCGCAAGATCGCTGACATCCACAACAGCTTCAACCCCACGACCGCCCCGGCAACCACCGAGACCTCCATCCCCATGGCCACCATCCGCACCGACCCCCTGCTCGCCTGGACTAACATAAACTACGACGACACCATCAAAATCATGAACACCATCCACTCCGGATCTCCGTCAGACCCATGCCCACATCACATCTTCAACAAAGCCAGCACCACCATCGCACCCATCTCCGGAAAGCCATCAACATCTCCTTCGAGACAGCGACCTTCCCAGAGAGCTGGAAGCACACCGAGCTCAACGCCTTACTCAAGGAACCCAAGGCTTACCCCAAGGACCTCAAGAACTTCCGGCCCATCTCCCTGCTCCCGTTTCCGGCAAAGGTCATCAAGAAGACCGTCAACAGACAAGTGACCCGCTACCTCGAGGAGAACAGCATCCTGGACCCATCCCAGTCCGTGTTCCGCAGCAACCACAGCACAGAAACTGCCCTCATCGCCGCCACCGATGACATCAGGGCCCTGCTCGACAACTGAGAAACTGCGGTCCTTCTGGACCTGTCATCTGCCTTGGACACTGTCTGCCACCGCACCCTACACACACGCCTCCACGACGCTGGGATCCAAGACAAGGATCTGGACTGGACCACCTCCTTCCTCACCGGCAGAACCCAGAGCGTCTGCCTCCCCCTTTCCGCTCCGAAGCCAACGAGATCATCTGCGGCGTACCCCAGGGCTCATCCCTCAGGCCAACATTGTTCAACATCTACATGGCACCGTTCGCCCACGTCGCCCTACTGCATGACCTCAACATCATCTCCTACGCCGACGACACCCAGCTGACCCTCTCCCTCACCAAGGACCCCCTCACCGCCAAAACCAACCTCCACGAAGGAATGAAAGCCGTCGCTGAGTGGATGAAGAACAGCTGACTGAAGCTAAACTCGGACAAGACGGAAGTCCTCATCCTCGGCTCCATCCCCTCGGCCAGGGACGACTCCTAGTGGCCGGCCACACTGGAAACAGCTCCAACACCCACCGACCACTCACGCAACCTAGGGTTCATCCTCGACTCTACTCTCTCCATGACAATGCAGGTCAACACCATCTCGTCCTCCTGCTTCAACACCCTCCGCATGCTCCGCAAGATCTACAGGTGGATCCCCACCGAAACAAGAACGGTCACCCAGGCCCTCGTCAGCAGCAGGTTGGACTACAGAAACGCCCTCTACGCAGGAGCCTCGGCCAAACTCCTGAAACTACTCCAGCACATTCAAAACGCCTCTGCTCACCTGATCCTCGACATCCCTCACTGCAGCCACATCACACCCCACCTGAGAGGCCTGCACTGGTTCCCCGTCAACAAGAGGATCACCTTCAAGCTCCTCACCCACGCACACAAGGAACTCCACAACACCAGACCTCAACAGACTCCGCTTCTACACCCCCAACCGCCAGCTCCGCTCCGCCAACCGCGCCCTCGCAACAGTCCCCCGCATCCGAAGATCGTTCTCCCACCTCGCCGCCAAGACCCGGAACACCCTCCCCATCCTCCTACGGCAGACCCAGGACCTGCTAACCTTCAGAAGACTCCTCAAGACCTTGCTATTCGAGCAGTAGCAGCATCCCCCCCTCCCCCCAGCGCCTTGAGACCCTCACTGGTAAGTAGTGCGCTTTACAAATGGTCTGATTGATTGATTGATTGATTGGCAAGGCTCTTACATCAAGTGTTGGCACAAAATCAAGAATTCCTCCAGGAACACACTAGACCACCAGCTCTGGCTAGAATTGGGCAGTACATCTACCTCGCCGGCCAAAGCTTACCTGGAGGAATCACTGGCTATCACCAGACTAGTCGACCTATGGGAAATTCCAACAACGCGCTCGCACTTTAAGGATATTGTAACTTTCCCTTACAGAAGATAAAGCTGCCTTGCACGTAGGAGCCACGCATGGATGACTAGCTACAAATCATTTAGGCCGCAGGCATATTTTAATCTGGGGTCTTCAAGGAAGTCCAAAGAAGCTTTTTAAAATACAGGTTAGGAATCCTCCCAGCTATACCGCATCTTCCACCTTGGCTGAGAGAGAATTGCGGGAAATCATGCAGGCTATGCGGGGTCGGAAATGAGGACATAGAACATCTGATTTGTTCCTGCATTAAGCTAAAAGAGGAAAGGACAGGCCACTTGAAAACCCATTTTAACGAACGAGGAATACGAACACGGAGACAGGTAGTACTTGCCTGCTTTAATCCAAAGGACCCACAACTAAATAGAAAGCTAGTTAAGTTCCTGTTATAGTAGCATCTAACTAAGGCCCAGTGGCACTATGAGTTAGCATAAAAACAACAAAAGACTTCAATTCTTCACAATTGTAACATGCGGCCTAGAGCACGATGTAAACTTTTCAGTTTTTAGAAACATATTTGTATTTTTTAACACAAGACCTTTACCAGAGTACTTTTTGAAAATGTTTAACTAATCAAAAACTTTTAGCCGAGTGTATCTTTTGTTATGGTTTTAATTAATCAAAAACAATAACATTTTTACTTACTTACTTACCTTGCTCCAGGCTCTGAGGTGGTTGTGGGTCTTGTAGTGCGCTTCAACCTTAAAAAGGTTTCCGCAGTATGATTTGGACCATTTCCTGTTGCAGCCTCTATGCCTACCCACACAAGTGAGGTACCATTTTTATCGGGAGACCTGGGGGAACGCTGAGTGGTAGGAAATTTGTGTCTGCCCGGTGATCCTACAACTTTCCCACAGAGAAATGTGTGAAAAATGTGATTTTTATTTCAGCAAAATTTGAGGTTTGCAGGGGAATCTGGTAGCGAAACGTTGGGGGATCCATGAAAGCCATACCTTCATGGGTGTCTAGTTTTCAGAAAATGTGTGGGTTTGGTAGGTTTCCCTAGATGGCCGCCGAGCCCGGGGCCAAAAACTCATGGAACCCCCTTATAAATCCCCTTATGCTTTGGCCGCTTTTTATTTATTTTTCTGCAGTATCTTCTTGATTATTGTTTGTTGCTCCTTTGCAACTTTTTTTGCCGTTAATCCTAGAAGAAGAAGATGGCCCTTTTATAATATGTATTTGGCCGCTATGACCTAGTAGAATATTTTCTTTGAACAGCATGCGCATCGTGTTTTTAGAGGGGTAATAAGCACGCTCTGGTTTTTCCCGTGACTACAAAGGAGGCTTCTGCTTGATTGATTAACTCTGCCTCTACTATCGTTTTAAACTGACTTATCGCCATTTTATTGACGATATTGCATTATCTTTGTTGTCCAGATACTAAATTGTGCCCTGATCTGAATATTGACATCTAGCCCTTATCGTCAACCACTTCGACTAAACGAGATTACCCTAATCATTATCGCTTCTGCCTCCTGGACCCTCCTGATCTTTTTCTCTGGGGTAGAACTACAGTGGACACTGATAGGTAGGTGGTTCTGTGCCTTCACTACTTACGTGTGTGCCCTATATTTAACTGGGTTCATAAGTGCAATTATCTTTCCTCTCTTCAAACTTCCAGATTCTTTGATCTGCACCTTAGATATTTATCTAAGGCCATCCTCCCTTCCTGAAGTCCTTCCCACAGCTCTGGGGGGTAACTACTATTCCGTGATTACCCTAAAGAATCCGACTCCCAGGTACCCAATGGCACTATATATGAGAACGCCTTTTTGGTGATGGGTGACAATGTGTTTCACATACTTTTTCTATGTCCTTATCACTGTGATTGGGTGTCTTCTTCTTCATCTCTCAGTATTTTTTTCGTTATTTCTTAGTATTCTTCTTTGGTGTCATACATCGTTCTGTTGAACTATACGGCTTTGAGGACTATGCACGGTTTATCATTCCCTCACTATATTACTCTGGGTGTTAAATTATTCTTTTATTTTTTTATTTCTTTCCCCTGTATTGTATATTTATAGCGCACTCTATTCCATTTTGTTTTGAGCATACTATGCCTATCATACCAATGATCCTTGTTCTCCGTGGCAGATCTGAGTTGAGAAATTAATCTGTTGAGTATTGAATTGTTGTCTTTGTACATACAAACCTTATATATTTTGAAATTGTTTATACCTTTTTTTATGATTTTAGGTGTGTCTGTCCCACACCATTCATCCATTCTCGCCCTAATGAAGGTGTAGCCCCGGTTGGGGCCTGACACCGAAACGCGCGTTGGCGTTTTTTAAGTCTACTGGGTAGTTAAAAACCTCACTACCCACACATTGTGGATGCCAACTGCCATTGTGTCATTCAATGAAATGAATGAAATGAAATGACTATATGTTGACTTTCCCCTGAGGCGGAAGCCGGGGGCGCTCTTCTTTTCTGTCATTTTTACGATCTTGTGTTCCCTGTGCTATTGCCTAGGATTTGTTTTTAAACCTTGTATATATTTTAAACCGTCCTGTTTTACCTACCGCATTTCCCGCACTCTCTGCTCCTAAGGGCTCCCTCTCTCGACTGTCACCGGCGCAGCTGGTTCTATCGCTGACGCCGGCCTGCAGAGATCTTTTGCCGCCATCTTAGGGGTAGGCAGGGTAGCGGTCCAGATCTTGGACTCCTCCCGCCCTCCCTTGTTACTTAAGGGTTCCTCACGGCTTGTTTCTCTGACTATATGTTGACTTTCCCCTGAGGCGGAAGCCGGGGGCGCTCTTCTTTTCTGTCATTTTTACGATCTTGTGTTCCCTGTGCTATTGCCTAGGATTTGTTTTTAAACCTTGTATATATTTTAAACCGTCCTGTTTTACCTACCGCATTTCCCGCACTCTCTGCTCCTAAGGGCTCCCTCTCTCGACTGTCACCGGCGCAGCTGGTTCTATCGCTGACGCCGGCCTGCAGAGATCTTTTGCCGCCATCTTAGGGGTAGGCAGGGTAGCGGTCCAGATCTTGGTCTCCTCCCGCCCTCCCGCCCTCCCTTGTTACTTAAGGGTTCCTCACGGCTTGTTTCTCTGACTATATGTTGACTTTCCCCTGAGGCGGAAGCCGGGGGCGCTCTTCTTTTCTGTCATTTTTACGATCTTGTGTTCCCTGTGCTATTGCCTAGGATTTGTTTTTAAACCTTGTATATATTTTAAACCGTCCTGTTTTACCTACCGCATTTCCCGCACTCTCTGCTCCTAAGGGCTCCCTCTCTCGACTGTCACCGGCGCAGCTGGTTCTATCGCTGACGCCGGCCTGCAGAGATCTTTTGCCGCCATCTTAGGGGTAGGCAGGGTAGCGGTCCAGATCTTGGACTCCTCCCACCCTCCTCTCTATGCATATAAGTAAGGGGACCTCCCGTCCGCGCAGCGGGCGGGCGCAGCGGGCGCGCCGATGGCGCGCCGGAGGCAAGCCCGTCTGGGCCCGTCCGGGCCAGGACGGACCTAGGTCCAGGGACTTTGCCAGTTCTCGGAGGTAAGCCCATTAAATATTCTAAAGCAGATTTAGTCTCGTTAAAGTCTCCTGATTCACGCCACTGCCCACATGGCATTAGAACCAATGCTTTTTTTATCCCTTGTGAGTACTGCCTCCTGAGGAGCCAGGCTAGCGATAAACAAATCCATGTCAGAGACCCTTGTAGATTAGGACTACTTAATTGTAGATCCCTACCAAAACATTCGACACAAATCTCTGAGCTGATTCTAGATAAGGGTTTAGATATTTTATTTCTTACCGAAACCTGGACGTCAACTTCCTCAAACTTTGACTTAGTCAATACTCTGCCTGCAGGCTATCTGATTCACTGCCTCCACAGACCTCAAGGAAAAGGAGGTGGTTTAGCCATTATTTACAGGAACAAGTTCTCATGCCGAGTAGTTAGAGGCCCTATTTTGGATGCTGAAAGTGGTCACTTTCACATACAGCTTTCTCCGAACTTCTCTCTATCTGGACTATTAGTCTATCGCCCCCCTGGGTTGATTAAACAATTTTCCAGTTCTATTCTGGAGCATGTCCTCGTCCTAGCAGCATCCTCCCCTAATTTTGTACTATTGGGAGATTTTAATCTTCACTTTGACTTGAAGGAGGATAAGAGCTCAAATGATCTCAGATCCGAACTTAGATTATCTCATTTCAACTTACTTAACCTGGAACCTACGCATGTGAAAGGCCATCTGTTGGACTGCGTGTTTTCTAACATTGGACACCTTCAAATAGGATCCCCTTTTCCCTTGCCTTGGTCGGATCATTTCCTGGTGGTAGGGGAGCTTAATGTTAGCTTGGACCCCTTTCCCTCCCACCATCAGAAGCCCCCCCCTATTTACAAGAGGATGTGGTCCCAACTTCCTATCGATGACCTTTCATGCTCCCTCGCTGAGACTATGCCCCCCCCGGGTCTCGGTCCCCTGGAAGCGGATATTGCTTTTCATAACTGGCTTTGTCAAGCCTTAGATGCTGTTCTGCCCATCAAAAAATTCATAAACAAAAACAACAGCTACAGGTCGTCATGGTATACTCCAGAACTGGGGCTGATGAGAAAGAACTGCAAACGGCTTGAACGGGAATGGCGGAAGGACTGGGCTGTTAATAGTAAAGACCTCTACCGTGAAGCCATGAGATCTTATAAGGCCGTCTATTTTGAGGATAGAATAAATAAGGCAGGCAATTCTTCTAAGGAAACATATAAGATCCTCAAAGAGCTTATCACGGTTCCCACCCCTTCGACCTCTCAGGTGGTGAATTCCAACAAATGTAATCAGTTGGCTCAGTTTTTTGACACCAAAATTCGGAATATCCTAGCCAGCCTTCCCCCTAGT
Source organism: Triturus cristatus (assembly GCF_964204655.1). Taxonomy (NCBI): domain Eukaryota; kingdom Metazoa; phylum Chordata; class Amphibia; order Caudata; family Salamandridae; genus Triturus; species Triturus cristatus. Next base: position 460,966,202 of record NC_140590.1, on the reverse strand, counting down.
TCAGGAACTATGGCCATGCTTCCTCCTGAGGGTCCTTCAGCTGCGATGAGATTAGATATAATATCTCCCATCTCAAAGGAGGATTTTTGTAAAGAGCTCCTGGCACTGAAGAGTGGCTCCCCGTTGGACCCCATGCCCATTCGGATTCTTAAACAACTTGTGGACCTTATTGCCGGTCCTGCAACTGACCTTCTGAATGCCTCCTTTTCCCAGGGCATAGTCCCCCCTAGCTGGAAGCAGGCTATTGTCAAGGCTCTTTTGAAAAAGCCTGACCTTGACCCTGCTGATCTGACAAACTATCGTCCCATCTCGCTTCTGCCTGGCCTGAATAAGATCGCGGAGAAGTTTGTCAACCGCCAGCTCTCCAGTTTCCTAGAAACTAACAATCTACTAGGTCAGACGCAGACTGGCTTCCGCCCAGGCCAGGGAACAGATTCAGCTCTGATAGCAATGATCGAAAAAGGCAGAGTTATCTTAGACTCAGGAGGATCGGCCGCAATGGTCCTCCTGAATCTAAGCGCTGCTTTCGATACGGTGGATCATAACATCTTGATCCACCGTCTAGGAAACATGGGAATAGGAGGGTCGGCTCTTCAGTGGCTACAGTCATATCTGAGTGACCGTTACTATCAGGTCTGCGATGGCCATTTTAGATCTTTGCCTACCCCCCTCCTGTGTGGTGTCCCGCAGGGCTCGTCATTGAGCCCGACGCTTTTTAACGTCTATATGGCCCCACTGGAGGAGGTGGTGGCCCCTTTTGGGGTCACAATGGCAACCTACGCTGACGACACTCAACTGTTAGTTTCTTTGTCCCTGTCGGAAACCCATGGAGCGAAGTTTGCTGCTTGCCTTACCAACATCATGACATGGATGTCGGACTCCCGGTTAAAACTTAATGGGACGAAAACGGAACTAATGCTCCTTGGCAATTTATGCTCTTCACTGCCCAAATGTATGTGGCCGGTCAGCCTGGGCGCCCCCCCAACCCCTAAGAGCGCTATAAAAAGTCTTGGGGTATGGCTAGAACCTGAGCTGTCTATGATCACTCAAGCCAAACGAGTGGCAGGGACATGTTACGGACTGCTTCGGTCAGCCCGAAAAGTCATGTCGCTCCTCCCAGACCACTCCAGGAGACTATTGGTTCAGGGACTGGTGCTTTCTAGGCTTGATTACAGTAATGCCCTTTTCCTGGCGGCACCTGAATCTACTCTGAATGTTCTTCAAAGAGCACAGAATGCAGCTGCACGGATGCTCACTGGTTCAGCCAAAAGCTCCTCAGCTCGGCCCGCTTTGAAGGCTTTGCATTGGCTACCTATCAGAGCGCGCATTATATTTAAATCTATCTGTATAGTGTTCAAAGCCTTACAAGGATCAGGCCCCCCCATTCTAAGAGATCTGGTCCGCTCCTACAAACCTACGCGTACCCTTCGCTCTGAAGATGGGAATCTAGTAATGATACCCAGAGCAAAAAAGGTGAAAACAGGTGGACGCCGGTTTTCTATTAATGCAGGTCAACTATGGAATGCTCTTCCGTTGGTTTTGCGAAAAGAACCCACTTTTGCAAAATTGCGGAAAGCATTGAAGACCCATCTCTTCCCCTTGTAGGCTTCTAAGTGCTGGGGTAATGGCTCATCATATTGTCAGCGCTGGGACGCTCAAGGGCAGCCCTGCGCTTTAGAAATTCTTTTTCATTTCATTTCATTTCATTATTTGAATTGTGGAATGATGTTTTGCAATATACTTATGTATATATAATAAAATGGTGTTAAAAATACAGAAAAATAAAGTCAATTGATCATTGTGAATAAATTACATCTTTGTTGGATTATTGTTTTTCTCAATTCCTGTGTTGGTCTGCCACGGTGGGTGGTTATTATTATTAGGACCCTTGTTAGGGCCTTCCTTGAATAATTATGGCAGGTATTCCTTTTGTTGGTTGTTCTTATTTCCCCTGCCTTACCTGCCTGTATCATTTACCAGGGGTCCCCCTTCTTAGTAGTCTAGTGGGTGGATCCCTGCTTGGGGATCCACTAGGGAGGGCTACCATTGGAAAGGGGAGATTCTTCCCTTTCAAGTGATACCTCTTCCGTCTTTCTTCGTGCTCGAGGGGCTGAGATAGCCCTCCTGAGCACGTGGAAAGTGAAACTGAAATGAGCTCATTTCAGTTTCGGTCTCACTGAAATGACGTAAGCGTGACGTAAGCGCTGATCGTCATTTCAGGGAAACCAGGGGAGCAGCCTCGGGAGCTGGGGAAGCTCTTCCTCAGCTGCCAAGGATGTAGGCGGGTTAAAGGGACTCCCTCTGACTCCCAGAGGGTTTCCCTGTGCCATGTGCGAGGACGGCCGGGGGCCTTTCTACGCACATGAGCACTGGTGCGTCTGAGGGCCCCCGACCGTCCGACGCGCTGAAGGGGTTAAACGAAAACAGGATGCATTTCAAAAACATAAAATGAAACGTTTACGTTTTATGTTTTTTAAGAATAGACAGTGGTCCAGGAGACCCATTCCCCCTTTTAGAATGGTAACCATTACCTTTCAGTAGTCGGTAAAAAATGAATGTTTTGCACCCGTAATTCGCAGTATATTAATTCATACCACTGCTATTTAGTATTCAGAAAGGACACTTTAACCAAACCCATTTCAGATATCGAATTGTTAAACCAAATTGTGATTTATTACCGAATCACAATTTGACTTTTGTATATTTCAGAATGCATTTTTGCAGTCTCAAACTGTTTGCGACCTCCAAAATAGATTTGTACACAAAGCCCAAAATTCTCTTCAACAGTTTGGATAGAAATTCCTTGAAAAGCCTTGTTATGTCTTGCCTAGGATTTTGCTGTTAGAGTTTATTTAGGACATCACCCATGTAATTTGGTGGAGTGGAGATGTGATCTCCTGCCCTTCTCACCTTATTGAAACCACTGAACACTACAAACACACATGTGCATTGCATTAAAAGTTATCATTCTAAACAGAAGTATTTTAAATATTGTGTATTAAAAGTGCTACAATAACCTGTGCCATACCCACAGGCAAGTAACTACATTGGACCCTCTTGACAAGTTATTTATTTTAAAATGTTTGATTCTAAGCAGAATACGAATGCTGAGTAAGTATTGGCTACAAAATCATGTGTATGATGGATATCAAACTAATTTGCTGTATCCCTTCTAATGTGTCTTCATCATATTAAAGAAAATGTAATGGTGCTTAAATGCCTAGATGGTACCACAGCATAAATGCCTAGATGGTACACCAGCATGATATCAGGTTTTTGAAGCTGTAGTTTTATCATTTTAACAATTATGAGTTAAGAAGTTTGTAGCCTGGTTATTCAATTATTACATCTAAATTTGATGTAAATATTAATTGTTATGTGTACTTGTCTTCACTTTATCATGTGAAATATAAAAAAGAAAAGGAAATGTGCTTTGAGAAATAATTGTGATCTCTAGTTTTTTGTTTGTATTTATTCTTAGGACTGATTCAAGTTGTCACTCTTGGCACGAGTAGAACTTTGTACCTTGAATGTACTAAACCTTGTTTTACATTTTCCTCTTAAATCCTGATTTTATGCAATTTTTTTCCCCTCTCAGTATTAATTTCAACCAGGATGCTTCGCTTATATGTGTGTCAAGCGATCACGGAACTGTACACATTTTTGCAGCAGAAGATCCCAAAAGGAACAAACAGTCAAGGTAGGGGACAGCCCTGTGCCATTTTGCACTTTACCTCTATTACTCAAGCCACACCATCCACAACTTACTAAATAAGACATTATCACAAAATGTAATTGCTGTTTAGTTGATGAGAAAGGAATGTATTACTGTGTGTGAAATTGCTGAGTTTAAATATTTTACTTTAGCATGACTGTGTGTTGCTTCAGAATTTAGAATGTGATTTAGAAATAAGCTGCCTGCAATAGGTTTACCTTGATGGTATGGTCAACAATGACAACCTAGTTGGTCATAATTGTAACCTGTGATTGAACTGAAAATCTCACGTAAATTGTCAATGTGATATTCCTTAAGTAATAACTGATTTGATCAAGGTATCTTCAAGACTTCTCATTTTCAATTTAAGTTCATCAATTAAAACTGCTTACCATAACCATCATGCAGTTTTCCTTGAGTACTCTGGTATCTGCAGACATAGTATTATAGGGAATGGATAAGAAAGATGAACCTTCTCCAGACTTGTGCCATTTTCTGAATTTCATTTGATTACTTACATAACTATGCTCGTCTTAAAAGTTAAAGGTTGTAGTTTGGTGGACTGTCTTGGTTGATGGTATAAAAGTTTGGTAATATGGGTTTTAGTAGTATAGATGGTGAGTTGGTGTTGATATTATTGATGTTGCTAGCGGTGGTTGTAGTAGTTATTGTGTTGGAAGTAGTAGCGATGGTCGTAGTACTGGTTTTGGTTTTAGAGGGGGTCTAAAATGAAGGTGTTGGTGGTATAGGTGATTATATAACACATGTGGCGGTATTCTGGCTCTTATAAAATTGAGAGGTAGTTTCAACAGATGCTATGAAAATCCCATTTGCGAAGTGTATCAGTGATTCTTGTCTGCCTCATAAAATTAATTCTGTGCATGACACCAACATCTGTCAAGTGTATTTACATGATTCTAAATTTGCACTTCTGGAACTTATGAAGTAGATTCCATCTTCCTTGCCAAAGTGTTTGCACCTGAGAATAGTCTGTTCTTAGCATTTGGCAGTGTTCACGATTTGTGGCTCTTTCTGGTGAGGACATTTCAAACAAAAACTTTACGATAACCTGAGATTATGTCCCTTTCATGATATCAGCAAAAAAAGTATGGAAATGCACTGCAGCTTCATTTTTTCTATTCCATTTTTCAGTTTGGCATCAGCCAGCTTCCTCCCAAAGTACTTCAGTTCCAAATGGAGCTTTTCCAAATTCCAGGTTCCCTCTGGCTCACCTTGTGTCTGTGCCTTTGGAACAGAACCTAATGCAGTTGTTGGTAAGTATGTGTAATTGTTTAGGATGTGGAAATATTTTATCTTCCAAAAGGACTCTATCTTTGTGAAGCGTCATGATAAATTGTTGCATGGTTTCAAGGAAGTATGTAAGACTGTTTGAGCTGTGACAGCTCAACGCCATAGTCAATGTAAAAAATTTAGCTAACCTGACAAGGAAGCTACTATTACACATTATGTTCAGTGATTTTTTTGTAATGTCTACTCATTATTTGTGAACTATTTAAAAGAGATGGCACCAATATATTTTCTTTGCAAGATGTTCGACTGGTCCTGCACCTGTCTTGTCTGATTGTTTCCCTATAATATCCAGTGCTGTAGGTGTGGCTAAATATTCATTTTGCCCAGGAATCTCAGTAAGGTTTTTACAAGTGGTTGGGGAACTCATTATTGTACGCACCTTCATTACTTCTCTTATCTTGCTTGCTGTGTTTATCTACATGCTCCTAGTGGATCTGGTTGAAGTTTGACTGGGCCTTTGATGTTCCATTACATGTTTTGGCTGGAGCATCAGAGGAGAAGACTCTTGGCTTGCTAAGAACTGGATGTATATGGAATGTTCCATGAAGTATCTCATATTCATCTAACTCCAGAAGATCAGAAACATCTGCATAAGACAAAGATCAGCCTGCATAAGACAAAGATCAGTGAACAGAGCTTTTAGAAAGACTGAGCTATGATTCCTAAGTTCTTGCTCCTCCTTTCCTTATACTAGCCCCAAAAATTAAATATGCTATTGTTCAGGTAAGGTGCAATCCTTCCTCAACATGTATTCTAGGGCTTGCAATATTATTGATCAGGGTCTGGATCTGAAGGGATGCTCTCTTAATTCTTGAAGCCAAAATGATTCTGTAAAGTATTTGTGGCCAGTGCTGGAGCTTATTTTTGTGCAAATTAAAGGCTGCTCAGTACTATTGCTGGTAGACAGATTGAGACTGTTGAAGTTATAAAAGGTTGTTATCAAGATCCTCGTGTGATCTTTTTATATGCGTGGGGAAATTACTTTTATTTGGATCTGCATATGAAACTGAATCATACCCACCAGGACGACCGTATCAATTTTAGTAAATGATAGCACTTAGGTGTGCAGCCAGACTTCACTATGGAGTTAATTTCACATATAGCTCTCTGAAATAGTGTAAGACTGAACAATAGGCTGTTTCTACTGTCCAACAAAGATTTTTGACAGGAGAATCAAGATTCTGATCATTTAGCATTTAATCAGGAACATCCAGTGTGCACATTTAGTAATTGTGCTGCAGGATCAATCATAAATTCAATCACCTTAAAAAGAAAAGCAATGATGTAATACATTTGGAAATAATTGCAGGTAACAGTGTGACCCATGGTTAAATGCTGCTTGTGAACTCTGGAGTAAGTACCAGTGGATGTCTCGTTATTACTGATGCTTGGGGATATCGCATGTGTATGTATCTGGCTCTTAACAGACATCTCATGCCTTTCTGTTGTGTGAGACAAACTCAGATTGGTCAACGTGCCCTCTCTAATCCTGCGCGCATTATAACCATTTCTGTTTCGTTCATCAGTGCCATGTTGTACGATGGAACTTCTGGTTACACTTTTTCTTAAAGAAGGAATGTGCTCTCATGGAAAGTATGGTTTTCTGCAAATGCAGCAGTGGATAAAGGTGTATGAGGAAAGATGAATAGGTGTGTTGTAAACATTTAGTAGTAGGAGGGAAAAGACAAAGACAGACTAACTATGAAATTGAAAAAAAGGACAAAATATGATCTGACTAGTGCACTAGTTGTAAAGAGCAGGTCCTTTTCCCAACCTCTCACATATATGTTTGCTACAAGGAAGACCAGCAGTCAGAGGTATCTGTAACATAAAAAGATTTATTGCACTCAAGCGGGTACACAACCTCACAGCTCCATGTGGCTATGAGTGACGTGGACCACTTACATAGTCACAGGTGGCCGTATATATGGTTGTGCTGGAAAGAGTGTGGGTGGGAGCAGGTAAGACAAATTACCAACTGTCAAAGATGATTAATGATCTCAAGAGAATATCATGTACCAGTTAGAACCAGTTCAACTGGAAATATGAATATGTGGCATGCAGAACTCAAATATAAAGGTTAAACACTAAAATCCCTTCAGTCAACAGTATTCTTGTGGCCAGTACAAAAAAGCAGAACTGTACATAACTTGTACCAGGAATACAAACACAGACACGCCTATGGTTACAGAATCAGGCGCTCTCCGATTACTCATCTGGATATGGAAGGTCATGCATTTGGTACAAACAATAATTGTTAACATCAGCGGTCTATTTGTTAGCTGCTTTACATCTGCTATCATAACAGGACAGTCACACAAATAAGCCATTGACCACAGTCACTGCACCCCGGCCTGTTCGCGTGCTAGCAAGTGAAGAACAAACTTATTCTCTTAGTTCTATTGATGTCAACATTTCTTATTGCAGATAGAATATTCATATTTGACAAGAGCAAATACGTTCTATTTAGTCCTGTTGAGAAGTACATTTGCACCGATGATACAGACTGAAAGGATAAAACAAAATGCTGACTAAAAGACACAAAATGCAGGAACTTGCATCCATTATAAGAAACCGTATTTACTCAATTGGCCCTTAGGACGCAAGTTCAGTCATTTTTTTTCTCCTTTAATGTACGTATTCATATATTGGCCGACTGTTCTATAATGGGTATCATGACGTTCATTAATACAACACCCTTTTACTATGATGGATATAGTAACAAGAAACATCCCCATGTGGATCGGTGATTCTGAAAGGAACCTGCGGTGTCCCAAGAGCCAGCATCACTATGGTCCTCGGCACCCACATAATACAGTCTCTTGACAGCTTCCCTAACTGATGTAGAGGAGTCAGGTACTTACGTGCATCAGAAATTCCCTATTACCCTACAAAATCCACCCTTCTCAGCCAACATCATGTCTAAAACCATCCAATTTTGAAGAGAAACCAATCTAACAGCTTGTAGCTCAACTGTGATATTCTCAATTATCCCTGCTGTTTCATTCACAGTGGCTTCCAACAGTCGGGACAACCTACGTATACTTCGGGAATTAATAGCAGTACCATACCATGGCAGGAAGGCTTTTAGCACATCACCAGCTATATCAGACACAGTGTCACTTTGATCATCACTTCTTTTGCCCCTAACGGTGTCCAATACTCTAGTTACTTCCTTTGCAGTTTTTACAGACACCGAAGGTGTTATAATCCCTAAATGACAACTACCTCCCCAGTTCAATTGTAGCCAAGTATAGGCCCTTTCACCACAAACGAAACACACTGAGTCACCTATATAGAGTGGGAACAGTTATTTCTTGTGAGGACACCTCGAAAGTCATATTGCAATTGGTACTATTCCCCATGTTAGTGGTACCATTACTTCTAATACAGATACTCCCAGTCACCCGTTGTTTTTATCAAGCAAATTTATATGAGCACTTTATTTGTTTTTCTCTAAAAATATTGGGGTAAATATTTCAGAAAAGGGGAATGTTACATTAGGCATAATAACTTCAATGCAATTTCTTGCACTTAGGATATCAGTCTGGTTTCGTGTACAGCGAAGCAGTAGGTGTTCCAGTAGTATAGTGAGACATAACCAGACCTTTAAGAACCGTTATAAGCTCTACTTTTAAAATTGCAACATTTAAGGCATGGCAGGATGGTTCGAAGGGCAGGGGTACTTGAAGAAGAGGGATTCCTTCATCTACAAAGGCTGGAAATTTCAAGCATATCCAGCATTCATTTTAATGTTATATTTGATGGGTCTGATGTAGTAGGGTAAGTAAAGAATTATGACGCATTTCCTCCCTGTGATCCATGTCCTCTGGTGCTACTGTAAATAAAGGGACAATGTCAGAGGGAAGTGGGGCAGTTTTTTAATAGGATAGTTAAGCTCCAGAAAATACAATAGGCCTATTACCAAAGACATTATACAGAATAACACACATAATATGCACAGTTTGGAATGCCAACTTCTTGTTCATATTAAGGGTAGAAAACGTGTCCTCCATACTGTGGCAAAACCGGTTATGTAGTTGTTTAAATCCTAATAATCCAGTCACAATATTGAGAAGCATCTACAATCTCACATCTGTGGTGGTTCAACAGCGTTCATCACAGGCCTCACTGTTACGGGCTCTGTATTTGTTCAACAGTTGTCAGCAATCCTTACTTGTAGCACAAGTTGACAAATATTACCTTGCACCCTCTCCCCCTATGGGTCTTAGGGCTTGGGAGGTATTCCTTTATTATCCATACAGACCTTTTGATCAACCATCATCCAATGAAAGTCCGCTGTGTCCTTATTTACTAACATCACTGTACAAGTTAATTCTTTAAAGTTGGCACTATTGAGCGCCTGGCAGTTGGTGCTGGCTCAGTCTTTTTTTTTTTTTTCTTTTTTTTTTTGTTGAAAACCTTTATTGACAGTTCAATAAGAACAAGTATGGGCCTACAACCCCCCCGGGGCCGGCCTCTAAGCAATCAGAGCAATAACGACAAGTATAAACACAGGCAGCACTTCAGGGAGCAAAATCGTACTGCTAATACTGTGAACAGGGTAAGTAGGGCACCAGGAGAAAAAGGTTTTCATTTTATGATGAAACAAGGCAGAAGGATCAGGTGACAAGCAATTTTAAAACAACGATCACGGATATGCAGAGTAATGAACGTTAGCGATTTACAGCAATCTATTCGGTCAATGGCGCAAACACAAGAACATCAGGATGGAGAAAAACATAGTCTACAGCTGCGCCCACAGTCCCCCGCCAGAACTCCCCAAGAACACCCTGGAAGTTGTGAACACATGGAACGGCAACGAGGCATAGCAAAAGGAGGTGTATCACGCTGATCCCAGAAAAAGAAAGACAAAAAGAATCAGAGAAGAAAAAGGAGGCCATGGAAAAAAGATGAAGGAATACAGAGTCCCCTCCCCCAACACCCCACCCTGCACCTCTGCAGATGAGTACGGCCCCCCCCCCCCAGCAGTGTGCCTGTCGCCCTGGAACCAGACCCGAAATGTAGGAGAATAGGGAAAAAGAAGTAGGAAAGGACCCCCACCAGACGGGGGGGTAGAGAAAGTATTTATAAACTGGAGGAGGGCCTTCATAACAGACCCCCGGCTTCTCCCTCCCGCACGGTAAGGTTCCCCTAAAGTGAACAAGGAACAGCACAAAAACAATCTTCTCAAACCACGATGGGGAGCATTATGCGTCTATTGTGCCAGTAGCCATGCCAGGAGAGCACACCACCCCAAGCCCGCCCGTCCACTAGGCGACCACCCCCGAGGGGCCAGCCTCATCCCTGACCACTCAGTGGAATTCTGCCCTTGCCAACCCCTCGACCCAGCACCATACCCAATGTTCCTAGGCAGAGGAATGTCCAACAACGACAGAGAAGCGACGCACACAGGTGGGGTGGAAGTCTCTGAGCATCAACACAGTCCGCCGCGTGAGGAAACAGGCTTCCAAGTGCTGCCCTAGGATCTGCACTGCACGCAAGGTTCAGGAAGGCAGAAGCAGCCAAAAGAGACATTAGTTGCTGGAGTTGTCTCTGGGTCGCAGGAGGGCATGCACGGGATGAGGCCACCACATCCCACTCAGGTCCAACGCCTCCGGGACAGATCAGGCCCTCAGAAGGTCGAACACACTGTAGCATACTGGCCGGGGCGTCCAGTCGTGTACTAACCTCAGGGGGGGCCGCCACAGCGTCCTCCTGCGCGCAGTGTGGGTAGACTCTGTGTTCGTGCGGACAGGCGGGCCGCCACTGCCCCAACTCCGACGCCACACCATCGAGCTTACTCCCCAAGATCACGAAACCATGAACCAAGGAGGAGTGAAGAGTACCAAGAGCCTCGAGGAGGTCGCCGTACCCCAGCTCAGCTCTCTGTGATCTCGCCGCCACACTCCCAAAAATCGTACGCTCACAGGCCCGCTGCGGCCCAGCGGACAGGATGGTAGGCTTCATCGACCCAAGATGGCCGCCAAGTATGCCCGACCCTCACCAGGGCCGGGACCCCAGGACAAGCGTCGCGATGTCCACGTCGCGGGTGACCGGGTTCCGGGGGCAGGCAAAAAACTATCCGTGGTCACGGGCAACAGTCGTCCCCACCACGGACCAGCTCCCGTAGAAATCCGGGGGCGGCCCGCAATGATCGGGGCAGGATACGGACGGCGGCCGGGCAGCTCACCAGCAAGGCAGGGGCAGTCACCGGAGGATCTAAGATTTGCACCCCCGGTCATGCACTCGGTCAGCTACACTGGGCAGTAGAAGTGACCACGCCGAAATGTAGGCTGAGTTTGGCACCGCTCCGGTGGGCCGACTCCACCCAGTCACCACCGGCCGCTGTTGTCGCACTGCCACCCGGCCACGGCGTCCACTCGATGTCCCGGCTCCAGGGCCGCACAGGCCGCAAAGTTCAGATGCAGTTTTCTCCGGCGATAGCACGGCTAGAAACCTCGGAGTCACACAGTCGGGAGCCCCTCTCCTTCAGAAACACGACCACGTAGCACAAGTTGAGGATCTCAGGCAGGATATCCGTGCGGGATGCGGAGGCTCACGGAGCCGGGGGTCTACGCTGCCGTCCCGGTCGCCATCTTGGCTCCTCCCGCTGGCTCAGTCTTAAGCACTTTTCTATCTATCCTTTCAGTTTACTTGGACGTAAATCATATCTTGATACAGATTATTGATGGTCAAGTGTTGCAGGTGTGCACTCACCAGTCCTTCGGTCAGAATGGTCCTCCTCAGGGGGCAATTTTGGGCAGAATGGTGGTACTCTCTTCACGTGAGTCGAGTAAATCCAGGTTTTGTGTCCCTCACAGCAGACCGCTGTCTGTGTTACTAACAGAATTTGGAATGACTCTTTCCACCTGGACTGTAAACTGTTCTTTCTTACAAAGTTACGGGTCAGAACCCAGTCTCTGGGCCTGATGTCATATACTTCTCCTTCCAGAGGCGAGGACCAGTAGTTAGTTCTTTACAGTATTCTAATAGAGCAGAATGTGTTAATTCTTACAGCTATGATGGAGAGGCAAACCCATATACGTTTGCTAGCCTACCCATGACAAGCTCATACGGTGAGAGACTGTTTTTTGTGGTAACAGTTGTTCTCATGGAAAACAAGGCTATTGGTAAAGCATCAACCTACTGATAGTACATATTTTTGACAGCTTATTTTTTAATGTAGCGTTCCAGCGCTCTACAAGCCCTGCTCCTTTTGCATGATAAACTGAATGGAATTTTTGTTTTGCTCCCAGTCCTAGACATACTAGATCCATTATTTTATTTGACAAATGTACCCCATTGTCACTCCAAAGACTTCAGGGCAGGCTGTAGCTTGGAATATACTCTTTCAGTATCATTTTTGCAGTGCTGAATGCGGTGTTACCTTTCAAAGGGAATGCTTCTATCCAATTGCTAAAACTGCATAGAACAACTAGAACATATGTTTCCCATTGGCATGGGGCATTTCTATGTAGTCCATCTGAAGGCACTCAAAGGGGTATTTTGGCAGTCTGAAATTACCAGGTGGTACTTTTATCCTCTTTCCCACATAATGAAGAGGACAGAGCATACCATTCTTACAAAGCTTATTAGCTGTTTTTCTTATATTTTTATTTTCCCATATTTTCTCAATAGTATTCGTCATCCTCTCCCATGTGTACAGAACCTTGGACCGTCTGAAGCTTGGGCAAGAGGAAACTGTCAGGCAGGACCCACTTTTGTCAAGCATATTCATCAAAGCCCCGAAATGTGTGTCAAAATAATATCCTTCCTTTACCTACTGTTTCTTTTCTTCACTCGCAAATCCTTGAACTTCTTTTATCTCTGTGTATGTATCAAATTCTTTCCTATCCTCATCTGTACGTAACACTACATATGTTAATGTGTATACATTCAGTGCAGTATGTCTTGCTGTTTCGTCCTCAAAGGCATTTCTCTGGCCTACATGGTTTGTGACTTTCTTATGCGCACTATACTTCACAATAGCCAATTTCGTGGGCAATACAAGAGCGTTTAATAATCTTGTAATCAATAAGCCATGTTGTATTTTCGCAACCCTAGATGTAATGAACCCTCTCTCGGCCCACAATCGTCCGAAGTTATGGGCCACCCCCCAGTCATACTGGGTGTCAGTTTATATGTTTACTACTAACACCTGTGCCTGAGCGAACATCTGTTGTATTTTACATATTTCAACAACTGTTTTATTGGTCATTATCGCATAGGCTGCAGAGGAAGTTCCATCTGATCTCTTAGACAAGAGCCATCCACAAATAGTGTGCCATCAACCTTTGGCATAGTCACATCAACCATCTTACTTATCCCTTCGTTTCAGTTTCAGTGACAATCACGCAATCATGTTGTACTTCATCTGACTCCGAAGGGAGAGGCATCACAGTATCTGGATTTATAGTGTTACACTGCTGCATGGTCTCATTAGTACCATCAATATTAATTCAAAATGAGCCAATCTAGCATTAGTTAAATGCTGTGTTTTGGTTTTGTTTAAAATAGTATGTCCTCTGAATGAAGAACTTAAACCATAACTGGATGTCCAAGAATAATGGAGTCTGCCTGTTTTACTGCAGCAGCCGTAACAGCAATATTTCTGAGGCAGTTCGGTAGGCCTCTTGCTACCGGATCCAGTGTTGAGGAAAAATAGGCACATGGTCTATTCTTCCCTCCATTTCTTTGTGTTCATAAAGCCAAAGCGCACCAGTCTTTCTAATGCATGAACAAAGCAAAGATTTTAGTGTGCCCAAAGCAGGTACGTTACACAAAGTAGTTTTTAAAGCTACAAAACTATCTTGATGTGCTTTTTCCCAAGGGACGGGGTCATCCACGTCCTTTTGAGTTAAGGAGAGTAATGGTTTGGCCAGTAAAGAACAATTTGATATCCAGTTTCTGCAAAAGGAGACCATACCCAAAAGTGCACAAACATCTTTCTGGGTTCTAGGTCTGTTATGGACTGATTGTATTTTGTCAGGTGATAATATCCCTCCCCCCTTCGACAGGAGGTGCCCTAAATAGGTCAGCGCCTGTTGACAATACTGTAATTTAGCAGGCGAAACCTTTTGTCCATGCAAAGCAAGAAATGTCAACACATCATGTATAGCCCTCTTACAGAAATCTTCTGCTTATGCTGTTATCAATAGATGATCCACATACTGTAACAATACCGTACCTGATGGCATAGTGCATTTATTCAGTTTTTGTTAGTGCCTGGCTATAAATGCTAGGACTGTATACCCCTGTGGAGCTAAACAGTATTGATAGGACCTTCCTTGGAAGCTAAAACTGAACAGATATTGACTATCTGGTTGTGTGGGAATTCTAAAGCAAGCATTCTTTAGATCAATAACAGTGAACCACTGGGCTAAGGGTGGTATGAACGAAAACATTGCAGTAATGTTGGGTATGATAGGATATTGTGGCTCCACTACTTTATTAATGGCTCTCAAATCAAAAAACATCCGGTATTTCACCTGTCCTGTTCCTTCATCTCGTTTAACCACATATAAAATTGGACTATTGTATGGGCTACTTGTTACTTCTCGTATTATCTGTCGCTGCAGCAAATCTGATATTACTAATTTTAGTTCTTCTTCTCCTTATTTTGATGTTTTGTACTGGAGAAAGCGAGGCAATTTAACATTTTCTTGAACCTTAATGTGTACCGCCTCAATAACCATTTTTCCTACATCATTTGGTCCATGTACCCACAATTTTGGATCATTTTCCTAAAGCTCGGCTGATATGTTATTCTTACTTAATACAATGAAATGCAACATTACATTGTATTATTGTTAATAACGAACTATGGCATTCACTCCAGAATTTGTTTAACCATTCGGGTGACGTGAAAGTGTTTAACCCGTCCTCTAGTAAGAGGTGACAGTGTTCAAATAGTCTCTCGGTCATACCATCAAGGACAAAATTCCGGGCCGTTAATTCTTGCATTCCTTGAAAAGTATTCCAGTTCTCCCTTCTCCTTGTACTTGTTATGGGGGAATCACTCTGTGTGGTAAATGGTGTCATTGGAGGCGTTGTCCTGGAGGGTCCTGGTGCTGGGCTGGATGGTGTTGTGTTAACTACCTTGAAATTTGTGAGCAGGAGTGGCTACCTGTTGAGCCGGTTGAACAATAACATTCGCGGGTGGGTTTTGGCAAACAGGGACTCGAACAATATTATACAGGGGAGACTTGTCCAATAAATCTTCCAATATTTCATCATCAAGCGAGCACTTTTTGTTTTCTATCGCAACAAAATATTTATCTGTTTTCATCCTAAATTCTCGGTTGTGTTGTTCAATGTCTTCCCTTAGTTTTTCGCGATTATATTCTGCTACCTTGGCCTTAGTTGTTTTTTCTTTCTCCCTTTCCCTATCTTGTTTTTCTTTCATACTATGAGTTCTGGCAAATTTCTCCCATACTTGATATGCCTCAAATATAGCAGGTTGAACTTTCCGTTCCATCAAACATTGTTTTAAATACTGTAATTTAGCTAAATCAAAGGTACCATCAATAGGAAACTATTATTCCTTATCAATTTTGGTATACTCGTGCCAATTTTTATTGTATATATTCACGGTCACTCCTTTTTTTTTTTTCATTAATATCCAACCAGGACTATCTTCAACAAGAGTGGGGACACTTTCGTCCAACCGGTATCGTGAACCTATACAACAAAACGTTTTAGAAATGCATTTCTTCAATGTTCCTATTATTGTTAGTTATAACTATTCCTTCATCAAAGCTACCAGCCTTTCAATGTAACCAAACTTAATAACAAAATACGCAACAGAACAATCTCACAAATCTGTGGTGTGCTCAGAGCCTTTGGACAATACGTCTGTTTCAGAAAGGATCAGTTAGAGGATGTCTGCCGCGAATCCTGTGTCAAGAGGTCAGTCGAGGCTACAGATGGCAGCTGTGGAAAAATTCTGTCTCCTTGGTGCAGGGTCCCCTACGATCGATCAGTCTTCTATCGCACCTCTCAACCACAGTCTCAGCTAGCCGTTGGATGTCCCACAGAGAGGTCCCTTCGTGGTCACCAGTTGTGGAAGTGGTCCTTTTCCCAACTCCTCACATATATGTTTGCTACAAGGAAGATCAGCAGTCGGAGGTATCTGTAACATAAAAAGATTTATTGCGCTCGAGCAGGTACACAACCTCACAGCTCCATGTGGCTATGAGTGAAGTGGACCGCTTATTTACGGCTGTGCTGAAAAGAGCGTCGGTGGGAGCAAGTATGACAAATAACCAATTGTCGAAGATGATTAATGCTCTCAGGAGAATGTACCGGTTAGAACCAGTTCCTCCTCAACACGTATGAAAACGTGTTGTGCAGAACACAAATATAAAGCTTAACCACTAAAATCTGTTCAGTCATCTGTATTCTTGTGGTCAGTACAAAAAAGCAGAACTGTACATAACTTGTGCCACAAATACAAACACAGATATGCCTGTGGTTACAGAATCAGGCGCTTGCTGATTACTCATCTGGATATGGAACAAAAGGTCATGCATTTGGTACAAACATTAATTAACATCAGTGGTCTATTTGTTAGCTGCTGTACATCTGCTATCATAACGGGAAAGTCAAACAAATAAGCCATTGACCACAGTCACTGTAGCCTGGCCTGGCCTGGCCTGGCCTGCGTGCTCGCAAGTGAAGAACAAACATGCTCTTAGTTCTATTGATGTATTGATGTATCAACATTTCTTATTGCAGATGGAATATTCATATTTGTCAAGAGCAAATATGTCCTGCTTAGGAATGTTGAGAAGTACAGTTGTGCCGATGATACAGACTGAAAGGATAGAACAAAATAGTGACTAAAAGACACAAAATGGAGGAACTTGCGTCCATTATAAGGGGAATATTCACAGGTATTGAGGACACTAGAAATATTGTTGAGGAAGCACAGATGGCAAAAAGTAAATCAAGAGGGGACCACATATGAAAAACAAATGGATAAAAAATACAGTACCACACAAAATCTAAATTTTAACTTTCAGATGTGGAATTCATTAGATCACGTTAAGATCCAATACAACCAACTGATTTTGAATGTTTGCACATTTACAATACCTGCAAACTGGTATTTGCCTGGTATGTTTGTCATGCTTAGGCATTCAGGTAACACCTTCTTGATGAACATTGGAGGAAAAGGTTTGTGAAATATGTAGTGAAAATGTTAAAACTTTTGCAAATCCTTATTTGCCATTTTCAAGTCTTCAACCTTCGCAAACTACCAAACAGATAATGCTGGTCGCTTGAGGAACAGAGAGCTTAGTAAGGGTTGTGGCCCTAGTGACATGCTTGAAAGTATATTGACAATTCTACAAGACTTGCCAAAACAGTCATTTTTTAATAAATCTTGAAAGATAAGTGTCATGAATATGAAACTTTTGAAATCTTGATGTACCTCATTTCTCAGATCATTTCCACTTCATGAATATTATAATGTTTATTTAAAAACACTCCCCAATGGAATTTTTCTTCCTTGAAGCAGTGTAGGTTCTGCTTCATTGAGATCCGCCATGGTGTTCTATATTATTTTTATGTAGCATTTTATTTGGGGCATTGTATTTCAAATGTATCTGATTGTTGTGCTTTGGTAAACCATTAGATGTGTTTACAATGATGCTGAATAAATTATAAAATCCTATTGTGAATGCTCTGGCGTGTTAACAATCCTATGCATTTTCAGTTTGTTCTTTTGCTTCTTCTAATTCAAACTAGTGTTGCAATAAAATCGTAGAGTTTCTACATAATTAAGTGTAGAATAATTTGGAATGTTTTTTTCCCAGCTATTTGTGCAGATGGCAGCTACTACAAATTCCTGTTCAACCAGAAAGGTGAATGTTCAAGAGATATGTATGCTCAGTTTCTCGAAATGACAGATGACAAGCTTTGACTGAATTCATTTTCCACTAAGCTTCTTCCAAATCAACGCTCTGCCCTGCATATATGAAGGACGGATAGATCAAACCATGCTAATGGTGTTGAATCAATGCCCTACTTTGGAAAAACGTCTATCACAACAGGAACAGATAATCAGACGTTACATCCTTCAAGTTAATCTGATTGTTGCTGCTTATTCTGATTTTTCCTCATAAGGCTGTTTCACAAGGTTGAACAATTTCAAGATCTGCCTGCACCTGTTGATAGTGTTTCCTTTCCTGAAGGTAGCATTTGAAGTAACTGTGAAGATTAACATTTAGAGTCCATCAGAGGCGTGTCGGCCACCGCATAATGTTGGAATATGGACAACCATGAATGTCTTTGCTTGTGAAAAGGAATATGGACAATTCCAAGTATCTTGTTCCATCTCATTTTAGCCTAACTTTTTTGGCAGGGTGTACTTACTGTACGTGCAAATGTAAGTCCTTGTAAACTAAAGAATTGTACCAGCTGTTTTGCCTTAGCTCGGGAGAAATGAAGACCCCATGAAGCAGATTATAATATTTTGTGCTTTCACCTGGGAACCCATGGATGAGCAGCCGTCTCACCTTTACATTGACTTTTCCAGTTTATATGTAGCTATCCTGCATTTTGACACTTTCTTATTTCCACTTTTAAGAGCACTAATAGAAATTGCCAGAGGTTGCAAACTGCAGTTTTGGTACTGTCACCTTAACGCAAACTCAACTTTCCACAATTTAAACACTATTCTACAGTGTAAACTGTCTACTTTCTAACAGTTATTGTAAATAAAGGATATTCATTTTTACAGTTTTTTCTTTTCAAGCAGAGTATTAGTATGCAGACGAAAACAAGTTTAGCTGACGTCATAATATATTTTCATAACCACTCTTGATAGTAACCCTGAAATGTAAGATACATAGATGAAAATCACGCTGAGCTCTTGAAGCAGCTGCCTAACTCATGTAAACGAATCAGACTTCATTTTTGAGCATCACGTGATGTCTTTCAGCTGTAGTCATATTTATATCAATTTTCTTTCTTCTATTGCACAAATGTGCATCTGCAACACAATACAATAATGAACGACTGACGTTCTCACAATTTCCAGCGTAGATAAGCAGACTTGCTGGAAAATAACAAAGACACACTCTTCTTACTTCATTGGTGGATCCAATGCTATTTCTTGGGAATACTGCAGGTTTGTAGCCATAAATTGTTTTATGTTGTCTGACGCACAATGTAGCAGTAGAGGAATGAAAATCTAGACCCTGTTCCCCTATAACATAGAAAATGCACATTGGGACTTTGAGCAAGGGACCATGATTATGATACATAGGAGGCCTACATGCTTTCTATGCTAGTCATCTCCAAGTATGATTTTCTTTAACAGGCGCACATTTTGGGTTGGGAAGAAATATTATTGAAAAATACTTCTATTAAGGTATTAGAAATACATCTGTAAAGTTATCCAAACTTTCCTTCACCATTGTGGAATTTAATTTTTTTAAACTAGAATGGTGACTTTTGGTTGGAATATTGGAATGTCTGTTGCCTAATGTATTTAATCATGGAAACGTTTGTTTTGCACACTATTTGTAACATATACTATGGCTTTTTAAAATAAAATAAAACGTGTTAACCTTTGTATTGAGCTTGAAGCACACTGAACAAAGAGCAAACACGCATTCAAGTGTCCAGTAGTGATATTTTCAAAATTTGTGGATTCCATTCTCTGACTTGAAAGCAATAACAACCTTGTCATCTGATCAAGTGTACCCCCCAAAAATGTAATGTAAGTAAATGAGTATTAACTCATGTAGATAATGAAAAGGTCATTCACTTCAAATGCCCACTAGAAAACCACACATCTAGTTCAACAAGCGTGATGTATAGCACAGGCAGTATTATTTAATCTCACCCATTACGGAAACAGAACAGTCTATGAAAATGCCTTCCCAAAATTAAAAACTGGATCAGGGCTAGGGCTAGAGACCTGAGATTAAATGATTCCAAAATTCAACTCCTATTTCTTCTATCGCTTTCCAGTGTTTAACTCTAAGTTTCATATAGGTCAAAAGCCTTAAATTTGAATAATTTGTTAAAAGTCTCTCAGAAGGCACTCTCCACCAATTACATACTTCTCAGACAAAGGAAGCCATTTATTGCAAAAGAAGATTTAAAAATGGCAGCTCTGTATATCATACATGCGCTCACAGACTAAGGAAATCGACTCCTAACTGGCTTTGCCCAAACAGCCGACAGCACCATTAAAAGATGTACTATATGCTGGCACAATCCCTAAAACACTAGAAAGTGCAAATTTGATTACATTTTGCACTTTCCGTTGTACGTTGTCTCATTTGGGAAGTACACGCCTCATTTTAAACGGCTTTCCTGAAGTACGCAGCTATCCTCCTGAACTTGCTTAACTACCTAGCCAAATAGTTAACTTTCTCAGCAAACATCAGTAATCTTAGGCACAAAGAAAACTACAGAATAGCCATCTCACATTTCATTAAAAATACATTCATGCTAAATGTTGGTTTGTTTAGTTGCAGTTGATGACATTCTGTTAGGTCTTTTGTCTGAATGCAAAAGGTAAAATAATACTTTGCAAAGAAATTATCAAAGGGCTCTTGATTCGAAATAACACTCCAAACCTGGAACAGATCCCAACTTGAGCACATCTTAAATAAACTCCTGGGCACAAGACAAACTATCTCTGCAATGCTTTCTTGAGTCTGTTACCTCCGATAAGACCCTTGAAATAAGGACCCGTTTTTAAACCCCAGTCATAACTGATTTTCTCGTAGGTACATGTTTGTGTATATGTATGTATACACTTTTTTTTAACATGTGTAAGGTTTCCTATTGAATGTTTGCCAGTGGTTTCAAAGCTCATATATCACAGAAAACGGTCTGTGAATTGTTTCCCCCCAATTGACAGTGCTGAATTCATTTGGAGGATATTTAGTTTCCTTAAAGAAATAAAAAGTTAAACACATCTTTTTGTCTTTCTTTAAATGCTAGTTAAAAGAAATGTTTGTACTCTGGAATATCACTAAGGAGTCACATACTGCTCTAGACTCCCTACCCAAGTACAGCATGATCACCATCAAACCAGCAGATAAAGTTGGCACTATCATGATCATGAATACACCTGACTACAGAAACGAGTGCCCCAGACTACTCCGTGATACCAATAGATACCTTAAGATAAGATTGAACTAAAAAACTTTTGAAAGGAAATAGAATGATGGTACATGAACCTTAACTGGTGGGTTGAATCGTACAAAATAAGTTAGATTTGATTGTTAATAAGGAACTAAGAATGCCATATTTTAATGTCATGCCCTATATACATAAGAATTGCCACCCACTCAGAAGGAGACCAGTCGTCTCTGGCAAATGTTCACTTTTGGAACCTGTTTCTATGTTTGTCGATCTCTTTGTGAAACCAATGGTAAAACAAATTGTATCATATGTTCAAGATATGAAAGACCTTTTGAATATCATTTCACACATAAACAGGACATCAGTGGTGAATCTCGTTATAACTTTGGATGTAGAAGCTCTCTACTTGTGTATCCTCCAAGAAATAACATTATCAACCATTGAGAGATTGATGAGTGCACCCACCTGACACCAATAGAATTTGTGATGGATTATGTGACACATGCCCTTAATACCAACTTTTTTCAATTTGAAGAGATCGTACATCTACAAATACAGGGAACTTAGATGTGCAGTACATTTGCCCTCAAACTAACAAACCTGTACATGCATGACTGACGACAAATACATCTAGTCCAATACCAACCCATAATTTTCCTTCAGAACATCTTGGAGAAGATACATTGCTGATAGTTTGGTCATTTAGAATGGAAACATGGTGATCACCCAATAATTCGCTTACTGGATTAATACCAAGTATGAGTTCATAAAATTCACTTCAACATACTCTACAGGTAGGAACTTTCTTTTCTAGAAATGGGCAAATCCATTCATAACATAAACCAAGTGATTGTAACAAACTCCTGAGATATGACAGCTAGTATCCAAAAGCCCTGCGTGAGAATTCACCATATGGTCAGTTTTTGAGATTGTGCAGAAACTGCATTGAAATACATGATTACGACTCACAAGCCAATGATTTCGCTGTCAAACTTGGGGATAAGAAATACCATTGAAAATGATAAAATGAGCAAAAAACAGAGCAAGAAAGAAATGCAGGCCATGCTCTCTTAGAACCAAATTAAAACAGGGCTCTCGTATTTGACAACGTTCACTCCTATGACAAATTATATCAAAATAAAAATTGGCACATCCTTAATACAAGGAAAATAACCATTAATTTACCACTAATTCCATTCAAGGGAACAAGAAACATACTTGACATCCTAGTTCATACAAGACTACATGCAATAGATAGGATGCCATCTATCTCGAATCCTATGGCCTGTCCCTTCCTCCTGTCGTAGGTATTCTACCATGTAGAAGCTGTAATGTGTGCACAGTTGCAAGTCATTATAAGGAACTTGACTTACGATTACAGCACAAATGGTCACTACAGAAACATACCAACTGTAACACAAAAAAAGGCAATATACAGGTTCAACTGTCAGTGCAGAATGTGGTATATAGGAATAGGCCCTCAAAAAGATTGATCATAGCACTATCCGATATAAAAGAGCCACTACAAAATTGTCTTTCCATTATCTGGAAAAGAACCATCACCGTAATGAGATGGAGTGGGTCATACTTGAATCCGTAACAGTCAACCCATATATAAAACAAAAACATTTAGAAAAAAAACAAAGATGGATGTTTAAACTGAGCAATTTGGGTTCAATGATGACCACCTGGAAGTCACTCAATTTTTAAAGAACAAGGATGAATACATTAGGATAGTCTTGTGACATAAGATTATCAGAGCAAATTAAATTAGTACTCATTGACTGCTCCAAATTGTCTGACACGATTTTTCGCGCAACCCAGTGTCACTGTTTAATATTATCATTGACGTTCAGCGAACTCAAATTAAAGAACTCTCTCTAGGTTTTAGCATTTCAAGATGGCCGACACATGCTTTCACACGCCACAGCACCACTGTCTGTTACCATGAATGACATCCCACACCCTCAAATTAAAGAACTCTTGCTAGATTTGACTATTTCAAAATATCCATACTCTTGCATGCAGCTCCAGCGTTGTATTCAAACGCGGTGTATGACGCAAGCCATTCCTGCTAATGAGCACCTGAAAACGTAATTTTGCTGGGTCCTGACCCATTTTAAAAATGGGAAGGGAAACTAACTTTTCACCATACGGAGACACTGAGGCTAACAACCTGGTGTAACGTAGGCTGCTCTTATTTGTAGAAGTATGTATTTGAGGCAGAGCACTGCACTTTTCAGGTTGGAGATAACCATTATAAACGATTTGACAACCTTTTTTTGATTACCTATCTTTTTCTAGATCTTTGGTTGGACGCAACCAGGCCACGTTCCCTAAGAAGCTTGACCATTTTTAGGCAAGGTGAAGCACCTAGGTCCTGAGTTAGAATTCGGTGGTCGGGTTACTCTGTCACAACGGTGACAGATTTCCCATCTGCCAAAATATAACTTCCATAATACCCTATGGGATTTATATTTTGCCGGATGAGATATCCATCACCCCTGTGACGGAGTAACCCGTCCGCCGAAATCTAAATTCAGCCCTTTGTCATTCCTCTCTGATATTGATGCATGCGTTTTGGTCAGCAATCGAAAAGCATCATAAAGGTATGGGAACTTTGATGCTGCATGCAATGAGGTGGGGTCAAAGATGTGGCTAAAACAACAAAGTATTCTGTAAGTTTTTTTGGTCTTTCACTGTCAGTTAGCGACATATAAAATAATGTGCCTCTTAAATGAAAAATACATTTTTAAAGTTTTTACTCAGTGGGAAATGCACTGTATAGTGATACATTATGAAGCCTCTATTAGTTAATGCACTGCAGAGGTCTGTGTGTAACCAAAGAGCCCCAGAATTATATCTTGGTTGGTGCAGTGGAGAATAGTGACTTGTGTATTTTTAGTGCTACGAGGTCACAGCCTGTGAATGAAAGCGCAATGAATATTTAAATCATTATTTTAAATTATTTTTAACTTGCATTGCACATAGTATAAGATAGGCTTCTACAAAATGCTCAAAAGATTTAGGATAAAATAGTGTTTCCAAAATATAAATTTAAGTAATATCGAGACTGTACTTAATTCTTTTTTCTTTTCTTTTTTTTTTACATAGCTGTCTGTTCAAAACCTCATCAGGGGTAGAAGTGCTATATGAATACAATTAAAAATTTAGAGCAGCACTTCACAGTACTCTGTGCACTACCTCTCAAAAAGAATACATCTTTGTCATCGCAAAGCTGCAAGTGATTTGATCAATTAAAGCCTGTACCGCCTTCCAAGCATCCTTTACATTTGCATATTACCCTTTACATTTGCAGATTAACTCGTTGCGTACATTTGCCTTTCTTCCAGACATGCAGGCACCCTGGCAGGAAGGATTGTTTAGCTGTCTCCCGGCTTTAGTTCCACAGGTCCGAAAACTCCCTGAATGACACTTCAGCTGAGGCCTTTAAACTATCAGAATTTACCCTCCCGGGACGGTTGCCTTTTGGCAAAAAGTAGGGGATCGGTTTTTCATAAATCAACCGCCCAATTAGACCTCTAGTTTGAAGTGTGTTGTGAAGAGGCATTAAACTTTTGTGACCTAATAGCGCCATATATTAACTGGCAAACATGCAGCTATGCATGCTGCAATCATAAGAAAATATTTTTTTTGTGTGTGTTCTTATTATGTTGTTTGTCATCAACCAAGCACTAATAATGAAAAGGTGTGCATGTGAGTCTTCCATTGTGTTTTTACACTAAGAAATGAAGCACCTTCAGTACGAATGAAATTCAAATAATCCCACTACAAGATTATGGCTTTTATCTACACTGGTCCCGATAATACCATGGAATCAACGTGGCCATGGAGGCAATAAATATGTCGACCTAATAGATTTCTATGTGTAATTATGGTCAGCGAATCCATCCGTTTATTTTAGTTTCAATAAGTTTTTATTTCAGGCTTTGCAGAAAAGGAGAACTGACAAAACAAGGAGGTGGACGCAGCCATGGTTAACCGCCCCCCCAAACAAAAATCCCTTTATTCCCTTAACCACCCTCCCCTCCCTACACCAATTCAGATACAATCATGATAAAGGGGCGTGTGTCTTCAGTCCTTTGGAGGTCCATGGGGCACCTCTGTAGGATGACAGACCGGCCCACCAGGCCAAGGTCTGGCAGGGCTTGATGGCACTTCCTGCTCCTGTAGTCGCTGTTGAGGTAGAAAGAGGACACGGCTCCACAGTTTGAGGAAGAGAGGGGATTGGTCCGTCCAATCGTATGCTAATTTCTATTGTCCCAGGAGATGCCAGAGTTTATGGAGCCATCTTTATAGGTTGGAAGAGTGGCTTGCCCCACATGGAAAGAATAGTGTGCTTGGCCACCAGCAGGTGGGAGATTTGCATGCCAGAGATAGGCTGAGAGGGTAGAAATCCTCTAACGGCCTGCCGAGGAGGGGTAGCTCTGGGAGCTTGTCAAGGGGGTAGCCCTGTATTTGGGAGATGGCAAGGAATATTTTGTCACAGAACTCCTTCAGACTGAGGTACGACCACATGATGTGGAGGAAGCTGCCTCGTTCTCCACACCCACTTCAATGGGAATCCGGACGTGTAGGGGTCTATAGCGTGAAGCTTGGCTGGCATCCGGGCCAGCGCTAAAGTAATATGGATAAGATCTCTCTCTGCCCTGGGCGTGGTGGATGAAGTTGGTGAATGCAGGTATAGATTTCATCCCACTTTTCGGGATCAAGGGAAATATTCTATTCTTTTTCCCTTGATCTTGGAAGGACTGTCTATGTATCGAGGATAGACCAAGTGTTGTGTTGTACAGAAACACTGTAGGAATTTTTCAAATCGAGGGGCGCGTGGTCCAACGACAAATTTGCAGGTAGGGAAACATTCAGACTCTGGGATTTCATAATCACCCCAGGGGTACATAAAGGATCTGGCGTAAATGTCTTGAGGGCAGAAGCAGCTCCTAGATCTCCATATCTGGTTTTCTGTCATAGATTTGCCAGGAGTGAAGTATGTGTTATCCTCTATCGGCGTAAGCAGGGACAGGAAGAAGGGGAGGCCTCTACGAAGCGCAATCGAGTGCAGAGGGTGTGACAGGTTAGATGTACAATAGCTTGCCAATCATGCCTTTAGGAACCCACAGTACCTCACCCAAGGGCCGAGGCACCATTATTTGATGGCCGTTACTCCCATGCACTGCGGGATTCAGTTGTGCAGATGGTACCCATGGTCCTGGAGGAGGCCATACTCTCCCAAGGTATAGCAGATGGGAGAGATGCAGCCAAGTTCACAACAAGATGTGGGCTAGACATAACAGACTCTAGGCAAAGTGGACTTACTGCACCACGACTGGCTTTTCAGGGGATGTCCAAGCCTCACCTATGGATGTGCCCTTTGATAGCTCCTGTCCCTTTGAAGACAAGGGGAGCTGAGCACTGGGGCTCTTCAAGATTAAAAGAGCTACAACCCAAAACTGCCTTTTGCTCCTTTTGTGGCCACAAATGGGGGGCTTCCAACCACATCTTTACCTACCGAGCCACCACAGCACATAAGCTTCCCAGCCTCTGCATGGCGGAGGACGCAGTACCCCCAGACCCTGTGGGCCAGGCAGCCAAAGGTACGCCTAGTCCACACCCCAACCCCTGCAACTCCAAACCTCTTCAGTTGGCCCTCCAATGATCATGGGCAACCAGCGGGAAGCAGAATACGCCATCTCCTGCACCACTGGATGTCGATAACATCAGACTGCTGAGTCCTCAAGATTGTCCGATGGGGCTACTTCCTCCCCTTCGTGACAGGCCGACCGAGGACAATCTGTCCTTGCTCCATGAGTAAGTGGTGGCTCACATGGCCAAGGGAGCCATATAGAGGGTGCTGATGCCAGAAGTAGGTCACGTTTGTTATTCCCACTAATTTCTGATACCCAAGAAGGACAGAGTCCTTTGTCCTATCCAAGACCTGTGCCCTCTCAATTTCTTCCTCATAAAGGAGAAATTAAAAATGCTCACGCTAGCGCAAGTCCTGTCTTCCCTGGACCCGGGATACTGGATGGTAATGCTGGACTTGTAGGACGCATATTTCCGAATTCCCGTCCTGTCTGCACACAGATGTTACCTGCCTTCCCCAACCAGATCTGACATTGGGGACAGAGGTGGAGCTCAGATGCCTCTGGTCTCCGGCGGAATCAGGAATTCACATCAACCTACTAGAGCTGCAGGTGATCCGGCTGGTTTTGAAAGCCTTTCTACCCACCATCAAGGGAAGACTAGTGCTGGTGTTCATGGACAACAGCACCGTTTTGTAGTATTGCAACAAACAGGACGGGTGAGGTCTTAGATTCTTTGTCAAGAGAACCAGAACCTTTGGACCAGGCTGTAACGTCGGGGAATATCTCTTGTGGTTAAACACCTGGCGGGCTCTCTGAACACCAGAGTGGACAAACACAGCCGGAGATGCATTGCGGTTCACAAATGTCTCCGGAGGTGGTGTAAGGTCTCTTTCAGCAGTAGGGAGAGCCTTGATTAGATCAATTCACCAACGCTGAGAATGCACAGTGTTAGGAATTCTGCGCGCTAGATATTTCCAAGGCGGCTGTCACTTGGAGATGCTTTTAATCTCGAGTGAAGTTCAGGCCTCCTGTTCACTTTTCCGCCTATACCACTCCTGCCCAGAGTTTTCAAGAATACCAGGAACGACTGGACCCAAGCCATCCTCGTAGCTCTGAACTGGTGCTCGGAGAGGTTGGTAGCCTAAGCTGCTGAGCATGGGCATCAGTCCTCAGATCAGGCTGCCTCTTCAATGGGATCTTCTGTCCCAGCAGCAGGGGAAGGTTCTCCACCCTGCTTCATGTGTGGAGATTGAGTGGCTACAACTGACAGCTTTTGACCTTCTGCCTGAAGTCTGCAATGTTATCTTGGCAGCCAGGCGTCCCTCCACAAAGACAGTATTCGCCTACCACTGGGGCAAGTTTTTTAGCATGTTGTGCAGAGATGCAAGTTGACCGTTTTTCTGCTCCCCTTTCTCATGTCTCTGCTTTGGGCTCCCTAAGGGCTATCTTTTTTCCCATCTCAGCCATTCGTTGATTGTCAGATCAGTGATTCCTGTGCAAATCTCCTGTTGTAAATTGTTTTTTGAAATATCTCCAACATATGTTTTCACCTTCACCCTTTATCATGCCTCAGTGGAACCTCAATCTCATACTTAAATTTCTTATGTGCATAACTGTCCCCTCAGGCTCCATACCATCAAGACGGCCATCCTAGTGGCGATATCATCAGTCCAGAGGGTCAGTAAGCTTCAGGCTCTTAAGACATCTAGTCCTCCATATCTAACCATCTCTCCAGACAAGCTGGTTCTTCACACTAGAGATTCCTTTCTGCAGAAAGTTGTCACTCTCTTTCATGTAGATCAGTTCATCACCCTGCCTACCTTATATGCTTCACCACATCCCTCAGAGGAAGAGGAACTACTCCATTGACTGGGCCCAAAAAGAGCGTTGTTCTACATTGACCGCTCAAAAGAGGTATGGATGGACGACCAACTCTTTGTGGGGTATGTCAGAGCCAAGAAAGGGAAAGCTGTGCAGAAATTAACAATCTCTCGATGGATCGTCCTCTGTATTCAAATCTGCTATGGACTGGCCAAAAGGCAACCCCCTGAGGGTTTGCCTGCTCATTCGACCAGAGCTAAGGTTGCAACCACTATGTTAGCACGCAAAAGATCCGATCCTGGACATCTGCCAGGCAGCAACAATGGGGTTCTCTGCAACGTCCACCAAGCTCTCCTGCCTGGACAGTGAGGTTTGTTGGTATGGGCACTTTGTCTGTTCGGTCCTGCTGGACTGTTCAGTGTGAATTTGTTTTGCTGACCCACCTCCAGGGAGGTATTGCTTGGGTATCTATTCCAAGGTAAGGAATCTGTGGCTAGAATTCAATCAGATAAACAAGTTACTTGTCTTCAGTAATGCCTTATCTCGTATAGACTCTATCTAGCCGCAGATTTTACCTACCCATCCTCCCCGCACTTCAAACAGATTTCTAGGGTCAAGACTGTTCCTCTTCAGGGCCCTAGTCTTCCGCACCAGTGGTCAGTGTTCTTGGTCCTGCACTCCTGGCATGAAAAGTCTCAAAAAGAAACTGACTAGAGCAGGTTGGCATGGCCCCTGTATAGGCACCACGCACGTCATTTCCAGCGCAGATGACGCTGTCAACGCCACATGGAGCCGAATGATGCCACCCATCGGCGTCAGGGGTACTGCTCACAAAAAATGTCCTGATCCAGTCTGATGCCTGGGGATAATTCTAAGGTAAGGAAGCTACGATTAGATAGAATGTCTACCAGATAAGGCTGTATCGAAGTTAAGTTACTTGCTCAACTCATCAGAGCATTTCGCAATCCACCCTGTCAAATGCCTTTTCAGTGTCCAGGGAAAGGGGGAACTGCTGCCCTGCACCTTTTCCTGGTGATGTCAATGAGATGCAAGTCCTGCTTGGTCTTCTCGCCAGTTGCATAGTTGAAAACAAAGCTGCCCTAGTTGGAGAAGACCAGGTTGGGAAGGAGTTTATCCAGATGGTTGGCAAGGACTTTTATGATAAGTTTGAGGTCCAGGTTGAACAGGGATATGGAGTGGTATGAGGAGCAGACCATGGGATCTTTTCCTTGTTTGGGGATCAAAACAATGGAGGCCAGATCGATGCTATGGGAACTGCATATCCATCAGTTAATTTGTTGAAGAGGGTCGCCAAGATGGGAAGATGTTGAGGGGCGAACAGTTTGTAAAATAACTCTGTGAAGCAACCATGGCCTGGGGCCTTTCAGGTTCAAGTTGGCCAATGGCATCCAGGATCTCCTGGGGGGGAATAGGGCTGTCCGTGGATGCTACACCAGGCGCCAAAAGTCGAGTTGGGGAGACCAAGTTATTGTAGGCATTATGGGGAGGTCCTGTGGTGCTGGGTTAGCAGCGTACAGTTAGAAGGAGCGAAAAGCCTGAGCTTGTCCAGTGTGGCTGTGTGCACTAGGCCATCACCATCTCAAATCTCTCCTCCAAGAGTCATTGGGTTTGGCATGCCTGCAGTTTATATGCCAAGAAGATGCCTGGTTTATTGCCCCCCCCCCCCCCCCTTGATACCAAGCCCTCAGCCTCTTGAGGACGTAGTTAGCCTTGTCTGCCTTTGCGGAGTTGGCTCCGAACCATCAAGATCCCCCCCCCCCCCCCCGAGTTTGTTCATGGGTGAGCGTTTATGCTGTTGTTTGAGGTCAGACAGATCCATAGCCAAGTTGGTCCCAGTGTGGACGCAGATGCGCTTAAGTTGGGTGGCCTCCTTGAAGAAGGCACCTTAGGCCAGTGCTCTCAGGGCATCCCAGACAACTCTCCTGTCCACATCCCTTTTGTCATTGAGGGCCACATATTCCATGAGGGTGAATCTGATTGCCTCCACCACAAGATCTCGGAGAAGGGAGTCGTTCAGATGCCAGGAGGACCCAGAGAGCAAGTGAGGAGATTGATTACAGCCACTATGGGACCATGCTCGGAGGGAGTCATGGGAAGGTGGTCGTCCTCGAACCACATGTCCCTGAGCACAAGGTCTATCCTGGCATAGATGCAGTGGGCCACAAAGTAGTGGCAGTAGTCAATCAATAGGGGGTGCCACGTGCATCATGCATCAAGGAGGCCAATCTCTGTGAGCCACGTGCAGCCCTCCAGGAACAGGACAGGGTTTGCTCCATGGGTGTGTTGTGATCTGTCTTGTGCATTGAGGACAAGGTTAAAGTCCCCCCTAAAATTGGGGCCCTGTTTGAATGCAGTGATAGTTTGCAGTGTGGATTGAAGTAAGGTCTTTTGGCTGGGGTTATGGGCATATATAGAAGCGATACTTAGGGATTGGCCTCCCAGGTATCGTTGAGTGCTATCCATGTACCCTCTTTGTTGATTTTGTGGTTGTGCCCTGTGAAACGTAAGGGTTGGGAGATGAAGATCGCCACTCCTGCCTTTATGGCCCTGGAGAAGGTGTGGCACTGGAGCAGGAATTTGCGAGAGTAGAGTATACGGGTATCAGTGCTCAGAAGATGTGTTTCTTGGAGCAGGCAGATGGACGCTCCTGTCACCTGGAGCTCTCCCAGTCGTCAATCCCGGATGAAGACCATTTGCATCCCAAAAGTCGCCGTCCGGTGCCGCACCCTGACTGCAGGACCCTCCGCCTCCATCAGCTCCAACGGATTCCTCAGCATGCAAGTCACCTTTGCCAGGGTGTGGAGTCCATGGGTCCGGCCCTGCCAGGTGAAGAGGAAATAAAACCGATGGACCCAGGGGTATTTTATATGATGGTCGTGAGTATGCCTGGCCAGCATGTCTGGTGAAAGGTCCTAGAAAGGAAGAGCCATTGAATGAGATAAGGCCCCCCTGCAGGGCCTTGGACATGATTGATTCCTTGTTGCTAAAGCAGTGTATGCTGGCCTGAATGGTGTGCACTTGCCCATCTGAGAGAAGGGGACCACTCAGCGTGCTCTGTCCATGACGATGAGGTTCCCCCTGGAGCATACCAGGACAGAATCAAAGAAGTCTGGGAGATATTTGGAGAGATCTGCGTCCGGAACGGTGGTTGATACCCCTCTGATGCAGAAGTTGTTGTGGCAGGCCCTGTTCTTCAAGTCCTCCCATTTCTCCTGGAGAAGAGAGAACCGATCTTCCAGCTGGAGGAGTCGTTGTATGGTCTCACCCATTTCGTGGAGTATGGCCACCCTCTCTCTGATCTCTCTGGAGGCACTGAGGTCTTGTTTCACGTCGGCTTTAACACCTTTAAGGTCATCTTGGAGTTCCTACAACAGCTGAAGGAGCAGGACCCTGGTAACTTATTGCGGTTGGCTATCTGACAGGTTGTCTGACTCATCAGTATTGGGCGATGGGAGCGTGGGGAGTCCCCTTCTGAGGGGTGCTGAGTTGGTTGTTGGAGGAAGGTCTTAATGGTGGGGTCCTTCTTGCCCCCAGTCATGCTGCGGGCAACAGCGGTGGGGAGCAACCCACTTAGGTGTGAGGACTAGTATGATCTCCTTTGTGGGTGAGACACCAGGGGCCCCTGGGACCTTCAGTGCGGTGCTGTACCAGACATTCCGTATACATTTTTTGCCACTGGAGTAGGCTTAGATGGTGAAGGCAGGGTGCAGGGTCATAGGCACCGGGTTCACCCACCAACCAGCATCACATACGTGGGTTGCTCAAGATAAGGGCGTGTTCCTGGTCCATGGCAAGGGGGCCTCTGAGGCAATTCAGAAGGCAACACCAGGTTCGGGAGGAACTCTGCTGCCAAGTCATAGGGCCCCCTCCACTCACGCTCCCTGTGCATAGGCCCTAGACTGTAGTCTGCAGGGAGTGGTGCAGAGGGTACTGGTTCACATTGCGTTGGCCCCCTCCCTCTCGGGGACCCGGCTGGTGGTGAAGTCCGATGCATGGGAGGTAAGGCGGTTTCTTGGTCCCCTCGCTGATGACCACAGCGAGACACCCACATTGCGGCGATGTCTTTTCCGGCTTCAGGCGTAATGTAACACCATGTGTCCCAGCCCCTGAGGATGGTTGTGGCCAGTGGGGGCCGGGCAGAAGACGGTCGAGGGACCCAGTCTTCCCTAGGTCCCATACTGCTTGGTGCACCCCCCTGAGTCGAGGGCGATCAGCTGGATCTGAGAGGCAGCAGCTGCACTCCACTCAGTGTTGTGGTTTCTTCCTGTGCCCCTCTGCGTCTGCTAGGCCGGGGCACCGCACAGTCACGCGTGGCTGGTGGGCATGGAACATGTGTTGGAGATTGGGAAGATCAATAAAAATGAATTATTAGTTAATGAAGAGATGTGGGGCATTTAAGTAATGCTGGACTCTGCAACGATGGGACATGGTCACGTAACCCTGGATGCCTGACCATAAGATGGCGGCTTCTTGTGACCTGATACCTCTAATTCAACTGTGGGATGCCACTTACTTTTCTGAAAATTGCCTGTTGTTTTGAAAATCAGGCTACAATCACTCCTGGCTAAAATGAACCACGCCTGAAGACAACACAATTCCACGTGAGGTGACTACAGAAAGGGCAACTCCTGGTCCCTGATCCCATAATGGCGGCCCATTCGGGACACAAAGCGAAGGTGAGTTATGGGCCCGCCTGACTCGAAGTGATACCGCCTGATATCTGGGTGTCACAGTCTTTTTGAAAATCTGAGGTGAAACTACTCTGCCAAAATAACGACATCTGGGGGGCTACAATTAAAGAACTACCTGGTACCCGACGTTAAGATGTCAGCTCATCAGATCCCAAATAGAGGGCAGGTGAAGGCCCGATTGATTCTGACAATCAGAACTCATTATCAAAGCGAAATACACTTGAAATCTCTATAACTCATTGAGACTCGCAGGAAAACAAATTGGTAGGACGGAGAGGTTATCTACCACCTCTGAGCCCAGTGGTTATACACTGCTGATCCGATTGCAGAGCCCGTCCTCTTACAAATGAAGGAGCTCACATCCAACTGTCCCTTGCCTATCAACCAGGACGCTTAGCACACCCTCCTAGAAAGAGAAGGTGCTCATCTATATCTACCACTAAGTCTTTGAGCGGGATTCCAGCTCCCTACTCCTCCTAGTCCTTCCCTACCAAGACCAACAAACTGAAGCGATCACTGGGGACCAATCTTCTCTGCTAACTGAGACAAAATGCATCCTGCCTCGCTACCCTCCCTTCGATCCTCTGCACCAAAGTGCCTGAAACCACATGGCCCCAACTCCTTCTCCATCACCTTTCCCCCTAATCTATCACTCAAAGCTAAAAGAAACTTCAAACACAGGTTGATTAGACAACACCCGGAAACACTATTCGCTGACATATACCCCTGTTCCTCCAAAGGCCAGCAGAAAATGGACCTCATTTTCCACACCCTGAACCCTGTGAAGTGGATCACCGCCCTTAGAACCCACCTTCACATATCCAAAACAATTAGCACCCCTTTCAGCTGTAAAATGACGATCTCAATCTCCAACCGCTATACGCGCAGAGGCAACACCTTTGCGACCATTTACAGCAACGGAACTGTCCTAATCCAAGCCAACCATGACAAGCTAGACGCATTTTACTCTCGCTTCCCCTTGCTATGCAACTCCCTCACTCATCCACGCTATCCCCACACAAGCAACTCCCCCGACAGACTAACCCCTCTGGAAAACTCACTCAACAACCTCAAGACACATAACATGCACTCCAACTTATCACCCCCTGACGCCACCCTCTCCCCCTCCGCCACCCCCCCTGACTGGCACAATACATACCTCTCTCCCAGACCAACTCCGAGATACGGCTCTGATGAAACTCTCCAACCCCCTGTTGACCTCCACCTCCCCCCCGTCCCCTCGATACTTCTCTCAAAAAACAACTAGTGAAACCAACCCTCAATCTATGACTTTGAACCCACACCTTTTACCGGCACTCAAGAAGCTCCAACCCCAATCACAACGTGACTTTCCACACCACATACCCACGACTATCCTCAGGGACGACACGAACACTGTAAGTCACACCCCCAAGGACAAGCTCCCTCCCTCCTGGGGCTGGCTAGCCCAAGACACCCGGATCCTAGACTCCCCTACCCCCTCCTCCATGAATACGACTCAGAGACTTGCTCTGCTGGAAAGCCAACTAGAGATCGTAATACAAGGTATCAACAAAATCCTATCGAACCTCCCCACACTTCAGGAGCTCACCCAATGCACACACACTACACCCACAGCTACCAATACTAAACACATAAGCCCCCCCAATGCTCAAAGGCACAGCTGGAACACAACCCCCCTCTTGAACCAACCTCAGAGGCCCAAAAGAGCGAGTGCCGCAATGTCCATGAGAGAGGCGACCGATCTTGCCAACTCCTATGGCACATCCTCTATTGCCATCCCCGACTCCCAAATCCAGGTTATCACTGGATTTGGAAGAGACAGCACCCCACCTAGAACGCAGAGGCCTCCAGCCTTTCTTACTAATATCCCCATGGCCCCCCTAACAAAGAAACTTAACAACAACGGGACGACCAACTGCATGCTCATAAACTGCAGATCAGCTACCAAACACGCAACACAACTGGCAGAAACCATCCTCACCCATGACATTGACATCACATTCATCACAGAAACTTGGCTGAATGAATCTTCATCCCCAATCGTGGACATGCTTGTGCCCCCGGCTTCTCTATAATCAATAAAGACAGGAAAAACCAGTGAGGCGGGGGTATTGCAATCATCCACAAGAGCAAAATCTCTGTAACGGAAACGGACTGCTTCAAATACACTCTTTCGAATACCTAACCTCCACCATTAAAACGATCAACAACAAAACGATATACTGCTACCTCCTGTACCACCCGCCAGGCAACACCCCCTCATTCGGAGAACACCTTTCCGACCTGATAACCCACTGCTCACCCTCAGACTCCAACAATATAATTCTAGGTGACCTCTACCTGCATTGGAATGAGGAAAACAACTCTCTGATTCAATCTCTGAATGATCTTCGCAACAACAACCTTACCCATCATTGTACAAAACATACCCACAACAGAGGCTCTATCCTGGATGCTATTATAGCTCATGAAGACTCAGTCACTGTCGACCACATCCTTCCTGTCGACTGGTCAGACCATCACATCATTCTTTTCCACATCAACCAAGCGATCTAATGCCTTCCCCGTACACTTGTTTCTACCCATTGGACAAGAAATCTCAGACAGATTCCCCTGGCTGACCTGGAAGAAAGGGTAAGCTCACTCCTTCCCACCATCCCATATGACCTTTCCGCAACAGAGCTCACCGCGCATTACAACGTCGCAATGACTTCCATACTAGACCAAATAGCTCGCTTGAAACAAAAAAGAGTCAGAAACATTCCATCTAGATCTTGGTTCAACACAGACCTGAACTCCGAAAGAAGACAACTAAGAGCTGCTGGAAGAATCTGGCAGAACAACCCGTCCACAATCCATCTCGATCAACTCAAGACTGTGATGCACTAGACAATGCCGAAAATCGGCTCAAAGAACTCTTCAGTATCATTAGACAACAAACATCCAAGCCCCCTTCATCCACAATGCAAGTATCCAAAGAGTTATATAACTTTGCCAACTTCTTCAATGAGAAAATCACCAAGATTGAGCTCTCAATGGATGACTATCGCCGACCCCCCCCATCGATAGCCCGCTCCCTAGAGCAGAAAAAAACAACCCACTCAGCCTCTCCCCCAACAAATGGAAATCTTTCAACCCCCTCTCCGAAGCAACGATCATCGAAATGATAACGGCTCCAAACCCTTGTCACACATTGTTGACCCTATACCGGCCCACCTGGCTAAAAAGCTTAAACTCACCCTTTCCCCGCTCTGGACCAGGATTATAAATATCTCCCTGAGAACCGGAGTCATGCCAGACTGCCTCAAAATCGGCCAAGTCACACCACTACATAAAAAAACGGGCTCTGACCGAAACACCTCAATAACTTCAGACCTGTCTCCAATCCTAGTTCCTAGTGAAAATTCGGGAAAGATGTGTTCTCCTTCAATTCACCCAACACATCAATAGCAACAACCTGCTAGACACTCATCAATCGGGCTTCCGAAAAGGTTGCAGTACAGAGACAGCGATCCTGACTGTCATTGATGATATCTACAAATCTCTAGACACAGACCGATGCAGTATACTCATACTCCTAGATGTATCTGCAGCCTTCGACACGGTTGACCACAAACTACTCATCAAAGTACTTCAAGAAAGAGTCGGAGCTGAAGAGGTTGTCTTGCACTGGTTTTCCTCCTTCCTGCAAAACCGCACTCAACTAATAAAAATCAAAAACTCCATGTCTGACCCACTCCCCATTAACAGGGGTGTCCCTCAAGGATCTGTACTCTCCCCACAACTATTCAACATTTACATGGAGCCTCTCACCAACATACTCAAAAAAGCCAATATTCCCTTCCACCTCTATGCGGATGATACCCAGATCTATCTAGAAA
The DNA here is from genome assembly GCF_964204655.1 of Triturus cristatus. Classification (NCBI taxonomy): domain Eukaryota; kingdom Metazoa; phylum Chordata; class Amphibia; order Caudata; family Salamandridae; genus Triturus; species Triturus cristatus. The sequence continues at coordinate 460,929,040 of NC_140590.1, read as the reverse complement.
CTTCCTCCAACGGTGACATTCAGAGACTAAACAACACCCTAAAAGAAGTTCAACGCTGGCTATCCCTCAACCACCTGAAACTCAACCAAGATAAGACGGAAATCCTTCTCATATCTAATGAAGAACAGACTCCCCAAATCACAGAATTGCTTAAATCTATCAACGCTCTCAACTGCCAGCTCACCCCAGCCGACTCAGTTAAATCACTGGGAATCACTCTGGATCCCAACTTAGACCTGATCAAACATATCAAGAACACTGCAAAGAACGCCTTCCTCAACCTAAAACTTCTCTACCAAATAAAACCCTTCATCCCTCCCAATGACCTCAAACAGGCAACTCAATCCCTGGTGTTGTCCAGGTTGGACTACGGGAATGCGTCCCTCACAGGCACAGCAAGAGCCCACCTTGCTCCCTTCAGATCAACTCTTAATGCAGCAGCCAGGATGGTCACTGGAGTAAACAAATATGAACACATCTCCCCTGCTCTCAGAGAGCTGAAATGGCTCCCATTTGAAATGCGTGCCAACTTCAGAACTGCCTGTCTCACACACAAAGCTCTGCACACTGGGAAACCTGCATACCTGGCCGCCAAACTCATTAAGGCAGGCCAGACAAGAACCCTCAGGAGTACTAACACTCTACTTCTCATTCCCCCGAAAATTCGCAAGCAAAAAACACTATCACGCTCCTTCTCTAGAAATGCTCCCAAAATCTGGAACTCCATTCCAGTCCATATCAGGAACATCCCCTCCTTAAAATTCAAAAGTCAGCTCAAAGACCTCTACCTCAACCGTACTCTCCCGAATGGTTATCTGGACTCGTCGCGTCTCATTGTTTACCAATGTTTTACTGTGTGTACGACTGCCATAATATGTGTTCAATTTTCCTCACTGTAAATGTTGTAAAGCGCTCCGATACCTCCGAGTCTGGCCAGCGCTATGTAAAACTCTTAAATAAATAAATTTAACCTGATATTGAAAATCAGGATCGTGGATTGGTGAATTTTGGATCTTTAAGATAATTGGTGAATAAGATTTTGAAAAAGAACTTCTGCAATTTTGTAAGGACATTCCTAATTTATTTGCTCATGGGGAGATATGAAGAAGCAGCAGTTCACTGTAAGCCACAAAACACGTGTTTGCTGTTTAATTGGTTTGTCCTCAATTGGAATAACCTGACTTACTTGTAAGTCCTTAGTATATGGAACCAGAGGTACCTAGGGCCTGTAGGTTGAGGTGTCTTTTGTGGAATGCAGCACTAAAGTGCCTCCACGAGTATGACAAGGTAAAACATGGCTCCTAGTCTGCCACTGAAGACTGGAAAGGCAGTTTAAAACTGCTAACTCAACTTTGCCATTTAAAGTAATAGTAAAGTCCATCCTTCCCTTTTTAGGTCGAGCATTCAAGACCTATTGCAACTTATCTTGTTGGGATAAAGCCATCCCCCTATAAAACTGCTAACTCAACTTTGCCATTTAAAGTAATAGTAAAGTCCATCCCTCCCTTTTTAGGTTGAGCATTCAAGACCTATTGTAACTTATCTTGTGGGGTTAAAGCCATCCCCCTGCAGCCATTTGTTTTTGTCAATGTCCTTTAAAAATCCTCTCTTACTAGTGGTCAATCCTTCTCTTTGTCCCTCCTGTTTGTCATTCTGTTTTTCCCAGACAGCAGGGACTAAGTACTGTATTATTACGCTTTACTTGTTGATTTGTAGTTTGGGGACTTTCTTTTTTTCTCCTTTCCTGCTCGTGTTAGTGTTTGCCTGTGTTCAGGTCAGCGCCCGTAACTGCTCGCATTTTAATGGAGATTTCCTCCCTCTTACCTGGTTCCATGCCCGTGCCACTCCCTCCAGTCTGTTTCAGAGTTAGTTCGCTAGTTTAAATAAAGCCTGGCACCCGTGTGCGGCACAGCAGCATGCTACTTGCATTTTTAATATTTTTGGCCAGTGTAAGGCACAGTGCTTCTTTAACGATTCCCCTGAATCCCCCCCCCCCCCCCCCTCTCTCCTCCCGCAAGGCCTGGCACTTCGCATTTAGCGCAGCGGCACACAACCTCACCTCAAATTACAACAACATAAAAGTCTGTTTCCGGATCCCGGTCTCAAACACCCACTCTTCACTGAGAATTGCAGTGTCATTTGCCATGCTTTCACCGCTCTCCCTACTCAGCACATCCAACTCTTTCTTTAATCCACAGCACAAAGTAGATGACTGAAAGGGGGCGCCGCGTTTTCACAGAAAATGCTTGCACTTATCCCCAGAACCTGGTTTGGCAGCGAGAGTAAAAAAAGAATTTAAATCACACCGCAGACATGCCACAATGCCCTAAAGCCCCCGGTGTTTGTTCACACAGGCAGTGGGAGCGCAATTAAAAACAAGGCTGTAAATCTTGTATCAGAAAGAGACACGTTAGTGATAGATTCCTTACCTTACCTTAAAATATCAGGCGTCAGACTGGATCCGGAAAGTTTTTGTCAGCAGTACCCCTGCGCGTCAGTAGGCGTCGTCGTGCGGCTCCGCGTACCTTGGTGGCGTTGTAGCCACCAAGATGACGTCGTCTGAGCTATTTAGACGCTCCTGCATGTGCTGACGTCAGTTTTTTCTTTTTCCGCGCCAGCAAGCGCAGATCTGAGAGAGAGCGGTACCCCTAGTTAATATTTTAACTTGGTTTCTGAGAACTTGTTTCGCTTATCTTGTCGAGTACTCGACTCCTGGTGCAGTAGGGATGCCCGAGTTTCAGTCCTGTAGGACCTGCCATCGGAACATGTCGGTAGCGGACCCGCACAACGTGTGTCTCTTCTGCTCTTGACTGGGGGTGAATGTTCTGCATTCCGTCCATCAATTGTGTCTTTTGCTTTCTCGCCCTAAGTGCGCCAGGTATGCCCAGACATGGGTCCTGGAATCACTGTGCAACTGGAATCAAGCTATCCTGGCTGAAGAGGGGTGAAACCCCGAAACCGGTCCTAGGATGCTTGTTTCCAGTCCAGGGAGGACCTGGCTTGGCAGTTCGGGCTGGACTGTTTCCATGAGGCACAGGGTCAAGACTGATTTGCATATGGCCAGGTCTAAACTGGAGTGGCATGGTGAGCAAAAGAATGATGGATTTAACTCAGATCTCTTGACTGGGGCTGAATGTTTTGATTTGTTCTGCATTTCGTCCATCAATTGTGTCTTTTACTTTCTCGCCCTAAGTGCGCCAGGTATGCCCTGGCGTGGGTCCTGTGCTCACTGTGCCACTGGAATCAAGCTATCCTGACTGAAGAGGGGTGAAGCCCCGAAACCGGTCCCAGGATGCTTGTTTCCGGTCCAGGGAGGACCTGGCTTGGCAGTTCGGGCTGGACTGTTCCCATGAGGCACAGGGTCAAGACTGATTTGCATATGGCCAGGTCTAAACTAGGGTGGCATGGTGAGCAAAAGAATGATGGATTTAACCCAGATCTCTTGACTGGGGGTGAATGTTTTGATTTGTTCTGCATTCCGTCCATCAATTGTTTCTTTTACTCTCATCTGCTTGGGGTAGACCCATGACCCCGAGGCATGCCCTGATTGTCGGGCCGTGGCACCGAAAGCTTTGTGGGAGCGTTCCCGAAAGTTATTGGAGGTCCGGCAATCAGTTCCGCGCCAATCGAGGTCCCGCTCACGTGGGAGGTCGAGGGCCCGGTCGCAGAGCCGTCACTATCGCTCGTCAGACTCGGGGACAGGTAAGTCACGGTGCCATAAGAAGTCAAAGAAGCAACATCGCTCTTCGTCTACCCATCATCGGTCGTGGGACGCAGTGGAGGGGGTGGGCAGTCACTCCTCCGCGGCTCCGATGGAGCCTCCGTTGTTGCCTGCGGCCTACTCGCCCTTTCCAGGCCCGAAAATACGACGAAATACAGGCTTTCCTGTCAGCCATGAGCCGTTTATATGGCCCATCGGGTCCCTCCGGAGCGCCTTTGGGCCCCGCGGACCCGTTGGGTGGTTCTGCCCCCGTGCCGCCGCCTTTGGCCCCGGCTACGCAGGCACGATAACCTACAGCGCCGCCGGCCTCGGCGCCGCCACCGGCAGCGGCCTCAGTGCTGCCGCCAGCTCTGGCCTCTGCGCCGCCGCCAACTCCGGCCTCAGTGCCGCCGCCAGCTCCGGCCCCGGCGCCACCTCTGGCTCCGGCCTCGGCGCCAGGCGCGGTGCCGCTGCTGGCTCTGGGGGCGGCGTCGGATACGGCGCCGGACGGAGCAGAACCGGGGTTGGTCTATTAGCCACCGGTTCTGTTTCTGGGTGGAGAGTTTATCCCATTCCTCCGGGCACCTTGTCCTTACCGGCCTCTTCAACAACCGGTGGACGAAGGAGAGTACTGGGAGGGGTCTGAAGACCCTCTTGCAGCTCAATGTGAGGATGAGCCAGAATAGGAAGGTGATACGGAAGTTCCACTGGATCTGGATTTCTCTCCACATCCTGGTACACTGCCCCCCTCTTCAGTGGCTACAGAGGAGGTTGGGACTTTTTCTGTAGTGTTGCGTAGGGCTACTGAGGCTCTTAACCTCGAGCTCCCTTCTGTACCTATCAAGACCAATCTCCTGACTGAAGTACTGCAGCCAGCGCCCTCCTCTGCGGAGCCGCTGCTGCCCTACAACGACGCCCTTACCAGCGTCCTATTGAGCACCTGGAACAAACCCAACACAGGGGCTCCTGTGGATAAGGGTGTGGCGCGCTACCACCGCCCGGCGCCGGGCAACCCCAGCTTTCTCACACAACACCCAACACCTCAGAGTCTGGTTTCCAGGCCTCTGCTTCGCCGAGCGCATTCCCTTCTGCCCTTCCAGACAAGGAATCTAAGAAACAGGAGCAGGTGGGCAAAAGATGTTCACTTCTGCCAGTTCAGGGTTGCGAGCGGTAAATACTGCGTGCCTGTTGGGCCGCTATTCACATTCTGTGTGGGACACGGTGAAACAGGTGCTGCCTCAGTGCCCTGTGGAAGCTCGGGCGGTGCTCTCCCAGGCCATTACCGAGGGGAGAGATGCTGCTAAATTCACTATCTGTTGTGGCCTTGACACGGCGATTAACTCGGCTGGGCACTTTCCTCAACGGTGGCGCTCTGCCGTTACGCTTGGCTCAGAACAACTGGCTTCTCCGGGGATGTTCAGAACACTTTGGTGGACATGCCCTTTGATGGCACACGCCTCTTTGGTGACCAGGCGGATAGCACCCTGGAACGCTTTAAGGACTCTCGGGCTACTGCCCAGTCCTTGGGTCTCGCCAACACGCGCACTCCCTCGGGGTCCGCTTTTCGCTCCTTTCGAGGTCAAAGTCGAGGTGCCCTATCGCGTTCCTTTCAGACTCGCAGGCCTGCGCAGCCGCAGTCTCAGCGCAGCTGCGGGCGTGGGACCTGACGTGGTGGGTCCCGAGGCCAGGTAGCAGGTCAATCCACCACCGCGCTCCTGCCGCCTCCACCTCAAAACCTTTCTAGTCCAATGTTTCAGACCCACCGGACGCCAGTGGGCAGTAGGATTCGCCATCACCTTCCTCACTGGCGCACCATCACTTCAGACAGGTGGGTTCTGCAAATAGTCCGAAGGAGCTACTCCCTCCCTTTCGAGTCTTCCCCTCCAGTCATGCCACCGCATGTCGGGGGATCACTTGGCATTTCTCGAGCAGGAAATTGCGGCCCTCTTGGCCAAGGGGGCCATCGAGCGCGTTCCGACGCACAAAGTTGGTCGTGGTTGTTACTCCCACTACTTCTTGGTTCCAAAGAGGAACAAAGGTCTGCGCCCTATCTTAGACCACCGGAACGTCAATCGCTTACTCCGGAAGGAGAAGTTCAAGAGGCTCACGCTTGCTCAGGTCTTGTCTGCCCTAGACCCGCAAGACTGGCTGGTAGCGTTGGACTTGCAGGATGCTTATTTTCATATCCCATCCTGCCAGCCCACCGGCGTTACCTAAGGTTCACGGTGGGCCACGAGCACTTTCAGTTCACCGTGCTCCCCTTTTGCCTTACCAGCGCCCCTCGGGTGTTCACGAAAGTGATGGCGGTGGTTGCAGCTCATCTGCGCAGATCAGGGGTTTCAGTCTTCCCCTGTCTCGACGACTGGCTGTTAAAGGCGGGCTCACCCCAGGCAGTCGTCTCCCACCTCCAGACTACAGCCGACCTCCTGCACTTGCTGGGGTTTTTCATCAACGTGCCAAAGTCGCACCTGATTCCCTCAGAAGCTCCTTTTCATCTGAGCAGTTCTGGATACGGCGCAGTTTCGGGTTTATCCTCCCGAACAGCGAGTCCGGGACATTCGGGCAATGATTCCGATCTTTCGGCCCTGGTCCTGTGTTTCGATCAGGAAGACCCTGAGGCTTCTGGGCCTCGTTGCCTCCTGCATCCTGCTGATCTATCATGCCAGATGGCATATGCAGGCTCTGCAGTGGGACCTGAAGTTCCAGTGAACGCAGCATCGGGGGAACCTGTCCGACTACGTCCAGATCTCGGAGGGCACTGCACAGGACTTGCAGTGGTGGCTCACGAACCAGCGTTGGGTCAGCGGCAGATCCTTCTCCCTTCCCCAACCGGAGCACACAGTAGTGACGGACACGTCCCTCCTGGGATGGGGCGGCCACATGGGAGAGGCGGAGATCAGAGGCCTCTGGTCTCCGGCGGAGTCCAAGCTCCATATCAGCCTTTTGGAACTCAGGGCGATCCTACTTGCACTGAAAACATTCCTTCCCTCTGTCAAGGGGAGAGTAGTGCAGGTGTTCACAGACAACACCACCGCCATGTGGTACTGCAACAAGCAGGGCTGGGTGGGGTCGTGGACCCTATGTCAGGAGGCTCTACATCTCTGGACGTGGCTGGAACGTCAAGGCATTTCCTTGGTGGTTCAACACCTGTCAGGTACCCTGAACGCCAGGGCGGACGAAATCAGCCGCAGGTGCATGTTGGATCACAAATGGCGTCTTCACTTGGAGGTGGTGCAAGGTCTCTTTCAGCAGTGGGGTTAGATCTATTCGCCACCAAAGAGAACGCACAATGTCAGCAGTTCTGCACGTTGGAGTTTCCAAGGCGGCACTCGCTCAGAGACGCTTTTCGTCGTGAGTGGAGTTGTGGTCTATTGTACGCCTTTCCGCCTATACCACTTCTGCCCAGAGTGCTGAAGAAGATCGGACGCGACCGGGCCCAAGTCATTCTTATGGCACCGGACTGGGCTCGAAAAGTTTGGTATCCCGAGCTACTCAGTATGAGCATGGGTCCCCCGATCCGACTGCCTCTTCGGGAGGGTCTCCTGTCGCAGCAACAGGATACAGTCCTCCACCCGAAGCAGTCCAGCCTCCACCTCCTTGCGTGGAGATTGAGCGGCAACAGCTGATTCCATTTGACTTGCCTCCTGAAGTCCGGAATTTGATTCTGGCAGCCAGGCGTCCCTCCACTAAAACGGTATACGCCTGTCAGTGGAAAAAATGTGTGGCATGGTGCACAGCAAAAGCTGTAGATCCTCTTTCTGCCCCTCTTTCTGAGGTCCTATTGTTCCTTCTCTCTTTGGCCCAGCAGGGCTCTGCTCTGGGCACTTTCAAGGGCTACCTTTCTGCTCTTTCAGCCTTTCTTAGGCTGCTTGATCAGCCCTCTCTTTTCAAGTCCCCAGTTGTCAATAGATTTCTCTAAGGCATTACTCATCTTTTCCCTTCTATTCCTTTTGTGATGCCTCAATGGGACTTGAACCAGGTTCTCACATACTTGATGTGCGCTCCCTTTGAACCTCTTCATAACTGTCCTTTGCGGTTATTAACTTTGAAGACTGTCTTCCTGGTGGGTGAGTGAGCTACAGGCTCTTTCCTGTAAACCTCCTTTCCTGGTGATTCATCCGGTTCAAGGTTGTGCTTCGGTCACGTCCCTCCTTCCTACCAAAAGTAGTGTCTGCCTTTCATCTCGGGCAAACTGTCTCTCTGCCCACTTTCTTTCCGCCTCCACACCCTTCAAGAGAAGAAGAGAGGTTCCACCGTCTGGACCCAAAACGTGCGCTTTCATTCTATCTCAACCACACACAACAGTTCCGGGTGGATGACCAGCTTTTTGTTGGCTTCGTGGGTGACAAGAAAGGTAGGGCTGTGCACAAGCAGACTATCTCCCGATGGGTTGTTTTGTGCATTAAAGCCTGTTAATCTCTGGCTAAAAAGGAGCCTCTGGTTGGGCTGCGCGCCCTGTCTACCAGGGCGACAGCTGTTACTACAGCATTGGGATGCGGTGTCCCCCTGCAAGACATCTGTCAGGCGGCCACTTGAGCCTCGTTGCATACCTTCACAAAGCCTATTGCCTTGACAGTCAGGTCCGGAGAGACGGCTTCTTTGGCCGTTCGATTCTCCATGACTTTCTGGTGTAATCTCAATTCGCAGACCCACCACCGGGGTTGGTATTGCTTGGGTATGTATTCTAAGGTAAGGAATCTATCACTAACGTGTCTCTTTCAGATGCACAAGTTACTTACTTGTGTAACAATATATCTGTAAGAGACATTAGTTAGTGATAGATTCCTTACCGCCCGCCCATCCTCCCCGTTCTGCGAACTGTTCTCTAGGGTTCAGGTCATTCCTTTCAGGGCCCTAGTTCTACTGCACCAGTAGTCGTTCTCTGGCATGGCTCTGTGTTCCTGGCGCAGAAAGTCGTGTACAGAACTGGCGTCAGCGTGCGTGGGCACCTCTAAGTAGCTCCAATGACGTTATCTCGGCGGCTATGACGCCACCGACGTTCGCGGAGCAGCACAACAACGCCTACCAACGCACAGGGGTACTGCTGATGAAAACTTTCCGATCTTGTCTGACGCCTGGGGATATTCTAAATTAAGGAATCTATCACTAACTAATGTCTCTTACAGATATATCGTTACACAAGTAAGTAACTTGTGCTTTTGGCAGCTTCCGCCACTTATTTTTCTTGTGCCCTCGGGCCTCTAGCACTTTCTTTTCCAGGAGCCTAGCACCGTGTTTACCATTTATAAATACATTCTTAGGTGGAAGAACTCGGAGAGAGAGAAGTTTTGAAATCGGAGTCAGTACCGTTTTGTGTCTGACCTAACACTTTGTACTTCCAAAAATGATACTAATTAAGAGACGCTCTTAACTCAGCCAAAAAAATCATAGGCAGAGGGGTGTTCATTTAAAAAAATATATATTTTGCCTGTTAATAGAGATATAATTGTAATAATGCAAGTACATAGATCGATGGCTTACTGCCAGTGATTAACGTGTGGAAAAAATAAAACACATAGTACAAATAAGCCTCAAGTTGTTTAACCCTACAATCGCTTTCAAAAGTCATTCCAGAATGTTATATTTTTTTTAATCAAATCTGCTTGGATTTTGTAATCTGTTCAGGCATTCACTGATGGGCCGTTAATCACACTGCTGAATTCCAGAGTTGGCGAATGCTAATGCTGCGTATCCTCTATTCCTGAAGCCACCAAACTCTTTCTATGACCACCCTAAAATTCCTGTCTCTTAAACTAACTGTTGCAGATTCTTGTTCATACCTACTTTCTCCCATTTGCTTGAGTCATACAATAAAAATTAGTTGCGGCAACCACCATCACAAATAAAACACTGCTTGCCACAGTTGCTAAAAAGGGGTGTTTTTTGTCTGGCTTGTCTGGATTTCAGCTCTGCTCCATTTAATAACAAGCATTTAGAATGCAATAGGTCTCGCAACTGCGAGTTTTAGAGCTATTGGTATTGTAAATGGCAATGCCTTTTGAAAAATTAACAGGTATTGTAATTCATAATAGTAAATTTCCACCAGTACCATAACTACCACTATTATTATTACTATCACCACAAAGTAGTAATAGTAATAATTGTAGAGGTGGTTATGGTACTTGTGGTGGTTGTAGCTGTGGTGGTAGTGGTGGTGGTACTGGTGGTCGTACTGGTGGTCTACGTGGATTTTATTTCATTACTTATGCTACTGCTGGAATATTTTTTAACAAAAACTAATAAACATTATCATTTGCAATGCCAATAGCTCAAACGTTTAGTAATGCCAGCCCTATTGCATTGCAAATGCTTGTTTTATGTGGCAGGCATGAGGTGCATCATCTACTTCCCAAAATACCATCTTGCAATTTGTAGACACTCGTAACAGTCCTGGTAGAAGGCAGTTGTTCAGCCAGTGAAAGGCTAATAGCTCACACAACTTTGCATTTTGAAACCTGAAGTTTTAAATTACAATAAATGTAGTAGACCTCAGGCAGGAGACTTGAGTTACCAGTAACTGTGGAAAGTGCGATAACTTTAGAAACTGGTGCTTTATTTCACCTTTTCTGTGGTGTGAAGGTTACGTAACTGTTTTATTGCGTTCAAATGGGCACAATGGGGCTTATTTACAAGTCCCTTGCACCGCCGGTGCGTTACTTTTTGTGTGGGAAAAAGTGATGCAGTGGCGGCGCAAGGGGCTTGTAAATAAGCCCCAATGTCGTTGGAAGAATGCTTTAAAGATGTCAGTCGATTGCCGCTCACTCTATGCGCACACATATTTCTCAGAGAAAATCCTGCTCTAAAGCAGTGTTGCCACCTTTTGGTGTCCAGTGAAGCTTGAATACTTCCAACTGAAAACCGGTTGTGAAACCAGGAGCCGCTGAATCCGCGAGACACCTGGACCTACAGCCAGAAACAACTGGTACATCATAATAAATCCCACTGGGCCTTAATGTCCTGTGGCAGTGGAAATCCCTCAGTCTGGGCACATATGTTGTTTGCAAACAGTTTAAAGCCAAGGTGTATAAATAACCCTCAGAGCCTTCAGAATGTAACCGAGAAGTAGCACAATCAAGACATATACACAGTTGGAAAAAGTGATCTTCAACATCCAGACCGCACCACAATGCCACATAAATTCAACTATATTCATGCTAACTGCCAGTGATACGGCATCTAAGTTTATGAAAGGTTGAGAAAAAAGAAAGAAAAGAAAAACATCCTAGTGTGAATGTATTTACGGCATCTAGTACTTAATTACAACCAGGGTTCTCTGGCTATATAACAGCTCTGCTGACCTGGTTCTCTGGCTCTACAGCAGATCTGCTGACCTGGTTCTCTGGCTCTACAGCAGATCTGCTGACCTGGTTCTCTAGCTCTACAGCAGCTCAGCTGACCTGGTTCTCTGGCTCTAAAGCAGCTCTGCTGACCTGGTTCTCTGGCTCTACAGCAGCTCTGCTGACCTGGTTCTCTGGCTCTAAAGCAGCTCTGCTGACCTGTTTTTCTGGCTCTAGAGCGGCTCTGCTGACCTGGTTCTCTGGTTCTACAGCAGCTCTGCTGACCTAGTTCTCTGGCTCTAGAGCAGCTCTGCTGACCTGGTTCTCTGGCTCTACAATGGCTCCGCTGACCTGGTTCGCTGGCTCTACAGCAGCTCTGCTGACCTGGTTCTCTGGCTCTAAAGCAGCTCTGCTGACCAAGTTCTCTGGCTCTAGAGCGGCTCTGCTGACCTGGTTCTCTGGCTCTAGAGCAGCTTTGCTGACCTGGTTCTCTGGCTGTACAGCAGCTCTGCTGACCTGGTTCTCTGGCTCTAGAGCGGCTCCACTGACCTGGTTCTCTGGCTCTAAAGCAGCTCTGCTGACCAAGTTCTCTGGCTCTAGAGCGGCTCTGCTGAACTGGTTCTCTGGCTCTAGAGCAGCTTTGCTGACCTGGAAACAAGTTCTGCGCACACGTTACGGAATATAAACAATGTAGTTAGACCATAGGGTATGGTAGAATACACAATTGAGGTCAACACCAGAAATGTCTTTGTAGGATTTAATAGTGCGTTTCTTCAAATGAAATGTAGGGACAAGAAAACAATCAGCCGACACGTGTTTCGTCAACGGGAAACAACCCGTGACTCTTCAGGGCTGAGTGGAAATGACCATGGCAAAGGGTGATCAATGAACGAGGTTCAATCGGTGGTAGATGAGTAGGGACGCCACAGCCAAAATCGCGGTAAACCGGGTGTACAATTATCCGAAGACTTGGATCAAAAACAAACGTAGAATACAGGTAAGAAGTAGAATCGTCTCTAGCTCATTAGCAGGAGGAGACGGAAATTCTGGGTAAAGTCCGTGATGGGAGTGGATGACGGATAAGTCAATCCACAGGTCGATCATAGTGTTCTGGCAGTGAGGGTAGAGTCGTCTCGAGCTCTGATGCGGGACTTATTGCATCAGTGCACCACCACCAGTGCAACACCAACTGCGCATTAGCATATCACCACTGCATCAACTCAGCACCACCTGAGCACCAGCGCAGCACCACCTCAGTATCAGCACAGCACCAGCTCAGCATCAGCACAGTACCACCTCCTCATCAATGCACCACCAGCAGTGCAGCAACTCAGCACCAATTCAGCATTAGTGTAGCACCAGTGAGGCACAAATTTTACATCACTCAGCACCACCAAAGCTTCACTCAGCACTACCACCGCACCATCTCAGCATCAGCACAGCACAGCACCAACTCAGCATCACTCAGCACCACCTGTGCACCAGGTCAGCACCACCACCTCAGCACATCTCAGCATTGCTCAGCATCATATCAGTATCCCCTTCACTTTAGTGCACCATCACCACCACAGCCCCACCTCGGCACCAGCGCAGCCTACCTCCGCAGTAGTTCAGCACCAATGCAGCACTACTGGAACATCAGCGCAGCACAGCTTCATCATCACTCAGCACCTCCTGAGCACCAGCTCAGCACCACCGAGCACCATCCCAGATTGACTCAGCACCACAGCATAACTCAGTTATTGAAAAACGACTAAAGAATGTCTGCCCTGCTGCACCTAGGAACCAGCAAAGAGGGGCTGTACTGAAGATTGCATCTGGTGGCTGGCAAAGAGAGGGGATTGTGCCTGCTGTGTCCTGCTCTGGGAGAAGCTGTCTCCAGAGTCTAGTCAAGACTAGAGAACTCCAAGGGGCAGCGGACTGGCCTCCTGTTCACAGCACGACGACACAACAGCTGAAAGAGCCTGCTGGGCAAGTTGGTAGCCCAAAGTCTTCAAGCCGCTTTTAGACCTGATATCCTTGGCGTGGTTTCCTCTGACTTTTTTGCTGGCTTTAGGAATATGGGTACTTTACCACTGCTTACCAGTGCTAAAGTGCAGGTTTTTAAACGTGTTTATTGAGAACAAAGCAATAAACAAGCCATATCAACAAGATACAATTAAAGTCTGAAGAAAAGTGGAAGCGGCACCAGGAATGAAGTCACAAATCCGTAAATGCGATCTTATTTCAAAATAGTCCTTTATTCATCTTCATATTAAAATAGGAACACACAGGACAACAGCCAACGCGTTTCGTTCCTTTTAATGGAACTTCATCAGGGCATAATGATGTAAAGATTTCAACAGAGTTTTACTAATAATATCCCAAGTAGAACTCATCCAATTCAGAACAAAAATATTGGTATGATAACGTTTTCCTGCTGGTTCCTGGTGTGTGGCTCTGCCCGATTCTGGGGGTCATACCCATATTTGTATTCTTTACATCATTATGCCCCGATGAAGTTCCATTAAAAGGAACGAAACGCGTTGGCTGTTGTCCTGTGTGTTCCTATTTTAATATGAAGATGAATAAAGGACTATTTTGAAATAAGATCGCATTTACGGATTTGTGACTTCATTCCTGGTGCCGCCTCCACTTTTCTTCAAAAAGTTTTCATTCGGGTTTCCCAGTAAGATCTATCTGCAGCAGGTCTTGCAGACGTCTGGCACAGGAGCTTTTGACTAATGGGACTTTGAAATTGATGTGCTCAACATTAGTCGGCTGTGGGATCTTTTGTTTGTCACAATTAAAGTCTGAGGAAACTTTTCCAGTACAAACCAAATCAGCATCAGTTTACAATATATCTGCACTAGAAATAACATAGCAGGGAGTCTCAGCTAAACATTGTTATACTAACGAAAAACAAGCAGCAGCAGTGAGTGGGGGCAGCGAAAGTCTACAAATCCCAAGAGTCCCCCCCGGTAGGTGGCCAGGATGCCACTCGATGGCAACTCCTCCTAAGTGAGGCAATCCACAATGGTTGCCCAATGTTCCAAGTCACATTCCACATGCTCTTTGGTGGGTACTGCCCTTAGTCTTCCCTCCTCCACACCCCATTCCTGCAAACCGAGCAGCGATCTTAGTGCTGCTGGTGCAGCGGGCTGTAACCAATAAATGGCCACTCTCCATTAAGGAAGCACCAGGCCCAAAGGAGCAAAACGGTAGCTCATCTTGGTGGCGCGTTAGGGTGTCGGGAGCAAGCCCAATGAGCAGTGGCTGACGGAAGGCTCCAATGCTATCCGTGTGACCACTCGTAACATTCGCAGAACCTCTACCAATAGCTCTGGAGTCTACCAAACTCCCACGTCTTATGTAGAAAGAACGCTGACCCAACCCTGTATTGTGGGTATGCTGCCAACCTGGCTCCATTGATTCGGTGTAAACGCTTCAGAGTCATGTAAACATGGTGCAGATAATAAAATTGGGTCAATTTGAACCATGCCACCTCCGGGACCTGAGCAAATGCTCTCCGCTCAGCGTTGCCTGTGAAAAAATTGGGCAGATTAGGAGGCCACTTGCAGAGGACCCCGGGCATGTCAACCTGGCGATCACCCTTAAAGAGCTTATAAAAGCAGGATATCAACCCACAAGTCGATCCAGGGTCTAATATCAAGTGGAGTTTGGGAGACTCTGCGGGCTTGGTAGGGAAATCAGTCCAAATCTCATGGCAGATATGCGAAAGCTTAAGGTATCCTAAAACCTGTCAATGGTGCAGGCCAAACAGGTTAGAGCCTCCTCCAATGTTACAAAAGCACCAGTCAGATAGAGGTCATCAACAGTTTGGCAACCTCACTCAAGCCACCATGACATATCCATCACGGCGTGAACCTCATAAAAGGGTTGTAACCAATCAAGGGGCTAAAGTCTAGTGTAGGGAGCTCGACGCAACACCCAATACACCGTGTGTTCCCTGGCTACCACCACCTGTCAGACAATAAAGGGGTGAGTACCTGGGACACCCGACCCCTGCATAAAGCACGGCAGCAGAACCACTCCAGATCCCCAGGTAACCAACAGGTTCTGAGCGTTCGGTCCAACACCTCGTGATTGTCCCTCATATTGGAGAAGACTCGCTAAATAATACAGTTGGAGATCTGATAATCCCAAACACCCCATCTCAGTATCCAGGTTAGGGACATCTAAATTATCCTGGATTCTCTTACCAGCCCACACGAGTGCTACCAGAAAGCTATTTAATTTAGCGAAAGTGGAATTCGGGACAGTTTACATGGCATTCTTTAAAACATAAAGACACCTGGGCAGTAGAACCATTCTGCATAATGTAACTCTGGCCATGCCTGACTAGAGGAAGACAGACCCAGAACTTTACCGATTCCTCCAGGTCGAGCAGAATTCTGCCCATCTTGAGATTTTAGCGGGCTACCGAAGTGCTAGCTAAGTGGATTCCCAAGTTATGGAAATTATTCCTGTCCCATTGGAGCTCAGCCCTCGGCGTATTGTTCCGCGTTAGGTGTGCGAGTGCCGCCAAGGGGAACAGCTCTGTCTTCCATTTATTGATCCTCAGGCCAGAGACCGTGCAGAATTCCTCCATCATCTGTAGTAATACTGCAACCGATCTCTGCGGGGGCAAGAGATATATGAGTATGTCATCTGGTTAAAGCAAGACAACATGTGACAGTCCGTCTACCTCAATACCCACCTGGCCATGTCCCTGTGAAGGCGCATCGCCAAAGGCTCCATTGCTAGGGCGAAAAGGAGTGGTGAGTGGGGACATCCCTCCCTTGCTCTCCTCCCAATATGGATGCATTCCAATATCTCCTATTCGGATCATACTTGGGCCACCGGCTCCACATAGAGCAACTGCACCCTGGATATAAACGTTAGACCTTCTCACATGCTCCGGAGAACCTGCCAGAGATACTCCCAATCAAGTGTATCAAATGCCTTCCCTATGTCTAGGGCGATCAGCGCTGCCGCCATATCCCTTTCTGCGATGGGGTGCATCACATGCGACAACCTCCAAAGGTTCATGTGGTTCCCCTTGCCCAGCATAGAGCCACATTGATCACTGTGCACTACGTGAGAAACCACGCCACATAATCTATTGGCAAGGGACTTCACCAATATTTTAGTATCAACACCTAACATTGAAAGGCGTCTATACGAGCTGGGTTTTGACGGGTCCTTACTCAGTTTGGGGAGCATGATTATCTGGGCCTCTCTCATGATCTAAGGAAGTATCCCGCTGCTTTGTGCTTCCTGGAGTGTCTCCAGCAAGCAGGGCAGAATCGTCGCAGAGTACGTCTGGTAATATTCCACCGGGAGCCCATGCAGGCCTGTTGGCCTATTTCAAGCCATATCCTGGACAGCTTCTTGCATCCACTTCATATTAGCGCAGACCTTAAACGAGACCTGCGAGGCCACCCATATTAAGACCCACTGGGCATAGTTAGAAAAAGTAGCTGAGAACCACTGCACCCTCCTTTTCCTACGGACTTTCTGAACGTCGCTGTCCATCAGATGCATCTCCTGAAGCAGAGCGATATGTGTACCCATGTAGGTCCCGACCGCTTAACATCTTAACATAGGAGTTGAGCTCACACACGTTCCTAGTCACCACCTTGAGTCAGTCAACCATAGCCAGACCTCGTCCCCACCATTTTATACACCCCTCCCCCACCCCACTCAATGTGCCTCCCTCCTCTGCTGCTGCCAAACAGAACATAACTGACCCCAACACAGAATCCCTCTAACCGAGTAAACACTCACAGACCGATCTGTGTCCCCCAAATATTCATCCCCACAAAGAAACCCCCACAACTCTAACAGTCACACCACAAAATCAGCAAGGCCGAGGGGGGTTGCACCCAGTTACCCCAACATCCGTCGATGTCCCCGAGCATCATCCAACCCCATATACACACCTGTCACTCACACACTCTCATACAATACTTAAGGCTCATGAACTATTATTTACCAGCAACCAATCTAACTCACAGATACCCGAGGGGGGAATGTGGGTCGCTCCACCCATGTTGTACAGTATGTGCCATCCCTAACATCTGCCCCCACACACTTTTGCTCAGAATCATGCAACCGCTGTCCCCAACTCTGCCACAAAGACCCAGTTGAATCTCCCCAGCCCCCCGCACCGCTGGGGAGCTCAAGGCTTATATTCATAAAGTCTAGACCTCGTAACGAGGGAATCATTTCTAATGGTAACAATGTCATATAGGCCAGTCACTGAATCAGGACTCCCCACAGTTTTCTCTACCACATCTCCAGCACTCTTGTCTAAGTTTGAGGCCATTACCTCCTCCACCAGTGCCCTTGCAGCCTCTCACTCCGACTTCTGTTGTTCTAGATACAAAGTGCCTTCTCAGTGAACCACCACTCAGGAGGTGGCACCGCTTCCTCGTCTTTTCTGTGCAGGCTGAAATCAGGTGAAGCTCCCTGCCCTCTGTCCCGAGCCACGGGAGGCCAGTGCCGGCATCCGGCCCTCACCCCAGATCTCCAGCAAGTCCCAGACTGCCTCCGGGGTGGTAAAGAAGTGCGCCCTGTTCTAATGCAACACCTTCCACTTTGCAGGGTAGAGAAGCATATAGCGTAGACCCAAGGCCCTCAGCTTCTGCTTGACCCTTCCGAACATAAGTCACAACTGCTGTACCTACCTCGTATAGTCTGGGAAAATACAGGTCACATGATTCTCGCACTTGGGGTCTCCAGACTGTCGGCCCGCTTGCAGGATAGCATCCCTGTCTCTATAGTTGAGCACTTTAGCTTTCATGGTGCGGGAGGGTGCACCAACAGGAGGTTTCCACATCAGGGCACGATGAGCTCTTTCCACCACAAAGAAAGGGGATAGCTTGGCCAAGGGGGTTAACAGCTGTAACCAACGCTCAAGGAAAGTTCAGCAGCCCCACCTTCTTCCACCTCTGAAAAGCCCACAAAGCGCAGATTGTAGTGGCGGATGCGTCCCTCCGTGTCCTCATCCCTAGATTCCAGCATTTCCATTTCGGCTGACACGGCAGTCAGTTCAGCGAGCAGGAAGGCAAATGCCTCCCCTCTGTGGTCTGTTTACCCATGTCTGAGACCAATGCATGCAGGACCCCAGGTAAACTCTGGCTCCCAATGAGGAACCCCTCAGTCCTGTCAGCGGTTCACCAATGTAGAGGGACACGTGCAGCATGGCCCTCCAGGTCATCCAGTAACGTTCCCCCCACAGACACCAACAAAGTCCGGTTGTGTGTTGTCCCGCAGGTGGGCTACCCACTCACCTTGTGCCTCGCTTCAAAGTACTTGTAAGATTGGGTGGGGACTGGTCTTCTGTTGCCCCAGCAAAACATGCAGACAAGTGGCAGAACGGCATGCCCAGGGAACAATTTTTGACCTGTTCGCTCAAATGTCTAATGTTGCTGCTGCACAGGTCCCCCGAGCCAAATACCACCTCAATTATATGGTCCAACAAAGGACCCAGGCCCCAAAATTGCCAACAGCTGAGAGTGCCCAATTCACAAAGTGCAGAGCATCCATGTTCTGGCCCCTCTCAGTCCTTGGTGACCTCCAGGCAGAAGAGGGGCCAGAGTAACATGCCCAACACTATGGGCCCATGGGATTGGCCCCCGAATTCAGGTACCAGTATAGAACAAATCAAACAGCTCAGCCAAAATTGGGAGGGGCCACATGAGTAATTCACAACTGCCATTTGAGGACGGTAGCAAGGCCCATGTCCCACTCCTACTTCCATCCATGGTGCGGGGCAGCCTCCCAGTTCTTGGCGATCTCCATGCAGCAGAGGATCCTGAGCAGTATTTCCCAATCCTATAGTCTCTTGCGACCGACCCCCACGGTCTGGTCGAGCTCAAAGCAAACGTCTCAATTGAAAAACGAGGGGGAGGGACACCCAGATGCTTCTCAACTGCTCTCAACTGCCACTTGGCCCTGGTGACCAGGCCTAAACCCCATCTCACTCCAGACACTATATGCTGCTGTCATACCCTCTGGGGATAATGGACCCCCTAGCCATCCCAAGGACTTGTCACCTCAGTTGGATTAGGCTGCACCGGTCACAAACCCTGTCAGGCCCTCCCGACCCGTGGCTCACAAGTTCCTTCTGGATCGTGGGTTGCACGGCAAGCCCAGCTCCGCACCCTCTGTACTGGGCCTCTGAAGGCCGCTCGATTTTTCAGCATTGCCGCTTTAGTCACACAACTCCGACCTCTGCCAGCCACATCTCCCAGCCCCCAGCTAACATTCATAGGGACTGAGCTGTCCCCTCCTGAGAGTGACGTCGCTCTCACTCACCCCCTCGGTACGAGGCAGCCTTGCACCCCAGCCTGGGGACCATACAACCAACCTCCCCTGAGGTACCACTTCGAGAGCACGTCACCCCATGGGCGCACCTCCACAGCGGGTGAGAACTTCTCTCCTCTGCGGGAGCTGGCTCCTCATCTCCTCCGATCAGCTGAATTCAGTGCGCTCTGCAGCACCAGGGCTCCACGTGGTATCTTAAACACCGGTCTCTCGCGGGCCTCAGCAGAGACAGCCGTATTGGGACACCCTGCCAACTCTCGTGGCGAAAGTCAACACTTCAAGGGTCCCATCAGAGGGGAACCTGAAGATCGTGTCATCAGTTGGCAGACATAGTGGATTAGGGTGTATTTGCATAGGCCGGAGCACAAAAAGCTACGTCCCGTCGGTCAATCAATCAATCAATCAATAAGAACATTTGTAAAGCGCACTACTCACCCGTGAGGGTCTCAAGGCGCTGGGGGGGGGGGGGATGCTGCTACTGCTTGAATAGCTAGGTCGTGAGGAGTCTTCTGAAGGTCAGCAGGTCCTGGATCTGCCGTAGGAGGATGGGGAGGGTGTTCCAGGTCTTGGCGGTGAGGTGGGAGAACGATCTTTGGATACGGGGGTGGTGGCGAGGGCGAGGTCGGCGGAGTGGAGCTGGCGGTTGGAGTCATCTGTTGAGGTATGCTGGTCCGGTATTGTGGAGTGCCTTGTGTGCGTGGGTGAGGAGCTTGAAGGTGATCCTCTTGTTGACGAGGAGTCAGTGCAGGTCTCTCAGGTGGGGTGTGATGTGGCTACAGCGGGGGATGTCGAGGATCAGGCGTGCAGAGGCGTTTTGAATGTGTTGAAGTCATTTCAGGAGTTTGGCTGAGGCTCCTGCGTAGAGAGTGTTTCCGTAGTCCAACCTGCTGCTGACGAGGGCCTGGGTGACCGTTCTTCTTGTTTCGGTGGGGATCCACCTGTAGATCTTGCGGAGCATGCGGAGGGTGTTGAAGCAGGAGGACGAGACGGAGTTGACCTGCTTTGTCATGGAGAGAGTAGAATCGAGGATGAACCCAAGGTTGCGTGTGTGGGCGGAGTGTCTTGGAGCTGTTCCCAGTGCAGCCGGCCACCAGGAGTCGCCCCAGGCCGAGGGGGTGGAGCTGAGGATGAGGACCTCCGTCTTGTCAGAGTTTAGCTTCAGTCGGCTGTTCTTCATCCACTCAGCGACGGCTTTAGTTCCTTCGTGGAGGTTGGTTTTGGCGTTGAGGGGGTCCTTGATGAGGGAGAGGATCAGCTGGGTGTCGTCGGTGTAGGAGATGATGTTGAGGTTGTACAATTGGGCGACGTGGGCAAGCGATGCCATGTAGATGTTGAACAATGTCGGGCTGAGGGATGAGCCCTGGGGTACCAGCAGATGATCTCATTGGCTTCGGAGCGGAAAAGGGGGAGGCGGACGCTCTGGGTTCTGAGAGGAAGGAGGTGGTCCAGTCCAGAGCCTTGTCTCGGATCCCAGCATCGTGGAGGTGTGTGCGTAGGGTGCGGTGGCAGACAGTGTCGAAGGCAGCTGACAGGTCTAGGAGGATGAGGGCCGCGGTTTCTCCGTTGACGAGCAGGGCCCTGATGTCATCGGTGGCGGCGATGAGGGCAGTTTTGGTGCTGTGGTTGCTGCGGAACCCAGACTGGGACGAGTCCAGGATGCTGTTCTCCTCGAGGTAGCGGGTCAGTTGTCTGTTGACGGTCTTCTCGATGACCTTCGCTGGGTACGGGAGCAGGGAGATGGGCCAGAAGTTCTCGAAGGAGATGTTGATGACTTTCCAGAGATGGGGTGCGATGGTGGTGCTGGCTTTGTTGAAGATGTGGTCTGGGCATGGGTCTGACGGATATCCGGAGTGGATGGTGTTCATGATTTTGATGGTGTCGTCGTCGTTTATGTTGGTCCAGGAGAGCAGGGGATCGGTGCGGATGGTGGCCATGGGGACGGAGGTCTCAGTGGTTGGCGGGACGGTCGTGACGTTGAAGCTGTCGTGGATGTCTGTGATCTTGCGATGGAAGAAGGTGGAAAGGGAGTCGCACGCGTCTTGCGAAGGTGGGATGTCGTTGGTGTTGGAGCTGAGGTTGGAGAGTTCCTTCACGATGTTGAAGAGCTCTTTGCTGTTGTGTGCGTTTTTGTCTAGGCGGTCTTTGAAGGAGGCCCTTTTGGCGGATCTGATGAGGTGATGGTGTCTGCGGGTGGCGTTCTTGTGGGCTGCGTATCTGTCCAATGTCTGTTCACGGTGCCATTTCTTCTCTAGCTTTCGGCAGGTTTGCTTGGAGGCCTGGAGGTCCTCAGTCAACCAGCTGGCTTTCTTGCTGGTGTGTCTGTTGGAGGGTTTCTTGATCGGGTGAGGGTGTTGGCGCAGTCGTCGATCCATTGTCTGAGGTTGCGGGCAGCGGTGTCGGGGTTGGTGGGGTCCACGGGTGGGCTCCGGGTGAGGGTGGTGGTTAGCTGGTCTTCGGTGACTTTGCTCCAGCAGCGGCGGGGGATCTGTTGGGTGTGGTGGTGCATGGTGGGTTTCCAGAAGGTGAAGTGGATGCAGCGATGGTCGGTCCAGTGGAGTTTGGTGGTGTGGTTGAAGGTGACGTGGGAGCTTGCGGAGAAGATGGGGTCAAGCGTGTGGGCGGCAGAGTGGGTGGGTGTTGTGACGAGTTGTCTGACTCCTAGGTTGGCGAGGTTGTCGATCAGGGTGGTGGAGTTGGTGTCGTTGTTGTTCTCGAGGTGGAAGTTCAGGTCCCCGAGAAGGATGTAGTCTGTGGAGGCGAGGGCGTGTGTACTGACGAAGTCGGCGATGGAGTCGCTGAACTGTGATCGGGGTCGGGGGGGTCTGTAGGTGAGGGTTCCTCTGAGGGTGGTGTTGGGATCGGTGTGGATCTGGAAGTGCAGGTGTTTGGTGGTGCTGAGGGTGTCGTCGGTGTTGGTCGAGATTCTTAGAGTGTTCCTGTGGACGATGGCGATTCCTCCTCCTACTCTGTTGGTGCGGTCCCTGCGGGTGATCTTGTAGCCGTCCGGGATGGCTATGGAGATGTCGGGTGCCGAGGAGGGGTTCAGCCAAGTCTCCGTCAGGAAGGCGACGTCTGGGGAGGTGGAGTCGAGTAGGTCCCAGAGATCAACGGTGCTGTTTGCGGGCAGAGCAGGTGTTGAGAAGAATGCATTTCAGGTGGTTGCGTTCTTTCCCGGTGGGTGGATTTGCGGATCGGATGCTGGTGAAGCTACAGTTCCGGCAGGAGAAGGGTCCTTGTGTGCGTTTCGGGGCGGCCCTGAAGCAGGTGTGTGATTGTCCGGTGTTGAGTGCGTGGCAGGTTCTGGCATCGTAGCGGTGTCGGGCGTCACCAGCAGCACAGCCGCGCAGCAGTCACCATAAGACGGGGAGGTGGGAGGGAGGAGCAGCTGGGAGGTGGGAGCGGACGAATGGGCGAGCGGGGGGGCGGTCCGCAGGGGACGCAGCGGCGGGAAAACGAGGGAAGGAACTGTGAGGGATACAGAATGCAAAAAAGGGCACAGGGCACAGAAATGGCACAAGAGGGGAAAAGGAGGAATGAAAACGAAAACCAAATAACCAAATACAACAAAATGCAATACAAATACAGTTAAGCAAAGTGTAGCGAGCGGGGGGGCGGGCCGCAGGGGGCACAGCGACGGGAAACGGGCTAAGGTAGGGGAAAACAGGGGCAACGAAGGAGACAAGATTACAGAGGGCAGCAATGTAGAATACGAGGGGGACAACAAATACAGGAAGGCAGAAGATACTGGAAGGCAGCAATGAGGAAATACGAGGGGGACACAAGAATAGCAGAAAGGCAGTTATAAGGCAGTTATGACATATGCACAATGCAGCAATAAGAACAACAAAAGTACCGGGCTCCAGAGGCAGAGGGGCCTCGAACTTGCGGCAGCGACGGTGACGAGCAGCAGAGGTGCGCAGACACACTGGGGATGCTCTGCGGCGTAGGTAGCGACCTGCCTGAAGACAGGGTCAAGTGTCGTTCATGTACCCAGGCCGCACACACCCCGGCTTATCTACAATTAGCATATTTAATATACTTATAAGTCCCTAGTAACGTGCACTGCATTTTGCCCATGGCCTGTAAATTAAATGCTACTAGTGGGCCTGAAGCACCCACTGAGGTAGCCCTTTAAGAGGCCTGCCATTGCAGACTTTCTGTGTGCAATTCTAAGCTGTCATGTCAACCTGGCACATTAACCCCCTTGCCAGGTCCAAACCTTCCTTTTTAATACATATGTCACCCCTAAGCTACGCACTGGGAAGCCCCAAGAGCAGGATGCAGTGCATTAAAAAAGTTGGTCATGTACTTTTAAGTTTTACATGTCAAGGTAGTGAAAAACTCCTAAATTCATTTTTCACTACTGTAAGGCCTATCTTGCTCATAGGTTAGCATTGGTATTTCCTTATTGCACATTATAAGTGTAATTCCCAACTGGGACAAGATAGAAATTTTGAGTTTGGTGTCTCTGGACTCACAATACAAAAGTCACAAATTATGCTGAAGTCGGATTTTTAATTGTAAGTCTGAAAATTCCACCTTTAGAAAGTGTAGGAAGCTGGCTCTATGTATACTATACCAAAGTATGGTATAGTTTGCACAGAGTCCAATGGATCCACAAAGGTAGGCCGACGCTAAAGTAGATAATACCTTACTCTCTATTTGTGGTAGCGTGGGTGAGCAGTAAGGCTTTATCAGAGGGTAGTGCTAAGCATTTATGGTGCACACTCAGGCAAGAAATGATGTCACATACTCAAAGACTGAACACAGACCAATTGATTTGTATAAAAATATTATTTAGTGTTATTTTATTACTAGGATCAAGACATAGACAGAATCGTACTCTCAAACGCATTGTATCACAAATATGCATTTGGCATTAACTTGGTTTTGTTACAGGTTTATAAACTTTGGCAATACTCAGCCGAAATTACTTTATAGTTACTGTCTGAAAGAGACAATTAGTTATAGATTCCTTACCTTAGAATTACCCACAAGGTGTCACACTGGATCTGGAGACGTTTTTTCTTAGCAGTACCCCTGCGTGTCGGTGGGTGGCATTGGTCGTCTCCGCGTCCGTCGTGGTGGTCGGTGGGATGACGTCGCGCTATCTACTTAGACACCTCCCCTGCGCGCTGATGTCAGTTCTTACTTTTTCCGCACCAGCCAGCGCAGATCCGGAGAGAAGCTTGACCTTTTTCTCACATTTTGACAACTTTTTCGACTTTTTGTCAACCTCATTTCAAGTCTTCTATCGACTCTTGGTGCGTGAGGGATGTTCCATCATCCGGGTTTCAATCATTGTGACTACTGTCACAAGTTGATATCCATTACCGATCCGCACCTCGTGCAGCGCAACCAAGACCCGAAGTCGTGCTCCGACTGCTGGGCCATGGCCCAAAGTCTTTGCGGAAGCGGTCCCAAAAGATTTTGGGGGCCCGGCAGTCCGCTCTGCGCCGTTCGAAGTCTCAGTCGAAAAGAAGGTCGCGGTACCGGTTGCGGAGCCACCACCACTCGTCATCGAAGTCTTCGCACTCCTCGGGTAAGTTGAAGCACAAGAAGAAGGCGAAGAAGCATCGTCGCTCTTCGCCTTCTCCCCGTCTGCTGACCGACGCAATGCGGGATGTGGAGGGTTGTCACTCTCCGGCTCTGCGCTTCCATCCCTTTCCGGGAGCCGGAGCAACCCCTGCCCAGCTTCGTCAATTTTACGAAGCGATGCATGCCATCTTTGGGCAGCCCGACTCCGCTGGCGCGCCATCGGGCCCGCGGACTCAGTTGGTGGTTGACACCGGCGGTTCCGGCCCCTAAACCGCAGGCCCCCCATGGATCTAGGTCTGGATCCGGATCTGTGCCGGTTGATCTCACTGGTCCTTTCCCACCGCCGATTTGACAGTCGACGACTCCAACGATGCCAGTTGTGTCCACAGCCGACGTCAACCCCAGCCTCTGACCCAACTCGAACGCAGAGCCAGACCTATCAACGCCAGTACCGGAGAGTACTTTTGTACCAACGTTCTTCCCTGGCGTTCCATTTCACCCTGACTGGCAGCCAGAGAATGATAAGGAGGTCTGGTGACCCTCTAACAGACCAGCTGGAGGAGCCAGACTAGAGAGGGGAACTGGGTGATGCAAGTGGTCTGGATACATCACCAGACCTTGGTGTGCTTTCCCCTCCTACTGTGGCTACGTAGGAGGGAGTGTCATACACAGTGGTGTTGCGTAGGGCAGCTGAGACCTTGGGCCTTGAGCTTCCTACGGTGGCAGTCAGGACTGACCTCCTAACTAAGGTGCTTCAGCTAGCAGCATCCTCTTCGGAGCCCTTGCTGCCATTTATCGAAGCCCTCACTGATGTCCTTTTGGGCTCCTGGTCCAAGCCCATCACAGGGGCTCCTGTGGACAGGAATATCGCCCGACGTCACAGCCTGGCTCCGGGCGACCCACTTTTTCTCTCCTAAAACCCTACCCCGAGAGCTTGGTGTTTCAAGCCTCATCTTCAAAAGGTAGCCTTTTCCCTACAGCCCCACAAGATAGGGAATCTAAGAAGCTGAACCATCTTGGGAAGAAAATGTTTTCTTCCGCCAGCTTAGGACTGCGGTAGGTGAACACCGCATGTCTCATGAGCCGGTTCCAACAGTCTGTGTGGGACACGGTTGCGCAAGTGCTGCCACAATGCCTGGAGGAGGCCCGGCTGTACTCGCCCGTGCCATTGCAGAGTGTCGAGATGCAGCAAAGTTCACCATCGGGTGTGGACTGGACACCGCCGACTCACTAGGCAGGAGGGTTTCAATGTCAGTAGCACTCAGATCCTATGCCTGGCTGAGAACATCTGGCTTTTCAGGGGATGCCCAATCTACTCTTTTGGACATGCCTTTCGATGGCCGTCGCCTGTTTTGTGACAAGGCAGACAAACCACTCAAGCGTTTTAAGGACTCTAACGCTAAGGCCAGATCCTTGGGCCTCGCAGTGTCCTCTCGTCCCTTGCAGTCTGCTTTTTGCCTCTTTTGTGGCTACGAAAGGGGTGCCCCACCTGTTTCAACCAAACCCACAGGCCGGCGCAATCTAGCCAGCCTCTGCGCGACTGGGGATGTGGGACCCAGAGACGGGGGCCAGGGGCCAGAGGAGGGGCAAGGCCAACACCGCCCCCTCTGCTGCAGCCTCCAAACCTTCGTAGTCTGACCCTTCAAGGCCACAAAAGACCAGTGGGCGGCAGGATTCGCCATCACCTCCCCCACTGGTCAACCATCACGTTGAACAGGTGGGTTTTGCAAATAGTCCAAAGGGGCTACTCCCTCCCCTTCGAGACTTCCCCTCCATCCATTCCACCAGTATTTTTTCGCATGTCGGAGGATGACTTTGCCCTTCTCCGTCAGGAAGTTACGTCTCTTTTGGCCAAGGGAGCTATCGAGCGAGTCCCTCAGCCAGAAGTAGGTCATGGCTGTTACTCCCAATACTTTCTGGTGCCCAAGAATGACAAAGGCCTGCGTCCTAACTTGGACCTCAGGGACATCAACCGCTTCCTCCGGAAGGAGAAGTTCAAGATGTTAACTCTGGCTCAGGTCCTGTCTGCCCTCGACCCTGGAGACTGGATGGTAGCGTTAGACTTGCTGGATGTCTATTTTCACATCCCCGTCCTGCCTGCCCACCGGCATTACCTACGGTTCACAGTAGGCCATGAGCATTTTCAATTCACTGTGTTCCCCTTTGGCCTTACAAGTGCCCCTCAGGTGTTCACGAAAGTGATGCTGGTGGTCGCAGCTCATCTGCGCAGATCAGAGGTTCTAGTCTTCCCCTATCTGGATGACTGGCTGTTGAAGGCGGGCTTGCCCAAGGCTGTCGTCTCCCACCTGCAGACTACGGCCAACCTCTTGCA
Source organism: Triturus cristatus (assembly GCF_964204655.1). Classification (NCBI taxonomy): domain Eukaryota; kingdom Metazoa; phylum Chordata; class Amphibia; order Caudata; family Salamandridae; genus Triturus; species Triturus cristatus. The sequence continues at coordinate 460,901,880 of NC_140590.1, read as the reverse complement.
TTCGCTGGGATTCACTATCAACGTGCCGAAGTCACACCTGATTCCCTCTCAGAAGCTCCTTTTCATTGAAGCGGTTCTCGACACAGCACAGTTTTGGGCCTTTCCTCCCGAGCAGCGAGCCCGGGTTTCGATGAGAATTAACCTGAGGCTGTTGGGCCTCATGGCCTCCATGCCTCCAACACATCCTGTTGGTGGATAATGCCAGATGGCATATGTGTTACAACAAACAAATGATGGACGGAATGCTGACAATGCAGACATTCTCCCCCAGTCAAGAGATCTGGATTAAATCCATCGTTCTTTTGCCCACTACACCACCCCAGTTTGGACATGGCCATATGCAAATCAGTCTTGACCCTGTGCCTCATGGGAACAGTCCAGTCCGAACTGCCAAGCCATGTCTTCCCTGGACCGGAATCAAGCATCCTAGGACCGGTTTCTGGCTATCAGCCGTCATCAGCCAGGATAGCTTGACTCCAGTGGCGTAGTGAGCACGGGACCCACGTCTGGGCATACCCATCCCACTTAGGGCGAAAAGCGTTACAACAAACAAATGATGGACGGAATGCTGACAATGCAGACATTCTCCCCCTGTCAAGAGATCTCACCTACGAACAAGCGGTCCTGAAAGACATTGGAGCACTGAATCCAAAGCGACCGTACGATAATCTATCAAAGGAAGAAAGGACGACACTTCGAGCCATCACCGAAGATCGAAATATCATAATAAAACCGGCGGACAAGGGTGGAGCAATTGTCATCCAAGACCAAGAGATCTACGATAGAGAATGCATCCGCCAACTGGCCAATACCACATACTACGAAGTAATCACAGAGGATCCCACGAGGCGCCTTTTGACCAGGATTAAGAGCATGGTCTGTGAAGCTTCCACTGAAGGCTGGATCTCACAACAGGAAGCCAATTTCCTCATGACAGAAGACCCTCGGACCCCGTATTTCTACACACTTCCCAAGATACACAAGGGGGTTAACCCCCCTCCGGGCCGTCCGATCGTCTCGGGCATTGACTCTGTTCTAGAACCCCTAAGCAAATTCTGCGACTTCTATCTACGCCCCCTTGTGAGCAAGACCCCCACCTACTTAAGGGACACCACAGAGGTCCTCAATCTCATCGATCTCTTTCCAAATGCAGACGAAATAGACTTCCTAGTAACAATGGACGTGGAAGCCCTCTACACGAACACACCACAGGATGCCACGTTGGAAGTATTAGAGGACACCCTCAGGGACATTAATCCCTGGCCCTACATCACCCCCATTCCATTCATTTGCGAATGTGCTTCCCTCGCTCTGAAAGAAAATTTCTTTGCCTTCAAAACCCAACTATTTCACCAGATACAAGGCACGAGCATGGGAAGCACATTCGCGCCGAGTCTGGCATGCCTTTACATGGCTCATTTTGAGGAACAACACATTCTAGGAGAGAACAACCCCTTTAATGAACATATTCTTCTATGGCGCCGTTATATTGACGATGTCATTTTATTCTGGCGAGGGACTGAAGAACAATGCATGGAATTCTGCAATTGGGTTAACACTCTCAATCCTTACCTGAAATTTACCAGCACAAGGTCACGCCACAAAATTCCCTTTCTAGATCTCCTTATATCATTGGAGGATGGTTGCCTACACACGACCAACTACAAAAAGCCGACAGACAGGAACAATCTCCTGGTCTATGACAGTCACCACCCTAGAGCACTCAGAAATAACCTCCCAGTAGGCCAATTCCTACGTCTGCGGAGGAATTGTGACACCAGAAAGGAATTTGAGATACAGTCTGATCTTCTTAGTAATAATCTGGCTCAACGACAATACCCTAGAAACATCATTCGTCAAGCCCAAAAGCGAGCCAGGAACAGCCCCAGAGAATCTCTTCTTGAAATAAAAGAAAAACCTGCATTAGACACCATTACGTGTGTAACAACCTTCACACCCAGCTCCAACAATGTACGGAAGGCAATCAAGAAACATTGGTGTATACTGAATTCAGGATCATTTGACCCTGGCCCACCACCTTTGTTCGCATTTAGACGAACACAAAACTTGAGAGACCACCTGGTTCACACTAGGCCAAAACCACAGACCACACCACAAAGTACACTCTGGTCTTTACCACCAGTAACAGGCCACTATCCGTGTGGTTCCTGTTCTACATGTGCTGAGACCATGGTTTCGAAAGAAATCGATTTGGGCCTCGAGACTCCTTGGCGCCAAACCAAACACACAAATTGCAACACGACCAACTGTGTCTACACCATCGTCTGTCCTTGCAACATGAGATATGTGGGTATGACCACAAGAGCAGCAAAGATTCGTATAGGGGAACACAAGAGTACCATTAGACGAGGCAAAACAAACACAAAACTGTTGACAAATTTCGCAGAACGGGGACACACAGCGAATAGCTTAAGATGGACCATCATTGTCTCCAATCCTAACTGGACAAAACGAACTTTGTTCAGACAGGAGCAACGATGGGTCCACAGATTGGGATGTGACACCAGGGGCTTGAATGATGAAATTCCATGGGTTGAGCTTATATGACACCTTTAGTCCGCTCCACTTAGTAGGATCCATTCTTTAATTACAGACATAATTACGATCCTCCAAGACACTAATCATGGTGTGACCACTCCCAGACCCTTTTCTAGAAACTCCGGATAACGAGTCCGTTATTACCCCCTACACGGCTCATATCAGAGGATTCCACACCACTCCTTTTCAAATTCACATGGCGTAATAACAAACTTTTCCGTGTCTGAATGAAGACACCACACAGTATCTACTTACTCTCTCTCACATGCCGGGAAGTTCGAAGTCCCGTGACGTATGCAATCACATCCCCCTGCCAGATACACACCCCCGGTTTCTATAACAACCAAAAAGCTCACGTTACGTACAATCCCCATGGTTACCAGGACTGACAATCACATAACGACCAATAAGGTGCGGCGGAACCCAGAATCACCTAGACAACGCATGACGCCACGTCATGACGTAACCATTCAGAGTCCCGGGACCGCCCCCACCCGGAACTAACAACTACCAATTATTGGGCTTTAAAACAGGGCTTCGCAACTTCCTTCGTTCATCCCAGCGTTGTTCGGAGGAGGGGTAGGTCACTTCACCCTTGGCGAAAGAGCACCCGTGAGTATTAACTCGTTTCCAACGAGGTGAGCTTAAACGCATTGTTTGCGATCGATACCGATGACAATCTTTGTTTTTCCCTATCCAGTTTCTCTTTTTGCCTACTCCGCGCTGCTGATGGAGCCCAGTCCCTATACTTCCAGGGTAGGCTTAATCATGTAGCTCTATACTTGGAAAAGAACCTCACGATCTATAGCATTCCAAGTTCTTGCCATGAACTTTATTTAGTGCTTTTACACAGGTTGTTGAAGACTCAACGGTGGCACCCGAGTAGTGTTAATAAACCCAACATCACTCACACCCCACCATAGCGGTCTCAAGCATGTTGTTGAATACGGCTCCAACACTAGTTACCCGTACCTGCATGCAATCAATTGTGGAGCACGGTTATTTTACTTTACTGCCCGTGCTGGGCCACAATGCGATCACAATAGATCCTGTTTACCAGAGTTTGTGTTATATATAATTTTTTTCTCTCTCCCCTATCCATGTGTGTACCTTTCTTTGTGTATTTTCTTTTAGGTTGGGTAAAGGTTATCCATACAAGAAGGACTACCTAACAGCGCGAGGACGCTGCATTTACCTACTATTGAGGTATCACAGGTTTACAACACACAAACCTCTTTTTGAAACCTGTTCCCCTACACTCACTATTAGTTTTATTCACTTATAGATCGGTCCTGACGAAGCGCATCGGGATCCCTTAAGGACCCACCTTTAAGCGCGAAACATGTTGACCAATTTTTATTAGGACTCACATGCACCCTCCTGAGAGCAGCAGTTATCACCACATCTGCCCTCTTTATTTCTTTTCCAAGAGGAGCTCCAGGATCACCATTTTAACCGTTACTAGGTAGAGTTGCGAATAAAGGTCAAATACTCTATCAATTAATTTTTAAACACACCACTCACCACCTTGTAGATAGGCCCACACACCCCCATGCACAACTGCGGCGTCTCCGAATAAAAGATCTCCGACAAAGAGCCCTCTCGCGGGGCCCGTGGGGGACTGCAGCGCCACCCCCACGAGGAGCAACGCCCCATGATGAAGCAAGACACTCGAAAGGGTGTGTGAGGGCACTATATCCAAAAGGAGAAATTCCCCACTTTCTACCCGATCTGTCTACACTTTGAGAGCACACACTACCCTCTTTAGGAACAGCTACCCTCTCAATACATACACGTGATTCTGAGGGAGCACGGGTACTGGACCTATCTCCAATTACGCTCCCGGTCCCCCCCTCTTTTTGTAGCATAATGTAATCTTGGCAGCCAAGCGTCCTTTCATTAAATTGGAATACGCCTGTAGGTGGAACAAATTTGAGGTTCTCCTCTTCCTTCTTTCTTTGGGCACTCTTAAAGGCTATTTTTCGGTCATTTTGGCCTTTCTTCGGCTGCCTGATCAGCCTTCTCTTTTCAAGTCCCCTATTGTATAAATCGTTTTCTTAAGAGCTATCAATCACTCACCTCTTTCCTCATGTTCCTTTCGTGATGCCCCAGTGGGACTTGAATCTGGTCTTAACCTACCTTATGGGCGCACCCTTCGAGCCACTACATAATTGTCCTCTCAGGCTCTTAACTCTTAAAACTGCCTTTCTGGTTGCCCTCACCTCTGCTCGCAGGGTGAGTGAGCTCCAAGCTCTTTCATTGTTGCAGGGATTCTGCTCATGCACAGAACTATGCGCAGGAATCCAGGACCTCAGTGAATTGCGGTGTACCAAAAACTCACCTCAGTACCCAGAACCCCTATCCGACCAGCATCAGTGTCTCATTCGCTCTTCATACCATATAGAAGCTACCAATGATTAGACAACCCAGAACATGCGACTTTAGAGTACTCTCAGGAATGGTGGGAATCAGAAATACCTGTTCGTTATTATTCTCATATCAGTCCACAACAAGAGTAATCTGAGACACAGTAAAGTTTAAAACGTGTATTTTATAAACTACGTGTCCTAAGATGCAGTACTTTGGCTAACATAAGCAGACAAATGATTAAAATTAAAACCATCAGCATTGTTACAATACCATAGAAAATGAAGGGAGAAATCATATTACAAATGATAGTGGAATACAACCACCCTCCCTTTGTTAGTAAGCTAGTATTGTGAGACTAATAGAAGGTCTCTAGGTTTGAATGGGGAACCCCTCACCGTAAAGATCAGCTTAGGTGAATCACATCACAGGATCAGCTTTGCTCTGTGCCTGCAATATTAAAGGCTCTCGACTTTCAGATATTTGCAGCTGTGTGCGTGTTATGGCTAGAGCGTGGGCCGATCAACCTGAACTCAAAAGCATACATTGTTTGTTGGCTCAGACTGTTTCTGCACACAATGTTCAGACCAAGGTCTCAGTGCACGTCTAGGGATGTGAACAACTGACAGTTCTCATGTGAAGAAAAGGCAAGCAAGCAGTTTTCAACTAATAACATCTATATGCAGTGTCGTGTGCATAAGCAGCAAAAGTGGCAAGATGGCTATCTAACATCTAAAACGCTTATGCTAACATAGCAATGTGTGCATCTAAAACGCTGCCTCCACTACATCATCTAAGCCTTCCTTGCAGTCCATCCAGACAAGGTTGTACTCTGCACAAGACCTTCCTTTCTTCCCAAAGTGGTTACCTTTTTCCACATACGTCAGACCATCATTTTGCCCACCTTCTTTCCGCCCCCAGGAGGAAGAGAGACTCCAGTGTCTGGATTCAAAACGTGCGTTATTGTTTTATCTTGATCGCACACGACAATTCTGGGTGGACGATCAGCTCTTTGTGGGCTAGGCAGGTGCGAAGAAAGGTCGGGCCATGCAAAAACGAACCATCTCTCTGTGGGCTGTTCTTTGCATCAAAATTTGCTATTCCTTGGCGAAAAAGGAGCCTCCAGTGGGCCTGCGCGCCCATTCCACAAGGGCGAGGGCAGCCACTACTGCTTTGGGACGTGGAGCCCCCTCAGTGCCATCTGTCAGGCAGCCACGTGTGTATCACTGCACGCGTTCACCAAGCATTACTGCCTGGATAGTCAAGTCAGGAGAGACAGCTTCTTTGGCCGTTTGGTTCTCCAGGACCTTCTTATGAGAACTTGATTCGCAGACCCACCTCCGGGGTTGGTATTGCTGGGGTATCTATTCTAGGGTAAGGAATCTATAACTGCCTCTTTCAGATGAACAAGTTACTTACCTTCAGTAATGATATATCTGTAAGGAACATATATTAGTTATAAATTCCTTACTCCCCCACCCATCCTCCCCGTTCTGCGAACAGACTTCTAGAGTGAGGGACTCCCCTTCAGGGTTCTAGATTTGTGCACCAGTTGTCTGTGACTTGCATTGCTCTGCGCTTCTGGCGTGGAAAGTTGTGTATAAAGAACTGACGTCAGCGCACAGGTGCGGCGTCTAAGTAGATACTGTGACGTCATCCCAGTCGACCACGACGCCAAACGCGGAGTCGGACGATGCGCAGGGGTACTGCTAAGAAAACATTTCTCTGGATCCAGTCTGACGCCCAGTCTGACGCCTGGGGGTAATTCTAAGGTAAGAAATCTATAACTAATATATGTCTCCTACAGATATATTGTTACCAAAGGAAAGTAACTTGTTCTTTCTTACTCAGCAAGGTATCCTTAGATACCACGCTGGTACATTTCCTAAGAGAAAGGAAAGAAGTTAATGAGTGTTGTAATACAATTACAGTTTTGCAGGGCTACTCATGACACACTCTGGTGGCCAGATGTACAACCGTTTTTTTGCTGTCGCAAAAGGGTATTCAACCCTTTTGCGACTGCAAAAAACAGTTTTGGTATGTACCAACGTAATTTGGAGAGCCACAGACTCGCAAAATAGCTTTTGCGACTCGCTATTAGGAAGGGGCGTCCCTTCCTAATGGCGAGTCCAAACGGTATGTACCATTGTTTTGCGACCGCATTTGGCGTTGCAAAACACTCGCAGTTTACCATCTACTTTAAGTAGGTGGTAAACCATTCTCAATGGGTGCAAACATATTTGTTAGGAGCAGGCAGTAGTCCCAAGGACCACTGCCTGCCCTTAAATAATGTAACTGAAAAGTTTAATTTTTCTTTTTTAAATGCATCCTGTTTTCTTTTGAGGAAAACGGGCTGCATTTTAAAAAAAACTGCTTTATGTAAAAAGCTGTCTCAGTCATGGTGGTCTGCTGACTCCACCTGGCCACCATCCCTGGCAGTGCTAGCCATTCCCAATGGTGTCGCACATTGCGCTTGCCTCATGAATTGTGATGAGGCATGTAATTTGCGACCCCATTGGGAATCGCTAACAGTGTCTGTGACACTGTTGTACATTGCATTTTGCGAAGCGACGCAATTTGCGAGTCGCAAAATGCAAGAGTTGTACATCGGCCCTTAGTCCTGAAAGAACAAAAATTAGGTTATAGTCTATGAGTAGGACTCGGTCAGATGGACACTCAGTTCGCAGCGCCAGCGGCACAGAGGGGGCCTGGTGCAGTGTGCAGGGACCCCACGTGAGCCAATGGGCTAAGCAAGGTCATTTGTTTGGGCACTGAGGACGAGCAGGCCCTGGGTTGATGGAAGGCATAAAGCTCCTGGTGTCGAGGTTAGCACTGAAGGTTCCAATGGCCAGCACAAGAACTACCCCGCCAGCGGCCAGAAAGGCAGCCGGGTGTAGGATGCGGTCGTTGGAGATCTCAGTGTTTCTCAGTGGAGACCTTCATTCTAGGTCCAAGCGGAAGATTCGGTCGGGATTCCTGGAAGTCGGTCAGCGACCAGGTCGAATGGGGTCTTAGGTAGTTGAAGCCTTGTGGCCTCAGGTGCTCGCAGACTGAGTCAGTCCGGTGGCGCGGTTGGGCTCCTTGGACCGCTTTGGTCAGAGAGACGGTTGGGGTGTTGCCTTCTGTCGCTGGTGAAAGGGACCTCCCAAATAATGGCTGCAGCTTCGGGTTAAAAGCTTTTGGTGGTACAGTGGTCACTGTAACCCAGGCTAGGATTGCCGGGGGGACCTCCTTGGAGTGTTGGGCCGCTTGGGTTCATGCTCAGGGCGCCAGGTGCTGAGTGGTGGGGGTCTCACTGAATCAGCCGAAGTCAGAGTCGGTTGGTCTTGAGCAAGTCCGGTGCTCACAGGAGATTGCCAAGGCAGGGCGAGTCCTTCTGGTTCTTGAGGGCTGCTGGCTGCAGGACACACAAAGGTTTTTGCTGGAGGAGTCCGAGGTCGGGACAGGCCGGTAGGGCTGTGGACAAGTCAGTTGGTGTCCTCCTCTTTGTCTCTTAACATGGCTGTTTGGTCCTTCTTCTTTTTTCATCTTGTTTGCTCTGGTCTGCGGAGGCAAGGTTCAGGGTTACCCCTAAATACTAATATATGGGCGCTACACGTAGGTACAGATCGGGACCAATGGGTCCCTTCCTTGGCGTGGGTACACCCCCTATTATGCTACCCTCCAGTGGGAGGGGTGCATAAGCCTCACTCTGGTTGGCTGTGTCCCCCTATATGCAAGATGGTGGGGACTGAGAGTTGTGCTTCACCTCGCCTCCCCCACCTGAGGGGTGGGGTTGGCAAAGTTGGGCACACCTCTCCTACTAACTTGGTTTTCCCACCGATTCGCCCACCCATAGTAGGGGTCAGAACTGGTGGGGACCAGTTGCTGGGAGCAGCAAATGGCTGGGGTAGCTCACAAAGATGGCAAGCCTTTGAAACTTCCCCTTCATGGACCTTGCCCATCCTGGGGGAGGAGTCTTGGCACCTCGACCCAGGATGTGCTTTGTTTCAGGACCCTGAGACCCGTAGGCTCTTGACCCAGGGGTCCAGAAACCTGTCTGGTGGTGGCAGCTGGCGAGCAGCCGCTCAGCCAGGACACTAGTGTGAGGATGTTTTTCTGGGGGCACCTCTAAGATGCCCTCTGTGTGCATTTTTCATTAAATTCCAGACTGGTAGCAGTGTGGGTTTAATGTGTTGATATACCAAACTTCCCGGACTTCAGTAAAGCCACTGTGGTGTGGTGAAGTTCGTAATGACAAACTCCCATACCATATACTCTTTATGGCATTACTGCACTTACAATGTCTAAGAATTGACTTAGACACTGTAGGAGTACAGGGCTCAGGCACCTGCACCCTCACCACTGGTATTGTGCACCCAGCTAGAGGGGTGGCTTACCTAAGTCAGGGCAGTGGATTGTAGGCATGGCACAACGAGATGTGTGTCATGTCAACTCTTCATTTTGTTCTGCACCATAACACGCAGCCTGCAATGGCAGAGTGTGTGTGTGTGTAAAGGTACAGGGCCTCTAAGGGTGGCACAATAAGTGCTGCTGCCCTTAGAATCCTCCTCGGGTCACAGTGTCCTTGGGACCTATGGTATCTTTTACAAGGGGCTTACATGTGGCCAGAGAGTTGCCATTTGGATTTTGCAACTGTACAGTTTAGGAAAAGAACATCCGCCCTGGGTACCTGGTTGTCAGAAACCCAGGGCACTCTCAAAGTACTTCAACATTAGGCCAAATGTGAGGGTGTGGGGGGCAACCATGCAAAATGGAGCACTTTTCTATACAACCTCCCTTCCCCCAACTAATGAGGATGAGACTAACCTTTCCCTTGGGAGTCTTTGTTGTCTAAGTGGAAGAACCTGGAAAGTCTGTCTGCATTGGCATGGGCAGTCCCAGGTCAATGTAAAGTCTATTACCTGTAATGAGATGGACCACCGCAAAAGTTTAGGATTTTCACCTTTCATTTGCATTAGCCATTTGAGAGGTCTGTGGTCAGTTTGAACCGTGAAGTGAGTTCCAACCAAGTATGGTCTCAGCTTCTTCAGGGACCAAACCACGGCAAAGGCCTCCCTCTCAATAGCACTCCAGCGCTGGTCCCTGGAAGGAACCTCCTGCTTATAAAAGCAACAGGCTGGTCTTGGCCTTCGACATTGGTCTGTGATAGGACCGCTATCAGAGGCATTACTCTGCACAATGAACTAATTGGTATTGTATAGTCTGGAGCTATGAGAATTAGTGCTGAGCACATTGCCTCTTTCAGGGTGCCAAAAGTCTTTTGATAGCTAACTGTCCAGTTTACCTTTTTGGGCATCTTCTTGGAGATGAGTTCTGTGAGGGGTGTCACAATGGATCCATGCTCCTTCACGAACCTCCTATAGTACCCAGTCAAGCCAAGGAATGCCCTGACTTGGGTCTGGGTCTTGGATCTTACCAGTCCAGGATGGCCTGGATCTTGGGCTGTAATGGTTGCACCTGGCCTTCACCAACAAGGTGGCCCAAGTATAGAACTGCTCCCTGCCCTATCTGGCATTTGGATGCCTTGATAGTTAGGCCTGCCATTTGCAGGGCTTTAAAAACCTTCCCCAGGTGGATCAGGTTATCCTGCCAGGTGGAGCTAAAGACTGCAATATCAAGATATGCTGCACTAAAGGCCTCCAATCCAGCAAGGACTAGGTTCACCAACCTTTGGAAGATGGCAGGGGCATTCCTTAAACCAAAAGGCATAACAGTAAACTGATAGAGCCCAAAAGGTGTGGAGAATGCTGTTTTCTCTTCAGCTCCTGGGGCCATGCCAATCTCCCGGTGCCATGCAGTTAAGTCAAAGGTACTAAGGGGCATATTTACAAGGGCTTTATCTCCGCTTTTTTGTCTTACAAAGCCAAAAAAGCAGAGATGAAACCAGCGCCCTATTTACAAGAGGGTGCTAACATGCATAATCACATGTTAGCACCCTTTTTCCCAACACCTCACTTTGATTCTCCAATGAGATGCAAAGTGGGCGTTACTGTGCGTACCCCGGATAGACTACCTTGCAAATATCGCTGATGTTTACATCGCGATATTTACAAGGCAGCCCACATGATTTTAGCACACATTAGATTTTGGCGAAAAACGGACATTTTCGCCAAAACCTAACGTCTGCTAAAATCCTGACTTAGCCATCCCTAACATAGGGGGTGGATTATGCTGATACGACCCTGTAGGTCGTATCAGCAAGGTTATCGCCCTTTTGCAGGCAACATCGCTGGAAAACCAGCGATGTTCCCTGCAAAAGGGCGATAACCTCGCTATCTCTGGAATTTTTATCGCCCTGGAGTAACAGGTTGTTAATAACGCGCTACCAGGGCGATCAATACCAGAGATAGCCTGCGATAATATAATTATCGCTAAGCACGGCCAGTGCTGGCCGTTGTTAATATGACTCTAAGAAATTTGGCTGCACCCAATTTGTCTATCAACTCATCAGCTCTTGGTATGGGGTGAGCATCTGTCTTGTCTCAGAGTTGAGCCCTCTATAGTTCACATAGAACCTAATTTCTCTCTTTTTCACCTGTGGATGAGGTTTGGGAGCTAAACCACTGGGTTAGCCCAGGGGCTCTAAGAGGGTTCAATAACCCCTAACTCCAGCGTCTTGCTGACCTCAGCTTTAATGCACTATTTAACTTGATCAGACTGTCGATAGATTTTGTTTTTGACAGGTACACTGTCCCCAGTGTTCCCATCATGGGTACACCAGTTTGTCTGACCAGGGGTCAAGGAGAAGAGCTTAGCATACTGATGTAAGACTTGCTTACAGTCAGCCTGCTGTTGGGCAGTGAGGGTGTCTGAATAGACCACTCCTTCCACTGACCCATCTTTGAGGCTGTAAGAGGGGAGGCTGTAAGAGGGGAGGTCAGGAGAGGTTGGCTCTGTGTCCTGATCCTCATCAGATTGGTTATGTCAGCCCTTTAATGGAAAACTTTTAGGGGGTTCACATGGATCACCCTTTTGGGGGTCCTGCTTGTGCCCACATCCACCAAGTAGGTGACCTCATTTTTCCTTTCTAAGATGGGGTAAGGGCCACTCCATTTGTCCTGGAGGTCCCTTGGTGCCACAGGCTCCAAAACCCACACCTTTTGCCCTGGTTGGAATTCCACCAGTGCAGATTTTTGGTCATACCAGTGCTTCTGGAGCTCCTGACTGGCCTCAAGAATTTTGGATGCTTGTTCCATGGACTCTGCCATTCTGGACCTTAGGCCTAATACAAAGTCCACAATATCCTGTTTGAGTTCCTGGAGAGGCTTCTTCCAACCCTCTTTAACAAGACAGGGTGGTCTCCTAACTGGATGGCCAAACAGAAGTTTAAAGGGGGAAACCCTACTTCCTTCTGAGGCACCTCCCTGTAGGTGAAAAGATCCTCTTGCGACTCCGGCACCTCAGGCCTGTGGGTCCTCTTGAGGGTCTTCTTTGATTTCTGCAGGCTCCCCTGATTGCTGGTCCCGACATTGCACCTTCTTCGCTTTCCACGTTGTGTGTAGTTGCCAAGGCTTGTTGGTGTTCTTGATGGATATGACCCCTCAACTCTTGACAACCGACATGGAACAGCTCGTGAATGGCTCCTGTTCTTCCACAGCGTCGCCTGGTCCTCACAGCTGCATCTCCAAGGTCACTGTTATCTCTCCTGCAACACTTGACATCGGTGGGCATTCGTATTCCGTGCCTCCCAATCACTCCTGAGTCGCATAGACTCTGTTCCCTCTGCTTACAGGTACTTCTCATCCAGAATCCACCTTTGAGATCCACCGGACACTTTCACCTTCTCCAGCAGCGGCATCTTCCTGAAGTCTCCCATTGAGTTTGACAGCGGTTTCCGGTGCCACTTCACACCTATGCACCCGGCTTCCCTGGTGTAGGTATCCTGGTTCCTAGGGTATTCAGGGTCCACTGGTAAGGGTCCTTCTTCTTTAAAATTGCAACCGCAACTTACCCATTGACTTGTATTGGGACCGCGGTCGTGTTCCCACTCTGCACATGGCCTTTGTGGGGCTCCTGGTTACTTATCTCGGGTGGTTCCTAGAATCCCCAGCACTTCTACATCTTCTGGGTATAGTCTTGAGTCTTGGCTCAAGTCGTGGTTTGGATACCACTATTTTAGTATATGGTTTGGTCATCCCCTGTTTTGATTGTGTACATTGTGTATATCTCCGGCTAGGAGATATTTATATGTGTTAGTGAGTGTCTTATAATGAATACATATTTTTATAAATACACTGTGTGGTTCTTTTTTCGCATAATATGTACCTATAAGATTATGTTCTGGTAAAACAAGCTGCTGTACACTCCTGGACTAAGCCTGAAGGCTGCTCTCCGCTGCTACCACTTAGAGAGCTTTCTGAGGTTGTATGAGACCACTAAAATCACCATAAGGATTGTCTGGATTGGTGCAGGGTGCCCACCTACATAAGTGTGCAACATATACCAAGCCAGCTTCTCACAAGTTAGATTTGCGAATTTTCACAGCATGACAGGTAAACCAACTACCTAAAATCTCAGCTAGCACAATCACATTTTGACTCTCAAATCACATGCTATGCTCTGCACTTTTTCCTAGTGTGGCACTCGAGTTTTGCATGCGTCTGGGTTCCACCCAGCACTCTCATGGAGTCAGGCACTTCTCATAGTGACCTCCATTACTGTGGACTTGTTTTTCCACAGTGTGAAAATTGTGGTGATTTTCAAAATGGCAAAAAAAATTCAGAGAGCCCTTTACTGGTCAATCAGGTTACTCAAAATGTGATTTATGCTAGTCGTGAATTGTAATTTTGAATGGCACAGATATAAAAAGGTGTTAACGCTTTCATGCCCACCTAGCACATTTTATAAACAATCGTATCTAAAAAAAAGAAATACTGAAGGGATTTACTCCATAATAAAAAAAAGTTTACTTTTGGGTAAAGTACTACTTCTGTGTCACGTTTAGTTCATATAGGAGCTTATATGAGAAGATACAGTGTTTTAAGCCTCTCCTTGGACTTGTTTTCCCTTTCATGGAACAGCATGAAATTTGGCATTTAGGATCTTAGCTAACTAAGGGGCATATTATCAAGGACGGAGTTAAAATTATCGCGGCTTTAGCGGCAGAAAACTGCCCCTAAAGCGGCAATAATGGGCTTGATAATATGCCGCAGAGAATTCCAATAGAAGCCCATGTTCTGGTGTGAACCTGGGCTTCTATTGGAATTCTTCAGGGCATATTGTCAAGCCCAAAGCTAAAGCGGCGATATTTTTAACGCCGTTCTTGATAATATGTCCCTAAACTTTTATTTTGCCAAATTTGTTCCAGTTCATTCACGTTGCTAAAGTTAGAGGCAAACAGCTGTATAAAACATGCACTTTCATGTAGTGCTTAACCAAAAAGAAATAAGGAGTGTCTGAAAAATAAGCAGTGGAAGGACACAAGTATGGGAGGGCATGCTCGGAGGGAGGGACAAAAACAAGAAGAGGGAGAAAAGTCCAAACAGCCAGTTTTCGAAGCACGATTGACTACGTTCATAGATGCTTTATTAAAAGATTGCCATGTAATGCAAAACACACTTCATTTTTTATACCCACTGCATTGCAGTTAAATTGTACAAAGCAATCAAACGTGAAGTTTATGAAAATGTTAATCTGCCCACGAGCACTTGCCCAAGGGTTCACAGAAACATTCTACCTTAGAGTTCTTCCTTAAACTTCACATAGTGATTTCATAGAATAACCCGACAAGTCGATAGATAGGTGTAGATGATATGTAAATCTTTTTTTTAATTCTTCATTTGACGGAGCTTTACTAGATAACTGCCATTTGCTGTGATACAGTTGCTGAATAAATGGTGGTATTCAATTTATGTCTGTGATTATAGTGTGTTATTACACTGGAGTTTTGGATAATATACCTGTGAACGTTTACATTATGGCTGTCTAGAGAAGTCATTTCGCATCATAATTGCCTGCATTTGATCTGTAACTAGCTTGTCCTTGGTCCTTAGCCCAAATAGTGCAATCCAACCTCAATTTGTCTGTACAGTGGATTTATTAATGTTAATTGATGAATTTACTAATTTATCTCCATTAGAAATCTAGTTTTAGTATAACAGCACCTTCCGCGGTGGCAGCTGGTGATATATGAAAGTGGTAAGGCGTAAAAGTTCAGGGTGAGGGTCCTGTGGCGAGCGAGCCTGACCGGAATAAGGTGGGATCGGGGGTGTTCTCCTCCCGAGAAAAATTTGAAGAAAGAGTGGGCAGATGGTGCAGTTGCAAGCAAATTTTGAGCAAGGAAGAAGGTGAATAAAGCAATTGTGAAAGTTTAGGCATGACATCTATAACAGCTCTTTGATGGCAGTTCATAGCTCACAGAGCTACATTATGATTGTAACTTATCAACTGCACAGTAACAAAAGTACCAATGTGACAAAAGCAGCATCCCACAGAGCTATCCACATAAAATACTGTTCTGTCATCTGCATAGTACCTGTTCTTTTTTTTGGCATAGTAGATTCCTAACACACACCAGCTGCCCTAATTATAGGTCCGCCAATGAAAAATATGCAAGCTTCACATCAATTGGAAGGGACTGCAGTCATGCATTCGCAAGTTTAAAATGGCATATTTAACATTTATGCCCCCCTCACCCACGCGTATTTATTGTTAAGATTTGTGATTTATGATTAGTGTTTCTGGCGATCGTTTGCATCTGACTAATTCCTAGATAGACAGGTACACGCAGCAGAGACTATCTACCACCAGGTGGCCAGGACAAGCCTATTTGAAAACAACTCCTTGATTAAAAAAAAAAAAATGCTCTTTACTGGAGCCGAGCCAGCTCCTCGCCACCTGCGTGGCTTCGTGCTATTGAAGGAAGCCTCTCTCTTTACTGTGACCTAAATAGCTTATCAAACTATTCAACATGACAGCAACGATGTACCTTTAACTTTTGTTGCGCCATTTGCCACTCGACTGTATTCCCTGTCACAGCATATTTTAAATATAGTCACTCAGAAGTGCCCATGGGGCATATTTACAAGGAGGCGATAATAAATTATCGCCCCTTTTGCGGCCGTTTTCGGCCGAAAAGCGGCGATAGTTCTATCGCCTAATTAGCAAGGTCACGCTAACGCGTGAAACCTTGCTTTAGCGTCGGGATTCCTAACGCCCAGCTTTGCATCTCTAATGAGATGCAAAGTGGGCGTTCCTGACCTGACATGATAGGAGAAATGTCTCTAAGCGACATTTCTCCTATCATCAAGCCCCATGCTATGAAGCATAGGGGCAGGAAAAGTAGCGATAACCCCTGTTATCGCTACTTTCCTTACGCCTGCTTCAGGACTGACTTAGCCATGATATCCTATGGAAGGTGGATATCATGGCTAAGTTTGTGAGTCCCTATCAACAAGCTAACGTGAGATTATCGCTGGGTTTCCAGCGATAATCTCACGTTAGGCAGTTAGCGTAAGGATTTTTATCGCTTTTGAGATAAGCGTTGCTAATAGCATGCTATCTCAGCGATAAAAATCCACGCTAGCCGGCGATAATTATCCTAGCGCTAAGTGCGCTTAGCGATAATTATCGCCGGTTGTTGTTGATATGCTCCTTTGTTTGTCCCAGGCGTGCTTTTACGCAAGAGTACCATGCACGTGTGCTGCTCGTGCACAGGTGCACCTTCTGTTTTATGCAAAAGACCAATTGATGGACAGAATGCAGAACAATGTAATGCATTCACCCCAGTACAGAGATGTTTGTGCCTAAATCAATCGTTTTTTGCTCCCCATGCCATTCCAGTTTGAACCCAGCTGTATGCAAATCAGTCTTCACCCTGCGCCCAATGGGAACAGCCCGGCCCGAACTGCCTGGCCAGGTCCTCCCTGGACTGGAAACAAGCATCCTAGGACCGGTTTCGGGTTTCACCCTCATCAGCCGGAATAGCTTGACCCCAGTGGCATGGAGAGCACAGGACAAATGTCTGCCTGGGTTTAAACTGGAATGGCATGGGGAGTAAAAAAACGATGGATTCAGGCAAAGATTTACTGGGGTGAATGTACGGCATTGTTCTGCATTCTGTCCATCAATTGTTCTTTTTGCATTGGTCACCCGAGTGGTATGGCTATGCCCAGACGTGGATCCCGTGCTCTCCATGCCACTGGGGTCAAGCTATCCTGGCTGATGTGGGGTGAAACCTCGAAACCGGTCCTAGGATGCTTGTTTCCAGTCAGTCCAGGGAGGACCTGGCCTGGCAGTTCAGGCTGGACTGTTCCCATTGGGTGCAGGGTGAAGACTGATTTGCATATGGCTGGGTTCAAACTGGAATGGCATGGCGAGCAAAAAAATGATGGATTTAGGCCCAGATCTCTGTACTGGGGTGAATGTATGACATTGGTCTGCATTCTGTCCATCAATTGTTCTTGTTGCATTTGTCACCCCGAGTGGGACGGGTATGCCCAGACGTGGGTCCCGTACTCTCCATGCCACTGGAGTCAAGCTATCCTATCTGATGAGGGGTGAAACCCCCAAACCGGTCCTGGGATTCTTGTTTCCAGTCAGTCCAGGGAGGACCTGGCCTGGCAGTTCGGGAAGGACTGTTCCTGTTGGGTGCATGGTCAAGACTGATTCGCATATGGCTGGGTTCAAACTGGAACGGAATGGGGAGCAAAAAAACGATGGATTTAGGCCCAGATCTCTGTACTGGGGTGAATGTCTGACATTGTTCTGCTTTCTGTCCATCAATTGTTCTTTTTGCATCCTTCTTTTTTATGAGCATCGGCTAGCAGGAATATTAAATAAGCCTATGTGCTACCTTTAGACATAGATAGTATAGATATTGTGGAAGGCAGCGGCTATACGGACTCACTTTAAGAGTGCAATTATAAAAAAAAAATGATAGCCGCATGAATCCACAGAACAACAAACTCACTAATGAAACTTATTTTTACTTACCACCAGGCTGTAGAACTTAAGGCATGGGCAGCTCAGCTCAGCTCAGTCTTACGCGTGCTGTCCTGTAGACTCATAGCAACCAGTGACGATTATCTCTTGGATCCTCCTGTCGTCACACCAAAATGAGGGAGAGAGAGGCTCTCCTGACATCCTGCGCTGTCTCACGAGACGCTGACGAACATATAGTGCCAGGAGGCCTTGAATCAAACCAAGGAGTATCTCTCTGAGCCAATCCCGGAACTGCTCCTGCTGTTACTGCAACGCCAGGATTGGCTCAGGAAGGAGGTGTCACGTAGAAATGAAAGAAGCCGATGTGAGGTAATTTTAAAAGTATTTATTCATAGTAAATCAGGAGCCTTCCGGCCGCAGGTCTGTCCTCCATGAAACCACAACCGCATCTGGAGGTTTGTTGTGGAAACCATAGAGAAAGAATGCGGCTATGAGGCTCATAGTAAACCATCACCATTTGAATGTAAGCAGCACATGTGACCACGCCCGATGATGTGCACACATCATCAGTCTCATGATCATCATTGTGCAAACATAAATATAAACATACCTGAAACACTCTACATCATCTTCTCTTTTATAAAAAACGATAAACAATTTAATGTACATAGAAATATTTAAATCTAGTAGTCATGGAAGCATTGCGTAGAGATCTGGATTCAACCTGACCATTTATATCAGATGTACTAGATGCAGAATCATGAGGCTGAAAAGAAACATTATCATGCATGGTATCAGTAATGGCCACCGTTCCCAGATCAGAATTGGACAAATTTGATGGAAACTGTGGTTGAAGCATGCATGTGGATAAAAGATCACTTTCTACATTAAACCAGCTTTCAGATTCCAACTTTTTGTGCTTTAAAATGTCACAAGCTTGCTCAGGATATAGCTTAACCAGCCCTCTTTTGCACCAACACCCCTTGTCTTGTAAGAACACAGCACCTTTGGAAACCTTATCAATTTTAAATGAATCTGAGTATATGGATTCTCCCTTCTTAACTTTGTGTGGTTGGCTAAAAAGAACCCAGTCATTCTTTTCAAACTCAATATACTTTGTAGCATGGGATGCATCATAATGTGACTTCTGTTTCGCTTGTGCATCTTTCACTCTTTCTTTGACTAACTTGGAAACAGTGCAATAGAAATGATTGTCTTTGGGTAAAGTGTCTTTTAACCAACAGGACAGAGATCTGACCTGGGAAGCCTTTTCCTTAACAGAAGAAATGGAGACACTCCTTTAGTGGAGAGTGGGGGAGGTGATGATTTCAAACCTTTTGCTTCAGAAATATATCTATTGAGGCCCCAGTGGCCAAAGGCGTTAGCACTCCCTCCTTCAAAAATGTATTTACCCTTTCAACTAGACCATCGGATGTCGGGGCATACAACGTTTTTGAGATGTTTGATGTGAGGTTTCTCAAAAAAGTCCTTCATTTGTGTTGAAACAAAGTGTGTGCCATTATCTGTTACAAGATCCCTTGGGGGACCTTCGCAATCAAATATGCCAGGCAAAAATTTAATTACTGAAGCAGTGTTTGCATTACGAACAAAATAAAAAAATCCATTTCGAAAAATAATCAATCAAAACTATTAAGAACCTTTTGTCAGATGAGAACAAATGAAATGGGCGAGAAAAGTCATTGGCAACTTTGGACCAGGCTTCTTCTGGCAGGGGTACTGCATGTAATGGGGTATTGTGAGTGAGCCAATGTTTCTCAGATAACAAAGATGTACTGCACGATGATATACAAGCAGTAACTTGGGAATCCATTTAGGGCCACCAAAAATATTGTTTTAGATTCTTGGAAGTGGGTCCCACTTCTAAATGACCAGAGTGAGCTGCTTGGAACAATTTAGACCTGACTGCCAATGGGGGAACAACTAAGTAGTTGCGAACCAGTAAACCATTCACTATAGACAATTCACTGAAGACTTGTGAAAAAGGTCTAATTTGGCCAGGAAGACACCTTTATTTAGGCCATCTGCAACAGCAGCCATCCATTCATCTTGAGATTCAAAACTATCAATACTCATAATGTCATCCAAAGTAGCTACCACTGACTCCACTTCTTTGTGTTCTTCACTCACACAATCATTCTGAATAGGCATTCTGGACAGAAAATAAGCTCTGGAATTCTTACTACCTGGAATAAACTCAATTTTAAAGTTGTACTCATGTAAACGTGACAACAACTTGAACAACCTAGGGGAAGCTTTCCCTGATCCATCTCCACCGAGGAGATGTGTAAGTAGTGTGTGGAAAGTAAACAAGGTAAAATTCATTCCCCAGAGGTATGTCCTGAATTTCTAAATGGACCAGGAGCAGGCCAAAGCCTCTCTCTTGAATGTACTGTAATGAGATACTTATCATTCTAGAAACCTTGAAGCAAAAGCAACAGTGTACTCATTATTATTTTAGTATTGTGAAAGTACCCCGCCTATGCCTCTTTGACTAGCATCAACAGTCACCAAGCATCTGGCACCCAGTTTAAATGCTGACAACGCCGGTGCGCTTAGTTGTTCTGTGAATTTGCTCTTTAGTCTAGTTATAGCTTTTATGTATTCATTCCATACTTTGCCTTGGATGAGGTAATCAGAGGTAGATTATCAAATAATTGCTGTCCCTCAATGCCCAGATTGCTATATAGAATGGCCTTTTTCCATTGAACTCTTCAGCATCAATTGCAACATGAACGTTTTCAAAAGAATTGTGCCATTTGTCCCAAGGTTGAATAGGCTTGCCAGGATTCTGAAGAAATGGTTAGATCTGAACAAATTGTTGAAATTTGGACATGTCTCTCAACAAAGTAGGTTCTCCTTAATGTAAGTAGTAGTATTATTTTTCCCTTTTTGTTTAATTCGATGAATGTGAGACCCAGATTTTTTTTTTTTAAAGTGTAAAATGTGGTTCCCAGGAAATGTTTAAAAATCCTAGATGTCTGCCACAAATCCAATATTGAGCCCAAACCAAAATGGCCTCAGTTTAACAGTTGCGTATGGCCAATCCAAGATGGCTGCCATGCCGAGATGATGCTGGACGTCAGGCTGACCAGTCCAAGATGGCCACCATGTCGAGATGATGTCAGGCTTTGAGCATGTGCCCGGAGCCCAATAGTATGAACAAAATCAGAAAGGAACTCACAAGTGCCGGCTGGAGCTCTGGTTGTCCTTCGAGTCTCGTAGGGGCCCTTAGAAAGTTGTAGACAGGAATTGAGGAACGAAGTGGAAGGCAGGCAGGTTCCATGTAAATTAAAAATAATGATGTCAGGTGCGGTTGGCTCCTGCTCCTCATTGCCAAATGTCACGTTGAGATGAAAGGAGCCAATGCGTGGTAAGTTTAAAAGTATTTATTCATAGTAAAGCAGGAGCCCTACGGGCTGCAGTTCTGCCCTCCATGAAACCACTACCGCATCTGGAGATATGGTTGTGGAAACCATGGAGAAAGAATGTGGCCATGAGGCTCAAAGTAAACCATGACCATTTGAATGTGAGCAACACGCGTGACCACGCCCGATGATTTGTACACATCATCGGTCTCGTGATCATCAGTGTGCAAAGATAAATATAAGCATACCTGAGGCACTCTACAGGCAGCCTCACTGCTCATTACTGAGCCTGGGAGATGCAGCTGTGAATCACCCATGGCTCACTAATGTGCAGGTGGAGACACCGCTAGTGTGCAAGTCGAGCTGGCCGGCGAAAGGCAGTCTACCAACCCAACATGCGCACTTGGGGCAAGATGCGTGCAGCGCACTGCCCCTGTACCTCACTAATACTGTCTGTCAATATAAGCCACACCCCTTGCTGCATTGGCTTCCCCAGGACCTGCCTTTCAGCAGCTGAAAGACTTCATGTATTTTCTCAATAATTTAAATGCTACTTGTCATTATCAGGTACTCGTAATTCTCATATTTTTCTCTAAAAATATTGATATGAGAAGATCTTAAATGAAGGAATGTATTAAGTCAGATGCTTGTGTCTGTGTCTGCTGAAGTTGCTGTGCGTATTGTGCCTGTGCCCTCTGCTATAATCGGGAAACCTAGCGGCTGCCGAGGAGCTTCTATCCTTTCGCATATAGGCTTTCCACCCTTCCTTTTTTGGTATCTAGCTCCCAGTCACAAACGAGTGACAGGCGCGATGAAAGGAATGCAAGGGATGCTCATTCCTTGTATGAGGGCTGTCCTTCTTCACAAGTAGTTGTGCAGCGGGCAGCTCCTCGTATCAGCCATCTTGCCCGTGTGTCAGGTTTATACATGTGGCCCTCTGCGGACACCATAGTGGTTCCCTAACTTACATGTCCCTGCGAGGACACCGTACCGCTGCTTCCGTCACCAGCTGTCGGTTGGAATGTGACACTTGACAGCTGGTGATCCTGATGCAGCTGCTGTTACTTGCGCTCCGCGTTCGGAGCTGTGTTGGCGAATATAATAAAGAACTTACCTGCTACCAACATCTCGTCTACAGAAGTTCTTTACAAGTGGCGACGAGGATGGGTTTACATCGATAAAACTACATCTCAAAAGAAAGAACTTCAGCTCAGCTTCAATCAAGCCGATTTACAAAGAACGCATCATGAGTAAAACCACTGACAGGCCAGTGACAGTTCAACGGACTCTCCAACTGTCAGCTGAGGGGAATGTCACCAACTGATGTAGCTACGGCGTGACGTACTTCGCGCATATGCAGAAGAAAATACAAAGAGTCTGGTCAGCAGTGAGAATCAATTGATGACGTATCACGCAAGAAAACGTGCGGCCATATTGAAAAATAAAGTAAACAAACTATATGGTCAATTTCAGTCATTTGACATCGCGCTCACATGCGCAAAGGCAAAACGGACTTAATAAAAAAAGATGAATATTGGATATAAAAGAATCGGAAGCTAACGAAATAAACCAGGTACGGGAAAGGTTTAATTTGCTGCAAGCTCAAAAAAAAAAGTTAAATTAGAGCAATTTGTAAACCAAGCTAGTTGCTAGTAGCAAAATAGCAAATATATAAGACACAGCTTACAAGAGATAAAAATTCAAACCATACAGTGCCATACCCTAAAATATTCAATAAGCAAGTATGGCATCTGGCTACTTGAGGAATCTCCCCCGCAATCGTTCCTACCGGGTAAGGGTGAACCAGTACTAAAATGGGAGGAATGGAGGGAGTATTTTAATAATTACATATCGCGATTTGATGAGGACGATGAATTAACACAAAAAAAAATACAAACTCTTATTACATTGTCTAGGAGCAGGTGGAATCAAAGTATACAACAGCATAAATAAAAAGGCAAGAGGGGAAGGTGAGGATGATTTTTACGCAAACGCTATAGATGACCTAAATGCGTATTACAAGCCTAATGTGTGTGTGGGTGTGGACAGGTACAAATTCTTCCACAGGAAGCAGGGAAGAGAGGAGTCCATTGATGACTATGTGTCCGCACTCAGGCATTGAACTGTCGTTTTGGCGCCCTGCATGACGAATTCATCAGAGATCAAATCGTAATGCAAGGGTCAAATGCCAATATCCAGGACAGTTTATGGGATAAAGGGGAGTACCCTCTCCAAAACATAATAAACGTTGCTAGAAAGGCAGAGTTAACTGGTCGCTGTGCAAAAGCTGTTATTGCCGAGAGCAATGAAAAAAAGGAGAGTGGTACCGTAAGCAGAGTGACACATGTTAAGAGGACATCGAAACAGACATGGAGCAACAAAAACACCAAACCTATATACAACAAGCAAGTGAATAGCGAAATGAAGCATTGTTATAGGTGCGGCGACGACTCACATTGGGCAGACGACAGAAGGTGTCCTGCTAAGGGAGTGAAGTGCACATACTGCGGAGTAATAGGACATTTCCAGAAGGTGTGTAGGAGGCGTAACACACGCACCGTCAAAATCATTAACGAAGAAGAAGTGTACCACCCTGATACATCAGATGATGATGAAATTAATATGTGTGTCCTTAGCAAAGAAGACGAAGAAGTAAATGAGGTCAGTGCAATTGAGACCACTAAAAAGAAAAAACCCATCTGTGACATGACCATCGGGGGTGTGAATTTAAACATTGTCGCCGATTCAGGCTCATCCTACACGATAGTGAACAGAATGGTCTGGGAAGAAAAGTTCTCACCATGCATTGGAAACCACCTGGAAAAGGCAGACAGATCTATAAAATTGTCCACAGG
Organism: Triturus cristatus; assembly: GCF_964204655.1. Taxonomy (NCBI): domain Eukaryota; kingdom Metazoa; phylum Chordata; class Amphibia; order Caudata; family Salamandridae; genus Triturus; species Triturus cristatus. The sequence goes on along the minus strand of NC_140590.1, from coordinate 460,877,828 downwards.
TGAACCAATTGACGTATGCGGATACAGAAAGCTTAGCTTTGTATAGAAAGGGAGGGAGTCAGAAGGAAAACTGTACGTATCTGCAGTAGGACCCTCAGTACTGGGATGGTTGGACCAAAGCCATTTGGGCATTATACTTGATCCCAGCAAATCTGACCCCGTCCTAGTCGTCCAAAACTCAGTCGACTTCAGCCATTCCCTCTGAAAGTATTCAGTGACAATATTGGAGCACTTAAGGGGCACCAGCACAAGATCATAGTAAAACCACAGGCCACACCCGTAGAACACAAGACACGAAATCTTCAGTTCGCTGTAAAGGATGAGGTAAAAACACAACTGGACAAGCTTCTAAAGGAGGGTATCAGAGAACAGGTGGAGGCCAGTGAATGGGTTGCGCCATTAGTCGTGTCCAAACGCCCCAACGGCAAATTGAGGTTATGTATAGAACTGCGAGACCTCAACAAAAACATAATTGTTGAACAATTTCCACTACCGAAGATAAGTGAAATGCTAGCTACCACAAAGGGAGTCAAATGGTTTTCAACAATTGACTTAAAATCAGCGTACCACCAGGTACCATTACATCGCGAAAGCAAAAAACTCACTGCCTTCATTACACCCTTCGGGTGTTTCCAGTTCACTAGGGTGCCATTTGGGCTGGCATCCGCTGCAGCGATGTTTCAAAGACTTATGAACAACATTTTCAAGGGAGTTACAGGAATACTGATGTTCCAAGATGACATCCTCGTCATGGGAAGGTCAATAGAGGAACACAATGAAAAGAAACAACAAGTGCTAGGAATCTTGGAGGCGAAATGTCTCACGGCAGAGTACAGCAAATGCAAGTTTGCTTGTGAATCTGTGAATTACCTGGGACACGAAATCAACGGAAACGGTATCAGCCCAAAGAAGGAACTACTCGAAGCAATAAAGAATTCACCAATACCGACAAACAAGGAGGAGTTGAGGTCGTTCCTAGGCCTTGTAGAATTTTACACAAAGTTTATAAAGAACTTCTCTAATAAAACCTATTAACTACGACAACTACTTAAAATGAAGAGAGAATTTGAGTGGGGCATCATGTGTCAGGAAGCGTTCACCTCACTTAAAGAAGATCTGTACAATGCAATAACCTTGCAAGGTTTCAACCCCTTGCTCAGCAATATCATCACTACTGATGCAAGTTCAAAAGGACTAGGAGCGGTCCTAACACAGAAAGACAACAAAGGAACAGAGTATACAATAGCTTTTGCATCACGGACCTTAACCCCAACGGAGGAAAAATTCTCCGTCATCGAACGTGAGGCATTGGCATGTGTGTGGGCTTTAGAACACTTTTGGCACTTCGTATGGGGTAACAAAGTCACTCTATGCACAGATCATAAGCCACTCACAAAGGTGTTCACAACGAAAGGCTTGTATACAGCATCGCCAAGGCTAGCTCGCTTATCTGTTCGCCTTTTTGATTTTAATTACTCCATTTAATATGTACCAGGGGTGAAAAATGTAGTCGCAGATTATCTAAGCAGGTTGTCCGTTGAAACCGGAGAGCATGACAACCCTACACAAGTCGAGGAGTATTACATTGCCAGCCTGGAAGACTGTCTACAGGGAATTTCAAAAGAAGAATGGCATTCGGAACAAGAAAAGGACAAGGACATCTGTCAAGTAATCAAAATGTTAGCAGGAGAGTGGACACACAAAAACAAACTCACCGAACCCCTAAGACATTTTTATGAAGTCAAGGATGAACTGTCACAGGAAAATGATTTACTGTTAAGGGGTGGTAGAGTAGTTCCCCCTGTCACTTTAAGAAAACGCATTCTGCAGTTATGCCACGAAGGACACTTAGGAATTATAAAATGTAAAAACAGGGTGAAAGAAAGCTACTGGTGGCCCGGTGTCAGCATTGACGTGGAAAGAATGGTTAGGGACTGCAGCATGTGTCTGCACTCTGACAAAACCCAAGTGACCCTTAAACCACCTCTTCACCCCATCACATGCCCCGCCATGCCAAAGGAAAGGGTGGGGGTGGACATTATGGGCCCGGTGCTGGAACATTATGAACAGTGGTACATGATCATCATCATTGACCATTTTACCAAATGGCCCAAACTTAGATTTACAACCAGGCTGGATTCTAAAACTGTAGTTGAGTTTTTAGATGCAGTATTTATACGAGAAGGGCTATCCAAACAGATTATCAGCAACAATGGACCGCAGTTCATGTCAGACATATTCAAGGCATACACATCAAGAAACCAAATTGTGCACAAAACCACATCGGTCTACCACCCAGCCGGAAACGGCGCAGTGGAAGGTTTCAACCGAGTACTTAAGGGTATCATCCAGCTGGCCAACAGCAACAGGCTAAGCTGGAAAAAAGAGATCCTTAAAACCTTGTGGGCTTACAGAATTACACCGTGTGACACCACTGGCCACAGCCCATTTGTACTCATGTGAGGTAGGACTTCCCTCACTAAAGACAACGTGGGTTGGACCTTAGCCACAAAAAGAGTGCACTGGTCTACTGACCAGGTTAGGAAGAGAGTTGCGCAAGTACAGCACAAATGCAAAAGCCGGTATGACCTCGGACACAGTTGTAAACCGGTGCAACTCTCTGTAGGAGACACTGTAAAGGTCAAGAGAAGTGGACATATAGGCAAGGGACAGGATAAGTTCTCCCCACCTCTAACCGTTTACAAGGTGTATTGTAACTCCGCACTTTTGAGCGACGGTAAGGTGTGGCACTTCTCTCCCCTCTCTGTGTGCAAACCCACCTCAGAGGACCTTACCATTACATCCAGTGAGTTACCTGGCAGTGGACGAACCTGTAACAACAAGCACCACAACGCCCTATCAGACTCGTCTGACTGAGTCTGTAAACGATCCACTCACATAATGCAATGAGTCATCCAACCCGGCTGCACCTACACCAGCAGACGTGACGCGCGCTGCTCCCATGGGCACCAACCCTGGTAGGGTAGTCAGAGTATTGCCCCCCACTCCTGGGCACAATGAGTCACCTCATGTCAGCACCAGCAGATATGGTAGAAGGGTGTTGCCCCCGGTCAACCTCAGTGATTACGTTTGTGATTAAGCTTCTGGGTATGCAATGCAATGTACTGTGCGTTTTCTCTTGTTGTCTCCCTCTCCTTTTCCCGTTCCTTCCCTTCCTCCTCCTTCTCTCCTTGTTCCTTCGGGGGAAGATGTGTTAGGTTTATATGTGTGGCCCTATGTGGACACCGTAGTGGTTCCCTTACTCACATGTCCCTGCAAGGACACCATACCACTGCTTCCCTCACCAGCTGTCGGTTGGAATGTGACAGTTGACAGCTGGTGATCCTGATGCAGCTGCTGTTACTTGCGCTCCGCGTTCGGAGCTGTGTTGGCGAATATAATAAATAACTTGCCTGCTACCAACATCTCGTCTACAGAAGTTCTTTACACCGTGTTCCTCACTGTCTTTGAAAGAGACTGATGGTGGGCTGCCCAAGGAGGGCCGGGTACTGGACCTGGTTAGTTGCCCTCTGGCAGAGGGTTGAGTGCTCCTGAGGTAAGAAAAGTGCTGGGCAGTACCCTGGAGTTTGAGAGCCAGGCACCCCACTACTGTGGGGTAAGACAAAGCACCCCTATATGCAGACGCTACTTTACTACACTTATGTGATCCCTACGCCTCAATACTGTTGCGATGTCCCTTATTGATGACTTCTTGCAGTTATCCGGCTACAAAATCAACTGGTGAAAGTGCTAGGTGCTTCTGTGCCACTTTACTATGCGAAGTGTGTACACGGCTACGATATGCAGTGGATCTCCGCAGGGCTCCGCTTTCAAGGTGTTCAAATCAATGCTGGTCTCTCACGCATGGTGGAGGACAGCCTCCTACCAGTGATAGAGCACACGAAGCGGGAGTTTCTAAGGTGGTCACACCTCAACTTATCCCTTTGGCGGAAGGTACAGATTTTTAAAATGGTGGTGGCCCCCTGATTCGACTAACTTTGACATGCCTCCTCTTCGAATCTCTTCCAAACTGCTAGTGGACATTTAGGCGGACATCAGCTCCTATATACAGAGCAGTTGCAAACCATGGCTCAGACGTTCCATTTATGGGCCGCCATTACAGCCGAAACCATTCGACTACCCCACATGAGAGCCTACAGTCTGGCTTTCCATTTATCACAGCTGATTACACACCTGGGCCACTCACAGGAGGCACCGTTGTGTGTGCTCTTCGATCTTCTCAATGTTTTATGTTCTCTGCTGCCATATTTGACTGCCTCTGACCATGTGGTGGCCTCCAATCCAATACTCACAGCGACGGCGGTATCCTGGAAAGACTTGTTTTAAAATTTCGGTTTCTCGTTTGCATTTGCTTGCCAAGTAAAACATTTCTCAGAAATTGTTTATAATTAGTAGGGTTTAGTATCCACAAATGTATATCACATATTCACAATCTATAGACTGACAAGCAGCCAATACTTGAGTGATTGGGGTTCTGTGTACAAGGCAGAACATCAATCTCCAGCCTTGAGGTCAGTAGCATGTTGCATGCCCAGGTCCATCAGTGCATTTACCAAAATCCAGGCTACACCTCCATATTGATTACCTGTACACAGCATACAAATAACGGACTTATTATGTCTACTTTCTAACTTCACGTATGTAACATCATTTGATCTTCTTGTTTCCATCCTATGGATAACGCTGATACATTAGAAGTGACGAAAAGATTTTAAATTGGTTCGGCCTGAAGCGTCCTCTGCACCTCTATATTACATCTTACTTTGCTATAAATAATTAACATGGGTGGGGTTTGAGGTAACGGCTAGTATTATGGTAAGAGTACCATATTAAAAAAACAAATTAATACATTCAATTAATTATAATACATTTTAAATTATTTAACATTGGCAGGTTTAGGGTAAAGATTCTTGTTTTGGGAAATTAAGTTAAATTAAAATCATTTCAATCATACAATAAACACCAAACAGTTTTTAATATGGTATATTTCAGTAGTATTTTTTTTACATTGACAACACAGGAAAATGAATGATGCAAGCAATTGAACTCCTATTGGCTGTTTTCAATTTTAAAGCTCTCTTGATGGCTTTCTTGACCCTCCACCAAACAGCAAAGTAAAACTTGATACCACTTTGTGTTTCAAATTTGAGCCTGAAAAGAGGAAGAAAAATGCCCAGAAAAAAAGCTTTTGGATCCTATGTGATGTTAACAATCTCATCACCAGTCCTAGAATTCTAACGCTGCATGTCATGTGTCCCATCACAGCATCAATGCCCTCATGACACCAAGAGCAAGTCATTCCATCAGTGTTCGATCAGCGCTATCCAAATCTTCGCAGGTGTATGTCTCTTGTCTTTTAAATCGAGTCACCATTTCCATTCCTGTGATTCATCGTAGTTGATTTGACTAATCACTTATTGAAGGAAGTGAAACTTTCCTCCAATTAGCTGCAATTCTTGCCTTAGGTATCACAGCCAACACAATAGCCATATCAATACAAAAGAGGATATACCAACGTTTTATTTCACGTTTCTTAGCACATCCTTCCATAAACAAAGTTGCAGTCACCTACACAACCTCTCCCCTCCACTGTGTTTCGAACATTTGTCATCCACATTTGGGTAAATGCATTAAGTTTTCTTTAGGTGTAGTTCTAATTATACATTATTTCACATAACGTTCCCGATTCTGGACCCTTCTCCGTGTTTTCATTAGATTCTTGTCACTGTGTCTGCAATAGTTCCATTTTCATTGCCTTTCCCCATTCAGACTCGTAGCACCATTTCAATGGAGAGAGAGAGAGAGAGAGAGACAGAGAGAGACAGAGAGAGAGAGAGAGAGAGAGAGCGTGCATGTGTGTGTGTGTGCGTGTGCTAAAACTGCATATATGTAGGAAATAAGGCCTTTTGTTGTGTCAAACGTTCTAAAGAGCATTTCAAATGAAGTCAAATTCCTTATCCCCGTCTCTGTAGTAGCAAGAAAGATAGCCAAGAGGGGGCATGGCTAGCAGCCAATGAAGATGGCCGCAGCCTGAGCGAGCTCCGCGACCGGCGGCACCAAACTCGCAAAATCCTGACATTGATCCGGCGGCTACAAGGAAGAAGGAAGAAGCTGTGAGATGAGTGTCCGATCCAAATACTGAGCCCACAGGTGCTACCAATCAACTGCGGCACCTTGAAACGTAGCTGCGGCCTAAGCACCAAAAGTAAGCTGGGGGCTGAAGTTACATCTCTCTAGACTATAGCTCTGGACGAAGCGAGCCTGGATTTACGGCCAGAGAAGGGAGAGGGCAAGGAGTCCCGCAGATCGATCACCCCCCCCCCCCGAGGCACACCAAAGACGGGCGATGTGCCGAGACTGAGGAGGTCGACACCGCTAGCGCACACCAGAGGATCCGCCACGGGATTCGAGTTGGAGGGGACACCCCGGGCACCATTTCTTGCACCAGCGAAGACCGGGTTCCAAACCGCCACTAACGACGGACTGCACAATCGCTGTGGCACCCAGCTAAGGACACAGCAGAACGGAGACTCCACACTCATAGTCCCGGAGGAATTGGAAATACCTGCTACACCACGGGCGGGGTCTCCCTTCATCGTGCCGCCATTGTGCACGAGGCGTTCAGAAGCCTGTTTCCTTCAACGAGACGAGCACGGACAGTGTTGTGCGCTGTCTCGAGATTGGAACACAAAAAAAGTCGCCTCACCAACATATCCAGCTCACAACTAAAGATAACAGCTATGATACATTGCCAGTACGGTACACCCACCCGCATGGGCCACGCTACCCCAGCTACAGACGAAGTTTCTTCGTGACTGCCTGGAAGACTCCACGGCGGACCAGGGACATGAGTGATACCAACGACCCCTTACTTCAAGGGGAGGTGGAACACAGGAAAACCGGAAGGCCGAGCGTGGAGAGAACTCCCGTGATCAGGCGACTACTGTACCCCCCCCCCACCAGAGATCCATCGTGAAGGACAAGGAGGGTACGGCAGCATGGGGGGACGTGGCCAACGCACAATCCAGATGAATAAGCTGGACAAATATGCCATCAATAAGGAGCAACCGGGACAGCCGGACCCCCCCACCCCCTCAGGAACTGCAGATGACCCATTGAAAGAGAAACCGAAAGAGATTACATTACAGGACATAATGGCTACTCTACATCAGGTGCAAACGTCGATTGGCACAATATCCACGGACATAACGTTTCTACGTGCTGGTGTTTCCAAAATGAACTCCAGAATATCAGAAGTTGAGACCACAACGGCAGGTCTCTCCATGGACACAGCAGCTTTACAGCAGGAAGTAAAACAATTGGAACATCTAACTAAGCAACTGGCCACTAAGCTTGATGACCAGGAAGGGGGCTCACGGCGCAATAACATCTGCCTAGTTGGAGTGCCGGAGAGCGTCAAGGTGCCTGCATTGGACCTCTTCGTCGAAGACCTTGTTAAAACGCAGCTACAACCACGAGGTCTGTCCAGCTCCTTCTCGGTGGAAAGAGCCCACCGAGTTCCGAGGGTAGACTCAAGCCAGGAGCCCCCCCCCCGACCCATACTGGCCCACATCTTCAACTATCACGACAGGGACACGATTCTCCAGGCAGCACGTGTTGCCCCTCCGCTACGAATAGACAATAATACAGTGTCCCTATACCCAGATTACACTGCAACGGTCACTAACCAGCGTAGAAACTTCCTGGAAATAAAAAAGAACTGCGCAATCGAGAACTAAAATATGCTATGCTCTTTCCCGCAATGCTTAGGGTAGAGGCGGTAGGGAAAAGTTGTTTCTTCTCGACCCCAGAGGAAGCCCAGAACTAGCTGGAGGGCTGGAGACCGGCCTCAGGTCTGAACAGGCAGGATCGCAGAAGACAGCGTCAACTCTCAACGTCGGAGGTGCCGGGGCTGAGGGAGTATACATTCCTCTCAGGAGCACACGGTAGTCTCTCTAGAATTGACTACATCCTAACATTGGCAACAGGTTTGGAAAAGGTGGGGGAGATCACGCATCTACCACGGGTCATATCTGACCATTCACCGGTGTTAATCACCTACATTTCGCACACCCCGGGATGGTGGCGCATATTCCCACTATACCCAGGCTATCTCAAAAATTGGAAATTTGGGAAGGGACTGATCAAAACCACGGAACAATATTTCATCGAAAATGAACACACAGTAGCATACCCGACGACCCTATGGGAAGCGTACAAAACGGTAATAAGAGGACAGGCCATATCCCTAATCACAAAACACAAACAGGCTAAACGGCAACACATCAAGTCTCTGGAGCAAGAAGTATCCAGGGCGGGGAATGACCATACAACAGACACTAGAGGAACCATGACGCATAGGCTACAATTAGCTCAACAAGAATATAGAGCATATGCATGGGAGGAAGTGAAATCTAAGATTACAAACACCCAAAATATTGTATACGAGATGGGAGACAAAGCAGGGAAGCTGCTAGCATGGCTAGATAAAAAAGAAAAAGTGGGCAGATGGGTGGCGGAGCTCCGGACGGAAACAGGCGAACTCACAACGGACCCGCAACAGATAGTTGAGGCACTAGCTGCACATTTTCAGCAGGTATATACACCCCTCGCAACAGCCACTGCAGCCGAAAATATAGAATTCCTTAAAGACATACAGATGCCAACACTGGGACCGGAAGACGCCTAAAAGCTAGAAGCAGATCTGACCAGTGACGAACTTCAACGAGCGGTCGGAGCGTTACACTCAGGGAAGCCACTGGGGCCCAACGGGCTACCAGTGGAACTTTATAAGAAAGTTGCAACACAGCTTATGCCACATATGCTCTGTATGTTTACTCACAGTCTGCACAAAGGGGAACTGCCCAGGGACCAGCGACTAGCTACGATAGTCGCTATCCATAAACTAGGCAAACCCCCGGAAGAATGCGTGTCATATAGACCGATTTCCCTAATAAATGCGGAGGCGAAAAAACTAGCCAAAGCGTTAGCCATGCGACTCCAGACACACCTTCCGACCTTAATCCACCCGGACCAGTCGGGATTCATGCCAAATTGTAATACAGTGCTCAACCTGCGAAGATTGCATAGTGTAATGGCACCCAAAGACGCGATTGAGGAGGATGCAGTTATTTTGTCGCTGGATGCATGTATGGCATTCGACTTGGTGGAATGGCCCTTCCTCTTTGCAGTATTTTGGCGCATGGGCTTTGGTCCAAAATTCTGCGCGTGGATAGAACTCCTGTATACGAAACCTTTAGCTCAGGTGGTAGTAAATGGTCGTATTTCAATGGATTTCCCACTGGGGTGAGACAGGGTTGCCCCCTGTCTCCGTTACTTTTTGCACTGGTACTGGAGCCCCTGGCGGCGTGGGTCCGGCAAGATCTGGTCATTCGGGGATTGAAGTGGGTGATGGGGTGGGAAGACCGTATCTTGCTTTATGCGGACAACATACTCCTCTATCTTTTAAAAAAAAAAAAAAAAATTTGTAACTTTATTTATTGAAATTTTTCTCAATCAAGAAACAGACAATTAAGATTCAGTATCTGTAAAGGAGACATAGCTGGGGCAATTGGGAATACTTAGCATAGGATATAGCGGGATACATAAATGCAATTCGACAGGTACATAGATTAGTAGTGTGGACTATTATACACTACCGAAGAAGTACAAGAATTCAAAGAGTAATCAGGACATCATGCATTTACCATTACAGACTACAACAGAATGAGTACGCCAGGGGCTCCAACAGTATATGAGAAGACAGTTATTGTCCGACAGGAGCGTCAATAAGGAGACAAAGCATTCCATGTTGGATAGATGCCTAGGGGATGAATGGTGGCCTTTTAGACAAGGCCTCGTCAGTGTATGGGTGTTCCAATAAATATGTCTGCAGTGGGCCCCAAATGTCCCGGGGGCAAGAGGAGCAGGGGAGTAATTCGGCAACGGCAGGCTATGCGTCACTTGGCTAGAGCAAGGCAGAAGGAGACAAATTTCCGGTGCTTGGCGGGGAGCTGTTCAGTATACCCCAAGAGGGCCAACAGTGGAGATCTCGAGAGAGGTAGTGAGACCATTGGGTCCAGGGCTGCAAGGACATCATCCCAGTAGGTATGGATGTCCGGACAATTCCAGGCAAGGTGCAGAAAATCAGCTATGTGTATCTCTCAACTCAAATTTATGTAGTGTAACTGGGGTGTAATAGCTGCGATGCAAGAATCTATAGTGTATGATATGGAGTCTGCTATTGGCCGAGATCAGTTCCGTCTGTTTATAACAATAGAGCCATTGTTCATCAGTGAGTTCGTGGCCTAGTTCAGCCGACCACTTGGCCCGTGCTAGGCATGGGGGGTACTCAATATCGCCATATAAACTGTGGTAGAGTATGGACACCAAGTGTGAAGCAGTGGGGGCCCGCAATACACTGTGTAGAGGGGCAAATGTAGGAGGTTTGGAAGGGAAAACAGTGCTGCTAGCCTGAATGCCATGTCGAAGCCGAGCATATAAAAACGTTTCCATAGTGGACGGCGGAGGATCAGGACACAGTTGGTGGAGGGTGCGGAATTTGCCATTACTGTATAGGTCCCCCCAGCAGCGAATATTCCGTTTGCGTGGAGTGTTTTTGAGCTCTTGTATGAGCGATATTTCTGGATGGTATGTGAGTGGGAGGACAGAGGAGTAGAGACTCGGTGCGTGCATGCGATCCAAGATGCGTGACCAGGCCATACATGTACAGTCCACGGAGGTCGGGTTGCAGTCGCGGGGCATAGTGGGGGCAAGAATGACACCTTCCAACAGGATGGGATCTGCGAGCCAGTGTTCGGTGGCAACGTGAGGTGTATACCGAGGTGAATGGTACCAGTAATGGGCATAATGAGCCTGGGCACACAGGTAATAGAGCTCGAAATTAGGAATATCAAGGCCCCCATGGGAATAGGGTCGCATTAGCGTGCTCCATTGTATGCGTGGCTGCTTTCCGCCCCATACAAGTCTAATCAATTCCGAATGCAGGGTGGCAAAAAAATGCCTCCCAGGGTCATAAGGAATGTTTAAAAAAAGGTATAAAAACTTAGGGAGCATCACCATTTTTATAAGGGATATGCACCCGGCCCTGGTTAAGGGGAGAGCAATCCATCGAGTGATGCAGCCCGTAATGTGCTCCAATGCACAGCCATAATTAATTTGCATTGATTCGTCCCGGTCTGACGTTACACGGATCCCCAGATATTTAGCATCATCCTCGCACCACACAAGCGAGAAGTCTGTGTCAAAGGGAATGACCGAGCTGATCAGCGGGAATATTTGCGATTTGGACCAATTGATGTGGATGCCGGATTGGCCCCCAAATTTGACGAACTCGCATAGCAGTGGGTTAAGATTGTGTTGCGGGTCCTTAAGATATAGAGTCACATCATCCGCATATAAGGATATGAGTATCTGCCGGAGGAGGCAGCGAAGGCCTATGTGACTATAATGCTGTCTAACTTTTGCAGCTAGGGGCTCCATGATGAGGGCAAATAAAAGGGGTGAGAGTGAGCACCCCTGCCTCGTGCCTCGAGAAAGTGAAATGGTGGAGGACATATGTCCATTAATTAGGACTTTTGCCATGGGCGACGTGTACAAAAGCCGTATCCATGTTATGAAACTATTAGGAAGACCCAAGCAGTGTAAAACAGTGAAAAGGTAGTCCCATTCCACAGAATCAAAAGCCTTTGAGGCATCAAGAAACACAGCTATTAGTTGCAATCTTGAGTCCACTGTCTGTAAGATGGAAAACAGGGTCCTGAGATTATGGGATGTGGCCCTTCCCGGTATGAACCCGGCCTGATCTGGGAGGACCAGCTTATCCATAAGCAGGCTAAGCCCATTTGCCAACAGTTTAGCCAGGATCTTTGAATCCGTATTGATTAGGGAGAGTGGCCTATAAGACTCGTAACAACCCCCTGGTTTGCCAGGTTTCAATAACAACGTAATGAGTGCTTTCCTCATGGAGCAGGGCAAAATTAGTGTCTCGTGGTCCTCAAGGAAGACCTCCTTAAGCACAGGGAGCAATTGGTTAATGTACATTTTATAAAATTCGACAGGAAGCCCATCAGAGCCAGGCGCCTTCCCCGACGCCATCTGCATGATGGCTTTGTGTACCTCGTCGTCGTCAAAGGGTGCCATGAGGAATCCGCGCTGAGTCCCCCAGCCATCCCAGCGCTATGTCTTTCAAATAAGGAGAGAAATCGGGGGGGTTGTACGTTGGGAGCTGTATAGTTCCGAATAGTATTCAGTGAATATTTTAAGGATGTCTAAGCTGTCCCTATATCGTTCTCCATTATCGCCCACCACATCCAGGACATAGTTTGAAAAACGGGGTTTCTTAATAGCACTTGCAAGTGCTCGGCCCGGTCGTTCACCCTCTCCATAGCGGCGGGCGGTGAAGTATTTGCCCCTAAATTTTACCTCCCGATTCGCAGTATCAGTATAGTCTGTGAGCTTCTCACGTAGTGCGGTGCGCCTGTCACCAGAGTCAGCGGCCCACATGTCTGTTTCGAGTTGTTTGATTTCAAGTTCCAGGCGCTTCAGATTCCTTCTAATGTCACAAAGCACTCCAAAACTTTTTGAGATGAATATGCCCCTGACTGTAACTTTGAACGCCTCCCAGAGGATCCCTACATTATCGACCGAGCCCTTGTTCCGGGTGAAGAAATCTTCAATCTCTTCCCCCAGTTCTGCTTGGAACACAGCATCTAATAGTGCCTCTGGCATGAGCCTCCAGCAGCACGGGGTGGAGATAGCGTTAGGGGGCATCAATTCGAGGCACACTGGCGCGTGGTCTGAGTAGGTGCATGCCAGGTGAGTACCCATTTTGATCCATGGGGCCACACCGCGGGAGCATAGCTAGTAATCGAGCCTAGACCACGTTGCATGCCCAGCTGTACAGTAAGTGCCTTCTTTAGTGGTGGGGTGTACATGTCGCCAGGCATCCACGAGGCCATGTTCAGTGAGCAACCCAGAGAGGACGTTCGAGCATTTGTATAATGGTGTGGCTGGGGGTTGGAGCGGTCCATAGAGGGACAAAGAACGGTATTAAGGTCCCCACCCCATATGACATGCGTAGAGCAAATTTTTAGTATGTGTCCCCATAGTGTTGTGAAGTACCCATGATCATCTGAATTGGGGCCATAGCTACAAGCGAGGGTGACAGACTGTGTGGCTAAGGTCCCCCAGAGTAAACAGCTGCGGCCAGAGGGGTCACTATATGTGCCCCCCAGTATGAACGGCGTATTTTTTTTAAAATTAAAATAAGCGTGCCCTGTGAATATGTGGAATATGACGAGAACGCCCGTACAGAGGTCCATCTAGAGCCAAAGCATGATGGACGCCTAGGGTCCATATGCGTTTCCTGGAGCATGGCTATTTGTATGTGGTGTCTATCTAAGTATGCCAGGATCTGTCATCTCTTGTGAGGATCGCGTAGGCCCTTGACGTTCCATGTGATTAGTTTAATGCAGAGTGGATTCGTCTGCATTGACGTTGCAGAAGTATCAATGGCAAATAATAAGTATGTTGATGCCGTAAGGTAGAATGCCCTAACATATGAGTACGAGCGTGTCGAGGTGTGTATGTCCAGTACATGTTAAAGCAACAGGAACAGTATCCAGCCCAGTAGTTCCCTCCCAGCACAGTTAGCCTCATTGCAGTGTCTCCAAAGTATAGTAACAATACCCAAACCTCCTCCACCCACAACAGCAGCCCAAACATGCCGGTAAGCCATTGCCCACCCACCAGGCCTAAGAAACATGGCCATGCCACTCTAACAAGATTAGGCCAACTTAACAAAAACAGATCAAAATGATACAGAACAAAAAATAGAAAGCACCAGGGGGGATCTCCCATGGGGGGGGGGGGGGAGTGTGCTAGGGGGCAGTGGTCCCTTCCCTTAATCAGCCACTAACTGCAACACAGTCCTTGGGTGTCAACCCCTGACAGGGAGAGAGTGGCAATAGGGGGAAGGGTGCTTGATGAGTTGGTAATGTTCTACTCATAATGTAGCAAGTTATACAAAAACACAGTGAGAACAATAGTCAATGAAAGGAGTCTCTCAGTCACTTATCTGTCTGTGATTCTGAACAGGAACGTCGATCCAAGCCAAGAATGCTGACAGGAGTGTCAGCTGCCCACGGGATATGGTATGTCAGTTGGGAGTGTCGCACTGTAGCATAGGCAGGTGCCAGGTGCAGCGGAAGCAGCCCTGGGCGGGTGAACAGTAACGATGATCAGCTGCCCCCACCTAGCCATTGGGGCGATGATGATGGTCCGGAGTCGTGGTCGTGTCGCGGAGAGCACCTTGCGATGGTTTTCAAAAAGTCCTCAACCTGTTGCGGGTTGGTGCAAAAGATATGCTTCCCATTGTGCGTGATCCAAAGCCTTGCAGGATATAGTAAGGCATATTCTATCTGGGCCTTTCGAAGTTTCTGCTTGACAGTGAGGAACTTCCGGCATGCCTCCTGCACCGCCAATGTAAAGTCCGGGTAGAAGGTGTAGGCATTCCCCTCAAATTGGAGCGGCTTCAGCTCTCGGGCCTTCTGGAGTGCGACATCGCGGTCTCGGTAGTTGAGAAGGCGTGCCACGCCGGGGGGGGGTTTGTGGGCTGAAAGAGCAATGCGCATGTTCTACCACCAAGTGTGTCGAGAAGGAGCCGTCCCCAAAAGTGCTCTTAAGGAGGCGTTCAATGTAGTCCTCCATGCGCCCAGTGTTCGTACTCTCTGGAATGCCTAAGATGCGAACATTATTGCGGCGGCTCCTTGCTTCAATGTCCTCATTCTTGGCCGCAATCACCTTCAGCAGCTTGTCCATTTGTGCTACCTGTGTTTGTATCTGGGTAATGGTATCCTCATTCTCGGATATACGCAGCTCCGCCTCCTTCAGCTGACCATCATGTTTGTCCACCTTTTGCACCAAAAAGTCCAATCGATTAATCATGGTGTCCATTTTCCCAGACAAGTCCGAGATGCTGTGTTGCACGGCCAGAAGCAGGGACTTAACGTCGTTGTCAGAAGCTTGAGCAGGTGGCTGCGCTGCTTCCAGGTTAGCAGAGGTGGATTCCACAGAGGCTGACCGCGTTGCTGCCTTTTTTGGCGCGTCAAACGTTAGTCGTGGCTGACGGCCATCCAGTTTTCCCATTGCACCACGAAAAGCACACAGGCTCCCTTGCAGTATAGGTGAGCAGATGACTGCCTAGCGGGAGACCGAGCAAGGATGTGGAGACGTGCGTCAGCAATGGGGGAGAAGGGCCAACAGTAATGGAGGCAAGACGCAGCGGTATGGCGCCCAGGAGGAGAAGGTCACAGTCCGGTAGCAGTCCACCGCAGCCAGCCCCCCGCCACGCTGCCACCCTCCAGCTCAGTTCACAGTGGGAAGAGGCCACCAGGTAGTAAACGCAACGTAGTCTCAGGATTACGAGACTACGTTGGAATCGGCCACAGGAGACCAGAAACGACGAATCACCGGACCTGCTCGTAGCCGCCTGCACACATACAAGGGCCCGGTGGACAGAACCAGTCAATTGGGTGCAGGTGCGTAGATCAACAGTGCAGGGTCTCTACTCCTAGGCCGCCAATGCATGGAGAGGAGAGCGGGCCAGCAATGGGACAGTCTCAGTGTAGGCTGGAAATAGTGCAGGCGAGACTCAAAGGCGGTCGGGGGTGATGCGTAGAAATGTAGAGGCAGCCCCCCAGGGGTAGAAGATGAAATGGCCACAAGCATGGCGCATCAATAAAGAATTCCACAAATCAGCATACAGTTATCCGGACAGCAGTAGGGCGACCCACAAAGTGGTACTCACGCGACCGTAGAACGAAGATAAGGGCCGCCTTGTATGTGTGCAGGCGGCCGCAGATTGTAACGGCCCACAGTAGGTCCGCGGGGCCGCGAATTCGGTGATTTTTTCTCCTGCAAAGAGCGGATGATGCAGTGGGCAGCTTGATTGCAACGAAACCTTCGTAACTGAGGTAGAAGTCAGGAGAAATGTCAGATTTTGTCGCCAAGCTTCCAGAGCCTCACAGGAGTGCGGCCATCTTGGATGTGCGCCACCTAGTACCCCCGACATACTCCTCTATCTGGCTTCCCCTGCACGCTCCATGAACAGCCTACTAGATATCTGTGTGGCGTATGGACATGCCTCACGATACACAATAAACTGGGCAAAGTCCCTTATTTATGTACTACACGGGCCCGCGCCAAGGTTCCCGTGACACTGCGATATACAAATTGCAACTGAAGGAGAGGTGATCCCATTTGAACAGCTGCAGATAACATACGGGTTGGCACAGACAGAGACCTTTAGATACCTGGAGGTTAGACATGAGCTCCAAAGTGCCCTACAACAGGGCACACAGCTGCCAGAAGCCTCACCTCTGGAAGACAGACTCCTCACAGACCATCTGAATAAGAAATCCATCTCCCTAGTATACCGAAAAATAATAAACAACCAGCCAGACCCCATGGTAGCCCTTAAGGAATTATGGCAGATAGAGCAAGGGCCATTAAACGTGGCAGATTGGCAGGAAGCATTGGCTTCTCCCAGGGAGATAGCAATCCCCTCAAGGCTGAGACTGCTACAATTGAAAGTTCTACACAAAACATATTACGCATGTACGCTTCTTCATAAACTGGGGACTACTGATACACCGCTTTGCCTGAGACAATGTGGCCTCCCTGGTACGTTCCTACACACCATCTGGGAATGCTCCAACATTATGTCATACTGGGAGGCAGTCATGAACACAATGTCACAAGTCCCAGGGGTTGAAATCCTCCCGGAACCAAAACAATGTCTAATTAATATATGGATCCAACAGACCTTAACCACACAGACCAGGACTGGGTAACGCTTGGTATGGCGCTGGCAAAGCGAAATATAGCCTGTAACTCGGGATCTCGGCAGACTCCTAACCAGCAAAATTGGTGCCAAGATATAGACAATGCAATGGTAACTTTAAAAGCAGTGTATGTGCATAGAGGATACCCCAACAAATGGGCCCGGGTGTGGGGCAAATGGAACACCTTCTGTGGCAATATATGCGAACCCCCCCAAGAGGACACACTATCTGATGTTAGTGGCTAATGGAGATTAGAATGAAAAGAGTATATGTTGTGAGACAAGCCCGCTTGACTGTATACCTTATATATAAACTAGCAAACAGCATACAAATGTATAAGAGGAAGCGAAACTGTATACCTATGTAGAAATAATTATGACTACTGCCTGTCGTTATGTAAAAATGTACCGATTGTAATTTGTTGTAAAATAAAAACAAATTAAAAAAATAAAAGATAGCCAAGTACTGTAGTTGAAGGTAGATTAATCTTTCATTCTTTTCAACAGAAATGTTTATTTTACGAGTGTCAAATCCTCCCAGTGTGTGACAACCTTCTCCAAACAGCACTCAAGTGCCCACCCATCAACCCCAGTCTAACCCCAGTCTAAAATTCTGGGTTGTGATAGGGAGTGTGAGGGGAACGTGGTGGCATTAGGAGTTTTCAATAATGTGTCCCATGCTTCTTTGCAGGCTCTTATTATTTCAGATTCATAGCCTACTGCAGGATTACTGTGTCTTGGTAGACAGAAACAAAAGGTCTCAAAGCAGTCTTCCCAACAGTAATCTCCATGTATAGTCAGTGCTTAATGGAAAGACCACTCAAAGGCCACCATCAGAAAGGTCCCTATCACCTGTTGAGTCCACCAGGATTCCACATTTGTCCCTGTCATCTTCAACCTGTCATCTTCAACCTCTCACTCACATGCTGTCACAGGTAACAGCATCAACATTTGCCAGTGCTGATGATGCACAATTCTACTTGAAAGTCTCCTCCACTCCAGACATTCAGTGCCTCAAACACTACGTGCACCTTATCCAGATCTGGATGTCCAGCGTTCAACCTCAGAAAGGCAGAATTTTTGTTATGTCAAGAACAGCCACCAAGAAACAGTATACACCTGGCTCAATGATGTGAACCTTGATGCCTTTGAACCTCAACGTTCACTGAAATCCAAGTCACGAAGATTCACCCTGGACGCCAACCTCACCTTCAAGGAACACATTGCTGAAACTCAAAGAAGCATTGGTAGCAGCTCTCCCTTCTAAAGAATGTGAAACCATTTCTTCCAGGAAGTGACTTCAGAACTGCTTTTCTAGCCCTCGTACTCTTGCATCTGAATGGTGGTATGCCTTGCTACATGTCCTTTCAGACTCCACATTGCCCCCTCTTAAGGCTATCCTACACAGTGCAGCACATCTTAAGGGCCTGGTACAATAAGATCACATCACTCCCCTTTTGATGGCTCCCCTTGCAGGCCCACTTCATCTTCAAAATCAATTACACCATAGGTCAGCCAATGAGGGAAGGCAGCAGTCCCAAGCCTTCTGGGACCTCCGAGGCAGTGCTGCAGGTAAGTGTGACTTTTTTTTTTCTTTTTTTTAATGTTTGGTGTGTGCGTGTATGTATGAATATTTGGTAATGAGTGTTGTGAATAGATGTGTGTGTGTGTGTGTGTGTGGACATGTGTGAATGCATGGCTGTGTGTATGTTTGCGTGGGTCCCGTCCGCCCCACTCCCTCCTAAAATTACCGTCCTCCACTGCTGATTGGAGCTCTACAGCTTAGTTTCAGTGGCACAGTGAGCAAGGGACATGGTCAAATGCATTTTTAGGAGTCTATTGACTATTTTTATTTTGCTTTGAATTAATTTCTCCACCAGGTGCAAAACCATGGAGATCATTTTAAAAGTGTTTACATGATTTATAAACCCATAATGATTTATGGAAGTTCAGGAGGACCTGCCGGGTGGGCAACATTTTAGTATATATTTTGAGGTCAACGTTTGACAGTGATGTAGGTCTTTATGATGGACAGATTTTGAGGAGTCTGCCCAGCTTTTGAATTAGAGCCAAGTCTTCCGATCTCATTGAAATAGGTGTCACTTTGATTTTCAAAAATGAATTATAGACCCTAGCTAATTGCAGATTTACGAAGCTGTGACACAGTGCAAGGCAGAAAAAAAACGTTGCTGTGCTGTCACATATGGAGACGCCAGAAATGTGCCATATCTGCTGAAACATAGCAAATTCCGGCTCTCTCCCTGCAGTGGCACACACACTACAGCCCAGCACCAATACAGGCACTCTTGCACCATGGTCAGGATTGCTTTTGTGCAGGAAGGGACATTCTCCTGCTAAAATAAAATCCTTGCAGGCTTTTTCCTCTTTATATGTGTAAAGCGTAATTTTTTTATGCTTTCCCAGGTTTACTACTGGTAGTAAATCTGGAAATGTGTCAAAAACCATGGGTGGATGCCTGGAAACACCTACGCTCCACCCTTGGATTTGCCTTCCCAGGGCAGTTATGTAAGGCAGCAACTTGCTCTGCGTTGCGTTACTCCAGATTTACTATGCCACACAGAGCCACACGTGGCATAGTAAATCTCACTTAAGGTTTGCGTTGCCCTTGTGTGACACGAGGGCAACACCATCATTATTCCAAAATGGGCTCTTCCGGTATAGTACTCTGCTGTGGGTCCAACACCAGGATGGAATGTTCACTGCAAAAAGATATCCAGTTGATCTGTATCAATAGGTCCTCATTTGTATAGGATAGAAAAAGTCCTGCAAAGCTTGTGGTTTACCCTTCTCTGAGTTAGGAAGCTGGCCAATCAGACCAATAACATTTGGGATCCCAGTTCTAGTTTAAAGTATTCTCAATCTTGCCACTAGTCACCTGTTTGGTTTGCTAGCTTTTCCATAAAAGCATTGCTTAATCCTCAGAAATATGTGTTCAGTGCATTGAGTAATCGAAAGTTTAAGTTGACCTTTTAGGGTTGTGTCGTTCTTAAGCAAGGCCATTGTACACTTCACCTTATAGGGTTCTCCCTCATCTATCAGGTCCCTTTCCAACCTTTTGTTGTTAGTTACCTATTACTTTGCTGATTGGCTTTAGCCACTATACATTTCCCTCTCATTTCTACATTCAAATGTAGGGTTGGACGCAGTGGTGTTGAACCGGTTTTAGGAGGGGGGCTGCCATTAATGTTATATCACTGAAACACAGGGATTGTGAAAAGACCAAGCGTCGCACAATAATAAACAAGTGTAGCAAATGTGCAAAGCCCATTCCGCAGGAGACTGGAAAGGGTGCAGTATTTAGCTGAGAGATTCATTTTGGAGCACTGGTGAGGTAGCACACTGTCATTTACAGACAACACCTTGTCCGTTGAGATGGCCACTACATTTTCACAGACATACAGTTTACTGTTAAAATGAAAAAGTGCAAAAACGACAATGTGTGGAAATCGGGTTTCAGTGAATATTCACTGTAAGGAAACTGGCCATTAGTTGTGTGTCCTGCACAAGTAATGGGTCCACATTTGACCTCCACTGGGAATCCAACACCCCATTGTAGCGCGTGTCTCTCTCAGGGTAGCGGATCAGAGCAGACTGAGGCCTACTCAAGGGAGGTTGTGTGAGCCAGTAACCACCATTCGCTGGTACAAAGTAACAACCTTCAATAAATCATTTTCCAGTCTGCCCTTTTTTTTTTGTTTGAAAAGTTAAAGTACATTTATTACACATGCACTACTCAATATTACACAGTAACTTACAAATATATATAAGGCTGGTGATAAAACCTTGGATAGCATTGCGTAAACAACTCTGACTGCCTAAAGATTTCAAGATCAACAAACCAGTTCTCAAAAACACCATCATTTCAGGAGTAAATGCAATAATCAATAATAAGCATGTATGAATGCACTTACTATTGTTAATAAAGCATTTGCACTTTGATCAGTAATCACTGTCAACATTATCATTTCAAAAAAGCATTTCAAAATGAACTTCACGTGTGTCTGTGTGCTATTTTATGTACTTATAAAGTCATGAAAAATGCAATCATAAAAACAGTCCCTAGAGGAAATCATATTTTGATCACACAACATGTAACCATAGACTTAGCCCCTAGAGAGCCCTGTACACGTTCCTTCTTTTAGATAGCTTTAGGCCACAATAACTGAGGTCACATACATAGTCTGCAAGGGCGCTGCACTTCCAGCTATAGAACACATGCTGCAGTCCTGGGAATACTTAAAGGCCTGAAGAAAATCCTGGTTTGGTTATCCTTTTTGTGTTCCACTAAACATAGGGTCAGTACTTGTATTAACATCCTTTGGGCCTCTTTGGAGGGAGCTGTTACGCTCCTGCAACTGCCCCACACTCAGCAGAAAAGGTTTTGTCAATTCCAAGCCCTGCAGGGCATTATGGGGTGTTCCCCTGGGAGCATGCACATGTTATTAGCGTCCTTGGTGATTACTTTGTTGAAGCTACCTAGCCTCGCGGTGTGCACTCTCTTTTTGGGGGGTGTTCGGTTCCACCTGGGCACACCTGCATGCCTTCTGTGTTGGGAGGCAGCCCAGGTAGCCAAACCCTGACTACCCCCAATTAGCTCCCACGCTAGCAGCACTCTTCCGTGCTGATGTGGGAGGCAGAAGTTCTCTTTCCCGGTCCGTATTTGCAGTCAGGGTGCTTCTTCTTCTTGGCTCCCCCGTGCACTGGCATGGAGAATGGGACATGCCTACCACTGAACTGGTCCCAGCCCCTCCTCCTCCATTCAGTGGGGTACAACCGCGCTTCCCCCACTACAGACTGTGTTGGGGATTCCTTGGCGGTGTGATGACGTTCCCCTAATTTCTTCTGACTGAAGGGTCTGGAGTTGGGGTCCTGGCCCAAGTGCATAGTGTGGCCTGGGGATTGGGATCCCCGGACCTCCAGATCTCTGGAAAGGGAGCTCCACGCATGCCCCCTCCCAGGGTCCATAAAGACACATTCTCCTTTCGGTGACCTCCAGGCTCTGGCCAACCCCAGGGGGGAGGAGGGTATAAGCAGCCGGGTTTAGGAGCTCTATGCACTCTGTGCTTGCTGGTGGGGTCAAAGGTCAAATCCTTCACTTGCTGATATCTCAAGCCCTGTTGAACTGTCTTGCACACTCTTGGGCTCCAGCATAAAATCACAACCAGGGTAGAGTTCTCCCCCTTTTAAATGGGGCAGACGGATCTAGAAGCAAGGCATCTCTGGTCTATCACCTCTCCGCCCCAACCCTCCTGCACAACCTGCTGGAACATTTCAAAATGGCGTCATCCAGGAGTCAAAGTTCACATCTCTTCTGTGGGCCTTAGCGCTGCCTCTTGCTGACATAACTGCCAGGGCCTTTCGCACTAAGACTTCAAAGGGAAGCCTCCTACTGGGTTGGCTCTAGTTGTCTGAGCTTCCTACTTTGTTCAGTGGCCTTGGGCTGGCTCATCCCTGGTATGATGTGACAAGTGATTGAGTGAAGGAGATCCTTCATCCCAAACTCTTTCCTCCTATGGAGGTGTTAATTGCTCTCTTTGTGTGAGGTGGCCTTTGTTCCTGCTGCTGGAGAGAAATGTAATTAACTTGGCCAGCAGAGTGACAAAAGGCCGAGGCTCTGATCCTGAGCTGAGCCAGATAAGTATGACAATCCTGGATGACCCATAAGCTGTACTGATATCTTTTGGGAACTCTCATTTTTGGGTTTGGCATATAGATTCCACCCCAGTTTGATATATCACTGGTCTCTGTAGGTGTAAGAAAAGCAAAACTGCACTCTGAGGGAGTCTTTCCCATAGGTGTATAATGGGGTGTCATTGCAGCTAAGACAGTGAACCACACAGACTTTCCCTGTGAGGGACTTTAACATTATGAGGCTTACCCAGGTCAATATCCAATCCTACAGAGTCCCCTCTGCTCCAGGGTCTCCCACACGCAGCCATCACATGTGTGCACGCTTGCTCCCATGTACTCAGCCAGGTGCCCCTTACCTTTGCTGCATTGAGGCGGCTTGATCTTAAAAGGCGGACACTGGCTGTAAACACACCCAGTCCATTTACTATGGGCGAGTCACCGATTCTATGGCTCACCCACAGTAAAGAGGTCAAAAACCAGATGATCAAAAAGTGAAAAATTCGATTGGATTGGATTGGCAGAATCCATCACCTTACATTTACTATTTGCGCATTACCAAGTAAAGTGCCTTGATTTGTTTTGATCCTATTCAAATCTTCGTTTCCATCACATGTGCTTCATTTGTGTCTTTTTTTAATTGTTTGTAGAATCTGAAATATGTGTATAGTTCATTTACCCGTATTTAAATGTTGTATTTTAGAAAAAAAACTGATGTCCTACAACCTTTCATTCACCTCCTGTACCCCAGCAATATTGTCACTTAGATCACTTTTACAAAATCCTCTCAATTTGCAGTCAGAGAAACAAAAGAACACACCAGTTTACGAATAAGCAGCAATTTGTCAGACGACATAGCCTGACATTTGACATTTGTCTTTGAATGGCAAGCAAATGTGAGAACATAAAAACAAAATTGAAAGGCATCTTTATTGCACATTCACCTTCTGAACTCCTGCATGATTATTTATGGGGATGCTCAGCACCCCGCACCTCTACTTACAGTGCCTATAGTTGGACACAATGTCAAAGTACACCGCCATATTATTTTACCTACTTGTTTATTCCAGTTCAAGTCTAGGATTAAGAATAACAACCTATCGTTATTTATGTTATGAGCATTGCCTCTCTCCCCTCAAGTTTTCCCAAGACCAATACATAGAGACCCTTCTTGGAGTCTCTCACAACCACTTCCATCTCAAAACTAAGACCCCCGTGTACAGTAATCATAACCCCACAAACATTCTAGTACATGATAACAAAATATTTGATCAGGTACAGTCAATACCACATTAGTCATGAGTCTTTAGATGCTTCCCCCACCCCCATGGACTTCCGTAAGAACCTCAAGACATGGCTCTTCCAGACAAAACAGGCATGCAGGCAAAAATACCATTCTTTATTAAATGTGGTTTTAAAAAAGATGTCTTATATTTCAATATTATAAGTAATACAAATGAATTTGAAAGTTTGCCTTCCAAGCCGCAATAGCAATTTCCGTCATTTTCTTTTAACAACCTTGCAACCTATTGGGATTTATTGAGAAGATTTCAGCCTATCTTGAATTTTAGAATATCATATCTCATCTCTGGATCAGGCAGATGGGAAATATAAAGATACATTTTATCGTCTTGCCAAGGTGATTAAAACAATCTTGTTGACTTCCTCGTAGTCAGATAATTCAGATTATGTTTTCTTGATTCCGATTTGACCATCATAAGTAATTCACGTTTGACAAGTTTAATGAGGAACTTGCATTTGATAGCTTTAATCTGTTTTCTTAACTCCTTAATCCACCTCGAATCACTACTTGAGATTTCAAGCAGAAAAGCTTGGTGGTTTTATGAAATGGACATAGCTCAAGTTTATTTCCAAATTGCAGAGTTTGAAGCATTACTGTGTATCACAATGATGTCACATTTGCTTCCACATTTACAGCTTGCCCCATCAATGACGTTGGTGAACTTAGCAAATATTTCAAACACTGCCCTCAAATCCATAGAGTTTTATCCCCCCAAACAGAGCATCTATGCACCATTTATGATCTGCGGCTGACCATTGCTATATATACTGTACGAATGGGTGTTAATGACGGGCCAACAAAATCTGTCCTAAATTTCTTAAGACGTATACATACCAGAAAGAAGACCCTACAGACCATTGATGCAGATAATTGTATAGTTGATATGTATAAATACGTAGGGGCAGATTTACAAGCCCCTTGCGTGACTTTTGCGCTGCAGTTGCGTCACTTTTTTGACGCAACAGCAGCGCAAACAATGCGGCCTATTTACAACGTGACGCATCTAGGGAGATGCGTCACGTTGTAAAGCCCTGCGTCACATTATACCTGCGTCAGGTATAATGTATGCAGGGTGGGCGTTCCCACGCAGGAAGGCCTCGTAAAAGTGACTCAGTGAAATCTACAAGATTTCACTGCCCTACTTTTAGGACGCCACTGCATCAAAACCTTACGCCTGCTTCAAGCACGCGTAAGTAGTGACGCAGTGTAGTGGGAATAGGCCTCAACACGCATTGCTGGAGTTGCGTCGTGCGTGCGACACGACTCCAGCAAATGCGTGACTTTTCTGCCAACAGATGCGTCACAATTTCTGACGCATCTGTCAATCCTTGAGCCATAGTGCACTGCATTGTAAATACGGCGCATCTATGGTGGCGCAAGGGTTTCTAAGGGTGGCGCAGGGAAAGTGACGCATCTGTACAGATGCTTCACTTTCTTGTAAATCTGCCCCCATAGATTTTTTGATTTTGCTCATAAACAATTTTTGAGCAACACATAAGAACAAACAAAAACATTTAAAAAAACACTTTACTAGAATGAAAATCAAACAATTATAATCATTTGCATAAATGTTCTTCGCCCTGACAGTGTCAGGCTGCCGCTCTTCAGGATCTGCGCGATGCTCAAGAGGTCCACCTCCCAGCAGTACCAATTCCTCTTGCCGTCTTGGCACGGAAGCTTGGTGTGGACAGGCAACGTAAAGGGTGCTAGGGAGGGAACAGCAGGAAAGGAGATCTGAAAATAGAAAGAATACTTGGTCAATCTTTTCGTTCTACAATGAGGATTTGTGTCCAGTATGCACACAATTAATTTTATCCATCATCATCTGAAAGGAAAATTAGCATTCTTTGCCATTTGTAGGTTACCTTTTTTCACCTAAGAAGGCTTTTAGTAGTAGATGGTTCTGCCAGCTGTAAAGCAAAAGTTCCACGTTAACATTCACACCTCTCACAATTGCAATATTACGTCTATCCTTCTACTGTCAATTAAAACATCTACACATACCCTAATGTAAGTCTTAGTTCGATAGTAGGGTTCTGTTCATCTTCACATTGCTAAAACTGATATCAACTTTTTCCATCTTAGAGCCGAGGTTCTTCTCTCGAATGAGTGATCAGAAGGCTGTAAGAGTCTGTGAAAACAATGCAGGCCTGTGTACAAATGCCTTCGTTCAATAATAGTTCAAGACTTTCCCATTACCTTTAAAGCTCACGCAAGATCGAGATACTGGGATGACAATTACTTATGCCACAACTAGGACTCTAATGTTGTTCTTGTTCTGTCATTAAGTAAATAGGTTATTATGCTCGGAGCAAAAGACCATAGAGCAGTGTCGCGGTTTCTAAAGGATTTGTTGCAGGAGACTAAGGGCCTGATTACAGTTATGGCGGATCACTCCGTCACAAACGTGACAGATATCCTGTCCACTCTATTACAACTTCTATAGGATATAATGGAACTTAATGCGGCGGGCGGGCTATCCGTCATGTTTGCGACAGAGCATCCCATCTGCCAAGATCGTAATCAGGCCCTAAATGCAGGCAGGTCTCTTCTCCTAAAGCTTCCTGAATAGCGTGCACTGGTATTTGGATGGGGCCACTGATATATCCGAACCCCTCCCAAGATAGTCGATATAATCCTGAAACCCTCAGGCTACTGGGACATGTAGTGTCTTCTAAAATGGCAAACAAAATAAACCAGAAATAGCAGACAAAGAAACGTAAGACCAATAAAGGCACAGCAAACGGAAAACATACATTTAAGCGCATCACAAGCAGGAAGGTGTTAAAGAAGCAAGAGTTGCAAACAGAATGAGACTCCTACAACACTGGGACGCACAATAGCTGGACTCACCATTGCAAGTTGGACACAACAGCACAAGAGGGTGAGCACTGAGCACCAAGCACTATAGTCTAATGGGTGTGCATGCACACTTGGCACAACATAGGATTACACCGAAGGTGCTTAGTCTATAGTTACTGAAGCCTACGCCTCCTGATAGTATTCCTCACTCCCAGATGCCATCTCAGACCCGGTTTGAGTGGAAATGTTATGTTATGTTACAGCTATTCATAAAGCGCAGTCACCCCACGGGTATCCTGGAGCTGTATTATGCAAGTACTGCTATTAACACATATTCCTATATAGATGTCAATTGCTAGGTGTTATCAGGCGATCTGAATTACTCCTTTGGAAAGAGCCATGTTCTCTGCCTCTTTCTGAACTGTAATAAAGCTTCTGTCTGTCTCAGAGTAGACAGGAGCTCATTCCAGAGTCATGCTGCTCCAATACTAAAAGCTCTTCCTCCAAATCTTGTTGTTCTAAACCTGGGCCTGCTTATCAGGTTGGCTGAGGACTAACAAAGGCTTCTGGTTGGGACATACCATTTGAATTTGTTTTGCAGCAGTATGGGCCCAAGACCATGCAGTGCCTTAAACACCATACAGAGTGATTTCAACTGTATCCTCTGCGTCAGTAGAAGCCGATGAAGCTCCCTTAAAGACATGGAAGCCGATGTTCTGTGTGTTCTCTTTAAGGCTAGTTTTACAGCTATTGTCGACTCTCTGGAGTCCCTTAATCAGGAAATTTGGAGCACCCCATAGCAGAGCATTACAATAGTCCAATCGACTCAGGATGACACTTCTTACTACTAGTGCTCTGGCTGAGACAGGTAGCATTGGAAGTATTTTTCGTAGTGCTCTGATAAGGGAAAAGCAAATCTCAGCCGTTTTATTCACTTGGGTTTCTAGAATCAGTTTGTTTTTAAAAAAACCTACTCCCAGATTGTGCACGGTCTCTGAGGGTTTCAGTGGCTTATCTGTGCGGATAGGCCAGAAATTAGTCGGGAAGGAACTTTCTTTGCCATACAGCATAGGATCTCCGTTTTGTCACCATTAAACTGCAAGGTGTTATCTTTAAGCCATCCTGCAGTCTTTTGCATGCACTCATGGAAGCTGTTAAGTGATATTGATTGATTCCCCTCCAATGACAAGATAAGTTGTGTGTTGTCCGCATAGTTCATCTGTTTAACTTT
Organism: Triturus cristatus; assembly: GCF_964204655.1. Lineage (NCBI taxonomy): Eukaryota > Metazoa > Chordata > Amphibia > Caudata > Salamandridae > Triturus > Triturus cristatus. The sequence goes on along the minus strand of NC_140590.1, from coordinate 460,849,958 downwards.
GTATGACTTAATAATTGAAATCAGTGGGCTCACATAGATATTGAACAATATAGGGCTAATCGCCGGTCCCTGAAGGACACTGTGCTTAATATTTCCAAAGTTAGATTTGAAGGGGGTAAGGCCACTGCCTGTTGTCTGTCCGACCAGTATGACTGAAGCCACTTCATTACCGTGCCTCCTACCCAATTTTAGTAAGCCTTTTCATGAGGGTTCTGTGGTTGACAGTATCGAATACGGTAGACAGATCCAGTAGGATCAGTACAACTGATTGTCCTTTGTCCACTTGCATTCTAAGTTCATCCATGACTGTTAGTAGAGTGGTTTCTGTTTGATGTGCTGGTCGGAAGCCAAATTTCTTATCTTCCAGCCTATGATTAGTTTCTAGGAATTGAGAGAGTGTTTTGCTGACCAGATGTTCTATTATTTTCACAGGATAAGGTAAAAAGGGAAATCGGTCTATAGTTATTAGGGCACATGGGGTCTAACATGGCTTTCTTCAAAAGTGATGTAACTATAGACTGTTTCCAACATGCTATTACTGCTCTGCTACTCAAAGATTGGCAGCAGATCTTTCGGAGTTGTGGAAAAGTTACTCCTTTAATTCTTTCCACACCCGGTGCGGTAATGGATCCAGCGGGGATCCTGAGGAGACACTCGGAGCTAACGTATTGAAGCCATCCTCTGTTAGAGTCTCGAAATGTCCCAGGCTATATCTTATCCACCGTCTCCTCTTTCTGAGCCAGTGATGGCATCTCAGCCAATCTAACCTGGCCATGTCCTTCTGATTGGTCTGTGTTGCCCGTTTCCAGATCTTCAATGATTTGATATATTTTCTCCTCAAAGAATGTAGCTAAACTATCACATAGGTCCTATATGGCGGTGATCTTATTTTTAAGGCAGTCACGTTTAGGGAGATCAGTCATTATTTTAAATATACTTTTAGCACTATTCGACACACTTAAAATAGTGCTAGCATAGTGCTCTGGTTTTGCTCTGGAGATCTCAATTTTATAGTTGCTCAAATCACCGATGGAAGGTGAGCACCAGACATGGAGCAGGATGTTTAACACCAGCTCCCTGGAGTCATTTTCTGACCTATATCCATTCCAGGATACCAGATACCAAAGGCAACCACCCAGTTTTATGTAGTCCAAAAGTCTACAAACCTCGTATTCCCATTGGCCATCCCACAGAATAGTCTTTTTAGCTGCTTCCACGTTTTTCAAGATGATTTCTTGTGTATTTTTGCCACATGGTCAAGAACCTCCAGAGTACTCTCGGTGTCTGCAGGTAGTGACCAACGTATAGTATGCTGATGATATCCTAGGTAGCAAAAAACATTGACATTACAATGGATCTAGGAGTGAGATTGTTTATATGACGTTTCTGCTAACCATAAGAGATTAATCCAGAAGTCAGTTGCTTTTGTGACTTAGCAGCGAAGATACTGTTTCAGAGTCTGTTTTAACCACTCAGTCTACCCATTGGACTGAGGATGATAGCTTTTTTAAAGATTGGCTTCTATTTCTAAAGCTTCACACCATGTATGCCAATAATCTGCGAAAAATTGCACACTTCGATCAGATAGATTATTTTTCAAATTCTCTTTATTGAGTTTTGTAATTGAGCACAACAGAAAAGATTAGGTACCCTTCGAAATTTATGTGATTACATTGGAAGTCTCTCATCACATTCAGTGGTCTTGTGGTATACAATTAATATGCTAGCACTCGAGAACAAGTACGAAAATAACATATTCAGAGTGTCGATACAGGTATGGCAGAATTTATTATGACTTCGGAGAGAGAATTTCTCCCACCGCCGGTAGCGTCAGATAGGAGCTGAGGGGGCTCCATCTATTTTTGGGGTGAGATTTCACTGGCATCAGCGCCCAGCAGTCTTACAATCTTTGTTTGCAATATGCTGCATCCCTCAGCCAGTCATCGGGTTTGGGGATTGTGCACATTCCCCAATCCATCGCCACCCTTCCCTTCGTAAGTAATATCAGCACTGCTGTCAGGCGGCGGGTGCCAGTTAGAATATCCTTGACATACCCTAGTAGGGCCATGAACATAGTTATGAGCATGGGGCTCTGTCATCGAGTCTATGCAATTTAGAACTGCATCCCAATAGTCAGCTAGTCTAGAGCATCCCCATGCAAGGTGCAATAAATCGGCTCCCACAGTACTGCAGTGGGCCTCCAGGGCTAGGCTCATCCTCCACAGGCCTGTAGGGATGCAATAAGTGTGGTGTAGTAGCTTTATGTGTATTAGCCTCAGTCTGTAGTTGGGTAATAGCCTGTTATATCCTGAGTTCAATGCTATTCATGCCCTGCCCGTAGAATCTTACTGTGATGACATGTCATAGAATGTTATGAGTCAATTGTTCACAGTTGACTAGGCTGAGCAGCATGCTGGCTGCTCCTGGTGGGGTCTATTGTACCATCTTGAATAAAGCTACCTGAAACTCATCACTTGTACCTGACACAATCACTACACAGCCTGCTAGTTGGGGAGAAGCAGTACCTTCACTTTTCTTCTGGAAAGTTATTACCATCTCTGCATCGCTTAAGGTGTGAGCCATTTCTTGCATAGCAGGTTTGGGTGGGTGATCAGTCATTTGATTAAGGAATTGCTCAGCACGCAGTCTAGAGCTAGCAGGGGTGCAGGAAATGTGCTGCGTGCGGCCCTGCAAGCGCTGCGCAGTCTACAGTACAGGATTAAGACAAATGACATGCAGCGGGTGCAGGCCTGCAGGTCCTACATAGATCTGAATTTGCATGTGGAGTAAAGGTGGTCCAAAGTCTCCAGGCCTAGCATGCACAGCTGACGTTCGGCAGATGCATCTCTGGTGGTGGCCAGTGCCAGGTTATCAGCGAGTGGAAGGTCTGTTGAATATAGGCAGTCCAGTCAAGCTCTACTGCAGAGGCAGTGGAAAGCCCACACAGTGCGACAGGCCGTGTCACTCTCTCGTGTAGGGGCACTGGTGTAGTTCAAATTACTGCCTGTACAGGGCATGCTTCAGTATTGTATGTCTCAGTCACAGTCCGAGGCAGGAATTGTACCTGGTGTTTCCTGTAGACTGTGCAGTGGGCCTGTGTGAATCAATAGTACAGCTCAATATCAAGCGCGCATAGCACTCCTTGTTCATAGGCAACGTCAGTACTTCCCAAGACAGTTGTGGCCCAGCTGCGCAAGTGTAGGGAGAAGGGGCAGAATGTGGACAGCAAGCATTTTTGCTAGAATTTTGTTATCTATCTTTATCATGGAGAGGGGCCTGTATGAGTCGCCTTTATTTGGTGGCTTCTCTGATTTCAGGAGTGTAACTATTAGTGCTTCTCTTACTGAAGGGGGCAGGTAACCAACACTCCTAGCTTCTTCTTGCATTGCCAGTGAATGTGGTGCCAGACCCTCCACGTATGCTTTGTAGAATTGGGCGGTCAGGCCATCTAGGCCATGGTCCTTGCCCACTGCCATGTTCCAGATGGGCTAAATAACATAATCGAATGGGAAGGGGGTGTCCAGGTAGAGTCTATGGTTATTGTCAAGCTAGAGTAGTTGTTTGGAGTTGAAGTATTCTGTCAGTCTGTAAGATGGTGTTTCCCCCTAAGAAGTATAGAGCCCGGGGTAGAACTGGAGCATGGGCTGGGTAAAATCTGCTTAGGAGTGCTGCAATTCTCCAGCAGGATCAGAACATTCTGTGATGTAAGAGCTGCTCCATTGCTAAAAAACATGTTTCAGCCATTTCAAAATAGCGCATTTCAAGCTGCCAGAGATAACGCCCAGATCGCAAATAATACCGGATTGTATAGATATGCATATTCTCGGAATATATCCTTCAAAGGCTTCCCAGAGCACACCTCGAGAGTCAACTGAGCAATGGTAAAGTCCGGATAGGTGGATATTCTGCTGCCAAGGTAGCTAAGTTCTCCCTTTTCACGTGTGAGATGCAAAATAGTGTCCCACCGTCTGTAACAGAGTAATTGTGCTATAATGGGTTGGCAAGGGACGCGGCCCCAAGAAGTGATGGGTGCACTCCAGTGAGAACATGGTGGTTGAGTAGACGACAAACAGGGCACGAAGGAGGGTTTCTATGCTGTCCTCTGCAGTGATCATGGTGGTGGATTCTGGGTGGCCAAGGATTCTGATGTTGTTGCACATAGAGTGCACCTCTAGGTCTCCATTTGTAAAAGTTGCTCCGTGCGCATTCCCACTCCATCCTCCGAATCAGAAACGTGTTGTTCTAAATGGACAAGATGCTCATCATGTTTGTCAAGGTAGTTGACCATTTGGTCAAGTAAGGTGGTCAGCATATCAATCTTGGTGTCAAAGCTTGTGAGGCCATATTGCACACCTACAATTAGGTCTCTAACCTTCTGGCCCCTCAGTGAGCTGCAATGGCTCCATCAGGAGTGGGCTCTCTGGAGGCGCCCTCCTCTGCAACTTTCAGGGTTGTGTATATCAAAGAATATATTGGCCTGATGCTTGTCTGGCTTCCCCATCGTTAAGTCTGTTGGAAGCGTAGAAGTTACAGAGGCTATGTAGATGTGGGAGTAAAGGTGCTATAGCTGCAGTAATGTCAGGCCTCCCGAGTACATGCAGTTGTTGGGCACGCTACTGGAATGGTCCGTTGTGCTGCAGAAATAATACAGGAGAGGGAAAGCTTGTTGTATCGCCACATCTCAGGATCATTGTGCTGCAGCCGAGGAACCTCTACTCCCCGGGCCACCCTGGGGGCACAAAAAGGCTTCAGCAGAGCAATCAGCATGGGGGTCCCCCCTACAGGCAGCCCAGTGCAGCCAAGTGTATCGACGGTGGCCAGCAGATGTCAATCGGGACCTCGTCCTGACCTCCAGGTGGTAGCAAGAACGCCAGCCACATGGTGTTCAAGTGGTGGTGGGCCCCTGTCACAGGTGCCTCTTACGGCACAGATTTGGGGGGTGGCCCACCCGGCACAGCAGATGAGTAGTGGTCATCCTCCAGCGTGTTATTCTGTCTCTGAGGGCAGGGAAGCTGGAGACAACGGCCCATCTGCCCCAGTAGCCACCGTGGTCCTCCTTCTCACAACCATAGTTGCTCTCACCCCTACCTCCTGGAAGGGTCCAGAGATGAGAATGGAGCTCCAGATCTACCCCTAGCTGCTGCATTGTCTCCACCATGAGGCAGTGGGCACAACCGCAGACCCCGGGCAGGTAGAGCTCCGCAGCACCATGCCTCTCATCCAGCGCTGCACATAGGGCCGGCGCCGAATGCTCAGGTGCTTCAAGTCGACTTGATGAGTTCTAGTGGTCCGCCAATCACACCACAATGTTACCCAAGGCAGTTCTCAGTGCTGTCCGGCATGGATGACAGTCCTCTGTGGGGGATGAAGAAAGATTTTTCTCCAGACTGGTGAAGTATCACACAATAGCAGCCATCTTGCCACCCGGCTCTCAGGCGCCTTCCCTCGATCAGATAGAATGGTATCTGGCAGACCATGTAATCAGACTATATTACTTGCCCCAGTGTCTACCGGTTTGGATTATTTTCAGCTCTGTCAGGCGTACTTCACAGGTCTTGGTTTCCACCGGTTTATGCGCTTTTGAGCTACTGTTTAACATGTTATTATGTTGCTATATTGCCGCAAAATAGTTAACGCAATTAGAGAGACTGTATGCAGATTATGTATAGTTATATTAGTAATAAAATTTTGGCATGGATTGCCATTTATTAAGAATTTGGTCATTATGCTTCTTTACAGAAATTTGAAGTACTTGTGAAATACACTAGACTTCTTGGAAAATACAAGACTTGCTTTATTCACATGAAAATACATACTGATTCAAGGTATGTTTATCTTTTGGCCTGGACTGTTCTTCTTTTTTATACATCCACGTCACTTTGCACACATTTCTTTTTTCTCTTTCTTTCTCACTTTTTTTGTTTATATTGACGGATTCTTCTATTCACTCTATTCTAGATTTGCTTGTTTTTTGGATTGGACTGTTCTCTATAACATATCTATTCTACTTCATATATATTTAATTTCCTCTTTTCCATTTTTTTTCTGTTTAGACTCAAGGATTCTTTCTAACCATACTATTCTAGCATATACTTTCTGATTTCTTTTTGATGTTCAAAATACCTGTTGAGGTTTATTTAACATGTGTTTACCAATACCTAACAGGTTGACAATTTCCTAAAAAAACAAAAAAAAACTTAGTTGTCGTTACTCAAACATTTGTTTGTACATATGTTTATAATGTGATGCAAATGTCTCAGATGTTGATTTGTGTAATTTTATGGGCACTTTTAAATGTTGTCGAAAATTTGTTTTGTCTTTATAATTTACATATTATATGGTCATTTGTTCGTGTTGCTAGTCCTGTGCTCTATGATTTATCTGTAATATCTATGTTGTTTTATCATGTTACAGCCCTGATGATGTTCCCCTTGAGGGAATGAAACGCGTTGGCTGACCATTCTTTTTATCTACAAAATTTAAATGAAAATTAAAGAGGACATTTAGTTAAAAGAATTTTTTGGCTCATTGGACTATCTTATTCGTGCACCCCCATTTTCATTTATTCTTGACGTATTGATCTGGAGCACAGTAGCGCCATTCAGCGGCTGGCGTATGGGGTGGATTGCACGACAATCATCACATTTATCTCAAGAACTGGTGTGAGGTGCGGCAAGAAGGGCCCGCCGTTGTTGCAGTTGGAATATTATTCTTTCTGGGCCAGCAAGCACTCAACATCATCCAGAACTAAAAATGCCACGGTTTGATGATAATAGAGAAGAGATGGCACAGGACTTATTTGGAAGAAATACTAAACTACCACAAACAGGACCCACTACACAGAATACATTGGGACCACGTGCTTTATTTGTCAAATTGGAACGTCTAAAAAAACAAGAATTATCAAGGTGGTGGGATGGGGTGACCCTTCAACAGTATATAGATAATAAGAAAGTGCCAAGAGGGCTACGTATCCTTATTTTCCCCACGTTTGAGGACCTTAGCGAGGAATTGTTAAATGAATGGGAGGCTAACCTAGAAGGTGCCTCTTTAATAATGATGCAGATCTTGATCAGACATGCCATAGAAAAAGGGGCGAAACTCTTATCAGAGATGAATATATAGAAAAGGAAATTGAAACTTGTGGTAATAAGGAATTAATTGACAAAAACTATGGCATTCTCCAGAAAGTGATTGAGGGGCATCAAAATTACCTAAAAGAGAAGAAATTACGTAAGATCAGTCGGGACGACAGAGATTACAGGGAGGGGAGGATCTATACATTTGCCAAAAAATATGACACAACTTTGGTGGCAGATGATAAAAAACGATCCAGAGAAGCTAGTGAAGATACAAGATCAGTAAGTAGCACCTCCCTATCATCTGTTGGGAGTACATCATCGAATACTAATCCCAATGCACACCCTTTAGGGGCGGGAGCCACAACCTTTCAAAAAGAAATGGCCAGACTCAAGATAAGTGGCAATCAAGCAAAAAAGACACAACAGCAAAAAAGACAAGGAGAGGGGGCAGACGGGGACAAGGAAGGTGCAGCAGAAGATTTACTAAGAAGGTCAGAAGAGGGGAAAAGTCAAACAGAAGTAAAAAAATTTGGGGTGACAATGAATGAGGGGGATGGGGAGTACTCCGATCTAAGAGTGGTGAACTTGTCCAGTAAAATATTGGATACTGATGAGACAAACTTGTTATGCAGAGGGCTGGGATTTTGCCCTACACAGGGTGGTGATTTCACAAATGTACATGTAGATCTTTTCAAGTTCAGTGGAATGTTAAAATTAAAAGATTTTTTCAAAGACAAACTGCCTCCGAATAAACTCTCTGATGAGATGAAACAAACTGACCTCACAATAGCGGAGGTTAAAAACATTCAATGCTTACTATCACTAAGTGATGGGGAGGAGGTGGGGATGCATACAATTCTAGATGACCTTGATATCAGTGAGAACGTTACGAAAGAAAGTGGGTTACGTCCCAGGTCCAAGTTTACCCCAATGACATATCACGGTAATATTGATATCTTTACTGAGCGGGTGAGTGAGGGTCTATACCAATTGGAAAAACAAAGTAGATGTATGAACAATCAGCAACACAACCTCACATTTGGAGAGAGACTAGCACTAAAAAGGTTGAAGAATGACAATAACATCGTCATTAGGGAATCTGATAAGGGTGGTAACGTCGTGGTCATGGATATAAAAGACTACAAAGGTGAAATTGAACGACAACTTGGGGACAATGACTGCTATGGTAGATTGGACCACAATCCCACACGAGAACTGATTATTGAAATCAGTTTGAAGCTAAGGGAATGGAGAGATATGGGTCTGATCAGTGAACAGGAATTCAGCTACCTCAAAACAGAGAATCCCAGATTTCCCTGTATTTACATCTTTCCCAAAGTGCACAAAAAGGGTAACTTCCCTCCAGGAAGACCGATCATCTCAGGTATTGGGTCCGTTACCGAGAAGATGTCTGAATTTATTGACCTCAGAATTAACAAACATGTCCTAGATCTCCCTTCCTATATTCAGGACAGTAAGGATATTTTAAACAAATTCCAAGACTTTGAGTGGTCCGATGAACTTTTATTTGTCACCTTTGACGTCACCAGTTTATATACTTGTATTTAACATGAGTATGGCCTCAAGGCTGATGAATTTTATTTGGACAGGGAGAATGCAGATCAGTTTGACCAAAATCAAATGATCATGGAGATGTTGAAATTGGTCCTCAATAGGAACTATTTCCTATACGACGACGTCTGGTACCCTCAGAGGAGAGGCACGCCCATGGCGTCCAGGTTTGCCCCCTCTTATGCCTGTCTCTTTATGGGATGGTATGAGAGGGGACATGCATGGGGAAGATGTGCCTCCCCTTGGACTGAATTCATCGTGTTCCGGGGGAGGTACATCGATGATATCATCTGCCTCTGGTCGGGTTCTGTTTCACAACTTCAGGACTACTTTGAATACCTTAACTCTAATCCATTTAATGTCAAACTCACAATGGAATTTAGCAATGAGAAAATCAATTTCTTGGATTTACAATTCTATATACAAGATGGGCATATCCATAGCACTTTATATCGCAAAGACACCGCGTGTAATGCAGTTTTGCATCCAGAAAGTGCACATGCCAGCTCTACTATTAAGAACATTCCTTATGGGGAGATGGTACGTGTCAGACGCAACTGCAGTGAGGAATCTAATTTTGACAAAAATCTCCAACAAGTTAAGAAAAGGTTTTTGGCCAGGGGATACAAAAAAGAGATTGTGGAAAAGGCAGAAAATAGGGCACGTGTACTAACCAGGGAGACCACCTTAATAACAAAAAAACTGAGCAAAACTAGAAACAAGAATAGTGACAATAACATCAGGTTCGTGACCCAGTACACTTCACATAGCAGCGCTATTTTTAAGCTGCTGAAGAAACATTGGAATCTCCTATGTGAGATACCCGGTCTACAAAAAGTGATTTACACGAATCCATCAATCACATATAGGCGCGGGAAAACTCTAAGAAATGATCTATGCCCGAGTTACATTAGAAAAAGTAACAATAAGCAATTAACATGGCTACCATCCAAACCAAAAGGTTTCTTTACCTGTACAATGTGTAACATTTGTGAACTGGGGATTAACAGAATTAAGAATTTCTCATATAATGGCTCCAGAAATTATAACATCTATAATGTCATCAATTGTAATACTATGTTCGTTGTCTACGTGATTGGATGCCCTTGTGGAACCATTTACGTAGGCAGCACTAAACGTAGCTTAAAGATCAGGATTCAGGAGCATAGGAGGGCTATACTCAAACGTGACTCCAGATATCCTATGACGGAACATTTGATTAATGAGCATGAGGGTCTTGCCAATTTCTGGTTCCATGCTATTGAACATGTGGAAAGTGCAGAAAGAGGAGGTGATCGTGAACTGCAGCTTAGGCAGTGTGAGGCTAAATGGATTTGCAGATTACGTAGTGCTATTCAAGGATTTAACAGTGATAATGAAATGCACTACTTTCTTGAAAATGATTAATGTATGGAAACCAATGGTCATGAACTTTTGCTATCCTCAGTAATGGTGGGAAACACGATATTTGCCTATCAGATGTTGGCACAATTGCAAATGGATGTGACCAAATCGGTGGCTATAACCCTCCCCAATGATTTCTTTTCCATCATACCTTCTATCTCTGTTTCTTTATAAACACTTGGTGAAGGACTATGATATATGGGTGAGAGTACATATTTTAATATCTGTTCCTTACTCATATACCTAGCGCTTTTTCATACCTTGTCTGGTCCTACTGTATGTGACAAGAGTCTGGATTTTTGCTCTTGTTTCTCCTTTTAGGGTTTATCTTGATTTTTTGTTGATTTTACATCTAAAAAGAAGGTGTGAAATTCCATTCCCATCATTTATGGTTGATGGGATGTGATTTACTACCCATGCGCTTACACATCTGATCCCCCCTTATGGCCACTCGTAACATCTGTTACTTGGATATTACATGCCACGTACTATTGGGGTTGATTTAAATTTATTTGTACAGATTTTTCCTTTCTGGGAACGTTCCACGCTTTCTTCCCCTCTTATTGCTATTTCTTGCTAATAATTTACCAGTTAATTTCCTTGTTGAGTATAATACTCCAAATTTACATAGTTTTCTGGTTCATAACAATCAGATTTATATATTTTATATTTTATATTGATTGTCAGATGTCTGCTTATTCATGACAATTTACCAGTTTCAATTGGAGACTTTTTCTTCTATCCCAATGCATTGAGCTATATCCAGCATGGGTGGTATTTGAAGTCTCAAATGTGTATACAAGACGTTATGCACCATTTTCTGTCAGGATTGTTAACCTGACATCCTCACAGGTCTTAATTATGGTAAAAAATTGCCCGTATAATGCCCGTTTCAAGATGGCGTCCGTATTTCATCGCACTGATGACCATCACTCCCTCTTTCCTCATCTTTTTACTTTCCGTTTTGAACATCAGTGTTTCTCAGTCACCCTATTTTAGTCCTTATATGCGATGTATTTTCCCTGACACGGATCAAGAAATTCTAATACACATAGGGTGTGTGTTTTCAAACTATCGCAAATGATATGTATTTATTGACTTAATTCGGGACATATTGCCCATTCCAAAATGGCGCTTCGTTTTTTACATGTAGACGAACATTTCTGCTTGCCTTTTTTCTTTACTTTATAATTGAGATTAGTGTATTCTATCACCTCACTTTAGTTGAACCACGATAAATATGACATTATTTTGTGTTTCTGTGTTTTTAATTTTAATTAGATGGTGTAGCGAACCGCAAATACTGCACGCTTTCACCACTACCTACAGACCTTTAGAATTTCGAAAGACACTATTTTATTAATTCAATGTGTTCCTTGGATGTTTATTTAAGACTAAATACCGTTAACGCAACTAATTTTCTATCTTTCTAACTGCCTACTAATGGATACTGACTTAGTTTTAGATATCATGGACCGTGATCTGGGGTCCACATTTACACCGATTGGCTGTTTTCGGTTGAGGGGGCGGAGTCCCGTATATTTATCTGTCATGGCGGGCCTCTTACTCTGCAACGAGGAACACGCCGTCGCATCTAGAACTCTGTCTAGGCTATTGCCGGTAAGATTGTATGTGTGGGACTGCGCATATGCCCGTGGGGACGAATTGTAGCTTATGCTCGTGGCTGTGGGTTATCGTACGCACTGCCTTGAAACTTCCTGTTTTGTAGCAACTACCACCAGGATGCCGATTTTTCGCTCACCTTTGGGATATGCTCTCATATATATGTGTTTGGTGTCATTCTGTGTGGTTATGGGCCCTTTGCATGCGACATGGCAAGGTTAGACTTAGCATTGATGATGATTGCTAATGGGGGCGTTCCACTTGTTTCTTGTGTGCACACCTGGTTGGGTGGTGCGCGCCTTACTTGCCCCAGTTTCTACCGGTTTGGATTATTTTCAGCTCTATCGTGCGTACTTCACAGGTCTTGGTTTCCACCAGTTTATGGGCTTTTGAGCTACTGTTTAACATGTTATAATGTTGCTATATTGCCAGAAAATAGTGAACGCAATTAGAGAGACTGTATGCAGATTATGTATAGTTATATTAGTAATAAAATTTTGGCATGGATTGCCATTTATTAAGAATTTGGTCATTATGCTTCTTTACAGAAATTTGAAGTACTTGTGAAATACACTAGACTTCTTGGAAAATACAAGACTTGCTTTATTCACATGAAAATACATACTGATTCAAGGTATGTTTATCTTTTGGCCTGAACTGTTCTTCTTTTTTATACATCCACGTCACTTTGCACACATTTCTTTTTTCTCTTTCTTTCTCACTTTTTTTGTTTATATTGACGGATTCTTCTATTCACTCTATTCTAGATTTGCATGTTTTTTGGATTGGACTGTTCTCTATAACATATCTATTCTACTTCATATATATTTCATTTCCTCTTTTCATTTTTTTTCTGTTTAGACTCAAGGATTCTTTCTAACCATACTATTCTAGCATATACTTTCTGATTTCTTTTTGATGTTCAAAATACCGGTTGAGGTTTATTTAACATGTGTTTACCAATACCTAACAGGTTGACAATTTCCTAAAAAAACTAAAAAAAACTTAGTTGTCGTTACTCAAACATTTGTTTGTACATATGTTTATAATGTGATGCAAATGTCTCAGATGTTGATTTGTGTAATTTTATGGGCACTTTTAAATGTTGTCGAAAATTTGTTTTGTCTTTATAATTTACATATTATATGGTCATTTGTTCGTGTTGCTAGTCCTGTGCTCTATGATTTATCTGTAATATCTATGTTGTTTTATCATGTTACAGCCCTGATGAAGTTCCCCTTGAGGGAATGAAACGCGTTGGCTGACCATTCTTTTTATCTACAAAATTTAAATGAAAATTAAAGAGGACATTTAGTTAAAAGAATTTTTTGGCTCATTGGACTATCTTATTCGTGCACCCCCATTTTCATTTATTCTTGACGTATTGATCTGGAGCACAGTAGCGCCATTCAGCGGCTGGCGTATGGGGTGGATTGCACGACAATCATCACATTTATCTCAAGAACTGGTGTGAGGTGCGGCAAGAAGGGCCCGCCGTTGTTGCAGTTGGAATAAGATGCTCATCATGTTTGTCAAGGTAGTTGACCATTTGGTCAAGTCAGCTGGTCAGCATATCAATCTTGGTGTCAAAGCTTGTGAGGCCATATTGCACACCTACAATTAGGTCTCTAACCTTCTGGCCCCTCAGTGAGCTGCAAGGGCTCCATCAGGAGAGGGCTCTCTGGAGGCGCCCTCCTCTGCAACTTTCAGGGTTGTGCATATCAAAGAATATTGACTATTTAGTGGCTCTCTGAGCCGGGGAGTCGACGGACTCAGGTTACGCACCTGCGTTGCTACGAGAGGTACTAGACCTGATAATGATTTTAGCAGCTTACATTGCAACCCTACACTCTTTCCTACTCCCTGCTGACGAGAGGCAACTACCTCGAAACACGTGTCCAGGGATGGCTAACGCTATTCACACTTGCACTCACGACACGAGCATAGGTGTATCCGCCGACGCTAACTACAGGGACCACAGTTCTTTGGGGTAACACGCAGGTAGGTCAGCAGTGTGCGACCATTTTGTTGTAACTATTTAGTGGCTCTCTGAGCCGGGGAGTCGACGGACTCAGGTTACGCACCTGCGTTGCTACGAGAGGTACTAGACCTGATAATGATTTTAGCAGCTTACATTGCAACCCTACACTCTTTCCTACTCCCTGCTGACGAGAGGCAACTACCTCGAAACACGTGTCCAGGGATGGCTAACGCTATTCACACTTGCACTCACGACACGAGCATAGGTGTATCCGCCGACGCTAACTACAGGGACCACAGTTCTTTGGGGTAACACGCAGGTAGGTCAGCAGTGTGCGACCATTTTGTTGTAACTATTTAGTGGCTCTCTGAGCCGGGGAGTCGACGGACTCAGGTTACGCACCTGCGTTGCTACGAGAGGTACTAGACCTGATAATGATTTTAGCAGCTTACATTGCAACCCTACACTCTTTCCTACTCCCTGCTGACGAGAGGCAACTACCTCGAAACACGTGTCCAGGGATGGCTAACGCTATTCACACTTGCACTCACGACACGAGCATAGGTGTATCCGCCGACGCTAACTACAGGGACCACAGTTCTTTGGGGTAACACGCAGGTAGGTCAGCAGTGTGCGACCATTTTGTTGTGCATATCAAAGAATATATTGGCCTGATGCTTGTCTGGCTTCCCCATCGTTAAGTCTGTTGGAAGCGTAGAAGTTACAGAGGCTATGTAGATGTGGGAGTAAAGGTGCTATAGCTGCAGTAATGTCAGGCCTCCCGAGTACATGCAGTTGTTGGGCACGCTACTGGAATGGTCCGTTGTGCTGCAGAAATAATGCAGGAGAGGGAAAGCTTGTTGTATCGCCACATCTCAGGATCATTGTGCTGCAGCCGAGGAACCTCTACTCCCCGGGCCACCCTGGGGGCACAAAAAGGCTTCAGCAGAGCAATCAGCATGGGGGTCCCCACTACAGGCAGCCCAGTGTAGCCAAGTGTATCGACGGTGGCCAGCAGATGTCAATCGGGACCTCGTCCTGACCTCCAGGTGGTAGCAAGCACGCCAGCCACATGGTGTTCAAGTGGTGGTGGGCCCCTGTCACAGGTGCCTCTTACGGCACAGATTTGGGGGGTGGCCCACCCGGCACAGCAGATGAGTAGTGGTTATCCTCCAGCGTGTTATTCTGTCTCTGAGGGCAGGGAAGCTGGAGACAACGGCCCATCTGCCCCGGTAGCCACCGTGGTCCTCCTTCTCACCACCACAGTTGCTCTCACCCCTACCTCCTGGAAGGGTCCAGAGATGAGAATGGAGCTCCAGATCTACCCCTAGCTGCTGCATTGTCTCCACCATGAGGCAGAGGGCACAACCGCAGACCCCGGGCAGGTAGAGCTCCGCAGCACCATGCCTCTCATCCAGCGCTGCACATAGGGCCGGCGCCGAATGCTCAGGCGCTTCAAGTCGACTTGATGAGTTCTAGTGGTCCGCCAATCACACCACAATGTTACCCAAGGCAGTTCTCAGTGCTGTCTGGCATGGATGACAGTCCTCTGTGGGGGATGAAGACAGATTTTTCTCCAGACCGGTGAAGTATCACACAATAGCAGCCATCTTGCCACTCGGCTCTCAGGCGCCTTCCCTCGATCAGATAGAATGGTATCTGGCAGACCATGTAATCAGACTATATTCGTTAGCAGAATTCGAACCAGCTGGCTGTCAGTAGGTAGTTTTTAGCAGTGAATGAAATGACCTAGTTTGGTTAGACTGTCAATGATGAATAGGATAACGGTGTAACCTTGGTCTTTAGGAAGTCCCACAACTAAAATCTAGACTGATGTTATTCCAAGGTCCCTCTGAGGTTGGCAACAGTTGTAATAGTCCTAGTGTTTTAGAACCAGTCGGCTTGGCTCGTGAGCAGTCTGCACATCTTAGCCCAACTTCAAACATCCTTTTGTAGAGATGAACTCCAAAATTGTCTCTGAAGCAAATCCATGGTTTTCTCTATTCCTAGATGACCTGATGTGTTTGCTTCATGACACCAAAAAAGGGCCTTTTCTCGCAACTCGTTATTTTAGAGAAACAAACGTGAACTATGAAATAGAAGACCTGCAGTTTTCAACAAAGGTCTGTATCCAACCAAGCATTCTATTTTTGGGACTGAAAATGTAATATCACGGAGTCCCAAAAATTATCTGCTTTAATCGCACACATTACTTTTTGTGGACTGATGATGGAATGACAAGGTTTTTCCTCACTTGAGGTTTGTGAATCCTGGCGAGTTAAGGCATCCGCCTTCGGACTGTCCCTCCATTGTCTAAAGGTTACCACAAAGTCATAGTCTGTGATTAGGGCTCCCTGTTTTCCATTTTTACAGATAAATACAGACAAAAAACATTTATTTTCTTGTCTGTGTTTATTTTTAAATGTGGATAAAAACGGAAAGTGGGTTGTTTTTTGATTAATTCTAAATATGGTCTGGAATGACTGCCAAGCCAATGGATGTGTGGATTGATAGGTTAGGGGGCTAAAAAAACATAAAGGAATTTTATTAAAGAGGCTGTAACAGAAGTAGATATGCACAAGGTTGATACTAATATATGCGTATTTCCTTTTAAGTGCATTGATTTATCTTTTGCAGGTGTTTACAGCATTGAAACATGGTAGGCATTCAAGCATGAGTGCATATTTACAGTTTAAATAAATGTGGAAATATACTAATTTCAGCTTAATTTATCGACAAAACCCAAAATAAAAATGGATAAATACAGATGAAATTAGCAAAAAAGAAAAATAAATAAATAGAGACGGAAATGTCAAAAAACATAAATACCATAATACCGGGAGATCTATCTGTGATTAACAGCATCCACCTCAAATGACGAGGAGTAAGTTTTTGAGCAGCTCTCGTGAACTGTAAGTTTTGGTGGTCAGAATAGTCACTGTGTTTTTAGCCCCATATAAATAGTACCGCTAATCCTTAAAAGCTCCCTTTAGTTTCAGTAGCTGTTTCCCAGCAATTTTATAGCTGCATTCGGCTTTTGACAACTTTTTTGACATAAAGGCTACGGTATAAAGTTGAACATTTTACACATTTTGTTGGGACAAAATGGGTGCCATTGCCACATCAGAAGCATCAGCTTCTACAATAAAACGTTCTTCAGTATTAGGATCTGCTCATACTGGAACTGAAGTAAGGGCCATCTTCAGGTGCGATGAAACAACTTTTTTTCCTCAATAAACGAACTATGGGTTCCTCAACATTTGAAAAATGATCAATACATCTTTGATAATAGTTTGCATATTTCCAAAACGCTGAACATCCTGCACATTTTTAGAGGTTGACCAAGTTAAAACAGCTTGTACCTTTTGTTCTGCCACCTTTAGACCAGAAGGAAATAAAATGACTCCCAGAAACTCAATTTAAGACCCATGGAACACACACTTACTCGATTTGAAAAACAGATTATGTTTTCACAATGCCATTAACACAGAAATAAATGTTTTAAATGTGTAGATTAATTGTCAGAGTATATCAAGACGTCTTTCTATACACAATGATGAAACAATCAAGAAATTACTTCTAAACATCGTTCCCAAAAAATGTAAAAGCGGCTGGAGCCTACAAAGCCCGAAGGGCTTTACAGTAAACTCAAACAGCCCAAATCATGATTTAAAGGCAGTTTTACTCTCCTCTCTTAGATCTAGTTTGTTATATTGTTGATCTGTCTATACTTGGAATGAGAGGCAAGGGGTATTTTTATTGGCATTTTGTATTAATCAACATACAATTTATAATTTTCGAGATCTCAACATCAGAAACACGTTATCTAGTGACACTAGAACACATTTTAGAGGAATGGTGCTTAATGTCCATAAGCCGGACCAACGCTGAGTCCAGCTACACATTTCCCCGTCTATACATGTAATACAATGCATTCTAACAATTGTCTATCATTTAACTGCCACTTTCAGGCCATGGCCATGGTTCCTAATACATGCTCCACTAAAGTTGTGCACAATACATTACATTTGAGAGTTTACATCAACGGTCCTGAATACAGTATAAATAATATTTGTGGTTATCGACATGCTACTTCGTTTATTAAGAGCAGTTCTCATAGAGAAAAAGAAACAACCCAAAAGAAATAACACAACCTAAACAATAAGGAAATAAAGAAGCCGTATGCAAAAGGGTGAGGGATATCATAGCTGACACAGTTTTTGTATGGGGTGATCACAACACAGTGGAGCCTCCCAGGTGGGGCTGGGATTGTAGAGGAGGGGTGGCCCGAGCAGCCCGCCAAAGCCACAGATTCTGAATCGAAGGCCTCCTCTGTTCGTTTGCCCGCAATCAACCACCATGCAGGTCAGCGCTCAGAACCTTCCAAGGGGTTAGTGGGATTTCCGGGTTGTGTACCTTCGTGGCAGGTCTCCTGGCCCAGATCCGTGCCTGCCCCTCAGTCGCTGGCCTCTCCAGAGTCTCCCAAGTTATCATTAGCGCCCTTAATTGCCCAGCTATTGGATATTTTCGTATGTCTATAGCTTCTTACCAACTAAGTGCTCTACCTTCTGCCCCAGCCCACATGATAATGTCTCTATTCCAAGTCTCAAATTGGGGTCCTCTCAGAGATTTCCATTCAATCGCAATTCTGCGTTTAGCCAGACCCAATGCGAGGTCTATAAGCTTGTTCCCAACCTTATGCTTAGGAGGCCTGGGGAAAAGACCTAGTAAGCAAGTCTGCGCTGTTGGGGGCCAACACTCTACCCAGCACCTCGGAGAGTTTACCAAGCACAGCCTCCCAGAAAGGCCGCAGGCTTTGACAGTCCCAAGTCATATTTTTTATTTTATTATTATTTTTTTTTTATTTAATGCGATTTTATATAGCGCGAACATTACCAGAAGGTGTCAGAGCACTTTACAAAAGAACCAGTTGTGTTACATAAGGACTTTGGATTACATGAATTACAAAGAGATACAAACAGAATTTTTTTAAATAAATGTACAAGGTGTAAAGTCACTCAAGGAAGAGATACAAACAGATAAACTCTAAAGTCCCATAGGAATGGTAGGAAGTACAAAGGTCTACTACATATCTTAGTGGTTAGAGTTCTATATATACAAATAGTAAATTCACACAGGATTACATTTTAACAGTGATTAGGCTTGGACAAAGATATGATACATATATATATTTTTAAGACAGTCCAGCAAAAAGAGAAAAACGATCGAGGGTCATCAGGAGGAGTTGGGAGGGAAGAAGGAACGGAACAAAGGTCAAACAAAATGGCAGGTCCGGGTCGTGGGTATAGACAGAGACCATCTCACAAAAATGGCAGGATGCACAAAAGTCACGAATCCAGAAGAGGAACCCAGAGAGCAGGATTCCATGGAGTAGAGTCAGAGGGGGGATGCAGCCACAAAACCAAAGGCGAATGGAAGGCTGTAAGATGCATGCACAGGCTCTGGCCGGGGGATGATCAGGAGGGGTGAGCCTGGGGAAGTCCCCCTGGGTGCCAGGGGCAGCGGTCCCAGACCGAAGGGGCAGAAATGCTGTCCAAGAGGGCACATCCCCCCAGGCTCGGATAGCAAAGAAAAGCCCGGGGCGTCACGCCGCAACGCTGAGTATCTCCCCGCAACTGCACCCCCGTACCTGGCAACAAGACTCGCAAGTCCAAGTCGTCCCACGGAAGGCAAAGCAAGAGGGCAGGCCATGGGGGAAGTGGCAGAAGTTAAACCCGGAAGGCATCGGGTGGGGAGACCTCATCCCAGATCCTCAACAGCCAGCAGGCTGATGTCCGCGTCTGGGAACATGCATCTAGGGCAAAGATGGACTTCCCCCCCATAAGTCACATTAAGGCGGTGTGGTGTCATGTAAGCCATGTGTGTGTAATTAAATTGTATGGATTTGAGGCGTGTATTGCGAGAGATCTTCTTGGGGTAGTGTAGGACCCTACGCCATTCCGCATCCGTGAGTGCTTTGCCCCCGATCCTATCCCATTTTGCCCGTAACCCATCCGAGGGTCCTACCGATGCTGATTGCAGGGTGACATAAAACCATTTCACTAGGTGCCCTGCCGTCCAAAGTGTGAATAGAGCATGCAGTACTGGGTGTGTCTCTGGCTCGTCTCTCCCCCTATTCCATAACTGTGCAAATGTGCGAGTCAGGGCTTCATATCGCAGGAATTGGCCTGGAGCAAGACCACAGTCTTCCACGAGACCGTCAAATGGGAGCAGGGATTTGTCCAGGAAGCTGTCCCCGACATTATCTAACCCTGCCTCTGTCCAGTGGGCTAATTGCTCGTTTGTAAAGTAGTTTGTGCATCGCCATGCGGCAGACCCACAAAAGGTAACATGGGGGTGTACTTGGTGGTTCGCCTCTCCCTGCCCTGGCATCGCCTCCAAGTTTGGAAAGCTGTGCGCTGCAACAGAGAGTAGTACAGAGTAGGAGTTGTTGGTATTATTAATTTCACACCCTCTATCCATTGCACCAGCCACTGTAACTGGGCAGCGAACATGTAAAATTCGAAGTTCGGCACTCCTAGGCCACCCTCAGACACAGGGCGTTGTAACGTTTGGAGCAACACCCTAGGGCACCCATCTCCCCACACCAGATCCCGCAACAGGGCATTCAAGGGGCGTAACCAACCGCTAGGCATGAGGACCGGGAGATTGACAAAGAAATATAATAAATGCGGGAGCATGACAATTTTTTGAGAGAGAGAGAGACCCGTGCCATGACAGACAGCTGCAGAGTACGCCAAAAGTGTACACAAGAACACAACAAGAGCTTTGCTCTCCCCAGATTGCCCTCCTTCAGGTCATCCAGTGAGTGGAAGACATGTATGCCCAAATACTGAACGTGTTCTGAGCCCACAATATGTTGGCCCTCAATGTGTTCGGCCTATATGTTGGACTGGATACCGGGTACAGATATGTCTTAGTTTTTTTAACACGTAGTCCGGAGAGGAATGCAAAATTGTCTAGGATTTGTATGGATGCCGAGGTGCCCGCGACGGCATCTGACAAGTATAGCAGCAAATCGTCTGCATAAAGGGAAACATGGTGTGTCTGTCCTCCAATAGGCAGTCCAAGCCCAATCCCTCCCTGACAAAACCTCTCAGCCAAGGTCTCGGTTGCCAGGGCGAACTGAGGGGGGAAAGAGGACACCCCTGTCTAGACCCGCAAGACTGTTCTGCCCGTTGTGACCCTCGCCATGGGTTCGGCAGATAAAAGCCGCACCCACCGCACCCAATCGTCGCCCAGACCCATAAGCAACGGCAACGTCACCCCAAATAAGTATTCCCACCCCACCGCGTCGAAGGCCTTTTCCAGATCGACAGAGAGCACTGCTGCCTGGTGATTGGTCAGGGCCTCAACATGATAAAGAACGGAGTAGAGCTTACGAAGGTTATATGAGATATTGTGAGAGGGGATAAACCCGTTCTGGTCAGGGTGTATTAAAGTCTTCATACGTGGAGCTAACCTGCCGGCCAGTACCTTACTTAGGATCTTAAAATCCATGTTAAGCATGGAGAGGTGTCTGTAATCATTACCACCTGCCTTGGGCTTCTTGGTTTTCAGAAGAGGGATCACCAGGGCGGTCTGAGTGGAGCTAAGCAACTCCCCAGATTTGTACGCATCAGCATACAACTGGACTAAATATGGCACCAGCAGGTCTGCATATCATTGGTAACACTCCGCCGGGAGGCCATCCGGCCCAGGCGTTTTGCCAGGCACTAATGCATTGATGGCGGCTTTGATTTCCTGTAAGTTTAGGAGTTCCCCCTGCTCTTCCCGGTCGCCTTCTTCTAACACGCAGAGGGGGAGTGACTCCAGATACTCTCATACAACCAGCCGGGGAGCCGCAGGTGGGGCCGTGTGCAACTCCTCGTAATAAGTTAGAAGGGTGTCATTAATCTCATCCGGGTCATACACCACCTCCCCAGTTTCTAAGCCGAGTTGTGTAATTGGAGATCCTCCTAGCTCCCGCCTAATTAACCTTGCTAATAAACGGCCAGCTTTTCCTTCCTCTCTCTCCACCCTGTTTAAATAGTCCTTGTGTTTATAACATCGCCATCGCCCCAGTGCATCGTCATATTTTGCCCGCGTCTCCCGCAGTGCCTCACGGGCAGCGTCGTCTGTGCCCTGAACATTATCCAATCTGCAGATACTTCCCTCCTGATCCAGTATCTCCCGGCAGAGCTCCCTGTGTGCCCCCGTCGCCTGCCCTAGACAGTGGCCACGCACCACTACCTTAAATGCTTCCCATTCCACTTGGGAGGAGGACGCCGTGTTAACGTTGATGGGGAAATACGTGTCTATGAGTGTGTGTAGTGATGTGCTAAAAGGAGCGTCATCGAGAAGTGCCGGATTAAGTCTCCAGGTAGGGATCGGGGGGCACCAACCCGGTGGCTGATACGTGATTAACAATGGGCTGTGATCCGATAGTGTACGCCCTAAGTATTCGGTATGTTTATTAGAGCCGTTAAAAGCAGGGGAGCACAAAAACGTATCGAGCTGTGTGTGCACCTGGTGAGAAGAAGGAAAATTGCCTATCCTTATTGTGCTGCAACCTCCAAGTGTCTTCGAGGCCCCAATGTGTAATCCATGTACGGAACCCCAGGGCTGTTCGGCGTGGTTGAGACCCCATTAAGGGAGGGTGCGAACGATCAGTGGCCACATCTGCGACACAATTGAAATCCACCCTAAGAATCAAGTTGCCCCATAAGCCATCGTCCAATACAGCCGAGAAGGAGTCCATGAAGCCAATCTGGTCGTGATTAGGGGCATAGATGTTACCCAAAGTGACCTCCTGTCCTGCCAACCTCCTTGTGATCAGTGCATATCGGCCACCCGCGTCCAGCCACGACTGCTCAACAGCAAAAGGGACCCCCGGCTTGACCCATATCAATACACCTCTGGCAAAGGCCGAGGAGGTGGTCGCGAAGACCTGGACCCTCCACCTGCATTTCAGTTTCCTGGCTTCCTCACTATTCGAATGGGTTTCCCGAAGGAGCGCTATGTGAATGTCCCTACGCCTCAAGTATAAATAAATATTATGGTGCTTTGCCATGGACCCGATTCCTCTATGTTCCATGTGAGGAACCAAATTACACTACGTGTTTCTGCCATTCGTGTAGGGTAGCGCCAAGCAGCCCGCAGAGGGAACTCCCTAGCCCCCCAGTCTCTCGCCAACCCACCCCTCTACAATAGTCAAGAACCAAGAAGCAAACAAAAGGACCCTCGTGATGGTCAACTCCCTAACCCCAGGGCAGTCCGACAACGGTCAGCCACCCAAACATCATGTGAAACAGTCAGTACTGAATGAGGCCCTAACCTAGTACGGCACTCAGTGGGGGGTAGCCAGGAAGGATTAGAACAGGACGCTTCCACCAAGTAGAGCGCACCAGCCCCACCTATGAGAAGGCAGCTCGGGGCCTGGAGTAGCCAACCACATGGCAGCGGCCTCCTAATATCAAGGACACCTTAGCTTACCAATTACATCAAATAATATTGTCCGCAGTGTGAGGCATCACCACTGGCATTTTCACACTGTCACTGTGGGAAGTGTCCGTTCCATTGTCTTCGGTCTCTATTGATATGCCTGACCCTGCCTCCGGGGCCGGGCTCCGACTCCACATGAGTGTCGCCACAGCCTGCAGCCCCTCCACCCGCTCCTTCTCTGTCTGCGAGGAGGACGGCTACTTTGAGGTTCCCCTACGAGGTCGGCGTCTCTGTCGTTTCCCAAGCTCCGTGGCCTTTTACTCGACAGCTCCAGAGCCTTTGTTCTGTGAAGCCTCGCACTTGTATGCCTCCAGCTAGTCCCAGGCATCCTTAGGACAGTCAAAGTAGTGAGTACGCCCATCCAGCATTATGCGCAGTCTAGCCGGAAACAGAGAGTACTGGAGGCCTTCTTCTCCTAATGCCTTCTTGATTTCCAGATATGAGGCCCGTTTCCTCTGTACTTCAATGTATAGTCGGGGAAGAGGGAGACATTACTGTTGTCGATAGTAAAGGGGCTCTCCGCTCTCGCCTTTTGCAGGAGGAAGTCTCTGTCCCAGAAGTGGAGCAGTCGGGCCACCACAGGCCGTGGAAGCCTCCCTGGGGCTAACGGCTTGGCCGGTACCCTATGAGCCCTCTCCTACGTGTTAAAGGTGGCCAGACCTTCAGGTGCCACTACAGTCCTGAGCCTTCTGTCCCTTCCGGCAGGCCCAGGACCCTGATGTTATTCCTCCTGATGCGCCCCTCTGCTCTACGTTTTAACAGGCACACCCTGTCTGCTGCTCAAATGTCTTCTGTGCGGGCACAAGTTCCGCAACATTAGACTCAGTCTCTTTAACCCTCTCCGACAATTTCTTGTGTTCTTCTCGCAGTAGGCCAAGCCCCACCGCAAAGGTACTAATGTCTTGATGGAGGGTAGCTTTCGTGTCCGCCATGGCCTCCAGTTGTTGTTGTACCGGATCCTCTGGGGTAGATTGCAACTGTCCCTGGGCACTGTCTTCTGGGTCTTGAAGAGCCCCTGTCTGGCGGCCCCTAGTTTGCCCACGGTGCCAGTGTCTCCCTGGCCCAAGAATATGTCCCCCTCAGTTGATACGTGGAGAGTCTAGGGCACCCGGAAGGCGGAGGCCAGCAAGGGGCGCAGGGTTGGCCGCCCCTCAGCTCACCTCACAACCCTCCAGAATGGTCCATCCGAGTCGCCGTCTCGCCTCACTGATGGTCGCCGTCATATTCAGCGGGCTCCAAAGTGCTGCCCAAGTCGGTCACGTCCGGCCCACAGTGTCCCCGTCACAGTAGGCTGTAGTGACCACAGTTCAGGGCAGATGGGGCCACCATAGCGTCCAGCACGTCTTCAAGGCCCAGTACTTAGAGGGCGGGCTATCTGACGCACCCCCAGGCCCACAGGGAGAGCCCCAAGGTTCGGGACACTGCCTCCAGCCGGGACCGCTGGCTCAGTCAACTCTCCCTCGGGGCACTCAGGCACCTCCCCAGTCCCAGGGGTCAGCCCAGCTCCGGCGAGGACATTCCGGTGTCACAGCACAGCAGCGCACCACCGCTCCACACCCGTTCGGCCCTTCAAGGGGGATGCCCACCCGTGGCGCCCTGGTGGGAGCTAAGTGCACCTCAGGGCCACAGCATCCACCCTGTGGGCAGCGCCCACCGCTGCACCTCCAGCCTTGTGTCCACAAGGTGCGGCTCAATATATCGAAGACAGCAGTGAGCACCCACCCAGGGACAGCCTCACTTTGCTCTCAACTGCGAAGCGTATCAGGGAGGGACTCCACCTGCGTCACACAAGTGATGGTCTGGAGCACCATAGGGCCACAGCTCCAACTCCCCACAGATACCGGCACTGATGGGGCTCAGGACTGTACAGCAGACCCTCCAGGTCAGGCCTGTGCACAGGGACACCGGTGATCGCAACAACACAGCTCCAGCCTGCCTCTCTTAGCGCTCCTTTTCTCCTGCCCCCCCAGCCTGGCAACGACATCAGCCAAGGACAGACAGGGCCACCACAATGTCCAGCGTCATTCGCTGGGCTCGTCCCCCGGGGCCCGGCCAGCCACCACACCCCTAGGCACCCCTGTGCGCTCAAGACTCTGATGCATCGTACTCAATCGGGCCTTGGGATCAGTCATCCCCAAGCAGGGGCAGCCAGTTCTCGCTGAGGGCTCAGGCAGCAGTACGGCTCCTTGCACACTGCTGCAGCGCCGGACCCCTCAGGCCGCGCACCACTTACTGCGCACTTCAGGCAAAGAGACAGCGAGGGGGGTCTTGTCTGCATCCTGCCAGCAATGTCCAGAGCCCTCTACAGTCCCGTAGCCCTCACCACACACACGGGGGCTGCCACCTCGCCTCCCGCCGCCGTTCCGCAGGTTCCTCCACGTAGCACAGCAGCAGCCGCAATCAACTGTCTAGAGCACGGCCCCATACACAGGGCAGCTCTCGGAGCTTTCAGCGTTCCTCGCGGCCGCCATTACTGTGGTCTCCGCAGCTCGAGTCACGCCGCAAGTCGCTGAGCTCAGCCAGGGTCATTAATGAGCTACGAGCCCCGTCAGGGCGCGCCCCACTGCACACGGATGTCAGAGGGGCCGCTGTAGGCTGTTCAATCCGCCCCGGCTACCAGATTCATGAGGTTTATGTGCAGGCTGGTGCAGAGCCCTCAGCCGCCATGATCTGCAGCTAAGCCACTCCCCAAGGAGTAGGGAGTCTTGATTGTGTTTTTAAGAACCCTGTAGTCTATACAGGTTTGGAGCTTCCTATTAGCCTTGGGATTAAAGAACAAAGATTAGGTAGCTCCGGAAGGTCTGATGAACCCATTGGCTAAATATTTATCGTAGTAGCTTTGAAGGTGTTGAGTTTCTTTGTGTGAGAACATAAATTCTGCAACTGGGAACCAAAGCTCCTGGAATGAGACCAATTTGGCAGTCGTAAGACCTATGCAGAAGGATTTCAGCCTGCTTTACACTAAACACATCTAAACATTGGCAATACTGCTCTGGAAGGACAATGTCTCTCTCAGCTGCTGTGACAGTTCAATGGACCATAGCCCGGGCTTGTACTGGTTCAGTGATCTGTGAAAGATAGAATTCTCTGCACTGAGGGGCGACAAAATGGACTAATTGGTTTCCTAGTCTACTAATAGGTTATGTTGGCTTAGCCAAGGCATCCCTAAATTTAACCCATATTGGGGGGCATCTATGATATAGAATTGTAGCTCATCAAAATGAGTTCCTTGTTCCGAGCTTACCGATAGTTTCAATGGCAGGGTAAGTTCGGTTATGGGTCCAAAAGCTAATGCTTTCCAGTCAACTGCTTGCATTGTCTCTGGGACCACTTTTTGCATATGTGGGATACCATGTTTCTTTACTAACCCATTGTCCACAAAATGCCCAGTAGCTCCGGATTCTAACATGGCAAAAACATGATGCTGTATCCTTTACACTGAGGAAAGTTATACTTAAATGAACATCAGTCAAAGTGTTTCGTGTGGGTGATATTTTCGGGAAAGGGATTAACCAACCACTCAAATCAGTCCCCTACTTCCGGTCTGCGCTTTTCCATTTTCTGCAATCTCTACTGTTGTTATGTTAGCTTTCTTGCTAATTCCAAATTGGCTTGGATTCTTGGGTTTAGTAGGACACTCTTTAACAAAGTGCCCTTTTTCCCCACACAATATAGAAATAGTCTATTTAACCTTCTTCATTTTTAGAAAGGGGATACTTAGCTGATCCAATTTCCATTGGTTGCGCACTTGCATCTATGCCTGAGTAATGGGTTTTCCCTTTTTCGAATCGAGGAGGAGGCTTGTCTGCTCTTCTCCGATCGCCACTTCTCTCCAAAAGCGTATGGTCTAGAAATAAGGGGAGATTAATTAAATCAGTACAAGTCTTTGGTTGTGTGTCAATCTGTGCGAAAATATCTTTTAGGTCTTCCCCTCAGACCTAGATAGAATACAGCTTCTCCAATCTCTTCTGGCCATGCTGTTTCAGCCACTAATCTATTTAAAGTAGTTAAATAAGTCAGGGGCGTAACACAGGCCCCCGCATCCCCTGCGGAGCGGGGGGCCCCCCGAGCAGCAGGGGCCCCCCTCAGACCAGTAATAAAATCTGAGCGCTCTGTATTTGATCCGGATCGGGGGGCCCTCTGTGTACTTTTCAGCGGGCCCCTTAAATTTCTTTACGCCACTGAAATAAGTTGCTAGATCTTTTTTATCTTTAAATAATTCCGACAATTCTTTGTCTCCACTAAGTGTAGTGGCTTGTCTAACAAACACCCTAACTCTTTCCTGAATTCTACCAAATCTGTTAGCATAGGATCACTGGTTTTAACAAGGGAACCGCCCATGATGCTGCATTCCCTATCAAATAGGAAATAGTAGAAGCAACCTTAGCGTTATTGGTCTGAAAAGCACTTGAGCACCTGTTAAAATGCAACATAAATTGAGTCAAAAAGGTTTGCACTTTATTTGGACCACCTGAGTAGTGCTCAGGTGCTGCTAATGGGACTGAATTTGGAACCGTCACCGGAATCTGGCAAAGTAGTAGTAGATGATCCAGGAGACCAAAGGGTGGGTTCCTTAGCAAATTTTCCATTAGTGTAATCAAAGGGGTTCCGCTGCATCTTCTGTACCCTCTTGTTCAAAGCTGCTGTACGAGAAGCAACAATCTCTTGTTGCACTAAGGCAAGAGCACCTAAAACATCCTTTAGGGTAGCTATTTGAAGTATTGCGCAGACCGGGAGGAGCAACATTCTTGGGTGCGTTATTCTGTCAGGCTGCCGCTCCTCCGGATCTGTGCGATTCTCAAGACGTCCACCTTCCAGCAGCACCAATTCTGCTTGCCCTCTTGGCAAAAAAGCTTGGTGTGGCCGGGTAAGGTGTTGGTGAGGGAATAGTAAGGAAGGAGATATATGAAAATAGAAATAATACTTGGTCAATCTTTCTGATCTGCAATGGGGTTTGTTTTCGGTTTGCACACAATTGCTTTTGCCATTTCTAGGTTGCCTTTATTAGGTTGCTTTTTTTCACCTTAAGAAGGATTTTAGTACTAGGAGGTTGCACCAGTTGTAAAGCAAAATTCTCACCACTCATGATTACAATATTACTTCTATGCTTTTACTGTCCATCACAACATCTCAACAACGTTAGTCTGTGTTTGATGGAAGGGTTCTGTTCACCTTTCACTTTGCTAAAACAGACATTGACTTTTTCAAGCTTAGTTCAGAGATTCTTCTCTGGAATGAGTAATCGGAAGGCTGCAAGAATCTTTGAAAACACTGCGGGCCTGTTTACAGATTGTCAATGCCTCTATATCTCAGGGCATGTTTCCCAACTGCTTAAAGATAGAACAGCAAAAGACACACAAATGATAGATGGAATGTGGAAGAAATCAAACATTCAAACCCAGTCAAGAGATCTGGATTAAATCCATTGCTCTTTTGCTCACCATGCCACCCCAGTTTAGACCCAGCCATATGCAAATCAGTCTTGATGCTGCTCCTCATGGGAACAGTCCAGCCCGAACTGCCAAGCCAGGTCCTCCCTGGACTAGGAACAAGCATCCTGGGACTGGTTTCGGGGTATCATCCCCTCATCAGCCAGGCTAGATTGAATCCAGTGGCACAGTGAGCCTGGGACCTATGTCTGGGCATACCCGGCACACTTAGGGCGAGAAAGCAAAAGGAACGCTAATGATAGACGGAATGTAGAACAAACCAATCATTCATCCCCCTTTTATGAGATCTTGGTTAAATCCATTGTTCTTTTGCTCACCATGCCGCCCCAGTTTAGACACAGCCACACTTATTCTAAAACAGAAAATGCAGACCTGTCTGACCTCAACATTTACTGCCCGGTCACCAACATCCCAACACTAGCAAAACTGTTAGAGAAATACATATACCTACAACTCTGCAACCACATTGGGCAGTCGGAAAGAAGTTGCTAGGGGTATCTGCAAAGAGCATTTATTTTTACTGTTTATGTGCCGAATTTTTATCCTGTGAGAGTCTCTCTCGTTTTCTATTGTTTTGAGAGATTTCCCATTTAGTTTAACTTTCCCCACCTGGATGCCCCCAAGAGATGGAAGGGGTATGATTCGCTGCGTTGGGTATCCATGCTCAGTCCATGATTTTTATTTTATTTTATTTAATGCGTTTTTATATAGCGCGGACTTTACCCGAAGGTGTCAGAGCGCTTCACAATAGGAACAGTGATGATACATGAGGAGACAAATTACAAGTGAGCATGTTACAAAAGCAAACGTTACTTTACATGAGGCAATAGTGACAATTGTGCAAGTATCAAGAGCAGACAGAATACAAGAGGTAGCAAACAATACGTTACAAAAGGAAAAAGTGACATGTGTGCAGGTTACAAAAGCATACAAAGTACACGTAGAGGTAAAAAACTGCAATAAATGGTACACTCTCAAAACACTAAAACAAATGTTGCGTTACATGAGGCAATGGTGGCAATTGTGCATGTATCAAAGCAAACAAAATACAAGAGGTAGCAAATGATACGTTACAAAAGGAAAGGTGACGTGTGCATGTTACAAAAGAGTACAAAGTACAAGTCGAAGGTATAATACTGCACTAAATGGCAGACACTAAAAACATAACAACACACTGGGAAGGCACTTCTATAGACATGGAGAATAGAATTTCCTATAATGGAAGGACTTCCTTCAGAAAATAGAGGGCGTGAATTAAATTTGGAAGTGTCTTTGAAGGAGGAGAGCTTTGAGGTCAGTTTTGAAGGCCTGGGAAGAGGTGGTGGTCCGGAGCTGAGGCGGAAGTGAGTTCTAGATTCTCACCGCGTTGCCTGAAAAGGAATGGGCCATCGATCTTTCCTTCTTGAAAGTGGGAGGTTCAAGCAATACATTTTCTGCATTGCGTGATGGTCTGGAGCCTCCAGAGAGTTTCAGTTTATTCGCCAGGTAGCGAGGGGACGAGGAGTGCAAGGCTTTGTGGGTGATACAGGCAGTCTTGTAGATAGATCTTGCCTCGATGGGAAGCCAACGGAGGGTGGATAAAATGGGTGTGATGTGGTCGCTTCTTTTGGCCCCATATATGAAATGAGCTGCTGAATGGAGAACAGACATCAGGGGGGACAGGTGGGATTTGGGGAGGCCAGAAAGAAGAGAATTGCAATAGTCCAATCTGGAGACAACCAGCGATTGGACCAGAGTTTTGAGGTCGTGCTCCGGGAAGAAGCGACGAATCTCCTACAGAAGGCGCAGTTGGTATCGAGCAGACTTTGCAATAGAATCGATTTGGGAGAGTAGATTGAGTTTTTTGTCGAGTATGACACCAAGGGATTTTGTGCTGTCGACAATGATGGGTTTATTGTTAAGTAGATTCATCTGATCCATCCATGATTGAACTGGGGGAGGAGAAAGTGAGGAGGAGGAATTCAGTTTTGGAGGGATTCAGAATCAGTTGATGAGTTAACATCCAGTTTTGAATGGAATCGAGAGTAGAGCTTAGGAAGGAGAGATCGTGAGTGGAGGCCACCTTAAGGTAGATTTGAGTGTCGTCCGCATAGAGATGATAGTGGATCCCAGATTTACTAAGGAGATTTCCCAAAGGTTCTAAATAGAGATTGAACAATGTGGGTGCAAGTATAGAGCCTTGAGGAACACCTTGACCGACCGCCAAAGGAGAAGAAAGATCATTTGGGATCTATCCGAGAGGAAGGAGGCAAACCATTTAAGCACAGTGCCCTCCATGCCCATTCTCTGTTGAAGAGTGTTAAGGAGAGTGTTGTGATTGACAGTGTCAAAGGCTGCAGAAAGGTCAAGGAGGATTATAAAACAAGACTCTCCCAAATCGAGTATCCGTATCGCGTCAACAATCACTTGCAGCAGGGCTGTTTCAGTGCTGCAGTTTTGAATGAAGGCGGACTGGAAATTGTCAAGAAGATCATTGTCCTTGATATGACGAGAGAGTTGTTTCGCGACACATTTTCTTTGATTTTCGCAAGAAAAGGTAGGTTAGTAATGGGGCGGTAGTTGTTGAGGTCATTCGCATCAGCGGTGGGTTTTTTAAGCAGAGGGGTGACCTGCCCAGTTTTGAAGGAAACAGAAAGGGAGCCTTGACAGAGGGAGAGGTTGACCAGTGTGGTCCAATAGGAAAGAGAATGGGTATAGAAGTCAATGGCAATGGCACTAGGGATGGGGTCAAGAGAATGGTTAGAGGGCTTTGTATCGAGGATGCATTTAAGGAGGGCATCTTCAGAGATGGGGTCAAAGTTCTGTCAAATGGTTAAGGATTTGCGCTCCTCTGAGGGGAGGATGAATGACCTGATCTACAAGTGATTTCCCTTTTTCGTCAAAGAATATAGCAAATTCCGCTGCTTTCTTAGTAGAATCCTCCAACTTGGAGGTTGGGGGGAGAGCAGTTTGGGTTCTTGATGAGATCGAATAGTTTTTTGGGTCTATTTTTGGCTGAGCCGAGGAGGGATTTGAAGCGCGATGCTTTTCCAAGGAAGATGTGCTTGTGGTACTTGGATCTTGCTGAACGAAGAGTGGCCAAATTATCGGCGGAGGGCACTTGTCTCCATTGTTTCTCAAGGACTCTTAGGTACTTCCTTCCTTCATAGAGGGATTTGTTGAACCAAGGTGCTGAGGGAGTGGGCCTTTTCTTTTTGCTTTGGAGAGGAACAACATTATTGATTTTGACTGCAAGGCATACCCTGCTGTGCTTTTACATTTTGCTGAAAATTTAGTGGAGACCGTGGCTGGCTGTTAGCACTGGTAGCGCCTGGTGCGGCGATCATTTTTGGGCCCCCCACCGCCGCTGATCCCTCCACCACAGAGGCGAGGGCTTTCCCTGCTCCAGGCCGGCTCCGGTAGGGAGGGTCTGCCAGGGAGTGCCGAGGGGGACACCGGCCTGCTGTTACCCCTGTGCGAGTCGCGTGTAGAAAGGCGCTCCTCCGTCCCGTTAGCAGGCTCATTCCGTTGGTGCGGGCTCTGGTGGCAACAAGCAGCTGGGGACGCGGATATTGGACTGGCACCACTGCAGCTTGGACACATCGCGGGAGAGGAGCAGAGGTACGTGTCAGCTCATGGCTGTGAGGTCGCTGGGGTTCGTCGTAAACACCCCTTGGTGGTTTGGGTCTTCTGTGGGACATCTCTAATTACGCCTGTTTGTGCCTGGGGTCTGGAAGGTGCCTCATAACTATCCGTGTGGAAGCGAGGACTGGGGTTTCTGTGAAAACCTCACAACTACCCCCTCAACGGGCAGGGTGGGTCGGTGGGGTGCCGCATAACTGTTCGTGTAGATGTTATGCGGAGGGTTCTGTGGAAACCTCATAACTACCCCTCAAGGGGCAGGGTGGTTCGATGGAGTGCCGCAAACTGGCCCTGTAAAGCGGGAGGCTCTGGCTTCCATTGAATACCTCATAATGGACTGTGCATGGGAGAGCTTCTTCAGAGTACTTCATAAGTATTGCCCCTTTGTGGAACAAGCATGCGGTGAGTGCTTCATAAGAGCCTCTCTCACTGAGGCGAATGCAATCTGTGGACTACCTCATAACTGCACCTATCTGGAGTGGAGGTTATGTTTAATGGGTCATAATTATCCCTTTGGCTTCCGCGTGATACCCCGTACCCGTTCTTTTAAGTGGAGCTTGGGCTAAACCTCTCAGATCTATACATCTGTGTACGAGGGGTGGTGTGGGGTTGAGAGTACTTTCCGAGTTTTTCCACTGATGTTTTCTTCTGTGTTACTCATAGAAAAGCATCCTGTTCACGGTACTGCAAGAGAGAAACTGGGCCGGCGCCACCTTCGATCCGAAATGACACTCTTTATAACTTTCTTTCTGGTGCTTGAGGTACATAGCGGGTTGTTTCCTACTGAAGAACCCCGCCCCTTGTGGCAGGGGTGGCTACCCTTTGACTACCACCCTCTGTACTGGAGATAACAAGCATTTGCAATGCAATAGGTCTCGCATTTACGTGAGTTTGAACTATTGACATTGCAAATAATAATGCCTTTTAATTTTTTGTTTTAACAACATAAATAAAAGGCATTGTCATTTACAATGCCAATAGCTTAAACTCGCGTAAATGCGAGACCTATTGCATTGCAAATGCGTGTTTTATCTGTTTGAGTTTTTACATAGTACAGTTACTTGCAGGTACAATAAAGATACAAGGATGGTAACATCTGACTGATCATCAGGTCAGGAGACGTGGTAACACTTTACAGCTAGTCCAGTCCTTGCCTCCCCGTAGGGCAGACATCTTCAATCTGTGGGGCACGACTCCGGGGGGAGGGGGAACTTGGCATCATGGGAAGGGGGTCACGCATTCCCCAGCCTCACTTGTGCCTGGATTCTAAAACGTTTGCTTTGGTTTTGGTAAAACGGGAACAGCGTATTTCGATCGTTTAAAATGCTTCAGCGGAGTCTCCTGTGGTTTGAAAATCTTTGCCAGTGTCACCTGAATGAAATGCAAATGTGCCCTATTAGTTAAACTGTAAGTGTAAAGGTTGCTTGGGACCCGTGAATTGCTAGAAGTTTTGTGATGACAAACTTTTTTTATTTTTATTTTTTTAATGGTAGTGCAGAGAGTTAACAACTGGGAGGTGAAGTGCATGCTTTTAATTGAAATTGTATTTACACAACCCATAGTACCCCTAAGGAAGTGTCAAAGGGACAGTTATGTAAATAAATAAACTGCAATACATACTTCCTGGCGTTACTAAAATCTACATTTTGGAACCACCATTTTATTCAAAAACTATTTACACATTTTGTATCAGTCTATATTTTACTGTGTGTAATGCAATGCAAGTATAAAATAATTACTTACGTACCCACAATGCTTTCTGTCACAGGCTGTGACCTTGTAGCACTAAAAATACACTATTCTCCACTGCACCTACCAAGATTTAATTCTGTCTCGCTCTGGTTACACACAGACCTCTGAAGTGCATTAACTAATAGAGGTTTCATAATGTACTACAGTGCTTTATCCACTGAGTCACATTTTTTTTACATTTAATTTTCATTTACACTGCCCATTATTTTAGATGTAGGTACCTGATGATGAAAGACCTAAAAAACAAAGAATATTTTGGGGCTTATTTATGAGAGGCTTGCGCTGCCAGAGCATCAGATTTTTTTTTTTTATGCTATGGTGGCTCAAGCGTTTCAACCATACCTATAAGGCAGCGCAGTCACCCTGCGTGGCTTTGCAAGGACTCATTAATATGGAGTAAGACAAAACAGGGCAAGTCGATGCCTTGTCTAACTCTGCCTCAAGGAAGTGTTCCATGGGACCTGTGTGGGGGTTCGCAAGCAAAACCCATGGATTTTGATGCTGCCCCAAATTTACAAAACCATGTGAACCTGGAGCAGCACCAAAAACGTACGTCTCCCCTGTGAAAACATTTCTCCTCGTTTTTTCCTCTTTCCTTGTGTGCTGCATTCTACAGCTCACATAGAAAGAGGAAAACACCTCTCAGGATTGTTTTTGTGAGGGAAGGTGCCCCTTCCTGCACAAAAACAATCCTGCCTATGTTGGTGCTAGACATCAATTTGTGCGCCAACGCAAGGGGAAAGGACAGGAATGCATCATATTTCATAAATGTGGTGCATTTCTGCCCTTTCACATTGACGTAGGAAAGCGCAGAAAGAAGACTTGGGGCGCTTCCCTACGCAAATTCCTCATACAGGAGGCCCTTTGTTTTTAGCTACACCTTTGACCACGCCCCCAGGCTCACTGACCTTTTGGTTTGCTAAACACTGTTTAATATTATTTCCCTACTATAAAAATTATTGTGTGTGGGAATTAGGGACGTTTATGGTTTTCAATGATGAGGAGTACCAGGTTCTAGAAATATTTTTGTCAGAAGGGGGTCCTTACAGGGGTGTGGCTTGGACGGCAATGGGACTAGACGCCTGAATCCTACGCTCTGCCAAACCTGGTCGCGAGCAGCAAAAAGAACACGCTAAAGCCGATCATTGAGGAAGGAAGCACACCGAAAGCCGTCCGAGATAGCAAGGAAGTAAGTGGCCTGGACACGCGATCCCAACCTCAACTGCCAAAGGGTGGAAAATACGAAGAAGAGGTTCGTCCGGAGCGAAGAGGAAGAATCCAAGATGGTTCCCGCAAGTGAGACCTCCACTGATGCCGGGTCTGTTGCTGATCGTACCCAAATCATACTCCGGAGGACCAGCAGCTAGCTTATGTAAGGTCAGTGCTGGGGGCCTCCCGTGGGGATCACCACAGCATCGGTAGCAATAGCGGCAGACTCTGGCGGGGAGGTCAACCGCACATTTGCGGAACAAAACTGAAACCACAGAAGGGGGCCGCCATCTTAGGTCGGACTACATGATAAACAACTCGGTCGCGAAAGAACAATCGGCCACTTGCAGAAACGAAACTGAATCCACAGAAGGGGGCCGCCATTTTAGGTCGGAATACCTGATAAACAACTCGGTCGAGAAAGAGCTAACTTGTGGGGACAAAAGTATTCACGAAGAAGATTCACCGGAGGCCCACACGGCGAAAGAAGAAGGCAACTCCAAGTGCATACCCCTCTCTTTTTTTCAGTGAGAGGGAGAGTCTTTGGGTGGGGGGGGGGGGAGAAGAGCACCGACACAGCCGATCCTGGCATAGCGCTGCAACAAGCGTAATACACCAATTTTTGTTGCGCAGAATATGGAGGGAGTTCAGACCCCAAAAACCCCACTCGTGGGCATTCGTACCTAGCACAAGGCGCAAAGTACAACAAAAGAATCGGACAGGAGTGGAACCAACAAGGCATGGGTGGCCAAGCCACGTGGTCCCAAGAGTCCAACAAATAAGAGAAACCATTAGGAGACGATGGAGCACAACATGATAGGATGCACATAACTCAGTGGGGTGCATAACGACGGAGTAAACAACCGAATAAGATACAAGCTGACACAGCCACCACTGTGCCCACCACAGAGTAAGGTAGATTAATAACCAACTACTGTCCGATTGAACAACGAGTGAGAAAGCCAATACACGCTATTCAGGCGGCTCTAAACAAGTAACAAGGAAGGTCTTGGGGCTGATGAAG
The DNA here is from genome assembly GCF_964204655.1 of Triturus cristatus. NCBI lineage: Eukaryota > Metazoa > Chordata > Amphibia > Caudata > Salamandridae > Triturus > Triturus cristatus. Next base: position 460,813,736 of record NC_140590.1, on the reverse strand, counting down.
ACACATAGTCTGCAAGGGCAGAAACCTTCAACAGCACAATGCCAAAAGCACAACAACCCCATAATAAGTGAGGAGACCAACAAGGGACGCCAAATTTCCCGTCAAGGTGTGGGCTCAAGATAGTAACCATTGAACGGAGAGTGAGAGGAAGGCTCAGCCTACAACAGGAGAGAAGAGGGATATCAGGCATGGCTGGCACCGAAGGGAGAATTACGCAGCAGCCAAAAAAGAACAAGAGCGACCCTCTTGACTCCCCTATCAAACAAAGGAATGACATCAACACCACGCTGGAAATGATACTGAAAAAACTGGCGGATGTCCACGACCTAGCAAAATCGACCAACAAACGACTGATGCTATACAGCTGGAGCTCGCCACAGTCAGAGCTGGCATCCATGCGGCGAACAACAGACTAACGGAAGTAGAGCAGAGGGTGAGCGATATAGAGGATGGTGAACAATAGGCAAACAAGACTCTGTTAGAACTATCCAAAACCACTGCAATACTCCGAAGACAAACAGCAGGACTGGATGATCGCAACAGAAGGGGGAACATCAGAATACTAGGGGTCGCCGAAGGAGAGGAAGAGAAATGTGGGTCATGCATCGCATTTATACAAGACATGATCCCTAAAATTACTAACATTAAGTTTGATCTTCCTTTCGAGCTAGACAAGGCCTACAGAGTACCAGCCCTCAAAAACTCAAATAAGTCGATCCCTCGTCCCATTATTTGCAAGCCGCTCCATTTACAACACACGGAAGCCATCTTCACAGTGGTCAGGAAAAGCCAGAATGTACAGTGGAATGGCCAAAAAATAATCCTTACTCAAGACTACTCCAAACCCACAGTGGCCATAAGGAAAGGTTTTCTGGCATAGCGAGACATTTTAAGGAAGGAAAACATCATCTTCTCATTCATAGGCCCTACAAAATTCAGAATTACAGACAAAGGCAGAACACACATTTTCGAAGACCCAAATGAACTGACTAGATACCTACAAGGTCCCACACAACAAGAAATGGAATTCTCTCAAGCAAGCATGAGCAAGAGGAGAGCCTCACCAGACCTAAGAGTGGAATGAGTGACTGTGCGAAATCTCAAAACTGGCTAAGCGGTCAATCTCTGTAGCCTGGCTCTGAGGCTACTGTAACACACACGATCTACCTCAGACAGGTCCCTACCCTCACATTATCTACCTCGAATGGTCAAACGGCCAAAACTACCTCAAGAAAGGAACCTGAAACTTGGACCTTTAAAACCGCCCGATCCGGAGGATTTGAAGTCTTCTGGTTTGCGAATTTAACAAAGCGCACTAACAAAACAAAACAGCTGACTAGACAAAGAAGATATATACTAGAACACTATAATCACTAATATCCTTTTTAAGAAATTTTTACAGAAATGTATAAGTGTGAACGTATTAACCATGAGTGTATACCCGTATTGTACATAAGGGGAATATAGCATGCTAGACATGATATGCAGAAACTTTTAGGCTGGAAAGGGTAACTATATAGATGCTCGGGCGTACAGAACCAGAATGTTCCAGGGGAAAGCGGAGCTGGATCTTTGCTGTCGCACGTCCAAAATTCTATGTGAAAGAAGCGGGGGTGGAGGTTTGGGGGGTGGGGTTGGATTTTTTGCGTCATGTTAGTAATGTTTGTCAGTCACACGTTATGTTTCTACCCACTGTATCCTATCTTTTTAAAACCTTTTCATCTACACTTTTGCAACCATGGGAGAGAACGACAGCAGGTCTTGGGAGGGAGCAGAGATGAGGGACCATTGGGGTGCAGCACAGTTAGCACACACCCGATCTAAAGAGGGGTGGGGCAATACTGAACAGAAAGAGGAAATGGCTTTGGTTAAACAACCAATACCTAGCATATCATAATGGCAGCAGATAATACGAAAACACTAACGTCAAATCTAAAGATAGTCTCCCTTAACGTTAAAGGTCTAAACCACCCAGTTAAAAGGAAACAAATTCTTGATTACCTAGCTAAAACTAAAGCAGATATCTGCCTCCTACAAGAGACCAGACTATCCCTTGACGACGCAGAACGGATTAGGGTGAGATGGGTTGGACAGATGGCCTGCTCTCCGGCCGTAGGAAAGAAACGAGGTGTGATCACCCTGATAAACAAGAAGTCCAAAATAAATATAGAAGATCAGCAAAACGATGAGGAAGGGAGAATACTGCTGACGCACTTGAAAAGGGGGGAAGAAAACATCCATGTACTCAACATATACGGGCCAAACGCTGAAGACTCCGGTTTCGGGGAGGGCATCTCTAAAAGGCTGGAGGCACTCCCACAAAATGACCCAACAGTGATGGCAGGTGACTTCAATATGGCGTTAGATTACACCATAGACAGAAAAACACAGTACCACTCACTACCCCCAGGGGCACACAACATCCTAAAAAATGTATGCACCAGATTTAATCTTAAAGACACTTGGCGACTACAACACCCGGACACAAGCGATTACACTTTTTATTCAAACCCACACAATTCATACAGCAGAATAGACTACATACTGATCACAGGAACTCACACCCACTTAATAGAACACACAGACATAGCCACGAGAACTGTCTCAGACCACTCCTGCATTAGCCTACAGCTATGCGGGCATCACAATGAGGATCATCCACGAAGATGGAGATTCAACAGTGATGTCTTGTCAGAACAGAACAACAGAATCATAATAGTGGAGGCCATTAAAGGAGTACATTACCTTTAATGACACCGCAGACACAGACCCTAAAACCATGTGGGACGCATTAAAAGCCACAATTAGGGGGACAATTATGGATATTGAAGGCAAGATGAACAGGAACGCAAAGGCACGTTTGGGACAACTAGAGTTGGATATCCAAAGATTAGAGGCAACCCATATCAAAGACTCAAAGAACACAGGTGCACTTACAGAACTCACAAAGAAGAAATACGAATTCAACAGAATTCTGAGCGAAAGAGCGGGTATGTGGATAAACAAAATCAAAGCAATAAACCTATGCGAGGCTAACAAAGCAGGGAAGCTCCTGGCCTCTTACCTAAGACAGCATACCATCTCATCAATCACGGACTCACAAAATATCACATACACAAGACAAAGTAATACTACGAACATTTAGTGAATTTTATCAAAAACTCTATAAAAAAAGACCAAACACTGGACGAGAATGGTTGCTCCGAGTACCTAAACAGACTAAACCTCCCAAAGATATCACCACCCAGTTGCCCCAAAATTACAGGCCTATCTCACTGATTAACGTTGATTGCAAGATATACGCAAAAATTCTGGCAGCAAGGCTACCACGACTTATAAGTAACACACAAGTTGGCTTCCTCAAGACATGCATGTCACATGATAACACCAGACTCCTATGCCATATTCTGGATAGAGCTGCCAAGTCTGACAAACCAGCTGTGACCGTCACACTAGACGCGGAAAAGGCTTTCGATAGAGTATCGTGGCATTTCCTAGAACAGTGCATGCGGACCTTCAACCTGGGAAACTCACGCGTAAAGTAATGGCACTATACGATAAGCCGACGGCCCGTATCGTAGTCAATGGGGCAGTCTCGGAGCCCTTCACCCTGCAGCGAGAGACAAGGAAGGGTTGCCCCCTGTCCCCCTCGCTGTTCCTATTAGCTCTAGAACCTCTGATTAAGGACATCGAGGCAAATGAAGAGATGAAAGGGGTCACCATCAATGAGGTCAAAATCAAACTAGCCGCATACGCGGATGACATTCTCGTTGTCACAGAAAGCCCTAAATCCTCTATCACGGCCCTCATGGAATCCATAGATAAGTATTCGGCCCTTTACGGCTATAAACTCAACAAAGACAAGTCAGAATGCAAACCACTCAACATACACACCACAAAAGACATACTGAGGGAGTCGAGCCTTGCCTGGCAAACTAGTTTCGTAAAATACCTGGGTACATATTTTGGGAATGACCTTAAAAACACACTGGAACACAATGAAAAGCTAATGCTCGACAAGATAAAGACTCTGTTGGAGGGCTGGTCACCTAAATTCATTACTTGGTGGGGAAGGATTGAGACAGTAAAAATGATGGTGACCCCAATGGTCAACTACCTGGCAAATATGCTCCCTCTAATACTCACTGACTACTTCCATCGCAAATTAGATAAGATGCTGAATAACTTCATCTGGAGAGACAAGAAAGCAGGGATTAGTCCTAAAAAAATTAAGATTGGGGGAAAAAACTGGGGGGGGGGGGTTAAACCTGGCGGATTTTAAAACCTTCCAAACGGTCTTCTTGGCAAAACAGGGGAGCTATTGGATCCTGCCCGACCAGGAGTACACACCTGTTTGGCTGGAACTTGAGCCCTCAGCCCTACTAACAGCCAATAAACACATGCTAGCAGCAAACCCAATACTCAAAAATACCAGAAACGCCCTACTGAAGGTAGACCAGAAGATGGAACATAGCATAAAAAACTCGAGATGGGAATCTCTGTGGGCAAACAATAAGATAAAATACAGGGGGAAACCGCTCTCTATGGACTCATGGGGAAGAACAGGGATTTACCATCCTATACAACTCGTAGAGGGTGGGAATCCCTCCACTTTCAGTATGCTAAAAATCAAACATGAATTACCAGACATAGAATTATATAATTTCCTAAAAATCAAAACAGCACTGACCAAAGCGAGACTTTCCGATACCAACCCGTCAATCATCCAATATATGACCAACCTCAATAAATTAGGCCACCAAGTATCACACCTCTATTGACTCCTACGGCCCGGCTCATCCAAATGAAAAGACACGCAAATACTGGGAAGCCCAACTTGGAGACTCACTTAGCGAAAACGAGACCCAGATACTATGGTCCTCCCCCACGCAAAGTAAGATATCCCCAGTACTAGCTCAGACAAAGTTCTGGACACTACACAAAATATACTGCACACCAGCGTGCCTAGCGACTCTGGGACTGAACACCAATGATCAGTGCTGGAATTGTAATAAGGGGAGGGGGGGGGGGAAGATCTGGCCCATCTCATATGTTACTGTCCCAAAGTCAAATCATACTGGGAGAAGATCTTCGCCTTTCTAAACAACATGTTAGATTGCTCTCTTAAAACTGAGTTTGCCACCCTGGTAACTGCCTTTGTTAGGACAGATATAGACTCACAACAGGCCAGACCTACTCTATCTCCTACTAACAGCAGGTGTAAAATTGGTACTCAATAAAGGGAAAGACACCTCCAAGGCAACGTTCAAGGGATGGCTCAATTGGGTGACGCACCTCAGAGGAGCAGATACAGTGGCCCTACAAGACTCACCATGGAGACAGCCCGGCAGAAAAATGTGGGCATCCCTGGACAAACACCTAGACCCCTATGACCCGCCCTGAAAAGGCCAAGTATAATGACGTGGATAGCAACCCACTTTGGACAGAATTAGCAGCCTAACTCTCCCTACATGAGATATCTCCTCTCTCTCTCTGCTCTGGCTCCTTTTCCTTGTCCCTCTCTGTGTTTTCTGTGACCCATACGAGGACAGTGGGTGGGGGGGCAGCCAAAATAGGCAAACTATACCATAACTAACACAGCCAGCGAGGGCTGTCCTGTAACAAAAAGTGATGCGAGTGCACGCTTTTATGTTATATGTAGGTGCTATGTTTTATGCTCTATGTTAAATGTCCTTTGTATGTGACAAAATAATAATAAAAATTCTATTGAAATTAGAAAAAAAAGAAGGGGGTCCTTACGCTTAAAAAAGTTTGAAAAGTGGGTCTCGGCATCACAAAGTTTGAAGACATCTGCCGTAGGGCCATAATGTGTTGGTGTATGCAGCACAGCATGGGGCCCATAGGCGCCCCCCAAAATAAATAATCAGTATGCAATCACATTGCCCACTACATTCAATGGTAATGACATCAAACATATTTAAAGTGCTACATTATTAGCAACTAGTCGGCTTGAAAAGAACAGAGGTGAACTTCATGGGTAAGGGGATGGGGTAACGGGTTTGGGGACAAGGGGGAAACTAGGTGGATTAGCTTCTTCTCAATGCAGCTCCAAGTTCGCTCTAGCTTAGTATCCATCTTCTCAGTAAAAGTCCTGTGTTTTGTGGTGCACCTCTCATTATGTGTATGGTGTAACATCATTGACCGTGCTCTCATAGCCTACGTGGTAATATTTGTTCAGGTATAATTTAGGTTACAATGGTGGCACTGGCCTCCTCCTCAGGACTTAGTGCAGTCTGGAGAGCAGTCAGGATCGCGTGCCAATTAGATGAGATGGGTTACTTGTGTAGTCCTAAAGTGTCCCCCCTGAGAAGAGGAACCCCCTCCACTCTGACATTAAAGTAGTCTGTTTATCACTGAAACCTGGACGAGGGAAGATTCAGTACCTGACTTGGTGGCAGCCACCCCTCGGGGAAATACCATTGTCAGGCTGTATCAGTCCACTCAGAAAGGAGGTGGGTTGGCCATTACTGCCAGTGACCCCATTAACTGTTCTCTAGAGCCTATAAGGCCAGCTTCACTTGATGGCTGTGAGGTGGCGATATATAATCAAAAGTAACAATACATCTTTCTTGGCCGGGCTACTTGTTTATCAGCCTCCTGACTCATGAATGCAGTTTATTAGGTCGAGCCTAGTGCAGCGCATGCGCTGCTTGCTCGACTTTTAGTAAGGGGGTTTTCAGAGTGCTACCAAAGGCTTTTGCTGGCCTCAAGCTTGCATGCATGTGCGCGTGCAGCCGCCATGTGGGTAATTAACTTTCGCGCATGTCTTGGCCCCCACTGTGCTCCTCACTTCTTTTGGCTTCACTCTGCCATCTGGCTTTCCTCTGCCATCTGGCTTTCCTCGCGGCGCCCCTCCCCCACCACAGAGCGCTGGAAGAGAAAGAGAGAGACAGCAACCATAGACCACACAGCAAAGGGCCACAAGCCCGGAACAGAGGAGCAACCGCAATCCAACCCCAGACCACACAGTCAAGGAAGCCCAGAGCCTCTGTAAGGAGCAGGAGGCCAAGGACAGGCAAAAGAACGCCCAGCAGAGAAGACCGCAAGGGGATCGGAAATTGTAACGACAAAGGGAAAAGGAGCAAAAGCAGGCCCCTACACTGGAGAGAACCCAGCTGGAGAGAAGCCAGACTGGCAGAAAACGAAAAGAACCCCCACAGAAGACAAGCCACCCAGAGGGAGGCGACTGCAGAAACCCAAGCAGTGGGTCCTCGCAGAACGGGGAGGAAGGGCGGGTCGTGAAGTAATCTGCAGCTAGAATCGTCTCTACCAGATACATCGTTACCGAAGGTAAGTAACTTGTTAATCTGAGAGACTACTAGCCGCAGATTCCTTAACGTAGAATAGATACCCTAGCCATACCCAGAAGGGAGGAGGGCCCGTGAGAGAGCCTCCCCCCCCAGGAGAGACCAGGGCGCCAGTAGGGGACATGGCACAAAAACAAGAAGGAAAAGGCCACAATATCCTAAGCCCAACCAAGGGAGAGCGCCCAACACCCCACAGGGGCAGACAGCACCCCAAAAACCTCAAGGAACACAAGGGCCACCTCAAACCCAGTGAGAAGAGGTAGAGCCAGAGGCAGGGCCCACTGGAAGAAAGACAGGCACAGAGATAGGAAAGAACTGAAAACACCTTGGTCGCAAGCAGCGGGCAAGGCCGGAACGGCGCCACTGCCAACAGCACAGGCGGAAGAAGAAAAGCATCGGTGCGCGAAGCCCCAGCGGAACCAGAGGCAGGGGCTCAAGGAAACAACAGCAAGATCACAACGGTGTAGGAGAACAAGCAGTCCCGCACGGGCACGCGCCGCCAGCAACAGGCAACATCCCGGAACAGCGCACCCAGGAAAGGGCAGACGCCAGCCGCAGGCAGAGGCCAGGGAGGACCAGGACACACACTGACCACGAAGAAGTGGAGGAACCGGCAGAAAATAGGAGAGATGTTAGACGGCCCAAGCCGGCCACCAAAACACAGAGGCCAAGGAAAGCCAAACCCCCTGGAACATCAGGCAGAGGACCAAGCCAGAACACAGGACAAAAGTGCGGAACCGCCACAACACGATGCCGCAGACAGCAGGCTAGACTGGCCAAGCAATGTGGCGACAAGGAGAAGGACATACCTAGTGCAAGCTGCTCCAAGACAAGAGGCAAGAAGATCGCACCTGCGACATACCGTGACGCCACGGAAAGCAAGGAACCCGAAAGGGTGACCACACCTCCCCAGCACATGACAGAGCTACGTAATAGCTACAAGTACTCCACACAAGGTAGGTTACGTCCCAAGAACCATGGGAACACCTCTTAGGAAAAAATGTCCGCAGCAGAGGACAAAACAGAAAGAACCTGCAGAAAAAACCTGCAGACTGCTTACCAAGCAGCCAATAAAGAAGAGACAGAAGGCCTAATCAGGGCCTACCGGGCTTAGCAACAGCCAAAACCACAAGTCAAACAAGCATTTGCAATGCATTAGGTCTCGCATTTACGCGAGTTTGAGCTATTGACATTGCAAATAACAATGCCTATTGTCATTGTCATTTACAATGCCAATAGCTTTAACTCGTGTAACTGCGAGACCTATTGCATTGCAAATGCTTGTTGTTGTTTTGCTTCAAAGCGATATTTCTTGTAATAACTGTTGATACTTTTGAAAAACACACGTCTCTCACGATACTCGCGAGTCACATCCTAGTCAAGATAAGTGAAAAAAGTTTGCTACTTATGCGTATTCTGGTGTAGAGGCGTTCAGTGCCAGACACCGCACAGGGGCTCGTGTTAGGGGAGATGTAATCCGAGGTTTAATTTCTTTAACTCCTGAACTCTAACAAATACTAAGGCGGGAGTTGTGTGTGCTCGTGCGTCATCGCGATCGCTCTGAAAGCGAAAGTGATCGCGATGACGCACACGAGTTTTCAAAGTGCTGCTGGCGGCCGGCTGCGCGCGTGCACAATCGCGTGATCGCAAGCGTTAGGCCAGCCAGCAGCACCTTGAAAATCCCACATACACAATGTCTCTTCGAGCCAGCGCAAGCGCTGGGGCTCAGCGAGACCTAAAAAGGGCCGAACCAGCACCCAACAGCACCAAGGGCCCAACAAAAGGACCCTAAGGCATATCAACCAGACAGAACATGCAACCTGGGCTACCCGTTACAAAGCCCCAGGAAAACAACGGGAGAACACCTCACAAAGCACAGACCAACAGTAAGGTCACTGAGGTGGAGGTGGAGGAGATGGAGGAGGAAGCCCCGCAAGAAACCTCTGAATGGCAGAATACGCAGGGGCGTGGAACAACAGAGCACCATCAAAGGGGAGGTCAACAAGCCGTTCTCTAACATTCTCAGGGAAAACACTATCCCGTAGCCAGGCATGTCGACGAAGGGCCACCAAAGTAGCCATGGTACGACCAAGCACCTCAGAAACGTCCAGAATAAACGCCTCCAGCTCCCGGCCATCCAACACATGGTGCCGCAGATCAACGCAGGCACCCTCCTGAGAAGCGGAAGACAGAAGGGACTCTGCAGAGTCTCACAAGCAAGAAGTGGCTCTGGCCAACACACAGTGTTAAGGGCCCGCAAAGCAGCACTGGAGGAGGCGAAGATGCTGCGCCCCCCGGAATCCAACCAGCGGGCCTCCCGCGACGGGGGAGACAACACCGATGGCAAGGAGGGAAAGGCAGCCCCTGGTAGAATCGTGGAGGGAAAGACAGACAGGATCAAGCAGAACAGGACGGTGGCGGTGCAGAAGAGGCTGGGGCACCGGGTCACCCGTGGCAGAACGCTCCCAGGCCCCCGAAAGAGAATTGTGGAGTGCAGCCTCGAAGGGGAGAAGCAGCTCCCATCCACCAGAGCCCTGATGGAGAACCTCCAGCAGATGATCCATGGGGAAATGGGCAACTGGATCGCCCATGCGCAAGATTCCTGCAGCCGTGGAAACAGCCCGAGCGAAGGCAGCACTCGCCTCCGTAGGGCCCCGCAGCGGTCAAAGCAGTTCCTCTGTGGGCGACGGCTGAAAGCTAAGGCAGCCGTCCCCCAGCTCAATAGGAGGAAGGAAAGGCCAAGCTCGAAAAGGGGAAGGGTTGACCGATGAATGGGGAGCCTGAGGCGCCTCTGGGGAAGACTGCGGGCGCGGTGACGGAGAAGAGCAGTCCTTAGAAGACGCCGGGGAAAAAGCCACGACGCAGTGACCCATCTCCGGAGAAGATGAAACAAACAGCTGCCGAACCTCAGGAGAAGAGGGGGCGTCTGAAGACGAATCAACGACCCGACATCGGACCGGCGCCGTAGAGTCTACCACCAGCGTAGGTCAACGTCGACCGGCGCCGAAGAGGACGCTGGACCAAACTCCGCCACAACGCGCGGCACGGGAGACGGGGCTGGGCCAGAGCCGTGGCGGCTAAGGAACGGCGCCAAAAAGGCGTAGACCCGACATCCGACGAGGCAGCCGCCTACGTGGATGGACGAGGGGGGCCCGGGGACACGTCCTGAACCCTAGCTGGCCCCTGCGGCGCCACCAGGGCCAGCAGCCGCCGGCACCTGAGCAGCGCCACCTCGGCCTTGGACAAAGGCCGCCGCCTGCCCAGAGGACCGAGGGGGACTTGAGGACACGCCCCGAGCCCTGGCAACCTCCCGCGACACCACGGGGGTTTGCAGTGAGGCAGAGGAGCCGTGGTCCGAAGGAGGGAACCCTGAAGGACCAGACCTCGACGGCACCACATCCTCCGAACCTGTCCCCACACGCGGCAAGGGTTCCGCAGATGTCCCAGGAAGAGAAGGAGGCGAAGGAAGAGCCAAAGAGGTCTGCAAGGCCGCCGCATAGGCCTCCATCTGGGCTCTGGTTGCCCCCGTGCCGGGGAACGATGGATAGGGTGGTTATGCGCGGGGCCGCACCATCCGCGGAGAACCCACGCCCCCAACAGGCTGGGGACCGGGCCTCGGGGACAAACTACAACATTTACCAACAGGTAAGTGCGGCCTGGGAGAAGGACAATGTCGGAGACAGAAGCGGTGGTTCTTGAAGCCGTCCGCGGGGACGGATGCGGCGACAACGCTGGCCTGGATATGCGTGCCGAAAGGAGTGTCATCCGACACTCCCGTCGAGACTTCGGCTTAATTTGCTGACACGCCTCGCAGTCCGTTGAGTCGTGGTGCTCCCCCAAACACCACATACAGATGGGGTGAGGATCCATCGCCGACATCTGCCGTACGCAAGACAAGCCCGTCTTGAAGCCCGAAGGCATTCGTACACTGTACCCAAGAGAACGCTAAGCGTAAAAAGAAGGCCTGAAACAGGCCAGGAACATGATCTGGGTCCGCGCTGCACGCGTAAAAGAAGAGGACTGATGTCAGCGTGCCGGGGTGGGGTTTATGTGACCTCGCTGACGTCACGCCCGCGGAGGACGTCGGGTGGGGTCACAATTTACCGCCCCCGGCACGCAGAGATGCTGGGCAAGAAAGTTTTCCGGGTCCAGTCTCAAGTCTGGGGATAATTCCACATTAAGGAATCTGCGGCTAGTAGTCTCTATCAGATGTATACACCACAAACATCTGTTGATCGGGATAGCGGAGATTTGCCATTCTGTTTCCCATGTATAGAGGGTGAATAAAGATGCATGAAATAGAAAATTCAAAGGTGTTGGAAGATGTTGTCAACTGCTGTGGGACTGATATCTCATGAATTAGAATCTTAAAGGACAGATCGTGCAAAATGGAATGGCTCTAAATTTAATCCTAGCCATAAGGGAATGATTTGTGCGATCGTAAGTTCAGAAATTTGCATTTTCATGTGAAATATTTGATAAAATATACATAGATAATATTCACAGTAGTTTTCAAGAGTTGTATAAATTAAACAATAGTTTTGACAGATGGTTTTGGTACACAGTTGTGATTTAAATGAGTATTCGGTGGGCTTGGAACACAAACAACTTAAATTAGTAATTATTATAGTGTTAGTCTTATTATATGGACTAGTGCAGTGGTTCTTAACCTATGGTCTTAAAATCCCTGGGGGTCCACAAGGCCTACTCAGGAGGGGTCCACAACTGTGCTACCAAATTAAATATTAAAATGAATAACAAAAATGTATAAAGTATATGCACACAAAGAAGCAAAATCGAAAGTGTGAAAACATTTGATATTGGATTGTGAATTAAACAAAACATTTCAATATTCGAGCATTTGTTTGGTGTATAATTGTTTTTGTGTATTGAAGTTCAAAACATAGAAATTGCTTAGGTCGGAGGTCCTGAGCTTCAATAACGACTCAGCAGGGATACCCAGATTCCAGGAATGATTCAATTGGATCCACAGCAGTAAAACAGTTAAAAAACGCTGTACTAGTTTGTAAATGCAGTATTAATCACCTCACAACTGATTACTGTACATTCCATGATTTCACTTTGCTACACTGGAGAGTGATGAAGGTGGCTTGAAAATAAAGTAATAAAGTGTAATAATGACACAAATAATAAAGCCAAACAAATGATGTGGAGTGGCTTCAAGGTGCTACAAAGGATGTGCAAAAGGGAGACACTGAACAAAAAAATCTCAATTCTGTTGTGTGTACATATACCATTTTGAGTAGAAGTTCTTACTCATTTGTGTACAACGATGTTATGTAGAAAGTTTAGCAAAGCCTTGCTTCCCTGCAGGCAGTAAATGTGAATTCTGAAACGGATTATTCACCATCGGAATGTTCTTATTCTAGTACCATTTTGAAGGGATATGTGTTATGTTTGTGGTTGCTTCGTTCCCTCTAGGGAACGGTAATGTTTCACAACTTTAGAATGCAATCTTTGTCATATCTTTGTAATACTGCAAATCAAATGCATGAATTAATGACTATACCATTACTACATTAAGGCAACAATGTTGACACAGTGAAAATTCACCTAAAAAAACTTACATATATCGGACTTCTGTTGGGCTATTTTGATTTAACACAAGTAGATAGACCAGATCCTATTTGCTCAGTGTGGGGTTGTTGGAATCAGATAGGTTTGACCTTCAAGCTCCTTTAGCTGGTCCCTTGACAGCAGAATTAATCCAAAAGCAGCCCAAGCGACCAGCTGCACCTTAATGCGTCCCCCATGGAATTAGAGGAAAGTTTATAATGTTTAACAGATGACACTAACTGTTCTACCTCCATGGGAAGGAGACCTTAATCTGGAGAAGACCATTTCCATCACTTAGAGTGAAGTTTCTAATCGCGGTTCTCTAAGTGAGCCTAAAAGGTGTGCGGTCACTAGGAAAATACTGCGTTGATGAGCCCACAACCACATGCTAAGTTCCCCCCAACTGAGTACATAACTATGTTGCTATAGTAGACAGTGGTGTTATCAGACAGGCTCTGAATGGTGCTCCATGAGACAGAAGGAATCAAGACTTTCATAACAAGTCGGAGTGTCCGCAGCTCCAGTATGCTTACGTGCAGAATCTGCTCCCCCACAGAATAAAGGTCTTGTGTCATTGGTAGTGAGTAGGGATGGGACTTTGAAAAGATTTCTTCTTAACTACCCAGTGCAGAACTTGTGGCGGTGCAGGGTGAGATGATGTCGAAGACGCCACACCCATGAAGTCAGTTTTGCCCTTGGGTGTACCCAGAAAGAACTGGAGCCACGCTGAAAAACTAACATGGCCTACTGGTAGGCTTCAACCTCAGGCGTTGGACTGTTTCCTTCAGGAAGATAATTTCTCCTTCCTATGGAGCTTTTAGTGGGAGATCTCTTGGGAGAACAGCCTCTGGATTCAACAAAAGGAGAAGGGGAATGCTCTTGCATGTTCCTGCAGGCTTTGGCCATAAACAAAGTGGCCTCCTTTTCCCTTATGGCTTTTGGTTAATTAAGCAACATAAGTTGTACGCTGAGTGATACTAATCAGAACCAAAACGCCAGATGTAATTGTCATGTGGGTCTGACAAAAATCTGGAGGCATCTGCAATTGGGTTTAACAATGAAATCTTTAGGAAACATTTGACCTAGTTGCTTTTAAAAATCTGAGGAATTTTGTTTGTGTAATTCAGAGAGCACTGCAGACTTGTGTTGATAATGCAAAAAAACAGTTGATGGACAGAGTGCAGAACAATGTCATACATTCACCCTAGTACAGAGATATGGGCCTAAATCCATCGTTTTTTTGCTCACCATGCCAATCAGTCTTGACCCTGTGTCTCATGGGAACAGTCCAGCCCGAACTGCCAAGCCAGGTCCTCCCTGGACTGGAAACAAGCATCCTAGGACCGGTTTCGGGGTTTCACCCCTTTTCAGCCAGGATAGCTTGATTCCAGTGGCATGGAGAGCAAGGGACCCACGTCTGTGTTAATAAGGCACTTAAAAATAGGAACTGATGGCAGTATGTCGTTTGGCACCGAATATATTCTCATGTCACATACGCCAGGCAGATTCACTTTTGCTCTTGCCAATGAGTACAATACTTTTTCAAGATGGAGAGGATGGATAGAGAAGATAGTCTAGCTTTTCTGATCATGAGTCAACCACTTCATTTAATTAATGCATAGAAGATATTTGAAGTGTTAACAATTTGCAGTTGGACTAATGGATATTGGTCAAATAAAGATAAAACAGCTATGTATTCCGTCTTTAAAAAGAGGCTGGTGTTAAATACATAAGAGCTTTATTTGAAAGGCTGGCGTGGGCTTACACAAAAGGTTGACACAAAGGTAGGTGGATAATGAGCAATAAACCGAGTGACCTGGAAAAAAACACAGTGACTTCTGAATGGAGAGCCTACTCTACGGGGTTAATGGTTATTTGGAAAAGATGGTACTTGATACCAACAACATTATGCCAGGAGCCTAAAACGAGCAGTACAGAACATGTAGTGAGTGAATTCTACTATATATGTTCTAGCCATGCCACAGGCTTGGTAAGCTGTGGAAAAGGTAAACAGGTTCATAGTATAAAGCTCCCAGAAAAGCCCCAAACACTCCCATTTGGGGAGATAGTAAGGAAAAGTTACATACCTGTAGGTATAGTTCTGCAAAGTAGGTATCTTCAATGAAGTCATAAACCTTGAATAATTCTGTGCTGCCTGCGTGGACAGTGGAACACCTTATTCCGTATAGGTAGAATATTCAGGAGAAATATCTGTATAGTGTTAATCACGAAAGACATTTTACATTCATTTGTAGTGTAGACTGTCAGCGTTGTATTTTACTGTAACATGCAGGCAGAGACTGCAGGAGGCAGGAACTGCAAAGCTTACAACACTTTTCCTAGGAAAAGGGGCTATGTCAGAAAGCCTAGAATGCAAAGGAAAAACAGCCTGATAGGCTAACACTAGAAAAACTAAAAGAATTCCAGAGGGACCCCATCCCACAATGCACAGCAGTGGCAGTTTGCCTGCGAGAGTCAGTTTGTTTTACGGGAGGAACATGATAATAATCCAGCCTGACAGCCAGGCAGGAGGGAGGGTGTTTACGACTTCAATGAAGATAACTATGATGCAGAACTATACCTACAGGAATGTAACCTTTCTTTCTGCATCATAGGATCTTCATTGATGGTCATAAACTCTAATTAGAATAGTAAGCTAATCAAACTGAGTAAAGCAGCTGTCAGGTATATATATCTATGTATCCTGTGAGACTGTAAAGATCATACAAGGAAGACTATCCTGAACAATCAGAACAGTAGAATAGAAGGACAATAACACTTATCTGAAAAGGCTTTTAAAAGTCTCTTGCCCAAATATAGAGCCGGCCTGAGTATCCAATTCTAAACAGTAATGTTTTGTGAATGAGTGAAGAGAGCTCCAAGTTGCTGCCCTGCAAATGTCCTGAATATGTCCTTGCCTCACTCAAGCTGTGGTCGCAGCTTTTCCTCTTAAGTGAGCCCTAGATTTGACTGGTAAAGGCTTATTGGCAATCTGATAACAAAGTAATGCATGGAACTATCCATCTAGCGATGGGTTTTTTGAAGTTGGTAAACCGTGTCTCATGGCCCCATAACTTATAAACATTTGGGAAGATTTCCTAATAGATTTTGATCTCTCTAGGTAAAAACGAAGACCTCTTAAGATCAAGGGAGTGTAATGCTCTCTCCACTGCAGAACCTTGGTATGGAAAAAAGCTAAGAAGAGTGACAGATTGATTGAGATGGATATCTGAGACTACCTTGCGCAAGAAAGGTGTATTGTGGTGGAAAACTGTAAATTCACTGACTCTACAAGCTGAGGTAATTGCAACCAAAAAGGCTGTTTTCTATAAGTGTTGCAGTGATGCTTTATGAATCAGCTCAAAGGGTGGACCCATTCATTTGGATAGCACTAGGGAGAGGTTTCTGAGAGGATGAAAAACTTTTGAGGCCTTTCAGAAAGTCCTTAATGACTGGAATATTGAAAAAACTTTCTTGTGTTGGAGATTTACAATATGCAGTGTTATCTGCTTAGTAAACTCGTATAGAGGACAGTTGAAAGCCAGAAGTAGTAAATGAGGTAGAATGATGTCTTCCTGTACCGTGATGGAATCATAGGTCTTTGAACGACAACATATGTAGAAGCGTTTCCACTTAAAAGCGTAGCAAGCCCTTGTGTAAGGGCACTTCGCTCTTTTAAGAATGTTCAGGCAATCCTTTGGAAGATTTACATGTTCATACTAGATAACCTCAGGAGCCATGCTGCCAAATTCAATGATTGGATCAAGTGATGGAGAATTCTGCCCTGATGTTTGGAGAGCAGATCTGATCTGAGCGGGAAACACTTGTAGTGAGTTATGGATAAGTGGAATAGGTCCGTGTACCACCACTGTCTCAGCCAATGCAGAGCTAGGAGAATCATTGTGATGGGTGATCTCAGTAGCTTTTGGATCACCCACGGAATTAGTGGGATTGGCGGTAAAGTGTATGCAAATAGAGTCAACCAGTCTATCAAAAGGGCACTGCCCAGAAACTTCAGTTCTGGAGCTCTAGATACAAATTCATGGCATTTTGAGTTTAGGGTGGTAGCGCCAGAGTTGGGGCGCCCCATTCTTGGAAGATGGTCGCTGAGGACCCACTTGTGGTTTTCGTTGTTGAAGCAGCTGAGGAAATCTGTTTCCATGTTTAGAACTCCTGTAATGTGAAAGGCTGTAATGGAGAGTCCTTTCGCCAGAGCCCAATGCCACAGTGTCTGACCCTGGTACGAAAACTGTCTAGACCTCGTTCCACCCTGTTTGTTGATGCAAACCATTGTGGTGGTGTCTGTTTGAATCATGAGGTCCTTCGATTGCATTGATGGAAGAAGCGCTTTGATGGCCAGTAGCGCTGCTTTCAGTTCTAGAAGATTTATGCAGTATTTCTTTTCGGGACCATAGACCCTGCATGTTCAGATCGTTCATGTGGGAAAACCATCCTGTTAAAGGTGCATCCGTGACGATCGTCTGGGATGGGGTTGATTTTTGAAATAGAACTCCCTTCAGCAGACTGCAAGGGATTGGCGTACATTGAATGTCAGGAAAGGAAAATGCGACTTACCAGTATGCATCTGTTCTAGGCATGTAGAGCTGTAGATTCATATACTTGTGCATAGATCGCCATCTGGTGTTGGGCTCGGATGTTTGCACTTTGTTTTTGTCTTGGAAGAAGTCTTTGTAGCCACGAGGTAGGTGACTCCTCCTTAGGACGATAGTGCGCATGGGCATCGACTCCATCACCAGATTGTTTTGCCATGGAGGGTTATGATGGCGTTAATAAGAAATCGAAAAGGATGTCCATGTGTAATGTATCTAAGTAAGATATTACTGGAACAGATAGAGGTATCCGGGGAGGCGGGTGGGCGTATATGAATCTACAGCTCTACATGCCAAGAACAGATGCATACTGGTAAGTAGCATTTTACGTTCGAGGCATATGAGCTGTACATCGTGTATTTTGTGCATAGACTATACAGCAGTTATCCTCTTAGCGGTGGCTAGCTGTATCTGTTGCAGTGGTTTGAATTTTTTTTCTTAATACAGCCTGGCCCACACTAGCTTGTTGTTTTGTTTGCACGTCTACACAATAGTGTTCTGTGAACTTGTGTGGTGTAGACCAAGTTGCTGCTTTGCAGATGTCATCTAGGGTAATATATTCCCTAAGAATGCCATAGATGCCCCTAGTTAACGTGTGGAGTGAGCTCTAGGGGGAATGGTTAATGTGCGTTTGACTTTCATATAGCATATTTGGATGCATTTAACAATCCACCTTGCAATCCCTGTCTTTGAGATATGATTGCCTTTAGGAGGTGGGGAGACAGCCACAAAGAGTTGTTTATTCTTTCTAAAGGATTTTGTTCATCCAAGTATTAAAGTATTGCTCTTTTTACGTCTGGCATGTGAAGAGCTCGTTCTGCTACTGAGTCTGGTAGAGGGAAAAAACACTGGGAGTTCTTCAGACTGGTTAAGGTGGAAAGCCGAGACGACTTTAGGTAGAAATTTTGGGTTAGTCCTAAGAACCACTTTGTGGTGATGGATTTGCAGAAATGGTGTGGTGATGGATTTGCAGAAATGGTTCTTGTATGGTTAATGCCTGGAGTTCACTAACTCTTCTAAGAGGTGATAGCAACTAGGAAAGCTACTTTCCAGGTGAGGAACTTTAGTTCGCATTTATGCAGCGGTTCAAATGGGGGACCCATGAGTCTGGTAAGGACAATATTTAAGTTCCATACTGGAGAGGGTGGAACTCTAGGTGGAATTAATCTTTTAAGTCCTTCCATAAATGCTTTGATAGCTGGTACCCTAAACAAAGACAAGTGTTGTCTGTTTTGGAGATAGGCTGCTATTGCAGCGAGATGTAGTCTGATGGATGAATACGCTAGGTTACATTGTTGTAGATGCAAAGGTAACAGATGTTTTGAATAGAAGCATGTAGTGGATTGATTTTGTTATGTGCACAGTAAATTACAAATCTTTTCCACTTTGCGGCATAGCAAGCTCTGGTGGTAGGACGTTTAGCCTCTTTAATGATGTTCATGCTGTCTGGCGGGAGATTGAGGTAGCCAAATTCTAAGATTTCAGGAGCCAGATCGCAAGGTTGAGTCGACTGAGATCTGGATGACTTATCTTTCCATGGTTCCGAGTGAAAAGCTTGGGTGAGAGACGTAGCTTTTAATGAGGAACTACTGATAGTTCCAAGAGGGTTGTGAACCATGGCTGTCGGTCCCATGTTGGTGCAACCAGGATCATTGTGAGGGAATGCTGTTTGAGCTTCTGAATCAGTAGCGGAATGAGTGGGAGGGGCGGAAAAGCGTAAGCAAATTTGTCTGACTAGTTAATCCATAGCGCATTGCCTTTGGACAATGGGTGTGGATACCTGGATGCGAAGCTTGGCCATTTTGCATTTTGGTGTGGGGCGAACAGGTCTATTTCTGGGTAGCCCCACATTTGAAAGAATGGAAGCAGAACTTAAGGATGAAGTTCCCATTCGTAGATTTGCGGTCTTTGACGACTGAGCAGAACCGCAATCTGATTGTGTACTCCTGGGAGGTGTTCTGCAAGGATGTTTTGTGGAATGGCCCATCACCATATGCTTTGAGCTAGGCGTGAAAGCTGCAGAGTGTGTCCCCCTGTTTTTGTATGTAATACATTGCTGTCATGTTGTCTGTACGGATCAGGACAGCTTTGCCTATGAGGTGGAGTTGAAAGGATTTCAACGCTAGGAAGATCGCTGGCAATTCAAGATAATTTATGTGGAATTGTTTTTGTTGAGAGGTCCATATGCCCTAAATGGTATGATTTTGAAGATAAGCTCCCCAGCCGGTGAGCGATGCGTCTGTTGTGAGTACAATCTGTGGAACCGGGTCGAGGAACGGCCGCCCTTTGGAAAGGTTTTGAGTGTGCCACCACTGCAGAGAGCGATGTGTGCAGCTGTCCACCAACACCAGATCTGTTAGCTGACCTTGAGCCTGGTTCCACTGACGTGCCAAACACTCCTGTAAGGGACGCATCTAAAGTCTTGCGTAAGGGACGATGAGAATGCAAAAGGCCATCATCCCAATCAACTGCATGAACACTCGAGCTAGTAATGAGCGTTGAGGCGTACATTTTGATATGAGTGCTTGCATGGTGCTTATTCTGACTGGGTTAGGATATGCTAGAGCTTTGAAAGTGTCTAGCACCTAGGTATTGTTGTGTGTTGACGGCTGGAGGTGGGATTTGGTGAGATTCACCGTGAATCCCAAGATGTGAAGCAGCTGGATTGTTTTGTGTTGCACACAGCTGCTGTGTGACTTGGTTTTTATGAGCTAGTCGTCCAGATAAGGAAACACGTGAACGTGTTGTCTTCGTAGGTGAGCTGCCACTACTGCGAGGCACTTGGTGAAGACTCTGGGTGCTGTAGTCACTACGAACGGAAGGACTTTGAATTGATAGTGTTGACCGTCCACCACGAACCTGAGATATTTCCTGTGAGCAGGGTGAATAGGAATATGTGAGGTTCCGACTGCATTGAGAGGCAAAGGTGAGGGTTGCCTGACGCACGGGTGGCCGATCCCGAGTGAGGCCCTCATGCAGTGAGAGCGCGGCTAACCGGTGTGCTTTCAAACGGTGCTGCAGGGGTCCACGCTGAAGGGGGACATATCGACCCTGCTTATTCACGGCCCCCCAGATCCCTTCTTGTACGTGGGGTAAGGAGCATTCTGAGCTTGAGCTGATCTGATCTATGCAACACCGGAGGGGAGACGCTGCGTATTGGTTACGAGAGACTGTGGGGGTCACAGGCAGGGCTGGCAGGACTGCAAGCCCCAGGAAGCCGCAGGGGGGGGTAATACACGAGCATCCGCCCCTCCCCCTTGGCATCAGAAGTATATCAGGAAGTCTGAGTCTCCGTTTCGCTAAGGGCGAACCCTGCGCAAAAGGCTGGCCGTCTATGGCAGGGCCCTTGGCACTATCCCACAAGCAGAACAATTAAGAGGACTGGTAAGAACGGTGGTTATACAGATATAACGCTGGCTGTTTACCTTTACTCCGTCGCAGTAGGAGCTCCCGGACTTATCGAGCAAATTCGCTGTTTTATTTAATAGTCGCAGTTTGATTTTCTAATTTTTGTTTTCATTATTTGTATGATATTTTTTGTAACCGTTTGATTTCGATGGAGAAATCAAAAAGTACTGTGGGGACTCTTGACGCTTTCCTGATAAGAGCAGAATCTCTTCTCATTCACGAGATTCAATTAACAGAGCTTAGACCCTTTACAATTTCCTCTGTCTAGGGAGGAGGAACATAACAGTTCTCTACCAACGAATAAGATAACTCCCCTAATACCTTCCTCATCTTTTGTGAATTCACCATTACCATCTCCCAATGTACGAGAAAATGAGATTAATATCCCTATTTTAAGAGGGAAAGGCCCTCAAACTCAGGAACAAACTAAACAAAAGAAAGGACGAACCATGGGAGTAAAACAGAAGGGAGGTAAACAGGGCAAAGAGGGAAAGGAAATAGCCAGCCCTGGTGTTAGATTATTGGGTACAGCCTTGTTACAAATTCAAACAGATGAAAGCCTAAGCTGTCCCAATTTTCAGCCAGGTTCCCTCACTAATAATCTTAATAATCCAAAAGTTATTTTTCAAGATCTAGGGAATCATATGGAGGGCCTTATAAAAAACATTCTCGAAGTTACATTTTGCGAAATGACCTCACACCTGACTTCCCTTTTTGATGAAAAATTTGCTCGCATCGAGAATAAGCTGGTGCAATTGAAAGAGGATGTTGACTTAATTAAAGTTCGATTCGAAACTTTTAAGTCGACTCCTATTATTACGAGCATTCCTTCACTACAAAGGGATAACTGTAATCAATCCAGCCAAGAGTTCCAGCTCTATTACTATGCAACTGGCACGAGGCAGTATAAGGCCAACGACCTTGTTACATGAGGATTGTCTTATTATGAATAGACTTAATGGGTATGCTATAAAGTGGATTCACTTAGATCCCGAACTAATAACAGAAAAGGTTGTCAGAACCTCCATGCCTGCAATAAGTTTATGTTTGGCGGAGAGTTCAAATCCTCAGGAGATAGTAGACAACTTTAAAGTAATAATTAAATCTGTAAATGATGCCCTAACCTTTATTCCTAAGGGGAAGAGAAAAATAAAAACTAGTTGGTTTAATAAATCCTGTACAAAAGCGTACTCTGACCTTAAAGTAGCTCGTAAAAAACCTAATAGAGATAGGACAGCAGTTGTCCAACTAAGGAAAGCGTATTATAAAACTTTACGTCAGAGAAAGAAGGAACTAAAAGAGGAATTATGGGTTTCCTTACATAATAACTGTAAAAGTAATGACAGTTCAGTGTTTTGGAAAGTCATAAATACCCCATTCCTCTCTGGCCGAAGGGAGAATAGTAACATAGAAGTTGCAATTACTGAATCCGATTGGATAGTTCATTTCACTCAGATATTTGGCCTCACGGAGGATTTTACCCAAACCCACAGTACTCCTGGGAAAAGGATCAGCAGCTCCAGCCCTTCTTCGAGGACACTGGCCTTAGATTTTACTTTGGCCGAGGTTGAGCAAGCCTTAAACGCCAGTAGAGGAGGAAAGGCCCCGGGCCCTGATGGGGTCCCTGTGCATTTATATAAATAAAAAATGGAATTACTCAGGGTACTAGAAGCCACGGGAAAAACGGGTCTTTTGGCCTCTTGGTCGGAGTCCATCTTGGTCCCGATTTTTTAAAAGGGCGATCGCAATAGTCCAACGTGCTATCGCCCCATCTCCCTATTAGACTCGTTGGAAAAGGTGGTGGGCCGAATTTTATTCGAACGCCTACAGCTCTGGACCGAGGATAACAACATCACATCTGACCTCCAGTATGGATTTGGGGAAGGCCTCTGTACTATCGAGCAAGTGCTAAATCTGTCTCTACTTAGGAGCAAATATGTAGATGCGAAGGGTGGTAGATTGTACATGGCCTATGTAGTTCTCACCGCAGCGTTTCACTGTGTGGGACATACAAAACTCTGGATTATCTTGACAGAAATGGGGGTTGATACACTGTTGGTTAATTATTTGCGAGAAATGTATTCAAACGCAACAGTGAGAGTGAGATATGATTTGGGAGGCCAGTTATCTGTACCTTTTAGGGTGAAGAGGGGAGTAAGACAGGGTTGTGTCCTGGCCCCCTACCTTTTCACTCTTTATACAAACGGCCTGGAATTAGCCATGCAGGACCTTCCCTTTGTCCAAAATCGTCCAATCCCCGCTCTCCTATATGCGGATGATGCGGTTATTATTGCCCGCACAACCCTTGAACTGCAGCGCTCAGTAAATCGATACAACTTATTTATGTCGAATTTAGATTTAAAAATCAATATAAAAAAAGACCTTTATTATGATCTCGGGCCGAAAATTAAGAAAAGGAAAAGACATTTTTATAAATAATTCTAGGGTAGATCATACTCCCACTTATCCTTATTTAGGAGTGATAATAGATGAAAAGGGTACCTGGAAAAGAGCAATCGAGGTTAGAAAATTACGGTTTCTAAAAGCGACAATGGCTTTAGTAGCATTTACTCAGAGGCTTGGTAAACGACACCGAAAGAGATTCTACCTATTTACCAGGCGAAATGCGTTAGCACAGCCATTTACGGGGCAGGGGTACGGGGGGTTTGTTCACGCTGAATCCATACAAAAAGTAGAAAACAGCTTTTTAAGATTCCTACTTGCATTTCCATAAAGTACCTCTACATTCAGTTGCCATTTAGAGCTGGGCGTGTCCTACATTTCCGACATTATAGGGATGCAACCAGTTCTATTATGGCACCGTCTTTGGACCTCTAACAATTTAACGTTTACCCAAGCAGTAGTGACAGATTGCGTCAAGTTAGAACATGTCCAGAAGATTCAGTGGCTTCAATATGTCAGGAAGTTCTTAATTGACTTGGGTATGGAGAATTACTATCATAACCCCCAGGAAATGGCTCGGATATCAAGGAAGGTGTTAAAGAATCAATGTCTAATGCATTTAGCTGGTCTCCGTTTGACAACTGAAGTAAATAAAATCTCTGTTCAGCACTCATTGTCTATCCAATCTACTGTGATGATCCAGCCTTACTTAACTTGGAAGTTATCCAGTTTTGACAGATTCCCATTGACTCGTTTCAGACTAAACATCTTTCATCGATATGTCACTTTTCCAGTGACAAATGATTGGTCTAAGCAGCTAACCCATTGCCCATGTGATGGAATATTTTTGTTTAGTTGTGACAATTTTTGTTAAATGTTCATGTGGACTTTCGATTTCACTATTTTTTCTTGTTATTGTGAATTAACTTTATAGTTCTGTAATGTGATTCTTCTCCTGACTCGCAGTCAAATAAATTATCAAGGTTCTACTATTGCTACGAAGTTTCCAAATAGATGTGGACTATTTCATTCTGAAAAGTGTTCATATCTAGTAACTTCCTGAAACTAAAAGTGTACAACACCTGTAAAACTGTATTGGGATGACCATCTCTAGGCTACGGTTCACAATCCTACATGAAAACTTTATTTTGTAAAACAGCGCTCTAAAGGTTAACCACTCTTTCCCTCACCCCCTATTTATATAACTGAAAGGCACCTACGTCTTCCCCACTACCTTTATTTCCACTTTAATGCTCTACAAAAACCCTATGAGTGATACCATCAACCTCTAGGTTTGCACACTATAGGATATCTACTAGATAAACAATACAGTTTGCCAGCTAATTTAGCTTTAAATCCCATATTAGGCAAAGGTAATTTATGTGAATAAAAAAAAATCTCAACCCTATGCCCTACTAACCATTCAAAATATATTCTACAACATTACAAAAATATGATTTTAGTTAATGCATGGAGGTCTGAGAACCTGCAACAATGTAGAAGTATAAACAGGTATACATGATTTAAATTAATCAAACGTGGTACTATAAAAATGCATGATGTGTAATTTAAATAATACTTCACTCTATACGTACAAAGAAAACTCATACCAATTTACAAAAAAGTGTTTTATTATAGATGTGTAGCCACTGTTCGGAAAACACAACAGCTACACTGAATGGAGACCGCAGAATCGTTTGATGGACGCTGTATTGCAAATTGCTCATCAGCAACACCGCTTACCAGGTCATAATGCCTAGGACTTCTGAGGGAACTCCAAGAAGAACTTGTCATTGCTTTTTTTGGACAGGCGACTAGTTCAGAAATTGACTTTCGCTTAAAAGGAGTTCAACAGTTTCTGCCATTTTAAACATACATTAAGCAAGACTTTTTTTTTTTACTTAATACCAGAAGAGGTATGCCAGGGACAAAGTCAACACAAAGTAACGAACACAGCAAAAAGTAGCAAGAAAGAGAAACAGTTAAGTGCAGCTGTGGTCAAATTCCATAGCAGTTCTTTACCTCGGGTAACGGCGCATTTACACTAATTTGGGTTGCATGCAAGCTTGAAGAAGCATTTAGATCACTACACATGTTATCAAAAATTTGATAACATTTTATCAGGCATCTGCTAAAATAGTAAACAAATTGCAGGTGTAATAAAGTAGCTTAATCTGGAGTTGAACTGGACAGACAAGAAGTTTAATCACTCCCGTTGGTTAAGAAAGCAACAAAACAAATCAAACTCCTCCCCTCCCCCAATACATTCAGATTTCCAAAACATAAAATTTCACATGAAAAGTGAAGTGTGATTCCAAAGTTTCCAGAGCAGAAATGGAGCAATATGAAATGTCAATGACTGCCACTGAGATTTTTTCTCAATTTTTCTGGTTTTGTGTTTGCTTGACCTCTTATGTTTTTGCAGCGAAATGACAAAGTACACCTCAAAATGTTTCCACATGTGAACAACAAAATACTGCATATCTACCAACATCTGCTTTAGGTAGGTAATTTGTGAAAAGGCTAGCTGCCAAGATGTAGGAAATGGCTCCTTGCCTCAGTTCCCTTTGAGGAATATACAATCGTATTGAAACCAGTTCACACTAAGCGCTTATCATGCTGCCGTTGGACTGATGTAGACGGGCTTCATCAAACGAAGATTTGAAAAGCTGCAACCATGCCCACCTCTCCAGTTCCCAGTATTCACTGAGGTAGTTCAGTAGGAGATAACAGCCTTTAGAACAATGTCTTTCAGTTTGTCTTCTGTTTTATACATTTAATATAGATTTAAATAGCTAAGTTCTAAGGCCACCTGTGTTTTTGTTTTGTTTTTCAGTGCTGAAAGTTTTATTTTTCACAGGGCCCCATTACCCAACGGGTCAGAACACGTGACAGCGTTCTTGGTGTTAAGTGTCTCCTTTTGGCACCTTGAAGTTTATATTTGTGTTTTTTTCTTTTGTTAAAAAATAATATATAATAAAGAAAAGAAATCTCAGTCCAAAGTTTTTATTTCAGGTTGTCCTGTTCACTTACGGCCACTGGTGGCACATCTGCATTAACTGGTAAGACTATGCTCTCTCGCTCATCTGCTTTTATTCGTTTCAGTTCAGGATGTTCAAACTTGTCACCGTTTTGACGCTTCGTTGGAAGAGATGCTGATGCAGACGCATGAGTCGCCAACATGTGAAGTGGACTTGCTGCAGCTGAGAATGAATAAAGAATTAATACTAAATTAAATATCCAGTCGACAATCTCAAAACTATTCAAAAACATGGTAATACAGCCATCAGTTTTTCATGAATAACCAGCCCTACTTCACAGATTCGATACATTTTTTATTTAAGCTTCAAGCTACGAGCAGATATTTGGCTATTGGCTTATTCAATTAATCCTTTTTGCAGCCTTAGAACACAAGTTTTTACCCCTCCAATGCTTCATGAACGATGTATGGCCTGGCAGTCGTTATCTAGCAAAGCTAGGCAGAGAGTAGGTTCACAACTATCTTTTCTTCAAATAATAAATTTGTAAAAGGTGATTAGGAATGAAAATCTGAACGCACACTTATTTGACTTGTGGGCCCGTTTGTGGGGACTGTCTGCCCTTCAGCAGAAGATCCACTCCATGTAGGTGAATTTACATGGTGTGAGTGGGGCGGGATACTTCGACCCTGCAGCTGTGCATGCTGACCCATGCACCCTCTGCTGGCGATACCAGAGTTGGGTTCTGCATTTTGATACAAGACACAAGCCAATATGTCCGCTGTGTAACCCTTAACTTGTAGGCAGCAGGTGCAGGTAGTCTGCCTCAACATATGTAGCTGAAGAGCTGTGGCTCTATTGGCAGTTAGCAGTGCTTGCATGAGCTGCAAGACAACCAGCATTTTTCGACCTAGCTGATGTTGCTCATAGGCAGTGGCTGGGCTTCAGAGAGAGGGGACTACAAGTAGAACAAAGGGGAAGTGCAAGGAGAAGCATCAGTCCTTTGGCATGTCACCAGACTCCAACCCCAAGAAAATGTTAGCCAAACAAATGGTGCCAAAATAAATTAGCTAGAAGGTGATCGTTTTTATGAGAGGTCTTAAAATATTCTAATAATTCAGGCTTAGAATAGGAACATAATTACATTCCTTCACGGCAGCACCTCATCATTCATTCATAAAAAATGTGCATCCAATGCAAACGCTGACTGGATGCAATGGGTATTTCACCAGGTTGGCTAACTGACAATGTATTGTGTGCTTTACATTGAAAGTTAAGCTCACACCATACAGTGTGAGCACAGCACGACCGGCTAACAATTCAGGATTTATTATGTAATGTATAACAAGCATTGGCATAGCCGATAGGTCTCGCTTCTGGGACCTTATAAGTATTTAGTTATGCAGCACAATATCCTTGGTGCAACAACAACTGTTGCAAGGCGAGACCTATTGGCTATGCCAATGCCATCACTTTCAGCCATGCTGCATAGCAACCATGCTGCTGTACAACATGGCTAAAAACACATTGACAAAGCTAATAGATCTTACATAAGCGAGACCCGTAGGCTTTACCAATGCTTGTTGGCACATCTTGCTGTCAGAGACACAGCAGCCATGTCAAAAATCAGTCCTGGCTGAAAATACATTATTTTACTCATTTTGGCAGACAGCCAATGTCTGCAGAGTTTTCCAGTAATGGCATGTGAAAATGAGGACTTGCATGGGGCGAGACTTGTTCACTTCCTGGTTAGCATTGCAATCAGGGGTTATTAAAGTCTGTCAGTGAACTTAAAGTACAAAATGAGATAAACGACATGGGCTCAGGATTATATTGCACTGAATCATTTCTAAGATCTGAAGAAATGTTTTAACTTTATCCGTGCTCAAAGTTCTAGGAGCGTGCTTAGTTTGATTAAACTGCAGATAATATCGCTCACACTTATCAAAAACGTGATAAAATGAATCAGAACCCTTAAGGCAGGAAGTAAAGAACATATTTTGTTACCCATGAATAACGCACGGAAGCACAATAACACGTGTAGGATTTTAGAGCCATTTTCAAGCATGAGATCTTCAGAAAGAAATACCGGACTTGTAAGCGGCTTTTGGTCTGAATTCAACAGCTCGTCGTGCATCTTATTCGAAAGCGCTTAGTGGTAAATTACTTACCAGTAAGCACTCTAATAATTAAATTCACTCAGTGGTTTAAACTGACATACAACCTTCTTCGATTGTGTTTAACATTTACATGTAGATATGAAGTCTTTTATTATGGCACGTAATATCCTAATTCGTGACAACTTTTCAAAATAAAAGGTTTTTGAGTGAGAAAGACCAGGGTGTTTCCTGTTAATCCTCCCCTTTATGTTGTGCACTATTTCTGAAGCAGCAGTTCGAAAAACACTGTCAGTTACATCACAGAACTGCGGGAAATAGTTGTAGATTATCTTCAGTTTTAATTAGAAAGCTTCTCTCCCACTCAATTGAAAGGAGCATTTTAAACTAGTAAAGTAACGAAGAAAGCAAACACTAGATTCCCTGTAAATAGATGATGGACAGCTATCATTCCATGGTCGTGACAGCTGTAAAAAAAGAAGCCCGCAAGTGCGCCACTGCGAGCCATGTGCTTTCAATTATCGCGCCCGTGTCTGGGCACGATAATTGAAACCACATGGCCTATTGGTGTCTATTACGCGCACCAAGCGCGTAATAGACACCACTAGGCCATGGGCGGAGCAATGCGCCCGCCTTTGGCCGATGCGTGCTGGCTTTCCAAAAAACACGCACGCAAAGGCCAATAACGTGCCACAGAAGGAAAGGCACACGCTAGTGCGTATGCCATTACTAGGTCAGTCTGCTAAACCCCGTTTTCCCCTACTAAATGTGTTGCGCTGCGCAAGCATTTCTGTGCACTGCAACGCTAGGCACGAGACCTAAAAAGGGAACTTTTAGAATCAGGCACCAACCACTTATACATTGCAACAATGTGCAAGAAACAGACTTGCTATTTTCATTGGTTCGTTTGGGATTGAAGAAAACAAATTACTGCAATCTCTTTTGCTCCTCAATGTTCTACTAGTATGACATTATAAATACATGGGTGTAGAATTTCTACCGCCCGACGCCCAGCACACACTGAGATTAAGGATAACGCCTTCGGTCTGTTTTGTCCACCGTAGAAAGGGACAGTGACTCGTTTTCGACTAACATTCCTACACAGTGCCACTGTCTGGGGAAGACCAGGATGAATCCGCCAACGCAAGACACATGCTATCCAAATACATAAAAAGTTAAAAATCATACATATGACCAGTCAGGCATCAGAAATACATTTGTAGCCGTCTAATGAACAACCGAAAACAGAAAAGGCCTTCCAGAGCCAAGTTTGTCAGCTGCGCCAAGATGAAAAAATTGAGACCTGCATGCAGACGCATAGTTAACAAGTGATCTAAACTAACTTTCTGAACTGCCCCTGTTCAAATAATAAATAATTTTCTATTGAAGCATACAGTTTCTCCAAGAGTAACCCTTGATCATTATCAGTCTAGAGAAGATGACAACTGCACTCCCAAGGAGAATACCAAGTTACACGAAAAACCGTTCAGTATCAGTTTTTTTAGACTAATCTTTGGATTGTATACCCGTCAAGCTTTACTTCAGTTAACACAGTAACCATAAAAGTACATCAAAAACACACAGTTAAAATAAGACTCAGGATAGTCCAAGAATAAAGATAAAAACATTGACAGGGGCAAGCCACTAATTCATACCTGGAATAGAAAAAAGAGGCCTCAAAAGGCGAAACATATAGGGCCTGCATGTTGTTTGCTAAGTCAAACCACATATAAAGTTATCTTCTACCCAGTATAGTAATGTCAAAAAAAGTGCAATATACTAAATACAAAATTACATGGCTTCAGCAAAGCAATGACCAAAAAATATACAAAAATAAGAGTATAAAATACGTGGTGCTGTTCCATCATTTTTTGAGAAACTGCATAGAATACCACAGATAAATGTCCATTTAAATTAAAACTGCATTAATTTCCTTCTAATAATAGCACATTTAAATAATGAACAGATGAACAAGTTACTTACCTTCGGTAACGATATATCTGTAAGAAACATTAGTTAGTTAGATTCCTCACCTTAGAGTATCCCAAGGCGTCAGGCTGGATCCGGAAAGATTTTTCGTCAGCAATACCCTTGCATGTCGCTAGGCGTCGTCTGCGGCTCCGTGTCCGCCGTCGGCGTCGTGTGCCGTGATGACGTCAGAGTACTTAGACACAGCGCCTCGCACGCGGACGTCAGTTCTTGAACATAGCTTTCCGCACCAGGAACACAGTGCCATGCAAGAGACCGACACTGCTGCCAAAAAATTCTAGGGCCCTGAAAGGGATAACCTCAACCCTAGAAATCGGTTCGCAGAACGGGGAGGATGGGTGGGTCGGTGAGGAATCTAACTAACTAATGTTTCTTACAGATATATCGTTACCAAAGGTAAGTAACTTGTTCATCTGAAAGAAACACGTTAGATTCCTCACCTTAGAATAGATACCACAGCAATACCAACCCGGTGGTGGGTCTGCGAACCAAGATCACACCAGAAAGTCCTGGAGAACAGAACGGCCAAAGAAGCCATCTCTCCGGACTTGGCTGTCCAGGCAATAATGTTTAGCAAATGTGTGCAGTGAGGCCCACGTTGCTGCCTGACAGATGTCCTGCAAGGGGACTCCCCGGCCCAGGGCAGTTGTCGCCGCTGTGGCCCGAGTGAAATAGGCCCTCAGCCCTACAGGAGGTTCTTTTTTAGCCAAGGAGTAGCAAGCTTTGATACACCCACCCCTTCTTAGCGCCCACGTAGCCAACAAAGAGTTGGTCGTCCACCCGGAACTGCTTGGTGCGGTCCAAATAAAAGGACAGCGCCCGTTTTGGGTCCAGACGGTGGAGCCTCTCTTCCTCTTTCGAAGGATGCGGAGGCGGAAAGAAGGTGGGCAACGTAACAGACTGCCCGATGTGAAAGGCAGTTACCACCTTAGGGAGAAAGGAAGGACGAGTCCTGAGAACAACTTTGTCCGGATGGACAGAAAGGAAAGGAGGCTTAGAAGAGAGAGCCTGGAGCTCACTCACCCTTCTAGCAGAGGTGATGGCTAGCAGGAAAGCAAGCTTAAGCGTCAAGAGACGAAGGGGACAATTATGAAGCGGCTCAAAGGGAGCGCACATCAAAAACGTCAAGACCAGATTCAAATCTCACTGAGGCATTGCGAAAGGGACAGGAGGAAACATGTGAGCAATGCCCTTAAAGAAGAGAGAAACAACAGGGGATTTGAAAAGAGAAGGCTGATCAGGAAGCCGTAAGAAAGCAGAAATAACAGAAAGATAACCTTTTACGCTGCCCAGAGCAGAGCCCTAATGGGCCATGGAAAGAAGAAAGAGGAGAACGTCAGAAAGAGGGGCGGAAAGGGGATCCACAGCCTTTGCTGTGCACCATGCCACAAATTTGTTCCACCTGCAGGCGTATACCGATTTTGTGGAGGGACGCCTGGCTGCCAGAACAACATTACAGACCTCAGGAGGCAAGTCAAATGGCTTCAACTGCCGCCGCTCAATCTCCACGCATGGAGGTGAAGGCTGGATAGGTTCGGGTGGAGGACCGTCACCTGCTGCTGCGACAGAAGGTCCTCCTGAAGAGGCAGTCGTATCGGGGGATCGATCGACACACTGAGTAGCTCGGGATACCAGAATCTTCGTGCCCAATCCGGAGCCACCAAGATGACTTGGGCTCGGTCGCGCTTGATCTTCTTCAGCACTCCGGGCAGAAGTGGTATAGGCGGAAAGGCGTACAACAGATCGCAACTCCACTCGCGATGAAAGGCATCCCCGAGCGAGTGCCGCCTTGGAAACTCCAACGTGCAGAACTGCTGGCTTTGCGTGTTCTCTTCGGTGGCGAATAGATCTAACCAAGGCTCTCCCCACTGCCGAAAGAGGCCTTGCGCCACGTCAAGAGTTTAGACGCCATTTGTGATCCATCATGCACCGGCGGCTGAGTTCGTCTGCTCTGGCGTTCAGAGAGCCTGCCAGATGTTGAACCACCAGGGTGAAGCCCTGATGTTCCAGCCATGTCCAGAGTCCTGACAAAGGGTCCACGACCCCACCCCGCCTTGTTTGTTGCAATACCACATGGCTGTGGTGTTGTCCGTGAACACCTGCACTACACTTCCCCGGACAGAGGGAAGGAATGCCTTCAGTGCAAGCCGGATCGCCCTCAGCTCCAGAAGGTTGATATGGAGCCGGGACTCCGCCGGAGACCAGAGGCCTCTCATCTCCGCCTCTCCCATTTGGCCTCCTCATCCTAGGACAGACGCATCCGTCACCACTACGTGCTCTGGTTGGGGTAGGGAGAGGGATCTGCCACTGACCCAATCGCGATCCGTGCAACTGTCTTGCAGTGCCCTCCGAGATCAGGACATGGTCGGACAGGTTTCCCCGATGCTGGGCCCACTGAAACTTCAGGTCCCACTGCAGAGCCCGCATTCGCCACCTGGCGTGATGCACCAACAGGATGCAGGAGGTCATCAGACCCAGAAGCCGCAGCACCAACCTGACCGAAACCCAGGATAGAGGCCGAAAGATGGGAATCAGAGCCTGAATATCCCAGACCCGCTGTTCCGGAGGATAGGCCCAGAACTGCGCCGAGTCCAGAACCGCTCCGATGAAGAGGAGCTTCTGGGAGTGAGTCAGATGCGACTTCGGCATGTTGATGGAGAACCCCAGCGAATGCAAGAGGTCAGCCGTAGTCTGAAGGTGGGAGACGACTGCCTGGGGCGAGCCCGCCTTCAACAACCAGTAGTCGAGATAGGGGAAGACCGAAACCCCTGATCTGCGCAGATGAGCTGCGACCACCGCCATCACTTTCGTGAACACCCGAGGGGCACTGGCGAGGCCGAAGGGGAGCACGGTAAACTGAAAATGCTCCTTGCCCACCGTGAATGGCAGGTAACACCGGTGGGCCGGCAGGACGGGGATGTGGAAGTAAGCGTCCTGCAAGTCCAACGCTACCATCCAGTCTCCAGGGTCTAGGGCAGTCAGAACCTGAGCTACAGTGAGCATCTTGAACTTCTCTTTTCGGAGGAAGGTGTTGACGCTCCTGAGGTCCAAGATAGGGCGTAGGCCCCCTTTGCCCTTCTTGGGAACCAGAAAGTAGTGGGAATAACAACCACAACCTACTTCTGGACTAGAAACGCGCTCGATTGCCCCCTTGGCCAAGAGGGCCGTAACTTCCTCCTGCAGAAGTTGCAAGTGATCCCCCGAAATTCGGTGGCACTGTGGTGGCATGGCTGGAGGGGTCACCTCGAAGGGGAGGGAGTAGCCCCTTCGGACGATTTGCAGCACCCACCTGTCCGATGTAATAGTGCGCCAGTGGAGCAGGTGATGGCGACTCTGCCTCCCACTGGCGTGGAATGGGCCTGAAAGCTCGGACTAGGAGGGCTTTGAGGCAGATGCCGCTAGGGTATATTTGAACGGACCGGCACGTTGTCCCCCAGTAACGCCTCGGCGGAATCCACGTCCGCAAGGAGGTTGGTTCTGTGGCCTGTGGCTAGGCGGACATGAGGGGGCGCCCCTTTCTTGGCCACGAAAGGGACGAAAAGCGGAAGTTTGCGAGCGCGGGCCGAGAGGCCCAAGGACTTGGCCGTAGCCCTGGAGTCCTTAAAGCGCCAAAAAGGCGACTGCCATCGAAGGGCATGTCCATGAGGGTGCTCTGGACATCCCCAGAAAAACTCGTAGGCCATGAAAAGGCGAATGCACAATAACAGAGTTATTGGAGGGATTTGCTCATTAGGAAGGTTTTCGCTTCCTTTTTGAAGCGCGACAAAGTAGGAATTCTTCTGATGGAGGGAGG
Organism: Triturus cristatus; assembly: GCF_964204655.1. Classification (NCBI taxonomy): domain Eukaryota; kingdom Metazoa; phylum Chordata; class Amphibia; order Caudata; family Salamandridae; genus Triturus; species Triturus cristatus. The sequence goes on along the minus strand of NC_140590.1, from coordinate 460,779,533 downwards.
TAGCGAGTTCCAGATTCTTGGTGCGGCCCCAGAGAACGCTCGGTTATATGATTTTACATTGCGGAAGCGGAGGGGCTAGAGGACACGGTCTCTGGTGGACCGAGAGTTTCTGGTTCTCCCAGATATATCACATTTCTGGGCGAGATACTTCGGGGTGTTCGTGTACAAGGCTTTGTGAGTGATGCTGGCCGCCTGGAGAGGGATTCTGCCTTCAAGAGGAAGCCAGTTCATGGCCTTCAGATGTGGTGAAATGAGGTCAAATATTTTTGAGCCAGAGAGTCTAGCTGCTGCGTTGAGGCAAGCTTTTAGCGGGGCCGTCAAAGTCTTGGGTAGGCCAGATAGGATAGAGCAGCCGTATTAAATTCTGGAGATAACTAACGCCTGAACTGCGGTTTTTAGGTTGGCAGTATCAAGGAAGGGTTTTAGTTTTCTCAAGTAGCTCAGATGGAACCTGGCAGTTTTGGCCATCGAATTGGTGTGTTCATGCATATTCAGTTTGCAATCCAAGGTTATCCCGAGCGATTTGGCAGAACCCACTATATGTTGGTGTGCAGTTGAGTGCTGTGATCGAGTTAATCCATTCAGGAATGTCACTGGATATTTTTTTGAGGGGGGGGGGGGGGGGGGAGGGTGAGGGGGGAGAGAGAGAGATGAGAAGGAACTCCGTTTTATGGGCATTCAATTTGAGCTGGCTGTTGGCAAGCCATTGAACAATCAGATTCAGGGCATCATACAGATAGGTAATCTCCTCAAGAGATGAGATTTTGATGTATATCTCAGTGTCATCGGTGTACATGTGAAAGGAGATGTTGGCCGTGCGAAGAATTTCAGCTAGTGGGTCACAGTAGAGATTAAAGAGGGTAGAGGACAGAGTAGAGCCTTGAGGGACACCGATACCGATTGAGGAAGGAGCAGATAGGTTGTTGTTGACTAAGAATCTCTGGGTGGGGTTCTGGAGGAAGGAACGGAACCAGTTGATGACGGTACCTCCTGTGTTCAAGAAGTTTCTCATGGTTGACTGTGTCGAAAGCTGAGGAGAGATCCAGAAGGATCAAGAGACAGGTTTTGCCTTGGTCTAGGGCTAGAAGAGCATCGTCTACGATGTGAAGAATAGTGGTTTCATTCCTATGCCCTGGCCTGAACCCAGATTGGAAATCGTCAAGTAAATTGAAATCAGCGATGTGTTGGCTTAGTTGTAGCTGCACACATTTCTCCAGCACTTTTGCAAGAAGAGGAATATAATCGAAATAGGTCTGTAGCGGTCTGGAATTTCCAGGTTCAGAGTGGGTTTTTTTGGATGGGGATGACTTGCCCGGTTTTCAGGGAGTCAGGTATGGAACCTTGAAGAAGGGAAGCATTGATAATTGTAGTCCAGATGGGAACGATGAGTGGGGAGGTCGCTGCCAAGCAGTTGGAGGGGAGAGGGTCGTTGAAGTAGGTGTTCGATTTTAAGGAGGCTAGAATTTTAGAGATGGACTGGTCATCATAATGTTCGAAGTTGGACCAGTAAGCCTTGTGTTTGGGTGTTGTTTGGAGGGGACGAGAGGGGAGAAGGGCTCCAGTAGGAAGAGAAGGGCAGTTTGAGGTGGCATGGAGTTCGTTACCTAGCGAATTGATTTTGGTTGTGAAGAAGGAGGAGAACTCATCGCAGGTTATTAGGGATTTAGTTGTTTCTTTTGATGACTTTGCTAGTTTGTTTGATTGAAGTTTGACTATTTCGAAGAGTTTGCGGGGTCCGTTCTTGGCATTTCCCAGTTCTGATTTGAAGAACTCTTTTTTGGACAAGAGGATATTCTTGTTGTAAGTATTTCTGGCCTGGCGGAGAAGTTCAAGATGGGAGGCTGAGGGTGCTGTCTCCAGTTTCTTTCTTTAAGTCGGAGAGCTCTCCTTTCGCTATTGAGGTGTCTGCAGAACCAGGGGTTTTTGTCTTTGATTTGGGACCTTTCGAGCTTTAACGGGCCAGATCATCCAAAATGTTAGTCATAGTCGAATTGTAGTGCTCTGTGAGGTCGTTGACCTTAGAAAGATTAGGGGGGGAATTGAAGGTCGCTCTCGCAGCGAGCTGTCAGCTTCTCGAGGTCAAGGCTCTTAGTGTCTCTGAGAAAGCGTTTTTGTTTCACCGGTTGCCCAAGACATTTCAGGCAGTAGTTATGAAGGTGTTGGCGTGGTGGTCTGACCAGTCGCATGGCTCAATTGAATTCAGCCTGACCGCTGATGCCTTAGCGATTATCCAATCCAAAGTAGCGCCTTCAGTGTTGGTAGATAGGATGCATGCCTGTGTGAGTGATTTGGTCAGCGAGGAAGACCTTGACAGCGTTGACTTGGGAATCATTGGGGTCGTTCCAATGTAGATTTAAAGTCACCAAGAAAAATGTCATTGGAGGAGGGGGGGGGGGAAGGGGGGTACATTAGCAGTGATGATTTCCATGAGGAGATCCGTGAAATTGTCGTTCTTGCCTGGGGGGTGATAGAGGATGTGCAATTTGCATAATTGAGTAGTGTTGTTACTAATGGAGAGAGCTAGAAATTCACAGGAGTCCGTGGGTTCTGTGACAAGGAGGTCTGAGCGGTAGATGCATGCAATGCCTCCCCCTTTTTTATTTGTCTATCGAGTCTAATGATGTTATAGCTAGGTGGTACCAATAGATCAAGGTACGGAGATGAGGAATCATTGAGCCACGACTCGGTTAGGATATGGCTTGGGATGAGGGCGGCGATGTCCGAGGCGTGTTTCGCAGCTGAACGACAATTAATAAGGGGGCCAGGTAGTGGAGCATCGGTACGAGTGTTGTAAGAAGGGGAGGTTAAAAGTACTTGTGTTGTTGCTGGTTACCCCTTTATTACGAATCGAAGATGATCTATTGGTGTTGACTGCAATAGTGGGAATCAGGCAACCGACTTCCTTGTTAGGAGAACCGGGGGGGGGGGCCTTGGGGGAGGTCATGTAAGATGTAATGAGGGCTAGAGTTTCCTTCTCCGAGAGGTAGTTTGCAAGTTTGTGAGGGCGAAGGTGTCTGCTGGCCAGCGGCATGGGCTGTAGGTTGGGAATGGTGAGCAGGGGAAGGGCTGAGTTAAGGGAGGGCTTAAAGGTGGCGATAGAGTGTTCAGTGAGGAGAAGGATGTTCTCCAGATCAAATAAGAATTTCTGGATTTTCTGAACTATGATGGATGCTCTGGTGTTCAGGGTTTCAAAGTCCAGAGGTGTAGATTGTGCTTGCGGGCAAGGGAAAAGGGGGACAGGACAGGGTCTGGAGGCATGAGTGGTCAGACAGGTGGGGGAGCTCACCCCCTTATATCTAAGTTACTAGGAGGAGGGGGGAGAGGAGGGCTAGGCAAGCTCCGAGAGGAGGTGGTTCCGAGACTGTTGCGGGTAAAGTTAGGTAAGAAGGGGTTGAGGTGATTGTTAGTTGCTAGGCAAGGAAAGGAGGCGGGGGCGGCAGCAGAGATATTGGCGGATGCTAGGGGGTAGGGGAAGTGGAGGGGAGATCTCTGAACGCAATAGGGGAGATACCATCTCTGGATTTGGACTGATTGGAGAACACATTGGGAGGGTTCGTGCCAATCCGACCTGTGGGAGTGAGAGAGGGAGTGGAAGGGGGAACAGCCACTAAATAAAGAGTGTGGTGGACTTGACCAAGTAGAAGAGGGACTGGAAGTATGTGGAGAAGGCGAGAATTTAAAAATGTTCCAAAAGAACATAAAACATGGAAGAGTAAGGAAAGAAAAGCGTAAATCTGAGAAGAGATAATTATGGAACCCAGACAACAATACAATAGTACCCTAACCAAACCAGACAACAAAGGTAATCTCATATTTCCTAATGTACCACTAATATGTTAAGAAACAAGGACAAGAGTCACAGTGCCCTTACTTTACCAACATAACCGCTATGGACACACAGGGAATGCATTAATCCACCGTTGCAGTATGGGGAGTGAAGGAGACCACTAAGTGAGGCTACACTTCCACAGCAGACTCTGAGTAGCTGGAGTTTAGAAAACCCGTACACACACTGCGATATACCCCAAAGAGATACAAACATATCAACTACACCGGTGTTTGAGCAGCAGGTGCTATTTTCTGTATGGACCTGATCTGCAAGGAAAGCCCATCAGTCATTCCGTATATGCTTCCTCATTGGGCCCAGGCATGTCCACAGGCATCCCATGGAGATTGTGTGAAAGCCCACAACAACAGAAAAGTTCTGCACCAAAGAGCTAAAGTATGAAGTAGGCGATGAACCTGCAAAACTGTGATACATTACATTCAACGGAAGTGTTAAATTATTAGCAAATTGCAAGACCAGATGATTTGGTTATTTAAAAAGCACATTTGCACAGTGAAGACAGTGAAACAGAATAGATGTCTTAAAATATCTTAAATGAAGTTAAACTTTGAACTCTTATCTGTAAAGTCATAGTCCTTAAGAAACAATAACATTATACATATAGTAGACTTAACAAGCATTGGCATAGCCAATAGGTCTTGCATTTGGGACCTTATAAGTGTTTAGCCATGCAGTTGGTGTTGTTGCACCAAGGATATTCTGCTGCATAACTAAATACTTATAGGGTGCAAAAAGTGAGACCTTTTGGCTATGCCAATGCTGGTTTGTTTTTTGTTGCTGTTTTGTTTAAGGGCCAGATCTACAATAGCTGGACATGGTTTTTGTTGCCAGTTCTTTGCATCAAATGAACTTGTTTTCATTGCTCTGAATGTTGTTTCCATTCTGGTTGTAGGAAGCAGTCATTCCCAGTGGTGTGGGGGCTGCCCATGTGCCGAACTTTGCAAATGACGGCTGGTGGTGTGTGCCTGGTGGAAGCGTGCACCGAAGGCTGGTAGTGTGTGTGCCTGGTGGAAGTGTGCACTGATGGCTGGTGGTGTGTGTGTGTGCCTGGTGTAAAAGCGTGCACTGACGGCTGGTGGTGTGTGTGCCTGATGGAAGCGTGCACTGGCGGCTGGTGGTGTGTGTGCCTGGTGTAAGCGTGCACTGACTGGTGGTGTGTGCCCCTGGTTGAAGAGTGCACTGACAGCTGGTGGTGTGTGTGCCTGGTGGAAGCATGCACTGGCGGCTGGTGGTGTGTGTGCCTGGTGAAAGTATGCACTGATTGAGTGTGCGCCTGGTGGAAGCAGGAGCATTCACAGCAATAGAAGAAACAAATGAAACTGACGGAGAGGGATGGGGAGAAAGTAGGGGGGAGTGCGAGCAGAGGTGCCTGATTACAGCAATAAAAACACAGATGGCAGCTGTGCACGTGCACACGCTCGTGAACGCAAGCCGGAGGCCAGCAAAAGCCTCTGGTGGCACTTTTAAAAGCCACTTACTAAATGTCTCGAAGAGACCGAATGCGCGCTCTCAGGCGAGACCTAAAAAACCAGCACCTGCATGATGCAAACGCCCAAAATTGATACTGTACTCAATAGGTCTTCACTCTCATAAGAGCAGACAGTTGTACTGCATGTCACCTTTAAGGCTGAGCCCCAACCTCTGTAAATCCGCATTTGCATTTATTTACTTGTTTGAAAGCAGCATGTTTTAATTACCAATGCATAACTGGGAATGTAAATCATATTTTAAAAATACCAGAGGGCTTAATCATTCAATGCAAAGCAACAGGAATTGTAGTGTCCTGAACATGACTGCAAAAAAAAGAATAATTTGGCAGGTTCTTACCGGAGGCGACTTGTCCATGCATTGCTGTAGTGATGGGTACCACGTGAGTTCCGTTTTGCGTTACCGCTTTGATAGGTAGCTGGTGCTGTCCTAGAGGGGCCTGCTGCACTATTGTGACAGTCTGTAGTGGCGTGGCCTGAGATGTCTGTATGATACGGTTAGCTGCTCCCAAGGTTGCATGACTAATGGCAGGAATAGGCTCCACTTTAACTGGAAAAGGATACAAAAAAACTTTTTTTGTTGTTTTTTAAGTGCCAACATAGGAATTTCTGATTGACAAACTGAATACCTGCAATTCAATTTATCAAGTGGTTAATATGCTACTTGGAAATACATATTTAATAAACTGTAGAAAAATGTCAAGGTCTTCACTTCTCATTTCTTAAAAGTACTGTACTGGCTTTAGTTAAGCGTTGGGGTAAAATACAAGCACAGGAGAATTTTGTCCTGCCATTGACATTTTTCTGGCTAGCTAGTATATTTCCACCAGGGAAACAGACAATAATGGGTCCGAAGGAGGTGCTCCATCTTTTTTCTTCACTGTGTGATCAGAGAAGTGCTCTTGAATACTGGGTAGAACTAAAGCGTGCCCCCATTTTGAGTAAGGGTCCTCAAGCAGACTATATAGTGTTTGGCAGCAGAACTGCAGTACAGGGAAGGATTTTAAAAATGTTAACCTGTACCCGAGATGAGAATTCCTACTGCCTCACCCCAGCTAACGTGCTGTGGAGTATTCATAACTGTGGTCCCATGCTTTTAGCATCTGTGGGACACATAAGCATATGATGTGTGGTGTGTTTGCTTTGTGTGTGCCTGGTGAAAGGTGGGGTCTAACTGGAACTAGTGTGCATGCTGCATCAAATGGCCCCTTTCTTTCAGGGAGGCTGCTTATGTACGTATGTATTCATAAAGTATTTCTATAGCGTGAACCTGGCCAAAAGGCAACGAAGAGCTGTACATGGTCAAAGACAAGCATAAAGTCAACGAGTAAGAGGAAATATAGCTGGGTTTAGGATGATTAATGCATTGTGATGTAGTGTTCGTTAAAGAGGTAAGTCTTCAACCTTTTCCTAAATTGGAGCAGCCTTGTGGTGGTCTTGATGGACACGGGGATGTTGTTCCAGATTCTGGATACTCGGAAACAATAGCTTTATAAATTATGAAGCTGAGTGCTGGCAAGGGGAGCCAATGAAGTTCCATCAGGATCGGGGTGATGTGATCATATTTCGTTGTGCCCGGATGAAACATGTTGCAGTATCTAGGATGCATCTAATGGGTGCCAGTGTGGAGGCTGGGAGTCCATGGAGTAAGTATCCACCATCCAGATGCAAGAGTACGAGGGCTTGGACAGCAGTTTTGAGGTTGCTTCCTGTAAGAAATATGCTTATACTGGAATACTAGCCTGTAAAAAGCCCTTTCCAAGTTCCTCTCTTCAAAGACTGATCTACTTCGTGGAAGGTCATTAGCCTGTGCCTTTGCTCAGAGTTTAACTTCCTCAATTTCATAGGCCATGTAGCACCCCAACTAGGAGAATTCAAATCTCTTTGCACAAAGTAAATCTTTTCCTAAAGTGCTTGAAGCCACCTGCCTTGATGTTATAACTTCTGCCTGATTTGGGGCATTTTCCACTCCCTGTTATAATTGCTCACAACCAGGAAGTAATGCTTGATGACAAGCTTTCTTTTGCTCCACAAATTGACAACTGCTACTCCCCATTTCCTTCTGCTAGACACATTGTGTTTGCACAAACACAAACAGTTTTTGGTCATTCAAGCCATAATATTTTCTAGATTGGATTATTGCACTTCACTGTATTTGGACCTTTCAAATCATTTGCCCCATCGCCTGTCGTTGATCCAAAACAATGCTGCTTAATTTTTCTCCATTTCTACACTGGCTTCCTACTAGGACAAGAGCCTGGACAAAATGCTTATGCATCTGTCAGAACACTCTACGTAAGTGACGCCACAGCTTTCTTTCGGATATCCTTAATTTATCAGTGTCACAATATATGTTTCAATCTGTCAATTGTTTTAAACAGATAATTTCTAGAACCAGAAAAACACTGAAGTGAGGCTAATTATTTTTATATGAGACATGTAACGCTTGGAACTCATCCATTTCATATATGTTCTCTTTTAGATAGCTTCCAATTCAGAAAGGTCCTTGAAGTTGGCTATTTGCTTAACTGACCTGAATGTTCTTATTGGATCTTGTCCAATTTAGCAATCTGTGCCAGAATCTACTTGCTACAATTTGCACTCTCAGTTCTCCAACACCAGATCGACTTATTTGGGAAGGCAAATGCTACTTACCAGTATGCATCTGTTCTTGGCATGTAGAGCTGCAGATCCACACACTTAGTATAGATCGCCATCTGGTGTTGGGGCCGGATGTTTGCACTTGTTTTTGTCCTGGAAAGTCTTTGGAAGTCATGAGATAGGGGATTCCTTTGGATTATAGTGCGCATGGGCATCGGCTCTATCCTCAGATTGTTATTCGCCAGCAGGGAAATGATGGAGCTTTGTAAGAAACAGGAAAGATGCTCATGTATGCTGTATCTAAATAAGATGGTACTGGAACAGATAAAAGTAGCTGGGGAGGCGGGTGGGCGTGTGTGGATCTGCAGCTCTACATGCCAAGTACAGATACATATGCCGTTCGAGGCATATGAGCTGCAGATCACACACTAAGCATAGATTGTATAGCAGTACCCATCCTTAGCGGCGACCACCAGTATCTGCTGCAGTAGTTTGAAATAGTGTTTTGAGAATAGCCTTGCCCACACTAGCTTGTTGTTTTGTTTGCACATCCACACAATAGTGTTTTGTGAATGTGTGCGGTGTAGACCATGTAGATGCCCTGCAGATGTCATCTAAGGGAATGTTCCCTAAAAATGCCATAGAAGTCCCTATCTTTCGTGTAGAGTGGGCTTTCGGAGGAACAGATAAGGTACGTTTTGCTTTGTGGTAGCAAATTTATATGCATTTAACGATCCATCTAGCTATCCCAGACTTTGATATGGGGTTGCCTTTGTGTGGTGGTGAGAAAGACACAAAAAGTTGTTTGGTCTTACGAAAAGGTTGTGTTCTCTCGATATAATAAAGCAATGCTCTTTTAACATCTAAAGTATTAAGAGCTCTTTCTGCGACTGTCTGTGGTTGCGAGAAAAATACGGGCAACTCCACAGACTGATTGAGGTGGAAGGGAGAAATTACTTTTGGAAGGAATTAAGGATTAGTTCGTAGAACAACCTTATTATGATGGATTTGCAAAAAAGGTTCCTGGATAGTTAGTGCTTGTAGCTCACTAACTCTCCTAAGAGCAGTAATGGCTACTAGGAAAGCTACTTTCCATTTTAAGAATTGTAGCGCACATGTATGTAGAGGTTCAAAAGGAGGGCACATTAGTCTTGTGAGAACGATGTTTAAATTCCACACAGGTGAGGGAGGAACTCTGGGAGGAATTATCCTTTTAAGGCCTTCCATAAAGGCTTTGATGGCAGGTACCCTGAAAAGTGAGAAGTGTTGTCTATTTTGTAGGTATGTTGCTATGGCAGCAAAGTGCAGTCTAATACGACGTATAGGCTAAGTTGCACCTTTAGAGGTGAAGAAGGTACCCTATGATGTGTTGGATAGACACGTCTAGGAGATTGATGGTGTTATGACAATATATCACAAATTGCTTCCACTTGGCTGCATAGCAGGCTCTAGTGGTGGGACGTCTAGCTTCTCTAATGACGTTCATACAGTCAGGGGGAAGATTAAGGTAACCAAACTCTAGGACTTCTGGAGCCATATCGCAAGGTTGAACTGAGCTGGGTCCGGGTGTCTGATCTCTCCACGGTTCTGGGTTAAGAGGCGTGGTGAGAGGTGCAATTTTTGGTGTGGCACTACGGACAGTTCCAGTAATGTGGTGTACCACGGTTGTCTGGCCCAAGTTGGAGCAACTAGAATGAGAGTCAGTGAGTTTTGCTGTAGTTTGCGCACCACCAGTGGAATGAGTGGGAGAGGTGGAAAAGTGTACGCAAATCTGCCTGACCAATTCATCTTTATCGCATTGCCTTTGGACAATGGGTGTGGATATCTGGCGGCGAAGCTTGGGCATATGGCGTTTTCGTGGGTGGCTAAGGGGTCTAGCTGTGGTTGCCCCCACATTTGAAAGAACGGCTGAAGAACTTGTGGATGAAGTTCCGACTCGTGGGTTTGTTGTGTTTGAATACTTAACAGATCGGCTATGGTGTTTTGGACTCCCGGGACATGTTGGGCTAGGCGAAAAATATTCTGAGGTATACCCCATCTCCATATGCTCTGTGCTAGGCGAGAGCTGCAGAGTGTGTCCAGCCTTGTTTCTGTATGTAGTACATGGCTGTCATGTTGTCCGTGCGGACTAAGACAGCCTTGCCTGATATTTGCTTTTGGAATGCTTTTAAGGCTAGGAATATGGCTAGAAACCCCAGGTGGTTGATGTGGAGTAACTTTTGTTGAGGTGTCCACCTGCCCTGCATGCTGTGATGTAATAGGTGAGCTCCCCAGCCGGAGAGCGATGCGTCCGCTGTCATGACAATTTGAGCAACTGGCTCTAGGAACAGTCGCCCTTTGGAAAGGTTTTTGGTGTTCCACCACTGCAGAGAGCAATGAGTGCGACCGTCTACCAACACCAGATCTGTTAGCTGACCTTGAGCTTGGTTCCATTGGCGTGCTAAGCACTCCTGTAGCAGACACATTTGGAGTCTTGCGTGAGGCACTATAAATATGCAAGAGGCCATCATCCCCATGAGTTGCATGAACAGCCGAGCTGGAAGAGAGTGTTGAGGTTTGGGGATGAGAGCCTGCATGCTTGCTTGCTATTCTGGCTGGAGTGGGATAGGCCAGCGCTTTTGAGGTGTCTATTGTGGCACCTAGGTACTGTTGTATGTGGGAGGGTTGTAGGTGAGACTTGGGGTGGTTTACTGTGAACCCTAGGTCGTGGAGTAGTTGGATAGTCGCGTGAGTGTGTGTAGTACACTGGTGTTATGAGCTGGCTTTTATGAGCCAGTCGTCGAGATATGGGAAGACGTGAATGTGTTGTCTTCTTAAGTGGGCTGCTACTACCGCTAGGCACTTGGTGAATACCCTTGGTGCTGTTGTGACTCCGAACGGGAGTTCTTTGAATTGATAGTGTTTCCCGTCCACTACGAACCTGAGATACTTCATGTGAGCTGCGTGAATGGGAATGTGGAACTAGGAGTCGGAGGGGTAGCAAGGAAGTCGCCCTGTGAAAGAAGGGGAAGGACCTGCTGAAGTGTGACCATGTGGAAATGGTCTGAGTGTATGTATAGGTTTAGGGGTCTGAGGTCTAAAATAGGTCTCAGAGAGCCGTCTTTCTTTGGTATGAGAAAATACAGAGTGTAAACTCCTGTGTTTTGTTGGCGTAGGGGAACCAGTTCTATTGTATTTTTTTTGGAGGAGGAAGATTACCTCCTGCTTTAGCAGTGATATATGTTCTTGTGACATTGGACGCGGTTTGGGTGGTATGTTTGGGGGGGGTAGAGGTAAGTTAGAGACCGTAACCAGATTAAACTATTTGTAGCACCCACCTGTCTGTGGTGATGTTGGTCCAGACATGAAGGAACTGTTGTAGTCTTTCCCCGACTGGAGTGGAATGGTCTGGGGGAAGCGGAGGTAAGTCATTGAGTAGGGGTGGAGGCAGAGAGCGGGTGTTGTTAGTCTTGCCTCTGCCCTTGCTATTGTTGCCTCTGTAACCTTCTCTCTGGTAACCTCTGGTGAAGGTGGACTGGGTGGGAGCCTTGTAAGAGGTGGAGGGGTTGTCTGATGAGTAGCCTCTGGAGTTGCCTTTGTAGGAGGAGCGATGAAAAGAACGTCTGAGAGCTTGCGACTGCAAGGCTCCCATTGACTTGGCTGTGTCCGGGTCCTTTTTCATTTTATACAGGGAGGAGTCTACATTAGGGCCAAAGAGATGCTCTTGGTCGAATGGTTGGTTCAGGATTGAACTTTGTACCTCATGCTTAAAGCCTGAAATGCGTAGCCAAGCGTGCCTACGCAAAAGGACACTTGTATTTACAGCTCTGGAGGCGGTATCTGCCACATCGAGAGCGCAACGGATGGAGGTATTGGTAATTAGTTTTCCCTCCTGTACCAGGTCATTGGCTTTGTTTTTATATTTGACCGGGAGGTGTTGCAATAGGGACTCTAACTCATCATAGTGTGCCCTATCGTATCTGGCTAGCAGGGCCCTAGTGTTGGCGATGCGCCATATGTTAGCTGCTTGTGAGGCTGTTCTCTTGCCGGAGGCGTCCAAGAGTTTAGACTCTTTGTCGGGTGGGGCTGCGTCACCTGATGTTTGAGAGCCCTCTTTCTGGCATTGGATACCACCATGGAGTCTAATGGAACAGGGCCCTTAATGTAAGCTGGGTCTGTAGGGGCAGCTTTGTATTTTTTCTCAATGCGAGGGTTGATGACTCGAGCCCTAACAGGATCTTTAAATACATCTGGAGCATGCTTAATAACTCCTTTGAGCATGGGTAAAGTAGATGTGGACCTTTGGCTGTTGTCGAAAGAGTCCAACAAGAAATCCTCCTCCACGGGGTCTGTGTGTCGGTCGACCCCGTGGTACTGGGCAGCTCGGTGTACGAGCTGATTGAAGCCCATGGTGTCCTCTGGTGGGGAAGGCCTAGAGGGGTAGATGTCATCTTGCGGGAGAGTAGGGACATCAGGTGTATTATAGTCATCCCAGGGGTCAGGGAAATCAGGTGGATTGGTATCCCCTAGTGGCAGATCGTCCGCACCCCCTCCCCCCCTGTGTCATCAGAGGTGTCATCATCGTCTACTGGTGTAGGAGATGGTGTAGAAGAACGAGAGGGTGAGGGTGGTGGTGGGGGAGGTGGTGTAGAAGGAACTCTAAGAGTGGATGTAGCAATGTCTCTCTTCTTAGGTGGTGGAGCAGGTGTAGGCTTGTCCAGTGGTCTTTTCCTGGAACTTAGTGTCAATTGACCAGTTTTAGGGTCTTTAAACAGTTTTTTGTGCAGGGTCTGGTTGAAAAAGCTCTTCTGATGAAGGTTGGTTTTTCGGCGCCAAGTGTTTTGGTTCCGAGGGCTTTTCGGCCCCGGCCCCGGAGTGTCTTTGGGTTTGGACCTGTGTTGTTTTGCAGTCTCTGTATGCTTTTTCGGTCCCGATGATTTTTCGGCTCCGAAGAGCGTGAGTCAGAACTCTTGGGGAATGGCTTCTTGGTCGGCTCCAAGTATTTTTTCGGTGCCGGCGAGTCGGTGTTCGTTGTTTTCGGTGTCAAAGGCTTTGATGTGGAAGAAGCAGCCGACACAGAGGAGGAGGGCGGCTTCTTTTTCGGTGCCGAAGATTGAGTTTCGGCACCCGAGGCTGGCTGACTCGAGCCAGTCTCGCCTGAAGGCTTCTTTGCCGGGCCCGAGGGCGGGGCGTGGGAAGCGGTGTATCGGTGTGCACCTGGGCCCGAAGCTGAAGGTGTGACCAAAGCCTTTTTTGTATGGAGGGGGTCGGGATCGACGTCTTTACTTACGACCCTCTGTGCCAGAGTGATTTCTTCGACGGAGTCATCGACTTTGGAGGCGCTGACCAGGCCTTCTTCCATCCCGCTCCGGTACATCGATGCCCTCTTGGAAGAGGTCGTCGTGGATGGCTGTCGGCGAGCGAGCCATAGTCCTCCGAGCTCGCCGATCCCGAATGATCTTCTGGAGCGGAAAGAGATACAAGCTGGACAGTCTCTGGCCTCGAGCTCTGGTTACAAGCAGAGGTTACACACCTCATGCAGATCGGTGTGGGGAAACTTCGACCCACATCGAGGACACTTCTTGAATGGAGTCCTTTCCATGAGCCAGATGCTAAGGCCCAGGTAGGCCCGAAGGCCTTCGTCGATGACCGGAATCGAAGACTTCGACTTGGAGAGATGCACGACGAGTAGGGTTCGCGATCGAGACAATACCATAGAAAGAGTGAAGGATTGCGAGTCGAAATGGAATCAGTTTCGAACTGGAGCACGAGAAACACATCCGTGCCCGATGGCGGAAAAAATCTGAGGCTGGAGCCGATGCCCATGCGCACTATGATCCAAAGGAGGAGTCACCTATCTTGTGACTGCCAAAGACTTTCAAGGACAAAAACAAGTGCAAACATCAGGGCCCAACACCAGATGGCGATCTATGCTAAGTGTGTGATCTGCAGCTCATATGCCTTGAACAGAGGAGTATCAGGAATACTATGAACGTGAGACGGCATTTTAATATGCGGACATCAATTTAATGAATGATGAGAGTTCAGTCACTGAAGAAAATATGTGGAATAAGGAAATGGATATTGATCTGGTTTTGATGAGTGTAGTATCTCTGATGAATTGCTGGGTTTTGCCACTGTTCATGAATATATTTCTGTAGAGAATGGTACAGTAATGAGGGGTGCCAAGTCTGTGCCGCCTTTTGGTTTGAGGGAAAAACCATGTTGATAATTCTCATTAAGGTTACAATGCAATTTCAAGTACTAGAAGATGGTTGTATAAAACATTTTGGTGGCCTGGGATGGACCATATGGTAGATCAACAAGTCACATCCTGCACTAAAAAGTATTAGAATTTCTAAATGAGTTATTTTGTAGAGAAGAGATTCTGCAAGAAATTATTTCCGACAACGGTCCAGAATTTGTCAGTGCATATACTAAATGATATTTTACTAGATGTGGTATTAGACCTAAAATAATTGGTTGAGTTGACATTTTCAACAGGGAAGTGAAGGAGGCAAATCAGTTGCCAATAAATGGGAGAATCATTTGGAGGAAAGTGTTCCAATCTAGGCTGCTCGCTTACAGAACCACTCCTAATTCTGTGGCCTTGGCAAGTCCTTTTGAGTTAATGAGAGGGCTGAAGCTGGTGCCATAGTCATTGAGAAATAAGAAAAGAAGCAGTTTTGAAACGGATTTCAACAATATAAGACAGACTGTGGAGAGGTACAAACAATAGAAGAAAATGGGCCCAAAAAAAAAAAAAAAAAAAAAAAAAAAAAAAAAAAAGGTAGTTGTCGCAAACAGTTTATGAAAGTTGGCAATTCGGTACAACTCAAGAAAAAGTGTTGCTGGTAAAGTGGCTGCTTGTTGGTGTATAAATTGATGATGAAACAATATGGAATTTTAATCTTGTTTCAAAGTTGGTGTGTGTGTGAATAATAAATGAATAATGATGTGTTCTTGGACTTGCCTGAAGAACAATTTACTTACCGTCGGTAATGCTTTTTCTGTGGATACAGTATCTGCCTGTGGATTCCTGACCTTTTGAATTATCCCAATGCGGAGCATTCAATGGAAACTTTTCTCCTCAGCTCTCCCACGTCGACGAGGACATCACAATGGAACGACTCCGCATCACATCGGAGCCATAAGAATATCTTGTCGGCAAGCTGACGTCAGTTCCACCCATTTTGTATGTGCCTTCGAGGCAAATGGGTGAACCAACAACATTTTCACAAGTATACACAGTATACAAACACAACTAAGCCTGGAAATTTCTCATAAAAGACATTTCCCAATGACAACTATCTCATGAATCCAGCAATAAATCACACAAAATTCACATTGATTACTTTTCAGTATAAGCAGAGAGGCAACAGGGAGGTGGGTGGGTCATACAGGAATCCACAGGCACATACTGTTTCCATCAGAAAAAGCGTTACCGAAGGTAAGTAACTTATTCTTCTGATGGATACAGCGGTCTGTGGATTCCTCACCTTTTGAATAGAATTCCCAAGCAGGACCGCTCCCGGAGTAGGGTGCCTGCCTTCCTATACCGAAAAATCCTGCCGCACATAACGAGCAAAATGGCTGTCCCTCTTCACTTCCGAATCCAAACAATAGTGCTTTGCAAAAGTATGGCGGGAGGCCCAAGTTGCGGCTTTGCAGATGTCAACCACAGGGACACCTCTAGCCAAAGCCGATCAAGACTTAGCACTGGTAGAATGAGCATGAATACCTTTAGGAAGCTCGGTCTTAGCAGATCTTGATGCAAAGGATAATCCACCTGGACAGTGATCTTTTGTGGAGAGCCTTGCCCTTCATTTTGCCCACATAAGCAATGAAGAGCTGATCGTCCAATCCGAAGTCCTTTGTACTGACCAAGTAGAAGCGGACTGCCCTCTTGGGGTCCAGGCAATGAAGTCTCTCCTCCTCCCTAGAAGGGTGAGGATAGAAAGTAGGTAAGGTGATACTGTCCCAAGAGGAAAGGAGTGACCACACTAGGCAGGAATAGCAGCTCTGGTCGTAAGATTCATTTTATTTGCATGGAAAGACGAAAAGGAGGCTTTAAACCAAGAGCATGCAAATCAATCACCCTCCTATCGGAAGTGATTGCCACCAAAAGGAAAATGCTACTTACCAGTATGCATCTGTTCTTGGCATGTAGAGCCGTAGATCCACACACTGTACATAGATCGCCATCTGGTGTTGGGCCCGGATATTTGCACTTTGTTGTTGTCCTGGAAAGTCTTTGGAAGTCACGGGATAGGTGGCTCCTCCTTTGGACAATAGTGCGCATGGGCATCAACTCCATCGTCAGATTGTTTTTTCGCCAAGTAGGGAAATGATGGAGTTTTGTAAGAAATAGAAATAGATGTCCATGTATGTTGTATCTAAATAAGATAATACTGGAACAGATTAAGGTAGCCGGGGAGGTGGGCGAGTGTGTGTTCTACAGCTCTACATGCCAAGAACAGATGCATACTGGTAAGTAGCATTTGCCGTTCGAGGCATATGAGCTGCAGATCACAAACTTAGCATACATTGTATAGCAGTACCCATCCTTAGCGGCGACCACCAGTATCTGCTACAGTAGTTTGAAATAGTGTTTTGAGAACAGCCTGGCCCGCACTAGCTTGTTGTTTTGTTTGCACATCCACACAATAGTGTTTTGTGAATGTGTGCGGTGTAGACCATGTAGCTGCTTTGCAGATGTCATCTAGGGGAATGTTCCCTAAAAATGCCATTGAAGCCCCTATCTTTCGGGTAGAATAGGCTTTAGGGGGAATAGATAGTGTACGTTTTGCTTTGTGATCGCAAATTTGTATACATTTGACAATCCACCTTGCAATGCCAGATTTTGATATGGGATTGCCTTTATGTGGTGGTGAGAAGGATACAAAAAGTTGGTATGTTTTACGAAAAGGCTTTGTTCTGTCTATATAGTAAAGGAGTGCTCTCTTTACGTCGAGTGTTTGAAGAGCTCTTTCTGCTACTGTTTGAGGACGACGTTTAAATTTCACACTGGGGAAGGGGGTACCCTGGGAGAAATTATTCTTTTGAGGCCTTCCATAAATGCCTTAATGGCGGGCACACTGAACAGTGACAGATGCTGTCTATTTTGTAGGTAAGCTGCAATGGCAGCGAGATGTAACCTAATTGATGTGTATGCTAGATAACATCTCTGAAGATGCAGCAGATAACATATGATGTGCTAAGTGGAGGCATCTAGAGGGTTGATGTTATTGTTACAGTATATAACAAATCTTTTCCACTTGGCTGCATAGCAGGCTCTAGTGGTGGGGCGCCTAGCCTCCTTGATAACGTTCATGCAATCGGGGGAAGGTTGAGAACCAAACTCTAGGACTTCAGGAGCCAGATCGCTAGGTTGAGATGTGCTGGATCTGGGTGTTTGATCTCTCCATGGTTCTGTGTTAAGAACTGTGGGGAGAGGCGTAGTTTTTAGTTCGGGACTACTGATAGTTCCAGCAATGTTTTGTACCAGGGTTGTCTGATCCACGTTGGAGCAACTAGTATTAGTGTGAGCGCTGTTGTTGCAGCTTGCACACCACTAATGGAATGAGTGGGAGAGGCGGAAAAGCGTACACAACTCTGCCTGACCAATTCCTCCATATCGCATTGCCTTTGGACAATGGGTGTGGATATCTGGCAGCGAAGCTTGGGTATTTTATGTTGTAATGTGTGGCGAAGAGATCTATCTCTGGATGTTCCCACATTTGGAAGAACGGTTGGAAAACCTGTGGATGAAGTTCCCACTCGTGAATCTGTTGTGTCTGTCGACTTAACAGATCTGCCATGTGATTTTGAATTCCTGGTAGATGTTGAGCGAACAGGAGAATGTTCTGAGGAATGGCCCATCTCCATATGCTCTGTGCTAATTGAGGGAGCTGGAGAGAGTGCATCCCCCCTTGTTTTTGTAAATAGTACATTGCTGTCATATTGTCAGTGCGGCCTAAGACAGTTTTGCCTATTATGTGCTTTTGGAATGATTTTAGTGCCAGAAAGATTGCTAGCAACTCAAAGTGGTTAATGTGGAGTAGCCTTTGCTGAGGTGTCCATGTGCCCTGTATGGTGTGATGAAGTAGATGAGCTCCCCAGCCGGAGAGCGATGAGTCTGCTGTCAGTACAGTCTGTGGAACCGGCTCTATGAACGGTCGCCCTTTGGAAAGGTTTTAGGTGTTCCACCACTGCAGAGAGTGATGTGTGTGGCCGTCCACCTACACCAGATCTGTTAGCGGACCTTGAGCTTGGTTCCACTGACGTGCTAAGCATTCCTGTAAAGGGCGCATCTGGAGTCTTGCATGAGGTACTATGAATACGCAAGAGATCATCATCCCTATTAGTTGCATGATCACTCGAGCTGGAAGTGAGTGTTGCGGTTGAAATCTTGCTATAAGAGCTTGCATGCTTGCTATCCTGGCTGGACTGGGATATGCAAGGCTCTTTTAGGTGTCTAATGTAGCACCTAGATATTGTTGGATGTGGGATGGTTGGAGGTGAGACTTTGGTAAACCCAAAGTTGTGAAGTAGTTGTATTGTGGCGTGTGTGCGATTTACACACTGGATATGTAACTTGGCTTTTATGAACCAGTCGTCCAAGTATGGGAAGACGTGAATCTGTTGTCTTGAGTGGGCTGCCACCACTGCCAGACATTTTGTGAAGACCCTGGGTGCTGTGGTGACTCCAAACGGGAGGACCTTGAACTGGTAATGCTGGCCGTCTATCACACACCGAAGGTATTTCCTGTGAGCAGGGTGAATGGGAATGTGGAAGTAGGCGTCCTTGAGATCTAATGTGACAAGGAAGTCACCCTGTTTGAGTAACGGGAGGACCTGCTGAAGAGTGACCATATGGAAATGGTCTGATTGTATGTAGAGTTTAAATGGTCTGAGATCCAAGATGGGTCTCAGGGTTCCGTCCTTCTCTGGGATGAGGAAATACAGGGAGTAAACCCCTGTGGTTTGGTGATGAAGGGGAACTGGTTCTATGGCCTGTTTTTGTAGGAGGGAATGTACCTCCTGTTTTAGAAGCGTTAAGTGTTCTGCCGACATTGGACGCTGTCTGGGTGGAATGTGTGGGGGAGAGGAATTCAGCTCCAGGCAATAACTGGATTGGATGATTTGTCTCACCCACCTGTCTGTGGTAATGTTGTTCCAGAGAGGTAGGAACTGTAGCAATCTTCCCCCGCCTGGAGTAGAGTGGTCCGGGGGGAGTAAAGGGAAGTCCTTGTTTAGGGGTGGAGGCGGTACGAGTGTTGGTAGTTTTGCCTCTACCCTTATTGCTATTGCCCCTGTAGCCTCCTCTGTAATAGCCTCTTGTAGATGAGGTCGGTGCTGGACTTTGTACGAAGTGGAGGGGTTTTCGGTGGAAAACCCTCTAGAGGCGCCGAAAAGATCTTCTGGGAGCTTGCGATTGCAAGGCTCCCATTGTTTTGGCAGTGTCAGTGTACTTTTTCATCTTTTCTAAAGATGAATCTCCATTGGGTTCCAAAAGGTGTTCTTGATCAAATGGTTGATTTAATATAGTGGTTTGGACCTCCGGCTTGAAGCCGGAAATGCGTAGCCATGCATGTCTGCATAAAAGGACGCTGGTGTTAATAGCCCGGGATGCTGTGTCTGTAGCATCGAGAGCTCAAAAAATGGAGGTATTTGTTATGGCCTTGCCTTCCTGAATGAAATCATTAGCTTGTGCCTTATATTGATCTGGAAGGTGTTACAGTAGGATCTCTAGCTCGTCATAGTGTGCCCTATCGTATCTTGCGAGCAAAGCCTGTGCGTTAGACATGTTAGTTGCTTGGGACACTGTTCTTTTCCCCGACACGTCCAGCAGGTTTGATTCTTTATCAGGAGGTGGGGCATCTCCTGTGGTTTTAATTGGCCCTTTTCCTGGCGTTGGAAACCACTAAGGAATCTAAGGGTATTTGCCCTTTAATATAAACAGGGTCAGATGGGGCAGCTTTGTATTTCTTCTCTACCCTGGGGTTAATGACTCTGGCCCTTACAGGATTATTAAACACCTCAGGAGCGTGTTTGAATGGCACTGGACCTTTGGGATGGTTCGAAAGTGTCCATGAGGAAATCTTCCTCTACAGGGTCTGGATGTAGGTTTACCCTGTGGTATTCTGCTGCCCTGTGTATAAGTTGAGTGAACCCTATAGTGTCCTCAGGAGGGGATGGCCTAGATGGGTAGATGTCGTCCTGAGGTATGTCTGGAACATCTGGTGTGTCATAATCCTCCCATGGATCTTTTGGGCCACCAGGAAGACTGAGTTCTCCTAAAGGGTGATCATCCCCCATGTCGTCAGAGGTGTTATTATCTGGAGGTGGAGAAGATGGTGAGGGAGGTGAATATGGGATAGGAGAGTGGTGTGGAGGGGGAGGAGGTAAAGGAATCCTTAAGGGAGAAGTAGCAATGTCTCTCTTTTTCAAGGGAAGTGGAGCTGGTACAGGCTTGTCCATTTTACGTCTTTTTGAAGGGTTAAGTATGAGTTGACCTGTTTTAGGGTCTTTTTGAAGTGTTTTTTGGATCGGATCCGGTCTAAAAAGCTCCTCCACTGACGTGTGTTCTTTTGGTGCCAACTTTTTGGGGTCCGATTGTGTGTGTGTCAGGGATTTTGGAGTCATTCTGTGCTCTTTAGGCCCGGAATCGGAAATTAACCTCGATCCGATGGTAGTTTTTGTACCGACTTTTTTCGGTTCCGGTGTTTTGTGTTGGCTTCTTTGCGAGCCCAAAGGCGGGGCGTGAGTAGATTTGTCCCGGTGAACACCTAGGTCCGAAGGTGAAGGTGTGACCGAAGCCTTTTTGGGAAGGGGGGTGGGGAGGGTTCGACGTCAGTACTTACGACGCGCTGCCACGGAGTGATGTCTTCGACGTCGGAGTCATCGGCTTCGGAGGAGCTGATGGCACTGTTTTGGATCTGCTCCTGCACATTGATGCCTTCCTGGAAGATGTCGTCGGGAATAGATGTCGATAATCGAGCCATTGTTCTTCGAGCTCGACGGTCCTGGATCGTCGTCTTGGAGCGGAAAGAGGCACAAGCTGGACAGTCCTTGGCCTCGGGTGAAAGGCAGAGGTTACACACCTCATGAAGATCTGTGTGTGGAAATTTGGATCCACATTTAGGACACTTTTTAAAGGGAGTCCTTTCCATGATCCGAAGGCCCAATGGCGTAGGTAGGCCCGAAGGCCTGCGTCGACGACCGGAATCGAAGATTTGAAGTTCTGGAGAGATGCACGTCGAAGGGAAACGCGATCGAAACAATACCAAAGTATGAGTGAGGATTTTGCGTCGAAAAGATGATTGATAACGACACCGAACTGGAGCGCGATGAACACATCCGAGCCCGATGGTGGAAAAAACACAATCTGACGATGGAGTCGATACCCATGCGCACTATTGTCCAAAGGAGGAGCCACTTATCCCGTGACTTCCAAAGAGTTTCCAGGACAACAACAAAGTGCAAACATCCGGGCCCAACACCAGATGGCGATCTATGCACAGTGTGTGATCTACAGCTCATATGGCTCGAACATATAGTTTTTAATGCTAGAAACCATAAGGGACAACAATGCAAAGGCTCAAAGGGTGAACCCATCAAAAATGTAGAAACCAAATTCAAATCCCACTGAGGCGTTATAAAAGGAGTGGGAGGAAACCATTTGTCAGACCCTAAATGAATCTCATAACTATGGGAGATTTAGACAACAAGGGTTGATCTGGTACACAGAGAAAAGCTGAAAAAGCAGCTAAGTAGCCCTTGACAGAAGCTACTGCACAACCCTGTTGTGCTAGGGAAAGAGAGAAACACAGAACATCAGATAAATGGGCCAGTTAGGGATCAATCCATTTCTCTCCACACCATTTAACAAATGTGGCCTACCTACCAGAATAGGCAGATTTGGTGGAGTGTCTTCTGGCTGATAATATAACGCCCATCACATCTGGTGGTTGAGAAAAAAAAACTCAGGTTGCCGTGTTCAATCTCCAGGCATGAAGGTGCAGGCTCCCCACATTGGAAACTGGAGAATGACGGGTAGTGTGCATTCTCGCGAGTGGCAAATAGGTCCAACTGAGGAAACCCCCACATCCTGAAAATGTGAAGGACCACCGCCACTCTTGGTCGGCTGAATACTGCACGCACATTCAGTTCTCCGGCCAGACGAATTGCGATTACGCAAATCTGATGGTCCTGAGCCCAGACCTGAATCATAGAGCCTCTCTGAAGAGAAGTTACGGCCCTGCTGCTCCCCGTTTTTTGATATACCACATCGCAGTAGCGTTGTCTGTTAAGATCTGAAGAGACTGACCGCAAAGGGAAGAAAGGAAGACCTATTGCTCACAATTCCAAAATACTGATGTGAAATAATCTTCCCTCTGGAGAACAAAGACCTTTGACCTCCAGATCCCCCAGATGGGCTCCCCCACCCTAGAGTGGAGCCATCCGTTATCACTGTGGCCACTGGAGAAGGAGGAGGAAAACAGCTTCCTTGGAGACAGGTTGCCTGGAACACTCCACCATAGAAGATCCGCTGCAGTGTCTCTGGAGATTCTGACCACCGTCTCATGATCTCCGTTGTGTTGAAACCACTGCTTGCAGGGGGTGTCCCTCATATGCCAGTGTGCATGGTTGACTGACAGTATGCAGGAAGCAAACAGACCGAGCAGGAGCAAGATCTTCAGGACTAGAACAACTGCTCCATTCGGAAAAAGTGGAATCATACCCTGGATATCCTGAATACTCTGTGGAGGAGGGAAGGCATGACTTACAGTAAGGTCCAGTACTGCCCCTATAAACAGGTTGCGCTGAGAGCACACCAGTTCAGATTTAAGTACATTTATCGAAAACCTCAAACTGGTAATGTTGAGCCACTACCGTAAAACGGAGATACTTCTGATGTGACTTCAGGATGGGAATGTGATAATATTCCTCCTGTAAATCGTTCAACACCATCCAGTCTTTCATCTCCAGCGCAAGAAGAACCTGAGCCAGGGTCAACATTTTGAATTTCTCCCGTGTTAGGTAAAAATTCAAAACTCTGAGGTCGAGGACCAGCCTGTTAACCTGTAACCTACATTGTGAACATCAGTTAAACATTTAACCTATGTCCCACATTTTATAGCCATTCTGACACTTTTTGCTCCTACATGCTGGTTGCTCACATCCCCTTTCCTTTGCTGACCAGAAGAAACACAAATCTGTGCTCATGGCCTTTAATCACTCATGCTGTTTTTCCAGCTACAAATAGCCTTGTGGAAGTCTATAAGTACACCAGACAATTAGTAATTTGCTCATGATTATGTACTCAGCTCTCCTTCTGAAGTATCCAATATGTGCCTTGTGATAACAGACGAATGGCACGGACTGTATGCTCATATGAATATTCCATGCTTATGTATAACTTTGCAAATGTGTCTTGCTCTTTGTACCTGCTAACAGATGTATAAATATCTGTTTGACCCTGTGCCAGACAGAGAACTCTGAGCGAAGCCATGCGGTCGCGTTCTCTCCACTCAAGAGGGTTTACAATAAATGCTGTTGTAATTACTCGCTCTGTGGTGGAGTCTTATCTGTTTTTAGAGTTCCTGTATCAGACGACGGTAGTAACCCAACAAGGAGAATATTTTCTCTCTAACGACCGTACTTTTTGGGCAACAAGTAGTACAGAGAGTAGCATCTCAAACGCCTTTCCTGCTCTGGTACCACCTCGGTTGCATCCTTTTGTAATAATGAAAGAACCTCGTGCTGGAGAAGCAAAAGATGCTCTTCTGGGCAAAAGCCCTGATGGGGAGGGAAATGATGGGGAAACTCCCGGAAGGGTAGAGAATACCCCTTCTCTACGATGTTCAACATCCAGAGATCTGTAGTAACAGACCTCCAAAGCTGTAGAAAATGGGACACCTGCCCTCCCATGGGACAAGCATGCTCTAGGATGGCAGAGCTAGAGATGCTTCACTGCAACAATGTCTGGAGAGGCAGAAGAGGAGGAGGAGGGGTCTTGTCGTGCAGCACCCTGCAGATGACCTCTACCTTTCCTCTGTAGGACCTGTACAAGGAATTAACCTGCTGCTGCGGTTGTTGCCTGGCACAAAAGGACATGCTTCTTGCAAAGCTCTGAAGCGTGCAGAACTGCCCAAAGATCCTGGGTTGAGTCTGAAGGCCCAAAGACCTCGCCATAACTTTGCTGTCCTTCTAGCGATGCAGCGCAGAGTCCGCTTTTGCCCCTTACTGGCAGAACCCATCAAAGACAAATTCAGCAATGAAGCCTAGACATCAGGCGAGAATCTAGAACCACGTAACCAGGCATGCCTCTTGTCATCACAGACTATCCCATTGCTCTGGCTACAGAGTCGGCCGTGTCCAGACCAGATTGGATCACTTGGTGGGCAGCAGCTTGGGCATCTGATAACACCTCTGAGAAATACCCTTGTATTTCCTAAGGCAACTTTGGGACAACCTCCCTGACTGAGTCCATGAGGGCATGGATGTAACGACCCGAAAGACATGTGGCATTTGTGGACTTAAGGGCCATACTCTGATGAGAAAACCTTTGCCGCTTGCTCAATGTGCTTTGACTCCCTATCAGCACGCGAAGTTGAGAAGCAACCTGCCGACAGCCTTGAAGAGCACGAAGACTGGACCACCAAGCTTTCTGGCGCAGGATGAGTGGACAGAAATGCAGGCTCCCCAGGAGCCACCTTGTAGCTTCTTGCCATGGCCCTGGAAACTGCTGTAGTGGACATTGGCTTCTGCCAGACATACAGAATGGGCTCTGTCAACACCTCACCGAAGAGAAGCAAAAGTTCTGAAACAGAGGAAGGGGAATGAAGAACCTACGCAAGAATATTTGATTTTAACTCCACTGTAGGAAGAGGCAACTCCAAGAGGTTCACAGCCATTCTAATCACAGCGTGATCTGTGGTCTAATCCGGCAAACGGAGGCCCTTTGGTGATATAAGCTCCCACTGAGAGGTGTCCAGGCCACTTGCCTCCTGCAAACCCTAAAAATTTAGATTGGTCACAGCCCACTGGGAAGAAAATCTGGATTTTATTAAAGACACGTCCCGTGACTACCTGACTAAGGGAGAGGGGAGTGAGATTAATTCTATATCTGGACGATATACTTATAATGGCTCAATCAAAACTGACAGTTTCCCTTCAAACAGACCTCGACATACGGCTTTTAGAACATCCAGGGTTTATTGTAAACAAGAAAAAATCTTGTACGGTGCAAAGCCAAAAGACAATTCTTGGGCTTTGTGGTAGATACAGTAAAAGCAGAACTAAAACTACCAGGAGACAAGGTAAGGCAAGTCCGACAAGCAAGTTACGGAAGTTACTTTAAAAAAGACTTTTCCTCGAACAGTATTAGCAAGAATCCTGGGTCGCCTGTCATCCACAATTCAGTCTATTTTCCCAGTCCCATTAGATTATTGAGCACTGCAGAGGTTGAAAGCAAGGGCACTGAAGTCAACACAATTGTATTCCCAGATAGTATCTCTAGACCAAGAAACAAGGCGGGAACTCCTTTGGTGGTTGAAGAATGCGGAGGCATGGAATGAGACATTTTTGGGGAAGAACCAGACCTAATAATAGAATCAGATGCAAGTTTGCAAGGATGGGGTGCGAGATGTGGGAACTCCTCAACAGGGGGTCGTTGGACAGATCAAGAGAAGAAATTGCATATCAACTTCTTAGAATTACTAGCAGGTTCATTTGCAGCTCGCTGCTTCATCGACAAGTGAATGAAATGCTGTGTAATGTTAGGTATGGACAAAGGGTCAGCAGTCTGGTATGTCAAAAAGCTGGGTGGACCCCATTCCAAAGGCATTACAGATCTAGCGAAGGATTTCTGGGGATACTGCTTGAAAAAAGGAGTATCAGTTATAGCGGAACATATTTCTGGATTAAGCAATGGTGTAGCGGACTGGTTCTCCAGGAATTTCAAAGACTCTGGAGACTGGACAGGGAAATATTCTTGAATATCCAATCCAAATGGGCCCCCTTCAGGACGGACCTGTTTGCTGACAGGCTGAATACTCAACTAGAAGAGTTCTTCAGCTGGAGACCGGATACTCAAGCACAAGGGGTAGATGCTCTCCTTCAAGACTGGAGGGGTTTAGCACCATATGCTTTCCCGCCATTTATCATGCTGCCTCGCCTACTCCTTCATGCACAACGTTACAAAGCGAGCCTACTAGTGATAACCCCCCTTTGGAGATCACATGCCTGGTTCCCAATCATCCTGGAAATGAGTATAGACTTTCCAATTCTAATTCCTTCATTCAAAGAAATACTCCTAGGTCCAGAGGGAGACATCCATCCCCTTATAGAGCAGGGACTGCTGGTTCTGACGGCCAGGAAGATTTCAGGAGACAATGGGGAATCCCAGGGATTTCGCCAGATGCTTTCCGTCTCCTATCTGAATCATGGGCATCAAGAACAAGTAAAACATATCGACTGGCTTGGAACAAATAGGTTTGCTGGTGTTTTCAACGAAGTTATGATCCCGTTTCAACTGATTTAGTGCATGTTGTGAACTATCTTTCAGAACTATTCACATCAGGCCAGAGTTACAAAACCGTGAACGTTTATGGATCAGCTAGTAGACTGAGTATCTGTAGGACAGAATTTACTAACTAAAAAAATAATGAGAAGTATAAGAGTTCTAAATCCTCCAACCGCTAAATATACCGCATTATGAGATGTTAGGGACGCGTTACGAACTCTAACCTCCTGGGGTGAGAATTCTACTCTTTCCCTAAAGCGCTTTCTTATACATGTACTGTTTTATTATGTCTAGTATCGTTCAGAAGAACTTCAGACGTTTCGAGCAGGGCATTCCAACCAGAGGGTGTTTGCTTTTACCTGAAAAAGAGAACCAAAACTATGTCTTCTATCTTTTTCCCCTTCTTTCCTCAGAATGAAAGACTGTGGTTAAATGCCTGAAAGAGTACGAAAAAAGAACAAAGTATGAGATGAAATGAGAACCAATTATTAATCTCTCACAGATGGCCTCATAGGGGAGTTTCCTCACCAACATTGGCAAGATGGGTGAAACAAGTTATGTATAAGAGTGGTGTGGATGTGTATTTTTGGAGCACACTCCCTTAGAGGTGCATCGGCTTCCAAAGCCTTTATCCTTGGAGGGGGTCTGCAAGAAATCCTTAGGGCAGCAGACTGGTCAAACAAAACTATGTTCAATAATTGTTATTTTAGACCAATCGCTAGTGCGATTGATAATGTTCATAATGCACTTTGAACTTGCATGTTAGCCTCCGTGTCATGCCATAAAAATTAGATTTTTCACAGCCCGCTGGGCAGAAAATCCGGATTTTATTAAAGACATAGAGGCTAAGATTATCCCTCCACATTTTAATGTAACCCTCCCTAATGGTATTAAAAATATTACGTGAATCTATTCTTTTCTTTCAGAATAAGAATCTGGTTGTTCCTGGACCATCCTCTGGAAAGTGGTCTTCAAATTAAGTTTAATCTCTTCTCGTTAAATTATCTTGTGAGCAGCAGCAACAAAGAAGGAAGATGGCTGCTTGTAGGGGGACTTTATACCATACTGGAATGTTCATTGAAGTTCTATATTCTTCAATTGTAGCTGCTGAGCTGTGGCGATAAAGGAGATTTTTATAATGTTAGCCGCCGTGTCATGACATAAAATCCAGGTCAGGATCCACAATCTCTCCTTCCTCAGCCCCTTCATGTTATTCTGGGTATTCTTCTTCCTACAACATCCTATGAGCCTCTCTCTGAAATCTCATCCTCGGAATTGGTGTCGACAGCACCAGATGCAGCACCAGTGACTTCAGGATTAGCGTCGAAGGGAGGTCCAAGGGAACAGGAGTCGAAGCTGGTCGACGTCGAGTAGGCGAAGGTTCAGAACTAGACTGCGCCGGGGATGAACCATCTAAAGGAGCTCGACCTTCCTAAGACTGCAATGGCGTTGATAACCTCGGCGTCGTAAGAGGCCAAACTCCCTGGAGCCATAAGCATTAACTGCACGAGCGGTGCCTAGGGGAAGTGAGGTGGAAAACCTCGCAGGGAATATGCCAACAGGCACATGTAGGCCAACAGGCGCACCAGTAGGGTTCACAGCTCTGGCGAACAAGCCAAACAAAAAATTTGATGGATCCGATCCCGGAGCTGGGAAAGCGGGATGTGCCGGAACTGGTACCACAGGTTCTGGAGCAGTTTCGGGAGGCTCCGGTTGCGGCGCCAGAGACCCCAGAGCCAGAAGTGGAGTCGTTGACTTCGACAACGGTGGAGGCGTTGCATCTCTCGGAGCCAGTAGAGTCACTGCTCGAGGATGGGCAGGAGTCACCCCTGGTGAAGGCATCGGAGAGATCACATCCCTGCTATGACGTCTGGGACTCGGGGACACCGACTTCGGAGTCACATCCTTTGCAGAGTAACACAGAGAACCACAGAGCCGCTTCTTCTTGTAGGTCTTAGAAGACCTCAAAGTATGTGGAGTCGGCGACTTCGAGCAGATCATTTCTGCTTTTTTGGCCTTGGGAATGTATAACTCTGCCTCCCTCTCCTTCAGCGCCTTCGGATTCATGTGCTTGCATGAAGTGCATGTCACGACGTCATGAGCCTACGAGAGACACCATAAACAGTCTTCATGGGGGTCAGTGATGGACATCTGGCCCCCACATTCTCTGCATGGCTTGATACCAGACTTCCTTGGAGCAGTCATCTACGACGGCTAAAAAGTCGCGGCAACCACAACAAAGAAACTCCAATAATATAGAGAGCCTCGGAAAAAACTTTTTGCATGGGGCGGGAACAAGTGAACTGATGTCAGCACGCCGACAAGGTCTTCTTATGGTTCAAATGACGTCACACAGAGTTGCGTGCGGGAGGCAGACATGTGGTCTAGTGGAACTTTGTTACCACTCAAAAAATCTATTTCTTGATGCCACCAGAGCTAGTTGTTACCATGTGCCATAATCTTCGCAACATTCTGCACAAAGTAGACCATCATCTTATGCAGCACACACATTTAGAGAACGGACTCCAGAATGTATCCATTTAAACACATTCGTTTGACACAATTACATACACGGAGCCCCCTTTCTGCATTTTCCAGACATGACTAAGACTATGGACCCAAATTAGGGGACAGAAAACCCAACCCTCAATCTCAACCAGTGGTGCTTAGTTAGATGACTTGTAAACAAGCCATATATTTCACCGCTTACTAATCCATGTCCCACCTTGCTTCAAGCACCCCAAGTCACATAAACCACTGTGTCCCCAACCGAAAAACATCAGCAATTGTAAGCTGCCCGTAACCTATATCATTCCTTCAGGTCTGCCTTTCCTTCCTCTCTTCATACGATTTCACACAAATCATGCTGTCTTTCGCTCTCTCATAACTCCTTTCTCTTTTACTTTCTGTTGCATTCTAAACTTCGTAACTCTTAATGAAAGAACCCTTAGCAACTAAAGAAAATGGCAATTGTTACACCCAACTTACACTCACACCTGTCTCAACTTACCGCACCTTATTCCTGTAGCAATGTATTATTATTAATTAGCATTTATTGAGCGCATGGCTACCCTAAGGCATCCCAGCGCTAATGGCAGAACAGGTGAAAGTAGGCGGCTAGCAATTACTCTTCCGAAATAGCCAGGTTTTAAGACACTTCCGTAAGGTAAGGTGGGAAGTTTCTAAACGTAGATTGAGAGGGAGGGTATTCCACAAACTGGCTGTGTTGTAGGAAAAGGAGTGACCTCCGCTACGCATCCTATTCATTTTTGGGATGCTGGCTAGATTTAGATTCGCCGAGCGGAGAGACTTCTTAGGAAGGTACGTGTTGATCAGAGACTGGTTAATGCTAGTGCCTGTGTCCATAAGAGTCTTGTGAGCAGTACATAAGGCCTTGAAGGAAATCCTCTCCTCAATCGGCAACCAGTGTAAGGTTTTCAGACTGGGCCTGGCCGACTGCGTTCTACAAGAGCCAGTCAGAAGTCACGCAGCACAATCCTGTGCCACCTGAAGCTTCCTTAGAGTAGATTTTGGAGCTCCCAGATACAGCGAGTTACAATAGTCCAGGCGCGAAAGAATCAGGGCCTGGACCACAACTCTTTTTGCCTCCATGGGCAGCAAGTACCTGTAAAATAATTCACCTATTCTATATCAGCAATGTCAAACTTTAATTCTATATGTGATCTTGAAAGTATTCTAGACCACTGAGCAATGTCTGTGCATGATGAAACATTCATCAAACATTTTCAAATAAAATACAGTCAAGATAAGCAGACTAACAAATTCAAGGATTGCAGCTGACTAATAGAAACTTGCTAACTACACAAAGCATTTGGAAGATTATCCTAAAGGGTAACAGTATACTAGTATTCTATAAAGAAGTGTAACATATTACCCTTTCAGGATTTTATTTCTTATTTTTCTAACACCCCTATGAGGTGTAAAGACACTGCCAATTATCTTTAATACATAGATTATGCATCTATTCACCAACAGGAATTAATAGACATTGGGCGGAAGGCAACCTTACTTAGATTTCACCTGAACTTGCCTTTGTTTGTAAAATGATGTCTTCCTCCCAATTAGTTTGTAAAATCTACATTTCAATGGTCGAGCAGGTTCTAGGACCTCTTTTCCCCACTCCGAACAATGTCCCCATAGTACAACAAAACATCTCACCTTTTACTTCTTTGTGGTCTCCATTCTCTTGAGGTTCGGATTTTGGCTGGCTCATCACTGCTGCTTGTGTGACTAAAGCCTGCCCTGCTACAGTGTAAGTGTTCGCTGGTGCTAATCCAGTCACATTAGTCACAGAAACAGTTGGTAACTGGTGAACAACATGAACGGTTTGCACTAAAGGTTGCTGGGATGTTGAGGTTGTCACGGGCGTTGTGACCGTGTAGGTCAAAGGTTTAATAGTCTGTTGTAGCTGCCGTTGAACAGTAATTAAAACTGGTTGGCTAGAAAGCGGAGAACCTATAACAAAAAAGTAACATTATTAGTATACCAAGAGTACAAATAGCTATTTTATCGGGATGATAGTTATCATTAGCTAAGTGTAAGCATTTTTTTTATATTTTTCGTTGATATGTACCTTTTATACACATTACTCAAACCATAAATTATTTTACACCCAATTTTGTGAGTTAATAGTTTCTGCTATTTTGTTGGAAATCATGGACACTGAAAAAGGACCTAAAAGTAATTTTGATGGATGTCGACCTAGTACTTTTCAATACAACAGGCTATTATAACATCAAGTGAGAGGTGGGTATAAAAAGTTCCTGACCTGTAATAGTAATTTTCCTACATGAGCATTCTCAAAATTAAAATTTCATAATATAATTGATGTTGAAACACATCACCTTATGTACATTTTATTTTGAAAGTGACATTGGTGAAGGATGAGACTAGCAGCAAATATAACCAAATGGAAAATGACAACTATAAGAACAAGTTACTTACCTGCGGTAATGATGTATCTGTAAGATACGTATGTTAGTTGTATACTCCTTACCTTTACAATTTTCCCTAGGCGTCAGTCTGGAATCGGAGATTTTTCTTTAGCAGTACCCCTGCGGGTCTGTAGGTGGCGTCGGTTGACTCCGCATCCGTCTTAGTCGCCGGGATGACCTTGCGGTGCCTACTTAGACGCCACCCCTGCGCGCAGACGTCCATTCTGACACGACTTTGCACGCCAGAAGCGCAGAGCCATGCAAGACACTGACTACTGGTGCACCACAACTAGGGCCCTGTATGTTACTCCCTATCCCTAGAAATCAGGTCGCAGAGCGGGGCGGATACTCAAGGGTCTGTGATGTGATTGGCTGGAGTTTGGATGCTACTGATTTTCAAGGGAGATTGTCCTTTAAGCTTTTACACTGCTATTTTACTGTTACCATGGGACTCCCACCATGACGACGGGGAAGATTTAAGCTTGTGAATCTATAAAGGATAAAATACTGTTGAAGGGTGTAACTACTTTAGGAAGAAAGAAAGGCCTCGTTCTAAGCACCACTTTGTCAGGATGCACAGAGAAGAAAGGGGGCTTGGGAGACTGAGCTTGAAGCTCATTCACCCTGCGAGCAGAGGAGATGGCCACAAACAAAGGAAGTTTTGACAGTGAGGAGCCTGAGAAGACCGTTATGAAGAGGCTTTAAGGGAGCACACATAAGGTAAGTGAGAACAAGATTCAAGTCCCACTGGGGCATTATGAAAGGAGATGGAGGAAACAGATGAGTAATGCCCTTAAAGAACCTATTAACAAAAGGAGACTTGAACAAGGATGGCTGATCTGGCAGCCGAAGAAAGCAGATGGCTGCAAGATAACCTTTGAGAGTGCCCAGATCTGGACCAAAGAAAGTATATACACAAAAGGACCTCTGAAAGAGGGGCAGAGAGGGGTTCCACAGCCTTTGCTGTGCATCATGCCACAAACTTGTTCCATCTACAGGCGTACACTGTTTAATGGAGGGACGCGTGGCTACCAAAATGACATTACAGACATCTGGTGGAAGGTCGAAATCCGTCAACTGTCGCCTCTCAATCTCCACGCAAGTAGGTGGAGACTGGACAGGTTTGGGTGGAAAAACCTCCCCTGCTGCTGCGACAGAAGATCCTCCTGAAGGGGCAGTTTGATCAGAGGATCAATGGCCATGCTCAGAAGGTCTAGGTAAGGCCAAAGGGAGTACAGTGACCTGAAAGTGCCTGTGGCCCACCATGAACCGTAGATATCGTCTGTGGGCTGGCAAGACGGGAATATGGAAAAAAAAGTGTCCTGCAAGTCCAACGCCACCATCCAGTCGCCGGGGCGATGCCAGACAGGACCTGAGCCAACATTAGCATCTTGAACTTCTCCGTACAGAGCAAGCAGTTGAGGGCCCTGATGTCAAGAATAGGACGCATGCCTTTGTCCTTCTTGGGCACCAGAAAGTAGCGGGAATAGCAACCACAACCTACTTCTCTATAGCTCCCTTGGCCAAGAGAGTGGAGATTTCCTTGGAGGAGCAGCGCCAAATGATCCTCGGATATGGGTTTGTAAGACAGTAGCATAGAGGGAGGAGTAGTCTCGAAGGGGAGGGAGTAGCCCTTTCGGATGATTTGCAAAACCCACCTGTCTGAGGTGATTGTGATCCTTCTTTCAACTGGCTGTTGATGGGCCTAAAATGTCAGAGTAAGAAGGTTTGGAGGCAGGGGTGGGGAGGGTGGATTGACCCACCTGCTGGCTCCCGGACCCGCAAGGTCGCTGGGTCCCACGTCCGTGGCCACGCAGAGGCTGGGCAGCTTGCGTGAACCTGTGGCTAAACTGTGCCGGACACGGTTGGGTGCCCCTTCTGTAGCCACGAAATGGGACGAAAAGCAGACTGGAGTGGGCGAAAAGGCGCAGAGAGGCCTAAAGATTTGGCCGTTGTTCTAGAATCTTTCAAATACTCGAGCACAGAGCCTGCTTTGTCGCCAAAAAGACGACTCCCATCAAATGGAATGCCCATCAAAGTTGACTGCACATCTCCAGAAAAGCAGGCTACCGATGTGGCAATCATTCTGCCCAGTGAGTCGGTGGTATCCAGCCCACATCTAATGGCGAATTTGGCTGTGTCCCTACCATCCACCACTGCCTGGGAGAGAACGGCCCGGGCCTCCTCATGGCACTGAGGCAGCAACTGCGCAACCATATCATAGATGGTATGGGAGTAACGGCCCAAGAAGCATGGCAATAGGGAATCAGAAGAGGACGCCGCAGGCTGAAGCTCCTGTCAAGAGGTTAGTCCTGACTGCCACCGAAGGGAGCTCAAGGCCCAAGACCTCTGCCGCCCTTCTCACCACCACAACATAGGACGTGCTCTCCTCCATAGCCACAGTAGGGAGAGAGAGCAAACCAGTGTCAGGAGAGGTTTCCAGACCACTGGCATCACCCAGGTCCCCTCGCCAGTCTGGTTCTTCTTGCTGGTCAGTTAAACGGTCTAGCGACCCCTCCAAGTCCTCATCACCACCCTCTGGTCGGTAGGGAACACCAGGGAGAACAACAGAACAAAAGTATCCTCCGGCGTCTTTGTCTGGATTGGCGCCAGGGAAGGCAGAGTAAGATGGACCAGCGTTGAACCGGATCCAGACCTGGATCCGTGGGGGCCCTCCGGAGCTGCCGGCATCAAAGGTCTAGGACTCCAACCCGCTCTGCGGGGCCCAACGGCGGACTGGTAGAGTCGGGCTGCCCAAAGACAGGGTGTAAGGCCTCATAGAACTGCTTAAGTTGGGTAGGGGATGCTGCGGCTCACGGAAAAGGTTGGAGACGCAGAGTCGTCCCTGAAAAAGTCACAGGAGACTGAGCCTTTGAACGACGACGCTCCAAGTCATGCGTTGCAGCAACAGACCGACTGAAGGTGAAAAGCGATTGTGCTTCTTCACGTCTTCTTGGGTTTTGACTTACCCGAAGACCTCGACGACTTAGAGTGCAACAAGGAGTGGGGGCTCCGCGAACGGTTTAGAGACCTTCCTCTCAAACGAGACCGGGAACGATGTGGGGCTGACCGCTGGGCCTCCAATAACTTTCGGGATTGCTCCCGCAAAGGCTTCGGTGCATGGCCAGGCAGTTGGAGCACAACTTCAGGTCGTGGTCGCACTCCAGACACCACAAGCACACAAGGTGCGGGTCCATAACCGACATCCTGTCACGGGACCTGCAGGGCTTGAAACCGGTCTGACGTTGGGACATCCCTTGCGCAACAGGAGACCAAGACTCGAAAAAGGTCGACAAAAGTCACAAAAATGATAGCCAAAAAACAGGTAAGGGGGTAGCTCTCTCTGGATCTACGCTAGGCTGGAGCGGAAAAAGTAAAAAACGACGTCAGCACGCAGAGGTGGTGCCTAACGAAGCACGGCAACGTGACCACGACAACAGACAAATGCCAATAGCTTAAACTCTCGCAAATGCAAGACCTATTGCACTGCAAATGCATTCGGCGCCCGTGCTATCAACTTTTTAAAAAGCATTAGGAGAGAGCGTTTCCTGCCTGCTAGAGTAGGCAGGAGAAAGCTATTTGAGAAAATAGTGCTCGGAGGCTGTAATTAAAGCCTACCAAGTAACAACACACGTAACAAGGGGTGTCGCCATGGGAGATTACAAAATGAGAAAGCAGTACTAAGGAGGGACTACTAAGCCTATTGACCAATGCACAGCCACAGTTTACAGTGGACAATGGCACAAGCCAATGAAAAATATGGGCAGAGCTTCAAGTCCCTACCTGAATACAGCGCGTCTCGCAAAGCAGCGCATGCGCTGCCCAGGCTCGACCTACCAACACCTTCATTTCAAAGTATGCGAAGCCCAATTCTATATTGGGAAGAGCTAAAAAGTGGCCACAATGCAACATGATGGTCACTAAAAATAAACAAATTAATGTAAGCTTTTAGGGGGCAGCTGAGAAAAAGTGTACGTATATATTTGCATGAAAATAATGATACTGCAGATTACATATGAGTGCACATAACATTTCTGTGGTGAAGGTTGATTTATTTATAGGTTAATTAATTTGTTTACACTTTTTTTCAGGCATTTGCAGCTTTCTTTGCCTGACAGGCCTCAGGGGCATTGATGCACTCTGGAGAGGTCTACAGACAGAACTGTTAAATACACCAGGAAAGAGGAGTTTACACACCACTTCTGATATTTACAGGGTAATACAATGTTCCGTAAAGAAACAGGTTTTTCTCAAGCAAAGCCCTTTTTGGTAACCGCGACTCCTTTAACTGCTGGCAAAGCTGCTCTCTCCATCATCATGTAATGCCAACCTCAGACCAGCACATGCAGAAATACCAGTTTTTGAGCAATCGGTGCGTGCTCTATGAACAGAAAATGCTCTTAAAAAGCAAACAAAGTGCCTTTTGGTTAAAAAATAAAAAAAAATAAACACGGGTAAATACGAGCCACCGTCTCTTGAAATCTCCTGCAGGTTTATCAAAACATGCGGTGTTTTTGGCTCCAAAAATACTAAAGGTTTAAATTCACACAGTATCTATAAACCTCTCTGGAACCTTATCTGGATAATAATGGGTCTGAATGTGTGCTATGCTGCGCAGATACACTGAAGCCTTTCCCAAAGCCTGCCCAGCTGTTTTTTTCCTAATTCCAGCTACTTCATTACTGCTCTTGCCAACACTGGCAGCCATCATGTGAAGACAAACAAGGGCAGTGTGAGCAAGGTGAGACAACATGAGAGCAGTACATGGTATCTTAGGGATCCACTGCCAAACCAAGGGAAAGGAGAGACAACTTTGTTACCAGAACACAACACACTAAGATTCAACATCTCCTACAGGTGCAACTTCCACATGAGATCTTGTATGATTTGGACACACTACAACCCAGAGAGCGTGGGAGAAATAGCTACAAATTTGAATATATCTTTCCAAGTCACAAAATTCCTTCGCACCCAAATGCAAAGAGCAGATCGGTTTGTCCTTCTGAGGAACTCTTGGGTTTTACATTTAAAACTAATAGAGTTTTTGGTAAAAGGTGAATAACCTTGATATTGTAATGATGTGTAGCAATAACAACTTTGCACTGCTTTTGTGTTATTTCCGCAAATCTTTAAAGGTCCCATTTGATACTCTGGTGAGTGGTGACACAGTTTGCTTTGCTAGTTTTCAGTGCGGTGTTTATAGGGGTTATAAAACTATGTCCAACAGTAAAAAGTGTAATGTCACTTCCACTGCATCGCTCTGTGACGGATGACTTTCAAAGATCACTTCTTTCTGTTGTGGGGTGAAATGAAAGTGTTAAAACGCTGACTAAATGTACACATTTCACCACACAAGTGCTGTTTTAGGTCTAGGTCTGGCGGATATTAGGAACCCAGAGTAAAGAGGGGGACAAGGTACGAAACCGCATTTGTTGTAATATTTGCCTAGCAGGTCTCACCCCAAAAATGTGACAATTAAACCAGTTTATTTTCATTTATTTTGAGTAGGGGATGGGAGAGGTGTGTTTCGTGGTTCTTGCCAAAAACACAGAACCGTTGTAAGGGTGCCTTGAGCCCCAAAGCAAGGACAGAAATAGGTCCAATTATCTGATGGTAGGGGATTAAAAGGCACCTATAAACTGTGGTGCAGAGGGCCCTTAACTGCACCTGCTGCACGAGTATCAATCAAAGGTAGCTTCATTCGGTTAGCATAGAAACCATAAAAGTGTCCCGTAATGTACAAGAATACAATAAATAAGTACATTAACACTTATGAGAAATAATAAAAACAGCAAATGTAAGAAACATAACCACTAAGTCATCCAGATATGCGAAAATGCATTCAATCATCCATTGAATTCCGTGATCTCAGAGCAGCTTTAAAAAAGCTAGCAACATTAGAAACAATATAGTCAGTAAGCAATTGTAAAAACCAACAAGCATTGGCCGCGCAGCCGTAAAAGTAACGGCCGCGCGTCCGTGAAAGTGATCGCGATCAAAGCAAAAGTGATCGCGATCACGAGGACGCGCTCTGTGGTAAGCACGCGAGTGGTGTGCGCTCAGCAGTGATCGCGCTGGAAGGGAGGCAGATGGCGGCTGCGCACGTGCATGCTCACGTGAACGCAAGCGTTAGGCCAGCAAAGTCTGGTAGCACTTGGAAAACCCGTATACTAAATGTCTCGCAGGGCAACGCATGCGCTGGCTCAGGCGAGACCTAAAAACGGCTTGTGATATCAGTTGGCGCAACGACTTTGCCAAAATAGATGAGCTTGTGCAGGGAAAGGCAGTGCAAAGTCACGGGAAAATAAATTTAAAATAAACAAGCGCGTATTTTTAATTAAGTCTGTGCATGGACCAGGTCCGGGGGCAGCATGCCATTAAAATAGGAGGGAGGCGCAAGGGCCCCACATCTAGGGCTTATCAAAGCCTCGGGGACCACCACCTCCGCGGGGCACTGTTTATAATGAATGAGGGCTGGCCCACTCAAACCGCCACCTCCCAGGGGCAAAAGAAATTAAATAAATGCAGGGAGGCATGTGCGCTTACCCTCAGCCCCGGGGACTGCCACTTCCCCAGAGAAAAAGTAATTAAATGTATGTGGGGGGCCCTTTGTGCCCCGGGGACCACCACATTCCCAGGGAGAAACATGAAATTAATGCGGGACCTGTGGGGCACCCCCTCAGCCCCGGGGCAATTGTTTCAAATTAAGGGGGGCAACGCCCCACTCCCTGCAGCCCTGGGGATCACCACCTCCCTGGGGCTATGTACTACAAAGGAGGGAGGGCCACCCAGCCACCCCTCCTGGAGCCACAGATGGCCTTGGGGACCACAACCCCAAAGGGCCGGCTCCTGCTATGTCCTGGCATGCCCACCCCTGGGACATAGCTGTGTGCTGTGGCTTGGCAGGAGATTTGACAGCTACCTTCAAGCCACAGCAAACACTCCGCTTCCAGCAAGGGAGAGCAAAGAAATACTCTCCATTGCTGGAAGCGGAGCATTCGTCTGTTTTCCTGCCCACTATCAAACGAGTAGGGAAACCGACAAATTGTTTTCAGACATAGGGAGTGTATGTTTAGCAGCTCCCTGTGTCTGAAAGTTACCCTGCTCCCGCAGGAGCAGTGGCCATGGGGTCTTCAGGCTCCCGCAACAGCCCCAATAGGCACCCAGAACGATTGGCCGGGCCCCGGAGCCGAAATCAGCCCGGGACTGGGCAGCCCCCCCACCCAGTTTGTAAGTGACCGGGCCCCAGGGCATAGGGTCCCCTCAAAACTTCAGGGCCCAGGGGAAGGAGTCCCCAGGGATGCATGCCCCCTCCCCCAATACAAAAATAGGGGGGTAAAGGGAGAGTCTTCGGAGGCACCGTACCCTTTCTCAACCACTCTGCAAAGTGCAAAGGGGCCTCCTGATGCACACTTGGTTGGGAGATTAAATCCGCTTGGCAGCTGAGGCTTACTGGAGGTCACCCCTCCTGTGACCTCCAGAAAGTCCCACACAGGGGGATTGCTGAGAGCTGGTCGGAGGCCCGCCCCCTTTCTCCACCACTCTAGAAACACTACTACTAGTTTAAAAAAAAAAAAATCACTTAAAAAAACGAACCGTTAACGGTGTGTTATGGTGAGGGAATAGAATTTAAAAAACCTTAGAAATTCATGAAAAAAAGGAAGATGCTACTTACCAGTATGCATCTGTTCTTGGCATGTAGAGCTGTAGAGTTGTATACTTTAGCATAGATCGCCATCTGGTGTTGGGCTTGGATGTTTGCACTTTGTTTTTGTCAGAGAAGTCTTTGTAGTCATGGGATAGGTAACTCCTGCTTATGGTGATAGTGTGCATGGGCATCGACTCTATCTTCAGATTGTTTTTCGCTATAAAGGGTGATGATGGAGTTAGTAAGAGAATAGAAAAGGTTGTCCATGTGATGTACCTAAGTAAGATAATACTGCAACAGATAAAGTACTGAGGCACTGAGGTGGGTGGGCGTATACAACTCTACAGCTCTACATGCCACGAAGAGATGCATACTGGTAAGTAGCATTTTCCATTCGAGGCATACGAGCTGTAGATTGTATACTTTAGCATAGATTATAAAGCAGTTTTTCTCCCTAGCGGTGGCAACCTGTATCCGTTGCAGTAGTTTGAATTTTTTTTTTAATACAGCCTGGCCCACAGTAGCTTGTTGCTTTGCTTGCACATCTACACAATAGTGTTTAGTGAAAGTATGCGGTGTAGACCAAGTTGCTGCTTTGCAGATGTCATCTAGGGGAATGTTCCCTAAGAATGCCATAGAAGCCCCTAGTTTGCGTGTAGCATGAGCTCTAGGGTGAATAGTTCATGTGCATTTAGCTTTGAGATGGCATATTTGGATGCATTTAACAATCCACCTAGCAATTCCTGTTTTTGAAATGGGATTGGCCTTTGTGAGGTGGGGAGAAAGCTACAAAAAGTTGTTTTGTTTTTCTAATCCTTTTAGTCCTTTTGCTGTAGTAGAGTATCGCTCTTTTAACGTCTAGCGTGTGGAGAGCGCGTTCTGCTACTGAGTCTGGTTGATGGAAAAATACTGGAAGTTCAACCAACTGATTAAGGTGAAAGGCAGATACAACTTTAGGTAGAAGTTTTGGATTAGGCCTAAGAACCACTTTACTATGATGTATTTGCAGAAATGGTTCTTGTATGGTTAATGCCTGGAGTTCACTAACTCTCCTAAGTGATGTGGTAGCCTCGAGGAAGGCTACTTTCTAAGTAAGGAACTGTAACTCGCATTTGTGCAGAGGTTCAAATGGGGGACCCATGAGTCTGGTGAGGACTATATTGAGATTCCCTAAAGGAGAAGGTGGAACTCTAGGTGGAATTATTCTTATAAGTCCTTCCATAAACACTTTGATAGCGGGTACTCGAAACAACAACAAATGTTGTCTGTTTTGGAGGTAAGCAGCAATTGTAGCAGTATAGATGTATATGCTAGGTTACATTGTTGTAGATGCAAAAGATAACAGATAATATTTTGGATGGAAGCATCTAGTGGATCGATTTTGTTATTTGTACAAATCGCTTCCACTTTGCTGCATAGCAACGCTAGTAGTAGGACATCTAGCCTCTTTAACGACGTACATGCAGTCTGGCGGGAGATTGAGATAGCCAAACTCTAGGACTTCAGGAGCCAGATCGCAAGATTGAATTGATTGCTATTTGGGTGTCTTATCTCTCCATGGTTCTGAGTGAGGAATTTGGGGGAGAGGTGTAGCTTTTGATGAGGTAATACTGAAAGTTCCAACAGGGTTGTGAACCATGGTTGACGTGCCCATGTTGGAGCAACTAGGATCATTGTAAGGGAGTGTTGTTTGAGCTTCCGAACCAGTAACGGAATAAGCCAGAGAGGCGGAAAAGCGTATGCAAATCTGCATGACCAGTTCATCCATAGTGCATTGCCTTTGGACAATAGGTGTGGATATCTGGAGGCAAAGCTTGGGCATTTTGCGTTTTGGTGTGTGGTGAACAGATCTAGGTCTGGATGAGCTCACATTTGAAAGAATGGAAGAAGAACTTGAGGATGAAGTTCCCATTTGTGGATCTGCTGTATTTGACGACTGAGCAGATCCGCAATCTGATTGGGTACTCCTGGTAGATGTTCAGCGAGGAGGCAAATGTTTTGAGGAATGGCCCATCTCCATATGCTTTGCGCTAGTTGTGAAAGCTGGAGAGAGTGTGTCCCTCCCTGCTTTTGTATGTAGTACATTGCTGTCATGTTGTCTGTACGGATTAAGACAGCTTTGCCTTTTAGCAAGAGTTGGAAAGACTTTAGTGCTAGAAAGATTGCTAGTAACGCCAGATAATTTATGTGGAGTTATTTTTTGTTGATGGGTCCATATACCCTGAACGGTTTGGTTTTGGAGATTAGCTCCCCAGCCAGTGAGCGATGCATTTGTGGTTAGCACTATATGTGGAACCGGGTCGAGGAACGGCTGCCCTTTGGATACGTTTTGTGTATTCCACCACTGCAGAGAGCGATGTGTGCGGCTGTCCACCAACACCAGATCTGTTAACTGTCCTTGAGCTTGGTTCCACTGATGTGCTAAACATTCCTGTAAGGGGCGCATCTGGAATCTTGCATAAGGAATGATGAGGGTGCAAGAGGCCATCATCTCTATTAGTTGTATAAACACTCTAGCTGGAAGGGAGTGTTGAGGTTGGAACCTCTATATGAGAGCTTGCATGCTGGCTATCCTGACTGAATTGGAGTATGCAAGGGCTTTTGAGGTATCTATTGTGGCACCTTGATACTGAATGAGGTGAGATGGCTGAAGCCGTGACTTGGGTAGGTTTATTGTGAATCCCAAGTAGTGGAGTAAGTGGATTGTTCTGTGTGTATTGTGTACACAGTGTGTGTGTGACTTGGCTTTTATGAGCCAGTCGTCGAGATAAGGAAACACGTGAATGTGTTCTCTGCGCAAATGAGCTGCGACTACTGCGAGACATTTTGTGAAGACTTGGGGTGCTGTAGTCACTCAGAATGGGTGGACTTTGAATTGATAGTACTGTCCGTCCACTA
Source organism: Triturus cristatus (assembly GCF_964204655.1). Taxonomy (NCBI): domain Eukaryota; kingdom Metazoa; phylum Chordata; class Amphibia; order Caudata; family Salamandridae; genus Triturus; species Triturus cristatus. The sequence continues at coordinate 460,737,586 of NC_140590.1, read as the reverse complement.
CAAACCGTAGATATTTTCTGTGAGCGGGGTGAATGGGAATATGAAAGTAGGCATCCTTGAGGTCTAGAGTGGCAAGGAAATTGGCCTGTTGGAGCAGTGGGAGAACCTGTTGGAGAGTGATCATGTGGAAGTGGTCCATTTAACGGTCGGAGGTCCAGTATTGGCCTGAGAGTACCGTACTTTTTTGGGATCAGAAAGTAAAGGGAGTAAACCCCTGTTCCTTGATGAGGTAAGGGGACCAGTTCTATTGCGTGTTTTTGTAATATGGAGAGAACCTCTTGTTGAACAGCGTCAGATTTTCTGTGGACATTGGACGTTGTGGGTGAGGTATGAATGTGGGAGTTGAAGCGAGTTCCAGGCAGTAACCATTCTGGATAATTTTTCTTATCCACTTGTTTGTGGTGGTGGTTTGAGTATTGTTTTTGTAGGAGGATGAGGTGTTGTCTGTCCCAATAGTTTTAGAGGCGCCCCTATAAAAGAAGCGATGAAAGTAACCTCTCGAGGTTGTTGCCTGTAGGGCTCCCATAGACTTAGCAGTTTCTGAGTCCTTTATTTTCTCCAAGGACTCTAAGAAATAAGTGTTCTTGATCAAAGGGTTGATTAAGAATTGTGGACTACACATCCTGTTTAAACCCAGATATGCGTAGCCACGCATATCTGCTTAGTAACACACTTGTGTTAATCGCACAAGGTGCTGTGTCTGTTGCATCAAGCGCACACTTTATAGAAGTGTTTATAATTAATTTATCCTCTTGTATGAGGTCAGTGGCTTTGGTCTTATACTGATCGGGGAGATGTTGTATGAGCTTTTCAAGCTCGTCGTAATGAGCCCTATCATACCTGGCCAGCAAAGCTTGGGTGTTGGCAATGCGCCATTGATATGCTGCTTGTGAGGCAATGTGTTTGCCAGATGCATCTAGACTCCTTATCTGGAGATGGGGCATCCCCTGATGTTTGGGAATTTGCTCGTTTACGTGCATTTAACACAACCAAGGAATCTAGAGGGAGCTGTGCTTTAATGTAAGCTGGATCGTTGGGTGCTGGTTTATATTTTCGCTCAATACTGTGGTTGAGAACTCTAGCTCTGACGGGATCTTTAAAAACGTCAGGTGCATGTTTGATGATTCCTTTTAACATGGGTAGAATGCTTGTTGGTTTTTGTGACTGTGTGACAGTTTCTAACAATAAATCTTCCTCCCGTGGGTCTGAGTGTAATTCCACCCCATGATATTGTACAGCTCCATTTATGAGCTGTGCAAAACCTAGACGGGTAGGAGTCTGGATCTGGGAGATCTGGGGGATTATCGTAATCCTCCCAAGGATCAGGTGGTGGGAGGGTAGTATCATTATCCTCCTGTGCGTTCTCATCCCCCACCCCCAAGGTGATCATCATCATAATCATCTTGTGGTGTAGAAGAATATGGGGGCATTGGAGAATGTGCTGGAGAAAGTGGTGTTGTGAGGATATTTGGGGGAGAGAAGGGTCTGGCTGGAGAAGTTCCCATGTCTCTCTTCTTTAAGGGTACCTTGGGGTCTTTGGGGGGGGGGGGGAGAGTACAAAGGTCTCTTTTTAGATAGAATTGGCTTGATATGACCAGTTTTAGGGTCATTGTGAAGAGTTTTTGTTTAGGATCCACTGAATCTGGTTGAAAAAGGTCTTTTAATCCAGAATCTTTGTTCGGTACCGATGATTTTGGTTGTTTTGGTGTAGCTTTAGGAGGGGTTTTAGTATCCTTTTGCTTTGGAGGTGCTGTGGAATCTGAGGACTTTTTCGGCTCTGAGGATTTATGGTCTTTTTTTCAGCTTCGAGGATTTTTTCGGTTCCGAGGATTTGCTCTTTTTCGGCTCCGAAGATTTGTGGTCCGGATTCGGCTCCGAGGGTTTATCCTGCCGGTGTTACGGTGCCGAATATTTGGGTTTCGGTACCGGAGATGGGTAATTCGGTATTGATGTGTGGCTGGCTTGGTCCCGAGCCGCCTGAAGGCTTGTCTTTGGACTTCGGAGCCGAGCCTGAAGGCAGGGCATCAGAAGTTGTGTCACGGTGTCGACCTGAGCCGGAAGGCGAAGGTGTTACCAGAGCCTTATATTTTTGAGACGAGGTAAAGGTGTTGATATCGGTACTAACAGTTTGCTGACCTGGAGTAATCTTCGGCCTCTGATTTGTCGGCCTCAGAGATGCTGATGTATTCATTGTCCGGTTCTTGTTCCTCTGGAGCATAGGGGCCTGCATCGAAGATGTCATCCGGCACCGAGGTAGTGGATCGAGACATTACGGGACGTCGAGCCCAGCGATCACGAATGGTTTCTTTTATCGAAATGAAGCACAGCCCGGCAATCTTTGTCCTCGTGTTCTGGATAGAGGCAAAGGTTACAGACCTCCAGGAGATCAGTGTGTGGGAATTTGGCACCACACGGGGCATTTTTTGAATGGAGTTCTTTCCATTAGCTGTAGGGCCTGATGGCGAGGATAGGCCCAACGGCCCGCGTCGACGACTGGAATCGAAGGTGTTGAGATTTATGCATCCGCGTCGAGGAACACGATCAAAAACAATACCGTAGAGTGGTGAAGGATTGCACGTCGAAGGGGAATCGAATACGATACCGACAGGGAGCGCAGCCGTTTACATCCGAACTCGATGGCAGAAAAGTTGGAGTCGATGCCCATGCGCACTATCACCAATAGGAGGAGTTACCTATCCCGTGACTGCAAACACTTCTTCGACAAAAACAAAGTGCAAACATCCGAGCCCAACACCAGATGGCTATCTATGCTAAAGTATACAATCTACAGCTCATATGCCTCGAACACAAGGTTACAGTGATGCTATAGTTCGGCTCACATTTCACTTGTAGGAAACCATAGAAATTCAGCAGTTATAGTCACCTGAGCCAACTATAACCTACGCCACTGCTTAAGACCTCACATATTACATCACTCATGACATGGCTAGTGACATCACTGATATCATCTCATGATTGTAGATGTTTTGTAAACATTTCTGAGACTTAAAGATATACACTAAGGTACAGCATTAGTTAAACTGGTTTTGTAGGAGTAAAGTCTGAGGAGTTACGTCCCTGTAACCTTTGGGTTTTTCTGTACACACACGTGTACACACACACACACACACACACACACACACACACACACACACCCTCTCCCCCACCTTTGGAATATGTTTTTTCCATTATAGCCCTCTGTGCACTGGTAGGTGGCAGCCTTCAGCTCTGTTTCAACTGCGCTCCTCCCTGGAAGGGACAACTGAAGCCATATGTAAGCACTACTCAAGCGCACACATCCATTTCTTTCATGACAGGGTCTGCTCCCTCGGACACAGAGCTAAAAAAAAAAATCAAAAAAATGATGTATGTTAAATTGCAGATGGGAAGGAGTCCATTCCACAGAAAGGGGAGGCAGGAGAGCAATAAGAAATCTGTGGTTAAAGTAAGTGCTCACCAGAAAGAGCGATAGCCAAGATAAGCAACTTTTTTTTCTGATGGATACATCTAACTGCAGATACCTCACTTTTAAAATAGAAACTAAAGCAGTACTGATGTTGGGGAGAAAGGAGGGTGCTGTGGATTGCCTCAGGCCAAAACGTCCTGTAGGACCAAATGCCCAAAATTCAGTTCCCATCACAGCTGGATGCAATTATGCTACAAGTAAGTGTGCACTGGTGCCCACGTTGCAGCCCACAAAATACCCATGCGAGGCGCTCCGTGTGCCAAAAGAGTGGTAGCAGCCTTGGCCCCTGGTTGATGTGCTCTCAATCCTTCTCGAGGCTGCTTCTTGGCCAATGTGCAGCGGATCTTAAGTCAGATGACCATCTACCTGGATAAAGTCTTTTTTCTCCACTGCCTGGTTTATCTTTTCACTGAAGTATACAATATAGAGGTATGAATCAATCTCAGCCACTGGCAATTGCTTCGATTGCATCCCAGTCCATTGCTATTTTGCACACCATGGCATCTTAGTTTGGACTCGGGAGCCGCCCCAATCGATTACCAGTGGCTGAGATTTAATTAAGCTCTGCATCCATTACCTTGATGTTGTTGCCTTGTTTTGCCCCAGAGAACAAAAGAAAGACCTGAACGTCTACTCTAGTCCTCAGCACCAGTTTGCTTAAAAGGTGGTGAAGAGCAGCTAGACTGACAGGGTTTGAACTTTACTCACGCTATGAGCTGAAGTTATTGGGACGAGAAAGACCGCCTTCAGGGTCAGAGGGTGTAGAGCACTCGGGTACATCTAGTCAGGCATCTTAGTAGTACGGACTTTATTTTTATAAATGCATTTTATATTAATGTATATGTTCTTGACTATTGCAAAATGGTAGAACAATACTATTCCTTTTTAGTCACTGTACTGCTGGCTCTATATCTCTGCTACTGTGTTACAGTTGTAACAGCGCACTTATTCTACATGAGAAGAACTACGGTACAATAAATTCTTATTGTAAAAAAGCTCGACTGTTTCTTCTCTGTATCTCTCTGAGAACAAAACAAGCATGCACGAGTGACTGGGTGAAAAGTAGTGTATTGTTTCCACGAGTCTGAGATTATTGTGTTCTAAGGTTGCAAAAACTAATCTCTCTGATAACAGGAGATTCTAGTAGCACTACGAGCTAGCTAATGCGAAAACAGGCTAACATATTTGGTGGGGGGTACAGAGTCAGTCTGCCACCAGGCTCAGTTTGTTATCCGCAAATGCGTAGTTCCTGCATAAAGGGTACTATTGGAACTACACTACATGGCGCCCAATGTGGTATATTGTAGGCGCACTTACTTGAACAATAGAATCTGAGTAGTCCAGTCGTGCTTATTCTCAGAGACCCTACCATCAAAACCCAGAGACATCTGGAGTAAGTGGGCGAAAAAACTCTACCACAGCTGAGTAGGCGAGACATCCTGTGTATTGGCTGTTGGTTAATCAAGCTTGAAAGGACAATATTCCCAAAATTGTGCATAAAACCTTTTCTTAATTTCATTGGACAGTTAGTCTGTGTTCTATACACAATGACTACTCCGACGGTAAACCCACTAGAGCAACCACTTCCAGAATCAGAGGAAGATGCAATACAAATTGCACCCAAAGTGAGACCAACTTTAACTGTAAAACTACTCAAACATGGGTTACAACCCAGAGGAGGTGTAGTAATATTCGTGATAGAGGCCGTGCTTTCAAAACAGAGGTATTCTACTCATGGGTTATATTCTCAGCAGCCGATGCTGTAACAAAAACTTTTCATTATTACATACATGATGACATTCCAGCGGTCTACACTCCTTTTGAGGAGACTGAGATTCCACTTACTTTCCAGGAACATATTTTCTGGTTTAATGGCGCCCTACCCCACATAAAAACAAGACGATGGCTTGGTCCTTTAGGGATTGCAGGAGTAACATGGCCGATATTAGTGACCTATGCACCACATCCAGACATTGACACAATGTCACAGGATGAACTACTTGCTCAACACAAAGTTGATAAAACTCTACAGAAACATGACACTTTGTCTTGAGGACTCTAGCGGTCCAACCTACAGTAATTACACCTACTGCAGCCTCTACACAGAGCTCAGGTACTAAAATTACTCCAAAAACAGTACATGCTGTAATGGGCAAAGTGCCCACAAAACGTGAATAAATTCCTTTCTGTGTAGCTCAGAAGATAACCCAGTTAAAAGCAGTATTCCCAAATACAACACCATTTGAGAAACACAGAATGTTAACAATCTGTTTGCCCATGGGAATTACACCACAGTTAGAGGATTGCAACTCTTAGGGTACAGTCTTTGCTGCCATATATCCAGAACTCATGTTATTCCTTCATTAGCAGTAGTACCAGATGTATTAAGACAAATACGAAACGACTATGGAGCAGAACCTGCCCTGAACTTAGGGATGAAGTTGTTAAACAACTATGACCAGGCATCAGCAATAATACTAGCTAACATTAAAGGGGAAGCAGCATCAGTGACAATCCGCCAACGCCTAAGGGAGTTCTCTCAATTAGAACAGGAGAATGAACTACCCAAAATAATTGACACAGCATATGCAGAATAAGGCAGGGATAGTTTGGGGGGGAGCTTTGAAACCTCAACTACAGGGCAGTTCTGAAAAGGACACTTTTAAAAAGACACCTACTTCTTCTAAAAGAAATGGGATAAAAAAGAAAACTCTAAAGAGAAGAGATCTCAGTCCCGAGGTAGGTCTCCTCAGCAGGAGCACTCTGAAAAGAGGTACAACCTTAGGAATAGGGATAACATTAGGAAACCTTACAGGTATCAGGATACTGATACACGTTCCGGTCGTTCCTTTCAGAGCTCGAAGAAAGGCTCCGCAAGAGAAGGACGGTCAGAACACAGAGAGGAGGGCACACAGTCCAGAGACAAGCAGCGCGCTCAAGACTTTACTTCTAAAAAAGAAGATTAGCAAAATCCAACACCTCAATTTAAGAAAAAGAAAGTTGCTGGTCTGAAAATCAGACATGCCCAGAATTCTGAGGACACAACTTCTGAACGGGGAATGGGATCCAACGATGCTAGACAGTGCAGCAAAAGTAACAATAGCTCGCCAGAACCTGAAGGAATTTCTGGTGACAGTGGAGTTGAATGATTACATCACAGTGGAAAGAACAGACATCAGGGTGAGCGTCCCACATAAGTTATTTATAATAACACTCCGGATGGAGAAGGACAAGCCCAGGAAAGTAAAAGGTGTTTTTTGGAAGAACTTATCTTTTGGTTATGACATCCTGTTAGCAGAACAAGATTGGCCGCCTGCATTCGTAATGGAGTGCCCCAGGAGAGAAAGTATAATTTTTACTGCATTTTCCAACCACCTTCCCGTTCACCTTAAACCTGCACAGGAGTGGGCAGTAGTCCAAGCTCCGGCATTGTACAAAAATCACACAGGGTGGGATGAGAACTAAACCTACCACGTGATCCTGTTAAAAGTTTCACCAAATGCTCAAAGGCAAAACCCAATAAAGGAAGAAGCTAAAAAACAAGTCAGGGAGATTTTAGATCAACTTGAATACCAGGGGGTCATTGAAAAATGTACCTCTCCAATGAACAATCCTTTGTTTCCAGTTGCTAAACCTGACAATACAGATCATCTAGTATTCGATTACAGACATTTACAAAGACATTTGCTGTCCAGACTGCACACAGTGCCGCATTAATGAATAACATTGTGTGCAAAAAATACAAAACCACACCTGATAGCTCAAATGGATTTTTCTGCTAAAATATATCGCCTGAAAGCAGGTATTTAAGAGCCTTCAGTGCGTTAGGGTCCCAACGACAATTTTGTCTACTAGCCCAAGGGTACAAAAATAGCCCCGGGGTATTTTCTGCAAGAGTAACAGAGTTACTTCAAAATGTTGATGAAGAAGCGTTGTCCTATGTGGATGATATTTATCTGACAGACGACGACTTAGAGAGGCACTTGACCATGGTAAGCACCATTAATATGGGATTTGCCGCAGAAGGCTACAAATTCAACCTTAAAAAATCAAAAATAGCCCACCTCAATGTCCTATTTTTGGGACAGGAGTTGTCAAGTGAAGGCCAAAGTCTGGCAGCTAACTTTTTAGAAAAGTGTGCGCTGCTCCAGCCTCCAAAATCATTGAAAAATTGACAATCAATACTAGGATTCCTCAACTTTGGCAGAACATACATTTTAGATTACGCACAAAGGGTAAGACCTTTCTTTGAATTAATCAGACCTGACTTTTCATCCAAAGATTGGACACAAGAACATATTAATATTCTTTGTTTACTCCAGGAAGACATGATTGCTTCCAAACACTTACAAACGCGTAAATGTACGCCACTTGGTGATCCGAATAATTGCGGGTCAAAGCGGGTACACTTTTTTGACCTTTAATGAGGGAGAAACTGTACCAATCGCATACAAATCACACCTGTACACAAAAGCAGAATTGCATTTCACTTCAACAGAAAAAATCCTGACAGCAGTTCAGACTGCTGTAGCAAAAGAAAGCACTTGTTAAGGGGAAACGCATCATTGTCGTTACTCCGGTACAGGCTTTAGAAGCGGTTACAAAAGCCAGCATCCCGAATGCGAAAGCGTTACATCCTAAATGGATACAATGGGCTAATTCTCTTACTGCAACAGATGTTGAATACAGATTTGATCCAAGTATAAAACTCAAGCATTCCTGCAATATGAACAAGAATATCCTCTACCAAATGAAATCTTGCCTCTTGACCAGTGTGAATATTTTATTTACACTGACGGATCTGCTCAAACGGCAATAGGAAGTAAGCAGCAATATTTTTCAGCATGTGCTATTGTTAAAGGTCGCATGTGTGATGGCAAGTTCCATCCTAGCTGCACAAAGACGCAATCTCTAGGAGACTGCACGGCTCAGTTGGCAGATTTAAAAGCACTGATACTGGCACTTGTAAATACGGATCACGAATTCCCCACACTAATCGTGTGTGATTCTTTTTACTGTGTACAGTCGTGCAATGAGTACTTACAGCATTTGGAACAAAACGGGTTTAAGGATGCAAAAGGTGGCACAATTAAGCATAAAATGCTATGGGAACGGGTAGTGGAATTGAAATCCGAGCGACTGAGGTCTTGCGTGATCCATACACTGAAATCAACGTGATGGCGTTCAGGTTGAAGGGAATTCATTGGCTGATGAAGCCGCAAAGGGGGCTGTTCGCACGGCTTCCATATCTGCTGCACACAAGGTTTTGGGCTCTGCGCACACAAGGTGTTACAGCGACTATTTTATTACTGAAACAGCGCTATTCGTGGCCAGGGTTATCCAAACACACTAAAGACTATGTCTTGAAATGCGACATCTGCCAACAGATGAAAGGCTCCACCATTACACGCCCGACACAGACGCCATTACTAAAGTCAGACAAACCTCTCGCATGTGTGTACTTGGACCTCTGCGGCCCCTTACAAACGGACGGGGCTTACAGGTATATCATGGTTGCAGTGGATTCATGCTCGAGATTCCTATGGGATTGGCCTCAGCGTTCTGCTGAGGCTCGAACTGTTAGAAAAGATTTGTGAGTCTTTATCGGTACATACGTAGTTAGCACGTTACACTCTGACCGCGGCCCTGCGTTTAGCTCACAGGCTTAGAAAGAGGCCATGGAAGGAATGGGCCTAGCATTGCAGTTCTCATCTCCGCATCATCCTGAGGGAAATTCTGTTGTGGAGAGAAAAAAACGAGACTTAAAACAAATTTTAACAGCTAGGGTATTAGGCAAGGGCGGTAGTTGGGTCACCCACCTGTATGGGGTACAGCGGGCATTAAATAACCAGCCAAGAAGCTCTCTAGAGGGTGTCACTCCATATGAGGTCCTCTTTGGGACACGAATGTGGGTACATGATCGTTTGGCTGTTTTACAGGATCTAAAAGAATCCAGGACAAAACAAAGCAATGTCCATCTAAAGCAGACCGCCCCTGAAGAAGTCAAGGTAGTCACAGCAAGACCTGTCTGGATCCCAAAAGTCAGGGATCTGGTCAGAGAGAAAATTGTGGACAAAAAGGAATTTGAACCCTCTTGCAGAAAACCTGTTCCAGTCCTTGCAGTACACGGAACAAGAACTGTGCTGCTCCCATCTCTTGCCGGAAAAAAAGAGAAAAGATTTGTCTCAATTGACTTAATCAAACTACACTATGTGGCCGATACTAAACAGTAGGCCTAGTGGGCTCTGATGCAGCAGATGTCCTCCTTTAGCTACAATCCAAGAAGTTCAGACAGAAAAACTCATCAAGTTTGAAGAGCCACCTGTAAGGAATGAAGGACTAAGCAACAATGCCATGGAACTTGTTCCACTTGAACCAAAGATTCACCAAAAAGAAAATATGAATAATTCACAAGTTGCAATTAGACCCAATACACATGTCTACATCAACATGCCTCGTCGAGAGGAAAAGGACATTTCAACTAATCCCGATGCAATCCCAACAATTGATCGAACTGCTTCTGGCTATTTCATTAACTTTGATACGTTTTCACTGGATCTAAGCGAACCGGAAACGACGCCAGCCGAAACACCATTCAAGCAAGAATTAAAGAACATTACCAAATAACATTTTTTCCTTGTTTTTAAACTGTTTTTAAATGAATTCATTAACATTTTTTAGAACCATTTTAAACTGCTTGATAATTTTATACGCTGACACTTATGAAAATGTGCATCTCAGAATGTGTATTATTATTGTTAAGTATAAGGTAGAGTGGGTGTTATATTTCATATTGGTACCCTAATATAGGTCCAGGAAACATCTTACACTTTCCCGACATCAACTCCCGTTATTTCATATGAACGAGCCTTATAAGGACATAACTCCAAATAAGGACATCACACCTTATAAGGACTGTAGCCTTTTATGGACTAAACCTTTCACCTAGTTCCATGCTGAGGGTGGGTTTTTCCCAATCGATATTGCTAAGACGTCATCCTTAGCTCATAGGGATAATTGATGAGTACCATCTCCAGGAGGCATACTTCACCTTCCCCATCGACGCACAAGGTTTAATCCCCAACGTCATACCTCATACTGAACAATGGGTAACACACGTACATAGACAGTATAAATACAGCACCTCTTGCTATAAGAAGGCAGGAGGGACCCGAGACTTTAAGGCCAACACATTGACCAGAGATGCTACAGCTCCGGCAGGACATCGCTCCAGCTGCCAGTGGTTCAACTATCCCTTGAGGGGTGTCCAGCTCAAGTCCAGGACGAAGTCTCACATTCTCACTTTCCAGGTATGGGGGTTCAACTCAATCCTAGCGGGATTCTTGGCTCTTAGATTCTAGACTATTAGGCTTTTAGGCTCAGTAGCTCTTTCACACCTACTTACGTGCTAGGTACACTCAGGTACATCTAGTCAGGTATCTTAGGAGTACGGACTTTATTTTTATAAATGCATTTCATATTAATGTATATGTTCTTGACTATTGCAAAATGGTAGAACAATACTATTCCTTTTTAGTCACTGTACTGCTGGTTCTATATCTCTGCTACTGTGTTACAATTGTAACAGCGCACTTATTCTACATGAGAAGAACTACGGTACAATAAATTCTTATTGTAAAAACGCTCGACTGTTTCTTCTCTGTATCTCTCCGAGAACAAAACAAGCATGCACGAGTGACTGGGTGAAAAGTTGTATATTGTTTCCACGAGTCTGAGATTATTGTGTTCTAAGGTTGCAAAAACGAATCTCTCTGATAACAGGAGATTCTAGTAGCACTACGAGCTAGCTAATGCGAAAACAAGCTAACATATTCGGTGGGGGTGTACAGAGTCAATCTGCCACCAGGCTCACAGTTTGTTATCCACAAATGCGTAGGTCCTGCATAAAGGGTACTATTGGAACTACACTACAGTGTTGGAGGCAGAGGATGTGGTGGTGAAAGTTTGCGTGTTGGAGAGGAAGGCTTGTTGCCTTGCCAGGTGTTGTGGTGCCTCAAAGGCAAGATCCTGTTCAAATGTTAGCCTCTGTTTTTTGTGAGTTAGGGGCAGAATAATGGATAGGTAGGCAGCTTAGCACATCTTGCCTGTTTCAAGGAGGAAAAAAAGATCTCCCCGGCATTGAGTTCCTCAGCCAACCTCTCTAGGATGGGAGCATTGAACTACTCCAATCCAGCATCGAATGGGCCTTCTGCGTCAACTTGGCACACTGCTTAGAAATGTTCTCAGTGGCAATTTCGGCTCCAAATGGGACAGTTCAGGCGAGCAGGGGTTCAAGGAGGGTTGCGGCATAACACCCTTTGCATCACAGCTCAGAGCCAGGAGGTAATAGGTACCACTTTGCATGACAGTTCTGTTGGACTGCTTGAATGCAAGTGGGTGCTGGGTCATTCTTTCAAGGCTTTACAGGAAGACACAATTAGGTGATTAGAAAATATAATGTGTCTTTTTTTTATATAAAAAAACCAAATGTAAAATGGATCAGTAGCTATGTGTGAGCTAGCCCATTTTTTTGGTAAACTTTAAGTATTCTACAATACCCTGGACAGAGACATACAGTATGTCAACAGTCTAACAGATATAGTTAGCAGATTGTGTCCACTTTGTAGAATTGCATGTCCTTCTGTAAGCCTGGCTAGTCTAAATAATTTGTTAACTTTCTTAAACGGAGAATGGACATTTTGAAAAGAAGGCAGTGAAGAGATTGACAAACCCGTGCAGGTGCATCATTGTCACTATAGCCTGATATATCTTGGAATTACATAACTAATATGATGCATAAAAGGAAAACTACAAGAAAATGCCCTTGACTAATCTAACAACTGAGCATTACCTCCCCAATTCATCCTCATGAGAAATAAGATATGGATACCTAGAGGCAACAAGTTTATGTTCGGCATTAACGTTTGTTGAAAATAGATACAGCAATGGTGTCACCCACCTCAGACTTTTTTTTTTGTTTGTTTAAACTTCCCACTACTGTGGTTTCAGCTAAGTAGCTCAACAAAATCCTAGTACATTCCCAAAGATGTTTTGTTTCTGAAATGTTACCTCTACACAACAAGTTAACCTGGTGGTAAAAAGAAGCCTGAAAACTGTTAGTACCAATGAAATGGCTCTGAGTTCTAGGTCATGGATTATTGTCATAAGTGGTTATGTGTCTGAAAGACATCTTAAACACTCAAAACTGACTTGATAGCAAGTAAAACTTTAGAGTAATTATGTTACTATTTCTAGTGAAAGTCAGATACTGGTGATGTGCAAGATGAATCGGAGTGTAGAAGTCATTTAAATCTAGTGACACCATTAAATCTTTGTTTTGCAAAGCGATGATTTCTTACATTGAACAGAGTGGGACCAACAGCTCAAAATGCAAACACATGGCTATGAGAGGGATAGGAAATAAAATATTTACACTGCTTTCCATTTTGTTGAAAGACCTTCTATGACTCCTTTGGCCACTAATGGCACCATATGCTCCAAAACACATGTTGATTCTATTCCATACTGGGTCAATGATTATGAGGCACCTGAATACGTTCAGTTCCCGACTGTGAAGAGTACCTATCAATCCTACCACTGCTGAAGGAAAAACATTGCCAGACTTGTTTTAAATGATCAGACGGATAAAGAAAGTAATAGAAAGAAGTCTGTGTGTTTGGAAGCAGAAAGCATTCTTCCTTGGGATCCTTTGTCCGGAAATCTAGCATTGTCTCAGAAATTTCTCCCAGTGTACTGCTAAGGATGGTACCAATATTGGGGAGTCTGAGGCCTGACAGACAGAAACAGGGAATCGGTCATGCAGAACCACTGAATTTGTTTATTTCAGTGCCTTCTTTTCCATAAAGTCTATCTTCTGACCAAATAACTCTTCCTCCCCCCCTAAACTGGCATGTTAAGTAAAAACATATTTACTTCTGACTGATTACAGAGATAAGACGCCATGCAAATTTACATATTAACATAAAGGTCTTAATCGGAGTACAGGTGATGTCCGGTGCAGCTAATGCAAGCATTAAATATGTTTTTTCCCCCAGAATGGTCTTCAAAGCTCTTTTTTTCTAAGGCTCTGAAAGATACGGGAGTAGATCCTGCATTCCCTCCTACTGACACCGGTCACAACTACTCAGTAGAGCTTGTGAATAAGCAACGCACTAGTTCATCACAGTCTCTGCAGCAACCCAATACATGTAGCTGCTTACTTCTATGGTATTGGTGTGGCTCATGGTTTGTGTGCCACATAAGCCACTTTGGAGTCTTATTCAACATGTCACCCTGCGTAAATAGGATCAGGTGGAGCCAGCGTTTATTTTCTTCAAAGTGACAGTTTTTTCCTCAGCCAAGACAAGAAACATTCAAGGAGTGTTCATCTTCTTCAGCACCCTGCACTGTTATGGCATGATGAAAAGCAGCAGGGTATGGAACACTCTCTCATCTGGCTGTGGTACTTCTTTTAAATCATTAGTGACCTATTGGCTAAGCGTTTGTATTGTGTTTTGATAATAAGAATTTTGATGCTACCTGAATATCCTGTTAGTTGAGGTCGACCCTCTTGATGCCCACGATTCTTTCAATCATCTGACACTCTTTCTGGGTATCGATCCTTTTATCAAATTGAAACTATTTTTAAGGGTCTAAAACTCTAGCTTTTTCCAATGCTTTTTTATTTTACATCAATGGCACAGCCAACCCATGGGTTGAATTAGTTAATTCTAAGTCATGTGGGTGCCGTCTTAAAAGCAGTGTCTATCCTGCTTTGTGGGTTTCTGTGCGATTTTTAATAAGAAATGTAGTCATGATCAGAGCCCTGGAATAATTGTAATGGTGGCTCACGTTGTTCCTTCATGTCCAAGTTAAGTACTATAGACAGATTCACATGCAAATCTTCCTTATACCCTTTCACTTCATAAAACTCGTAGTTGGGTTATTTCCAAAACTATACCCACCCCTTTGAGTCATCCTCATATAACTGCAAATCAAAGATTGCTGCAAAGTGTTGCCACACAACAGCTCCACTAGGTAGGGGGCAGGGGTAGAAGAGATCATGGAACATCCACTTTCATGGTAAGCATCCAAATAGAAGTCAGAACTGAGTGAAAATACCAAGCTCCTGTTTGCAATAGGGGAACAGCCAGTGCAGAGTGTACCAGGTACTAAGGAGACAGATCGTCTATACCGAGAAAGGCTCCAGACAGCCCTGTGGCTGTGCTGTGGAAACCAGTGTCAACTTTGCTCCTTTAGCATTTGTACTGACACAGAAGGTAGTGGTGTAATGTACTCGTTGTTTTGGTGCACTTACAGTGTCAGGGCGATGTACCTACTAGACTGAAAAGGTTTGGTGTCTGAAAAGGCACGCACAGTGGGGTCCAGTCTCTCTCAGTACATCTGCTTCATAAGTGTCCTTCCTTTTTTGGGGGAGGACACTCAAAGTGTGATAGAACACTAGGAAAAGATTTCTCCTTCATTGCTTCTTGCGCAATGGTTCTCCACTCATTGACTTCTTGGCACACTGCTTCTCCATTATCATCTGGACAATACAAGGGGAGGATTTTGTAGGGAGGAAGATAGGGGATGGGGGTACACCCGTCAAGGTGGAACTACAACACAAATTCTGAAATCATCAGAGATAAATCGAGTATTTTACTCAAATGACCAAATGAATCTAAAAATAGTTGAAAGGTTTGGTCTCCCAATGCTAATCAGCTCCCAGGTGTTCTGGGCTCCATCCGTGACAAGAGGGTTGGATTGTCACAAGAAAAATTGTCTTTGGAGTAAGTACATTTACCTTCCCTTGGGTTGACTGCTTTAATCTGAATAGTGCCCAGTGAGGAAGACGTGTACATTGAAGGATGCTCAGAGTGGTTTACCGCACCAGCTCAGTCAGAAAAGGGTTCTCCATGCATTGCAAAAGCCTGAGCTGTACTTACATTCTTAATCTTCTGCCTGTTGAGGAAATCCATCTCTTTACGAGTCAGTGCTCCCTTGTTGTTCAGGACACAGAGGGCAGGTGAGCACCAGATTACGTTCTACCATGAATACAATGCAGACAAGCTATGCAGGTCAGCAGCTGTAACAGGTCAATGGCACAAAATGCATGACAAAGTTGAACCGTTGCATAAGTAACCAAACCATGAGCACAAAAGATATAAACAAGGTTTAAAGTTTCTGGCTAAGGCCCTTTACTGGGATGAGGAGGCTTCCTGCGTGTATGACTGATGCAGGTACACACAGTGTTGGCACACTACGCATTACACTGACAGTTTCAGAAGCTGTTTTTGGTCCTGTCATTCAGTGAAAGATATACTCACAATAATAGGTAAAAACCAGAAAGTAAGTGTACACAAATTCTCTTTGTACTTTTTCACAAAAGGAAAACATGAGTAGTTTATAAGCTTTACTACTGCACATTCTATTCCTTCAACATTTATCTTGGCCATATACGAACTGGTCAATAGGGACCAAAAAGCATACATTAGCTAACCCAGACTAAGCACCACTTTACTGAGTATGAGAGGTAGCTAGTACCATGCACACATTACTTGGATCTACACACCTCTCACTTGGGAGAAGGGAGACAAGATGTGGTTAAATGGGAGGAATTCATTAGCATTTACCTAAAGAACAAGTTTCTTACCTTCGGTAACGATATATCTGTAAGAAACATTATTAGTGATAGATTCCTTACCTTAGAATTACCCCCAGGCGTCAGACTGGATCCGAAAAGTTTTCGTCAGCAGTACTCCTGAGCGTCGGTAAGTGGCGTCGTGCGGCTCCGCGTCCGTCACTGGCATCGTGATCGCCGAGATGATGTCGCGGGTGCTACTTAGACGCTGCCCACGTGCGCTGACGTCAGTTCTGTACATGACTTTCCGCTCCAGGAACGCAGAGCCATGCAAGATACTGACCACTGGTGCATTGAAACTAGGGCCCTGAAAGGGACGACTGTAACCCTAGAAAACAGTTCACAGAACGGGGGGGATGGGTGGGGCGTTAAGGAATCTATCACTACTAAGGTTTCTTACAGATATATCGTTACCGAAGGTAAGTTAATGTTAATAGTGCTTATAAAGCGCGAACAATCATCCTAAGTAGGATATCACGGCGCTATAGTGTCAGTAGTGAGAGGTAGGCAGATAACAGGTTCATTATTTTAATCAGGCTTGGGGAAGAGAAATGTTTTCAATTGCTTCCTGAAGGACAGATGGCTGTCCGTTAATCTAAGATTCACAGGCAGCTTGTTCCAGCTGGTCACCGCCAGGTGGGAGAAGGCCCGTCCGCCCATCCTTGCTGTTTTCACACGGGTAGTTCTTGCTGTTTGGGAGCGTAAATTCCTGGATGGGGCATAGAATTTGATTTTGTTTTTTAAAATACGTGGGCCTGTATTGTGCAGTGCTCTATGCGTTATGCACAGTAGCTTAAAGGTAGCTCTTTGTCTCATTGGCAGCCAGTGCAGCTCTCTCATGCAGCTCTTGGCTGGGTCGTATTTTCTTTTGTTGCAGATTGCCTTTGCTGCAGCGTTCTGTACGACCTGTAATTTGGAAAAGAGATAGTCAGCCATTCCCACGAACAGGGAGTTTCCATAGTCCAGCCTGCTCATTAGTAGAGACTGGACCAGGATGTTTCTGCACTCAGTAGGAATCCATGGAAAGACTCTTCTGAGAATTTTCAGTAATGCAAAGCCTTTACCACAGATTATTGATACATGGGTTTTCATACTCAGAGTGTTGTCTAGTGTCACACCTAGATTCTTAGCCGTTATTGTCGGGCTGGGGGGGGGAGGGGTGCGCCCAAGGTTGTGGGCCACAAGCTGCTGTCCCATAGCTGTGTATGTCTGCCGAGCAACAGTATTTCAGACTTATCTGCATTTAGCTTAAGACAGTGGCTATGCATCCAATTGGCTAGTTCCGTGAGGCAATTTAGTAACCTGTCCTTTGGGTCATCCTCCTCATCCAATGTGATCATCAGTTGGGTGTCGTCTGCATAGGAACAGATATCGACACCCCACTTTCTTCCCGTTTCAGCCAACGAAGAGACAAACACATTGAACAAAGTCGGACTCAGTGAGGCCCCTTGTGGGAACCCATACTTGATGTTCCGGGGAGGGGATGAAAAATCATCCATCCGTACTGATTACGTAAAAGACTGTAGCCACCCTAAAGCATTTTCCCGGATGCCTTTTGCTGCAAGAATTTCCAGTAACCGATTGTGTGGTACGGTATCAAATGCCGCCGAGAGGTCCAATAATATCAGGGCGACCGTTTTCCCCCGATCTACCTGGGTTCTGATGTTATCCATCACTGCCAGGAGTGTTGTCTCGGTGCTGTTATTGGTCCGGAACCCTGTTTGAGAGATATCTAGTAGATCATTGGCTTCCAGGAAATTGGACAACTGCCTGTTGACTAGCTTTTCTAATACTTTAGATAAATAGGGTAATTGTGATATAGGGCGATAGTTTGCCGGGTTATTAACATCAGAACCTGCTTTTTTTAATAAAGGAGTGACTGTGGCGTTTTTCCAGATTTTTGGAAATTCAGCGGAGTTTAGAGAGAGGTTAAATGCTTTTGTTACGGCCGGGCAGATTATTGGAGTTAGTTGCGAGAAGATATGATGTGGACATGGGTCCAATGGGGAGCCTGATTTTACTTCTAACATAACTTTGCCCACCTCCTCCTCTGAGAAGGGGCCGAACCTGGGACAGCTAGCCTGAATTGTGAATGGCACATGGGGTTCTGTATGTTCCAGTTCAATATTGGAGAAAGAGGCATAAATTGTGTCTATTTTCTCACAAAAATATTCATTTATTTTGTTGCAGCCTTCTTGCGAAGGAGTGAAATCTAATGAGACTCGTAGGGCTACATAGTTCTATGACTATTTTAAATAGTTCTTTTGATGAATTTTTATTTTCTGTTATTCTACGTGAGAAATATTCTTTCTTCGCTTTCCTAATAGCTTTGTTATAAAGTGTAAGTTCTCTTTTGTATGTGGCTCTAGTTTCTTGGGTTTTATTGAGTCTCCATTTATGTTCACATAATGTGCATTTCCTTTTCAATGACTTTAGTTCTGATCCGTACCATTTCTCTGATATTGTGGATCTACGTTTGTGTTTGGAGTGTGGTGCTGAACAATGTTCCAGTGCGCTCCTAATGTTGTTCTGGAGTAGTTCTATTTCGTCGATAGTGTTAGTAATTCCTGTGTTTACCTGTCTGAAATGTTGCTGGAATTTTTCTACAGAAAAGTTTTTCCAGCTCTTTGTTTTTACTGCTGCAGAGGCCGGTAGCTTGGAGTGTTTAGTAAATAGGTTAATGGAAAACACAATTATAAAATGATCTGTCCATATCATTGGTTTTATCTTGTTGATGTCAATGGCTCCTATGTTAGAGAACATCAGATCTAATATGTGTCCTGCCATGTGTCTAGGCTGATCAATTCTCTGAGTCAGCTGTAGGATTTCCATATCCTCCAGTAGCTGTTTAGTTAGGGGGTTGTTGCTATTGTCGTAGTGTATATTGAAATCCCCTATCAGCAGGATATTTTTGTTTTTAAGACAGACTGGCATGATTTGTGCAAGAAGCTGGGCACTAAAGTCTAACGTACTGCCCGGGGGGTTATAAATTATCACTCCACCAAATAGAATGTTGGTGTTTATAGACACTGAAAATGCCATTGCTTCATGGCTATTGGCCTGTGTGATCACCTCTTGTCTACAGGTGAGGGAGTCCTTAAATAGCAAAGCTACCCCTCCACCTCTTTTCTTCACTCTATTTAAATGAAGTATTTTGTAATCAGCTGGAAGGGCTATTGCGACATCGGGGGTGCTATGGTTGTCAAGCCAGGTCTCTGTTATAAAGGCCAAGTCGGGTTTAAGATCGGTCAGTATGTCCAATATCTCCGTCGCGTGTTTGTGTAGGGATCTAGCATTAAGGTAGATACATTTGAGGGCAAGATTTGGGGTGTTTATCGGAGTGGGATCATGCCAGGTGTCACTCTCCCACCTGCAGTTATGGCAGCAGAAAGGGCCCATGGTGTTTAATGGTCCCATTCGTGCACATAGTACAGACTTGCTTACCCTTGTACTGTTGAGACTCCTAAGCTCACTACTGGAGTAAGAAATAAGGCAGCTCGTCTTTCCTGGGGTATCGCTAGTCGTTTGGGTAGGGGATGTGGCCCCTGGTCCCGGCCCGTCGCGGACGGGCGCAGACGGGCTTGCCTTTGGCGCGCACGTCCGCTGCGCCTCCTAGGTGGGGGAACCATTTTATATCCTACAAGGGCGGGAGGTGCCGAGCACTAGTCTGCTCGCCCTCGTCCTCACCCAAGATGGTGGCCGCTAGAGAACAAGCCCCCAGGCAACACCTAATCGGTTGCGGTGGGGTAAGAGACTGAATAGCAGATCAAAAGTAGGCAAGTTAGTGCTGCGCTATGTCTGTTGACAATATTGTCGATTTACCACGCATTTAAAAACAGGGTTTATGCAAATGAAGCAAAGTACAAATTTGAAAACAACACAATCTAAAAAACAGCACATGCATACAAGTCCCGGCTTTTCGCCTCAGGACCGTCACGGGCACACACTTAGATGGGTAACTTGTTCATCTGAAAGAAACACATAGTGATAGATCCCTTACCTTAGAATAGATACCCCAGCAATACCAACCCCGGTGGTGAGTCTGCGAACCAAGATCACACCAGGAAGTCCCAGAGAACAGAACGGCCAAAGAAGCAGGCTCTCCGGACTTGGCTGTCCAGGCAATAATGCTTAGTAAACGTGTGCAGCGAGGCCCACGTGGCTCCCTGACAGATGTCTTGCAGGGGGACACCTAGTCCCAATAGTGGCCACAGTTGCCCTAGTGGAATGAGCATGCAGCCCCACCGGAGGCTCTTTTTTAGCTAAAGAGTAACATGCTTTGATACACAAGACGACCCAGCAGGAGATAGTCCTCTTGTGTACAGCCCGACCTTTCTTGGTGCCAACGTAGCCAACAAAGAGTTGGTCATCCACCGGGAACTTTTGTGTGCGGTTGAGATAAAATGAGAGCACACGTTTTGGGTCCAGACGGTGGAGCCTCCCTTCCTCTAAAGAAGGATGCGGAAAGAAGGTGGGCAATGTAATGGTCCGCCCAATGTGAAAGGCCGTAACAACTTTTGGCAAAAAGGAAGAACGGGGCCTGAGCACAACCTTGTCCGGAGGGACCAACAGAAAAGGAGGTTTACAAGAAAGAACCTGGAGCTCACTCACTCGCCTAGCGGAGGGGATGGCAACCAGGAAGGCACTCTTCAAGGTTAAGAGACAAAGAGGACAGTTGTGAAGGGGCTCGAAAGGAGTACACATAAGATAAGTAAGAACCAGATTCAAGTCCCACAGGGACATCACAAACGGAATAGGAGGGAAAAGGTGTGTAATGCCTTTGAGAAATCTATTTACAACCGGGGACTGGAAAAAAGGGCTGATCAGGAAGCCTGAGAAAGGCCGAAATGGCAGAAAGATAATCTTTGATAGTGCCCAGAGCAGAGCTCTGCCTGGCCAAAGGAAGAAGGAACAAAAGGACCTCAGAAAGAGGGGCAGAAAGGGGATCCACAGCCTTTGCTGTGCACCAAGCCACAAATTTGTTCCACCTGCAGGCGTCTACCACTTTAGTGGAGGGATGCCTGGCTGCCAGAATGACATCACAAACTTCAGGAGGCATGTTGAAATGAATCAACTGCTGCCGCTAAATCTCCACGCAAAGAGGTGGAGGCTGGACAGGTTCGGGTGGAGGACCGTCCCCTGCTGCTGCGACAGAAGATCCTCCCTAAGAGGCAGTCGGATCGGGGGATCGATGCTCATACCGAGTAGCTCGGGATACCATACTCTTCGAGCTCAGTCCGGGGCCACAAGAATGACTTGTGCCCGGTTGCGCCTGATCTTCTTCAGCACTCTGGGCAGAAGTGGCATAGGCAGAAAGGCGTACAACAGACCGTAACCCCACTCGTGCCAAAAAGCATCGCCGAGCGAGTGCCGCCTTGGAAATTCTAACATGCAGAACTGATGACATTGCACGTTCTCTTCGGTGGCGAATAGATCTAACCAAGGCTCTCCCCACTGCTGAAAGACCTTGCGCCACCTCTGAGTGGAAACGCCATTCGTGATCCATCATGCACCTGCGGCTGAGTTCGTCCGCCCTGGCGTTCAGAGAACCTGAAAGATGTTGAACCACCAGGAAAATGCCATGATGTTCCAGCCATGTCCAGAGGGGCAGAGCCTCCTGACATAGGGTCCAGGACCCCACCCAGTCTTGCTTGTTGCAGTACCACATGGCGGTGGTGTTGTCTGTGAACACCTGCACTACTCTCCCCTTGACAGAGGGAAGGAATGCCTTTAGTGCAAGACTGATCGCCCGAAGCTCCAGAAGGTTGATATGTAGCTTGGACTCTTCCGGAGACCAGAGGCCTCTGATCTCCGCCTCTCCCATGTGTCCGCCCCATCCCAGGAGGGACGCGTCCGTCACCAAGGCAAACTCCAGTTGGGGAAGGGAGAGGTATCCGCCGTCGACCCAATGTCGGTTCGTGAGCCACCACTGCAACTGTCGTGCAGTGCCCTACGAGATCTGGACGTGATTGGACAGGTTCCCCTGATGCTGCGCCCACTGAAACTTCAGGTCCCACTGCAGAGCCCGCATATGCCATCTGGCATGATCGATCAGCAGAATGCAGGAGGATATTAGGCCCAGCAGTCTCAGGGTCACCCTGATCGAAACCCAGGACAAGGGCTGAAAGATCGGAATCAGAGCCCAAATATCCCGGACTCGCTGTTCGGGAGAATAGACCCGAAACTGTCCAGAACCACTCCGATGAAAAGGAGCTTCTGAGAGGAAATCAGGTGCGACTTAGACACGTTGATGGAGAATCCCAGCAAATGCAGGAGGTCGGCCGTAATCTGGAGGTGGGAGACGACTGTCTGGGGTGAGCCCGCCTTCAACAGCCAATCATCGAGATAGGGGAAGACTGCAACCCCTGATCTGCGCAGATGAGCTGCGACCACCGCCATCACTTTCGTGAACACCCAAGGGACGCTGGTAAGGCCAAAAGGAAGCATGGTGAACTGAAAGTGCTCGTGGCCTACCATGAACCGCAGGTAGTGTCGGTGGGCCCGCAGGACTGGGATGTGGAAGTAAGCATCCTGCAAGTCCAGCGCTACCATCCAGTCTTGTGGATCGAGAGCAGACAAGATCTGAGCCAAAGTGAGCATCTTGAACTTTTCTTTGCGGAGGAAGCAATTGACGTTCCGGAGGTCTAAGATAGGACACAGGCCCTTGTCCTTCTTTGGCACCAGAAAGTAGTGGGAATAACAACCACAAACTACTTCTGGCTTCGGAACGCGCTCGATGGCCCCCTTGGCCACGAGGGCAGCAACTTCCTGCTGAAGAAGCACCAAGTGACCCCTCGACATGTGGTGGTACCGAGGTGGCATGGCTCGAGGAGTAGTCTCGAAGGGGAGGTAGTAGCCCCTTCTGACTATCTCTAAAAGCCACCTGTCCGATGTGATGGTGCGCCAGTGGGGGAGGTAATGGCGAAGCCTGCTGCCCACTGGCTTTTGATGGGCCTGAAAGTTCGGACTAGGAAGGTTTGGAGGCAGTGGTGGCCGGGGTGGAGGTGGACTGACCCGCCCGCTGGACCCTTGGTCTGCCTCGACGGAACCTGTGTCCGCGCTGGGATTGTTGCTGCGCAGGCTTGTGGCTCTGTTGCGAACGCTGCAGTGTGCCCCTGCCGGTTCCACAAAAGAAGCGAAAAGCAGAAGGCAGAGGAGGTCGGACTGCGGAGAGCCCCAAGGACTTGGCCGTAGCCCGTGAGTCCTTAAACCGCTCCAACGCACTGTCTGCTTTGTTGCCGAAGAGGCGACGGCCATCAAAGGGCATGTCCATAAGTGTGCTTTGGACATCCCCCCGAAAATCCAGTTGTCCTCAACCAGGTGTGGCGTCTGACCGCCACAGCAATCGACCTGCCCAGTGAGTCGGCGGTGTCTAGGCCACAACGAATCATGAACTTAGCTGCGTCTCTCCCCTCTGGAACAGGCTGGGAGAGAGCTGTCCGGGTCTCCTCCGGACACTAAGGCAGCACTTGCGTCACCGTATCCCACAGAGAGTGGGAGTAACGGCCCAAGATGCATGCGGTGTTCACGGACCGCAGTGCAGAACTGGCGGAAGAAAAAAATCTTCTTTCCGAACCGATCCAGTTACTTGGATTCCCTATCCGGTGGTGCAGAAGCGAAGGCGTTTGGGGAAGCAGAGGCTTGGACAACCAAGCTCTCGGGGTGGGTTGTTGGGAGAGGAAAATGGGGTCACCGGGAGCCGGGCGATAGTGTCGGGCCACGTTCCTATCCACAGGAGCCCCTGTGGTGGGCCTGGACCAGGTGCCCAAAAGAACATCGATAAGTGCTACGTTGAAGGGGAGCAGCACCTCCGCATAAGTAGGTGCTGGCTGAAGCACTTCTGTCAGGAAGTTAGTCCTGACGGCCACAGTAGGGAGCACAAGGTGTAGATCCTCGGCCACCCTACGCAACACCACAGCATAACTAGCGCACTCCTCCGTAGCCACGGTAGGAGGAGACAGCATGCCAAGGTATGGTGAGGTATCCAGACCACTGGCTTTCCCAAACTCCTCTTCCCAGTCCTGTTCAGACTCGCAATCAGCTGCGAGAGGGTCCTCAGACCCCGCCCAGTCCTCTCCTTCTTACTCAGGCCGTTCTCCAGGCCTAAAATAAGGAGCAGGGACATGGGGATAGAAATCCCCGAGCAACATCGAGAACTGCATCGATCGACGCCGTCCCGATGCGCCGTACCGGGGCAGACGTCGGCTCGAGGAGCAGGCGACATCGGAAGTGGTGCCGGTGGGCTTGACGTCGGTGGAGGTGTTAAGAGGTCGGCCTGGATCCATGGGGGTCCAGCGGCGCTGGGGCCGGAGCCCGCAGCGGAGTCGGAGCCGCCGGCGATGGAACGGAGGATCACCAGTCGGGACCGCGGGGCCCAAAGGCGCACCAGCGCAAGCAGACAGCCCAAAGAGACGAGCCATGGCCGACAGGAACTCCTGCATCTAGGCCGGAATCGCTGACAGACCCGGAAAGGGCGGGTAGGCTGTCGGCGACACCACAGGCTCCACCGGAGGCACCACACGCACCCTCAGCCGCGTCACGCGACCGGCGAGGGGAAGTCGGAGAACGATTACGTTTGTTTGACTTCTTGTGCTTCGACTTACCTGACCACCAGTGCGAAGACTTTGATCCCGAAGATCAATGATGATGACTCCGCGCACGGTCCCTCGACGTCCCACGGGACCGGGACCACGAATGGTGCGGAGCCGACTGCGGGGCCTCCAGCATCTTTCGGGACCGCTCCCGCAAAGACTTCGATGCCATGGCCCAGCAGTCGGGGCACGACTTGGGATCGTGGTCGCGCCTTAGGCAAAAAAGACACTCGGTGTAGGTCCGTCACCGACATCATGTGGTGACAGTCCTCACAGGACTTAAAACCGGGCATCCTAACTGCACCAGGAGTCAAAGACCCGATGAAAAAATAGAGACAAAAAGCCCCAGAAAGTCAGTCAAAAAATGACTGGGGGTACCTGCTCTTCCCGGATCTGCGCTTGCTGGGGCGGAAAAAGAAAGAACTGACATCAGTGTGCGTCGGCAGTGTCTAAGTAGCGCCCGCGACGTCATCTCGGTGATCATGACGCCAACGACGGACGCAGAGCCGCACAACGCCAACTACCGACGTGCAGGGGTACTGCTGACGAAAACTTTCCGGATCCAGTCTGATGCCTGGGGTAATTCTAAGGTAAGGAATCTATCACCATGTGTTTCTTTCATATAAAAAATACAGGCTACAAGATACACCACACACAAAGAACTATGCACCGAAACCGAGATAGATCTTTCTATAGAATCAAGACGCAGACCCAACAGAGAAGTCACTGTAAGTGTGCATCAGATGCAAGAAAACAACGTCCGGAATTTCCTGAACTCTGCCTAAATGCAGAGAAAAAAGGTCAGTATGTGGAGCAGACATACACTTATGCCCATTACAGACCTATCCAAAGCCTCAATCAAAGCTCATACACCTCAAATATGTTTCTTAAAGAGAAAAAAGCTGAACAGAATCTTCAGCCTGCATAGGTGCACTTAAGAAAAGGCAAGCAAATGCGATGAGCAGAGGGCATATTCACCGAGTGGAACAGAACTGATAAGCGTGCTGGTACCATGCGCACATACAGCATAATTTCTGCGGGCAGGTCTCCAAAGCTTGTTCAGATAACTAATGCCAACAATTGGTCACTAAGCATATTTCAGAATGTCAGGTTCTTTTGAATACTGTCATGCTCTGGACTAAGTGATAAATAAATCAATAACTACTCTTTACTTTTCACATTAACAAGCAATTTTGGAATACTATCCGAATAAGTGCTCAAATCAAATACACAAATACATAGCCCTCTACAGAACCAAAACAAACTAAGGCAAGCAATCCTCAGCTTTGTGCATTCACTGGAATGCGGCTTCAGACCCAGCATGACACTGCAGACCTTATGGTTAATGCCACACAACTCAACTTTGAGTTTCACCTTGACGAGAACCTAAGCTCAGAACCTCACATATCTAAATGCGACAGCTTTTACAGTGACTATTATATTGATAGAAGACAGTAATAATGCACCAGGTGAAGGTATGGCAGGATGTGATTCTCTATCTATGGCACACTTTTTTCAGATGCAAGCAAACCTAAGTGCAGCATGTAATATGATTTAGAGCAACACTTCTCTCAAAATGCCATCCCAAATTTAAAACAACAGTAACAGTTACCACAATTTAATGACAATGATGGGTTTTAAAAATACAGTAGACAAATCATAAGCAACTTGCGAGTCAAAGATATAGAACATGAGCTATGCCTTTGCAGCCTAAGAGTTTCATACACTGTATTTTTGCAGGATAAAACTTTATACTGCACTCGTTGTCAATTTAAAATATATATATAATATCTTACCAGGTGCACTTTGTGCAAATCGTGCTTCTTGTATCACTGCTAGTTTTGGCTGAATAGTGCTAGCTTCTGGTTCCATAGGGACAGGAGAGCCTTCTCTCGAGAGGCTTTCAGGAGTCTGGACTCCACTGGAGTGGGCAGATAAAACTCCAGAATGATTTGGAGAAGCTGGAGCACTTCTGTAGTTTCACAAAACAGAAAGTAATTTACTACTAGTTTAATTTCAGGAATTACAAATATACTTATAAAAACACATAAGGATCCCTAGATATGCCTAGGGATCCCGAAGAATGTCATAGTGTTTATACTTGCCAGTTGCTAAATGAGCGCCAAAGGGTCCACAGAATTACAATATATAACTAAAAAAGTGCAAGCAATATTTCACACGACCCCCACAATGTGTGTTTGGCATACCAAAATGCGTACATTTTAAAGTGCAATGGTCACAGGATAATAAATGTCTTTCATGCAAGCCAGAGGGTTCTGAAGCTAGATGGGTGGTGAATGGATTCTTTATGATGTCTTGTGCTGGTGACTTATTGTGTGTTGTTGCAATGAGTTTTGATCCTGTGTGTTTTAGGTCACGTTTTTGTACTGTATTTATGGCATGCTTTGTTGCATGATGTGGTTTCACTGTGATGTTGGTATTTTACTGTATAGCATTGAATGTTCTATTGTGTTTTTATTTTTTAAGTTGTTTGGGTTTTGTCCTGTAGTTTTAATGTGCAGCTGTGCTGTGCTTAGTTTGCTCGTTCATGTTGTGATTGTTCAGGTCTATGAAAAAGCTGCTTATATTCCTAGGGTAATAAGGGGAAATGTTGCAATCGACCTTTGACCCATAGGGGACAGCCAAGCAACTCATACTCTCTCAGACAAGACCCCCAACACAAGAAACAAGGTCACTGCCTGCATGACCAAAGTCGCTAACTGGATGTAAGACAATTGTCTCAAGCTCAACACCAACAAGACAGAAGTAGCAATCTTCGGCTAGAACCTCACAACATGGGACTCCAACTGGTGGCTGGTCGAACTCAGACCCACATCCTGAACCCATCTCAGGAACATCAGAATAATCATCACCAGCAAACTGGACATGACCGCACAAGTCCACGTTATTGCATCCTGATTCCAGACCCTAAAGATGCAGAGGAAGATCTTCAAATGACTTCCAATTAACACTAGAAAAACTGGGACTCTCACCCTAGTCACCAGCAAGTTGGACTATGGGAACACTCTTTATGCCAGGATCACCAAGCAACTCACTAGACGATTACAAACCATCTAGAACTTAGTAGCCCGACTCATTCTCTACCTCCCACACAGAACTCGCACCACACTCCGGGAACTTCGCTGTGACCTGATACACAAATGTGCTCAATTCAAACTCCTCACACACATATTCAAGGCACTACACAACTCGGGACACACCTACCTGAACAGTTACAACTCCTATCAACAATCATCCAGTCTACTCCGCTCTGCACAAATAACACTTGCACACATCCCATGCATATACGAACCACATCAGAAAGACTGGTGTTCTCTTATATCACTCCTAAATCATCAAACTACCTTCCACTCCACATCAGAGCATACTGGATTTTCAATTAATTAGCCTAACAAAGGCAGGACTAGGCGCACACACATTCACCTGCTCAGAATCAGCATAACCTCCCGGGTGACATTGCTTTACAAATACACAACCAATAGAATAGCAAAACACACACACAATGCAGTGGCCTTGTTCACATGTGTGATAAAGGTCCTCTTTTCACATAGTTAACCCCCACTTTTTGCCTGGTTTTGATGTAGTTTCAATTATACTTCGCAGGGTCCCTGACAACCAGGTCCCCTGTGCCAGTGCTTCTTCCCTAAAACATAACCACAATTGGTACTTCTACCCGCCTGCAAATCCCTGGTAAGTGGTACCCTGGGTGCCTTGGAGCATGCCACTACCCTGGTAGCTTGTATGCACCTGTGAGGTGAAAAACAACAAAGTCGACATGGCACCCTGTCTGGGTGCCATGCCAGCCAGCACTACATGAAGGTATAGGTAAGTCACCCTTCTAACATACCTTACAGCCCTAAGGCAGGGTGCACTATACCACATGTGAGGGTATATCTGCATGAGTAGATATGCCCCTACAATTCTTAAGTAAATTCTTAGATATTGTAAGTGCCAGTGAAGCCATGAAGAGTACATGGGCTGGGAACTAGACATCTCGAGTTCCCCAACACAATGATGGCTTCAACTAAACCAGGAGTGTTTAGTACAAATCAAATCCTTGCAATAAATCCACACTGACGCCAGTGTGAGATTTATTATCCCATGTACTCCGAGGGCACCTCAGAGGTGCCACCCTGAAAACCTACCGACACTGGTGTGGACACTGACTGGCTTTAGGGAGCCTGCTACACACAGACTTGTTTCTGGGCCCCTGGGTGGAAAGCCTCTTCTCTCTGGGACCAGAAACAATGCACATCCTGGGCAGAGGTGTCACACCTCCTTCCCTAGGATGGGCCAATCCTCGAAGGGGAAGCTTTAAAGGTCTGCTGCCACTGTAATCCGACCCCCAGCTTCTGCTGCTAGCAGCCGATGGCAGCACCCGGTTTACACCCCCACTTTTGGCAGGAAAACCTAGAAGAATAGGAGGTATACCCACTTCTGCCAACTCCACCCCTAAGGTGGGGGAGGCGAGGTGAAGCACATCTTTCAGTCTCTGCCATCTTGAAGATGGATACCCCTCCAATCAGGGCTAGGTCAATGCACCTTCCAGAGGAGGGTGGCATAATTGAGGGTGTAGTCACCCCTGGTAAGGTGCCTATTAGCCCTACCTGCTACTCCCCTAAAATGTTCCTAAATTTAGTATTTAGGTGGTATTAGGTGGCTCCCCCCAACCTGAAAACGAGATCTGCGAAAGAAGACATCCCTGCAGAGGCGACTGAAGACGACGACTGACTTGGCCCCAGCCCAACAGGCCCGTCTCCAGCTTCGATGACAACAACCTGTCTTGCAGCCAGCGACCGCTGAAAACCCTGGGAGGACTTCTGCCGTCGAAAAAGACTCTAATTTCCCATTGACAGCGGACCTGACCAGAAAAACATATACTCCAAGAACTCTGGATCCAGGCAGATCCGTGCCTCCTGCCCATTTTGCACCAAACAGCCACGACCCAAGTCTGAGTGGCTCATCTGTCCAGTGAAGTCTCCCCATAGATCATGACCTCGAATCCAGCGCTGTTTGACCTCTCCTAGCCTCAACGACAGTGCCTGCAGTGTGAATCCAGATGCACCCCCTGATCGCGACCACTTCTGTAAGAAGACTCGTACGTCAAAAGGCACGCCTGCACCAGACGTCCCTAGGCCTTGGCGAGCTAAACCGACAGTGCCCCTATGACCCCCTACATCGCTACTTACCTCTGCTGTTGTTAGTCTCCCTCCTGCAACCTCCGGTGCATTGCATTCAGCCTGTTTGTCGAAAACAGAACCCTCATTGAAAAGCATTGGACACACAACACTGAAATTGCACCCTGAACCCGGCTGCTCCTCTGCCGCTGGTGGTGTAGGTTTGGTGCTCTTGTGTGTCCTTTACGGACTTACTTGAAACTAACTGCAAAAAGCAGTCACTGCGAAAGGTACACCACCAAGCCTGTATGCCTTCATTAGTGTCTGCTGCTGAGCTGCAACAATAATTTCAAGGCCTTCTTACTAGGTTGCTTTTCTCCACCCCTGCCACCTCATCAGCTGGGAGACGTTTCATGAATTCACTATCCTTTGTGCAAAGATGTAACATTCGTTCTGAACATAAGCCCACTCCTTGAGATTGTACTCAAAGTTAAAGGCTAAATGGACATTTAGGTTTCGTTATACATCTCATAACTGCAACTCGTAACGAAAGTGAGTGACCGCTCCAGTCGTGAAGGAGTGCGAGGGAGGTAAAGAACAAGTTACTTACCTTCGGTAACGATGTATCTGTAAGAAACATTAGTTAGTTAGATTCCTCACCTTAGAATATCCCCAGGCGTCAGACTGGATCCGGAAGATTTTTCGTCAGCAATACCCCTTGCGCGTCGCTAGGCGTCGTCTGCGGCTCCGCGTCCGTCGTCGGCGTCGTGCGCCGGGATGACGTCGTCGGAGTACTTAGACGCCGCCCTCGCGCGCTGACGTCAGTTCTTGTACATAGCCTTCCGCGCCAGGAACGCAGAGCCATGCAAAGACCGACACTGGTGCCAAAAATAAAATCTAGGGGCCTGAAAGGACAACCTTAACCCTAGATGTCAGTTCGCAGAACGGGGAGGATGGGAGGGTCGGTGAGGAATCTAACTAACTAATGTTTCTTACAGATACATCGTTACCGAAGGTAAGTAACTTGTTCATCTGAAAGAAACACGTTAGTTAGATTCCTCACCTTAGAATAGATACCCAAGCAATACCATCCCCGGTGGTGGGTCTGCGAACCAAGATCACACCAGAAAGTCCTGGAGGACAGAACGGCCAAAGAAGCCATCCCTCCGGACTTGGCTGTCAAGGCAATAATGCCTGGCAAACGTGTGTAGCGAAGCCCACGTCGCCGCCTGACAGATGTCCTGCAAAGGGACTCCCCGACCCAAGGCAGTAGTAGCCGCCGTGGCCCGAGTAGAATGGGCGCGCAGCCCAACAGGAGGGTCCTTTTTAGCCAAGGAATAGCAAATCTTTATACACAAAACGACCCACCGAGAGATGGTCCATTTGTGCACAGCTTTCCCCTTCTTAGCGCCCACGTACCCAACAAAAAGCTGGTCGTCCACCCGGAACTGTTTTGTGCGGTCCAGATAAAAGGAGAGCGCACGTTTTGGGTCCAGACGGTGGAGCCTCTCTTCCTCTTTGGAAGGATGCGGAGGCGGAAAGAAGGTGGGCAAGGTGACAGACTGCCCAAGGTGAAATGGAGTCACCACTTTAGGAAGAAAGGAGGGACGAGGCCGAAGGACAACCTTGTCCGGATGAACAGATAGAAAAGGAGGCTTTGAAGATAAAGCCTGGAGCTCACTCACCCGTCTAGCCGAGGTGATGGCTACCAGAAAAGCAGTCTTAAGAGTCAGAAGACGAAGAGGACAATTGTGAAGAGGCTCGAAGGGAGCGCACATCAGGAATGTCAATACCAGATTCAAGTCCCACTGAGGCATTACAAAAGGGACAGGAGGGAACGTGTGTGTAATGCCTTGGAGAAAGCGTGTAACCACAGGGGACTTGAAAAGAGAAGGCTGATCAGGAAGCCGCAAGAAGGCGGAGATGGCAGCAAGATAACCTTTCAGGGTGCCCAGGGCAGAGCCCTGCCGGGCCAGAGAAAGAAGGAAGAGGAGAACCTCAGAAAGAGGGGCGGAAAGGGGATCCACAGCCTTTGCTGTGCACCATGCCACAAATTTGTTCCACCGGCAGGCGTATACCGTCTTTGTGGAGGGACGCCTGGCTGCCAGAATGATATCACAGACTTTAGGAGGCAAGTCAAATGGCATCAACTGCCGCCGCTCAATCTCCACGCATGGAGGTGGAGGCTGGACAGGTTCGGGTGGAGGACCGTCCCCTGCTGCTGCGACAGAAGATCCTCCCGAAGGGGCAGACGTATCGGGGGATCGGTCAACAGACTGAGTAGCTCGGGATACCAGTATCTTCGTGCCCAATCCGGAGCCACCAAGATGACTTGGGCCCGGTCGTGCCTGATCTTCTTCAGCACTCTGGGCAGAAGTGGTATAGGCGGAAAGGCGTACAACAGACCGCAACTCCACTCGTGACGAAAAGCGTCGCCGAGCGAGTGCCGCCTTGGAAATTCCAACGCGCAGAACTGCTGACATTGCGCGTTCTCTTCGGTGGCGAATAGATCTAACCAAGGCTCTCCCCACTGCTGAAAGAGACCTTGCGCCACTTCGGAGTTCAGACGCCATTCGTGATCCATCATGCACCGGCGGCTGAGTTCGTCTGCTCTGGCGTTCAGAGAGCCCGCCAGATGTTGAACCACTAGGGTGACGCCCTGGTGTTCCAGCCACGTCCAGAGGCGCAGAGCCTCCTGACAAAGGGTCCACGACCCCACCCCGCCCTGTTTGTTGCAATACCACATGGCGGTGGTGTTGTCCGTGAACACCTGCACGACACTTCCCCTGACAGAGGGAAGGAAGGCTTTCAGTGCAAGCCGGATCGCTCTCAACTCCAACAGGTTGATGTGGAGACGAGACTCCGCCGGAGACCAGAGGCCTCTGATCTCCGCCTCCCCCATATGGCCACCCCAACCCAGGAGGGACGCATCCGTCACTACGACATGCTCCGGTTGGGGAAGGGAGAGGCTCTTGCCCTTGACCCACTCGCGGTCCGTGAGCCACCACTGCAACTGCTGTGCAGTGCCCTCCGAGATCAAGACATGGTCGGACAGGTTGCCGTGATGCTGGGCCCACTGAAACTTCAGGTCCCACTGCAGAGCCCGCATGCGCCGCCTGGCG
Source organism: Triturus cristatus (assembly GCF_964204655.1). NCBI lineage: Eukaryota > Metazoa > Chordata > Amphibia > Caudata > Salamandridae > Triturus > Triturus cristatus. The sequence goes on along the minus strand of NC_140590.1, from coordinate 460,704,629 downwards.
TGATGCACTAGTAGGATGCAGGAGGCCATCAGCCCCAGAAGCCGCAACACTAGCCTGACCGAAACCCGGGATAGAGGCCGAAAGATGGGAATCAGGGCCTGTATATCCCGGACCCGCTGTTCCGGTGGATGGACCCGGAACTGCGCCGAATCGAGAACCGCTCCGATGAAGAGGAGCTTCTGAGAGGGACTCAGGTGTGACTTCGGCACGTTGATGGAAAACCCCAGCAAATGCAGGAGATCCGCCGTAGTCTGGAGGTGGGAGACGACTGCCTGGGGCGAGCCCGCCTTCAACAACCAGTCGTCGAGATAGGGGAAGACTGAAACCCCTGATCTGCGCAGATGAGCTGCGACCACCGCCAACACTTTCGTGAACACCCGAGGGGCACTGGTGAGGCCGAAGGGGAGCACGGTAAACTGAAAGTGCTCGTGGCCCACCGTGAACCGCAGGTAACGCCGGTGGGCCGGCAGGACGGGGATATGAAAATATGCGTCCTGCAAGTCCAACGCTACCATCCAGTCTCCAGGGTCTAGGGCAGCTAAAACCTGAGCCAACGTTAGCATCTTGAACCTGTCCTTTCGGAGGAAGGCATTGACGTTCCGGAGGTCCAAGATAGGGCGTAGGCCCCCCTTGCCCTTCTTGGGAACCAGAAAGTAGTGGGAATAACAACCACGACCTACTTCTGGACTCGGAACGCGCTCGACGGCCCCCTTGGCCAAGAGAGCCGAAACTTCCTCGCGGAGAAGATGCAAATGATCCCCCGAGATACGGTGGTGCTGCGGTGGCATGGCTGGAGGGGTCGTCTCGAAGGGGAGGGAGTAGCCCCTGCGGACGATTTGCAGCACCCACCTGTCCGATGTTATGGACCGCCAGTGGAGCAGGTGATGGCGAACTCTGCCGCCCACTGGCGTGGTATGGGCCTGAAAGCTCGGACTAGGAGGGCTTTGAGGCGGATGCTGCCGGGGTGGAAGTGGGCTGACCACGTCGGCCTCCATTTCCGCCACGGCGGAAGCCACGTCCGCGACCAGGTTGGTTCTGCGGCTGGTGGCTTTGCGGACGCGAGGAGGCGCCCCTTCCTTGGCCACGAAAGGGGCGAAAAGCGGAGGTGTGCGCCAGCGGAGCCGAGAGGCCCAAGGACTTGGCCGTAGCCCGGGAGTCCTTAAAGCGGTTCAGCGCACTGTCCGCCTTCTCACCAAACAGGCGAGTGCCATCAAAGGGCATGTCCATGAGGGTGGTCTGGACATCCCCGGAAAATGACGTGGACCGCATCCAGGCGTGGCGGCGGAGCGCCACCGTGGTTGAAATCGCCCGACCCAGCGAGTCCGTGGTGTCAAGCCCACGTCGTATGGCGTGCCGTGCTGCATCCCTCCCATCGGCCAAAGCCTGGGTAAGACGCGTCCGGACCTCCTCCGGACACAGGGGCAGCACGTCCTCCACCGTATCCCACAGGGAATGGGAATAACGGTCCAAGAGACAGGCGGTATTTAAGGACCGCAGGCCCAAACTAAGGGACGAGAACAGTTTCTTGCCAAACTGCTCGAGTCTCTTGGAATCCCGGTCCGGCGGAGCGGTCGGGAAGGAGGATTGGGAGGTAGAGGCCTGGATAACCAGACTCTCGGGGGTGGGGTGTTGGGACAGGAAACTGGGGTCGCCCGGAGCAGGGCGGTGGCGCCTGGCAACGTTCCTATCCACAGGAGGAACTGTGGAGGGCTTGGACCAGGTGCCCTGCAGAACGTCAGTGAGGGCCTCGTTGAACGGCAGCAGAGGCTCAGTGGAGCTTGCTGAGGTTTGAAGCACCTCAGTGAGGATGTTAGTCTTCACAGCCACGGCAGACAACTCGAGCCCAAGGGCCTCGGCCGCCTTGCGCAGCACCACAGTAAATGCTGCACCCTCCTCCGAAGCCACGGTCGGAGGAGAAGTGAATCCAGTGTCTGGCGAGGTGTCCAGCCCACTGGCCTCCCCCAGTTCATCTGCCCAGTCCTGAGAAAGCTGTGACTGAACAGCCATAGGGTCCTCGAACCCCTCCCAGTCGCCCCCTTCTTCCGATTCCTGATAAACAGGAGGAATGATCGGAACCGGACTGTAGAGATGGTAGGACTCAAGCGGCGTCGGATGCGGCGTCGGTCGACGCCGCTGCGGCGCCGGGTCCGGATGAGGGCTAAACTGGGGTGTCGGCGCCAAAGGCGTCGGCGGCGCCGGTGACGGCGTCGGTGGTTCAGGCGTCGGCGCCGGTGGAGGAGTGACTAGGTCAACCGGCGTCGACTGGGGCCCAGGCATGGGCCCCGCGGGGACCTGCGGCGTCGAGACCGGAGTCGTCGACGGCGCCGGAGCCGCCGGCAGGCAAGATCGCCCAGTCGAGTCCGCGGGGCCTGAAGGCGCGCCAGCGGGCGTCGACGGCGGGGCCAGGCTCCTCATGGCCGAGAGGAAGGCACTGATCTCCGCCGGCGCCGCGTCAGTCCCAGGGACCGGAAGGTATGGGGGCGGACGCGGCACCTGCGGCTCCGCAGGAGCCGCGGGGGTGGAACCACCCTGACCCTCGGCCGAGTCGCGCGACCGGCGAGGGGAGTCCGAAGTGCGGTGTCGCCTCTTGGACTTCTTTGAGCGTTTGGACTTACCCGACGACTTGGAGCCGGACGATCGATGGCGTCGGCTAGGGCTCCGCGAGCGATCCTTGGACCTCCTCCTGGACCGGGATCGCGCACGACGCGGAGCCGAGTGGCGAAGCTCGAGAAGCTTGCGGGACCGCTCCCGCCTAGCCTTCGAAGTCAGGGCCTGGCAGTCGTTGCACGACTCCGCGTCGTGGTCGGGGCCTAAGCAGTAGAGGCACCGGCGGTGGTGATCGGTCACCGACATCAGTCGATGGCAATCCTCGCAAGCCTTGAACCCAGGCATCCTACCGGCACCAGATGTCGACAGACAAGGATCAAAAATGATCAAAAAAGATTTAGTCAAAAAAGACTAAAAGGGGTAGCTCTCCCGGATCTGCGCTTACTGGCGCGGAAAAAAGAAGAACTGACGCCAGCGCGCGAGGGCGGCGTCTAAGTACTCCGACGACGTCATCCCGGCGCACGACGCCGACGACGGACGCGGAGCCGCAGACGCATTATTGCCTTGACAGCCAAGTCCGGAGGGATGGCTTCTTTGGCCGTTCTGTCCTCCAGGACTTTCTGGTGTGATCTTGGTTCGCAGACCCACCACCGGGGATGGTATTGCTTGGGTATCTATTCTAAGGTGAGGAATCTAACTAACGTGTTTCTTTCAGATGAACAAGTTACTTACCTTCGGTAACGATGTATCTGTAAGAAACATTAGTTAGTTAGATTCCTCACCGACCCTCCCATCCTCCCCGTTCTGCGAACTGACATCTAGGGTTAAGGTTGTCCTTTCAGGCCCCTAGATTTTATTTTTGGCACCAGTGTCGGTCTTTGCATGGCTCTGCGTTCCTGGCGCGGAAGGCTATGTACAAGAACTGACGTCAGCGCGCGAGGGCGGCGTCTAAGTACTCCGACGACGTCATCCCGGCGCACGACGCCGACGACGGACGCGGAGCCGCAGACGACGCCTAGCGACGCGCAAGGGGTATTGCTGACGAAAAATCTTCCGGATCCAGTCTGACGCCTGGGGATATTCTAAGGTGAGGAATCTAACTAACGTGTTTCTTTCAGATACAAAGAAATGGGTCTGATCGGCTGCTGACGGGGTTTTGGGGAAAGGTGAAATGAGAAAGTGTTTAAATGATGTGAATGGCAAATAAATATGGAAAAGGAATCTGTGAAAAAGTATACGCCCTGATTGGTGTGTGAGGGGTTGGTTGAGAATGCATTAACTGAAGAATTAAATAGCTATGGGGGTGGGGGGGCACAAGGGCAGGATTAAAGTTAGGAGATGGACAAGGGCACAACGGGTGAAAGGTGGGGGAAGCAAATTAACACTTGGGAAGTTAGGCAGGAGAGTGAGCACATTAGGCTCCCAAGGGGATGGGAGTAAGACCATAGTGGGACCAGACATATAACAAGAATATGGGCCTGGGATGGAAAACAGCTATTGGAACGGAGAACATGTAAATGCCCATACATACATAGTTAATGAAGGAAAACATGTAAGCACAAATGGAAGGGAGTCCTTCCAAATTGCTCCATTAATTATGCAACACATTTTACTTTGCAATTTATAATCCTTTCATTCACTGCACCAATTACTTAGGAGGTTGATGTTACTCTTACCGAGAAGAAAGGGGTCCGATAGGTGTTCTAAAGCATGGTACACCCCTTGGCCTTCTTTTTCTAAAAGCTTGCTCTATTAGCTTGCTTTCGGAGGCAGGGTCTATCCTCCAGAACGAACCTTTGCCTGGTTCTTCTTGAGACCTTGGTACTTTGATGAAGTATCGATTTAAGGAGAGATTGTGACGTATTGAATTCTATGGAGGAAAAATTGCATACATTTTGTGAACAAAAAGGCAAGATATCCAGTTAAAAGTCTTCCACAAATCTCAATATACAATGAAATAACAGAGCCAAACCAAAGTCATTGTCAAATCAAAGTCATTGCATATAATTTATTGGCAACCCTTTGCCCTCGACTTGTAGTACGAACGAATGCCATATTAAATTCTAGCAATTATGAAAGGGGGATAGAGGGGACTATATTGGAAGGTAGAGTGTACTATGTCTTCTGCAATGCCTCACAATTGTTTTCTCGCTTCCGACACTCCAGATTTTTTTTTTTAAATCAGCTTTATTGGCAAATATACAGGAACAATGCAATCTAGTAATTAAGAATCCGTTCCTGAAACAAGCTAGAAAAACATTTGATCCCTTCTCAGTTTGCAGTTAACTCCCAGCATTTCCTATTCTGTGAGCAATGCATAGCAATTCATTGTGGATTTCAGCAGAAGTATCTCACCGAACTCCCGGCCACATCCCCGACCAAAGCACACCTCGATAGGACTCGTATTTGAATGAGTTTGGATGCGTTTAAAATTTTTAGCACCATATATGGGTTCCACTACAACCATTCACCTCTTCATGTTCAGAATTCAACCTGCTTAAAGGAGCTGGAAGGAGGTTCGAGCTATGTACCGTTGAACTAGAAAAAAGATAACTTGAAGACTAGACTGCACATATCCATTAGCAAACAGATTTTCAAAATTATGAAGCTGTGACAGTTTGACGAAATAGGCCTTCCTACTATTCCCAACACCATCCTAGGCCCATGGGTTAAAATGTATTACCTGTATCATGCAACTCCACATTCTGTGAGGGAAGTCACCTTTGACTGTTCGGCCATAGGAGGATCACTCTAGAAGAAGAATTCTTTATCACCCATAAGCATTTGTATGTGATGTAGACACTATGAAGGAAATGTAATTGATTCAATTTAAATAATGGCTGTCTGACATGGTGAACACAGCCTTCTTTTCTACACCAGAACAGAGGTTGTTTTTCCGATCTGAATCTGATGGTTGTTCTTTTATACTATGGTGGGGGTTTCATTATCTCTTTCTGGCAGAGGAAACTACTAGTAAGTCAAGTTAGACATGGGGTCTTAGGTACAGTGTGTCTTGTTGTAGAGAACAAAATGGTTATTTACCAGTAGGATTAGTTTTGCAGCTTGAGGAGTTTTATGTATTCACATGGTGTGCATTATTCTGCCACCTAGCTGTTGGGTCTGGAATTGCCTCAGTTTCCTTTTTTAGGTCTCGCAGACCTTTGATTGGCTGACGTCATTATTTATGTTAAACGCTGGCCTCCGATTGGAAATGAGGCTTTTTGGTTACCGCCCTCTCTCCTTTTGGCCCCACCTATCAGGACTGGTTCGTTTGCTTGCAGCGTTACACTGTCTCCTTTATTAGTGGGTAAGCACTTTTTTGTGCTCATTCTACTTTAGCAAGCCCGCTCGTTCTTCACGCTATGCTATAAATTGTGTGTTTTGTTATCACTTATATGAGCTCGGCGCCCGCTAGGGACACCACGCTCACTTGATATTTTATTTACGTTTATGTTGTCGAGCGCAGCGCCCATTCAGGGACACCCTACTCTGTTTTTTTTAAACTTTAAATCTGAGCGTGGGGGAGGAGCCAAGATGGCGACCGGGACGGCAGCGTAGGCTCCCGGCTCCGTGAACCTCCACATCCCGCACAGATATCCTGCATGTGATCCTCTGCCTGCGCTACATGCCCGTGTTGGTGATCGAGAGCGGCAACCGATCGTGTGATCCTGAAGCTTCCAGCGGCGGTACCGCCCGAGAAATGCTCATTTGAAGTTTGCGGCCTGTGCAGCCCTGGGGCCGGGACCTCGGGTGGACAACATGGCCGGGCGGCAGTTTAACAACAGCGGCCATTGGTGACCGGGTGGAGTCGGACTGCCGAAGCGGCGCGAATATTGGCCTGAATCTCGCAGTGGTCGCTCCTATAACCGAGAGTAGCGTGACGGGTGCATACCCGGGGTGACGATTCCAGGGGTTTATCGGCGATCGCCTGGACCCTCGCCAGTGAACTGATCGGACGCGGCCTGTGGCTAGTCCCGATTTGCGCGGGCTGCTCCCGGTTTTCGCGGACACTGGCCCAGGGGGAGAACGACTGTTACCTGTGGCCGCACACTGTATACACCTTTTGCCTGCCTCCGGACCTTTGTTTGCAGGGATATGGAACTTGCTGCGCCCGTGCCTGAGACCCGGTCCCCATCTGGGATGGCCCTGCCCTGCGGCCATCTTGATGGAATGGACTCTGTCATCCTGTACACTGGGTCACAGCAAGATTGGGAGTGTGTGGCGCAAAGGAACGTGGCGGAGCGAGCGCGGGGGACCGTGCTGGGGTACGGTGACCTTCTAGATGCTCTCGGAGCCCTTCATTCCACCCTGGTCCACGGCGCCCTGGTATTGGGGAGGAAGCTGGATGGTATTGCGTCAGCGTCGGAAAAGTTGCGGTCTGCCTGTCCCCAGGTACATAAGGCTCTGTCTCACCTTCCACAGGAGGAAAGTACCGTGACCGCCTCTGTGGATAAGGGACGGATGGAAACTTTGGACATTGCGGCAGCGTGTGGTCGGCTGGCTGTGGGGTCGGTCTGTTCCGGAGGTTTTGGACTTGAGCAGACGGTGGTGACTTTGTCCCATGCGCGGCCTCCGGCGACCCAGGCAATCTTCACGCAACGATCGCTTGCTCTGGCCGATTTCTCCTTCCTGGACCTTGTGTGCGGCGCAGGCCCTGGGGCAGTACTGGGAAAGGTGATCTTCCATGACGATGACTGTGCTGATGTTTCGAACCGTCCTCCCCACATGTGTGTCCCTTCCTAGTCTTCTCTGGACGCTCCTCTTCCTTGTAACTTTGGACATGATGGTGGGTCGATGGGTATGCACTGGTGGATTCGCAAAGAGTGGCCAAGGATAAGGCTGATCCTTCCGAGGTGGTCAATTAATAGATGGGCGGGCTGGGGGGGTTGTGTGCTTTCACGACGTAACTAATAGTGTAGCCAGTGCATAATGCTCCCCATTTCTCCTAGATATGGCCGAATTTGTGCTGTTTACTGTTTGCGCTGGGGAGGAATATATTGTGCGGGAGGGAGAAGCCGGGGGCATGGTTGAAGGCCCTCCTCCAGTTTATTATTACTCTCTCCCCTTTCTGTTAGGGGGGGTTTCCTCTCTTTCCCCTTTTTCTCTGTTTCTTCTATATTTCGGGTCTGGTTCTGGGGCGACAGGCACGCTGCGGGGGGGTGGGGGGCCGTAGTCATCTGCAGAGGTGCAGGGTGGGGGGGTGGGGGAGGGGCTTCTTTAGTCCTTTACTTTGTTTCTATGGCCTCCTTTTTCTTTTCTTATTCTTCTTGGTCTTTTTCTGGGGTCAGTGCGGTAGGTGTCCTTCGTGGCCAATCATTGTTTTTTCAGTTGTGCCTCACTTCAGTGAGGTTTTCTGGGTCCTAGGGCAGGAGACTGCAGGCGCAAACGGCTCGTGATATTCCTCCACATCCTGAACCTTCTGTTTCTGCGCCATTGACTTGATAGCTTGCTATTTATTGTTGACGTTCATTATTCTGCTTGCCTTTTTTCGCTGCTGAGAACTTGATTGGCACCTGATCCTTCTATCCCTTATTGTAAAATGAAAACCTCTTATATCCTGGTTCCCCTCTTGGGCTATTCGGTGGACAAGAGAATACTAGCATGGAAAATCTGCTTCCCGAGGTGCTACATGTGATTAAAATCTGTTTGCTGTTATTTTCACTGCTTAGCGGCCGGCCCCGAGGGTTGTAGGCCCATACTTGTCTTTATTCGCAATGTCAATAAAGGTTTTCCAAAAAAAAAAAAAAAAAAAAAAATCTGAGCGTGGCGCCGCTTCAAGGACACCGTGCTCGGTTTCTTTACATTCTTTTTAACTTTATCACTGAGCGCAGCGCCCGCTTCAAGGACACCGCGCTCAGTGTTTTTTTTCTTTTAAACAAACTTTATTGCCTTTTACAAGAGACACCACGCTCAGTGTTAAAGCTAAAAACAAAAACAAAAAAAACACAAAAAAAGAAACCGAGCGTGGTGTCCTTGAAGCAGCGCCACGCTCAGTTTTAAACATTGCAAATACTTGTTTTGCAGCACGTAGCAAACCTTGCTGAGCACTTTTTTTTTTGCTTGTCTCTCTCGGCCTCTTAACAAGCACGAGGCTCTTAACCAGAGAGGGAGCCGCAGGACCGTCCGCAGCGTCGCTGCACCCGAAAACGTTTTAAGATGCATAAAGGCAATTGTTACTCACATGAATAATCTTAAAACACACCCTCTCTTCTTCGTCTCTCCATCCAGCCATGCCTATTGGAATCACAGACAAAATACAGCTCTTGTAAACCTTTTAAGAAGTTTCTCTATATTGGGCTAACACTTGATGCTGCTATAAACCATTTTTGCTCTTTTTAGTCAAACCAAGGCAGCGTCCACCTTTTTTTTTTTTTTCGCGTGAGGAATTGGGGTTTGTGAAAGACAAGCGTCTTCCCTTCTGAGGGTTATTATTGAAGGTAAAGAGTACAGTATGGATTTGGGCGGTACGGTTTCCGGCGCTGAGGTGTCGTGTGCCCTCTCTCACACATTTGGAGGCGGCATTCCGACTATGTTTTTCTGATAGGCACAGCAAACCTACAAGGAACATTAATAACTAAAAATGCAATTTTCTCCCTAAGAAATTAATCAAACTACAAAAATCAATAAAGAGATTCTTTCCATTAACTCACACAGAAGCAATACTGTCAAACTTCATGAAACTTTATGCTGCAGCACAGCGCCCGCTTTAATATCAATACATGCACCGCGCTGCGGCAATAAGTTAATACTTAAGACCGGCACACCCTTTCATATTATCAACACGGGCGCTGCCACAGCTTTGAGCAGTAAGTCTATCGACCGGTAAACACTGGCGCTTCTTCTGTTTTTACTTATATAACGTGAAAGCTCAGGAGGGGCGCTTGTAAACTACAAGCATTGCGTTTGCAAATGCAATAGGTATCGCATTTTGGAAACTTTGACTTATTGGTATTGTTAAGGACAATGCCTTTTATTATTCCAGGTTTTTAAACACAAATGAAAGGCATTGTCATTTACAATGCCAATAGCTCAAAGTCACGCAATTGCGAGACCTAGTGCATTGCAAATGCTTGTTTTCCCGAGGGCGTCAACCACCTTTTGGTGCTAGGTCCATCCCTTGTGTGACGTTAGAAGGTATCCCAGAAGTTCCTGTGTGGGGTAGCAGTCTTCTGATTTTTTCCCCCCTTCTTGTTGTGATTAAGGGTATTTATTTACTTTTCCTGACTAAAGTATATTTTCTTTCCTTTATGTGATGATATTCCCTCCGGTTTGCTTTCCTCAACTCTGGGGAGGCCGGTGGGTCACATGTGAATCCAGAAAAACCACATTGTTTTGCAGTAATAATCCTGTTATGGATTCATATGCTGTGCATTAGATTTGCCAGTTTACCCCTTCTTGGGATACTAGGGGTGAGATGTGAAAGAATTTAGGAACAGGTGTTGAAGTACTTTCTGTTCCACCTGTGCTTTTGTCATTTTTATATCCACACAATAATGCTTGGCAAACGTGTGTAGGGAAGCCCATGTAGGGGCAGCACATAGCGTCAATTGGAACATTTGCTATAAAGGCTAGGGTTGCATTCTTTTTTCTTGTTGTGATGGTCACTGAGGAATTGTTGTTTTGACAGGTCTGTCTAGTGTTAAGTTCTAGGATGCCCACCATTGTGTCTTCTTCTGTACCTTTTCTGCTACAACCACTAGATCTTCCCAACTCCTGGGGGTTTGTGACCAGTTGTTGCATAGCAATTCTTGAAGAGGACACATGTGCAGACGTGCGTGGGTAATAAGGGGAATGCATGATGTCATCATGCCCATTAGTTTCAAAAACATCTTCACTGTCAAGGACTGTCCCCTCTGGTAGAGGCGAGTTTGCACCTTGATTGCTTGAAACCTCCTTTGGGTTGGGTACACCTGTGCCACTTTGAAATTCAGTCTTGCCCGAAGGACAATTTTTTCCTGTTCCGGGTTTGGCGATGATTTCTTGAGGTTTATGGAGGAACCCAGCCTTTGCAGCGTTGGGATGTCCTTCTGAATGGGTCTGTGGCATTTTTGTTTTAAGTTTGCCTTTACCAACCTGTCGTCTAGATAAGGATAGACGTGGATTCCTTCCTTCTTAGGAATGCTGCCACTGCAGCTAGGCATAAAACTACTCAACAACCATGAATACAATTGAACAGACAAAAACAATTGTATTATAGAACTTGTTCTTTTTTTTCTCTTCCTTTCACAAAGAACACATAATTCTATGGTATTGATCCCAATATACTCTTCTCTAAGACCATAATAACATTGGGCCATAGTATGAAGTCTTGAAACAATTCTCTTTATTATTCTTCAAAACATCAATGAAACAGTCCGGCCAACTTGTTTCATCCTCTGAAAGGACTTTGTCAGGGTTTATGTATTTATTGGCAGCAATATCACATCAAAGTCTAAGTCGGAGGGAATTGGTTCTCCCAGAGATTCTTGGAACACGCTTATTGCTCCTATATTAACATAGAACAATAATTGAAGGTGCTATGTTAATAAGCAGCTTAATATCCACACCCCATTATGTTCGGTAAGCTCAGACCCGGTAGCATGACGTGCCAGCACAGCCAAGTACCTTCTTCTGCAAAGATATCCGTAAAGCCGGATTGAGTCCTTTCAGAGGACTCTTGAGGCACTCACTTTAGTGTGTTTTTCACTGCCACTAGGCACTTTTTGAAAACTCTTGATGCTGATTTCATTCCAAAAGGTAAGACTCCAAATTGGTAGTGTGTGTCTTTGTGCATGCATTGGAGGTACTTCTTGTGTCTTTGATTCATGGGTATGTGTAGATAGGCATCTTTTATGTCTATTGTTGTCATGTAGTCCCCTTTTTGTAAGAGAGGAATTACCTTTTGTAAAGTTGTCATTTTTAAATGCTGCATGTGAATTAATGTGTTTATGAATCTGAGTTTTAAAATTGATCTCAATTTATGAACTTGCTTTGGTACCAAGAAATAAGGGGAGTAGATTCCTTTGTTGTGCTCCCTGGTTGGTACCTTCTCTATTGACTGTTTTTGTAAGAACTCCGCCATCTCTTCCCTGAATTTGAAAAGTTCTGTTTTTTAAAACTTTTTCTTCTTTGAGAGGTTTGGTGGTGGTATGCTTGTTAGCTCTATACAATAGCTGTGGCGCACCACGTTTAGTACAGAATTGTCTGTGGTGATATTTTCCCATTGTGGTGAGACTATTCTGCCTCCCGCTTGTATTGTGTGGGGGGCTTTTTTGCATCCACGTCACTTGGAGCCTGCCTTTCCCCCTCCAGGAGATTGTCCTCTGGCTCTTCCTCTGCCACAAAAAGGCTGCCTCATCAGTTACCAGGATTGGTATCTGGACTGCTCTCCGCTGCCTTGTATCTGCTGTTGTTCTGCAGAAAAAAGTTAAGGGTTTTCTGAGGTTGCTTCCTCCCCTTCTGAAGGTGCCTCTGTATTGTAGAGCACCCATTGCTTTCGCTGTTTCATTGTCCTTTTTGATTTGTTGTAAGGACTCATCCACCTCGTTGCCAAACAAAATGTCTCCTGTGAAAGGCTCATTAATTATAGTTGTTTGTACTTCTTATTTAAAGCCTGAAATTCTGAGCCAGGCATGTCTTCTGAGAGTAGTTCCTGTGCACGTTTGACAGCTGGCTTAATCGGCTGCATCTAGGGCTGACTGAAGACGGGTATTTGAGATGTTCTTCCCCTCTTGGGCGTTAGATTTTTTCCTCTTTTTGTCATCTTCAGGGAGTTTATTAATTATTTTCTTGATGTCGTCCCATTATAGGCGACCATATCTGTTGAGGAGAGCATCTGAATTGGTGATATGCCATTGTGTTGCTGTCCCCACCATATCTAGCCTTCAACTTTTCCTTTCCGGGGGTGGACTTGAGGAAGAATGAGAATTGCTCCTTCTCCTTGTTGTGGTGACAATGATGGGATCTGCCACTGTGTTCCCCTGTACATATTTGGGGTCTTTTGAGGAGGGTCTGTACTTTTTTTCTTTTTTACCCTTGATGTGACTCTTTTGGTTGATGTTGGCTCCTTAAAGGTCTCTTTTCCCTGGTCCAGTATACCTGGCAGCATCCCTGGTAGCATTGGAAGGTATTGGCTACCTTTTGTTGATGGCATCAATGTCTGTAGGAGAAAGCATGAGTTTCCCGTTTTTCTTCTCTACAAGGACCCCGAAAGTTTCAGCGTCTCTTTTGACCCGGCTGTTATAAAAGGCAAGGTCAACCAGTGGCACAGCTTTTGAGAGGTAGGTACAAACCTCCTCTTCTGGACTCTGTGTCGAGGTTGACCCATTCTTCTTTGAAACTTCCTGTTGCATACTGTTCTGGGATGTCGAGCTCTTCTTCGACTTCCTCCTGGTGAGGTTCGGGGTTGCCGGTGCCTCAAGGGTATTCTCTTCCTCATCAGCATCCGAAGTCGTGAAAGGTTTTGTAGGAATTCGGTATTCTTTAAGTGTCTCAAACTCCTTTTTTCGTTGAAGAAGCACCAACATTTCTACCTCTAACCGTCTCTTCTTTAACACCTCAAGGGCCCTTTCGACATTTTTCATCAGGGATCTCCAAATACTTTGGTGCGATTTCGAGCCCTTACTATATCTTTGGGTAAGTATTTGCTCCTTTTCAGTCAAATCCGATCAACATTTTCCAAATGTCTAATCAAGCAGTGCCTCTTGCACTTGATCAGTCAAATACTGAATGTGCTTTAACACCACAGTTGTTTTCCTTAGAGTAGGTCTTTCAACAGTGTCCACTTTGGAAGCTGAACTAAGTTCTATAGGATGAAATTATCTTAATTTTTCAACATGATTTTCTAGGCCCAGCCACTGGTGAAATAATGCAGCAGCATGTGAATCCAAAAGAACAATTTACTTATCTTTAGTAATGCTCCTTCTTATAGATATTCAAACTGCAGATTTCCCATCTTTAGAATACTCCCCAGGTACCAGAACGGATTTGGATGTTTGATTGATTGATTGATTGAGGTAAGAAAAAGTAGGCCACTTTCCGTTAAAGGGAGGCAGGAGGAAAGTGAAGAAACTGCGGTTAGACAAGTTCCTGTGCGTGGTAGCCATCTTCAAATTCTTTTCGCCGGCGCTGGGTCAGAAAGCAAGGGAAGAGGCTCATAATTTTGGGGGAAAATGTCCAAACTTTTGCTTTGTTGGCAAAAAAATAAACGACGAATGAGAAGGTATTGGAGAAGAAAAGGGATCACCGTACACTAATCCAGTCGGGGGACCCCAATGAAAACGAACAGTGTTACAACGTGTAAGTACTTGTTCTTCAGATGGATACCTATGACCGCAGATTCCACACCTTTAGAATAGATCCAAAAGCAGTAACTCTTAAAAGTGGGAGCTTTTGGAATGGGCTCACATCAAAATGTCCTGCATCACCAAACTGACAAAAACCCATTCCCATCAGACTTACCCATCAAGGCAGTAATGTTTCGTTAAGGCGTGCACAGACGCCCATGTCAGGAAGCGACACAGACAAGGGGTGGGCAGAAGCGACACAGACAAGGGGTGGGCAGAAGCGACACAGACCAGGAGGAAGCGACACAGACAAGGAGGAAGCAACACAGACAAGGAGGAAGCGACAGACAAGGAGTGGGGCGGTGGGAGGAAGCAACACAGAAAAGGGGTGGGCGGGTGGGAGGAAGCAACACAGAAAAGGGGTGGGCGGGTGGGAGGAAGCAACACAGAAAAGGGGTGGGCGGGTGGGAGGAAGAGGGGTGGGAGGAAGCAACACAGAAGAGGGGTGGGCGGGTGGGAGGAAGCAACACAGAAGAGGGGTGGGCGGGTGGGAGGAAGCAACACAGAAGAGGGGTGGGCGGGTGGGAGGAAGCAACACAGAAGAGGGGTGGGCGGGTGGGAGGAAGCAACACAGAAGAGGGGTGGGCGGGTGAGAAGAGGGGTGGGCGGGTGGGAGGAAGCAACACAGAAGAGGGGTGGGCGGGTGGGAGGAAGCAACACAGAAGAGGGGTGGGCGGGTGGGAGGAAGCAACACAGAAGAGGGGTGGGCGGGTGGGAGGAAGCAACACAGAAGAGGGGTGGGCGGGTGGGAGGAAGCAACACAGAAGAGGGGTGGGCGGGTGGGAGGAAGCCACACAGAAGAGGGGTGGGCGGGTGGGAGGAAGCAACACAGAAGAGGGGTGGGCGGGTGGGAGGAAGCAACACAGAAGAGGGGTGGGCGGAAGCAACACAGACGAGGGGTGGGCGGGTGGGCGGAAGCAACGCAGACGAGGGGTGGGCGGGTGGGCGGAAGCAACGCAGACGAGGGGTGGGCGGGTGGGCGGAAGCAACGCAGACGAGGGGTGGGCGGGTGGGAGGAAGCAACGCAGACGAGGGGTGGGCGGGTGGGAGGAAGCAACGCAGACGAGGGGTGGGCGGGTGGGAGGAAGCAACGCAGACGAGGGGTGGGCGGGTGGGAGGAAGCAACGCAGACGAGGGGTGGGCGGGTGGGAGGAAGCAACGCAGACGAGGGGTGGGCGGGTGGGAGGAAGCAACACAGACGAGGGGTGGGCGGGTGGGAGGAAGCAACACAGACGAGGGGTGGGCGGGTGGGAGGAAGCAACACAGATGAGGGGTGGGCGGGTGGGAGGACGCAACACAGGCAACTGTAGAAGCAATGCCAACAACAGGAAGAAGAAAGAAAATAGTACCTCAATCACAGAGCCAGCAGTGGAAGGACACTAATCAAAATGAATCAATCAGTACTTGGTCCATGCTGCACACGAAAGAAGAGGAAGTGAAACTGGTACGTGCTAGCCAATTAGGAGTTAGCAAATTAGAGTGACAATGAAGCCAACGCCCATCAAGCAATGGGCGGGCTCCAAGTCCATTCAGTAAACAAAATGTATTGCAAGCGACAGCACATGAGCGCTGTTTTAGGCGAGACCGAAAAAGGGGAAACACCAAGTCAAGTGAATCCCTGCTTACTTCCATCAGGCAAAAGAAAAGGGAACTGCCTGGAAAAAGATGGTCGGCCCTGAGAGAATACTTGCTTTGTTATTTATAATGTTTTTCCTGGTTTGATTGAGGGCAATTTAAAACTAACCATCACGTTTTAAGTTGGAGAAGACATTATTGTAGCATTATGCTTTGCACTGAACAACATTAGGAGTGGCTAAAGAAAACAGACATTTAACACAGTATCAGTTTCAGTATCCAGAAGTCATGGAGCTAAAGATCTCAAAGGGCTCTGATGCAGGTTCTGCTACCATGTCCAACTTTTAGGGTGGAGCACACAGAAGAAAATGACAGTTAAATACAGACAATCCGATTTAATTCGAACTCTACAAAACCACAGAAAAATATTAAATTTGTTTTGAAAGACTGAAAATTTAGAACCGAGGGACAGAAAGCGCAAGAGAGGTGCTAAACATTAGATCTGGTCTTAAGAGTTGTACTGTCATTATGAAAGGCTGAATTTGACTAAAGAAAACTATTATCTCCCAAACTTGTTAAATATGCAGTGAGCAATGTGTCATTAAACTATACATTGTTTTTTCACCTTAAAAGTTCTGTAATGTGCGTTGGAGGAAGACAATGTATGGCATTTCGAATATTGAACTAAGATTAAAAACAAACCTTCGATAAAATAAGGACCCTTGCATGCAGAATACAATATATAGGGTAACATTTGATATCTTTATTGTGGGAGATTTAGCCTTATAAACAGGGAGGGCTCAATCACCAACAGACGTTCATTGACATCTTATTATTTTGGAAGTGGGTAAGATGAATAACAATATCGGCAAAATGTCTAGTCACCGCACAACTTCGGTGAAATATTAAATTCTTGGTATAGATCTCAAGAGGTAAAAATATGCAAAACTGTGGCATTCCTCTCATATTTGCACAAGTGGTCCGGACAAAGTTATGTTTAATTCTGGTTATTTAAAATTGGTGTACTCTGCTGCTAGTGCCAATGTGGCCTCTTAATACACAGAAAAATACAAAAAAGTGATGGATGGAATGTTTTAATTAATCTCAGCTACTGGATACTTAGGCCATATCCCAGTCCATTTTATGTTTTGCCCACAATGCCACCACAGATTAGACCCAGCCATATGCAAATCAGAGTTGGTTGGTCCTGTACTAATAGCCCAGTTAGTAATGCTAACGCAGGTCTTCTTGTAACCTGAGCACAAGCAACCCAAGAATAGTTTTGGCTTGGTTGAGCCACTTCGTTCCAGCATCTAGGCATACCTTTGGCACAGAGTGTCATAATGAAAAAAAAGTGATGGCTGAAACGCTTCAATTAATCTCAGCTACTGGTAATTATTTGGGCCACATCACAGTACATCCTATTGTGGCCCACAATGCCACCTCCAAATAGACCCCATCATGTGCAAATCAGCATTACTCCTACTCAAACAGCAACAGTCTAGCACCAACTGCTAAGCCAGGTCGTCTCTGAACCGAAACACAAGCAACACAAAACTAATTATCTTGCTGGGCCTCTGCAGTGAGGTGGCACAGTGAGCATGAAACCTATGTCTGGGCGCACCTGCGGTACTTAGGTTTTTAAAACGAAAAAAAGTGATGGATGGAATGCTTGAATTAATATCAGGTACTGGTAATTACTAGATGTCACATCCCAGTCCATAAGATCTGTAAACCTATGGAGTCCCTCCCATATTTGTAGCTGCTGTCTATCTCAAATTACCCAAGTGTTTAGAATTGTGATTGCTATACAACATTTGTGTACTGTACAATTGACAACAACGTGGCATCTTAGCACTCTGGCACTGTCTGTTATGTTCCGAGCATAGGCATGCACGCTTTCTGAGATCTCCCACCAGCTATTCCATGCCTTCACTCAGCATCATAAACATTAACATGCAACTGAAGACAAAAGAGAAACGCTCTTAATGCCCACACATAATTGCTCACATCATAGGGAAATAAAGGAAGAATACCAAAGAAGACTTGAAGCTACCATTTCCATCCAGATTATCAAGAGAGAGGATAAGAGCATGTTTTCGAAGTAAACCTCGTGGTATCTTGCAGCACTGATTATCCACTGGAGACTCTTGAGCATGCAGCTCTTAAGCCAATATTATCAGGGTGAACATCTGCATGAATAAAATGAAGTCTCACAGAACCAGTGTGTGCTCTTATGCAGACAAACGCCCCCAGGCAGTCACAGAGGTCTGCTAAAGCAGTTTAAAGAGGGCCAGGCAAGAGGAAGAACATACTGCTTCCAGAGATTATGATAGAATTTTCGGACAGTCCTATATTGGTCAAGACAGACACAGAACTGTTTAGAGTTTGTGTTTAAGATCGGTCATCTTTATTTCCTTTTTTTGTAGAAGACATTACAGCAACTGTCTGTTTTTGGGGACGTGGATTGTGTGCCTAGGTCCTTTGAGGCAAATGGATCCAAACAGAACTAGTATCAAGAAAAGAGGGCTGATCCTAGGTATCATCACCCTCCACAAACCTCATTAAGAGTGGTTTGAAAGTCAATTTACGTTAGGGCCTTCTGATGCAAAGTGGTTGGAGCAAAAGCGGACGAGACTCCGTTGCCGTTTTTCACATTCTTTCCCAGAGGTACACATAGCAAGCAGGCCATATAGCATGTTCTGATGATACCAGTGGTGACATATTAAGCAGCAGATCTATCTGACTTCTGTGAGGAAGGACGAAGAACATAATTTCTTGTGGACAAGAACCACAAAAGTTGCTCTTATACTTGCATAAGGCTAAAAATGTAATTGCCAATTTTATGACAACTGGACCTGCAGTCCATACAACCTTAAACGAACCAATCTACAGCAAAATATATTTTTGACAGCAGTTAGAAATTCGAAATCACAGAGAACAGCACAATAATGGGACTAAGTATGAGGTACGCAGGGGTGTTTTTGCAAGAGCTGGTGTGTGGCACCGCACCCAAACCGACGGACCATGCACGCAACCTGGGCTTCCTCCTGGACTCCTCCCTCTCCATGACCAGGCAAGTCAACAACGTCTCCTCGGCGTGCTTCAACATCCTACGCATGCTACGGAAGATCTTCTGGTGGATCCCCACCGAGACCAGGAAGACCGTCACCCAGGCCCTCGTCACCAGCCGACTGGACTACGGCAACGCACTCTACGCCGGTACCACCGCCAAGCTCCAGAAGAGACTCCAGCGGATCCAGAACGCCTCAGCCAGACTCATCCTCGACATCCCACGAACCAGCCACATCTCCGGACATCTGAGAGACCTTCACTGGCTCCCCGTCAACAAAAGAATCACCTTCCGCCTCCTCACCCACGCACACAAAGCCCTACACGACCAAGGCCCGAGCTACCTCAACAGCCGAGTCAACTTCCACGCTCCCAAACGCCACCTCCGATCAGCCAACCACGCCCTCGCCGCCGTCCCCCGCATCCGAAGAGCGACTACAGGAGGAAGGTCCTTCTCCTACCTGGCCGCCAAGACCTGGAACTCCCTCCCTACCGACCTGCGCCTGACCCAAGACCACCTCTCCTTCAGGAAGAAGCTGAAGACCTGGCTGTTCGAGCAGTAGCGGCACCCCCCCCTCCCCCCCCCCAGCGCCTTGAGACCCTACAGGTATGTAGCGCGCTTTACAAGTGTCACTGATTGATTGATTGATTGATTGATGTTTGAACTAATACAACAAAGTAACCATAGATCAAGTTGCGACAACACACTGTATGGTGACTTGTTCCTATGACTGACTGTTATTAATGGTAGTAAGATGAACAATGTCGATGAAAACATAGTTCTGGAGTAGGAGACTCCATTTATATCAATGAAACAATTGATTAGAAGATAATTAAACACTCTGTTTACCTGCCAGCCTTTGTCTGCTGTTCTGTAGTATGGATAGTTTTTAGTTATGTGCGTATAGATTCCATTTAAGGTAAGCTGTTTATCGGGTGCCATTGTAATTGCTTGTACAATTAATTGTGCATAGGAATATGGAGGTTTTGAATCATCCTGAATAAAAAAAGGCAAATCGTTAAACAAATATGAAAAGTTCACTCAAATGTACGGCTAAACATTTACAACTAGTTCAAACAAATCAAGCGTGAAAATGTGAGAGGATATGGAAATTATGAAAGCATCAGTGAACTATTTTTGGAATCCTGCACTAAAAGCATAAATAACATGCAAACAAACCAGGGTACAGGAAAAATCTTAATGTGTGAAAAGTCGGTAAAGCACAATAAAAACTGGCAATGTTGATTTTTATTTAGATGCTAAAGGTGTTCATTATATTTTGTACACAAGTACCATTTCTAAATAAGGGCACAAAATAACCACACAAAAGAGAGCAATAAAAATAATATATGTCGCAAAATGCACAATTACCACTCCCACGCAATATTCTCTCGTCTTAATGCTTGACGCGCTAAAATGGTTCTTAGCTCTAGTTTCACATCACTTTGAAATATAGTATAAAAATGAAATTAATTCAGCAGTACATTACACAATTCACATTTTACAAGTTATGGATTCATTTTATCTATCAGATTTAAACGTAGTGCTTGTTATGTTATAGGTATTTCTAAAGCGCGGCAATTACCCCAGGATGTCATGGCGCAACCCACTATTCTCTGAGCAATTAAAATAGTAGGCAACGTTACAGGTTAAAAAGTCAGGTTTTTCAATCCCCTCCAAAACGTAAGGTCGATGGCATTTCATAAATATAGGGGAAGGTCATTCCAGGCTTTTGCTGAACAAACAATCTTCTCCCACCCCATGAGGCTTTTTTAATGGGTGGTACGATCATCAACTTGGCTCCATAGAAGCGAAGCGTTTTTCTGGGTAGGTACCAACGCATTTGCCATTTCAAGTAGTCTGGGCCTGTGCCTTGTAAACGGTGCATAGAGCTTTAAAACGCACCCGTTTCCTAACCGGCAACCAATTAAGTTTTTTGATTTCCTTAGTAATAAGGGAAACTTTTGGTGTGCCAGTAAGCAACCTTGCTGCCGCATTTTGCAACAGTTGCAATTTATTCAAAAAATGTTGCTGTATGTTTAAATAAAGGCTGTTACAAGGAAGGGGAGAATTTTCTTAATCATTCTGATTGCATAGGAGGTAGTTGGTCCACTGCATTGATCTGGTCACCAAAGTTGAGTTTATCCTCAATTATGACTACTAGGTTTTTTACTTTCCTGGTAGGAATAGGAAGAGCCCCCATAGCTTCTGGCCACCAATTTGGGGTCGAGAAGTTGGGATAATTTCCAAATAAGATGATTGCCATCTTTCCTAAATTCAGTTTCAGACAGTTTTGTGACATCCACCTTCCGATTGCTGCAATACAATCGTGGAACCAGTTTTCGATTCCTGCTGCCTGTCTCGGCCGCAGAGCCACCACAATTTGTGTGTCGTCTGCATACGATGTCAGGCTGAAGCCAAAGGAACCAATTAAAAAAGCTAGGGAAGGTACATATACATTGAAAAGAGTAGGGCTAAGCAAAGACCCCTGTAGCACTCCGCAAGGCAAAGAAAAAGTTCTAGAATGAAATTCACCCATTGCCACAAACTGGGATCCGTCTATCAGAAAGGAATTCAGGAGCTTCCATGCTTTACCTTGGACCCAACATGCCAACAAACGGTCCATCAATACATCATGATGGACCATTTCAAAGGCCGCAGACAAGTCCAACATAATTAGGGCAGCCTTACTTCCCCTATCCAAGGCCTCCCTTATCTCTTCCGTGGATTTTATACGGGCGGATTCTGTACTGTGCCCTTCTCTGAACCCATATTGAGTGGAATCTAAAACTTGGATTTCAAGTAGAAAGGTGCTAAGTTGCAAGTTCATGGTTTTCTCAACCAATTTTGCAGGTAATGGGAGGCGTTAGATTGGTCGAAAATTATTAGGCCCGTTTGGGTCCAAGCAGGGCTTCTTTAACAGAGGCAATATAGACGCAAGCTTCCAAGATCTAGGGAAGTGCCCTGCTTCAAACATTGCATTGAACAGGGAGGTAAGTAAAAGTGCCACGGGAACCGGGGCCCGTTTGATCACGAAGACTGGACAGGGATCATAGGGGGAGCCTGATATTGCGGACAGGAGAAGCTTCTCAGTGTCAGTTGTAGACTGTGGCGCAAATTTGGCAAAGACCAGGGAGGAGTCCACAGCTGGCCTCCTTACCGCCATCAAAGCTACAACTCCTCCCGGGCTTGGGAGACTAAAATCCGAGAAGATGACCTCCACCTTGTTCAAAAAGAACCTAGCGATATCATTG
The DNA here is from genome assembly GCF_964204655.1 of Triturus cristatus. Classification (NCBI taxonomy): domain Eukaryota; kingdom Metazoa; phylum Chordata; class Amphibia; order Caudata; family Salamandridae; genus Triturus; species Triturus cristatus. Next base: position 460,682,856 of record NC_140590.1, on the reverse strand, counting down.
CATAGTTCCTGACTTGCATGAATTTTCGTTTGGCTGGGGGAGGCCAGACTCGCTACAGTTTAAAAAGTTCTTTAGCAGAATTTTTTGCTGAATTAATTCGATTTATAAAGAACTTTTTCTTTGCTTCAAATAGGAGTTGCTTATAGATGGCGAGACTTTGTTTATTACTCTTTTTCTCTCCTTCCTTATATTCTTTCCTCCAGCTCTGCTCTAGAGACTTACAGGAGAGTTTCTGCACAGCCAAGGATGTCAGAAGAACGACTGAAAATATTTATGCCAACAGATTTAATTAAATGGCTATTGTATGTCTTGCAAGCAGGTCAGATGAATGTAAACAGGCAGACAATCACAAAGTCCAGCGAATAAACACCACTCCCGCCGGGAGAACGCAATGAGATACTTACTAGCCTCTACATCTAACTATAGAGGCACGCAGAGTGTGTAGTTCCTTTGTGCGATTATATGCTATTTACACTACGCTACTATACTTATGGCTCAATCCTTCAAAACTGCGCCACAGTAAGTAATCTAAATTTGCCACACCTAAAGTTCAATTCCCATGACCTCAAAGCATTTATAATTACGCTACGCAGTTTGAGAAAACAAAAAAATAATTACCTTCGGACTATCGCCACCGGAAGCTTCCTTGTCATTTTCTGACTGTACATTGTCTGCTATTAAATTTAGGTCAGATGAGATTACACGACCCATTTTGTAACCTGAAGACCCTGCACCACGAGGGCTAGATGGGCAGGAGTTGGCAGCGCTGCAGAAAAAAGAAAAAAAACATTAGTTCCTTACGCTTTACTCTTATATCACTAAGCTATCAAACGGGAACATTCTAAGAAGCTTTTTAGGAAGGACTACACTGACGAGGTACTTCAATTAAAATGCAAACAGAAGAAATCAATTATGACCAACAAGATAACACGAACTATGGCTACATACACACCCTGTAAAGGTGGCTCTTCAACAATTACATTTTCTAGAATTGTAAACTAGGAATCCTCCGGTAAAAAAACATGGAACGTTACGTCTTTAAGCAAAAGCGAACAATTTGGCTATGCTGGTCAGTCGAGCTCATCAGTATTCTCGCGACTTTTGAGTGTTCCCTCCCACTAGCACCTCCCAGGTTTAGATTTCAAGTATTACTCACATAAGCAAATAAAGCATAGGCCAAACCAACAGAGACAACAAACTGGGGAAAAGAGGGTTGCTTATGAATGTTTAAATGATACTAATGCTGGAAACTAAATTATTTACATGCTTTTAACAGTTTTGTTAAGTTTTGATCTTTAACCTTGCTGTGCATTATTCTTTCATCTAATGGTTAGGCCCAGAAGTGTATCTTCCAAAACAGTTTACTTAAGGCATCAACCTCAGGAGGGGTCTGTATGACTCAGCTGTGAATTATTTTTTCTTCTTCTGAACTAGCACCATATCACCTTCACCAGGGAAGTGAAAGGGTCACGTGAATCTAAAAAAATGTAACTGCAAAGTTGTTACAGCTACGTATTTACACTCTTGAGAGCGAACTTACTCTAGATTCACATGCTCTGCATAGGATAACCAGCATCAAACAAATGTTTTAAAACTGCCGTTCTATATCCTTCCATTGTGAATGGATGTCTAAAAAATGTTTTGTACACATGCATCTGGATGACTATATGTAAAGTCAGCGGGCAAATTTCAGGAATGTTAAATATCTTGTTTTATTTTGTTAAGTTGCCAGTCATTATTTAACGGTCTCCTCCTCTTCCTTCTTTTAGGTTCTCGAAGTCCAGGACCAACAGTACGTTTGGATGCCCCTTCAAAGTGAATAAAGAGCCACAGGTAAGTGTTTAGGACTGGCTTTAGGGGGGAAGGGAGGGTTTAGTGAAGTAGTATCACCGAGACATGCACATCTGGTGCCCGTCACCACGTCCTCGTATGTATTCCTCTTAGGGGTACTATATTGTGCAAACCTTGTTACACTTCACCAGGTAAGTCTTTGTATAGATGTGTGCACTGTTGGGGAATTAGCGGCTCATATTACCTGGAAATACAAACTTCCCTCTCTGGACCGTGCCTTTAAAGTAGGCGGTGAGACTTCTAAAAGAAACCTCGGGTTTGCGGGGTTTGGCTGTTGGGAGGCTCGGAGACATCTTCCGTATCCACGCTCCTCCCCTGTGTTCCCAGTACACGGGCCTCTAGGAACTTGGTTGAGCGGTTTATGAAGACGGTGGCTTACTCCTGCTAGATTCTGTCTCTTTGTGTTCTGTGGCAGCCGGCGTCAGCTTAGTGTCTTCAGCTTCCCGGTCTGCTAGCGTTTGCATGGTGTCTTCGGCTTCTCCTGAGGCGTACAACGATCTCCTCCCATCTCGCTGGTTATGCGCTTATTCCAGGATCTACTTCCCTGCCATTGGTTACAGGGTGCTGATGTCCCTCTGCAGCTAGGTCACATGTTCCCCTAACCCTTCTAAGTTCAAGGGCGACCCCCACCAGGTGCATAATGTTTCCAGACTGGTATATCTCACACGGTTTGCAGGAGGGTAGCCGCTCTACCACCTGGTTGTTCTTGAAATAAAAAGATAATAAAACTAGCATGTGCAATGCAATAGGTATCACATTACTGATAGTTTGAGGTATTGGTGTTGCAAATAATAATGCAATAGCTCATACTTTCAGTAATGTGAGACCTAGTGCATTGCAAATGGTTGCGTAGTGAGCCAGTAACCAGCATTGTATGTCTCAGTGCAGTACGGCAAGCTGCTCCCAGAGCTTCCCAGTGAGCAAGGCACCAGCACTGCTTGTCTAGGTGCAATACCGCAAACTGCTCCTAGAGGTCCCTAGTGAGCATCAAACTTTGAAGAAATGGCAAATCGACCCTACCCATACTGCATTGCATGCAAGACAGTACCACGAGTACATTCAAATAGCTATGTCCATATATACAATTAGTAGCTTTGAATTGTGACAAAATAATTATATTAATTCGGGATTAGGTTGTACTCTATGTGGAGTCGATAAAGGGAAATTTATAGACGGTCTAATATAAATGTGAGATATGGTGCAGTACCGCGAGCTGGCCCTAGTGAGCATCAAACTTTTGGTCACACATGCAAAATCCACCCTACCCATAAAGCGTTGCATGCAAGACAGTACCCTGAGTACATACAATTAGCTATGTTCATGTATACAATTAGTAGCTTTGAAATGTGACAAAACAATTTTAATATTAATTCTCGATTTGGAGCTGATGAAGGGAAATTTATAGAAGGTCTAATATAAATGTGAGATGTGTTAGCGAGTAAAGTAACCACTGCCAACTTAGTTTAGGATCACGTGAGTGTCCTGTCTTAAGGCCTTTAAGAAAATAGTGCATTAAGGCTATAATTAAAACCTAGGGCGTAACACATTTAACAGGGGGTGTCCTCATGGGATGTTACAAGAAGAGACAAGGCGGTACTAAGGAGGGACTACAAAGCCTAATGACCAATGAAAATCCTCCATTTACAAAGGACAGGGACAGGAGCCAATTAAAAAGATGGGCGGAACGTAGGCAGAGATTTATACACATATCCTGAATACAGCAGGTCTTGAAGAGACAGGGCAAGCGCCGCCTAGGTGAGACCTAAAAAAACATAAATGATAATGCTTTTAGTTTCTGGGAAAGTATAACCGAAAGGTCTTCTATAACATGTGCAACTCTTTCTACACAATTAGTTGAATCTCGTAAAAGCAAAAGAAAGTGGGCAATTGTACAGTTTGAATAACATGAAATGGCAAAACGCTCCTAGGAGCAAGCTTTGGGTGTGTTTGCATCTCAAATTTACCTTTATGTATTTTTCCTGAACAGATCAAGTCTGTTGCTTACTCAATCTTCTTAGCGATGTTTTAGTCACTCAAAAGGCTCCTCTTAATATTAAGAATTTGGAATTTATTTACGCATAGGTTTAATGGGTGCTCCAATGGGTCATGTTACACCTTAAAGTAAATTCTGATGCTGGACCAGCACGAGGAGGGTATAACTTTTGTATGCCCTTGAGAAATCTTTTAATAACTGGTATTGTGAATATCTTTTGATGAATTCCTTCTGTGTGTGGAATAATAGCTGAAGGACGTTCTAGTGATACAAAGCCAACTTCACAATCTAATAAATATAGTAGGTAGCTTACAATTACAGTCTGATAACTAAGGTGCTATTGTAAGGAATCTTTTGAACACCAGCTGGAAAAGCTTCAGTACTTTTACTGCGTAAGATCTTGAATAGTATTTTTGCCTCCAAAACAACCCTCAAGCAGTCATCTGGCAATTTTACGTGTTGAAATTCTAGGATTTCAAGATCCAGACCACTAGTTGCAACCTGGAAGATTCTAGGCAGATTCCGCTCTTTGTTTAATGGATCCATGCGCGCTTTTTGATCACCTGCCGTAATAACTGTATCGATTGCAAACATCATTTTCAGTGTCTGTCTGGATACTATTGAAATCAAGCTGATTTAAATTTGCTTTAAACAGCTGTTCGGGGTGAAAAGCACAAGCAAATATCCCCTACCAACTCATTGACATTGCACTGTGTTTTCTTATGTGAAAAACAGATTTAGGTTTGCCATACCCCAGCATTTGCATGCCCGGCTAACTTTTACTATTTTAGCTCCGACACATGGATGGTTCCTCTCTTTCAGCTTAGCATACCAGCATGCAATTTTCTTCCCTAGCACATCTGTTACAAGTGTTAGATTTCTTACAGTTGCCAATACAACACTTCGTTTGTATAGCTAAAAGACTGTGGTTATTTCGTTACAACGATGTAGGGAAGACTGCTCTATGATGGAAAAACTCTGAAAGAATTTGCGGGTTTAAATGTCTCATAAGGTTTTAGGGACTTACCAATGTGTTTATATTATGATTTTTATAACAACTTTTGGAAGATTTTTTTCAATGTTATCCACAAATAGACACTTATCGGATTTTAGAGGCTTACAAATGTGTTGTTTATATTATGATTTTATAACAAGTTAATGAAAGTTTATAATTAGTTTTATCTTCCACAAATAAGCACCTTAGCCACCAGGAAACCTGGATATGAATTAATCTCATGCACTTTAAACTGCTTGGTGAATGAATCGAAGAGTTATTGAATTATATACCTTTACTAAATTGTAATTCATGTATTTAATCTGCAGCTGAAGCACTTTTATGCAATTTGCACAAATTAAGCACTTTAGATACTATGCACATTAATAAAATCCTGGCTGGTAAGGATTTGTTTATGTGAAGGCACATGCACACTTTGGAATTTTGCACATTATTATCTGGATATGTTATGAATATGACAGGATTGGTAATGTATGTTAACTGGAATATATGAATTTTACAGAGTATGGGAGATGTCCTAAATCAGCCGAATGCAGAAGGTATAGTATAGAGGTCTAATCCACAAAGGGAGAAGATAAAAAGTATTTATACAAGCATTAAGATCCATTAAATATACGTATTGACCATACCCAGTATTTAGTTTGACCATGTCACTTTAAAGAAATGAATTTGGGGGGAAATCTTGGCTGGGAAGGATTAGAGGTAAAAATGAAAAAACGAAAATAATTCTTCATTTATTTCATCTACACATATGGCTAATGATTTGTAAGCAAATGGAGCATTATTGGAATTGCACTATGTTATGCAGTAAAATGATGTGAACATGAATCAATGTTAATAAGGGAAATATCTATAATCCATAAATACCTATATGTTTATGGAAATATCAATGTGATGCAATCTAAGGCAGATTCAGCCATGTATTATGCATAATATACAAAGTAGGACAGTCTTTTTACCATGTCTATTACCCATGTGTGGAGTACTTGTCACTTTAAAAGAAATGATCACCATTTGCACCATTGTCATGTGATGAAGGCTGACAACGGCAGAAACGCCTCATGGCAGATGTGACTCAAACTAAAAAAAAAATAATACTTGCACCTATATGTTATTTAGGGCCATACGTTTTTAACTGTGTGTGCCATGTGTTATGTAGAATCAGCTGTTTATAAATATTTTGCGTTCTAATGAAAAATAAGTTGCTTGCATAAATATTGTACTTGTTTTGTACCCTTCTTGGTTTACTTCCTATGCAAAATGGTTGTAAGGCAGTTGCTTTTCTTTTAAGGTGGTAAATGTAGCACTGGCACACGTGTTAGTGCGTGTTTGAGGCACCAGGATAGGGTAGGTGTGAACTGTTGCTTTATAAACATTAAATGCTTTGCAGTGAAATTGTATGTTTGGACGGCTATAGAGAATGCCAACTGCTGCATTTTGTCCTCCTTGTTAGTGCGTGTTTTAATATGTATGAGAGCCCTGGAAATAGCCAACAAATGACCTGTGTTGTTGCTGGGGCCTCACTCCTCTGGCTCTGCCTGTTTTCAGAGAGCGTTTGAGGAATGCACTTGCTTGAGATAAGCGCAAGTTTTATTGGGTCCCTTTGCTCGACCCAAAGAATTCCTTGTGTTTGCTTTTGAAGTGGGGGGTGTTTATGACCCCCTCCGTCCCTTTGCCTAGAAAACTTTTGCATCTGGTGCCGCGTTAAAAGTGTTGTGGCCAGATATTTACTGTTTGCGATGAACAAAAAGGGCGTGTATTTCTGTGAGCCCTAATGATTTCTGATGGCTTATTGCCCGTTTTCTCCGTTGATATGGGAAAACATTTTTGGGAGGTAATCCTCCTATGAGAGCCTGGATATTGTTCAAAATATCCCTTAAATCCCGTTTTAAGTAAAGAAAACACCCCTGTTTGTAGGTCTCACCTGAGCCAGCGCATGCGCTGCTCTGACGAGACATTTAGTAAGTGGGCTTTTAAAAGTCCGACCACGCGCTTTTGCTGGCCTCAAGCTTGTGGTTACGTGCGCGAGCACACGCACAGCCGCCATCTGGCCTTCCTTGCGGCACCCTTACAGTGCGCCTCGCTCCATCCCTCCCCCACCACAGAGCGCGTCCCCGCGATCACTTTGGCTTTCACGGCCACGCGGCCACGTTACTTTTATGGCCGCACGGCCAATGCTTGTTGTTTCATACGAGTGTGTCGCTTTACGAGCGGTTGAAAATTGACATTTGCTGCTTCTCACCCAAGCCCGTTATTCCCCCTCGCATGCCTGCGCAGCTGCTGCATGGCAGATTCGTGGGTCTGTGCTGGTAACAGGAATGAAAGAAAATCCTTTCAAGCCACGAATAGCTGTAGAATTTGCGAGTGTGAAGAGGGCCCCCAATATACTAATTTAATATGCATGTGTATCGTATTTGACAGTAAGCAACAAATTAACGTGTAACCTCGCTAACTGCTGTCCCAGGAGACACGCTTCAGGAAGAGATGCCAAGGCGCAGCGGGCGAGCACCGCCAAGAGGGCCTTCATGCATATGTCTGGCTCCATGACTCCCTCTGCATTGCATGTACCATGCACATGTGCCAGGCGAATGTATGTTATCCCGCAGGGAATCACAACGCGGTTGTTACAATGACGGCGTTGTGATTCCGCATACCATTACTCCGCAAGTCGGAACAACGACTTGCGAGGGGGGGGGGGGGGTGGAGGGGGTTGGGGGAGTGGGTGGGCGGCGCTGGATGTTGGAATAGTATAATTTACTATTCCAACTCCAGTCTGTGCGGACAATAGGGAAGGTGTTGGATTTTAAATCCAGCACCCCCAAGTCGTTGTTCCGACTTGCGGAGTAATGGTATGCGGAATCACAACGCGTACGTTGTAACAACCGCGTTGTGATTCCCTGCGGGGAAAAAGATTCGTGGTAAACGCTGTTTACCGTGCCCAGGCTATTGCGGAAACCCTTGACTGTGAACAATACGCATGAACCCCAGCTGGTTGTTAAAAACTGGATCCTCTGATATCCTTAAAAAAACAAAAATTTCAAATAAATAGCATCGCTAGATGTGTAACAGACACTTCGGTCCTGAATTTTATGTTTAGTCAAATGGATGACGTATATAAGTCACATCGGCATAGTGTAGCTACAACAATATCCACCTATCCTATAAAGATTTGGAGTAATAAATTCAGAAGGGGTGATCGTTTTCCAGGTATAGTGTTGGACCGTCCTGTCAGGGAATCTGGCGCTGCTGTGGGATAGGCCAGCTTGAAAGGACCAGTGTGTATTTTTGGGGGGGGGGGGGGGGTTACGTAGACAGACCAAAAGAAATGGCCTACGCACACAGTCACATTATGAAGATATTGTGATATGTCAGTCCTTATCTAGCTAGCTGTAGCTTCTTCAGATTTAGGGTCATTGATTCTGTATAAATAATGTAATTTTAAATTGAAAAACATGTGAAAGGTGTATTATTTGAAGGTCCTGGTTTAGTCAGAGCATCTAAAATTATGCAGATTTGCAACCGGGATGCGTTTGGCCTCATCTGGTATTTTTCACACTTGCAACTTAATACACCATCTGCTGCACAATTTGCATTTTTTAGCAAAACAATTGTTTCTAGTTCAACTGGATCAAAAGTTACTTTAAAAACCACAAGAAGTGGTTCTGCATCTCGACTAACCTTTTGTAAACGTTAACTGGTCACCTTTCAGTTAGCGATTGCTGCATTCAGGTAATAAACCTGTTGCATGTAGGTGAGGGGAAAAAGATCCTCATCCCTTACTAGTCATATAATAAGCATGTATCGTTCTTGTGCTGTTTCTGGCCCAGAAACAGGGGGAGAGGCCCCTATCCCCCTAATTTGAAGTAGGATTTATTAGGTGTGTCCGGGCGAGAGTATACATTTTAAGTTGATTAGGATAAAATATCCAATTGATGCAAGCAGATCAGATGATGATGGTAAGATATTTGTGCTTTTATTTGTCTGCTAGAAGAGAACAGAGATGGCACAGCCAACACGTGTTTCGCCCTCTAACTGGCCATCAGGCCTAGGGCTTCCTCAGGGCTGTACGTAGGCAGTGTTACAGCAAAGATTGATAACATAGAATCGAGTAGGTCATGTGTACAGGATATATAAGGATGTGGTAGGTGGGAACAGAAGAGGAAGGGTGAGTCAAAGAAGAATTAAGGGGGAGGGGGCGGGAAAAGAAAGAGGAAAGGGAACAGAGTTGAGGTGCGAGGAATTAGCAAAGATTGTTACAGGAAGTTTAGGTGTGATTGAAAGGAAGAGTATATGGGTGGGGCGATAGAGAGAGGTTAGGTGGAGGTTAAAAGTAGTAATTGGAACGGATGTGCAAAGAGTAGTTAAGTAGTATGGAAAGAATGGGGGATGTGATTTGGATATTTGAATCATTTTGAAAGTGAGGGAGAAAGGTAAATAGTTATAGGCGGGCAGGTTGGCATTTACAGGAAACCATGTCATACAATACAATTTTGACATTAACACGATTTTTTGAGCACAGTCAATTTCAGACATAATGACAACAGTGATTGAAGAAAGTAATAAAATGTAAATTGTCAAAGAGCCCCAAATCAGGGTAGCGCGCGTATGCAAGAAAAAATCAAAACAGCGGTTGACAATGTACATATTTGCGAAAGCATCATAATTACGAAATTCAGGGCAGCGCGCGTATGCAGGACAAAATCGAAACAGGTGCCCGTTAGCAACATGCATATTTACGAAAACAACATGATAACGAAATGTATTTTCAGTTATAAATCAAGTGGTCATTTAGGGAGGGAGAGAGAAGGAATTACATGTCATTAAGAGAGCAGGGTAGTCAGGAGGATCAATAGTTTAGGTACAATTCATATTGGGTTCCAAAAGTAGTATAGTGATGACGCGGTCATGGAACGCAGGAAACAGATTATGTAGACATTGGTGAACAAGGCACAGTTGATCACAATGGATCCATCGTTACGAGTAAGCGTTAAATCAGAGGCAAGATGTCATAACGACATACAGTAGTAAGAAGTGAGCGTATATTTACAGTATGAATGGGATTGCAGCGTCATGGTGGTCGCGTCAGGTATGAAATGAAGGAAAAGAAATTTACTTTAGTTACATCTTGTACGGGTGGTTTAGCGAGAGACGCGGGTATGGGTGCGTGGCGCCAAAATCAATGAGTCGGTGATAAATGTGAGCCGCGGGAGAGGCGCGTCATCGATCAAGATAAAAGTGATTTTTTAGGTTGGATGAATGCAGTAACATGCAATAACCAATTGTAAATGTTATTGTGAGGTCTAAAATACAATGGTAGGTGTGGTCTAGAGCACACAACAAATCGTGGTTTGAGAAGTGGAGCTATTCCAAAGAGTGGAAAGTGCTCATAGACGCTCAATCATACGTAAGTCGTGAAGTAGGACGTGAATGCCAACCTTAGCGGAATTAGGATATATTTTAGGAGTGTTTCGAAAATGCAAGACATACAAGTGCACTTGGCAGATTGAGTAAGCAAGAACGTGTGAAGTGCACAATGAGATCGAGAATCCCTTACCGGGTTGTCACGTAATGGGGTATCTTAGTAAACGGAAGGGTTTGTAAACCCGACGATTCTAAAAAAGGGGAAAAGACAATGAGGAACAGAAAATGAAAATCGTGCCATATGGGCTGAGGTCAGGTGGGACATGGAGGGGGTAGTGGGGTATCTCTTACCTCCGGTCTCGGCTAATGCCAGGTTTCGATGGGTTTCTGCGGTTTTGGAGTAATGTGAAGCTGATAACAGCGGGCATTAATAAAGTGGTCGCGTGTATGAACTTCCGGGTAAACCCGGAAGAGACGATGTGCTTACGACGGGCGCCATATTGGAATGGGATATTTGGAGAAGATGGGTTAACAGGGCGGTGAGTAGGACGGTAATAATCGGCCGCCATCTTGGAATGGGGAAAAAAGTTTGGAAAAGACAGACATATAGACAGACATATCGATAGACATATAGAGCTGAATAACACTATCGGAAGGAATAACAATAATACATCAGGTATGTGATACATATAGAATTTTACGAGTGTTCTGTATTTTCAGGACATATATCAGTTCCCACTAAAGGTGAAAAGAAGTGGCATATTGATGTTCAGTTGAGCATGGTAACGTATAATTTGCATTTCTAGCATGAAACAATGTTTGAATAAATGGTATGTCGAAAGAGGCATGCTGTGTATTCTCTGGTAATGTAGGGAGAGCCTCTGGTAGAGGATGTTTAAGAGAGGCACAGAGGTAGGCGGTGAAGTCCTTGGGCTAAAGGAGGCGGTTTAACCAATATGGGGGAACAAGGAGCAGCTAATCATCTCCTAACCATACATGCATTTCCGCATCCTTATTAAGCCCCAGGTTTGTGGTTTTGTAGTTCATGATAAGTTCACTCTCGCGTCTCCGTAGTTTGAGTTCACGATTTCCCCCTCTCTTAGTTTGGTGTATAATTTCCAAACCAAAGAACTGGAAGTCCTTTTTGAGAGGGTGACTGTCTTCAAAATGTTCAGTGAGTGGATGGCCTGAAGTATGTTTATGGATGTTGCGGTAGTGTTCCTGAATCCTGATCCGTAATGGTCTGATTGTGCTGCCAATATACGGAAGGTTGCAGGGGCAGATTATCACGTAAATACAGAATTTGCTATTACAGTCAATCCATTCTTTTATGATGAATTCCCTCCGTTGTGTTATTGGTACTCTTGTGGTTTTGCTGCAGCTTAGTTTGCAGATGCTGCAATTTTTGCAGGTGTGGAATCCTGGAGGCCTGTCTAAGAATGTAGTGACTATGTTACGTTTGTCTTCAAATTCTGATTTGCAGAGCATGTCCTTTAGGTTTGGTGCACGTCTGAATGTGATTTCAGGGTATGTTTTGAGGTCTTGACTGATGTTAGGTGTTTGTTTTAATAGATGCCAATGTTTTTTGAGGCTTTGTTTGATTTGGTGATGGCCGATGTTATAGTCAGTTACAAAGCGTATTGCTGAGTCTTTCTTTTTTTCTTCTTTTTCCCGGGTGTTTTTTCTGAACATCTGTTTCCTCTCTCTTTTGGCCACTGAGGTCAATGTATTTACATAGATGACATCCTATGCATCTGGCAAGGAGATGACATCGCTCAAAAGATTCTCGAAGCAACTAGACAAAAACCCTTGGGGAATTAAAACAACCCATACCTTCTCTACAAAAGAGATCAATTTTCTAGATGTAACACTTTATGTCAAAGACAAAACCTTACAAAGTAAATTATATCGGAAAGAAACAGCGGCAAACTCCATCTTACGCGCTGACAGCTTCCACCCACGACACAACATAAGGAACATTCCAAAAGGAGAACTGCTGAGAACACGCAGAAACTGCAGTGAAGACTAAGTCTTCAAAACGAAAGGAGAAGAAATTGTATCCAGACTCACACAACGAGGATATGAACAATCAATGCTACAAAATACATTGACCTCAGTGGCCAAAATAGAGAGGAAACAGATGTTCAGAAAAAACACCCGGGAAAAAGAAGAAAAAAAGAAAGACTTAGCAATACGCTTTGTAACTGACTATAACATCGGCCATCACCAAATCAGACAAAGCCTCAAAAAACATTGGCATCTATTAAAACAAACACCTAACATCAGTCAAGACCTCAAAACATACCCTGAAATCACATTCAGACGTGCACCAAACCTAAAGGACATGCTCTGCAAATCAGAATTTGAAGACAAACGTAACATAGTCACTACATTCTTAGACAGGCCTCCAGGATTCCACACCTGCCAAAATTGCAGCATCTGCAAACTAAGCTGCAGCAAAACCACAAGAGTACCAATAACACAAGGGAGGGAATTCATCATAAAAGAATGGATTGACTGTAATAGCAAATTCTGTATATACGTGATAATCTGCCCCTGCAACCTTCCGTATATTGGCAGCACAATCAGACCATTACGGATCAGGATTCAGGAACACTACCGCAACATCCATAAACATACTTCAGGCCATCCACTCACTGAACATTTTGAAGACAGTCACCCTCACAAAAAGGACTTCCAGTTCTTTGGTTTGGAAATTATACACCAAACTAAGAGAGGGGGAAATCGTGAACTCAAACTACGGAGACGCGAGAGTGAACTTATCATGAACTACAAAACAACAAACCTGGGGCTTAATAAGGATGCGGAAATGCATGTATGGTTAGGAGATGATTAGCTGCTCCTTGTTCCCCCATATTGGTTAAACCGCCTCCTTTAGCCCAAGGACTTCACCGCCTACCTCTGTGCCTCTCTTAAACATCCTCTACCAGAGGCTCTCCCTACATTACCAGAGAATACACAGCATGCCTCTTTCGACATACCATTTATTCAAACATTGTTCCATGCTAGAAATGCAAATTACACGTTACCATGCTCAACTGAACATCAATATGCCCCTTCTTTTCACCTTTAGTGGGAACTGATATATGTCCTGAAAATACAGAACACTCGTAAAATTCTATATGTATCACATACCTGATGTATTATTGTTATTCCTTCCGATAGTGTTATTCAGCTCTATAGGTCTATCGATATGTCTGTCTTTTCCAAACTTTTTTCCCCATTCCAAGATGGCGGCCGATTATTACCGTCCTACTCACCGCCCTGTTAACCCATCTTCTCCAAACATCCCATTCCAATATGGCGCCCGTCGTAAGCACATCGTCTCTTCCGGGTTTACCCGGAAGTTCATACACGCGACCACTTTATTAATGCCCGCTATCATCGGCTTCACATTACTCCAAAACCGCAGAAACCCATCGAAACCTGGCATTAGCAGAGACCGGAGGTAAGAGATACCCCACTACCCCCTCCATGTCCCACCTGACCTCAGCCCATATGGCACGATTTTCATTTTCTGTTCCTTATTGTCTTTTCCCCTTTTTAGAATCGTCGGGTTTACAAACCCTTCCGTTTACTAAGATACCCCAATACATGACAACCCGGTAAGGGATTCTCGATCTCATTGTGCACTTCACACGTTCTTGCTTACTCAATCTGCCAAGTGCACTTGTATGTCTTGCATTTTCGAAACACTCCTAAAATATATCCTAATTCCGCTAAGGTTGGCATTCACGTCCTACTTCACGACTTACGTATGATTGAGCGTCTATGAGCACTTTCCACACTTTGGAATAGCTCCACTTCTCAAACCACGATTTGTTGTGTGCTCTAGACCACACCTACCATTGTATTTTAGACCTCACAATAACATTTACAATTGGTTATTGCATGTTACTGCATTCATCCAACCTAAAAAATCACTTTTATCTTGATCGATGACGCGCCTCTCCCGCGGCTCACATTTATCACCGACTCATTGATTTTGGCGCCACGCACCCATACCCGCGTCTCTCGCTAAACCACCCGTACAAGATGTAACTAAAGTTAATTTCTTTTCCTTCATTTCATACGTGACGCGACCACCATGACGCTGCAATCCCATTCAAACTGTAAATATACGCTCACTTCTTACTACTGTATGTCGTTATGACATCTTGCCTCTGATTTAACGCTTACTCGTAACGATGGATCCATTGTAATCAACTGTGCCTTGTTCACCAATGTCTACATAATCTGTTTCCTGCGTTCCATGACCGCGTCATCGTTATACTACTTTTGGAACCCAATATGAATTGTACCTAAACTATTGATCCTCCTGACTACCCTGCTCTCTTAATGACATGTAATTCCTTCTCTCTCCCTCCCTAAATGACCACTTGATTTATAACTGAAAATACATTTCGTTATGTTGTTTTCGTAAATATGCATGTTGCTAACGGGCACCTGTTTCGATTTTGTCCTGCATATGCGCGCTGCCCTGAATTTCGTAATTATGATGCTTTCGCAAATATGTACATTGTCAACCGCTAACTGTTTTGATTTTTTCTTGCATTCGCGCGCTACCCTGATTTGGGGCTCTTTGACAATTTACATTTTATTACTTTCTTCAATCACTGTTGTCATTATGTCTGAAATTGACTGTGCTCAAAAAATCGTGTTAATGTCAAAATTGTATTGTATGACATGGTTTCCTGTAAATGCCAACCTACCCGCCTATAACTATTTACCTTTCTCCCTCACTTTCAAAATGATTCAAATATCCAAATCACATCCCCCATTCTTTCCATACTACTTAACTACTCTTTGCACATCCGTTCCAATTACTACTTTTAACCTCCACCTAACCTCTCTCTATCGCCCCACCCATATACTCTTCCTTTCAATCACAACTAAACTTCCTGTTACAATCTTTGCTAATTCCTCGCACCTCAACTCTGTTCCCTTTCCTCTTTCTTTTCCCGCCCCCTCCCCTTAATTCTTCTTTGACTCACCCTTCCTCTTCTGTTCCCACCTACCACATCCTTATATATCCTGCACACATGACCTACTCGATTCGATGTTATCAATCTTTGCTGTAACACTGCCTATGTACAGCCCTGAGGAAGCCCTAGGCCTGATGGCCAGTTAGAGGGCGAAACACGTGTTGGCTGTGCCATCTCTGTTCTCTTCTAGCAGACAAATAAAAGCACAAATATCTTACCATCATTATCTGATCTGCTTGCATCAATTGGATATTTTATCCTAATCAACTTAAAATTTATACTCTCGCCCGGACACACCTAATAAAAGGTAATAAACCTGTGCTAGCCCAGGTTTTATTAATCTATGATAAAATGGCAGACTAGCAAAACAATACTGCCAGAGAATGTGCTGCGTGATGCCACATAATTAGACCTTTCCTCCTGCGCCATTCAGTCAGCCCTGCCATATCAATTACCTCCCACTGATGCATAATTGCCAGTGTCCTTGGGGCCAGGTATGTGCAACATAAACAAAGAGATCCGATTTGAAATATTAGCAATAGACTGTGTCTCAGCCCATTGTATTACAAAGCTGAGAGAGCCTGCTGGAATGGGACAGATCAGACCACACCTTCCAACCCTTGCATGGCACTGCTGTGAAAAACACGTCATTCCTAATACATGATCTGTAGATGTTCGCTCCTCTGAATGTGAGCAGACGCCATATATCGCGTGTATTTGCTAACATGTGTTTCAGCTTTGCGATTATGATCAATGATTTCCTACAGCAGTTGCTGGTGAGGGAAAAAAACAGGCCTCGTGCTCGCAATGCCCACATTGCATCATTTTCTCCCTAAACACTGGCAGCAAGGAGGCATATCCAATACAGTATTAGTTTCTTCTTTCATTCACGACAATGTCACACACAGTCCCCCAGATGCTGGAAAAAAAAAAAAAGCATAATTCGCCCGGTTCCAAGGACACAGGTACCTGGGCCGATCCATCATGCTTTGTGTGCCAATGATAATCTCATGCATACGAGGCAGCATCAGCGGCGCGAGGCGGCGAGCATGAAAGGGAGTGAATCAACTGTCACCGGGTGTGATCTGAAGGACTGCCAGGCTGTGATTAGAACTTTCCATCAGAGCTTCCGCAATTCATCATGTTACAGAGGCAAGAGCGTTTTTATGGGCATGTTCCTCGTCAGACCTCGCCGCCATTTGCATAGCACGTTCTGGGATTTTAAAAAACAAGCATTGGCTTAGCCAATAGGTCTCGCCTTTGGGACCTTATAAGTGTTTAACCATGCAACAGTTAATGTTATTGCACCAAGGATATTGTGTTGCATAACTAAATACTTATAAGGTCCCAAAAGCGAGACCTATTGGCTATGCCAATGCTTGTTCTTTGTTTCGTTTACCCCTTGTAGGCTTAGTGTCAAGCTATCCTGGCTGAAGAGGGCGGAAACCCCAAAACCGGTCCTAGGATGCTTGTTTCCAGTCCAGGGAGGACCTGGCCTGGCAGTTCGGGCTGGACTGTTCCCAATGGGTACAGGGTCAAGACTGATTTGCATATGGATGGGTTCAAACTGGAATGGCATGGTGAGCAAAACAAACGATGGATTTAGGCCCAGATCTCTGTACTGGGGTGAATGTATGACATTGTTCTGCATTCTGTCCATCAATTGATGTTTTTGCATTTGAGTCCTAGCCATGTTAGAAACGGAAGATTTGTGAATAATTCGTTCCTAGACTTGTTGTGCGCTCTGCTGTCTGGAAGAGGCACTGTTGTGCGTTTCAAATGTAGTACAAAATAACTATGAAAGTACGTTTCAAATAACTGAACGAACACATAAGTAGTGTCTAAACAGCATATTGACACATTGCCTTAGGCGCCGCATGGTAGATGTGTTGGATTTTTCCAACCTTGTAATGAAAAAAGCAACTGTGCTGCTTTATTTCAAGTTTTCTTGATACTACCTGGGGCCATTCATCCGTGCTTTGCTCATATATTATACATAAAGGAGCAAATTCTTACCTTGTTTTCGGATGAACCATCAGCTCCTTGCAGAAATTCCCTCCAAATACCTGGAGACCGTATGCTGCCTGCGAATAATGTATGTTCTCTGGTGCATGAGGAACCAAGTGAGCAGCACTAAAAAGGCTGGTTTGCTCAAAGATTTCCCCCCTCATGCAACCTTCCTTGGTACCACCTCTCTCTCCAGAGTTTCTGGTGAGTTTTTCTTCTAGCCTGCATCCACTGCTGTGTTTTTTCAGACGCCTTCAGGACACCTCCGATCTCCATGGCGGAAAAAATTATCTGAGAGCTTGCACACACACAAGGAGGGTTGTAGTCTGACCACAGGAATCCGGTTTCATAACCATCCAAGACACAAAAAAAACAAAGCACTTTCCGACTCCAACCACTAGATGGCGGAATATGCCCAGTTTGTGAATCTAGATGAGGTCTATGCTGCAAAACTGTAGTAACAATGTTTGAAAATTCGGAATCCTGGATGCACTGGGATATGCTGGAGCTACTTGAGGGTTTAGAATGGCTCCCAGATATGGTTGAGTTTGATTGGATTGAAGATGGGATTTTTGTGTATTGACTGTGAATCCTAACTGATGTCGAAGATTTATGGTGATTTCAGTGTGATGCACACACTTGCGATGTGTGTTGGTTTTTATGAGCCAATCGACTAAGTATGGGAAGACATGAATTTGTTGTCGTCTTAGATGTGCTGCTACTACTGCCAGGTATTTGGTGAACATACTGGGTGCAGTTGTTAATCTGAACAGAAGTACTTTGAACTGATAGGTATTTGCGATGTGCTGGGTGAATGGGTATATGAAAGTATGCATCCTTTGGGTCTAGTGTTTACAAAGTCGCCTTGCTGCAAAAGTGGAAGTACTTGTTGTAGAGTGACCATATGGAAGTGTTCTGATAGTATGTATAGGTTTAAAGGTCTGAGATCCAATATTGGTCTAACGGACCGTCTTTTTTGGGAATCAGGAAGTATAGTGAATATACTCCTGTTCCTTGTTGTAATGGGACGAGTCCTATAGCTCCTTTTGTTAGACTAGTTTGTACTTCTCGTTTGAGTAGATTTTTGTGTTCTAAAGACAGTTTGTGAATACGAGGTGGAATATTGGGAGGGTTGCTTGTGAGATCCAGGCAATAACCATGCTGGATAACGTCCAATACCCATTTGTCTGTTATTGATTGCCAAATGGAAAGAAAAGGATGTAATCTTCCCCCTACAGGTGATGAATGTTCGGAGGGAAGTGCTATCAAGTCACTGTTAGTGGATGGTGGGGTACGTGATGTTTTACCTTTACCTCTTCATTTAAAGTTGTTACCTCTATATCCACCTCTATACAATCCTCTAGAAGAGGAAGACTGTGCCTGTGCTTTATACACAGATGTGGTGGTATCTGTGGTATTATTTTTGGGGCCCCCTCTGTAGAAGGAGTGACAAAAGGAACCTCTATTAGACTGAGACTGAAGTGGGCCCATTGATTCTGCCACTTCTGTCTCTTCTTTCATTTTCTCTAGCAATTGGTCTATCGGTGGCACAAAATTGTGTTCTTTGTTAAATGGTGCATTAAGTATAGTTTGTTGAACTTCTGGATTGAAACCAGAAATTCAGAGCCATACATGTCTCCTGCCCTTTTTTTCTGTGTTCTTCTGGGAGGTATTGTAATAATTCTTCCATCTCATCCCAGTGTGTCTTATCATACCTGGCCAAGAACCCTTGAGTGTTGGCTCTTCGCCAATGATTGGCTGATTGAGTAGCTACTCTATTTTTCCATAAGCATCTATTAAGTCTAATTCCTTCTCAAGTCGAGATGCCTCTCCTGAGGTTTGTGAATTTGCCCTTTTACGTGAATTTGAAACTACTAACTAATCTAAAGGCAATTGACCCTTAAAGACAGGATCAGATGGAGGGGGTTTATATTTTTTATCCACTCTAGGTGTAAGTATGCGTGACCTAACCGGATCCCTAAAAATATCAACTGCATGCCTCATAATACCCATTAACATAGTCCAGGATTGAGATGTTCTGGGTGTGTCTCCTAATGTTTTAAAAAGGAAATCCTCTTTAAGGTTTTATGTAAAGTGACCCCATGATAAGTGGCTGCTGTAGCAATTAGCTCTTGATATACATTTTCATCAGGAGGGGAAGGTTTGGCTGGATACAGCTCAGGATCTGTGTATCCCGGTGGATCTATGTTGCAGTTATCTCAAGGGTCAGGTAGTGTCTAATTATCAGTGTCATATTGTAGGAAACTGGCTCTATATATACTACACCAAAACGAGGTATAGTGTGTATAGAGACCAAGTGACCCCAGAGGTAGGCAGAGGTTAAAGTTAGATAGAACCTTACTCTCTATTTGTGGTAGAGCAGTAAGGCAGTATCAGAGGACAGTGTTTGCATTTGATGTACACACTCAGTCAGCAAATGAATTCACACACTTAACTGAACTTTAGGCAAATTGTGTTTGTATAAAAATATATATTAAAATATATACTGTTTTATTTTTAGAACGAAGCAAGCCTGGCACAGGTAAGCATTAAATACTTTTAAATACTTTTCAGTAATAAGTTACTGTATATATGACAGTCTGAAAATACAATAGAACTTGTACTTTGTTTGATTTACAGGGGATGCAGCAGGTTGCAACACTTCGCAAATACAGTACATTGAAATGAATAGGCTTTTTCAGAAAATTACAGGTAAGTTACTTTTTATGTTACTTTTCTAACTCATTGCTAGATACCTGGATTCAGCACTGGGACATTTCCTGCAAACAGGGAAGTAAATAAGTTTTGGTTATTTGTGAGATTTTTAAAGAATATTTTTAGATTTCCAAACTCCACACTTAGAAACTTTTTGAAAGAAAATTGTCAATGTTATCCCATGGAGGAAAAACAGGTTATCGGTTTATAGGTAAGTAATCAACTGTGGAAGTCAAGGTTCTGAGGTTAGACTCAGGGGTACCCCAGGGTCAGTGATGCACTTTTGTTTCACTCTCAGGGGCACTAGGGCAGCCGGGTGCAGAGTGTTGAGGCCCAATGTTATCCTATGGAGAATAGGGGGCCTCTGGGTGGTGGCTGCTGGCTTGCAGGCCACGGGGCTGTGGGAGCAAAGCTCCTAGGGTTTAGGTCAGGGCAAATAGGGAACCAAAGGTGCACCCTCAGCGTCACCCGGGTGGCTGAGTTCAGGGTGCTGTTTTGAGGTCGGGTGCCCTGTTTTCAATGAAAAACCTCCAGTTTGCAAAAGCGCTGCAGGCAGGCAGACGAAGGACTTCTGGGTGCGACCACCACTTCGAGAGGTAAGTTGGGAAGTTAAGGGTTGGTTAGGCACCGTTGGTTTGGGCACACAAGGCAGTGGGGCGTTGGGTGCAGGGGTGCCTTTTGGGGTCGGATCTTCTTACCAGCTCCGGGTCGCGGTCAGGTGGGCCTTCTAGATTTAGGCTGCAGGCGTCGGCTAGAGGCTTGAGGCAGGTCAGTGGTCTCCAGTTCTCGGGTCAGGATCGCCGATGGGACCTCCTTGTTGTGTTTTTCCACTCGAGCCGGGTTCGGCGGGTGCAGAGTGGGCTGGATTCGCGGTATCTGGCCAGAGCCAGAAACTGCAGTTTGAACAAATCCGGTGTTCACGGGAGAAGCAGTCTTGGAAGTGAAGGTCCTCTGGGGTTTTCGAGGTTGCTGGCTGCAGGACACAGAGATTTCGCAGGAGCAGGTTCGAGGGGAGACAGGCCAGTAGGGCTGGGGCAAAGTCAGTGGGCGTTGTCCTCGTTAGCTGGCTGCACTGCTGTTCGGTCCTTCTTTTCTTCTTGTTGTCAGTCTGGCTCTGAGGAAACAAGGTTCAGGGTTCCCCCTAAATACTAGATTTAGGGGCGTTACAGGTAGGTAAAGGGCAGGGACCAATGGGTCCCTTACCTGGGGTGGGTACACCCCTATTGTGCCACTCTCCAGTGGGAGGGGGGCAGGAGCCTGTCCCTGGTTGGCTGGGTCCCCCCATCCTCAAGATGGCAGGGACTCAGTTGTGCTTCACCTCATATCCCCCACCTGAGGGGTGGAGTTGGCAGAGGTGGGCACACCTCTTTCCCTCACTTGTTTTTCCCGCCAGTTCTCCCGCTCAAAGTGGGGGGTAGAACCAGTGGGGACCAGTTGCTGAAAGCAGCAAAAGGTCTGGGGAGGCTCACAAAGGCGGGCATGCCTTTGAAGCTTCCCCTTCGTGAACCCTGCCCATCCTGGGGGAGGGGGCTTGGCACCTCATCCCAGGATGTGCATTGTTTCAGGCCCCCGAGAACAGCAGGCTCTCGATCCAGGGGTCCAGAAACATGTCTGTTTGTGGCAGCCTAAGCAGCCACTCAGACAGGTCACTAGAACTTGGTTGAGTTTCAAAGGGCATCTCTAAGATGCCCTCTGTTGTGCATTTTACATTACATCCCACACTGGCATCAGTGTGGGTTTAATGTGCTGAGGAGTTTGATACCAAACTTCCCAATCTTCAGTGTAGCCATTATGGTGTTGTGGACTTCGTAATGACAAACTCCCAGCACCATATACTCTTAATGGCAGCACTGCACTTGCAGTGCCCAGGAATGGACTTGGGCACTATAGGAGTATAGGGCGCATACACCTGTACCCTCACCGCTGGCATAGGGCACCCAGTTAGAGGGGTGACTGATGTATGCCAGGGCAGTGGTTTGTGGGCATGGCACACAGGGATGTGTGCCATGTCGACTTCATTTTGTTCTGCACCAAGACATGCAGCCTGCAAAGGCAGTGGGTGAGTGTCAGGGTACAGGACCTCTAGGGGTGGCACAATAAGTGCTGCAGCCCTTAGAGGCCTTCCCTGGTAACAGTGCCCTGGGAACCTGAGGTACCATTTACCAGGGGCTGACATGACGCCAGAGATGCCAATTGGGTTTAAGTTTCACGGCAGTTTTAGGGAAGGAACATAGACCCTGGATACCTCAATCAATCCACTTTATTCGATTAATTAAAATCATAAAAGTACAAGACAACAACTACAATCATAAACAAATACAACAATAAGATAGCAATATTGTGATCAATCATTAAAACATATCTCATAAAAAATTTATTTCATAACAATAAGAACAACGATTCCTAGAGATGCAGGGTTACTATAATGTTTCAGCAATCCATGTACTAGCTTATTTTAGAGGTACTTTTCTAGGAAATCAATTGTACAAATAAAATTATTCTGTTTATAAAAGTACATAAAATAGAATATGACATTTATTATACCTATTATGTATATTATGTATTCTACTTTTATAATTTTCCCCCTAGTCCTGGCGGCAGCAACTAAGAAAGAAGCAATGTTAAAAATATCCCTCGTGTCAGTTAACATTTGTAAGTAAAGTAATGCAGGTTTGGCCTGTTGGACACCCTTGCTAATTAGTAAAGGGACCAGAAACTTCTTCCAAATATCAGTAAAAAATTTGCAGAATAGTAGAAAATGTAAAGTGTCTTGGATAGAATGCTTATCACAAGAACACGGTCCGGCTTTCTCAGGTTTAGACCACCCCACGTAGTCCCCCAAAGTCAAATGGATCAAGTTAAAACGGAGCCTGGTCAAAAGCCAGCAATGGTACGGCTTGGTAACAATTGTCAGGTATGGTTCCATCAGCAATGTTGTTTTTACCAAAAAATGGGCCCTAACTAAAGGTTTTTGCAACTCATTTTGTTCCCGTTCCAGCATCAACATTTTTATAAAATTATTTTTTACCCATTTCAGATCTTCCTTCTTAATCCTCTCAGGAAAGTCATATAGTTCCTGCCGCCCTAATTTAGATGCAAAAACAACAATTGATGGACAGAATGCAGAACAATGTCATACATTCACCCCAGTACAGAGATCTGGGCCTAAATCCATCGTTTTTTTGCTCACCATGCCATTCCAGTTTGAACCCAGCCATATGCAAATCAGTCTTGACCCTGTGCCCCATGGGAACAGTCCAGCCCGAACTGCCAAGCCAGGTCCTCCCTGGACTGGAAACAAGCATCCTAGGACCGGTTTCGGGCTTTCAGCCCTCATCAGCCAGGATAGCTTGATTCCAGTGGCATGGAGAGCAAGGGACTCACGTCTGAGCATACCCTTCCCACTCAGGGTGTACTGCTTTGTTCGCCATAAGTTGGCAGGGTATGCTCAGACGTGAGTCCCTTGCTCACTTTGCCACTGGATTCAAGCAAGCCTGGCTGAAGACGGCTGAAATGCCAGAAACCGGTCCTAGGAAGCTTGTTTCCGGTCCAGGGAAGGCATGGCTTGGCAGTTCGGGCTGGACTGTTCCCATGAGGCACAGGGTCAGACTGATTTGCATATGGCCATGTCTGAACTGGGGTGGCAGAGTGGGCTAAAGAACGGTGATGGATCAAACCCAGATCTGTCGACTGGGTGTGAGTGTTTGATTGGTTCTGATGCTCCGTCCATCACCACCCCCTTTTGTACTGCTTTGTTCGCCATAAGTTGGCAGGGTATGCTCAGACGTGAGTCCCTTGCTCACTTTGCCACTGGATTCAAGCAAGCCTGGCTGAAGACGGCTGAAATGCCAGAAACCGGTCCTAGGAAGCTTGTTTCCGGTCCAGGGAAGGCATGGCTTGGCAGTTCGGGCTGGACTGTTCCCATGAGGCACAGGGTCAGACTGATTTGCATATGGCCATGTCTGAACTGGGGTGGCAGAGTGGGCTAAAGAACGGTGATGGATCAAACCCAGATCTGTTGACTGGGTGTGAGTGTTTGATTGGTTCTGATGCTCCGTCCATCACCACCCCCTTTTGTACTGCTTTGTTCGCCATAAGTTGGCAGGGTATGCTCAGACGTGAGTCCCTTGCTCACTTTGCCACTGGATTCAAGCAAGCCTGGCTGAAGACGGCTGAAATGCCAGAAACCGGTCCTAGGAAGCTTGTTTCCGGTCCAGGGAAGGCATGGCTTGGCAGTTCGGGCTGGACTGTTCCCATGAGGCACAGGGTCAGACTGATTTGCATATGGCCATGTCTGAACTGGGGTGGCAGAGTGGGCTAAAGAACGGTGATGGATCAAACCCAGATCTGTTGACTGGGTGTGAGTGTTTGATTGGTTCTGATGCTCCGTCCATCACCACCCCCTTTTGTACTGCTTTGTTCGCCATAAGTTGGCAGGGTATGCTCAGACGTGAGTCCCTTGCTCACTTTGCCACTGGATTCAAGCAAGCCTGGCTGAAGACGGCTGAAATGCCAGAAACCGGTCCTAGGAAGCTTGTTTCCGGTCCAGGGAAGGCATGGCTTGGCAGTTCGGGCTGGACTGTTCCCATGAGGCACAGGGTCAGACTGATTTGCATATGGCCATGTCTGAACTGGGGTGGCAGAGTGGGCTAAAGAACGGTGATGGATCAAACCCAGATCTGTTGACTGGGTGTGAGTGTTTGATTGGTTCTGATGCTCCGTCCATCACCACCCCCTTTTGTACTGCTTTGTTCGCCATAAGTTGGCAGGGTATGCTCAGACGTGAGTCCCTTGCTCACTTTGCCACTGGATTCAAGCAAGCCTGGCTGAAGACGGCTGAAATGCCAGAAACCGGTCCTAGGAAGCTTGTTTCCGGTCCAGGGAAGGCATGGCTTGGCAGTTCGGGCTGGACTGTTCCCATGAGGCACAGGGTCAGACTGATTTGCATATGGCCATGTCTGAACTGGGGTGGCAGAGTGGGCTAAAGAACGGTGATGGATCAAACCCAGATCTGTTGACTGGGTGTGAGTGTTTGATTGGTTCTGATGCTCCGTCCATCACCACCCCCTTTTGTACTGCCCTAATTAAGATAGCATTAATTTAACATAGACTAACCATTTGATGTTACATGCTTTATCCAATTTAGCACAGTCCAGCAATATCTGTTGATTCAAGGTTAATTCTGGGTTAAGCCATACCTTGAGCCAGCAAAGTAACGGTGCTGCACAGAGTATCAGATAAAAAACCCAGACCCGGGATACCTGATTAGCAGGAGCCCAGGGCACACTCAGTCAAAGAACATCAGCAATTCAGCAAAAAGTGGGGGCATACAATGCAAGAAAGAGGGCACTTTCTCACACATATCAACACAACACCCCCATTAATAACTAGGGGAGGGCACTAGAGGCTATGGGGTCTCTAGGGTGAGGGGGCCTCCAAATCTACTATATACACACAGTTGTAGCTACCCTGAAGTTATAATCACTTACATTACTGTGGCCTCAATAGCACTACTTGATAGGAGTCCTGGGCATATAAAAAAAAAACTGTGAAGGGCTGTCCTCACACACCACCAAGTGTCATGCTTCATCATAGGGAGCCCTCACTCTCTAAAAACCCGGTTTGATAGAGAGCGGGCCAACACATGAAGACAGGGAGGCACTTCTAATCATTAAAGTGGGGGGCCTGCGCAAATAGCGAGTTAAAAACCAATGCAGTATCCCAATTTGAATTTAATAGTAGGGTATACTACTTGGTATTAAAAATATGGGATGTGGGGATTAGGGCAACTGTTACCCCATCACCACTGTTACCGTCGTCGACATGTTTCTGCCTTTGGCTCTAATGAGTCAGCGGAATTCTTCAGGACGAGTCGGGTTCCTGGTTTACAGTATGGTATTAGATATTGCTTCCATGTTAGGGTGGCCTATGTCTGCCTCTTAACTAACGTTGTGATTCTTAGATACCTGTGAATACATAAATATTTATTCAAATCAGTATATAGGTGCTCTATTTACAAAAAGGACATAAGTAGCGTAGTATTTGCATGTCAGTGAGATATTTTCGTGATACTGCAAACGTGAGGTAACAGTAAAAAAAAGTTTAACTTGAATTGAGAGACCAGTCCATAATCTTACCCCAACGTAGGGTCTTTAATGCCCTATGGGAGCAGGGTTCAGGGACCCCTGTAGTCAAACTCTAAGGAAAGTAAATATATTTAAAACAAAACATTTTTTTTTTTTTTTTAAAGGAAAAAGGTATTTGGGTGTAAACACGTTCACACTAGCAACCAGAACCATTCTGTCTCTCACGCATACTCTTACTGCCTCAAGGTGCGTCCCTCGCCGTACACCTAAGTACATCCACTCTTTCTCCCCAACGATGTCGGAATGGAGGTTTGAGCGTATTTCGGAGAGTCCCATTATCGCGGGAAGGGCATGATGAGAAGCACCCGTGGCTTGTTTGATCTGCGTGGAACTTCATTTTCGGTTCCGGTGTCCCATGCGCTGCCCGCCTGAAGGTCACACAATGGCGTGGCTGCTCCCGTGGTTGTGGCGCACTGTATTGCCAAAGCCTGCGCGGGACTTCATTGTCTGTTCCGGTGTCCCGTACGCAACCTGCCTAGAGGTCACGTAATAACATGACTATTAATGCAGATTTGGAGCGCTGCATTGCTGAAGTCTGTTTGCGGCCGAAGTCGCTTAGATCTACAGTTCTTTACGGATTGAAAAATATTGATATTTACTGGGGTTTCAGGATGTAGTGCACACCACGGTATAAAAGTTTATTTTGAAAGAAGTCACAAAAGGACAATTAGGCAGATGATGATCATCATTGTCCTCATTATCTGATATACCTGGATTTACATCAGGAGATCGTGGAGGTGTAATATGTAAAGGTTCTGAAGCTGGTATGAGAGGTACTGCTGAAGAGGATGGAGTGGTTTGAGGAATGTTAATAGGACTAGTAGCTATGTCCTTTCTCTTCTTGAGAGGTATTCTGTATTCAGTGTATTTTCCTTTTGGGAGGTGGTATCACTGGTGTAGTGGTAATGTGTCCAAACTGAGGGTTAAAATGGATTGGCTTTTGTTTCGGATCCAGCTTGTGCTGCATTTTCTCCAGAATCGGCTGCGGTTTCTTGAAAGGAGCATCTTTCTGTTTCGGTGCCAGCTGAATTTGGTGGACAAAGGGGCTTTGTTACTCATGGCACCCTTTCCAGATGGAACATCGTTGGACTCCAACTCGATCACCAACTCTTAATCAGAGTCCTGGATGGAAAAGGCCTCTTCCGCTGCAGATGCCTCTATCTCTTCTTGCTCGACATCTTCGACGCAGTTATCGGGAGTCTCCTCAATAGTTTGTCACTGCATGTCTCCGCATCGAGCACAACGGTCTCTTAAGAGTCTTTTTGGAACGGAACGACGGACACACATCGCAGTCTTCCTCTTCATGCTCTGGAGAGATACAAAAGTTACAGACCTTAATAAGATTCCCTAGAGAAGGGTGAATGGTGAGAAAATCAGCATTAACAAGTGCTGTTCTGACTCAGGTCCCCCTGCCTAATCACAAGCAGTCAAGAACAGGGCCTCAACCAAGTAGCCATCAAAGTACCTGTGTGGGCATCATTAAAAGGAAGTAAGGACTCCGAAATTGCAGGCCCAGCCTGCAGAATTTCTGTCAAACACTTGTTTTGGTGGAGACCACCTGTAATTCTAGTGCCTCAGCTGGCCTCCGAACCACCAAGGCAAATGTGCCACTCTATTCAGTTGGTAGCCCAAGTGACGAGTCAAGCTTTATCTCATGGAAGGAATCAAGTTCACCGGTGTGCCTAAAATAATTTTTTAGATTAAAAATCAATGTATTCTGTATAATCTGCGTAACAAAGGAACAAAGCATTACCATCATCATCATCCACATACAGGGGTGCCTCTTACTCTGGAACAGAATCAGAGTCAGAACCAAAAAGATAATGGAGCCTCTGCTGGTGGTTGACATGTGGCAAAAGCATTGGGTTAGACTCAGACTGCATGACGACTTGTGGCACTTTTGTAATTTAGTAGTGCAGTATTGGTTGGGCTCAAGCCAATTTTAGTTCGGGCCAGGAAACAGGCAGCTGTGAGTGAACTGCTGATTGTAACCCAAACAGAGGCCCTGTGCATGTGGCTTAAAGGGTTGCCAGAATGAGGCAGAAACACAATGTTTGCAGCATTGTCTCTTTGAAGGTCTTCATCTGCTGGGTAATTAACAAAGGCTAGGAAACTCTTGGCAGAGACCTTAAAGGAATGTTCCTGATATTATGATGCTCTAAGCGCCTTCTCTTTAGGATCAGAGGGCAAGATTGGGTTATGTCCTGCCGGCTGAGTCCTGCTTAGCTTTATTGTGTTTGGACTGCGACTTACAGGAGTTGGAACGGTTGCGACAGTGGACTCTGGCTTGAATCCAAGCCTGCAACTTGAAGCATCAGCTTCTGGTGTTTGGCGACATACAACTTTGCCTCCTGGTCGCAGATCGCCATGAGGGCATAATTATCGGACTACGAGCCGTGTTTTAAGTCCAGACACCAAAAACACACCTCGTGCAAGTCCGTGGCAGATAAACATCTGCACTCACAGCATGGCTTGAAACCGGTCATTCTCAGAGATGAAATAGTTCCTTAGCACACTACGAGACAGTTTACAAGTCGTCAGAAAACCAAAAGAAATATAGGAAAAGCTCCAGATCTGCATGAGAAGTTGCAGAAAGAAAGAAACTAACATCGGAACGCAGCGGTCATGCTTATTTGCGGATCCGCTACTTCGGGGCAATATGGAGTCAACGCTGAGCTACACAAAGCCACTTAGCGGTTCGGTGGAAAACTGCTATGAAACAAAATCTCTGAATTCAGCCTGGCCACTGGGGGATATTCAAAGGTAAGGGATCTGCAGTTAGAAATATACATCAGAATTAGATACTCTCTGTGGATCTAGCGGCTCAGAACATGGAAGTATGCACCCCGCGGGTCTAGGGAAACCATACATTCACCAAAATCCAAAACCTGAGTGATTGACAACATTATGTAGTTTTTTTTGAGGATTGAGTAATACAGGGACAGCTCCGCCTCAGATAAGATTTGCATTCCCCATTGGCAAGCAACATTATTATTTCTTAAGACAGTATAGAGGTATGTTCCATAGTCTTAGCAAAAAATGGAGGAACGTGGGATCAGGTTAGCAAAATTGGGTGGGCATATTCTTGTCAAACAATCTGAAGGACCTACTGGTCAAGACACCAGACACTTTTTTTGTGAACTGTCTATTTTCCAAAGGTCTGTGGTGCTTGTTAATTGCCTCATTGTTGTCTATCAGAACACACGACACTGAGGTCAGCCATGTTTCAATTATATTTTATTCGGTACTCTGTAGGAAGGCATGAAGGATTAGGCAGGCACGCCCAGGGGGCATTAAAATAATTTGTCCTGCTTTGTAAAATAAAATTTTTCCTGAGGCTTCCACACCATGCACCAGTGCCCTCAACTTAAAGTGTATTTGTTTGATTGGTTTATACCCGATTGGCATTAGCTAGCTTACTTGTAAGTCCCTAGTATATGGTACCCAGGGCCTGTAAGTTAGAGCACCACTGGTTGTGCCACCCTGAGTGTGAAAAGGTTAAACATGCTACCAGTCTGCCACTGCAGACTAGAAGGGCAGTTTTAAACTGTTAACTCCACTTTGCCATTTAAAGCAATGGAGAAGCCCAAACCTCTCCTTTTGATACAGGTAGTCACCCCTAAGGCAGGCCTATGGAACCCCAAGGCAGGGTGATGTATGCTGGAAAAGGCAAACATTTACTTTCACATGTTCCAACAGTTGTCGTTTTTACTGTGGAAAAGGCTAGTAGCCCCACTGACGAGCACAGTTACAAGCTTATGCCTCAGTCTTTGCTAACTTCTGACTGAGACTACTAAAGTTGATACTGTAATGTATCAAACAACTCGTTACATTAAGCCTGACTTGATGTCCAAGTCCAAATTAATTTAACTTGTTGCAGTATGCAACTTTTACAAAGTTGTCACTTTGTTGCTCAAATTCTACTGAGCCCCTAGTAAGCACATGGGGCCTGTCCCAGTGACAGCGTTCTGCCCTCCTAGGGAGACAGGCAAACGACTCCCAGGAAAGGTCACAATAGAAGCATGTGTGGGGGAGGTCTTCTCTCTCCCTGGCAGGAAGCCACATGGATGATGGCCCAAAAGGAGGTCTTCAAAGGAGGAGCCACCTTTGAAAAACAAATGGGAAACACTAGAAGAGAGGCTGCTCTACTGTTTAGGAAGACAGGCCGGCACACGGGGAGTTAGAGTGGAAAACAGTTGTCAAACCATTTTTTCAGGGTCACGTAGCTGCCTTGGTAGCCACACCTGTGTTGGCCAGGGAGCTCTACATGAGAGAGGGGGTTCTGCCATCTTGAGTCGGCAGAATAGATATATCTGGCCTAGCTAGATTGTCACTGTCCATCAAGTTGCCATCGGGTGAGAGGGAACCGAGTAGCCTACTGGCTAATGACCGCGGCCTCCCACAAGGGTATTTTCTGGGCATAGAAAGGACACCCCTGGAATTCAGATCTTGTTGGACTGAGGAAGAGGACCAAGGAAGGCCTGTAATGCTGCACAAATGACCTAGGGAAGAGACGTTGCACCAACCAGGACTGCACCTGCTGATCCCAGAGGCTAGCAAAAGAAAAGGGACGTTGCCTGCTGTGTCCTGCTCGTGGAGAAGGACGACTCCTGAGCCTTTACGAAGCAAGAGGTTCCAATGGTCAGTTGACAGATCACCTATTCACAGCACAAAGCCAGAATAGCGGAAGAAGCCTGATGGGGTGAGTTGGTAGTCCAGATTCCCAAATCGCTGCTTCTCAATGCTGTGTAGCCCAAGGGACCAAGAACCAACACTCAAAAGTTGTCCAAGAATCTGCTGAAACTAGGAGAGTCATTGGAGTGTAGCTAGTCCATCCAGAAGGCAAGTTACTGCCAAAGGAAGGATACCGCTGTTTTAGTTGACTGGTAGCCCTGTGGAGACTTGACTTCTGCCGAACACGAGAGAATACGAGGGATGTCAACGTCTGTGTCAAACATCACGTCACCAAGTATGCGGACCTAGGAGTAGACCCAGGAACAACTCTTTTGACTGCACACCATCATTATTATCCTTGAACATCTTTAGCATCATGTACCCTTGCATCAGGACCGCTCCATAGATGTCAAAGGCAAGGAGCCACAGACGTTGGCATGGAACTAAAGACTGCTTTTCCAGGAAAGGTAGCGGATTCTGTGGACCTTGCTGGTCCCCCTGACTAGCTTCTGCCAGAGTTGGTCGGCTAAAATAACTCTAGTAACCGCATTGATACTTACCCAAGTTTCGCTTGATAATGTTTTTAAGTGTCAAATTTTTTCAGTTTGCCAATGCTGGTTCGCGGTTGAGCAAAAAGTGTTGATTTACTATACCATGTAAATTCTGTATCTCCGGAACCCTCCAGGGGATCCTTTTAGTTTTGGTGTCTACATTTACACAAAAACACAATCTATTTTTATAAATAGATGTCGTATGTCTTGAGCGTCCTGTATAATTCTTAACTGTTTTGGTGTTGTTTAAATGCTTTACACTTGTTCCTTTGTGTAAACATGACTGCTCAGTGCCACAACTACCCAGAGTTGAGCTAAAGGTTTAACAAATGAAACCTACTAGTCCTACAGGGGTTGGTAAGTGTATTACACAGTGAGGTCACACAACCACACCATATCATACACCCCATGTCCTCACAACGGCTGACTGCCAGATGAAACCTAGAAATGCCACGTTACTTAATGGCATTAAGGGCCCTATGGACCCTGACTATTCATCATCTGTAGCATGCAATATTAGAATGAATGGATTACAACAACTAATGGCAATCTGCATTCCTGCAAATGGCAAATATTGTTGGAATGTCGGTCGTGTTGTCCAGAGCTTGAATTCCCTTGTCTGAAGGGGTCATTCTTTCAAGTTTTGTTTTTTACCAAAGTCTGCTCCTAGGAAGAGAAGACAATGCTTTGGAATCAGACAGGTCTTAAAAGGTATATATGTATGTATGCATATGGTATTTCTATAGCACAAACAGTCAAAAGGCAGCAGAGTGATGTACATGATTAAAGGCAAGCGTAAAGTCAACAAGTGATAGGAGTGGAAGCTCCATTTTGGACAGTAAATTTATTGTAATGTACTGTTCTTTTAAGAGGTGAGTCTTCAACTCTTTCCTAAATTAGAGCAGTGTTCGAGCAGTCCTGATGGTTACAGTGATGTTCTGGCAAATCCTAGCTGCATAGATTGAAAAGGCTGTCTTGTTTTTTCTATTTTTACACTTCTTAGTCTCAGTCCTATGGAGTCCTGGATGTGGGTGTGCCGAGAACCATCAGATGGTGAGCTTGTCTGCAAGATAAGCAGGGGTGCTGGTCATGGTGGTTTTGTAAATGATGAAGCTAGTTTTGCAAATAGTGCGGGCCAGCAAGGGAAGCCAATGGAGTTCCACTGGGATATGGGTTAAGTTATATTTCTTCAGGTTCTGGATGAGACTTGTGGAGTGTAAGATGCCTCTTAGAGGTGCCCGTGTGGAGCCTGGAGTGACATGCAATGTGTGCGCCTGGGAGGATGTTTAATTAAGCCAATCTAGGTATAGTAGATGCGGATGACTTTCCTTCAGAAATCTGTTGCGAACAATGCAGTGAATTTGTTGGATACTCTGGTCGCAGATGTTACAATAAACAAGCATTAGCATAGTCAATAGGTCTCGCCTTTGTGACCTTATAAGTGCTTAGCCAGAGGTTTTGGCTTGGCCTTTGTTTTTAAGCTATGTAGTAGAGCAGTGTGGCTGCTGTGCAGCATGTTGAAAAGTTATAATAAACAAGAATGGCCACATTCCTAGAGGAGCAAAAAAGATCAACCAACGGAGAAAGGAGAGCAGGTCAGAGAAGAGACGGCGAGGGGGACACAGAAAGGCAGGTACGGGGCAGTGAGAAAGCAAGTGTGACAGTCAGCCACACAGAAACAGGGGCAACAGGAGAGATGTAGAGAAAGGAGATTCTTGCAGAGTCACGTGGAGTGAGGCGCTTCACCCTTGGGATGTCATCAGCTAACCCAGTGTGTTCTGGGAATTGTACCCATAGCGGTAGCCATTGCTGACTGCGTAGTAACAGTGTAAGCGATCTAATGATTTGCGTCAGAAAAGCCCAGGGCTGGAGAGAGGGAGACGATTTTGTAGTACAGTGAATGGGGGTCTGGGGCACACGGGGCGATGCTGGGTTTGGAGACAGGAAATATACAGGTGCGGTGTGGCGACAGCAGTACTTTGGGGACAGACGTGGTGCCCTCGCTCTCCGAAGCTCCTTTCATGCTGGTCTCTGGATAGCAGTAGCTGCGATTGCATCTGACAGGCTGGACTTCAGAGAGAAAATGCTTTTACCTAAACAATTAAAATATCCCACGGGGAAAGAGGAATGTTCCTTCTGATGTGCAATTAATCTTCACCATGAACAGATGGCTGTATCGATCGCACATATAAGTGGAAATCTGTAGGAATCCCAAAACGTGTGTGCATCACCGAAACAAGCGAGGCTTGCACATTCTAGCTCATTGACAGGAAACTTGTCGAAATAACTTTCCTGTCACGTCCTGACAAGGAAGTGAAACAGGGACCTATCAGAAGACAGGCAGAATACCACAAGCTGTGCCTGCCAGTGTCACGTTTCAAAAGCGGTGGCAACCTCTACATCTGCTGCTTGCCTAGTGCGAAAAAACTCAACAAACAACCGGCAGTAGTGCAGCAAGGGCAGGCGAACGGAAACAGTTGAGCTTGTCATCTAAATCAAAGGATTAATTTCCAGGTAGCCGCCTCTTCATATCCAGCTGCCTAGTGCCAGACAGCAATGCCAGGGAATTGCTCCAGCCACACAATTCCGCTGCCAAACACCCCCACTTGAAGAATATAAATCTGCTGTCAGGAGGCATGTGGCTATATAGGAAGCCAATTGTTGGAAGGAGAGCGACAGAACAGGCAGTCAGCGAACCATGAAGTAATTATCTACAGCCCCGCATATACCAGACGAAAACTTGCCAGCCGTGCCAATAAATGGTAAAGCTGAGTACAGTACCTTTTATCCAGTGATTGTTTCCTGTAGTCCAATCACGAACTAGGCTAGCGTTACCAGCATAGAGTGGAGAATACAGAAGGGGAGGAGACAGCATATGCCCCCTTTCGCAAACCAAATAGTCACCATTGTTGAAACAAGCAGTGACGGGCTGGATGGGGTGGGTGGGGGGGGGGGGGGGGTGGCACTGCATGGGGAGATTAAGTAAATTGTTAGCAGCGACAGGCGCTGACCTAAAAAAAAAGACAATACAATGAACCGTAATCCCAGCACGATTTTGTTTATTATACATACAATAAGGAGATGCATGCATACATACATTAAGAGCGTTTGTAGAAATCTCAAGCAATAATTTTAGATCTGTCTGTAAATATATTCAGTTCACAGATAACGTAGACCTTTTGTTAATGTAAGACATCCAAGACCGCAGCCACACACCTGTATTTTCCTGGGTAAATGGAACATTCCACTTGTTTTCTGTCGGATAAGTGCACTGCGCAGGCATGGAAACGGAAGGTAATAAAGGATGCAGACAGCAGCGGCAGGGCAGCTCGAGGTGTTTATTTATAGTTTGTAAACAGTACTCTGGAGCCCGTTTACTGCAAAGTTATCAAAGAGCAGTGGCAGATATTGCAATGCAAAGCTAAGCATTTATTGAAAGCAGATGAGGACCAAGGTTCACTTGTTGCCCTTTTTTCTGACGCGCTGTGACGCCTTAGACCGAGCTGGTGACCCCGGATGAGGTGACCATCTTGTAAAAACATATTAGAATTATTAAATGGGGGTAGAGAGCGAGAGGGAGAAAGAGAGCAGAAGAGACAGAGAGAAAGAGAGAGGAGAGAGAGAGAGAGAGAGAGAGAAGCCGGGAGTGCTGCTCATTTTCAAGCACTGCACTCGTGCTTGTGGCGCGCCGCTGCGCGCTCCCGCAAGGTGGATGCCGCCACAAGCACTAGTGTGTGCTTGAAAATGACCAGAGTGACGGCTAAAGGTCCTCCTATGCAGCGTATGCGCGCTGCGTATGCGAGACCTAAAAACCGAGACATTTCCCAAAAATAGAAGGACTACAATTTTACTTCAAGTCAGGACACAGCATGACAGTGCTCCTTAGCAGAGAATCACGGAGGAGGCAGTAAGAACATAAATAAAATGCAATTTTTAAAGCCATTTGCATACCTGTTAATTAAAAAAAAAAAAAATCTTATAACAGCTGCTAACTATCCCTGCTTTGCAAATATAAAAAGATACCTACTTATTTATCATATGCAACTAACAACCATTGGCAAAGCCAATAGTCCTGACTTCTTGAAGGTATGATATTACTTGTTGTATCATATCTGGATGCAATGACAGAAACAGCAAAATAAAATTCGGGCAGCACACTGAGCTGAGCACAGATTTTTAGTTTAGGTGTTTTAAGCCACGCCCTTAAATACATTGGCCGCGCCCCTTTGAGAGACCCCCCCCCGTTTTTTCATCCCACTTAAAGCCCTGAACATAGTCAAACATTTGCTGTGTAATATCGCACAAACGATCCCAGTTATGCTCGAAATAATACATAGAATGAATCTGCCCCTGTATAAACGATGACAGTACTGTTGTTCAACAAAAAGTGAGGGTTCCGAAGGTATGCCTTCCGAAGGTAAGCCCACCCCAAGATGGCGGTCGATTTAACCTTTCTAAAGTTCAAGCGAAGTGACATGCAAGTAGACGGCAACAGTGGGGCAAAGTTCGGGACAGTGACAGCCGCGGAAGATATCAACGGCGCAGCTCATCCGGAGAAGTGAGTGAACGGGAAAGGAGCGTAGAGTGGGGTGTGTGTGAGAAATACCGCAGGCTGTTTTCGTTACAACCAGTCACCCAAGTCCCCGGCCTCGCTAATGCACCCCGAACTCCATCCCAGTAGCAGAAGGCGCACCATACAAATGCCTCTGACAGAACATAGGATTTCCACAGAAAAAAATGCTTTGTTCATAAAAATGATAATACTGGATTCACAATTAAAGTTAATTTTTTGTATTTATGTTATCGGTCTATATTTTTTACCAACATTCAACGAGGGGGGGGGGGGGAGGGGGAGAGAATTGGGGGGGCACATCAGTAACAAAAAAAACAAAAAAAACTGGTGGTTTCGGTTTCATTTCAGCTTTTTTCAGCTGCTCACAGGGCGCGTGGCTCTTCCTGGATCTGTGGTCATGAAAAACAAGCCCCCTCGTTGCCGGGGTAACCCTCAGAGCTGACGCCAATCCCAGCGCGGCTTGGTGGGGCCCGGTGAAGGAAATTAAAGTGATCTCGCTACTCCCGGGCCGGTGGCGGTTGTTTAATCCGCATGTAAAGTGCAAGTCAAACAGGGGCAGCAAAGGAAGCAGAGGAGATGGATGGGGACAGCTGGGCATAGTGACGCAACCCGAGCCCCTTAGAATAACAAGCATTGGCCACGCGCGCGAGAACAAGCATCGCGGCACCGGCGCTTTACTTTGATCATTAAAAGTAAAGCGCGGGTGCCGCGATTATAGCAAAAGTAAAGAAATAGATGTTTTTTTCTATTTCTTTACTTTTGCGAAAGTGAAAGTCATCACTGTTCTAATGACCCGTGAAAGACTGCTGGCGGCCGGCTGCGCGCGTGAACGCAAGCGCTAGGCCAGCCAGCAGCACTTTGAAAACTCATCTACTAAATCTCTCTCCGAGCAGCGCATGTGCGCTGACTCAGCGAGACCTAAAAGGGACCACACATGGGGAATACTAGCAATTTATCATGAACCAGAGGTACCCTCACTGTCTTGGAGACGTGAAAGTAGACATCCTTTAGGTCGGAGGTTCCCAAACTTTTTCGACCCGCGGATCCCTTGACCCATTGGCCATTTCCGGTGGCTCCCCACTGTTACTTTTTTGGGGGTGGGTGGACGTAAGCCCGGTCTCGGGAATACTTACATTTTTCTCCCTGAAAATAATTGGGATGAAGCTGATGAAGGTATTATAATCCTATACGCAGGGTGGTTTGTATTACTAAGGCGGCGCCTCTAATAAAATATTCCTAGCTAAACTTTTTTATAGCACCCTCTCAAACTTTTGAATCCCACATACAGTGCTAGATAGCACCCCTATGCATGTACGCCCCATTGCCAAAGTCTTTCTGCGCGTGAATAAGATTTGCATGCACTTCCATTTCTACCCATGTCATACGTGCCAACAAACCTGTCTCAGGTGGGTGACTCACGATTTTGTAAACCACATACAGCTTTATTTTTGCTGTCTCCTCCCTAAAATTGCCTCGAAATCAATGCAAGTAAAACAAATTCCTCTGACTTTTTTTTTTAAACATCCCTCCTTGCTCGGTTCTAAATGTTGGCATTATGCAGTATATCGTGTTTTACTTCCCTGTGCTCAAGGAGAGATCAGGCCTGTCTGGAAATGTATGTGTACTGAAAGAAATGTGTACTGGTAGTAGCTATGATTCAAGTACAAATGTCAATATTTAATAATACTTAGTGTGTTTAATAGACAGGACAACTGTACTTTTCTGATAACTTGCATTGGTGTAAAATGCATTTGGAAAAAAATGAAACTTAACGAGTAACAAAATAAATCAGGCATCTTCCGCTTACTTTTGGAGTGTTGGAAAGTGGGGATCCAGTGAAATATGGAGGTCATCTCCCTTGACATGCAATCAATTAAGCACTTCGTTTACAGCTTTAGGCATGTCACTTACAAATCATTGATAAAGAGTTTAAGTCTAATTAGTTTAACTGAAGCCAACAACCCCATCAACATTAAATGCATCAAAGTGCTTGGTGCACGGCTCCCCTGGCTAGGTTTGACGGCTCCCCAGGGAGCCGCAGTGCACAGTTTGGGAACCACTGCTTTAGGTATATGGAGAGTAGCAAAAGTGCACCATCTAATAGTGGTATGATGTTCTGAAGGCTCATCCTTTTTTTTTTTTTTTAACTTTATTTTCAATATTTAACACATGAACATACAGCACCTCATATATATTAGACATTGGGTTCAGTGTACAACCAAGAGCGATACAAAGTACATGGGACGTAATAATAGGCAGGCAACGATAATGCAGACCCCATCAATAAAGCAACTCCGCACTGATATCTCGCGACGTTCTCAAGGCCATCCCCACCCCACCACCCTCCAACAGTTTCCTACCCCATGTAATAAAAGGGGGAATCACAGTACCGTCCCAAGGCATGAAGCACTCAGAGTGTCTCATTGTGCGTGATAGGGGGGGGTACCCACCCCCTCAGAGTACAGCCATCAGCGAACCTCACATCAGGTAATTAGTTAGGCGACCCAGCCTCATCAGCATGTCCCGCCCTCAATAAGTAACAGTGCAGCGGAGCCCATATATCTGCAGATCTCGATGTAGGTGGTAAGAGTTCAGAGTATGTGTTAAGTTGTTCCTGACAGTAAGTGAGATCCTGCAGCCATTCCTTAAACTTGGGGGCCCTTCCCCTGCCCCATCTACATGCAACTCTCCGTTTGGCAAGTAGGAAGGTGAGCGCCACGAATTTACAGTACGCAGCTTGTATCGGCTCCACATACCCTAGGAGCGCCAGAACAGGCGAGGGTACAATCTCCAAATTAATCATTAGGGAGAGGGCCTCAAATACCTCGCTCCAATATTGGTTCACTGCCTGACACGCCCACGCCAAATGAAGAAAATCCGCCATAGGGGCGCGACATCTATCGCATCTGTCATCTTCACGAAGGCGATATCTATAAAGTCGAGCCGGGGTGTAGTACACTCTGTGGATGTATTTATAATGAATTATTCTGAGGCGACTACTCGCAGAAATGCGATCTGTCTGCTGCAGGCAGAACTCCCATTGCTTGTCTGTTAAGGGAGCCTGCAACTCCTGGTCCCACTTCTCCCGAACCTCCAGCTGCGGGGCAATGACAAGGGTATGTACCGAGCTATAGATCTTAGAGACCAACTTAGCGGGGGCCTCATCAAGAAGGATGCGCTGTAGAGGAGCCACAGCTTGGGGTTCATTCGGGAAGTCAGTCGTTAAGGCCTTAATCCCCTGCCGAAGTCTGATGTATAAAAAAACCTCCAGAGGAGAAGGTTGGGTGTCACCGCATAGATGCTCCAGCGTGCGGAATGTACCATTATGGTATAGGTCTCCCCACGTCCTAACATTGAGAGAGCCAGCCCACCTCCGGAACCCCCCTTCCTGCAACAGGGGCATGCTGGGATGATAAATAAGGGGCAGAAGCGGTGCATATAACATAGGGGCCTTTAGTTTAGCAATTATTTTATTCCAGGCCGTCACTGTACTCGCCACCGTCGCAGCCAGCGCATCCTCCCCCCCCGTAGCGGGCTATACAATGCACCCTCTATGGGTACCGGGTGCGAAAGCCAATGCTCAGCAGCAAGTTGGGGCATATATCTCGGCTGGTGAATCCAGAAATAGGTGTAATGGGCCTGCGCTGCTTGGAAATATAGCTCAAAATTAGGTACCCCAAACCCGCCCTGAATATAGGGCCGAGTAAGGACCTCCCACTTGATTCTAGGCGATTTTCCTCCCCAAACCAGTCTGAGGAGCTCCGTACGAAGGTACCGAAAAAAATAACTGCCCGGATAAAAGGGTATATTTAAAAATAGATAAAGCAACTGAGGTAGGATTACCATTTTTATCAATGATGCTCGTCCCGCCATCGAGAGGGGGAGCGTTATCCATCTAGTAATGCAGTCAGAGATGCGAGTCATCGTTGTTCCGTAGTTGGCTCTCATTAACTCATCTTTGCCCTTTTCAATGTGAATACCCAGGTATTTAAAGTCTCCCTCACTCCAGGCGAGGGGGTAGTCCAGCTCGAAACGCTCAGTAGCTTCAGTAAGAGGGAAGATCCGCGACTTGTTCCAATTAATCAGAATCCCCGATAGCTTGCCAAATCGGATAAACTCTCTCAGAATCGGATTTAGATTAATGCTGGGGTCTCGTATATACAGAGTAATATCGTCCGCGTACATTGAGATCAATATCTGCCTTTGAAAGCATCTCAATGCCTTGTCTTTATGGTGTTGCCTAAGTTTTGCTGCAAGCGGCTCCATAGCTATGGCGAATAGAAGGGGCGATAAGGGACAACCCTGACGGGTTCCTCTGGAGATGGGGAATGCCGCAGAAAGAGTACCATTGATCAACACCGTGACCTTGGGCGACGTATACAAGAGTCTTATCCACGAGATGAAGATGAGTGGGAACCCCATACGTTCCAGTATTTTAAAAACATAATCCCATTCCAGGGAGTCAAAAGCCTTCAAGGCATCCAAAAAAACAGCAGCCATAGGGAGGTCCTCGTGTACGGAATTAAGGATCGAGAAAAAAGTGCGCAGGTTATGGGAAGTCGCCCTGCCGGGCACGAAACCTGCCTGATCAGGCAAAACCAGGTTAGGGAGGAGCAGATTGATACGAGTAGCGAATAAATTCGCCAGTATTTTCACATCACAATTGAGCAATGAGAGGGGCCTATAGGAGTCACAGTCATTTGCGGGCTTCCAGGGTTTAAGTAAGGACGTAATGAGGGCCATGCGCATCGATGGGGGCAAGTGGCCTGTCTCCAGGGCGTCCTCGTATACCTCGCGCAAGACGGGAGCCATAAACTCTATGTAAGTCTTGTAGAATTCTATTGGTATCCCGTCTAGACCAGTCGCCTTGCCCGATCGCATGTGCATGATGGCCTCACGCACTTCATCCAATGTAAAGGGGGTGCTCAGGAACTCCCTCTGGGCATCACTAAGCCACCCCAGGGAGACATCCTCTAGGTACTCCTGTATCTGCAGATCCCCCGTGCGAGTTGACTTGTAGAGCTGATGATAATGCTCCACAAACGCATTAAGGATATTTTTGGTGTCGTTATAGACTCTCCCCTCCGCATCCTTGATTTCGAAAACGGTGGTGGGAGGCCACGTCAATCGGATCGTCGCCGCAAGAGCTTTCCCCGGCCGCTCACCCTCCCCATATCTTCTGGCAACCCAATGTTTACCTCTAAACTTCAGTTCCCTAGTGGCCTCATTCGAGTAGTCTGTCAGTTTTTCGCGTAGAAGTGCAAGTGTAGAGTCATCAGGCATGTCAGCCAGTGACCTCTCCAATGTCTTAAGCTCCGTTTCCAGCGTGTTCAAGCGTGATAGTATACTTTTTAGTACACCAGAACCTTTGGCGATGCAGATACCCCTTAGGGTCACTTTAAACGCATCCCATATAGTTTCCACTGACTGTACCGAGTCTTTATTACGTTTAAAAAAATCTAGACATTCTTCCCGCAGTTCTTCCTGAAACACCGCATCAAGCAGCATCCGTGGTTGCATACGCCAGGCTGTCATTGGGGGGCCCAGGTCAGCCGCTCGCAGTGTGACGCGGACTGGCGAATGATCCGACAAGGTTCTAGGGAGATGCTCCGCTTTAGTCAGAGCTGTATAGAAGGGGGGCGAGATGAAGACATAGTCCAGCCGGGCCCAGGATCCGGCCTGTGCCGTGAAATGTGTGCCCTCTCGAGCATCAGGATGAAGGCTTCTCCACGTGTCTATCATTGTATGTTCAGCTAGTATTTCAGAAAACAGTGTGCGTGCTTTGGTGTAGTGGTGCGGGGCCGGATGCGATCTGTCTTTTTGCGGATCCAGCGTGGTGTTGCAGTCCCCTCCCCAAACAAGGCGCCTAGAGCCTAAGCCCACGATGATCGCATTTAGGTCCACAAAGTACTGCGGATCATCTACATTGGGGCCATAACAGCAAATCAGGGCAACCGCTACCCCACCCAATCTCCCCCACAATAGGCAGTGTCTCCCATGATCATCACTATACGTTCCCTCCATAATCCAGGGCACCCCTCTTTTCACCAGTATTGCTGTACCCCTAGAGTAGGAGGAGTAGGAAGAGAACAAAGTGCAAGCCGCCCAGCGACAAGCAAATGTGTGGTTAGCCTGCGGTCGCGTATGCGTCTCTTGAAGGAAAGCTATGTGGATATTATGTCGATCTAGATAAGATAATATCTGCCTCTTTTTTCTGGGGTCCCCCAAACCTCGCACATTCCAAGTTAATACGTTTAAGTCAGTGTCCGTTTTACCCAGGCTCGCAGCAAAAGGAATCACAGTCCACCATTATGTCACCCCGCATACCACTAGCCTGCGTGCACATGCGAGAGCTCGGCCCTGCCTGTCGACTACTGCGACAGTATGCTCCATATTCTACAACCCTGCATGTGGTGCCACCCGATAGCCTGTGGGCGTGCGCCTGCATCTCAAGTACTAGAAAGTGCTCTCCTCGCATTACCCCAGTATCCAGACATGTACGCTCCCAGTGCAATAAGACTGTAAAATACATGGTGCTAAACATAAGAACATTGCTAAAAAATCCCCCCCCCCATTCTCCAACCCACGAGTCCTTCCCAGAACAACCCTCAACTGGCAGCCCACCCCACCCACCAGATCGTGAGAACAATCCCCTTAGATGAGGCATAGTACCAAGAGGTATGAAGAACCGTCCTAGGACAATTTCCCAACATGATACAGGTCTTGCCAGTAACCAAATCACACTTTGACCTACTCCCCGCCTAGAGGAACTCAAGGCTGCACCAACAGACATTATTCGTAACACAGGTACATGCCACAGTCTTGTCACCAAGCAGTATGAGGCTATCTCAGAGAGACCCAAGCGCTTGCAAGGGACATAAAACCCCCGGAAGGTCTCGCCCCCGCCCCCCACCCACTGAAGCGTCCCCAACTTGCCAGCATCCCAACCCCACCCAAAAACCCCCACAACCCGCTCAACGTGAGCAACTGAGTCAATATGGTCATCGGGGTACTCCCCACGAGGTACAGCAAGAGGGCACCCGTAGCCACTCCCCAAAACCCGTCCCATCCCAACAGCAGGGGAGAGAAACGGGGGGGTGGGGGGGGAGGTGCCTGGAATACATTACCGCCACCATCCCAAATCCGGCCATATCAGTTCCTTGTATAGAGGCACTAGCTCGTGCCGCGGGTCCATCAGGTGCACTGCGGCGCCGCCAGCACCGCCACAGGCCGCCGGCACGGCAAGAAACAAAAAGCGCCAGGTTCACCAACTAGGTGTCAGCCACATGGTCCTCTGCATCCCGGTCAGGTCCCCCATTCCGCACAGTCTTAAGAGTCTTCAAAAAATCGTCCACTTGTTGCGGGTTGGTGAAGAAATGCTGTTTAGCCTGGTGTGTGACTCTCAATTTTGCCGGGTATAAAAGTGCATAATCAATTTGCAGAGCCCGCAGCTTCCTTTTGACCTCCAGAAATTTACGCCTCTGCTCCTGCACAACAGGAGTAAAATCCGGGTATACAGTGAAGCTGACCCCATCACACGAAAGCGTCTTGTTCGTGCGTGCGACCCGCAGCTCTGCATCCCGGTCACGGTAATTCAATAGTCGGGCAATTATGGGCCGAGGCGGGGCGCCAGGCTTGGGCCGCGGTCCCAGGGAGCGGAGTGCCCTCTCAACAATGAACTGCCGCGACAGCGTCTCACCTCCTACCGTGGCTAGGAGTATCTTTTCCACGTAGTCCTCCATGCGTCCGGTATTGGTGGACTCCGGCACACCAACCACACGAATGTTGTTACGGCGGC
Organism: Triturus cristatus; assembly: GCF_964204655.1. NCBI lineage: Eukaryota > Metazoa > Chordata > Amphibia > Caudata > Salamandridae > Triturus > Triturus cristatus. The sequence continues at coordinate 460,639,166 of NC_140590.1, read as the reverse complement.
TACGAGCTTCTAACCCCTCGTTCTTTGCAGCTATGACCCTTAATACATTATCCATCCTCGTGAGCTGCGCAGCATGGGATGCAGCGGTGTCTTCGCGGTCAGATATCCTCCTTTCTGCTTCAGTGATACGCTCCTCATGTGAGTCTAGTTTCTGCGCAAATGCGTCCACTCTCGATGACAACCGATCCACCTTGTCCACGACAGTAGCGAATCCCTGCCTCATTTCTTGCATCAGCTGTCGCAAATCCGCTGTCGGAGGGTCAGTACTTGCCCCATCGTCCGGTGGGACGCTAGATCGTCCCGCATCCTGGGCATTACGAGCATCTTTCTTCGCTGCAGGGACCTCAAACGACAGCTTGGGCTGGCGGCTGTCGTGCTTACCCATCAGGAGCTGATATCGTGGGCCCACGGCGGTGATCAGAGGGGCGAGCCACCGGTGCCGGCCAAATCAGGGTCAAGGATGCCAGTCGGAGCAAAGCACCCCCACAGCCGGGGCCAGTATCCGCAGTCCAAAAGTGCAGGGGGGGGGGAGGGGAGACAGTCACCGCCGCGGGCCCCCCAATGACGCTCACACGTTAGCTGGGCCCCTAAGCAGCCACGAAGCCTCACCATCAAATGGGCAGCAGGACCAGCAATGAATGTGCGGTATTCTCTGGAAGGGACAACGGTCCAGCCCTCCAGGGGCTCTCACAACACAAATAGCCTCTCGTCACAGTGGGATCACCGCCAGACAGCTGCAAGGCACAGGGATCCCACAAACATGGCATGCGCCCCAGCGACACCGCTGTATGCTCCCTCACCACTTCGCGAGCGGCGGCGCGCAGTCTCCCCCCAGCTCCCCGCAGTGTACCGTGGCGTCCTGCCTTCCTCCCGCACGGCTCGCCGTCACATCAGGCCAACCGCTTGTTCCTCCAAAGCCGATCGAGCCGCACGGCAGATCTTTCCGGGGCCACAGCCGTCACACCCGCTCTGCGCCGCTCTCAGAAGTCCTCCGCCGCTCGCAGCAGCTCGAACCGCAAGGCGACTCGGTCTCAGGCCGCCGTCCGGGCCCACCAGCCTCGTGGTGCGCCCCGGGCTGTCGTGGATTGCACACCCAATACCGCGCTCCACCGCTGCACAGCTCTGCACCCGCTCAGACTTCAGACGGCGATATCTTCCGCACCTCTTATCCCACAGGTTTCAAACTTCCACCGAGCAACCTCCACAGCAGCAGGAGCGGACCACCGTAGCTTTCGCCGGGGAATCGGTGGATTTAGGAGGATAAATGAAGGATTATTCTTCCAGGCAGCAGGAGCCTCACATCAGTGCGGCCATTCTGCTTGTGCGCCCTCTAGCGCCCCCCCCGACTATGGAAGCATCGTTCCATGTAGCTTCTGAAGGCTCATCCTTTTGATATTTTCCTAAGGAATTTTGTTTAGAAGTCCAAAATCATCTTTTCTTTACAACAAAGTATGTAGAGTATCATGTGCGATTCTGTTTCCGTTTTGGGATTCACTATAAAGAACCTTTCAAGAACAAGTAAAGGATTACTTGCTGTATCTTAGAGGTGTGCCTGAATTGCAAGGCCTGGCTGAATTCCATCGTAGGAGGTACTTGTTTGCCAATGTCATGTTGGTAAAGGGGAGGCGGTTGGGGTTGAGAGGGAGACAGGGTTGTATTTCTTCTATGTCCCAAGTGAGTTTGTATTATGGTATCAGCAAAACTAGATTCTGTACTGGAATCAGGGATAGCAGGATGCTGCAGATAGCTGTATAATTGGTAAGAATAGAACCACCCCTGGATTTCAGATGTTTTTCCTCTCTCCCATTAACAGAGCATCTTCTCAAACATTCCCAATATCGCAAAGATATGGCTGTATGCGCTTTGTTAGCTTGCTGCTCTGTGTATAAATTTGTACACAGAAAAAGTACGATTGTCTTCCAGTTCACCTACCAAACTGATGTCCATAACTTTCGGCTTTTCGTTTGCAAAAAGATTCATCTAAAACAGAGGTAGATGGCGCCAGGCCTACCTACCTTAATAAGATAGCACTACTAAAACATTTACGGATTTCACTGTAGTAAAGGATGAATGCGCCACTATGCCAAGTCACCATGTCCAGGGGACACTACCTAAGCACAAAGAACATTTTGGCAAACAAAGCTGGAAGTGGTAGGTGTGTTGATAACATAGGCCTCGTGATATATGGAGTAGCTGTCAATTAAGGTAAGATATGGAAATTCGATCCCACTAGTCAGAGATGGTTGCCACAGACGTAGTTGAGAATACATAAGTTCGGAGAGGAGATTTGATTTTAGGCCTGTTTATACATGGATGTTGCAGATTCAGGTCTCTTCAATGGGAAGGGATCAAGACAACTGTGTCCAGCAGCCAGGGAGGGATCAATATTTTTTTTCTACTTCCACTTTAAGTATTTGATCCTTAGAAATCTAGAAATCAGTTTGCTAGATGAGTCCTGGGTTAGTGCCCAAGTTAAGGTTAGGACAGGAATATAGATCTGCAGAATCAGTCCTCTTCAGTACCTCAACCACATTTGATGGTGGGAGCACCTTAAGACATCTCATGGCACACAAATATTCATGGAACAAGGATTTCTAATTTTATTAGACTGAGAAGTCATTACAATGCCAAGACTAGCAGACATAGGTCGGAGGCCACCTCTGTGGGCACGTTAGTGTTAAACATATTACGCACCTCTGTGTTTCCTCTGGCTTGAACAGTACAAACCAGCTTATACATTGACAAACCCTTACTTGTCAGCCAGTCAACTTTCCAGTGGGACTTCCTGGAAATACGAATCCACACTTCCTCTGACTCTGTTGAGTCCTCTCTTGCTTCTTTTTTACAAAAGACAGAAAACCCTACTAAGTGCTGAAACCAAACATAAAAGGCTACAAGTTCAGCCTGTACAACAGTGCCCTTAAAGACAAAAGTAGAAGAGTACATAATACTGAAAGGCCTGTTCGGCACACAAAAACTGCTATCACACAACCTGTGTGACATCTTCGGAAATAAGCAGAGACAAACAATATTTGGAGAATCTGTTCGTCTCCAGTCTATGCCAAACTGGGTAGGGGATCACTGGGGACGAAAATCCGGAAAAAGTCTATTCACTTCTCTTTGCAAGCGGAGCAAGCATTGAAAATGCAATAGGCCTCGCCTTTTATTAAGTTAAAGCCATTTGCTTTGCTAATGGTATTATATAGCAAAGCAAATGGCTTTAACTTAATAAAAGTTGCGGCCTAATGGCAGGGGTTTTCGCAGTCACTTAACACCTCTCTCTAAAAACCTATACAATTGTAGAAATATACTGCACAGTGATCTTAAAGACCGCAGTACGAGGTCGAAAGAAAGACAGGCGGTAGAAATACAGGGTAGTGATCACCTCTGTTAGCTGTCAATACTTTCAGTTTATACCAATGAGCTTGAGTGAGAAGTTTAATGTGACTGTCACGAATGTAAGCAAGGGGAGAGTGGTGATGCTTGTGCAGGAGGTGAAAAGGGCTTAATAGCTAGCTACCCTTTACTCCAGGATGCGCCTAGGAAATGGTACTCACAACATGACCCGGGATACGTGGATGTCCACCGGTACGACCCTCTCCTTAAAAGCAGTAGTGATGAAGCAGCCGAAGGTGACGGCGGCCATGATGCTCAGGGAGAAAGCGAAGAGAGAGTTGGCTCGGGACAGGGCAGTATTCATGGTGGCAGTGGGAAGAGAGGCTGAGACCACAATCCAAAAGTTTAAAACAAAGCGCGACTTGTCAGCGCCCCAGATCCACCGCACACATGCGCGCCACAAACAGCAACTTGTCTTTAGGGACTGAGAAACACTAGACCGTGCATGTCGTATAAATCTATCTGGTAGGCGATCATCTTAGGTGGTAGGCCAATTGATCAGCTTCCGGGGCAAGGCGTTACATGCTACCTCTCGCACGCTGATTGTCGGCCTTGTGTTTCCGAGTACAACTCGATCTGCGCTTGCGCCATGCTACCGGGACGATGGTGGGTTTATGTTTCTGCCAGTTAAAAGTAATGTCGCTGTAGGCTGTTTTGTTTCAGATGTGACGAAGACGGGGCGCGAGGGGGGGTAACTTTCGAGGTAACTTTCGAGGTAACTTTTAGAGCCGTCCCAGTTGGACTGGCTCGCATGACTGGTTTCTTATCTTTATGGGGCCATGTGTTTGGCCCCATAAAGGTATGAAAACCTTTTACACCAGCAGTAAGTCGGGGCAGCCAGTCCAACTGGGACGGCTCTAAAAGCAAAAAGTGTACGTCACGAGACGCTCCTTTCCAATGGCTGGCCCCCGTTTAGCATAAACGGTGACGCCAGCCAATGGAAAGGATGGGCGGGGCTTAAAGCCCACTAGAGAAATCTAACCAAAACATTAAATCTCGCCAGCGAGCCTGCGCATGTCTGCGCAGTCTTACACCAGGCGAGGCCTAATAAAAGGACTAAGAGGTTAAAGAGCCACAATACATGTTAAATGGGCAGAGCATGTAGTGCACATCCTAAACACAGCTGCCAAAACTAACTCTTGCAAGGAAAGCACTCTTTCTTCCATGCAGCTTGGAACTTCAAGGAATTATGTAGAAGAGAACGTGCGAGTGATATAAAATGATTAAGAATTGTCTGCTTTCGGGGGGCATGGCCGACCGGCAAATAAGTTGGCGGTGCTTGAATAGAGCTCCGCATCCCGCCAGCCTAAAAACCCCGAGTATATCCGCTAAAATATCCGAAATAACCCCAGGATTGTTTTACTCTGTGCTCTGAGACCCTGAAACCCCCGGAGCGGGAAGCGGCAGACCGGCAGCTACTCGGCGTGCAAATTCGGCACAGAGGCGGTACCAGTGGAGAGCGCCCCATGAAGCCGGGGCCTCAAGTGAGTTTGTATATTACCAACCATAGGGGCGGGCCAAAAGCTCCTGAACCAGGGGCAATCACTATTTAATCCTAACACTAGTTCAAGAAATAATTATCTTATACAATGGAACAATTACAACAAATTACACTTTATTAACAGATAACATCAGAAAAATTAAAGTGAGAAAAAGAGAAAACAAACAGAAAGCGAACATGACCCATATATATATATATATATATATATATATATATATATATATATATATATATATATATATATATATATATATATATATCAAAAATACAAATTTATTACAAGAAATAGTGGAGCTCTGTACACTGCGTTGGTAGGATTAGTAAACGAGTGTGTCGACGGAAGGCCCTGAGGGGAAATTGCCTCAGCCGTGACTGGGAGGCGCCTGCGGCTTTCTACGAACAGCCGTCCCTCAGCAGTAACTGGCAGTGATACAGCCCCCCCCCCGAGGACATCGGGGGCAGAGAAGACTGTGGTGCACAGATTAAGGAGGCCGCGGCTGGCGTGAAACAGCCGCTGACGCTATGCCATTGCTCTTAGAGCGCGGCCTCCACGCTACGCCGCCTGCCGCACCTCTCCTCTATTCTCCTAAATTGCCTTCCCGCAACGGTGAAGAGGGCACTGGCACTGCCTCTGAGGAAGTAAGTGAGAGGCCTTATTTATCTTCTTTCTCTGAGGTCGGCGCACTGTGGCGAGTGTCTGCAGGCTGTATAGCCGGAGAAGGGTAGTGCTGGGCACACAGACTTGTGGCGTTCTGTTGATGCCTGCCTGTGCCTGACTGGAGCCCCCCGTCCAGCACTGGATGTGGCGAGAGAGAGGGGAGCTTTCCTTCGTATTTTCTCCCTCGCAGTGGGCATTTTTTGGCCCTGGGGATTTTTTACCGCCTTTTTTTATCCCTGTTGCTGCCCCTCTTGGAACTGGTCTACGGAGTTGGCCCACTCTACTGGTCCACTACTCCTGAAAATTGCGGGGGCCCATAGTGCTTTTGACCGGCACGTGTGGAGGAAGGGAGCGCCCTCCTCATATTTGCGGAGCAGCTGCAACCTACATTTTAGTTACGGCCTGGCCGGAGGCAACCAGAGGTGACACTGCGTGGAACCAGCATCAAAGACAACATTATGGCGGCGGGCAAGGGATCGCGGCAGTCGCATCAAACTAAGCTTGATAAGTTTGCACTATCCAAGGAAGAGTGCCTGGAGGACTAGCGTGTGGAGCCAGGTGCGAAGAAGCAGTCGGATGGAGGTGCCCCAACCCTCCAAGACATCATGGAAGCCATACAGGGGGTCCCCGCACGGCAATAGAATTATAATAGATTCTGTGACTTCGGAGGTGACCCTAATGCACGCAGATCTACGGTCGTGAGGGCCTAATTGACACAACAGAAAAATATTTCAAAGAAAATGTGGATTCCATGTTGTGGGAGGCTTACAAAACTGATCAGGGGCCAGGGTGTATCTATGGTAGCTGGGCATAAAAAAGAAAAGCGTAGACAGCTGGCCCTAGAATGCGAAATAACCCAACTGGAAGAGTATCTAGTGACTGCAGGGACTCCTGAACGTAAACATAAGTTGCTTCTCAAACAGAAGGAATAAAGAGATGTCGCCGAAGAGGCGACTAGGGCTTACTATCGAGCCACGCAGTGCTGAGTTTATGAGATTGGAGACCAGGCAAGCAAGCTCTTGGCGTGGCTGGACAGACGTGAACAGGCCTCCAGGTAGGTCTCTGGGATTGTCACGGAGGGCGGGGACTGCCTCACGGACAGGAATAGTATAGGAGGGGCGTTTGCAGAGTATTTTAAAGCAGTATACTCCTCCAAGATTGCATATTCAGGGGTCGAAGAGGGGGAATTGTTGTCTACCATAAGACTCCCAGTGTTGGCAGACAGAGAGGTGGAGGAGCTTGAGTTGGATTTGACCAGAGAAGAGGTTACCAAGGCAATTGGTGCCTTGCAATCCGGAAAGGCGATGGGACCATGTGGTCTTCCAATTGAACTGTTGAAACTCAACACATCTACTATTGCCCCCTATTTAATAGATATGTATGAAGAGTGTGGCTACTGGCTGCCTTCCTGAGGCTCAACGACTGGCAGATGTGGTGGTGATTCACAAACAGGGCAAAACTCCAGATCAGTGTGGGTCGTACCGGTCAATATCATTATTAAATGCGGAAATAAAAATATTGGCAAAAATTCTGGGCACGCGTTTGTCGTCCTTGCTCCATAAATTAATTCATCCCGTTCAATCCAGATTTATGCCGGGCAGGCACGCGGCGCTCAATCTGCGGAGGCTTCACAGAGTGTGAGGTACAGCCCAGACTATACAAGAGGACGCTGTAATTATGTCCCTGGATGCCAAAATGGCGTTTAATCTGATAGAATGGCCCGATCTCTTTGCGGCATTAGAACATTACGGTTTTGGCCCGAAATTCTTGTCCTGGGTGCGGCTGCTTTATTCGGGGCCCCTGGCAAGATTAACGGTCACTGGAGGTAGCTCTGCACCCTTCTCCCTGCATAGGGGGATGCGGTAGGGGTGTCCACTCTCACCTTTGATATTTGCTTTGGTCCTTGAGCCATTGGCAATCTGGATTAGAAAAGACCCCCTCATTGGAGGCTTGAACTGGACGCCGGATTGGGAAGATAGAATTTCCCTTTATGCAGAAGACATCTTATTATATCTGGCCCGACCTTATCACTCCATCCACAGAATACTCCACATATTTACCCTGTTCCAGAAATATTCTGGTTACATCATAAATTGGGTTAAATCCTCAATCTATATTCTAGCCGGGAGAGATATCAGGCTACACGCTCACTGCGGTGCCAGAATTGTTACGGAGGGCTTTCGCTATTTAGATATCTATGCCACGACGGACTCGACGGTCTTTTATGATAATAATCTGGTCCCACCTGTCGCCGTCTGCAGGCCAACGTACAGAACTGGAAGTCGTTGCCCCTCACAATCTTGGGCAGGGCGGCTTTATATAAAATGATGGCGCTGCCTCGATTTGTCTACACATTACAAAATACGCCTTTTCCTGTTCCGTCTAAATACTTTCAGTCTGTAGAATCGGAGGTCAGGACCCTGCTCTGGAATGCTGGAAACCCTTGTATCTCCTTGACTAAGCTCACAAAGAGCTAGTATGATGGGGGGATTGCCCTCCAGATACTCGGGATTTATTATTGGGCATCACAATTAGCGGTCACTGATCACTGGGTGCACGGGTCGATTAACAAACCTGCTTATAGGATGGATAGGTACAATATGGCAAATGGCTCTTACCAGCAAGCTTTCTAGGGGGGGGGGGGGGAGGGGAGACGCCCCGGTATACACACCGACTGCTACCACGGTGGCGCTGTGGCACGCGGCGACTGCCGCCTTGGGTTGGAAGAATAAGATTACCCTCGTCACCTCTCTCTTCGCCTCCAACCGACTAGAGCTTTTGGTTCATGGTCCCAGGTTTTGGAAATGGGATCTCATAGTTCTCTCAAAGGTAGGTGACTTGTGGGCCAAGGGCAGGGTGGTCCCATTCAGCGAGCTACAGCATCAGAATGAACTAAAGCCATGGGAAGCTTTTCGTTATTTTCAGGGGCGTAGGGCATTGTACAAGGCCGCCCCCATGGGAGCGGACCTTCTGGCAGCCTCGCCCCTAGAGGATAGGTTATTGGATGATTATTTAAAAGAAAGAGTAATCTCCTTGACCTACAGGAAATTTTTAAACAACTCTCTGGATGCTCTAGGGAAGGTCTGTGCAAAATGGGTGGAGGATGTGAGAGATCTACATGATGAGGAATGGCAAAAGGCGTTGGCATCTCCGCGCGAGGTCGCAGTGCGTTCCAGGTTTAAATTGGTCCAGCCTAAACTCCTCCACAGAGTCTATTATACTGGCGTTGCTTTAGCTAGGATGGGCATTCTGGGTTCCCTGAAGTGCCCCCGGGGATGTGGGCAAATTGGCACGCACCTCCATCAGTGGGGGGAGTGCCCAAACATACAGCTGTATTGGACTAAAGAGACGGCAAAAATGTGGGAAGTTTGCGGAAAAAGTATGGAGGTCACCCCCCGGACTTTGACTTTTGAATGTATGGGAAGCAACTGATCTGACGGCTAAGGAAAGGATCTGGGTCACCCTTGGTAACACTGTTGCAAAACGGAATATAGCCAGAACCTGGCAGGGCGACATTATACCCAAACTCTGGGATTGGGAAACGGATATGGATTGGTGCATGCTGACGGAGAGGGTGGTGTATGAAGGGAGGGGTTGCCCCCAGAAATGGACCAAGATCTGGGGTGAATGGAATAAAATGAGAGGAATGTTATGTGAACCGTTTCCAGATCCCTCTACACAAGAAGATATGGCTTAGTAATATTATTGGTCAGGATGTTAAGATTGAAGGTCTGTATTGTGATAGAGATGTTGGGCTGCAAAGGTCATTTACTGTTGTTACGGTACTTATGCACTATGTCACTTTATTATAGAGTGTTCTATGTTGATTTCTTTTGTCAATAAAAATATTTATTAAAAAAAGTTTAACCACAGCTGTTTACAAGACGCTCACACTATCTTGGCTGTTATGAACTTAATTCCATATCAAATTCAATCAATAATTTGGGATTCCTTTAGATATATTCCTGCAGAGAATTAAGAATTCAGAGCAAGTATATATTTACATGTAAACAAGAAAGAGATCGATCGGTCATCCACTGACCACTTCCCAGATCTGATACAACTTTTGGATGCTGCTATTTCGAATATTATAACTGAACAATTTTGCAACTAATACATTAAAGATGTGGAAGGCCATAATTGTATCCAAAGTTGTAAACAAAAAAACTTCTTTTGCTTAACCCCTTCCCCGCTCATGACGGAGCCGCTCCGTCATGAGCCACGGTTGCCGTGTGCTCATGACGGAACGGTTCCGTCATGTCACGGCCGTTGGCGGCCACTCCGCCTACGCGGCGCTGTTTCCCCGCCTGTGCGGGGGGACAACGCAAATGGGCGGAGTCATGACGGAACCGTTCCGTCATGAGCACAGCTCAACCGTGGCTCATGACGGAGCGGCTCCGTCATGAGCACAGCGCCACCGCGCTGCCCCCCCGCGCCGCGGCGGAATTCCCGCCGCGGCGAAGGGGTTAAATATATTTTTTCATTTGTATCCTTTACTAACCTCACAAAAATCTAGCCTACAACACAACTTTTTATGATGATTACAACGCAGCTCATTTTACAGGAACTTGGATAAGGGTTTTTAAACCATGGCATAACAATTAGGTATTTCCTCTGCAAATTGTTTATTTTATCACAACATTTGCCCCAGTAAATAAAAGTGTATGTAAACTCGAAATGTCAATAAAATATAAAAAACTTAGCATAAATGAACTTGAAGGGTAACTTCTAGGAGCAGAAACAATTAAAATGAGACCTTTCCTTTCTGTGTTTTCTAATGTTAGTGTCTTATTCCAGACACCCCGCCACTGCTTTGAAGAGATAAATATAGCAGGTAACTACAAACCGCTAAACTCAAAGCTGTACCACCTGTCAATGAACTCTCAAGGGGACATATATTTCTTCCAACTCTTCCTTGTTTTGCAGCACTAAACCCTCCTCGATTCCATACCTGATGGTTCCTGTGGGAGAAGGAAGAGGGCTGATGAGGTGTGCCATGTTGTCTGGAATGTTGATTGTTAGGGGAGCTATCTGAGGCTGAACGGGTTTGACTGGAGACTCCGGGGCTTCTTGTTTTTCTTTCTTTTCACTGGACAAAGCTGTGAATGTTATCTTGATATTTGTGCTGGGAAACCTGAAAGTACATCTGAAAAACAAAATATGACGTTTAAAGTCAATCTTTCAGAAGAGGCTTTTTTTACTCAGTTGTATCAATTAAACATTGCCTTGTACATTACTATTTACTCGTTAACCCTGTTGGACAATTGAATCAGTTCGGGAAAATAAGAAGAGAGAATGCCTATAGTGTTGGCTAATCTACTTTGAAAAGAGGTTTTAGAACTTCAGGAAGAGAGCAGATTGCACTACAGCATTTGACGTGCAAGAGTAGCTTACATGAATACACCAGATATTGTCCAAGCAGCAGCAGTGTGAGCTACAGACATGGATAACAACATATAGTACAGAAAGAGGCAGTAAAAGCTAAGCCAGCGCACGCACATAGACACATCCAAAGAATCAGATCCAGCAGCAGCAATTCAAACTAAACAGGTACACACAGGCAACATGGGCATCATACTGCAAGACCTGTGCACACACAAAACTACCCTAACAGACACACATGTGAAGGTAGAAAAGTGGAGAAATTATGCCAGTATCCCACTCAGATCACTAGAAATGGGCGAACCACGGAAGGCTCCAGCCAGATGCCTAGCTCTGACCCGACTTGAGATGCTGTTTGACAAAGGAGCTCAAAATGAGCCGCTCTGGAGGCAAGGCACAGCTTGACCGCGGGGCAAAATGGCTGCCAGACCAGAGCGCTCCATGCTGGAGTTTTCTTTGAAGAAAATGCTGGTGACATGAGACAGAGAAGCATTTCTTGCAGCGTCTCTCCTTATGAACATGCTTAGGTGAGCAGAATGTCCTTTTCAGCGCTCCTTGTGCCGGTTTTAATCATTTAATGAGGATGCTCCTGATATCCTCACTCAGTTATTGATGTGGCCAAATTAGTTTATTTCAGTGCTTCAGTAACACAGTATCGTTTCTGCACAGCACGTGGAGTCGCGGTTGTGAAGGACTTGAATTTGTTTTACTGCAGATATTACTTGAAGCAGAATTTCTCATTTTGACTCTCCATAACACTATTTCACAGCATTTATTTGAATAGATGCCATACAAGGCTATTGGTGCTGCTGTCTTATGCACATATAAGGAAGGTTCGTTAATCCTTGTTCCATATTTACGGGTATACATGTGTAAGGCCTATCAAAGTTCAAATCTATCTCTGGTGTCTTGACTGAGCTTCCAGTCAGAAAAAGAGTTGCCTTTAAGGCATTATGTTTGGCATATAAAGCTCTGCATGGAACTGGACCAGAGTACCTTAAAAGGAAATTCAGGTGGCACTTTCCAAATAGACTGCTGCGATCTGCTCCTTTAAGTTCAGTCATTGCTCCAAGAATTAAGAAGGCTCTGTGGGGTGGCCGAAGTTTTGCCTATTCCGCCTGTCAACTTTGGAACAGATTGCCTAAGCATCTTAAAAGACAGTTCAATTTTGTTATCTTTGGGAAGCACTTAAAATCTTGGCTGTCCTCGTTGTCTTTCTAGTTTTACTTCTTTCCTTTTCTGGTTTTTAAGGTTGAATGTCAGGATCATGCTAGCGCCAAAATGCCCTTGGGCATTCGCGCATGCGTTCGAAATTTCAAATCAAATTTCAAATAAGGCTATGGAGAGGTCTTGTTATCGGCATAAGGCTTGTTTATGTTCATTTTTATCGTGCTCATTAACATATCTCAATAACTGGATTAAGTTTGCAACTCAAGGGGTGTGTTGTTTTGATCCTAACTTCTAGTGGTAATTCCACTTTGTTATATGCTCACTTTGTATGGGTAAAACAAGGAAGCTCAAATTATGTTTGTGTCCCGTGGTGCCTTCAAATCTGATGACTTGTGGATTTCAACGGCAGAGTCTTTCTTCTATGATGCTTATGCCTTCCAATACTTCAAGTTGCCCTCATTGTCTACATCTTCTTTAAAGCTTACTCCAAGACCCACCCTCTACTGTGAAATCACATTTATTTATTTTGTTGGGCATTTTGCTCAACAAAATAAGAGCTTTGAGTCCATTTGTAGCGGAAACAAACACTCTTATTCAAGACCTAGATAGCAAATGGTCCAACATAGAAGCAAAGGTCTTTTTGATGGAACAGATAATCAGTGATGCCCAGGATAAAGCAAATAAAAGTGTGTCTTTTGAGAGAACAAAGTGGCTCATCTAAAGTTGCAAACAGAAGATTTTGACACCAGAAATCAAGTAAATCTCTACATTTATAATCTTTCAGAAGTAATTGAGGGCAATGATTAAATTTCCTTTTTTACATCCTTCTTACCTCAATCAATGAATCTACTGACTTCCACAATGCTGACCATCCATAGCCAAACGCTTCTTTACCCAAACCTAGAGGCGCTATTTTCTTTCTAGAATTTACTGACTTGTTGAGAGTCCTCAATGGAGCCAAAACTAAAGAACATTTATTTCACCAGTAAAGAAAAGATAAATTTCTCAAGACGCTTCCACAGCAACAGCGGCCAGACGGAAAGAATTCCTTGATCTTCATCCTCAACTTCATGCACTGGGTAATCTATTTAGTTTGATCCACCCATGCCTCTTCAAAGTGACATACAGTGATAAAATGATTACTTATGATAAACCTGCTAATTAAGAACATTTTAAGAAGTCATTCTCCTATTATTATGGATAAATCTGATCCTTCCACAAGATGAGGAATTTGCTGGTTCATAGAAGATAATTTATTTGTTCCCTTTATGGTTTAATTTTTCTATAGTTTTATTCCCTTAATGGTTGGTATTCTGTTCTAATCTTATTTCTTTCATTCTACATGTTGTTTCTGTTTAGCATCCTTGTGTCACAACACAAGTCTTAATTGCGCTCCATTGTTAGTATGCTGTGCCCCCCTGCTGTCTTATCTTTACCTTGTGCTGTCACCAATCCCAACTTTTTGTTCACATTTACAAGGTATGTTCCCTCAGTCATTTATTTGACATGCACCAACTTTCACTTAGACCTTTTTCCCATTTTTCTTACATTTCTTTCCCTTTCTCCATCTCGCCTTTCTTGTTTTAGCTGTGTAGACCCTCGTCTTCTTTCTTATATTTTCATGGATCGTTTTTCTGCTCAAAGTTCAACTGTATTAAAATACTTTACATATACTGAAGATTTCTTTGTTGTTGTATAATTGTTTTGAGCACAATTCAGAGTGTTACTTGGAATGACAAAAGATTTATTAATCCTATTAAAAGGCAGTGAGTTTTGCATCACTTAGCCAAATATGAACCAGATTTAATTCTCCTTCAAGACACCCACCTTAATGAACCCGGAGAGTTAAGGTTTAAACATGGTTGGGCGGATTCAGTATTAGTCTTTCAAACACCTCATAAGAAAAGGGGTATGATTATTTTATGTAATAAAAAATTAAAATATACAATGGTGTGCCAGTAAACTGACAGAGGGTAGATGACTGTTGACAAATGTATTGTTAATATTACTCCTCTTATGTGTATGGCCCTACCCAAGCAGAGTACAATATTTGTGCTGGTGTTTCCTGAAAATGTTTGCAATGTGAAGAATTTTTTGTTCTGGGGGGTGCCTGTTACCAGATTATGGTCCCCTTACGTGACTGCCAGTCAATCGTTAAATCTATTCCCCAAAAAATGTATTAACAATTTCACTCCATTATTGCATAGAGAACTCTCACTGAGTCCTGGAGAATTTGAACCCCTTATTACAAGAATACTCTTATCTCTCCATCTTACGGTTCACTTACTAGACTTGATCACCTTTTTGATAGCAAACCATTACCCCATAACATTCTCCAATCTGATTATGGATCAGGACTCCGTGATTAATGATTTGGACTTAATTTCTGCATTTTCCTCTTCTTTGCCAAGTATTTTTTTAAATATTTACAGGGACCCTGACATTCATCAGGAATTATTATGGGAGACATTTAAAGCTACTGCTTGTGTTTTTATTACCGATCACGTATCTAAAAAGAAGAAACAGTCTGATAAACACAAGGTCTTACTTTCCACTATAAAACATTTGGAGATGCAATCTTATTTATCTAAATCTGAAACGGATTTAAAGAAACGTATTCGAAACAAAATGCATTTTAACAAAATATCTACCGACAATGCTTCCTCTATTTTACTTAGTAGAAAAGCTATTTATTACGGTGGACCCAAAAAAGGAAAACTTTTGGCTAACTATTTAAAGATCAGAAAGCAACGTACCAATTTTGACTCTAAAGATACTCCCCTAGGTCACTGTGTATTTAAAGACAATGACATGCTAGCGGACTTTGTGAATTTTTATTAGACTCTTTATACTCCAAAAAGAGTTGCACAATCTCCTCATATTGACTATTTACAAGCTACCCACAGACCTGGTCACAGAGATCTTAATTTTTCCCTTCTTGAGAAGGATGCATCTTTATCAGAAATATTCCAAGCATCTTTTTTGTTTGAATCTTTTTATTAAGCTTTATGCATTCTGTATACAGCATATGCAGAGAAGAAAAGCAAGATTATAGTCTCCTGTACAGCTCAGATAATGCATGTAAGAGACATCACAGAATTAGGAAATACAGCGTTTAACAAGTGTGGAGGGTAAATCAGAGAAGTGATCACTGAAGCAACAAGTCACACTTGTTGCAGGAGGTTCCATAAAGTATTTACCAAATTAGGGCAATGAACGGTCCATGTACATCCCATAGTGTTCAGCTGCCCATATCTTCGCAGTGGAGGAAAAGAGAGTCCATTACAAGCAAACTAAATAGCAACAAAAACTGGAGCTCTTGACTTCAAATTCAAGCACCTCGCCTCCCCTCCCCACCCCCAGCCCATTTCCCCTATTGCAGTACCTGGCGCGTCAGCAAATGTGAAAATCTGAAATACAGCCTATTTGGGCCTGGGCAGGAGAAAAGAGAGAGAGCTGTCTGGTATAGTGCTAGTCCGTGGGTATAATAACTAACCACCACGCCATCCCCAGTTTAACTATGTGAAGAGAAATATTCTAAACACTTAACTCTTATGAAGGGTAAAACTCCAGGCCCCAAATGTTTTACCGTAGTATTTATCCTTCATTTTGGTTCCTACATTACAACAACTTTTTAGACTTTTTCTACCTCTGGTACTGCTGGGGGTACTTTTCATGAAGCCACAATTTCATTTATAAAGACAGAAAAAAAATCTGCCTCACTGTAAAAATTACACCCATCTCTTGTGAATGTGGACTATAAGTTTTTGTCAAAATCGCCTAACACCTGGATTGACTCCTACCCAAGCTTAGCTGTAGAGAACTATCAGGTTTTATCAAGGGCCAACTAGCTTTGGATACAACTAGATAATTTTTTAATGTCTTGAATAAATCATCTTTCCTTTACTACTCTCTGGCGGCCATCGCTGTTGATGCAGAGTAAGCATTTGATAGGACCGATTGGTCCTTCCTGCTAAATCTTTGAAATGGCATGGCTTTAGGCATAACATTATCTTCCTTATTTCTTTTTCTTACCAAACTCAAACAGCTTTCATCACAAGCCAGTTATTTTCAACTTCACATGGCGGTCCCCAGGGATGTGCTTTATCCCCACCTTTATTTTATTGACTCGTGATCCTTACCCTTCCCAAATTTGTGCCAATCCTGTAATTTCAGGTTTTCATTATGGGAGTCGTCAACTAAAACTATCAGCTTATTTTGAACTGGACAGTTCTGAACCAGCTTTACTTAAAGAAATCTCAGCTTTCTCTTTTGTCTCAGGTTATAAGATAAATGCTGATAAAACGGACACGCTTCCTCTTAAAAGTTTGCATCAAGCACTCTCCTTTGATTCTATTGGGTTTCAGTGGAAATCATCTAAGATTGAATATTTGGCCATCTGGTTTATTAACTCAATCAAGGAATCTGTAATAGAAAAGGCTTAAAAAATGTTGAACATTTGCTTTGCCTCAATTCAATTAGAATCATAATCTCTCCTATTTTGTGATTAAATTTAATTAATGATCATAATAAATATCCCTTTTTCCTTTTTTGTTAAAAGAAATCTTTAATTCTATCTTTCTAAATTTCTGTAGCGTAAGAAACAAGCATTTGCAATGCAATAGGTGTCGCATTTTTGCGAGTTTGAGCTATTGCCATTGTAAATGACTTTTATTTACATTTTGATTTAAAAAACATAAATAAAAGGCATTTTTATTTACAATGCCAACAGCTTAAATTCTCGTTTTTCAGTAGTCCCCGCTGTTTCAAAGAGGGCGGCAGTCGGTCTGCTCTTAAGGGGTGCCTGAAGAGTAACTAAATGGAATGTTACATGTCTGTGTCTGATAGAGGAATAAGCCAAACAGGGGAGGGAGACGCTGAAAACTATTTAAACGACAGGCATGCGAGAAGAACTAATAAGGCCAACGTTAAGTGTCTGCGTGGTACTCAGAGCATGATAAGCTCCGCAGACCACACACAAGCTGATGCAAAGCCTAATCACAGTAAAACTGTATGCAAATTTGAGGACAGCCTAATACATTACACTGCGTTTGAACACATCAAAAAGAATGAAAAAAACAGATTATGGGTATAAATTAAATGAGCAGTAACAGTGAGTCCTGGAGCGAACGGATATCATGCCTGTGTGTCACCCAACCCAGCACCGTCGAAAACACCTTAGCCAACTATACGTGCAGGCACTTTCTTACGTCAAAGTGTGTAAGGAGGAAGTGTTCTTTGGCAAGAAGCTATGGCGCCCCAAAACCAATTGAAGAGCTTTGCATTTTTGAAGATCGCAGTATAGTGTACATTTTATACTTAGTGTCTGTCTATTCATTGGCCGCTTAAAGATTCGATGAAGCATCACCACAATGTGTCCCTGCCTTTGCGCATGCATTGCCCCTCCATATACTTCTCACAGGCGAGATGAGGGCATCGGCACGGTCTAGGGCGGACTATGCATGCAGTATCCCCTACATCACCAATCAATGGAGATGGGGCATCAGCACCGACACCGTATCGGTGCACGCAGATCTTTATAGTCTGCTCAGGGAGCCATCAGTATTGCTAGGCGCTACATACAATTATCCAGTACCGGCTTAGGCGATGAGACGCGCTGTGCAGTGGCGCGCAGCAAGCACTGCGCACGATGTCTGTGCCCCTCCATGGTTTCCTGACGCCAGTGTGCATGCAGGGGCACATGATGAACACGACAAACATTAGCGGCAGGGACTCCGGGCAGCCATGCTGGGGGTTGCCCTACCTTTCAGACGAGGACGACTTCTCGGAGTTAACTGACATCAGCAGCTCACTGCTTCCGCTGGCCGTGTGGAGAATGATGGTGGAGTGCCGAGGCCGGGCCGCTCTCGCTCTGTGTGGGGTTATTTCATGCTCTGTTGCGGGTGCCGCGTCTGGGTTCACGGGCGCTGCGGCTCAGGGAGGCTTTCGAGCAGGATCCAGAGGCGATGGTGGCGGCCTGGCTGCACAGTGCACATGACTACCAGGGAGGCGGACGCTACCACTGTACGCGGTACGGGGGAGGCCGTTCCCACTCGCACCACCTCACACCGGGGGGGGGGGGGGGGGGGGGGGGATGGTGGGGGGATGGTGGGGGCGGGGAGGGGGACGGGGAGGGTGGATGCGTGATTCGAGTAACAGTGAAGTCGCAGCAAAGCTCGGGTGCGTGCCTGGGAATGGCGGGTGATGGAGTTGTACTGCCCGAGGTTCCAAGGATCTGTTATGGGCAGATGAGCTGGCCCTTTAACGCTCTTCCCATGCCTGGACTAACATGGCCCTATGAATCCGTGCTTTGTTGTGCTCTCTGAGAGCGATGCTTCGGCTGCCATTTCAATCTACACCGGGAAGCTCAGCAGGCATAATAATGCCAATAGCCTCTGAGTGGTTACAAAACAGTGACACTAAAACAAAATTACACAAAAACCCCATTGTCTCCTTAGCATCTTTCAACCACTTGCCTGAACGAGCACTAGAGATTATGTAGTTCTCGAGACTTGGGCAAATGATGTGAATAAATACGTTCAGGGCTGCTCACCATAGTAACCTGTTTTTAACGAGTGGTGCACGCATGCGCCACAGCGACACGTGGTTTCAATTATAGCGCCCGTGTCTGGGCACGATAATTTAAACCACATGGCAGCGGTGCGCGTAACAGACACCAATTGGCCATGGGCGGAGCAATGCGCCCGCCTTTGGCCTATTGCGTGCTCTCTTTGCAAAAAAACATGCACGCAAAGCCCAATAGCGTAAGCCAAAAGGAAAAGCACACGCACGAGCGTGTGCGATTCCTTACTCCGTTTTCAAACCCCGTACAAGATGTCTCTCGCTGCGCGAGCAATGCTACGCACTGCAACGCTAGGCGCGAGACTTAAAAATGGACTATTGTTATCACACCTCAAGAAAGCTGAACAGGAAGGATATACAAACTTTCCAGCTGTTCATCTTTATCTTTTTAACTGTTTTTGCTTGTGGTTATAACAGTTTAATACAAACAGTATTGTCCAAGGACAACGTTTGTTAGCCCCTTACCTGCAGAAGTCCAAAGTGTGGATTGAGCCTGTCTCCTAGGAGATTCTGAATAGAGGAGCACCTCCCCAGCCCCACCCCAGGGTCAGCAAACCTAGGCCCGCTGATTGGCTCCCCAGCTCCCAGGCAACCCTGAGCCCTCCTCTCACACCTGCCCAGGCCCCTAAAGGGTTTGCTGGGTGAACAACAAAAGATTCACCCCCATTTTGTGAGCTGTAGTTTCCCTATGCCCCAGATTGCAGTGAACAAAAGACCAGCAGGTGGTAAGGAGGCAGACTAGTGCGGTCTCTTTCCTAAAATCTAAAAAATGATTTTCCGTACCCATGATGCACCACTTTTTTTTTTTCTTAACTTTATTTGCTTGTGGTTGTTAGTTTAAAATTTGTAGTTTTAACCTGCCCACGATTGCATAATGTATCCCTTGTTTTGTTGTCATTTAACCTGTTGAATTTTGGGATTTGCAGTCCAAAATCTATAGTTTTTTCCCTCTCACTCCCTGTGACTATCTGTTTTTCCCTCCTAATTTCTCCCTTGCTCTGTGCTATGACCTGTATGTTAAGCAGTCCATCCCCAGCTCCCATTTTGTGCTAACAAGTGAGTGAAACCAGCTTCCCCTCCCCCTAGCAACAGGGATATTCTACATCAGAGAGAGAACAGAGGGTGCTCTGAGACAAAAGTAATCTGCTGTGAGCTGTTTAAGTTGTTTTACAGGGATTGTGCACTCGTTTTTGGCTAGGAGAGTAAGTAAAGTTTTATACAAACAGTATTGTTAGAGGACAAAGTTTGTTAGGCCCTTACCTGTAGACGCACAAAGTGTGGATTGAACCTGTCTGTCTCCCAGGAGATTCTAAATAGAGGAGCAGCTTCCAACTCCCTGGCAAGCAAACCTTGTCGAAGGTTCCTGGGACCTTATATAGCCTGCTATTGGATGGTACATGTGTGCACTGATTGGTGGTTGTATTTGGTGTTTCTATTGGGTTAGTGTTCTCATTGGTTGGTTATATGAGGGTTCTGAGTGGCTTCTGGGTCAGTGATTCAATAAATATA
Source organism: Triturus cristatus (assembly GCF_964204655.1). Lineage (NCBI taxonomy): Eukaryota > Metazoa > Chordata > Amphibia > Caudata > Salamandridae > Triturus > Triturus cristatus. The sequence continues at coordinate 460,618,968 of NC_140590.1, read as the reverse complement.
GGGTTGGGACTAGGGCTAGGCTTTCTATTGGAAGTAGGGATTGGTGTTTCCTGTGTGATTGGTTGCTGGGACTTGGATTGGGGCTAGGATTTGGCTTCCCATTGGAAGTAGGGATTAGGGTTTCCCCGTGTGATTGATGCTTGAACTAGGGCTATGATTGGCTGTAAGGTCTTGGTCTCCTTTTGGTTCTAGAGTTCAGGGCTACTGTTGTGATTGAATAGGGTTAGGGCTCCCACTAACCAAGGCACTCATCACTAACACAACCCAATTCTACACCATACTCATCTACAAACCATCCAGACACTCACTCCCCACTCTAATTAATCCTAACAGACCCCCTTTTATCACTAACAAACATATACTCAGCCTTTCATCATTTGTCCAAACACACTCCTCTTCCTTCTACCATAACACCAACGCACAACACTTACACTACAGCACACATTTTAACTCTTGCAACAAACCAGTCTAAGACAAACACTCTTGCCTCTACTTCATCCCCTCCTACACACAACATACACTCTACTCACAAACACATCACAACAACCTCTACCTTACAACTTCCACTCACAAACAATATTATACAAACAAATCCACCTCATGAAACAAATACACCAGCACCTCTTTTCACTACTCCTCAAAAACAAAACCTATCACGCACACCAGCACAACAAAATCTCTCAAGCGCAACACCTCATAATACTTATCACAAAATACAAACACTCACCTTTCAAACTACACAAAGGAACAAACTCCAAAGCCAAGCTTTCTCTCTCCCACCACACCTAAAGTAACACAGCAACTCTCTTCCAATTGCCTCTCATCCATTGGACAATTTAGAACCTTACTACATGACCCACATGCTGCACCACCACCCCTGACTCATACACCTTCCGCCCTAAACTCACGCAAACAATATAAGCAACGTGCCACACTTCACAACTTCGCTTCTCCATGACCACTGCACAACAATGTTACACCACAAAAACAACTCAGCGCACCAACTCACTCTCAAACATCGTCTCCACCACCTACACACACAGACCCATCAAAATGCCTTCTAAGCCTCCTGAACGAGGACCACATTACAGAACAGCTACACGATTGCTATCCTAATACAGCTAATACCCGCAATAAAAACACATCTGCTACAAACCCACACAATACTGAACACTCTTCTACAAAACAAAGACTCACTGTCACCAAAGCACATTCTCTAAACTGTCCACTAACAAATGCTCGATCGCTCTCTAAAAACAAATATCACATCTACGACCTTCTCACTGACACAAAACCAGACATACAATTAATAACTGAATCATAGTTAGGAGATGATATGGCTCCAGTTCTGCATGAAGCCGTTCCTCAAGGCTATCAAAGATCACCCAAAATCGTATAGGCAAAGATAGGAGGTGGCCTAGATGTTGTGTTCAGGCAAAGATTACATATCACTATAGTTGACAACATCTCCATAAATAATTGTGAGGCTCTTCAAACCAGATGCAATCCTACACAGTCTTCCTCCTGTAACTTCCTGCTCCTTTACAGACCTCCACCTAGCAAGGCGACATTCCCAGACACACTTCTAGACACAGTTTCAAACCTGTTAACAATACACTCCAATCTATGCATTCTGGGTGACTTTAACATTTGGTTTGATAAATCCACTATGCCCCATCCGAAAACAATAGTCACTGGCCTAGATGCACTGAACCTGCATCAAATCGTCCACAGACATCGCTGGACACATCCTAGATGTCATTTTTGCTAATGCCGAACTAGTTGAATTTCAAACTATAACTTCAGTCACATGGTCAGACCACCATTTGTTTCCTTCCCAACATAAAATCACAAAGTGACTCACCTAAAACTACCTTATGTGCATCCACCTACTGACCGTGGAACAAACTCAATTTGGATACACATAGGAACACAACTAACATCCACTACAGATCTGGAAACAAATTTTGTTAAACAACTATATGAGTGGCTACAGGAAGCTTTTGACATCCTGATACCACTAAAAACCACACAACAGAACAAAAGAAAAAAGTACCTTGGAGAAATATATAGATTAAAGCTATTAAACAAATTAGAAAGCTGCAATGTACCTGGCTCAAAACAAACACCAAACAAGACAAACTTCACCTACAGAAAATTAACAGATCATACAAGTCAGCTATCAAGAAAGCAAAGAAAAGGTACTAATCAGACTGAATCCAAAATGCTAAATGTGAAAATAAAGAACTCTATAAAATACTCAATGAATTTCGTAAACCAAATTGCCTAGAAGGAACTCATCCCGTTACTCAAGATTGCACAGACAAACTGGCAAATCATTACACAGACAAAGCAGATACGTTGGACTCATACTTACAAACAGACAAAGCACCAGCACTAACCCTTTTACAAAACAACAATCCAAGAATACACTAACCCAGCCTCTCCGTTCCTTCCAACACATCTCACACAATGAATTTGTGGTCCTGATCAAAGCAAGCAGGCCTGCCAGTAGCCCTTCTGACCAGTGCCCACCGCAAACTTTAAAGACAATTCTTTACCAACATCTGCTGCCGCTCCAGTAAGAAGAATCATCAATGATTCCTTAACTACCGGAATATTTCCAGAAGAACTCAAAAAGTCATACATACACCCTTTACTAAAGAAAACAAACTTGGACCCGCTGAACCCGGACAACTACAGACCCATTACAAATGGACCTTTACTGGGCAAACGGATAGAAAGAGCAGTGTTCGCCCAGAAGTCACTATTCATGGAGGGAATGCCATACTTTCGGACATCCAAACAGGATTCCGTCAAGGAAGAGGCAGAGAATCTGCCCTCCTTGCCATCTGGGATGGCCTAAAGAATATAGTTGACCGCAACGGGGTTGCTATGCTACTCCTCTTGGACCTCTCGGCTGCCTTTGACACAGTTGACCATAACACTCTGAAACAGACTACGAAGCTGGCATAGAGGGAACTGCTCTTGACTGGATCGCATCCTACCTTTGAAACAGAACTAATATCATCCATACCCCAACTTTCTCGTCCAAACTGTAGTCCACAAAAGCAGGGGTCCCTCAAGGCTCTATCATCTAGCCCATGCTTTTCAACATCTACATGAAGTCATTACCGGTACTGATCAATCAATTTCACCTCACGTGCTATAACTATGCAGATGACACACAAATACTCCTTCAACTATTCCAGACAATGGAAACTCTCCAATTTTAAGTTGTCTCAGAGCTGTGGATCAATGGAGGACTTTGAGCCATCTCAAATTGAATACTTCCATAACAGAAATACTCATGTGTGGCGATTAGAAACATTATGACACACTTGCCCCCTGGCCTGATGAACTGGAATCACCTCTTAAAGTATCGAAGGTAGTAAGAAACCTTGGAATGACCATGGACTCCAAGCTATCGATGAATGCCCAAGTGGACAAACTAGCAAAATCAAGCTTTGTCATTATAAAAACTCTGCGACAAATCTTCCCTCATTTGGGATTTCCACACAGAGTACAAGATACCATCTCCCTTGTTCTGTCCAAACTCGATTACGCCAATAGCCACTTCCACGGATCACCTTTAACGACCATGAAAATACTACATCGGATTCAGAACTCAGCTGCCAGACTACTCTTGCATATCAAACGGCGAGACCACGTCTCACCTGCCTTGAAAGCCCTGCATTGATTACTGTTTGGCAGAAGAACCACGTTCAAGCTGCTTTATCATCACCCACAAAGCAATACATGGAATGGGACCGCTCTTCATCAGGAATAAAATCACCAAAAACTTTCAACAAAGGAACCTCTGTTCTAGAGTGGCACCTCGCCTCAAATCTCAAAATACAAGAAAAAAAACATGGGTGGCACATCCTTCTCTGTTCAAACAGCCAAACGATGGGATTCTTTACACCCCGGACATAAGATCCACAGACAACCACCTTATCTTCAGAAAACTACTCAAGAATTGGCTCTTCCCCACATAAGCACCACACGCAAACATAAATATACAGCATATCCCTCTGTATACAAGCATGTATTTGTACTATGGATATGTACCTATCTTTTTGTTTTGCTCTGTATAAATAATTAGAATAATTATGCTGTTAAAAAAGAAATAAGACATTTTAAGTATAACACTAGAAAACCAGAGTTTATCTAATGCATCTTTAATCTACATATACTTACTTCCTTTATGCATCTATAAACTTTCCATGTACTTAAAGGATCTATATATTTATTACTTTCTTTTAATTCAGCATATCCAATGCACTACCCTATTTCTCACCCTATACGTCTCTCAATATATCTTCTACCCCAACTTCCTGACTCATCTCAAATTTCTTTCTACTACTCTTTCCAACGCACAACACTATTTCTCACCCTATACCTCTATCAATATATCCTCTACATCCACTCTCTAATTTATCCCAAATCCCATACCACTACTATGATCCCCAAAATAAACCCTTTCTAGACTCTCCCCGATTCTACCCCTCGATCCCCCAAAACAAGCCTTTCTAAACTCTTCCCTCTGACTCTTCCCCATCACATCCCTTTTTACTCATCCCAAGCCTCGTTCTACTGCTATGACCTCGAAAACAAACAAAAAAAGTCTAAATCCTTCACTCGTCTATCCTTCCAATATCCTTTTCAATCAAAATAATAGACTAACATGTCCACTTCTCATATTTCACTATACTAATTCACCACTAATCCTTTACGGGTTCTAGCGTAACGTGCTACTTGCCGAAAAAGCACTCCAACACCTTATCAGGGGTAGCAAGGACTATATAAATGCAAACCTTTCTCCCTCTTCTATCCCTCCTCTACCCAAATAACTGAATAATATATCCACCACTCAAATTACTTTCATATTTTACTCTACTAATTTTCAACACTAATCCTTCATGGGTTCCGGAGTAGCGTGCTACTCGCCGAAGATGCGATTCAATGCCTCGTAGGGGTAGTAAGCGTTATATATATGTAATTACAATATAATACAAAGCCTTCAGTTTAAAACAAGCATCACAGTGGTTGCCCAATAATCCTTTCCAACTTAAACCATGATGGCTTGATATTGAACAAACCTTGCTGGCTCCCTTTTCTCTTGGGGAGGCAATTATCTTTTCTTGAAAAGCATGTTACATCATTCGCCATTGCTTAGACATACCTGTCATTTACTGAAGTCGCTGTCAATCGAACGCTATAACTTATGACATCATCTTACAGTTCCCTCTCTGGTATACCAATCTCATTACCATCAATAACAATACAATATTTTTGGAAAACTTGGAGACAAAACAGTATTGTAAAATTTGGGGATTTATTTTATGATGAGACTCCAATGTCTTTCCCTAATTTTCAAACATTCTTTAAAAGTCGCCAATCCTTTCTACCCACGCTTTCTCTTTGAATTAATATTATTTTCTATGTTCTTCACTCACTACAAAATGTTCTGACACCTTCTTCAGACAAGTAAGGTATGTGTATTATTTTGGCTTCTACTCCTAAAGCCTCCCCTTTACATAACCACCCAAGTCCAAAGTTTCTCTGGGAACCGGATCAATTTCACTCAAGATATGGTATATAACCCTTAAGGTATCCAGAACGGCTATTACAACTCAAACATCATTTTTATTTCATCGACTTTATATCACTCCCACTCGAATAGCTACATTCTCAACAGATACGGATGGTAAATGTTGGTCCTGTGATCATACCAAAGGTGATTTTGTGAATGTCATTCAGTTGTCCACAGACACTATCATTTTGGCATGTTTGGTCTCAACTCAAAATCATTTTTTCAAATCAGTTGTTCTTCATTCCTTACGCTACTTTTTCTGGGTAGTCTGGTTGATAACCCTTGTATTCATAATAAGTTTCTTGATCTAATTTTGGCGTTAACTTTTAAACAAACAATATTTAATTGGAAATGTTCTTTCAATATTTTAATAAAATATTGGTGGTTAAATGTAAGTTTGTATCACAGGTTAAACATGGCTTCCACATACAAGGAATGTGAAGAGAGAATTATCCTAGTTACCACTGACTAATGTTTTAGGCAATGTTATTAATACCTCACATATTAATTGCATATCTTTAGAAAATTTTAAGCCGCCATAATTTGCTAAATTTACTGCTTTTGCTCTAGTTTATATCTTCTTGTTACCTATTTGACAATCAATGTATTTACTGCCTTTTTAATTTTACTATTCGGCCTTCAAGTATTTGTTACATTCCACAATTTAATGTATCGGCCTCTCCACCCCTCCACCCCCTCTCTGCAGGTAAATTGAAAAAATTTGAAAAAACATTTTACAAAGTGTTACTCTCTATTGTATTTGATGGTCATCAATAAAGCTTTTCAAACCCCAAAAAAGGAGCAGTCCTTTCATGTGCCTGCCACCCATGCAGTAATCTCCGGCACCACGCATTTAAGACAAACAATTAACCTTTTCTGTAATTAGGACTGCGAACAAGCTTCCCATCTAGTGGTGAATTGCACAAAGAGAAACAGGAAACCCTGGATTAATCCCGGCTTCCTCACTTGACCAAATTATGTGATACTGATTTGGGTGGGGGGAGTAGGCAATTCCTGGCCATTAATCATGCCATGCACCCAGAGGCCAGATGGGGACCCATACCTATGCAATTTCTATGATCTGAATCACAAAACAATACGCAAGAATACAGAAACAGTAAATCAAATAAATATAGCATTATGAAATTTTTAATTCACAAACAAAAACATCTTCAAAAATCTAAATTTTAATCAGAAACTTGGAATTTTCCAAACTTTCGTTTTATTTCTAAAAGACAAAACGATACGTCGGACACTAGTATCTCATTTTGTCTTTTTTGCTCTCAATGGATGCCTTCTTTTTGTCAGCATACATCAGTCCTTTATTTGAGGTTACCAATCATCCATACTAGATGGTTTTTGTATACTTGTACTGCTCCCACGAACCAAGATAAGGATACCAATTTAATTTTTAGCCTTCAAATTCCTTCACTGGTACAGAGCTTTCTTTAATTCTCACTTACCTTTTTATGATTGTATAATTTATTAATCTGCTAGTATTATAATTTCTAGACAGTAGCACACACCCTAGGTAGGCTTCGCAGACCCCTGGTCTAACTGGTTCTTTTTCAGGTCTATAAAACTAAAATATATGTTTATCGAATAAATGTGTATATGAGAGAGGTTCTTAACCACTTGTTGGCTAATTAAGCTTTTGCCTCTTGACAAGTTACTTTTTTAATAAAAAACGAAGGGAGGATTTTATGACGTTCATTATCCTCTAATGTAGAGCTTTTCTGTACAAAATTTGCGCAGCAAGGCTGGACTAACGTACGTGTGTTTCAAAAACACGGAGGCAATTGTACGTTGGAGCTATAAAATCCACTGATCAGATACTAAATATTAAGAGATTGTATTCAGCGCGAAATGTTTTATACCTTAGGAAATCATAAGAAAATCATATTTGTATCTATTACATTAATGTGTCTTGAAACATTTCTCTTTAATGTTGAGAAGTGGAAGATCGTCTCTGAAAACTGCATTGAGCAGATGGTCTGGCAAACAAGTAAACTGAGGTGTCTTTCTTTGGAAAAGCATCAAAGACATGAATTGTATTTTTCGGAAATCCACATGAACAATTCTACGGGTAACCAGATGCATCTTCTTAATATCATCAGCTCTACCTACCTTACCAGACTGTTATGTTTTTTTTTTTAATATAAATTATTTAAATCTTTTTATAGTGGACCTGCATTATAAATTGTAATGTTGTAATGTATAAAATGTTAGCAAAGCTGAAATTGGGAGGATGGATGGACATTTGATTTGAGATATAATAATAATCCACATTTGTAAAGCGCGAACAATCAGCCGTAAGGGTCTCTAGACGATGGGGGCCGTCGGGAAGATTAAGCAAGCTATTGCCCAGAGTCGTCAGTCACCCTGGCCACGGCGCCACACCTCTTCCTATCGCATCTAACTTGCAAGCTCGGTTCCATGTAGCAGCGACAGCGGTAATGGGCAGAGTACAATACCCAGCTCCCCTCAATGCAACACACATCTCAAGAGTGCAGCAGGATGTGGAATGTCAGACAATAGTACTGGCTGCAGGCACAAGTTACTTCACAGATAGTCAAATGTATGCTATGTATAATGCGTTTTTTTGTTTAACTGGTCTGTAGTGCCCCGTGATATTTGACGCACCTGAAAAAAACTCGCAGCGTAGCGTACTCTATCGGAGAGAAAAATAACATGACACACTTCAATTAACTTTAAAGCAATACAGCTCTCATAAGAAACAATAGCGCACCACCACCTCGCCTAGAAATTCGGTTGTGAGAGTTGTTCAAAAAGATGCTGCCACATGTTCGTCTGATGCCTAACTGTGGACAAGAAAGTTTCAGGAATAACCTAATTACGCACTGGGTATAACCTACTTACGCACTGGGTATGCCTTGAAGAATCACACCGATTCAGTGTTACCAATACATTGATTTAAATAGTAATAGCATTCCTACATTCAAAACCAAAGGGCGCATGTTACCAAATGTTCAACAATTGCGTTGCCATGTTTCCTACAATGGCAGTTTGCAGAGTAACTAATAAAGTACAACTGACTGGTGAATAAATATAATAACGTTAAAATGCTTACAGAAAGGGTGGTATTTAACTATCCAAATGAATACCTTTTTTAAATTGCCCATAGAAAAAATACGTACAGATGGATACAATACCCATGGATACGTTTGACTTCAAATGTGGCAACTACTTCTAAGCCTTACAACATTTTCCATTTTCTGCGCAGTACCTCTCAGTGGAAATACGCCACAGCACGTGGCTAGAGTAAAGGAGAGGAAAGTATTTCTAGCACTGGCAATATATAAACAGATTAAGCATGCATGCTTATTAATTGTGCAACTCACTAGCTCCGAGCACCAACAAAAACAACTTGAGATGGGCACATCCTTTTGTAACTGGCCATTTATCATCAGTCTGAAGCGTGAGAATACCCTCTCGAACGTGGCAAAGTGGCACACACAAAAATCACACTGACATTTGTCGTTGCATGCACTTTAACGCCTTGACAGTCACACGTTATCTGGGTGCCAAAATAACTGTTAGACCATAATGGGTAATGCAATATTAGATAGATCAAAACCATCTCTTCACTAATTCAAAGCACTAAGGCACAAAAGGACAGTGCTATAGAAATGTTTAACAGAGCTAGTACATAAACAGAATTCATCATTGCTGTAGTCTCGCAAAGAACCCCAGTGTTCGGTATAACCGGACCACTGTTGCCACGCAGCCTTCTCCGATGCCCCCCACAAGGACTCTGCTCATATAAACCATGCAGTCACCTTTTGGAGGAGAAAAAAAAAGGCTGCAGTTCTTCACTACACATTTGACATGATCACTGCAATATCCACCTATAGGAGATCAAACTTCACAAATTACCAAACATGATACTATAGCTTAATAGCCCGTTGTAGCGCGGCTATACTGGCCATTAAAAGGCCCGATTCAGCGTTCGTCTCGGGCTTTTAACAAGAGAGTGGAACTTCAATGCCGGTATAGCCCAGCTACGGAGGGCTATAAGGCTATTAGTACATTACACCACTAGAGGGCAGAATGTTCTAACAAATTAAACAAAGGGCTCCGTGAGGCCTTTGTTCACAGAAACAGCTGTGAAGGACAACATTGGAATATTGGAGCTCCAGGCTTCTACCGGCCATTAGAAGCTCGGCACACTTCATTTTCTTTAATGGATCTCCCTACATTCCAATGCTCTAATAATAATTATCATGTTTGGAAATTTGGAATGCTCTGGGCTTCTAATGGTCGGAAGAAGCCCGGAGCTACAACATTCCAAAGTTGTCCTTCGCAGTTGTTGCTGTAACAAAGGCCTCACGGAGTCCTCCGCAGCTGGGCTAACCGGCATTAAAGTCCCACTCCCTTGTTAAATGTTCTCACCTTTGGTCTTTTACGTTGGAGGGGCCTTTATTGGCTAGTATATCCCGCTAGAAGGCTATATTAAAACACTGAAATGTTGGGAGGTCTATTTAAAACAATGGAGTGCTCCGGGCTTCTAATGGCCGGTAGAAGTTCGGAGCTCCAACATTCCAATGTTTGTTTGCAGCTGTTGCTCTGAACAAAAGGCCTTTGTTTTACAAATGAGAACATTCTGACCTCTAGGGACGGAATGTTCTAATAGCCTTAGAGCCCTCCATAGCGGTCTATCGGTCATTAGAGGCCAGTTCCCTTGTTTAAAGCTGGGGCGGGCCTTTAATTGCCGTTTGAGCTTGCTACGGGCTCCAAGGCTATATTCAATCAGTTCATAAATTGGATGGTGATGACCTGTATGCAGGTTCGAGGCACAATCCTGCTACCAACTGTTCGTTCACACCCGGGAGGCCCGGTTAGGCAGCAGGTCCCATGCCTGTGTTGTTCCCATCTCCTTCACAGGAAGCACTGCCGTTTGGCATACCAAAGCCTGCGGGGTCACCAGGCACGCCTTCTTACCCCTCAATGGGGTGCCTTGTTCATGCTGTTTAGTTTGCTCCAACTCTGCCAGTCAACTGCACCATGCTTTCGCGCCCACACATCCCTGGTCTAGATTTTGATCAGGGTGGGTCTTTGTTTCAGCTGCTAATGAATGTGCAGCTGGGGCTGCTTGCCCCCTACTTGTGCTGGGGCTCCCACCTGACAGATTTGCCTGTCCATAGGAGAGCATCGACCAATAGGGAGTGGAGATGTTCGAAGTGGAGATGTTCAAACTGCTGATTTTCTCACATTGCCAGTGGACTGCCTCAGGTTTAACGCCTACCCAACACCGGGCATCTGGTCAGATTTAAGGCATGCAGTGCCGGACAGGGCCATCAATCTAACCCAGCCATTCTTGACCTTCGGCCTCCTCCGATACCCATACACAGCGGCTCGCACACAAACTGCACATAGTCCCTGTTTGGATAAAAAAGGCTTCAGTCCTTTACAAAACATTTGACATGATCACTATTGCATCGCCCATAGATAATCAAACTTTACAAATCACCAAACACAATATACAATTTATAATCAGACCATAAATTGGTTGGGTGAAGACTGCTGTGTAGGCTCGTGGCTTAATCCTGCTACCAATTGTCCGTTCATGGGCAGGGTGACACCGGCTGATCTTTAGGTGCCCTGCCCTTGTTGTCATCCAGACTTCCTTATGAGGGAGCCCTGTCATTAGGCATCCCAAGGAACACTAAATCACCTGGCCCCGCCATTTGACCCTCACTGGGGTGCCTTGTTACCTGCTGTTCAGTTTGTTTTACTTTGACCTCAATGCTCGGGAGTTTTCACACCGAGTCCACTCCCCTCAATTTTCACCATATCCTATATCCCATGTACAGCCCACTAGCTCTCGCCCCCCTGTAATGTTGAGTAGGACAATGGCAAATCACCCCACCCCTATTTCACCCCGATAGGTGGACCCTATCCTAGATGTAATACCTGCAGACTAATCAACCCATGCAGAAACTCCTAGCCCATTCAGAACTTGCACATCCACTATACTCTGCTTCCTACAGTACGGGACCCCTTCACTGTCCTGTGTACTCTCCCCTCCCTTTGCTTGAACCTGGGTATGAGTTCAGACCATACTAAGCAGGCAGGGCCATAAACTGCGCGATCATGGTCATATCTTGTTTCACTGACTCTAGAAACTGCCCCCGGCCTAATGATCTATGGTCGTTGTCCCCTGGATGTACCACTATTACTGTCAGGCCTACACTATGTCTTCAGCAAACCCGAAACCATGAGGAGCAGCTGTCCACCGTGTTTGCCAAACAGACCACCTTTGAACTTCTGACTTCCGTCTCCATCTCTGTGCTCATAACACAAATGAGGACCTGACTAGCCACACCATCTTCTTGTCCTGTTCAACTCCCACAGGGGACCTGCAGATGTCAGCACCAAGCCGTCCTGACATATCTCATGTAAGCATTTGACTCCCACCTGCACAGCCTCATTAGGACTTCCCTCTGCAGCCCATGCTACATCGCTGTAGGGACTACACCCATTTTGAACAAGTGTGTTCCAAACTGCAAAGGCAGCAACCCCACCCTTTTGAATACCTAGCGTATGATTGTAGTGAAGGGATCTGCTCATGAATGTCCCGTCATGTATGAATAGGGACGGTTCGTCCAGCTGCCTTTTCACTAGAAATACCAGTGTTAAGCACACCACACATCATTCCACTGCCTCTATGCACTCCAAGCAGAATTACCTCCCAGACCACCATGTGCTTCTTGCTCATGTGAACGTCCAAATAGTGGTTTCCCCCTTCCAGGTGCATCATGTACAGTGCCCACACGAGAAATGTTCTAACCATCTCAAAAGTAAACGCATGAGAGGACACAGCCCACTGGCAGGCACTTCAGATTAAAAACCCAACAGGCTTGGGCTGCCTGGATGCACTGGCAATACAGAGAATGCTGACTCAATGTCTGCTTTCGCCATCAATTACTTTTTTCGGCCAAGTCCAGGGTGGCACACCCAACTGTCATCACTAGATCACATATTTCACTAAATTGCCTTTAGGATATAACAGATGATGAATGAGCCTGAACTGGCCTGGGTTCTTGTTTGGCTCAACGCCCAGTGTTGCTGATATGAGGTCTGGAACTAGGGGCTTCTGGAATAGGCCAGCTATCCTGACCAACCTAAATTCCTTGGCAATCTTGTACCTAATCATCCCAGGGTGTTCTGCTACTTACACAAGGTTATTGCATGTTCTCGCTTCCTTTTACCCTTCATATGGTATTAGGAAGCCCTTCTCAAAGCCCACCATTGGCTCCTGCCTGTCACGCAACCAGTGATTGACATATACGGACTCCATTATAGTGTCTTGGCCAGCTGCCAGGCCCCCTTTAGTTTCCCTCCAGCCCGCAAAACCATCTGACTTAGCCCCCCCCCCCCCCCTGATTTTTTAGCAGCATCTTTTTTTCCGCTGCCTGGCATGGTTTCCCACATTCATTACTTGGGTGACCTCCTCCACAAGTATTGCACGCATCTGGACTTACAGTCCCCTTTCCTGAATTTCAATCAATTAATCAATCACATAATTTGTAAAGCGCACTACATACCCGGGAGGGTTTCAAGGCACGGGGGGGATGTTAATGGTCTCAGAGCCAGGTCTTGAGTTGTCTCCTGAAGGTCAGCAGGTCTTCGGTTTGTCGCAGGTAGCGAGGGAGGGTGTTCCAGGTCTTGGCGGCGCGATGGGAGAAGGATCTGCCTCCGGAAGTAGTTCTCCGGATGCGTGGGACCGTGGCCAGGGCGTGGTCAGCGGAGCGGAGTTTCCTGTTGGGTACATAGAAGGAGAGTCGACTGTTGAGATAGGCTGGGCCGGTTTTGTGGAGTGCCTTGTGTGCGTGGATCAGGAGCTTGAAGGAGATTCTTTTGTCGATGGGGAGCCAGTGCAGGATCCTCACGTGGGGGGTGATGTGGTCGCTGCGCGGGACGTCAAGGATCAGGCGTGCAGAGGCATTCTGGATTCGCTGTAGTCTGTTGATGAGCTTGGACGAGGCTCCGGCGTAGAGGGCGTGTCCGTAGTCAAGTATGCTAATGACTAGGGCCTGGGTGACTGTTTTCCTCGTGTTTGTCGGGATCCATCTGTAGATCTTGCGGAGCATGCGGAGGATGTTGAAACAGGTGAAGGAGACTGCGTTAACTTGTTTGGTCATGGAGAGTTTCGAGTCAAGTGTTAGAATCCGGGTTCTCTGTTTGGCACAGGTAGGTACGTGTGTCAAGCAGGGAACCTTTCCTCCAGTCAGGGTAGGTGGGTACACTCCAACAATAACCCCTGCTCACCCTCTAGGTAGCTTGGCGCGAGCAGACGAGGCCTATCTCAGAGCGTTCAGGTTAAGCATTTGTGAACACACACACAGTAACTCAGTGACAACCCCACAAATGGACTCCACACTGGGATATAGAAAAATAATACTTATATAGTTTAGGCTTAGCACAACACCAGATAACGTTTAAACGGCCCACAATACTTATTAAACAAAGAGTTCTTGGTTTTAGCGTAGTTTTAAAGTTCTGTGCGCTTCGTTCCTGTCCCTACGCTTCGTACGCGGTAAAAACTGCTTGGGAACGGGTCTCACATGCACTGTAGGCGCTTCGGGATGAAGCATACACCCTACGGTGCGAACAGGCACAGTACCTTTACTTGGTGAGTTCGTCACGGATGCTGCGCTGACATCAGGCGCGATGTACGGTGCTTTGTCCTCCTGGTGCGATGTGTACTATGGTACGTTAGACCTTGGGCGTGCAGGGCTTCAGGGGACGGTGCATAGGTACGGTGCGTTCAAAGTTCGCCGCGGCGTTCGTGCCGTACCATGAGATCGGCAATCTTGATTCGAAGCGCTGGATACAAGCGAACAGTACGCTCCGCACAGGGGAGACGTACACAACTACCGTACGCACCGCAGCCTTTCCAAAGCAGGGGAAAGGAGCGTACGCCGGCAGTACGGTTCGTAGGGGATAGTAGCAAGTACAGTTCGCAGTCCTTCCGTTACGGTGTGAGCTACGGCTCGTAGGGGCCCGTTAGTCGCGTTGCTCAGGCCGGACGATAACTTCCTTTGCGGTGCGAGCTACGGCTCGTAGAGGGGCCTTAGTCACGTTGTTCGGGCCGGACAGCGGGATACCAGCTTTCAGGGGGTACGCTGCGATCAGCGAGACGTACGCAGCAGTTCGAGTCGAAGATGCGGGGAAAACGGTCCGTTTTTCTAGGCGATCTCACGGCGGTGAAGTCCACTGGTCCTGGGACTTTGTTCAGGGGGCAAGCTCACTCACAAGCCCTTGGAGATCTCTCAGCCGTCTTACTTCTAATGTTACACGATGGATCGCCCTACCGCTATCAATGGCAGGCAGAGCCTCGCTGATTAAGATGGTGATATTACCGCAGTTTTTATACCTTTTTCTGAACCTTCCTTACCATCCAGGGCGCTCCTTTTTTAAAACATTGCAATCTGAACTTACGCGCCTATTTTGGGGCGGCAAGCGGCCGAGGGTCCAATGGACGACACTCACGAGACCTGCAGCACAGGGTGGCTTTGATATCCCGGACTTTGAACTGTACCACGCACGTGCCCAAGCCCATTACGTATACTACTGGGTGCACCCACCAGCATGCATGCCGCAAGTTGCGGCGGAGCACTGGCTGGCAGACCAGATTCCTCTGGATGGAATGATATATGAGCAACCCTGCCCTCGTAGCGCTGAGCTCTCCACAATAACGAGCACGGTAAAGGCATGGCAACATATTATGAAGATCTTGGGAGTATCGTATCTCTACTCTGCGACCCTACCCCTGACATATCACCCAGAACTTTCGCTGCTGCATTAAGAGGGTTTTAGGCAAATATGTGCTCGTGTACACAGACAACCCTGGGGAGCTTTGTTCTGTAACAGGACTTTTTGCACATCAGCTCAATTCTTTGGGGCCATACAACCTACCCCCTTAGAGTTATTTTTATACGTGCGCCTGCGGCAGGGAATACGAGCCATTTTCCCAAGCTTCCCACGAGAACCGGTGCCTCTCAAGCCACTGCATCAAATGCTGCAGAGCGTAAACCCTGGACACCTGGTGTCCAAACTATATCGAATGATTAGAACAGAGTTAACACCCCTACAGTGCTGCACGGACACATTGGGCGACTGACCTGGGCAGGGATATAACGGATGACCAATGGCAATATTGCTGCTTACAAACTGCGGAGATATCGGCCAGTGCCCGGTTACGTATAATCCACTCAAATATCTGCAACGCATATATTATACCCCAGCTAGGTTATACCGCTTTGGGTTACGAGACACAGACTGCTGTGACCGATGCGGTAGATCGGGGGCTGGATTCCTCCATCTGGCCTGGGAGTGCCCGACAGTGATGGAGTATTGGAATCGAGTCTTTGCAGCGCTTTCTGAGATGACAGACCTACCAATGGAGGGTGACCCTTTAGTTGCACCTTTAGGCTACACTAAGCAAATCCCTAAAGCGCGCTGTAGATATGCCACACTTTCCTTCTTATTGGCTAAGCGCAGAATAGCATGCAAATGGGGGCGAGGACGGGCCCCCAAGTTCAAGGAAGGGCTGAAAGACATGATGTACTGTCAGAACAAACTTGCAAGATATGCGGAGACGCTGCCCAGATCCTCGAGACCAATAGACATATGGGGCCCCCTTACACATTACCTGTTGGCACATACTGCAGACTCTCCCCTGGATGATCAGGGGACAGCGAAGGGTGATGACAGCACTCCTCCACCCCCCCCCCCCTCCATTATCATCTCGGAATCTAGAAAAGGGACAGTGAAGTATTATCTTGTGAATGCGGTGGGGAGGGAACAGCAGCGGGGGGCTGGAAAAAACGATTTGAATGGCGAAATGCATCTCCAAATGACATATATGCGCCCCTGTGACCTCTACATGGATGTGAACCTCATACTGACCGGTGATGTACTTGATAAGAATGTAGCGGAGAAGGACATGATGAACCCCAGGAAGAGCCTAAAGCTGCTAGCGAACATTCGAAGAAAGAGGCTAGATTTCACGGACCTGATGTGTTGTATATGTACCCAATTGATCTATGTACGTGCTGATCTGTATATTTCCTGACCGAAATATTTTTCTCACTTGAAAATTATAAATAAAGTTAAAAAAAAAAAAAAAAAAAAAGTACAGTTCGCAGTCCTTCCGTTACGGTGCGAGCTACGGCTCGTAGGGGCCGGTTAGTCGCGTTGCTCAGGCCGGACGATACCTTCCTTTGCGGTGCGAGCTGCGGCTCGTAGAGGGGGCCTTAGTCACGTTGTTCGGGCCGGACAGCGGGATACCAGCTTTCAGGGGGTATGCTGCGATCAGCGAGACGTGCGCAGTCGAAGATGCGGGGAAAACGGTCCGTTTTCCAAGGCGATCTCACGGCGGTGAAGTCCACTGGTCCTGGGACTTCGTTCAGGGGGCAAGCTCACTCACAAGCCCTTGGAGATCTCTCAGCACAAGTCAAAATAAAAGTTCCTTGAGTCTTTTCTTCCTCTTCTTCAGCAGCAAGGCAACCACTGCAGGCCAGTTCCCCAGGTCAGGGACAGTACTCCTCCATGCAGCTTTTCCAGTTCCTTCAGGTCGGACAGAGGTTTCTTCTTGGCAGGACATTATCTAGTTTCTTAGGAGCAGGGCTCCTACATTTATACCACAAATCCTTTGTTCTCTCAGGTCAGGGGGGCCCTTGCCTCGTTCAGTCCAGTTCTGGAGCACTTTGTTGATGCGATGCAGGCTTCTTCGTTCAGGGCAGAGCTATCAGATGCTCCACAGGGGGCGGAGCCAGCATTGTGGTGGCAGAGCACAGCCCTATTCAGAGTCCAGGTGTACTCCTCCCACCCATCTACCTGCCAATCTTCCTATTCACCACCAGGCTACCTAGCCCTGCCCACCTGGGTTTCCCCAGCCCTGTCACTCACACAAGCCAGACAGCAGATACACATCACGCAGAGGCGGGCTGAAATGGTTAGGCAAGCAACTTTCTAAAAGTGGCATTTGCAAACGCAGAATATTAAAATAAACCTTACTAAAAGATGTACCTTATTATTCTGAGTTCAGGCATACTAAACTCGATTTTCTACCATGTTCCCTGGGTCTGTTAGGATCATAGGATGTAACAATCTTAACAGCCCATTCTGGCCTATGAGAACAGGGTAGCCTTACAATAGTGAAAAATGAAAATGGCTGTAATTCACTATTAGGACATGCCACACACATCAGGGCTTGTCCTACCTTATGCTACAATGCACCCTGCCCTTGGGCCTATCATAGGGGTGACTAACATGAAGTTAAGGGAAGGTTTAGGGACTGGCAAGTGGGTGCACTTGCCAGTCAGCATGTCAGTACCAGACTGCACGCAGGTTCTGCAATGGCAGACCTAGACACATTTTACCAGGCCGCTTCTGTGTGTGGATCGCCCCCTGGAGCACTCAGCGGTCTGCAAATCTCACCGGTGCACCGAGGGGACCTGCCAGGATTTGGTCGGTGAGTGGCTACGCTTACTGCAGCTCATGTTGGAATGGACACTCTGCCCTCGTGTTCTGTGACGGGGGACGCCCCTTCGGAGTGACTGTGTGCCCTGGATTTTGCCCCACTGACGCTGATGGTTTCTCCCCCCCCTCATAGTGGGCAACACTACTACTGGGACCCTGCGTTGTTTCGGGGCTGGCTGCTGAGCACTAACACGCGCGCCCGGAGCTGGGGCATGCTTCGCCAGTGCTGGGACTCAGTGCCGGCTTGAGCACACACGGGAGTCCACGATGCGCACCCCGGGCTGTGCGCACGGGGGGTAGAGAGCGACTGGGTTGGATTGACCGGCGCCATCGGCCGGAGGACCGTCCCGCGCTGGTGTCTGCCAATGTCTGGATCTGAGACCTGCGCTGGACAGTTGGACATTGCCAGCTATAGCGCGTTCCCTTGGCCGACAGCGCAGTTGGGGGTGTGCCTTAGTCGACATCCCCTTGGAACCTTCTCAATTGACGGCCCGCTCTCCTGGTAGTGGCATATGCTTCTGACCCACCGGCGGGGGGCTTGAACCTCTCCCCATAACCACACAGTGCACAGCTAACACCCCCTTCCTATTGCCCACCTGGAGGAGATTACATTACCCCAACGCTGAAAAATCCCATCATGGGCAGGGTCAAGGCCGGGACGTTAGATGGCCAACAGCTGAGCCCTCCAGCCGGCCATCCTCACCAAGGGCCGTGTCTTCAGAGCTCATGGAGGGCGCTACCGACAATCTGGATCTAATTAACAAGGAAATCCGTGATTCCAGGGTTGCACTTGAAATTCAGATTGGTACGCTCACCACGGGCCTTACCTTACTTAGAGCAGACCACGGAAATTTGGGCGACACAGTCAAGGACCACGGACAATCCATCACGGACTTAGGCCCCCGAGTCACTGCGAACTCCACGACAATCCGGCAACTACAACAACAGATGACGGGCCTCCTGGACAGGGTGGAAGATGCGGAGGGCAGAAATAGACGCAACAACATCCGCGTCATTGGTTTGCCGGAGCGTAGTGAGGGTGTCAGGTGCGGCGGACTTCATGGAGACATGGTTCAGAGACAATGTGGCACCTAAGGGACTCTCCCCTTTCTTTTGTGTCGAACGGGCCCACAGAATACCAACCAGACCCCCCAAACCGGGCGCACCACCTCGACCATCAATAGTGAGACTCCTGAATTATAGGGACCGCGATGTGCTGTTACAGAAAGCGAGGGAAAAATCACTGATCCAGTTTGACAACTACCGCATTTCGTTGTACCCAGATTACACCATCCTGGTTCAGAGGCAGAGGTCATCCTACCAAGCAGTAAATAAGAAACTCCAAAAAGCGCAACTCAAATATGCACTCCTGTACCCTGCCCGACTGAAGGTTATTTGCAACAAAAAGACTCACTTCTTCGAGAGCCCCGCGGACGCTGAAGAATGGCTCGAAGTTATGGGCATTGGATCTAGTCAGCGCAGCCGCTCAGTATCCTCCTCGCAGGGCTCCGGCAAACTCACACCCAGGATCTCGCCGATCCCAGACTTCAAATCAGGGTAAAGGGAGTGCAGGACCTTCGCGGTAACAACAACGTCAGGACCAGGAAGAGGCTCTGGCTGTTGCCGGGGCTTTTCGCGAAGACAACAATTAAACCCCTACGGACTCGGACGACAGCACCCTGAATTCAGACTCCGAACACAGTATAACTCTTTTCCCCACAGTCACTCCCAGGGCAGCGGACGACATCCTTGATAATTGATAGCCACAGCGTTCACCTGACATGCTTGGGATACTCCCTGAACAGAGCCTCGACAAGTACTTATGCAGATGACATGGACTGCAACTCCCAGGGTCCACCAAATTCTTTTTCTTCGTAATCTTACATTTGATCACTGCCCTTTTGTTTTGATCTGTATAATTTTGCGAGCTGACAGCATGGTTAAGAATGCATAACCGGATTGCCTCTATCTATAGAGCAATGAGTTTTGCTTTGCAGGGACTCCGGCTTTAGTATAGTTGCTATATGTTCATGTACTGCAGAAACACTGGCTGTGACAGGTCTAATTGCAACCCCCCCCCTCGATTGGGTACCGTAGAGCCGCCAGGCAACCGCTCTTATTGTAAACACGTCCATGACCGGTGGCGACGACCCCCCTAACAGTGTATGCACTGTTATTTGTTCTATGATTTTTGTGATTTATTGTTGGGCCCAGTGTAGTTTAGGCGCTGAGCCATGTTTTGTTTGTGTTCCTAGGAAAGGGGGCTCCCGGTCGATATCTGTTTACTGCTTTCATACACACGGGAGCCACTTCCTATACACAGTGCCATGCCAGGTACAATTCCCACGTTAGGGTCTTACAAACTAATTACATGGAATGTACGGGGTTGGGGGCGATCCAGAAGCGATATCCGGTACATGCATATCTCCTTAGGTGCAGAGCACACAGTGTTTCTGCAAGAATCCCACTTAACCGAATCGGAAACACTAAAAACTCGGAAGAAATGGAGGGGACAGATTTACTCCACTAACTACTCTACATTTGCCAGAGGAGCGACTATTTGGGTACGCCATGGGGTCCCATTCGTTGAATTGGAACGCCTGGTTGATGACCTGGGGAGGTACATACTGCTCAAAGGCACACTAGACGGTTCCCTGGTGATCCTAGGCAGTGTTTATGCCCCTTATTTTGAACAGGACTGCTTCCTATACCGGCTAGGCGCTGCACTGGTAGACTGGGATGGTATCCCCTGGGTGCTGGGGGGAGATTGGAACGCCATATTGGACATTACCCTAGACAGATCCCATCCTCCCCTTCATGGTACGAATGTCAGTAAACTGACCGAACTGTTTGCTACCTGGGCTGACGGCTGGGCGCTCTCAGATGTGTGGCGATGTCTACATCCTACTCATAAGGAATACTCATTTTATTCTCCAGTACATGGTCTTCATACGAGAACTGACAGAATCCTCTGCTCTAGATCCCATGTCATTCAGGCCAGCCAATCCACATACCTAGCTAAGACCTTCTCAGACCACAACCCCCTAGAGATTACACTTAACTGGGGTACGGTGCCCACTCCTGGAAACTACACCCGCAACTACTTGAGGATATCCCATTTCGAACATCCCTTTCCAACACTATCACTACATATATAGCTGAAAACTGGAACACGGCCTCTTCTAATTTGATCGAATGGGATGCATTGAAGATGGTGGTACGGGGAGCATCGATTGGATAATTAGTGTGGGCCGGACAGGAAACACACCAAAAATTACTCTGGGTCGAAAACCGGATGACCACGCTAGAACAGTGACAGACCATGGCAAAAAAAGAGGAGTTGCAGACCGCCCGTATTGAACATGCCGAAACTCTAGAAACATTACGAATAGTTGATCATAGGGCTTTCCTGCAACGCAAACACACTGTGGCAGACAGGTCTGGCACACTGCTAGCCTGTATAATTCGGGATAGGCCTGACCCACCGGTCATAACTAACATCCGCACACCTAATGGACATATAGCCCAAAACCAACGAGAAATAAACTCAGCCTTCCATGATTACCTTAACATGCTTTATGTGGCACCCACGCCTGTGGAACACTCCACCATTGCGGAATTCTTGCAGGATCTACCTATTCCAATACTTTCCGACGAGATACAAAAGGGTATAGATGGCCCCATAACCCAATCAGAAATTAGAGTTGCGATAAAAGGACTAAATCGTAATAAAGCGCCTGGGATAGACGGGCTACCTATCGAATTTTACCACACATACTCGGAGGCCCTGGTGCCCACACTGGAATGAGTATACAAGGCTGCCTTCGAAGCTGGCCATCTCCCCACTCCACCATGCAAGCACTGGTCACATCCTTACCTAAGCCAGGGCGCGATGGCCTGGAATTGTCCAATTATAGACCCCTCTCCCTGCTAGCGACTGAATATAAAATCTTAAGTAAAGCCCTCGTCAATCGCGTACAGCCCGACCTCAATACACTTATACATACTGACCAGTGCGGATTCCTGCCGAACCGTAGCACGTCTCTCAACATCAGACGACTACATTATGTAATGACGGCCACTCCACAGGCTTATCAGAATGCGGGGGGCATAGCACTAGATCTCCGACAGGCCTTCGATTCTCTCTCATGGGACTTCATGTTTGCGGCTCTTCAACGGTTTGGGTTCCCAAACACATATCTTAAGTGGGTACGCATACTATACACATCCCCCACAGCCCGAGCCGGTACGGGGCGCTACATCTCTGACCAATATACGATCCATAGGGGCACGCGACAGGGATGTCCGCTATCGCCATTATTATTCGTTCTTGCACTGGTACCCCTGGCAATAGCGCTCGGGAGGTCAGCAGAATGGATTGGCATACCCGTCGATGGTGCTACCCACCTAACTTCCATTTATGCGGAAGACATCCTTTTGTACCTAAGGGACTTGACGGCCGAGAATGATACCCATCCCGATATTTTTCCACTTTCGAACGCCTCTCGTGTCTGGCCATAAACCCGGGTAATTCTGTGGCCTTTTTTTTCCAGAGACACACAATACCCACATAACCTGCGGATTGGTGACAATGCTTTGCCAGTGGCCCCCACTACCTTTAAAAACGTAGGTATCCAAGTTTATAGAACACAGACAGACCAAATAGAAGGTAATATAGTGAGAGCCATAACAGCCCTTCGTGCTAGTGTGGCCTTCTGGTCATCAGTGCCATTGTCGGTGATGGGACGTATTGCAATTTCAAAGATGGTGATGCTCCCTCGCCTACAATACTATTTTGCGAACTTGCCGGTAGTGGTCCCGCAATCTATTTTTAATACATTGAATACCATATTGGTAGAGCTTATCTGGGGAAAAGGCCGCAGACGACACAGCCTACGGAAACGCCAACTGGAGGCCAGACGGGGTGGCCTGGGGGTCCCTGACTTCAGGGCCTACTATTATGCCGGTCAACTCCAATGGCTATCCTTCTGGACCGCTGGGAGAAACTTAGGAGAAATCGGGTACACACCTAGGGAACTAGACCAGGGAGCGTTACACTTCCTACTCTTACCTAAGGTCAAAGTTCCCATGGCATGCCCCCCCCCCCCTATTAAAGACGGCCCTGCACTGCTGGAAGAAGGCGTTGTCTTATACCTCCTCGATCGTCCCCTACTCGACTAATATCCCTCTCCTGGGTATCCCCACCCCACAAGGTAGACTCACGAAGACCAGGATACATGATTGGATAAAGTCGGGAGTGGAGGACGTTGGGGCGTTCTTTGGTGATGGTGGTCTGCTAGACCACGACTCCTTTCTACTGAATACGGGAGCACCAACACGACTATATTTATTACACGCTACCGTATCCCATTACATAAAAAACACATGGGCCCCACAGCGCAGTGAACCCCCACAGCACAACTTAGTACACCTCTTATACTACATGGGTAATGGAGGACACATGGTACACTGGCTATATACGGGTATAAGGGCACACGCCGCGACCACACTTACTTCACTTCGAAGACAATGGTCTGAGGACTCTACCACGGAAATCACAGATAAAGCATGGCAGGATATGCTAGAACACCCAAAAAGAGTCACCTGTATTGCCAAATTAAAGTTCATTCAGGCTATGATCCTTCATAGGTCATGCCTTACCCCCAAGCGGATACACCGCATGTTCCCAGACGCTTCACATTGCTGCCCCCACTGTAAAGGGGACGAGGCGGACTCTCCATATGCTGTGGTCCTGCCCGTGTCTCCGGGACTACTGGGAGGGAGTACGGCAATCCCTGAGCGAAGTCACACAGCTCCCTGTACCAGAGGACGCCCTGACCTGCCTCATGGGCCTCCGTAGACGCTCGAAGGTCCAGAAGGTACGACTGAGGTTTGTGGACCTAGCCCTCATTTTAGCGATACGAGCTGATGTCCAGCGGAATCCAGCTGGCAAGATGACATGATTCAATGGGGAAAGGCCGAAGGTGCAGCCCTTCGGAGGGAAGAAGAGAGGGGGCTCCGTAAACAACCCATTACACTGGAGTGGGAGGCCATGCTGCTTGAGTTTGGATCACTCGACTTATTACACCTATGGGATACCCCAACCTCATAACACACAGAGTTCATTTGTGACTCTTTCATAGTAGGTTTCAGGACTTAGACCCGTACTTTGTACTCCAGGCTCACTGCGGATCCCCCAGCACGGCACTGCTGGCAACCCCCGTTAGATTATAATAGACACCGAACGACCAGGAGCAGGGGGTGTGGGTTAGGGAGGAGCGGGAGGGGGGACTTTGTTGAACCTGTGTTTTTCCTTACGATAAATGGAAATATAACTACTTTGTGATGTACATTTATCTGCCATGATTGCAATGATTTGATATTTACGTTGTCTACTGGGATCATTTATTCTTCGTTTCCTGTTCAATAATAAGGGGAAAATATGGAAGCCTCACTAAACGTCATTAATAAAGTATTTAAAAAAAAAAATGTTTTTAAAGTGACTGATTTTAATGTTGTATGGATTAATGTATTTTATCATTTAGCCAATCTTGCTCGTTATGAGGAATTTTTTTATTCTGTGCTAGTCTGATTTTCTTTGAAAATCGAATAAATGTTTATTGATTGATTCAGTGAGTCCAGTCAGGGCTGGAAAAAGGTAGGCTTTGACAACATTTTTTTGTAATTCTAGTTCCACAAAAGTATTCAACTTCATTCGCACTTGCCTAGCATCAAACTATGAATGGAGAACCTTCTAAAATAATTCTTGCAAAGACTTGGCGCAAGATTGTGTCATGAGACCACTGAAACATGCTTTATAAACGTAAAGATGAACACCTTTTGTCTGCTTTTGCGAAGCTCAGGAAAGTGGCCCAGTTTAAATTCTTGCCAGCCTTAATATAATCTGCTTGAAAAATAAGAACCTGGTTAAACAATACTTTATGGGTGACATCAACAGCTTCTTGGCTCTTTTCATGAGGGTAATTTACACCAGCACTTTGTCATGGTTTGGCACTTGAACACTTTCTTCTCTACTCAAGTATTTATCCATCTTCACAACATTTTAAATATGACAATTCTCTGTATGTCTGATTGACAAAGCTCTAGAGATTTTAGCGGGTATTGTTTAATCACGTCATGTTAACCAAGTTCAAGAAAACTTTATTTCGGAGTAACTCCATAAAAGTACATAAAATGAATGTAAAAACATTTAACAATAGATAAAATGTTTAAAAATGGTGCAGCCACACGGCTAATACATGCTAATTACATACAATGAATCAGATTGGCATTTTTAGATATTTTTTCCGTTTGTGCCAAAAAGCCCCCAAAAATGTTGCCACTGCGAACACAATGTGCACGGCCGTTTCGCTCTTAAGAATTCTAAAGGCTTCATGGCACCTGGTGAAGCCCAGGTTCCTACAAATAGGAATAATCCATTTTCTGCGCGCCTCAGTATAACCCGTGCAAAAGAATATAAGATGCAGCTCAGTTTCGTCGCTTACTCTGCATGCCGGGCAAATACTGGGTGTCGACAGGGACCAGGAACTAGTTAAAGCACGAATTGGCAAAGACCCGTGCCTCCATTGCAAATAAAGCTTCCTGATTATTACAGGGTAAACATTGTCAAGGGCCAATTCAAAGGTGTAAGTACTCTTCATGAGAAGGAATTGATTTGTTAGAGACCCTAAAGATTTAGAAGGTCGGAGTGAAGGTGCCTTGGAATCATGATACACTTTGGTTAAAGCTTTTTTAGAAAGCTTGGGACAGGCGTTACAAGGATCATTCCATAGTGCATCTAGTCCTAGGCTCACCAAACTATTCCTTACGAATTTAAGCCAGGCAATGTTCCCCGAATTTGGGAAGCTGAGAACTTCCTGGAGGCCCTGTCTGTAGTGAGTCAGTTCGGGCACCGTCCACAATCTGCGCCAATAGATCACGGGACGAAGTGCCAACTCTTCCTCCAGGGGTCTAATGCCTAGGTCAAGTCGTAAAGGCACTAGCGGTGTACTCGGTGGGAGAGCTACTAGACACCTGAGGAATCTGTTCTCCTCCTTTGTCAAGCTGTCTAGTACTTTGTGAACCCATAATTCACTCCCATAAGTAACTGCTCCTCTTGCTTGGACCCTATAAATGTGAAGAGGAGGGCCTATGGGTTTGAGGGTCGACCTGTTCTTCCCCACCATCCCTAATATTCCACCAATATGTTGCACTAGTTTCAACCTCGCTTTCTCCTGGTGTTGACCCCACCCCAATTCCTCGTTGAGTGTAACACCAAGGTATTCAAAGGTGTTTACTCGTTCGAGTATATTATCCCCTATGCGAGGAATACGGTGGAACCTGGGTGGCGGATTAAAGGCCATGAATTTGGTCTTTGTAGTGTTTATTTCCAATCCATGCTCTCTACAGAAGTCCCCAAATCCATCCAGCACACGCTGGATTCCCATAGGTGACTTGGAGAGAAGGAGGGTATCATCAGCAAACATAATTGCTGGGACCCTCCTTCCCGCCAACTTCGGGACATCAGAATTGGGGACCCCGTTAAGATGGTCAATAACACCGTTGACAAAGAGGCAAAACAGGGTCGGTGCAAGTACGCACCCCTGTCTTACCCCTCTCTCAACGGGAAACTTATTTGAGAGTGCACCCTGTCCGCCGCACCTCACACGAGCATAGGTGTTTGTGTGGAGGCGGATGATCATATTCAGGAGGTCAGCTGGCATCCCAACATTCGCCAGGACTTCCCAGAGCTTGCCGCGTGGGACCAGGTCAAAGGCTGCCCTTAGATCTACAAATACAGTATAGAGGCTGCCACCCTCCAACTGTATTGTTTTCCAATGTAGAAGGGACAGCCTGAAGACCTGGTCTACAGTAGAAGTCTTCTGGCGAAACCCGGCCTGAAAAGGGCTCAAAATGTCCCTCTCCTCGATCCAGTCCAAAAGTCGATCCAACAGAAGCCTCGCAAAAAGCTTCTGTGGGACGTCTATCAGACTGATCGGTCTGTAATTAGCGGGGAGCAAAGGTGAGCCCCTTTTAAAAATGGGCACAATCTCCGCCCCGAGCCAAGTTGGAGGGAGTGCCATCCCATGGATGATGGCATTAAACAGTACCAGGAAGTATGGTGCCCAAACTCTGACCTCGTGCCTTAGGAGGTCGCCTGGGAGCTTATCTAAGCCTGGCGCTTTTCCTGAGGAAAGGCTAGTAATTGCCATTTCCAGTTCCTCCAGCTTAAAATCTTCCAGCTCAGTGTGATTATCGGTGGTGAGGGCCACTAGGCTCTCAGGCGGAGTTCCCATTTGGTCTTGCCCAGCTCTACTATAGAGCGATGAGAAATGTTTTTCCCAGTTAACCAATTTGTCATTGAATTCACCTATACTCACTCTTGCTCTTAGCTTCTGTTTTTAGGCCCGGCATCTGAGTTTTGAACGTGGGTTTTATGATAAATCATTTGTTTTGTTTAATTAGTTTTTAACAAGTGTGTATTTTATTGTTTATGTTTTACTGAACAAGTTACTTACCTTCGGAAACACCTTATCTGATAAAGATCATTTAGCCACAGATTCCTTACCTTAGAATATTCCCCAGATGCCAGACTTGACCGGGAAATTTGGTGCAGTAACCATGCGCGCCTGTACGTGGCATCATTCGGCTCCATGGCTGCCATGCCAGAAGCGATGTGTGTGGTGTCACTCACTAGGGTCAATTTCATTTTGTGACTTTACACACCAAAAGCGGAAAGCCAAGAAGAATGCTGGCACACTGGTGTGTATTGCTAAGACCCAATGAAATCGGTAAACAGAGCTGGGTGGATGTACTGGTTGGTAAGGAATCTGCAACTAGACAAAGTCTCTACTTGGAAAGGCGTTACTAAAGTTAACTTGTTAATCTGATGGCGACTTCTAGCCACAGACTCCTTACCTAAGAATAGATACCCAAGCAATACCTCCCGGGAGGTGGGCCTGTGAAATGGATTAAACCAAGAGGTCCTGCAGCGCTAAATGACAAAGTGCCCCTTACAATGGACCCGACCATTCAGACAGTTATGATTGGTGAATGTGTGCAAGGATGCCATTTTGCTGCCTGACAGATGTCCAGAATAGGGACTCTGTGAGCTAACACAGTGGATGCAGCCTTGGCTCTGGTAGAATGAACACACAATCCCTCAGAAGGTTGCTTTTAGGCCATTGCGTAGCAGATCTTTATGCAGGAACTATACATTGTGAGATGGTCATTTTCTGTACAGCCTTCACTTTCTTAGCCTGAAATATCCTACAAAGAGTTAACCGTCCACCCAGAACAGTTTTGTGCAATCTAGGTATTACAACTTTGTTTTTGGGTCCAAACGATGGCATCCCTCCTCTTCTTTGGAAGAGTAAGGAAGACCAAAGAAGGTTGGCAAGGTGATGTTCTGACCTACATGAAAAGGTGTCACAGCCTTCGGGAGAAAGGGGGCACAGGTCCTAAGAACCAGCTTGTCTGTGTAAAAAATTGTGTAAGGAGAGTGTCAGCAGTTCGCCGACCCCCCTGCCCGATGTTATGGCCACTAGAAATGCGGTCTTGATGGTAAGCGGGCAAAGTGGGCAGTTGTGTAGCTGCTCCAAAGACACACATAAGAAAAGTCAAAACCAGGCTAAGATCGCATCGGGTCACGATGAATGGCCTAGGAGGAAACGAGAACTTGGGTCTCTGGTCTTCAAACAGTTTAATGCCGCGTCCCCTCCCTTCAGTGTAAAGAAAATATAAATATTCATTGACCCCCTGCCAGAATTTTTCACAATTATTCTATTGATATTGCAATGTTTAAATAGGTCTAGACTTAAAGATTACAGTTATGTTAAACCTTTTAAAATGCAATTAAATACATGGTTGCCAAACATACTATTCTGTTTAGCTAGGCCTTGCTAACAGGTAAAGGTATCCACAGTGTGATTATCCAAAATAGGGGCAGGAGGTTTGCAGAATAGTTGTTGTCCCTTTCCTCTTTACAAATAGCCCAAGCAAGATATGAATGATAATTACTAATGGCCCATTATAGAGTAGCTTACTGCTGATCATTTGTTTTAAGCTTAAAACAAAGCACTGCTATCAGCATGATGCTTCTTTTAAACAGAGCCAGGCACCCCCACCCCCCCTTCCTGGAATCAGTTAAGGCCCCTCTGGGGGGGCCGCCTCCCAGTTTGAAGACCCCTGCCTTGGAGGAACCTAGTCACAATAGGTGTCTTGAACAAAGTAGGTCGGTCCAGCAACCACAAGAATGCCAAAATAGTGGAGAAATGACCTTGAACAGTGCCCAGAGCAGAGCCCTGCTGAGCTAGAGAAAGAAGAAATAAGAAAACTTGGGATAAGGGCGCAGAAAGAGTAAGGTGCGCAGAAAAAGTAAGCTATCAACTGCTGCTGGTCAGTCTCCAAGCATGAAGGCAGAACATGTGCAAGTTTGAGTGCAGGACCCTGTCCTGCTTCTGCAACAGAAGATCCTCCCAAAGGGGCTTCCTGAATGGGAAGACGGATGGTCAAGATCAGGAGCTCGGGATACCAGACTCTCCTTGCCCAGTCTGTAGCCACAAAAATGACTTGCTTGGGTCTGATCATTCCTGATCTTGAGTGGTATCAGCAAAAAGGCATACAGGAGGCTGGAGCTTTACTTGAGACGAAAGTGTCTCCAAGCGAGAACTGCCTTGAAAACTCCAACAAGGAAAACTGCAGACATTGCCTGTTCTCTGCAGTGGTAAGCAGATCTAACCTCTTGTAAGAGACCTTGCACCACCCTCCAGATGGAGACAACACTTGTGATTCACTAGGATCACAGTGTCTGAGTTTGTCTGCCCTGGCGCTGAGAGAGCCCGCCAGTTGTTGAACCACCTGGGTAATGCCCCGACGTTTCAGCCATGTCCAGAGACACGGGACCTCTTGACAAAGGGTCTAAAACACCACCCGCTTTGTTTTTTGCAGTACCACATGGTGGTGGTGTTGTCCTTAAAACCTGAACCAGGCTTCCCTTGAATCAAAGAAAAAGAGGATTTCAATGCTAACCGGATTGCACAGAGCTCCATCAGGTTGATGTGAAGCTCGTGTGTCTGCCACTGGCTCAATCGAGGTTCGTCAGCCACTGCTGCAGGTCTTTTGCAGTTCCCTCCGAGATCTTGATCAGATCAGTGAGATGTCTCTGATGCTGTGCCCATTGGAGCTTCAGTTCCAACTGCCGAGCCCTCATATGTTAGAATGATGCAAGAGGCCATGAGGCCTAACAGCCTCAGAGTCAGTCTCACCAAAATCCAGGATAGAGTATGAAACATCGGTATTCTAGCCTGAATATCCTGGACTTGCTTTTCGGGAGGATAGGCCAGAAACTGCAATGTGCCGAGAACAGCGGAATGAAACGGAGCACCAGAGGGATTTAGGTGTGACTTTGGCATGTTGATAGGTCAATGGTAGTCTGGTGGTAGGGGCATGGAGTAGCCCCTCTGGACTATTTGTAAAACCCACCTGTCTGATGTTATGGACTGGCAATGGAACGCAGCTGATCACGGATTCTGCCTCCCACTGGGTGCCTGTGCTAGTATAAGGGCAAACTAAGGGGGTTTGGAGGCTGTGGATGTCTGGGTGTTGGACTGAACCAGACCTCTGGCTGGTCATCCAACACGTCTATGGGAAACGCATCCACAGGAAGGATGGGAAGCCTGTTCGCCTTGGTGGCTGTATGGGATGGAACATGGTTGGTAGCCCCTACCATAGTCACAAAAGTGCGAAAGGCAGACAGGGGTTGGATAGGCCCAAGTACCTGGCTGTAGCTCTTCGGTCCTTAAGGCACTCCATCGCTGCGTCGTCTTCTCATCAAAGGGCATGTCCATTACCGAAGCTTAGACATCCTCTAAAAAGCCAGCGGCTCTCAGCCGGTCATAGCTTCTAACTGCCACTGAATATGAAATCGCCCAGTCAGTCGTGTCAAGCCCACATCTGAAGGTGAACTTTGGTGCAACTCCCCTGCCGGCAATAGCTTGGGAGAGTATGGCTCGGGCCTCCTCCAAGACTATAGGCTGCACTTGCACAACTGAATACCACAGAATGTGGGAGTATCGTCCCAAAAGGCCCACAGTGTTAACCTATCACACTGCTAGGCTGGTGGAAGGGAACATTATCTTACCAAAGGTATCCAGCCTTGGATTCCCAATCTGGTGAAGTGGTAGGGAACGTGCCGGGAATGATTCTGGAAGTGGAGGCATGGACCACCAAGCTCTCTGGGCTGGGGTACTGGGGTCTGAAGGAGTGATGGCGGTGGGCAATTGGCCTGTGCTTAAGCAAGACATATGTGCAGGGCTTGGACCAGGCCCCAAGGAGAACATCTATAAGGCCTTGTTGAAGTGGAATAAGGGGGAGGGGAGGCAGAGGACTCCTGGCATTCATCTCGGCAGCCAGTGTGGACAATTGTTGGTACAACAAGACCTCAGCTACCCTCTGCACCACCATTGCTTCATAGCCACAAGTGGGGGAAGAGACCAGGACAGTGTCTGGTGAGATGTTCTGGTAAATCAGAGATTGTGGTAAACAAATGGTCCTCGTAAGCCTCCGAATCGTCACCCTCACGAGACATGACAAAGGAAATAAAGGCACTGGCTCAGATTCAGAAGGCATAGTGCTGGTCGGTGCTGGAATCTGTGTCGGACAATGACCATCTGGCTCAGTTTCTGAGATGGGTATGACAATGGGGCCTCCACCGCCATGGGGCATCGGCTGCGCCAGAAAGGATGGCACTTGAACGGGTATAGAAGAGGATCGCGCACTGTGCTGCTTCAGGTCCAGCCCCGGATCCAAGGGGCCCGCCTGGTGCAGAGGTCAGACCCACCTGCAGAGAATTAGTAGGGGCCTCTCTGCCACACTTGTGGGGCCCAAAGGCACACCAGAGGGGTTGGGGCACCAAAGTACGAGGCGCACAGACTAATAAAACTCAAGTCGGGCAGGGCTCGCTCTAGCTCCAGGAAGCGGATCCTGGAACAGGCTCCACTGCGGAACGAAGCACAGAGTGCCGATGCTACCGTGCCTGGTCTGATGACTTGGACCAGTGCAGGGAAGTCGAAGACAGATTTGACTTCTTCCGCTTTTGAGATTTACGACTTGGATCAGGACATTAGTCAGAAGCTGCTATGGGAGGGGTCCCGAGAACTTCTTCACGACTAGGATTGAGAGCGTGCAGGGGTCGGGCAGTCAAGAGCTCAGGAACTGGTTCCTCAGCATCAAGCACTTTAAGAACAAACATTGGCATAGCCAATAGGTCACGCTTTTGGGACCTTATAAGTGTTTAGCCAAAGGCGAGACCTATTGGCTATGCCAATGCTTGTATATATTAATACAGGTTGAACGGTGCCATATTTGCAATGGCCTGATGAATTAATTCATATATGCAGGTCCGTTTTTCTACTGTGGCCTGTTTGAAGAAGTGTTATTTATGAGTAGTTGTATATGGAACAAACACCCGGAAAGCACGGGAATCTCTATAACTGTTTGGCAACATGGCAATCACCCTGCGGGTCTCTCATTTCAGATGTTTCCATAATTCTGTTTTATTTCATGATCTGCCCTAGGAGCCAATTAACAAAGAGCGTATCACAAGTCCAACATGCATTTGGTGTGCGTCGCATACTTGCCCAAGCTGGTGGCAAAATGCCCTATCCTACTGGTTGCTCAGAGCTTCTTCTGGATGGAATCCTCAAAGCATATATCATGGCTGCTTGTATTAATGGCCATTCCTGTGGGTTGGTCTCTGCCACTCTTGGGTGGACTCCGAGCATATAGCACGGTTGGTTGTATAATTGCTATTCCAGCGGTCTGAAATCAATGTTTCGAACTCGGCTGTCTATTTAGTCGTTCTTTCAACGAGTTGAGTTATTTGATTCTTTTCCATTGAACTGATGTGTTTTAAAACTATCTTTGCACTTTAATTCATGACAAGTATTATGTATATTATACGGATGTTTTTGTCATGTCATGCACATAATCTTCATAGATTGATAATTTATATCCTTGGACACTTATTTTTTCAGTTTGTGTTTGTAAACTACTCGCATGTTTGTTTATGCCTTTTATATGATCTTTAATCGTCCAGCAGACTGTGTGTTTTCTTGGTTCGATACATGAGGATGGATGGCACTTCTGTTGTATGTATGCTCTCTTCGAATGCCATGTCTGTTCACTGGCTATTCTTTACAAGTTATTTTCAACTAACGTACAAATGGCATTTTACGACTTTTTCATATTGTAATTATTCTTGACGTGTTTTTACTGACCTTTATGGGTATGTTGCAATTTATGTCCTTAACATCATCGGTAGAAAAAAAAATACAGCAGCAGCACACACAAATCCTTCTATGACCCACCCCTCCGGGACTGTTGTGAGGGGCAATGCAAGCGCCTCCCACACGGTTGGCTCAGGAAGCTGCAGTGAAGAGAATAAGTGAACCCATACTAGAGAGGAGGGGGCAGCTAACCAATAAGCAACATGTGTGATCTTGGGCCCGCCCCCACGTGGCCTTGAGAAGCTGCAACAGCTCACAGCCTGTTCGTCCACCGTCCGCCCAATCAACGATCGAGAAAACGAGAATCTCTAATTTAATTGGCCAAGTTGAATTCTCGCCCTTCCCTTCTCTACATTAACCCTTCCTTGTGAGTGGTATACCAAGAACTATTATATTGGCAGAAAAGAGAATGTATTGCTAGATGGATATTACGTACCCTATACAGCTAATGTGGCACTAAAAATGCAGTCAGACGAGGCTTGGTAGAAAGAGACACCTGAAGATGTCACGAGCCGTCGTAGTTTAGAGACTGGCTGTGGAAAGGGGCAATTTGTGGCAGGGAAGTTTGAAAAATACCCGATGGAGATGACGCTAATCAGAAATAGATGTTAAGGGAAGCTGCCGTGATAACCCGCCAGAATGATGGGAGTCAGTGGAGTTATCGAGCGCCGGCTACGCATCTGCCCATCAGCAAATAATTACCGCGCGAGACCGATGTGGCGAGGATTCAGGTTGAGAACACGAGTGAGGCTCCCCCTTGACTTTATGGAAGGATTCAGAAGTTTTCCCATGCATTGCGTAGCTCAAAAGCAGATATAACAAGACGCGCGAAAAGGAAATAACATAACGTGTACTTTTGTATAGCGCACATATCAGCCGAAAGTCTCAAGGCGCTGAATAACAGATGTATATTGTTACCCAACTCAATGGTACTCATTTTATCGACCTCAGATGGATGAAAGACTGAGTGGACCCGCCGGGATTAGAACCTGTGACCATGAGGTCGAACTCAGGCCTCTCCAGTGGATGCATTTGTCCACTGCGCCACCAGACCCGGCTAAAAGAAGACGCGTGGCCGCGAGACGTGCTCTGTGGTGGGGGAGGGGCATTGAAGCGAGGCGCGCACGCGGGAGAGGGAGAGGAAAGCCGGATGGCGCCTCTGCTCGTGCCTATGTGCGTAACCGCACGCAGAATGCCACACAAAAAGCTGTGGTAGGACTTTTAAAAGTCCACTAACTAAATGTCTCGCCAGAGCAGCACATGCGCTGGCTCAGGCGAGACCTAAAAACAGGTTTAGGGTTAAGCTCTACACGATTTAACAAGCATTAAAAATGCAATAGGTCTCGCCTTTCATTAAATTAAAGCCATTTGCTTTGCTATACAATACCATTAGCAAAGCAAATGGCTTTAACTTAATCAAAGGCGAGACCTATTGCCTTTTCAATGCTCGTTATAAATGGCGTGAGTTGAACCATCTGTGGGATTTTTTCTGAGTGAAAGGCATCACAAAACGAAGCACGTCTGCAACACAAACTGTATGATTTTTATTTTTTCATCCATCCATAGATGTGCTAATTTATCCAAGAACTCAGTTGGCAATCCGGCACTTGTGGCCTGGGGTTAACAGTTTTGATTCTATCACTACTAGGACTGGCTTAAAAAAATCCCAGTATATGGAATGTTGTGAAAGTGTCACACTTGAGTGCCTTGCCAGCAATGCAGGGATGTGTGTGTTCGTGTAAATACGTAGTATTGAGTCGGTGCCTGTACCGGTGTTGTGGGGGGCAGTAATGTATTATTAGCATGGGTGCCTACATGTGTGTTGTGTGTGTGCCACATGTGCCTGTGTGTGTGCGTGCGTAGTTGCGTGCTCCTCCTTTGCTCTGTCTACCCTAAGTGCACACGACAGGCATGGGCCCATCCTGGATTCCCCTGGGTGTCTAGTTTTCAAAAATGTATAGGTTTGCTAGGTTTCCCTAGGTGCCGGAAGAGCTAGGGTTCAAAGTCCACAGCTAGGCAATTTGCGCAAAAAAAAAGGGTCAGTTTTCACTGTAAATATGTTGTGTCTACGTTGCCTGTTGCGGGCACTAGGCCTACCCACAGAAGTGAGGTACCATTTTTATCGGGAGGCTTACGGAAACACAGAATTGTAGAGCAACTGTTATTACCTATTGACTTTCGATGCATTTCTGCCTTCCAAATGTAAGAAAATGTGTAAAAAAAGAAATCACTTCGAAAAATGTCCTATAATTCACATACTAGTATGGGTACCCACAATTTCGGAGACGTGCAAATAGCTAATGTTTCTAAACCCTATATTTTGTTCCCATTTCAGAAATACGTTGGTGTCTCTAATACAGATTTTTCACTGTTTATATTTTCTCAAATTAATTGCTATATACCCGGTACACAATAATAAACCATTGCAAGATGCTGCTCACTTATTGGCTCCGTGTTAGTCAGGTTCTCGTTGAACATACATGTTCTATATATTCCTACAAACAGAAGGGCCCTGCGGATGTAACGGTAGATTGCTTTAAAAAAAATATGTCATACAGTTACAGGGGACAAAGTTGGCACAAATGGCTGCTTTTTTCCAACTCATTTTCAATTTTTCCTATTTTCAACTATTCGTTTCTATTAAAAAAAAACTTGAAAGATCTACAAAAATGACCGCTTGCCGAATTCAGAATGTTGTCTACTTTTTTTAAATGTATAGCTTGCAAGGATCCATTAATGCTTTCATTCCCATTTCTACCATTAACTGGAAGGAGGTTGAAAGCACAGAAAATAGCAAAAATAGGCTATGTCCCAGTAAAATGCCAAAACTGTAAATAAATGTTGGGTTTGTTACAAAAGTCAGTCTATCCCTGAAAGCTGGGAAGATGGTGATTTCAGCACCACAAACCCTCACAACACACCCTTTTTGTTGATACCATTTGCAGGGGAAAAAAACAGCCGCTTTCACCTTCAGCACTTTTTCCAAATTTTCCTCCAAAAAACAGAATTTGGCTGTATTTTGGCTAATTTCTGGGTCCCCGCCAAGGGAATCAGCAAACCCTGGGTACCTTTAAAATACCCATGATGTTGGAAAAAAAGGACGCAAATTTGGCGTGGATACCTTATGTGGTCAAACAGTTACAGGGGCCTAAGCGCAAACTACCCCAAAAAAGGCTTAGCACGGGGGGAAAGAGGTGGGGGGGGGGGAGAGAGGCGGGGGGCTAACAACGAAAGGGTTAAATAGGTACATTTTTATCATAACTTTATTTACAATTGCTTCACTATTGAATTACAAAATAAAGAAAAATAATTATAGAAGCAAATAAAATTGCTTAAAGTACAGCAACACTTGAACGCCTGAGTTTATTAAATACAACTTAAATCTACGTACATTACCTTCCTTATACATATATACCTTCGATGTACTTATGTATCTTTACTACTTTTTCTTTAATTCAGCATCTCCCTATATCAGCACTACCCTATACCTCACCCTATATCTCTCTCAATATATACTCTTCCTCCTCTCTGACTCATCCCAAACCTATTTCTACTACTCTCTCCAATGCACTACCCTATTTCTCACCCTATCTTTACCTTTCCCAATATATCATCTACCTCCACTCTGACTCATTCCAAACCCCATTCTCCTACGTTGATCCCCAAAAAAACTCTTTCAAGACTCTTTCCTCCTCTACCCTTACTTGCATCATTTCAAACCTCTTTTACTATTCAGATTGCCAAAAAAGCTTTTCTAAACCCTTCCCTCTGACTCTTCCCCCCCTTCCACCTCCTCTTTACTCATCTCAAACCTCCTTCTACTGCTATGATCTCCATACAAAAACTTTCTAGACCCTTTTCTCTTCTATCCCTCTATCATTTTCAATCCAACTAACAGATTCACAAGTTCACAGCTCAAATTAATTTCATATTTCCCCATACTAATTTCCCACTAATCACCGTAAAGCGCTTTGTCAACTCATCAGGGGTAGCATGCGCTATATAAATGCAAACCCTTCCCTCTTCTACCCCTCAGCTATTCGTTTTTCAATCCAAATAAACTCACATGTCAACCACTCAAATTAATTTCATATCTACCAATATTAATTCACCCCTAATCCTCTTTGGGTTCCGGAGTAGCCCGCTACTCGCCAAACAGCGCTTCAACGCCTCATTAGGGGAAGTAAGCACTATATAAATCCAATTATAATTACATATTTGACTGTTGATAAGACAGGTCCATATTGTATGCTGGATCCACAGACCATCTACTAGAAGTGGGTATCAGATACTTTGACATACAGCACATCATTCAGTCAAGTTTCAGCAACTGGAGTCTCTTTGAATAATAAATATCTTTGCTAGGTTGGCTCCTTTGCTGAACCGGGCACGCAGATTATCTGCATTTCAAAATAGGACTGGTCGATCAGATTAGCCTTTTTTTAAACTTGGGCAAGGATACTCCTGTAAGCCTACTGAGAAATAGCCTTTCACACCAGCACATTCAGTAATTTGGATTCCCTTCACAATCTTGATATCTTTTATCATGACTATCCTGACTCTGTTCTCTTTGACAGCAAGTCAGTTTTCCTATAGGATGCTCTTTGGGTAGAGGAATTATCGCGATCACAAAGTTTACTGGGTGTTGGGATTTAATCCAGTCTTTTGAGGCAACAGGACTAGTGAGGTTAATCAAATTATTTTGTTAGTAGATCCTATTTTACTAGTTCAACTGAGTCTGTAATCAACAGCTCATGGGCTCGCTGAAAGACTGTCACGTGGTCCCCTAGCTCTCCCCTATTAGTTCAAGCCTCACCATAATCCTTTCCTTTCTTTCAAAGGAAGCTTCTTTCAAGCCTGTTGGTCATATGTAATGAGCAGACCCCCTAGCCAGGTGTGGCTAAGAATTTGCTACTTGTAAAGGCACTGTATAGTATGGTCTCTTTTAAAATCACTGTAGTCCAACAATGTTGCTTTTCCCTCACAGCAACTAGATCCATCTCAAGTAGCAAATTATTTTATACAAAGATGATTCACATTTTAGCTCCAACACTCTGCAACTGAACAGCTGCATCTTCTAAACTACACCTGCCTCATTCATTATCAAATGTATTTCATTAATTTATCCTTTAACGTATTTTGCACCAACTGTACAACAAACAAGAGGGTTTTCACCAATTTACTCTGATTTTCTCAAATAAAAAAAAAGAACCTTAATACACCACTGTAGTTATAAAATGTGCTGAAGGATGTCAATATACTAAGTCCTGAGGGGAAAATCTTCTAAACGCTGAAGTTCAGCTGAGGTCACTATGCTTGTTATCACTGACCTGCCAGTAGTCTGTAGTTTTCTGTGAAACACACTACCCTAGAAAGCCTTTTTAGACCATCTACAATTACCACCATATTAGTGTAGAGGTTGGTTAGCAGTGTAAACATTATAGCAAAATGACCACCTGTCTAGGATGATTCCATGTTGGTTGCAAGACTTCGTCCTTGGAGCGAGCAAATTATACGTGCTGATGGTGCAGTACATGTGGTCCATAAGAATCTACCCTGGAGACTGTAACCTGATAATCTGCTTGTTGAAGCCTAAATATACTTCCACGAGTATTCTATTCCATGTTATATACTAGTTACTCGAGTGCTTTACCACAATACTATCTTTCCCTGTAGCTTAACTATACAACCAGGTATTAGGCCTCTGCTGCTCTTGGACAGAGTCCATACAACATGCCTGGGTGGTTCAACAGTGCCATTAATGGGTTGCTCCCCAATTGTGCCTGGATAAACTGGACATAAATCTCTTGGGTGGTTTAATATTGCTACTGTTGAACCACCTTCTAGGTCACTCCTGGGATGATTCAGGATCTGCCAGCTGCAGGGTTTCTGACACCTCTAGTTTAACTACACAGAATAGCTTGCTGGTACCACTGTTGGCAGATGGTAGGTACCCACTTGCATAGCCCTGCATGAATGTTTGTTAGCATAGGCATGGTCCCTTCATGACCTTCTGCATTATTACTTCAGAAGAACATATACACTCGGCTTAATGACCACTGTATAATAGATTACATAACCTCCTGAAGACATACAGCATGCCGAATTGAAAGGCAGTTTATGATGCCTCCGTACCCTTTATATAACATATTTCTTGACAAAGTGCCCCGCAACTGTTAAAAAATGATGTGGCAGCTGAGTGATAAAACACCATGACAAACTAACTCCATATGCACAACACAGGTCTCTAATACAGGAGGTATCCCATGAAGAAGTGTGCTTCCTGTTCAACAGTTGCATCTCAACTAGCTGTTTGTTGGACCAGTAGAACAATCATTAACAGGGCAATGGCAACCCATAGGTCAGGCCTATAATATGAGGCAGCCCAGCAATCCACCTGAACAAAGCCACTCAATACCGAAGAATCGAGGCATCAATGCCCAAAGAGGTCAGCCACAAACGCTGGCATCTCTAAAGTTCACCATCAAGTGCCGTTTCTGACCCTCATCAGTTTCCAGACCCTAGTCCTCAGAGTGCAATCTCCAGGTAATCCTTCGTTCATGGGCCACTGACCATTGTTCCTAACTTTGAGACTCACCTATTTGGTAAAAGGACATAGCAACAAGAACCACTGTTCATCTCTTCTCCCTTCGGCGTAAACCGTTTCCTAGAATTTCACAGACACATCTTCCCTGGCTATGTCTTAGGCTTGTAGGTACAACAGTCACAAGGGGTAAGCTTCCCCCTCTCTTAGTAGTCATCTCTACTCAAGGCAGCATGTTGTGTTGCCAGCTTTTAACACCTCATTGCACTGAAAGGCACTATCTAAAGCAGACCATTAAGTAACCCCAAGTGGGACACCACTACAGAGACCCAGGGACAATTGTTTCCCCTTTAGGTTGAAACTCTCCACCAAATCTTCTGCTGAGCTTGTTCTTAGGGTGGATAAACAATGCCTCAAAGGACCAAACAATGGTGGGCAATGATGAATATCAATTTAAGCTTAAGGGAGAGAATACGCTCCCATATTCTCTATTACAGCCCTCTCCTAGATACATTCAACACACTGCTTCACACATTCTGTGCTCTCAAAGGCCATAAAGAGGTTGTAATTCTAGACAGGAGAGATCTCGAACTGGCTGTGGTTAAAAAGATGATACAATTAGTAGTTGGTCACTTTACTTGCAACACAAGTAGTACTACCCACACCCTTCCACTACCTATTTGCAAGTGTTATTAGCAACAACATATAGCTGGGGGGGAATTGTTACCTTAGGGGTACACACAGAATACATGTGAAGAAAAACACTGAGTACATTCACTGTCAGCTAGTTTGGGGGAAGCAGACAAGCTTACTCCACTAACTTTAATAATAACAAGTATTCCTTTGCATTCTCACCCACCCCTTTGGCCACTGTTCCAGCCATATTAAACATTAATGCCACATGCAGGTAAATAATTTCAACAGGTTGACAAAACAATCAGAGGGCTTTCGGACAGCTATAAACATTGTCCAAATGTGAGCAAAACAATCTCTCCATTATCAGCTTTGCAATCGATGGGCACAAGTTGCCCTCGCCCATGTGCTCAGAATTCCAAAATTTCAGCACCTCTCACCTCAGAAGGCAGGGCTCCAGCAGTGAGGCAGTAGAATGCAGTTACTTCAGAAACCTTAGTAGGCAGGGCTGTGAAATTCCGCTAGCCTAGGTGGCCAGGACATCTTGTTTTCGGGCAAGGATAACAGGGTTTTAGGTTTCTGTCCTTGGGACAAGTAGGCCCAAACCCCTGCAGTACAAACACTTTGGCTGCCAGTTTACAGTACTACTTATGGATCAGGGAAGGGCATTGGCTGCAGTTAAGGTAATTTGTGTGTCCATATATGTTACTGCAGTTCAAACTTGCTTTTATGGTTCATTAACATTAATACAAAGCATTTATTATTAGGGTGAGCAATCAGAGGAAATGTTGTAATCTCGATCTGCACTACCAAAAGTGGTTCCAGTATAAAAATGCATACACGTTAGCAAAGTTAACAATCTGAAGCTTCTTATAATGTTCCCAGAATGCTCCCTGATAATATTTTAAGCTTCTGCAAATATTTTTATCTTAACAAACAAACACAACTAGGAAAAAACGTTTTGATAAATTACTGTGAAATTTTATGTACCATTTCTTTGATGCATTAGTTAGTAAAATGGGTTGATACAAGCTAGCATTTCCCCAAACATATTCATAATGGAAAAATCAGTGAAAACAATTAACAGGATTATGGGAAACATGAAAATAAACAAGCATTGGCAAAGCCAATAGGTCTGACATTGATGGTCAGCCTTTTGGTTTTGTCAATGCGCGTTATGTTTTCACATGGTTTTTTGTAAACCTTTGTGATAGGAGCTGCCAGGCCCTCGCCATTATAAAAAAACATTGGTAAAATACAAAAATATTTTTTATTCTCAAAAAGCACACATTGCGACAGCAGTTCCTTGTAGTGAACATAACTGTATGCGCTGATATGTTTCTGGTGAAAGAGCAGAATGCAGTCACACTGAAACCAACCTATAAAGAAAGAGATACACTTTCAATAAAAACAAAAGACCTTGGTTAGCATCTTAATGAAAGTCACAAAACTGCATCCATGGTATATGCCATTGCATTAGTGCAGATTTACGGCTTTCATGAATTCACATTAATTTAAAGGAGGCCTCGAAATCCTATTCCTAGAAAATATTTTTTAACTCAATTTTAGCACAGGCAAATTTGCATGTGTAGATTTGCTCATGCGAAAATCTGATGAGCATTTACAAGTTCCCTCCTTCCCCCCTAACCACTTTTTTTTTTTTCAACCCTAGAAGAAGTTTTACTTCTGCCCTTGTCAAGGAGTAAATTTCCAGCCTCTCACAGATTAGGAGAAGTTTAGAGACGAGCTGGTGAGAACCCCTAAAACATGCAAGTTAGTAGTTTTGCTCAAAAGGGCATTCCAACCCTGGAACTATTGCTTACCGATACTGCCAATCTGCAGAAAGGTGGAAAAATAAAGGAATTGCTAGTATTCAGACCTTACTATAGTATGAGCCCTGGCATATATATCAGAGAGGCTGTTATAAGAGCTCTGATATAATGAGATTGCTGTCATAATTTGTCACCACACTACACTGCATCTAAAGGACAAGTGGATTTTGTTACAGGACAAGTAGATTTAAGAGGCAACCTGGCCAATGGACAACTACATATTTTATTAAATTCCACACCCTTGAGTAGGACAAATTCATCTGCTGCAATAGGCTTTGGTCATTACCACAGTGTGCCTGTATCCAGTAGTTTCCAGTGCCCAAGGCCCAGATTTAGGGCAAGTAAACAAGTACAGTTATAACAAGTTTTCCCCTATCAGCAAAGGCTTCACTGGTGTCTAAAGACCTGACCAAAAATCCCCCAAAAATAGACTTGACAAAAGGACGATATTCCTGGAAGGTAGCTCGGATCCTCCTCAGCTTGTTTGTTACATGTTTCAGAGTTCAGAAGATCTTGTTGCGGTGACCACTCATTTTCCCCCAAACTCTGGAACACACTTCCCATCAAATTATGCCAGTTGTCCAACGAACTCTGTTTTTTTTAAGTCCTTGAAAACCTGGCTTTACAGTAATTAGCCTCTGCTGGGTAGCTGTCAAGCAGAAGGACTGTTCTAGCAGTGGGAGGCCTTCTGGTAGCTACGTGCTATACAAGACTCACAGAATAGACAAGGTCCTAGACACCACTTCTGATAAGTCTCACAACCATTAACATCTAGATATGTAAGAAGTGGCTACATTAGAACAGCAAGAAAACAAATTCTGCTGCCTGCTACACAAAATCAACATTGGCAAAAACGAGATTTTGGCCTCAAATCCTGGGCGAATCTCCAATCCTATTTAGGAGTGAAAATTGATGACAAACTCAACTTGCATGCGCAGATCCGTGCAGTAACCAGTGTTGGCTACGTCTAGCTGTGTCCTAAAAAACAGGCAATGTACATTTTAAGCTCATCACATAAGTGCACGACTGTAAAAGTAGTAATCTCTTCTAGAATGGACAGCAATAATGCTGTTTATCTCAGTCTCCAATAACAAACCATATACAGGTGTTAACTTGTATAAAATGTTATGGCCAGTCTTCTGTCAAACATCACTGGGCGGGAGCATATTACCTCAGCACTGACACTGCTAGTCTGGTTACCCATCAGCAAACAAATCAAATTGGAGGTGCTTCTGTCTGGTTCGGTCAGCTCTGCACTCAAATGTCCTATCATTACCAACCCATCGATTTATTTGAAATCTGCCCTTGGGCAAGCTAAGATCCTTTTACCATCTGGTGTAGCTACCTAATTTCACGAGGACAGAACCCCTACCCCCCCCCCCCCATGGAACACAACCCATTTCAATCTGTAGTCGCACAAATCTATTCAAGTGCAGGAAAGGCTTGACTGCACACCAACTGAATTCATTGGTCGTTCAATCTCAG
The DNA here is from genome assembly GCF_964204655.1 of Triturus cristatus. Lineage (NCBI taxonomy): Eukaryota > Metazoa > Chordata > Amphibia > Caudata > Salamandridae > Triturus > Triturus cristatus. The sequence goes on along the minus strand of NC_140590.1, from coordinate 460,575,081 downwards.
TCCAAGTTGGATCAACAAATCCGATAGCTACGGCGCTTAAATGCCTTCAGACGATTATTCAACACTCTGGAAATGCCGCAAATGTTACAAATACAATAAAACAGTGAAACTAATATCAAGGCCCACTGGTCCCACACACTCAAAAGATACATAGTATATTTAACAGTTCAGTTTAGCGCAATAAGTTATTGAAAATTGGTTCTGGGCAAAAAAATGTAGACTGTTACTGTAGAAACCAAAATGCCTTGTGTTTTTTTTCCTTTGGGGTAAAAAGGGCACACAAAAGACGAGGAAAGCTGCAATCAATGAGAAACGGCAAATAAAAGCTGCTTTACACATCTTCCATAGGAAAACCAGCCATTCATTTATTAAAACTATCCATGTTATGCCCTCAGAATTCAAGGCTCTCCAAGCAATGAGGAGAACGAAAAAAAAACGAGGTCCATTATATTCTAAACTTTTTCCAAATAGGTTGTGTTGAAGTAGATGCTCAAGTGCTGTTTTTAGGTCTCGCCTAGGCAACGCGCATGCGCTGCCCTAGGAGATGATCTTTAGAAATCGGCCTGCTCCTTTTTAAGCACACTCGTGCTTGTGCTGGCATCCACCTTGCGGGAGCGAGCAGCGGCGCGCACTAATTGAAAACATATGGCTCTCGCGCCACCGCTGCTCGCTCCCGCAAGGCGGAGGCCAGCACAAGTGCTTCAAAACAGCTGCTGCTTGTTCTGTTTATCTAGCAATTAGCTTCTGACTGTAGCTCTTTAAAGAGGCAAACTGCGCAAAAACTAAACTTACATATTCACTTTTGGTTTAGTGGGAACAGTTTCCTGTAAATGAAACTGAGGCCTGAGCAGCAGCTGCGTGTGCTGCGCCTTTTTTTCACTATTGCTGTTCCACCTAAAAATGGTCAAATATAAATCAATGTGGCGCCGATTTTACAACAAGCGCCATGCTTTAATGTTATTTGCAGCATGACCACGTCACAACACTAGAGCCTGCCCCCACGGCCAAAGTAATGCCTTTCTGCACAGAACAACCCTCCCAAACATCAACCAGAGCAATGCCGTGGCTTGTTATTTATACTTCCTCCACTGCCCGCTGTTTTAAAAAATATATATATTTTTTAAAAATCATAGACATCTTATAATACATTGCTCACACCTCCCTGAAGAGCGGCGCATACTGGTGATTCTGGTAGCGTGCCACCACAGAGATGAGACACTTTTCCAGGCCCAAATATTAATCCAAAGCACAGGTCCCTGCTGTAAATTGTGTAAGGTCGCAGCCATCCAGCTGCAGCTAACACTCCACCTGAGACGCTGTAAGACACGCGGTCTATGAAAATCTTTCTTCCTCCAGAGTCCCGCAGATCACTCCTTCTCAAATTCCGCTACCCAAATGTGTGGGGTGTTTGCGCGTGTGGTGTGTTTGCGCGGGGTGTGGTGTGTGTGTGGGTGCGTGCGCGCACCAGGTATGTTTGCGCCGGGTGTGTGTGTGTTGTGCACGTGTTTTTTTCTTTCCCAGAAAGTATCACTCACTACTGGTCCACAACAGGGTATCGATGTTCCCTAAATAACGCTTTGACCTAAAACCTGCTGATGTAAAAGCTCTCTGTATCCCATTGCGCCTAATCCACTGCTAATAAATGTGTAATTGGTTTGATTCTTTTCTACATTTTCTGCTACTGCTGAGCCCAATTCTGCGTCGGACAGTTAATCTTTTAAGGGAAGTCTTCCAAGGAGGTCATTTGGGCCTTATATTTTAGGATTTTAAGCTGAAAACCTTGATACTGGTGTGCTAAAGTATGAATTCCCAAAGCAGCGTCCTGACTGTCAGAAGCAGAGGAGGCTCTGGACAATGGTGGCCTCATCCATTTCACACAGTCTGCGGCTGACTTCTCAAAGCTTCTCTATTTGCAAACCATTCGGTTATTAATTCACTGAGATAAATTTAGACCACTGATGGAGCAGCAAGGGCTTCCCATGACCCCAGCTGTGCGCCCAGGCATTTTGCGGAGTGATGGACGTTAACTATGAAGGAGTGCTTCCTTGGCGCGCGCCCCCTCATGTGGATGCCAGGGTGCGAGAGAGGAAGGCCTGCTGTGATAACGCGCAGTACTTCGGATGTCTGGGCCCGCTGGAGCCCCGCCGAGCTCTTCCTGGTCGTTGAGTGCAGCATCCTTATCACTTCCGCTCTGGAAGCCAGGAGCTTCCCTGGCCCGTCACACTCCCACGCAAGTCCAGATCTGTCAGAACTCATCACTGCAGAGTGAGGCCTGCTCGAGTGAGCCTTCCCTACAGCACTAAGGTGCTCCAGCACATATGTTCACGTTACTCCTTGAACACACCGTAAAGGAGGGTTGGGGAGAATAGACAGTGAATGAGGGGCAATGTGACCTTTTATCCAGCAGCAGGTGGGCCATGCCAATCTCACATTTCCAAAACTGAAAACGAAACTTTTTGTTGCCACCTGCAGGATGAGTATTTTTCTTTTCTTTTATTTCTGTTGCCAATTTTGAGAAGTAGTAAAACATTTAAATAAATGAACTACTGTGCACATACATGTGTTCTCCAGCCTATGCTGGGCGTCAATGTTGGTTAAGATTACTCTGACAAGTTACTGAGCTCACACTGCACAAGAGACAGCCACCAAGGCATGAGCAAATAGGTATCGCCTTTGGGACCTTATAAGTGTTTAGCCATGCAACAGTTGATGTTGTTGCACCAAGGATATTGTACTGCATAACTAAATACTTATAAGGTCCCGAAGGCGAGACCTATTGGCTATGCCAATGCTAGTTCTAGTCAGAAAGCGATTCTTGTAATTCGTTTTTGGAATGGTGCAATTGGGGCATACAGCTATAGGTGGTAATGGGTGAGTGTCAAATTTCTGAAGAGAACTTTTACTGTCACATTTTCATGAACACATGAACTTTATACACAGTTATGTGAAAAAAAGTGAACCCTCGGACGTTTGTTCAGTTCTCGCTAAACTCCAACAGTACATAAGTCCTATAACAAGTAATACAAACTTCTTGACTAATAACGTAGCAAAAAAAAATCAAAGCATTTACAATGCAATAGGTCTTGCCTTTGAGGCCTTATAAGTATTTAGCTATGCAGCACATTTCTGGGTGCTACAACAGCTCAGGTTCTTTAACATGGAAGCTTTGACACAAATAGGCATATTATAGCACTTCTCTGCGAAGTACTTATTTTTTTTGCACAACTGGTAGTTGCGGTGGCTGATTCTGAAAGACCACAGAAACCCGATGACTGAAACCTTTAAAAAAAAAATGCAAAAAAAATATCACAATAGCATAAGCAAAAAAAGACAATCAACAAATCAGGGAAAGGGTGTAGTGCTGCAGGCTGTTACTAGGTGTCCCTCTGAAGTTTTAAAGCTAAAGCGCGGTGTGCGGAGAATGCTACAAAAGTAAAATGAATAGAAAAGAAAGACGAGCGGCCGCCATGTTCAAAGATAAAACCTACATACAAGCTACAAAGAGTGTGTAAACACAAAGGAACAAAAACTTAGAGAAAGGAGACCCTGAAAAGCCAATACTCCGGAAGGGAGGGGGGGGGGGGGGGGGGGGTGGGAGTATGACAAGAAGGTGGGCCATATAACCACCAGAAACCATAGAGAAGAAAGCTTTTAAGAAGGGCACATTTTAACCAATCGGCAGCGAGGGCGTGGCTAAAGCCTGTAAAAGTGATTACAGCATGTCTCCCATAGCAAATGCGCTGCTAGGCTCAATCTAAAAAAAAGATATCGGCCAACATTCTGTGGCCTTACGTTAACTGTACCCTGCTGTAAAAGTCTCACACTTTGCTTATTGTCATTGCTTTTGGATGGATTAATGCAAAAGAAAAAAAAACTGGGGCAAAGATTCGACTTACCATAGTTGCATTGGGGTCTGACATTCTGCACAAAAAATTCTCCTTCTGGAGGAAAAGCACAATACACTATGCGTAGTAGGCACCACACGATTGTACCATCTAGCCGAGGGGTAGAATCCTGTTGGTTACATTACGAAATGTAATAGCACGTGTCAATAACTTTCGTTGATTCTGGAGTATAACGTTTAGCTCAGAAATGAGGTAATTTTAAGTTAAAACATACTAAAAGCTAGGAGGCGAAGAGAAATGTTTCCAATAACTGAAACCTCCAAACAACAACAACTACAAAAAAAACACAAAATAATTTAAACTATTTTCAACCAGTGGACTAATCTGTCACCTTCACCAGAAGGGAATTAATCACTGCTCAGGACAGATTAAACACCTGCATCTTTTAGTCCTACTGATCAGTATTTAATTGGTGTACTGCTAATGCGCTATTTCGCTAATTTGTTGTCATGGGAAGTTTTTCATAAATCAATTCGAACCTCAGAGCCGCGATCTTTGGTTTATCTTCAGGCAGATTACATGCTTTCTCTTAACCAACTATACAGGAATTAGCGAGAGAGTAATTTTAAAAGCAGCACTTGAGGTAAATTTAATTGGTATTGGTAGTTGGTACAGGCTACTACGCAAGGAGCCGAATAAGAGCCTGGTGGAAACAATGCTCCCAAAAATTGCTCAGGAAACCAACTGCTTGTTCAATAGCCAGGAATGGCTACGAGTTTGTGAGCTTGGCCATAGGGCTTTGAGGGCTGCCAATTTTGAAAGAATGTCCTTTCTTTCTAGGTGGGTGGCCTATTATACTCCCTCTGGAATCCATAAATGGTTTCCTACAGCACCGAATAACTGTTTTAGATGTAATTTGCCAGAAGGAGGATATTGGACACACAGATTTTTTACTTGCCCGAGATTACGATACTTTAGGGAGGAAGTGTTTAGGTTTATTAGTAAATGTCTGTCAATAGATATTCTACCATGTGCACCGTTGGCTTTATTTGGTTTTTCCTATGTAATCGGTCAGCTCTCCATATATAGACAAGGTTTTGTCTTCCTAGACATAGCGGTAGCCAGATCTTCAATATTACAGAATTGGAGATCGCAGAAAATCCCTACATTGGCTCAGTGGCTACTTAAGCTGGAAAAGACAGATTTGAAGAGGCCTATGCGAGGAGGATAGGGTCTCTGCGGAGATTTGGATTGACCTGGGAGGGATATGTAGTGACCACGCAAATAAGCAACCCTAGGTAATTTAAAAGGTTACGTTACATAAATTTTACATTAACGGTTAGTAACCTCTGCATGTTTTTGGAATAGTCCAAAGGCGGGTTGTCCCCAGGCGAAGTATGGGCTACAGAACCAAACTAATTATGAAGTTCCCCTTCTTAAAGAATTCATTGAAATTACATAGGTCATTGAGGTGGGGGTACACATTACACGACCTAAATATGTGACTTGATATTTTATAGATTTTATCTTTTTCTGTATATCCTGTTTATCATGTACAAATGGATGATGAAATTTGATCTAATTATGGTCTGGTTTTAATATGAGATTGGAGATTTTGGAATGTTTTCAGTTATATGTACCGTGGTCAAAATATGTCTGCTGTGTGTTTACGCTCAAATAAAAAAAAATATTTAAAAAAAATACAAAATAAAAAGCTAATGCACTATTACAGATCTAAGCAACAACACCGTTTGTAACAATAGGTGTCCACTTACATTCAGAATTTATTGAACATTCTCGGCTCAGTGCTGTCTGCCGTGCAGAGGGGAAATCAGGAAGGAACATTCAAAAATTGGGGTTATATACATAATCACTACATATGATGCATTTGAATAAGTGCTACATTGCCATCATTTAGAGCTGGAAACTGAGCTGTAGTGGGAATATATATCGACAAGTTGTATCAGACAATGTGAGCAGCCATCTAACAAATGTGGAGAGTACAATTCTAACTAGATAAGAACTATATGAAAAACCCTTCCCCGCATGATGACTGTGTTGCTTTGCTGAAGAAAAATTGTGAAAACAGTGCAGCTATGGTAGAGTATACCTGACTTCATATATTAACTCTGGTTACGCCTTGAAAAATATTTTAACTCTTGGCTCATTTTTTTAAACAGACTTTATTAGGTCACAAAACAAAATGCAGTCAATCCCCTTCCCCCGTACTCCGCCCTCCAGCCAAATCAGAACGTGGTGCAGTGACCAGTCCACCAAACTGACCACAACTGTACAACATTCACCCCAACAGCGTCTATGCTACGAGGTAGGTCAACCACAGGAGTAATCCACAATGAATGTGTGATAATACCAATATGACCCCCCCAACGTAACCCCCTAAAGCATGTCACCAGTATCTATCATAATTACATGTGCATCAAAGCCTCACCTACCACTCGTCGGATCCGCCTCCCAGCTATCCCAGCAGAGTGCCTCAAGAGCATAGGGGGAAGCCTGTTACAGGGTGCTCACGGAACCGGGGCCCCATCATCCTCCACCGGATCTCCCCCATCTCCCACAGCCAAGCGCTTGAACAATTCCAGGAGCGCCAACCATGCCCGGGCCCATTCGTGCGATCTTTCATTTTCACTACGTCTAGCCAGACACAATCTATAAGTCCCCTCACTTCCCGCCCATTTCTCCATTTCCCTAGCCCACCGCAAGAAATTAGGTCCCTGCCTCGCCTTCCAATGGGAAGTAATCTCCCGCTTGGCCAGGACCAACCCCAAGTCAATAAACCTACTGGTGACCTTAGTCTTTGCAGTATGCGGAAACCCATGTAGCAAACATACCCCCGGGCCCACCTCCAAATCCCTCTCTGTCACCGTCAGGAGTAACGTCGCCACTTCTTGCCAAAATCCTGTCACCTGCGAACAGTCCCAGAACATGTGAAGAAAAGTCGCCCCAACATGGCCACATCGGGGGCAAGCATCCGGCCCCCCAAAGTACTCAGCTATTTTGCTAGGTGTAAGATATGCCCTATGGAAAACATAAAACTGAATGAGCTGGACATGTGCATTACGTGTACACTTCCAAGGGCGCTCCGTGACTTCTTCCCAGTTTTTGTCCGCAATAGGCACCCCCAGGTCCGCCTCCCACTTGACGCGCAGCGCAGCCAGGGGTTGCCGCATATCCCCAGTAATCCGCCTGTAGAGACAAGTCACCGCCTTAAAGGTACCCACCGCCATCACTACATACTGACAGGCAAGAGAGGTGTTTAACTCTTGGCTCATTCAATTCCTAAGTCAATTTCAACTATGGTATAAATACATTAAAGATATAAGCATTTAAATAGTAAATGATGATACTTTTATATCCAACGAAGGCATACTTTTCAAGAATTTGTATGCTTTAAGGAATGTTTACTCCTGCTTAATCCTGTTAAACACAACACAAAAAAATCACCGGTATCACACAAAGGCTTAAGAAGTGTGTTTGACCGGTATGCATACATTTGAACATGTGACTAATTTTTGTACTGCTTTAGCCATATTTACGGATCTGCCAAAAAGTCACCACTTCGAAGAATAATGCCTACTAAAAGTGAAATGTCACTGGTAAACGGTTCGTAGAATTCAGCTCCTAATTTGAGTTGTCAGTGGAAAAAATAATCTTATTCTGAAGAACTGTATTTCTGATTTCTAAACATATTAAGGAGACACACCAGCTTGGGGTGCACAATCTAATTCGCTGCCCACTTGGATTACTAAAACTAGATTTGGGAAAGCCTATAGGTTTATCCTTTGCAAGTCTGCAATGTTTTATATTTAACGTTTTCTACAAACATATGCAATAGGCATTACAAGATTAAAGGTAATAAAAGGCGCTGGGCCCCATGAAGTGTATGTGTGGTGAACTTGAGTCCTGAGTTCCACAGCCTCACCTAACCAAGACGTCTTCTGTGATTGGCCTCATCCAAAGATGACCCATGGACTCCGACTCCTGCAGAGCTTATGGTTGGAAGATATTGAGAACAATGAAATGAAATAAAATGTAGCCTTTATAAAGCGCAAACTGTCTCTCCCAAAGGAGCCCCCTGGCGCTACCATATAACGAGCTTCAGCAGTAAGGAGTTGGAATCTAGAGGAGTGCAAGGCAGGACTCATCAGATGTTCCGTAGATCCATGTCTTTAGAGCCTTCCTGAACCGCTCTTCAGATTCCATTGATCTTAATTTGTTTGGCATAAAGTTCCAAGCCCTTGCCCCTAACAATGGGCAAAGCTGAGTTTAAGGTTGGTTAAACTCAGTTGGTGGCTAGAGACTGCAATCAAAGGTTTACTGCAGATGTGTTATTTGTCATACAAGTCGCGAATGTAATGTGAGTAAGCTACATTTTGCAGAACGTATTGAATATGTGTCCTATCAAAAACGTACTGTGTTAAAGACCAGTATGGAAAATTAATAAAGATATCTTTTTTTTAAAAGGTAATAAAAAGCAACCATGTTGGCTTCTGAAGGTTGTATGAACATATTTGGGGGGGAAAAAAAGTCAAAATAAGCCACTACAATATTAAAATAAAAAAAAACTAATAAAATAAAAGCAGAGATGGGACGGCAGTCCTGGTGCTGAGGCAAACAACTTTTTAGGTGGATGTGCCCATATGCACAAACTAAACGTGTCACTCACAATGAAGAGAGCTAATGGCTTAAGTGGCTGCAAACCTAAGTTTGTCGGGAGGTTAAACCTTAAAATGTCAAACTAGTTTAGAAATTCAAGATTCACAAAAAAAAAACAATATAAAACAATTACATTTTTTCCAGCTAAAAACGGTCCCTATACCCTCAAATCTGGTGGAAGACGTTTCAACGAAGTTTAGCTACAACTAATAATGTGAACATACTATGAAGTCTACGCTCACTGACAATTACAATGTAGGGTCCGCTCAAAGCAAATGCAATAGGGGAAGAACTAGTGGCAGAAAAAATTGTTGCCTTTCTACTGAGGTTTGTTTGGTATTGTCTCTAATGTGCTCCCTAAAGGTAAAGATCATATCACCTCACCTGAGAGCAAAAAGGTATTGTTTTTTTTGTTATTTGTTACTTAGTTTTCTTGGAATGCACCACTCTCCTATTCTAGTGTGAACAATATACTTTCTTTAGAGGTTGAGCTTCCTTGAAAGATGAATGAACAACGAGCTAATACACTCGTTTTGCATCCGTTTCCTAAATGTAATGATGTCCCACCCTTGTAAGTGCCCCCCTTGTCCCCATATTAGGAAGTGAAAATAGCGTAATTACCACTAGCTGCTCAGACAAAGTTCAGCAGCAAGTTTCCCTAGTCCCACTCAATCCTCACTTTTCAGATTTAGCTGGACACCCAACACTCTTGCCTTTTCTTCAAATGTTATGTTGGCTTTGAACTGAGCACAACAAAAAATACATCTGCAGATCTGCCACGCCTCCCCTCCAGTCCAGTCTCAGTTGTAGCTCATAAAATGTCCGTTATATACTCTCTTCTCGGTTTAACGGAACGCTGGGTCTGTGCTGTAAAGGAGTGGGCACGACATACAGGTCCCGTTTCTCCGACATTCAAATCCCAGTTGTGGATTTCCTTTTTTCGCAGCGAGAGAGAAATCATCCCGTTCCTCTTCTATACAATTACATTTCTAAGAAAAACATTTATAACGTATATTTTAAATAACCAGATCCAGTAAATTAATGTGGTAATTCTCCGAATGGCATCTGTGTGTTAAAATAAGTCTGAACTCCATCACCTGTGACTAACGCGGACTAGATCAAATTGTGTGAATAAGCAAAATCATGCATTGCCCTCATGTATGCACATTGTTTGCAAGCCTGCTCCTAACACACCTTACTTCAAAAATGGCACCAATTACATTTTAGATAACCTCTCAAACAGACATTCATTAATATAGTGGAAATAAGCATATGGACAAGAAGATGTAGCCTAACGGCTACTGAAGCTGTCGACCTCGAAGCTCGGGAACGGGGTTCAAGTCGCGGCAGGGAAACCCAACATCCAGTGATTCTGGGCAAATCACTTAATCTCCCTGTGCCTAACAAATTGAATGTGTTAGTCTGTAACGCAACTGATGCTCATGTAAAGCGCTCGGATCCTTCAGGCCGAGTTTGCGCCATACAAAACTCCCCCCTAAAACTACACACCTACACACACACCTACCCACACACCTACCCACACACCTACCCACACACACCCACGAGATGCACCAAAAACTATTATCGAAAATAAACAGTGCAGCGCACGAAATGTGAATATAGCCATACGTAGGTCAGTGTTGGCACTATCTACACCAGAAAGGCTACAAACACGTATCGAACAGCTCTCTATGTGAGCATCCGAGTAGAAAAAAAGAATTGGAGGTAATATTGAGGCAGGTTGGGGGGGGGGGGGGGGGGGGGGGGGGGGGTGTGGTCCGGGAATTATGAGATAAGGTAAATTTGGCAGCCACCCGTGCTGCATGCGGTGGGCCCTGGTGGCATAATAAAACGAAGCAAATTTGAGTACCACTACCCCACCCAAGGCACTCCAGCCCACCATCACCCTACCCCCAACCAGTGCCCCTTTGACCCCACTACCCAAAATTACGTCAGCAGCCCGCAGCGGGCCCCAGACACAACTCCACCACCCAATGCACTCCACCACATAGTCACCCAAAACCCTGCAGCGGGCCCCTTCAACCTCACCACCACCCAAAACACTATCTCCGGTCCAGCCACCCTTTACCCAAAACATGACTGTAAGAAATTGGAGTATTAGTTGAGGGGGGCAAATGCTCACCTCAAGTAATAACAATCCGTGTCAAGGAGTACCATTAAAATAACTAATTAGGTGTGCGCTAAACTCCCTGGTAGCTATAGAGCAGGCAGGATTACCTTAGATGCAATGTGTAACTGTAGCAAAAAAAGAAAAGCAATTGCTGCTAAAGTGCCTCTAAATTTCGGTTTTCGTGCCGCTAAATACCCGTGTTATGCCACTAAATTTACTAATCTATGCCACAATATCCTGGGGGGTCTGAATGTGTGGTGCAGTCCTCTAGCGACACTGAACTTACAGGTCCTGGGTGCAACTGTACCAGATACAGGCTAATAGGCAAGTTAAATATACCAATTGGAAATATGTTAGGCTGACCATGTTTAAAGGGGGAGCAAAGGCACTTTGCAACGGGTTAGAAGGGTTAAGGTGCACAGTTGTCCAGCAAAAGAAAAAAAATACATGGCTACCAACGCAGAAATGGCAGATTACCTTCACAGCCTGCCCCAAGCCAATAGCTAGGGTAGACAAATCAATTCCTTAGACACTGATAGAACATGGCCAACTCCCCACCTCTGCAGTGGCACTTGTCTGTTCTAAGCCTCTCTGAACCCATCTGCATTTTTCTGTCAACATCTTCCATACCCAATAACACTGTTCATGGGGAACCATTCTCCTTATCTGCAGGCCCCGCCTGTGAGGCAACTAACCTTAACTTGCTCACAAACCCATCCCAGTAGGTGGACAATACTGCCATGGCCAATAAACTTGTGTGGCTCATTCTGACACCCAAGGCTGACAACTACCCCCAAGAGACAGTACATTCTGCCCAAAAAGCTAACACCCAACAGAAACCACTGCCAGCTCTCAGGGACCAAGACCCTAGCCATCCATTGCCAGATAGAGAGGCTCCAATCTGGGGACGTGGCTAGCCCTCACTTCGTACCTATCTTTCTACCCCTCCCGCTCTTCTTCCCTTTTAATTCTACTTGCACAAATCTGTTGCCTTATGCTTTCTGTCCTCCCCTCCCAATCACCTGTCAACTCAAATGTATCTAACTCAGCAAAATCAGAGGTAAATATTTCGTCATAGAAGTGTAAATGAAGAAAGAGAGGAGAGGGGGAGAGAATTAAGGTGAGATGATCAGATTTCTCCTGGCTGAACAGTGAAATTCCTTGTGGCAGTGCTTTCAATTTCACTGTTGTAGCAAGAGTGCAAATTGTAAAGTGTAATTAGCAGAAATAGCAATGGTCTGGATCACTGATGGGCAGCGTCTATTTTGAGTGAAGCTGTCTTCTACGAGGCGTTCGTGCAGGCGATTGACTCCAGATGGCTCCAGGCCTAGATGGTCTGACTTTTTATAAGGATTACAAACATCAACTTGCCCTGAATCTTCTGGAAATGTATGATGAGGCCCTCGAGAAAAAAGTCCTCCTTCCCTCGCTGCATGAGGCTGTTATTACTGTATTATTGAAACCTGGTAAGGACCCGACTGTGCATATCTTACCGCCTGCTTTCGCTTCTCAACTTCGATAACAAAATCTTAGCCATCCAATCCTACAAGAATACTGGCGGAAAATAGCCACAGCAATGACGGTGGTGGGTATGGAAGTCCCGCTGGAACCCAAATGGTTTCTCCACACAACAGGGAATGATGATTGGCCTAGTCATGTAAGGAAATGGTTGACATTAGCGGCCGTAGTAGCTAAGGGGAATGTAGCAAGGAAATGGGGAGCAACAGAAATCCCAACTGTGGAGCAGTGGGAAAACGATCTCGATTGGTGTTGGCAGGCAGAAGTTACAATATATAACGAGCATTGGCATAGCCAATAGGTCTCGCCTTAGGGACCTTATAAGTGTTTAGCCATGTAGCACATTATCACCCACCGGGCAGATTTCTGTATTGGAACTAGTACTTATGTAAAGTGCTTTAATACCTTAATTCGCGCAACATAATGCAAAAAATAAAAAGGAATGAAAGGAGAAGTGCTTGCAGATTTCTGAGGTGGGGAGCGAAAAGATGCACTCTGTAGACTTACGCTGTGCCTACCTGCTGTAGATGTTTGTTTTTTCTCCACGACAGTTAGGGTAAAATGCTGATTGCTAACGTTCTTCTGTTTTGTTGAACCAGAAGCATTATCATCCGGCCAACAAATGGTAAGCATCACAATGTAGCCATTTACTGAAATCCCACGAGGATCGATTCCCTTCCTCCCCAAGACATGAGCGAGAAGGGAGGACAGACCAAAAGAGACAGCAAAAATAAGAGAAAGGAAGACTGAGGAAGAAAGAAAGAAAAGCAAAGGAAAACATTTAAATCTAGTTCAACTTTCAAAAATGCACTTTTGGATGCAATCCAATAACCTTCCAGCCTCTGACAGACTCAATGTGACAAGGTTATGTTCTTGGAGGTAGGACATTTTCAGGGTAAAGATTTTAAACGGTGTGCTCTGATCCGAGGCATTTATCTATTTTCAGGTTTCTTACTAGAGTGCACAGTAACTCCATAAGAAATGGCGGAGACCATGGCACCAACAAGTTGGTCTCATTGAACAGCTTTATAAGCAGTTTAAATTTATGCCACACACTTTGAGAACAGAAATACGCTAACGCAGTGGCTTAACTATTCGTAGTGATTGATGTACGCTTAGAAACTCAGGGAACACATACATGGTTTTGATAGTTCAAAACAGTGATGTATTTTACAAAGAGGAGAGCTTTGAATCCCTGAAGGGGTTGTCTTGGGGTAAAACGGAATTGTTTCAGTGAACAACCTGGGTTCTTTGCACTGTCGGAGGGCGCCCTCAGCACCAGTATCTGGAACATACGTATAAAATGGCAAGGTGGCTCAGGCACTCCGTGTCGGTGTCCGCTGCGTGAAAGGTTCAGAGAGTTCTGTAGGGCTTCGGTTGGGGTGCTCTATGGGTACAAGCTCGGCTCTGACTGCTCGTGGGGAGAGCTGCAGCTTACGAGCGGTGCTGGCTGCTCGGCATCGGCAGTGTCATTTGAAGGATTTTGGGGACAAGACCTTTTTGGGGTCCCCATGCAAGAATTACAAAGGGGCTCCTGAGTACAACAACTTTGAAGGTCATTACCATTTTTTGGGTAATTCAAGCCCTGTGTTGCCGCAATATTGAACGATACAGTAAAGGTGAAGGTAGACGTGAGCTCGAGAGAAAGTCCAGTTCCCAGAGTGCCCCTTGGACGGTGGGCGTCCTGGGCATTCCCCGCTTGTGCCAGTGCCGTAAAATGTCTCTGGGGATGTGTGTGGATCAGTTGGGGGTTCCCAGTCTCTGGGAAAGCATGGAGCAGGGTCCAGAGGGGTACTACACTCACGTTGGTAAGCACACGGGGGGCAAAATCAGGGGACAGAAGTGTCAACCTTCATGGTGAGGCTGGTTGCAATGTATAACAAGCAACGAAGGCTGTAAAGTCATTAGTAACAGGATACTGGATGCCTGTAGAAGCTGAGGCACCACTCAAAGGGGTTTCAGTGGAGCGCGGACGGAAACGCCACGGTAGGGAACGGGGGCGCTGCTTTGAGACTCCGTCCATGTACAGCGTTTACCTTGCAGGAGCGAGCAGCGGCAGGCGTGATAATTGCAAACAGATGGGGCCGCTGCTCGCTCCCGCAAGGTAACCACCATACCTGCACGAGTGCTCATTGGAAACAGTGCAGTATATGCACGAGTTTCCCAAAAAGTACGGAGTGATTCCAAAAGGTCACTCCAAAGCAGCGCTTGCGCCCTGCGTAGGAGACCTAAAAAGCAGAGGGTTCCCTAAGAAGGGAGAGAAAATGTGGGGGGGCCTGGCAAACATATAGAGGACTAGAATGAGATACCTTGATGCACGGATTGAACTTGTTAAAATTGTAGCCAATTGTATAATTATTTGACTTGGAACCAATGTAAAAATGGATGATACACTATATTTGCTCTTTGTATGTAGATTTTGTTTACGTATTAATAAAAAGATTTAGAATTAAAAAAAAGAAAATCTTAGCCAAAATGACTGCAGCCCAGGTGTACCTTATAATGGACCAGATCATCTTGACCATACAAACTGGGCTAGTTCTCCGCAGATCTACATCCTTAAATCTATGTACCGTATTTGCCATGCTAAATAGAGCCGCTCCGGATGTATCAGCGGTTGTTGCTCTGTTGGATACAAAGCAGGCGTTTGACTCACTGGAGTGGCCCTTCCTGCACGCGACATTGCTCAAACTAGGATTACCCTTATCACACTCTAATATTCCAGCCCCATGACCCATCTGCAACTGAATGGCTCAATATGGCCTTTGCCATAGCCAGGGGCACCAGGTAAGGCTGCCCCCTATCGCTGCTCCTTTTTGTTCATTGCTATGGATCCCCTTGTTGATCAACTCCAGGAAAACATCTCCATCGCAACATACACTGTGGTCCAGGCCCCTTACTTTTATCCATGTACGCAGGCGACATTTTGCCGTTTGTCCATCACCCAACAGATAATCTTGCCCCTATTGTATGAGAAATTATCAGATTTGATGGTTTCTCTGGCCTCAATATGAACTGGTTGAAATCAGAGTTGTACCCACTCACAGACATCACTTCACCTGTGCCATGTGAGTATCCACGACATGGTGTTATGGATCCACTACATATCTGGGCATCGTTTTGCACCGAGAGAAGGAGCAGGTAATCCACCTGAATTATGGCCCAGACCTTGACAGGCTGACCGTACAAACAGAGGTGGATGTGACTCTCCCTTCTCCATGGCTGGTTGTATCACAATCATTAAAATGCTTGAACTCCCCCCGTTTTCTGTATTTGTTTTTAAATATGCCTATTCCTCCGACTACTACCTTAAGAAGCCTCTTATTGCGGCTCATCTGGGCAGTGCCACTTTGAATTTCACTGGTATCAATCCGACACCCGTCTCCCTATGCCAAGCCAGAGCGGACCAGGTTTCTGGAGGGCCTTAAGATGGATCCTACTGACATTCCAACATTGTCCACTACAAGTTGGGTGTGGTGGAAGCTCCGCCGCTTCCGGGGAGGCATTTATATTCACCCGCTCTCCCATTGGCGAACAATCGATGGCTCCCCAAAACTCAAGAGAAACTGGTCCAACGCACATTACTGCACCATAATCTACACACAATCTGGGAACTCTTTTCTCACAGATTCAGATGATACCAGATTTGCACATACCGCACACATGGATCACTTTAGAACACGACGCTTACACAATACGATGCGTGCACGTATTCCCTCCTCTCTATACGGGGCATACATCACACTGTGAGCCTTGTACAAGCTGCACCCTGCAAGAT
This sequence comes from Triturus cristatus, assembly GCF_964204655.1. Classification (NCBI taxonomy): domain Eukaryota; kingdom Metazoa; phylum Chordata; class Amphibia; order Caudata; family Salamandridae; genus Triturus; species Triturus cristatus. The sequence goes on along the minus strand of NC_140590.1, from coordinate 460,559,132 downwards.
CCTTCCTGAGCTCTTAGTGCCATGCAGACGAGGCAGACTTTGCATATTTAACAAATGCATATAGGTCCATACTGGCGCAAGGTTTTTGCCCAACTTTCCTTGATGACGGACGTTACTCTTACACCGGACCCCCTCCTGGCACTAATAGGATATGTGGCAGAGGTGCCAAAGGGGATCCACAGATTTGCTGCTATGGCTTTATTGCTGGCTAAGAGGGAGATAGCATTGCACTGGGGTGGTAGCATTCATCCTTCTGATGCTGCCTGGTTGAACAGTATGATTTACTGTGATTTACTGTGACACGACCACTGAGATATAAGCTGTGCTACAATATATACTCCCAGACCGAAAGATATTCTGCAATACTTTGGGATTACCTGCTAAAACTGGACAATGAGGAGCAGACCTAGAGTGCCGATCTTTGCAGCCTGGACTTCATACCTCTATAGAATATCATAATCTATATTTGTTGTGGAACTTCTTTCTGTTGTAATATGTGCTTGTTATGACCCCCCTACCACTTTTAGATTCCCTCGTTTTCACATCATGAAAGTATTTCAGTGGTCTCTAAACCTTTTCCGGTCTTTCATCGTGTACTGACTGTAGGAAGGTGGAATCTAACTGCATGGTTACCCCCACTTTTTCCTGGTGTTTTGCTGGTTTTTGACTTAGTCTGACAGGGATCCTGCTAATTAGGACCCCAGTCTAGCTGCTTTCTCCCTAAATTGTTATTGCATGTACTTTAGGTACACTCCAGATTGGATTCTGGGGTACCCTTATCAGTCCCTAGATTATGGTATACTATGTTCCCAGGGCATAGGTACCCCAGAGGCCTCTCAGGGGCTGCAGCATGCATGATGCCACCCCTGGGAGACATTCAAAATTGACACCTCAGGTCTGCTACAGCAGCCTGTGTAAGGAGGTGCATGCACCCCTTACTTAGATATAGGTTCACTATATCTATCCCATATGACTGCACATATAAACCTTTCAGTCACCCCTATGGCAGGCCCCATCAATCCTGAAGGCAGGGTGTTCGGTTTTATGTGAGAGGGTGCACCTGCATGATCAGAGCCCCTCTGCAGCCCTCGGAACCTATTTTCCGGGGATGTTTGTGATGCAGCCAACCATATATACTTAAGTGCATTATAACCTCACAGTAAATGCTAACTTTAAAACGGCTGCATGGAAACATGTCGTGTTTGGTGTTAAACAACTTGGAATCATACCTCCACACCAGTTACTGGTGTGGAGGTATGATTTGCACCCTCCTAAAGGGACATATGCGACACACCGGTACACCCGGTACCAGCTTTTTCGATCCCTGGCATCCCAAAAAAATGTAAATTGATACTTGTATAGTGCACTACTCACCCGCAAGGGTCTCAAGGCGCTTGTACGAATACCGCTGTGGAACCCATCCTGGCTTTCCCTGTGAGGCGTCCACTCCTGGGCACCCCCAAGGTGGAGGCCAGGCATCCTTAGCGTTGTGGGGGCCGTTGTGGAGATTAAGCAAGCTATTGCCCAGAGTTGCAGAGTGGGACTCCATGATTGGAATGGCACCGAGGCGAGAATTAACAGGTCCGTGGAATTTTTGAGCCCAAGACCCGCCAAGGCGGGGAATTGAACCCTGGTCCCGGGCTAGACCTCTGCATCAGGGTCTGCCGCTCTAATCATTGAGCCACACTTCTCCACAGCCACAGACACGAGTCTGCCCTCCTTCTGCTGGACGAAACTCTGGCAGGGGAAGGCTTGACAATAGGTTTCCTGTCATAGGGAGGTGTGACCACCTCCCAGACAGGCTTTAGTGTATTGGGTGGGTGCACTCAGAATGCTTGGATATCTGCACTGGGGGCACATTTGGTGTCCCTGTGCATAGTCCAGTTCAAACCGGTTGCAGGAGCCATTTGCTCTGGTGCGAAACTGGACAAAGGACATGAATGCAGCCACCTCTCTGTCCAGACCCTCCCATAGGTGGGTCTCCACAGTTTGTCTCACCCCTTCCTTTGGTATAAAGTAGGAACCCCTGACTACAGGACTTTAGATTTTACCTGGACTAAACTTTGCTACAGAAACCAAGTACTTCGACGATCTGCACGACGCTGGATGACTGAAGAATCTCCCTTGGAGTAAAGGAGTTACTCCCCTGCAAGGCAGGCACCTGAAACGCATCTGATCGGTTTGTATCTTCCGAGATCCTGAGGACTCCGAAGATTTATGCAACACAGGAGGCGGGTTCCCGAGGTCTCTCAGGTTCATCGGTGCTCTCAGCAATTCTGAGGCCCATATCCCTCGTGGGGACCATGCAAACCGAACCCCTGTGCACCGCGTACATTTGCAGCAGCATATGCTTTTTGGCGACCCCTGAGGCTGTGCTTTGGGCGACTTGTAGTCCTGACCCCGAGCAGTGTTTCCACCGAAGATTTCCGGCCTACACTCCACGAGTGTTCCGTAGGCTGGTATTTTGTGATTCAGCTCGAGATCTCTTCGCGATCCCTGGTCCTTCGACCTGTGGGTCCCTGTGAAGGTAACTTTAACTTTCCATGGGCTTTCCTGGTTGCTCCAGACATGCCCCGACTCTCCATAGCTTGGAGAGTCCTCAGGACCTTGCTGGTCCTCACCAAAGCATCTTTCTTCCGACCGCATGGGTTGCAGTTGGCAAGGCTTGTTGGTGTTCAATCCGGACATTTTCCTATTATGCAAAAACAAACAAATATTATACTGGGTTTATGCCTTTGGACAGATATTTTTACATGTAAATTGGCAGATCACTGTAATAAGCAAGGATTTCAGTGTTGGTTATCCCCCTAACAAACCCTGGAGGTAGCAGATTTGTACTATGCTAAGCCTTGTTTACCTTCTCAAACAAGCATTGGCATAGCCAATAGGTCTCGTCTTTGGGACCTTATAAGTGTTTAGCCATGCAACAGTTTATGTTGTTGCACCAAGAATATTGTGCTGGATGACAGAGCTATTGTACCTTCAGATGCTTGATGTTCAGGTTTTAATTCACAATATGTTGTAAGACCTTGTGGTTTTCATGGTACTGCTTTGGTTAGAGGTTTCATGAATCCTACTGTGTTGCATTGTTTTTGGTAATTTGGGACATCTGTGTAGTGTTCTAGGCCAACGGAACTCTGTGTATTGTCACAAAAGGAAAAGCATAAGTCACACCTCTGATAACAGCTTTAAGGTAGGATTTAAACCATTTATTGATGGCTCTAAAATAAGTTAAATAATTAACTGTGGTGCTAGGACTGGTGTGCCAGAAATGCTGGTCAGTTTTAAGGGTTTGGTTTAAGGGAGACGCAGCTGTCACATTGCAGTAGCACCGATTAAAGAAGAGTTTATAATTACGTCATTGGCGCTGTGGAACAGTCAGACAGGCAAGTAAGTCCCAGTGCTATAGCCACTGTCACAGGGCAGCAGGGGGGGACCAAATTATGCCAGGTGTGACTAAATGTTGCAGCAAGAGAAGGCAAATTATATGGCGTAATGTGGCACATTTTTTAATAGCATTATTTCCATAACTTTCCCACAGGTTAACATCTGTGTCTCATTCCAGTTTTTCTTGTTTCCCTTCTCCTCCCTCTCCTTCTTTTGCCCTTTTCCCCCCCATCTCCCTTGAATTATTCTTCAAACTCTTGGTCAAGGTCAAGTCTGGCTCTCCCGCGGACTGCGCGCCGGCTCGCATTCTTAAAACTCTTTTCACCAACTGTCCTGCCCCTCCTCTTGCTCTACTTAATTCTTCTCTGGCCCTCGGCTCTGTTCCCTCTTCTTTTAAATCTGCTATAGTCCTTCCTATCTTAAAAAAAACAGGTCTTGATCCTTCTCTTCTTTCTAACTTTCGACCTATTTCCCTTCTTCCTTACCTGGGTAAGATCCTTGAAGCCCATGTTACCTCCTGCCTCTCCACCTATGTCGAGGAGTATGGCCTTTTGGCATCCCACCAAGCGGGCTTCCGCCCGGGCCACTCCACGGAGGCGGTGGTCCTCGCGGTCCTGGATGAACTTAAGGGGAAAGCTGACTCTAATCTCCCCCAAGCCCTGGTCCTCCTCGATTTGTCCGCTGCATTTGACACGGTCGACCATTCCATTCTTCTCGACCGTGTCAGATCAGCTGGCATCCGGGGCGCGGCCTTTTCTTGGCTTGCGTCCTTCCTTTGCGAGAGGTCTCAGGCGGTTCATCTTCTTGGCTTCTCTGCCCCTCCCCGTCCGGTCACCTGTGGTGTCCCCCAGGGTTCCTCCCTTTCCCCTCTTCTCTTTAATCTTTATATCCAAACCTTCGTCACCTCCCTTCTTGAGCTGGGGGTCTCTGTGTATAACTACGCTGATGACCTTCAGCTCGTTTTTGATCTGTCTTCTTCCCCTGATTCCCTTTCTAAGTTCTGCTCCACTTTAGTTTTTATTTCTGAGTGGATGAGTGCCAACCACTTGAAGCTCAATCCGGACAAGACGGAACTTGTCCTCACTGGTGGCCCCTCCAATCCCTGGTCTCCGGTACACTGGCCCCTCTCCTTTGGTCCCCCCCCCCCCACTGCCTGTCCCTTCTGTCCGCACCCTTGGTATTAAAGTCAGTCATGACTTATCCATGCACACCCAGATTAGTTCTGTTGTGCCTTCCCGTTTCCTGTCCCTCCGTCTTATCCGGAAGATATCGCGGTTCTTCTCCACCGACGCACTTAAAACCATAGTCTTGGCCCTTGTCATCTCTCGCCTCGACTATGGAAATGGCCTGTATACGGGCATACCCGCTTTTGAATCCCGCAGACTTCAGGCCATCCAAAACCAAGCGGCCCGTCTCATCCTCTCTCCCCCCAAATCTTCTCACATCACACCTGTACTTAAGTCCCTTCACTGGCTTCCTGTCCGTTTCAGATCTCTCTTCAAATTGGCTTGTTTAGCCTTCCAGGCTCATTCCCGTTCCGCTCCTCATTTTATCACCTCTCTTATCTCTTCTCATGCCCCCAGTCGCACTCTTCGTTCTTCTTCTTTGTCTCTTTTGCACACTCCCCGTTTTCGCAAATTCAGAACAGGGGGCACACGGTTTTCAGTCCTGGCCCCTCAGCTCTGGAATAGTCTCCCACTTTCTATTCGCTCGATTCCCATTTATTCTCATTTTCGTAAGGCCCTCAAAACTTTTCTTTTCCTTCATGCGTTTCCCTCCTAGCCCCTTGGGATGCGTTCTGTGAGTTCTGATCAGGACCTCAGCGCCAGGAAGCCGCTTGGCCGCAGTGCGCTTTATCAATTTTTTTTTTCATTTCATTTCATCTGTCCGCGCAAAGGTTTCATCTCATTAGTTCCGGTTTAACAGCGAACTGGAGCAACAAGCAACAGAAAGAGGGCAAGTCAACCTTTCAAAGAGCCATTCACTGAGCAGCCATGCGTGTTGCTGCATTTTTAGTTACTTTTGATCCGTTCGAGTTTTTTTTGTACATCTGCAAATTATGCAGAAGATTATGTTTTATGCGGAAAATCCATAATAATAAGGAGACACAGCAGCTGCAAAATCGTGTAATTCCAATGGCCCTGGCTATAGCCCCGTGGGACAGTGACGTCACAGCGCTGTGGCACGGACATTCGAAAAAGGAGGTCCACTTTAAGATTCAGCAAGAGTTGTGTGTTGTGAGTTTAGTGACCTGTTAAACACAGAATTCAAATGCAGATAATGAATATAAAAAATAGGTCGTTTTAAACAGGTCTCGGAAATACACTCATCAGAACAAAGGGAAACACAGTTTTTTGCGAACCGCATAATAGACTAGTAAAGTTTCTTCTAGTGGGCTTGTAGTCCGTCAGATGTGACGCAGTCTTTTTTTTTTTGCCGTTTTATATAGCGCGAACTCGACCCGAAGGTAATCCGAGCGCTTTAGATGAGCACCAGTTGCATTATAGGCGGACACATTCTTATTAAGTGATTTTCCCAAAATCACAAGATGCTAACCTGTGGGCTTCTGGTTGACAGGGAGAGAGGGGCCTCCGACGGGGAGCAAGCAGAGTACAGGGCCTCTGGCCTCAATCCAGGCCCAACGGCGGTGTCGCTTTCCTGGCTGCTCGAGGAACAAAAGGTAAAGTTTAATTTCCTGGAGCCGGGGCGGGGCTGAGAATGAAAGCAATCAGCAAGGCTAAAACAGCATCGGGTGCAACTGGGAAATGCAGAGAATCCGTCAGGTCTTAAATGAAGGGATGAGAGCGACGGGGCAAGGGGTGAAACATTGAGAGAAAGGAGCAAGAGACAGAAAGGCTGGAAGCATGAGGGTGCGTGGTGCAGCCACAAAAGAGCAGGCAAATGCGCTCGTAACAGCTGCTGGTTTCAGGAGAGAGAGCCGTGCACTGTTTTCAAGCACACTCGTGCTTGTGGCACCATCCGCCTTGCGGGAGCAAGCAACAGCCAATTAGCATGCACGCCGCTGCTCGCTCGCAAGGTGGATGCCGCCACAAGCACGAGTGTGTGCTTGAAAATGAGCAGAGCGATGTCTTAAGGCCTTCCTATGCAACGCATGCGCGCTGTGTAGGTGAGACCTAAAAAGGAGTTGTATATGGTTTTGCAACCAGTTATTTTCTGTATAGTTGAAATTTTATAGTGGAAGGCTAGATAGCTATTTTTTGTGGGAAAACGTATCGTCAGTATAGTAGGCATTAGCTCGTTATAGAGGCAAGCCAATGAATAAGAATATTTGCTTCGTGTTCTTAAGGGAAAGTTACTTTAGATGCATCTCTATTGTGCAAGGTTATCACAAAGGCAATATGGTTGGTTTATTTATAGTGAGTAATACATGTATATAGAATAGATGGTTAAGGGCAGGTTGTTATTACGCAGAGTTAAAGGTTACATAAAAGGCTTTTATTACTTTAAATTCTCACAGAATACTATTTTAGACAAAGGTGTTGGTGTCTTCTGACAAACCCAGGAGATAGATTTCATTGTGATAATCCTTGTTAAGCCTTTGTAAATGGGGTTGTAGAGTGGTTTTTCAAACTTAACCATGTACGTATTTGCCATTCCATGGCTCTATGCCTAATTGCTTCTGTTTGGTCATAAGAAAAAGTTATTTCAGGCACCATATATTCGATTTGTTTAGGATGAAAAGTAGGCCTGCGTTATTTCTTGCAAACAGTATATGTCGAAGCCAGTAGGCCTCCAAGGGTGGATTGTTATTTGTGTTGATTCATTAGGTTCAATGGCATTTAACATGTTGCTTATAGAGCAACTAACCTGTAACCTTGAAACGATTTTAGAAGTGCATGTGCACACTATTCCAACCCGGACTGTGGTGATGCACCTGTTTAAAATGTTGAGGGCCACCAGTAAGTGGCAGGACACCTACAGAACACTATTTTTTAGTAAGCACACCACTAAGAGCGATGTGAAAAAACAAGAGAGGGCTGATTACAGAGACACAAAGGCAGACAAATATCCTTTCATAGTGACCATGACCTGCTGGGGTCAATGAAATCGCAAATAGCAAAATATGGAAGGGAGAAGACTGAAAGGTTATCAATCTCTCACACTCACCACACAAGAGAATGTTTCCAGCTGCCCACCATCAGAAGACTGGAGTGGAGAACCTAACCATCCTGATGTGAAGGGGGGTCCACCCTCTGGGGATAAGTGAAGGGAGCTGAATGCTCCTTACCCAATCGGGGGTGAGCAAGCTTGATTCTCACACACCTTCTGAGGTACCCTCTAAAAAGTGGTATTGGCTGCAATGTGTAAAGCAGACCTCTTAACCAGTTAAACTTAAAGACATTCTTTAGGGAACCATCATGATGGAAGTGTGTGGCACAAAGTGAGGACACCTTATTTTAGGCTTCTAAATCTGGAGAAAAAAAAGTCTGCCACTTTGTTGTGAAGATCCTACTCATCATCTTCCAGTGAGAGGAGATTCAGGCTATCCACCCTCACAGTGACAGTACCCATAAGGTGGGCTGCTACTGAGAAAATACCCCACTGTAGTGCTCCCCTGAACAGCTTTAAGTCTTCCAACCAATGTTCAAGACCCTACAGCACTGAGAAAATACCCCGCTGTAGTGCTCACCTGCACAGATGTTAGTCTTCCAAACAGTGTTCAAGACCCCACAGCACCCTACCAATTGATAGTATGAATGCTTGGTCCTTCGGATGTTTATGAAGGACTGAGACAGAGAAAAAGCTTCATCTTACTTAAATGAGTGTCCCAGCTCAACAATAAACTGTCTGCAATGACAGTGGCCTACAATTAGGGAAGGCTGAAGGACGACCCACTGCGAGGCTGGAGGTGACCAAGGTGGGTAAAAAATGCACACCTGAGCAGAGAGGCTACCTGGATGCTGAAGCAAGTGCAGTCACAAGCACCACTGGAGGCTGTCGTATGCCACTGGGCATGCGGTACCCAACAGGAAGCTATGTATCAGCAAAAGATTTATACTTGAATGATGGATAATAGAGACAAATAATCCACAGGCAACAGAGACAAAATAGTAGGTGACCATTGCGGAAGCATACTCCTAGAAAAGCAGCAGCATCCAACCCGTCAAAGTAATGCAAGTTGCCTAAAAGACTACAACTAAACAATGGTAGCACAAAATTGAATAAGAGATCAAGAACAAAAAGACATCTTGATAGCTTAACTAAAAACATAGGTCTGCACAAATCCTTGCTTTAAGAATAGAAACCATCTACCGATGGACTGGTAAAAGAATAAGACCTAAAACTTTAAAAAGGATTCCAAAATAAAAGAATCCGACCACTGAAAAAAAGACACAGATTAATTTGTCTAACCCTCTAGGAACCACAATTTGCAATGTGTCAACCCAATTAACAGCCCCTAGAGGAATGAAATGAGGAATGAAATGGTCTACCAGCAACAATAGACAGGTAGATAATGAAAGGAATTGACCTCTGAGTGCAATGATTCTGAATGTCAGGAATAAAAGCATTCTACAAAATGTAGAAGCTACGAAGCTCACACCTCCCCCTCTCAAGGATCAACCTATATTCATTCTTCATAGAGAAGAAATGGTATACATTAGAGGGAAATGTTTTTCAGAAACAAAGAAAATCTTTAGTACTAATGCAGTGTAATGACAATCCAGAACAAGCATTGGCATAGCCAATAGGTCTCGCCTTTGGGGCCTTATAAGTGTTTAGGCAGAGATATTGACTTTGCCAATGTGTATAAGCTGTTCTGTAGCGAGGTGTGGCTGATGTGCAGCAAGCTGTAATAAAAAAGTGCCAAAATAATTTTTGTTACCTTATATATGACGAAGAAGGCATTATGCCCAACAGAACGACCATATTAAAAAATGTATGTACAATAAAAAATTTCCTCATTTTTCTTTTGTTCTTGCAATGGTTGATAAAGTTTTTTTTGAGGGGGCATAAACAATTGGAGATTGAAGGTTGTGAACTAGTACCTGTATTAGAACACTAGTAGCGGCCAGAAGCTAGGGGAGAATCAACAGCTGGCAGATTCCGAGTGCAGGCTGAGGTGGTGTTGAGTGATGTTGAGGTGGTAGTAGTGGTGGTGGTGGTGACTGGTGCTGAGACGATGCTGAATGATACTTAGGTCTTGGTGAGTGATGCTCTGGTGGCTGAGAGAGAGCGAGGGTCAGAGTGAGCGAGGGTCAGAGTGAGCGAGGGTCAGAGTGAGCGAGGGTCAGAGTGAGCGAGGGTCAGAGTGAGCGAGGGTCAGAGTGAGCGAGGGTCAGAGTGAGCGAGGGTCAGAGTGAGCGAGGGTCAGAGTGAGCGAGGGTCAGAGTGAGCGAGGGTCAGAGTGAGCGAGGGTCAGAGTGAGCGAGGGTCAGAGTGAGCGAGGGTCAGAGTGAGCGAGGGTCAGAGTGAGCGAGGGTCAGAGTGAGCGAGGGTCAGAGTGAGCGAGGGTCAGAGTGAGCGAGGGTCAGAGTGAGCGAGGGTCAGAGTGAGCGAGGGTCAGAGTGAGCGAGGGTCAGAGTGAGCGAGGGTCAGAGTGAGCGAGGGTCAGAGTGAGCGAGGGTCAGAGTGAGCGAGGGTCAGAGTGAGCGAGGGTCAGAGTGAGCGAGGGTCAGAGTGAGCGAGGGTCAGAGTGAGCGAGGGTCAGAGTGAGCGAGGGTCAGAGTGAGCGAGGGTCAGAGTGAGCGAGGGTCAGAGTGAGCGAGGGTCAGAGTGAGCGAGGGTCAGAGTGAGCGAGGGTCAGAGTGAGCGAGGGTCAGAGTGAGCGAGGGTCAGAGTGAGCGAGGGTCAGAGTGAGCGAGGGTCAGAGTGAGCGAGGGTCAGAGTGAGCGAGGGTCAGAGTGAGCGAGGGTCAGAGTGAGCGAGGGTCAGAGTGAGCGAGGGTCAGAGTGAGCGAGGGTCAGAGTGAGCGAGGGTCAGAGTGAGCGAGGGTCAGAGTGAGCGAGGGTCAGAGTGAGCGAGGGTCAGAGTGAGCGAGGGTCAGAGTGAGCGAGGGTCAGAGTGAGCGAGGGTCAGAGTGAGCGAGGGTCAGAGTGAGCGAGGGTCAGAGTGAGCGAGGGTCAGAGTGAGCGAGGGTCAGAGTGAGCGAGGGTCAGAGTGAGCGAGGGTCAGAGTGAGCGAGGGTCAGAGTGAGCGAGGGTCAGAGTGAGCGAGGGTCAGAGTGAGCGAGGGTCAGAGTGAGCGAGGGTCAGAGTGAGCGAGGGTCAGAGTGAGCGAGGGTCAGAGTGAGCGAGGGTCAGAGTGAGCGAGGGTCAGAGTGAGCGAGGGTCAGAGTGAGCGAGGGTCAGAGTGAGCGAGGGTCAGAGTGAGCGAGGGTCAGAGTGAGCGAGGGTCAGAGTGAGCGAGGGTCAGAGTGAGCGAGGGTCAGAGTGAGCGAGGGTCAGAGTGAGCGAGGGTCAGAGTGAGCGAGGGTCAGAGTGAGCGAGGGTCAGAGTGAGCGAGGGTCAGAGTGAGCGAGGGTCAGAGTGAGCGAGGGTCAGAGTGAGCGAGGGTCAGAGTGAGCGAGGGTCAGAGTGAGCGAGGGTCAGAGTGAGCGAGGGTCAGAGTGAGCGAGGGTCAGAGTGAGCGAGGGTCAGAGTGAGCGAGGGTCAGAGTGAGCGAGGGTCAGAGTGAGCGAGGGTCAGAGTGAGCGAGGGTCAGAGTGAGCGAGGGTCAGAGTGAGCGAGGGTCAGAGTGAGCGAGGGTCAGAGTGAGCGAGAGAGTGTCTGTGAGAGAGTGTCTGTGAGAGAGTGTCTGTGAGAGAGTGTCTGTGAGAGAGCGTCTGTGAGAGAGCGTCTGTGAGAGAGCGTCTGTGAGAGAGCGTCTGTGAGAGAGCGTCTGTGAGAGAGCGTCTGTGAGAGAGCGTCTGTGAGAGAGCGTCTGTGCGAGAGAGCGTCTGTGCGAGAGAGCGTCTGTGCGAGAGAGCGTCTGTGCGAGAGAGCGTCTGTGCGAGAGAGCGTCTGTGCGAGAGAGCGTCTGTGCGAGAGAGCGTCTGTGCGAGAGAGCGTCTGTGCGAGAGAGTCAGAGTCTGTGAGAGAGTGTGAGAGAGTGTGAGAGAGTGTCAGAGAGTGTGAGAGAGTGTCAGAGAGTGTCAGAGAGTCTGTGAGAGAGTGTCAGAGAGTCTGTGAGAGAGTGTCTGTGAGAGTGTCAGAGAGTCTGTGAGAGTGTCAGAGAGTCTGTGAGAGTGTCTGAGTCTGTGTGAGAGTGTCTGAGAGTCTGTGAGAGAGTCTGTGAGAGTGTCTGAGAGTGTCTGTGAGAGTGTCTGAGAGTGTCTGTGAGAGAGTCAGAGGGTGTCTGTGAGAGAGTCAGAGGGTGTCTGTGAGAGAGTCAGAGGGTGTCTGTGAGAGAGTCAGAGGGTGTCTGTGAGAGAGTCTGCGTGAGTGTCTCTGCGTGAGTGTCTCTGCGTGAGTGTCTCTGCGTGAGTGTCTCTGCGTGAGTGTCTCTGCGTGAGTGTCTCTGCGTGAGTGTCTCTGCGTGAGTGTCTCTGCGTGAGTGTCTCTGCGTGAGTGTCTCTGTGTGAGTGTCTCTGTGTGAGAGTCAGAGTGTGAGAGTCAGAGTGTGAGAGTGTCTCTTTGTGAGAGTGTCTCTGTTTGAGAGTCAGAGTGTGAGAGGGGTCTCTGTGTGAGAGTGTCTCTGTGTGAGAGTCAGAGTGTGAGAGGGGTGTCTGTGACAGGGGTGTCTGTGACAGGGGTGTCTGTGACAGGGGTGTCTGTGACAGGGGTGTCTGTGACAGGGGTGTCTGTGACAGGGGTGTCTGTGACAGGGGTGTCTGTGACAGGGGTGTCTGTGACAGGGGTGTCTGTGACAGGGTGTGGTAGAGAGGTAGAAGAGAGGTAGAGTAGAGGTAGAGTAGAGGTAGAGGGGTAGGATATATAGGCAAATGAAAAGGAAGCTATCTACTTCAGGAATGTGAAAGCAAGCTCTCCTATCTTGAAAGCTGATTACAAGCATCTCCTGAGAAACACTGCAAAACTTTCAAACCATGGAGTAATTTGAAAGTTTTGCCGCGTTTCTCAGGAGATGCTTGTAAACACGAATAACCCGATTCATTTAATTTAACAGTTGGCTCCGCCCAGGATTGCTTAGTAACGCAAATGACATGGAAGCTATCGACTTCAGGAATGGGAAAGAAAGCTCTTGTATCTTGAAAGCTGATGACCCATGACGAGAGAGGAAAGCCATATGGCGCCTCTGCTCGTAAGCGCGCGCCCGCGCTCGTAACCGCAAGCTCTAGGCCACAGTGGTAGCATTTTCTGAAGCCCTTACTAAAAGTCTCGCCAGAGCAGCGCATGCGCTGGCTCAGACGAGACCTAAAAAGAACATACAATAAATGATCTTTTCCAATAGAGGGAAAAGAATTGCCTAAGATACCCTACCTGCCTGAAGGCCTATGATAACCTGATACAATAGCAGGAAAGTAATCAAATCATGTTAAATGAACATGCTCAATAGCACCAACCATAGGTCAGACCTGCATAGCATGATGTCATAAAGCTTCACAAGGTAAACATTTATTAATAATGTTCTACATCTAGCAGACATAGAGAACCTCATCTATCATGTGAATGTAAGGCAAGTACTAGGAAGTAGCAGATGCCACAAATAGTAATGTAGGGTACCATCTATCTCCTGAGAAAAATCAAAAGCAATTTTGATAGACACTGTATTATATTACCCAAGCTTATTATGAGGGTCCTCTCATTAAAGGGCACCTCATGTACACCCCAAGACCCCAATGGGGAACCAATTAAACATAACCTAAAAAAGGCTACTAAAGTTCACAAACATGAAATTGTACTACAGAGAACTACCGTACACAGTTTAGAACTCAGCCCACTCAAACGTGAGACTAAAATTACATAAGCTGAGCAAACCACACTCAAAACACATCTATATACACACACACACACACACACACACAAATACATATACACAGATACTCAAGAACATTTAAAGACCCTCACAACACCATACAGGCAATATTCCGCATAGAGGACAGTATACACCATAACGGGATCACTCTTGAGCCCAAACTCTTTTCCAGAGTAAATCAAACTGTAAGACCTGCAACAGGTCTTAAACAAAAAACATAGCACAAACTAAACACTGGAAAAAACTGTCATTGACACAGTCCAACACTTCCGCAGCTAGCAGAATAACCAAGAAAACCACTTCTCATGGAACACAACTCCTGTCATCCCAACTACCAAGGATTTAAAAAAATCAGGAATCAAATAAAAATCTGCAGTTCGCACAACACTATCCAGGTCTGTGCCAGATGAAAAGATCATAAACCCAGTTGTGTAGACACCCCTCTACACAAGACCGAAGACCAAACTCAAGCTTACAAAAGTAACTCAAGTGAACTTATCAGATCTACCAGCTCTGATAGATCTTAAAACAGATTTCAGCCTTTTCACCACATAAATGGACAACATCAAACGGCATACCTATTGGGGCTCTCCTGCACAGAGTCTGAAAAACCAGACTGACGCAGCCATGCATGTCTGCGCAGAGCAACTGACTGAACCCTCTGTGCCACACAATCCCATAAAGCATGAGAAAATCTGCCTATAACATATGTAGTATTTAAAGACCTCAAAGCCCAGTTTACAGAGGAAATTATATTCCTTCCATAACTTTCTAACCATCTGGACTCTTTGCCTGATGGAACCAAGGGAAGAGCATTAGGGTCCCAAGAAGCTGTAGCAACTTGAACTACCAGCCCTTCTGTAGTGGGATGTCGCAGGAGACAATGAGGGTCCCCAGAGGCGGGACAATGCCTGTGGCCCACAGACCGTTCAAGTGGAGCTCCCGTCACGGGTTTTGTCCAAGCTCCTGATAACAAGTCAAACAGAACCCTCATTAAAAGGGAGCACAGGCTCCGCTCCAGTCTCTCCCTGATGAAGAATATTCACCAAAGGATCCATGGACAATTCCACTGAAAGAAATTGGCAATCCAACACCAGGCCTCGAAAAATCATACAAAATGTTACTAGATCTGCAGGCCTAGTGACTTAAATAATCTACTCTACCTATTTGTATTGCTCTTGACCCGTAACTGATTTCAAATGATGTGATAGTCAGCAAATAATTTAATTGATTAATTAATTCACTCTGGTTTGATTTAATAGACTAAACTTTCTTTCCATATATAATTTAAATAACGAGCCACATATAGGATACACAAGACCCTTGACTTGCCTCTTAGTTCATTAACAGCATTTTTATAAGGGCAGAGGCTAGAATGTTTCTCAAATCATGTTTAAAAACAATCACTTTTAATAAATACATAACTAAAGCTTAAAGCGGGTAGCACACTAATTTGTAATCAGCAGATTTTACATTGAAAGGCCACAAGCATTCCCACTGACATGCAGCTTTACTGAAAACTATAGAGTGTACAAACAATGTTTGGAAATGGAGTTTCTGCAAATATGTATCATTTGCACATCACCAAGCAAAGTGTTCTGGTTTGTTTTGCTCCTATTTAACCCTTTTTTGCATCCACACTTCTTAATTACAACAAAATGTGGTCGTCAAATTCTGGATATATTTTGAAATATTTGTAATATTAATTTACAGGCTATTTATTTAAATGTTATGTGTTAGATAAATATAACTGGCATCTTTGGATACTAACAATGGGTAACAGAATAGGCCGGAAAAGGTTCTCATGAGAACCTTCCCTGATGTATCTACTGAAACTTTTAGATAACTGCTCATCGATGAGGATGCTTACCATGGGAAATGGGAGGAGAGACGACAGACCATTGGAAGGATAGTATCCATTGGTCATGGATGACTTAACCGTGCGGAATGTTGGAAACGTTTGCGTTTTCATATATATGCATTCCTAGTTAGAGAGCAATCAATCTTCACTCGATTCCTCTCAACCGTGCCACTATATCCTCAATGCTTTGTGCATTATTTTTTCCTATTCTTGCTCAGGCTGATGTGTGCTGCTGCAAACAGTGTTTTTTTGATTATCCTGATCTTTTGAGCATGTTGCAACTGCAACTTGTTAAGGAACTCGGCTGAGTATCCTGAACTACTCTTTATGGGGAGTTAATCTCTTTGCTCCGGAATATTGCTCTTTTCCAATAGAACTCTTTATGGGTTCTTACTGTTGTTAGTCTTATAGGGACTATTTCCTTTATGGAACATGCTGTCTATATTATGCTGATTCTAACTAAACATTTCCTTGATATTTCTGTAAATGTACTAATCTGAATAAAAACGACAAAGACAATACTAATCTCTTAATGAGAAATAAAACTTTAAAACTATTTCAAACCTCTCATCATTGACTGAACGTTACGTTTCTATAAGTTGATGATTATATTTGAAATGACATTTGTAACAGCTCCAATCTGAAATGAACCCCAAGAACCATCGGCCTGAAGATGAACAAGCACCAAAGATAAGAGGCTTTTAAGATCTCGCGTGGCGTGGCAACGCGTGCGCTGCTCGCCTCGCAAGATTTATTGTTAACAAGGACTTTCAGATGTGGGCTTTAAGTCCCGCCCCTCATTCCATTGGCTGGCGTCACCATTTATGCTAAACGGTGGCCTGCCATTGGAAATGAGGGTTTACTGTAGACACCCTTTCGCCTCCGAGCCGGACTCGGTAGCCTGCTTTGCGTCTGTCGCAAAGCACTTTCTTATCTTTATGGGGCCATGTGTTAAACACATGGCCCCATAAAGACAAGAGATCACCATGCTCCGGCTAGAAGGCTGCCGCGGAGAGCGGAATATTTTTGCGTTTTCCACAGGAAGCTGAAACCAGCCCAACGCTATTGGTTTCAGCGCGACAGGCGCAGGCTGGCTGGGAATAGTTTTGAAATGTTCTACCACATCTTTTTATGCTTCGTCTTTCTTATTCCTGATATGTTGAAAATAATGAGAGCTCCTCGGGTTTCTGTGAGTGGTGAAACAAGCCTTCATTTTTGTTTACATTTCTGATTTTTCTTAACTTTCTATTAAAAACAGGTTAGCTGTTGTGTGTTCATAATTATCGTTTCTAGAATTCGACTTTGAAAATACGATTCCCAAATAACTCCATCCATGTTTACGTGCACAAATGTAGTAGTGCTGCGCAAATTGCGTGATGCGCATAAAATTTGCAAAAATCAATGTGCTTTTCTCGTGTGAAAATGTAACACTTGAGCATACCTCACATTCAAAAGTCAGTCATGAAACTGGCAAGGGGATGTTCGACGAGAATGTTTATATCGCATGACATTTATTTATTCAAAGCAGTCTAGAATTTCCACACGTGAATTTTGTTAAATTGTACCAATTTCATGTAGCACAAAATTGCACATTTTGATAACGTGGGCATAATAAAATAAGAATGCACAAACCTACTAACACCCATCATGGCAACACAAATGTAATTCATTAGTAAACTTTTCAAGTACAATATTTACTTCTTTTTTGTCTTCTATTTTTTTAATTCTCTTTGCGTTGACTTTTTTTTAGCCCCTCGAGTTATCCCCACCGACGCAATACGTTTTTCTGCACCGTTTTAAATTTATTTTATTCCTCGTTTTTCCTTAAAGTCGTAATCTTTTTTTCCCACTTCCTTCCCCTCTTTTTTCCTGCAGTTTCTATTTTCCTAAACCCCCGTCTTCCCTATTACTTCTGATTATCGATATATTTTTTTAAAGTTTAGAATATTTCAGACGCTCTTTCGATATATTAGACGTCTTGCGGTGATAATTTGTTAATTCAGGAGCGTTGCAGCAATACCGGCATCTTGGTGGGATTGTATTTTGACGCTGCCCCATACTGCAGTCCAGTTGCCCCTACCCTGACCGAATACAGAGTTTGCAGCTTCAAAATTCCATGCTGGAATAAAACACCCGTCCAGATGTTTCCTTTGCATTGTGGAACTTGCAGACAGTTGATCCTAAATTAAGGTTTACAGTATCTGAATGTAGTAGGGAAACTTGTGCGCTGTTCACCCCTTCTGTCCCATAACCTTAGATCCCTGCAGCAGAAGAAGGTGACAGACACGTATTCATCCTTTTTTTAGGATTTAGTTATGGGAAGATAAGATGCAGGCACTATTACTCATCACATTAAAAGCAGCCTTCAGGCACTATTACTCATCACATTAAAAGCAGCCTTCAGTGGGATGCGTGGAGAGACCCGACCTCAGGCGGTCCCTTCAGTGATGCCAAGGATCGTCAGGGGCAACAGCCGCTGGCCCTCGCTTGCCGTTGCTATCTCTGGTCACAGCGGTCATGACGGCAGCAGGTGCAAAAGAAAGGAAACCAGGCGCTACAAAGGTGTCAGGTGACCCCAGGCCATGTGCGACATCATCATACGCCACCAGCACTTTGAGTTGGGATGTTCCAGTCTTTTCAGAATGAAACTTTGAATACCAGAATGCAACATGAGGTTGTCCATAGCGCCAAGACTACATGACAGTGAAAAAGCAGCAGCTGTGAATGTGTATCATGTCTTCGCTTGCGATGCGAACGGTTAAGGTTTTTTTAGGGGTGGTTGTGTCTTTCTTTTATTATTATTATTCTCATTTGCATGTAGGTATTCCACAGACTACATCATTGATGACACCTGGGAATATAAACATTTACTTAACAGGGGTCCATGTCCGTGCACACTAACTTCCCCCAGCTGTTACACACCGAGGGGCTTATTTACGCCGCCGATGCCTCACTTTTTCCCATATTAAAAGGGAAGTACCGGTGGCACACTGGGCTTGTAAATAAGGCCCAGAGTGTCCAAGCAACGTATTCCTGCCACTCCCGGCATGACCTCTGAATAACCCCCACTTTTAACAGGCTTGAAGCTGCAGCAGTTGCAGGCCTCTCTGGGCCACACTCCCAGCCGCTGGCCAGTGATAACACTTCGGAGGCCCCCCATTGAGGCCTGAGGGTGCATAATGGCGCAGTATGCATCCTATTTAGGGCCTGCTGAGGAATGGAGCTGGCCCCCCTCAACAGACCCACTTTAACACGGCACCCTTTTCTTCTGATAAAAGGGAGAAAATATGATTTATAACGTGTCTTTTTTTGCTTTCTTGTTCAAAACAGATCTTTTGGCGAACACATCCAAGCTCTGGGTCAGACTCCAATCTGCAAAGCCTCTGAAATACCCCAGTTCGTGACTATCGTCTACCAAAACCCAAGTCAATGAGGCGCTTTGAAGTGACCCTAAAGAGACTCGGAGCTCCCGTGTTTAGTAGGGTTATGCCTAAATAGCTCACCTGTGTTTGTTATGCCTGGCTTGGCCTAGAGACAGCTTTAGCGGACATTCAAGCCTCGTATAATAACATTAACAAAAGAATAATCATAAATACAAACATATAGAGTGGGGCTCTGGGTCAGCCCCCTTCATCCATTGGTCCTTTCATACTTATCCTTTTGCTTCTGCGCACCACCCTCAGCGTGGGTCAAGGGGTACGCTCACTTGCGCTATTGACTCTTGCAATCGAAGTGACAAAACGTTGCCTTCTCACATTTCCATTACCGACTAAACTGTACTTAAGTGTCAGACCTGACGCTGCAATACTTCGAATGGATAATGTGTGTATTTTTCTTTCCTTTTTTTAGCCGTCCTTGTATCTTCAACCAAAAAAGAAAAAGCGGTGTAAAGGAAAAATCGAGGTAAAGGCAATGCGTAGAAAAAACATTCCGTTGTAACGCATGCGTGGTAAAGGCATGCGTTGCAACGGAATGCGTAGTAACGACATATATTATGCCGCAACAGGGTACATCTGAGCCAGGGCGAAGCCATGCCTCTGTCAGATCCCAGTTACTCTGCTTGTTCTGTTTACTTCTCGGTCCTGTTCTCGCCCATCAACGACCCAGCTTTAGCCCAACTTGCCACTTTGACCAAAGCCGTGGATTAATATGCGACCAGTGTCCTCCGGGATACACCGGACAGTGCTGCGAGAGGTAAGATTGCTGTTAACTTCCGACCTGTTTCTGTTTTGAAATCCACACCAGCTGGTCTGTCACAGTAGCCTGTGGCACAAAATCTAGTTTTGCTACCGTTTCAGTGCTCATCTTAACTCATGCTGGGCCTTGGGAAAGTACAAAATCCACAACAACATATACTTATTATCCGCACTTTTATTGTAACCATTCGTTCCACTCAGTGCACACACATCAAGTGTAACAAAATGTTGTCTGGCTATACTTTCGTTGTGAATTTCTTTTGTCATTGTACTGTAGTTAAGTAGATAAATCATGGTTTTGGATTCACCTCTACAGTTTCCATAATTTGATGTTTGTTTTTCCTGTTTACATATAATGAAGAAGAGCACTGTACTTGAGACGCTGCGGCTCACATGCTGCACTGTTTGCTATGAAACCGTACTGATAATGAGTAAGATAAAAACTGAAAAATATCGTGGAATAAACCGTATCAAGGCAGAACTATTTTTATTTTAATGACCGTATGACGTGATCGCACAACTCGGCACTCGTGTTGAGTTGGATTG
This sequence comes from Triturus cristatus, assembly GCF_964204655.1. Classification (NCBI taxonomy): domain Eukaryota; kingdom Metazoa; phylum Chordata; class Amphibia; order Caudata; family Salamandridae; genus Triturus; species Triturus cristatus. The sequence goes on along the minus strand of NC_140590.1, from coordinate 460,539,269 downwards.
CAATATTGGGTGGTAATACTGGCCTGTGTAACTAATTCTATGTGGGATCAGCACACCAATTTCACCCATTGCGAATTTTTTACCTGCATTGTGCAGTAGCGAGAATACCAGAATTACCAGGACCTTTGCCATATGAAATGCAAATCCCTACATTTTAAAGTGAGCGTAAAAACAGGGCTTTAAGTGGGCCTGGTCCTGCTGGTGCTCAGCACCGGCAGTTCTCACAAGCATTTGCAATGCAATAGGTCTCGCATTTGTGAGAGCAGCATTGCAAATGACAATGCCTTTTATTTGTTTTAAAACCCAAAACATAAAATAAAAGACATTGTAATTTACAATGCGAATAGCTCAAACTCGCGTAAATGCGAGACCTGTTGCATTGCAAATGCCTGTGTTTTAAAGTGCTTGGGTCTGCACTGGTCATCAAATTGCCACAGAATGTGGGTTAATGCACGTCTGTAGCTTCCATTGCGCATGTAGTCTTCATGAGGAAAGAGCTAATGCATGTGCCCTCCTTAACTTGTTGGGCCCACAAGAGAGAAGAGTTTATTTCACGTTGCCTTGTACCTGTGCGCACAACTGTGATTCCCTTGCATGTGCGTGAGCATTCCGGGTGCTCAATCCCGGTATATGAACCAAGGAAAACCACAGTACCTCGCTTAAAAACAAACTCCTCCTGTCTATATATCGTTTCCGAGCAATAAAGCTCACAATCCACTGGCTCATTTACCAAAGATGGTCGAAAAAGGACAGATAAGTAAATTCACATGCCCCAGAACTCAGCTCGTCACCAATTTCCTGTAGTGTTAACAACGAATCTCCAAACATAAGGTTATTTCATTCCTTTATTTATTCCTTGAACACTGCATACAATTCTCCCCTTCTGTGAACATCTTACTCTCAAGTCCCATCTTACATTCTAAATTGAAGAGACTGTGCATGCTCACATTCCAAGGATGACATCAATTTAGAATGAAAACACCACACCTTGCAACATTACCTGCACATACAAACTAAACTAAAGAACTCCGACACCTCGATCCTTTGCGGTGGAATTATGTCCGACAAACTTTAATAATACAATTTCACATCTGGTTTAGGAAGGACACAAGTTACACAAGCATAACTATGGGACTCTCTAATATTTACATTGGCAAAAACTGTCTTTGTAGAGCACCTATAACGCTTGGCAGCGGTTTCAAAAGTGCCTGAGTGGGAGGGAGTTTCTGAGAAAAATGGTTTATGAAGCCAGGACATGTAGCAATGGGGCTGGCTCTCTGGTGGGTCATGATCTCTTCTCGTGCTATGCTTAGGTAGTTGGGAACAGTTTTTGAGGCCCTTACACAATTTCAAGAAATCAGCTTCCAGTCTCAATGAGGTTAAGGAATTCCGGATGATGCAACCTAAAGTATGTCGGAATCATGCCCCAGATGCCTCTGCATTTCAGGCCACTTCCAGAAACAGCTATCAGCAGATGTTCTTTTTGTCTTTCTACCTCTTGTCACAAAGCTACTGAAACGCTCTTAAAAAGGTATGTAGGGCTCCGTAAGATTCCATATAAAGACAAGCATTGAAAATGCAATAGGTCTCGCCTTTGATTAAGTTAAAGCCATTTGCTTTGCTAATGGTTTTGTATAGCAAAGCAAATGGCTTTAACTTAATGAACAGCGAGACCTATTGCATTTTTAATGCTTGTTGTTGATACAGTAGTGAAATTAATGAGGAGCGAAACGGTGAATTGGATTGTGTTATCTGTACTGTATGTAGTTGTTAGGAGACAGCGCAGTTAGCTTAAAGTTTCTGATCTCAGAATGGAACAGGGGTGGAAATATAAAGTCATCCGACATTATAGGGAGGGGGTCTGGTTTGCTGACTAAGAGTTTCCTGTGTGGAAACTCAAACAGAAAAACTCCTAACCTACAGTCCACGTTTACTAAAAGGGTGTGAGCCTCGGCAAGTCAGATCCACACAGGTGACCCCTCCCCAGTGTCAGATAATTAACAGGAAAATGATCAATTACATTTTTAACGAAAATGTGAGTCCGTGGAGTATTGGCCACGTAGCGTTCGTGGAATGGCGATTTATCGCTGTGACACGGATGATTGATCTTGGACTCATTGATTGGTCGAGAAAAGTTCTCTCACATTTTACTTAATGTTCAGTCACATAATACCAGCCCTTAAAATCATGAGTTGTGAAGCATGGCTGTGTTGTAAAACAGCGCATGGCACTTGGTTGTGCTAGAATCTCGACACAAAAGTCGTTTATCTCAAAATGTACTTCCCCAGGGGGTTTGTGTCTGAACATGCAATTGTATACCTGACAGCTCTCGGGAATCTGCGTTGCAGACAGAAACTGGATGTAAATCCCAGCATTTGTAGATACCTCGAGGGGTCTTGTACTCAAGATAACAGATTTTTGTTTTGTGACCTAACTCGGTAGTACTCATTTAATCTATTTCAGTAGGACGAAAGGCAGAGTGGACCTGCACAGATTTGTACCAGAGACCATCAGGGCAATCTTGCATCAAATTCAGTGGATGTTTTAGTCCACATGTTTGTAAGGCGCCACAGCCAACGTCTGACAAATGATAGTGCTACGAAGTGGCCTCATCTCAAGTCAGCACCTTACAAAATAAATAAGGGAAATGCTAGCGGTTTTGTGAGGCCTTTGATCTATTATTTGAGACCCCTTGCACAGATGCAAAGGAAGAAGGGATGCATTACCTAACGTGGTCCAGAAAAACATGAGAATACGCAGCTTGGTTACTGAATTAGGACAGTTTTTTATGCAGGCAGCACTCAGACAAAGCTTGGAGTTTTCTTTTTTCAGAATAAGAGACAAAAGGTAATCGAAATGTAATATGCTTGATTACTGCTTGGTAACCATGCTTCCTCTGTGTAGGTGTTGTTGAAAGACTAGGCGGATTCTGGTGAACTTTGAACCTTACATAATGGCTTCAATATATAGAGTTTCTCGAGTCACGGTTCAAATTACTCTGGACACAAAGGATAAGCAAACGCGTTGTTTGCATTTTGGTGGACTGCCGTTTTGTACAGTGCCTGCCTGTGTTCGAAAATATTCACTTGGAACCGTTTTAAAAAGCAAATGGGCAGAAAGATTTACATCTGGTGCAGACAACATGAGAAATAGACTTACAATCATAGTGATTGCACTTTAAACAAGCCGCGCCAGAGAAATGAAAGGCGCGTCAAACAAGCGCATGCGGCCACGTTAATTACAACCAGATGGCCCCTGCGCGCATACGAAAAATTTAAGTACGTGCGACTTCGCCTTGAATTAATGGTTTCCTTTAATTAGGCACATACAGTGCGAGAAAAAGTGCATCACCAACAACCACGCTTCCAGAAACATACGCGGTTGCAACAATATTTCCATTCAGCGTTTGAATCATAATGGAAGCACAACTCAGCGCGAACCAGACGCCGAATGTCTGAAATGCTCCGGAGGCTTTCCGAACTCCCGTCTGTTAACAAATCCATGAAAATTACCAAATTTCGCATATGCTACTTAACCACATGCCTATGCGTGCATGTGTTGAATCTTCACTAAGCGCGAAAGAGAAAGCATTTCACAAGCCGCGCCAGAGAAAAGGCGTGTCAGCCATTGTTGACGATAAACGCGGTAATAGCAAAAACGAGTGGTGCGCGAGAGCGCGCGCTTGTGTGAGGGAGCAGGCCATCTGTTTTGCATTATGGCGCACGAGTCTGGGCACGATAATGCAAAACAGATGTCAGCCGTGCGGGTAACAGACACCAATAGGCCGTGGGCGGGGCAAAGGCGGGACATGCGCCCGCATTTGCCCAGTTGCGTGCGGTCTTTGTTAGAGAGACGCACGCAACGCCCAATAGCCTGCAACGGTACCAGAACCACACGCACGAGCGTGTGGTCAGCTTTCTGAAGCCCCTACAAGAAGTCTCGCGCTGCGCGAGCAGTGCTAAACACTGCAACGCTAGGCGCGAGACCCAAGAAACTGCTATGGTTTATGCTAGGTGTTTCCCTGTAAGTTTACTGCCTCTACTAAACTAGTTCTAGAACATCAATACTCTGTGGCCTTGAGAAAATGTACAGCAGAACCAGTTATTTTAGGCTAGGTAAATTCCTTTTGGACTCCTCCTATACAGTACTAAATTGAGTAGTTAACGACAGATCAGTGCACATGGCGTGAACATCTGACAGAATAAAATCTTTACCAGTCACTCTCCCAGAAATGGGAAGAATAACTGCAGCATAAAATCACCTGGATCAGGGATGCATTGTACAAAGTTTCAGATGTAGGAGTACTTTTCTAAAAAGCATTGATTAAAGAGTTGTTTTAAGATAGACAAAGCAAAGGTTTGAAATTTGCATTTGATCACATTGAATTGAAATATCAAAATACCTTCCTAATGTTAATTTAACACCATAATGTTCACAACTATCACGTGAGATTTGTTAAATGAAGAAGCTGAATAAGTAGGTCAATTGTCTACTAGTATATTTTATGTGTCGGTGCCACCGCGTGCAAGTCTGCAGGACCAACCTGTGAGTGATTGTTCACGATTGACCTACTTATTCTGGTTCTTCATTTATCCAGAAAAACACAAAACTTTCTGAACCCTGATGAAGTCCTCCCAGGACGAAACATTGGCTGGGTTGGAGTGCGGTTTTTGATTAACATAAATAAAACTATTATGGATACAGTATTATGGCTCCCGCTTCACGATGGACTTAAAAGAAGAAACAATTTTTTTATCCAGCTATGAAAAACATTGATTTTTTTTTTTTTACTTTCTGTTAATTTCCTCTACATATTTTAGCATTCCCTCCTTTGTCGGTTAATATTCAATTTCAGTTTATGATGAGATGCTCCAGAGATCCATAATTCAGCTTTAAAATGCACATAATTCGAAAAATTATTTCTATTTTCAACTTGTATTTTAGCAACACATGGGTACCAGGAATATGTACGTTAAATTCCAAGTAAGAGAAACAAAAAAGGGGGAGGGGCATACTACATTAATAATTCCTTTTATCACCTCCAAATTAGGTCTCCTTTGTGCTAGAGTATGAGCTTTCTCAAACAGCAAGCAGGATATGTCTCATGTCTTTGCAATTCCCAGTGCTGTTTAAAATTCTTCGGTCTGGCATTCATGCATTATGATGCATACAATTCTAGACAATATAGTGGCAGAAAATTAATGGTTTGGTCACAACAGTTGGGAGAGTTTAACAGTACTAATCATCTAAAGCGTATCCTAAAGTTACCACTCATTTTGCTGGACTGAGATGGCAAATTCTATGAACAAGTTGTATTAAAATGTATCTAAAATTGAGCTAATCCTGAAGGTGTATCATATAACATCCAGGAAGGGTTCAGGAGAGGCACTGGTTCTACCAAGCAGGAAAAAATATTGCATTTGTTTAGCTTTAAATAACCTTTATGGACTGCCTTCAAACTGGTAAACAGCGCAACAAGGAAGTGCACGATGGCCATCTTTATTTCTCTGGCATGCACCAGGGGTGGGAACTAGCCCCTTCATTATTCAGTTTATTTAAAAATGTTATGGGAGTGCACTTAAGAAATCAAAATTTAGACAAACCAAAGCAGACCAGTGACAAAAATTCAATGTTTCCAAATGATGATGCCCTACTTTTGTTGATGGAGACGTCTATCCGTCAGCTCCTTAGCTGCTTCAAGGGCACACTATTATCAGATCACTTTTATAGCTACCTGAACCAAAACAGTATGTGGGAGCTTTGCATTACAGCTAAAGTTAAACCAAGCAGGATTTCCCAGAGGTGAGAAGGAGGCACTATCTAGAGACATATACAGGTTAGTCAGAGTTCCTGGTTACAGAGTGCGTTCATATGGTCAATCAGTGTGGGAATTAGATTAGCAATTGTTTTAAAAGGTTAACGTTGACCTGCTTGCAGAGGACAGATGGGGATCAGTGTTCTGAGCTTAGTGGGCGGTGTCCAAGGGACTAGTTTGTTGCATAGGAATACCCTTGCAAGTATATACCTCAGACCACTTAAATGAGAATTTGTCTCTTGTGGTTACAAACAAAACCTAGTGGTTCTCCCACATCAAGCATACTAAATGTATTACAAGGGAAACAGGCAGCATGGAACTGTGATTTAATCCAGTACTTAATAATGTCCCTATTACAGGGATGATTAAGTAAAATATTTGGCCATCAAATGATTTTCAACCATACATGACATCCAGTATCCTTGTTTGGCATTTAGATATCTTGTTTATAAGTAAAATGTTTGTTCGAAATCATATTTGGAGAAGCAATCAGTTAGAAGCTCAGCCAGCATAGGTTGCATTTAAGGTTAGACTCTGTACACTGCTGGTGCACGACTATATGTTCAATTGGAGAACATCTGATGAATAGATGGATTTTGTGACTGCAGAAAGAGTTAGAAAAACTGTTTTGCTTTTTTTGCACCAAATACTATATTGCTCTTAGATATGGCTGTGCCAGTGTTCAAGTATTGAGGCATCACTAATTATAGTTTGCTGTTTTATGGCATTTTTTCACAGGCATGCATTTGTCGTGTGTACTCTTATAGCAGTATAGCTGACAATAACAAAGAATTATTTCACCCAAAAAATATAAGGCTCACCATAAAATATTTTGGTACACATATAAAAAGGTTATTTTATGCAGAAATGTAAAAATAAAAATTGTGAAAACACAAGGAAAAACTGAGAATCAGCGCTGTGATAAGAACTATTTTAACAAATCAGCAGAACACATGCCATGCAAAATAATGGTAAGACACGTTCTTACAGAAGCCATCTAGTGGGGCTGAAATTATTAGATGGGGCTGAAATTATTTACTCCTAGCGCCATTTCCTTGAAACGCAATGGTGTTGATATGGTATGGTACCTTTGTTTTACGTGGCCATCAAACTTCTAAACATCTTTTGGGCTGTCTTATGGTCTAACATGTTTGGGGAATTTTGATGTCAAATTTCTTGGTCAGTTAGAGGTCTGGTACCAATCTTCTTAGTTAACCAGTACAAAACAGTAGATATTGTCACCACAAGCAGCTACACCCCTCACTCGCATCTTGAAGTAAGTAAGGAATTGCTAGCAGTGCAAATGACTGTCAAATCGTACACCACACCTTCTGCTGCTTCTTAATATATACGGATGGTAATGCTGTAACCTCAGCACACGCTAAGGTGTATCAAGGAGCCACATAAAATAAAACTGGTTGAGTCACCTACAACAGGAGAAACAACCAAGAACGAGAGGAGGGCAGACAGCGGTTGAAACAACAGTGGTAAGAGGTTGAAAAACCACAGAGTGGAATGAAGGATGGGGTGAAGGAGAGGGACTTGCGACACATGCACTCCCAAAAAGTGCATGTCATAATGTGAGGGGGAAAAAAGGACCAACAGGAGCCAGTGGAAGGACACTTGTCGCAGACAGGAAGCTGTACTTGGTCCATGCTCCACAGCAGGACACCTAGAGAAGCCCCAGGAGGATGCAGAGGGGAGGAGAAGCCTCCAACCAATGAAATGTAAGGAAACAAGAGTGTTGTGGAAGCCTATCAATGGTAAGAAATTGTAAGTAATGGGCACGCTCCAAGCCAGTTTTAAGATTTTTTTTTTGTTTAAAAGAGATTTCGCCCCTTAGAAGACAGACTATTGACTGATCATTTACACACAATAAGCGATCTCCCTTACTTACCAGAAAATTATCAATAATCGAACAGATACCCTAACACGACTCCGGGATATCTGGCAGACGGAGGTAGGAGACTTGGATGACACAGACTGGCAGGACACAATCGCATCGCCTAGAGAGGTAGCAGTTTCCTCCAGGCTGCGCCTCATTCAACTAAAAATACTGCATAGGACTTACTATACAAGGGTGACAATGCACAAGATAGGTAGAGCCTCAGATCCACGCTGTATGCACCAATGTGAAGAATAAGGCACATTTTACCATACTTTATGGGAATGTCCGGTGATCACATCATACTGGACAATGGTAATGGATACCATCACAGAGGTTAGCAAGAATGTTGTCCCAATTGCTCCCAAGTGCTGCCTATTAAACGTATGGGAACCAACAGACCTCAAACACGCGGATAGGCAGTGGGCAACAATGGGGATGGTGGTGGTTAAGCGGAATATTGCTCAGAAATGGGGGGCAAATCAAGCCTCAACCCTAACAGAGTGGTGTAAGTTATGGACATGATCATGGCGGCCGGAAAAGCTACATATATCCACAGAGGATGCCCCAAGAAATGGGGGAAGGTGTGGGACAAATGGAACGCATGCATATAGAGGGCATATATCATGGGTACTCACAAACTTTTACTCGGGGGCCAAATTTACAGTGTGGTTTGTGGCCAAGCGCCGCACCGGTGGGGGCGGGGACAGAGGGGGAGGGGCGGGGCTAATGCAACAAAAAAAAAAGTGACCATCAGGTTGAACACGGGTCCCTGCAGCACATGCCTTCGTACACTGAGCCACCAGACCCGGCATACACACATCTCTCTCTCCCCCTCCCTCACCCTCTCTCTCTCTCTCTCTTTCTCTCTCCCCGTCCGTCCGTCTCCCTTCCTCTCCCTCCCTCTGTCTCCCTTCCTCTCCCTTCCTCTCCCTCCCTCTGTCTCCCTTCCTCTCCCTCCCTCCCTCCCTCTGTCTCCCTTCCTCTCCCTCCCTCTGTCTCCCTCCGTCTTCCTCCCTCCCTCCCTCTGTCTCCCTCTCCCTCTCTCCCTCCCTCTCCCTACCTCTGTCTCCCTCCCTCTCTGCTGCCCTCTCTCTGCCGCCCTCTCTCTGCCGCCCTCTCTGCTGCCTCCCTCTCTGCTGCCTCCCTCTCTGCTGCCTCCCTCTCTGCTGCCTCCCTCTCTGCTGCCTCCCTCTCTGCTGCCTCCCTCTCTGCTGCCTCCCTCTCTGCTGCCTCCCTCTCTGCTGCCTCCCTCTCTGCTGCCTCCCTCTCTGCTGCCTCCCTCTCTGCTGCCTCCCTCTCTGCTGCCTCCCTCTCTCTGCCTCCCTCTCTCTGCCTCCCTCTCTCTGCCTCCCTCTCTCTGGAATGAAAGGAAGCATGGTGTTTTAAAAACAACCTTACGATTCAGATTCAAGAAGAGTTGTCCTGAAATGTAGTATATTGCATTGAATCAACCTTACAATTGTGATTCAAGTAATAAGTCTCCTGTAATGAAAATGCCTTACAATTCAGATACCAATTTCTAGATTTACTTGGAGACCTAAATATAAGCACCTGGTCTTCATATCTTAGTTTAAAATGCTTAATGCCCACGAAACCAAATAATGTTTTACATCATTAACTCTTTTACAATGGTTTACTACTGAACAACAATGTGGTTATCGAGCAACTATTAGTTGGCCAAAAATTTGGTTTACCTTTAACAAATGGTTTTGCCCTAATCGGGAGGAGAATAACTGTTAGTTGCTGAGATGAGTTTAAGATAATACGTCTGCTGAAGTTTCAGTCCCATGTAGTATATCGATGCAGGCAAAATCAACAGCACACTAAACAAAAGACCTATGTCACTTGGCTGCATAGTTTAAGAATGTTGTCACTGTCAAACTGTTTCTACAGCAACATGTCTAACGTGCTTGTATCTGAAACGCTGTACATTCCCATCTACATATGCAAGGGTTATTTGAACTACATGTTTAGCCCTTTTTCAAGGAATCTGACGTGGGGCAGGAAAACTTAACAGTCGGAGAAATGGAGGTTTTGTTAAAAAAAAATTAACCGTAGCCAAACTGAGCGTGTGACAGCTGCTCATCAGACAGTAAAAGAATAAGCTGTCAATGATCGCATTCAAAACTTTGCAGCACGGAAATTAACAAAACGACATACTCGTCCTAAGAGTCTCTCCAAAGGCCTCAAGCAGTTGAAAAATGCAGGGTTTTCAATTCCAAACGTCTTGAGACATTTCACCTGCCAAAACTCCACATTAAAGGCCATGGTGAGAGACAATAAAAAAAATAAAAAAAGCCACATTCATACATGCTATTTACAAGGGTACCAGTGGGCGAAAAGAAGAAAAACACTATTTAGAAGGCACCAATTTATATGTTCACTGTGGGCTCTGCAACGCCTACTCAGGGGGTCTGCAACGGATTAGAATAATATTAACAGAATAAAGTGTACATAAAGAAACAATGTCAAATGAAATTTTTAAAGCGTTGTGTAAATGTGAAGGAATTTGGGCTAAAAATTAAGTTGGTATCCTCCTGATCCGTGGGAGCAGAACAAGTGTATCGAACTGAATAAAATATGGATGATGGGTGAGTTCAATTCAATTTAGAAAAACTCCAACCTTACCATTAAAATTAGTTTTGTTAAAATAAAATATTTAATCATTTGCGTGTTTGATGAATTCTGGTGCCTGTGGTTTTAGTAACGATTTAGTGGTGGTCCCCGGATTTCGCTGATGATTAAGTTGGGGTTCAAGTTCCTGAAATGGCTCTTCCTACTGTACAACACTCCCGTGTCACAGGTGAAGAAGGGCAATGTCATCTCTGAGCCGTTCAGTATTGAACGATGTACCCAACAGGGCTACCCATTGGCGGGCGAGGGCACTGGATTGGGGCATTTGATTTGCCGACAGATGGCATATATTCTCATTGTATGCTGATTATGCACTAGTGTATCAGTAGTATTCTTATTTATGTCATAGTTAGAATGGTTGCGTGTCATGGTAGAATGTAAGGAGAATATGGTTCTGGGGTGTTGCTGGAGAGAGTTCTTGTTAGACGGTTGCACTTCTGCTTACTCCTCCGAGTGGTTGTCAAAGCTGTCTTTATTCCTGAATAAATCTTCATTTTGGAACCTACAAATTCTCCGTCCCGTTACTACATTGAATTTGGCGATGAGCGGGAGCAAGAAGATTTAGAGGATATGAGACAGCATTCACCTGTATTCAGTGTATCGAAATATTTCTACACTTCAAGCCATCTCATGTCGGATTTACAAGAAATTTGAACCTTCACCCCATGGAAAAGGAACTTTAACAAGAACTCCTCAGTATTTGGTAATGCAGCTCTTCTTTTGCTGTTTTGCGCAATTTAACTTTCCTAGACCTAGCGCTTGGCATTTTATTTCAGCGCCGACGGTTTCTTGAAGATTTGCGTGTGTATACAGCATGCCAATGGCATTCATTCGAGTGAACGCGGCTGTGTATTTAATCTATTTCGAACCCGTTACCTGCGTGTGTCATTGTTTCTGTGGCTGTTGTCAACCGCATTAACCGAGCGGTGAAGAAGATTCTCTTCGCGGCATCTTTTGAACTGTAGCGCGTGTGTCCACATCTTCTGAGTTGTAATACGCGCACAGCAACAAGACAGTTCCAGTCTTGAACATCTTCAGGGTGCTCCTGCTGCCGTTCTATCATCTCTGCACCATGTTCTGTTCTGAAGCTCTGTTTATCCTGCTAAGCATTCTGGGATTTGTCAAAGTTCAAGTTCACGCAACGTAATAGACGTGACCTACGTGCCACCATCTTGGAATCATTCTCAAACCGGCTTTACTTATTCAGGATTTCCGGCATACAAATTCTCAATCTTAGCGTTTTAGTTGTTTATAAGCCGATACTAGCGCATAGTTTACGTGTGCGCTATATATTATCACATGTGCATTTACTATTGACATTTTTATTCTCTGGCTGTCGGCGCATCACAGTGATGCGCACACCTTTTCACCATCATCATCATCACTTGTAGGTACCATCTACAATTTACATCTTCTAGCCATTTTATTTTATTATTCTTTTAGATTAAGTGCGACTTTTAATGGCCAATATTGCTGCACCTCCACATTTCTTGCAAGTAGCAGGCGAACCTAATATTGAATGGGACCTTTGGTTTCCTATGTTTATGGCATATGTAGATGTTCTTGAAAGAGATGGTTGTTCTGCAAAGAGAAAACTAGCGCTACTTAGACATTGTTTAGGTGGTGCAGGTATAAATAAAAAAAAAAATCGGCAATCTCCCTCCTATTGAAGATGCTGGTGATATTGATGTTTTGAGAAGGCCAGTAGATCGATGAAGATTTGTTTTGGAAAAAATATCTACTTAGTAATGGAAAGATTCAAATTCTATTCACATGCCCAAAAAGTGGAAGAATCTATAGAGGATTATGTCTCTGCTTTACGTTCCTTGGCTTGTTCTTGTGCATTTGAAACTATTTCGTACAAACAAGTTCTCAGGGATCAAATAATGATGAAAACTAAAAGTAAAAAAATTCAAGAAAGACTTTGGTTGTGCACAGAATCTTCCCTTACTGCTGTCATTAATATTGCAAAAGGAATTGAACAATCTGAAAAATTTGTAACTGAAATTAGAAACCAAACTCCAAATGTCCAAAAAAATAGAGCCTGAAGTTTCTTTAGTTAAAGGTCAAACAGGTACTAATACTAATACCAATCAAAAAAGTTTAATCAGGAAAGATGTTGATAAGAAGAGTGTTGAGAACAAATCTTATTTTAAAAGGAATACAATTGTTTGCTATAGGTGTGACAGCACCAACCATGTTGGTAATTATAAAGGGTGTCCTGCATGGGATAAAGTGTGTGTGAAATGTAAAAAAAAAAAAAGGGGGGGGCATTTTAGTAATGTTTGTCGTTCCACTCTGAAAGTTAATTATATTTGTCATGAGGAAGAAGTTCTTCATAGTCTAAATTGTATACTTTCTGTTAATGAATCTGAACAAAAGAAATTTCCCTCATGCACAGCAATGATTGATGAGAAACCAGTTCAGTTGATGGTAGACTCATGTTCGTGGTACAGTATAATTGGGAAAAAATTGTTTAATGATCTTTGGGGCACGAAAAAATTGTTCCTTCCTGGCATTCAACCTGGAGGGTATTCAGGACATAAAATTGATCCTGAAGGTTTTTTTGGGTCAAATATTGAATTTGAGGGCAGAACTACTCATGGTAAAGTGTATGTGGCTACGAAAGATGTATCTATTTTAGGTTGGCCACACCAACAAGAATTAGGTATAAAACTAGAGCCTAATACTTCTCCTTCAGTAAGTATTTTGTCTACTAATAATGAGACGTATGTTAACAACATCAAAGGTACATACCCCAAAGTTTTTGACAACACATTAGGCAAATACACCAATTTCAAACACAAAAACATTCTCAATGACAGAGCCATTCCTGTAAGACACGAAGTCAGAAATGTTCCTTTAGCTTATAGGACCAAACTTAAGGATATGCTAAATGATTTAGTTGAGAAACACATAATTGAGCCTATTGAATCGTCCCCGTGGGTTTCTCCCATAGTTTTAATCCTTCAAGGGCACAGGAGATCTCCGTTTATGTGTGGATCTCCGCAGTTTAAACAAATAAATTTGGATTGACAAACATCCTCTTCCCAACATTCATGAACTAATTTCTACTTAGTCTGGTTCTACTGTTTTTTCCACAATTGATTTAGCAAGTGCCTATCATCAGGTAGAGTTGCATGATGATTCCAAGAAACTTACTGCTTTTGTAACTCCAGAAGGCATGTTTCAGTTTTTACGCTTGCCATTTGGCTTAGCCAGCGCATCTTCCGTTTTTCAACGATTAATGAAAGAATTGTTGGAAAATTGTAAGGGAGCTATTGCGTTCCAAGACGACATTTTAATTTTTGGAAGTAATTGTGAGGAACATGATAACTTAGATTCTGTATTGAAAATATTCAAGAGAAAGGTCTTGCGTTGAAGTTTTCAAAATGTAAATTCAGACAAAATAAGGTTGAATATCTAGGTTACGAAATATCTTGTGATGGAATTAAACCCAAACACAACCACGTACAAAGTATTACTAAAGCTCCTACTCCAATTTTGAAAGAACAATTATTGTCATTTTTGGGTCTTTCAGAATTTTATGGAAAATTTGTAGAAAATTACTCTACCATTGTCCATCCATTACGCTTGTTGTTGAAAGAAAATGCAAAATATGTATGGGGGAAAGATCAACAAGAGTCATTTGATACTCTTTAAGAGAAAAATTGTAGATGCACCATTTTTGAAACCCTATGCTGTTGGTAAAGAATGCATAGTTTGTGTTGATGCAAGTAATGTGGGACTTGGAGCTGTATTGATGCAGAAAGACAAAGGAGGTGAACATGTTGTATCATATGCTTCGAGAACGCTTCGTGATTCTGAATTCAATTACTCAACTATTGAAAAAGTAGTATTTGCATGTACTTGGGCCACTCAGCATTTTTGCCAGTTTTTGTGGGGTACAAAATTTTCTTTAAGAACTGATCATAAGCCTTTGATCAATATGTTATCAGCTGGTGGAGGTAGAATGCTAACTGCTCGTTTAGCAAGACTGGCTGCTAAACTGTGATGTTGAATATGTTCCTGGTCGTTTTAATGTCCATGCTGACTGGATGTCACGTTTGCCTATTGGTAAATTCTCTGACCCTGTACATAGTGAAGATTGTGATGTGGCTTACACTATGGATGACATCAATAAGGATTTAGGGGAAGAACATTTAACCATTACGATCTCTAAAACTAAGTGGAAGGAAGCTATGGAACAAGAGGTTGTCTTGAAAGAAGTTCAATTTTTTCTACGTAAAGGTTGGCCTGAAGAAAGAAAATTAAGTGGCGAGTTAGCTTCATTTTTTAAAATAAAGGATGAGCTCATGTTTTCTCAAGGAATGGTTGTTATGGCTGACAAAATTGTTCCTCTAAAGAATCTTAGAGAGCTTATTTGTAAGTTAGCTCATGAAGGCCACATGGGAATGTCTACGACCAAAAGGAGAATCAGAGAATTTTATTGGTGGCCCGGCATAGACAGTATGGTTGACAGATGGGTTAGGGATTGTTCTCCGTGTACTCAAAGCGATAAGTCTGTGAAATCACTTACTGTTGATTTTACTCCTATTGAATATGCTCAAGGTCCCTGGAGGAGGTTAGGCATTAACATCATAGGTCCTTTTAATTATCAGTCAGGCAATGACATGTATGCTTTAGTCCTGATTGATTATTTTTCGAAGTGGCCAGAATTAAAAATTGTTGAAAGGGTTACTTCTGAGAAAGTTATTGAGTTTCTTGATGACCTTTTTTTGTCAGGAAGGATTGCCGGAAGAACTCATTTCCGATAATGGTCCACAATTTATTAGCAAGGAGTTTGAACTTTTCCTTAAAAGTTGTGGTAATTTGCACAAAAGAGTTTTGGATTACTTTCCTCAAGCCAATGGTCAAGTGGAACGTTTCAACAGAGTGGTAAAAGAGTCTTGTCAGCTGGCCATCAGAAGTGGGTTGCGATGGAGGAAAGCTTTGCAAGCAACATTATTAACTTATCGCACGTCTCCAAATTCTGTAACTGGTTGATCTCCTTTTGAAATGTTACGTGGCAGGAAACCAAGTTCTAAACTCATGCCATGGTGTTTAAAGCAAAATAATTCTTATAACACTTATTTGGATTTAAGGGACGTCAGGGAACGTGTGAAAAAGTATCAAGAGAAGATGATAAAATATAATTCAAAAGGAAGATCTAATGTGTCCTAATTGAAAGTGGGTGATTGGGTGCGAGTAAAATTTGGAGGACAGGTTAACAAAAAATTGTCCAAATGGTCTGATCCTGTGAGAATTACTAACATTTTTTGCAAAGCTGCTAGAGTGGAAGTTGGGAAGATTTGGAATTTCAGACGCATTTCTGTATGTAAATCACATGTTAAGGAAACAGCACCGATTTGTTTGAAAAATCAGTCAGTCAAATCTAATTCTGTGGACACATTTTCATCCGTTGATTCTTTGGAAAGAATTGATGGATTTCATGGTTCTCATGAAGCTTTTGATAATTTACATTTCAAATCTAATAATGTTTGAGAATGTTGAAAGTGAAACTTTATCTGAAAGAAATTGTACCACCAATGATGCTTTAGTTGAGGCTGCTTCAGATCATTCCTCAATTGTCGAACATAATGTTGACACCACAAGAAGTTCACGTGTTACACATTCTCCTGTTAAATTTAAAGATTTTGTTCGCTTTTATTTATTTTTTTAAGGTAGGAGGTGTGTAGTATTCTTATTTATGTCAGTTAGAATGGTTGCGTGTCATGGTAGAATGTAAGGGGAATAAGGTCCTGGAGTGTTGCTGGAGAGAGTTCTTGTTAGACGGTTGCACTTATGCTTACTCCTCCGAGTGGTTGTCAAAGCTGTCTTTATTCCTGAATAAATCTTCATTTTGGAACCTACAAATTCTCCATCCCGTTACTACAGTATCTTCGAGAAGAAGAGGGCAACATCCCCCGAGTGATGTACCAGTTGAGTTTCTTGTGGGACGCTTCTGGTCTGTGGGTAAATTGGGATAAATCCTACCTTTTTTCCTTGACGGCACTTACCGACTAGCAACACTGTCGGCTCCCGACCAGCCTTCTCGACAGGAGCCATGATACCTTCAAATACTTAAGGGCCAGAGTATACGACGGGGACACTGACCTGCTGGACGGTAATATAGGGTGGGCTTTCCTTCAGGAACACCCTCCCACCGGCTCCCATGGGGAGAATTGTCATCTCTAAAATGCTACTTCTAACTTGAGCACTGTACTTCTTCGCTGAGATTCCTGTTCTACTGCCACTGCGACGGCGGTTGTTTGCATAACTGTTCTCACACCTGTTCGCCTTGATCTGGGGCAAGGGGAAAATACAGGTAACTCTGAATGTTATGTCCCACTATCTTAAGGAGGCCATGAAGCACCAAATTATGAGTACTACAACGCCACAGCCCAGCTGCAGTGGCTAATGCGCTGGCTGGCCATCATATGTATGTCGGAAATGGCCTGCGGAAGCACCCGAGGCCTCTCCACCCGACACTACACATATCCCCATTCGAACCAACAGCAGTACGTAATGGACTAAGCCCGAGGACCTAAGGCAGACGCCATATCCCGGCCAACCCAGTAAGCCCCACACGCCGAGCCAGGACTGCCAGTAAAGGCCCCCCCACATACATACGCTCACACTGAAGTCCCACTATGACCAACCGCATAACGGATCTCTGCGATACATATCCCCGCCGTCCCCTAACAAATTCCCCAGTTCATCCCCAAAGTTTGAAATTAATACTCTCCATCGGCAGTTCCACAGCCGGTGATTATCAATAGGGAATGCATTCATCACTCACCACACTACATAGCTCCCATACGTCAGCATGGGGATAGACATATCTCCGGGCCCACGGGAAAGTACCCAGACAGGTACTTACACATGTCTACCAAAGTATTTGGACCTGCTAAACAGGTAGCACCCAGAATGTACCACCGAGAAATGTTACTTGTGTACTGTATGAAAAGCTATTGTAAACTCGATCATCAGCAGATATTCTCCTTTTTGCCCTTACTGCAAACATATGTTGTTCTATTATAACTGTACTATATCAATCTATGTGTTATGCTAAAACCCTATAAACAAATTTAAACAAAAAAAATAAAATGTATGCCGGAAATGGACCACCTGCTTGGCACGGCATCGTCCTCAGCTGTCCTACGATGGCTGTAAGTACGTTTCAAGAGTGTCAGAGAAAGTTCTCATGAGGGCAGCTAAGGTAAGAAGGCGCTACTATGCGGTTGCACACCGTACAATACCTCCATATGTGCCTGTGTTGCCCTTATGAGTGCTGTCAGGGTGTTTCCGCTTCGTTTCAGGCAGGAGTGCTTCAGTGAACCGAGGAAGGCCTCACCACATGAGGCAACCTCTTCAATGATAAGATACTGTTTACCTTTGACAGCCTAGTGGACAAATACGGTATACCGCCGGGATAGTTTCTCATTTACACCCCCCTCACATGCCAACTACACCAGGCTTAGCACAAGACAGGACGAGCCAGACACCTCACAGTTCCTATAAACGCTTCTCATGGAGGCTCGCGTGGTGCCAACAAAAGCCTCTATGGCTCACTGCGCACCAAAAGGAGCACACCACTTGAGTCATTGTGTGCTTACGGGACATCACACTCTCTCTTAATGACAAGCAATAGTCAAAGAGCATGGGCATATCTTAAATAATTTTCTCCAATGCTAGATTTAAATATGTCCAGTTCAATTATCTCCACCATACCCAGCTCATACCCAAGTGTGCAACGCGCATGTACCAGCGCAGGTAACGCCTGCTCCTACACAAAGGCGGATTTCATACACATGGTGTGTTCCTGCTCTCTCATCCGCTACTACTGGGCAGCGGTGCTTGACACTTTGCATGTAGTGGTATACTCCCTTCTGAAAGATGCGTCCCACGGCTCGTTAGGTCTTACTACACGCAAAGTCAAGCAGAAACCCTCTAATGAATTCATAGATTTAGCTCTAATTTTCGCCAAACACAGAACAGCCATGAGCTGGAAATTGCTGCACCTGTATTATTTTGGCTTGCCGATCTCCATTCTGAGATATTGTCCGAGAGAGATGCATTACACAAACTTGGAACAGGACGTGCCGGTCCAACTACAATCCCTGACTGCAATCAGCACTTGGCTGCTGCAGAGGTTAAGTCTGATGAAATGCCACCCTGAACCTCCACTCCCTTATCTATGCTCTGGAGGGGCACTATCACTGTGATACTCCCCCCATCCTGTCTGCCTGTGGTGCTATCACGATCGGTTAGAAGGAGGCCAAGTCCAAGCACAAGGGATTTTGGGGGGAGGGGGAACCCCAACTATTCACCCCCCCCATTCTCTATTTCTTGACATCCTGACCCCCTGCCACAGACCTCCTCCCGCCCTCCCACCTGAGTGCCCACATGTATGTTGACTCCCGCGCACCATGATCTGTTTCAGATTTGATTAGGTTTAGTTAATATGGTTACATTTATTTCATAATTGGCTGCACAACGCAAGGTTTTGTGATAAGAATGTGGAGTAGTCCTATGGTTGTAAGAGGCTTGGGATCTTTATACCTATTACTATATATATATATATATATATATATATATATATATATATATATATATATATATATATATATATATATATATATATATAAAATTGCTCTTACACACTACGTAATGTATGGCTACATGCTGACAGCTCTCGATCCTACTATGATTTACATCGGTGTTTATGGATGGCATAAAAGGAGATAAAAACGTATTTACACAAAGAAATTATTACGCGGGGTCCACAGAAGTCAAAAGCTTAAGACCCACTGAACTACGAAATAAGAGTGGCAACAAATTAATTCTTACTTCATTCAAAATATAAAAGAATTATACTACAAAAATAAAATAAATAAAGAGCCCACTTCTAACTAAAGCACAACAGGAATTCAGCAAGTTAAGCAGCAATGAAAGCAGACGTCTGGCTGTAAGAAATTGGGTTATTTGCAGTGGGTGACTTCCCACCTCAAGGAGTAAGTACAACACTTGTCAGGACAATCTTTCACAGTCACAAAATTAACCTGAGCTCAACCTTCAGGTAGCTTAACTTAGGGCAATATGTACGGTATCTTATACGGTAGCAAAAAAGTATTTAAGTCAAAATGCAAAACAATAAAAACCTCACTGCACCCACAATAAACCTACAGAAAGAAGTTGACAAAAGCAGAGTCCTTTAGCAACCACAAAGTGAATCCATAAGAATTGTCTTAGCATCTTTGTCCCTCCACTTTTGTGAGCCCCAAATATTACATGTAAACCCATCAGACCGGTCAAACAGGATTTGACAATGTAGTGTCTGAAAGGATGACAACAGCCACTATCATGAATATTCTATGGAGTTCAGAGGAGACATCTCTATCCATTGTCTGCTCGGGGCGGGGGTGTAGAGATTTCACATCTGCTCAAGACTACTTACAGGTTGGGAGAAGATGGAGAGCCAATGCAAATTAGCCTCCAGGAACTTCCGGCAGGGAAAAGGTAACTTTCTCAAAAAGTTACATTTCTTTAGCATAAAAAAAAATTCTGACTTCACCATTGAATACCCATAAAAACTAGTTTAATTATTTTTCTAGCTGGTCCAATTTCCAAAATACAATATTAGTATTTTAATCTGTTCTCTGGTGTTCTACATAGAAAAACTTAGCCTGCCACAGTAAAAATTGCTTTTGGGTGCTAGTCATGTAAGAACATGTTTTACATTAAATACTCTGATTCAAACAGTGCTTCTAATCACATATGTGGTCTCTTGACGCTGTTCCTGGGCACGGGGAGATCAAGTGATCTTCCCAAAATCACAAGATGTTGGAGCCAATGCCACGATTTGAGCCTGGATCCCCAGCTCCAAAGATGTCAGTTCTGGACATTACCCCACACCCTCTCGCCTTTAAATTTCTAAATGTCCTACTTTTAAATACCATGCAGCCTGGCCTGTGGGCTACTACAAGGCCTACATAGGGGTAACTATTTACTACTTGAAATGGAGGGTTTTTACCTGTAAACTGATTTATTTTGACAGGCCGAATTGAAATTTTTACACTGCTACTTTCAGACTACAATGGTAAGCCAGAAGGGGGTGCGGTGTTTGTGTCGAGATTACAGCCTGAACTACAATAAACTAGCAACCCAGAGATCTGACTGATTTTTGCAATATCTCAACTGTCTTTCTTTAGTGTAGACTTTCATTACAAGCCGGTTACAGTGTTCTCTACAATGTCCGCCATGCTCCAATACTGTTTGTTTGATACACTTCATGGAATCTACTTGGTTGGGAACACACAAAAATCTATCATTAAAATCAATGGCAGGCTGTGTAACAGTACTCAAGCTCATAACTTGCAAATATCCTTCTTCAGGTCATAAGCAATAGGAGACACATTGTGGCGACACTCTGGAAAAATACCTCTGAACAGGTTAAACATCTTTTTAAAGGCCTGTTTGACATACCTGGTCGACTTTTTACATTAACTTTTACCAATGCCACAATACATCAACTCAGATGATCCATACAGAAGTATTGTATCATAGCATTTCTAGAGAACATTTACACCTATTGGGTGACGCCCAAAGTGGATAGTTAACCAATCTTCCAGTTCATGGTCCCGGGTTTCAGGAAATCTACATGCCCACTCACTATGGAGAGTCAGATTTTATCAGGGTGAGCTATTTTTAGGGGCTACTGGCTTGGTCTGGAGAGAAATCTGCAGCTGTCAAAGAACAGATGTTCTGTCTATTCAGAAAGTGAATCAAAAATGTGCTGTGTGTTCAAAGACAAAGGTCAAATGTAAGCTTTTGTCTCCTTACACTGCTGCCTATTGTATACTGGAGATTGGTGTTTTCTTTCCCTAACTGCAAAGTTGGACAATTTTGTAAAGTGAATTGTGTGACAATCACGCTGGGCATACAACATTTAAAAAACGTGCAAATGCTCCGGAAAATGAGTATTGGCCCCCCCAATACTTGGCTCAGATCCACCTATTATACAGGGCACAAGTGCACACAGGTCACGTAGTTTCAGAGGTTTACGCTATTGAGAGAGGAACCAGGCATGGATGCCCCTTGTCGCCCCTCCTTTTTACCCTCACCGTGGAGCCCCTAGCGATTTACCTGAGGGACAAACTTGGCAACAAGGGGATAAGAGTGGAAGACACCACCCATGTAGTAGCCATGTGAACGGACAGCACTCTTCTTCATGGGACTGTTCCTGTCCATACCGTTTCGCAGCTCTGACGCATTTCGGTCATGTCACAGGTTTAACTGCCAAAACACACTTTTGTTTCCCATGGCTGCATCAGCCTTATGCCCGATGACAGATCTCCCAGTAGTGGGCCTTTCTTGGGAGCCGGCGACGCATGACGACCACATGCAATACGATCTAAATATGGGCCACACAGTGCAGAAGATCACTCGCTCCATGTAATTTTGGAAAACTCTGCTGTTGTCACTCATTGGACAGGTGGCCTGGAGCAAAATTGTTTTGTTACCAAGATGCCTATATGTTATGCACAACTCCTTTTGTGCTTTACCAACGGCTTTGTTTCGGCAACTTGATGGACTGCTGGTATCTCTGGTCTGGGCCGATAAACGCAGCAGGGCGAGACCTTGAAATTGGATCAAGAGGAGGGAGGTCCGGGACTACCCGATCTCCAAATGTACCACCTTGCAAGGCAACTTCAGTATGCAGCACTGTGGTGTGAGAAGGACCCAAACTGGGAAAAGAAGTTACTAGCTAGATTGGTACCTTCGGCCGATCACCCAAAGCTCCAGATGAGTGGGTGATGAGTCCCGAAGTGCACACCGTTCATAGTGGCACTGGTAGCTAAGGCCTAGGAGAAGGTGGGGACACATGCTCTAAAACAGACACCGTATGCAAAAGTGCTCCCACTACCATAGCACAGTCCCTTTTTACGTTCGAGTGACTCCATGAATGTAGCGCACTGCATAGGAGGAAAGTGCATGCACACAGGTGACTTATACCTGAACGACAAATGTATCACATTGGCAGAAGCGAGTAAGTTGTTTGCTGTTGGCCCAGGACTAGCTACCCTGATGCTATCTGTAATCATCATTGTACGCGGAGCGTTGGGCAACTGTATGACACTGGAATATGTTCTTACGTTCATTGTCAAAAAAGATTAATAAATAACTTGTAGATTAATTGTACATGTATGTCAAATATATTTCAGTAGTTAGGAAACCACTTTTTTGTACTTACTTTGTAATTTGAAGCGAGACCGAAATAAAGATTTTAATAGGATCAAAACATATCAGCTATTTTACTTGACGTGCAAATGATAAATATTTGCTAAAACCAGGATTTCCACACATTGTTCGTACACCGTATAGTTTTTATCACTACAAAGTCTGAATCTTGAACAACATATCCAGGTGCCTATACATATCAAAGGACACACACGTGATCAAGTTTGGTCCATCAATCTTACTCTCTGGAATTTGGTTATTCACCTGTTCATTTGGTCAGACATCACTTAATCAGATTTACAGTAAGTGATATTACTCTACCCAAACCCATGGTTCGCCCTAAAATTAAGACCAGAAATTGGAATTGTGCAAATATGAATTCCTTTTGCAATACCTTGGCACTCAAGTTACCTGCCAGGTCAGACATCGTAGATAACTGAGAAGGAAATCTCAAATTGGCAATTAAACGCCAGTAATATACATGCTCCTCTGCAAACTCAAACCAGTTACACTCAGTGACACGAAGCATCCCAATGGTTTTCCCTGGAGTTAAAAATAGCTAAATTCTGTGACAGATACTGTACCTTGCTAAGGGAAATGATAGTTTGTATGACATGACCTTTTACCTGTTCAATAAAAAGATTCAACAAAAAAAAAAAAAAAAAAACCAGCTAAATTAAGAATGCACCAAGCCGAACGGAAATGGCGTAAAACATACTCGCCAGAAACTAAGGAGTTAATCAAGAATTGACACCCTATAAAAAAGCCATTTTAGAGACAAAAATTTTTTTTTTCCCTAACAAAGTCATAAACTCAGATAATAAAGTGAAAGACATCTTCAACACAGTAAAGGATCTATCCAACCCTGACTGAGTAACACCTCCCATCATTCCCTCACAGAAATTATGCGATGATCTTAATGTCTTCTTCCTAGATAAAATAAAGAAAATACAATAATCCATTGTTCCTAGCCTTCAGGATGTGCATAATTTACTTGAAAACAGTAACCCTACTACCATGTCTACCCTCTCCCGCATAAACAAAGAACAAATTACGGAATTACTAAGTAAAGTAAAATCAGGCTCTCCTCAAGACGTTCGACCCCCCCATATACAAAAACGTATTCTTACTTCCTTTCGTGAGAGCACTCTTTGCCTATTGAAACTATCCTTTATGCAATGAGATGTACCACCAGCCTTTAAAGAAGCAGTGATCATTCCGCTTAAAAAAAAAAAAAATAATAAGTGTGAATCGTTAGCAGTTAGACATCTATAGGCCCAGATCTCTTCTCCCTTTTCCCGCTAAAATTCTAGAGGTACACGTAGCTAAACATCTTTGATCCTTCCTAGAAGAGGTCAATTTCCTGGATCCCCACCATACAGGCTTCCGGTCCTCTCACTCCACCGAACCAATCATCCTATATGTAGTGGACGACCTAAAAGAAGAGGCTGATGAGGGATGTACTCAGGCATTAGTCCTACTGGATCTATCTGCAGCGTTCGATACTGTTGACCTTGAGATCTTTAGTGGATCGAATTGCTGCGGCAGGTCTCAGAGGAACTGCCATAAATTGGATGAAATCCTTCCTAAAAGATCAAAAGCAATCAGTCTGTCTCTCACCTTATAGTTCTGCTGTAGTCAGTATGAACTGTGGGTACCACAGAGCTCCTCCCTGTCTCCCCCCCCCCCACCCTTTCAACCTTAACATCTGCCCACTGATATATACCCTACAACAAATGAAGGTTAAAATGTATAATTATGCGGATGTTATGCAGTTGATCTTTACAACTGATGAGCCATCGGACTCCAAAGAGTTCCTCCAGAATACCATGCGGTTCGTCAGAGACCAGATGAATAGCAATCAGTTAAAACTTAACTCTGATAAAACAGAGACTGTCATCCCTAATAATAAAATAAACTATTGGACTCCTGCTCACTGGCCAACAGAGTTATGCCTTGCACCCAACCACAAGAACACGGTAAAAAGTCTTGGCATTCAAATTGACTTGGACCTATCCATGAAACCCCAGATAAGCGTGGTTACATCTTCCTGCTTTCTTGAACTCAGGAAGTTTAGGAAAATTACAAGATTCTTTACCAGAGAGGCCGGCACTCAAATTATTATTGCCTTGCTTTTGTCCACAATTGATTACGCTAATGATATTTACCTGGGTCTCCCTCTTAACCAAAATTACTGACTACAGATGATACAAAATCAAGCTGCTAGATTCATTTATCAACAATCTAGGCACTGCCACAAGAAGCGGCTGATGAAGGAGCTTCACTGACTCCCAGTGGCGTAGTGGTTTATGTTTAAAACAGGATGCATTATCTTTAAAGCGATCCACAGCAGGGGTCCCAAATACCTATCCACAAGGATCTATAGATATTCCCTGAAACGCAATCTCAGATCTGCACAAATGAATTTATTGGTGGTCCCGAGATTTTGATGCAAAAGTATGGGAGTGTCACAATTTTCCACACTAGGACTTCAATTTTGGAACAGCAGATTACATGTGTTTCAAGAAAAAGCTGAAAACATGGCTATTCACTCAAGTCTATAGCTAGGCACTTGTCTCAGATAATGGTGGTTCCTAACTCAGCACTAAGAGACCTGTCGGTGTACGTGTGCTTTATAAATCTCCCCTAACATATCAGTAAAACTGCATGTCAGTGGCAAAGATTGTGGCTATTTCAATGGAAAATGACTGTCTGTAAATGGCAGAGCATTACCACATAACGTTTTAGGAATATATTTATTAAAAGTAACAGTTTTTCAAATAGGAAGAGAAACATGCTTGCTCCGCCCTGATGACAATGCTGTTAGTGAACTAAGAACAAGTCAGAAGTCACGTGTACACTAATGTGTGCTAGATTTTTTTTATTAAACTTGGAGAAAACGTTTGGTCTAATAAATGAAAAAAGTGTTTTTGTACAGCAGACATACTTAACTCAAATATTTGAAGGTGTTCTTGTATGTGATAATAAAAAAAATGACTGAAATACATTTTTTGCCTAGGATCCCACAATTTGAGACGAGTTTAGGGGTGAAGGGCATTATAATTAGTGTAAGTAGATTATTCAAGTCACTAGACCTGCAAGTCTGGTAACATTTTCATAAATGTTCGTGGCCTGATGGAGAAAGGGGCTGGCTGCAGTCATATTAATGCTGTGTGAAACCCGGAGAGAGTTTTCCAGATTTGTTAAATATCCTTGATAAGGAAAGAGACTTTGGCGTAATGATAAAATTAAGATGGTTTGATTTAGCCCTCATTCACAGTAGAAAGTTAATCTTGAAAATGGTTCTCAAAAAGAGGGACGTCAGGGCCCCATTATTCAACATCTTCTAATGCGGCTGGGTTTTGGCAATTCGCACTGGCATAAGGGAACGAAATAAAGTATTCGTTCTGATCTGGCTGCCATCCCTTATGCTTGCATCTAAATAATTCTTAACTTCCACTGCCATAAACACAGTAATGTTAAATTCTTCCAGGAATTAGTAGCAATGGCACTTCTATGATGGCCTCTGATCTGTCCACTCTGTTGGCGCTCCTTTCAACATCTGCAGCCACCTAATTTCACAAATAGAGGACTGTACCACTGAAGTAAAGGTTGACTACTTAAATGCAGTATTGTTTTTTTCAAACTAGCATAGTGCATCCATTAAGCCCTAAATATATATAAAATTATTTTATTAACGTATGTTGCCAAAAGGCCTTTGTATTCTCATACATTGCAGGCCCATTTCGGGTTCTGGCTACATCTGTGTAGTTGACCTATTTCGTGTGCATGCGTTACAAGAAAGGATTAACTATCTTGCTCTTTACTCGCTAGAGTCTTATTTTACTAAATCGAAGTAGCAATCTGGATTTGCCGATGTAGGCTCATAAATTATAAATACAGTTTTAGAAAGTACCAAAAAGTAATAAACAAATGTCATCTTCTTATTTGTCTTATTAGCCCCTACCATGGAGCTACTTACTGTTCACATCCCATTTAGATGCACAAACATATTTAATGTTTATCAGTCCCACAAGACGAATATTTTTCTGCTCCATTTTGTTTATTGTTATTGATTAGTGGAAGCAGGGTGTACTATTTTCCTACTTTGTAAGTAGTGTATACCGCAAATCTGTAATACAGAACGGCCGAGACTAAGACCTTAGAAGCGAGCTGGGAAACGATTTACTGAATGGGGAAGCTAATAACTAAACTATTTCAAGGTTGCCTCGGGCACTCGCAGACAACACGAATAAGGCGGAAGCGCGCACATATTTAGAGTGCACTAAAGCACTGCGTCCTCTGTGGCAAGCAGAACCAAAACAATCACCACAAAAGGGGTTACGTTTATCAATCGCAAAAAATTAACTTTATAAGTAAAAGTCTCCCGTAAAAAGAGTGCAAATTAATTGTTATGCAAAGACAAATATACGACCACGTTTAAAGACAATGGGTTTTTCTAATACCACAAACTATCTGTCATATTATTAAGCAAAACAAGAAATGTCATTGGAGTCAGAAATCAGAGCAGCGAGCATTCCTAAAAAACTGCATTATGCATCGGAAAGGGGAAGGCTGCAATTTAGGCCTGAGCACATTTTGACCATCCCCTGGGGCGGAGATGCACATGTATCTGTAGTAAACCTAGAATCACAAACTAGCAATGCAAAACAGAGAAATTGCCCCGCGCTCCGCTCACAGCCATCAGTTAACCAATCATGCTAGTCGTTTCCGTTAAGCAGCTTATTAAAATTCACAGTGCACGTTCGTTTAATTCAACAGTGTGCCTTTGTTCATTTTATTACTAATATTTTATTCGGTTCTTTTTCAAATTCTGCGTGCCATGATGGTGCTTTCCCAGGTGAAATGTTCAATGAATATTACCCAAGGATCAGATACACTTCGCTACACAAAGCAACCTTTATCTACCACCACGTTTTCTGCAAATGCATACATATTATACCAAATAACGTGTTGCAAGTTATCCATCACTCACTAAAAACAATTTAATTGAGCATGATAAACCAGCCACCTCTTCTAAAAGCCTGGTATGACTAGACAGCTACTTTTCACCAGTCAGAATGGCCTAGATGCGTGCTATTTCCAAGCCAAGTTTATACTGACATTTCGCCCAAACAAATGACAGCAGAACACATTATGAACTGCAGGAAACATGTCTAGCCCACGGTAATCTGCGCATTCGTAAACAATGTATGAAACAGAATCACAAAGTATAATATGGGTATCGGTAACTCCGGAAGTCAAAATAGAAGGAGCTCAACACAGATGCGACCCCTTAAGACCCCGCCTCGCAAGCACCTAGTGCAAAACGAGGCGAACACTTCCAATTTTCCCAAGGATGCGTCCTAGAAGATAATCAATTATGCATGTAACTTGCGTTTCAGAGAGGGGAGTGCGCGCGCAAGGCTCCACTGATCTACTGCTTCCGATGGTGTCTGCCATCTGTGGTGTGTAAATACAACGGGCCACGCGGG
This sequence comes from Triturus cristatus, assembly GCF_964204655.1. Lineage (NCBI taxonomy): Eukaryota > Metazoa > Chordata > Amphibia > Caudata > Salamandridae > Triturus > Triturus cristatus. The sequence continues at coordinate 460,511,194 of NC_140590.1, read as the reverse complement.
CGGGTGCACCTCTGTAAACATTACGTGCAGGATGAGGCAGTCACAGCCTATGTAGAGGAAGGGCCCCACCTCTGTAAACAGTACGTAAATGACGCTACCGCAAACCCATGGAGGGAAGTGAAGGACCCTTCCTGACCCCCAATATTTTAAGCAATGTGTTTAAAGGGTGCATATGCAAAACTTGCCAGGGGGGATAATCCTGAGCCAGTAATCTCAAGGCTCCTCAGCGAACATACTGTGCATGGGCGTCTGTCGTTTACGTTAAAGTACAGCGCTACGGTCTCTACCAAGGAAGGACAATGACAGGTCGGTTGCAATATTGGTCAGATGTTATCAGATGATGATATTATTGCTCGTTCAGACAGAAATGCTACTGCATCAAAGGACACCCATCCAGCTCGTCAAACAGATCAAGCATCCTAATGAAAAGAACATGCAAATAATACGACAGTGGAGAGTATACTAACTTAATAATGAGAACAATATGGACTAAGAAGACATATAAACATTGGAGCGCTATACACCAAAGTCGATCGTAAGGGAACAGGTGAACATGAAATCAGTCACCTCCACTTCCCAATATCAGATTGACATACCAACCCCTCCCAAAAAACAAATCAGCATGGCTATTTTAATAAAACAGAATGCTTAGAACGGAATGCTTAGTTAGTTCCCACAATACCAGAACAACATAGCAATTGGAGGGTCATGCACCATCAATCAAAATGGAATGCACCCCAAATACCAATGGAACACGTAATGACAGGAAAACAGGCACCCTTCAATCATTTAAAAAAGGTACATGCATGCCACCCTGCAAATAAATCAAATGCTGCTGCCCAACACATCTCCCCAAAACTCCACCTTCAGACGTACAATCGGGGAAGCTGCAGTGGCGGGGCTCCCCTCCTCTGGAAGACCCCGTCAACGAAGACGCCGTTCTTGCCAAGGCAGCGCAAGTAGAAGCCCCCACCGTCAACCCCGGTCCCCCCAGGCGCCGCCGTGAAGATCTCAAGGTGGCGACGGGAGATGAAGCTCGAGTGGCCCATGCTGACGTCCACCGAGCCCTGAGACGAGTTCCGCCCGATGCTAACGGAGCGCTTTTTCATCAGGTACTCGAACTCGCGACCCTCCAGGCGGGCCACTGCCGGGGGGGGCGCGGGCCCGGCCGCCGCCATCTTGTGCGGTCTGCGGGGGGGTCACCGGTGCCAGAGGGGGGGGCACAAAATGGCGGCCGGGCGCGCGCTCCAGCCTCGGCGGCTCCGACCCACCGCAGCCGTCCACAGCCGGGGAGCAAAGGGAAGGGGGGCGTTCAGCCTAGCCTAGCGCAGAGCCACCGGGAGGACAGACGACTCTACAGACCAATCAGAGGGACCAGATGGGGCGAAGTCTGGGACCTATGCCCAATCGGAGCATGGCTCCAGTTCAGTGACGAACTACAGGGTTAGGATGAGGCAGACTTCTGGAAGATGTGGGCTGGCTCACATTCAGGAGTTGACTGCCAAAGGGTAGTCTATGCGGTTTAGGTTACCGTTAACAGGCACGGGGTTGGTATCTATCTGCCCCTACTTTGTAGTGACAGGCCATTATTATAGAGCAAATCCCGCTATGATTGCATATTTGTGGTGCTGTTTTCTGCATCTCGTGGAGTTGCGTTCTCAAGCTGGGACTTCAAATGTTACAATGTACTATAAAGAAATTATCCAGAAGGCATTCTCACTCACTACACTAATGGAGATGCCAGTTAATCCTTAACTACTATAACATTGATTGATTTATGGACACTGCAATAGGGACATCCATCAAGGACAATTTCACTGATCTGATAAAGACTTCAAGCTTCAGATTCCTTACCTTCGAATTATCCTCAGGCATCAGACTTGATCATAGATGCCAAGGTTTAAGATTGCAATGGGTGACATTTTCATGATTTTCGTGCAATTATGAGTGACATTTCAACGACTATGAGTGACACTTTCTCACCAGCAAAATCAAGAAATGACGACCAGGGAAACATATATCAGAAAGTACACCCATTTGAGCAATGAGATGATTGTTGTATTTATTGTCATTTTCACGCGCTAACCTTAGCGCGTGACAACATCTATCTCCAGACTCTCCTGCGCAAGAGCACCCAGTGTCAGTACCCCTTCTCCAATTGGTTCCCCAACATTCCACATTCCACCGCTCATCCTCCCCTGCAGTCAACCGTTCCCAACGTCATTCTCTTCCTTACCTGTGAACCGCATGCTAGTGTGGGGCTGTAATGGAGTAAACTTATGAACTTACCCATCTGCCTCTGCTTAATTTCTACAAGTGGTGACGTGCGGACTTCACCAACAGCCCCCACTGCGGTATGCGCGACGTCTCGGCGGTACCTGATGCAAGCCACCTTCCTTTCTGTGGAAACTTTAAAATTCACCAACCCGACGAACGCCGTGGGATGTACAGACTGACATCACAAGGAACTTTCTACAGCAGTTCTGCTGTCTCCGAGGGTCCCACGGCATCCTTCTCCCCCAGGGTCATTCCTGTCATGAGAAGCGTCTCTTCAGTCATACGGTGAGACCGACATGGTATGCAAGCGTGTTGAGGCATTGCTAACTGGTGAATTCCCCAGCGTTTCGGTCCTGTCTTCACGTCAAGTTACACTCCGCCGCCTGCTTCCGCCTCAATATCCTGTTAGTAACCTCCCGCCGACCCTGCGCACAGCTGACTTTCCTGTCAGAGCGTCCTCCCACCTTTCTCCGGCCCAGACGCTTCCCTCACAGAATCCAAGCACCGCGCATGACGTCAGTGGAACACGCACGTCCGGCGCCATCTTGTTGGGTCAATTTCATCGCTACGCTAGCATTTCTGTGTGTTGCCTGACAGAATCCAATCACCACGCATCACATTAGTATAACGCACACGTCCAGCGCTATCTTTGTTGTGTCAATTACACCGCAACGCTAGCATTTCTGTGTGCTGCCAGTCAGTAATGCGCACACTTATCAAATCAACAGTGCATTTCTATTAGAACCACACTTCCATTGGTTCATTTGAACATTTCTGTGCATTTTATGACATTTTAATGATTTCACCATTGTGCTGAGCCTTTCTGCGTGTTATCTGTTCCAGTAATACGCACACTTTTCATTCCATAGTGTGTTCCCACTCACAGTAACACACACACCTTTTTCAGGTACCTGGTGACATATAATAACACATTCTTCTCATATTTGTTCAAAATGTGTGCCTTAAGTTCTTTGAATCTCTCCCAGCCACAAGCCTTGCTTCCACTCAAAGGTGAACCATGCATGCCATGGAAGGAGTGGAAGGAATAATTCTGCAACTACATCGAAACTGTGGAAGACGAAGACTTCACTCCTGTACAGAAAAATAAAGTACTATTGTAATGCTTGGGTCCAGGAGGCTTAAAAACGTACAACAGGATTGAGAAAAAAGTCAGGGAGGGTGATGATGTTTTTCAGCACGCTTTGGATGACTTGTATGCTCATTTTTCACCGATTGTATGCGTTGCTGTGGACCGCTACAAGTTTTCAAGAAGAAAACAGGGTAAAAATGAGAGCATCAATGAATATGTTTCCGCTTTAAATACTTTAGCCTTAACATGCAGATTTGGGCAATTACAAGAAGAGTTTATACGTGACCAAATAATAATGTACGTCAGTAACCCTAATATCCAGGACAAACTTTGAGTAAATGGGGAGTTTCCATTGAAATAGGTGGTCGCTTTAGTTAAACAAGCATTGGCATAGCCAATAGGTCTCGCCTTTGGGACCTTATAAGTATTTAATCATGCAGCACAATATTCTTGGTGCAACAACATCAACTGTTGCATGGCTAAACACTTATAAGGTCCAAACTGATAATGGTCCTCCGTTCTCAGGAGAGGAATTCCGAAGGTTCATGGCCTAACTTGGAATACAGCACAGAAAGATAACACCATTACGGCCGCAAGCAAATGGCATGGTCGAAAGATTCATGGGAAACATCAAGAAGGCAGTCCAGAGGGCAAAACTGTCACAGATTTCCCTGGGTCAAGCACTATGCCAAATACTGAGAGACTACAGAAACACGCCCCATGGGTCTACAGGGATATGCCCGGCGGAGCTGGTACTAGGGAGGACAAGCCGAACGAGGCTGCCGCAGGTAGAAGGACCGACAGTGTCAGGGCACGAGAGCGTGGCAGCTAAAGATGAGGCAGCAAAGAGAAAAATGAAAGAATATGCTGATAGCAGACGACACGCCACCAGATCACGTCTCCATGAAGGAGACACTGTAGTAGTACGACAGAGACAACAACGCAAATCGGACAGTCTATTCCCCCAAGACCCGTTGACAATAACAAAAGTAAAAGGAACAATGATCACAGCAGAATCAGACCGTCAACGAATAACAAGAAACAGCTCACATTTCAAAGGTCTAAAAGAAGAAAAGTACGAAGAGCAAGTGACAGGCATCGAAGAGACCACAAACCGGGAGTGCCAAGGAACAGGTGCTGCAGAAGGAACTAGGCCAAAGGAAGGCCAAGGACCTGTGATGAGGCCGAGAAGAGACATCATGAGACCAAAGAGACTAATAGAAGAAATGTGAGATGCCGCTCTGGGTAGCATCTCATTTGTCACATCCATCCATACCACCATATCTCGCGACGGACTATACCTCACCAACTGTCCTATTTCTGATTACTAACTAGTGCTACTGTTGTCACGTCTTTGTGACAAAGGGGGGAGATGTAGTGTCCTGAGGAGTGGACACTAGGACCTGGGAGAGGGCAAGGCCCAGGGCAGGTCACCGGACACCAGTTCCGGTCAGGGGGAGGCCAGGGGCAGTCTACAGGAGGTGAGGATGGGGAGCGGACGCGCAGCATGCTAGCTGCCTAACTATATAAGAATAAAGAATATTCACACTCACTGCGTGGTGGTGATCATTGCCGGGCAAGCGACGCGACACGACCTATTGCTTGTTAATCTTGGTAACACTCTCTGGGCATTGGTTGCATTACGTTAGTACCAATTAAACACACAACTATAGCAATATTTGACCAGTCCAGCTTTGCAAAGGTCCTTTCACTGTGCAGCAACGCGTGCCATCGCATTTTTAGTAACCTTTGAACCGTTTCAGCTAGAAGCAACTTTTTTGGGTTAAAATCTGCAGATTATGCGGCAGATGATGAATTATATGGCAAATACGGCACATCTATAATGATGCAAAAATCGCAGCGGCCACATAATCACATAATTCCAGTGGCCCTGGATAAAACATATTGATGGAGTGTGAATAGACATTGTGATGCTGAGTGATGGATATTCCCAGAGATACTCTTATCTATCACAGTTACCAGCACAGTTTAATATTTAGGGGATGATGCAGTGAGACAGACATGTCTGCGGTGCTCTTTATATTTTAGACATATCTGGAGGTTCTCTGTTTATATTGCAGTGGTGCAGTGTGATAGACATTCCCGGGGATGCTCTTTATTTCTCGGAGTACTGCAGAGTGAAAGACATATACAGGGAATCTCTAAATTTATTGCAGTTATGCAGTGAGATAGACCTATATGCAGATGCTGTATGTTTGTTGCAGTGTGACAGACATGTCTGTGGTGCTTATATTTATTGCAGTGATGCCATGTCATAGACATGTCTGGAGTGCTCTATTTTTATTACAGTGATATAGGCATATCTGCGTGTGCTGTATGTTTGTTGCAGTGACGCAATGTGACAGACACGTCTGTGGTGCTCTTTATATTTCTAGCAGTCATGCGGTGCGATAGACATAACAGGGGGTGCCCTCTGTTACTGCGGTGGGGCAGTGTGACAGACATTGTTGGGGTCTCTTTATTTCCTAGAAGTGACAGGGGTGCTCTTGTTTCCACCTGTGACGTTTATCATTAATGGAGTGAAACAGCGAGATCACGATGCTTGTCTATTGCATTTAGTGACACAGAGACATTTTAGGGGTACAATGACCGTCACATGGTGGGATGCAGTGAGATGGAAGTCGTCAGTGACCGCAGTGCCCCCACCCCGCTCCCCACGACACTCAGACGCGGATTAACGTCTGACGCGTTTTGTGGAGACGGTTTTAAGACGTTGACAGTGAATTCGGCCGGGCTTCTGCACCCTATAGAATAGGCCCTTATGCATCAGTAACAATATAAGATGTCCGCAGCAACGGTGATAAATGGCAGATTGAAATGTGTAAATATCGGGGGATCCCATTGTTCAGGCCAGGGCACATTGAAAAGACCCAGAAGACGTGAGAATGGTGAGAAACGCAGTAAAGAAAAAAAGTCAATGTATGCACAGCGCCTCGAGATGGTGTGAACACTGAATATTATGTACAAATAGCGAGAGGTATACACACAAAACACAGGACACATTCACGCAATATACAGTGCAATCAGCACGAACAAATTGTAAAAAAAAACAGCTTGCACGGTGTGTTGTAAAAACACACTATGCTGCTGCAGACACAGAGTTTGCATGCACAATACACTATACAGTCACCAAAATGCATACAACACAAAACAAACATGCACAAGCAGTACACTGTAAAACACATCATGTACACTCTATAGTATACTGTAAACCTATAGCATGCATATATAATTCAAGCAGGCTATACTGTTAAAAAACAGCCTGCAAACACGTGCTAAACACACAGGCCACGCACACACAATATACTCTAAACATACAGCAGGCAGACGCGGAATGTATACAATCTGTGCCTTGCATAGGCGGCACCCGCCCACGTCATTTTGTAAATCAACAGAACGCACAAACAATAAATTAAATACACTACAGAGCACAGCCTACTGTCCACCAAGTGGCATTATTCACAATATCGCGTGCATGGAAGGCATACATACTCACACAATGTAATGTACACTATAAACTATGATCTGTATTACATGTCAATGGTGCACATGTTGAGTGGCGCAGACCCAATGGATTGCTCACACATCTTGTAAACACTATATGTTGTTCACACAATGCAAGCACATTATTCTGCACAATCGCCATGCACACAAGAGACACCGAAGAAACAACTTGTTCAATGTTTAGGGTGTGAACATGCCTAATGCACATCATACCATACAGATACATGCATGGCATGGGCACAAAGTATATTGCGAAAGGAGCGCGCTTACTGTATATGGGATTCACATATACAATGTACACTTAATAAACTGAACAAAGCTGACATGCGCAGACAATGCACACAACATAAACAGGGCAGACACCGTGCGCTCGCAGTATACCACACACACTTTGCACACGCCCTATACAATATACGGACATGACATGGAAATAGGTGTACTTGAATAGTATGCACGCATTATACTTTACTCATCACTGCTCACAAAAAATATACTATACACAAAGAGTGCGCATGCGCGCATGCTACTGTAAACATATGCGTATACTATTTGGAACACAAAGAGGATTGTCTTAATATCTACCCTGGAAAATATCCTTTAAAAGCCAACCCTGCACATGATGCTTTTAACGAGCGGGGCATGCAAACACAGAGCATGCCCACACACATGCAGCATACACACTGGGTGCCTTGGACAAGCGTATTGATACAGATCAGGGTACCTAAAATATGCCCACTACCACGGATAGAGTAATCACACAGTTACACGCACATATATTCATCATACGCTAGGGCCCATTTCACTAACATACACTCAAATACTCTACCAGCAACAAACCTGTGGGAAGAAAACTTCTAAAACACCCTGCATCTATATCTAGGCGATAGGACCAGTTTAGTGGTTATCTAACATAATATAAACAATCTATAAACAATGATCAGAAATACTCAATAATTGACAAGAAAAGAAATATTCAACACCATGTTTAAAAGTTATATTGCTTTATCTGAAATTAGTCAAAGTAGATCCGAATAAATCATTTCTCATAGTTACCTATTCTAACTAAGTGTCAGAATGGGTCAGGACCAGTCTCTCAGTAAAGTCTTTCAGGACCAGGTCCTCAGCATCAGTCCTCAGCAACGCAAGTTCACGCGGCAAAGGCGACGAAAGAAAGTGTGGGGAGAGCCCTCCCTAAGCTAACATATTTTATAATGCAAAATACAATGGAAACCCACATGAATTTGACAAGTAAAATTGTATCACTGAGCAGAACGAGAAGGAAGGGATGTAACTTTGCAACATCTTGAAATCTCCACTCAGGAAAAGTCATAATACGCAAACTTCGGAACAGGAACCAAAGATTTGAAACTATTAAAGTTCATTTCCCTCGGCAAACCGGCTTTAACACAGAGTTCTTTCTGAGGCTCTTTGTTTACCAAGGACAAATCATTTCTTTTGGAGATCCTCCAAACTTGCTGATGTCCTCCCGGAAATTTCCATATAAGGACTACGGTCAGTTGTCTGTAACCGAATTCCAGCAGGGGTCTCCCTTGTCACATGACAGATTTCGCCTGTACCAGAGCTCAGCCAGGCTTCAAATTATTCTCAGTTATTTTCATGAAGGCCTCCATAGGCCACAATAGACCATCTTTAATTAAAGAGACAAAATAAAGATTACTACATCATAATGATTAAACAGTGTTAACCCCACTAACACCCTTATGTGTATGCATTTATCTAGCTTTGCAACATATAGAGCATTAATTCAGACAGCGTTTTGTGCTCAAATAAATAGCACACAGCAACATTTAAACATGAAAACTTGCACGTTATTGTGAATACATAAACAGCACACGCATGCTGACCCTCGTGTAACCTTCTCTTGTGTTAGGACAAACAGGTTGATTAGTGAAACACACTTGCACAAGACAAATAATTAGTTGTTAATTATTAATAAATTAATAAAACGCATAGACATGCCAGAGCTTCAAAAGCCCCAGAATTTTCTAAAAGAAAACTCTGCTCCAGCAATCCCCCCTTTGGTGATTTTATCACCAAATAAACCCCCCAAAAAAAAAAATTAGTGAAAATTTAGTCCCATTTTAGGAGATATCAGAAATGTCTTTTCCCCTTAGACAACATTACACACCAGTCACTCTTTCATCATCTCTCTTTGTCTCTAGATAAACACTCTCCCTCAATTCTTCTAATTCAATCTCTTCTGGTTCTCTTTTCGAATTTTTCGAATTCTTACTTTTCTTTTCATTTTTCAATTTCTCTTTCCCTCTCCTGTTTTTACAACACACACACATTAATCTCAGTATCAACAAAGCAACAATTATACAAGACAAAGGAAACAATATTCTACCTATAATAGTACTACCTATTTTTGCAATAAAATCCTTAACAGCTATCATCTTATTAGCTAGTTTAGTCCATAAACTCCCAGTTTCAAGTGGTACTAAATCTTCATGCAAATCGGTAATATTTTTGATATAGACCTTCAGGTCTTTACTTTCATCAGGAATGTAAGTGCAACAATGTTGAACTTTCAAAATTCCACAAACTCCACCCTCCTTTGCCAAAAGAATATCAAGGGCAAGTCGATTTTGCATAGACATGGCACGTACGGCACTTAACTCCGTATTTACCAAAAGAAATCCTCCTGCGGTATTTGTCGATAAGCGATCAACCACTGTGGACAATTTCCTAATTCCATAAGCATTTAAAGAAATTCCCACTGCTGGAATCAAAACCCCAAAAATATCACCCACTATTTCAGACCAAGTCTCTCTTTTAAAACGTTTTAATAGGTTAATATCTTCTACATCACTTATTTTATCTGTATGAAAAATCTTAGGAAAAACCAAACCCACATAACATGTGCCATACCAATGGTCAGGCAACTTGTAATAAGCCTTGTTCCCACACACATAGTACACTCCTGGAAAAATTGTATCTTCTCCACCTCTGAAACCCCAACCAGACGCAACGAAGTATGTATCATGGCACTCACTAGTCCCCACAAAATATGTATCATATTGGGATTTCCTTCTGGTAATGCATAGTTTACCCTTCTGCGGTGCATCTAGAGCCAAAGTTGGACTAGCCCCATTTCTCAACTCTTTTCCCATTTCAATGTCCCAAATTGTCTCACTCACTTCATATTTCCCTGCTTTCTCATGCATGTTCACTCTCCTTTCCTCTACCATATCCAGGAAAGCTTTCTCCTCTTCTTTCAAACTGCAAGTTAAATTATTCTTAAAAATGTAATCTAATGTTAGTCCTTTTTCTTCAATAAAAATCTCACCAAAAGTGTTAGCTTCTTTAGCTGGATTCAGTTCTTTGTTCATTGGCAAATGCCCAAAAATACTATCTCTGTTAGACATCTTATAATCTATTTTCCCTAACAAATAAAAAACACTACTTAAAATACTACAAGAAATACCATATGTAGCTGGTAAATGGTGATAAGTAACACCCTCTGAAACGGATGCAGGTAACTGCATGCAGACATAGCAATCCCTCACTTCCATTGTCTTCACATATTCATATAACAGTCTAGAAAAAACATTACTAGAAAAATTGTTAATTGACCTATCTTTGTGTATGTAACTATTTCTAATTGGAACTTCTTTTTGTGAATTCTTCTCTATATTAGTCATATTTTCTGTGTCCATCCCAAATTCAACCTTAAAAGTAACTAATAAAACTAAAACACCCCATAGAAGCATTAATATTCCAGTACAACAGCAGCACATCTTGCACCACCTTTTTAAGAAGGCACATCTATTTTGATTATTCTCTATGTTAGCCATTCTGCTTTAACTTCTACTACTCCACTACTGAAATTAGAACTCTTCAAATCTCCAACGTTTATTCCAAACTCTTCAGCTTCTTCAAAGATCTTTCTGTTCACTCAGTCCAAGTGAATCCTTCTTTTACTCAGTTTGGATACTCATCATTTTTCACTCCAATTTCTTCAACATCAAATTGTATCAGATCTCCAACATTCAAATCCTCAGTATCTGACTCTTCTCCAATGTCAGTCAAGAGTACTTTCACGATTTCACCAGTATCTTCCTCAACCACTTCTCTCAAGACCACTTCCGGATTATCTTGAGTCACTGTTTCTTCTTTTCCTTCTTCAGACAGTGTCACATAAGACCATTCCGGTGATCTGTACTTTTGGTTGGGTCTTTTAACTCTTTTTATTTCTACTGGTTCCTTTGTTCTCTTTGATTCTTCTTCTTCAGCCTTTGAAGTTTGACTGGATACCTCATTCACTTGTTCAGCTCCCGATGTATTTGCTCTTATTATCCTGTATCTCAGTCTTTTCACTCTGTTGTTAGGCCAACGATCTCCTTTCACAACCTTTTTCGGCTTTTCCTTAACACTCCTTTTTCCAATCGAAGTTCTCTTTCTCAGAACTCGACCTTCTGTTTGTTCATTTTCATCATCCAATTCTGTTTCAATTGCCTGTTGCTTTCGTTTTTTAGCAGTTTTCTTTTCTTTCACAGATTCTTTCACCACTATTTGAGACTTCCCTACTTCTGTCCCTCCTCGGGTCTCCGACACGCAATCTTCTTGCTGTCTATTCGTCCTTTTACCTAGCTCCTCATCAATGTTCCCTACACCTCCTCGGGGGTCTTCCGCAATCTGTCCCTCTCTATCTTCTTCTGACCCTGTTTCTTCAAGAATAATCTCAAGCGGCTCTTCAATCTCCTCCTCTTCTGATTCAGGAGTAGTCTCAATGTGTTTTCTCTTTTCTTTTCTTTTTCCTCCACTGCTACTCGAAACTTCAGGCTCTTTCACAGAATCAGAATCTGATCTTCCTTCTGATACTCGCAGTGAATCTCTTGAAGCTCTCTCTGCTTCTTTTCTCACTGATTCTGTATCTTCAGGATCTTCACCATCACTGGAATCTGACTCTTCATAATACTCTTCACCAGTTCCCTCTCTCGGACTTGGAATTCTCAGAGTATGACTTGCATGTACCCAGTGTCTCACTCCAGCACACTTTACTGCAGTCGTTGTAGTCAGAATAACTTGTCTCGGCCTTCCCCACCTTGGAATCAAGCAATTTCTTCGTCTGTGCACCTTAATCCTCACCCAGTCTCCTGGACTCAGATCATGGGCTTGCTTCTTCTCAAGTGTGGTAGCTTCTTCTCCAACCTGGTGAAACACAGAATGAACTGCGTCAGCCAGGCCTTTACAGTAATCCAAAATCATGTCATCAGTTATTGTCATCAATTTATTCACAGGCACGAATGCATGGCGCATTGCACGTCCCATAATGATTTCATGCGGACTCAATCCTGTAGTTCTGTCTGGAGTAGATCTCATAGTCATCAAGACTAGAGGCAGAACATCTGGCCATTTCATGCCAGTGGCTAAGCACATTTTTCCAATTCTGTTTTTGATTGTGCCATTAATCTGCTCAACCACACCAGAAGCCTCTGGTCGGTATGCACAATGTAGCTTCTGCTGTATTTTTAATGCTTCACAAATCAAACTAATGAGTTCATTTTGAAAGTGTCTACCTCTGTCAGATTCAACTGTAACTGGAAACCCAAACCTAGGAATCAACTCCCTCAACAGTAATTTTGCCACTGTTAATCCATCATTCCTCCTTGTTGGGTAAGCTTCCACCCACCTTGAAAATAAACAGACTACCACTAGGACATACCTCAGTCTATTCACCTGGGGCATTTCAATGAAATCAATTTGCATTCTTGTGAAAGGACCTCCTTCTCTGCCAATTGTCCCTAAACTCACCACTGTCTTTTTTCCAGTGTTAAATTGCTGACAAATCAAACATCTTTGACAGATGCTTTCCGCAATTGTCCTAAACTTTGCATTGTACCAGGTCTGTTTAAAGGACCTAATCATCGCGTCCCTCCCCAGATGTCCCTGACCATGATACATCCTTGCCATTGACGACAAAATTGAGTTTGGCATCACTGGTCTGCCATCTCTGTAGACCCAAACATGGTCTGTTTCTCTTGGAGCACATCCTGCCTTAACCCAATCTTGTTTCTCTTCTTCTCCTGCCTCATCTTGTAACTGTTTCACTTCATCCCACGTTTCTAGGACATTAGTAAACATCACAGAAGGGAAAGACATTTCTTTCTTTTCTCTTTCCCTATTAATTGATTGATTTAATTTCGCGCAATACTGTGCCACATCGTTAGCATACCTGTTGCCAACAGTGATAAAATCCTCTCCTGTAACATGTGCTGCACATTTTACAACTGCTAACTCCTTAGGCAGCTGTATCGCCTCAAGCAATTTCCCAATCAGCTCAGCATTCTTTATCGGAGTTCCACTCGATGTCAAGAAACCTCTTTGTAGCCACAGTTGGCCAAAATCATGCACCACTCCAAATCCATACTGACTATCAGTCAACACAGTTGTTCTCAAATCTTTCCCAATCTCACAAGCTCTTGTCAATGCCACTAATTCAGCAACTTGCGCAGATTTTACTCCTTTCAATGGTGATGCTTCCATAACTTCTGAAACTTTGCACACTGCATATGCTGCACATAGCACACCATTATCATTTCTCAGGCATGATCCATCCACAAACAACACATGATCATTCTCTGGCAAGGGAACATCCTTGATATCTGGTCTTGGTTTCGTACAGTACTCAAGCACATCCAAACAATCATGATCATCTTCCATCTTTATACCCACATTCTCAATATCCGGCAAAAGTGTTGCTGGATTCACATTTGTACATCTCTCAAGAGTCACATTTGATGCTCCCAGAATCACCTTTTCATACTTAGTCAACCGACTATTTGACATATGCTGAGTTCTGCTTCTTGTCAAAAGAATTGCCACATTGTGAGGTACGAATACCCTTACAGGATACCCCATTATGATTCCCTCACTCTGTTCCAGGCTTCTGCATGTTGCAGCCACAGATTTTAGACAACCTGGTAAACCCACAGCTACAGGGTCAAGTGTCGATGAGAAGTACGCAATAGGCCTTCTCAATTGTCCATGTTTCTGGATTAACACTGAAAGTGCACATCCATTTCTCTCACTACAGTACAGTTCAAATTCTTTTTCATAGTCTGGCATACCCAGAGCTGGAGCTTCACACATTTTTGTTTTAAGCTCTTCAAATGCTGCCAATTGTTCTGCATCCAGATCCAATGGATCTGTCATGTCACTTTTTGTCAATTTAATCAATGGCTTTGCTATCAGGGAAAAATTAATTATCCACTGACGACAATATCCCACCATACCCAGGAACATTCTCACTTCTCTCTGGGTTTTTGGAGCTTTCATTTCCCTGATTATTTTGATCCTGTCAGTAGTCACTTTTCTCAGACCTTTCTCAATATTATGTCCAAGATAATGCACCTCTTTCTTGCAAAATTGTAATTTGGCTGGGGATACCTTTAACCCTCCATCTGCCAGATGATTCAATAAAGCTATGGTATCCACTTCACAAGCTTCACGTGTCTTTGATGCCACCAGTAGGTCATCAATGTATTGTACTAGCACTGAGCTTTCAGGCATGATCAGACTTTCCAACGACCTTTTCAATAACTGATTGAATATCGAAGGACTCTCCGTATACCCCTGTGGGATACGACACCATGCTAAAATACGCTGGCCAAACCTAAATGCAAAAATTGGCTGGCTGTCATGATGCAATGGAATTGAAAAGAATGCATGACACAAATCAATCACTGTATACCACTCAGCATCATGTGGAATTTGATACAGAATCACCGATGGATTCGGCACGATAGGACAACATGCCACCACAATCTGATTAACCTTTCTCAGGTCCTGCACGATCCTGAACTTGCCATTAGGCTTTTTCAGTCCCATTATCGGCGAATTACACGGGCTACTCAATAGTTCTCTTAGAACTCCTTGCTGAATCATTTTCTCAATTATAGGAGTTATCCCTTCAATTATCTCTGGTGTCATTTTGTACTGAGGAATGTTAGGATATGCAATTCCCTCTTTCACTGCAATTTTCACTGGATCTACATTATTCATCAATCCCACATCCTCTCCTGTAAAATCCCAAACTGCTCTTTTCACTGTGTCTCTCAGCACTTGAGGCAGATTCTCCGGATTGAACACTGGAAATGTACCAATTAATTCACTTTCTCTATTTTCTAAAGTCATCCGGTAGAAAACATCATCATCTGGTGTCTCAAAAGCTATTCCATCTGGTGTACAGAAAATTGTGCAGTTCATCTTGCATAATAAATCCCTACCTAACAGGTTCACTGGGCTTGTGTCACAGACAATAAATCTGTGCATGTCTGAAAATTTCCCTATCTGTACTTTCACTGGTTCAGTAAGACGTGTTCTGATTTGTGTATTGGCTACACCAACTACTTGGATTGCTTCATCCGAGAGAGGAAGATTTCTAACATCTGTTGACCTGACAGTTGATCTTGTCGCACCTGTGTCTACTAAAAAAGTAACACCCTCTTCATTAACTTTCCCATCCACAAATGGTCCTGCCTGGTCTATTTCTAGAGTTGCACCAAGTATGCACTCCTCTTCCTCTCCTCGGCACCGTCAATAATCACCCTCAGACTCACTCCCTTCACTTTTTAACAAGTACTGCTGTACTTTGTTAGTACGTCTCGGTTTGTTTACCTGCTCATCATTGTAGAATCCCGAATCCTGACTGTACTTTTGTACCCCTCTATTCTGCGGTAAAGGTGGTTTTGGCTCTTGACTCTGCTGCTGTCTCACAACTTTCTGCTGTTGTTGCTGTTGCTGCTGGTTATTCCCTTCATTCTGCACCTGTTGATTTAAGGATTTACCCTCATTTAATGGTGGATTAGGACATTCAGATCTCCAATGTCCCAGCTGGCCACAGTTGTGACAAGGGAATTTCTTTTTGGCTTCCTCAAGACTTCCCCTTCCTTTTCCTGCAAATCTCAGTCTATTTCCTCCATTATTTCCTGGATTATTTGCCTGTTCCACTAACTGTGCTTCCTGTCTTTCTGCAACTTTCACCTGTGCCCACATTGCTTTTTCCTTCAGCTTTCTTTGTTTTGCTTCAATTTCATCACTGAAATATTTTGCATGTCTCAGAATCTCATCTACTTTCTTACTCTGCCAATCCACTGTGTGTTCACGAATTCTCTCACTAATTTCAGGTCTAAGACCATATACAAATCTGTATACAAAATGACTCAAATCCTTGTCACCCAGGTGTTCATCTCCACTGAATTGTTTAAAAGCCAGTATTAGCCTTTCGTAAAAAGCATGAACTGATTCTTTTGCTTCCTGTTGTGTTCGATCTATTTTAACCCAGTCTGTCTCTTTTGGAGGAACTTTACTCTTCAGGTATACTATCACCTGATCGTACTTCCTCATTACTTCCGGATCTGGTGCCACTGTTCTTGGATCTCTTGGATATTCCTCACTAGGCCAACTCACAACTATTTTACACTCTGTCCACAAGTCTGCTGGAACAATTATATCAAACAGACTATTCAGGTCAACCCACAGCACTTTTGACAATTTCACAAACCTGTCTACCTGCCTATACCACTCGACGGGCTTTTCTCTCAATCGAGGGAAATCATTCGTAAATGATAAAATATCCTGTCTGGTCCATGGAACGTGTACATATCCTCCTCCAGGTATTTCTCTCATGGGAAACTGCTCCACTGGTTTCTCTTTTTCTCTCACTGGAAATGCTGAGTAAGTTGTTCTATCTTCACATTCATCCCTTTTCTTATACCACCTATCCTTCCACTTTTCCACATCACCCGATCTACGCAATAATGCCACCATTTCTTTAATTTGTCCTGTTCTACCAGAATTATTCAAATTCTCTATGTCCTTCTCTGTGAAATCCATCCTGTACGTTTTCTGTAAAGCCTTTACTTTATCAATGTCAACTCCTTGCTCATTTGCTATCGCTCTCAGTCTATCATGTGTATTTCTTGCCCTCCATGTTATGCTCTTGCACATGAACAATAATTCACCATCATGATGACTTTTCAGGATTTCTATCGGAACTGTTCCTGTCACAAGCTCTTCTAATTCTATACGTAATTTAACCACATCAACAACTTGTGAATCTTTATCCTTTTTCTGAAGAACCTTCATCCAGTCATTTAGGTCGTCAACTGTTATTTCCGCAGTTTTTCTCGCTGAAACTATTTTTTTCTGCAGTTCTAAAATTGGCATCCCTAAACTACTAGAATCACTAATATCCATGAATTCACTACCTGTGTCATGTCTTGTTTGTCTCAGGTCATTTCTCCCTGTTCTTTTACCTGAATCTCCTGAAGGACCAGCTGAATTATTTGCAATATATGGAACTACCAGCCCATTTTCACCTGCTCTCTGTCCGTCAAGTATAGGAATTACCGGACCTATAGTAACAGGCACTGTAACAGCTTCCATATTCATCGTTAACTCTCTAATTTTCTCAGTCAGTTCTGTTGTCGTCTTTGCTAATTGTCTGGCATTTCTGGCATTTTCCTCTCTGAAAGAACTATTATTTCTTGATTCAGGTGTCATTTTTTCTTTCTCAACTGTATCTCTTATCGGAGAAACAACTGGTGTACTTTCTTCCGATTCTGATCTATACGGAGGTGGTCTCTTGTACATCATATCATTCAAGACCTCATCCTCATACTCTCCATATCTTCTCCTATCTGTCTCAGAAACCCTTTCTTCTGAAGGAGCCGAAGCTTCAACTGTTCTCATAGGATATAATCCATCTGACATGGTAGCATCTCGCCATCTTTTCATTCGATCCTGATGTGTCTCACGATCATGTCTCCTCCCAAACATATACCTGTAGTACCCTCCAGACCTTTGCTTTTCTCGGTCATGAACTTCCTCTTCCCATTCCACTAAAGCCTCAAACTGTGTAGGTCTCGGCTTCGGATCTAAGCATAACATCTTTTCCCGTAAATTTCTCAACACGGCCAGATTAAATGAACCATGTTCTGGGAATGCTAAAACACCATCTTCTTTAGTATACCTAACCCAATTCTGCAACCATATACAGGTATGTAATCCATATTTCGCAACCATGAAGGATGCAGGTGTTTTCGCTGGAGGTAGCAACTCACCCTCTCTTGTCTTAACCTCTTTATCCTTGCTAAACCACTTCTTAACCTTTCCAAAGAAGGTTTTCTTCTTTTTCTCTTCTTGGTAATACATTTTAACGCTTACCAAACTCTCTACTCTTTCCGTATGGAGCGTCTACGTCACTAAACAGTTCTTCCAATCCCTGCGCGACTCACACTAACGCACCAATCTTAGCGCGAACCCTATTCTGAGTCACTATCCAATCAGTGCGCGAACCTTCTGATGTCAGTAACCGCTGCAGTCTCTGTCTCCTGTCTTTGTCACTCGTCTACCCCTCCTTTACAAAAAAACTCTCAGTAGACTTCGTGTGTCAAAATTTCTACAAATCTATTAGTTACAACATAAAAACATCTCCATTGTCTGCTTCGCTAACCACAGAATAGTAAAAGAGTGTCTATTTCTCAAGAGTCAACAATTTTACATACATCTCATAACTGTTTCCTCTAGGACGTATCCAAAAGAGTCTTACAATCAATAAATGTATATGCATTCACGCACATTCATACGAGAAAAATATAGTACATGCACACAGAATCCTGCTTCTCGAGAACAGCACAACCTGTCTCTGTACAGAATTATAACTCACAACAACTAAGCAGCTTACCTCTCCTCAGTTCCTCAAACAAGCTCAGAGAATACCTATTATTCCTCCCGCGATAAGCTTTAACGGCAATCCTTACGGATCCCTGGGACTTAAGACCAGAGTTTCACAGATAACCTTTACTATGATTCACACTCCTTATATACTAGAAATGTCTAATAGTAACATACAACAATGTCACCGATTCCGAACCCAGACAATGTGAACGCGCAACTTCTATTGTTACACGTAATTCCTTACAATCCCGTCTTTCCCGAGAGCAGCATATACACCTTCCTCTGCCCTACTACGGAACTGCTTCCAGCTTCCAAGTTCCAGAAGCACTACATATAACTCAACATTACGACTCCAACATTTAGTATTAGTACATATACCAAAAACATCAAAATAGATCAATAATCAATAAGCTAATTTACAAGCAATCTTATCTTATCAGATCAAGACAACCATCTAAACCATCCTCTGCTACCAGAGAAATTGATACAGATCAGGGTACCTAAAATATGCCCACTACCACGGATAGAGTAATCACACAGTTACACGCACATATATTCATCATACGCTAGGGCCCATTTCACTAACATACACTCAAATACTCTACCAGCAACAAACCTGTGGGAAGAAAACTTCTAAAACACCCTGCATCTATATCTAGGCGATAGGACCAGTTTAGTGGTTATCTAACATAATATAAACAATCTATAAACAATGATCAGAAATACTCAATAATTGACAAGAAAAGAAATATTCAACACCATGTTTAAAAGTTATATTGCTTTATCTGAAATTAGTCAAAGTAGATCCGAATAAATCATTTCTCATAGTTACCTATTCTAACTAAGTGTCAGAATGGGTCAGGACCAGTCTCTCAGTAAAGTCTTTCAGGACCAGGTCCTCAGCATCAGTCCTCAGCAACGCAAGTTCACGCGGCAAAGGCGACGAAAGAAAGTGTGGGGAGAGCCCTCCCTAAGCTAACATATTTTATAATGCAAAATACAATGGAAACCCACATGAATTTGACAAGTAAAATTGTATCACTGAGCAGAACGAGAAGGAAGGGATGTAACTTTGCAACATCTTGAAATCTCCACTCAGGAAAAGTCATAATACGCAAACTTCGGAACAGGAACCAAAGATTTGAAACTATTAAAGTTCATTTCCCTCGGCAAACCGGCTTTAACACAGAGTTCTTTCTGAGGCTCTTTGTTTACCAAGGACAAATCATTTCTTTTGGAGATCCTCCAAACTTGCTGATGTCCTCCCGGAAATTTCCATATAAGGACTACGGTCAGTTGTCTGTAACCGAATTCCAGCAGGGGTCTCCCTTGTCACATCACAGATTTCGCCTGTACCAGAGCTCAGCCAGGCTTCAAATTATTCTCAGTTATTTTCATGAAGGCCTCCATAGGCCACAATAGACCATCTTTAATTAAAGAGACAAAATAAAGATTACTACATCATAATGATTAAACAGTGTTAACCCCACTAACACCCTTATGTGTATGCATTTATCTAGCTTTGCAACATATAGAGCATTAATTCAGACAGCGTTTTGTGCTCAAATAAATAGCACACAGCAACATTTAAACATGAAAACTTGCACGTTATTGTGAATACATAAACAGCACACGCATGCTGACCCTCGTGTAACCTTCTCTTGTGTTAGGACAAACAGGTTGATTACTGAAACACACTTGCACAAGACAAATAATTAGTTGTTAATTATTAATAAATTAATAAAACGCATAGACATGCCAGAGCTTCAAAAGCCCCAGAATTTTCTAAAAGAAAACTCTGCTCCAGCAGTATCATACACAGCTCACACAAAATATACTATACACAAAGAGTGCGCATGCGCGCGTGCTACTGTAAACATATGCGTATACTATTCGGAACACAAAGAGGATTGTCTTAATATCTACCCTGGAAAATATCCTTTAAAAGCTAACCCTGCACATGATGCGTTTAACGAGCAGGGCATGCAAACACAGAGCATGCCCACACACATGCAGAATACACACTGGGTGCCTTGGACAAGCATATATAAAGAAGGCATGCGAGCCGACTGTACAGCGCTTAGACTCGACAAGCAGACCTACATAACAAGCATTGGCCGCGCGATGCGGGAAGCTTGTAGTAATGCGCTGGAAGGAAGGCAGATGGCGGCTGCGCGCGTGCACGCTCGCGTGAACGCAAGCGCTAGGCCACCAAAAGACTGTGGCAGTACTTTGAAAACCCTGATACTAAATGTCTCTCAGGGCAGCACATGCGCTGGCTCAGCGAGACCTAAAAAACTGAACTTACCAGCAGGTGTGCCAAAGCTGTTCTCGATGAGCCCAATGTTGTAAAAGCAGTCAACACTTCCAATGCTAGCAAACTCAGGTCAGAAGAAAGTTCTCACCAAAATCCCAGTGAGGGTTACAAGAAAAGTGAGGTAAACAAGAAGAAATACAACCACAAGAGAGTACACACCAAGAACTACATTGAGGACACTGAGCGGAGATGTTATCATTGTGGATCTTTGTCTCACTTCGCTGATTTCAAAAAGTGTCCTGGCAGATATCAGAAGTGCACGTCATGTGGTTTGACAGGGCATTTTGCAAAAGTATGCAATAGGGAACCCTTCAGACGTAGCAAGCCAGTCAAACTAATCCAAGGCGAAGATGACTTCAAGTTGGAGGAGTCAGATGACTCGGACTCAGACAAGATTAACTACGTGTTCTCAATTGAATATGACATTCTGAAACTTGCTCCCACTAAAGTCAAGAAACCCATTTGTGAAATTAGAATGGGTGGGGTGCCTATGAACATAATGGCTGACTCTGGCTCCCCGTTCACTATTGTTAACGAAAATGTCTGGAAGCAGCATTTCGTAGGTAAAATTGGCGCTTCCCTAGAAAATTCAAATGTAATCGCTAAAAGTTATACTGGGGACAACATTGAATTCATTGGGACTCGTGAACTGGAATTTGAATTATAAAGCAGGAAAGCGTTCTGCAAACTCTTTGTGGCTAAGAAGGGTCCCTCTGTCTTGGGATGGAATGATCAGGCTGACCTAGGGATCATGCTCAACCCAAACAGCGCTGACCCTGTTATGTCTATTGAAGATGCAGGAAATAGCACCCTACTCAAAGACTACCCCGAAGTGTTTTCAGGTAAAGTGGTTCTCAACAGTTTCCAACATAAAATTAGACATCTACCTGTTTCTGTTAGAGATGAGGTCCAAATAGAACTTAATAGACTGGTCAACAATGGAATAATTGAAAAAGTAGAATCTGCTGAGTGGGTTTCTCCCCTGGTTGTCGTCAAACGCCCCAATGGAAAAATTAGACTCTGCAGAGATCTTAGAGACCTAAATAAAAACATAATTGTTGATCAGTACCCCTTGCCACGTATTAGTGAAATGTTCAATGCTACAAAGGATATGAATGTATTTTCTATTATAGATTTAAAATCTGCGTACCATCAGGTACCGTTACATGTGGAAAGCAGAAAGTACACTACATACATCACACCTTTTGGCTGTTATCGTTTCACGAGGGTACCTTTTGGATTGGCTTCGGCCGCAGCGCTTTTCCAAAGAGTCTTGACATCCATTTTTGATGGCGTTGCTGGTGTGAGGTTCTTCCAGGACAATATCCTGGTCATGGGCAGCAGCCAAATGGAACATGACGCATGCTTAAGACAGGTATTTGAAAACTTGAAAAGGCATGGGTTGACGGTTGAATTAGACAAATGCAAATTTTCTCAAAATAAAGTGGTTTACCTGGGCCATACCATCAGTCAAGAAGGCATAAAACCTAAGCAAGGATTAGTTGATGCCATCCTTAAAGCTCCCTTCCCCTCCAAGAAAGATGATGTAAGAGCCTTTCTGGGGGTTAACTGAATACTACGCAAAGTTCATTCGTAATTTTTCAGAAAAAACGTACAACTTGAGACAATTACTCAAAAGCAGAGTCAAATTTGTGTGGTCCCAGGAGTGCCAGATCGCTTTTGATATAAATGAAATTGGCAATGCACCCTTTCTCAAGGGTTTTGACCCCAAAGCAAATCTACATAACCACTGATGCC
Source organism: Triturus cristatus (assembly GCF_964204655.1). Classification (NCBI taxonomy): domain Eukaryota; kingdom Metazoa; phylum Chordata; class Amphibia; order Caudata; family Salamandridae; genus Triturus; species Triturus cristatus. Next base: position 460,488,521 of record NC_140590.1, on the reverse strand, counting down.
AGCAACAAAGGGCTTGGAAATGTGCTAGCACAGAAAGACTCTGACAACAATGAATGGGTTGTAGCTTTTGCATCAAGATCACTCACCTCGGCTGAGGAAAGATACTCAGTCATCGAACGCGAAATGCTCGCCTGTTCATGGACCCTTAAGTACTTCAGGGTGTATGTCTGGGCATACAATATACATTTGCACACAGACCACAACCCGCTGATCAAGATCCTCTCAGCTTCCGGCCTACAGAATGCATCCCCTAGGCTCAGCAAGATGTCTGTCAAATTGCTGGACTACAATTACACAGTCGAATACTGGCCGGGAGTCAGGAACAAAGTAGCAGACTTCTTAAGCAGACTACCCCTTCCCCATGAGGAGGTCATTAACGATCACGAAGAAACGGAGAAAGTGGCATTACTTTTCAATTCAGACCTGGATGGAATCACAGCTGATGAGTGGAAAGAACATATGTCAAAAGATCCCACCCTACTTATGGTATGCAAGAACATCAACAGCTTCAGGCCTGAGAAAAAGCGTATGGACGAAAAAGTCAAAGTTTTCTGGGAGATAAGAAACGAACTGAGTTTGCAAAATGGGGTACTGTACAGGATAGGCAAGGCAGTTCCCCCCATCACACTCAGAGGTAAAATCCTCAGTCTATGCCACTTAGGTCACCTAGGCATTTAAAAAACCAAGCAAAGAGTCAGAAACATTTATTGGTGGCCTGAAATCGACAAGCAGATTGAAGTCATGATCAGAGAATGCGTGAATTGCAATGACTCAGACAAAATCCTAAAAACCTTCAGAGTTCCTCTTTCTCCCCTCAATCCCCCAGGAATGCCATGGGAAAGGATAGGTTTGGACATAACTGGGCCTATTGATGGCCACAATGGTGTGATCAAGTACATTCTGGTGGTTATGGATCACTCCTCCAAATGGCCTGTGATAAAAAATTGTTCCCAGTGCAGACAGTTCTTCCGTCATTTCATTTTTAGACAAACTATTCTTGAGCGAGGGGATGCCCAAATACTTACTTACTGATAACGGTCCTCAATTCTTGTCAGATGCATTCAAGTCATTCTTGAAAAGAAACTGTATCACCCACCACACCACCTTACCTTACCATCCTGAAGGTAATTGCCTTGTCGAGCGTTTCAATCGAGTCATCAAAGGGAACATACAATTGTCCAGGAATGCCAACCTCAACTGGGAAGAGGAAATATTTAAACTCATTTGGGCATACAGGAACTCGCCATGCGCCAGCACCAACGAATCACCATTTGTCCTCATGAGGAGCAGACAACCCCAGAGCAGACATTTTGAGGATTTTGTTTGTGAGTAAATGGACTGTTATTAAACATTCAAGAGAGGAAGATGTGTTGTATTCACTGTCATTGTCACGTGCTAACCTTAGCACGTGACAGCATCTATCTCCAGACTCTCCTGCGCGAGAGCACCCAGTGCCATTACCCCTTCTCCCATTGGTTCCCCAATATTCCACATTCCACCGCTCATCCTCCCCTGCTGTCAACCGTTCCCAACGTCATTCTCTTCCTTACCTGTGAACCGCACACTAGTGTGGGGCTGTAATGGAATACATTTATGAACTTACCCATTCGCCTCTGCTTCATTTCTACAATGATTTTTAGAATCTTGTGTTCAAACGGACGTAGTTAAGCTAAAGCGCCGTGCATTATAACAAATATAAGCCCATGTCCAACTTGTAGGGGGAAAAGTGATGAGGCAGATGATATATCACAAGGACCATGGCACTATGTATATCTGAAATTAGAAATTCATGTGAGTGGGCAGGATTTCTTTATATAGGAAGAAGGACTCCTATGACAGAACAAGCAAACAAATAATGCTGAATCGGTAGTAAGCAACATAATAAATATGACCATAGTCCTTTTACGCTCTGGGTACATGACTGTAAAAACTGTTTTATAAGAGTAGGACATGGGCTCATGAGTCATTGAGCATAGTATTCTCCAGTAACGTTATGCACATTTCATGCCATCTAATTGCTCATTCAACAAAAAGTAACTTTATTACCAAAAGCCAGTATTTTTTACCCTCATTTATACCCTCATTTTATTACAAGAAGAAAGCTTTTAAAAACATGTTCAAGATGCATTAATGATCCTTGACTGATAAAGTAAACCAAGACAGAAGAGCCATGCTGAAAATAAATTCAGATGTTAATAAATTTCAATAGATCCGATTCAGATGAGAGACACACGATTTTTAAAGCTAAACCAGGGTGCGGAGCCAAGGTAATTCGCCTGAGGGAAAAGCTGCTGAGGCAGGCAGACAGTGCAAGGCCTGCAATAGTTTCTCAAACTGCATCCAGCCAGCCTCAGTGCCAGTGAACGTGACCTCTATGGCCATGTGTGGAGGAGGGGCTACTCTGACAGCAGCGGGTTGGGCCTGACGGTTCCCACAAATGTTTCGTTGGTGACATGAGGGCTCAGGAAAAGTTACCTATCGTTAAGGAACGGGGTGGTGGGATATATTATTAAAGCTGGTTCCCCCTCATAGCTTGGAGAAGGAGAAAAAGAAAGACAACCCGGGTAAGGCCAGAAAGTGCTAAGGAGGCGTGGTACTAAGGTACCAGCAGCGCCCTTCCTTCTTCATAGCCCTTTCCCAAAGGCCATCTCGGTCCAGCTAGTATTAAGCAGCTCAGCTGGCAGCCCCCAGTAAGTAACTTTGCGCTGCCTACCTGCCTGTGCAACTCGACTTTGCTTTATTATAATAATTAGCAGCCCATCGGTTGACAGGCATAGATGCTAATGTGCATGACTAACCATTTCAGTGCTGTGATGCGGACCACCACACTGAAATGCGTTAATAATAACTTTATTGCATGATTTAAAAAAAAAAACCTTTGCAAGTGCAAAAAATAAAATGTAACACATTGATGAGTTTTATAAAATTGAACCCCAATTCCTATTAAAAAAAAGGTGCCCGGCCCCCCACATGTCCGAGCTCTCTTGTAATTACACTACCCACAAATGCCTGTGATGATGGTCCCTTAGGGGCATTTGTGGTCGTGAGATTGTATATTAAGTCCCAGAATTAGCCAGCCTATACGACAATCCCCTTTTTTTTTTTGTAGCAGTTTTGTTTTGAGGTTTCCAACAGATTTTCATGCATCTAAATGCCCGCATGGAAGCTTGTCCAGCTGTTGTAGAGATCCTGAAGTCTGAGTCACTACCTGAGGTGGTGGACGACTTATCTCCTCCACCAATGTTTTTGCTGCATGGTCCATAAACTTTACCAGTGCACAGTTTAAGTTTGTGTTCCGTGGGTCAAAACATGCCAATACTGCAGCTCTACATGATCTAACTTCCTTGTTGTTCCAGGCCCTCCGTAGGAGGTACCTTCTTTCCTTCATGAGGCTTGGGCACAGGCATAAAACATTAATTATATCTTCCCTATGATAGCCGCAGAACCGACATGGTTCCTGAGTTTGATCTCTTTTCCATTTGGGAAGGTGGCAGGACAAGGGTATCACCCCTAATCTTAGTTTTAAGAAACAGAGTTTAGTGCGTGCACTAAATGGTAAAGTTAGATAGCTCTGAGATGTCAACTGTTCATATGATCTAAGGGTCATCCAGCCGTGGCTTCTTTTTGCAAGACTTGCCTTATCTTCCATAGAGGAGAGCCTTTTTGCGCTTATTTTTGCTAGCCTTTTGAACTCATTTTGGCTAACGTGTAGATCCCATACTTTGCTCAGGCCTAAGATGTTTAACCCGCTTGACAAGTAGCCATGCCCCGCTAGCCATCGTTTTGTATTTAGGTTTGCCCAAAGATGTTGCGCTAGGCTGCCTTCCTTTGATATCCTCAGTTTATGGCAGCTCACTAGGAAAGTCATCATTCTGCCCAGTGATTGTTTGCAAATTCCCAATTCCAGCCTGATTTGTGCTGGGGACGTATTTGATGGCAGCTGGAAGACCGTTCTAAAGATTTTTGCAATAATTTTATCAAGTTGGCCACTGTCCAGACCTTTTAACACCTCACTTCCGTATGTTAAAGTTGGAATGATTTTTGCCTGTGCCACCTGAAGTGTTGGAGCGAATGTAGGGCCGAGTAATTTCCTGTGGATAGAGCTGAGTGCAAATGCTAGCGCTGTTCCTTTCTTTTTTTGCTCTCCCAATTGGCTTTTGTATCTTCCGTTGTTGTTGAAGAGGACTCCTAAGTACTTTTGGCAGTTGGTTTCTGTGATGCTTTCCGAATTTAAGACCCATGCCAACTTCTTGGGCCTTCCCGGACGAACCTCCAAGATTTTAGTTTTCTTATTGTTTATCTGAAGCTCGTTCTTAATTGAATATGTGGCAGTTGCATCCATGAGCCTTTGTAAACCTATCTTTGTATTGCTTAGGAGGACCACATCATCGGCGTATAGTAGGTTTGACAGCTGTAGGCTGCCTAATTTAGGAGCATGCGAATTGACTGTATTTAAATTTTCCGGGAGATCCGATAAAAATAAGTTGAAAAGTGTGGGGGCCATGACACATCCTTGTTTGAGTCCTTGCGTTGTTAAAATTGGTCGAGATAGTCTAGAACCGTCACCAATTTTGATCCTGACCCATGTGTCCTGATGTAGTAGCTGTACTGCTCTTAGTAGTCCATTTGGTATGTTCAATAAGGAGAGCTTCTGCCATAGCTTGGCCCTATTAACCTTATTAAACGCCGATTTATAGTCTATGAATCCCATGTAGAATGATCTAGTGCTAGACTCTGCCTGATCTATCAAGCAAGAGAGAGCCATGAGATTGACCGTAGTGCCAGTGTCTTTTGTAAATCCAGTTTGGTTTGGAGGCCCATGCCCGAAGAGAATTGAGCAGCAGCCCTGCAAAGTACTTCGCCTCGTTATCGATTAGGGCGACTAACCGATAATTTTCTGGGGATTTTTTGTCACCTCCTTTAAAAATTGGAACGAGAATTGATCCTTGCCAAGAGGGTGGGATGGTGTTATTTTCTAAGATGGAAGTGAACGGTGGAGCTAGCTTGGAGGTCCAGAAGGCTGGATCTTCCTTAAACAAGGCTGGAGGAATGCCTCCAGGTCCTGCGACCTGTGAAATGCGTTAATCTAAGGCCTGATATTTTTTTTTAGAGTTTTATATAGCGCAAACCAGACCCGCGAAATCGGGTATCAGAGCCCTTTACATGAACACCAGTTTCGTTACAGAAGAACATATTCATTTTTGTTAGGAAAGGGGAGATTAAGAGATTTGTCCAGAATCACAGGATGTTTTAGCGTCATTGTCAAGACTCAAACCCGGTTCCCTAGCTTCGAGGTTGACCACTCTAGCTGTAAGGCTATATGCGTGGTACTTGGCAGGGCTGCTTGATTCGGAAATTTTCTTGAGCAGTACCCCTGCGCAAGAGTAGGTGCAGTTGTTCGGCTCCGCGTCGCATCGCTGGACTCTAAAGAATACCAGCGATATAATACCAACATGGACTGGTGTTAGGATTTGGCAGACGCCAGTGGACTGGATACTTCTCCAGATACTGGCATGCTTTCTCGCACTACTGTGGCAACGACAGAGGGAGATTCATTCGCAATGGTGGTGAGGAAGGAAACCAGGGTCCTGGACCTTAGCTTGCCCTCATTAGCAGCCAAGACTAATGTCCTCAGAACTGCTTCCCCCATTTAACAAAGCACCTACTGATATCCTCTTGGGACCTGGACCAAGCTCAACATGGGCTCCTGTGAACAGGACAGTATCCTGCCACCTCTGCCCCACTACATGGAACCCCAAATTCCTCATAGAACACCCCGGAGAGCTTGGTGGTCCAAGTCTCCACTTACCACATAAATCCTGGTGCATTCCCAACCATATCACCAGATCGGGAGTCCAAGACATTGGATAACTTAGGCAAGAAAATGTTTTCTTCCACCACCCTGACATTGCGATCTGTGAACATTGCATGCCTTTTGGGCCGTAATTCCCACGCTTTGTAGGATACGGTTGTACAGGTGCTGTCAACCTTTTTGGAGGAGGCCCAAGCTGTGCAGACGGGAGGGATGCAGCTAAGTTTACCATTAGATGTGGACTGAACACCACCGACTCACTAAGCAGAGCAGTTTTATCGATGGTGGCCCTATAGCGACCCACCTCGTTGAAGACTACTGGCTTTTTCTGGGAATGTCCAAACATTGCTTATGGACATGCCCTATGATGGCTCCTCTCTCTTCGGAGACAAGGCAGATTCCACGCTGGAGCTATTTAAGCACAGCAGGGCTACGGCCATGTCCAAGGGCCTTTCCATGGCCCCTCGTCACCACCAATCCACCTTTTGCGCCTTTCGTGGCCATAGAAGGGGCTTCCACCCACATCTTTACCTGCCCAGCCACCGCAGTGCTCACTCCCAGCGGCTGCGTGGCCGAGGGCGCAGTAACCGCAGAACAAGTGGGTAGGCAAGCCAGAAGTCAGGCCAGTCTTCCACTCACCAGCCAGCTGCAGCCTCCAAACCCTTACAGTCTGCGCTCTTACCACTATGGGCCCCCAGTGGAGGGTGTGGGCAGGATCAGCCATCACCTGCCCCACTGGCGGTCCATATCATCGGACGAGTGGGTTGTGCAGATCATCCAAAGGGGCTAGTCCCTTTCCTTCAGAGAACATCCCTCACCCTTGCCACCTACTTATGACAGGCTGACGAAAAACCACCTATCTCTTCTCTGCATAGAGAGGGTGTCAACGCCATAAGTATGTAGTACCACTACTTTTTGGTGCCCAAGAAGGATGGAGGCATTTGTCCTATCATCGGCCTGCGGAGAAGTTTAAAATGCTCACTCTCGCTTAGGACCTGACTGCACTGGACCCAGGAGACTGGATGGTAGTGCTGGACTTGCAGGACGCATATGTTCACATCCCCATACTGCCCGCCCACATACGTTACCTGCGGTTCACAGTAGGTCGCGAGCACTTTTACTTCGCCGTGATCCCCAGTGGCCGTACCAGCACCCCTGCGTCACTCGTAGAAGGATACCTTTGCGCCTTTGCATACAATACTTCCATTGACACATGCAGTGTGTACTAATAATTTAAGCGAAAGGGGAGATCATGTACATGCCAGAATGAGGAGAAAGAGCGACAACGATAGGGGGGGGGTGGCAATACCTGAAAGGGAGACTCATGGTCAAGGGACTGTGCATCAGAGGCTAGAGTAGAATTCAGATGCACTAGGCAACAGCCTCGTCCAACATATCAGAATCCACTGAGAGGAGATAGGTATGGAGGGGAGCCCAGATGTCTTTCGGCCTAGAAGTCGGCGTCTGCACTGATGCATACAGTTCAATAGTAGTATCGCAGTACGCCATTTCTTTCAGCCAGTCGTCGGTAGTGGGTGTTCTGCTACTGCCCCACGGGAGGGGTAGCTGCCGTTTGGCAGGTAATAGATCAATAGCAGCAAATGAACAGAGTCCCGGGCTCAGAGGTTTAACATAACCTGGAAGTGCCATATGTGGATCAGGATCAACAGTCTGCTCCAATATAGTAGCAAATTTTGCGCCCCAATTTCCTTGTAGAACAGTGCAGTTCCAAGTTAAATGTACAAAATCTGCATTATTATCCAGACGTTTGGAGCAACAATGAGAGTGTGAGGGATCAAATCGCTCTAAAACTGCAGGAGTGGTGTATGTTCGATGAAGGTACTTATAGTGTAGTAGTTTGTGCCTACTGTTGGTGGACAGTAATTTGATTTGTGTGTAGCAGTAGTGGCAAGTCTTATTGGGATGTGGTACCCCAAATTTCGCTCCCATGCGGCCCATGATGTGAGTGCACGAGCTGGTTTGAGCACTAAGAAGACCAGCTCCGTATTGTCGGTGGTTATTATGACAGAGTTGAGGGACAGGAATTCAGGCAGTTCCTCAGGGTAAGCAGGAAGCAGGTGGAGGAAGAGGCAGAGAAATTTGTCCATGTAGGAACCGTCCCCAGCAACCCCCAAATGCAGTGGTCGGATGTACTTTACCATTTATGAAGTGGTCTCCTACTGTGCGCAGCTGGTGTGCAGAGAGAGTGAGCTGTACAAATGTCTCCTGGGTCATGGAGAGCCATGGATTGTTCATAAGGAGGATTTCCAGGGAATACTGGAGGTTAGTGCCTAAGTACCTGCCAAGTTTGGACAACGCCCAGCATGTTGTTGAAAGGGTATATATATATATAGGCGGGCTCACGAGGTAGCCCATGGGAAAAGTGCAAAGATAGTGGGACCTGCTTCGCTTGGCCCCTGCTCTGGTTTCAAGTAGGGGAGTCTGGCATCCCGGTGACACCAGTAATAGGAGAATTGGCACTGCACCACCAAATAGTTCAAACGGAAATCTGGCTTACCAAAACCGCCCTTGGAATATGGGAGAGTCAGCGTCTCCCACTTGTTTCCGGGACGTCGACCCACCCATATGAGAAGGATCAGAAGGCTGCGCAGCGTACTAAAAAAGAAGTTGGTCAATGCTACTGAATGTTTAAGAATAGATAAAGAGAGGGCATGGCCAGCAACATGGCCGAGTAGCCATGTTATTCGAGAGCACCGCTGGCTCCGATAGTAATCCTGACTTGATCCTGGTCCCATTCATTGCCACACTGATTCCCTGGCAAGTGCTGGACACTGGAAGACAGTATTGTGCCCTACCAGCACGTTCGCAGCTCCCATGTCCTAGAGTGGGGACTTTCTCGGCGCGGTGCTCGGCGCGCGACCTCTCCTAAGATGGCACCCGCGCTGTGATGAGTGGGGCCGCTGGAACGGAGCTGTGATTCTCCGGATTGGCCTGATCGCGAGAGATGCGGACGACTGCTGGTGGTGTCCGAGGCAGTGGCGATTACAAGCGGCCTCTATCCAGTGACAAGACTTACGGCCCGCAACTGTGTGGGAGGCTCCGGTGGCGCTTCTGGGTGCATGAGATCGGCAGCGAGGGGATCGGAGATCCGAGCTTCTCCCTGCCTGGCGCAGCCGAACGGAGGACCTCTGCGCTCAACATCAGGCCGCTGCCAGCCTCCCGGAGCCCGGAGCTACTCCCATGGTAAGACGACGTCAGGAGGCCCCGGTCGGCGAGGCTCTGACCCCGGACTTGGTGCCTGAGACTTGCGGCGGTGGGGGCTCACTGCAGAGGCCTGCCACCCTGATCTAGTCTGTGCCCTCCTGTCACTTTGACTGTGTGTCCCTGGTGGCACCCCTGTCTTTACCTCCCTGCCTCCCATCCACGCTGTCCTGGAGCGCTTGTGGTGTGCACGAACTGTGCGGGGCGACTGGCCCGTGACCGCTACGCCCGCCGTGGGTGGAGGCCCGCGGAGGGTCAGCGCTGCAGTCTATCTTGCGGAAGCGTCCAATCTGCGGCACGAGTTGATGTCCTGCCTAGAGCCCCCGCGGCTGGAATAGTGATGGCCCTCCTCGCTTTTGTCTGCAACTCTTCCAGCTGCTGATTCTGAGGGGACGGTGACATTGGGGGTGAGGTCGCTGACGCCCTACCTCCTCTTTCTCTACCCCCACACTCACAGATCACCACGCTAGTGGTGGGACTTGGGGGACAGTAACCCACCCGAAGGGCGCCTCTTCTCTACCCTGTTGCCTGCTTTGAGCCCAGACATGTAGTGGTGCTTTGTGCGTCTTCTGCCCGGCCTACACCCGCATTCTGGACTCCCTCATCTCACATGAGCGAGTGGCCCTAGGGAGAAGAGTTGAGGGTGAGTCGCCTGATTCCTGGGACTTGTGCAGTGCCCGTGGCCTAAGCGGTGACCGCCAGTAGAGCTGCGCCCCCTTGCCCACTCACTCGAAGACTCCTGTTCACCCTCCCCATGCCCGGCCTGAAGCTAGAGTGCGGACGCTGTCAGCTGTGAGCCTCTCCAGCGCGAGGAGGAGTGACCTTCTCTGTGGTCTGGCATGACTGTAGAGCCCTTCCATACACCCCACGACTGGCCCGGTGCAGCGGCAATAGATCCACAGACGTCGGGGCGCTTGAGGGCGGAGGAGTGGTGAAACCTTTGGCGAGACGCCGCAGGCTGGGGCTGTGAAACTGTACCTTGGGACATCCGTTGGTGCAGGGTCACTCATGATGGCGAAGGACAAAGAACCCAAAGCATCCCGAAAAGGGAAACTAGACCGGTATGCCAAGGTGCTCCCTACCACAACATGTGCGGAGGGCGGCCCTGCTCCTCCCCCAGACAATGTGATATATTGCAAGCTATACGTGAAGCCAGAGAAAGATTGGAGGGGAAGATGACGGAAATCCGTTCAGAGGTGACGCTGCTTCGTCACGATCTCCGCAAAGTTTCTGAACGAGTAACCGAGGCGGAGCACCGCATATCAGAACTGGAGGATGTCTCCCACACCACACGGAAGGACGTTTCTGGTCTCCTGGCTTCTGTGGCAGAGGTGGCATGGAGGGTGGATGATGCGGAAAACAGGGCCCGGCGGAACAATCTGCGCTTTATTGGTTTTCCCGAGAAAGCAGAAGGGTCAGATCCAGGCCAATTTCTTTTGGCCTTCCTGAAGACTACCCTACCGCAGGCACCATCCTCTACCTGTTTTGTCATAGAACGGGCACACAGAATGCCGAGTTTCCCCCCTCCTCCGGGCGCTCCGCCCCGACCCCTGATAGCTCGTTTCCTGAACTTCCATGACAGAGACTTGATACTGCGCGAGATCCGGAAGCAAGGAGAGGTCCGGTATGAGAACACTAAAGTGATGGTTTTCCTGGACTACTCCCGTGATGTGCAGAAACAGAGACGGACCTTTGACCCGGTTAAGGTGAAGTTAAGGGCGCTTGGGCTCCAATATATGCTACTATTCCTGACCAAACTGAAGGTCATCTTTCAAGGATCCACGCTGTTTTTTCAAACCCCTGATGAGGCATGGTCCTGGATTGAGGAGCGGCCACAATTGAGACGTGGGACACCAACTGTCTCAAGCCAACTCTCGGGGAAACGAGGAGGCCCAAGTCAGGAACGACCCAAAGAAAAACGTCGGAGGCGAGTGTTCTGTATCCGGAATTTAGCTGGGGGCACGCCGGGAAGAGCATTGCGGTCCGGAGACGCTGGGGAGCGTCTCTCGGAGTTGGAGTAGGAGGTGGTTCGGATGCACCGGCTGAGAACCCTGGTCAGGTTGGATGATACTGGCCATACTGAATTGTCCGAGAGGGAGGATTCACCAGATGTGGACAATGAACACCCACAACTTGAGAGCATCCAGCGATTGAAAGCGTCGGGCCAGACTCTGTCTGAAGCCAGTGCACAGAAGCAGCAACCGACTAGCAATGGCGAAGAGGACTGAGGACTGGGGCCAGATGGCTCCCCAAAGGCAGTAAGACTACCCCGAGGCTTAGTGGGCGCTACAGGATTTAGACCTGAGCCGAGGCAATATATTGTCTGTTTGTGTTTTTTTAGTGTGTAGTTAATTAAGTAGGGGAGGAAGGGGGGGATACAGACCTCTTAGTCGACTACCCGTGCCTGAGTTGTCATGTTGACGAATTGGGGAGTGGTGTGGGTACCTGAAGAGTGTGGGGTGGGGGTGATTTGAACATTGTTTTGTGTATTGAGTTGAGATTGTTTTCTGGGAAAGGAGACTGTGTGGCACGATTTGTATGGCAGAGGGCTAGAGCTGGAGGGGGTGGGGGCCAGGGGGGCCGAGCTCAGGTGGGACAGTGGAAAGGAGACAAACCAAGAGGTGCATTACAATGGCTGATGACAAATATACAATATTGACTTGGAATGTCAATGGGTTGGGCAATAAAGTCAAGAGGGGGTTGGTGACCCGCTACCTCAAGAGGTTTAAGGCCGATATCGTACTCCTGCAGGAAACACACCTGTTGGGCTCGAGCCGTTCCTGCCTGGGAAGGGGGCAATACACCACTCTGGCACACGTGGGATTTACCAAAGGTTCCAGAGAGGTGGCAATTCTTATTAAAAAGTCTCCTCCCTTTCATGTTACAAGGAAATGGGTGGATGCAGACGTGACATACGTTGCTGTGCAGGGCATTTGGAGACACAAGACGTTTTTCCTTAGTAGTGTCTATGCACCCCCCGATTACAGCAGCGGACTTTAGATAGTTTAACGGAATTCCTCTTACGCTCATGCCCAGCCATACATATAATAGGGGGAAATTTCAACAACGTATATGATCCTTCTCTGGACCGTACCCAACACCGACCTGGTTCCCACGGGCCCACAAAGTTAGCCCGCTTTTTAGACACCTTGGGGTTAATTGACCTGTGGCGACGACACCACCCTCATCTGCGAGCGTACTCTTATTTTTCAGGGTCCCATAGAGTGTTCTCACGGTTAGACTACCTCCTTTCCCCGGCAGGTGAGGTCTGACAGGTAGAAGCAATAGACTACTTAGCTAGAGGCATCGCTGACCACTCGCCGCTTCTAATGAAGGTGGGTGGAAGGGAGGGTCACCAAGTAGCACAGTGGCTTTTGAATTCATGGGCATTGCAGGATGGGACGGTAGCTAAGGAGCTTTGGGTGGACTGCGAGCTATATTTTCGTGAAAATGAAGGCTCGGTGGAATCGGCAATCACTTTGTGGGAGGCATACAAGGCGGTACTCCGTGACAGGGCGCAAAAAATAATTGCCCACAAAAAGAAGCGTGAAGCCCAGGAAATTACAGACTTAGAACACAAGCTCATAAGCCTAGAGGGAAGCGATCCTACCGCGCTAACCGAACATACCCTTTGCCAAATCGACATAACTAAGCGAGACTATCTAGCACTCGCGACCAATGAGGTTCGGGCACAACAATTGGCGACCCAGCATCGGCTCTATGAAACCAGGGATAGAGCAGGTAAGCTACTTGCATGGCTGGGGCGGAAGGAGCTAGAGGCGCGACGGGTGCTTTCTATTACTGAAGGTACCGTCACACATACCACACCCTTGGCTATAGCAGGTGCCTTTGCTCGATACTACGCAACACTATGTGCAACCCAAACCCAGATGGGGGAGTCACAAATACGCCAATACCTGAATGCGATCGACTTGCCCTCGCTCTCACAGGAGGAGACGGATAGTCCTGAGATTTGACATTAGCAGAAGTGACCGAGGATATTGGCTGGCAGAAACCATGTAAGGCCCCAGGTCATAACGGTCTTCCGAGTGAATTCTTTAAACTAAATAGCACTTTGCTAGTGCCCCACCTTCTCAAGATGTACACGGAGTCGAAGACCAAGGGATTTTGCCATGGGACCTCCGTGTGGCCACGTGGTGGGGAAGCCACCGGATGACTGTGGGTGCTATTGCCCCATATCCCTGCTCAACATTGAGACAAAGATTCTGGCCACAATACTTGCCACGCGCCTCCTGACCGTTATTACCCCCATGATACATAGGGATCAGTCAGGTTTTATGCCTAAGCGGGCCACACTTTTCAACCTCCGCCGCCTCACAATTTGGATGGACACGATGCAGAGTCGGGACAACCCCCACATGCTCTTCTCGCTTGATGGTGAGAAAGCATTTGACATAATACACTGGCCCTTCATGTATTGCATACTGGAAAGGATGGGTTTAGGCCCGGTGTTCCGGGAGTGGTTGGCACTGTTATATAATGCACCTGAGGCCACAGTCCGGGTTAATGGGGTCGTTTCCCCGAGTTGGCCGATCCAGTGCGGTACCAGAAAGGGATGTCCCTTATCTCCCCTGCTGTTTGCTCTTATCCTGGAACCATTGGCCTGTGTGAACCTGTCAAGGGCTTGGTGGTTTTGTGGACGAATTCCCATTTTTTAACAGAAGAACGTATATCGCTATACGCAGACGACGTGCTGCTCTACGTCACATAACCTGCTCAGCCCGACTTCCCCCGACTGTTGCAGATCTTTGAAGACTATGGTGGCCACGCAGGCTACAAGATTAATTGGAATAAGTCCACCCTATATCCGTTGAGCGGGGCGGTAGAGTCTCACACCTACCCGAGCTGTCTGCGGCTTTCCACAGAGGGGCTTATGTATCTGGGGCTTTACATTACTCCTGACCCCATAACCAGGCTGGAGCGTATTATTCGACGGGTGCTACTGAACTTTCAGGAAGATGTGAAGAGGTGGAGGAAACTCCCTCTGACCATAATGGGGAGGGCCGCCATGTATAAGATGGTCAGGCTCCCCAGCTTCTGTACATTTTACAAAACACCTACTACAAACTACCAGATACTATTTTCACTGCCATCAACAGTGAACTACGTCTCCTCTTGTGGGACGGACCTCACCCGCGTATAGTGCTGCAAACGTTGCAACGCAATCCCTATAATGGGGTCTAGCCTTGCCGGATGGCAGAGCATATCATAGAGCTGCCCATCTTATAGTCATTAATGAATGGAACCATGCGCCGGGAGACCATCCTACCTATAGGCTGGAATGGCTACAATTCCGAACCCACACTCACTTACATTACATATACGGGGGAGCGGGTGGTACACGTCTCCTACCTGCCACTCAACAAGTACTGGCAGTCTGGAAGAGTGCGGAAAGGCAGATGAAATGGGAGGTGAGGCCCACGCGGGAGACCCCTCTGTGGGAGGGTGCTAGATTACCCGAGATACGTAAGCTGAGGGGATTTAAGAAATGGGACCTCATAGGTATCTCCAAGATAGGGGACCTGTTAGAGATGGGCTCACTAGCATCATTTGCTTTGCTTCAGGCTAAATACCAACTCCATGATACCCAAGCATATGCCTACCTTAGACATAAGCATGCCTGGCACGCTGAAGGGTTGAACATTGCGACATTCCCGGAATATGCCCTGTTAGAAGGTAGGCTCCTACAAGAAGAGATCCTGACCCACGCCATCTCCCTGACATACAAGACACAGATCGATAATATACCTGACAACCTTGGTCCGCTCCGAGCCAAATGGGAACTCGCCACCGACCCACTAGAGGATATTGATTGGGAAGCGGCCCTCATGCACCCACGTGAAATGGCGATCAGATTACGGTTGCATCTCATACAATATAAGGTCCTACACAGAATCTATTTTGATAGGGCACGATTATATGCCATGGGGAGGGCTGACAACCCAGATTGCCTTAGATGTCACACAGAGCGAGGCACGTATATCCACACCCTCTGGGAATGCAGGCACATTCAAACCTACTGGCACAGGATAGTGAAAGAACTGAACAATATCCTTGGAGCTCAATTTGGGTTGGATGTAAAGTTTCTCTTACTGGGTATCTCCACAGATATTGATCTGCCGAGGCATAAGCTCCTGTTGGCTAACCTAGAGTTAGTAGTAGCCAAGAGAGATATAGCTAAAGGTTGGGGGGGCTCAACGACCTCCTACATTCGTAGAGTGAAGGTCCAGTATGGATCTTTATATGGTCGCAGAAAAGGTGGTCTACAAGGCGAGAGGGTGCCCTCGTAAATACCGGAAAATTTGGATGCCCTGGATAGAGTATTATGACCTAGATTTCGACACAGAAGAAGGAGGAACGGGCCTTACCCACAGCAGGACAGGGATTGGACATTAACAACTGTGATGATTTGCCCACTCTTGACAAATGTACTCGTATTGGAATGAGACCCTGATGTTTGTATATCTGTGATATTGGTTTAATCATGTGTTCTGCATTGGAGATGCTGCTGCAACACCTACTGCTGATAAGTATACCTTGCTGCCCACTGCTGTACCTATATCGTGCATTATTGTTTTCTTTTTTTACCTGGATGTTTCCTTTCTTAAAAACAAATTAAAAAAAAAAACTAAAAAAAAGAATAGATAAAGAAAGCACCATCCATCATCTTAATGATGGCAATACGCCCCACATTGGACAGCGGCAACTGCATCCTTTGGTTGATCCTGGCAGTGAGTTTGTCAACTGCAGGGCCACAGTTTTTGCATATTACCTCCTCCTTCTGCCTGTAGAGGACAATTCCAAGATATTTAGGGGAATCAACGCACCAGCGGAGATGTTATTCTAGGGTGCATGTAGCAGTGGCATCCATGAGAGGGAAAGGCTCAGCTTTATTCTAGTTTATGGAAAGACCTGAAAGAGCCCCATATCATATTATTTCTCGAATAACGGCAGAGAGGTCCGTGGGAAGGACCCGTACAATTAGGAGAATATCATCTGCATACACAGATGCTATGAGCGCGCCTCGTCTGAATCACAGTCCTCTGTGGAAATGGCAAATCAGGGGATCCAGGGCTGTAATAAAAAGCAGGGAGGAGAGGGGACAACCCTGACGTGATGCTAGAAAGCCACCATATAGAAGCATAGTGAGGCCACAAAATCGGGCATTCCCAATGTGATTAGCATCGCTCTCAAAAAAGGCCATTCCAAGGAATCAAATGCTTTTTCTGCATCAAGAAGGGCTACAGCGGCTAGAAGAGTTGGGAAGATTTGAATCGGGACCACAAAAATAGTGCCAATGTTAATGGCAGTGGAGAGATGCGATGCAAAACCTGGAGCAGAGAAATTATTTGCTCCATGAGCAGAGCCGAACATGCTGCAATAACTTTATTAAGTATTTTGTTGAGGAGGGACAATGGCTTGTATGAAGTAAAGAGGTGAGCTGGTTTACCAGGCTTAAGGAGGAGAGTAATTAGCACTTCACCTAGAGTGGGTGCATGGATACATCCTGGAGGGCATCAAATAAACCTCTGAGAGGTTTTGGACTAGGATGTGCTTGAATGCCTCATAAAAATGACTGGTGAGGCAATCAAGGCCATGGTCCTTAGATCCTCCTCGGGCGTCAATGGCTGTATGATTTCCTCACATTTAATGGGGGATGCCAAAAATTGCTGCTGGCCATCGTTGAGCCACACCATTGCTATCTCAGCCAGGTATGCGCCAATCACCTCAGTATTGTCTGAAAATCTTGTGGCGTATAATTGTTGGTAGTAGGTTAGAAACGTCTGGGCTATACTGGGGCTATCTACAACGGTTGTGCCACCCTCTGTAAGGAGACTTTTTATAGAAGCGTTCTGTTAATTACAAGTAGAAGTCACGCAAGGGTACAGCCAGGCCTCTCACCTTCTCAATAATGGTGTGCATAGGCATATCTATCCAAATAGGCCGATTCTCAGTCTGCCAGGTCACGAAATTCCTGAAGCAGAATCAAGCGCCTGTGCAATTGGGAGGCCTGAGCCCCGTCCATTGTGGTGGAGTTGATAGCCCGCAATTCCCGTTCAACGCGGGACAAATCATCATGAATGCTCTAGGCCTGGGAGCAATGCGTGGAATTCTGCTAAGCGGAACTCCGTGAAGTGACTAAAAAACTCCACCGCGCTATGCAGACTTCCGCAAGCGATGGAGTGCATTTGGTCATGCAGTTTGCGTTGATTTTTAGCGCCGGGTGTTTACCCACACTGTAAAATCAGCAAGAACGGCACCACGTGCAGCGCAAGAGAACGCTACTTCTGCCCCTCGAGTAGATTTTCTACATGAGTGGCAGCTTTCTTAACACAACCGGAAGGTTTCTCAACGCGAGCGCCCCCAACCATCCGCAACCACCAGTGTTGAAAAATCTGACCGCCCGCATTGAGAAATCTCGCCGAGAGGTGGATTTTCCTCGCTCGCCAACTTGACTATTGCAAGCGAGGATAAAACTACGTGTAGTTCACTGTCCAGGCCAAATGAAAACATCTATGGTATTACTTGAATATCCAGTGGTAATAATAGAGGACGATCAAGTAATATCACTGCCTCTGCTATTAATACTCACAGATTTCTCTGACCGCTTTTTGTAGCCAAAGAAAGCTTGCTGGTGGAACCTATGTCTCTTGCCATTTCAGGATAAAGTGTATACCAGCGGCAAACCATGCTACAGTGGATGAACGTATGGTGTGTGATAATCATTGCTAGTGGTCATTAAAGAATTAATTTATCAAAATGCCTTTCTGCAGGGAAGGCTTGATTACTTTGGTGTAATGATTTTGTTAATTAAACATTGGCATGCACTTTAGCTGGGCACCCTATGCATAAGGTACAGGCATAAGGAAAAGTGTTAAATTGTAGTGCTTTGTTTAGTATGGACAGCACTGAAAGTGGCATTGGCAGATACATCAGGATATCACACCACTGATTATACATTTAGCAGCATATAATTGTTGTTAGTGGTATTTTGTAGCACATTTGTTTACTTGCGCATACTCTGCATACACCGATACTTAGCATGTTGCCCCTCAAAACATATCAAGGCTCCGTGCTCCTAGCTCGCCCATACAAATATCTTACCTAGCACCGACTACTCCAGTTCTCAAAAGAAATCCCTGACCTACACTTTTCAAACTGATTGTGAAATTGTGATGTGGTACAGGGCCTGTCCTGTAAAAATAATCTGTTGCTGGTGTTTCACAAGATGCTATGGCTTGATGTCATCTTGAAAGCGTTTAATGTTGTCAAAATTGTGTATAAGTTCCACAGGATGTGCATGGCAGTGTTACAATGAGGCTTGGATGGTGACACTTCAGATTGGTAGGTTTTGACGCGGGATATTTGTGGTATAGTTGTTCAAATTTTATTTGTATAAATTGCTTTCCACCATTAACATTTCAATGGCTGGGCCTTTTTAACTGACACCCCTGCATTCTATATAGGACGGTGTGATGTCTGTTGTGGCAAAATTAGGCAACTGAAATGGAGTAGACTAGTTGGCAAAACAGGATACACACCCTCTTTTATGTTTGTTATTATGTACAAATACTATTTTTGGGTGCGTGTGAACTTTTGCAGACCTTCCCACTGCAAATAGAGGTGAATGGGCTCAGATTGTGACAATAAGAGGTTCTTACCTGTGGTGTCCTGGGGCTTACCCTTACCAGTGAGCCCAAGACTAAGCATCAAATAAACCCTTTTACACTTGACCTTAGGGTAGTGAAGTGAACAGCCCAAGGCTTAGTCAGTGAGGTGGTCTGGGGTTAGACACGGAAATCCAAAAGCAACCAATATCAATAAAGAAGTCAAATTTCAGCCAGTGCTTTCACTAAAGAAAGAAATCATTCTTTCCTTCTGCACAAAACACAATATAGTACACAATAACTGGCGGTCACTCCATGTAATACACTGAACTCCCAAGTAACTATCATGGTGATGTTCTTCTACAATAGATATTAATAAATGCAAAAAATCCCTCTTGTGATAGTTTCAGGGGAAAAGGTTTCTGTGACCCTTCTTTAGTCCGACCAGCCCATTGCCAAGAATTCAATTTATGTTGTCTCAAAAAGTGGCTGTTCCTTACTCTACCTATCCCACTAATTACAAATTGGCTCTTGTTTCCTTGCAGGTGTTTGTGAGGCGACAGGCCCAGTCTGCAAGAATCAGGAAGTGTCAAGGGCAGTGCCAACTGATGTGGTGTGTGTTCTTGCACTGCCTGATCAGAGATTGGCGGTCTCTGCCCCAGCTTTGTCAAGGTCTCAACAGTCCGTCTTGAGTATGCATGGAGAGGTCCGGTGGGTGAGCGTCAGCAGCGCCAGTCCGGTGGTAGAGTGGCTGTGCTAAGGGCATGCTGCCTGTGGTCTGGTGAATCTTGCTTTGCTGGGCTTTCCTTGTGCAAACACACCACCCAAAGCAAGGAAGGAATCCACCCCAGGCTTAATACCATCGATGTTTGTCTTCCGTCATCTGTTAAGAAGGTGCATAATCACCGGACACCTGCCCCTTGGTTCTCCGAGAACCTAAAAGCGGAGAAAAGTAAATGCAAAGCGTCAGAGAGACGCTGGAGAAAGAGATACGCTCCAGATACCAACCAAGCCTATAAGAAGGCAAAAAGAGACTACCATTCACTCTTCAAAGCTGCGCGTGCGGAGTATGTGACCTTTACCATCTCTAAGGCACAGAATAATACTAAGACATTGTTCAAGATTGTTCAAGAACTATCGGGCGGGGCCTGCCTACCCAAATCTCCGGATCTCACTGAATCACAATGTGATGATCTCGCTATGTTCTTTCTCAATAAAGTCGAAAGTATATATTCCACACTTATTGACTCGCAACCGGTAGATGAAAAACAGCAAACCAAGAATCCTCATCAGGCAATTAAGAGTATGGAACAACAGGTCAGGACGTCCTTGACACCTATTAGCAATTTAAAAACTTGGGTGCCACCAGATAAAAATTCCTTTAGGAGAATTCTTAGATCCGGTTCTCCCAGGGACCTGGTTCCCATCACTGTGCTCCAGAAACTCGAACAGTCCTCTCTGTTGCTAATTATGGAGTTGCTTAATGCCTCCTTAAAGGAAGCAAAGGTGCCACCTGCTTGGAAGCATGCGATGGTTCTTCCACTCTTAAAAGAAGATAATGCTGACCCCATGCAACTGTCTAACTTCTGGCCCATCTCTTTACTTCTGGCCTTCTCAAACATTTTGGAGAAACATGTCAATACCCAACTGACATCATTTGTTCAATCCAAAAAAAGAAATTCTGCATGGCTCACAGTCCAGCTTTAGACCAGGTTTTTCAACTGAAACTACTCTGCTTGGAGTCACAGAATTGTTACGTAACCATGTTGATACCGGGGCTACTGACGCTCTTATACTTCTGGACTTAAGTGCCGCGTTCAACACGGTTTCTCATACCGTGCTCTTGCAGGCTTTGCAATCATTGGGAGTGACTGGCTTGGCACTTAATTGGCTTGAGGATTTCCTGGCGGATCGCACGTTCCAAGTCTTCCCTCCCACTTTCAGTTCTAATACTTATTCTTCTCCCTACGGGGTTCCTCAAGGCTCGATCCTTAGCCCACTTTTATTCAACATGTATGTCAAGCCTCTGGCAACGATTGCTGAAGTTTCTGGGTTGTCTCTCTTTTTCCATGCCGATGACACCCAGATTGTTTTCTCTCTATCTGTTGAAAGGGCATCTAAATCATCCTCCCTTCAGTCGGGGCTGAGGAATATAGCAGCCTAGATACAAGCCAACCTGCTTAAACTCAATGGTGAAAAGACGGAGGTGATGATATTGAGTAAGAATAAAGATCTGTGGGGACCCCAACATTGGCCACCTGAAATGGGCGCTTTGCCCCAGCCTAATCAGCCTAATCAATGACCAGCTTTCAATGAGGCAACAAGCGGTGAAAGTGTTTTACTATTCTCAAATGGCTTAGAAAATCCTTTGGATGTTGCCTTTGTCCACACAACGAACCTTAGTCCATGCTCTTGTTACTTCAAGACTGGACTACGGCAACATTTTGTATCTAGGAGCCAACAAGGACGTGGTGTGGAAATTACAATTGGTGCAGAATGCGGCGGCTAGGTTGCTTTGCAAGGTCCCAAAAACAGACTCCATCCCAGGCTTCCTCTGAGATCTTCATTGGCTCAGGGTTGAGAATCGTATAAAGTTCAAAGAACTGAGCTATATGTTTAAAATCAAATTTGGTAAAGCGCCCCAATATCTGAATGCCTTAGTTCACCCCTACCTCCCTTCACGCTCCTTACGCTCTGCCACCCAGGCAAAATTTACAGTGCCTAGGACCAGACTGTCACGTATGGGCGGCCCGTCCTTTTCCTGTCTAGGTCCGTCCTTGTGGAATTCCCTGCCTATGTCACTTCGGACTGAAACTATATATGAGAACTTTCGTAAGTGCCTAAAAACCTGGTTGTTTGATATGTAGAATTATGTTTCTCTCTTTTTTCTCCTTTCTTTTCTGTTCCTGATGGGTGGTGCCGGGACACCCTTAAAATAACACAACATACATAAAATGATGATGTTACGGCGTCACACTATATCTTCTTTGAAAATGGGGGGGATGCCTTAGCACAGCACCTCCTCTAGCACTCAAGTTCAGTGGTTGAGACTCCTGAATGTGTCCACAATGAGCCTTCCTAGTGCTAGGACTTTTTAGTTAGAAATCCCGACAACATATAGTTGTTTTTCAGCAGTGCTTATCTATCAAGATACGCAAGCAGCAGGGACACCTGGGTCTCTCAGGCCCCACCCTCCAACTTGATGGTTTCAGATTTTCTACAAGTTGCAGCAGCAGTTCAGTTCATCACTGCCACAGCTCCTTCACTGTCCCCCTCTTCTAGGCAGCATATTCGTTTTGCAATGGCATATCTAATGCACCAGTTGGTTAACTCCTTCCTTCAAGACAGGCCTACAGTAGCTTCTGGCAGGCTCTAGAACTCCCCAGGTTTCTGGTCTGGAACCTGGAAAACCGTAGTTAGCATTCAATATGCCAGCCCTGGAGCACAGAAGAGTTTTTAAGTCGCCACTGGTGTGGGAGCCCAGATTCTGGTAGAGAAATCTAGGCACCTTGGCTGCAAGTTTCTGTTTTGTTTTTTATCTAAGGTTTCAGATGGTGTGTATTCCAGGAGTCATGTTCTATGACTGGTTTGGGGTAGTTCCTGCTTTTTGTTTATTTCTCCCAGACTAGTCCAGCAAGAGACTTTGTCTTCAGGTATCAGCAGCAATATGGGGCCGTTTGGGAGTTTCATGGTGTCAGGGAAGTTCCCAAAACATGGTCAACAAGACCCGACTTGCCTGGCTGGCCGATATTCCAGAATTGACTGACGATGACTGGGCGGAGGCGATTGCCAGCCCCAGGGGTGCGGCGGTCTCTGCGCGTTATCGGCTCATTCAATTCAAATACTTACGTAGAGTGTATTATACAAGAGTAAGACTGTGGCGAATGGGAGTTATTCAATCACCAGTATGTCTGAGGTGTGGCAGAGATGAGGGGCCCATCTTCCATACTGTATGGGCTTGCACTGCCTTGCAGCCCTTCTGGAACAGAATCCGGTCATGTCTTGGAGAGGTATTGGGGTGGGTGCTACCATCGGACCCACGATTGTTTCTGTTGCACTCTATGGACGACATTGGGGGGAACCGATATAAGCAACACCTCTTGTTCCTCGCTCTTACTATTGCCAAACGTGACATTGCACAGTGATGGAAGGCATCCTCTCCTCCGACTCTCAGCAAATGGAAGACTGAAATGGACAGATGCATGGGAGCTGAAATTGCAGTGTTCGAGGCCAGGGGCTGCCCACGGAAACATCGTAAGATATGGTCGCGGTGGGCGGCATATCGTGGGATAGATTTACCCCCTTTCTCTGAGGAAGACCTCTGATTGGGATCTGCCATCCGCTGTTGGGGGCCATCCTTGTTCTTGCTGCATGCTTGTACTACTGTTTCACTGCTCTGGGCTTTTCATACCCACTGTATTATGTGCTGCATTCCTATACTCGCCCGCTGTCTGCATATCGTTTAAAAACTCTTTTTATTTTACCTGCATGTTCCGCAGGGATTGATTACACTCATAGAAATGGTTATAGATGTGCATCTTATCCGACTACTTCAATGAGCCAATACACGATCACTGCTTGTTGTTTTGCAAAATGACCGAATAAAATTTGTTGTTAAAAAAACAAAAACATGGTCAACAAAAAATGGAGGGGCTTCCCCACTTTTTTTTTTCTTTTGATTTATTTGTATTGACTTTTCACAACAAGTATCCATAAATTGAAATGTGAGACATTGACGTTTTCGTGCATAACACTGGTTACATATAGTTACATCAAAGCCGAAAGAGTACACAGTAGTATTTCGGAGGATCTGGGAGAGTCCTTAAATATCATTGCAAGAAGTCTTGAAACTGTGGAATGAGTCCCTGACTGCAAAGCATTATGTAAATTTACAACACACTCGCCTGCATCAGAAAAGTTCAGTATGTCATATTCGGTCTACAAAATCAATCATCTCCTTTTATAACTATACCACCCGAACAAAACTTACCCTCCCCTCCCCCTCCCCACAAGCCCGGCCAACAACTTCCAATAGCAACACAATCATATGCCCAGTACATGGTCATGCGTGTACCCTAACTCCACATTCAGTCCCGTATGTACCCTGCATCCCTGCTATAATGAAGAATAAACCCCCCTGGTACTGCAAGGAGCCTGCGCCATGTCTATCCATTTTCTGGGGCCCGAGTAGGTGTTAGTATGGTCCCTCAATAGGATAATATATCTATCGCAGCATATTCCTCCATCATTGCATTCCAAACTGTCGATATCAGTGTTTTACGTAGGCCTCTATATTCCTCTCTTTGTAGTTCAGCCCCTTCCGCTTTACCCCACCTGACCATTTCCACATTCCAATCCTGTAGCGATGGAGCCCTAGCGGCCTTCCACCGTGTGGTAATGGTCCATTTAGCCAGTAGGAGCGCAAGATTAGCAAAGCTATAAATAGGATTACCCTTCTTCCCACGGGGGGCTTCCCCACTTAACAACCTGTTAACCTGTCGGGGTTAGCCATTCCACAGAATAAGAGAGCAGGAAGTTACAGAGAATTTTCCCTGCACATCAAAAAACAGAGTCCTCCAATTACACAGGCTCATTCAAGCCTCGGTTCCCCGACGGACAGAGCGGTGTTCCCTTCCTGAGCGGTTGCCAGGTGGAGGTTATGGTCCCACCCAGTATTTACGGGTGATGTTGAGATGACAAGCTGGCGTACACCCTTCAAGCAGTCTATGGGTGTTCACAGTATCCTTTTTTCTGTGTAGGATTCACACAGTTTTTTCCATGTTGCAGTAGCTCTTGTGGTCCTGATGAAAGCCGAGCCTCTTTAGGCGTGTTGGCTGAAACATGTTGACCATTCTTTGCTGTTTATCACCATAGTCTACATCGTTGACTAGGGGTGTTCACTATTTTAATCTAGCTTCGGCACGGCTGTGATAAGAGAACTTCCCCTTGCTGTCCTGTGACTAGTTTTAATACACTTTTCCCACTGCACAATTAGTTTGTCAGCTCTGCACCCCTCACTCAGACGAATTAGCTCATCATATGTGGATTTAGTCCATCCTTTAGTGTACCATCAAAACATCCCTGAGCTCCTCCCTCTCAGAGAGGGGGTTGTAGCCCCCAGAGAAACTAGGATATTTCTCTGGGAGGAGAATCCCATATGATGAAGCATGTCACCCAGGGTGAGTGAGGGATTACGTCCTTAAAAGGGATTGCCCTTTTACTTAGTCAATTGGGCTTTTGTTTGTTATTCATACGTCACCTTTTCGTTTCTTTTCTTGGCTAGTTTAGACCTCAGGGTTCTTGTTGTTTCAGGTACTTGAGTTTGGGGATCCAACCCTGTGTGGTCTTAAAAATTCCCTTTGACCCTCCGGCTTTGAACCGTTTCTTTGCATCCTCCAATTACATGCCTTGCACAAGATTTATCTTTTTGAATATCCTATGGGGAAAATGGTGATTTTAACTCTCTGTAAAACTGTCACTTGAGGACTTTCAGTACATGGTAAAGTCATGTCTCTGCTATGAATAAAACATGACATTGCAGAAGACAAGAATGTAAAAACAATAAATGTTTCACAATTTTAATTCTGGGCAGGAAACCTGACATATTTTAGAAATTGTCATGAAATATGTGGACACATAAACGTTTTGAAAATTATTGTACATGTTTAGAAATGTGTTGTGTGTACTTTGGCATCCAAGAGGTTTGTGTGATCTTGGGAACACCTTCAATTTTTTCATTTCAGAAGTACTGGTGTTTGTAAGTCAAAGGTTTTTTGAATTGCATCTCTATCTTGGGGTGTAATTGTCTCTACTGCTTCGCTGAGTGGACTATCTGGAGAGGATTAAAATCTCCAGAGTTCTGGGCATGTACACAATGGAGTATGTCCTTACAGTGGATCAGTTTAGATAGGAATTTTCACCCCTTATAAGAAGAAAGTGAGACGTGGATAGGTGAAACCAACTCAAGGGTTGGCAATGAAGTACTGGTAGATATGTCCCAATGTAACATGAGTTTTTTGCAAAAATAAAGAAGTAACCCCTATGTCAACCTAGAAGCTCGCAGAATATGGTGAATGATATTTAAAAGTGGGACATGTAGAAATGTAATGTTACCATATCCCTGCAGTGACAAGTCCTCAAAAGCTATTTTCACTTTGTCCTGTGAGGGAAACAAGAGTACAGATTAAAATATTAATTCTGCTATATTTGGTTTCGGACCATTTAGAAAAATGATTCAACCACTAGTCTTAATATTTATTAAAATTCCAATCTAGATTTTCAATAAATATTTATGAAAAGTAACCTGTCGAAAGCAATGTTTCCTGCCTGAAACTCCTAGCGGCAATTTGTATTAGCCTGAAAGCAGGTGCCCAGCCAGTGCTTGACCTTAATGAGGTGTGAAAACTGCGCCCACTGCAGAAACCATGGCCTGGTGGAGAGGAGGAGTTTGTCTTCCCCTTTCAGGAAGACCAGTTATGGTGGACCCAGTAACTTCATTGACTTGTAAAGGGCCCGCCCTTCTATATGTAAATGTACAGTGAGACTTGAAGAAGGCAAACCTTTGTTCCCCCAGCCATGCTGGCTCCAAACCCAGTAGGGAGGAAGCTAACCCGAAAAAATGACATAAAGGAGAGGGAGTAGTCATTACCCTGGGCACTCTTCCAGGTGGGCACACAAGCTATGAACTAGGGAGAAAAGGTTTCCCCAACTTGAATGTTAGGAGTGAGTGCCCTGTGGGATTCTTTGCAGTAGGACAAACAGGATCTGCTGAAAAAGCGGTAGTATTACCCCTGGGAACTTTTACCCTATTGGTTAGGGAGCAGCCGGAGGCACCCCACACCCTAGCTAGTGCCAATCATAAATGTGGCACCGCAAGACAGCCTCCTCAGAATACTTTCTTGACCTGTGGAAGAACATAAGAATGACTGGGAGAAGATCTGAAGGGCTAGACCTGCTCCCACTTACACCCAAGAGAAAAAAGTGAACTCCAAGGGTCAGTAAGCTGCCCTCCTGTGTAGCTAAAGGGACACAACAAGTGGCAAGAGCCCTTATCTTGAAATCCCCACCTGATCAGTTGTAACTGGACCTTGCTGGAGGCCTCTGTTGGGGTGACTCCTGAGTGCTGTCACTGAGGTCCCTGGAACCTTTTGCTCTGTCTAACTAGACTTCTCCAACAATCCGTGAAAAGCTTCGGGATTTATGTTTGAAAGTACCTCTTTCTGAACTGGTCACCCCCCCTTTTTGGCTGGTATTTGATGCAATTTTTATTGCAATGCACAAGTTATAAAGATCCCCAGTGCCAGAGCTCTTTCCCTAAAACAAGGTAACTGTTCAGTTGTACCGAACTGTCAAGACCTTTAGCAGCTCTGTAATTTCCTAGTAAATGTACCCCTACATAATAAAGACGGTCCCTAATGAATGGAGCATGTATTGTGCCACCCTAAGGGACCAACCATCAAACTCATGCAGACTGCCATTGCAGGCTGTGTGAAATGGTGCAAACAAGTGTGAAAACAAGACATGGCACACACCCTGTGCGCCATGCTGTCAAGGTTTTATTCCAAACTCCCAGGATCGGTGCGTTGCTCAAATGGGTCCACCTCTCAATCGCTCCACCCTCTGATGCTATAACAGCGCAGAGGGTAAGAATGATTAAGCGAGGGAAGGAAAGGATGGGGACAGCGTGGAGGGAGACCTACAAGATAAGACAAAACACAATTACCAACCTATTCTACATCCAGTAATCCTTAACCAATAACCCAAAGCATTATACTGAGCAATAACTACCTGTAAAGGAAAATACAATGTGCGTTCTTGTAATTGCTGAGAATATCGCATATATGCAGGCTCCTTTACGTGCAACATAAGGGAGAAAAAATGCTCAAGGTAAGTATCGAGATAACACAACGTTAATACACACACACACACACCAGCTCATACATACACTGTACCCACCACAAGGACTGTTTTACATGCATCACAGAGGGGGTTGAACCTATCTCACACCAAGCCCCTGCTAGAAGAGAGAGAAAGAGCACAAAAGCATATACAGTAGTTTTAGGGATATTCATCAACATAAATGAAATATGCGGTAAATGGCATTATCCTCATGCCAAATGTTTCCTCTGTTCTTTTAGCGCAGTTTGAGTAACACATATCACAATGCCAAGCACTCCTCTGCTGTTTCATCACAGCATAAGTATTTCATCTTTTCATACCCAGAAGGCGTGTATTGTTTAAATGCTCAACACAACGATACACTGCCCACGTTGGAGGTATTGCGTCCCACCTCTCTCCTTAGGAACAAAGTTGTGCGCTTGCACCCAACGTCAGATGCACTCCCACACTTAAAACCAATGTTGTGCGCTTGCACCAGGCATCTGTTACACCTCCACACTTAGAACCAATGTTGTGCGCTTGCACCAAACGTGTGTTACACCTTCTCACGTAGAACGAATGTCGTGCATTTGCACCAAGTATCAGTTACACCTCCGTGCGAGGTGTCGGAAGGTTATGCCCCCCAACGTGGTGACAACGTCACCCTTACCGCCCTTCAATGAAGTGTCCAGAGGCGTCAGGATCCCAAGGCGTGGGTCATCTCCACAGCACGTTTCCTCGATGGTCCGAATTCGCAGCACCGATCGCTGCCTCCGCCCATCCTAAATGGATTCTGGGTAGGCGTGTCATCAGCCGGCGCGCGCGCCTACCCGGAAGCAAAGCCTGGGATATGTAGTTTTGCGAGCAATATTGCCCGTGCGCTCGCCGCGCGTCCTGTGGTCCTACCCAGCTCCGAAGAGCATGATACATGCACACAGACACTGTATGCAATCATTGTAAGTTACCCCTACATCAGACCTTATAGCCCGAAGGCAAGGTGCATTATATTACATGTGAGGACATATCTGCATGAGCAAACATGCCCATGTGCTGTCTAGTTCAATTACTAGACAGTAGACGTGAACAGGGAAGCCATCTTCAGTATATGTACTGGGCACTGGTATATGTACTGGGCCCAGCACATGATGGCTTTACTGAAACCTATGGTGTTTGTTATTAAACATCTTGTCTTAATAAATCCAGACTGATGCCAATAGTGGATCTATGAAGACATGCACCCAGAGGACACCTTAGAGGGATGTATGAGACAACAATGAAAGCCTTTACAACAAAGGCTTTTACAATGAATGCCTAATAACGACACTGGCTTTAACACGCCAGTTTCTACATCGAATACTGATATTACACCATCACATATTGAATCATTCAAAGCACCGTAACAACGATCAACTTTGAAACGTTTACCTTTTCAACGATTACCGTTATAAAGATAAATGCAAATTACTGTTTGAAATATAGTCAAGCTAAAAGAAATTGAGCTGAGTCTGTCTATTTTGGGTTCAGTGGATTGGTAGTTTTTGTAATTCGGGGGAGCTGATTGGCCATGTGTGGGAACCAATGAGCTAATGTTTCGAGTCAGCGCCCTCTTTAAGAGTAAGCCAGGCCTCGAGTGAGATCGCCAGCAGCAGTGCATGGATGGGAGGAATGAACCCAAACTCAGGCCTTCCGGTAAATGGTCCGCAATTTCCCCAGTGTGTAGTGTGGCGCACTCACCGCCGCAGCTCAAGTCAGGGGCCGCCAGTCTCTCAGGTACTTCCACTTCCAGTAACCTACGCCTCGGCACGCAGCCTTCCCAGGCAGCCACATGGCAAGTCTCTGCCACCTCGCAGAGCCCCGCCAGGGGCCGCAGAAACTATGAATGCGGTCAGGAGTGCTCCCCGTCTCCAGTACCATTCGCAGAAGAGGGTGCCTGGCCGGCCAGTCATCTGCCACGCGTCTCTGTAGAGACTCCTCCGGACAGAAAAGAGGGACACAAAGAATCTCAGGTATGCATCATTACCACCAATCCGCCATGTCCATTACCATAAATCCTCTCCCATAAACGTGCCTTTACTATGCATGCCAATTTAGTTGTAAAGGCATTCATGGTAAAGACATATTCGTGGTAAAGAATTTGTTGCAGTGGACATGCGTGGTAAAGGAATGTTTGTTGTAAATGATTCGTGGTAATGGTCATGCGTAGTTATGAACGTGTTGTAATGGCTGTTTCCCACCTTAGAGGCGCCCCCTGAAACTCCTACCATTATCTAGTGTGGTGGCTGACTGGTATCATCCAGCCTGCCATCACAGACATGTTTCTGACCCCTGCAGGCGAGAGCCTACACTCTCTGAGGCTAGGAACAATGTTTTCTCCGGCAGTAGGTGTGCACATCTCCTCCAGCAGGATGGCTAGTTATTTAGCATATCAAGGCAATGGGCTTCAGGGTTCCTGCCACCTTTGATATGCAACACTCATTTCACCCAGGCCTGGGAGATGCTACCTCCTGCCCTGAGGCCCATTTGGCATCCAGACAGATGGGAAATTAGCTATGGAGGTAGGCGTGTTTCTCCACCAGGCTAGTCATACCCCTAATGTGGGCTACCTGATGTGCTTCACAAAAGAAGGGTTCCACCATATTGATTTTTGTGGATTTATTAACTCTGGGACAGGGTTATGCCCACTCCCCACAAGAACTGGTTATTATAGGGGGTGTAGTGACACCAAGGGTAAGTAGCCCATTGGCTACTACCCTTCCCCCTCCTTAACACCCCTAAACTGAGAATTTAGGTGGCCCCTCTGACACCAGGATCTCCGATTCGACTGGCTCCAAAAGAAGAAGAACAAAGAAGAGCCGAAGAACTCGTGAACAGGGGACTATCTGTGTACTTTGGTGCCCAACCCTGCCTGCCTGCTCCTGTTCCGATAATCGCCCAGACTCGACTTGTCCTGTAGCTGTGCATTTTTCAAATGCCTTGAAAGACTGCCAGCACTTCGTCAACCAGCCGCCATCTCCCCTGAAGTGCAGGAGCCACTTCACTGCAGCCTGCAGGCACCGATTGCAATGTACGGTGTACCAATCTGCTGACCACTGGGTCCACTGACGCAGCAGTCACCCAGAAAGATTTTACCATACTCTAGGAGGTCAGATCCATCTCCCCACCACGTTTGGAGATGTCAGGACCCCCAGGAGCAGTCCTAGACCAATACCCGAGGCACTGTAGCCTGATGCAACCACCAAGGCTTGTTTGTGTTCAGCCTGAACACTAGCACCACCAAACCCGACCTGCACGTTGAATGATTTCACCAGAGGCCAGCTTCATGCTAAAAGCCATCTTGCTGTGTTTCTTCTCTCTCTTCTGCAGCTGCACAGAGAACCGTGGGAGCCTAAAACTTGACAATCCGCCGGACAAAACACCTCTGCACCCAAGCCCCCCAGCCCGAATCCATTGAAACCGATGGTGTCTCTGTGACCCTGAGACCCCCCCAGAGTGGTGCTCCCTTTTGGGTTCTGCCTGACTGGACCCCCAGTCCCTATTTGCAGCTACTTTCTTACAGGTACTTTCTCCCATTGACTTGCTTGTAGCATTCAAGGATAACACAGCTGAAAGCATCTCTACAACGCTGACGCCCCAGGGCAGGTAAAACTGAACTCTTTGTGCTTTCTTGGACCTTGGCCCCTACTCATCTTAAGTCCAGAATAACAGCCTTGCAAGTCATTTTTAAGTAACTAGACATGAAGTTTGTACCTCTGTGGAGAAACAGCGGCCCTCATCCTCCTAGACCTCTCTGCGGCATTCGACACGGTCTGCCACCGCACCCTAGTACGGCGCCTCAGCAACATCGGAATCCAGGACAAGGCGCTGGACTGGATCATCTCCTTCCTCGACGGAAGAACACAGAGAGTCCGCCTACCACCGTACAAGTCAGAGGCCTCCGAAGTCACCTGCGGCGTCCCTCAAGGATCATCTCTGAGCCCCACCCTCTTCAACGTCTACATGAGCCCCCTCGCGGCCATCGTACGCAAACACAACCTCAGCATAATCTCCTACGCCGACGACACCCAACTGATCCTCTCCCTGACCAACGACCCCGCCGCCGCCAGATCCAACCTGCACGAAGGGATGAAAGAGGTAGCCGAGTGGATGACGACCAGCCGCCTGAAACTGAACTCGGACAAGACGGAGGTCCTCATCCTGGGCTCCTCACCCTCCGCCTGGGACGACTCCTGGTGGCCTCCCGCCCTGGGCACCGCACCCAAACCGACAGACCATGCACGCAACCTGGGCTTCCTCCTGGACTCCTCCCTCTCCATGACCAGGCAAGTCAACATCGTCTCCTCGGCGTGCTTCAACATCCTACGCATGCTACGGAAGATCTTCTGGTGGATCCCCACGGAGACCAGGAAGACCGTCACCCAGGCCCTCGTCACCAGCCGACTGGACTACGGCAACGCCCTCTACGCCGGTACCACCGCCAAGCTCCAGAAGAGACTCCTGCGGATCCAGAACGCCTCAGCCAGACTCATCCTCGACATCCCACGAACCAGCCACATCTCCGGACATCTGAGAGACCTTCACTGGCTCCCCGTCAACAAAAGAATCACCTTCCGCCTCCTCACCCACGCACACAAAGCCCTACACGACCAAGGCCCGAGCTACCTCAACAGCCGAGTCAACTTCCACGCTCCCAAACGCCACCTCCGATCAGCCAACCACGCCCTCGCCGCCGTCCCCCGCATCCGAAGAGCGACTACAGGAGGAAGGTCCTTCTCCTACCTGGCCGCCAAGACCTGGAACTCCCTCCCTACCGACCTGCGCCTGACCCAAGACCACCTCTCCTTCAGGAAGAAGCTGAAGACCTGGCTGTTCGAGCAGTAGCGGCACCCCCCCTCCCCCCCCCCCCAGCGCCTTGAGACCCTACGGGTATGTAGCGCGCTTTACAAGTGTCACTGATTGATTGATTGATTGATTGTCTGTTAAGACCTCCTTAGGGAAGCCCACTCTGGAAAAGACTCCCAGGAGGGCCCTGGCCACTACAGGAGCTGTAGTGGTTCTAAGGAGAATGGCCTCTGGGTACCTAGTTGCATGGTCCACCACTAGGATATAATTGTGCCCAGATGCCGTTGGAGGGTTCAACGGACCAAGAATGTTAGTCCCTACCCTTTCAAAGGGGATCCCAACCACTGGAAATGGAATTAAGGGGGCATTTGTTATGCCACCTGACTTACCACTGGCTTGGCAAGTGGCACAGGAGTGATAAAACTCCTTGGTGTCCTCAGACATATGGGGCCAGTGAAAGTGAGGGACAAGCCTGTCCCCAGTCTTACTTTGCCCTTAGTATATTACCAGAGGAATATCATGTGCTAGAGAGAGTAGGAAACCTCTAAACTTGAGGGGTATTACCAACCTCCTGGTGGCAATATGCTTGGGGTCTCTACCCTCTGAGTATAGAAGTCCATCCGCTCGGTAGATTCTATGAGACCCACTGATATTCCCCGTTACCTCAGCAGCAGCTTGCGGTCTGAGGGGTTCAAGAGAGGGGCAGGTTTGCTGCTCCAAACTCAAATCTGCCTTGGAAGGTCCCACTGTCCCCAAGAACTCAGCCTGATCAGGACCAAGTTCCTTTGGGGCAGTACCTTCACAGAGCTAATGATGATGATGATGATGATGATGATATGGGGCTTATTAAGCACTCAAATGCCGAGGCGTCTTGGTGCTGGTGTGTGTACGCAGGGGCAGGGACTGAGCTAGATCCACTCGGGGGTAAACAGCTGGGTGTTCAAGGCTTTCCTGAAAGATAGAAGGTTAGGTTGCAGTCTCAGCGCCACTGGCAGTTTATTCCACAATTTTGCTGCACAGCTGGACAAGGACCTGCCCCCCCATATGGCCCTTGGAAACTTTGAGGTACAGATCAGGCCAAGACTGGCCGACCGTAAGTTTAGTGAGGGGGTGTAGGGCCTAAACCTTTCCTGACAGTCATCTGAACCCCCACCATATCGTGCCTTGTGCACCAGGCAGAGCGCCTTAAATTCGATTCTCTGCTGGACGGAGAGCCAGTGTAGTGCCCTTATTCCCTGTGACGTAGGATGACCCTTGGGGAGCTTTAGGATAAATCGTGCCGCAGCGTTCTGCAGTGATTGTAGTTTGCTAATCTGGTATTTATCAATGCCCAGAAACATTGCATTACAATAATGCAATTTGGACAAAAAAAGGGCAACCATTACCGTCTTCTGTAATTTAAGGGGGATAAAAGGGAAATTTTTTCGAAGGGTCTTTAACAGAAAAAAACTGGCCGACGTTAAACTAATGACCTGTGCCGACATATTAAGTTTATCATCAAAAATAACTCCAAGATTCCTGACCTTCCTAACCGGGTGAGGCCATTCCCCGGCCTCCGCCGGCCACCAGGAATTATTCCATAATGATGTCCCATTGCCGAACTCAATCACTTCTGTCTTTTCTGTATTAATCTTCAAAAAGCTTAAACTCATCCAATTCATGATGTCCTTTAGACAGGAGTGAAAGCTGGCAGCTGTTATCTCCGGCCTATCTGACAGGGATATCACCAATTGTGAGTCTTCGGGATACGACACAAATGTGAAACCATGTTTCCTGACAAGTATTGCCAGTGGCTTCACATAGACGTTAAAAAGCGTCGGGGACAGAGCTGATCCCTGCGGAACACCACAGGGCAAGTTAAAACTGTCCGATTGTAAGCCGTTCCAACTCAGACTCTGTTTCCTATCCTCAAAAAGGAGACTGATCTTCACTCTGAGTCTGTGAGGAGGATAAAGCCTTATCCTTCCTGCTCCTTCACTTGGGAGGTTTCAGGTCCATTTGTCCAGAATCCTGGGCCTGTGCAGTGGTAAGCTGTTTTGGCCTGAGCCCTGGTGACAGCAAACACACTAGCAGAGATGCCCAACATTTCTGCCAGAGTCCGGAACTCTACTTCAGCCAGGCTGAAGTTTCTAGATCATTGCCCAGCAAACAATCTACAGGTAGGTCTGGAGATACTACAACCTTTTTAGGTCCAGTTACCCCTCCCCAGCTGAGGTTGACAACTGCCAAGGAATGGTCAGCCCTGACATTGCTAGTGTTGGTTACTTGGTACACCTTTTCAAGTATGATCTGATCAGGAGACACAAGTTTCTCTGTCACCATAGTGACACTGGCCCCTGTGTCCCTGTAGGCCATTGCCTCTTTTCCATTAATTGAAGTCTGTTGTCTGTACTTGCCCAAGTTTGTTGGACTGACTAGTAAGGTGGCAAGATCTATGCCACCATCACAGACTAAAACAGCCTGAGCTGTAGTTCTGACTAAGTCAGAACCCATCTCAGAACCCAAGGTTAACCCTACTAATCCCTTAGTTGCTGTGCTACCACTTGCACTGGTGCTATGGGGTGCAGTTGCCTTAGGGGCAGTGGTAGCAGGAGTTTACTTAGCCTTTGGATAATCAGCAGCCTTTGTCCTATGGGTCTTTACCTTACAGACATAGCACCAAGGTTTCTTCTTGCCTTTCTTGGAATTTTGGGACTCACCCCCCAGATGCAGGTTTTTGAGGCCCTCGAGAAGACTCTTTCTTATCATTGCCCTTATCACCACCCTTATCCTGGGATTTAGAAGAATCTTGCTTCTTCTGGTCACCTCCATTACCATGGTTCTTCTGCTTAACCCTGGTTCGGACCCACTTATCTGCCTTCTTTCCAAATTCTTGGGGAGAAGTCAGATCCAAGTCCACCAAGTACTGATGCAAAAGCTGATTCTGACAGTTATTAAGTATGTGCTCGCTCATAATCAAATTATACAATCCTTCATAGTCCTGTACCTTGCTTCTATGAAGCCAGCCTTCCAGAGTCTTAATAGCACTGTCTACAAAATCCAGCCAGTCCTGGGCCTGTGCTTTCCCGGTGTCTCTGAACTTAATCCTGTACTGTGCAGTGGTTAAGCCAAACCCATCTATGAGAGCACTCTTCAGTACTGAGTAATTGGCATCAACCTCTTCTCTAACAGCGAGGAGCTTATCTCTACCTTTGTTGGCAAAGTAGAGCCACAGGATAGCTGCCCACTGCTCTTGAGGACCCTCTGAACTTTACAGGCCCTCTCAAAAACAGTGATCCATTTATGGATATCATCCCCCTCCTGGTAAGGAGGGACTATCCTGCCCAGGTTCATATTATCAAAATAAGTTTCCCTGATCCTAGGGACACTGTTGCTGCCACCATGGGATTCTAGTTTCAATTTCTTCCTAGCATTCTGGACTTCTAGGGTCTCTTTGTCAAGGGCTAACTGATCTCTCCTGAGCCTAAGCCTTGCTTTCTCAAGTTCAAGCAGTTGGTTCTACCTGTCAAAAGAGCTGTTGCTCTTACTAGATATGGAGGTCCTACAGAATGTCCTGAAGCATTGGATTCTCTAGAGGAGGATTGTAAACCGTCAGGGTAGGGGAGGTAGGACAGAGTGGAAGAAGTAGCGGAGTCGAGAGTTGTGGCTAACGGAGTTCTTTATTATCAAAATAAGTTTCCCTGATCCTAGGGACACTGTTGCTGCCACCATGGGATTCTAGTTTCAATTTCTTCCTAGCATTCTGGACTTCTAGGGTCTCTTTGTCAAGGGCTAACTGATCTCTCCTGAGCCTAAGCCTTGCTTTCTCAAGTTCAAGCAGTTGGTTCTACCTGTCAAAAGAGCTGTTGCTCTTACTAGATATGGAGGTCCTACAGAATGTCCTGAAGCATTGGATTCTCTAGAGGAGGATTGTAAACCGTCAGGGTAGGGGAGGTAGGACAGAGTGGAAGAAGTAGCGGAGTCGAGAGTTGTGGCTAACGGAGTTCTTTATTTATCCTCTGTACAATAGGCGTGGTGTGCAGTCCGCTACGGCGTTCTTCTGTGGTACGAGTCGTCGTCCGGTCTCCTCTCTCGGGATGCAAGAGTCCGTTCCCAGAAAAAAGAGGAGAGGGGGGTTTTAGTGTTATGTACTCTGCTTACAGCGGATAACAGGGAAGGGAGTGAGGGGGTTCCAACGCTTTCACCGGCCACCACCGAGTGGAACTTAAGATAAGACAACCAACGGAAGAAAGGACGCTGCCGTCCTAAGTGACCTCCTGCTAACCCCTACCCATTCCCTCCCGTGCTGTGTATTATGCCCCGGAGTTTTCTCCGTACCTGTTGCAGCCACACTTCTCCTGAAGTGTGGCTGGGCGCTACGCGTTGTCGTTGGCCTCCCGGCTTCTCCACCCACGATGTCTCCCTGCACTCGTCCTCCGTGGAAGGGGCCTGGATCCGCTCCTCGGTTCGCTGCACTCCTCCGGTTTCGTTCTCCTGCACGTCTTCACCTGCTGCTCTCCCGGCTTTCGCACTGGCGTCTTCCGCTTCCACCTTCTTTACGACCAGCGAGGTGTGGGATTGGTCGGTCACTGGTGACGTCACAGGGGCAAACTCCACCTCCGATGGGTCGGGATCGTAGTTAAAGGGGCCATCCCATCCCTGTGGGTGAAAAGGACAAGTAGCTTCACACATGGGGCCACACGACCCCGTGGCCCCGTGACACATCTCCTCACCCGGCTTTCCCCGCTCGGGGGAAAGGGGGTAGCGGGACAAATAGTCGGCATTTGTCTGATCGGAGCCCTTCCGATGGTGAACGGCAAAGTCATAGGGCTGAAGGGCCAAAAACCAACGGAGGATGCGGTCATTGCGACCTTTGTTCTGCTGTAGCCAGGATAGGGGGGCATGATCAGTGAAAAGAGTAAATCGACGTCCCTCCAGGTAGTACCGTAGTTTGTCAATTCCCCACTTTAGGGCCAGGCACTCTTTCTCAATGGTGGGATAAGCGGTTTCCCTGGGGAACAACTTACGGCTTAGATAGAGGATGGGTCGCTCTCTATTTTCCTCATCTAACTGGGAGAGTACCGCCCCCAGTCCGACCCCTGACACATCTGTTCGTAAGAGGAAGGGTTTGGTAAAGTCCGGAGTGATCAAGACGGGAGCTGTCGTTAAGGCCTTTTTGAGGGTCTGAAAGGCGGCCTGTACCGGGGGAGAGGGATGGGTGAGGTGTGATGAGAGAGCCGATTTCTTTAGCAGATCAGTGAGGGGAGCAGAAATACTGGCGAAGTGGGGTATAAACCGGCGGTAGTATCCCACCAGTCCCAGAAATGCCCTTAGGTCTCTTTTCGTCGTAGGGAAAGATTGGGAGCTTATGGCCTTTACCTTTTCTTGTTGGGGAAAAATACGGCCTTCTCCGAGAACATACCCTAAATAATTGACACGAGTGAAGGCGAACCTAGACTTCTTTGCATTTATGTGTAACCCTGCATCTTGAAAGGCTCGTAGGATTTGCTTCAGGTGTTGCATATGCTCGGTCCAAGATGGACTGAATACGACAATGTCGTCTAGATATGCTGAAGCATATTTAAGGTGGGGGGTCAAGAGAGTGTCCATGAGGCGTTGAAAAGTCGCCGGGGCCCCATGTAATCCAAAAGGGAGAACTGTAAAGTGGAAGAGGCCGTCAGGGGTTGCAAATGCTGTTTTCTCCTGGTCGGGAGGATGAAGGGGAACCTGCCAATACCCCTTGGTGAGGTCGATAGTTGTTATATATCGAGCCTCACCAAGGCGTTCTATAAGCTCGTCTACCCGGGGTAATGGATATCCGTCTTGTTTAGAGACCTGCTGAAATATAAATCCTATTGGATATAATGGGATTTATATTTCGATGGACAGGATGTGTTTACATTTCGGGTCCGAATTGGCCTGCTTGCCAGCCGTATACTTTTCGTGCCTTTGCCTGGTCAAGATTTTTACGTTCGGACTAAGTCTGTGTTTTGGAGCTCAGAATCCTTCAGCAGGGCAAGGCTGCAGGCTATATTTGATGATGGTTTCCACAAGACTGGATACCTTCCTCCGAGAGCCCACTGAAATAGATTTGGTGCTGCGGAGAAGCTTCAAACAGGAGAAACCTGTTTCATCGGCCCAGTGAAGTCGCACCTTAGCCAGATCAGCTTGGTGGTTGGTCAAGGTGCTCTGGTAGCTGGAAGTTTGGCTGAAAGGTTTCTAACTTGCAGGAAGCTGGCTTTTTATGTAGGGTACCAAAATGAGGTACACTAAGTAGAACGTCCAGGCAACCATTATTGGCTTACAGGACTGAAATTAACAATCCCAAATGCTCTCTTTTGTGGTAGTGTGGGTGAGCAGTTCAGGCTTATCATAGGGTAGTGTTAAACATTTGTTGTACACACAGAGTCAATAAATCCTCAAGAAGAAACTCAACACTAATTTAGAACATAACCTAGATTTGTATGTAATGTTATATACCAAGAACTTCATAGTCGCATAAGTACTTTAGATGTTATTACATTTTTCAGTAGAAATGGTAGAAAATTACAGCTGTCAGATTTGAGGCATGAGCCTCGAGCATGGTAATGTTATCCTATGGGAGAAACATTCACTGCCTATGGTGACTTGCAAACACCTTACAGGACTGTTCTTCTGGACTTGAGGTGAGTATGGGCCGAGGTTCAAGAACGCACCAAGAGTTCAGTTTTACCTGCCCTTGGTTGTCAGGGTGCAAAGGTGCTTTCAGGTGTGGTTGCCTCGAACGCTACATGTGAAAGTCAATGGGAGAAAGTACCTGTAAGAAAGAGGCTGCAAGCAGGGACTGGGGACCAGTCCAGAAGGACCCAAAGGTGTGCTATACTCTTGGGGTTCCCAGTACCACAAAAACACAGTCAGTTTCAATGGACTTGGTCTGGCAGATCTCGGGTGCATAGAAGTTTTGTCTGGCAGGTTGTCGAGCTTGAGGCTCACACGGTTTTCAGGGCACCTGCAGAAGAGGGAGGAAAAACACAGCAAGATGACTTCTGGTGTGAAGCTGGCCTCTGGTGAAGTCTCTCGATGCGCACGTCGGTTTTGGTGGCAGAGGTGTTCGGGTTGAAGGCAAACAAGTCTTTGTGCTTGCAACAGGCTTTGGTGCCTTGGGTATTGGTGTAAGATGGCTATTGGGGGTCCTGGTATCCCCAAACCTGGTGGGGAGATGGATCTGACCTCCTGGAGCACAGTGACCTCTTCCTGGGTGGCTGCTGCATCAGTGGAACTGGTGGTCAGCAGATCGGTATACCAGACATCGTGTTCAGTACCTGCAGGCTGCTGGGAAGTGCCTCCCCCCGTCAAGGGAGATGCTGGCTGGTTGATGAAGTGCTGGCAGCCTTCCAAGGTTTTTGGAAGGTGCACAGCTGCAGGACGAGTCAGGTCCGGGCGATTGCTGGAACAAGAGCAGGCAGGCAGGGTTTGGCAGCAAAGTCCACAGCTAGTCCTCGGTTCTTGCGTTCTTCGGTTCTTCTTTGACCTTCTCCACTCTTTGACCTTGATCCACTCCAGATCCCCGTCCGACCCTCTCCCACACCACATCTTCAACAAAGCCGGCAATTCCATCGCACCCCACCTGCGCAACATCATCAACCTCTCCTTCGAGACCGCTACCTTCCCTGAGAACTGGAAGCACGCAGAGATCAACGCCCTACTGAAGAAACCCAAGGCGGATCCGAGCGACCTCAAGAACTTCCGGCCCATCTCCCTGCTTCCGTTCCCAGCAAAGGTCATCGAGAAGATAGTTAACATCCAGCTCACCCGTCACCTCGAAGACAACAACATCCTGGACCCCTCCCAATCAGGATTCCGCAGCAACCACAGCACCGAAACCGCCCTCATCGCCGCCACAGACGACATCAGGATCCTTCTAGACAACGGCGAGACGGTGGCCCTCATCCTCCTGGATCTCTCCGCCGCCTTCGACACCGTCTGCCACCACACACTACGCACGCGCCTCAAAGACGCAGGGATCCGGGAGAAGGCCTTGGACTGGACCACCTCCTTCCTCTCCGGCAGAACTCAGAGAGTCCGCCTCCCCTCGTTCCGGTCCGAGGCCTCCAAAATCATCTGCGGCGTCCCACAGGGTTCCTCCCTCAGCCCGACGCTGTTCAACGTCTACATGGCACCACTAGCACGCATCGCCCGACAGCACAACCTCAACATAATCTCCTACGCCGACGACACGCAGCTGATCCTCTCCCTTACCAAGGACCCTCTAACCACCAAATCCAACCTCCACCAGGGAATGAAGGCCATCGCCGACTGGATGAAGGAAAGCCGACTTAAGCTGAACTCAGACAAGACGGAGATCCTCATTCATCCTCGGGTCCAACCCCTCATCATGGGATGACTCCTGGTGGCCCGCATCACTGGGGACCCCCCCGGCCCCTACCGACCACGCACGCAACCTGGGAGTCATCTTTGACTCGAAACTCACCGTGACCAAACAAGTCAACGCAGTCTCCTTCACCTGCTTCAACACCCTCTGCATGCTCCGCAAGATCTACAGATGGATCCCGACAAACACGAGGAAAACAGTCACCCAGGTCCTAGTCAGCTGCAGACTCGACTACGGAAACGCCCTCTACGCCGGAGCCTCGTCCAAGCTCATCAACAGACTACAAAGAATCCAGAACGCCTCTGCACTCCTGATCCTCGACGTCCTGCGCCGCGACCACATCACCCCCCACCTGAGGAACCTACACTGGCTCCCCGTCGACAGAAGGATCTCCTTCAAGCTCCTGATCCACGCGCACAAGGCATTCCACAAACCGGCCCAGCCTACCTCAACAGCCGACTCTCCTTCTACGTACCCAACAGGATACTCCACTCCGCTGACCACGCCCGGGCCACGGTCCCACGCATCCGTACAACCACTTCCGCAGGCAGATCCTTCACCCACCACGCCGCCAAGACCTGGAACACCCTCCCCCTCTACCTATGACAAACCGAAGACCTACTGACCTTCAGGAGACAACTCAAGACCTGGCTTTTCGACCAGTAGCAGCAGCACCCCCCCCAGCGCCTTGAAACCCTTACGGGTAAGTAGCGCGCTTTACAAATTAATTGATTGATTGATTGATTGATTCTTCTCTTGGAGTCAGTGGAATCTGAGTTCTTGGTGTCAGCGGCCTCCTAAATACTACATTTAGGGCAGTGAAGGGTAGTAGCCAATAGGCTACTTACCCTTGAGGTCACTACACCCCCTATATGACCACTTTCTGTAGGGAGTGGGCATAACCCTGTCCCAGAGTTCCTAATTCCACCAAACTCAAGATGGTGGAGCCCTTCTTTCGTGAGACTAGCCTGTTGGGGCAATACGCCTACTTGCATTGCTAATTTCCCGCCTGTCTGGGTGCCAAATCGGCCTCAAGGCAGGGGGTGGCAACTCCCAGGTCTGGGAGAAGCCAGAGTCACATATAAAAGGTGGTAGGGGCTTTGAAGCCCCTGGCCTCTATATGCTAAATCACTAGCCATCCTGCTGGAGGAAGTGTGAAGACCTTCCCCCAGAGCAAGCATTGCTCCTGGACTCAGAGAGCTGCTGTAGGGGTGACTTACATATATTTCATGCAGTGTCTGTGGGCATGGAACACTGGGTGTGTGCCATGTCGTGTTTTCACTCTTGTTTTCACCATTTCACACAGACTTCAATGGCAGTCTGAATGAATTTGGTGGTGGTTCTCTTAGGGTGGCACAATACCTGCTGCAGCCTTTAGGGACCCTCTTTAGTACCCATGACCTAGATACCAGGGGTACCATTTACTAGGGACTTGCAGAGATGCTGAAGGTCTTGCCAATTGGGTACAATCAAATAGATATCTTGTTTTAGGGAAAGAGCACTGGCACTAGGGACCTGGTTAGCAGGAACCTCATTAAATACCAGGCAAAAAGGGTGGGTGACCGTGTCAAAGCGTGCGCGTTCCTACACCCTCCCCTCACCACCAAAGGAAAGAGAATGAGAGTAACCTTTCCCAAGAGAGTCTTCATTTTCTAAGTGGAATAACCTGGAACAGCCATCTGCATTGGTATGGTCATCCCCAGGTCTGTACTTCACAGTAAAGTCCATTCCCTGTAGGTTAAGGTATTCATCTTTCATTTGCAACAGCCATCTGAGAGGCCTGTGGTCAGTTTGTACAAGGAAATGAGTACCAAACAGGTATGGTCTCAGCTTCTTCAGGGACCAAACCACAGCAAAGGCTTCCCTCTCAATGATACTCCAATGCTTTTCTCTGGGGAGCAACCTTTTGCTAATGAAAGCAACAAACAGAGCAATGGCCATCATTGTTGGTCTGGGATGGGACCGCTCCTATCCCATGTTCAGAGGCATCAGTCTGCATTATGAACTGCTTAGAATAATCTGGAGCTTTTAGAATGGCAGCTGAGCACATTGCTTTCTTCAGAGTGTCAAAAGCCTTTTGACAGCTCACTGTTCAGTTTACCTTCTTTGGTTGCTTCTTGGAGGTCAACACTATGAGGGGTGCCACAGTGGTACCATACCACTTTACAAACCTCCTGTAGTACCCAGTCAATCCAAGGAATGCCCTGACTTGAGTCTGGGTTGTTGGAGCTGCCCAGTCCACAATTGTTTGGATCTTGGGCTGTAAGGGCGGAACTTGACCTCCACCTACAAGGTGGGCCAAGTATACAATAGATCCCTGCTCTATCTGGCACTATACAGAGCCCCAAGGAGATTGCCATGGTGGATCAGGTGATCCTGCCAAGTAGAGCTTTAGACATCAATATCTCTTACAATCGACCCCTGAACAAGAGGAACCCTCCTACGAACCTATCCTCTCATACTCCCATCCCGGCGCCAGGAGCCATCCTAGGTTTTGAGAACCACACCCACAACTCCTACTTCACCACCCCCTCACCTAGTATCCAATCAAGTAACATCTCTTACAATTGACCCCCGGACAAGAGGGACCCTCCCACAACCCTATCCTCGATGCACACCCCTCCAATACATACCTCTCCACCCTTGGCTATTTCCCCCTCCCCCTCTCCTGACACCCTTACTGGTAGATCTCACTACGCAGACTCAGATCATTGTTACCCTCCAATCTACATCCCAAACCTTTCCACAACTCCCCTACCCCCAGAACAAATAATTAACTCACCTACCACACCAGACCCTAGGCTCGATGAAATCCTACTTTCACTACAATATATCAAAGATGACCTTCAAACGCTACGGAACTTGATCCAGCAGCAACCCAAGATCAGACGACATGCAGATGATAAAAACTGGAACCCTCACTGTAACAGCACCACACTCCAGCACCAGTTGCATTTACGATCCCCTAATCATCCACCCCCAAGATAGAGAACAGTTACATACCGTAACACCACACCCATCCAGTCCGCAGGAAGAATACTCTTTCAGACAAGGATATACACTCCCTCCTTCTGTCTTACGATACCCCCCCAGCCAGAACACAGTAGACCCGAACAATCTGAATAAATCTTCCCTAATCTAAACCATCCATCACTCTACACACAGAGCCCCTAATCACAATATCAGAGGTATA
Organism: Triturus cristatus; assembly: GCF_964204655.1. Lineage (NCBI taxonomy): Eukaryota > Metazoa > Chordata > Amphibia > Caudata > Salamandridae > Triturus > Triturus cristatus. Next base: position 460,444,599 of record NC_140590.1, on the reverse strand, counting down.
ACCCTGGAGAACCTTATGCAAGTTCCGTAACATAGGAACCTCCAACTACAACCAAGCCGCGTCTCAAATACATTCTACTAAATTGTAGATCAGCCTCAAAACACGCTGCTGACATAGCTGACCTAATACTCACTCACGAACCTGACCTCCTAATCCTAACTGAAACATGGCTAAATGATTCGTCCATGCCTATCCTCGATATACTGGTTCCCCCCAATCATGACTCAACCAGACTAGACAGACCCGATAGACCAGGAGGCGGTATTGCCTGCATTCACCGGAACAATCTCTCAGTTAACCGCTCACCTTCACTGGATTTATCTTCATGTGAATACCTCTGCCTAGATATCACAAGTAATAACAAACCTATCTGCTCACTGCACTCATTCTACCACCCGCCAGGCCATAACCTCACTTTCATCGAGCAATTCATGCATATCGTGACCACACACTATACTGGTCAACAAAATACCTATATATTCCTTGGTGATTTCAATCTCCATTGGAACGACCCAGCAGTAAATAGCCTCAAAACATTCCTTTCGGACCTTGACCTCACCCAAATCTGCAATAGCCCCACTCATGTCAAAGGCTCAACCCTTGAGTTGGTTATTGCCAACCCAGAGGCCATTTAGCTCAACACAATCCTCCCATGCGATTGGTCTGATCATCATTCCATCACCTTCTTCATCAAGGAATCAGTTAAACTACACTAAGCATAAGCTATGAGATCTAAAATATGGAAAAGGAACCTAAAAAACTCCCTCACAGACCTATCCACATCCACACGTGTCAGCCTCCTGCTCTCCCCGGAAGACCTAACGGATGTTCAAGCTTTGACACAACATTACTTTAACTCTATGACCACAATAGTAGACCCAACCACACCTCTACAACTGGAGAGGCTCTCTACTAAAGACTCTCAACCTTGGTATGGCGGTAGACTCAACAAGGACAGATGAACCCTAAGACTAGTTGAACGGCAATGGAGGTCATCACCATCCACAGACCCCCTCAAACTGCTCAGATTCAACAGAAACTCGTACTATAGAAAGATCAGACATTCAAAAGCAAACTTTTTCAAAAATCAGCTAGATCAAGCCAAGAACCGACCCAAAAAACTATGTGAACTAGTCAAAACTCAATCTATTAGCGTAGCCCACCCTCCCCAAGCTGGACAATGCACTCCACACAGCTGCAAAGAATTTGCCTCCTTCTTCACGAAAAAGACAGAACTCTAAAATCGGACCTACTTAAGGCCCTAATAGCTCAGACTGATACTCAGATGGACACGCCACCTCATACTATAGCTACCCCAATCACTTGCACGTCTAAGCTCGTCCTAAAAAATAACGCCTCCTGGGCCTCCTTCACAACTTGTGAAGAAGCAATTGTAAAAGCACTCAAGTCCTTGAACCCCTCCAATCACTTCTCAGACCCCTTCCTGAAAACTACCTCAAAGACTTCATACCGGTACTTCTGCCACTTTGGACACAGATTATCAATGCCTCCCTACTCCAAGCAATTATTCCTGAAATTCTCAAATCGGGACAAGTTTCTCCCATCCTAAAAAAAATGACGGCGGACCCCACAGATTTAAATAACTACCGACCAATTTCCAACATCCCAACTCTGGCTAAATTCCTAGAAAAAGGTGTTCTCAGCCAGTTAGACAACCACATCACCAATTTCCACCTGCTCAATAATTTCCAATCTGGCTTCCGTGCAGGGCATAGTACGGAATCGGCTATGACCCACGTAGTAGACGACGTACTAAAAATCCTAGACCAGAACGATACCTGCCTACTTATCCTGCTTGACTTATCTTCGGCCTTTGACACTGTCAAAAATTATAATCTATTAGACATCTTGAAATACAGAATGGGCTTATCAGGGTCAGTACTAAATTGGTTTACCTCTTTCCTCCGTAATAGATTCCAAAGTTTCAAGGTCAACCAATCCCTGTACATGGCCGTCCCAGTCACATTAGGAGTCCTGCAGGGATCCTCCCTCTCACCCACTCTGTTCAACCTATTCATGGAGCTGCTCACTGAGATCCTCAACTTATCAAATATCCACTTTCAAATGTACGCAGACGACACACAACTATATTTAAAGATAAACTCTCCTGATGACATCAAATCTCTCAATCTATCTCTACAAAAAACACAGTCTTGGTTGACTGAAAACTACCTCAAACTAAACGCCCTCAAAACTGAATTCCTACTAATCGCCCCACCTAACTAAACAGCCATAATACAAGTATGGCTTAAACAACTTACAGCGCTCAACTGCCAACCTCTTATAATCGATTCAGCGAAATCACTGGGAGTAACTCTGGACAGTAACCTAAACATGCAAAAACATATCAGTGCCACAGCAAAAATAGCTAACTTCCAGATGAACACCCTGAGAAAATTAAAGTAAATGACTTCAAACTGGCAGTCCAAGCACTAGTAATTCCTAGACTAGAATATGGTAGTGCAACTCTCTGTGGACTCCCTAGATCTACAACTGCCCCTTTAAGAGCATCACTTAACTCAGAGGCCAGGCTCATTACAGGCTCCAAAAGAAATTGCCACATTTCACGTGATTTCAGAGTGCTCAATTGGCTACCCTTCGAAGCAAGAATTCAATTAAAAATCGCCTGCATGACGCACAGTCCTACATCACAACACACTGAGGCATCTGGCCCAGAAACTGGAGCTCTCCTGTGGAAACAGATCCTCCAGGAGCGCCAGCAACCTTCTTCTGAAACCTCAAATATTTGCCAAGAAGAAAACATAACCGTGCCTTCTCTGGAATCGCTCCAGGGATTTGGAATGCACTACCCCCAGAAACCAGACTTAATCCCTCAACAGCCTCCTTCAAAAAAGAAGTTAAATCTCTTCTCATGACGAAATTCACTTGAACATTGTAGCGGACTCTTAGATCAACTAGCTGTACCATAAGACATTACTTTTGTTATACGATGTTTCCTTTCTAGATTGTCTTTTTTGTTTAACTACCGTACTTGTAAAATGCTCTGATACCCGCAAGGTTCATGTCCGCGCTATATAAAACCTTCAAAATAAATAAATAAATAAATATGCTGCACTAAAAGACTCCAACCCAGTAAGGACTTTGTTCACCAACATGTGGAAGGTGGCAGTGGCATTCTTTAATCCAAATAGCATTCTAGTAAACTGGTAATGTCCTTCTAGGGTCGAGAATGCAGATTTCTTTTTTGCTCCTGGGGTTAGACCAATCCGCCAGTACCCTGATGTCAATTCAAGAGTAGTGAGAAATGTGGCTGCTCCCAACCTGTCAATTAATTTAGCAGCTCTTGGGTTAGGGTGTGCATCTGTCTTGGTGACAGCATTGCCACCTCTGTAGTCCACACAAAACCTCAGCTCTGGTTTACAAACCCTTGGAATGAGGCATGAGGACTAAGGCCACTGGGTTAGGCCAGGGACTGTCCGAGGGTTAAGTCACCCCTAACACCAGCATCTTGCTGACTTCAGCCCTGAATTTTTCTCTAACTTGGTCAGACTGTCTGTATGTTTTGTTCTTGACAGAATTGCTGTCCCCAGTGTCAACATCATGGGTACACCAGGTTGTCTGACCAGGGGATAGTGAAAAGAGCCTAGTATACTGCCTCAAATCTTGCCTGCGGTCAACTTGATGTTGGGTAGAGAGGATGTCTGAGAAGACAACTCCTTCAACTGAGCCATCTTTAGGACAGTGGCAGAGGAGGTCAGGAAGAGGTTCAATCTCTTCTTCCTGATCTTCATCAGCAGAGCCGGCTCTAGGGCGGTGCGACTGGTGCGACCACACGGGGTGCTGACTTCAGGGGGCATAGAGTTTGCAAGTTTATTTTGGTTTTAAAAGCACCTGCAACCGTGTTCCTGGCCTCTATTAATTATCTGGCAACCATAAAAATGTCAAGATAACTCCATGATTAATGTTCTTCCTGGAGAGAGATCGGAGCTTCGTCTAGTGGAAGTTTTGACTCATCATAAGGTACAGCGCAGAGTTAATATGCCTGCTGCAAAGAACATGCACCATGCATATCACAAAGTGCAAAATAGGTCAGTGGGTTACTGTTTTTGTAAGAGTCCTCCTTAATATTGCAAAAAGGGTTAATATGGGTAGAAATTGCTAATTATTAAAGAGAACTCCCAACTATGGTGTTCCTTTTCAATTCTGAGTTTGTGCTTCTCCAGACCAAGCCCTCTTAAACTATCTTAGCTACCAGTATGGATGACATGTCACTCCTACAGCTTGAAGTCCTATGGCATATGTAACATTTCCTGCACACTGATTTACACATGTATGATTGATTGTCTCTGTGTAATGTATGTGTGATGCATAGTGCTCCGACACCTTACACTGCTATGAGTGGCGCTATATAGCTAATTAAATGCATCTGAAAGAGATAGTTATGGAGACTTGAGGGGCACTGTTCAAAGGTAGTGGTTTAGGAATCTGCTGTTCCATCATAGATGGAGGGGCGCCAACAAACATTGTTGCACTGGGGGCAAGCAGCACTAAAGCCGGCCCTGCTCATCAGTGGCCATCAGTATGACCAAATCAGCCCTGTCATAGAAAGGCTTCAGGCGGCTTACATGGATGACCCTGTCAGGGCTCCTGCAATTGCCTATGTCAACCAAGTAGATGACCTAACCTTTCCTCTTAAGGATAGAGTAGGGACCACTCCATTTGTCCTGGAGGGCCCTAGGAGCCACAGGCTCCAACACCTATGCCTTCTGCCCTGGTCGGAACTCCACCTGTGCCGCCTTTTAGTAATACCAGAGCTTCTGGAAATCTTGGCTTGGCTCGAGGTTTTTAATTGCTTTGCCCATGTGCTCAGCCATTCTTGAACACTGGCCAAGCACATAGCCCACAATATCCAGCTTGGGCTCTTAGAGAGAGACCTTGCAGCCTACCTTCACTAGACTTATTAGTCCCCACACGTGATTATCAAACAGAAGCTCAAAGGGACTAAAGCCCATTGCCTTCTGTGGCACTTCTCTGTAGGAGAAAAGTAGGCATGGCAAAAGGACACCCCTGCCAGCACACCTTTGGTATTGGGTATGGGCAGCTAGTAAGTATTACTTTCCCTGTAAACACAGAGAGGTGCCTCGTGCTTCAGGACTCCATCTTGAAGTGCCACAACCCTCACAGCTGAGCTCACAGAAAAAAAATCCATCTAATTCTGAGTTTTTCAGGGAGTCCCATGATCATAGCTTTCGTGGTCTTGATTAATCTTTCAACTAGACCATTGGTTTGTGGGTGATATGAGATGGTAAACTTGTATGTTACCCCACACTCTGCCCACATGGCCTTTAGGTAGCCAGACTTGGAGCTAGCACCTCTGTCTGACACCACCTCCTTAGCAAAACCCACTCTAATAAAGATACTGATGAAGGCCCTGGCAGCTGCAGGAGCAGGGTCAATCTTAAGTGGGATTGCTTCAGGATACCTGGTGGCATGATCCACTACTACCAGTATGAATCTGTTTCCTGGTGCTGCTGGAGGGTCAGGGGGACCCTGTCAATCCCTATCCTTTCAAAAGGAACCTCAACTACTGGGAGTGGAATTAAAGGGACCTTTGGGTGGTTACCTGTCTTTCCACTGGCTTGACAGGTAACACAGGAGTTACAAAACTCCTTCACCATCTGGGACATGTTTGGCCAGTAGAAGTGGGTGACTGCCTGGCCAAGATTCCCAGGGGATGGCATGTGCCAAAGAGAGTAAGAACTCCCTGTATTGCTGAGACACTACCATTCCCCTAGTTGCACCAGGTTTGGGATCTCTAACCTCAGTATACACCAGCCCCTCCTCCCAATAGTTCCTATGGGAGCAATTGACATCTCCCTTTTCCTGTGCAGCAGCTTGCTGTCTCAGCCTCTCAAGAGTGAGACACATTTTCTATCCCTGGCACAGCTCTTCCCTACAGTGTCCCCCTGGACTTATGAGCTCTTCCGTGTAAAGTCCAAGATCCTGGAGCTCAGTTCCCTCTAGGGCTAGCAGGTCTTCTCCCTGAGGAGAGGGGACCTGAGCTTGTGGATACTCAGAAGTTGGTTTCCCAAACTCCTTGCCTTTTTTCTTGGAGCATTGGGCCATCACTCCAGGCTCCAGTTCTTCTTTTTTACCCTGGGCTTCACTCTGTGCTCTTGTTTTTACACACACCCATTCAGGTATTCCCAGCATGGCTGCCTGAGATCTTAGCTCTACCTCATCCCATGCTGAGGTCTTAAGATCATTCCCTAACAGACATTCAGCAGGAATTGCAAAGGACACAACCGCCTTCTTATGGCCAGGAACCCCTCCCCACTCTAAGGTCACCATAGCTATAGGATGAACCTTAGTATGGTTTTCAGCATTGGTGACTGGATACGTTTGTCCAGCTAAGTACTGCTCTAGGGATATCAGTTTTTCAGTCACCATAGTGACACTTGCATCTGTATTCCTCAGTGCTTCTCCTCTAACCCTGTTGATATATGGCTGTTGTCTATACTTCTCTAAATTTCTGGGCCAGGCTGCCAGGAGAGCAACATCCACCCACCCTCTTTGATTAAGGTAGCTTCAGTGTGGTCTCTGACTTGTTCCTGGTATACCAAGGATCTCATCTGGAGGCTCACCACCCCAGTGGTAACTTGGGGTGCACTTTTGGAAGCATTTTTGGGATAGGAACAGTCCCCAGTTCAGTGTTCGAGTCTCGGCTGGGACGCTCAACATCCTGTGATTCTGAGCAAATCACCTAATCTCCCTGTGCCTAACAAAAATGAATGTGTCTGTTTGTAACGTAACTGGTGCTCATGTAAAGCGCTCTGATACTTTCGGGTCAAGCTTGCGCTATATAAAACTCCACACACACATCTCTGGGCCCACCTTCCTAAACAGGTTTTTTGGGGCCTTTAGAAGACTCCTTGCATTTTTCTTTAGACTGTTCTACATCTGTCCTTTGGGGGAAGGGGGGTTTGCAACCCTTTTCTTCTGGTGACCCCCACCATGAGACTTTTTGGATACCCTAGTTTGCAGTGGTAATTTGTGAAAAAATAAGTGCCGAAGCTCTCGTCATGAGGCAGCTTGCACCAGTCCATTGCTTCTATTATCGCTGCCTATACCAGAACTAACTACTAACCCAAAAACCCTACAAGTGCAGAACAGAAGAGGCCTAACGGCCAGAGCTTCCAACTTTGAAGCTGGGGAACCAGGTTCAAGTCTCGGCTTAGGCTCAACATCCTGTGATTCTGGGCAAATTACTTAATCTCCCTGTGTCTACAAAAAATGAAGGTGTCCTTAATTGGTGCTCATGAAAAGCGCTCCAATACCTTTGGGCCGAGTTTGCACTATAAGTGCTGGGGTTGACGATTAAGTGCTGGTGCCAAGCATGGTAAACCACTGACTCAAATTAAGCACTGGTCTTGACCAAGTGGTTGGCCTTCCTCCCCAAATCCTGGGGAGAGACCAAACCTAGGTCCACCAAGTATTGATGCAATTTTTCAGAAGTATAGTTACTTAGCAGATGCTCTTTCATAAGTAAATTATAAAGCCCATCATAGTCTTGCACCTTGCTTTCTTTTAACCAGCCACTTAGGGTTTTGACTGAAAAGTCAACATAATCAGCCCAAGACTGACTCAAGGTTTTGTGAGTCTCCCTGAACGTAATCCTGTACTCCTCAGTGGTGATTCCAACGCCCTCAATCAGGGTATCCTTCCTGAGGTCATAGGACTCAGCAACTTCCTCATTAAGTGTCAGGAGTCTAACCCTGCACTTGCCTGAGAAAAGCTCCCTGAGTAGAGAGCCCCAGTATCTCTGGTGTAACCGCCTCACTTTGTATGCCCTCTCAAAGGGAATAAACCATTTGGTAATGTCATCACCCTCAACATATTTAGGGACAATCCCTTTGTGGATTTTAGGATCAGAAGTTTCCTCTTTCTCCCTATTTACTTTGCTGCCACCATTGATGGGTTCTAGGTCCATCTTAGCCCTTTCTCTTTCTATGGCCAGGAGTTTGACCTTAAGGTCAGCAGACGGTATATCTGTCATCGTTGTGACAGAAAAACTTGTTCACTAAAATCTAGGCTTATTTTTAAAAAGTGGACTGAGTTGGCCAGCTGGCTGATTTTATAAAATCTACTTTTAAAAAATCCACTTTACCTGGAAAAGCCTTCCAGGCCATAGCACACACCCTACGTCCACTTTCTACAGAAACCACTGCACCTAGCGTACCAGCTTTGTAGACATTACTGGCTGAAACCTTGAACAGTTTTCTAAAAGATGTCAGCCATTGGTGAGCTTTGTCAAATCTACACTTCCTTTCCATCTTCTTAAATACTTAGGGATAATGCATTACACATAGTTTCGTAGACAACACACATAGAGCCATATGTAGGTAGCTAAATACCGGTCGGTAACGGCCGAAATTCGGTAAATATCCCGTTACCGACCGGTATTCAGTCAAGTGAGATGTAGGAGGCCAAAAACAAGTTTTCGGTAAATATGAATCGGTAAATACCGATTCATTTTTACCGAATTCAAAAATACCGATTCATATTTACCGAATCAATATTTTCCGAATCGGTAAATATGAAGTGGTAAAACGAGAAAAGAGATGTAGGTAAATTCGGTATTTAAGAAATCCATGAAATTCGGTAATTAAGAGTCGGTAATTAACACAGATTGAAAGCAGGTGGTAAGCATCAACAGTGCATATAAGCAATCCCAAAATGCAACAGCGTCGGCAAAATGGCCGCTCTGTATGTCATTGCAAGGCGCCTACGTCTACAGGCAGCAGGTCTGAGGATTTGGAGACGGGAGGAACGCATTTACAGACAGCGCATCACACTCTTCCAACAGACTGAGGCAGAGATACATGAAAGGTACAGGCTACACCCACAAACCCAATTACCCTGAGAGAATTGTTGATAAGGCCCTTAAGAGAGCGAGGAATAATAACAGAGAGGCCCTTCTGGAAGATAAAGTGGTTAACCAGACCGATGAGAGACCTATCTGTGTAACCACTTACAACACACACTCTAACCAGATCACTAAGATAGTGAATAAACACTGGCGTCTTCTAAATTGCTGTGGCTTGAACATAACCAAACCTATGTTTGCTCATAAGAGGGGCCGTAACCTGAGAGACATGCTCGTTCATACTAGACCCAAGAACACTTCCCGGCCCAGAATCGTTGGTCTACTACCTCCTGTACAGGGGCATCACCCCTGTGGCAACGGCAGCACCTGTCACCTGACGAAAAAAAGTAAACACATTACATTTCAGAATGGCGAAGAGTGGGATCAGAGGAGTTTCACCAACTGCAATAGCAAAAATGTTGTCTATTTAATCACCTGCCTTTGCAGTCTTGAGTATGTGGGGATGACATCGAGACCAATCAAGGTATGTATTGGCGAACATCGCAGCAATGTCAGATGTGGTAGGAGCACTACCAAAATGTCTAATCACTATATCTCCAGGGGACATGGCATAGACGATCTACAATGGACAGTGATTGAACAATTGGGCAACGAACATGGCCTTCTTGAAAAAGAACAGAGGTGGGTTTTTCGTCTGAAAACCCATATCCATGGATTAAACGAGGATATACCATGGAATCAGTTCCTTGTTTGACAACATGATACCTGACTGAGTATCGTTCAGCCATTTGTCTTTTTCCCCCCCTGGGCATCCTTTTCCCCAAACTAAGGGAGGTGATCCCCTCCCCTCTGTTTTTCTTTTCTTTTTTTCTTTCTTTTTTTCTTTTTAACTTTTGTTAAATTCAACGCAGGCATTCAGCATAGACACCTCCATCCTAGGGGTCTTTCGCCTTTTTTACTGTGGGCTATGCCATCTAATTACTGTGACCCAATTGAGTACCGTTCAGCCACTTGTCTTTTCTTCCTTGGGTATACATCTTTCCTTAATTAAGTGAGGTGATCCCCTCCCCTCAATCTTTCATACTTCCTTTAAATTTCAAAGCAGGCATTCATCATGGACACCTTTATTCTAGGGGTCTTTCACTCTTTCACTCTGGGTGTTGCCATTGAATCACGGTGACCCGACCTTTCTACCTTCCGGTTCCGGGTCCCGTTAAGCAGTGTCAGCGGGTCTCTTCCCATTGGCCTATCCAACTTGGCTGACTGGCGCGCAATCCCTGATTGGTGCGGGTATTTAATCCCCGCTACCTGCAGTCTAGCTCCATCGACGGAGCCGACCGGGGTGGTTATCTGGGCAGGACATTGATCCTTAGAGGCGTAAGTACGGCATAGCCGGCTGGTCGGAGATATGTCCTGATAGTTTATTTTGGATTATTGGATTACAGTCTCCTTTCTCCCTTCATTCAGGCAGCATATTTGGCACTCCCACCACTCGGTTTTTGAGCTCATGAGGATACTTTTCTCTTTTCAGCAAGTATGTTTCATTATCGCTTAGTTTGGACTGGCATGTAAAAACTACTTGGATATAAGTGATTACTAGGAACCTGTTCCTTTCTGAATAGAGTGTGTGTTTTCTGTTGTGTTATGTCTTTGTTAGTATGTCCATTTTTCACACAGTGTTTTTATCACAGATCACGTGATAACGTTATGGATAGCGTTAAAAGACAACCATCGCTCACCTCCTTTTTCAGATCACTGTTCTGACACGACGGATTGAACTCATACCAACGTGATTAAATGTCGTGTATATTTCTCTTTTATACCTTTTTCCTTTTAGGTGAATAGGAGTATTTAAGACCCATTGGGGCATTACCGACTATTGGAGGCTATTTACTTCCTTTTTTGATTCTTTTCACTCACTATTTGATTACTTTTCACACATCACAGTGCTTCATAGGAAGGGATCCTTAAGGTCCTGACGAAGAAGCATGGGGAAGCTTCGAAACATGTCGACACCATCAGGAGGTCTAGCTCATTGAGGCATACACCCTCCAAACCCCCCCACTTTTTACTAATACCAGCTTAGACGGAAGAATAAATTTTCCTAGTCCAGAGAGCCAGGTATTTTTTAAATCACTCTCCATCCACTCCTGACCCTTCCTCGCACACCCCTGCACCACACATAGCAGTCTCAATAAGAACAGTGCTCCCGCGCAATCGCAGGTTGTAGCACGCCCCGTCCCGTAGAGGGGGGGAAGACCCCTATGATGAAGCATGACACCAAGGGCCCTTTTGGTGTGTGAGGGGTATTTTAACAACTAATGTATACTCTCCACGACTGTGGGATACATATGGTATAAAAGGGAGACTCTTGATTCACTATACCCGTGGGTGGATCCTTGTGTTTATGTACACCCACAAACCATCATGGACCTGATAAGGGACCTGTACCCACTCCTGGACCAGCCAACAAGAAGGGCGCATGCCATACCACCACATGTGCAGGTTCTCTGCAGCCTACATCTACTCGCATCTGGCAGTTACCAGGGGGTGATAGCTGCGGTGGGCGGTATATCCCAGAGTTGCCTGTCCCGTTTCTTCAGGAAGTTCCTGGATGCCATGATGCAGAGAATGCACCACTACGTCAGCTTCCCAAACACACAGGCTGAACTGCAGAAAACCAAAACAGACTTTTATCACATGGCACAGTTCCAGCATGTCATAGGCTGTATTGATGGCACACACATTCCAATCTGCCCACCAGCTGCCACTGAGCACATCTACAGGAACAGAAAGTCCACCCACTCCATCAATGTGCAGGTAATCTGCGATGCAGGGAACACATCACTGATATCGTAGCTAAGTTTCCTGGGAGCACCCACGACTCCTTCATCTTCCAGAACAGTGGGATCTACACACGACTGCTTGCGGGAGAATTTGGAGAAGGATACCTGCTAGGTAAGTAACAGTGACGCACAATTATACTTAGTGCAAATCATTGTGTATTGAGGCATGTGACTGATGGTTCTCTCATACTCACCTAGGCGGCAGTGCATATGCCGTGCGGTCATTCATCCTCACTCCCTACCTACACCCATCAACCCAGAGTGAGAGACGATATAATGTGGCACACAAATCTACACGCAACGTGGTGGAGCGCACGTTTGGACTATTGAAAAGCAGGTTCCGCTGCCTCCACAAAAGCGGAGGCGCACGCCAGTACACCCCCATCATCTGCTGCAAGATCATTGCCACTTGTGCAATGCTGCACAACCTTGCCACGAAGAGAGGTACAGAGGTGGAACTAACTGATTTTGAGGACAATGATGATGAGTCAGCACAGCCAGAGGCCAACGCAGCTGGAGTGCCAACAGCAACAGATGGGAGAGAGAGACGGGCAGAGTTCACATGCAACTATTTCTGAGTAAGTAAGGGGACACAGCCAGTTGTTGGATGTCATGACGTAGTTTAATTATTCGGCACTACGCCACAACAAAAAGAAAAAGCTGTTATCTCAACATTGTGTAATGACTACTTGCAAGTCCAGGGTTACTACATCCAATTGTCTTAGGCTATACCGTGCTGCATTAGTGTTTGCGGGCACGCACTAGTGTGGGATGCCATGGATCGGGCATCCTCACTAGTGGCAGCCCCATGCCGCCTGCTGCTCCTCCGTGGATCTGGGACAGGGGGGGTAATGCTGCTCCTGGTGCTGGTGTCTATGCTTTCCACAGCATCCCCAGCACCAGTTGTGGCCGCCTGGCTTGTCAGTAGCACTTCCAGTGTACTGGTGACCTGCACCATCCCCCTTGAAACGTCATTGCTGCAGTGCGTCAGGCCCTCCTGCATAGCCACAGAGCGCCTGCAGAGCAGCGAAGTGGCAGTTGCCAGCCGGTTGAGTGCCCTCGTATGGTTATCTCTCCTCTGCCGTTCCCGGCGCCGTGCAGCTCTGTCCGCATCGTACTTGCTGCACAGCAGCATGACGGACTGGGACATGTCCCACATGCCCGCAGCCATCTCACTCATTCCCACCGCCATAGCGCTGATGCCCCTGTCCATATTTTCAAATGTAGCTTTCAGTCCCCGCATTTGGCGCTGAACTGACGTCATTGCCTTTGTTTGTAGGCGCTGTATCTTTAACATGGTGCCCTCGAGCCCCGAGAACACTCCATGGCTCTCACCGTGTGCTGGTGAACTCTGCACGCAAGACCTGCGGCGACGTCTGCCACCTGTGTGTGCTCCCTCTGAGGTGGAGGGCACAGTGGCATGGCTACCATCCAGGGCCACAGTGGTTGGCTCCGGCCCCCTGCAGTCGTCAGATAAGGACTCCAACACTTGCAACCTGGAAGCAGCACGCCTCCTCGACCTGACCAATGCAGGCGGTGATGATGCCGGTGACTCCAGCATGAGTGGTGATGCTGGCTGTGGTGGTGATTCTGGATGTGGTGGTGATGCTGGCTGTGGTGGTGAGGCTGCATGTGGTACTGATCTCTGGGCAGAACTTGTGCTGGCCATCCCTGAACTGTCTTGCCGGTGTGCCCTCTCTCCCGTTGCATGTGCAGTCCTGTGCAATGTATCATCTGTGGACAGAAATGCAACATCAGCTCAGTGTACCTGAAGCCCTGCATTGCAAGCATCACAATACATTTCTGTAACACTCTCTCATTGTCCTCTGCCTGCTTTTTGCTAATGTGTGTAACATGCCTTATTGTTCTGTGCTATTCAGTTCATGGTTGGGGTTTCCCAGACTACATCTCCCATAATGCATTGCCAGTATGCACTAACACATGGACTGGAGTGGGATACTCATTTCACAATTGGGGATGTGGGATAGGGGTAGGGGGGGCAACATTGCTGTGCATTCGTCTTACCTTGTTGGGTGGCGGCTCTAGCAGAGCTGTCGGCATCCCCAATCCCCACGACACTCTTGGGCTCTTTTGTGGACTCCACCAGCTCCTCCAGTTCTGTAAGGGCAGGTGCCCTGTTCCTTCCACCTCCTGTGCGGCTGGCCTCTTTCCGCAGTTCCCCCATCTTCCTCTTCGTGACGATCCGTAGGTCGTACCAGCGCTTTTTCAGCACCTCTATGTCCCTGGGGGTCACTCCAATTGCATTGACCTGCGCCTGGATTCCCAGCCAGATGTTACGCTTCTCCGACTCAGGCACTTGCAGGGACTGCTTCCCAAACAGCTTCTGGTGCTGCTTGACCACCTCCTCCACTAGTACCTGCAGTTCCTTAGGGCTAAATGTTTGCTTTCTCCTCCTTTCCCCTCCATCTCTCTGTGTCTCCTGGCTGGACATTGTGAGTTTGAGCTTCACAATCAGGCACTGGCTCCCTGGCTCTCCTCTGCACTCCCAGCCTCTCCAGAGTCTGTTGATTGTGTGCACCTGCCTGGGTGTGGCCACTTCCTGGTTGGGTGGGGTTTGGTTGTACAGGATTGGCTGATTCATCCAGTCATGTGTATTTGAATTTCCGATTCGGTAACTACCGATTCGGTATTTACCGATTCGGTAAGTACCACTTCGGTATTTTCCGAATCGGTAATTAACACTTCGGTATTTACCGACTCGGTAAATTCCGATTCTTGAATACCGATTGTTACCAATTCGGTAATAATTACTGAATGTTTACCTACATATAACTTACCGATTCATAAATACCGATTCGGTAAAAATCGGTATTTATGAATCGGTAAATTAAATTTACCTACATATGGCCCATAGTGTATAGAATTGTCTGATTTACTTGTTTGTGAAAAGATCAAAATTAGCCACTCCAGCTCTAACCGGTTGGAAAGGCGGGATGGGGAGCAGGGGTATGCTCAGGTCTGGTCCCATGGGCCAAGGATCTCAAAGGAGGAAGAAAAATTAGTCCTGATATATCAACGAAATCAGACAGGCCAAGGATGGAAAAAGCAGAAATACGCAAGATGGAGGGGCAAAAACCCCAAGCGGCAGCAGCTTTAGATGGCATTCTCCCAAGGGATCTGTTCATTGAGTCCCTTTTCTCTGGTTTTAAAGGAGAAAATCCAAAATAACGCCTGACTCTTTCAGATAGTTGCAGTATCCTTCCCCTGCTGAGGTATTATCTTCTCTATGATAATCCACCTAAGGTCTCTATCTGTGTGGTTCAAATCCTGCCAATGCTGGACCAACGGGGCAGAATGTTTAACAGTACGGATGTTGGATTTGTGTTCACCTATTCTTTTTCTGCATTCACGACCAGTTTCGCCCACATATCGAAGGCCCCACGGGCACAGAATCAGATAGATGATATTGGATGAGCGACAGTTGGTCATGTCCTTGATATAAACTGTTCTATTGTTTAATCTGATGTTATCTGCCACAACAGCATTTGTACAGGCTTGTCAGGAACCACATTTGTGGTTACCTTTGATGGGGTCACCACCCGTAATGGACTTTTGGCAGAAGTTTTCCTTTTCTGTTCTCTTAGCTCTGACCAATAAGTTTCGTATATTCTTATTTCTCCTCAATGCAAAAAGAGGCCTAGGCAATTTATTCTTGATGTGGAGTAAATGCCATTGGGTGTTGATAATTTGGTGAATTTTGCCATCCATATGGGAGTGTTTGGTTACGCATACCAGTTTTTCTTGCTTTTGTTTGTTGTTAGGTCTGAACATGCTCTCCCGGTCGTAGTATCGGGCTCTTTTCAAAGAATCTTTTGTGAGTTTGGCTGGGTATTCTCAGGCAATGAATTTGCGCTTGACGATCTCTGCTTGAAATCTGTGATGGTAGTGCAATTTCTCCTCAAACGGAGGAATTGGCTAAATGGTATTCCTTCTTTGTGACATTGGGGGTGGAAACTACTAAAGTGTAGTAGGCTGCTCCTGGCTGTGGGTTTTGTGTACAGCGACACTCAGAGATGTGAATTGTGATGTTCTATCCACATGTCCAGGAATTCCACTTTCACATTGCTGATATGTGCAGTGAATTTGAGATTAGGACCACAAGCGTTTATCCATAAACATAAATTCTGCAAGAGTTTCCTTGTCACCCCTCTAGATGAAAAATATATCATCGATGAACTATGCCCAATGTAGAACATTTTCTAAAATAAAGGTGCTACTGAATTTTAAATATATTGTGGGATTCATAGTTCCCCACATATAGGCAGTCAACACTTGGAGCGCATGCAGCCCCCATGCTTAGATCTGTTGATAAAGGTCCCAGTTGAATTAAAAAAAAGTCTAGTTAAGAACCATATCCAAACAATCAAGGATGAATGTCTAGTTGTTAAAGTTTTCTTCCCTTTAAGGACCTCCTGTATTACTCTTGTTGGCTTTTTCTGCAGAATGTTAGTATACAGGGCCTCCAGGTCCATGGTGACCAAAAATTCCCTCTGGTCGTTAAACTGAAGGTACTCTATTTTGGGATGAAATGTCCAGTATCTTTCAGGTAGGATGGTAATCTGTGAACAATAGGTTTAAGAAACACATTCACATATTTGGATAAGGGTTTAGTGGCCGCCCCTATAGTAGAAACAATGAGCCTCAGCATGGGTTTCAGCTCATCCTTATGAGTTTTGGGGACGCAGTAGATGATAGGCATACATGTATGTAAAGGGGTAAGGAATTAAGTCTCCTTTTCACAAATGGTGCCTCTAGTGACTGCCTTTTCCACAAGATTAACAATCTTTCTTTTTAGGACAGGTTCAGGATTGTTGGTAATCCTCTTGTAGTGCCTCTGTGACGCCAAAATCGCTTGCATTTTATTGTTGTATTGTTCCGTGTCAAAGATCACAATACCACCCCCCTTGTCGCAGGGTTTGTGTCAGGAATCACGCTGCATAAGCTCCTGCCTAGACGTCGATACTACGACTCCCAGAAGGCCGTGGGAGAGGCGCACGCGTCTACAAGAAGACGTGCTACGCGCTGTCAAGCATTGCGTAATTCTGTTTGTAGCTGGAAGTTCTAGGAAGCGGCTGGGAGAGAGCCGCGGTCATCGGGGTGCTCTGGCGGAGCACTTTTGGAGTTATTTTGGACGGTGAGTGAGAGAAAGAAATCGGGCAGCGGTGAGGAAACCGCGGACACCTTCTGACCTTGAAATTGCACCAGTTCAATCCCGGGCGGCGGTGAGGAAACCACGGACGACGTTTGACATTGCATTTATTATTATCTCTACTAACTATATTGGGCGGCGGTGAGGAAACCGCGGAAGCCCTGTTTTTGGCCTATTCTTATTGTGTGGGTATTTTGTGAAACAATCCGGGGCGGCGGTATGATACTGCGGAAGCCCTGAAAGAGTACATTCACGGCGCATTTGAAAAGTGGTTTGTAACCGCACATACCTGCAATTATTTTGGGAATAACCATTGAGTTACTGAGCAGCGGTGAGGTAACCGCCCTTACAGCTCGGTATACAGGAACAGTTGGGTTTCATAGTTTCTTCTCTTTTTATTATTGTTCAAGACTTTATTCAACTACCCTTAGAGAACAGGTGAGCAAGGCGAGCTGTGTGACCAAGGGGTGTTGGAGCACAAGGCTCATTAGGAAGTGGGAGGTGAGGCATGGAGATTGCAAGAGTGGATTTCCTAAACACATGTTTATTGTCTTAATAGGATTGGTCCAGAGGAACATTGTTATGTCTGAGTTTCTTACCAGAGTGAGCTGGCCCATGGATGAATCAAGGTATACAGAGTCTTTTAGTGAGATCATATGAGAGTAGTGTTATGTAAGCATGTGTTATTGATCTCTGTTGTTTTCTTTTCTAGGTTCTCATCCCTGCTGTTCCCACCCTTTCTTATCCCTCACTTGATCGCCCTGATACTCTGTAACTCTTTAGCTGGAGTTTGGGGATGTCAAGAGGTGGACCCCTTATTGCTTTACCCGGACCCTGAGGAGTACGAAATCTGACCGTTTGATGGTGACCCTGTTGTTGTCTTTTAATTCTTTGAGGGACGTATTTTCCTCTTTGGACATATTAAACGGTGGTCATGGGACAAAGCCAGTGACTTGTTGGGACTTACAAATGACAGATTTCTCGAAAATCTCCACTTCCCGTCCCAGCTGATCTAAGCTGGGAATGAAGTCTGACGGTGGTTTCAGTCCAGAAGAGTTTTGGTCCATGTTGGTTCCTCTTGTCTGAAAGAACTTTTTTTGTCTGATTCTACGAAAAAAGGAAAACAGATCCTTCGTAAGTTCAAACCTGTTAATAGTGGTAGTCGAAACAAACGACAGGCCTCTGGTGAGGAGAGCCTCAGTATTGGTATCAATAGTTTCAGATGACAGGTTAAATAGCGGGATGGTAATACTGTTGACTTATGGTTTGAAGATCTTTCTGGGGTTGTTCCTGATAGTATCGTCTCTGCTGGTTCTGTAATCTTGGACGGTAGTTGACTCGTCTGTTCCCTAAAAAACTGTTGTTAGGTGGAGGTCTTTCGTATTGATCTTGCCTAGGTTGGTACGTATTCAGCTGTTGTGAGGAAAGCGAAGTAGAGTTAGTTGGTAACAACTTTTTGATAGTTAAACTCTAGAAATGGCATGCCAGAGCCACACGATCTTTGCTGCTACTGAAATGCTGATTACTGACTAGCAGACGCTGACGAGCAAAATGCAGATTTGGTTTACAGGGACTTCAGGCAGGGCAAAGATAACTTTGTAAAAATTAAATTTCTGCAAAATCTAGAAATAATCTGACTTCACCACGGAACTGGATTTTAAAAATTGTTGTTTAAATATTTTTCTAGCTAGTTCCACTACTGACATATGATATCAATATTTAATATTGCATCCCAGTGCTTTCCCATATAACAGCCAACCCTGCTACTGTGAAAACAGCTTTGAGGGGCTAGTCTCTGTAAGGACTTGGGGAACATTAAACCTTTTAATATCCTTATTTTAAATACAAAGCACCCTGCCTTTACGTGCATGAAGGGTTATCTTAGGGAGTATTAAAAGGAAGGATTTAAATCTGTCAACAGGGTTCATTTAAAAGGTTAAATTAGCAATTTTAAAACTGCCTTGCCAAGCTACAATGGTAGGTCTGGGGGAGGGTTTGTTGTGTCACTGCAGCGCGGGGCACAGTGAGTGCAGCAGCCCACTGGTGCCATTTAACTTACAGGCCCTGGGTACACTTTGTACCATACAGCAGGGACATATTGGCAAGTTATATGCAGGGCTTTAAGTGGGCCTGGTCTCACCGGTGCTGAGCGCCGGCAGTATTTTTAAAGGGGGCCTCGAAATGGGTCGCTATCGGGCTCTGTTTTGTGCCCTTGCACAGGCGGTCAGTTTTTTTCCGGACTGCAGTGACAGCGGGCACATCGATGTGCGTGTGGTCACACTGCTCACTTCTCACTAGTGGAGAAGTTACGTCATGACGTCATGCCAGATGAGCCTTGTAGGGGACAGGAAATCCTTTAAAGAGAGTCATTTTCTCTCTGGATTTCCCTTCTATTTTTGAAACTCAGGAGAGGCAACATTGTCGTGGTGTCACAGGGCTTCAAGTGAAAGCTTTTTCAATATTATATACAAGCCATAGTTGCTGCTTATTTATCTTATGCAACTAAAACCACTGGCAAAGCCAATAGTCCTGACTTGTTGTGGGTATGATGTTACTTGTATCATATATATGGATGCAATTACAGAAACAGCAAAATACAAGTCAAGCGGCACACTATGCTAAGTACAGATTTTGAACTTACGTGTTTTTAAGCCACGCCCTTAATTACATTGGCCATGCCCCTTTGAGAGACCCCCCCAGTTTTTTCATCCCACTTAAAGCCCTGGTTAAATGCACCAATCAGGTGTATACCCATTTAATCATGTTAAAAATGGGTGCACAAGCACTTTACCACTGGTTAGCTGCAGTACTGTGAACAGAGTTCTATGGCTAATAAAAACAGTCAAGGCCAAAAGCTGAGGGAAATACATGAGGAGAGTGGTAATTTCCAACAGATGCCACCCGACCTTCTTCGGCTTAGCTGGGGCTCTCCCCGATTGTAATATGGCTACACGTCAAAAACGGTACCATGTTTCTGTACTGGGCTTTAAATGGGCCGGTACTCACCGGTACTGAGTACCGGCACATTTTCATTTTCTCGCATAGAGTACCGGCACTTTTCTTTGAATAAGGAGAGTACCGGTACTCACGAGGGCCTGGCTTTGATGCAGGTGGCGCTCCGGTCATCAATCACCTCGTACCTCGGCAGCACCTTCCACTCTTAATCACAGTGGAAGCCTGGGCTGGGCTCGTACAAACGAACAGCTGCTCTTGTCAGTGATCTGCATGTACTGCTATGGAAGCCATCAGAGCAGAGGTGTGGCTGCGGGCAGGTTAGTTTAGCTTTTGTTTTTACACAGCGGGGGCAGAGAAGAGTCTATTAAACCTAATGGATGAGGGTGTGAGAGTCATTGTTCAGGGTAACACAGTGCTACAATGACGCTTCTGTAGCAGAAAGCGCTATTTCTAAACTGCTACCATTAGACTTTTTAACACAAATTCGCCAGTACATGTATCATAAGACAAGATGTTGAGCACTATGTAAAAGTCAAATACTTGATATTGTGCATCTTCAGGAGATGGCCTAATGGTTAGGGCGCTCGACCTCGGACCTGGGTGAACTGGGTTTGAGTCTCGGTAACGATGCTAAATCTCCTGTGATTCTGGGCAAATCACTTAATCTCCCCGTGCCTAAAAATAAAAAAACATGAATGTGTGTCCTCATGTAACGTAACTGGTGCTATGTAAAGTGCTCTGATACCTGATTGGATTCGGGTCAAGTTCGCGCTATATAAAACTCTGCTAAAAATAAAAAAAGTATTTTTTCAAGTTACTGATGCCTGTGGTGGGCCGAGAATGAAAAGAGTGTCTGATGAATTGACAGCTTTTTTTGCAGTTAAGCATTTACTAATCCTATGAAAGAGGAAGCCGGTGCCTTTCTCGTAAGTAAGTATGATTGGGGAACCATAAGTCGCAATAAAGTGGATAACTCTGGTGGTTAATGCGCTTGCTAGAAAGATCTGTGTGCATTCTGATCTAAGGGTCAACTCACCATAACATTGCATGGAGGGTCAGTGTGCCTGCTGGAAAGCATAGCATGCAACATGTAGTTCAGAGATTTTTTTTATGTAGATAGCTCAGTTGGATACTGTTTTTGTTGCATAGATCCTTGGTTTCCTTGTACGTCCCAAGTTAACATCCTTGGCATATATCTTAGTGAATGATGCCCCTGCAGCAAGGACCTGCATGCAACAACAAGGCATATATATAGAACCTTACTGTTTTTTTCTCAATCTTTTCATTTTTTAAGGTTGCTAAAAAGGGGTTACTTTGGGTAGTAATAAACACGTATTATTAAGTGCTATATAAATGGTTATTAGTGTAAAAAGCTAATGGATACATATGATATTCTAACAATGCATGCACATTTCTTGCATAAAAACCTTAGAATGGTAAAAAAATTTAGCTCCGCCCCTTGTTCCGCCTTTAGCACCACCCTTATGCCCGCCCCAAGGTCCACCCCCAGTCTATCCATCCTTTTGATGAGTACCTGCACTTATTTTTGGCCATTTAAAGCACTGATTTTGCTACTTGATTGTCTCAGCTGAATTTATACACTCCCCGCGCTGGACTGAGTATATCATAAGTACCGACAATGTGCGAACCAACACATTTTACAACCTGAATCACGACATTTTTTTAACAAAAAAGTGCAGTATTTGATAAGGGTGTCATACTGTCATTCCACCACGACCAGTATTACAGATTCGCCTCCTTGGTTGAGTGTGTAAGTTCGGTTAATGTTGCCAATGTAATTTCATCCCACGAACGTATCGCTTTACTTAAATGATTTTTGTTTATACTTTTTTTTTGCAGATTTATATAGCGCGAACTCGACCAGTAGGAATTGGAGCGCTTCACATTACGTTACACAAGGACACATATTTTTGGTGGGCACGGGGAAAATCAAGTGATTTGCCCACAATCACAGGATGTGGAGTCAACCCTGAGGCTCAAACCTTTGTTTCTCTGCTCCCAAGGCGGGCAGTCTAGCCGTGAGACCACATCCTCATACTGAAAACTGCTGCCCCAGTTCGGGCTGTAGGGACCGATAAATCGTTGCCTCCATCCTGAAGAGAATCCAGTCCTGGATTTGCGTCCGCCTCACTAGCCTGCATTTGGTTTACAAACAGACGTTTTCCCAGTGTACCACGCGTACAGGGCGGGGGAAGAGGACGCCTGTTATTGCCAGGCTGCTAGATCGGCGGTGGTCGGGACGAGTTTGGCGTGTGCCACAGCTCTAACCCGTGCCTCCACTCGAATAAGAAAGAGCGCTTCTCTGCTCTGCCGCGGCTTAGCGCGCCTCGCTCCAGGCCGCGCCGCGCCTCCTTCGTGGCCGAGGCCTCAGACATGTGCTCTGGGGGTGACATCACCGACGGGCGTGCGCTCTGGAGTCAGTGTTTGTAAACACTGGCGGCAGCAGGGCCAGATGGGCGTGGGCACCCACGCCAGCCTGTTGTCTATGGAGATAGTGCACAACAGGAAGCCCCAGCATCAGCGCTTACACAAGCAAACGCCCCCGCTACTTGTAGTTATTTCAAAGGAGCGAGCAGGACGCTTTTACACCAGAGGGTGCTGCACAGGCATAAACATCTATTTAGAGCCCGCGGAATATACATCAAATAAACAAGCATTGGCAAAGCCATTAGGTCTCGCGTTTGAGACTATTGGCTCTCTGCCATTGCCTTTTGCTAATGCTGTACAGCATGAGTTGCGAATTTGGCAATGATTTGTAGCCATGCAGTATAGCAGCGTGGGTAAAATTCAGGAGTGGTTGGTGACCTTTCAAAGTGGTGGGGCAAGCAAAGCCCCTCCACCACCTCCCAAAAACCCCAACACATTTTCCCTCCCTACAAAAGCCCATACTAAACCCCCCTCCAAAATAAAACAAACAGAAACTAAAGTACATGCATTACAAATTTTCACCAAATAATAAAGTATTTAAACAGAGATTGTTTAAGAAAACAGCGTTTTGATTAAAGCAGTGTGCCCAACCAGAAATCAGCGAGGAACAGCTGCTCATTGACCTACATGTAATCTCCAGCCTCAGAATAGACTAGAGGCTATTTTAGTGTGCTTTGAGGCTATATTTATAGTAGACCACATGGATCAGAAAAGCAAGAACTGACGGCTTCTCTTTTACATGTTCGTGGAATTTGCTACCTGTGTTACGCCATTGTAGTATTACTGTATTAGTGTTTCACTGTTTCTTTAAGTAATTGGAATCTTTACTTAGTGTTCTGTTATGTCACTTTATTCTGTGCTTCAGTTCAGTTGCCTTTTGTTTCCTGCTCTTACAACTGCTGTTACCGTGGGCTCCATCCTTTTACTACTATTTATCTAATCGTAAATAAAATAGTAGACTGGATTATATGCAGAGAGTCTCCTGGATTTATTGGCGTTCCCCTTTTCTAAAAATTGGTACCAGAAGTGGGGTAATTCGCCTTTATTCCAGATTGTCTGGCAATTTCTACACTGGAGCCCACCGGACTGCTATTTCTACATTTTGGATATTTAAACCGGACCTGTCCGCCTCCTCGTTGGTTTTCTTTCAGGTCGGTCGGACATATTTTATTCAATTTCTCCTTTGACTCTCATAGTTCGTTGAGACGCGAGGCGCGAGAGAGCCACTTTTAAAAGTCGCTTACCTGCTCGCTCTCATCGCTTCTGCCTCGTTCTATTTCTGGAAGCTTTGCGGCTTCTGCCATTCTTATCCTCCTCCTCTGTCGTCATCGCGTTGGAATTGCCGCCTTGCACCTTGGGAGAGCGCGCTGATGTCATACGTTCAGTGGCGGCCATTTGCAATCGGTCTGCAAGCGCTCGTCGATTCTTGCTTCACATCATTCAGGATCATCCTCTTTTCATCGTCAATTACCTCAGCTTGGGTGGCATTTCGACTGAGCGGCGTTTCACACCTCATGTGCTTCCACTCCATGCGACACTTATATCGGTAATTCGCACACCATTACAACATCGTCTGCTTTTGCCTTGTGGTACTTCTTCTGATTGGCATTGAAGTGAGTTTGTGCTATTCATTATTAGTGACTCACGGTTATTTTTGCATTAAAGTGACCTTGTGTTATTTATTTCCAGTGCCTCACATGATTACTTTTATTCATTGTACTTGTTTATTTATTGTTATCACATCTAATCGTACATCAGTGTGCTTCTAGCAGTGCAGAGTTTTCAATTTTCTTTACAATGGCGTCCAGCCGGGGAGTCATTCAGCCAGCGCCTTTCCTATTAAAACCAGGTAAACCTGAATTGAAGTGGTCTGAATGGCCGAGAGACTTCGAAAATGATCTCACTGCCATTGATGCTGATGGTTATTCCCCTTCAAGTAAACTAGCTCTTTTAGTAAATCACCTTGGCACAGCTGGTCGCAGAGATTTTAATAACCTTCCGCGTTATCCTTCTCCTGCATCTGAAGACACCGTGTGGAATGTTTTCATCGAAGCTAAGTTGATGATGATACTGTGTGTGCTATAAGTACTAAACAAACGTTTCAAAAGAAACATTTTAAAAACAAACCGTCTAGAAGCCAATTGGTTTGCTTCCGCTGTGGTTCTAGGAACCACATAGGAAACAATCCCAGCTGTCCTGCTATAGGTAAAAAATTAATTTACTAAATGTCAAAAATGTGGACACTTTCAAAGTGTATGTAGAAGTAACATGTACAGTACATCATCTAGCAGAGTCAACATTTCAAGCGTTTCTTTAGACACTCCTGACACACAAGATTGTACTTCTCAATTTGCCAATATTGTTGTTACAATTGAAGTTCCTGAATCTTCTGACAAACCCATAAAAGGACCTTTAGTTGACATTTGCATTGATGGTAGAACTATTTTAGCCATGGCTGATTCAGGAGCCCCTGTTACTATTTTCGCTGCCACTACATTTTATAAATATTGGCCCAATAACATGACGCTTATTAATCCTGACATCAACCCCAAAGCCTTCGGTGAACAAGACATTGATCTCATAGGGTTTTTATGGGACAATTTAGAATGTCTTGTAGATCTGTCAGAACTAACATTTATGTAGCTATCAAAGGAAGAGATATCATTGGTTGGAAGGACCTTGCTCTCTTTGGTATTATTTTACGTCCTGGCCAAGATCCTCCAATTGTTTTAGGTAATCTACCTTAAAGCATTTTATCGATCAGCAATCCAAACTCAATTGTTGAAGACATGTTAAAAAAATTTCCAGGGGGAAACAATTTTTTTAATAACTGAAGCGAGTCTATTTGCCAATATCTTAGAGTAAATTTTGATGTCGCTGTTAATCAAAGTAATGGGCCTATAGGCCCCTAAATCTGTTGCTGCTTTCCCTTTCTTTAAAAATATCACAATCTTTGCCATTTTCCAAGATTCAGGAGGGGTATTTCCGCTCTGTACCATATGAAACATCTCCAACATAATCGGAGCCAATTGAATTCGAAAAACTTTATAAAATTCACCAGGCAGAAAATCAGGGCCTACAGCTTTGCCTAGTGGAAGTGAGTCTATAGCAACTTGTAATTCTTCTGGCTGAACCGAAGCATCCAACATATCCTGATCTAAAGTAGACAATTTATTTAATTTAGCTTCCCTAAGATATCTGTCGGTTTCAGATTGAATCCAACAATTATCTTCAATATCTTCCGAATATAACTTCTGATAGAATTTCTGGAAAGCCAGAAGAATTGCACCAGTATCAGTTACCAAACCGATGTCTGGATCTGAAACTCCTGCAATCCGTGTTGATACCTCATTTTCTTTGGTCCGGACAGCTAACATATGACCTACCTTTTCGCTACACTCATAAAGTTTGGACCTCCAGGCTAAATATCTACCAGCAGACTTGGCGAATGAAATTTGGGTGATAGCTGATTTAACACTTACAATTGTAGATTGTGCTAGTTCACCCGCCCCACCTTCGGAAAGTATTTTAACAAGATTAATCTCAGCTTTCCTTAATTCTTCATACATCTCCTTAATCTTTTCCCTCTCTTTCTTTTGAGTCTCCCATCCATACTTCGTTGTTTCACCCCTGATCCCTGCCTTAAGAGTATCCCAAACATTTTGAACCCCGGTGCTTCCCAAATTGTACTCTAAAAACTGAGTGATCCATTTTGCCATATGATCTATATAGGATTTATCACTCAGCAGAGCCCTGTTAAAAGTCCAGCTGGATATTGGTTTAGAACATTTAATATTAAGTTCAAGGACCAGAGGGTTATGGTCCGACATAACTCTGGGAAATTTCCTGATCTTACTGCCCTGAACCAAATTTCCAGAAACAAAAAAGTAATCCAATCGTGCATGAGTTCTATGGGGAGCAGAGAAATAGGTGAAGCCCGGGTCATTTCCTTCCGTTTGTGCCCATATATCAATCAAGCCATGCAATTCTTTTAAATGCAAAAGAGACTTAAACACTTTTGGTTTCCGCCCTTGATATTCCACTTCGGGGTGATTGGATACCGCACAACTCACATTAATATTAAAGTCCCCACATAAAACAATTGGGGAGGGCCAGCCCACTAATTCTAAAGTTAACCAATCGAAGAGTTCGGGATCGTCCAAAACTGGTCCGTAAACAGAGCATAGAGTAAAAAATTGTTTCCCCCCAGCAACATGGTTTTGTGCCTGGACGGGAGACTATAGATCATATACGCCGGACAATCGCATTATTTGATTATACTAAGGTTACAGGAGACCCTATGGCTTTAATACTGCTGGATGCTGAAAAGGCATTTGATAGGGTCTCCTGGCCTTTTTTATGGGCGGCTATGAAATATAATGGTATTGGTGAAAGATTTATAAGAGCTATCCAAATCATGTATAAAGATCCAAGTGCCAGAATTGCATCAATGGGAACCCAATCTGGGATAATCAATATATCACGGGGTACTAGGCAAGGATGCCCATGTTCCCCCCTGCTATTCGCCATTTATATTGACCCTTTAATTAGGAAGATTCTGGCAGATTCAAAAATACAACCTGTACCGGCAAGAGGGGGGAACGTCAAAATCTTGGCGTATGCCGATGATTTGGCTATTATCACAACTGACCCTCGCTCTACCCTTCTGGAAATAAATATTTTAACGCTGCAATTCGGCAATATCTCTGGCTATCATATGAATGAATCTAAAACTCAAATTGTCATCAATGAGAAAATTATATTAACCGACCCACGGATAACATCAAGTGCAAGATATTTAGGAATTGAAATAAGTTCTAAAATCCAGGATATAGTTGATATTAACTTGAAACCAGTAATAATGAAAATCAAATCCGATTCACAAAGAATGAATAAACTATATCTGACATTAATAGGGAGATGCAATATTATTAAGATGATATTTTTGCCCAAAATCTTATATATTTTTAGAGCAATTCCCTTAGATATAAATAAAATTTGGTTTCAGAAACTTGATCAGGTGGTCTCATGGTTTCTATGGGCGGGGCAACGCCCCAGAAGGGCTCTTAGATATATGACCTTACCTAGAGACAGGGGAGGGTGGGCTGTCCCCAACTTTCAAATTTACTATTGGGCAACTGCGTTGAAACAGATGGGGGAACTACTCAACTGGGGGAATCTTCAAGTTGGGGAAATATCAATTTATCATTTGATTTATGGAATAGAAGCCAGAGGACTTCTTATGCGACATATTGATTTTGCTTACTTTAAGAGGGTTAAGTTCAAGGTTTTGTTCGGTGCTTATAGGGTCTGGACTGCAGTTAGGAAAAAGGCTGGGATTGGGCGGCTGCATATATATTCCCCTTTAGTCAATAACTTCCTACTCCCAGATATATTTCAGGATGTTTATTTCAAACACTGGGTTGAGAAAGGTATTTTTTGTATAGGGGATTTTATTCGCGATGCTGAAATACTTCCTTTTGAGGCTTTAAAGGAGAAATTTATGATTAGGAATAATTTTTTCTTTAAGTATTTACAGATTAGGGATTTCTTCACCAAAAAAGTAACGTGTCGGAATAGAATCCCCCTATTAGATATGATCTTCGGGGGCCAAGCCACCACATCTTCGCTATATAAATTTTTAAATGGAACAATGGGCGATGATTTAGCTAAACATTTTGACAGATGGCAAACAGCTCTACAGGCCGGACAGGGAGAATGTGAAGATTCTCTCATGTATAGCCAAACGGTATGTGTTTCTGCAAGTTTACAGGCACAAGGCTATAAGACTTGGTGTAATTTATATATAACTCCGGCGCGTATTTACCGATGGGGGGGGTCCTCGGGGATACACTGCTCTCGATGTGGGCTTCTGGCAGCAGATAGCACACATATGTTTGCGACCTGCCCCAGTCTCTCTCAAGTATTGATTAAAATTGAATCGCGTTTAGAATCTATATTAGGCTATCGAGTCCCACTGTCCCCCCAGGTTATAATGCTAGGGATTTGTAATCAGGATATAGGGGAGGCCAACAGGAAACTGGTTTATATCACAATGGCTGTATTACGATTGTGTTTGGCTACTATGTGGCTTGATCCGGACCCTCCTACGTTACATATGTGGTTTAGTAAACTAATCTATGTTTATAACTGGGAGATATCTGTGTTTAGGAGACGAGGAAATCAGACAAGGGCCAAAGGTGAAAAAATATGGGAACCATTAACCAAGTGGTTAAATAAGGTTGAATAGTTAATGTGTTGTAATGTACCCCTTTGTCTGTATGTTTATATTTTCTTTTAACTCATATATATATATATATATATATATATATTTTTTTTTTTTTTTTTTTTTTTTTTTTCGCTTTCTCTTCTTCCTTGTCGGATCCACCGGGGTGGGGGGATAAAAAATGTTAAATTGGACATCGGATATGGTTTTTTTTTTTTTTTTAATGTATATTGTTTTATATTTATGTTATGTTTCTGATGCCCTAATAAAAATAATTAAAAAAAAAAAAAAAAAAAAAAAAATTTCCAGGAGTATTCAAAGATTCAGTGGGCACGGTCAAAGTTTACGAGCACACTATTATGTTAAATAAAGACGCTATCCGTATTACACCTAAAGATAGCCCTGTACCTCTGAGCATCAGAGAAGATCTTAAATTACTGCTTAATAACCTCCAAACTGAAGGTATCATCTCTCCCATAAATTCATCTGAGTGGATTTCTCCGGTCGTTTTACGGAAAAAAAAGACTGGCGATTTGAGGTTATGTGTGGACTTGAGGTCCCTAAATCAAAACATATTAGTTGATTGCCACCCTCTACCTCTCATACATGAGATGCTAGCCAATATCAGGAAATCTAAGTTCTTTTCAACTATAGATTTACACTCAGCCTACCACCAAATTCAACTCTCCCCAAATTGCCAAGCCCTCACTGCTTTTGTAACACCTTTTGGGGCTTTCAAATATTTAAGATTACCTTTTGGCCTTGCCTCAGCCGCGAGTGTTTTTCAAAAACTCATGGACAATTTATTTGGTAATATTCCCCAAGTACAAGCGTTCCAAGATGATATCTTAGTTCATACTGAAACCAAGGAGGAACACTTAAAAATACTTAATAAGGTATTTAGCATCTTACAAGACAAAGGTATGACGGTAAAAGCTAGCAAATACAAATTACTGGTCAAATAAAGGCATCAAACCCAAGTTTTGTAATATAGAAGCAATACGCACTGCTCCTCCTCCCTATGATAAGGATTCCTTGCGTTCATTTTTGGGTCTCTGTGAATACTATGCAAGATTCGTACCTGGCTATGCACAATTAGTTCAACCACTAAGGTGCCTTCTTAAGAAGGGCATAACATTCAAATGGACTGACACTCTATGTGACATATTTGAGAAAATCAAATTGTTGGTTATTAATGAACCTGCATTACATCCTTTTGTTTCCAATGCCAGATCGTTTGTGTCTGTGGATGCTAGTCAAAGAGGCCTTGGGGCAGTTTTTGGGCAATGGGTTGATGGCAAAGAAAACACTATTGCCTTCGCCTCACGTGCCCTAACTACTACTGAGTGCAACTACAGTACAATTGAGCGGGAGGCCCTTGCCATTGTCTGGGCAGTACAGAAATTTAAAACTTACATTTGGGGAAATCAGTGTGAGATCTTCACTGATCACAAACCTTTGGTTTCCTTACACTCTGGCAATGGTTTAGGCAAATCTCCCGCAAGTTTATTTAGACTACTTTCCAAATTACAAGAATACAATCTGATCATAAAGTATTTTCAAGGAGGGAAAAACATCCGGGCTGATTGCCTTTCTCGTATTCCTCTTCCTGACTACAGTGATGGCGAAAATGATGCTCACAAAGATTGTGTGGTTGGTCTTGTAGATGCTGTTTCTTTGTGCAATAGCAGCATCTCACAAGATGAATGGGCATCTGCAATGGCACTTGGTGAAACGCTCAAAAAGGTTGAGGTTTTCACTAAGAGTAAATGGCCTGGCAATAAGAGCTTGAGCAATGACCTAAAACACTTTGCAAAAATTAGTGAGGAGTTGTCTTTCGAAAATGGTGTTTCGCGTAAGGAATGGGTTGTTTGTTCCTCCCACTTCTCTCAGAGAAAGAATCATTAATATTGGCCATGAGGGTCACTTAGGAGTCTCTGCCACTTGCAAAAAATTAAAAGACATTTATTGGTTGCCTGGCCTAGATAAGCAAGTAGCTCTGTTCATAAACAGTTGCCCTAGTTGTATTGTTTCAGATAAGCATTGGAAGACCAACAAGAAGCCTTTGCTGCCAGTTCCATTCCCTGATTCTCCATGGGAGAAGATTGCTTTAGACTTTTCAGGACCTTTTAATTTATTACCTGCTGATAAAAGGTACTGTTTGGTTGCTATTGATTATCATTCCAAATGGATATATTATTCATTCGTACATGCAGCCAATTCTTCCACAGTTGTTTCTTTTCTTCAAAGTATCTTTACAGCTGAAGGTACTCCCAAATGCGTTGTTACTGACAATGGCCAACCTTTCCTTTCTCATCAAGTCACCAAATTTATGGAAAACTCTGAAATTAAATATTGTCAGGTTGCGCTGTATAATCCTTCTTCTAATGGACTTGTTGAGAGGGCCAATCGGTTCTTAAAAGAAGGAGTTCAAACTGCTATCGCAGCCAAACTTGACGTAGGTGATGTTTTGCAGAAAAAAGTTTGGGCTTACCTGACAACACCTCATTCTACTACTGGTGTTACACCTTTCAAGGCTGTAAGGGGCAGGGAAGCTAGGTCCAAATTGATGCCACATTGGTTCACTAATTTGGCTGCAGGTTCGGCTTTACAGAATAAGAGGAATATGTTAGCAGATCCTCAAATAGTAAAATATAAAGTGGCTGCCAAACAGTTATTACAAAAAAAGTCCTATGATGGTCTTTCCACTTCACTTGGCCCTGATCTCAAGATTAATGATTGGGTACTGATTAAAAACCTTACAAGGTTTGCAAAGGCCAATCTAAATTCACTTTTCCAGTTCGAGTTATCAGAGTTACCAAACCTTCTGTCCTCTAAGAAAACAAAGGTTGGGGGAATAAGAACAATGTTGTGAAACTTACTGACAAGTAAGTTAGCATATTTAACAAAGTTTATGCCAACAGGTCTGATCTTGATGACTCTGACTTTACCTTTGGACCTGATTTTAATATTACTAAAGCCTCAATTGCTAACAATGTTAATTCTAATTCTGATTCTTCAACAATTTCCTCTCCTAATTACTCCAAGAGTGTTTCACCTGCTCGTTCTTGTAATTCACCTATGTTACCATCACGTGATCAACGAGTTTGTAAATTACCCATCAAGTTTCATGATTATGTGTTATATTGACGTTTTTTGTTGTTTTTTTTTATTTTTGCATTATATGGGGGGAGGGTATGTAGTATTACTGTATTAGTGTTTCACTGTTTCTTTAAGGAATTGGAATCTTTACTTAGTGTTCTGTTATGTCACTTTATTTTGTGCTTCAGTTCAGTTGCCTTTTGTTTCCTGCTCTTACAACTGCTGTTACCGTGGGCTCCATCCTTTTACTACTATTTATCTAATCATAAATAAAATAGGAGACTGGATTATATGCGGAGAGTCTCCTGGATTTATTGGTGTTCCCCTTTTCTACAGCCATATCTAATCTCAGCTTCAAAAAAGGCTCAAAATGTGTCTTTTTCCTTAGTAATTGTTTTATCTTTGTTCTCTCCCCCTGTGAGATAGTGTAGTGTTGACATGCATTGCTTTGGGTTGTTAGGGGAGGTATTATGTTGGGTGACATCGAGGTGTTCTGGGGTGGAATGTAGAACGGAGTAGAATGTGTGGGAGCACCGTTGGGAGAACATAGTTGGTGAAGTTTAAGAATTGTGCATCTTATAAGGGCCAGCCTTGGCTGTTTGAAGAAATTGAATTATATAACCGTTATGAATCTAATGTCTGGAATTTATTGTCTATTGTATTTATGAGCCATCTATGATTGTATTTATTACAATGTTACTATTCGTCTTTATTGCAAATGTATTGTTGTAAAAGATGGAGATGTGTGCTGTTGACATGCATTGCTTTGGGTTGTTGGGGGAGGTATTATGTTGGGTAACATCACAGTGTTCTGGGGTGAAATGCAGAAGGGAGTAGAATGTGTGGGACAACCGTTGTGAGGACAAAGTTGGTGAAGTCCTGGTTGGAGGTGGATGTATTACTTGCTCTCCTTTCTGTACAGTAATGTTCCTGAGTATTCTGCTACACCGGTGTCCTCTCGTCCTTACAGATAGTATCTGAATGTGTGGAGTTTGACAGAGCCATGATATCCTTTTGGCTTTTGGGGAGGACTGTTTCTGCTTTATAAATACTGCTGAATAAACTTGTGATCCAGCGCAAGACCAGAGCAAAAGAGGAATTTATATATATATACACAACTATCCTCCCTGCGTCGCAGACCCAACGTCACACTAGCTCATTCACACATGCAGTCATTGGTGGGGCCCATAACACCAACACTCACACGTTTCCACTCACTAGTCTGCACACAGGAGGGATGATGATATCGTGCTGGACATGTGGGGGGTTACCTTATAACCTATAGGGAAGAAAAGTGAATTTACAGAATATACATTAACATTCGCCACCTATAGATTCCTAATCCCAAACATCAAGGCACTCCACCCACTTGGTCGACGGACCAATTAGTTGGATTGGTTGATGGTGATTTAGAACCAGCTAAAACACATTTTAAGACTCAGAATCCTTTATTCTCTTTAACGAAAAACCACAAACTCATATTTTCTATTAATCAATATTTGTTTATCTAAATTTTGTTTGCAATTAATATTAGCATTTGTTTCATCAAAGTTTTAGAATTGCTAGATCAATTAATTCAAATCAAAGGTCATAATATTTACCTATTCTTGCTATCTGGGTTTTCTCTAATTCATTGGCTCTGCATAATCGAATTAGCCGTTAAATTGTCCAAATAAAGCAGGCCAAAGCTCAAAGTCCGAAAGTTCTTTGCTCAGCACGTTACAGTCCCAAAGATCTCCATAGGACCAGAAATCGTGCAAGCATCTGTCATCGCCAGCATAGATGTCAGGAAATTGGAACAATCTGGAACAACAACCAGGAACAAAGCAGGAACAACCAACGCCTCCCTATTCTACTACTCTTTTTATAATACATTTCGGGATAACATGAAACATTTTTAGGCGGAGAAAGTCTGTGATTGGCTGACCGAAAACGTCCAATTTTTATTCATTTAGGGTTCTCATGGATTTTGCTGGTTCACTTCCGTAGATGACATAGTCCTTATGTTACAATGTTTTGGGTTTACTTGTATGATCCAATTGTTCATTTTAAACCGGTTTTTACTGTCTGAGGTTTTGGCGGTCCACCAAGATCCTATCCTTGACCGAGGACATTGGGTGCTCGGGTCTTTAGGAAGTTCACAGAGCCATCCGAGTCTGCGCAGTAGGTATTGCGCTCACGAAACGGTGGCCACTTCTGAACTCGATTTTCGACTCCATTTTGGGTAGGCCCAAATGCTAACTTAAGCAAAACAAACATAAAAGAATAATTAATACAAAGAAATGATGATTCTAATGTTATACCCTCACTAATCCCTTTATGTATTATTATTTTCCTAGCATATAGCGGCATTTAAAGCGATAATATTTACCTTTAGGATCCAATCAGGAATGCAAACATCACGTAAGCAACATAAATCAGGCGATATCTAATTACCACATATACTACTATTAATATGCGTACGTATTTTAGTTATTTGAGTTATTCTGCCATGCAAATAGCAATTTCCCACGTGTAATTTGTGTATGCAAAAGGTTAAATTAGTATAACACACCAAACCATTAGTGAAATTATAATCAGTAAGTTATATAGTTAATCTTTTCATGCAAAATAGAGGAGGTATACAAAATGTCGTTCTACCTGCTCCATCAATCCCCCCTTTGGTGATTTTTAACATCACCACACTACCTTTAAATTTGAAAAATGTAGTAAATAGAAATTAATTCAGTTCTCTTAATATTTTGTTATATCACATTACTGTTTCACCTGTCTCTTCTTCTCTTGTTTTTCTATACATATTCTCTTTCCACTTTTCTAATTCTACTTCTTCAAATTCTCTTTATTTTCTTTCTTTCTCTCTTTTCTTTACAGTTTCTCTTTTTATGTTATTTCGTAATTTTCTTCTTTTGCTACATAGACATCCTAACCTCAGAAGTAATACTAAAATAATCACACATGTTACTGGAAATAATATCTTACCAATAAAGGTACTACCTAGTTTTAGTAAAAAGTTCTTAATAGTAGAAAACTTTTTCCCAATCTTTTCCCAGATACCTTCAACCTCCAGTGGAACAATTTCCTCATGCAAATCAGTTATATTCTCAATGTACGTCTTCAAATCTTGACTTTCGTCAGGAATGTAAGTACAACAATGTTGAACTTTCAGCATTCCACAGACTCCACCCTCTTTTGCCAAAATTATATCAAGGGCAAGTCGATTTTGCATTACCATGGCTCACATGGCAACCATTTCAGTATTTACCAATAAAAATCCTCCAGCGGTGCTAGTTGACAAGCGATCCACTACTGTTGATAATTTTCTAATTTTGTGTGCATTCAGAGATATTCGAACTGCTGGTATCAGTGCTCCAAAAATGTCTCCTACAATTTCTGACCAAGATTCTCTTCTTCTACGTGTTAGTTGTCTACCTATCTCATGTGCACCATCTTTTCCTCTTCCCACATGAAATATCTTTGGGAAAACCAGGCCTAGATAACATGTGCCATACCAGTGATCTGGTAGTCGATAATAAGCTTTGTTCCCGCAGATAAAATATAATCCAGGAAAAACCGGATCATTTCCTCCTTTAAATCCCCATCCACCCATGATTCTATAAGTATCATGGCAATCACTTGTGCCTACAAAGTAATTATCATATGCAGATTCCTTCTAATACACAACTTCCCTTTCTGAGGCCAATCTAAAGCCATTGTTGGACTAGCTTCTCCTTTCAAATATTTTTCTCTTTCAACATCCCAGGCTGTCTTTTCTTCTTTTCCCTCAGGTACCTTCTTTTGCATTTTTAATCTCCTTTCTTCTACCATATCTAAAAAGTTTTCTCCTACTTCTTTAAACTACAAGTTAGATTGTTTCTAAATATTGACTCTAATGTTAATTCTTTAGTTTCTAAGAAAAATTCATCTAACACTTTAGCAGGTTTTACTTTATTCAGCTTGTTGACTACAGGTACTTGTGAAAATATGTTATCTACATCTGAAAAATAATATTCTAATTTCCCTATTTTGTAAAACAAACTTGCTAATACACTACATGTTATTCCATATGTTACTGGAAGGTGATGGTATGTCACTCCCTCAGATACAGACGCAGGCAACTGCATGCAGACGTAGCAATCCCTCACGTCCATCGTCTTCACATATTCGTATAGTAATTTTGAAAAAACATTGTTAGAATACTCAGTTATGGACCTATCTTTATGTAAATAGTTTCTACCATATTTATCGGATACATCTTTTGAATCTTTTCTATGTTAGTCTTATTTTCGCTATGTCCTTCTATTGTTTCTAATGTAACCTTAAATGAAACCATTGAAGCTAACGCACTCCACAGAAGCATTAGTAATCCTGTACAACAACAACACATTTTGAACCATCTTCTAAGGAACACACATTTAGATTTTCTACTTTCTGTGTTTGCTATTTTGAAAAACGATCAGTGTCTTTTGACTTAGCCTCTCCTAATTCACAACTAGTGTTGTCTAACCCAAGGCTCCAAGCACCTACTTGGTTCTTTCTTTTTTTTTTTTTTTTAATCCTCATCTCACCACTAACGAATGCAAATTAGCTCCTATGGCCCAATCTTAACCTGAGCGCCCTGAGCCAGAGTTCTTGCTTTCGCCTGGGGCCACCCTGGCCTGCCTTTTTATACCTAGGCATGGTGTTAATCATTGGACCATTGTTGTTACAGCCTCAATGCAATTCCCCATTCAATAAATGGTTTCCAGATGGTACTGTTTTTTTTTAACAGTTAAAAGTGTTTCTAAGCGTGCAATTCTAAGTGTAGCTCGTAACCAATTATCATATAATGGGGGGTTGGGATCCTTCCATGACTTACAGATTTCTCTGCGAGCAGTCAGAATAAAACAAAAAAATAATGCAGCTTGTGGCTCCCCTAGTTCAATAATGAGTTCTGCATCCATCCCAAACATAACTCTAGCTGGATTCAAACAGAGCTTTAATTTAAAAATACTCTCTATAGCCCGCTCCACTCTGCTCCAAAAGGGTCTGATTATCAAACATTCATAGAATATATGGATATCATCCACTTCTATCAGCCCACATCTTGGGCAGAAGGGGGGTGGATTTACGAACTTCGCAAGTTTTTTTGGTGTATAGTATAATCTGTTTATAGTGAAAAAATGATTCTTTTTAAGAGAAACAGTCCGGACATATTTATAGAGTATTTTTAAAGAGTGATCGTATAGAGTAGCTGAGTCTACCTCCAGCCTTGTTGAGTTCCAAACCCTATTTGATGGAGGAGACTGCGCTTCCTCCGCTTCCAACATTTTCCTGTACCATAATCCCACTTCTCTCTTCCTGGGCCCTGGTAGTAAGAGAGCACTCTCGATATCCCAGTTTCCTCCAATATTCTCTTCCTCGGCCTTATACCAGGAACATAGTTGAATATATTTAAACCTAGAGAGAGAATCCCCAATCCTGGACTTCAGTACCTCCCACGGCAGGACTCCCTCTGGTATTATCAGATCAGACCAGATATTTATTCCTGCTCTCCTAATAGGGAGGGACAAACTATCCCTTAAACATGAAGGCTGACCTGGAGATTCCCAGATTGGAGCAAACTCAGAGTAATTTTTAATCCCCCATCTCTCTTTGACCTTATTCCAGACTCTAAGGGCTGATTTTAATACCTTTAAGCGTACTTTTTTTGTAAAATTTTACTGCTCCAAATTTGTACAGGAACCCAGACTCTCCACCCTCCAAACCTACCATTATTTTCAAAATTCTCCCCCAATTGGAATCATCAGGGCATGACAACAAACACCTAATATTTTTCAGCTGAAAAGATAAAGCATACCAATTTACATCTGGAAGTGCTAACCCCCCTTTTAATAATCTTCTTTTTAGCTTTTTCCATGATAACCTGGAGTTTTTTTTCGCCCAGATAAAGCTACCAATCTTTCCCTGAATGTTCGCCAAAATTTTATCAGAAAACGAGAGGGGTATTGAGTTAAACAAATAAGTCAACTTAGGCAAAATAACCATTTTAACCAAATTAACTCGGCCGTAAATTGTAAGGGGGAGATTCTGCCATCTGGAGAACAGCTGGTAAATATCCTTACATAGTTTCTTGATGTTAATTTGGACTATATTATTAATATCTGAAGTGATAATAATTCCTAGATATCTAAACTGAATGCTGCGAGAACCCGTCCAATTATCAATCCCCCAACACATTATTTCTGTTTTTGAATTATTTATTTGATATCCCGGATAGAGGCCAAATTCTGCCATTATCGCCTCCACCCTAGGGAGAGCTGCCGCAGGATTACTTGTATAAATCAGTAAGTCATCAGCATATAAAGCTAATTTACACCTGTAATCCTTATATTTGAAGGGTGTGATTGTCTCGTCGATCCTAAGTGCTTGCGCCAACGGCTCAATATAAATGTCAAAAAGGAGAGGGGAAATAGGACACCCCTGCCTAGTGCCCCTCCCTATATTAAAGCTTGATGTTAAACGGCCGTTCAGAAGAATTTCCGCCGAGGTTCCTTCGTAACACCCTCTCATCGTTTGGATAAAAGTCTCACCAAGGCCCATTACCCCTAATACTTTCCACAAAAAACCCCAGTTGACACGATCGAAGGCCTTCGCCGCATCATATGCGGCCACCGCCAAGGGCTCCGACCGTGTCACCGCTAAATCTATACTACCTATCAACTGTAAGCTCAACTCATGAATATACCTTCCAGGCACAAAGCCTTTCTGGTCAATATTAATGAGTTGTGGGATCAGCTTAGCCAATCTCCCTGCCAAAACACTAGTAAAGATGTTATAGTCAGCGTTTAGCAGGGAGATTGGTCTATATGAATCTGCACTGAGTGGGTCCTTTCCTGGCTTTTTTAGACGAGTACAATAATCGGCCTCCTCCATGATGGTGGTATCCTACCCTTCGTATTGTATATGTAGTTAAACAATTCACATAGTCTTGGGACCAGACTCTCCTCAAAAATTTTATATATTTCGCCTGGAAGAGCATCAGGTCCGGCTGCTTTGTTAATCTTTGTTAATCTTTAATCTTTTAATATGATCCCTGACCTCTTCCAGTAAAGGGGCTATTGAGAATGGTTCTGCCTTCATCTGTCAAGCCAGGGAGGGCCTTGCTCACCAACCATTGCACGGAGTTCACCTGTGCGGGGGATGATTCTTCCTCGTATAATTTAGAGAACATAGAAAGCAAATGATCTTCCATATCCTTCTGTTTACAGGATATATTCCCCTGGTCATCAAGCATTAGCCTATCTATATTATTCCGCACCCTGTCCGATCTGATCTTCCTTGCCAAGACAGCACCGGCTCTCTCACCATATTCGTAGTTATCCATAGCATGGACATCCCATTGTGCCTTAATTTTTTGATCTAATAGACCCCTATATTCTGATCTAAGGAGTTCCAGCTCATCTAATACCTGTGTTGGATTTAATTGTTGAGTGCCCAATCGAGCATTCTCTAAAAGAGTTATTTTGTTCTCTAAGGTTTTAAGCTTCCTCACCTCCTCCTTATTTTCGGAACATATTAGACTATGGAAATGTCCTCTTATATTTGCTTTCCAGGCGTCCCATACATATTCAGGGAGAGTAGAGCCAACATTATCAGTGAAATAGTTATCTATAGATGTTCTAATAGAAGTAACTATATTTTGCCTATATAGTGCAGACCTTTTTAAAGTCCATCTTGGTGGTGCCATATTTGAATTCCGATTAATGACTATCGAGAACATAATGGGTGCATGATCTGATAGAATAATAGGTAAGACTCTCACATCTTCCAAGATCTCTAGGCATTGCCTATCTACTAAGATATAATCTAATCTCGATGCATGGCCATGCTTTTTACTAAAACAGGTATATCCTGGAGCTGCCCCCCCTCTAACCTTCCAAACATCGATAAGCCCAATCTCATTCATCATATTAACCATAGCACGCCTAGAACAAGTTGCAGTAATATGCTGGGAATGATTAGAGCGATCCTGTCTAGGATCAAGAAGTATATTAAAATCCCCCCCCATAATAATGGGTGAGCTGACCTCAACCAAATTAAGTTGCACTTTGAATAGGTGGGTAGGGTCATCTATGTTAGGCCCATAATATGAAACGATAGTCTGCGTCTCCCCATTAAGATCTACCTGAGCCATTACCCATCTTCCGGTATGATCTGTTAGTAACAATCTGATTGTACCTCCTACCCCGATCTTTATCAAAATTGCTACCCCTTTACTTGCGATTGATTGTCCAGAACAACAGAAGGCCCCTACCCATCCAAGTTTACCAAAGAGCTCATTGCCCTCACTAAGACTTAAATGGGTTTCTTGGAGAAGAATTATTTTAGCATCAGATTGCTCTATGTACTTCAAAACTAGCCTTCTTCGTGGACACCGTAGCCCATTAACATTCCAGGAAATATAAGAGATTTTACTACTAGTCATTAAATATACCCCTTACCCCACGCCCAAACCCCCGTATGATTAATAAGAAACTCCGCCAGATTAGAACGTAGTGAGTATAATGAGGACTTGAATTTTTATTTTTTACCCCTCCCAACCCTCCTCCTCCCGGCAACCCCCCCCCTCACCCAGCATCCCCCCAAACCTAGCAAACCCCACTTCCTTCCCTGGAGGACCCTCCCAATCTTCCTGGGCATATGCCCTTTGACGCCCCCCCCCCCCTCGTGCAGAATTAAAAAAGTGAAATAAGAAAAAAAAACTGAACTAAATTGATTTTTATCTAGTAATTGCTCTCTAAAATAAGTGCACTTAATTGCGAGGTGTATAAGAGCTAATATATATTGCCATCCATATATCTATAACACTCTTAGCCTACTTCCCACTGCTTCAAATACTCTATTTTCCTCTACTTTTCCCCCACCCTATCAGCCCTTATACTATCTATCAGGGTATCTGCTTCCTCCACCTGACGTATAATATGCATATGGTTACTCCACATCACACGGAGTGAGGCTGGAAACTTCAGCTGAGCACGGGCCCCCAATGAGTTAAGTATTCCCACTCACTTGCCCAGTTCCCATTGTCTAACAGCTGTCATGGATGAGACATCTGAACGTATCGTATATGAGAATGGACTGGTGAAGGAAGATGATTTTATATGGCCTGTTTTCAGAGCGAGCGATAGAATCTTTTCTTTAATGGTATATGTTAGAAAATTAACCAAAATCTTTCTTGGGTGCTCTTTGCCTGATTTCTTCCGTAGGGGTCACGATGAACCCGCTGAATGTCTGCTGATAAATCCAAATCCGCTTCCGGTGATTCCTATAGCACCGATGTTTTGAGGAGGGCTATTATAAATGCCTTAATGTCACTACCTTCAATATCCTCAGGTATGTTAAAAAATTTTTTAATTGTTCCTTCTCGTATAATTTTCCAATCTCTCGATGTCATCTCGCATCTCCCGATTCTGCTGGGATAATTTATCGTAGGCCGCTGTAGTAGCTCTTAGTGCCTCCTTAATTTTTGGCAGCTCCACTTCTAATGCATCCGTCCTCGATGCAACCTCCTCCACCTTCCGAGTAAGTGT
Organism: Triturus cristatus; assembly: GCF_964204655.1. Classification (NCBI taxonomy): domain Eukaryota; kingdom Metazoa; phylum Chordata; class Amphibia; order Caudata; family Salamandridae; genus Triturus; species Triturus cristatus. The sequence continues at coordinate 460,403,414 of NC_140590.1, read as the reverse complement.
CTCACATGAAGCCTGGATCGCACTTTGATTTGCTTCCGAGATAGTAAAACGCTTTCCAATGTCCTCTTTTAGCCCTAACAATAAGTCCGCCAATGTACCAGGGGCAGGCATTGCATCTGAAGCTGTGGAAATATTGTCCATGTGAGACACTACGAGCGTATCTTCCTTAGATGTTGCTGTAGCCAAACATAAATCTCCCTTACCTACATTATCCTCCCCCCTTACTCGGCAGTCCTGCTGAACCTGGTCATCCTCCTCATTATGATCCTCATCTTGAATAGCCAGAGCTGAAAAACTGTTAGACAGTACTATTGTTGGATGAACTATATCCTGTATAGGGGAGGACGTAGAGTGGGGTAATGGATCTGTAGGGTCAGTTAGATTAGAGATACTGAGAGCGGGAAGTGTAGAGAGCGGGCAGGCTGTAATAGAGCTCTCCCTCATCGCAGTGCCTACCATTGTTGTAGCGCTCATAGAACTTATAGGCATGTTTTTTCTAGTAATTTTACTTGCATACTCACTGTGCCGGTAGTAGTTACAGTAGTAGTTACAGCGCTTATAATGTTTGCGGTGCCAATTGCTGCCATCTTTTTTCCTTGATCTACACCACTGATAGAACCTTATAGTATGATTTCAATGATGGTGTGACCTTAGGGAGACCAGATGTCCTTCCAGATATGCCGGCTCTCACCTTCTTAACTTTCCCCTTGCCTGGGGGAGTGTCCACCTCACCAAGGCTTATCTTGCCCTTCCGAGCTCTCACCTTCGGCTGTATCACTGGCGGAGAGGTTATTGGCTTTAGGGGTATTTTCACAGTGATCGCGTTCGTGCCCCGATTTCGCAGTGTATAGCGAGTTATCTCAGCAAGAGGGGGAGATATGCCTGAATTACAGCCACGACTAACCCAGCAGTTTCTCGATTGTGTACCAGTAGAAGCAGTAGAAGCAGCTGCCGCACCGTGTTCACCGTATTCACCCTCCTCCATACAGAAAACCTGATCCTGGTGCCTGTAATGTGTATACGTGACCTGGTTTAGGAGACTATCTAAATTAATTGCCTTACTGGGAGTACAAATAGCCTGATACCCTTCTCGTCCGACATACGTTCCTCCGAACCTAAATGACAATCTCCCTGAAATTTGCCGTAGAAACTTAGCTGCGCCCAATTCCTTACACCACACCGGCGCGGCTAACTCACCGCTACTCCTTGTCAAGACCATCCGTTACGCTATTTGTACCCCTCTCTACTGATACTGATGCGGAGAAGAGAGAAAGGGGACAGCGTCAACGCCCGGAATAAGCCCGAAAAATAAAAAAAAACGGAACACTAACACAGTCCCGAACTAGCTTGTAATGAAGGCTCGGAGCTTACACCGGATACAGTGGTCACACAGCCTCACTCGAACTCACTCGATTCAAAGACCCCCGCAAATCCAATCCTTTACCGAAATCCGGCTCACAGTCCGATATCAAACGGCCTCACCAGGTGAGAGACGCAGAGGGAAGCATGCAGCATGCAGCATGTCAGCATAACGACATCCAACGTTCAGCGTTCAGCGTTCTCGGCCATACACGGGGGGAGGAGCTTTGTCACGGCCGTTAGTTTCCGGCCGTCATGTCCTCTCTCCAGACCTGTACAATAGACTTCTAGAGTGAAACGAAAAAGTGCCGGGGAAATATCAAGACCTACTTGGTTCTTTCAGTTTTATGTCTTTTCCGGTAAATTTTTGTTTTCTCCCTTTAGAGCACTTTTGTCTCTTCAGTTTGGCATTTGATCGTCTTTCACTTTTCTTTCACAATCTTGATTCAGAATTTCCTGAACATCCGTCTCTTCTCCGATGTCGGACAAGATAACTCTCAGGATTTCCGATTCTTCGTCTTCCTCAACCACTTCTGGTACAGTCACCTCTAGATCCCCTTGGCTGTCTGCCTCTTCTCGTACTTCAGGCAGTGCCACATATGACCATTCCGGTGACTTATACTTCTGGTAAGGTTTTCTCGTTCTCTTACTTTCTTCTGCTGGTGTTTGTTCCACGTCTTTTGATTTCTCTTGGCTAGACACTTCATTCACCTATTCAGCTCTAGATGAATTTACTCGTGTCAATCTGTATCTTAATCTCTTTATCTTGTTTGGCCAAATTTCATCCCTTGCTGGTCTTTTTAACTTACTTCCTTTTTCATTTCTCTCAGTTCTCCATGCTCTTTTTCTTAGGACTCTTTCTTCTGGTACTTCTTCATCACTGTCCTCCGATTCAGTTCCAACTTGACCTTTACTTTCAGTAGTCTTTCTTTCCACCACTTTCGTTTTCTTACCTACTTCTGTCCCTCCTCGTGGTTCTTCCACACAATCTTCCTGCTGACTAGCTGTTCCTTCTTCTGCCTGGATGTGTGGTTCCCCTACAACTCCTCGGGGGTATTCCGCAAAAATCTTTCCCTCACTCTCTGTATCTGGTACCTTATCATCTATTCCTGTTCTTTCAGGTGGAATTTCTCTCGAATTTTCATTCGGGACTTCTTTAGCAAGAATTTCTTTGACAGTCTCTTTACTGTTTTTATTTTCACTCTCATGTGCTTGTACTGGTTCAGTTTCTGATTCTGAGCTGGTGTCAGAAATCTGCAATTTTCTTCTTAAAGGAAGATTCTCTGGTGCAATAACTGGACTTGGTTCTGACTCCCCCCTTTCAAGAGTTTGTCTTGTTCTTACTTCTTCAGTATCTGATTCAGAAGTTGTGTCTGATTCTTCAAAGTATTCTCCTTCCTTGTTATCCACTGGATTTGGAATTCGCAAGGTATGACTAGCATGAATCCAGTTCCTTACTCCTGCACATTTTACAGCTGTTGTCGTGGTCAGAATCACCTGACGTGGTTTTCCCCAACGTGGGACCAAACAATTTCTTCTTCTGTGCACTTTTATTCTCACCCAGTCACCTGGGCTTAGATCATGAGCTGGCTTCTTTTCAAGAGTGGTGGCATCCGATCCAACCTGAAGGAACACAGAATGAACGGAATCAGCCAACCCCTTGCAATAATCCAACACCAAGTCATCAGATATAGGCAATAGCTTGTTGACTGTTATGAAAACATGTTACATTGCTCTCCCCATGATGATTTCATGGGGATACAAGCCTGTATTCCTATCTGGAATAGATCTAATAGTCGTGAGTACTAGAGGCACGACATCAGGCCATTTCAAACCTGTGGCTAAACACATTTTTCCCAGTCTGTTTTTAATGGTGCCATTTACTTGTTCCACCACCCCAGAAGTCTCTGGGCGATAGGCACAATGTAGTTTCTGTTGTACATTCAATGCTTCACAAATTAATTTCATGACTTCATTATGGAAATGTTTTCCTCTATCTGACTCAATCGTAACTGGAAAACCAAACCTAGGAAGGAACTCTCTCAATAATAGCTTGGCTACTGTAATTCCATCACTTCTTCTTGTTCGGTAGGCTACCACCCATCGAGAAAACAGACAAGCCATCACTAGAATATACCTCAACCTGTTGCAGGGGGGCATTTAATGAAGTCAATTTGCATTCTGGTGAAAGGCCCTCCTTCTCGACCTATCGTTCCCAGAATTACCACTGTTTTTCTTCCAGGATTGAATTGCTGACATATAAGGCATCTTTGACAAAGGCTTTCAGCTACAAGTCTAAATTTTGCATTATACCATGTCTGTTTGAAAAGTCTGATCATAGCATCTCTTCCTACATGTGCATGTCCATGATACATTCGTTCCATGGCAGAAACCATGCTATCAGGCATAACTGGTCTTCCATCCCGATAAACCCATACATGATCTGTTTCCCGTGGTGCACATCCTGCTTTTACCCACTGTCTCATTTCCTCATCTCCTGCTTCTTCCTGCAACTGCCTCACTTCTTCCCGTGTATTCACAGTGTTAGTAAACAACAAGGGACATGAATTAATTTCTCTTTCAATTCCCCGATTCACAGAGTTCTGATTACGTGCGCAATATTGAGCCATATCGTTGACAAATTGGTTGCCAGCTGAAACATAGTCATTTGACTTAGAATGGGCCGCACATTTTACCACAGCTAACTGCTTAGGCAGCTGTATTGCCTCAAGCAATTTTCCAACCACTTCAGCATTCCTTATAGGAGTTCCACTCGATGTCAAAAACCCTCTTTGGGACCAAATTTGCCCAAAGTTATGCGCTACACCGAAGCCGTATTGACTATCGGTTATCACAGTCACTTTCACATTCTTTCCCAACTTGCATGCTCTTGTTAATGCAAAAAGTTCAGCAACCTGGGCCGATTTTACTCCTTTTAGGCAAGATGCTTCCAATACAGCTGCTACCGTACATACTGCATACGCTGCACTCAGAATTCCCTAATTCGTTCTCAAGCATGATCCATCCACAAACATCACATAGTCACTTTCTGTCAAAGGTACATCTTTTATATGAGGACGTGGTTTGGTACAGAAATCAAGCACTTCCAAACAGTCATGATCCACATCGTCTATGACTTCCACATTCTCAGCATCAGGCAGTAATGTTGAAGGATTCACATTCAGACATCTCACAAGGCTCACATTCGTTGCACCTAGGATAACTTTCTCATATTTAGTCAGACCGCTATGCGTCATGAACTGAGTGCGGCTCCTTGTTTAAAGGTTTGCCACATCATGAGGTACAAACACTCTCACAGGATATCCCATCACAATTCCTTCACTCTGTTCCAGACTCTTACAAGTGGCTGCTACAGCTTTCAAACAACCAGGCAATGCTACAGCTACAAAGTCTAATATAGGTGAAAAATATGCAATTGGTCTCCTCAGTTTTCCATGTTTTTTGTATTAACACAGAAAGTGCACATCCATTTCTTTCGCTGCAATAGAGCTCAAGTTCTTTCTCATAGTCATGCATGCCAAGTGCTGGTGCTTCACACAAACTATCTCTCAATTGTTTAAAAGCCGTCAACTCTTCTTTATTTAATTCAATGGGACCAAAGGTTTTGCAATCAGGGAAAAGTTACTTATCCACTGGCGACAATATCCAACCACTCCAAGAAACATTCTCACTTCTCTTTGCGTCATTGGGGCTCTCATTCCTTTTATTATTTTGATTCTATCTGCAATTACTTTTCTCAGTCCTTTTTAAATTTTGTGGCCTAAATACTGTACTTCTTTCTGGCAGAAATGCAATTCGATGGGGATACTTTAAGTCCTCCATCTGCCAAATGATTCAACAATGCAATGGTATCCACTACACAAGCTTCTCGAGTTCTCGATGCCACAAGCAGGTCATCGATATATTGAACCAAAACCGAACTTTCAGGCATTTTAAAATCTTCTAGGGACTTTTTCAATATCTGATTGACTATTGAGGGACTCTCTCTATACCCCTGTGGGATTCGGCACAATGCCAAAATACGTTCGCCAAATCGGAATGCAAAAATCTGTTGGCTGTCAGGGTGCAATGGGATGGAAAAGAAAGCATGACACAAATCAATCACCGTATACCATTCTGCATCATGAGGAATCTGATACAAAATCATTGATGGATTCGGTACAATGGGACAACAAGATACAACGATTTTATTTATTTTTCTCAGGTCTTGTACTATTCTAAATGTTCCATTAGGCTTTTTCAGGGTCATAATTGGTGAATTACATGGACTGCTCATTATTTCCTTCAAAATACCTTGTTCAATCATTCTGTCTATTATAGGAGTGACTCCGGCAATTATCTCGGGTGTCAATTTGTACTGTGGAATATTTGGGTAACTTACTCCTTCCTTTACAGTGACTTTTACGGGATCTACGTTTTTCATCAATCCCACATCTTCTCCTGTGAAATCCCATACCTCCGTCTTTACTGTCTTTTTCAATTCTTGAGGTAACTCCTCGGGGTCAAATACAGCAAATGCCTCGGTAATTTCAGGTTCGATATTAGCCATAGTCATTTTATACAGTACATCCTCATCAGGAGTCTCAAATGCTATACCATCTGCAGTACAAAATATTGTGCAATTCATCTTGCACAGCAAAACTCTCCCTAACAAATTTACAGGGCTTGAATCGCACACGAGAAAACGGTGCATTTCAGAAAATTTCCCTATGTTAACTTTAACTGGTTCAGTGAGATACATTTTTATCTGTCTGTTGGATACTACAACTACTTGGATCGTTTCATCAGAGACAGGAAGATTTTTAACATCAGCTGACCTAACAGTTGAACGAGTAGCACCAGTATCTACTAGGAATGTAATGTTTTCATCATTTACTTTTCCATCCACAAATGGGCCTGTCTGGTCTACTTCTAGAGTTGCGCCAAGTACGCACTCCTCTTCCTCCCCTCGGCACCATTAATAACTTTCTTCTGACTCACTCTCATCATGTTGTAGCCAATACTGCGAAACAGCACTAACGCGCGGCAGCTTAGTTACCTGTTCTTCGTTGTAGAATCCTGTCTCATTACTGTATTTCTGAGGATTTACGCTCTGTGGAAAAGGCGGTTTTGGCTCCTGATTCTGTTGGGCAACAACCTGCTGCTGTCGCTGCGGATGACAACTCACCTCATTCTGCACCTGTGGATTTCAATGATGCATTATCACAATTAGCACTTGGGGGAAATTTACACTCGGTTTTCCAATGTCCTATTCTTCCGCAATTATGACATGGCCATTTCTTTTTGGCTTCATCTAGATTAATTTGTCCTTTTCCTTTTCCAATATTAAGTTTTTGTCTCATGCCCGTATCATTTGCCTGTTCAATCAATTGAGCTTCCTGTCTCTCTGCCACTTTTACTTGAGCCCACATGGCTTTTTCTTTTAATTTACGGTGCTTTGCTTCAATTTCATCACTAAAATATTTTGCATGTCTCAATACTTCATCTATCTTTTTATTTTGCCAATCTACTGTATGCTGTTTAATCATTTCACTTACTTCAGGTCGCAACCCATACACAAATCGATATACAAAATGACTCAAATCCTTCTCACTCAAATTTTCATCACTACTATACTGTTCAAAGGCAAGGGTTTTGTAATATGCGTGTACAGATTCCTTCGCTTCCTGATGAGTTCTATCAATCTTTACCCAATCAGTTTCTTTAGGAGGTACTTTATTTTTCAGAAAGGTAATTACTTGTTCATGTTTTCTCATTACTTCAGGATCAGGGGCACCTGTTTTTGGGTCTCAATGGTATTCTTGTGTAGGCCAACTTATTGTAATGTTACATTCTGCCTATAAATCTGCTGGTACAATTATGTCAAATAGGCTATTCAAATCCATCCATAATACTTTTGATAATTTTACAAACCTGTCTACCTGCCTATACCACTCCACTGGCTTCTCGCGCAGTCGTGGAAAATCATTGGTAAATGACAAAATATCTTGTCTGGTCCAGGGGACATGTACATAACCTCCGCCTGGAATCTCTCTCATGGGACATTCAGTTACTACCTTTTCTTTTTCTCTTAGGTAACCTGCAAACGTTTTATCTGTTCTATCATCTCGTTTTCGAAACCATCTACTTTTCCACTTGTCTACATCGCCCCATTTTCTTAGTAAAATAATTAAGTCTTTAATCTGAGTTGTTCGTCCTGTAGTATTCAAATTTTCAATGTCTTTTTCAGAAAAATCTACTCTGTATGGTTTTTGTAATGACCTTACCTTTTCGAAGTCAATACCCATTTAATTTGCTACTTCTTCTAATCTTTCATGTAAATTTCTCGCTCTCCACGTTATACTTTTGCATAGAAACATTTTTTCTTCATCCTGATAGGTTTTTAATTTTTCCGTAGGAATAGTCCCTACTATTAATTTTTCTAAAACTATTTTTAATTTGGACACATCTAAAGGTCTAGCCTCAGCATCTTTTTGCTGTAAACTTCTTAGCCATTCACTTAATTCATCAGAAGTAGGACCTACCAGAATCATTTCATTTCGTGTCTGTTCTAAACCTTTTGGTGATCCTGGTACTGACTCTGTCGTCACTATTGCTCTATTTGCTAGACTCTGTTTTACTGTCAACTTTTTAGGAGTACTTTGTTCAGAAATTCCTACCGTTTGTCCCCATGAATCTTCTCTTGTATCTCTTCTTCGTATTTCATTTTCTCTTTTATTGTTATAAGGAATCGTCAGACAATGCTCACTACCCTTTTGTTTATCAAAAATCGTCATTACAGGTCCTATTGTTACAGGAACAGTTACAGCTTCCATATTTTTAGTTAATTTCCTAATCTTCTCAGTTAACTCTAAAGTAGTTCTGGCTAATTCAGCTGAATTTTCATTTGCCATTTTACTAGGTTGAGTATTTTCTGTTTCTCTGAAGGGATTATTTCTTCCTACCTCATGTGGTACTGATTCGAACTTTATATTTTGTGGTGATTCTTTTACTGGGGCGCTTGGTGTCAATAATGTGGAATTTGGTTGATAAGGGGGTGGATTTTTATAAAACATGTCCTCAAGAACATCATCCTCTGACTCATGCACACCATACTTATAACCTTCTGATCCTGTATTATTTCTCTTTTCTGTACATTTCCTACTAATAGTCTCTTCAACATTTCTCATAGGAAACAACCCATCAGTCATATTTGCACTTTGCCATCTCTTCATTCTATCATCATGATTCTCTTGTCCACATGGTCTACCCAACATATATCTGTACCTTCCGCCACTCCGTTGCCGTTCTCTGTCATGCATCTCATCTTCCCATTCTGTCAATACTTCAAACTGTGTAGGTCTAGGTCTTGGTTCTAGTTTCATCATTTTTTCTCTCAAATTTCTCAAAACCGCTAAATTAAATGAACCATGTTCCGGAAATGCTAAAACTCCATCATCTTTTGTATACTTTGCCCAATTGTCTAACCAAATACATGTATGATAGCCATATTTCGCAACTATAAAGGATGCAGGTGATTTCGCTGGAGGAAGCAACTGTCCCTCTCTAGTCACAATCGGTTTGTCCTTTTTAAATAAGTTCTTGATCTTTCCGAACCAGGACTTTTTCTCTTTCTCTGGTGGATCGTAATACATAACTTTCTCTTTTCTCAGTATCGCTAGATTTCTCCTACGACTATACTGTTGTTTTATCCAATCGTAGCGCGACTTACACTAACGCACCAATCCGGAGCATCTATGTCACTTTTGCAATTCTCCAATCCCAGCGCGACTCTCAATAACGCACCAATCCGGGGCGTCTACGTCACCCTGTAATTCTCCACTCCTAGCGCGGTGCACACTAATGCACCAATCAGGAACATCTACGTCTCTTACTGACTATCCAATCGCAGCGCGGTCTTTCTGACGTCAGCTTTTCTCGTTACTTCTGCTGACCCCTCCTGTACAAAATTTATCGGCAAACTTTTTACATTCACTTTTTTCTTAAAATTCTGTTAGTAACGACATAAAAATGCCATCATTATCTGTTTCGCTAACAAAAGGATAGTCTTGACCTTTTTCACAAGAATTCTGTCTTTCCCAAGAGCAGCGGACAATCTGCCCTACTATGGAATCATTACATCCGTTGATAAAGTAGCACTTCCCTCTACTTTACCCTTCTAGCGAGCATTAGTTAACTGTTTCTCTAGAAATAAAACACCTGTTGGAGACCCAATGCTCCTGAGAATTAAAACCAGAGTTTCACAATTAACCTGAATGCTATTTCATTTACACACATTCATACGGAAAATGTAGTTCATTCACACAGAATCCTGTCTTTCCCGAGAGCAGCGGACAATCTGCCCTACTACAGAATTATTACACTCGTTAATAAAGTAGCACTTCCCTCTACTTTATCCTTCTAACAAGCTTAGGAAACACCTATTACCTTTCCAGTGATAAGCGTAATCAGAGTGCCTTTTGGACTCCTGGTACTTAAGACCAAAATTTCACAGGTGGCCTTCGCTACCCATACACTTCTTTCACACAGAAAATATCCCTAACGGCAACACACGACAATGTTACCAAATCAAACCCAGACAATGCATCGTGCTACTTCAATCGTATCACGTTTTCCCCGTGTACCTACAGGGCACAATAATTCAGTCTTTCCCGAGAGCAGCGAACAGTCTGCCCTACTACGGAATCATTACAAACTTCCGACTCCCTACATCCCAGAAGTCGTCAAACAACATAGAACGCGACGCGACTCAACATAGAGTGTTAATACATAAACCAATACTTATCCAATATCCAATAATCAATATTCTAAATAGGAAAATCAATAAGCAATAATCAAATCTATAAGCAATAATCACCAAACCAATGCAATAAAACCATCATCCTGCTACCAGAAAAACTTATCCAGCGCAGGACCGGAGAAAAAGAGGAATTTATATATATGTACACAACTATCCTCCCTGCGTCGCAGACCCAACGTCACACTAGCTCATTCACACATGCAGTCATTGGTGGGGCCCATAACACCAACACTCACACGTTTCCACTCACAAGTCTGCACACAGGAGGGATGATGATATCACGCTGGACATGTGGGGGGGTACCTTATACCCTATAGGAAAGAAAAGTCAATTTACAGAATATACATTAACTTTCACCACCTATAGATTCCTAATCCCAAACATCAAGGCACTCTACCCACTTGGTCGACAGACCAATTAGTTGGATTGGTTGATGGTGATTTAGAACCAGCTAAAACACGTTTTAAGACTCAGAATCCTTTATTCTCTTTAACAAAAAAAACACAAACTCATATTTTCTATTAATCAATATTTGTTTATCTAAATTTTGTTTGCAATTAATATTAGCATTTGTTTCATCAAAAGTTTTAGAATTCCAAAGGGAGTACCACATGCATGACACCCAACATTACCAATACCTGCGCCTCACTCATGCCCTGCGCTCCCATGTACACTTGGGTTCCTCACTCCCAGAGTATTCTCTCTTGGAGGATAGGCTCCTGCTTGACCCTAATCCGGGGAAACTAACGGCCACCATTTACCGTAAGCTTATTAACAACATGCCCGACCCATTGGTGTCCCTGCGTGAGAAATGGGAGGGGGATATTGGCGGCCTGGAGAACGAGGACTGGCAGGAGGCCCTGCAGGGCCCCCGCGAAATTGCCATCCGGATGCGGTTTCGCCTCGTACAATTTAAAATCTTGCATAGGGCGTACTACCCGCGTACCCACTTATTCTCATGGGGCAGGACCCTGTCCCCCCTGTGCGTGAGGGGTTGCCGGGAGGAAGGCACGTTCTTTCACATCCTGTGGGAATGCCCGTATATAGTGCCATTTTGGACCAAGGTGGCAAACACAATGGCGACGGTGGTGGGAGCGCCGGTCCCACTGGAGCCCCGGTGGCTGCTACTGCTGATTAAGGGAGCCACGGACTGGTCCAGGTATCATGAGATCTGGCTGGCTACAGCTGCTGGGCTGGCAAAACGGAATATAGCCAGCAGCTGGGGAGCGCCTGCGCCCCCACAATGGGACCAATGGCTCAGGGACCTGGACTGGTGTCAGAGAGCGGAGGAAACTATCTATAAGTCCAGAGGTTGCGTGAAGAAATGGAGGAGGGTGTGGGGCCCATGGTGCAAGTACCGAACCTCGAGAGGCGGGGGGGACAGTTGTAGCGGGCCCCTTTGGTAGCCCCGTTGATCCTCAACTGTGTAATGTCATGCTGTTGGTTTACGAGCCTTCTGATCACTGCTATGTAATGTATGAGACCTTGAGCAAAGTTAATAAAAAAAAGATTTAAAAAAAATAAATAAAAAAATACGTTTTAGAATTGCTAGATCAATTAATTCAAATCGCAGGTCATAATATTGACCTATTCTTGCTATCTGGGTTTTCTCTAATTCATTGGCTCTGCATAATCGAATTAGCTGTTAAATTGTCCAAATAAAGCAGGCCAAAGCTCAAAGTCCGAAAGTTCTTTGGTTAGCACGTTACAGTCCCAAAGATCTCCATAGGACCAGAAATCGTGCAAGCATCTGTCATCTCCAGCATAGATGTCAGGAAATTGGAACAATCCGGAACAACAACCAGGAACAAAGCAGGAACAACAAACCCCTCCCTATTCTACTACTCTTTTTATAATAAATTTCGGGATAACATGAAACATTTTTAGGCGGAGAAAGTCTGTGATTAGTTGATCAAAAACGTCCGATTTTTCTTCATTTAGGGTTCTCATGGATTTTGCTGGTTCACTTTCGTAGATGACATAGTCCTTATGTTACAATGTTTTTGGTTTACTTTTATGATCCAATTGTTCATTTTAAACCGGTTTTTACTGTCTGAGGTTTTGGCGGTCCACCAAGATCCTATCCTTGACCAAGGACATTGGGTGCTTGGGTCTTTAGGAAGTTCACGGAGCCATCCGAGTCTGCGCAGTAGGTATTGCGCTCACGATACGGTGGCCACTTCTGAACTCGATTTTCGACTCCATTTTGGGTAGGCCCAAATGCTAACTTAAGCGAAACAAACATAAAAGAATAATTAATACAAAGAAATGATGATTCCAATGTTATACCTTCACTAATCCCTTTATGTATTAGTATTTTCTAGCATATAGCGACATTTAAAGCGATAATATTTACCTTTAGGATCCAATCAGGAATGCAAACATAAATCATGCGATATCTAATTACCACATATACTACTATTAATATGCGTACGTATTTTAGTTATTTGAGTTATTCTGCCATGCAAATAGCAATTTCCCACGTGTAATTTGTGTATGCAAAAGGTTAAATTAGTATAACACACCAAACCGTTAGTAAAATTATAATCAGTAAGTTATATAGTTAGTCTTTTCATGCAAAATAGAGGAGGTATACAAAATTTCGTTCTACCTGCTCCATCACTTGCATACCATAGGCTTGCCAGAACAATAACTTTGGCACAGTGTCCCAACACTGTGGCACGATACATTAATAGGGAAGACATGTGTAATAACGAAGATAGACACTCGTAGGCAGGAAGTCACATACCCGGTAAAGTAGAAAATATGAGGAAGATTTATTGTAAAGAATAGGTCTAGGTTGCAGGTAGATAATATGGTAAATACATAGCCTCATTGGGAGCAGCCTCCTGCTGCTCAACCCACTCTCGCCAACAGATCTTTCAAAGCATAAATAAACATTCTATGACATCACACTCACAATCTTAGCAGCAGGGAATTTGTTACCAAGGAGAGGATGCATGGCAACCAATCACAATACCACACATCTCCCCTTCTTAAGGAAGCAACTAGAAAAACCAAACCATGTAAGATGGAATTAAACATCATCCATACCATGTGGACAATAGGTGAAAGGAATCATTGAATCTGACAAATTTATCAAATTAAAGATGGACCAAAGATAAAAATAATAAATGGAGCAAACACAAGGAGATGATGGACGGAGTGCTGTACATTGCAAACACTCACCCCCAGTCACAGATCTGGGTTGAATCCATCATCGTCCTTTAGCTCACGTTGCCACCCCAGTTCAGACACAGCTATATGCAAATCAGTCTTGACCCTGTGCCTCATGGGAACAGCCCAGACCGAACTGCCAAGCCGTGTCTTCCCTGGACCGGAAACAAGTTCCTGGGACTGGTTTCGGGCTAACAGCCCTCATCAGCCAGGCTAGCTTGAATCCAGTGGCAAAGTGAGCAAGGGACCCACGTCTGGGCATACCCTGCCAACTTAGGGCGAACAAAGCAAACACTATAAAAATAATAAATGGTCAAGCAGTGCTAAAACAAGAGACACATTAGAAATCAAAACAAGAAACAGTAAGGAATAGCGGAACAAATCATATTGGTGCTAAACCACACTTACACTCTTCTGAACACGCAAATGTCGCCATGCGCAACAAATATGCCCCATCACAAGCATTCTCAAGCAAATGTTTATGCGCAACTTACAAGCCCTATCACAATGCAATCTTTAAGTAAATGTTTAGGTGCAACTCACATGGCCCATCACAAGCAACTTTAAGTAAATGATTAGGCGCAACTCTTATGCCCCATATCAAGCAACTTTAAGCAAATGTTATGGCGCAACTCATATAGTCCATCACAAGCAACTTTAAGCACCTTTGTAGGCACAAACTAACATGCCCCATCACAAGCAACTTTAAGCTCAATTTGGGTGCAATTCACATGCCCAGTATAATGGTGCGTTTGGGTGCAACTAACATCCCCCATCACAATGTAATGTTTGGATGCAACACATGTGCCCCATTACAAGCAACTCAAAGCAGCGGGCCACACTATGTAACACGCACACACCACCAAGACGCATGTGGCACATGGGGATGCACTCCCAACTGCTCACAGCAGCAAATTAAGCAAGGTACAGCCTAAAATTCAGCACAGCCTTCATAAAAAAATGTACAGGCAGCAAATCCAGAATAGCATAGAAAATTACTTATAGGCAGCAAATCAAGCATGGCATAAATTAAATACACGTAGCATGGTATAAAACAGTAGCCACCAACAACACTAAAACAAGATCCTCGGTGAGCAACCTCTCACAGAGATCGTTCTCAAATCCCAGACACCTGTGGACATTTGGCTCATGATGACGTATCGCTCACCTACAATAAACTTCACCTCTTTACAGGGAGCAGTATTACTGGTAAAAAAAAAGAGGAAAAAAAATGTTCAAAATGCGTTTAAGTCCCAGTCCTCTTGGAGCGATATCACGACAAAGAAAGCAACTCCATAATCCTTCACTGATGCTCTGAAGTTGATAGAGTAGTGTGGTATTCTGATAATACCACTATTCTTGGTATGTTAGTAGTATTGCCATGTGTTGTGAACAAACGTCGCATTCAAGTCGTCGTGAGTGATAAGTAGAGTATTTTATTAAAAGTAACACAGGAGAAAAGCGAACCAACACTTGGCAGGCAACAGCGCTCCGCCGTTTATCCCAACCGTCTCCCCACTCCCCGTTCAAACCCTGCATTCCATAGAAGGGTGTACACGAGGACACACATCGTCCTTGAGCTCCTGTGGACATGAGCTCATCACAACACATCCCCAATCGTTGAATAACAAAACAAAAAAAAAGAAAGAACAGCTGGGATTAGAAAAGAAGAACAGAACAAAGAAGACCACGAAGCATAATCCCTTAAATACTTTGGTGATCTGCAAACTCTACCCACCCTCGACGTTGCACTGTGACCAACAATAGCAATAGTGGTGTTCTTTTCACTACTACTGGGAAACACAGGTTCTTCAGGTGTTACAGGAACTTGTTTGTTTTCCCCACGATGGCTAAACTCAACATCATCCATGAAGAGGTAGCCACCACAACTCTCTCTTCTTTCCACACTAGAACCACAACCACCTCTTTGATTTAACGCAACTCTACGGTGATTCCAACGTTCACCATTTTCAAGGATGACATAAAAATCAAAAGCACGTAGAACTTTGTAAGGCCCCTTAAATTTGGAAAGACCTCTAGTCGTGCGCCCAGATTTAATCTTAACCCAGTCACCTTCAACCACAAAAGCCTTGGAGCGTGAAAAACCCTAAATCCTCCGGATTGGGAGAACCAGAACTGTGTACCAACTCCTTTAACCATGAAGGAATCATCTTTCTCCCAGGGAGCCTGCCTCTCATAATTTCAAATAGAGATTCTTGTACGGTTGTGCGATGGGCCCACACTAGTTCTTGCACAGCCTTCTTGACATCTAAGCCTGAAGATATTGCCATTTGTATGGCACCCTTCACAGTTCTGTTGGCCCTCTCGACCATGCCATATCCTTGGGGATTGGATAGAGAGGTGCAATGGTGAGTGATGCCATGTTCTTTAAGAAAAGACTCCATATCTTGGGAAACTAGTTGGGTACCATTATCTATAATAAGAAGAGGAGTAGTGCTTTCTTCCTGAAACGTTTTGTTGAGGCTTACAATGGTTGAAATAGTAGAAATCTCCCTCAAAAACACTACAGAAAGCCACTTAGAAAATACATCTACCAACATAAGTGCAAACTTACAATCTTCATCAAAGTCAGACATCGGGCCGAAGAAATCAGTGCACACACTATGCCAAGGTTTGCCAGGATTGGCGATGTGGCCAATGGCCACTTGGTTGCCTACTTTGAGTCTCTTCTCACTCTCCTTGCAAGCCTTGCATTGACTACAAAATTGGTAATTTGATTGTCCATGCCCAGCCACCAACATTGGGCCTTGACACAGCGTTGAGTCAAACCCTGGCCTCATGTGCCATCTGAACAATTTTTCTTCTTAGACCGAAAGGGAAAACAAACTTGTGACTCCTCATGAGTATATTTTTCCCACACGTAGACAATTAATCCAACACTTTCAAAAAAGGTCGCACAGGTGCACAGACACAGCTGTCTCTTCTTCTTCCATAAGAAACAAGAATCATCACTTCACAAAGGGTATTGTCGCTAGACATTTCCACATTCCATTCTTCCTGGGAAAACGCACCAACACCATCACGCATCCTCCACAGAGGCAACAAGATCATCCTGTTGGTTTTCTATCTGAGTACTATCAATGGACAACCTAGACAAACAGTCCGCTTGTTTGTTCTTCCAACCAGGAATATACTCACAAATGTAGAAATGAAGCAGACGCGGTGAGTTAGATTCTGAGTTTATTCCATACAGCCCCACAAACTGTGCTGTTAGAAGTCAAGGCTGAAACTCGTTATGACAGTTGGGAGCAGGGAAGGAGAGAAGAGGGCAATGTGGAATGTTGGGGAGCCAATAGGAAGGGGTAGGAGACAATGGGTGCTCTAGCGCAGGAGAGCCTGAACAGTTACTGTCATGCGCTGGCAGCAGCGCGTGACATTGCTTATGAATAAATTACAAAACATTTTCCTCTCTTACATTTTTAACAATTATTCACAAACAAAATCATCAAAACGTTTGGGTTTGTTGAAGGTTCTGCCAAACCTTCCTCTGAGACCGTGATGGTCAGACATGACCCCAGTGTCTGAATGGGGATCGCTATCTGTCCTTCCAAACCTACCCCTGAGACCCTGATTGTCAGAAGCGACATCAGAATCAGATGTGGATCACCATCGCCGCTCCGATCAAACTCAGGTGCGCGCGAGCTGATGTCCTCAAGCTGGTCTGATGTGTGCCACTCGTGGAGTCAGAGGTGGGTGGAGGACTGTGATCTTGTACAACTTCACTGGTGGAACGCCCCCTATTGTTATAGCGCATGGAACTGTGGCCCCCTACAGGTTCATCGCAATCAACCCACAAGTCTTTACAGGTACTGTTGGGTTGGCATAGACTTGACCCATCTCTGATGGCACTATGGGACTGATGTTGGTACAGCTCTTTTCCAGTGGAATGACATTTGGCCAATCTGTTCATGTGCCAAACTTTTCCATTGCTGAGTCTGGCAGCGTTGTTGTACAGTTTGCTGATTTGTAGGGGAACGGTGAATCTGCTATCTCCCTTCCTGGTTTTCCTTTCAATGCGAACTTTGACGAGATCACCTATCTTGAAAGAATGTTCTTTGACACCATGTCTGGAGTCGTATCAATCTTTATAGCACATTTGCGTTTTTTTAATGTTGTTTCTGATGGTTTTAGGAGACCACTCAATCTGTTTGGAAGCTGGCATTCAACCTAGGTCTTTGCTAAGAGGTTAACTGCTTCTCATAAGGACAAAGGGTACCTCATTCGTGCTGGCACATGGGGAAATCCTAAATGCCCCAAAAAAAGCATCTCGAGTTCAATCACCGAGTACCTCTCCTCAGCTGAGGTGAGTGATCTCGACGCGAATGCCACAACCCATTCCTTGTTGTCAGTATCCTTCTGAGCTAGCACAGCCTGAGTCCTTTGTTGCTGGCATCAGTTGTGACAAAGATTTCTGCTTTGGGGTCAAAACCTTTGAGAAAAGGTGCATCGCTGATTTCCTTTTTAATGGAACTGAAAGTGTTCTGGAATTCCAGAGACCAAACAAATTTAGTCTTGTTTTTGAGTAATTGCCTTAAATTGTACGTTTTTTCTGAAAAGTTACGAATGAACGAGTAGTATTCTGTTAGTCCGAGGAAAGCTCTCACATCCTCTTTGCAGGAAGGAAAGGGAGCTTTAAGAATGGCATCCACTAAACCTTGCTTGGGTTTAATACCTTCATGACTTATCGTGTGACCCTGGTAAACTACTTTTTTCTAAAAAAATTTGCATTTGTCTAATTCAACAGTTAAACCATGCATTTTTTAATTTTCCAATACCTGCTTGAGGCGTGTGTCATGTTCCATTTGGCTGCTGCCCATGACCAAGATATCATCTTGGAAGGACCTCACACCAGCAACGCCCTCAAAGATGGATGACATGACTCTTTGGAAAAGCGCTGCGGCCAGTCCAAATGGTACCCTCATGAAACAATAACAGCCAAACGGTGTAATGAATGTGGTGCACTTTCTGCTATCCATGTGTAAAGGTACCTGGTGGTATGCAGATTTTAAATCTATGATGGAAAATACATGCATGTCTTTTGTAGCATTGATCATTTCACAAATGCGAGGCAAAGGGAACTGATCAACAATTATATTCTTATTTAGGTCTCTGAGATCAATGCAGAGCCTAATTTTTCCATTGGGGAGTTTGATGACCACAATGGGAAAAACCCACTCTGCGGATTCAACCTTTTAAATTATTCCATCGTTGACCAGACTGTTAAGTTCCGTTTGTACATCACTTCTGACTGCAGCGGGTAGATGTCTAACTTTGTGTATGCATGGGGAGGCAGAGTCTTTAAGCTCAAATTGGAAACTGTTGAGAAGGCCCACTTTACCAGAGAATACCTCAGGGTAGTCTTTATGAAGGGAGCTTTTGCATGTGTCATCAATGGGCATAACAGGGTCAGCACTATTGGGGTTGAGAATGATACCTAGATCAGCCTGATCGCACCAACCCAAGATAGAAGGACCTTTTTTTGCTATAAAGAGTTTGCAGAACGCCTTCCTGTTTTTGAATTCGAATTCTAGTTCACGAGTTCCTAAGAATTCAATATTATCTCCTGTGTAACTCCTGGCAATTACGTTGGATTTTTCAAGTGAAGCACCAATTTTACCCACAAATTGCTGCTTCCATACATTTTCGTTGACAATTGGGAACGGGGAGCCAGAGTCAGCCATTTTCATAGATACCCCGCCCATTCTTATTTCACACATAGGTTTTTTTATTCTGGTGGGAGCGTGACATTGTTTATGAATAAGTTACAACAAAGAACATTACAATATTCTTGCAGTCTGGCCGCTAACCTGGCCAAGCGTGCTGAACCATTGCCATCTCCACCAGGAGAAAGTATAGTGAGGAGAGGTTTGTGATCAGACCGTAATGAGAATTCAGTACCCCACACAAAATTGCGAAAATATTCCACACCCCAAGCAGCAGTCAAGGCCTCCCTCTCAATAACTGAGTAGTTCCTTTCAGACTTGGACAGTGTCCTGGACTCAAAGGCTACTGTTCTCTCCTTACCACAATGTTTTTGTAGCACTAGCATCCACAGTTAAAATTGATCGCAAATTAACATCAAAAGGGGATAAGATGCCAGCATTGCAAATCTCTCTCCTAATGTCATCAAAACACTTTTGTTGATCAGTTCCCTATATAAATCTCTGACCTTTTCTCAAAAGAGCTTTGAGGCACTCAGTCTTACTCGCAAAAGATTTAACAAACTTTGCATAATATTCAATGAGAACCATAAAGGATCTTAGTTGGTCTTTGTCGATGGGTATTGATGCTTGTTCGATGTTAATGTTAATGTTAATGTTACTAGGTATTTGTTGAGCGCGCGGCTACTCCCAGGAGTGTCCCGGCACTGACCACAGGACCCGTAACACAAGCCAAAACAAGCTGAAAAGAAGGCCCTAGGAGATATTAAAACAGCATTGTCTTTAGTTTACGACGAAAACATAGAAGGTCCTTTTCCTGGTGCAGATCAACGGGGACTTTATTCCATAAAGACGATACCAGAACCTGAAAAGAGCGGCCGCCCTGTCGTGAGAGATGAAACCTGGGCGTATGAAGCAGGTGAGCAGAGGAAGACCGTAGCGAACGTGAAGGCACGTAGTGAAGACAACGGGCTCTTAGGTAGGGTGCGCCGATATTATGAGAGGCCTTAAAGGCAAGGACCAGAGCCTTAAAGAGAATTCTTTTGCGAATATGCAGCCAGTGTAACGTTCTCAGAAGAGGGGAAGTGTGTGTGCGTCGGTCAGCGAGAAAAATCGCTCGTGCAGCAGCATTTTGAGCCACTTGGAGGCGTTTAAGAAGAAATTCCGGTATACCCAGATAAAGGACATTGACATAGTCCAGTCGAGACAGGATTAAAGCCTGTACTACTATCCTTCTGTGGGATTGAGAAAACAAAGGAAGAAAATTCCGTAACATTCTGAGCAAAGCAAAACATGTACCTACCACAGATTGTACCTGGGTGCTCATAGAGAGTTTACTGTCTAGTTTAACCCCAAGATTCTTTACAGTGGTAGCCAGATTTGTAGGCGGGAGCATGTTAGAGGGCCACCAGTCACGCCAATTTTCATCTGGTGGACCGCCCAAAAAAATCATTTCAGATTTATCTGAATTGCATTTCAGGTGATTAGTATTGATCCAACTGAAAACTGCTGAAAGGCAAAGCTCTTAGAAGCCTTAACTTGGGCTTGACACCCTCGACAGATAGCGTGTGACCCAAGAATTCAACAGTTTCAGAGAGAAATGAGCACTTATCCTTGTGCAGGGTTATTCCAACATCAGCAATCCTCTGTGTCTGATTGAGAGTTGAATTGTGTTCTTGAATAGATGCACCGAAGATCAAAATGTCGTCTTGAAAATACAAGACATTGGGTATACCCTTAAAAATTTGAGACATCATGCGTTGGAAAACACTGGCCGCAGATGAGAGACCAAATGGCATGTAGGTAAATTGAAAAGTTCCTTCAAGAGTGACAAAAGTTGTAAGAGATTTTGAATTCGGGTGAAGTTTGATTTGGTGGTAAGCACTCTTAAGGTCTAATTTATAAAAATATTTACCATCCCTTAACAACATGACTAGTTCATTAATATTTGGCAGTGGGAAGGTGTCGGCCACAATGTTCTGAATGAGGGACCTCAAGTCCACGCAAAATCTCAGGTGGCCATCTGCCTTGCACGTGATGACGACGGCTAAAGCCCAATCAGAGGCCTCAACAGGTTCCATAATCCCCTCCTTAAGCATTTCCTCCAATAGTGCTTTAACACCTTCTCTTACAACCACAGGAACCCTTCTCAGTTTGTGCTGTACAGGGTTAGCATTTTCTTTTAACAAGATCCTATGTATATAACATTTCAGAAGACCAAGTTTATCATTAAAGACATGCTTAAAATTTTTCAAAATATTATCGAGGGAATCATCATCATCCACCATAACTTGCATGGGAGCCCTTTTTTAATGTGTAAGTCAAATTGGTGAACCCAACCGAGAATGGCTGGTCCATTTTCTGACACATAGACTTTCCCTCAAATTGTCCTCCCTCCAAACTCAATCTGAGATAATATGAATTCCAGAATGTCAATCGTCTCCCCCTGATATCCAGAGGGTGAGATATCTTTGGATTCCAAAACGGTACCCCTCCATAAACGTGTGAATAAAATCTTGGGACTAATCATGTATTTTGGACCAGTGTCCACCTGGAGTGACACCTCTTTACCATTTACTTTAAATAACGCTTTAGGTCTGTTGAGTCTGCGTGAGGCATCCTCACCATCACCAGGCACACCTCCATCAACACATAAAAGCCTGTCAGGAATTTCACCAGTTTGGGAATCATCTTCAGTGACACACGCCACTTTGCCCCTTCTGGCTAACCTACACATTTTTTAAAAATGGCCGAAGCGGCCACACCTTCAACATTCCTTATTCTGTGCAAAACAAAATTTAGAATCCGAGCTATGGCTAAGGCTAAGGCTACCACAATGATAGCAACACTTATTAGAGGCAGGAGGAGGTAAAGACCTTCTCCTTTGAACAAAAGGTTTACCTTGAAGTACTAATTTGAGGAGATTTATTAATAGCACCCACTTTAGAGACCTCTGTTTTCTGTTCAGTCTTCTCTAATTCCTTCATAAACAAACTGGACTGTTCTAAGACCTTAGCTATGCCTATAGTATCACTGAGACTCGGATTTTTGGCAGCCCATAACCTTTCCTGCATCTTCTTATTAGAGCATTGAACTATAAGTTGATCCCTAATGAGCTCCTCAGTCATAGCTCCAAATTTACATTTGGTGGACAATTCACGAAGTCTGGAAACAAAATCATCAATGTTTTCTTCAACCCTTTGATGTTGAGTATAAAACTTGTATCTAGACATGACTTCCTTGGCAAACCGTATTTCAAGTCTCCTTCTAGCCTCAACATATACATCCTGAATAATTTCACCATTAGTACCAGTGTTGTGTGTCGATTTAGATACCGTATATAGGTTTCCCGATTTATGTCCTTATATAGGCACAATTCATGACGCTCTTCTGCCCGACTTTTACGTCAATACTGGCATTCCTAAACACCTTCAAGGTATAAATATACCTTCACTTACCATGGCAAACCATGGTTCGGCTGCCTACTTGCACGACGCGGCTCGCCACGGTAAGTTCGGAAGGAAGTCAAGTCCGCCTGATGCACTGACCAGACGCTGTCATCCTCCTCGCAGAGAATCCAGCTCCAGTGTTTCTGACTCCCCTTGCGGGGTGTTAGAGATCGAGACTTGGAAAGAGATTCCAACCTCACTCATTCTAAGGTATGGAGCGGACTAGAACCTAGAGGGACTTTGGGCAAATCTTGGCAACAATAGCTAAACTAGACTATAGACAAACAGCACCTACTTCTTACCTCGTACTACACCTAGGTTAGGTACACTGGGGTAGAACTAGCTAGAAGCATCAGATGAGTATTAACATTTTAGCCTGTGTTATTTATGTATGTTTTTTTATGAATATCAGTCATAGCTATAAATCATGCTATTGCAGTATTATTTTACTGCTAACGCTGTACATATTATACTTCGCATTCTGTCTTACGATTGTAGCAGTTCATATCTCTTATACGTGAAATAAGACTGTTCAATAAACCCTTTTTATTGAAACGCCCGTCTATCTATTTCTGTGTAACTCTGTAGAAACGAAGCATGCACGATTGACTGAGTGAAACTGTTATCTATTGTTTCCACGATTCTGAGATTGTTCCAATTCTAAGGGAAACAAAGTTGTCATGTTTATGTGGTTGTCAGAAACTAATTCCTTCTTGTTTATTCGAGAAGTTTCTAGTGACCTCTGAGTTAGCTGGCACACACAAGTAATTAAGTTTAATGTACTCGATAGAGACATACTGACCTCAGTCCTATGTCAAAACTATAGAGTATATTATTCCAATGCGCAGGGCCTATCCGGAATATAGGAACTACACTACACCAGTAGCTTGAGGTAAGTATCTAAAAACTCTTTGACCCTCTTTACCAACCACACTTAACAGTAACGCTTTTTTACGAGAAGGTTTAAACTCACTTTCATCCAGAGCTTCCAAATAATTGTCAAACATGAGCACCCATTCAGCCCAAGGCATTTGGGGTGTGCTAGGTTGCATTAAAAACACAAAGTGGTGTCATGACCGAGACATGTGGTGAGGCAATGGGTGCTTGTACTGAATTATCACCATAAGCATCCATAATTGATAACAAAAAATTGATAAAGTGTGTGTAATAGAGGGTGCAACAGTTATGTACAAATAAAATTACAATGGTGGTAAACAAAAAACAATATTTAGTATGTATAACATTATAAGAAGCATATATTAGGCATAGAAGATGAACAGAGGTGTGCACATCACCGTGAAATGCACTAAGAAGGGAATACAAACAAGGTGTGCATATCACCGACAGGACCAGTGAATTAATTGTCATTACGTTGCTCTCTCAAAGGAAGGAGAGAGTTAACAGTAACAGATAAGTTCCAGCCAATAACTTCGGGCATCTGAGAATGGAGGCGTGTCGTAAGATGGCTCTGCTAGGGCAGGAGGCGTGTGATTTGACAGCTGGATGAGCTTTCACAATCTACCAATCAATGAAACTGACACCGCAACTCCGCTTTGAAAAGGAGGCTTGTTGTTTGACTTCTTCGCTTTCAACATCACCAATCAATGAAACTGACACCAGCAACTCCACTTTGGAAATCAGCCACGAAACACACAGACGCAACCCATGCACATGACAACTTGCTCGTCTGAAGACAATAAATTCCGCCAAGGCGTCGACCAGATAAGGTCCGTTGATTCGCTGTGTTGCTTTACGTCGCTTATTAGAATTGGGGGTCTCTAGTTGGCAGAGGTAGGTACCTTTGTCCAAATAGGGACCCTTGCTTCTAGTCAAGGTAAGGGGCTACACTTCTAAAATAACCCCTGCTGACCCCCTTGGTAGCTTGGCACGAACAGACAGGCTTATCTCAGAGGCAGTGTGTAAAGCATTTGTGAACACATACAGTAATACAGTGAAAACACTACAAATGGACACCACACCAGTTTAGAAAAATAAGTAATCTTTATCTAGACTTAACACAAGACCAAATGACAAAAATCCACAATACTGTACCCAAAAGAAGTCTTTAAAATTGTAGAAATAGCTTAGTTCAATGTAGATGGTAAAAGCGACACTTTACTCTCAAAGTTTCTTGGGTGCGTTTCACAAAACAAACAAAAGGGTCGCAGGGAAGGTGATGCGTTGGTTCCTTGCTTCGGGCGAGGTGATGCGTTGGTTCCTTACTGCAGCGCAGAGGAGGTGATGCGTCGGCTCCTTACTGGAGAGGAGGTGATGTGACGGTTACGATGCGACAAAATGGCGCTTCGATGCAATGCGACGATCCGGTGCGATGCGACAAAATGGCGTCTTTGATGCGATGCAAAAACGTGGATGCGATGCGTGCACGCCCGACAGCCGTGCGGCAAACTCGGTAGATTCTTGAGCTGCGACATGCTTCTCCGCTGATGCGACGGCAACCTCTGCGGCTGTGAAACGCTTCTCCAGTGATGTGACATGCTTCGTCGGTGATGCGACGGCAAACAGCTGCGGCGGCGACACGCTTCTTCGGCGATGCAACGGCAACTGCTGTGGCAACAACACACTTCTCCTCCTTGCATCCCGCTTCCAGCTCCCAGCAACACGTAGTCTCCAGAGGGCCCAAAACAACAGCAGGCACCTTACTGCAGATAGAATTTCCAGCAAGGGAATTCAGGGGAGCTGGTGGTGAAGTCTTTGTGTCCCTGAAACTTCAGAACAGGAGGCAAGCTCAGCTTCAAGCCCTTGGAGATCTTCCCCAAGATAGTAAAAGTACACAAAAAGTTCCTTTTCTCCTTTCCTTGGCAATAAAGTAACCACTGCAGGCCAACCCCAAACAGCAAACAGCACAGGGGCAGTCTTCTCCTTCAGCTTCCTTGGTTCTTCTCCTTGGCAAAGGTTTGTCTTGATTCCCAGAAGTGATCTAAAGTTCTGGGGTCTGGGCCCCAATATTTATACTGCTAAATCCTTTGTCCTCTGAAAGCAGAGGGT
Source organism: Triturus cristatus (assembly GCF_964204655.1). Lineage (NCBI taxonomy): Eukaryota > Metazoa > Chordata > Amphibia > Caudata > Salamandridae > Triturus > Triturus cristatus. The sequence continues at coordinate 460,377,921 of NC_140590.1, read as the reverse complement.
GTCTCTGCCTAGTCAAAACCAGTTCTGTCCTCCTGGGTGCAGCTTCCTGGCAGGAGGTGGAGACAGCATTGTTTAAGAGCAGACCTGGCCCAGGTAGCTGAAAGGAAATCTCCTCCCCCTACTCTCTATTCTATGAGGGCTCAGGTCAGTGAAAGGAAATCTGCGCCCCCTACTCTCCATTCAATGCAGGTCCTATTCAGCCCAGCCCTGACCCATCAGGCTGCTGGAGCCAAGGCCCTCTCCAGCCCCCGTCACTCACAAACCAGACATGGAATACACAAACCTAGCAGAGGCATGCTGGATGGTTAGGCAAGGAAAATACCTACTTTCTAAAAGTGGTATTTTCAAACACAGAATGTAAAAATCACCCACACTAAAAGATGTATTTTAACATTCTGAGTTCAGGCATAGTAAACTTTATTTTCCTATCTTATTCCTAGGGTCAGTTATGTTTATAAGATGTTATAATCAAACTGCCCATTCTGGCCTATGGGAACAGATAGCCTTGCAATAGTAAAAAACGAAGTTGGCTGTAATTAACTATCAGGACATGCCATACACACCAGGGCATGTCCTAAATTTCACATACAATGCACCCTGCCAATAGGGGTACATTGGGCCTACCTTAGGGGTGACTAACATGTAGAAAAGGGAAGGTTTAGGGACTGGCAAGTGGGTGCACTTGCCAAGTCGACATGGCAGTCCCAGACTGCACACAGGCTCTGCAATGGCAGGCCTGAGTCACATTTTCCAAGCTGCTTCAGTGGGTGGCACAATCAGTGCTGCAAGCCCAACAGAAGCATTTGATTTACATGCCATGGCCACACATGGTGCACTGTACTAGGGTCTGACAAGTAAATCAAATAAGCCAATCATGGAGTCACTAATCCATTACACAATTTACAACAGAGAGCATATGCACTTTAGCACTGATCAGCAGTGGTAAAGTGCCCAGAGTCATAAAACCAACAAAACCAGGTCAGAAGAAATACAGGAGGAAGGCAAAAAGTTCAGGGATGACCCTGCAAAAAGGGCCAAGTCCAACACCGCTGTATTACTTCCATAAGCTGCATGTTCAAAGGGTGATCGGCCAAGATCGTCGCCAAAATTGTGGTGAACAAACGTCGCACTTAAATCGTCTTGATTGGTAAGTAGAGTAATTTATTAAAAGTAACACAGGAGAAAAACGAACCAACACTTGGCAGACAACAGCGCTCCGCCCGTTATCCCAACTGTATCCCCACCCCCCGTTCAAACCCCGCATTCCATAGAAGGGTGTACACGAGACTTCGAGGACACCAGGCATCCTCGAGCTCCCGTGGACACAAGCTCATCACAACACTATGTTAATTTATCTTATTGATGTAATTCCTTCCCAATTCCCTAGAATGTTATACATGTCATTGGAATGTTTGTATGTTATAGTATTGGGACTAGCCTGTGGCATATTGTGTCAGTTGATGCCAGCTGCTGTGCCTGTTGGATGGGATCTTCTTAATTGATGAATAAAGAACTTATTTCACCCACTTCTACCTGGTCCTCCTTCCTTCAAGAATGTCACACTGGCGTAGTTGGCAGACGTGATTTGATGTATATTGGTGGTGAAAGCAACTGTCTAACCGTAACTACTACACAGTTTAAAATTGCTGGTGAGCGCGAGCGTTCGGATCTTACGAAGTTAATTGATTTCAAGCAGCAATAGCGTGATTTAGAGTTTAGACACAGCGCTGGTTGATAAAGTAAATTTCACATACAATAAAGAGGATATTCTTACTTTTGAGCTGTGATCGGTGAGCTTCCTTGTACGTCCGTCTCCGCCTGCCCTGCTCGGATTTTACACTGCTACTTTGCACTGGTTGGTGTGCCTGCCTCGTTCATTGGACGGCAAGACGTGTATTGGGAGGGTATCCACACAGGAAATATCATATGGCTATCACTTCTTTATTGAAGAAAGAAGCGTGTCATTTCAGTGATACGCTCACTTTTGCTTGCCTCACTGTTGCTTGTAGATTGGAATGCGTGGCTCCTCAGTGACACGCACACTGTTTCCTGATAAAAAGGAAAGTGTTGTTTGAAAACTTTAAAGCGTGTCATCTCAGTGACACGCACACTTTGCCTTGCTACATTGAAGTTATTGCCTGCAAGTGTTGAAGCATGTTATTTCAGTGATACATTCACTATTGCTTGCCATATTGAAGTTAGGGCCTGCAAGTTGAAAGCGTGTTATCTCGGTGATGCGCTCACCGTTGCTTGTTAATTTGAATTTATGGTATTTCAGTGACACGTACACTGCTTCCTGGTAAAGAAGGTGTTGCTTGTCAAATTTAAAGAGTGTCATCTCAGTGACACCCACACTGTGCCTTACCATATTTAAGTTGGATAATTTAAAGTGCATCAACTCAGTGACACACGCACTCTTGCTTGTGTGTCATCACGGCGAGATGCATAATAATACCAACAAATTTAAAAGGCTATCACCTCAGTGATACACACACTGTTGATTGTAGTAATAGAAGCGTGTCATCTCAGCGATGTGCTCACTGTTGTTGGTGCGTTTAAATATGTGTTGTGGTAATATTGCACAGTATTATTAGGAAGTTTAGATGTTAGAGCTCACTTGTGCTATTATTAAAAAAAGAGTAAAACGTAAAAAGTATTTATATGATATTTTGTTTGTGAGGTTGTGGCCTTTTTCCCCTTGACCGTTCGTTACCCCCTTCCCTCTTCCTATTCTTAAGTCACTCCTGGCAGTCACTGGGTTACTGTTGCACTTTTCTTTTTATTTCTTTGGTACAATAAAGTTTGCAGAGAGTCAAAATAAAGGGTAACAACACAGGTGTGGGGTCCTCCAGGTCCGCCTTCTCGTCTCCCTTGCTTGCTTCCCGGCTCCGTTCGGGGAATAGGTGAGCGTGGACCCAAAAGAAAAGAAACAGAACAAACTGGTTTTAATTTCTACCAGACTGCAACAACGCAAAAAGGGGGAGGGCAAGTGTACCGTCACCGGTCCCTAGTGAATGTGCCTAACGTGGGGGAAAAACAGTTGGTGACTTCAGTGACGTCCCTTAAAACGAGCCCACAGCCCCTGAACAAGCCCCGGCTGGGTAATAGGTACTCGCCTCGAGCCCCGACCCTCCAGGGAGTGCAGTGGTCCCGGGCGCAGTGCTCCTGGAGCTGGGTCTCCGACGGTGGTTCCTGGATCGGCTCCTCCGACTTCCGGCTCCTCCGCTCGTCCCGCCGTTCTCCAGAGGGTTGTGCTCTCCCGGTCGTCCTGTTCGGCTTCCTCCGCGTCTTTTCCTCTCTCCGAATCTCCCACCACACCATTCACCGGATGTCCGTCACTTTTAACGGGATTGCTCACACCACCCTGAGTAGACGCTAGAGCGCCGCCCTCACTTCCTGGTCGCTCTTCGGCGGCGGCCATGTTGGAATGGTCGGAGCCGTTTTCGACGGAGACATCACCACATTGCCCTCCCGTAAGGGGTGGGCGTTCGGGCCACTCCAACACTGGGAACCTGGAGAGGTAGTCCACATTATTTTGCAGTTTTCCGGGAATGTGAATGGCTTCGAAGGTGAAGGGCTGCAATGCAAGGAACCAGCGTAAAGTGTTAGGATTGGAGTCTTTATGTAAAGAGAGCCAGGTAAGTGGGGCATGATCGGTAAGGAGAAGGAAGGAACGTCCCAAAAGATAATATTGCAGCGCCTCTATGGCCCATTTGAGGGCTAGGCATTCCTTCTCTATTGTTGAGTATCGGGTTTCCCTGGGAAATAGTTTTCTACTGAGGTAGAGGACGGGATGCAGGTCTCCTAGGACGTCTGGCTGTGAGAGTACAGCCCCTAGTCCTCTACCTGAGGCGTCTGTTTGGAGAACGAAGGTTTTCGTGAAGTCAGGGCAGGCAAGGACTGTGGATGTGCATAAAATGGTCTTTAGAGTCTGGAAGCTATCTTCTTGGGGAGACAGCCAAGGAAGGTGTTTTCCTGTGTGGGTTTTGGTGAGCAGATCGGTGAGGGGGCTGGCTATTTCTGAGAATCGGGGGATAAATCTTCTATAGTACCCCACTAATCCAAGGAAGGAACGCACGTCTTTCTTACAAGAGGGTCTGGGTATTTTAGTGATGGCTTCTATTTTGCTAACTTGAGGTTTTATTTGGCCCTTACTGATGGTATACCCTAAATATTCTATACAGTCGGTTCCAAATGTGGTTTTTTTGGGATTGAGAGTAAGACCGGCTTGTTGTAAGGACAGCAGGACTGCTTCCAAATGTTTGAGGTGTGTACTCCAGTCCGGGCTGTAGACGACGATGTCGTCTAAATAGGCGGCTGAAAATTGATGGTGTGGGGCTAGTAAGGTGTCCATTAGTCGCTGAAAAGTAGCGGGGGCCCCATGTAGGCCGAAAGGTAGAACCTTAAACTGATATAGACCAGTCGGGGTCGAGAAGGCTGTTTTTTCTTTGGCAGAAGAGGTGAGGGATATCTGCCAGTAGCCTTTGGTCAGGTCTATTGTCGTCATGACTCTAGCGTTGCCTAGGCGTTCGAGGAGTTCGTCCACCCTGGGCATAGGGTAGGCATCGAATTTAGACACGGAGTTTACCTGACGGAAGTCTATGCAAAACCTGATGCTCCCATCAGGTTTTGGGACAAGAACAACAGGGGAAGACCAGGCACTATGGGATGGTTCTATTATATCAGCTTCCAGCATCGCCCTTATCTCTTGATCTACTGCTGTTCTTCTTGCTTCCGGAATGCGATATGGTTTTAATTTGATGGGTCGGGTGGTGGTTGTGATGATGTCGTGTTCTACCAGTGAGGTCCTCCCAGGATCTCCTGACAGCACCGTGGCAAACTTGGCGCACAGATCTACCATCTGTTGTTTTTGGGTGGGATTAAGTTGTGGTCCTACTTGAATCGGGGTCTCCTCTTGCCCTCTTTGGGGAAGATGGGTTACGTCAATGGGTTTATGTATCGTTATGTGGCCTATCGATGCCTCTCTCTGTGATACCTCGGGAAGGGGACCTTCCCAGGCTTTGAGCAGATTGACGTGGTATATCTGTCCTTCGTTCTTTTTATGTGGGACGTCTATCCGATACGTAACAGGAGTTACCTTCCCTAACACTTTGTATGGTCCCTGCCAGGTGGCTAACAACTTTTTTTCTGAACTAGGCAGAAGTATGAGTACTTGATCCCCTTTCTTGAACTCCCTAAGTTTGGCTCGACGGTCATATAACTGTTTTTGTCTAGTTTGTGCCTTTTCCATGTTTACATGTACCTCCTCCCACAATGAAGACAACGTGTCTTTCAGAGCAGCTGAATACTGTAGTAGTGGTCTACCCTCATCTTCTTCGTCTGTCCACCGTTCTAAAGCCATGTCAAGGAGCGTCCGGGGCTGTCGCCCGAACACGAGTTCAAAGGGTGAAAACCCTGTTGATGATTGCTCGTGTGTCCTGATGGCGAACAACACCAGGGGAAGCTGTCTGTCCCAATCCCTGCCTGTTCGGTCTACACATTTTCTTAAGATGGTTTTAATCGTGCGATTGTAGCGTTCGACCAGCCCATCTGTTTGTGGGTGGTAGACGGAGGTGCGTAGTTGCTTCACCTTGAGAATATTACACACTTGCTTCATTAGTTTGGACATGAAGGGGGTGCCCTGGTCTGTCAATAGCTCCTCTGGGAACCCTACTCGAGAAAAAAATGAGACCATGGCGTGTGCGACTACTGAGGTGGTTGTTGAGGAAAGGGGTATGGCCTCGGGGTACCTGGTAGCATAGTCTACCAAAACAAGGATGTACTGGTGGCCCCTGGCGGAAGGTATTAAAGGACCCACCAAGTCCATTCCTACCCTTTTGAAGGGCACATCTATGATAGGGAGGGGTTGAAGGGGTGCTTTGGATACGGCGGGAGTGTTCACCAACTGACACCGGGGACATTGGGCGCAATACTTGGCTACTTCTTGATATACCCCTGGCCAATAGAATCTAGACAGCAAATACTTCAAGGTGTGCTCTTTCCCGTAATGGCCTCCCCCAGTCTGACTATGGGCTAACGACAGTGTCTGTTCCCTATATGCTTTAGGTACTAACAACTGTTCCTTCTTTTTATCTCCCTCGATCGTGACTCTATATAATAGTCCCTTTTTCACCAGGAAGAAGGGGCCTACCTGGTCTGGTTGGTCTTCTTGCACCTGGTTCCAGGCATGGAGCAGCGTGGTGTCATCCCTTTGGGCAGCCCGGAAACTTGGTCCTGCCTCTTGTGAAGAGTCTGGGGAGGAAAAGATTTTCGTAGATGAGTGTGGTTCTGCGTGTAGATACATGGCTTTTTCTCTTCTTCTCTCCTTACGGCTTTTTGTTGTTTTGGGGAATGTTTCGTCTATCTCATCGGTAGAAAAAGGGGCACTGTCTAGCCAAAGGGTAGGGGGGGGCGGTGTGGTGTAGGCCTGTAGATAGTCATGAAACCTAGGAAGGTCAGTTCCCAACAAGACCGTCTCAGGGAGTTGAGGCACCACTCCTACCTTCCGTAGTTGAGACTCTCCCTCTATATCCAACAATGCTTCGGCCAAGGGGTATAGTTTTCTATCCCCATGGACGCATGTGACTAGTATTTGTTCGTCCTCTATCAATTGGGAATCCCGTACCAAGGACCTGTCTACTACTGTATGATGACACCCCGTATCCAAAAAGGCGATCACCGGCTTCCCATTCACATGGATCTGCTTCCTGTACCGTTCAGGGGTCTTTCCGGTCATCAACACCCTCCCTCGGGAATACCCCACTTACATAGGTTCATGCGGGGGAATACGCAGGGGGCAGTTGCGGGCTATGTGTCCCCATTCTGCGCAGTGATAACATTGTGGTCCGGTCGTGGGTGTGTGTGAGAGGGGTGGTCGCGGTGTGGGCCGTGGGATGGGGTTTGGTTTGTGTTCGACAGGGAGGAGGTTAGGTCTTGGCGTTGGCCTTGGGAATCCTGTCGGGGTTTTGTGAGCCGAGGTTTTAAACTCCGGAGAGCGATGAAATGCACAGGCTAAATCTACGGCCAAGGTCACCGTCAGGTTAGGGTGTTGTTTGATCCAGGCTCTGGTGCTGAAGGGTAGGGCCTCTAAATACTGTTCAAGATACACTTTTTCGGACAATTCGTCCACCGTGGAGAGGGTAGGTTGTAACCAGCGGTTGCCTAAATCCCTTATCCGATAATATAAAGCCCGGGGATTATCGCCAGCTGTCCATCTTTCCTTTCTAAAGCGTGACCTATAATATTCTTGATCACACCCTAAACGTTCCAATATGGCCCTTTTTATATCCGTATAACTCGTAACCCCTGCCGGATTGGCGGCTTGATACGCCGCTTGGAGCTCGCCTGATAGAAGGGGCGCGATGTATTGACCCCATCTTTCTGGGGGCCAGGTGGCAGTGGAGGCTACCCTTTCGAAGTTAACAAAAAAATAATCCGGGTCATCCCCTGGCTGGAATTTCTGAAGGACCGACCCTGGTACATTCGGGTGGACACGGGCACTTGATATGGCATCGGTCAAGCGCATGACCGCAGTGTCCTGGACGGCTTGGTTGGATGTGATGAGAGCCGCCTGATCCCGTAAGGCCGTTTGCAAGACCTCCCTTTCTTGTTGAGCCTGCTTGGTTTGTTCCTCGACAACCAGCTGTAGATGACGCTGTCCTTCTGCTAGTTGGGTGATAATAGCTTCCATGGCAGGGGGTAAGGGTTCTGTCTTTTCCAGACGAAGATCCCACTTCTGACACCACTGTGGCCTTTTTCCCCTTGACCGTTCGTTACCCCCTTCCCTCTTCCTATTCTTAAGTCACTCCTGGCAGTCACTGGGTTACTGTTGCACTTTTCTTTTTATTTCTTTGGTACAATAAAGTTTGCAGAGAGTCAAAATAAAGGGTAACAACACAGGTGTGGGGTCCTCCAGGTCCGCCTTCTCGTCTCCCTTGCTTGCTTCCCGGCTCCGTTCGGGGAATAGGTGAGCGTGGACCCAAAAGAAAAGAAACAGAACAAACTGGTTTTAATTTCTACCAGACTGCAACAACGCAAAAAGGGGGAGGGCAAGTATACCGTCACCGGTCCCTAGTGAATGTGCCTAACGTGGGGGAAAAACAGTTGGTGACTTCAGTGACGTCCCTTAAAACGAGCCCACAGCCCCTGAACAAGCCCCGGCTGGGTAATAGGTACTCGCCTCGAGCCCCGACCCTCCAGGGCCGAGGTGTTGGGAGACCAAGCCTCCGTTCCGTCAGGGAGTGCAGTGGTCCCGGGCGCAGTGCTCCTGGAGCTGTGTTCCTTCGCTGGGTCTCCGACGGTGGTTCCTGGATCGGCTCCTCCGACTTCCGGCTCCTCCGCTCGTCCCGCCGTTCTCCAGAGGGTTGTGCTCTCCCGGTCGTCCTGTTCGGCTTCCTCCGCGTCTTTTCCTCTCTCCGAATCTCCCACCACACCATTCACCGGATGTCCGTCACTTTTAACGGGATTGCTCACACCACCCTGAGTAGACGCTAGAGCGCCGCCCTCACTTCCTGGTCGCTCCTCGGCGGCGGCCATGTTGGAATGGTCGGAGCCGTTTTCGACGGAGACATCACCACAGAGGTCATATTTCATTTGGTATTAAATTGTGTACTTTTATATTATCTTCTTCACATAACATTTATTTTGTAAATTGCAAAGTCAATTACAATCATGCAGAATGTCACTGCGCCACCTTTTTTCTTGTCGAGTCCTGGTCTTCCACAAATAAAATGGCAAAAATGGAAGAAAGTGTTCGAAAGATATGCTAAAGTATGTGGTGCTACTCTTAGTCCTCAGAGGAAGACATCATTGCTTCTTCATTGTTTAGGTTCAGAAGGACAAGATGTTTTTGATCACCTTCCAGATTTACCAGCAATGGAGGCAGAAGACTTACATGAGTATGAAATATGCATTAAGAAGCTGGATAAACATTACTTGCCTAAAGTGAGCACTATCCTGGAAAGATATCATTTTGCAAAGAGAACTCAAAAGGAGGATGAAACGGTGGAAGGATATGTAACAGATTTAAGAAAACTTGCTTCATCGTGCAAATTTGAAGGTTTAGTTGAGGAGCGAATTCGAGATCAATTTATGCTTGGTTGTAATATGGAAAAAGTAAGGGAGGAATTGTGGTTGAGAGACGAACCAACTTTGGAAGAAGTACTTAGGGTAGCAAAAAGGATTGAGCATTCAATGAAATGTGTTGCAGTCATTAAGAAAGAGTATGATAAAGATGTAAAAGTACAAGTGGTAAAAGAAAAGTTCCAAAAATTGAAAGTGAAGAGTCAAACTGAGAAAGAGGTATAACAAGCATTGGCATAGCCAATAGGTCTCGCCTTTGGGACCTTATAAGTGTTTAACCATGCAACAGTTGCATAACTAAACACTTATAAGGTCCCAAAAGCGAGACCTATTGGCTATGCCAATGCTTGTTTTAACTGCTGCAATCTATTGAAGCCTCACGGAGAACATCAAAGCGACCGTGCGGCCGCAAAAGTGATCGCCATCGCGATCAAACATCAAAGCGGACATGTACTGTAGGTCTAGGCTGGCCTGGTAGCACTTTTTGGAGCCCTCACAAAATGTCTCGCCAGACCAGCGCATGCGCTGGGTCAGGCGAGACCTAAAAAGGAAAGGTATTTGAACGCAAATGTTATAGATGTGGAAAATCAGATCATCTTGCTAATGATAACAAATTTCCTGTATTTAGTCAAACATATAGCAAGTGCAGAAAGAAAGGGCAGTTTGCTATAGCGTGCAGGAGTAAATTTGTGCCCAAAATTAAAAAGATGTATATGATGAAAATAGTTGTGAGTTAGGCAATGAGGACTTCAAGTGTGGTCAAATAGTTGCACAAGTTGATAATATAGGTTGTGTTAAATCCTGTCCATGTGACACCATAGTAGTAGAAGGGGAACCTACACCTGTTTTGTTTGATTCTGGTGCCAAAATCACCATTATTTCTAAAGACCTTTATTTGAGAAATTTAAAAAACAAAATTATTCTGAAGAAACCTGATATTACTCCTTTTGCTTATGGAGGCGAACCCATTAAGTTGCATGGCTATTTTATTGGATTGATTGAATATAAAAACAAGTTAGTTTCAGGGAAAATGTATGTTTCAAAAAAAGGTGATAGCATCATTAGTTGGATTCATCAGGGTGATTTAGGTTTTTTTCTTGATCCCAATTATTAAAATAATAATAATAAACAAGTTTATAAAGCGCATGGCTAGACTAGCTAGTGTGTCCCCGCGCTGTGGCAAAAAATGACCAAGTTCAGGGCAGTAAAGTGAAAACAAAGAGAAATTAGATGGGGGGCTTAGAGATGGAAAGAGCCAGGTCTTTAGCTTTTTCTGAAAGATTGTCTCCGAAGACTCCAGCCGGAGCCCCGGGGGGAGTTTATTCCAGTGTTTGGCCGCTAGAAAGCGAAAGGAGCAACCACCCATCCTTGCTCTTCTGATGGTCTGAATGCTAACCTGCCCCGTCCCACTTGATCTCAATCGGCGGGTCGGAGAGTATGGGGTAAGTAGGTCATGCAGATAGGTGGGCCCTCTTCTCTGTAGGATGCGGTGGCTGACACACAGAGCTTTAAAAATAATTTGTTCCCTTACCGTAAGCCAGTGAAGGGAAGCTAGGGCCTTGTTAGAGGGAGCTCTCCTGGGTAGCATTAGGACGAGATGAGCCGCTGCATTCTAGATGCATTGGAGTCTCTGTACACATTTGATACTTGCTCCCAAGTAGAGGGCGCTCCAATAGTCCAAGCGTGACGTCACCAGAGCGTGGACCATTGTTTTCCTCGCTGTAACCGGAAGTACATCTAGGGTCTTCCGGAGTCCTCGCAGAACCCCAAAACATTTTCCCGCCACCCGCCTGGTGTTGTCTCGCTAGATAGTTTGGTATCCAACCACATCCCTAGGTTCTTTACCTGATCACTAGGGGAAAGGGTTGGTCACAATGTCTGAGGCCACCATGCTGAGGACCAGATCGAGGGTGCTTTGCCTATCACTAGTACTTCAGTTTTGTTGCCATTAAGTTTTAGGCAGTTGTTAGCCATCCAGGACACCAGTTCTTGTAGGCACGTCGAGAAACTGATGTCTGCCTTATCGTGAGCTTGTGTTAGGGACACCACCAGTTGTGTGTCATCAGCATATGACACAACACTGACGCCAAATTTTCCAATAATCTCTGCCAGGGGGGGGATGTAAAGATTAAAGAGGGTGAGGCTGAGTGTGGAGCCCTGTGGTACCCCTTGATTCAGATTGATACTGAGTAGTAGGGTTCCTGAGACACCTGGAAACTACGGTCATGTAGGAAGGACCCCAGCCATTCCGTGGCTCGACCAGCCAGACCTCCTTTCCTAAGGTGCTGAAGTAATGTTTGATGGGCAACGGTGTCGAATGCGACACTGAGGTCTAATGGGACTAAGGCAACCGTCTGTCCCTCATCTACATGTTTGCGGATGATTTCTGTAGATAGGAGCAGTGCCGATTCAGTAGAGTATGTTGCACAAAAGCCCTATTGTGTGGGGTGAAGTAAGCTATGTTTACTGATGTGAGCTGTCAATTGGGTGTTAACCTCCTTCTCTGCCATTTTGGCAAAGTGAGGCAGCAGTGAGATTGGGCGTAAATTCTCCAGTTGGCTCATGCTAACATTCGGTTTCTTTTTTAAGGGGAGGACGATCACCTCTTTCCATCTTTTAGGGACTGTTCCTGAGGTAAAAGAGAGCTCGAGGAGGTGTCTGATGTAAGACTCTAGTACCTCTAGGCTCCCTCTAACCAACTTTGGGGTCGCAGGGTCTCTATGTGAGCCTGACTTGATGCTTAAGGCTACATTTTTGAGAGTGTCACATGAGGGGACAACAAATTCACAAAGGCATTCCGCCTCTGCTATGTTGGATGTCCCATCACTATCCGAGCACCCGTTTCGTGCTGCGTCAGGGAGGGTAGAGTAAACCTTTCCCACCTTCTCGGCAAATAAGTCTGCCACCAAATTGCAGGAATCCACTGAGCTGATGTTAGGAGTTGTGGTTCTTGCTAGTGACGAGATCTCTTTAAAGATAGTGAACAGTTCCTTTGAGGAGTTCTCAGCTGTCCCGATCCTATCATTATAGTAGGTGGCCCGAGCTTTCCTAATGAGAGAGTGATAGTTTTTAAGACTGGATTTGTATTCAATTTTCCTAAGATCTGAGAAGTTTCTCCTCCATTGAGTATTACAATCTAATGCCTCCACGATACGTTTGTCAAGTGCGTCTGATCCTCCTATACAGATTAGAGATAGGGTGTCTACAATGAAGGTGTCTGATGAACATGATTTTGTGGACACTCTGAAGAAAGAATTTCCCAAAGTATTTAAGCAAGATTTAGGTTGTTTGAAAGGGTATCAACATAGAATTAAATTGAAACAGGATGCACAACCTGTATGTTGGAAACTGAGGAATGTACCAATTGCGGTGAGAGATGACATGCAGAAGGAAATTATTAAGTTAAAAAACAATGGAATCATTGAAGAAGTGTAGGGCACAGAATGGCTTGCGCCCGTTGTCGCTGCCAGGAAACCTAATGGGGATTTACAACTTTGCATTGATCCAAGACAATTGAATAAGAATGTGATTGTTGATAGGAATCCCCTTCCGAATATTACTGAGTTGTTAGTTTTGTTAGGTGGGGCAAATGTTTTTAGTCATATTGACCTCACTTCTGCATACCACCAGATTGAGCTGGAGGAATCATCCAGTGATTATACAGTGTTCATTACTCCATTTGGAACATTTAGATTTATAAAAATGCCATTTGGATTGGTGTCTGCCTCTTCTGTTTTCCAGCGTGTAATGGAGAATGTACTTAAGGGCATAGAGGGCGTTAGTATATATCAAGATGATATCCTGATTTTTGGGAAAGACGAAGTTGAACATGATGCACATTTGAAAGATGTGCTTGGAAGGTTGTGCGATTGTGGTCTTCCCATTAAAGTTGAAAATGCAAATTCAGATCAGGCTTTATCAACTATCTAGGTCATAATATTACTGGAGAAGGCATTAAACCCAAGTGTAAGTTAGTTTCCACTATTCAAAACATGAGCTCACCTTCTAGCAAGGATGAATTGATAACATTTCTTGGCATGGTAGAATACTATGCAAAATTTGTAAATTTGTTTCCAGATTTAGGTGTTGGTATGAGGAAACTTTTCAGGAAAGGTGTTAATTTTGACTGGTCAGATCTATGTGAGAAATAATTTATTAAAATTAAAGAATGTTTGTGTGCTGCACCTAGCCTTAAAAGTTTCTACCCAAAGAACAAGCCTATTCTTACAACTGATGCGGGTGAAAGAGGCCTGGGTGCAGTTTTTCAACAACATGGTCCAAACAGTTTGCAAACCATAATGTTCCTGTCACGGAGTTTGAGGGATGCTGAAACCAGGTATTGTTTGGTAGAAAGGGGCTACCTTGCTGGCTTCTGGGCCATTAGGAATTTGAAAAAATTCCTGTGGGGTGTGAATTTTGTAATCCGCACAGATCATAAACCATTGGTTGAGATCTTTAAGTGTCTTGATTTAATTCCTAGCAGAATCACTTAATGGGTGATTGGTTTGCAAGAGTATTGTTTTTCTATGAAGTATATTCCTAGTATAGACAATGGTGTTGCTGATGTGTTGTCACGTCTCACTCCTAAGGAGACCCTCACTTTGAAAGATGGAGGGGATATGTATGAAGGAAATGAATGGGTATGTGCATTGGAAAATGGTATCATTTCGGAGGAAAGGTGGCGTGAAGAGACGTCTATTTACACCTTATTTAAGGAAGTGATGGGTTTAATACGAAAGAGTTGCAGGAGTAGAAAACCAGGATCTGATCTTACAAAACCTTTTTGGTGATTACGTGAAGAATTGAGTCTAGCAAATGGATTGTTGTTTCGAGGGACGAGACTAGTTCCCCTTTGTAGTCTCAGGAAGGAACTGATTGAGATGGCACATGAGACTCATTTGGGAATTACAAAAACCAAAGAAAGACAACGCATGAGTTACAGGTGGCCGGGAATGGATAAGCAGGTGGAGCAAATGGTGCGTGATTGTCTTCCTTGTGCTATGAGTGACAAATCCAAGTATCCGCGGATTCAACCGATGGTTATAAGAAGGCTTCCTTCAAGTCTTTTGCAAGACATGGCTTTGGATGTTTTGGGACCTATCCTCGGTAATGGTCTTCAAGTTTTTCTTGTGGTCATTGTGGATATGTATCCTTGTAGGCCTGATGTTTTCTTTACTTCTACTATTGACACAGTACATGGTATAACATTTTTGAATGAGTTGATGTCTAGAGAAGGGGTGAGGGAGGCTATAGTGACTGATAATGGTGTGCAACTTATTTCAAAAGAGATGGAGGAGGTTTTATCCTCTAGGGGTATTTTTCACAAAACCTGTGCTCTTTATCATCCTGAATCGAATGGGATGGATGAAAGATTCAATAGGGTGCTTAAAGAAACCATTGCATTGGCCAAATTTAACTATTTGGACTCGAAAAATGAAGGGGCATATTATCAAGGATGGCGTTAAAAATTATCGCCGGTTTAGCGGCAGAAAACTGCCGCTAAAGAGGCGATAATGGGCTTGATAATATGCCCTGGGGAATTCCAATAGAAGCCCATGTTCTGGTGTGAACATGGGCTTCTATTGGAATTCTCCAGGGCATATTATCAAGCCCATTATCACCATTTTAGCGGCGATTTCTGCCGCTAAACCGGCGATAATTTTAACGCCGTCCTTGATAACATGCCCCAAAGTTCTGAGAAAACTCCCTTTGAACTATTTCGTGGTAGGATTCCCAGCACGTGTCTTGAGCCTTCTTGTGTGAACAAGTCTGAGGTATCTAGAGGAAAAGGTAGTGATGAGTATGAGGTGCAATATAGAGAGGAATTTAAAGCAGCTGACAGGAAGGTGAATTTTGATAAGAGAAAAGTGGTTAAGAAAACTGAGGTTAAAGTGGGAGATTGGGGAATGGCGAAACATCCTGGTCCGTCTGGAAATCTGTCTAAGTTTTTAAAACCTTTGTTAGTAATTAAAGTTTTTCGTAATGCTGTAAGAACGCAAGATCTTCGTATTTGGAATCTCAACAGTGTTGCAATATTTAGAAGAAAGTCTGTGAGCGACTCTTGTGTAAGTTTAAGAAATGAATCTACTTCCTCTGACTATTTTAGATCTGGGAATGATGGGGAGCAAAGGAGCTTGGACAACACCAGACGGTCCAGCAGGAATGTAAAATGTCCTGCTTATCTTAAAGATTATGCATAGGCCGGTTAGCACTTTCTTGGATTTACTTCTTCAGCTTGCATGTTCGTTGTAAATAGTTTTATGAAGGAAGGGAGGTGTGTGGTGTTCTGGTAATACCACTATTCTTGGTATGTTAGTAGTATTGCCATGTTCACTTATCTTATTGATGTAATTATTTCCCAAGTCCCTGGAATGTTATACATGTCATTGGAATGTTTGTATGTCATAACATGGGACTAGCCTGTGGCATATTGTGTCAGTTGATGCCAGCTGCTGTGCCTGTTGGATGGGATCTTCTTAATTGATGAATAAAGAACTAATTTCACCTACTTCAACCTGGTCCTCCTTACTTCAAGAATGTCACAGTGGCGTAGCTTACATTCCAGTTAATTACCCCCAGGTGTTGTAATCACTTCCTGGAGATGCCGACACACTTCCTGTGTTGCTGCATAAACCAAACAGTCAATGCTGCCCTTAAGCTGTGACAACAATAAAGACTATGCACACGTGTGAAATACACACACCTACAGTTCCAAGGAGGAAGGGCATGCGTTGCTCCCCCATTCCCAGAATAAACGAAGGAAGGTCCTCTCGCAGGTGCAGCCTTGTCTGGAATCCATGAAAACAACAGAAGACATCCTCGCAGGCGTTTTTAAAGGTTTTGCGGGCCTCATTAAAATAAATAATGCTGCGGCTTACCCATCAGATACACCAAAATTACCACCGCTGAAATCTGGGTGACTGCTATACCTGCTGCTCAGCCAGTGTGAGTGTGGTGTGGAATGTTGGTGTGTGGTGATGCCGTGGAATGCTGGATGTCTGTGACTGGCTTGGAGTATGGGCTGAGAATCTGGTGGGGCCCTTAATTGTATCTACTTAATAAACCATTTTACCTAATCTACACCTGGAGTAATGGATTTTCTTTTATTACAACATTTTGGCGACAATTTTAATGAAAAACCTACGTGTATAAGCTGGATGAAAAAATATATTTTTAGAGGGAGATTGAGAAACCAAGATTAGAAGAATCTGGAGCTTCAAGGGAAAATTCAGTGGAACTAACTGCTGTGGCTATTGGCTACCATAGTGGTAAGAAATTGCAGATGAAACCTAAGGAAACTATGAACACAAAAAGAGATAGAATGCGCTGGAGTCCTGTAGCCCCACCAGTGACCTCTACATCAGTCGGCCCTAGCAGGGTGCGCTTTTGTCGATTACAATTTATGTTTGAGGACAACTTCCAGTGACTTTAATCTGGCATGGATGACAAGGAAAATTTGGTATGCAGCATTTGGCTTCAAATCTCCACTGTTGTCCTGTAGCATTGGACGGTCTTAACGTAGGGCAAAGATGTGTGAGGATGACACCTGCAGCATGTGGTTGGTGGAGGAGATAACCAGCAATGGCATGGATTATGGCTCTGTTCTTTGGAATGTGTTTGTGGATTATTATTATTTTTTTTTGCCCACATGTTTAGCTTAGTGTAGTGGTCTAGTATTGTAGGTCTTGCTGCTCAGCCAGAGTGGAATGTTGGTGCATGATTAGAATGCAGTGTTGGAATGCCTGAGTGGGAATCAGTTGAGGACGGGCTGAGCAGCAAGTGAGCTGCTCCTGGTGGGGCTCCCCCTTTGGGACTTGTCATCTAATTAATAAAGCATTATTCATATGCTACACCTCGTCTACTTCCATTAATTCCATCCTATTTCATCTGGCGACGATCTGGAAGAACCTGCCTGTGCTGCCTTAACTGACGGAAACTGAAAACTGAAATTACCTGAGGTAAAGCACCTATCTTGAAACGGAAATCTACTTAAAAGCCTGACACCAGTGGGGGCCCCACCAGTGACCATCATCGGTCGCCCGCTGAAATGTGTCAGGACTCGTGACTCCTTTCTGCAACCATCTCACCTGCACTGTGCCAGTTTGGCAGTTCCTGGGTTGTCAGTCATTCCTCCGTCAAGCCAAGGTCAAGTGAAAGCTGTCTGAGGAGAATTCAGCACATTTTGAAAATCGGAGCGCTAGGAGAGTTCAACTGGTAGAGAGTGAACTGGCAGGCACGAGAACAATCTCTGCGTTTAGACAGGTCAGAGGGCTTTGTATTTGATTTGTCACTGGCAGGAGTGAATAGATTGATGCTGCCACCTACTGGATTTAAAAAGAACTTTGATTCGCCTGAAAGTGTGTCTCCGTACTTCTTTTTACAAGTACTGTTTGATCGATCCGAGGAGTGAAACTGACTAATTTACTTGGCTGTGGTTAACGACCCGGGTGAGCAGTTCGTCTACGTATGCTGTTTGGGCATTTTTGGAGTCATTGTCCGTGAGTACTTTGGTCAGCTGTGTTATTTTTATTCATCGCTGTGGAGCACTCTAGGGCTGTTAAACCGCCATCTCTGTTTGAATTTACCACGAGCTATGCTCCGTGCGCTCGAGCTCATCTGCGTCTCCTCGCGGGGCGTTTCTTCTTCTTTGATGGTCAGAGCTGCTCCTGGACGCCTGTGTGCACTGACACACCGTGAGCCACCCGGGGCAGCGTCAAGAAGCGTGCCGCCATATTGTATTTTCACCGGAGCTCTGCATTTCTGCTATGCTTTCTTTCAATGTTCACCCTGTAGCGCTGCTGTTGCCAACCACGATTGTTTTCCGTTTTGGGGGTCAATAAAGTTTTATTTCAGTGCAGCAATAGGACATTGTACTCGGGTTTTTAAAAGACCTGCCTGCTCCAATGCTCTGGTGAGTTTCGTTTTTTTTATGCCATTTGTGTCACAGCATGGAGGTGAAGCGTGTTATAAATCACATTGGATATTCAGTGACAATTTCAGGATGCGGACAGTCTCGCTTATTTTCTGCAAGCAACTACATACATCTGTAGCAACGTTACGCACCTTCAGAAGAACGCCTAATTCGTAATTCGTAGTGAATTAATCTTCATGATTGCATTGATGTATTTGTCATCGGCTAATCTCTAAAGGAAAATGTTATTCTTTCTGGTACTGGGGTTGTTATAATCAGTAGTTTTCAGGCTGATCTAAAAAGTTAATTCAACCATTCATTCATTTGCGTGACATATTTATTTTATTTAAAAAGAAAAAGGAATAGAAGTTATTTATTTTAAATTTACTGCAATATGTTCTATTTGATTGGCATAACAGTTTTGATGTTTCATAGAGATATTGATCCGTTACAGGTTTCATTAAGGGAACTTTTTATTAGTTTAGGTATACGAGTGAATAACCTGCAGTAACAAAAATGTTCATCAATTGAGGTATGCATTTCCAGCAAAGTTTGTTGGTTCTTTATGTGTAATTATTCCCTCTTAGGTAATTTATCTGTTTCAAGTTTCAGATGGGAATGTTTATTAGTTTAGGTATACATATAGCCTACTACAGTCAGTAACGGAATTTCATGGTACGCATACATTGCCTGTGTCGTTTCGCTTGTACGTGGATACGTCACATACGTTTTTACGGTATAGAATTTTATTCATCCGCACAGAATTTTTTTTTCATTATTGAAGTATGCACTTTTTCATAGCTAATTAATCTGTTACAAGTTTCCTAATGGGAATTTTCATTAGTTTAGTACAGCTAGTCTGCTAAACTCAGCCAGTAACAAGATTTTCATGGTACGCATACATTGGCCGTGTCATTTCACTTGTACGATGAAATGTCACATAAATTATTTCTGTAAGTTATTTTATTGAACTGCTTGGTTATAATTTTCATTTATGATGGTACACACTGTTATAGCCTTCGGCTATGTGGTTTTCCACCGTTGCGTGGATTTCTCACCTTTTATTGTGTATCTCTCACAGTGTTTTCTGGCATGTTTAGTTAAGGGGTTGCCATTTAGTCATGTGACACTCTCTTGTACGTGTAGATATCACCTGCTGTGTTACTACTTCTCTACTTTGCTGGATTTATTCATCCACTGTGTGTAGAATCTACGGCTTCTTTAATTTTGTGGCAGTGTGTGGGTTTCATTTCTTATGTTGGTTTCCACACCTTTTTCTGTCACGTTGGGCTTAGTTTATAGTTCAACGGGGTGCTGTTTTCAACCTTCTTAATATCTTCTTTATCTGTCCTACCTTTGTTCTACCATTTACTATTTCTATCCTTCATTTACTCAGTTTATGGGGATGAGGCATGCTATGTTTTTGCTCTTAATTAATGCAATGTGTTTTTTATGAATTATTGCATGTCTTTTTCATTTAGATGGAGTGTTAGCAATTTTACCCCTATGTTGATTCATATCGTACTGTACTTATAAAATTCTTTTGTTTCTGTTGAAAGGGGGAAGGTGATGTAGTGGTCTAGTATTGTAGGTCTTGCTGCTCAGCCAGAGTTGAATGTTGGTGCATGATTAGAATGCAGTGTTGGAATGCCTGAGTGGGAATCAGTTGAGGACGGGCTGAGCAGCAAGTGAGCTGCTCCTGGTGGGGCTCCCCCTTTGGGACTTGTCATCTAATTAATAAAGCATTATTCATATGCTACACCTCGTCTACTTCCATTAATTCCATCCTATTTCACTTAGCGAGTGGCTCTACTTGGCATCCTGCCCGTTGGTCCCGTTGTGAGTACGCGGCATTTGAATGGATGGCGAGGCGTAGCATATATTTTCTTATCTTGTCTACGCAGTAGTGCTGCAGGACGACATGCGGTGCCGCTCCGATGCGGCCTTGAGTCGAGGGCTGCTTTTGGGCGTTTAGCGCATGCACGTGCCTGGAGCCACTCGATGTGGTTCTGCTGAACGTGCCGCCATGTTTTTTGTTTTGTTCAGATCTACAAGAAAGTCTGAGACTGCGCTAGCAATGCATCTTCCAGGTGGCAGTCGTCGAGTCTGTTTGGCCGACCACTATCAACCTTCATTCTGCGTGCGCAGACTGTTGGCACCATTCTTTGTGAGGGGGGCTTGTGCAAGTAAAGTGTGGCTCTAATGTCCTCCTTTGAACTCGACACTTGGAGGCAGCTGGGAGCAGGGTTAGTTGGATCTACGAGTAGAACAATTTCCGTGCTGTAATGATCTACGATGTCATGCAGAATTACTACTTCATGATCGCTTTGAGGTGCAAAGACTGTGGTGTGCTTTGAGTGAGGAGTTGCTCACCGGAGTTTTGATGCATTTTTACTGCATCTTGTCATTAGGGTGGTGTGCCGCTTTTGTGTTTGTTTCTCTGTGTGCTGCCTTTCATGCTAGTCTGGTCAACAGGTGTATTCTGTGGCATGTGGGGTTTGGAATGAGATGTGGGGCGTGGTAAAGTGCTGTGTTGTCTACTGTGGTTTTGAAGGGAAGGAGATGTGGTGATGTCTCTTTTATTATTTAGTGCTGGTATATGTGTGGTCTTTTATATTTAAAAGTAGTACTTAGTATTTTTACATGCATGATTCCTTATGTATTACATCTAATTTGTTTCCATGCATTCGTCATCAGATAGTGATATATCCATCTGTTATTCGCTAAATTGTCTTGCTTTTATTTAGTGTATTTACATGCATGGTTTCTTATGTATTACATCTAATTTGTCTCCATGCATTCTTAATCAGATAGCGATATGCCCATCTGTTATTCTTCTAAATTGTTTTTCTTTTATTTAGTGTTTTTACATGCATGGTTTCTTATGTATTACATCTAATTTGTTTCCATGAATTCTTCATCAGATAGCGATATGTTCATTTGTTATTAACTAGATTGTCATTATTTTAATTATTGCATCTTATTGGGGAGAGGAGTTTGCCTAACGGCTAGGGCGGTCGACCTCGAATCTGGGGAACTGGGTTCGAGTCTCGGCAATGATGCTGAACATCCTGCGATTCTGGGCAAATCACTTAATCTTCCTGTGCCCAACAAAAATTATTGTGTCCTCATGTAACGAAACTGGTGCGATGTAAAGCGCTCTGATACCCAATACCTTTGGGTCAAGTTCGCACTATATAAAACTCCGTAAAAAAACAAAACCAATTGTTTCGTGATGCATTTGTGAATGCGAATTATTCATTGGGCAGTCGCATTGTGCGCTTTTTCCCTGTAAAGAAGGGAGATGTGTAAACCTGCTGCTCAGCCAGTGTGAGAGTGGCGTGGAATGTTGGTGCGTGGTGATGCAGTGGAATGTTGGATGTCTTTGAGTGTCAGTTGGAGGATGAGCTGAGCAGCACGGAGGCTGCTCCTGGTGGGGCTCTTCATTGAAGCTACTTAGTAAACCTTACCTAATCTACACCTGGAGTAATGGACTTCCTTTTATTACAACAGTGACTTAGACCAACGATGTACCAGAACACCACTTTTTGTGCAGAAGATTACATTTGCACAAGTGTTAATTTCATTGCCACTGCTGGTTCCTTTTACATGAACGCTGGAGCACCCTTCCAACGCTTGCCAGCTGATGTCACTAAACACTGCAGACCTACTTCAAAATCAATGTTGCCAGTTCACAAAACTTCGATGCTGTCAGTATCCTTAACAGCAAAATAGAACAGCATTTTCAAGGCTGAACCCAGGCTGTCCGTCTGCTGTATTGCTTGTCGGTAGGCACCGTCTTACGTGTGCTGGATAAAGGTGTGCTGGATAAAGCTTTATAGTCAAATGCCCCAGACTTCAGGCTGTCAGATGTTAAGAGACAATGGTTGGGCTTCCAGGGCGTTTCAATTGCTTTGTTTCAATTCCTCAGTTCCTCCAGCAGATTAAGATTAATTTCAATTTCCCTTTTACATGTAGGTTTTTCCTCCAAATCGTAGTCAGTGTAATAACGGAGATAGACACTCGTAGGCAGGAAATCACATAGCCGGTAATGTAGAAAATATAAGGAAGATTTATTGTAAAGGATAGGTTCAGGTTACAGGTAGATAAGATGGCAAATGCATAGCCCTGCCAGGAGCAGCCTCCTGCTGTTCAGCCTACTCCCTTCAACAGAGCTTTCAAAGCATCCATAAACATTCTATGACATCACACTCACACTCTGAGCAGCAGGGAACTGGTTACCAAGGAGAGGATGTAGTGAAGATCGTTATCTATATATGTACAATGTTAAGTTAGCACAACCGCGTTAGATGTTAGAAAGCCATCTTGCCGCTTTTGCTGCTTTTGCACATGACACTGTAGTCACATGTTATTAAATTGAGAAATGCTTGCTCGACTTTGCTTCACATGAGAACTGTCTGTTGTTCACATCCCAAACAGTGAGCAGCGACCTTGGTCTGTACATAGTGTAAAGAAACAGTCTGGGTCGCTAGACGGTGCATGTTGTTGGGTTCAGGTTGATGGGCCTACTATTTAGCCATAACACGCACGCAGCTGCAAATACCTGAAAGTCGGGTGCTTTTAATATTGCAGTGTTACATGTTTTCATTACATTCAGAAGAAGAGCTTTCCCAGGAGCAGAGCCTAGCTGATCCTGTGATGTGATCTCACTGAGCTGATCTTTACGGTATGGGGTTCCCCATTCAAGCCTAGAGACCTTTTACTAGTCTAATAATAATAATATTAGTTTGCTAGCGAAAGGAAGGTGGCTGAGATCCACTGTCATTTTAGTATGATTACTCCTTTCATTTTCTATGGTATTGTAACTATGCTGATGGTTTTGATTTTAATAATTTGTCTGCTTATGTTAGCCAAAGTACTGCATCTGAGGACACGAGGTTTATAAAATAAACTCTTTAAACTTTACCGTGTCTCTGTTTATTCTGTTGTGGACTGATATGAGAATAATTACGAACAGGTATTTCTGATTCCCACCATTCCTGAGAAATACACTAAGTCGCTTGTTCTTGGTTGTCTATACATTGGGACCGCCGAGCTAAACCTCGGATAACGAATGGGACACTGATGCTGGTCGGATAAGGGGTTCTGGGTTCTGAGGTGAGTTTTTGGTACACCACAATTCACTGAGGTCCTGGTTTCCTGTGCATAGTTCTGTGCATAAGCAGAATCCCTGCAACATGGCGCACCTAACGTTTGGTCTATTGATTTGAAACGCCTTAATAGTGCTTATATTAGTCCACAACACCCTCACTCTGGTTTCCGGTTGACGGGAGTGACGGTTTAACCTACCTGTGTTTCGACTAATAGGTTCCTTCAAGCTTGATCATTAAAAAGGTTATTTTTACTGAACCCCAGTGCTACTGTTGATATCGTTGATACTCTTTAGTGTGTCCTAATGGCGGTTGACATAGCCGCGCATAGTCGTGCACCTCTACGCCGTCATTTGACGACGTATGGGGTGCCAGATGATGGGATGGCTGTTATTTTTGTGGTGAGCGCTGATGCGTCATACCCGTATGAATTGTTTTACTCATGGGTGACTTTTCCGGCAGTGGATGATGATGATACGTTTCATACCTACACTCCCACACAGCTGCCTGCGGTCTATACCCCGTATAGGACACAAGAAATTCCAATCTCTGCCTGGCAGCATACTATTTGGTTTAATGGTGCCCTTCCCCATTCGGTTACACCGGCGAGAATGGGCCCGTTGTCTATTGCAGGGGCCACATGGCCGGTGCTGGACGGTTTTACGCCTCATCCCCGTTATCTCACGGTGGCGGTGGCTGAGTTGTGGGTACTACACACAGCCCTGATTACAGTTCATAGGGCTTTAGTGGAGTACGTGTCACACAACGTGCAGGTGGGGGCACCTGCTGTTGCGGGACAACCAACGGACCACCACGCGGTGGTTATTAGTCCTGTTATGGTTAATTCGGTAGTCGGCAAGCGCCCCCAAAATAAGGATGAATTTCCTTACTGGCTTGCTGAGAAATTTGACCAACTGGAGGCGGTTTTTCCGCATACCACTCCTGTGGAGAAACACAGGATCCTCACCATTAGTTTGCCGAAAGACCTGGTCCCGGATATGGCCGATTGCACTAACTGGGGTAAGGTCTTTGCCGCGACCTATTCGAAGTACTATGGCACTCCGTCTATGTCTGTTCTACCCTCCGTCATCAAAAAGGTTCAAGAGAATCACGGTGCGGAGGCTGCTATTGAATTGGGAATGAGGCTTGTCGACAGCTTCGATGTGGTATGCTCCATGGTAATGGGCAACCTCAAAGGAGATGCCATGCAGTTCCAAGTTGCAAATATGATGGACCGCGTGGATGACGCCGACAAGCTCAAGGAGTTCGCTAAAATAATTGCGAAGGCATAGAGGACCGTGGGTCATAGTGCTTTGGGTGTAAAACCGACTGTAATCATTCCTGATATAGTGCAGCAGACTAAGGTGAGCTCGTCTACTAAAGACGAACGCCCCAATTTTCCTAAACAAAGTTGGAGAGCAAAGAAACAGGGGAAGCAGCAACAGAAACAGGGGTCTCGTCCTGCCTCACCCGTACAGTCGTCTAACGAACGCACATATGATCTGCGCGATCGATCTCGTATTAAGTCACCTGATAGATTTCAGGTTTCTGAACAACGCTCTCCTCGTTCTTCACAGGAAACATCGGCTTCACAATCCAGTGGCAGAGACCGTGGGAAAGTAAGGGTTGCCCAAGGTCGTGAGCAACCCTGCCAGACTGACGGCAAAGGCAAGCAGGACGAGTCTGTGCATCAACGACCCCCGTTTCAGAAGAAGAAAGTTGCTGCACTAACAGCGAGGTATGCCACAGATAGTACGGACGCAGCTTCAGAACCTGATATGGGCGCTAACGATGCTCGACAGCGCCGGGGAAGTTACAGTAGTGCGACGAGCACTGCGTCCATATCTGGTGGCGACAGCAACTGATACATTCGTGAATATTGAAACTGCTGACACTCGGGTGGCTCCCCCTAATAGACTGTATAATATAGTCCTTTTAATTGAGGGTGACATACAACGTACAATTCAAGTTTTTTTGGGGGATAATCTGACCACTTCCTATGATATTCTATTGGCGGAGGCAGATTGGCCCCCGGCTTTCGTGATGATCCTCCCGTCCTTCGCGCACACAGTGCCGAAGGACCAAGCTAAAAAGTACGCCGAGGAGTGGTCTCAGGTGCTCGCACCTGCGTTATATCGTAATCAGGTTGGCTGGGATAAATTGTCTCCCAGCCATGAGATTCCGTTGCGGACTACGCCCCAGCCACAACCCCAATACCCCATGCGTCGCGAAGCAAGACCTCACGTCGCGTCTATCATTGAACAATTGGAATATCAAGGAGTAATTGAAACATGTGTGTCACCAATGAATAATCCTTTGTTCACTGTGACGAAGCCTGACGGGTCGTACCTCCTAGTTTTGGATTACCGGCATTTAAACTCTCATTGCCAGACATGCGCAGTACAAAATACCCACAGTTCGGCTCTCGTCGATAGTCTCGTGAGAAAAAGGTTTAAAACCACACTTGACATTTCCAATGGCTTTTATAGCCATAACCTGTCCTCTCTTAGTAGTGAGTGGACGGCATTCACCTCGGGTGGCAAACAAAAACATTTCAAAAGATTACCGATGGGCTATAAAAATTGCCCTGATGTCTTCGCTGCTCGCGTGGTCTCTCTGTTAGAGAGCATAGACCCTGATGCGTACTCGTATGTGGATGATATTTATCTCACAGATGACGAGTTGGAACCGCATCTCCGTCACGTTGATCGCATTATTGTTTTGTTTGCAGACTTCGGTTACAAATTCAACTTTGCGAAGTCTCACATTGCGGAATATACAGTGTTGTTCTTGGGATACGAACTCAACAATGAAGGTCGAGGATTGGCTCCGCACTTCCTAGAGAAATGCGCATGCCTACGTGCTCCCACGACACTGAAGAAATTACAATCTCTGCTGGGTTTTCTGAATTTCGGTCGAATTTACATTCCGGATTATGCCCAGCGTATCAAGCCGCTTTATGCCTTGATACAACCTACTTTTTCCAAATCTTGTTGGCTGCCAGAGCATTCAGCTATATTGCAGTCATTGAAAGCTGATCTTCTTGCTTCAAAATACTTACCGACGCGTGATAACCACACTAACCTGGTCATAAGAATTGTGCCAGGCGCAGTGGATTTCACATACTTAACGTTCAATGAGGGCGACACCGTCCCCATTGCCTACAAATCTCATTTGTACACTTCGGCTGAACTGCGATTTTCCGCTGGCGAAAAAGTTCTGACGGCAGTGCAGATGGCGATTCTGAAAGAACGAGCGCTATTGCAAGGTAACCGCATTTTGGTGGTAAAACCATGTCCTGCCCTTGAGGCGGTGACGAAGGCTAGTGTACCAAATTCTAAGGCTTTGCATCCAAGGTGGATACAATGGCCCACTTCATTGACATCACCTGACGTCACATATATCTTTGACGCGGCACTTCAAACTCAGGAGTTTTTGCAGTATGAATTCGTTCATCCAGCTCCTCTGTCTTTGCGCCCGCTCAAGGATTACCATTGTGTCATTTACACTGATGGTTCGGCGCAACCGGCAACTAGATCAAAGCACGCCTATTCAGCGGCCTGCGCAATTGTGGTCGGTACTTTCGTAAATGGTGATTTCCAATCCGATGTCGTACATACGCAGTCATTGGGTGATTGTACCGCGCAGTTGGCGGAGCTTCGTGCTCTGGTACTAGCGCTAGAGTTTACTGATCCCCAAGTCACCACTCTTATAGTGAGTGGCTCATTTTATTGTGTCCAATCATACAACGACAATCTACATTTTTGGTCTCAGAATGACTACCATGATTCCAAAGGTAGCACGATTAAGCACAAAACGCTTTGGGTTCGAGTGGCAGAACTTAAAGAACATCTGCCTCTCGTGAATGTTATTCACACTCTTGGTCACCAACGAGTTGGTGTCCATGCTGTTGGCAACAGCCTGGCTGACGAGGCAGCAAAAACAGCAGTGGCGACATACTTAGTAGCAGCAGTTACAAGATCCAAAAGTAAGATCGATGATGACATCTCGGCAGCTATTGCTGCTACAGAGAAGGGAACGAAATTTCCTAGAGGTTTCCCTTCTCGTTACCATTATCGCTTAAGTCCTGATAACGTCCCATTAGTGAGGATAAATGACGTTGGTGACAAATTGATTCCCAACGCGGACTGCAGACCATCTTTGATATTAGCAGCTCACAAGGGCATGGCGTCCGCGCATGCCGGCGTTGCAGCTACTGTATCTCTGTTACAACAACGTTACTGGTGGTGCGGTTTATATAAACAAGCCAGAGCTTATGTTCTTAATTGTGACATTTGCCAGCAGATAAAACCTTCCACTGCGGCGCGCCCTCTACAAACTCAGTTGTACATATTTAATAAACCACTGGGTTGTGTTTATTTAGATCATTGCGGTCCATTTACCTCTGATACTGCGTACAAATACATCTTGGTTGCAGTAGATTCGTGCACACGTTTTCTGTGGGTGTGGGCACAAAGGAGTGCTGATTCCCGTACTGTCATAAAGGATTTGCATGTCCTTGTTGGAAGTTTTGCATGTGGTACCTTTCATTCTGATCAGGGCCCAGCGTTCGCCTCTGAGGCGTACAAAGAAGCCATGAGAAATGTGGGGGTCCAAGTCAAATTTTTGTCTCCATACCGACCTGAGGGTAATAGTGTAGTGGAGCGAATGAACCGTGACTTAAAGCAATCTTTGACAGCCAGGGTTTTAGGTACTGGCCGGAACTGGCTAGCCCACTTATATGACATGCAACGTGCACTTAATAATCTCCCTAGAAGGTCTCTGGGTGGGCGGACCCTATACATGATGCTCTTTGGCATACGAATGTTTGTCCCGGAGCTTGATGGTCTAGACATGGCGGCGTCAGCCGCACCCTTTGACGTAGATGTTCACTGTGCTGTATTGCAGAATCTTCAAGAAGCCAGAGACAGTCTAGCGAAGGAACACGTGTAGTGGTGGCCAGGAAACCTCAGGATCGTACGTTGCTCTAAGGGATCCACCTCTCGACACCCCCACGGTCTGGTCTGATATACACAGACTCCGTGGGGTGATCAAGCGGGGGAAGGAAAAGATGGGGACAGTGTGGAGGGAGACCTGTAGAAAGAGGAAGACAGAGATCAGCACTTACAATCAACTATGCCTTCCTTTCCTTCTTTCTGTTACCCTCCCCCTCAAGACTGTAGGCCCTGCGCGTACCTGTAAAGAAAAGATAACAGTTCGGCTGAGGCAGGTGCGCAATGCAGAGTGGGGTGGTGGTATCTCTTAGAACTGTATCTAAACAAAAGAAAGGTGCATAACTGTAAACCACGTAAACCCAACATATGAAAGGCAACCTTGAGAAGGAGTTGGTTAGGCGTCTTGAGTCCTGACCTACCCCTGAGCAACTAGAAGTGGTACACCACAGGGGAGTGTAGGGCATCGGTCCACTCACTTACTGCTCCCCTACTCGGGAAGACATAATGAACACATTGATCATTCCCAGTGCTCGCACACCCACTCAACACAAGTTATTTCTGGTTCCATTCATCCACAATACGTCTTGGGAGATGGTTGCACACATCCAGCACACATAACTCAAAGAAGAAAAGCTTGTGGTCCCTTTCTCAGGGTGTAACTGCCTTTGCAGCGTTGCCTGCTTTGTATCCCATGCAAGCATCTGACCGCTTACAACAATGTCACGTCTTGTGCAAAGTAGAAGTCCGAGTAACATAAAGCAGGAGGGAGAGTCCTTCCCGTCCTGTTCAAAGTGTCTCACATGAATATCTCAAGAGGAATAAACCAATTCCTAGCTCACTCAAGGGAGCGAGTGACCGCTAGGAAGATTACGTAGTTAAACGCTGTTCGCAGCGTATCTAGAACATGGAAAACATAGATCTGACCTGCCACGAAGTAATTCTGCCTTTGTGCAAGTGGAGTTTGGCTCCGCATGGAACCCCGATAGTGGATTCCTCCAACGGAGCCACGGAGGGGCGGCGTCCGCCCTGCCACCCAATGCTGTCAACGTTCTGCCGGTCCGTGATAAGATTTCCGCTCAACACCACCTCGACAGTCACAGCACGGCTCAGGATTCAAAGTAATCGGCACCCGGGCGGCGTCTCCGGAAGCTCTTGAACGCTTCCTGGTGGGCGCGTCATCAAGTGCCCCGGCGTGCCGCAGGGGTGCGTGGGTAATGTAGTTCTCTAGTTTCCCCAGCGCGTACTCACGCGCTGTGTCAGTGTCCCCTTCGTTCTCCTCCCATGAGTTCTCACAGGACATCCCCCTCCCGAGGAACACTGACACGGGCAGGGTTTATCAGGAAAGCGCTTGTGGAACAGGGTGAGATATCGAGGTGCGTGCACTCCTTCTGCGGGCTCCCAAGAGTTCTCTTCCTCCCCATACCCCTTCCAAGCGATAAGGTACCACAACTTAGTACGATAGATTTTGGAGTCGAGGATGCCCCGAACCTCATGTTCTTCTTCCCCATTCACTAGTACTGGAAGGGCCTCTCTTTTTCTTGCCGACCCAGCGGGTTTTAACAGGGAGATGTGGAAGGAGGGATGGATGCGAAGAGAGGAGGGCAAGGCTAATTTCACCGCTACAGGATTAAGAAGCTTCACTATCCTATAGGGCCCTATGTACTTGGGGTTGAAAATACTATGTCTTTTGAAACGGATATTCCGAGTGGAGAGCCAGACATAATCCCCGATCTTATAATTAGGACCCGGACGTCGGTGTTTATCGGCATAAGCTTTGTATTTTGTTTTTGCCTCTTCTAGTGTCTTCTGCGTGTTGGCCAGGGTTTTCTGTATGTGGAGTATCCTCTCCTTCACTTCGGGTATGTGTGGGGTGTTTTCTGGGTGTATGAATGGTAGAAATCTTGGGTGAAAACCGTAGTTACAAAAGAAGGGAGAACGTTTTGTGGAACTATGGGTGGCGTTATTGTACGCTACTTCGGCCAGCCATAGACTGTCAACCCACGCTTCCGTGGTCTGATTGGTATAGCATCTCAAGTATTGTTTTAAGGTTTGGTTAACCCTCTCCGTTTGTCCGTCCGTTTGCGAGTGAAAACTGGTAGAGAGGTTCGGGGTTATTTTCAACGCCTCACACCAGACTTTCCAAAACTTGGCGGTGAACTGGGAACCCCTATCCGAAACAACCCTCTGTGGCAATCCATGGAGACGTACCACATGTAGAAGCAATACACGAGCAAGCTGCCCTGCTGTGGGGAGGGTCTTGCACGCGATAAAGTGGGCCATTTTTGTCAAAAAATCTACGACCACTAGAATTACCGTATGCCCTTTATCTGGTGGCATGCCTGTGATAAAATCTACTGATATATTTTGCCATGGCTGCTCGGGGGTGGGCAAGGGTTGAAGGAGACCTGCTTGACGTGAATGTGACGTCTTCATCTGGGCACAGACCAAACACTCCCTGACCCATAAACGGAGGTCCCCCTTTATGGTGGGCCACCAAAACTGGCGTTGTACTTTCTCCACTGTCTTTTCAACACCGTTATGCCCGGCGCTGGGGAGGATATGGCACCAGGAAAAAATAAGTTTTCTCAACGATGGAACCGGCACCAACAATTGTTTTCCACGAATGGGAAGCCCATTCTTCAGTTTCCATTCCGGGTGTTGGGTTAACCAGGTCTTCCACTTGTCGGTCTGTATGCAGCGTGCTATGCTCTTCAGGAAGGGTTCCGTGATAGTGGCTCCAATGACCTGGAGCGGGTTGATGATGGATGTTTTGGCGCTTTCTACGGGTAAAGGAGCAATGGATTGGCGGGTGAGAGCATCTGCCTTTTTGTTGTCTTTTCCGGGTCTGTATGAAACCACGAAGTTGTATTCTGCAAAAAATAAGATCCATCGCAATTGTCGAGGCGAAAGATGTCGTGCTGCTGTCATGAATTGGAGGTTGCGGTGATCGGTGAACACCGTCACCACATGCTTGGCTCCCATGAGGTAGTGACGCCATTCCTGCAGGGCATCTTTAATTGCCAGCAGCTCTTTTTCCGCGATAGTGTAATTGCGTTCTGCTGGTTGCAGTTTACGAGAGCGAAACGCAATGGGGTGCAATTGCCACGTATCAGGATGTCTTTCTGACAACACTGCGCCCACCGCATGATCCGAGGCGTCAGCCTCCACTATGAATGGTTGTTCGGTATCGGCATGTACCAGGACAGGTGCTGAGATGAAGGCTTCCTTCAAGGCATCAATTCCTTTTTGTGTCTCCCCGGTCCATTGGAAAGGAACCTTTTCTGTAGTAGACGGGTTAGAGGAGTGACCAAGCCCGAGAACCCTTCCGATGAACCGGCGGTAAAAATTGGCAAATCTAAGGAAGCATTGGATGTCGCTGACTGAGTTGGGAGTGGGCCAATTCTTCACGGCCGCTACCTTTCTTTCGGACATCTCCTGTCCCTTCGGAGTTAACATCACGCCCAAAAATTCCACATTGTCGACCCCGAACTCACACTTGCTGATTTTGCAGTAGAGATGGTGTGTCTGTAGGGTATGTAGAATGGTGCGCACATGTGCGACGTGACTCTCTGCCGTGGGGGAGTATATTAAGATGTCGTCGATATACACAAAAAGATCCAGGTATTGACGTAACACGTCGTTAAGAAAGAATTGAAATAGCTGCCAGCGCGTTGCACAGGCCAAAGGGCATGACGAGGTACTCAAATAATCCATAACGTGTTTTAAAAGCCGTTTTCCACTCGTCGCCCTTTCGCATCCTGACTAAGTGGTAGGCCCCCTTGAGATCCAACCGGGTATATATAACGGCCCTTTGCACCTGTTCCAATAACACCGGGATCAACGGCAGAGGATATCGGTTCTTGATTGTGATTGCGTTTAATGCTCGGAAGTCAATACAGGCGCGCAATTCGCCATTGGCCTTGGGGATAAAAAACAATGGAGAAGCCGCAGGCGACATGGAATTACGTATGAACCCCAGCACCAGGTATTTATCTAAGTAGGCGCGAAGATGGGTGTTCTCTGGTTCGGTGAGTGCGTACACCCTGCTGGTGAGTACCGCCGCTCCCGGCACCAGATCGATTTGGCAATCGTATTGCCGATGTGGAGGAAGCGTCTCGGCCTTGGTCTCGTTAAAGACTTCCGCATAATCTTGGTATTCTTTGGGTAAAGTAACCGGGTGTTTGGCGGCGGTTGCCACGTGATAGATGACTGCCAAACACTGCGATGGTCGCTTAATCGGAGGTTTACAATGTAAGGAGCAATACTCGGAGGTGAATAGAACGGTGTTATCCTTCCAATTGATCTTAGGATTGTGTAACCTCAGCAATGGTAACCCCAATATGATCCCATATTGGGGGGCTTGAATGACATTAAACGTGAGCCTTTCTTCATGGTCGAGTTCATGACGGACGTTCACTGCTTTCGTCTGAAAGCGGATAGGACCTGCAGCTTGCCGTTTCCCGTCTACTGCAAACACCGTCTCGGGGGTTTCTTTTTCTTGCAGTTTAAGACCTATCAAGGAGGCCTGTGTTTGATCTATAAAACATCCCGTAGCCCCGGAATCCAACATTGCTTTGACTTGACACCACTCTCCTTTTATCCTTAAAGATAGGGAAATGAAAAGGTGTTGTTGGGTAGTTGTATTTCTCAAGGAAGGGATA
The DNA here is from genome assembly GCF_964204655.1 of Triturus cristatus. Taxonomy (NCBI): domain Eukaryota; kingdom Metazoa; phylum Chordata; class Amphibia; order Caudata; family Salamandridae; genus Triturus; species Triturus cristatus. The sequence goes on along the minus strand of NC_140590.1, from coordinate 460,345,202 downwards.
CTGATTATGCTTGAAGAATTCCCTTCTCCCATCGTCAAGCATGTTTGTTTCCCGATCCTCCCTCAATGGTAGCAGCCTGCTGCTTATGAGTGTCAGCACACGGGACCTTGGTTCACAGAGTACATTCCTTGATGTAATGTCCCTTTTTCCCACAATAAATGCAGAGACCGTTCTTACGTCGGAACTCTCTTTCTTCACTGGTGAGTGTGACCCGGACCGTTCCCACTTCCATTGGCTCGGGTCGGGAAACACTCGAAGAGGCGGGAGACCGCGGTGGTTCAGAGCGCCAGGCCCCTTTGTCTCTTCTTTTGTTTTCCCCTCTTCGTTCCTTAAGGCGATGATCCAATCGTAGCACTAGGGTGATAAGGTCTTCACACGTTGCAGGCTGAGGTTCTATTTTGGCCAACACGTCTTTCATCTCCTCCCTTAAGCCGTGATGAAAAATGGCCGTTTGTTTAGCCTCCGGCCATTCGGTTTCGGTGATCAGTCTCCGAAAGTCGTTAAGATAAGAGATAAGATCCCGGTTTCCCTGACGTAGCTCTAATAAGTCTTTATCCGCCGAAAGAGTAGCCGCTCTTCGGTTAAAGGTTCTTTCGAAGTCTCTGAGAAATGAGTCCCAATCATACAACAGGGGGTCGTCTCGTTTCACTAGAGGAACCGCCCATTGGGCCGCATCCCCTGCCAAATAAGAGATTAGGAACGCCACTCTGGCATGGTTGGTTGTGAAGGGCTTGGGTTTACAGGAAAAGTGCAGCATGACCTGGGTAAAGAAAACCTGTACCTTGCTACCCTCCCCATGGAATCGCTCTGGGGTGGCCAAAGGAACGGGAGTGGGTATCTCTACCACTAAGGGAGCCGAGTGAGATGCAACGGGAATGCCTGCACTGAACAGGTTCCTCTGTATTCTATCGACTGTGGCTTGTAAGGCCGCGGTCTCTGCACGGGAGGCTACTAACTCTGCCTGGACCATGTGCAAAGCAGCAAGCACATCCTCTAAGGTCGCCATATCCCAACGTACGACCGGGAGGATAGAATTCTTGGGCCGATTACTCTGTAGTGGTGGCCAGGAATACTCAGGATCGTACGTTGCTCTAAGGGGTCCACCTCTTGACACCCCCTGGTCCGATATACACAGACTCTGTGGGGTGATGAAGCGGGGGAAGGAAAAGATGGGGACAGTGGGGAGGGAGACCTGTAGAAAGAGGAAGACCGAGATCAGCACTTACAATCAACTATGCCTTCCTTTCCTTCTTTCTGTTACCCTCCCCCTCAAGACTGTAGGACCTGCACGTACCTGTAAAGAAAAGATAACAGTTCGGCTGAGGCAGGTGCGCAATGCAGAGTGGGGTGGTGGTATCTCTTGGAACTGTATCTAAACAAAAGAAAGGTGCATAACTGTAAACCACGCAAACCCAACATATGAAAGGCAACCTTGAGAAGGAGTTGGTTAGGCGTCTTAACCTACCCCTGAGCAACTAGAAGTGGTACACCACAGGGGAGTGTAGGGCATCGGTCCACTCACTCACTGCTCCCCTGCTCGGGAAGACATAATGAACACATAGATCATTCCCAGTGCTCGCACACCCACTCAACACAAGTTATTGCTGGTTCCATTCATCCACAATACGTCTTGGGAGATGGTTGCACACATCCAGCACACATAACTCAAAGAAGAAAAGCTTGTGGTCCCTTTCTCAGGGTGTAACTGCCTTTGCAGCGTTGCCTGCTTTGTATCCCATGCAAGCGTCTGACCGCTTACAACAATGTCACGTCTTGTGCAAAGTAGAAGTCCGAGTAACATAAAGCAGGAGAGAGAGTCCTTCCCGTCCTGTTCAAAGTGGCTCACATGAATATCTCAAGTGGAATAAACCAACCCCTAGCTCACTCAAGGGAGCGAGTGACCGCTAGGAAGATTACGTAGTTAAACGCTGTTCGCAGCATATCTAGAACATGGAAAACATAGATCTGACCTGCCACGAAGGAATTCTGCCTTTGTGCAAGTGGAGTTTGGTTCCGCATGGAACCCCGATAGTGGATTCCTCCAACGGAGCCACGGAGGGGCGGCGTCCGCCCTGCAACCCAATGCTGTCAACGTTCTGCCGGTTCGTGATAAGATTTCTGCTCAACACCACCTCGACAGTCACAGCATGGCTCAGGATTCAAAGCAATCGGCACCCGGGCGGCGTCTCCGGAAGCTCTTGAACGCTTCCTGGTGTGCGCGTCATCACTTGCCCCGGCGTGCCGCAGGGGTGCGTGGGTAATGTAGTTCTCTAGTTTCCCCAGCGCGTTCTCACGCGCCGTGTCAGTGTTCCCTTCGTTCTCCTCCCATGAGTTCTCACAACATGTGCCCTCCTCATCTGATGCTGCGCTTCAGGTTCCGGTAGTCGGCTGGCTACCTCGAGTTGGTGATCTGGTCCGTGAGAAGGTGGAGAACAAGAAGGAGTTCGGCCCCTCTTATCGTGCACCAGTTCCAGTGCTTGGAGTACAGGGTACACGAACAGTCATTTTACCTCCACTTCCTGATCGCAAGGATAACAGGTACATCTCTATTGACAATGTCAAGCTACAGCGAGTGGCCGATTCTTCTTAGTATGACTCCGGCAGTTTCTTGCCCTTCGATGCTGAGAAATTCTGTTGTGGCCCAAGCTTCTAACACCGGGCCTGAGGTTGCCGTAGAGATGCATACAGTTACTGGTCCTTTATTGCCACCGACACCTGGTGGTCTGCCTGAAGATGTTGAGTATGCTTATCCGACGGATGTTACTTTGCCTGTTTTACAATCCACCACAGTTGCCCACTCACGAGACTCTTTTGACTCTAATTCAATGATACTTAATAATAATAATAATAATATTAATAAACCAGTTTATAAAGCGCCTGGTTACACTAGGCTAGTGTGTCCCCGCGCTACGGTACAGCCTAGCGGCACTCTGACAGAAATTACATGATTTAAGCCCCTCAAAGGAAGAAGACAACAGTGGTCTAATCTACGGGAAAAATATACGTTTTCAGCTCCTTGCGGAAAACTGCCTCCAAAGCCTCCAGCCGGAGCCCCCATGGGAGTTTGTTCCACTGTTGTGCCGCCAAGAAGCGAAAGGAGCTACCACCCATCCTTGCTCTCCTGATGATAGGTATATTAACCTGCCCCATCCCGCTAGATCTTAATTGACGGGTGGGGTGGGGGTATACGGAGTTAGAAGGTTGGATAAGTAGGTGGGCCCCTTCCCTTGTAAGATCCGATGGCTAACACAGAGGGCATTGAACAGGATTCGATCCTTGATCGGAAGCCGATGCAAGGTGGCCAAAGCCCTCCTAGAGGGGGCTCTCTTAGGCAACATCAAAACCAAGCGAGCTGCCGCGTTCTGGATACGTTGCAGCCTCTGAATGCATTTGACATTAGCTCCCAGGTAAAGGACATTCCCATAGTCCAGCCTTGATGTCACCAAGGCGTGGCATGGTTTTCCTGGCTGTGGTAGGTAGCAAGTCCAAGGTCTTCCTGAGTCCCCGCAGGACTCCAAAACATGTGCCCGCCACTCGTCTTGTATGGTGCTCTAACAAGAGCTTAGTATCAATCCACACCCCTAAATTCCTAACCTGTTCGCTAGGCGTGGGTGTAGGCCCCAGCTTCTGTGGCCACCAAGCCGTTGTCCACACTGATGGTGCCTTCCCTATAATCATCACCTCCATTTTGTTTCCATTCAATTTAAGGAGTTACTGGCCATCCAGGACGCCAATTTCTGCAGACATGTTGTAAAATTACTGGCTGCCTTCTCATCTGGTTGTGTTATGTCCCCCAGTAGAAGTAATTTCTTATACCTGAGTGCTGGTTGGATTAAACACTCAATCAAACTAGGGGCGAATCGAGTGGATGTTCCTGGGGGTCTATAAACCAAAAGCCCCTTTATGATGTAGTTGTTGGATACCGTAATAGAGAAAAAAACAGCTTCGCTATCCGCGATATCCACAGACTCGAGGGTACACTGTATGGCATGTTTACAAATTATTGCAATCCCCTCTCCCCTCCCGGAGGGTCTATCCACCCTGGAAATACCATAGCCGTTGGGGAGGGCCTCGAGGATTTCCGGGGCAGAGTCCTCATTTAACCACGTTTCTGTGAGGAAAAGCACGTCCACCTCCTCTAGCAGGTGGTCGTGAATATCGACTCTGTGCTTCCTCAGAGATCTGTAATTAATCAGCGAAAGACTCAATGTCTGGCCAGAGTCCCTAGGCTTCAACCCAGGGCTAACTGTAAAAGAACAATGAATACACGTCCCGCTAGTGCTTCCAACCTTAATACTGTGCTTACAATTTTCTCCCATCGTCGGGCAAAGCACATATAGCTGTTGAAAGCTATACTGCTTTCCTGAATAAAAACTGGCAAGGGTTCTTGGCAGTCAATTGCGATTCTAATTGGTTTACTGATTATAGAATCAGATTTTATTAAAGACAAGGAGACTAGCGTTCTGCGTTAACTTTTATTAACCACTTCTGAGCAGCACCATTAAAAGCTCATGGAATCTTTAAACATTACAATCAAAAAAGAATCTTCAAGTCCATAAATAACATCTGACCACCATCTTTTCCTTTTTTCGTTTGCCTCTTCCAGCTTTCCTTCTCATCAAAAACTTGGGTTAACCAAAATTAACAAAACATATCAACAAATTTAGCAAGCATAAAAAACTTCTAAATGCTTGATACAAACAACTCTAAACAAATCTTAAACATAATAGAATTATACCACACCCAAGGGAAGGGTGGGAGGGATAGTGCTGGCGTCCTTGTCTTTAATAAAATCCTGATTCTATAATCAGTAAACCTATTAGAATCACAATTTTATGTTAAGACAGGAGGCTAGCATTATGTATGTTTAAAGCTTTTCTAAAACACATTTTGAAACATGTTCAACTGATTTAAAATAGAATCTTCTGAACGTAGAAACAGAAGACCAGTCTGCTGCTTTCATAATATCCTCTAATCTTCCACCTAACATACTCACCTTACTTGCCATAGCTCCACGCGCAGAATGTGCAGTGAATTTAGATACATCAACACCAGCTTCCTTCATGGAACATTTAACTCATCTAGCAATTGTCGCACTAGAAACTGCCTTGTATGGTCTTACATAAGAGATCAAAACCTGATCTACTCCAGCTCCCCTTTTCTCTAATATTCTGTTTTCATACTCCTTTAAACAACGAACCACACATAAACCAGGCAACTCATCAAAAACTGGAAAAAATACAGAACTAGACATAGTCTTAGTCCTTCTACATAACTAGAAAAGAACACCATTAGGTTGAAAAAACCTATGTGAAATCTCCAAAGCCTTAACATCCGAAACTCTACTGAAGGAAATAAGGCACAATAAAGTAGCCAACTTCCAGATAATTCCCTAGAATCCAAGTATTTATCCCTAGATCAACCCACAAACAACTTCAGAACTAAGTCAACATCCCATAAAGACTTTTACTTAGATTCCGGAGGTCTCTTCATCCGAAACCCTTTCATAACCCTACAAACCAATGGAATCCTTCCAATGGGCACACCATGACTTAAAGAATGGCCTGTAGAAATCGCCGACCTATAACAGTTCACAGTCCTATATAACAAACCCTTCTCAAAAGACATTTGAAAGCCCAAATCAAAAGTGGCTCTGTCACTGCTAACTCCATCACAGAAGGGAACCAAGCTTGACTCTTACAAAAAGGAGTTGCCAAAACTATTTTGCATCTTTGCTTCCTCACCGGAACCAGAACTCTCTGAATCATAGAGAACAGGGGAAAGGCATAACCCCTCATCCCTCTCCAATCCTGCAGGAACGCATCCACTGCCATGGCCCCTGGATCTGGTCTCCAACTCACATACCTTTCCAACTGGAAGGTTAACCTTGGCGCAAAGAGATCCACTTCCAGAGGACCCATTCTCTCCATCACTTGCACAAAAACCTCCTTTCTCAGCTTCCAATAGCTGTAATCTATCATATTTCTTGAGTTCCAGTCTGCCAGCACATTCTTGACACCCGGTAAATACTCTGCCTTCAAACCAATTTTCTGCTCCAGACAAAACTCCCAAATTTCTTTCACTAATTCCGCCAGGCCCTCTGACCGAAATACCCCCGTCTGTTTCTGTAAGCCACAGCAGACACACTGTCAATCCTGAGCAGCACCGACCTGCCTACCAAGCCTCTCCTGAAACACTTCAAGGCAAACAAGCGTTCTCTCATTTCCAGACAATTTATATGACTCTTTTTCTCCCATGAAGACCACACACTCTCTGTCTCTTTTCCCAGTCCATGTGCGCCCCAATCAAGATTGCTTGCATCCGTCTTTAAAAAATAATCTGGGGAAACACCAAAAATAGCCCGGCCATTCCACGCATCCATGTTCTCTCTCCACCAAATCAATTCCTCCTTTGCTTCAAAAGAAACATCCACCATGTCCCCATACCACAAACCTTTTGACAGCCCTGACTTTTTCAAATGCTGTAATGCTCTGTAATGCAGTGGGCCCAGAAATATCACCTGAATTGACGAAGACAGAAGACCAATCACCCTTGCCAAATCTCTCAAAGATACTCTTTCTCTGTTTATAACTTTCTGAATTTCTTGCTTTATCTTCTTCACCTTCTTCTCCGGAAGACACAATTGACACGCAACGGTGTCCACCACAAAACCCAGAAACTCCACCTTCCTTACAGGTTCCAAAACTGACTTCTCTTGATTTATTCGAAATCCTAAACTTTCCAGAGTGCTCATAACGAATAACAAATGTTCCTTTAAAATCACAAGATCCTGATTCATAATCAAAATATCGTTCAGATAAATTATCATTCTTATACCACTTTCCCTGACGTAACCTACCACTGACCTCCTAACCTTGGTGAAACACCAAGGGGTAAAGGACAGACCAAATGGAAGGCTCTAAAACTGAAATAACTGACCCTTCCACCTGAACTGAAGGTATTTCTGACTTCCTTCCGCTAATGGAATAGTGAAATACACATCTTTCAGATCCATTTTCACCATCCAATCTCTTTCCTGAAAAACATCTCTCAAAATAGTCACGATAAGTCACAAACTGATTTAAATTCATTAGATATATTACCGGTTTCCATCCTTTGTCCTTCTTTTCTACAAGGAACAGAGTACTTACAAAATCTTTTTCTTCCTCGTTCACCAGCATAATTGCATCCTTCTTTATCATCATACGGACCTCGTTTGCTACTATTTCTAATAACTCTTCTTGAAAAACCAGCTCCTGTGGCTCTTTTACCTGAATAGGGACTGAATCAAAATCTATTTGAAATCCTTCTATAGTCTTTAGAACCCAAGCATCGTTGGTTACCTCCCTCCATTTTTCCTTGAAATACTTCAATCTTCCTCCTACACTTTTTGGGATAGAACGAGTACCAGTCCTCATACTCACCCTGATTCTAATTTTGGCTCTGGCTTTGTCCTCTTCCTCTGATGCCATGAGCCCGGCTTCTTCCCCTTTGCGGGAAGAAATTGTAACTTCCTTGTCCTCTTGCATAACCACTTCCCTGGTTCTGGTATTGGGCTCTGAAATGAGCTCTTCCGGTAGTTTGCCCTCTTCTACCAGTCCGACCATAAAAACCACTATTGCTGAAGATCCTGCGCATAGATTGATGTGCCTTGACAAGGCTAGTGAAAGTATGCACATACTTTGTTAAGGATTTAACCATTCCTTCTCCAAATAGTAACCCGCGCGCCTCTTCACTTGACTCTATTGGCCAAATCACCCAGTTTATGGTTAATTCTCATCAGGGTAGTCTTCCTTCTTTCTGATATTATGCCAGTGTTAGAATCGCCTAAAAAGCATATAAAGCAATAATGCAAGATCAAGATCTTAGTTCTTTAGGTAAGCCTCCTCAATAGCATCTAAATTGCCAAAGGCCCCAAGATGTCAAGCACCTTGTCTTGACACTGTTTTAATGACCTGTCCATACCCTTCCTTGGGTCCTTTCCCATTTTAAAAAGGTAAGTTATTCGCTCTGGGTCAATATTGGGAATCATAGTTACTTTCTCCTCAATGTTTGGCCTTGAGCATTCTGCTCGCATGATGTTTCTCTCGTCCTTCTCCAGAGGTTTCCTTTATCTAGCCCTTATATAGTCTGCCACATGCTCAAGAGACCACCAGTCTTTACCTCTGGGGTGCCTAATGTCCTTTGGACTAAACAAAAGCTCACCGAAAGGATCTACCAACAAATCCTTAACTTTCTCTCTTCCACTATCCTCAAATTCCTCTCATAAACCATCCTTATACTCAAGGTCCAAATCATATTCATCTAATTCATCATCACTTATGTTAAATGCATCCCCTGATGCTCTCCCTCTCTTCCCAGTGTACAACTGGCTTTCCTCTGTATTGCGTCGGATACCTCTCCAATTTGAACAGCTTGAGACTCCACTCTGACCCTTCTTTTCATTTAAATGTTTATGTTTAGATAAACATTTTCCTCCTGGACCTCTTTCATTTTCTTCTTCTGATATTGAGAAATATGCCTCTTCCTCATTTATTCTCCTTACCTAAAGCCTGCTTTACGGACTCCTGTATTGTCTCTTTTAACTCTTTATTTATAATATCCCTATTTAACTTCTCTGGTTCCTCATTACTATTTTCCATTCTAATATTCTTTCAATTATATTCTTTTCACTCAAAAATGTTTACAAACACCGTTTCTTAATGTTAAATACACTTGTTTTAAACTCTTTTTCTCATAAAAGCTTAAAAATCCTACTGTTAAGCTCCTCTCTGCTTCCACTGCCGTTTCCCTAGACTCAAAGCATAACCAAAGCTTTGTTTCCATGGAAACGTGCCTCGCAGAGCAACGAGCCATAGAAAAAAGAGCTACTGTTTAAAAACGAGCTCCATTCCCCTCTGAAAGCTGCCCTAGCGTTCGCCAATGAGAGAGCTTGCCTTACGCGCGCGCGCACGCTACGAAGCTCGTTCTCTCAAAGCCTCAAAGACACCGGGGAGGCTTGATACTGCTCGCACTACCTGTAGAAACGATGATGAAACGTTATCTGTAAGTATAAGCTTTATTCAATACAACCCCACAGAGGTGCGGTAAAAAAACAGTTGACAGTTGGGGACAAGAACACCAAGGCATTAGGAACGTTGTGGCAACCAATGGGGGGAAAGAGAACTGGGAAGCTCTCGCGCAGGAGAGCTCGAGCGCGTTCGACATCACGCGCTAGTAACATCATAACACATCTTCCTCTCTTGAATGCTTAAACGACATTACATGTCCTATGCAATGTAGAGTATAACTGTACAATGTTAATCACAAACAAAATCATCATAAAGTTTTGGCTTGTTGATAGTTCTACCCAAACCTGCCCGTAACTCTATGTGGGTCACACACACATTCTGAGTCTGAGTGAGCATCATTACGAGTTCTATCAACCCTTCCACTGTGGCACTGACCGTCAGATGTAACTTCAGAGTCAGAATGTGAATCGCCTCCGCAACTCCGATTGAGCGTCGGTGTGCGAGGACACACATCCACAAACTGGTCCGACGTGCGACAATCTGAGGAGTCAGTGCCCGATGTGTGATCTTGTGCCAACCCGTTACTTGACATAGGTACATGGTCATTTGTGTCTTTACCATAATCAACCCACAAGTCTTTACTCATTCTATCACTATGAAATCCATTTGTTTGTTTGGCTTCGTGATGACATCTGGCTAACCTATTCATATGCCAGACTTTGCCATCACTGAGTCTTGCAGCATTGTTGTAAAGTTTGCAGATTCTAAGGGGGGCAGTGAATCGGCTTTCTCCCTTCCTGACTTTCCTTTCAAGACGAACTTTAACAAGATCACCTATTTTAAACGAGTGTCCTTTCACTCCATGTTTCGAATCATACCAAACTTTATAACACTTTTGCGCCTTGACAATGTTTCTTCTTATAGTTTCTGGCGACCATTCCAATTGCTTTGAAGCTGGCATCCACCCCAAGTCTTTGCTTAATGGTTGTCTGCTCCTCATGAGGACAAAGGGCGCTGCCCCGGTACTGGCACATGGGGAAATCCTGAAGGCCCAAATGAGTTTGAATATTTCTTCTTCCCAATTGAGATTAGCATTCCTCGATAATTGGATATGTCCTTTCAAGACACGATTGAAGCGTTCGATGAGACCATTGCCCTCAGGATGGTAGAGTGAGGTGGTGTGGTGGGTGATGCAGTTCCTTTCAAGAAAGGATTTGAAGGCTTCGGAAGTGAATTGGGGACCATTGTCGGTGAGCACACATTTGGGTAATCCTTCGCTCACGAACAGCTTGTCCAGAAAAGAAATGACTGTAGAGCTGTCAACGCCAGAGACAATTTCTATATCGGGCCACTTTGAGAAATGGTTAATGGCCACCAGCAAGTACTTGGTTTCACCATCATGTCCTTCAATGGGTCCGGCAATGTCTAATCCTATTCTTTCCCATGCCATCGCGGGGGGTGTGATGGGAGATAGAGGAACTCTGGACGTCTTGAGGGTCTTGTCTGAATCACCACATTCTACACAGTTTCTTATCCAGACCTCTGTCTGTTTATCAATGCCAGGCCACCAATAGCTGGTTCTGACTCTTTGCTTAGTCTTTGAGATGCCCAGATGACCTATGTGACAAAAATTGAGAATTCTGATCCGCAGAGTGATGGGGGCAACGGCTTTGCCCATTCTGTACAGCACACCATTCTCCAAACTCAGTTCATCTTTTATCTCCCAAAACGCTTTGGCATTCTCATCGAGGTGACGTTTCTCAGGCCAAGAGGAGTTGACATACTTGCAAATGTTCTGCAGCGTTGAATCTCTAGCCATATGCCGTTCCCACTCTTCTGCCGATATTCCTTCACCATCAGAGTTGAACAGTAGTGCTACTTTTTCAGCCTCAACCTGCTCGTCTTGACCTTCAGTGTGTGGTAGAGGCAACCTGCTTAAGAAATCAGCAACCTTGTTCTTAACACCAGGCCAGTATTCTGCTGAGTAGTTGTAATCCAATAACTTGATCGACATTTTACTTAAACGTGGGGAAGCATTTTGCAAACCAGAAGCAGACAGAATCTTGATTAATGGTTTGTGATCCGTGCGAAGGTGCACGTTGTATCCCCACACGTAGGCTCTGAAATAATTGAACGCCCAGGTACAGGCTAACATCTCGCGTTCAATCACTGAATACTTTTCTTCAGCAGGGGTAAGCGATCTGGATGCAAAGGCTACAACCCATTCATTGTTCTCACTGTCCTTTTGCGCAAGTACGGCGCCCAGACCTTTATTGCTTGCGTCGATAGTCAAAAAAATCTTGGCCTTCGAGTCAAAACCTTTGAGAAACGGTGCATTACTGATTTCTTTCTTGATAGCGTCAAAGGAACTCTGGCAATCTGGGGACCACTCAAATTTGGTTCTATTTTTAAGTAGTTGTCTTAGATTGTACGTCTTTTCAGAAAAATTCCTAAGGAATTTTGAGTAATACTCAGTTAAGCCAAGGAAGGCTCTCACATCTTCCTTGCTAGATGGAAAGGGAGCATTGAGGATGGCATCCACTAGGCCTTGTTTGGGTTTAATACCTTCTTGGCTAATCGTGTGACCTAAGTATGTCACTTTGTTTTGAGATAGTTTACATTTGTCTAACTCAACAGTTAACCCATGTGTTTTAAGTTTGTTCAAAACTTGCCTGAGGCGAGAATCATGTTCCGATTGGGTGCTACCCATGACCAGGATATCATCTTGGAAAAACCTCACACCGTCAACGCCCTCAAAGATAGAAGTCATTATCCTTTGGAAAAGCGCTGCGGCCGAAGCCAAACCAAGCGGTACCCTGGTGAAGCGGTAGCATCCAAAAGGTGTAATAAATGTGGTGTACTTTTTGCTATCCACATGTAGGGGTATCTGGTGATACGCGGATTTTAAATCAATAATGGAGAACACAACCATATCATTGGTGGCATTGAACATTTCACAGATGCGAGGCAAGGGGTATTGGTCAACTATAATGTTCTTATTGAGATCTCTGAGGTCTATGCAAAGCCTGAGTTTCCATTGGGGCGTTTAACGACAACCAAGGGAGAAACCCATTCAGCAGATTCCACTCTTTCAATTATACCATCATGGACCAATCTGTTCAATTCCCGTTGGACGTCGCCTCTGACAGAAACGGGAAGATGCCTTACTTTGTGCATACATGGGACTGCCGAGTCTTTTAGTTCAATTTTGTGTTGAAAACTGTTGAGGATACCCACTTTGCCCGAGAAAACTTCAGGAAAGTCATAGCGCACACTGTTTTTGTACGACTCATCAACGGACAAAACAGGGTCTGCACTATTGGGGTTGAGGATGATGCCAAGGTCAGCTTGATCGCTCCATCCCAAAACCGAAGGTCCTCTTTTGGCAACAAAGAGTTTGCAGAGGGCTTTCCTGTCTTTGAATTCAAATTCAAGTTCACGGGTCCCTAAGAACTCTATGTTGTCACCCGTATAACTCCTGGCAACCACATTAGATTTTTCAAGAGTAGATCCAATTCTGTCTATAAACTTTCCAAACATTCTCATTAATAATTGTGAAAGGGGATCCGGAATCAGCCATTATATTCATTGATACACCACCCAATTTTATCTCACACATGGGTTTTCTCCTCTTGGAGGGAGTAAGTTCAAGTACGTCGTACTCTATGGAAAATACATAACTGATGTCGTCAGAATCAGAATAATCAGAATTCTCTGACATTGAGTCGCTCTCCTCTTGTATGTGTTTCACTGGTTTGCCGAGTCTAGATGACCTTTTATTGCATGCTTTCGCGATGTGACCTGTAAACCCACAGGATTTGCACTTTTGATGTCTAGCTGGACATTTAATGAAGTCTGCCAAGTGGGAAGGAGACCCACAGCGGTAACACTTGCGTTCTGTGTGCAACTTCTCATCCTTGGATTTCTGTATGTGATGGTCACTTTTCTTACGAAGATCACGGGGGCTTTCACGAGTAGACCCTTTAGATTGTACTTTGCTAGCATTGGAAGATTTGATTGCTTTTACTATGTTAGGCTCGTCCAGGACTGCTTTGGCACATCGACCTGTAAGCTCTGCTTTCTTGACTAAAGCGACAACTTCCTTCAAGGGAGAATCACCATTTACCCAAAGTTTGTCTTGAATGTTTGGGTTGCTAGCGTGCATAACTATTTGGTCACGTATAAACTCTTCCTGTAGTTGACCAAATCTGCATGTTAAGGCTAGGTTGTTCAAAGCCGAGACATATTCATCAATGCTCTCATCTTTTCCTTGTTTCCTTCTTGAGAATTTGTAACGGTCTACAGCGACACACACTATAGGGGAAAAATGAGCATCCAAATCATCCAACGCATGCTGGAACACATCATCCCCTTCTCTAACTTTTTCATCAATGCTGTTGTAAGTTTTAATGCCACCAGGACCCAAACAATGCAAAAGTACTTTTTTTTTCTTCGCAGAAGTGAAATCCTCATCCTCCACCGTCTCAATGTAATTACAAAAATACTCTTTCCATTCTTTCCACGGCATGCACGGTGCCCCTTTGAGGGGAAGAAAGGCTTGAGGTTGAGCTAGGTTCAGGGAACTTAACGCACACATAATGTACACTGATGACAATAAGAATTACACACGCAAATTTTGAAGAGAAGATCCTTTGTGCGCGTGTCACAGAAGAATTTAATTACGACCTGAAGGCGTGGAAGGTTGCAGAGATGCTTTAAAGTTATTATAAAGTGGACATGTCACTTGTAATTGCGCTGTACATATTGAAAATTGCCATTGAAAACTGTGCATAGGTTTATTGACGTTGAAATGGTGTGCACATCACCGTAAATGTGCCGGGAAAATGGAACACAAGAGAATGAAAGCAGTTAAAATGACAGAGAAGATCCTTTGTGCGCGTGTCACAGAAGAATATAATTACGACCTGAATGCGTGAAAGGTAAGAAAACAAATGATTGCCGAGATGCTTTAAAGTTGTTATAAAGTGGGCATGTCACTTTTTTTTATTTTTATTTTTATAAAAACCTTTATTACAATTTCAAAAAGATACAAGTATGGGCCTACAACCAACAGGCCGGCCGCTAAACGCAGTGTAAACATAGGCACGACTTAACATGCACATCAATGAAGCAGCAAAAGAGTTACTAAAGTGCTAATCATCGCAGTCAGCCACAGCCGCAGTCCCTAAACAAACAGGAAAGGTTTCATATTTTTGAAAAACAGAAAACATCAAACTCACAAGGCAGAGGAAGATAATGGCAGAAACATGTGCTCCTTGTATCGAGGGAGTAAACCAACCCGGGTAGACAGAGGGGGGGGGGAGGGGGGCAAGGCAGAAGCGACAAAGTCGCATGTCGCAGGAGCATACAGGAATGCGGGGGCTAGGGAGACAGAGCGGCGTCCATCTCACACGTCTGGGGCGGGGCGCAAATACCTCCACGATAGGAGTTCCAGGGACCCCACACCTTAATCCACTTCCCAGGCTTGCCTCTCGCCACATACACCGTTTTCTCTCTAAACATACACCAGTCCATGTGTTCCCTCCACTCGGAGACCGTTGGCGGCCTCTGGGAGCCCCACAATTGTGCGATGTCACGCTTCGCTATCATGTAGCCTAGGGTCACCCATTGCGTCTGCGTCACATTGTAATCAGTCGGCTCCCAGACATTCAGCAAGCATCTACGTGCCTCCGGCAATAAGGCAACATGCGTGACTTCTTCTAACACCGCATGCACTCTGCACCAAAACCGAGTCACCTCCGGACACTCCGGACACTCCCACAAGATATGGAGAAAAGTCCCCAGTAGCCCACAGCCTCGCTTACACAAACCATCCACCGAATACCCCATACGCATCAGGCCGGGCCCCGTGACGTACACTCTATGCAGTATCTTAAGCTGGACGAACCGCAATCGGGCCGGGATAGCCACCTCTTTCGGGGAGGCCACCGCTGACACCCAATCCTCGTCGTCCAGTTCTATACCGTCTGCAATCCATGTCTCCCGCAATGAGGCCAGCAAACCCATTCGATCATTGATAAGCTTTTTATAAATCAACGAAATGGTGCTATTCGGCACATAGCCGTCCAATATTCTGTCTTCCAACGGGGAATGCTCCGGAATAGCCGCCACGTCTGAGAACACAGAACACAAGGCATGATGAACTTGAACATACCGATAGTATTCCCTATCATTCAACTGGTATTCCGTTTTCAGCATGTCGAACGTCTTGAATTTCCCTTTCGTCCAGAGATCCCCCACCGTGCTGATACCAATCGTATCCCACTTCTCGAAGCCTTTCGTAGTATACAGACAACCCAAACGCTGGGACGCGTACAATGGCGTAGCCCGAGTCAAGCGATCCCTCCACCCCATCGCCGCATTTGCTGCATGCCACACCTGCACTGCGACCCGCGTCGGGCCCGTCAACCGCGCATCAAGGGACCCCGAGTATAGTGCTCGATTATAGTCTCCGCCTGGCAGTAGCAATTTGTCCATCTCAAAAGCCGGGTTCAAAGCAGGGCCATACATCCCGTGATTGACGGCAGCCAACTGGGAGGCCCAGTAATATCGCTTTATGTCAGGGAGGGCGACCCCCCCGTCATACCACGGTAGGGTCAGTTTAGCAAGAGCAATCCGCGGCCGCCCATCCCAAAACAATCGACGCTGGAGACACTCCACCTCCCGAAAATAACGGGCCGGCACTACGTCCATAGTATTTTGCAGGGCGTACAAAAAACGTGGTAGCGACATCATTTTGAACAATGCTGCCCGGCCGACCGGCGAGAGCGGCAGCCGCCGCCAACCCGCCACATCCGCCCTTAGGCGCTGAAGGGGGGGAGAAGATTCCATTCATACCGGGCCACCGGATCCAGGGTTATAAAGATACCCAAATACGTGAACCCCGACTCCGCAATCTGGATAGGGCACCCCCGCGGAAGGGGGGGGGCCTCCCCGGAGAGAACGTATACACAAGACTTAGCCCAGTTAATTACCAATCCGGAGTTGCGACCAAAGGAGCTCAACACATCCACCAATACAATGAGCGATTTACGCGGAGATGCAAGATACAAGAGGATATCGTCCGCATATAGGGAAACACGATCCTCGTATTCCGGCGTCCATCTAAGGCCACGTATCGAGGGGTGCCACCGCAACCATTCCGCAAGGGGCTCCAAGCAAAGCGCAAAGAGAGGAGGCGATAGTGGACATCCCTGTCGGGTGCCCCTACCCAAAACAAAGGGAGACGACACCCGGCCGTTGACCACTACCTGTGCCAGTGGGTTGTCATAAAGCAATTTCACCCAACCGATAAACCCCGGGCCGAACCCAAACTTCGCCAACGCCGCCCAGATGTATGGCCATTCCAAGGTGTCGAACGCCATGGTAGCGTCCAAGGACGCCAAGATGGCCGGCTCACGAATTAATGGGGCGCGAGCAAGGACGCCATGCAGTCGCCGCAGGTTCAAAGCGGTATTGCGATGGGGTATAAAACCGGATTGATCCTGATGAATCAGGTCGCCCACAACCCGGATCAGACGATTGGCCAGTACCTTGGCGAGGATTTTGGGCTCCGCGTTTAACAAAGAGATAGGCCTGTAAGAAGTACACCGATCCCGCGGCTTCCCTTCCTTGTGGATAACAACAATAGTAGCAAGACGTTGGTCAGAAGGGAGGGAGCCCGCCGCCTGAGCCTCAAGGAACATGTCCCGGAGATACGGGGCAATCGCATCTGGGCGCAGCTTATACAATTCGATGGGAAGTCCGTTAGGACCCATGGCCTTACCCGAGGCAATGGAACGAATGGCCAAAGCAATCTCATCTGGCGATAGGACCGCATCCATCAATACTTTATCCTCATCAGATAGGGAAGGCAGAGTAATGTCTCGAAGCAGCAGTCGAGAGTCTTCCTCCGATCGCTCTGAGACCGGAGAGTAGACCCCGTGAAAATACTCCGCAAAGCAATCAACAATGTCACCGGGGTCCGTCACACGCACACCATCCACCCTCTCAATCTCTGGCACCACTCGACTCGCTCTTTCCTTCTTATCCAACCAGGCAATTAACTTCCCGGCCTTATCACCCATATCGTACAATCGCCCCTGTTGCTCCCTGCTCATACTGCTAGCAGATTCAGTAACTAGCGCCTTATAGTCGGCCTGCTTAAGCTCCAGCACATGCAATCTGTCATCCGTAACACCTTGCTCCAACTCACTCTCCAACTCGGTGATCTCATTTTCTAGCCGAACAACCTCCTGCGCCTCGCATTTTTTGGTATGGGAAATGAGAGATAGGGCCTGGCCCCGGAGCACCGTCTTAAAGGCCTCCCAAAGGGAGATGGCGGAAGACACCGACCCCACGTTATCATTAAAATAGTGTTCCAAAGATTTAACCAGGTCTGCACGGATCGTGGGGTTTCGTAGGTACCAGGGGTTGATCGGCGCCACCCTCCCCTCCGCCCCCAAGGCGATATCTAGGTGTAGCAAAAGAGGGGAGTGATCAGATATACCGCGTGCCAAGTGTCGCACTTCCCCGATCATCCCAGCTTGGGCCGCAGGCACTAGCATATAGTCAAGCCTCGAAAGACTACCGTGGGCCCCAGAGTGGAAGGTATATTGCGCCTGTCCAGGATGTTTCAACCGCCAGCAGTCTATCAGTCCCAGGGTATCCAGAAAGCCCCCCATCCAGTTCTGGGCCCGAGGGAGGTCGCTAGGGGGGTGTCGATCTTCAACTCCGGAAACCACTGCGTTAAAATCCCCCCCCAAGACCAAAACCCCCCCCGGAAGCCCAAGTAGCAGGCGTCCCAAATCAGCAAAGGTGGCCGTCTGCAGGCCCGGCGGCACGTAGACCGCGACCAGCGAAATCAATCTACCCTTCCACCTCCACACCAGCGCAGTGTAGCGCCCTCTGTCGTCGTGGAGCACCTCATCCACCACCAGCGGGAGAGAGGTCCTGACTAAAATGCCCACTCCCCTCGAGCCAGAGGTGAAACCAGAATGGGCCAGGAGGCGATATCCTCGTCTGTTCATGGCATGAAAAGAGTTCCCTATGAGGTGCGTTTCCTGCAAGAACACAATGTCAGGCGAAATACGTTTCAAGAACTGCAGGACTACCCCCCGCTTTATCCTGTCCCCCAGCCCATTCACATTCCAGGAAAGAAGTCTCAGTCCCCTACCCCCCATCCCTCCCAGCACAAAATATCCCCCTCCCGGGGAGCACAATCATAATAGCACAGCGAAAAATATTACCCCGCCTTGTGAAACAAACAAACAAACCCCAACCCCCCCCATCAACCCCAACAAAACTCCCCCCTCCCTGCACCCCTGCGTGAGCCCGAACAGCCCCCCCAACATGCAGTGTGCCTGTCGCCCCAATATGGAAAAAGGACAAGAAAAAACCCCAGAAGGAGGAAAGGGCCCCAGCAAGCCCCCCGCAACCTCCAAATACCACGGGGCAAATCGTTACAAACTGGAGTCCAGTGCAGCCACAGGTGCAAAACGTTACCTATACAGTCCATCACCAGGATCACAGTTCCATTCCTACTCCGTCAAACCCACTCCGCTCTCCGCCATCCGACCCTCCCGATCCCGACTCTTGGGCAGGGCATCCAGCCACTCTCCCACCGCCTCTGGCCGGTCGAAGAAGTGGGAGCGACCATCCAACTCGACCCGCAGCCTAGCCGGGAACAGCATCGCATACTTGAACTCCATGTCTCTCAAGCGCCGTTTGATGGCCGAGAATCCCATCCGTTGCTTTTGAACCGCTTGTGTAAAGTCTGGGTAAAAGCTAACATTAGAGTTCTCAAATCGTAATGGCCCAGCCACCCTCGACGCCTGCAGGATAGCGTCTCTATCCCGAAAATTAAAAAGTCGGGCAATGATAGGCCGTGGGGGGGCACCCACCTTGGGCGCACCCCCCGGGATCCTGTGGGCCCGTTCCACAGCGAAGAACTTGCTCAGCCCTTTGGGTGCTAGATGAGTCACCACTAGATCCTCCACAAAAAGATCCACAGCAGACTCCTCCGACCGTTCGGGCACACCAATAATGCGGACGTTGTTCCGTCTGGCCCTGCCTTCGGAGTCCTCAAGGCGACGCTCGGTCAGGTCACTGGCGAGATGCAACCTCCGCACCGTCGTCTGCAAGGCGGCCACGTCTACCGTTAGGCTCGACGCTGCTTGGGTCAATGAGTCGACCCGGTCATTGGTTTTCGACAGGTCCGCTCTGACCAAGGTGACATCAATCAGCACTGAGTCCAATTTGTTAGCCAGAGTATCCAATTGCTGGTTCACAGTCACCTTCATCTCCTCAATGGCCCCCATGACATCCAACAGGGTCAATTCGGATGATGCGCCCGAGGCCTCCTCGGGCGGCTCAGGCGATTTACGCGATCCACTAGGGGATCCCTTTGGCTGTGCATAGCGGTCCATATTGTTGGCCTGGGAATAAGCTCCCCTCCGGGTAGATTTGGGTTTCAGTTTGTCGCCGTCCACTCTCGTCGTCAGCGATCAGCGAGGTCAGCACCCTCCAGCACCCGGAGGAAGGCCAGGAGATCCGGGCCGCCAACTGAAAGTGGCCTGTTTACAGTTCAAGACTAGGCCTTGCACTCCGTACTCCGCGCAGCTCTCCCAATGTCCCACGCATCAGTCTTGGTAGCTTAACTCGAAACCGAAAGTGAAAGCACAGGGTCCGGGGCAGGCCCAGCCTGGCATGCCGCTGTTGTTCAATTCGCAGCCGGGCACCCCACCAACCCGAGTTCGGCACCAAGGCCGGAGAAGGCCGCAAACTTCAGATCGCCAAAAAACACGTTCCCGGAGTCCAATTTCGATTTGGAAAACAAGTGGCACCTTAGCGCAAGATCATAAACAAAAGCCCATCGAAAAAATCAGGATTATGACAGGATAGACGTGGGAGGTTGCGGAGGCCCCCGGGAGCCACAAGCCTACGCGGCCATCTTGGTTGCGCGCTAGGCTCCTCCTCGGGCATGTCACTTTTAATCATGCTGCACACATTGAAACTTGCCCTGAAACAGTGCAGAAATGGTGTGCACATCACCGTAAATGTGCCAGGAAAATCGAACACAAAAGACTGAAGGCAAGCGTAGAGGCATGTGAAGGCTCCCTGACAGGACGGAACAGCTGCGCCCGGAGGAGAGAGTTAATTAGGCAGTTCACGCTGTGGAAGGCGGGGCACGCATCGTCAGCTGAAGGGGCGGATAAGTTCGATGCGCGGGGTGAGAGAAAGGACAGCTTCTACCTTGAGCCAGCAGAAACACCACAGGGCAGGCTGAGGCACCTCAGGCAGAAGGATCAGTAAATCATCCGTGATGAAAGCAGGTTCGGATAATGTGGAAGCTTGCTTCTTGAACTGCTGCGTGTTGAAATTAGAATACTCTGAAGATCCGCGGCGGGGCTGTATGTTGTGGATGAGTCCGCTCGTCGCCACTTGTAGAAACGATGATGAAACGTTATCTGTAAGTATAAGCTTTATTCAATACAACCCCACAGAGGTGCGGGAAAAAAACAGTTGACAGTTGGGGACAAGAACACCAAGGCGTTAGGAACGTTGTGGCAACCAATGGGGGGAAAGAGAACTGGAAAGCTCTCGTGCAGGAGAGCTCGAGCGCGTTCGCCATCACGCGCTAGTAACATCATAACACTACCGCTCCTAAGAAGGACGAGTACACGGTAAGCGCAAGCGATTTATTTAAAAAACAATCTCGATCCCATAACGATAAAACAAGCATTGGCATAACCAATAGGTCTCGCCTTTGGGACCTTCTAAGTGTTTAGCCATGCAGCACATTATCCTTTACATTACATTAGCCATTTAATACATCAATGTTTGTGGTAAACTACTGCCGCGGGGCACCCAATGAGGTATGAAGCTACCTTGTAAAAACAATGTGAGTATCAAACAGCAGTGTTACATGCAGAATCACACAAACGTTAATAGACAAGACCCCCATAGCTCGCCATGAAGATGTTAGGATAGCTTGGGCCTGAGTAGCCCAAATATCTTAAGTGCATTGTGTAAACCAGCTGTGGCTTATTACCAGTATCCCTTTGGAGCAGCTGTATGTACATAATCACTACATCGTGAAAGGAAGAAAAAGGCACCCAGCATGCTGTACATGGAAAAACGAAGCAAATCACTACTTACATAAGCTGTAACTACGTTGCTGGGTTTGTGGTGCTAAGATTAATAAAAGTGCGGCAGCCAGGTACGTCCGGCACACTTTCCCAAGATGGGTAAATTGAGTACAATTGATTGTGTAGTAGTCACTACTTAGAAATAGCAGAAGTGCAGTAGTCAATGCTATGAAAAGAAACATACTACTAAAAATAATTTGACATAGGTATAACTCATTTAATAAAGCCATTTTGAAATGTAGCAGGTTATATTTCACTCTCAGTGTCCATAATATATATTTTGTCTCTTCGATTTCTCTCCCTGACATTTAACAGAACACTTCACTCCATTTCTCATTCCATCCCTGTCACCTGTAATTCTCTAAGTAACCTCCCTAGGAAGGGCCCTCCTCATCTGAGAACAGTCGAATTGATTTATTTATGTCTTCGCCAGCATTCTGTGGTACCCTGTAGCCTTGCTAGGATGTGACTTTTTTATTTTAAAAAATCCAAACAATATCGCAGTTGCTTAAAATCGATCTTGTTAACTGTACTCCCACTGCTCAATGATACCATTTGACCAATTCGAGGCACTAGATGGATGACTGCACTGTTCAGTGTTTACCACTAATGCCATGTACGAGTCGGTGACTCAGATTTCAAGATTACGCACGCTGTACACAGCATTTTTGACATTTCCTGCTGCCTTGTTTGGTGTAAAAGAAAACAAACAGTAAAAAAACACAATTTTCTCCTCCTGCTTGCAGCAAAGCTGTGCAAGCTGGCTCTAAACTTCCAATCTTTTTGCAAAAGAATCAGCGCTGCATCCTTGTAGTAAGAAAATAACGTAGAAATAAGACTGCAAATCAGGTTCTTCTTCTTTGTAAGTAAAATGATTTAATCAAGATCCCAGTAAGAATGATATTGTACAAGTTACATTCTAAACTCTAGATTACACAGCACGAACACATTCTAATCCTTAAAGAGACATGTGTAAATAATAAGTACAATTACAGCATATAACAATCCTCCATCTTAAAACATTATAAACAGTTGCAGGAGCTCCAGCGATCGGAAGGCTGAAAGCTGTCTCATAGGGTGCTTGTCTTCCTTGTGTTGCAGGAGTGCAGATGAGTATTCAATAATTCCTCCATGCATGTGCCTTTAAAAGCATCTTGAAAGCAAAGCAGCCGTTGCCACACGGACCTTACTGCAAGCAGGCCTGGATGGAAAGACAACTCGCAGAGCACCTTTAACTGTTTCCAGAGAACAGAAGAGAAGACACACGCTCACAAAACAACACTACATAACAAGCGCCGCCGCGAAAGTGAAAGCAACCGCGCTGTGTTTCATTAGTAACATGATCCACAACAAGGGAGGAATGCAGCTGCAACAATGCGCGCCGCTGCTCGCTCACGACACCAAAACGCTATGGGAATGATCATTTAGAGAAAAGGTGGAACATACACACACCTTTGGCCATTTGCGTGCTTTCATTATTGAAAGCTACACACAAAGGCCAATGGAATGTGTGGGCACTGCGCTAGGCTCGACCTAACAACCTCTATATTCGAGCGCACTCCCGTTATCCTAAAAAACAATGCAAATATTCTATTTATGGCAATATCCTTCAACAACAACTAAACTATTCCTCAAAAAAAATACTCACCTAAAAAATAATTTTACAAATTTACATTACCGTAACAAAAAATTGATTCCTCCTAATTCTCATAAGTTAAACATTCATACCTACTGAAACACACACCCATAAATTGGGTTTTCATGACAAACTTCATTCACAATCCACCTAAGAACTACTCATATACACAATATAAGCTATGCTTAAATAGACCAATATATATAGACCAATACTTATCTGCTCAGAAGCAGCAATCAAAAGAGGAAGAAGAGGGTGGTCACATGTTCTTTATGGACTTGAAGATTCTTTTTTATTGTGATTTTTAAAGATTCCATGAGCTTGTAATGGTGCAGCTCAGAAGTGGGAAATAAAAGTTAATGCATAATGCTAGCCTCCTGTCTTGACATAGAATCAAGATACTACAAGATGCTTTTGAATGTATCAAAAAATATTACACCCCAGCAACAGTGTCCATAACCTTTGTACGCAATTGGTAATGGCTTTTGATAGAAACAAAAAGCTACTGTCATATATATATATATATATCTATATATATATATATCACAAAGAGCCCTCCTGACCAAGAAGGAAGAGGCCGCATGGGGAAATTTCTCCAGGAAGCACTTTATTGGACCATTAGCTGGGCATGATGCATTTCGGCTTTAATTAGCCTTCCTCAGATGCCGTTATTGTCCGGATGTTATCACATCCACGTATAAAATAGTCCCACTGTGCTCCAATTGGTGCAAGCACTAATCACCCCTGATCACATGTTCGCCCATCAGCTGTAGCCAGGTGATGACTACAACTCCCAAAGATCACCTTGTTTGGGAAGATGTTGCGTGGGGAACCAATATTGGAATGTTCGTCACAATGGTAGTGCTGTGTGGAGCGATGTGTCCGATAGTAAAATTCCGGTTAGGTAAGTGTCCTCACCGCTTCCTCGAGTACCCGCATATGTTTCAGCCCCTAGAGCAAGAATCCGTCAGGCTGTGAGTAGGAAATAAGTAAATCCACCTTCTCGTACAATGACAATCCGCCCATGGCAGCAGCCCTTACATCACTTGCTCACTGAGGCGGGTCGGAGCTGTGCCAACACCTTGGCGAAGAAAAATTACTGCAGAAACAGATTCCAGTAAGGCTCCAGCCTACTTATGAAATGGGGCCTCTTAACACGCCTCTCGATGGCGTGAAAATATCACAAAGAACCCTCCTGACCAAGAAGGAAGAGGCCCCACGGGGAAATTTCTCCAGGAAGCACTTTATTGGACCATTAGCTGGGCATGATGCATATCGGCTTTAATTAGCCTTCCTCAGATGCCGTTATTGTCCGGATGTTAACACATCCACGTTTAAAATAGTCCCACTGTGCTCCAATTGGTGCAAGCACTAATCACCCCTGATCACATGTTCGCCCATCAGCTGTAGCCAGGTGATGACTACAACTCCCAAAGATCACCTTGTTTGGGAAGATGTTGCGCGGGGAACCAATATTGGAATGTTCGTCACAATGGTAGTGCTGTGTGGAACGATGTGTCTGATAGTAAAATTCTGGTCAGGTAAGTGTCCTCACCGCTTCCTCAAGTCCCTGCATACATTTCAGCCCCTAGAGCAAGAATACGTCAGGCTGTGAGTAGGAAATAAGTAAATCCACCTCCTCGTACAATGACGATCCGCCCATGGCAGCAGTCCTTACATCACTTGCTCACTGAGGCGGGCCGGAGCTGTGCCAACAACTTGGCAAAGAAAAATGACTGCAGAAACAGATTCCAGTAAGGCTCCAGCCTACTTATGAAACGGGGCCTCTTAACTAGGGGTGGGCGGAATTTGCGAAATCCACTTTCGCAAATTATCGCAAAAATGTTAAAAATTATCGCAAACACGCGGAAATATCGCGAAGATGCGGAAGTTTTTTTCCCGCATGTTCGCGAGATTTTCTGCATGGTTGCGGCTCGCCAACTTACCCATGTGGTTGCTCGCGGGCGCGGCCATCTTGTTTTCAGTTGTCTCGCGGTGCATGATCGCGAGAAGAAAGACATGATCGCGCGACGCATGACGTCACTGCGAGCGCGAACTGTCGCGAGACAGCGCAAATGACTAAAAACAATACAACATCTCATGGAGAACGCGACCGGATCAAGAAAACTTGTCGGCGAACGCAGGGATTCAGGTAAGGCGATCGCGCGCGCGCGAGAATGTATTATTTTACAGCGCGAGCAAGAAACAAATTATCGCCAAGCTGCGGAATGCGGAAATTTTGACATTTTCGCGGCTCTCCGTGGAACGCGAAAATGTCAAATTATCGCAATTTCCGCGAACGGAACGAAATTTTCGCCCAGGCCTACTCTTAACACGCCTCTGGATGGCGTGAAAATATCACAAAGAACCCTCCTGACCAAGAAGGAAGAGGCCGCACGGGGAAATTTCTCCAGGAAGCACTTTATTGGACCATTAGCTGGGCATGATGCATTTCGGCTTTAATTAGCCTTCCTCAGGTGCCGTTATTGTCCGGATGTTAACACATCCACGTTTAAAATAGTCCCACTGTGCTCCAATTGGTGCAAGCACTAATCACCCCTGATCACATGTTCACCCATCAGCTGTAGTCATCAGGTGATGACTACAACTCCCAAAGATCACCTTGTTTGGGAAGATGTTGCGCGGGGAACCGATATTGGAATGTTCGTCACAATGGTAGTGCTGTGTGGAACTCAACGCGATGTGTCCGAAAGTAAAATTCCGGTTAGGTAAGTCTCCTCACCGCTTCCTCGAGTCCCCGCATCTACTGGCGGTACGCGCACGGTGAAAAAACTTTAAAAAAAAAAACAAAAATATAACTTAGCATTTAAAAAACCGTACAAATTCACTGAAAAAACCATAGGTTTCACACACGTTATAGTTAGGAATTAGCATTTAAAAAACCTTGCAAATTCACTTAAAAAACCATAGGTTTCACACATGTTATAGTTAGCTGGACATTTCACTCGTGAAAAACCATTGAAATTCCCCCGTTATAGTTAGTGCAGGCAACTATAACTCACGCGACCGCAATCCTCTGCTGATGATGTCAGATATTACATCACTGATGACATATGTGTCTTTCTGAAAAAAAAATATTTGTAATATATGTATAGCTAAAAATTAATGGAAGAAGTCATGGGTAAATAAGTGTCTAAATACAGTGATGTAATATCTGACATCATCAGCAGAGGATTGCGGTCGCGTGCACGCACGGTGGGCACGCGGTGCGCTATGCGCACCGCGTGCCCACGTTACGCTAGATGGGCCATGTACGCACGATGCGCTTCGCGCACCATGCGCACATGGAGGACATATGATGCGCTTCGTTGTGAAAGGTAATATTTTAATTTTTCACACGTCTATTATGCCATGCACAAATGGTGCCCTTCGGGTACCATTTGCACCTGGGGTGGGGAGAGTATGGATATTTTTTTTTTTTTATTAATTTTTACCGTACGCGTACGGTAAGCGTAATCGGCGAAATTATCGAAAAAATTAAAATTCCGTTTTTGGCCTTGGGGGATCTTTGAGGACTCCCTCAACATGGCTAGGTGCTTAGGAGCTGTCTAAACAGCCCCTTTACATGTTTTTGGCCTTTGTTTTTTAACCCCCTCAGAGGGTGCGAGAGAGAAAATGGCGGCCGTCACTTCCTGGTTTCGACCGATTCGAATGTTTACTAAGATCTAACAGCCAATCAGATTCGGCACCGTACGCGTACGGTAAGCTTACCGTAAGCGCACCGTAAGCGCACCGTAAGCTGCCACAGATATATATATATTGATTTAAATGCTATTTTCTCAGGAACTACTGAACAGATTTACACCAGACCTACAAAAGACACTTCATTGACCCGAGGACTACCTCTCTGCCAAATTTCAAGTAACTCTGTTCAGCCGTTCGGGCTGTAGCTGTGTCTAAAGGTCCTATGGAAAAATGCATGGGAAAAACGCGTTTTGGGACCCCCCTTTTTTCTCAGCCCCCGCTTGACGAATCCCCCCGAGACTTTCAGGGTAGGAGCGGAGCGTAGCGCCCCACCTATTTTATAAATTTCGCGAGGATTCGTCGACCGGCGCCAAAGTTATTCCAAATAGAATGTTGCGGTTTTCCTATGGAAACAGGGTCCTAACTATAACTACCTACTGGTGACCGCCAGTAGGTAATATATATATATATATATCTATATATATATCTATCTATATATCTATATATATATATTCACTGAAAAAACCATAGGTTTCAGGCCTGATATAGTTAGGAATTAGCATTTAAAAATCCTTAGAAATTCAATGAAAAAACAATAGGTTTTAGGGGTGTTATAGTTAGCTGGACATTTCACTCGAACAAAACACATTGAAATTCCTCCGATATAGTTAGTTGTACTAACTACATCTCGCGCGCCCGCAATCCACTGCTGATGATGTCACATATTACATCATTCATGACATGGTCAGTGACATCACTGATGACATCTCAAATGACATCACTGATGACATCACTGATGACATCACTGATGACATCACTGATGACATCATCCAGTGAATGTGGTTTGGTTTGTTATTTAAATATGTATTATATATATATCTATACATATATATATATATATATATAGCAATTTGCATTGAAGAATGGGTGGATATATAAATATAAATATCTGGATGGAGGATTTAGTAGCAGTGTGATTGACTGTTTACTTGACTAATTTATAGTGTCTCACTAAATATATTGGATAGTGACAAAACTGTGTGAATATCTGTATCACTTTGTCAGTTGTTGTGTAAACTGCTGCACCAGATGGTTACTAGCTACGTGAAAGTCTATATTATTTATTGATTAGTTAACTGAGTATTTGTATGGGAGAGTGAATGTGTGTGGTTCGGTGGGGGGTGTGTGACTGCCCAAAGATGTGTGAATAGTTGATTCAGTAGGTATCTGAAGTTAAACCTACATGTTATAACAGTTATTTGGGTGAGTGAATATCTTTAAGGGTGTGGCGATGACAGCATGTATGAGTGAATCTATAGGTAAGTAATTAGATGTGTGTATAGATCTAGGAATCACTGAGTGGGTGTTTAGAAACTTGTATTGCTGTGTCAATGGTTTTAAATCTGGCACTCTCTTTTTTACAGTGAGTGATGAAAGGTTATACTAGTGTATGATGAGGTGTATTTGATTGTCTCGTGGATGATGTCATCAGTGATGTTATTTTAGATGTCATCAGTGATGTCACTGACCATATCATGAATGATGTAATATGTGACATCATCAGCAGTGGATTGTGGGCGCGCGAGATGTAGTTAGTACAACTAACTATATCGGAGGAATTTCAATGGTTTTGTTAGAGTGAAATGTCCAGCTAACTATAACACCCCTAAAACCTATTGTTTTTTCAGTGAATTTCTATGGTTTTTTAAATGCTAATTCCTAACTATATCAGGCCTGAAACCTATGTTTTTTTCAGTGAATTTCAAAGGTTTTTTAAATGCTAATTCCTAACTATATCAGGCCTGAAACCTATGGTTTTTTCAGTGAATTTCAAAGGTTTTGTAAATGACAATTTTTAATGTATTAATTTTTATACTGATTTTTTTTTATACTGATTTACTACATTGTTTAAACTGTTTATTTTTAGATATTTTATTTTTTTATGTACATTATACATTACAATACAAAATATACTTTCTCAGAATGAATTACTTTAGTTTAAATACTTTGCAAATAGTCAATAGACTTTTAAGTACAGTAGTTACAGTTGTTGCAATGGGCAACACAATTTCAAACACAAAGCAACATTGAGCTCAATGTGAATTTCTAGTCAAATGCAATTAGTTACTTTATGGATTACTTTTCTAACCATAGGACTGGATGCTAGATTCAGTCCTTGGACATCTCCTGTAAACAGTTGAGTAAAAGCGTTTTGGTTACAGTAGTGATTTGTAAGGATTATTATTGTATTTTATAGGTTGACACTTAGAAAAAATTTCACATAGAATCACCAATGTTATCCTATGGCAGAAAATTCACTTAGCAGGTAAGTAGTGTTATCGTTACTTTTTCTTACTCAGTGGTGGATCCTGGATCCAGCACAGGTGAATCTCCTGTAAACAGTTGAAAGAATGTGTTTAAGTCATACAGACGATTTTTTAGGAATATTTTTAGTTTGTGAAAATAGACAGAAACTTTTCTACTTAAAAGCACACAATGGATTCCTATGGAAGGAAATACAAGTTACTGTTAAGTACGCTTAGAATTACTTTTCAGGGTCAGTGCTGGGCTAAAAGATGCAGCCCTGGGTTCTCTCCTGAGAACAGGTGAGTAAATCAGAATTCGTAGTTCGGCTGATTTTAGAGGAATAGAGAGAGGAAGGTTAGCGGCGGACTCCAATGGCTGCACCTCCTTACTTTGTTCCCATAGTATGCAATCTGAAGGTATGGTTAATGATGGTGTGCACATAAGCGCCCCTGCATCCGCCGCTAATAGATGCAAACTGCCAAGCAGATCAATGAAGTTTTAGGGAAAAAGTTCGGAGCGGTGCACCACCAATTTACTTATTAATACATAACACCAAGTGGTCAGTTGTATGTACTCGAAAAAATCTTAATTTTAATTGTCCAACCATAGTCTCAGCCAACGCGTTTCGTTCAAATTGAACTTCGTCAGGGCATGTGTAAGGTTGAGAGTATATTCCAAACGTATGACCGCAATCTGTGTAAATAAATATCCGTCTTGAGAGGAGCAGTGAAAATAGCGTCGTGATTCCCAAGTTAATAATCCCAATTGTAATCTCAGTGCCACCTTGATAAGAGCACTGTACACGATTCTGAAAATCAATGGAGGTCCGTGCTCTCCCCTCAAAGTGTTCCGCTCCGAACTTTTTCCCTAAAACTTCATTGATTTTAGAGAAATATTTGTACAATGGTAAAGGAAGGGGGCGGGGCCTGAGGTGACGTCTGCAAACACGCCGTGTGGCACGTTTTAAGTTGGGGAATTAATTCCTCTTCAATCCTGCGGTCCCCTGGGGGCCAACTAGCCCACCAGGTACCTCCAGTATGCGTCAGGGAGCTGACATATATATGTCATGAGTGATGTCACTGGACATGTCATGAGGTATGTAATATGTGACGTCATCAGCAGTGCATTGCGGGCGCGCGAGTTATAGTTAGCTGAACTAACTATAACGGGGGAATTTCAATGGTTTTGTACGAGTGAAAAGTCCAGCTAACTATAACGCCCCTGAAACCTATGGTTTTTTCAGTGAATTTCTTAGGTTTTTTAAATGCTAATTCCTAACTATAACGTGCCTGAAACCTATGGTTTATTCAGTGAATTTCAAAGGTTTTTTAAATGCTAATTTCTAACTATGCCTACAGAGATAGGACATATGAAGAAAGGAGAAAAAATGCACAGAAAGAAAAAAAAGAAATGCAGAAAGAAGCAACAGATGTCCTCAAAGAAGAATAAAAGTGCAGGAAGAAGGATAACGTGCAGAAAGAACAAACAGAAGAGCAGAAAGAAGCCTTGATGCAAAATCATCCTGTACCCTCAACTTTTTCAGACGGATACTGGTGGTAACTGAGTCTGTCTAACCAGTCCTAGAGCCAGTGCTATGTTAAAAGACACTCAGAATACAGTGAAAACACCTACATACACTAGGGAACACTATGCGTTGGGGTCCCCCTGTGATTAGCATGACCTCCTCTGTAAGCTCCTAGTATATAATAGGGCAGGGGATTAAAACTACCTCTTAAAACGCGCCACAGGGCGTGTTTGCACACGTCACCTCAGGCCCCGTCCCCTCCCTTCCCCACTGTGTAAACACGCCCTGTGGCCGTTTTAAGTTGGGAGATTAAGTCCCCTTGAATCCTGAGGGTCCCTAGGGTCCAACTAGACCACTAGGTACCTCCAGTAAGTGCCACAGAGCTGCGTTGCAGAGAGATGTAAAAAGGGGCACGGCCTAGACCACCTCTCTGCAACGCAGCGCAGTCGCGCTTACTGGAAGCACCTGGTGGGCTAGTTGGCCCCCAGGGTCCCTCAGGATTGAAGGGGAATTATTTCCCCAACTTAAAACGCGCCACAGGGCGTGTTTGCACACGTTAACTCAGGCCCCGTCCGCTCCCTTCACCACTGTGTAAACACGCTCTGTGGCCGTTTTTAGTTGGGAGATTAAGTTCATTTGAATCCTGAGGGTCCCTAGGGTCCAACTAGCCCACTAGGTACCTCCAGTAAACGCCACAGAGCTGCGTTGCAGAGAGGTGTAAAAAAGTGGCACGGCCTGGACCACCTCTCTGCAACGCAGCTCAGTGGCGCTTACTGGAAGCACCTGGTGGGCTAGTTGGCCCCCAGGGTCCCTCAGGATTGAAGGGGAATTATTTCCCCAACTTAAAACGTGCCATAGGGCGTGTTTGCACACGTCAACTCAGGCCCGTCCCCTCCCTACCCCACTGTGTAAACACGCCCTGTGGCCGTTTTAAGTTGGGAGATTAAGTCCCCTTGAATCCTGAGGATCCCTAGGGGCAAAATAGCCCACTAGGTACGTCCAGTAAGCGCCATTGCAGAGAGGTGTAAAAAGGGGCACGGCCTGCACCACCTCTCTGCAACGCAGAGCAGTGGCGCTTACTTGAAGCACCTGGTGGGCTAGTTGGCCCCCAGGGTCCCTCAGGATTGAAAGGGAATTATTTCCCCAACTTAAAACGCGCCACAGGGCGTGTTTGCACACGTCATCTCAGGCCCCGTTCCCTCCCTTCACCACTGTGTAAACGCACCCTGTGGCCGTTCTAAGTTGAGAGATTAAGTCCCCTTGAATCCTAAGGGTCCTTAGGGTCAAACTAGCCCACTAGGTACCTCCAGTAAGCGCCACAGAGCTGCGTTGCATAGAGGTATAAAAAGGGGCATGGCCTCAGAAAACCTGTCTGCAACGCAGCTCCCTGGCGCATACTGGAGATACCTGTTGGGTTAGTTGGCCCTTAGGGACCCTCAGTATTGAAGGGGAATTAATTCCCCAACTTACAACTGGCCAGGGGGCGCGTTTGCAGAGTGCTGCAAGGAGGGGGCGTGGCCTCCGGCGAGATGCCGGTCTTTTATTTATTTTATTTTTATTAAAAGGAGGGCTGTGTGGCCCCACTTCTTTTTCTAATTTATTGGCCCTGGGGACCCCATCCCCCCAGGGCCTGCACCCTAATTTTTTTTGTTGAAAAAAATGAATTTGGAGGAGGGCCGCCGCGTGGCCCCCCTCCCAAGGCCTTAATCGGCCCCGGGGACCCCAACCCCCGGGTCATGGCCTTTTTAAAAAAAAATTCTTTAGGAGGGGGGCTGCGTTGCCCCCCTCCTCAGGCCACTTATGGCCCCAGGGACGCCATCCCTCGGGCCGGCCTATGTTTTTTATAATTTAAAAATATATATATTTATAGAAACACCTAGGACATGCTGGACAAACCGTATTTACCTATCACAATGACGATTTGCTTGATATTCATTAAAAGGCGACTATTCATACAATGAATCCACGTGGAATGTATTTACACCGCTAGTGAAGCTCTGACGTGTCTGATGCCCTACCGTGCCTAATCCCGGCGCCCCCGCCGGTGGGTACTCTCCAAGTAGACACCCTTGTCGTTTATTTATACAAACATGGGTAGCTATTGACGGGCACATTTAATACACACGCACACCAAGCCATTCAAAGGGGATTCGACAAAAATTCTACCAAACTATGCAAGCAACCCCCCTCACGGTTAATAAAACACACATCCACCGCCGGATGTGTAATACTTTTTATTTTACTCTCTGGAAAGGAGACGAAACTCACTTGAGAGTCCAGCGTGCTCCTGGCTGAGCCCAATGCTGTGTTACACCCACCAGTGCCCACCGAGTGCCACACACCTCTGTGTTGTATTCCACCAGCTAGTGAGTATGCTATGACACTCTCTAGCCCATGTGCACTGTAACACCACCCCGTGAATATGTCATGCCACACTTGCCTTCGCACGGGTTATATTGCCCCATCTAACGTGCCTTCCTTGATGCCTATGTTATAACGCACAGCGCTATGCCATACATATTACAATCTGGGATCCATATCTTTGTCACAGTGCATATGCAACGTTACACTCCCCAGCACATATTTTATATTACAACTTTAGAGACTAGTTAGGTTACACAACACTGCCCTGTGCATATTACACTCCAAGGCGTATATCGCATAGCACGCGGTAGTGCCTGTGCTATCTCGCGCTCTCCAACTAATCTGTCATTGCGCACAATGTATTCCATATTATATTTCACGCCCCGGTTCATCTTACATCACACTTTTTGGCGCATAGTTTATACCATATATAGTATATCTAGTTTTCATTTTCAATCGTGCTCTCAGGACTATGTTCTATATAACACTGCGTCCCCCTACCCTTTTCACGGGCATTACATTTTGCGATGGGGTTGGAGGGTCAGGGGGTATTTCTGCCAAGTGAGCCCGGAGTCACAGTCACAAACGTCCTCTTCTTCCTGAATAAAAGTGAGATTATACTGCATACTTGTTCATATTTTAAGTAGTTCGCACAGACACACATTTTAAAAACAATAAAGTTCCTAATACCCATCTTCTCTGAACAGTTAGCTTGCTGCCCCATCCACCTCCTCCCTATCCTCTGTTGTCTGAATCCATGGACTAGCCTCCTCCCTCCTTCCATGCATGGTCTGATGTGCTGCCACTGCCCTCCATTTAGCATGATGTACCAGTCCACTCCTCCTGCCTTCCATTGCCCAATTCTATGGCCCATCATTGACCTCCTGCTTAGCCTCTGTGCTTAGCTTGCTGCCCCCATTCTCATTCCCCCTGCTCTCCGATGTCTTTGTGCATGCCCCGGCTCCATCCTGTTTGCCCACCATGTTCCATGGACCTGCCACTCCTATCTACTCTGAGTGTTCTGTTGAGCTGCCACTCCCCTCCCACCTGCCTAGCATTGTCAGATGATTGTAACCTGTCCCTGCCACCTCCACCCTGCCTGTCCACATGCCATGCCCCTATCCCCTTCCTCCTGACCTCCATGGTCCATTTTACTGTCACACCCTTCTGCCCTCCCTGGTCTGTTGTGCTGCAACGGCTCCTCCTGCCTGCCCCGCGCAGTCTGTTGTGAGGCCCCTTCCCCAGAACTCTCTTGTCTGTGCCCAGGTCCTGACCCTCCCTTCTATCCTCCATGGTCCTTTGTGCATGCCCCTGCACCCTCCTTCTTGCCCATCATAGCCATTGTGCTGCCACTAACCCTCCCGCTTGCCATGCATGGTCTTCTGTGCTGCCATGGCCCCTCCCACCTTCCCTGTGTGGTCAGCTAGTTGCCCCTGACCCTTACCACCTTCCCTCCATGGTCTGTGTGTATGCCATCATAGTCTCACTGTTGCTCTCCATGGTGTGTCTTGTTTCTAGTGCCCATCCTTCCTGACCTCCATGGTCATCTTGCTGCTCCTGCCCTGCCCCCTTTGCCCTCAGCCCCTATTCCCTCCCTCCTGGCTTGTCTGTTCCATTGTAATGCCCCTGATCCGTCCCTCCTGCCCTTTATGGTCTGTTATGCTGCAGCTTTCTCTCTTGTCTGTCCATTATGGTCAGCTAGCTACCATTGCCTCTTTCCCCTCTGTTCTCTGTTGTCCATGTGCATGGTCCTGTCCCCTCCCTATTGCTTTCTATGGATTGTTGTGCTGCACTCCCGTCCCGCATGCCCTGTGTGGTGTATTGTGCTGCTGCAAACCCTGATGCCTGCCCTGTAGGGTCAGTTTGGTGAACGTCTCCATGTCCCTCCTGTCCTCTGTTATCCAAGTCCAAGTCCCTACCCCAATTCCTCCTGCCTACCATGATCCAATCTTCCATACTTGCAAACATTTTGAACTTGGTAAGAGGGAGATTTTGAAAAAAAACTGGGGTATTGATTTTCCCCTTTGAGTTACATTGAAAAAGAGGAGATTGTAGACAGGAGACAGATCAAATAAAGCCCATTTGAGCTTAAAAACATTGGACGTTTCCTGGCTGAAACGGGTCTGTTTGCATGTATGGTTGTACTACCACTGCCTCTTCCTTCTGCCCACAATGGTCCATTATATTGCCACAGGCTCTCTTGCTAGTCCTGTATTGTTGGTTTGTTGCCCCTGCCCCCCTTTCCACTGCCATCCATAGTCTGTTGTGCTGCCACTGCCCTTCCTGCCTGCCCAGTGTGGTCCAATGGTTGCCTCTGCACTCTCCTACCTGCCTTCAATTTTCAGAGTCCGTGCCCCTGGCCTCTGCCTCTCAACAGTATCCCAATGAACAACTAGATTGCTAACATTCTATACATTACAAAAGTGTGGAACGCCTGACGTCATCTTGATGTAATCAAAACTGTAATACCTAGAGCATTTCCTTTTGAAATTACATATATGAGAGGGTTTTATTTTTATCAAAATTATGGTTAGTGCTCTAAAAAACTAAAATGAGGACATATTTTCTGAGTTTTCAAATAGCGACAAAGAACTTTTAAATTATTTGTATTCTTTATGTTTTTTTATCCAGTTGACCACTTGATTAAATGTTGCACTTAGGGCAGAGGATGTGGTGTTACTTCCAGGGCTGCAGACTTTGCAACTGGGGAACCAGGTTGGAGTTTCTGCTTCAGCTCAACATTCTATGATTCTGGTCAAATCACTTAATCTCCCCATGTCTACCACCAAAATGAATTTGATCTTGTGTGATGTAACACGTGCTCATGTAAAGCACTCCAATACCTGACAAGTCTGCACTATATAAAGCTGCAAATACACAAAAAATAAGTGTTTTGCACACTTCTGTCATTGGGCTACATGTGGGCTACATCTGGGTGATATTTGTGCTGCATTTGTGCTCTTTTGTCTCTGGTGGCCATCTTGGGAGATTTATTTGTTATGAAGTTTCCTAATTTCCTAATTTACTGCAGTCTCCTCGGTAGGAAATACTTTCAGTTTTTTACTTTGGTTCCATCAAGAAGACATTCAGATGTGTCACACATTTGCCATAAATTCTGAATGTTAGCACTCTAGTTGCTCATTAGATCACTGTAGTAAAGCTACTGCTCACCAGGGAAGTCTGCTGCTGGTATTCAAAGTGCATGTTTCAGTCTGCATGCCACAATTCTTTTATGAAATAGAAGAGGATTTGAGAAGTCACTCAAAATGTGCCCTAATTTTTCATTCTGCAGCACTAATCATACTTTCTATGGCGAAATGAACCCCCTCATTTTGTTCCTTTTTAAATTAAATGTTTTAAGAGTTACCACTTTATTCCAATCAAGATGGCTTCAGGTGTGCAATACGTTTGTCATAAGTAGGACTGTTAGCGCTCTAGTTGTTCTTTAGAACACTCTGGGAAGCTGCAGTAGAACACAAAGGAATCAAATGACAGTCTCTGCCCTTGTTGGATGTAAATGTTTTACTGAGAATGTCAGACTTCATTCTCAAATGACTGAGAAAGATAATGTGAATTTACAGAAAATATGCTCTCAGTTTAGCTTATAGATCACCTTCCAAACCTCCTTGGGAAAAGCATGAGAAAATAGTTTTCTCTCAAGCATGATTCATGATACCACAGCAGAAGGCTTTTCACATGGTAAAATCCCCTTAGAACACACCACAATTCCTAAAATGAGTATGGTACCGTCAACAAATGATTTATAATGTAACTAAAGTCTTAAAACCTTCTATTAACTGCAATACTTTTTTAATGAGGTGCTATCATGTATATTGGTCCCAAGATGGCTGCCAACACTTCTTGGATGAAGTACTGACAGCCAATCAGATCTCACGATGAGATGTGTGGTTAGGCTCCGCCCAGATATATATGTGATTTTACTTTTGATTTTTACACCATTTAAGCAAAAGGCACATGCCTGACCTGAGGACTACCTCTTTGCCAAATTTCAAGTAATTCTGTTCAGCCGTTCGGGCTGTACCTTCGACTAAAGGTCCTATGGGAAAATGCACGGGGAAGCGCGTTTTGGGACCCTCCTTTTTTCTCAGCCCCCACTTGACGAATCACCCCGAGACTTTCAGGGTAGGAGCTGAGCGGAGCGCCCCATTAGTTTTGAAAACTTCACGAAGATAAGTCAACCGGCGCCAAAGTTATTCAAAATAGAATTTTCAGATTTCCTATGGGAACTCGATCCTAACTATAACTATCTACTGGCGACCGCTAGTAGATAATAAATATATATATTCACTGAAAAAACCATAGGTTTCAGGCACGTTATAGTTAAGAATTAGCATTTACAAAACCTTAAAAATTCACTGAAAAAACCATAGGTTTCAGGGGCGTTATAGTTAGTTGGACTTTTCACTCGTACAAAACCATTGAAATTCCCCTAACTAACTCGCGCGCCCGCAATGCACTGCTGATGATGTCACATATTACATCACTCATGACATGGTCAGTGACATCACTCATGACATCACTGATGACATCTCAAATGACATCACTGATCAATTCCCCTAACTATAACTCGCGCGCCCGCAATGCACTGCTGATGACGTCACATATTACATCACTCATGACCTGGTCAGTGACATCACTCATGACATCACTGATGACATCTCAAATGACATCACTGATGACATCACTGATGACATCATCCAGTGAATGTGTGTTTTTCTGAAAATTACATATGTTTTATATGTATATCTCAAGGTCGATGGAAGATTAAATGGGTATATAAGTGTCTAAATGGATGATTTGTTTTTGAAAAATTGATTGCATAACTGACTGATTAAGTGTATCTTAGTGAATACATGGCTTAGTGAGTAATGTTTAAATATGTAAATATCTGTATCAGTCTCTCACTTTGTGTATCAGTGGCTGCATGGGTTGGTGAGTAGCTACATGAGTGTCTATATAGGTTAATAGTTGGTTTTTTGAGTATCAGTATGAGTGTCTGAGTGTCTGTATGGTTCGGTGGGGGGTACTACGTAGTGCATAGGTGTATGAATGAGTGACTCACTGTTTGTATGTGTTGAAGACAGCATGTGTGCAGGACTGTATGGGTGGATGAGTGTGTGCATGTGTGTGTTAGTGAGTGAATGACTGTCTCAATAGTGTCTTTATGAGTAACTACATATGTTTTAAACAAGTATATGTGACTATTGGTGTATATAAGTGAGTATATGTGAGAGTGAGAGATTGGAAGTGTTCCTGTATGAATAAGTATGTGTTTCTATGATTGTTTAAAAGACTAAGTATGTGTAAGTTTCTGTAGAAGGAAGTGTTGTGGTGTGTGTATAACTGTATATGCAAGTAAATGGATGTTTGATTCTTTATTAGGATGAGTGACTATGTGTGTGAGTAACTCTATGGATGAGTGGCGTTGTGTAACCGGATGTATAGGTGTATGAGTACATATGATGAGTGAGTACATGTATGAGTGACTGTATAGGATTGTTGATGAATGAGTGGATGTGTATGTGGATCTTAGAATTACTGAATAGGTTGTTATAACTGGTATTGGTCTGTCCATTGTTTTGAAAATTTTAGTTTCCATTTTTGAATGTGTGTATCAAAGGTTATATTAGGGGGAGAGGAGGTCTGCCACTCTATCACAAGGATGATGTTATCAGTGATGTCATCAGTGATGTCATTTGAGATGTCATCAGTGATGTCATGAGTGATGTCACTGACCATGTCATGAGTGATGTAATATGTAACGTCATCAGCAGTGCATTGCGGGCGCGCGAG
Organism: Triturus cristatus; assembly: GCF_964204655.1. Lineage (NCBI taxonomy): Eukaryota > Metazoa > Chordata > Amphibia > Caudata > Salamandridae > Triturus > Triturus cristatus. The sequence goes on along the minus strand of NC_140590.1, from coordinate 460,306,691 downwards.
TTATAGTTAGCTGAACTAACTATAACGGGGGAATTTCAATGGTTTTGTACGAGTGAAAAGTCCAGCTAACTATAACGCCCCTGAAACCTATGTTTTTTTCAGTGAATTTTTCAGGTTTTTTAAATTCTAATTCCTAACTATAACGTGCCTGAAACCTATGGTTTTTTTAGTAAATTTCAAAGGTTTTTTAAATGCAAATTTATAACTATGCCTACAGAGATAGGACATGTGAAGAAAGAAGAAACAATGCACAGAAAGAAAAAAAAGAAATGCAGAAAGAAACAACAGATGTCCTCAAAGAAGAATAAAAGTGCAGGAAGAAGGATAACGTGCAGAAAGAACAAACAGAAGAGCAGAAAGAAGCCTTGATGCAAAATCATCCTGTACCCTCAACTTTTTCAGACGGATACTGGTGGTAACTGAGTCTGTCTAACCAGTCCTAGAGCCAGTGCTATGTTAAAAGAAACTCAGAATACAGTGAAAACACCTACATACACTAGGGAACACTATGCGTTGGGGTCCCCCTGTGATTAGCATGACCTCTTCTGTAAGCTCCTAGTATATAATAGGGCAGGGGATTAAAACTACCTCTTAAAACGCGCCACAGGGCGTGTTTGCACACGTCACCTCAGGCCCCGTCCCCTCCCTTCCCCACTGTGTAAACACGCCCTGTGGCCGTTTTAAGTTGGGAGATTAAGTCCCCTTGAATCCTGAGGGACCCTAGGGTCCAACTAGACCACTAGGTACCTCCAGTAAGCGCCATAGAGCTGCGTTGCAGAGAGATGTAAAAAGGGGCACGGCCTAGACCATCTCTCTGCAACGCAGCGCAGTCGCGCTTACTGGAAGCACCTGGTGGGCTAGTTGGCCCCCAGGGTCCCTCAGGATGGAAGGGGAATTATTTCCCCAACTTAAAACGCGCCACAGGGCGTGTTTGCACACGTTAACTCAGGCCCCGTCCGCTCCCTTCACCACTGTGTAAACACGCTCTGTGGCCGTTTTTAGTTGGGAGATTAAGTTCATTTGAATCCTGAGGGTCCCTAGGGTCCAACTAGCCCACTAGGTACCTCCAGTAAACGCCACAGAGCTGCGTTGCAGAGAGGTGTAAAAAAGTGGCACGGCCTGGACCACCTCTCTGCAACGCAGCTCAGTGGTGCTTACTGGAAGCCCCTGGTGGGCTAGTTGGCCCCCAGGGGCCCTCAGGATTGAAGGGGAATTATTTCCCCAACTTAAAACGTGCCATAGGGCGTGTTTGCACACATCAACTCAGGCCCGTCCCCTCCCTACCCCACTGTGTAAACACGCCCTGTGGCCGTTTTAAGTTGGGAGATTAAGTCCCCTTGAATCCTGAGGGTCCCTAGGGGCAAAATAGCCCACTAGGTACGTCCATGCATGGTCTGATGTGCTGCCACTGCCCTCCATTTAGCATGATGTACCAGTCCACTCCTCCTGCCTTCCATTGCCCAATTCTATGGCCCATCATTGACCTCCTGCTTAGCCTCTGTGCTTAGCTTGCTGCCCCCATTCTCCTTCCCCCTGCCCTCCGATGTCTTTGTGCATGCCCCGGCTCCATCCTTTTTGCCCACCATGTTCCATGGACCTGCCACTCCTATCTACTCTGAGTGTTCTGTTGAGCTGCCACTCCCCTCCCACCTGCCTAGCATTGTCAGATGATTGTAACATGTCCCTGCCACCTCCACCATGCCTGTCCGCATGCAATGCCCCTATCCCCTTCCTCCTGACCTCCATGGTCCATTTTACTGTCACACCCTTCTGCCCTCCCTGGTCTGTTGTGCTGCAACTGCTCCTCCTGCCTGCCCCGCGCGGTCTGTTGTGAGGCCCCTTCCCCAGAACTCTCTTGTCTGTGCCCAGGTCCTGACCCTCCCTTCTATCCTCCATGGTCCTTTGTGCATGCCCCTGCACCCTCCTTCTTGCCCATCATAGCCATTGTGCTGCCACTAACCCTCCCGCTTGCCATGCATGGTCTTCTGTGCTGCCATGGCCCCTCCCACCTTCCCTGTGTGGTCAGCTAGCTGCCCCTGACCCTTACCACCTTCCCTCCATGGTCTGTGTGTATGCCATCATAGTCTCACTGTTGCTCTCCATGGTGTGTCTTGTTTCTAGTGCCCAACCTTCCTGACCTCCATGGTCATCTTGCTGCTCCTGCCCTGCCCCCTTTGCCCCCAGCCCCTATTCCCTCCCTCCTGGCTTGTCTCTTCCATTGTAATGCCCCTGATCCGTCCCTCCTGCCCTTTATGGTCTGTTATGCTGCAGCTTTCTCTCCTGTCTGTCCATTATGGTCAGCTAGCTACCATTGCCTCTTTCCCCTCTGTTCTCTGTTGTCCATGTGCATGGTCCTGTCCCCTCCCTATTGCTTTTTATGGATTGTTGTGCTGCACTCCCGTCCCGCTTGCCCTGTGTGGTGTTTTGTGCTGCTGCAAACCCTGATGCCTGCCCTGTATGGTCAGTTTGGTGAACGTCTCCATGTCCCTCCTGTCCTCCGTTATCCAAGTCCATGTCCCTACCCCAATTCCTCCTGCCTACCATGATCCAATCTTCCATACTTGCGAACATTTTGAACTTGGTAAGAGGGAGATTTTGAAAAAAAACTGGGGTATTGATTTTCCCCTTTGAGTTACATTGAGAAAGAGGAGATTGTAGACAGGAGACAGATCAAATAAAGCCCATTTGAGCTTAAAAACATTGGACGTTTCCTGGCTGAAACCGGTCTGTTTGCATGTATGGTTGTACTACCACTGCCTCTTCCTTCTGCCCACAATGGTCTATTATATTGCCACAGGCTCTCTTGCCAGTCCTGTATTGTTGGTTTGTTGCCCCTGACCCCCTTTCCACTGCCATCCATAGTCTGTTGTGCTGCCACTGCCCTTCCTGCCTGCCCAGTGTGGTCAAATTGTTGCCTCTGCACTCTCCTACCTGCCTTCAATTTTCAGAGTCCGTGCCCCTGGCCTCTGCATCTCAACAGTATCCCAATGAACAACTAGATTGCTAACATTCTATATTTATTACAAAAGTGTGGAACGCCTGACGTCATCTTGATGTGATCAAAACTGTAATACCTAGAGCATTTCCTTTAGAAATTACATATATGAGAGGGTCTTATTTGCATCAAAATTATGGTTAGTGCTCTAAAAACCTAAAATGAGGACATATTTTCTGAGTTTTCAAATAGCGACAAAGAACTTTTAAATTATTTGTAATCTTTATGTTTTTTATCCAGTTGACCACTTGATTAAATGTTGCACTTAGGGCAGAGGATGTGGTGTTACTTCCAGAGCTGCAGACTTTGCAACTGGGGAACCAGGTTGGAGTTTCTGCTTCAGCTCAACATTCTATGATTCTGGTCAAATCACTTAATCTCCCCATGTCTACAATCAAAATGAATTTGATCTTGTGTGATGTAACAAATGCTCATGTAAAGCACTCCAATACCTGACAAGTCTGCACTATATAAAACTGCAAATACACAAACAATAAGTGTTTTGCACACTTCTGTCATTGGGCTACATGTGGGCTACATCTGGGTGATATTTGTGCTGCATTTGGGCTCTTTTGTCTCTGGTGGCCATCTTGGGAGATTTACTTGTTATGAAGTTTCCTAATTTCCCCATTTACTGCAGTCTCCTCAGTTGGAAATGCTTTCAGTTTTTTGCTTTGATTCCATCAAGAAGGTATTCAGATATGTCACACATTTGCCATAAATTCTGAATGTTAGCACTCTAGTTGCTCATTAGATCACTGTAGTAAAGCTACTGCTCACCACAGCAGTCTGCTGCTGGTATTAAAAGTGCATGTTTCAATCTGCATGTCAGAATTTTTTAATGAAATAGAAGAGGATTTGAGAAGTCACTCAAAATGTGCCCTAATTTTTCTTTCTGCAGCACTAATCATAATTTCTATGACAAAATGAACCCCCTCGTTGTGTTCCTTTGCAAATTACATGTTTTAAGAGTTACCACTTTATTCCAATCAAGATGGCTTCAGGTGTGCTATACGTTTATCATAAGTAGGACTGTTAGCGCTCTAGTTGTTCTTTGGAACACTCTGGGAAGCTGCAGTAGAACACAAAGGAATCAACTGACAGTCTCTGCCCTTGTTGGATGTACATGTTTTACTGAGAATGTCAGACTTCATTCTCACATGACTGAGAAAGATAATGTGAATTTACAGAAAATATGCTCTCAGTTTAGCTTATAGATCACCTTCCAAACCTCTGTGGGAAAAGCATGAGAAAATAGTTTTCATGATTCATGATATCCCAGCAGAAGGCTTTTTCACATGGTAAAATCACCTTAGAACATACCACAATTCCTAAAATGAGTATGGTACCATCAACAAATGATTTATACTGTAACTAAAGTCTTAAAACCGTCTATTAACTGCAATGCTTTTTAATGAGGTGCTATCATGTATATTGGTCCCAAGATGGCTGTCAACACTTCTTGGATGAAGTGCTGACAGCCAATCAGATCTCACGATGAGATGTGTGGTTAGGCTCCGGCCAGATATATATGTGATTTTACTTTTGATTTTCTCAGGAACTACTGAACGGATTTGCAAAAGGCACGACTCTGAACCAAGGTCTACCTTTCTACCAAACTTGGTGTAATTCCGTTCAGCAGTTCGGGCTGTAGCTGCGGCTAAAGGTCCTATGGGAAATTGCATGGGGACAACACGTTTTGGAACCCCCTTTTTTCTCAGCCCCCGTTACACGAATCATCCTGAGACTTTCAGGATAGGAGCGGACCGGAGCTGGCCAAAAGTTTTGAAAATTTTGCGAAGATTCGTCAACAGGCGCCAAAGTTATTACATATAGAATGTTGCGGATTTCCTATGGAAAATAGGTCCTAACTATAACTACCTACTGGCGACCGCCAGTAGGTAATCTATATCTATCTATCTATATATATATATATATTCACTTAAAAAACCATAGGTTTCACACATGTTATAGTTAGGTGGACATTTCACTCGTAAAAAACCAATGAAATTCCCCCGTTATAGTTAGTTGAGATAACTATAACTCGCGCGCCCGCAATCCTCTGCTCATGACGTCACATATTACATCACTCATGACATGGTCAGTGGCATCACTCATGACATCACTGATGACATCATCCTTGTGATAGAGTGGTGGTCACGCGAGTTATAGTTATCTCAACTAACTATAACGGGGGAATTTCATTGGATTTTTACGAGTGAAATGTCCACCTAACTATAACATGTGTGAAATCTATGGTTTTTTAAGTGAATTTGCAAGGTTTTTTAAATGCTAATTCCTAACTATAACGTGTGTGAAACCTATGGTTTTTTCAGTGAATTTGTACGGTTTTTTAAATGCCAAGTTATGTTTTTATTATTATATTTTTTATTTATTTATTTTACAATAAACTATGTTATTTTTTTAATGGTTTTTCACCGTGCGCGCACCCCGCGATTTTTAAAAAAAAAATTTAAATGTTTTTTTCTGCCTTCGGGGTCCTTCAGGGACCCCCTGACAAAGGCTAGGGGGTCAGGAACTCTCTACCCTGCCCCTTTTCACGTTCGCCACCTTCCTTTTTCACTCTCGCACTCAAAACAAACAAAATGGCGGCCGACACTTCCTGATTTCGACCGATTCGAACGTTGACTGACATGTAACCACCAATCAGAATTACGCTCGCGCACGTTAGGGTGCACGCACGGTGCGCGCACGGTGCGCGGCTATAGATATTTATGTGCTTTTAACTGCAATTTTCTCAGGAACTACTGAACAGATTGACTCCATATATGCAAAAGGCACTTCCCTGACCTGAGGACTACCTCTTTGCCAAATTTCAAGTAATTCTGTTCAGCCGTTCAGGCTGTACCTTCGACTAAATGTCCTATGGGAAAATGCATGGGGAAAACGCGTTTTGGGACCCCCCTTTTTTCTCGACCCCCGCTTGACGAATCCCCCCGAGACTTTCAGGGTAGGAGCTGAGCGGAGCGCCCCATTAGTTTTGAAAATTTCGCGAAGATTCGTCAACCGGCGCCAAAGTTACTCAAAATAGAATTTTCAGATTTCCTACGGAAATATATATATATATATATATCCACTGAAAAAACCATAGGTTTCAGGGGCGTTATAGTTAGCTGGACTTTTCACTCGTAAAAAACCATTGAAATTCCCCAGTTATAGTTAGTTCAGCTAACTATAACTCGCGCGCCCGCAATGCACTACTGATGACGTCACATATTACTTGTGGAGTGGTGGGGCTCACTGGTTAGAGGCAGCAGAACCAGAAGCAGAGGACGTCCCGGGACCAGGGTTCAATTCCCAACACGGCAGGGTCGTGGACCAGGGCCAGCGGACTCGATAATTCTCGTTTCGGTGCCTAACCAGGGATCACACTCGGCAACTCTGGGCATTAGCTTGCCTCATCTCCACAACGGCCCCCCACATTCGCCGGGGATGCCTGGTTTCACCTTGGAGATACCCTGGAGGGACCATCTCACAGGAATAACCAAGACGAATTCCCCAGCGGTCTACAGTGCCACGACGCCTCAGGGCAGCAGTGCGCTTTACAAGACACATACATTTACATTTTATTTATTTACATCACTCATGACATGGTCAGTCACATCACTCATGACATCACTGATGACATCTCAAATGACATCACTGATGACATCACTGATAACATCATCCAGTGAATGTGTGTTTTTCTGAAAATTACAAATATTTTATATATGTATATCTCAAGGTCGATGGAAGAATAAATGGGTATATAAGTATCTAAATGGATGATTTGTTTTTGAAAAGTTGATTGTATAACTGACTGATTAAGTGTATCTTAGTGAATACATGGCTTAGTGAGTAATGTTTAAATATGTAAATATCTGTATCAGTCTCTCACTTTGTGTATAAGTGGCTGCATGGGTTGGTGAGTAGCTACATGGGTGTCTATATAGGTTATTAGTTGGTTTTTTGAGTATCAGTATGAGTGTCTGACTGTCTGTATGGTTCGGTGGGGGTATTACGTAGTGCATAGGTGCATGAATGAGTGACTCACTGTTTGTATGTGCTGAAGACAGCATGTGTGCAGGACTGTATGGGTGGATGAGTGGGTGCATGGGTGTGTTAGTGAGTGAATGACTGTCTCAATAGTGTCTTTATGAGTAACTACATATGTTTTAAAATAGTATATGTGACTATTGGTGTATATAAGTGAGTATATGTGAGAGTGAGAGATTGGAAGAGTTCCTGTATGAATAAGTATGTGTTTCTATAAGCGATTGTTTAAAAGACTAAGTATGTGTAAGTTTCTGTAGAAGTAAGTGTGGTGGTGTGTGTATAACTGTATTTGCAAGTAAATGGATGTTTGATTCTTTATTAGGATGAGTTACTGTGTGTGAGTAACTCTATGGATGAGTGGCGTTGTGTAACAGGATGTATAGGTGTATGAGTACATATGATGAGTGAGTACATGTATGAGTGACTGTATAGGACTGTTGGTGAATGAGTGACTGTATAGGACTGTTGGTGAATGAGTGAATGTGTATGTGGATCTTAGAATTACTGAATAGGTTGTTATAACTGGTATTGGTCTGTCCATTGTTTTGAAAATTTTAGTTTCCATTTTTGAATGTGTGTATCAAAGGTTATATTAGGGGGAGAGGAGGTCTGCCACTCTATCACATGGATGATGTTATCAGTGATGTCATCAGTGATGCCATTTGACATGTCATCAGTGATGTCATGAGTGATGTCACTGACCATGTCATGAGTGATGTAATATGTGACGTCATCAGCAGTGCATTGCGGGCGCGCGAGTTATAGTTAGCTGAACTAACTATAACGGGGGAATTTCAATGGTTTTGTACGAGTGAAAAGTCCAGCTAACTATAACACCCCTGAAACCTATGGTTTTTTCAGTGAATTTTTAAGGTTTTTTAAATTCTAATTCCTAACTATAACGTACCTGAAACCTATGTTTTTTTCACTGAATTTCAAAGGTTTTTTAAATGCAAATTTCTAACTATGCCTACAGAGATAGAACATGTGAAGAAAGAAGAAAAAATGCACAGAAAGAAAAAAAAGAAATGCAGAAAGAAGCAACAGATGTCCTCAAAGAATAATAAAAGTGCAGGAAGAAGGATAACGTGCAGAAAGAACAAACAGAAGAGCAGAAAGAAGCCTTGATGCAAAATCATCCTGTACCCTCAACTTTTTCAGACGGATACTGGTGGTAACTGAGTCTGACTAACCAGTCCTAGAGCCAGTGCTATGTTAAAAGACACTCAGAATACAGTGAAAACACCTACATACACTAGGGAACACTGTGGGTTAGGGTCCCTCTGTGATTAGCATGACCTCCTCTGTAAGCTCCTAGTATATAATAGGGCAGGGGATTAAAACTACCTCTTAAAACGCGCCACAGGGCGTGTTTGCACACGTCACCTCAGGCCCCGTCCCCTCCCTTCCCCACTGTGTAAACACGCCCTCTGGCCGTTTTAAGTTGGGAGATTAAGTCCCCTTGAATCCTGAGGGTCCCTAGGGTCCAACTAGACCACTAGGTACCTCCAGTAAGCACCACAGAGCTGCGTTGCAGAGAGGTGTAAAAAAGTGGCACGGCCTGGACCACCTCTCTGCAACGCAGCTCAGTGGAGCTTACTGGAAGCACCTGGTGGGCTAGTTGGCCCCCAGGGGCCCTCAGGATTGAAGGGGAATTATTTCCCCAACTTAAAACGTGCCATAGGGCGTGTTTGCACACGTCAACTCAGGCCCGTCCCCTCCCTTCCCCACTGTGTAAACACGCCCTGTGGCCATTTTAAGTTGGGAGATTAAGTCCCCTTGAATCCTGAGGGTCCCTAGGGGCAAAATAGGCCACTAGGTACGTCCAGTAAGCGCCATTGCAGAGAGGTGTAAAAAGGGGCACGGCCTGCACCACCTCTCTGCAACGCAGAGCAGTGGCACTTACTGGAAGCACCTGGTGGGCTAGTTGGCCCCCAGGGTCCCTCAGGATTGAAAGGGAATTATTTCTCCAACTTAAAACACGCCACAGGGCGTGTTTGCACACGTCATCTCAGGCCCCGTCCCCTCCCTTCACCACTGTGTAAACGCACCCTGTGGCCGTTCTAAGTTGGGAGATTAAGTCCCCTTGAATCCTGAGGGTCCCTAGGGGCAAAATAGCCCACTAGGTACGTCCAGTAAGCGCCATTGCAGAGAGGTGTAAAAAGGGGCACGGCCTGCACCAACTCTCTGCAACGCAGAGCAGTGGCGCTTACTGGAAGCACCTGGTGGGCTAGTTGGCCCCCAGGGTCCCTCAGGATTGAAAGGGAATTATTTCCCCAACTTAAAACGCGCCACAGGGCGTGTTTGCACACGTCATCTCAGGCCCCGTCCCCTCCCTTCACCACTGTGTAAACGCACCCTGTGGCCGTTCTAAGTTGAGAGATTAAGTCCCCTTGAATCCTAAGGGTCCTTAGGGTCAAACTAGCCCACTAGGTACCTCCAGTAAGCGCCACAGAGCTGCGTTGCATAGAGGTGTAAAAAGGGGCGTGGCCTCAGAAAACCTGTCTGCAACGCAGCTCCCTGGCGCATACTGGAGATACCTGTTGGGTTAGTTGGCCCTTAGGGACCCTCAGTATTGAAGGGGAATTAATTCCCCAACTTAAAACTGGCCAGGGGGCGCGTTTGCAGAGTGCTGCAAAGAGGGGGCGTGGCCTCCGGCGAGATGCCGGTCTTTTATTTATTTATTTATTTTTAAAAGGAGGGCTGTGTGGCCCCCCTTCTTTTTCTAATTTATTGGCCCTGGGGACCCCATCCCCCCAGGGCTTGCACCCTAATTTTTTTGTTGAAAAAAATAAATTTGGAGGAGGGCCGCCGCGTGGCCCCCCTCCCAAGGCCTTAATCGGACCCGGGGACCCCAGCCCCTGGGTCATGGCCTTTTTTTAAAAAAATTCTTTAGGAGGGTGGCTGCGTTGCCCCCCTCCTCAGGCCACTTATGGCCCCAGGGATGCCATCCCTCGGGGCCGGCCTATGTTTTTTATAATTTAAAAAATATATATATTTATAGAAACACCTAGGACATGCTGGACAAACCGTATGTACCTATCACCATGACGATTTGCTTGATATTCATTAAAAGGCGACTATGCATACAATGAATCCACGTGGAATGTATTAACACCGCTAGTGAAGCTCTGACGTGTCTGATGCCCTACCGTGCCTAATCCCGGCGCCCCCGCCGGTGGGTACTCTCCAAGTAGACACCCTTGTCGTTTATTTATACAAACATGGGTAGCTATTGACGGGCACATTTAATACACACGCACACCAAGCCATTCAAAGGGGATTCGACAAAAATTCGACCAAACTATGCAAAAAAAAACCCTCACGGTTAATAAAACACACATCCACCGCCGGATGTGTAATACTTTTTATTTTACTCTCTGGAAAGGAGACAAACCTCACTTGAGAGTCACAGCGTGCTCCTGGCTGAGCCCAATGCTGTGTTACACCCACCAGTGCCCGCCAAGTGCCACACACCTCTGTGTTGTATTCCACCAGCTAGTGCGTATGCTATGACACTCTCTAGCCCATGTGCACTGTAACACCACCCCGTGAATATGTCATACCACACTTGCCTTCGCACGGGTTATATTGCCCCATTTAACGTGCCTTCCTTGATGCCTATGTTATAACGCACAGCGCTATGTCATACATATTACAATCTGGGATCCATATCTTTGTCACAGTGCATATGCAACGTTACACTCCCCAGCACATATTTTATATTACAACTTTAGAGACTAGTTAGGTTACACAACACTGCCCTGTGCATATTACACTCCAAGGCGTATATCGCATAGAACGCGCTAGTGCCTGTGCTATCTCGCGCTCTCCAACGAATCTGTCATTGCGCACAATGTATTGCATATTATATTTCACGCCCCGGTTCATCTTATATCACACTTTTTGGCGCATAGTTTATACCATATATAGTATATCCAGTTTTCATTTTCAATCGTGCTCTCAGGACTATGTTCTATGTAACACTGCGTCCACCTACACTTTTCACGGGCATTACATTTTTCGATGGGGGGTGGAGGGTCAGGGGGTGTTTCTGCCAAGTGAGCCCGGAGTCACAGTCACAAACGTCCTCTTCTTCCTGAATAAAAGTGAGATTATGCTGCATACTTGTTCATATTTTAAGTAGTTCGCACAAACACACATTTTAAAAACAATAAAGTTCCTAATACCCACCTTCTCTGAACAGTTAGCTTGCTACCCCATCCACCTCCTCCCTATCCTCTGTTGTCTGAATCCATGGACTAGCATCCTCCCTCCTGCTATGCATGGTCTGATGTGCTTCCACTGCCCTCCATTTAGCATGATGTACCAGTCCACTCCTCCTGCCTTCCATTGCCCAATTCTATGGCCCATCATTGACCTCCTGCTTAGCTTGCTGCCCCCATTCTCCTTCCCCCTGCTCTCCGATGTCTTTGTGCATGCCCCGGCTCCATCCTTTTTGCCCACCATGTTCCATGGACCTGCCACTCCTATCTACTCTGAGTGTTCTGTTGAGCTGCCACTCCCCTCCCACCTGCCTAGCATTGTCAGATGATTGTAACCTGTCCCTGCCACCTCCACCCTGCCTGTCCACATGCCATGCCCCTATCCCCTTCCTCCTGACCTCCATGGTCCATTTTACTGTCACACCCTTCTGCCCTCCCTGGTCTGTTGTGCTGCAACTGCTCCTCCTGCCTGCCCCGCGTGGTCTGTTGTGAGGCCCCTTCCCCAGAACTCTCTTGTCTGTGCTCAGGTCCTGACCCTCCCTTCTATCCTCCATGGTCCTTTGTGCATGCCCCTGCACCCTCCTTCTTGCCCATCATAGCCATTGTGCTGCCACTAACCCTCCCGCTTGTCATGCATGGTCTTCTGTGCTGCCATGGCCCCTCCCACCTTCCCTGTGTGGTCAGCTAGCTGCCCCTGACCCCCTCCCACCTTCCCTCCATGGTCTGTGTGTATGCCATCATAGTCTCACTGTTGCTCTCCATGGTGTGTCTTGTTTCTAGTGCCCATCCTGCCTGACCTCCATGGTCATCTTGCTGCTCTTGCCCTGCCCCCTTTGTCCCAGCCCCTATTCCCTCCCTCCTGGCTTGTCTGTTCCATGGTAATGCCCCTGATCCGTCCCTCCTGCCGTTTATGGTCTGTTATGCTGCAGCTTTCTCTCCTGTCTGTCCATTATGGTCAGCTAGCTACCATTGCCTCTTTCCCCTCTGTTCCCTGTTGTCCATGTGCATGGTCCTGTCCCTTCCCTATTGCTTTCTATGGATTGTTGTGCTGCACTCCCGTCCCGCATGCCCTGTGTGGTGTATTGTGCTGCTGCAAACCCTGATGCCTGCCCTGTAGGGTCAGTTCGGTGAACCTCTCCATGTCCCTCCTGTCCTCTGTTATCCAAGTACATGTCCCTACCCCAATTCCTCCTGCCTACCATGATCCAATCTACCATACTTGCGAACATTTTGAACTTGGTAAGAGGGAGATTTTGAAAAAAAACTGGGGTATTGATTTTCCCCTTTGAGTTACATTGAAAAAGAGGAGATTGTAGACAGGAGACAGATCAAATAAAGCCCATTTGAGCTTAAAAACATTGGACGTTTCCTGGCTGAAACGGGTCTGTTTGCATGTATGGTTGTACTACCACTGCCTCTTACTTCTGCCCACAATGGTCCATTATATTGCCACAGGCTCTCTTGCTAGTCCTGTATTGTTGGTTTGTTGCCCGTGCCCCCCTTTCCACTGCCATCCATAGTCTGTTGTGCTGCCACTGCCCTTCCTGCCTGCCCAGTGTGGTCAAATTGTTTCCTCTGCACTCTTCTACCTGCCTTCAATTTTCAGAGTCTGTGCCCCTGGCCTCTGCCTCTCAACAGTATCCCAATGAACAACTAGATTGCTAACATTCTATATTTATTACAAAAGTGTGGAACGTCTGACGTCATCTTGATGTAATCAAAACTGTAATACCTAGAACATTTCCTTTAGAAATTATATATATGAGAGGGTCTTATTTGCATCAAAATTATGGTTAGTGCTCTAAAAAACTAAAATGAGGACATATTTTCTGAGTTTTCAAATAGCGACAAAAAACTTTTAAATTATTTGTAATCTTTATGTTTTTTTATCCAGTTGACCACTTGATTAAATGTTGCACTTAGGGCAGAGGATGTGGTGTTACTTCCAGGGCTGCAGACTTTGCAACTGGGGAACCAGGTTGGAGTTTCTGCTTCAGCTCAACATTCTATGATTCTGGTCAAATCACTTAATCTCCCCATGTCTACAACCAAAATGAATTTGATCTTGTGTGATGTAACAAATGCTCATGTAAAGCACTCCAATACCTGACAAGTCTGCACTATATAAAACTGCAAATACACAAAAAATAAGTGTTTTGCACACTTCTGTCATTGGGCTACATGTGGGCTACATCTGGGTGATATTTGTGCTGCATTTGTGCTCTTTTGTCTGTGGTGGCCATCTTGGGAAATTTATTTGTTATAGAGTTTCCTAATTTCCTAATTTACTGCAGTCTCCTCAGTAGAAAATACTTTCAGTTTTTACTTTGGTTCCATCAAGAAGACATTCAGATGTGTCACACATTTGCCATAAATTCTGAATGTTAGCACTCTAGTTGCTCATTAGATCACTGTAGTAAAGCTACTGCTCACCAGGGAAGTCTGCTGCTGGTATTCAAAGTGCATGTTTCAGTCTGCATGTCAGAATTCTTTTATGAAATAGAGGAGGATTTGAGAAGTCACTCAAAATGTGCCCTAATTTTTCTTTCTGCAGCACTAATCATACTTTCTATGGCAAAATGAACCCCCTCATTTTGTTCCTTTTTAAATTAAATGTTTTAAGAGTTACCACTTTATTCCAATCAAGATGGCTTCAGGTGTGCAATACGTTTGTCATAAGTAGGACTGTTAGCGCTCTAGTTGTTCTTTAGAACACTCTGAGAAGCTGCAGTAGAACACAAAGGAATCAAATGACAGTCTCTGCCCTTGTTGGATGTACATGTTTTACTGAGAATGTCAGACTTCATTCTCACATGACTGAGAAAGATAATGTGAATTTACAGAAAATATACTCTCAGTTTAGCTTATAGATCACCTTCCAAACCTCTGTGGGAAAAGCATGAGAAAATAGTTTTCTCTCAAGCATGATTCATGATACCACAGCAGAAGGCTTTTTCACATGGTAAAATCACCTTAGAACACACCACAATTCCAAAAATGAGTATGGTACCATCAACAAATGATTTATAATGTAATTAAAGTCTTAAAACCTTCTATTAACTGCAATACTTTTTAATGAGGTGCTATCATGTATATTGGTCCCAAGATGGCTGCCAACACTTCTTGGATGAAGTACTGACAGCCAATCAGATCTCACGATGAGATGTGTGGTTAGGCTCCGCCCAGATATATCTATCTTTTTAACTCAAATTTTCTCAGGAACTACTGAACGGATTTACACCATTTAAGCAAAAGGCATGAGTCTGAACTGAGGACTACCTCTTTGCAAAATTTGGTGTAATTCCGTTCAGCAGTTCGGGCTGTAGCTGCGTCAACAGGTCCTATGGGAAAATGCATGGGGAAAATGCATTTTGAGACCCCCCTTTTTTCTCATCTCCCGCTTGACGAATCACCGTGAAATTTTCAGGATAGGAGCGGACCGGAGTTGGCCAAAAGTTTGGAAAATTTCACGAAGATTCGTCAATCGGCGCCAACGTTATTCCAAATAGAATGTTGCGGATTTCCTATGGAAAATAGGTCCTAACTATAACTACCTACTGGCGACTGCCAGTAGGTAATATATATATATATACGGATATATATATATATTACCTACTGGCGGTCGCCAGTAGGTAGTTATAGTTAGGACCCTGTTTCCATAGGAAATCCGCAATATTCTATTTTGAATAACTTTGGCGCCGGTCGACGAATCCTCGCGAATTTCTCAAAATAGGTGGGGCGCTACGCTCCGCTCCTACCCTGAAAGTCTCGGGGGGATTCGTCAAGCGGGGGCTGAGATAAAAGGGGGGTCCCAAAACGCGTTTTTCCCATGCATTTTTCCATAGGACCTTTAGACAGGGCTACAGCCCGAACGGCTGAACAGAATTACTAGAAATTTGGCAGAGAGGTAGTCCTCAGGTCAAGGAAGTGCCTTTTGTAGGTTTGGTGTAAATCTGTTCAGTAGATTCTGAGAAAATAGCCTTTAAATCAATATATATATCTGAGCCAGCTTACGGTACGCTTACCGTAAGCTTACCGTACGCGTACGGTGGCGTGCGCGAGCGCGATTCTGATTGGCTGTTACATCTAAGTAAACATTCGAATCGGTCGAAACCAGGAAGCGGCGGCCGCCATTTTCTCTCTCGCACTCTGAGGGGGGGGCTGTAAACAAAGGCAAAAAACATATAAAGGGGCTGTTTAGACAGCGCCCATGCACATAGCCATGTTAGTTGAGTCCTCAAAGATCCCCCAAGGCCAAAAACGGTAAATTTTTATTTTTTGAAAATTTCGCCGATTACGCTTACCGTACGCGTACGGTGCGCTTACGGTAAAAATTTTAATAAAAAAAAAAAAACACTCTCTGTGCATGGCATATTATTGTCATCACTTACAAATTAAATTTAACAGATTACCTATCACAAGGAAGCGCATAATATGTCCTCCATGTGCGCACGGTGCGTAACGTGGGCACGCGGTGCGCGTAGCGCACTGCGTGCCCACCTTGCGTGTACGGCACTAACTGCGTAAAGTGGGCGTGCGGTGCGCGAAGCGCACCGCGTGCTCACTGTGCGCTCACGGAACGAACTGCGTTAAGTGGGCGTGCACGCCACGAATGGCGTAAAGTAACTTAGCATTTAAAAAACCGTACAAATTCACTGAAAAAACCATAGGTTTCACACACGTTAGAGTTAGGAATTAGCATTTAAAAAACCTTGCTAATTCAATGAAAAAACCATAGGTTTCACACGTTATAGTTAGCTGGAAATTTTACTGATAAAAAACCAATGAAATTCCCCCGTTATAGTTACTGTAGGCAACTATAACTCACGCGACCGCAATCCTCTGCTGATGACATATGTGTCTTTATGAAAAAAAAATATTTGTAATATATGTATAGCTAAAATTTAATGGAAGAAGACATGGGCAAATAAGTGTCTAAATACAGTATTAGCATCAGCAGAGGATTGCGGTCGCGTGAGTTATAGTTGCCTACAGTAACTATAACGGGGGAATTTCATTGGTTTTTTATCAGTAAAATTTCCAGCTAACTATAACATGTGTGAAACCTATGGTTTTTTCATTGAATATATATATATTCACCTAAAAAACCATAGGTTTCACACATGTTATAGTTAGCTGGGCATTTTCCTCATGAAAAACCAATGAAATTCCCCCGTTATAGTTAGTGCAGGCAACTATAACTCACGCGACCGTAATCCGCTGCTGATGACGTCAGATATTACATCACTGATGACATATGTGTCTTACTGAAAAAAAATATATATATATGTATAGCTAAAAAAAAAAGGAAGAAGACATGGGTATATAAATGTGTAAATACAGTGATGTAATATCTGACATCATCAGCAGAGGATTGCGGTCGCGTGAGTTATAGTTGCCTGCACTAACTATAACGGGGGAATTTCATTGGTTTTTCACGAGTGAAATGTCCTGCTAACTATAACATGTGTGAAACCTATGGTTTTTTCAGTGAATTTGCAAGGTTTTTTAAATGCTAATTCCTAACTATAACGTGTGTGAAACCTATGGTTTTTTCAGTGAATTTGTACGGTTTATTTAAATGCAATTTTTTTTTTTGAGATTTTTGGTAAAAAATAATATCCAACCTATGTATAAAATAATATATGTTTACATACAGTTGTACATCACAGTTATTATCTTCTACAACTCTTCAAACTTGTATTTTTTTTAATGCATTTTTTGCTGTGCGCGTACGGTAAGCTGACGCTACGCGCTCCGTACGTCATAAGTACGGTGCGCTTACGTGATACGATGCGCGTACGGTAAGCTGATGCTACGCGCTCCGTATGTCATAAGTACAGTGCGCTTACGTGATACGTACGTGACGTACGCGTACACGCATGCGCGTTGCGCGGAAGCAATGTCGCGGTTACGCAGGGGCGTGTAATGCGCATGCGTGAGTGCATCTTACGTACACGCTCCGTAAGCGCTCCGTAAGCGTCACGTTTGCGCATGCGTACTTGTTTACGAGCGCGTACCGTAAGCTTACGGAGCACGCACGGTAGGTCATGTGATCCACAAAGAACACTTTTCATTGGTTGAAACTACTTTCAGTTCCAGAAACTTCCCACACCACACCCATTCCCCTCATTACTGCTTGAGATCCCCTAGGAGAATGAGCTGAATTGACATTGAGATACAATGGCAGAGCAGCAGACCTCTTCTGAGAGTGAGCCTAGCAGCACCATCATCATCAGACAGAGAAGGAGGAAACAAAAGGATTATTTTGTGTGGGAGTATTTTACTTTTCCATAGGGGCAGAAAAAGGTCAATGCTCCATTGGTCACTTGCACACTTTGTGACCGTGTTTTATCTAGAGGAGATCCAAGGAAGAAGTATTCCTTTGGAAATAACTCTATGATGAGACACATTAGGGATAAACATCCCAGGACCTTTGCTCGACATACTGAAGAAAACTCTTCAATAAGTCACCAGAGCCCAACCTCAGAAGCTCAGCCGAGTACATCATCGGCAGCTCAGCTGAGCCCTTCCTCTGAGGTGGGAGCATCACCTTCTTCTGCTCCTCTGGACATTAACCCTCGATTTCGGAGGGTTTCAATGAGGTGTACAACGTGTTGTGGTCTTATTGTTTATGGGGAGACCAGTGTTTCCCTTATTAACAATCAGATAGACCAGCACGTTTGTAGACGCTCATAATATTCCCATTCTTTCTTTCCTCTATCCCTGTATTAACCCAATGCCTCTTTTAAGAGCCAACCTTACCTCACAATTTTTTTTATTTTTTTTTAAGCTTTCCTTTTTGAAAATTGTTTTTTTGCCGTGCGCGCACGGTACGCGTAATAGTTACGCGAAGTTCGCGGAATTTTTCTCGCGGAATTTTTCCGTTTATGCCATGCGCGTACGCCACGGGCATTCGCCGATTTAAAAAAAAAAGAAATTAAATTAATTTTGGCCCTTGGGGGTCCTTCTGTTACCCCCTGACCAAGGCTAGGGGGTCAGGAACTGTCCACCCTGCCCCCTTTTCACGTTCTTCACCTTTGTTTTTCACCCCCTCAGACTGCGAGAGACAAAATGGCGGCCGACACTTCCTGGTTTCGACCGATTCGAATGTTTACTGAGATCTAACAACCAATCAGAATCGCGCTCCTGCACGGCGGCGGTAAGCTTACGGTACGCGCTCGGAGCGCGCCTATAGATATATATATTGATTTAAATGCTATTTTCTCAGGAAATACTGAACAGATTTACACGAGACCTTCAAAAGGCACATCCCTGACCTGAGGGCTACCTCTCTGCCAAATTTCAAGTAATTCTGTTCAGCCGTTCGGGCTGTAGCTCGGACTAAAGGTCCTATGGAAAAATGCATGGGGACAATGTGTTTTGGGACCCCCCCTTTTTCTCAGCCCCCGCTTGACGAATCCCCCCGAGACTTTCAGGGAAGGAGCGGAACGGAGCGCCCCACCTATTTTGAGAATTTCACGAGGATTCGTCAATTGGCGCCAAAGTTATTCCAAATAGAATGTTGCGGATTTCCTATGGAATCACGGTCCTAACTATAACTATCTACTGGCGACCGCCAGTAGATAATATATATATATATATATATATATATATATCGACCAGAAGAACGCTCCTTGTGAGACCACGGACCCGTGGAGGGTGGTGTGTACTCCGGAAGAGCACCCGGTATTCCAAATTTTTGTTCGTCAAGTTGCGATAAAACACACTCTCAGGCTCCAAAGTAAGTACCCAGTGGGACGTTTATTTCCACGCTACGCGTTTCGGCTAAACAGCCTTGTTCACACGACGTGTGAACAAGGCTGTTTAGCCGAAACGCGTAGCGTGGAAGTGGAAGTAGCGTAGCGTGGAAATAAACGTCCCACTGGGTACTTACTTTGGAGCCTGAGAGTGTGTTTTATCGCAACTTGACGAACAAAAATATATATATATATATATATATATATATATATATATATATATATATATATTCACTGAAAAAAACCATAGGTTTCACACATGTTATAGTTAGCTGGACATTTTACTGATAAAAAACCAATGAAATTCCCCCGTTATAGTTACTGTAGGCAACTATAACTCACGCGACCGTAATCCTCTGCTGATGCTAATACTGTATTTAGACACTTATTTGCCCATATCTTCTTCCATTAAATTTTAGCTATACATATATTACAAATATTTTTTTTTCATAAAGACACATATGTCATCAGCAGAGGATTACGGTCGCGTGAGTTATAGTTGCCTACAGTAACTATAACGGGGGAATTTCATTGGTTTTTTATCAGTAAAATGTCCAGCTAACTATAACATGTGTGAAACCTATGGTTTTTTCAGTGAATTAGCAAGGTTTTTTAAATGCTATTTCCTAACTATAACGTGTGTGAAACCTATGGTTTTTTCAGTGAATTTGTACGGTTTTTTAAATGCTAAGTTACTTTACGCCATTTGTGGCGTGCGCGCCCACTTAACGCAGTTCGTTCCGTGCACGGTTTTTATCAACTTTAATAAGCCCTGTACATTTGGTGGCCTTCGGCCACCAAAAGCACAGGGGGTGAGGTCAATGTGGATAGTGTTTTTTTTATTTCGATTTTATAATTTCATGTTGCCAAAATTACGTTTTTTTTCTCTATTAATAAGCCCTGCACATTTGGTGGCCTGCGGCCACCAAAAGCAGAGGGGGTGGGGTAAGTGTGGATAGTGTTTTTTTTATTTTTATTTTTTTACCGTAAGCGTACGGTAAGCTTACGGTAAGCGTACGGTAAGCGTACGGTAAGCGTACCCCGCGAAATTGCCGAAGAAAAAATAAAACCGTTTTTGCTCTTGGGGGATGTTTGGGGACTCCCTCAACATGACTATGTGGGAGGGAGTTGTCAAAACAGCCCCGTAACATGTTTTTGGCCATCATGTTTGATAAACAACACTCAGTGCGAGAGACAAAATGGCGGACGCCGCTTCCTGGTTTCGGCCGATTCGAATGTTTACTAAGATCTAAGAGCCAATCAGAATCGCGCTCGCGCACGCCACCGTAAGCTTACGGTAAGCGTACGGTAAGCGTACGGTAAGCGTACCGTAAGCGGGCTCAGATATATATATTGATTTAAAGGCTATTTTCTCAGAATCTACTGAACAGATTTACACCAAACCTACAAAAGGCACTTCCTTGACCTAGGGACTACCTCTCTGCCAAATTTCTAGTAATTCTGTTCAGCCGTTCGGGCTGTAGCTCGTTCTAAAGGTCCTATGGAAAAATGCATGGGAAAAACGCGTTTTGGGACCCCCCTTTTATCTCAGCCCCCGCTTGACGAATCCCCCCGAGACTTTCAGGGTAGGAGCGGAGCGTAGCGCCCCACCTATTTTGAGAAATTCGCGAGGATTCGTCGACCGGCGCCAAAGTTATTCAAAATAGAATGTTGAGGTTTTCCTATGGAAACGTGGTCCTAACTATAACTACCTACTGGCGACCGCCAGTAGGTAATATATATATATATATATATATATCCACACCAGTCCCACTACAAGAATGGGTCCGACACATGCTCCGAGGCTCAGGTAGAGATTTATTGCTTCTTCAGGCATAGATCAAATGTCCTGTAAAATACGGTGAAACGCTGGGCAGACGCATTTCAGCCTGACGGCTTTCTCCAGTGTCCGCTTCACTATTACTGTTGTTACACTTGGGGGCTCGTTTTAAAGATGAAATTACTGTTTGCTCATTGGTGCAAACAGTATGGCCCACCCTCCACTACTTCCAGCCTTGTCAGTCCTGCGTTAGTCCATGCCGATTATATATATATTACCTACTGGCGGTCGCCAGTAGGTAGTTAAAGTTAGGACCTTGTTTCTATTCAAAAAGCGTTTTTTCTTTTGCCAATATCTTTGGCGTAGTTTGATGAATCTACACAAAATTTTCAAAACTAATGGCCCGCTCCGGTCAGCACCTGTCTTGAAAGTTTTGGGATGATTAGTCAAGTGGGGGGCGAGAAAAAAGGGGGGTCCCAAAACATGTTTTCCCCATGGAAATTTCCTTGGGAATTTTGAAACAGGTTACAGGCCAAACTGCTGAACCGAATTACACCAAATTTGGCAAAAAGATAGCCCTTGGTTCAGAAAAAGACCTTTTTTTTAAATGGTGTAAATCCATTCAGTAGTTCCTAAGAAATTTCAAAAATAAAAATATCGATATCTGAGCACTGAGGAGTCACGACTCCTCCCGAGCACAAGCTGATTTCTGATTGGCTGCCAACACTCCAAACCAGGAAGTGTTGGCAGCCATCTTGTGACTCGGTAACCGAGTCACAAGAAAAGAGTGGAAAAAGGTTAAAAACAAGAAAAGGGGGCAGGGTAGAAATGCCCTGACCACCTAGGCCTGCTAAGAGGGTCCCATAAGGACCCCCAGATGCAAAAAAAACATTTTCTTTTTTAAAGACAGCCGAATTCGCGCTGGGTGGGCGATTCCGGCCGGAAAAAAAACCAAAGTGCAGACTCCCACGCTTCGTTATCTGTAAGCCCCCCGGGATGGCCAGGTCCCGGGGGCAATGTTTATACTATATGCAGGGGACCGCAGGGCCCCCCGCAGCCCCGGGGACCGCCACATCCCAGGGGCATTGCAATTATAGGTGGGGGGCCTCATGGGCCCCCCCAAGCCCCAGGGACCGTCACCACCCCAGGGCTCAAATCAAATAAATTCGTGTGGGGGGGCTCCTGCCCCCCACACTGCCCCAGGGACCACCGCCACCCAACCCCGGTGCACTAATTATTTACATAAGGGGTCCATTACAGACCCCCGGGCCCTGGGGACCACCACCTCCCCGGGGCTCTCAAAATGAAGGGAGGGGGGATGTGCGGCCCCCCTCCTGGAGCCCTTGATGGCCCTGTGGACCGCCACCCCCCAGGCTGGCTCCTGCAATGTCCCTGGGTGCCCACCCCTGGGACATTGCCGTTTGCTATGGCAGGGTGGGAGCACAGCTCCCGCACTGTCATAGCAAACCAGCTTTGCTTCGCTGAAGCGCGAGCAGGAAAACCTGCTCCCACTTCAACAAAGCAAAGCAGGTTTGCTTTTGAGCAAGGGGAGCTGCATGTCAGCAGCTCTCCTTGCTCAACAGCAATGCCGGCTCCCGCAGGACACGGGGAGCCGGCGGGAGCGGGTGGGCATTGCGGCTCCCCCCACTCTCTCCAACGCAAAGGGCCAGCCCCTGGGGATGGGGTCCCCGGGGCCAGAAGTGGCCCGGAGAGGGGTCACTCGACCCCCTCCAATTTATTTAAAAATAAATAACGGCTGTCCGGCCCCGGAGGATGGGGTCCTCGGGGCTAATAGTGAAGTGGATGTGTGTGTAGACCTAGGACTCAGTGAGTGGATATGTAGTAACTGGTATTGGTGTGTGGTTTTGAAAATGGTAGTCTGTATTTTAGAGTGGATGTATCAAAGGTCATATTAGGGTATAAGGAGGCGCATCAGATTATCACATGGATGATGTCATCAGTGATGTCATTGACCATGTCATGAATGATGTAATATGTGACGTCATAAGCAGTGCATTGCGGGGGCACGAGTTATAGTTAGCTTAACTTACTATAACGGCCGAATTTCTCTGGTTTTGTACAACTGGAAATGTCCAACTAACTATAATGTCCCTGAAACCAGTGTTTTTTTCAGTGAATTTCTAAGGTTTTTTAAATGCTAATTTCTAACTATAACGTCCGTGAAACCTATGTTTTTTCCAGTGAATATATATATAGTTTCCATAGAAAAAGCATTTTTTGTTTTGCTAATAACTTTGGCGTCATTTAAAAAATCCTCATGAAATTTCACAAAATAGTTTGCCACTCACTTCTGCTGCTGTCTTGAAAGTTTCGGGGTGATCCGTCAAACTGGGGCGATTAAAAAGGGGCGCCCCAAAATGCGTCTCCCCAGGCAATTTCCCAAAGGGATTTTGACCATGACTACAGCCCAACTTGTTGGACGGAATTACACCAAATTTGGCAGAAAGTTAGCGCTTGGTCAGAAAGAGCCCTCTTTGTTATTTGGTGTAAATCGATTCAACAGTTTTAGATAAATTTAAGAAAAAACTCATTTATATATCTAGAAGTGTGAACCCTATGCAAATCCTACTGATCTCATGTAGAGATCTGATTAACTGCCAATATTTCAACCAGGAACTATTGACAGGCATCTTGGGACTCAGACTCGGTCTCGTCCCAAACAAAAACGTATAAAAAATGGGAAGGGGGCAGGGTAGGAATACCCTGACCCACTAGGTCTGGTGTGGAGGTCTCTCCCAGGGACACTGTCAGAGCCAAAGAGTGTTTTTTTTAAAAAATTGTGTCGAAAATTGCAATGGATTTGTGAATATGCACCAAAATTAAACAAACAAAATCAAGCATGGTCTCCCGCATTTATTTCCCTTTCAGCCCCCGGCTGGACTAGGTTCCGGGGGCATGTAAATATTAAACAAAAGGGGAGGGGGCGCATGCAGCCCCCTTTCCAAGGGCCGTTTAAGCCTCAGGCACCACCACATCCCAGGGGTTTACTTTTATAAAATTAAGGGAGGGGGCGGCCGCGCAACCCTCATCCTGTGGCCTTTAAAGGCACCGGGAACCAACGCCTCTCCGGGGCTTAAATATAGAATAGGAGGGGGCCACACACTGCCCTCTAGTAGGCCTCATACGAGCCCTGGGCACCACCACCTCCCGCAAGCGTTCAACCGTAAAATGGAGCGGGCTGCATTGAACCCACTCCTTGACCTAGTAGGACCGACTGGACCATGACTTTCCCGGGGCCAAAAATATAAGCTAAAGGGGGAGTGGGCCTAGGCTGTCCCCTCCTGGCACCTGGGCCATATTCTGCCCCGGGGACCACCACCTCCATGAGGCAGGCCCTTCAAAATGAAAGGAGGGGGCAGCATGGCCCCCCTACTGGAGCCATTAATGTCCTTGGGGACCACCACCCAGGCCTGGCTCCATATCTCCCAAGGTGTCCACCCTCAGGAGATGACAGTTTGATTACGCTTATAGGGAGCTTTGACAGATCTAGTCAAGCAAGAGCAAACTGTAAGTTCGCTCCCAGGGGACAGGAGCAGGAAAACTGCTCCCGCTTGTTGGGAGCAGACTTTCCATCTGTTAGGGCAGGACAACTGATGAAAAGATTACTCCCACATGCAGGGAGCAGCATTTTTGGATGCTCCCTGCATGTGGTAGCAATGCCGGCTCCCGCTGGAGGGAGGGAGCTGGCAAGGACCATGGGGGCAGTATCCTGAAGCACACTAGGTGGGCTTCAGGATATTGGGGTTAAGAGGCCAGGCCCAGGGGATGGGGTCCCCAGGGCCGAAATCAGCCCAGGGAGGAGGTTGCATGGCACACTTTCCCCATTACGTTTTGGCCAGGCCACAGGTTATGGGGCCCGAGGCTGAAATCGTCTCCCCTTACCTTGTATTTTTTAAAAGCAGGGTGGATGGTTCACCCTTTTAAGTATCCTGAGTATGCAAATGCCCAAAATCATCTGCAAGCTCTGCTCATTTGGCCCCACACCATTTTTCATAGTAATATGCAAAGGTCTTCCCGCCTTTTCCCACGTTGATGGACAGTTTACCAAAAGGCCCACAACTGCGTTTCCAGATGATTTGGGGGACGCGTTCTTGATGTAGAGGAATGTGAGGACATCTCCACCAAACAAGCAAGCACTTACTTAATATAGTTAGGAGAAAGTACCCTTGCTTGGTGGAGATTCACCTCTTTGCAAATCTCGTCATCTTCTCCTGACGAGGATTCATGTTATTATAGATTTGTGGATAAAAAAGTGCTGCAGGAACAATCACATTGCCAAAAATGCATACACACAAGGTCACAGATGACATTACCTTGTGGTCTTATACGCAGCTGTGGTGTAGATTATGCACTATACATTTACCCAAAGAGGTAGCACTTACTAATTAACTAGTAAAAAGTACTCCAGTTGGGTAGACATTTTTGGCAAAACTGTTGACTCGTCTTGGAAAAAATGAGGTTCCATTCTGGCCCTGATGCTTATTTCACAGACATTAAACCTCAACAGGAAGCACTTAAAAATATAAACACAGCTGGCGCCCCAGTTGAAGCTCTACTTCTGTAAAGCACAAATTATCCTAACTTTTCGGGCTTGGTGAAGAAAAGCAAATGTGTTTTCTCTTGTTCTACACGTTGAAAACCAATCTGAAATCCTTAATGGAGGCGAATGCATCATTGATCTATT
This sequence comes from Triturus cristatus, assembly GCF_964204655.1. Lineage (NCBI taxonomy): Eukaryota > Metazoa > Chordata > Amphibia > Caudata > Salamandridae > Triturus > Triturus cristatus. Next base: position 460,281,169 of record NC_140590.1, on the reverse strand, counting down.
GAGGGGGCAATCTGATCTGTAGTGACTGTGACAAGTGGTTTCTTTTCTGTCTTGAGAATAGAGTCCATGGTTCTCCCTTTTAATTACCCTGAGTATGTATGCAAATGCCCCACATCATCCCCACGGTCCGAGTGTTTGCCTCTGCCCTGTTTTTAGGTCTCGCCTAGGCAGCGCACATGAGCTGCTCTTGGAGAGGGCCTTTAGCAATCGATCTTCACTTTTCAAGCACTGCACTCGTACTTGCGGCGGCATCCACCTTGCGGGAGCGAGCAGTGGCGCAGCCACGTTAATTACAAACATATGGCCACAAGCACGAGTGCTTGAAAAGTGAAGACCGCTTGTTTCTATTAGAGTGCGTGTTGTTTTGCCGTCTCTCTCGTATGCTGCTTCCCGCCTCAAGCACTGTGCGCTCCTCGTGTTGGTCTTTATTTCCCCAGCGCATCCATTGCTTTCTCATGCAAACTTTTTTTCTTTTATATTTATTTTGTTATTCTATACCTGCCTTGAGCTCCTGAGTTGGTCCCAATACAACGCCCGTTGCGCCCCGTGCACTCCTCATCTGCTCCTCTGTTGTTTCCCACCTCTCCCAGAGCTGTCCTTGAAAAAAAATTGTTTGCAATTTTATCGAGGGCCAGCAGCTGTCATCATTTGCTGCCAGGCCACTCAATTTCTGAAAATCGCTTTTGCACGTTGAACTTTTTTTTTCTTTACTTACCGCTCCATATGCCGTCTGACGTTTTCTTTTGTTTGCATTCGCAAATTGTATTGTTAATAGCACGGGCGCAATTTTTTTAATAAAGTTAATGTATTTCCAATGAACTCTATTTAAAAATCAATTTTCCTTTTCAATCTGGAATGAGAAAACAACTATCAAAGTGCACCGAAGTCATAGAAAATTGCTGCAATTCAATTTTTCTCAAGAGTGAATAAGTTTATGCCAGTTACACATCGTGACATCTTGAAACCCTCTGACAGTAACTACCAGAAGACATCAAACTTCAAATCGCGAATCCCCAATAGCAGGAAACGGAATCTCGCCTAGGAATGACAAATATTTTTTAAATGGCTATGTGCTGAATTTAGGCATTTCCTTAAAGTGCAGTGCAGGATGTCTGGTAATGTTTAAATCTCCTTCACTTCAACTACACCTTTCTGGCTTTTAATGACACAAGCTGTGGGGCGCCTGATTCCCGAAGACTTAGGTCAACCCTAAATAAATCTCCACCTTCACTCCCCCCTCACTCCCTCCACCTCCTTCACTCACCCTCTCCCTCCAACATCACACCTTCACACCGCCATCCCCCACCCCCCACCCCTCACTCCCTAAACCTCCACACCCCCTCCTCCCATCCCCTTCCTCCCTGCACCTCAATTTCACTCCTCCCCTCCCCTCCTGACCCCCTCCCTCCCAACACCTCCACTCCCCCCTCCCCCCACTGCCCCCTTCCTTGCATAAACAATAAAACTAGAACACATTTTTGATGTTAATTCTGGTTTTTATTAGGATACTTCAGTTGTATATAATGTTTTCTAGGTTATATATAAAGTAACAAATGGTTATAACACTTTTTTAATTATTACTTATAACTTTTAAACATGCTGTGCAACATTCACAATGCTCTGCAACACATATTAAAAACTTTGACAGAGCCAATAGCTTTCTCTAAACACTTATAAGGCCCCAAAGACGAGACCTATTGGCTATGCCAATGCTTGTTCTAAGTAGTATGCATAGGTATTTCCCCCCCTTTCCCACATTGATGGACAGCTTATCAAAAGGCCTCAGAGTGCGTTTCCTGCAGATTTTGATGACGCGTTCTTGATGTAGAGGAGTTTTTGAGGACATCTCTACCGAACAAAGACCCTTGTTTGGTGGAGATTCCCCTCTTTGTAGTCTCACCATCCTCTCTAGTTCAGGCTTAATGTTATCACAGATTTGTGGATCAAGATGCTCAAGGAACAATAACATTGCTGAAACTACATGCGCACAAGGTCACTTTGAGACATTTCCTCATGGTCCATTACGCAGCTGTAGTGTAGAATATACACTAGTTATTACCCAACGAGATAGCACTTACTAATTAACCAGTTGAAAGTACTCCAGTTGGGTAGACTTTTTCTGGAGAATTGTGGACTCTTGTTGGATAAAGGGCAGGTGATATTCTGTTCTGGTCCAGGCAATCACACAGCTAATGACACACCCACACAAACACTCACTCACGCACCCATTCAGCCACTCTCATCTATACTCACGGACCCAAACAGCCACTCACACAATCCACATAACCACTCACACACAAATCACAGGCCCATACAGCCACTCAAATATCCAGACAACTATTCACACACCCATACAGCCACTCACACACCCACTTACAGCCACTCACGTAACCACTCGTAGCCAATCACACACCCATCACAGACTCATACAGCCACTCACATACCTACTCACAGACCCATACAGCCTCTCACAAAACGGGACACACACCCACACAGCTATTCACGCACCCACTCACTGACCTGTACAGCCACTCACACACCCACTCATAGACCCATACAGCCACTCACGCACCCACACCCACTCATATACCGACACAGCCACCCCCACAGCCACTCACTGGCCCATACAGCCACTCACACACCTACAAAACCACTCACACACCCACTCACAGACCCATACAGCCACTCACACACCTGCTCAATGACCTATACAGCCACTCACACACCCACTCTCAAAGGTTACAGGTAGGAAATAAAAATTAAAAAAACCTTAGAAATTCACTAAAAAACCCAAAGGTTACAGGGACATTATAGTTAGGAAATAACGTTAATAAACCCATAGAAATTCATTGAAAAAACAGAGGTTACTAGGATGTTAACTCAGGCTCAGGTTTCACTCATACAAACCCAGTGAAATTCAGCATTTCTAGGAACCTGAGCTAACTATAATGTACACCCCTGCAACGCACTGCTTATGACCTCACATATTACATCACTCATGACATGGTCAGTGACATCAGTGATGACATCTCAAATGACATCACTGATGACATCATCCAGTGAGTGTAAGTGTTTTGTAAACATTTCTGAGACTTAAAGACATATACTAAGCTACTGCATAAGTTAAATTACTATTCTTTCTATACTACTTTTAAGTGATACTATTTGGTACATATGTCATCTGAGTGGTTTTTTGACTATATGTATCCATGTGTGAGTGAGTGTGTGAGTGGTTATATAGGTCTGTGAGGGGGTGTGTGAATGGCTGCATGGATGAATGAGTAAGTGTATGGGTGAGTGAGTGGCTGTTTGAGTGGCTGTATTGGAGAGTGACTGTCTGCATGAGTGGCTGTATGGGTGGGTGAGTGGTTATGTGAGTGCTTATCTGGATGTGTGAAAGGGTATATAAGTGGTTGTGTGGGTGTGTGAGTGGGTACATGAGTGGTTGTAGGGGTGAGTGAGTGGTTCTGTTGAGAGAAAGTATGGGTGAGTGAGTGGCTGTGTGAGTAGTTGGTTGGTGAGTTGCTATGAGAGTGACTGTACATATGAGTGAACGGGTGTGTGAGTAACTCTATGGACGAGTGAGTGGGTGTGTGAGCAGTGACATGGGTGTGTGTATGAGTGGTTGTGTGGGTATGTGAGTGATTCTGTGGATGATGTAATCAGTTATGTCATTTGAAATGTAATCAGAGATGTCACTGACTATGTCATGTGTGATATAATATGTGAGATCATAAGCAGTGCATTGCCGGGCGTAAGTTATAGTTAGCTCGGTTAACTATAAAAGCTGAATTTCACTGGTTTCAGTACAACTGAAATCTGAGTCTATTTATAACATTCCTGTAACCTTTGTTTTTATCAGTGAATATATATATATATATATATATATATATATATATTAGTTAGGACCGTGTTTCCATAGGAAATCCGCAACATTCTATTTTGAATAACTTTGGCGCCGATTGTCGAATCCTCGCGAAATTTTCAAAATAGGTGGGGTGCTCCGCTCCTTCCCTGAAAGTCTCGGGGGGATTCGTCAAGCGGGGGCTGAGAAAAAGGGGGGGTCCCAAAACGCGTTTTCCCCATGCATTTTTCCATAGGACCTTTAGTCCAAGCTACAGCCCGAACGGCTGAACAGAATTACTAGAAATTTGGCAGAGAGGTAGTCCTCAGGTCAGGGATGTGCCTTTTGCAGGTCTGGTGTAAATCTGTTCAGTAGTTCCTGAGAAAATAGCATTTAAATCAATATATATATCTATAGGCGCGCTCCGAGCGCGTATGGCAAGCTTACCGTACGCGCACGCTGCCGTGCGCGAGCGCGATTCTGATTGGTTGTTAGATCTTAGTAAACATTCGAATCGGTCGAAACCAGGAAGTGTCGGCCGCCATTTTGTCTCTCGCAGTCGGAGGGGGTGAAAAACAAAGGTGGAGAACGTGAAAAGGGGGCAGGGTGGACAATTCCTGACCCCCTAGCCTTTGTCAGGAGGTCCCAGAAGGACCCCCAAGTGAAAACATTTCTTTAATTTTTTTTTCGAAAAATCGCGGTGTGCGCGTACGGTAGAAACGGAAAAATTCCACGAAATGCGGAACGCGCACGGTGTAAAACCTTAAAAAAAAAAAAAATACATAACTTAGCATTTAAAAAAACCATACAAATTCACTGAAAAAACCATAGGTTTCACACACGTTAGTTAGGAATTAGCATTTAAAAAACCTTGCAAATTCACTTAAAAAACCATAGGTTTCACACATGTTATAGTTAGCTGGACATTTCACTCGTGAAAAACCATTGAAATTCCCCCGTTATAGTTAGTGCAGGCAACTATAACTCACGCGACCGCAATCCTCTTCTGATGACGTCAGATATTACATCACTGATGACATATGTGTCTTTCTGAAAAAAAAATATTTGTAATATATGTATAGCTAAAAATTAATGGAAGAAGACATGGGTAAATAAGTGTCTAAATACAGTGATGTAATATCTGACGTCATCAGCAGAGGATTGCGGTCGCGTGAGTTATAGTTGCCTGCACTAACTATAACGGGGGAATTTCAATGGTTTTTCACGAGTGAAATGTCCAGCTAACTATAACATGTGTGAAACCTATGGTTTTTTAAGTGAATATATATATATATATATATTTATTATCTACTGGCGGTCGCCAGTAGATAGTTATAGTTACAACCTAGTTTCCATAGGAAATCTCAAAATTCTATTTTGAATAACTTTGGCGCCGGTTGACGAATCCTCGCAAAATTTTCAAAACTAATGGGGCGCTCCGTTCAGCTCCTACCCTGAAAGTCTCGGGGTGATTCATCAAGCAGGGGCCGAGAAAAAAGGGGGGTCCCAAAACGCGTTTTCCCCATGCATTTTTCCATAGGACCTTTAGACACAGCTACAGCCCGAACGGCTGAACAGAATTACTTGAAATTTGGCAGAGAGGTAGCCATAAGGTCAAGGAAGTGCATTTCGCAGGTCTGGTGTAAATCTGTTCAGTATTTCCTGAGGAAATAGCATTTAAAAGCATATCAATATCTATACGCGCGCACCGTGCGCGCACGGTGCGCGCACCCTGCCGTGCGCAAGCGCAATTCTGATTGGTTGTTAGATGTCGGTAAACATTTGAATCGTCGAAACCAGGAAGTGTCGGCCGCCATTTTGTCTCTTCTAGTCTGAGGGGGTGAAAAACAAAGGTGGAGAACGTGAAAAGGGGGCAGAGTGGATAGTTCCTGACCCCCTAGCCTTGGTCAGGGGGTCACAGAAGGACCCCCAAGGGAGAAAAAAACAATTTTTCTTTTTTTTTAAATCAGGAGTTGCGCGCACCCTGCGCGCACGGTGTAAAACCTGAAAAAAAAAATAAAAACATAACTTAGCATTTAAAAAACCGTACAAATTCACTGAAAAAACCATAGGTTTCACACATGTTATAGTTAGCTGGACATTTCACTCGTAAAAAACCAATTAAATTCCCCCGTTATAGTTACTGCAGGCAACTATAACTCACGCGACCGCAATCCTCTGCTGATGACGTCAGATATTACATCACTGATGACATATGGGTCTTTCTGAAAAATAAATATTTGTAATATATGTATAGCTAAAGATTAATGGAAGAAGACATGGGTAAATAAGTGTCTAAATACAGTGATGTAATATCTGACGTCATCAGCAGAGGATTGCGGTCGCGTGAGTTATAGTTGCCTGCAGTAACTATAACGGGGGAATTTCATTGTTTTTTTACGATTGAAATGTCCAGCTAACCATAACATGTGTGAAACCTATGGTTTTTTCAGTGAATATATATATATATATATATGTATATATATATTTCAAAGGTACTTATATATATTAATTGTGACATTATTGACAAAAAAGCACAACATGCTATACAGAATTCCTAACAAATTCTAATGATCAATAAGTCATGACTCCCTGTAATATTTGCAAATGGTTAAGGTAGTAGAACGCTATGATGTGTATTTTGTTTAAAAAGCATCTTAACATAGGATTCAGTATTTTTGAGATGTGCTCTTTTTATGGGTTTACCCCTAAATTCATTGTAACTTTAAATTCCATTGAAACATTTTTTTTCTCGAAATAATTACATACAAATAGGTGGTGACTGTAGTGCTTGATACAACATATGGTGTTTTGTAGGATTATGCATCAAGAGGTCCTATTTGTCTAGCCGATGTATCCCATTTTGTCAATTTCAGGAGCCCATGCTGTTGTCATACAGGTTACATGTGACTCTGGCAAGTCACAAAACTGTCAGTATCTGGGGATGTAATAAAGAGGCATGAGGTAGAATCAAGAAATTCCGGCCTTGGTATTCAGCACCCTAACCTTCGATAAGGCTAACCATGGGCTTTTGAACAAAACTTTTGGCCCCAGGACTTATGCTTTTATAAAGTAAGCACTGCTATATATGCACTTTTAGGAGCCTACATCATTATCATGCTAGTAAGGTGGTTTAGCAGAGTTTAGGAGCACACAGACACACTTGAACCATTGAAAAACGAAAACTAAAACTGTACTCTCTTTGTTTGAGAATGAACCCTGGAAGAGCCAGGAAGTTCCCCTCCGAGGGCTTCGCCATCCTGACCCCCCGCTAGAAGCGGACCAGGGCCTGCACCCGTAGACAATCTAACTCACCAATATCAAATATGATATATAATATAAAATCAGTTTATAAAATGGATGTTGCAGAGGCCTTTATGCAGGTTTGAGCCTAATCCTGCTACAATTGTCAGTTCACGGGCTGCGTGGCCCCTGTTGGGTGGTAGGTGCCATGTTGTCGTGCTCACTTCCTGACCAGGGACCTCTAATGTTTGGCATCCCAAGACCTGCTTGATCACCAAGCACCCGTTCTACCCCTCTCTGGAGTGCCTTGTTTTTGCTCTTCTGTTTGCTTCAACTCTGCGGCAACTGCAATTTCACCAAATCCATGCCCCCTCCCTTTCCTGCTTATCTGATGTGGGTGGGTAGATCTTCGCATCAGATGATGTACGAATGAGCTGTTAGGGCTGCTTGTCCTCTGTTTGAGCCACGCCTCCCCACCCCAGCCTGATTGGCCTGTTCAAAGGAACAGCACTGGCCAATAGCGAGCAGAGATTTTTGTGCCGCTTGACTTCTCGCCTTAGTGCCAGGCTCCATTGCTTAAGTTGCAGTGGCCCCTTAGGCAACTGGCCCTTGAGCACCTTGCTGTTGTGGACTGGGTCTTCTCTCTAAAAAGCCACTCTTGCCACCCAGCCATAAATTATACCCCCACAGCAACTCTGCTCCGATAAACCACACATATTCGCTGTTTGAAGAAAAAAGTTAATCTTTTATGACACATTTGACAAAATGTGTAGACAATCAAACTTCACCAATACCAAACATGATACATAATATACAATCAATCCATAAATTGGATGGTGGGGGGACCTCTGAGTAGGTTTGAGGCTTAATCCTGGTACCAATTGTCCTTTCAAAGACCAGGCACCTCCGGTTGGGCAGCAAGTGCAGTGCCTGCATAATGTTTCCCACCTCCTTCCCAGGGAGCTCTACTATTTGGCATCTCAAAGCACGCTGGCGCATGAGGCACCCCCTAGATACACCAATCGCACGCTAGTATTGCAGTCCGTCTCCAGCAAGCCTGAAACCTTTGGGAGCAGCTGTCCCGAAATCTAGCTGGGCCTGTCAAAGCACCTCACCCGCGCATTTGCCTGCCAGACCCACTTGAAGATTTGTCTTCTGTCTGCCCATTTCTATGGACGCAACACGTAGGTATGCCTGACTAGTCACACGGATTGCTTGTCCTGCGGATCCTCTGCAGGAGTTGAACAGATGTCAACACCAAACTGTCACTACATATCTCTTGTATGCATTAGAGACCCACCTGCCCAGCCTCATTATAACCGCCCTCTGCAACCCGTGTTACACTGTTGTGGTGGCTGCCTGTAGTTTCGGGGTGACTGACAATCGAAGCGGAAACAGCATTGATTGAATTAGGTGATTTATTATCCAGATAAAACAAAGATAAATGACCCACAGCTATCTGACAAGTCGTTCAGGAGGACGGTCAGAACGTTCTGACCTTTCTTCTGGCAACCAGCGATGGGTTCTAGAATGGCGCATCATAAATAACAAAGAAGAAAGACCATACATAATAAACATGACAAAGTAATAAGAAGCAGAATTAAAGTATAACAAGTAAAGGCTACTACACTGCCGCATGCTGAATTAAAGGAAAATGTAATTTGCTAGCAACTGGATCATTTAAAGAGTTATTTAATCAAAGAGTAAATCTAGACTGAACATGATCTAGTGGAAACAAATAGAATTAATCTAGGAGCAAAAGTTCAAATAATTGAGGATCTGAATTAATCAAATACGAGAAAGACAGATGTACACACTCATAAATTCAAGAAGAGTGTCTGTATAATTTGTGTCAAGAGGTAATCGAAGGTATAGGGTACATAAAGTATACACAACCTAACTAGGTCCCTGATTACGATGTCGGGCGGACACCGTTGCGGAATGTGGACTGACCGACCTCAGGTCAGCGGTTCCGACTGCATCATTTGGATGCGACCGCACACAATACAGTTGGAAACAAGCATTTTTATATGGGAGCTTGTGCAGCGGGTGGAAATCACCCGCAGCATAAGCTCCCATAGAAAAATGGATGTTTCCGGTGCCTTCCACATGGTGCAGTGATGTTTAGGTGGGCACCTATGGGCGAAAATGCAAAGGCCAGTGGGGAAGGGTGCCTGCAGGGCCCCCCAAGTTGGTTTCAGACAACCAATCCATGTGGGAAAGGCCGACATGGATTGGCTGTCGGAAACCGACATCATAATCCAGACAGCAGAAACGTCGCCCTTAAGGGATCATGAGACCTTTTTGACTGGCCGTCGGAACCGCATCGGATTCCCCGGCTGGTTTAAACTCTGACCGCCATCATCATAATACGGCGGTCGGACTTCAAACCTACAATGTCGGTCAGAAAGCCTCCGACCAGAAGTCGGAGGCTTTCCGACCAACATTGTAATTAGGCCCATAGATTAATCATGTATAAACACAATAAGTCAAGGTCTTATTTCTACACCATAGACTAATGTATGCAACTCTCTTAGTATATGAAATCAGTCCTCTGTATGCATCAATTAATTTGGGGATTCAAAGATTTAAACGTGAGAAGTGGAGCAGACGTTTACGTTTCTATCTCTTATGTCAATAGTAAAGCAAGACCATCACCAGGACCATGTAAGTTAGAAGAGTTTTAAGATGACCCAGAAAGAGAAAGAACTAATGAGAAAGTAATAATGGAAAGGCCAAATATTAACGAAAGTACGCCTGTATGTAGATGTAAGTGCCCGTGACACAAACTCCGAAAGGTTCCCTCGTTTTACACTGCAATCAACTCATGAAGTGTAAAAATCATGTTATTACATAAGTATTCCGAAATAGATGTTGAACATAAGTATAATAAAATCTAGACTTCCAAAGTGCCTAGCTAAGTGTGATATAAATATACTGTATAATCATCCAGAGTCAACAGTCAACAAGTACCTTAAAGACCATACTCACACGTGGCTGGCACAAATCGGCTTAATGCAGTTTTTAATGAGCTAGAGCAGGGCTCTCCAAAGTTGGTCCGGGAGGGCCGGGGCCATGCAGAGTTTTAGCATATCCCCATTTAGATAAATTTAGTTATCTTAAAAATCTGGCATGGTACTGGCCCTCAAAGACCGACTTTGGAGAACCCTGAGCTAGGGATGAGTAAGTATAAAAATAATCAAATTAAATTGATTCAAAGTGTAAAAGTTTAATAGGTGGACTTGTAATTTAGATCACCGATTGAACTGGTTTGGGGACAAGAAAAGCTGGAGAAATAAAAATAAGTCAGTTGGACCAGTGACTAATATTTATATGCATTGGGAGAGGGATGAATGGAATACAACTCTCAACTCCACTGAATCAATTTAGGGGGAGCAGTCGGCTATCTTCGTGCATACTGGCAATATTGGCAAGTTTTGTGTGCGCATTTCTGTTGTCAACCTTGTGCAAGGCGTGAACTGCAGTGTGAAGCATTATATTCGTCTGGACTTCAGAAATATCAGCAGTATCAGATGATAAATATGGTGTGCTGGAAGAACACTCTGTGGCTGCTTTCCTTGCACCTCCATTCCTCTCTCCATTGCAGATCTAATGGGCATCCTCGCCACTCTCAAGACTACCTCCCATAAAGAAGGAGGTATCCCCTTTAAAATAATGAAGTAACGCAGCCACATTTTTGTGCCTCGAGAATGTCAAAATTGTGTTCAGAGTACACAAATATGCACATCATTTCTCCTAAATGCCTAAACCTCTTCAAGGAAAATCTTAGTCTGAAAAAGCGAGAACGCGTATTTATTTCAGGAAGCCATTTACTTACAATCTGGAATCCTCCATGTTGAGTTCTCTGTCCCATAGTTCTTCAGGAAGAGGAGTAGCTGGGTTATATCATTATTCCCAATTTAAGATGGTGGGCGCAGTGCATTCTTATTGCTGACCCTTTCAAGATGGCACCTGTACTTCCTGCGATTTCACTTCCTATTTTCTGGAACCTTCTATATCCCACAGTTGTCTAGGAAGAGATAGAGAGTAACATTATCATCATTCTTAACCTACGATGTTGGGCGCCGTGGATTCCTATTGCTGCTTCCCAATCCAAGGTGGCTCTTTTTGTTCCTGAGATGTCCCATCCTGTTTCCTAAATATAAAACACTGCCGAGGTAAGGGGAAGGTGCGCCGAAATGCAGCTAATAGTATTTTTTGTCATTTGTACTAGATTTTTGCCCCATTGTTTTTCCTCATAATTTTCCTTGGATTGAAGAATCCTCTGTAAGTCTCTCCTGACAATGCCCTGTTTCCTGGTTCTTCTCTACTCAGCACTGGGTAATTTAGTGTCCTGATTCTCACCAACTCGTGGGCAGTTTCTCCGAATGTCTTCTGTCTGCTTTTGGGGGATTTTTCCTTTTGGAATTTTTCCTCCATGGTAACCTTACTTGAGGGAACCTGCTTGATGTGCATTGTTGCTGTTCATTGGTGGTATTGTGGCTACAGGAATGAAGCATGCTAGATTGAGGCAGCACCGATGTCAAGACAGAATCCTCAGTCCAGTGCAGAACCTGGTACAATGACGCATTGACACCCTTCCTCAACATGAAAAAGTACACCTAAATACAGGCCACAATATAGGCCACGTAGTTAACCATCCACCCATAATGCACATATCTTTCCTCGGTAAGATATTTTCAAGAACGGAGCTGGCACACAGTTGCAGTACCAAATCAACACCAACCACTACCAACACAACTACCAGCATGGCTTCAAGATCCAATGCAGCAGTGTTTCTGCTAACAAATTAGTAGTAGAAAGAGTACCTATTTATGGCAATCAACATTGACCCGTCCCTCCTTATCTGGCTCAATGTATTCGCAGCCTGTGACACAGTTATCTCCCACTTATTAATACCCTATTAACTTGAATTGGTTCACTTTCATTTTAATAATACCCTACATAGATAATAGTGATTATTATTATGCCTTTCAGTTTATTTAACTGCACTGGCTTGTAAGATGATGAATGGCAGGCATAGAGCTTGGCAACTTATATATCTACATTGACCTCTAAACACTCTCATTGGTATTCAAGTGTGGGATCCAGCATCGCTACAGTCAATGTAGTCCTCACTAAAAGCATAATGGTGTAGGAAGTTGTTGAGTGTTCATATTGACTTTAAAGGCATTTAGAAAAATGCACTAACGTCTCAAGCCCATAGCAAAAAAGTGGTAAAAAAACTGTCCAATCTGTGCCATTTTAGGATTCTCTGTCATGGTATTTGGAACTTTTAGGTTCTGCCTGCAGGGTTCTAACTTCTTTTTGGCCGTGCGGACTCATAAAAGAACAGTCACGCTTTAGTATGGATGTCTTGTACCTTCTTTTTATATTTGGAACTTTGGACTGAGTTATTAATAAAGCTGGAACCCCCGCTCTTTAGGGAGCGCCGCAGACCTCGTCAAGATGAAATAACTTCTACGTCTGCAATGGCTGATTCGCAAGATTGTAACACCGCTTTTCTACACTTTTGTACCCTCTGGATTATCTCGCTCTGTACATTCCTCAAGGGTCGGTTCTCAGTTTCTGTCTTGCCACCCGGAGTAGAAAGTTTGACCTCCTTAGGCATATACATTCAGAACTTTTCTTAGATAAACTTCTCATTAACTGTATCGATCTTAGGATCAAACTAAACCGCAGAAAGGACTCATTCTGTCCCATGAGCGGGAATGCAGAACAGTATAAACTGGTCATACTGTCCTCTAGTTTGCCTGTAAAGAGAGTAAAAGTGTCCCCAAATATCAGACTGGCTCATGCTGAAGCTTTACAGCTATGAAACACCAAGTACACCGTTGAAAGAGTAGCTCTGAAGATATTCAGCATCCCAGCCGGTACCAGATTAACCCAGCAGCTAAATTTATTTTTGGGCCAACTACCGTAACTTACCATAGGTTTTGTCGATAACATGGCTTATAGCACTGTCTATACCTCAAACCTGTTCAATTTCAAACACTATGACATCAGCTGTTCCTTGAGGGGGCTGTGATTCCTGCAAAACTGTTCACACTGAGTTTCGGTGACGCTAATTTTATTAGGTAATATCTGGGCTTGGTTTCGATAACCGGGAAGCACCTGCATGATTTGGGAGTCATTGTATCAAGAGAAGGCTATGGGGCAGGCTACACGCTGTTCGCTTTTGATCTGACTCCTGACATGGAAAACGGTGACCACTATAACGTGATCATAAATGGAAATATAAAAGCTGAAATCTGTTTTAGGCAGCCCAGGGGACCAATGTGAACATGGTTGTTATCTCTGTTTTCAACAATATCATTCGGATTAACGACGCCCGGCAGATTTAGTTTGACTTTCTTTAAAGTATTGTAAAACAGACACTGTTCAAATTTGGGATTTCTTAATCCACCATAAATACACTAAGAAATAATTTCATGGTGTCTTTCCAAGCAGCACCCTCTCTGGTGAAAAAGGGTCCAAAAGACCCTGCACACTTGTATTGAACACAGATCCGCACTACATGGAAGGAACTCACTGGTTGGCCCTGTTTGTAGATAAAGACAAGGTTACAGCATTTAACAGTGCAGCAGCATTACGCCTGGGTGGAAATCTCCACCGCACTATGCGGAGCTCTGCGAGCAGCAGAATGCGTTAGATAAATGCAGTTTGCAGTGATTTTCAGTCCAAGGTGCTTGTCCGCACTGTTCAATCATTGCGAATAGCAACATGCACAGTGCAAGCGGGCGCTGCTTCCTATTTGCCGCTCGAGTAGATTTTTACTTGAGAGGCAGCTTTCTCAACATGAACGGACGGTTTCTAAACGCGAGCGGTCACGAGCATACGCGATCACATCATTTGATGTTGACAATCGCGAACGAGGAAAAATCTTGCCGGGAGGTGGATTTTCCTCGCTCGCGCTCACCAACTTGATGTTGACTAACACAAGTGAGGAAATAAACTCTGCTCCGCTACGCGAAGCGGAGTTTTTTGGAACTCTGCGAGCGCCGCGTAACGCGGAGTGCGGAAAACTCCACAAACTCTGCGAGCGGAGCGGAGTTCACTGACCAGACTTAAGCAGCATTCACTGTGCATAGCAAAGATATAAAACCTATATTCAAATATCTTAAAAAAAGCTGCTGCGAGGGTAGAATATAACAAATTACAGGTACAGGATTCTCTCGCCATCACATGCGGGGAGCATTATGTATATTATTATTAGTAAAATGTCCGAGGGTATGACATTTAGATTTTTTTTTAATCTGTGTTTGAATGACCAAGTTAACAATGACTGTGTTATGAAATATGTGAAAAAAACTCTAGGTCTACATCAAGCGTTGTTAAAACAGAATATGCTGTAAGGTTGCGTAACACCTCTTATTTGCAATGATGGGTGTCTAAAATAAAAAAAATTTAAAAAGTAATACAGACTCTGCATATTTATTCTAAAGCAAAGGTGCTCATTTAAACTGTTTTTAAAAGATGACAGGAACATGTTGAAAGGTTTAAAGGCTTATTTACAGAACAGTTTCTTTATACAAGCGACATACTGATAAACTTTACTAAAGAAATAAAAGAAGAAAAATGTCAAACATTTTAACTATGGCAAACTATACACACAAATACATGCACGCATATACAACAGTTCAAAAGTCAGAATAAACATTAGCGAGGTAACCACGTGTTAATTTTGAACAATGTCTTTTTAGGTTCCAGCAGCAGGGCCATGGTGCTCCATGAGGGGGATAGCTGGGGAAAGAAAGGAGATGTTGGCATCTTGGGGTGGGGGTGAAAAACAACAGGTGTTGGCATACTTGGGTGGCTGTAAGTCAGATCTTTCAAACTTTTAAGCAGCCACCTGTGTTTAGCATTATCAACAATAGTTGAAGGAATGGTGAGTTCCGCAGAGGCTTGCAGAAATTGTTCCCAACTTCTAGGCACTTTGTGGAGCAATAGTGTTTTGGGGTGCGTAAGACCTTTGACTAGTTCGTACGTGTGAGAGCCAACAACCAGCTGACCTTTGTAGAGGAATTCACCTTTCTCATTCCATGAGGCCAGGTATTTAGAAGCTTACATTTTACTTTTTCTTCAACAATGATGTCTGAGGATGGTGGGGATTCTAGAAGTGCTGAAGTGGGTGTTTGCGGCTGTTTAGAGTCAGGGGCATGTAGATTCAATCTGGGTTTTTTTATCAGTCACATGCCTGTAATATTTTTAAAAGGTTTGAAGAGCACTGAAGGAAAGACCTGCTTTGCTGTAAGGTTTTAAATCAGATTGGTTCAAAATGTCTTCAATCTCGGCATCCAGGTGCTGCGTCTCATTTTTCCAGCTATCCCAGGCATCACCCGTAGATGTCCCCAACTTTTCCAGATGCTGTTGTGATACCAAGTACATCTTTTGGGAATAATCCATTAGTTCCTTGTTAGGAGGCTTGTAATGAGTGGTATAGCTATGCCCAACAAAGAACCTATAAAACCTTCTGACTGCTTTACCAGTTTCTTCTTAGAAATGAGAGAACCTCTTTTATTACTGATCTTCTTGATAAGATGGCGCTTCTTCTTCAAAACACATAACTGGCACTCTGACATAGGGACATTACCTTTTAGGGTATTTAGTGTGAGTTCTAAAATGGCAGTAACTAAATCGTCTGATTCCACACACAGGACGGCCTTTCTTTGCTGAGTGCTAGCTGTGACTAGCATTTTTAGGAGGGCTAGATTACATGGTCAATACTGGGTATTATAAGAGGGAAATTGTTACTGGAGACTTTTGAACATTTTTTAAAAGGCTTTGGCCTTGGTTTTAAGTGTGTAAGCGATGGGGAGGTTGGGTGGGAAAATACCAGCACGTAGGGGCTGATTCACTAAGGTAATCTGAGACAAAAATCTAACTTTACGACTTGGTATTCACATAGGTCATTTATGAGTCGCATCTTTAAGTCTGCAATCAGGCCGGAATCTCCGCAACCGGCCTGTACTCTACGCACCCAGACTGTACTCTCCGGCTGGGGTTTGTACTCTCCAGCTCGAACTGTACTCTCCGGCTCGGACGAAGTGGGCTGGAATTCAATTTCTACAAAAAGGAACATTAGGAACGTGTGATAAATAATAGAGGAGGTCATTAAAAACAGTTTGGCATAGAAATGAGTATGGCCAGACACTAAATCATAACCCAGAAACGTTTGCTCCTTTGTATCATGGTACAATTTGCGCTCCCCTCAGTGTTGGCTGTAGTGTAAACACTGCAGTCAACACTAAGGGCGGTCTCCTTAGTGTTGACTGTAGTGTTGAGACCAGAGTCAACACTGAGGGGAGCGCAAATTGTGCACTGCATGTACCATGATGCAAAGGAGCAAACCTTTCTAGGATATAATGTAGTGTCTGGCCACGTCTTTTTCCCTGCCCAAACTGATTTTCATGACCTCCTGTACCATTTATTACACGTTCCTAATGTTCCCTTTTGTAAAAATTGCAGTGTAGCTCATTGATTACACTTTATCTGGCCTAAGCTGGAGAGTACGACTCCATCCGGAGAGTACGGCCCAAGCCGGAGAGTGCGGCCCGGGTGCGGAGAGTACGGTCCAGGTGTGGAGATTCCGGCCTGACAGCGGATGTAAAGATATGGCTCGTAAATGACTTCTGTGAATACCAGAAGTCGTAAAGTTAGACTTTTGTCTCATATTACCTTTGTGAATCGGCCCCCCTAGTCTGTAGTCTTCTAAAGTATTGAGTTTTAAGTCTACCAATAAGTAACCGTGGGGTTTCTCGGTCGTGTCGTTAAAGGTTTCCATGAACAATTGTATGTTTCTGGGGTATATCTGTTTAGTTATAATAGATATCTGTTTGTCTCTGGGGTTATTAAATAAAACCAGGTATGAGACATTGAGAGCTATAGAATAACTGCTCTTACCCTTGTAAAACAAGTTCTGCATGATGTAACATATGCTTCGATTGCGATGGTGTGAATATTGAGTAAAAGCTTTCTCTATCTCAGGGTGATCCCCATCTTCACTCATAAGGTTGTCTACATCACCATGTTTACAAGGCCAGTAGGTAACAATGCATCACCGTTGAGATTATTTGGTTTGTCTTCTATAAATCTTCTATAAATTTGATGCGTGGGAACCTTAGAGATAGTTGTGTATAAAGCACTTGCCAGCATGAATAAAGTCAAACAATATTGTTAGGGGTTTGGGATAAACACTGGGAGCATACTCTAATAGTTTCTTTAAAAAATAGCTTTTACCGCAATTTGAGGGACCTGCTAAAATGCAGGAGAATGGGTGCTGCAACCTGGTGTCGATAGTTGGGGTTGTGAGACTCTGATTCACCTTCAATAACCGTACATCAGGGTTTTGTAGTCTTCATTCAAGATTCTTTTATCAAACACTATATGCAAAGTTTTATGCAATGATTGGATTGAAATTTCCACAGATGTTTGGACTGGACTATGCTAGGTTGTTTCACAACTATTGTTTGATCATTTTCACGGTTCCTCGAGGTACAGTATTTGTTTATCAGATCCTTTATACTATCAAAATTGATTTTGACGCTGTTGTTTACATTTAAGGTGATGCCTTTAAATTTCATACATACTGCATTGTTAGAAGTTCTGTACGAATAGGTATTGGGCCCAGATGACGTGTACTGGACTGGACTTTTCTAGCTCGCCGGTCAAATCGCCTAGATAATCCCTATCCCAGTCAAGAGATCTGGGTTAAATCCATCATTCTTTTTGTCTGGCTTGGCAGTTCTGGCTGGACTGTTCCCATGAGGCACAGGGTCAGACTGATTTGCATATGGCCGGGTCTAATCTGGGGTGGTGAGCAAAAGAATGATGGATTTAACCCAGATCTCTTGACTGGGGGTGAATGTTTTGATTTGTTCTGCATTCCGTCGATCAATTGTGTGTCTTTTGTAGTTCTCTAATAGTGCCAAATTTCATGTATTTTTCCATGTCGGTATCCTTTCTCTAAGGCCGTCTGTACCTCAGTGCTACACCAGGTCTGGTTGAGCACCCTTTGCTCCTCAGTATGCCTCCACTCGCCAGTCTCTTTACGTTCAGCGCATGTTGGGCACAGGGGGAACATTAGCTTACGGTAGTCTGTACAGTAGTATGAGGAAGTAAAGCCTCCAGGGTGGGTAGCTAATGATGGATTGGATTTGGACGTTGCCTTGGGATGTCGTGACATATAATCAGCAGGATTTGCAGCTTTTCCCAGCTTGTGGATGATAGTATAAGTGTATTCTTGAAGGCGGATGCCCCATCGCTCTAATCTGGGTGGCATTTTGGCTCGGGGATTTCCAAAGATGGTTATCAGGGCCTGGTGATCCGTGATAAGTGTTTCCCGTAGATGAAAATGTGAAAATGCTCGCAGGCCCAGACTACCTCCCGGCTTTCCTTTTCAGGCTGGGAGTGGGCTCTCTCTGTGTCCGTGAGGCTCCGACTGGCATATGCTACAATATACCGTTGATCACTCTCTTTGTCATATTGAGCTAATATCGCTCCCAGTCCTACGGGACTCACATCCACGGTGATTTCAGTTTTTCTTTTCGGATTGAAATATGCAAGATTGTTGGCAGGCAGATTCAACCGCAGTTTTAATTTCATGAAAAGCTTGATCACTTCTTGTGGTCCATTGAAATGGGTATCCTTGTTTGGTCAGCTTTCTCAGGGGGTAGCTGATGGTGGCATAGTCCTTGATATAGCGTGCACAGTAGCTTGCCATGCCTAGGAAGGAACGTACATCCCAAGCGTCTCTCGGCCTGGGGGTGTCATTCAGAGTGGCAATCTTTTCTGGATCTGGTTTCATTCCCGCACCTGAGAAGATGTGTCCAAAGAATTTTAATGTGGATTTGTGTAATTCACATTTGTCTTTATTTCAAGTAAGATTGGCCTCCAATAGAGCATGACAGACTCGGTCCAGTGTTGGGAATGTCATGAATTATCTTTCTGATGTCCTCCTGAAAAATCTCCACAGCAGAAGAGACCCCAAAGCTGAGTCTTTTGTATCTGAACAGGCCTTGATGAGTCGAGTATGTGGTAATATATCTCGATTTTTCGTGAAGTTCCAATTGGTGATAGCCCTTGTTAAGGTCTAGTTTGGAAAATATTTGCACACCATTAAGTGACACAATCATGTTGCTAATATGAGGCCCTGGGTGTCTTTCTCTTTCAATGGCGGTGTTGGGTGCCCTCATAGCTACACAGAGGAGCACTTTGCCAGGTGAGCCCTTCTTAGGCACAACTACCACTGGAGAGACCCAGGGCGTGGGTCTTGTAGTTCTCTCAATGATGTCAGCCTGGAGAAGATCCTGCAGTTCCTCATCTACAGACTGTTGAAGGTGAAATGGAATTTTCCTGTGATGTTGTGCTATAGGAGTCACTCGTTCGTTTATGTGGAATCGAACTTGGCAGTAAGCCATCTTTCCAAATCCGGTACATAATTTCGGAAACTTGTGAACTATGTCCGGTTCAGCATCGACTTTATACAAAATGTCTACTTGTCGAAGTCGTTCCGCCGTGGACAAGCTAAGAAGACAATCCGCTTCAGGACCATCAATGACAAGAATGTGGGCTGGAATAGTTCTGTCCTTGTACGTGAGATTAGTCGGGAATTGTCCTAAACACGGAAGAGGTTTCTTTGACATCCAAGTGTACACCCACACGTTGGCTTTATGCAAGTGTGGTGGTGGACTCATTTTCTTGTATTCTGCAACTGAAATATAGTTGAGAGATGCTCCACTATCTAGAACAAATTTGGCCCAGTGTGTGTCCATTTTAATATCTAGTCGCAGGTATTTCTTCAGCCGGTCCGGTTCCGCAACCATGCAGACGTACTCATCACTGTCTTGCGATATTGGTGACAGCGACCTTGACTCACGAGATTTTGATCGACGGGATCGATATGTCCAATGAGACTGATGACTGGACTGTCAAGAACCAGTGGAAGAATCTCTGTAGTCCCACACTGCTTTGGCATGATCGTGAGTGTTAGACTGTCTGGATTGTCTGTAATTGTCTCTGTGGGTGTCTTTGCGAGGGACTCCACAGACGTTCTGAAAGTGGTTGTCCCGACCACACTTCTGTATTTTTGGCCTAATGCAGGGCATGTCTCCGCGTGAGGGAAGTCATATCCACAGCGATAGCATTTAAGTTGACGCTCCTGTGGTTTATCAGTCCGGCTAGAACTGCGACGCCGACGACTTGTATAATGGGACTGAACTTTGGATCTGGATGATCTTTGCTTTGCAGGGGAGAACCTGTTGGTGTTATGGGATTGGAGCCTAAATGCTTGTTCACGTTTTTCGCCTCTTCCAGCTTCCATTTTCTTGGCATGTTCTTCTGCCTGATCATGTACTCGCGTCATTTCTTCGATCTCATCCAGAGAGTAGCTTTTCTTTAGTAGACGTCTGCGTAACAACTCAGACTAGCATCCTTCTATGATTCGCAGGCGAAGGGAGTCTTCCGTCGAGAAAGAATCAAATTCACAGTAGCAGGCTAAACGTCTAAGTCACGTGATGAAAGTACTCATGGGCTCGTCTTTTTCTTGAGAAGCCAAATTGAATGTATATCTTTTGTAGTCAATGTTCCGTGAAGACATTTTCTGTTTAGTGCGTCACGCACATTGGCATAGGACGAAGCAGCCTCAGCCGGAAGCTCCTTTATGATCTGACCAACATTTTTCCTGATTAAATTGCGTAATGCAATCAGTTGCTGCTCCTCCTCGGTCACATGAGACCCTTTCATAAAGTCTTCAAAGTCTTATAGCCACTCCTGCTAGTGAAGGCCCATACCTCCCCCCCGATATGAGGACCAAGGGTTCTGGCCGGCGTAGAAAAAGGACTCCGATCAAGCCGAGTCTGTGTCCACCCATTCGCACTGTGGACGTAGGTGACTCCGGCCTGGTGCTGGCGCTGGCGCTGGCAGAGGCATGACTCTGTCTTGACGTTGGCGATCCAGATATCACGTATGAATATGGATGGAGCAAATGCTTTGTGAAGGATGGTTGGATCACAGGAACCCTCCCAGCGCCTGCCACTCGGTTCAGAATGTCACAGTCAGCGCCACTCTTTAATTACGCTATTGTGCAGGGTCAATAGCAGGGCACCTATAAAAAAGAGCAGTCCACCAGCTACTTGAAATGTATGTATTGCCACTTGTATCACTAAACATCAAGGGCAGGCGACCAGATGAGCAGGCAGTCCCATAAGTCCCTTAATAGGTCCTTGTAACTTACTATAAGGCACCTGAAAGCTCCTCACACAGTCCTTTGCCAATGCTTGTTGATATTTGCAGCAGACGCCTGACCTCAAAATGGCCGCCGGGCACTCCTCACAGGGGATTGGGTTAGGCGCCTGACTTCAAGATGGCCGCCGGTGAAATCTCGCGAGATTTCGGGCTTAATTCAGCCGGTGAGAGCAACAACGCGGGAACAGACGGACATTCGTGCCTGATGACTTCAGATACACTCCTCTGCAGGCGGCACTTAGGCACGGACACTTACATTCCAGAGCACGCGACCGGGGTGGGCTCCCGGATCGCGATCAGGACACAGCGTCGCCTCCTCAGCACACGCGAACGGGGTGGGCTCCCGGGTCACGGTAACGGCAAATCCTCTCCAGGGATGCACACGACTGGGGTGGACTACCAGGGCTCGGCAACGGACCTTCCAGCTCCGAGGCAGCGGAGCGAACAGCAACACAGTGGGCACAACGCAACCGGGGTGGGCACCCGGACCGCGACTCAGCACAGCGCCGAGGCAGCGGAGCGCACGCACGACAGGAGACAGGTAGGCAGCATGCACAGGTTACGACCACCGTTGTCGCCAATTGTAGTGTCGCTGCGCCAGCACAAATGACGCAGACACTATCTTTACTCAAGGGAGCTTTATTCACTTGCATCCCTTACGTTCCTATTCCTGCTCTGCTCTGCTTTCTCCCACGCTCCTCCTCTTCCGCCACCCAGCTCTCCACCCATCTTAGTCTCATGTGGTGGTCCTAGCGCCCAGCACATGCCACAACATTACAAGGAACATAATGGGGCCCCAGCGCGGATCATGATTTCAGCTGCATGATAGCTAAGGTTTGAGGCTTCTGCAGCTGTCACTTTAAGGATCAAGATCATGAGGCGTCACCTTCAGGCGCTCTCAAAACTAAAGTAAATTAAATTATCAGGATAACAAAGTAGTGACAGAAAAGTAAATTAAATTATTGGATATTGCAGAAGGGTGTGACACTTACTAGTAACGAAAAGCGCTTTCACAGTACGGCTGGCCGGTTGCTGCCCACGGTGCACGCAGGGGTCATCGGGGTGTGCTTAGACAGTCCTAGACTGTACTGAAATGCAGGCTATCAGTGCACCACCACTCCGGCGGAGGTCGGGGTAGTCGCTGTCCGTTATGGCAGGTAAAAACAAACGTGCAGTGAGAGCAGTGACATGCTGCGCCACTAACAAAACCAAAACTGTGTGCCGCGGCCAGTCGGGCCCGCCAATATGAGTTTGTGACAGTCTCAGAACTGTCTGTGGGCTGTCTCGGTCGTAGCCATTGGCCATTTCCACACTGACGCACAGAGTTGTCGCAGTGAATCTCATGCTGCGGCCTGCTTGTTACATTGTAGCCTGCCTAAGCCAGCCCATATCGGGCTGAGCCTGCCCCCCAAAGCCTGCTGCAAACAGGACGGACTTCGTGCTGCAAACCTTTCTGTCAGTGTACTCATTAAGTAAATGTAAATGTAAATTGATACTTGTATAGCGCACTACTCACCCGCAAGGGTCTCAAGGCGCTTGTACGAATACCGCTGTGGAACCCATCCTGGCTTTCCCTGTGAGGCGTCCACTCCTGGGCACCCCCAAGGTGGAGGCCAGGCATCCTTAGCGTTGTGGGGGCCGTTGTGGAGATTAAGCAAGCTATTGCCCAGAGTTGCAGAGTGGGACTCCATGATTGGAATGGCACCGAGGCGAGAATTATCAGGTCCGTGGAATTTTTGAGCCCAAGACCCACCGAGGCGGGGAATTGAACCCTGGTCCCGGGCTAGACCTCTGCATCAGGGTCTGCCGCTCTAATCATTGAGCCACACTTCTCCAATCATTGAGCCACACTTCTCCCTTGGGCTTGATAGCCACGGAGGTGCTATAAATGCGTGACTTTCAATTTCAGTGCGGTGATGCGGACCACCACACTGAAATGCGTTAGTCTAACGCTTAGTGCGTGATACTTGGCTGGGCTGCCGGTCCACTTAAAGCCCTGGATACGAGAAAGGGTGATTTTGAAATAAATCATAGGTACTTATTTTCCTCAATGACTTGTATTGAAGTAGGAGCAATATTGGGCGCGTGAACACAAAAATAATGCCATTTAAAAAAACACAATTCAAAATGTTTATTTTAGCATTCTGTTGACTACAGAGGATTGTTTGACAGGATACGTCAAGATGCCGTAGAAGTACGCAGTTACACATCTTCATTGCTATTGGTACATGGAGTAGCACGTGATCACGAATTACCATCCAATCAATCTACCGATACATGTGATCGCTTGTGTAAATCTGAATATCAGATCTATCCTACAACTTCATTGAAGCGTCCTGAGGGTGAATACAACATTTTCCAGCTATCGCGACAAGAATTTTAGATTCTATTAAGGACATGGAGGCGAGAATGATGCTGTCTCAATTTCTTTACTGAACTCACAGCAGCCAATGAAAAATGAACTACACAAGTAAAAAACATCATATCCCATGAGGCTTTGAACCACGCCTCCGCATAACAGCTAATGGCAACTTTTCAAAGTACACAAAATAGAGAGACACCTTTTTGGCTTCCTCTTTCTTTGCGAAAAACCAGTCCATAAGTACGAACGAAAAAACACAGACCCAACTCTCAACGGAGAGATAAACAGTTCCTTTGTATTCTCAACGGAGAATATAGTCCACAAGTCCTATGATTAACATCTTCTCACAAGGAGGTGATCCATCTCCAGCCGGAGTAACACTTCAGTTCTTGTTAGAGTCATTTCCTGAAAATAGAAACAAGGTTGAAAATAGGGAACCCACACACATGATTCTTTTAGGGTGGGCATTAACACTGTTATGAACATAACAACAATACAACTTAGCAGTTGAATAACTGTCCCAATGGGTGGGATAATCCTCGCCGCCGTGTCCTTAATAGAATCTAAAATTCTTGTTGCGATAGCTGGAAAATTTTGTATTCTATGTCAGGACCGTAGGCTTCTGATTATGCTGGTTCAAAACTCATCAATAACAACAGAAGAAACATGAGATATAGGCTTGTAATAAAACACTTTAAACATTGAATCCGTAGACCAGTCAGCCGCTTTCAGGATATCCTCTAAGCGAGATCCCAACATGTATGCTTTAGAGGGCATGGCTCCTCTAGCGAATGAGCACCATATACAGAAACATCAATGCCAGCCTCTGACATCACCCACATGGCCAAGGTGGCAGCTGATACCGGTCTATAAGGCTTTTGGATCGCAAGTAATAACTGACCCAGTGGATCAGATCTATGGGCAAGAGTGAGTTCTTCATAACATTTCAAACAATGCAAAACACATAACTTATTATTATGAGGGAAAGCAGGATACTCTACCAAACGTGACATTGTTTTTGTCCGTCTCGTGATGATAAAAGAGACACCCTGCAGAGAAAATATTCTGCCCGCCAGATCCAGAGCTCGCACATCTGAGACTCTGCGACAGGAGATTAAACATAACAGCATGGTGAGTTTGGCCGATAATTGTTTCAAGGAAAGGCCTGGATTATCTGGCCAAGACTCCAGTAATGAGAGTACCTTAGAAACGTCCCATAAGGTCGAATATCTAGGGCGAGGAGGGTTGGCCACCCTAACCACTTTAAGTAACTTGCACACTAGGGGATGCATCCCCACCGGTTTACCATCAATAGAGTCTTGACCTGCTGAAATTGCTGACCTGAAGTTATTAACCGACCTGTAGGCAAGGCCCGATTCTGCACACTCCGACAGAAAATTCAAAATCTCTGTCACATCTGATCCCACGGGATCCACCTGCCGTCGAAGGCACCAACCCACCCATCGCTTCCAGGAAGCTGAATATTGTTTGGGGGTGGATGGAGCTCAAGCTTGTCGTATAAAACCAGCAGCCGTCTGTGAAAGGCCTTCAATGCTCTTGTGTCTCCTGAGAGCGTCCATACCATGAGAGATAATTGGTTCTGCAGGACCAACAGATGGCATGCCCCCACTGGGTCCTGGAGAAGCGTTGGGAAAATCGGAAGCTGAAACGGAAGATCCACAGACAACTCCAATAGTGTGGGAAACCACGACTGAGTCTTCCACAACGGTGTCACCAACACTATTGAAGCCGCCTGATGACGGATTAAAGCCGCCACTCTCGGGATCAAGGAAAAGGGAGGGAAGGCATAATTCTTCTGCGGTCCCCAATGATGAAGGAACGCATCCGTTCCCATTGCCATCGGGTCCGGTCTCCAACTGAAGAACAACGGAATCTGAGCATTGAGGCGAGGTGCAAATAGGTCTATCTTGCAGGGGCCTCGCATACTCATGATCTCTGCGAACAGCGTGGGGTGAAGCCTCCAATCGCTGTAATCCCTGAGGAACCTGGAGTTCCAATCTGCCACCTGATTGAGTTTGCCCGGCAGGTATTCTGCTATGACCGTGATCTTGTGATTTAGACAGAAATGCAAGAACTCTTTCACAATGTTGACCAACATCTGTGACTTCGTCCCTCCTAGTCGGTTGATATATCTCACCGCCAAGACATTGTCCATCCGAAGGAGGATGCAACAATTGCTCTTCAGGGGAGATATTGACCGTATCGCAAAAGAGCCTGCTAGCAACTCGAGGCAGTTGATGTGCAACCTTAACTCGTCTGCAGACCATCGTCCGCCTGTGGTAGAGTCTCCACATCGAGCGCCCCAGCCCCAGCGGCTGGCGTCGGATTCGATAATGACGTCTGGGCAGGCGCCAAAAATCGCCCTTCCATTCCAGGCCGACATGTGGTCCAGCCACCAAAGAAGTTCGTCTCGAGCGTCTGGAGACAAGGGAATGAGATGATCGTATTGAAACTTCTTCTGAATGTAATAGATCTTGAGACGCTGAAGAGCCCGATAATGTAGAGGGCCTGGGAAGATGGCTTGAATGGAGGAGGCCAGAAGGCCCACAATCCTCGCCAGCACTCTCAAGGAAATCATTTGTTTGGACAGTGTGGTTTTGATTTCTCTTTTTATGGACCTGAACTTGGGCAGAGGAAGGAGAAGTTGCGCAGAGACTGAATTTATTTGAAAGCCCAGGAATTCTATCTGTTGGCTCGGACTTATCATTGACTTCTTGATGTTTATGACGAAGCCCAGCTAATGTAAGAGGGTCATCGTCTACTCCAAATGAGTGAGAAGAAGATTTCGATCTTGAGCCAGGAGCAACATATCGTCCCGGTAGACAATCATGCACACCCCCATTTCCCGAAGGCGGGAGCTTACGGGTTTCAAGAGTTTGGTGAAAACCCACGGGGCTGACGACAGGCCAAAGGGGAGCGTACAATAGCGGTACCATTGTCCTTTACATTGAAATTGAAGACATTTCTGATGAGAGAGGCAAACTGGGACCATGAGGTAGGCATCTTTCAAATTCAACCGGACCATACAGTCCTTCTCCAACAGGTAATCCCTTAGAAGATGGATGCCCTCCATCTTGAAATGCCTGTAGACTACAAAGGGGTTGACATTTCTGAGGTTCAACACCAGTCTCTGACCTCCTCCTTTCTTTTGCACCAAGAAGACGTTGCTGCAAAATCCTCCGGGACCCTACGGCAAAAGCCTGCTTGACCAAAAGTTCTTGAAGTTCGGAGTCTATAAAATTCTGTTCTCGAAGGGAAAAAAGGAGAGGTCGAGGAGGAATCAGTTGATATGGGGAGTCCAAAAATTCTATCTGGTAGCCCTGAACTGTCTGCAAGATCCAAACATCTGTGGTAAGGCGAGCCCAATTTACAACAAAATGCAATAATCTGCCCCGCAGGGGAATCGTAGGACACATAGGACTTACCAGAAGACTGGGAGTCAAAGTTTTTATAGCCTCGGTTGACACCTCTGTTGAAGCGGCCCCTGTATCCTCTAGATCTGGAGGGATAGAAGCCAGCCTGTTCCGGCTCTTGGGTGTAACCCCTGCGTCTGGGAGCGAAACCTCGTTGAGGACTGGGGTCGGAATAGCAGCCGGTCGAGCGTCCTCTGCCACGCCCGGCCCTACCAGAGACCTGATGAAACACTCTCTTCAATGAGGATTGTGACTTGTTGAGTGAGGCGAAGGTGCTCACAAATTTGGCAATGTCCTTTACGAACTTCTCACCAAAGAGCTGCCCTTCCGCTAGCGGGCCGGTTCGGCCGTGGCCAACTCCACCAATTGTGGATCAATCCTTATGAGGACAGACTTGCGCCGTTCGGAGGCCAAGGCTCAGTTAGCATTACCCAGCATGCAGATTGCCCTTTGAGCCCAACCAGCCAAGACTTCGGGGTGAATAGCAGCCCCGGTCTCTTGTGCCTGTAGGGCCAACTCCAGAATGTTGGCCAAGGGGCCTTCAAGGTCAAGAACCTTATCCTGACACGCCCGAAGGGCGCGGTCGATCCCTTTCTTCGGATCCTTCTTGTACTTTTTTAGGAAGGTGGTCATGGAAGAATCTATGTCTGGGGTAATCGCCACCTTATGAGCTAAGTCAGGTCGGGGGCATTCGGATTTAAGGCGGGCCCTCACATCCTTATCAAAACGTTTATGTAAATGAGTGTGCATGTAATTGGCCACCGCCTGGGGTGGAACCCAATCGGCAGGTCGTGGGTGCACAATATCAGAGGGGTCAAACATGAAAGGGGAGGGTTGGACAGGGGAAGAAGAATGCTTGCGCTTCTTAGCGCATTTGCGAGGCCTAGACTCCTGAGAAGAGTCTGTGTCGGTGTCGGGATCAGTGGTGGTATCATGGATACGGATGGGGGAGGAAGGGCTAGGCAGGGGAGCTGGGGTGCCCTCTCTGGCCTGCTCATTGGATTTATAGAGCTTGAAGTAAGAATGTGCATGCGGCCAAGGGATTCCTGGGTGCTCGGAAGGGAGAAGGGGTGCTGGAGCAGGGCGAGTGCCAGAGGGGGAAGGGTTAGGAGCAACAAGATGGTCTAATTTCTGGGCAATAGGTAATAAGGTGGAGGAGAGTGCCTTATCTAGCTTAGCATCCAATTTCTTATCAATCATGTCTTCCATGGAATCGTCATAGTAATAAGTGTCATCCCCCTGATCCTCACGCGCAGCTACCTCCTCCTGGTAGAACTCACAGTCTGCCATACTTTGTGTGAATATGAATATTCAATCAAAATATCCCCAGAGGGAAGCACAATTATCAACCCCACACTTTCACAAGTTAGGGTGTCAGATGGGAGCAATGCCGGGGAAAAAAAAGAGCCACTGAGTACTGAAAAACCCCACACAGGAATATAGTAAGAACCTGCACAAAACAGGGCTAATGGAGGAGAAAGTATTCCCACCTGCCTGAACAAGCAGAAGTTCCAAAAATTGTGTCCTCAAGGAGCTGTAGCTCAAGGGTTAATGTCCCTGCAACCGTAAACCAAGCGCTGCCTTAAAAGGTCTCCAAGCGGCCCGTACTCGGCTCCAATTGCCAGCTGCGTATCTCCCCTATTCAGCCCGGTGCAGGGCGTCTGTCCGGCAGTGAATGGAGGGAACTGTGCGCGCACACGGGCGCGTGCTAGCTCCCGAGACGCACACAGGAAACCTGATCGGGCTCCAGCGTGCGCCTCGCTCCCACCAGGGGGGGCCAATCCCCTCCGAACGCGGAACCGCGAACGGAACAGCCAGGAGCGCTGGCGGCAGCGTCGAAAATGCGGGGAAAAGGAAAGCGCAAAACGCGCTTGGAGGAAAAGTCAGCAGGTAACCCTAAACGCGCGTTAGAGTATAGCGCTCGGTTTAACGGGGAAAGTAAACATCTCGCTGCACACAATAAAGGAGCAATAGCAACGTGTAACAAACACAGGCAGAATCAAGTAAAAGCCAATAATAAAAACACCAGTAAGGCAATAACAGTCTATGCTCAAAGTCAAAGTAGACAAATATAGAGAGACACTTATCTTGACTGCGGAGCAGAAAAGAAAGAAGAAGCCAAGAAGGTGTCTCTGTATTTTGTGTACTTTGACATGTTGCCATTGGCTGTTATGAGGAGGCGTGGTTCAAAGCTTCATGGGATATGATGTTTTTTACTTGTGTAGTTCATTTTTCATTGGCTGCTGTGAGTTCAGTAAAGAAATTGAGACAGCATAATCAGAAGCCTCCGGTCCTGACATAGAATTTTTGCATCGCAGCTCCAAAAAAAAAACCAAAGCTGTTTGTTGGCCTAAAAAACGGGGAGCCTCACCCCCGGTGTGGCTTGCATACACATTCTGTTTTGAATAATTGGAAAATGTGGTTGTTTTCAGACCTTCCATCGAATTTTGGCAAACTCACAGCGACTTCAAACAATGAGGTGACATTATCCTCCCGTTTTGTTGGAGCAACATTTAAAATAGAGTCCAGGTTTGGTTTACGGGTGTTTTTGTTGCTTTTTAGGTCTCGCCTGAGACAGCGATTTAGCGCTGCTCTCGCGAGAGCTTTTGTAAATGGGGGATCTGGAAGTGCAAACGAGTGCTTTCAGGCCTCCAAATACAGTGCATGTGTGCCGGGCGCGCGCACCATTTGGCAGCCTGAAAGTACTCGTTTGCACTTCCTGATCCCCCACCATTTGGCAGCCTGCACACCATTTGCTTTCACTTTCGCCGCTTTGATGTTTGATCGCGATCGCGATCACTTCCAGTTTTGCGGCCGCTTGTTTTGTCTTCCTTATATTTTCCCCTGCGATCACTTCGCGGTTAACTTCCTTGTATATTTATGAAGTGCACTGCTTTGACTTCAAGCCCACACGCGCTGTTTTAATCAATTGCTTTCTGTTCCATTATCAGCCGCCCTCCACCCTCCAAACACAAACACAGCAGAAGCAGTCCTCCGGTGGTCCGCCCATTCTGCAAGCAGGCCTCCACCATCTCCCTGCTCAGGTAGGGAGAAGCCCGCCGAGGCGTACTGCACATTGGCAGACACAAATGTCGGACATCGGCAATCTGAAACTTGACCTTGCCAATGCTTGTTATCTTCGCTCCGGAACCACTCACGTATACTTAGATGCCCCTACTCGAGCTGTAGACCTAAATGTTTCCTAGTAAAACAGGAAATAGCACAGCGCTGTCACTGGCAGTGGACATCAAAGACGGACGAGTGTACATTCCTGTCTGCGGGAAATAAATGTAAACATATTTGCCTATAATCAGAGTCCAGCCCCCTCTGCAGAGCAAGCTACCCCGGGCCGGGGCCTAGCCTTCCCAAATGGAGCATATGTTTGCCCACACCCCAGGTCCCGTGCAGCTGGCTCACCCCCGCAGAGTAGGCCTGGCATGTGAGGGGGCTGGCAGGCACAGCATCAAAGCCCAGAGTGCGCTGTACCAACCCTGCGTGGCATCCCCCAGCCCGAGGGACATCTACGGCCTTTGTGCATGGTGGTCGCACCCACCGAGCAGGGCACACGGCTTCTGGAAGGGATTATGCATGTGCAGTGATGTGTGTGCCAGCCTCTTACTTGCTTTTAAATATGAATTTCACATTGACGCGGCGCCTTAAAGCCATGGATACCACATATGGCACTACTGCTTACACAGTGGGCAGTGCCAGTGGTAAACATTGGCACACCGGCTCCGAGACGAATGCAATATTGACCCTACTGTGACACTGATGAAGCCATAAACAGAAAAGAACACTTGTTTAGATAACCAGCCTGATTTCACAATAGTTTAAGGCGCCCCTCACGTTCAATAATTTGATCACACCTGAATCCATTCATATCTAAGAATTAGACCATTTCACAAAAACAGTAAAATAATAAATAGAAAGATAAAATAGCTTTACTTATAGTGGTATCAACATTAAATCCTTCTTATACTTATTATCATTATTAATATCAATAATAATTATTGCAGTCCTATAATTATTGTATTGGCGTTATTATTTTACTTGTTATTATTACTGTTGTCTTTTTTTGTTAGTACTTTTTTTTGTCTCATGTCTTTGGCATGCTAGTCTATATTTTCAGCTAATAGGCAAATCTTTTTTTCCCGCCATTCTCTCTCTCCACTTTTATTACCTTTCATTCTCTTTGCCTATCTCAGCCTCTTCTTCCATGATAACTTTTCCCCTTCTTTCTTGCAGTCCAACTGCGCTCTCTCTCTCTCTCTCTCTCTCCCTTTGTCTCTGTCTCTCTCTCTCGCTCCCTCTCTCTTTCTTTCCCGCTCCCTCTCTCTTTCTTTCCCTCTCTCTTTCTCTCTCCCCCTCTCTCTCTCCCACTCTCTTTCTCTCTCTCTCTCCCTCCATTTCTCTCTTTCTTTCCCTCTAGCTCTCCTCTCTCTCTCTCTCTCTCTCTCTCTCTCTACCCCTCTCTCTCTCCCTCTTCTTTCCCTGTCAGTTTCTCGCCCTCTCTCTCTTACTCTCTCTTTATCTCTCTCTCTCTCTCTCTCTCTCTCTCTCTCTCTCCCCCCCTTTCCTTCCCTCTCTCTCGCTCTTTCTCTCTCCCACTCTCTTTCTTTCTTTCTTTCTCTCTCCCTCTCTCTTTCTCTCTCTCCCCCCTCGCTTCTTCCATGATGACTTTTCTCCATCTTTCTTGCTGTCCCACTGTGCTTTGTCTCTCTCCTCCCCTCTCCCTCCCTCTCTCTTTCTTTCACTCTCTCTCTTTCTCTCCCTCTCTCTCCCTTTCTCCCTTTCCCTCTCTTTTTCTCTTTCTCTGTCCCTCTCTCTCTCTCTCTCCCTCTCTCTGCCTCTCTTTCTCTCCCTCTCTCTTTCATTCCCTCTCTCATTCTGTTTCTCTTTCTCTCTCTCTCTATTTCTCTCTCCCACTCTAGCTTTCTTTCCCCCCTCTCTCTTTCCCTCTCTCTCTCCCTTTCTCTCTCCCCCTCTATCTCTCTCCCTCTCTCTTTCTCTCTCTTTCGTTCCCTCTCGCTCTACTCTCTCTCTCTCTCCCCCTCTCTCTCTTTCTTTCTTTCTTTCTTTCTCTATCTCTCTCCCCCCTCTCTCTCTCCCTCCCTCTTCTCTCCATCTCTTTCTATCCCTCTCACTTTTTCTGTCCCTCTCTCTCTCCCTCTCTCTCTCCCTCCCCCTCTCTCTTTCTTTCGCTCTTTCTCTCTCTCTCGCACACACACACACACTCTTTTTCCCGAGATCCATATATTTATAACCACATCTTAAACTTATGGTGGTGCGATAGGTGGCACTGCCTCATTGTGATTGCTCCCTGATGGAAAAAATGCAAAATGTAAAAAATATTCAGTCTCTAATTTGTATTCATGGCTACAAAAACAATGCTTGATTTCCAAAATGTGGTAAACCATACATTGCTAACAACCTTCCTCAAATATGCTTTTCACACAGCATAAAGTGAATATAAACTGCTTTCTTAGCACCACAAAACATATTTTTTTAGGTCTCGCCTAGGCAGCATTAGGGTTAGTAATGCTCATTAAGAAAACATTTATGGTTGTGGTTGAAGCAAAATCAGCTAATAATTTTAAGGATGTTGGCTCACCAGCATGTGTCAGATAGCTAAGTTAACAGAAAATACAGAACATGAGTAGATAAACTGGTGGAATAATTTTTGGTTATAAATGGAACGTCGACAGATGAGGCAAGGATGAAAAAGCATGTACCAATGACTGGTAACAACAAGCATTTGCAATGCAATATGTCTCACATTTACGCGAGTTTAAGCTATTAGCATTGTAAATGACAATGCGTTTTATTTATATTTCAAAAACCAAAACATAAATAAAAGGCCTTTTTATTTACAATGCCAATAGCTCATGCTCAGGTAAATGCGAGACCTGTTGCATTGCAAATGCTTGTTTATTTTCATTCCGCCAACAACAGCCAGAATCAGATTGTGAGCCTTGGCACCGGCGTCATCTAGTGGTCAATATGAGTAGTAAAATCCAAGCAGAGTGTTACTTCTATTTTATTCTGCGGTTCACGTCCTGATTATATAGATAGAACAAATCCTTAAACATGAAGAAGACATGTTAATAACATTCGCAAACTTTTAATTCTTTTTTATTTGTTTTAAATATAGCGAATTCATTGTATGTTTTATATTGTCGGTGTAACGACATAGAACAAACCTACTGTATGGTGTCTAAACCAACTGCCGCCCTCAACTTCACCTGATTAAGTATTACAGGTTTAATTTAACAACTTTTAAAACAAAGTCATTGACCTTAAATGTACGCACTTAGTTGTTGCATCATGACCAACATGCCAACATCGATCAATCACGAGTGTAATGAACACAAATGCATAGATATATATAACAAGCATTGACAAAGGCAACGGGTTTTTACTTTTGAATAGCTGAATCACACAGCGGTACACATTTACTAGAAAGCATAGAGTATGCTCTATAAACTACACAATAACTGACAAACATTTTCTTAAATGTCACTATAAGTACTGTCTCACTGTCACTCATACACACAGACAAGCAACCATTCCGCCATCAATGCACATAATGATGTACAGCAGAGGTACCAGCTATTAAAATACTTCTGCTTTCCATAAATCATAATTTGGGCTCCCAGTTTTATGGTATTTAATTTTTTCACATTTCCATCTGTATTTATCCATATTTAATTTTTGTTCATTTTATCTGTATTTATCCACATTTATTTTTGTCGCAAGCAAAAAAATACGCTGCAGCTAGTATTTTATCACATTTATTTAAATAGACAACGCACACTTGGTTGTCATAGATTTAGATAGATTTATGTAGATAGGTAAATGGGTTACTGCTTTTAACAAAGAGATCCTTTTGTTACTTGCAGTTCATAAATTGTAATCTTTCTCATATAGCACAGTGAGCCAAGAAGGAAATGTGGCTCCTACACCTTGTAACCATCACTGTATTATGTAACACATCCTACACATTCATTTACACACACACATATGAATTACTGTCAATGTATAATGAATACATGTGATGTAAAGAGCTCTGACACCCTGCATTGGGATGAGTAGCGTTATAGCACTATAAAAGAAATAAAACAAAATAGAGATATTTAAATTGTTATTTGTGTAAATACTGGAATAGACCAACACATCTAACATTCCTACAGTGCATGCCTATCTCTTATATACAGGGACTGAAGACAGTCGAAAGCATGCCTCTCTTAAGTACTTGAGAAGTGATAAGCTGTGTGCATTTGTTTTCCCTCCATTGCTTTTAAGTGTGCATATCCTCCTCACCCCCATATCTCCCAGCTAGGATACTATAACAAATGTAGGCCTGATGGCCCCTTATCTTCTGCCTTAGTTATGGCAACAATCTACTGCAGTACCTCCAGGAATGGTGCACTTCCTCACCCGGGGAAAAAAATGCTGTTCAAAGAATGACGAGAAAACGAAAGAAGCGCTTAACTGGCAAATTCTGTAAAGTGGTGCTAATGTGTTTGAGTGTGAATAAAACCTGTCTGGCCACTTTGCGACAGCTGTGTCTTGCTTTTTAAAAAAAATGTTTACGTTTTTTAAGTGTTTTTTCCCCTTCTTTTTTTTCTCCATCCCGAGGCTGTAATGTGGAAGAGAAAAATGTCAGTAAAAGATGACATTTCCAGCAAAAGTGTTTCTTTCTTTTTTGATCCATTTCATAGGGGAACCCTACAAAAGACTAGCATGCGAAACAGCTAAAACGTAGTTGACCAGTCCACAAAGGCAAACACATGATGTTATTGTAGCTACAAAAAACTCTCATATTTACTAGCATTTTTCCGTTTCTATTTATTAATACAGACAAAGGGAAAATATTTTTCCATCTGTATTTATATCCGTTTAAATGGAAAACCAGGACCCTTAATCATAATCCACATACCACCGTCATTAAAATTAAAGTTAAGTTCTTCAAAACGGCAGCTTGTGCGGATGACATTTTAATCAACACAGAACATGCAGCTTTGGCCATACTACCATTATCGATCCCATCTCCTCTTATGCTGCAATATCTGGCTACTGCACTAACACGGACAAATCTGAAGTCCACCTGCTAAATGTCCTCTGTAATAAAGGTCTCCTGGGAAACTCAGGTTTAGCTTGACAGATTGATTTAATAAAATATTCAGGCATCAATTTTAATGACGATTTGCTGTCACATTCTTGGGAAGATGTCATCAATGATGTCATTTAAGATGTCATGAGTGATGTAATATGTGAGGTCATAAGCAGTTCATGACAGGGGCGCAAGTTATAGTTAATTCACTGAACTATAACTAGCAAATTTCAGTGTTTTGGGGTTTATAAGCATTTGTCTTCAACCCATTCCAAAACCTAACTATAACATCATTTTAACATTTGCTTTTTTCAGTCAATTTCTGTTTTTTTTTAGTGAAAGGGAAAATCATATTACCATACCTAGCTATAATTTCGCTTTAACTTTTGTTTTCTTCAGGGATTTTCTGGGGTTTTTGATCATCCTCAGCCAACACCCCAACCTTGCATGCCTTTCGGCCATGTACATTGGGCAGTTGACCTAGGCCCAGCCCACCATGGGTGGCCAATCCACAGCAGCCTTCCATCTGTGGTCAGCTTGCTGCCCCTGTATCCTCCCGCTTCTCCTTCGTTCTCTGTCTGCGTGCCCCAACCACCTCCCTCCTGCCCTCTGCGGTCAGCTTGCTGCTCAATCCTAGCCTACCCTCAATAGTTAACTTACTGCCCCCTCTCTCCTGTATTCTGTTCTTCATGTGTGCCCTTGCCTGCCCTCCTTCCTGCTGTCCATGGTCAGCTTACTGTCGCTGACCATTCGGTCCTCCCCTCTGTGGCAAGCTTGCTGCCACTGCCCTCTTCCTTTGCCCTCCAGTTTTGAGTGAGTACACCTGCCTTCTCCTGCCCTCCCTTCATGGTATGTTATGCTGTCCTGCCCATGTTGACCTGTGCTGAATAGTCAACTTACTGCCCACGCGCCTTCTTCCTGCCTACTGTGGTCAGCTTGCTGCCTCCGTCTTCCCTGGCCTGCCCTCTGTGGTGAGTTTGCTGCCCCTGCTTCTGCCTCTGCACTCTTGCACCTGCTGTCCATTCACCATCTGCCTGCCCCTGCCCTGCCTGGTCAGTTTGTAGGCCCTGCTTATGCATCTTCTGTCCATCTGCTGTTTGCGTGACCTTGCCCCCACCTGCCTTCCCCCTGGTCAGCTTATAGCCACTGCTGATGCCGGCCTGCCCTCCATTGTCTACTTTCTTTCACTGCCTCAATTTCCCATGCCTCCTCTTCTCCGTTTGCATGCCCCTGTGCCCTCCCTTTTGCCCTCCGTGATCAACTTTCTACATGCTCCTTCCCTCTCCCTCTTCCCCTGCCCTCTGTTGTCCAGGTGTGTGCCCCAGCCCCCTCCCACTGCCTTCCATGATACATTGTGCTGCCCCTGCTGGCCTACCTTCCGTGGTTAGAATGCTGACCCGGCCCCCTCTCCCCTGCCCTCTGTTTACCATCTACATGTCCCTGCCCCCTCTACCTGCACTTTGTGGTCAACTAGCTGCCCCTGCTGGCCTGTCCTCTGTGGTCAGGTTGCTTTCTCTGCTCCATTTCTCCTGCCCTCCATTCTTCATGTGCATGCCCCTGCTCCCTCCCATGTGCCCTACTTGGTCTGTTGTGCTGCCACTTCCCTTGCTGGCTTGCCTCGGTGGTCAGCATGCTGCCCCAGCCCCAATTCTCCCTGCACTCCATTCTCTGCCTGCGTGCTCCAGTCCTATCCCAACTGCCCTCCGTGGTCAGCTTGCTGCCCATCTCATGCTGGCCTGCCCTCTGTGGAAGGCTTATTGCCCCTATCCCTGCTCTCCGTTCTTTGTGTATGTGCCTCTAGCCCGTCCTTCCTCACTTCTGCTGTCGGTTGTGTTGTAACTGCCACTGCTGCATGCTTTGTCTGGTCAGTTTGCTTCCCATTCCCCTGCCCTCTGTTATCCAAGTAAATGCCACTGCCGCTGCCCCCTCCCTCCTTCCCTCCTCTGTCCATTGTGCTGCCACTGTGCCTGCCACCGGCCCTGCTAGGTCAGTTTGGGGCTTTGAATCCATCAAGATGATTTCAGGTATGCCACACTTCTTTCATAGATACAGAGTGATAGCTCTCCAGTTGTTCATTAGAAACCCATTAGAAGCTACAGTAGACCACTGAGGAACCAACTGACAGGTGAGGGAGTGAAAGGATACCCCAAAATGAAGATACCCAAACATTTACCTAAATGAAACCTCCAACAATGACTGGATCGGAGATGTTGTTGCACCTCAATTTTATGAGGCAATGCGTTTTTGCATTAAGGCACTGTGTAAATCATCAAATTCAAATAAAATAACATTATTATAAAATAATTGCAATGAATGAGCCAAATCAGAAATTAAGTTCTACATCAATGAAAACTTAAAAAGGTTTTATTACAAAATTCAAATATAAGCAATACAGAATCAAAGCCATGATGGCTCTAATTTGCCGAGTTGTACAGAGTATGTAAGAGTCAGAAAGTATTCTAAGCCCAAATGGGCAGCAAAATTAGAAAAGAAATGGGCAACATCCCTAGTAGAACGAGAAAGTCTTTTCCATAGCCCTCCAAATCCAGGGTTTTTATATACAATTCTTATATAGGCATTAAGAAAGTGTGCAGAATCATTGTGGTGTGAGCGAATTTTCTTCAACAAATCAGCACAAGAAAAAATAACATCATTAAATTAACCCCTTCGGTGCTCATGACGGAACGGTTCCGTCATGAGCCACGGTTGAGCTGTGCTCATGACGGAACCGTTCCGTCATGACCACGCCCGCGCAAGATTCCGTCAGCACAGCGGCGGAATTTGCGCAGCATGGAAGGGGTTAATACGTAAGCACTATCCCATTTTCATAAATCATTATTCAGCACCCTATATGTTAATAGAATCCAGAGATGTTCGAACAAACAAGAAACATTGATAATAAGACTTTTTTGAATTAATTGATCCCAGCGATGAAACGGAAGATGTTGTTACATGTTACAAATTACATCTGCACTGTTGAGGGTTCAGCGGGCACAGAACAATAATAACAACAACAACGAAAAGAAAATATTACTTCAGTTCAACAGTGTTCTGTGGAGCTTATGGGAAGAGGATGTGCGCTGGGCTGGGAAGCATAGTTGAGTGACTTTGATGATTTCCATCTTTGTTAAAATGGCAATTGCACAGAAATGTGGCCTAACTAAAATACATTGATAAATACACTTCTACACATCACAGAAAACTTGTTTCAAGAGCAATTGTATTAATTCAGTTGTAGATGTGAAATCATGTATGAAAATGAATGTTCAAAATACATTTTACTCATAATGTGGGACTTTATTCTCACATGGCTGAGGAAGATCGTGGGAACTTATAGAAAATGTGCTCTAATTCTTAGCTTCTGGAGCACATTTTGTAACCTCTGGGGCACATTCTGTAACTTCTGTGAGAAAATCAGGAGAGAAAACAGTTTTCTATAAAATATGGTTAATCAAATCTCAGCAGAAGATCAGCATTTTTCACTGGGTAAACTCATCTTAGAACAGACTACAATTCCTAAATTTAGTATTGTACCACCAACAAATGATTATATTAGTACAAAAATCTGTTATCAGCCTTTATATGTGCTCCTGTTTGTGACCCTCAAAACCTGCCATTCCTTATAATGCATTTCAATGAAGACCATGACCCCAAGTCCTGTGATGACTGGCACCACATTTTAGCCAGGTTGTGTCCAGCCAATCAAGGGGTGGTGGGGGTTCTTTTAAGACCCACTCACGTGCCCCTTAGGGGTCAGGATTTTCTCATCCTGCTCCTTATATATTTAGTTTAATTCATTTTCAGAATGCATAGAACACGTCTCTTAGTCATGCAGTGCTGCCACAGCATATTGTTTACGTTTTGCCAGCCAATCAAGATTGACTAGTTCTTTTTAAAGTGGCCAATCAGAGTATATCTGGACACCAAAAGCAATGATTTATCACTCCAATATGTGTAAGGATTAATATTTTCTATAAGTTCAAGCAAAGTGAAGAGAAGCACATCAATTCAGCAGGTTCTTGTTTCTTTGTTTCTTCATTGAAAAACTTCTTCTTAAAAACGACCGTAGCCAATGCATTTCGACCCAAAAGGTCTTCTTCAGGGCTACAAGTAAGTGTACAATATATACATTAAAACTTTTACAGATATATAAGATATTTACAATTTAAAACAAGTGCTCGTAATTAATCCATAAAGGAAAGAGTGAAAAAGCACACAATCAATGTTTTCCCAATTCATCACAAAGGGCAATATATACAAATATTTACATAAAAACAATATCATTCATGGTTCTTTACCAAATTTTGCATAATTGCAACCTGCTGAAAAACTTTTACAGAAAAAAAGGGGGGGGGGGAAATTAATCACACAGAAAATATTTATATTTAAACCGCATTCATACGGCATGGGTCAGCGATTGTTCAGCTCATATGGGGAAATTTTACACATAATTATACACATGCAACAGAGGCAGTAGAGCAGAGGTGCTATGGAATACATCAAAAAAGCTTACCAATAACTGTAACAGCATTCTGGATTAATTAAGAGCACTTGTTTTAAATTGCAAATATCTTATATATCTGTCTAAGTTTTAATGTATATATTGTACACTTACTTGTAGCCCTGAAGAAGACCTTTTGGGTCGAAACGCGTTGGCTACGGTCATTTTAAGAAGACGTTTTTCAATAAAGAAAGAAAGAAACAAGAACCTGCTGAATTGCTGTGCTTCTCTTCACTTTGCTTGTACTTGTAGAAAATATTAATCCTTACACATGTTGGAGTGCTGAATCATTGTTTTTGTTGTAAATGTATAGGATCTATATCCTTGGAGGTTTAAGGGGTATTGAGCCTCTGATTCTTTGCACCCTTATATATTGTAAAACATCACCATTTTTGACATTGAGATAGGTGCATTTGTAATTACTCCATACCCCTTGATTTGTGTCTATATCTGGACACCAAAAGTCCAGATATACCTATTTGATAACCTCTTCAAAACACCCCTAGCACCTGCACTATACTCCTCTTCAACCCTTTCTCTCCTTCCTTACATACTCTGGAATTTTCCAACAATTTCCTGACTTGCTCATCAAGTACAGGCCACCAGAACTTTCAATCATTTTGTGTTCATGGACGTATAAATCTATCACCTCACATTTTTACGCCTTCACCACATACCGATAGCTCATTAAAAAATTTGAAAAATTGTCTAACTGTAATCAGTACACCACTTTCTCTCTTGAAAACTATAATCACCAGACACTTGACTTCCCTTAAAACAGCATCTCACTCATCCCCAAATATCCACTTTGTACTCACAATCACAATATTAAATCCCTCCATGATATCGTGCACATTTGTGACAGCCTCTTCAGTCTAAAATACTTTGCTAGATGCCTCCATTCTCCCTGGCAACATGGAGAGACAATTAGTTAGTCTGTTCTTCCAACACAGAGTATACTCCATGTTTTCTTGTAATATTTCCGCATGCCTTGTTAAACTTTGGCCACTCCACCCAGTTGTAACACTTTAAGGGTTTGTGTTCAATCCTTAATGCAGTCTTAAAACCCCAAATGTAGTCTGGAAGTATTCATTTCCCAATACAGCCACCAATAATCGAGGTCGACAAAGATCGAGATGCAGAGGCACCTGTTTTCTCACTGCTAGCTTGGGATTGTGATATTACTTTTCCTATCCCTTGGGCACTTGTATCTATGGTTACAAACTTTTAAATTTTGAAAGATGTTAAGATGCCAGTCTTAACAATTCTTTCTTTAATGTCC
The DNA here is from genome assembly GCF_964204655.1 of Triturus cristatus. Lineage (NCBI taxonomy): Eukaryota > Metazoa > Chordata > Amphibia > Caudata > Salamandridae > Triturus > Triturus cristatus. The sequence goes on along the minus strand of NC_140590.1, from coordinate 460,240,125 downwards.
TCAAATGCCTTATCATTCTGTAACATAATTACAGCCTTGCCAAATTTATCTAAAACGTCCTTCAAAGCTATGTTATGTTCCTCAACTGTTCGCCTGCCAACAGGCAAGTCATCTTAAAAGAAATGATATGTTCTTGATATGTAAAAAAATGTAAGTCATCATGTGTTGCAATACTCTCACTTCTAACACAAGACTGAAAGGTACACAAGAAAAATTGAAAGACACTGTCCATGGTAACGAAAGCAATTAATGCTTTAGATTTGTGGTGTAATTTAATTTGATGGCAAGTGCTTCTGAAATCCTTTCAACATTAAACCATTTAATTTCATAAGGGAACGCTGTTTAGTATAATATTGTCATCCTGACACTGAAGGTCAATGTAAAATCCGTTTTTTCTCAGACCTCACAACAGTGACAACCATTCAGGCACCTATACAGGTTAGATGTTTCCCTCATAAATGATCTGTATTAACATAGTCTTAACTTCCTCCACAACTAATCCTAGTACCCTTCTTGATCTAGGTCTCATTATCTTTGTTCCTCTCCCTCATCATTATTTTGGGTAGATATCACTTCACAGTACTTCGCCCCTCCTCAAACATAGACTTAGGACTTTTTCAAGGTTCACGTCTTTCATCGTTTGGCTGGGAGCACTTGGATTAATGATGATGTTTAAATCATATTGAAGGACCCAGCCTAATATAGAAGCCGTCCACCAGCTGCATATATATTTCAACTAATCTTTTGAGATCTGATGTTGGCACACCTGCATCCCATGAAATATACAGCACTTCCTTGACACACTTTGAGATTACTATTATTAGGCTCCAACGAAATATTTGACCACAACTCTAGAAACATCCCTTTGATGTCCATGGAACCTGAGCTCGCCATCAATCACTTCACAAACATTTATCTCGAAGTTGCCTCGAGTCTAGCCATCCTGTCTTGTTCGTCCCAAGAGTCGACGATCCTCGATACTCTATCGATGTCCTCTACACTGTCAGACAATGTTGCTACCCTGCTCATACAGGCAAAATAGCCTTTCCTGCCACACTTTCTAAACTTCCTACAAATGTCATAACAACTTTTTGAATCTGGACCATGTTAATTGTTGATGCATCTGTGACACCCCTTTAGGTTAGCTTTTATCAATTCTATTTCTTCTACCTTCTCAATGACTCCTATTCTCATATTTAGTATGTGCCTCAGGTCCCTTTTGATTCTAGGGTATCCCTTGTATGCTTTTACCCACCTTTTCTCTTATTAATCAGATTTTTTGTTCACTTCATTAGTCATGTCCTTGCTACTCACTATCGCCTCCTCAGTAATTTCCTTCCTTCCATCCTCTTGTTCTCCCCATCTCCTTCATGAGATGGTTGGATTCTTCCACGATCTTGTAAATTACAATAGCATTTTGGAGCGCAAGCTGTCTCACTGGCCATAGTCTTTCTTGTGTTTGTTTACTTGCACATTGGACTATTATCTGGTCTCTTATCAGTTTTTCAGTCACTGCCTCAAGTTTTATAAAAAGGACAATTGATGGACAGAATGCAGAACAATGTCATACATTCACCCCAGTACAGAGATCTGGGCCTAAATCCATAGTTTTTTTGCTCACCATGCCATTCCAGTTTGGACCCAGCCATATGCAAATCAGTCTTGACCCTGCGCCCAATGGGAACAGTCCAGCCTGTAAGATTGTGATACATGCTGGGCGCTAGGACCAGTATACGAGTTGGGAGGGGAACCAGGACTGAGGAGCGAAGGCGGGGAGAGTCAAATAGAGTAGGAGCAGGGTACAGGAAAGAAGTGGAATAAACGAGCATCCATAATAATCAAGTGTCGGTGTCGTGCTTACTGTCCTACGACACTACAACTGGCGACGATGAGTGGTCGCGGACCCTGCCTCCCTTACCTGCATCCTGGTGCGCTTCTCTGCCTCGAAGCTGTGCTGTTTTGCGGACCGGGAGCCCACCCCTGTTGCGTTGTGCCCCTGCCATGTTGCTCGTCGGCTCCGCTGCCTCGGAGCTCTGCCACGCCCTGGGGAGTCCGCCCCAGCCGCGTTTTGGTCCTGTGGTGCTGCATTTATAATCACGATCCGGGAGCCCACCCCGGTCGCGTGCGTGCCCTAAGAAGGTGCATCGTGCTGGTCACGACCCGGGAGCTCACCCCGGTCGCGTGGTGTGGGCCGTGAGCGCCTGTGTTGCTGCTGCCGTCATGGGAGGAGTGCTGAGTCCTGTGAGGCACCCGGTGGCTGAATTCATCAGCGTTCAGGTACCGGTGCCAGCCTGTGTCCATGCTGCTGCAGCTGCTACCCCCGTGTGAGTTGGGCTTGCAATTCTCGTGAGGAGCGAAATCTCACGGCGGCCATCTTTGAGTCAGGCATCTCCACCCATCCCCTTGCAAGGAGTGCCCGGCGGCCATTTTGAAGTCAGGCAAATAGCTGAAAATAGCAACAAGCCTTGGCAAATGTTCTTCTGAAGGATTCTTACATGCTTTACATGACATTACAAGTCCACATTAGCATAATACATGGACTGCATCTCTCCTGGGCTCCCTGCTGGTGTGTCTACACAATATCCAAGTGCAGCTAAGTGTCACATATATTGATTTAAACTGAGTGACAAGTGCTGCGAGGGCTCTGGTGCGAGACTGTTCACTACAAAAGAATTGGTCAACTGTCTTCTACACCGTCGCATATAATGTCTGGATCACCTACATCAAGGCAGAGTCATGCCTCTGCGAGTACCAGCACCGGACCAGTCTCGTCCACGTCCACCGCGCAAATGGGTGGACAAAGACTTGGCATGCTCGGAGTCCCTTTTCTACGTCTGCCGGAACCCCTAGTCCTCATATCGGGGGGAGGCATGGGTCTTCGCTGGCAAGAATGGCTAGAGGACTTCGAAGACTTCATGAAAGGGTCACAAGTGACTGAGGAAGAGCAGCAACTAATTGCACTACGCAATTTAATTGGGAAAGACGTTGGTCAGATCATAAAGGAACTTCCGTCCGACTCTGCTTCGTCATATGTCAATGTGCGTGACGCTCTAAACAGAAAATTTCTTCACAAACGAAACATTGATTATGAAAGGTACACATTCAACCTGCCATCTCAAGAAAAAGATGAGCCCATGAGTACTTTCATTACACGACTGCGACATTTGGCTCGCTACTGTGAATTTGACTCCTTCACGACGAAAGACGCCCTTCGCCTGCGAATCATAGAAGGATGCCAGTCTGAGTCGTTACGTAGACACCTATTAAAGAAAAGCTACTCTCTGGGTGAAATCGAAGACTTGACGCGAGTACACGAACAGGCAGAAGAACATGCCAAGAGAATGGAAGCTGGAAGAGGCGAAAAACGTGAACAGGCATTTAGGCACCAATCTCGCAACACTAAAAGGTACTCCCCTGCAAAGCAACGATCATCCAGATCCAAAGTGCAGTCTCATTATTCAAATCGCCGTTGTCGCAGTACCAGTCGTACTGACAAAAGACAGAAGCGCCAGCTTAAATGCTATCGTTGTGGATATGACTTCCCTCACACAGAGACCTGCCCTGCGTTAGGCCAAAAATGCAGGAAGTCTGGCAGGGACAACCACTTTGAGAATGTGTGTGGAGCACCACGCAAAGACAATCACGGAGACAATTACAGACAGTCCAAACAGTCCAACACTCGACATCATGCCAAAGCGGTGTGGGACAGCAGAGATTCGTCCACTGATTCTTCACAGTCCAGCCGTAATTCTCATGGAACATACCAATCCCGTCGATCGCAATCTCGTGAGTCAAGGTCGCTGTCACCAATATCGCAAGACAGTGATGAGTATGTCTGCATGGTCGCGATCCGAACCGATTGAAGAAATACCCACGATTATGCCTTAAAATGGACACTCACGTAGCCAAGTTTGTTCTGGACAGTGAAGCATCTCTCAACTATATCTCAGTTTCAGAATACAAGAAAATGAATCCGCGACCGCATTTGCATAAAGCTGCCGTGCGGGTGTACACCTGGATGTCAAAGGAACCTCTCCCGTGTTTGGGACAATTCCCGACTAATCTCACATACAAAGACAGGACTATTCCAGCCCGCATTCATGTCATTGATGGTCCTGAAGCAGATTGTCTTCTTAGCTTGCCAACGGCGGAAAGACTTCGATTAGTTGAAATTTTGTACAAAGTTGATGATGAACCTGACATAGTTCACAAGTTTCCTTAGCTATTCACCGGACTTGGAAAGATGGCGCACTGTCACGTTTGACTGCACATAAATGAAGATGTGACTCCCATAGCACAACATCACAGAAAAATTCAGTTTCCCCTTCAACAGTCTGTAGAGGAGGAACGGCAGGACCTTCTCCAGGCTGACATTATCGAGAGGACATCAGGACCCACTCCCTGGGTCTCTCCAGTGGTTGTAGTGCCCAAAAAGGGCTCACCTGGCAAAGTGCGTCTCTGCGTAGATATGAGAGCACCCAACACTGCCATCGAAAGAGAACGACACCCAGGGCCTAACATCAGTGACATGATTGCATCACTCAACGGTGCGCAGATATTTTCTAAACTAGACCTTAACAAGGGCTATCATCAGCTGGAGCTTCATGAGAAATCGAGATATATCACCACATTCTCGACCCATCAAGGCCTGTTCAGATACAAAAAACTCAGTTTTGGAGTTTCATCTGCCGCTGAGATTTTTCTGGAGGCTATCAGGAAGGTAATTCATCACATTCCCAACACGCTGAACTACAGTGATGACATTCTTGTCTATGGCGCGACACTGCAAGAACATGAAACGGCACTAGACCGAATCTGTCATGCTCTGTTGGGCGCCAATCTCACTTTAAACAAAGACAAATGTGAATTTCACAAATCCACACTAAAATTCTTCGGACACATCTTCTCCGGCGCAGGAATGTAACCCGAACCTGAAAAGATTGCTGCCTAGAATGATACCCTCAGGCCGCGAGACGCAGGAGATGTGCGTTCATTTTTGGGCATGGCAAGCTACTGTGCCCGATACATCAAGGATTATGCCACCATCAGTTACCCTCTGAGAAAGCTGACCAAACAAGGACACCCGTTTCAATGGACTACGAGATGTGATCAAGCATTTCATGCAATCAAAGCTGCGGTTGAATCTGCCAGTAATCTTTCATATTTCAATCCTAGAAGGAAAACAGAAATCACCGTAGATGCGAGTCCTGTAGGACTTGGAGCTATATTAGCCTATTATGACAGAGAGAATGATCAGCGATATATTGTAGCATATGCCAGTAGGAGTCTCATGGACACAGAGAGAGCATACTCTCAGCCGGAAAAAGAAAGCTTGGCGGTGGTCTGGGACTGCGAACACTTTCACATCTTGATCTACGGAAAGCATTTCACACTTATCACGGACCACCAGGCCCTGATAACCATCTTTGGAAATCCTCGAGCCAAGATGTCGCCCAGAATAGAGCACTGGGGTATCCGCCTTCAAGAGTATACCTACACCATCATCCACAAACCAGGAAAAGCTGCAAATCCAGCTGACTATATGTCCAGACATCCCAAGGCAACCTCCACATTCAATACCTCAGTAGCTGAAGAATATATCCATTTTGTGGTGGCACAAGCCAGACCACCCACCGTCCCTTTGGAGGCCTTCCTTGACGCTACCAATGAAGATGCCACACTCCGAAATATAAAACATCGCATTCAGACGAATAGCTGGAGACATCTGGAGGAATCCGGACAGAGTGAACACATCGACAGTCATGAGCTGTCCTCTTTCAGGCATGTGAAGGATGAACTGTCCATCACCTCAGATGGTATTATACTAAGGGACAAACGAATCATCATTCCGAAACAGCTGCATCAAGGAGTCATCAACCTAGCGCATGAAGGGCACAGAGGTATTGTTGCCACAAAGAGGGCGCTGCGGGAGCGAGTCTGGTTCCCAACGCTTGATCAGATGGTTGAACTTACACTGAAGGACTGCCCACAGTGTCAGTTGGTGAGTCGAGAGGAGCCCCCTGCGCCTCTCCAAATGTCTGAACTGCCAGATAGTGTGTGGCATCATGTCGCAGTGGACTTCTTTGGCCTGTTACAATCTGGCAAGTATATCCTGGACATAATGGACGAATACTCACGTTTCCCAATTGCGCATCTCACAGCATCAACTAAAGCTGCCTCCACTACACCTGTACTGGATGAGGTTTTCGCAGCATGGGGCATACCGAAGGTAGTGAAAACAGATAATAGCCCACCATTCAATGGGCAAGAATTTGCTGCTTTTTGCCAATCACCTAGACTTCAGACACAGGAAGATTACTCCCTTGTGACCACAAGCGAATGGAATGGTGGAAAGATTTATGGCCACTCTAAAGAAGACCATTCAACAAGCAGAACTGTCCAAATGTGACGTGCAAGTGGCATTAAATGAGGTATTACGAGCATATCGAACCACACCGCATACTACCACAGGCAGGTGTCCAGCAACACTAATGCTGGGTCGCACCGTGCGCACAAGAATACCGGTCTGGGAAGATGCAGCCAGTGGCATGTCTCAAGACTCTGAGCACGAAGAAGTAGCAGCAAGAGACAGACTGAAAAAGGAGAAGATGAAGGAATGTGCAGACAGACGAAGAAAAGCTGCACAGCCATCTATCCAGGAAGGAGACTGGGTATTGGTGCGATAAGAACAACAGAGAAAAGCAGACTGTCGATATCATACATGCCCCCTAGTGGTGACGAAACAAAAAGGGACCATGATCACAGCTGAATCGGAGGACAAGAGAATCACAAGGAATGTGACGCATTTTCAGAAGTGCACGCCTCATGTCAGAGAGGTGTTAACTGCACCCCGCAGTGTGGTCCAAGGAGATGCACCTGAGTTAGCAAGCGATCATCGACCTGCCATGTTTCCGGTCGAAGGGGAACGGGCGGCTCAATTAGTACCCCTCCGGCCTCAGCGGACTCATCGAAGACCCGTTCACCTGATCGAAGAACTGTAACTATGGTGTTTTCTATTATTGTATACTCTGACATGCATGGACACACTTGAAGTATTTCAAATTGTTTAAGAAGGGGGAAGATGTAAGATTGTAATACAAGCTGGGCGCTAGGACCAGCACACGAGTTGGGAGGGGAACCAGGACTGAGGAGGAGGAGCGAAGGCGGGGAGAGTCAGATAGAGTAGGAGCAGGGTACAGGAAAGAAGTGGAATAAACGAGCATCCAGAATAATCAAGTGTCGGTGTCGTGCTTACTGTCCTATGACACTACACAGCCCAAACTGCCAGGCCAGGTCCTCCGTGAACTGGAAACAAGCATCCTAGGACCGATTTTGGGCTTTCAGCCCTCATCAGTCAGGATAGCTTGACTCCAGTGGCATGGAGAGCACCCACGTCTGGGCATACCCTCCCACTCAGGGTGACATGCAAAAAGAACAATTGATGGACAGAATGCAGAACAATGTCACCCCAGTACAGAGGTCTGGTTCAAAATCGATCGTTTTTTTGCTGACCATGCCATTCCAGTTTGGACCCAGCCATATGCAAATCAGTCTTGACCCTGCACCCAATAGGAACAGTCCAGCCCGAACTGCCAGACCAGTTCCTCCCTGGACTGGAAGCTAGCATCCTAGGACCGGTTTCGGGCTTTCAGCCCTCATCAGCCAGGATAGCTTGACTCCAGTGGCATGCAGACCACAGGACCCACGTCTGGGCATACCCATCCCACTTGGGGTGACAACTGCAAAAAGAACAATTGATGGACAGAATGCAGAACAATGTCATACATTCACCCCAGTACAGAGATCTGGTCGTAAATCCATTGTTTTTTTGCTCACCATGCCATTCCAGTTTGGACCCAGCCATATGCAAATCAGTCTTGACCCTGCGCCAAGTTTTATAGCCAGCTCCATCAAACGGTTAACAAAGTCATCTACTGATCCTTCATTCACATATTATGTCATGACTAGGTTTATTTTTACTCAATTTTCCCCAATACAGCCAGCTACCATTTTTATTTATTTAAAGTTTTGCATAGCGCGAACATGACCCCAGAGGGCATCAGAACGCTTTACATGAGAGTTGCGGAAGACATAGGCAGATAGCTGTGGGAGAAAAGTAGAGATATATACATCAGGTACACAATGGCATATTAGAGGGCGACATTGAGGCCGTAGCAATTGCCACGTAGCAGATTAATTGGCTAAACAAGATAGGAGACAAAGGGAGAAAAGCTTCTAGTTCAGCGCAGTGCTCATCAGTAGAGCTTTCACTTCTCTTTTGAAGGCAAGTGTTGAAGGAATCAGTCTTGCTTCCACAGATAGGGAGTTCCAGATTCTCAGGGCAATACCAGAGAATGTACGATTGTAGGTTTTCATTTTTTTAAATTTCTTCGGCTTGAGCAGCAATGTACTGGAGCTCCTTGAGGAATGGGAGCCACCCGATAGTTCGAGCTTATTTGCCAGGTATAGGGGAGTGTTGAAGTGTAGTGCTCTATGGGTCATACAAGCAATTTTTTATTATATCCTTGACTCAAAAGGACGCCAGTTGAGAGATTTCAGGTCCGGAGAGATGTGGCTGGTTTTCTTGGAATCAGTGATGAGCCTAGTTGCAGCATTCAGAGATGCTCTGAGGGGGGCTAATCTGAGTTTTGGTAGCCCGCATAGAGTGGCACTGCGGTATTCTAGTCTTGAGATGACTAGTGCTTGCACTGAAGATTTGAAGTCATCTTGGGGAAGGTAGGGTTTGTGTTTTCTTAGGATGCTCAGTTGGAAGTTTGCTCCTTTGGTACATGCTCTGATGTGATCTTGCATGTTTAGGTTCTTATCTAGCACAATTCCCAGTGATTTTGTGGTGTCAATGATGTGTGATGTGCAGTTGAGAGCGGAGAGGTTTTTCATATATTTCTCAATAATGGGGGTTTGCCTCGTGGGTGAAATTGAGAAGAATTCAGTTTTAAGGGCGTTTAGTTTGAGGTGGTTGGAGGTTAGCCAATTTAGGGTTTTGTGCAAGGTTCCATTGAGTGTGTTGATATCTTCAGGGGAAGAGATTTTCATGTACAGATGGGTGTCATCCGCATACATGTGATATTGGATGTTAGATGCTTTGAGGATTACAGTAAGTGGTTCAATGGAAGGTTGAAGAGCGTGGGGGAGAGCGAGGACGCTTGGGGCACCCCCAGTGTGCAGGGGCTGGAGTTGGATAGAGTTTGTTTGGATTTGACTCTCTGTGTTCTGTTATTGAGAAAAGAGGTAAACCATTTTAGTACAGTGCCCGAGAGCCCCATCCTACATTCCAAAAGTTTAAGTAGATTGTCATGTTTGACAGTGTCAAACACAGATGAGAGATCGAGTAGTATTAGTAGGCAAGATTCATTCTGGTCAATGTGAGAGCGTCGTCCACTATGTGAGTGATGGCCGTTTCAGTGCTGTAGCCGGGACGGAAGCCTGATTGGAATTGGTCAAGAAATTGGAATTCCTTAATGTGTTTGCCCAGTTGTTCATGGACACATTTCTCAAGGAGCTTTGCCAGAGTAGGGATGTTTGTGATTGGTCGAAAATTATTCAGGTCTTCAGGGTCAGACGTCTGTTTTTTGAGAATAGGGAGAATAGGGAGAACCAGGCCCGCCTTCAAGGGATCTCACCTTGAAGAAGAGAAGAGAAGCATTGATGATTTTGCACCAGAGCGGGACTAGAGATCATATCATTTCTTTAAAGAAGTTGGGAGGGGGGTTCATTGAAGTGATTTGAAGGTTTCAGGGTCGGGAGACTGTTGAATGATGGAAGTGTCGTTCGGGGTTGTGAATTGACTCCAAGAGCCATTGTTTTTAGGGGAGAGACAGGGCGGAGTAAGAGGGAGCAAGTGTAAGGAGGAGTCAGGAGAAGGTGAAAGATCGATCAGGACAGACCTTAGATCACATTCGATCTTGCTCGCCTTTTCAAGGAAGAAGTCAGCAAAGGCTTCGCAGTTTGGCTGGGGGCAGGAGATGAGAGGAGATTGGATAAGAGTGTTATTGGATTGTAACTTAATCAACACAAACAGTCTTTTCGTGGGATTTTTGGCTTTGTCAAGTTGGGTTTTGAAGAAGCTTGCTTTCGCCGTTCTGATGAGTTTGTTGTATATACTCCTTTTTAGTCTTGGAATTTTTAGAAGACCAGTAGATGGAGCGGATCTCCAAGAGCGTTCTGCTAGTCTCAGGCTGCATCTGTCAGCATTTAGGCTGCCCTTGAACCACGGTTTGGAGTCTTTGTTGGATTTTCTTTTTAGTTGAAGGGGACAGTTGCATTCAGGGCAGCCAACATGGAGTTCTTATAGTGCTCAGTGAGGTTGTGAACGTCGGACATGTTTGCAGGTTGCGGTAGGGAGATATTGCAGCTAAATATAAGCTCATTTACGTTTGTATTTTGGAGCGATCTTTTCCAATGCTTGTTTTAATGGTTGTGATCTTTTGGAGTTCCAACTTTCTAGGATACGGATGGTGATAAAGTGATGGTCCGACCAGTCACAGGGGAAAATAGATTCAAGCTGAATGGAGTTGGGATTGGAGATGAATAGATCGAGGGTCGAGCCTAAGGTGTGCATAGGATTGTCACAGAATTGAGTCAGGTTGAGGTCAGTTAGAAAGTTTTTGAGACTGTTTACCGCCTGATCATTCGGATCATTCCAATGGAGATTGAAGTCATCAAGGAAGATCTAGGGGCGGTGTTGCTCCTGGTTGGAGGCGATGGTTTCCATACTTTGTTCAATTAGAGGGAGGTTGTCCCCTGGAGGGTGGTAAAAGATGTGCAGGCTGCATAAGGTTTAATGTTTGCTAGTGATGTTTATGCATAAAAATTCACAGGATGAGAGATTTGCCGAAGGGGACTGCTTTGCTGAGAGAGAGTTGTGGTAGATACAGGCTATGCCACCTCCGGTTCTCTTAACCCCTTCGCTGCTAGGCCTCCCCCCCCGTGCTAAGCCTTTTTTTTTTGCTATTTGGGGTAGTTCGCGCTTAGGCCCCTGTAACCTTTTGACTACATAAGGTATCCACGCCAAATTTGCCTCCTTTTTTTCCAACATCATGGGGATTCTAAAGGTACCCATGGTTTGTGGCTTTCCCTGGAGGAAACCCAGAAATTAGCCAAAATACGGCTACATTTAGTTTTTTTTCAGAAATATTGGAAAAAAGGGCTCCAGATGAAAGCGTCTGTTTTTCCCCTTGCAAACGGTATCAAAAAAGGGGTTGTGGTGCTGAAATCACCATCTTCCCAGCTTTCAGGGACAAGCAGACTTTTGTCAGAAAACCAACATTTTTTACACAGTTTTGGCATTTTTCTGGGACATAGCCTATTTGTGCAATTTTTTGTGCTTTCAACCTCCTTCCAGTTAATGGTAGAAATGGGTATGAAAGCAATAATGGATCCTGGAAAGCTATACATTTTTAAAAAGTAGACAAAATTCTGAATTCAGCAACGGGTCATTTGTGTAGATCCTTCAAGGTTTTTTTGTAGAAACTAACAGTTAAATATAGGAAAAATTGAAAATTAGTTGAAAAAAACAGCCGTTTGTGTCAACGTTTTCACCTTTTTCTAATTATGACAGCTGTTTAAAAGCATTTTGTGATAGGCAATTTTGATGTCACCTCAATAAGTTTTGGGCCTCCCACACGAGTGAGGCACCATTGTTATCGGGAGACCCAGGGGAACACTGGGTGGTGGGAAATTTGTGTCAGCCCGAATGATGCCACAACTTTCCCACACAAAAATGTGTGGAAAAAGTGATTTTTTCAGCTAAATTTGAGGTTTGCAGGGGACTTTGAGGGATCAACGCAAGCCATACCTCCCTGGAATCCCCCGGGTGTCTAGTTTTCAGAAATGTGTGGGTTTGGTAGGTTTCCTTAGCTGGCCGCCGAGCACGGGGCCAGAAACCCAGGTGAGCCCCCCTTGCAAAACCAGGTCGTTTTGTGATAGGCAATTTTGATGTCGCCTCAATACGTTTTGGGCCCTTGCTTGTCGCGTGTACTTGGGCCTCCCACACGAGTGAGGCACTATTTTTATTGGGAGACCCGGGGGAACACTGGGTGGATGGAAATTTGTGTCAGCCCGATGATGCCACAACTTTCCCACACAAAAATGTGTGGAAAAAGTGATTTCTTCAGCTAAATTCAAGGTTTGCAGGGGATCCTGGGTAAGAAAACATTGGGGGATGTTATGTTATGTTATGTTATGTTATTTGAATTTATTGAGCGCACAGATACTCAGGAGTGTCCCGGCGCTGACAGCAGAAAAGGCAACCATCCCAGGACATTCATCAAAACAGCAAGGTCTTCAGGGATTTCCTGAACAAGAGAGGATCACGAATGGCCCTCAAAGACAGGGGAAGAGCGTTCCAGGCCAGGCAAGCTCTACGGGCGAAGGAGTTGCCCCCCAAGCGGGCCCGCTCAAATTTAGGGGTCTGCATAAGCAGCAAAGAAGCAGACCTCAACTGTCTCCTAGGAATGTAAAAGGAGAATCTGGCCTGAAGATACTTGGGGCCGAAACCATAGAGGGCTTTTTGTACAATAGACAGCATTTTGAAGTTAAGGCGAGACTGAACGGGAAGCCAGTGGAGTGCCCGCAGTTGGTCCCGGGCACTTTGCCGTGAGGAGAGTCCGCCCAGAAGTCTGGCTGCAGAATTCTGGACCACCTGTAGTTTCGATACAAGGTAACCAGGGCTTCCTACCAGAAGGGCATTGGCATAATCTAAACGGGATAAGAGCAAAGCACGCACCACCGTTTCTCTAGCCCTGTCAGGAAGCAAGGGAAGAAACTTCCTAAGGCTCCGCAGAAGCCCAAAACATGTTCCGGTAAGTTTTTTTATATGTGAGGCGAAGTTCAGGTTGTCATCAAACCAAACGCCGAGGCAAGCCATACCTCCCTGGAATCCCCCGGGTGTCTAGTTTTCAGAAATGTGTGGGTTTGGTAGGTTTCCCTAGCTGGCCGCCGAGCACGGGGCAAAAAACCCAGGTGACCCCCCTAGCAAAACCAGGTCGTTTTGTGATAGGCAATTTTGATGTCGCCGCAATACGTTTTGGGCCCTTGCCTGTTGCGGGTACTTGGGCTTCCCACACGAGTGAGTCACCATTTTTATGGGGAGACCCGGAGAAACGCTGGGTGGTAGGAAAATTGTGTCAGCCCGGTAATGCCAGAACTTTCCCACACAAAAACATGTGGAAAAGGTGATTTTTTGCAGCTAAATTTGAAATTTGTAGGGGATTCTGTGTAAGAAAATGTTGGGGGATCCACACAAGCCATACCTCCCTGGAATCCCCTGGGTGTCTAGTTTTCAGAAATGTGTGGGTTTGGTAGGTTTCCCTATCTGGCCACCGAGCACGGGGACAGAAACCCAGGTGACCCCCCCTTGCAAAACCAGGTTGTTTTGTGATAGGCAATTTTGATGTCGCCTTAATACGTTTTGGGCCCTTGCTTGTCGCGGGTACTTGGGCCTCCCATACGAGTGAGGCACCATTTTTATTGGGAGACCCGGGGGAACACTGGGTGGTAGGAAATTTGTGTCAGCCCAATGATGCCACAACTTTCCCACACAAAAATGTGTGGAAAAAGTGATTTTTTCAGCTAAATTCAAGGTTTGCCGGGGATCCTGGGTAAGAAAACGTTGGGGGATCCATGCAAGCCATACCTCCCTGGAATCCACCGGCTGTCTAGTTTTCAGAAATGTGTGGATTTGGTAGGTTTCCCTAGCTGGCCGCCGAGCACGGGCCAAAAACCCAGGTGACCCCTCTAGCAAAACCAGGTCATTTTGTGATAGGCAATTTTGATGTCGCCTCAAAACGTTTTGGGCCCTTGCCTGTCGCGGGTACTTGGGCCTCCCACACAAATGAGGCACCGATTTTATCGGGAGACCCAGAGAAACACTGGGTGGTAGGAAATTTGTGTCAGCCCGATGATGCCACAACTTTCCCACACAAAAATGTGTGGAAAAAGTGATTTTTGCAGCTAAATTTGAGGTTTGCAGGGGATTTTGGATAAGAAACCGTTGGGGGATCCATGCAAGCCATACCTCCCTGGAATCCCCTGGGTGTCTAGTTTTCAGAAATGTGTGGGTTTAGTAGGTTTCCCTACCTGGCCGCCCAGCACTGGGCCTAAAACCCAGGCGATCCCCCTTGCAAAATCAGGTCGTTTTGTGATAGGCAATTTTGATGTCGCCTCAATACGTTTTGGGCCCTTGTCTGTTGCGGGTACTTGGGCTTCCCACATGAGTGAGGCACCATTTTTATGGGGAGACCCGGGGAAATGCTGGGTGGTAGGAAAATTGTGTCAGCCCGGTGATGCCAGAACTGTCCCACACAAAAACGTGTGGAAAACGTGATTATTTTCAGCTAAATTTGAGATTTGCAGGGGATTCTGGGTAAGAAAACGTTGGGGGATCCACACAAGCCATACCTCCCTGGAATCCCCGGCTGTCTAGTTTTCAGAAATGTTTGGGTTTGGTAGGTTTCCCTAGCTGGCCACCGAGCACGGGGCCAGAAACCCAGGTGACCCCCCTTGCAAAAGCAGGTTGTTTTGTGATAGGTCATTTTGATGTCGCCTCAGTAGGTTTTGGACCCTTACCTGCCACGGGTCCTTGACCCACCCACGGGAGTGAGGTACTATTTCTTTTGGGATACTTGGAGAAAGGCGAGGGTAGGAAATTTGTTGTTTCTTTCTGCAGCATGAACATTTTGGCACAATAATGCAAGAGAGACACCACCATGTACCCCCCATGGATGTTTAGTTTACGACAATATCTACAGTTGGTAGGTTATTTTTAGATGGAATGTACACCTTGGCAAAGAGACTAAAAAGACAATGATTACTGCACAGCCATCTATTCCTCTGTGGTAAATAATTTAATTACCGGTACTTAATTTGATGCGGAACATTAATAAGAATAGCTCAATAAAATAAGAGGCAGAATCCGTGGTATTAGAGGTTCGGAACGGGCTTTATTCCTATACAAAGGAACATAATTCGAATTATGGGCCTTCTATTCCATCACCACGAAAGTTCAGGAAGGAAGGAACATATATTATTGACAGATAGGCAGTTTTATAGAAAATACATTACAGTAAAGCAGATGCAAGAGGCGTAACAGCTGATAACAGAGATAAAGGCATACATGCGTAACCAAAATGGGTGTAACTAGGCGTAACTAAAGAACGTCATTAGGTATGATGTCACAAATGGGTGGTTCCATGAAAGAATTTCGCAATGTCAGCAAGAATACTTGGCAGAGATGCGCGCGCAGCAGCATGACGTGTGAGTTGACGTGCAACTAGGGGGAGAATGGGACTTGACATTTAGCTCTACATGTGGAGACAAAAGTCTGGGGTTATGTCAACCTAATCCCAAATCATATCTAATATCCTATGTTTAAAGAACTGTGTTATCCAAAAAGAGAGGTCTCTTAGGATAGAATCTTATTCTATACTGACTATACTGACTGTTAGTGCGTGTACAAGCGTCTAAGTGTCTACACTAGATGCGAGGGGGTAGGAATATTCCATGGTAACAGGGCTATGAATTACTTGCATGAGGGCAGCGAGGCCTGGCCCCTTTGCACGGTAGCTGGAGGAATGTTTACTTAAACTGCTAGAAAGGAATGCATCGGATGAGGAGCGAAGGAGATAATCTCGAAGGTGAAATACAGTTTTGGCAGGCGACGGGCTGGATCAGGCACCGTTAGCCGCGCAGGGAGTAAGACAAAGTTCATGGTCACAGATGCGGGCTCAGACTGGAGCTTTCAGAGGCAGAAGGCAAGAAAAGGCTTGGTGGCAGAATCAGGGCCTACTCGCCTGAATCTGTAGAAATGTGGGAAGTGAACCATATAAAGCCGGTGGCCTTTTATACTTAGGAATAGAATATCCGGCCCATTCATGGCGGATCTGAAAGAGGACATGTTGACGGTGGACGCACATGTGTTTGCGTCTTCATAACTGGAACTGGAGGGAACATACATGTACTTGTGACTTATACATGAAACCGTTGGGGTCCAAGATAGGGGACATAACCGACCATAAAAATCCATATTTCCACATTCCCTCCTTGTCCCCTACTGGCCCTTAGGAGATATCAATCTTCATCAATCCATCGATCTGTTCATATAACATCATTTGTTCTTCTTTCTTCTTCCGGGATCTCGAACGAAAACTTGGATGTGGGATACACGAGGTGGCACACAGACCACAAATCGCTGGCCCACATTGTAGACATAAGCAGCAACTGAATAGTATGAGAAAGCCCATACCTAGGAAGGATAGAATTCTCCATCCCCAGGCTGACAACACGCCCCAGAACCAACCGGACCAAGTCCAGGTGCCTGGACTCTGGTGTATCTGGCTTACAATCTTATGAAGGCGGGTTATGGCTTTATATACTGACGGTGAATTTTCTGGTATGAAAATGCAACAACTTGATCCGATGACCCTACAAGCTCCGCCCCTATCGGCCAGGATGACGTCAAGGACAAGACGATTTTGAAGCACAACAATCCGCATAGCAGACTGCTCTTCTGTTAAATTGCCTAAGGCGGAAATAGTTTCGTTCACTACTGCTTCGAGGGTTCTGGTTAATCTACGTATCAACTTACTATTAGTTACTGTACCTATATAAGGAAAGAAACCTTTATTGAAATCTGTGTATTTTTCCCATGCTGTTTCAGTGTAATCGACGATTGGGAGATCTCTCTGCTGTCTATTGTGTACTAAATGAGTATTTCTATGATAATCAGGAGGAGCTAAGAAAACAGGTGGTAGGAGGAATGCTATATAACAGGTACCATCCCAATCTAGAGGTAGGCGTATATATGCGGTCTGGCCACATATAAAGTAGGAATGACGAGAAGCTCTAAATGTAGACTTGCCTTGATCACTAAATTTTATCACAGTGGTGCATTTACTATGGCCCATGTGTATGGAGCCATTCTTTCTTATACATAGTTCCCCTTTTACTGGGAATACCGACATGGCGGGCAATATGGGTGTAGCTTCAGATTCAACGTTCAGGATCATGAGGTTAAGTGTAAAATTACCTAATCCATATACTTCATTTTCTAGATCAGTTCCTGTTCTTTTGGGAAGTCCCTCCTTGTTAGGGTAGCAGACCTTAAGCAAAACTAAGTTCAGGTTTCCCCATACCCAGTTGTCTTGATAAACTGCGGAATTCGAGTCTAGGGAATTAATTAAACTAAACCATGCTCCACAGGAGCCATTGTGTGTGAACGGATAGGGAAAGAGGGGCAAAACTCCCTTATAGTTCTGATAGGGAGGGAGTCGGCCACATATCCAACAATTTGTAGCATTGCTAGTTTGATGGGAATGATGTAACATACTAATAAAAGTGTTGTTGCGCAGCGCAAATCTATATGACAACTCATGCGGGGGTAATTCACTAAAAGAATGTTCAGCAGTAACATTGTAAACATGTTTAGAAATAGGATAATATATGTGCAACAATATACTTGCAGTGATTATTAAAAGACATAAGAAGAACAAAATTAATAACGTCACTGTGCAATGACTACGCAGTGATTTACAGTACGCATGTTTTTTCAACTGCATTTGATTATTTCTTTCTCTATTCCGGTCCAGAGGATACATGTCAGAGACAAATTCAACCGATTCACCTTGGAGAGGACTTAAACAATCAAATTGTCTGACTGACTGGACCTCAATTTTAGTCTATATAGTTCTGAGTTCGATTTCTCAACCAAAGGGAGCTTTGAGTCTGTCTTTGAGGAAATACAGGGTTTAGTCTCTATATCGGATGGTAGTCCATAAAATTTCTTGATATGACTCGAGTGTATCCAACCTTTGCGACCTTCGATCTTCACGGCTGTCCTCGTGGTGAGCAGTACAAGTTGAGGCGATTTCCACCTAGGATCCAGCTGAGTCTTCCGGTCAAAATTACGCACTAACACCAGGTCCCCGGGAACTACGTCATGGGGTTTCACCTCGGTGTTGTCGGGAAAGGCTGCAGCTACCTGTGAACGACAAGATTGTAGTGCAGACATCAAGGAAGCCAGGTAATCTGTCAGCATATTACAGTCAACGTCAGTTATTTTACGAGGTATAGGCGTCCCCCACATATTTGGTGGTCTACCGAAGATCACCTCATACGGGGATAGCCCTGTTCGAGAGTGCGCTACCATTCTCATGTAAAAGAGTGCAACTGGTAAGGCTACTACCCAATCGACACCTTTCTGTCTACATATTTTGGACAATCTAATTTTCAGAGTTTGATTATGTCGTTCCACGAGACCTGCTGCCTCGGGGTGTCGGACACAGTGAAATCTCCATTGATAGCCTAACAAAAGTGAAACGTGTTTCATTAGTTCGGATGAGATCGGCTGGCCGTTATCTGAGTAGACAACACGTGGTAAACCGTACCGTGGGAAGAATTCTCGAACTAACTGTTTGGCAGTAGTCGGGGCAGTGTAATCTGAGACCGGGTATGCTTCTGTCCAACGGGAAAGAGCACAAACAACTACAAGAACATATTTGAATCCTCGACATCGTTCCATCTGGATATAATCCATCTGGAGGACTTCAAAAGGGTGATCAGGAGGCTGAAATCCACCCTGTTCTACGGGAATGCTTTTACCTGGGTTAAACTGACAACAGATCATACAGGTACGAACTTTTTGTTTAGCTGCGGCTCGCAAATGTTTGTTGAACCAAATGTGTTGAATGCTGTCTAGCATAGCTTTTTCTCCTAGGTGCGCTGGACTATGTATTGTGTTAATGATGACTTGGACCATTGAGTCGGGAAGAAACCATATAGATTTTTCCTTCGTCATCCATCCCTGATCTGTTTGGATTCCTCCTAATTCAGTCCATTTCTTTATTTCATCTGGTGTAGCGTGTGTCTGTATGTCAATTACGTCAAGAGCGGGATCCTTAACCGTCATGCAATGTGTTGGTGTCAGAACTATTGTCTTTGTCATGTCAGATGTGTGAGTTTTATCCTGAGCAGTCTGTTTAGCTGTTCTGTCAGCTAGGTCATTGCCTTGGGAAATGATATCAGTAACTTTCGTATGAGCTTTACATTTCATAATTGATATTGCAGTAGGTAGATGTATTGCATCTAATAAGGCATGAATGAGGGGTCCGTGCTGAATGTGGGCACTGTGAGAAGTTAAATAACCTCTCTCTCGCCACAGCACGCCGAAGTCATGTACAACTCCGAATGCATAACGTGAATCAGTGTATATGTTGACTTTCTTATTTGTGGCTTGAATACAGGCTTGTGTCAGAGCGATGAGCTCTGCTGCTTGAGCTGACAAGGTATTTATGCAATATGTTTCAATGACTTCAGTGTCTGTTGTGACTGCATACGCGGCCACTAGCTCTCCTGTACTTGTTCTCATACATGAACCATCTACATACAACGTCAGGTCTGGATCTGTCAATGGGACGTCTGTTAAGTCTTGTCTGGGTTTCGTCGTGATAGTAATAACTTCAATACAATCATGTGCTAGTGGGTCTGTTCCGTTTACTGGCAAAAGTGTGGCAGGATTTAACGTATTACAACGTCTGATTTCTATATGTGGCTGAAACAATGTTAATTCGTAACCGGTAAGTCTTGCTATAGTCAAGTGTTGTGTTTGCGTTCGGTTCACAAGAACCTCTACTGCGTGTGGCACTTGTACTGTCAATGGATGTCCTAACACTATAGCATCGCTTTGTCTGATTGCTAAAGCTGTCGCTGCCACTGATTTCAGGCACGCAGGCAGAGCCTGAGCTACTGGATCTAATGTACTAGAGAAATAAGCACATGGTTTATGTGATCCTGCTTGTTCCTGAGTGAGTACTGACAAAGCAGTACCTTCGCGTTCTGTAACAAAGAGTGTAAACTGTTTACTGTAACATGGTGTTGCTAGGACTGGTGCTTGACATAAAGCTTTCTTTAGGCTTTCAAAAGCTTGTGTATGTTCCTGAGTCCAAGGGAGGACAGTCGATGTGGCCGCCTCCTGTGTTGTCAACTGAATGAGTGGTTTTGCTAGAAATGCATACTGAGGGATCCACTGCCTACAATATGAAGTGAGGCCTATAAAAGCCCGTACCTCCTTTTGTGTCTTGGGTATTGGCATGTTAGCAATTAACTGGATGCGATCTGACGTAAGCTGCCTTCCCTCCTTGGACAGCGAGTGCCCAAGGTAAACAACTCGCTGGACACAGAATTGCAGCTTAGAAGGGGACACCTTGTGCCCCTTTTCGGCCAAAAATTGTAAAACCGTCAGTGAAGCTTTTTCACATTCAGTTTCGCTTCTAGCGGTGATCAGCAGATCATCGACATATTGAAGCAGGGCAGTGTTGACTGGCATGTGGATACTGTCAAGTTCTCGTTTCAGTGCTTGGCTATAGATGCTGGGGCTTTCTGTGAATCCTTGAGGTGCGCGTGTGAATTTAAAGCTTCGTCCATTTAAACTAAATCCGAACAAGTATTGGCTTTCCGGATCTATTGGGACGCTGAAAAAGGCATTCTTGAGATCAATTACAGTAAAGAATGTTGCTTCGGAATCAATGGCTGTCAGTAATGAAGAAATGTCTGGAACTACGGGGTATTGTGGTACAATACATTTATTTAATTCGCGCAGATCAATAACCAATCGATATACTGGCGGGGCTTTTGGATCAGTTCGTTTAAGAATCGGAATTATCGGGGAATTACATACATTGGAGTCGGTTTCCACAACCACTCCTTGGGTAATAAGCTCGTCAACGATTTGCAGTAAAGCCACTACAGCATCTGGGGGTAACTTGTATTGTCGCATTCGTGGTAGTACCACTCCTGTCTTTAGTGTGACTCGATATGGTGTAATGTTCATACAACCAACATCTGTAGGGCCTTGTGCCCATAAATGTGTGGGTAAAGTCTGCAGTCGGTGATCCATGTCTCGGGACACATAGTGCCCTTTGAAATCACGTAAAAACAGTCTTACTCCTTCCGGAGAGCAACATATTATAGCTCCTAGAGCTTTCAATGTTTTTATACCTAACAGGTTTTCTGGACATGATTTAGTAAGCAATAAATCTGTAGTTCGTGTCAAGGGACCAATCGTAAGTGGAAGAGGCTGTGATACTTCGTTAACGATAGGTTTTCCTGAAAAACCAAGGGAAATATTCTGTGAGCCTGAGAGGGGTGCCCCTGGAACTTCACTACGTTTTATAGTTGTTCGGCTTGCCCCTGTATCAAGTAAAAATTTTCTGTCCTGGCCTAATAGTTCACTGTGTACATAAGGTCCTTCTTGATCTACAGGGACCTCGATAAGGGGTAAGCCAACTTCCCTCTCTAGGCTGTTTCATGAGTATCGTTGATAATCAGGGTAGTCATACTGTGCGGTCTGGTACATCTGTCGTGTCGTTGTTGGTGTGGCAGCAATAGGCTGCGGTGGTGGAGCTGGCATAGACTGTTGCGGAGCTGGCATGGCCTGTGCATGCTGCGGGGCTCCTTGTTGGTTCTGATCCTGTCTAAGTGGCCGTGGTCTTTCTTTTGTATTACCTATGGCGATATTATGTTTTAAAACTGGACAATCGTGTACATAATGACCTGGCTGTTTACAATAGTTGCATGTCCCTTTTACAGAACCTGCTGAAACACTGGACTGTGTCATACCCTTTTTATGACCGTCAGCTGGAACTGTCTGGGAAACTAGCATTTTCATTTTCGTGTCTTTGATGCGTCTTTGTTCATGTTCTTGTTCCTCTCTAATTCTATTGTGATGGTACTGTAGCATTTGTAACATTTGTGACGGAGTGTTACCTTGCCAGGTACTCTCGAATTTCAATACTCTATTCTTAACTTGGGGCAAGGCATTTTCAACTAATTTTGTCACAAACAGATGTGGATACGATTCGCTACTTGCTTTTATTCCACTATTTATACCAAAACATTTTTCGAATCGGGCATAAAAGTCACTAGTGTCTTCATCTTGCTTTTGTTTACAGGCTGAGATTGCACCCCAGTCTTCCTTTTTCGTAGTTAATAAACGTGGCAGTACCTGTACTAGTAAACCTGGTAGTATTTTGGTCTTTTCCCCAAGCCCTAAACCTGGACCTCGAGCTGTTTCTTCGTTTTCTAATGCTGTCCAATCTATCTTTTGGTCTCCCACCTCCCAATCCTTTTCTTTGAGTTTTTCATAAATGCCCGCAGGCATTAATACCTTTAATATTTTCATAATGTCGGGATAGGTATACTCTCCCATGAGCAACATGTCTTTAATTTCACGGTGGAAACCCGCTGGGTCTTTGTCATGACTGGGTACCACTTCAATTAATAGATTTTCTCGGACTTTATTTGAATTCTCCTTACTCTTCTCTTCCTGTCTGCGTGCTTTTTCTGTACGTCTATACGATTCTTTACGCCATAATTCAATGGCATCTTTCTGTGATTGTCTAGCTTTCTTTTTCCATAATTCTTCCTCTACTTTCATGATGCAATCTGCATCCCAGGTCCCAGCTGCGGGCCACCTCTGACTTTCTGGTAATTCCTTGGTGTAGTCTACCCATAAATCAAGAAATAATATGGCGTCTAGGCCATGTTTATGATACATGAAGTACCCTGGAGTGTCCCTAGGAGGAATGGGAACAGCTTCTTCGAGTACCCCTTTTCTAGTTTTGATCTGTCTTAGTTTCGAAAAGAGCGGCATATTGAGAACTGATCTGATACCTAATTTTGAACACGTTTAATACAACAAAACACAATAATGAACAGTCATTCACACCACAATATGCAGAACGTATTTAAAACATTTAACATTTAACATTTAATGAACAACAATGATGGCCATTTAGGGATCTAGTCACTAAGCATAATACTCGACACTAATTAGGTAATTCTGAATTATATACTAGACATACTAGATATACTGCTAAACAGTACAGATACACTGCTGAAACAGTGCAGACCGGATTTGTGTACCCAAACCCGTCTTGACCGGCACAACCTATGTGCACGTCAGAACGCCTCCCCGGCAATGGTACTCACCGGGTAGCTCGGAACGGAAGGCCTCGGAACTGAACTTGAACTGGACTTGGACCGGACTGGACTCGACTCGATACTTCGGAACTTCGGAACTTGGTGGGCCTCTGTATACCTCGGATCTTGCTCTCTCAGCTAGGCTCTGGTCGGGATACTTCGCACTTCTCACCGCCTCGTCTGGGTGTTGATCGCAGCCTCAGTTACCCCCGCTCGGCAAGAGGGAGATACAGGAAATCCTGTGGGTACGCGTTGTTGTCCGTCCAGCTGTGACAGGAGACCGGGTCTGCAACGCACCTCCGGCGCGTGAGATGAGAAAGTGTCCCTGTTCGGGCGCCATATATGTGGTAAATAATTTAATTACCGGTACTTAATTTGATGCGGAACATTAATAAGAATAGCTCAATAAAATAAGAGGCAGAATCCGTGGTATTAGAGGTTCGGAACGGGCTTTATTCCTATACAAAGGAACATAATTCGAATTATGGGCCTTCTATTCCATCACCACGAAAGTTCAGGAAGGAAGGAACATATATTATTGACAGATAGGCAGTTTTATAGAAAATACATTACAGTAAAGCAGATGCAAGAGGCGTAACAGCTGATAACAGAGATAAAGGCATACATGCGTAACCAAAATGGGTGTAACTAGGCGTAACTAAAGAACGTCATTAGGTATGATGTCACAAATGGATGGTTCCATGAAAGAATTTCGCAATGTCAGCAAGAATACTTGGCAGAGATGCGCGCGCAGCAGCATGACGTGTGAGTTGACGTGCAACTAGGGGGAGAATGGGACTTGACATTTAGCTCTACATGTGGAGACAAAAGTCTGGGGTTATGTCAACCTAATCCCAAATCATATCTAATATCCTATGTTTAAAGAACTGTGTTATCCAAAAAGAGAGGTCTCTTAGGATAGAATCTTATTCTATACTGACTATACTGACTGTTAGTGCGTGTACAAGCGTCTAAGTGTCTACACTAGATGCGAGGGGGTAGGAATATTCCATGGTAACAGGGCTATGAATTACTTGCATGAGGGCAGCGAGGCCTGGCCCCTTTGCACGGTAGCTGGAGGAATGTTTACTTAAACTGCTAGAAAGGAATGCATCGGATGAGGAGCGAAGGAGATAATCTCGAAGGTGAAATACAGTTTTGGCAGGCGACGGGCTGGATCAGGCACCGTTAGCCGCGCAGGGAGTAAGACAAAGTTCATGGTCACAGATGCGGGCTCAGACTGGAGCTTTCAGAGGCAGAAGGCAAGAAAAGGCTTGGTGGCAGAATCAGGGCCTACTCGCCTGAATCTGTAGAAATGTGGGAAGTGAACCATATAAAGCCGGTGGCCTTTTATACTTAGGAATAGAATATCCAGCCCATTCATGGCGGATCTGAAAGAGGACATGTTGACGGTGGACGCACATGTGTTTGCGTCTTCATAACTGGAACTGGAGGGAACATACATGTACTTGTGACTTATACATGAAACCGTTGGGGTCCAAGATAGGGGACATAACCGACCATAAAAATCCATATTTCCACACCTCAAGCACACACACATACTGGTTGGATTTGGCACGAGGGTGAGTGATGGTTCAGTATATAAAATTTTATTAACAAGAGATTCCACAAAAATGAAATGACTGTCAATAATTGAAAGGACAAAAAACTGAGCCAGTGAAAAGCAGCTCGTGAGCTGTAAAGCCATGTCAAGGCCCCAACCGGGGGAACACTGGGTGGTAGGAAATTTGTGTCAGCCCAATGATGCCACAACTTTCCCACACAAAAATGTGTGGAAAAAGTGATTTTTTCAGCTAAATTCAAGGTTTGCCGGGGATCCTGGGTAAGAAAATGTTGGGGGATCCACGCAAGCCATACCTCCCTGGAATCCACCGGCTGTCTAGTTTTCAGAAATGTGTGGGTTTGGTAGGTTTCCCTAGCTGGCCGCCGAGCACGGGCCAAAAACCCAGGTGACCCCTCTAGCAAAACCAGGTCATTTTGTGATAGGCAATTTTGATGTCGCCTCAAAACGTTTTGGGCCCTTGCCTGTCGCGGGTACTTGGGCCTCCCACACAAATGAGGCACCGTTTTTATCGGGAGACCCAGAGAAACAATGGGTGGTAGGAAATTTGTGTCAGCCCGATGATGCCACAACTTTCCCACACAAAAATGTGTGGAAAAAGTGATTTTTTCAGCTAAATTTGAGGTTTGCAGGGGATTTTGGATAAGAAACCGTTGGGGGATCCATGCAAGCCATACCTCCCTGGAATCCCCTGGGTGTCTAGTTTTCAGAAATGTGTGGGTTTAGTAGGTTTCCCTACCTGGCCGCCCAGCACTGGGCCAAAAACCCAGGCGATCCCCCTTGCAAAATCAGGTTGTTTTGTGATAGGCAATTTTGATGTCGCCTCAATACGTTTTGGGCCCTTGTCTGTTGCGGGTACTTGGGCTTCCCACATGAGTGAGGCACCATTTTTATGGGGAGACCCGGGGAAATGCTGGGTGGTAGGAAAATTGTGTCAGCCCGGTGATGCCAGAACTGTCCCACACAAAAACGTGTGGAAAAGGTGATTTTTTTCAGCTAAATTTGAGATTTGCAGGGGATTCTGGGTAAGAAAACGTTGGGGGATCCACACAAGCCATACCTCCCTGGAATCCCCGGCTGTCTAGTTTTCAGAAATGTTTGGGTTTGGTAGGTTTCCCTAGCTGGCCACCGAGCACGGGGCCAGAAACCCAGGTGACCCCCCTTGCAAAGCAGGTTGTTTTGTGATAGGTCATTTTGATGTCGCCTCAGTAGGTTTTGGACCCTTACCTGCCACGGGTCCTTGACCCACCCACGGGAGTGAGGTACCATTTCTTTTGGGATACTTGGAGAAAGGCGAGGGTAGGAAATTTGTTGTTTCTTTCTGCAGCATGAACATTTTGGCACAATAATGCAAGAGAGACACCACCATGTACCCCCCATGGGTGTTTCGTTTACGACAATATCTACAGTTGGTAGGTTATTTTTAGATGGAATGTACACCTTGGCAAAGAGACTAAAAAGACAATGATTACTGCACAGCCATCTATTCCTCAAGCACACACACATACTGGTTGGATTTGGCACGAGGGTGAGTGATGGTTCAGTATATAAAATTTTATTAACAAGAGATTCTACAAAAATGAAATGACTGTCAATAATTGAAAGGACAAAAAACTGAGCCAGTGACTCGCAGCTCGTGAGCTGTAAAGCCATGTCAAGGCCCCAACCGCTTTACAGGCTATTCACACACCTTTCATACGTGATACACACAAGACCATTCACACCACCAGGTACGAAACCAACACATTACAACATTCACAAAAAGGGACAAGGTACACCCTGCTTGAGAAAGACAGAAAAGACAAATATTTCTGCACAACCACCTATTCTTCAAGCACACAGACATACTGGTTGGATTTGGCACAAGGGTGAGTGATGGTTCAGTATATTATTCAGAGATTTCACAGAAATGAAATGCAATGTTAATAATTGAAAGGACGAGAAACTGAACCATTGACTCACAGCTCTTGAGCTGTAAAGCCACAAGAAGGCACCAACCTCCAACAGGCCATTCATACACCTTTCATATGTATAACACATACAAAAGCATTCACACCGCCAGCTGGGGGCCCAGCACATTACAACACTCACACCAGCAGACAGCGCCATTCAAGGGCCCCTCACTTTCACACGCCTACATTCCTGACACAGCAACCACACCAGCTCACAGATTGCGTGGAGTGGCGTTTAGCTAGCAGTGTGTGTAGTGACCAGCAGCAAGTCACTACTCACACACCGCCAGCTAAGAGCCCATCCACGCACACCGCCAGCCAAGTGCAAGTCCATGCACACCGCCAACCAAGCCCCAGTCCATGCACACTGCCAGCCAAGCACCAGTCCACGCACATCGCCAGCCAAGCACCAATCCACGCACACCGCCAGCCAAGCGCCAGACCATGCACACCGCCAGCCAAGCGCCAATCCATGTGCACCGCCAGCCAAGCGCCAATTCACACACACCGCCAGCCAAGCGCCAGTCCACCGTCATAAATTTGTTTTAAAACAAGAAAGAAAACACCAACCAATTGCAACTAGATACAAAAACAAAAGCAGTAACTATAGACATCATTCTATTGCCAAACGTGAAACTGAACTACTATATAAAACCATACAGACCAGGCAGTACACTATTCGTCACGGTTTCTCCCAAAAACTCTTTTGAGTGTGATACAATCTGAAACATGTGGGCACACACAGCCCAGGATTAGAAGGACAATCGGCACAGTGCATACGACTCGCCTTCCACACACCTCTTCGCAAGCAGACTCTAAATCTCTTACAGGGATTGTATTTTTGGGGCGTGGGAGGAATTAAATCAGGAAAGTGGCGATCTTTCAATCTAGCCACATCCTCCACCACTCCAACTCTAGGAACACTTACCTGTTCCACAACAACAAGGCTGCCTATCACAGACTCCTGAAACTGAACAAAAGTCATTTTTGATGCAGGAGAACACTCACTGTACACAACAAAAGTATTGAAAGTTGCTAAATTGAAGAGATGAATGGCCAACTTCTTATACCAAATGTAAGCCTTACGAATAGCAGTGTGAGGTTCCAACCTCTGATCTAATCTATCAACACCACCCATGTGCTTATTGTAGTCTATAATGCACACAGGTTTGCCCACTTCAGCAGCCTGACCCAAACATTCACAGGTGAAGTACTCTCATCATGAATGGTAGTGATGGAGCAGGTAAAACAAAACTTTTGTATACCTCCTCTAATTTGCATGACATTAATTACGTAATCATTCTAAAAATAAATTTGCATTAACCTGTTTGCAGTGAAAATATACTAATCAACCTTTGCACCTTGATAAACATGAGATACACGTGGGACTAAAATGCTAATTGCATGGCAGAACAATTAATTAATTAATTATGTTACGCAAACTAACCTTAGATTGTGGTGAAATAGAAAATTGCATGATTTATGTTGACTTGTGATTGTTTGTGCTATGAAAATCATCAAATGGTAAGTATTATCGCTTTAAATGTTGTTACAGCTAGGTGAATACTAATAAATAATGGGATTAGTGTGGGTTTAAACATTAGAATCTTCATTTCTATATTCTAATTACTGTTATGTCTATTTTTGCTTAAGTTGGCATTCGGGCCTACTAGGCCGCAGTACCCAAGATGGTGTTCTGGGAGAAGTAGATGCCACCATGTGAGCGCGACGAAATCTGCACATGTCGGCTGGCTCTGGAGATCACCAAATAACCCGAGTTTGTGACATCGCGTTCCCTACGAAGGCTAGGACACTGAAATTGACTGCCAGCCAAGATACAACCATGTGGGAACAGTGGAAAGGACAATACAGAACCTGTGGAAAGAATACTTTCTATATTGAACTGTTATATTCACTGCCCTCGCCTGGGAGCGGAAAACTAAACCTAATAAAATCATGCCTTCCTATGCCAAGCCATCATGAAGAACCAGTTATGTCCTGGGAAACTTTCAAAGCCCTACAGATAACCCTGAACTGTCCAATCAGAACATTTTCTCTGCCCCTAAAATGTTGCATGTTAGTATGAAGTAAGACGGAAAAGGGGCATAAAATGCCTCATCCGCCAGTGGGTGTTTGTCAGATAGATTTGATATTTCATGGCGTTGGGTTTCGGTTAGCTGTTGGTGATTTTTTTGGTTGCCTTGGGTTTATTTGAGGTTCGGGAGAAAAGTTGCAGTGTATCCTGTATGTTTGCCTGATGGTTTGATCCCTTGCCGTGGGTCAGACAGTCTGTCCTGGGAGTTGTACCTGAGAATGCGGATAACTTTCTGATTGATCGGAAGTCATCGCTTTTGCTAATTGGTAATTAACTAACTGCATTTTTCAAAATTCATGTCTATTTACTAAATGTTTGATTGTTCCCTAAATAAAACTAAAATGTATATTATGAGCTGTAGTGAATAAATGCAAACGTAAAGAAATTGATTATTAGATAAACAAAAATTGAAATAATAAGAAAATGAATTTGTGGTTCTCTAATTAATTAGGGCAATATCAAAGGTTTCCTAGGCTTTAATTGTGTTTTAGCTGGTTCTAATTCACCATCAACCAGTCCAACTAATTGGTCCGTCGACCAAGTGGTGGAGTGCCTTAATGTTAAGGTCAGGATTCTGAAAATGTATATGTATAATGTGTATATAGTGTAAAGCAATTTAATCCTAATAGGTAATAAGGTACCCAAATTGTCCAGTGCTTTTTCTCCTGTGTGCTGATTCGAGAGAGTGGATTGAATGACGAGTGTGTTGGTGTTATGGGCCCCACCAATGAATGAGTGTATGAATGAGCGGTTGTGAATAAGAATCTGTGACATAAGGAGAATATGAAAATATTGCCTTTTTGCGCTCCATCAGATTTCCTGGTAGCAGATTGATGGTTATTATTGTATTGGTTTGGTGATTATCGATTATGTTTAACACTTTATGTTGAGTATTGTTTATGTTAAGTGTAGTCGGAAATTTGAAGCTTCCAGGAAGTAGGAAGTGGATTTACGTGGCAAGAGAAGTCACATGGAATTGCACATTGTCTGGTTTCAAGAATTGTAATAACACGAAATTGTGTTATGTTAGGGAAATCTCTGTGTGAATGTGTGTCAGTGGAATAGTAATAGGTTCTCTTGTGAAACTCTGGCCTTACTTCTCAGGAGCATTGTAGTCTCCACATGTGTTTTATCCCCAGAGAAACAGGTTTACCTTTTGCTTGATAGGAGGGTAAGGTAGAGGGAAGTGCTACTTTATCGTTGTAACGGAAAATTCTGTGGTAGGGTAGAGGTAAGCGCTGCCTACTGGAAAGACAGAATTCTTGTGTAAATGAACAAAGCTATCTCTTTGGTTTAGCGAAACAGGCAATGGATATGTTTTATGTTGTTACTAACATATTTTGATTAAAGAAAACGTAAGGAAAGTTTGCAGAATTTTTTTTGTAAAGGAGGGGTCAGCAAGAGCAGGAGTATTGAGAAAGGCTGACGTCAGAGAGACTGCGCTGGGATTGGTCAGCTACAGACAGACAAAGTGTTCACTGATTGGTACGTTAGTGTGAGTTGCGCTGGAATTGGAGAATTACAAGAGTCACGTAGACGCTCTGGATTGGTGCGTTGGTGTGAGTCGCTCTAGGATTTGTTGGAATACGGAAAAGCTGTGAAAAAGTGATTTACAGAGTTTAAGTCGATTGAAAACTTTTGAAAATAAAGATCATGTACTACGATCCACCTGAGAAAGAGAAAAGGTCATGGTTTGGAAAAATCAAAGACCTATTTAAAAAGGATAAGCAGATTGTAACTAGGGAAGGGCATATACTTCCTTCACCGAAAATGCCTGCATCTTTTATGGTAGGGAAATATGGTTATTATACATGTATTTGGTTGGAGAATTGGGCAAAGTATACCAAAGATGATGGAGTGTTAGCGTTTCTGGAAAATGGTTCATTTAGTTTGGCAGTATTACGAAATTTAAGAGATAGAATGATGAGGTTGGAGCCAAAACCCAGACCTACCCAATTCGAGGCTTTGACTGAATGGGAAGAAGAGATGTATGAAGGGAAAGGCATTGGAGTGGAAGAAGGTATAATTATATGTTTGGTAGACATTGTGGTCAAGAAAGTCATGATGACAGAATGAGAATATGGCGAAATGCGAACATGACTGATGGTATGTTTCCTCTGAGAAATTTTGTTGAGATGAGTGGCAGGAAATGCACAGAAAAGAGAAATAACGCAGGGTCAGAAGGTTACAGATATGGAGTGAGTGAATCGGAGGATGAAGTGCTAGAGGACATGTTTTATAAAAATCCCCCTCCATATCAACAGGATTCTGTGTTGGTGACGCCGAGTGCACCGACAAAGGAGACTGTAATGAATAAAACTTTTGAACAAATGCCACCTAATTTTGGGAAAAATAATCAATTTAAAGATTCAGAAATGTCACAGACCGTAAGAACTGAAAATGAAAAATCTGAAGAATTAGCTAGAACTACATTGGAATTGATTGAAAAGATTAGAGAATTAACAAAGAATATGGAAGCAGTGACTGTGCCTGTAACTATAGGACCAGTGATACCTGTTTTTGATAAACAAAAAGATAGTGAGCATTGCTTATCAGTCCCATATAATGGCAGTATGCAAAAGGAGAAAGAAAAGAGCAGTGCAGGAGAAAATGAGTGGAAGGTTACTGCAGGAATATCGGGATTGAGTACCCCTAAAAATGTAACTGTAAATCAAAGTCCAGCAAGTAAGACACCCATGACAACAGAATCAGCAACGGAAACCCCAGAGAGAATGACAGATAAAATGAGAATAGAGACAACCCCTGGAGGACCAACATCTGAAGAATTGAGTGATTGGTTAAGAAGTTTACAGAAAAAAGATACGGAACCACAACCTTTAGATGTAGCAAAATTAAAAGTGACTTTGGAAGAGTTAATTGTAGGAACCATTCGCATTGAAAAATTAAAAGCATATCAAGATGAGGAGTTAATGTTTTTATGTAAAAGCATAACCTGGAGAGCGAGGACTTTGCATGAAAAATAAGAAGAGACAGCGAGCGAAATGGGAATTGATTTTGAGAAAATAAGGTCATTACAGAAGCCATACAGGGTAAATGTTTCTGAAAAAGACATTGAAAACTTGAATACTGCAGGGAGATTGACCCAAATTAAAGAATTGATTGCATTGTTAAGAAAATGGGGTGATGTGTATCGATGGAAAAGTAGGTGGTTTAGAAGAAGAGAGGAAACTACAGACAAGGCCTCTCTAGCTTTCCCAGTGAGAGAAAAGGAACCGGTGGTAACAGAATGTCCTATGAGAGAAATTCCTGGAGGAGGATATGTACATGTTCCATGCACTAGACATGATATTTAGTCATTTACCAATGATTTTCCAAGATTAAGAGAAAAACCAGTTGAATGGTATAGCCAGGTAGACATATTTGTCAAACTTTCAAAGGTATTGTGGATAGATCTGAATGGTCTTTTTGATATAATTGTGCCTGCAGATTTATGGGCAGAATGTAAGATCACAATAGATTGGCCAACACTAGAGTATCCTAGGGATCCTAAGACGGGAGCCCCAGATCCTGAAGTAATGAAAAAATATGATCAGGTAATTACTTTCTTCAAAAAAAAAGTACCTCCGAAAGAAACTGACTGGGTAAAGATTGACAGAACTCACCAGGAGGTTAAAGAATCAGTGCATGCTTATTACGAAAGGTTATTGTTGGCTTTCAAACAATACAGTGGAGACGAGAAATTGAGGAAAAAGGATTTGAGTCATTTTATGTACAGATTTGTTTATGGTTTAAGGCCTGAAGTTAGTGAAATGATTAAACAGCATACAGTAGATTGGCAAAACAAGAAGATAGACAAAGTGTTACGCCATGCCAAATATTTTAGTGATGAAATTGAAGCCAAACAGTGTAAGTTGAAAGAAAAAGCAATGTGGACACAGGTTAAAGTAGCAGAACTACAAGAAGCCCAGTTAATTGAACAAGCTAATGGAACAGGGCAAGCAAAAAAAAAGCCTAATATTGGAAAAGGAAAAGGACAGATTAGCATAGATGAAGCTAAAAAGAAATGGCCATGTCATAATTGCGGAAAATAGGGCATTGGAAATCCGAGTGTAAATTGCCACCGAAAGCTAATGGTGATCATTGAATCCACAAGTGCAGAATGAGGTGAGTTGCCAACCGTCGAAACAGCAGCAGGTTGTTACCCAACAGTGTCAGGTGCCAAGCCACCTTTTCCACAGAATGTAAAACCTCAAAGATACAGTAATGAGATAGGATTATACAACGAAGAACAGGTAACAAAGCTACCGCGCTCTGGTGCCATTTCGCAGTATTGGCTGCAACGCGATGAGAGTGAGTCAGAAGAAAATTATTGACGGTGCCCAGGAGAGGAAGAGGAGTACGTACTTGGCGCAACTCTAGAGGTAGACCAGAAAGGACCTTTTGTGGATGGAAAAGTGAATGAAGTAAACATTACTTTCCTAGTGGATACTGGTGCTACTCGCTCAACTGTTAGGTCAGCTGAAGTGAAAAATCTTCCTCTCTCGGGTGAAACAATCCAAGTAGTTGGAGTCTCAAACAAACAGATAAAAGCTTATCTTACTGATCCTGTAAAGGTTAGAATAGGGAAATTCACTGACATGCATCGGTTTGTCGTATGCGACACTAGTCCTGTAAATCTGTTAGGGAGGGATTTACTGTGTAAGATGAATGCACCATCTTTTGTACACCTGATGGTATAGCTTTTGAAACTCCTGATAAAGACGTACTGTATAGAATGACAATGGCAAACTTAGAACCTGAAATTACTGAGGCATTTGTTGTATTTGATCTGGAAGGATTGCCTCAAGAGTTGAAAGAAACAGTGAGAACAGAAGTGTGGGATTTCACAGGAGAAGATGTTGGATTAATGAAAAGGGTAGATCCTGTGAGGATAACTGTAAAAGAAGGAGCAAATTACCCGAACATTCCTCAGTATAAATTAACAGCAGAAATAATTGCAGGAGTAACATCTGTAATAGACAGAATGATTGAACAAGGAATTCTGAGAGAAATAATGAGCAGTCCATGTAACTCTCCGATCATGGGTTTGAAAAAGCCAAATGGGACCTTTAGGATAGTACAGGATTTGAGAAAGGTGAATAAAATTGTTGTTCCTTGCTGTCCCATTGTGCCAAACCCTTCGGCAATTCTATATCAGATTCCCCATGATGCAGAATGTTACACAGTCATTGACTTGTGTGATGCTTTCTTTTCTATTCCATTGCACCCTGATAGCCAACACATTTTTGCATTCCGGTTCGGTGAGCGTATTTTGGCATGGTGCCATATCCCTCAAGGGTATACAGAGAGTCCTTCAATATTTAATCAGATTTTAAAGAAGTCACTGGAAGATTTAAAAATGCCAGAAAGTTCAGTGTTTGTTCAGTATATCGATGACCTGTTAGTGGCATCGAAAATGCGAGAAGCATGTGTAATTGACACAGTTGCGCTGTTAAATCATTTGGCCGATGGAGGACTTAAAGTATCCCCATCAAAATTGCAGTTTTGTCAGAAAGAAGTACAATACTTAGGTCATAAGATTGAAAAAGGCCTGAGAAAAGTAACAATGGACAGAATTAAAATAATTAAAGGAATGAGAGCCCCAATGACACAGAGAGAAGTCAGAATGTTTCTTGGAATGGTGGGATACTGTCGACAGTGGATCAGCAATTTCTCGCCGATTGCAAAACCACTAGTACGTTTGACAAAGAGTGATGTGAAAGATCCCATTGAGCTGAATTAAGAAGAGATGACATCTTTTAAACAATTGAGAGACAGCTTGCGTCAAGCACGGGCTCTAGGATTGCCTGATTATGAGAAAGAATTTGAGATTTATTGCAGTGAGAGAGATTTCCGTATTAGTGCAGGGACATGGAAAATTGAGATGACCGGTTGCTTATTTTTCAGCTGTACTAGATCCAGTAGCAGTAGCATTGCCTGGATGTTTGAAGGCAGTAGCTGCCACCTGTAAGAGCCTGGAACGAAGTGAAGGAATTGTGATGGGATACCCTGTGAGAGTGTTTGTCCCCCATGATGTGGCGATCCTTTAGACACGAAGTAAAACACAGTTCATGATGCATAGTCGTTTGACTAAATATGAAAAGGTGATTTTGGGTGCTACAAATGTGAGTCTTGTAAGATGCACTAATGTGAACCTATCAACATTACTACCTGATGCTGTGAATGCAGAAGTGAAAGATGATGTTGATCATGACTGTTTGGAAGTGCTTGATTTTTGTACCAAATCGCGTCCGGACATAAAGGATGTGCCTCTGAAAGAAAGTGACTACGTGATGTTTGTGGATGGTTCGTGCCTAAGAACTGGAGAAGGGATTTTGAGTGCTGCATATGCTGTGTGCACTGTGGCAACTATATAGGAAGCAATCTGTCTGAGAGGAGTACGATCTGCTCAAGTTGCTGAGTTGTTTGCACTGATTAGAGCATGTAAGTTGGGAAAGAATTTGCGAGTCACTGTGGTTACTGACAGTCAGTATGAGTTTGGAGTGGTGCACGATTTTGGGCAAATTTGGTCCCAAAGAGGTTTCTTGACGTCGAGTGGAACTCCAATTAGAAATGCAGAAATAGTTGGAAAATTACTCAAGGCGATACAGCTGCCTAAACAAATCGCTGTTATAAAATGTAGCGCGCACAGAAAAGGAGCCGACTATGTGTCAGTAGGCAACGAGTTTGCAAATGATCTAGCACAGTACTGTGCACGAAACCAAACTCCATTAAATCGTAACAGGGAGAAGGAAATGGATTTATGTCCCTTGCTTTTTACTAACACTGTGAGTACATGGGATGAAGTAAGACAGTTACAGGAAGAGGCAGGGGAAGAGGAGAAAAAACAGTGGATAAAATCAGGATGTGCCCCAAGAGAAGTAGACAAAGTTTGGGTTTACAGAGATGGAAGACCAGTAATGCCTAAAAACATGATCTCTACCATGGCACGGATGTACCATGGGCAGGCCCACATAGGCAGTGATGCCATGATTAGACTTTTTAAACAGACCTGGTATAATGCAAAATTTCGGCTTATAGCTGAGAGCCTTTGTCAGAGATGTCTCATATGCCAGCAATTTAATCCAGGAAGGAAAACTATGGTGAGCTTGGGAACCATAGGATGGGTGGAAGGTCCTTTCACTCGTATGAAGCTTGATTTCATTGAAATGCCCTCATGCAACAGACTAAGATATGTACTGGTGATTGTCTGTCTGTTTTCTCGTTGGGTTGAGGTTTACCTGACCAGAAGGAATGATGGAGTTACTGTAGCAAAACTCTTACTGAGAGAACTCATTCCTAGGTTTGGTTTCCCAGTAACGACTGAAACAGATAGAGGAACACATTTCCAAAATGAGGTCATAAAACAGATTTGTGAAGCATTAAATGTACAACAAAAACTGCATTGTGCCTACCGACCAGAGGCTTCTGGAGTGGTGGAGCAGATGAATGGCACCATAAAGAACAGATTGGGAAAAATGTGTTTGGCCACAGGTCTAAAATGGCCAGATGTCTTGCCTGAGAGGAAAACTGGTCTGAGCCCCCATGAAATTATCATGGGTAGAATGATGAGACATGTTTACATTCCTGTCAACAAACTGCTGCCTATATCTGATGACTTCGTCTTGGATTATTGCAAAGGATTGGCTGATATGGTACATTCTGTGTTTCATCAGGTTGGACCAGATGCGACCACTCTTGAAAAGAAGCCAGCTCATGATTTGAGTCCTGGAGATTGGGTCTGCATAAAAGTACACAGAAGGAGAAATTGTCTGATTCCGTGCTGGGGAAGACCACAACAAGTGATTCTGACAACAACAACTGCTGTGAAGTGTGCAGGGGTGAAGAACTGGATTCATGCCAGTTACACTCTTCGAGTTCCAAATCCGGAAGATCAATCTGAGGAGGAACAACGAGAAGTATCAGATACCAGTTCCGAATCAGAATCAGAAGAAACGAGAATAAGACAAGACCCAGAAGCAGGTGAAAAAGGTCCAAGTCAAATTACCGGACAAGAAAATATACCACTAAGAAGACGACTTGAAATTTCTGACACAAGTTCTGAATCTGAGACAGAACCAGTGGGAATACAAGAAAGAACAA
Source organism: Triturus cristatus (assembly GCF_964204655.1). Classification (NCBI taxonomy): domain Eukaryota; kingdom Metazoa; phylum Chordata; class Amphibia; order Caudata; family Salamandridae; genus Triturus; species Triturus cristatus. The sequence continues at coordinate 460,203,401 of NC_140590.1, read as the reverse complement.
ACGATGATACTGGAGAAACTGAACAAGTGATATTAAGGAAAGAAATCCCGAGCACAAGCACAAGAGAAATTCCCCCCGAAATCATAGCGATAGAAGGTGAGGAATTAGATACAGAGAGTGAGGGTGAGGTAAATGCGGAAAAACCCTGAGGAGGTGTAGGGACACAACACACACAGGTAGAAAAAGGGACAGATAGTCAGCAGGAAGATTGTGTGGAAGAAACACGAGGAGGGATAGATACAGCCAGTGAACCTGAAATTTTGAGGATAAAATCCAAGGAAGGTGAAATCCAGATGGAAACAGAATCAGAAGAAAGTGAAGCAGAGAGTAAAGGTGGAAGAATTTTGATGAAAAGAGCTTGGAAAACAGAGCAAGAAAGAAATGGAAATAAATTGAAAAGGCCTTTGAAACAAGATATTTGGCCCAACAAAATCAAGAGGTTGAGATACCGACTAACAAGAATAAAGCCTGATAATGCTGAACAAGTGAATGAAGTGTCTAGTCAGGAGAAACAAAAGGACACAGATCAGAAGCACTTGCAGAGCACAAAGAGGATAAAGAAACCAAACCAGAAGTACAAGTCACCGGAATGGACATACATGGCACTTCCTGATATACAAAAGGAAGCTGATAGCCAAGAAAGTCTAAGAGTGACTGTGCAGGAGGTGGACAAAGGAGAAGAAGATTCGGAAATCCTGAGAGTTATCGTGTCTGACATCAGAGAAGAAACGGATGATCAGGAAATTCTGAATAAATATTGTGAACTTAAGGACAAGGACGATTCATACATGGATTGAGTGACAAAAAGAAATTGAAAAGGAATTAAAACCCGGACAAGACACGTGACCAGGAAAGAACCAAGTAGGCAACTAAAGCCTTGGGTTTAGACAAAAGGTAAATTGTTGAAGAAAAGAGGCTAAGCCAAAAGACACTGCTCATTACCATAATGGCAAACAATGAAAATAGAAATCCAACATGTGGATTTCTCCGAAGATGGTGTAAAATGTGCTTTTGTTGTACAGGATTACTAATGCTTGTCTGGATCATATTAGCAATAACAATTTCATTTAGAGTTACATTTGAAAGTATAGAAGGACACACAGTAAATGGAACTAATGATGAAAAGGCTCATGATAGTCATGTCACGAAACTGGTAGATAGAACAGAATTTCACAAAGATAAATCCATAAATGATTTTTCTAACAATGTTTTTTCAAAGTTATTGTACGAATATGTAAAAACAATGGAGGTCAAAGACTGTTATGTCTGCATGCAGTTACCTGCATCTGTATCAGAAGGTGTTACCTAATCATCACCTTCCTTTGACATATGGGATAACTTGTAGTGTCTTAGCTAGTTTGTGTTATAAAACAGGAAAACTAGAATACTATTACACTGATATAGATAACATTTTCTCACTGATTCCTGTAGTTCCAGAACTAAACAAGGTGATTCCTGGTAAACACCTAGGTGAATTTTTTCTGGAAACTAGAGAATTAACTTTAGAAGAAGTGTTTAAGAATAACCTTAGTTGTAGTTTAAGAAAAGAAGAGAAAACTTTCTTAAACATGGTAGAGGAGAGGAGAATTAAAACGCAAAAGAAGGCATCTGGGGAAAAGATGGAAACAACCTTTTGGGAGGACGGGAAGGAAAATCAGTTAAAGGGAGAAGCAAATCCAGCAATGGCTTTAGATTGGCCCCAGAAAGGGAAGTTATGCATAAGTAGAGATAATACTGTATATGATAATTATTTTGTAGGTGCAAGTGAGTGCCTTGATTTATACAAAATCATCGGAGGATGGGGTTTTAAAGGAGGAAAGGATCCGGTATTCCCTGGAATATATTACATCTGTGGCAACAGAGCTTATTATAGGTTGCCGGACCCTTGGTACGGGACATGTTATTTGGGTCTGGTCTTTCCAAAAATATTTCATGTGGAAAGGGGAGATAACGGATTGCACGAAATAGGTAGACAGCTAACAAGTAGAAGAAGGGAGAATTGGTCAGAAATTATAGGTGATATCTTTGGAGCACTGATACCAGCAGTTGGAATATCTATGAATGCACACAAAATTAGAAAATTGACTACAGTTGTGGAACGTTTATCAGCAAGCACAGCTGGAGGGTTCTTAATGGTAAATACCGAGATGGTTGCCATGAGAGCTATAATTATGCAAAATCGACTTGCCCTTGATATTATATTGGCAAAAGAGGGAGGAGTCTGTGGAATGCTGAAAGTACAACATTGCTGTACTTACATTCCTTTTTTTTTTTTTATTCCTCATATACTAAAGAATAAAGGGCATTCCTGATGGGAGGCCGTAACCTCTCCTCAACGGTCATCCTATCCCAGCCCTGATGTTTAAGACCGATGCGGAAAAAGGAAAGGCTCAAACCCTCAAGCAATCACCACTTCCGCTGTCCACTTCTTTTAGCGCTGCTAGATGACCCAGCGTCATTTTGAAGGGACCAGACAACTATTACTGTCACATGCCATATCAGATTCACTGGTATAAATTATATATTTCAGACATTCAATAAAAGTTGGAGCATTTATAGTCTTCCAGGCTCTACATATCTCTCGTCTTGGTAATAATAAACATATGATGGTCATCTGCCGCAGGAAGATTGCATCTTGGACATGATGATACAGACCTGTAATCTTTGTTAGCTTTTTGGGGGATATATATACTCTATATGTGGTATATAGATGATTTCTTTTAAGAGGAGCTGATTTTACTACAGCATGTAGCATAATAAAAGAGTCTCCCCATAATTCCATAAGATTATTTGAATCCGTACTAATAACATTGCCCTAAAGTGTATGAAGTTCAGATTCTGTTATCCCTTCTGGCTCTAAAATGGCCGAATACCAGAAAGAAACCTCCTGCTTTCACCTGCCCCTTCTTAATACATAGTCAAACTTTGGGTTCAGTGAATCAAAATCCCAAGGGTTGGTTGCCCACCATCCTGCCAGCTGATAATACTTGTACCTAGATAAAGTTCCACCTGTCAGGCTGGATAGCGACTCCCAGTTCAACAACTGCGAGTCTTTCTGTAAATCCTGCCAGTAAAACAGGCCAGCCATTTTAAGGGGGCGAGATAATTGGTCATTGAGACATTCTGCTGAACCTGGGGAATCCCAGATCGGAGCCTGAGGTGCGTAATATGGGATTTTCAAGCTTTTCCTAACATATACCCAATTCTTCAGAGCCGTTTCCAAGACCTTTAATCTCACCCTCTTGAAAAACCTTGGATCACCATACTTAAATAAAAAATATTCTTGCCCCTTAGGTATATCATGTAGTATGGCTTGAAAAAGAAGACCTTGAGAGGAGGCATCTGTCTTTCCAGCTAGCAATCTGAAATTTTTGAAGTGAAATGAGTGACAGTAAACTGATATATCCGGGAGGGTTAACCCTCCCATTTTAAGGCTTCTCCTTAATTTTTTCCAAGAGATCCTTGATGACTTAGCGTTCCAGACAAAGGAACCAATTTTCCCCTGTATTTTGGCGATATCAGATGCTGGGAACGTGAACGGGATGGAATTAAACAGAAATGTAATCTTTGGCAAAATGATCATCTTGACTAAGTTTACTCTGCCGAAAATACTCAGAGAGAGGCCAGACCATCTTTGTAGTAAGCCACAGATATCCTTATATATTCTCATCGAATTTATTTTGGCAATGTCCAAAATATTTTGGGACAAAATTATACCCAAATACCTCATACGTATTTTAGCTTCAATTGTCCCTCCTGCCTGATTCCAGTGCATAATCTCTGTTTTTTCTTTGTTAACCTTATATCCCGAGATTTCCCTAAATAATTCTGCTTGTTCAAACAGTCTCGGGATAGCCTCGACTGGATTGGAAGAGGACATAAGAAGATCGTCGGCGTACAGAGCAACTTTTAATTCCAGATCTGCAATTCTGAAAGGGTAGATTACCGGATCAGCCCTCAACAGACAGACAAAAGGTTTGATATAGAGATTAAACAACAGGGGTGATAGGGGACACCCCTGCCTTGTTCCACGTGAGATTGTAAACCAATCTGAAAGTACACCATTTACCAAGACTTTTGCCCGAGGACTCTTGTATAGGGACCGAACAGCTGAAACAATATTGAGGGGAAACCCAAATCTGGACAGAGCCGCCCACAAATAAGGCCAGTATACTTGGTCGAAGGCCTTAGCAGCATCAATAGCTGTAAGGGTCAACGGAAGCTTCTTAGCTACGGCTACATCTATTGCTGCTATCGCTTGAAAAGTTAACTCATTTAACTGTCTACCCGGGATGAAACCCTTTTGATCCCGATGAACAATTGTTTTGATTACTTTAGCCAACCTTGCTGCCATGACCCCTGCAAAGATTTTGTAGTCAGAATTCAGCAATGATATAGGTCTGTACGACTCAATTTTTAAGGGGTCTTTGTTGGGCTTCAGGATCAGGGTTACTGTGGCTTCAGACCAAGAATCTGGAATAGTATCACCCTGTAGGTATATTCTCTTAACTAAAACCGTCAAAGCAGAGACAGCTTCCCCTGATTCCGTCTGATATATTTCAATTGGGAGTCCGTCTGGACCGGCTGCTTTACCTCTAGCCATTCTTTTTTTCTGGGCGAGGACTTCTTCTTCTCTGATACCTGAGGCCAGAACAGTTCTATCAGTTTCCGTTAACTGTGGAATCTCTATCTGGTTTAGCCAATATTCTATATTCTGGGTGGGGGGACATATATCTTCTTTATATAGATTTTGCATATATGATCTAGCTTCCTCTCGGATAAGACATGATGATGTGTAATTAAACCTGTATTTTGCAGGCAGATACATTTGATCTGCTTTCGGACTCTATCCGTTCTGGCCTTCCAAGCGAGAAGTCGGTCACATTTTTCCCCATAAGAAAAATTCTGAAGCCTACTTGAGTCCCACCTGTCTTTTAAAATTTTATCGAGACTTACTTGGTATTCTGCACGCAAAGCATCTAATTCACTTTGAATGTTTATTATATTTATTGTATTATTTTGAGAGTCTACAGAGGCCTGCTGTAATTGCTCTTCTTTTTGCTTAATCTTAGCAAGACTCTCCTTTTCGGTCTGCCTCCTGACCTTATTTCTCTTAATCATCCATGCGCTTAACGTCCCTCTAATATAGGCCTTAAATGCCTCCCATGTGGTCTGATCATTTGCTGTCCCAGAATTGAACCGAAAGTATTCCTCTATACCTGATTTTAAATTACTTATAACCTCATCCTGTAACAATATGGACCTATCTAATGTCCACCTCTTCTGCTGGTTTTCTGTCTTTAAATGTATGGTTAATTCCACCATGGAGTGATCAGAGAGTATTGCTGGAATATACGCTATGGAATCTACTTTAGGGTAAAGAGCTTGGTCCAGGAGGAAGTAATCAATCCTCGAGTGATGTCTATATTTACGACTATAGAAGGAAAAATCCCTCCTATTGCCGTTTTTTACCCTCCAAATATCTATGAGGTTAAAGTCATTAATAATGTTTTTCAACTCTGCTAACGACTTACGGGGGAGAGTATATTTAGCCCTGGATGTACGATCTAATTTTTCATTTAAAACCAGATTAAAGTCTCCTCCCAACACAACTGGTGTTGTCAAAGCTGAGAGACTGGTTTTTAAACATAATAACGCTCCAGGCAAATCCTGATTAGGCCCATAATATACTGCGCATGTTAATGGAGAGCTTTCAACTAAAAGAGATGCAACCAACCATCTCCCTGAACGATCAGTCTCGAAGTTATCTACTCGAATACCCTTATTGGATCGAATTATGATTGCCACTCCTCTTGTATTACCTATCTGTTTGGAACAGCAAATCTCCTGTATCCACCTGCGCTTACCAAACGCTGCCTCACATTCATATGCCTCCAAATGTGTCTCTTCTAGAAAACAGATATGGGCTCCTGATTTATTTAAAAATTCACAAACTCTAGACAGTTTCCTACTGTTTCTTAGACCATTGACGTTCCAGCTAATAACTTTTATTTTGTTGGGGATATTATTCATCAGGTGGTTTTCCTAGCTTTTCTACATTTCTCATAAGTTGAACCATTCTCCTTTCCAAATCTAGACCTACACACATTTCAGCCCCTTTTCTCATTTCTAAAATTATATGAGGAACAAACTTTTCTTTTTTACCCCTTTTACTCCCTCTCCCCTCTGCACCCCTCCTCCCCCCATGAGAAACCCCCCCTTATTTCCGGGAATATATTACATCTGTGGGAACAGAGCTTATTATAGGTTGCCGGACCCTTGGTACGGGACATGTTATTTGGGTCTGGTCTTTCCAAAAATATTTCATGTGGAAAAGGGAGATAACGGATTGCACGAAATAGGTAGAGAGCTAACACGTAGAAGAAGGGAGAATTGATCAGAAAATTATAGGCGATATCTTTGGAGCACTGATACCAGCAGTTGGAATATCTATGAATGCACACAAAATTAGAAAATTGATTACAGTTGTGGAACGTTTATCAGCAAGCACAGCTGGCGGGTTCTTAATGGTACATACCGAGATGGTTGCCATGAGAGCTATGATTATGCAAAATCAACTTGCCCTTGATATTATATTGGCAAAAGAGGGAGGAGTCTGTGGAATGCTGAAAGTACAACATTGCTGTACTTACATTCCTGACATAAGTCAGAACCTAAAGAAATACATTAAGAATATAACTGATTTTCATTAAGAAATTATTCCACTGGAGGTTGATGGTGTATGGGAGAAACTTGGTAAGGGTTTTTCCACTATTGAGAATCTATTAACAAAACTAGGTAGCTCCTTTGTGGAAAAAATACAGATACCTGTGACCTTTGTGATTATTTTAGTGTTAATATTGAGATTAGGATGTGTATGCGTGAAAAGAAGAAAATTACAAAATAAGATAAAAAGAGAAAACAAGAAAAGGGAAGAGAAGGAAGTAAGAGAAAGAGAGATAGAAGAAATAGAATTAGAAGAGTTGCAAGATAATGTGTACAAGAAAACAAAAGAAAATAGCATGGAAAACACTATGATTTAAAACTAACAAATGCAAGTGGAACTGAATAAAACCATGTCCGTAGATAAATTTAGTAAAATTAGTGAGTAGTGGTGATGATTATAAAATCACCAAAGGGGGGACTGATGGAGCAGGTAAAACAAAAATTTTGTATACCTCCTCTAATTTGCATGAAATTAATTACGTAATCATTATAAAAATAAATTTGCATTAACCTGTTTGCAGTGAAAATATTCTAATCAACCTTTGCACCTTGATAAATATGAGATACCCGTGGGACTAAAATGCTAATTGCATGGCAGAACAATTAATTAATTAATTATGTTACGCAAACTAACCTTAGGTTGTGGTGACATAGAAAATTGCATGATTTATGTTGACTTGTGATTGTGCTATGAAAATCAACAAATGGTAAGTATTATCGCTTTAAATGTTGCTACAGCTAGGTAAATACTAATAAATAATGGGATTAGTGTGGGTTTAAACATTAGAATCTTCATTTCTATATTCTAATTACTGTTATGTCTATTTTTGCTTAAGTCGGCATTTGGGCCTACTAGGCCGCAGTACCCAAGATGGTGTTCTCCGAAGTAGATGCCACCATGTGAGCGCGATGAAATCTGCGCATGTCGGCTGGCTCTGGAGATCACAAAATAACCCGAGTTCGTGACATCGCGTTCCCTACCAAGGCCAGGACACTGAAATTGACTGCCAGCCAATATACAGCCATGTGGGAACAGTGGAAAGGACAATACAGAACCTGTGGAAAGATGACTTTCTATATTCAACTGTTACATTCACTGCCCTCGCCTGAGAGCGGAAAACGAAACTTAATAAAATCATGCCTTCCTATGCCAAGTCATCATGAAGAACCAGTTATGTCCTGGGAAACTTTCAAAACCCTACAGATAAACCCGAACTGTCCAATCAGAACATTTTCTCTGCCCCTAAAATGTTACATGTTAGTATGAAGTAAGACGGAAAACGGGTATAAAATGCCTCATCCGCCAGTGGGTGTTGTCAAATAGATTTGATATTTCATGGCATTGGGTTTCGTTTAGCTGTTGGCGATTTATTGGGTTGCCTTGGGTCTATTCGAGGTTCGGGAGAAAAGTTGCAGTGTATCCTGTATGTATGCCTGATGGTTTGATCCCTTGCCGTGGGTCAGACAGTCTGTCCTGGGAGTTGTACCTGAGAATGCGGATAACTCTCTGATTGATCGGAAGTCATCGCTTTTGCTAATTGGTAATTAACTAACTGCATTTTTCAACATTCATGTCTATTTACTAAATGTTTGATTGTTCTCTAAATAAAACAAAAATGTATATTATGAGCTGTAGTGAATAAATGCAAACGTAAAGAAATTGATTATTAGATAAACAAAAATTGAAATAATAAGAAAATGAGTTTGCGGTTCTTTAATTAATTAGGGAAATATCAAAGGTTTCCTAGGCTTTAATTGTGTTTTAGCTGGTTCTAATTCACCATCAGCTAGTCCAACTAATTGGTCCGTCGACCAAGTGGTGGAGTGCCTTAATGTTAAGGTCAGGATTCTGAAAATGTATATGTATAATGTGTATATAATGTAAAGCAATTTAATCCTGATAGGTAATAAGGTACCCACATTGTCCAGTGCTTTTTCTCCTGTGTACTGATTCGAGAGAGTGGATTGAATGACGAGTGTGTTGGTGTTATGGGCCCCACCAATGAATGAGTATATGAATGAGCGGTTGTGAACAAGAATCTGTGACATAAGGAGAATATGAAAATGTTGCCTTTTTGCGCTCCATCCGTAGTCAGCATGTACACATCCCTCTTGTCCACAAATTTCACAGCTAGCAGTTCCTCACTATGCAAGGCACTGCACTGTCCCCTCTGATGCTTTTTGCAAACAAGCTCTTTTGGGTAACCTTTATGGTTAGAGTGGATTGTGCCACAAGCAAAAGTGTCCACCTTAAACAATTCCTTAAACAATTGCACAGCAGTGTAGAAGTTATCAAGGTACAAATGGTGGCATCTATTAATCAGTCCTTTAGCAAGATCCCACACAATTTTCTCAGAAACTCCAAAAGTGGACGGACAACCAGGGGGGTCAATAGTGGAATCACTACCAGTGTACACCCGGAAATTATAGACATATCCTGTCCTACTCTCAGACAACATATACATCTTAATTCCATAACGTGCCCTCTTGTTAGGAATGTACTGCCTAAAAACCAAACGGCCCTTGAACAGGACCAAAGACTCATCAAGAGATATTTCTTTGCCTGGAGTATAGATCTCTGAAAATCGATGTACAAAGTGATCAAGAACAGGCCGAATCTTAAAAAGACAGTCAGGGTTATCTCGTGGCAACACCAAAGCATTATCAACAAAATGCAGCATCCGAAGCTAAAGTAAATACCGATCCCGACTCATAATTGCAGGAAATATGGCAGTTGCCATCAAGGGACTGGTAGACCAATATGAAGCCAGGGACAGCTTCCTTATCAAGTCCATCAAAAAAGTAAAACCCAAAAACTTCTTGATCTCATCCAGATTTGTGGGAGTCCACCGGGCAGCTCTAGAGCGGGGCCTAAGTCTGACACTGTTGTCCCTCGAAAACTGTTCAGCATACAAATTAGTCTGCTCAACAATCTCACCCAAAAATACATTATCCATGAACAAGTGAAAAAACTGTATAGTCAAAACATTTTCACAATCCACTCTACACCCTGCATCACCACTAAAGGCAGGCAGCCCCGGCTGCACCATGTTTGGATCAACCCATAGTCCAGCACTTCCAGTAGGAAGCCTAGCAGCCCCAGGCTGCAATCCAGATGCCTCTTGCACCATCGGTACATCAGTGTCCTCCTCTAAAACAGGCACTTCATCCGCACTGAGAGTAGCTTCATCCGCTCTGAGAGTAGCTTCATCATCCGATGATTCCAGGTGGAGAGAAAACTCACTGCCTGAATCTTCCCCTCCCTCCTCTACCTCGGATGCACTGTCAGTCTCATAATCCTGCTCAGAGGAAGATTCAAGAAGCATACCAATCACCTGTAATTCTACGGCTAGCCATAATGCTTCCTAATAGGGGGGCAGAAACGGCCAAATTAATGCTCCCCGAAGGGGAGCGACCCTTGCCCAAGGGGCCACTCCCCACAAATAAATCCCTGGTGGCCTAGTGGCCATACAAAAAAAATGTATGTCCGATCTGCCCCTCAGGGGTGCAGAAACTGACAAATTAATGCTCTCCAAAGGGGAGTGATCCTTGCCCAAGGGGCCACTCCCCACAAACAAATCCCTGGTGGTCTAGTGGGCCCAAACATGGCAAGACACAGCCCCCAAACGAGAGCGACCCTTGCCCAAGGGGTCACTCTCCCCCCCAAAAATCCCTGGTGGCCTAGTGGGCCGAGATAAAAAAAAGACGAGATCTGCCCTCCCCATGGGGCCAGACAACCAATAACAGAGCCCCCAAAGGGGAGTGACCTTTGCCCAAGGGGCCACTCCCCACAAAATATTCCCTGGTGGTCCAGTGGGCTACTTTAAAAAAATAATGGCGAAATCTACCCCCAAGGGGGCAGACAAAGCCAAAAAACATTGCCCCCATAAGGGGAGCGACCCTTGCCCAAGGGACCACTCCCCACAAACAAATCCCTGGTGGTCTAGTGGGCCAAACTTGGTGAGACACAGCCCCCAAAGGACAGCGACCATTGCCCAAGGGGTCACTCTCCCCCCCAAAAATCCCTGGTGGCCAAGTGGGCCCTAGATTTTAAAAAAAAAGGTGCGATCTGCCCCCATGGGGGCAGATAGCCAAAAACATTGCCCCCAAAGGGGAATGACCCTTGCCCAAGGTGGCACTCCCCACTAAGTATTCCCTGGTGGTCCCGTGGGCCACTTAAAAAAAAAAAATATGCGAAATCTGCACCCCACCCCCCCGGGGTGCAGACAAGTCCAAAAAAACATTGCCCCCATGAGGGGAGCGACCCTTGCCTAAGGGGCCGCTCCCTCCAAACAGTGGTCAATTGCAAATATAAAAAAAAAAATCCCCGGCGTCTAATGGGCATTCCTGCTGCACGATCGTACGATCGTGCAGCAGGAATACACAAAAGAGGCATCAGGGGAGATGAAAACCCTTTCCTTTCCGAGATGCCTCTTTTGTTTAAATACCTCCCTCTCCCGAGGAGAAACTCACCTCCTCTCTTCCCAACGCGCTGGAAGCAAATGTCTTCCACCGCGGTGGGAATCCTCCAATGACGTCAACGCGCTGACGTCATTGATGACGTGGAGGGGGGAGGGGCAGGGGGAGGCAGGGGAAGGGCTTTCCCTTCCTTCCCCAGTGGGGGCACGTAGATGGGCGTCCCACGGGGGTGGAGCTCTCGGCCGTCCGACGCACGGAAGGGGTTAACTCGATTGAGTCTGATAATGTTGTGGCTTGGAGGGACTAGAATGTCAAAGATGGGACCTGAGGAGTCGGTGAGCCAAGTTTCGGTGAGGTTAAGGAGGTCTTGGTCCTGAACAAGGATGAGATCGGCAAGGTCTGTGGCATGTTTCACAGCTGATCTACAGTTAAGTAACATGCATTTCAGGTGTGATTTGTGGTCAGTGAGAGAGGGCTGTTTAATGAGGATCTGCATGAGGTCATTAATGTTTAAGATATTAGCGTTGGGTCTAGGAGCTCTATGCGGGTTAGATGTGATGCATTGTATAACCTCCATGTTGCCTTGCTTGGGATTAGCCGCTCCAGGAGCGTTTATAAGGGATGTTAGAGAGGTTCCAGAAGGGCCTGGGATGAGCAAAGGAGAGGAGTTGTAAGCTCGGAGGAGGGAGAGAATATCAGGTTCCGATAAATGATTTTTGGATCTGGCGGGTCTAGATGGGGCGTTAGGATAGGGAGTGATATTCCAGTTCAGGCCTGAGGGGTTTCCATTTGAGGTCACTCAATAACCTAGTGAAAGGAGATGGTAGTTTAGGGTAATGGTGGATCATATGCAGGATCTCCTGCGAGGTCTTATTGGAAGAGAAGTCAAGGGCCAGCTCCGAGGTGATGTTAATGAGATTTTGTATGTCAGTTTTGAGTTTTAGAAGCTCTCGGTTTATTTCCTTGAGCTTAGATGCAGTACCAGATTGTGGTTCATAGCTCTTGCGGAGGGGAAGAGGAGGGTTGTTCACTAAGGTAGAGGTAGGTGTGTCCCAAGAAAGGGGACGATGAGGAGGGGGGAGGTCCCCTGAGGAGGATTGCCATCTCTGTTGGACAGAAGAGCAAAGCAAAGGCGAGCTACAGTTGGCGTGAGGAAGGAGTTTGGGTGGAAGGGGGGAAAGGTTCAAGAGTTGATGATTAGAAAGTGAGCGGGGTCTCTTGGTGTTGATGAGGTTAGGGGAAACTGACTTTCGGGTGGAGAGTGGGCGAGCCTACTGTGGAGAAAGGGAATTATCTAGGAGAGCGCCAGGAGGAAGGGGAGTGGGTGATGTGTAGGAGAGGTGGACAGAGCTAGGGATAACATGTGCTCCAGCATTACGGGAATAGAGGTGGTCAAGTCTGGGTGGTCGGGAGACGGTGGGTGAGTCTGTGGAGCCAAAATAACTGAATGTTGTTCAAGGGAGGCAGGGCAATCAACAGGTGATTGTGGCTCATTAGAGAGAGATCATGGAGGTCCTGTGGCAAAGTTAGGGAAGGACGTCCCTAGAGTGATTAGGAGTATCACTTTGGTCCGGTGATTTTTTAATGAAGGCGAACCTGTCATCAAAGATGCCCAGGTTCCTATTGGAGGCTTGAATTTGGATAGTCCCATTGTTGTAGATGGATATGGTAGCATTTGCTCTGAATGTGGGTGACGTCAGAGCCAAGAGTCTTAGGCCGTGAGGAAATTTCTTAGCCGAGGCGATTCTGAGCTCTTCTTTCAGTATAAAAGATCAGATCACTAATAACAGCACCTTTTTTTAGACAAAAATAGGGGTGAGAGATAAGGGTTTCTGGATTAGCTTTGAGCAGTCTATGTTTCAGAGATTTAATCGTGTTTTTGGACAGGTTGGGCGGATAATTAATTATGTAGCTATTCATACCTAGCTTCTTTAGTCTAGAGTCTAGTCTGCACTGATCGAGGGAGGGCATGATAGAGAGAGATTTAATCACGAGGATTAGTAGAGAGGGAAGAGTTGACAGGTTTCCAGTGGAGAGCTTGAACGAATGGCAAGGTGATAATAAGCATTATTAGATGGACGTCTCAGCATTGATGTGGAGGTAGACGGTGTTAACAGTCCTGATTTGAGTGCAGGGAATCCCAGTCAGGTGTCTGGAGGGGATAGCGCAGAACTAGACGATCATAGCGGCCTTCATATTGGCCTATTGAGTTGCTGAGTGAGTAGCCAGGATTGAACCTTAGATGGGAGGGGGTGGGCGCAAAGACCGAGGAAGTAGCGCAAAGAGCTCCCCACTTAGTAGTATACCAAGAAGTGCAGGCCTTCTCAGGGGAGACACAAGAAAACCCCCTCAATGAGGATGGGTCTTGTGAGACATGGAGGGATCAGCAGCGGACCATAATGCTCCAAGATGACCACTACATTAGTGAATGGCCAACCAAGATATCTAGCATCATAAATATGTTAATTGTGGCATTACTTCAAATGAGTTACTTGATGTCTCCCAACCATCTAACATATACAATGTACTTTTGGGGAAATACTGTGCACCTTGAAAGTACCCTCAAAAAAATCCAGCCCATCAATAATAAATTGAAATGTCTTACTACCTGCTAGACCAAACTCAGACAGCAAATTGTATTAAAGTAGTTCTTTCAAGAAGCATATGAAATGTTTAGATACAGCCCAGCTCATGATAATTATCAAACAACTGTTTTATAGACATTGAATGTTGGGGAATAGTTCATCATGGTTCTTGCTGTAAATCATGACCAAGATGCAGATTTTCCTAGCTTTGGTGAAGGACAGTCCAGATTTTATTAAAGACACAGAGGCTATTATTATGCTTCCTTTTCTTGCTTTGAACAGAAACTACATTTCCCCTGAGCTCTTGGGAAAGAAAACACCAGCAAATGAAGTCATAAAGGGAGAACCAATAGAAAGGGTTTAAGGCTAATAACTGTCTTAACATGGGAGTACAAATCCCTCTTTTCTTGCAGGAGCGTGTCAATGATAATGAAACATAGGTATAATCACAAGTACAATAGAAATGGCTAACAACAGAGCAAAAAAGTATTTGGTGAAATCCAGTGTAGAAAGTGAAAGGATGTTCGACTGTTCGAAAGTTTGCCAGGAAGAGGAATGTTCCAAATGATGCACTACTGATGATGTTGATAGATCCTGGCAGAAAGATGAAGATTCGCACATTGAACTTGTGGATGCAAGTGGAAATGACACTGAAAAAAGAAAATAGTGTGAGATATCAAAGAGAGTGGTGGGATAATACTAGACTCCATGTCCTTATTAAAATCAGGACTTTCCTTCTTTAAAGCTAGGAAAATCTGCATATATTACGAGACCGGACACACCTATTTTGCTGTTTAAGCATATTAATAACAGAGTTTGCAGTATTAGTAATTGGTTTAAAATAAAAGGTTTTGAAAGTAGAAACATTAGACCATTCTGCTGATCTGAGAATGTCCTCCAATCCAGCACCTGCCCAAAAGGCTTTAGAAGCCATAGCTCCTCTAGTGGAGTGGGCTCCAAAAGCATAGCTGTTAGTACCTGCTAAGGACATTATTCATTTAATCCAATGGGCAAGAGTAGCAGAAGACACAGATTTATAATGCTGACAGAAGGAAATCAACAATTGACCACAGGAGGATGTTCTCAAACCTGCAATCGTTGTAACATATGTTTTTAAACAAGTTGCTACACAAAGTTTAGGGTGGGAAGGAAAATAAGGGTAATGTACAGCTCATAAACATGTTTTCGTTCTTCTATTAATTACGAAAGAAACATCAAAAGGGGAAAATTGCATTGAAGATATATCTAGAGTTCAAACATCAGATATTTGCTTCAATGAAACTAAGCCCAACAACATCGTGGATTTTGTACATAAGTATTTAGGAGAAAGAAACTCGTTATCCTGCCAAGAAATAACCAGATTCAAAATTAAATAAGCATCCCATATTTGGTTGTATTTTGGAGTTTGGGGATTAGAAAATCTTGCTCCCTTTAACAGATGACAAATCAAAGGATGATCGCCAATGGGTTTTCCATCCACTGGAACATATTCCGCAGAGATGGCAGATAGAATAATACTTCCCTGTTCTGTAAGCCTTCCCTTGGGAAGCTAAGCAGGCAAAACAATTAATAATTAATGTCACATCGGCTGAAAAGGGATCTGAATTCCTGTCCAAACACCAGCTACTCCAGACCAGCCAGGCGAAATTATAAACTTTTGTCATTACTGGAACGCAAGCGTGGTGGATGTATTGAGCAGCTTCTTCTGAAGTTCCGAGGGTTCTCCATGCTGACACAAATCTTCCATGCTACTACAGTAAGAGTATGATTGAGAATCAGGTCATGAGGAAGATCCTCTGAGTTGAGAAGATGGGAAAGGCTGGAATGAGAACTGGGAAATCGACTGACAACTCCAGAACTGAGGAGAACCAAGGCTGAGCTTGCCAAAATGGTGTCACCAGAACCAATGAAGCTTGTTGACGGCGAACTTGGGCTAGACACTTGGCTATCATAATGAATGGAGGAAAAGCATAATTGAGATGAAGAGACCAGTTGCGAAAAGCGGGCCTGGTATATGATGTCCACTAATGTAAGTGGGCACCTTGCACCAGTCCAGACAACCCTTATGGTGATTTAAGAGGTCTGAGACAATCTTAGAATGCTCTCTAAGTTGTAGCTGTGGAGAGCAGCCTCCAGGCTTAGTCCACAAGGAGTGTAAAGCAGCTTGTTTTACTAGAATGCAATCTTATAGTAGAGATTAAGAGAAAATCTATAATATTTATAAAAAATATGTATTTATTATATAATAATAACACATAGAAATATCTCCTACGTGGAAATATGCACAATGCACACAATACTTCAGCAAAGAAACACAGTAAATAGCACAAAATACACAGTGGCCCCAGTGGGGGGACCAAATCATATGCTAAGAAAGTAGCATAAGAACCACAACTCGAGTCAATACAGTGTCAAGAGGACATAGAAGTGCTGGGACCCCAAGGACCTACCCAAGGTAAGTAGATAGAGACCCCACTGGGAGCGTTTACAGTGTAGGAACACAACCTTGTGCTCCGTACAACTCTATGTGTAAGTTGCACTTGGATTTTTAAAGATTAAGGACCTTTCCTAGTGGACACAGAAGAAACCCAGTGGAAGACAGAAGGTTGGAGAGACACTACACCTGTGGATACCCTAGTACCCATGTTACCTACACCAGGGAAGCCGGGAGCATACGTGTGAAGTGGTGTCGGAAACTGCTCTCAACCCAATGGAGGACGTCAGGAAAGTGCCACTGTTGAAGAAGGAGAAAGTGTCCGGTGGAATCCAAGGATGGATTCTTGATGAGAGGTACCTGCAAGCAGTGGGGACAGAGTCTATGTCACTCAGGGATGACCAGGAGAAGAATGCCCTCCGAGGTCGGGTGTTGCAGGATGGATGACGATGATCTTGACTCTGCAGCATTGAGGACCAGGGGCCATGCACAAGCTGTTCCATGAAGGATATCGAGTGCTGAGGGGTTGATGTCCGGCAGGAGCATTAACAAGCCTTGGCAAAGGCAAGCAAGGCAGGAATTAAAGAAGGAGCAAAGTCGGGACCAGCAATGTACAGGGGACTCACCAAGGCAGGGGAGTCATGGCAGGCTCCGAGCAATCAGGGGAGCCCAAAAGAAACAAGTGTGACCCTCAAGTGGACCCACAGGCCGGAGGCACTGGCGTCACGGGAGGACCTCAAGCAGCTCACTAAAAGGTGTAGGCCATGATGCACATGATGCGGTGTGGCTGAAGATCCTGATCACTGGAGCTGCTCGAAGTTGGGGCTACTTGGAGATCTTCCTCGAAAGAAGCCAACAAGCCTTTGCAACTGCCAGTTGGACACGGTGCACAGGGGTTCAGTTATTGCTACCCCCACGAGGGATACTGGCCTCAAACTTGGTGAGAGGGTAGGAGAGGCCTCAGGAGCTGTGGAAAACCACCACCTGTGTTGCAGAGCCCACGGAGTCTGGAGGAGCTCAGGATCTGCAGACCGGTTGACTTAGTTGTGGTGCCTCCGAATGCAGGGAAGTGACTCTTCACTCCAAGGGATATTTCTTCAGGTGTCTTTGATGCTTCACAGGCCTTGGAAGGTTCCTGTATGATGCACAGGCACAGACGATGCAGCAGACTGGAAGGGAGATGAAGTCAGGCCAAAACTAAGTTCAGCGAAGTCCAGAGTGCCCAGACGGTAGAAGAGCAGTGATGTCTGATTTGATTCTTATCCCATGACGAATCTAGGGACCTACACCCAGGTAAGCCCTTATGTACCCTACTGGAAAGATTTGGTAAGATTCAGGGGACCCTTGCAGGAGAGGGTCTGGACAGGGGAGAGGTTACTCTCATGTCCTTTGTCCAGTTTCGTGCCAGAACTGGTTTGAAATGGACCATGCACAGGGACACCAAAATGCCCTTCATGCAGACTGAGAGGCGCTGGCAAGCATACCCTCCCCATTCCAATACACTAAATCCTGTCTGGGAGGTGGTCACACCTCCCTGTGACAGGATGCCTATTGTTCTGCCTTCCCCTGCTTGAGCTTGGCTCAGCAGCAGGAGAGGAGAATTGTGTCTCTGGTTGGCAGCAATCATTTTGTGTTGTCCGGGTCAAGAAGGCCGGTACCGGGAACACTGAGAGCCTAACGGAGGCCTCTTCCAGTACTTGGAATCATACCTCCCACACCGTTTACGGTGTGGGAGGATGTTTGATACCAAACTTGATACGATTCGTTGCAGCCATTTTCGAGATGGTCATCGCGTAATTACGCGGTGCCCATCTATACGGTATATGGCTGCTTCACTGACAACCCGGGAGAATGGATTCCATAGGCTGCAGGGGTGTCCTGCTCATGCAGGGGCACCCTCTCACTTAGAACCAAGCACCCTGCCTTCAGGATTGCAAAGACCTGCTTTAGGAGTAACTTATAGGTTTTAAGTGCAGTGACCCTAAATATAGAAAACCTATATCTTTAGTAAGTGGTGCTAGCCCCACCTTACAAGGCTGCAATGGCAGACCTGTAGATCCATTTTGAATGGTCTCTCATGGAAGGCATAATACATGCTTCAGCCCATGGGAGACCTCTGGGGTACCTATGCCCTGGGTACCTTAGTACCATATACTAATGACTCATAAGGGCACCCCGGTATCCAATCTGGGATGTGCCTAAGTACTGAACACAACAGTTTAGGGAGAAAGCAGATAGACTGGGGTCCTGATTAGCAGGAACCCAGTCAGACTAGTCAAAATACAGCTTAGCACTAGGCAAAAAGTGGGGTAACCATAGAAGCAGATCCTACTTTCCTACACAACCCCCGCCAAACGTAAGGAGAGGAGACTAACCTTGCTCAGTTGAGGCTTCATTTTCTAAGTGGAAATATCTGGAAAGTCCATCTGCATTGGCATGGTTACTCCCAGGTCTACGTTACACTGTATAGTCCATCCCCTGTAGGGAAATGGACCACCTCAAGAGTTTGGGGTTTTCACCCTTCATCTGTTTAATCCATAAGAGGAGCTTATGGTCTGTCTGAACAATGAAGTGAGTGCCAAACAAGTATCCCTCAACTTCGTCAGGGCCCAGACCACAGCAAAGGCCTCCCTCTCTATAGCTGACCAACGATTTTCTCTGGAGGTCAACCTTCTGCTGATAAAAGCTACTGGTTGATCCTGGCCCTCTTCATTAAGTTAGCACAACACAGCTCCTACTCCCAAATCAAATGCATCTGTTTGGAAAATGCATGTTTTAGAGTAGTTAGGACGCTGCAGAATGGGAGCAGCGTACATGGCCTGCTTAAGGTCATCAAATGCCTTCTGACAGCTAACTGTCCACTGAACTTTCTTGGTCATTTTATTCGATGTAAGATTATTCAAGGGAGTCACTATGTAACCAATATCCTTTCATAAATCTTTTGTAATACCCAGTCAGGCCCAAGAAAGCCCTGACCTGAGTCTGGGTAGTTGGAGCAACCCATTCCATTATGGTCTGGATTTTGCTCTGTAGTGGTTGAACTAGGCCTCCACCTACCAGGTGGCCCAAGTACACAACCTTGCTCTGCCCTATCTGCCACTTAGTAGCCTTGATAGTGAGGCCTGCTTTCTGCAGAGCCTCCAAAACATTCTTCAGGTGGACCAGGTGATCCTCCCAGGTAGAGCTAAAGACAGCTATATCATCAAGACATGCTGCACTATAGGCTTCCAGGCCTGTGAGAACTTTATTCACCAACCTTTGGAATGTGGCAGGTGCATTCTTCAAGCCAAAGGGCATTACAATAAATTAATAATGCCCACTAGGGGTTGAAAATGCTGTTTTTGGTTTGGCATCCTCAGCTAGTCGGATTTGTCAATAGCCAGTAGTAAGATCAAATGTACTTAAGAACTTGGCTGAGGCCAAAGTGTCAATAAGTTCATCTGCCCTAGGAATTGTGTGAGCATCAGTCCTAGTGACTGCATTGAGTCCCCTGTAGTTCATACAAAACCTCATCTCTCTTTTTCTACCATTGGTGTGAGGTTTAGGTACAAGGACTAATGGGCTAGCCCAAGGGCTATCTGTGGGCTCAATCACTCCCAACTCCAGCATCTTTTGGACCTCTATCCTGATGCAATCTCTGACATGGTCAGTCTGCCTGTAGATTTTATTCTTGACAGGTAGATTCTCACCTGTGTCCACTTCATGGGTACACCAGGTGGTTTGACTGGGAGTCAGAGAGAACATACGCCTGAATTGATTGAGGACCTTCCTGCAATAAATGTGCTGCTGATCACGGAGGCTGCCTGCCAAGGCTACTCCATCAACTGATCCATCATCAAGGATTTGTGAGAGGAGATCAGGGAGAGGCTCACTCCTGTCCCTCATCTGTTGCCATGAGCAAGCCCATGTCAGCCCTGTCAACAAAAGGTTTTATCCTGTCCTATGGGGACTTCTGGGAGTGTCATGGTCCACCAAAAAGGTAACCTCACCCTTTTGTTCAAGTATGGTGTGGGGTCCACTCCATTTGTCCTCGAGAGCTGCTGGGCTCACAGGCTCCAACACCTACACCTTCTGAGCTGGCTCATAAACAGTTAGGAGAGCCTTTTGGTCATGCCAAGATTTTTGGAGTTCTTGGCTTGCCTCGAGGTTTATGCTGACCTTCTTCATGTACTCAGCCATGCGAGAGCGCAGACCAAGTACATAGTCCACTATGTCCTATTTGGGAGGTTTGAGAGGTAGCTCCCATCCTTCCTTCACCAAACACAAGGGACCACTAACTGGGTGCCCAAACAGAAGTTCAAAAGGGCTGTAGCCAACCCCCTTCTGAGGGACCTCCCTGTGGGCAAAAAGAAGGCAGGGCAGAAGGACATCCCATTTTCGCCTAAGTTTTTCTGGGCGGCCCATGATCAAACTGTTTAGGGTTTGGTTGAATCTTTCAACTAACCCATTGCATTGAGGATGGTAGGGTGTGGTGAATTTGTAATTCACTCCACACTCTTTCCCCATTGCAGTAATATAACTTGACATGAAGTCTGTACCTCTGTCAGTTAGGACCTCCTTGAGGAGGCCACTCTGGGAAAAATTCCTAAGAGGGCTCTTTCCACTACAGTGGTCCTAAGGGGAATTGCTTCTGGATACCTAGTGGCATGGTCCGCTACCACTAGAATATAGCTGTGCCCAGATGCTGTTGGACGGTTCATGGGGCCAATGATATCAACCCCAATCCTCTCAAAGGGAACCCCAACCACTGGAAATGGAATTAAGGGGGAGTTTGTGGTGCCACCTGATTTGCCACTGGCTTGGCAGGGAGCACAGGAGCGACAAAACTCCTTTGTGTCCTCAGACATGTGGGGCCAGTAAAAGTGAGGGACAAGCCTGTCCTAAGTCTTACTTTGCCCTAAGTGTCCTGCCAGGGGAATGTCATGTGCAAGGGTGAGCAGGAAGCCTCTAAACGTCTGGGGTATAACCAACCTCCTGATGGCACCTGGCTTGGGGTCTCTACCCTCTGAGTACAGATGTGCTTCATCCCAGTAGATCCTGTGGGACCCACTGACATTCCCAGCAGCCTCAGCAGCAACTTGCTGTCTGAGGGGCCCAAGAGAGGGGCAGGTTTGCTTCTCCAAATTCAAGTCTTCTTTGGAAGGCCCCCCTGCACCCAAGAACTCAACCTGACCAGGTTCAAGCTCATCTGGGGCAGTTCCTTCACAGATGCCAATGTCCTCTCCCTCAGGAGATTGACCCTCACTCTGAGTCTAGGGTGAAGGGACAGCCTTACCCTTCCTGCTCCTCTTCTTGGAAGGCACCTGGTCCATTGTTTCAGGATCCAGGGCCTGTACAGTGGAAAGCTGTTTTGCTTGAGTCCTTATCTCTACTTCAGCGAAGGCTGAAGTTTCCAAATCATTGCCCAACAAACAATCCACAGGGAGGTCCGAAGATACCACAGCCCTTTTAGGTCCAGTTACCCCTCCCCAGCTGAAATTAACAACTTCTAAGAGATGATCAGTCCTGACATTTCTAGCGTTGGTCACTTGGTACATTTGTCCAAGTATGATCTGGTCAGGAGACACAAGATTAGCTGTCACTATAGTGACACTTGCACCGGTGTTCCTGTAGGCAATGGCCACCTTTACATTTATCATAGGCTGCTGCCTGTACTTGCCCAGGGTACTGGGACTTCCAAGTAAGGTGGCAAGATCCATGCCACCAACACATCCTGAGCTGGAGTCCTGACTAAGTCAGAACCCATCTCAGAACCCAAGGTTAACCAAACGAATCCCTTGTTTCTTGTACTACCACTTGTACCTGTGCTAGGGGGGGCAGTTGCCTTAGAGGCAGTGGTAGTAGGAGTGTTCTCCTTGGCTTTTGGACAATCAGCATCTTTTGTCCAATGGGTTTTCACCTTACAAAAGTAACACCAAGGTTTCTTATTGCCTTTCTTGTTGGATTGTTACTCTCCCCTGATGCAGGTTTTTGGGGCCCTTGGAAGACTCTTTCTTGTCTTTGCCCTTGTCCCCACCCTTATCTTGAGTTTTAGAAGAATGTTATGTTAAAAAAAACTTATAAAGCGCACGTACACCAAATGGTTTGTTGGCGCTAGAGACCAGGGAGTGATGCTGATGTGAGGGGATTAGTCATACGCCTGGCGGAACAGCCAGGTCTTTAGCTATTTTCTAAACTGCGCGTAAGAGGTCAGTGATCTGATCTCTATAGGGAGAGAATTCCATGAATGAGGTGCCAAGACCGCAAACCTTAGTCCTCCATGTTTTTTGCATTTAAAGGATGGAGTGACGAACAAATTCAAATGCGAGGACCTAAGGTCCCGGGAGGGAACATAGCGCTGAATCCGAGGGGATTCAAATGCTGGGCTGTTGCCGTATAGAGCTTTAAAGGTGATACACCCCAGCTTGAATGCACAGCATTTGCAACTGGGAGCCAGTGTAGATTTTCCATTAATGGCTTAACATGGTGCCATTTGGGCAGCTGGTGAATTAATCTGGCCGCTTGATTTTGCACCAACTGCAGGCGATTTGGTTGATATGCTGGAATACCTGCATAAAGTACGTTGGCGTAGTCAATGCGGGAGATTACCAGCGCCAAGATGACCTGGATTAGGGCTTCTGTAGTCAGAAATCTACTAATCATCTGGATTCGTCGCGGCTGGAAGAAGCATGAGGAAACCACTGTCTCAATCTGGGCTTTCATAGACAGATCACTGCTGATAACAATACCCAGACTTTTGGTGGAGCCTGCTGGGAGTGAGGAGTTTCCTAATTGGGGTGGCCAGAAGTTGGAATTCCAAGGGTTGGCTAGCCCACTTGTTAGGATCAGCTCCGTTTTTATCAGGGTTTAATTTTAGATGATTACTATTCATCCATTCACTGATGAATCTTGCTTTGTCTGGTCACCACTATTGTTCTGGTTTTTCTGCTTCACCCTGGTTCTGACCCACTTATCTGCCTTCTTTCCCAGTACTTGGGGAGAAGTCAGTGCTTTCAGTTCTTGGAACGAAAGTTCATTGTATCTAGTAGTCAGACAGCCACTAGCATCTCCTTTGGAAGACATACTAAGTGTGGTGTGGTGTTGCACCTATCTTACCTAGTGGGAACTAAACTCTCTTAGGTTGGAGAAAGGATGTGCTAGACCCTTGAGTTACCCAACCCCAAGTTCAGTAAAACTTGCTTATTCTAAGCTTATGTTATATGTGCCTAGCAGTAGTGATGGCTTTTCAATTAATCAATACAAAGATTTATCTGGTAAAATGATGCAAGCTTGTATCCCAACCACTGCACACCAATGTGACACGCTGGCCTGGTCTATGATGTCCACTAATGTAAGTGGACACCTTGCACCAGTCCAGACAATGCTTATGGTGATTTAAGAGGTCAACCTAAGAAAGCTCTCTAAGTGGTAGCTGTGGAGAGCAGCCTTCAGGCTTAGTCCAGAAGGAGTGTAAAGCAGTTTGGCTGGTTTTACCAGAATGCAATCTTATAATATAGATTAAGTGAAAAAGAACCACAAAAGGTAATTATAAAAATATGTATTTATTATGTAATACTCTCTAACACATAGCGCAATACTTCAGCAAAGAAACACAGTAAATAGCACAAATACACAGTGGCCCCAGGGGGGGACCAAACCATATACTAAGAAAGTGGTATAAGAACCACGACTCGAGTCAAGACAGTGTTGAGAGGACATAAAAGTGCTGGGACCCCAAGTAACCACCCAAGGTGAGTAGATATGGACCCAGCGGAGAGCGTATACAGTGTGTGAACACAACAGCGTGCTCCGTACAACTCTACTTGTAAGTCGCGGTTGGATTTTTAAAGATTAAGGACCATTCCCAGTGGACCCTAAAGAAACCCCGTGGAAGACAGAAGGTTGGAGAGCCACCCCACCCATGGATACCCTAGTACCCACGTTACCTGCACCAGGGAAGCCGGGTGCATACGTGTGAAGTGGTGTCGTAAACTGCAGTCGAACCCCATGGAGGACTTCAGGAAAGTGCTGCTGTTGAAGAAGGAGTAAGGAAAACATGAGTTTTTTGTCCGCAAATTGGCCTTTCGCCAGTTTTCGCCGGCGAACGTCAGAATTTGTATTGCCTTCACACTAGTGTTAGCGGCAGTTTTCACTGCGGCTACCTGAAACTATTGCCATGTAGCGACGTATTGTAAATACATCGCTAACAGGGTGATAGGTTTTGGTGTCAGGCTGCATTAAGAACACTGCGGCTAACTAATGCTAGTTAGCGGCAGTTCTTGTGCATATACCCCATAGTTTCTAATCTTGACTTGGCGTTCATGTATACATCATCAATGACTATTTCTTTCACATCCACCATTACAAGATTGTACCTGAAAAATTGCTACCCATTTTTACCTAGTGCACTTAACAACAGTGCCTAAAACCTAAGCCTTAGAGTGAGGCTAAATAATTGTAAAGTACTTGCATCCATTCCTCTCACACAATACTGGATTAGATCAACAGCTCCGAGCACACTAGACAGTTTAATATAGAGCAAATTAAGATCTGCAAGTGGCAAAGCTGCCCACGCTCATTCTATGGACATATGTTTAACTGACTACATGCCCGGGAGATATGGACGATAGGAGTAGGCCAAGCTGAGTTTAAAACATTTCTGAAAGTAAATGCTAGGGTTCTAATTAGGCAAGTTGACCGAGAAGTTCTATCACATAGATCCCATGCTTGGGCAGTATTACCAACATATATCACTGTGGGGACACAAGCTCACCTGTTGGCAAATTACCAAAGGCATATAAAAAATAGATTCCTGGCATTCCGATTTGGTGTTTTACCAACACTGGAGCATCTATTGAAGTGGCAAACATGACTACCCGAGGAGGAATGTAGACTGTGCAGTGAATTATTTTTTTACATGTTTTATGTTTGTGTCCTGCATTGTTAAAACCTTGCAGACATTTGTTGTGCCAACAATTTAACCTCCTGAATCTAAGGTCTTGCAGACAAGCGTCACAGCAGCCCTGAACCCATTAAACACTTTTTAGAATGTCAGGCTGGTTAAATTTATGTCAGCATCTTCGAACGAGCTGAAAGAACAAGAAAATGGTGAATGAGGCAAATGGATCATATGACTATGCTCTTATTAATGAGAAAGAAGAATTTTTAATCATTGCACATCATTATGTATTTGCTATTAGATCTGCCTGGCTTTTTGAATACTAGGACATGCTTGCTCCAAGCTCTAGCTATTCGGGCACACCAGCACTTTGTGGACTTATAGTGCACCTTGATTATGTTTTAAAATGTGATGATAATGATACTTTTTGTCTTAATATTTATTTATTCCTCATGTTGTTTTATAAATTACCATATGGCTATTTTACAGGACTTTATTATGAGACTTTTCTTATTCAAGCTCGGCATCACGTTTTTTGTTTTATATGAAACTGACTGATTGCAAACTTTTCTATTAATCATGCAATAAAGTTCTTCTATCTCTCTCTCAAACAATAGTAGATAGACCTGGCTGTGACAAGAAGTAAAATGGTACCGCGTGGACACCATCCATGAATGTTGTTGGACCCAAGTTATTCATCGAAACAATCTTTCCATGAAAGACCGAAAATCAAAGGGAATTACACTACAAACAAAATCATTTGGTGCCATTTCCTCTTAGAAAACAATCTATATTAGAAAATTGATTACTTTCCTCCTTTAACTCAGTCAGCCTCAGTCTGCTGAGACAGACATGCCACTATGCGTTCAGTAGCAAGGAAGGTATTCTCTACAGTCATGGCTGGCACGTCTCACGGGTGGCGAGGTGGGAAGTTGCGGGGGGTAATTTGATAAAAATAAAAAAAAATAAAACTTAACTTCACCTCCGGTCCTGTGAGCCTCTCCTGCTCTCTCTCTGCTCACAGGAAGTAGAAGCAGGCAGCCTCCCTCTACTCCCCTAAGCCAATCACAACGATGCAATGGCAGCGTTTTGATTGGCTAGGACGTCGTCCGTACAGGCGTCTATGGGGAGGCCATTTTTTCCATGCAGGCTGCATGCAGGAAACGGGAGAGTGCTCATGACTAGTGATCCAGCGCGAGACTGGAGAAAAAGGGGAAAATATCTATATACACAACTATCCTTCCTGCGTCGCAGACCCAACGTCACACTAGCTCATTCACACACGCAGTCATTGGTGGAGCCCATAACACCAACACTCACACGTCTCCACTCACAAGTCTGCACACAGGAGGGATGAATAATTCAAGCGCTGGATATGTGTGGGGGTACCTTATTACCTATAGGAAAGAAAAAGTTATTTTACAGAATATACATTAGCATTCGCCACCTATAGATTCCTAATCCCAAACATCAAGGCACTCCACCCACTTGGTCGACGGACCAATTAGTTGGATTGGTTGATGGTGATCTAGAACCAGCTAAAACAAATTTTAAGACTCAGAATCCTTTACTCTCTTCATTGAAAAACCACAAACTCGTAATTTCTGTTAATCAAATATTTGTTTATGTAAATCTTGTTTGCAATTAATGTTTTATCATTTGTTTCCTCAAAAGTTTAGAATTTTCTTGTTTAATTAATACAAATCGCAGGACATTATATTTACCTATTCTTGCTATCTGGATTTTCTCTAATTCATTTGGCTCTGCATAACCGAATTAGCCATTAAATTGTCCAAATAAAGCAGGCCAAAGCTCAAAGTCCAAAAGTTCTTTGCTCAGCACGTTACAGTCCCAAAGATCTCCAAAGGACCAGAAATCGTGCAAGCATCTGTCATCGCCTGTGGGGTCAAAGAGGGTGTGCAGTCATTAAAACCGCCGAATGCCAGCATAGATGTCAGGAAAATGGAGAATGGAATTGCCACTCCTTATTCTAGTACTCTTTTTCTAATAAATTTCGGGATAACATGAAACATATTTAGGCGGCGAAAGTCTGTGATTGGCTGATCGAAAAGGTTCTCATGGATTTTGCTGGTTCACTTCCGTAGCTCATGTTGCCCTTATGCAGCAATGTTTAAGATTTGCTTGTATGTCCCAATTGTTCATTTAGACCAGTTTTTACTGACTGAAGTTTGGCATTCCACCAAGCTCCTATCCTTGACTGGGGACATGGTGAGCTTAGGTCATCAGGAAGTTCACGGAGCCATCCGAGTCTGCGCAGTAGGCATCGCACTCACGAGACGGTGGCCTCTTCTGAACTCGATTTCCGACGCCATTTTTAGGTAGGCCCAAATGTCAACTTAAGCGAAACAAACACAAAAAAATAATTAATACAAAGAAATGATGATTCTAATGTTAAACCCTCACTGATCCCTTTATGTATTAGTATTTTCCTAGCATATAGCAACATTTAAAGTGATAATATTCACCTTTAGGATCCAAACAGGAACGCAAACATCACATAAGCAACATAAATCATGCAATATCTAATTACCGCATGTACTACTATTAATATGCGTACATATTTTAGTTATTAGAGTTATTTTGCCATGCAAATAGCAATTTCCCGCGTGTAATTAGTGTATGCAAATGGTTGTTTTAGTTACACACTGCACTCCGTTAGTAAAATTATAATCAGTAAGTTATATAGTTAGTATTTTCATGCAAAATAGAGGAGGTATACAACATTTTGATCTAGCTGCTCCATCAATCCCCCCTTTGGTGATTTTCAACATCACCACACTACCTTAAAATTTTGTAAAATTTGTAAATAGAAATGAATTCAGTTCTCCTATTATTTTGTTAGATCACATTACTGTTTCACCTGTCTCTTCTTCTCTTGTTTTTCTATACATATTCTCTTTCCACTCTTCTAATTCTACCTCTTCAAATTCTCTTTCTTTCCTTTCTTTCTCTCTTTTCTTTACAGTTTTTCTTTTTATGTTATTTCGTATTTTCTTCCTTTTGCTACATAGACATCCTAATCTCAGAATTAATACTAGAATAATCACACATGTTACTGGAAATAATATTTTACCAATAAAGGTACTACCTAGTTTTAATAAAAAGTCTTTAATAGTAGAAAACTGTTTCCCAATCTTTTCCCAAATACCTTTAGCCTCCAGTGGAACAATCTCCTCATGCAAGTCAGTTATATTCTTTATGTACGTCTTTAAATCTTGACTTTCGTCAGGAATGCAAGTACAACAATGTTGAACTTTCAGCATTCCACAGACTCCACCCTCTTTTGCCAAAATTATATCAAGCAAGTCGATTTTGCATTACCATGGCTCGCATGGCAACCATTTCAGTATTTACCAATAAAAATCCTCCAGCAGTGCTTGTTGACAAGCGATCCACCGCTGTTGATAATTTTCTAATTTTATGTGAATTCAGAGATATTCCCACTGCTGGTATCAACGCTCCAAAAATGTCTCCTACAATTTCTGACCAAGATTCTCTTCTCCTACGTGTTAGTTGTCTACCTATCTCATGTGCACCATCTTTTCCTCACATGAAATATCTTTGGGAAAACTAGGCCTAGATAACATGTGCCATACCAATGGTCAGATAATCAATAATAAGCTTTGTTCCCGTAGATAAAATATAATCCAGGAAAAACCGGATCATTTCCTCCTTTAAAACCCCATATACCCATGATTCTATAAATATCATGGCAATCACTCGTGTCTACAAAATAGTTATCATATGCAGTTTGATTTCTTCTAATACACAACTTCCCTTTCTGAGGACAATCTAGAGCCATTGTTGGACTAGCTTCTCCTTTCAAATGTTTTTCTCTTTCATCATCCCAGACTGTCTTTTCTTCTTTTCCCTCAGGTACCTTCTTTTGCATTTTTAATCTCCTTTCTTCTACCATATCTAAGAAAGTCTTCTCCTGTCTTTTTAGACTACAAGTTAGATTATTTCTAAATATTGACTCTAATGTTAATTCTTTAGTTTCTAAGAAAAAGTCACCTAACACTTTAGCAGGTTTTACTTTATTTAGCTTGTTGACTACAGGTACTTGTGAAAATATGTTATCTACATCTGAAAAATAATATTCTAGTCTCCCTATTTTGTAAAACAAACTTGCTAATACACTACAGGTTATTCCATATGTTACTGGGAGGTGATGGTATGTCACTCCCTCAGATACAGATGCAGGCAACTGCATGCAGACGTAGCAATCCCTCACATCCATCGTCTTCACATATTCGTATAATAATTTTGAAAAAACATTGTTAGAAAAGTCAGTTATGGACCTATCTTTATGTAAATAATTTCTATCTATTTTAGTCGGATACATCTTTTGAATCTTTTCTACATTAGTCTTATTTTCACTATGTCCTTCTATTGTTTCTAATTTAACCTTAAATGAAACCATTAAAGCTAACGCACTGCACAGAAGCATTAGTAATCCTGTACAACAACAACACATTTTGAACCATCTTTTAAGGAACACACATTTAGATTTTCTACTTTCTGTGTTTGCCGTTTCGAAAAATGATCAGTGTCTTTTGACTTAGCCTCTTCTACTTCACAACTAGTTTTGTCTAACCCAAGGCTCTAAGCACCTACTTGGTTCTTTCAGTTTATGTCTTTTCCGGTAAGTTTCAAGTTTCTCCCTTTAGAGCACTTTTGTCTCTTCAGTTTGGTATTTGATCATTTTTCACTTCTCTTTCACAATTTTGATTCAGAATTTCCTGAACATCCGTCTCTTCCCCGATGTCGGACAAGATAACTCTCAGGATTTCCGATTCTTCTTCTTCCTCAACCACTTCTGGTACAGTCACCTCTAGATCTCCTTGGCTGTCTGCCTCTTCTCATACTTCAGGAAGTGCCACATATGACCATTCTGGTGACTTATACTTCTGGTTGGGTTTTCTAGTCCTTTTGCTCTCCTCTGATGGTGCCTGTTTAATGTCTTTTGATTTTTCTTGGCTAGACACCTCATTCACTTGTTCAGCTCTGCATGAATTTACTCGTGTCAATCTGTATCTCAATCTCTTTATCTTGTTTGGCCAAATTTCATCCTTTGATGGCCTTTTTAGCTTACTTCCCTTTTCATTTCTCTCAGTTCTCCATGCTCTTTTCTTCAGGACTCGACCTTCTGGTACTTCTTCATCACTGTCCTCCGATTCAGTTCCAACTTGACTTTTACTTTCAGTAGTCTTTCTTTCCACCGCTTCCTTTTTCTTACCTACTTCTGTCCCTCCTCGTGGTTCTTCCACACAATCTTCCTGTTGACTAACTGTCCTTTCTTCTACCTGGATGTATGGTTTCCCTACATCTCCTCTGGGGTCTTCCGCGACAATCTTTCCCTCTCTCTCTGTATCTGGTACCTTACCATCTACTTCTGTTATTTCAGGTGGAATTTCTCTTGACTTTTCATACGGAACTTCTTTATCAAGAATTTCTTTGACAGTCTATTCACTGTTTTTATTTTCTCTCTTACGTGCTTGTACTGGTTCAGTGTCTGATTCTGAACTGGTGTCAGAAATTTGCAATTTTTTTCTTAATGGTAGATTCTCTGGTGCTATAACTGAACTTGGTTCTGACTCCCCCGTTTCAGGAGTTTGTCTTGATCTTATTTCTTCTGTATCTGATTCAGAACTTGTATCAGATTCTTCAAAATATTCTCCTTCTTTGTTATCCACTGGATTTGGAATTCGCAAGGTGTGACTAGCATGAATCCAATTCTTCACTCCTGCACATTTTACAGCTGTCGTCATGGTCAGGATCACCTGACGTGTTTTCCCCACCGTGGGACCAAACAATTTCTTCTTCTGTGCACTTTTATTCTCACCCTGTCACCTGGGCTCAGATCATGAGCTGTCTTCTTTTCAAGAGTGGTTGCATCTGATCCAACCTGATGAAACACAGAATGAACGAAATCAGCCAACCCCTTGCAATAATCCAACACCAAGTCATCAGATATAGGCAATAGCTTGTTGACGGGTATGAAAACATGTCGCATTGCTCTCCCCATCACAATTTTGTGGAGACTCAAGCCTGTATTCCGATCTGGAATAGATCTAATAGTCATGAGTACCAGAGGCAAGACATCAGGCCATTTCAAACCTGTGGCTAAACACATTTTCCCAGTCTGTTTTTAATGGTGCCATTTACTTGTTCCACCACACCAGAAGCCTCTTGGCGATAGGCACAATGTAGTTTCTGTTGTACATTCAATGCTTCACAAATTAATTTCATGATTTTATTATGAAAATGTTTTCCTCTATCTGACTCAATCGTAACTGGAAAACCAAACCTAGGAATGAACTCTCTCAATAATAGCTTGGCTACTGTAATTCCATCACTTCTTCTTGTTGGGTATGCTTCCACCCATCGAGAGAACAGACAAACCATCACTAGAACATACCTCAACCTGTTGCATGGGGGCATTTCAATGAAGTCAATCTGCATTCTGGTGAAAGGCCCTCCTTCTCGTCCTATAGTTCACAGACTTACTACTGTTTTTCTTCCAGGATTGAATTGCTGACATAAAATGCATCTTTGACAAAGGCTTTCAGCTGCAAGTCTAAATTTTGCATTATACCATGTCTGTTTGAAAAGTCTGATCATAGCATCTCTTCCTACATGTGCTTGTCCATGATACATCCGTGCCATGGTAGAAACCATGCTATCAGGCATGAGTGGTCTTCCATCCCGATAAACCCAAACATGATCTGTTTCCCGTGGTGCACATCCTGCTTTTACCCACTGTCTCATTTCCTCATCTCTTGCTTCATCCGGCAACTGCCTCACTTCTTCCCATGTATTCACAGTGTTAGTAAACAACAAGGGACATGAATTCATTTCTTTTTCTCTTCCCCGATTGACTGAGTTCTGATTACGTGCGCAATACTGAGCCATATCGTTGGCAAATTGGTTGCCAGCTGAAATATAATCATTGGATTTAGAATGCGCAACACATTTCACCACTGCTAACTGCTTAGGTAGCTGTATCGCCTCAAGTAATTTTCCAACCACTCCAGCATTCCTTATAGGAGTTCCACTCGATGTAAAAAACCCTCTTTGGGACCAAATTTGTCCAAAGTCATGCACTACACCGAAGCCATATTGACTATCGGTTATCACAGTCACTCTCACATTCTTTCCCAACTTACATGCTCTTGTTAATGCAAAAAGTTCAGCAACCTGGGCTGATTTTACTCCTTTCAGGCAAGATGCTTCCAATACAGCTGCTACGGTACATACTGCATACGCTGCACTCAGAATTCCTTCATCCGTTCTCAAGCATGATCCATCCACGAACATCACATAGTCACTCTCTGTCAAAGGTACTTTTTTTTATATCAGGACGTGGTTTGGTACAGAAATCAAGCACTTTCAAGCAGTCATGATCCACGTCATCTCTGACTTCCACATTCTCAGCATCAGGTAGCAATGTTGAAGGATTCACATTCAGGCATCTCACAAGACTCACATTCGTTGCACCTAAGATGACTTTCTCATATTTGTCAGACGACTATGCGTCATGAACTGAGTGCGGCTCCTTGTTAAAAGGATTGCCACATCATGAGGTACAAACACTCTCACAGGATATCCCATCACAATTCCTTCACTCTGTTCCAGACTCTTACAAGTAGCTGCTAGAGCTTTCAAACAACCAGGCAATGCTACAGCTACAGGGTCTAATATAGCTGAAAAATATGCAAATGGTCTCCTCGGTTTTCCATGTTTCTGTATTAACACAGAAAGTGCACATCCATTTCTTTCGCTGCAATAGAGCTCAAATTCTTTTTCATAGTCAGGCAAGCCAAGAGCTAGTGCTTCACATAACCCAACTCTCAATTGTTTAAAGGCCTTCAACTCTTCTTGATTTAATTCAATGGGATCTTTTACATCACTCCTTGTCAAGCGTACCAAAGGTTTTGCAATCAGGGAAAAGTTACTAATCCACTGACGCCAATATCCAACCATTCCAAGAAACATTCTCACTTCCCTTTGAGTCATTGGGGTTCTCATTCCTTTTATTATCTTGATTCTATCTGCAGTTACTTTTCTCAATCCTTTTTCAATTTTGTGGCCTAAATATTGTACTTCTTTCTGACAGAATTGCAATTTCGATGGGGATACTTTAAGTCCTCCATCTGCCAAATGATTCAACAATGCAATGGTATCCACTACACAAGCTTCTTGAGTTCTCGATGCCACAAGCAGATCATCGATATACTGGACCAGTACCGAACTTTCAGGCATT
Source organism: Triturus cristatus (assembly GCF_964204655.1). Taxonomy (NCBI): domain Eukaryota; kingdom Metazoa; phylum Chordata; class Amphibia; order Caudata; family Salamandridae; genus Triturus; species Triturus cristatus. The sequence goes on along the minus strand of NC_140590.1, from coordinate 460,170,072 downwards.
TTTAAATCTTCTAAGGACTTTTTCAATATCTGATTTAATATTGAGGGACTCTCTGTATACCCCTGTGGGATTCGGCACCATGCCAAAATACGTTCACCAAACCGGAACGCAAAAATCTGTTGGCTGTCAGGGTGCAATGGAATGGAAAAGAAAGCATGACACAAATCAATCACTGTGTACCATTCGGCATCGTGAGGAATCTGATACAAAATCACCGATGGATTCGGTACAATGGGACAACATGATACAACGATTTTATTTATTTTTCTCAGGTCTTGTACTATTCTAAAAGTTCCGTTAGGCTTTTTCAGACCCATAATTGGTGAATTACATGGACTGCTCATTATTTCCCTCAAAATACCTAGTTGAATCATTCTCTCTATTATAGGAGTGACTCCTGCAATTATCTCGGTGTCAATTTGTACTGTGGAATATTTGGGTAACTTACTCCTTCCTTTACAGCAACTTTTACGGGAACTACATTTTTCATTAATCCCACATCTTCTCCTGTGAAATCCCATACCTCCGTTTTTACTGTCTTTTTCAATTCTTGAGGCAATTCCTCAGGGTCAAATACAGCAAATGACTCGGTAATCTCAGGTTCCATATTAGCTATAGTCATTTTATACAGTACGTCCTCATCAGGAGTCTCAAAAGCAATACCATCTGGAGTACAAAATATTGTGCAGTTCATTTTGCACAGCAAATCTCTCCCTAACAAATTTACAGGGCTTGAATCGCACATGACAAAACGGTACATTTCAGAAAATGTCCCTATGTTAACTTTAACTGGTTCAGTGAGATACGTATTTATCTGTCTGTTGGATACTCTAACTACTTGGATCGTTTCATCCGAGAGAGGAAGATTTTTTACATCAGCTGACCTAACAGTTGAACGAGTAGCACCAGTATCTACTAGGAAAGTAATGTTTTCGTCATTTACCTTTCCATCCACAAAAGGGCCTGTCTGGTCTACTTCTAGAGTTGCGCCAAGTAAGCACTCTTCTTCCTCCCCTCGGCACAGTCAATAGCTTTCTTCTGACTCACTCTCATCGCGTTGTAGCCAATACTGCGAAACAGCACTAGCGCGTGGCAGCTTAGTTACCTGTTCTTCGTTGAATCCTGTCTCATTACTGTATTTCTGAGGATTTACGCTCTGTGGAAAAGGCGGTTTTGGCGCCTGATTCTGTTGGGCAACAACCTGCTGCTGTCGCTGCGGTTGACAACTCACCTCATTCTGCACCTGTGAATTCAATGATGCATTATCACCATTAGCACTTGGGGGAAATTTACACTCGGTTCTCCAATGCCCTATTCTTCCGCAATTATGACATGGCCGTTTCTTTTTGGCTTCATCTAGACTAATTTGTCGTTTCCCTTTCCCAATGTTAAGTTTTTGTCTCATGCCCGTACCATTTGCTTGTTCAATTAATTGAGCTTACTGTCTCTCTGCCACTTTTACTTGAGACCACATGGTTTTTTCTTTTAATTTACGCTGCTTTGCTTCAATCTCATCACTAAAATATTTTGCATGTCTCAGTACTTCATCTATCTTTTTATTTTGCCAATATACTGTATGCTGTTTAATCATTTAACTTACCCGTCGCAACCCATACACAAATCGATACTCAAAATGACTCAAATCCTTCTCACTCAAATTTTCATCACCACTGTATTGCTTAAAAGCCAGTAACAACCTCTCGTAATATGCGTGTACCGACTCTTTCACTTCTTGATGAGTTCTATCAATTTTTACCCAATCAGTTTCTTTAGGAGGTACTTTATTTTTCAGAAAGGTAACTACTTGTTCATATTTTCTCATTACTTCTGGATCAAAGGGGCACCTGTTTTTGGATCTCTAGGGTATTCTTGAGTAGGCCATCCTATTGTAATTTTACATTCTGCCCATAGGTCTGCTGGTACAATTATGTCAAATAAACTATTCAAATCAATCCATAGTACTTTTGATAATTTTACAAACCTGTCTACCTGCCTATACCACTCCACTGGCTTCTCGCGCAAGCGAGGAAAGTCATTGATAAATGACAAAATATCTTGTCTGGTCCAGGGGACATGCACATAGCCTCCGCCTGGAATCTCTCCCATGGGACATTCAGTTACCACCTTTTCTTTTTCTCTTACTGGGTAAGCTGCAAACGTTGTATCTGTTGCATCGTCTCATTTTCGAAACCATCTACTTTTCCATTTGTCTACATCGCCCCATTTTCTCAGTAAAATAATTAAGTCTTTAATCTGAGTTGTTCGTCCTGTAGTTTTCAAATTTTCAATGTCTTTTTCAGAAAAGTCTACTCTGTATGGTTTTTGTAATGACTTTACCTTTTCAAAGTCGACACCCATTTCACTTGCTACTTCTTCTAATCTTTCATGTAAATTTCTTGCTCTCCATGTTATACTTTTGCATAGAAACATTAATTCTTCATCCTGATAGGTTTTTAACTTTTCTGTAAGAATAGTCCCTACTATTAATTCTTCTAACACTATTTTTAATTTGGACACATCTAAAGGTCTAGGCTCAGCATCTTTTTGCTGTAAACTCCTTAGCCAATCACTTAATTCATCAGAAGTAGGACCTACAGGAACCATTTCATTTCGTGTTTGTTCTAAACCTGTTATTGCTCTATTCTCTAGACTCAAATTTTTAGGAGTACTTTGTTCAGAAATTCCTACTGCTTGTCCCCATGAATTTTCTCTTGAACCTCTTCTTTGTATTTCATTTTCTCTATTACTGTTATAAGGAATCGTCAGACAATGCTCACTATCCTTTTGTTTATCAAAAACTGGCATTACAGGTCCTATTGTTACAGGAACAGTTACAGCTTCCATATTTTTAGTTAATTCCCTAATATTTGAATTAACTCTAAAGTAGTTCTGGCTAATTCAGCTGAATTTTAATTTGCCATTTTACTAGGTTGGGTATTTTCTGTTTCTCTGAAGGGATTATTTCTTCCTACCTCATGTGGTACTGATTCGAACTTTATATTTTGTGATGATTCTTTTACTGGGGCACTTGGTGTCAATAATGTGGAATTTGGTTGATACGGGGGTGGATTTTTATAAAACATGTCCTCAAGAACATCATCCTCCGACTCATGCACACCATACTTATAACCTTCTGATCGTTCTCTTTTCTGTACATTTTGTACTAGTAGTCTCTTCAACATTTCTCATAGGGAACATCCCATCAGTCATATTTGCACTTCGCCATCTCCTCATCATGATTCTCTTGTCCACACGGCCTACCAAACATATATTTGTACCTTCAGCCACTCCGCTGTAGTTCTCTGTCATACATCTCATCTTCCCATTCTGTCAATGCTTCAAACTGTGTAGGTCTAGGTTCTAGTTTCATCATTCTTTCTCTCAAATTCCTTAATACCGCTAAATTGAATGAACCATGTTCCAGAAATGCTAAAACTCCATCATCTTTTGTATACTTTGCCCAATTGTCTAACCAAATACATGTATGATAGCCATATTTCTTAACCATAAAGGAATTAGGTGATTTCGGTGGAGGAAGCAGCTGTCCCTCTCTAGTCACAATCGGTTTGTCCTTTTTAAATAAGTTCTTGATCTTTCCGAACCAGGACTTTTTCTCTTTCTTTGGTGGATCGTAATACATAATTTTCTCTTTTCAGTATCTCTAGATTTCTTCTACGACTATTCTATTGTCTTACCCAATCGTAGCGCGACTTACACTAATGCACCAATCCGGAGCCGCTATGTTACTTTTGTAATTCTCCAATCCCAGCGCGACTCTCACTAATGCACCAATCAGGAGCGTCTACATCACCCTGTTATTCTCCACTCCTAGTGCGGCGCACACTAACGCACCAATCAGGAGTGTCTACATTTCTTACTGACTGGCCAATCCCAGCGCGGTCTTTCTGATGTCAGCTTTTCTCGCTACTCCTGCTTCTGCTGACCCCTGCTTTACAAAAAAAAATGTCGGCAAACTTTCTTACAATCACTTTTTACTCAAATTCTGTTAGTAACGACATAAATACACCACCATTATCTCTTTCGCTAACAAAAGGATAGTCTTGACCATTTTGACAAGAATTCCGTCTTTCCCGAGAGCAGCGCTACAATCTGCCCTACTACAGAATTATTACACTTGTTAATAAAGTAGCATCTACTTTACCCTTCTATCAAGCTTAGGGAACACCTATGACCTTTCCAGTGATAAGCGTAATCAGAGTTCATGTGGACTCCTGGTACTTAAGACCAAACTTTTCACTGGTGGTCTTCGCTACCCATACACCTCTTTCACACAGAAATGTCCCTAACGATAACACACGACGATGTCACCAAATCGAACCCAGACAATGCGTCGTGCAACTTCAATCGTCACACGTTTTCCCCGTGTACCTACAGGGCACAATAATTCCGTCTTTCCCGAGAGCAGCGCTTACCTCTGCTCTACTACGGAATCATTACAAAGCATCCGACTTCATACATCCCAGTCTTCAAAAACAACATAGAACTCAACTCGACTCAACATAGAGTGTTAATACATAAACCAACACTCATCCAAACATCCGCAATCAATAATCAATATTCAAAAAATAAGAAATCAATAAGCAGTAATCAAATCTATGAGCAATAATCACCAAACCAATGCAATAAAACCATAATTCTGCTACCAGAAAAACTTATCCAGCGCGAAACCGGAGGAAAAGGGAAAAATTATATATATTCACAACTATCCTTCCTCCGTCGCAGACCCAACGTCACACATGCAGTCATTGGTGGGGCCCATAACACCAACACTCACACGTCTCTACTCACAAGTCTGCACACAGGAGGGATGAATAATTCAAGCGCTGGACATGTGGGGGGGTACCTTATTACCTATAGGAAAGGAAAAGTTATTTTACAGAATATACATTACCATTCGCCACCTATAGATTCCTGATCCCAAACATCAAGGCACTCCACCCACTTGGTCGACGAACCAATTAGTTGGATTGGTTGATGGTGATCTAGAACCAGCTAAAACACATTTTAAGACTCAGAATCCTTTACTCTCTTCATTGAAAAACCACAATAATATTAGCATTTGTTTCATCAAAAGATTAGAATTTTCTGGTTTAATTAATACTAATCGCAGGACATTATATTTACCTATTCTTGCTATCTGGATTTTCTCTAATTCATTTGGCTCTGCATAACCGAATTAACCATTAAATTGTCGAAATAAAGCAGGCCAAAGCTCAAAGTCCAAAAGTTCTTTGCTCAGCACGTTACAGTCCCAAAGATCTCCAAAGGACCAGAAATCATGCAAGAATCTGTCAACGCCTGTGGGGTCAAAGAGGGTGTGCAGTCATTAAAACCGCCGAATGCCAGCATAGATGTCAGGAAAATGGAGAATGGAATTACCCCTCCCTATTCTACTACTCTTTTTATAATAAATTTCGGAATAACATGAAACATTTTTAGGTGGCGAAAGTCTGTGATTGGCTGTTCGAAAAAACATCCGATTTTTATTCTATGAGGTTCTCATGGATTTCGCTGGTTCACTTCCGTAGCTCATGTTGCCCTTATGCAACAATGTTTAAGGTTTGCTTGTATGTCCCAATTGTTCCTTTAGACCAGTTTTTACTGACTGAAGTTTGGCAGTCCACCAAGATCCTATCCTTGACCGGGGGACATGGTGAGCTTAGGTCGTCAGGAAGTTCACGGAGCCATCCGAGTCTGCGCAGTAGGCATCGCGCTCACGAGACGGTGGCCACTTCTGAACTCGATTTCCGACGCCGTTTTTAGGTAGGCCCAAATGTCAACTTAAGCGAAACAAACACAAAAGAATAATTAATACAAAGAAATGATGATTCTAATGTTAAACCCTCACTAATCCCTTTATGTATTAGTATTTTCCTAGCATATAGCAACATTTAAAGCGATAATATTCACCTTTCGGATCCAAATAGGAACGCAAACATCACATAAGCAACATAAATCATGCGATATCTAATTACCAGATGTACTACTATTAATATGCGTACATATTTTAGTTATTAGAGTTATTTTGCCATGCAAATAGCAATTTCCCGCGTGTAATTGGTGTATACAAATGGTTGTTTTAGTTACACACTGCACTCCGTTAGTAAAATTATAATCAGTAGGTTATATAGTTAGTATTTTCATGCAAAATAGAGGAGGTATACAAAATTTTGATCTACCTGCTCCATCACTAGTTTGGTCAGCCCTGGGGCTTACATGGTGGGAAAGTAAGCACCACACTGCGGAACACACCAGGTATGGGAACACATGGGGAGAAATACTGCCTAATAGTTTTAAAGTGTATCATCCAAAACTCTGTTAATATGGAATCAGCCCCTTCGGTGGACATATCACTGAAAATACGAGATTTGAAAAAATTATTACTGTCTACAGGTGCTCGTTGAATACAAGTTTCTATGGCCTGGAATCTAGGGAATGCTAAAGTGATTCTGGTATTTTACTGACCTCTTCTGGACGTTTTCTATCAAGAAAATTAAATAGAGGCAGTTTCCAGAAACATAAAAAAGGAAGTTCTCTAAGTAGAAAGCGAATCTGGTATTTTACTGACCTCTACTGTTCGTTATCTATCAAGACAGTTAATTAGAGGCAGTTGAACAAGCAGAAAGAAATTCTGGTATTTTACAAGTGGATAATCGGGCATGTGGGTTTATAAACGGAGAAAATGTTAACGGAATCAATCACCACATGATGCCTTTGCAGCAGCTGACAGAACGGAAAACTTTCATCAACTCTTGTAAGTTGAATAAATGCAAATTGTTTTAATATAGAGTTTATAGGTTTTGTTTGTTTGTGAGACCCTTGAGACACTTTGTTATTGAACAAAGGGTAATGGTCCACTCACTTGGCCAAGAATGATGTTTTCAATCGTGTCCCTTTAAAAATACCGTGCACACAAGCCTAAAAAAACACAAGGTAAACCTTTGTCAGTGTAAATCATTAAGAAATTACAAATGTATGTAAATTTGATCACCTCTTGTACCTTCAACTAAGTGCCCTATTATGTACAAACATCCACAAAATGATGCCTAGTAATCTGAAATAGACACCAAAAAGTAATTTCAATATGGCAGCTAATTAAGGTTCTTATAAAAATAGCCACCCATGACTCACCTGATGTGTGGAACCCCAGTGGCTTTGTAGGGTAGGCACCTTCACCGTATAAATGTGTCACCTGATCTTAAGATGACCACACCTACAGACCCACATGGGCGGACTGAAAGCGAGATTAGTTTACGAGGCCTAAAACGAGATGCCTTCAGAACCCACCAAGCTCAACAAACGCCACCCTTCACGTTGGGTCAAACCAGTTATTGACCTCGACCTGTAACGTGGAGTGGGATGGAAAAGCCAATGACCCTGCACGCAGCGAAGGCATGGGGAGGGTGGGGGGAGTGAAGACACAATACAACGACTCACAATGAGCCAAATACCCCAGCTCATCGCTATTGTTGACCCATGCTGAAAAGAATATGTATTTCCAGGAGACTGCAGCTCTGACGTGGAAAGGCATACATGGCATCCTCGACCGCTGGGACTCCGGACAACATAGTACAGAGCTCCAGAGGGTGAAAAGGAAGAGACTGCCTCATCAGAACATGTGTCCACACACAGAAAGATTCGGGAGCAGAGCTGAAGTAAGATACTAGGCGCTGCACTTACGGGCAGCAGGTCTGAGGTAAAACCCAAGTACAAAAGCCCAGACCCATCTGAATAGAAATGGATGTTGGAGGAATAAGGAGTCCTAACTTTAGCTATACAACGCTTTGCAGAAAAGAGGCATGCCCTCCCCTTGACTCGATTCTGCGCTCGCCTCAGTGAAAGACCAACACCACTACTAAAACCTCTACCAATGCCAGCCACATACTGCCTGCTACCAGTGATGCATTTAAGCTTGCTATGCGAGAGGTGGGGGAGGCGGGTTGGCCGAATTCCCCCTGTTAAAACTGTGAGCAGTGTTTGCACCACCAACCACTCTAGCAGGCTTCCCGGCATTCCATGTTCCATGCCCCTCATGACAAGAGGGTAGGACGACTAACTGTCCTTAATTATCACTGACTGTCCGTAAATTAGCCCTAACATCCGTTGTCCTTGATAGATGTCTTAACGGATGGCATTTGTCTGTAATTCTAGCCTCTCCACTAAAGGACAAAAGTTAATTCCCACAATTGTGGTTTCCCAGCTGATGGGTCTCCTGCGCTGCATTCCGAAGGAAGAGGCAGAAAACTTAAAATGAAAGAAGCCTTCTTGCCAGTGTGTCTGCTTCCCCAAAGAAATGAAAATGTGTGCAATCAGCAAACAGAAAGGCTGCTCTGGAGCTGGACGTGAATTGATGGAGTCACTTGAAGCTTTCTGATAAAAATATACTTTCTTTTTGAGAGATACTGTAGGGGTGTACCAAGCTGCAGTGTGCGTGCTACTAATGCACAGTTCTAACATTTTTTTACACTAGATATAATCTGTATATTACTGAAATCTAACATTTAGAAGCACTTTTTTATCTTTAACCTAAATTTTATTATGTGCAGTGAGTGACAGTCTATACTACACTGTATGTAATGTATGTTTAAAATAATGACTTAAACATTCACAGCACTTTCAAGGATCTCCTAGCACTAAAAATACACAAGTCACTTTTGTCTTCCTTATGTTAAGGCTTTTCTTTTTACTTCTTTGTGCATTTTTCTGCAGTTTTTATATAGCATGAACTCGACCCAAAAGTATTGGAGCACTTTACATTAGCACCATTTACATTACACACGGTCACATTAATTGTTTGTAGGCATGGGGAGATTAAGGGGTTTGTCCAGAATCACAGGATGTTGAACCGGTGCAGCGACTTGAACCTGGTTCCCCAGGTACAAAGTGTGCAGCCCTGGCCCCAAGGCCACATCCTGGGTAGAGTGAATGAGGGATTGATTGATTGATTGATTGATTGATTGATTGAAGGAGAAGCCACATAAAACCTAGGCTCGTTATGGGCTTGAGGTTCCAACAGGACCTTGATCTGAGCCTGAACCAGAGCCAGGCTTCAGGCTCAAGCCTGGCTCAACGTTTCAGTGGTTCGCCACGTCTAGAATAGCTGTAATATGTCTAAAAAGTCAGTTGTATTGGCATATGGTGTCCTGTCTTCCCTTACTTTCATTATGGACTTTTCTGTTTCTTTAGATATTGTGTCAGATTAGCCTGCAATCTGTATTTATTTAACACAGTATTCCGTTCATTTTACAGAATTGTTCATAAATTGTCTTCTGGTTTCAAAGGGAATTGAGAAAAATAAATTAATCTAGTCAGTGGCTTAAGTGCACGATGTAGTACCAGGATGGTTGGGTTCAAATCCCAGATTTCCAGCACTGCTACCCTTGAGACCCTCACGGGTGAATAGTGTGCTTTACAAACCCCCTGATTGATTGATTGATTGTGTGATCTTAGTCAAAGCAATTTACTATGTGTGTCTAATGTACTTAATAGTGACATTTGAGAGCACTTTCAAATAATTCAGTTTAAGATGGACTGTGTACAAAGGAATCACTTGTATGTTTTATTAGCCTGGAATGTTCCAGTATCCATAACAATAATATTGGCCATAATGGAAGGAAACCAGATAATTGGTTCACTTTGTTGACTCCTGGTGTAGTCAAGAGGGAGGGTTAGTGACTGTTTTAAAGTTCATGTTTGGAATCTTTCTTTTCACATAAAAGCCAATGCAATGTTGTGATCTAATGCACTAAACTGAAATACTACCATATTTAAAATATATATACATATATGTTATTGCTGTATACCAAAAGAGATTACATAGCATTATAGTAGCCAGGTATGCAGCAACAGATTTCATCATACATTACAGAAGAACGGTGCTGGGCTATTTATGAATAGTTAGCACACAATTTAAAAAAATGCCTTTGTAACAAACAGACCCAATTTAGACTGTCCATCCCCCCTCCAACAAAACAGGCAGTTGTCCCTGCTTTAACTATTAGCGTAGGAAAGCTGAGCAATGAACCCCGTGGTGCTTAGAAGAAAGTGTTCTAGAGGGGAAATCATGACAGTGTGTCAGAGATAGACACCCTTAAACCACTGCCTTGAGTAGTTGCCTTGATAAGGCAAGAACAACCACTATATACAAACCGAGACTATACGTGCCGGCGGTGGATTATGGAGGGAGGGTGTCATCCCTGGTGCAGACTTTAAAGCCCTCCACCACAATTTCCCATGCCTGGTACAAATAACAAAGATCGATGATTGTTTAATATGCATCTTTTCACAACCCCAATTCACAATAACTGCCAAAAAGTAATTCTGTGTTACAACATTCTGACACAGATCATATCAAGTGGGGAAAGGGAAGGGGAGAGGGAAAAAGGCATAACAAGGAAATACCATGCGATAAAAGGCAGATACTAATTATATATATACAGAGGGCATAACATATGCTCAGTAAGGAAACTTACCATTTACAAACAGGTCATTACAATAGAGCCTTCCAGAGCAGTGTAATATTGTGTTTTGCTTGCAGAAGAGCCAGGTTGAGGAGGGTTTCTTGAACTTAAGGTGGGGGAATATGCCCAATAGGACTGCTTCTGAGGAATTCATTAGTACACGGCCCATCACGGTCGACAGCACCTCCAGAACTCTCTGCCAGTATGAAAAGAGTGTGGGGCAAGACCAATGAATATGAAGCATATTGGCATTTAACTGCATACAGCGTGGACATGCAGCTGTGACTGCCGGGTATATTTTGTTAGTTCGGGCAGGTGTAAGTTAGACTCAGTTCAAAATATTACATTGAATATACTTAACATGGGAACTATGGGATACTTTGTGGGGGTGCTTCAATATTTTAGCCCAGTCCATATCGTGTGGCACTTTAGCCATGTCAGTTTCCAAGTTAGAATGGAAAGAAAACCTGTAGTGGTCCCCATGTTGCAGGAAACCTTGGTACACCCATATTATCAGTTTATCACCAGTTCTTATGGTATAGAGTGTCTGGCACACTTCATGTGGAGATTGGCTAGGGGGAAGGACATAAAAATAGGGCATTTAATGGTTGTTCAGGGTGTTCGTAAAAAAAGGAATAGACCCGGTTTTTGAAATCTAGTAGCTCACTTTCAACAAACAAATACCCCAATTTTGAGAGGCCTGCAGCATGCCACTGATGGAGGTGCCCTTAACAAAGCCATCCTGTGTGAGTGGAGAGGACTAAAGAAGTTACTGGAAGAGCATAGAGTTTCCTAGTGTTAGTGAGCTATGTGTTCTAGTAAGGCAAGAGAGAATGCGCGGGATAACCCCGGGTGGCATTGGGTAAAATGGTTAGTAGAAAAAAACGAGTAGTGCAGTAAGCCCTCCTTAAAGTCTCTATGGGTAAACCCTGTCTTATGCAGGGGGTGGCCAGACAGCCAGCGAGCCACCAAAGGAGCTGTGCCGCTAAATAATTGCATTCTGAGTCCGAAAGGGCTAATCCACAAGCAGTCACTGTAGCTTTCGAGTGGTAAGAGCTACCAGGGTGCTCCCTGACCCCCAAATCAGATGAGGGACGTGTTGAAGTGTCTGAAGAAGGAACGAGGGATGAGCAGGTGAAGGTTTTCAAAATAATACTATTACTGGGGTGGTACCACCATCTTCACTAGTGCCATGTGGCTCATTACTGAAAGTGGAAGAGAAGATCAAACATCACACTGGGCTAGGTATTGAAATGTAACTGATTCCCAGTTCAACCTCGGGTCTAATTATATAGAAAGGGGAAAAGACCGCCATGTGTTAAAGAAACACTTCTTACAATATAAAATCTTTATCATGTTCTTACATTTTGCTTGTGTAATTTACACTCCAAATATTTTTCCATCTTCTGCATGTACTTTGGCACGTAAGGATTGGCCAGATCACTTGTTCGGCCTTGATTTGACTGCAGAACCATTCTAAGACATGGACAGAGTGGGCAATTGGCCAACACAACCTTCTAAGGAGTCTGGCACCAGCTCAACCTTCACAAGCACAATCAGCAGCTCATTGTACCAGCAGAGTTTGTCAGGGTGGGTGGGTGCTGCTTCTTCAACTACTTGACAGTGCCTTTTCTGTTTTGCTCCTGTCAGCTGAGACAAATCCGCAGGTACACAATACATTTCAATACTCATGGCGGGCCCATCTTATCTGATATTAAGAATTGCCCTACCTAATTTGTCCAGTTCTTAGCACCCACCCTTTGAATCAGTTGCTATGGATCTCCCATCTGAATGTAGCACTCACAGAGGCACTCAAATAAAGACCATAGTGCATAGATATGTGGTATGTAGAAAAAAGTATATAAATGTGTTGATAAAATAGTGGGGTTTAGTCTGTAATATTGACCTTTTGTCCAGGGTTTTTGTCCTTAATTTGGACCTTTTGTCCTGAATTTTTTACACTCCTGTCCAGAATTTGCCTCCATGTCAGTTTGTCACCCTACAAGAGGGGGTTTGTCCTCCATCTTTGTTCACATAATTGCACCATCATTATGTGCTCGGCTCCTTGGATGGATTATTTCTCTTGTGCCCTGTGCCCCTTGTGTGGGCTAGGGCTTCCTCTTTCCCTCACAGCTTGCGCCCTGTCGTCACTCAAACCTTCAGCTGAAAGCTATCGCATTGGACGTGAAAGTGTTTTGAGGAAATGTTATATTCATAGTTCAGAGCTGACATGTTTGTGTTTGAGCGTCGATGTGTGTTTGCTTTCTCTTAATGAGAAACAAAGTAAAAGGCTATTGCTGCCCGCACAGCTTAATTTAACCCTGTGGTTGCTGGTTGGGGCCATCGGCACTCATTTTTGGGGAACAGCAATTATTTTTCCTCATTAGATATTTCCTGAGAGGAAAGGGGGGAAAACCCACAACGGAGAATGGAAAAGGAAGATAAGATGGAAAGCCTTCACTAAAGGAGAAAGCATGAATCTACAACAGTGAGATAAAGGGAAGTGGGCTATGGAAATGGATTAAAGAGGCATGAGGTGGTTTGAAAACTGCACATGATATATTCTGATATTTTAGGACATTTAATAGCACTGCCACAGGCTTCTGAGCAGAATGGTGGGCACCATCATTCAATATTTTTCAAATTGAGCAGTGGCTTCCTGGTCTAAGATTTAAACTAGGGGACATATTTATGAAATGTGTGTTGCAGGACGTGTGTCACAGGGAAAGGGCAGGAATGATGCGTATTTATCCAATATGGCGCATTCATGTCCTTTCCCCTTGCGCTGGTACCGTTTTGCGATACTAGCGGCTAGAGAAAACTCGGTTACGTCGCGGTGTTTACACCGCAATACCTTTACAACGCGGGTATTACAATGCAAGTCATTACAATGACTTGCGCTGGATGGCGCTCTAAGCTAAGGAATAGTATGATTAACTATTCCAACACCTTCCCTACTGTAACGTAGGCTGGAGATGGAATAGTAAATCATACTATTCCTAAGTCCAGTGCCCTCCAGTGCAAGTCGTTGTAACGACTTGCGTTGTAATGCCTGCGTTGTAAAGGTATCGCGGTGTAAACATTGTGATGTAACGTCGTATATCCAGCGCCAAGGCAGGCACTCTTGCACCATGGTGCACACTGACTGAGTTGCATGCAGGATTGTTTTTGTGCAGGAAGGAACCCCGTCCTGCACAAAATGAATCCCGAGAGGCTTTTTCCTCTTTCTTATGTGTGTTACTGAATACAGCACACATGGAAAGATGAAAAAACAAGGAAAAAATTTTAAAAAAATCCTCGTAACGCCTCTCCTGGGAAGGTGTATGTTTTTGGCAGAGTCACAGGTTTACCATGTTTGGTAAATCTGGGAATGCATTACATGGGATACGATTTACGCGGCATTGCATTACTCCAGTTTAATGAAATCTGATGAATTATGATGCATACCTCTCATAAATATGCCCCATGGTGTCTTCCAGTTGTTGTAAAGGCAGTAGAGCCATACCGCACTGTGCAACTTGGACAGATACTTAAGAGCTCCTTCACTTGTCACTCTAGCTTTGAGTCCTATCCTGACTGATTCGTAGTTTGCAGTTGCATTTTTTTAGGGAGTTTTATATAGCGCAAACTGGACCCGAAGGAGCCTTTACGTAGCACCAGTTGCGTCATGTGAGGACACATTCATTTGTATTAGGCACAGGGAGATTAAGTGATTTGTCCAGAATGACAGGATGTTCAGCGTCATTGCCAAGACTCGAACCCGGTTCCCCAGATTCAAGGTCGACCACCCTAGACGTTTCCCCGTTGTTATGTAGGTGAATTTAATGCATACCATTAATAGTATAATAGTAAATGTAGAATGTTTCTACACAATACACTGATATATTATTTATGGTGGTTCAATTTCCCACTAAAAAAAGAAATCTAAAATAGAGGAATATAACATGAAAGTTGTTGTTCCCATTCCTCTGAAATTTCTTTTCAATATTCTAATTTTTTCCATTACACTTCAGATTTAAGAAGTAACATGCCTGTGTTACGCCTTATCAAGCTTTTAAAAATATTCGCAGACATCAGAAAGGAAGATTTTTTTGCATCTGCATGCTTTAATGAAGCTTCAGCCCAAATTTCTCCTTTCAGCATCTGCTGTGCCAAAGCCAGTGCCTTCTCTTCCAGGTCAAAAATTAACACATTTTGCACTTTGGCAAACGTAATCCTAGACCTAGTCTAAAATATAGCTTTCGGTTATTAGAGAAGATCGTTATATTTTTATTATTTTATTAGCTGACAATTTACTTTGAAAGGTAGGCTTTGCGCAGACTAGAAAACAAATACGCAATCGAAAAGGCACAATTCACGTAGAAGTCGCCTGTTCTTTCTTCACGACACTAGGGGTTGCTAAAGCACCTCGCGCACCTCTTCTTTCAGTGCCGCTGTACTCTGCCATCTCTGCCCTTCAAGAATTTCACGACCTTGCAGCGTTTACTCTGTTTTATATCTGTAATGTATGTTATACTATATATGAAATAAACGAGTTCTCGTCTGTTTAATTTACCGAATTATTTTTTAAAGACAACATAACCTAATTGCTTCATTTCTGGCTTGAATTTTTTAAAATCATAAAACAGACTCTATTTTTTACTTCTAGATGTTTAGGCCTAAGATTAGCTCGATTTTCTTTTTTACACACGT
Source organism: Triturus cristatus (assembly GCF_964204655.1). Classification (NCBI taxonomy): domain Eukaryota; kingdom Metazoa; phylum Chordata; class Amphibia; order Caudata; family Salamandridae; genus Triturus; species Triturus cristatus. The sequence continues at coordinate 460,154,899 of NC_140590.1, read as the reverse complement.
TTCGGTGAAGGTGGAAGTTAATATATTGGCCTATTCCTCAAAATAGAGGCGTGGAACCACATTAACTACACTACAGTGACAGACACAGAAGAGCAATAATCCCGAAAAAAATGGATGAAGCTGGAAACAGTGGGATAACACTTGGGAAATGATTCGGCCCAGCTGTACCTTTAGATTGTATTCGAAGTTTGTGATCTCGATTTTCCGAAAATGTTTGGCGGCTCACTTCCGCCACCTAGTGATACTTTCAATGATAACACATCTAACTGTAGCATGACAGCAGCTGCAGCAAGATCACATGCAGTATGTGATTGTGAAATATATTTGCTTTGACAACATATTTTGCGTAACGTGGCAACATTACATTGAGCCACGTACTGAAAGTAAATGCTGTTGCGAGTCTTTTTAAAACTTTAGACACAGTAACATTTTCTTGAACGTCTACCCACACCTCTCCCAGGGAACCGGCACTGTCGTCTGATCTTATTCCTGTTCCCGTTCCCAGCAGGTGTAATGATGAGGCAACACAGCACCGATGAGGATGCTTATTCTTAGCCCAGTCATCGCTGAATGCCGTTACAACCCCGCTGCTGCTGTATGTAAGGATTCCACCAAACTCCGGATTAGATACAGTGGCGGCTCCTTTGCTAAGGCGGAGGAGGCACGTCCTGCCAATGCAGCTGTGCAGCAGTAAAAGAAATGAAAAATAACACGATAATAACGCAATGTTATTATCATTTTGTTCTTCCCGGCTGGGGCAGCAGGAGGACATGGCGGGGCTGCTCTGTTGACACTCAGAGCAAGGGAGGAGTGGTGGACACGCTATAGTGTGCATGATGCTTTGACCAGCCCAACAGTCATGCGCACTTTTCCGGAACGGGCACACACCATTATGGACGGAGCATCGGCCGAACACAGATACATAGAAGGCGATCTCAAGGGACGAGGGCATCACGTACTACATCTTTAAATACATGACAGCATATTAGAACAAATTAATTGAGTTTGAATATAGTGATAAATAGGAATTCGGACCACTAATACAACGCTCCATACAAAGAAAAGTGCAGTTTAAATAGGAAGGACCCCACTTTTTACGAGATCGGGATTCTTCATAAATACACAGGCATCAGTAAAGGAATACAGGGCTATAGAAAAATGGTGGAATACAACATTCACCAAAGTGCCTGAGCAAGACGCGTGGAATGTAAACTCTTGCCCTTCTCCACACTCCCTCCAAATAAAAGGCCCAATCACACTCCCCTATTCAATCAATAGGAACTTCAGAAGGTAGAGGTATCCTCACCTATTTTATATACATTCTGCAACTCATACAGGAAGAGAGAAAGTTGAGACGGTACCCTGACGAAGGCACCTTGCCGAAACGTGCGTAGTTCCCATCTACCGCCAGCCTCCCTTTCTGTCCATGAACCACCTGGACCCTGCTTCTGTTTATAAATATACATTGTAACAAATTGCCTAATCAACTGCACAATTCAATTGTACTGTATCTTCCTTGAATATATGATCATGCCACATATGTGTATCTCTGTTTTGATGCATTGATGATTTTAACTATAAAATAAAAATGTTTTGATACTCAAAAAGAATAAATATAATGAAAATAAAAAGATTTTGATAAAAAATATTTGAACAGTGATATAGTCATTTACAAATAATGTATGCACAATGTTTTTAGATTAGTTATTAACATGTCCTGAAATTTGAAAGTGTTTTGATTACTGCATACTTGGTTCTAGCCTTGTTTCCCACCCTTGTTATTTTGCCTACGGCTAGCAAGTACATTCTTTGCACTGCAGCGTTGTGATTGGTTTAGGGAAGCTAATCACAATGCTGCATTGCAGCGTTGTGATTGGCTCAGGGGATCCTGGCTTCTTTCTGTTTTGCGGAGAGACGATGTGGGACAGAGCGGCGAGTAGGTATGTGAATTTTTCTTTTTTTTCAATTATACCTCCTTACCCCTTCAGTCCCCCCACCCCATCAACCCAAATCCATGCTGGCTGCCACTGAACATACATACGATTTATTTAATACAACAGGCCCACAGGAAAGGCAGAATAAAAACAACATACTCCTCAACGAAACTGAATCAGTCTCGCCAACATTCTACTGCTTTAACATACTTACCAACATTCTATTACATCGTAAAAGTTCTAAAGGTCTGACTTACCTAACAAAAAATTACTAGCACTATAAAACCACTATGAATATGCAACATCTTCCTTTTTTCACACACAAAAAAATATAATTATTAATATGACATATAATCAGAATATTTCATTGGTACACACACTTGTCTTCTACTCATAGAATTTGAACTATTTGCATTTGAACTTGTCAAATCAGTACATTAAAAAATTTCCCTTGAATCACCGGTACAATCTTGAGATTTTTGCCTAACATGTTTACTTATATTATTTGATGCATCAACATTATTATTAACCAACACATTGCGTGGTGGCAAATTTGTATTCGTTTCTAGAAAATCATAAAAATCATGTTCAGCATGTAAAGGATCACTTTTATCGGTAAATAATAATTCTCGCCATGGCTTAGTAAAATGACTGCACTTTTATTTCACCATCCTTTGTCTTTCAATAGTAATGAACTCTCAATTCCTGAACATGTGAAGTGTAACTAACTTCTCGTTTCCTCACCTTATTTGGTTTCCTGACTATGATACAATCACCCACAAAAAATTGGTTGTCTTTCGTTCTGTGAACTTGGTCAAAGTAACTTTTAATCTTTGTTGGAAAACAGCCCTCCCTGCAGAGTCACCCCCAAACTTTTTGCCTTCCTCCTCCACTTTTTCTGACCTGGTTTTTGTTGGCCTTAGGACTCTGAGCACTTTACCACTGCGAACCATTGCTGAACCAAAGTTGCTTGCACAATGTATCCTCGCGAGCTGCAGCAAGTGCATCTCATTGCATAGCAAGCATCTTCAGTCGGCATGGATCCCTATTGCAAGGCTCCAGCTTGCCCGTCCGCGACTCCCAGCCTGCTCTTCACACCTCGCTGACCATCCCTAGTGACGCTCTCTGTGCTCCTTGCGAACAGGACTCTTGCCACAAAAGTTGAGAAGTTAAAACTTCACCAGGACTAATCTGGGACTGCATCTGACCTGCGCTCCATCATGGTCAGCTGAAATTCTAGATTTGACCCAATCTAGCGCGACCAGATATTCCCGGTTGGCGCTTTATGCTTTTAGGTGCTATTTTACAGTTTATTCTTTAAACATTCATAACTCTGGGACTCCTGATTGGATGTTTGTTTTTAGGGTCTTGTTTTATTTACAAGATTAAACTCTATTTTTCTAACCTGGCATGGGGACTTTTTGTGTTGTGTTTTTACTGTTATACTGTTTGAAGTGTTGCACAAATATTTTACAAATTGCCTCTAAAGTTAAGCCCGACTGATCTGTGCCAAGCTACCAAAGGGTAAGCACAGGTTAATTTAGGGTTTGCCTGCCTCTCATCATGACTAGGGGCCCGATTCACAGAACTAACTTAAGACAAAATCCTAAACTTACTACTTTTGGTATTCACAGAAGGCATTTAGTAGTAGTAAAGTTAGGATTTTGTCTTAAGTCTGTCTTAAGTCTGTCCTAAGTTTGTCTTAAGTCTGTCTTAGGTCTGTCTTAAGTTTGTCTCAAGTCTGTCTTAAGTCTGTCTTAAGTCTGTCCTACTACTTTTGGTAGTCACAGATGGCATTTAGTAGTAGTAAATATAGGATTTTGTCTTAAGTTTGACTTAAGACAGACTTAAGACAGACTTAAGCAAGACTTGAAACAGTCTTAAGACGGACTTAGGACAGACTTAAGACAGTCTTAAGACAATCTTAAGACAAACTTAGGACAGACTTAAGACAGACTTAAGACAGACTTAAGACAAAATCCTAACTTTACTACTACTAAATGCCTTCTGTAAATACCAAAAGTAGTAAGTTTAGGATTTTGTCTTAAGTTAGTTCTGTGAATCGGGCCCTAGGATTGTGGTTGCTGCTCAACTAGGGCTCACACCCCAGTCAACCTGCAACCCAATTTCTAACACTCTTCATTTTTGTCTCTATTTTCTTTTTGACTTGTAAATGTTTGTCATCAATTTCTTGTACATTTGTTTGTGTATCATAATTACTCAAATTTGTTGAAATTGCAGTGCAACTTATCCTGCCTCTCAATAAATAAAAAGAATAACCAGTAAATGAGTGTGATATACTGCTGTAACTGTAACCATTATCCCTCAAAAATATCTTTGCAGATAATTTAGACGCCATAGCCAGTTGAATGCCTTCTTTCAAAAACCTGTTGCTCCTTTCAACTAAACCATTTGATGAAGGATTATATAAAGGTGTTTTCTTCATGTACAATTCCATATTCATCCCAAAAATTGTCATTCTATGAGATCAAATTTGGTTAGCATTATCTCACCATACGGTTTTTTGATAGACCTTCATAAGCAAATATTCTAACAAAAAAAAAGCAATAAGAGCATCAGTAGTAGGCGGAGTAACAATCTTTTAATGAATCCATTTTGAATAATAAGCAGACCTCACCATTACAAATGTCACACTCTCATATAATGACTGAAAAAACCCTGCAAAATGAATAGCTACTTTAATCCTCAGTCTATCAGGAATGTCAACTAATTGCATGCTTTCTTTATGTAATTCAACGTTTATCATACTTTACAAACTCGGAACGTCTTAGCACAGCAGGTGGATTAAAAGCAGCATTCATCAATACTAAATGATCTCTAATACTTAACTCTTTAGCAACATGTAAATATTTTTTTGCAACAACTTTTCCAGGTTTCTAATTGGTGGGCAACCTTCAATAATATATTTCATAACTTTTTGCAAAGTTATATCATTTTTTTAAAGCTTCTAACCATTTTTTTCTGAAATAACATTTTTACATGACTGAACAGTATCAGCACTAGCAACCACACATTCTTGATCTCATCTGTATTTTCCGGTCCACCTTCTTCAACCAACAGCATCCTATACAAACAATCCCCCCTCTTGTTCAATCTACCAGTTATGTATTTCACAACAAAGTTATACTCCTGCAATCTTGAAATTAATCTCACCAGTATTGATGAATCCTTTTCTGTGCTGCATCCACATCCATCTATCACGAACAATAAGGGTTTATGACCAGTTATTAACTCAAATGGATTATCCAACAAGTAACTTTATGTTTTTCAGTCACCCTTGCACATGCCAACACCTTTCTTTCAAAAGTACTATAATTTGTTTTCAGCACTATTTAGAGTACCTGAAATAAATGCAACATAGAACTCTTTTCCGTTCACCACTAGACTAAATACGGTACCTAAACCAAAGGAACTGAAACCACAAATATCACATTTTTCCCATTCGAATCATAAGGTCTAAGTTCAGGTGCATTTAGGATTGCTTTCTTTACTTAACTGAACACATTATTTTGCTCTGAACCCCACTCAAATTTCATACTTTTTCATAATAACATTCTCAAAGGCTCAGCTATCATTGCATAACATTCAACAAACCTTGAATAATATTCGCTAAGACCTAAAAATGATCTTCAATCGTCTTTCCTGCCTCTTTGTAGGAAGCTGTCTTTCTATATAGGGGCTGATTATGATGTCAGTCAGAAACTCTTCAGACCGAATCAGTTTCGGAATGGTTTCCGACCGAATCGGGTTCTGCGAGTCCGACCGACAGATTATGATGCTTCCAAACATTGTTCGGTTGGACTCGCATTGACTTCAATTGGAGCCTGTCTTCCGAACGAGAACATAGGCTACCATTGAAAAAAGGGGTGGTTGGGGAAAACCTTGCACCCTGTGGCAAGCACCTCATAGTGCCTTCCACACTGTGCATGGTTGGAAAGAAGAGTCCCCAATGAAGGCCTACGGGAGAAGGGGGCTTGCTACGGGCCCCCAAAGTCAGCCGTTTCGTGTCGGGCAAACTGATTCGGAACAGCTGTCAGAATCGGCCATTGTAATCGCTCGGTCGGAAACTGTGTTCATAGAGTTGTACGATTTGGCTCTGAATAACTCGGGCTGACCGAATGCCGATCGGAACCGAATCGGATAGGCTGAATGGTTTCATTGCATCGTAATCGGACGGTTGGAAATGTATTGTTTTCAGTCGGAAACATAGGTTCCGAATCGGATTCGGAGAATCCGAATCCCTTTCAGAGCCTTTCCGACCAACATTGTAATCAGCCCCATAGTGTACTAAAACGAAGTACACTGTACAGAGAGTCCAGTGAAACCCTTACCGGTACCCAGAGGTTAAAGTAGATAATCCTAATGCTCTTTTTGTGGTAATGTGGGCGAGCAGTTAGGCTTATCAAAGGGTAGTACTATGCATTTGCTGTAGTCACAGAGGCAATAAATAAAACACTCATTCAAGAATAAATCCGAAGCCAATTTATACAAAATATTATCGTTTTTTATGTGTATTTTAAGAGCAAGAACTTTTATCTACAGTAAGTATTTATTTATTTGAAAAGTTTTATAAAGTGTGAACAAGACCCTTGCGGGTATTAGAGCGCTTTACAAAGTGTCGAAAGCACGATTAAACTCAGTACAATGGAGCGAGTAAGGTAAATAAGTCAATACATTGTCACACAAAAGGGAAAAAATAATCAAGTGCAAAGGCCGGGTAGTCGTCCCAATTAATCCAATTTCAGACGTGCCCTAGAGTGACATAAAAATTTAACAGACAAGCCTAAAATAAGATGAAGCAACATAGTAAAAGAAGTGTCAAATTTGTAGTCGGCCCAGCTAGTATGGCTTCAGAGTCCAGTTTACGAAGGGCCCTAGCGTTAAATTTTTTTTTAACACAAGCATATAATAAATCGAAACAACATAGTAAAATAATTTTTAAAACTGTGGACAGGTGGGCTTGAGAAGACGTGCAGGTTGATGCAATTAATTAATGTTCACTCAGGAATAGCCATTTGGCATGTTTCTTGAAAAAGGCTGTGGAAGGATTGGCTCGGATCTCGGTCGGAAGAGCGTTCCAAATTCTAGGAGTGAGACCGGAGAAGTACTTATCTTTTTGAATTTGGGAGGTTTCAAAAGTAGGGTGGCAGTACTTCTTAAGTTCTGACAAGAGCCTGAAAGTACAAACTTGTTCGCCAAATAAGCTGGAGGTTTGTGATGTAAGGCTTTATGTGTTATGTAACCTATCTTAAAGAGTATCCTAGCTTTAATAGACAGCCAATTAAGTTGCATAACGTCAGGTGTAATGTGATCGTGTTTCCTGGAGCCTGTGATGAGCCTGGCTGATGCATTGAGAGTGGCTCTAAGGGGGGCCAAGCTCGCTTTAGGAAGTCCCGCAAGGGTCACCAAACCATATTCAAGTCACAAGATAACCAGGGATTGTACTGCAGGCCGTATGTCTTCAGGTGGAAGGAAAGGCTTGATTTTCTTAAGGGTGTTAAGTTGAAAGTTGGCTCCCCTGATAGTAGCACTGATGTGGGCTTGCATATTTAGGTATTTGTCCAAGGTAATGCCTATCGATTTAGCGGAGTCAAACACATGAGGGGTGCAGTTGAGAGCTGTGCATTGTTTAAGCCAGTCCAGGGCTAGTGCAGAGTGGTTGTGGGAAGCAATCAGCAGGAATTCAGTTTTGAGAGTATTTAGCAAAAGATGGTTCTGGGCTAACCATTGTTGAGTTAGTGAGAGAGCCTAATGTAGAGTTTTAATGTCATCCGGAGAGGAGATCTTCAAGTATAGTTGTGTGTCATCCGCGTACATGTGGTAATGAATGTTAGAATGGTTCAGAATGACGGTAAGTGGTTCCATAAAGAGGTTGAAGAGAGTGGGCGAGAGTGCCGATCCTTGAGGCACTCCAATCCTGACAGGGGTACTGGATGCAAGGGAATGGTTAACTTTGATCCTTTGTGTGCGGTTATGTGAGAAAGAGGCAAACCACTGTAGGACCAGGCCCTATAGACCCATCCTATGTCGAAGAAGAGTAATCAAGTTTTCATGTTTGATGGTATCAAATGCTGATGACAGGTCAAGAAGGATCAGGAGACACAGGACATTTTGATCAAGGATCTAAAGGCGTCATCCACAATGTGAGTTAGTGCTGTTTCAGTACTGTGCCAAGCTCTGAAACCCGACTGGTAGAAGTCAAGGAGTTGTAATTTCTCTATATGGTTGCAGAGCTGCTTGTGGACGCATTTCTCGAGCAATTTGTCTAGAGTCATGATGCTGGTGATTAACCTGAAGTTGTTAGGATCAGACAAATCAGAGTTGGGCTTCTTAGGGATGGGAGTGACTTGTCCCATTTTGAGGCAATCAGGGATCCTCCCCTGCAGAAGAGATTCATGAATGATCCTGGACCAAAGAAGTAGAATGGCTGAATTGAGCTCTACAATTTAAAAATTTTGCAGGAAGTGGATCACTGAAATGATTGGAAGGTTTCAGTGATGCCATATCGCGGAGCAGCTCAGTAAAATCTGGCAGGATAAAGGAATTCCATGAGGCGTTGTTTTTTGGAGAACAGCCCAAGAGTAAGGACATTGACGAAGGATCCACAAGCTCTGCTGCTGATGCGGTGTAGTTCAGAGGCCGACCCATGGGAGTGTCAGGTTGCGGCTCCAGTTCAGTTTTCCAAGTTTTTTCAGAGAAGTGCACTGAGAAGTCCTCACCACTAGGAAGCGGAGTCATGGGAGTCAGGGTAGGGTTGGAAGAGTGGTTCGCTTGCTGTTTGATGACTTCAAAGATCTTCTTGGATCTATTTTTAGCGCTGTCCAGCTAAGCCCTGAAATGATCAGTTTTAGCAATGCGGATGTGTTTGTTGTAGGTGCTTCTCATTTTCCTTAGCTGTGTGAGGCTTGTGGTGGAGGGCTCGTTTCTCCAAAGCCTCCCTGAGAGCCTAAGTTTACGACGTTCATCATTTAGGGAACCATTAAACCAAGGTTTGGAGTGTTTGAATGGAGTCCTTTTGAGTTGCTTCGGTGCAGTAGTGTAAAAAATATTAGTCACAGTGCTAATGTAGTGATCAAAGAGATCGTCCAGATTGGCCACGTTGGGGGGAGGCTGACGCGTATTCTTGGAGATGGAAATTAGAGCAGTGATGTTGATGTCTCTCAAGTTGCAAGTCAGTTGTTTAGCTTTGAGCGGTTGTACCTGTCTGCATGGGACCTTTTCCAGTATGTGGAAGGAAATCTGATGACGATCGGACCAGTCACATGGTAGTATGTCACCGTGTTGTATGATATTGTCTTTAGCAATAATGAGGTCGAGGGTGGCGCTTTTGTGATGGGTAGGCCCCTTACAGGCCTGAGAGAAGTTGAGATCAGAAAGGAAAGCCTTAAAGGAGCTGACTACATTGGCTTCCAGTCCATGAAAGGATTGTGTTTAAGACTATGTGTTTGGCACATAAGTCTATTCACAACCTTGGCCCATCCATTTTGGATCCTCTCTTTCGGCGCTATCATTCGGTCAGATCCCTTAGATCTAACCAACGCAACCTGCTGGCTGTGTCAAAGGTCAGACTGGCCCGCATGGGTGGTCGTCGACTTTCGGTCCTAGCAGCTAAAGAATGGAATAAACTCCCTGACAACATCAGGCATGAACTAAATCATAATGCCTTTAGGAAGCAACTGAAGACATTCCTGTTTAAGAACATCCTCTAATGCCTGACAGTGTCCTCGGTCTTTAACAGCGCTGGGATGCCCTAGGGTAGCCATGCGCTATATAAGTGGGTATTCATTCATTCATTCACTAGAAGATCATTGGTGTCATTCCAATGGAGGTTGAAGTTTCTGAGGAAGATATGGTATAGTTGATCCGAACACGAGCTAATGACCTCCATGATTTGATCTATGAAGAGCAGATTATCACCCAGTGGATGATAGATTGTGTGCAGCACACAGACAATCTTTCCCTTATTCCAGATTTCGGTAACTAGTTGCTCACAAGAAGGTAGCAAAGCAATATGAGATTGCTTTATAGTTAAGCTAGAATGATGAAGCAAGGGTGTCCTCAGCCGACAACTGAGGCTGAAACCTACGCAGCCTGGTGTGAGGGTTCGGGTGGGGCCTAGAACTCCAACTGGACCTATTAGGGTAGTGGCTGAAGGTCAGTTTGTCCCCACCACCAAAGACTCTTGGTGGATTTTGTTGATCGTTCCCCGGTGTGGGGTGTATATTCCAGACCCTCTTCAAGGAGAACTGTAAAAGGGTCTGCATGATCTCTTTGACAGCCATGAGATCCTGCTAGAGGTCAGCAAGCTTTTCCTCAAGGTAAGGTCCATTAATGCACTCATCGGCCACCCCAGAGTGAGACGTTGGGTATGACCCTGATGTGTGCGGGGTATTGGATGGTAGTAAGTCCCTTACCCATGTTACAGGGGGTGATAGAGTCCCGCTCGAAAGTGGTCTTGATGCAACCAAGGAAGGAGTATTGGCTTGAAGTGGAGTAAGATATGGTGCAGGGAGGTGATGCACTGTTCTTAGTGTGGGCTTAGTAGCGGGCAAGGTGGTTTTAATACAGGCGAAAGAGGACATGCAGGAGTCAGAGACAGGTGGGAAAGGATTACGCAAGAAGTACGGGGGCCAACAGCTAGGTCCAGAGCCCTTGAGGTGATAGTACCTGAATCTAGGGTAAGATTAACAGAGTAATCATGGTTAGTTGAGCTGGGGGTGATATGCTCATCCCTCAAACTAATGGAGCTAACAGAATGGCAAGTGGGAAAAGAGGGTGATGTGAAATTAGTTGTTGGAAATGAGAAAGGAGGAGTGTTACTGGGGGCAGCTGCTAGGTGAAGGACTATCGGATTGGTACTACCGATGCCCAAAGGAGGAAGAACCGGTATGTCTGTGATAATGGTGTGGATGATATACATATCCTTAGAGGTAAATATGTGTACGCGGAATTGGGGGAAGAAGAGGCGTAAGTTACAGGGGGTTCAGCTATGGTAGATAGTAGCCGAGATTGAGTTATTAAGTGTGCTTTTAATCGTCAGAAAGATACTGCCAAAGTGTTTGAGGTTCCGGTCAGAGGCTTGAATAAGGATGATCACATTATTGTATACGGAAATGGTCAAATCGGCCATAAGGGCAGGAGAGGGTAGGGTGATTAAGCGGAAGCTGTGAGGTGTTTTGGTCAGTTGTTTGGTTCGTAGTACAAAAGTTAGAGTCTTTCTCCACTGGGCTCTTCTGTTAGTGTAGAAAATGAGGTCTGTCACCACAGAGCCCTTAGTGGAAATAAATGAATACGAGATAAGTGTTTCCGGACATCATTTGAGGAGATTGTGTTTGTAGGTCTTTTTCTTTTTCAACGATAGGTTGGCGCAGTAGATGATCTTACAAGAATTCAGACCTACCTGAGCAAGGAGGTCAGAGGATCAAGAGGTGCATTGAGCCATGATGTGGGAAGCGATCCGAAAAAGGTGAACTATTCCAAGTAGAAGAGAGCACTAGAAATAGAGGGAATAAATTTGTCCCAAAGGAGAGCAATTGGCACTAGAGGAGGTAAATTAGTCGGATTAAAGGATAGCACTCTGCGGTGTACAGAAGGGAGTAATCAAGGTTCTCACTTCCCTCCAAAGCTTTGTGTTAGAAATAGAGGGGGACTAGCCTTCAAGAGGAGAGCACTAGTAAATAGATGAGGTAAATAAGTCAGATTAAAGGAGAGCACTTAGCAGTGTATAAGGGGGCGGAATCGCAGTTTTCACTCTACTCCCTCATTGTGAATTAGAAGTGGAGGAAGACAAGTAGTCCAAATAAGAGGAGAGTACAGTGTGTCGGAGATCTCACTCCCCTCCCTAGTTATGTGTTGGGCAGGGGAACTCACTCTCCTCCCTATCTATGTGTTAGGCAGTATACCCAAACCTCAGAAGCGAAGACTGCTCTAGATCAGCCTGTTGTAGTGAAGAAAGAATTAGGATAAACCAGGAAGGGACTAAGATAAAGCAGGGAGGCATCAGTGTAGAAAGGGAGCTAGTCTGAAACCAAGGAAGCTCATAGATATGAAGTAGGAACCTGGCACATTTCCAAAGTGGTTGTCCCCTTTGACAGCAGAGTTTGAGGTCCTCCGGAGGCAGTCTTAGTTCTATTATAGTGTTCTACAAAATTTCAAAAGGACATTGTCCTATGTTTATTTCCTTAGCCCCCAGAGGCCTTCTTGACCAACTACCTAGTGTGGGCAATGGAAACGCGGTGCAAGCAGAGGAACCCCTAAAATGGATGTTAAGAGGGCAGGCAGAGGGACCCCTCAAATGGAGGTTACGGGGTCACCCCCGCATAAATTATCAAGGCAAAGAACAAAGACACAAACCTCTGAGTCTCTTCCATTGACGGAACTCCAGCTGTGTGATGCCCCATGCAAAGTACTTTAGAAGTTATGATTTTTAAGAATTTGGAAAATATATAATTTTTTTGCGCAATTACGCACCATTGAAGTCAATGGAGAAAAGCAGGAAAATGTAATTAAAAATCAGGCAATGCTTTCACAATGCTTTCACAAAGTTCACCTTCTTAATTTACGTCCATAGCAGGACTGGGTCTAGAGTTACAGCAGCAGAAGATTGGGAGCATCCCGGATTCGGCCGGGAGCAGGGTGCTGAAGGTATTGGTAGCTGGAGCGCTATGACGAAGGGGGGCACCTGGAAAGACACTGCACAGGACGACTTACAGGTAAGTCTGGTGGGCCCCACTGGAGGGAGGGGCTCATAAGGGTTGCAGGACCATGGGAGCATAGCTGGTTTGTCGTCACTGGGGCCTGTGGGGCCGAGTGAAGGTCAGCCGGACATCATGCGATGAGAAGTCCTCGCTGTCAGAAGCAGGCAACTTGGAGAGGTGATTTTTGGACAGCTGGGCCACTCAGGATGTGGGTCTCGGGCGTCTCAACATCTCTCAATGGGTGCTTGCTTTTGTTATCATTGGAGTATGTCATAGACTTTCTGTCTTGCTGTTTGCTGTAAGGGGGTCCGGTTTCCCAGGTGCTGGTAGGGTTCAGCTCCGGGAGGTCTTGGTGTCTCCAAACTTGTTGAGGAGACAGATCTGACCCTCCGGAGCAGGTGTACCTCTTTTAGTGTGGGTGCTGCGTCGAAGTCGTCAGGGAGCAGCACGTCAACAAACTGGACTCAGCGGGATCGGTTTCTGTGGTATGCAGGGGAATAATACCTTCACTCCAAGGGAGGATCTTGGCGATTGTGCACAGGCTGGAGGGCTCTGGGATTCTTGGAGTCTTCACTGGTTCAGAACGACACGGCACACCACGCTTGTTGAAGTGCCAGAGGCAGCAGACAGGGTTTGGTGACAATTTTCTTCTGCAGCAGGGCTTCAGTTCTCAGGCATCAAATTTTCTTTGTCCTCGTCTTCTTCTTGTCCATCATATCTAAGTTCCAGGTATAGGGATGCCACCTAAATACTGAATTTAGGGGCGTTACAGGGGGAGACAGGTAGTAGCCAATGGGCTACCTACAATAGGATTCCTACACCATATGAGTGACCACTCCTGTGGGAAGAGGCACAACCCTACCCCAAGATGGTGGATTTTCAGGAGAGGGGTTCACATTGGCTGCCCCACCCTAGGGATGGTGCTGGCTCAGTGTGGACCCTCCTCCCCACCTAACTAATTTTTCCGGCTATCCTCCCGCCAAATGTGGAGCAGGACTATCTGGGAGAGCCCGGGCTGAACTTCAAAGGCGGCAATGCCTTTAAAGCTTCCTGCTCTGGAGGAGGTGCGAAGCACCTCCATGCAGGGCAGGCTTTGTCACTGGCCTCTGAGAGCACAGGCTCTCACCCAGTGGCTTTTTCTCTGGCCTCTGAGAGCACAGCCTCTCACCCAAATAATAGGTTTCAAAGCAGTGTATGCCAATAATAACTATGCCCAAAGGACCATAAATATTTTCTGTTTTGTGGCCCACTGTAATAACCATTTTAGAACACATTTCCTCATCAAAATCATCAACTGCGCTGATTCTTATGTTACCCTGAGTTTTACTGTTTTTACACACTGCTGAAAAATTGCCTGCATTTTAATCTAGTACTCTATCCAGTTCCAAAGGAAATTACATTATCTACAATTGAGATCTTCAAGCATCAAGGAGGCCTTTTTTCCCTGGAGACATTACTGTGGAGAGGCCTGTTGGAAAAGTACCCTCTCTGAAAGGTCACCCAAACTTTTTGCCTTCCTCCTCCTTTTTTTCTGACCTCGTTTTTGTTGGCTTTAGGAATCTATGCACTTTCCACTGCTGACCAGTTTTAAAGTGCATGTGCTCTCTCCTCTAAGCATGGTATAATTGGTTTACACCTGTTTGGCATAATTGATTTACTTGTAAGTCCCATGTAAAGTGGCATACTATATAGTCAGGGCCTGTAAATTAAATGCTATTATTGGGCCTGCAGCACTGATTGTACCAACCACAGAAGTAGTCTTTCAAACCTGTCTCAGGTGTGCCATTGCAGAACCTGTATGTGCAGTTTACTGCCACTTCTACTTGGCATTTAAAACTACTTGCCAAAACTTAAACACCCCTTTAATTACATATAAGCCAACCCCAAGGTAGGCCCTAAGTAGCCCTAAGGGCAGGGTGACATGTAAGTAAAAGATAGGACATGCACTTTTATGTTTTGCATGTCCTGGTAGTGATAAACAACCTATTTCGTTTTTCACTACTGTGAGGCCTACCCCTCTCTTAGGTTAACATTGAGAATTCCTAAAAACACTTTAAAGCTGTAATTCCTGATTGCAGAGGAGTAGCTGTTTTATGTTTCATATCTTTGGATTGGTAATGACAAATCCTCTTTCACAGTAATGTTGGATTTGTTATTACTAGTCTAGGAGTGCCACTTTTAGAAAGTGGACCTTCCTCTGCTCTTAGATCTTTGCGTGCCTTCCAGCCTGTCTACAATACATGTATGGGTTTGGGTGACAGCTACACTTTGTGCATTCCCTCTAGACAGTTACAAACACAGGACACTCAGCTGCATCTGTATTTATATGCATACTGATGGGTCTTGCTAGGCAGAGGCAAGGTGAGGGACTGACACAAACACTTCAATAGGTAGTGTCCTGCCCTCATACAAAGCACTGATCAACCCCTTAGGGTAGCCTGGCAGACACAACTTGGCTGAAAGGGATCCTTGTGCACTTCAGAATGTTCTTTTGAAATCACCCCTACATGAAATTGACTTTTGTGTATAAGTACTGGCACTCTGGACCCACCAAATTAGCCACATTTGGACCTGCAACCAGAGGTCACTGGCTCAACATCTGCACATTGTCAGAGGGACTGCTGTACTGCCAGGATAGACTGCCACTTTGCTAATTGCTCTGCTGTGTCGGTCTTCTGCTTGTTGAGATGCAGGAGGGACTGACACTTCGCTACCTGCCTTGCTGTGCTGGCCTGCTACCTCTGCATTCTGACTTCAAGTGTTCTCCAAGGGATTATTGGCTTGGCTCATGTTCCTTGAATTCTCAGGGCCATCAAATACATCAATGTTGCTGTGAGTCCAGGCAGCTGAACTCTGACAAGAGACTGAGCGTGCTGGATCGCCTGCTTACTTTGTTCAGGCACTAGTGGCCTTCTGGGTGTGGAGAGATCACTTTTATTTTGCTCAGAATCAGTGCTCCAGACATTCCGACTCACACCGCAACTACCAACGGTTGTGTGGGCAAATCCAAATCACCACCACATCTTCAGCGGCTGCAGTGCCTTTCAGAGCGGCTCCATCATGATGCATTGCCCAGGTGACCAGGGGCATGGTAATAAGTGAGAGGCTAGTCAACCCTCATTGTACGCCAGAGCCGCATGGTGCCCCCGTGCATCGATGGCACTCCCCCACAAGGTAGTGTGATCCTGTGGGACCTGAGGGGTGTGCTCAGTTGACTCGCACTCTCTCATGGGCAGCTTTTCTGTGCCAGGACGCAGCCTGATTGGCCCACTGATCCCCTCACTTCCAGCACCTCCAGGCTTTGGGGACACCGTTTGTGTGTGATATCGGCCGGCAGCCTCCGTAGAGGGCCACCATACAGATTTTGTTGTTTCTCCTCAGTCTAGTGTGACCACCTGCAAATAGTGAAATATGGGGATAGCCCTGAATATTATATTCTGCTTTTATGATTTTGAAAACACATATCTTGAAAAGTATACATGGTACTTTTATCGTTTTGGTCTTGATTTATTGATAATACAGTAATCTATTACTTATAAACCTGTGTGGAGTCTTTTGGTGGTGTATTCATTGTGTTTCCGTGCATGTGTGTGTGCTGCACAAATAATTTACACATTGCCTCTTTGGATAAGCCTTCCTGCTCTGCGCCAAGCTACCAGAGGTGAGCACAGGTTACCTCAGTTGTGCGTCTAGCTTCCCCTGACAAGAGTGGTGGGCTCTACCTGGCTTGAGAGTATACCTTAGTCAACCAGAAACCCCATTTCTAACAGGGCCACTCCGATTGGGGTGTTGATAAACCATAATCTTGTTATTTTTGACCTCAGTGAAATGTACCAATGAAAGTCGCATGTGCTAGTCTTTATTCTTTTCCCGCTTTGCTTACATATCAGCTCACATACAGACCCAGCAATTGACATGGTAAGGCGGATGTGCTGGATAGACCTGTCGAGGTACTGGAGGAGAAGTCTGATCATCTAACATCTTGGCTCTCACTGCACCCTCAATGGATTCTGTTTTGTGTTTTTACTGAAGGTTCAAGAAGGTCAACAAAGAATCATTTCACACTCTTATTTACAAAAAGATCCCGGAAAAAGAAGAAAGAATTATGTTTTGTACTTTAATAGGAAATCCTTGTTTCTGCCAGAACTAGTTCTTCAAAAATGTATCTTAAATTGGTACCCTACATCTCTGGTTGCAGGTCATCCTGGAAAACAATCCCAAAAGAGTCAGTATCTCACTATTTTTGGTGGTCAAGACTTACAAACAACTAGAGTAATAAACATGGCCTTTGCACTCAAACATTGATCCCAAGTGCATGGCCGTCAGGATTGTTAAAACTTAAAACCTCCTCCCACTTCCATAGTATATTTGTGGTTCATGATATCTAGAGATTTTATAGTTGAGCTAACTGGATCATATGGATACACTACCTTGTTAGAAATAGTAGACTACTTTAGCAAGGTTTGGCAAATTATTCCTCTCAAAAAATTACCAACAGCTATAAAACTTGCTTATATCTTTTTGGAAATCATTTTCTGTCTCTATGGTCTCTTGGATCACATCACCATAGATCCAGGAGCTCAATTTGTTGATAAATTCTGGAAGGAGATAATGAAAAGAGTGGGTTCTATAAATCACTACTCTATGAGGCATTAACCCCGTATAGTAAGTCAGATGGAGCGATTGAATCAGTCTTTAGAACAGTATTTTCTTATGAATCACCCCACACAATGGAACATATGTGGGAGTGGTGGGGCGCAGCAGTCACGTGACAATTATTTGATATGTGGAGATTCCATGCAGGGAAACCTGCTGGGTCAATGCAAGGAATTCTTGATCCATCTTCTCTGATTATTGGGTTCCAAAATATGAGGATGATTCTGTCTTAAACTCCAGAATCCACCATGGATGTTAGAAAATGCCACTTTTTATGTGGTCTTCACCATTATTTGCTGGGCATGTTCAAATGATTTCAAGTGCACGGCCACAGGGTTGTTAAAACCAAAAACTTTTCCCCACTTCCATAATATATTTGTGGATTGTGCTATCTATAGATTTTATAGTTGAGCTAAAAGGACCAGATGGATACATTACCTTGTTAGAAATAGTGGACATACTTTAGCAAGGTAGGGCATTTTATTACTCTAAAAAAATTACCAGCAGTTATAAAACTTGTTTATACTTTTTGGAAATCATTTTCCATCTCCATGGTCTCTCGTTCACATCACCACACTTCAAGGATCTCAGTTTGTTGCTAAATTCTTGAAGGAGATGATGGAAAGAGTAGGTACTGTACATAACAAGTGTATGAGGTATTATCCATATGTAGTCGGTCAGATGGAGAGATTGAATCAGTCTTTAGAACAATATCTCAAGTGTTTCCATGCAAATCACCCCCACACAATAGAACACACAGATTCCTCTGGCTGAATTTGTGTACAACTCCCTGCCTGGTCCAATGTGTACTTACCCTTCATTCTTTTTTTCTGCACCTCTGGCTTTGATCCCTGCATGCTGTCTTTTACCAATCAGAAGTACCTTTAGTCTCCCAGCTGCTACAGATCAGAACCGTAAGATGTCCAGTTTTCCAACAAAGCCAAAGCGGATTAAAAAGAAGCAACAAATGCTCATCACCAGACAGCTCCATTTTGCAAACTGTGGGATAGTGTTTGGATAGCTCCTTATCACTGGATACCAAGGTCCCTTTCTAAATTGACTCCTAATCGTGTAGTCCATTTCAGATTGTTGGTGTGGTAGGAGCTGCAGCAGCCAAGTTACAATTATCTGATATGTGGAGATTCCATCCAGGGAAACCTGCTGTGTCATTGCAAGGAATTGTTGATCCATCTTCTTTGATTGATGGATCTCCAGAATATGAGGCTGATTATATCTTAGACTCCAGAATCCATCATGGATGTGAGAAAATGCCCCTTTTTGCGTGGTCATCCCCTTTTTCTGCTGGATTTTATTGCCGTTTTTTAGATTCTGACACTGCGGAACTGCAGTCCACTGTGTGAGCTCTGACCCTCAAAACATGTAGAAACTGACTAATCCCCGATTGCAATATTTACCCTTCAGGCCATAGTATATGGTGTGGAAGCTACACCCTTGGTATGGATATGTAAGTGTCACCTGTGGACTGCAGCACTTATTGTGCCTTCCACTTGTGTGGCTGGGAAACATGGATGCTATTGTAGCCTGACTGCTGTAGTTTACTCTTGCAGCCTGACCAGTCAAAGTAACTATTTTGACAGGGAAAAATCCTTTCTTTTAAATATTAATAAGTGACCCCTTCGTAGGCCTTGTAGCCCACATGATAGAGTGGATAGTATTTAAAAGAGGTCATGTCAAAATTGAATGTTACCATGTCCTTGCAGTGTCAAGCACTCAAAAGCTATGTTCACTGTGGAAGGCTCTGGTTGTCCTATGAGAAAACTAGAGGTTCTGTCTGTCTGGTAAGAAAACTAGACGTCAGATTAAAATATTAATTCTGCCATCTCAGGTATGAGACCAGCTCGAAAAATAGTGCAACCACAATTTTTAATATTTATTAAAAGTCCAATTCAATGGTGAAGTTGGATTTTTAATAAATATTTATGAAAAGTAACTTTTAGAAGGTTATCTTTCCCTGACTGAAGCCGCTAAAGGATTGTAGTAGTGAAGGGACCAACAGGACACACTGTAGTGGGTTGGCTTAGGTGTTTTATTGGGTATTAGAAAAACTGAAAATAACAGGGAATAAAGGCAATCAGGTCCATTCAGTCTCTCCAGGGACTTGGCTGTAGGTGACCGGTCTCCCTTGTCTTCAGGAAGTGTCCCTTCTTCCAGGATGTCCCAGGAGTCTTGAGTTGTGCCACCAGGGCAGAATCCTCATCAAGGGACTCACCGTGCACATCCGAAGTGAACCCACTAAGTGATAATGATTGATGACACACAGCTCTAAATTCAGTTTGCCCTAGACCCCCTCTTTTACTGCCATTTTTGTCAACATCATCGTTCTAAGTGTGTTCATTGTTATGCAGGACATGTACCCTCACTACTGTTTCTGATATGCAGAAGATGTAAGAGACATCCATAATTTACTTCCACTGGGTTGTCCCTTGTGTATCTTTTCTGACCTTCAGATAAATTGGTCCAAATCAATTCTATTTCCTCTCACGGATGGAATTTAATTCTCAAATATAAAAGTGCAATTCATGAGGCTAAGTCTTCAGATTTTTCTCAGAGGGTAAGGTCTGCAATTGATATCCCAAAGGAACTATTTAAGACAGTATGTACTCTCTTGCCCCCCCACACAGAAGGCGTTAGAAAACTCTCAAGACTTTTGAGATAAGGTGGCTTCATTCTTTTGAGAAAATGTTATGAAGATCTTTTCAGACTTCCCTGATCCCAATGACAGGCCATCGGATCCCTGGTTGGAAGCTTCCAAGGAAAGGCCCACTATTTCAGAACGGAAGGTATTATTCCTAAGTAGCCTATTAGCTGAGGGTTAGCTAGGTTCTCCAGCTTTCAGTGGAGAACATGAAAACCTTCTTAATCAAATTGAGATCGCCGGATGATCCTTGTCAGCCCAGGATATTGCAGTTAGCTCCAGACTTAATTTTGGATGCCTTGGAGAAAGTTTATTCTCAGGTATTGGAGTCTGGGGTGTGCCCGCAATGTTGGAAGGAGGTGATTGTCATCCCTCTCAAGAGGAGACCTGATGGGGACAGAGGTGACCTAAAAAATATGTGCCCAATCTCTTTGCTGCCTACTCAGCTTTCTGGGAAAGCACATTAACCAGGAACTGGCCCAGTGTTTTTTCTACCATGAACACCTGGACCCCTTTCAAAATGGGTTAAGGACGAATCACAGTATGGAATCGGCACTGTTGGTGACTACTGATTCTATTCGTAGGCAAGTCGACCAGGGAGGTGCTGCTATTCTGATCCTGTTAGATCTGTTGGCAGCCTTTGGCACCATCTCTCCATCTCTGTTGGTGCAAAAGCTGTGACAGGTTGGGATGAGGTATGCCAACCTCAACCTGCTGGAGCCCTTCTTAATAAACAGTACTATCACAGTTAGCTGTGGGGATTTCAGAGATAACCCCTTTCAGCTTCTCAGTGGGATCCCGCTAGGGTCCTCTCTTAGCTCTACTTTATTAAACTTGTATGTCACCCCCCTGGCAAAACGCTCTTTCTGCTTCCAGTTGGAATCCTATGCATAAGACACCCAGATCATCATTTCCATCTCTGATGACTGGAAAGGGGTGGCCGACAAGTTCAGGGCATGCATGGTAGAAAATGTCAGTTGGATGAGGGGGAACTGGCTGAAAAGGATTGGGGAGAAGTTAGAGATTGTGGTCTTTTTAGCTGATAACTCAATTTGGAACAATGGTTGGTGGCCGGAAACTTGTGGATCTCTACCTGTGCCAGTGGCCACAGCAAAAACGTGGGGGTGATCTTTGAAAACACCTTGACTTTTGACTCCCAGGTTAATAGAATGGTGAGCTCCTGCTTTTGGATCATCAAGTCTTTGAAGAAAATGTTTCCTTTTCTTCCTAAGGAGATTAGGGTGTCAGTGGTAATTGCATTGATCACATCTAGCTTGGACTACTGTAATGTTGTTTTATTAAATGTGAATCAGTACTCTTTAAATGCGCTCCAGATTATCCAAAATGCTGCAGCTCGACTTTTCTTAGGTCTGCCAAAACACCTCTTTGTCAGGGAGTGCTTGAGAACTCTCCATTGGTTACTAGTGACAGGTTACAGGTCCTTCAAAGCCCTGTGCATGGTGCATAAGGCTTTTCATCAGTAAGGTTCTTGCTATCTAAGGACTGCCTTCAACTGGTATGTTCCCATCAGATCTTTTAGAACGACAGGCCAGCATAAGGTTATGATTCCCAGGTGCAGGAAAGTTAGATGAGGGGGAGCGTGCCTTCATAGTTGCGGCTGCTCGATTATGGAATTCTCTCCCATGGCACATTAGGAGCCTTAACTCGCATCTGACTCTTCGTCGGCAGGTAAAAATGTGACTCTTTGCTTAATGGATTGTTGCTGTAATGTTATTGTTTTACTCTGGTTAGGCCACCCCCCCTTACTGTGCCTTTTTAGGTCTTGCTAGCTTTGCAGCACATGCGCTGCTCGCTTTGCGACGCATGCAGTATATACGATAGCGTTGAAGCTCCGTGTAAGCTCTCCCCACTATCCGCTCATCTTTTGTATTGGCTTAGGTCCTAAATGCAACCTTCCCATTGGTTTTAGGCATGTTAGTCCCTCCTCCTGGCGGCCATGTCGTCATTTGTGTCCTTCTGTGGCTACTGCCCCCTTTACTGTCAACACTATTTGTTTCCCGTGCCTCACCCCGTCCCCTCCCGCAGTCCTTGACTTCTCCGCCCACCACCCCCCCGCACTCCTGTTCGTACCTTTTTGCCCGTCCGTACTCCCTTTAAAAATGCAATAGGACTTGCGTAAAAGCGAGTTCTATTGCATTGCAAATGCTTGTTTTTAAAGTACTGCCTCACAAAGTATGCCTGCACACCAAAAGTGCAACTTGCTTTGATTATATTCAGCTCGCTATGCGCGCTTTCACTTTCAAAGCTACTGGGACACTTGCGATCGCTTGTTTATTCATTAGTTAACAAATAGTCTCCTTTCTATGTCCATGACCCTGTTTCCCATCGCTTGCTTCCAGATACACTGCGCAGAGTGGAAGACGAACTTCGCGGCCGCCGATTCCGGTCAGTATCTGACTGTCTTTCAGCCTATATATATTTCTTTTTGGATTCATAATTTTATTGTTAATTTAACAGTCGTCACTAGCATAATCACATCATTACACTTTCTGTTACAGAATTGAAGATGAATAATGTTATGCACAATGCTGTAATCAAACATTACGGTTACGTTGCCCCCCTTTTTGACAATTCCAGTTCCACTGTTGGTGAGATGCACAGTTCTCCCCAGTATACATTCCAGGCACCCCATTTTTTGTACCATTTTTTAGGAGAGCTTCTGGATCTGTAAACCTCCTTTTCGGCCACCATGTTTCTGTCCATTTCCGCCACCCATCCTGTTATCAGTGGGCTATCACCTGCCCCCCATTTCATAGCAATGTCTCTTTTCACTAATGTGTATCCCAGGGTAGTGAATTGTTGCTCTGTATCCGTCAGATCGGTTGCTTCCCAAATATTCAAAATCCCAAGTGCAGGTGTTCAAGTGAGTTTTTTCCCCAGCGCGTCCAGCATTTTTTCTGTGGCCCTTTCCCATAAGTGTCAGATCAGGGGGCAATCCCATAGTATATGGTAAAATGTGGCTATTTGAGCACATCCAAGCGGGCAAAGTGCGTCTTGTCTGGTTCCTATCTTAGCTAAGATCACCCCAGTGAGGTCGGTCCTATGTGAGACTTTTAGCTGGATCAGCCGAAAACAATAGTTTATGGCCGCGTCTCTTGGGGACATCAAAGCAGTTTGCCAGTCCTCATCTTCGATCTGCCCCAAGTCTGTTCGCCATTTGTCCCTGAGAGTATGAAAGGGGTCTGGTAAGTTAGTACATCATGTGCGATAGGTAAGGAGAGGGTCTGATAAGAGTCCGTCCTCCAAGGGGGGGCGCATCAGGTATGGCCGTCCGATCTGTGAGGGCTGAATTAAGCACATGGCGGATCTGCAGGTACCGAAACATCTCCCCCTGCGCCAATTCGTATTTAACCTGTAAGTCTTTAAAAGTTAGAATCCTACCCTTCTGTAGGAGATCGCCAATAGTAGAAATACCTATGGTGTCACACTTATCAAATCCAGCGAGGTAGAAGAGCATCCCCAATCATTGAGAGGACCAGAGGGGTGTCGCTTTCGTCAGTTTCCCCATCCAACCTAGGCGCTTTCTTTCAGCCTACATTGACCCCTCCCCCCGTGTACCAACCAACCTATGCTTACTCTGCAACACAATTGCTAAAGTCGTAAAGATGTTAACAACGTCTTTAAACGGAGGCTGAATTCTGGGAATTTCTTGAGGGTAAATAATAAAAAGAACACACTAATTGGTCACATTTATAGCATATTTCAAAAGATGGAATATGTTGGGTTCAACACGGTGAGTACGCGTGTCCCTGCTGCGCTATCTAGGATCTCAATAAAATAACAAATAACAAGCAGTTAAGGAAAAAAGTGCACTGTCAGTTGCCTCGAGACAGGCCTGCGCAGGGCTGTTTAAGTACCCTTGTCATAACAAACAGACTCTTGCTTACTGACCACCTTCCCTCGCTATTGGATCTGACACCATTGGCGTTCGTCTCCCTTCCATTTTTCACTGTTTGCCTCCTCTGTTTTTGATATGTTTTTGCCGGTTTATGTGCTTAGGGCACTGTGCCACTGCTATCCAGTGCCACAGTGGAAGTGCTCCCTATGGCACATTGATGTATGAATTAGAGACTCCTTGATTGGCGGATTGATTTACTTGTCAGACCCCAGTATAGTGCACTATGTGTGCCCAGGGCTTGTAAATCCAATACTGCTGGTGGGCTTGCAGCACTGGTTGTGCCACCCACAAAAGCAGCCTATAAAGTGTGTCTCAGGCCTGTCACTGCAAAACCTGTGTGCAGTCTGGTACTGCCATGCTGACTGGGCAAGTGCACCCACTTGTCAGTCTCTAAACCTTCCCTTTTCTTCATATCAGACACCCCTATGGTAGGCCCAAGAGCAGTGTGCATTGTAAGTATAAGGTAGGACAAGCCCTGATATGTGTGGCATGTCCTAATAGTGAATTACAGCCATTTTCGTTTTTCACTATTGCAAGGCTACCTGTTCTCCATAGGCCAGAATGGGCAGTTTGATTATTACATCCTATAATCCTAACTGACTCAGGGTGTCATGAACCTGCCGTCCCATAATCTCGCTCGCTGCAACGGCCGAGATACGAGACGCAAACGACGACAAAACTACACTTCCCGAGAGGCAACGCGAGCACGTTGCGCAGCGGAAGACGGCGGACCGGAAGCAGGAAATAAAAGCCCTTCAGTCCGGGACACGGTGCCGATTATTCGACATCACCCGCGAGGAAGCTGGACGCTTTGCCTTGCATTTATCATTTGGCGGTGAGAGTGTCGAAGGACACACCCTACGACCGCATACTTAGAGTGTCGTTGACACACTTCTAGACCGACTTCTGTGACTCCCCTGTTGGAGGTGAGAGATTCACCGTGCAGGGGAGCGACCGCGCACATAGTGGCGCTTGGGCTGCTAGATTGACCCCGTTGGAGAAACCTGTCCCGGTTTCATGCGGGGTGAATACGCGCACGCGAATTGTATGAATTGCAACTTTGAATGGATGAATGAGTGTGACGATAACCCTCTGGGCATCCCCAAGTTGCGCACATCGTGTTTGTTTGTTCCATGACATTTTCTCAACCAGTTTATTCAATGTTCTATCGTGCCTGATAAAGGAACCTTGAATGGATGAATGAGTGTAACCCTATTCCTCTGAGTCTCCTAATCAGCATACACTACTTTCATTTGTTTCATGACATTGTCCAAATCAGTATAACAAGAGTTCTCGCTCGGAAAAGGAAGCGAGAAAGACACCGAACGAGTTCCAGCTCTTTCTCCATCTCAGAACTATTCAGGCCTGCATTATCTTAGCGCTGCAGTGGTAGCATTATACGATACCTTTGTTGCTTTCCTTTCTGGTGTACGTGTGTGCTTCTCTTTTATAGTCCCAAGAGACGTACGCCAAAGCTTCAGAGAGCCAGATACGCAAGGCAGCAGCCCCCGCATCTCCTCTTTAAAGTGTTACATCACTCTTATTTCTTTACAGGTAAGAAAGGGTGGATTGAGAGGGGGTGAAGAACAGAGTAAGGGGGAAAGGGGAAATAGAAGTGCTTATTGTGTTTCTTGTCTCTCGCCCACAGGTCTCCCTCCCCGCAGTCCCCACCCTTTCCTTCCCCCGCTCAATTGCCCCAAAAGTCTGTGTATATACATAGCCAGACTTGGGTCGATTCAGAGGTGGGCCCCCATAGAGCATTGGCACAGCCCTGAGGATTCGGACCCGGCAAGCCTGACAGAATAATCGGCCCACGAATCAGTGTCCTCCTGGTTGTGCTGAGTTTATCATGGCCACCTTAGAAGACGTAGTCGCGGCCTTAACGCTTGTCTAAGCTGAATTGGCCGCTTCACGTCAGGAAACCGCGGCGCTTCATACCCGAGTAGATAGACTACAAAGAAATCCTTTTGATGTAGGGGGTACGACACACACACCTTCAGTAGTGGTAGAGATGCCAGCACAAATTCAGCTAGCCCCACCGGAGAGGTTTTTTGGGGACATTAAAAAGGTACAGGTGTTCCTCACACAAGTCCTCCTACATTTCAACTGTAAGCCCAAAATGTTCAGTACGAATCAGGCCCGTGTGGCGTTCTTGATTTCTTACTTAGGAGGAGAGGCCGCTCAATGGGCAGTCCCCCTTGTGCGGAGAGACGATCCGAAATTATATGATTGGGATGAATTCAAGGAAAGCTTCGAAAAAACGTTCGACCGCAGAGCCGACACGTTTTCAGCAGATCGAGATCTCTTGGGATTATGCCAAGGAACCGCTGAGTTGGTTAGTTATTTAAATAGCTTTAGAAGACTCGTAGCAGAGACAGATTGGCCAGAAGCCAAACAGTCCGCTATTTTCTACCAAGGTCTCTCGGAAGAACTCAAAGATGTATTGGCGCAAATCGATCCTCAACCTCGCACGTGTACAGAGCTGATAGACTTAACGCTTCGATTGGATCACCGGCTTAAAGAAAGACGAGGGGATAACAAAAAGAAAGAAAAAGGGGTTGGTTTCAGCGACCGAAGCTACAGCGGGGAGAAAACGAACAACCAACCAGAACCCATGGAAATAGGCACGGTGAGAGCGTCATTGACGCTCAGCTAACGAGACCATCGCCGGAAACAAGGGTTGTGTCTATATTGCGGAAAAAAGGGGCACTTCCTCAGAGAATGCCCAGTGAAACCCAAGTACGGTAGGGGTAGGGTAGGACAAACCACCGCACTAACCATGGAAAAGGAAGAGGGAAACGACAAAGCTTGAAGAAGAAAGAAGGGAAGTCTTCAGGCGAATATGCCATCCCTTCAGTGGCTGCATACGATATCGATACCACCAAACACTTGTTTATACCAATGACGATTACTGTTAACCACGAAAACCAACACCTGATGGCAATGGTAGACTATGGAGCCATCGGATGTTTTATGGACCTACGCGAAGCACAACGATTGAAGGTGCAAACGGTTCCCCGACCCAACCCGGAGAAAGTGTATGCGGTGGATGGACAAGAGCTGGAAACTGGTCCCATCACACATAACACGCTGGAGTACGAAATCGTGTACGATGATTCTCATAGAGAAAACATAACGTTCTGCATCATACATGCTCCACAATATGGTGTTATTCTAGGCCTACCGTGGCTACAAAAACACAATCCCACCATCCAGTGGACCCAAAAGACAGTGAGGTTCGAGTCGGAGTACTCTAAATTACATTGTACTGCATTACCGCTAAGGCCATCAAAGATCTTAGCCATTAGCCACCATGTGGCCACTGCCGCTGAGAAAGAGGTTGCGCTTCCATCATGCTATGCGCCCTACGCAGATGTCTTTAGCAACAGTCAGGCTGAAAGACTCCCACCACACAGAGAGTACGACTGTCGCATAGATTTGGCTCCTGGAGCAGTAGTGCCCTGTGGGAGAATATACGCCCTTACCCTACCTGAAACAACGTATCTACGGGAATATTTGGACAAATACCTCGAGCTGGGGTTTATTAGACCTTCAAGATCACCAGCGGCATCTCCCCTCTTTTTCATTCCCAAAGCCAATGGAGATTTGAGATGTTGCATTGACTACAGGGCATTGAATGAGATTACCATCAAGAATCGGTATCCTCTCCCCCTCATCCCTGTGTTGTTGTGTGGAAATATGAATTTTTATGGTCAATTGTGTCCCCTATCTTAGACCCCAACGGCTCCATGTACATGCTATAAGTACATGTATGTTCCCTCCAGTTCCAGCTATGAAGACGCAAATACATGTGCGTCCAACGTCAACATGCCCTCTTTCAGATCCGCCATGAATGGGTCGAATATTCCATTCCTAAGTATGAAAGGCCACCGACTTTATGTGGTCCACTTTTCTAGTTTTACAGTTAAGGCGAGTAGGCCCTGAATTCTGCCATCAAGCCTTTTTCTGTTTCTGCCTCTGAAATGCTCCAGCTTGGACCTGCATCCGTGTCCATGAACTTTGTCTTACTCCCTGCGCGGCTAACGGTGCCTGACGCGGCCTGTTGCCTGCCAAAAACTGTATTCAGCCTTCAAGTTATCTGCTCCGCTCCTCATCCAATGCATTCCTGTCTAGTAGTTTAGGTAAACATCCCTCCAGCTACCGAGCAAAAGGCTCGGCCTCGCTGTCTTTTTGCAAGTAATTCATAGCCCTATGGAAGATTCCTGCCCCCCTCGCATCGCATGTAGACACATAGACGCTTGTACACGCACTAACAGTCAGTATAGAATAGGATCTGTCCGAAAAGACCTTTCCTTACAGATAATATGGTTCCTTAAACACAAGATATTAGATATGATTTAGGACTAGGTTGTCCTGACACCCCAGACTTCTGTCTCCATATGTAGAGCTAAATGCCAATTCCCCTTCACCCTCTAGTTGCACGTCAATCACACGTCATGCGACTGCGCGCGCATCTCTGCCAAATATTTCTGCCGACACTGCAGGATTCTCTTATGGATCCACCCACTTGTGACATCATTTTAAATGACGTTTCTAGTACACGCCTGTATTACGCCTATTTTTCATTACGTATGTATATCCTTATCTGTATTATCAGCTGTTACGCCTCCTGCATCTGTCCTAATGCAATGCTTTTCATATAAATATTGTTACTTGTCAATAATGTATTGCTGATCCCTTCCTGAACCTTCGTGGTGATGGAATATGGTTGCCTAGTTCGAACTACAATTCCTTTGTAAGGAATAAAGCCCTTTTCAGAACCTCTAATACCACGGATTCTGCCTCTTATTTTGACTGAGTTATTCTTACTAGACTTTACCGCATAAAAAATAGTACAGGTAATTTAAATATTTACCACATAAATTGGCGCCCGAATAGGGACACTTTCTCATCTCACGCGCCGGAGGTGCGTTGCAGGCCCGGTCTCCTGCCACAGCCGGACGGACAACAACGCGTACCCGCAGGATTTCCTGTATCTCCCTCCGACCAAGCGGGGGTGACTGAGGCTGCGATCAACACCCAGACGAGGCGGTGAGAAGTGCGAAGTATCCCGACCAGAGCCTAGCTGAGAGAGCAAGATCCGAGGTATACAGAGGCCCACCAGGTTCCGAAGTTCCGAGTCGAGTCGAGTCCAGTCCGGTCCAGTTCAGTTCAGTTCCGAGGCCTTCCGTTCCGTGCTACCCGGTGAGTACCGTTGCTGGGGAGGCAGTTAGACGTGCACATTAATTTGTGCCGGTCCTGACGGGTTTGGGTACACAGATCCGGTCTGCACTGTTTTAGCAGTGTATCTGTACTGTTTAGCAGTATATCCAGTATGTTCATGTATATAATTCAGTATTATCTAGTATTAGGATTATGTCAGTAACTAGTTTTCTTCTAAATTATCATTGTTTGTTAAAAATTAAATGTTAAATGTTAAATGTTTTACTGTGTCCAAAAATTGTGGTATGAATGAGTGTTCAATATTGTGTTTATCGTATTAATTGTGTTCAAGTCCAGTTCAAGTAAGAACCAAGTAACAAGGTTTAAAGATGCCGTTCTTTTCAAAATTAAGACAGATCAAAACTAGAAAAGGAGTACTCGAAGAAGCTGTTCCCATTCCACCTAGGGACACTCCAGGGTATTTTATGTATCATAAACATGGCCTAGATGCCGTATTATATCTTGACTTATGGGTGGACTACACCAAGGATCTAGCAGAAAGTCAGAGGTGGCCCGCAGCTGGGACATGGGATGCAGATTGCATCATGAGAGTAGAAGAAGAATTATGGAAAAAGAAAGCTAGACAGTCACAGAAAGATGCTATTGAGTTATGGTGTAAAGAATCGCATAGGCGCACAGAGAAAGCGCTCAGACTGGAAGAGAAAAGTAGGGAGAACTCAAATAGAGCCCGAGAAAACGTATTAGTTGAGGAAGGTATCCGAGTAAAAACAGAACAAGTAGACAGACAACGAAACACTCTTATGAATGGTATGTATCCTCTTTTGGCCGAAGGTTTACCTAAGGCCACCCCGGAAATACCGAAAGATTTGCCACCCCCATTACTCCCGACTAAAGCACATCCCAAGACCGCAAAAGATATTTTCCTTTCCTCTTATTTAGACGATGTAGCTCCAGAATATGTTAATGGTCCACCACACACGCCACCTGTCGATGGTGCTCAACGCCGAGATCATCCGCCCCCACATACGCAACAACAAACTCCTCCGCACGATCCCACAGGTCCATCTGTTTCCACCGCTTTTCCTGCATCCACAGTCTCTACCTTACACCCCACAAATCCTTTTGTGCCTAGCACCTCAGAAGGTGCGACAGCAATTTTTGCTACGCCACCATCAAGAAGCAAATCGTCTCTTAGAGATTTAGCAAACCAACGTACACCCCAAATAGCAACATCCGACATGTTTAAGGAACATCTTGTAGATTGTAGATATGATCCAGTGCCCGGTAAAAATGATAGAATGCTTCTATCATCACTATGTATACGACGAGCCTCACTATATTTAACGACGCTACCAGGAATGATTAAACATTTAGACAATATATATCGCTTTGTCCAAACAGGGCAAGGCCCCGAAAGTATTGACGAAGCCATGGAATACCAGAAAGCGGATATACAGAGACAACTGTTACGTTTCTTCATAAACTGCGTGATCAGAGACAGAGATAGGTCAGAGGTAGACCCGGATGAAATGCAAGTACTTACCCGATGGGGTCAGAATATATCCGAGGGAAAGCATGATAAACAGACATGCATAGTAGTTATGTGCCGAAAGATCCGCAAAGAAGTAGAACGAATACATAAAGCCAGATTAGAGGCAGACAAAACTGAATCAGAGGGAGAGGAGGAGGAAGAATGAGAAATGCCCACAGGACAATTAGAAACGATAGCCTATGTAGGTAGGGGAAGACCTTGTAACAATACCAGATACTTTAATAACCCGATACGCCCGATACGTCCAGAATGTAACAGACATTTTCAAGCCCCTATGTTAAATATGAAGTCCCCTGAACACTTATTCCAGGCTGCTGATAAATTACTCCGAGACCAAAGGGGGTATCATATGCTCGATTCTATGGATGAACAAGAATTAGCCAGGTCAGCAGTACAATGGGCTGACAGTCCTGAAGAATACAGTGATGATGTGTTGGCACACACGTTTTTGAATCTTACCCCAGACGAACAGCGTTTAGCTGGTATATACATGATACAACATCTGGTTATATTATATAGAAGCCAACACTCTGATCCCGGTCCCCTGCCTGATATACTGATAGAATTACTCACGAATAAATGGAGAGGTTCAGGTACTGATTTAATTAAAGAAATTCTAGAATTTCGACACCAGTACATTGTCTTCGTATGCCCAGAACATGTTTCAGTTCCCCCCAAGTTGGAAAGAAAGACGTATCACATAGACAGACAGAATCCCTTACGCGAAGTGCACCCAGTCAGAGGTGAGGACAATATTTTTAAACGCGTGTTTGTGTACGCGCCCATAACTAAAATTGAATTATTAGAGATGAAGAAAGTAGTACCTAGCCATGACAAAGACCCAGCAGGTTTCCACCGTGAGATAAAAGACATGTTACTCTTGGGAGAGTATACTTACCCGGACCTTATGAAAATATTAAAAGTCCTATTACCCGCCGGCATTTACGAGAAACTCAAAGAAAAGGAATGGGAGGTGGGAGACCAAAAGATAGATTGGACAGTATTAGAAAACGAAGAAAAGGCCCGAGCTGCTGGTTCAGGGCTTGGGGAAAGGACTACAGCATTACCAGGATTATTAGTGCAGGTACTACCACGTTTATTAACTACGAAAAAGGAAGACTGGGGTGCAATTTCAGCCTGTAAACAAAAACAAGATGAAGACACTAGTGATTTCTATTCCCGATTTGAAAAATGTTTTGGTATTAATAGTGGCATAAAAGCAAGTAGTGAATCGTATCCACATCTGTTTGTGACAAAATTAGTTGAGAATTCCCTGCCACAAGTTAAGAGTAGAGTATTAAAATTCGAGAGTACTTGGCAAGGTAACACACCGTCACAGATGTTACAAATGTTACAATATCATCACAATAGAATCAGAGAAGAACAAGAACATGAACAAAGACGTATGAAAGACACGAAAATGAAAATGCTAGTGGCTCAGTCAGTTCCAGCTGACGGTCATAAAAAGGGTACGACACAATCCAATGATTCAACAGGTCCTATTAGAGGGACATGCAACTATTGTAAACAGCCAGGTCATTATATACACGATTGCGCAGTTCTGAAATATAATATCTCTACGGGTATAACGAAAGAGAGACCACGACCGCCTAGACAGGATCAGATCCAACAACAAGTATCTCAGAATATACAGCCTACGCCAGCTGTACAACAGACCGCGCCACAACAACAACAACAGCCACAGCCTATTGCTGCAACACAAAACACGACACAACAGATGTACCAGTATGCACAAGATGACTACCCAGAGTATCAGCGCTACACATGAAATAGCCTAGAGAGGGAAGTTGGCTTACCCCTTATTGAGGTTCCAGTAGATCAAGAGGGTCCTTATGTACAGAGTCAGGTATTAGGGAAAGACAGAAAGTTTCTACTCGATACAGGGGCAAGCAGAACAACTATCAGTCACGATGAAGTTCCAGGGGCACCCCTCTCAGGCTCACAAAATATTTCCCTTGGTTTCTCAGGAAAGCCTACTATCAACGAAGTATCACAACCCCTTGCATTTACAGTCGGTCCGTTAACACGGACTACAGATCTATTACTTACGAAATCATGTCCAGAAAACTTGTTAGGTATAAAAACATTGAAGGCTCTAGGAGCTGTAATATGCTGTTCTCCGGAAGGAGTACGATTATTTTTGCGTGACTTTAAAGGTCACTACGTGTCTAGAGAC
The DNA here is from genome assembly GCF_964204655.1 of Triturus cristatus. Classification (NCBI taxonomy): domain Eukaryota; kingdom Metazoa; phylum Chordata; class Amphibia; order Caudata; family Salamandridae; genus Triturus; species Triturus cristatus. The sequence goes on along the minus strand of NC_140590.1, from coordinate 460,122,083 downwards.
ATGGATCACCGATTACAGAATCTACCTGCACATTTATGGGCGCAAGGCCCCACTGATGTAGGTTGTATGCACATTACACCATATCGAGTCACAATCAAAACGGGAGTGGTACTCCCACGAATACGACAATACAAGTTACCCCCAGATGCTGTTGTGGCTTTACTGCAAATCATTGACGAGCTCATCGCACAAGGAGTGGTTGTAGAAACCGACTCCAATATATGTAATTCCCCGATAATTCCGATTCTTAAACGAACCGATCCAAAAGCACCACCAGTATATCGATTAGTTATTGATCTGCGAGAATTAAATAAATGCATTGTACCACAATACCCCGTGGTCCCAGATATCTCTTCATTATTAACGGCCATAGATTCAGAAGCAACGTTCTTTACTGTAATTGATCTCAAGAACGCTTTCTTTAGCGTCCCAATCGATCCGGAAAGCCAATATTTGTTCGGATTCAGTTTAAATGGACGAAGTTTTAAATTCACACGCGCACCTCAAGGATTCACAGAAAGCCCCAGCATCTATAGCCAAGCACTGAAAAGAGAACTTGACAGTATCCACATGCCAGTTAACACTGCCCTGCTTCAATATGTCGATGATCTGCTGATCACCGCCCGAAGCGAACATGAATGTGAAAAAGCATCACTGACGGTTTTACATTTCTTAGCCGACAAGGGGCACAAAGTGTCCCCTTCAAAGCTGCAATTCTGTGTCCAGCAAGTTGTGTACCTTGGGCACTTGCTGTCCAAGGGGGGAAGACAGCTTACACCCGACCGTATCCAGTTAATTGTAAACATGCCACCACCCAAGACACAAAAGGAGGTACGGGCCTTCATAGGTCTCACTTCGTACTGTAGGCAGTGGATTCCTCAATATGCATTTCTAGCAAAACCACTCATTCAATTGACAACACAGGAGGCAGCGACACCGACTGTCCTCCCTTGGACTCAGGAACATACACAAGCTTTTGAAAGCTTAAAGAAAGCTTTATGCCAAGCACCTGTTTTAGCAACGCCATGTTACAGCAAACGTTTTACACTTTTTGTTACAGAACGTGAAGGTACTGCTTTGTCAGTACTCACGCAGGAACAAGCAGGATCACACAAGCCATGTGCTTATTTTTCTAGTACATTAGATCCCGTAGCTCAGGCTCTTCCTGCGTGCCTGAAATCAGTCGCAGCAACAGCTTTAGCAATCAGACAAAGCGACGCCATAGTGTTAGGACATCAATTGACAGTACAAGTACCACACGCAGTAGAGGTTCTCCTGAACCGGACCCAAACACAACACTTGACTATAGCAAGACTGACGGGTTACGAATTAACATTGTTCCAGCCACACATAGAAATCAGACGCTGTAGTACATTAAATCCTGCCACACTTTTGCCATTAAATGGAACAGACCCATTGGCACATGATTGTATTGAAGTCATTACTATTACAACGAAACCCAGACAAGACTTGACAGATATTCCATTATCAGACCCAGACCTGACATTATATGTAGATGGTTCATGCATGAGAACAAATGCAGGAGAATTAGTGGCCGCTTATGCAGTCACAACAGACACTGAAATTATTGAAACAAATTGTATCGATACCTTGTCAGCTCAAGCAGCAGAGCTCATCGCTCTGACACAAGCCTGTCTTCAAGCCAAAAATAAGAAAGTCAACATATACACAGATTCACGTTATGCATTCGGAGTCGTCCATGACTTCGGCGTACTGTGGCGAGAGAGAGGTTATTTAACTTCTCACGGTGCCCACATCCAACACGGTCCCCTTATTCAAGCTCTGTTAGATGCAATACATCTGCCGACTGCAATAACGATTATGAAGTGTAAAGCCCATACAAAAGTGACTGACATTATTTCTCAGGGTAATGACCTAGCTGACAGAACAGCTAAACAGACTGCTCAGAATCAGACTCGTCCAATTGACACGACAAAGACAATAGTTCCGACACCAACACACTGCATGACAGTTAAGGATCCCGCCCTTGATGTAATTGACATACAGACACATGCTACACCAGAAGAAATAAAGAGATGGACTGAATTAGGAGGGATTCAAACGGATCAAGGATGGATGACGAAGGGAAAATCTATATGGTTTCTCCCCGACTCAATGGTCCAGGTCATCATTAACACAATACATAGTCCAGCGCACCTAGGAGAGAAAGCTATGCTAGACAGTATTCAACACATTTGGTTCAATAAACACTTGCGAGCAGCAGCTAAACAGAAAGTACGTACCTGTATGATCTGTTGTCAGTTCAATCCAGGAAAAGGTGTACCTGTAGAACAGGGTGGATTTCAACCCCCCGATCACCCTTTTGAAGTCCTCCAGATGGATTATATCCAGATGGAACGATGTCGAGGATTCAAATATGTCCTCGTAGTTGTATGCGCTCTTTCCCGGTGGACAGAGGCGTATCCCGTCTCAGATTACACTGCCCCGACTACTGCCAAACAGTTAGTTCGAGAATTCTTCCCACGGTATGGTTTGCCCCGTATCGTGTACTCAGATAATGGCCAACCGTTCTCATCCGAGCTCATGAAACATGTTTCACTTCTGTTAGGCTACCAATGGAAATTCCACTGTGTCCGACATCCCGAGGCAGCAGGTCTCGTGGAACGACATAATCAAACTCTGAAAATTAGACTGTCAAAAATATGTAGAGAAAAAGGTGTCGACTGGATAGTAGCTTTTCCAGTTGCACTCTTTTACATGAGAATGGTAGCACATTCTCGAACAGGGCTATCCCCTTATGAGGTGATCTTCGGTAGACCACCAAATATGTGGGGGACGCCTATACCTCGCAAAATAACTGATGTTGACTGTAATATGCTGACAGATTACCTGGCTTCCTTGATGTCTGCACTACAATCTTGTCGTTCACAGGTAGCTGCAGCTTTTCCCGATAACACTGAGGTGAAGCCCCATGACGTGGTTCCAGGTGACCTGGTTCTGGTGCGGAATTTCGACCGGAAGACCCAGCTGGAGCCTAGGTGGCAGTCGCCTAAACTCGTTTTGCTAACAACAAGAACAGCCGTGAAGATTGAGGGACGTAAAGGGTGGTTGCACTCGAGTCATATCAAGAAATTTTATGGACTACCGTCAGACGTGAATCCTCAGCCCTGCATTCCCTCACAGACTGATTTAAAACTTCCCCTGGTTGAACAAACCAAGAGTGACACTTATAAACTGAAATTAAGGTCTAGCAAGTCAGACAATTTGATTGTTTAAGTCCTCTCCAAGGTGAATCGGTTGAATTTGTCTCTGACATGTACCCTCTAGACCGAAATAGAGAGAAAAATGGACAGAAACAGCTCAGGACACATGCGTACTGTAAATCACTTCGTAGTCACTGCATAGTGACATTGTTAATTATGTTTTTTCTAAGTCTTCTGATTATTATCTCCGGTATATTATTACACATGTATTACCCTATCTCCAAACTTGCTTCCAATGCTACTACCGAACACTCTTTTAGCGAATTACCCCCACATGAGTTGTCCTATAGATTTGCGCTGCGCAATAACACATTCATTAGTATGTTACATCATTCTCATCAGACCAGCAATGCTACAAATTGTTGGATATGTGGCCGACTCCCTCCCTATCAGAAATACAAGGGAGTTCTGCCCCTCTTTCCGTATCCGTTCACACACAATGGCTCCTGTGGAGCATGGTTTAGTTTGATTAATTCCCTAGATTCAAATACAGTAGTTTACCAAGACAATTGGGTATGGGGAAACCTGAACCTAGTTTTACTTAAAGTCTGCTACCCTAACAAGGAGGGACTTCCCAAAAGAACAGGAACTGATCTAGAAAATGAAGTATATGGATTAGGTAACTTTACACTTAATCTTATGATCCTGAATATTGAATCTGAAGCTACACCAATCTTGCCCGCTATGTCAGTATTTCCAGTTAGAGGCGAATTATGTGTAAGAAAGAATGGTTCAAAACACATGGGCCATAGTAAATGTACCACTGTAATAGAATTCAGTGATAAAGGCAAATCTACATTTAGAGCTTCCCGTCACTCCTACTTCATCTGTGGTCACGCCGCATACATACGCCTACCCCTAGATTGGGATGGTACCTGTTACATTGCATTCCTTCTGCCACCTGTTTTCCTAGCCCCGCCTGATTATCATAGGAACACCCATTTAGTACACAATAGACAGCAGAGAGACCTCTCGATTGTCGATTACACTGAAACAGCATGGGAGAAATACACAGATTTCAATAAAGGTTTCTTTCCCTACATAGGTACAGTCACCAATAGTAAGCTGATACGTAGATTAACTAGAACCCTTGAAGCAGTAGTGAATGAAACTACTTCCGCTTTGGGCAACTTAACGGAGGAGCAGTCTGCGATGCGGATTGTTGTTCTCCAAAATCGTCTTGTCCTTGACGTCATTCTGGCCGATAGGGGCGGAGCTTGTAGGGTCATCGGATCAAGTTGCTGTGTTTTCATACCAGAAAACGCGCCGTCAGTATATAAAGCCATAACTCGACTTCATAAGATCGTAAGCCAGATACACCAGAATCCAGGCACCTGGACTTGGTCCGGTTGGTTCTGGAGCGTGTTGTCAGCCTGGGGATGGAGGATCCTATCCTTCCTAGGTATTGGCTTTCTCATACTATTCAGTTGCTGCTTGTGTCTACAATGTGGGCCAGCGATTTGTGGTCTGTGTGCCACATCGTGTACCCCGCCTTCAAATTTTCATTCAAGATCTCGGAAGAAGAAAGAAGAACAAATGATGCTATATGAACAGATTGATGGATTGATGAAGATGGATATTTCATGAGGGTCCGTAGGGGACAAGGAGGGAATGTGGAAATATGAATTTTTATGGTCAATTGTGTCCCCTATCTTAGACCCCAACGGCTCCATGTACATGCTATAAGTACATGTATGTTCCCTCCAGTTCCAGCTATGAAGACGCAAATACATGTGCGTCCAACGTCAACATGCCCTCTTTCAGATCCGCCATGAATGGGTCGAATATTCCATTCCTAAGTATGAAAGGCCACCGACTTTATGTGGTCCACTTTTCTAGTTTTACAGTTAAGGCGAGTAGGCCCTGAATTCTGCCATCAAGCCTTTTTCTGTTTCTGCCTCTGAAATGCTCCAGCTTGGACCTGCATCGGTGTCCATGAACTTTGTCTTACTCCCTGCGCGGCTAACGGTGCCTGACGCGGCCTGTTGCCTGCCAAAAACTGTATTCAGCCTTCAAGTTATCTGCTCCGCTCCTCATCCAATGCATTCCTGTCTAGTAGTTTAGGTAAACATCCCTCCAGCTACCGAGCAAAAGGCTCGGCCTCGCTGTCTTTTTGCAAGTAATTCATAGCCCTATGGAAGATTCCTGCCCCCCTCGCATCGCATGTAGACACATAGTCGCTTGTACACGCACTAACAGTCAGTATAGAATAGGATCTGTCCGAAAAGACCTTTCCTTACAGATAATATGGTTCCTTAAACACAATATATTAGATATGATTTAGGACTAGGTTGTCCTGACACCCCAGACTTCTGTCTCCATCTGTAGAGCTAAATGCCAATTCCCCTTCACCCTCTAGTTGCACGTCAATCACACGTCATGCGACTGCGCGCGCATCTCTGCCAAATATTTCTGCCGACACTGCAGGATTCTCTTATGGATCCACCCACTTGTGACATCATTTTAAATGACGTTTCTAGTACACGCCTGTATTACGCCTATTTTTCATTACGTATGTATATCCTTATCTGTATTATCAGCTGTTACGCCTCCTGCATCTGTCCTAATGCAATGCTTTTCATATAAATATTGTTACTTGTCAATAATGTATTGCTGATCCCTTCCTGAACCTTCGTGGTGATGGAATATGGTTGCCTAGTTCGAACTACAATTCCTTTGTAAGGAATAAAGCCCTTTTCAGAACCTCTAATACCACGGATTCTGCCTCTTATTTTGACTGAGTTATTCTTACTAGACTTTACCGCATAAAAAATAGTACAGGTAATTTAAATATTTACCACAGTTAGAACAAGTGAGAGCAGCAGGCATATACACAAAATTGGATTTAAGGGGTGCGTATCACTTAGTTCGCATCAAAGCAGGAGATGAATGGAAGACCGCCTTCAAAACCCGGTACGGTCTTTATGAATACCTGGTAATGCCTTTCGGGCTATGTAACGCCCCAGCGGCATTCCAATTCTTTCTCAATGAGGTCCTGAGACGGTATTTGGATATATTCGTAGTGGTCTATATAGACGACATTTTAATCTACTCGGACAACGAAGAAGAACATGTCGATCATGTACGTTTGGTCTTACAAGCTCTGCGGAAACATCAGTTGTACTGCAAGATCACAAAGTGTGAATTTCACGTCACAACGGTGGAATTCCTGGGAGTGATGCTTACCCCGTCCGGACAAGTGATGGCGGAAAGAAAGGTGAAAGCCATTCTCGACTGGCCTCGTCCACACAATGTCAAAGAAATACAGAGGCTGTTGGGGTTTGCGAACTTCTATCGCCGATTTATCAGGAATTTCTCGGAAATAGTCACGCCATTGACAAAACTAACTCGAAAAAAGACCCCGTTCCTATGGACCAAGGACCCCCAAACAGCCTTTGGCCTTCTCAAAAACGCGTTTGTTACTGCTCCCATACTTACACATGCCAATCCTGATCTGCCTTTCATAGTAGAAGCAGATGCTTCAGAGTCAGCGATAGGAGCGGTGCTTTCACAACATCAAGAATCCACGGGAAGCCTACATCCAATTGCCTTTATGTCTCGAAAACTCAACGCAGCAGAACAGAACTACACCATAGCAGAGAAGGAACTATTAGTCATCCGAGACGCATTCCTGGAATGTAGACATTGGTTAATGGGAGCAGTACACAAAATTACGGTGTTTTCTGATCATCGTAACCTCCAGTTTATGAAGGCTGCACGACATCTTACACCACGCCAACTCAGGTGGATGTTATTCTTTGCGGAATACCAGTTCGTGGTAACCTTCCGTCCTGGATCCCAGAACAAGAAGGCAGACGCTCTGACTAGACAAGAAGTCGTTTTCCCTGAGGAGAAGACAAGCGAGGATTCTATCATCGAACCTACCAAGGTGATATGCACTCTACGAACCGAAAGATTCCTACAAGATACCCGACTTGGGATACAAAACTTCACGTGGAAACGCTGGCTCCAAGCACATCCAGAATGGAGAGTGAGACAAGGGCTTCCCATGAAAGGACCCCAACTATTGCTTCCTACTTACAAGCTTCGTCGGGCTGCGTTTTTATGGTGTCACGATATACCATGTGCAGGTCATCCAGGAGGCGCCAAAACGCTGGAGAAGATGTTACGTCAGTTTTGGTGGCCCACAATCTGTCCAGACGTATTGAGGTGGGTCCAAGAATGCGACAGGTGTGTTCGAGCAAAAACAGATCACCAGGCCACGCAAGGATTGTTACAAATCATGCCTACGCCGTCAGTCCCCTGGGAAAGGATTTCGGTCGACTTCATAGTGGACTTACCAAGAGATCAAGGGAATACCGCTATAATTGTGGTGGTGGACTATTTAACAAAGATGGGCCATTTCATAGCGTGGAAACAAGCCCCTACGGCCAGTCAGTTGGCGAAGCTGTTATTGATCCACATCGTCCGTCTCCATGGACTTCCCCAGGATATTGTTTCGGACCGAGGGGCCCAGTTCACTGCTGGATTTTGGAAAACTTGGTGTTCTGAATTACAAATGGCCACCTCCATCTCTACCAGTTTCCATCCACAAACGGATGGACAAACCGAAAGACTCAACCAGACTTTGAAACAATATCTCAGGTGCTATGTTAAGGCTTACACTGATGAGTGGGTGGACTGGTTATGGGCAGCGGAAGTCGCTTACAACAGCGCCAAACATTCCTCCACGCTATACACACCGTTCTTTAGCACATATGGTTTCCACCCGAGAGTCACACCTCTGACGCTTCCGAGGTCTAATACACGCATTCCTGAAGTGCACACACGACTGCAGCATATGCGCAAAACACTCGTGGCCATACAGGGTAACCTAGTCAAGGCAAAAGAAAGGTACAAAACACAAGCGGATAAAAGGCGTAGACCAGGTCCAACCTATGTCAAGGGGGAATGGGTTTGGTTATCCACGAAACATATCAGATTTAGAAGGTACAGCGTGTTTAATCCGAAATACATAGGCCCTTATCAAGTAGAGAGGCATATTAATCCCGTGGCCGTGAGGTTAAAACTACCCTCCCATATGCGCATCTATCCCGTCTTTCATGTTTCCCTCCTGAAACCCGCTCGGGGTAAGGTCTCATCTCGCCCTGCGCCTGTGATAGTGCAGGGGGATTTGGAGTATGTGGTATAAAACATCTTGGACTCCAAGAGGGTGGGAAAGAAGTTGTGGTATTTGGTTGCCTGGAAAGGCTACGGCCCTGAAGAGAACTCATGGGAACCTAGGGAGGCAGTGCATGCTCCCAAGCTGGTTGCCAAGTTTCATAGCCTGCACCCGGAGAGACCCTCTTGCAGCTCACACTCCCGGTAAAAGGGGGATGTGCTGTCATGAACCTGCCGTCCCGTAATCTCGCTCGCTGCAACGGCCGAGACACGAGACGCAAACGACGACAAAACTACACTTCCCGAGAGGCAACGCGAGCACGTTGCGCAGCGGAAGACGGCGGACCGGAAGCAGGAAATAAAAGCCCTGCAGTCCGGGACGCGGTGCCGATTATTCGACATCACCCGCGAGGAAGCTGGACGCTTTGCCTTGCATTTACCATTTGGCGGTAAGAGTGTCGAAGGACACACCCTACGACCGCATACTTAGAGTGTCGTTGACACACTTCTAGACCGACTTCTGTGACTCCCCTGTTGGAGGTGAGAGATTCACCGTGCAGGGGAGCGACCGCGCACATAGTGGCGCTTGGGCTGCTAGATTGACCCCGTTGGAGAAACCTGTCCCAGTTTCATGCGGGGTGAATACGCGCCCGCGAATTGTATGAATTGCAACTTTGAATGGATGAATGAGTGTGACGATAACCCTCTGGGCATCCCCAAGTTGCGCACATCGTGTTTGTTTGTTCCATGACATTTTCTCAACCAGTTTATTCAATGTTCTATCGTGCCTGATAAAGGAACCTTGAATGGATGAATGAGTGTAACCCTATTCCTCTGAGTCTCCTAATCAGCGTACACTACTTTCATTTGTTTCATGACATTGTCCAAATCAGTATAACAAGAGTTCTCTCTTGGAAAAGCAAGCGAGAAAGACACCGAACGAGTTCCAGCTCTTTCTCCATCTCAGAACTATTCAGGCCTGCATTATCTTAGCGCTGCAGTGGTAGCATTATACGATACCTTTGTTGCTTTCCTTTCTGGTGTACGTGTGTGCTTCTCTTTTATAGTCCCAAGAGACGTACGACAAAGCTTCAGAGAGCCAGATACGCAAGGCAGCAGCCCCCGCATCGCCTCTTTAAAGTGTTACATCACTCTTATTTCTTTACAGGTAAGAAAGGGTGGATTGAGAGGGGGTGAAGAACAGAGTAAGGGGGAAAGGGGAAATAGAAGTGCTTATTGTGTTTCTTGTCTCTCGCCCACAGGTCTCCCTCCCCGCAGTCCACACCCTTTCCTTCCCCCGCTCAATTGCCCCAAAAGTCTGTGTATATACATAGCCAGACTTGGATCGATTCAGAGGTGGGCCCCCATAGAGCATCGGCACAGCCCTGAGGATTCGGACCCGGCAAGCCTGACACAGGGAACATGGTAGAAATTTGAATTTAGTATGCCTGAACTCAGAATGATAAAATACATCTTTTATTGAAGTTGGTTTTAACATTCTGTGTTTGAAAATACCACTTTTAGAAAGTAGGTATTTTCTTGTCTAACCATTCAAACCTGCCTCTGCTAGGCTGTGTATTCCTTGTCTCGAGTTTGAGTGACAGGGCTGGGAAATTCCAGGAGACAGGGTGAGACAGCCCAGTGGTGAATAGAGAGATCTGCATCAAGATGGGAGGGAGGAGTTGCACCTGGAACCTGAATAGGGCTGTGCCTTCCCTCCACAATGCTGGCTCCACCTCCTGTGTTGCGTCTGATGTCTCTGCCCTGAACTCTGAAAGGAAAGAAGGAGTCATGTAAACAAAGTGCTCCAGGAGTGACCAGAACTGGTTTGGACTAGGCAAAGGCCTCTCTGCCTTCAGAGAACAAAGGAAAACTAAGTTTAAATATTGGGACCCCAACCCAAGAACTTTAGATCACTTCTGGAATTTCAAGACGAACCTCTGTCGCGGAGAGTAACCAGAGAAGCTGAAGGAACTTGACTCTCCTGAGCCAGTGTGCTATTTTATGGGGTGGGCCTGCAGTGGTTACTGATTGCCAAGGAGAGGGGAAATGAACTGTTTGTGTACTTTCATACCGCTTGAAGAAGAATCTCCAAGGGCCTGAAGAGAGCTGGCCTCCTGTTATTGGAAACTCAGGGCTATAAAAGTTTCCTGGCAACATCTTTCCAGCCGCTGTGAAGCTGGCCCAACTGCGGAGTGTGTGCTCTGATTAATTGCTGCCCTCTGGTTCGGTGCGCGTGTCGGCGCACAGCTGTTAGCTGCCGTGAGGTCTGTAGTGCCAGCTGATTGAGTTTCACCGCCGCAGGCCTGTGGGCTACAGCGCTGCGTGCGTCCCTGCTGCAGAGTGGGCTCGGAGTAATTCCCACCTCTGGTCCGGTGCTGATTAGCTGCTGTGAGGTCTGCAGCGTGGGGGCTCTACTTATTAATTGCCATTTGGTCCGGTGCGTGTGTGTCAGCGCACAGCTGGTTGCTGCCGTGAGGTCTGCAGCGTGTGGGCTCTGGTTAATTACTGCCCCATCTGGTCCGGTGCGCATGTCAGCGCACAGCTGTTTGCTGCCCGAATTACTCATTGCCAATCACCGCTCCGGCCCGAGTTCCAGGAAGAGGGAGACCGCATCACCAGGAAGCCATGCCGTTGCCTAGTGACTGAGGACGCCTCTGCGAGGGAGCGCCAGTAGCGAGACACCCCACCCAGCAGGACGCCGCCACCCAGAAGAGAAGCTGCGTGGGAGGTGTGACCGGTTGTCCCGATCTCTCCGTGAGGCGCCATCAAGGAAAGAGGAATCCCGCCTGCCACTCGCCCCGGTGGGGCCGCCGGACCCGAACTGCTCCCAGGAAACAAGCTTCCACTCGCATTGCCTTAGCGGGTTGGAAGTTGGCGCGCCTACAAAAAGGGGAGCTTGAATATACAGTGAATGCGAGGCAGCTTTATTCTTATTGCGGGTCAGCCTCAGATCGTGCCAGCACCCCATTAAAGCGAACCCCACGGCCCGGCCCTGTTGCTGGCATATGGTTTATTCCCTCCCTGGGGCCCGAATTCACCGCACACGGATAGCCCGTCTCTGAGGGCTTGGGCTCGTGCGTTGCTGTTGGTACAGTTACTGGCACTTCATTTCTTCCCCTGGGGGCCCGAATTCACCGCCACCGATCTTAAGCATAACTTTAACTCACGGAGTGCCGTATTCCTGATACCATCATTGTTGCTTACAGTACTGGCCCCATACGTCTGGGACATTTGTTCATTGTGCACAAGGAATACAGAAACCTGCAAGGTCGTTTTCATAAGGATTTTACTAAAGAAGATTTGTGTATGTGGAATTTTTGTCGTTGGTCTTGTGATATGTCTATATAAAAATAAAAAAAAATTTATACAACCTGTGTGGTGTCTATTTGTAGTGTTTTCACTGTGTTACTGTGTGTGTTCACAAATGCTTTACATACTGCCTCTGAGATAAGCCTGTCTGCTCGTGCTACGTTACCACAGGGTGAGCAGGGGTTATCCAGGAGTGTAACTCCCTTGTCCTGACTAGAAGTAAGGGTCCCTATTTGGATGAAGGTGCAAACCATTGCCAACTAGAAACTCCCATTTCTAACACTCGCCAAGCTGCAACCTGTCCCAAAGGTATGCAGAAGAAAGTCTCTCTCGCGCACACACTTTTATCTCCCATGCACTCTTTTTGTCTCTACTCCCTCCCACACACACTCTATCTTTCTCCTTCCGGAACAGAGCCACTGCCAGTTTCTTTCTCGCTTGAGGTGCAAGTTGTGTTTTAGAGTCAAAAGCCTGTCTTTTCTCTCTAGGATGTATGATTCTTCTTTGAGCTACTGGTTATCTTTTAGGAGCAAACTCATGTTCTCTCTCAGAGGTGCAAGCAACAGGCTCCCTCTCTTGCCTCTCTGAAATGCTGGCGTCTCTGGGCTGCAGGATACAGGTCTCCCTCACGGAACTGCAGGGCACTTGTTCTCTCTCTAAACTGCGACTTGTCTCGTAAGGCACACACTTCATCTATATTGTGTGTGGCGCATTCCTCAAAACATTTGCGGGCACAGGATCCATGCTTCCTATGTGATGTGCAAGTGACACATCATTCCTTCAAATACAGGCCACAGGCTCCTTCTCTGAATTGTAATCTCCCTCACTGAAGTTCTGGGTGTAGAATCCCTCTCTAATGTGCAGGGCACATGCTATGTCACTAAGGTGCAGAATCCTTACCCCCAGGGACAGACTGCACCTCATTCTTTAAGGTGCAGGATTCAGACTCACTCTCTGATGTTCAGACTCACTCTTGTCCAGGCACATGCTCGCTAACAAAGGGGCAATTGGTATCTGTGATGCAGGGCACATTACCTCTCTCTGAGATGCAAGCTTCTGACAGTGCTGGTTACGGGTGCCACAGGTCGTATTAAATGCCTAAAAGCTAAGAATCATGTGGGGTGGCTGAAGACTACCTCAATAACAACATTTACATACGTTAGGTAGGCTCTGCACAATGAGACCCTTTCCCCAGCACAGGTACAACTTGCTTAGTCGCTGTTGTGCGAGTGTCACAGCTCAACATTATATAATAATGGACTTCCTTTGCCATGTTCGGGTTAAAGTGTTTAAAGTCCCCAAACCCTTGCTGTGTGAGTCTGCGAGGAGAGCAATCCTCTCAACAGAACATGCACATCCGCTTCAGCCTCCATCACCAGTAAAACAAGCATATGCAAAGTTAGAGCTTGCCTATTTGAGATCTGTTGGCTTTGTCAAAAAAAAATTGGGATATTGTACAGCAGCACATCAGCTGTGCAACATGGATGAAAGTTAAAAAAAAGTGTTATAGCGTACTCAAACACTGGCCGTATCATATCGCTTTTTTTTTTTCTTTTTTCCATGCTGCACAGGTCTGCACAATTCTATGTACATGATATGTACAAGATAGCAAAAAACTGACAAAGGCAAAAAGATCTACTATTTGGCTTCCTCAGTCTTTTCAAAGATCGGCTGGCTCTGCCAATGCTTGTTCTTTTTCACCTCCCAACTCTAGAATCAGATCCTGAGAATACACGTTTTTCATATCTATAAATATATGCCCCTGAACACTTTCAGAAAGAAGGTAACCACTGCTTCAAGACCACAGTAGTAGCAGCAGAATGCCATATCACTTACGTTGTTCACTTTTTAGGTCTCGCCTCTTGTTGCAGCATGCAAAGTGCAAAGTGATCTGTGCATTTTTAATTATAATTGTGCTGGGGCATTCAACGTCATTTTCAAACCAAGTACCACAGTTAGGAACGCAAACAGGAAGTGCACAGTATTTAATCTAAAACGCTTTAAAATCTGTGTTGAGGCTTTAAAACCATAGGAAGGTAGTTCGGGCCCCTCGCTGTCAGTAAATCAAAAAGTTCAGGCAACTCCAGCAAATAAAAAGCATTTTTAGGTCTAACATTCGAGATCTCTTGTATGTACTTTAGTGTATACTTTAGCAGAGGTCAGTAAAAAACACCGAATCACATTAGCATTCTCTAGTTTCCAGTCCATGTAAATTGTCTTCCACAAACACCCGTAGACAATTATATTTTTTTAAAATCTTGTATTTTCAGTGATATGACTACCGAATGCCCTGCTTATATTATATTATATTTAAAACAGAGATTTGGATTATACCATTTCCCGCTGAAAGGCAATATTTCTCTCCATGTGCTCCCATACCTGCTGTGTCACGCAGTTTGGTGCTTACTTTCCCTCCATGTTAAAGAACAGTAGATGTTTCAGCACCCAGGCTAATGTGCTGCATAGCTAAATACAAATAAGGTCCCAAAGGCGAGACCGTTTGCATTGCAAATGCTTGTTCTTTTTAGCGCTTTGATATCTTTGGGTTTTATGCGCTTCTATAAATACAAATAAAAAATGGAACACTGCCATTCCACACAGAATACCCTCTCAAATGGGCTACGGAACTGGTTCAGTACTGAGGTATATGGCTCAGCTGAGACCCTAAGGAACTGTGGTGCACAAACTATGGCCAGGCTGGAAGACAGGCTGGAAGTCAGAATTCATGTTTTTTTCTTTTTAACTTTATTTTCCAAATTTTCCTTTTATATCCATAAACAAAAGATATACAGTGTGGTACACATTCAGGTAGCATGTCACAAATCAGTCACATACATGCAATATGCCAATCGAGTTTTAGGCATATCAGCTGGGACGATGGTCAACATATCCAATCACAGTTTCATCTGGTCCCTCGGCCCATCGGAACAACCTCATCAACAATGCAGCGACCCGTCCAGTCCAGATTCCCGCCGCCCCTCGTCCATTTAATCGAAACATGCAGGCATATGTACTTAGGATAATCCAGAAACACTACAGACCACATATAAATCATATGTCGAATGATGTAGCCCATCATCCCACTACCTCCGGCACTATACCATTCTCTACCTGTGAAGCAGATTCCCGGCGTTTCTCCTCAATATACTCCCTATAAGGGCCCCATATATCTTTAGGGCATGACGAACATGGCATAAGGGAAGCATACAGTTCACAGTTCACGTTACAATATGCCAGGCTACGCAGCCAACTCTGTAGGGTAGGAGAAGTTTGTCTACCCCATAGTAGCACTATTTCCCTTTTAGCTAATAAGAGCCCAAGTGCCGCAAACCTTCTAATCTTTTTGGGAAAGTCAACTGTGTATCCTATGAGCGCAGTTTCAGGTGTGGGGAGAAGCGTCAGCGACGTCATTGCACCCAGTGTAAGATGCACCTGTTCCCAATAGTTCTGTAATTTATGGCAAGTCCAAGTCAGATGGACAAAGTCTGCATGGGGCATAGCATTTCAGGCAGTGGTGCAGTCTTGAGGGATCAATTTTGTGTGACCAGGCTGGGGTGTGATATAATCTGCAGAAGAATTGAAGTGAATGAGTTTGTGCCTGCTGTTGAGGGATATTTCTCTTGTTACCATGCAGCATTTTTTCCATTGATCGTCAGTAATGGGCCGGCCAAGATCATCTTCCCATGCAGTGCGAACTTTAACATCTGACACCGGTCATAGACCAGAACAAGACCTGTATATTTTGGAGATGAGATGAGTACCCGAATTACTCTCAATTATCAATGTCAACTGGGCCATAGGTTCCGGCGCAATCGGGTAAGTGGGGAGCTTGGCTCTCAGTGTGGAGCGAATACGCTGCATTATAAAGGTATCCATGAAGGTTCTGTCTTGAAAACGGATATCTTCGGATACAGAGAGGATATGATCATTTGGATAAAGTTCACCTATCTTTGTGATGTTGAATTTGACTAATGTGCGGTGCACCAGTGTTTCGTCCGTAACGAGGAGCCACAGGGGATTTGGGAGAGGTAAAGCCGGTGAGTACAGTGTGGTGATACCAAGAAGTCTCCGCAACCTATCTCAAGCCCAGCTAGTAGTGGAGACGGTCTGTATGTCGACCGGGTCTCTAGGGACACCTTTAGGTAGTACAGTGGACAACTTCCGAGGAAGCATAAAGTCAGCCTCTGGCCTCAGAAAGGGAATCCACGCATCCGGATGATACCAGGCATAAGCATAGCTACACTGAGCCACTAAATAATACAATTGTAGATCTGGGACGCCGTAACCTCCCCTATCATATGGAAGAGTCAATACTTGCCAGCTAACGCGAGGTCTTTTACCCTCCCAGACTAACCTGATAAGATGCGTACGTAACTGTGAAAAGAAGGACTTAGTGAGGGGGATGGGGATATTGTTAAATAGATATAAAAATTGAGGAAGCACTGTCATTTTAATTATGGCGACCCTGCCAGCCATTGACAACGGAAAGCGCAGCCACCGCTCTATCTGAGTCTCCAAGGAGCTCACGGCTCGTCCATAATTTAAGCTAATAATGTTAGCAGTATCCGAATGTATATGGATGCCCAGATATTTGACTGAGCCCTGGCACCATTCAAGTGGAAATTCACAATCCCACGGGGTCGCGCTCTCCATCAAAGGAAAAATAACCGACTTGTGCCAATTAATGCCTAGCCATGAAAAACGGCCAAAACAAAGTATTTCCCTAATGATTGGCTCAAGATTTGTCTAAGGATTTCGCACATATAGAATGGTATCATCTGCATAGAGGGACACTAACAAGGGTCCTGTTTTAAATTGTATGCCGCGATGGAGATGGCGTTCCTGCAAATGTCAAATTAAAGGATCCATTGCCAATATAAACAAAAGAGGAGAAAGGGGGCATCCCTGTCGCGTGCCATGCGCTAACGAGAAGGAGTGGGATAGCGTGCCATTGATGTGCAGCCTAACCTTGGAGCTAGTGTATAATAAAGCAGTAGTGGCTACAAATCCCGCAGGCATACCCATTCGGCGCATCACCAAGAGAAAAAAAGGCCACTCCAAAGAATCAAAGGCCTTCTCGGCATCCAACAATACAGCTGCTGCAGGAACCTTTGGGTCTATCCTATGGAGGACAACGAAAAGGGTCTGAAGATTTAGTGATGTGGAGTGGTGCGGGACGAAGCCAGACTGTGCCATGGAAATGATGAATTTCATTAGCTGAGAGAGTCTGCCAGCGAGAACCTTGGCCAATATTTTATAGTAGAGGTTCAATAATGAGAGGGGTCTATAGGAACTGCAGAGGGAAGGGTTCTCACCAGGCTTTGGAAGGAGAATAATGACAGCTTCACGAAGTGTGGGGGGAAGGACCTGCTTTTCAAGCGCCTCTGCATATACCTCAATCAACCGTGGCACAAGAATATCTTTGTAGGCCTTATAAAAGTCACCGGAGAACCCGTCAAGACCAGGAGCCTCGGAGTGCTTCTATGGCACCCATAATGTCTGTTTCGGATATGGGCACAGCCAGTAAATCTTGCATACCCTTCTCCAGGTACACTAGAGCAATTTCTGACAAATAGTTTTCCTTCTCACGGAGATCGCCACTAATCCTGGAGCTATATACGGTCTTGAAATAGTCCAGGAAAGTGTCACGAATCTCAGGGGTGGAATAGACCGGCTGGTTTAAGGGGGTGTATATCTCAGTTATGTATGCCCTGCTGTACGGGGGGCGGAGCATTTGTGCCAGTACTCTACCAGGTCTTTTGCCTTCCCCGTATCTTCTAGTAGTCTGGAGCTTACCAAAGTGCAACGTCTCTCTGTCTGCGGCCTCCTGAAATTCTACTAAGAGAGCAAAACGCCGATTTTCGGTCTCAACAGAGGCATTCACGAGCAGCTCAGCATCTTGACAGAATTCATGTTTGGTCTAAATTGCCCCTGTCCCTTGCAGGATAGAATGCGATAGCGAAGATGATAATCCTCCACAAATTCCTCTACTTGTTTATTAATGTACCCTCCCACTGACAGTCCAGTTCTTCATTCGCCTTAAATCCAATTTGGTAAAGTTGATCTGGGCAAGTAAACAACCGCATGTCTCATGGGACTTCCTCTTATTACAACTCGCACAGGGCGGCTTGGGAGCACACAACATGATGCTATATGCTCTGAGTGCCCAAGCTCAATTCCTTCACTACTGGCTCCACCCAACTCCATTTCAGCCCCTCATGGCTATAGAGACAGACCGCATATATCCGTGGCCCTTGACAACAGCGTTTTATATACCTTACAAAGCACCAAGGAAGGTCGCATGTATACCTTACAAAGCACCGAGGGAGGACGCATGTGTACGCTGAGCATGGGCGTGTTTGCAAAAGTGGGAGAGATGACGTGTTTATATGCTCCATCCTTTTTCCTCATCAATTACCCCCAGGTTCTGCCGCTCCAAGACAGGGGTGCAGCTTTACGAGCAAGTAGGCGTCACCTCAAGCTATGTTCAGATCTGTACCCCGAGGACCAATTCAGCCCACCATTTGAGGCCACAACATCCTTTAATTCTACCATCCTAGACACTCTTCTATATTACCAACTCAGGGCTGCTTGCAGCGCAATCCATGACACTTTTCCATCTCCACCAACACGCCTTGCAGCACTGGACCTTATTCATACCTCCCTGTCTCTGTGCAAATTAATAACTCACCTATACAACAGTATGCAACCCACTGCACAGATCACTACCCCTACAGCGCATAGGGCTTGGTAAGAGGACATAGACCCTTCCATGAGAGATAAGCAATGGGTGTTTTGTTGCAGTCAGCTGGAATCCCTCTCCCTAAACTATAAACAGCGCTGAATACACTTTAAGTTTCTTCACCGTCTTTAAAGCACCCCACTACATTTCTTCATGATGGGGCTTGTACCTGCCCCTCATTGTCTCCGCTGCTGTTCCCCTCAGGCTGCCTTTATCTATCTTACATGGCAATGACCGTGGTGGCAACTTTCTGGGCAGACGTATACACGACCATACACACAATCACTGGGCACTTACCCCCCTACACCCTCTTGGAAGGGCTGTTAGGGTACGTCTCGGACATACCTGCCTCTTATCGCTGACTCACTGCCATGCTATTACTTTTAGCCAAATGTAGGGTGGCCATGTCCTGGGGTCGGAAATCTGCCCCTACCTCACAGGCATCGCTAAGGGATGCAACATATTTTCAGGAGCAATTATCCAACTACTGGGAGTTGACGCCATTATGCTCCCGTCCCAAAGACATACGGAAGCCCTTCTTAGCCTCTCTTTGTCAAACATACTCAAATGTGTTGGTAGCGGGTGAATCTGATCACGGGAAACATTCTGAAAAGGATGCTAATGAGCTGGCCGCCCCTGGAGTAATAATGAGCAGCGTCGATGGTCAGTTGTCAGTGCGACTGTAATTATGACTAGGCCTGCATGTCAGTCCCACACCATACACGGTAACAAGTCGTAAATATGCCGTGTTTATATGTCACAGGGTATACATTTTAGCCTTTGTACTTTATTCTCTTTGACTGTACTTCAAATGGAACTGTTTTACATAAATCCTTGGAGAGGATGTGACCTAACGGCTAGAACGATTGATCTTGGGGGGGCGTGGCTTGCGCGCCGCTACGAGATGGCGGGTCGCTTGAGCTCCGTGCCGAGCGAGGGCCGTCGGTGGTTTATTTGTTGCCTCACATTGCCCCATACATGCTGAGAGGTGGTCTTGTATCCCTGATGATGCCGTGTGCTGCCTGAGCGGGATTGCTGATCTCTGGAGCTGCTGGAACTGTTTTTCTGCCGTTCTGTGGTGGTGCTCGGTGCTTTCACGAGCGGCCGCCATTTTGTTTTTCCTATCTGACGGAGACGTTATTTCTCCACAACACGGTGGCACCTTTTCTCCGGTCTTGCCAGGAATGATGGAAAACAGGTGCTGGTGACTGTCTCCATAGTTATGGATGTCTATATTGGATTTCTTTCATTACTCACACTACATTACTACCTATGGTGAGAATATTTGAACTTTATTTTACTATACTTCTCTTCAGAGTGCCTCCGATGCCTTTATTTGGTGCTTTTCTGCTCTATGACACCCTGCGTCTTGTTTTTTTTTTTATTTTTTGACTTCGGAAGGCGTTTCTTTTGATACATGCAGAGCATTATATTTTTGTCATGAGATTCCTCTCATTTGCCATGTAAGCCCGCCATTAGTATTATCCTGTGTTGGTTGCTGAAAGTGCGCTTTCCACTTTTTGCTCATTTCTTTTTTGAATATTAACATACTAGTATCCTTTGGCTTTTTTCTTCCCTTCATTTCTCTGAGGTGCTGTATTTTGCCCCTACGGTGGCTGTGTGCTCTATGGCTGCAAATATGGGCTTGTCACCAAATGCTAAAGACGCAAAGGACTCTAAAGCTTCTCTTAAGAGGTCCAAGCAATTATCTCCTACACCTGACACTCTTCACAAAGACACCACTTCCACGCTTGAGACTATTCTGACGCGCCTTAATGATGTTCATGACATTGCGCAGTCTACCAAGACTAACACAGATTTGCTGCAAGTGGAGGTGGCAGCCATTAGGAATGACTTCAAGGTTCTTTCCCTTCGTGTTTCAGCCACAGAAATTCGTATTAGTGGTGCAGAGGATACTATGCAAAAGCAATCTAGGACTCTTTGCCAGTTAGAGCGCTCAATGGCGGCATTGCGGAGAGATCTCACTGAACAAGAAGATCGTCACCGCAGATCCAATCTGCGCATTTTTGGTCTTCCGGAGGGCGTTGAGAAGGATGCCCCTACTATGATTGAGTTCTTATATCAGTGGCTTCCTTCTACGCTACAAATTTCTTTTCAAAAAGACTTTGAGCTGGAACGGGCACACCGTGTTCCCACCTTTCGCTCTAAATCTGCCACGCAACCAAGAGCGATAATTTTCAAGCCACTGCGCCATCAACATACGGAATAAATTCTGGCTCATATGCGGAAGGTTAAAACTGTCTCATGGAATGGCCATCGCATTTCAATTTCTCAGGACTTCGCCAGGGACACAGTAATAAGGAGGAAGGGCTTTCTTAATCTCCGGAAGCGTCTCTCTGAGATGAATATTCCCTTCTCTTTTTCTGGCCCTTCAAAATTTCGCATTACCTTCAAAGGTCGTTCCAGAATTTTTGATGAACCTGCTGATTTAGCCTCATTTTTGGATAATCAGATGGAGCTGCAGATGGATCTTCAACTGGATGCGTCGCTTGACCCTGGTTCCTCTGGCACCTGACGTGGTTACATATAACTGCAATGTGTTTTCTCTTATTCAGATCTATTAAGTTTATCTTTTTTAGATCTGCGTGGTGGTCTTATTATCCACTGTTGTTGGTGTGCTGTTGCGGTTCTTCTCGTGCGTGACGGTGTAAGCTCTGTGTGGCCTGTGTTTTTTTTTTCATTTCTTTGTCAGGTCTACCTCATATCTTTATGATGAAGTGGACCGATATCTCCGATATATCTTCTTTATGTACTTTCTATTGTTTCGTGATATTGTTTCTTGATAGGTTGGTCTCACTCCTGCTCGCTTTTTTCGTGCGTATTAATCTTTTTCCTCTTTGCTTGTTTTTTATATGTGTCAGGCTCCGGTTCATTCTTGTTCTTCCTTTCTTCCTGTTTTCAAGTAATGACTCTTGCGTTGTCGTATTTTTTCTTTTGTTGTTTTCGTCTTTATGGAGTACGTTATTGATTATTACCTGTATTGTTTTATGGTTTAGGTGCATAAATTGCTTCACAGACACTTATTAATTGCTATATATAGAGATAACTTTAATATCTGTATAGTTAGTTTTTCTATTTTTATTTCATTGTTATATCACTGTGTGGTTCGTTTTCTTATTATTATGGACTGCTTATCTCTATTAGAACTAATTTACTATATTTATAGTGTACTTTATTGTCTCATGTTTTTTTACTTATATAGGTATATATTTAAGATACTCTTGCCTCTTTAAATTAAATTAAGTATAACAAGTTTTTATATATTTGTGGACAGTTTACTAGATGCCTTTCTTTAGATGTTATATTTTTTAGTATATACTTGTTTTCTTTATTTATCTTTCATAGAGCTTCATTGATTGTTATACTGATCAGTTATTTCATCCTTTACTTTCTTATGCTTCATTTTTTCTCTTCATACTACACCTTATAGTCTTCTGTGGAATTCGTTTCTTTTTCTTTATTCTTTCCTGCTCTTCATAAGGTATATATCGGTGTTGATGCTTCCTCATATTTGAGATAGTTATTAGCTTGTTTTTCATCATTTCCTCATTTGTACATTGGACATCTTTCTCTCTTCTGCTTTCTCCATTCTTTTATGTTACAATGTATTTGTTACCTATTATCAATTTTGTATATACATGTTCCGATCTAGACTTACATGATGAATTGTTTTTGGAATACTCTAATGAATTCTAGTTCTAGTTCATATTTCAGATATTTTTCCTTCTTAGTTAAGTATAATCAGTTTGTACTGTTTTGGGGCTGGTTATGCTGATTGTTTTTATTCCTCGCGATGGTTCCCTTGCTCATCTTCCCATGTTCCCCCTGGTATGAATTTGGTCTTTTTCAGACCTTCCTTGTTGGTTCTCCTCTTTCTTCTTCTGCTTACTTTCCTGCTTTCTTTTTCCTCTTCTTTCTCTTTCTCTCTTTGGATTTCCTCCTTGGATTCTTCCTGTTTTGTGCTCTTGTCTAGTGTCTGTTTTCGAATTTTTTGGTTGTTGTACATCCTCTATCAAATATAGAGTATCATTTTTCCCTATTATTGGTTTTATGTCTGGATTGAATATACTTTCTCTTAATGTGAAAGGATTAAATCATCCAGTAAAAAGGTCAAAGATATTAGATTACTGTAAATCTCTTTCTTCAGATCTAGTCCTTTTTCAAGAGACAAAGGTCTCTGCTAGAGAGGCGCTATTTTTGAAGAAAGAATGGGTTTCTGATGTTGCTTGTTCAGATGCTTCTGGCAAAAGAAACAGAGTAATTACTTTAGTTTCCAAACATTCTGGTTTATCTATTATTTCCTCTGAACATGATACAGAGGGCCGTTGGTTATTATCTAAGTTGTCTGATGGTAATGCTGATCTCTTTGTCATGAATATTTATGCCCCTAACAAGGATGATCCGTCTTTTTGGAGAGCAATCACCAAAAAGCTAAATGACACACCTCATTCTGGTAATCTTATTGTAGGTGGAGACTTTAATTTACCAATGGATCCTATCCTAGATAGGAATTCTGCATTTAATTTTCGTCCCCCTAAATCACATAAACAAATGATCAATATGTGCTCTCTTATCCATCTTCAGGATATCTGGCGTCTTCATAATCCCACTGGCTGTGATTTTTCCTTTTTTTCGTCCCCCCATTCGTCCTTTTCACGTATTGACTATCTTTTGGTTCACTCCTCTCTTGTTCAATCCTCCTCATCTCCGCTTATTCATCCTATTTTGGTTTCGGACCATGCCGCGGTGACGTTCACACTTTTGTCTTTTACCCCTAGAGCGAGACCTCGATCTTGGAGACTAAACACAGAAATATTACATGATGATTCCAAGGTTCGAGAGTTTTCCAATGATATCGACATGTTTTTCCGTGAGAATGTTGGTTCAGTCGATTCCCCTGTGGTTCTTTGGGACTCTTTTAAATGCACTTTCCGTGGTCAGGTCATCAAATGTATGTCAAGGAGGAACGCTGCCATCAGAAAGGAACTCACGGACTTAGCGGCGGAGATTAAAACTCAGGAATCTCTTTTTCGGCAATCTAAAGATAAATCTTGCCTTCAATCTATTCAGAATTTAAAATATACATACAATACTATAGTCACTAAGGGCCTTATGTAGGTGGGCTGGCATTTACCACTTCATAAATGCCAAATCATACCGATTCGGTATTTATGAAGTGGTAAATGCAATGTAGGTAATGAGTCGGTAAATATTACCGAATCGGAAAAATTCGGTAATTACCGAATCGGTATTTACCGATTCGGTAATGAGGCATACCTTCCCATTGATGGGAAGGTATGCCTCATTACCGAATCGGTAAATACCGATTCGGTAATGGGGGAGCACATGCAAGGGTGGCAGGGTGTCACATTGACACCCTGTTGCACCCCTGATTCGGCCATGTGTGCACATGTGGCGCACATACATGTATGTCTGCCACATTGCACACTTAAACGTCCACAAAAATGCTTTTTTTCACCTATTCGTCATTTACCACCAACCTTTAGTTGGTGGTAAATAACGAATCCCCACACCCACCACACACTCCCCCTACATCTCATTTCATGATTCGGTATTTACCGAATCGGTAAATTTACCGAATCGGTAATCTTACCGATTCGGTAATTTTACCGATTCGGTAAATACCGAATCATGAAATTCTCCCCCTACATCTCAAAAGCCAAAATACCGGTCGGTAACGGTATAATTACCGAAAATCGTCCGTTACCGACCGGTATTTGGCTTCCTACATGAGGCCCTAAGAGAGCTCATATAGGTCTTCAGGCTCAGAAATCTAAGAAGTTGCTGCTAAAAAACCGGGCTGGCAAGATGCTTGCGGCTACATTAAAGTTCCAGGAATCTTCTTATAAATCTTCCCAAATCTCTTCTATTAATGATCATCTTGGTAAGAAAAAGTTTCAGACTGAAGAAATTCTTGAGGTCTTTCGAGATTTTTATAATAAATTATATACCCCCTCTACTCAATCTTCTTTTGAACAATGCCAGGAGTTTTTAAAGACAGTTCCGGTGAAAACTATATCGGAGGAAGATAATATCTCTTTGAATGGCCCGATTACCTCTGACGAAATTATTTCTGCAATTAAAGCAACTCGCTCCGGTAAAGCTCCAGGTCCTGATGGATATCCTATTTTGTTTTATAAAACCTTTCTACCGGAGATTGTGCCGCAGCTTCAATCCGTCTTTGATGCTTTTATTAAAGATGGTTCTGTGTCTGGTTCTGCTGCTGATGCTACTATTGTAGTAATTCCCAAAGAAGGAAAGGATCATTCGGATCCCAAAAATTTTCGTCCTATTTCTCTTCTTAACATGGAAGCTAAGATTTTTGCTAAAATATTAGCTAAACGTCTAGAATCCTTTATTCCTCTATTGGTTCATCCTTCCCAAACAGGTTTTGTAAAGGGTCGTCTTGCACGTGATAATATCCGCACTTTTTGTCACATTCTCGGTTCTGCCAAGCGCTCCAAGTTTCCGGCGGCGGCCTTGGCCCTTGATGCGGAAAAGGCCTTTGATAAGGTCTCTTGGCCTTTTCTACGAGCTGTTTTATGTGCACACAATCTTGGTGACTCCTTTATCCGTATGGTTATGTCTCTATATTCCCGACCTAGAGCGAACATAAGAGTGAATGGAGCTACGTCGTCCTTTTTTCACCTTTGTCAGGGTACTAGGCAAGGCTGTCCCTTGTCTCCTCTTTTATTTTTGTTATCTATCGATCCTCTTCTCAGAAGGATTGACTTATATCCAGACATTAAGGGATTCTCTTTTGGGTCTCATCAGATAAAAACAGCTGCGTATGCAGATGATGTTCTCATTTTTTCTGATGATATTGCACTGGCCATCCCTGCTTTTCTGATACGATTTCTCTTTTCTCAAAAGTTTCAGGATACACTCTGAACAAAGATAAGACAGAGATGTTCCCCTTAAATGCTTATTGTTTCTCTTCTCATATGGGTTCGGCGGGATTTAAGTGGCAATCTAAACAGCTAAAATATCTGGGTATTTATTTTTGTTCCACCCTCTATGCTACGGCTACTTACAATGAATCCCAAACTATTCTTAAGGTGCGACGTCTTTTAGAAACTTGGTCTCCGAAGCATATTTCTTGGTGGGGCCGACTGCAGACTCTTAAAATGATGATCACACCTATTATTAATTTTGTTTCCTCTATGCTTCCAGTAAGGCTTTCTGATTCCTTCTTTCATGAACTTGATTTACTTACTTCCAAATGTCAATGGAATGACAGAAGGGCTAGAATTGCTTATACATTTTTACGGAAATCTTATGATATGGGAGGCTGTAATCTTCCTGATTGGGGGAAGTATCAAACTGCTTTTCTGGCGTCCCAGGGTGCCCTTTGGTTTTCTTCTCCATCTATTCATGTGCCAGCATGGTTGACAATAGAACAAGAACTGGCCTCCCCGCTGCCGACTGCCTCTTTTTTAACCATGAATACCCTTTTTATTCCATTCTCTCGTTCTATTATTTTAGATACTATTGCTGCGGTTCGCAAGGTTGATAAGAGAGTAGCAATTCCATTGCATAAAACTAGATGGTCGTCTATTTGGCGGAATTCTAAAATCAAAATTAATATTGATCCAGAGTTGATGTCTTACTGGGCTGGGAAAGGTGTTTCACTTGTCAAACATCTCTATGATTCAAACAATGACCCTTTCCCTTTCTCATCCCTAGCTCAACAATTTTCTTTATCTAACTTAGACTTTTATACCTTTCTTAAGATAAAGGTAGCACTTGCTAAAATGCACCTTCATCCTTCTTCCCCTATGATTACGCTTTTTCAGTTATGGATCAGGACTGGTCATGTAGCGTCTCGGATTTACAAATTCTTATCGTCCTCTACACTTCCTTCCCAAACTGTCGCACAGCAAAAATGGCTACATCATTTTGATCATAGTGTTACCGATCATATCTCTTCAGATACGTGGCAAGATATTGGTAAATTTTCTCTTCGTAACAAAATCGCCCCTTCTTTAATGCAGTCTAAGTTTTTCTCTATTAATCTTCTTCACTGGACTCCCATTCGTTTGTATTCGCTAAATCTCAAAGAAGACAATCTGTGCTGGAGTTGTGGGCTTTTACCAGGCGATTTTCAACATATGTTCTTTGACTGCTTTCCTTCTCCAACCCTTTTGGGATTTAATTCACAAACACCTCATGCTAATCTTTAACATTAAATTCCAACTTTCTTTTCCATTAATCCTTTTAGGTCCGTTGGCGGCCCCAGTCCCTCTGCCTTTAGATTCCATGAAGTTACAGTTGCTGGATCTCTTATTGACTATTGCAGTCAAAGTAATTCTCATGGAGTGGAAATCCTTTTCATCCGTCTCTTACCATACTTGGTGGGCTTGGGTTTCCTTTCTATGAAGTGCTCATACGTCAGTTGACCACGCTCATCTCTCTCCTTCTATATCTACTGGTGTTTGGAAAGCCTTAGATTCATACATGGATTTGGCCTCCGAGGGGTTGGTGGATCAATATCCTTTTGATTTGTCTGGTTAATGTTGTCTTGTGTGTCGGGTGAATCCTTTGGAAATCCTCTCCTCTTTCTTTTCTCCTCCCTGTCTCTCTTTTTCTTTCTTCATCTCTTTTCTACTCTTTCTGTCTTTTCTTTCTTCCTCTCTTTTTTCCTCTTATCCCTATTTTGCTATCTGATGGTGATACTTTTGATAATTACCTCTGCCGGATATCAACTTGTTTCGTCCCTCCTTAATTAATCTATTTATCTGATATCTGCAGATTAATGAATGACAATGATTTGATTTCCTATTATTTAATTTTATGCTAACATATTTATTGCCTTTGTCTGATATCAATTGCATCACTTTTGCTTGTATCTCATGTCCGTATTTGTTTCTTTAAAATAATAAAATTCTTTTGAAATGAAAAAAAGAACGATTGATCTTGAAGCTGTGTAACTGGGTGCGAGTCTCGGCAGGGATGAGCAACATCCTGTGATTCTGGGCAAATCTCTTAATCTCCCGGTGCCTAACAAAAATTAATGTGTCCGTCTGTAACGTAACGGGTGCTCATGTAAAGCCTCTGATACCTTCGGGTGGAGTTAGCGCCATATAAAACTGAACAACAACAAAAACACACTGTGGTTTTTTGTGACACCTCTCCCTGCCATTCCCCAGCCCCCCCTTCCATTTCCCATCTGTGCCCCATCACCCCGCCTTATATGGTTCCTGATGTTGTATTGTTCTTTATTGATAAATGCCAATAAACATAATCTAAAAAGAAGACACTGTGTCCAAAGATTCTGTGACCTCTCACTGTGACACCGCAAATCTGTATGGCCCTTTGTGTGTACACCCTGTGACCGAACCAACTCACACTGATGGCCGGCTCGGTCACGGCCATTCACAGCTAGCTGCTGGGTCACCTTTCCCTCTTTCACTCTCGCAAATGTTAGAAATGTCAATGACTTTTTGTCCCGTAATTGAAAAGCGGGAGGTATGATTTGGAATCACAGTGGATTCATCCCCTTTGGCTAAACTTGACAATTATCAATATATATATTAATAAATACTAGTATCCAAACTTGCAATTAAAGTGTAATTATTTTTAAATAATAATGTATTATAACTTTTTATAAAGACATTTTAAAACGTTACATATAGTTGACATTTGAATAACATGTTTTTCATTTAAAAGAATAATTAAAAATAGAGATTTCATTCGAAAACAATATACTGTTTAAACAAGTTTATTTAATTTTGCCATACAAATTAGGTAATATTTAAAAATGTATATACATAAATAGAACAAGCATTGGCAAAGCCAAAAGGTCTTGGCAATCCGAGAACTATTGCTGTTGTGTGCAGCATTGCTGAAATTCATGTAAAAAAGCATTGGCAAAGTGAGTGAGTGACTGCAGCATAGGCAACAAAATTTATTAAGAGCTACAGTACTGGGATTTACTACACTGTACCATGTTACATGAAAATCATTTTGAAACTTACAAGCACGTGTTTTGCTTTCTTAAGGTCAGTCGGTATTTGTTTATCAGGGATCTCTCACTCCGTCAAACTATTAAATTCATTCAAACATATTGAAATGGCTCCTCCCACATATGCCAAACAAACGTGCTGCTCACAAAGTCACACACCTCCTCCAGATATTTAGCAGCGGATACTGGCCAGCGGTGTAACTATCAAATGTGCATCAGGTGCAGTTTCACCAGGGCCCAGGTTGCGAGCGGTCCTTTCCACCCAAATTATTACTTTTTTTATTTTTTTTCTTTTGTCACTAACGTGGGGGTAAAAAAACGCACACCCCCAGTGATTCTTTTAGGGCCCATTGTAAACTAGCTACATCACTGATGTAGCCATTGGATACAGGATATGCAGATGCCTTGAACAATAGCTTTGGTAAAGCAGATACACTGGCATATTGCATTTACCAACGTAGTTGTAAAGTATTTCTTCACATATAAGTGTTAGCGGTTTTGCCTGCGCTGTATAATATTAATGGTTCCTACTGAGTTTGTAGTAAGGAGCTGTCCGTTTTGAAGATGCGTAGCAAAAGTGGTATCCAAAAAGGTGTTTGGCTAAACTTATGCTAGAGAATTTAGACACATATTTTTATATTTCCTTTTCGAAGCCACATACTTCAACGGGTGAGGATCAAACCACGATTTGGGTAAAAAGAAGCTATGTAAATGCTGAAACTGACATTTTACTAATAACAATCTAAAGTTTACTTTCTTACAATTGGGTGTTCTTGTCTTTTATGTTGTAATTAAAATCGTGGTGACAGAAACAGAGCAAATAAAATAAACATAGAAACGTACATGTATGTAAATGTGTTTCTGCTTCTATAAGAATTTGTTTATCGGCGATACAACTTCGGTTATATAAAAAATACAAAACGTGTTAGCATTGAAAACTATTTGACCAACTCTATGCAGAGTACGATGATGTGTGGCCCTATGCTTCTGTGTTATATGTAAAAAAAACACTAACAGCCAAATAGCTCTGTGTAAGCTATTTAGCTTTGTTAATGTTTGTTAAGGATAGCTTAGAGTAAATAAAACAAAGCGCCATGGTGCTTGCCAGCGCTGGCCGTCCTAGCTCTTTTTGTGAAGGGGCATGGGGTAGCAAGATGGAAAACAACAATGAAGGGGTAGGGGGTGGGATGGATAGGGAGACCTATTTTATTTATAAGCCTCAGGACACTAAAAGCTGTTCGGATGTGAGGGTGATCTGGCTGCGGGTTGAGATGGGGCTGGTGGGATATGGAAAGACGCACCAGGAGATGGATGACTGTGGGAGACAAAACATGGCCCCTAGTGGGGAGTACTCAAACAAAAAGAAAAGAGTAGCTCCTAAACCGGAGCAGTGGATGGACACAAGTACTTGGTCCATGCTCTGGGGGAGGGATAAACACAATTAGAGGCATGGCGCACGCAAGACAAATGGGGACAAAGGATATGAGAGCGACAATGTAGTGAGCAAATGGTAAGCCTATGGGTGGATTGAAGCCTACAAATTCAAAACAACATGTCTCTTTGAGACCGCGCATGAGCTGTCTAGCCGAGACCTCAAAATGGAAAATAAATCCCAATATTTAATTTTAATAAATTATTTTAAACAAAATTACCTACAATATGTACAACATACAATAGCTAAAAAGTGTGTTACAAAAAAGATATGTACATATAAACATATTAACAATTTTGTGAACTATTGTAAATAGTAAACTATTAAATATCAACGTTACAATTCTTTTTTTAAAAAAATAACAATTTAATTGAAAGTTCAACAGTAAAATCAAGCAAAGTAAAATAACATTGATGTTTACAAAACTGAAACAGATCTATGGAGCCCCATTTTAACAAGAGTTTTCAACTTGGCAGTGACGAAGTACATACCGCCGTCATGGGGTCAATCTGCGATAATCCCTATTTTTAAAAAAGGCATCAAAACCGAAGCAAAAAAGTACCTCCCCATTTCGCATCTGGATTCATCAGTTAAAGTGATGAGTAGAATACTATTGGTAAGACTTGAAAACTGGGTTACTGAAAACAAGATACTCTCCGCTGTTCAATATGGTTTCAGAAAAGGGCTGGGAACCCTTGAGCAATGCATTCACTTAGAACTCCTGATAAGCAAATATAGGCACGCTAAACAGGGAAGACTATACCTGTGTTTTGCAGATCTTAGCAGTGTGTTTGACCTTGTTGACCACTCTCTCTTGTGGCCAACCTTGCTCAGTGTAGGTGCCCCCAAAGAAAGAATTATTTTCCTTGCAAGGCTGTATGAGAAACTTTTGTGCACAGTGCAATATGGTCAGCGGGGTGAGTGTACACCACACTTTGAGGTTAAAAGAGGCATCCGCCAGGGCTGTGTTTTGGCACCGCTACTTTTTCTTTATTTATAAATGAGGTCGGCAAAGCCCTTAGGTCGGTACAGGCAGAAGCACCACAAATAGCTGGCAACCCCGTACCCATCTTACTTTAGGCAGACGATGTGGTGTTGCTCTCCAGAACCCCAGTTGGTCTACAGCGATTAATGGATACTTTTAGCCTTTTTATCAAGAATAGGAAATTATTAATTAACAAGACCAAAACATTTGTCATGGCCTGTGGTCAGAAAACCAAGAAATGTAAAACCTTTCACATAGAGAATTCCCCAGCGGAATCGGTTAATACCTTTTGCTATCTGGGTGTAACTTATTTAGGAAATGGGAATTGGACGAACAAACGTGCTAATGTACGCTCTAAGATGGTCAAGAGTGCCCAGGGGATTTTTAGATTTGCAGCCAAGGTAGGCAACCATCGCATTAAGGATATGGTAGACATATACAAGGCTAGATGTGGTGCCATAGCCCCTTACGGCGTAGGGGTTTGGGGCCAAAATCATAGCTAGACACTACAGCTCGAGATAAACTCTTTTTTAAAATGCCTCTTGTGCCTACCCCCATCAGCATCTACCGAAATTTCACACCGTGAAGTAGGTATTAATTATCTATCGGATCTCACCGCTTTGCGGCCATTATTGCTATGGAGATCCATTTGGGCCAAAGAGGAGACTAAATGTACTCAAACCATCATTAAAGACTGCTTACTTTTGGATGAAAGTTACAGTGTCCCCTGGCTCAAATATATTCGTGATCAGTTTAGTAATTTATGTAATCTCCCAATCCAGGGAGACCCAGCCTGTGTGACAACCATATCCAACAAGCATTGGCATAGCCAATAGGTCTCGCCTTTGGGACCTTATAAGTATTTAATTATGCAGCACAATATCCTTGGTGCAACATCAACTGTTGCATGGCTAAACACTTATAATGTCCCAAAGGCGAGACCTATTGGCTATGCCAATGCTTGTTTAAGTTAGGAGGTTCCATCTTCAAACCCTGGAAAGCTTGTTCCGTTGCATGGCACTGAAAAGTCACAAACAGGGTGAAGGGTTTGTTGAAGTTGTTCAAGAGATGTAGTGGTTTGCCTTGATGTGAGAGAGGTCTGTCATTGGTTGTCAAAGCTATGTTTGGGGAGGTGCTACTTCTCTATTACTTTTGTTGGGCACATTTTCTTCTGTGATTTCATGCAACAACAAAAAATGCTTGACGCCCCATGGTTACCCCCTTTCTCCCCTCCTTCCTTAAGGCTTGGTCCTCATGACAAGACTATCCTAGCTTCTCCCCCTTGGCCTATTATTCTGTGAAATAGGAGCGGTCATTGTAATAAGGCATCAGTCAGTGACACAGCATCTGCCTATCTAGTCTGTCAGACAGGGTGGCTCCTACCTCTCCCTCTACCTCACTGGATCCTTCCATACGTGCAAACAACCCCACATTGCAGCCACCCATACAACACAACCCACTTAAAACACGAACACCTCGCTGCCATGCAGCCACACACAGGAAAGGATGCACAGATGGCAGCATGTCACTCACCGTCAGTGCCAAGCTGAGCCAAGGCACCGCGTCTCCGGCACTAGGCCCATGCACCAGAGGGCCGCATTCACTAAGAAATGTGGATACTGCTTCTATCACCTTCACGCCTACTAAACGTGGACAGCTTATCATTTCGAAATGCTGTCTCATTTCCGCACACCCACAACGGTGAAAACTGGTCAACCCATTGATAGTGTGTCACCCTAACGCCAGAGACACTACCCTCTCACCCTGCGTGATCCTTGCGGATCTCCTGCGGGATCCCAGCGCCCCCTGGCATGCGCAGAACCAGCAGAGGAACACAGTCCATAAAACATGCAACTTGCCTCATGCATGCTACTGTCATAGCACCACAGTCCATAAAACATGCAACTTGCAGCTTGCTTTATGCATGCTACCATCATAGCACCATAGTCAGGGCAACTGGAATTATGCGATTGTGTGGCTGCGGCGATTTTCGCATAATTATAGATGTACCACATAATCCATCATCTGCCACTGCAGTTTTTAACAAAAAAAATTGTTTCTAGCTCCGAGGGTTCAAAAGTTACTAAAATTGCAGCGAGATGTGCTGCAGCTCAGTGGAAGGCCCTTTACAAAATGGGACTGGTCGCCTTTCTGTTGCTTAATGCTATATTTGGGTGTTAAACTAGTACTAATGAGGTGCAACCAATGCCCGGTGTTACAGTGTGTAAAACAATGACCGTCTCTCATTGGGTAAAGCAGCGCTGTTAGCGTTGAGTCATACAGCAGGGTTCTTGTATCTGCATGTATCAGGTATTTGTAAAGCGCAAACTAAACACCCAGAGGGGTCTCAAGGTGCTGGGGGCCGACAGGGAGATTAAGCAAGTTATTGCCCAGAGTCACAAGGTGCTGAGGTGCCGCCGGGGATGGAACCGTGAGCCCTGCGCTCCGGAGTCTGCCGCTCTGGCCGGTGCACCACATCTCTTGCCTTTGAACCTTCTGAGGTGATGAAAGGAGTGTTGTTGATTTGTGTAAACAGAGGGTTATTATTGTAGCACGCAGATATGCCAATGATAAAGTGTGACATAATGCATTATATTATTTGTATCACTATTGTTACTATTATTCTTACTCGGATTTGAGACCAAGCATGGGCAAAGTGCCTCTTTTGGGCCCCTGGCACCTTGCGTTTTCAAAGTCTGGTTAATTTAAATTTACTGATCTGCTTGTACCAACATTTACCCGACACTCAAAGGCAGGATGCCCTCTGTTGAAAATGTATTTACTACTTACTGTACCGATGCACTCCAGCGCCTGGGAGCGCCTTTGGCACCACATGGCACTTTACATGGCACCATACTTTGAATTAAGACCAGCCCTTGCCCAGCCTGTTTAATTAGTAACCACGTGTTCCTGTTTTGTGTCATAAGCTTAGGGTGGGAGGTGGGGGAGAGAGAGGGAGTGAGTCAAGGGCAGTTTGAAGCACAGCAGTCACGTGACCACGCAAGGCGCTGGAGCCCACGGAGACGATTGCTCACTTTCTCGCTGTGAATGCTCTCCTGCCCTGGTAATTGAAAAACACGCTGTGGGTTGAAAAATGAAAGGGGGGAATGAATCCGTCGCCTAA
Source organism: Triturus cristatus (assembly GCF_964204655.1). NCBI lineage: Eukaryota > Metazoa > Chordata > Amphibia > Caudata > Salamandridae > Triturus > Triturus cristatus. The sequence continues at coordinate 460,088,116 of NC_140590.1, read as the reverse complement.
GGGTCGGAAACGCACGCTCTGCCTTGAACAAATGGGGTGCAGGCAGTGGCGTAACGAAACTTGAGGGGGCCCCCCTGCAAAGTACATGGAGGGGGCCCCCCATTCTCCTCGCCAGTCAAGAGCCCTCAGGCCAGCGACCCGCCATACTGCAGGGGCTAACCCCAGCCATAAAAAAAGGATTCTGGTTCCTCTATTGGTCACATCCGCCCTCTCATCGAGCGATTTACATACATCAGTAAATGCTGCTGCGCCCTCCAGCAAAGTTACATAACACTGCCTCCAGCCGGCCCACCAAACACATCCTCCTACTTGATGAGCCACCTTCAAGCGAAGCCCTCTCAGTTAACCACCTCCAAACGCAGATCACTTCCGTCGTGCCTGCTACTAACTCATCCATTACACTCTACCCTCACCCCTATGAAACCCGCAATTATGCTTTTCTGCCCGCCTTTAAAACCACCCCTCGGATGTCACTGCAAACCTGTGACCGCCGCCTACTGCTCCCCTGTCCATCACCCACAGAAAGACTGATGACCGGTCACCATCTAACCACTGCCTACCAGTAAAGACAGAGCCTTTCAGCTGCTGGCCTCCCCAATGCCACTATGGAAGTTTTAAAAATGTTGAACAATCTCTGCAACTGACCACCTCAAAACATTTCTTCCTGCTAGCCTATACGACATCAAAGCCGTTCCTGCTACTTTTCATCCTCTGCATGATGCACACAATAATATCAAATGTACAAAGGGTCAGATTTTTGTTTCCTCACGCCAACATTAATTTACACTATGTACCCCACTAAACCATACCTGCTGTCAAAGGCAAACCAGATCCCATATGTAGCACCAGTCAACAAGTACCCCAAGGACAAACACCAGAGAGAATGAGCGATTCATGAATTAAACCTACAATGACAACGTAGCATTTCCCCACCAACTGTCAGCCCAGCGAAGTCTGCAACCGCACAGTAGCCATCAATACCAGCAACGTCTAAAGCGCATTTCCACTTCCTTTCTTTGGCAGCTCCTGATACATATATGTATGCCTTCTGGGCGCCATCTACCACAGACCACAGCATTCTTTTTGTCCCTAAGACTAACCGAATGCTGTCGGTGAACGCTTCTCTTCCCTCTTCCTTACTAATAACTAATGGAGGATAACGAAAAAAAAATATAGAATTTTCTTATGCAAATAGCGTATCAAGCACTTGCTGCCCGCAGTCCTCGCCAGATCCACCCAAATCAATATTCTGCTATCGCACCATCCTGTCACCCCTATTATTATCTGAAGATATTTTTTTATCCCTTCCTTGAACTGGGAAAAGCAATACTTTGCACAAAAACAAGTCCCTTTAAAACCTTTGCTACTTACAGACTCGCAAAGCACTTCCTTGTTTTACTAACTGTTGTAAAGCAAACGGATAACTCATTCTAGGATTGGGATTATTGTTTAGAGGTGTGGAAGTTAATACTGAGACATAGGATGATTTTTTGCATACACTCGTTCTTCCCTGCATGCGCACACAAAGCAACATTACAATTTAGCTAAACAAATTGTTCAGAAATGTACCGGAAGGTAAAGAAACAGCCCAAATAATTTTTACAAAGAAAAATAGACAATCGTCAACTTTATACCCCATGACATAAAAGCCTTAGCGTGCACAGCTTGCTCAAATCCACGCTACCTAATTCTACCAAACTCAGCACATTTGAACATCTCATAATTCCATGCCACACAATTCAACTATAAATAATTTAACCCTACATTCCATACCACATAATTACAATCCTAAAAATGAAAAAACATATATTTCTACTTCACTCCATACCACATAAGTCCACATCACATAATAACATTCCACACAACTTAATAGCACTCCAAACCACATAATTACACTCCACACAACAAAATTTAAGTATACATAATTCCACTTCAACCTATATAATTATACGCCACACAACATATTTACACTCAACTTTAAAACACAGAATTACCCTCCACAAAATACAACTCTGCAACATGCTACATAATTCCACTCCGCACAATTATACACCACACCATGCCACATAATTCCACACGTCTCACAATTCCACAATTTATCCACACACAATTCATCACACATAATTACTCCACATAATACCACTCAGCACCACATAATTAACCTCCACATAATTATGCTCTCATCCATATTGCATAAATACACTCCACATAAATCTAGTCTATGCCACGTAGCAACATTCCATATACACTCGTTCTTTCCTGCATACGCACAAAAAGAAACATCACAATTTAGCTTAACAAATTGTTCAGAAATGTACCGGAAGGTAAAGAAACAGCCCAAATTATTTTTACAAAGAAAAATAGACAATCGTCAACTTTATACCCCATGACATAAAAGCCTTAGCGTGCACAGCTTGCTCAAATCCACGCTACCTAATTCTACCAAACTCAGCACATTTGAACCTCTCATAATTCCATGCCACACTATTCAACTATAAATAATTTAACCCTACATTCCATACCACATAATTACAATCCTAAATATGAAAAAACATATATTTCTACTTCACTCCATACCTCATAATTCCACATCACATAATAACATTCCACACAACTTAATAGCACTCCAAACCACATAATTACACTCCACACTACACAATTCAAGTACACATAATTCCACTTCAACCTATATAATTATACGTCACACAACATATTTACACGCAACTCCAAAACACAGAATTACCCTCCACAAAATACAACTCTGCAAAATGCTACATAATTCCACTCCGCACAATTATACACCACACCATGCCACATAATTCCACACGTCACAATTCCACAATTCATCCCCACACAATTCATCACACATAATTACTCCACATAATACCACTCAGCACCACATAATTAACCTCCACATAATTATGCTCTCATCCATATTGCATAAATACACTCCACATAAATCCAGTCTGTTACGTAGCAACATTCCACATAACTACACTTCACACCATGCCTCATAATACCACTCAACATAATTTTCACCCAGCAGCGAACACTTCCACGTCACACATTTCAACTCTACACATTTCCATTCCACACCACATAATTCAACAACAAACTACATAATTCAAACCAACAACAGAATTACATAACACACCACATACATCCAATCTACACCACAAAATTCCACATCATGCTATAATATTTAACAGCACACCACATAAGTAAACTCCACTACATACTACTCCACAACGCAAAATACCATTCCAGATAATCTCATTCCAAGACACACAATCCCACTCCATGACACACAATCCCACTCCACATAATTCCAGTACACTCAATACCACACAATTACTATCCACATAATTACATTATTTCGCTACACAGATCCAATCCACACAATACAATTCCACAACTAACAATTCCAATCCAAACCACATATGTCCACTTGACACCACACACATTCACTCCACTCCAAGCAGAAAACACATAGGTAAAATACACTGTCCTTTACAATGTCAATAGCTCTAACTCTCACAAATCCGAGACCAATTGCATTGCAAATGCTTGTTTACCTTCCAATGCGACCGAGCAGATCCTGTTCATTTTTTAAATTTTTATTTATTTTATGGAGTTTTATATAGCTCGAACTTGACCCGTATCGGGTATCATAGCGCTTTACATGAGCACCAGTTGCGTTACATGAGGACACATTCATATTTGTTAGGCACAGGTAGATTAAGTGATTTGCCCAGAATCACAGGATGTTCAGCGTCATTGTTGAAACTCGAACCCAGTTCCCCAGATTCGAGGTCGACCGCCCTAGCCGTTAGGCCAACTCCTCTCCCAAGTATGAGTAAGAATAGGCATAAGAAGGGCTAAGCAGAAGAGCTGAAGTATTTAGATGTAAAAGTAGTGGAAGGTAGGTTCAAGTAGGAGTATGCAGGAGTAAGAGTGCAAGTAGGAGTAGGTAGGACTAAGTTAATGGTAATAAGGGCATTGGTAAATACGGTAGCAAAAGTAAGAATAGCAGTTAGAAGACGTAATAGGAGTAAGAGGAGAAATGAGTAAGAGCAGGAGGAAATAGGCGTAATAAATTGTAAGTGGAAGCAAGAGTATGTTGGAATAATAAAACGTAAGAGTGGGAACAAATATGAGGTGTAAGAGAAAGGTAAAATTAAGAGGTTACGTAGCACAGTAAGAGGAAGTATGAAACCTATGAGTAGAAACAAAAATCAGCAGTAGGCATAAGTAGGAAAAGTTAGTAAATTAAGTGCAAGATTAATGAAAGTAAGATTGAAAGAGACCAAGATGAGGAAAGAAAGACGAAGACAGCAAATCCTTCCATAGTCTTCTACGACTCCAGTGCTAACAAAGCGTGACATGCTTTTCATTTTATGTACACATCAGATGAAGAGCAAGGACCTTCCATTAAGCGCTATTGTAACACGCTTCAGTTGGTAACTTGCGTGCAGCTGAAATAGGTACAATTTATGTGTTTTATAGCGCTCACAAACAGCATAAGCGTGTTTCTTGGCACTATTTCAACAAAAGTTAACACTATGCCACTGGCAGAGGTGCAATTTGTTTTATTAATGGGTTGCACACAGACCGGTCTCTGTGACGTGCTGTTCGACGAAAAAGTGCAAGAAAAGACTTCTTAATACCACGTGAGCAGCACTTCACAACTGTTTGGATAAAGCTTAGCCGATGCCCGGGAGCCGAATAGTGATTTTTGTGTGTCTCTGGCGCCCAGTAGCAGTGCGTTTACCCCGAGGGCCACATTTGGCATGTTCTGATTTGAACTCACTATTATAGAGAGAATGTAATACTAGGTCATTTATTGTCACATGCAACAAGGGTTGTCAATCCCGGCCCCCTTTCTCTGTAGTCCCCGGCACCTGTTTAGAGGTGGACAGGAAGGAGCCCTCTCTCCTTCCAGCACAGCAAGCAATACCACAGAACAGCACCAAGGCCAACACAAACGGCTCCCGGTAGCACAGCTCATGTGCCCCGGTAGATGTGAGGCTGTGAGCTGATGAGTAAGAGGTTTAGGAGCAGGGTGAGGAGCTGGCAGCCTACACCAGGGTGGAGCAACAGCACCGAGGCGTCTACAGCAACAGGGGACGGGTCTCCTCAGCTCCGAAGTGTGAGGCCAGCACGTGGGAGCCATGCAGCGGCAGCCAATGCTTGTGAAGCAAGTAATCAAGCATTGGCAAAGGTAAAATAAAACCAAGCTAGTGCCAACTAACACGAAGGGTGGGACGGGGAATGGTAAAATTGGGGGCAGGAGGCAGGCCCGGCTCCAGGAATTTTTATTTGGGTGGGCCAAGGGTACATTCGGGTGGGCCACTGCTGGCCCAATTTATCGCTTATATATCTAGCCAGGCCTGCTTCAGGGCCCTCCTTTATCTCTCCTTACTCTTACAAGGCACAGTAAAACGCACTCTTTTCAAAGTCTCTTTCTAAATGTTATCACTCTCAAAAAGTGCTTTTCTTCCATGCAATGTCCCTTTGATGGGAAGAGGAAGTTTCTAAGGTGGGAGTATCAAGCAAGTGACACTACCCGGGCTTCCTCTGTGCGAGCCTTCAGGGAGAAACCCTCTTCATTACTACCTCCACCTGACCTCTGACTCTGCAGCGCACTCTCTTACAGGCTTGATTATCCACTTTTCTACCACCCTTCTCCATCACACCTTATCTCACACCGGACCTTGGGCCCTAGCCCCATATCAGCCACCATTCAGTTCCACTTTCACTATTCCCAGTAAAAAACAATAGTAAAATCACCTTCAAACTTGAAACATTGAATATAGCAGTAAAAATAATTAGCACGCATGATAAAGTATGCTCCACAGTTGTCCTAATCACCTGACTGTTAATTAAATAAATGAAAACAGAAAGGCCATGACAGGGCCGGCTTTATTGCTGGTGCAAACGTCTTTTTGACCTCTTTTTTGACCTCTTTCTCTGTAGATAGCTTAACTACCACCCTCCAACAGTACCCTTCATCTCCCCATAGCCACTCCCCCTCATGGCCTCCTCCTCAGACTCCCTAACTACCACCCTCCACCAGTGTCCCCCATCTTTCTGTAGCTCCCCCACACCCCATGACCTCCTCCTCAGATTCCCTCACTGCCACCCTCCACCAGCGCCCCTCATAGCTTCGTATTTCCCCCCACTCCATGACCTCCTCCTCGGATTCCCTGCCACCCTCCACCAGTGCCCCTCATCTCTCTGTAGTTCCCCCCCCCCATGACCCCCTCATCAGATTCCTTCACTGCCACCCTCCACTAGTGCCCCTCATCTCTCTATAGTTCCCCCACCCCATGACCTCCTCCTTGGCTTCCCTCACTGCCATCCTTCACTAGTGCCTCTCATTTCTCTGTAGCCCCCCACCCCATGACCTCCTCCTCAGATTCCCTCACTGCTCCCTCAACCAGCGCCCCTCATCTCTCTGTAATTCCCCCGAGCCCCATGACCTCCTCCTCGGATTACCTCACTGCCACCCTCCACCAGTGCCCCTCATCTCTCTGTAGTTCCCCCCCACCCCTGACCTCCTTCTCAGATTCCCTCACTGCCACCCTCCACCAGTGCCCCTCATTTCTCCATAATTCCCCCCACCCCCATAACCTCCTCCTCAGATTCCTTCACTGCCACCCTCCACCAGCACCCCTCATCTCTCCGTAGATCCCCCCACCCGTGACCTCTTTGGATTCCCTCACTGCCACCCCCCACTAGTGCTCCTCAGCTCTCTGTAGTTCCCCCACCTCATGACCTCCTCCTCCGCTTCCCTCACTGCCAACCTCCACTAGTGCCCCTCATTTCTACATAGCCCCCCACCCCATGACCTCCTCCTCAGATTCCCTCACTGCTCCCTCCACCAGCGCCCCTCATCTCTCTGTAGTTCCCCCCCACCCCATGACCTCCTCCTCAGATTTCTTCACTGCCGCCCTCCACCAGTACCCCTCATCTCTCTGTAGTTCCCCTCCACCCTGTGACCTCCTCCTCGGATTCCCTCACTGCCACCCTCCACTAGTGCCCCTCATCTCTCTGCTGCTCCCCCCACCCCGTGACGACCTCCTCTGACTCCCTCACTGCCACCCTCCACCAGTGCTCCTCATCTCACTGTAGCTCCCCACCCCATTACCTCTTCCTCGTTTTCCCTCAATGCCACCCTCCACTAGTTCCCCTCATCTTTCCGCAGCTCCACCCCCACTCCAGGACCTCCTCCTCGGCTTCCCTCACTGCCACTCTCCACTAGTGCCCCTCATCTCTCTGTAGTTCCACCCACCCCGTTGACCTCCTCCTCTGACTCCCTCACTGCCACCCTCCACCAGCGCCCCTCATCTCTCCGTAGCTACCCACCCCATGACCTCTTCCTCGGATTCCCTCACTGCCACCCTCCACTTGTGCCCCTCATCTCTCCATTGCCCCTCTCTCATATCCATTCCATTTGTTGTACAGCGCTACTCATATGAGTGTAGGGTGTCACAGTACTTTACATAACAGCACGCATTATACAGAGACAATAAATCAGTCTATGGGGAATGTCACATAAGCCAATGAGGATTACAAGGTGTAGAAATCACATCATCCATACTGGTGGGCAATATATTTTACGGGGGTTTGGACTGGAGAAGCACAAACTCAGGATTTAAAGAGTACTCCAGTGGTTGGGGGTCAGCTTTACTGATTAAAATGTATAACTGCCCAAACAAACTCTTTTTGGCAACATTAGAATAATGAAGGAATGGAGAAGTTCTAACTATATCACAATACAAAAAAGCGAAGTTTGTATGCAGCTCTTTAAAGACAGTTCATAGGTCACTGTCCTATGTTAGGATAGTAACTTCTGAACTGCAAGTAACACAAGGATATCTGTGACAGAGGTAGTAACCCACTGAGCTATTCCCATAAAATTCAGTTTATCAGCACTTAAAAACTACCAACAGACAAATGGTTACTCTGCAGCAGGATCGTAAATCACCAGTTATCTGCACAGTTTTTATTGTAGTTGTACATCGGGGGCAGTTTCACTGGGAGGGCCATGGCTCATGTTTGGGTGGGCCAGGCTCATGTTTGGGTGGGCCTGGCCCACCCGGCCCACCCCACCCTCTAGAACCGGGCCTGGCAGGAGGTAACATATCCTGCACTTGTTAGTGGTGTGAGACAAAGAAAAGGGTCAGCGACAGGAGGATATTTACAGCTGGGACTAATTAAAGTCCCAGATAACCTATCTGTAGAAATGTAAATGCTGCATTTTAAAACATATCAGGCATTTGTTATCAACCCACAACATAGCACGTTTTTTGAAGGAGCTCACAATGAAAACTCACAATTAAAACTGCTAGACTTACCGACAACGCTGCAGAATGTTATCTGTCCTGCTCTTTACAAGTCTAACCTCTCTCCCTGAAAGCCCCGGTGTTTCTGAAGAGTGCAGGGCCCCATCCTTTTTCCGGCTGGGCTCTGGCTGAAGAGAAACAATGTAACTTGTTACTTTGATTCTCTTCAGTCCTGCCCTGGGTCAGGAGGAGCTCTGAGCAGGCTGCAGACTGCACCTGCTTTCTAGAGCAAGCATTTCTCTTGAAGAGCTGAGGGGGCCCCCTTCACCTAACCGAAGACTGGGGGCCCCCCCGCACCGCGGGGGCTGCGGGGGCGTTTGTTACGCCCCTGGGTGCAGGGGGGCTTCTTATGGACCGTGGCTGTATGGCCTTTCAAATCACGTCTCCTGCCAGACGACTACATTGCTTTTAATTCCACGTTTAGCTCTGCTGCAATTCAAGAACATGCATTGTTATGTAATTGAATGTAGGTAGCGCTTACTACTCCGACGAGGCGCTCAAACGCTTTGCGCGTTCCTTCATTTGGAGTTTGCCAAACGCTCCTGGCAAATTAACCTCCCTATAGATAGATGAGTGAGTACCCGAGGGTGCGGAAAACGCCAGCATGTGTAGCATGTGAGAACAACCCCTACTGCTATGAACTTATTGGTTACTCTTAATGATACTGGAATATGTTTTTATGCTGCTTCTTTTATTTTATAAAAAAATGCTGCTAGGAAATCTATCATACTTGATTATTAACTAGACTGTTTTACGCACTGGATATTTCTATTCAAACAAACAATTGCTGCTAGGAAATCTATCAAACTTGATAATTAATTGGATTGTTTTATGCATTGGTTATTTTTATTTAAAAACAATTGCTGCTAGGAAATGTATTATACCTGATGACTAATTGAATTGTTGTATGCTTTGGATGTCTTATACATGTGTATTAGATTTTGTTTTTGCTTTTATGGTTGTTGTACATACCAAATAAAGCTCTTTAAACAAACAAACAATAATTTAATTCAAAGTTCAACAGTAAAAATCAAGCAAAGTAAAATAAATTAAATATTAATATTTACAATACTACAGACATCACATTCGGGGAGAGGAGTGGAATTTATTATTCTAACTAAATAAATATAGACTTAATCTCTAAATTTTGTCCTTTGATATTTTAGCACTGATGATATTTTGACCACAATGTTCTGACAATATTTTGGAGTCACTATTCGGATACCACACTGCTTTGGATATGCTCAAACATTTTGGTCATCTAACCACATAGAAATATGGAACAAAATTAAGTTGCGAGAAATACTTTCCAGAGCATCAACCAAAGTAGTTGGCCTGTTGTTTAGGGAGACCATTACAGCAGAGTGCCAAAAGTGCTGATCCTTAACTATTGCTATGATAATGACATTTACTAGTCAGTTGATAAACACTAACACACAGAGCTGCATCAGAGAAACAATTCAGATGTGGGGGGGCGTGGCCAGAACCATGGCTGACTAGACGTGTCTGCCAGCGCTCCGGCTGCCCCAAGGTAATCCGCACTATAATCCTGCCTTAACTCACTCTGAAAGATAATTTATCTTACCTCCGGGATGTGTACTGCTTGAGACCGCGGCGACGGATGGGGACTGGCGTGAGAGAAGCCGCAAAAGAAGGTCAGACTACTCCATGCTGGGACGACGCCGACAGAGCAAGATGGCGATGGGCTCCATACCATAGCGAGAAGCTACGAAGTGGCCCTGAGGAAGTCTGGCTGCTCTGCCCGTTGGAGCCCGGCAGCAGTGACGGCAGAGGCTGAGGGTTGAGATCGAGCCGAATGGTGATGCCCCTGGCATGAGCTGCGGTGATTGCTGGCTGGCGGACGCCTTGCGACATGACTAGCAGAGCCCCTCCCCGAGCCTGTTGGGGGAGAGGCTGTGGAAACCGTGTAATATTTTACTTGCCATAAGCTGCAGCCATTTTGGCTGTGCTGTCCATTTCCTTTGCTTCATAATTCTCCTGTCCTCTGTTGCTCATCTTTTTCTGCCTGTGCGATCTATTTTAGTTGACTTCCTGATTCAGCTAAAAGCAATGTACGTGCTGAGACTTTGTAGCTGCCAGTACCCCTGTTTACTGTCAATCATTTCTGCTGCCATAAGCACCCCTGCTCCCCCTACCACTTTGCTGACAAAGTGGTTATTCATCTGCCTTTGTGTGTTGAAAACTATTTCAAAAACTTGTCCTTCCTATTTCTGTTCACATGCTTACACTGCAGAAAACTGTAAAAAAGCCCTGTGTTCTGTGACTTCAGTGTACTACCTCAGGCAGCACTTGTGAGTGCTGTGTGGACGTGGTCCCACTCATGAGTGATTAATAAACTTGTTATTTAATCCTACTCCAGTGCTGATTTCTACTTTGTTGGTTTTTGAACCCGTGGACTAAAGGGTGACCCTGCACCAGTGTACTCCTAAAAAGGTATATTTCCAAAAGGCACCAGTAGAGGGCCCAGGTCGCCCAGAGGAGATCTGAGGAGGCGTACTGGGAGCCAACAAATCCGCCCGTGCATCAGTTTCTGCCGCCGGCTGCTGAGTGCGGCGGACGGGACGCAGTGGCGGCCCCAGAAGACGGCGGGACGTGCATCGCTCCTATAACCTAACAAGGATACTTTGCAGAGGGGCTTCCTGAGTGCGGCCCGGGGAGTGACAGAAAGCGAGGCTGGCAGTCGAGGTGCCAGAAGCTGGTAAGGTAAGGAGGCTCTGCTCTGGGATCCCAAGAGGGGCGGTAGGCTGTGACAAGAGCCTGACTCCGAGCCATAACCAGACGGCCCACGAGAGAGCACCAATAGGTACATCCACCGTGGGAAACGCCTGAAGGGGAACCCGAGACACAGGCTAGAAGCTGCAAGCTGGACACAGGCTGTCAGAGCCTGGGGTGATTTCAGGACACACCAGTGGCCGAGTGGATCCTCCCTCGAGGGGCCCATAATTGGTTGGACAGATGCAATTAGACGTGGGAGGTGAGGCGCCCCAGCAGACCATGGGGCTGTGAAGAGGGCCCAATGACTGTAGTAACACAAAGGCTACAAGAGAAGAAAGGGACTCTAGTATACGGTGGAGGAAGGCTGGGGCTCCCCCCCTCTCCAGAGTGTGACCATAGAATACCCGGAGCTCCTGAATAAGGCGCGCAGAGCCAGACAAGCAGGCACTTACTTTGTGAGGCCTTATACCCCAAAATCACAACGCCTGAATTGCAGTAGGTGCAGAGTAGAAGTGGATCTATTTACGCCACACGTAGACACTGCAGTACTGGAAACACTTGGAGTCATAGAGAGTGCTACCGTGAGAGGCCAACCAGCGTGAGTGAGTTCCCAAAGCCTGTGGTCAGTTGGACATCCCAGAGGTGCTTGGACAGTGGCATAGTGGTGCGAGACGCAGCATCAGGATGGCCAAGGATAAAGAGCCTAAGCCCCCAAAACAAGTAAAAATGGACCGCTATACCAAAGTGTCTGCACCGCTGACTGAGGTGGCCGGACAGTCCCCTTCCATGCCAGATATTGCTGTCCTCCTACAGGCAATACAGGCATCTTGGGAGGCCTTGGAGGGAAAAATAGCTGAAGTCCGTACCGATGTGAAATTGTTGAGACTGGTTCTACAAAAAGTAGCGGAGAGGGTGATGCAAGCGGAGCAACACATTTCGGACACAGAAGATACCGTGCACAAACTCCAAGGCAATGTTACCAAGCTAAAAAGTGCATTGAAGGAAACCATGTGGAAAGTGGATTATGCCAAAAATCGTGCGAGGAGGAACAACCTGCACTTTATATGTGCAATTGCGACAAGCTTGGAATGCAGAAAAGATAGACATTGCAGGTATCACAGTGTCGAGTCTGGCAATCTGGAAGGGACGAGGTAAGATGGCGGCTGTGGGATGAGGCTCAAGGGCGGAGAAGGCCACGAGGGAACTAGAGGAATAGCGCCCATAGGGGAAAAGGGCGGAAACAACAACTGCTAGAAAATGAACAGGATCCGGATCCACATGTTGCCCCACAACTGGGCTCGCCCATCCACAGCAGCAAGACTTCAGGAGCCTCTGGCCTGCTACTTTGCTCACCGCTCCTGCTCCCACCCCCGCCTGGAAGGCTTTGACTTCTGCCTCAAGCATATCCTTGAAGACCGCAATGCGCCCTTTAAGCAGTGCAGTTACATCTCGTCGAAGAATGTGTGCCGATGCCCATACGCTGTGCCCAAGCCTGAGAAAAAGGATGGGTGTGTTTATGCATTGTGTAGGAAAGCTGGTGGTGAGCCTCGGCAGAGGGGGTACCAACAGGTTGCTCATTTTACCAGAATGTTTGATGCCCTGCCGTCCGTTTGATAATTACAAGTCAAGGATAAGGACATTGATCCCCTTACCGCAGGGAGCCGTCTCCCACCCAGCTGGACGTCAGACACAGTTACTTCCTCTTCTCCACGCTGTGTCTCCTACCCCCTCCCCCACCTCTTCCCTCCTTCATTCTTTGCCTACTTCCCCTATTCCTTTCCTCTCTCCCCTGAATTTCTCTCCCCCTGCCTGTTTTGTATATCCTTATGCCTATGCTCTGCTTAATCTCCCTCCCCATTACCCTTTTACATTACCCCCTTACCCTTCTACATGCCTTGAACCAACGGATGTGACCTGTAACTGATGTACCTTCTGTAACAATGTGTAACTTGTAACCTATGTAACTCTCCTCATGTAAAGCGCTTTGATACTTCCGGGTCTAGCCAGCGCTATATAAAACTCAAGTAAATAAATAAATCCCTGAATTTGCGCAGCTGGAGGGCTGGCTCCTGCGGGAAAAGATATTGGAAAAGGCGATATCCTGGACCTACAAGACGCTTATTAATAACATCCCAGATGATCTGTTAGCTTTGAGGAAGACGTGGGACACCTCCTTGGGTACCCTGGAAGACATAGATTGGGAGGCGGCGCTAATGTACCAGAGAGAGGTAGCCATTAAATTGAGATTATGGCTAATTCAATTTAAAATTCTTCATAGAACACACGTTACAAGAGCCCGTCTCTGTAAAATAGGGTGAGCCGACTCTCCGAACTGTTTACGATGTAAGACAGAGACTGGCACGTTTGTACACACACTGGACTGTGCGTATATACAAAGATACTGGGCCAAGATATTGAGAGAGTTAAGCAAAATACTGGGGTACCAGCTCCCGAAAGATACTAAATATGTGCTGTTAGGCTGTTTGGCAGTAGCTAAGAGGGCTATAGCTAAGAGACGGGGTGCACCAGAACTCCCTACTTTGACGGAATGGAGAGAGGGAATGAATATGTACATGGGGCGGAACGTGAAACATATAAAATGAGGGGATGCCCCAAAAAGTTCATCAAGATCTGGCGTCCCTGGTTCAGATATTATGGACTGGAGCTGGAGGATGACCAAGGTGGGTCTGCGAACCCACACAGACTTCAGGAAGAAATTAATACTAATGATCATATACCGGTGGGGGTGGAGCGATGAGATGCTCGGTGGGGACTCACTGCCATGTTCTCAATAGTGTGTATATTGATGTGCCTAGAAACACGGGGATTGTGTAAACAATGGAGAGATGTGCAATACAGGGTGACTTTCTATGTGCCAAATGTTTGTTTGTTGTGTATCATAACGAATACAAATAAGACGATAAAAATAAATAAATAAATAAAAAATTCAGATGTGACATGAACGGGTCAGCAAATCAAGGTCCTCCCCCTTCAGTGTAAATGGGCCAATCAACTGCTCCTGGATACCCCTCGGCTGATAAGCGCGCTCTACAAATCCTCATAACATCCGCAGACGGAGGAACTCCATTTTGGATCATTGTTGAATACACCACAAGAAGATAGGACCCAGGATTCTCTTTTGATCACAATCGTATGGAGGGGACCCAGTAATCTATCTCCCCTTGCAGCCACATTCCAAAGTTAGGTAATTCACATAAAAAAGATTTGTTTCCTTGTTCTGGACTCTCTTTGTTCAGAATAATTTTAATTGTGTAGGTAATTGTTTATTAGTTGCATGCTAGAATAAATGCAGTGCAGTTGACATGTATCCAAAAGGTAGTTATTCTCAATAATCTACCTCGTTATTGACTCATTCTGTACTGCATAAAGAACCCTATTAAATGTTTGTTGTATACTTACCATGAAATTTATTTCAAACCTGTTTCATGCTTCTATTCAATTTTGTATGCAGCATCACTCACAAAGCCTTGTACACGAACACCCGAAGTATCTCGCCCAGAAAAGTGTGATATCTGGGAGAACCAGAAACTCTCTGTCCACCAGAGACCGTGTCCTCTAGCCACTCCGCTTCCGCAATGAAAAATCATATAACCAAGCGTTCTCTGGGGCCGCACCAAGAATCTGGAACTCGCTACCTCCCTCAAGCAGAAGAATTCCTACTTTGTCGCGCTTCAAAAAGGAAGCAAAACCTTCCTAATGAGCAAATCCCTCCAATAACTCTACGTTATTGTGCATTCCGCCTTTTCATGGCCTATGTTTTTGTGCATAATCTAGTGTATTGTTTGTCCATCTCCATGTATTAATAGTTCCCCTTGTTTTATTGCTGACATGTGGCTCACTGATTTTGGTACTGTACTGTTTATTGTATATAGCTCTGATTTTTGCCCTACTGTAGTCAATTCCCTAACCCCATCCTTGTATTCTGCCTATGCATATACTGTACGCAACGTGTTTATCCCTGTAAAGCGCTTTGATACTTCCGGGTCTAGCCAGCGCTATATAAAACTCAAGTAAATAAATAAATCCCTGAATTTGCGCAGCTGGAGGGCTGGCTCCTGCGGGAAAAGATATTGGAAAAGGCGATATCCTGGACCTACAAGACGCTTATTAATAACATCCCAGATGATCTGTTAGCTTTGAGGAAGACGTGGGACACCTCCTTGGGTACCCTGGAAGACATAGATTGGGAGGCGGCGCTAATGTACCAGAGAGAGGTAGCCATTAAATTGAGATTATGGCTAATTCAATTTAAAATTCTTCATAGAACACACGTTACAAGAGCCCGTCTCTGTAAAATAGGGTGAGCCGACTCTCCGAACTGTTTACGATGTAAGACAGAGACTGGCACGTTTGTACACACACTGGACTGTGCGTATATACAAAGATACTGGGCCAAGATATTGAGAGAGTTAAGCAAAATACTGGGGTACCAGCTCCCGAAAGATACTAAATATGTGCTGTTAGGCTGTTTGGCAGTAGCTAAGAGGGCTATAGCTAAGAGACGGGGTGCACCAGAACTCCCTACTTTGACGGAATGGAGAGAGGGAATGAATATGTACATGGGGCGGAACGTGAAACATATAAAATGAGGGGATGCCCCAAAAAGTTCATCAAGATCTGGCGTCCCTGGTTCAGATATTATGGACTGGAGCTGGAGGATGACCAAGGTGGGTCTGCGAACCCACACAGACTTCAGGAAGAAATTAATACTAATGATCATATACCGGTGGGGGTGGAGCGATGAGATGCTCGGTGGGGACTCACTGCCATGTTCTCAATAGTGTGTATATTGATGTGCCTAGAAACACAGGGATTGTGTAAACAATGGAGAGATGTGCAATACAGGGTGACTTTCTATGTGCCAAATGTTTGTTTGTTGTGTATCATAACGAATACAAATAAGACGATAAAAATAAATAAATAAATAAAAAATTCAGATGTGACATGAACGGGTCAGCAAATCAAGGTCCTCCCCCTTCAGTGTAAATGGGCCAATCAACTGCTCCTGGATACCCCTCGGCTGATAAGCGCGCTCTACAAATCCTCATAACATCCGCAGACGGAGGAACTCCATTTTGGATCATTGTTGAATACACCACAAGAAGATAGGACCCAGGATTCTCTTTTGATCACAATCGTATGGAGGGGACCCAGTAATCTATCTCCCCTTGCAGCCACATTCCAAAGTTAGGTAATTCACATAAAAAAGATTTGTTTCCTTGTTCTGGACTCTCTTTGTTCAGAATAATTTTAATTGTGTAGGTAATTGTTTATTAGTTGCATGCTAGAATAAATGCAGTGCAGTTGACATGTATCCAAAAGGTAGTTATTCTCAATAATCTACCTCGTTATTGACTCATTCTGTACTGCATAAAGAACCCTATTAAATGTTTGTTGTATACTTACCATGAAATTTATTTCAAACCTGTTTCATGCTTCTATTCAATTTTGTATGCAGCATCACTCACAAAGCCTTGTACACGAACACCCGAAGTATCTCGCCCAGAAAAGTGTGATATCTGGGAGAACCAGAAACTCTCTGTCCACCAGAGACCGTGTCCTCTAGCCACTCCGCTTCCGCAATGAAAAATCATATAACCAAGCGTTCTCTGGGGCCGCACCAAGAATCTGGAACTCGCTACCTCCCTCAAGCAGAAGAATTCCTACTTTGTCGCGCTTCAAAAAGGAAGCAAAACCTTCCTAATGAGCAAATCCCTCCAATAACTCTACGTTATTGTGCATTCCGCCTTTTCATGGCCTATGTTTTTGTGCATAATCTAGTGTATTGTTTGTCCATCTCCATGTATTAATAGTTCCCCTTGTTTTATTGCTGACATGTGGCTCACTGATTTTGGTACTGTACTGTTTATTGTATATAGCTCTGACTTTTGCCCTACTGTAGTCAATTCCCTAACCCCATCCTTGTATTCTGCCTATGCATATACTGTACGCAACGTGTTTATCCCTGTAAAGCGCTCTGATACCCAAATGGGTCATGTTCGCGCTATATAAAACCTTAAATAAATAAATAAATAAATAAATAAACACTATTAATAATATTAAATATAATAATCTTTGTAATCCACTATTTGTTTCCTGTAGAGCACTGACAGAGAGAGGAAGTCCAGACTAATGGATATATGGGATTGTTTGAACCCAGTTGTTTCAGGTAAGTAACCAAGTAAAATATTTGTCAGAGCTGATCTAGTGCTGTTTTGAGCTCAACTGAATAAACACAGAAAAAATTGAGTTTTCAGGAGTTTACTGAACTTAAGGTTCAGTTGCTCCCAAACCACGGTGCGGTCATGGGTGTAACGGTCAGCAGGCAGCGATGTCATTGGTGAGACTAGGGCAGCAGAGTGAGGTGGTGTGGCCCACAGATCACGGTGCAAGCAGCGGCTCGGTGGCGGCAGCAGTTGTCACCGTCGGTGGGATCAAGGGACACGGAGTCCGCAGCGGTGTCGGTGATGGTGTCAGCTGCTTTCCCTCTCTGTGGCAACTGAAACCCATGGTTCGAGCGGCAGCACCCAGAGGTAAGTGAAGTCTTTGCTGACCCTAAGACTTCGTGAACAGGAGGCAAGCTCTATTTCAGGCCCTTGGAGATACTCAGTGACAAGTGAAGAAAGTTCGGTCCACTCCTTTTACTGCCCAAGGCAGAAGCAGCAACTGCAGGCCAACCCAACAAAGCAACAACACAGCAACTGGGCAGTACTCCTCCTAGCAGTTCTTCCAGCTCTTCTTCTTGGCAGGTTCCTCGATTGCAGCGAGTTCTCTGAAGCCTTTTATCTTGCTGAGGCTTCCAACAGGAGGCAAGCTCTACCTCAAGCCCTTGAAGAAAACTCTAACAGCAGGATGATGAAAGTACAATCTAGTCCTTTCCCTGCTCAAGACAGAAGCAGCAAGCAGCAGGCCAACACAGCAGAGCAGGCAGCAAGTGGCAGTTCCTCCTGACAGCTTTTACAGCTCTTCTTCCTGGCAGGTACCTAATTCTAGCAGTAATCTAAATCTGGGCCCCCAATATTTATACCACATTTTCCTTTGTTCTCTTGTGGCAGAAGTCTCACAGCTCAGTCCAAACCAGTTCTGTCCTCTCTGGCCCAGCTTCCCGGCAGGAGGTAGAACCATCATTGTGCAATGGAGACGGGGACTATTCACATGCAAGGGAAATCTCCTACCACCACTCTAAATGCAGACCAGACCTATTCAGGTGCTAGTGAAACTCCTCCCACTACTATGAATGCATCCCAGGTCTATTCAGCCCAGCCCTGACTCATCCAGGAAAGGCAGGACACATCTCGACCCCCCCAGTGGCTGTCTACAGTGAATGCATATCCCCAGCCCCTGTCACTCCAAAGCTAGACAGTCAATCTACAACTAAGCAGAGGCACACAGGATGGCTAAGCAAGAAAATACCCACTTTCTAAAAGTGGTATTTTCAAACACACAACATAAAAATCATCTTTACTAATAGATGCATTTTTACGTTCTGAGTTCAGGCATACTAATCTCCATTTCTTTATCTTATCCCAATGGGAAGTTATACTTGTAAGATGTTACAAAGTATCTCCCATTCTATCCTATGGGACAGATAGCCTTTCAATAGTGAAAAACAAAATTCACTGTATTTCACTATCAGGACATGTCACACATACCAGTACATGTCCTACCTTTCACAAATACTGCGCCCTGCCCACGGGTACCTTGGGCCTACCTTACAGGTGTATTAAAAGTAAGAAAAGGGAGGGTGCACTTGCCAAATCGATATGGATGTCACAACTGTGTTCAGACACTGCAGTGGCAGTTTTGAGAACCCTTTGAAAGGCTGCTTGTGTGGGTGGCACAATCAGTGCTGCAGGCCCACTAACAGCAGTTGATTTAAAGGCCCTGGTCACACGCAGTGCAGTATGCTAGGGACTTAGTGGTAAATCAAATAAGCCAAACATGGAAACACTAATCCATTTACATAATTTACATGGAGAGCATATGCACTTTAGGACTGATTAGCAGTGGTAAAGTGCCCGGAATCCTAAAACCAACAAAAACGGGTCAAAACAGGAGGCCAAAAAGCAAAAAGTATGGGGCTAAATCTGCTGAAAAAGCCAAGGCTAACACACATACAGTGAAAATAAAACAGGAAAAAAATAGGCTTGGTATCTGCGAGGGGATGGACACCGACAGAGGGGTGAGTGTAGGGCCTGACCACGTCCAGGCCCTGCGGCCAACCTCACGCCACAGACAGCCAAATGGTGTGCGTCTAGGGCGTTGCTCCTTGTGGGCAACTCCCCGCAGGACACAACCGAAGGCCAAGCACGGTGGAGGATTGGCCATCCACAAGGGTTGGGCAAAGCCCTTGGCCAGAGGTCAGGCCATGAGGACAACCCATTGCTATGTTCAGCAGAGCAGTTGATTGAAAATGGTCAAAATCCCAGAGATTCACAAAACAAAAGCAACGGTTAAAGTGAGGTTATAGTTACGTATTGTTGTTGGAAAGTGGTTTATTAGTAGTGGTAAATATATATAATTGGTGGTGGCCGAAACGCGTAATGACATGTCATATGCTGATGCTGACTTCTAAATAAATCTTCGTGAAGCACGATTGGTGTCCGTGTGCTTTCCTCCTCGCCTGCCAGGAAGTGGAAGAATGCGCTAGGTGCTTGTATATATATATATATATATATATATATATATGTTATCCAAGGTGAGCCTGAAGCTTCAAGGACGCACTCCCAGTCACAGCTGATCACAAGGAATAATTGCAGAAGGAAACCGGAAAACTGCATTCCAGGTAAAATTGCTTTTATTTCCCCAACGCGTTTCAAGGCAACAGCCCCTTCATCATGGGTCACTATTAGGATATGGCATGAAAGTCCCGATGTGTATGCTGCTTTATTTTCAGCCCTCAGTGGGTCACGCACATCACGTAGTATTCTACACAGCATGCTGGGCTTTGTAGTCCTCATCGGCTTTGTTTTTACCAACAGTTGGCTTCTTGACACATCCTATAATTAGTCAGTGTTCATAACAAATTAGTATACCTCTCGTAGGCCCCAGGATGGTATTCCGGTTTGAATTTTTCTTGTGGCTGGGATGCACGAAGCAAAAGCCAATCAGGGCGATTTCTGAATAAAAGTGCACCGGAAATGAGATGACTTTCATTGCGTGATTCTGCCCATGAAGAAGAGGCGTTGCCTCGAAACGCGTCGGCCATGAGAACAATGCATGGGATCTCAAGACAGGCAGCAGTGAGGCGTTAATCACCATATGGTGGGGGCACGGTCGAGTGACCTTTCATTGCTCAGGGCACTTTTGGAAAACATTAATAGACACGGCTGCTCGCCGTGGAAAGGAGCACCATTCCGAAATAATGGAAGGCTGTGGAGCTGAACTTCAAACTCCGTGCAGCACCGTGTCCCAGTGCGTAAATCAGCCTGCCTTGAAGATGCCAAACCTACTAAGGTGAAAAACGATTTTTAAACTGCAAACACGACAATGTACTTACTACAAGAATGAATGACAATGCATCTTATAGACTTTAACATCCACAATGCACTAACCATGATGCACGAAGCAAAAGCCAATCAGGGCGATTTCTGAATAAAAGTGCACCGGAAATGAGATGACTTTCATTGCGTGATTCTGCCCATGAAGAAGAGGCGTTGCCTCGAAACGCGTCGGCCATGAGAACAATGCATGGGATCTCAAGACAGGCAGCAGTGAGGCGTTAATCACCATATGGTGGGGGCACGGTCGAGTGACCTTTCATTGCTCAGGGCACTTTTGGAAAACATTAATAGACACGGCTGCTTGCCGTGGAAAGGAGCACCATTCCGAAATAATGGAAGGCTGTGGAGCTGAACTTCAAACTCCGTGCAGCACCGTGTCCCAGTGCGTAAATCAGCCTGCCTTGAAGATGCCAAACCTACTAAGGTGAAAAACGATTTTTAAACTGCAAACACGACAATGTACTTACTACAAGAATGAATGACAATGCATCTTATAGACTTTAACATCCACAATGCACTAACCATGATGCACGAAGCAAAAGCCAATCAGGGCGATTTCTGAATAAAAGTGCACCGGAAATGAGATGACTTTCATTGCGTGATTCTGCCCATGAAGAAGAGGCGTTGCCTCGAAACGCGTCGGCCATGAGAACAATGCATGGGATCTGAAGACAGGCAGCAGTGAGGCGTTAATCACCATATGGTGGGGGCACGGTCGAGTGACCTTTCATTGCTCAGGGCACTTTTGGAAAACATATATATATATATATATATATATATATATATATATATATATATATATATATATATATATATATATCTCCCAATCCCCTGCAAAAATCCAAAGGATGACGACGCCTTGTCCTGGCTCAGACTAGTTTATTGTACAGTCAGCCGGTGGTACGCGTTTCGCCTGCCCTGCAGGCTTGATCACCAACAGTCGATACAAACTTAGACTCATTATTTACAAACTTTTTTTTGACTCGTGACAGGTCACGTGATGTGACTCCAACTTTAGTGCATTAGAGAACAGACTCGTAGTTTTCAAAGGGAGATATCGCCATTTCGCTAATACCTGATTAGTACACAATTGTCAGTGCAAGTCGTTATTCTATAAATTACAATATTTGATCTAGCGCACACATTACTTTGCCTAGAGAACATACTTGTTTCGAACCGGTGCAACATTCATTACACATTTGGTCGTTACCTAAAAACAGAAATATATTAATATATATCTCTGCAGCGGTCTTATATATGACTTTTCACTAACACGCTGGTTACATTATGCATAGTTAACATAATTAACATAATTAACATAACTAACAATTATGCCCAAGTGGGCCTATGGACTCTCCCTTTGCTAATACAAAGAATAAAAAACAATGTGTACAGTGCACAAACTCAAAAAAAGCTCCATTCTTCCAATTAAAAACAATCACAAGGGGGATTGCTGCTGTTGTCTTACATTAACCCTACTCATATATATATATATATATATATATATATATATATATATATATATATATATATATATATATATATATATATATACCACTGGCAATAAGACCACTACCACAATATAGGGCTCAGTATAGGCCTGTCTTATTATTCCCATGCTCAATCCTTGGTAGCTTGGCTGGGAGCAGACAGGCTTAACTTCAAAGACAAGTATGTAAAGCATTTAAAAACACCAATTCAGTAAATAATTAAGAAACGACACACAACAAAAATCCAATACCAATTTATAAAAATAGGAAACATTTTTTATCTTTAAAATGACAGCAAAACAAAAAAATCCACTGCAGGGAACCGGAGTTATGAATTTTGAAAGATTATCAATGTATAGCACATAGAAACCTAAAGGGCCTATTGGGACATCTGGTCACGCTAGACCGAGACAAAGTCAAAGTTTCAAGCTGACCGCAATGGAGCCCTGCATGGCTACCCATCACTGTAGGTCTTGGTCAAAGTTTTTACCTTCTGACTTAGAAACATTTCTGGAGCTTTTCTTCCTGGGGTCCCTCGAAGCTCTCAGCCAGTCTGGATTTGGTGAGGGTTGGCCAGCTTTCCTTGCAACAAGCTCAAACTTGTGGGCTCAGGGGTTGGTTCCGGTCCCCTTTTCTACATTCAGACTTAAAAACTTTTACAGAGCTTTTTCTTGCTGGGTCCCTCGATGCTCTTCACCAGGCTGGATTCAGTGAGGGTTCGCCAGCTTGGGTTTCAGCCAACTCCCGATCAACTCTGGAAGTTGGACCTGTGGAGCTTTTCAGCGGGACGGGTTGAGTTGGTTCACCTATGGAGCTTTTTTCCCCAAGTTTCTCCAAACTTCTTCAAACATCTGGAACTTCCTGAGGATCCCAAAGTGTCCAAAACTTACTCCAAGGGTCTGGAAGCTCCAAGATGGTCCTTGAAAGTTTGGGACTTCAATTCCCACAAGGCACTTAGACAAAACCCTTACAAATCCACTGGTAGTACTCCAGGCCGGGGATTCTTGGTGGTGATGGTCCAGGTGAGCTCCTTTTAACCTGTAGTTTGCAGGGAGTCCACTCTTTAGTCCTTTTCAAGCAGGTTTGATCCACAGGGCTGGAGTTCCAGATTATGCAGCATACGCAGGCAGTCAGAGTGCAGGGCCTGGTTGGCGCAAGTCAAACTTCCAGCATGGACCCTTCTTCTTCCTTAAGTTCTCTGGGTCAAGCAGGAGCTCATTCCTTCCTTACGTCTGCCATCTGGCTGGGTTCGAAGATTAAGGGTGTAAATTAAACTGGCTTCTCCTGCCTGTCTCCTCCTTCTATTAAAGATTATTGTATATGACCCCTCCCCCTTCTCTAACATTCCTATGTAGCAGAGCCCTGCCATCCCAGAATGGTCTCTAACCCGAGGGGCTACTTATCACCTCATCAAAGCAGCCTGGCTAATCCACTTAACTCTGACCAATTAGGGCATACCACTGGAAGGCTGATTTTTGACTTTCAGACAGGAAAGTCCTATAACGTCTTGTCTGTACATTTTAGCATACATTCAACAATAGCATATCGCTAGATTTATCAATCCCATCCTTGATGTTAGTTATTATTTAATAAAGTCTTGCCATGTTAACCTAAATGGCTGGGGATTTGCAATGGGGAAAATGACTTGGGCATTTTTTCCAAACTCAGGGCTTAAAAAACATGTTTTATAAGACGCCTGCCTATATCTACAGGACCCCACACCCTGGGATAGCTAGGGGAGACTTTAGGGGTTCTGATACGGTAAACATATTGCAGATCCTCACTCCACAGTGCTCCTAGCACAAAAGTCAATTTTGGGAAACACTTTACTACAATGTGGGTAGTGAAATGTGCAATTTCTCTAAACTCAAGGCATATACAACTTATTTTAAAAGGGGCCTCCGTATAAATACCTGACCCCCACCGCTTGGACACCTAGGGGAGACCCTGGGGGTACCTAATATGCCAAAACAATCTAGTTCATCAATCTTTAAGTGCACCAAACACCAAAGTCGACTTTGGGCACAATTTGCATTTTGAAAGCAGTCCTGCAACACGGGGCTACTTTCAAACTGACCTCAGGACTCAGCTGTGCACGCATGCAAGTGCAGAAAGGGCTGCTGGCCTCTGAACTGCCATGCCCTATTATATACTAGGGACTTAAAGGTAGTTTTGATCCCCCTGCCCTATTATGAACTAGGGCCTTTTAGGGAAGTCATGCCAATTATAGTGGTACTCTAACCTATAGTGTACCCTAGTGTATGTAGGTGTTTTCACTGTATTCTGTCTTTTCAGCATAGCACTGGCCCTGGGCCTGGTTAGGCAGAGCCTAGAGCACCAGTGCCTGTCAGCAAACAAATGGGGGGTGCCCAGGGCACAAGGATGACTTTGCAACAAGTGTAATATGATCTTACTTTACATAGAAACAAACCTCTAGAAATTCACTGAACAAAACAAAGGTTGAAGTGACGTTATAGATGGGTATGGTAATAAGTTCAAGGGTAAAGAAAGGCAAGGGCCCCCTGCTATTGGGTGTGAGTTCTTTAAGGCAGGAATAGTAGAGCAAATGTAAAGTCTTAAGGCAACTCAGGCAATTGTCATAACATATGATAGTGAATACATTTAAAGGAACCAAGATATACAAATATACCAAAAATATTTTATTGTCTAAAAACACTATTTAAAACCTCATTCTTTATATTGATTGACATGATCAATAGTTGAATCAATTCTCATGCTCACTCAAAACATATCTACATTCACTCATGCATTTTCATACTTGATGTACATTCTATTGGTGATCGTGGAGAGATGTATACTGGATTTAGATAATGATTTCCACAATTGCTGATCTAGCTGTTTGATAAAAATTATTCATCCAAATTCATGTTGATAGATTCAGCACTATAATGGTTGATAATCCAACACTGAAAACACAATGGTCTCTAGGGCAAGACAGCAATGATCGAAAACGTGGCTCGCAATCAGATGGAATCTACGCGCGTTTCGGCACTGAGGGTGCCTTCATCAGGAAAAGGAACAAGGTTAGGAGTCTTGATGACCTGAATGTTACAGGAAATTATAAATTCAATGCTGTGAATGCCGAGAAGGATCCTTCCCGTAGGCGGTGATATAACACTTCTGAAGAATATCTGTCCAACTGAATTTGCAGCATTGAATGCATAATTTCCTGTAACATTCAGGGTATCAAGACACTTAACCTTGTGGCTTTTCCTGATGAAGGCACCCTCCTTGCCGAAATCCCGCGTAAATTCCATTTGATTTTAAGCCACTTTTCGATCATTGCTGTCTTGCCCTAGAAACTATTGTGTTTTCAGTGTTGGATTATCAACCATTATAGTGCTGAATCCAACAACATGAATTTGGATGAATAATTTCTACCAAACAGATCAGCAATTGTGGAAATCATTGTCTGAATCCATTATACATCTTTCCACGATCACCAATTGAATGTACATCAAGTATGAAAGTGCATGAGTGAGTGTAGATATGTTTGGAGTGAGCATGAGAATTGATTCAACTATTGATCATGTCAATCGATATAAAGAATAAGGTTATTTGTAGTGTATTTAGACAATAAAATATTTTTGGTATATTTGTATATTTTGGTTTCTTCAAATGTATTCAATATCATATGTTATGACAATTGTCTGAGTTGCCTTAGGACTTTAAATATGGTTATCAGGTCATGCAGTATGTTAAAAAACCTAAAAAAAAATCACTGGAAAACACAAACGTTAAAGGGATGTTATGTGCGCAAATAATACAAAAGCTAATGTTTTAAAAACAAAAAACCACTGAAAATCACCATTTATAGTTTACTGAGCTAACTAGAATTTGTGCCATGATATGTATTTCTTATTACCTCACATATTACATTACTCGTGACAAGTTAAATGACATCATGCATGATATCATTGATGACATGTCAAATTACATAATTGAGGATATCACTGAGATTGATAAATAGATAGATAATGTGTGTGAATAGAATTAGAAATGTTCAAAGAAGTAGATAAACATACAAAAATAAAATTAAATAGAGAGAAATTCAAAACAATACTCTACATAGGAAAACTATGTTACTGTAAAATATGTTTTAGAAAAGTAATTTTTGCAAAAGATGTTTTGGAAAACAAGGATCTGTGGAAGGAGGATGCAGGTGGCACACATGTAAATCCAAACCTGTGTTTGGGTTGTAATCCCGGTTTCATCTGTGAAATTGTTTCATATTGTACAGTTTCAGAGCCCTCTCAAGTTGTTGTGAGGTGTCATAGATGCAAGAAAAAACGGAACAATAAAAAATAACTGCAAATTGCTCCACTAAAACCTTTCTTTATTACCCCACGAAGTTCACAAAATATTAGTCAGGAGGAAATTACTACCTTCTCATTGTTCCATAGTATTGTTATGTTATACAGATTTAAAGCAAATGGTGTTGCATCTACAGAAAATAATAAAAGTTAGTCTTGTGGGTGCAGAAAATCTATTACTTGGTTCTTCATACAGTCTACGCAGCAAAATAAAGGGCAACACGTTTTCCAGTCCTCTGTACCTTTAGCTGCATAATCTGTTGATCTTTTATGCACCTTCCAACTATGATTACTAGTCTGCAGGTGGAAGGTATCGAGTCTTATCAGACACAGATGTCACTGCTATTATTTTCATTTCAGTATCACAAAACCATTTTGGACTACAAAAAGCAATACTTCAGAATTGCTGTTTTAAGTTCTCTTACATGTCTTTATGAATTGCCCCAAAACATTTAATATGTGAATAAAATGTGAATAAAGCAAAACAAAAAGGGATGATGGACAGAGTGTTGAACATTGCAAGCACTCACCCCCAGTCAACTGATCTGGGTTTAATCCATCATCATTCTTTAGCTCACTCCGACACTCCAGTTCAGACATGGCCATATGCAAATCAGTCTGACCCTGTGCCTGATGGGAACAGTCCAGCCCGAACTGCCAAGCCATGTCTTCCCTGGACCGGAAACAAGCATCCTGGGACTGGTTTCAGGCTAATGAGCCGTCATCAGCCAGTGCTAGCTTGAATCCAGTGGCAAAGTGAGCAAGGGACCCACGCCTGGGCATACCCTGCCAACTTAGGGCGAACAAAGCAAAACCAAAGGGGATGATGGACGGAGTGTTGAACATAAAATGTGAATATTCAGGAAATATTCATTTACAATTGGCCCTAATAAAATGGGTGGTGCCCTCTTTACACTTTTACTAATAGAAAGCTGGATGTTGCGATTGATTCCCAAAGACATTTAAGTACATAAAAGAGTACTCAACAATTTCGACGACCCAAGCAGTTCCCTGTTTAGGTCTTTACCCAATTCTTGGTCTATAGCTTTAGGGCTCCCCCATCTCTCAAAAATAATTGTGTGTGTGTACTATCCGTGAGTATGTTTATTTATTAATTCACATATTTATTAAATGTTTTATAAAAGGTGGAATCAACCCACAGGATAAACAACATCCAAAAAAATGTAAAAGCAAACAAAATTAAAAACAAAAAACTAAGGCGAATAGAGGATAGCCTTTCATTGACGTCAATACTTTGTGTGTTGCCCTGTCCATTTGAGTTGATAATTTCTTATTGTTTAGTGTGCTTTGCTGGTGGTTATTGCTTTGAAAAAGACGCACAAGCTCTGAAAAATTATGCAAGAGTGTATAAGGACCCAGTGTAGCTCTGTAAGCCTGGGTGTGATGCTTTCATACTCCATTAGACCTCCATTTAATTGGTTGGAAGCAAGCAGGAAGCTTTTCAGTGAAACTAAGTAAAGATCAGGGAGGATGGTGAACAAGGCCAGTGGGAGAAGCCAGTGGCTTGCATAGTTCCAAACTCTGCTTCCTGAGGGTAATGTTTTAATTTTCATAGAAGGGTTACCTCGTATTATGCACTCTAGAGCTTTTGCCCATTGATCCAGGTGTCTTAAAATTTTCGTGAGTTGTGAAGTAAATCCATGCAGTTTCGTTTTAATGTGCCATTTATCAACCTAGGTTAGTTTAGAGCTATGAGTAGGGAGAATGCAGGTTTGGGTGAGGGCAAGGTAAAGTTTCACTCATTTAATGTACTTGCATTATGTCCATCATGTAAAGTCATGCTTGATTGGCATGCTGCTAAATTTTAATGTCATGATTTATTATGAAAACCCAAAGGTGCACCAAATAAAGTGGAGAGTGAGAAGATAATATCTGTTGGGATGTGGAGATGTGCGGTTGGATGCTAGTTGGTATGTCTGGGCTGAGATTTGCATTTCTTTAGAGTTGATAAGATTTATGTGGTGGTCTTATATTTTCTTTCTCAAGAATAGTTTATTGAAATATCACAGAGCAATGTGATCAAAACAAAGTCCGATGGTATGTAGCGGGCTTTTCAATTATAGTGCACAATCCCAAGGGCTGTAGTTGTCAATGTCTTATTGAGTGACAGACCTAGGTGCAGTGTTGACATCCTCCTCGTCTCTCCCACATTTACTACAAAACATAAACCTACGTGTACAGTAATCTCCACACAGAAAAGATAGGAGAGGTGGAGAAGTCCACCGTAGGTTTCTGAATTGCATTTGGAGTGTGTACTACCACTACACTTTGGATTACTACTTTACATATTCCAAAATACAGTTTATGAATAAGGCCCCGATGGTCATAATGGTGAGGATGGTACAATCAAGGAAGTTTTCTTTTGAGTGGATTGACTCGCTGGTGTACTGAATTATGTCAGGGTTTGAGATGAGTGAGCACTGTCCTTCCATGGTATTAATGATGGAATCTCCCAGTCGGGTGAGATCTAAAGGAAGATATCGTTGGTGTGGTCGATGAATGAAGTAGTGATGAGGCCTGTAATTGCTTCAACAAATAGCGGTCTGACTCTTGGAGGTTTTTAGATTGGGTGTAAGGTGTCTTTCTGAGAGGCAGACAGGGAAGTGGCAGGCAAGGGGCTCCCTGGTGCAGAAGGGCTTCAGTATAATCCTGAGGCGGCTTCCAGTGGTCTGTGTTCAGTATATTGCTGTAAGCTGTATCCTTTATAAATGATGATGTTTGTCAAGGATGTGTGTCCAGGTGGGTGTGAGTAGTTCCTTCTAGGATGGAGAGTTGATTTAGTTGATGCGTGGTCATGTGTGGTGTATATAGGAAAATGCATTGTGATTATCTGTGGGGCAGTAGGCAGGGCTTTTGACCTTTATCACTTTTCCCGACTGTCGGGTCAAACCATGTTTTTTTAAAATCTTTGTTTCGGGTGCCCAGGCAAACAGTGGCATAGCAAGGGGGGGGGCGTCAACCCGCTCTTTCATCCAGCCGCCGCAGGCAGCAAAGAAGGGCTTGCTACGCCACTGTAGGCAAAGGACAAACAGGGAGGCTGAGATATAGCTTTTACACTGGTCGTGTGGCTGTCTGAGTCATTTAGTAAGAGAGTGTCATGGAAACTTGAGTAAAGCTTGCATCAACAGGAAACCATGTTTTCTTCGCAAGACATGTGTAATGCCTCTTTTGCCTTCCGCAACGTGTGTGAAAACTCACAAGAATAATGTTTAAAAGTGTGTAGGAAAGTAGGATCTGCTTTTTATGGTTACCCCCACTTTTTGCTAAATGTGATGCTGTTTTTGACTAGTCTGACTGGGATCCCGCTAATCAGGACCCCAGTCTATCTGCTTTCTCCTTAATCTGTTATGTTTTGTACTCGGGTACATACCAGATTGGATACTGGGATACCCTCGTCAGTCCCTAGTGTATGGTACCCATGTACCCAGGGCATAGGTACCACAGAGGCCTCCCATGGGCTGAAGCATGTATTATGCCAGCCATGAGAGGCCATGCAAAAAGGAACTACGGGCCTGCCAATGCAGCCTGTGTAAGTTGGTGCATGGTGCATGGCAGGTTTACTATATCTAAGGGTCACTGCACTTAAAACCTATAAGTCACCCCTCTAGCAGGCCTTAACATGCATGAGGGCAGGGTGCTTGGTTCTAAGTGAGAGGGTGCCACTGCATGAGCAGAACACCCGTGCTGCCTACGGAGTCCATTCTCCCGGGTTGCCAGTGAGGCAGCCGTTTACGACATATTGAGTGGCATTATGCGACAGCGTGATGAATAACTCTAAAACGGCTAAAACAAACCCTATCGTGTTTGGTGTCAAACATGTTGGAATCATACTATGATTCCACCCCTCAGAACCGAGCTTTGTGTGGTCCCTGGTGTTCCCAGTACCAGCCTTCTAGCCCCGGGCAGCACAAAATGGTTGCTGCCGACCAGCGACACATTTCTGCCCTCCTGCTGCTGAGCCAAGCTCGAGCAGGGGAAGGCAGAACAATAGGCATCCTGTCACAGGGAGGTGTGACCACCTTCCAGACAGGATTTTGTGTATTACGGCTGGGTGGGTGCGCTTGCAAGCGACTGAAAGTCTTCATGAGGGGTGTTTTTTGTGCATAGTCCTATTCAAACCAGTCCTGGGAGCCGTTCGGCTCCTGCTCTGGCGTGAAACTGGACAAAGGACATGGGAGTAACCTCCCCACTGTCCAGACCCTTCCCTGAATCTTGCCATCCCTCTTCCGTGGGTACCTTAGGGCTTACCTGGCTTTAGGACCTTAGA
This sequence comes from Triturus cristatus, assembly GCF_964204655.1. NCBI lineage: Eukaryota > Metazoa > Chordata > Amphibia > Caudata > Salamandridae > Triturus > Triturus cristatus. The sequence continues at coordinate 460,057,396 of NC_140590.1, read as the reverse complement.
TTCGACGTAGACAAGATTCTGAACCAGAAACCACTGAACTTCGACCGTCTGGCCACTCTGGACTTCGCTGGACTTCGTTTGGGCTCAAACTCATTTCCTTCTCAGTCTGAAGCATCATCTGTGCCCATGCACCATACAGAATCCGAGCAGGACCTGTGGAGCATCAAGGACAACCAAAGATATCTCCCTTGCAGTGCAGGAGTCACTCCCCTGCATTTGCAGGCACCGCAACACTGCTGTCTGGTCTGCTGACCCTGAGCTCCTAGGGACTCTGAAGGCTTCAGCAACAAAGGAAGTGGGTTTCTATGTCCATCAAGGTCTGAGCTGCCCTTTCACCAAGTTTGAGGTCAGAATCCCTCGTGGGTGCTGCAATACCCGAACCCCTGTGCACTGTGTACATTTGCAAGTGCATATGCTTCTTTACATTTCCTGACCAAGTGGATTCAGCTCCAAGCAGCCCCATCCTGTGGCACCTTATCCTACCAAGAACTTCAGCCTCCTTGCACCTTGTGCTCCGTGGGCTGTTGTTTGGTGAAATCACTTGAGGTCCTCTTGAGACTCCTGTGCCTCCAGCCTGTGAGTCCACTTGAGGGCCAACTTTACTTTCTTTGGGCTTTCCTGGTTGCTTCAGACTTGCCCTGACTCCCCTTGCTGCGGTGTGTTTCTTGGACCTTGCTGGTCCAAACCGTACACATTCTTGACCTTTTGCATGGGTTGCCATTGCCATGGCTTGTTGGTGCTCCCGCCGGACACCGACCCCTCAGTACTCAACATCCTTTGTGGGACAGCTTGTATCCAGCTCCTGGTTGTCCTCGATGTCTCCTGGTCCCCGTATCTGCAGAGTCAAGAACTCCATCAAAACACCTGAAACACACAACATCGGTGGGCATTTGTCTACTGAGCCCCTGGTCACTCCTGAGTGACCCAGACCCTGTCCCCTCTGCTTTCAGGTACTTTTCAACAAGAATCCACCTTTGGATTCCAGCAGACACTTTTCTTCCTTCTAGCAGCGGCTCTTCTTTGAAGTCCTCCATTGGTTTCGACAGCTGTTTCCGACGCCACTTCAGACCTATGCACCTGGCCTCCCTGGGATAGGTAACTTGGGTACCTCGGCATCCACGGGTGGGGTGGCTCTCCAACCTCCTATCTTCCACGGGGTTTCTTCGAAGTCCACTGGGAAGGGTCCTTAAACTCTAAAACTTCAGCAGCGACTTTCACATAGAATTGTATGGAGCACGTGGTCGTGCTCCCACACTGCACCCGTCCTCCATGGGGTCCCTACTTACTCACCTTGGGTGGTTCCTTGGGCTCCCAGTGATTCTACGTCCTCTCAACACTGTCTTGACTCAAGTCGTGGTTCTTATACCACTTTCTTAGTATATAGTTTGGTCCCCCCTGGGGCCCACTGTGTATTAGTGCTATTTACTGTCATTTCTGTGCTTAAGTATTGTGTGCTTTGTGATTATCTCTGTGTAGGAGATACTGTGTCATACTAGATAGTGTTATATTAATAAATACATATTTTGTATAACTACTGTTTGGTTCTCCTTTCATTTAACCAATACTATATGGTTGCATTCCTGTAAAGCAAGCTGCTTAACATTTCTTCAAGACTAAGCCTGGAGGCTGCTCTCCACAGCTACCACTTGGATAGCTTTCTAAGGTTATCTTTGACCTCCTAAATCACCATAAGGGTTGTTTGGACTGGTGCAAGGTGCCCACTTTAATTAGTGGACAGCATATACCAGGTCAACTTCTCACAAGTCTGCACTGAAAGGGCCCCCTGTCCCCAAGAACTCAACCTGGTTAGGTTCAAGTTCATCTGGGACAGTTCCTTCACAGGGACTAAGATCATCTCCCTCAAGAGACTGATCCTCACTCTGTCTGGGGGGAGGACATAGCTTTACCCCTCCTGCTCCTGCTCATGGAAGGCCCTTGGTCCATTGTTCCAGGATCCAGGGCCTTTTCAGTGTTTGTCAGTTTGGCCTGTGACCTGGTCACAGCAAACACATATGCAGAGATGTCCAGCTTTGCTGCGTGAGTCCTAAGTTCCACTTCCGCCCAGGCTGAAGTCTTCAAATCATTGCCCAACAAACATTCTACTGGTAGGTCTGAGCTAACCACAACTTTCTTAGGGCCAGTTACCCCATCCCAGCTGAAAATAACAACTGCCAAGGAATGGTCAGTCCTGACATTGTTAGCATTGGTCACTTGGTACATTTTTCCAAGTATGATTTGGTTAGGGGCGACAAGATGAATGTCCCTGTATGCCATGGCCTCCTTCCCATTGATTAAAGGCTGCTGTCTGTATTTGCCCAGATTACTGGGACTGACAAATAGGTTGGCAATATCCATGCCAACATCACAGACAATCATAGCCTGAGCTGGAGTTCTGACTAGGCCAGAACCCATCTCAGAGCCAAAGGTTAACCCTACTAATCCCTTGTTCCCTGTACCACCACTTGTACTTGTGCTAGGGGGCACCGTTGCCTTAGGGGCAGTAGTGGTAGGAGGATTTTCCTCGGCTTTTAGACAATCAGCATCTCTTGTCCAATGGGTCTTCTGTTTACAGAGATAACACCAAGGTTTCTTTTTGCCTTTACCTTTGTTGGATTGTGACCCCCCCAGGTGCAGGTTTTTGGAGACCTGATGAAGACTGTATTTGATCTTTACCCTTGTCCCACCCTTATCTGCAGTTTTAGAATCAGGTTTCTTTTTGTCACCACCATTGTTCAAGTTTTTCTCCTTAACCCTGGTTCTGACCCACTTATCTGCCTTCTTTCCCAATTCTCAGGAAGAAGTCAGATCAGAGTCAACCAGGTATTGATGCAATAACTGATTTTGGCAATTATTAAGGATCTGCTCCCTCATAATCAAATTGTATAATCCCTTGAAATCATTCACTTTGCTGCCAAGCAACCAGTCTTCCAGAGCCTTAATGGCACTGTTAGAAATGGGGGTCTCTAGTTGGCAGAGGTAGGTACCTTTGTCCAAATAGGGGCCCTGGCTTCTAGTCAGGGTAAGAGGGATACACTCCTAAAATAACCCCTGCTCAACCCCTTGGTAGCTTGGCACGAGCAGACAGGCTTATCTCAGAGGCAGTGTGTAAAGAATTTGTGAACACATACAGTAATACAGTGAAAACACTACAAATGGACACAACAACAGTTTAGAAAAATAAGTAATCTTAATCTACACCAAAACAAGACCAAATGACAAAAATCCACAATACAGTATTAAAGATAAGGCTTTCAAATGGTAGAAATAGTTCAGTTCAATGTTGTAATTGCGACACTTTTCTCAAAAGTACCTTAGATGCGTCATGCAAAACAAACATAATGGCTGCAGGTAAAGTGATGCGTCAGTTCCTTACACTCAGGGGAGGTGATGTGTCGGTTCCTTACTGCAGGGGAGGTGATGCGTCGATTTCTTACTGCGTGGAGAGTTGATACGTCTGTTTCTTACTGCTGCCACCAACGATGTGACAGTCTAGGCGCCACGATGCGTAGATCCGGTACGATGCATGGTTTCGTGCAGCCACACAGCAGGCTTTCGTCGGAATCAGTGCGACGATCTCGGACTTTGGAGATCGTTACACCCGATGCATCGAACAGTGATTTCTCGAGCTGCAGCAGGCGCTGTGACGGTTTCTTCAGCGATGTGTTGGAAAACAGGTGCGGATGCGACACGCTTCTTCGGTGTTGCGTCGATTTAGGTCCTAATCAGCTGCAGGCACCTCTATGCAGGTTGGAATTCCCAGCAAGGAAATTCAGGGGAGCAGGTGGTGAAGTCTTTGTGTCCCTGAGACTTCAGAACAGGAGGCAAGCTCAGTTTCAAGCCCTTGGAAATCTTCCTCAAGATGACAAAGCAAATAGCAAAGTCCTTTTGTCCTTTCTTTGGCAGCAAGCCGCCACTGCAGGCCAACCCTAGAAAGCAAACAGCAAAGGGGCAGTATTCCTCCTTAGCTTATCCAACTCTTCTCCTTGGCAAAGGTTCCTCTTGATTTCCCAGAAGTGATCTAAAAGTCTGGGGTCTGGGCCCCTCTTTTTATACACCAAAATCCTTTGTTCTCTGAAGGCAGAGAGTGTTTGTACCCAGCCAAAACCAGTTTTGTCCTCACTGGTGCAGCTTCCCGGCAGGAGGTGGAGACAGCATTGTTTAAGGCAGATCAGACCCATTCAGGTGAAAAGGAAATCTCTTCCCCCTACTCTAAATGCAGCCCAGGTCTATTCAGCCCAGCTCTGACTCATCAGACTTCTGGAGCCGCTGCCCCTCTTCAGCCCCTGTCATCCAAAAGCCAGACAAACCTAGCAGGGGCACACTGGATTGTTTAGGCAAGAAAATATCTACTTTCTAAAAGTGGTATTTTCAAACACAGAATGTAAAAATCACCCTCAGTAAAAGATGCATTTTGACATTCTGAGTTCAGGCATACTAAACTTTATTTTTCAACCTTGTTCCCAGGGCCAATTATGTGAAGAAGATGTTATAAACAAACTCCCCGGTCTGTCCTATGGGAACAGGTAACCTTGCAACAGTGAAAAAGGAAATCGGCAGTAATTCAGTATCAGGACATGCCACACACATCAGGGCATGTCCTACCTTTCACATACAATGCACATTGCCCACAGGGGTGCCTTGGGCCTACCTTAGGGGTGACTAATATGTAGAAATGGGAAGGTTTAGGGACTGGCAAGTGTGGGCTCTTGCCAAGTCGACATGGCAGTCCCAGACTGCACACAGGCTCTGCAATGGCAGGCCAGAGTTACATTTTACAGGCCGCTTCTGTGGGTGGCACAATCAGTGCTGCAACCCACTACCAGCATTTGATTTACAGGCCCTGGGCACACACAGTGCACTATACGAGGGTCTGACAAGTAAATCAAATATGCCAATCATGGAACCACTAATCCATAACAACAATTTACAAAGGGAGCACTTGCATTTTGGCACTAAATAGCAGTGGCAAAGTGCCCAAAGCATCTAGACCAGAAAAACTGAGTCCAACACACAGCAAAAACACAGGAGGCAACAGCAAAAAATGGAAGGGAGACCCACGCAAATGGTTCCAGGTCTAACAGGCACTAGCCACAAAGTCTACCGAGTCCTGATTCTGTGTCTTCTGGGTGTCTCTGAACTTAATCCTGTACTGTTCAGTGGTTAAGCCGAACCCATCAATGAGAGCACTCCTCAGAACTGAATAATTGTCAGCATCCTCTTCTCTAACAGTGAGGAGCTTATTTCTACCTTTGTCAGCAAAGGAGAGCCACAAGATCAATCAATCAATCAATCAAATACTTGTAGAGCCCACTGCTCACCCGTGAGGGTCTCAAGGCGCTGGGGGGAGGAAGCTGTTACTGGTCGAACAGCCAGGTCTTGAAGAGTCTTCTGAAGGTCAGGTGGTCTTGGGTCTGTCGCAGGTGGTTGGGGTGGGTGTTCAATGTCTAGGCTGCGAGGTGAGAGAAGGATCTTCCGCCGGTGGTCGTTTGGTGGATGCGTGGGATGGAGGCGAGGGTGAGGTTGGTGGAGTGGAGTGGGCAGTTCGGGGTGTAGAAGGTGAGTTGTTTATTGAGGTAGGCTGGTCCGGAGTTGTGCAGTACTTTGTGAGCGTGGGTGAGGAGCTTGAAGGTGATCCTCTTGTTGACCGGGAGCCAGTGTAGGTCTCTCAGGTGGGCGGTGATGTGGCTGTGGCGGGTGATTCCGAGGATGAGGCATGCGGAGGCATTTTGTGTGCATTGCAGTCTTTTCTGGCGTTTGGCCGTGGTTCCCACGGGATAGTTGCCCACTGCTCTTGAGAGACCCTATGAACTATACAGGCCCTCTCTAAAGCAATTATCCATTTGTGGATGTCATCCCCAACATGGTAGCTAGGGACAATCTTGCTCAGGTTCCTATTATCAAAGGAATGTTCCTTAACTCTAGGGACACTGTTCATGCCACCATGGGACTCTAGCCCCAACTTTTCATTTTTCTAGCTCTCTGAACTTCTAGGGACTCTTTATCAAGGGCCAACTGCTCTTGCCTATGCCTAAGCTTAGCTTTCTCGAATTCAAGAAATTGGTATTCCTTTCCATAAGAATGGTCCCTCTGACTAGATACAGAGGTCCATACAGACTGTCCTGAGTGATTAGACTCTGAAGAGGGATATCTAGATCTCCTTGGCCTCCTCCATTCTCCTCTTAAAGTTCTGAGTTATCCAGGTGAGAACCACCAGGTTCTCCCTGGTCAGGGTTAGAGTCAAGGTCATAAAAGGTGTAACCTCCTGACCTGTTTTCATTTCCTGTCCCACCCACTCTCTCCTGTTCATCTGACCCAGGGGTTTTCCTTAAGTCATCTAGAAGTAACACCTCTACCAGGCGTTGAGTGTTGGCACTTCTCCCTGTCTTCAACTTTCTAGAGGCACACAGGGCTTTACGTTCTTGGAACAAAAGCTCACTGTATCTAGAAAGCAGAGAGCCACTGGCATCTCCTTTTGCAGACATACTAAGTGTGGTGAGATGTTGCACCTACCTAACCTATTGTAAACTAAACTCTCTGAGGTTGGAGAAAGGGTGTGCTAGACCCTTGACTTACCCAATCCTAAGTAGAACTTACTTATTCTAAGCTAGTATTATATGTACCTAGTACTAGTTGTTTTTCTGTTAATCAATACAAAGACTTATCTGGCAAACCAATGCAGGCTTGAATCCCAACCGCTGCACACCAATGTGAGAAGTTGGGCAGGTACATTGAGGTTCTGTAATTCTCGAGTCTGACTCCATTTTGTTCTGTGCCACCATTTTGTGTTGCCCTCATGTGGGCGTGTGAAGGTAGCCTGGCAAATAAAGTGGCCTGGCCTTCTTAGTTCATGTATACATTAACTAGGTTTTTTTTTTACTCTGAAATGAACTGTAAGAAACTGACCCCTGCACCTGAAACTGACCCCGCAAAGCCAATTTCCCTGATCGATCTTTGTCTGAGATTGCCAATAAATGTTCAGGACATCGTTAACTTTTAGTTTCCTTGCACATGCCTTATCTTGTTCAGCATCTGTTACCGTTTCTTTTTTTATGTTTCTTCATTACATGAGTTATGCTTTCAATTATAGGTTTGTCCGGCTTGTGGAGATTGAATTTGGGACATTCCTAATAATTAACTTTTGGGTTGGGATACTGTAAATTGAGTTTTTGTTATGTGACACTTTGTTTGAAAATGTACCTTATTGGCTAGAATTTTGTGCAGTGGATGTACATTTATAATGTGAATATTGGGTATAAAAGGAGATGTCTCCCCTTAGTAAAATGAGCAGTCTCCTGAGAATTTACACCGTGATGTATTTCTAGGATCACTGTTACTAGCTGCAGCTAATAAACTTGGTCTCTGATGCCATCCAGAAGAATTCCGTGTCTCTGTATACCAAGACAGGTGAACTCGAAGATCTTAGGCGTGCCCCTGACGCCGCTGGGTTAAACCCCGGTTCTTCAACTGGCGCCCAACGTGGGACGACTTCAGCGGTACTGGTCCAAGCCCGAAGATTGTGAGGAGCCCCGTGAGGAAATTCTGGAGGACGGCCGCCACTTCATCGACCCCTGCATGTCGATGTGGACCGAAGGTTTTTTCTGCGAGGCTTCCCCTTTCCGACGGCTGCGAAGGACTGCTGCCCTGACTGTCGCCCTGTCTTGGACCCTCTTGTGATGATTTGTAAGGCGAGACGTTAGACGGTCTTCTGATGGCGTGACAGACATTTTGGTTAAGTATAGTGGGTCGCTCCCACGACTTTGTTTTGTTTCTTGGTTTTGATTCGGCCATTGCAATAGTCGAAGCCGGGGGGTTGGTATATTTGTGAGTGTATCATTTTTTGATAACCCCTTGAAGTTTGAAGCAAGACTAGTGAGCTAAAAGATGCCTGGTTTTAGCAAATTTAGGAAATGGTTTTGTTGTAGTTGTGAAAGGGATTCCCGATTGGAGGACTTGTGTCTGATACCTCCGGTTGGAACTCCAACTTATGAGCTCTATTCAAAGCATGGTGTAGGTCCCATTACCTTTAATGAAGTATGGGTCTGTTATACAAGGAAAGATGGTGTTTTACGATGGCCCCAACATGGTAGTTTTGAATCAGATGTTTTAGATAACCTAGAAGTTGTGCTATTTAAGAAGAAAGCCCGGCCGGCGATGTTTGACTCTTTCCGCCTTTGGCGTAAGGAAGCCAAACAGCGAGAAATTAAGCAAGCTAAGAGAGATAGGAAGGAAAGGAATATATCGGTAATGCAAGCTGCTAGGCAGTTTAAGGAATATGAAGAAGATTGTGCGATTGAAGTGTCAGATAGACAACATTGCATGGCCATTGACAAATGTTACCCGGCTTTGGGATGTATGACGTTACAACGCATGCTATTACAACGCATACCATTACAACGCATTTTTTACAACGCAAGTACTACTACAACGCATTACTTTACAACGAATACTTTTACAACGCAAAACCTATTAAAATACTGAAAAGTGCTGTTACAACGAAATCTATTACAACGCATACCATTACAACGCAATTTTTTTTTTTTTTTATTTAAAAGTACAATAAAATCTGGCACGGGATGCAGGGAAATTAGGGGTTTAGGGTGGGGAAGTGTATTAAAATGTGGAGAAAAACTGAGCGTAAATCTACTGAAATGCATTACCAAATTAATACTCAAGTATAAAAATTAATACTCGAGTATTAAAATTAATACTCAAAATCCCCCATAAAATTCCGTTTTCACACATTTCAAAGTTTTACAAAAAGAACGATAGATTTAACAACAGTACATACACATTTTTATCATGATTACATCGGAAAGTAAGTAAACAGAGTAAAACAGAAGACACATACACATAGGCGCCATTTTAACCATCTCACTTGTAAAACTTGTCCTACAACACTTTCTATGAAAACAATACCAAAAGACATGTTCCAAAATGGATGCCAAAACGGAGCAAATGAATGAAAACAATACATTTTAAAATGCATTTTTAAATTATCATTTTCCACAGTAAAATAAAGTATAAAAAAAAACACAACAAACGCAGTTTTTAAAAAAATTAATAGTGACACAGAGTAAAACTTATAAATACCAGGAAGACACCATTTTCCAATCAGTTGATTATCAACTACCAGAGAGACCAGACGTCAAAACCTGACCCTCTGTCACCTCCACTGCGACCTCCTCAGAGAGAGCACTGAATTCGTTCGGAAAAGCATTATTAGTAGACAACTACTAGTAAGTCAATAAAATATTTTTATACCATGGTTTAGCGTAAAATATGTTTGCTTTCCATACAAAATATATTTTAAAATTTTTAATATTAACTTTTAAAATGTACTGTTTCTAATTTGTTATCACTAAAAATATATACCAACTTAAACCAACTACTTTCTTTTCCAAAAACAGAAACTTGCAAAATATTGAGAATCAAGAATTGGTGTACCTAATTTTGCATCACCTCCACGTAATCGACTCACCTTTACTATTGTGAAGGTAAATGTAATTTAATTTTAATTATTTTACTTTAAAAATATATTTTTAGCATTAGCTAAAGTGTTGTATTGCAAAGGTAACTTTTTTTTTCCCCTCATTCTCACTACATCATAAACGAAATTATACCATGGTGCAGGGGTAACAATTACTAATAAGACTTCAGTTAGGTACTACATCTGAAAAAGCGTTTCATGTTACTGAGGTAACTATTAGTTTTCTTAGTCCCAGAATGTTCAGCAGTACAGTAATAGAGTGATAGTGTAGGTGTATCCATTATTACTCTTATTTTAAAATGCATTCAATGTGTATTATGTTTTGCTTAACCAATTGTTACTCATACTCATTTGTCAAATATCATATTTTTCAAAAATGGGTTGTTTTTTTTAACCAACGTTGGCTAAGTAACATTAATTTATATAAAAAAAAAAAAATTCCAGAGTAAATCGGTTACAAAAAAATAACTTTATCCTGCAGCAAGCATTACCTTAAAGGCACGAGAACAAACAACAACTGAAAAAGGTATTTTACATTATCAGTGTTATAATTTCCACAAATTAATAGTCATTCCTTTTGCAATTGTTACTCAACTAAAGTGCAGAAATAGGATAACTGATGGATAGTGTAGGGGTACAATTAAGTATTCTAACTCCAGGAAGGTGCAGCAGTAGGGAAAGTGTTGGATGGTGTAGGGGTACATTTCTCTATTTTAACTCCAGGAAGATGCAGTAGTTAGGAAAGTGTTATGTAGTTTTAGTTATATTCTATGTCATAATTTTTAAAAGTTAATCTGAATTTACATTTTAAAACAACGTTAAGTTTTTTTTTTTCCTCTTTTTTTTCCAAAGACAATTGTTTGTTTCGTTGCTGAAAGATTCTTTCGATCACATACCTTACAACTCCAGCCAACAGGCCAATTCAACTTTACAAGCCTCACCAAGAAAAGCATTTTCAAAAAAACAAGGTATTGTTATACAGCATTGTTTTTAAACCTTCAATATGTTAGACTAACCATTTAATTGTTAATGTAAATAAAATTCAAAAATAATTATAAAAAGAGTTGCAGTTTGAAGAATTTTTTTTCAGAACTCAAGGTTGGTGCAGCATTAGGGAAAGTGTTGGATGGTGTAGGGATGCAATTTACTATTCCAACTCCAGGAAGGTGCAGCAGTAGGGAAAGTGTTGGATGGTGTTGGGGTGCAATTTACTATTCCAACTCCAGGAAGGTGCAGCAGTAGGGAAAATGTTGGATGGTGTAGGAGTGCAATTTACTATTCCAACTCCAGGTAGGTGCAGCAGTAGGGAAAGTGTTGGATGGTGTAGGGGAGCAATTTACTATTCCAACTCCAGGAAGGTGCAGCAGTATGGAAAGTGTTGGATGGTGTAGGGGTGCAATTTACTATTCCTACTCCAGGAAGGTGCAGCAGTAGGGAAAGTATTGGATGGTGTAGGGGTGCAATTTTCTATTCCAACTCCAGGAAGGTGCAACAGTAGGGAAAGTGTTATGTACTATAAGTTAAAATGAATATAATTTTTGCAAAAAGTTATTGTAAATTTGCATTTCTCTACAACGTTCAGTTTTCTCATTTTTTCCTTTTTTCACTTTTGCAGACAATTGTTTTTGTTTTGCTATTCCAATCAACACATAATTGTCTACTCCAGCCTACAGGCCATTCCCACTTAAGAAGACTCACCAAGAAAACCAATTTCAAAAAAACAAGGTATTTTTAAACAACATTATAAGGTGCAGCAGTATGAAAGTGTTGGATGGTGTAGGGGTGCAATTTACTATTCCAACTCCAGGAAGGTGCAGCAGTAGGGAAAGTGTTGGATGGTGTAGGGGTGCAATTTACTATTCCAACTCCAGGATGGTGCAGCAGTAGGGAAAGTATTGGAGGGTGTAGGGGTGCAATTTTCTATTCCAACTCCAGGAAGGTGCAGCAGTAGGGAAAGTGTTGGATGGTGTAGGGGTGTAATTTACTATTCCAACTCCAGGAAGGTGCAGCAGTAGGGAAAGTGTTGGATGGTGTAGGGGTGCAATTTACTATTCCAACTCCAGGAAGGTGCAGCAGTAGGGAAAGTGTTGGATGGTGTAGGGGTGCAATTTACTATTCCAACTCCAGGAAGGTGCAGCAGTAGGGAAAGTGTTGGATGGTGTAGGGGTGCAATTTACTATTCCAACTCCAGGAAGGTGCAGCAGTAGGGAAAGTATTGGATGGTGTAGGGGTGCAATTTACTATTCCAACTCCAAGAAGGTGCAGCAGTAGGGAAAGTATTGGATGGTGTAGGGGTGTAATTTACTATTCCAACTCCAAGAAGGTGCAGCAGTAGGGAAACTGTTGGATGGTGTAGGGGTGCAATTTACTATTCCAACTCCAGGAAGGTGCAGCAGTAGGGAAAGTGTTGGATGGTGTAGGAGTGCAATTTACTATTCCAACTCCAGGTAGGTGCAGCAGTAGGGAAAGTGTTGGATGGTGTAGGGGTGCAATTTACTATTCCAACTCCAGGAAGGTGCAGCAGTAGGGAAAGTATTGGATGGTGTAGGGGTGCAATTTACTATTCCAACTCCAAGAAGGTGCAGCAGTAGGGAAACTGTTGGATGGTGTAGGGGTGCAATTTACTATCCCAACTCCAGGAAGGTGCAGCAGTAGGGAAAGTGTTGGATGGTGTAGGGGTGCAATTTACTATTCCAACTCCAGGTAGGTGCAGCAGTAGGGAAAGTGTTGGATGGTGTAGGGGTGTAATTTACTATTCCAACTCCAAGAAGGTGCAGCAGTAGGGAAACTGTTGGATGGTGTAGGGGTGCAATTTACTATTCCAACTCCAGGAAGGGGCAGCAGTAGGGAAAGTGTTGGATGGTGTAGGAGTGCAATTTACTATTCCAACTCCAGGTAGGTGCAGCAGTAGGGAAAGTGTTGGATGGTGTAGGGGTGCAATTTACTATTCCAACTCCAGGAAGGTTTAGCAGTAGGGAAAGTGTTGGATGGTGTAGGGGTGTAATTTACTATTCCAACTCCAAGAAGGTGCAGCAGTAGGGAAACTGTTGGATGGTGTAGGGGTGCAATTTACTATTCCAACTCCAGGAAGGTGCAGCAGTAGGGAAAGTGTTGGAAGGTGTAGGGGTGCAATTTACTATTCCAACTCCAGGTAGGTGCAGCAGTAGGGAAAGTGTTGGATGGTGTAGGGGTGCAATTTACTATTCCAACTCCAGGAAGGTGCAGCAGTAGGGAAAGTGTTGGATGGTGTAGGGGTGCCATTTACTATTCCAACTCCAAGAAGGTGCAGCAGTAGGGAAAGTGTTGGATGGTGTAGGGGTGCAATTTACTATTCCAACTCCAGGAAGGTGCAGCAGTAGGGAAAGTGTTGGATGGTGTAGGGGTGCAATTTACTATTCCAACTCCAGGAAGGTGCAGCAGTAGGGAGAGTTTTGGATAGTGTAACTGTTATATTTTAGGTATGTCATTTAATTTTTCAGACTAATTTGTTTTTCTTCTCTTCTCTTTTCAGATAATGTCTAGTCTGGAAGCTGCAAAGTATATTAAATCCAGGAAGGGCAAAAATTTATTAAACCATGGAGGATACATATATAGTAAGGAAAGAATAAGTTTAACTAGAAATCATTGGAGGTGTGTGCAATACTACACTACCCATTGCAGTGGCAGAGCGGTTACTGTTGATAATTTAGTTGTGAAAACCACAGAACATAACCACTCTGCCTCTGCAATGGAGGTAGAAATTAGAGAAACAGTGAACGAAATGAAAGCTATTGCAAGCACCTCCAATGATTCTACAGGATCCATTTTAAGAGAGGTTGCACAGCATGTCCCCAGTCATGTTGCTAGTAACATGCCTATAATTCCTAATTTGAGAAGAATTATTCAAAGACAAAAGCAGGCAAGTAACATTCAATTATCTACACCACATTCTTTCTCTGACATTAGAATTCCACATGATCTTTCTATTTCTTTTTCTGATGAACCTTTCCTTCTGCATGACAACGAAAACCCTCAGAAACGAATTCTCATTTTTAGTACCCCACGTAACCTTGCTAAGTTAGAAAGTAGTGAAATTTGGATGATGGATGGGACGTTTAAAAGTACACCCCATCCTTTCACTCAAATTTACACTATACATGCCAAAATTAACAATAGTGTAATTCCCTTAGTATATAGTTTGCTACCTGATAAGACTTCTGCAACATACACTGAACTTTTATCAGTGATTAAAAGTAAAACATCTCAAAGTCCTCGGAAAATAATTATTGATTTTGAATTGAGCATGATCAATGTGATCACTAAAACGTACACGGATACCCAAATTCAGGGATGTTTTTTTCATTTTTCCCAGGCATTTTGGCGTAAATTACAAAAAACATCCCTAGTTGCAGAATATTCTCGTGATAGCAAACTACAATTTGAACTAAAAAAATTAACTGCACTTTGTTTTGTTGCTCCCGATAGTGTGGACGAGTACTACACTGCAATTATAGAATCTGTTTATTATACGAGTAACGAAGAAAAATTGGCACCCATTCTAAATTATTTCGAGGACACATGGATTGGACACCTAAGCAGATCGGGTCGCAGGAGGAAGCCACGATTCCATGTGGAGTGGTGGAACTGCTACACGAGTTGTTTAGAGGGAGAAGCAAAAACAAACAATGCCATTGAGGGATGGCATAACTCCTTCAACCACACAATTGGCAAACCTCATCCAAACTTCTACTCTTTTTTGGAAACTTTGAAGAAGGAGCAAAGTTTTCAAGAAATGAGAATAGCCCAAACACTCGCAGGTAGTCTAAACCCACGAGTAACAGTCAAAACAAGGGAAATGTCTGAGAGACTATTGGCTATTGTACAACAATTTTCGTTGTGTGTGGCTATAGACTACCTGGAAAATCTTTCTAACATTCTTTCTTTCTAAAATTAGTTTTTAACTTACTTTCTTGCTTTGCTTCAAATGTAAATATTTTTCAAATTACAATTGGCATACAATGTTTTTTCTAAAAAATTTTTCAAACATACAAGTCGGGTCCTTTTTTTTTTTTTCAAATCTTCATTTCTATCAAAACTACCAATGTCAACAAATTTACTGTCCCATAGTATTGGACCAATTTTTCAACATCCGAACGCCATTAATATAATTACACAAAACTTCGTTTTTAATTTCCGACCTAAAAAATCACCAAAACTCAAACCAATCTAAATTGTACATGTCAAGCCATAATCCAAAATGCACATTGCTGCATAAACACCAATTTGTATTCAATCATTAATTCCCAAAATTTACGAGTACGCTATTTTTTTTCACTTAGAAATGAAGATCAAAATCACTTTTTCTAGTTCCGAAGTAAAGAAATAAACTTTGTGAACAGTAACTCTAAATTTTTTAAAAGTTACATACATTTTTTTTATAAACAAATAACTTTTCACGACCCGACATAGGCATACATTAATGACATTATTGTGGACATGTTTAAAAACATTTAAAACATCAATTAGTTTTCCTGCAACCTCTCCTTATTCTTTCCTCACTATATATGTATCACTATTAAAGGTTTAATCTATAATTTAAATTGAAAATATTTCCTACCTGGACGCAGATCAGCTTCCTGCTGCTTCCTCCTCCGATGCTCTTCAAAATGGCGCATTACGTCGACGCTCACGTCATTACGTCATCGCGTGCATCAATATTTATAACGGACTACTTTATTTAACTAATCTGTAAATAAATGTTTAAAAATGTAATTAAAATATTTATATGTTTTCTAAAAAATGTTACTTGCTATGCAAAAATAAATAAAAATATGGTTTATTTTTTACGGATTTTTCAATAAATAAATATTTTGAAAACATTATTTGTTTACTGTTATTATTTTTTAAATTGTAATTTATTCATTAAAAATGTAACTTTTTTAATGTAAATTTACTAAATGTGTTCCTTACCTCGACTCTATTGTCTTTTTCCTTCAAAACTTGCTCTTTCTTCGCTTTCTGATCCTTCTTTTCTTGTTCCGCGGGTTCTATATTCTGAAGCTCCCAAAATAAATGAAGGACAAATAAGCTCATAGACTTCAATGCAAAAAAGTGGGAATTTTTTTTTAAAGTAAGTTCTTTTTTTCCTGCTCTTTTTTTTTAAGGTATTATTATTTCTGAAATGCATTTCTTATGACTCTTTTAATATTAAAAATATATATATATTTTTTTAACATTTCTCTAATTTTTTATTATAATACTCCAAAAGTACTCTTCCTGTTTTTTGGACAAACATTAAACTTTATATAAGAAACTTAAAAATACTCTAGTATTAATCTTTCTTAATACTAATTTTTTCTATAATTTACTGTTATTAATTTTAAATTATTGGTCTAGTATTAATATTTAATATTAATCCTTATTTCAATTTTATTTACATATTTAATTTAAATTAAAATTAATCAATTATTAATTCCTCATAATACAATTCTTTTATTATTAATATTAATACTCTTTTATATTAGAAAAATACTCAAGTATTAATATTTAGTTAAACTACTCACACTTATATTTTTAAAATTAAATTAAAATATACTCTTTCTATTTTGAAAAATACTCAAGTATTAATTTAACTTAAAAAATACTCTTTTTTATTTGAAAAATACGCAAGTATTAATATTTAGTTAAAAATACTCACGTATAAATTTAACTTAAAAAATACTCTTTTATATTAGAAAAATACTCAAGTATTAATATTTAGTTAAACTACTCACACTTATATTTTTAAAATTAAATTAAAATATACTCTTTCTATTTTGAAAAAAACTCAAGTATTAATTTAACTTAAAAAATACTCTTTTATATTAGAAAAATACTCAAGTATTAATATTATGTTAAACTACTCACTTTTTTAAATTTATATTTTATAAAAAAACATTACATTATACGATATATATTTATTTAAATTAAAATCCCAAAATAAAAAAATGCGTTGTAATAGTATATGCGTTGTAAAAGTACTTACCATATAACATCATGCGTTGTAAATGCATGCGTTGTAAATGCATGCGTTGTAAAGGCATTTTCTAAGAATGCGTTGTAATGGTATATGCGTTGTAAAAGTACTTACCATATAATAGCATGCGTTGTAAAAGCATGCGTTGTAAAAGCTTTTGCGTTGTAAAAAATGCGTTGTAATAGCATAGCGTTGTAAAAGTTGCGTTGTAAAGGTAGTTCCCCCCGGCTTTGCCACCTCCCCTTTCAAATGTGACTGTAGACCCTGAAAAGGATCCTTTGATGTCACATTTACTGAGATTACCACCCCCTTATGTGCAGGGTGCTACTGCACCTCTGTTACCTCCAGTTGTTGCACCCCTTGTTGTCGTTCAACCCCCTGTTGTTGTTCAGCCACCCGTTGCTTCACAGGTGGTTCTTCCTCCTCCGGCGCAGCCCCCTCCAGGGCCGCCAGTCTTGCCACCAGCCTTGCCTCAAACTCCTTTGCCTTACACTCCTTTATCTTCGACTTCTCTTATTTCTGTCCCTACGTCTCTGTCACCTCAAAACACTTTGTCTCCTGTCCTCATGTCAACTTCTTCTCCTTCTGCTTGGCAACGAATGACTGAGACTGTCACTAGTCTTTTGTCTCCTTTCTTTGGGTCACTGAATATGACCCCTGTTTCTGAACGTAAGCAGAGATGTAGTCAGCTCCCTGGTCCCGAAGAGCGGGCAGTGTTAGATCTCCTTGCTCGTAGATGGGTTTCGAATACCTCCAAGTACAGTCCACAAGTGGTTATGGATATCTTCCTACAGTGGGAGGCACCAAAACAAAGGTATGTTTTTGATGTCATGTGTACCTTCCTTCGTCAGGAGTGGGAAGATAATGAGTTGGCTTAAATTCCACTGGAATTGCTTAATGTTCAGTCTGAATTTGCTAAAGGGACGATAGTGGGTTCCGATGTTGAGGAAGCGGTAGAGACACTACTCACTTTTAGGTCTAGACTTCCACCTCAGACATTGTTCGAACCTGACCCTTCTATTAGGAGAAAAGTGAAGCAGTATCCTATGAGAGAGGTTCCCCCTGTATGGAGAGAGGCAGTTGTGGCTGATGCCGCTCATGGTATTGCGGCTGCACCGGCTCATTTTCAGCGAGTGTGGGTGCATGTCCCTTGGAAGAGAGCTGAGGTCCTGGCTCTTAAGCAGACTTTGCCTGACCCCCGTAAAAATCCTGCTGGTTATTATAAGGAGTTGTCTCAGACAGTTGATGCGTGTGTTATGAATTTAGCTGACATAGATATGTTGATGGGTAATGTAGTTCCTCAACCCTTGTGGGCGAAGATCCGTCATGTGGATCACGCGCCAGAGTTAGGAGATACGTGGGTTAATATTACTGCTGCAGATGGTCGGCAGGTAGGTGGTGCCAAACCTGAACCCTTAGTTGCAGAACTACCTGGTAGGATTATTAATTTAATGAAAACTATGATGCCTCCTCTGCGGGTGAATTGGGACAAGTTAACAGCATGCAAACAAAAGAAAGACGAGAGTGTGTCTGATTTCTTCACTAGGTTTGAGGAAACATTCATTGATCATAGTGGTCAGGATATGAGTACAGAAGGTGGTCGGAGGTTGTTTGTAGATAAGTTTGTTTTTAATTTACTTCCTGAACTTTCTAATAAGTTAAAGGACTCTGAGAGTTCATGGGATGTTTCTTCTTCGGCTCAGATATTGGCTACTGCACAATACTATGAGAATAGAGATAAAGATGAGAAGGATAAAGTAGAGAAGAAGACTAGAGAATTAAAAACGAAAGTTCTTCTGCAGCAGGCTTATCCGCCTCGCCCTAATCAGCGTCAGTTTCAGCAACCTTCCCAGTTTCAGCAACCCCCACAGTTTCAGAAACTGTTGCAGAAGCCTGAGTCTTTTGCTTCGCGACTCCCGCTAGGCCCTAATCAGTGTGCTTATTGTAAAGAAGAAGGTCACTTCAAGAATAGTTGCCCGATCTTGCTACAGCGTGCGAATGGTATGTCTGGTCTGAGAGGTCGTGGTGGTTTCCAACAAGTACCTAGGGGTAGGGGGGGTCAGTTCCAGTAGACCAGAGTGGACCTTATGTTGAAGTGATTATATCAGGTGTGGCAGAACCTTTTCTTTTGGATACTGGTGCAGCAAAGAGTTCTATCATGCACTCTAAACTCCCCGGCGCACCTTTGTCTGGCTTGACCAATGTTTCAGTAGGATTTTCTGGCGCCCCAGTTCGTAATCCGGTTTCTTGTCCTTTGCCCCTTTCTATTGGTCCCTGTGAATTGGAGGCTCCCCTTATTCTAACGACGGGCTGTGGCGAGAATCTGTTTGGTTTGGACTTGTTGAAAAGATTGCATGTGACATTACATTGTTCTCCTTCGGGAGTACATCTTACGGTGGGTAAGAAAGTGATTTCCCCGATGTATCTGTCTAAGGATCGCCTTCCACTGGAACTGCGTTCTCTCCCTGATACACTTTGGGCTACAGGTCCCAATGATGTTGGTCTCTTGCAGATTCCACCCTACGTTGTTACCCTTAAGTTGAATGCTAAATTACCTCGCATTCCCCAGTACAAAATTTCCAGTGACGGCGAAAGAGCTCTTTTAGCGATTATCTATGATTTGGTTGAGAAAGGTGTGGTTGACGAAACGAGAGGTAATGTGTATAACAGTCCTGTTCTGCCTGTCCTTAAGCGTACTGACTCTTCTCAGCCACCTGTGTATCGGTTTGTGATCGACCTTCGAGAGGTCAATAAGATCGTTGTGCCACAGTTTCCTGTTGTCCCGGACATTACTGCTTTATTGACTATGATCCCTGCCTCAGCTGCTTGGTTTTCTGTTATTGATCTGAAGAACGCTTTCTTCAGCATTCCGATTGCTGAGGAAAGTAGGGAGATTTTTGGCTTCTCTTTAGGAGGCCGCAGTTTCCGGTTTAAGCGCGCTCCTCAAGGTTATTGTGAGAGTCCCTCCATTTACAGTCAGGCTTTGAAAACTCAGCTTGATACTCTTGCATTGCCTTCTGGTGTTACTCTTATCCAGTATGTTGATGATCTGTTGTTTGCTGCTGATGATGAAGAGATTTGTAAAGAAGTTACTCTTTCTTTGTTGCGACACCTGTCTGACCTTCATCATAAAGTGTCACCTTCGAAGTTGCAGTATTGCCGCCAAGAAGTGACCTACTTAGGTCATCTCTTGTCGAAGGAGGGAAGGCGATTGACCCCAGAGCGTATTCAAGCGATTGCCCAAATGACTGTGCCATGCACACAGAGAGAGGTGCGTGCCTTCTTAGGTATCACCTCGTATTGTAGACAGTGGATTCCTAATTCTTCTTTGCTAGCAAAACCTTTGTTGGCACTTACTCTTAAGGACACACCACACCCTCTTCCTTGGTCTGACGAATGTCAGAAGAGTTTTTCCGAATTGCGTGATGCATTGTGTTCTGCTCCGGTGTTGGGTACCCCCGACTACAGTAAACCTTTTACACTTTATGTACACGAGAGAGAAGATTGTGCATTGTCAGTGTTGACGCAACAATTTGGAGACAAGCAGCGCCCATGTGCGTATTTTTCAGCTACTTTAGATCCGGTAGCTAGGGCGTTGCCTAGTTGTCTATGCGCTGCAGCGGCTGTTTCTATCCGACAGTCTGCTGGTTTGGTATTGGATAATACATTGATTGTGATGGTCCCACATGCAGTTGATACCCTATTGAATAGAACGAAGACTCAACATCTTACCAGTGCGCGTTTGTCAGGTTATGAGTTGACGCTTTTGGCTAGCCACGTGCATACCAAGCGGTGCAACACATTGAATCCAGCTACATTGTTGCCGATTTTTGTGGAGACAGATGCTCAGGAACAGCATGACTGTTTTCTCCGGACAGAGGAGGAAACGAAGGGTAGAGTTGATCTGAAAGATACTCCTCTTTCGAATCCTGATGGTACCCTATGGGTAGATGGTTCGTGCTTTAAGCTTCCGAATGGAGAGACGACTGCAGCATATGCTGTCACAACTTTGCACACGATTGTTGAAACAGCACGTATTGCACAGAATTCAGCGCAAGCAGCGGAGTTGATAGCATTGACTAGAGCGTGTGTGTTGTCAAAAGGAAAGAGAGTGAATGTTTATACTGATAGCCAATACGCTTTTGACGTGGCTCACAGTTTTGGTCGCTTGTGGAAAGAGAGAGGATTTCTTACTTCCCATGGTACGAAAATTCAGCATGGACAATTAGTGAGTGAACTTCTTGAATCACTTACTTTGCCGACCCAAATTGTGATAGTGAAGTGTAGTGCGCATAAGAAGGTTACGGATGATGTGGGTCAAGGGAATGCGTTTGCAGATGAAGTAGCGAGAGAAACGGCAAAAGATGTGACGAGTCGGATGTATGTTGCAGGTCCTGCCAGATGGGTTGTTGAAGGAGGAATGTGTGAAGATACAACAGAAAGTGTGAAGATGATTCAGGCAGAAGCTACTGAGAAAGAATTGAGTATGTGGAGAGAGAGTACGGGAATGTTGGATTCAACAGGCTGTTGGGTTGAGTTGTCAGAGCACCAGCGATGGTTGTTGCCGGATGCATATGTGCTTCCGGTGGTTACTATGGCTCATGGGTTGGCTCACATTAGTTCAAAAGGGATATGTAAGTTGTTGGCTCCGGTATGGCAGAATGGTGGAATTCCTAAGTGTGCTGAGAATTTGGTTAAACACTGCATGATTTGCTTGATGCATAATCCTGGAAAGGGAACCCCAACTACAGCGGGTCATTTTGCTCCTCCAACGTATCCGTTCGAGGTGCTGCAGATAGACTATATTCATATGGAAAGTTGCAATAACTTGAAGTATGTCCTTGTCGTTGTTTGTGCCTTTTCCAGATGGATAGAGGCCTACCCCCTAAAGGATAATACTGCCTTGTCTACAGCCAAGGTTTTGCTCAAAGAATTTTTTCCTAGATATGGCTTGCCGAGGATGGTATGGAGTGATAATGGAAGTGAATTCGTGTGTCAGATTATGAAGAAAGTATGTGCGGGTCTGGGTATTAAACAGAAATTTCACGCTGCGAATCACCCCCAGTCAGCAGGCCTGGTCGAGTGCTATAATGGCACTCTGAAGCTGAAGTTGGCCAAGGTGCAAGCGAGCTCTGGTCTTACATGGCCCGATGCCTTACCATTGGCACTTTTGTCCACGAGAACGACAGTACATTCTCGTGTGGGACTTAGCCCATACGAGATTGTTTTTGGACGCCCGGCGAATGTCTGGGGTGTGCCGAGGCCTAAGAAGTACAGTGATATCGAGTACCCTATGTTGGTTGACTACTTACATGATTTGACTGCTAAATTGCGTGTTCTTCACCAACAGGTCCATGACACTTTGCCTTCAGTTTCTGTAGACGCAGGCCACACGATTCAACCTGGCGACTGAGTTCTAACCAAGAATTTCCAGAGGTCAAAGAACTTGGAACCAAGATGGACCGGTCCATACCAAGTCCTGTTATCAACTCGGACTGCTATTAAGGTGTTCGGCAAGAAAAACTGGGTACATGGTACCCATTGTAAGAAGATACCTTTGCCCTTACCGTACGATAAGTGGGTCCGGGAAGGTGTTGCCGATTCCGAGAGTGAAAGGGTTCCGAGATTTAGCAATGCACATCTGGAATGGACTCAATCAGAACGTGCGGATGATAAAGTCTTGCAAGAAGCTGTGCCGCCGTGTTTGAGACTTGATACTACGTACCCAGAGACACTCTTTCAGGATCAAACTGTGCCTGGTAAAGAACGCTACAACTTAAGGTCAAAAAAGGACAAATAAAATTTGAATTTTTTTGTGAATTACACTCTTTCAGACAAGAGACTATTTTTCTTTTTCTTTTTCGAACCACCATCCGGGTTCAGCTGCAGGGTTGCGGTATAAGAACTTAAGGGGTGGCCCGCGTATTGACGAAAGGTCTGCGGTTCTAGGGACGTCTAGGACGCCTGGACCCACACTTGAGTGAAGAAGGAAAATTGCCGCGAGCAGCACGTTAGAGGATGGAGTCTGTTGTAACTGAAAGAGATGTTGAGAGAATAGATCTTAAGATAAGATTTTGTACATTGATACATAGCAAATGTTTTATAATATTGTGCTTTTTGATGTTTTTAAGTATCACATTAGCTTGTGTGGGTTGGACTGTCTATGCTACACAACAGACATCTGCACCCACCTCCCAACCTATGCTTTCTTTCACTACTGTTTCTTTGCACCAGTTTTATACGTTGCCTGAACATGAACAGACAAGGAGATCAGAATTTGTCAACAACTGGTTTATACAGTTGTTGCATCAGCATCAGTTATTAGTAAATACCACTAATTGTTGGGTGTGTGGTCTTATGCCTCATACGACAGATAAAGGTATGCCATATTTGGTTTTGCCTTTTTCTTTTAATGGGTCTGTGTGGGCTTTTCAGACCATGTTTATCTATGCAAATGAGGTGCGCCCCTTACGTTCCCTTAAAGATAACTCGAGCAATAGTGCCTTAATAAGGGGAATAGTAGCTATGATCCGAGATATTGATGCATATAATGCTATCCCTAAGGATGAGGTGCAGGCATACGTTGGTTGGAACGTGACTGGATATAGTACCAGTTTGACAGAGAAGGAGAGACGAAAAAGGTCTCCCCCTATTTGGATTGTACCCCACCGAGGCCTCTTTTGTTTTCAAGGTAATGGTCGGAATCCGAAAGCTCAGCTAGGTAAGAGTGTGTGTGCTCAAACCTATGTCTATTCATCTCGGACTTCTCCACCGTTTGTGCCAGCTAAAGGCACATATTTTGTTTGTCATGACAGAGCCTACACATGGTTGCCACCTGATTTTTCAGGAACGTGTTATGTGGCGTTTCTACTTCCCTCTTCATACACTACTGCTTCAGACTATCATAGAACGAGATATGGTAGAGGTGTCTTCAATAAGGAAGATACCGCAGCACACGAAGTAGGAGATTTCTTCAAGGGCTTCTTGCCCTTTTGGGATCCTATGGTCAATAGTAGGCATATTCGACAGCTTGTCCGCGTTGTTGAAGCTACTATTAATGAGACAGCAGGTGCTCTTAGTAATGTTACAGCTGAGCTTCAAGCGGACCGTCTTATGACTTTGCAGAACCGTATGGTATTAGACATCGTACTTGCAGATTGAGGAGGAGTATGTAAATTGATTGGATCCAGTTGCTGTGTTTACATACCAGATAATGCCCCTACAGTGTACCAAGCCATCTCTAGGTTGTATAAAATCTCTGAGTCTATCCATGTAGATGAAGGAGACTGGTCATTGACGGGATGGTTTTGTGGACTGCTGTCCAAATGGGGATGGAAGATTTTGACATTCCTTGGTATGGTTTTAACCATCCTTTTCTCTTGTTGCCTTTGCATCCAGTGTGGTCCCGCCATTTGTAGTCTTTGTGCTACTATGTGTGTTCGGAGACCTGTCCCGAGAGAAGTAGAGAATAATAAGATGATGCTACAGCAACACCTTGATGACCTAATGAATATCGACATAGACCTAGATTCAGATTAACATGAGTCTTAGGTCATTGC
Source organism: Triturus cristatus (assembly GCF_964204655.1). NCBI lineage: Eukaryota > Metazoa > Chordata > Amphibia > Caudata > Salamandridae > Triturus > Triturus cristatus. The sequence continues at coordinate 460,033,356 of NC_140590.1, read as the reverse complement.
CTACGTAATGGCAAAAGGAGGGTCTGAGGTTCTGTAATTCTCGAGTCTGACTCCATTTTGTTCTGTGCCACCATTTTGTGTTGCCCTCACGTAGGCCTGTGAAGGTAGCCTGGCGAATAAAGTGGCCTGGCCTTCTTAGTTCATGTATACATTAACTAGGTTTCTTTTTGACTCTGAAATGAACTGTAAGAAACTGACCTCTGCACCTGAAACTGACCCCGCAAAGCCAATTTCCCTGATCGATTTTTGTCTGAGATTGCCAATCAATGTTCAGAACATCGTTAACTTTTAGTTTCCTTGCACATGCCTTATCTTGTTCAGCATCTGTTACAGTTTCTTTTTTTATGTTTCTTCATTACATGGGTTATGCTTTCAATTATAGGTTTGTCCGGCTTGTGGAGATTGAATTTGGGACATTACTAATAATTAACTTTTGGGTTGGGATACTGTAAATTGAGTTTTTGTTATGTGACACTTTGTTTGAAAATGTACCTTATTGACTAGAATTTTGTGCAGTGGGTGTACATTTATAATGTGAATATTGGGTATGAAAGGAGATGTCTCCCCTTAGTAAAATGAGCAGTCTCCTGAGAATTTACACCGTGATGTATTTCTAGGATCACTGTTACTAGCTGCAGCTAATAAACTTGGTCTCTGATGCCATCCAGAAGTATTCCGTGTCTCTGTATACCAAGACAGGTGAACTCGAAGATCTTAGGCGTGCCCCTGACGTTGCTGGGTTAAACCCCGGTTCTTCAACATGCTGTCCACTAATTAAAGTGGGCACCTTGCACCAGTCCAAACAACCCTTATGGTGATTCTGGAGGTAAAAGATAACCTTAGAAAGCTATCCAAGTTGTAGCTGTGGAGAGCAACCTTCAGAATTAGTCTTGAAGGAATGTTAAGCAGCTTGTTTTACCAGAATGCAACCTTATATTATTGATTAAATGAAAGGAGAAGCACACACTGGTTATAAAAATATGTATTTATTAATATAACACTATATAGTATGACACATTATCACTTACATGGAGATAATCACAAAGCACTAATACACAGTGGGCCCCAGGGTGGGACCAAATCATATACTAAGTAAGTGGTATAAGAACCATGACTCGAGTCAAGACAGTGTCGAGAGGAGGCAGAATCACTTGGACGCCAAGGAACCAACCAAGGTGAGTAAGTTGGGACCCCACGGAGGACGGGTGCAGTGTGGGAACACGACCGCGTGCTCCGTACAATTCTATGGGAAAGTCGCGGTTGAAATTTTAGAGTTTGAGGACCCTTCCCAGTGGACTTCGAAGAAACCCCGTGGAAGATAGGAGGTTAGAGAGCCACCTCACCAGTGGATACTGAGGTACCCAAGTTACCTATCCCAGGGATGCTGGGTGCATAGGTCTGAAGTGGTGTCGGAAACTGCCATCGAACCCAATAGAGGACTTCGAAGAAGTGCCGCTGCTGGAAGGAAGAAACGTGTCAGTTGGAATCCAAAGGTGGATTCTTGTTGAAGAGTACGTGAAAGCAGAGGGGACTGAGTCTGGGTCACTCATGAGTGACCAGGGGCTAGATAGACGAATGCCCACCGATGTCGGGTACTTCAGGTGCGTTGATGGAGTTCTTGACCCTGCAGTTATGGGGACCAGGAGAAGTTGAGGACAACCAGGAGCCAGATACAAGCTGTACCACGAACGATGTTGAGTACTGTGGGCTCAGTGTCTGGCAAGAGCACCAACAAGCCTTGGCAATGGCAATACACGAGGAAGGTCAAGGATGTCTCAGGTTCGGACCAGCAAGGTCCAGGAGACTCACCACAGCAAGGGAAGTAGGGCAGGCCTGGAGTGACCAGAGAAGCCTAAGGAAAGGAAAGTTGACCCTCAGGTGGACTTACAGGCCGGAGGCACAGGAGTCACGAGAGGACCTTGAGTGATTTCACCAAACAAAAGCCCACGGAGTCCTCAGTGCATGGAGGCCAAAGTTCTTGGTAGGAAATTGTGCCAGATGTTGGGGCAACATGAAGCCCAATGCACTTGGTCGGGAAACGCCAACAAGCATATGCAATTGTACGCAGTGCACAGGGGTTCGGGTATTGCAGCCCCCACGAAGTATTCTGACCTCAAACTTGGTGAGAGGGCAGGTCAGACCTCGAATGACATAGAAACCCATCTCCTGTGTTGCTGAAGCCTTCAGAGTCTGTAGGAGCTCAGGGTCAGCAGACCGGACATCAGTGTTGCGGTGCCTGCAAATGCAGAGGAGTTACTCCTTCACTCCATCTATCTTTGGTTGTCAGTGATGCTCCACAGGTCCTGCACTGATCTTGTATGGTGCATGGGCACAGACGATGCTTCAGACTGAGAGGGAGATGAAGTCTGGCCCAAACCACGTCCAGCGAAGTCCAGAGTGTCCAGACGGTTGAAGTTCAGTGATTTCTGGTCTAGAATCTTGTCCACGTCGAATCTAAGGTCCTACAGCCAGGTAAGCCCTTAAGTACCCACAGAAGAGGGTTGGCAAGATTCAGGGCACCCTCCGAGGGGAAGGTCTGGACAGTGGGGAGGTTACTCCCATGTCCTTTGTCCAGTTGCGCACCAGAGCGGGAGCCAATGGCTTCCAGGACTGGTTTGAACTGGACTATGCACAGGGACGCCAAATGTGCCCCTCATGCTGACTTTCGGTCGCTTGCAAGAGAACCCACCCAGTCCTAATACACTAAATCCTGTCTGGGAGGTGGTCACACCTCCCTGTGATGGGATACCTATTGTTCTGCTTTCCCTTGCTCGAGCTTGGCTCAGCAGCAGGAGGGCACAAATATGTCTCTGGTCGGCAGCAACCATTTTGTGCTGCCCGGGACTAGAAGGCTGGTACTGGGAACACCAGGAAACCTATGAAGCTCGCTCCTGAGGGGTGGAATCATACCTCCCACAATAGTTACCGTGGGGGGGTATGGTTCCAACATGTTTGACACCAAACACGATAGGGTTTGTTTCAGCCATTTTAGAGTTGGTCATCATGGGTCGTATAATGCCACTCTATATGTAGTAAATGGCTGCCTCACTGACAACCCATGAGAATGGACTCCATAGGCTGCAGGGGTGTTCTGCTCATGCAGTGGCACCCTCTCACTTAGAACCAATCACCCTGCCCTCAGGATTGTAAAGGCTTGCTTGAGGGGTGACTTATAGGTTTTAAGTGCAGTGACCCATAGATATAATAAACCTATATCTTAAGTAAGTGGTGCATGCACCAACTTACACAGGCTTCAATGGCAGGCCTGTAGTTCCATTTTGCATGGCTTCTTATGGGTGGCATAATACATGCTTTAGCCCATGGGATGCCTCTGGGGTACCTATGCCTTGTGTACATGGGTACCATATACTACTGCGAGAAAGCAGAAGTGTTTGGTTGCAGGCAGGTGGGTTGGCGGGGCTGCTCGAGCAGGGCTGGGCAGGGGAGGAAGGGTGTGCCCACACCTGAGTGAGTATGACAGGTTTGGTCAGCCCTCTGGAGCCGCCAAACCAATCATACGCACTCTGTCCTTTCTCCATGCAGGTTCAATGCAGCCTCCATGGAGAAAATGGCCTCCCCATAGGCGCCTGGCTGGACGCCGTCCCGACCAATCACAACGCTGCCATTGCAGCATTGTGATTGGCTTAGGGGTGGGGTGGGTGGCTGCCTACTCCCTGTTCCTGCCGGAGGCAGGCGAACAGAAGCAGGAGCCGAAAAAACGCTGCACCCGGCTGGCCGGCTGAGAGGTAAGTTTTTAAAATGTATTATTTTACCACCCCCACACCACCCGCGACTCCCCTCACCCCACCCACGATTAGTGCTGGCCGCGACTGTAATTCTGGCCTGCCAGGTACAACAGATCAGGGGTTAGTGTAACACATTTTAGTTCATCTCACTGCATTCTCGCACTGCAATCCATTTATCGCACATATTTAGCTCCTCTGAGCATTGCTCAAGGTGCTTTACTTTCAGTGAGACATGAGTACAGACAGCACTCATTAGTTTAATTTTAATGCAGCCCGAGCCAGGCCTAGAGGAGGGGTGACAGGGGTTGCTATGGAAACCTCCTCTGGGCCCACCTTGTTACAATGTATATACATTGTTTCTGCCCTACTTGCCTGGAAACAATAATGAAAGAATATCTCTCTCTCTTTCTCTCACTTGCTCTCTCTCTCGCCCATTATGTGTACCCATTGGGGTGTTTAGGCATCCCTTGCATGCTTTAATGATTGTGCCCCCCTTCCAATTGGAAGACAGCAGTAGCGGTCGATGAACCTCAAAAGTGGTGAGTCGACTAGCCAGTGCCAAACCCAGGCACTGTGATGAATTATAATGACTTTAAGATCACATTACAAAGCTCTCAAGCATGGCTCATTAACAGATTTTATAACAGGCCTTGACTGAAAGGTCTGGAATTAAGGCTGCAGGCAATGCGAGTTTCTCACAGTGCCTGTCAGTTGGCCCAAAAATAAAATTAAAAAATGTACCTACCTACGCTTCCTCACTTCTTTGTCACCTCAAATCTTCCAGGAGCCTGCCCTCCGCTGACCATCTCCAAATCCCAACACTGCTGATGAGCAGCATGAGAGCAGTGCCAGGATTGGCTGGAGCGGGCTACCTCAGCGCTCCTGCAGGCACAGGGGGCCTGCTCTCAACCCAGATGTCTATGACAGCTGAGTGGAGAGGTTTACTATGCACATGTCAGGCTGGCCGTCGCAAGACAGTCGGCCAAAGAAATATAAGCAGTGTAAACTGGTGGAGGGAGCACCACTGCCCTGCTGCCAGTCAGCAGCAGCTCGCCCCAAACACAGCTTAGGCTGGGAGCAGTGAAAAAAAAAATGGTAATTCATTTGATCACAATTTTATTTTTCACTTTTGCTGCACTGGCAGTAGGGGGGCGACGCTCCTTTGTCCTAATTGGGGGGGGGGGGGGGTGCGCTGCTGGAAGACAGATGTGTAATCAGATGGACGCCCCCTCGGTCATGGCTTTGTTCTTGCAATTCCAAAGTGATTTAAGCTTTTACAGGAGTTCTTTTCCATCCCTTGCCATCGCGCTGCTCTAATGGCCACTTGTCAAGCAGACTTTTCCAAAGCTGGTTGAATCGAAACTATGGGAAGAAAAATGATTGAGCTACTGCCGCTGGGACGACTTTTCTCTGTGGGTGAAGCTGCTGTGGATCTATCATTCACTGGTTAAGCTTTAATAACAATGCTGGTCAGTAGGTAACGTTGAGCTCAGACTATCTTAATTGATGGGAGAGGATGTAGTGTTACGTCCAGAGTTATTGACTTTGGAAGCTGAAGCAGCATGAGCTAAGATGATGTACAAGAGAGCTGAAGCCCTATTAGCACAATGAGTGTTGCCTGCTTGACCACAGACATTGCCTGCAGCAAACTCAAACGCATGCAGTCTCCCATACCTTGCAAAACACCCATATAGCATTTCTTTGCTAGTTCATAACTACCCCAGTTTGCAAATATGGGCCACTTTTTAAGCTATCTTATACGCTAATGTGACCACTTTTATTTTGGTGCCTGGGTTTATTTTCTCTCCCTGTCTGACCGTACTTTCCTCAGTGGTGGCTGATGCCTCCCAGGGGTGGCAGGGAGGGGGGTGAAAAAAATCCACTTACCTTCAGGCCGGCCACTGCCTTTTGGTCCTCGACGCAGGAACAGGAGGCAGGAAGCTCCCAGGCTCCCCTAGCCAATCACAACGCTGCTGTCACCATGACAGCAGCATCACGATTGGTCTGAGCATCGAGGTTCAGTGCTCAGACAGGGACTGGGAGCCTCTGCATGTTCTCCACCCAGGCTGTGCAATACAGCCCAGTGTAGAACAAGCTAAGTGCATGACTGTTTGGCCAGCCCACGACGGCCGGCAAACCATCAGGCGCACTTAAGAGAATGCCCACCACTCCTCCTGTGACAGCCCAGCCCAGCCTCAGCTGAGCCAGGACAGAAAAACTATATTTTTAATTTTCAAACTGCTCATAGAGGAGTGGGGCGACGCTCCTCTGCCTTGCCCCAGGCTTGACTTAATCTTCCGTTTTACCTGATCTTACAATACAAGAGTACACATCCTTTTTCCAAATGTTGTGTCACTGTAGTTTTTCATGCAACCTCTCTCTCTAGTGCATATAGTGAACAGAGTTCATTTTATAGGTGGGTGTGCAGGACAGTGAACGATTGATTTACTCTGGAGTTCCGGCTGAAGTCAGCGAAAGTTTCTCCCAGTGCCTGCTGGCGAGACATAAAGCTGTTTCGACTTCACGCTAATCCAATCTGTATCCTCCCTGTAGAGCGAATGGAGCTATTGTTACTTTAGAATGTCACTTGTATGCACACTGAAACCGTAGAAATGTCACACATAAGCCAACTGAAAACTTGGCAGCTATGATAACGCCCTACCCCACCCTGTCTCTCTGGGGTTGCCCTGCCATCGGTGCGGCTCTCCGCACACCCCACACTGTACATTTTGGCCCCTGAGAAACTGTGAGTACACATGGCCTAGACAGAACGCTGAAACGATGCGTCTACTTTACAGGGATTAGAAGGAACAAAATAGGATTTTGCATTTTGGCTCATTTTCGCAATAACCAGCAGATACTTTCAAGGTCTTGTGTAAACTAAAGGTGTGTGCTTCTAGTGGAACGTCAATGAACCCGGTGTGGAGATCGAATGACATGATCTCCAAATTTAAGAACTTTGGAGTGACAGGGTAAGAGTACAAGCCTGAGTGCAGGTCTCAGATTGAATAGCATGCTCATAGTAAGGCAGTGGCAATCCACAAGGTGGAGATGTTGAGCAAGAAATGACTAACTTTTGCATATACAAAGAAAACTTGCACTTCAACTCGAAATGTATTACTTTTGTTTTCGAAGTTATCAGCTGCAGTGTAAACGCTTGACGATCACTGGCTTTCTATCGCGTTGAATCTTTAGTATTTCAAGCGGAGAGAGGCACGTGTCTATGTACGGTGCCTCTCGGGGGGCCCCCCAATGACCACCTCCGCCACGGATTCCCTGACTACCACCCTTTAACAGTACTCCTCAAGTCTCCATGACCACTCTCTCTCAGATGCGTTTTATAGCACCACTCATACCAGTGTAGGGTGTCAGAGCACTTTACATCACACACACTACACAGAGTCAATCAATCAATCATAGGTGTGTAAGTCAGTGTATGGGAAATGCTATATACGACTACAAAGTGTAGGAAGGAGTCACATGTCGTCCATACTGGTAGACAGTGTAGTTTAATAGTGCTCAGTCTGGAGAGCACAAACTCCGAATTAAAAACGTAACTCCATGATTGGGGGTTCTCTTTAATAATCAGAATTGATTTCTCTCCAAATGAAGACTTTTTCCAACATTAGGATAATGACAGACTGGGGAAAAAATCATAACACTCTAATCCATACCTTGCAGTTTGCAAGCAGCTGTTTGATGACGGTTCTATGTTGGGATTTTTACTTATAAACTGCAAGTAACAAAAGGATCTCCAAGACAAAAGCAGTAACCCACTGACCTATTTACATTATATGCTCTTTGTGATCGGCATGGTGCACATTCTTTGCAGCAGGCATATTGACCCTTTGTGCTACCTTACCAGGAGTCAAAATTTCCACTAGACAAACCTCTGATCTCTCTTTAGGAAGACCATTAATCAGTGGAGTTATCATGACATTTTTATTTTTGCCTGAAAATTGCTGGAACTCAGGAGGGCAGCAGCAGGCGCTTTTCAGACCATAATATACTGGCAAAACCACGCCTCACCCGAAGTCAGCGCCTGATGAAGTCACACCGCCCGATAACCAGCCCTGCTTGCAATGTTTCAGGGAGAATCAAGTTTTAAGAAAAACAAGGGTACCCCAATACGCGAACCTGGGGTGAAATATGTGGTAAAAATACAATAGTTCGGGTGTGGCCAAAAGGTCCAATAATAAAGTGATCCTAAGGAGAGCACTTATGGTTAGAGAGTTGAAGATTAATTATTTTAAAGGAGCAAAAAAATTCATAATGTACATAGGGACATAAGTCAGTTCATGTGAAACATTTATTTCCACAACAATAGAATTCAGGTGCTCACACAATAAGTGAAAGAGGCGTGACGTGACGTGAAAAACCTCAGAACTTTCACACAAGACATCATAATAATTGTCCTCATGCGACATAATCAGAGTCACAAAGAAGATATGACAACCGTCATTTACCGAACTATCATCATACTGAAAGGGAACCTGGAAATATAGAGCTGGTTAGCAAACTGCATTTTGGGGTACATAAAGGAGTACTATTTACTTATTACACAATTTAATTCTCAAACCTACGAGCTGAGATCTCTGCCTCGGTCTCTCCTATCTTTTCTGTACAAAGATCTCTGCAGCATAGGGATACCTTTTTGTAGTAAATGTAGTATGGACTAGGGGAGTGGTTGGAAAATGTGGATGATGGCTACAAAATGGGCGTGATAAAGGGAAAATTAAGGTGGAATTTATGGAGGGATATGCTAAATTTACAAAAGCCCTAACAGCATCATAACAGACTTAAATTTACTCATGCTCAGCCTTAGAGTAAGCCAAGCACCACAAACGGCCAACCACTGGTATTGCAACATTTTCTTATGGAAAACAATGAAGGCAAGACATTAAACTAACACCTCATATGATTAAAGTTACATTCATTAAATTCACTCTAAATTTAAATTAAGTATATATTTATTGATAAAATTATGTTTTTTTGTTTTTCTGAATTAGTGATTCATCAAACTTAAAAAAATAAATATATAGAGTACTTAAATGATTTAAATACTTACATTTTAACAATGTTTACAAAAAAGTAAACCTAAATAAAATGTGATTTATTATTTATAAATCAAATTAATAGAGTTAAATTATTGTATAATTTAATACAAATGTAATTTGAGGCGGTAATTTGTTGTAACTTTTTATTTTATTAGTTCCAGGTTATTATTAATTATTTCAAATGTTTCTGCATTCACATTGTTTATTAAAATATTTTTAATTACTTTAAAAAAAAGTCATTAAACTTATTAATAGAGAGATCTCCAAACCACCTCCCCCACCTCCCCCCCCCCCACCTCTGGTTGTCAAGATCTCCACCAATAGATGGAAAGTTACTAATAGTAACTTTATACTCATAAATGCTGACTTTGGAGGTTACGCTCCCCCACTCAAGGGTGTGAAGACATTTAAATCTATAAATAGGTATAAATCTCCATTCGGAAATGGTGAGTTACACCTAGGGGGAGGAGTAGATGTACATGTGAGTAAGTCTACACATGTATATTTACCTTTATGAATAGGACCCATAGTTTAGCTGTCACTTTCTCTAGTCTCCATCTGATGCCAATTTCTCGAATCACACCAGCAGTTTCTGTAACCCGAGATGACTCTTTGTCCATCAGATCGGTGAAACCTTCAGGACTGAGTACAATTGCATAAATACATTTTTATTTTGCATTATAATCTCACCATGGAAAATAAAAAAACGCATGTGCACTGTGGACGTGGGTGAAGGGACGACCGTGACACCAACCGTAGGGTTTAAGGAAGGTTTTATTTTTATAGTTCTGACAGGCTTATTAACCAACGTCTTTCGAGTCCTGAAAGTTAGTCTCTCCCGGGCAAAGGTACTGGAGTCCGTGGCGCTGTTCGTCTATAGGCGTTTTCCCCAGGAAGTGGCGTTCTTTCTTCGGGCGTCGGGAATCTCTCCACATGTAAGAAAGAAGACCAACAGGACGGAAAGCCGTTAGGTCACAGTGACATACAACGCTAGAGGTAAGACTCTGTCCCAATCCTTATTTTCGGAAGTCAGTAGTTTTTTCAAGGTGGTTTTTAGGGTTCTATTGTACCTCTCCACGAGGCCGTCCGTTTGCGGATGATATGCGGACGTTCGGATGTGATGGAGATCAAGCGTTTTACACACCTCTTTCATCATCCGTGAAACAAAGGGTGTTCCCTGGTCCGTTAGAATTTCACGTGGGAACCCTACTCTTGAAAACAGCTCTACCAACTTATCCGCTACGTTCTTAGTAGTCGGGGTACTGAGCGCAAAGGCTTCTGGGAACCTAGTGTTGTAATCCACCACAACAAGAGCGTATGTGTGGCCACGGGATGTACGTGGTAGTGGACCAATCAGGTCCATCCCTACTCTATCCCAGGGATTGCCTATAATGGGCATAGGCTGTAGAGGTACTGCTGGTGGACGTGTTAGATTCTTTTTTTGGCACACCTCGCACTGTTTGCAATATGCGTCAGTTTCCTTATATGTTCCTGGCCAATAAAAGAGTCTTAGAATATTCTGTGTAGTTTTTTCACTACCGCTATGCCCAGCAGTAAGGTGGGTGTGAGCATAGAAGAGTATCTGGTCCCTGAACTCCTGGGGTACTACCAGTTGGGTAGGTTCTCCCTCTTTGCTTTCTCTGTAAAGCAGATCATTTTCTATTCTGAACCTAGGGTAGTTCTTGGTGGTGTTGGTCTGTGCTACGTGTGCTGCTTCCCAGGCGTTTAACAGAGAGGGATCATTGACTTGTGCGAATTTAAACCCTTTATCTAACACCCATGGGTCTGCTGACAGGTAGGCTTCTACAGAGTTTTCTTTCAACTCTCTTTTAAACAAGGATAGGAAGTCTGGGTTATCTACTCCAAGTATTAACTCTTCGGGCAAAGACCTCACGACCCCCACCTTTACTGAACAGGGATCTCTACCTATAGGGTGTAGGGTAATTCTGGCCATGGGGTAGGGTTTGACATCCCCATGGACGCACCTAATTAGTACAGTCCCTTCCTGGCCTATCTGATCGGGATGTAAGAGTTGCTCCTGAATTACTGATTGTCGACAACCCGAGTCTAGTAAGGCTTTCACTAACTTCTGATTGACTCGTACCCTTACGTAAAAGGAGGGGCCCATTTCTGAAGAGTACATGACCGCCCTTGGGATGTATCCGACCTCCATGGGTTCTTCTGAGGGTTTCCTTTGGGGGCACATCCGGGCTATGTGACCCCACTCCCCACATTCAAAACACTGCGGTCCTCTCGTAGGGGGGCCGTCATACTTGAACTGCCGTGTTTTAACAGGTTCTGGCATAGTCTTTTTTTTCTCTGGTTTGGATGACGATGTTATAGCTTTGGTACTTTTCTCATTCTCCCAGGGAAAAGACCGGGGTGCTGTCTTAGCCATCTCTGTGTCCCATATGGTAAGACCTCCATGAACTGCTCCAGTATAATACTGGTCATGACCTCTTCCTTACTCCGGATATCTGGCCGGAGCCATTTTTCAGCCGCCATTTTTACTCGTAGATACATGGTCTTTGGGTTCTCACCTGGTATTCCCTTCTCTTTTCTAAACCGCAAACGGTATGCTTCCGCATCCATGCCTAGGTGATCTAAAATCACCGCTTTTATCTCGGCATACGATGATGTTCCTGATTGATTTGCCACTTGATAGGCAGTTTGTGCCTCTCCCGAGAGTAAAGGCGCCAAAAAGAAAGGCCATTTTTCTTCCGGCCACCCACATGCCCTGGCGGCCCGTTCAAAGTTTAACAGAAACGCGTCCGGGTCTTCCCCATTCACATATTTTTGTAAGGCTACCCCTGACGGGTGTGGCCCTATTGGTCGCCGGTCTGTGGCGGTTGTCGAGAGGGGAGTTTGTACAACTTTTTGGATGGCGTCCAACTGTTGGGTCATAGACATTTTGAATAAGTCCCGGTCAGCGTCAGCTGTATTTATCTGTTGGCCTATTGCCCATTCTAATTTTTGTTGTCCATCAATAAGCGTTTGGATCACTTGTTCCATTGCCATGGTCGTTTGGGAAGGAGAGGATCCCACTTCTGACACCAGTGTGGACGTGGGTGAAGGGACGACCGTGACACCAACCGTAGGGTTTAAGGAAGGTTTTATTTTTATAGTTCTGACAGGCTTATTAACCAACGTCTTTCGAGTCCTGAAAGTTAGTCTCTCCCGGGCAAAGGTACTGGAGTCCGTGGCGCTGTTCGTCTATAGGCGTTTTCCCCAGGAAGTGGCGTTCTTTCTTCGGGCGTCGGGAATCTCTCCACATGTAAGAAAGAAGACCAACAGGACGGAAAGCCGTTAGGTCACAGTCCTCTACAGGGTTTGCACCAAGGGGGCCCAGGGAGTGTGTGGTTTACACCCGGTGTGACTATTCGTATCTACAGTGCTCAGTGCAAGAGGGGTACGGTAAGAAAAGGTAGGGTGAGGGTAAGGGGGGGATGGAGTGGAAGGTCGTGGAGGAAAGATTTATATACAGCTGCGCACTACACGCTATCGTTACGCTTTCCTAGCCAAGCCGCCAAACGCCGCCGTACCTGTGTCAGCCACACTCCTCCCTCGGGAGTGTGGCACGGCGGTCCGCAGGGTCGTTGGCCTCCTGGCTCGCCTTGTGGTTCAGCTTCTCCTCCGGCTCCTCTGGAGACTCCCTCTTCGGTCCTTCCGGTTTCTGCTTCCAACGTGCTCCGCTTCTCCGTCTCCTCGGGTTCCGCCTTCCTCCTCGCGGTGTCTCCACCCCCTGTGTACAGGACTTCCCCTGTTTTAACCAATCCAGAGCCAGGGACGTCACGGAGGGTCAGGGCTTCACCCTCGTATGCCGACGCCCACTTAAAGGGCCCGCTGTCTTCGTATTCGCTAGCAGTCTCGTTTCCGTGTACCCACTCGTGATCCTGTGGAGAAGCCGGAAATGACAGATCAGAAGAGGTCGGACTCCACCATTCCCGCCGGGTAAGGTCACCAGTTTTACATTCCTCCCCCCCTGGATTCTCCCGATCGGGGAGAATGGGCATTCTGGAGAGAAAGTCAGCGTTCCCATTGTCAACCCCCTTCCGATGCACAACCTTGAAGGCAAACGGTTGCAGGAAGAGAAACCAGCGAAGTATTCTAGCGTTCTGGGACCTGTTTCGGTGCATCCACTGGAGGGGAGCGTGATCTGAATACAAGGTGAAAGATTTACCCTCCAGGTAATACCTCAGTTTGTCAATGGCCCACCTGATGGCGAGGCACTCCTTTTCCACCGTGGGGTACTTCTGTTCCCTTGGATGGAGCTTTCTGCTGACATAGAGCACAGGATGTTCGACGCCGTCATCCCCTTCCTGTGATAGCACAGCTCCTATGCCGGTGTCAGAGGCATCAGTCGCTAGTGAAAAGGGCTTCTCAAAGTTAGGCGGGATGAGAACCGGACTGGTGGTAAGGGCATTTTTCAGTGTTTGGAACGCCCTGATGGCACCGTCTGATGGTGGGCTTGGCAGTACGTTTTTGACGTGTTTCTGCAAAAGGTCTGTTAAGGGACTAGAAAGATCTGCGAAGTTTTTTATAAACCTTCGATAGTACCCTATAAGACCTAGAAATGCTCGTAACTGTTTCTTTGTAGCTGGGAAAGGAGTTCCCGTTATGGCTTTGATCTTTTCCTCCTGGGGTGCTATGACTCCTTCCCCTAACATGAAGCCCAGGTATTTCACCTTTGGGAATGCCGCTCTTGATTTTTTTGCATTCACATGGAGTCCGGCTGCCTGTAGTGCGGTTAATATATTGGACACATGTATCAGATGTTCTTTCCAGGATGAACTAAAGATTACGATATCATCCAGATACACCGAACTGTATGAGGTGTGTTTTGCCAGCACTCTGTTCATTAACCGCTGAAAGGTAGCAGGGGCTCCATGGAGTCCAAATGGCAAGACAGTAAACTCAAAGAGCCCATCTTCTGTTGCAAATGCCGTTTTGTGGCAATCCTCCTCCCTGAGTGGTACCTGCCAATAGCCCTTGGTCAGGTCTAGAGTGGTAATGTAACGGGCATCCCCGATCCTCTCTATTAGTTCGTCCACACGGGGTATTGGAAATGCATCAAAAGAGGACACGGCATTTAGGGCTCTGAAGTCCATGCAAAAACGGGTAGACCCGTCAGGTTTAGGGACCATAACTATAGGTGAGGACCAATTACTTTTAGATGGTCTGATCACCCCTAGGCGAAGCATGTCCTGTACCTCTTTTCGTACATCAGCCCTTTTTGCAGCTGGAATGCGATAAGGCCTTTGCTTTACTATTTGACCCTCTTTTGTTCTTATCTGATGCTCTGCCAAATGGGTGCACCCAGGTGTGTCTGAGAAAATAGGGGAGAAGGGTAGGAGAGTCGACCTTAGCTCTTCTTTCTCTACTTCTGATAACTCGGGGTTCACTGGTAACTGACTCAAGGTGGACCCATTCTTTTCTTCCGGTAGAGTGAAGTTGGCCTGACGTGGACACAGTCCAATCCATTTTTTTAGAAGGTTGATATGGAAAGTTTGCCTCCTATTCTGGGACATTTGTAAACTGTATGTTGTACGACCATACGTTTCCATAACTCTATAGGGACCTTTCCACTCACTTCGGAATTTTTGGGTTGAGGAAGGAAGTAGTACCAGAGCCCAGTCCCCTTTTTCTAGGGTCCTCCACTTCTTTCCTTTGTCATAGCATTGTTTTTGAGCAACTTGAGCTTTCTCTAAGTTTGAATATGCCAGGTCTCTCAATTTACCTAACCGAGATCTCAATTGCTGGGTATAGTCTAACAAACTTCTCTGCTCTGCAGCCCCTTCTGTTTCCCATGCTTCCCTTGTGATTTCCAACAAAGATCGGGGTTGGCGGCCATAGAGCAATTCGAAGGGTGAAAATCCCAAACTACTCTGTACCTGAGCTGTTATGACATACAACGCTAGAGGTAAGACTCTGTCCCAATCCTTATTTTCGGAAGTCAGTAGTTTTTTCAAGGTGGTTTTTAGGGTTCTATTGTACCTCTCCACGAGGCCGTCCGTTTGCGGATGATATGCGGACGTTCGGATGTGATGGAGATCAAGCGTTTTACACACCTCTTTCATCATCCGTGAAACAAAGGGTGTTCCCTGGTCCGTTAGAATTTCACGTGGGAACCCTACTCTTGAAAACAGCTCTACCAACTTATCCGCTACGTTCTTAGTAGTCGGGGTACTGAGCGCAAAGGCTTCTGGGAACCTAGTGTTGTAATCCACCACAACAAGAGCGTATGTGTGGCCACGGGATGTACGTGGTAGTGGACCAATCAGGTCCATCCCTACTCTATCCCAGGGATTGCCTATAATGGGCATAGGCTGTAGAGGTACTGCTGGTGGACGTGTTAGATTCTTTTTTTGGCACACCTCGCACTGTTTGCAATATGCGTCAGTTTCCTTATATATTCCTGGCCAATAAAAGAGTCTTAGAATATTCTGTGTAGTTTTTTCACTACCGCTATGCCCAGCAGTAAGGTGGGTGTGAGCATAGAAGAGTATCTGGTCCCTGAACTCCTGGGGTACTACCAGTTGGGTAGGTTCTCCCTCTTTGCTTTCTCTGTAAAGCAGATCATTTTCTATTCTGAACCTAGGGTAGTTCTTGGTGGTGTTGGTCTGTGCTACGTGTGCTGCTTCCCAGGCGTTTAACAGAGAGGGATCATTGACTTGTGCGAATTTAAACCCTTTATCTAACACCCATGGGTCTGCTGACAGGTAGGCTTCTACAGAGTTTTCTTTCAACTCTCTTTTAAACAAGGATAGGAAGTCTGGGTTATCTACTCCAAGTATTAACTCTTCGGGCAAAGACCTCACGACCCCCACCTTTACTGAACAGGGATCTCTACCTATAGGGTGTAGGGTAATTCTGGCCATGGGGTAGGGTTTGACATCCCCATGGACGCACCTAATTAGTACAGTCCCTTCCTGGCCTATCTGATCGGGATGTAAGAGTCGCTCCTGAATTACTGATTGTCGACAACCCGAGTCTAGTAAGGCTTTCACTAACTTCTGATTGACTCGTACCCTTACGTAAAAGGAGGGGCCCATTTCTGAAGAGTACATGACCGCCCTTGGGATGTATCCGACCTCCATGGGTTCTTCTGAGGGTTTCCTTTGGGGGCACATCCGGGCTATGTGACCCCACTCCCCACATTCAAAACACTGCGGTCCTCTCGTAGGGGGGCCGTCATACTTGAACTGCCGTGTTTTAACAGGTTCTGGCATAGTCTTTTTTTTCTCTGGTTTGGATGACGATGTTATAGCTTTGGTACTTTTCTCATTCTCCCAGGGAAAAGACCGGGGTGCTGGCTTAGCCATCTCTGTGTCCCATATGGTAAGACCTCCATGAACTGCTCCAGTATAATACTGGTCATGACCTCTTCCTTACTCCGGATATCTGGCCGGAGCCATTTTTCAGCCGCCATTTTTACTCGTAGATACATGGTCTTTGGGTTCTCACCTGGTATTCCCTTCTCTTTTCTAAACCGCAAACGGTATGCTTCCGCATCCATGCCTAGGTGATCTAAAATCACCGCTTTTATCTCGGCATACGATGATGTTCCTGATTGATTTGCCACTTGATAGGCAGTTTGTGCCTCTCCCGAGAGTAAAGGCGCCAAAAAGAAAGGCCATTTTTCTTCCGGCCACCCACATGCCCTGGCGGCCCGTTCAAAGTTTAACAGAAACGCGTCTGGGTCTTCCCCATTCACATATTTTTGTAAGGCTACCCCTGACGGGTGTGGCCCTATTGGTCGCCGGTCTGTGGCGGTTGTCGAGAGGGGAGTTTGTACAACTTTTTGGATGGCGTCCAACTGTTGGGTCATAGACATTTTGAATAAGTCCCGGTCAGCGTCAGCTGTATTTATCTGTTGGCCTATTGCCCATTCTAATTTTTGTTGTCCATCAATAAGCGTTTGGATCACTTGTTCCATTGCCATGGTCGTTTGGGAAGGAGAGGATCCCACTTCTGACACCAGTGTGGACGTGGGTGAAGGGACGACCGTGACACCAACCGTAGGGTTTAAGGAAGGTTTTATTTTTATAGTTCTGACAGGCTTATTAACCAACGTCTTTCGAGTCCTGAAAGTTAGTCTCTCCCGGGCAAAGGTACTGGAGTCCGTGGCGCTGTTCGTCTATAGGCGTTTTCCCCAGGAAGTGGCGTTCTTTCTTCGGGCGTCGGGAATCTCTCCACATGTAAGAAAGAAGACCAACAGGACGGAAAGCCGTTAGGTCA
Organism: Triturus cristatus; assembly: GCF_964204655.1. NCBI lineage: Eukaryota > Metazoa > Chordata > Amphibia > Caudata > Salamandridae > Triturus > Triturus cristatus. The sequence continues at coordinate 460,016,315 of NC_140590.1, read as the reverse complement.
CAGTCCTCTACAGGGTTTGCACCAAGGGGGCCCAGGGAGTGTGTGGTTTACACCCGGTGTGACTATTCGTATCTACAGTGCTCAGTGCAAGAGGGGTACGGTAAGAAAAGGTAGGGTGAGGGTAAGGGGGGGATGGAGTGGAAGGTCGTGGAGGAAAGATTTATATACAGCTGCGCACTACACGCTATCGTTACGCTTTCCTAGCCAAGCCGCCAAACGCCGCCGTACCTGTGTCAGCCACACTCCTCCCTCGGGAGTGTGGCACGGCGGTCCGCAGGGTCGTTGGCCTCCTGGCTCGCCTTGTGGTTCAGCTTCTCCTCCGGCTCCTCTGGAGGCTCCCTCTTCGGTCCTTCCGGTTTCTGCTTCCAACGTGCTCCGCTTCTCCGTCTCCTCGGGTTCCGCCTTCCTCCTCGCGGTGTCTCCACCCCCTGTGTACAGGACTTCCCCTGTTTTAACCAATCCAGAGCCAGGGACGTCACGGAGGGTCAGGGCTTCACCCTCGTATGCCGACGCCCACTTAAAGGGCCCGCTGTCTTCGTATTCGCTAGCAGTCTCGTTTCCGTGTACCCACTCGTGATCCTGTGGAGAAGCCGGAAATGACAGATCAGAAGAGGTCGGACTCCACCATTCCCGCCGGGTAAGGTCACCAGTTTTACATGCACTTACACCAATTCTTGCTTGCGACTGTGTCTCTAAGCAGCAAATCATTTCATGCACCCTTAATTCAGTTAGGTGTAGCAGGGGCCATACATTTCTTGTTTGTGTGACTTGACATGTGCATGTCATTCACATGCCTCATGCCCCACCCCCCCCAGTGTCATACAGCTCCAAAGCTTCCTGTGCTTCTTCCACTGCAGAGGTTGCAAAGTTGCCCTCCTCCCCCTTGAGGGTCACCGCCATTGATCACAATCAATAAAAGGCATTAAAATCTAACAAAAGCTTCTTAATACAAGCATTAAAAAAGTTAGCTTACTTTTATAAGGCCTCTTTCAACTACTCTGCCTGTGAAATGGTCACATGTTTGTGAACAGCAAAAATTCACCATGATAAAAATAGCTACAGGCAGCCAACCAATGGCTGATGAACGTGGGGTTATCAATATGTGAATGGCATTTATAACAAACAATGGCTCTCTCTCTCTCTGTAGATCACATAAACCCTTGCAAGATGGCTAAGGCTGCCTCAAGCTATTCCTAAATGGATGCACATTTAATAGATTTGATACATCATTTATAAACCATTAGGCATGATTGGTGTAAGTGACAAATAAAAGAGGGAGCAACAGTTACCCATGGTCCGGGTTTGTTGCTGAAAATGTTCAAGGCAGCCTTTTAGACTTAGCTCGAAAGGTATGTGTGGAATGGTGATTGCCTGCAAGTTTTCTTTTACAGGTCTTTTGAGAACAACGGAAGTGTGGGCAGGGCCAGCTTTAGAGCTAGAGTCACTGGGTGTGACAATCATTTTTGGCACCCACCGTTCCCCACTGGCGTAACGAAACTTGACGGGCCCTCCTGTAAGGAATGTGGAGAGGTCACCTCTGGACTAAATCAGGAGCTCACCAGTCAGAGTACTGTGCTGAGGGGGCCCCCTGGAGCTTAGGCCCCCCGCATTGTGGGGGATGCTGGGGCCTGTGTTACGCCACTGCCCCTCTCCCTACCCCATGACCTCCTCCTCAGATTCCCTCACTATGAGAGGGTAAAAGTACCTCTCATCTCTCTACAGTCCCTCTCTCATATATATTTAATTTGTTTTAAAGCACTGGTAAAGGCTGATTTTACTAATAAGAATGTATGTCTACCCAAACAAACCCTTTTTAGCAACATTAGGAATAAATAATGAAAGACTGGGGGGATGGGGGGGACATAACTTCCTAACCTATTTTATGGAGTTTGGATGTAGCTCTTTGATGACAGTTCGTATTATTTGCTGTTCTATATTAGGGTTGTACCTTATAAACTATAGTAAACAAGCATTGACATAGCCAATAGGTCTCGCCTTTGGGACCTTATAAGTGTTTAGCCATGCAACAGTTGATGTTGTTGCACCAAGGATATTGTGCTGCATAACTACATACTTATAAGGTCCCAAAAGCGAGACCTATTGGCTATGCAAACGCTTGTTTCTTTTCGTTTAAACATTCCATGAGAGTGCATCTGTTTTTCAGCCGTCTCCGTGCTTTCCTTTCCCTCCACGTTTATCTTTTTCACTCCATTTCTTTCACTTTGTCTCCCACATTGTCGCTTCTCCTCAGGCCACCTTGTTGCTTTTCTCCCACCCTCCCCAACTCACTCTTGAAACGCGTTTATCCATTTTAATATGTTTGCAATTTTGTTATTTTTAAAGCTGTTTTGCGTTACCCTTTCAAAAAGGACTTTTTTCTACTTCTTTTTATTTACTAATCAATCTTGGATTGATAAATAAAAATAAAATGAAAAAATACCACCTGTGTCTTACATAAGCACGCACTCGCCATGTTGTACAGCAGCCGCTTTGCTGTACAGCAGGGTTAAAACATTGACAAAGCCAAAAGGTCACGTAGGGGAGCCCCCTTAGTTTCACCAGTGTTTAACTAAGTTTGTGAAGGGTAAAAAGTGCCCACCTATCTACAAAATAGAAGCATTATTTATCAGTACTTACAATAACAGCATGCATTGAGTATTCTAACTACATGATGCCTTCACCAAGGCCCAAAGCACATAACTTACCACGTTCCAAACATTTTTGTTCCGCAAACCTTTCTAAGGGTGAATATCAAATCGTTGATTTGTAACAATTGCCTGTGTCATTATTGTTACCCTTTATACCAGATTTGGGTTCTTGTTCTTAGTTTTTCTGAATGTGTCAGATTAGCATCCAGCAGTTTGTGGTAACATTGTCAAATCTGGCACCATCATAGCATTGTCATACTTATCCAGACAAAACAGAGGAAAGATGCTCGTCCACATACTCCCAATGCCTCATAGACCAACAAGCGCCCCCAGAAAGTGCTGTTAGATCAAAGCAGTGATTTACAGTTCTGTGAGTAGTCAGCCAGAACGGTCCGTAAAATCTCTGCTGAGCCCTCCGCAGCACTTATGATGGACTAGCATCAGCAAAGAGAATAGGTCTTACTTGCATTCCGAGTCCTGACAAAGCCATTAAAAAGGCCTTCTGCAGGGAAATACCCCTCTCCCCCCAAAAACGTATTTCAGTAAACAGTGCATATACAACATAAAAACTTGAATATGTGATGATTCAGTGTACTTTTGAAATGTAAAATTGTCCCCTGTACATTGCAATGCCAGCACTCCATAAGAGTTAGAAGTTTACACCAAATTGCCAATAGCATCAGGTCACTATATGTCTAGTTTAAAGATTAAGTAACAAAAGGTCTTGCAGACAAATGCACTGTCAAGCCAGATCTAAAAAATACATTTCTTAAAATCTCTCTGATGACCAGCAGCAGATTCCGCCAAGTACTAGGCTAATAGACAGAATATTCATTCATTATGGAGAGCCGCCCAAGCCTTGGTTGGTGTGTCCTTGTCATGTATGACTTATTTCCTGACAATGGTATTGAATAGTTCCCTAGGAAGTGTACCAGGAATAACTGGAAACTGGAATGCCAGGAAAGGAGGATGCCAGCAGTTACCACTTCACCTTCACTTTTGTCTTCCCTCATTAGTGTGAACAGTGGCTAAAAGTATTTCCAACCAGGCATTGTCTATCTCCACCAGCAAGGTGTGAGCCAGCCCTAGAAGGCAACAGCTGCCCTATTCTCTTTAGTCTCCCCGTGGCCTTCCATACCTACGTAAGATTAGCCAATCGACAGACTACTGGGCAGTTGTAACGTCCGCAACATGCAATCCACCAGAGGCACAGTGTAGGACTGTGATACTCAAAGTACAGCCAAGGGGCCGCTTGCCGCCCTCTTGAACTTTACATGCGGCCATTCTGGGGAACAGCAGCACGAGCTGCTATTTAGTGGCTGAGCAATATTATTCTGGAAACATTTTTAAATAAACAGGCAAGCATTTATTAACCTGCAAATAAATACTTGTCTGCTTATTTAACGTGTTTTACACGTCCTTACACAATCCCTGACCCACCCAGCCGCCACCCTACTGGCATCAGTGCGGCCGTCGGTCACGCAACAGATTGTACTTTGCGGCCCCTGGGGCAAATGATTGTGGGTACCCATGGTGGTGTAGGATATAGCATGGAGAGCAATGTTCTTGAGGGTGAAGCCAGCATGTATAACAGAGACCCTCTATCAGAAATGAGAAACCCCTCTACAGATCTGTGTATCTATCTTCCAAGGGGCATACCCTAAAATATGAGTAAACTCAAGGTTATAGGTATGATCCTAGCTCAGTCACCTTCCCAGGGTCTTAAATTCAGGTCTTTAGAGTTGGGCAGCAGTAGCGACGACTCTTAACAGCCGTAGAAAAAGACAATCGGTGCTTTCTGGTGCTTTATAAAAAAAATCATTATTTAACTTTGTAGGAGAGTAGGATCTGCAGTGCAGGTGTTTTTAAATCGTAAGTTATTGCTAAAAACAGCGCCTCCTCCCCAGGTCGGCGCCCACTGCAGCCGCACCTGTCGCACAGCGCTAAAGCCGGGTTTCAATCTTTCACTCTTGCTTTTCATCAGAGGAAAAATCCTCGCTCAGGTCCGTCACGCATCTGTTCTGTTCATCTTTTCTAGCCTCAATATCTGTCTGAGAGCTGGGGGAGAAAGCTTGAACGATCCCCGTTAGTGATAATGTTAAAGTCTACGCCCTTGCACATTATCTCTTTTTCTGCCTGGCCTCAGGTGGATTCTGGGATTTGCAGTCTTAGTTCACATCAATTAAACTAAGTCAACTGACGTGCCTGAAAATAGAGAACTACACTTCAAGAACTACAATGTGTTTTACCTGAAGACACGTACCATCTGGTAAGCTTAGCAAAGATTAGCTTCGATATTTAAAGACAACGATAGAAGTTGTAATGTATTATTTAGTCCAAAACATGCAAATAGCGCTGGTGTGGGCCCTTGGAGTGCTGTGATTTCTACCCAACTATGACGAATCTGAAATTTATGTCAGGTGTTGCGGATGTCACTCATTTTTAGGCACTGAAGGGAAGCTAGGCTGATATATGGCGCGTGAGAGTCGGAGTTCTGACTTTGATCATTTTGGCCCCTCCCGCCCTCGCGGCAGTCAGTCCACTTTACACCAAGGATCCTGAAAGAAACATAATCGCCTCCTCAACGGCCTGCCTGTGACGCGTGTTTACTTGCAGTTATCGATAAACCACAATGAGGCGTCGGCTTTCCCTGGGCGGTGCAGGGCGGCAAATCCGATGGGCAGGCGCGCTGCCTTCCCCGTAGAGCTGCTTCAGCGGCGCTTCCAGTAAAGAGCCCGCCGGGCAGCGCCAGCAATCACCGACCCGCCCGCCTGTGCAGCACCTGCGCGCTCCCAGCTAACAGCGCTCCTCGGAAACACGTCCATGAATGAAAGAGAACCACACTGGCAACTCCCTTCAATGCAGTTTTTTCGAATGATCTGTTGCAATGTTTGAGGTCAGAGGGTTAGGGAGGGAAGCAATGTTTATTGTTTTCAAGCGGTGCTCTAAGGCTAACATTTCTGGAGGCACCTTGCTTCTCGTACCAATAGCATACGTGTACCGAGAAGTCTCACTGGTTGACCGGACTCATGTATTGGGGAGAACTTATCCAATTCAGTTTTCTTTTTTTGATGACTTTTACTTGTAGTCTTCGGTATCTCGTTATGAAATACGGACTACAAGTACCACAATGCAAAGTGAACACCTGGACTGGATTAGAGTCCTGGGAATCTTGAGAATTCTGCTGCTGGAGGTAAAGTCACGTGACACCACGACTGCTCTGATATGAAATGTAATAACAACAACTGAAAGAATAAGGACAACAAGAGGAAACCCCACCGACTGCAATGCCCTCCCTATTTACTCGGCGGACTAGCTGCAGTTTCTTATAGTGGAAGGTCGCCGGCCACACCCTCCGTTTTAACTCCCCCCCCCCCCCCCCCCCACGAAGTCTTCAAAATCCCTGGGTAACGCCTTCAATAGGCAAGGCATTTTAGCCAAACACATCAGCAGTCTAGGACTTGTGGTCTAACTTGTATCCTCACCATGAAAAGCACTGCTGGCTCAAAAGCCTGGAAATGCCACACATGGAATGGCACCATCTGGCCTCTGTGCATGGATGGTCAGTGAGGGGTGTCCAAGGTAGCAGCATCTACATCTGGCTTTCCCTTTGTTACCTCTCTCACCGCCCTTGTTACACCTGTTCTCAGTGGTTGTGAAGGCTGTAGCAGGAATAGAAAGCAAACCGGGCACTGTTTAAACTCCCTACCCTTCCCCTAGCACTGCAGCATCAGCAAATAGGAGGCTGTTGGGTATTTAGGGGGATATCAACAACAAATTGCGATAATTATCGCTAAGCGCTGTTAGTGCTAAAAATGTTATTACCGGCGAAGTCCTTTTTTTATCGCCGCAGTAGCGACGTATTAACAAGGCGCCGCTAGCCAGCGATAACAATCAGTTCCGGCGGCAATGGATGGCGATAAAATCTTAACGCCGGCGATGGAAAAAAACGCACGCTAAACCGCGCAAAGTCGCGCTAAGCCAATTATCTCCAAAATCAGCCCGACAATTGCTAACTGGCCTGTACTTTGCATGCAGCAAGCGGGAAAATGCACTATAAAAGGCCAGGAGAATCCGGTCCTGTATGGCCTGGTGGCTGAACACCAGCAGGAGCTCTTTATCCTGAGGACAGTTCCATTGTCCAGGAAGAAACATCTGGGGGGAGATCACAGCAAAGTTCAATGCTGTGGGAGAGAGGAAGAGGAGGACCGTGGAGGAGGTAAAGAAGCGCTGGAACGACAGCAAAAAGAACACTAAGGAGAAGATGGCTGCCAACCGGAGGGCAGCCATGGCCACTGGAGGTGGTAGCCCTGTGCCCCTCCTGGAGCTGGATGAGCAGGAGGAAACGGTGGCGCAAGTCATCACCGAGGAGACGGTGGTTGGAGTGCCGGGTCGGGACACCGCTGCAGGTGAACAGACACAACCACAGGGTGAGTACAAACTATGGAGTGGGTGGACGGGGGTAGATGGCCACAATGGCACACATGTACAATAAATAGCATTGCATACCCACAATTACTGTGGTCAGGTCCCAGATAGCCCTGTGCATGGAGGCATGGACACACATCAACTGATCCAACATAAACATTGCTAGACACACTTTGACGGACACACTGACATTGAAATGTGCACTGAAACGTCAGAAAAACACAGTCCAGGTACATACTCAGACCACAAAATAAGTGCCACATCACATACCAAAATGCCACATCACATAGAGACGCAGCATGCTGCCAAAATGCACCCCTTGCACCATCACAGCCCATATCCAAATCACCTCCACAAGGCCGCAACTGACATGTGCCAAAATGAGTATGCAGTGTGAATGTGACTGATCACGTGCACGAGTAAGCATGCCAACAGCAAGACCAGCACACCTGCAAAATAGCACATGTGGCTGACTTGTGTGCAAGGATGTGCGTGGCCAACAAGGGTGACTTGGAGGGCCACACACAACCTTGCACACGAGCCAGCCAGACACATGTGCAATGTTGCAGGTGTGCTGAGCCTGTTGCTTGCATGCTTACTCGTGCACGTGACCAGTCACATTCACACTGCATACTCATTTTGGCACATGGGAGTTGCGGCCTTCTGAAGAAGATTTGGATAAGTGTGGTGATGAGGCAAGGGGGACATTGTGACAACCTCATGCCTGTATTACAAAAATGCCCCCTTGCCTGTACATGCTATGCAGCACAGTGTACAGCAATATGAGAAAGTAATGAGTGACTCTGCATACCGACAACACATGCAATGTCACACCAAAAATACGGATTATGGGGCATATTACCAAGGACAGCGTTAGAATAATAGCCGCTTGAGCGGCAGAAAACTGTCACTAAAGCAGCGATAATGGGCCTGAAAATATGCCCTGGAGAATTCCTATAGAAGCCCATGTTCACACCATAACATGGACTTCTATTGGAATTCCCCAGGGCATATTATCAAGCCCATTATCGCCGCTTAAGTGGCAGCTCTCTGCCGGTCAAGTGCTGATAATTTGTAATGCTGTCCCTGATAATATGCCCCTTAGTTGTGTGCCCTCCATTGCTAAATGCGATGCAGGGCGCACCATGAAATCCATTCAGTCATCCAAAGGCAACTTACCTGCATTCACACATATCCCTGTCCATAATACCCACCACCCTCTCCCGCCCCACGTCAACGCATGGCATGTACTATTTTCTCTAGCAAATTAAAGAACTCTTCATGTCTGAGAAAGCTAGATCTTCAAATCTAACAATCGCGCCAACCTAGGGACATATTATCAAGATCAGCGTTAAAATTATCGCTGCCTTAGCGGCAGGAAACTGCCACTAAAGTGGCGGCAATGGGTTTGATAATATGCCCCTGTGAATCCTCATAGAAGCCCATGTTCACACCAGAACATGGACTTCTATGGGAATTCACAAGGGCATATCATCAAGCCCATTACCGCCGCTTTAGTGGCAGTTACCTGCCTCTAAAGCAGCGATAAATTTTAACGCTGATCTTGATAATACGGCCCCTAGTCCCTCTCCCCTCACTATGATGTTCAATTTTCTGAGCATAGGATCCTTGGCTTGGTACTATGACATGTCTCCTCTACTACCTTTAATATTAAGAACCATGTAAAAAGGGGATTAACAACCAATTCACAACACAGGCCATTTAAACAAACCTCATCATCACAAATCCATCCGAAAGTCTATTTCACACTCCCTCAAGGCATGTCACTACCCATGTTGCTCTGTACTCCTTGATAGCCTTAGCAGTGCGTAATCTGTGGTATCCAGAAGGTAAACACTAACACAATATACAGGCTGCCGCTTCAGATTCACCCATCATGCATGTCTACAATGGTGTCAGATGGTCACATCTACGGGCAATAAAGGCCCTACCCTGGTACCAGCTCACTTGGCTCAGTGTTGACATCGCTCTCGCTGTCTTCGTCTACCAATGGTGCAAAGAAATGGTCCCATGCCCTAGCTGCCTCAAGTGATCCCTTGCTCACCGGACCCTTGACCAGTAGTAGCCTAACTATCCCATCACACTCTGCCCATTAGGTGAACTCGCACTCCCATTGATCTAAACTCGTGGCCCCACTTGCCTTCCAGTGCATCGTAATATCCCCTCATGGCCACTAATAATCCCCTATCCATAAACTTGCGGCAAGCCCGCTTTGAGCCGTGTGTGGGAAGCAATGTAGGATACAAGCCCCCTACGACAGATCCACCTCCCTGTCCGTCAACACCGTCAATAGTGTCATCACTACGGTTCAATAAGTACCCCAAAGTGGTCACCCCCAAATCAGGTGAGGGAATTTTGCCCCCTCCCCCTGAACCCTTGTGTATTTCTATGAGTCTGTGTAGAAACATGCACTGACTTTTTCCCGGTGTGAGGTAAGGCGATGTAAAACATTAAAAAGAAGCCTTTGGAAGCGGGTGTCCCTGGTGCACCTCCATGCTTACTCTTCAATCTCAGCACAAGCCCTTTCTGGTATCTCTCTCCCTACATCTACCTCCCATTTCAATTAAGTATGTCCAAAGGGGGCAGCTCCACGAGACCCATGCGCATGTACAGGCATGTGACTGCCTTAAACTTTACAGCTGCTGTCAATATGTATTGGCACCCTAAAGAAAGCTCAGGTCCTGCTTGGTCCCCTTTACAATGTGCACAAATATCCGCTGTGATCGCTGCATGGAGTATGTAGTTCCCCCCCCCTCCTAAAATCAAAGCGCTCATGCAGAGTCTAGAAGGTCAGCGCCTGGTATGATGCACAAAACGGCCCACCACTGCCACACACACTCCACATGTGGGACGAAATCTGTGGGTAATGGGTGTGGACACAGTCTGCTCAGACAGCAACAACAATTGCTATACATGCTGCACCATACTCTGAAAGGGTATTCCAAAAGAAGTGCAGGAAGCAAACCATGCAAGATTAAACATAACAGACACAATGCACACAACACAAATCGCAAGGAGCCAAAGCGACTTAGAGGCACATGTGTCCTACCCAGTGCAGCTTTGTAGAAAAACACACGGTGTATATAATCAAGGACGTTCTTAAAATTATCGCCACTTCAGCGGCATGAAACTGCCATCAAAGCGGTGCTAATGTGCCTGATAACATGCTGCAGAGAATTCCAATCAAAGCCCATGTTCACACCGGCATGAAACTGCCATCAAAGTGGTGCTAATGTGCCTGATAACATGCTGCAGAGAATTCCAATCAAAGCCCATGTTCACACCAGAACATGTGCTTCTCCTGGAATTCTATGCGGCATATTTCCAAGAACATCTTTGCCGCTTGTAGCGGAAGTTTCCTACCGCTAAAGCGCCGATAACACCATGGCCGTCCATATAACATGCCCCCAAGTAGGCTCCCATTGCCAATGTGCCAAAAGTGGGCACTCATCACACATTACTAATAGCACACTAAACACATGCACATATGCAAGCCCATGCAAAGCTGCAACTCCTTGAGCCACACTGATAATGCATGTGATAGGGCATGATGGATAGCATGCCTGCAGGACAAAGAGATTCACATGGTGCAGGACACCTCACTGATGTTGCGGAGTGTGGAACTCCTCCTCAAGGGAGCATGTCACACCCTGTCACAAACTTATGTACACACAACCCCTGATGTGAACAAGACACTTGATGACCTACTATGCACAAGTGTCACAACTCTGACAAGGACACACAATCCACACAGATTTCCACATGTCTGCATTGTCCATACACGGAAGTCAAAGGCCCATTTCATGAAAGGGACAAGGGGCAGATAAACAAAGGCAGCAGGTGCCACCATCACACAATGCAGTGTACACACATACTAATCTGAGTACATCAACATTGCCTAATAGGCGTTGCGGACTGCATTAGTCACACAACACAAACCAGGACACAACAGATAGTATTTGTGTGTAGACACTATCAAGACACATTTCTCACCTAGGCAACTTGTGATATTACAACGTACAAGTACACCCTCACATCCGTGATGTCTCTGAAATAATCACCATCCAGAAACTAGCATGCATATTGTACAAAATATCTATAATGTACAGTCTCCCTCAGTCTGATTGTTAAGTCAAATAATGCATGCCCATACATGGATACCACTGTTAAACTGTATCTCCCATGAACATTTCAGCGGGAGCGACAACACCTCCTGGACAGCCGAACGACCCACTCTGCCACGATGACTCGTCGCAAACACCCACCATCAATGTGGACGAGTTTCAGCGTCTCCACAATTGCTCCGACACACCAACGCCAGTAGCAGGGCTACCCAGCAGCATTGCGCCCAGCCCACCCCCTGCACAAACCACCCAGCAGCAAGCACCTCCCACCACAGCTGCCTCCCAGGACCCAGCCAACCCAAATGCGGCCTTTCACACCATGGTGCTTGAGGTCCAACGGGAGACACGGGACTTTGTGCGGGTGGGCTTGGAGAGCCTGGCAGACAAATTGGAGGAGCTCAGTGGGTGTCTGAATCGCCTCGACAACAACATCGCGAGTATGTCAGACATCCACACACCCCTCAATAACATCCAACGCACCCTGGATGACATTGCTGGGGTCCTGATCCAGAGGGCGGACACACTGTCCCGGCAGGACAGCTCCAGCAGTGTGTGTGCTGCATTATCCCGACTGTCAGGGGTAGTGGAGGCCAGGGAGCGGAGGGAGCTCCAACAGATGGCTGCCACGGCTCAACACCAGCGTAATCTGGAACGGACATGGCAGGCCATGCTTCTCCATATGACATCTTTACCTCCCCACGGTCTTGTGACAACATCTGCTGCTTGCGCATCCACATCCTCCGCTCCGCACCCTGATGTGTCTGTGCCTCACAGTGCTGCTCCCACCATACCACCACCCACATGTGAGACACCTGACACATAATCGGACGAATCTGAGGATGAAACTGCCACACTGGTAATGCGCAGGTTCAGCTAGCAGTGATGTACAAAGGCTTGTCGGTTTGTACATACCATCATTTCACTGCCCTTCCTCTCCCACTGTCTGCCGACGTCCAACAACACACAGCTTGGATCCACACATTGACCTACAGCAAATCTCCTCTTGGTCATTGACAATGGCACTGCAAAATCCGCCTCTTCCCTATGGCTCGGTCACTCACAATGGACTGCTACTTCAACAGGCATCCTGCCAATCCCATGTCCTATGGGCCACTTCTGGTAAATGCAAAACCCTGTCTTGTAAATAAATTCCCTTAAATCACACAGGTGTGCGTTTCCATGAACAATCAAGTATTTAACTAAGGCAATAAGTAAGGGGCTGTGAATTCACAAGAAGGTCCAGCAAGGCTAAGTCAATCAATGTACATGTGTCACCTGACACGGATAGGCCATGAGATGGCCGTGTATGCGCAAAAGCAATCTAGATAATTTTACTATGACAACGTCTTTAAAGTGCACCACTAACCCATGAGTGTCTCAAAGAGCGGAGGGGGGGGGAGGAGTCTGCCACTGCTTGGAAATCCCGTTCTTGAGGAGTCACATTAATGTTAGCATGTGCTGTGCCTGCCGCAGGAGGGTGGGGAGAGTGTTCCAGTTCTTTGCGTTGAGGTGGCATAATGATCTTCTGCAGGAGTTAGCTTTCCAGATGCGGGGGACTGTGGCGATTGCAATGTCAGCATAGCGGACCTGCTGGATTGGGGTGCAGAAGCTGAGTCGTCTGTTGAGGTATGCATGTCCAGTGTTGTGGAGTGGCTCGTGTGCGTGGTTCTGGCGTGTGGAGGTGATACACTTGTTGGCGCGGTGAGCCTGTGCAAGTCTCCCAGGTGGGGTGTGATGTGCTGTCGGTGAGCGATGTTGAGGATGAGGTGGGCAGAGGCGTTTTTAATGGGTTTAAGTCATTTTTAGAGTTTGGTCGAGGCTCCTGCATAGAGGGTGTTACCATATTCCAACTTGCTGCTGCTGAGTGCCTGTGTGACTGTTGTCCATGTTTTGGGGGGAATCCACCTGTAGAACTTGACAAGCATCTGGAGGGTGATGAAGCAGGAGGACGAGACGGCGTTTAACTGCTTTGGCATGGAGAGAGTAGAGTTGATGTTGAACCCCATGTTGGGTGCATGGTTGGTTGGTGTTGGATATGTTCCCAGGGCGGCCGCACACCAGGAGGTGTGTCATGCGGAGGGGGTGGATCCGAGGATGAGCATTTCTGTCCTGTCTGATGTTTATCTCCTGTTGGCAGTTCTTCCTCCACTCAGCAACGTCTTACAGTCCTACATGGTGTATGGTTGTGTAAGTGAGGGTGGCCATGGTGAGGGAGAAGATCAACTGGCTGTCGTTCTCGTAGGAGATGATGTTGAGGTTGTTCAGTCGGGCAACGTGTGCGAGTGGTGACATGTACATGTAGAACAATGTTGTGTGAGGGATGAGGAGCCCTGGGGTAATCCGCTGAAGATTACTGTGGACTCTGAGCAGGAAGGGTGGAGGTGGGCGGACTGCGTTGTGCCATAGAGGAAGGAGTTTGTCTAGTCACGAGCCTTGTCTCGGTGTCTTGTATGCGTGTGCATAGTGTGCGGTGCAAGACAGTGTTGAAGGAAAATCACAGGTCCTGGACAATGAGTGCTGCTGTTTCACTGTTGTCCATCCGTGGCATTATGTCATTGGTGACGGAGATGTGTCTAGTTTGCTGCAGGAGTTGCGCTGAAGTGTGAATGGGACAGATCCAGGATGCTGTTCCCATAGAGTTAGTGGGTCAGTTGTCTGTTGATGGTCTTCGCAATGACACCTCGCAGGAATGGTAGCAGGGAGATGGGACGTAAGTTCAGGCGGTCCTTGAGGTCAGTCTTTATTTTGTGGAGTAAGGGGTTGATATTGGCGTGCTTCCAGCTCTACGTGAAGGTTGAATTTATGAGGGAGATGTTGATGCTCATCTGGAAATGGGGCGCATTGGTGGGGCTGGCTTTGGAGCAGATGTGGTGTGGGCATGTGTCTGACGTTGATCCGGAGTGGATGTTGTCCCAGATGTGCATTGTGTTTGTGTCGTTTACGTTGGTCCAGGAGAGCAGAGGGTGGGTGCGTATGGGATCCGTGGGGATGGAGGTCTCAGTGCTATTCGTGGCATTCGTGGGGTTGTAGCTGTCGTGGATGTCTGCACCCTTACGATGGACGGAAATATCAAAGGAGTTGCACAGGTCTTGCAAAGGTGAGATGGTGTTGGAGAGTTCTTTCACTAGGTTGAAGGGCACTTAGCTGGTGTGTGCGTTGTTGGCAATGCGGTCTTTGAAGGAGGCCCGATTGCGTATCTGATGAGGTGATGGTGTCTGCGTGTGGCGTCTTTGTGGGTTGTGTAGCTGTCCAGTGTCTGTTCACGGTGCAATTTCTTCACTAGCTCATGGCAGTCTGCATTGAGGCCTGGTGTTCTGCATTGAACCAGCTGGCTTACTTGCTGGTGTGTCTGTTGGAGTGTGTCTTAATCTGGGAGAGTGTGTTGGTGCAGTTGCCGATCCCTTGTCTGAGGTTCTGGGCGTTGGAGTCAGTGTCGGTCGTTGTGCTCCAGGCAAGGCTGATGGTTAGCTGTGCTTCTGTGACTTTGCTCCAGCAGTGCCAGTGGATCTGTCGGGTGTGGTGGCACGTGGTGTCTTCATGGAATGGCAAGTTGATGCATCGATGGTTGTTCCAGTGGAGGTTGGTTGTGGTGTTGGAGTAGACGTGGGAGCTTGCGGATAATATGTGGTCAAGCGTGTGGCTGTTGTGGAGGGTGGGTATTGTGACAAGTTGTATGAGGCTGAGGTTGGCCAGGGTGTCTATCAGGGTGGTGGATACGGTGCCAATAATGTACACGAGGTGGAAGTTCAGCTCAACGTGAAGGATGTAGTCTGTGGATGTGAGGACGTGTGTACTGACAAAGTTGGTGATGGAGTTGCAGAACTGTGTTAGGGGTCTGGAGGCTATGTCGATACGGGTTACTCTGAGGGTGGTGTTGGGATTGGTGTGGACCTGAAAGTGCAGGTGTTCGGCGTTGATGAGGATGTTGTCGTTGTTGGTTGAGACTCTGAGAGTGTTCCTGTTGATGATGGCAATTCCTAGTCCTACTCTGTTGGTGCGGCCCCTGTGGTTGATATTGTAGCTGCACAGGATGGCTATGGCGATTTTAATGTTCCGAGGAGGGGTACAATTAGGTCACTGTCATGGATACTATGTTTGGGGAGGTTGAGTTGAGTAGGTCCCAGAGTTCAGTTATGTGTTGGCGTCTGTGGCGGGTGTTGGGGACAATGCATCTGAGGTAGTTAGCTTCCAACACAGTGGGTGGATTTGCAGATTGGATGCTGGTGACAATGCAGTTCCGGCTGGAGCGGTGTCCTTGTGTGCTTGCTGTTCCAGGCAGGAAGCCGGTGTGTGATCGTCTTATGTTGAGGGCGTTGAGTGTGCTAGCATCGTAGTGGCAACGTGTGTAGTTGTGTTTGCTGACCCAGGATGTCCTTGCACTTTGCGCGGACCCGGTGTGGATGTACGCCAGTGGAAGGGGAGGAGAGAGGATCAGCCTGGCATGTGGGCGGTACGAATGTGCATGTTGCTGTGCGGCTCAGCAGGGGATACTGTGGCGGGAAGGGAGAGCGGAGGTGGTTTGAAAAACACGTGTCCGAATACAGGGTAAGAAATGTAAATGAGCAACACAACTAAACCCGGCAGAAGGGGGCACAGTGGGCCAAACGAAATAACACTTGCGATGACGGCACAGATGAGACAACCGGAGTCAGACAGTGAAGAAGGGGCACAGGGGGTCACACGAGAGATTACACTGGCAAAATTGCACTGACAACATTGATCAGATAGCACAATCTAGCAATATCCCAACTCTGAGCCCCCGATATTTATGACATATGTGTGAGAAAGTACCATCTTTCCTGCATGGTATTTCCCCACTTTTTGCTGAACTGCTGAATGGACTTTGACAGAGTGTGCCCTGGACTCCTGCCAATCAGGGGCCTATGTTCATTCACTAAACACTAACATTCAAAATTGGCAAACCCTGGCCACATGTCAGCCCCTGGTAAATGGTACCCAGGGCCTTGTGACAAGGGAAGGCCTCTTAGGGCTGCAGCACTTATTGTGACAGCCTTGGAGGCCCTGTACCAGAACACAAACACACTGCCCTTGCAGGCAGTGTCTGGGTGCAAGGCAAAACAAAGAGTCGACATGGCACACATCCCTGTGTTGCATGCACACAACCTACACTGCCCTGGCATACATCATCCACCTCTATAGATGGGTGCCCTATGCCAGTGGTGTGGGCACAGCAGCATTATCCCTCTGCACCTACAGTACTCTGGTCCATTCCTGGACACTAAGTGTAGTGTTGCCATTTAAGAGGATATGGTGCAGAGAGCTCGTCGAACACGAACTCCACAGCACCATAAAGGGAACACTGAAGAATGAGAAGTTTGGTATCAAACTTCTCAGCACATCAAACCCGCACTGATGCCAGTGTGTGATTCAATGTAAAAAGCACTACTGAGGGCATCTTAGAGATGCCCCCTGACAACTAACCTACAATCCACGTCTGGTTTGGAGGCTGCCTAGGCTGCAACACATCAGACATGTTGCTGGACACCAGGGTGGAGAGCCTGCAACAATGCACATGCTGGGCGAGGTGCTAGGTCTCCTCCCCCAGGATGGCCAGGGGAAGCTTCAAAGGCATGCAGACTCTGTGAGCTTCTCCAGGCCACTTGCTGTACCCAGAAAACTGCCCCCAACCCCCTGGTTCTGACACCCACTCTGGCGGGAAGACTGACCGGAAACACAAAATAAGGACAGGGTATGTGCCAGCCTGCCCACCCCAATCCTCAGGTGGGGGAGGCGAGGTGAAGTCCATCTCCGGGCACTCTCCATCTTGAAGATGTGAAGCCCTGCACAATCGGGACTAGGCTACCCCAGGGCAGAGACCCATTGGTGCCTGCCCTTTACCTACCTGTATCGCAACTAAACCTAGTATTTAGAAGCACCCTGAACCATCCTTCTCCAGATTCCGAAAAAGCAAGGAAGAGCAAGAAGAAAGAAACTGCTGTGCAGCTGCTAAGAAGAGGAAGACACCAACTGCTTTGGCCCCAGCCCTACCGGCCTGTTGACCCTTGAACCTGTTTCTGCCAAAGCCCAGGCCCACTTGTGGCCAGCAACATCACAAACCCCGGAGGACCTGGCTACCTTGTGACTCTGATCATCTGGGAGTCCCATGAGCAGTAGCTCTGCTCAAAGCAAGTTTCTAACCCCTGGCATCATCCCGAAACCGCAAACTCTGCACACTCTGAACTGGACAAGCATGGCCTGTGTTAGAGTGGACAAAGACCCTGATGATGTCCCCCTCCCCATTTCCCCCCCCCCCTGGCGACTGTGACCCCGAATCTGGCCACCACGGTCTCACCTTGACGCTCATGACTATGCCTGCAGCCTCAGAACCAGGGATCCCCCGACCACAATCGACAGACGGTAAGATTTCCCACTACCAAAAGTCACCCCAGCACCCGGTGCACTGCGGCCCCCTGTGCCCGACTCCTGGGTACATACCCACCCTCCAACTACCCAATTTACCTCCCAAAGTGGTGGGGGCACATGAAGAATCTGCGACCCCTAGCTTGCAGCCTTTGTTTGTCCTGAAGCTTTCCCATTGCAATCCATTGAGCGCACGAATGGTCAAAGGCACCCTGCACCCACCCGCCCGAGTGGCCCTGACAGTGTAACTTCTACTCCTACCTACTTCCCCATTTGCCCTGAGCAAGTGACCATGTGAGCCGTGTGGCCTGCTAGTCAGCAGCCACCAACCAAGGCCCCCCTGCCTCCCATAGGATAACATCGGGCCAAACTCACTCTGCACCCGTCCGCCACAGTGCCGCAGAGGGTGTAACAACTGTACAAACCTGACCCTGGGGGAACCCTGAGTCTGTGGCCTGAACCTTAACTCTGCCAGTCGAGTACTTACCCAAAAGCCGATAACCCAATTTTAGTCCATAGGGTAACAATGATTGGTTTCATCAGAAATTGATTCTAAGTGTGGAGATTCTAAAAGTTAAAATATTTGCCTAAAATCAACCAAGTAACAAAAACGGAAAAACTCAACTGCTATTAGGAGAGATCCCAATGCTGGATCTTGGTGCCCAGCACTGACCCTGAAAAGCACTCACAACCCTACTTACCAATAACACAATTTTCTTCCATCGGAAATCATTGCTAGTTTCTCTGTTAAAGTTCTTCCTAGTGTCAAGTTTAGAAATAGCAAAATATTGCCTGAAAATCACAACAGCAACTACAACGGATATACTCGCATGTTTCCAAGACCTTGCGCAGGACTGAATATAGGATCCAGTCCATGACTTAGAAAAGTAATCCTGGAAATAATCTATTGCAAATCACTTCAACCTCACATTGAGCTCAATGTATCATTGTGTTTGAAATTGTGTTGCCTATTGCAACAACTTGTAACTATTAACTACCAATTGCATATTGCCAAAGTATGTAACTAAAGCCTCGCAATCTGAGGAAGTATATTTTGATACCTATTGTTGGTTATAAAATAAAACAAACATATATTTTTATATAAAAACGATTGGCCTAGAGTTCAGTTATTGAGTGTGTGAGACCATCTGCTGACTGAGTGTGTACAACAAATGCTTTACACTGTCCTCTGATACTGCCTTACTGCTTGACCAAGCTAACACTTCATAGAGTAAGGTTATATCTAACTTTAACCGCTGCCAAAACTCTGGTGACTGTGGCCTCTGTGCACAATTTACCTATTTGGGAACAGTATATACCTAGCCACTTTCTCACAATATGCATGTGTGACAACATGTACAAGCCTGTTGCAGGACACAAGTAGTGTTGCCAAGAATGATAGCAAAGCATAATCTCCTGGCATATCGCCAAAAACAGGACGTGTTGGTCAAAGATTGTTGCGATGTAGCACATTGCATGTCTCATCTCTAGGTGTCTACAACAGATTCACATTGCTGAGGAGACCCAAGGGCACAGGTCTAACATACATACATGGAACCACAAAGTAAGCCACACTGAAGTTGAGTCCACAATACTTACTGAAGCCAAAGTGCATTGCGTCAGTCAGCCCCTACCTGTGCACAAACAATGCCAAAGCAACTTCGGAGCACTGCCATGAAGTGCACACATATAGGCCAATGTGCCCACGGATGTCAGTTGAACTGCACTTAGCATATAGTCTGAATCCGTGGAAAGATTACAAGGGTGTCATCACTATGAGACAATGTGAAAGTTACAGCTGGGATGAGTGGCTATGGCACTGTTGGTACAGGGAGCAATGCAGCATGTCACCACTTGTGTGCAGCAGAACTGTGTATCTGCAAACCAACATCATCAGGTCCCAAGGCGTAACTGTAATGATTAAGTGTGTCACAAAAGCAAGAAACTCGAAGTTAAGTCTGTATTCCATACAGTGCTAATACTCCAAGACACCTGTGAGTGACCTCTATTCCAAACTCTTTACTCGGTCTCATATAACTCATGTGACTCACTAACACTGTTGTGCCATGTGACCTTAACAATGGACCCACAAATGACCAACAGCATGCATGGAATGGAGATCGATTGGCCATGCCCAGGAACATGTGAGATGTTGGAGGTCACAATGAACTGTCACCAGAGTAGGCCGTAAACCATAATTGCTAATCTATCAGACATGCAAGGTCATTGTGCTCACATCTAAGGTATCTGGCCTCAATCCATCGTGAAGAGTGACCGGTCAGGACCATAGTTACACATACAATTATTACTCCAGTGATGGTATGAGTTGCACACGATGGGGCAAGCCCCACTCCCCTGCATCAGCCATGATATAAGTGCAAGCAGAAATCTATAATTAACAAGATTTATTCTACAAATATTTATATATATATATATATATATATAACAACCCTACACTAATCTATGTCCCTAACTCTAGCCCTAAACTAACTACAGTTATTTATTCTAACTAAAGCTATCTTACCTAACTATTTACAAACACAGAAAATGAATAAATACATCAACCCCCCACCCAAAGATAAATTAAACCTATCCCCAAATCCTATAACATTCAATAAGTAAAAAAGTCTAAAGCTAACCCTAACTAATCCTACACTAAAACTATGCTAAATAACACACACAACTATGACATTACACAACATAATACTAAAAGGGGGACAGTTTGGGAAGGGAGAACAGGTGGGGGGGTGAGAACAGGGGCAGTGTTCATGGCAGTCCAAGGTGGGCCCGAATCTCATGTATCTGCCGGTTTAGGTACAGGAACTCACGGCGGATGTCCTGGAGGATGTTGGGTGGCCCTGGACCATCCGCATAAGTTGGGCCAGTCCAGTATCCATGGGGGCCGGTGCTGGTGCAGGTGGTGGCGTATGGTGGCCTGGCACCGGTGTGGGTGTGGCGGCAGGGGGATTGACATGTTGGGAGCCCACACTGACACCTGAGGTTGCTGGTCTTGTGCCGCTGCCAGTCGTGACGCATTCCGGCAGCGACGGCCAGGTCCCTGCCTTCTTCTCGGCCCGGTACCTCCTTGCCATCAATCTAAATCCCTTGTGTACCTTACGCACATGGAGGTACCGGTCCTTGGCGACCTGGAAGCGGTGCTGTTCTTCAGGTGTCATGTTGTCTGAGAGAAAAAAAATCGATGTCAGTTTTCTGTCCCCTACACTGTGAAACCGTCCAACATGAGATCTGTATCACAAGTTAAAAACAACATGTTAAGTCAAGGACTGACCTGTTAAACCCAATGTCTACGCATGATTCAATAACTACATGCTGTTGAGACTGACATGACAGTGCATGGCATGGTATATGCACTGACACAACTGCAACCTAAGGATATGTTACAAACATGGCACCATTGGACAACCGGGCTGTGGGTGACATGTACAATTGACTTCATTCGGGAGGCATAACACCTACGTGCACAGCACAACCCTCTTCCCATCCTGTGACAGACCGCTGCATCACAAGTACAATGCACATGTGCAGCCATGTGTGTCCCCCAGGAACTGTGTGCAGTACATCAAGTAAGTGCCAAGACAGGCAAGGGTGTATGTGTGCAGGTGTGAATAACTACCTATTGTAGTATCACACTACATGCACAATAACAGGCCTGGGACTGCCCTACTCCCACTTGTAATCATGCTGCATCATGCCCCACACATGGAAACATGTTTGGAGTATGAATGCTGACTTAGGCACTTACTCCACCATTACTATGCAATTGGTGATAGTCATCCACTGCGAGGGGGATACATCATTGATCCACAACTGACAGTCATGCATGTGTTGTAAGCAGCACTCTCACTCCATAGTAGAGATGAACACGCATGCATCAACTACGCAAACTGTTACAATGGATTACACATTGTAATGGCACCCTGGGGTCATGAGGGTTGTGTAATTGTTATGGCTAATGCGTACACACAGATATTGTTTCCGCAGGCTTGATTTGCAAATCTATGTGACATCAAATGATGCATAGCTAATGCCTGGCTATGAAATGTGTGTTAAGTGATGTCACCAATTGTGTCAGATGAGTTGGTACACATGATCCTGATTCGAGCATGGAATGTCCACACGGACATAGCCTGACAACACCATTGCAGTGCACAAATATCAAATCTCAATTGACGTACACATCTATGGAATGTGTTTGTGTAACACCCCATTGACAAAATTTGGATCTGAGCTACACCCTGCCACTTCTGCTTCTGTGCTATGCAGCATACCTTAGGTATCACTCTGCCAAGATGTCTGACCTTGTACGGACTTAATAGCACTGCCTCATTGTGCACAATGCTACACCCACTGCACGCTCCTTGGATGATGTCTACCGCATGTAAGTGTGCCATCTTGACTAGGCTGCGCAAATGAACATGGGAGTAAATGCTAGTGGCCTATTGCCAACACAACTGCAGTGTAAATACCTAGTTGGCAGCATTAGTTGCTCGGAAATAGGCACATACATTGACGTGTATCAATGACTGTTGATGGACAAAGTCACAACTCTGAATGAGATGCATTGTACCCATTTAAACTACCATATTAGACACAGTTCGGAAAGGCTGAATACCTCTGCAGATCATAGGCAATTGACATGCCATACACACCCATACTGCTAATCAACAATGTGTTGCATTTGGCACAGACACTCAGGACCACGCAACATGCCAATTTTTCTTGTCACAACTCACCAGTGGTGTGTGGGTCCCGGAAACGGTCAATGTCCCCCTGGGTGATAGGTTGGTGTCCATCTGTGAGGGGACAAACGCAAATAGGTGTTGTTAGCAAACCCCAGCAAATGTGGCATATTCACAATGTGAATTGTTACAGTGACAGACAATGCTACATCCCTGTGGTGGTGACTTCATGTTGGCCACATGACTGGGCCTACTTTGAATGGCATCCACACACGAACATGTGGAAGCAGAAGCTGCACAGCAAAAACATCACTGCTGACCGAGCTGCACATATGAGTTGTTTCACGCAATATCAAGGCACCTCATCCACACGGAGCGCAAAACAAAACCTTTTTACTCCTCATCCTTGACCGATCGCTGCGGCATTCAGCACTGTCTCACAAAGCCCACCAATTTGCAGACTCCACAACAAAGGGATCCAAGACCAGGCCCGCAACTGGATCTGCTCCTTCCTCAGCATACATACGGTGTGGGTCAGACACCCCTCTGTTGTCTTGGAGCCTACAACAACCAGCCGTGGAGTCCCCCAGAGATCCTCATTCAGCCCTACAATCTTTCACATCTCCATTTCTCCACACGCCACAATCGGGATACGCTATGGACTCAACATTGTATCATAGGCATACGACTGGCAACTCCTCCTCGACACATCCAACCAACACAACTCCAGCAAACACAAGTATTGTGAATCCATGGCAGAGCTTGCTAGATGAATGTCAAAGAGCTGCATACAAGTGAGCAACAACAAAAGTTAAGTACCCATCATGCGCCAAAACCTCCATCCATGTAATTACACAGGCTCCTCACACGGCATGGGGAACTCACACCCCAACACGTCCAAGGCACGCAACATGTAATCCATCATGGACTCCGATGTCCAAGATAATTGCAAGATCTATCCGGTCTCATCATCATGCTTCCACACACTCTGCCTCCTATGTTAGACACTCAAATGACTCCTACTCAAACACACATAGACACTCACTCATGCCCTGTGCAATAGCTCACCCTACTACGGCACCACAGTCTATGACAGATTTTACATGAACCACATCCGCAAGCTGCAGGACATCTCAAATGCAACCACAGGACTGATCTTTACACTGCCAGGACCCTGTCACACCTTCCACCACCTGCGCACACTCCACTGTCTCCACATCAAAGCTAGAGTCACATTCAAAATGTGCACCCAGGCTCACACAGCCATCCACAACACTGGGCAAACATACCTTAACGTACAACTCTCTTTCCATGGCACATCAAAGGACCAGATGATCCGACCAGCTGGCCTATGCCGTGTTCCCCTACCCCAGAGAGACCGGATTGTGAGTCTGCTCCTTTTCCTACCTTGCAGATATGGCCTGTGGCAAACTTCCGCTACACCTCTGACAGGCAACGTTGCTCCCCATCTCCAAGCACTAACTCTGAACATTGCTCTTCAACAGACACACCCCTTGCTATACTTCAACATGCAAACATCGCCACGCCCCTGCAACCCTTCCTGCGGAGTATTAGCTCACATTAAGCATGTGTTTTTTGGAATGTTTAACACCGGGGATCTCCATTCCTATGTGGTATTTCCAGTGGCAAACGTAATCTATGCGATCATTGCAACGCCAATTGTCACTCCACCTTGCACTGCATGGTGCACATCAATAATGGGTATTTTGATTGACTATCCCAACACCTTCCGTACTGTTGCACACACTGTAGTGGGAAGAGTGAGTCATGCAAATCCAAGGTCAAGGCCATCATGCGAAAGTATATTTCGCAAGTCGCATTGCATTAACCACGTTGTTACCGTGTCACGGTCTTGGGACAGCATTAAGACATCATATCTTCTTCTCACACACGTCACTCATATATGTACGTAACATTAGTTGTGGACAACAAGGGATTTGGTACTTACCACCCTGGATGCCAGGCATGACTCCGGTGTAGTCTAGCAGGTCCGCCTCCCGCGCCAGCATGTCCTGCCAGCGGTGCTTCCACTGGCGCACGGTCCTGTTGACCTTGAAGCAGCGGAGCATCTGCGCCCGCACACGCTCCCACCGCAACTTGCGCACAGCCACTCCATAGCCCTGGAGGATACGTCCTCCCCTCTCCAGCATCAGAGGCAGGTAGCCCCGCACCAGCCACAGGAAGCCCCCCAATGCTCCCTCTGATATCCACCCTGACCTTCCCACCGCCGGCATCTCCACACACCCCAGTTCTCACCCCAGACTACAAAAAGAAAACCCAATAATGACAATAAAGGAAAATAACCCATAACAAACACAACAAGACTGAGGACAGTAGACAGTAAAAAGTAATTAAAATGTGAAATAATCAAAAAATACACGTTAGACAGGACACAGCAACACAGCAACACTCCAAAATACACTCTCCACCAGCACAATCCCCAAAACACCTCCTCACTCAGCCAAATCAAATACAATGTGCTCAAAAGAGAAAGTGAAAGTGAATGCCACACACAAGGAGACAGGAAGCAGGCATACATCTCTTCCTGTGTGTTAGAGGCATTTTTTGTACAAAGCGACAAGAAACTGCACGCTAAGGGGCCGCTAATGCACTCAGGCTGATGCTGTAATGTGTATGCGGCCCGTTTTATGAAATGCGATCATAATCTGAACGCTAAGGGGCTGCTAATGTCATCGGGCTGAATACATGCGATCAGAATCTGCACGCTAAGGGCCCGCTAATGTCCATAGGCCTACTGTAATGTGTATGCGTCCAGTTTCATGAAATGCGATCAGAATCTGTACGCTAAGGGGCAGCTAATGTCATGAGGCTGAATACATGCGATCAGAATCTGCACGCGAAGGGCCCGCTAATGTCCCTAGGCCTACTGTAATGTGTATGCGTCCAGTTTAATGAAATGCGATCAGAATCTGCACGCTAAGGGGCAGCTTATGTCATGAGGCTGAATACATGCGATCAGAATCTACACGCTAAGGGCCCGCTAATGTCCATAGGCCTACTGTAATGTGTATGCGTCCAGTTTCATGAGATGCAATCAGAATCTGCACGCTAAGGGGCAGCTAATGTCATGAGGCTGAATACATGCGATCAGGATCTGCACGCTAAGGGCCCGCTAATGTCCATAGGCCTACTTTAATGTGTATGCGTCCAGTTTAATGAAATGCGATCATAATCTGAACGCTAAGGGGCTGCTAATGTCATCAGGCTGAATACATGCGAGCAGAATCTGCACGCTAAGGGCCCGCTAATGTCCATAGGCCTACTGTAATGTGTATGCGTCCAGTTTCATGAAATGCGATCAGAATCTGCACGCTAAGGGGCAGCTAATGTCATGAGGCTGAATACATGCGATCAGAATCTGCACGCTAAGGGTCCGCTAATGTCCATATGCTTACTGTAATGTGTATGCGTCCAGTTTAATGAAATGCGATCAGAATCTGCACGCTAAAGGGCAGTTAATGTCATGAGGCTGAATACATGCGATCAGAATCTGCACGCTAAGGGCCCGCTAATGTCCATATGCTTACTGTCATGTGTATGCGGCATGTTTCATAGTTTGCAATGGGTTTCTTCACGCTAAGAGGCTGCTACTGGTCTGATGCTGATACAGTATTGGGGAGTGTGTCCAGCCATGTCCTTTTAAATGTGCTGGGGACATATCATCGTGTTTGCGATAAGAATTTCACGTCCCGGCATTTTTATAGCAATGATGGACATTCAGGCAAAAACTCTGGTCGCAGCACAATAATACAATGTGAAAATAGGTTTGCACAATGAAGGCCGACTCCATTTTAGGGTTACCTATTTTTATAGGAAGGAAGGCTAATGTGGCAAACCCAGCTTGCTGGCTACATCCGGATGCCGGCCGTGCAAGCATTGTGGCCATTTACACAGCGTTTAAGCCGCAACCCGGAGGCCAGACGCATACCGGAAGAGCAAACAAGCCACTAAAAGCGTCTTCCATTTTCCAAAGAATAAGCATGTAAAACAGATAAGTGAAACAATCAAGAACAAGGGAGAAAAGACACCCCTCCCCCTATAACCCTCCCACAACCCCACCTTCCGCACTGGTTGCAGCCTACCTAGATGATAGTAAGCATACACAATATGTGTGGAAGGGAGCCCCCTCGTCACTCCACTAGGTGAGCGGCAGAGGATGATTGCCCCATCGGTGGAATGCGTCAGACCTGCAAGTACTTTGGGCATGTGACTTCCCTCATATCTCTGGACAATGAAATCACAAAGTAGCAACACAGAGTTGCAAAATCTCTCACCCTTCCCTCTCCATCCCGAGGCAGACGCTCCAGAGCTAATAGGTTCCTTAGACGTTAAAACCAGGACAGGAGTCCTGGGACTGCCATTGTACCCCACTGTGCTAGGATAACCGGCCTGTCCGCCAGCAACGCTGGGACTATTTGCCTACCCCTGAGGGATGTTAGTGGGAAGGCCTTCGGATGTGAGAGGCCAAGGAGAGTGTACTCCGGTGCGCCGGGCATTGCAAAGTCGCACACTGTATCTATGTTATCTAAGGACTCACACCAATATCTCTACAACTTTGGACAATGCCAGAGTAAGTGCACGAGGGTACCAGTCATCCAGCATCCCCAACAGCAGTGATCTGGCTTGCTTTTATCCCAGACATGTAGTTGCACAGGTGTGAAACACCAATGAGAGCAAACCTTGAAGGGGGCTCCAGCCCCCACTACAATGTGCGCAGTGTGGTGTGCGCAATACAGGATACGTTCCCATTCCTTGTCTGAAATTGGCCTCACCAGCTACATTTCCCACAAAACCTGCACTTTTGTGCACTGACCACTCAGACTGGTGAAAAGCATTTTGTACAGCTCTGATATGAGGGAATGTTTGTCCTCCTTACGCGCTAACCACTTCGCATATGACGTAACCAACGTCGAGTCCCGTGACTCAGTGTGTTATTTGGCATTATGAATACACAACAGCAGCGGGAAATTCATAATCCTGTATGGGCCACAGATATGGCACAAGCCCTTCTAGATCAAAGATAGACCCTATGCTCTTGCAGACCTGTTTTTGCCAGCGATGGAATATCGCTGATTCCTGATCTGGGGGCAAGTCCGGGTTATCCACGCTGTAGTTCATCGGTGAGGGGAAAGAGGCCCACCCATTCCATACTGCCACCCTGTCTAAGACCTTGTGGGTGGGCGCCCTAACCAGCAATGAGTACAAGCCCCAGGGCCAGTGCTTATGGGCTAGCCACAGTTAGATCCAGATGTTTTTGCCCGCCACAGACTGGTCCATGAAGTTACATTGCTTCTCCCATAGCAGCCTATTCCATTCAACTATATATCAAAGGCATGTGGCTTGCTGGTAGCCACCAATGAGGGGCAATCCCAAGCAACCTTGAATTATCGGCCGTGTAAGCTGCACAAGTGAGAGGCAAGTCCGCTTGCCCTCCCTGACAGACTTATTAATGATGGCTTGCAATTGTGTGAGTGCACAGGGGTGGGACACCATGTGTCCAAATTGACATACATAGGAAATGCGTGGAAGACTCTACATTTTCCCTCCCGCTATGCATCAAAACCATGTGAGGCTCATTTTTGAGCAGGCGTCCAACGCCTTATCTGTCTCATCCAATAGTGTTGAATATTTGAGCTTCGCTGTACAGGCAAGACTCGGAGCACGTTGTAGGCCCAGGTACTGTGCATCCCCCCTGCACCCAACAGAATGGGAATTGTTGTTCCATAGCCAACACTTCCTCAGGGGTATACACAGACTACCTTTTATGTTCCAAGACAGTTGACACCCAAAATGGCATGTGCCATTACTCATCCCCACATCTTTTGGTAATTTCACAGACATTCATTCAAAAAAGAGATGTGAATTGTAAGGGTACTACTCCCCTGGGGTGGTCTGTAGGTGATGAGTACGTGTGCCGATCGATCCGACAATAAGGGTGGGCATGATGTGCCCTACTCACACGTGAGACTCCCAAGTCGCTGTGGGGGAGTGGGAGTGCAGCTCCGCCTCAGCCAAATAGCCATGTCTTGTTGTTCCACATGTAAGCATGCTGGGTGTGAGATTGTTGGAAGTTGACTTTCATCTCGTCCATGGCTTTGCTGGCGGCGTAGGTGGCAGCTCTTCCTCTGCCTTGTGATTTTCCGATCCCGGTCGAGTCTGCAAGGGGAAGGTTGTCAGAGCAGCAGTTCCTCTTGGGGATGTTGAGGTTGACTCTCTCGTGGATGTCTTTGTTGATGATGTGTAGTGAATTGTACGTGTGTGTGAGTAGTTAGCGGCTTACTTTCTCCTTGTTGGTGCTACATTGGATGTTCTGTATGTGTTGGCTCTTGTGTTTGGGATGTGGGTTTCTGAAGACAGGTGTGTCTGCAGCTTTCAGGCTGTGTTAGAACTTGTGTAGTGGCGTTTTGTATCTCCCTGCGTAGATTTTGTTGCAGTAGTCCGGTCTGCTGGGGATGAGTGCGTTTGTGCCAATTTTAATGCATCCTGGGGTTATCCATTGTGATGGATTTGGTTAAATCTGTAGACCGCTGTAGCATGCAATGGAGTAGATCTGGCTGGGCAGGATGATGGTGGATTTGGGATGATGCCAAACTTGCGTGCATGGTCTGTCAGTGAGGGCGGGCTCACAAGGGCAGACAACCACCAGAGCTTGTCCCATGCGGATGTGGATGGAGCGGAGATGAGGAGGTCAGTCTTCTCACAATTGATCTTTATGCAGAGGTGTGTCATCCAATCAGCTAGTTCCGACGTTTATTCCTGGGAGCTGGCTTCTGTGTCTTCTGCATTATTTGTGAGGGGGATGATGAGCTGTGTGTTGTCTGTGTGGGATGATATGCTTACCCCGTGCTGTCTAGCAATGGCAGTGAGTGGGGACATGTGCATATAGCAAAACGTGTGTCTTAGTGACGCTCCATGTGGTACTCAAGCAAGCAATCAATCAATCAATCAAATAATTTTTCAAGCGCACTACATACCCGCAAGGTTTTCAAGGCGCTGAGGGTGGGGAGAGGGGGGATGCTGTTGCTACTGGTCGCACAGCCAGGTCTTGAGTCGTCTCCTGAAGGTTAGAAGGTCTTCGGTTTGTCGTAGGTTGAGGGGGAGGGTCTTCCAGGTCTTGGCGGCACGGTGTGAGAAGGATCTGCCTTCGGCTGTGGTTCTACGGATATGCGGGATGGTAGCCAGGGAGAGTTCTGCGGAGCGGAGTTTCCTGTTGGGTACGTAGAAGGAGAGTCGACTGTTGAGATAGTCCAGTCCGGTCCGGTCCGGTCTTGTGGAGTGCCTTGTGTGTGTGGATCTTGAGTTTGAAGGAGATTCTTTTATCGGAGGGGAGCCAGTGCAGGTTCCTCAGGTGGGGGTTGATGTGTTTGCGGCGCGGGACATTGAGGATCAGGCGTGCAGAGGCATTCTGGATTCTTTGCAGTCTGTTGATGAGCTTGGTGGTGGCTCCGGCGTGGAGTGCGTTTCTGTAGTGGAGTCTGCTGCTGACGAGGGCCTGGGTGACTGTTTTCCTTGTGTCTGTCGGGATCCATCTGTAGATCTTGTTGAGCATACAGAGGGTGTTGAAGCAGGTGGAGGAGACTCCGCAGTTGTTGCCTGTGGTTTAGGAGATAAGGGTGAGTGAGGGGCATTTGGCTTATTGCAGGGAAGACGGAGTGGATCCAGATGAGGGCTGTTCCTTGTATCCCCTTGTGGTGGTGTCTGGTATCTGGGGTGTGGTGTGTGAGAGGGTGTTTGTGGCTGCATAGAGGTGTAGTAGGATGTGTTGTCCACAATGTGACACAGGTCAAGTGGCATGCATATTTGGGCATTGTCAGCATGGTGTACGTTCTTGGTTCTGTGCTTGATACCCAAACAAGACTGGGAGTGGTCCATGATGGAGTTCTCTTCAATGTAGCCAGTCAGCTGGGTGTTTATGTGTCTCTCAGTGACTTTGTCCACCACGGGTTGCAGGGAGATGGTCAGATAGTTCATCTTGTCTGTTGGGTCATACTGACAATGAGCCGATTTGTTCAACGTAGAGACCGGTCTTGACGGTCTTCCTGAAGTTGTCCAGAGATGGTGTGCATGTGAGCTCTGCTGTTGGCTCATTTAATGTCTTAGATGCATGCAGAGATATATTTTCAGAATTGGCACCATTTCACACCCACTTTTCATATTTGCCCCCAATTTAGGACCCATATTTCCAATTTGAGCACCATTCAACACCCACTTCTCAGATTTGAGCAACATTCCACACCCATTTTTCAGATTTATCCAGAAAATTTAACACTGAATTAACCATGAAATTCATTATTTGGCACTTACAAACCCATACATTTCAATTTTTAATAATAAGTACACCCCGTGAATCATGATTTACATGCTATTTGACACAAACATTGATGAATTGTGTGCCAGATTTTTACTCCTTGTAAAGTCAAGTTGTACACGATTGACACACTATTAAATCTCTGTGATGATGAAACATACACACCAGGATTTTATTTTTGGAGTTTTACTTGCAATTATTGTACAATGGTAACATTTCACAGTGATACACTGATGCAGGAAAGTAACTTGCAGACAGGGTATGTGTGTTGAGTTTGTTTATTGTCACAAACTGTTCTTGAGGTAATTTTACATATACATGTCCTTGTTTTTGTCAGTCACAATGTGATATGCTCAAGTGAAGTAATTGTTTATTATCCTGTCCCTTCGGGCAATTCCAGCAGCAGTGGCAGTGGTGTGCGGGCCACCTCGTTGATCTTCGTCGTCATCCTGGTCATCGCCCGGTGCTGCAGGCACTTGGATCCAGGGGGCATTTGTGCGGACACAAATGTTGTGCAATACACAACATGCTAGTATGATTTTGTTGACCATTTCTGGGCTGTACATCAGTTTGCCACCTGTAATGTCCAGGCAACGGAAACGTGACTTGGGCACGCCAAATGTACGTTCCACGATACCACGTGTGAGTCGATGTGCAGAATTGTACTGCTTCTGTGCCTGGGTGGTGGGGTTTCGTATTGGTGTCATCATCCACGGGCAGAGAGCATATCCTTGATCACCTATGAGATGTAATAGGGAGATGTGTACATGATTCATTAGGCATACTATGTTGGCAGTGTTGACATTTTTTTCTATTGTGATTTTTGCTATTTTTTGACTTAGGTAGACATGTGTTGCTTCTGGCTATTTAGCGGCATCAATGCTGAGTACATTGCCTCAGTGTTGATCCTCCAACCATCCTTTTTGCTGTTGTTTGCTGCACGGTTGCATAAGTGTCACTACAAGTGTACAAAATGGGAATGATACCTGCACAAAAACCCCAGACACCAACAGGCAGCCTGGCTCTCCTAACATCTAGCCATGGCACTGATCCACACTCGTTGCAGTCACCGCCATGTGAATGTTCAAATGACATAAGCCACACATGGCACAGCTAACATTCAGACATGCATCTCATGCTGATGGCAGACCTGTGACACCACACAAGCCATGCAATTGTATGTCCAGAGCTAAAACGGAGGAACAGACCACAGCCACCTCACCTGCAGGGCCCACTGGGGACAGTGAAGGTTGGCACACACCATCAACAATAACTTGTGACACAACGTAAACTTACTGGCCTGCGTCATCTATCACTAGCAGGGCATAAGACTCACATGACACAACTTCTCACAATCATTTTCACTATGTGGTTTATTCGACAAGATCAGACTGTCCACACACTTCACCACGCTGATACACATGGCATGGCTCACCTTTGCACCCTTCTTAGCATTTGTAATGGATTAGCATTTGACAGATCAATTACAACACACAAGTAGTGACCGAATACACATCCACTTACCCATCGGGCAACCACATGACACACCATATAACAGGGTTGAGAATGAGAAATATGTGTGGGAGAGTGAGAGAGGAGATGCTACTGAACACCATCAACAGCAGTACCAACAACACTGCAGTCAACACCAATGGCGCTGTACGGTGGTTTCATGACACATTTTCCGGCATATGCATGCACATTTGCCACACTCTGCACTTCCTACAATCAAAGTGCATTGTTACAACCTTGGTCACTACAAACCTCAGAATTGACACACTTAGTGTACATGTGTGAGTACTTGTGAAACGTTGGCTCACCCTAATAGGTCACCGGCAACCAGAACTGCAACATGATCATCTTCATCAACATTGCGACCACACACCTGACTGGGATACCAGTCCGGATAACTTTAATTAGGTAAATAGATGGCCAGGTACTGGGGGTTACTCTACACCATGGGTACTCACATACTTTCTCTCTGGTCCCAAATTTGCTGTGTGGTTTGTGTCAGTGTGCCACACGGGTGGGGGTGGGGTCAGTGGGGAAGGGGGCAGGGCTAGTGAGTAAGGGAACTGTCCATGTGGTTGGACACAGGCCCCTGGTGCGGACACCCTCGTTCACTGAGCCACCAGACCTGGCACACACACCTCTCTCTCTCTCTCCCTCCCTCTCTCTGTCTCCCTCCCTCGCTCTGTCTCTTCCTCCCTTGCTCCAGCTCTCTCTCCCTCTGTCTCCCTCCCTTGGTCGCCCTTGGTCTCCATCCCTCGGTCGCCCTCATTCCTCTGTCTCCATCCCTCTGTCTCCATCCCTCTGTCTCACTCCCTCTCTCTCCCTCTGTCACCTCCCCCCCTGGCAGCCTGGGCTGGGACAGCTTCCTGGGCACACACACAGCCACACCCCAGTACTTCACAGGTCTTTCATGGATCATTTACTTGTTAACAAATTTTTGTTATATTTCACCTCTTGGTGCATATGCATCTCCACTCTGACTATCGCTGGACTCGCACAGCCCCCATGGTGCAGAGTCTCTCGGTGTCCGCACTGGTGCGGCAGTGTTTGGTGGCACTCTGCAGACATGGCACACAGGTACAATGTCTGCAAGGTCCACGGCCCAACAAGAAAGGCTTGCCAGGCCGCTGGCAGCACGTGGGCCATACTATGAGTAGCCATGCTCTACCTGTATACCTCATCCTCATACACAATACATCAACATGTGCCCATGCATTTTGTGCACCCCCCCAATCAGTACCTAGGCAATGTATTTACATCCTCCCTCTAGATGGGTCAACATGATTGTGTTTTTTGTGCATGTGGTGTGTTCAGTTGGTACTTACCGACAAGCAATGCATTTCCATATGTGCCATCCTGGAAGCGCTGGTTCATGATGCATTGTTGGAAGATGAATGCATCATGCACACTCCCTGGAAATTTGACGACGACATTTGTGAACAGTCCGCGGTGGTCCACTATTGCCTGCACATTCATTGAATGGGTGTGCTTCCCGTTGCGGTAGATGTGTTCGCTGTCCGCAGGGGGCACAAATGGTACATGTGTGCAGTCAATTCCACCGATCACCTGTGGTATGCCAGCAATGGCATGGAATCCTTGCTTGATGGCAATCTGCTCCTGCACAGTGTTGGGGAAGTGTAGGTGCTGAGGAATCAGGCTGAGTATACCATCCAAGACAGTGGGGAGGAAGGTTGAGAAGGATGCCTGTGATACTCCACCGACTCTGGCTGTTGTTGGTTGGAATGTCCCAGAGGCCAAGAAGTGCAGCACAGCCAGCAGTTTTGTCTGCGGAGGGATATTGGTTGTCCGCTGTGTTGGTGGCGTCAGCCTGTGGGCAATGAGGGTCAGGATGTGCTGGATGGATGTCCTTTTGAGCCTGTAGTGCGCTATGACTTCCTCTGGCCTTAAGTCTGTGAGGTAGACACGTCTGCGCAGTGACCGCTGTATTCTTCGTCGTTGCATGGGTGGTGGTGGTCCTGGTGGTGGTGGCATTGGCGGTGGTTGTTGTTGTTGCTGCATTGGTGGGACTCCAAGCTGCATGGTGACTATCTCCATAGCTTCTGTGGCTGTTCTGGGAAGGCTTGGGCCAACTCTCCCTTATATACATCCACTTATCTCCAGTTTAAGTCAGGTTTTTATCAGGTGTTAAAAACTGGAGTTAGTGGGAGTTTTTTTGTAGCTAAGCAGTTTGGCGATAACCTTGTTAATGGTGAGCAGTTGTGTTAGCGACTTTTTTCGTGGGATTTCAGTCAGTAACGCCTTCTTTGCATGTCATTAGCAATAATTATCGCTGGCTTCAAAGGCGATAAAATTCCGGTCGCTATCGCCGGAAAAGTAACGCTAACAGGGGTTAGCGTCGCCTTGTTGATAGGGCGATAAAATTATCGCCGCTTTATCGCCGGAAACTGGTGCTAAGGCGGCGATCATTTTTTATCGCCGCCTTGTTGATATGCCCCTTAGGTTGGTAGCCAGAGTTAATTCTTTCATGGGTTTGTGATTTTACGGTTTCGCCGGAGATAACGCTTGTACTTTCTGCAAAATCTTTTGTAAAAAAATAATTAAATCTGAAAACGGGCTTAGAGCCCGCCCATTACTTATCATTACATACCATTGGTTTGCCTTGCATATGTGTAACTTGGCCAATAAAATGGTGGCAAATGCATCAAAGAACAAAATCCTTGTTTTTGGAAACCCTATCAAGAAGCCAAACCACGGATGGAGCCTGGTACCTCTACAAATTGAAATAATAGACGCTGACAACTATTTGGGCGTCTGGTTCACTTCTAAAGAAAGGCCCAAAAAGCAACTGAGACATGCCACTACAAAAGCAGTCTATAATAATCAGTGCATGGAAATTGAAAAACTCTCCGGAAAACCCATCCACTGGTCCAATAAGATGCGTACTGGCCGCAACCCTGTTACCAACGATTAACTATGGCAGGAGACCTACCCGGGTCAGCTAGTTCACATCTTGGACAAGTACCAAGTTGAGGCTTACGTAAGGGTCTTTAGACTTCCATCGTACCTTCGAAGCTGCCTGATAAGGCTGGAATTCCGGCTTGTGGCTCAAACGTGGGCGAGCATGGCGTCCTTTATAAATTTGTACTACAGAGTAATTAAGCCCCCCCCCCCCAACTTCATGAAAACTGCCCTCCAGCACCATCTTTGTTCAAGATGGGAATCCCTGGTCGCACTATTTGCATCATTTAATTGACACCCTTCAAATTGACCAGACTATATTAAAAAGAATACAGCTCACGTGCGCCACACTCAAAACTGTCTGAAAACACAAACCGAACATTATCCATGGCAAGCGACATAGACAAGTTCAATGAATCAAGAATCCTGCAAGCAGTGCAGCTATCATAAGTCAGTGCAAAACTGCATTGCCTCAGACCACAACCAGATCTCTCCAGTGCGCTTCATAAAGGCTGCCTTAAACCGATCTTGTTTGCAAGGCTAATAGGATTACAAACTAAGGAAGTAAATCCAAAATGGCAGACCCCTCACACAAATTGTAAATTGTTGAGTCTGCAATTATAAATACGAGTCTTTTAACCATTTGCTATGCTGTTGTCCTTTACTTTTGTTACCTCGCCGTAGACTTTTAAAACCACTCTTTCTCACCCATGGCACTAAAACTTGTAATGAGGCTACAAATTTACGGAGCCGATGGGATTGGCAAAATTCGGCAAATACATCAGTATTACGCAGCAATACTCAGAAGAGGCGATCAGGATCAGTAATTTGATCTTGAGGCAGCAGGCATTGGAACTGGCAACCAATCAATAAATAACTGAGCCCGACCTGCTTGGCTGAGCCATTTTTTAGTAAGAGAACAAGTATCTCCAAGCACCCTATAGCCTTGCCGGCAAAATATGCTAAGCTGGTTCACATGGCTCTAATGCCCAGTGTAGACATCATACCAGCCAATCTCCTTAATCCGGTTGCGAGAGGCAAAAGCTGGGAGATGAATGTAAGCATTTTAATTCTGATGAAGCACTTTAAGGTACTGTCTGCATTCACTCAATCCTGCCTTATTTTCTGTTTCCCCCAGGTCTATCAGATTTCAAGTTCTGCACTTTAACACTTGTTCTTATTGAGACGGTTGCTAATTGTATTTTTTACCCTCTTACATGCTTTGGGTTTCATTGATTTTATCCACCAGTGTTTTGCTACTAAAATTAATGTAACATTTTACATTGTAAAGATTTTTATTAATCATACAATAAAGGTTACATCAACAAACATTGGTTTGCTTTGATGTCACTCTAATTTCCTTGCTTTTAAAGCTTTAAACAGGCTTCAAGCCCACCTCTTATATACCATTGATTGGCCTTGATGTCACTCTTATTTTTTTGCTTCCTATTGATTAGCGCCTCCTGCTTTCACCAGGCGCTTCCTTGTGTTTGTCCCTGCTGTGGAGCATGGATTAAGTGCAGCGTCTTGTCTGCGGCCATTGTCCTTCCACTGGCTGTGGCTCCTATAGGTTCATTTTTAGAAACATTTTTACATATATTCTATAAGAGTGCATGTGTCTGCTCTCTGCCCCCTCCCTCCTTTCTACCCCTTCTGGGCACTTACCCCAACCCCCCCTCCTTTCCCTCATGTTGCTTGCCCCCCTGCTATCCATTGTGTTGCTGCTCCCTCCCTACTCCCCCCTCAACTCCCTCATGTTGCTGACCTCCACATTTTTTTAGACATATTGCACAGCAACTCGGATTCCTGTGCAACATGGCTCAATTAAATGGTGCTGGCTGCATCATAGCGCTCTTTTTAGGTCTCGCCTAGCGTTGCAGCGCGAATGTGCTGCCATCGCTTTGTGAGGCATGCAGTATATACTGTAGCGTGGAAGCTTCATGGAAGCTCCGCCCACTCTCTGCCCATTGGCTTTTGTCTTAAATGCTGCCTTCCAATTGGTTTGAGGCTTGTTAGTCCCTCCTCATTCATCATTTGTATCCTTCCACGGCTCCTGGCCCCTTTACTTCCAACAGTATTTTTCTTCCCCTGCCTTCCCTCTCCTCTCCCACAGTCCGTGACTTTTCAGATCACACCAGCCCCCCCACTTCCTTTCGTGCCTTCTTCCCACCCGCACGTCCGATTCTAATGCAATAGGTCTCGCGTAAATGCGAGTCCTATTGCATTTTCAATGCTTGCTTATAAAGTCCTTTCTGTGACGTACACGGCGGATTGGATATCCCAGCATGACTCTGTTCGCACTTTCTTCTCGCTGGTTTTTTAAAAAGCTTGTTCAAATATGCTCCCTCCTTGCTTCACGGCTGGCCACAGTGCTTTCATTGCAGTGGGTCAGGATCCGCAATAGCCATATGCGCTAGCGGTACCAGCAGCGGCACTCTTGTGGCCTGGGAAGGGCATGTCACTACTGAGTGTGCAGAAGTTGCAGAGACTGCTACAGCGAACAAGGTATTCCGAAGCTCTGTAGGCTATAGCTGCCTCCCTCTCCTTCCCCCTCGTTTCCGTGAGCTTTTCTTTGTATGCAGCTTGTTGTATTTACTGTAAAGTATTTTTTTTATAAATCGGCCCCAAGCTTTCACTTTAACCGTTATTACTTATTAATTATGCTCTTTGACCCCTGCCCTGACACCGCAAAAAGCCGGTGGCGTGTTCATTAAATAAATCTGCAGAGGCCATTGTTCCCCTCCCTCCCCAATCTTTGCCCTTCGTGTGCCCTTTTTTTTACGGTCGCGGTGTCTGCTTTATAGTGTTTGCGTTTTTTGTTGTTGTTTTTTCTATGTTGGGGCAGCCCTCGCCGTCCACGCCTCTGCAACACACATGGCACTACCTCAACTCTGGTTGCTGCCAGTGCTCCTGCTGCCCAACACCCATAGTTGCCACTTTCAGGCTCGCAGCCAGACAAATGGGTTTTGCAAACACGCCTTCTATTTAATATTAATTCATCTGTTCCAAAGATTACATTCAGAGTTTCTCCCAGGCTGGCCGCGTTCAAGAAGCCACCTGATCTCTGAGGCCTTTGAGCAACTTGACATCACACCCATTATAACATTGGTTTTAATACTCGCCACATTGTGTTTCTTTTTTTCCCAATCAACAGTAAAACGAACCGCATCGCTCTCTTTGAGGCCGTGGGTTTATATGAGATCTTGTCCGTATACTCTTTTTACATTGAGGGACCTGTTTTTCAACATTGCAACTGAGATTTCTTAAAGGGATATGAATGACACTAGCCAGTGCATTCTCATTTTTATTTCACCTAAATGCGATTTATAAGCAACAACATGGTGGCTAACACCAACGCCACCAGAATCACACGTCACACGAAGAACCAGACCCGACCGCTTCCGTGAGTTAAACCACTTGAGCGCTTGAATTTGTGCTTAGTTTTTGTAACTTATACCTTATTATAAATAATATCCTCGAGGTTCAACCTAGTGAATTATTAACACGCTTCAACCATGGTAGAGTTGCTTATATTACGCATGGACTGCAGCTTGTAATAGGCACTGGTGTCCTCTTGCTTCATCGGTTTGGAGGTAGTGGTACTTCTCTGCAGGCTCCTCATTATTGGCTATAACTTATCTTATTGTCAACACAATAGATTTACGCTTTTCCCACAAAAGAAGGTCACCTTTACATTTCAACCTGCAATGCTTACTGGCTGATTCTTGGAATCAAGGGGC
This sequence comes from Triturus cristatus, assembly GCF_964204655.1. Lineage (NCBI taxonomy): Eukaryota > Metazoa > Chordata > Amphibia > Caudata > Salamandridae > Triturus > Triturus cristatus. The sequence goes on along the minus strand of NC_140590.1, from coordinate 459,977,492 downwards.
AGTCTCCCGCTTCAACATGCTAACATTATTTAGTCATTCAGTGCAAACCTGTACACCAATTCAGTGAATTGCTGGCACATTGTTTACATTTCAGGAGAGTCATTTCACTAAGACACTTGTATTTCAACCCCCCCCCGAAGCCGGTTACACCTATTTGTGAACTGCGTAAACATTGTATTTTATTCTTGGTTTTCCATGCTCCATATTTAGCTGCGGTTAGTCTCTCGTTTTTACATGTACCACTAACGTGGTCATCTTGATCGATTATCTAGCACATTTTTCGTGCCCACTCTATTTCAGATAATTGCCATCATGTTGCTTCAACCTCAGTAGAGCTGTTCATTCTTTATTAAGACACATGCTTTGTAATATGGTACGCATCTTTGCGCCTCTTTACCGAGAAGTGTTATTCGTCTTCATTTTTTCCAGCGGCAAACTTTGGCAACCTTTTTAACTTTTTCTTTTTTGTTTCTTTTCAAAATTGTGTACCACTATTAAGATTTCATGTTTTCTTGTCATTGGGTGCACAATTAAACTCCACACATTTCCAATCCACAGCACATGAATCAACACCAAATCACATATTTCAACTCATCCGCACAATTAGGACACACCACACACATCCGATCCACGCCACGGAATACCACATCATGCCACAAATTTAACAGCACACCACATAATTAAACCCCACTACATAACACACCACAACACAAAATATAATTCCACATAATTACTCTCCATAACACACAATCCCACTCCACATGATTCCAGTGCACTCAATACCACATAATTACTACATGCATAACACCACTGCAAACCATGCCACTGCACAAAATCCACTCCACTACACACAATTCCACAGCTAACAATTCCAATCCAACCCACATAATTTCACTACACACCAAATACATACACCTCATAACACATGGGTAAAAGAAATTGCCATTCACAACACCAATATCTCTAACTTAAGCAAATGTGAGACCTACAGCACCATCTCAGTATCAGCACAGCACCACCTCCGCATCAGTGCACCACTACCACCAGTGCAGCCCCACCTCAGCACCACTTGTGGGATCTCAGAGCAAGACAAAGAAGCTCAGGAAACCATTACTGCCTCAGCCATTTTGAAGCTATTACAATTATGTTACGGCTGGATAGTTTGAATTTGATGATTACTGAATTTTGGAATGGAATGAAGATTGATATTCTACCAACTGATCAAAAGGGTGTTGCCCAGCAAGTTTTTTTCCCAAACTCAAGATATGTAGTTTGGGCATTTTGTCTGGTTGTCTAATTTAGGACAGTCCCAATCCTGAAAAGGCTCCATTGTCAAATTCTGAACCGTGACTTTCTACGTAGCTTCTGCCTGTCAGTTTTGAAGACCTGTAGGTGATCTGCTTGATTCAACAAGTTTCTTGGCAGCCAATGGAAATTTGATTGGAATTCAAGTGACAATATCCTTGACCTGGTGCCACTCCGCTTGTTGAGACAGTGCTTTGTGGTTGTGTGTTCTGTTTGTATTAAGATTCTGCTTGTCGTTGCAGATAGTACAAGTGTTTTCAGTGCTGGAGTATAAGTGGCTTATGAGACCACAATCCTTGCATCCTAGATGAGCTCCATATCCTATTAGAGAAGCATCTATCACAATTGCTTGGGTTGGCAGGCCTTGGTAAACTGGAATTCCCTTTAAGAGTTTGTGTCTCTTGCACCACCCCTTGAGGAATTGTTTAACTGGCATTGTAAGATTCACATGGTCTTCCAAAATTTCTTTTTATTAGGAGCAGTTGTCCGCCAGGCACTGTTGCACGGCCTCATGTGGAGAAACACATTGGGGCCCAGGAAGATACATGATGTCTTGGACCCCGGTAGCAATAACATCTAATGTGCTGCTGGTTGTGGTGTTTGCAGCAACCAGTGAAATTTCTGAAAAATGGCTCGTATCCTGTCCTCCAATGTGGCCTGTACAACTAAATGACAAGCAACGAAACATAAGGCTTTAGTGGCTGAAAGGGGGAGATGTCCTCAGTTTGCTATAATATGCACTTTTACATGCCGAAGCACATTAGTACATCAATGGCCACGGTTTTTTAGCTAGGACATAAATTGCACATTGAATACCTAGGGTCTTATATCCTGATGGTGATCTGTAAGTCTGAGCAGCAAGTAACCACACATGAGGCTGGACTGGCCTTGGATGTGCTGAAGCCCTTAGATGGCAAACACACGCACTTAAACAAACTGAGGCACTTTAGGCACATCAGCACTTTTGAGGACAGTTGCCTTAAGGTTTTTGCTGCTTGCTTTAAGATTAGGAACTGAGTATAATTGCTAACTGCGGGGTTGACAAGTGGTGTTTTTAATGGGGATATATTTGAATGTGTTTTCTTTTAATGTTTATCTTAACTACTAGGAATTGTGTACAATTGCTTACTGCAGGTCTGACAATTAGTGTTTTTATCGGGACTATATACAAACGCATTATTTTAGAATAATGCAAATGATTTTAATTAATCGCGCTATAAAATCTTTTTATTCATTCATGATTCCATGAATCCCAGTAGCAATAAAATCTAATGTGCTGCTGGTTGTGATGTTTGCAGAAACCAGTGATATTTCTGAAAAATGACTCCTAAGCTTTCCTCCAATGGATACACTTCTACCTTTTGTGTAATCAGTGTCGATCCCAGGTAGTTAAGAATTTGCATAAGAGATGACACTTCTTGAGATTAATGTGCAAACCTAATGACATAAAAAGTTGGCTATTGTGTTGAAGTCCACATAAGCCCAGTGCTTAATTTGTAAAATATGAAGTCCAGGTGCTCAAATGTTTATCGGAGGCCACACCCACTTCATCCACTGGCTCCACCCACTTCCTCCAGCGGCTCCACCCACTTCCTCTATTGGCTCCAACTCCCTCCAGACACTTGTATCAAACACATAATACCAAGCCAAAACATTATCAGACCAAAATCCCTTCTCTATGGATATGATGTCTTTTCTGACTTGGAAATTGCAAGGCACCATTTTTGAGGACCAAATATTCAAGGAAACACTGAGAGACATCATCCAACACTTCTAGGAAAACGAGAGGTCAGCTACTAGCATGCTATTCGAATGGGAAGCCTTCTTAGTGGTGGCTATGGTACTCAATATTAGTTGGGTGTGGTGCCAGGAAAACGATGGATAGGGTACTGACAACACCAGATAAAACACTAAATGACCTAGAACAGGCGCCAATACATGACCATCGTAGCCAGCAATATTTACAGTTGGCGGGCAGGAACATGCAGTGCTCCTGACATATACTCATATATACTGAAAACCTAATCCACAAAGACTATGAGGGAGATAAAGCAGGCAAACTACTTGCATGGCTGTTTAAACCCGAAATGTGCATCACACACATGACACATACCTATGATAGGCCATGAACTGCACAAAACAGCATAAACAGCCTTTTTAGTCTTTTACACTGACCTATAGAGCACAGGGCCCTGAATCACCTGAAGAACTCAGCTCCTAACTGGATTAGATAGAATGACCTGACAGGACTTCCTCCAGAGAAGCAAGAAACTTTGAATATGCCCATGATGGATTCAAGCTTCAGTAGGCAATAAAAGAATCGGCAATGGGAAAAACTCCTGGACCATATGGCCTGCCTGTTGCATTTTGCAATGCCAATAGGCAGGGCCACTGGAATTTCGCGTCAGGGAAGGGCCAAATTTTGTGGCAGGTTTGAGTAAATTATACGATGGTAGTTAAGGAGCGCGAGCGCATAAAGCGGCCAGTCTTTTGCTGGATATCACGATCACGGCAGCGCTGTCATCACAAATACACTTCCATTGTGCTTCATTGGCGCTCAGTGCTTCCCAGTTATGATGCAATAAATATTATGCATTGCACAGAGGATACTGCTCAGCATAGGAGGGTGGACCGGCAAACCAGCCCGAGCCAACCACGCTGACAGTATAACCATAGCTCTATGTTATACTTAAATAGCTGGCAGCCAGACAGTAAATGGTCTTTCTTCTGCTAATGCGCACTACAGTGGGAGACGCTGGTTTTACTTCTCCGAATTTCTGCTGCTCCCCCTGGAATTTTTAATTCACCCTTAAAGTTTATGACAGTGGTATAAACACTGCCTTAGCTATAAAAGGATTAGTTTATATTTTTAAGCAGCGCTCATATTCTTCCTTTGTGAAAGGAATTTTAGCGGAAACGAAAAGTCTCTTTTACAAGGGAGAAGGGGTAACCCGTGAAAGCAGACTTCTAATTGTGTTACTGTGGGGCGATTTTAGTAAAAAGAAAAAAAAAAAATAGGCCCCAGTAACAAAACCAGGCCGCCACGGCCTGGGGGGGGGGGATTTCACTGAACATGGCGCCCGTCTCCAGGGGCATGATTGCTCGGTCAGGGTCACTGACTAACAGTCACCGCGTATCGTACTTGGCTTAATATCCGGTTTACCAACTACAACCACTACGCTACGGTGACCGCACTGAAATGATAAAAAGCAGCATTGGTTGGTTACTGCTTACTGCAGTTACGGACTAGACTGGTTGCAGCCTTTATTAAGAGGCCTGATGCTGCTCTGCTGCACAGTTCACAATGGCATTCTGTTTCAAATTACAGTGCCGCCCAGCGTCGTGCCTAACAGACTTCCTTTTCCGGTGCGTTGACACATGCGCAATGTGCTCATGATTAATGATAGGGCGGGGCGGCCGGTTGGGCGGGCTTAACATTTTAAAAAGGTTACGTAAAACCTGCTGCTGCGGCAGTCCCACAACGCCCGATAAGTGTCCTGTCCATCCGGCAACACTGATTGAAGGGCGGCATGGATTTGTTATCGGCTAAGCACTCTTCAACGGGGAGACAGTGTCAATATTGTGTGACTGGACACACGTGCAGTACTTGATGTGAGTTGGCACCGGCATGCAGGTAGACCCGGCCCTAATAAATAAGTGCCGGTGCTAAGCACCGGAAAGCACCGGCACAAATTAAGCACTGCATGAGCCTATTGTGTAGAGCGTGCCTCCAGGTAGGGACATACATAAATCTTTTTCCTCTGAGAACTTCGAGAAAGCTTTTGAGTCAGATTTCAGGCCAAAGGGTAGAACTTTGTATTGATAATGGCTCGTACCTACCATGAATCTTAGAGGTGTTCTGTGTATTGCTGCCACTGGTATGTTAAAATAGGCATCCTGTAGATCCACAGAAATCATCCAGCCTCCCTTCATAAGCCACGGATATATCTGATGCAAGTCTAACATTCTGAATTTTTGTTTCCTGATCCATGTGCAGTTTGTCCTAGATCAAGGATCGGCCTGAACTCTACTTTGGGACCTTTCTTGGGAACCTAAAAATATGAGAAGGAGGAACTGGTGCACTTGAATGTTTTGGAGCAGAGATTTTATCTTTTTTAAATTCACAGCTGATGCCTTGGCACCGGTATGGCAAGATTGATGGAGGAAGAGCTATGAACTGAAGTGCGCAAATGTCCTGGGTGATCTGTGAGACCCATCTGCGGTGGTGAGTAATCTCCATTCTACCAGGTTCTGTGAGATAGAAGGTCGAGGACCACTCACCTCATAAGCCGGATACAGCGGGAGCGGTGCTAAGAACCCTCCCCTCCTGTGTGGTGTAGCCGCCAACCCCTTAGTAGGACGTCGAGCGAGGGACACCACCCCCAGGGGGAGAGGGAACGGATGGAATCCCTGGATCGGGGTAAGGGAAGGACTCTCGAAGGGGGGTAGCACGTCTGAAGGTAACCTCACTCCTGCGCACCTCTTTAGCGACCCTGTGAAGAGATAGCAGAGTGAGAAAAACGAGGTCCAGTAGAAGAGTTCCCTCCCTTCACCCAAAGCCTGGTAACACTGAGCCCTAGGTCGGGGAGCGGTACTCACGGGTTCAGCGCGGTAGCACAGGGTGGAGTCTAGGGTCTATGCCGCTCTCCGAGCCTTTCAAGCGGCTCCAAGCGCATAGAGGTTGCGGTCCGGGACGCTCTGAGCCTTTCATGCGGCTCCAAGCGGGAAGGAGGAGGATTCCTGAAGTTAGGTGCACTGTGAAGGAGCAGCCGGAAAACAAGCGGGCTGCCCAACGGGGACGAACACTGTGAGACAGGGGATGAAGGAAGTCGTGTCCCACCTCCTACTACAGGCTAACGCGGCATCCGAAGAAGGCGTCCCTGCGTTCTAGCCTGTGCAGGTAGGGGGGTATAGGCAAAGCAACAAAGCCGCAGGGCTTCGGGAGCACCCTGAAGCGTCCGTTGCCGTGGCGGGAATCGGAGGTTTGACGGAGCACGCTCTTCTCCCCTGGCAGTGCTCGGCCGATAGCGAGGACAAGGAAGCGGGAGGTTCCCAGTTCAAAACTAGGTAGCTGGTGGTTCGCAGGTTGACGAGGAACGCGAGCAGCGTTCCGGGCTCATTCGGATTCCACAATGGTTGACAAGCGCCGGGGCGAAGGAAGGCGGGGCCTATATAGGTCCCGTGATCGCGCCTTCCGCTCGGCATGCTGGGTGATGTAGTCTTACTCCCTGCGCGCGCTTCCTCGCGACGCGCGGGCATTCTGGGTCGTGACAGAACCCCCTCCCTGCGCCCGGCGTCTCGATGGGCCCCCAGGTTTGGAAGGATGGGTGACGTGAAAGCGTCTTAGCAAGGCAGGGCAGTGTAGGTTAGCCAAGGGTTCCCATGATTTCTCTTCTGGTCCGTACCCTTTCCAGTCAATTAAGTAAAGGAGTCTACCTTTCACACGTTTTACGTCGAGGATTGCCTTGACCTCGTATTCCTCTCCATCGTCTACCAGCACAGGCTGGGGTTTTGAGAGGATCCTGGTATGTGGGAGGCATGGTTTTAACAACGATACATGGAACACTGGGTGGATGCGCCACGAAGCGGGGAGGTCTAGCTTCATTGCTACCGGATTTATCACCCTGGTTATGGCATAGGGCCCTCCATATCGGGGCTGTAGACGGGTGTTGCCCTTGAACTTAAGGTGTCGTGTGTTCAGCCAAACCTTGTCCCCTACTTTGTACGCGGGTTCAGGTGCTCTTCGTTTATCTGCGTACTTTTTGTCGTGCCTCTGCGCTGCGGCTAACTGTACCTTGGCTGCCTGGAGTATGGAACGGAGGTGTGAGTGATGTTCCTGTATGGTGGGATGTTGTGTTAGTACTGGCCATTCGAAGGGTAGCATGTTTGGGTGGTGACCTACTAGACAATAGAAAGGTGAGCACCCCAGAGAGGAATGGTCGGCGTTGTTGTAGGTAAACTCGGCTAGCCACAACAGCCGGCTCCACTCCTCCTCATGTGACAAGGTAAAGCAGCGGAGGTACTGTTCCAAGGATTGATTCAACCTCTCCGTCTTCCCGTCTGTCTGGGGGTGGTAGCTCGTGGAAAGGCGGGCATCGATTTTCATTACCTCGCACAACGCCTTCCAGAAGCGAGAGGTAAATTGCGTCCCTCGGTCCGTGATAAGAACAGCCGGTATGCCGTGGAGGCGCACTATCTGTTGTAGGAAGATGAGGGCGAGAGAGGCGGACGAAGGCAGTTTGTCGAGGGCTACAAAATGACCCATTTTTGTAAGGTGGTCCACTACCACCAAGATGGTATTCAGTCCCAGACTGGGGGGCATGTCCACTATGAAGTCCATGGACACCGTGTGCCAGGGAGATGGAGGAATAGGGATTGACTGCAGCGTTCCGCAGGGCTTCTGATGCAGCGCTTTTCCTTGCACACACACCGCACACCCTGACACGTAACGTGTCGTATCTGATCTCAAGGTTGCCCACCAGAAGTAACGCTGCAGAGCTCGAGTGGTCTTGAGGGCTCCCAAATGCCCCCCTAGGGGTGTGTCATGTACCCAGTATAGGGCGTGTCGCCTTAATTCTTCCGAAGGCAGAAACAATTTGTTCTCATGGTACAAGAGACGTTGGGAGGTGGAGCGACGGGTGGGATGTTCTGCCACCCATGCAGGTGAGTCCATCTCGTCTGTCTGCTTGCGCACGTCCTCTAAGAAGTCGTCTACCCCTGTTGCAGCTAGGAGTTCCTCTGGAAAGGAGGCCTTTTGCAGGATGACGGGGGGTTCCTCGGGGGGCTGGTCACAGGATTCAGGAGGGTGCTGCAGTCTTGATAAGGCATCTGCCTTTCCATTCTGCGGCCCTGGTCGGTATCGAATCACAAAATCATAGTCGGAAAAAAATAACGACCAGCGGAGTTGCCTGGGAGTAAGAGCCCTGGCTGTTTTTAAGAACAGGAGATTTCGATGGTCTGTGTATATCTCCACCGTATGTCGCGCTCCCAGTAGGTGGTGACGCCACTCCTCACATCCTTTCTTAATCGCCAGCAGCTCCTTATCCGTAATGCTGTAATTAGTTTCACAAGGGGAAAGTTTTTTGGAAAAGAAGGCGATGGGGTGTAGTTGGCCCGTGTCCGGATGACGTTGCGATAGGATTCCTCCCACTGCAAACTGTGATGCATCAGTCTCCAGTACAAAGGGCTGCGCCGCGTCTGGATGTCGTAACACAGGTGCCGTGGTGAAACAACGCTTCAGGGCCTGGAACGCTCGTTCCGATGCTTCCGACCACTCAAACTTCGCTCCTTTTCGCAGTAACTTGGTAAGAGGCTGGATTATGTGAGAGAAGCCTTGGATGAATCGCCGGTAGAAATTTGCAAAGCCGAGGAAACTTTGCAAGGTCTTCACTGTGGTGGGTGTTTTCCACTCGATGATGGCTCTCGTCTTTTTGTAATCCATGCACACTCCACCAGGGCCGATGACATACCCCAGGAATTCTACCTCTGGAACGTGAAACAGGCATTTTTCCAATTTGGCGTAGAGGGAGTATTGCTTCAGGCGTTCCAGTACCGCTGAGACATGGCGCACGTGCTCCTCCATTGAGGCAGAATAGACTAGGATGTCGTCTATGTAGACGATACATGAGACGTCCAAAAGCCCTCTCAGCACTTCGTCCATAAAGAACTGAAAGGCAGCGGGGGCGTTACAGAGACCAAACGGCATGACTCGGTATTCGTACAGCCCGAATTTTGTTCTGAACGCCGTTTTCCACTCGTCCCCCCGCCTCACCCTTACAAGGTGATACGCACCCCTGAGATCCAGCTTGGTAAAGACCTGGGCTGTCTTCAACTGGTCCAACAGTACTGGAATCAGAGGTAGTGGGTACCGATTCTTCACTGTCACTCGGTTGATGGCGCGGTAGTCAATACACGCCCTCAATCCCCCTTCCTTCTTCGGTATAAAGAAGATAGGAGAAGACGCGGGAGAGGAAGAGGTGCGTATAAATCCGGAGGCCAACATGTCTGCTAGGTATTGCTGCAGGTAAGTTGTTTCAGCTTCGGTGAGGGCATAGACCTGGCTGCAGGGAATGCTGGCCCCCGCTTCCAGTTCGATGACTCAATCATACTCCCGGTGGGGAGGCAGCTGGCTTGCTTCTTGTTTGTCGAACACTGCTTTGTATTCGTCATAAACGTCAGGTAGTGTTGATAGACAGCACACCGCTGAATCCGAGCCTGCGCTTGCGAGCATTGCGGCTGGACCGACTGTAGGTAGGGTGCAATTCTCTGCCTTCATGGTACAGTGGTCCCGACAAAAAGGCGAGTTCAGAGTCACCGTGCGAGCTGCCCATCTCACCAGAGGGTCGTGTAGCGTTAACCACGGCATTCCTAGGATCAGTTTAAACTGGGGAGCGTCGATCAGATCGAAGCTTATGCGTTCCACATGGTTTTCTCTGATCTGCATCCGGACCGGATGTGTATGAAACCGCACAGGCCCTGACGTCAGTGCCGAGCCGTCCACGGCCTTCACCCTCTCAGGCGCCTCCTTTTGATCACAAGGCAAGCGAAGTTCTTTGGCGTACTTTTGATCTATAAAGTTGCCAGTAGCCCCCGAGTCGAATAAGGCATGGACAACCACTGATATCTCTGAGGGTAAGTCCAGTACAGCACAGATGTTCATGTGGGCTACGGATGACTGCAAGGTGTTGGCTACTGCGGGTGAGACCTTGGTGACCGTAGGCCTCAAACAGGGGGTCTCTGCCATGCTTGAGGACGTCAGTTTTCCGGATACTCGGATGCTGTGTTCACCACCGGCAGGTTCTTGTCCCCGGGTCTTCCTGGGCTAATTGTTTTCATCCGGCTCTTACATTCTTTGATGAAGTGCCCTGGTTTCCCGCAGTATAAACACAATTTCTGGCTTCTCCTTTTCTCTCTTTCGGCTGGACTGAGGGGGCCTCTAATCCCCCCAATCTGCATGGGCTCCGACCCATCACTCGGGGGGCTTCGTTCTTCAGGAATTATACGGAGCCTCGAAGGGACGAACCTCGGTTCCGCTCTCAGCTTGTCTCCCTTCCGCTCCTGAAGACGGTGGTCTAGCTGAACGGTCAGGTCGATTAGTTCATCACACGTGGCGGGTAGCTGAACCACTTGGGCCAGGACGTCCTTCAATTCCCCTCTCAATCCCTGATAAAACAGCGACGTCCTCTTTTCCTCAGGCCACTCCGTTTCCACGATCAGCCGGTTGAAAGTGATGATGTAAGTAAGCAAGTCCTGTGTACCTTGCTTAAGGGAAAGGAGTTCTTTATCCAGAGACAACTGATGTCCTTTCCGGTCGAATAGCCATCGCATCTCCACACAGAAGTTCGGGAAATTGTATAACACGGGGTCGTCGCGTTCTATCAGGGGAAAAGACCAGTTCGCTGCGTTGCCTCCGAGGTAGGACAGCACAAAGGCAGTTTTTGCTTGATCCGTCGGAAAGACAGCGGGTTTGCATAGAAAATGCAGTCTACACTGTCCCATGAATACCCCGAATTTCTTTGGGTCTCCAAAGAATCTTTCTGGAGGGGCAAGGGGCAGGTGCATGGGTTGTATGACATGTATAGGCGATGAACCCGTTTGTGGCATGGAAGAGAAGGAGGTATGCGGGAAGACCCCTGTGCCCTGTCCCCCTACGGAAGCGGTCGCTCCCCCATCCGTAGCGGGCATGTGCGAAGCGAAAGGGGGGGGCAGAGTCCAGCCCCTGATGTATGAGCTTCCTACCGCCCCAGTTCCCTTTTGGCGGGAGAGGCCGACCACCTCTCTTCTCATGGTGCCCATCTCTTGCTTAAGCGCGGCGTTTTCTGCTCGGAAGGCATCTACCTCCCCACGCAAGGCAGTTAAGGTCTCTAATATTGCGGTTAGGGTGGTATCCGCATCCATCGCTCAGGCTGTAGGTATCCGTAGGCTTGTCAACCTGTCAGGTTCTGTGAGATAGAAGGTCGAGGACCACTCACCTCATAAGCCGGATACAGCGGGAGCGATGCTAAGAACCCTCCCCTCCTGTGTGGTGTAGCCGCCAACCCCTTAGTAAGACGTCGAGCGAGGGACACCACCCCCAGGGGGAGAGGGAACGGATGGAATCCCTGGATCGGGGTAAGGGAAGGACTCTCGAAGGGGGGTAGCACGTCTGAAGGTAACCTCACTCCTGCGCACCTCTTTAGCGACCCTGTGAAGAGATAGCAGAGTGAGAAAAACGAGGTCCAGTAGAAGAGTTCCCTCCCTTCACCCAAAGCCTGGTAACACTGAGCCCTAGGTCGGGGAGCGGTACTCACGGGTTCAGCGCGGTAGCACAGGGCGGAGGGTAGGGTCTATGCCGCTCTCCGAGCCTTTCAAGCGGCTCCAAGCGCATAGAGGTTGCGGTCCGGGACGCTCTCCAAGCCTTTCATGCGGCTCCAAGCGGGAAGAAGGAGGATTCCTGAAGTTAGGTGCACTGTGAAGGAGCAGCCGGAAAACAAGCGGGCTGCCCAACGGGGACGAACACTGTGAGACAGGGGATGAAGGAAGTCGTGTCCCACCTCCTACTATAGGCTAACACGGCGTCCGAAGAAGGCGTCTCTGCGTTCTAGCCTGTGCAGGTAGGGGGGTGTAGGCAAAGCAACAAAGCTGCAGGGCTTCGGGAGCACCCTGAAGCGTCCGTTGCCGTGGCGGGAATCGGAGGTTCGAGGAAGCACGCTCTTCTCCCCTGGCAGTGCTCGGCCGATAGCGAGGACAAGGAAGCGGGAGGTTCCCAGTTCAAAACTAGGTAGCTGGTGGTTCGCAGGTTGACGAGGAACGCGAGCAGCGTTCCGGGCTCATTCGGATTCCACAATGGTTGACAAGCGCCGGGGCGAAGGAAGGCGGGGCCTATATAGGTCCCGTGATCGCGCCTTCCGCTCGGCATGCTGGGTGATGTAGTCTTACTCCCTGCGCGCGCTTCCTCGCGCCGCGCGGGCATTCCGGGTCGTGCCAACCAGGTGTTTTTTTATATTCCCTACCACTGGAGTGGCAAACGGAGTAGAACAAGCAAAGATTTTATCGTTTAGATTGTGAGCAAGACTTCCCTGATGAGTAGAAACACTGACGTTGTTCTCTTCCTGACTGGTTCTGCAATGGTACTAGGTGAGCTGCTGTTGGTGCTGCCCTTGAGCTTGGGTATAAAAGTAACATTGAGGGGACTGAACCTTTTGTCTCGGTTGGTAACTATTAACTCAACTGGAAGCAATAAAATGTCTTTCTTTCCTTTAACTCAAATCTCTTTGGAGTTGCTGCCTTTTTCTTTATGTGTTCCATCTCTTCATCCGTGTGAGGACCAAAAAGGATGGCTGTAGTGAAGGGAAGATTCCTTATTTTGAGTTGTGCATCTGGCTTTAGCACGGTTAATCTCAGCAAAGGCGATTGGTGGAGATGCTGTGACAAACCTCCATGACAGCAGGGTCTGCAGATTGATAATCAGTGCTGATTGACTGGTTGGAGACTATATGGCCTTCCGTACTACCTCCACAAAGTCCTGTCTCCTGTTTTTTGGCTTTTCATCTTTCTTTGGTAGAACTGAGGCTTCTGGAGCAAAAGTGTGTCTCTTTCTTACAGATTAGCCTATTACCGAGTCTGACTTAGGATTTTATCTTAAATAAACGATGCTGCTCTGAGGTATTTTTAGGTTGAGCATTCGAGAACTCTTGTATATACTTTAGTATATACTTATATGTGTATGTACTTTGTGGGCTCTGGAGATCAGCCCTAAGACTTGTCTACTTTCGCTTAGGGACTTTTTTTTCTGTTCAACTGCCTCTATTTAACTGTCTTGAAAGAAAACGACCAGCAGAGGTCAGTAAAATACCCAAATTGCTTTCCGCTGAGGGAATTAATGTTTTTAAATTTTTCTGCAACTGCCTCTATTTCACTTTCTTGATAGAAAACGACCATCAGAGGTCAGTAAAATACAAGAATCACTTTAGCATTCTCTAGATTCCAGTCCATAGAAATTGTCTTCCACAAGCACCCGTAGACAATAATATATCTTTTTCAAATCTTATATTTTCAGTGATATGACCACCAAAGGCCCTGATTTTATAATAAAAACAGAGCTTTGGACTATACCATTTCCTGCTGAGAGGCAATATTTCTCTCCGTGTGTTCCCATACCTGGTGTGGCACGCAGTTTTGTGCTTACTTTCCCTCCATGTTAAAGAACAGTAGATGTTTCAGCACCCAGGCTAATGTGCTGCATGGCTAAATACATATAAGGTCCCAAAGGCGAGACCGATGGCATTCCAAATGCTAGTTTTTACAGGAGGGCAAGAGAGGGGAATAGAGAAGTTAAGAAAGAAGGATCAAATAGGAAAAGAAGCACGTGGGATAGAGAAGTAGCACTAAAGAGACAGGGAAGAGGGAGATGTAAAAAAGGAAATGGGGAGAGACTGATGGGTATGAAAGAGAGCACTAGGTGAGAGGGCATGCAAAAAAAGAGAAATCTAGAAAGAGAAAGTAGAATATTATGAGCGAGAATGAGTTGACGAGAGAGGGGTACAAAGCGTTCATTTCCATGCATGCTTGCAGAAGGTAAATCAGTTAGATGTTGAAGAGGGGTACAAATGAGTCCTGAGTGGGAACAACGTCTTGCACCCTTTGTGCTCTACTATCTCCCAAATTCTGGGTGACTCCCTCCCATGTTGGCCCTCACAATGTTCATGTTCCATGTGCTTACGAAGCTGGTACCTGCGGGGCAGGAAGCTCATTTATCCACTAGTGGTGTCTAGGGCCCGAGCTTCTAAGACACTTCTAAAGGTCTTCTCTCTGATCCCATAAGCTCTATTTAATTGGGCAGTAGCATTTTAGTATTGGCCTGTAGGATTTTTCTCGCAGTGCTGTCTATAGCATGTGATTGTGACATATGAGACATCTGCACCCTACTTTTCCAACAGATTAAAATGCAGCGAAGAAAGACACAATACATGTTGATATATGATAACCAGGTGAATTGCATAATCGGATTTCTTACCTGTTTGTGATAGATGTTGCCGTTTAGCCAGTTTTTTAGAAAAATTCTGCTGAACAATCTATTGTTTTGCCCTATTTGTGGTGGATAAATATCAATAACACAGTGGGAGGGTAAGATGTTCCTGGCACGCCACATACATATTGGAATATTTCATTAGTGCTCCTTTAAAGCCTCTGATTTTTAAACCATGTATGTAAAAATTGTGTTGTGAAAGTAATAATTTGGCAATGTTTTTCCCCTAGATTTTCTTGAGATTGAAATCCCCACCAAACCCTGAAAAAAGTTGTGCTTGCTCGCTTTGCTTGTTTATAGGGTCCTATTTCAGGCAGGTGTTTTTGCCCTACCACTGGATCAACCGCTGTAACTGCTTTGAGTTAGGGCTGGTGCTATCACTAAACACTGGGTGGTGCCACGTCCGTTCGCATCGTTATTGGTCAAAGGTGGTCACTCCAACAATTGCTGTACTAACATTTTGGGCCTCCATTAAGGCACTGGGGATAAGAGGAGTCAAAAGATGGATTTAAGACTAGACAACTTTGGCATTTGGCAATCCTGATATTCTCTAATGACATAGATGTGTTTATTATTTACTATTTTTGTTTTTTTACAAATTAAGCATTGTGAGCTACATGACATCACATGGCAAGCTGGCACCGCAGGGGCAGTGTATGTATTCTGCCCATCTGTCTGAAACCTACTGCAACTGCCCACTTTATTATTTCTTTTTCCCTTGAAGATCTTAGAATGAGAGATTCGAGTTTCCTGAACATCCTGCTGTAGTCCTAGTGCTTGATACAAGACCTAAATAAGGCAGAGGGGTTAGATACCAAGTGGGATCTATGGTGGGTAGTTATACACATATATATTATTTCCTCACACGTTCCTTGTTTATTTTGAAAAGATAAGATTATTAACCATTGGATCTTGAGATTGTTATCGATCTTTCTCCTGGTCCTTCGTTTTGTAAGTTTTTAAAGTGTATCAACTGTGTAATGTAATTGTGTCTACAATTTTCCAGAAATGCAAATACATGTAATTCTTTTTGTATTACAGAACCATCATTGTCCTTCTGAGTGTTCCACAAATTCACTGCCAAATACTAGAAGCTAGAGTGCACCACTGGTGGCACCCATATGCACGCAGTTGTGTCATACTCTCTCTGAAGCCAATAATCTGAATTCAACCCTTTTTCGTGTTCTCAGTACAACACAACTGCTTGATCCAATATGGTTCCATTCCTCTAGCTCACAGGCAGTGTCCAATGGCATCCTCCTCTGCATCGTGGGCAGCCTCATCAGCCAACATCCATCAATTTATTTTTCCTTTAAAGCTCTTTCCCAAACTTCTTCAAGGATACATACATTACAACTCTGCTGAAGTTATCAGGTCTTGAGCTCTCCAACCCTGTTACTTTCACAACAATCGCCAATTAAGCTTTTAATGATCAAGCTAATTGAGAGAACTACCTTCATGTAACTATCTGTTTTTCTTGAATAAAAGCAACATCCTTGGGCACTACCAAATCAGAACCCACCATGAGTGCAGCAATAAGGCATCTGTAATCCACAGGTACAGGGGCCTCAATTCAACACATGAATGCTTGACCTTGTATCACTGTAGTATGTGAATTAATGGAAAACGAAAACTTAATAACCACATTGTAGGAAACCAAGTCATGGAAAACCAATTTTAAAGATAGACACATTTAAGGAGTTACAAATAGGCAGAAAATCAAAGAAAACATTTTATAGAAAGACAATTTATTGAAAAACTATTAAATCAAAAATGACATTAAAATAAAAAGCAGAAAAACCAATCAATGTTACTTTATGGCTTTTTAAATTAGAAAGTACAGTAAATCTGTAACCGTCTGTAAACCTTTCTCTTTGTATTGCAGCCAGGCAATCAGAGCAAGCACGGTGAAAAAAGGTTTCTGCGGCCAATCAGATCACTCCATTATTTGAAGTTGCGTGCCTATAGGAATCTCGCAAGACTCTTGCATATCCAGACATCTGTACATTTTGACCCTTAATTTATCAAACTATTGAACAGATTTGCACCAAATAACAAAAAGAACTCTTTTTGGATAAAGACATTACATTCTGCCCAATTTGGTGTAATTCAGTTCAGCCGATTTTGTCATAGTGCTGTCTAAAATTCCCTATCGAAATTGCATGGGGAAATTGCTTTGTAGGCCCCACCCCCACTTTTTTCTTGCCCCTTGCTTGATGGATCACCCTTAAACTTTCCAGGAATGAGTTGAGGGGGATAAACGTTTTTTGGAGAGTTTTGTGAAGATTTGTGAAACAGTGCTAACGTTATTAGCAAAAGAAGTTGCTGCTTGTCAGTCAAATCACTTGCACAAGGACAGATATGTATAAATGTTGAACCTTAATGTTAGACCTGTCATTCTTAGGGTGGTTTTTCTCCAGACTTTTTGACTTTTGCCTCTCATTTTTGCTGACTCTTTTTGTTGGCCTTAGGACTCTGAGCACTTTCTCACTGCTGACAAGTGCTAAAGTGCATTTGCTTCTCCCCTAAACACACGATGACATTGGTGAATATTTGATTGGCATATTTGCTGTACTGGTAAGTTCCTTGTAAAGTTGTATACCGTATACCCAGGGCCTGTACTTAAAATACTACTAGTGGGCTGCAGCACTGATTGTGCCACCCACAGAAGTAGCCTTTCAAACCTGTCTCAGGCCTGCCACTGCAGTGCCTACGTGTGCAGTTTACTGCCATTTCGACTTGGCATTTAAAACTACTTGCCAAGGCTTAAACTTTTTTTTATAACATATAAGTCACCCCTAAGGTAGGCCCCAAGTAACCCTAACGGCAGGGTGCCATGTAATCAAAAAGGTAGGACATGTACTTTTATGTTTTACATGTCCTGCTAGTGACAAACAGCCTATTTCGATTTTTTCACTACTGTGAGTCTTAACCTTCGCAGAGGCCAGCACTGGAAATTCCTTAATACACTTTTAAAATGTAATTCCTGATCAGAGTGGAGTATCTTTTTATGTTTCATATCTTTGGAATGGTAATGATAAATCCTCCTTACTAGTGAAGTTGTATTTAACATTACTGTTTTAAAAATGCCACTTTTAGAAAGTGAACATTTCTCTGCACTTACTGCTCTATGTGCTTGACAGCTGTTTCCAATACACATATGGGGTGGGTGACAGCTACATTTTGTGTATTCCCTGAAGACAGCCACAAAAACAGGAAGGTGAGGCTCATCTCCATTCTGAGCACTCATCTGCATTCTGATGGGTCTTCCTGGGAAGGGAGGAGTGGGCGGGGCTGTCCACACACACAGCACCGATTTACCTCCCACAGATAGCCTGGCTAACAGGACTGGTTTGAAAGGGACCCTTGTGCACTTCAGAGAGCTACTTTGAAGTCACCCCCTGCAGCAAAGGCATTTTAGGGTATAAGCACTGGGTCTCTGACCCCCTAAAGTCAGATACTTCTGGATCTTGAACTGAACCTATGATAGAAGGAATTCTGTGATGCTTAAAGGACTCAACTGGACTCCTTTTCTGGAAGGACTGTTTTTCTGCTTGTTGGTCTGCTGCTCCCTGATTCTACAGAAGGGGAGCTGGCCTCTGCCTTCCCTCCAAGTGATCTTCAAGGGCTTGCTGGCTTGTCTTCTTTTTTCTTAAGTCTCAGGGACACAAAATGCTTGATGTAAACCTGCTGGTGTTGCTGGCCTCTGCCTTCTGTGAGTCCTACCCTTGCCTGAGGTGCTCTCTTGATGTTCTGGCCCTCAGAAGTGGGTTCTGCAGCTATTTTGCTACAAAACCGACGCATCGTCACCTTTGCACCAATCCGAACTGACGCATCGTCCTTCGACAATGACACAGAGGCTGTATGACGACAGTGGTCTACAGCCTGCATGACCCGATGATGACGTTCTGCGCAGTTCGGTGACGATGTACTGCCTTCACCTCAGCACAGCTGGACGATGACGCAGTGACCTGACTGCGTGGAAAAGATCAATGTATTGTGCCCTCGGCACTGACACTTTGCTCCATCCAAGGTACCTTCTCAGCTGGCACTGCATGGGTCTTTTAGCCGGCCAGCCCTTATTTATTTAATTTAAAAAGTTTTGTATAGCGCGAACAAGACCCTGAGAGGTATCAGAGTGCTTCACATTAGTAGGAGAGGAGAACACAGTACAAGGGAACATTGTAAGGCTGTAGTAGAGGATAACATAATAAGGTAATAAAAATGTACAAGGATGCGCAGGATAATTACTTGGTACAATAAGGTAGACAATCCTGGATAATACAGTGCTTGAAGAAAACAGACAACCAATGTTTATTTACGGCAGGAACCTGTCCATTAGGAGTGTTTTTACTTCATGTTTGAAAGCAGCTGTATAAGGAATTCTGTGGATTTTGCGAAAAGACTGGGGTTTCAGTAATAGAGCATTTGCCCTTCTTGATTGTCTGCCCCCCCTGATAGTTCTAGTTTTTGAGCCAGGTAGCCAGGGGTTTTGAAGTGGAGGGCTTTGTGTGTTAGACAGGCAATCTTTAGTTGAATTCTTGCTTTGTAGGGTAACCACTTTAGAGATCTTAGAGCTGGGGAGATGTGAATAGTTCATTTTTTGTCAGTGATCAGTCTGGCAGCTGCATTCAATGAAGCCCTGAGCGGGGCCAAGGTATGTTTTGGGAGGGCCACATAACATCGCGCTATCATAATCTAGTCTTGGCAGGACAATCGCTTGAACCACCATCTTGAGGTCCTCTTGAGGGAGAAATGGTTTTAGATTTCTAAGAAGCCTCATTTGGTAGTTGGCGCCCTTACACATCATAATAATATTTTTCTTCATGTTCAGGGGTGAGTCTAGGGTGATTCCGAGAGATTTAGCTGAATCGATGATAATAGGGGAGCAGTTGAAGGTAGTGAGGTGCTTCATCCAGAGGTCAATCTTGGGGGGTGGGTGTTTAGGAGGGGATATGAGAAGGAATTCAGTTTTGGCGGTGTTGGGCAGGAGATGGTTCTCAGTTAGCCAGTTTGGGGTAATCCTCAGGGAGTAGCTGAGTCAGATGAGGTTTTCAAAAGAGTTGATTTTCAGGTAAAGTTGCGTATCATCCGCGTACATATGAAAAAGAATGTTCATGGATTTAAGAGCGCTCGCTAGTGGTTACAGAAAAATATTGAAGAGTATGGGAGAGAGTGCTGACCCTTGCGGGAACCCCATGGAAACTCTGGATGTTTGGGATATCGTATGGTTCACTTTAACTCTTATGGATCTATTGTGAAGGAAGAAAGCAAACCATTGCAGTACCTGACCTGAAAGGCCCATCCTGTGTTCCAGAATGGCTAAGAGGATATCCTGATTAACCCCTTGAGTGCCCATGACTAGATGGTCTCGTCATGGGTCGTGGTTGCGCTGTGCCCATGACGAGACTATCTCGTCATGAGCCCCGCCCGCTAATGAAACACCCGGCACAGGGCGTGGAAAGGGCGGGGCACACAAGGGGTTAACCGTGTCAAATGCAGAGGAAAGATCAAGGAGGATTAGTTGGCAGGATTCGTTATGGTCTAACAATTTTAGGATGTCGTCCATGATGTGAAGGAGCGCGGATTCAATACTATGACCGCTCCTGAATCCCGATTGATGTTGATCCATGAGATTAAAAGTCTCAATGTGCAAGCAGAGTTGCGCTTGGATGCATTTTTCAAGGGGCTTGGCCAAAGTAGGGATGTTGGAGATGGGACGAAATTTGTTGAGGTCAGATCTATCCCCATCAGGTTTTTGGAGAATGGGTGAGACCTGAGCTTCTTTTAAACATTCTGGGATCTTGCCTTGAGATAGGGAGGCGTTGACAATCTTTGTCCAAAGGGGGATAAGGGCACCCTTGATTTCTTTGAAGACGGACGAGGGTAAAGGGTCGTTGAAATGATTAGAGGGGTTAATGTTCAACAGAGTATTGTAGATGTCGTTTTTACTGATGGGGGGGAAAAGGAGCTCCAGGTGGCCATGTTCTTGGTGCTAATACTAAGTGGCTTTAGACTGTCAGAGAGGGCAAGAACAGTCGCACTTGCAGATGGTGTAAGTAGAGCCCTCTTAGATTCAAGCTCACGACTGATGAGCTTAGTTTTTTCTGTAAAGAAGATAGCCAGATCGTTGCAGGAGGGTGAGGTGACTGTTGATTCAAAATGCTTGGGTGCTATAGCTGATTACTGTTTGACAATTTGGTAAAGTTTTTAGGGGATGATTTGAGGCTTGAGTGAGTTGGACTCTGAAGTAATCGTCCTTAGTCATCTTGATTTTTTTAATTGTAAGAACTCCTAACCGATCTAAGGAATTTTAGATGATAGATGGAGGGTTTGGCTCTCCATAGACGTTCACCAGCCCTTTGGTGGCAGCGTTCAGAGTTCAGGTTGCCATTGAACCATGGTTTGGAGATTTTGGCAGAGGCATTTTTTTTCTGTAGAGGAGCTATTGAGTCCATGATACCAGAGATAGTAGAGTTATAGAAATCAGTGAGATCATGTACATCAGTCACGTCAGTTTGGAAGGACAAGGCATTTTTACAGTCGATAGCTAAACGGTCCGTGTTAATATTCCTGAGGTCTCTTTTCCACTGTTTAATTCTCTTTGGTTGGGCCATTTTCCGTATCACCTCCCTATTGATAAAGAAGAAGATGCTGTAATGGTCGGACCAATCACACGGGGTAATGTCCTCCAATGTGATGACATTGACTTTTGAGATAATGAGGTCCAGAATCTCTCCTTTGTTATAAGTTGGCCGATCACAGAATTGGATAGCATTAAGGCAGATCACCGCTTGGTCATTGGGTTTGGACCAGTGAAGGTTGAAATCACCAAGTTAAATTTGAGATACTGATGGTTCATCATTGGAAGATATAATTTCCATTAGGTGTTCAGTGAAGAGGAAGTTATCGCCAGGAAGGTGGCAGAAAATGTGAAGTTTGCAGACCGTGATGTGGTTACTAGATATGTTGAGGCAAAGGTATTCAACTAAAGGTGAGGAGGGGGTCCCCATATGGGAGACAGATAGTGTGTCCCGGTATATGCAAGTTAGTCCACCACCCAGTTTCGTTGTCCTGTCTAGACAGATTATGTCATGACTAGGGGGCACTAGGAGATCTAGAATGGGGGTGGAGGAAGGATTTATCCATGTTTCCATGAGGATCGAAGATATCTGAGGCATGTTTGTTAGCTGATCTACAATTGAGTAAGGCACATTTCAGTCTTATGGGCGTGTGTGATGTAGGAGTCTGGGCGATATTCACTTGCTTGAGGTTGTTTGCTATTTACAAATCTGTGTTTGTATGAGGTTTCCCTGTGTGGGTTGGCAAGAATGGTTTGAATTTGGGCCATAGGGACCATGTCCATTTCTAGAGTGGCTGAGTAAGAGAGGAGTAGTTCCTCAATCTCACTGGACACAAATTCGACCATCATTCTTTTAGGGCGGGAGGGGGTGTTAGGGAGGGGTACGGTTCTGGAAATTAGGTGAGAGGCATGCTAGTCCTGGCCCGAGGGTGCTCTGGTGGGGACTGTGGATATTTTTCCTGATGAGCTCAGAGAATTGAGCTGGGGCAGTTAGTTAAGCGGGAGAGCTAACAGTTCATGGACTTCTTTGGTGAGAAGGTTCACTTGGAGAGATAGCTTGTCCAGATGTGCCATCAAATCTGAGTGTTAGTTTAAGGAAAGGAGCTAAGGAGAGGGGGGACCACTCGTGATCATCGTCTGAGGTGAGATGTGGATGCGAGGGTCCCGGGGTGGGGATGCATCCTTAAAAACTTGTGGGGACCCTGCTTGATTGGAAGGAGTGGCAGGGGATGGAACGTTGTTAGTAGACAAGTAGTGTGGTGTAGTGGAGGTGTTCGTAGGGTGATTAGGTGTGTTAGGATAAAGGTGTATCAGTGACGTCGGTCCTGTGTGTTCAATCATTGAGGAAGGGTTAGAGGGTGAGGTCCAGCTGAATGAGCTACGGCTGAGAGGGGAAGGATTATGTCTTGGGAGGGCATCCCGATGGGGGAGACGCCGAGCATCTGGCTTACTGACAGTGAACTAGGTGGAGCAGCGCTATAGGGTGCCCTTGTAGTTGCTAGAGCTAGGTCTTGTCACAGGGGAGTTGTATTGTTAGCCAATGATTTTTTAATCTTCATAAAGAGTTTGTCAAACTGCTCTAGATTTCGGTCCGATGATTGAGTGAGTACGATCCCATTGTTGTAAATGGTAATGGTGAGATCGGCTTTGAAGATTGGAGAGGAAGTAATGGAAAGCCTAAAACCATGAAGTGTTTTCCTTATCTGCTTGACCTGAAAGAAGGATAAGAGGGTTTTCCTCCATTCGGCCATTCTGTTCATGAAGAAGATTAGGTCGTTCACGATGTTGCCATTAGACATAGAGAAATATGTGTCTGATATAAGCATTTCCGGGTGTCTTTTGATTATATTAAGTTTGAGTTTCTAAGCAGCATTTTTAGAGAGATTTGGGGGTAAGTAATCTTAAAGGCATTGAAGCCCACTTGTGAAAGTGAGCCTTCAATAGGGCCACTTGGGGGGCCATGGTGGGGGGAGAGTACGGTGTGAGGAGAGAATATTTGAGCCCTCCATCGTGGTCAGCAGGAACTTTGGATTTGTACCAATCCCTCGCAACCTCAGGTAACCATTGGACCGCTAGTGTCTTCTAAGCACTGTTTTTACATTTAATCTTTAAATATAATATCTCGACTTCTACTGATTGGATTGTTGTTATTTTGTTCTCATTTTTCTCAGATAAATATTCTCTATTTTTCTAAACCTTTGTGGAGTCTTTTTGTGGTTTATTTATTGTGTTACTGTGTGTGTGTGTTGCACACATACTTTACACATTGCCTCTTTAGATAAGCCTGACTGCTCTGTGCCAAGCTACCAGAGAGTGAGCCCAGGTTATCTTTTAATGTGTATTTAGCTTACCCTGACTAAAATGGTGGTTCAGGCCTGACCTGGGTGCATACCTCAGCCAACCAGGAATCCCATTTCTAACACCTAATTTCTCAAAAACTACTGAGCAGTTTTACACCAAATCACAAAAAACATACTTTCTAAGGAAATATCTAGCTTTCTGCCAAATTTGGTGTAAATCTATTTTCTATGGAAAAGTGGTCTAAACTATGACTACGCAGTGGCGACTGCCACTGGGTAATATATACTGTGCGGAAAGCAGTTTATTATCGTGTGGTTGTGCGAGCTCACTGTGTAATAAATTGACAAATCAGTCTTCGTTCCAGTCTGGCTTGTTTGCAAAACCGTAGCTCAACCCCAGATAGCTGTAGTTTCGCGCAGTCAAGCTTTGTCAAAGGAACAAATGCAAAGCATTTAGCAGTATCTAAACAGTTCAGACATCAATTTATTAAAATAGCACTCATTTGTATGAATTTTAGATCCCAAAATGAACAAAATCTACCAGTAGGTTTCGGAGATATCGAATCACTGCTTTTCACTCGAATTACAAACATTGGCAATGATGGTGGTAAGAGGTTACTTGAAAAACTTTTCAAAACTTTTGTAAAGTTGGGTACGACTACTCTGGCCCACATAGGGTGATTAACTCCGGCAGGGAAAGAGTCACTGGGGACAATAAGGCTTGTAGGACACTTATCTTAAAGTCTGAGTAGCCTTCAGTCCAGTTCCAGGCTCAATCGGTGAACCGCTATTGACATCAATCGAGTGGTCTGTCGGTGGGATGGTCGGAAATATGGTTTCGGGGGCTTGTTAGATTTTCAATTAATTCTTTTAATGTAGGGCTTTAAACAGAGAAAAAGAAAAAAACGACTTCAAGAAGGAGGATAACATGAGAGGTAAAAGAAAAATATTCAGAATATTCCGGCGAGTGTCTATTATGCAGATCTTCCAGTTTGCTATGTGTGATTGGTTCCTTTTCTATTCTTCTTCTTCCTTCAGGGTTGGGTTATCGATGCCACCAGCATTACTATCAAGAATATAAGTTCTCTATCTTTTACTCAGGTATTTATCGAACATCACTAGAGTGGTTTTCACTCTTTCACTAAACCTTATAGCCCTTCATCCATGTGTGTTCATGCACTTGATGAGGGTTGCAAGAGATTGTTTCACTAAGCCTTTTTTAACCAACTTTACATGCCCCTCTTCCTTTGGCACAGTATACCCTCTGTCCTCTGGGAGGGGTCGCTAGATATACCAGTGTGGAGTGGTTAGGCCTTCCTCCACTTTTTCTAGTGTTCCACCCGTTCCTTCTTCCCTTCTTCCTGCCCCCCCCCCGGGAATAAAAATCACTACCTAAAAACCAAAAGGGTGCACCCCATTATATCCCCTTTCCTTGGCATATAATCAGAGGTCCCGGTCAGTCACCTGGTCTGCGGCAACTATCCTGAGTTGTTGTAGGGATTCTCGCAATCACTGGCGGATCCACCACTGCTTGTACCACTTGTCGGTGGCCTTCTCGTCTGTTTCTTGGTCCAAACCTCGCAGCATATGAGGTCCACATCATTCCCTTGTGGGAGGTCTTCCCCTCTCCACTTCACAACAGTTCTCCTATTCTGTTTCCTGTTCTCGACTCCACCTCCTTCTGCATCCGCCCTTGCCAACTTCCTCTGCTCTTTTGTCCTCCTTCGTCCCATCTGCTTCCTGTGGAACATTGTCCTTCATTAGTGTTTGCATTTGCTAGTGTCTCCTCCCCTCAGCCCTTCTTTTTTCCACGTCAGTTGTCTCTGTCTCCTGCTATGCTGTCTCCGCCCATTCTCTGACACTCTGTCTGTTTCCCCCGCAGAGCATCAGGTGGCCACGAGGAAGTGGTATCGGCTGAAGGTAAGTTTCCCTTTTCATCACAGGGTCCTAATTCAAGGGATAAACACTTCTGAAGATGCAGAGGATGCTGATCAGCTGATGGGTTCTTCCTGGGGCCACCTGTTGGTCCATGAACATGGTGAGGCGACTTTGGCTACAGGGGTTAATGTCGCTCGAAGTCCAGGTGAAGTCCAGCCAAAAACAGTTGCCACTGGTCTACTGGTCTCTAGTTATCGTGAACAGCAATTCCCTTTAAATGAGTCTAATGTCCATCTTGGGTGACCAAACTGCTCAACGACAACTCTTCTGGGTCCAGCAGACTTGAATTCAACTTTTGAGCATGGAGTTTTGGTTTCCCACGCTGCACTTAGGCTGTCAGTGGTGGTCAGGTAATCTTAGCAACCAACTCACCCAGACAGACATCTTCAGCTTTTGTGACACTGTAGCTGTAATAGGAAGTCAACCAACTGACTCACAGTCCTCTCTTTGCTAGCCAACGATCAGCAGATGCAGTCTAATCTTTGGTGCAGCCTC
Source organism: Triturus cristatus (assembly GCF_964204655.1). Lineage (NCBI taxonomy): Eukaryota > Metazoa > Chordata > Amphibia > Caudata > Salamandridae > Triturus > Triturus cristatus. The sequence goes on along the minus strand of NC_140590.1, from coordinate 459,951,865 downwards.
TCTTTGCGGGGTCCAGGGAAAACCAGGGCAGTCCTTCTTTGGTCCTCTCTCATGTGCAGATATGATCTGAGGTCTGATTTCCAGGGATGCGCCAATGGGCTACCAGACCCCCTCCTACCTGTTTTCAACTTCATGCCAAGCTTAGCATTTAGCTGTCCTAGAATGCAATATTCTGCCAACTCCCAAGATGGCAGAACCCCTGGCAGCGTGCTTACCTAAGGGCTACATGATCATGGGAAAACTGGTTTAACAACTGTTTTCCCCTCTCTGTCTCCGATGCCAACTTGTCTACCAGAACAGAAAGCGGGCCCCCTCTATGCTATGTCCACCATTTGGCTTTCAAAGATGGCTTTCCCTCTGATGCTCACCTTTTGGGCTAACACCCCGTTTGACCTTTCTGCCAGGAAGCGGTAGCACCTCTTCTAATGGACGGCCCTTTGTGTTCGTTCCGGAGTGTCATTCACACCCTTCCCATTAGGTCTGAAGTCTGTCTCGAGGACAGCAAAAGTAAACTGTCATTGGAAAACTTGGGCAACAGAGTGGCAACTTTTTACAGTTGCCATTTACTTAAAAGGTACATTTAATTTGACCTGGGAATCAAGTCTGCTTTTGGTAACAATTCTTTTGACACCCTGAAGTACCAACTTTAGAAGTTCCATTCAGAAGTTAGCATAGCTGAGTTGTCAGCTTGCAACCCTGAACTAGCCAATTGCGGTACTATTTTTTTATTACTATTAGGACATATGTAACCCATGTCCCACTTTTTAGTATACAGCACCCTGCATTAGAACTCTATACGTGTGATTTAGGGAGGACATATCTATTAAAAAGGAATGTCTGGACTTTGCCATTAGTTTAAATAACAAAGTCAAGTTAGCAGTTCAAAAGTTGTTCTGCCAGCCAGCAATGGCTAGCTAGGAGTCTTGTTTTGCTTTGTGAGGCTTGTGGTGGCACAATAAGTGCTGCAATCCATGAGGAATACCTTAACTTACATGCCCTGGATACTCCTGGTACCACAAACTAGGGACATAAGTTACCTTATGCCAATCGGGGGGAAGGCAATCAGACATGTATGTTTTAAGGATCAGAGCATTGGCACTGAGGCCTCTCTGTCAGAGCTCAGTGCACTCTCAGAGTAGAAAAACCAACAGCATCATTGCAAAACGTTGGGGTTGAATGGAGATATCTATATTCTCAACAGTGGCGGACACCACAGTGTAGTTACAGTTAGGTCAGAGTTTCCATAGGAAGGCATTTTCTGTTGCTGGGTAGAGACCAGGCCTGGCACCAAACTCCCTGTTGCACACAGTCAAAGGCCATGTTCAGTGGGGAGTTGGCTATCCGCTGGGAATGGACTCAGTGTCTGGCCAGAGTTTGGGCACCCACAAGGAGCTAAGCGCAGGTTCTGACCAGAGGCCAGATCCTGTGGCCAACCCCGGAACATGGGGTACCAGCACCTGGTACCATTGCACCCAGCAAGGGACACAGTTAGGTATCACAGTAGCAGTACTGGTACAGCAGTACCAAAAATCCCAATTTTAATAGAAATTAGACAGTCTGGTCATAGACGAGAGCCCGAAACCAACCACCAGTGTGTAGGCCGTTGGCAGTGCCAGTGGAGGTTGGCTCACTGCAGTAGGTTTGGCACTGGGCCAAACCAATGCTGTGTCCAGCTGTAGGCCATTCAGGGGTTGGTGCAGAGCCTGGCCGGGGGTTTGGCACTCATGGGGTGTGGGGCCCAGCAAAGCTTCCAGTGAGGACAGCGGTACTGAAAAAAATATATTTTTTTAAAAACAAGGATTTAGTCGTAGACCAGATCTTGCGGCCAACTGCCATTGTGCGAGTGCAAGTCTGTGCACAGTCCGACTGGCTACCTGCAGTGGTTGGGCAATAGGCCAGTCCAACGCTGCGCATGGCTGTTGGCTGTGTGCTGTTGGGAACCCTTGGGGTGTTGGTTGAAGGTTGCCTAAGGGGACTGGGTGTATGCTCTACTTTTGAATATGATCAAAAACATCAGAAAATAACTGCCAAAAAACAAGGGTTAAATTGATGTTATGGTTAGGTATGGTATAAAGATATGAGCTTACATTAAACAATCTCCCAATATTCACTGAAAAAACGAAGTATTAAAGTGTTGTTATAGTTAGGTGTTGAACTGAGACATCAAAAAACATATAAAAACTGGATGACCACTGAAATGTTCCAGCCAACTGACTATGACTTCACCCTTGTCATACACTGCTAATGACATCACATATTACATCACTCATGACATCATTGATGACATCACCGATGACATCTCAAATGACACCATCCACGATACTGCTATTCACATTACTCCAGCCACCCTTTCATTATTTTGGGAAAAGAAAGTTGTTCATACAGAGTATTTAGTCATTTACAGATGTGGGTGCATAGAAAATAAATAGAGTAAGCTTTGAAGGCAAGTGTCATAATGCAAGTTGAAAATTATAATTCAGCGTTTACAAACCAAGAAAGTTTGGAGTGCAAGTAGTACTTCATATTAAACAAGGTACAGGCCAAGCTCGCCTGAAATGGGTTGCAGAGGCCTGTTTCAAAGTAGGTTCTGGCTTAAAGCCAAAACCTGTTACATAAAATCTATGAGAAAAGTCAAAACTTGTGTTGAAAATATATCAGCCACTAATGGATTTCTAGGCATGTCCCTGTGTTAAATAGTTTTAAACAGTGCTATTGAAAAATCCTATGTAACAAGGATGTTTATAAGGTGTAGATGTGTAGTTCTATAACTTTGCTGAATATGTTGAGGCTTTTACGATTGTTGCATACTGTAGAATGTAGATGTAACCAACTTAGAGGGGATTTAACTCCCTCTGGGGATGTAAGCATGCATGCCATTGTGCTTGTCTCAGGAATGTATGTATGTAGTGTACTTTATAAAACTACGGAGGCTTTACATAGAGCTTGGCAGAAGGTGTGTTATCAATAAGAAGAACTATGTGTGGGTTTGAAATATATATACCCTGACTCCCTAGCACTAATGGGGGGGGGTTCAAAGTGACCCCCCTGGCCAAAAACTAAAAAGAAATTTCATACTGTGGAACTCCAGCAGGATCCAGGAACCTTCCTGTGAGGTACCGCTGTACTCCCAAGGGAGTTGTACCACAGCACTGTGCAAGCTTCACTGGGTGATGCCTGCATGGTCCCGCAGAACCAAGAATGTTACGTTTGATCACAGTACCAGTACCTTGGGAATAATGTGGTGCAGTGAAATTTCAGTTAATTGAAAATAAATAATCAGAGGTGGGTATGCAGGGGGATTGGCACTCGGAGCGTCGTGGCCCGGTGTTTGGGTGCAGGGCCTGTCTGTAGGCAACAACCTGTACCCAACCACCTGCTGCACACTGCTGAAGTCTGCGCTCAGTGGGTATTGACCTTCCGTGGGGGGTTGGGTGCCGGGCCTGGTCATCATTTGAGATGTCATCAGTGATGTTATCAATGAAGGGCATAAGCAGTGAATGGCGAGGGCCCAAGTTATAGTTAGCTCAGTGAACTATAAGTGGTGAATTCGAGTGTCAGGACTCTCCGGGAATTTTAATATTACTACAGGAAGTCAAAGAAGCTATCAATCAATGTATGGGAAATGAAGCTCCAGGTCCTGACGGGCTGCCCATAGACCTAATTAAGTTTAAATCTGAGTTTTGGGTGCCGCTTTTATTAAATGTTTTTAACAATTTATCCAACGCCCCACTCCCAAGTACCTGGTCTAAAAGCACTATTGTACCAGTTTTTAAAAAGGCGACCGCTCTCAGCCTAACTGTTATAGGCCAATTTCATTGATGGACAACACTATGAAAATTTTAGGGAGGATCCTGTATAACAAGATAGGGATATGGGCCGAGGAGGAGTGTATTTTACAACAGTGCCAACTGGGGTTTTGAAGTAAAGTGGACACTATCGAACAATGTTTGAACCTCAATTTAATTTTTGGGAAGTATACTGTAGCCCAGCAATCCCCCATATATTTGGCTTTTATGGATCTTACCTCGGCTTTTGATTTTGTTACTAGGTCTCGTTTATGGTCTATCCTTTTAGAATATGGTTTAGATGAGGTTTTAGTTATTTTTTTAGCTCATCTGCATAAGGATCTGAGAGCCCGCATAAGAATTAATAAGAGTGGGGCAGTTTCAGAAGACATCAAAATCAAGAGAGGTGTAAGGCAGGGATGTGGTTTGGCCCCCCTGCTTTTTATTTTATATATTAATGATTTGCAAAAATCCTTGATCGTACTTACGAAAGATGTCCCCAGAATTAATGGCAAGTCTGTACCCTCCCTACTCTATGCTGATGATGCCGTCCTAATGGGACGAACGCCTAACGCTCTGCATATCTTAGTACAGGGCTTTGTGGATTTCATGGGTAGCCTAGATCTGTGCACTAATTTTAAAAAATCTTTTATTTTGTCTTGTGGGCCAAAAAAGTACCTTTAAATTCCATTACTGTAGATAATCTAAAACTATATTGCACCAGCACTTTTCCCTATCTGGGGCTAGTTTTTTGGCCAATGGCTCCTGGGTAGATCATGTGACTCAGAGCAGGAGCAAGTCCAGCAAAGTTATCAATTCCATTTTTGGTCTCCCGCAACCTAAAAGGACAGGGATTATGTTAGCACTCCTAACAATTTACAAAACACAGTGCATCCCAATGGCGACATATGGTGCGGAGATATCGGGATACACAAAGAGCAATAGTATTCAGCTAGAAGAAAACAGATGTTATCGAAAGATCTTGGGAGCCCCTATCTCCACTTCACAGTATATCAGTGATGTGGAATTAAAATCTCTCTATATTGAAGATTATATAAAGGCCCGCCCTGCCCTTTTGTGGATTGCTATTTGGAAGAACCCGGCAGCGTCACTCACTAGAGAGATAATAATAGACTGTCTCAAATTTGACAAGGAAAAAGAAATACCTTGGTTTGCCGCAGTGAGGGATAGTCTGTGTAGTATTAACCATGCATCGGTTTTTAAGAATCCTAACGAAATTGATGGTACGAATAAAAAAGCCATCCGGGGGGCCCCTATACCCAATAGAGAACTACAAGACAGGAAAGGGAGGCCTTGAAACAGTCTGTAATAAGATATATGCCTATAGCGGATTAACTAAATACTCTACTCAGCTATCTTTTAAAATCTATTGGAGGCTGGGAGAGAGGACTAGTGTTTTGCTTAAGGGCTGGTACAGTTACATTTTTATTGTGTTTCTCTTTGGGGTACACCACCAATCTAGATTGTTTACCATGCCCATGTGATGACAGGAGTGGGCAAACTACACTCCACTTTCTATTTTTCTGTAAATAATCAAAGCAGTTTTTGATTCCATTTTTTTAAATAATTTTACCCATACACTTAGATGAAGCTTACCTGAAAATACGTATGTTGGAAGACGATGAATTAACTGCCCGTGTAGGTACTTTTTTGAAAAATCGCAGGGCCCGATTCACAGAACTAACTTAAGACAAAATCCTAACCTTAATACCATTTTGGTATTCACAGAAGGCACTTACTGATTTTGGTATTCACAGAAGGCACTTACTCATTGATGAGTACGTGCCTTCTGTGAATACCAAAATCAGTACGTGCACTTACTCATTTTGGTATTCACAGAAGGCACTTACTCATCAATGAGTAAGTGCCTTCTGTGAATACCAAAATCAGTAAGTGCCTTCTGTGAATACCAAAATGAGTAAATGGTAGTAAGTTTAGGATTTTGTCTTAAATTAGTTCTGTGAATCTGGCTCGCAGTATGTGCCCGAAGTACAATGTGCACCCCATGAAGATTGTTTTATTAATTCAAATTGTAATATTTTGTATGTTTTATATGAATTTGCTTGTAATAGTGTTGGTATAGTTGTAATTAGCTTGCAATATATTAAATGAATTATGTTTTTTTTCTTCATTTTAGTATCTAATATGGATGTTATGGATAATTTTACTCATTGTTTTTATGGTAATGGATTTTTGTACTCCCTTCTATTACTATTATGCGTTGTGTGCTTTTATGGATATATCAATATCCGAATAAAGCCTTTTTAATTGAATTGAATTGGTGAATTATAGTTTTTTTCTTTTTTGCGCTATTTCAACACTTAACCTTTGGTTTATTCAGTTAAGATATATGTATAAATATATTCCACCTAAAAAATAAAGCTTAGCTGCAGTTCTGGTTGAGAATTAAAACCGAAATAAACCTCAAATTCACAAATTATGGTTAAAAGCACTATCTGTAATTTGCACACCAGCTATACCAACCATAACTTGCACACGCAGTTCAGTGCTCCTGACCTCAACCTTAATAATAGATGTAGAATTACAGATGCTGTAAATCCTCTTACAGAGGAGTTAACCTATCATATTACATGTACCACTTTACAGAGACCAATAAGAATGTAGTATTATTAATTGGTTTTATTATCTGTTTTTGTTTAATTACATTTCGGTTTTAGGAGATAAATGCCAATCATCTTGAAAATTCTATTGAACAGTTTAGTTCAGTGGTGCCTAACCTAGGTACTGTGGACTTCTGGAGGTTTGCAATGCTTACTCGGGTCCAGAAGTGTTTAGAAAGAAAATATTAGCAGATTAAGCAAGTATTTGTTCAGGGAAAAAAAGCAACATTTGAAATTGAAAATTTGAAAACACTCTCTAATTTTCAATGCATTTTAAATTGAGGGCTATAAATTAAGCTGGTATCCTTAACTCGATTTGTGGGAGACATCTAGGTACGGCAAATTGAATCTTGTATGGATGATTTGTGGCCTTAATTGAAGCACTGATATGCAATGACAAAAACAGAGCATGCACTAGGAGCAAAAAGACAGAGAGGTATCCTAGAGTGTAGAATATTGCTTCATATTTTAGAAGTAAAACTACATTTTGAAAAGCTGCACCCTTCCCATTAAAATGTTGATAACATATTTCATAATTTGCATATTTGTTTTCATGTATATTTGTTGTGGTGTTTTGAGGGCCCCCAGAAGTCAAAAGATAAAGAATCGCTGGTTTAGGTAAAATGATTTCTCAGTAATTGTATTCTATAAAAATGTCCTTCTATGAAATCACATGCAATTCTTTGCAGCACTTGACTCAGTCTCCCATCCGGCCTTAATACACACACTAGACTACCACGCAAAAGGAGAGACTGCACTGGACTGAATGTCTTCAATCTATGGAGGGAAATACTGAATAATATAACCTTTCGAATCATCACATTTCAGCATCCATTCAGGTGTCACTCAAGTCCCTACTTTTGCACCTCTACTTTTCAACAAATACTTGCTCGCTTTCCCTGACATCATCAAGACCAACCAAGTTCCTTCTACACCTAGTCGGACAACAGCCAGATCCATGCTAGCAAAAAAACAAATTTGTAATCAACTGAAACTTAATGCATCAAGAACAGCTTTCCTCACCTGTTGCAAGTGGTAGATCATCATCCTTATGCCCAAAGACCCCAGCGTCTTGGATGTCCCCTGGCTGCTTTCAGCAAAGTTAGTAACTCAAATTGCCAGAGATTATTTTTATCCCCTAATATCTCAGAAAAGCCAGGCATGTAAATGCTCTTATACACAATGATTATCCCGAGGCCTATCTTTCCATTTCTATGATTCTTTTACCAGTTTCACACTACTATTACCTAAATTATATCAACTGGATATGTCAAGTCCCTACTTTTGCACCTCTACTTTTCAACAACTACTTGCTCACTTTCCCGGACATCATCAAGACCATTCACATTCTTTCTACACTTAGGGCCCGATTCTGATGCTGTTTGGAAATCATTCTGACCGAATCGGTGTGGGAATAGTTTCCAACTGACTCGGATCAGGAGAGTCTGGCCGACTGAGTATGATGCATCCGGAAGCTTCCAGATACAATTTGGTTGGACTCCCATTGATAGAGAGAAAAGACCTCTTATCTGACCTATCTTATTTCTATAGACTTAATCACTTATGTGTTGCAAAAAACCCCAGAGTTCAAAGTTACTTCAAAAGCATTATCATTTTTTATTTCAATTATTTTCTTTTTTTTAAAAAAATATACATAACAAGACATTCATAATTGGTCTATTTAGAATCTAATTCATATGTAGAACATACATTACTTCATACAATGTTTCCACATCAATTTAATTTCATAGATACTTTTGAATATAAAAGACAAAACTGTATAAAGAAACCTATGTGGAGAGACCCCAAGGGGAAATGAGAGAAACCGTCACATCAACATTCTCACCTATCACTCACTCTTGCATACTATCAAACATTCTACCAAAGACAATTTTTGATTTCTTATTAAAACCACAAACCAACTCTGGCTAGAGATCCTACTCCAATTCAAATTCAAAGGGAATATAAACATAGATTTTGAATAGTTCTTGCTAAGTCCTAGGATTCTAAGATCAGGACGTTGAGATTGAATTCTTCTGTGGATCTCCCAGTGTATGGTCGGTACTCCCGGTCGACATACGTTTCGGAGACTGAAAATAAGTTCTACGTCTCCTTCTTCAGGACCAGTGTATTATTACAGGTATCTTTATCATTTGAGCGACGAAAAACATAGGGGTCTCTGTGTGTTGGCGTAGCCTCAGATTTCCAAACACCTGTTCCGTGTTCCAACTGTTGTAGTAGACACAGAAATGTTCTAGAGGTTTAACTCCTCTGAAAGTTATTTATATATCCTGGTGTATTAGGCCATTACTTCTACGTTCTGTTTGTTCAAGAGCACAACGAAAGTAATTGATCCCACTGTTTAGAATATTTGTGTCAATTGCATCCAAATCATTTAGGTGCATAAATCCTTACAGAGGTGCGCTGCACGACTATCCTTTTGCTTTGCGCAGTTTGAAAAGGCTTATTGTGTTCAGGGATACAATCTGCGGGCGGCAGTCCAGACAGGGGGAATACAATTAGGGGGTGCCTCGCTCTTTCCCAGTCCCCCCCTGGCCTCTGAGATGCCTGCCTTGCCTCCTCGACCTCGAAGTCACGCTGCGCGCACTTTTTATTGCGCGAGCCAAATGCGCATGAGCATCACCAGGCAGCAGACCTCACAACTGATTTCAATGGGAGTCTATGTCCCAACTGAATATGTGGGCTCTCATTGAAGAAAGGGGTGGCTGGGGAAAATCGGACTCCCTGTGGCGGGCACACCCTCGTGCCTGCACACTGTGCATGGCTGGTAAGGGGGACCCATTGGTACCCCCACAGCCCGATTGGGAAGGCTCTGCGTGCAGGGGGGCCCTCTACAGGCCCCCAAAGTCTGATTTCGACTGCCGATTCGAGTTGGATGGCACGATTCGGAAAGGCTGCCTGAATCCAGCATCTTAATCGATCGTTTGGATACGCGGCCTGTAGTGACGTGCGATTCTGCTCTGTACAGCTCGGTCATTCTGAATGCCATCGGGTTCGGATTGGGACATTCCTAATGCCTAACTTGCATCATACGCGGTGGTTTGGAAACCTTTCCGATTCGGTCGGAAAGACTCGTTCCCAATCCGATTCAGAAAGAGCAAAAGCTGTTAGGAGGCCTTCCTAACCGCAGAAGGATTGGGCCCTTAGTGTGATGACAGCCCGATCCGTGCTATCAGAAAACAAATCTGTAATCAACTAAAATTCAATGCATCAAGAATAACTTTCCTCATCTGTTGCAAGTGTATATAATCATCCTTATGCCCAAAGACCCCAGGGCCACGAAGGTCCCCTAGCTGCTTTCAGCATGGGGAGTAACATCAAATTGTCAGGGATTATTTTCTTTACCTTATATTGCAAATAAGCCGATGCTCCTCTAAACAAATGCTATCTCGAGGCCAAGCTTTTCTTTCCTGAGATTCTTTTAGCAGTTCTACACTACTACTACCTAAATTACATCAACTGGATATGCCAGGCTGATCCAGTTCCACTGTATAATGTCACCCGCCACCACTGCTGAACTTGTGACTTAAAATTTGACTCTATTATTATACCAATATCTTTAATGTCAACCGTAGTGCCCAATAATCCTCCGGAGGAGAAATGTGTTAATTAAGCATTACCCTAAATATGTTCTTCTGCTTGTCAGACATGACAAAATGGAGAGCCAAGTCTGCAGAGACACCCCTTCAGCCCTCAAGCATGACACCCAATGTTTCCCGTGTGGCTCACACTATAAACGTCCACTCTACCAACTGTGCCTACAAGCCAACCTAGTGACAACCAGACACCGACTTCACTACACTTTGGGGCCACAGCAGTGGTGGCAACGTGCTCTACAGTTCCTAGATACAGTACAATGTACTTTATATTGCTTTGATGACATTGTTTTAGTTCAGGTGCATTTCCATAGTTCAGATGTTTCAATTGTATTGGATCCTACATGCTTTTTAAGTAGTCCTTAGAGATTAGTCGTTCTCTTGCCGCCTGGAAAGTCAACATTGTTTTTCCACACTTCTCTGAGCAATCTCCAAGTATCGTTAGAATTCATAAGAGATGGAAAAATCTCATTGTGTTAAATTTCATACTCAATCACTACCGTTTCTATAATAAAGTTTGTAAAGTTGACTGACTTTCAACGAAGACGAATGTGATGTTTGATTTAACAGTTTATGACGCATGTCTAGTCAATAGCCCTGACCTGATATATTTAGAATATGTGCAAACATCTTTCTTGCTAAATCCAGCAATATATTGTTTTAGAAATCCAGTCTGGGCAGATGCAAAGTCTGCGGTGCTTTCTGCATTCTGGACTATCTGGCCTACCCAGTGGGGGATCAGTTAGAACAAAAACATATGTTCTTGTATTTATGTAGAAATGGGTTATTGTTGTTTTTCTCTGTACTTGAAAGCTTCTGAAATATTACGAATTTACGTCCAGATTAAATTACAACACAGCTGGTTTAAAAGGTTTTACTAATCTATTTAAAAATAAACAAATCTAATAACACAACCATTTCCGTGGGATGCCGTTTAACAGATCATGCATTTTCTCTACTTATTGCGAATTTGCAGCAGTGTAAACTAATTCCCCATGCTAAAGGATATGGCCACCCTTCAGCCACAGCCCACGCACAGAGGCCATTGTTTCCTTCATTTTATTAGTGCACATAATCCAATGGGTCATTCAGTTCTCTGTAAGCAGAGATGACTAACCATATTCATTCATTTAAGACTCTGCTCAGGAAATGCGGGAACATGACTTGCATTAGGTATTTGCAAATGTTCTTAAAGGAACTAGTCCAGTAAACATAAGCAAGGGCAGCAAGTAGGCACAAGTGGAATTTCATTCACGCTGGCGTAATCCTGTAAAATAGGGCGCAATTTCTGGAATTTCGCGTTCCCCTTGTTAAGGTAAATGCTCGATATAAGCCGCTGCCATAATTAAGACATCATTTGAGTAAAATATAAATCCTTTTGTGGGAGCAGAGAAACATTGCGAATGACCAGAACAAGAGTTGCTGTCATTCATGTCACAAGCGATTTTTTACTCTTTTTAGCGTAAAATGAGTACTTGCGTTCAAAATGGACGCAAGGACACATTTTATGTTAAAAAACAATAGCACCAAGTGCTGGGTGTGCATTGCCACAATGTTTTGAGAATTTCCTTTAGTTTCGGAAAGTAAAAGTCTGCGAATTTCAAATAGGCCTACTAGGAAACCACCTGGCAATGGGAGCTATACCAGCATTTGTGTAAAGCGCGCAGCTACCTCAGGCGAGGTGTCCGGCTTTAATGCTGGTGGCACCCTGTGCGACAATGTTTGCTGGCGCCCCCCAAAGACCACCTCCACCACGGACTCTCTCACTAGCACCCTTTAACAGTGACCAAGTCTCCAAACCACTCGCTATCAGATGCATTAGTTATATAGCGCCACTGTAGGGTGTCAGAACACTTTGCATCACACACACATTGCACAGAGATAATCAATCATATGTGTGTAAATTAGTGTATAGGAAATGTTACATAAGCCAAAGGACTAAGGACCACATGCATCAAACTCAGGATTTGCAAATTCCAAATAGCGAATTTTAAGACATCGCTATTTAGGACTTACAAAATCCCTATGCATGTAGGATTTGCATTTTTTTTCCGAGTCCTACATATTCTTTAATTGCGACTCGCAAATTGCGAGTCGCAATTAAGGAATAGCTACTCATTCATTCCTCGGGGCCTAATTGCATGCGCAATTTGCGAGTACCAAATAGGTACTCGCAAATTGCGCATGCAATTTAAAGGGTGCCAAAAGGACACCCTGTTGCACCACTGAAATTGAGATGTTACCTCATGTTGTGCACATACATGCCCCAAGGACACGTGTGTGTGTAACATGAAATTGTGCAGAATTCACTTTAGTGCATTTTTCAAAGTTTTTGCAAATTACCATCATGTTCAAATTGATGGTAATTTGTGATCCCTAATTGCGAATTCGCAATTTAGAATTGCATCATGCATTGCATTTAGGGAATCGCAATTTGCGATTCCCTTAATGTATTCGCAATTTAAGTAATCGCAAATTTTGCGATTACTTAAATTGCGAATTTGCATTTGGGTTGATGCATCCCAAATGCAAAAATACTGGTCGCAAAGAGGTAGATTCTGCGAATCTGCCCGTTTGTGATCGCTATTTTCGTTGATGCATGTGCCCCTAAAACTGGTAGGCAGTATATTTTGAGAGTGCTTGTTCAGGAGAAGCACAAACTCAGAGTCGAAAAAGAAACACCACAGTTGGGAGTTTTCTCTAAAAATAAGAATCTATTTCAAGCCAAATTAACGCTTTTTGCAACATTAATCAATATTTTAATGTATACTTCGTAGTGTGTATGAAGTTTTATGATAAAAGTTAATAGATCACTGTTCTTTATTAGGACTTAGGTATAAATTGCAAGTAACAAAAGGATGTCTCTTTTAAAACCAGTAACCTGCTGATCTGTTTACATCATATGCACTCTGTAATCTACTTGGTACAGGTTCTTTGCAGCAGGCAAATTAACTCTCTACACTAACTTCACATAAGTCAAAACCTCAACTTTACAAAACTCTGATCTCTCTCCCAGAAGGACATTAATCACAGAAGTTATCTTGACAGTTTTGTGAGGCCTGGTAATTGCTGAGGAAAGGAACACTGCAGCAGGCGCTTTCAAAACATAATAAACTTGCAAACACGGTGCCCCCAGTAGGCCAACACCCGGTGCGGTGGCACCGGTCGCACTGCCCTAAAGCCGGCCCTGGCGCTGGGGGCCATGAAACTAAGGCATGAAAGCTCAGCCATCTGCAGACACATATAGAATGGGCTTTTGCTCCATCCAGAGGAGTATTCCTCTCCCACTATATGCTTTTGGCTATTTGGTGTATCATTCCGCCCTCCAGGAAATGCTTCCTTTGTAATGCATGAAGGACTAAGTTACATCTGAAAAGTACACATGCAGTTTCTAACATTCAGTTCTTTACCTAGTATTGGCTTTCTGTACAAGAAGCAATCTTTTCTCTGCCTCTTTCCCAACTTTGGCAAAACCAGAAGGGCAGACCTGAATGTTAGAAACTGCATTTCTGTATGCAACACATGTAAACAGTATTTGCCAATGCCTGTTTTGACATGCTTTGACACACTGCACCCAGAACTATTGGCTTTGCCTTGTTTACGTCCTGTAACTTTCTTACTTCTCTACCAGGGTTGGATTGGGATCAAAAATCTGCCCGGGCACGCACAAAAAACGTGGCCCACATTAGCGGATTGCCTTTCCCCAAACCACTGCTTTAGCAATGTATTATGAAAAGAAAGGGGGGCGGGGAGCAAGTTTTCTTAACTTCACTTAGACAGACATGCCAACCCTCCCGATTCAGGAGGGAGACTACCGATTTGAAGGCTAGTCTCCCGCCTCTCGATTCATGCATCTAAAACCCGATGCCAGCACTAATTAGGTTCCGTGAATAATCACGGAAATGGCAGATTAGTCCTGTAAGAATAGTGGGTTTGTTTTGTGCATTATTACTGCAGTAACTCCATCTTTCGATGACAGTGGTTGTAAACTCAAGGTTTTGGTACTATAACTCTTAACAGTATTTGAAGAGGAATGACTTTAAACACGGTTATCTTACTTTTTTTCATAGCGCAGCAGTCGTTATTATAGACTTTCGAAGCCGTTGGGTGTCACAGATTCATGTACAATGATTTATGTTATCCCGCTACTAATCGACACCTAATTTTTCATTCAACAAGGCAGGGCATTCTGGGAGTTTTAGTTTTTGTTTCCCTTCAGTTCAATCATTTGAATTGAACTAACATACCTGAATACAATAATTTGTGTACAGGGCTTTAAATAGAAATGCAGAAGTACTGGTAGGAACCACTCGTACGATGAAGGTAAGTTAACCATTTATTGAAGAGCAAGCTCCCTCTCACCACCAGTAACTGTTCTAACTGCAGCCCTGCCATGTACCACACATCAGGCGTTAGGCTAACACATTTCAATGTGGTAGTCCGCATCACCATACTGAAATGCATTGTCACACATTTATTGCGCTTCATCTGTCTGCTGGAGCGCTGCTATTTAGCACCTCCAGACTGCGCAAAGCTTAGCTGGCAGCGCATTGGTTCATGCGGCTGGCTTGGGGGCTGGCTCAACTGGCAGCTGGCTACAATGTTTTACTCAACACCACGGAAATTTCACTGACGTCAGGGCAGTGTCACAAGAGTCTTTGCTCTCATGTTTTTTCTTGCCTAGTCACCAGCGGCATAAGCGGGCCTAGCTGGCCACGTCACGGGAGTGTCACAGGAGTATTCACTCTCATGTTTTTGTTTGCCCAATCATGTCGGCATAGATGGGCCCAGGCCTCCAATGGTTGTGCCTGTGTATCGACAGACAGAAATTAAACAAAAGCATATGTACTTGTCATTACGTAAACAAATTTAAATTAGGACACCTCGGTATATTTAAAATGTGAGTCCTTCTTTATTAAGTATGCAGAGATTTTGCTTATTGTGAGCATGGCGTGAGCTTTGGCAGTTTTCATTAAACTAAAAAGAAAGTTATGCTGCACCAAGATGGCCACCATGATTTTACCTATTACTTGATGAACGTACCCGGCTCATTCCTTTAATAATGACCGTGGTTCCACGCTTTTGCGGATTTGCGGTAACTGTGTAGCAGTGACGTGCTGCGACAGTTGTTTGAATGGCGATAGTAACAGACTTGTAGGCGATGGGGGATGTGTGCAGGACTGATAATATTGCTGCTGTTTTGCCCTGCTGGTCTAGTGCTCACCGCCCAAGAGGCAGATCCACTGCACGCATGTCCTGGAGACTATGTGACAAGGAGCCATGTAATGCGCCACATAAGCATAGTGATCCCACGACCGGACCCGACCCTACCGGCTCCAGCGGCTTAGACAGTGTGTGCAGGTCCCGTCTGAGCCAGAAACGAGAATAATTGCCACTGGAGAGTTGTTCACTCATAATTACTCTGAACTTATAAAAATGTCACACATAGCAATCTGAAACCTTGGCAGCTATGTAGCTGCCACTCTCTGCTCCCTTCCATTCCACCACGGTACAGAACCTGTGGCATCCTGTTACCTAGGCAGAGGAAACCAGGATACCATATCTCCCTACTTTACATAACTAACAAGACTTAAAATATATATATATAGAATATATATTCCATTGAATGTGGCGAATGTTTACTTTTGGTAAATTGCCAATCAAGAATTTTATTGCACCTGGCCATCCTGCTAAAATGTCATACCTTTTTGTCACTTAACAGAGCTGATTTTGTGTAAACTTCCACAACTTGCAGTGGTTGTGAAAACTTGCTATTTCCTTTCCTAATTTTGTAGCCTACTTTAACTCTCACCCAATCACCAGGCGCTAAATACACATCTTTTACACCATGCTTTTTATTGTAGTATGTTTTGTACAGTTTTTGCATTTTCATCAAAATGGATTTCACTACAGCAGAAGACCATTTGCTAAATATTTTCATATTATTCCAGGCCATATTGTCCTTTGTAAATGGTTCTCTTCCTGTCAGAATCCTAAACAGACTGTATCCTGTCCCTTTGGGTGTTATCCTGTATGCCCAAATTGTACTGTACCATTCCTTCACCCAGTCTTTACCAGCATTAATGAATGCTTATACACTACCCTATCCACCGTGTTGAAGAGTTCTAATATGTCATTCCCAGCTGGATGGAAGACTGGGGTTTTCTTCCCAAGGATACCATTCCTACTTAAGAAATTCCCATACTTTTCAGAAATAAATTGTGGCCCCTTATCACTTAGGGGCCGATTCCGATGTCGGACGGACCGGAGTCCGCCCGACATCGGTTAGGAACTATAACCGATGACATCCAGTCGTCGGTTACAGACCTGTAAGTAGGATGCGACCGAACCCTATTCCGTCATATGCCTATACTTTTCAATGGGAGCATGCATTCCGAACGGAATGCATGCTCTCATTGAAAGAGCAGGAATGCAGGTCATCCCTGCACCCTATGGCAGGCACCTCAAGGGATCAAAAGGGGGTGCAGGAACCATTCGGCGGCCTAGCATCCATGGGGGCCCTGCTGGGGGCACCCAGAGCTGTTTCCCAATGCCTTTTTGTGCAGGAAAGACTGGCACAAAAAGGCAGTGGGAAACTGCCATCATACTCCCTCGGCCAGAAAAAGCCGGCAGGGGGAGTACTGAAGGGTTTCCGAATGGCAGACGGGCTCTCCGAGCCTGAAGGAAGCCATCTGGAAAACCGAGTCGGATTCCTTTCCGACCAAGCCCATCATAATGGCTCGGTTGGAAAGGAATCCGAACTGGCACATCCAATGCCTCAATCAGAGCCATTCCTAACTGCAACAGAATCAGCCCCTTAGTATGGACTTCGGAATACCTTCCCTTAAAAACATCTTCTCCAGAAATGCAATAATAGTCTTGGTGTCAAAGCTTTAGAAACTTCAATTTCAGGCCATTTAGAATAATAATTGATAGCAACAATGACATGTTTAGACTAAACCCAATCATAAAGGATAGGACACAGAATGTCCATACTTAGATCCTCCCAAAGATGTTCTGGACACCTCCTGTCACCCATGGAAGGTCTAAACATGGACCGTGCTTTGTCTGAATTAGCACACAACTGGCACTTTTTTACAAACCTTTCCATGTCCACATCTATGCCTGATCACTAATACATACATTTCACTCTTTTTTTTAGTTTGACAATTCCCAGATGTCCCTCATAGTTTATATCCAACATTCTTGATCTCAACTCCTTTGGGGGTACTACTCTGTTCTGTTGAAATGAAAATGTTTTCATTCTCATTGCTTGCGCACTCTTCTATGTAAAGTTAGCATTCGTGGCACCAATTTTATGTTTGGCCGCTATTAGACTTGGTCTCTAGTTGACACCGGTATGCACTTGTGACAAATAGGTACCTCCTCCTCTAGCCAGGGTAGGGGGGTACACTCCTAAAATAACCCCTGCTCACTCCCTTGGTAGCTTGGCACGAGCAGACAGGCTTATCTCAGAGGCAGTGTGTAAAGCATTTGTGAACACATACAGTAACCAAGTGGCAACACTACAAATGGACACCACACAGGTTTTATATCAAAACTAAGTATTCTTTATATAGATTTACCACAAGACCATTAAACGACAAAAACACACAATATTGTTACTTTAGATGGTAGGATTTTGCTTAGTTCTCTTAAGTTCTTAAACGCGACACTTTAAGTCAATGTACCTTTTAGATGCGACACGCAGGGCAACGAAAGTGTTGCAACGATGCTGATGCAATTAAGTTTTTGGACGTGAAGATCTTCCAGATGCGGCACGCTACTCCGATGTTGCAAGAAGACTCGACTTGATGCTTCAGCTGCAGCGGCGACACACTTTACGCGATGCGACGACAGCGGCCTTGGCAGCGGCACTCTTCTCCGACGTTGCGAGACTCTTCCGCTCGATGCGATGTTGCAGCGGCGACACCCCTTTACGCGATGCAACGACAGCAGCTCCGACGGCGGCACGCTTCTCCGTGGATGCGAGGCGCTTTTCTTGATGCGGTGCAATGTGTCAGCTACGATGGCTGCGATGGCGACACGCTTCTTCGGCGTTGCGAGACACTTCCTGGATGATGCGAGACGCTTCCAATCAATGCGATGCTGCAGTGGCGACACACTTTACGAGATGCGACGACAACAGCTCCGATGGCAGGACGCTTCTCCTTCTTGAGTCGCAATTCCAGCTCCTTGCGACACGCAGTCCCTCAGAAGGCCCAACAACAGCAGCAGGCACTTCCAAAGTACTCTGGGGAGCTGGGGGGGTGAAGTCTGTTGTCCCTTAGACTTCAGCAGGAGGCAAGCTCTTTTCCAAGCCCTTGGAGATCCTTCACAAGTTGAGCAAAAGTACACACAAAGTTCCTTTCTCCTCTCTTTGGCAGTAGGCAACCACTGCAGGCCAATCCCCCAGTTTCAGGGATAGTTTCCTCCTCAGCTTCTTCTGGTTCCTCTCCTCAGCAGAGTTTCTTCTTGTTTCCGAAAGTGATCTAAATTCTTGGGATCAGGGTCCCAATATTTATACCAAGAAATCCTTTGTCCTCTGAGGGCAGAGGGGCCTTTGTCCAGTCCAAACCAGTTCTGGAGCACTCTGTTTACATGACTCCTTCTTTCCTTTCACAGTGCAGGGCAGAAACATCAGACGCCCCACAGGAGGTGGAGCCAGCCTTGTGGAGGGAAAGCTCAGCCCTGGAGCACTTTGTTGACATGATTCCTTCTCTCCTTTCACAGTGCAGGGCAGAGACATCAGACGCACCACAGGGGGTGGAGCCAGCACTGTGGGGGGCAGGCACTGTCCTATTCAGGTCCCAGGTTCAACTCCTCCCTCCCATCTAGATGCAGATCCCTCTATTCACCACTGGGCGGACTCACCCTGTCTCCGGGAATTCCCCAGCCATGTCACTCAAACTCCAGACAGGGAATACACAGCCTAGCAGAGGCAGGTTTGAATGGTTAGACAAGAAAATGCCTACTTTCTAAAAGTGGCATTTTCAAACACAGAATGTTAAAACCAACTTCACTAAAGATGTATTTTATCATTCTGAGTTCAGGCATACTAAATTTGAATTTCTACCATGAGTCAATTAGGATTATAAGATGTAATAACCAAACTGCCCATTCTGGCCTATGAGGAACAGGTAGCCTTGCAATAGTGAAAAACGAAAATGGCTGTAATTCACTATTAGAACATGCCACACACACCAGGGCATGTCCTACCTTATCCTTACAATGCACCCTGCCCTTGGACCTACCATAGGGGTGTCTGATATGAAGAAAAGGGAAGGTTTAGGGACTGGCAAGTGGGTGCACTTGCCCAGTCAGCATGACAGTACCAGACTGCACGCAGGCTCTGCAATGGCAGACCTCAGACACATGTTTACAGGCTGCTTCTGTGGGTGGCACAACCAGTGCTGCAAGCCCACCAGCAGTATTTGGATTACAAGCCCTGGGCACTCCTGGTGCACTGTACTAGGGTCTGACAGGTAACCCAAACCAACCAATCATGGAATCACTAATTCGTACAATAATTTACAATAGGGAGAGCATATGGAGAAGTGTGGCTCAATGGTTAGAGCGGCAGACCTCGATGCAGAGCACTGGTCCGGGACCAGGGTTCGATTCCCGTTGCGGCAGGGTCTCGGGCTATAAATTCCGCGGACCGGATATTCTCGCCTCAGTGCCTATTCTAATCATGGGTCCCACGCTGCAACTCTGGGCAATAGCTTGCTTAATCTCCACAACGGCCCCAACAGCGCTGGGATGCCTGGCCTCACCATGGGGTTGCCCAGGAGTGGACACCTCACATGGAAAGCCAGGAAGGGTTCCTTCAGCGGTATGAGTACAGCGCTGAGATACCCGTAGTGGTGATCGGTGCTATATAAATACCTATACATTTACATTTACACATATGCACTTTAACACTGATCAGCAGTGGTTAAGTGCCCAGAGTCATAAAACAGCCAACAACAGGTCAGAAAAAATATAGGAGGAAGGCAAAAAGTTCAGGGATGACCCTGCAAAAAGGGCCAAGTCCAACAGCTGCCATTTTGAGCTATGATCGAAACTAATCTGTGCCTTTTCGTGAAACTGTTTCGGTATGCCTCACCTCCCCAAGGTTGGCCCTCGCTTGCTAATGAATACACTGTCTTGTTAGCGCATAACTTTCACACTCGATAGGGGCCTTCTCTCACCTTCTAGCGGTGGGCAGGGCTAGAATGACCTTCAGATAGAGCTAGTGTGTGCCCATCCTCAGAATCAAAACTTATCCTTCTGTACTTCTTTGTTTTAGCTGCACCAGCCTGGAAAATTCCGTTCTGGGCGGTGCCTTCATTGGTCCTGAAATGTACTTAATGTGTCTCTATGCTTGCTGATGTCAGTCCCTCTGCAGCACTCCTAGGTGACTTGGCAGATCGGGTTCCACTCGAGTGTATCTGAATAAACATGTACTTGGTTTGTACTCTCTACTGTGAGGAAATCTGAATTTTATGGTCAATTGTGTCCCCTATCTTAGACCCCAACGGCTCCATGTACATGCTACAAGTACATGTATGTTCCCTCCACTTCAAGCTATGAAGACGCAAATACATATGCGTCCAACGTTAACATGTCCTCTTTCAGATCTGCCGTGAATGGGTCAGATATTCCGTTCCTAAGTATGCCTTGCCACCGTCTTTATATGGTGTACTTTTCACGTTTTCCAGCTCTGGCAAGGTAGGCCCTGAATTCTGCCATCGAGCTTTTCCTGCTTCTGCCTCTGAATGCTCCAGCCTGGACCTGCATCTGTATCCATGACCTTTGTCTTACTTCCTGCGCGGCTAACGGTGCCTGGCCCGGCCTGTTGCCTGCCAAAAACTGTATTCAGCCTTCAAGTTATCTGCTCCGCTCCTCGAGAAATGCATTCCTGTCTAGTAGCTTAGGTAAACATCCTTCCAGCTACAGAGCAAAGGGCCCGGCCTTACTGTCTCCGAGCAAGTAATTCATGACTTCTGTTGCCATGGTAGGCCCATGCCCCTCGCATCACATGTAGATACATAGACGCTTATACACGCACTAGTAGTTAGTATAGGATAGCCTCTGCCTGAGAGACCTTCCTTCCAGATAATATAGTTCCTTAAACACAAGATATTAGATACGATTTGGGATTAGGTTGTTCTGACATCCCAGACTTCTGTCTCCTCATGTAGGGCTAAATGTCAAGTCCCCTTCACACTCCAGTTACACGTCAATTATACGTCATATTACTGTGCGCACATATTTGGCAAGTATTTCTGCTGACATTGCAGGATTCTCTTATGGATCCACCCACTTGTGTCATCATCATAATGACGTTTCTAGTACATGCCCTCATGCACGCCTATTGTAACGCCTTTTTCATTACGTATGTGTATTTTTATCTCTCTTCTCAGCTGTAACGCCTTCTGCATATGTCTTTACTGTAATGCATTTACTATAAATATGATAACCTGTCAATAATGTATTGCCGATCCCTTCCTGAACCTTCGTGGTGACGGAACCCGATTGCCTGGTTCGAACCATAATTCCTTTGTAAGGAATAAATTCCCTTTCATATCCTCAAATACCACGGATTCTGCCTCTTATTTTTACTGAGTTATTCTTATTTAATTTTACCGCACAAATTAAGTCTAGGTAATTTAAATTTACCACATAATTGGCGCCCGAACAGGGACACCTCTCACACCCCACGCGCCGGAGGTGCGTTGCAGACCCGGTCTCCTGCCACAGCCGGACGGACAATTACGCGTACCCGCAGGATTTCCTGTATCTCCCTCAGGCCAACGGGGGGCGACTGAGGCTGCGATCAACACCCAGACGAGGCGGTGAGGAGTGCGGAGAATCCCGACCAGAGCCTAGCTGAGAGAGCAAGATCCGAGGTATACAGAGGCCCACCAGATTCCGAAGTTCCGAAGTATCTAAGTCACGAGTCGAGTCCAGTCCAGTTTGGTCTAGTCCAGTCCAGACTTCCGAGGCCTTCTGTTCCGTTCCGTGCTTCCCGGTGAGTACCGTTGCTGGGGACGCATCTAGACGTGCACATTGGTTTGTGCCGGTCAAGACGGGTTTGGGTACACAGACCTGGTCTGCACTGTTTCAGCAGTGTATCTGTGCTGTTTAGCAGTACATCTAGTATTATGCAGTTAACTAGTTTTATTCTAATTATTATTGTTCGTTCTAGAATGTTTTGATATGTTTTAAATGTCGTGGTATGAGTGATTGTTCGATCTTCATTATTGTGTTTATTGTATTAATTGTGTTCAAGTCCGAGTAAGAACCAAGTAGCAAGGTTCAAGATGCCGTTATTTTCAAAATTAAGACAGATAAAAACTAGAAAAGGGATACTCGAGGAAGCTGTTCCCATTCCACCTAGGGACACTCCAGGGTAGTTTATGTACCACAAACATGGCCTAGATGCCGTATTATATCTTGATTTATGGGTGGACTACACCAAGGATTTAGCAGAGAGTCAGAGATGGCCCGCTGCTGGAACATGGGATGCAGATTGCATCATGAGAGTAGAAGAAACATTATGGAAAAAGAAAGCCAGACAGTTACAAAAAGATGCCATTGAATTATGGCGTAAAGAATCGCATAGACGCGCAGAGAAAGCGTTCAGAAAAGAAGAGAAAAGTAGAGAGAATTCAGACAAAGCCCGAGAAAATATATTAATTGACGAAGGTATCCGAGTAAAAACAGAACAAGTAGACAGACAACGAAACACTCTTATGAATGGTATGTATCCTCTTCTGGCCGAGGGTTTGCCTAAGGCCACCCTGGAGGTACCAAAAGATCTGCCACCTCCATTACTCCCGATTAAAGTACATCCCAAGACCGCAAAGGACATCTTCCTTTCTTCCTATTTGGATGATGCTACCCCCGAATATGCTAATGGTGCGCAGCCACACGCACCACCTGTTGACGACGCTCAACCCCAAGATCATTTGCCCCCACCTCCGCAGCAACAAACTCCTCCTCACGTTCTAAACGTTCCACCTGTTTCTACAGTCCTTCCTGCATCTACACTCTCTACCCTACATCCGACAAATCCTTTTGGACTTGGCACCTCAGGAGGTGCGACAGGAGGTGCGACAGGAGGTTTTTCCACGCCACCGCCAGCACCTAGGTTGACGTATAGGGATTTAGCACACCAACGTACGCCCCAAACAGCTAATCACAATATATTTAATGAGCCTCTTACAGATTGTAGATATGATCCAGTGCCCGGTAAACACGACAGAATGTTGCTATCATCAGTACGTTTACGACGAGTTTCGACCTATCTAATGACGCTACCAGGAATGATTGGTCATCTAGACAAAATATATCACTTTATCCAAACAGGGCAAGGTCCTGAAAGTATTGGCGAGGCCATGGAATACCAGAAAGTGGACATGCAAAAATTATTGTTACGCTTCTTCATAAACTGCTTGATCAGAAACAGAGATAGGCCTGAGGTAGATCCGGAGGAAATGCAAGTACTTACCAGATGGGGTCAGAATATAGCAGACGGAAAACATGATAAACAGAAGAGTATAGAAGTCATGCACCGAAAGATCAGAAAAGAAGTAGAACGAATACATGAAAGAAGATTAGAGGCAGATAAAACTGAATCAGAGGGAGAGGAGGAGGAACAGTCAGAAATGACCACAGGACAATTAGAATTACCAGCTAGAGAAATGATAGCTTATGTAGGTAAGGGAAGATCTTTTAATAATACAATGCGTCCGATACGTCCAGAATGTAACAGAATTTTTCAAGCAGCTATCTCAAATCCAAGGACCCCTGAACACTTATTCCAGGCTACTGATAAATTACTTCGAGAACGAAGGGGGTACCATGTGCTCGATTCTATGGATGAACAAGAATTAGCCAGGTCAGCAGTACAATGGGCTGACAGTTCTGAAAAATACAGTGATGATGCGCTAGCACACACGTTTCTGAATCTCACACCAGACGAACTGCGTTTAGCTGGTATATACATGATACAACATCTCCTTATATTATATAAAGGCCAACACTCGGATCCTGGTCCCCTACCTGATATACTGATAGAATTACTCACGAATAAATGGAGAGGTATGGGTACCGATCTAATTAAAGAAATTCTAGAATACCGACACAGATATAGTGCCTTTTTGTGTCCAGAACATGATCCAGCTCCCTCCATGGAAAGAAAAACGTATTACATAGACAGACAGAATCCCTTACGCGAAGTACACCCAGTTAGAAATGATGATAATACTTTTAGACGCGTGTTCGTATACACGCCTATAACTAAAATAGAACTATTGGAAATGAAAAAATTAGTGCCCAGCCATGACAAAGATCCAGCAGGTTTTCACCGTGAACTAAAGGACATGTTACTCATGGGTGATTATACCTATCCTGACATTATGAAAATATTGAAAGTATTATTGCCTGCCGGTATTTATGAGAAACTCAAAGAAAAAGAGTGGGAGGTGGGAGAACAAAAGATTGATTGGATAGCATTAGAAAACGAAGAAAATGCCCGAACTGCAGGCGTAGGGCTTGGAGACAAAACTAAAGCATTACCAGGATTATTAGTACAAGTATTGCCACGTTTATTAACTACGAAAAAGGAAGACTGGGGAGCAATATCAGCTTGCAAACAGAAACCCGATGAAGACACTAGTGATTTTTATTCCCGATTTGAAAAATGTTTTGGTATTAATAGCGGCCTGAAAGCAAGTAGCGATTCATATCCACATCTTTTTGTAACAAAACTAGTTGAGAATTCCCTGCCCCAGGTTAAAAACAGAGTATTGAAAGTTGAGAGCACTTGGCAAGCTAACACTCCTTCACAAATGTTACAAATGTTACAGTATCACCAGAATAGAATTAGAGAAGAACAAGACCACGAACAGAGACGTATGAAAGACACGAAAATGAAAATGCTCGTCGCCCAGTCAGTTCCAGCTGACGGTCATAAAAAGGGTGCGACACAGTCCAGTAATTCAGCGGTTCCCGTTAAAGGGACATGCAACTATTGTAAACAGCCAGGTCATTATATAAACGATTGTGCAGTTCTGAAACATAATATCTCTACGGGTAAAACCAAGGAGAGACCACGTCCGCCTAGACAGGATCAGATCCAACAACAAGCACTTCAGAATGTACAGCCTATGCAAGCTGCACAACAGACCGTAGCGGTACCACAGTCACAGCCTATTGCCGCAACACAAAACGCGACACAACAGATGTACCAGTATGCACAAAATGACTATCCAGATTATCAGCGATACACATGAAATAGCCTAGAGAGGGAAGTTGGCGTACCCCTTATTGAGGTTCCCGTAGATCAAGAGGGTCCTTATGTACAGAGTCAGGTATTAGGGAAAGACAGAAAGTTTTTACTTGATACAGGGGCAAGCAGAACAACTATAAGTCACGACGAGGTTCCAGGGGCACCCCTCTCAGGCTCACAAAATATTTCCCTTGGTTTTTCAGGAAAGCCTACTATTAACGAAGTATCACAACCGCTTCCTCTTACAGTTGGTCCATTGACACGGACTACAGATTTATTGCTTACTAAATCATGTCCAGAAAACTTGTTAGGTATAAAAACATTGAAAGCTCTAGGAGCTATAATATGTTGTTCTCCGGACGGAGTACGACTATTTTTGCGTGACTTTAAAGGTCACTACGTGTCAAGAGACATGGATCACCGGTTACAGAATCTACCTGCACATTTATGGGCGCAAGGCCCCACTGATGTAGGTTGTATGCACATTACACCATATCGAGTCACACTCAAGGCAGGAGTGGTATTACCACGAATGCGACAATACAAGTTACCTCCAGATGCTGTAGTGGCTTTACTGCAAATCATTGACGAGCTCATTGCACAAGGAGTGGTTGTGGAAACCGACTCCAATGTATGTAATTCTCCGATCATTCCGATTCTTAAACGAACTGATCCAAAAGCACCCCCTGTATATCGATTAGTTATTGATCTGCGCGAATTGAATAAATGCATTGTACCACAATATCCCGTGGTCCCAGATATCTCTTCATTACTGACAGCTATTGATTCAGAAGCAACGTTCTTTACTGTAATTGACCTCAAGAACGCCTTCTTTAGCGTCCCAATCGATCCGGAAAGCCAATATTTGTTCGGATTCTGTTTAAATGGACGAAGCTTTAAATTTGCACGCGCACCTCAAGGATTCACAGAAAGTCCTAGCATCTATAGCCAAGCACTGAAAAGACAACTTGACAGTATCCACATGCCTGTTAACACTGCACTGCTTCAGTATGTCGATGATCTGCTGATCACCGCCCGAAGCGAACCCGAATGTGAAAAGGCATCACTGACGGTTTTACATTTTCTGGCCGACAAGGGGCACAAGGTGTCCCCTTCGAAGCTGCAATTCTGTGTTCAGCAAGTTGTGTACCTTGGGCACTTGCTGTCCAAGGGGGGGAGACAGCTCACACCTGACCGCATCCAGTTAATTGTAAACATGCCACCACCCAAGACACAAAAGGAGGTACGGGCCTTCATAGGCCTCACTTCGTACTGTAGGCAGTGGATCCCCCAATATGCATTTCTAGCAAAACCACTCATTCAGTTGACAACCCAGGAGGCAGCGACATCGACTGTCCTCCCTTGGACTCCAGAACATACACAAGCTTTTGAAGACTTAAAGAAAGCCTTATGTCAAGCACCTGTTTTAGCGACACCATGTTACAGTAAGCTTTTTACACTTTTTGTTACAGAACGTGAAGGTACTGCCTTGTCAGTACTCACTCAGGAACAAGCAGGATCACACAAACCATGTGCTTACTTTTCTAGCACATTAGATCCCGTAGCTCAGGCTCTTCCTGCGTGCTTGAAATCAGTCGCAGCGACAGCTTTAGCGATCAGACAAAGCGATTCCATAGTATTAGGACATCAATTGACAGTACAAGTACCACACGCAGTAGAGGTTCTCTTGAACCGGAAACAAACACAGCACTTGACTATAGCACGACTGACAGGTTACGAACTAACATTGTTCCAGCCACACATAGAAATCAGACGCTGCAGTACATTAAATCCTGCTACACTTTTGCCATTAAGTGGAACAGACCCATTGGCACATGATTGCATTGAAGTCATTACTATTACGACAAAACCCAGACAAGACTTGACAGATGTCCCATTACCAGATCCAGACCTGACACTTTATGTGGATGGGTCATGCATGAGAACAAGTACAGGAGAATTAGTGGCCGCTTACGCAGTCACGACAGACACTGAAGTCATTGAAACAAATTGTATTGACACATTATCAGCTCAAGCAGCAGAGCTCATTGCTCTGACACAAGCCTGTATTCAAGCCAGAAATAAAAAAGTCAACATATACACAGATTCACGTTATGCATTCGGAGTTGTACACGACTTCGGAGTCCTTTGGCGAGAGAGAGGTTATTTGACTTCTCACGGTGCCAACATTCAACACGGTCCCCTCATTCAAGCTCTATTAGATGCAATACATCTACCTACTTCGATATCTATCATGAAGTGTAAGGCCCATACAAAAGTCACCGATATTATTTCCCAGGGTAACGACCTAGCGGACCGAACAGCTAAGCAAACAGTACAGAATCGGACTCATGCAACTGACTTGACAAAAACAATAGTTCCGACACACTGCATGACAGTTAGGGATCCCGCCCTTGATGTAATTGACATACAGACACATGCTACACCAGAGGAAACAAAGAAATGGACTGAACTAGGAGGGATCCAAACAGATCAGGGATGGATGACGAAGGGAAAATCTACATGGTTTCTCCCCGACTCAATGGTTCAAGTTATCATTAACACAATACATAGTCCAGAACATCTAGGAGAAAAAGCTATGTTAGACAGTATTCAAAACATTTGGTTTAATAAACACTTACGAGCTGCAGCCAAACAGAAAGTCCGAACTTGTATGATTTGTTGTCAGTTCAATCCAGGTAAAGGCGTATCTGTAGAGCAGGGTGGATTTCAACCTCCCGATCACCCTTTTGAAGTCCTCCAGATGGATTATATCCAGATGGAACGATGTCGAGGATTCAAATATGTCCTCGTAGTTGTATGTGCTCTTTCCCGTTGGACAGAGGCATATCCCGTCTCAGATTACACTGCCCCGACTACTGCCAAACAGTTAGTTCGTGAATTCTTCCCACGGTATGGTTTGCCCCGTATCGTGTACTCAGATAACGGCCAGCCGTTCTCATCCGAGCTAATGAAACACATTTCACTCTTGTTAGGCTATCAATGGAAATTCCACTGTGTCCGACATCCCGAGGCAGCAGGTCTCGTGGAACGTCACAACCAGACTCTGAAAATTCGACTTTCTAAAATCTGCAGAGAGAAAGGTGTCGACTGGATAGTAGCCTTACCAGTTGCACTATTTTACATGAGAATGGTAGCACATTCTCGCACAGGGCTATCCCCGAACGAGGTGGTCTTCGGTAGGCCACCAAACATGTGGGGGACGCCTATACCTCGTAAAATCACTGATGTTGATTGTAATATGCTGACAGATTACCTTGCTTCCTTGATGTCTGCACTACAATCTTGCCGTTCACAGGTAGCTGCAGCCTTTCCCGACAACACCGAGGTGAAGCCCCATGAAGTGGTTCCTGGAGACTTTGTCTTCATAAGAAATTTCGACAGGAGGAGCCCGTTGGAGCCTCGCTGGCAAACGCCAAAACTGGTACTTCTGACCACGAGGACAGCAGTGAAGGTCGAGGGTCGCAAGGGTTGGCTACACTCGAGCCATATCAAGAAATTTCATGGACTCCCGTCTGATTTGAACTCTCAGCCCTGCCTTCCCCCACAGACTGACTCAAAACTCCCCCTGGTTGAGAAAACCGAGTCACAAGAATACAAACTGAAACTAAGGTCTAGCAAGTCAGACAATTTGATTGTTTAAGTCCTCTCCTAGGTGAATCGGTTGAATTAGTCTCTGACATGTATCCTCTAGACCGAATTAGAGAGAGAGATAGACAGAAACAGCTCAAGAAACATGCATACTGTAAATCACTTCGTAGTCACTGTGTAGTGACATTATTAATTATGTTTTTTCTAAGTCTTTTGATTATTGCTGCAAGTATACTGTTGCACATGTACTATCCCATTTTCAAGCGTGCTCATTCTGCTTACAATGATACTGCCGAACATTCTTTTAGCAAATTACCTTCACATGAGTTGCCCTATAGACTTGCGCTGCGCAACAACACATTCATTAGTATGTTACATCACTCCCATCAGGCCAGCAATGCTACAAATTGTTGGATATGTGGCCGACTCCCTCCCTATCAGAAATACAAAGGAGTTCTGCCCCTCTTTCCGTATCCATTCACACATAATGGTTCCTGTGGCGCATGGTTTAGTTTGATTAATTCTTTAGATTCAAACACTGTAGTTTACCAGAGCAACTGGGTGTGGGGAAACCTGAACTTAGTTTTGCATAAAGCCTGTTACCCTAACAAGGAGGGACTTCCCAAAAGGACAGGAACGGACCTAGAAAATGAAGTATATGGATTAGGTAATTTTACACTCAACCTCATGATTCTGAATGTTGAATCTGAAACTGCACTAGTCTTGCCTGCTATGTCCGTATTACCAGTCAAAGGTGAATTATGTGTAAGAAAGAATGCTTCAGTACACCTGGGTCATAGTAAATGTACTACTGTGATCGAATTCAGTGATAAAGGCAAGTCTACATTTAGAGCTTCCCGTCATTCCTACTTCATTTGTGGTCATACCGCATATATACGCTTACCTCTAGATTGGGATGGTACCTGTTACATTGCATTCCTTCTGCCACCTGTTTTCCTAGCACCTCCTGATTATCATAGAAATACCCATTTAGTACACAATAGACCCCAGAGAGATATCCCGATTGTTGACTACACTGAAACAGCATGGGAACAATATACAGACTTCAATAAAGGTCTCTTTCCTTACATAGGTGTTGTCTCAAATAGTAAACTGATACGTAGATTAACCAGAACCCTTGAAGCAGTAGTGAATGAAACTACCTCTGCCCTAGGCAACTTAACAGAGGAGCAGTCTGCGATGCGGATTGTTGTTCTCCAAAATCGTCTTGTCCTTGACGTCATCCTAGCCGATAGGGGCGGAGCCTGTAGGGTCATCGGATCGAGTTGCTGTGTTTTCATTCCAGAAAACGCGCCATCAGTATACAAAGCCATAACTCGTCTCCACAAGATTGCAAGCCAGATACATCAGAATCCAGGCACCTGGACATGGTCCGGTTGGTTCTGGAGCGTGTTGTCAGCCTGGGGATGGAAAGTCCTATCCTTCCTAGGTATTGGCCTTCTCATAGTATTCAGTTGTTGCCTGTGTCTACAATGTGGACCAGCGATTTGCGGCCTGTGTGCCACATCATGTACTCCACGTTCAAGTTCTCATTCAAAATCCCGGAAGAAGAAAGAAGAGCAAATGATGTCACATGAACAGATTGATGGATTCCTGAGGATCGATATTTCATGAAGGGTCCGTAGGGGACAAGGAGGGAATGAGGAAATATGAATTTTATGGTCAATTGTGTCCCCTATCTTAGACCCCAACGGCTCCATGTACATGCTACAAGTACATGTATGTTCCCTCCACTTCAAGCTATGAAGACGCAAATACATATGCGTCCAACGTTAACATGTCCTCTTTCAGATCTGCCATGAATGGGTTAGATATTCCGTTCCTAAGTATGCCTTGCCACCGTCTTTATATGGTGTACTTTTCACGTTTTCCAGCTCTGGCAAGGTAGGCCCTGAATTCTGCCATCGAGCTTTTCCTGCTTCTGCCTCTGAATGCTCCAGCCTGGACCTGCATCTGTATCCATGACCTTTGTCTTACTTCCTGCGCGGCTAACGGTGCCTGGCCCGGCCTGTTGCCTGCCAAAAACTGTATTCAGCCTTCAAGTTATCTGCTCCGCTCCTCGAGAAATGCATTCCTGTCTAGTAGCTTAGGTAAACATCCTTCCAGCTACAGAGCAAAGGGCCCGGCCTTACTGTCTCCGAGCAAGTAATTCATGACTTCTGTTGCCATGGTAGGCCCATGCCCCTCGCATCACATGTAGACACATAGACGCTTATACACGCACTAGTAGTTAGTATAGGATAGCCTCTGCCTGAGAGACCTTCCTTCCAGATAATATAGTTCCTTAAACACAAGATATTAGATACGATTTGGGATTAGGTTGTTCTGACATCCCAGACTTCTGTCTCCTCATGTAGGGCTAAATGTCAAGTCCCCTTCACACTCCAGTTACACGTCAATTATACGTCATGTTACTGTGCGCACATATTTGGCAAGTATTTCTGCTGACATTGCAGGATTCTCTTATGGATCCACCCACTTGTGTCATCATCATAATGACGTTTCTAGTACATGCCCTCATGCACGCCTATTGTAACGCCTTTTTCATTATGTATGTGTATTTTTATCTCTCTTCTCAGCTGTAACGCCTTCTGCATATGTCTTTACTGTAATGCATTTACTATAAATATGATAACCTGTCAATAATGTATTGCCGATCCCTTCCTGAACCTTCGTGGTGACGGAACCCGATTGCCTGGTTCGAACCATAATTCCTTTGTAAGGAATAAATTCCCTTTCATATCCTCAAATACCACGGATTCTGCCTCTTATTTTTACTGAGTTATTCTTATTTAATTTTACCGCACAAATTAAGTCTAGGTAATTTAAATTTACCACAACTGTCTGACTGACTCTTCATTTGTATGGAAGGCTGAGAGGTTTTTTTCACTCTGAAGCTACAGGCCCTGCCACACGTGATGCACCTCTGAGAAGCATACACAGTGCCAACAATGGGCCTAGCTTCAAAAACATAACAATAGAACTGTTTCTGACGCTAGGCCCAGCTGGCGCACAGCGTGTATATAGCTCAGAGGTGCATGGCACTGGCAGGGCCTAGCTTCAGAAACATTTCTATCTACATGTTGTTATATGACATCCCTTTATTAATGTAATAACTGCACTTTCACAATTGCTTTATTAACCTTCTTGCTTCTCAAATTTGCTAGAAAATGCACTATTTACCCACTCTTTTTTCAAAATGTTCTCGGGCAGAGAACCCCCCCCGAACACCCCTAAAGATGTTCGGCTCGCTCGCTGCGCTCGCTCGCCACGAAAGTTTACGCCCACCACTTTCAAATGTCACCAGCCACCACTGCCTGTGATCCATTTTGTGTTATGCCTGACCCGTTTCGTGTTACGCGTTATTCAGGTCTTTCCACCCACGTATATTTCTCCCTCTTATCGAAGTTGAAATGTTGGCATGTATGCTTAGATAACATAAAATGCATGGATTAGTTTACACTCCTGATTCACACATGAATGCAAGTGAGCCTTCTGCTCAGCACCCCCCCCATCAATCGGCATACATTAATGGGCTGGCCCAGCAAGAGAAAGGGAGTGACACCTCTGCCCATCTGCCTCTATAAAGGCCACTCCGGCACATACTGGGCCGCTGACGGCATCTTAACAGCACAGGCTGCCCCAAAAAATGGCGGCCCATAGCTGGAACTCAGATACTGGCCCCTCGGCCATTGCCCACGTTACCAATCCGACACTGCTCTCTACCCACTCCACACTGGGAGTTATCGCACAGTTGCACATGTAAAGCAATTGCACATGTTTTGCACATGTAAAGCAATAGTGCATGTTGCAGAGGTCATGCAGATGCTGCACTTGGTAGTGGAAAACGAACTTTGGCTGAGCTAATATAAGGGTGAGAATAGAATGAGAATGAAGAGAGGTGGGCGAGGAGAAATTAAGAAGAAAACAAAGATTACAGAAAAATGGGCAATGGCAAAAGATGGGGAGAGCGAGAGAGAAATTGAAACAGGGAGGTGGGGGGAAGAGAGAAAAGGAGAAAGGAGAAAGAAGACTAAGGATATAGGAAAGTGATCAGAGCAGAAGAGAAAGGCCAAGATTTAGACAGATGGCGGTATGATACAGCATTCAGGGAGAGAATGAGAAAAAAATGAGTCAGAGGAGGAATGGAAACAGGGGAAGGTGACAGAGAAATCAAGAGGTAAAGGGTGAGAGAGAAGAGTGAAAGAGTGCAGGGTTTAGGAGAATATGATGAGAAAAACAGAGTGGATAAAGAAAGGGTGAGAAAGGCTGGAGAAAGGAGACTAAAATGGCAAATGAGAGTAATGATGTCTGGAGCGAGAGAGAGGGTATGATGAAAAGAAGGAAGAGACTGGGACAGAGAAAATGTTGCACAAAGAGACATGCGACAGAATAGAGGAAATCAAAGAGATAGAATAAATGAAGGGGATCAGATGAAAAGGTAGGTTAATGTGAAAGTAAAATAATTCAGCCTTAAAGCTGTTAGTTGTGTCTTACGTGTGTGCTTTGATGCCTGAGAACCTCTGTTTCTGCTTTGGATTTTTTGGACTGTTGTCCATTGCTCAGCCTGAATAGAGTGCTTGCTATATATTCAACACAAACCACAATAGGTGATGGCTGTGCCACAGCGATTGAACATCCAAATGCCATTTGTAGTTGGGGAAATGTTGCATAGTCCTAAAGGAAAAGGTTCATTGGTTGGTGCTTCCTTGGTACATACATACACCCTGCCACCTATGGTAAAATAACCAACCTGTTGAAAGGCTCAAGTCTGTAGTTTTATTAACAAAAAGTACCAAAGCAAACTCAACAGTCCTATAGTCTCTTTAATCAGAAAAGAAGTACTCCAGAGTCCAAGTATTTGTTATGTGTATTTATTCTTCCCAGTATTTTTCACTTTACTTCTGGAACAAAGAGTGACATCCAAGACAAGCAACAGCTGACACGTGTTTCGTCACATGGGCTTTTTCAAGGCTGCAAATGATACATGTTCATGTGTTATTCTAAGTCACGATGACTGGGGTGTAAACTGTACTCTTAAGGTGACCACATCTGAAGAGTGAAAGAATGCTGAGGTTTGTTTGAGATTACCATGAAAGACGGTATATACGATAAGAAGTGCACCAACTGACGTGGGAAAGGTAAGAAATCTGTCCAGACAATGGTCTGCAGATTGTTTAGTCCCTGTAGGCATACCAGTTAGGCTGTTGTAAAAATTGTTTTTTATCAACTAACGTGACAGGGGGGTAGTGCTCATTTAAAATAACACTTGTTCCATGTAGTGAGTTAGTCACATGGAGAAAGAGAATGCAAGCATCCCAATTTAAAAATACAGTCTGTGAATGTGCCAGAGTAAGGGGAGTGAGGAAATGACGTGTTACCTGGATCAAGATATTGATTATTCCAAAAGCAATGTAGCATTAAAAAAAGAAGTGTGTCCCGCCACAATTTATAAAAGAAGCACCAGACACTGTCAAAAACCAGGGACTTGACCTTGATCATATGTAGGAGTAAAAAGAGTATGGGAAACATGGGAGGAGTTATAAAATTACATACTAGTACGTTCCGTGAGTATAAATCATGCCTGTATGCATGTATCCTAAGCAGGCATGTGGGCAACAAACATCTAAAATAAGGTGGTCACTTTAGCCCCTCACCTGTAACATAATCCTATTCATCCAAGGTAAATAGTATCACAAGTTCCATAACCGGTAAGCACATCATCAGTGGTAGTTGAGAAAATACAGTGGGACGCAGTCCGATATACGGTCATAAAGTGTCTAAAAAAGAATGAAGTATAGCTGCGTTAAACAAAGAGATTCCCACATGCAAAGGAGTGCATGATGCTCTGTGGTACCCCACCCCTGGCCTAAAATGGTGTATGCAGCAGCCAACATTATGAGCAAAGTACACATATGGACAGTCTTTATGTGAGAAAAACAGTCAGCCTTGATAAGCCTAGGGAGAGAGGGGAGTGGCAATATGTAAGCCCTGTGGTCATGCATTCAATCATTGCCTCGAAAATTATCAGTAATACGACTAGGGCGATATGTTCACTTACCTGCAGCAAACCAGTCTCCTCACCGAATGTTTTAGGAGTATGAGCCAAAAGCGTCCACATTTACATTGCCGTCACTGCTTGCGACAGGTGTAAAAATTAAAAGAAGACTAGTCCGTGTTTCCACTCAAAAGGCAGTCGCCATCTAACAATAGAAAACGGCAACCCCAAAATGTCAAAACCATGTCAAAAGGCAGGAGACAGAGTCCATGGAAAAATCGAAAGACAAAAATAAATATTTTCACAAATGCAAAGTATAACAGGGATTGTAAGATTTCTCTATATAACACATCATGCAAGATTGTGTTCCTCTTACGTAGATATGAGTGATATGTCTCTATGTGGCCCCAAGCAATGAAAAGAGTAAAGAAAAAGTTGAGAGAGGATCTATGGTGGTTCCTCTCTTGCGGTCAGACTGCTGTACTTCTAATACGCGGATCTGGCCACAGGTGTGGTGGTCCACGACCGCCAACCCACCTCCACCGTGAGTTTGGCGGTCCTATGGACCACCAAACTCATAATCAGGCCCTAAGTAAATTTTTGGAAAATAAATAGTGTTGGAAGCTGTAACGAGGTAGGGTTCTACAAGGCCAGATGCCTGTGCTGCGAGGCTCTGCTGAACCAGTATTCAGCATGGCAAACCACCCAGAGTGGAATGATTCGGGTTTTCTTATCTGACAATAAGAAAACTGTGCTGCGAGGCTCTGCTGAACCAGTATTCAGCATGGCAAACCACCCAGAGTGGAATGATTCGGGTTTTCTTATCTGACAATGCCGCAACCTTCCCAATCAAACCTCAGCACCTTGTCCCTGTATTTTAGATGTGGAAAAACCAACTAAGCTGCACTTTTCTCCAACTGCTAGGGGCGCTATTCTTTGGGTAGTCATGCAGCTGTAGCTTCTCATGACAGGCTGCTGGGCACCAGGCCTCTCACAAGGCAGGTCTTCTGCAGGGTCCAGTCCTTGGTGGTCAGCTGGGCCCTCCTTGAGTTAGGAGTCTTTCCTCTTTCGGTTTTATTAAACATCTTTTCATTGTTTTTTTCTTCAAACACAGCAGTACAGATAGAGTGTAGTGAAGAAGATTCAGGATGTAGCACAACACAATGGTATATATCATCATAGCGTTGGGAGACAGTGGCAATCAAGGATACATACATAGGTGAGCGATCCAGAGACCCTCCAAACAGTGCTGCAGACTTACCCATCTTTCCAGCATCAACATTTCTCCCCAAAGCCCATTCCATCATCACAATAAGTGACACCACTATGGGGCACCGGCTGCCCCACACTTTTTCCCATTCCTTGTTGCAACCTCAGCTCTGGTACACCACTTTTTCGGCCTGCCGACACCAGTACTTACCCTTCTCCCGTTCGTGAATCCTGGGAGGAGTTGATGAGCCCCACGCTTTCGCCACATTCCTTTTTGCCGCCCCTGCTCTAATCTTCTACTATAACTTTGTATATTTAGTCCATTCACTCTCCCCGTGTATATTTAAAAGGAGCCACTTTGCATTCATCGGGATCTCTATGGACGCCACTCTTTATCAGTCTTGTCACCCTCTCCCAGGAGGATTGGATAAATGGGCATGTCCACAATATATGTAGAAGCATTCTTTCTTGACCACTACCTCTCAAACAGCGATATGAAGGCGCCCCTCCTATCTTGTGTAGCAGTGTTGTCGAATAATAGGACCTGTGTAGGACGCGAGCTGGACCAGCCGAATCCCCATTCTTATTGCGATAACTCTGGAGCCTTGTAGTGCTTCTCCCCATTCCTTATCACATATTGCTCCCTGTTGGACTTGGCCCTTTTTGGCAGGTTCACCCCAAAACTTGTTGCCTTTTTCTCTGACATGGTGTTGGTGGTTTTAGGCCTCTGGGCACTTTAGCACTGTGGTTCAGTGTAAAGTGCGTGCGCTCTCTGTGCACATTTAGTAAAGTTGGCCTGCCCTCCCATAAGAATGCATTGGGGATTCCCTGATCAGTGTGTGCCAGTGGTAATTCATGGTATGGGAGGAGCAGAGTGGTCGAGTTTAGTATGTAAGGAATGGTAATAATAAATGCTGCGCAATGATTGGCGCAGATTTATTTGACTAGTTGGGAAATGCCACTTTTAGAAGTTGACATTTCTGTGTGCTATGTGTCTGCCTGCCTGATGCGAATTGCATGTCTGGCTTTTGAGTGACACGGGCTGGGAAGGTGTGTGTGGCTCCAGGAGGGGCAGGGTGAGTCAACGCTGGGCTGAATAGGACATCTGTGCTGGAAGTAGTGGGAGGAGTAATCCCCGGACTCTGAATAGGAGTGTGCCTGCCCTGTACAATGCTGGCTCTGCCCCCTGTGGTGTGTCTGATCACCTGGCCCCCACCTGACAAAGGGGAAGAGGAGCTTGCAATGACCCCATGAAAATGTTCTCTCTTCTGGTGCTGTTGCTGAACCTGCAGGGGCGTGCTGCTGATGGGGCCAGGAGGAATAGCCATGAGGGCTTGCCTCCCTGGGCCCAGCATTGCCCCCTTGGCCTCTAAGGACTTTTTGGGAACCCTTGCGCCCTAGGAGCTCTGTTCTTTTTATTTTCCAGGGACTTAAGGGCTAGTAGTGCCTGGGGAGCGCTATATCTTAAAATCCCCCGAGAGAAGGAGCACGAGGGCTCCGCAGAGCTGAGCTGCTTGTCCTGATGGAGGGATTCCCCCGTGATGCCTAAAGCGGCGGGTGCCCACCCCGCTTATTTTGGTATTCAAACAGTGGGTGCTCACTCCATATGGCCGTTTTATATTTATTTTTAATGCGGGTGACCCACGCCACCAGAGGAGAGCTGAGTTTTTCCCCGCAGAGAGGAGACTGGGGGAAGTGGTGCCGGTCCCGCATGCCGAGAGAGGAGCAGCAGGAGAGCCTCCCCAGACAAGAGCCGGTGAGTGAGGGCTCTAAGGGGGTTATACTGAGCGAGGCACAGTATCGGTGCCAATTACCTGAGCGTTCCCGCCGCTGCGGGCCGCTCCAAGTTTCGGGGCCCGTCTGGGCATATTGTCGATGCCCGCCCTCCGTGGCCACAGTGTTGTTGGTGCCTGCTCAAGGCCCAGTGTCAAGGCCAAGTTCCTGAGCGGACCCACTGTTGCAGGCCACTCCAACATGGGGGCAAGTTTATTTAAAAGCCCCGTGGGGGCCCAGAGGGCACCGTGGTGCTGGGCCTCTTTGCAGAGATGATCACAGTTGCCCCGCTTGACAGTGGGCAGCTGCAACGATGGGGAAAGTTGATTTGA
The DNA here is from genome assembly GCF_964204655.1 of Triturus cristatus. Classification (NCBI taxonomy): domain Eukaryota; kingdom Metazoa; phylum Chordata; class Amphibia; order Caudata; family Salamandridae; genus Triturus; species Triturus cristatus. The sequence continues at coordinate 459,913,596 of NC_140590.1, read as the reverse complement.
AGAGGCACAGAGGTGCCAGGGCCCCTTCACTTAGTTTGTTCTCAGCTGTGCCGCACCAATGCGGGCAGCTGCCACGTTTGCATATGGCTCAGAGGGCATAGTGAGTGCCCAGGCCTTTATTTGATTCACAGCTGCACGACAAGTAGCGTCAGCTGGCACTTTTAGGCCAACAGCTCTTTGTTGGTATTTTAAAGGAGATAGGAGTGAGATGCACTCCTCTGCCCCAGCGCAATGGCGCACTTTGGATTCCACTGCCTTGGCAGCCGCCCTGACATTTTGGACATAGGGCATTTGAGCCCCACTGAGAAGGCCAGTTGGCCAGGGGACTGTTGGGTTTGCAGGACGCCAGGGCCTAATGTAATTTATGTGAGGCTAGGAAATGTGATTCATGTCCTGAGAGTTATGCACCATGATCTATACCTCAAATGTGAATTATGCACCCTGGTTTATGCCGCTAATGATGTTTATGCTCAAGAGGTTATGGCATAATGTGTTTAAGCTGGTGAGGACTATTGCGTAATGTGTTTATGCTAATGAGGTTTGGGGGCCTAAGGTGTTTTATGCCTACTGCTTATGCCTAATGTCATGGTATGATATGTTAGGATGGTGTCTAATGCTAATGTGATAATGCTTAGATCATTATGGTACCAGTAGTTACAGGTTGTGTTTTGCATGTACTTACCTGCATTTTGATGGTTCTGACAGTGGCCCGATTGGCCCGGTCCTGTATATAATCCCCTGTGAATATTACCTGTGCTAGTTGGTACAGTGTAAATGTGTGATTATGTTTCTAATGTGTTTATGACAATACAAAGGCTATCTTTTATATAACCTTGTGTGGAGTTCCTTTTGTGGTATGCCTAGTGTGTTGCTAGTGTGTGTGTGTGTTCTGCAAACGCTTTACACATTGCCTCTGAGATAAGTCTGACTGCTCGTGCCAAGCTACCATAGGGGTGAGCAGGGGTTATCTTCGGTGTGTAACTTCCTTGCCCTGACTTGAGTGGTGGTTTCTGCCTGGCTTTGGCGAAAGCCCTAGCCAACCAGAAATCCCATTTCTAACACTCCCAGAACTGCCACCCATTTATCTCTTAGCAAGCTAGTCTTTCTTTTTATGTCCAAGAAACAGGTAAATAGGAGGCCTTGATTTCTTAGTTAGTCCTCTTTTTCTAGTATGAGTAAGGAGGGCAGTCTTCCTCAAGTGAAGTCTTCCCATGTCTATTAATGTTGTGGGGAGTTGGTGGTTGAGGTGCCAGATTTATATAGTGCACCAGCCAATGATTGGAGAAATTTCTCCTCTCAAACCTAATTATTTTCTCACAGTCTCCCACCTCCTTTTAATGCACTTTCTTTTTGTATAACTGTGCAATTATCCAGGAGCCCCTGTTTCAATATGGCAGAACGGGGAACAACCTTTACAACGCAACTTTTACAACGCACTACCATTACAACGCATTTTTTACAACGCATAATCCATTACAATGCTTGACATTACAACGCATGACACTACAACGCATTTTTAAAAACTACCTTTACAACGCATTCCATTACAACGCATACTACCATTACAACGCATACCATTACAACGCATAATATTACACTATACTATCCAACACTTACCCTACTGATGCACCCCCTGGAGTTAGAATAGTAATTTTTACCCCTATACTATCCAACACTTACCCTACTGATGCACCCCCTGGAGTTAGAATAGTAATTTTTACCCCTATACTATCCAACACTTACCCTACTGATGCTCCCCCTGGAGTTAGAATAGTAATTTTTACCCCTATACTATCCAACACTTACCCTACTGATGCACCCCCTGGAGTTAGAATAGTAATTTTTACCCCTATACTATCCAACACTTACCCTACTGATGCACCCCCTGGAGTTAGAATAGTAATTTTTACCCCTATACTATCCAACACTTACCCTACTGATGCACCCCCTGGAGTTAGAATAGTAATTTTTACCCCTATACTATCCAACACTTACCCTACTGATGCACCCCCTGGAGTTAGAATAGTAATTTTTACCCCTATACTATCCAACACTTACCCTACTGATGCACCCCCTGGAGTTAGAATAGTAATTTTTACCCCTATACTATCCAACACTTACCCTACTGATGCACCCCCTGGAGTTAGAATAGTAATTTTTACCCCTATACTATCCAACACTTACCCTACTGATGCACCCCCTGGAGTTAGAATAGTAATTTGTACCCCTATACTATCCAACACTTACCCTACTGATGCACCCCCTGGAGTTAGAATAGTAATTTTTACCCCTATACTATCCAACACTTACCCTACTGTTGCACCCCCTGGAGTTAGAATAGTAATTTTTACCCCTACACTATCCAACACTTACCCTACTGTTGCACCCCCTGGAGTTAGAATAGTAATTTTTACCCCTACACTATCCAACACTTACCCTACTGTTGCACCCCCTGGAGTTAGAATAGTAATTTTTACCCCTATACTATCCAACACTTACCCTACTGTTGCACCCCCTGGAGTTAGAATAGTAATTTTTACCCCTATACTATCTAATACTTACCTTAAATGTAATTTAATATTATGCGTTGTAATGGTATGCGTTGTAAAGGTAGTATGCGTTGTAATGGTAATGCGTTGTAAAGGTATTTTTTTAAAATGCGTTGTAGTGTCATGCGTTGTAATGTCATGCGTTGTAATGGATTATGCGTTGTAAAAAATGCGTTGTAAGTGCATGCGTTGTAAAAGTGTGCGTTGTAACGTCATACATCCTGGCAGAACCTATCTTTAACCAGGCAGTCCTGTCTTCAGCTCCTTAGTCACTCCCCTATTTAGAACAAATTGTACTCCCACTTAACAGGTTAAAACTGGTACTCTTGCCTATTGTGACTTGAGCCGATCTGTCTGGGAAGGTCCTTGGAATGAAGAGTGGAAGCCCTACCTGCACTCTCCAAGTCAAGTAAGGTGAGGAAAAAGCTGATCAGCCAACTCTTCCTGTCCACCCTTAGATAGCTGATCCTTGCTAAGTGGTCAGCAGTTAACATCCATCTCCTTTTCCTGGACTTGATGGCTGGCTACTGTCCTCTATGCCAGAATTGTAAGCTCTTCCAACCAAGGATGTGTATTCTAGCTTGCTCTGGAAGGGTTGAGTGACCATACTGGTTTTAGAACAGTTTTGTCTCAGGATGCATAAAGTACATTGGTATGTAGTTACTTTTCCACTTAAATTATCAAAAACCTGATTTCACCGTTAAATCATGTTTGAAAATGAATTCTACAGAACAAAACTGCAGTTTGCGATGAGGATGACATGTCAGGTTGATGACACTGGGTCATCCAAACATCTTCTGGTACCGGCGGTACCGGCGGTAGCTGTGTAGCTGTGTATGACATTTTAACGAATTCTGATATAGTTAGTCATGGAATATGTAAAACGTGGTCAGGACATTGCATCTACCTGGACAGTACTCTCAGGCCATCAAGAGCAGACTGAACAATGCCAGGAATGCCTTTAGAATGCTGGCCGATAAGGACGAGCAACATCAGCAAAATATCAGCCTTCTACACTAGTAAACTGATGAGAATCTTGCACATTTCATATCTCATAGTAATAAATTGTAATTACCTCTGTATTTACCTCTTATATAGGATGATTATCATAATTCATCCCATAAATGACCACTTACATTCACGAATGTGCACCTTTTTGGACCAAGCTAAACAAAAGATTGATTTAGGCATTTTTGACCAAAAAACAGCTGAAGGCTTACCAACAAACAGTAGTATAAACAGATTAGAAATTGTGTTTACATGCTTCCCAGGACAACAGCAAATAGAGTACAATCAAATTTACGTAGACTGGGGAAAGGAAGGAACTGTCAGTGCGCAATAAATCCATTCTGACCATCAATTGAATCAAACTACCTAATATCGAGTTATACAGGCAGAGATGCCTCAAAAGGTTTTGAGGTCACAAAGCCTGCATTTTGCAAAATCAAATGATTTGAAACCAAGATTTTTTTTGCTGCAGTAGCATTCCACAAATGAAGTGCAGTATGCACAACAGTACTGTGTGAGTTTAGGGGTCCACTTAAAACTAAATTGTGTTGGAATCATTTAATCAGCATTTTGCTAGGCATGCAGTACATTTATACATCGCACTGAGTCACATTTCATTACACATGTTACAGGTAGATGATGTTTTTGGTTAAATGACAAAGTTGAGATTAAAACCATTGTCCCATGCAGCATTGTGCTCATCTGGTATTTAAATGAGTGCTGCCGTCATAAAATGCTGAATAAATGTTTCTAGCGCTTCTCAAAAGAACTTCCAGCTTCGGCTACTGGTCCAGGTTACTCCTGTAGTATAATTTCTGCATCAGTGTTGTTAGTGTGTCCACTTCAATATCCCTACATTTAGGTTCATAAGAAGTGAAATAACAATGGCTCCACTGGAGTAAAACATGTACTTAATCATTCAAACCGCTGACTGGTCTGTGATATTGTCGATGCTCTCATTAAAACAATGAAGGGGGCTGAGGGGTAGGTTCATGGCTGTCTGAGCCTTCATAAGCCAAGAATTCAAGTTAAAACCATAAAGGTTTATTCAAAATTATGATCAATATAGAAAGCAAAAATTAATTAGTTAAATCATGAGGAATTGGCAATCCTAATTAGTCAAAATTGAATGCAAGAGAATTAGCATAAGATCAATTCTAAATCAAGTATAAGCCAGAACCAAAGTATAATTAAGCAGGATTGACATAGAGCTTTTCTTGACTTGCTTTTGAGGCAGACTTTAAATATAAATCAAATGACAGACTAGCGCAGAGTCTACTTAATTATAAAGCAGCAAAGTGTTTGGGGTATATCCCAAAAACCAGCCGCTGGCCATGCAGGTAAGAGCAGTGGGGCGGTTGTGGGGTAGGGGGATTTTGACAGCCGATGACGAGGGAAAATAATTATTCATCTATTTTTCCCTCGTGGTCATCTGTCAAATCCCTTCCCAACCCGGCCTCACCGCTTTTACCTGCAGGGTCCGCTCCTGCCAAAAGCAGCATTTGTTTAATAGGGTTCTAAATAGAAGACATGACATAATAGGGCTGGATTAACAAAGATACATTCATTTAAAACAATCACTTTTCCAATACATAAGGTACATCAAATAAGATGCACCTAGTAAACACGAAACTTGTTGCATGTTAGTGAAGAGGTGTGCATAGGAAATGATGGAGATGGCAGTACATTTATGTAAAATAACAAAAAATAAAACATTCAGTGAATGAAGGATCTTTCGTTCATGCCTAGGCATAGCGCATTGCAAATTGCAACATACAAGAACATCCTGGACATGAGTTCTTCGTGAGGAAGGTACATTAACACAATTTCTTACTATAATAAACAACACCACGAACAAGGTTTCTAATTTGATGAACTTCTGAAATGGAAAAGCACAAAGAGAACCACATGTACGCGGATAATGCCAGTTCACATATAATAAAAATGCACACTCTTGCTGTACATCTCAAATAATATAAATGCAAGCTGTTTTGAGGCCTAGTCAGGCTAACGTAAGCACATCTAAATTAAGCATTATTTTCTAATGTTGAAAAACACTCTCACATTATCAATGAATAATTAAAACTCTCTGGATGATTGTTATTTGCCATGCAAATAATGAAGTAATACAGTAATTGAACACGATTAAAGAACTAAGGACTAGAACAATGAAGTGAGGAGGAAACGTTTTGTAAAAATGCATTGAAGACACTTTTTGAGTAGGAGGAAAGTATATTTTTCTATCCATGTTTTCATTCTTACCGTCACCACACACAGCAAAATGTGCACTGAAACATTATTGAATATAATATGTGTTGTGATTTTGTCATTTCCTCTCATAATGGGGAGAGGATGTGGCCTTAGTGCCAGAGCTGCCGACTTTGGAGCTGTGGAACCAGGTTTGAGCCTCGGCATCGGCTCAGCATCCTGTGATTCTGGGCAAATTACTTAAGCTCCCTGTGCCTACCAAAACAAGCATTTACAATGCAATGGTCTCGGCATTGTCAAAGTTAGAGCTATTGGTATTGCTCCTGACATTGCTTTTGTTTTTGCCTTAAAAAGATTGAAAGAAACAGCATTGTTATTCGCAATGTTAGTAGCTAAATCTGTCTGAAATGTGAGACCTATTGCATTTGTACACACACAGAGGCAAACATACAAAGCCACTCATACAGAGCCACCTACACAGAGCTATTTGCATAGAGCAACCCACACAAATAGAGCCACCCATACTGAGCCACCTACACATACACAGATTTACCCACACAGAGTCAGAGGCACTCATGCATAGAGGCACCTACAAAAAAAGTCACCCACATAGAGGCACATAAAGACACATACACATACACATAGAGACTCCTGCAGACACACAGACACCCACATTCACACAGAGCCATACACACAAGGCCACACTCACAAAGACACACATACACAGAGCCACATACACATACAGCCACACACAGAGAGCTACACAGATATACAGAGGGCTGCCTCTGAACACGACATCTCACACACACACACACCAGCCTAGCACACTGTCCCAGAATGTTATCACGGCTACGTCCATTGCCCAAGTCATTCTCATATGGTACAGATCTTCAGTGCACATAACTACATCATGGCTGCACAACTTCTCTCCATTTTGTGGAAGTTTCCTTCTGTTTCACAACTGCTAGCCCAAATATTGACATTTCTCCATGTGCTCACTAATAAAAATACAAATCGCCCACTATTCTTGGTCAATGGCAGATCGTAACCCCCCCAGGTTCCCTTTCATCTCCCCTGTGGGAGCTGTCAGGGTTAGGCCAGCATGCACAGTGCATTCCGGGTGGAGGAGGGCTGATAATATGGAAAATGTGCACTTGTAGCAGAACCCTTTGCGTGGACTTGAGAGGTGCGAGTCCCCTGCTCTGGGGAGGGGAAATACGCGACACTGAGAAAGGGGGACAGTGTACCTCGACATTTGGAAGCACTGGATATATATATCCTAAACCAGATTTTTGAAAGGATAGGATAAACAGTATGCTGCAACTGGACCCAGAAAAGGTTACATACTTCGAACATAAGGGTGCCCCTGAACGGTTGCATTTTTATAGCGCTTCATACATTTTCTAGCGCTTCTTGATGAGGTGCCAAAGGCTCACAGGAGGTCCAGTAAGGGGGCTATTCTGTTTGTTGTCTATGGGTAATAAAGTATATAGATGTAAGACTGGTCTATGCGGTAACTGCATTCTTACTTCCCTGGGGCAGGGGCGACACCTGATTGTGTGTTGCGCTGGGGTGACCACAGGCTATCAGTCTAGATAATTCAATCCCCAGGCTACTGCCCTCGCACACGGAAGCACATCTTACACAAATGAAAAGACAGGCAACTAAACATGCAAAAAGAGCCATGTTCCAGAAGGAACAAAAACAACATGTCGATAATTGGATTTGTGCGCAAGAGAGCAAAAAACACCTCAAAGAGCTATACTGAAATACCAATAGTTGGAAGCGCTACACAAATCACTACATAAAGTGCTTGGCTCCACGCGAATATCTAATAGCGTTATACGACTGCCAATAATATATAAGCTGTTATACACAAAAACATAGTGGGTGCTTGACTAGTAAGTAACTCATGCTATGCACTGATCGCTGCTACGAACGATGCGTTTCCAAAAATTACCCACACACTCCCCATGCAGGTGAGTTGAAAATGTATGGGCTTGAAAAGAGACCCAAATAATCAAACAAAACATTTCACATTAAAACAAATTCCAATTTTTTTTAAAGCTGTGTGTGAACAAAAGGGGGCTGTCCCGTGCCTCCCACGGCTCAGATATGAAAATGCACACAAGGAAAGATCGTTACGGCATGCAAATGAGCTCCGAGGGAGAGTCCGCGGCACCAGGATAAAGGATGTTTGTGTAACGCGCTCATATGACAGCCAGGGAACCAAAAGAAAACAAGCGCAGCCTTCGCAGCCGAGACCTAAAAATGAATTGGGTACAAAGCTGTTGTAAAGCATTACAATAGAGTTATCACAATAACTGCTGCGAGAACCAGGAGCTAAGGTGAAAGGCGGCACCACAAAACAGAATCATAACTGCTGTTTCATGAAAACCAGAACTAGATCTCCTGCTCTTACGAACTGTTCTGCATTTAACTCGGACGGCTTGCCTGAATCTCATTTAATGACATGTCTGCTCTCAGGCAGCGCGTGCTCATGAATCTCACACCCTCACATGATGTTGACACACGAATACCGTGCATTGTGTAGTGAGACACTCAGGACTCACGCAGGTGAACTTCAACCGGATATGTACAGCGCGCATGCTCTGGCCAGGTGAGACAGAGGCTATAAAATAAAGGGGCGTGCATAGCACGTGGTCTTACTGTCCACACAGTGAGCGTGAGCTCTATGGACTTGGGAATTACGGGTTTTGCACAGCCAGGCCCTCAAAACACCATAACTGGCCCCCCACATTGGAGAGGAGGGTGGCTCTCCCTCTCTTGCAAAAAACACGCCCCTGATCCGAAAAGGACGGGGCCTAATCTGAATGACTGACCTCTTCTCCAATGGCTGGCCAGCATTCAAGAGGCCAGCCAATGGAGAACAGGGGAGAAGAGGGGCGGGTTCAAGCCCCTCTTCTCCAAGTCATTAAATCTCGGAGCGAGACTGCGCAAGCGCAGCCTTCGCAGCCGAGACCTAAAAATGAATGTGTCCTTGTGTAACGTAACTGGCAGCCGTGGCCCGTGCAGGTAAGATCAGTGGGGCAGAGTGTGGGGGGATTTCAACAGACGATGACGATGGAAAATTAAATAAATAATTATTTTTTTCTCGTAGTTCGAAATCCCACGGCCGGGACCCACCGCCCCACCACTCTTACCTGCACGGGCCATGGCTGGTAGCTGGTGCTTATGTAAAGCACTCCAATACCTTAGGGTTGAGTTTGCGCTATATAAATCTGCAAATAAAATAAAATGCTGTCCTTTGTAAGCTCTAAACAAAGATTTCCTCTCAAAATCTTGCTGGGCAACGTCCGTCCTTTTCTTTCTGCTTGAATCTCAGTGAGCCTGTTCTTTTCATAAGTCTGTCCTTTTGTCATGCTTTAGCAAAGTCACTGGAATAAGCATACTCTTATGTCTCATTGTGCATGCATACTTACCATGGTTGTATTGTAGTCCACTTATGTTAAGCCACTGAAATATCATTGTACGTTTCGAAAACTGCCTTATGTAAAACTGGCATGCATGCCCACTAAAACACATCATGTGCTATCCAATATTTATATCAGCCCACCATTGATATCTCTCCGCTCCGTGTGGCATGTCTGAACATTTTTTCTTTGGTGGAATTAATCATCAGGGAAGAAATATAGGCGCCGTTCCTATTTATTTATTTTATTATTATTATTATTTTTTTTTAAAGTTTCAAAAAGTAAAGTTTATTGAGGTATAATCAACAGAAAAGAAAAGAAACAAGCAAGTAAAATAGAACAAAAAGTAAACACACAATATGATAAGGGATCATAAGCTTATACATGAAGGCATGGTAACATCATCAATACAGGTTTATGAAACCGGTCCAGTAACTTATTAAAGCATACAACAACATATTACTAATGACTATAATTCATCATGCTGATATGAGAAAGTAGAATGTCAAGGCGGTTTTAGGACTTCTTGTGCAGAGCTGGCACGTGAAATGTTGGCATGACAATCAAGAAATTTTGTAACTGGGGACCATAATTGTGAACACTTTATAGCAAGAGACATAGGTTATATATATATATATATATATATATATATATATATATATATATATATATAGTTTTATTCGATCAAAGAAATGATCATTCACATCATAAAAAATACAACACATCAGAACAAAAACAGTTAATATTTGTTAAAAAAAAATACATATATATTATCAGAATATCCACTAAAACAAGGTTAAAATTCCTGTAGAAAACACAGTAGGCCAAATCATCCATTAAGACAAATTAAGGTTATGTATGCACAGCCATTTTCACACGTTGAATTACACATTTTAGCCTCCTCCTCCACGCAAATAGCAGAAACCTTGAGATAGAAAACACTAGCCAACGTGTGATATCAGATTTAAAAATGCGTATAGCTTCCGAATGAGACCTAATAGAAAGCATACGACAAACAGGGGCTATCCAGGTTCTTCTATAGTCAGCAGAGGAGGGGCAATAAAAGAGAAAATGCTCAGTTGTCTCAGATGCAACAAGGCAACATGGACACAATACATTAACCACCACATTTCCCCAGCTGTTTTTCCTTGTGTTTAAAGGAATCGTTCCATATCTAAGTTGGTTATACAGAGCTCGTGCCTGTGGTGGCTCGATGTCGTCCAAAAAGGACTCAAAGCCATAGGATATACATATGCTGTGTCTAGTCTGTGGATGTGGCAAACCGTATACCACCAAGCCTGGAAGGATAAATCAGGTAAGGATTTCCAGTGTTTGGTAATCTGCTGAAACGCAACTCCCAAAAGTAAGTCCAAAATGTGCATGTTTATATGAGAGTGAGACCAATCTTCAGAAAGGGAGCCCAAAAATATATTGGAAAGTGAAAGGGGTATCGAAGAGTTAAAAAGGGAGGTAATCTGCTTCCAGACACATGTCCAAAAGTTATGTACATAAGGACAAGTAAAAAGCATATGTTTTAAGTCTGCATTTATGGAGAAACATGACCAGCAGGTATTAGAAGTGTCGGCATTTATCTTATGAAGAAGGGCCAGGGAGAGAAGTAATCTGTTATAAATAAAGAAAAGTGTTTGTGTGGCATTAGCCGCACTTTAGGATTTGCATATCTTGAGCCAAATTTTATTCCCTAATGAGAGGGGATAGGTTGTGTCCAAGTCACGTTCCCAATCCAGTTCCACCTTGGTTTTGTTCTTGGGGGATTTTGAAATATTTAAACGAGTGTAAATATTTGATGCCTTAGGACAGGTACTGAGAAATTCACGAGAAATGTTGAGAGAAGAGTTAGGCAAAGCAGGAGTATGAGCAAATTGAGTAACAGCAAAGCTTAATGCAGTGGAGAGCAAGTGATATTTATTGCTAAATGAGAGAGGAAGATCAAAAATAATTTTGGCATGGGGAACAGACAAAATTGTATCATTATGAATAAGTTGGTTAACCCAAATAAGACCTCTTTGTCTCCAAGATTTCCAGTATATGGGTTTACCATTAATCAGTACATGCCTATTATGCCAAATAGTGGACTGTAAAAAAGAGTCTCTATCAATGTGATTACCAGACAGAAGTGGGCCTAATAGTTTGTGAGTGTGTTAAAAATAGGATTAGAAAGTTTTTGAGGTTTCTGAGTAAATGATAAGTATTCCAGAAAAGAAAAAGGGGTAAGATTAGGGTGTTCAAGTGCAACCCATAGAGGAGAATCAATTGAGAGGTCAAGTAACCAATGAGAAGATTGACACAAAATAAAGGCTTTGTGATAAGTAGGAAAGTCGGGGAAATTGACACCACCTTCCAATTTAGGACAAATAAGTTTTGATAGTGACATACAGGCCATCTTTTTATTCCAAAGAGAAGATGAAAGTAGGGAATTCATTTTTGGGAAAAACGTCTGAGGTATGGCCAATGGGATATTAGAAATGATGAAGAGAACGATTGGGGATAACATAATTTTTATTGTGTCCAACCTTCCCCACCAAGAAAGATATAAAGGGTGCCACTTATCTATCAAGGAGGACATTTTCAAAGAACATTTATCGAGAATAATGGAGATTGACGATTTGATTGAAGTGGAAAGGTACATACCTAAGTACTTGATATGATGTGAGTTCCATTTAAAATTATCATCTTTAAAGGTGAATTTAGTCAAAGGTAAAATTTCACATTTGTCATTATTGAGTTTATAGCTGGAAACAGCAGAGTAGGCCATTGTTTCTTGAAGAAAATGTGGAAGGGAAGATTGGAGTTGTGAGAGAAATAAAAGAATGTCGTCCGCATAGGCTGCCAATTTAATATGAGTGTCACCAGAAATAAATCCAAAGATAGCCGAATTTTGACGAATTTTTGATAGAAAAGGTTCTACTGCTAAGTTGAATAGAAAGGGGGATAAGGGACAACCCTGTCTAACACCCCTACCCAAGGTAAAATAAGAGGAGGTAAGACCATTTGCAATGATTTCTGCTTTAGGAGAGGAGTATAGAAGAGAAATTAGGTTATTAACTTTGGATCTGAAACCAAACCATTTAAGAGTTGAAAAAATAAAAGGTTAAGAAACTCTATCAAACGCTTTTTCTGCATCTAAAGCAATAGCTGCTAGAGACTCAGAAGCATGGGATGATTTGGAGAGGATGTCAAAGAACAAACACGTATTATCTATAAGGTAACGATCTTTCACAAAACCCGATTGTTCTCTACCCAAGAGATTAGGAAGAAGTGATTCCAGTCGAATAGCCAGAGATTTTGAAAACATTTTATAATCAATATCCACTAATGAGATGGGCCTGTAATTTTTACAGAAACGGGGGTCTTTATCTTCTTTGGGAATGAGGCATATCAGGGCTTCCAAAAAGGAACCAGAGGAAGTTCCTGCTTGTGAAAAGAAAAGTAATAACCTATGCAATTTAGGGAGAAGTAACTGAGAGAAATGTTGGAAAAACTCAACAGTAAAATCGTCAGGGCCTGGGGCTTTATCTTTTTTAAGTGTGAGTAGCGCACTGTGTAATTCTTTTGGCGATATATCAGATTCCAGTTAATCAAAATTTAAGGAGGTGTCAAAGGATTTATTAATGGAAGAGAGGTAGTCTGAGATGGAATTATCAGCAGGGTGAGGATACAGGAGTGTACAGAGATTCGTAAAAGTTATAGAATTCCTGCAGAATCTTTATATTTAGGGAAGTTATGATCATCAAGTATCGACTCGATGTTGAACTTCTGTTTTTTAACTTTAAGATAATTTGCCAGTAGTTTACCAGATTTATTTTGAGCACCATAACATTTATCTGTGGATTTAAGAAGGTACAAAGAAGCATTATCAGTGAATTCCTTATTAAGTGCTCTAATTTCTTTATTGATGAAAAAAGATCTGTAGCTTTCTTACGAGCAGCATAACGTTTTTTGGATACAAAATTAATAACAAAATCACAAGCTGCAGCCTCAAGGCATCCAAAATCGTGTGAAAAGGAAGAGTATCTGACTCATTAAAGTTAAAATATTCTTCAAAAAACAAGGTAAAAGAAGAGGTAAACACAGGATCAAGTAACAAGGAATAATTGAATCGCCAACATCAAGGGACAAAAGAAGTATGAAATATATCTAATGAAATAGAAACAGGGGCATGATCAGAGATCAGTATAGAACTAATCTCTGTAGATAAAACGGAATGCGTAATGTTATGAGAAGTAAAAATGTGATCTATACGTGATTGTGTCTTATGGACTGGTAAAAAGTAAGTGTATTCCCTCAGGGTAGGATTACATAAACGCCAGGCATCTGTCATGTGTCTATGTTGAAAGGACTGTAAAAATAATTTATGAGCTTTAGAGGGTGTAAAGGAGGTTACAAAGTTTCGGTTGATAAAGGGATCTATAAACTGATTACAATCTCCAGCTAAAATAAGATTTTCATGGGAGTAAAGCAACAACTTTTGTTCAAGATGGGACCAAAAAAGGGAGTCATTCGTAGTAGGAGCATAAATATTAAGTAAAGAGCGAGAGACTTTCCCAATCAATAAATCCGTAAACAACCACCGTCCTGCATCATCGTTTTCCTGAGAGATAAGTTTGACATGGAGAGACTTATGATATAGTGTAACAACACCTTTGCGTTTATCATCACCCGGGCAGAAGAAGACGTCACCAACCCAGTCTCTTTTCAATTTCAAGGATTCAGACTGTGTAAGATGTGATTCTTGAATCAGTGCAATATCAGTTTTCAATTTAGATAGGTGCGTTAATACACGCTGCCTTTTAATCGGCGAGTGCAGACCTCGGACATCCAAGTAACAATATTCAATGACATAAGTAAATAAATGAAAAACCCATTTGAATTAGACTAGACAAAAGATTAAATAGATATAAAGAAGACCACAACATCATGCACATTAGTAAAAATTTAATTTGGGTGGGGGTCACCCTTATTCCAATTTGTTAGAACATGTATCTAAACAGGAAGATGGTGATATTATCTCTCATATAAAGAAAACAAAGAGGAAAAGGAGAGAGGGTCAATACGTACAGATATAAAGAGTGGCAAGGGGGATAAATGGGTCTGTAGCTGCCACACAGTAGAGGATCTCGACCAGGTTTGGGCAGGACTGCTATCACTGCTTTATTGGATAATGGTCCCAGGGAATTCATCTGTTCCGGCTCACGGAGGGCATCATGCAGGGTGTCAACCGTCTCCACCCGAGCCCACTTGAAGAATTCTGCGGTTAAACCATCCTCCCTGGGAGCTTTGTGGAAGGGCAGTTTGGATATGGCAAGTGCTTTCTCCTCCTTACTAATTTCTCCCTCAAGGAGCTCTGCCTTTGTCTGAGAGTCGGGGGAAGTCTACCTCATCCAAGAAGGTGGCCACGCAGTCTGGGCCAGCCGATTCATCCGGGTGTATAAAGTCTGGTAGAACGAGGCAAACTTCTTCACTATCTCCGGGGGAAGGTAAGGATCTTGCCCCCCTTTGATGTTAATGTTGCAGTTGAGCAGGGAAATGGGTCTGTAGCTGCCACACAGTAGGGGATCTCTACCAGGTTTGGGCAACTCTGCTATCACTGCCTTATTGGATAAGGGTCCCAGGGAGTTTGTCTGTTCCGCCTCCCGGAGGGCAGCATGCAGGGTGTCAATTGTCTACTCCCCAGCCCACTTGTAGAATTCCGCAGGTAAGCCATCCTCCCCGTGAGCTTTGTGGTAGGGCAGTTTGGATATGGCAAGTGCTTTCTCCTCCTTACTAATTTCTCCCTCAAGGAGCTCTGCCTTTGTCTGAGAGTCGGGGGAAGTCTACCTCATCCAAGAAGGTGGCCACGCAGTCTGGGCCAGCCGATTCATCCGGGTGTATAAAGTCTGGTAGAACGAGGCAAACTTCTTCACTATCTCCGAGGGAAGGTAAGGATCTTGCCCCCCTTTGATGTTAATGTTGCAGTTGAGCAGGGAAATGGGTCTGTAGCTGCCACACAGTAGGGGATCTCTACCAGGTTTGGGCAACTCTGCTATCACTGCCTTATTGGATAAGGGTCCCAGGGAGTTTGTCTGTTCCGCCTCCCGGAGGGCAGCATGCAGGGTGTCAATTGTCTACTCCCCAGCCCACTTGTAGAATTCCGCAGGTAAGCCATCCTCCCCGTGAGCTTTGTGGTAGGGCAGTTTGAATATGGCAAGTGCTTTCTCCTCCTTACTAATCCCCCCTCCATGAGCTCTGCCTTTGTCTGAGAGTCGGGGGAGGTCTACCTCATCCAAGAAGGCGGCCACGCAGTCTGGGCCAGCCGATTCGTCTGGCTGTACAAAGTGTGGTAGAACAAGGCAAACTCGTTCACTATCTCCTTAGAGCGGGTAAGGATCGTGTCCCTCTTTGATTTTACGGTGGGTGTAGCCATGACAGCCTCTCTCTGCTGTAGTTGGGCTGCCGGCACTCAACCAGTCTTTTCCCTCTGCTCATAATGTTGTCCCTTCAGACGTTGCAGGGGATATTGAGCCTTAGAGGTATAGAGGCTGTTAAGGGCCATCTGGGCTTGTTCTAGGAGTCTGCGGAGGCGCAAAGTGGGACGTTTAGAGTAGAGTCGGATGAGGGTAGCAATATGAAATATAAAATGAAATACCAATATTTGTAAATCCGGCGCTGGGGGCCCTCGGGAAGATGAAGCAAGCTAGTGCCCAGAGTCACATGGTGCTGGGCTAACCTGCTGCCGGCGATCGAACCGTGAACCCCATGGTCCGGAGTCAGGCACCCTGGCCGCTGCGCCACACCTCTTCCACAAGAGGTGCCCACAATATGCACCTCTAGTACTTTCTGACAAGTTTATTGGCCACTGCAGCATCACTCATGAGTTGTCCCATGAGTTGGCTTTTGCATCTGCCCATAGTACTGAGTTGTTATTGTTGGAGAGGTACGTGGAGACATGAGTTCTCAGCTGGGAGTTGCCGTGGGGTGTGCGATACCTTTTCATGTTTATTCACCATGGTTTGCATCCGGGGGAGACTAGTCCGACATATAATGTCAGCAAGACTGGAGAGTGATCGGATAGTGCCTCCTCTAGTATGCGGGACTCATGAACGAGGGAGACCGTCTTTTGAGTGATAAGAAAGTAATCCAGCCGTGCACTGTGGAAACAAAAGTATATGCTGCATCTGTTGGGTGACTAAGGCGCCAGTGGTCAACTAGATCATTGTTTGAGGCCACATCGCTCAGTAGGGCCCTGTTGAAATCATTGCTTCTGTCTAAGGGACCTGTTCTGTCCAGTATTGGGTCTTGTGCGAGGTTTCAGTCTCCACCAATAATGCTCCTATCTCTCTTAATAATCGATTCAGGTGTAGTAGAAAAGGTCGTTTTGCCCCGGTTGGCACGTAGACAGAGCCCACACACAAGAAATTGTCTCTGAGGCGTAGTTTGGCAAAGAGGTATATGCCCTCAGGGGCAGACCATGTCTTTGTTATGGTGATGGTTAGAGATTTGCGGATAACAATCGTGACTCCGCATTTGCAGGAAGTCCCACTATCAGGGGATATCTGTGTAGTAATGCTGCTGTGTATCACCTTGTCCACCTAGTCGCGGCGCTGATTGTCAGACTCTAGGGTGTCTAGGTGAGTCTCTTGTAGGAGAGCCATGTCTACTCTTTTGGACTGGATGTAAGGGACTACTTCCTTTTAATGTAATGTGTGAGCCCATTGACATTCCAAGAAAGGGCACGCAGATGGTGGGGTAGGTGTGGTTACTTCAGACCTCTCCGCCATGTATTGGTTTCAAAAGTGTGTAGTACAGCCACGGGTAGGGAAGTGAGGTGTGTTGGGAGGCTATACTTAGGATCTGTGTAGGGGTATGCTGTACAAGATTATAGGTGAGATAGTAGCAATGGCCATGGGCAGGAGTGACAGGGAGTTTGGGTGCGGGAGAGATCCAGTTGGAGGGAGAGAGAAGGGCGTGAGGGTAAGTGGGGATTATAAAAGTCAAGGCAGTAGAGAAAGGTGCAGGGGGAGAGGTGAGGAAATGTACAGGTAGGGAGAGGAGGGAGTGGGGAGAGAGGAGAGGAGAGCTGGGGAAAAGAAGGAAAAGAGAGAGAAGAAGAAAGAGAAGGGAGGGAGGAATAAATGGGAAGGGGGAATGGGTATTGTCCCAGTTACACAGGAGAGAGGTGCTTAGGGGCAACAGCCGGAGTAATAGGGAGGGTATGAAGCCCTAGCTGATAGGGAAATAGCAGAAGAGTGAGCATGTATAAGTGACTGAAGAGAGAATAAAGGAGGAGGTGAGGGGAGTAGGGTGGGCGGTAATCAGTGCTACTAAACAATGCAGTACTGGGATCACAGATCTGTGTACTGTGGGTCTATACTTGACATCACTTTGAGGCCATTTGGACGGCAGGGCGGTGTAGAGGATGAGCCGATGGGCTCGCGTGGGTGAGGCAGGGGTGCAGGGACACAGGCAAACCACACGGTTCTTATGGGTGGAGAATAGCAGGGCATGGGGGATCATGGTTATCTCTGGAGGGGAACACGGTAGGGTGTTAGAGTCCGGCTGGTCCGATTGAGTAGGGAGGTGGGCCATCATTCAACCCTCCATTATAGTAGAAGCCCTACAGTAGTGGATCATGTGTGGATGGTCTGAGCAGCAGTGATGGGCACCAGCGGGGGAGGAAGGGAAGGCGAATAGGGACCCGAAGATAGTCCAGCGATTCCGACTGCAGGGCAGTAGCTTGAGTTCTTTGGCTGTCACTCCGTAACAATTGCCGGTTTCGGTGGGGATCGAGATTTGTCTCTGTCCTGGTCTTGGGTTAGGACAGCTAATGCCTGGAGAGCTTGCACCCTATCTCCATGAGTGTGGGGTGCTCTGTCAGGCGCCTCGCCTCGATGGTGGGTCTCACTGTCGGTTCGCCACTTTCTGCCTGCGGCAGGGAGGGAAAGCAACAAGGTGAGCTGGAGGTGTTCATGCCATGCATGTGGGTATAGCTCAGCAAAAGACGCAGGTCCTCCGAGTCATAAAATTCTTTGGAAACACCGCCCTTAGTTATACGGAGTTGCGCAGGTTCGAAGAGGCCATATTTGATGTCTAATAAGAGGAAGGCTTATGGCGGTCATTAGTCTCTTTGGAAAAGTCTGTTGCCATGCATATTTCATGGATTTTGTATGTGAATGGGTCATGTGAGCGAGCCACAGAGAGTAGTTGTAGGGCCTGCTCATGATGCAGAAATCAGGCAATTAGGGGCCTTGGATAAGTCTTCGGGTCTTTGCATGGAGGGCCGATGTGATGGGTGTGTTGCATTTCCAGTGGAGGGTCAAAGGAGATACCTTTGAGCTTGGGGAGGGCATCTCTGAGGAAGGCTTTGGCGTCGGGTCCCTCTGTTGATTCAGGAAATCCCCAAAACTGACATTATCTCTCCTGCTGCGATCTTCCAGGCCGATCACCTTACTGCAAAAGAAGAGGAGTTCTCAATCTTTATCGGGTATGGCATCTAGATCGCCTTCCACCGCCATCCCCCTCTGTTCAAGCCCTTCCACTCAGGTCTGAAATCCTGCGATGTCCAGCCAAATCGATTTCATCTCTTCCGTTAGGGCTGATATGTGAGCATCCATGCCTTCTAGCCGGCGGCCCACCACCGAGATTTCTTGGAGAATTTACTCCATGGTGTTCTCCTGGGCGGTGTTCACAGGGGGTTGGGACAGAGCAGCTGTGGGGGAGGTGGGTCCCTTTTGTTGCGGCCATGGTGCGAGGTAGTTTGAGAACTTCTGTAAACAGAAGCTGCCTTGCGGGTTTGTCCACAGACTTGCCAGATGACACTAGTTTATGGACTTTGTGGAGCACTCACCTCTCCCGTGACACCGGGCCGGTCGAGCCATTCTTCGATAGTCGGGGTATTAGCTGTCGACCAGCACTGCTCGTGGTTAGGTTATAGGCCGGCAATGTGTTTGGGCCTTGCAGTGGCTGGTGGCCCAGAGTAGCCAAAGAGGAGACCTTTGGAGCAAGCGGGTTTGACCATGCCAGCAGGTTGCTCTGTTTAGGTTGGACCCACTCCTCCCGTCTGGACCGTGAGGAGGGATTGCTGTCTTCAGTTGTCCTCTAGCAAAAGACTCAGGCACCGATAGGTCAGTCTACCCATTGGCGCTGTGGGGTTAGCCGAGGAGGTATGTTGCGTAGAGGGCCCCTGCGTCCCCAGGTCTGGTGCCTTGCCTTCCTTGCAATCAGACCGTGGGGCGCAAATGGTGCATAGGTCAATGAGGGCCCAGAGGGCTACATGAAAGGCCTCCTGCAGTGATCAGAAGGTGAGAGGGCTGGGAGAGGTGCTCGCTTACAATCCAGTGTAACTGTTCTGCAAAGAGTTTAATGGGACAGGGTGCCACAGTCCTATGTTGCCATGCCTCACAGTGTCTCAGTTAGCAGGAAGTGCTTCTGTAGCTAGAGAAGGTAGAGTCCCAGTAAATATGCTTCCTGAGTGCTGAGGAAAATGTAGATCCCAATCCAGCAATCCCTGATCAGGGTGGGTCTACATTCAGTTAGATGGCCTCAGAGGTGCAGGTGGCCGGAGGACTCCGCTATCCCAGGAAGAAACCATCTCTAGACATGGTGGGACTCTGGGGCGAAGGGAAGAGTGCCGGCATGCCTTTATGGCTCCAGAAACGGTTCCGGGCACTCTGTCCTGTGTGCAGGGGCTCCCATGCTTAGAGCTCCTATGAGGATGTGAGGAGGTGGGGGGGCTGAGTGCAAGGCCCCTGCCTACCTGTAGCTGGAGGATCCCATCAGGCAAGCTCCAGATAGTGGCTCCCACTGCCGGTGGTGCGATGCCCTTGCCGTGTGTCAGAGGCAAGAAGACCAGCCAGGAGGATGTCTTTGCTGTGGTAGCAACATTGTAGGGTCGCGGGCCGGCGTTAAGATGCACCCCGGGTTTCTCTGCGTGAGTCCGGTGCCCTGCAAGGCCCCCGCGGCAGCCAAGTCTTTTGCGGCTGCAGGCCGATAAGAAGGACGGGCTGGACTCTGGAGACCGCGGTCGTGTTTCCCTCACAAGGCCCATCTGCTGTGCACGACCGCACAGGAAGCACACCATGCAGGCAGCCGCAGTGGTTGAGTTGGTGCCTGATCCGGGCATAACTAAATACGGACAGTATTGAGGGAAGATTGGTGGTCCCACGCCTCACCATAGAGCCTCTGAGTCCATCCGGGGCCCGTCTTGCGGCAGAGCTCCATGCTGAAGCGCCTATTTTCCTCTGTGGCCAGACCTCTTTTGCTCTATCAGATTTCAATGATTAAGGAATTTGCAACATTGATTCCAAGTATCACTTACTGCAGGGGAACCATTAAAACATTATTAGTCCAACTGACTCCAGATCAGTTAAAACACAAATGGCTCTATTACGAGTCTGGCGGTCCACGGACTGCCAGACTCGTAGGGGCGCGGCAGCATCGGTGTACTCACAACTGCCCTATTACGATTAGGACAGTCGGACTACCATTGCCCCCCACAACCGCCAGGGAACCCGTGTTACGGCGGTTTGGAGGCATCAATATGCTTGGCGGGACTATCGCCGCCCTGCCAAGCATATTAGGAGTTTCCTTTCCAGCATAGTTTTCATAGTGGTTCCTCTGCCATAAAAACCTTGGCGGAGAGGAAGCAAAGGGGTCCCTACAGGACCCCCTTGTGCCTCTGCATCCTGGGGTGCATGCAGGAGGTACAACATGTGCACCCCCGTGTGCATGCACCCCAGTTCCTGCACGGCATGTACGTTTTAGTCCATGCCATGCATGAACTGGTTTTGCGTTCCCATTGTGGTGCCCATTTTTAGAGGCACCACCGTAGGAATGCCTATAAAAAGCCAATCCTACAGGAGGAAACTCCTACGCTGGCAGGCGGTCTGGCCACAGGTTTGGCGTTGCGGTGGCTGGGTGGCTAGATACTGTGTCCAAGGATTTTTTTTTAATGTGGGTTTTGTTCAGCATGTACAATAGCAGTCGATGGAAAACGCTCCTTCATCTACAATGGGATCCCAGAATATACCATTGAGATGTGTTTGACCTGTAAACGAAAAACATTGTATATATTTTATTGTATGCTTGTGGAAAGATTTCTGTTGGAAGTACTATTTGGCACTAAAAGGAAAGAATGAAGAAACATTCTAGAGCAGTCAAATTGAAAAATGACAAGTACCCTATTGTTGTACATGCGCCAGTATGTCATGTTATGAAATCACATTGTAATTTTATATTTCACGCTATAGATAATGTATATGTTAATCCTAAGGGTGGCAATGGGGAGCTCTGCTTAAGACGCCAGGAGGATAACTGGATAATGAAACTAAAAGCTGTTGATTTTGGCTTGAACATGGACTTTGAACTGCAGTTCTCTTTGGGAGATTGAGTCTTTGTTTGTTCTGTGGAAAATTATATAACAACAAATGTATCTTTTCCAATGCTCTTGTCCATTGGGGCTCTCAGGCACACTCTCAAGGGTTTCAAGTTCTGTCCCTTCTTTATTTGACACTATGTGGCTGATTATGATGTCAGGCAGACTCACTTCCGCCCGACAGCTATGCGGAATCGGGACCGACCGACCTATTGTCGGCAGTCCCGACCATATAGCGTCAATTAAGCAATACATTACTTGTGACTTCTTGTTAATCTCGGTTGATCTTGTAAGAATTTTAATGTGGATAATCTTGGTGTCGGTAACTATATGTATATTCGCTTTCAAGGTGGCGTCCACGTACTATACTAACAATCAGGGACTTTTGGCACATATTCCTTCCTTATCTTGAGTGTAATTACGTGGTTTCAAGATGGTGCCCATGTAGAACGCCTACACCTGTGACCCTACAAACTTTCAATTTGAGAGAAGATATGAGACACATGCTATTCTCTTGACTTTTGGGAAGGCAATGTGTATACTTGTTAACGTTTTGCTTTATTGATAAAACAATGTGGGCTAACCAAAAGGACTTCAGCCCACTATTTACACAAAAGCTAATTAGACACACCATGAAAAAGCTAAGATCTGTAGGGGTACCAGGGCCAAACGGCCTGCCCAATGCTTTATTCAAAAGAGACTCCACCTTTTGGTCTATTCATCTAACCCCCAAGTTCACTCATGCATTGAAGACATGCACAATACGAGATTCATGGCGAGATAGCTCCAGCCTTTTTTGATGGGCAGAGAAAACTCAGTAATGCTGGAGAATTTTTCATCTAGGTCGTTTTCTCTTCATTGTGGGGTGCCTCAGGGATTTTCATTGAGCCCTTTACTCTTCAATATCCATGTCACCAAACTGGATTCCTTGATTAGATCTTTTGGGTTTTCTCCCAATTCTTATGCTGACGATTCGCAGATCGTTGTATTGGCCTCTGACATTGTTAATGTCACAATCCCCCAGTTTCACAACTGTATGAGAGCTGTCAGCAATTGGATGAGCAAACACTGCCTTAAATTAACCTCTGATAAAAACTGAGGTCATTCTTTTCGAAAATAGACCACAATCGTGAAGTCTGTCTTGTTGGCCTTCTGAACTAGGAACACTCCCCACTCAGGTTCAAATAGTGAAAAATCTCTGAATAATTATAGAACATAAGTTGAATTTTTGTAAACAACTTTTTATTAAGTTTAGTGGAACACTCCTGTATCCATACACAGCTTAATCGCCTACAACCCCAAGGGCCGGCAGCCATCACCTTCAAATAACTAAGGGCGAAGGCCCACAAGATCAAGAGTACATGCCATGTCCCAGGTACAAGTACAGATGCAGTTCCAACATGTACAAGTTCCCCCGCCCCCGCAACTCCAAACCCAGCAGCAGCCACAAAGCATTGCAGCGGGAACAGACAGACGCAAGAGTGCCGCAGGCCTACAGCGAGCGCACAGGATGGCTACCTCCCCCAATGCGTGGCCTGTTCCCTGTAGAGTGCTGAGATCTGGAACTCCCTCGTGGCTTCTAAGCCTTATGTATATGTACTTTAAATGTGCAGAGGCCCCTCTCCCTTGAAGCGTAGCCGTACCCAGGCTGGCCAACCCCGGGTGAGTGCCTCGCCATTCCCACCGCCTGTCCAGCAGCCCCTGCTCACACAGCCCGCATGCAATGGCAGGGGCGTTGGTCCATGAAAGCACAGCATCAGTCACCAGGGACCTATAAAGCATGGAGTGACTTAACCGCTATTGGGCTAGTCGCGTCTATATGAAACCGGCAACCAGGCATGTCAGATTTGACAGTAATAGGGTGGTGCGTGAGGCCCCCGGGGCAGTCCATGAAACCAAGAGTGTCCTCAAGGCAGTCAACTAACTGAGGGGGAAAAGGAGACAAAAGTGGGAGAATAGGAAGGGCACTGGGGGGGGGAAGGCTAGGCGGGGGGGGAGGATGGAAGATGAAAGCGTCAGCTACACTATCACTAGACGGTGAAGGCCGCAGGATCCCGGCTCTACAGAGTCAGAATTTTAATAAACATATTAGCTCAGTTATTTCCTCTAGTTTCAACACCCTGTAAATTATCAGGAAGAGCCTTCCTTTTATTTCCCTTAACTCAAGGAAAACAGTCATTAAACTACTAATTCTCACCAAACTGGACTTTATGTAAAGCTTCAAAAACAATACTTGAAAAAATTACAGAGCGTACAGAACGCGGTGGCTAGACTTATTCTTTATCTCCCTAAGTTCCAGTCAGTTTCCGCTTCCATTAAGGGTCTCCACTGGCCTTCAGTGAACAACCAAATTACATTTAAGGCTCTTTGCCTCACCTTTATGAGGAAAAGAGCCTTACTCAGGGGGCCATGACCCAGGCCCCCTTCATCTCAAACAGTCTCTAGCATGGTATGTACCCAGCAGAGACTTGTGATCTAAAAGCTCCATGATGGTTACCCGGGGGGGGGGGGTAGTTGTTTTTCCTCAATAGTTCTTTTTCCTCAGAAGCTTCCACACTTTGGAACAGTCTGACTATAAACTTTAGAACAGCTCCCACCTTATTGATTTTTGGGAAACTGCTCAAAACTTGGCTTTTTAATATCTAGTCTTCTGTCTTTTCTTGCCAAACTGCTATGCCAAGTCAGCACCCACGGATATTCGTGGGCATTAAAAATGTACTAACATAACATAACATTCTCCAACCGATATATAAATTGGCGTGCGTTCAAACCCTTGCAATTACAGATTAATTGCACTTATATATGTAGAGGCCAAGATATACGCCTCAAACCTGCTGTCTGACTTAGAGGACTGGGTGACCAGTATAAACTCAGTCCCCAAAACTTAAACAAGATTCTGTGCGGGAATGAGTACCCTCCGAACCTGTCAGCAGTTACTCTCCTGGCAGAGCAAGCCATTAACAAATCACGCACTCTCCATGCAGGCTTCATAGCTCTCAAAGCTGCTATTAACCACCAATGGCTTAAAACAGGGGTGTGTCCTGGCTCGGTGCCTGTTTAACATTTATACTGCGGACCTGTTGGATCATCTATGCCAAGTACAGGGAAACCCCCCGAAATTGGGAAATGTACCACGAGTAAGCCTTCAATACACTGATGATATCGTCTTGCTCAGCAAAACCCCTCGAGGCTTACAGCGGCTGATAACTCAACTAGTAGATTATACAACAACTGCACAATTGGACCTCAGCTACCAAAAAATGGAAGTCCTGTGCTTTATGAGTTCCCACAAAAGACAACCCAGATTCACCTGGACAGTATATAGTAACATCTTGGAACAGGTCGTAACCTAAAAATATCCGGGGGTACATCTTGATCGTCATCTCAACTATAAGCAACACGTTGCCTCAAGGCAAGAAAAAGCTACCCAGCTGCTATTTGCATTTAAAATCTTGCAAAAAAAAACCTCGGATGTTGCTCAACAAACCAGCTTCTGAAGGTTGGTGCAGCAAAATTCATGTCCTCAATCTCACATGGATCAGAATTGCTCAAAACAAAAGGTGCACCAGGTTAGAACACCTAACAATCTAGTCCCTTCAAGAAACTATTTTCGATCCTATGACACACATCACAAGCATATATCTGGCTGGAGTTTGGATTAAAAATCCAGACCCCAGCAAGACAAGGCGCACTAATAAAATTCTACTGGATAACGAGGGCAGCAGAGGCAAACTCCCTTGCCCACGAATACTGGCTAAAAATTGAAGAACAATCTGGATTAAAGAACTCAGTCTACTCCATGCTACTCCAGTCACTTGTATCTCTACTAGATGAGGCTTGGCACACAATACCTGCTTACTCTGAGTTCAAACGAATAACTAATAAAGCTATTAGTCTGCAATCATCGTTAACATACAAAGCAGCCCTGGTGAACAACAGTCATGTGTGGGTGGTGAAGCCAACATATAAAGCTTTAAAACCTCAGCCATATCTGCTGGAACACTTCTCAGAATGAAACAAGCATAAACTGATGTTACTGCGGTTGGGAGTTTATCCGTCTAAAGATCTTACACCAAAATGGCAACAGGCTTGTTCAACCCAGGAGTGCCGCTTTTGTGGACACAGTAGTGAATCATTACTTCACCTATCATGTATATGCCCGGCACTTTTACTGCTTTGGAAAAACCTATTATGGCCAATATTGAGGCAGTGAATAAGAAAATGCAGATTCGCCATAATAAAATCACTAGGAGGATCAACAGTCCAGCTAACATGTAAGGCAGTGAAGTTTCTGAGTTTAGCAGCAAAGGATCTAGAAAAAGGAGACAGATGAATCCAGTCCTTCTATGATGGGCATTTGCTTTCCCTGGTTCCCCACTCACTTCAGATAAAGTCTAGGAACAGCAACAAGAGTTGCAAATAGGTGTTTCCAACTTACAAGTCGGTTTCAGCCACAAAAAGAGGTATGACTGCTGAGTACAGACAGCAGTCATACAAGACAACAGGACCGAAATGTATACACACTTAGCCCAGCCCGAAAGTACTCTGACAGTTCACATGCTTTTCGCACAGGTGTCTTGGGATCTTACCTACCATGATATTCATAGACAGTCTCAGTAACCGTCAAGAGGTATTTCTGCCCTCGCTAATTACAGATCAGTAAAAAGAAATGTAGAGGCGTACTAACCAAATAAATAGCTCCAAACCTAATAAGCCATCTCCTAAACCAAAGATAGAACTCACACAGAAACATAGACTTTTAATACACAAGCTCTTTGACTAGCTTGAAAATACTCTGACAGTCATAAGGGCGCTGCACTAGCACTTTACTTTTATATCTGACGTGGTTTAACTCGACAGTTTTAATTATCATCACGATGTTCTGACTGTGCGGGTAAGGCCCAACTGAAGAACCGGGCTTCTTAAGCCTGGCGGCGCAGGGTACGCCTGAAATCTTCTGAGTTCGCCTTCCAAATTACAGAGACACGGAACACTCTGTCTGGCATAGGAACTTCAATTTATTAGCTGCAGCTAGGTACAGTTGTCCTAGAAGTACATCAGTGGTAGGTTCTCAGGAGACTGCCACTTCAATTTGTGGCTCACAGTCTTTTGTAGCGCTTGAATCCCCTAAAGCAACAACCCCCACAAGGTGCAATAAAAATACAAATCATCCACAAGAAAACATTCTTTGTACAAGATACAGGATAATGGGTAATAGAAATTGCTTCCCTAAGGTCGTGTTCTCTCCCCGACCCTATAGGTCAGCTGGCATAGCCATTCCTAGGTTGAATTAATTTACGACAGGACGTGTTTGCGTGTTGAAGATGGTGATTCGTAAAACAACTGGAGAGGCCGAGAATGGTCACCAAGGGTCAATAGATGGTTATCTGGGGAATTAGTTGCTTCGAGCCGGGTCTCAGAATGGACTTAGCTCGGGGAAACAGGAAAGGTTGTGTAATATGTGCAACAGTATAGAACGTGAAAGAAACGCTATGAAGGTTGAAGGGGCCTGAGTGAGGGCAACAGCGTAGTGGTGTTATAAGCAAAGATGGGGCCGTATTTTGAATTTCCTCAGACCCTCCTTTTGCCATTACTCAGGCAAAGAAACCAGAGGCTGGTGTTAATCCGAATCGACTTCAATAGCCATGAAATCTACAAGCTGTTGTTGCAGCATTATCTTTGTGTTTGCTGCTTTCTGTGATACCGGATTTGGAACACACAGGGTGGTGCAGAGTCCGCATATAGCTGGACCACATTGTAGGCAAAGGCAACATGAGAAGAGAATAGCCAAAGTCGCTCCGACAAAGGTAAGAATCTTCCATCCCCATGTAAACAGTAGTCCCCCAAACCATCCCATCAGAGACCAATTCCCTTCATCCTGGTGAACGGACTCAGTGATCTTATGTAGCTTAGAGATGGCTTGGTATACTGTAGGGGCGTTGTCTGGAATAATAATGCAGCAGCTAGATCCGATCAATCTGCATACGCCCCCACGGTCAGCAAGGATGATATCTAATACCATCCTGTTCTGAAGCGTGACAAGGCGGTCAGCGGCGAGTTCTGCAGTGATGTTACTCAAAGCTCCAGCTGTTTCATTGACAGTGGCTTCTACAACTCGAATTAGTTGTCTTATGTCTCTACTGTTGGCTATTGAGCCCCAGAATGGAATGAGTCCTTTCACGACATCCCCGACTTCTTGTCCTGCCGTATCCTGGCCAGACGCCACCCCTCTTTTCTGTAAATGATGCTTGGCATCTGCTATATATGTAAGGGGCAACAACCAAGTGATGTAACAAGTGCCTCTCCAATTACCTGGTAGAGAAGTGTAAGCCTTATTTCCACACACGAAGTATGTATTACGTGAGGGAACCATGCAAAGCCAATCTGTCCCATTCAATGTCACAATATGTTGGCAATTGCTTGTACCTTTATATTCTAACCCTCCTTTCCTAATACAGAATGGTGCTTGTCCAGGTACCACTAGAAAAGTTTGTCCTTTTCGAGAGGTTCTATTAGAGGGCAGAAAATACAAATCCGTAGATTTGGTTTGGCAATCAGCATATTCTGACTTCTCACTATCCGTCCCATATATCCTTTTTCTGTCTCGCCAACATAAATGGTATAGATGTACTCCCAAGCTCCTTACTTCTCGTGTATCCCCATCTCCAGAAAAGACCCAACTGGCGCTCAATTCCCACCATGCACTACAACAGCCATTAAATGAAAAAGGAAGGGTAATGTAT
The DNA here is from genome assembly GCF_964204655.1 of Triturus cristatus. Taxonomy (NCBI): domain Eukaryota; kingdom Metazoa; phylum Chordata; class Amphibia; order Caudata; family Salamandridae; genus Triturus; species Triturus cristatus. The sequence continues at coordinate 459,885,284 of NC_140590.1, read as the reverse complement.
GGCATTCCAGTATTCACCGAACTTGGCAGAAGACCACAAACCCAACAGTTTGTCGCATTAGTGGCCAATTGATCTTGGTGTAGCATAGAAACAAATGTGTTGTTGCGGAATTCACTCCTTCTTGACTCAACATGAGGTGGTAGAGTGCCATGTGTATGCATTTCAACCGTAACTTTGGGAGTAGGCTGTGTAAAAATTACATGTAGTCCCCATCCTATACAAGACAATATAATACATATCAAAATCAATATTATTAAAACCACTATAAAACGATTATGCAATAATTTACAATGCTTTGTGCTCCTTGTTTCTATTTTGTCCATTCCCTTGTTAACAGTCATTTCCAGCTCTAAATATTGCCTGTGACGGGAGAATGCTTCACTCAGCTGTGATTGTCTGTAGTTCTTTATACTTTCCTACAAGTCCTACAGGCCTAGAGCCACATTTGGGTCACAATTCTGAGACTTACGATCACGGCCCTGCAATCATGTGGAAATCGGGATAAAGACAAAAATCAATGAAGCACTATTGAGGTATTTTGTTCAGTCTGGGCCTCAAATCGTACCTCTGGTAACCAGGTACAGTTTGTTCTTGGAAAAGGAGATGTGGTTTAGTAGTGTCCAATTTTACTGCCGATGGTATAGCTGTCTGGAGGACCTCGTCGTCGTCTTGTCCTGTTCCGGCGAAGTCTAGGCGTGCATCGCTGAATAGTCCAAATTTTGGTGTTCTTCCGGTTTCAGAGTCACTAATTTGTTGATGAACCCATTGATCATAAGGCAATGGTAGGGGCACTTTCTTGCAATGTACCCCATGTACCCAGTTCTTATTGCCGACCACCTTTACTGCAGTACGCGTCGTCAGGAGCACCTGACGAGGTTCTCTCCAGCGAGGTTCCAAGTTCTTTGACCTCTGGAAGTTTTTGACACAGACCCAGTCTCCCGGCCGTATGGTGTGACCAGGATCCGTTGAAGCCTGGGGCAAAGTATCTTGTACCTGTTGATGAAGGATACGTAACTTAGTGGTTAGATCATGTAAATAGTCAATCAACAATGGATGCTCTATCTCGGAGTATTTCTTTGGCCTTGGGACTCCCCAAACGTTTGCAGGGCGTCCAAAGACAACCTCATAAGGACTAAGTCCCATACGGGAATGGGTTGTTGTTCTGGTGAATAAGAGAGCCAAGGGCAAGGCATCAGGCTAGGCAAGACCCGTGCTGGCTTGTATTTTCGCCAGCTTAAGCTTAAGGGTGCCATTATAGCATTCCACCAAACCTGCTGACTGAGGATGGTTTACTGTGTGGAATTGTTGCTGAATGCCAAGGACTGCACATACTTTCTGCATGATCTGACCCACAAACTCACTTCCGTTGTCACTCCAAATAATTCTTGGTAACCCAAATCTTGGCAGAAACTCCTTCAAAAGGACTTTTGCCGTGGATAGAGAAGTGTTATCTTTCAGGGGATAGGCCTCTACCCATCGGGAGAAGGCACATAACACAACAAGAACGTACTTCAGATTGTTACACCGTTCCATGTGGATGTAATCTATTTGTAAAACCTCAAAAGGGTAAGTTGGGGGAGCAAAGTGTCCTGCTGGTGTTGGTGTTCCCTTCCCCGGGTTATGCATTAAGCATACAATACAATGCGTAACCAGATTGTCTGCACATTTAGGGATCCCCACATTCTTCCATACCGGAGCCAGAAGCTTGCATATACCTTTAGCGCTAATATGGGCTGGACCATGTGCCATGGTAACTACTGGGAGTACATAAGCATCTGGTAACAACCAGCGTTGATGTTCTGACAAGTCTGTCCAGCACCCTGTCACATCCAATCTTCCTATACTTTCTTTCCACGTACTCAATTCTTTCTCTGTGGCCTCTGCCTGGATCGTTTTCACACTGTCCACAGTATTCTCACACATCCCCCCTTGTGCAACCCATCTAGCAGAGCCCACAACATACATGCGGCTTGTAGTGTCTCTAGCTGTCTCTTTCGCTATGTGGTCTGTGAAAGCATTTCCTTGACCTACATCATCAATGATCTTCTTATGTGCACTACACTTCACAATCGCTATCTGAGTGGGCAAGGTGAGCGATTCAAGGAGGTCATTTACCAATTGGCCATGCTGTATCTTAGTGCCATGGGATGTGAGAAACCCTCTTTCCTTCCACAGGCGGCCAAAACTATGGGCCACTCCAAACGCATACTGACTATCAGTATACACATTCACCCTTTTTCCTTCAGCCAACACACAAGCTCTAGTCAGTGCTATCAATTCAGCTGCCTCGGCTGAGTTATGTATAATACGTGCTGTTTCTACAATAGTGTATAAGGTAGTGACTGCATAGGCTGAGGTCGTTTCACCATTGGGAAGCTTAAAACAAGAACCGTCCACCCATAAGGTCCCATCCGGGTCCGGGAGTGGAGTATCCTTTAAATCAACTCTGCCTTTTGTCTCTTCCACCGTGTGGAGGAAGCAGTCGTGTTGCTCCTGACTGTCATTTTCTACTGGAATTGGCAGCAATGTTGCCGGGTTCAAGGTATTACATCGCTTAATGTGTATGTGGCTAGCCAAGAGCGTCGATTCGTACCCCGAAAGGCGTGCACTCATGAGGTGTTGAGTCTTTGTCCTATTTAGGAGGGTGTCTACAGCATGCGGTACCATGACCATAAGGGTATTGTCTAATACCAATCCAGCAGACTGGCGAATGGAAACTGCTGCTGCTGCTGTAGCCCTCAAACAGCTAGGTAATGCCTTGGCCACTGGATCTAACATGGCCGAAAAATAGGCACAGGGGCGTTGCTTGTCCCCAAATTGTTGCGTTAAAACTGATAACGCGCAACCTTCATTCTCATGAACATAGAGTGTGAAAGGCTTACTGTAATCAGGAGTACCTAACACAGGGGCAGAGCACAAGGCAGTGCGCAAATCAGTGAAACTTTTCTGACATTCCGCAGTCCATGGGCGCGGGTGTGGTGTATCCTTAAGAGTGAGTGCCAACAAGGGTTTTGCCAGGAGGGAAAAATTGCGGATCCATTGTCTACAATAGGAGGTAATACCTAAAAAGGCACGCACCTCTTTTTGCGTACATGGAATAGGCATTTGGGCAATTGCTTGGATATGTTCTGGGGTCAATCACCGTCCCTCGTTTGACAAGAGATGACCTAGGTAGGTAACCTCTTGGCAGCAATATTGCAATTTTGATGGTGAAACCTTGTGGTTGTGGTCAGATAAGTGGCGTAGCAGTGAAATGGTAGCCGTTTTACAAGTGTCTTCAGAATCTGCTGCAACCAACAGGTCATCCACATATTGAATGAGAGTGGCCCCTTGTGGTAAACACAAAGTATCGAGCTGTGATTTCAATGCTTGACTATAAATGGAGGGGCTCTCGTAATAGCCTTGAGGAGCTCGCTTGAACCGGAAGCTTCGGCCTGCTAAGGAGAAGCCAAAAATATCCCTACTTTCCTCAGCAATGGGAATGCTGAAGAAAGCATTTTTGAGGTCAATGACGGAAAACCAGGAAGCTGAGGCTGGTATCATCGTCAGCAGGGCATTAATATCCAGGACAACAGGGAATTGAGGTATCACAATCTTGTTGACCTCTCTGAGATCAATCACAAAACGATAGACAGGTGGCTGAGAAGGGTTGGTTCATTTAAAAATAGGCAAAACAGGGCTATTGCATACATTTCATCTAGTCTCTTCAACCACATCGTTTTGTACCAAATCATGAACTATAGTCAAAAGAGCTTTTTCGCCGTCACTGGAAATTTTATACTGTGGAATGCGAGGAAATTTAGTATTAGGCTTGAGTGTTACAATGTAGGGAGGAATCCGCAGGAGGCCCACATCATTGGGGTCGGTGGCCCAGAGGGTGGCTGGAAGAGATTGTAATTCAGGGGGAAGCTGATCTTTAGACAAGTACATCGGTGAGGCCAATTTCTTACCTAAGGTAAGACGTAAACCAGAAGGGGAACAGTGTAATGTTGAATACAATCTCTTCAATAAATCCAAGCCCAACGAATTTTCACCACAACCAGTTGTTAAAAGGAGCGGGGCCTCCAATTTGTAAGGACCTATTGAAATGGGCAAAGGGCATGAAACTGGGTTTTGAACTGGGGCGCCATAAAAATCTACAGAAACGCTTGTACAGCCAGACAAAGGTGCCCCAGGGAGTTTAGAGTGAATCATAGAGCTCTTTGTTGCACCAGTGTCTAATAGGAATGGCTCTGTAACACCTAGTGCTTCCACATCAACATAAGGCCCACTTTGGTCCACTGGAACTGATACTACTCCCTTACTTTGTCCATGGCCGTCCTAGCTAGGTTGGGAATTCTGACTCTCGTCCTCAGTATAGTAATCACTGTTGTAATAGTTGGTAGACTGAACATTTTGCTGATCAAAATAATTTGTGGAGTTTCCAGGGGGCATGGAACTTTGGTTATTAGGTGGCGTACCTCGTCCTCTACCTCTTGGTGCTGACTGATAACCACTCTGACCTCGTGACGCGGGAATACCGCTCGTGCGCTGTAACAAAACCGGGCAATTATACTTTAAATGGCCTTCTTCTTTACAATAAGGGCATTGATTTTGGCCCAGTGGGGGTCGAGGAACGAAAGGCTCAGACCTCTGCAACTGTCTCTGGAATTGTGGAGACGGCTGATATTCACGTTGGGCAGGGCGAGGAGGATAAGCTTGCTGCAAAAGAACTTTTGTTTTCAACTCTTTGGTCTTTTTTATCAAGTTTCTCTCTTTCCTCTTTATCCCTATTTTCATAATACTGGGCAGTAGCCAATATCTGGGCCGAAGAGGAGACCGCCCACGCGCTTTCGGAATTCTTCAACTTATTAGATATTTCCGGAACCAAATTAGACACAAATTTATCTACAAACAGTCGTTGGCCACCTTCCGTGCTCATTCCTGACCACTATGATCGATGAACGTCTCCTCGAACCGAGTGAAGAAATCAGAGACGTTTTCATCCGCTTTCTGCTTACAAGCTGCTAACTTATCCCAATTAACTCGCAGACGGGGCATCATAGTTTTCAGTAAGGTAATGATCCTAGTTGGGAGTTCTGTAATTAGAGGCTCAGGTTAGGCACCACCCACTTGGAGTCTGTCCACAGCGAGTATGGCAGCCCAATCACCTCCCAGTTCCCCTACATGGTCCTCCTTCCGAATCCTAGCACATAACGGTTGTGGGACCACATTACCCATTAGCATGTCTATATCGGCCAAATTCATAATACATGCATCGACAGTTTGAGACAACTCTTTATAGTACCCAGCAGGGTTTTTACGGGGGTCCGGTAACGACTGTTTAAGGGCCAATACCTCAGATCGCTTCCACGGAATGTGTACCCACACGCGTTGAAAGTGAGCGGGTATAAGAGGATTAGCACCCTGAGCTGCAACCTCCTCTCTCCACACTGGGGGAACCTCTCTCATGGGATAGTGCTTTAATTTTTGCCTGACGGAGGAATCGCGTTTCGGCAAGGACCGGCAGGCAAGCATCGTTCTAAAAGTGACAAGCGTTCCTACCGCGTCCTCGACCTCTGCGCCCACAATCAGCCCTCTATCAAACTCGGCCTGTACATCGAGCAGGCCCTGAGGGGCTTGTCCCAAACCCATATCCTCCCACTCTTGACTTAAAATGTTACACATAGTATCAAAAACATATCTCTGCGTTGGTGCCTCCCACTGCTGAAAGGTGACCATAATATCTTGCACACTATACTGGGGGCCATTCCTGATCCACCTTCGGGCTTGAAGGTCTAGTACTTCCTGTTCCTCCGGACCTGGTAGCTGACTACGAGTTTGTCTATGAGGAGGAACCGGGGTCATTTGAAATGTCCCAAAGAGAGGGGACAAAAGGCCAGAAACGGTATCGATCATTCGCCTCTGAGGGGAGGGAGAATTCGTCATTAGGACAGGAGACAGAATATTAGGCGGGACAGAAGAGGAAGTAACATTTACGGAGGGAGCCGAAGGTAAGGGAGAGCTCGGCAATGCCGGAGAAAGCTGTGGTGGGGGTGCAGGAACTGGTTGGGGAGCGACAGGTGGGACAACAGGCGGAACAGGTGGGGCAGGTGCTAATAATAAAGGTGCATTCGCTCCGGGGGCAGGCGGTAATCCAAAAGGTACATTAGATCCCTGCGCATAGGGCGGGGGTAATCTCAACAGATGGGACATTAAAGGATCCTTCTCAGGGTCCACATTTTTCTCCGTAGGGGAAGTTGGCAACACTGGATAACATTTATCTACCGCCATACGATGTTGCCTGTCTGAGACCTCAATCGCATGATCGGTTTCATTATTTTTAAACTGTTGCGCAGCTTGCAAAATAGACATATCCCTCCTATCCCTTTAGCTTGTTTTATTTCTTTCTGTTTGGCCTCCTTACGCCATAGGCGAAAAGAGTCAAACATAGCCGGCCGGGCTTTTCGCTTAAACAAAGTGTTCTCCAAAATATCTAAAATATTGAGCTCAAAACTGCCGTTCTGTGGCCATCGTAAAACACCATCTTTCCTAGTATAGCGAACCCATGCCTCATTAAAAGCTATGGGACCAATACCATGTTTAGAATTGGACAAGAGTCCTCCAGTCGGGAAGCCCTATCGCGATTACAACAAAACCATTTTCCAAACTTACTGAAACCAGGCATCGCTACCACAATAGTTTCTTTACAAACTTCAAGGGGTAAATTAGTCACTTTATAGTACAAAAACTGCACTCACCCCTCGGTTTCGGCTTTTGCAAAAGTCAAACAAAGACAAAACAAAGACAAAGGAGTGGCCACTATACTTAATTTATCCAGATGTGTCCGTACGCCAACAGAGGTCCGTCTGATGTCTCGCGATACAAATTACCAAAGGGAGCCAAAGCGTGGCCGCAGTCAGGGCAGCAGGTCTTTTCAGCCGTTGGGAGGGAGAAGCCACACGGTAAAAAACCTTTGGTCCACTTACGACATGCAGGGGTCGATCATGTGGTGGGCGTCCTCCGGAATTTCCTTGCGGGGCTCCTCACGATCCTCGGGCTGGACCCACGACCTCTGAAGCGTCCTCAGAGAGGGCACCAAATTGAAGAACCGGGCTTCTTAAGCCTGGCGGCGCAGGGTACGCCTAAAATCTTCTGAGTTCGCCTTCCAAATTACAGAGACACGGAACACTCTGTCTGGCATAGGAACTTCAATTTATTAGCTGCAGCTAGGTACAGTTGTCCTAGAAGTACATCAGTGGTAGGTTCTCAGGAGACTGCCACTTCAATTTGTGGCTCACAGTCTTTTGTAGCGCTTGAATCCCCTAAAGCAACAACCCCCACAAGGTGCAATAAAAATACAAATCATCCACAAGAAAACATTCTTTGTACAAGATACAGGATAATGGGTAATAGAAATTCCTTCCCTAAGGTCGTGTTCTCTCCCCGACCCTATAGGTCAGGAGGCATAGCCATTCCTAGGTTGAATTAATTTATGACAGGACGTGTTTGCGTGTTGAAGATGGTGATTCGTAAAACAACTGAAGAGGCCGAGAACGGTCACCAAGGGTCAATAGATGGTTATCTGGGGAATTAGTTGCTTCGAGCCGGGTCTCAGAATGGACTTAGCTCGGGGAAACAGGAAAGGTCGTGTAATATGTGCAACAGTATAGAACGTGAAAGAAACGCTATGAAGGTTGAAGGGGCCTGAGTGAGGGCAACAGCGTAGTGGTGTTATAAGCAAAGATGGGGCCGTATTTTGAATTTCCTCACAACTTGTGTGCATTATATGTTCCGCCTGCTGATCTGGGCTGGCTGCCTTAGGCTCTTAGCTACTTGTTGTACCATCTAGTTGGACATGTCAAACTAACTACACTGCAATTAAATATTTTAAATTAGCATAAATGTTTAATGATTTTAAGCACATCACTGGTTACATTGTATTCTGCTTTTATGATTCTAAATCAAATCGAATAAAGCATATTTGAGTCCTGCTTTATCGATGCAAGAGTCATTTTTGATGTGGCTCCTTTTGTTTATCCTTCATTTATAGAGAGACTACTTTGTGCCGAATCCTGCTGCATTTTGGATATGACTTTCGATCTGTAGCTCTCTGGGGGTTAAGTTCTCAGTGCAACTGTCCTTTGCACAAGTTCTCTTTCGGCACAATCATTTTTGTCTTGGACCAGCTTATGGCCCCCAGCTGGGACACTCTCATAAGTCATGCCCACATTGATTCTGTCGCTACTTGTGTCAGACCGAGAGTGCAAATGTCCTCCAGACAAATCTTATTGTATGCGTGCATTGATAATGATATTACATTTCATAAATTTTTCTTAAGTTGTTCATATGCAAATTGCACATAAGGATTTTTAATACTTTACCCAGCAGACCAGGACATTATGCACTCCTATTCATCTTCTATCAAGCTGGAAAGATTTTTACTCATGATCTTAAAAGTCTTTTATTGTATATCCTTCTTACTGTATTTATTCATTTTGTATGATTTATGTTGTAATGATTTTAACTAATTGAAAACTAAATATTTACTTACTTCCTGTATGAAATTGTGATTATATAGGGAAATACATGTTTTTTTTGGATCATGTGGTTTTTATTACTTAACATTCATACGGTGACTGTTTTTATTAACAAGGGTTTATAATGATATTGAGGGAATGGGATTTCATCTGAATTAAATTCATGTTTGAATTATTGACTTCGTTTTCTCTGGTGAAGGCTTTCATAAATATTTGGTGGGCTACTACGATTGTCTACCTTGGCTTGGACATACTCTGATTTATCGTGACTTTGATTTCAGATATTTTCTTTTGTTGCACTTTGCTTAAAGTGGAACTGAGGATTGACTTTACTTACGTGCTGAGCATTTGGATGTATCATTTGTGACAAGCATTTTAAATAATACCACAGGTATGTCACTCTTTTCTCTCTGATGAGACTCTTCTCAAACAGTTATTGTTGTGTCTGCAGACACGTGTGAATAATATGAGTTACTTTTATGGCTTTTGAATGTTTGAATTTACACAAGCAACAATAAACCTATTATGTATTCACAGGTAGGTTACTTCAATCCCCTTTTTGAGGTCTCTTGTACCCAGCCATGGAAGTATTTTGGACACAGGTGACAATTATGGGTTGCTCTTTGGGACATTCATTTTATTTCTCTATTGGTTGATTTCTAGAGACACTCAGATTTATTAGTCTCTGAACACTGTGGTATTTTATGTAATGAATATCTATTGTTCTTATGTACGTATAACTGTTGCGTTGTAGCAGTCAGCTCAATTTATCAGTTGCAATTGGTTTATAGCAGTATATTGGAACCGTTTCAAAAAAATATAATTACATTTTAGGATTCTTATTTTCTAGTATTGTTATGAGTACTCGTATAAGCACAAGCACTTTTAACAAGAGATGGTATTTATATTTAGCCAAAATTGTAACGGTGTTGCTATTAATGATAATAAGGATTGCACTACTGGTTGTTAAACCTGGGTTGTCTACATGCTATTAATGACCATCTATTTGTATATGAGCAGCAATATTTTCAATTTAGATTTAGCTTTTTCATTACCGCTGTATATAGCATAGTGACTAATAATGTATGAGGAATATAAAGCATAGTTACGATGTATTTAGCTATTTTTACAGTCTGTTGTCTATATTTATCAACATGCCTGTGAGTTTCTTTGACTGATAGGGCGTGCACACTATTTATTGGTCTATTGTCATGTGATCAAGATTGCGTTCCTGCGATCGAAACGCGTCATGATCAACACTGAGGTCTATGGAATCTATTAAAACACTTTGAACGAGCAACTTGGAGTCTGTGCGTGTTGTGGTCTGGATGTTCCCATCGTGAAGGGAGGTGGACCAGGATTGTGCAATTTTCATGTATATGTGATCAAGACCCTTTCAGGGTCGAAACGAGTCATGGCTGCCAAGGTCTTCATGAGCTAAAATAAAGTCTTTGTAACCAGGAACGAATTGTGGTCCGTGCTCCATTTTCTGGGTGAAACCGGCGACGCAAAGGTGGAGTACATTGAATATATACATACATACATGGCAAATTGAACTTACTTCTGTGGGCTCCCTCATTTTGCAGGCAACTCTGGTATATATATATATGGCTGCTGGGTTGTGGGAGGCCCATCTTATTAAAGAAGCCATATTCATGCATTCTTCGCGTGCGTGCTCTTTTCCATTTGGAAAACAGGATCTTTATTTAATATGCTGGGCACTTGCCATCACATTACTTTGATGCTGAAATCTCTGCAATAAAGCACTTCACTTAAAACATCACGCACGGGTGAGTGCTTGCAATGTTCAACACTCCGTCCATCATCCCCTTTGGTTTTGCTTTGTTCGCCCTAAGTTGGCAGGGTATGCCCAGACGTGGGTCCCTTGCTCACTTTGCCACTGGATTCAAGCTAGCCTGGCTGATGACGGCTGATTAGCCAGAAACCGGTCCCAGGATGCTTGTTTCCAGTCCAGGGAAGACATGGCTTGGTAGTTCGGCCTGGACAGTTCCCATGAGGCACAGGGTCAGACTGATTTGCATATGGCCATGACTGAACTGGGGTGGCGGAGTGAGCTAAAGAATGATGATGGATTAAACCCAGATCAGTCGACTGGGGGTGAGTGCTTGCAATGTTCAACACCCTGTCCATCATCCCCTTTGGTTTTGAGAGTGTTGCAGATGGTCATCGCTGTAGGTCAAAGAGCAGACCAGGTGGCCTGGCTTGACTTTGCTGTACTGCAAAAAGCCAGTCAGGATTTTCACCTTTCTTCTTAGGAGGAGCTCATCGGATGTCAACCAAGGGTCCAGGACCTGGGAGGCACCTGTTGCGGATCAGGAACTCACTCCAGCCGAGGCCAGTAGGGCTCAGGCAAGACCAGTTGCAGGTCTAGGCAGCTCTAGTGCAGCTAGGCAGATGCAGTGAGGCCTTTGTTATTACTCTGTAGCTCAGACAGGGCTTCATTCCACTGACCCTTGGAGTCACTCAGGTTAGCCTGGGATCAAGGGAGCAGGTTCACTCAGAGATCAAGCCAGTCCTCAAACAGCAGCGCAGTCCCCTGGTGGCAGTCCTTCTGTTATGTCCACAAATCCAGGAGTTTACTGATGAGGTTTTCTGAGGTTCCAACATTTATACCTGGTGCCAGCCTTTGAGTTTGGGGGAACACCCTCTCCTACCCCCACATCTGGTTCTTGGAAATTCTTCGCTTCTTTTGTCATGGCTCCAAGATGTTTAGGGTGATGAAAGACTGCCGTCAGGTTCCTTTGTGTTTGCTGGAGGCAGACCCCTTTAATGTACAAGTGGGCCAGGGAACAGTTACGCCCCCCCAGGCATTCAATGTTCCCACAACAAGTTGAACAAGAGGCTTTTCTCCAGAACACATGGCAGTTCACCATTCATTATAATTCAATGTAGGATGTAGGCCTAATGCATTTCTGGCAAACTGCCCTTCCTCAGGAGTAATTATGTTAAAAAGATCATATGCGTATGTTTGATCAGTCATCACTGCATTCATTGGATGCATTTGGTGGAGAGTAGATTACACTATTTTAGTTTTGAGTTTTGCATCTATAGCATGTTTTATTTGGTGCTGGTTATTGCTGATACTCATTTGACCCTTGATGTGGCTCAGGGGCTCCTAAATCAAACTTCTCCACCGCAAACAAGCCAGTTTGCACCAAGACTGTGCTGCTCGCATTGAAATACAGTGTGAGACATTTCTAGCCTTTCTCTTCGCCCAGCAGCATGGACGTTCCGCGAAGGACCGCCAGTGCAAAGCTCCAGCCCGCCCGTGTCTGCAACTCCTAGACTGCTTTTTGTACCACACCAACAGCCTCCCAGAGACGCTCTCTCTACTCCTCGCGTCCCTCTCCAAGGTGAATGGGGCACTTAGCCCAACACATGAGAACATGAATCTTCAATGGGCCTAATTTGGTACTGTATCTGACCTGTGCACTAATGCGGTCGGCCTGAACTTTTGACTTTGACCCGGTCCTGCGTGACCAGATAGCCACGGTTAGCGCTTTATGTTTTTAGGTGCTATTTTTGACTTTAGTCTTTAAAAATTCAGAACTCCGGTTCTACTGATTGAAGTTTTGTTGTTTTGTCCTTATTTTATTTATTAAATTTGACTCTATATTTCAACTTGGTGTTGGATCCTTTTTGTGTGTTATTTTCACTGTTTTACAGTTTGAAGTGTTGCACAAATGCTTTACATATTGCCTCTAAGTTAAGCCTGACTGCTCTGTGCCAAGCTACCAGGGGGTTGAGCACAGGGTAATTTAGGGTCTGTGTGTGCCTTAACCTGACGAGAATTGTGGTTGTTACCTGCCCAAAGCACACCCCAGTCAACCAATTTGAGGAATTGGGTTGGTGGTTGACTGGGGTGTGAGACCTGGTCAAGCAACATCTACAGTCCCCTACAAGGTGAACCACAAAAAGTCACTACATTAACTTGGGTTACTTGGCACACAAACAGTCAGGCTTAACTTAGAGGTAACGTGTAAAGAATTTATGCAGCACACAAACAGAAATAAAGTGAAAACACCACACAAGGAAAATCCCAAACCAACTTTGAAAAATAGATGATATTTTAATAAATTATTTGACACCAAAAAGAACAAAATCCAATGAGTAAAAGGGATGATACTGAATTTGAAAGAAATAAGTGAAAATAGTGCCATAAAGCATAAAGCACCAACAAGCGAAATCTGGTTGCACTGGACCGGAACAAAGTCAAACGTTCAGACCGACTGTGATGGAGCGTGGAGCACCTACAGGGACCTGGCTTGGCCCACTGAGCAAAAGCACCGTAGCCTGGGTTATGTTGACGTCGAAGAACCTGTCGATGAGTAGGATGCGGGATGCAGCCGAATCGATGCTTTGATGTCGAAGCGATGCGTAGGTATTGATCCTCACAGTGGCTGTAATGCGCTAGTACTGATCCACTCAGCAGCAGTGATGCATCAGCTCTGATCGATAATCACAGACTGCGATGCAGAGTTGTCGTAGTCGAGCCTGCTGTCGACTAAGATGCGAAGACCTCCAGCCGATAAGAGCATCGCACAGTGGTGGTAACAAAGGTGATGCGTTGGGTTGAGCAACAGAGCAGAGTCGATGCGCCTGTTCTGGTCACGCAACAGAGTGGATGCGCCGGTTCTGATCCATGCAGCGGTGCTGATGTACCGGTTCGAGAGGGGATGTGTGGGTTTGGCTGAAGCAAGAACCGTAGGCCCACTTCCAAGGGTCCAGGATTGGGGTGGCATCACTTGGCAGCGCAGAGTCCAGGTGCAGAAGCAGGGTAGTTGGAAGTCTTTTATGTCCCTGAGACATCAGATCAGGCCAGCCAACTAGCCCTTGGAGTCACTCTGGGTTCTGGGGGTCAAGTGATGCAGATCCAGTCCTCCTTACCCAGACCAGGAGGGTTGCAGGCAGCAGGTCAGCACAGCAAGAAAGCAGTTCTTTCAGAGCAGCAGTCCAGCAGAGTGGCAGTCATTAAGCAACACAGCAGTCCTTACTGGCAGACTATCCACAGGTCCAGAAGTATAGTGAAGTGGTAGTGTCTGAGGTCCAGCTCGTATACCCAGTGGTGCCGTTGAAGTGGGTAGAATTCAAAATAGGATCTTTGAAGTGTACAGAGGCCCTCTCTTCCTGTACTGGCTCCAGACTCACTACAGGGGGGTATGTAACCCTTTGTGTGGGGACAGGGCACTGCCTATTCAGGTGTAAAGGTGAGGCTGTGCCCACTTCCTCCCTCCGATCCTCCCAAGATGGCCCATCAAGTCACACCTAAGCTCCCATTCTGTGTGGCTGCCTAGGGAGAATACACAAAGGCCAGCTGTGACTATCTCTAGGTGTGTATCATAGACAAGCTGCAGGCACACAGGGCTAAGAGCAGAAAAATGACATCTTTCTAAAAGTGGCATGTTTAAAATCGCATCAATAAATCTGACTTTGCTATTCAATTTCATAGGTAGTAAACATGACTTATCTACTGCCTCTTAATTATGAATTACAGCTTTTTGAATATAATAAGGAATCCCCAATGTTATCCTATGATAGGGGTAGACCTCACAGTGGTGAAAAACAAATGTAGGAGTTTTTCACTACCAGGACATGTAAAACCTAAATGTACATGTCCTACCTTTTACTTATACAGCATCCTGCTCTATGGGCTACCTAGGGCCTAACTTAGAGCTGATTTATATGTAATAAAAGGGGAGTTTAAGGCTTGACCATGGATTTTAAATGCCAAGTCGACATGGCAGTGTGACACTGCCTTCAACCTGCAGTGGCAGGTCTAGGACAGTTTTTACAGGGCTACTTAGGTGGGTGATACAACAAGTACCACAGGCTCACTAGTAGCATTTAATTTACAGGTCCTTGGTATTTATGGCATGCCACTCTACAAGGGACTTATAAGTAAATTAAATGTGCCAATTAGGTATATGCCAATCAAACCATGTTTGGGGGGGTGAGCACCGGCAATTTAACATTGGTTAGCAGTGGTAAAGTGCACAGAGTCCTAAAGCTAACAAAAACAAATTCAGCAAAACCTGAGGCAAGCATGCAAAAAGTTTAGGGGAAGACCACCCAGGCTGACAGGTCTAATAACCAACAACCCAATTTCTTACACCTTACAATGGTGAAAATTAATTTAGGTGTTTTTCTCTACCAGGACATAAAAAACACAAACCCTCATGTACAACTTTTGAATTACAGGGCACCATGAGACTTTAGTGCCTACCTCAGGGTAACTTATATCACTAAAAAGGAAGGTTTAGGGCTGGCAAAAGTTTTATGTTTATGGCAATTTAAAACTGGACTTCAGGCTGCAAAGGTAGGCCAGGTACAAGTTTTAAAGTTGTACTTTACTGGGTGTCGCAATGAATGCTGCAGGACCAGTAGTAGCATTTAATTTACAGTCCTTGGGTACATGGAGTGCCATGTACTAGAACGTATAAGCAAATTAAATGTGCCAATCGGGTGTAGGTGTTAATTTTTTAGGGGGAGAAAACACGCACTTTAGCACGAGCCAGCAGTGGTAAAGTCCTATAGAAACACAAACGATTTCAGCAAAGCAGAAGTTGAAAAGGCAAAATGTTTGGAGGTGATCCTGCAGAGAGGGCCAGGTCTAACACTAGTGTGACTCTCAACACCCTTACCATGCAGTTCAATCATTCAGTTATTTTATTCTATCTGAGTGTTATCTGCCACATCAGAAAAAGAAAAGGGAAAAGCTCTGTTACCTCAATGCTGACAATATATACTGAATCCGGATGGTTGATGTGCATAGTAGTTACCTCAAGATCTACCTCTCAACCTGCATGGAAAGGTTTGTGATTCACTGAAACACAGTTAATGGTCTCAAGAACATGGAGCCTATTATTCCTACTCTTCGGCGGCTCGTTTTCTATGGTGGAGGAGCATTGCCCTCCTTGCTAGCCTCAAAACTTGAAATTTAGATTTTTCACAGCCTGGTGGGCAGAAAATCTGGATTTTATTAAAGACACGGAGGCTAAGATTATGCAAATCTCCTTTATTGCGCAGCTCACAGCAGCAACAATGAAGAGATCCAGAACTTCAAAACATTCCAGCATAGTATATAGTCCATGTGGACAAAGTCTTCTCTCTTCTTTGTGCGGCAAACAAGAAAAAACTTTAAAATCCTTTTTTTGAAAGTTTAGCGAAGACTTCCATAAAATCCTCGGAACATTTAATCTGCAAGACAAAAGAACATCATTTAGCTATTCCCTGGGTGGTTTTAGTAGAGGAGGGATAATCTTAGCCTCCGTGTCTTTAATAAAATCCAGATTTTCTGCCCACCAGGCTGTGAAAAATCTAATTTTTTTGGCATGACACGGAGGCCAACATTATGCAAGTTTAAAGTGTGTTCAACACATTATCAATAACATGTGAAACAGGTTTAAAATAACATCTTTTGAAAATGCATTCATTTGACCAGTCCGCAGCCCTAAGAATGTCTTGAAGGCCACCATCAAGAATAAAGGCTTTGGAAGCCGAGGCCCCTCTAAGAGAATGTGCACCAAAAACAGAAATATCAATTCCAGCTTCCTTCATAACATCCTTAACCCATCTTGCTAAGGTGGGGGAGGAAATTGCTCTATGGGGAGTCTTCTGAAATATTAATAATTGATCAACAGAACCTCTTAACCTTAATGTTCTTCTTTCGTACTCCAACAGACACTTCACTACACACAAACATTTGTTCTGTGAAAAAAAGGGGTAGGAAACAGAAGTTGACATAGTTTTAGCTCGTTTTTTTGGGAAGAAACAAACTCCCTCAGTTTGATAAGACCTACTGGTGGTATCTAAGGCTTTAACATCTGACATTCGTCTGAAGGAGACGAGGCACAGTAAAACAGTGAGTTTATAGGACAGTTTCTTTAGTGAGAGAGTAGAATTCTCACCCCAATCGGTAATTACTCTTAAGAACATCCCTCACATCCCATAAGGCAGAATATTTAGGCAAAGGTGGATTTACAACACGCAAACTTCTCATGAGTTTTTTTAGTTAATAAGTTTTGGCCTACCGAGGTACCATCTACCAAGCAGTGCCCTGCTGCAATGGCCGATCTATAGACATTAACAGTTCGATAAGCCAGGCCTGAAGCAAAGATTTCAGCCAAGAAATTGATAACTTGAATTAGGTCAGCTGAAATGGGATTGTAATTCCGTCAAAGGCACCAGCAAACCCATATACGCCAAGCCAGTCTATAAGCTTTCCTTGTGACAGGTGCCCAGTACTCTGATATGAGTCTGAAAGCGCTCTCCGAAAGTCCTGGGAGCTGCCACTGTCTCCTGAAATCCTCCATGCCATCAGAGACAGGTGGCCCTGAAGTACAAGGGGGTGACATTCTCCCTGAGGACCTGTGATTATTTCCTCAAAGGTGGGCATGAGAATTGAAAAATCTACACTCATCCTCATCAGGATGGGAAACCATGCCAGGGATCTCCAGAGGGGAGTTATTACTACCACTCTTTCCTTGTTTCTCCAAACTTGTAGAAGAAGTCGAGCATGGCAAAAGGAGGGAAAGCATAAGGTCTCAAACCAAGCCAATTCTGAAGGAACGCATCTGCACCCAAGGCCTGAGGGTCTGGCCTCCATCTGAAAAATGTGGGCAGTTGAGTGTTGACTCTGTCTGCAAACAGATCTATTCCAAAGGGTCCCCATACCAACTGGATGGTCAGAAACACCTCTCTGTTCAGTTTCCAATTGCTCGAATCTTTGAAATTCCTGGAGAACCAGTGTGCTACCCCATTGTTCAAGCCCGGAATATGTTTGACAAACACCGAGATACCCTTGCTGAGGCAATACACCCAGAAATTCTTGACTAGGTCTGAGAGTCCTTTTGAATGAGGGCCTCCCATCTTGTTCATGTATCTCACAGGAGATACGTTGTCCATGCGAAGCGTGACTGAACACTTCATCAAACCCTTGGTAAAGCTCCGGATTGCGAAGGAACCTGCCAGTAGTTCTAGGCAGTTGATATATAGTTCCTTCTCTTGGGTTGCCCAGAGTCCCCCTGTCGATGAGTCGCCACATGTGGCACCCCATCCCTCCAAGCTCACATCTGAGTCTATTATTAAGTCTGGTTCTTCCCCAAAGATGGCCTTGCCGTTCCAAGCCTCTGCATTCCACAACCACCAGAGTATCTCTTCCCTGGAGTCTGAGTCCAGGTAAACTATCTGAGAATAGGAAGGATGCCCTCTTAGGGCTTTGCCCTTGAGTCTCTGAAGGGCCCGATAATATAGGTGTCCCGGATACATGGCTTGGATAGTCGAGGACAACTGGCCCAGAACCCTTGCTAAAGTTCTTAGCGAGAAAACCTTGTTCTTTAGAATTTCCCTTAACTACTTCCTGAGTTTTCTGAGTTTTTCCCCTGGCAATTTCAATTCTGCTTGGACTGTATTTACCGTAAAGCCCAGGAACTGTGTGTCCTGACTTGGAGTTGTTAATGATTTTTTGGTGTTTATTAAGAAATCCAGTTGTTCTAAGAGTTTTTTTGTGAGGTCTGTGTGTTTGAGAGCCACCTCTTTGGATTGGGCCATTATTAAAATGTCGTCCAGATACAAAATTAGTCTTACTCCTTTGCTTCTTAGCCAGCCTGCCACTGGGTGCAGTACCTTGGTGAAGCACCAGGGGGCTGATGACAAGCCGAAGGGGAGGCTGCAAAACTGCCATAGCTTGCCCTCCCAAAAGAATTGGAGAAACTTCTGATGTGGGGGCCAGATAGAGATGGTCAAATATGCATCCTCCAGATCTAGCCGAGTAAGCCAATCCCCTTTTCTTAAAACATCTCTCAGGAGGTGTATTCCTTCCATTTTGAAATGGTGGTAAACCACCCATTGGTTTAGGTCCTTTAGGTTTATAACGGGTCTCATCTTTGTGTCCTTCTTCTCTACTAGAAAGACATTGCTGACAAAGCCAATTTCTTTTCCCTCTTGGATTGAAACTTTGGCAAACAGGTCTTTTACCTCTTGTGTCACCAACGCGGAATCTTTTTGCGAAAAACGTATTTCTCTGGGAAGTCTCTCTTGCACGGGTATGAATTCTATCTTGTAACCTTTGACGGGATCTAGTACCCAGGGGTCTTGGCTCACCATGTTCCAGTTCCCATAAAAGAGGCCTAGCCTCCCTCCCAACGTTATAGGGGTATCTGAAAGGTCTTTAGTTGCTCTTACCTGCTGAAAAGCCTCTTTGTCTTCTTTCACCCCTGAAACCTCTTCCTCGGAATCTTTGTTGCTGGGGGTAGAAGGATGATTGAACTCCAAAGCCAGATTGGGAGGATCTTCCTCCTCGTCCCATGAAGGGTCTTGATGAGAAATTCCCGCGGTTGGGGAACTGACCCCGCATTCTCCTGGCCCTTCCAAAAACTCTGTTGTTAAAGACTTTTTTAATATCTTTTTGTGACTTTTAAATGGAGTTGAAAACTCCTACGTATTTGGCCATCTCTTTAATAAATTCCTCGCCAAAGAGGAGGCCCTGAGAGGAAGCTCCCCCCTCTTTGTTGGCTAGCTCAACTAGCTTGGGATCTATTTTTAAGAGCTCACTCTTTCGTCTCTCAATTAAGAGCGCAGTGTTTGCATTGCCCAGTAGGCAAATTGCTCTTTGCGCCCGTTGGCGCAGCTCCTTTGGGTCTATGGGAGTATTGTTAAGGTAGGCTCCTTCGGCAAGCTCAAACATTTTAGTCAGAGGACCCGTAATGTCCAAGAGTCTATCTTGACAGGACTTGAGGCCCTTGTCAAGTCCTTTTCTTGGGTCTCTCCCGGTTTTGGCAATAAATGCCACCACTTTGCTGTCTAAATCGGGGGTCAGAGCTATCTTATCAGGCAGAGAGGGGTGAGGACATTCAGATCTAAGTCGAGATCTGACCTCCTTGGGGATCTCTTTATAGAGCCAGAAAGAGAGGTATTCCCCTATGTGTTGCGAGTGGACCCACTCGGGAGAGATGGGGTGTTTTATGATGAGTGGGTCAAACATATATTCCCCAAAGGGGTCAACGATTCCCATCTTAGAACCTGAGGCCCTTGATGCCTCACCTGAAGTATCCACAAATTCACCTTCCTCCTCAGAGTCAAAGTCAGAGGAGTAGGCGAGATCAATCTCGTCCTCCTGCCCATTGTCACTGTCAATACGGATGGGTAAAGCCGGGACTTTATGCTGCCCATCTATTGTGTACGAAGCACCATCATTGTCACCGCCAGAGCGTGAGGTCAAAACGGTAGGGTTGGAGCCCTTAGGTTTTTTTGTACCTTTAGGAGGGTTGTTGCTAATTGGTCTTTTCCTTTGCGCTATTGTAGGGTCTGTGGGGTCCTCCTGAGGTTTTGTGGACAGCCAGCCTTTTTTGATAAGCTTTCAAGTTTTTTATTAATGGTGTCATCAAGTGACCCCATTACCCTATCTAGGGCCTTGTTAATTAGTCCCTCTAATTTCTCTTCCATAACGCTGGTTGAGGGATTTGAGGACATAGCTAGGAATAAGGTCAGGCGTTGGGTTATCAGGGCAGTGAGATATCAAAAACAGATTGGGATGTTCGGTACATAAAATGGCTGCTTGGTTGTTATGGTAACATAGCTTGGTTCCAGGGTGTTCAGTGTTACTACTGGAAGCCCTTTCTCTATTTTCATGGCCGTTGCCAAGGGCTTTTCCTTGAATTTGAGCTAGTGAGGGCCCTTTCTCTATTTCTATGCGTTGCCCCTTCTTCACAATCTTTTTTTCTTTTAATTTATTTTTATCAGTGTAGACAGTGCAGCCCTGTCGGTAGCCTTGGGCTAAGGTGAAGCATAAAGTGCGGAGTTAATGAGGTGAGGATAAGAATTTATGTCCCCGAGTTGTAAAATTATTTACTTTCACTCCGTGAGCATAGTATTTGTTTGTTTAAGTATCCTGTTTGTGCTCACACGAAAAGGTCTTTACTGTCTCTCGTTACCTAGGCAACCCAGTGTGGCCTCTGCGTGTCACAGTTGAGGCCGCTGGGTTACCAGGAAGACAGAGCCAGCACGTCTCTCGGCACACGGTCGGCGTTCAAAAGACGATCCCATGGGAGGGAAGCTCTCTACGGCCTGAAGAAGCCGAAGAAAGCTTGGCAAAAGTGAGTCGGATGGGGACAAGAGATGTCTCCGTTCGACTCCGATTATTTGAAGCAGTACAATTACATAATTTACAAGGAGGAGGGGGCATTCTCGGGTTAAAGAAAAACGAATAAGGGAAGATCAAGATCGGCGGTCATGAATAACAAAGCCGGTTAAAAGACAGAGTCCACAAGAGACACGAAAGAATAATTGAATGAAATTAAAATTAAACAGTTGAATCAAATTAATAATAAACAAAGTAGTAGTACTGCTTATGGAATTAAAATTAGAAATAGTACTGCTTAATGGGTGAGGTGGGGAGGGGGTCCAGCCACCCAATCAACCAGTCACCACAATCTAGTCATAAAACATGCTCAAACAGGCACACATCAGAGAAGCGAAAGAAAAGAGTACTTATCTTGTGAGCAGCAGCAACAAAGAAGGGAGAAGACTTCGTGCACATGGACTATATACTAAGTTCGAGATCTCTTCATTGTTGCTGCTGTGAGCTGCGCGACAAAGGAGATTTGCATAATGTTTGCCTCCGTGTCATGCCATAAAATTAAAACGATAATAAAATGGGTTTATTATTGCTTTCTTTTTCAAGTTTTTGTGGTCAGGCCGAGTCTTGGGGGTGGGGCCATTATGGGAGTAGTCACAAGGGGGAGTGGTGGGCACTGC
This sequence comes from Triturus cristatus, assembly GCF_964204655.1. Lineage (NCBI taxonomy): Eukaryota > Metazoa > Chordata > Amphibia > Caudata > Salamandridae > Triturus > Triturus cristatus. The sequence continues at coordinate 459,863,991 of NC_140590.1, read as the reverse complement.
TATCAGTGTGTATGCCAGTTTGGCCGGCTGTTTAAGGACGGCCAAACCGACATGCACACTGAGCTGTCTCCAACCCAAGCTGCATTGCCGGGATGGAGACAGCAAGCACAGACTCCTGGTCCTTCTGGGAGCTCAAATTTATGGCGCTCAGGCCAATCCTGATGCTGCTTTCATGCTGCTAGCTTGAGAGCAGCATCAGGATTGGTCACAGGGCAGTCTAGGAGCCTGCGCTGCAGCGAGGACTCTGAGGGTGGCAGGTAAGTTCTTTTTTCCGGTGTTTTCTTCATCGTCTGTTGCCCCCCATCCCCTCTGCCCTGCCACTCTGCCCACACACTAGCCGCTGCTGTTTCTACTGTAGGAACAATAGTAAGGAAGCGGCAGCAACAGCTGTGGTCAGCTGTGCCCGAAGCAAGGGATGTAACAAAGAGCACCACAGGACCAGCGGCCACATCACACATGGGCACAATGATTGAAAAAGAGTAGTTTGTAAATATTAATTTAAATGATGAGAATGTTTGCAGTATTTGTAAACTTGTAACTGACGCAGAAACACTGCCATTCTGCCACATCTGCTTTGAGCTGAATTTAGAAGGGCTGCCAAGAGCCAGCCTTTTACATACCAGCTCATTAAGGGACACAAAGATTGTTTTGAGAAATATCATCTAATTGCCAACCAAGAGTGTCCATGATCTAAACTCTACAAAAGCACCTTAATATTCCTTCTCCTTAGACGGCATTCTGGACTGACTCATTATTCTTGATGAGCCTAGCCCTGGAAAACCTTTTTTAGGTAGCCATACGCTTTATAAAACACACATAATAAAAATAATATGATCACAGGTTATGCCTGCGAAAACCGAGATAACATTCTAAATTTAATAGCTATGTAGTAACTACCTGTACTAAGGCACCTTGCTGACAACAGCAAAACCAGCTTTTGCATTCTCTTCTTGACGCTTAACTTTTTCCTCTAGCACAGGAATATTCTGCACAAAAGATCACATATCAAAAACACACTAATACATTTTGGAAAAATGTATTCCCATTCAGTAAACATGACAAATGTGACTTTGAATCCTGTTCAGATTAAATAATATGAGAGATGCTGTGCATGGTACCAGCCAAACCTCTGCTAAATAGTCCCTTTTGATGCAAGCATTTGTACCAGTAACCCTTATGGATGCTACATTTTATCATAGGATGTGAAGAGAGCACTCTGCCTGAGTTCCTCCTTGAGCAAGGGTTTCAAGAAATAAGCGTCCAATGCTAAACTTTATACTTGAAGCCCCTGCTCTAAATTTCATTTTACCCCAACATCCATTTCACATTCAGGCATCTTATGAAACCAGTAATCTACCTGCAATTTTTTTGTTGACTCAAATTCCATCCATGTGACGTTCCAGTTTTCCAGAAGCTTCTTCTCGGTCTCACGGTTTCATTTTCCGTACTGTTTACTCACTTCAGCTTCATTTCCTTCCTGTAGATTATTCACCCTGATTAATTTTACTTTCACTGTGTGATTATTATATATTTTATTCCACTGTATTCTCCTTGTGGTAAACGCGCCTGTTTGTTCTGATGCCCCAAATGCCAGCTGGCAAAGAGCACTAAATTAACTGGAGACTATTCATTACACTTGTCTACTCAAAAACAAACAAAATAAAATAATGTTCTGACATGCTGGGGTGTTATGTTTATGCTTAAGCCATCTGGAATGTTGGCTATGTCATATGATGGGTCATGCTCTGTGTATGTTGATGGTGGCAGTTGGAGAGTCGCCAGTCAGTTTTCTCTGCAAGTGTGTATTGTTATAATGTGTGCTTCACAAACATTTTCCTTGAGACCTCCTCAACCCTTCTTGGCTACCACTGGGGAACCTCCTATAAAGTGGAAGAAATGGAGAGAATATTTTTTTAAATAGATACGATAGAGGAAGCGGAGGAGGAACTGTCTCAAGTACAAAAAAAGAAAATACTTTTACACTCCTTGAGGTCTCAGGGACTTAAAGTGTATAACTCCATTGAAAAAAGATTCGGGCAGCTAGAGATACTGACGTGTTCCCGCATGCATTAGAGGACCTGGATGTTTATTACTCTACTTCAGTATGTAGTGCTATTGATCATCACACCTGTTTTGGCAGGAAACAAAGGAAATCAGAAACAATTGAGGAGTTTGTAACTGACTTCAACAATTGGCACTCATTAATGGATTTGGGACACTGGATGATGAGTTTGCTCGAGACCAAATCAGCATGCATGTCAATAATAAATGTTTACAAGAATGATTGTGGGTGCTAGGAGAATGACAATTATCATAATTGGTAGTTTTGGTTAAAAAAGCAGAGATTTTGTGCAAGTGTGCAAAAGTGATTGCAGGTGAAACTAAGGATGATCAGAAAGATGTTGTATGCAAAGTAAAGTATAAGGTTACAAAAGATGTAACTAATCAGAAGGTATGCAAGAAAGATGAGTATAAACCAAGGGAGAAAAGGTGTTATAGATGTGGGAGTAGGGATCACCTTGCATATAGCAGAAGGTGTCCAGATAAGAACCCAAAATGTGGAGAATGTGGTATTATAGGTCACTTTGCTAAAGTTTGTAGAAAAGGTAAAAGCATAAGAAAGTTTCCATGGTTTCTTGTGAAACTGATAATTCGGATTTTGACACATCTAATGGAGAAGGAACATCCAAGGCAGTGGAGTGTGTTTTGGGTGTCAGTGATGATAAGGTTAATCATCTTAATATACAATGCAGAAACAAAGCAGTTTGTTCAATACGGTTTGGGGAAATTAAAATTTTCATCATGGCAGATTCCGGGTCTCCTCATATGATTATTGACAAAGTTCAATGGGAAAGGAAATTTGTAAGAACTTTAGGACCATCCTTATTACTCCCAGATGTAGCTCTAGAAAATTTACTGGAGAAAGATATCTCTCAATTGCTTATAGAGAACTATTTTTTTTAGTTCAAATGAAGCTCAGCGACAGGAAAATTATTTGTTGCAGGTGAGGGACCATCTGTCCTGGGATGGATAGATCAGAGACAATTGTAAATAAGTCTTAGTAATGAATGATAGTGATCAGCATGGTCTTCGGTTTAAAAGAGAGTTTCCGGAAGTCTTTTCTGGCAAAATTTGCAGTTTGGATGTGTATGTGCAGAACATTATTTAGAGAAAAAAAAGCCAAACCTGAAGTCCAAAAGTCAAGAGATATACCATGGGTTCTAAGGGATGAAGTTAAGAAGAAACTGGATATCTTACTAAAAGGAGGCATTATAGAAGAAGTGGAAGCCTCTGAGTCGATTGCTCCTTTAGTTAGAGTGCACAAGGCTAATGGCAAAATCTGCTTATGCATTGATTTGAGAAGTTTGAATGACAACATTGTAGTGGAGAAATTTCCCCTACCAAAGATTAATGAGTTGATGGCTTTGACAAAAAACATGATGGTTTTCAATGATCGACTTGTCATCAGACTATCATCAATAGAATTACATGACAAGAGTAAAAGTTTAACAACCTTTATGACACTGCAAGGTTGTTACCATTTTGTTCGTATGCCCTTTGGGCTAGTTTCGGCAAAAGCCGTCTTTCAGAAACTGATGCATAAACTATTTAAGGAGCTATCTGGTGTAATTTATTTTCAAGATGACATATTAGTCATGGCAGAAACAAAATATTATAATTGATAGTAGAATGTCAAATATACTTGAGAAGTTGAAGAAGAGTGGTTTGACTCGAAGTGCCAATTTGGTGTTCAATCGCTAGATTATTTATGGCATGAAATCTCTACTGAGGGAATTAAACTTTTAAAAAGCTACGGAATGCGATAAAAAATCCTCCTGGTCCTCAGAACAAAGATGAGTTAGGTCATATTTAGGTTTAATAGATTTTCATGGAAAATTTCTACAGCGATTCTCAGAAAAAACACACAATTTGAGACAGTTACTAAAAAACAAATTCACATTTGTGTGAACTGAAAGTTTGCAAACTGAATTTGAAAATATGAAAGATGAATTATGTAAGGCCAAATTATTTTGCGGATTTGACCCAACACTTGCATGTATAATCACTAGTTATGCAAGTAATAAGGGCTTAGGAGCTGTTTTAACCCAGAAAAATGCAGATGGGGAAGAAGACACTGTTGCTTCTGCCTCCAGAGCGCTTTCTCCTGCAGGGGAACATTATACAGTTACTGAAAAAGAGACACTTGCAGTGGTATGGGGGTTGGAACTCTTTAGGAGCTTCATATGAGGACTTCATGTGGAGGTAAGATGTGACCATAAGCCTCTGGTCAAAATGTTATCGACTGAGGGTTTGTTGAAAGCTACACCCAGAAGAGCGAGAATGTTGGTGATAATACTTAATTGTAGACATTCTTTGTGTTATTTACCTGGTGGTAAAAATCAAGTAGCAAATTGTTTGAGTAGGATGCCCTTACCATTAGAGAAAAATCCTGAAGTGTGGGATGATATTAGTGTGACATGGGTGGATGAAAATATAAGAAACAAAGCTATGAGTGCAATAAAATGGAAAGAAGCTTGTGCCAAAGATGATATTTTAGCTAGTATCAGGACTTTAATTGTGGAACTAAGACACTTTTGGGAAGTGCGCAATGAGTTATCTGTGTTGGAAGATAATGTGTTAAGAGGAGAGAGAGCTCTTCACCCCAGGAGTCTTAGGGAAAATGTAATAAAAGTATGGCACGAGGAACTCCTAGGAATAGTTAAAAGCAAAAGGAGAGTGAAAGACGTTTATTGGTAGCCTGGTTTGGATGTTGGTTTAGATGTTGAGGTAGAGAGGTTTGTGAGGTTCATGAGGCATTGCAATCTGTGCTTGAAGCAGACAAATGGCAGACATCTATTAATCCCTGTCACCTGTTCTGTGTCCTGAAATGGCATGGGAAACGTTAACTTTTGATATAATGGGTCCCATTATTGATCAACAGGGGAATTAGTTTATTTTAGGAGCTTTTGACTATTTTTCAAAATGGCCCAAAGTAAAAAGTGTGGAGAGAGCTGATTCTGATAGTGTTATTTTGTTAATGGATGAATTGTTCCAAAGGAAAGGTTACCAAAAAAGGTGATTACTGACATTGGTGTACAGTTTAATAGTTCTAGTATAGAACAATTTTTAAAACATAATGGAATTGTAACGCCCTGAACATCTCAGGATCGTTTAACAGACACGACAATGAGGACGCAACCACTTGTGAAGGGTTAGTTCTTTTAATGAAGGCAAATAAAATACAAAGAACAAACAAAAGTTATAGTCACTGGAATCCTCCAGGCTAAGTACGTTACCAGCCCACAGCACGGATGGTCCTAACCGTCCTCTGCATATACGCCGATCCCGGCGTATGCCAACAGAGGGCAGAAATGAAATGGCCGACAATGCCAATCGGTAGGCTGTGAGGGGCACGAAGAGTGTTGGGGAGAATCGAGGAGTCAGGGAAACACCCAGCCGGGGTCTCTACCTGAAGGGAGCAGCCGCTCAACCTCTTCCTCAGACTGCACCGGGACGCGGAGTCACCTCCTGGTGATGCGTCACCGATACCCCAATCACAAGCAAGAAGACTGAACCGAGAGCAGCCGCTCGATCGATCCTGTGGACTTCCGAGTCTGTAACGCGGCAAACACCTCCTGGTGTGCGTTACAGCTGGCAGTCCCTGTGTCTCTGGTTGGGCTGGGAGTTACGACTCCAACCAGCAAAAGCGCCACTGTGCTTGGACTCAGCCGAGTCAAAAAGCGAAGCTCAATGGTTGACCGGTAGAGCTTCCGGGTCCTTCACAGGTGACGATGGGGCAAGACACGGCCCAGGGAGTAACGACTCGACCTACCTCCGTTCTTGCCTTACTGGAGCACCACTCCGGAACACTGCTCTTCACGAAGCAGGTACGTCGGTGTAAACACAATATCCGACAGCCTTGTACCTCCCGGTTCCTCCCTTTATAGGGCGTGTTTTCCTTGAGTTATGTAACAGCTCTCCTGTTTACATAAGGGCGTGTTTCCCTTGAGTTATGTAACAGCTCTCCTGTTTACATAAGGGCGTGTTTCCCTTGTATGACAGGAATTCTTGACAGTACATCCTCCCTCTCAGCGGCTCCCCACGGGTCCAGCGCTGGCAGGAAAACGCCGATGGAACAAGGAGACCAAGGGCGGAGCATGAACCCCTTCAGCCGGTTCCCATGAATGCTCCTCCGGGCCATAGCCTTTCCACGCAACCAGGTACCACAGCTTCCCCCTGCGCCATTTGGACGCCCGTATGCCCGACACTTCATACTCCACCTCCGACTCCACGCATACCGGCCTAGGTGTCCCAGACGGCTTGGAGGGTGCTGGTTTGAGCAATGATACATGAAAGACAGGGTGTATCCGCAATGACGATGGGGCAAGACACGGCCCAGGGAGTAACGACTCGACCTACCTCCGTTCTTGCCTTACTGGAGCACCACTCCGGAACACTGCTCTTCACGAAGCAGGTACGTCGGTGTAAACACAATATCCGACAGCCTTGTGCCTCCCGGTTCCTCCCTTTATAGGGCGTGTTTTCCTTGAGTTATGTAACAGCTCTCCTGTTTACATAAGGGCGTGTTTCCCTTGAGTTATGTAACAGCTCTCCTGTTTACATAAGGGCGTGTTTCCCTTGTATGACAGGAATTCTTGACAGGAATAGAGCAGAAAGTGACTTCAATTTATCATCCAAGTGGCAGTGGGGAAGTGGAATGCTTTAACCGTGTAATCAAAGGTTTGTTGCAGTTAGGAAAAGTAAAAAAACTGAATTTGAAACTGGGAATTTAAAAAATGGTGTGGATGTATCGCACTACGCCAACTGTGACGGGTTACAGCCCCTTTACCATAATGAGGGGTAGAGTTCCCTTTACCAAAGATAATCAAGGTTGGTTGCATAATTTCAAAGTTGGATCCTGATTAAGATGATGGTGGGACTGTGGCAGTATCACTGCCATCGTAACCATGTTTACCGCCTGTCATATTACAATGGCGGGCGGATGGTTGGTGGTTGGAATGACCGACTGCCACACATCCAACGGGATCCTTGAGCCCGCCAGTGCATCGGAGAGAGGTGCAATATCTAAAATGGTGGTGGTGCCTACAAGGCACCACTGTAGGGATTATGATGTCCCTTCCCGCAGGCCGTTCCATGGCGGTTTACCCAAGGGACATTGGTGGCCCATAGTGGGCTCCCTTCCCCCTGGGCCCTCAGTTTTGTCTTTTGCGGGGCACCTATGGTGCCCCCCACATATCCCAAAGCATACACAAGGAAATGATGGACAGAGCCCTGAAACTTTTCAGACACTCACCTCCGTCACAGATCTGGGTTGAAAAGCTAAAGAATGATGATGTATTCAACCCAGATCTGTGACTGGGGGTGAGTGTCCGAAACGTTTCAGCGCTCCATCCATCATCTCCTTTTGTTTGCTTTGTTCGCCCTAAGTTGTCACGGAATGCCCAGACATGGGTCCCTTTCTCACTTTGCCACTCGATTCAAGCTAGCCTGGCTGAAAAAGGGTGTTACCTAGAAACCGGTCCTAGGGTGTGTGTTTCTGGTTCAGGGAAGACCTGGCTTGGCAGTTCGGGCAGGACTGTTCCCATGAGGCACTGGGTCAAGACTGATTTGCATATAGCTGGGTCTGAAATGAGGTGGAGAAGTGAGCTAAAGAATGATGATGTATTTAACCCAGATCTGTGACTGGGGGTGAGTGTATGAAAAGTTTCAGCACTTCGTCCATCATCTCCTTGTGTTTGCTTTATTCGCCCTAAGTTGGCAGGGTATGCCCAGACGTGGTTCCCTTGCTCACTTTGCCACTGGATGTAAGCTAGCCTGGCTGATAAAGGGTGTTACCCAGGAACCAGTCCCAGGATGCTTGTTTCCAGTTCAGGGAAGACTTGGCTTGGCAGTTCGGGCTGGACTCTTCCCATGAGGCACAGGGTCAAGACTGATTTCCATATAGCTGGGTCTGAACTGAGGTGGCAAAGTGTGCTAAAGAATGATGATGTGTTCAACCCAGATCTGTGACTGGGGGTGAGTGTCTGAAGTTTCAGCACTCCGTCCATCATCTCCTTGTATTTGCTTTGTTCGCCCTTCTCACTCTTTACCCCTATTACCTAACAACACACACCTAAAACAATTTACACAATTAACATAATTAATTATCAATGTATTAATTAATATTAACCAACAGCTAATTATTACTTATTAAAAAATAAATTACTTGCCACCCTTAACCCTTATAAACCCCACAACCCACACATAAAATGTACCCAAAAACGTTTTTAAACACAATTAAATATCAATTAAATACATTTTGTTAAATAAAAATTAATCATTAATTTATTATAATTAAAATACTTCCTACCCTGTTCCACTATAAACTTACAACCCGCTAAGGAACTAAAAAACAAAACATTTAATTAAATTTAATAACTACTAAAAATGTAACATATTTTACAAAACATAAACAATACTTATAGAACAGGTTACATCACATACATTTAAAACAAATACTAAAATATATAACACTAATTAAAAAACGATATTTTTAAACAACTATATTATTGCAAACAATATTAATAACTTCTATATTTTAAAAATCGCTATTACTTACCTTAAAATCAATATTCTTGACATCGATATTCTTGCTGACGATATTTCCATATCACAATATTTTAGACTCAATATTTTGGCATGGGGATATATATATATTTTGTTTTCAACATTCTGTCTAAATACCGTCACATGGTGGGTAATGCTATGTGTAGACTGTTGATGGTGGCAGGTAGTGAGTCGCCCGTCAGCTGTTACAGATGTGTTGACCTTCTAAGGATAAAACTTAAGAATAAAGAGAGTTTATTCAACCACCTTTGATTGGAGTGTACTTAACATGGAGTCTTCTCTCAGTGCTTGAAGGGGAGGGTCATACATCTTAGTTTCTTTTTTGGGACCCCAAGGCTTTTTCTGATGCTCCTGGACATGAAAAATGTACAGGGGCATGATTGCCCTCCATGCGGCCAATCTGATGCACGTTGACTGGAGGCCCTCTGGTCCTCTCGTGGATGGGCTGTTGGTCAAAGGTTGTCACAGGCAGAAACAGCTGAGGCTCTGATGTCAGAAAACTGCTACTTCACCTACCTCTAAATTGTACAGACGAATCAGAAGAGGAATGGGACAGTGCCACGCATCATCAATCCTTAAATGACCTTTAAAGATTTTAAGGTAAATGGGGGGGGGGGGTCAACGATACATAAGGGGTGGCCTGAGATTAGCACTCAAATCTTTTTAGCACTTTTCCTGCACTTGATATCTTGTGTGACTAGAAAAGCAAATGTCAATGTGGCATGCTATAGAAGTTTTCATCCTCCAATGCTTTCTTTTCTGGGCACCACTTAAGTCAGTTGATAAGCGCTAGAAGAAATTGATACAAATGTTTTGATCATGTGACGTTTGTATCTGATGTAGCTTACGATAGGCAATCAGATATTACTTGGAAATAGGTATAAATAGAGGAAATTAAGCAAGTAGTGAGGTAGAGATGGCATCAAGTGCCAATGTTTGCATATGTTAGCAAGGAAAAAGCCATTTTGTCTGGGAGAGCCATTTCGGCACGCTAAATCTAGTATTTTGTACTACAGCTAGAGCCATTTCCACAAGTATTTCCAGAATACATAGGTATTAAACTGGTGCAGGCGCAATTGACTGACCACCGTCGGTGGTAATGTTTTTTGTCGTCGACAGGTAGGTAGTGATCATGTACTCAACAATCTTCTACAGATCTCTTCTCATAAACCTGGTTTGGTAGTGGCAAAGAGCTTTCAACTTTGCTCTGATTCATCCTGAGCCTCTGTTGTTTTATGGTTTTAGGCATGAATGCAATTGTTAGATGCTCCATGTCATAATATTGATTGTACTAATATTGATAAGACAATAAGATGGTTTAGATAAAGGGCATTCAAAGTAATTTCCCCTAATCATACACCCTGGTCTTCGACTGATAATTTTGGGGCGTGCAACTACCAGCAGTTAATGCCCTCTGCAGAGAGCACTAACAGTTAGGGAGCTGGATGTAACAGTATCAGTGACCGCAACGGTGGCTTCTTTGAAAGTGTCATCCTGTTATTGACTATTGGAACACCACTTGGCGGTGCGGTACTATGGCTTCGCCCAATATTGGTGCTTAAAGAAACACTCATTTCCATCTCTTTATCTAAAGAAAGGAAATTGGTTTAGCTTTTACAGGCCCGTCTGCGTTCCGTGGTTTGTTGCTCCGTGGGTTTGATCTATTCCCCTAGCACCAGTGAGAGCCCTTGGGCTTATTTATAACATGACATTTTGAGGTAATTGATGGTAATGCAGTGTAATGCTCCGTTAATTGCAGAATGTGGTATTTTGAAAGGAGCGCGAGCAACAGATCTGGGAATTTCACAATGTCCAGAAGTGCTTTTAAAACTAAGCACAATAGACGATCCCATTAGGAAGTGGAGCTTTCTGGGTGCAGCTAAATCACGCTAAATCTGTGCTTATTAATAATTTACTGCTCGAGATTGTCACTGGTGCTTGATGGTCCTTTAATATGGAAAACACTGTTTTATGAGGTATTTGTTCACTTTTGAATTCTTGGCTGCTCATAGGAGCCTCACTCAGTCTGTGGTCGACGGCAGTGATTCAGAGCTGTAAGTTCATATTTCCTTGCAAGCCTTCCTTACTTTACAGTAATCCTGGCCTAGATGTAAGTCAATGGGCTTCTCGACAGGGCTGTACGATAGAAGGACCTCTGGGGATGGGGTCGTGGCTGTTTCATGCCAGGCGCGCTTTTTCACATTTATTTCATTCATTATAAATTTACCTAGCGCATATGCAACAGTTACATTTCGATGTTGTTACTACAAGTTATTCTCAACAGCATGCGTTTGCCCCGTGGTGTAGGGAATCCCTTGACAAACAGGTCCAACTTTCTTAATTTAATGCGGGAGTGTGATAGGCGATGCCCAGTCACCCTGGCCTTACAAAGGCACCAACCTGATGAGCTGTCCCTAATTTATCAGCAAACCATGTAGCCCCCACTTTGAGTCGACCCCATCATGCTCGCCCATTGATTGGTTTCTGTGCGTTTGTCTGGATGAGAGCGAGAGAGAGTCTTTGGTGTCTGTTGGTAATCTAGAGATACAGTGTTAGGAATCTAGAGTTAGTAAGGCTCAAAGAGTGTAGGCTGATGAATAGAAAATGGATGAGAAGACACGAGGTCCATCGTTTTAATAACTGCTCTAAATCACATCCTAATGACCATCGATGGACATTTCTGACAGAAAAGATTGGGGAAAAGTGTGCGGTGGTAAAAGTGCCCACACATTAATTCTTCATGTTTTGGGAGGAAGTAATCACACTACTCCGCTTTCTTTAGTCCTAAAGGCTGCTTTATTTACAACCGGCAAGCAGAGTCTCTAGCCCTTCGTCAGAGCCACGCACACTACCCTGTCAACTGGGCTAATAAAAGGTTTTAAAGGAGCCTTCCTCTTCTAAGAACTCCCACCTCTAGTATCCCACCCCAGAACACTGCACACAACCTTTGAAAGGCCATGAGTCCTTGTGGTTCTCATACACAGGAACCCACATTAACCATCCTGTCAAGCCTGTCTGCTCTGGCCCTTCAGTGACAAAAATACACAACAATAACAACACAATAACCATAATACCCCCTCTCAAACCCAACAACATGTACCACGGTGGGTGGAAGGCTTTAGCTCTACGACGGGCAGAAAGGAAAGTGAGTTTGCCGCCATATGTGCTTACACCACGTCAGCGACCACAAAGTCACCACCTCACTGCCTCCCCTTTCTCCCAACCTCCCCAACCTCAGAACACACTGCGATGCCTGCACTCCGGGTTCCGATTGGGAGGAAATGCTCGCACCACTCTGCTTGCTTTGAGTGCAAAAGGCTGTTTTATTTACCACTGGTGACCAGAGTACCTAGCCCTTTGACTGAGCCACCTGCCTCTCCTAAGTAACTCCTTCCTCTAGCATCCCACTCCCTCCCACAACACTTCTGAACAGCACACAACCTTTGAAATGCCATGAGTCCTGAAAACATCCATGGACACTGAGCTGACAATCAGGAATTCCAAATCCCACTTTATGGACTTCAGCAAATCCAGCCCAGTGGATTGTACCATATAATTTTCCCTTAGACAAATAACTAACACACCGCTCTTACCCGACTTTCCCTTGTATTCCTACAAGGCCGGCACCAGTTGTCCCCAATGCATCACCACGAAGGCCAAACAAATGCACCTTGGCATCGTGTTTGTCCAGCCCCAGCAGTTGCCTCGAAATTACACCTTGGCCTTCACCCCGACCACTTCAACAAGCAGCACCTGCAGATCCATATATCCCACCGGTGCGAGTCCACAAAATAAAGCAAACAACCCTTTTGTTTGTTTCCGGCGGAACATAACTATGCACACAATTGCTATGCCACCTACACAAACCTTTCAGTCAGTCTTCCCCCTTCCATTGCCAGACACCCTCCATCGCTGCCCATATCCGAAACAAGTGTGTGCCAGGTAACCCATAAGCATCTTCTCAACATTCCATCACTTGCGCCAAGCTTACCACAGAACCATTTCTGTGCAAGAAAAATGGGGCCCTCACTTCTCTGTACCACCAATAAGGCTAACAAATGCAATCAATGGCAGACCCCTGGTTCATCAGATCAGTGTAAGCACACCACAGCCTCCTTACCCTTCTGGCCATCTTTGACCACCTCAAATACACTTCAAAACCCACTTTATGCCACACCAAGTCAACCAAAACCAACCCTGAACTTCCTTTCTCACCTACCAACTCTGAAACCCTAAAGGCTCAGAAGAAAATCAAGCTGAATTGCGCTCTGATGAGCTGCATCTTCCAGGCGGAAGCACTTGTGACTCTCGCATGCTGTACTATTGCTCTCAGAATCCCGACAGACATCAGAGGCCTTACCCGGGTTCCTTGCCACGCAATCAGGACTAGCCAACTGGCAGCCTTCGACCCAGTAGTCCTCTGTATGTGTCATAGCCCCATTGCACCTTACCATAGAATGCAATACCTGCCAGTTAGACCCAAGTGGTAATTACAGATAAACCCTTCTCTTTTTGACCCAAAATAAGTTATAGCATGTCCTCGCGTCTCAAACATAAACCCATCTTGTCACACCATGCTTCCTGGCACCCGATGCATTGAACTCCCTCCAGCCATGTTGATACACCTTCCTTGTGGAATCCACCAGCAAATAATCCACTAGTATATATGGTTTCACTGCCCCATGTCCTACTCGTGTTCTTGAACGTAAAGACCTTCATTTGCCACACTTTGAGCCAAACCATGGAACCTCTCACTGTGAACAAGAAAGTGCATCAGCCACATGTTATCCAGAACCACAATGTACTTAGCTCAAAACAAGATTTTCTCCTCCAAGCACAGCAAGACCAATTCTCTCTGAATATTCAACACCCAGGCATCTGAAGCAGTTACTCTATTCACCACCTTTACCACTGCTGCATTTTCAGACACACACAATACCCTCCTGTTCCTCAACTCTTCACCCCACGGACGCACTGAAGTCAGCAACAGAAAAAGGCAATACTGTAGCCCTTGACCTTCCAAGATTGGGGACAGATTTCCACACATCAAGCTCCTCCCAGAACTTCACAAAATCCCCTACTCGCAAGGCCTAAAAACAAAACTCCTCCTTCCCCGTCGTTGGGTCATTTTGAAGCTACATTGTCACTCATAACCCACCAAAAAAGCTCCAAAAGCAATGTCATTCTTCACCCGTCTGAACAAACGAATACTGTGAGGTTGCTTGACAGCCCCTGCATTGCAAAGGCAATGCTTATGCAAAAAGTATGCCCCTGGGGCCACGACCATCCTAACAAAATTAAAATGACCCAACACCTTTTGTGCCAGTCACAGCTAATAATTACCTCTCTCCAATATCGCATCAATCAAACCATTCAGCTCCTCCAACTTGTCACCTGGGAGCTGTAATACCATTAATACAGAGCCCTACTCAATGCCCAAACATGTCAAAGTAGTTGATGTAGCGCCTAAATGTATTGAAAATTGTAGGGGTGCATCATATTCACTGTTAGTTGGCACCCGCATATAATGAACGTATCTTTAGTTGTGCTGTGCGAAATGTATTAAGAAATGTATCAGCTATGTCGCAATGTAGAAGCATTAGAAGACGCGGGAAAAAATATAATGGATGTATGTAAGAAAATGTAAAACGATAAGTGTCTGTTTAATGCAATGTACCCGACTAAATGTGTAATTCGATTGGATTAATTCATGTATGGCGTTTATTCATGTATGTGAAAGTAAAAGCACTAACGTTAGAATGTAATTTAATAGTGTATTTAACCTAGTAGAGGCCCGAAGTCACATATATCGTGGAAGAGAAAGGCCTGGTATTTCTTATGTTAGCTGTATGCGGTAGGCCGCAAGTGATTTATTTTAGCAGAGGTTTTTAGGCTGCAGTAAATTGTAGAAGTAAAGGATGCGAAGTATTTCTTCACTCTGTGATCTCACCGCAGGTGCAAGGACAGTTGGTTCGTTAGTAAAAAGGTCTTTGTTTAACAGTTGAATTATGGAGAAAGCCAGACATGGGAGTGCATTGGAATGTGCCAATCGTAACTCCTAGTGCCGACGGTGTCTGGGACTCAAGGCCAAGCTGATGGACGAGGGAAGATGGACGGAGCTGAATTGAAAATTACTGGAAGAAGACCTGGTCGAGGAGGTGTGCCAGAAGGCGTACTCTGTGTTTTGGGGTTTCGTATTAGGGACAGCGCCCCGAGGGTTGAGCAGAGAGGAGGTAGGCGAGGAGCTAGAAGGAGCGTTTAGATCGAGCTCTCCAAGTGAAGACTTCTTAGGAAGTTCACTTCTGACACCTTTGCACGAGTTCTTGGGTCTCAAGGGAATGGTAAGCAGGGATGTCATCTAGCATAGAGTAGGGACAGAAATGCTTTGGTTTAATGATTCCTAACATCGACATTAGCTTGGTAGTTATCTACCTCATGCTTTTAGAAGCCGTGCTTTTGTTCATATTCAGTCGTATGCGGATTCTTCGTAGAGTGGCATTTGTATTAGTACCCATTTATTTGCTGAACCTTGTGCTAAGGTGCTTGTATCTGCAGATGTTTTTTCTGATAATAAAATTCCGAAAGGAATAGAAATTGACCTCCGAGTCTTCAATTATGCCAAATTGCGGAAGGTATTCTTTGATAATTGTGCTTGCTCCCTCCACGCTATTGGGCAAGTGAAAAGGTTCATTCGACCAGAGTGGGTTCTTGAGATAAATTGCTTCAGGAAAATTGGGCCCCAGCAGTTGGTAGCAGAGTAGGATGGTTACTTCCGATAGCGAGGGACGATTAGATAAGATAAGTGATCCTCGAGACCCATAGACGATAAGTAACGGTGAATCATCAGATGGTGAGCAGCGGACGACGGCGGATGATGAACATAGATGGCGAGTAGCAGTGCGGCAGGAAGCAGCAGTTCGTGGAGTGAGTATCAACAGGATGAGATGTTATAGATTGCGGTGTTGATTTGTTGTGCGATGTCTTGTGGAGTTAGAGTGAATGTTGATTAATTGCGAGATCAGGCTGTGAGCGCGCGCAGCCCGGGAAGTGTGGTGTAGAAGACACCCGTGGTAGATTTTGTTGACCACCCAAAGGAGATCGTGAGGTACCATCGATCACCTGGACCGAGATAGGGGGAGTGAATGTGTGAGTGCATGGCAACTCGACGCTGGTCGTGGGTTGCTGTATGTGGATTTGAGTATTTGTAACCTATCAGAGGCGATCTGTCTGGCCGGACGGGGACAGACAGTTGCCAACCGAGGTCAACAATTTCGAGAGACTGTGGACGAACAGTCGGAGGCTGTGGACGGACAGCCAGAGAAGTAACTTGTTTGGGACAAACGGTTATTTCAGTGTATGACTGGGATGAATGCAGGCGTGAGACGTAAGCATAAGGAGAGGGAACTGCTGCGAACGAAGACAGGTGACGTCAGAGAGTGCCGCGCTGTGATAGGTCGGTTGGTGTTAATTGTGCTGTTATTGGAGGATTTGATATCAAGAGGTAAACAGTGTGTGAGACCGAATTTTTCAATCATGAAGTGTTTTAAGGTTTTTCGAGAAATGTGTAGAGGAGATAAGCATGTGGTTACTCGAGAGGGAGAAGAGGCCCCTCCCGAGGACACTCCAGCACATTATATGGCAAAGAATGTGAGTTTGCACACGATTATTTGGCTCGAGAATTGGCATAAAATGACCCAAAGGGAAGGGAAATTAGCATTCCCGAGATATGGCTCGTTCAGGCTAGCAGTGTTGTACCAGTTGAAATCTGTAATGGCGGGGTTACGACCTTTGCCAAGGCCCACACAGTTTGAAGCACTACATGCGTGGATTAGAGCAGCGCATGATAGGGATAGAGGGAGGAATCAGGAAAGAGTGAAGAAGTCGATCAGGGCTTATCAGGATGCTAGATGGGACGCAGCGGAGAAAAGATGGAGAGTGCAGGCGATAGAGGAGGAGAGACTTTACCCCTTGTTGATTACATCAGAGGCAGTAAGGAATGTAAAGTCAGAAGAAGAGGACGAGAGTGACATAGACGATGACTTATTGGAAAGGTTATTGTCAGAGAGACCACCTCCGTATAACCCAGAAGTCCCAGAGGGGTTCAAATAGAAGATACGAGAAGAGTAATAAGCAATTCAGAAATGAGAGTAGAAGGGAGACTCTCAATAGGAACAGAGAGCACGAGGAGCCCGTCTGAGGCAAGCGTAAAGGTAGAGAGAGAGGGGAGGTTACCGGACGCCTTTAAGGTACCGGTTACCATTGGACCCATAGTTTCGATTTACCACCCAGATACAGGAGAGGGTGAAAACCCGGAGCGGACAACCGAGGAGGTCAGGGGAGTGGCCTGGCGGGTGCAATGACCCAGAATCCGAACCCTATAGAATGGAGTACACCTTTGCCAGCCATGTCAGATTCCTCAGGGGAGCAAAGAGAGCAGAGACCAGAGAGGCCGAGGTCCCTGATGGAGTCGAGATCAGATTTATGATCATGGGTACCGCCACAGAGAGGCCAGGACCCGAGGGTAAAAATGGCAGAGAGAGAGCAGGTCAGCTTCGGGGATCAGTCCGCTCCAAGGGAAATGCTTCGAGAAGGGAGGTCGCAGAACCAGGAATGTGAGGAAGACGATAGGAGAAGGGTGGTCTGCAGAGAGGTGCTGAAAGGAGCCCTAGGAGCCAGAATGATAGATGTAGTAAGGCTAAAAGCAGAAGTGGATGAGATGATAAGCGGAAGCTTATCCCTTGAGAGAGTGGTAACATATGGACCGGACAAAATACTTTTTGTGGCGAAGGATGTGACTGGGAAGGCACGAACGGCACATGAGAAATTGTCAGAATTGGCTAGGCGATATGAGGTGGATTTGTCTAAGACTAAAACATTGCAAGGAAGCCATAGGTTGCAGCACAGTGACCAGGAACTGGAGGAGAAAAGGGTCGTTGGATTAAGGGCTCACAGTAGAGAGTTGATCCTGGCCATTCGAGTATGGATGACGCTTGATAAATGGGAAGAAAAATGGTCCAGGAAGAAAGGTTCTAGAGGAATGATAGGAGGGACTCCACCCCCGGGTGGAGGCCAGTTGAAAATAGGAAATTTCCCTTTAAGGGAAGTGCAGAATGGAGGTTACGTGTACGTACCCTGGAGTAGGGGTGATTTGGCGGCGTTCACCAATGATTTTCCCCGGCTTAGGGAGAAGCCGGTAGAGTGGTATAAGCAAGTCGATCGTTTTGTTAAGATCTCAAAGGTATTGTGGACCGATCTGAATACTTTGTTCGACATCGTGGTCCCGGGAGATCTGTGGGCGGCATGTAAGACTGCCATTGCTTGGCCAACTCAAGAACCTGAGAGAAACACGTACACGAATGGTCCATCACCGGCAGTAATGAGGATGTATGAGCGAGTGATTGCCTGGCTGAAGGAGAAGGTTTCTCCTCAAGACATCGATTGGGTAAAAATAGACAGGACAGTGCAAGAACCTAAAGAGACGGTGCATGAGTTTTATGAGAGACTCTTGCAGGCTTTTAAGCAGTACAGTGGTCTAGATGCGTTGGATACAAAGGATATGGGACAGTTTGTCTCAAAATTTGTGTTGGGATTGAGGCCAGAGGTTAGCCTTATGATACAGCAACATTTGATCTGCTGGCAGAATAAGCCGGTTGACGAAATCTTGCGGTACGCTAGGTACTGTGCTGATGAGATCGAATCTAAGCATAGGAAATTGAAGGATAATCTCATGCTTGTCCAGATGCAAACCGCTCAGGGACAGCCTAATGGCGGAGCAGTGGTAAGGAGACAGGGGAATTATCAGGCAGGAAATCAGAACGTCCAGGGGCAAGGAAGGCCTAGACCAATAGACCCTAGGACAGGGATGGATGTGGCGATATTGAAAAAGACTACAGCTTGTCACCAGTGCCATCAGATTGGACACTGGAGACGCGAGTGTCCCCTGAATCCATGGAATCAGACGCAGCCGGAAGGACAGGTAGTTCAGGTCCCTGGGACAGAGGCGGTACAGACAGTAACCAGACCTAGAATGGTGAAAGGGGGGACTGGCGTCCTGCAGGTTCCCCAGCCACCTAGAATACAGACTGTACAGCAGGGAGCTCGCACTTACTTGCAGATGCCAATGTTTGAAGTGAGTGAGGAAAATGAGATAAGCTTGTTGGCCCGACTAGGGTCTAATGTATGCTCAGGGCCATTCTAGAAGTGGACCAGGCAGGACCCTTTGTGGAAGCAGATCTTGACGGTCATCCTACAACCTTTTTGGTTGATACGGGAGCTACTAGATCGACTATAAGGTCGGCCGTGGTTCCACGGTTGGCCCTTTCTGGACAGAGTATCCAGGTCGTTGGAGTGGCAAATAAGAAGCTGGTTAGTCCGCTGACGGAGCCCATTCCAATCCGGATAGGAAATTTCAGTGATCGGCACCAGTTCGTGGTGTGCGACTCTAGTCCGGTTTGCCTGTTAGGAAGAGATTTACTGTGCAAACTTAATTGTACGATCTACTGTACCCCGAAAGGAGTGGAGGTACAGACGAGAGACGATGATGCGACCTTTAAGGTTGCAAATCAGAGCGCGTGCGTGGAAATGTACCCAGCTTTAACGGTGGAGGAACTTCCACCCGATCTGAGAGATTCGGTGTCTATTGATGTATGGGATCTTAGTGGGGAGGAAATTGGTCTAGTCAAGGGAGCAGATTCGGTGAAAATCCAGACTAAGCCAAACGCAGAATTCCCGAGGATACCCCAGTATAAGTTATCCCCGGAAACAGTCACAGGGATTAAACCTGTGATAGAGTCCATGATTAGGCTGGGAATACTGATGGAGATTATGGGTAGCCCATGTAATTCACCCATTATGGGGCTACAGAAACCAAGCGGGAAATTTAGGATTGTGCAAGACTTGCGAAAAATAAACGAAATAGTTGATCCATGTTGTCCAGTGGTACTGAATCCATCCGTGATCCTATTTCAGATCCCATGTGAAGCTGAATGGTTCACAGTGATTGACTTGTGTCAAGCGTATTTCTCGATTCCTCTGCATGAGGAGAGCCGATTTCTTTTTGCATTTAGGCTGGAGAATCACGTGTTAACGTGGTGTCGTATCCCACAGGGGTACACGGAGAGCCCATCTATCTTTAATCAGATCTTGAAGAAGAATCTCGAAGGTCTTGTGTTGCCCCAAAACTCTGTTTTAGTGCAATACATCGATGATCTGCTTGTTGTGTCAGAGACGGAAGACTCCTGCAGAATTGACACAGTTGCTTTGTTGAATTACTTGGGAGAGAATGGTCACAAGGTGTCTCCAAACAAACTGCAATACTGTTTGAGAGAAGTACAGTATTTGGGGCACCGGATTGAGAAGGGAAAGAGGAAGGTATCTCCAGATCGTATTGATGCAATTTTGAGGATGCCAGTTCCTTCAACTCAGAGGGAGGTCAGAATGTTTTTGGGAATGGTGGGCTATTGCCGCCAGTGGATCCCAAACTTTTCCTTTGAAGCGAAGCCCTTACAGCGGCTGACGCGAAAGGATGTGAGTGATCCGGTACCATGGGACGACGACTGTTTAAAGTCGTTCTTGAGACTGAGAGAAGCTTTGTGCACCGCTCCAGCTTTGGGGATGCCAGACTATAACAAGGCATTTGCCTTATTCTGTTGCGAAAAGGAAGGTTGCGCATTAGCAGTGTTGACTCAGAGTCACGGAGGAGTCCGTAGACCAGTTGCCTATTTTTCAGCTACTTTAGATCCAGTAGCTTCTGCGTTGCCCGGATGTCTCAGATCCGTTGCCGCAACAGGTGTCAGTATCTAAAGATGTGAGAGCATTGTGATGGGGCATCCGCTTACTGTTCATGTACCACATTCTGTTGAATTGTTGATGACTAGGACTAAAACACAGCACCTCACGAATATTAGGTTGACTCGTTATGAGCAAGTCATCCTCGCAGCGGACAATGTGTCGTTGAAGAGGTGTTCTGTTTTAAATCCTGCTACCTTGTTGCCTATTCCAAATGTAAATGATGATGAAGATTGTGAGGACCATGATTGTCTCGATGTGACGGAACTATGCACCAAACCGAGGCCGGACATTGTCGATGAACCGCTCCCAGTTTCAGATGAGATTTTCTTTCTGGACGGTTCATGCTTAAGAGACAGTGTTGGTCGACTGAGAGCAGCGTTTGCTGTGTGTACCATCTCAGGGGTAGTGGAAGCCGCTTGTTTAGAAGGAGTACACTCCGCACAGGTGGCTGAGCTTATTGCGCTGACCCGTGCCTGTTTGGCCGCTGATAAGATCCATGTAACGATTTACACAGATAGCCAATATGGGTTTGGTGTAGTTCACGACTTCGGACAGCTATGGTCCCAGAGAGGGTTTATGACATCTTCTGGTTCACCCATTAGGAATGAGGATTATGTACGACAATTGTTGGAAGCCTTGCAAAGCCCAGATGAAATTTCTGTTGTTAAATGTTCTGCACACACTAAATGAACTGATTTTGTGTCGTTGGGTAACAATTACGCAGATGAAGTTGCTCGATTTTGTGCAGAGCAGGGATGTAATTATACTGACAATCATGTTGTAGAAAGCGAAGAGAAAACGGATTACACTGTGATGTTAGCTATGGCAGACTCATGGGAGGAACTGAAGCAGTTGCAAGATGGGGTCACCGACCAAGAGCGGGACAGTTGGATACGAGCGGGATGTGAGAAAGGAGAGGTGGATATATGGGTTTCGAGTGATGGACGTGCTGTGTTACCGGAATGTTTGTTGAGTCCCATGGCGAGGTTGATACATGGTGCTGTGCATCTTGGCAGAGATGCAATGATGCGAGTGTTTCGCCAAACATGGTATAATCCGAAGTTTCGAACAGTAGCTGAGGCTGTGTGTCAGAGGTGTGTTACCTGTCAGCAGATGAATGTGGGAAAAAGAACCGCTGTGACGTTGAGTCACATAGGTAGGTCAGGTGGACCTTTTAATAGGATGCAGCTGGATTTTGTTGAAATGCCGAAGTGTAATGGGTTGAGGTACATATTAGTTGTAGTATGTGTCTTTTCCAGGTGGGTGGAAGCTTACCCAACACGTAGGTGTGACACACTCACCGTAGCCAAGTTGCTATTGAGGGAGTTAATCCCGAGGTACGGGTTCCCGACCTCTTTTGAATCAGATAGAGGGACTCATTTCCATAGTGAAATCATGAAGCTGCTTTGTGCTGTCTTAAATGTAGACCAAAGATTGCACTGCAGCTACCGACCAGAGGCTTCAGGGATTGTGGAGCAAGTTAATGGAACTTTGAAGGCCCGAATGGCGAAAGTATGCTCCTCGACATCCTTGAAATGGCCGGATGCATTACCTTTAGTTCTCATGAGTCTCCGGAGTGTACCCGATAGGAAGACTGGATTGTCACCCCACGAGATAATAATGGGGAGGGCGATGCGCTTGCCAGCAATACCTGCTACTGCTTTGATTAACATCACTGATGACATGATTTTGGACTATTGTAAAGGCCTGGCTGACGTGGTCCGTTCTGTGTCTCAGCAGGTGCAGACAGCAACGGTTCCCGCCGCAAGCGCCTGTGCCACGACCTGTGCCCAGGCGACTGGGTATTGGTGCGCAAACACGTGAGGAAGAGTTGTCTGGATGCTCGCTGGCGCGGGCCATACCAGATAATCTTGATAACGAATACAGCAGTGAAGTGTGGGGGTCTGCCAAACTAGATACACGCCTCCCATACCCGTAGAGTTCCAGCACCCTTGGAAGAAACAGCCCCTCTTGAGAACGAAAACCCAGTTGAGGCGGCAGAGCCATCTGAGAGGGCAAGTCAAGCTGTAGGGGTTGCTGACGCAGCTGATTGTGCACTGAACCAAGAACGTGAAAATAACGCTGAAAGAGACTCGGAAGAAGAAGAAAGAGCTGCAGGGGGCAGAACCGAGTCGGATTCTGCCGAGGAAGAAAACAGTGCACAGGGTACCAGAAGGGAGCGCGGAGGTGCTACAGAAGCAGGAAAAGTTTGGCCCGTGAGTCAGAGGCGGGAGAACTTGAAACCAGCACCCAGAACTGATCTTGCCCAGTCTCTGAAGAATCTGAAGCAGAGCAAGAGGACGTAGATCGACCCCAAGGTGCTCTGAGAAGATCGAAGCGAACCAGAGTGCCGAGTCAAAAGTACGCCTCACCAGAGTGGGCATACACAGTGACTGATGCCAAGCTTACTGAGCACGGGAAGATTGAGATCGATCACACTGGTCAACAGTCTCCCGTTTCCGAGAGTGGAAGTGTTGTTGAAGATCCCAGGCTTGGAGATCGAAGGAGTACTGACCATCAATATTCCGAATCCTCCATTCTTGAGTATCATTCGTGGTCTGATTTTGGAAACGCTAGTCTTCCCAACCTTTGCAGTTATACCCGCACCCCAAGAACTGACAACCCTTAAGCTTGAAATACTGCAGCCGGTCCTAGAACTGTTGGGACCGGCAGTCATTCTGGACTGATTGTGAAGTTTTTGTACAGTAAAGTTGAAAAGAAGATAACCTAGGCCCGAGTGGAAGAAGAATAAATTTAGGGATTTTCTGTTGAAGGACAAGGAAGAGTTAGGGAAGTCTTCCCGATCAGAAGAAACAAGAAATTGATTATTGCTAAAAGTTCCCTGGTTCGAGAGAGCAGTTGGATTGACTTCTTGGATGAGAAAGAGACTTGTGTCTGCAGAGACTATATTGAACATTGAGAACATTTCAGAGATGGCGGAACCTCGGAATGCGCATCGTAGAGCTAAAATAGTGATAGGCACACTGTTAGGAGTAGGGATAGCGGTCATATTTGCAGTAGTAGTGACTTCATACATGGTGGCCCATAGACAGGAGGGGGAGGTTCAGGGAGCACCCACACCTACCACTCCAAGACAGGGAGGGGTCACTGACAGGGATCAGAGAGTCCAGACGCTCGAGGAAAATCGTATGTTCCACATAGATGTGTCCAGAGCCGACTTCAAACTCAATGCTGATGCGAAACTGTTGTACGAATATGTGGATGCGATGGATGCGAAAGATTGTTATGTGTGTATGCAGTTGCCTGCGTCGGTAGATGAGGTTATTAGGTACCATCATCTCCCACTGACATATGGGATCTCTTGCAGCCTATTGCTTAGTTTGTTTTATGAAAGGAAACAGTTTGAGTATTTCTTCTCAAATTATGACACAGTACTTCCCGAAGTTCCGGCATACAAGCATTTGAATAAATATGACTATTATAAGACAGAGGATAGGCTTCGGAAGTATTTTAGGCCGACTGCGAAGCTAGATACAGCTTATGCTCATAGACATAATTTGACATGCTGGTTGTCCGAAACAGAAAAGAAGTTCATAGGCCAGATAGAGGATAGGTATAGAAAATTGACTCAGACACGAGAGACAGGAGATAGTCCAGTGGATTGGACGGATGAGGAGAGATGGCATAAATCCAAGGGAAGTTCTGGACCGATTGCATTGGATGAAGTACAGAGGGGGAAGTTGTGTATTGCCCGGCCTCAAACTCCTAAGGAGAAGGAGAAGGTTTAAGTGGGGCATACTACGTGTGAACATACTTTTACCATGGAGGGCTCGGCTCAAGATTTCTTGCAAAAGTCTATACAGGTGATTCCGTGTATTATGTGTGTGGAAGGAATGCATATGTGATATTGCCTGCGAATTGGTATGGTACGTGTTACTTGGCCATTATATTCCCAAAGATTTACCATACGGAAGATTTGAAATTGTTAGAGACGGGAAGGCACTCCAAAGTGCGGAGAGCTGTGAATGTAGGAAAGGTGATTGGGGACATATACGGAATGACAATACCTAGTTTGGGTGTGGTCCTGAATGATGTGAAAATAAGAAAGTTGGCGACTGTGGTGGATGAATTGTCGATGAATTCGGCGAGGTCATTGTTGTTGGTGAATGGAGAAATGTTGTCGATACGGAATAGGGTTTTGCAGAATCGACTTGTGTTAGATGTATTATTGGCAAAAGAGGGCGGAGTCTGTAAATTGTTGAAGGTCCAAGAATGTTGCACGTATATTCCAGACAACAGTAAGGACCTGGCAAAGTATATTGTCAACATCACCACGATCCATAAGGAAATAGAAGATTTGACAGAAGAGAATGTGTGGGAAAAGATTAGCCAAGGATTTGGTCGAGTGGGGACTTGGTTTGCGAACTTAGGAATGGGATTCCTGGGTTCTGTGTTGAAGCCAATTATAATTGCCGTGGTATGTGTGATCTGTTTGTGGGGACTCTTAAGGGCCTGGAAGTGGTATAGAGGGAATAAGGCTGAAAGAGCCCTCAGAGCAAATGAGCAGCGAATGGAGAGATTGCAGGATCGCCAGTATCAGAATCTTAAAAGAATGGAAGGGATTCGCCATGGTGAGATGGTAGCAACTGCAGTTTAGGTCAGCTATAGTTCAGGAGGAATGAGAATGATGGTGTGATGACAGTTGTCATCAAAGGGGGGAACTGATGTAGCGCCTAAATGTATTGAAAATTGTAGGGGTGCATCATATTCACTGTTAGTTGGCACCCGCATATAATGAACGTATCTTTAGTTGTGCTGTGCGAAATGTATTAAGAAATGTATCAGCTATGTCGCAATGTGGAAGCATTAGAAGACGCGGAAAACATATAATGGATGTATGTAAGAAAATGTAAAACGATAAGTTTCTGTTTAATGCAATGTACCCGACTAAATGTGTAATTCGATTGGATTAATTCATGTATGGCGTTTATTCATGTATGTGAAAGTAAAAGCACTAACGTTAGAATGTAATTTAATAGTGTATTTAACCTAGTAGAGGCCCGAAGTCACATATATCGTGGAAGAGAAAGGCCTGGTATTTCTTATGTTAGCTGTATGCGGTAGGCCGCAAGTGATTTATTTTAGCAGAGGTTTTTAGGCTGCAGTAAATTGTAGAAGTAAAGGATGCAAAGTATTTCTTCACTCTGTGATCTCACCGCAGGTGCAAGGACAGTTGGTTCGTTAGTAAAAAGGTCTTTGTTTAACAGTTGAATTATGGAGAAAGCCAGACATGGGAGTGCATTGGAATGTGCCAATCGTAACTCCTAGTGCCGACGGTGTCTGGGACTCAAGGCCAAGCTGATGGACGAGGGAAGATGGACGGAGCTGAATGGAAAATTACTGGAAGAAGACCTGGTCGAGGAGGTGTGCCAGAAGGCGTGTTCTGTGTTTTGGGGTTTCGTATTAGGGACAGCGCCCCGAGGGTTGAGCAGAGAGGAGGTAGGCGAGGAGCTAGAAGGAGCGTTTAGATCGAGCTCTCCAAGTGAAGACTTCTTAGGAAGTTCACTTCTGACACCTTTTCACGAGTTCTTGGGTCTCAAGGGAATGGTAAGCAGGGATGTCATCTAGCATAGAGTAGGGACAGAAATGCTTTGGTTTGATGATTCCTAACATCGACATTAGCTTGGTAGTTATCTACCTCATGCTTTTAGAAGCCGTGCTTTTGTTCATATTCAGTCGTATGCGGATTCTTCGTAGAGTGGCATTTGTATTAGTACCCATTTATTTGCTGAACCTTGTGCTAAGGTGCTTGTATCTGCAGATGTTTTTTCTGATAATAAAATAGAAATTGACCTCCGAGTCTTCTATTATGCCAAATTGCGGAAGGTATTCTTTGATAATTGTGCTTGCTCCCTCCACGCTATTGGGCAAGTAAAAAGGTTCATTCGACCAGAGTGGGTTCTTGAGATAAATTGCTTCAGGAAAATTGGGCCCCAGCATAGTTGTCGGTCTCTCTGTATTTTCAGCTGCCAGTGGCATGCCAAAACAGTCCGTTACAACTGCCAATGTCTTCATCACTCTTGCACATTCTCCCTTTACCCTCGCTCTCCCTACCAACAAGTAATTGTCCAAGTAATGAATATAATGGTCGGGTGCTGTTGCGGTGTGAACCACCCATTCCAGGAATGTGCTAAATGTTTCATACACTGAGCACTGTACTAACATCCCACAGGCATGCACTTGCCATCAAAGAAACCACTTTGAAACTGTATTCCCAACAAGTAGAAACCATCTGGGTGCATTGGCAGAAGGTGAAAACCGATTTTATGTCCACCTTGCCCAGTTCTGCACTGGCCCTACATCCCTGCACCAACTGATTGGCTGTGTCTATGCTGGAATATGACACTAAACACGCCTCCTGGTCGATTAAATCATTCACCGACCCCCCCACCCCCCTTCGGACCATGACAGATTGTGTTTCTTTGGATCACCACTAGCACCAGCAAGTCCCTCAACGGAGGAATCGGAAATCGCCCTGCCTTTCTTCTTCCACATCTTCTTCCGCATTAGTTCCTCCATCGACTTGATAGACTTCAGATTATCCAACTATTGACCCATTTGGGGACCCATATAAGGTATGTGAAAACCAAAATGAAAACCCTCCCACAGGAAAGCTGCAGCTTTACCATCAGGATGTCTCTTCAACCGCGGAAGCATTGCCTCAAGTTTAAACGGAGCATCCGCCCTTTGGTCTCCCACCTGCCTTGTCCAGCTCCTAGCCTGTGCTGTACACTGCAGCAGGGAGTGCGTGCTGCAATATCCGGAACAGTCATAGCAAAACTTTCAGGGGTACCTATAACATATTGTAACCAGGTCAAGCTCCCAAAACCGATTCTAGCTGTCCTAATAACATTTATGCACTTCCATAAGGCCAGGCTCTGCTCCATGACCTTCTCACACATAATGCTGGCGAGTAGTGAATACCGTCGTTCAAGTATCAATGTTAGTGGGCACCTTTGGCCTTTTAGCTAGCTCCCGTTCCTCCACGTACAAGCCCTCCTTGCTCACAGTCTCCCTATGCAGCAATTTAAACAAATCAATATACTAATTTACTCAAATGTTATCTTTGCTCGTCTGCATTAAAGGACCACCAAGTGGCCATATAAAGCAATACCATATCACTCCCCTTCCCCATAGTGTCAGGCCTGTGGAGTCCCCCACCAGGGCTCCTCTGCTGTATTTTTTCCCATCTACCCCATCAGCGTCACAGCAAAGCCTCCCTCCCCCACTCTCCCAAGCTTGACCCCACTGTTCAGCCCTGCCCCGCATCATCAATGCTCCCCGTTCCAGTGCCTTTGTTTGCTACTTCCCCTTTCCACTATACCACCAGAAACTGCTCCCATAATTCACACCATTCTTTCTGCATCCTCTCAAGATCACCCATGCCACCAAAACCCCCAGATCCCTGAAAAGTCCAGACCCCTTCTTACTACCTGCCGAATTCCTCCCCATGAGTCCACCAAGTCATTATTATACTCACTGCCTGGCCCCTCTCCAAAGGGGTTACAGCTGTCTTCTCTCCTTGGTTGCTTGCTATCTTCCCGATGCGGATCCGATCTATGCCGTTCCCACATGTGTATCTTGCCCTGATGTCCACATCTTATGCTTGGGCTACCCTTCAGAATACTCACCTTCCACCTGCTCCCCTTCTGGACTATGGCCAGCTGTCCTAAGCACATCACAGACCAGTGTCAGACCCTCCCCCCTCTGAAGAGGATGCCAGGCCGGACTGCGAACTACAACCGGCCCTGGCAAAGTGCTTGGCCGGCCCCGCCCCCCCGGGGGGGAGTGGGGTGCCGCCGAGCCCTTTGCCAGGGTCGGTTTTCGGACGATTTTGTTACAGGGCTGATTTTGCAGCTATACTGCAAAAACAACCCTGTGACTAAAACGGCCCCCAGGGGCCCAAAACCGGCCGGCCCCACCTGTGCGGCGCACCGGAGGATTGCCCGATGCCCGCTACGGCCAGTCTTGCTTTGGAGGATGCCCCATTCCCACGGTTGTCACTGTCATCCACATGGTACAGAGCCTTAGGGGTCTATTAGGATGGCTGGCGAAGGCACCACTGCGGTGCTGGCGGGAAATGCCATTTACCGTATTCCAGCAGCGATCCTCACGCCCGCCATATTAGTATGGTCAAATATAGCCCATTCCCCATGCGCTGCGGCGCGACGCGAACTGCCATCAAAAAGCGCCCGCCACCGTGGCGGTGGGAGCCAATGGAGACTCACCGCCGTGCAGAATGACCTCCCGTCCGCTGTACAAATCAGGATGCCCCAAATAGCCAGTCACACCGCAGCGGAGAAACCGGCCAACCAGAGGCGGCAGAAGCACCACAGCGGAGCGGGAAACCAGAGTCCCAGTCCCTTCCACCCGGTCCCGACCGCAATGGATCCTGCTCTACACGTCTTCCTGGTGCTGTAACTGATACATTACCAGCAAGTCATGGACCGTCGCGGACGACGCCACAGAACACAACTCGCACACAACCACAACACATTACCCAGGTGCAGACATAGGGTTCCTGTCCACACCAGACACCCTGATGGGGACAGGAACACATCCAAAACTGTACCCACACATGTCCTACCTGTCACAAAATCACCCCTCCGCATCCAGGTCACCCATATACCATGATCTTGAAGTAATGTCCCAGTCACGTCACCGCAGTGGTCAAGACACGGGAAAACATACGCACAATGCAGAAGGCAGGGCAGCGCCAGGCATGGGCAGTGCACAAAGATCACAGGGCCACACCTCCACCCTCCACACACTAGGCCCCCCCAACATGAAGGGACATGCCATCAGGCCCGGACTGGCAATGCCGGGCACCGGGCAATCCCCCGGTAGGCTGCCAGGGGTGGGGGCCGGTTTTTGGGCCGGGGGCCGGTTTTTGGGCCGGGGGCCGGTTTTGTTGCTCACTGTTTGCTCTGTACTGTCTCTGCTGCGTGACTGCGTCTCCCTCGCTCGGTGCGGAAAAAAGCAAAATTTATGAACACAATTAATGAATTTAGTGCTGACTGTAGGTCAGTGCTGGATAAATAGCGCGGTGCGCTGAAGTCTCCACCGCCGCGTCTGCGCTGCCTGCTCTTAGTCGCAGACTCGCAGTTCACCCACCTTAGGGGGGTGGGGCGGGTGCGGCTGTTGGTGGTGAGTTGACACATGCGCATTGGAGCTCACGCAATAAAAAGTGCGCGTGATCCCCAGGTTCCAGAACGCAGGCTGCAGCAGAGACTGAGACCTTGACGAGTCGACCAGAGGCCCTCTCTCGCCACCCCATAATTTAATTTATTTATAGCCCCCTAGCCCCTGCCTGTCCCAGTGTGTCCCAGTGCCGCCCGCCGCCAAGTGAGTGTTGTTTTTGCATTTTTGCTAATTGCATTTTCAATCAGATAATGCACAGCAGTAGGAGCGCGGGGTCAACGGGTAGGGATCGACCTGGTATTCTCTGATTGTCGTGTTCACCGAGCTCAGGTTTGTGTATGTAAGTTACGTAACAGAGCAACAGGAGAATCCAGATCAGAGTCTGATCTGGATTTTCCTTTTGCTCTGTTACATAACTTACATACACAAACCTGAGCTCGGTGAACACGACATATGGGCAACTGCGTGCATTGTTCCGTCCTATGGTGTGGTGGCACTGTAGTGTCAGGGCAGTGTTCCTGGTGCGGGGGAGTCGCGACTCAAGACCGGGCTGGAGCGGGCCAGAAATTTCAAAAGCAAAAGGGGCCTAAGGAAGTAAGGGGCAAGGGGGCTACTACTAGGCACAGGGAGCGAGGTGGTGGCTGGCCTCAGGCCTGGCACTGCAGCCAGCACGGGTTTAGGATTATCGCCTACTGCCTGACACGCGACGCTGCTCCCTGACACTAAAAGCCGCAGGACTGGGTGACTGTCCAGCGCTGATTGACAGTCTAGTTCACGGTGCGATGTGCGTCCCCTGTCTCATTCCTCTCCTTTCTTTTATTTGCTCCCCTGTGAAATGGATCCAAAAAAAAAAACACTTTTGTTGGAAATGTCGTATTTTTCTGTTATTTTATTTCCAAGGTGCAGCTTCGGGAATAAAAGGTTAAAATATGATAAAATAACTAAATAAAGTAAGACAGAGTGGTAGCAAGCTGGCCAGATTGATTTTATTAACACCCAAACACATTAGCGTCACTTTTACAGAGTTTGCCAGTGAAGCGCTATTTTTGTTTTCTTGTCTTTGTTTTTCCTGGGCTTGCACCTAGTGCACCAATCCTGGAGGTGCTGCAATGTGTGGATTGGAGAAAAGAAATGTGTACTGCGGCTCTGCGTCCAGGGATGTGGTCTTTTTTACCCTACTACTGCTTACATTTTGTAAGGATATAAGCAATGGACGTTAAAATGGGTCCATTCAGGGCCTTGTTGTCATGTCCTCAACTTTTCAGGCAAAAGCACTCACTGATTTCTGAATAGTGAGTGTAAAAGCGCTAAGCTAACCATGTTGTTCCTGCTTACATTTCACATGGTTTGCTAATTTTGCATTCCCTTTGAGTGTTTGCTTTTCCAGGATGTTGTTACTATTTTTTGTAGGCCACATATTGCTCTTGTCTAGTGCGTCATTTAAATTGAGCCACATCCAGGTGTTTATAGCCGGCAACAATTGGGTTGTAATTGAAGGTAGTGTGAGTTTTTCTCAGTGGGGCAGTATGGTTTTCAGTGGGGGAGAGGATGTGGCACTATGGCCAGAGCTGCTGAATTTGGAACTGGTGAACCAGGTTCAGCCTTAATAACCAGTCCATTAGACCACTCTCCTGAGTGAGCACAACCCATGCTAGACCTTAGAAGGCTTCGCAAGACCTTAGAAACTCTGGTGTCTTAGCACCAGCAGGCGGATCCTAGCAGTGGCAAGTGTGGTTTAACCTTCAAGGCTTGTCCACCACAATCCATACTGAAGTTCACCTCCAGTCTTGCGGGCAGGCCTATGAAGCAGCACACCCTAGAACAGTGACTGTCATTGAGGTCACAGGACCCTTGAAGGGCCAGCTCTAGGGCAGTGCAACCGGTGTGACCGCACCGGGTGCTGACTTTGGGTGGAGGCATTATGTTTGCAAGTATATTAAGATTTTAAAAGCGCTTGCTGCCTCCTTCCTGGCCTCCAGCAATTTTCGGCATCAATAAAAATGGCATGATGAATCTGGTGTTGAATGTTCTTCCTAGAGAGAGATCTGCATATTGTTTAGTGGAAGTTTTGACTTATGGAAAGGTAGCTCAGAGTGTTAATGTGCCTGCTGCAAAGAACATGTACCATGCAGATCACAAAGTGCACATAATGTAAATAGGTCAGTGGGCTACTGCTTTTGTCAGAGAGATCCTATTGTTACTTGCAGTTAATAAGTTAAAATCCTAACATAGAACAGTGAGCTATTAATGCAAAGGGCACCACCAGTGCTAAGGCCGTCCCTGGCCTTGAGGGCAGTCTTCCTCACTGACCTGCCTGTGCCTGAGGCTGCGAGCAAGACTCCGGCTATGCTAGCAGGCTGCACCACTACCTACCAGGCCCGGTTCTAGAGGGTGGGCCAGGCCCACCAAACATGAGCCTCCTTAGCCCTCGCAGTCGCAGTGAATCTGCCACCGATGTACAACAACAATAAAAACTGTTTACGATCCTGCTGCAGAGCAACCATTTGTCGGTTGGTAGTTCGTAAATGCAGATAAACTGAATTTTATGGGAATAGCTCAGTGGGTTACTACCTCTGTCACAGATATCCTTGTGTTACTTGCAGTTCAGAAGTTAACATAAGACAGTGACCAATGAACTGTCATAAAAAAACTGCATACAAACTTCGCTTTTTTGTGTTGTGATGTAGTTAGAACTTCTCCATTCTTTCATTATTCTAATGTTACTAATAAGAGTTTGTTTGGGCAGTTATACATTTTTATCAGTAAAGCCAACCCTGACCACTGGAGTACTCTTTAAATCCTGACTTTGTGCTTCTCCGAGTCCCGACCAAACCCCTGTAAAATATACTGCCCACCAGAATGGATGAAGTGATTTCTACACCTTGTAATCCTCATTAGCTTATGTGACATTTCGCGTAAACTGATTTTGATTTATTGTCTCTGTATAATGTGTGCTGCTGTTATGTAAAGTACTGTGACACCTTACACTGATATGAGTAGTGCTATACAACGAATGGAATGGGTATGAGAGGGGCAACGGAGAGATAAGGGGCACTAGTGGAGGGTGGCAGTGAGGGAATACCAGGAAGAGGTCATGGGGTGGGGGGAGCTACAGAGAGATGAAGGGTGTGGGTGGCAGACAGTGAGGGAGGGTGGCAGTGAGGGAGTCAGAGGAGGAGGTCCCGGGGTGGGGGGGAACTACAGAGAGCTGAGGGGCACTAGTGGAGAGTGGGAGTGAGGGAAACCGAGGTGGAGGTCATGAGGTGGGGGAACTAC
This sequence comes from Triturus cristatus, assembly GCF_964204655.1. Classification (NCBI taxonomy): domain Eukaryota; kingdom Metazoa; phylum Chordata; class Amphibia; order Caudata; family Salamandridae; genus Triturus; species Triturus cristatus. The sequence continues at coordinate 459,831,135 of NC_140590.1, read as the reverse complement.
AGGAGAGATGAGGGGTACTAATGGAGGGTGGCAGTGAGGGAAGCCAACGAGGATGTCATGGGGCAGGGGGAACTACAGAGCGATGAGGGGCAATAGTGGAGGGTGGCAGTGAGGGAATCTTATGAGGAGGTGGGTCACAGGCTGGAAGGGAACTACAGAGAGATGAGGGGCACTGGTGGGGGTGGCAGTGAGGGAATCCGAGGAGGAGGTCACGGGGTAGGGGGGGAACTACAGACAGATGAGGGGCGCTGGTGGAGGGAGCGGTGAGGGAATCTGAGTAGGTCATGGGGTGGGGGGCTACAGAGAAATGAGGGGCACTAGTGGAGGATGGAAGTGAGGGAATCTGAGGAGGAGGTCATGGGGTGGGGGGGCTACAGAGAAATGAGGGGCACTAGTGGAGGATGGCAGTGAGGGAATCCGATGAGGGGGTCATGGGGTGGGGGGAAACTACGGAGTGATGAGGGGTGCTGGTGAAGGTTGGCAGTGAGGGAATCTGAGGAGGAGGTCATGGGGTGTGGGAGCTACGGAGAGATGAGGGGCACTGGTGGAGGGTGGTAGTTAGGGTGTCTGAGGAGGAGGCCATGAGGGGGAGTGGCTACGGAGAGATGCTTTATTTTAGCACTATTTACAAAACTCAGGATATAAAAATCATTTAATGTTTGCACATTGTCTTGTACACTTTTTACTCTGAACCTTTGCACAATTGTTTGAAGTTAAGTGCGTTTTTAAATGTCTTTATGCTATTTTATATGAAGAATAAATTGTTTATATTTATATTCATGTTTTGTGCTCGACATTTCATTTTTTAGTGTTCTCTGTAGGAATGTCTATGTTTTATGACTGTGTATCTTGGTGCTCCTTAAGGTAATCATTTACTATGCTTTAAAAGTTAATACAATCCAATATAATATGTAATGAAAAATGTGTTGAAAAATACTTTTTTTTTTTGGCCTTTCTGTCTCCCAAATTTCTTGTGTGGGGGGGACAAGTTCAACCCCCCCAAACTCCCCCTAATAGTGGTTGCTCACTGCGCTTGCTCGTTACACACCATGTGGGGGCTGGTCTCACTTTTATTTCTCTCTGATTTACTACTCGTGCCTATTTTTGGTGCTCTCTGAAAGAATGTCTATGGGTACATATGACTGGGTGGGTAACCTGGTGCTCTTGAAGGTCATCATCTACTATTTACTGTGGTTTGAAAGTTGATACAATTGAATATGTAATGAAAAATGTGCTGTAAAATTCACCATTTTGGTCGGTTGTTTTCCAAAATTTTCTTGGGGGGAGAACCCCCCCAAACCCCCCTAGTAGCGGTCGGGCTCGCTCGCTGCGCTCGCACGCTAAGCGCTGGACGGAGGCTGGTCTGCAAAATTTGACGGGGGCTGGTCTGCCAAATTTTGCCAGGGCTGATTTCAGTTCCCAGTCCGGCCCTGCATGCCATGTGCCCCTCCTGTGCTCCCCCATGCACAATAACCAGCCAGGTGAACCCACACCCTGCACCACACACCAAACAAGTAGGGAGACAGCCTCAGCAGGTGTGGCTGCAGATGAACACACAGCACAGAAGCACAGGCCCAGGGCAATCCACACACCACAACAATACCACACTCATGGCAAGAAAACTGAGTCCAAGCACAAAATGAACACACACACAGATAATGAACAATCACTCTACTGGACACACAGCCTGCCAAGTCACACAGACATACCCCACACTGACACACAGCCACATACCCAGACCAGATGTCAGCACCAATGGAGGACAACAAATAGGAAAGCTAAAGTGAGGTGCACGCAAATGGAAGGCCAAGGAGCTAACCACCAAGCATGTGTACATCACATGCAAGAGAAGGAACATATAACAACACCCTCAGCCCATCAAATCACACATGGCTGGCACAGTGAGTGAAGTCAAACCACAGTCACCTCAGTGCAACAACTCAGGGAGACAGCAAGGCAACCCATGTATAGGCACAGGGATGAAAGGAAGGCCCTGAAGTCAAACAGTGAACAGTCACACATCTGCATCCAACTACTTGATAGGAGTATGGCAGCAGCTCAACAACACAGGGCCCATTGCAACACTCCATGACTGTCAAACACAAGTAGGAATCTCCACACATACCCCCTCACACCTGCAGCATACAACACCAGTGTCAAACACACATTAAAGGGTGCCAATGATGTCCAGTCAATACACTGACAAACAATCACATTCCCTGGGGGTATCCACAAACATCACACACACAGGGATGCCTGAACCAATGCTTGCACAAAAACAACAGCCAGACACATAACTCAACAAAAACACACACAGAACCACAACAAGACCAGACTTGACCTGTGCAGCAAAACTGTGGACAGGCAATGGGAGCACAGACAGAACAGGAGTACACAACCTCATCAGTCAGGAACAATGCACAGACAACATACCACAACACAGACAAGAAGTGCACCATCACAAAGCAATCATGGACACAAACTGGTAGAAATGGGCCTATAATGACACACAGACAGACATACCACACCATCCATCAAGTCAACATGACGTCATAGTGTACCACATGCCTGCACATGTACAAGAATGACAAGAAACAGCTCAAATATGAGAGGAGAAAACACAAAGGACGCACCTAACACAAGCACAGGAACTAGAATAGACCTAAGTTCATGTGACAGACACACAAGCAAGGCACACCACACTGGCAACACACGTTTAAAAGAAACACACCATACCAAAAAACACACAGAATGACATGCACATATAACACCACACACAGAGCATCTGTCATCTGCAAGAAACAACACAGCCCAAACACTGCACACAGCCACATCAAACAAACAACAGATGCACATGCCAATAAATCACATTGCAAACACAGCAGGACATCAGGGGATGCACACCAGGCAAGGACAAGGCAATATACACTCACAGCACTGTATGCACACCAAGCAGTGTGTGCACACCAAACATACCAGTTCCACACAGATATGAGTAACACACCATGAACACCCACTACAACAATCAAAACAGCACTCAGACAACATCACACTCAGGAAGTGAAGCAGTACCTCAGCAAACACACATAAAGCTAACCCAACACCCACAGATGCACAAGTCTGGGACCCCAAAGTAGAAACAACATGACCAGAGGACTATGCAGCTCAAACAGTTGAACTGCATATGAGCAACCATGACTGCAAAACAGTACAAGAAAATCACATATAACCAATTGGGAAAATGTCCTGAGTGGCACATTGCTCCTGTGCACAGATCTGCACCACAAAGCACAGTGTTACAAATGAAGTGATGGGGAGGCACACACACAGGCAACCCAAGAGGACAGCTGACATGAAAGTGAAGTGTTGTGTACGTCAGTAGTGGACATGGCAGGAGTGTACCATACACAAATAGATGGCGTGCAGACTCACAATGGGTAGGCATCTGAAGCACAGATAGGGGATGGTATGACACCACATACCACATGCCATACTGGAGGCAATAAAGCCCCATGTGACAGCAATGCATGAGCAAACACACCCACAATGTCAGTGTGGCTGAGCAGGTCTGCACAGTGACCACAAACAGTATCAAGACACATGGCTGATCAACAAAACACAACACTGAATTGCCAGTCACACACTCTGCATACTCACAATTGCCAAAAAACAACAAGTAGGAGTCAGCCAGAACTGCAAGGACACAACAACATACTGCACAGTGCACAACATACAACTCACACATGTGCACACAAACACAATCACAGGGCTGAAGAATCAGACAAACAGGCACTCTACTCCTGGGTGACACATGTGTGTAGTTGACATTGCAGGGGCATACACACATCAACACTCCCAAAAAAGTCACCCCCTTCACACTGCACACTTCTTGACCACCCAAGTGCACACATTGAAATTTACCTATGTGACTAGGATGGCTGCCCATCAGAAGATGTCCATACCCCAACACTGATGGGCACACATAAAGTAAGATCACACATACATGATTATCCTGGCCAGCCTGCCTGCAATCCTGTGGTTAGAATACCACTCTGTGCTGGCAGTGCCTCCAAACCTGACATGTACAACATAGCTAACATGAACAAAGAATGACAATGATAACGGCATTTCATCTAAAACCACCATCATTGCACCCACATTCATCAGAGTCAGGAAGAACTGAAGTCCCTGTCACCCCTGTATAAACTAGAAAAAGTGAGACAAGCCATTGGCAATGTTGAAGTGGCATACAGAGCATGTGTCACAGTAAAACATACCCACACAGAAAATACTTTTACTCAGTAAGGACACTGACAAACCAGACAACAGGAGCAACTGTCTTTATTCACACATTCCACAGATAGGCACCAATATTAGACAAGAGCAGGGCCAGTAGCCAGCACAAAGTGCAGAGTAGTTACATGAGAAGCTGCAGAGGCAAGTGGCAAACAGCAGTGAACAACAAGGCCAGTGGCCAGCACAAAGTGCAGAGTAAGTCCATGATAAGCTGCACAGGCAAGGGGCAAACAGCAGTGAACAACAAGGCCAGTGGCCAGTCCAATGTGAAGAGTAAGTCCATGAGAAGCTGCACAGGCAAGGGGCAAACAGCAGTGAACAACAAGGCCAGTGGCCAGTCCAATGTGCAGAGTAGTTACATGAGAAGCTGCACAGGCAAGGGGCAAACAGCAGTGAACAACAAGGCCAGTGGCCAGCACAAAGTGCAGAGTAAGTCCATGAGGAGCTGCACAGGCAAGTGGCAAACAGCAGTGAACAACAAGGCCAGTGGCCAGTCCAATATGCAGAGTAAGTCCATGAGAAGCTGTACAGGGAATGTGTGTGACTGTACCCTGCCATGTTCAGCAACACAGTAAGGGGGGTAACAATGGGCAGTACAGGCACCGCTGTGGGCGAGATAGGTGTGTGTGTGTGACTACCACTCAGACTTGGCTGTCAGTCATACTGGAAGGTGGCTGTGTGTCGAGGACAGTTGGAGGACTGGCCCGGGGAGAGAGAGGCCCAGCTGAGGTAGAGGCATCAGTGTTTGGGAAGCTGGAGGGCTGCTTAGACCAGGTGGTGTAGTGGCACGTGGAGGTGGAGTCATGCTGCTGTGAGACACAGTGTGGGTAGGAGATTGTGGAGGGGTGCCTTTCCACTTCTTGGGGACTCTAAATGGCTCCCCTGTCTTGGGATTAATGGAAAGTGGTGTTGACACAACAGGCACACTCATCACCAAATCTGCATCAGGTGCAGACGGTGGCCCTCCCTCTGGGGACATGCTGGATCCAGCTGTACGCTTGGTCTGGCCTTGCCTTTGCCCCTCCCTCCCCTGTTTTCGCAAGTGTACCCCCTACAGTGCCCTCCGTTCCCTGCTTAACAGGGCTTTGGATGGGTCCTGCCTTGGAGCTCTTCTTATGTGTACTCTTAGCAGGCATCACCTTCTCAGCGTGCACGGCAACTGTCTGCTTGTCTTTGCGAGACGCTTTTGGGACAGGAGAGTCCTTGGCTGGGGATACCTCTGAGGCATGTGACCCTGAGGCCTGCTTCTTGGCTTTGTGGCCCTTGCTGTCACCTGACGGGCTGTTGTCTTTGCGCTCTGGGGTGGCTTTAGTTTTCTGTGGGGATGGTGTCTGCACCCTGGACCGCTTGAGCTGCTGCTGCTGTGTTCTGCGTGTGCTGCATCTTGCCCTTGATGTCTGTGGTGTGTGGTCACTATCGTCAGATGTCGCCACTGGCAGGGGGGTGGAGAAAAGGACCAGAGCTGGACTCCGAGATTGTCCCAGTTGAATGACTGCCGTCACTGCGGTGGACAAAGACTGGACAGTCGGGTGTAGCCCACCCATGTCTGAATGTATGCCCTCCATGAAAGCAACCACCTGTGCCAACTTGTTGTCGTGGGTTAGGAAGACATTTAGGAGAGATGTCTGGCCCACACACAGCTGGCGCAAAAGGTCCACAGACTCAGCACTGATGGTAGCAGGGAGGACAGGGGCAGCGGTGCCTGGGGTGATGGACACTTTTCCCATCTTACTGGTGCGAACACGGGCAGCAACAGTGGAAGTAGCTGGGAGGGTGGGCACTGTACGCTGTGTGGTGGAAGAGGATGCAGAGTCCCCGTTCCCTGTGCCCGCCAACATGGATGCGTCACCGCTGGCATCAGATGACGTTGAGGTTTGCATCTCTGGCTGTGATTCCTCAAGCAGACTCCTGTCCTCCTCTGAGGCGCTGGTCACATCTGTGTCACTGTGCTCGTGTGCAGCTGTTGTGCTTGATGCCTCATCACTGGTGTCCGTCCCCTGTCCTTCCGTGCCCACGGGAGATGCTGCATGAGAGAGAGAGATGTAGGGTCAGTTCATTGGCATCAACATAAAAATCATATGCAAGCAAAGTATCACTGTAGATGATGAAATCTCCATGTTGCACACCACCCTGTGCGATAACATTGTGCGCCCTCAATTTTTAACTCGATTTTTTCATGACAACAAGCAAACCGGGCATAAGTGAGCCATGTGATGACCACACAGCACAATATCCTGCTGGTGGCTCCATTCAACCAGACACACAAATAGCTCTGAGCACACCTAGGGCCGTGATGGGGGCAAAGATGTACCCCACGACATGTTGCCACTGTCATATCTGGATGGAGCAGAAGGGGACAACACAGATACAGACTACAACATAACACTCCACAATGGCCATGAGCATATGCCATCCACCATGTTGTACTTTGGGGCACAACTACTGTTGCACATTGGCGTCAGATGTCTAAGCCTCAGAATTCTGAGATCAGGCAATGCACGCATTGATGAATGCACACTCAGATGATGCACACTGCCGTTCCCTTCCATGGGATTTCCCAGACTACCCCAATGCAGACGATACCCGAAGCCCACGACTCAGAATGCATGTCAATGCCCATTGCTCAATTTACATTAGGAAGTACAGGTAGGGCAAATGCATGACAGGTGTACCCAACAAAGAGGCCACTTACAAGTCACTGCATCACACTTACAAAATCATATAGCCCAGCACTGGCACAAGCTGTGAACACATGCAGCCACTCACAGCCAGTCACCCTTCAAAGAATACTCACCGCTAGCTTGCTGCTGATGCTCCTTCAAATGTGCATCCAGCTCAGGCTGTGTCACTGCCAAGATGCGGGCCACTAGTGGTGTCATTCTCCGCTGTGCCAACCTGCCAGTCCAAGGGAGCAGCCCCATCGTCATCTCCGCCACGTTCTTGCTCAGCCGGCAGATGTCATCCCACCTCTTGTGACAGTGTGTGCGCTGTCGGTTTGAGAAACTCAGAGCCCGCACCTTGCATGCAATGGCCCTCCACATGGCCTTACACTGGTGTACTTTGAGCTGCAGGCATGGGAGACAAGAGGGGGAAAAATCAGTGACACAGTGTCATGTACCAATATCTGTCAGTACAGGAGCATGATACTGACTCATCCAAAATCCACAGATATGTCTAACAGAGACAAGAATGCATCTCACATGGAACATCAGCATGGGGTAATCACACGTAAATGCAAGCAGGTGTAAGGGTGGACACAATACCTGCCCATCTCATACACATGCAGGATGCCAGCACAGAAAGCCATGTGTAGTCTGTCCACATCTACTGTCCATTTTTAGTTTGAGCAAGACATACATTACATATCAGTATATGTTTGGGGGTAGACTCACTGTGTCCAACACTGCGCAGCCCTCAATGTCCTTGCCCTGTGAATGGCTCACTGTGTCATGGATGTCACACTGAGGGACATGATCCCACAAACCCACACCCTTCTCACAACGCCTGTTGTGTGCAATCTACAGGGCTGAGATGGCTCATTGATGGAGAGGCCCGAAAAAAGCACTCATGTAACACTCTGAACATTCGATGATGTGTCCTTGTCAGATTGGGCAGTGACTGTGCAGGCCAGGTGGGCTCACACTGAGAAGGACATCAGGGACCGACACCGCCATTCACACAAACAATCACTGTCCTGACTCCTGCATTACCAACTTGCTGTGTCATTGTATGGCTGACAAGACAATACATGTCCCTCAAATCTTGATGTGCAGGCAGGGGAATGTGTAAAACAGGCTACAAACTCCTTTCCCCTGGAGAAAGCATGCTAGGCAGTGCATGACAAAACCCCACACTCTCAGGCACATCCTGCAGCAGCTCAATGTCATGTGTGCCCCCTGCACTCTCACTCACACTGTTGAAGACTTATCACAACATTTGGGGCACCATATAGCCGTGGATACTGTGTGAGCACCTCGTCCACCAGGCCCTCCAGCTTCTCTGTGGTTAAGGGACTGGCCCGGATCTTCTCAGTCCTCGCCATCACTGTGGCCAGGAGACAGCAGCAGCAGCACTTGGTGTTGAGGGGTTGCAGACAGCTGTCCCTGGAGACAGCAGCAGTTGGTGTTGAGGGGCAGCAGACAGCAGCCCCTGGAGACAGCAGCAGCAGCAGTTGGCGTTGAGGGGTGGCAGGCAGCAGTCCCTGGAGACAGCAGCAGCAGCAGTTGGTGTTGAGGGGTGGTAGGCAGCAGGTTCTGTGAGCTGTGAAAATATGAGGCTCTTCCCCACACATATATAGCCCCTTGGGCTAGGTTCAGTGGTTCTAAGCTGCTGCAATTGGTGTTCCAGGTCAGCCTTTTTGAAATGCATCCAATGACCGGCTCCGCGATTGCGGTTCCCATTGGCTGTAAGGGCATGGTCCATGGCGGTGACACACCGAAGGGGCCAGGTGGTATCTACCGCGATTTGGGTGCCATACATTGCTATGTGTGACTGTGATTTTGGTGGTGGAGCATGCCAACCGCCATTTGGCAATACTCATATGCCTATCAGTACCGCGATTGTATTTTGGGAATTGGTGGTGACACACCGCTGGGGCCAGGTGGTAGCTACCATGATTTGGGTGCCATACATTGGTATGAGTGACCGTGATTTGGGTGGCAGGCCACTTTGACAGCACCTATGGACACATCATGCTGTGTCAAAGGCCAATGGGCAGTTGTCAACAGTGCACAGTGGCCACATGAATAATGGCACATCATTGTGAACACAATTCCAATGTAACATTTACCCCACTGCTGACTACACATGCCAGGTTTGTGTGTGTGATTTTGGATATTGACATGTACTCCCTCACATGTCACTTGTGATATTGGTGGGCATGTACACAGAACAGTGTTGTGATGGACTCTCCAATGTGTACACATGTCAATGTGTGAAGTGCTGAGTAAATCACAGTGATGTATGTCTCAATGAACAATGTGCAGAATTGACTGTCTACTTTCATTGGCTCATGCACACACTTGTTGTTTACGCACAGCGTGTGGTCATTGTGTTGTTGATGTGTGCCATGTTTAACTTACGCCTGAAGGTGTTGAGGGTACAGCAGCTAAGTATGAGACAGTAGTGTTGCAGTTTCACACATATGCTGTATAAAATACTCTCAGGCCTGCTTATGCTAGATGTTGCCATATCCCTTTGTGCATTCTCATAGTCAGATGTTGTTTCGAAGTGTACGAGTAGTGTAGCTGAAGGTGTCCCTGCATGTAAGTTGGTTTGTAACTCAAATGTGATGACAGGCGTTGTGTCAGTCAAAACGTAAGATGTTGTACACATCTCATGGTGTATTGCATTGACATGTGTTCTCTTTCATCTCAACTAGGGGGAGTCCAAATCTGCATCGTCCCTTCACAGTGCGGGCAGACATGGAGAATGAGGAGGTCATCCAGAAATTCTGTCTGTATAGAGCCACCCTACAAAACCTGTGCTATGTTGGAGCCCCACCTGCAGCCTCACAGAACAAATCCAACTGCTTTCACCCCAACATCTAAGGTGATGGCGGCCCTGCATTCTTTTGCCACTGGATCATTCCAGCACACGATGGCCGCAACCTATGTTCAGCATGGTGCTGCATGATGTCCTGTCCGCTATGATGATCTAAAAGGACAGATATATCCATTTCCCCAGAGGGCGTGAATTGTCGGATGTGCAGGGAGATTGTTATGCCCTTGGACACATCCCCCATGTTGTTGGTGCCATTGATTGCACCCATTTTGGGCTTGTTCCACCACAGGAACGTGAGCACATCTACAGGAATAGTAAACATTTCCACTCCATAAATGTGCAAGTGGTGGGCCAGGTGGATATGATCATCTCGCACATGTATGCCAAATTTCCAGGCTCAGCCCATGACTCATACATCATGCGTAACATCATTGTACCACAGCTGATGGCTAATATGCTTCCTGAGCGTGCATGGATTGTGGGTGAATATGCATAGTCAAATAGCATGCTGTGTGTGTGTGACATGCTGTCCTCTGCCACAGTGACATTACAAGGTTTCTCTGTGTTTCTCACACGTAGGTGACTCTGAATATCCCAACTGTCCTTGGTTGCTGAGCCCATTGCGGAATCCCAGGACACCAGCTGAAGTCCGCTACAATGATGCCCATGGGAGGATACGTCGTGTGGTGGAGCGTACTGTTGCTCTCCTGAAGTCACGATTTTGCTGCCTGGACAAGACCGGAGGTGCACTGATGTACTCGCCCAGGAAGGTGTGTCAGATTGTAGTGGCATGCTGCATGCTCCACAACCTGGCCATTCGCAAGGAGATCCCCCTGATCCTGGATGCTGATGAGCAGCCAAAGCCCCCGCCTGCAAACCAACCCGTGTTCAGTGACGAGGATAGTGGAGAGGAGGAAGGTGTTGACCTGCATTAACAGCTCATCAACCGCTACTTCACTTGAAGGTGAGTGACGATGTACAACGTATCCATTGTCCGATGATGTTGCTGTTGTTGTCAAGGTGTATGTGAGCTTTGTGACTGCAGCCGGTTGTTGACTCAGTGGTGGCTGACAATGTTTCTGGGACAGGGTAGTTTGGAACATCTACAGGATGTGTATGTTGGCACTGTTGCTCATTGTGATGTGGGCATGATGGATTAGCTTGATGGTAAGTGTTGTGTGGTATCTGTGATGCCACACCCAGACTAGTGAATATTGTTCTGTTGTGTTTTCCTAGGTCCCTTCAGGCTCTCCTTGCCTACATACATTCCATACTCCTGGTACATTGTAATCATGGTGAAGATTGCACATCCGGGAATAAACATGGAGCAGAAACAACAACATGTGTGTAAGGAGTATTTATTTACAATGGAGAAATGTGAGGGGTGAACATTTTCATTGAGGTGATTAGAGAAGCTGTGAGTTGACAGTTATGGTAAATGAGATAATCGAGTAGTCACCACATTGATGTGGTTACCCAGTCCAACAGACAGATGTCATTTACAAGGCAGTGTGGGGAAGGACAGTCCAAAATGTCAATGCAGTGGTGAAGAGGGTTGCCATCCTGGCTGGCTCCTTGACTGACGTTTGGCAGGTGCTTTGCCACGGGATACACCCAGGGATTTCTTGGCACGGCCCCTTCGTTGCTTGGCAGGGGAGGCCTCTGCTGTAGGGCCAGTGGGGTCTGAGGACTCACCCCTCTCTGTGGCCGCAGGGGAGGATGTTGAACTGTCATCCTGCGGCCCACCAGAGGGAGGTGGAGGTGTTGGTTGTGGTGCAGGTCTGTCCCTCAGTACCACCACTAGCTGGCTTAAGAGGTCCACAATTTGGCCCATGCGGGTGTCCATGGACCTCATCAGCAGGAGGAGCTCCCGGGAATCTTCTTTTGACCGGCCTGTTCGTCCCTGGGCATGTTCATAGGCCTCAATGACACTGTTTATGTTGTCCAGGGCTTCGTTCCCAGGGGCTGGTTGTCTGTGACTGACCCTGCCCCTCACACCTGCCCTGCTGCCACAGACCTGTTGCCTCACCACTGTGGGTCCCGCATCCAGCTCCCTGCCCTCCTCAGTTGGTGGTGTGAGGTAGTCATCCTCTGGGACAGGGAGAGTGTTGCTGTCAGCACTGGTGGTGGTGGTGATGGTGGTGGTGGTGGAGGACGCACAGGCCATAAAAGCAGGGGTCTGCGGAGAGGTTGGTGTTGCAGCAGATGTGGGGGGTGGCACATGTTGCCATCTAGGGACTAGCGCAACAAATAATTTCTGTGAAGCCTCTTTGTTGATTACTCTGCCCTGGCAGACGTTACATCTGAGCATGTCATGTGCATATCCGAATTTGTACCACCAACCATGCTTTCTTTGTTTTCATATGGTCCTTGCTGCTCTGGCCCCATGGCACTTACACGTGGCATTCAGTGCAGTGCTGTGCATGATTGTACACAGACTTTCTTCTACATGTGAATTGGTGTGTCACACTTTGGTTGCTGTGACATTTTCATTTGCTTATCTGTCTGCACACTGTGAGTGGCAATAGGATCTGTGTGTATTTTTGTGCGATGAGAGGGCTGGTGTTGTCATATGGCACCATGATTTTGGAGAGGAATGGCTGGGTGCATGTACTGGCTACTTACCTGTTATGTTTTCACATTTGGCTTGGATTTGTGACACATCTGTGTGTGTGTGTGGTGGAGGCTTCCATCCTGCTCATGGGTGCGACAAGAAAGCATAATATGTCTACCTACCTGTTAGTTTAAATTGGACAGTGCAATGACTGACACATGCATCTGGGTGGGAGGGAGTTCTCCATCTTGATGAACTGGGGAACAAGGGGGAATGGTGGGAGTAGTACTGCAGTCTTCCCACCCCCAAACACCCCTCCCTGTTAACATGGCTACCTACCTGTTAGTTTGATGTGAGCAATGCAATCTCTGACACATGCCTCGGGTGGGGGGAGTGCTCCCTCCTGCTGAGCTTTTAGACAAAGGTGCCTGGTGGGAGTTGTTGTGCAGGCCTCCCACCCCCAAACAGCCCTCCCACGGAAGATGGCTACCTAACTGTAAGTTTGTTTGTAGTGATACAATGGCTTCCAACTGCTTCGGGGGGGGGTGCTCCATCCTGCTCAGGTGTGGGACAGGGTGCCTGGTGAGAGTTGTAGTGCAGGCCTCCCACCCCCAAACAGCCCTCCCAGGGAAGATGGCTTCCTATCTGTTGGGTGAGGGTGAACCTTACAATGGCTGGCACATGCTTCTGGGTGGGGGGAGTGCTCCATTCCTGCTCAGGTGTGGGACAGAGGGCCTGGTGGGAGTTGTTGTGCAGGCCTCCCACCCCCAAACAGCCCTCCCAAGGAAGGTGGCTACCTATCTGTTGGGTGAGTGGGAACCATACAATGGCTGGCACGTGCTTCTGGGTGGGGGGAGTGCTCCATTCCTGCTCAGGTGTTGGACAGAGGGCCTGGTGGGAGTTGTTGTGCAGGCCTCCCACCCTCAAACAGCCCTCCCAGCGAAGATGGCTTCCTATCTGTTGGGTGAGGGTGAACCTTACAATGGCTGGCACGTGCTTCTGGGTGGGGAGGATTGCTCCATTCCTGCTCAGGTGTGGGACAGGGTGCCTGGTGGGAGTTGCAGTGCAGGCCTCCCACCCTCAAACAACCCTCTCTGGAAAGATGGCTACCTTCCTGTAAGTTTGTTTGTGCTAATACAACGGCTTCCAACTGCTTCTGGGGGGGGGGAGTGCTCCATCCTACTCAGGTGTGGGGCAGGGGGCATGGTGGGAGTTGTAAGTGCAGCACTCCCACCCTCAAACAGCCCTCCCTGGGAAGATGGCTACCTACCTGTAAGTTTGTTTGTAATGATACAATGGCTTCCAACTGCTTCTGGGGGGAGGGCTCCATCCTGCTCAGGTGTGGGACAGGGTGCCTGGTGGGAGTTGTTGTGCAGGTCTCTCACCCCCAAACAGCCCTCCCAGGGAAGATGGCTACCTATCAGTTTGGTGAGGGTGAACCTTACAATGGTTACCAACTGCTTCTGGGTGGGTGTGGAGTGCTCCATCCTGCTCAGGTGTGGGACAGGGTGCCTAGTGGGAGTTGTTGTGCAGGCCTCCCACCCTCAAACAAACCTCCTTGGGAAGATAGCTGCATACCTGTACGTTTGTTTGTAGTGATACAATGGCTTCCAACTGCTTCAGGGGATGGGGGTGCTCTATCCTGCTTAGGGTGCCTGGTGGGAGTTGTAGTGCAGGCCTCCCACCCCCAAACAGCCCTCCCAGGGAAGATGGCTACCTATCTGTTGGCTGAGTGGGAACCATAAAATGGCTGGCACATGCTTATGGGTGGGGGGAAGTGCTATATTCCTGCTCAGGTGTGGGACAGGGTGCCTGGTGGGAGTTGTAGTGCAGGCCTCCCACCCCCAAACAGCCCTCCCAGGGAAGATGGCTACCTATCTGTTGGCTGAGTGGGAACCATAAAATGGCTGGCACATGCTTATGGGTGGGGGGAAGTGCTATATTCCTGCTCAGGTGTGGGACAGGGTACCTGGTGGGAGTTGTTGTGCAGGCCTCCCACCCCCAAACAGCCCTCCCAGTGAAGATGGCTACCTATCTGTTGGGTGAGGTGAACCTTACAATGGCTGCCAACTGCTTCTGGGTAGGTGTGAAGTGCTCCATCCTGGGACAGGGTGACTGATGAGAGTTGTTGTGTAGGCCTCCCACCATCAAACAGCCCTCCCTTGGAAGATGGCTACCTACCTCTAAGTTTATAGTGATACAATGGCTTCCAACTGCTTCTGGGGGGGGGGGGTGCTCCATCCTGCTCAGGTGTGGGACAGGGGGCATGGTGAGAGTTGTAGTGCAGGCCTCCCACCCCCAAACAGCCCTCCCAGGGAAGATGGCTACCTATCTGTTGGGTGAGTGGGAACCATACAATGGCTGGCACATGCTCCTGGGTTGGGGGGAGTGCTCCATTCCTGCTCAGGTGTGGGACAGGGTGCCTGGTGGGAGTTGTTGTGCAGGCCTCCCACCCTCAAACAGCTCTCCATGGGAAGATGGCTACCTACCTGTAAGTTTGTTTGTAGTGATACTATGGCTTCCAAGTGCTTCTGGTGGGGAGTGCTCCATCCTGCTCAGGGGTGGGACAGGGTGCCTGGTGGAAGTTGTTGTGCAGGCCTCCCACCCCAAAACAGCCCTCCCAGGGAAGATGGCTACCTATCTGCTGGGTGAGGGTGAACCTTTCAATGGCTGTCAACTGCTTCTGGGTGGGTGTGGATTGCTCCATCCTGCTCAGGTGTGGGACAAGGGGCCTGGTGTGAGTTGTTGTGCAGGCCTCCCACCCGCAAACTGCCCTCCCTGGGAAGATGGCTACCTACCTGTTAGTTGAGGGTGAACCTTACATTGACTGCCAACTGCTTCTGGGTTGGTGTGGAATGCTACATCCTGCTCAGAGGGCATGGTGGGAGTTGTAGTGCTGTTTTCCTGGACACATACTACCCTGTAAATGTTGGCTACCTTTGGGGTGATTCAGATGGAGTGAATGTTACATCTGTGGGACATGTGTTTGATATTGTGGTGCATATGGATATACTTGGGCCTCTGAGATGTAGCTTTGTAGTTGTGCTGGACAGTACATAGCTGTGTAATGGTCTACATTTGTATGTACTTACCAGCCTGCACTTCCCCGGCTATTCCTGTGAGACTCTCTGGCAAGCACATTCTCCTCCCATGCAGTGAATGTTTTGGGTGCAATGGGAGGGCCACCGCCAGTCCTCTGAGCCAGCTCACGGTTCTTGTTCCTCTTTTCTTTTACAACCCTCTTACCACCGCTTCATGATTTCCTTTTTTGTTCACGGGGTGGTCCCTACTGCATTGACCTTATTGACTATCTGTGCCCACATTTGTGCTCTTGTGGCTAATGGTGTCTGTAGGACCAGGATACCAAACACTTGTGGTTCTACTCTGATTAACTCATCTACCATGATTGTCAACTCACTCTCTGTGAATTTGGGCATTTTCTGTGTTGCAATGGTGTGTGATGTGCAAAGGGGTTAGAGGTGCAGGGGGGCAAGTGGTGGGGGTGGGGGTGGTGGTGATGTGTAAGGTGTGTGATGTGCAGAGGGGTGAGAGGAGCAGGTGTGGAAGTAATGGTGGTGCTGTGTGTGGTGTGAGTACTGATGGTGTGTTGATTTGCCTCTCCTTTGTGCCCTGGTGTTGGGCCCTTCAGTTGTGGAGTGTTGCAAAGGATTCTGGTCAGGGAAGGGGCTGGTTTTATACTCAGCTATGTGGGTGTGTCAAAATGGGGTATTGCTGTCAGGTGTGTTGTGTGGGTTGTCCTGGGATTTGTATTTTTGTAGTTGCCATGTGGTTGTGTCATTGGGGTGTGTTATGTGTTTTGGGGGGCATGGCTAGTTGGCTGTGTGCACTTTGTGGCCTTGTTGTGAGTTTTTTCTATCGACAGCCATATTTGTCACGAAGCGTCCGCAGTGGTGGCTATGCTACAGCTCTTCCGCTGGCTCTCCCATTCATCACTGTTAGCGACTGTGGCGGTCAGAAACAGCGGAACGTACCGCGGTCACATCGGGGATATCCTAATTTACCCTGCGTTGTTTCCACTGTCATGGCGGCGGTTTGGTGAGTCCGGCCGCCGTGGACGGATTTTAGCCTTCTCAGCCCGCTACGGGCGTTTTTTTGTTGCCTCGTTTTGCCACGGTCGGATTTTTTGGACGGTTGATCCTAATTGTATCATCGGTTTTTCCACGGTACCAGCGGGCAGTTTATTTCCGCTACCATGGCGGTCGGGGTGGTTTTCAACCGCCATCCTAATGGGCCCCTATATATCGATGTATAAATATCGACTTGCACCAATAGCGAGGTAAAAATATAGTGGGTGAGAAATATCGCCAGAAAAAAAATCGTGGTGAAAAATATCGATTGTTAGGTAAGTAATATCGATGTTTAAAATATCGAAGTGTTTAATATCGTTTGTAAAAATATCGTTGCTTAAAATATCGAAGTGTTATATATCGTTTGCAAAAAGATAGTTGTTAAAAATTTTTATTTTTTATTAATGTTATGTATTTTAGTATATATTTTATATGTATGTGATGTGTTTTTTTGTATAAGAATTGTTTGTATTTTAATTATATGTGTACATTTTTTTGGTAGTTAGTACATTTTTTTTAATTTGATTTTCTGTTTTAGTACCGTAGATGGTTTTGGGATTATAGGGGAATAGGATGAGAAGTAATTTAATTACATTAAATTTATTGATTATTTTGAGTAGTTATGATTTTTTTAAATTTGAATTTGAATTAGAATTTTGCATTTTTAGTACCGTAGCGGGTTGTGGGTTTATAGGGGAATGGGGTGGGAAGTAATTTAATTATATTAAATGTATTGATTATTTATATTAGAACTTTGCGTTTTTAGTGCCGTAGCGGGTTTTGGGTTTATAGGGGAATAGGGTGGGAAGTAATTTAATTATATCAAATGTATTGAATATTTTTTTATTTATTAATATTTGTTTAATTGAGATGTTATAGTGTTAAATGTGGAAAGCCATTTTTTATGAATTCGTTAATAATTTGTTGTTAATCATTTTTTATTAATTAATTGGCAATTAATTATGGCAATTGTGTAATTAATTTTAGGTTTGTGTTGTATGTATAGGTATAAATGGTGGGAAGCAATTTATTTTGAATTGATGATTTAATAATTAGTTGTTAATTAATTTTAAATAATTAATTAGAAATTAATTATGGTAATTGTGTAATTAGTTTTAGGTGTGTGTCGTGGTATGTATAGGTGGGAAGGGTGGGAAGAGTGAGAAGCAATTTGTTTTTAATTGATGATTTAATAATTAGTTGTTAATTAATTGTAAATAATTAATTAGTAATTAATTATGGTCATTGTGTAATTAGTTTTAGGTGTGTGTTGTGGTATGTAAAGGATTAACTGGTGGAAAGGGTGGGAGGTGATTCATTTTTAATTGATGATTTAATAATTAGTTGGTAATTCTTATTATTATTATTATTATTTAAATAGTTCTTCATTCAACTTTTATTTTGTACAGCAAAGTGAGAAACAAAATCCGAACATCTAGGTGCCGATTCCGATCCTGTAAAACCCGGGTAGGAATGGTCGTACGGAGTGTATTCTCCGTACGACTCGTACCCGGGAAATCCACCGTACAAACCAGCAAGTACGATTCGTACAGAAATACCATTTCCGAACGAATCGTAAAAAACACCGTACGGCTAAAAAATACCTACTATTCTGATCCTGGACAGCGCGTACGCGACGTCCGCACGGAGTCAGGCAGCGTTTTATGGACCAGCAAGTACGATTCGTACCCACAGCACTCCGCACGGCTATTTTTTTACGGGAGCTAAAAAGTGCCGGAAAAACTAAGTACGCTGCGATGCACGACGAAAAGGGGGCCCGGTACGCGACGTACACGCCATCAACCACATCGTATGTGTCATCATGTACGGTGCGTACCCCAACATTGCATATGTATGGTGCGTACATACGCGCTGTTGGGGTATGCACCGTACATAGGCCAACAGAGTGTATGTCCGCACCGTACCCCCCACCCGCGTATGTCCGCACCGTACCCCCCACCCGCGTATGTCCGCACCGTACCCCAGGCGTACCCCAATCCTCGCGTATGTCTGCACCGTACCCCAGGCGTACCCCAATCCTCGCGTATGTACAGTCCGTACATACGCGAGGAGTGGGGTACGCCTGGGGTACGGTGCGGACATACGCGAGGATTGGGGTACGCCTGGGGTACGGTGCGGACATACGCGGGTGGGGGAGTACGGTGCAGACATATGCGGGTGGGGGGAGGCTGGGGGGGGGCATACGACTCGTACCCCGGGCACAAGTGGACCCGGGGTAGGGGTCGTACAAAGTTCGCTCCGTACGGGACGTTTTCCATACGCTTGTGCATTCGGAACGCCGGTACGGATCGGACTTGTCCACTCGGACTTCTGTTTTACGACTCATACGTAAAACTTTCCAGGGACGTCTCGTAGACTTTTCCCGAAGCGATTCGTATGTATTTTTCACGTACGAATCGTACTTCGCCGTTTGTACGGGACTTGTACGATTCGTACGTAAAGAAATACGGATACGAGTCGTACGGTAATTTTTTTTAACGGATCGGAATCGGCACCTTAGTCTTCACCGTTCCCACCCATCCCCTCCCACCCCCCGCTACCAACAGAAGATCCAGCCGAGATAGTGTCCATAAACCTTTCGCATAATATTTAGCATCAATTGCAAAACAGAGTTACCTATCTTGGCCATGTTCCAGTAGGTTATATAGTGTTTACATTAGCCCTTTCCCCCCCCCCCCATTAGCTCCCTTCCTCATTCCTGTTCACGGTTCAAATGGGACCAATTCATTAGGGGAGCCCAGATAGCTAACCCTTTGGCTTTCGCCCTGTAGCCTCTTCTAGAATAAACAGCTCTCTCCATCCTATGCACCGCAAGAAATCTTCCTAGCCACTGTTGGCCAGATGGAGGAATTGGATCGAGCCAGTGAGTGGCCAGACATAATCTAAAAACTGTCATGGCAATAAAAATAAAGGGCTGGCTTTGTTTTGAAGATTCAGGATGTCCAACCCCCAGTCTAATCAATTGAGATGATAAAATAATTTCACAGCCCAGCATGGTTCCCAGCATATTGCAAACATCCTGTTTCAGAGAATCTAGCACAGGGCAATCAGCGAACAAATGAATGATATCCTCCACTTGACAGCTGCACCGGGGACATGTTGATCCTGCCATCCTACCCCATTTAGCGATTTTAGCAGGTGTGATATAGAGGTTGAATCATGTTTTAAAGCATCGGAGCTGAAGATCAGCCGCAATAAATGACGGCTGGGCCAGATGTAATGAGTCTTCTATTTCTCCCAGTCCCACCTGTAAGAGTCCCTGCCATCGCTCAGCGTGTTTATTCAGATCATCCAAAGTCAGCTCATTCAGCATTTTATATATCCCCCCTAGTGTAGTGGAGCCCTTAAGTAATCCCTCAATCAGCTTCACCCCAGAGAAACCACAGGACCCCCAGTTTTCTTAACTAGAAAATCTCTTATTTGGAGATATTTAAAGAACTGCCGATTATCTAACCCAAATCGATCTCTGATAGTCTCAAAAAGCACCACCTTAGTCCCATTTGTAATATCGCCCACCATCCTAACTCCTTCATACCAATGTACCCATCATTAAAAATATTTGGAAGACAGCTGTTCTTAAATATAGGGGTATAGGCATTAATACGCCCAAGGCCAAGCTTTTTCTGGACCGCGGTCCAAACCTTAAATGCACAGAATAGAGTTTTAAATTGAACCCTTTTGTAATAATTCAATTCTATATGTCGTAAAAGACACCCCCGAGCCTCATCCCCCAGTAGCAGCTCAAAGACAGATGCGGGCGACCCACTCCGCATAGCCTCCGCCTTTTCATTTAGTAATATCCCTGCCTTATGTAACACTGAGGCCCAGTGATAAAACTGAAGATTGGGTACCGCCCACCCCCTTCTTTCTCTTGGTAATGTTAACAATTTTAGCGCTCTCTGAGGGTGGCAGTTAGCCCATATAAACCTAGAGAGTAAGTGATTCATAGTTACAAACCAGGAATTACAGACATTCAGGGGAATGGCTCTAAAGAAATACAAAATCTTAGGTAAAAAAAGCATTTTGATAGCATTACATCTCCCTACCATCGTAAGTTTAAGATTTTCTAATCTATTGAATTCAGCTTTAAATTTGAAAAGCGGCGGGTTCAAATTATTTCCTGAAATCTTCGCAACATCTGCCATAACTTCTATGCCTAAGTAAATTGCACCCTGTACCACTCGCGAGTCGTTCATCTGAAGACCATTACCAACCAGAACCTGAGTTTTAGTTGAATTCAGGTGGTAGCCTGAGAGTTTCCCAAAAATATTGGCTTCTTTTTCAATCTCCCTCAGTGCCGTCATGGGATTTGAAGTAATAATCGCAAGATCATCGGCATATGCCAGTATCTTGGTGTTCCCCCCTATGCTCTGCACTACTAGAATCCGATTTTTGTGTACGATCTTCCTAACTAATGGATCTATATATAGTGCGAACAATAAGGGGGAGCACGGGCATCCCTGACGGGTTCCCCTGCTGATCATAACAGGGTCCGACATCTCTCCCATTAATTGATATCCTTGCCACTGGGTCTTTATACATTATTTCCATGGCGGTGATAAAGCCATCCCCAAACCCTCTGCTCTTTAAAGTTGCCCACAAAAACGGCCAGGAGACCCTATTAAAGACCTTCCCTGCATCAAGCAGGATGAGCCCGATAGGGTCCCCGGTAATTCCTGATTCATCAAAAAGAGCGATAACCCTCTAGATATGATCTATTGTACTCCGCCCGGGTACAAATCCATGCTGGGTTGGAGAAACCAATTTCATAATAATTGTCGTCAGTCGCTTAGCCAGAATTTTAGCATATACTTTGACGTCGCTATTTATTAAAGTGATGGGACGATAAGACTCCATCTCTCTCACCGGTTTACCCTTTTTAGGGAAAATGACAATATTAGCTGACCCCCAAGACCCAGGTGCTCCTCTCCCCGCCTGAGCTTCCAAAAACAGCCCCTTCAATAACTCCTGCAAAGGGGAGGCGAAGATTTTGTAGAATTCACCGGGAATGGCATCCGTACCCACCGCCTTGCCATTTATTAATGACCTAATAGCTTCCTGAATTTTGTCTACTGTAATAGGTGCTTTGAGCACATCTCTCTCTTCTGTCGTCAAACTCTTGCATGGACTCCCTGTTAGATAACTCTGTATGGCTTCCTCCTCACTAGAAATATCATCCATATAAAGCTTCTGATAGAACCGCTGAAAGGCAGAACGTATTTCTAGAGGTTGATTGACTAACCCTAGCCCGGGATGAACTATTTCTAATATCCCCCCTGTGTTATTCGTTGTCTGGTCCGAACCACCAAAAGGTGGCCCACTCTCTCATTACATTCATATATTTTGGATTGCCAAGCACAGTATTTACCTGCCGCCTTATTGGCCGAAACATCCATAATTGTAGATTTGACTAAAGCCACCTTAATTTGTGCATGCCCTACCTCTCCCTTATTTGTGATAGCCTGTATTAATTGTGTTTCTTCTTCACTTAATGCCCGGTATTGTTCTTGGAGATACCTTTTCTCATTTGCCTGCTTGGCCCAACCATACCTCAGTGTTTCCCCTCTTATCCCCTCTTTGAGTGTGTCCCAAATTATCCCTATCTGCGCACTGCCTTTATTCTCCTCTATGAATCTCGGAATCAACTCCATCATGAGTTGGACATAATCTTCCTCATATAGAAGTGCTCTATTGAAGGTCCAATGAGACATCAAGGGTTTTGATGTATGGAGTGAGATCTCTAATACAAGTGGATTGTGATCCGACATCACCCGGGGGAATTTAATGATATTGGATCTCGTTAACACCTCCGGAGACAACAAAAAATAATCTAGCCTGGCATGAATTTGATGGGGGGCAGAGAAAAATGTGTATCCCGCATCTTGAGGTTCTAGTGTAGCCCAAGCATCAAAAAGTCTGTGTGTATTACAAAAATTATCAAAAAAAATTATCAGAGCATTAAAAACTTTAGGTTTGAGACCCTGATATGACTGCACACCTAATTCAAAATTCTCGTTATTTAAATTTACATTAAGATCCCAACACACGATTGTAGGCAACGGCCAATCAACCAGCTCCACATTCAACCAATTAAATAAGGCCGGCTCATCCAACACTGATCTGTAGACAGAACATAGTGTGAAAGAATAATCATCCAAACAGCAGTGAGTGATAACCCATCTACCATACTGGTCCGATTTAGAGTGGGAATCTAAACCCTTTTTTGCAAGCCAGAACCGCGACCCCTCTTGTGCGTGTTCCCTGGGTCGTGGCAGAAATCAGTTGGAATCCATCTAGCTCAGCTATCTTTTGTCTACCGGCTTCGAGATGAGTCTCTTGGAGACAAACTATATCTGCCTTTGGATATTTCATGTCTTCATTAATCCTGCGTTTTTTTGAGGGATTATTCAGGCCACATATATTAACTGAGGCTATCCGCAATTTACCCTGTGCCATTTAAAGTCCACAGCAAGTCCAGACTGTTCCAATTTATACTACCTACAAATGCTAAATCAACAAGTTTAGTTGGCTGGGTCTGCCCCACCCCATCCCTCCTTACCCCCACCACACCCCCGCCCCCTCCCGTGTGCCTTGTGATGCCTCCTGCAGAAAGCTGCCCCCATCGCCACCCATCTCGCTCCAACCTACAGAAAAAAATAACCCCCAAGTGATAATAGAGAGCAAACAAGCAAACCAAAACAATTATATCCAGATTCATTCCACTACCACCCCGATTATCCCTTCGGTCCGCTCGTTCCCTTAGTCTCAGACATTTCCCACAAAAAGTCTTGAGCCTGTATTTCTGAAGAAAATACTCTGGTAGATCCCTTGCATATGAATTTGAGTCATACCGGGCTGAGTAAATAGGCTTCAAATCCCTTCTTTTGAAATGGTAGAATTAACTGGCGAAGCCTCCACCTTCTTTCTACTGTAATATGGTAGAAATCTGGCCTGACAAAGAAGGTGTGGCCTTCAGCCGTGCGTCTTGATTCTGGTCGGGCTTTGTCAAACACTGCCTGCTGAAGGAGGAAATTTCCCCAAAAAATCAGTATAGCTCTGGATTTTTCAGTCACCCCATTCTACCCTTGCCTTTTCTTGAGCATAAGTGGAAAGCGATGTATGCGCTGCATCTCAGCATCCCAGTCCCAATGTGAGAGTTCGGGAAAGCCACCCTTCAGCAAGTGCATCACAAAACCTCGAATGTCCCCACCCTCTGCATTTTCCGGGATTCCAAGAAGTCTTAAATTGTTATGCCGCTGGCGGTTTTCGAAATATTCTAGCTTCCACATCATGTCCGACATCCGTGTTTCATTTGACGGAACATGTTGGGTTTTCTGTTTCGGCCTCTAAAGCAACCACCAGTTCTTCAAGAGCCGCAGTTCTCTCTGCAATCTCAGCGCATGATTTATTTACTTTTCTAATGGCACCTTGAAGCCTGTTTGTAGCAAGGTGGGCCCGCTTATGCTCTTGTCTAGCTTCTCCCTGCATCTGTTTGAGAGTTGAATATATCAAACTCATCGATGGGGAAGATTCTGCCTCCGTTGGAGGGTGGTCAAATTGGCTTTTGGGGCCTTCTGTAAGGTCTGCATCATCACATCCCCCATCTTCAGTTAAAAACTGAATAGTCGAGTAATCCCATTTTAACTGGCTGGAGCGACTATTATCTGAACCTGATTGACTGGCTCCACGTTTTTTCCCGCCATGAGTTCTCCTTCTTCTTTTAGTTAGTGAAGGCAGGCGTTTCTGGGTGCTAGGATTAGAGAGGGCACGATCTGAATCTGTACCTGTATTATCCATATCTGAGGTCTCCCCTTCACTGGGATTGGATAGTTCAGAATCTTCATTTAGGGAGAAGAATTTTTCTCTGCATTCGGGGTCCCCCCAGCCTTCCCCAGAATAGGAGTAGATTTAGGATCTTTTATTAAGCTGCCGTCCACCGTTAGCTCCCGCTGCATTGATTGTCCACTGTTATAACTGTTGTCGCTTCGAGTGCTCCGATACTTCCCTGCACAGGATCATAAACCTCCAATGCAGTTAAACTGGTACTCACAATCTCCACTAGGGGTATCAGTGTTCTCCTCTCTCAGCGCTGTCAGAGTCCCTCCATTTAATAAAGAAGTCTCCACTTTCTCACCAATATTCGTCTTCTCCTTTAATCTCTATTGCCCAGCGAACATCCCAGGAATCACCCTGTGCTGTCTGACAGGTTCTGCCTCTTCCCCGGGACGCTGCTCCTTGTTTCTGATTTTGGCTGCCTCTGCCTCCTTGCTGCCTGCCAGGAGAGTAGCGTCCCCTGCCTTTCTCCCGACCGGAGTCTTCCGCAAAGCTGGCGGGCCTCGGAGACTCCCTGCGGTGTTCCCAGTCAATACGCTGCTCTACGCTCGTTCCTGCGGAGGCTTCCGCGGCTTGGGAGGCATCCCGCTATGTGAAGATCGAACTCGCAGCTCCCCGCTGCACCAATGGAGAAATGACTTCAGCGATTTCAGGGCGGCTCGGACCAGCACCAACAGATAAGTGGAACTAATTGTTTCACCTGTCAGCCTCACCTTGTGCACCCGCCGTCCGCGTCTGTAATCAGGGGGATGATCATCTATGAAGTCGGAGGTTTAAATCATCTCAATTGCGTTTAAGCCATGGAGTAATGATGAGTGGCTTTCAGCAACGTTCACGCAGCTGCCATCTTGTCTCAAGCCCGGTAGTACAGCTGTTGTAAAGAGAATACAATAACCGGTAATTAATTTTAAATAATTAATTAGTAATTAATTATGCTCATTTTGAAAATAAGTTTAGGTGTGTCTTGTGGTGTTTATAGGTGTAAATGGTGGGAAGGGTAGGACGTAATTTATTTTTAATTGATAAATTAATTATTAGTTAATTTATTTAAATTAATTAATTAGAAATTAAATATGGTAATTGTGTAATTAGTTTTCGGTGTGTGTTGTGGATATTATAGTGTTAAAGCATGTGTATTTAATGAATGTTTATTTTTTTATTAATAATATTTTTTAATTGATTAGTAATTATGTTAATTATGGAAATAAATTTACATAAAACGTTTTAAGTGTTTTTTATTGGTGTGGTGTTCTAGGGTAGGAAACAAAATAAATACATTTATATTTTACATAATTCTGTCAAT
This sequence comes from Triturus cristatus, assembly GCF_964204655.1. Classification (NCBI taxonomy): domain Eukaryota; kingdom Metazoa; phylum Chordata; class Amphibia; order Caudata; family Salamandridae; genus Triturus; species Triturus cristatus. The sequence continues at coordinate 459,805,538 of NC_140590.1, read as the reverse complement.
ATTTGCTCCTTTTAAATAATTATTGTTTTCAAATGTATTTTTTTTATATAATATTTGTAGCTTTTTGTTATACGTAATTTATATAATAATATGTGTTTATTGTATGTTTAATATATTTAAATGTATATTTTTAAAATATTTATTTATTTTTATGATTTTTAATTTTATTTCTATCGTTTAAATGTTATTAGTAATTTTTATTTCTCTGCAATCCAGCACTATCCCTACTGTTGCACTCACTGGAGTGGGAATAGTAATTATTCCCCTTCCGCTATGCATCACTTTCCCTACTGTTGCACTCACTGGAGTGGGAATAGTAATTTTTACCCCTCCGCTATCCAGCACTTTCCCTATGGTTGCACTCACTAGAGTGGGAATAGTAATTTTTACCCCTCCGGTATTCAGCACTTTCCCTACTGTTGCACTCACTGGAGTGGGAATAGTAATTTTTACCCCTCCGCTTTCCAGCACTTTCCCTACTGTTGCACTCATTGCAGTGGAAATAGTAATTTTTTCCTCTTTGCTATCCAACACTTTCCCTACTGTTTCTTTTACTGAAGTGGGAATAGTAATTTTTACCCCTCCGCTATCCAGCACTTTCCCTACTGTTGCACTCACTGGAGTGGGAATAGTAATGTTTACTCCTCCGCTATCCAGCACTTTCCCTACTATAAAAATGATTGGAGTGGTAATAGTAATTTTTACCGCTCTGCTATCCAGCACTTTCCCTACTGTTGCACTCACTGGAGTGGGAATAGTAATTTTTACCCCTCCGCTATCCAGCACTTTCCCTACTGTTGCACTCATTGGAGTGGAAATAGTAATTTATTCCTATACGCTATCAAACCATTTTCCTACTGTTTCTTTTACTGGAGTGGGAATAGTAGTTTTTACCCCTCCACTATCCAGCACTTCCCCTACTGTTGCACTCACTGGAGTGGGAATAGTATTTTTACTCCTTTGCTTTCCAGCACTTTCCCTACTGTTTAATGCATTGGAGTGGGAGTAGTAATTTTTACCCCTTCGCTATCCAACATTTTCCCTACTGTTGCATTTATTGTATGTTTTATTAAATAATTTAATGTTTTAAGTTATTATAGAATTTTTTTTATCTTTAAAATATTGATATATATATTTTATTTGTATATAATTTTAAAGTTTAAAAAATTAAATAAAGATAAAATTTAAATATATAGATGTATAAAATATGTTTCTGTGTTTATATTTTTTTAATTTCAGTTTATTTGTAATATATAGTTAAAATGCTTATTCATTTTAATTTAGTTTGTTAAAAATAATATTATTTAATATATTTTATTTTATATATATTTTGAATTTGATATTTTTTACATCGATATTTTATTACTTTGATATTTTTGAATCCATTTTGTTGTACTTACCTGTTTAAGTATAGGGAGTCAATATTTTTGCATTCTATATTTTTTCTTAGATATTTAGAACATCCATGTTTGTTACATCGATATTCTATCAGTGAACCCATCCACACCATATAGGTGCCCATCCATAGCCAAAGCATCCTGTGGCCCTTTGCCACACTCCTTGGCACACCTCTCATTAGGCACTGCCAACACTGGGATTCTTACCACCACCAACCAGCAAGCAGCTCTGTGCTTCACCACCTGTACAGACTTATTTGGGCCCGTTCCTCATCTGCAGTCCTTCCAGAGCCCTCTGCTCCACCTATAGCCCCATCAGACTCCTCCTTCTGCCTCAGTCCCTGTTCAAATTCCACATTATTGTTCAAGAACCCAAGAACACTTTTCTCCAGGGGAGTGACGCCATAACAATACCCCTACCCTTAACAAAACTACCCTTGCAGTGGAAAGGGCTCTGGGTCCCCTCATGCTCCTCCAGAGCACTCACGCTGGACTTACTGCATGATATTGCCAAATTCCTGCCCTGGTCATGACCCGCACCGGTTAGGTCCACTCGATCATCTTCTTCTGACTGGACCCTGGCTCCTCCAGAACTCTTTGTACAATACCTGTCCGCCCCAGAACTTGTGTTGCTGTTCTTCTGATGAGCACCAGAGAAGGTGTCATAGTGGCCCCTCCACCAGCCCTGTTACCATCCTACTCAGGGTTGCCCATGCTTCTCCCATGTCTGGTAGCAATCCCCATGCAAAAATAGCAGCAGAAACACCTGCAGAGGGAGGGTGGTGGTTGCGAACAGTTTGACAACTGCCCTCCCAAGTGATCACTGCCGTAGGAAGCTGACCTAATCCTTCCAAAAGTGCAAATGCACACACAATTTCAAGTTCTGAGGGGGCGAATAAAGCTATCAATGCGCCCTTAAATCCCAAAATTACTGTCTTACATTTGCATAATAAGACAGTGTTGCGAGTGCAAGGATGCACTTTCAAATTGGATCTGCTTCGCTTAACATTGTCAAACCCTCTTGGCATGCCTAAGTTTCTGGTTATTCTTCTACGGAAAACCAAGATAATCAAACTGTTATCCCACAGTCTGACGCATCACTGACGTCTTATACAGTCAGCTCTGCCTTTCGACAACAGTTACTAAGGGCTTGTGGTCTGTTCTCAACTCGAAAATACACTCCCCATTCTTCAGTTTTAGAGTGATTTGCAGCTCATGCACATGGACAATTCTTTTTTCCCTCATATGCTATCATAAACTCCAAGGTGCCAATGTTTTCTAGTCAGATGTTGGTTTCTTGTCTCTTTCCACTCCTTCTTTAGCTCTTTTTCTATCATGCTTGGTCACAATATTACTTTCTTTGAAAGTAGACCCTCATTCCAATATTCTTTAGCTCTTGGTCTATAAGATCATGATTTATTGCTTTTGATGCATTTTTTTAAATCCCTTGGCGTGTGATCGCATGCACCAAATATGCAGTCTCGGACCCTCTTCTGCTTTTAAAATGAGTTCATGCACTTATAATTATGCCAGCCTTCGGACCACTTGTGTCCTTTGGGTACACAAGTGTTTTATCTTGAAAGTTTTTTTTGTATTAGTGAACTTATCACATATTGCTTGTTGAAATATTTTCAATGCCGAACCCCTACAAAAATGCAAGTGGTAAAACCGAAACACCACTTCTGACTTTATGAACGTTGTCAAGTCACAAGAATGTTATGTTATGTTATTTTATGTAAGGCCAGTGTAGCCTTGGCATTCTGAATATGTTTGAGCAGTTTTAGGAGCGAGTCATGGCCGTGTAGGAGCTCGCGACTGCAGCTCCTGGGTTTGTTTGGATATCAGTCTGAAACAAATCCTCGGATCAACCCTGCCATCCACGACAATTAAAATATTTCCAGAGGACATTACCACACTGAGCTCACAGTGAGACGAAGAGCTAGGTGCTCACTTTTGTGCTCCCGCTACCTCTCCAGCCGTTGCAGCGTTGGAGCATCGCCATCCGCACGGAGGTCGGAGCTTCCTCATGGATTGTCCGAGGAGGGTTGTGGCGGCTTGCAGCTCCTGTTCAGCTCATTGCCATGGCCGAGGGAGGCTCGCCTTCACCCCCAGATTGGCTGGGATCCAGCAGCACAAGGGAACTTGCCAGTGGACCACCGGAGCTCAGACCGAGACTCGCTGAGCCTCAGCCTCACTCAAGTAGTCTGACTGACCTGGTGAGTGCTTTCACCCACCTGCCCCCTCCGCTGCATCTCTACGGTGGTCTGTGTCAACCCACACAAAGGGTCTGCTTGGTGAAGGACTGGCTGGGTCTCCGGATGCTCTCTCTCCCTGACTGCAGGTTTGCCCCCCCCATCTGCCTGCTCGCAAGACAATTTGACTGCACAGAGCGAGTGAGCCATGGAGAGGGCAGAGCTTATGATCTCCTCAATGTAAAGTTGCCTCCGGTTCCTGTCAGAGGAAGCAGTCTAGCGAGATACAATTAGAACGCTGGGCTGCCAGTGTGTTGACATGCTGTTGCCTGGACTTATGGTGAAGCTTGTGTTCGCTGGGATGGGGGATTGTGCAATTTCATTTTCTTCAATGACACACTGGCTGAAAGGGTAAAGACCGAGGGCACTCCATGCTCACCAGTGGGGCCCTCGTGGTCTGTCCCACCATTTCGCAGTGTATTGCACCACCTGAGTAAGGTCAGAAAAACACAGAAAATGACGCCCCACTTGCCTGGAAATGCAATACAGTATAAACGTTTCTAGAAACCAAAATAGGACTACCACAACCACCATTGCAAGACTGGTGGCCATCTTTAAATGCCCATTAAATTTAGTGAGCTTCATTTCTTGAATCCTTCAAGTTTGATCCAGGCACCACTTAATGGGCTCCAGGTCAAAAGAGGATGTTCTAATCTCCATATTCAACCTTACTACTGAAAATTGATCATCAAAAAACATACATCTTGGTTTTACAATTTGAATACCTCTCTCCACTTTACAGTTTTGGAAGATCGCTCAAAAACCCCATCCTACCACGCTATACACCCTTGGAGCACCCTCATAATAAGCAATGTACATAAAACTAAAACCCCTCGTGCCACAATGCCTTCACTATTAAATACCCACCCAATCTCTCCGAGAATGCATAAAAAAAAACTAAAACACCAGCTACTCAAAGCCCACCCTGAAACTCTTATCTCTGAGCCTTACTTCTGCACCAGCAAGGGAACGCTAACTAATGACCTCATCTTCTATACAAAAAGAAGAGCCCAATGGAGAAATGTCTTATCCTCCATGTTGCGAATCACAAACACCAGGAAAACATCCCATGGTCTTAGACTATCCATCTCTCCCTCTCCCTTCTGCAGGGCGAATGTTATAATATATATACAATAATGGAATCATTGTAATAGAATCCTCGAATGAAAATCTGACTTTAGTGGACAAGATCTTCCCTACCCTCAAAAAGAGCCTAAAACAGGCCATATTGTCAGTATTCCACACAACAAGAGGAAAATGGACACCCCACACATTCCTGAGGTGCCTGTGAAGAAAAGAGACTGTGCAACTTCACCTTTAAGACCCTCTTTTCCTGTTCTTCCTACTAAGCCTTTCTCTCCTCCAAAGTCTCCCATACATCCCCCATATTCACCACCACCACAGGATGATGATGACCTAGGGGGTGGGGTGGAAATAATGACCCTTTCACTGATCCTTATGATGACACTGACATACCACAAGACCCATGGGACGACTACAATGTCCCTGTAGATCCTCCAGATCTTCCTGATCCAGATGCATACCCAACTAGTCCATCTGCCCCAGATGACAACATTGGTTTTAGTCAGGTTATTGATAGGGCTGCCCAATATCATGGCGTCCAAAAACATTCAGACCCAACAGAGGAAGACTTCCTAGTAGACACTTTTGAAATTCATAAAAGACAGTACAAACACTACCCATGCTCAAAGGTGTTATCAAACATGCTCCAGACGTCTTCAAAGACCCAGTCAGGACCAGAATTCTCAATTCTCGGATTGATAAAAAGTATAAACCCGCCCCTAATGATCCCACCTACATTAAAGACAACTCCCCTTAGATTCCCTGGTAGTGTCCAATGCTAGGAAGCATGCTAACTCTCAAACCTCCGGTGATGCTCCACCTCCAGACAAAGAGTCGAAGTTACTAGATGCTTCAGGCAAACTAGTTGCCTCCCAGGCAGCTAATCAATGGAGGATAGCTAATGCACAGGCATTACTTGCTAGATAAGTCAGGGCTCACTATGACGAACTTGAGACCCTAATGCAGCATTTACCTGACCAATACAAGGCCAAAGCCAATGATTTGATTCAGGAAGGCAAATTAATCACAAACGCATCCATTAAATGTGCCCTCGATGCAGCAGACACTGCATCTAGATCAATCAAAACTAGTGTGTTATTACAAAGGCATGCACGGCTGCACATTTCTGGGCTCAAACAGGAAATACAGACTACTATCCTAAACCAGCCGTTCAACCAGGAACAACTTTTTGGCCCGGCTGTAGACACAGCCTTAGAAAAGATGAAAAAAGACACTGAGACTGCAAAATCAATGGGAGGATTACAGTCTACATCTACACAAGGCTCCTTTCGCCGCTCCTTTTATAGGGGCTCCTCCAAAAACATCAGCACAAACACAGCTTCCTCCTCCTATAAAAATCCCTCACAAACATCCCCCAACAAGGGATATTTAAGAGGTGGGTACAGGGGTAATAACAACAAAGGAAGAGGCAGAAGTAACAAAACTCGCGCCTCCCCCACCAATAAACAGTGACTTCCCTCCACACTATCCAGACCATTCCACACCGGTCGGAGGGAGACTCTCACAGTTCCTACCTGTCTGGAATTCCATCACTACAGACAAGTGGTTAAGACAAATTATCCAGTATGGTTACTGTCTGGAACTTACTGCAACTCCCCCCAACATACCACCCAAACAGCGTCCCATGTCCACGGAAAATCTAACGCTTCTCAAACAGGAAATTCTCTCAATGCATCAAAAGCAGGCAATAGAACCAGTTCCCCTAGAGCATCAAGGAACAGGGATTTACTCCCTGTATTTTCTAATCACCAAAAAGGATGGGTCTCTCAGACCAATACTGGACCTCAGACCTCTCAATCTCTGCATACAGTTAGATAATTTCCACATGATCACTCTTCAACAAGTCCTTCCACTGCTTCAACAAGGCAACTTCCTTGCCACATTAGATCTCAAGGACGCCTACTTCCATATTCCGATACACCCTGCGCACAGGAAATATCTAAGGTTTACAGTGGACGGCCAACACTATCAGGTCAAAGTTCTCCCATTCGGGGTGACCACAGTAACCAGGGTATTCACAAAGTGTCTTGCGGTAGTAGCCGCACACTTACGAAGGCAGCACATCCATGTATTTCCATACCTAATAAATTCAGTGTGTTCACCACACTTACCAAACAATTCAGCTGCTACATGACTTGGGGTTCACAGTAAACCACGCCAAGTCGCATTTTCAGCCCTCCTACCTACATCAGTACCTAGGGGCCACAATAGACACTTCCAAAGCTCTAGCATACCCCAATCCAGCCAGGATAGCCAGTATGCAAAGCCTCGTCACAAAGTTTCAACCACAACACTCTCTCCCAGCTCGAGTGTTATGGAGCTCATAGGAATGATGGCCTCTTGCATTTTTATTGTACCTCACGCAAGACTTCAGATGCGCCCTTTACAGGAATGCTTAGCACATCAGTGGAACCGGGCTCAAGGTCAATTTACAGATCTGGTGTTGGTGGATAGCCACACACATCGCTCTCTGCAGTGGTGGAACACACAAAACCTTTCTAGCGGGCGGCCATTCCTAGAGCCAGTTCCACAGATAGTGCTAACAGCGGACGCATCACTCACCGGCTGGAGAGCCCATCTCCTAAACCACATAATTCAGAGCAGGTGGACCACTCAACAAAAAGTACTCCACATCATTCACCGAGAATTACTAGCAATATTTCTAGCGTTAAAGTCATTCCAAGCACATCTCCTCAACAAGACTGTCTTGGTCCGCAAGGACAATATGACAGCAATGTATTACATATAGAAGCAATGAGGAACACATTCTTTGCAGCTGTCTCACCCAGCGCAAAGCATATGGAGATGGGCTATTCCGCAAAACAAATATCTTCTGGCAGAACATCTTCCAGGAGTGAACAATCAGATTGCTGATCTGCTAAGTCGTCAGACTCAGCAGATACACGAATGGGAACTTCATCCTCAAGTTCTTCAACCCTTTTTCCAGATGTGGTGCCACCCAGACATAGATCTGTTCACCACACACGCAAACGCAAAATGCCCAACCTTCGCCGCCAGGTTTCCACACCCGTTGTCCAATGGCAATGCGATATAGATGAACTGGTCAGGTAGATTTGCGTACGCTTTTCTGCCGCTCCCACTCATTCCACTAGTAGTATGCAAGCTCAAGCAACAGTCTCTCAAGATGATCCTTGTTGCTCTCACATGGGTACGGCAACCATGGTTCACAACACTCCTCGAACTCTCAGTAGTTCCACTCCAAAAACTACATCTCTCCCCAAAGCTGCTCACGCAGAACCATGGAGAGATACAGCACCCAGATCCAGCACAACTGAATCTAGCAATCTGGCTCCTGAAGTCCTAGATTTTGGTTACCTTAACCTCACAACGGACTGTATGAACATTATCAAAGAAGCCAGACGCACTACTACTAGAGCTTGCTATGCAGCCAAATGGAAACGATTTGTCATTCAATGCAATAACAAAAAAATTGACCCGCTAGATGCTTCCATTCAGAACATCATTTGCTATTTGCTGCATCTGCAAAGATGTAATCTAGCATACTCATCCATAAGATTACATCTGGCTGCTCTTGCCTCCTACCTGCAAAACAGACAACATTTGTCATTGTTCAGAGTACCCACTATCAAAGCCTTTATGGAAGGCCTTAAAAGGATAATTCCTCCCAGACTGCTACCCTCGCCAGTGTGGAACCTAAACATTGTCCTTACTAGGCTCATGAGTCCCCCATTTGAGCCTTTACACAAATGTAAACTGCAGTTCCTTACATGGAAAGTAGCTTTCCTTGTCGCAATCACCTCTCCCAGGAGAGTAAGTGAGATCCAGGTTTTAACCATACAAGAACCATTCTTACAAATATATCGTAACAAGGTGGTTCTTAGAACAAATCCAAAATTCCTTCCCAAAGTAATCTCTGCTTTTCACCTTAATCAATCTTGAGATACCAGTGTTTTTCCAAAACCCATATTCCGCATCAGAGAGAGCTCTTCACACACTTGACGTCAAAAGAGCTATACTTTATTACATTGATAGAACTAAACCTTTTAGGAAAACAAACCAACTGTTTGTAGCTTTCTCTCCACCTCATAAAGGAAATCCCATCTCCAAAGCTGGAATTGCCAGGTGGATAGTTAAATGCATTGAACTATGCTACCAGAAAGCAAAACGCACATTAACAATTCCCCCTAGAGTGCACTCCACACGCAAACTAGGGGCTTCCATTGCATTCTTAGAACACATTCACCTAAAAGACATTTGTAAGGCAGCAACATGGTCTACCACACACACCTTCACCAAACACTATTGTGTAGATGTGCAGGTGAAGCAACAGGCTTCTGTAGGCCAGGCTGTTCTTAAAGCACTTTTTCAAACCACTGCAACGGATACAGGTAACCATCGCTAGGGGAAACACTGCTTTACAGTCTATGCAACAGTGTGAATTCTGCAGCTCATATGCCTCAAACGGAAAATGCTACTTACCAGTATGCATCTGTTCTTGGCATGTAGAGCTGCAGAATCTCACACGCACACCCGCCTCCCCGGAACCTGTATCTGTTCCAGTGTTATTTTATTTAGATACATGCACATGGACATCTTTCTGTTTTCTGACAAACTCCATCATTTCCCATCGTGGTGAAAAACAATCTGAGGATGGAGTCGATGCCCATGCGCACTATCGTCCAAGGGAGGAGTCACCTATGTCATGACTACAAAAGACTTCTTCCAATACAACAAGGTGCAAGCATCTGAGCCCAACACCAGATGGCGATCTCTGCAACAGTGTGAGATTCTGCAGCTCTAACACCCAAGAACAGATGCATACTGGTAAGTAGAATTTTCCTTCTGCATGCTTAGGGCTTTGACTGCCATTTAACAAACCAATGCTTTATGAAAGATGTAGGGCCTAATTCTGACTTTTGCCAGAGCGGTACCGTGGTGGTGCCAACCGCCACCCCACCGCTCTTATGAAGGACGCTGCCACTTGCCAACCAGATTACGACCAATTTTAAGGTCTGGCAGGTGGCGGTCCCACGGTGGTGCCTTTGAAAGATTCACCGCAATGGGAACGCTACACGGGATTCGTGCACGACATGGACATGAAAGTCCATGCTGTGCAGGAACCTAGGTGCATGTACGCAGGGGGGCACGTGTTGTGCTCCCCTGTTTGTATCCCGATGTTGAGGGGGGGTTTGTTTCAGCACACCGAGTCTTTCATTGAGGAAAGATCTCCATGAAACCGCTGGTGGCCCCGAAACCTGCAATATGCATGGCAGTGTCGTGTTGGCACCACCTGCATATTGCATAGCCCCTGGCCGCTGCACCACTGCCAGGGAATGGTGGTTCCCTGGCGGAGCGGGCGGTCCAATTACGGTCCAATTGCCCAAGTCGTAATAGGGCGTCCAGACTGCTGGTGCGGCGGGGGCTGGACTGCCACCACTGCGCTGCTACAGGTCTGGCGGTCCTCGGCAGTAAGACTTGTAATTAGGCCCATATTGTTTATTTGCATCATTTGAACTAAATTGATTAAGCCTGCCGACGATAAAAATTTGTAAATGGAAAAAACGATTCTGGCTAAATGGGTCCTTATCTCAACTGACCTGCAAATCTTGATTTGGTTGCAGACTGTTTGGCGGTGGTGCTGGAACAATTTTTCAGACTGAGGATGCTACCATCAATGTTACATTACTTAACTCATAAGGATTCTGCAACATTCTAAGCACCGCACAAAGAACAAGTGTTGCAAATTAGCGAAGCCCATTCAGCAGGAGTGGTCGGTGTGTAGTTTGTAGCTGATTTTGCATCTGGAAGCACACTGTCGCAGATATATTATTAAAGCAATGTGCGGTGGAGCACAGTCCTTTACAGACAGCAAATTTCCACAGGAAATGACCACTAAATTTGCACAGACATACAGTTTTACTTATAAAGCTATATAGCATAGAAATGATAAATGTGTGGGAAATGGTTTTAAGCAAAAAATTATTTGCACATCACCAATTAAAGTGTCTTGATTTGTTTTGATCCAATGAAAATCTTTGTTTCCATCATATTTCAAAATTATATAAACAAGCATTTGCAATGCAAATTGGTCTCGCATTTGTGAGAGTTAGAGCTACTGCCAAAGAAAGTGGGATGCATTTTGAATGCCTCTAATATGTCAATTCTCAAGAGGGAGGGAGGGTGAGGACAGCTTCCAAAGACAGTGGAAATGCATTGCCTACTTTAGTGTAGCTCAAAGGTGGAGAGCCAGGCACATAGAGGAGGATAGTGATAGGGCTCCCTTTAGAAATCCAATAAAGACTTCTTCACCAAGGGGCTGATGATTCAGTACGTGGGGGTGCTTTCTGTTGAGGATAGTGGGGTTAGGGACCCAAATACATTTGTCATTGTACAGAACACCTTGACTAACCATAAAGTCTCTATTCTTTTTCGTATGTACTCAAGATTGTGACTTTATTCATGTTTATTTCCAAATCAGTATATGTGAAAAAGCATAAAGAATTCATACTTAGACATCCGGAAGTATTGGCCTTTCGTAGACGGTAGTGGTAAGACATGGGACTGCAGACCCTTGTTATGCAGGGCGATTAGACCCCTTAGGAAACATGCAGCCTCCTGTAATCCTTGACAATAGTTTCAGTCTTGTTGAAGGCAATAAAGTACAGAAACCTCACATCTCTTTGTGCCTTCTGTTTAGGGTGCTCCAGACAGGAGACGAATCTGCTGTGAGGGTCGCCAAAACACAATAGCAGCGTCTGGAGAGATGTTAATATTACCAAATTTGCAAGTAGTGCCATGTAAATACAGTTAAATTGAAAAGAAAAGTGATTACCAATTAGTTCTATAACAACAGTACCTAAAATGTATAGCGCAAAGAATGTGGCAGCAAGTGGTTTAAAACAATCAAGTTTTAATTTTCATGCATTGCAACGTTTGATATGACGAGAAGAGTCATTTGGAGGAAACAGTCGGGCTTTACTATTCCGATTACCTTGCACAGTAGGGAAGACAATTTAAGTAGAGCATAGTTGAACTAACACCCTTTTTGCTGCAAAAAGCCAGGTGTGTTGGCATCTATATAATCACACTAGGAAGGATGAAAATATGACGTTTGTCGCCCCGGGATCGAACTTGTGTCCTACAAATATTTTGTTTCCCTAGTTAGTGTTGACTCTTCTCACACCCTGTCGTCAAGACTCTACGTTTTACCAGTATTGTGATTTCATTTAGCAACAAATGTGTTCTTTGGGTTGTAGACACGAGTGCCTCTGCTAAACCAATTGGGTAAACACACCTGTCAACAATGATTTGTGAGCGTCAATACCAGGAATGTAAACACAGTGTCCTATAATTACGACACAATGGGGCGAGGGGGTAAACACTCTGGAATATAATCCCCGGTCTATACCGATGCATCTTTCAGATGAGGAAACGACGTTGGCTGGTGGCTAGAGCAGCTACGTTTGGAAAATGGTGAACTGAGTTCAAATCCCAGCTTCGGCTCAATACCCTGCGATACTGGGTTTATCACTTAAACACTTGCTCCGAGGTGTTCACTACCACCGAGCTGCAGTAAATAACCGGGCCACTGTAATGAGGGCAGTAGTCCACCTGTCCTGAAATGAAACGTAGTGTGGTTCTGTTGTAAAGAGCTATAATGCGCCAGGGTCAGACTCGCACCATGAAAACATTAGAAAACAAGCACTGGAAATGCAATCGGTCTCGCATTTGTTTGTGTTGCAGCTATGGCATTGTAAATGGCAATGTATTTTACTTATGTGTTGAGGAGTGTATGTAAATTGTGTGTAGTGGAACTATGTGGGTTGGATTCATTAGTTAGTTGTGTAACTGTGTGGAGTGTAGTTGTGCGGAGTCGATTTGTGTAGTGGCATTATGGGGCATGGTGTGCTGTGGAAATAAATGGTTAGCAATTTTGTGGCATTCAGTGTAGTGGCATTATGTGTAGTGTGATTGTGTGGAGTGGTAACTTGTGCAGTTTAAATATGTGGTGTGCAGCTGAATTTTGCGGAACAATGTGGAATTGTGTGGTGTGGTTTGGATGTATGTGGTGTTGTGTCATTGCGTTGTTGAGTTGTATTATGTGGTTTGGTGTTAAATTATGTGGTGTGGGTTGGAAATGTGTGGAGCTGAATTGTGTGGCATGGAACTTTGAGTATAGCTTTGCGTTTTAGGTGACAGAAAAGAACAAATAGGTAGAGGAGCTAAGCATCAGATCTAGGAGTTTAAAAAAAAAATGAAAGTTGGAGCTATTGGCACTGTAAATGTAAAAGTCTCTTACCTATGTGTTATGGATTGGAGTGGATGTATGTGGTGTGTACCAATTATGTGGGTTGGATTGGACTTTTTAGTTGTGGGATTGTGTGGTGTGAAACTGTGTGGTGTGGATTTGTGTAGTGTAATTATGTGTTATTGTGTGCAGTTGTATTATGTGGATCGTAATTATGTATTTTTTAGTGTATTGGAATTATGTGGTATGAAACTGTATGCAATGGAGTGTAAGTATGTGGAATGGTATTTTGTGTTGTGGAGTGTTATGTAGTGGAGTTTAAAGAAGACATTGTGTACAACTGAATGACTCTTTTAAAAAAAGAATTATCAAAAAACGTCTTCTAGTTCTTTTCTGTCCTTGCAATGCTGACAACCTCCTCCTGCCTGTTGTAATGCTTGTTATAGCTTTTTTTTGTTATGCAGGGACATAAACAATAGGAGGGTGGAGATTGAGAAATAGTACCTGAATTACAACACGAGCAGCGGACAGTCACTAGGAGAATATCAACAGATGCCAGATTCTGAGGGCACACTGAGGTGGTGCTGAGTAATGCTGAAGTGGTGCTGAGGTGGTGGTGTGCTGGTTCAGATGTGATGCTCAGGTCATGCTGAATGAAACTGAGGTAGTGCTAAGTGATGTTGAGGTAGTTGTGTGCTGGTGTAGAGGTGATACTGGATGTTGCTGAGGTGGTGCTGAGTGACGCTTTGGCACTGAGTCATGCTGAGGTAGTGATGCAGCGCTGGAACTGAGGTAGTGCTGTGTTGAGGTGATGCTCTGCTGATGCTGAGGTGGTGCTGCATGAGTGCTGAGTTGCTGCTGAGGTGGTCGTGATGCACTGATGCAGAAATGGTGCTGATGTTTATGTTGTGCTGTGCTGGTGCTGAGGTGGTGCTGCACTGATGCTGAGTTGGTGGTGGACTGATGAGGAGGTGATGCTGAGGTGATGATGAGGTGGTGCTGAATGATGCTGAGGTGGTGCTGGGTAGGACTGAGGTAGTGCTGAGGTGGTGGTGCAGCGCTAAGTCTGAGGTGGTGCTGAGCTGGTTCTCAGGTGGTGCTGGGTGATGAGTTGGTGCTGTGCTGAGGTAATGCTGTGCTGATGTTGAAGTGGTGCTGCATTGGCACTAAGTTGCTGCTAAGTTGTGGCTACTTTGGTGCTGAGGTGGTGGTGACGCACTGATGCGGAGATAGTGCTGTGCTAATGCTGAGGTGCTGCTGAGTCATGCTGAGGTGGTGCTGCTACACTAGTGCTTGTGTGGTGCTGAACTGGTGCTCAGTTGGTGCTAAGTGATGCTGATGTGGTGATGTGCTGAAGTGGTGGTGCACTGATGTGGACATGGTGCTATGCAAATGTAGAGGTGGTGCTGTGCTAATGCTGAGTTGGTGGTGCTGAGTGATATTGAGGTGGTGTTGAGTGATATTGAGGTTGTGCTGAGTGATGATGAGTGGTGTTGAGTTATACAGAGGTGGTGGTGCTGCGCTGGTGCTGAGGAGGTGCCGAGTGATGCTGAGTTGGTGCTGCGCTGATGCTGAAGTGGTGCTGCATGGGTGCTGAGTTGCTGCTGAGGTGGTGCTGCGCTTGTAGTGGTGCACTGATGCAGAGATGGTGCTGTGCTAATGCTGAGATGGTGCTGTGCTGATGTTGATCCAGTGCTGCGCTGGTGCTGAGTTGGTGGTGCACTGAGGAGGTAGTGCTGTGCTAATGCCAAGACAGTGCTGCACTGATGAGGAGGTAGTGCTGTGCTGATCCTGAGAAGGGGCTGTGCTGATGCTGAGGTGGTGGTGTTCAGGTGGTGCTGTGCTAATGAGGAGATGGTGCTGCACTGGTTTTGCACTGATGCTGAGCTGGTGCTGCACTGGTGGAGGCTCACTGATGAGGAGGTGGTGCTGTGTTGATGCTGATGTGCTGTGCTGAGGTGGTGCTGAGTGATGCTCAGGTGGTGTTGCTGCACTGTTTCTGAGGTGGTGCTGAGCTGGTGATCAGGTGGTGCTGAGTGATGTTGAGTTGGTGTTGTACCGAGGGGATGCTGCGCTGATGCTGAAGTGGGGCTGTGTTGGTGGTGGTGCACTGATACTGAGATAGTGCTGTGCAGTGCTGATGTTAAGGTGGTGCTGCCCTAATGTTGAGTTGGTGCTACACTGGTGGTGCACTGATGAGGAGGTGGTGCTGTGTTGATGCCAAGACAGTGCTCAGGTGATGTTGAGGTAAGGCTGAGTGATGTGGATGCCCTCACCACCACCCTTTAAAAGTGTCTCTTAAGGCTCCATAACCACTAATGTTCAGATGCATTTAATTAGTTATAAAGTGCCACACATACCAGTGTAGAGTGTCAGAGCACTTTGCATCACACACAAATTACACAGAGACAATCAATCATAAGTGTTTAATTCAGTGTAAAGGAAATGTTACATAATACAGAGGGCTACAGGGTGTAGGAGTCACAAGTCATGTATATTGGTAGGCAGCATTGCTAGAGAGTGCTTGGCACCAGAAGCACAAACACAGAATTGAAAATAGAACGCCATAGTTGGGGGTGCTCTTAAATAAAAACAATCGATTTCCATCCAGATGAACCCTTTTTGCACCTTTAAAATCTCCTCTAATCTTTACTTTGCAGTGCATTCAGTTCTTTGAAGACAGTTATAAATTCACTGTTCTGTTAGGAATTTTAACTTATAAGCTGCAAGTAACAGAAGAGCAGTAACCCATTGACCTATTTACATGTTATGCACTTTGTAACCGGCATGGTACACTTTCTTCGCAGCTGGCATATTAACCCTTTGGCTACCTTGCAATGAGTTAAAACTTCTCCCACTAGACAACTCTGATCTCTCCAGCAAGAACATCAATCCCCAGAATTATCTTGACCTTTTTATTGTCTGGAAATTGTAGGAGGCCAGGAATGTGTGGAGTGCTTTTTAAAGTAAAATAAACTGGGAAACATTGCCCCTCTGAAGTCAGTATCCAATGCAATCAATCACACAGCCCTTGTGCTGGCCCTCTGTTCTCATTCTGCTTTTAGTTAATATAATACATTCAAATGCACATTTTAAAGGGGACATTTTTCCTGAAGGAAATATTTTGGCCTCAGCGCAATACCGATGTGGAGAAACTTCCAACTCCTCAGTCAGCAGCCAAGCACAAGTCCTGGAGGGGAGGACAAAAACACAAGCAGCATGCATATTAAAGTATAATTTCAAGCTGTGTTTAAGTTTTGGTTTAACTTTTCACACGATTTAGAGCTGCAGTAGCTAGAAAGCATGGCTGGCTGCTGCTGGGCTTCGGACAGGAAGGACAAGACGTGAATGCTGCAATGAAATGTAAGCAGTTACGTCTGAGCACCCACAGTGTAACAAGAGGTTGAAAACATAATAAAATAGTCCCCCTCACTCGCAAATAAACAGAACAAAGTGTAATGATATTGTACTAAGTCCCTGCTCCTTTGAGGAAAAAGGAGGGACAAATAGGTAGGACTGGCCACTAGTAAGCAAGGATTTTTAAAGAACATTGAAGCAAACAAGTGAGAAGCAAGGAATGGCATTTGGCCCACAGAGATATATGTATACTAAAGTATACAAGAGGTCGTACGCTTACGCGCGACCTAAAAACTCTTCTCCGATTAGCCTCACTGTCTCACTACCCTACGTTGTGACGCTTTTTGAAGATATTTCGATTATTAATAAATCAAAGCAGGAATTTATCAAGAAGAGAGAAAACCAGGACTACCCGACCCGCTCACCATGCTCTGCTATGGAAACTTAGACGTATGCTTTCACTTTTAACTCTTACCTACAAGAGTGCTGGGGGACTTGCGGTTCCCAGTTCATCACCTTCAGGACCGTTATCTTGAATTCGTCTAGAACGCTGGAGAATAATGTTATGCTCCGGTTAGTGGGGTTTGTTGAGAATGTGTAGCTTATTGGAAGGCGGATGTGGGTGCGCCACTGATGCGCTGTCCAGGGCTGGGGTCCCGGGGGCCCGACTGACACTAGCGCCGCTCACAATACATCGACACGGCTGCGTGCAGAAGCTGTAATATCACGCATTTTCCACAATGTTGCCTGCGCCTGGTTGTTTAATGAAGGGACAGGTTAAAGATCTGAGGAGGGAGGAGTTTAAGAATGGAAGACCAGGTACTTACAGAGACAGCACATTATTGTGCTCCAGCAGTTTCCATAATGGTCCTGTG
Source organism: Triturus cristatus (assembly GCF_964204655.1). NCBI lineage: Eukaryota > Metazoa > Chordata > Amphibia > Caudata > Salamandridae > Triturus > Triturus cristatus. The sequence goes on along the minus strand of NC_140590.1, from coordinate 459,788,323 downwards.
TGTCATCCAGAGCTCCTGCGCACTCCTGCGCCCCATGGCAGAGTGTGCCTTGGCAATAACAGGGTGTCGCCATATAGAGCATGGGAATGGGTGAATAAAGAAAGTGAAAGCGCACAAAGCGTGCAGAAAATAAAACAAGCAAAGCGCTCATGTGCGCAGTTGCGGCTCTTATTTCAGACATGCCGTCGGCCGTGCTGAGTGCAGGGAAAAAACAGATATAAACAAACAATTGCAATGCAATAGGACTCGCATTTATGCAAGACCTATTGCAGTGCATCCCGGACAACGGGAGGGGGGAGCACTGACAACGGGAGTGCAGACGGGGGAGAAGGGGACGAGAAGGCAGGGACAAAGTACTGCTCACAGTCTAAATAACACGTACCCTACTGTGTAATACTCCAAGTAAAGGGGCTAGTAGCCATGGGAGGGTAGAAATGACGACATGGCCATAATAAGAAGGGACTAACAAGCCTCATAATCAATCAGACGGCAGAATTTACGAAAGACAATGACACAAGCCAATTAAAAACATGGGCGGAGCTTCCACGGAGCTTCCACTCCATACTGAATACTGCATGCCCCGCAAAGCGGGCAGCGCATGCGCGCTGCCGCTATAGGCTCAACCTAAAAAAACAGCTGCAAAGCACCAGATATCCTTGTGACCTGATCTTACTGCAGGCAGTGATTCACTGTGCAATGCAGAGGTCTAAGCTGTAACTTTAGGCTTAATAACGAGCTCCTAAAAGTAAATTAAATTAGGAAGCCAAGGGAAAGAAGATTACATAGCGGCCTAGTCACTGCAGTGCCATCAGTGCTTGAAGAGCACTGAGCCACATGTTGGAAATTAGAGGAGTCCCGTGTAATGGACTTCTCAGGATGATGGGGAGTCACCATACGTACTTTGCTGGACACAGACTTTCGTTTTCGAGGCTGACGAACAAGCACTTGATCTCCTGTAGTGAACATGACATCTTTTGCATGTTGACGCTTGTCTGCATACGCATACATTTTCCTATTACAATCCAAGCCTTTCATGCGAGTTTCTTCCTCGGTATTTGGTCTTCGGTTTGTCCATTGAGGTATCTTGGTTGCCATAGCTCTCCTGAACATTAAAGTTGCGGGGCTTTAACATGTGGTCGAGTGAGGGGTTGAGCAGTAAGCTTAAATAGTGGAATTTAAGACCCCTTTATGGTCAAGATTTTCTAGTACAGCATGCTGGACAGCTTTCTTTAGAGTACTCAGGAAACGTTCAACAAGGCCATTGGCCAGTGGCAAAGAGGTGTGCTCTTCTGATGCTTCTCATTAAGATGACTAGGAAAGCCTCTGAATTCTCGACTGTTGAAAGGTGGGCCATTGTCAGACTTTAAGATTGCCCTGAACACCCCAGATCTGGAAGATTCTGAGTGATTTCTTAATGACACGTTCTTGAGTGATAGATGAGAGAACTTCAATCAATGGAAAATGGGTGTACTCACCAATGATCACCATCAGGTGATGTACGTTGTCAAGAGAACTGAAGAAGTCCATGGCACTTCTTTCCTGTGCATGCTTTATATTATTATTAGTAACTTATTGTGTGCACAGCTACCCAGAGACATTTCTTAGCACGAGGAAAGCACAGATGGAATGTCCCAGGACAGTGACTTAGAATAGGCATGTCTTCAGATTTTTGCTAAAGGTGAAAATTAACTTACAGTTTCTGAGAACGTCTGTCAGAGAGTTCCATAATTAAGGGTCTAACTCGGCGAACGAACAGCCTTAGATACGAGTTAGACGGAACCTTGGTACGATGAACAAAGCTTGATTCAAGGATCTCTAGGACCGAATGGACTGATAGGAAGTTACCAGTTTCTGGATGTAACGTGGTGCCATACCAAATTTGGCCTTGAACATGTAGCATAGTACTTTGAACTTGATATGTTTGGAAATCTTAAGCCAAAGCAATTTCTGAGGCAGATGAGAGACTGAAGCATATTTGGGTAAGTGAAAGAGCAGCTTAGCTTTAGCATTTTGAACAATTTGTAAGCGATGAACAGAAGTCTTGTCGGCAACCCAGGTGCAGCACATTGCCATAATCCAATCTGGATATGACAAGAGTCTGAATTACACTCTTTTGGATCACCAGGGGAATTAGCCAAATGATTTTGTCCAGCCATTTAAGGACTGCAAAGCAGGTGGAACTTACCTTAGCCACCTGCAACTTCATAGAGAGTTTTTCGTCAATAAGAGAACCCAGATTTTTCACCTCGGAAGAAGGAATAGTCAGAGTCCCTAAGAATTCTGGCCAATGTCATAGGCTCCAAAGGGAGATGTTGTTACCCAGAACAATAACCTCAGTCTTGTCGCCATTAAGTTTAAGTGAGATACCCTTCATCTTGCTCAACTTAACCAGCACGTCCGCCTGCCTACTCACCGGGCCGGCCATATTTTGGACCCGATCTGCTCTAATTTCCCCATCTCCTTAAGGGATCCTTGTCCCGTGTCTTGGTCTGACCATTTTATATCCTATTTCTCCAGGACGGTCTCTAATGTAGAGACTCTGGTGCGTTTTCACCAGAAGCCAGTTTCTGGGAAACTTGATCCCCTTGAATTTGAACAAGCTTTGGAAGCCTCCAGGCCCGTCCTGTCCGGTGGACTGGAGGGGTGTTTGTCAGGGTTCACTGGCTGGGTGTCTAGGGCAGTGGCCTCTGTGGCCTCCCTTCGACCTATCAGACCCGCCAGAGATGCGCCCTCCAAACCGTGGTTTACTCCATCTCTTAAAGCGGCTAAACACGATTGTAAGATCTTGGAGCATGCTTGGCGAAGGAGTGGCTATTGCCGCTTGGCCAAGACAAAGCTCAGAGCAATGCAAAAAATCTATTATGCTGCTATTGCCACGGCCAAAGGGCATTTTTTTGCAGCCTGCATAGACTCGGCTAGGAATAACGCCAAATAAATTTTTGCCATTGTACAGAGCTTTACTTCTCCGTTGGCTCAAGCAAGCGTTTCTCCTTCCTCTCTTGTTCAATCTGCGGTCCCCACCTGCTCGTTGTCAGCCTTTAGAACAGTCAACCCCCTGGAAACTCTTAAAATCCTCAGGGGACTAAAATCTGGTTCTCCTGCCGACGCCTGCCCGGCCAGGCTTCTGGCAGCAGTGGCTGAGAGTGTACACAAAGAGGTGAACTCTATCATCAATCTGTCTCTTCATACAGCGGCTGTTCCTCAGGGGTGGAAGCAGGCGAAGATTCTGCCACTTCTTAAAAAACCTTTTCTGGATCCCCTTAACCCAGGTAATTATTGGCCCATTTCTCTTCTACCGGCTATTGCCAAAGTCTGTGAGAAGGTGGTCAATAAGCAACTTACAGAATTTGTGGAGACTGAGGCACTTCTGCATCCGGCACAATCAGGATTTCGAGCTGCTCACAACACCGAGACTGTTCTGGTTGAGGTGGTGGAGGCCATTTGGGAGTGCCTCGATGCCGGGGGAAGGGCAGCTTTAATTTTGCTGGACCTCTCAGCGGCATTTGATACGGTCCCACATGCTCTTCTTTTGGCCCGTCTTGCAGAGGTTGGTGTGTCAGGGGCCGCCTGGGGCTGGCTTAGGTCTTTTCTGGAGGAGCGGGCTGAGCAGATTTGGCTTCCTCCCTTCTCCTCCTCTCCTCATTTGGTTACCACTGGAGTTCCGCAGGGATTCTCCCTTAGCCCTCTCCTCTTTAACATTTATGTTACGCCACTGATATATCTGGCAGAGGGTCTTGGGGCTAAGGTGATGGCCTATGTGGATGATGCCCAGTTGTTGTTTACCTGGGATAAAACATCAAATTCTGTCCTAGTGGCGCATCATTGCCTAGTTTCCATCTTTAATTGGTTGGCGGATGCACAGCTTAAGTGCAGTGAACAAAAATCTGAGATCTTGCTCTTTGGCAAATTTCCCGCTGATTTTCGAGAGCAGTTGTGGCCGCAGGACTCCCCACTGCCCCTCTCCTAGGGCCAGCCTGCTAAGAACTTGGGAGTATTGTTCGATGAGTCTTTTCTTTTCAACACACATTAAGAAAACAACTGGCTGTTGTTTTGGCCTTCTTAAGACTCTCAGGAACTTTTTCCCGCTCCTTCCACAGGCAGCAAGAGAAACTGTTACCTGTGCGTTGATTCTATCACGATTGGACTATGCCAATGCTCTCTATGCCGGTGTCCCTGGCTACCTGCTTAAAAAACTACAGGTGGTTTAGAATATGGCGGCTAGACTGCTTTTGGGCATTCTGGCAAGGAAGAGTGTTGCTCTCCAATTGCACTCTCTCCATTGGCTGCCTGTAGTGGATAGGGTCAAGTTTAAACTTTTGGTCTTGGCCCATCATGCCCTCCATGGCTATGGTCCCTTTTATCTTCAGAGGTGCTTTTCCTTTTATGTCCCCTCGCGGGCTCTTCGCTCTTCGTCCCTTCGCTTTGCCCATGTTCCGCGTTTCAAGTTCCAGAGGTTGGGGGGCTGTTCCCTCGTGGTTAAGTCAAGTGTGGCTTGGAATGCCCTCCCATTCGACCTTCGTTCCACTCAGGACCTAGTGGTGTTTAAAAAGAAGCTTAAAAAGCATCTCTTTGTCTGATGGTCTCTTCTTGCACCCCTCTGGTATCGCGCCGGGACACTCACAAGTATCCGAGCGCGCTACAAATGGATATAACATAACATAACATATTCATCCATTAATGAATGAATAAATGAGGACACTTGTAGAGCACAGCTTTCACTCCAAAGAAGCATCTTGGCGCTAAGTGGTGGGTGGACGAAGTGTAAAGGAGAAAGATCTCTGTTTGTACCATGATCAGATGAGGGATAGAGCTAGGCTATCTGGGACTGCGAAGATCCAAGTTTTCAGTCTTTTCTTAAAGATGGCTTATGACTGCGTGAGTCTAAGAAGACTGGACAAGTGGTTCCATGCTATTGTTCCCAGGACCGACATTGACCTTTCTCCTATGGACGTCAGGCAGAACTGGGGAGGTACTAACAAATTTTCCTTGGAGGACGTTAAGGAACGTTGCGGTACATAAGGTTTAATTCAAGACCTGAGATATTTAGGTCCAGTTTGCTTCACTGATTTTAAGATTATAACAAGGATCTTAAAAAGTACCCTTTTGTGTATAGGCAACCAGTGAAGGGTGTGGAGGGCCGCCAAAGCCGAGGCCCCCTTTGGCAGTTTCAGTACAAGTCGGACTGCTGCATTTTGCACAGTCTGTATCTTTTTCAGAGTGTCTTCTTGATTCCTGCATAAAGAAAGTTGCAGTAGTCCAAGCGCGATAAGATTAATGCTACTGCCACAGTCTTTCGCGCTATCGCTGGAAGGAGATCAAATATTTTTTTTTATGTTTTGATCCAATGAAAGCAGAAGCCTGCCACCGACAGCGCCTGCTGATGAAAGGACAGTGAGGTGTTGAATCTAATCCCTAGATTCTTGACGGTGTCCACTTTATTTGGGGGAGGGGTTGTGTCAGTTGGCCACCACCGTTTGGGCATGAAGATGTTGTGTTTTCCTAGCAGCATAATCTCTGTCTTTTGGCTGCACTTAAGGTGATTGGATTTCATCCAATCAAAGACAGCAGTCAGGCAATGTTGGAAATTTTCTTCTGCTGCCGTGGACTCTTTATCCAACGTTAAAATAAGCTGTGTATCATAGGCATAGGACACTGTCTTGATTCCAAAAGATGACACCAGGTCTAATAGGGCACCATATATATGTTAAAGAGTGTTGGGCTCAATGCTGAGCCCTGTGGGACTACTGATGGAAGTTGTTTCTCTGAGGAAGTGTAGTTACCTAGGGATACAGTTTGTCTCCTGTTCTCAAGAAATGATACCAGCCAGGCCAGCGCTTTATGTGAGATACCGGTTCTTTTTAACTGTTCTCCCAGGATGGTATGGGACCATATCGAAAGTGGCCGAATGATCCAACAGAATCAGCACTGCCACCTTTCCTTGCTCTAATACAAATTTTAGTGTCTCCGAGGTATGTAGCAGCACCGACTCTGTTGAATGCCCTCCTCTAAAACCTGATTGCCTGGAATGCAGCCTATCTATTTGAAGAAGAAAATCATTCAATTGACTATTTACTAGTTGCTCAGTTATGTTGCATAGGCAAGGCAATAACGAGATAGGTCTAAGATTCGACAGGGTGGTGGGGTCAGATAGCTGTTTCTATTGAATGGGTTTGACTGAGGCAATTTTCCAACTGTCAGGTACTATTGCCTGCGTAAGTGAAGAATTTATGATTTGGTTGATTATTGGATTAATTATGTCAATGAGTGCATGCGAAATTGTCCTCATGCCCAGGTGTAACAAGGATGGGTCATGGCTCTGTGCTGAAGATAATGAAAAGATGATCTAAGTATCATCGGCATATGAGAAGAGGGTAAGCCTGCAGCTTTCAATTAAGTCTGTCAGAGGGTGGATATAGATGTTAAATAATAAGGGGCTCAAAATGGAGCCCTGTGGTCAACTCTGACATTTTTAATGGGTTTGAGTGGTCTTTAATGACAAGGAGTTGCAAAGATCACAAGCTTTCAATTCTCTTTGAACTCTCTTGGTCTCAGACAGCCCGTTTAGTGGCAACAATTCCATGATGTCCTTCATGGGCCACTTCAATTATCTGTTGTCGCAGAGTCTCCAGAATTACAATTCTCGAATCTCTTAGAATAATACCTTCCTGAGTAATGAACAGTTCACCTTTAACATTCTTGAACTCTTGATATTCACTGTTACTGCTAAGAGGTCGAGGGTGCTGGTACCAAGACTGATGTGTAATAATGTCTTTCAGTTTCAGCATGTCACTATCTTGACTCATGGCAGTGAGAATTTGTTCCAACGAAATGGCAGCTGGGGTGCTTGATTTTACTATGAAATTTATGTAAGCTGCAGCCGTCTTACAAGGGCATTGTAGCTGGATTCTGATCTTTCCCTGGACGATGCACATTGGTGTAGTTGTACTCTGCATCCCCAGACCCCAGCGTTAAATGCGAGAAGGTATTTTTGCTTTTGGATTGCCAAAGATAGTCAACAATGCTTGATGATTGGTCACAAGCGTTAAGGGTTTCCCATACAAGAATACGTTGAAGTGTTAACAAGCCCACACCACTTCTGAGCTTTCTTTCTCTGGTTGTGAATAAAAAAGCTCAGTTTGGGACAAACTGCGGCTTGTATACGCCACAATACGTGTTCGAGCATTTGGGTGGCCGCTGTATGGGCAAGGATGGCGCCCAGCCCGACAGGGCTAGCAACAATGTTAAAATCTGGTTTGCGATGTCAACATAATCGGCGCCATCTTGTCCCCTCCCAAGCTCGCACGCTCCCTCAAGCAGTAGCCATTTTCGAAAGCACCATGGCCCCTCTGCCCCTCCCCTCCCCCGCCGACCACCAACGCGTTCCCTAGGCGCTGCAAGACATTCCCCACGCGCCGGTCGCCCCCGCTCCCTCATACATAGGCCATGAACCCTCTCCTTCTGCGCGACCCTGCCATGAAACCACATCCCGCACCTGGCCAACCCCTCCTTTTATCCCTTACATGGTCATACATTCTTTCGGTAACCCCTTCCTCCACGCCTGATCGTCCGAACTGATCCCAGGCCATCACCTAGCCCTGCGGACGCAGTTTTATTGCCCCTACTGTAAACACCCAACATCAAAGGGATTACAGTAGATCAAGGCCCCCCACCCCCTGAGACCCGACCAGTCGCACACACCCCCCGGGAATTGGCGGAATGTCCAGCTGTGTGATAGCCATCTCCTACTGTGTGTGGGGTGGGGACTTCCACTGTAGATATGTGTGGGAACGAGCTTGAAGTGGGGATTCTGAGGATGTTCTTTCATGCATCAAAGCGATCTCAAGAATGTGCTATGTATGATAAACCTGCAATAAAGTCATAAACCTGTGTATAAGAGGCCAGGCCTCAGAGATGTGGTTAGAGCACCTCGTGACGATACCTTGCTGTCTGATCTGATGTGTTCTCCTCCGGAGAGAATAAACTTTGTTTTCCTGCCTTCCAGTCTCCGGCGCCTGCCTCTTTGTTGGTTAATTTTCGAATGGTATAAGAGGCGATTACCGCCGGGCAATACTTGAAAGGTTATCGACTGCAACTGCCACCACCATTTAACAATTGGCGTCCCAAGCGTGGGGCCCATCAGCGACACGTGGATCCAGTGGGAGAGGTCCCGACAACAGAGTGAACGACTGCAACGATCGGAAAGAGCGCCTGCCCGATAGACCCTCGTCTGGCAGCCGATCATCCGAACTTCACTGGTTCCGAACCGACCTCTCTCGAGTGATCTACGGTCCTGACTGGGAACCATCAGGAGTGCCGCGGCAAATACGGAGAGTAGAGGACGATCGGGCGCTGGAGGCGGAAGACGAGAAACTGTCCATGCGGTCCGGGTAAGGTCGTGAAACACGACAAATTGCGAAACGATTGATTGATTGATTGAAAATACTAGTATTGCTTATTGATTGTTCTCTTTGAGATATTCGCTGTCTACAAACGGGGAGGAGTAGAAATACTCTCTCTTCCTTTGCAAATCGTGAAGGGTAGGTAACGAAGACTTTTGTCCCCATTGTAACCCGTCGTGCCTATTTTTATCTCCCCACTGATTGATTGTCCGAATATTGATTGTTTTGAAGAATAGTGCTCTTTGAGATATTCTCTGTTTGCAAATAACGTAGAATAGAAATATTCTGTCTAGTGTTTGCAAATAGTGAAGGGTAGGTAACGCAGACTTTTGTCCCCATTGTAACCCGTCGTGCCTATCTCTTTCTCACCATTGATTGATTGATTGTCCGAACACTGGTTGTTCGATATTGGTTCTTCGGAGGTATTCTCTGCTTACAAATAACGTGGAACAGAGATATTCTGTCTAGTCTTTGCAAGCAGTGAAAAGATAGGTAGTGCAGACTTTTGTCCCCATTGTAACCCGTCATGCCTGTCTTCTCCCCACTGATTGGTAGTTGGTTCTGCCCGGACCGCTTATTAGAGGTGAACCATCCGGCTCCACCGGAGGGCACCCCTAATAAGGACATATTTACTAAATATGGATCAGTTGCTGTAGCCTACAACAAACTAGGGCATAAAAATCGCTATAGAGAAACAAAAATAATCGAGCAAGACCAGTAGACCACTGATGGGATCCTTTTGACCCTACAAAAATAAGAAACACTAGGAAATAGCCCTTTGCGAAAAATATGAAACTAGGGGAAGGAGCCAAGCTCACGGTTGAGATGGCCACGAGGTAGCTCGGCTCCATCGCTCTCGCTGCCTAAAGATGTCTGCCCTACCACCCACCCCGCCCAGTAAGCATGACAAAATCCTGCACAAATGGAAGTCTGCTAATACCCACCATCGACGTTACCGAACTGGGTTAGATCGCGCACACTTGGACTAGGTCGTTTTCCGATTACGCAGTAACATCCTTGTGCTCGTTGCCAGATTGCAAATATGTACAACACTCCAACAAAGTAGTATGATTAAAACATTTTAATAACTTATAGGTATAACAACATTCCGACAGGGTGAACACGTTAAAACACGTCTTTTTAAAAACTATTTACATGACAGCCTGCCGCAACCTCCATCCCGAAGCATTCACGTCCGCGTGACACAGTCCTCACCCTCCTTCCTCGAAGTAGCAACATTGGCTTGTTTTGGGCGGTCCTTTTAGTCGGCTTTGGGCTATAAAAGGCATGCAAAATCCATCGGCCTGTAGGGCGGCATCAGTGGCGGACGGTTGTGCGAATGGGCCGGAGGCTACACGCAGCGCTGGGACCCTGGCGGCGCCGAGGAGGAGTCTAGCGGGTTGTTGTACTGGTCTTGCCATTCTCTTCTGCTGCACAGAGCGACAGCGAAGGGTGCCCTGGCGGGGGGGAAGCGACGCGAACGGGCCTCCCCCGCCTCCCCAGGTGGAGGCTCACCAGCTGAGAAGGCACCCCTGCCGTTTCACTCGTCTTCCAGCTGAGTAGGCGCCCCTGCACTCGCCGACCAGCTGGGAAGGCACCCCTGCCGTTTCACTCGCCGTCCAGCTGAATAGCCGCCCCTGCACTCACCAGCCAGCTGCAGCAGGGGAACCATTTACGTCTCGCCTATTGAACAACAACCCAGGCGCGGGTTCCTTTCTTCACCAAGATTGCCGTCAGCGTTCGACGCAAGAAGTGGGCCCCCGCAGCCAAGTGGTCGGAGGGACCCACCCCGGTGGCTGTAACGAAGAGCTGCTGCTGCTGGACCCTCGAAATGGCGGTCGGCCGTTCAGATTCAGGCCTGGTCCACTAAAAGATGGCTCCGGGCTACCTTGGAACTCGGAAGCTTGCCTGCTCGGGCATGGGCCACACCCTTGAAAACGCCCTCTCAGCTTTGCAGATTCTGCGGGAGTTATTGACCTTCGACTCCCGTGGCCTTCCGGTGGGGGTAACCGCCGCTATTGCTTGATCATTCCACATTAACTTGTCTTTGCCCCGGGCGGCAGCCATCTTGCCTCCTTTTGGTGCCCTGAGAGAGACTGATTCAAGGCGTCGGCAGCGAGACCCGCCTGCTGTCCCGCCCTGAGAATGGATCATGGCATTGCTGCGAGACCGTGGTGACGCCATGCTGACGCAAGCTTCTGTTCGAATTATCAGGAGACACTGTAGCCTAACCGCTTGGATCAGTTCCGGTGGAACCTCAACATGACCCGGTAGGAACAAAAACTGTGCTTCCCCACCCCCGAATCACGATTCATGCTGTCTGTTCTTTCCGTTGGCTCTAACGAAAGTTCTCGAACTGCCGAAAGGGATTCTGGTCTGGCAGCTAGTTAGTGGAAGGACTTAGACTGTACGCTGGACCCGCCCGACCTCGCCCCAAAATGGCGCCGATGTAGGAGGGGTCTACAACTCCTTATGGCGTTTCGGTTACTTGACATTTATGTTAAAAGGATATGTATGCGATGTTTTCACACATGATGGGCGAAGGGACGGGGAGGGTACTGATCGGCCATACGAACAACCTTATTAATACTGGCCCTTCCACTTTTATTATCATTTTTATTTTTTTCGTATTAAGGTAGTGTTGCTCATGATACTCGACGCCTCTCACACCGTGGCCGGCCTGTACGGTTGTAGGCCCGTATTTGTATACTGACATTGTTTTCAATAAAGGGTTTTTGAGGGAATTACGGAATCAGCGTCCTAACAAATCATCTAGGTTGGTAAAAGTTTTGAATAATGACTGTTACTCCCAAGCAATAGAAAGCAGATAATGCAGACCCTTTTCTTTTTGCCTGAATTTTAGATTGATGAAATTTGTACCCATCACACCTGTCTTTTTCCAGAGTTGTTAGAGAATGGTTGACTGTAGCTTAAGGTATCTGCCAAACGCAAGGTACGGTACCTTGCCCCATAATATGCGACCGATTGAGAAACAAATGCACAACGAAGGAACCCGAATTTAGGAGACAAATAAAATGGAGCATCCTTGTATAATCGAAAGGAAGGATATAGTAGGTCTGTGGTATTACCCGCTCCTGCAGCTAGCCTGGTACGTGGTAAGTAGAACTTTTTCGTGTCTACGCGCGCTAACGTACTTTGAATGCTGCACACCCCCCCCCCTCTTTTCTTCTCTATAGGTCACATCGGAGTTCCGACTGAAGAATGGAGTGGACATGGACCGCACCGTGCTCAATGTAGGGAAAAACATAGACAAACGTTGTGGGATGATGCGTGAAGGGCAGACCACCACTGGGAACGTGAAAAACTGTATGGTATGACTGTGCGTATGTGCCCTGATTGTACGGTATGAATGTGTATGCATTACATATGCTTGGGTCACTGGAAGAGAATGTCATGGTATGACTTAAGTGCTTGTCTATCGATCAAAGGGAGGGGAGTAAAAAGTCCGACACCCCCCCAAAATGAATTACGGAAAACACTGAAAATACGCAGCATGCATAGGAAAGAGGACAGGAAAGGCGAGGTCCCCATACTCAACGTAGCTCTGTGTCTACGTCTTAAGTTTCTGCGCTTGATGTATGTACTGTTACGCCCTATCCGGTATTTGTGTGTACGTGAACGCCAAATTCATGTTTCTCCCCCGCTTGTGTTCTCCTACGTAGGACTGACCCGTGCTACTCCATGTTGAGTGTACACCAAGTAGCCTATTATCGTACACATGTCTCTCTCTCTCTCTTTTTATGTCGTACGTATACGAAATAGCCTACTTGATGCGCACGTCTCTCTCTCTCTCTCTCTCTCTCTCTCTCTCTCTCTCTCTCCCTCTCTGAAGGCTCTCTTGCCCTCTTTATTTTTGAATAAATTAACGACACTATACCTCCTCAGTATGTGTATAATTGGCCTGAAACACGACAGTGTTCGAACAAATTGACAGAAGCAAAACGACCGTATTTTACCACATTACTACCTCTCCTTTCTGTAAAATGTTGAACTTAACTGGCTGAGAAAGAAAGGACAGGTAAGACGACTGATGTCTCCCAATCTGGCCCTCATCACGGGGACTATATGTCAGTGGTTTTCGTTTTAGAGCTCTAACGACACCCCCTCCACCGCTCAGAATCGCCCCGCCCAATTGCTCAGAACTGGAACGTCTAAGCACCCCGTCCTCCCAGAATAGCCCCAGTTCTGTACTAGCCGTCCCAGGGTATTTTGAACAATACAGCTGATGACTTTATTTTCTGAAGATACATCGCCTAAACTGATGAGGGTTACCTATTGTCTCCAGCAAGAAAAATGTTTCGCTTGTGTCCCTCCCCGAAATAGATATTTGTGAACCCACAGTAGGACCTCCCACTTTTTCATAAACTTAGCAGTCCTCGGAGAAAAATATGAATTAACAGAGCTTGTGTTAGAAGAACGAGTCTCTACCGGAGAAGCCGGTTCGAATTTTGATAGACCAGAAAGTTGACAGATGTCAGGCCTCCTGCCACGATTATAAGGTACAGGAATCGACACCTAGCAGGCCAGACGATGGAAATTTGCAGGAACACCAACAAAACCTGCACCACAGCAAATGATTAATAAGTTAGTAACATACACCGACATAAGAGTTAATAGACATCCATCATAGAGCGACCGATAAAACCTTTTCCCCGACTACTCAGTGGTTGGGAGAGAGGATGAAGTGTGTAAATGTCTTCCCTGCCAGCTCTCTAAGATTTTGTTTCTTGTACTCATTCAAAGATAACATGCGGCCATCGGAAGAGAGGGGTCGGACGTGACGCACAGCCTGGCTGCGGATCATGGAACATCTATGGCATCGACCAAGGGGGAGCCACGAAGCAAAAGGATGCGGGACGAGGCACCATTCTCAGCATGGAGAGCGATAGAACGAAGGGCTATCCCGAAGCCCCCTGCTCGCTGATCAGCTCGTGCCTGAAGTCCCAACCCGTCGAGCCCGATTGATGGGCCCAGTGCTAAAAGATTCTGCTCCCCTTGGCCCACTTTTGATCCGATCCCACTCCACCCCCTCTTCCCTCGGCCTCCCAAAGCACCCCCATTTTTGAACTTGACTTGACAAAAGAAGAATGAGAAGCGGGTACTCTGTCTCAAGGTACCTATGATAAGACCAGTCAAGGGACAGGACAGAACAGGACTGTGATCCAAGAGCAAAGAATGGTCACACCCTACAACGCGAAAGCCTGGATTTGAGCTGGACCTTAGCTCCACCGCCGGTGCTCAACAGTGCCAACGAAAGAAGAAACCCCCCCCCTCCCTGACTGTAACTCATGTTGAGTTGTATTCCTCTCCCAACCACTTTTGAATTGACTATCTTCCAACCAAGTTTCCAAGGTCCTTTATCGGTCACTTCCAACTACACACTAATATCTAAGAAACATTAGCTTGGTATAAAATGACAATTGTATAGCATCAGCCATACACATGACTATGCTGATTAGTTTGATCCACACAAAATTCTAGACCCTGAGTAATGTGCGTAATATTCCTTGTCTTGCCGGACCACCTCTTACGGTATCGACTTTGTGTTCAAGCGAGCTTCCCTCCACCTATCTCCGGGTCTGACATATGACGCAGCTGATGTAATTTTGTATACGCTACCTCCCCGCCTGTCACATCAACCACATGCAACTACATACAATTGTGTCAGATTGTTCCTGTCTGTCCTAAAACTCTGTACTTTTAAAACAGGAACGCATGAAAGCATTTACGATATTATGGCTAAGAGGTTAACGAAGGTGAATGTCGGCTAGACAAGCTGGCTAGATATGTTGAAAAGGGAGGACTGTTAAAATCTGGTTTGCGATGTCAACATAATCGGCGCCATCTTGTCCCCTCCCAAGCTCGCACGCTCCCTCAAGCAGTAGCCATTTTCGAAAGCGTCATGGCCCCTCTGCCCCTCCCCTCCCCCGCCGACCACCAACGCGTTCCCTAGGCGCTGCAAGACATTCCCCACGCGCCGGTCGCCGGTCGCCCCCGCTCCCTCATACATAGGCCATGAACCCTCTCCTTCTGCGCGACCCTGCCATGAAACCACATCCCGCACCTGGCCAACCCCTCCTTTTATCCCTTACATGGTCATACATCCTTTCGGTAACCCCTTCCTCCAGGCCTGATCGTCCGAACTGATCCCAGGCCATCACCTAGCCCTGCGGACGCAGTTTTATTGCCCCTACTGTAAAGGAAACACCCCACATCAAAGGGATTACAGTAGATCAAGGCCCCCCACCCCCTGAGACCCGACCAGTCGCACACACCCCCCGGGAATTGGCGGAATGTCCAGCTGTGTGATAGCCATCTCCTACTGTGTGTGGGGTGGGGACTTCCACTGTAGATATGTGTGGGAACGAGCTTGAAGTGGGGATTCTGAGGATGTTCTTTCATGCATCAAAGCGATCTCAAGAATGTGCTATGTATGATAAACCTGCAATAAAGTCATAAACCTGTGTATAAGAGGCCAGGCCTCAGAGATGTGGTTAGAGCACCTCGTGACGATACCTTGCTGTCTGATCTGATGTGTTCTCCTCCGGAGAGAATAAACTTTGTTTTCCTGCCTTCCAGTCTCCGGCGCCTGCCTCTTTGTTGGTTAATTTTCGAATGGTATAAGAGGCGATTACCGCCGGGCAATACTTGAAAGGTTATCGACTGCAACTGCCACCACCATTTAACAACAACAGCAACCTCAGTATGAAGCTTTGTATCATAAAATGCCATCTCAGTAGCATTCTCAATAACTTGTTTGATTTTCTGGAAGTTTTGCTCCTATTCACATGACCAAAGAAAATAAACATAATTTTTCATCAAGCCTCTTAATGGCGCACTGACAGTGGCAAATGCTCATATGTATCTAGAACAATAGCCAGCCATGGCAAGGAATGAACGTAACATGGAAACATCTTGTGGGGGACTGGCAGTTGACAGCGTTAGCACTTTAGCTGGATTGGGTGTCATGGCACCTTCAGGTAAGATATGGCCAAAGAATGTTAACTTAGTCTTATGAAACTCACATTCCTCGGCATTCAAAGTTAAACAGGCATCAGCGAGCAACTGACACATTTGCGTGAGAGATTTTTCATGCTCCTTCTGTGTAGTTCCGAAAAAACACATATATATCATCACTATAATTGAATAATTCATGACAGGCTGTATAATGCGTCAACATCTTCAACATCTTGGAATAGCTCCGTAGTTTATAACACACCAAAATTTAGGGGTTCATTACGATGGTGGACTAGCTTTATTCCGTCCGCCATCGATACAGATTTGGGACCAGCCGCCTATGAGGCGGCCTCCCCACACTCCTAATCTCGATGCGACCTCCACCATGGCGGTCGCATCACCTATATTTTGTATTGTGGCAGGGATGCGGTCAGCAGCCCCCGCCACAATGCAAAATAGAGGGTGCAGACACATCCCTGCACATGTGGCAGGCACCCTGCGGTGCCTGCCACATGGGGCAGGGATATGTAGGGGGACATCTATGTCCCTGCACCTGGAAGTAGCGGGCCCCCAAATCCGTTTCCACCATTCGTTTTGCTGCGGGTTGTCCACCGCAAAACGAACGGAGGAAAGGGATATCATAATCCCTACGGCGATGCTTGCAAGGTACCGCAGCAATGTGGGCCAATGTTTTTGACCCGATAGGCGGTCAGAAAAGGAACGCCTGTCCGAACTGTGGTGGCCACGCTTCATAAAAGATTCCCCCCGCCATCATTATATGGTGGGGGAAAACAGCAGTACAATGACGGAGGGCCCGCCACCGACTGGCTGGCGGGCCCTCCGCAATCGTAATGAAGCCCTTAGTCTCTTGTAAAAGAACAGACCAACATATGTAGAAAAGGTTGTAACGTACCTTCAAATCTCTTCGAGTTCGAACTGGTAATAGCCGTTATTGAGATTCAGGCGAGAAAATACCTTCGCACCATTCAAATGTGTTATCATATCAGCAATGTGTGGACCAGGATGTCATTCTCTTTCAATTGCCTTGTTCGCTTGACGCATATCCACAAAGAGGCGTGCAGCTCCTTCACTGTCCTTTTTGGGCACTACCACTATAGGAGAAATAAATGATGTTGGACCAGTGGCATGCTCAATGATATCGTGTTTGAATAATGATACAAGTTTTTCTTCAACAGCTTCCTGTAAGTGGAAGACAATATGGCTGTGTCTTTGTGTAATAGGACGGACCTCCTTATTAATTTGTAGTTGGATTTTCGCAGTCTTGAGTTTTCTCAACCCATGAAACAACAAAGGGAATTGACTCTCTATTTTGTGATGAGCATTCATCTTATAGTTCATGGATATCAGTCCCACATCAGCAGCTGTGCTGAAACTGAGTAAACGGGTGCTTGACGCTGTACCTTGAAGTACATGACTGGTTGCATGCACTTTTATTTTCTTATGCTTCATTGCTGCTGCAAATAAACCTAGCATTTTTAGTGGCGTTGCTGCAGCCCCTGTATACACTTTAGATTTTGATGGCATAAATTGAGGCAATGGAGACAATTCATTATATTTCTCCTCAGGCATAATATTTATTGATGCACCACTATTGAAAACAAAAGGTATAGTGTAATCTTCCAACATTTTTTAAAAATATATATTTATTGGCATTTTCATAGTTGCAGTACAGGAACAATACTCAACACAGGTTAGAAGACATTTCAGTACTAATATCTCAGTGTCAGATTTTATACAGTGGTAGACAGCAAGGCGGCGGTTGCCTGTCCCTTCGGTTCCCTTCATGCCCACCCCCCAATTCCCCCCCACCCCAACCCAAGACATTACTGGGATTCAGTAAGTGTAAGTCCGTAGTGTTTAAGCCATGGCTTTCATATTCTCCAGAAACTTTTTGGGACAGCCCCTTGCCTGATAGGTCGTTTTCTCCCCAAGCATATACATGTCCCTGTTTTCCTTCCATTCAGTCAGTGTCGGGCATAACTCCGCCCCCCACATCCTGACCAGATCACGCTTCACCACCACCAGCTCTAGCTGTAGTAGTAGCACTTTTGTCCTAGGGAGATCAACTTCTGTGGAAATTCCCAGCAGAACTAACTGTGGGTTCAGGGGAATCGTCCCCTCCAGAATGGCCCTCAGCTCCTCCAGCAAATCCCCCAGTATCTCTGAATCTGGGAACACTCCCAAACCGTGTGGAAGAATGTACCGACTGGCGCTCGACAGCGCATGCAATTGGGTTCTTCTGCCCTCCCTATGTGATGTAGGCGTACCCTATCGTAGTATGCCCTATGCAGATATTTACGTTGTATCAGTCTTAATCGTGATTTGATGGCCACCTCTCTGGGGTGCATCAGCGCCATTTCTCAGTCCAGGTCATCTAATTCCCACTTGGCCCTCAACTTCTGCAGGGAGTCTGGCTTGTTATTGATGATGGTCCTATATGTTCATGACTGCCTTCTCTCCTATCTCCCCCATCAAGAGGCGACCCTCTAGTGGTGCATATTCTGGGATGTCTGTCGTATCAATACGTTGTGCCCACCACGCGTGTGCCAACTGTAAATATTTATAATGTTGGGATTTAGCCATCGCATATTCCATCTGGAAGTACGAGAATGTTACTAGTTTCCCTTGACACAAAAAATCTTTCAATTGTGAGATGCCCAGCAGGTCCCATTTCCGGAAACCTCTCAGTTTAGCGATTTCTTTAAGTCTGTTGCCTACCCATATTGGGGTCTCCCTTGTCACACGACCTGGCCATTTCATCTGTCTTTCCGCTTTTTTCCATATTACTATTATGATCTGTGTGGCTGTCAGAAGTCGTGTGGAGCCCCTTCCCCCATAGATATAATGTGTGTATGGGTGTTCAGTGCATTGCGTGTGTTCAAGCGCATATGTGGGATGATCCCTATCTACATGGCCCCATTCATTCAACACAATAAGGTGGGTTGCCCAATAGTATGCCCGTAAGTCAGGCAAGCAAATACCGCCATTATATTGGTTGCGTTGCAATGTCGCTAGCGCTATCCTCTGTGGTTTCCCATCCCAGAAGAACGTCCTTAGTGTACCCTCTATGCTGGTGAACACCTCATCTGGGATCCATTGATATGTATTTTGCAGTACATATAGAAACTTTGGGAGCACTATCATTTTATAGAGTGCAGCCCTGCCCAGCAGGGTAAGTGGCAAGGTCTGCCATCTGTCAACATCTGCTCGGAATTCCCTATGCACCCTATAGAGGTTTCGGTCCAGTGCCGTTGTTGCGTTCGCCGTAGCATAAATGCCTAAATATTTAATATCCTCTGGGGCCAGCTGAAGTTGTTTTGGGCACACATCACACCCACTACTTCTACCAACCGGGTAAAGACATGATTTCTCCCAATTAATCTTATAACCCGTGTGTGCTCCGTATGTTTCGCAACTGTTCATTATATTTGGGATTGATGTCTCCGGCTTTGTGACGTACATCAGTATGTTGTCCGCATACAATGAGATGCGTTCATCCGGTCCCTCCTCTCCTGGGCCCCGAAATCCCATTATATCTGGGTGTGCCCTAATAGCACATGCAAGAGGTTCCAGGACCAAAGCAAAAAGTAGGGAAGACAGGAGGCATCCCTGACGGGTGCCCCTGCCAATTGGGAATTCTCTGGACACCACCCTATTAACTCTTGTCCTGGCAAATGGGCCGTCATAAAGAACGGCAATCCAATGTCGAAATGTCGGACCAAACCCAAACTC
The DNA here is from genome assembly GCF_964204655.1 of Triturus cristatus. NCBI lineage: Eukaryota > Metazoa > Chordata > Amphibia > Caudata > Salamandridae > Triturus > Triturus cristatus. The sequence goes on along the minus strand of NC_140590.1, from coordinate 459,769,193 downwards.
CTTCGGCGCTAACATAAGAAATGACCAATGGACCGTGTCAAAAGCCTTTTCGGCATCCAGAGACAGGATGAAATGTGGGTGTTCCTGGGTGGTTGCCACCTCCAACCAGCTATGTAACGTCTGGAGGTTGAGCCTTGTCGACCTTTTGGGCATAAAGCTAGATTGGTCACCCCTATCACCCCCGTGAGTCTGTTGGCTAATATTCTAGCCAATATTTTGGTTTCCATGTTGATAAGGGAGATGGGTCTGTACGAGCTACACTTCTGTGGCGGTCTACCCTCCTTGGGAATAACCACGATCGTGGCAGTCTTCAGATCTCTAGGGAGACTGCCTGTCACATGCGCCTCTCAATATAATTGGAGGAGAAGTGGACAAAAAAGTGTTACGTTCTGTTTAAAACATTCTGGAGGAAGCCCGTTAGGGCCTGAGACCTTGCCCGTCTTTAATGTGACAATTTCCTCCATGGTAATTTTCACATCTAGTGCCTGCAAGTCGGTGTCTGAGAACTTTGGAAGTTGTATGGACTGGAGGTAGGCCTTTATCTGTTCCTGTCCTGCCAAGTCGCGGTGTGTATAAAAGTGTTCATAATAATCTGCGAACGCATTAGCGATGTCTATAGGGGTGTCATATGTCTGGCCGGAGTCTGTCTGTATCTGTGTCACCCACCTGCTTTCTAACTCCCTCTTACTAAGCCATGCAGTCAAACGGCCCGTTTTATCCTCTGCGTCATATAACCGACGGTGCATGGCTTGTATTGCATGGTGCGCATCCCTTTTAGCCAACGCGAAATATTCCCGTCTGAGAAGTTGCATTCTGCGCAGCAATGAGGAGTCACTACTTGTGCTGGCCTGTGTTTCCGTTTGCTGTAGCTGGGATTCAGCCCTGCAATCTGTTCACCCTCCCTTCGTTTCTTGTGTGTTATGATGTTTTCGGCTCTATCCCTCAGTACCAGCTTGTATGCCTCCCACAGTGTAACAGCCGAGTCTACTGACCCCACATTCTCACTAAAATATAGTTCAGAGTCTACCCTGATTTCTTTGGCAACTTGTGGGTCTTTCAATTCCCATGGACTGAGTTTCCACTCCCCTGTCCGCATTGCGACCGGGTACCTACTGTGAGCCACAGTGGCGAGTGATCCGAGAGGCCTCTCGCCAGGTATTCCACTTTGTTTATATCTCCTAATTCCGCCCGCTGGGCTCAATATGTAATCCAGATGTGAGAAGGTTTTGTGCTCACCTGAGTAGAATGAATAGGCTCTGGTCTGGGGGTGCTGTTTACGCCAAACATCTGTGAGTGCCAGTGTGTCTTTTGAATGGTGTCTCCTTAGTGACTCCCATAGTGACTGTTGTATGATCTCTCATGGGGTCCATTACATCGTTAAAGTCCCCCCCAATGATGTGTATGTCTGATCCGGCTTCAAGCAGTACCGTCGCTAGTTTCCCAAGTGTTTGTGTCTGTAGCCTGGGGGGTGCATATACACTGATGAGGGTAATGTTTGTCCTTTCCCACATCCCCTTTACCGCAACATATGTACCACCTGGATCCACCCATGTGCGTTCAATTCTGAAGGGCGGGTTTTTCCTTATCAGTATTGCCACACCTCTCGCCCCCGTCGAGAACCCAGCATGTGCTAGTGTCTTGTACGCCCCTCTGCCTAGGAATCCACAGAGAGTTCCCTTTAAGTGTGTCTCTTGCAATAAGATGACATCTGGCTTCAGTCGTTTAAAGTATGCTGCAACCAATCCTCTCTTAATTTTACTTCCCATCCCATTCACGTTCCATGAGAGGACCGAATACTCCCCTAGGTTAAGTGTGGCCATCCCAGTGGTATAGTATGTCTGCCCTGCTGTCTCGGCCGCTTCCACTGCCCCACTTCTGCTGTGTCTGTGTGATCACAATACCTGCCTGTCCACCATGATGCCATCTAGTAAAGTGAAAACCCCCTCCTCCACCCCCGCAATCCCACCCCCCCCACACTCCCCCATCCTCCAACCGACTATCCCTTGGGTCAACAGGACCAACTTTGTTGTATGTGGATTAGAGAGGTCTGTCGCCCACCCGCCCAAACTCACCCTCCCAAACTGTGCCCTACCCTTCCAGGCCCTGCACACACAGGCTCACCCACTACCGGTCAGCTATCTCATGTCGATTCCTACACACTATGAATGTATCTCAATACCCTTTGGGCAGGGCTACCTCACAACAATAGTCCCGCACAAAATATTCAAACCTAAAACAAGGAAAGAAAACTAATACGGGGGAAGGATAGGGGGGAGGGAGAGAGGAGAAAACACAAATGGGAGTGGGGCCAAAAGAAAGAGCACAAAAAAGAAAAACAAAAAAGTTCACACTTGAAAAAGGATAAACAGCACCCTTGGGAAGGCGTGCAAGCTCCTCTGTCCTTCCGTTGTCTTCGCGGCTCTCCAGGCCAATGTCTGCACGTCATTCTTCTGCACCTGCTTGCGGTGTCTGATTATCTATCTCGGTCACCGTGCCTGTCACTACCTGGTTCTCCAGGAGATTAATGTTCTGCAGCATGGGATGTTCTCTCTCCGAGTCTGTTGTAATATCTTGGTCTGTGCAATCTACTGAGCGTTGTCGTGCCATATCCACTACCTGCAGTGGCCCTCTGGGTTTCGCTGTGCATTGTAGACTCTCCGAGTCCGAGGCTCGTAGCGTTGAACCTGTTATTCTACTGCTACGATATGGCGTCGCTCTTTGTGATTCGCTTTGCCCAGTCTCCATAGTCCTTCCTATGAGCCGCCGTGTCTTGGGTCTATTGCCGTTTCTCAATGGAAATCTCCCCGAGAGTGCCACGCACCACCGGACGGTCTCGGCATGGGGCGCTCCTCCAGCCAGTGCCATGCCTCCTCTGGAGTGTTGAAGAAGAGCGTTTTCTCTTGCTAGATCACTTTAAGTTTGGCGGGGAACAGAAGCCTATATGTAATTTGCAGTTGGCGCAATTTGTCTTTCACCGAGTCAAATGTTTTACTTTGTTTCTGTACCTCGCGGGAGTAATCTGGAAACACCATGATCTTCGTATTGTCCAAGCGAACATCTCCTTTTTGCCTGAATTCTTGGAGGATGAGGTCTCCATCCTGATAGTTCAGGAATTTTGCAATCAGCGGTCGCGGGGAGGCTCCCGGTAGCGGTGGTGTCCCGGGTATTCTGTGCGCTCTTTTGATCACGAAACATGTAGAGAAGCGGACGTTAGGGGAAGCGTCCAGCAATGCCCCTGCACCCGTCCCTTCAACGGCCTCCGGAAATCCAAGGAAACGGAGATTATTTCTTGGGGCCCGATTTTCTGCGTCGTCTACCCTCCAAAGCAGGTCTTTCATGGCTGCTGACAGAGCTGTAACTTCGTCTCTGAGGACATGGGTAGTGTCCTCAACCTCCGATATTCGTTGTTCCACTTGCGTTACCATCTCAGATACTTTACGCAGGTCCTGACGCAGCAGTTTAACATCGGTCCCACAATTTTTTAATGACTTTGGTGCTTTGTCACGTCGATTCTTCTTAGACTGGTATTTTTCTCCTCACAGGCAGGTAGTCCAACATGTGCATGCTTCTCTGAGGTAAACATTGACATGGCACAACCAACTTCTTCACTTCCACTTGATATTGATACAGAAGAACTGTCTGACGAAGATTTAGATGTCGATCAACTTCATTTGTTGTTGATTTGCTTCAGGTGATGTGGTGGCTTGGACTTATCGGTGTGCGTCGAACATCTTTTCTGGAACTTTCGAGCAGCCATTTTGTCTATGCGTCATGATGCACTTACTTTTACCTTCACCTTGCAAACCATCACAAAATGGTTCTCCTTTTCACAGCCTTTGCAGATTTGCCCAATGGCGGGAAATTTTCCTTCGTGTATAGACGAAAATCCACACCTGAAGCACAACTAATCTTTCTGTGGAGAATTAACTCTGTGCCCTTTGAACCTTGTGCTTTGGCTTACTTTTCAGATTCATTACTGACTCGTTCTGGGCACCTCCAGCCTTCATGTCAGCAGCTTGTCGATCAGCATGCTCGCCACCTCTGGAAGCCATATGAACTCGCTCCCGACTAAGAGTTTCTCTCAGCATTCGTCGTCTGACCAAATCTGATAAGCATCTGTCAATCACTCTGAGGCGTATAGCTTCCTCATCACTAAGTTCATTGAACTTACAGTGTTTGTTGAGCGTATCCAGTCTCTCAACAAATTCGTCAATGGTCTCACCAGCTTTCTGTCATTCTTGACTGAAGATGTACATTTCATAATCTACATTTACCATTGGATTGAATTTAAGATTCAAGGCTGCTTTCATTTGACTGTATGTAATTTCCTCAGCTCATGGCATTTTCTGTATGACTTCTTTTACACCTTCACCAGTGAGATTTTTAAGGTTCTTAATAATCTTCTTGTTATCTGCTCCTTCAATTGCATTGATGAAATCAGCAAATGTCTCTTTATCGCTAATATTCAACTTTTTGGCGGCATTGAATGGCGGCGTGGGTTCAAGAAGGCGGCAGCATTGTAACCATTGGTGAAACTTACTGACATGGAAAGTATAGCTCTCTCTGACTCTGCTTGGTGATGTTGTTTATTCAAATCATCTCAGAGGCCTTGCAACGTGCTGGCTTCTGGATCATCTCTGATAATGGTCTCCATTGGAGAAGGAAACTGTCATGATACTGACCGCTGCTCTTGGCTTTCCGCAATTTGGAAAATGTTGGAGTTGTTCTGAGAACTACTCAGCAACATTGATGGGGTGTCGCTTCGGTTATGGATGGCTCTGCAAGCACAACCCAGAGTGCTTTCATTAGGGTCACTCCCTCCAGCGCTTTTGCTTTATGGCTTTCTCTACTCAATACTGGTAAGCAGGTGACCGTTTCTTGTATCACCTTGCCTTTAAGCATCTCTTTGTGCGGTTTGACACCTGATTGAACTCTGCTTCTGTTTGCAGTGTTATCACTCAATATGATGTATGGCTTTAAGTTGCGCAGTAGTGCAGTGCCTCTCTTTGCGGCCCACCCAGCTGGTTCTCGGTCACTGATGTGTCGACTTGTCAGTGAAGCTTTCATTAACATCAAATGCTTTATGTGCAACTGGGGCTGCGCTTTGACGCCACATAGCCAAACAATGATTCCACCAATCGACAGAGGCACAGGTAGCAGGTACTAGCAGTCTGCTGGACCACACCAAACTCTCTGGGAGAGCACTGTTGCTCTTTGGGTAACTTATCCCCTATCTTGTAACCAGTTGTACCATCCTTCCCATCCGGGGAATCGACCAATGACTACACCACACACGGAGCTTAGTATAATACGTCTTTATTCTTCTGTGTGTAACTGCAAACTCTTCAAAACAAGGAGAGGGGCTCTACAAATCCAGAGGGACAGAGCTCCTATGTAACTTGAGAGTTAAAACCAGAATTTTCCCTCTGGAACTAATTTTGCACACTTGGTCATTTACTCCTCACTCATGCCACCCACCATCTGATGCATCAATGTTCCCCCAAGATTAAACTAAGAGACTCTAACAGGAGTATATAAGCACTATTTCAACTTTACAACAATAATTCAGTTTGTAATCCTGTGTATACACACTTGTTTGAGGCTTTCTAAAAATGTTTTGACTATGTTGTCATACATCTCTTACATCAAATTATTGTTGTAAAGTTGAAATAATCACTGATGTATACTTTTCAAATAGCACTGTAGGATGTGTATATAGAGCTCAAATAATGACTAAGATAGGGTGTAAATTCCTCATAGACACTATGGTGCCGATTCCGATCTGTTAAAACCCGGGTACGAACCGTCGGACGGAGCGTTTTCTCCATCCGACTCGTACCCGGGAAAAATACCTTACAAACATGCAAGTACGATTCGTACGCAAACACCATTTGCGTACGAATCGTAAAAACCACCGACCGACCAAAAAAACCCCACAATTCTGATCTGGGACACCGCGGACGTGACGTCCGGACGGAGTCAGGCAGCGTTTCACAAACCTGCAAGTACGATTCGTGCCCACGTTACTCCGCACGGACAATATTTTACGGCAGCCAAAAACTTCCGGGAAATCAGGACGACGCGCAGAAGGAGCACCTGTACGCGACGGACAGCCATGGACCCCAACCTACGTGTCATCCCGGCCCTCATAGCAGTCCACCTGGTTTACAGGAACCGACGCAGATGCCGCAGAAGGTCAGAACAACACCCAGGGGCAAAGGGGGGGGCAGGGGTAGGAAACATAACCCCCACCCAAGTCCAAAATCACACATGCCCTGTACATACCTGACCCCCAGGGACTGGTCACTTCGGGGGTGGGGGCGTCTCCACCAAGGCCTGCGTCCGCCACAACGGAAGTCGACATGGACGCGAACCGGCATCACAACAATTGTGGTACGCACCGTACCCATGCCTTAAGAGCGTGGGTATGGGTCATACCACGCCCACCCCTACGTCACCCCAACAATGGCGGTACGGCCCGTACCCACGTCCCAAAGGCATGGGTACGGGCTGTACCGCCATTGTTGGGGTGACGTAGGGGTGGGTGTGGTACGACCCGTACCCACGCTCTTAAGGCGTGGGTACGGGCCGTACCGCCATTGTTGGGGTGAACGTAGGGGTGGGCGTGGTACGACCCGTACCCACGTTCCTAAGGCGTGGGTACGGGCCGTACCGCCATTGTTGGGGTGACGTAAGGGTACGAACCGTACCCACGCCTGAAGAGCGTGGGTACGGCCCGTACCACGCGTACCCCTACATCACCGCCACAATGGTGGCACGGCCCGTACCCAGGCCCCCAGAGCATGGGTACGGCCCATACCACCATTGCAGTGGTGATGTAGGGGTACGTGTGGTACGGGCCGTACCCACGTCCTAAAGGCATGGGTATGCTACGTACCCCTACGTCACCCCAACAATGGTGGTGCGACCCGTACCCATGCTCTTCAGGCCTGGGTACGGGCCGTACCACCATTGTTGGGGTGACGTAGGGGTAGGCATGGTGCGACCCGTACCCACGCTCTTCAGGCCTGGGTACGGGCCGTACCACCATTGTTGGGGTGCCGTAGGGGTACGGCCCGTACCCAGGCCTGAAGAGCGTGGGTACGGGTCGCACCACGCATACCCCTACGTCACACCAACAATGGTGGTACGGCCCGTACCCAGGCCTGAAGAGCGTGGGTACGGGTCGTACCACCATTGTTGGGGTGACGTAGGGGTACTCGTGGTGCGACCCGTACCCACACTCTTCAGGCCTGGGTACGGGCCGTACCACCATTGTTGGTGTGATGTAGGGGTACGCGTGGTGCGACCTGTACCCACGCTCTTCAGGTCTGGGTACGGGCCGTACCCCCAATGTTGGGGTGACGTAGGGGTAGGCGTGGTACGACCCATACCCATGCTCTTCAGGCGTGGGTACGGTGCATACCACAATTGTTGTGGTGACGGGACGCGTCCACGTCCACTTCCGTTGTGGCGGGACGCAGGCCTTGGTGGACACGCCCCCCCCGAGTGACCAGTCCCTGGAGGTACGGTATGTACAGGGCATGTATACATTTTTCCTTGGGTGGGGGTTATGTTTCCTGCCCCTGCCCCCCACCTTTACCCCTGGGTGTTGTTCTGACCTTCTGCGGCGTCTGCGTCGGTTCCTGTGCACCAGGTCGTAGGCTATGAGGGCCGGGATGACACGTAGGATGGGGTCCATGGCTGTCCGTCGCGTACAGGTGCTCCTTCCTCGCGTCCTCCTCCATTTCCCGGCAGTTTTTGGCTCCCGTAAAAAATGCTACGTGCGGAGTGACGTAGGCATGAATCGTACTTGCTGGTTCGTAAAACGCCGCCTGACTCCGTCTGGACGTCACGTACGCGGTGTCCCGGATCGGAATTATGGGTATATTTTAGCCGGTCAGTGTTTTGTACGAATCGTATGGAAATGGTATTTCTGTACGAATCGTACTTGCGGGTTTGTAAGGTGGTTTTCCCGGGTACGAGTCGGATGGAGAAAACGCTCCGTACGACGGTTCGTACCCGGGTTTTACAGGATTGGAAGCAGCACCTAAGTGTTGCTTCTGCTAGATAAATACACACACATATGGGTATTAGTAAGGGGGATAACATTTTATTAGTTATTTCCATGTATTAATTACATTTTTGTGTTTCTTTGCTTAAGTTGACCATTTAGTGGCCACAAAATGGCCGACATCCCTATTTGACGAACACTATTCCATTATGAAGGTTAAGTGCGCATGCGTCACCATCAGCTGCAGTGGCCTTTGGACGACCCTAACTCAACTGTGCCACCCAAGGACACATTGGGCTACCAGCCAGCTGCTCTGAAGGAAACAATGAAAAGATACTATTCCGACGAGAAAATAAGAACTATATCTAAAGAAACATTATCCGTATGGGAAAGCTGTTGAACCATTTTAAACGGGCCAATTAGAAACGTTCAAAATATCATTCGTTACTCTTTGGAATGTAATTTTACTATAAAAATGTTAGAATAGAGAGGTTGAAAAGCGAGACCCTTCAGAAGATTTTCGATTTCCTGACGTTATGCTGACGGAGAGGACGGTGACACTGCAGGACAGCTGATAGTATGAACTGATGACCAAGATTTTGACTTAGAGGACGACTTTTAGCCAGAATAGGTAAATATGATGGTCTATTGCTTGATTAAACCAGAGACTCAATTTTCAATTATTTAGATAAAATTTAAGATTTATTACAAGAACTGTGTTGGGTCATTATTATGGAAAATGTGTTTATGTAAATAAGTTATAGATTTCGTTATCACTTCAACCTGCAGCTAGCTGATCCATGGCCTATTCATGGGAGGAGTGCTAAAAGGTGAAGTTTAAGCCGTTATAAATAGGGATATATGAGTACTTCCTTCCATTACAGCGAGTGGATCAATCGCCTCCTTGGAAACAGGTTATTAGAAGGATGAATGTTGGTGTTATGGACCCCACCAGCGAATTTAGTGATTGAGTGTGATCTATGATCTGTGACGAAGGGAGGGATTTTGCATTCCGTGCTGCATCAATAGAACCTTACGATCTTCTGATGCCAAATTGGCAACAGTACCCAGGGTGAAGAAGGCCAACTGGGGTGGCAGAAGCTTCATAGTCAACGCAGCAAGAACCTGGAATGCTCTTCCTTTTTTCCTAAGAAGCATGACCAATCTTCTTGTATTTAGAAAGACATTAAAAACCTGGCTCTTCACTGACTGATCCTGCGTGTTCCCCCTTCTGACTCGGTTCCTCTTTAGACCTTCTTCCAGCGCCAGGACACCTTTGGGTAGCAGTTGCGCTCTATAAATGGCTGTAACATAACATAACATAACATAACATAACATAACATAACATAACATAACATAACATAACATAAGTGGTATACAGAGAAATCATTTGTTTCCGTGTTCTAACGTGTCTTTTTTCTGACTTTATTATTAGTCTATATTTGGGCCTCAGAGGGTGACTGAAATTCCTACCCAAATGATGTTCACGCAGCGCACAAGAACCTGCCGAAACCCTGTGACAGCACCACTTGAAATCCAGCCAAGGCCACATCGAACTGAGACGCCTGGGAAAAGGAACTGTTGACCTGAGTGCAGGATGAAATTTATATTTTGTTGCAAGATTTATATTAAGCATAACGTGTAATGCGGGTGGGAATAAAGCTATGGGAAAGTAAATTAAGGGGCGGTAACATAGAACAATGGCCCAAAGAGAAAATATTTCTTTTAATATGGTGTGACTAACTCACCTCCTCGCCCTGACCAATCAGAATAGGGGAAAACGCGAATATTGAAACTTTTGGGGGTGGTACATGAATAAAGAATAGTATAATTGAGGTAAGTTAGCTAGAGAACTTGTCAGACTTGTCAGATCTGTCATTCTGACTCGTCACTGACCCAATGCGTATGCTGCACCAGATTTTGTATGAGAAGCTGTCTCGGACCCTGCTGCTGCTGCCAGAAACTCTGCTAGAGAAATTGAGATACTGATCGATAATCTAATCATCAAGAAGGGGATTTCGGAAGAGGGACTTTCGAGGAGAGTAGCACCAGAGAGGAGTGTGACGCTGGCGTTTCACATTAGAAGAGGTCACCTTCCCAGATCTGAATCTGCCTGATCTTCTGTCTGCATCCTGTCCTGGGAGATTCTATCTGGCCCAATCTTTAAGGAGTTAGGTTCATCTATGAACATAGGTAAATATAATTCTGTGAAATCTGCCTTTTGTGCCTGCTCTCTCTCTCTTTCCCTCCCTTTCCAGGTACCGTCTTCATTGATCATTTTGATGACTTTGCTATATTTGACTTTACTCTGCCTTTTGCCTTTTGAGTGAAGGTAGTTACTGTAATTGATTCTTGACTCACAAATTATTGATTGAGATAAAGGTTTTAAAAACTTCTTGAGTCTGTGGTTATTCGAAAGTAAAAGGGTTAATGTCATTCTACCTTAAACTAACTCAGCAACCTGATTCATTGAGGAGAGGAAAATTACTGTTAAGATAATCGAGTTGGTAAGATTTGGTAAAGGTGAATATCAAAATTCAGGTAAAACACAAAAATTTATGCAAGCGGGGTTTTACTAGCTTATTGTGTGAATGTGTTTGGGCCCAGGTGAGTATTAGGTATGTGTGTGTGACCAGAGCTGCCATCCTCCCTTACTAATGCTCCATCTAGTTCCCGTATAGCGACGCAAGGACAGACAGCGTCATTCCAGCTAGAAAAATGTAATTTCGAGCCTCCAGTTAAGAAAAGAAGGGGAGGCAGAGCCCCAAAGTAAAAATCATCAAAAGAGACACTCCCAGGGAAAACTAATGGAAAAGGTGATGTGGATTTGGGCCCTCCTGTGTTAACAAGGACCATGGACACTAGCACACAAGCCGTATTGATGACTGATCCTGACCCCGATCTCCTAAAGAGGATAGAAACCATGGTGACTGTGCTTTTAAATCCCATCATGTACAAATAAACCCAAATTGAAGAAAGCTTAACTTCTCTTGAGGCTGTGTGCTTGTTGAACCAAACTCCGCTAAATATTATCCAGCCTAATGAGGTAGATTAGATGTCCGCACAGTCAGACGAGGCGGTCCCCTCGACAACTGCTAAGAGAGGAGGTCATATCCTCCAGCAGGCAGCAGGCAGCAGGGTCGCCCGCTTATTTGATGGGCCCTGCCCAAACATCAACCACTAGTGTGAGAGGTCTTGCTCTTAAGCAGCATCAGATTCTGACCCAAATTAACTCAGGTGTTCCCTCCAATGACAACCCCAAGGAAATCTAAGAGGACGACCCAATTTACCAAGTTCACCGGTCAATACTATTAGAACGAGTCAACTTATTAGCTGCCAGACAGCACTCAGGGGGGTTGGAGAAAATGTGGACGGTCAGAGACGTCACATTAACAGCGTAAAGCAGAAATCAAATAATTATAACTCTCTCCATTTGCCTCTGGCAGCATTGCCCCTGGTGATAGTTTTGACCAAAGTTCCAATTTTGAGGGAGGGACAAATTGAATCAACCACCCAATTAATGGATAAGTCCCTACATTGGCTGAACCATTATACAGTTGGCTTAGATAAAGGTGGGATGAATTAGCCAACCAAATTATTATGGCCAAAAGGGTGGGGTGGTTGGGTTTGTCCTCAAAAAAGATGAAGGGTGATTGTGTCGTAATAAACTTTAATGATCCATACACACTAAGATCCCTCCTAGATTGCTAACGTAGAGCTCCACCCACAGGAACACAGATCACAGCACTCTCCTTAGAGTATTTTTATAGGCCCTGGCCACTGTTAATCCTGGAACCGTTGCCTTGTAGAAGGGAAAATCTAACTAGATCAAATCTCCAGGAAAATCAGGGAATACAGCCAGAGAATAGATTTGCCCCTTTATCTGTCCTAGAGCTGTGCGACTGACATCCATTGATTCGCAAGAGGGATGTCCCCTTTTGCTTACTGATGCCTACACAGCAGATCCTGAAGTCACAACTATACACAATGTAAACAAAAGGGCGGGATCAAACGTATTTAGAATAGTAACATGGAACGCGACAGGCATTCTCAGCAAATTGGGTGACACCCAATGGTTTAAACTATGGCAGGACCAAGATATGTTCTATTTTCAAGAGACTTGGGCAACAGAAGATATCTTTGTAAATGGTTATCGCTCTTATCAGACAAGGGCAATTGCGTCACCCTCAGGAAGAGCCAAGGGGGGCCTAATAACATTGATCCCCAACACATTGGCTCTAAAAGTCAAGTTGTTTGAAGGAAATAGCCCATATTTCCAACTTCTTATATTGGAGTCTGCCAATCAAGACTTCTGGATCTTAATAAACTATTACATAACAACTTTGGTCCAAACATGCATTCACCTCTGGAGGACGTGAATCGTGCCATAGACAAAGCGGTTAACTTCATTAAGCAGAAGATTGTTATAGACATCTTATGGGTGGGAGACTTCAACATTCATTCCTGTAAATATAACCTAGATCGGGTTTGTGGCATGGAGGATATGATGGGCAATGCTATTCAGCACTTCTCACATTCCATCTACGGAAACACCCTAAACAAGACATTGTCGCAAAGGAATATGTTAATAGTTAACGTGTCTGATACTTCAGACGCTTCACTAACTAAATTACGGCGAGAAAATCAGGATTCTATTATAGATTTCATATTGATTACACACCCTTTAAATGATAGGAGCACTATAACCAACATACAATTTACGGGCTTTAGTGATCATGCCATTCTGTTCTGTGAGATCCTTCAAGTTTCTAGGGCCGTGACAATCCCCCAGATAGTGGGCCAGCCGATATTAGCCAGAAGAAGTGGATATCAACTCAAGTGGACAAACTGAGATGGTACCTGAAATAATTAGAAATGCCCTTGATACTATCACAAGTTGCTTGGACTCTGTTATGTCCCCACAATCATTGGTTTTATCCTTTGTAGCACTCCTAGAATCTATAAGAAATGCACTTACTAGGAATAACAATAAGAAAGCAAAAAAGGATAAGGGCTGGTTTGTCTCCCATTGCTCAAATAAAAGGAAAGCTCTTATTATCGCCTTGGGAAATAAACCTAGAAATATACCTGCAATCGCAATTCTCCGCAGGAAATATAAACAGGCCAGGAAAAACAGGGAAAAGGCACTAAAAGAAGAGACAGGGGCCAAACTAGAGCAGTCGTCGGCTCTGGGCAACTCTAAGGAATTCTGGGCAATAATAAATGGACCCCACTTTAAAACAAAGAAGGATGTAGGAGAGGAGGAGTTGGTGGCTCATTTTGCAACCATTTTCTCCCTTAGTGACCTCCCGGTCTCATATATAGATATCCCACGCATCGCAAATGGGGAACACCAATCGTTCTCGATCAGTGCAGTAAGGGCTGGGCTAGAAGGTTGTAGCAGTGGGAAAACCCCAGGGCCTGATGGCGTTCCCATAGATATTTTTAAAGAGAATGAGGACATATGGGTTCCTTTACTAACAAATGTTTTTAATAAAATTGCCATTGTTGGCCCCCCTCCCTCTTGGAACACAAGTATAATTGTTCCGATTTACAAAAAGGGAGATAAAGGTAACCCTTAAAATTATCGCCCAATCTCTTTAATTGACACGACAGCTAAACTTATGGGCCGTCTTCTCTTGTCAAGACTGGAGGCAAGGGTGAAGGGCAAAAATATTTTAATGGAGTCCCAATATGGTTTCCAGGAGGGAAGGGGAACTATAGACCAGTGTTTGAATCTCTCCCTGATCATGGATAAGTACACCAGAGCAAAGGGTGGGAAAATCTATCTTGCATTTATGGATTTATCCGCAGCTTTAGACTGCGTGTTCCACCCTAGACTCTGGTGTATAGTGGAGGAGATGGGAATTGATAAGGTGATACTTGATTTTATTCATCAACTATATTCCAATGCCTCCTCGTCTGTCCTTTATGGGAGAAGCGGAGAGTGCACTCGGTCATTCAAGATCCTTAGAGGGGTAAGACAGGGCTGCGTCCTCGCACCGCTTCTTTTCTCCATCTACACAAACGGTATAGGTAAACATCTTGAGGGCACAGCCCTGGACGTCCCCGTATCCACAAATCACCAACAATTACCAATTTTAGCATATGCAGACAATGCCGTCTTAATGGCCCGAATCGGATTGGGGCTTCAGCACCTGATATTGGCCTACTCGGCTTTTATGTGTTCGTTGGATCTACAGGTCTATCAGTCTAAAGCATTCATAATTGTTGCTGGGGCAGGGAAACGTGATAAAATACCAAACTTCTTCATGGAATCCGGGAAAATTGAAGTAGTTGAGTCGTTTTCCTTCCTAGGTATACTTTTTGATAAAAATCAATCATGGACTAGACTGGTGGAGGGAAGGGCAATGGGGATGGAGAGGAGCTAAATGGCGCTAAAACAATTTTCAAAAAGGCTGGGAGCAAAACCCCTAATTCCCATGAAAAAGATTTACCAGGCGAAAACTAAGGCCGCAGCCTTATATGGGGAAGGTGTATCGGGATTGGCACCCAGTGACTACCTTAAGTCTATAGAATTTTTTTTTTTTTATCTTTTACCTCGCTCCCTCAGTCTTACTCCAACTATGTTTTACACATAGAATTAGCCCTACCCTATATTATGGATACCATTAAACTGGCCCCTCTCCTGCTTTGGCTTTCCATCTGGCGAAGGGACACTGTCCAACTCACTATCCCGATTTGTAAAGCCCATCATTTTAGATCTTGTCTGCATTTTTTTAAATCGCTTCCAAATCCTTTTGTATGCTTTTCACTTGCATCATTCTTATGGGCATGTACGAAAAAAGGAGACAAAGGACCTATAATCTGCAAATGGGACTGTCTTTTCAAATTTACTTTTTTATTAATTGTTTTCACCTGGTGTCAATGAGATAATGTACATGTGGATCAAATAGTGATTGGGATTATTCTTCTAATCTTTTAATTGTTGAGATTCATGTTTTTACTGCACCATGTTTTTAACTAATGAATTTTGATATACTTTTATGATCTTATGTGTGTAAGGTCGAATAAAGATTTGGATTTGGAAATGATTGTTTATGTGGAGGAAGGGACACCTTCCTGCACATAAACAATCATTGTCATTTTGCTGTTTCCATGTGTGCCTCACAACACGGCAAACATGGAAAATGCAAAAACTAGGAGAAATGTGCCAGGGTAAGACCAGGTTTTCCCTGGTCTTAATTTTGGTGCTGCCCCATATTTACGTCACCCTTGTAAATACGGGCCAGCATCAAAATCAATGGGTGTTGTCGTGAAGCGCCCACAGCAACAACCATTGGCCTTCCCTTTCAGGCTAAAAAAGAGGTGGAAAATATCAAATGATGAGCTGTGTTCATACACAATGTGAGCTTTGCTAGCAGTGCTTAATTTGAGCAGGTGGTTTCCAGTGGGGGCCACTGGCACTTATTTTTGGGACTGGCACTTAGTTTTCTTTATCAAAATTTACCGAGTGCAAGAGAGGGAAACCACACAAAACGGAAAGACAGAGGAAGAGAAAGACAGAAAAATTGTATCAAACGGAGAAAGCAGGAACCTGTAAGAGTGAGACAAAGGGGCATGGAGTGTATAGTAGTGGATTGAAGAAACATGAGGTGCATTTAGTACTGTGCAGCTTTAGTGTTCATAATGTCAACATTGGATTGCACCAACCACTGCAGAAAGTTTCCAACTTCCAACTTTTAGAGTGAGGCAGGAGCAGTACACTATGTCACCATCCAAGGGTTACAAGACCTCAGAAAAAGGACTTGCAGGTCAGGACTCACTCTAGTGAAGCCACCAGCATGGCCCAGGGTAGATCCAGTTGTAACTGGTGAGTTGGGCAGGGATATGCCCAAATTGCAGTTTTTGTGTCTCAGTAGCTTTACAGGAGGACAGTCACCTGACCCTCCAATTTTTAGTCCTGGGTAGAAGTGGGAGCAAGTCCAGCCACTAAGGTTCTCCCACAGATCCCAACAGCAGATGCAGTCCTTCTTCTGTCTTCCATATGACAGCAGTGCTTTGGAGAGGGTGCCCAGGGGTGCTACTTTCATTCCTGGCAGTAGCCTATGGGTGGGGGTGACTCCTGGTCCCTTCCTAATCAATACAAAATCAATAAGAAAAAGGTTCTTTAGGGAAGCCCTACCAACGTTTGCAGCAGTTCCTAGGTGTCCTACTGCAAATAATCCCACAGTGCCCATCTCTGCCTAAAACCAAGATTGCAACTTTCCTCCCCGCGTAGAGTTCCTATGTCTCCCCTAGAGGTGTGGCCAGGAAAAGGAGAAACCCCTCCTCCGTGGTCACTCAAAACCGGCTCTCGGGCAGCTCCTCTCCAACTGGGACTGGGGCCTGGTTGGCTAGGAGACCAAAAGAGAGGCAGGCCCAGGTGTTAGCAGCTAGTGACAGCTTAGGTATCATTTAAAGTTATGCAAGGAACTGTGGAAACCCCCAAGCCATCCTGTCAAGGGATGGTCAAACTCTGCCGACACTCAAAGCCTTTGTCTCCAGGGTACAGGTTATGATAAATCCACTGACAGCGATGGACTATCACAATGTCTGAAGTGGATAAAAAGCAGGATGGATACTCTGTCCAAATTCAAGAACTGTGGCAGAGTGTCTGATTATGAAGACTTACAAGTAACAGTACAAAAATTCTTTTTAATATAGCCTTATAGCCTGCTGTAGCAGACTATACCAGCTATTAAAGGCCCGCTCCAGCGTTAAAGGCCCGAGCCGAAGGGAGTGGGACTTTAATAGTCGGTATAGCCCAGCTACGAAGGGCTATAAGGCTATTAGAACATTCTGCCACTAGAGGGCAGAATGTTCTAACATATAAAACAAAGGCATCAGGAAGCGCGAGGGGATTGAAATACCCTCAGGGTCCCTGAAGCCTTTGTTCACAGCCACAGCTGTGAGCAAAGAAACATTCCAATGTTGGAGTTCCGGGTTTATACCAGCCATTATAAGCCCAGAGCTACTCCATTGTTTTCAATGGCGCTCCCAACATTCCAATGTTCTAATATAGCCTTATAGCCCGCCGTAGCGGGCTATACGGCTATTAAAGGCCCGCCCCATTCGGCTTGGGCCTTTAACAAGAGAGCGGGACTTTAATAGCCGGTATAGCTTAGCTACGAAGGGCTATAAGGCTATTAGAACATTCTGCCACTAAAGGGCAGAATATTCTAACAAATTAAAGAAAGGCCTCTTGAAGCCCCGAGAGGCCTTTGTTTAAACAATATTGGAATGTTGCTCTGCGGGCCTTTACCGGCCCTTAGAAGAACAGAGCACTCCATTGTCTTCAATGGAGTGGTCCACATTCCAATGTTCTAATACTGACTAAAAACGTTTCCTCCTTGAAGATGAGGGTAGAAGGACAGGAAAACAGAAAGTGATGGTCAAACCTAAGATTTATAGGCATACCAAAAGTAAAAGAGCAGAACTCCTCAGTTTTCTAAATGATTAATAATCATATTCACACATGCCATGCCTGTCTTCAAAGAGGAGCTAATCATTGCAAGAGCTCACTGGGTCCCGCTTACTCTGCATCTAAATAATTGCTACCCGAAAATGATTTTATTGAACTGTGGGGTTGCCCAAGTGAAATAAAAACAATTGTTAATGGCAATTAAACAGGAGTATAACATAGCTAATGAGTATAATTTTCAGATTTGTTTTCGAAATGTCCTTGGAGATTCCTAAGCGCAGAAAAGATTTTTAGCTAATTATTCCTTTTTTTTAGAAAAGGGACGGTGTGCAGGCGATGCCTACGTACCCAGCCAGGTTGAAGGTGTTCATTGACAGACCATTTGCTTAAATGACGCTAAAAATAAACAGGATTGCTTCAAAAGTGACTTTTTAGGTGTATCATGATCTGTTAAGGGGAAAGGTTCTAATTTTCCTTTTCTTCATTTCCCACATGTGAGAAAATAAGTTTAGAGACGATCTCAGATCTCTCTGAGGTTTGGGGCTTTTTTTTTTTCTTTTTCATTTCATTTGACAAAATTCACTTGACGGAATGTGGGGGGTGCTCTCTGTTCTCCTTCAGCCCTATGGAGGGCATCTAGGCGCTATAAGAGCCCTCCTTTTGTTGTATGGGTGGGTAAGCCAGTAAAGTGAGGTGGTCCTTGTTGGAAGATGGGTGGAGGGTAATACAATGGGTGGATAACAAGTAAGTTCAGGACAGGAATGTGGTAGGAATTTCAAATAAAACTGAGTCTTCAAGTGAGCCAGATTAATATATTATCATTAAACAGAAACAGAATAAATAATCATAGTAAAAAGAAAGCCTTTCTTAGATGTGCTTATGACCAAAATATCTCCATATTATTCCTGCAAGCAACACGCTTGAAGAAAGTCATGCTCTTGAGGTTAAAGTTCTGGTCTCCATTTACAGTATTAACTAATTCCTCAACTTCTGAACTAAACATTTAAACTAGAATTAGCGTTAATCTCCCCTGGAGACCCACTAATCCCACAGTAAAGTAAGATGTTTTATTTCCCAATCGTTTTGAGACCGCTACCCATATAGATGATTTTTATTATCTAAAAAATGGTTCTATAGCATAACCAATTTTCTTCCAAACTACTTTTTGGGATCATACCGCTCTCACCCTCAGTTTACAGCTACAGCTTTTCTGTAGGAATATTGTAGTTAGAAACTGAAGCCAATAGTTCTGTTTAAAGAGGAATGTTCTAAAAGGATCAACATTCAATTTTTATAAGGCTAATATAGGGTCAGCTTGGTTAGAAATATTATAGGAGGCTTTTAAAGTGACTATAAGAGGAGCGGTGATAACCAGATAGAAGCACACCTAAATAACGAGTTTAATCAAGTTAATTATCATAAATGAGAACACATTTTTTTCGTCTGGATAAAGAATAGTAAACTCCCGTACGGTAGGACAGCAGAATTTGGAGGAGTGAGAATGCAGTGGGAAATTGCTAGCATGACATTTAGAATCACATGAGAGTGCAAATACTATCACTAACATACAAACTCCAATAGCCACTCAGTGGTAATGGACACGAAAGAATCAAGAGGTATATTTTTGGATAATTCCCAAGGTAAATATGCTGAACTAAAACAAATGCCAGATGAAATAATTTATGAATATTTAGGCCAATGGGATATTCCAAATATATCAGAAGTTCAGGTTCAGGGGTTAATACACCTGTTTACTTAGGAGGGAGTACTGTCAATCATTAAGAGTCTCTAAAAGGGGAAAGCAATAGCAGGAGTTGGTTATTCCGGGGCCATACATTAAACCTTTTTAAATGAACTTTGCTCCTGCATGGTACAGTTATTCAATCATATTCTTCTAGGTGATTAAATCCCCCCTTCTTTCTAGAAAGGCAATTTATTCTGCTTCTAAAAAAAGGGGAAAGATCATATTGACAAATAGCCCTTTTGAAAACAGATAGAAATGACTTGGGAATAGAATGGCTGTACTACTCATTTAGTTAATTCATGATAACTAAAAGGGTTTTATCCTGGGCAGTCAGCTATATGCATTTTCTGGTAGATGCACTTGATTATGTTACGCTGTGTAATATCAGAGCGTACTTTATTTTGATAGATGCAAAAAAGGCATTTGATTTGGGGTGTTGGTGATTTCTCTTTGCTGTACTCAATAAGATGGAATTTCTCACACAACTAGCTAACACTATTTTAGTGCTTTACAAATGAGCGTAGCCTCACTGATACTAAACATATCAACAATCCCCAAAATTATTATCACTCAGTGTATTAGATAAGGCTGACCACTCTCACCAATTCGTTTTGCTTTCTATATTAGGCAACTTCAGAGATTAAAACTATTGCAAACAGCTCACCAAAGTTAAAATTACATGTGACCGATCTTGTAATATACTATACCTGACACTCACTCTACTCTAACAAATATTTTTTTTCATGTAATAGCAGGTTTCTCAAAAGGAAGGGGATATAAAGTCAATAAATTGAAAACAGAAATCTTACTGTTCAATTTATCAGTCCAGATGCGCCCAGATTTTTTAGCTATCAGTTAATAAAAAACACACCTAAAAGATATATAGGGATTTGGATTATGGAAGAAATTGAAGATAGATATATATAAATTTAATTCTCAGACCTTCATAAATACAATACTGATTTTTTTGGAGAACTGGAGCAGTCTTCCCATCTCTATTATTGGTAGAACTGAAATGATTAAAATGTACACACTTTCACTTCTAACATTCGAATTCTCTACGCTCAAAACTGTGTTATATGATTAAATAAATTAAGAGATTAGAGGGGGTAAAAGGCCACTTAATATGGTGTAAAGAATCACCTGAAATAAGCCTGTAGAAGCTGCAGTTTCCAAAGGGTAATGGGGAACTGGCTATACAACATTTTCGGAATTACTATTATGCTACCTTTCTGAGTGTGTCGTCTTGCCTATTCAATCTGGTTGAAAATTGGATATATGATAATTTATTTTTTAATCAAATAATCACCCAAATTCCCCACCCATCATTTTTTTCAAATGGATACGTAATCATAGATTGATTCGATACCGCTTGGCCAATCTCTGTAATATAAGATTGCTCCAATTGGTCAGGTATTTTTCAATCCTTAATATACATGCACAATCTCATCAGTTGTCCATTCTCTCCAAAATCACTGAAAAGGAAGTAGTATGATGGGGAAAATTGGGTTTAATTTAAGTAGAGGATTGGGTTAGTAATGATAATACTATACCTTTGGAAAGTATATAGGCAAAGATTATCGATATTTGAATATGCAAGTCATCAGTGCATTGAATACTGTCCCTAAAGGCCATATAGAAAATATGAAAGAACTGGTCATTTACTTATTTAGGAAATGGTTAAATATTCTTAAGACCAGCTATTGGCTTTCCTTCCTACAAATGCAAACAGAGAAAAATTGTCAGTTACTACTGGAAATTACTAAAGAATGGGAAAATGAAACCTCTTTGTAACTCTGTCGCCCTGATTGCGAGAATATTGCCTGTTTATCTTATCTTTACTGCTAGGTGAACTGCAAGAGAATGCATTTGCTTAAACAGTGGTTGGCTTATTACACCCCAGTTTAATTAAGTTAGTCCAAGGTAATCTTCTTCCATTTCCATAATGTGAAGAACTTGGCACAATGATCCATATGATTTGGTCATGCAATCAAGTTCAGTCATTTTGGTCAAGATTATGCATTTCAAGGGAAAAGTGCTTCCCTACACAGATTCTTGCAGATCTAAAATCAGTATAATTTGGGGGATCTAGATAGCTAGAGCTCCCAGATGAAACACCAAGGGAAGTGTGGTTTTATAGCAATGGTGGTTGTAAGTCTATAATTACAGCAAGTTGCCAGTCAAAAGAGTGGGTAAATAAACTAAAACTGGTATATAGGGAAACAGAAATGTATGCAACAGGTGGGAGGGGTGAGTAAATTTAACAAAAAGTGGTCTTCATTTAAGGATGGTTTACATATTGATTAAATATATACTGATTGTTTATCTTAAAAGGTGATTACAATGTTCTCACATATAGGATCATGGGGAAAAATGGGTTAGTAATAGTAAGAAGCTATGAAAACAAATCTGTATTTTCTTTTAAGGAAAAGGTAATATAGCAAACCAGGAATATAATATGTTTTGAGCTTGCAATGAAAAATAAATTATATTTAAAAAAAGGCACACTAACCTGGAAAACCAGATGTAACAGGAGCCGTGGTAGTTTCCTCACTTTCCCAAACCCACAGCCAATCCTGCACTAATATCGTGAAGATTTGTGGTAGCCCTGGGATAAGGTAAATGGGAAATGAGAGAAAAACAGAGACACTGGATGCCTGGTTGCACAGCTAGGATTCAAGCTGTACTACACCAGTGTTGATATCTAAAAAGTAAAGACTTTAAACCGAATATTTATGTTTTATTGCCAATGATATACCTACTGACACTCTCTGCTGACACTCTTTAATTTCACTCTCTATTGTAACTAAAAACTCAATCCTTCTTCTGAGCTGAAATACAATTACTTTTATTATGAATCACAATCAGGGTTACAATCAATACAATTAATGTTAACATAGTAACTGTGCATTACAATCAGGGTTTCACTCAGTTGTTTGCTAACAGGAACTACCTTTAATATTAGGAAATCATTTTACATTCTTGGTTTACATTCAGAATAACAAGTGGATACGTTTGACATCAAAAGCTTTTCTTCTTATTGCATGTTTAATGTCTATCCATCGTCATTATATATTTACTGGCATTCATTTTAGCATACTGTACCGCAATAATTCTGTACCAATATATTTTCTTTGGAGTTTCCAAAAACAGTTCATAACCCATATGTGTAACTCCTTGTAGAATAACCAGAGCCCTAGAGTTCAGAATACTAAACGATGATTCTGGAGTGACCGCTCCTGGTCTGTACTATAGAGTTTATAATCCTAATGGACGACTCCTTTTGAAAATAAACAAGTGCTATGGAGTTTGTAATCCCAATGGACGACTGTTTGTGGAAACAACATGTGTAAGTCTACATCCTTGCATGGTACTTCAGTGGTTCCAAGATGTCTTTTGTTGACTTCACGGAAGAGCAAATGACAGGATTGCAAGAGGTTCTGGGCGCAGCAGCTATGTATCATGATTGCCCAGCAAGGATTCTATGGATGACGAGGGGTTTGAGAACCTTGTGTATTCATGGGGCATGTAGTCCTTCTTCGTTTCGGGTGTTTCATAGAGCTAATCTTTGTGAGATGTGAGGGATTTACCCAGGCAGTGCCACACCCTGCCCTGCACATCCTTACACCCTCTTCTGCTCCTCAATACATGCATGTTCGTGAGCCTCAGTGTACAGTATCATGCGGGACCAGCACATGACAGTAAGTGCAACCTGCACAGCACCCAGTAGAATGTTTATCCTTATTATTTGTTGCTTACACAAAACAATGAACAAGCATTGGCAAACCTTATGAGTCTCAGCTCTAAAACGCAGAACTATTGGCTTTGCCTCTGCTTTTTTCAGTGTGATTTGAATGTAAATGCATGCATCACACATCATGCTGCATGCACATGTGTATGTGGTGAAGCACTGTGGCCATTTATAATTACAGTTCTAACATGGCTGGAGTCCCTCTTACAAACGTATATTTGAAGTTAAAAATAATTAAAACAAAGCGAGTGCCAGTGCAAAAACCGGAAGTGATCGGCTGAGTAGTAGTAAATTAAAATAATTTAAAAAAATCTAAGGTGGAGACTGGGAAGGGGAACATTAGGGAGTGCAGGAGGAAAGTAAAAAGAGAGGGAACAGTAGACTGAAGCAAGAAGGGAAGAGAGCAAAGAAACAAACACACTCCTAAGGAGTGATAAACGCAAAAGAAAAGAAAACCATTGGCTTACGCATAACAGATCAACTTGCATAATCCTTATTCAACCAATAGCAATGCGCAAAGTTCCACAGAGTGAATTCAAATTAGTTTTTCCTGGAACTACAGAAACATTTGACATATAAATGCTGCAGGTTACATTGAGAAAGGCAATGTGAAAAGTGGTAGTTAAAACTAACATACGTTCATAATATCTTAATAGTCAGCCAGCGAGCTTTAACATGATTTTAAAGGACAGCGGATATTTGTTTAGCCGGAACCTATCAACAATAGGAAAAAAATGGGCAAACGACAGCAGGCAGGCTGTGTAAAGAACTCAGGGGCTAGTACTTCTTCTCATGATAAGGCTGCATAAATTACCCCTGGCTGCGCTAATAAAATAACCATGTGCGCTAATAAAATAACCATGTACTGTATCAGCCACTATATAACTGAAACTCTGTTCAGAATATGAATGTCTAATAGATGCTCTGTAGTATTTCCTTATTTGCGTAAATGTAAATATTTGAACCAAATACCCTATTTTATGTTTTACTAGGGGCAGCACCTCAGTTAGCGCGGAGTAGCGTCACTCCCCCACCTAAATTGCACCCAAAAGCCTCAGAAATGAAAAATTAAATGGTAATAAAGTGAATTTATAACCATTTTATTTTTCATCCCTCCTGTCCCAAACCGAGTGTCAGGACAGGACGGGCTTGCACAGTGACGGCAGCAGGGAGGAGTCCCTGCGCATGTCCCTTTGGCCAGTCGTCTTGCCACGGCCAGCCACACATGCGCACTTTGAAAGGTCTAACTCAGCTATCTGAAGACAGCTGGGTTAGAGCAAGTGCAGGGCTCCAGTGCCCAAGGGAGGGGTGAGAGAGGCCCCTCCCTCCAATCCTGGCGCTGCTCTCATGCTGGTGAGAGCAGCGCCAGGATTGGTTAAGGGTGGTGGATGGGGCCCACGTTGGAATGCCGGAGTAGGACGACGAACTTCAGGGAGGTGTCCATGTTTAAGCTAAGTGACTTTTTTTTATTTATACCCACCACACATTTGCCCACCCCACCCGTTCCCATAGATAGCAACCACGACAGGGTTTTACCCTTTTAAGATCTGTAAAACATTTATCGGTTTATTTACCACAATTTGGCTTATTATGACCACAACAAAAATATTTGTTCGAAGTAAACCGGCAGGTAAAAAAGCTGGGTAATAATTTACAAAAGGAAAAGTGAGGCGGTACTGATCAGTGTGGTGATGGGATAAATGCCATACAAGTGTCAAAAATGCAACAGAGAATTTCACATTTCAAGTTTTAAACAGATCATTCCCCATACCTCTAAAGATGAATCACCCATGAGACTCAATGACAGTATGGCCTAGCACTATGGGACTTTTTTTGAGAAATAAGTGCACAACGAGAGAGCTATTCAGATTTGGAAGGAATGGCAAGTGGTGAAAAAGAAAGATTTACCAATTTTGAGGTCATATGTCAAAAATCGGTTTAGAATTGATTTGGTAACTAGAAATTAACACTGACCATTTGACCTTTGAAAATAATGGCTACTTGGAGTTCTGGCGATATATTTTCAATACTGTGTACCATTGCTTTTTGAATTCATGAATTTCAGCTTAATTCTTACTTTGTGTATTTCCCTTGACGTGTAGTTCCTATAAATCTATATGGAATCTGAGCGTTTAGACAACATAAACTGTGGGATTTTTATCCAGATTGATTCCAGACAACCCCACCGGGTATGTTCGCCTGTTTACTGGTTAGCTCACTGTGCCACTATAAACTTCTCTTACCAAGGAGAGAATAGTGCCTGGCAACTATCGAACATGATAACCCTATTCCCATCACGGATCATGGAAACAGTACAGTACTTTTCGCTCAGTCACTCATGCTCACTTTGTCTCAGAGAGATACACAGAATAAAACGGTGGGGACGTTTTTCATTAAGCATTTATTGAATTAGCGTCATTCTAGTGTAAAATAGGTGTGCTGAAACAATCATAAGACAGAAACAGATATGAATGATTCTAAGCACCAACAGAGTAAATGGATGGTAGATTTCTACCATAGTCCTAAAACAATGTATATCTGCAAGCATATAAGTACATGACAGTAATAATGTGTACTCCTATGATGCAGCCCTAACTAGATGTACCTAAGTGTATCTAGCATGTATGTAGGTGTAGAGCCAAGAATCCCCCAAAGATGAAGCCAACCCCATTACCTGAAGTTAGAGACTGTGGGACCCCGTCTTGGTCTTGAGATGGACACCCCGCGAGGGATGACAGACCACTGCGAGCTGGAGTGTCTGCGTGCAGGAACCTCAGCGTCTCACGTCAGTGTGTCAGCATGGAAATCTTTCTCTTCTGCCTGCCCCAGCAAAGATATGGTGTATATATACCCAAAACGTACCCTCAGAAGTTATTGCCCGGATCATGAACTATTGGGACCGGGACACGTCTCTTCGCCTAGCAAGAGAACGGGGCGACACCACATGGCAGGGCTCTAAATTGTCGCTCTATCCGGATTTCACGCTTATGGTACAGGAAGCCCGCCGTAAATCCAACAGAGTCAAAGCCACCCTCCGGAACTTGGGCCTCAAATATAGCATGCTCTATCCCGCAAGGTTGCGGGTGGACGTTAATGGCCGCACCTGCATCTTCGACACGCCTAACGAGGCGCAGGAGTTCTGCCAAACATATAAACTGAACAATGGTCAGGCAAAGGCGAATGGTGCGGGGTCCTCCCCTCCATGCAGCGGCTCCAATGCCAGCGTCGAACTGTTTTCCAATAATGACATGGGCTAATGGACTATTGTTACGTTTTCATTGCATGCAGGTGTGATTCTACTTCATGGGATAATTTCTATTTGTTGTCAAGTAATTTTTTCATTAGCTGGGCGTCTTACGTGGTGTTTCCACCCCTCGAGGTGTATGCCATTGGCAAATTTCTTATAACTCAGATGCATCTTTGCAATCATTTGCTGCTCCTACTTGGATGTTTATTTGATGCCATGCTTTGTTGTCTATTGGGATATGGTCCACACTATAAGGGAGGTGAGGTTGGGTGGGAGGTGGTGGGGGGGGCTAGGTTTCTCGCACAAATGTTTAAGTTTATTTGTGATTTAGCTCACTGTGCTATTTGTTTTTCCATTATGGTTCATGGCTCTGTATAAATTGAGCAAGCTTGTACGATGGCCAAGTTAGGCAACATCAGTGGCCCCTCCGGTTTGTCCCTGATCTCTGGGAATGTTCGGGGCCTTAACAATAATCGGAAGTGTAAACAGGTGGTCCATTATCTACAACAGCACAACGTGGATATAGCTTTTTTACAAGAAACACATTTCCCACATTACACTCCATACAATTTGCCCTGGGCTGGGGGCGGCATAGATACTTTTCCAATTACAGTAGCTATGCTAGGGGAACGGCGATCCTTCTCCACAAGCGGGTACCCTTCCATTTACACACAGTGATTAGCGACAGCGAGGGCCGTTATACGATTGTCACCGGGAAATTGATGGGCCATACCATTGCACTTGTCAGTGTTTATGCCTCAAACAGTGACTGTCCCGAATTCTTTTATTCAATACAAGCCCACCTAGCAAAGCTTGATTCAGTCAATCTGGTTATAGGGGGGGATTTGAATATAATCCTCAACCCCGCACTAGACAGCACCTCTGTCTCGCCAGGTACTAACCCGCGCTCGCACTGGGCCCTCCTCGACCCCTGTGAAACCTTTTCCCTCCTAGATGTATGACGCCAACACAACCCGTCAATGACAGCCTACACGCATTATTCTGGTCAGCATAACACATGGAAGCGGACCAACTACTGGCTCCTGTCCTCAGACATTTGCTTCTGGTATCATTTCACAACGACTCTCCCTAGAAAATATTCTGATCATTCCCCCGTTCTCCTTCACCTTAAGGTCCCATGTCCTGAGGGATATGAGCGGCAGTGGCGTTTTCCGAGTCGGGTCCTTAACGATGACCTATTTCACGGGGAGGTTTGGAAAGCCATTGAGGGCTATTTTAATATTAACACGGGCTTGGTGGACACTTGGGCAATCCTATGGGAGGCATTTAAAGACTACATTAGGGGTGTCTGCATCTCCAAACACGCAGGTGTGCTCAAAGACCTGCGAGCGACTCTCTCGTTTAGAGCAGGAACTCACGACATTAGACGAGGAATCCCTCCTTCGCTCCACATCAGACACCATTCAGCGTCACCTCACCCTCCTTACAGAATATAGAGATTCAGCTGACCGTGAGATTTTCTTTCTCGAAAAATACCAAACAGCTGGCCGATACGGCGAAGGTGAGAGACCAGGTCGTACCTTGGCAAAGATGTTCAAGCCACATTATAGCAAAGCGTATATTATCAGCTTGCGGTCCCCGGACGGCCAGCTGCATACAGACACTATCGAGATCTGCGACAGTTTCTTGGAGTATTATACCTCCTTATACATTAGGGCAGCGATGGACCCCATGGCGCAAGAAGCCTATCTATCCGAAATAGCCATGGTATATTTAGAAAAACACATGCAGGAATTTTTATCGGAGCCTTTTTCAATGCAGGAGATCAATGGCTCCACTGTGCCGGGTCTGGACGCCTTTACCGGGTATTTTTATAAATCCTACAAGGACCTGTTAGCGCCCAGATTGCTGGAGGTATATAACAAGGCCCTAGAGAAGAAAATGTTACCCCCTACACTCAGAGAAGCGCTCCTTATTCTGCTGCCCAAACCAGGTAAGGATCCCACACTGTGTGGCTCATATCGCCCTTTATCATTACTTAACTTAGACAGCAAAATCCTAGCCAAAATAATCTCCCTTCGTCTGTCTCAACTGATTTTTTTGGTTTCGCCCGCTCAGTCAGGCTTTGTCCCTCACAGATCCACTTCTTTAAATCTTAGGACTTTGGTTGCCACGTTGCACATAATCAAACCCAAGACCACTGCTGCAGTGGTTCTGTTGGATGCTGAGAAGGCATTTGATTTCCTGGAGTGGCTATTCTTTGTTTCCATCATGCGGCGGATGGGTATGCCCAGAGGTTTTGTGGGAATAACGGAATTACTTTACAGTGGCCCAATGGTGAGTCTGCGCCTGATTGGCTCACTATCCCGCCCTTTCTCTGTGTCTCGAGGTACCAGACAGGGCTGCCCCTTGTCTCCTTTATTTTTTATCCTCGCCATGGACCCCTTAGTCCGAAACCTCCAGGAGATACATCTGCAAAGGGGCCTCCAATTCAATACCGGCCCCCTGCTGACATCCCTATATGCGGATAACATTAACTTCT
Source organism: Triturus cristatus (assembly GCF_964204655.1). Lineage (NCBI taxonomy): Eukaryota > Metazoa > Chordata > Amphibia > Caudata > Salamandridae > Triturus > Triturus cristatus. The sequence goes on along the minus strand of NC_140590.1, from coordinate 459,740,510 downwards.
ACGTTAGGGAGCCCCAGACGAATCTTGAACCTCTGATCAGAGAAACGATTAGATTTGACTTATACTCGGTCCTAAACATTAACTGGTGCAAATCTGTACTATTTCCACTAACATCTGGTAGAGTGAGGTGGGAAAATGAATTTCCAGTTGAGTGGTGCACTGACTTCACCAAGTATTTGGGTATTCATATCCATCTGGATACTGCCCACATTATCCGTCTTAATTATGGACAAGCTATTGATGCCCTTGAATCCCAAATAGAGAAGTGGCTGCGGCTCCCGTTGTCCATGGCTGGACGGGTCGCTTTGATTAAAATGATAGTGCTTCCCAAATTCCTATATCTTTTTAACAATATCCCCATTCACCTACCAAACAGCCTTTGTTCAACATTACGATCCCTCCTGATTCGACTGACCTGGGGGGGCAAGCAGCCTAGGGTGAGGTGGCAGGTGTTGACCCTGCCTTATGACAGATGTGGGTTTGGGGTCCCCAACTTCAAACTTTATTATCTCGTAGCACAGTGCAGCTACGCGCATGCCTGCTTCCATCCGGAAGCCAGAATTCCATTTCTGCACCCGGAGGCGGACTTGGTGCTACCAGGCCTATTGTCTACAGTACCCCCCAAAGATATAACCTGAGACCCTTGTGAAATACAGACTGTTTCTACCACCAGTTGGGCCTGGGATAAACTAAGGCGTACAATGGGGGTTTCCATTCTATATTCTTCGGCCCTTCCACTTCCCATCTCTCGGTGGATGCCAGTCACAAGTGAGAGACTGGTGCAGCGTACTCTGGCGTCCTTTAACATCCTTAAATGTGGCGACCTGTTCCCGGGTGGACACATCTTCTCCATGACGGAAGAGGACCGTTTCCGAAATGCCACTTTCATGGCTCATTTTATTATGGGTCGCATACGGTCTGGGCTCCGAGGTTTGCTGCCTAGTTTCCCCGTAGAACCAGACTCGTTTGCTCCCCTCACCACAATCATTGAGTACCAGGGGGGTGAATATCTCGTCTCTAAATTGTATAGAGCTTGCTCTGCCGTGATCCCCTGCAATGACGATAGAATTCGCAAGAGCTGGGAGGAAGACCTGGGCCACCCCATTTTAGATGAGCAGTTGGACAAGTGCTGTGCTGTCACGCAGAATGTTTCTTTAAACAGTCGTCATAAACTGCTTCATTTCAAATTCTTGCTCAGGATGTACGTTACACCAGAGAAGGTACATAGAACCGATCAGTCCCGGCCACATAACTGTTTGAAATGTGGGGCTCCTCACGCGGATTTTGCTCATCTCACCTGGACATGCAATAAACTATAGAGTTATTGGGAGGCAGTTCATTTGACGTTGGGTAAAATGCTTGGCTTATCCCTTATCCCCATACCAGAAGTGGCGTTGCTGGGTTACGAGGAAAATTTTCTCAAAGGGGTCCGGAGATTTGCTGTTATCAGTTTACTGTTAGATAAAAGAGAAATTGCCCTCACCTGGGTAATAAAAGGGTCCCAACTCTTCAAGGCTCGTTGAACAGCTTAGCATATTGTGATACACATAGTGAAGTTTATGCCTCCACACTGCCCCAATCCTCATGACCTAAAGACATCTGGGGTCTACTCAGGATCTATTCGACTGCAGAACACCAAGCAGCTGGGTCACAGATGGAACACGGTAGGGTCCCCACTGTGGTCGGTTAAGGTCACTGTGCACCAGCCGCGGCCCGTGGAGGGAGTTCCGTGGGGCAGAGAGGCGGGGCGGGGGAGGGGCAGGGTGGGGGGTACTAAAAACTGGAATATGGATAATTGGAGGTAAGTAAACAATTAAATAAATAAAACGAATTTCGTAGCACGCGCTGCATTGCATTTTGCGATGCAGCGCACGCTACGAAATTTGTTTTCTATATTCTTTTGTTTACTTACCTCCAATTATCCATATTCCAGTTTTTAGTACCCCCCACCCTGCTCCTCCCCTGCCCCGCCTCTCTGCCCCACGGAACTCCCTCCACCGGCCGCGGCTGCTGTGCACTGATTATATGTCAGGGACGTCTTTATTATTTGGGGTTGGCTCTACTTTTGGATGACGTTTAGACGATTTCTATATTAAATGCTGCCTCCTAGGGTGATGGGGGAGGGAGGTTCCTGAAATGTATTCCTTCTGCCGGGGGCGGGAGCAAAACCGTCAGGTAAGCCGTTTCATCTGACAGCTGGCTTTATATTAGTTTAAGCTTGGATGATTAGACAACACAGGTTTATCGTTTTTCCTCTGTACGAGTTCGCAGTGAGCACTCATGATGTTTCTTTTTCCTGTAATGTTTCAAAAGGATAAATAAAGTTAAAAAAAGGTACCCTCAGAAGTTCTACCTTGCTGTGTCATGTCGGCCGAGGATGACGGAAGAGATGACCCTTATACATAGTTTATTCAGCACCTTACCTAGGTAGAAGGTCAATACGAAAAATCGTTATGTAGTACAATGGCAGGGAAATGTAGGTGAAAGGTTAGGTGACTACTAAGGCCCATTTTGGGGTACATTACAAAACGTAACACCCTCTGTCGATCAGTGTTGATATGAACTTCGAATTACATCCATGATAAAGGAGCATGATATCTAGGTGTTGGACCTGATATCATTGGTGTGGTTTTCCCCAACCTTTTGCCTCCATCCTCCTGTTTTTGCTGGCCTTATTACTCTGCACATTTTACCACTGCTAACCACTGCTAGAGTGTTTGTGCTCTCTACTTTAAACATGGTAAAATTGGCTTAGCCCCAATTGGCATCTTTAATTTAATCATCAGTCCCTAGTGAAGTGGTACTCCATGTACCAAGGGCCTGTAAATTAAATGCTGCTAGTGGGCCTGCAGCATTATGTCACGTTTTGTGTCTAAAGACTTGTAATTTAAAACCCTATTTAATGGCAATGTCGGATTTTAAGTCACAACTCTGTAAAGGCCACTTTTAGGAAGTTGTCAGTTTCTTGTCCCAACTATTTGGTTCCTGCAGCCAGTATACTGGATCACATGACCAGGTGTAGTTGGCAGTTGGTCTTTATGCATTTCTCCCAGACAGTGAGGCAAAGAGGGAATAGATGTAAAAGGATGGGCAATCTCTGACTTGATAAGAGGAACGAACTGTCACCAACCACACTTGCACATCACAAAGCCTCTGCCTGAGCACGCTCACAAATCCTTTGACACTAAACTTTTGTGCCTCGAGACAAGCTGCTGCCACGGCAGGGAGGCAAGAAATTCCAAGTCCCTCTGGAGGTGGGAACTTAGAGGGAAACAGCCATCGCGACGCGGCTGACTCCCCGCATGCCATTACATCGCAAGGGTTACAACGCATGTGATGTAACAACGCGTACCCATTACTACGCATTTGTTTACATTGCACGCGCTTTTAAAACACATACTATGTAAAAAAAATGGCAATCCACCTCGTTGTGAGGAGACAGAGGCTCTTCCGTTTCCTTACATCGACGTGCACCGCCCCTCAGAGCCGACGTGAAGCAAGAACTAGGAGGAGAGAAGAACCACAAGGAGAGAGAGGTAAGGGGGACTGGGCCTGGGGTTACTTTTTTAGGGTAAAAGGGTGTCGGGTGGGGTGTGTGTAGTGCAGGGTAGTGTTTTAGGGTTCAGGGTAGTGTTAGGGGTTCGTGCAGGGTAGTGTTTAAGTGTGAGGAGGACTGGGGGTTGGTGGATGGTCGTGCTGGGATAGTGTTTTAGGGTTTAGGGTAGTGTCGGGGGGTCGTGCAGGGTAGTGTTTTAGTGTAGGGAGAGGACTGGGGGTCGGTAGAGGGTCGTGCTGGGGGTAGTGTGTTAGGGTTTAGGGTAGTGTTGGAGGGGTTGTGCAGGGTTGTGTTAAAGTGTAGGGAGAGGACTGGGGGTCGGGGAGGGTCGTGCTGGGGTAGTGTTTTAGGGTAGTTTCGGGGGTCATGCGTTGTAGTGTTTAGGTGTAGGGAGAGGATTGGGGGTCAAGGGAGGGTCATGCTGGTGTAGTGATATAGGGTTCAGGGTAGTTTAGGGGAGTCGTGCAGGGTAGTGTTTTAGTGTAGGGAGAGGACTAGGGGTTGGGGTCGGGTCAGGCCGGGGGTAGTGTTTTAGGGTAGTGTCGGGGTCGTGCAGGGTAGTGTTTTAGGGTAGGGAGAGGACTGGAGATCAGGGGAGGGTCATGCTGCGGTAGTGTTTTAGGGTTTAGGGTAGTGTCGGGGGATCGTGCAGGGTAGTGTTTTGGGGTAGTGAAAGGAATGGGGGTTGGGGCAGGGTCGTGCAGGGGTACTAAATTAGGGTTTAGGGTAGGAAAGGGTACTGTAACTTACCTTTCATACTTGTACCATGAGTATACCTTTACCACGCATGCCTTTGCGTTGTAATGGAATGCGTGGTAAAGGCATATTTGTGGTAAAAGTATGCGATGTAATGGTAGGTCATTGTAATTGACAACGCGTAGTCATACCCACGTTGTAATGGCACGCATGGTATTAGTACACGTTGTAATGAGTCATATTCAACTCTAGAGCCTTCTTCTTCTTCAAAGCTGGACCGAAGAATAAATATTGGACCCTCAGAACCAATTCTTCAGTACACCTCTGGACTTGTGAAATACTCGAAAGATACAATGCTCTGCAACTCAGATTTAAGGTACTTTGTTCAGTGAGTCTAATTTGGTCCTTGTACCCGGCCTGCCCTTCATCACAGTTGGCTTTAACTTGTGACTTTGTCCTAGTCTGGTGCTCCCAGATATCACAGTTAGCTCTGTGTGCTTCTAAGCACTGTTTTCCCTTAAATCTTTAAAGTTGCATATTTCTGGTTTCTCAAAATTGGGTTTTTGTCATTTTGATCTCAAATAATTTATTACATTTTACTCTATTTTTCAGAACTGGTGGGGGAGTTTTCTTGTGTTGTGTTTCACTTTATTACTGTATGAAGTGTTGCATAAATACTATACACATTGCCTCTAAATTAAGCCTGACTGGTTTTGTGGCAAGTTACCTGAGGATTAAGCACACATTAATTTAGGTTTTGTTTGTATTTCACCCTGGAAGAAATTGTGGTTGCTGCTTGAGTAGGGGTTCACTCCCCTCAATCATTCGCCCAATTTCCAACACTAGGCATTAGAATCAATTTGCAAGAAACTGCGGCCCAATTTTAGGCCAAGCCTGCAACAGTGCATATAATGCATGTGCTTGCCCTTGTGATGCACTGTTGTTTACAATAAAGAGCTTGGAGCCCGCCCATTGCTTACCATTTGTTGGCTTCAGTGTCAGTCTTCTATGCAGCCTCCTAATTGGTCAGTGCAGGATAAAGCATCACTTCCATTCCTTTTGAAGGAGCATGGGCCAAACAAAGATTGATTCAACTTAGTTCTTCTTCCCCCTCCCACTCCTTCTGCCCCCATCTGGGACTCCCTCCCTCCTCCCCTACACCTCTGTCATTTTGTTTTCCCCATGCTCCACCTTCTCTCGCTGTCCGTTATTGCTGCTCCCCCTCCCTACCCCTCGTGTTGGCTCGCCCACACTTTTCAACATATTGCACAGCAGCGTGGGAGGCTGAGAGACATGGCTTAAAAAAGACACTATGACGTAGCAAAGCTGGTCGCGTCATATCTCTTTTTCTCTTGACTTTAAGTCTCACGCTACTTTACAACATGTGTTTTGGTTTTTTGGGAATTTTATAAGGCACAAATTTGACCCGAAGGTTTCAGAGCGCTTTACATGAGCCCCAGTTGCGTTTCAGAAGGACACATTCATTTTTGTTAGGCACGGGGAGATTAAGAGATTTGCCCAGAATCACAGGATGTTGAGTGTCATCGCTGAGTCTTGAACCAGGTTCTTCAGATTTGAGGTCGACTGCCCTAGCCTGGCCACATCCTCTCCCCGAGTTGTTAAAAACATTGTCAGAGACAATAGATCTTGCATAGCCGAGACCCTTGGATTTGCCAGTACTTGTTTTGGGAAAGGGATGCACGCTCAGCCCGGTTTGACTAACCTGGAGCTCTGCCAGAGGCGTCACAGGCTACAGCTGTGAGAGAAGCACATTTCCAATATCCTGCTTTTTGTGCTGCCTTCAACTAACAAGTGCTATCCCTCTGTTCAATTATTGATCAAATTCAATTTGACGGGGTTTATTGTGAGCGTTCGCAGCATTAGAGCTGCTCCGCGTGTAAGTGGAGCTTTTCACATTTCTTTGTGGTCAGAAGTAAGCATTTGCTTGGAAATGAATGTCATAAATGAGTTTACGTGTAGAGGGAATAAAGTGCAATAACAACAGTGTGCTGTTTTCGATAATGTTGCAACACTTACTGAAATTGTGTGTTTTTAGACCATGTGGTAAATAATGGCTTTGATTTAAAAGGCTAGGGCATGTCTGCTTTCCACTTCTACACCCTGCCTTTTCCCATCACTCCGATAACAACCAAAGACAACGGAATGCACTTGTGCTACAGTGCGAAGTTTGAGGGCTGATATCTGGGATAACTACCCTCTACCATAAGCTATTACACCAGTTCCACAGAGGAACGAGGCCAAAGGCCACTTGCCTTTTTAATGTCATACAACTTTAGGCTAACTTACAATAGTTTTTTTTTTTAATTATGTTTGTGCACGTTATTCCTTATAATTCATGGTCACACCATAACCCTCTGTTTTCCTTTATTTTGAATCGTTGGATTCTTACTGGTTGTGATGAAGAAGATTTTACCCTTGCAGGTGTGGTGTCCTGCAAGCCCAGGTACTCGCCAATAACTATGCCACACATGGAGATAAATGTTTTTATTTCATCATTCTTACGTCACAGGCCTATGGTGTATGGTGGGAACCAAACGAGTTCCAGCGTTCTTTTATTTACAAGACACTACAGCAGGTTTGTAGAATGAGTGTGGAATTTGCCCTGGAAGAAAATCAAGCTAAATTTCCTGAAATTGTGTGGCAGCCACATACGTTTTATTCAAGCCAATATCAAACCTTAATGTTATCGTTTTAAATGTGTGACAGGCCCAGTCTTTTCCCCTATGCCGAACAGCAACAGTGCGATATGCAATTATGCTATTGTAAATGTCTCCTTATCAGCTAACTTCTGAGAGTTTGTAAGAGAAATGCATTACAGATGATTGGGTAATGGAAAGCAGGATTTCCTTTAAAAGATTGAGTGAAAGAATTCTCATCAGAAAGCTGTTTTCACAGTTTACTAGCAATGACACTAGGCACTGTGGTGTTACAACTCACCACTAATCAAATACTGCAGTACAGTTATAGTGTCACTTTCCTATTACAAATAATCCAGGCCTCCATGTAAATTATACAGAATAATAGGTGGATAAATATGAATAAATGTAATGGTTTTCAAAGATGGATTCGGAGTAACATCAAATACACACCGAAAGAAAAATATCTCCTTTACGAAGTTTCTGATCAACAAGCAGGTGTTGTGTATGGTCCCTCTATCCCTCTGCCCGTGGTCTTATCATATGAGCGGGGGTAGAGGAGTAATGGGAGAGCCGCACACAACATTGCCTCACCTGCATCTGCCCCAGCTCCTGTTCCATATTACACTTGGTGTTCTGCTACCCACCCCCACAATCCTCTGACCATCCTTCACCTCCATGGCCCATATTTTCAAACCCATACCTGGCATGTTGCCAACCTCTCACACAACATCAGCGTTGGTCTCTCCTCTACTCTAAAATATTTTAACAATGCACCTGGTATCCTGACAAACACACATCACCCTCTCTTCAATGTCCAATGCCCTCCCTGTGTCCAAATATAAAATATAATGCCTGTCTTCCTCCCACCCGCCCCCAGTACTCACTGTACCTACTGTGCCTTTCCTAGCCCTTTTGCTGATGGTAAACTCTCTGGTCATCATGTAGTAGAGAGTTGTTGCTGCAGTGAAAGGAAGTTTAACTCTGAATTCCATTTCAATGTGGGTCTGCAGAGATTTGCAGTTGACAAAGGGTCTGGCTGTTGGTGAATGGATTGTGCTGCCTGCCTTTTTCTTGTCTCCCTCAGGTTTGCAGAGACCTGAGGGAGGCAGAAGAAAGGTGGATAAGACTGTGAGACATCCCCCTATTCCAATAGGGTCTCTGGAGATCTGGGTGATATAAAGGAATACTGAGGAACCAAGTACTTCCATTGGTGACATCACAGCAGTGAAAACAATGCCTGTTTTTATCTGCTATGTTATAATACCAGTAAGATATCTGGATTAAAAAATAATATTAGGTGTGGGACTTGGTCTACTCTTTAGAATCACCCTAAAAAATGTTGCCTTCACCCCTCCTGTTTTCTGAAACTTGTTTTTGTTGGCATCAGGACGCTGTGCACTTTACCACTGCTAACCAGTGCTAAAATGCTTGTGCTCTCTCCTTCAAACATGGTGGAATTGGCTTACACCGAATTGGCACATTTAATTTACTTGTAAGTCCCTAGTAAAGTGGTACTGCATGTACCCAGGGACTAGAAATTCAATATTACTAGTGGGCCTGCAGCACTTATTGTCCCACCCACTTAAGTAGTCTTTTGAAACATGGCTTAGGTCTGCCATTGCAACCTCTGTGTAGTTGTAAACTGCTAATTCGACCTGGCAAAATAACTCTTTTGCTAGTCCTAAACCTCCCTTTTTAATACATATAAGTCATGCTCCTATGAGGCCTACCTCCCTATAGGATAACAGTGGGCTACCACAGTACAATAAAATAGTGGTAACCTTTCTTTGGGAACAAGTAGAAATGTCATGTTTGGTCTCTAAAGAATTGTAATTTAAAATCCTCTTTCATGGTAAAGTCGGATTTTATTTCACAATTCTGAAAATGTCATTTTTGGAAAGTTTAAAAAAAAATGTTTTTAATTCCTTTACTTCAGTGACTGGTGCATTACATAAAACATTTTTTTAGAGAACTATTTTTTGATAAAAAGACTCAGACTAACACCCTAGCTTTCCTTTCCTTCTTCTCTTTTCTAATCCTTGTCATTTTTGTAGGCTATTTAACGTTTCTCCAACGTGGAATAACTAAAGATCTATGGTTAAAGCACAGATTGGCTACTCTCTCTCAAGGTAAACAAATAGGTGATGGTAATAGAGAGTGGAAAGTGATATACATGAAGGTGTAAGTGTTAACACAAGCACTCTTTTCCCTTTCTTCTTTCAGCTCTGTTTCGGTTCCAGGTCCTGAAGAGAAACCCCTAAAAAGAATGTAGGGGTTCGAAACGCGTAGACCTTGTTCTATGACCAAACAAGTGCACACGGAATTTGTATCAGTTTAACCAGTCCCTCTCACAATAATGCATTAGTTGATCAATTGAATTATCTAGGTTAAACTGAATACGTAACTGTTGAAAACATTTTGTAAGATTACAACCCCGCGGGTTGCTTCCCATCCCCTTTTTTTGCTTTGATTATGATTGCCTCATGTGTATGTTGTTATTATTATTTGTTAATTGTGTGTGGAACCCCAACTCACAAATTGGGTTACACTTTGAATGTAAGTCTTGTCAAAATTATATGTGGACACATTACATGTAATTTACAACATGTGTGTGTTGAGTTGTCAGGTGGTTTATGAAATCATTAATAGATTTGAAAGAACAACATTATGAACAAAAAATCTAAAATTGAGTGTTATATTTTTCATTTCAAATTGACCTAAAATGAAATAAATTATTTTCAATCACAATGAATGGCACGTGTGGTTTGAGTAAGTAATTGGTTTCTAAGTTGTTGATTCAGTACTGGCATGTATGTTGTTAACATTTTTGGAAAGTTGGCATCTTCTTGTTCTAACCATTTGGTGCCTGCATCTTATCTCCTGGGTCACATGACTGTGATTAGAGTGGCCTTTGTGTATTCCTACCAGGCAGTGAGACAAAGGGAGGCTAGATGTTGGCAGGATGCGTTATTCTGCTAGGATGGAAGGAATGGAACTGTTCCCTACCATACTTATATTTCAAGGGAGCTGCCTCAGCACACACACAAAGAACTTCACACTCTCGGAGCCTGAGCAGAGATAAAGGAAATTCTAGAACCAACTGTTGGGGGGGAATTCTAGAATTTTCTTCCACTTTAAAGCTGGAACCAGGTCCCTCATACTCACTCTTCAGTTCACACCCGGACCTGTGGAGGACAATCAGAAGGCCTGCTTTGTATGTCAGAGTACTGCCCAGCTGCTTGAGTCTGGTTTGTACCTCAGAGGCCTACCTTGTTGCTACGAGAGGAATACCCTGTTGCTACGAGAGGACTGCCCTGATGCTTGAAGTCTTGCTTGAACTGTCAGGGGATTGCCCTGCTCTTTGAAAATTACCTTGCTGCTTGACCCCAGGATAACCAGATTGACTCCAAGGGCTAGTTAGCTGCCCTCCTGTTCTAAGCAACAAGGACACCAAAACTCCAGTAACTTGAACCCTGCCACTCTACCATTACTGAAGTGAGCCCTACCCTCCAAATGGTGCCCACCCAGTCCTGGACACTTGGAAGTTATGCTAAAGGGACCAAACAACCAAAACCCAGAACTTGGGACATAAAAATCATTCAGCCATCAAGTTCTCTGAAAATCGACAGGGGATCAAGACCTACCTGCTGGCCGATCCGCCCTCTGTGCATCGCCGGTCGGTTTCACTTTATGGTAGCTCCCCCAATGTTCGTCTCCACAGCAAAATCCTGTTTGATGGCTAATTACAGAAGAGGTATCCAGCCACTTGGATCCCTCATCAGCTACAGGCTGCAGCTTCGTCCTGCTTAAGAATTTTGACTTCTAAACAAGTAACAAAGTCCGAGTGTAGAAATCTTCACGTTGACTTTGACCAGCGGCTCCCCAATGACGACGCCTACTCCTCAAACATCACTGGCTGCCTTGCGCTGCTGAACTTTACCTTCTCAGAATATTTTTTTTAATGTATTTCTTGATCTTCATATGTGACAGTTAAAATAGCACTACACTCAGGAACACAGCGGAGATAGTAAGGCACCATAATGAATACAGCAAAGACATGAGCATGGTAATGTCATCACAGACAGTGCGTACATGCAAATGAAGGAACAGGGCCATGGCATAAGTGGGGGGCATATGGGGCAGTATGAAAGGGAAAGGGCAAAGAGGACAGCGAGGATGAGAGGTATGGTCAGTCTGAAGTATCTGATTAACGGGTGAGCAGGTAGTCCCGCAAGGGCTGCCAGAAATCTTTAGGGAGCGAAGTTCAAGGTCGGAGTAGCACATAGTCCTCACTGACACCATCACAATATGCCATGCTTTTAAGCCAAGCTGCAGCTATGGGGACCGGATCGTTGCCCCAATGCACCCCCACCTCACGTTCGGCCAGCAGGAGTTCCATCTATACAAGCCTGCGCCTAGACTTAGGGATGTCACTGGTGCAACCCAGACGTGCTAAAAGGGGGTCCGGTACAACCGCCACTCCAGTCATGGCTGAAATGTGGCTGACGACAGACGCCCAATGCAAGCGTATCTTTGGACAAGTTAGTTTTGCAAAATCTGCACTAGTGAAAAACATTTAAGACAGTAGTTGGATTGCGTGGGATCAAATGTTGCCATGTCAGAGGGGGAGAGGTGTCCATGCCTCTAAATTTTAAATGTCATGGTTTATGTCAGTGGTTGACCGAGATGTGCTGGGTCTATGAGCAGCAATGGAACCACCCTTTGTCTGTAAGGGGGTAGCCCAGGTCCACCCCCAGGCCTCCCGGATGCAAGTAGTTGTGTCAGGCTTCATGGCAATGCAGAGTTGGTATAACCTGGAGACCAACGGTCCCCATCAGTATCCGACATGACGAGCGTCAGTGGGGAAAATCATCCAGTGCTAAGGGATAGGAAGGCAGGAGAGAGTATAGAGTATTATTTAGTCATTGTGACATGAAGTGGTCCATGTATGAGGTGTTCTGGAAGCGGGTATCGTCGGCATGTGTAAAGACATGGCCATCAGAAAAAATTTATTGAGGTTGTGGCGGTGGAAACTTCTCAGAAAGGTTTCTCAAAAACTTCTTCTAAATCCAAAGGTAAGCCAAGACCAATCTCAATTCACCCTGTGCGATTAGATGTCCACGGTTGGCTCTTTGATCATTATGACACTAGCTTTAACTAAAAACTGAAAATTCATAACTTTGGTTCTACTGATAGGATGTTTGTTATTTTGGTGTAAAATAATTTATTATATTTATCTTATGTTTTTCTAAATTGGTGTGGGATTCTTCTTGTGTTGTGTTTTCACTTTATTACTGTTTGTGTGCTGCAGAAATAATACCCTATACACTGCCTCTGAGTTAAGCCTGACAGCTCTTGTGCCAAGTTATCAGAGGGTTAAGCACAGGTTAATTTAGTGACTTTTTCTGATTCACCCTGGCAGGGGATGAGTCGTAAGTATTTGGGACAAGTGAGCTCCCGGAATTCTGAAGACAGTAGGGTTAGAAAGGGCCAGCACAGTTTGGAAAATGATACCCCTTGGTTGGATAAGGAGAGAGTAATGCGTTCCATCCCTATTATTTGCCAAAGATAGTGCAACCAACCCAAGTGTGTGGGTAGCAGCCCCGTACCACAGTGAGATAAAATGTTCTGCAGGGCCACACCCAGGGCCAGGCCAATTTTTCTGCCCCGCAGTGACCTAAGAGGGAATGTAAGAGGAGTGGGGATGCCTAGAACTATGTAGGCTGGAAATCTGGGAAGTTCCGTGTCTAAGTGGGTATCAATTACCTGCGCCCAGTAACCCTGTATTTTCAGGCAGCCCCACAGGATATGTAGCAGCGTGCTGGGTAGCCCGCTGTGGCACCAACACTCTGGTGATCTGGACGGGTTAAATTTGTGCAATGTGTGTAATACCAATAAGTAGAGATTTTTTGTAGCGGTTGCGATGCTGGCGATGTTATGGGCGGTGTGCCGTTGTAACGCCCTGAACGTCTCAGGATCGTTTAACAGACACGATAATGAGAACGCAACCACTTGTGAAGGTTTAGTTATTTTAATGAAGGCAAAAATCATACAAGGAATAAACAAAGGTTATAGTCACTGGAATCCTCCAGGCTAAGTACGTTACCAGCCCACAGCACGGATGGTCCTAACCGTCCTCTGCATATACGCCGATCACGGCGTATGCCAACAGAGGGCAGAAATGAAATGGCCGACAATGCCAATCGGTAGGCTGTGAGGGGCACGAAGAGTGTTGGGGAGAATCGAGGAGTCAGGGAAACACCCAGCCGGGGTCTCTACCTGAAGGGAGCAGCCGCTCAACCTCTTCCTCAGACTGCACCGGGACGCGGAGTCACCTCCTGGTGATGCGTCCCCGATACCCCAATCACAAGCAAAGAAGACTGAACCGAGAGCAGCCGCTCGATCGATCCCGTGGACTTCCGAGTCTGTAACGCGGCAAACACCTCCTGGTGTGCGTTACAGCTGGCAGTCCCTGTATCTCTGGTCGGGCTGGGAGTTACGACTCCAACCAGCAAAAGCGCCACTGCGCTTTGACTCAGCCGAGTCAAAAAGCGAAGCTCAATGGTTATCCGGTAGAGCTTCCGGGTCCTTCACAGGTGACGATGGGGCAAGACACGGCCCAGGGAGTAACGACTCGACCTACCTCCGTTCTTGCCTTACTGGAGCACCACTCCGGAACACTGCTCTTCACTAAGCAGGTACGTCGGTGTAAACACAATATCCGACAGCGTTGTACCTCCCGGTTCCTCCCTTTATAGGGCGTGTTTTCCTTGAGTTATGTACCAGCTCTCCTGTTTACATAAGGGCGTGTTTTCCTTGAGTTATGTAACAGCTCTCCTGTTTACATAAGGGCGTGTTTTCCTTGAGTTATGTAACAGCTCTCCTGTTTACATAACCTCTCAACCGCTAAGCATCCTGGGAGATGTAGTCCGTTTTCGCTGGTTACCGTTTTCCTCCCCTCGCATGACAGGAATTCTTGACAGCCGTGCTTGGTATTAGATATTTCCCCACTCCTTTACCGTTAGTTCCCTACCTATTTCGGTCTCCCTTTTGTCCCGCCTGAGCTTGTTATCTACGACTGCTATAGCAATGAACTCCTCCTTGACTACTGCTTTCAGGGCCTCCCATAGAGTAGAGACCGAGACCTCTGGGGTGTCATTGATTGACAAGTAGTCCTCGATTGTCTTGGTGACCTAGGCAATAACCTCTGGACGCTGGAACATGTCTCTAAGTCTAAGTCGGGATCGCGAGAGTCACCATCACTGCCGTGTGATCAGATCGAGAGCGAGGCTCAATCTCCGTTGATTGGACTACAGAAGCAGCCTCCGAGTTGCCTCAGAAATAGATGAGTCTAGCATAGGTCTTGTGGGCATGCGAGTAAAAGGTGTAGTCTTGGGAGTGTAGGTTCGACAATCTCCATATGTCCATTAAGCCCATGTCCCAGGACACCCCCGTGCCGCACGGCCACCAGCTGTGTGTGCACCCCTCGCTGCTGCTCGCAGCCTCGCTGTCTGCCTGCCCTAGCTGCCTGCCTCACTCTCAATTGCCCCAGCAGTTCCGCCGTATTTTCACTGTTATTGTCGTTTTGTTAGCCTCTCTGCATTAACCTTGTTGTTTTTTCCCCCTGTGCCGTTTTTTTCACTGTTATTGTCGTTTTGTTAGCCTCTCTGCATTAACCTTGTTGTTTTTTCCCCCTGTGTCGTATTTTCACTGTTATTGTCGTTTTGTTAGCCTCTCTGCATTAACCTTGTTGTTTTTTCCCCCTGTGCCGTTTTTTCACTGTTATTGTCGTTTTGTTAGCCTCTCTGCATTAACCCTGTTGTTTTTCCCCCCGTGCCGTTTTTTTCACTGTTATTGTCGTTTTGTTAGCCTCTCTGCATTAACCTTGTTGTTTTTTCCCCCTGTGCCGTTTTTTCACTGTTATTGTCGTTTTGTTAGCCTCACTGCATTAACCTTGTTGTTTTTTCCCCCTGTGCCGTATTTTCACTGTTTTTGTCGTTTTGTTAGCCTCTCTGCATTAACCTTGTTGTTTTTCCCCCTGTGCTTTGCCCCCCCGTTCCCCGCTTCCCGCCGCCGTCCACGCGGCCACGCCCCCTTTTCGTTCTGTGACCTCCCCGCCTCCCAGCTGCTCCTCCCTCCCACTTAGCCTTAAATGGCGACCGCGCGGACGCGCCGATTGTGCGCTGAAGGCGCGCCAAAGGCAAGCCCGTCTGCACCCGTCCACGCCTGGACCGCGCCCAGCGCCAGGACCCCTGGTCCCCGCCGATGCAAGCCTACTCGACTGACCCACGACGCCGCCACCCTCAACGCACTCAACGCCGGCCGTAACCCTGCCTGCCACCGAGCCACCCCGAGACGCACCCACGGCCCCTTCGCCTGCTAAGCCTGCCGCTTCACCTGCCACCGGGCCAGCACCACCCCAGCCAAGCCGAGCACCAGCAGCAACCACCTCGAGTGCATCCTGCTGAACACCCGTTCCGTCCACAGGCACGCCATGGAACTCTGGGACCTGCTCGACACGACAGCGCCGGACGTCGCCTTCCTCACCGAAACCTGGATGAACGCCTCCTCAGCGTCCGACATCGCCATAGCCATTCCGGACGGATACAAGATCACCCGGAAGGACCGCGCCATCATACACAAGAACACCATCCGCATCTCGACTAACGCCGACGAAACCTTCACTACCGCTGAACACCTACACTTCCAGATACACGCTAACCCCAAGACCACCCTCCGAGGCACCCTCATCTACAGACCACCGGGACCACGCACACAATTCAGCGAAGACATCGCAGACTTCATCAGCCCGCATGCCCTCCCCTCCGCCGACTACATCCTCCTGGGAGACCTCAACTTCCACCTAGAAAACAACAACGACAGAAACACCACCGCCCTGCTGGACAACCTCGCCAACCTCGGACTCAAGCAACTAGTGAACACTCCCACCCACTACGCCGGCCACATGCTTGACCCCGTCTTCTCATCCAGCAAGCACATCTCCTTCAGCCATGCCACCAGACTCCACTGGACCGACCACAGCTGCGTCCACTTCAGCTTCAGAAGAACCGTGACCTACCACCACCCGCAACAGGTTCCCCGCCGGTGCTGGAGCAAGGTCACCGCCGAGCAACTCACCGCCTACCTCGGCCAGAACACACCCACCAACACAGCAGACCCAAACGAAGCAGCCAGCAACCTCGCCAAGTGGTTGACCACCTGCGCCGACGACCTCGCACCGCTAAAGATCCCTCCAAGCAGAACCGGCAGCAAGAAAACCCCCTGGTTCACCAACGAACTCAAGGAATCCAAGAAAAACTGCCGCACCCTCGAGAAAGCCTGGCGGCTCGTCCAGACCACAGACAACAGGACCGCCCTCAAGCACGCCACACGCAAACACCACCAACTGATCCGCGCCACCAAGAAGTCGGCATCAAAGAACGACTGGACAACAACGCCCACGACAGCAAGGAACTCTTAAGCATCATCAAAGAGTTCTCCAACCCCAGCGCCGGAAACAACGACATCACCCCCTCGCAAGTCCTCTGCGACTCACTCGCCTCGTTCTTCCACAGCAAGATCGCGGACATACACAACAGCTTCGACGCACAGACCACGCACCCCACCGCCAAAGCAACGCCCGCCACCACCACCCTCTGCAACTGGACCCCGGTCACCACCGAAGATACCACCCGCACGATGAACTCCATCCACTCCGAATCACCAACCGACCCCTGCCCACACCACATCTTCAACAAAGCCGACGCCATCATCGCATCCCATCTCCGGGACATCATCAACTCATCCTTCCACACCGCCACCTTCCCGGAGAGCTGGAAGCACGCCGAGCTTACCGCCCTCCTGAAGAAACCAACGGCGGACCCCACCGACCTCAAGAACTACCTTCCCATCTCACTCCTCCCCTTTCCGGCCAAAGTCATCGAGAAGACCGTCAACAGACAACTGGCCACCTTCCTCGAGACGAACGGATCCCTCGACCCCACGCAGTCCGGGTTTCAGGCCAACCACAGCACCGAGACCGCCCTAATCGCCGCCACCGACGACATCAGAACCCTGATCGACAACGGGGAAACAGCGGCCCTCATCCTGTTGGACCTCTCCGCGGCATTCGACACAGTCTGCCACCGCACCCTAGTGAAGCGCCTCAGCAACATCGGAATCCGAGAGAAAGCACTGGAGTGGATCATCTCATTCCTCGCCGGAAGAACCCAGAGAGTCCGCCTCCTCCCGTTCAGATCTGAGGCCACCGAAGTCATCTGCGGCGTACCACAAGGATCCTCACTCAGTCCAACCCTCTTCAACGTCTACATGAGACCCCTCGCAGCCATCGCACGCCAACACAACCTCAACATCCTTTCCTACGCTGATGACACCCAGCTGATCCTCTCGCTCTCCAACGACCCCACCACCGCCAGAGCCAACCTACATGAAGGGATGAACGACGTCGCCGACTGGATGAGGAGCAGCCGCCTTAAACTGAACTCAGACAAGATGGAAGTCCTCATCCTGGGATCATCACCCTCCGCCTGGGACGACTCCTGGTGGCCTCCGGCCCTGGGCACCGCTCCCAAGCCAACGGACCACGCACGCAACCTGGGCTTCATCCTGGACTCCTATCTATCGATGACCAGACAAGTCAACGCCATCTCGTCTTCGTGCTTCAACACCCTGCGCATGCTCCGCAAGACCTTCAGATGGATCCCCACCGAAACCAGGAAGACCGTCACCCAGGCACTCGTCACCAGCCAACTGGACTACGGGAACACCCTCTACGCCGGAACCACAGCCAAACTTCAAAAAAGACTCCAGCGAATCCAGAACGCCTCCGCACGACTCATCCTGGACATCCCCCGGCACAGCCCCATCACCAGACACCTGAGAGACCTGCACTGGCTCCCTGTCAGCAAGAGAATCACGTTCAGACTCCTGACCCACGCACACAAGGCTCTCCACAACCTGGGCCCCAAATACCTCAACGACCGCTTGACCTTCTACACGCCCACCCGCCAGCTACGATCTACCAGCCACGCCCTCGCCATTGTACCACGCATCCGCAGAGCAACAGCCGGAGGAAGATCGTTCTCCTACCTGGCAGCCAAGACCTGGAACTCCCTCCCCACCCATCTTCGGCGAACCCAAGACCACCTCTCCTTCAGGAAACAGCTCAAGTCCTGGTTGTTCGAGCAGTAACATTTCCCCCCCCCCCCCAGCGCCTTGAGACCCTCACGGGTGAGTAGCGCGCTTTATAAATGCCGTGATTGATTGATTGATTGAACCAGGTTAGTCCCAATAGAGAAAGGGCCCCCGTTTGCCCATGGTGCTGATCTATCTAGGTCATTATTAAACACAAGGTTCCGGCCTCCCTTCAACAGCACCCACCTGCCCTGTGCGCTCATAATCTCAGCCACCGCCTTGCGAAGGAAGGGTTCCTGCCCTTCATTGGGGGAGTATATAGTACCCACTGTGATGCTGCTGGATCCCATGGTTAGAGATTATGCTAGGACACTACCTTTAATTTGTACCTGCTTGGGCCCACCCTCCCCTTGAATGCCCGGGAGATCAACATCGCTACCCCAGCCGACTTGGATAGGAGGGAAGCGAGAAATTGATGGGTTAAGGCCATGGAGCGAAGCCTGTGGTGGTCTTTAGGAAGGAGATGTGTCTCCTGCAGTAAGCATATGTGTGATCCAGTGTTTCCCAGGTAGGAAAGAATAGAGCTCCGTTTCAGTGAGTGGTTGAGGCCTTTAACATTGAGGGTGAGTACCACTAATTGGTCTGTCATGGGAGTTTCCAGTGGAAGGCTGTACTTGATATTGCCCCGCGCTGCCTTGCCTTGCCACTGTGCCAGCCAGTCGCAAGGGCATTCGGGTCATTTACAGAGAGGCGGGATTGAGGGTTATGTGTATATTTGGTCACCAGGTCAAAAACAAAAACCATAACAAAAGGGCCAAGTGGCCCCAGTAAACATTAACCAATTATCTTCAGGAGATGTATCATTGTCTAGGGTGTGAATCTCTATGGAGTACTAGGTAAAAAGAGGGATATCAGTGGCCCCACTCCCTGCTCCTCGTCCAGCCCTATAGAGATGAGAGAAGATAAAGAGGTAGTGTAGAACACAGACAGGATGTAAGCCCCTTGTGCTATGTCATCATCAGCCCAGCTGGATCTCCGACCCATGTGACATGGACTGCCTGTCTCTCTCTGGCAATGGTTTCTGGGTCTGGGTGCAGTTCAGCCGGGGAGGATCTTGCACTCTTCCAATCACAGGGCTCCCCCTCCCGGCCGCGACGCCTCACTCAGCAGTGCTCAGGCGGGGGGTCCTTCAGGTCAAGTAAGTGACATGCCTCATTCAAAAAGCAAAGCTGGTGTAGTTTCCCTCCAGGCGGAAGACATGGTGAAAGGGGTGCCCCAATGAGTAGGACACCCCCTTCTCCTGCAAGTGCAAGGTGAACAGTGGAAAGACTTTGTGCTTCTGTAGGGTGGAGGCCGCCAAATCTTGGTACATGACTGGAGAGTGACCTTGAAACTGGATGGGTGTTTCTCTCTAGCATGCTGTATAATGTTTTCCTTCCGGGTGAAATCTGAGGGGGGGCTAGGGGATCTCCTGGGTTCGACTCAGTGGGCTCGGTCAATCTTAATCTCTGTGCTGGGAGGAGCATTGAGGATAAATCTGACCAGCTCTCTCACGTATATGATAGGGCTCCCTCTGTCCCCGATGCTATGCTTAGGATGCGTTTAGTGTTGTGTCAGGACCTGTTCTTTAGGTCCTCGGCGTGGGCCTGCAGGTCCTGGTGTTGGTCTCTGAGGCGGAGGATCTCTTGTTGAAGTTGCTCTATTTTCTCGTCTCGCCCTTGTTTGTGGTTTTCCCGAGTCAAAATCCGTTCACTTAATTCATCTACATCCCGGCAGCCCTCCTTGGGCTCCCCAGCCAGTTCAGTTTTTGCCGCAGTATTTCCAAAAGTCACAAATAACTCTCTTTTTTAGAATAGCTAGAGTAATTCATAGCTCTGCTCTTGTCAACACATAGACACAGTCAGAGAGTCTTATAAACAGAAGTGTATAGTATATAAATATACTTAGTCTATATTTGACCATCAGCAACAGACTTCTAATTAAAAGTATGGTAACGTGCTAGGTTCAAGGGTTCATGTTCCTACTGTACAGGCCCAAGTCGGCCTCAGAGTAAAACATAAATAATGCAGTTAAAAATCTGATAGCAAAGCATACCATTAGACCTGCCAATTGTGTCATAAAATACAACATGTTCTGGGTCTCCAGCGATGTTACTGTAAGAAATTGGGTTTTTAACTGAGGGGTGTGAAAACCCTACTCAAACAACAACCACAATCCTTGTTAACCAGTGCTTAACCATCTGGTAGCTTGGTGCAAAAGCAGTCAGGCACAATTTAGAGGCAATGGGTAAGGTATTTTTGCCGCACACAAACAGTAATAAAGTGAAAACACAACACAAGAAAAATTCCAATCCACTTTAGAAAGATATAGTAAATTACATTTTAATGTATAAAATGACGACAAACAAAACAAATTAGATTGAATCAGTAGATGTGGAGTTTTGAAATTTTAACGTTTTTTGTGCAATATAGTGCCTATAGGATCAAAGGACCAATCGTGGGAATCTGGTTGCGTGAGACCGGGGCAAATGCAAAAGTTAAGGCCGACAGTGATTGAACGCAGATCGGAACAACAAAGTGTATTGGGCCGGGCTTCAGCTTAGCTTCGGACTTAGAATACTTTTTGAAGAAAAAGTTTCTGAAAAGGTAGAGTTCAGCGGGGCAAGGCAGCAGATGATGTCCAAGGAGGAGGCATTGTCATCGGGGAGCTGCTGGAAGGAGTCGAGCTGAAGATTTTTACCTTTGGACTTTGTCGCTTTTGTGGAAGTCGAAAATGTTCAGCAGGACGAAGCTGCAGGTTGTAGCCAACGAGGGCTTCACGAGGCTGGATACCTTTGCTCAGATGTCTCAATGAACAGGATTTGCTGCTGCAGAGTAGACCGTAGAAGGAGCTACAGAGAAATCAGTCCGAATGACTTGACACCTTGGGAAGATCGGCTGGAAGGTAGGTCCAGTTCTCAAGGTCCTTTTTGGTGAAACATTTTCCAAGTTCCAAGTGTGAGGGTTAGGCAGGAAAAGCACCTCTGGCACCACTTCCAAGGGTCTAAGACCTGGGGATTAGGGCTCATTCCAGCATAGGCCAGGTGCAGGGTTCAGGTCTCTGAAGCTTGTTATGCCGCTGTAGCTCACACAGGATGCCAGCCAACTTCCCTTTAGAGTTACCTCTGATGGTCTTGGATTCAAGGAAATTATTCAGTTCTCCTTCAAGCAGCAAGGCAGAACTCAAGCAGCGTTTTGAATTTGGAACTTTGCAGGGTCGAGGGAAGAAGACACTAATGGTAAATTTAAATACTGAAGAAACTGCATGATGACAGTGACTGCATTGTGTTAATGTGTGTATGGTAAGAGTAGTCTAAGCCTGTGTGTAGTTACATTACATGAAGAATTTGCCATTTTGAAACTGCATTAGGGATCTTGTTTAAACATGCAGTCCGTTCCTGTACCACCTACATTCTAGACTAACCCAGGTGACCCTATAATGCCAGAGAAAGATTGTCATGAGGCATTTGAAGTGATGTGTTTATTGTAAAAAGTAAGTAAGCCATGCTGAAACATAGTTTAGGTGTGGAGGTGGGCCTGGTATTAAAAGTCATGTGGAAGGAGAAGACAATATTTCTGCTATGGAGGAAGAGTCTGATAGTGAGTGCGTGTGTGCCACGAAAGCATTAGAGGAGAAGCTTGGGTGAAAGGTGAGTGTAGTTGTGAAAAGACATACATTTATCTCCAGGGCACAAGGCTCAAATGAATCTGTGGCTCAATATGCATCAGTGTTGCACAATGTATCTCATTCATGTAAATTTAAGAATTTAAAAGAGGAAATTATTGGTGATCAATTGATTAATCGCACAAATAATTTCAAAATCCAAGGAAAATCGCTAGGAATGAAGGAACCTCCCTTAGAACAATCTATTTCAGTAGCCAAATGTATAGAGAACACATCTTGTTATGTGAAAGAGTTGAAAACGTGAGAGTGTTCGTAAAATCAAAAGGGAGTTGGTGAGCAAATCTAAATTAAAGGGAGAGGAAAGATCAAAATCTCTGATAATAAGAACAAGAAAATGTGTTTTAGGTGTGGAAATATAAAGCATTTAGCAAATTCAAGTAATTGTCCTGCCATGAGTGTCAAAATAAGTGTAAAAAATGTGGATGCTTTGCAAGGGTCTGTAATTCTGAGAGAGGAGATACCAAGAATTCTGTGAATTTATTAAATCACAATGATGGGAAAGGAAAAGATAATGATGACAGGTCAGATACAGATGAGGATGTTGAAGTATTTATGTTATGTCAAATTTTTAACACAATGGAAAAGCAGATGATGGTCACTGATGAGCCACATTGTCCTCCTAAATTTCAGGTGAATATATGAGGCACAAATGTTTGGGTGTGGGCCGTTTCATGCTCATCTTACATGACAAGGAAACATGGGTGAGTTTTGGTAGTGTGAATTTCAGCGATACACATATTGAACCGGAAGTTTACTGTGGTGGTAAATTACCTATTATCGATTATTTTCAGACAAAGATATCTTTTAAGAACAGAAGTGTATTTGGTAAAGTGTATGTTGTGGAAAAAGGGAGAATATTATTGGGATGGAGTGAAAAGTGTGCACTAGGTACGGTATGAGAACTCAATAAGAAGGAACAGGTTCTGGTGATGACGGAAGAGGGTCAATCAAATTGGGTGCAAGAATTTCCTAGGTTATTTGGGCAAGAATGTTTGAAAAAAATGTGTACACAAAATAGTTTTGAAGAAAGATGCTAAACCAATGGTGCTTATGGCACAGAGTGTTCCCATTGCATTAAGGATTCAGTTGAAATGAGGACTGGAGAGATTGAGCAAAAACAACATAATAGAACCTATAGAGTCATCAAAATTGGATGAGTCCTATAATCATATTGTGCAAATCCAATGGCAAGATAAGGATGTGTGTTGATCTGAGAGAATTAAACAACACCATTTGGGTGGATTACCATCCTTTGCCTAATATTGGGAGAGTTACTATCTGGTGTAACCAAGGGTCAATATTATTCTACAATAGATTTATCTAGTGCATACCACCAGATTTTATTACATTTTAGTTTAAGATATTTTACTTTGTTTGTTACTGCGTAAGGGGCTTACCGTTTTGTGAAGATGCCATTTGGATTGACATTCACATCAGCTGTTTTCCAGTGGTAATGCAGAAGTTGAAGAGTGAACTAAAACAAATAAGGTTTTATCAAGATGATATTTTGGTATGGGGAACTAACACACAGGAACGTGATGAGATATTAAGGAATGTGCTAAAAGTACCAGCAGAAACTGGTCTAACTGTAGAGTTAGAAAAATGCAAGTTTGCTGTGCAACAAGTGAAATATTTGGGGAATACCCTCTCAAGTCAGGGTATTGAATCCAAATTGAAGTGAATGAATGACATAGAAAATACTCAATGTCCCAAGGACAAAGTCTAACTTCAATCGTTTTTGGGATTGGCAAAATACTATAGAAAATGTGTAGATCTTTTTCCAATGGGGTACAGCCTATAAGAGATTTGATAAAAAAAAGGTCAAAGATATGAATGGTCACAAGAATGACACAAAGCTTTTGAGAAAATCAAGGAATGTATAGTTAATGCTGTACAGTTCATACCTTTTGAGGTGAAAGATCATTCAATCATTGTGATTGATACAAGCATGCATGGGCTGTGTGCTGTACACATGCAGACTACAGAAGTCGTTGGTGGGGCGTTTAACATTTTTGAAGTTTTGTGTGGAGCACTGAATATAAATCTAGGATTGGTCATAAACCTTTGATTGATTTATTTACAGAAAAAGGTGCAGGAAAGCCAACACCACACACAGCTAAGTGGTTGTTTAAGCTGCAAGATAACACATTTACTGTGAAATATGTTCCAGCCACAAGAAATGTAAATGCTGACTGTTTACCATGTCTATCATTGCAATGATGAAGGAGAAGTGGAGGATGTTTAGCTGGTGGCAGGTGAAGAACAAGCCAGTTTGAAAGCAATATTAGAGCACGAATGGATAACTGAAGTGGAAAGAGATTACGTTTGTCAGAAGATAATTGAATTATTACCTATGGGTTGGGCTACAGACTTAAGATCATTTCAATATCAAATTATAAATATGTTTGGTCAGAGATTTCATACTTGAAGGGGATTCTTAGGAGAGGAGACAGATTGTTGGTACCATCTTGTTTACGGACAAAAGTACTGTCTGCTTTACATGAGTGTCATGGGAGAATGTCTTCCATGAAATTACATTTTTGGTGTGTAGGGTTAGATCATGAGGTAGAAATGTATGTTAGAAGATGTACAGCTTGTGTGCAGTGTTAAATTACATTTTGTCAAAGAAACTCTTGTCAGAATAATGTAATTTCCTGAACGAGCTTGGCAGAAACTGGGAATGGATGTGTGTAGGTCTTTTGAGGTGTTACGTTCTGATAACAATTATGCTATAGTATTAATGGATTATTATTCCAAGTAGACAGAGATCACTTTAGTGAATGAAGTGAAAATGAATGTACATTTTGAAAAAAAAAGTCTTTAGAAGAGAGGGATATACTATCACAGAGTTATCCCTCTCCATTTGAGTTATTAATTGGGGTTGAAGCCTGGGGTTGTTTATGGCGTCAGCTAGAGCTGGGGTACTACAAAAGAGTGTGGTTTAAGACTCTTATGGTCACCTATAAAACACGGGTTCCTATTCGTCAGCTATTAGGATTAGGTAGGCTCAATTTTTACACTCCTCTCCAGAGTAACAGGAATCTACCTGAGATTTTTAATGATTTTTGCATGACCAATTGGCTGAGGGGTGGGATTGACAAAATAGGGTGCTTTATGCATCTTCTGGCTTTGAACAAAGTTTAATCGCACCCATGGAGAATTTATTTATTTCTCCAAATAAGGGATTTTTTACTGAAGAAGGGGGAGGGCCTGAGAAAATGGTTAAAAATAAACTTATAGAGAAATTAACAAATGTAATTCCCCCCGCATAGGTACTATATACCACTCTTTGAATAACTTAGTGAGGGATGATATGGTGAAATAGTCTGAAAAGTGGCAAACCAAGCTAGATATTCCCGAAAGGGGTTTCGGCAAGCCTTCTTAGTGGCACAGGATGCTCTGATTTCAATTAAATTGGAGGTTCAGTTGAATAAAACGTGTTTTTTAAAAATATTATACGCCATACCAAATTGCAAAGTGGGGAGAAGGGAAGGGGACGCGCTGCCCACGTTTTGTCCTTCACAGAGCAGATATAGTACATATGTTTGCAGGAAATGACTCGTTACAACGCGAGTCATTACATCGCGTGGCATTACAACACGGTTGTTACAACGACCATGTTGTTACCACGCAATGCCATTTCTACACAAGTCATTACATCGACTTGCAGTAGATGGCGCGCTGACATTAGAAAAGTATAATTAGCTATTCCAACTCCAGCCTACTTAAAAGTAGGGAAGGTGTTGGAATAGTAAACTATACTATTCCTAATGAAGCCCAGCGCACCTGGTAGCTATATGGAGAGAGCTGTCGAGATTGTTGAAGGACGGAGTAGGTTTTAGAGATTAAGCCCCGAGAACCCTCAAATCTATGCACCAGATTCTCGAAGGGAGTGAGCTGATGGGTCACCCCCGGGAGTACCCCGGGAAAGACAGCCAATGACGCAATTGACAATATTGCAAGCCTGCACTATCTGTGAGGTGAAAGAATTGCGTGCATTGATCAAAGGAGCAGAGGGCAGAACCCTGAAAAAAGTCCTGAAGCACTTTTCGACCTTCTATAGTCCACGCCTTAAAGCTCTGAGATTGCATAGCATGGGGGAAGGCAGGGTTGAGTGTCAGCGGAGTGTTAGGGGAAGGGAAAGTCGTAAGGCCCCGAGAGAGCGCCAATCGATCCCAGCTTTCCAGAACCGTTCTTGTCGGAGTAGCTATGTAGGCACTGCGTGGGCGCGCTCCACGTGGGAGCCATGCCAGGTCGCATTGCGATCTACATGCCACCGCGCGGTCCATATGGGACCAGTGTTTTTTGCTTTCAGGGACAATCCATTCCGATATAAACCGGAGATGACAGGACCAGTAATAGTCCAACAAATTGGGGCAGGCCAGGCCACCCGAGACCTGGGTAGCAAAGCAATTTCTGAGAAAAGCGGGGGCGGGATTTCCCCCAGATAAACTTGGTAAAATCCTGTTGCAAAGCCAATATGTCAGCGTGTGGTATAGGGGTAGGAAGAGACTGAAATAGATAACGAATTTTAGGGAGAAGGGACATTTTGACGGCATTAAGGCGTCCCAGCCATGCCAGGGGGAGGCCCTCCCAGCCGTGCATTTTATCGCGGATGGACGTCCGGTACCGAGGCCAGTTAGAGGAGGGCCAAGTAGCAAGAGTAGGAATCAGGTCGAGACCCAGATAACGGATGTACTCGTCTGTCCATTGCACCAGGAGCAGGCCCCGCAAGCCCTGGACTTCCGAGGGTGAAAGAGTGAGATTGAGAGCGTGAGATTTGGCAAGGTTAATCCGATAGCCCAAAGCAGACTCGAAGGACTTCAAGAGCCCAGCCACCGCCAGAAGAGATGTCAAGGGGGAAGACAGAGACAAGAGCAGGTCGTCAGCAAAAAGAGAGGCTTTGTGCTCAGCACCTCCCATACAGATACCCCTTATAGCCTGGTGTTGATGTATAGCGATGACTAAGGGCTCAACGGCGAGCTCAAAAAGGAGAGGGGAGAGCAGACACCCCTGGGGAGTGCCTCAATGGATAGAGATAGAAGCGGTGATGGTTCCGTTGAAGCCAACGCAGGTGGTAGGTTTCGCACAAGGGGTCATCAATTTAGAGATGAAACCCGGCCCAAGCCAACCTTCAGGTGGACGGCCTGAAGGAACCCCCCAATCCACTCGATCGAACGCCTTTTCGGCGTCTAGCGAGACCAGGCATACAGGGATATCTCTAATCTGTGATTTTTCTACCAGGTGAGCGATCCACCATATGTTATCCGCTCCCTGACGGTGTTGAATAAACCCCACCTGATCTGGGACTATGAGGCCTGGGAGATTAGGTTCCAAGCAATTAGCCAGGGTTTTGGTGAATAACTTGGCATCAGTATTTAAGAGAGCGATGGGGCAAAAGGAGGCCACCAGAGTCGGATCCTTGCCAGGTTTAAGAACAAGCACAATTTCTGCTTCATTCATCGTAGGGGAAAGGCCGGTGTGATCAGTAAAGTTATTAAAGAGATGGAGAAGATGGTCCCCCAGCTGTGGGTAGAAGATACGATAAAAAGTGACTGGAAGGCCGTCGGGCCCGGAGTTTTGCCCGTCAGCAGCTGTTTTAAGGCTTTCGCAATTTCCTTGTGGGAGATAGGCTCATCGAGTGTCTGCCTGAAGTAGGGATCGATAGAGTCCCAAGGACAAGAGTCAAGAAACAACGCAACCTCCTCTGGAGGACAATGATCCCTGGCATACAGCTCAGAATAGAAGGTCGTCAGGGTATGAGCCGTATCTGCCTCAGAGGTCACCCATGATCCATCAGGTCTCTGAAGCTTCGCTATATGGGATCGAGCCGTTTGGACCCGTAGACGGCAAGCTAAGCAGGCCCCAACTTTATCGCCACCCACGTAGTATTTCTGTTTAGGGTTAACAAGAAGGCGCTCAGCCTTATTAGTGTGCTGTAAGCGCAGTTGGCCATGTAGGGTAGTAAGGCGCTGCTTATTGGCAAGGGAGGGACAAGCATAATCCGTACGCTCCAATTCCCTAATATCCCGGGACAGGGTGGTTTCAACCAGTCATGCCTCTCTAATCCGGGCAATGGAGATTGAGGTGATAGCCCCCCGGATGGGTAGCCTCAAAGGTATCCCAACGGATGTCCTCAGGAAAACACGAATGAGAATTCTTCACAAAGAAAGATTCAATCTCTTTGCGAATATCTGCCACGTCCACTGGGTCGCGGAGGACTTGGGAGGGCAAACGCCAGCGTGGGAGAGGTGCTCTGCGGGCATCAGGAACACGGAGCATAACCAGGACATGCGTGTGGTCAGAGATGGAAATGTCGGACATATCCGCAGCGCACAGCAAGTGGACCAAGGGAAGTGAGAGAAAAAAATAATCGATACGTGAATAGGAGCGATGGACGTGGAAGTAGAAGAATAGTCCCAGGAGTCGAGGCGTCTACTAGTCCCAAGTCGGTGATGGCATTCCTCAATGGCGCTGACATCGCCCCAGCAATTTGGTGCCCCTGTGCAGTGCGATCCAGGTCAGGGTCCCAGACCAAATTAAAATCACCCCCAAGCACAACAGGGGATGAGAGGGAATGTAGCAGAGAGCCAAGGTGATGACACAGGAACATGTCTTGTTTCTGGTTAGGCGCATATATATTAACAAAGGTGCAGGAATCCTGACCCCATACCATGTCAACTTTAAGATACCTCCGTCCAGTGTCAGCTACTGTCTGGGCCATCGTCACGCGCCAGCCATGTTTAAACATAATGGCCACCCCACAAGTCTTAGTCAGGGGAACATGCCCAGAATTGAGTAGGGTATTTGCGGTGCGACATGAGGTGGATGTTCGAACAGCAAGTGGGTCTCCTGTAGGAAGATCACGTCAGAGTCTTGGTGAAGAAGATAAGCTCCACACCTGTTGGCGCTTGTTAGGGGAGTTGAGGCCCTTCACGTTAAGGGAGAGGAAGGTGACATTGTGGGTCATGGTGAATGATAAGAGGGGTAGCACGTTGCAGCCACATAAGTGGATTCTAGGAACCCCCAAAACACCCACCCCAAACAGGCACTCTCTCAAAACGCATTGGGGGAAACACCCCAAGACCAAGAAAGAGGTAGCCCCCCAAGGTCATACAAGGGAGGGAGAGGGGTACGCCGACAAGGCCAGTGACAGAGGGAAGGGATAGGGCACGAAAGGACAGGGCCAGCAAGTCCCACGCAACAGACACCATCCCCCATTTACCCCCCCAGGGCAAAACCACATGGCAGACTCAGGCAGGGACGCAGCCAAAGGGAGCCCATAGAGGGGCAAAAAAAGAGGAGACCAGAAAAGAAAGGAAAAGAAAAGAGAACAAACAGGCCAACTGGGCCAAGGCAATACAGAGTCCATTCGGAACAGCCCGAACTCCTGAAGGTGGGGCATTCCACAGAAGTCACTCTCCTATAGGACACTGGAGAGGGGGGGCGGCAGACACGCAGAGGGCGGGGAGCTCCCACTACCAGCCCCCCACACCAGCCCCCAACATAGCAATGGAAAATGCACAGCTTATTTTGGCCTCCAGGCCCAGACGGAGGGCTCCAAGGACTGGACCCCGGGAGAAGCCCCAACAAGCACTGCTCTGCATGGAAGGCACCTAGTTCGTAAGAGACGGGGAGGCACTCAAGGAGCGACCATGGTTGATGGCGTCCTGGTTGGCTTGTGTGGAATCAAGGTCTCTCGAGAGGCGTCTGGAGCGAGGGGGAGGAAAGGTAGACCACTCCGGCCGGAGCGAGCCCGTAGGGCGAGCTCGAGAGGAGGAAATCTCTTCAGTGTCCGAATCCACAGGAAGACGGAGGAGACGCTGCACCTCTCGTAAGGACCGAATAACTCGACGTCGACCCTCCCAGGTGAACACCAGAGCAAAGGGATGACCCCATTGGTATTTAATCTCTAGGTCCCGCAATTTGTCAGTTACAGGTTTGAAGGCTTTCCTCTGGCGAAGCGTAGAAGGTGCAAGGTCCCGAAAAATTTGTATAGAAATTATACAATTATTATTATTATTATTATTAATTGATTTCTTAGGCGCGCAGCTACCCACAATGGGGTCTCCCGGCACCGCCGATGACCAGGCAATAAGGGGATCACTGTGGCTGAAGTTTATTTGCGGGAAAATAACCAGGTTTTCAAATTCTTACGAAAGTTCAAGTAATGAGGTTCCAGCTTCAAAGACAGAGGAAGTGAGTTCCACAGCCTAGGAGCGAGACATGAGAAAGAACGACCTCCCATTCTAGACAGCCTAAAACGAGGAACATGAAAATTGCCCTGTGATGCAGATCTAAGCGAGCGGACAGGGACATAAGGATGGACAAGAGATTGCAAGTATGCAGGAACAGTCTGATGTTTAATCTTGAACATTGTGCACAGCGTCTTGTGTTCGATGCGCTTGTCTATACGAAGCCAGTGTAGATCATGAAGAAAAGGGGAGACACTAGTCCTACGGGGGATTTTACACAGGAGACGAGCTGCAGAGTTTTGAACCAGCTGAAGTTTCCGCAAAGTCTCCTGGCAACCCCCTAAGTACAGCACATTTCCATAGTCCAGGCGTGATGTTATTAACGCCTGGACAACCGTACGCTTGGTGTAGTCAGGGAGCATCCAAAGAATCTTGCGTAGCCATCTCAATATGGTGAAACAAGTGGCTGCGACACTAACCACTTGTTGCCGCATGGAGAGTGAATTGTCCATTATAAAACCAAGGTTCCGCACCTGCTTCACAGGCTGGGGAAGAGAGCCCATTATAGGAGGCCAATGTCTGGGACCCCAAAGGTGAGTGTTCTTACCGAAGATTAAGACCTCGGTTTTTTCACCATTTAGTTTTAGCAGATTAGTCTGCATCCACTCAGCCACCTTACCCAGACCATGCTGAAGCGAGGAGGGAGAGCTTTCCGCTTCAGCTGAGAGTGAAAAAATGATCTGGGTATCATCTGCATATGAGTAAAGAACTAAGCCAGAGGCCTCCACAATATCAGCCAAAGGACGTACGTAGATGTTAAATAACAGAGGGCTGAGTGAGGACCCCTGGGGAACTCCATATGCAGATGGGCGAATGGATGAAGAAGCAGTGGACGAAAAGATTTGAAAGGAATGGTGTTGCAAAAAAGAAGCCAACCAAGACCAGGCTGAACCAACTACCCCTGCTGACCTAAGTGCCTTCAATAGAATGGGGTGCGACACGGTATCAAAAGCGGCGCTTAAATCCAAAAGGATAAGCGTCGTCGTTTCTCCTCGGTCGAGTAACAAGCGTAGGTTCTCAATTACTCCTAATAACGTGGTCTCGGTTGAAAAGTGAGAACGGAAACCCGATTGAGGGTGATGAAGAAATCCAGAGGATTCAGTATGTGACGAAAGATGGAGGTTAACATGCCTCTCAAGGATTTTAGAGAACATAGGAAGCCGGGAAATAGGACGATAGTTCGCTCGAATTTTGGGGTCAGCTGTGGGTTTTTTAAGAAGAGGGACCACCATCGCCCGTTTCCAGTCCTCTGGAACTGTTGATTCTTGGAGTGAGGCATTTAGCAAGTTCTGGATAATAGACAAAGAGTACTGAGAGAGCTGACGCAAGATATTTACCGGAACCGGATCAAGGGGGGAACCGGACTTTACTTTGGATAAGCAATCAAATAAGGATTTTTGGTCCAACAAGGGCCATTTAGATAAAATGGGTCCAGAAGGGACAGGGACAGATGCTAAAATTGCATGTTGCATAGGAGGGATGAGAGGCTGCGAGCCTAAGAGGGAATGATGAATCATTTCTACTTTAGCAGTAAATAAATCAGCGATCTCATTACAGCGAGGTTCATCGAGAGATGGTGGGGGTGGGAGGGTCTTAGAGCCCGCCAAATTTTTTATCATTGAAAAAAGTGCACGGCGCCGGTTAGAGTATGTATTAATATCATTAGTTACAAATGTAGATTTTGCTTTCCTACATGCTAGATGATACTGACCAAGTGCTGCTTTATAGGTAAGTTTTCGTTGAGGGCTATACGTTTTTCTCCACCTGCGCTCCAAGTACTTGCACTCAGACTTCACAAGTTTTAGGTCGTCAGTGTACCATGGTGCTGGTGGATGGTGACCTAAACTGCGTTTACGACGCAAGGGCAAATGCAAATCAATGGCAGTGGACAACCAAGATGTAACTGCTAGATTAAGAGGCAGAAGAGGAAGTTCAGGGTCTGGACGCGTACCACATAATGTGGTGTTAAATGCAGTGAGATCTAATTTTGACCATGCTCTATAGTAACTGGTATTGTCCCCTCTATTGACTGGCAAGGTTCTCAAAATTTGCAAACTAAAGTAGATGGCATAATGGTCGGACCAATCCAGTGGAATGGGTGACTTACATTCGAAATTAAGAGTAGAAAAGATTGGATCCAAGAGGTGACCTGCCTGGTGGGTAGGGTCATGATTGTGCAAAAAGATGTTCAATGCCTCCAGGTCCGTCAGGACCGTGCTAATTAACCTGTCCTGTGTATTTTCCAAATGTAGGCTAAGGTCTCCCACAATAGTAAAATTAGCTGACTTTAGTGCGAAGGGAGCGACCAGCTCTGCCAAAGATGACAGCCAACTTGTGGATTTGTCCGGCGGCCGATATATTAATATACCGGAAAAAGTCAGCTGAGACGTGACTGCTAATTTAAAAAAGGCAGATTCACACATAGGAAAGGGCTTCCAGGGTGCATACCGTATTCGATTAAAAAATTACGGCGATCCCTCCACCTCTGCCAGAGCTCCTATCACATCTCACCATTACATAGCCCTCTGGAAGGGCACTGGCCACATCTGGACTGGACCCGGGATGAAGCCATGTTTCGGTTAGAAACACCGCATCCGGCTGCTCCGATACAAGAAGATCGAATATATGAGCCTTATTTTTAGGGAGGGAACGGCAATTAATGCTTAAAAACTTTACAGTAATGTTCACTGAGTCTCTAGAGGTTTTAGAAGGCAGAGTGTGCAGGAAGAATCTTTTCTTAATGGGATTAATCAAAAAATTACATTGCGGACACGTACGATGAGATATGTTAGCCTTATCCATAGGATCACACAATGACGGGTTACCCCGAAGACGATGCAGATCTGAGGTGGAATACACATAGGGAGTTCCACAGTTTGGCTGCACGGTGGCATTATGGCTGGTCGCTGGGCGCGGACGGGCGCGGACGGGCGCAGACGGGCGCAGACGGGCTTGCCTCCGGCGCGCCATCGGCGCGCCCTGCGCGCTAGCATCCAGGCGCTTAAATGCGTCCGGTTGGCAGGTCAAAGGGTGTGCCCAATCAGCCAGCAAAGTCCTCCCTCTCTGTTGATGTTCTAGCAGCGAGAGGGAGGCAACGCCATAAAGAACAACCAAGAATTAAAATGGTGAATAAATCGGCACAAAATGTACCCGTGAAAGTAAATTTTTTAAATGCAGGTATGCGAACAGGAAAGAAACAGTCTTCAACCCTTACACATCAATACACAATGATCCACTAATTCACAGCGCGCTAGCATCCAGGCGCTTAAATGCGTCCGGTTGGCAGGTCAAAGGTCGTGCCCAATCAGCCAGCAAAGTCCTCACAATTATAGTAAACCGCCCGAATCCCCTGCACCTTACGAAGGATGGCTTCTTTGTCCGCAAAAAAGTGGACCCTTGTGATAATGTCCGGAACAAAGTTGGGACAGTTGCGGGGGCCAGGAACTCGGTGTGCTCCATCCAGCATAGGTGGCGAGGTACTCTCTCCCTCGCGGATGGCATGCAGGAGCTCCGCCGCGTAGGCCAAGATATCGGTCCCCTCTGTGCCCAATGGGACGCCTCGGATGCGAAGGTTGTTCCGCCGACTGTGGTTCTCCAAGTCCTCTTGCTTCAACTGCAGGGAGATATTCTGATCCTTCAACTCGGACATCTTCTTCCAGAGGCCCTCTATGTCCTCCATCCTAGCATCCAGTGTCCTTTCAAGGCCATCAACCCTGTTGTCAATCTCTACGACACCTCTACAGACTTCCTGCAACCCGACTTTGAAGTCCTGCCGGTGAGAGCTGATTCCGGCCTTGATTTCCTGCAGGAAGGACGACATATAGGCCTGGGTGAGTGGTACTGCATGGGCAGACGAGCCCGAGGGCCCCGAGAAGACAATGTGATCTTCCTGTGTAGATGAGGGCACCTTGGCCCACAAGGAAGTCACTGGATTGTCACGGGAGGCCGCCGTGTCAGCGTCCTTATTGCCTCTGTGTTTAGGGGGCATGGTGACGGGGTCGCAAAGCGTCAAGGGCCCAACCGGAGAAGATGCAGAGTGTAGCAGGTGGGGCAATGCCAATGAGAGGATGCAGGAAGGCCTCCCAGGTGTGGAGGAATGAGAGGAGAAAGAGGCCAATGCATGAGGCTACCTACGCGGGTACTGCACAGATTAGTACCCTGGCTCCTTAGGACCAGCAAAGCCCCCAACCAAAGGGCAGTGCAGGTAGAATCGGTGGGGGGGGGCTACACACCCCAAGGGGTAGGGACAGGCACTCGCCGCACAGCGCAGGCCCCACCAGGTCACCACAGCCAGGTAAGGAGCAGCACAATAAGGTACGTGTCCACAGAAGGTGAAAGAGTTCCAAGAGTCCCACAGGTCACACTTCAGGGGCGCAGGGTCCAGGAGGCAAGGGATGGGGGCCAAGCTCCCGCAGGGGGCCACTAGAAGGGTATGTAACTCTCCTCTCTGCACCACAAAGACCACATTCCAGGAGGAGGACCAAGGCAAGGCCGGGGCGGGGAGCACCAGGCGCAGGCAGGGACAAAAGGGCAGACTGGTAATCAAGTGGCCAGCAAAGTCCATGCAGTTCAGGCGTAAATATGGGGAGGGCCCCCCATCCCGGTACCTGTACCACACTAGCCACGGTCCGATATCTCCACAGGGCGTCCTCACAGCCGGGCTCCACAGATCGGGGGGGGGTCACCGTCCGTCTCCTCGGTCACCTGGGGCCCCCCAGGGAGGCCATCAGCGGCCGAGGGCACCAGGAGGTCGGCAGAGGTCCGGACGGCAGCGACCTTACCACTGAAACCAGCGCTACTGACTGCCTCTCAGGATGGGTCCCAAGCACCAGCGGAGGCGTGCCAGCAGACGGGGCCCGAAATGGCGGCTGATGGGAGGCGGGCCGGCTCCGACCAGGAGAGAGCAGCCCCGGACACCGGAGGGGCAGCACAAGATTACCACAGGGCAGCGGGGGTCAGGCCACCAAGAACCCCACCGCCGTCATCAATTCCACTCCTCGCGTTCAAGGTAGAGCGCTCGTCACCAGCGGAGACACAGCGGCAGCAGGGGCTTAAATGGCAGCCGCGGCATGCCAGGCCAGGACTGGCCAGATGAGTCTGAGAATGTAGGGCTTCCATAGCCCAGAATACCACCCAGGAGGTCCCAGCAGGATTCGGAGCTCGCACCAGCAGCAAGCGGGCCCGGAGACCAAGAGCAAGGTAAAGGCTGGAGGGGCTGGAGTGGAGACTCGGTGGAACACGTCTCACTCCATGCGCGCTCAGGCCACGCCCCCCTAGATCTGGTTTTAAATGTATCACAGAATTGAGTGCCAATGGATCCCTGGGTTAGGGTCTGGGAATTAAAATTGGAAATATAATGCTTTAATAAAGATGTTTAAAAAAGAAAAAAAAGAAAAGAGGGATATCCTGAGGAGTTGCTTATAATAATGGTCTACAATTAGTTTCAAAGGAGTTTGGAAGGTTTATGGAGCAATGTGGTGTGTACCATAAAATAACTACTGTGAAAATGGTCTTGTTGAGATATTGAACAGGGTGTTGGGAGGGAATATTGAACTTTCAATGCAGAATAAATTGGACTGAAAGAAAGAGATTACATTTAATGCTGTGGAATTATAGAATAACCCCACACTCAGTAACAGAAGAGACACCGTTTATGGTATTAAAGGTCAGAAACCTTGTACATTGGCAGTGCCAGCGTGGACGAATAAAGTGAAGGAATGGATAGTGGTGATAATTATATATAAGGAAAATTGTATATTAGAAACAGAAGTAATATGGATTGGTAAAGAAGTCAATGTATCTCGTGTGATGAATTTGAAGGTGGGTGATTTTGTACATGTGAGAACGTTCAATGGGGTTAAAAAAGGAGAGTCAAAATGGTCTGAGCCAAAAGAAGGTTCAAGAAGTGAAAACAAATTATGTCATATTGGAAGATGGTAAGAAATGGAATTTGAGAAATGTAACAAGTTGTGGACAGATGGAATTAACAAAACACGAATGTGAAGTAAGAGATGAGAAGATTACCAAACAATTGCCTCTACACAGAAGTAATCGTCATATAAATCCTCCATTGAAATTTAGAAATAAAAGGTTCAAAGTAATTCTTATTGTGGGGTTGCTTGTCAAATATTGGATTTAGTTTATGTGTTTTTTAAACTTCACAAGTACAAGTACATCTATTCTTCAATAAGCATTGTGAGTAGGGGAAAATATATCTCATTATTTTTACATTAGATAGTGGAGTTAAAATTGTAAATAATTAATGTTAGATTATATAGGAAGGGGTGAGGTTGTATTTTAGCATTCATGTATTTATGACGTAAGCAACCAACAGTGGAATGTAGAATATAATGAATTTCTCATATTGGCTTTCCACTCAAACCAAAATATTGGTTTCTAGCATTCTCCAATATTAAGGGTCATATGTGTCATTTGCAGTTTGAGCACCGGGTGTATATATTTAAAAAGTTTAATTTTTTTTTAGAAAGGATGCTGCTAGCAACTGGTTTTTACAACAATGAAATTAAAAAAGTTTAAAAGACCGAGGGGCAGATTTACAAGCCCCTTGCGCCACTTTTCGCATGTTAAAAGTGACGCAATAGTGGCGCAAGGGGCTTGTAAATTCGTAAAATCTGTGCTTTCAGCATCCCCTGAATCCCAGCACGTGTTACCAAACTGCAAGTTATAAAATGCTAACTCAGTTCCTCTGAACACATTTCAAGAGAGGTGTGCTTCAGAAAAGAGCAGTTAGTGTTTGCAGAGATAGTTTCTATGTGGCTTAATTAAATTAACCTTTGACCAACTATGGACAGACAAAAGACTTCAGGAGAAAATAATGTATAGGACCTAATAATGACCCAATGGCTTGTTGACATCTCTCAAGGTTTAGTGGACGTGTTGCAACACTTGCCAACAGACAGCAGCGAGGCCAGGAGGCTTCCGAAGCAGGTCCTGGCCCCTGGACACTCAGCTGCTTACCCTATCACTACTCCGCCGGCAGAGTAAGCTTCTGTATCCTGTGCTGCACCTGTTGTTGTGTGACAGTAGCTTGCACCCCTGCTTTGTCTGTTAAATGCTCGAGGGAAGGCCTGTTCTTCTCCTCCCTCTGCTCTACCTGATCATTGTGTATCACGGAAGCCTTCTGCACTCTTGTCTGTTTTGTGCCTTTCCAGTGTATGTGTATGTGCGGCAAGTTTGCCGTGCCGCTGCTGCTAATGCTGAATGAAGCATGTAACCTTTCGAGGACTGGAGTGATGGCAGTCACACTATCATGTTTCTTTTGCTTTGTTTTTATGCCCAAATAAATATCTCAAAGTGTCATTAAACATTATGGTACGTTATGTTACCAGAGTGCCCAGACATGTTTTTTGCTCAAGATGGCTCGGCATAAACACGCTTTACAGATCACTGCGTTGGCATGTTTCTAAAGCACGACCCCCTGGAACTGTGAAGATTTTTTTCCATCTGATCATTGACAGCTGGAGATATTAATCTGGGGACACCATCTTTTTTGTGGAGTTTTTGGACGTTTTCTAAACCGACTGAGTTCATCAATCAATGACTGAGAGGTTAATTGAAAAATGAATGATGTTCCTTTTGGCTAACATGGCTTCGTGGTAAAACAAGCACCATTAGCCACGGATTTCAACAGACAATCTTCAGATACCCCTCTTTCCTAAGAAATCCCTTTGATGAGGCACCCTTAAATGAACGCTATGTATACCAATAGCGCAATGGTGGAAAGGGTATCTCTCCCACTACACAAGCAGCACGACTAGAAACGTCGGCAATGGAGAACAATCTGTTCTTCGTTCACATGCGTTCACTTCCGTGCATAGAGCTCCTTGAGACATTCGGCAGAACAATGGGACTACAAGTGAACTCTTTGAAGAAAGAAGGCATGTGAGAGGCAAACACAAGTGCTTGCAGCCCTAATAGCCTAAACAGTGAAAGTCAGGTTTCAAACGAAAACTTTGTGTTTATAAAAACGCCTCTTTTATCAAATGGGTATACCATATCTGTCTAAAAAAAACTACAAGTGGAAATATATGGATTAAACATAAATTGAAGACCAAGGGCAATATGTAGGAAGCATAATACCGTCCGGTAACGGCCGATTTTCGGTAAATATCCCGTTACCGACCGGTATTTAGGCTTTTGCTATGTAGGGGGCACATTTCAGGATTCGGTAATTTACCGAATCGGTAAAATTACCGATTCGGTAATTTTACCGATTCGGTAAATACCGAATCCTGAAATGAGATGTAGGTGACACTCAAATGAGTGATGTGTAGGGAAAATAATTCGGTATTTCTCACCAAATATATGTTGGTGCTAAATACCGAATTCATTGCAAAAAGCAATATTTTGCTGGACTAACAGTGCCATGTGGCAGACATACATGCCCTTAGGGCATGTATGTGCGCCACATGTGCACACATGCAGGAATCAGGGGTGCAACAGGGTGTCAATGTGACACCCTGCCACCCTTGAATGTGCTCCCCCCATTACCGAATCGGTATTTACCGATTCGGTAATGAGGCATACCTTCCCATTGATTCCTATGGGCCTCCAGGCCCATAGGAATCAATGGGAAGGTATGCCTCATTACCGAATCGGTAAATACCGATTCAGTAATTACCAAATTTCTCCGATTCGGTAATATTTACCGAATGATTACCTACATACGAGTTACCACTTCTTAAATAGCGAATCGGTAAAGTTCGGTATTTAAGAAGTGGTAAATTGTATGCTACCTACATATGGCCCATAATCCTGTTTGTTTGCTGGGTGCTTTCCTCAGAGAGAGTCATATTTTAAACCTATCTGTACACTGATTAATAACCTTCGGCTGAAGCAAGATCTGGTTATTGCAGATAAATAGCTGTTCGCCTCATTATTTGGAAAGTTTGTTTGGCTGGTTTGTTTTTCATGACTACCTGCTAGGAGACTGATTCATGCCACAACTCAGGGGCATATCATCAAGGACCGGCGATAGTTATCGCTAAGCGCACTTAGCGCTAGGATAATTATCGCCAGCTAACGTGGATTTTTATCGCTGAGATAGCGTGCTATTAGCAACGCTTATCTCAAAAGCGATAAAAATCCTAGTGCTAACTGCCAAACGTGAGAAGTTTGGCGTTAGCTTGATGATAGGGCAAGGCAAACTTAGCCATGATATCCACCTTCCATAGGATATCATGGCTAAGTCAGTCCTGAAGCAGGCGTAAGGAAAGTAGCAATAACAGGGGTTATCGCTACTTTTCTTGCCGCTATGCTTCATAGCGTGGGGCTTGATGATAGGAGAAATGTCGCTTAGCTACATTTCTCCAGTCATGTCAGGGCAGAAACGCTCTGGGCGTTCAGAATTCAGGCGCTAATGCAAGGTTTCACGCAATAGCGTGACCTTGCTGATTAGGCGATAACATTTTTGCCCGAAAACGGACGCAAAAGCAGCGATAATTTTTTATCGCTTTGTTGCTGATATGCCTCTCAGAACTTAAACCAGGCATACTCACTGTCAGGCCTCCTCATGCAGGTCTCATGAGAGCGAACACGAGTGGCCAGTGGTCTAGTAGGGCCTTCTGGCCTCTCTCCCTGGCCCTGATTCACATGAAAGCAGACAATCACAGGATGTGGCAATGTGGGCAGTTTTCTGACAGCTACTTTTGCGTGTTTCATATGTTTACTGGTGCTTGTAATCCTACACCTCTTTCCCCTAACCCTCCATATGTGGACTATCCACATTTCGGAACATCTGCTGGGGTGGTGTTTAGGAATGTGAATTTCTACAGCTAAACTCTTTTTTTTCATTCGGATCGAAAATTAGTTTTATAGCAACATTTTCCTTTCACAAAACAATCCCTGAAAAATAGGGCTGTTCTCTGTCCTATACCTTGAGCATCACTTTTTCCTGGGCCGCGCAAGAGCCCCTTCACTGCAAAATCGTAGAGGGAAAGTCCTGGAAAATAGGGTCTGCATTTTGGTGGTCCCAGATATCCTGCCTCTGGCAGCAAAGGGAAAGCCAGGAGAGTAGAAGTTGACAGCCGAATGATCCCTAATCTATGATAAGGAGACATGTGTTTTGTATTATAAACCCTTCCTGCCTATGCACCATCATTTTATGCCAGGTTACATCTTGCTCCAGAAGTCTATAGCCTGAACTACGCGAAGGAGCTCTCTGCATCAACCCAGGGGAAGTTTACCAAGAACAACAGGCTGCTGTTTATTCTTTAGACCAATACCAGACCAAGACTATGAAAATAGCTGTGTTACCATGACAGCAGTCTGGAAGACAAGGAAACTGTACAGCCCGGTGTGGAGGGAACCATTACCCTGATCAGGGCAGATCATGGCCCTGTAGGCTGAAACATGTATAGAACTTGACTGCCCTTAGCATTCCCCCAGGAGCCTTCAGGACCTTTCAAACAAGTTAGCTAGAACTGACTGAAGAATATTAACATCATCACGAGGGTCAAATACCTGCAAAGAGCAATCTAGGACTCCAAGCGCTGTGTGCCACCATTTTATACTGTCACTGACTTTGCGGGGCATGTATCCGCTACAACCTGAGAGGTGCTTCTGTCTTACTTAGTTCCTGTAGTAATGCCCTATTGGCTGTGGCAGGTTGCTCTGGCCCAAGAAACGTTAAAACCTTCTGCTGCAGCTATCATAATCTGAAGTATGGTTAGACCCCGAAGGTAAATGTCCAGTGTCCTAGTGGTACCTGCTGAGCAAGTGAGTGCCATATACTTCTAGAATTAGGCATCTGAGCTTTGATGTACTGCATGGAGATATCGTTTTGATGCCAACTCAACTCCAGCACCAGTTGTTGCCTGCTCAAACTTTAACATTTCCATCTGTAAATAATTGGTCTCCAAAGAACGGTGTTGAGTACCCCACTGACTATGAGTTTTCTGGTAGGAGTTCTAACTGGCCACCGATGTAATTAACACTGTGAAAGAGTCTTCTGGGCCCTGAAAACTAAAACATATTTTTACTTTGGCAGGATCCACTGCTTATTTTGGGTTTGAGTTTTTGGGAACCTAGATATTTGTGATTTCTCGTTTAAGAGTTTCAGCTACCTGGGTCCCATCCCAATAAATTGCTTGTCCTTATGCATAGGGCCAATGACAGTCCAGGTAGAAACATGAGATATGCCATAGCAAGCTATATCATCACAAAATAGTGGAGACCTGAAAGTTCCTGAGGTTAGCTGAAGACTCCTGATACACTGACGTAAATTCACTGAAATTTTATCGGTAGCAGATGGGATATCATGTGCTTCTTAACTGAGATGACATCTCAGGTGATATTGATCCAGCGGCGTGCCAACAACAGATACTCCAATACCATATATGCTCACCTGGGCCCATAAACACACACAATTGACTAAACCGCTGATGCCAAAGTTTATGATTTTCCACAATTCAAGATTAGTTATTTCTTACTCTTAACTAACCTTTCACTGATCAAAAAGTTCTTGCCTCTGGCCGATGGACCATTAGTTGAACTAGTTGATGGTGACAATTAACTTAATTCTAACTTTCTATTCCTTAAAGTAAATAACCACAGACTCAGAAAAGTTTTAAAACTTTATCTAAATTAATTGCATGTGAGCCACTTCAAAAATACAGTACAGTCACACATAAGAGGGGAAAAAATTAAATGAATCAATCATCAAACACATATTTCAAACTTTGCAATGACTTATGCTCAGAAAGGAGAGGACAGAGAGAAAAGGACATCTGCAAATGCACAAAGTTATAATTACCAAGGATGGTGTGAAGACCAACCCCCTGGCCAAAGGGCTGGTAAGGGTCCCCCGGGATAGTTCAGGAGACAAAGGCTTGAGGACAGGATTCAAAACAGGATAGATGACCTCTCTAACACCGACGGTCACGTCGCGCCCCTCTCTAACACTCTCTTCCTCCTCGAGATTCTTCCGCAATCTTCTGTCTAACCCTAATTAAATTAGGATAGAAGGTTCTGCATTCGATTATTCATCAGCATCTCTTGCTACTCTGACAGCACCCACGGCTCACAGCATCTCAGCATCGACGTCTCTCTAACTAACTAAAGGCTACCTCAGTTATACCTTTTGTTCTTCATGTACCACCCACTAAAGTTTCAATATCGCAAATATACGAAATCTAATTGGTCAGGCAAGGGGGGGAATATCGTCACACCATGCTTACATATCACTTTGTCAGTTAGCCCATCGTTAACAATCCCATCCCCTTAATTTTTATTCATGTTTTTATTTTCCCACCCGCATTCACATTTCATCGGCAACAAATGTTTTCAATTGAACATGTAGACTCATTCATTTTGATTTTTCACTGCCGGTTCTCAGGCTCAGGCACATTGCGACCTTGTCCTCTTCCCGACCCGCACGTCATTCTTCTGGGTTGACTTTCAGTTGTCAGAAAGACAGACGTTATTTTAAAAAATAAATGTTTTCACTGTATACCACCCATCTCTACTCTAACCCACTTTACTTAATAATACTTTCTCCGCATTAGCATTAGATAAATAGCTAGATTTCGCTTCAGCTAAGCAGATGCCATGCACGCGAGTCTTCAAGACTCCATTTTAGTGCCCTCTGCTCATGCGCAATAATTTCCCTCCAAGCATTAGTACGTCATGTTACGTAGATGCAGTTGATGCATGCGCAGTTGAGATTTACCTGTTAGAGCGGTTTTAGTAATTCGTTCGAGTTGTTAATGTTAGCAAACACATATACAAGCTTCACTAATTCATGTGTTTATGTGGTGCGCGTTAATTTCCCGCAATACGTAATTTCATTTCATTTCATTTCATAAGGCTTTATTCGAACATAAAATAAGTTCATAAAAGCACAATTAAAAAGACAACATGATAAGAAAAACATACAGAGGCAGAAAAATCAACAGCATAGAATTATTAAAATTGTTAAAAGAGCATACTTTTCCTAGCATTAATGGATTTGAGAAGGAAAGTAGCCGTGTAAAAACACACGTAAAAAGTAAACACATACAGTCACGTAATGATTTGACCCCGAATTTAACAAACAAGGGTTTCAAATAGGCTATCCGATAATATTTATACAGCTGGCAAAGCAGAAGAAAGTGCACAGTGCTTTGGGGGGTAGAGTTGTCACATGGACATGGACCAGCTGGGTGTAAGTTCAAAGAAGGGAAGGCAACAAGGTTGTGGACTACTCCCATTCTAAGTCTGGTCAATACAAATCGATGTGCCTTCCAGGTAACTTGAGATAAATAAGGTTGGTAGCCCACAACTTCATTTATGTCATGGTAATAGGCATAGGATGAAAGCTTAAGGCTAATATGGTGTCGTTTGGTGGAAACCTGGTGTAGGAAACGCTGCTTAAGGTCAAATTTGGACAACGCATCTACACCATGGTAATCCATAGTAATATTGATGTTAAAGATCTCCCGAAATTTATCGATTACATATTTTAACCATGGGATTTTAGTGTAATAGTCCAAAGTAAGACAATCAGAAATAATAGCTGTACACAAAGAGGTCTCTTCTTTGGTCCAAATGGAGCGCCATAGGATCAATGGTCTAAGGAGAATCAAATCGGAAAGATAGTCAATGCCCAGTTCATTATGCACTAAGGCATTTGAAACAGAGGTTGTTAGGCACAAACGTTTCTTCAAAAAATCATTTACCTCTACCTGGAGAGATTCTGCCGGGGCATAGCCCCATATACCAGCTCCGTACAAGGCGATTAAAACACACCGTGATTGGAATATTTTCAGCATGTCATTTACTCGCCTATCTCCCAATTTAGTTGCCATGGTAAAAATTCCATATGCGCTCCTGGCCATTTTAGACCGTACATTCTTATGCTCATTTGCCCAGGACTTTTTGTTTGAGAAAGTAACCCCCAAATACGAAAAGTTATCAACAGCCTGGACCTTTTGACCCTCTATAAAAAAGGAGGGCTGTTTCTTTCCGAGCCTGCGGCCATATTCCATTACATAAGTTTTGGATTTATTTAAAACTAACTTTCTGCTTTTGATAAATTGCATAAAACCGTCCA
Organism: Triturus cristatus; assembly: GCF_964204655.1. NCBI lineage: Eukaryota > Metazoa > Chordata > Amphibia > Caudata > Salamandridae > Triturus > Triturus cristatus. The sequence goes on along the minus strand of NC_140590.1, from coordinate 459,696,416 downwards.
GCAGCTGTTGAAGACCGTATGGTGTACGTGAGATTAAAACCGCGTCATCCGCGTAAAGTAACACGGGGACGTATTCATTATTTATTTTGGGAGCATCCACTGACAAAGATTTAAGAAAGGAATCAATCTCATTAATAAAAAGTATAAAAAGCAGTGGGGCTAGCACACATCCCTGGCGTATTCCACGCCCAATCTTAAACATGTGAGTGCATTCACCTTGTGGTCCATAACGGACACATGCTCTCAGTTTGGTATATAGGCGTGCTAAAAAGAAGACGATACCCTCTGGGGCCCCCATTTCTAACAGCTTTGCCCAGAGAATGCCGTGATCCACCTGGTCAAAGGCACTACTTAGATCTGCGAAGCAGAGGTAAATAGTGCCGGTCTTGGCCAAAGTATATTTGCTGATGAGCAGTTCTAAATTTAAGCACTGCTCGATCGTACCGCGACCTTTCCTAAAACCAAACTGACTCTCGGCTAAAATACCATTTTGCTCCGCCCATTCCTCCAATCTCACCAGGAGCACACGGCTCATAACTTTTACAGAGGAATCCAGCAGGGAAATTGGTCGATAATTCTTGGCTTCCCCACGGTTGCCTGTCTTAAAAATTGGGACTAAAATGGATTCTTCCCAGGTCGGGGGCATTTCATTGCTAACAGCTGCATTAAAAATATTGGTAAGCAGAGGCCCCCATAATTCTGGGATCAACTTGTATACATCAATTGGTACCCCATCTGGGCCTTGGGCTTTTCCCCCTTTGCTGTCCCTTATACTGTCTAAAACTTCTTGTACCGTAAAATTTAATGAAAGATGCGGCCATCTATTCTCTAGAACATTAGATGCACCATCTGACTGGAAAATTTTAGAGAAATGCGAGACCCACTCAGCCTGCATAACGTTCGAGGTTAGTTCCGGTATTTTGTCATCTTTAAGGAATGGAGAATTGACAGTTTTCCAGAACAGGGGACAATTATTCAGTTCAGCTGCCTTAGTCAGGTTGTCCCAAGCCTCCTGCCGGAGTTCCAATTTCCTGCGTTTGAGGGTTTCTTTATATCTGGCTCTTAAATCTACGACCAGACCCCTATCTCTAGGTTTAATTGATAGGGCAGATTTCAGCTCCCTCAGAGCCAGGGTGCAAGTTGAGTTGAACCAACCCCGCGGTCGATCCTCCTTATGTTTACATGTACTTGTAAGCTTTGAGTTGATGGCCGCGTTAATATTAATAAAATGCTCTATAGAGCCAAGGGAACCTAAATTATCTTCTAGGATCGCGATAATATCTACTAGGCAACTGGAAATGATAAAATCAGACGTAATGTCAGCCTTGTCCCCCTTCCATCTAATTCTTGTGCCATTGGGGCGTTCGGCCTCAATACTAGTGACAGTACGGCCCGGAGTACTGGCACCATCCTTATCCCATAACATAGCCTTTACTACCAGGCAGTTATGGTCACTGAATTGGATGTCTATTACTTTAGGGGCCGTAATCCAAGCCTCAAGACCTGGGGAAATACAGATAAAATCTATTATTGAATTCGTTCCCCGGCCTGTAAAGGTGGGGCAAATCTCCCCCTTTGAATTTTTCTCATTGGCCATAATACACATATTATATGTGGCAAGAAGGTCATTTAGGGAATCTCCATAATGATTATGTTGAAAATGAACAATCCCATCCTCATGACCGTCCATCAACCCGCAGACATTAACCTCTGAGAAAGGACAGGTAGTAATATTGAAATCCCCAGCCAAAAACAAGTCAAAGACTTCATTAGATTCCTTGAAAAAGTCTACCAGTGCCTTTGAAAGATCTTTAACCGGCTGATCCCTAGAATCATTAAAAATATTATTATAAAAATTGATTAGAAGAATGTTCCTACCTCGACTTATGTGCAGCCATAGAAACTGGGAGTGAGCGCCAACTTGAACATATTTAATAACCGACAAAGGGGCTTTAACTGAGATCAAAACAAGTAGGCCCCCCTTGGCTCTACCGGATACTGAAGCGGTAGCGGGTAGCTGGTAGCTGGTATGAATTGAAACCACTATATCCTTTGAAGTCAGTGCACCAAGTTTCCTGTAGACAGATTATATGAAAAGGGTCTAGAAATTCCGTCCACCCCAGACTATGTGATTTTGATCTAATTCCCGCGATATTCCAACTTACAATATAACATTCGGAAGAACCATGGATACCTGACCCCAAATTAATACAGTTACTGCCCTGTTGGGAGGTGACGATGATAGGGGTCTCCTTGTATAACACAGGGTGACCTACTGGATCTCCCTCCTTACCCAGAGTCATACAAACTAAGGTTGACCCAAGAATTACCTCCTCCACCCCTGGCAAACATACAGATGGGCCTGTATCCAATAAAACTTGATTCCCCTGGGTTTCCGGTGATACCAAACCCACCTCTGTTTGAAATTCCAAACAGGCTTCAGTAACGTCCATCTTATCCATTAATATGGGCTCTTCTGTTAATCCTAAAGCGACACCATCCACCTGTCAATCATTTTGGTCAAACCCACTCAAGCATTGAAAACAGTTAGCAGTATCTATCTGGAAACTGTTTGCAAAGCTAAACACCCCTTCCCTCCTCGGTTTCCCTCCCCCGTGGTGCACTGGAAAGTGCTCTATATGCTGACTATAGAAAAAGCCGAGAGGGCGGAGTGTAATCCCCTGGTCAATACTGGGGCGGGACGTGGCTCTAATCAATGCTGTCGTCGCAAGGTGGGGAGTACTAAAATTTATAATAACACAATCCCCAGGAATGTTTTTAGGGGACATTCCAATCCAATTAACTCTAGTAGTAGCCAAAATCTGATCCGCCATAGCCACTGGAAAGCCACATTCGCGGTTAAGCCATGCCACAGTTTTGTTTTTAAGCGAATCGTGTGATTCCACAGAGTGGTAGGGCCTGTCCTCTCTGATGGGTGGCACATTGGTCAGGACTGCCACATATGGTGCGCATTCAGGGGGCAGATTTGGTTGCGAAAGGCTACAATTATTGAAATTCCCCCTTCCGGATGTCCTTGTCGTAATTCCCGGGGCATAGGTAGCTACGTTTGGGGGGATACCAATAGGACAAGATGGCATAGCTAGAATAGCACTAGGTTCACCCCCAGAAACAGATCGTATTTTGTTACCGACAGAGCCTTGTCGTTCAATAGCAGGAATAGTCCTACTCATTGACTGTGGGGGGATATTGGTGCCCACACATGACTGACCAATACTAGATAGATCGTTAGAGGGTTGCATGCATTTACCAGTCAAGCCTACATTCCCACTTACCACAGCGGGCAATTGAGGGCTATTATTAAAGTTTAATCCGGATTGCACCATTTCGCCTAATCTGTTCACTTCCCTAGATATAGCCTCGAGTTTATCTAAAAGAGGTATGATAATTTTATCTAACTTACTGTCAATCATACCAATTAGCAACTCGAGCTGGTCAGGGGCTAATGTCATATGGGTAGAATGAACCTCGTTATTGGAACAGATGTGCTCAGGGGAGTCTGTATTAGAAACAGAAGCAGTGTACTTTTTTCTTTTGCGGACCCCTTTTTTATGCAAAGCAGGTCTGTTAAGATGTGACCCTGATCTTAACACCCTATGTACATTAGGAACCACGGGGGACACAACAACAATATCGTTAGGAGACCTTATAGTATCAGATACCTTGGCGACATCGTATCAAGCGGAGAAACCTGAGTTGACTCAATTACACAAGTACCCACCCTCACTGGAGAAACTATAGGGGCCAATGCTTGAATATCATCAGAAGAGTGGATCTCAGCAGGAACTAGTTGGCTCGTTATCTCAGGTCTATTATTACTGACTAGACCCAGGGATAATCTACGTTCCTTGTTGATCTTGTCTACAACTTTAACCAAATAATTGTCAAGTGTAGAAACAGTAGAGCGAAGGGTCCCAGTTGACTTAGACATGTTGCCTGAAAATAAAATAAATAAAATATATGGCAAACACAAAAAACTACCGATTAAAATGGCACTTACTATGAAATGGTTCCAACTATTTAAACATTACACAAACAATAAGAACAAATGTAGACCACGACTTAAAACCCTTAATTAGAACACGAATTGGTAAGGATTGTATATCAAAACGGGTCTGTGATTAACCGATGTTCCTGGGACCATAGGGTATAGGGTGCACAACGTTGTGCAACAAACTTAAATCCACAGCGTGCAACAAAATACAGATAGTCCTGGCAAATATAAATGTCACAGTACCTTGTGATAGTGGCCTTATCGCCGAAAAAATTAGGGGGGTGGCCCGGCCCGGCCTCCTTTGGCCCCTGACGGCCATAGACGGCCCGCCCTCTGCCCGGGCTCAGCCCGGCGCCGCCCGCGCGCGCGCCTTGCGACGCTGAGGGAGCTTCGTCTTTTCAAGCGCCTCCGGGCGCGCTGGACGTGGAAGCGAGGTGAGGAGCAGGGGCTCAAGGGAAATGTAGTCTCCCCTCGCGGCTGCGATGTCCGGCAGCGGGCGAGGGAGACACCCCGTGCAGGAACCACTGGTCGTCAATCCCACTCAGGTAGGGCTGTTAGCTCAAGTGTCCGACCTTCACACAGCAATAATGCCTCCCAGCTCCACCGGGGGAGCTTCGTCTTTTCAAGCGCCTCCGGGCACGCTGGACGCGGAAGCGAGGTGAGGAGCAGGGGCTCAAGGGAAATGTAGTCTCCCCTCGCAGCTGCGATGTCCGGCAGCGGGCGAGGGAGACACCCCATGCAGGAACCACTGGTCGTCAATCCCACTCAGGTAGGGCTATTAGCTCAAGTGTCCGACCTTCACACAGCAATAATGCCTCCCAGCTCCACCGGGGGAGCTTCGTCTTTTCAAGCGCCTCCGGGCACGCTGGACGCGGAAGCGAGGTGAGGAGCAGGGGCTCAAGGGAAATGTAGTCTCCCCTCGCAGCTGCGATGTCCGGCAGCGGGCGAGGGAGACACCCCATGCAGGAACCACTGGTCGTCAATCCCACTCAGGTAGGGCTATTAGCTCAAGTGTCCGACCTTCACACAGCAATAATGCCTCCCAGCTCCACCGGGGGAGCTTCGTCTTTTCAAGCGCCTCCGGGCGCGCTGGACGCGGAAGCGAGGTGAGGAGCAGGGGCTCAAGGGAAATGTAGTCTCCCCTCGCGGCTGCGATGTCCGGCAGCGGGCGAGGGAGACACCCCGTGCAGGAACCACTGCTCCACCGGGGGAGCTTCGTCTTTTCAAGTGCCTCCGGGCGCGCTGGACGCGGAAGCGAGGTGAGGAGCAGGGGCTCAAGGGAAATGTAGTCTCCCCTCGTGGCTGCGATGTCCGGCAGCGGGCGAGGGAGACACACCGTGCAGGAACCACTGGTCGTCAATCCCACTCAGGTAGGGCTGTTAGCTCAAGTGTCCGACCTTCACACAGCAATAATGCCTACGTAATTAATAACATGTTAGTGAGTTAAATGAGAGTATTGTTTTCCGAGCAAGTCTCTTTTCTACAAGTCCTTGCTCCATCAATATCATATGACCGTTGATCATGATGACATCACAGGAGGGAATGCCAAAGGATCGTTGGCCCGGTTCCTTCACAGGGACAAGCATTACTTTAGATTTAATGATAATAATTTACAATGTGTGCAAGACTAATGAAATAGGAAAATTGATGAAGCAGGTAAAAATCTAGTTTAGTTACCTCCAATATGCTTCCATTTTTTTCTACCATGATTTACCAAGGAACAGGCACTACCTAGTGTTAGCTGGTGAACTTGTCAACAGATGAGATAAGACTATTATTAAAATTTGTAAATTGCTGTGACATTTTCACGAGAAAACAGAAACCCAAACTAGCCAAGTAGCCTGCAAGAGAAGGATGAAAGCTGTATTACTAGGATTCTAACATGCACTAGTTCTAACTGGGCACTTTATCTACAAAATGATAAATACTGTCAACTCTTCGCTAAAACTTAGCTTCAATATATAGAAATATAGAAGCATAACTGTTAATAAAAATAACATGGATGTTTTCCTTGTAGGGCTCTGAGTGACATCAATTGGTACATATCCCCTTTATTCACAGGTGACAAATATCACTTTAATTCCCACTTACACGTGAACAGTTTAATGTTGAGTATGGCTCCAAACATCTCATCCTCGGCTCAGATGAGGTAATGCAGGGGTACTGGAGTCATTGGGTAGACATGCATAAAGTGGTGTCCTGCCATCGACACCCACAGCCACCCTATCCGCCATTAGCCCCCCTCAGTCCTACAGCTTTAAAACCAGGTGCAAATTAACACCCACCAAAAGGACACACAGCACCAATCCACTGAGAGGGGGTGTGGCTGATGGGTTTATCATCCCAACCCCTGAGGGAGGACAGGCCTGGACTGTAGGTAGAGACCCAGAGACCGAGGTTGAGACAGAGACCCAGGACATCCCAACCATCCAGAACAAAAACTTGGAAGAGCGGATAACACTATCCCCAGACTGACCGTGCCCTGATCCTTCAAACCTCAACCCGCCCCACACTGAACCTTCCCACTGACATTCACCATCTGCTATGAACAGGTTAAAAATATCAGAGAATTTATCTCCCGAACCTGGGAAAAACATGTGAAATGACTGGAATTTCCAGACCCGTGTGGCTATTTTGGGGACAAATCTTGTAACCACTGACTTGGTGCATGAACGCTGGCCAGAGACATAGATTCTGCTATCCAGTGTCACTGCACCAAAATCTGTCAAACTTGTAATATGGGCCTAAATAGCAGCTTAAGCTCTATGCTTGGAAGCACAGAGTCTTTGCATGTTTCACTCCATAGAAGCAGCAGATTACTTCAGCAGTCCCATTTCAGTATCCTCCCCACTTTTACCTTGCATTCTTATGATGCATTCTGGGGCAGCAAGTACCTAATCAACCACTAATGAATCATTTCAACTGCTCCCCAGATATTTATGCTAGGGCAATGAATTTTGATGAGCCGCCCAATCCACTCAGCAAATATTTACTGTCACATTGATGGTATCGGGTACAGCTGTTAGTTATCCCACCTGTTTCATCTTCACATGGTTAAAGTGGATAGGGTAACAGGCAGTCGGGAGGAGGATTTTGAGGCTGAGAGATATGAAGACATGTGTGTTATTCCATAATCTTAACTCCTCAACCTATAGGAAAGTTAATGGATTATGAAAGCAATGCTGAAAGGGACTCAGGTTTTGGAATTGTAACTCCCTAGCCTCTGGGCCAGGTCATGGAGCTGGTGTTTGGGTGGAGGCGGTCTTTAGCCAAATCAGAGTGCAGTGGGTTCTGCTTCAGGTCTTGGCAAAGTCAGCAGCTTTATTAACCCTCCCTGGTCATCGGCAGGCCAAGCTGCTAAAAGAGGGCTGCCATTTCTCTTTGCATTTCATGACCAGAGTGCGTGTGGACAGAGAGGGCTTGGATCATAGTGGATTGGGTGAAGCCCTAAGGCTAAATCTCCCCCTGACCCTTTTATCTAAATGTTTTACCAAATAAGTCTCAACTCACAAAGGACAGCAAGTTGCTATTAACCTACTTTAAATGGGCAGAGCCGAATTATGATCTTTTTTCGGTCTCCCCTGAAACAGTGCATGTGCTGTAGCTTGTTTTGTGTTCTTACAGGGAGCTTACGGCCTTCCTTTGCTTACCATTGATTGACTTCAGCATCACTCTCATTTCCTTGCTTCTGGTCAATGAGTCCTTCAGCAGAGGAAACCATGATATCCCTTTTACTTGACTCACGCACATTTTTAGACAATTAGCAACATCTACTAGCACGGTTATCCATAAAATTAAACATTTGCCCAGACAGTAGGAAGTTCCGTACGATAGGCCAACCAAGTAGCCGTAGACAAGAAAAGAACACAATAATCATAATGAGTGACAAATACATTTCTCTGCAGCAGCCTTCGTTAAAAACAAATTAAATCCTAACAGTGGATTGAGGCCTTCTCTGTAAAACATGCAGTTTCTCTATGAGAAATAAACATTTTCAGTTATTTGTTCACATGTAAAGCTCTATCTCATAAATTCATTTTTAGTCTTCATATTGTTCTAATATTAACGCAAATATTTTCAACAATTACTCTATGTAATTATTGTTACTCATATTAAACTCTTTTTGACAATGCGTTTCATTCACATCACATATGAAAAACAAAACCCAGTTAACATTATTTCTCTGCTATCTTTCATGCTGAAATCATTTGTGGCCTACAAGAACCATTTATAATTTTCCTGCATGTCTCGCGATTCTCTTCTCAAATACCCATTGTTAATAATTTCTCTGTTAATGTTACAACTTGTGTTATTATTTCACACAAATGAGGGTTTAATCTGAGCAGGTTTTATTTATGGAAATCCTGCTCCATCAGTTGCTAGCCTCATCCCACACTCTTGTTGCTTCCACCCTTCCCACCCTCGCTTTGTTGCTTATCAGGAGCACATGCACTTCTCTGACCATCGTCAAAGCATCGCCAAATGCCAGATCTATATGGTGTTTGAACTATATAAACTGTTTGCTTCAGAAAACCCTGCGTGTATGTGTTAGATCTCAAAACTATTTGTGAAACATACTTTTGCACTATTACACCAGAGATCATCAGTCTTAAACAGGACCTCTCTCTTTCATGGGTAAAGTGACCTCTCACTTTGTTATAAGAGGCCTTTCAGTAGGGCAGTTTCACCCCTCCTCTGATAAATGTGAAGAGCATTCAATTATGTGATGCCACTGGAGAAGGGGCGGGGTAATGTGATTTGTGCCTCTTGGACTCAATACTTTTAGCCCTGCGCTGCATACTTTTACAGATAAAAGGACAATGGATGGTTAGAGGTCGTCTGAAGGGAATGATACAAGGGGAAGCATTTCATATTATTATTAAGTAGGGATTGTATAGTGCTCAGTCTGCCATTAATATGGCATTGCAGAGCCTTCCCGTAGTCTGGGGTTTACCGTATGTTTCTATTGCAGACCAAAACATCATGAGCCATGCTCTCTTTGATTTGATCCTATTTGTAGTGTCCTCCCCAGCCTGCAAATTAACACACCAAACACCGAGCTCTGTAACTGACGTCTTTATTCCTCAGCATATAATCACACAGTGCACTCTGATTACGTCCTAACCGCTAATAACCACACCATAACACCTACCAGCAAGTTGCGTAGTGTATCTGTTGAGTCCACCCAGAACTGCAAGGGTAATAGCGCACCACTCTACATCTCCTCCTTTGTTAAATAAAAAGTACAAACAACACTCACTTTATATTTCTTCAGTAAGTCGTCGAGACACTTGCCTAGCATGCCAGATCGAGTGGTTTGAGGTGGTTGAGATGCACTCTGATTGTGCAGTGATGGCAAAGGTTCTGATGCTTGATCTTGACTGTTAGGTGTGATAACCTCAGTCATAAAGGCTGGAGCTGACGAACGTCGAGGTAGGTGCTTAAAGCGTGATTAGTACCATGTGATGGACTTTCCAGGACGATGTGCCATCACCATGTGTCCTTTGCATGTCACAACTCTCAGAGGACCGACAGCAAACAGAGTGCCTGTTTTCTATTTGACCAGGACCCAGTCACCTTCAACAAAGACTGTTTCCTGAGCTATTCGATGTCGATCGCCATATGTTTTAATTTTGCTCATGAAAGAAGTGTCTGTGACATGAACCTTATCAGTATGCAAGGATTGGTCTACTGTCCACTGTGGCAGTTTGGTAGCAAGGTGGCAGGACTCTCACCAATTGTGGAGTGAGGAGTAAAATGATAAGCATGGAGGGCTTGACACAAGGCCTAGTTTAACTCGATCACCTTCATCGATGCACATTGAATTACCCTTTTGAGGGTAGCCATGAATTGTATCAAAACACAATTGGCTTGGAGCAACAGAGGTTGTTAGAGGTGGGTTTCTGGTTGGCTAGAGTATGCACCTAAGCCAGGCAGAACCCACCATTCTAGTCAGGGTAAGGGAGTTACACACAGGATCACCGCTACTCACCCCCATGGTAGCTTTGCGGTGCAGTCAGGCTTATCCCAGTGGCAATGTTTAAAGCGTTTGGGCACACACACACACAAGTGACACATAACATGCACCACAAAAAAGAGACTCCACACAGGATATATAAAAATATCATTTGTCTTTTACATAAAGCACATTAGACCACAAGTACATAAATCCATTTGGCAACTAGGCAATTGTCATGACATAACATAGATCATAAAACACTTTGCCAACCAGGCAATTGTCACACCATCACATTTAGTGCACTAAAGCAACAACCTATATGTTGCACATGTCATAGAAACACCATTCCTGAACACACAAGGCGAATCCTGAAATATTGCTAGTTATCCTGACAATGCAAGGCAAAAACGACATACATTAGAACACATCAGGGCCTAAAATGAAGGTCAGGTCATACATAAATTATGGCTCAGGGGCATACAATGCCAGTCCTGGAAATGTGAGAAAACACAACACTCATCACAACCTCAGGGCATAAATATGAAACAGTTGGGTAGTGACTAAAAACACAGGGAGTAACACCTACATCAACATATTCGGACTGGTGTGGCAACAATAAAGAATAAGGCACAGGAATTACCATTTTTTATCCTGAACACGAAAGCCACAGCGCACCTGCGCTTCTTTTACATGCTATACGGTAATTCCTGAATGTCTCCTGTGTTCACTACACATCCCAAAACACAAGCAAATGCCCCAAGGTATGTGTCAGGACAGGAGGAAGCATGCACTGCCTACACCTGCGAGCAGACCCCACTGGGTCCCTCCTGTGCAAAACAATGGAGTGCTGCTGCCCACGAACACATGGAGCCGCCGCAGCTAATTTCAGTTTCCCAACAATGGCGGGCGCAGCGGTGTGTCCAAGACCCTACCGGGTGCGCACGGTCTCGCTGTCTAGGGAAGGGGGGGCTCACTGGTGAAGGAGCGGTCAGTAAGGAGTCTCCTGGACAAAATGAAGAGGTGTGGTGCGGCTCATTCCCTTGAGGCTGCTGCCTCTCCCCAACAGCATCCCCATTGTTCAGCACGGTCCCCAAGCGGCTATCTCTTGGGGTGGCCAAGCCATGCCAGGACTGGCTCTGCTGCACCTGGTGGGAGCCTGAGAGGCCCCGGCTTTCTCAGGGAGGGCCGGGTTGTGAGGCAATGCTAGGGACTCCTTCCTGCCGGCCACACCCTTGCTAGGAGATATTCACCTGACGTGGCGCTGAAGAAGCGGGTGGGGGCTCAGCCAAGAGACGGCCCCAGAGAGAACACCGCAAGGTCAAAGCCCACAGAGGCGCGATATGGCCACCACAAAAAAAACAGGGCTTTCCATAACTAAAGCCCCATGTATACTAGAGGCACAATGAGACTTCCACTCGGGGAAGCACACAGGAGTTTCTCCAGAAAGAAGGCACAGGAAGGCGTTCAGCAACAAAAGTGGAAGCGCTTCACTATGCTCTAGAGTTTGCAGAGGCAAGGGGCATAACAGCACTCCTTGGACAGCCCTGGTTGTCACCAAAGCAGGACTGCAAGACGTAGACCAGCACACACAGTCCTTTTCGGCAGGTCTGCACAACAATCAAAGTCCCATGGTGGTTCCTCCTGGCAGCACAACAGCTTTTCCTGACAAGGTGCAGTTTGTAGAGCCAGCAGCGTCTGGTTACAAGTCCATCCCGTATCTAAGATCACGGGGTCCTGTGGGGTACTTATACCCACAAAGTCTGTGTTTTGGGAGCACTTCAAACAACTTTAGAAGTGCACAACCCCCCCCATTCAATCCCCAGCCCTGGCTGCAGACACACTATTAGGGTGCGGAGACAGAAATGTGAAAGGCAGGTACAGCCCTATTCAGGTGCAGTTGACAACTCTTCCCACCACTCTAAATGCAGACAAGGTCTATTCAGCCAAATATGAATCACTCAGGAAAGGCAGGAGACACCTCAACCTCCCTTGTGGCTTTCTACAGTGACTGCACATGTCCAGCTCCTGACAGTCTAAACCAGATGTTGAATAACCAGGCATGACACAAAGAGTCATAAGCACACAGAAAAGCCCACTCCTTAAAGCAGCATTTCTAAAATAGTAATTTCAAATCAGCTTTCACCACTAAGCAGGATTTATTACTACCATTCCAAACATACCAAACATGGCCATGCTACCCCTTTCATTTCAGAAATTACCACTGAAACACATATCAGGGTATTCCCAATGCAAGCCTATGAGAGCAGCAGCCACACGGCAGATAGAAACCAAATAGGCTGTTAGTCACTACCAGGAAATGCCACGCAAAAAGGCACATGTCCTACCTTTTACCTACACAGCACCCTGCCCATAGGGCTATGTAGGGCCTACATTAGGGATGAACTATATGTAGTAAAAGGGGAGTTTCAGACTTGACAAACACTTTAAATGCGACGTCGATGTGGCAGTAAACTGCTCATGCAGGCTCTGCAGCTGCAGAGGTCTGAGACAGGTTTGAAAGGCTGCTTCTGTGGGTAGTGCAAGCAACGCTGCATGCCCAATAGTAGCTTTTAATTTATAGGCCCTAGGTATTTGGGATACCACTATACAAGGGACTTACAGGTAAATTCAATATACCAAACAGGTGTAGACCAATCTTACAAGGTTTACAGGAGTGAGCACATGCACTTTAGCACTAATCAGCAGTGGTAAAGTGCCCAGAGTCATAAAACCAACAAAAACAGGACAGAAGAAATGCAGGAGGAAGGCAAAAAGTTCTGGGATAAACCTGCAAAAAGGCCAGGTCCAACAGAGGTATACTATTTTGATGCTTGACATTCTGTCTGACTAGAAACTCCTTCAATTATTTGCTATTGTGTGGTGGATCATTATCAGATTTGAGAATGGCTGGGATACCCTATGCTGTAAAGATGTCATCCAGCCGCTTGATGACCTTGTCATGGATTGTTGATGATTACTCTTCAAGCATGAATACTCATCAGTGACTACCATGAGATGATGCCCAATTCCTAAGGGCTCAAAGAAATCCACTGCAACTCTTTCCCAAGCTTGAGTAGGAACGTCAGACATTGTCAATGGATGCTACGTCACTTTGGGGGAAAGGCAGTTGCAAAGGTGGCACTCTTCTAGTTCCTTCTCAACTTGCTCATCTAGGTGTGAGACCCACACACTGTCTCTTAGAGCCCTTTTGGTGGCTACAATGCCCTTCATGGGCTAGCTCAATGACTTGCTGTCCTAGACTCTCAGGTATGACGATTCTCGAGTCTCTCCATACAGCACCTTCCTTGGACATGGACAGTTCATCCTACACATTTTAGAATTTTTGAAATTCAACATCATCAGCAAAAGGTCGAGCATTCTTCTTCCACGATTGAGTTGAAATGATGTCTTTGAGGATCAGCATGTTCTCATCTGCATTAGTAGCAGCAATAATCATTTCAATAAATAGCGCTAATGGCGTGCTGGATCACATAATAAGGCTAATGCACTCCTCAGCCTTTTTGATGTTGAACTGTGATGCTGTAGCAGTACTTTTTAAAAGTAATCAGCAGGTCTCTGATCTTTACTCGGCTTGTGTGCAATTGCATAGTTGTACTCTTGCTGTCGCAACTCCCACCTCTCAATTCGAGGGGGCATCTTGGCTTTCAGGTTTCCAAAAATAGTGAGCCGCGCTTTGTCGTCTGTAATGAGAGTGAAACACTTTTCATATAGAAACACATGAAAATGTCCGCAGGCCCACTGTACAGCCAGACTTTACTTCTCCAGCTGAGAATAGACATGTTCAGTGTCATACAGTATTTCACTGGCATAGTTCACAATTTGTCTCTGAGTATTTGTGTTGAGCAAGGATTGCCCCAAGCCCCACTGGGCTTGTAGCTACTGTGATCTCAGTATGTAACGTGGGGTCAAAAAAGGCCATTCAGGTTGCATTCTCAATTACATGTTTTATTCTTTTGAAGCACATTCATCAGACCATTGGAAAGAGACGTTTTGTTTTGTCATGTCTCTCAATGGGAAACTCACAGCAGCAAAGTTGTGAACAGCAGCAAAGTCTTGAATGTACATTGAGCAATAACTGACCATGCCTCAGAAGGATCACAGCATGGTAACATCTTGTGGGGGTAAGGAGCTGACAGCCACTGCACTTTATCTCGGTCAGGAGTCGTTCCTCCATCAAAGAATATGTGGCCAAAGAATTTAGGTTTGGTCTTCTGAAACTCACACTTTGCTCCATTCAGAGTGAGACCTCCCTCAGAAAGTACCTGGCACACTTGTGTAAGAGACTTGTCATGCTCCTTCTGCCTTGCTCCAAATACCAGTATGTCATCACTGTAATTCAAAGCCTGCGTGACAGGTTGAATAATTCAACATATAACATCCTGAAATATTTCTGCAGTTGACAACATTCCAAAACTCAACCTTTTGTATCTGAACAAGCCAACATGAGTCAAAAAAGTAATAATGTACCTACAGTTCTCTTCCAACTCGGGTGGTTGGTATCCCTTGTTCAGGTCAAGACGGGAGAAAACTTTTTCAATGTTCAGTTGCATGATGATGTCCACTATGTGTGGACAAGGATGTCTTTCCCTCGCCATTGCTTTGTTGGCCAGGCGCATATCAACACAGATGTGCACTGCACCACCAGTGACCTTTTTTGGTACTACCACTATGGGCAAAACCTAAGGCTCAGGACTGGTGGAGCACTCAATTATGTCATCCTTCAACAGCATTTCTAGTTCTTTGTCTTGCAAGTAAAAAGTGACTCTGGGGTGCTGCTCAGCAACAGGTTGAATGTCCTCACAAATGTAAAGTCAAACTTTCATTGTCTTGAGCCTTCATAGGACATCAAACAATGACGGAAACTGACTCACAATTTGAGACTCAGTGTGAAGGTTGTAATTGAGAGATATCAGTCCCATGTCAGTAGCAATGTCAAAGCTGAGTAGGTGTGCACTGGAAGAAGTTCCTTGAAGAACGTGAATTGGCACTTGCACTGATAATGCTTTATGCTGCATTGTCCCTATGAATGACCCTTGACTCTGCAACCATTTAGAAGCAGCCCATGTGTATACGTTCTTGTTTGATGGGTTGAGATGTGGCATAGGAGACAGACTATTGAACTTTTCGATGGATATGATGTTAATCGACGCACCACTGTCTATGATAAAGGTTATGGGCAACCGCTGACATTTATTGGAATCTTGGGGCAATGTCAAAATCAATTTGGTAGTTTCGTTTGGTTGTTTGCTTTTGTCTTTTGATCTTTCTTGCAAGCAGTCCAACCTGCATATGCCTGTCCTTCCTTGTTCGATACCATCATCGTACATCCATCTTCTTCTTTGGCACTCGATAATGACATGGAAGATCTATTGTTGGATGAACTTGATGATTATCAACTTAGTCTGGTGTCTGCTTGTCATAACTGATGTTGCTTTTTGGCGTTGTGGGCGAATATGCTTCTGCAACCTTCTGGTGTCCATTTTCTTTTTTGCTGTGATCTATTTGATTTCTCTTTTGCTGTGTAAATCATTATGAAGTGGGTTTTTCCCCGTTACTCTTGCAAGTCTGTCTTGTTACTGGACATTTGCCTTCATGGGGAAATGAAAAACCACATTGGAAACATGACTTTTTCTTCTTCTGAGACATCGACTTGCGTGCATCTACCTTGTGCTTGCTTTTCATGACCAACGCTAATTAAATTTTTGCTGTTTCCATATCAACAGCTTGTCGATCTGCTCTTTCATCGGTCCTTGCAGCCATTAGTACTTTCTCTAAACTGAGCGTCTCTCTCAACGTGCGTCTTCTGAAATACTCTGAAGGACAACCATCTATGACTCTAAGGTGTATGGCTTCTTCATCATTAAATTCACTAAACTTACATTGTTTGATAAGCAGATCAATGCTTTCAACAAACTCATCCATCGTTTCACCAGCTTGCTGTCTCACTTGATTACAAATGTATCTTTCATAGTCGACATTCGCCACTGGATTGAACTTGGTACCCATTTCTTCTTTAATCTGTTGGTACAATATTGCATCAGTCTGAAAAAATTTCCTCAGAACTTCTTTGACCTTGTCGCTGGCAAGGTTCTGTATATACTTAATGATTTTCTTATCATTTACTTCTGCTAGGGCATCCATGAAATTAATGAACGTCTTGATCTACGCAGTCCCCGTAGCACCAATATTCTGCTTCTTGTCTGTGCCGAATGGCGTTGGTGGTTTAGGAAACACAGCTGTATTATACTTTGTGCTCCCTTCTGCAGCCATTGAAAATATTCACTGTTCTGATGGCTTTCGTTGCACTGCATGCTGCTCGCGGCTGTGTGTGCATCAGCCTCTCAACCTGGACTGTGTCATCACACCCTATTCGAGATTGAGAGACTCTTCCCTTGCTCATGCTGGCAAGTACATTTGTAATTTCATACCTAGTTAACACTGCCTGTAGTGTTTGCTTTGCACGGTTGATGGCTCTGTGTTATGGGAAGATGCAGTATTTCTTCTTTCAGCCTTACCAAACGGAGTCTGGTGGGCTTTTCAAATGCCATCCTCCTTATGTCCTTCACCTTCTTCGAGAGCCATATATGGCCTGAAGCAGGGCTTCGACTCCCAACGTCAAACTGCTTCTCATCGATTTGGGCGCATGTGGTACACACAAGCAGTTTGCTGTATTGCTGCAAACTCCCAGGGAGGTCAGTCTTGTTTCTTGGTGGTAAGTATCCCCTACTCTTCACCAGTTGTAACATCCTCCCAAGCCTGTGAGCATGCAAATGAACACACCATACACAGAGCTCTGTCATAGATGTCTTTATTGACCAGTGTATGATCACACACTGTACTCTGATTGTGTCATAACTGTTAATACCACACCTTAACACCTCCCAGCATTTTACGTAATTCCTATGTTGAGTCAGCCCAGAAACGTAAGGCTTCCAGAGCACATAGTCTCACGACCCTACACTATTAATACCAGGCTCTCAATTAAATATCCAAAATCTGTACTTATTTGACTACACTATTTTATATGTGGGTGGTCTTCTAACTAAAATTACCTTTTCATTAAATTCTTTGATGTATAGGTCTTTAGTTGAGGGGAAGTTTCAATATATGCTATATTCTTTTATGTTCTGCAGATGGTTTTTACATGGAGCGAAGACATGCACATCAAACAAGCATATCCTGGGACAGGCTCGGTGGTATCAAATTGTTATCAAGGAAAAATGAGAAAGTGCCTCAACCCCTATGCCTCAAGTGTATGCAAAATGTACTTATACACCCTCGCACGTTTGTGCTGGCTGCGTCTATTGCCTTTTTTGATTGCTGACAGGAGGGCAGGGTGGGAGATATCTACACCCAGAAGTTGCACTCCCTTCTGCCTGCTCCCCTGCAAACAATAAGCAATTAAAAAAAAAAGAGCGATGATGTAGCCCACTTAGCGCTTATGTTTTCAAAAAACGTGGAGCCATGCTGCAAAACATTGACAAAGGCAATAGCTTGATTAGGCAAACCTATTTCCTGTTTTTTTTTGTGGTTACAGAGGCCCTTAGCACAGCACACCACCATTTTACATGTTCACTATTAACGTTGACATCTTTTTTAAACAATGACTTTTAACACAGATTTGCTTGTGCTCCTGTATGGGATTATGTTCGCAGAAACTAGTTTGCTTACATTTCCACTTCTTCGTAGGCTTATTATCAGGTCCTTGACCATTCTGTAAAGGGACTAAGCTCAGGGTGCAAAATGTTGTTTTTTGTTGATGTCCATTCTGCAACAGTTCTGCAAGGGTAGAATCAACATTGACAGCCAGACAAGAGCTCTGGCATGGCAGCATGGGTGAAGTTTATTACAAAAGGTACATTGATTGTTTGTTCAGACAGATGTACTGACGAGGTCACCCCGAGCCAAAATTGCAACACTGCTGAATCATGTTACTTTCCTGAGGAGGACGGCAGCCTGCTCTACACCAAGACTTGCTCCCAGATGAAACATACCCACAGATAAATGGGTAGTTAGACCACTCTAATGTATTCTGGCAGATTTGCACCCCCTATGGCTATTAATAGAGGAAGCGCTAGGTAGGAGTATAGATGCAATTATATGTATTCATATAATGAATGTAATAGCACAATGGTTGAACTGTTTATAATCTTTATCATTCTTGTGATGCTGAGTATTCTGTTTTGATTCCTTCTATTAATCATTGCAACGCACATATTTTACACAAGAATGGTATTGCTTCAATAAATGTTTGAAATTCCAATTTGAGTATTTTTTGTGTGTCCCTTTGGGTATGCCCAAGTTACTAACGAAAGAATAAAGTCTTTTTCCACGATTGTGGAGATTGCCTTGTCTGGGATGTGTTCAGTATATAGACGATCCTCTAGGGGAAAAGCCTCTAATAATTGTTCTCCCTTTCATATATGACACGCCAGTGCATTCTAAAGTCGGAGACTGTTATACCTTTCAGTTTCGCACAGCTCAAATTCATGGCTCAGAAGGTCAACTGTAATGTATGCCTGATCACGCCAAACATTTCCCAATTGTCCTATTCATAATATTTGCCATCCCTTAAAGCCCAGCAGTTCACCTACTTCACAGAGCGAGCCACTATTCCACAAGGGGGTCAAATTTGTAAGTCGCCCCCTCCACCCCAGATACCCTGTGGCCTACCTCCATGCCCTGATCAAAACCTGTGTATGCTGCGGCAGCCCCTTTTCTCTCTTCCTTTGGTAGAAGAGTGCCTTATGGCTCCCTCGCTCAATGGCTTGTCTGTCTATTCTGTATGGTGGCTCCTGTCTATCTGCAAAGACCCATTCATTTATAACCACCAATTGAGTAGCCCAAAATTATTAGGTTATGTCTGGGATTGCCAAGCCGCCTTCATAGACCCCCAGCTGTAGCTTAGTAAGTGCTATGCTTGGCGGTCCTCCTTGCTACAGCAACATGTGCACCTCTCCCTCAATTTGTTCCCTGGGAACTGGATATGGTGTACTTTAAAGCACATATATTAACTGCGATAACGTCATCATTTAGTACAATGCGGCCCTACACATCAGGGACAGTGGAAGTGCACCCCATTGCTTGACATCTCATTTCAGTCGTTCCAGCAGCGGCTGAAGATTTTTATCAAAGAAGTCACGGGGGTCTCTAGTTATATGGATCCCGAGATATTTCAAATTGCCCTCGCATAATGGTACCTGGCATGCCCTGGGGATCAAGGACTTTGACCAGTTAATGCAGTATCCAGAAGAGCGACCAAAGAGCTCAAATATGTGCAGTATCCTACAGATAGAGGAGGTCGGATTAGTCAAATACAGCACTTTATCGTCTGCGTACAGAGGTATACGTTCCTCCGAATTGCCATGCAGCTCACTCAACAACAGGTCCTGTTGAATTCAGACTGCAAGAGACTCAAGGGATAGAGAAAAACTCATGGGGTATATGGGGCACTCCTGCCTTGTGCTCTTCTGTAGGGGAAACACCTGGGAAACCTCAGTGTTAACCCGTACCCTCACTATAGGTTGCTGATTTAGGAGTCGGACCCAGCCACAAAATGTCGGTCCAAAGCCAAACCTTGATAGGGTAGAGAACAGGTAGTTCACTTCAATGCTGTTGAAAGCCATCTTGGCATCCAACAGCATTTCCACTGCTGCATCAGAGCTTTGGCTGCCAGTTGCATGTAGCTCCCTGAATAGATGGTGCCGATTCTGTTGAATACTCCAGTGTGGCATAAAACCGGACTATTCCAGGTGTATCAGCTCGGTGATCACTGAACGCAGCCTAATATCTTGGCCAGCACCTTAACTTCCACGTTGAGTAGGGAGATAGGACTGTACGACTCACACTCTGTAGGAGGCTTGCCTTTCTTATGTAGGACTACTATCAAGGCCGTTCTCAGATCTTGTGAGAGAATCCCCTCCTCCCGAGCCCCATTAAACATGGCCAGCATATGCGGTGCAACCTTGGTGACCACCCCCTTAAACAATTCCACCGGTAGTCCACTGGGTCCGATTGCCTTCCCAGACTGAAGTTTTCTTATCGCCATTGCTGGCACTTCTACCGTGAGTTTGACCTCCAGAGATTCTCTATGTTTGATAGTGTCTCGTGGTTGCTGGACTCAATAGTGGCATCATTAGGTTAGCATGAGCCCGGTAGTCATGATGCTGCTTTTTGTGCATGACACTACATTTCTTTATTTTTGCAAGACTCTGTTTATGCCTTTCACATGAGAACACTCTGCTGTGCTTGTTCTCTGCCTCTTCCTGGAGTTTAATCTGAACATTGTGAGCAAGGTCGATAAACACTGACTCTTGTTATTCTGTTCTGATCAGGCCCCAGCACTTGGACATAACATACCAAGGCAGCTGTGTTTGCTGGAGAATCATACTTTGATATTATGGGATGCATGTTTAGATGACACACACTTGGAGAGGGACCTTTCCAGGGAGAAGAGCAACCCGCACCTGTGATGTAGAAATACGATCTATGGCCTGAGGTGTGGAGTCTGCAGACAAAGCCCAGAGTTCTTCTCTTATATATTAATACTTCTGCTTACCAAGGGGAGGGTGGTCAGGCCTTATAGTCCTTTATCTACTGTCTTTATAAAATGACTTCTCCTTTTATAACATATGGCCTTGCTACAATGCTAACTGTATTGAAATTATGCATTTTGCTGCTGGTTGTGGCACGTATACTGCATTTTAGAACTATCTTCGTGTCTCCGTCAGATCTTTTTGTAGACAAGTACGAGAGAGTGAGCAAAAAGGTGTGTCTTGTTACCACGATTCCTGAGAGAGTGTTGTGCTCTGGGTTGTCTAATCATTGGATTCTCCGTTTGTGAGTAGGAGACCTGGTGAGACACTATAGCTAGTCGGTCCTGGGGTCGTGGGCACTAAGGTGGAAGGGAGGCTTAGCCCCTATACACCGAGGTCCCAGTTTCCTGCGCATAGTTCTGTGTATGTGCAGAATCCCTACAACATGGTGTCACCAACGTTTGGTCTGGTACTTATTGGCGAGACCCTTGAGTAGCGTTTGTGCTTGTCCACAATACCCTCTCACTATTTAGCGGAGATGTCCGTGGTGCGAGGGAGTTACCTCCTGTATTAGAGGTTATAGGTTTTTCAAGCTTGGATTTTAAAAGGTTTTGTTTTTCTTCTTTAATACCCGGTGTTGCGCTACTGTTTTCCTTCTTTTGCACTGTATCTCGATAATGGATGTTGCTATTGCTGCTCATAATCGTACAGCACTTACTGAGCATTTGACTCACAACGGAGTCCCGGTTACGGGGACAGACATTATCTTTGTGGTTTGAGTGGATGCTGCTTTTCGCATCAAGGTTTTTTTACTCTTGGGTTAAATTTCTGGCGGTAGATGGGAATGATAATTTCCCGTGATTATAGACCTTATAGGTTGCTTGAAGTTCTGTTGTCGTCTTGGGAGCACACCATCTGGTTTAATGGCACCCTACCTTACCCTGTTAAAGCGGTCCGTTTAGGCCCTCTATCAGTTGACAGAGCCACATGGCCCGTTTTGGCAGGCTTTACACCTCACTGAAAATATTGTGGTGTTACACACGCAGAGCTTCGACAATTACATGAATCGTTAGTTCATATACACAGAAGCGTGATACAATATGTGTCTTGCACTGTCCAAATGGCTCCGACTGGAGCACCTCCTCAACAACCGGGACATGGAGGATTGGTGATACACCCAATCATTATTAATTCAGTGATGGGAAAGCGTCCACAAAATAGGGATGAGAAGCTGTATTTCCTAATACTACTCCTTTGGATAAACACAGGATACTTACAATGAGTTTACAAAAAGGTCTTATTCCCAATTTAACTGACTGCACCACTTGGGGGAAGGTGTTTGTTGCACTGTATTCTCTATGCTTTGGCACCCCCTCCAGGACAGTGCTTCCGACAGCTCTTAAAAAAATACAGGAGGAGCACGGGGCAGAGACCGTTCTGGACTTGGGAATGAGACTGGTTGGGGTATTCCCTAAAGTCTCTGATATTATATTAGCCAATATAAAAGGGGAACCAGTTACTCTGCAGGTAAGTCAGCGCCTTGAGACAGTAGACGATGTTGATAAACAATGCAAATTGCCTAAGATTATTGATAAGGTTTATAAGGCATTAGGGCGTAATAATTTGGGGAATAAACCTTTTATTCAGCCACAGACTAAAGCACTTCCTGACAAGGAGGGGCGTCCATTCTTTCCTAAAAAGAATTGGAACCAGAATAAACAAGAACAACAGCAGAAGCAGGGTTGGCATGCTAGTTCACCAACACCTGATGCTTCCGAGCGTAGGTATGATTTGAAGGACCGCTCTAAAATAAAGACGCCAGAGAGGTTTCATGTTCCTGATCCTCACTCTCCTCGTTCCTTGCAGGACTCGTCAGATCAACAGTCCGGTGGAGGGGAACGTCAGGATCGTAGACAAGGCGAATCCACGCAACAATGACGTGATCCACCACGCCAGTTTGACATAAAAGCCAAACCGGAGGGACAACTCCCATACCGTACTGCGTTAAAAAAAAAAAATTGCCACTTTAGCAGTGAAATATGCCTCAGACAGTGAGAACCCTGCTCCTGGATTGTAGATTGGCTGTGACACTCCTCGACAGCGCAGCGGAAGTTACCACAGTACGGGATGTACTCCGTCCTTGTCTGGCAGCGAGAGCAACTGACACATTTATTACAGTGGAAACAGCTGATATGAGAGTTGCCCCCCCAGATAGACTTTATGAAATAGTAGTCCAAATTGAAGGTAATATACAACATATAATTAAGGGTATCTTTTGGGATGACCTTACCTCATCATACGACATTTTGTTGGCGAAGGCGGATTGGCCTCCTCCATTTGTTTTTGCTTCTTCTCGAGGTGAGGATCTGATACTTCTGAGTTTTTTGTGTTACATCTCTGAGGAGGATAAACATGCTTATGCATTGGATTGGGCTTTGGCCCTAGCACCGGCTGTGTATCGCAATCAGGTGGGCTGGGATAGAGATTCACCAGCACATGAGATTCATTTGAGGTCAATGCCACAGCCTCAGGCATCAACGCCATCCAGTATTGCCACTCAACCTTTCAGGTCTCTCAGATCCCCGCAATCCCCAAACGTAAATCTCTTCACAGAGTGGGGCAACCCCCGACATCCCTCTCTAGCAGTCGACCCATGTATCTCGCATGCACCGTACCTCCAGGTATCATGCCTGGCCTGGGGGCAATGCCGGCCCTCCTCTGCTTTCCGGATGGGGCTCCGTCCGCCTCTGTGTGCCCGGCGCAACTAATGACAGGCTCTTATAACTTTCCTGGGCCCCGACTATCAAGCAGGGCCTCGCCTCCCCCCGATGTCCTCAACCGCCTTGCGAGGCCGGGTGCCAAGGGCCCAGGCCTCTTCACTCCAGGCCCCTCAGCTTGCACCCACCTCCGATGCCAGTGCCGGTCACTCTCATCGTGCAGTAGGGACCACCGGCCGGGGTCCAGGCAAGGGGGCCGTTGCTGTTGTCCTGATGAGTAGGTAGGAGTGCCACTGCATTGCGGCCTCTCTTATAGAGCCTCCTGCTGCCGGCACACCACGCCGCTTGGGCGGCACGCTCCTCAACATCGTGCGGCTCTCTGGATTTCACTGCAGGCTGACAAGACGGCAGGTTTCTCAGGTCTTCTGCTGCTGCCGATATATTCCCAGATACACTACTCTTCTAATGGGGCAGATTACACCAGCACTGCTCAGATGATGATGTATTTAGAAGGTTTAGGGCGCCGTCGGGTACTGAGCCGTCCTGGTGTGCGACTATTGCGGTTGGCAGTTAGCCACGCCCCCACTAGGCTGTATCCTTCAGCAAAACGTACTACATATATTGGGGGACCACATCTAAAAAAATATGCACCCCTCCTTGGCCAACCAATACAGAATTTGACAAAGAGATTCACAGGAGTGAGAATTAAAAGCTTGAAAAATTCCACTGATATTTGCCGACTGGTCCAAAGTTATCCAAATGAAACATGGTTTTCTTACGAGCTCCACAATTCAATTAAAACTTACAAGTTATGATTGTCTTCCTAGCACTTCCTCTCGTTATGGCCTGCCTTTGAATTGTGAACCTCATAGTTTACATAGCACATATTACATAATTACAGGTTTTTGTAGATCAAACTTTCCCTTCCCAATATACTATGGTCATTGTTGTTATTCATCTAGTAAACATTTCCTGAAATTTTGGTTCTATGCAACTCCTAATGCATTTTCCGCTCAAAAAAACATTGTAAATCTGCTGATGTATAAACAGTTAAATACTTTACAACATATTTAATCACCTGTTACATAGTCTATGTGCATTAAGGAAACAATGCTTAGCCATCAACCAAAGCAAAACTGGAATCCAAAAAAGCAATTTTATGACAGCACTTCAGCCAACCAGCAGTGGTGTTTATTAGTTGTGTGACTTAGCGTTAATAATCTCTTCTACATGGCTAGTCTCTTTTTCATATATTTATGTATTCTATATATTTATTTGTTCCATTTATTGATTTACTGAAGCAATGCATGTTGCCTTTGTGAAACTGTTGCTACAGACAAGCAAGAGTTTGGATATTGAGTTGATGAGAAGACCAAGAGATGTAATCTTATTCTACAGTTACCACAAAGCTCCTTGTCATAAACCATTTTTATTAGCAGATTCAGTACTGCAACTCCCAGAACACATTTGGGTGCTGATTCGGATCCTGGAAAAAATGTCCCCGTACGACTCGTATCCGGTCTTTTTACCGTACGAATCGTACAAGTGCCGTACAAACTGCCAAGTACGATTCGCATGGGAAAAAGTCCATACGAATCGCATTGGGAATAATTCCCCACAAATCCTCGGGTCGGAAAATGTGTCCGACACATCCCCGGACGATTTACCGTACAAATGTGAAAAGTGAAGTCCGACCGCGCAAGTACGATCCATCCCGTGCGTCCGATGTTACAACCGTATGGAAAAAACACCGTCCGCACCGAACTCCCATAGCAACCATGGAGACATGTGCCCGCATACGCGCCGAACACCCCCCCCAGCCCCCGTATGTACGTGCCCAACCACCCCCCCCAGCCCTCGTATGTACGCGCCGAACCCCCACCCGTGCATGTACACCCCCGTACGTACGGCCCGTACCCCCACCCGTGCATGTATGGAGCGTACCCCCACCCCAACAGTGGATGTACGGACCGTACCCTCACCTGCGTATGTATGGAGCGTACCCCCACCCCAACAGTGTATGTACGGACCGTACCCTCACCCGCGTATGTACACCAGTGTATGTACAAACCATACCCCCACCCGCGTATGTATGGAGCGTACCCCCACCCCAACAGTGTATGTACGGACCGTACCCTCACCCGGGTATGTACACCAGTGTATGTACGAACCATACCCCCACCCGCGTATGTATGGAGCGTACCCCCACCCCAACAGTATATGTACGGACCGTACCCTCACCCACATATGTACACCAGTGTATGTACGAACCAAACCCCCACCCGCGTATGTATGGAGCGTACCCCCACCCCATCAGTGTATGTACGGACCATACCCCCACCCGTGTATGTACACCAGTGTATGTACGAACCGTACCCCCACCCGCGTATGTATGGAGCGTACCCCCACCCCAACAGTGTATGTACGGACCATACCCCCACCCGTGTATGTACACCAGTGTATGTACAAACCGTACCCCCACCCGCGTATGTATGGAGCATACCCCCACCCCAACAGTGTATGTATGGACTGTACCCCCACCCGCGTATGTACGGACCGTACCCCCACCCGTGTATGTACGGAGCGAACACACACCCCACCAGTCTAAGTACGGAGCGCACCCCAGGCCCCAACACCAGCACCCTCACCCAACATCGCGCATGTATGAGTCGTACCAAGCCAGAGACAAGGACAGCACTGTACAACAAAATGGCCGATGTACGCACCGTACAGATGCTAAAAACACACGTACACAACCAGGACAAAGCAAAACAACACAAGAAGTCTCCATTCGAATCGCACAAAGCCACAAAACATGTCCAACAAGCACAAATACAACCTATTCACTGACCTGCAACTGCCAAACTCCCAAACAGAGGCCCAAAACACAACCACTCCTTATAACACACCCACCCAAAGTTCAAACACAGCCACACCCACCAATGGACCAATAAAAAGGCCCAACACACACAAACCATGATCCTTTGCAACAGACCCACTGCTGCCAGACCACACAGAGAAACAACTGCACCATACTACAACCTCCACTACACCTTACACCTGCACACCTTCACACAACCACCTTCACAAACACCCCCTCATCACATTCACACACACACCTGCACAACCACACCCACACACCCACAACCATCCACACCCACACCCCCCACAACCATCCACACCCACACCCCTCACCATGCCCACTAACAAGAATCCAAAGTTCACTAGCCGAGAGTTGGAGGTCCTTGTCGACGAAATCATCAGAGTCGAGCCACACCTCTTTGGAACATTGGGCAGACAGACCAGCATTTCCGAAAAAACAGCCATGTGGCAGACGATTGTCGATGCTGTGAATGCTGTTGCGTCCACCAGAAGGACCAGGCATGAATGCCAAGCCAGGTGGTACGATCTGCGGAGGACGGTCCGCCGCAAAATGACCGACGACCACAACCAGGCCAACATCACTGGAGGAGGGCCGCCCTGCAGACCGGTACACTACCATCCCTGGGAGGAGAAGGTGATGGCCATGCTGCCGCTGGTGGGAGTGGAGGGAGTAGAAGGACTCCGAGAGCCTGGTGAGTACACAAACAACTCACCTCACATGGGGGGAACGTCATCCACAACCAAACTCACAATCATGCACGCAACCACCCCAAAGAAATCGCATGACTCAACCACACTCCATAAACACGCACATGCCACGAGCGCCACCATACCCCATGCCCCCAGCTAGACAATGCCAAGTCACAGGCCACAGAAAACACCAACACAAGACACGGTAACCCGGATGGCGGGAGTGTGGGCCTCAAAAATCACATAGTGCAACTCAGAAGCAGACAACAATGCCCTCAGCCCATATGGCCTAGCTCACAGCCAGACAAACAGTGTGTCCCCACACAGGAAAGACTTGCCTGCAAATGGCGGACGCCTTGCATGAAGACATGGGGGTGAAGGCACTTTTTGCACATGACAGCAGCTAATGAACAGCCAACACTGTGAAAGAGTGGCAGCACACACCACCACAGCAGCAGCGCAGACACAGACACTACACCCAATGGGTGCCTGGAGATCAGAAACAAACTCACATGAACAAGCCAAGGGCCATTCAAAGATCTGCAAACAGTGTGTGCCTAGGAAGCTGGGCTGAGGTGACAGAGGGTGACACACAGAGGGAGGGAGAGGGGGAGAGAGAGGGAGGGAGACACAGGGAGACGGACAGAGGGAGGATGCTGACACAGGGAGGGAGGGAGAGGGGGACAGAGAGGGAGTGAGAAAGGGATACACAGGGAGACCAATTCAGCCTTGGGTGGTGTGGGAATGTCTGCTCGTCAGCAGGTGGACTGCGTGCATGTAGACAAGGGTGGCCAGTGCCTGAATCCCCCTCTCTTCTCCATGGCAAAACACTGGGCCATGTGTCAACCTATGCACGAGCACAATGCCAGCTACCTGCATTATATAAGTGTGTGGAACAACTCCATTTGCCCACGTACAGTGCAACATGGAAGGCGCCAATGCATGGCTCGCCACACCTGCTCACTCCACTGCTGACTGCAGTCACAATTGACGCAGCAAGTAAGACTGTGTCACACATAGGTAAAGTCTCAAAAGCTGTGGCCAAGGGACATACCCATGCACAAGTGCACTGTGAGTGGAATGCAAGACATATCCAAATACCCAGAGGAAATGTGCCAACTTTGAAACTAATGAAACATGGATGTTGCATGGAAAAAAAATAACATTGTCTCTCTCACACACAGGTCAACGTCGTGGATCACCCCCCAACACTGGGGGGGAAGACTCACAGGACCTGTCTCTGCGGGATGACGATCCCACCGGTAGCGACGACTCTCACCACTCTGTGGACGACCCCGACCAACCTGGCCCCTCTGGTGTCCAACCACCTGCAGCACCTGCGTCAGGTACAACTGGGCCAACCACCACCCCAACTCCTGCCACATCCCAGGAGACACCCAGGATCCCTGCCCCACCACCACAACGCAGCCAGGCTGACCAGGAGGGGCACGGTGTACCGGGCACCCAGGAGGAGGCAGGCGACAACGCAAATGCCACCCCTCAGGGGTCCCGGAGACCCGATGTGCCCACAAGGCCAGGCCAGGCGCAAGTGGGCAGGGGTGGTGGGAGTGGAGGACGGCGGAGGCGCGAGCCTGACCAGTTGGCTGCGGAACCGGTATATTCCCATGTAAGAAACATCCTGGACACATACCGGCAGGACACCACGGGCATGAGCCAGGTTGTGTCCACCCTCAACTAGATGAAGGGGACCCTCGAGGAGATCAAGACCCAGCAGGCCCAGCAACATGCGGAGCAACATGCCTGTCAACAGCGACACCAAGGACGGATGGAGGACAGACAGGCTGAGCTCGTGACGGTGCTCACGGGAATTAACCGTTCACTCCGTCGGATAGCCGACAACATGGGCAACCCTCCCTGTGCCACCAGGCGAAGAACATCACCACCCACAGGGAGGGATCAGGAGGAGGAGGATACATCCGACGGAGCATCCCAAGAATCATCACGGCCTGCTTCTGAGGGTTCCCGCAGGAGGGCGGGTCGTCCACGGAAAAGACAGTGAGGGTCGGCGCAACAGCACCATCCCCAGGACACCTGGCCTGGCACCTGGCCCACTGGCCCAACAGCAGCACATCAGCAAATGACATTCTCTGCCACATGGACTTGCTGGTCACTGTCTGACCAATGTTGACAAAGACTGTGGCATGGACTCTGATGATTTCCAATGGCAAGGATACCAACTCCCCCAGTGAACTTTGGATTCCACACACCCGGAAAGCCCCTCTTGTCATACCCCCCCCCCAACACGTACCCCAACACAAATAAAAACTTACACGATCAAGAGATGATGCCTACATTTTGCATTATTACATTACATGTGTCTTGTAAAGTCTAACCATGCCTGAGTTCTCATATGACTTCAACCATCCATACCCTGGGGCCTGAGTCTGGCACAGGACACACATGGGTCACAATGTATTAGGCAAGACAGACATGGAGCACCATACACACCCGTGATGGGCCCAACCAGCTGAGGGGGTGGCCGCACAACCGTGCCGACAGACATATTGAGTACAGCAACAGTCATGCGCAGAGGTCAGGGATCATGTGGAGTGTCCTGGGGGGCACCCAGGTATGTGTAGACAGGTGGCAGAACCATGTCCTGCAAGCTTGAGTCAGGTGGATGCAGAGAATGGTGGCCTGGCCAACGTTGGATGCATGGGGATGGCACATGTCACAATACCCACACAGTCATGGACATCATGCACAATACAGAGTCTAATCCCAGACAAACAGCTTGCATCTTGCTACTCTACACATAGACACATAGCCACTATCACTGAGAACCATGCCAGACATGCCATATGCACCGCGGCAACACACCAGCATTGACTGAGAAGAGGCACCTTGGAGGCATAGGGACACCTTTATTAGTCATGTATTCCGGAATGCAGAGGCAACTCGGAGTACACATACACAGGTCATGTGGAGTAACATGTGGGTCCAACACTGGCACCCCCCTTCTGCACCACAAATGCTTGATATCCATGGAACTGGCACACAAGTGTCGGGTAACAGCTAAACACCCCCTGCTGCTCACGGAGAGGCTGCCATACACCATTGATCCTCTGATGTGGAAGTCCCACACCATGTCAAGCCAATGCAAACCGTATGTGTCCTAGGGCAGTGTTACACACATTGATGCCTTCATCACAATCCACTATCCCATTACAGATGACTGTCAACAAGTCTGACCATCTATTCAGGTGAATACAGCTGCATGTCATGTGTCCCATGGTGATGCGACATGTCTGCAGAGGAACCAAACATCGACAGGGGCAGTGTGCACACATCGTAAACAACTGCCACACCCAATACACCCCTGATGCATCCCTTACCCTAAGGAGACTTCCAAACTTGTCCATGCGTGTAACACTGAGTCAGCACACGATGACGTGTCCATGAGGAATAGCAGTGCCACAACAATGCAACCAGCAGACGGCATGCGCAAGTACCTGGGGATGAGAGACACACAAGAAGTCAGCCACAAAAAGCTCATCCACTTGCATGTGCATGTACTCGACACATATGAGGATGACAACATGCTAGGTCACAATTATGGCTGTGGAAATACACTCATAACTGGCACCATCACTCGAGTGACACATCCACACACACCTCTGACTCACGTGGCATACATGCAGATGTACACACACATTGGAACACATGCCACACAAGGACCAATGCATGCACACTCAGACACTGGTACTCACCACTAAGCAAAGAAGTCGCGTATGAGCCGACTCCGGATGTCCTCTTGCGGCTCCACATCCTCCACATCACTAGCCCCATTGCCAAGCCCTTCGTCCTCCACGGGTGGATGGTCCTGATCATCTTGATCCAGGATGAGTGGCACAGCTTTCTCAACTGCCATGTTGTGCAGCATGCAGCAGGCCATGAAGATTTTGCAAACCTTCACCGGGGCATATGGGAGTGCGCCGCCGGTCTTGTGTAGGCACCTGAATCGGCTCTTCAGGAGGCCAAATGTCCTCTCTATCACTCGCCTTGTCCGGCCATGGGCGGTGTTGTAGCGGAGCTGGGCCGGCGTGCTGGGGTTGCGGAGAGGTGTGATCAGCCATAGCATGTTGGGATAGCCAGCGTCCCCTACATGGAAACCACATGGACATAAGTAGGACAGGAGAAGCAGTCGGGCAGGAAGTCTACGCAAAATACAGGACAGACAGAGTGTACCCACCAACAACACATGCTCGTTCGTTGCGCAGCTGCGTCATCATTTCAGGCACCCTGCTACGCCTCATGATGTAGGCATCGTGTGCTGATCCTGGAAAACGAGCACAGACATGTGAAATCACCATGTTGGACAGACACACCACAAGGGCATTGATGGAGTGGTAGTGCTTGCGATTCCTGTACGCCACCTCCTGTGCCTGTGGTGGTACCAAAGCCACATGTGTCCCATCTATGGACCCAATGACATGGGGCATCCCTCCCAGGGCATAGAATCCACGCTTGACACCTGTCAACTGTTCAGGAGTTGGGAAATGGATAAACTCATCCAGGTGAAGCAACATGGCCTCTAAAAAATCATGCAGCACACGGCTGAACATGGTCTGGGACATGCCACCAACATGAGCTATGGTATATTGAAAGGTACCCGTGGCAAAAAAATGTAGGGCTGCCATTACCTTCAGCTTGGGTGTCAGTGCCGTAGGATACCTGTGCAGCGGTTGCAGGTGTGGTGCCAGCCTTGCCGTCAACTCCTCAATCAACGGTTGGGGGAAGCGGTAGCAGCGTATACAGTCATTCTCCCGCATGACAGCCAAGTCCGGAATTGGTCGGGGAAGAGGCGGCGCTCTGCAGTAATTTGGAAGTGACAAGGAAGAGTGAGTGCACTACAACAACAATTTATATGTACTGAGCACATGTTAATCTGTCAATACACATATGCTACATACGGAGTCAGGTATGTGCTACATGCCCTAGACACGTATGGCTGCCAGGTGACACTCCTACCAAGACCCAGCTACACACGGGGATTGTAAACCTCCACATCCCATGGCATGGGACTAGCTGTGTCCCAGTGTAAGTGAACAGCCAGACGCAATACAGGAGTGACATACATCAACATATCAGCAGATGTAGGATGTTGATTGCAGAGACAGGTAGCGGAACACTAGAGCCACAGGTCACATGACATAACACTAGGGCAGCCCACACACCTTGCCATGAAGGTGTACATGTCATGACTGATCACACATACATTGAGAGTATGCAGACAGGTCCTTGTTACGCTACTCCGTGTCCCATGCATACATACACACCTTACATCCGATACCACATGTGGCCTGGTGTGCGTAACAGTGTGCCATGGCCATCTACACACAGACACATGTTGGTTGCAGCAACTGCAGATGCATTTGAGGGAACACCAACATCAAGCTAATGGTAACACACCACACATACATAACATAGTCACATCGTGCAACGTGGGTAGTCACATGTCAGGTGTGGTAACCCCTGTAGCGGGCATCAGGGGACACTTGCGTGTGTTGTTGACTGTGCCATGCCAGTGACGCTTATCTCAAGTGTTCTGTACGACATGCACACATGTCAAAGGAGTGAAGGGCATGTCTGGCACATAGTGCACCATCACACATAACATCTGTACACATCTCATCATACATCTATTGCCTTCACAACTCAGGAGTAATGTGCCATATCACAGCCTTTCACACCTGTGCCCCACACATGTAGTACTGCACAGACAATGCCTTGATGTCCATCCATGGACAAGTATGTCAGTTCTATTCCTTTCTGTGTGCTGTCTGTCACCACTGTTATGTGTGAAAGGCACCGTACATTCGCTCTGAGGGCGTGTGTACGTTCCCTATCACTATGGGAGTGCTGCCGTAGGCCTACCCATAGTGATAGTGAGCGTACGCGCGTGTGTACAGTCCGTATCACTATGGGTACGCATACGCGAGCACACCCATAGTGATAGTGAGCGTACACGCGTGTGTACGGTCCGTATCACTATGGGTACGCATACACGAGCACACCCATAGTGATAGTGAGCGTACAGGTGTGTGTACGGTCCGTATCACTATGGGTACGCATACGCGAGCACACCCATAGTGATAGTGAGCGTACACGCGTGTGTACGGTCTGTATCACTATGGGTTTGCTCGCGTATGCGTACCCATAGTAATACGGACCGTACACATGCCTGTACGGCCCGTTGCTATGCATTTGGGGTGCCCTAGGGGCCCGGAGCGCACCGTACCTGTGTGTGAATCTCCAAATTACATAGGGGACACATGAGGGACAAGTATGAAGCCAGAGATGCATGCTGGTTGCCATGGAGACCGAGTTTAAACTGTGAATTTGTTGAATGAGGTGGCCTGCAAAAGTCGGTTTGAAATAATCTACTTTGTTGCAAAGTTGTTGTTGAAATGACATCATGCTGAATTCTAAAAAAATCTAACCCCCTCACAGGGGTAGGTTTAAATGGATTGGAGGAAACATAGGATGTAAATGTGAGTGACCAATCACTCTGTACTCCTGTGCATGAAACAGGCCAGCAAGGCAGATATAAGGCAGCCAGGTCCCATGATAGAGCACTTGCCTGCACATCTTTTGATTCCACAACACTGCTGCTGCTCGTGATTCCCTGGCACCATGTCAAGGTCTGTGGAGAGGGCCCAGCCTTTCACCCTGGAGGAGAATGTGGCATTGCTGGATGTCATCCTCCCACAGTACCCCATGCTGTATGGCCGACCAGGGTTTCAGGAGAGTGCTGAGTCCACTAGCACAGACTGTGGCCCTTTTCTGTGACTGTGACTTCTGGCATTGTGTCCAGGTGTGACACACATGCATTGCACTGTAGGGTGGGTCCCAGGGGGGGAATGCCTAATGTCTCCCAGCCAGAGCATGCTGTGGTGCATGTCTGCCGTCCTCACTTGCATTGTGTTTACTGTGACAATCACTGCATGGTGCATGCCACATTCTGCCTGTCTAATCCTCCTGGGAATGTTGCTTCTACAGTCCTCATGTGATTCTGTGGTCACCCCAGTGTGACAGGTGACTGTACCCACAGATGTGTGTTTGTTCAGTGTACCTGTGCTGAGAGTGTCCACGTGATGTGTTCGTACCCTGGACATCGGTGTGTGTGTAAGTCCCCTGTCATGTGGGTGGGTGCATATGTGGAGTGTAGCACCCCAGCTGCATGAGGGATGGATATACCCTGCCCATCTGATGTGAGCAGGGAGCAGTGCTGTGTGTCTGACGTGCAGAGCCAGCCCCACACCTGTGAGCCCCCCCAGTCTAGTGGCACATGTGCAGAGTGAGGTTTGTAGCTGCAGTTGGCAATGGCAGGTGAATGTCCTGTGCCTGTGTGTGTCTGCGTACTCTGCTGAGGTAGCGTCAGTGGCCTGTGGCATGTGACTGCTTTGAGGTGCTGCACATAATCCTGGTGTACCTTCTGATGCACATAGTGAGTCTGGATCATTTATTGTGTCGTACCCCTCATGCCACCTGTGTACTTTCAATGGCACGTGGTGCGTTTGCCCTTACACAGAGGAAAATGTCCCTATGACAAAGGTGCAATGCTTTGGCTGCATACTATGCCTTGTTGAAACCAGCAAAATTGTTCTAATGTGTGTCTCTGTGACATGTGGCAGGTGTATTGATGTAGTCTCACTTTTTCAACCCCACAGGTAGGCGCCTCTGCCAAGGAGCAGATCTGGAGGGACGCCGTCAGTGCCGTGTGGAGGACGGATGGTCGCAAGCGGTGCCTGGCCCAGGTGAGAAAACACTGGCAGGATATCCGGTGCTGGACGCGGAGGATCGCACGGGTCCTGCTGGGGGACTCACCAGTGGGCCCTAAAAACCATGGGCGTCGCCGTCTGACCCACATCCACAATCGTGTGCTGGCGGTGGTCTTTCCTGACATGGACAGGCGCTTACGGGAGAAGCAGCAGCAGGAAGGGGGTAGGTACATGTGTGTTTGTTGTGTGTCACCAGCATTTGTAAGTGCGCAGTTGCATGGATACACTGCCAGTGTTTAAATGTGCGGTGCAGGTCCTGTCACCCACAGTATAGCGGTGCTGTCCTTCCTCCCTTCCCCTCCTTGCCATGTGTTCCCTGGTCTGTGTGTAGTCACTCTTTCACAAGGGTCATCTGGGCTGGCAGTTTATCCACGTGACCAATGCTTGCAGCATCATGTGTGGGGGTGGTGTGTAACAGGTTTTGGGACCTTGCCTGTGCCCTGTCCAGTTCAGTACTTGTGGGGTCCATGTCAATTGGCACTGATGCTGAGTCCAGACATAGGAGTATTTTGTTTGTTTGTTTATATCTTTATTCGAATGTAATACAATACATCCATAAAAGTACATTTTAAAACATACAGACATAACATATTCCTTTCGTATGAAGAGAAACCATCCATTTCATCAATGAAACGCAAGATAATGTGCAAGAGTTTTGTAAAACCAGGATAACACATAGGATACAACAAGTTAAAAATATAAATAATTATACAGAGTTAAAAAGGGATAAAAATACAACGATAGTAGCAGCATAATTAACCTTCCATACTTTTCCTGAAGGTGATAGCAAGTTTCAGAAAGCTACATATAAACAAAGTATAATCACTATTCAGGAGTTGGAGGTAATAAAGTGCTGGTTTAATTTGGGTAAATTGTAAATCCTTTAAACAAGGCTTCAAATACAATCTCCGAGGTACTAGATAATAAGGACAAACAAATAAAAAGTGTGCCAAATCTTGCGGAGACTTCCCGTCGCAGCCGCAAGCAGGTAACACTTGACCTCGGTGGGCTCCTTTTGGTACTGCCAACAGGAGATGAAATAAATCAAAACGGAACCTTATCAAGAGATAGCGTTCATACCCTGACATAGGCCAGGATAGGTATGGTTCCATTTGAAAACATGTCTTAAGTAGGGCGTGTTTCCTTACACTATCTTTCGTCAACTCGCCCTCCTCCCGGGCGAGATACCTAGTGGACATGAATGTCTTTTTCACAAAAATTACATCAGCTTTGGTTATAAAATTTGGGGATGAGAACAAATCCGGTCGCCCCATTTCAGTGAGGCGGTCGTTAATATACCTCAACCACGGAACCTTAAACCTACCGTCCCAGATTAGAGCTTCTTCTAGTATAGCATGAGTGAGAGGTATATCATCATTTAGCCAGGAGTTCAGCCAACATAACAGGGGATTTGCTGCTATTCTGTCACTCAGGAATGGTACACCTAATTCCTCGTGTACCGAGAAATTTCCGGTGCCCCTTGGCAGCCTCAATACCTTCTTTAAGAAGTTATTTTCTGTAACCTCCAGGGCTCGTGTCTGGCAGTAACCCCATATCTCACTGCCATAGCAGGCGATGGCGACACTTTTGGCTTGATATAGTTTGAGCAAAGCGGCCACCGGACTGTTGCCCATTTTTCTAGCAAAGCCAAGTATTGCTGCATTGACACGTATTACTTCGCCCTTTTTTTTAGCAATAGCTGGGCCCCACTCTAGTTGGTCGTCGAGAAGGACCCCGAGGTATGAGAAGGTTTTGGAATTTGGAATTCTTTCCCCATTTGTATGGAAAGAGTTGGGTTTACCTGACCCCTGGCCCATTTTCATAGTGTAGGACTTTGAATTATTGATACTTAAGCCTCTGGACTCCATGAATTCATAAAAAGAATTTAGAAGTTTCTGAAGACCAATTGCGGTCCTTGAAATAAGGACAGCGTCATCCGCATAGAGTAAGACTGGGATACCTTTTTTGCCTACATAGGGGTAATCTGCACCTGTTCTCAACAGACAGTCCTCCAGCTCATTTATATACAAATTGAAGAGAAATGGTGCTAGAATACATCCTTGACGGACGCCCCTATTAATTCTGATGTCCCCTGTCACCTTCAGGTCTTGTGAGTAACGGACGTTGGCTCTTGTATCTGAGTGCAAATCGATCAGGACATAAACTAAGTTCTGATCAATGCCCATTTTCAACATAATGTCCCATAATTTACCTCTGTCCACACAGTCAAATGCGGACGATAGGTCCATAAAGGCCATGTGTATGGTTCCCTGGCGGGCTAGAGTGTATTTACTTACAATTAAATACAGGTTCAGACACTGGGTCACTGTTGAGTGGCCTGGTCTGAAACCGTATTGTATTGAAGATAAAATATTTTTCTCTTTTGCCCATGTTGTAAGTCTGTTCAAAAGCACACCCCCTACCACTTTTGCTACAGAGTTAATTAAGGATATTGGTCTGTAGCATGTCGGGCTGCCACGATCACCCTTTTTAAACACGGGGACAATAGTTGATTGTCCCCAGGATTTTGGGCACCCGGATATTACAGCTGCATT
The DNA here is from genome assembly GCF_964204655.1 of Triturus cristatus. Taxonomy (NCBI): domain Eukaryota; kingdom Metazoa; phylum Chordata; class Amphibia; order Caudata; family Salamandridae; genus Triturus; species Triturus cristatus. The sequence goes on along the minus strand of NC_140590.1, from coordinate 459,659,239 downwards.
TATTACATTTGTAAGGATAGGAGCCCATAATTGAATACTGGATTTAAAAAGATCCGGAGGAAGGCCATCCGGACCAGGTGCCTTATTGCTAGTTAAACCTTGGATTGCCTTTTCTACTTCGTTGATTGAAAAACAGGGTGGCTTCTCCTCTAAAATTAAGAATTCATGATCTGAAAGTTGATCATGACTTTTAAAAATTGCACTAAAATGAGACACCCAATCTGCCTCTGGGATATTTGTGCCTATTGCAGTATCACTTGGGTTGTCAAACAAAGGTTTGTTGACAATCTCCCAGAATTTGCTGCTATTTCCCAGGACAGCTGGGTCAAGTAGGGACTCCCAAGTACTGACCTTAATTTCCTTTTTCCGCTTTTCTAATGCTGTTTTATAGGTATAGCGGAGGATCCTGATTTCGCCTAGATCTCTAGGTTCGTTTTTTAACGCCATCCTTAAATTTCTATTTGCGACGGAGCATGCATGATCAAACCATTTAGGGTGACTATCAACTTGCCCATTTGCTGGAACCAGTAACATAGAGCTTACTATTAACGCTACACCTTCAAAAGTGACTAAAGTTTGCTTTGGAGACATAGAAGTTGAGGCACAGGTCGCTAATTCCTCACCACATAACTTATTAATATCATTATAAAACTTTTCTTGATTTACCCTATGCCATTTCAAACGACGTTTACCATTTATACATTGTAGAATTCCCCTGTCTTTACATTGTTTACGTAATTCAAATATACCACCATTCAAATTGATAGAAATGGGGTTGTGATCACTGTAAATATTCATGTGAATAGTAAAGCAGGAGATCTGGTTTACAAGGTCAACAGATAATAATATATGGTCAATAAAAGACCCATAACGTGACCCTTTAAACGTCGGGACATCAAAAACTTTGGATTCTGACACCAAAGACATGGCTACAAACAAGTTATATTCATTGAGTAAATCATTAAGAAGGGAACCGCGTCTAGTATGATCAAAGTGAAAACCATCCATGTTGTTACACCCGAGGGATCCCATTGGGGTTTCTCTTGGGTTACCGCACGGATGTACATTAAAGTCACCTACAATCAATACTTTACAAGGTAATATGTCTGTTCCTTCTTTCAACATTTCCTTCAATAATAGAATGTTACATTCCCCTTGGCTAGATGTGGCGTTATAAAAATTGATTAAAGTCAAAGCATTTTTGCCTCTCTTCAATATAAGCACTTGAAGGTTACTATTTACATGTTGGTGAATGGTTATATCACAAGACAGGGCCATGTTTATAAAAATGGCCAGGCCCCCTTTTGCTCTGCCACTAGTAGAGGGGGATGCTGGCCTAAGGAAACTTTGGTACCCTTCGATGAAGGCAGTATTTTCTTCTAACCATGTTTCTTGGAGACATATAATCGCATATTTTTTAACAAAAACAAGCCAGGCAGGGTCGCATATCTTGTCTGCCAAGCCTGCAATGTTCCAAGAAACTAAACTCATTTTACAACCATCATCATTCTGATTGCTTGGCATGGAAGAGCCTGTAGCCCCAGCATGAATCTCATAATTAATTAAGCCATGATTAAATGTTTCGTTAATACAGTCTCCTTGAGTAGTTAGTTGTATACTACGAGCAAAATTAGTTGGTACATTAATAGTAACACCAGCCAGGATGAAACCACTATTGGATATGGCTAAATCAGTGGATGAAATCCTATCCAAGGTCTCAGCCATACCCACTGGCTCCTCCCCGGGTGGCTGTAAACTTCAATCGCAAGTATCCAAACCACTAAGGATATTAAACCGGTTAGAAACTTCCAGTGGGGTGAAAGGTGCCGGGTGATCCCAGCTCCTATGTGCAGGGAAACCTGGCCTAGTTGGTACCATATTCCACTCAGGGTCTTCTAACGTTGTGGCTAAATTCCTGAGATTCGACATATCGGGGAATTTAATACTAGGTAATGTGAAACCCCTAGTCTGATGGGGAAATACAGCAGATCGTGGATAGAAATAGGTCAGGGGACGTGGAATAATGCAGCTACCTGAGTTGACCCCTGGCCAGCTCAAGACATGACGTACTGCATTTTGGTCTCTAAAGTTTATCACAACCACATCCCCCCTAATGTCCTTAGGTCTACCCCCCAACCATTGAAGCCGGCGTACATGAATTATTTCGCCGTTAATGTTACTAGTGATCGGCCTATGTAATGCCAGCCAATGTACTATTTTATTCTTTAGTTGGAAGAAACCTTCTCTCTTATTTACTGAAAGCTCAGGTACCCCCGTTAGAATCACAACATAGGGAACAGCCTCAGGTGGAAGATCCGGTAAGGGTCCCCTAGGCTGATTCCCTTGAATCTGCCTCCTGCCACCCTCCTCGTGTCTCAGTAACCCATCTGAACATTTACCCGTGTCGTTAGTAATATTATTTTCAGGGATTGTAGAGTGGGAAGTAGTATTAACTGGTGCATTACACACAGGAGGATTTGGCTGATTAGTAATACTATTACTTGGAGTAAGATTAGGGATCAGAACTGGCGCTCTTGTTAAATTACTACCAGGGGACAGGTCGCCTAATGATGAATTAATAGGAACTAAATTTACGACTAACCCCTTGTCAATTAGTGGAGGTCGGTTTTTAACAACAGGATTCACCCCAGAAGAGTGAGCTTGAGCCTGATCGGGTTCTGATTGAGCCTTTAATTGAATAGGGCAAGACTTCCTATCAAGGTCTGCTTCAATTTTCCCTAGTCGATTCTCGATTTTTTCCAACCTTTCTACAATTGCTAGGGTATAAGAGCGCAATATCAGTTCGAAAGTGTCCACAAAGTTACTAGTAATTTTGATATTGGACCCATTATCTTTAGGACAATGTTCAGTGCTGTGTGCCACCTCCGTATGTGTCGAGATCGGCACTGGTATAAGAACAGTGTCTGGTCCGGGCACGTCCTTAGTAGTTACAGTGGATATAGCTTTAGAACTGAAAGGGGTCACCTTCTTCCCAGAAGCTGAATGGCTCATCCTTTGTTTTATAAGTTCCATCCCTTTACATCTCCTTTTAGCAGGTGGTGGGAGTTGCCTTACTGCTTGTACAGCTTTCCTCGGTTTTTTAGGCTTGTAGGAGGTAGGTGGCACAATTTTTGAGGTTCCTGGAGAACTGGGTAGATCAAGTGACGAATCAATAATAACTGTTCCAATAAAGGGAGTACCTGGTGCTACACATTCTCTCAACAAGAGTGGTACACCTTCTGTGCTTAAGGTATCGTCAGCAAGGGCTGGTACAGGAATGCAATCATTTACAGGGGTAGTTGTAGAACTGAGCTCAGACAATGCCCTGGTTTTGATAATTTCGATAGAGCGTCTGCGCTCGAGTCGTCGCTCTGCTAAGGAGGACTCGATTGTTCCTGTGAATGGAGTCTTGATTAAATAATTATCCAAGGTACCGTTCATTACGGTTCCCAGTCTATCAACCGTGGCAAGAAATGGGCTCGGCACGCTTGTGGTCATAGTGATAACTATATCAGATACTCAAGTTGTCACGGTAATAATGTAAATGTAACTCACAGTGAGATGTCTTCCTAGGTTTCTGCGTCTGAGCAGGGTGTTGCGCCGGGGCCGGTCTCGGCGGTCCACGGAGGGCCACAGAGGGCCCGCCCTTTGCCCGGGCTTAGCCCGGCGTCGTCCCGCGCGCGTCCCGCGAAGCGGGTCTGCCTGTGATTTATGGCGCCTCCTGGCGCTTGTACCGCGTCAAATTGGTCGCGCCGCCGCTGAGGCTGCCGGGATTTGCAGTCCCGGGGCGGCGACGCGGAAGAAGGAGCTCGGTGTCGTGCCCTGAAGACTCTTGGCGGTGGCGGCGATGGTGCCCTGGCTGTGGCGTCACTCACAGGTAAGTGATGGCTCTAGTGGTCGTCCCCCCGCTCCGCCGGTCTGCCTGTGATTTATGGCGCCTCCTGGCGCTTGTACCGCGTCAAATTGGTCGCGCCGCCGCTGAGGCTGCCGGGATTTGCAGTCCCGGGGCGGCGACGCGGAAGAAGGAGCTCGGTGTCGTGCCCTGAAGACTCTTGGCGGTGGCGGCGATGGTGCCCTGGCTGTGGCGTCACTCACAGGTAAGTGATGGCTCTAGTGGTCGTCCCCCCGCTCCGCCGGTCTGCCTGTGATTTATGGCGCCTCCTGGCGCTTGTACCGCGTCAAATTGGTCGCGCCGCCGCTGAGGCTGCCGGGATTTGCAGTCCCGGGGCGGCGACGCGGAAGAAGGAGCTCGGTGTCGTGCCCTGAAGACTCTTGGCGGTGGCGGCGATGGTGCCCTGGCTGTGGCGTCACTCACAGGTAAGTGATGGCTCTAGTGGTCGTCCCCCCGCTCCGCCGGTCTGCCTGTGATTTATGGCGCCTCCTGGCGCTTGTACCGCGTCAAATTGGTCGCGCCGCCGCTGAGGCTGCCGGGATTTGCAGTCCCGGGGCGGCGACGCGGAAGAAGGAGCTCGGTGTCGTGCCCTGAAGACTCTTGGCGGTGGCGGCGATGGTGCCCTGGCTGTGGCGTCACTCACAGGTAAGTGATGGCTCTAGTGGTCGTCCCCCCGCTCCGCCGGTCTGCCTGTGATTTATGGCGCCTCCTGGCGCTTGTACCGCGTCAAATTGGTCGCGCCGCCGCTGAGGCTGCCGGGATTTGCAGTCCCGGGGCGGCGACGCGGAAGAAGGAGCTCGGTGTCGTGCCCTGAAGACTCTTGGCGGTGGCGGCGATGGTGCCCTGGCTGTGGCGTCACTCACAGGTAAGTGATGGCTCTAGTGGTCGTCCCCCCGCTCCGCCGGTCTGCCTGTGATTTATGGCGCCTCCTGGCGCTTGTACCGCGTCAAATTGGTCGCGCCGCCGCTGAGGCTGCCGGGATTTGCAGTCCCGGGGCGGCGACGCGGAAGAAGGAGCTCGGTGTCGTGCCCTGAAGACTCTTGGCGGTGGCGGCGATGGTGCCCTGGCTGTGGCGTCACTCACAGGTAAGTGATGGCTCTAGTGGTCGTCCCCCCGCTCCGCCGGTCTGCCTGTGATTTATGGCGCCTCCTGGCGCTTGTACCGCGTCAAATTGGTCGCGCCGCCGCTGAGGCTGCCGGGATTTGCAGTCCCGGGGCGGCGACGCGGAAGAAGGAGCTCGGTGTCGTGCCCTGAAGACTCTTGGCGGTGGCGGCGATGGTGCCCTGGCTGTGGCGTCACTCACAGGTAAGTGATGGCTCTAGTGGTCGTGAGTATGTCTCTGAAGTGTAATGCCTTACAGCAAGCATGTCCTATGTTGTGGCCTGTGACATGATGTGCATGAGTGTGCGATACGCAGAGTGCAGGGATGGTGGCCTGTGTTGCAGTCATTACCATTCAGGACCATGGAATATTGTGGCCACTACTGTCCCCTGGGGCATATTTTGCTAGGTATCATGTGTGTCATCACAATATGTGGACACTCTCAGTGTCTACAGCATAGGATGTGCTCTGTGCCATTGTCCCCTGTCACCATGTATATTTACGTAACGTGTTCTACAAGTGTCCACTGTACAGCCTGACCTAATTTTCCGCGTTCATACTCACGGTGGCCAGTGCCTGTGTGTCTTGTTACAATTATCTGATGATGGCATTTGTAAATGAGATCCTTGTACAGGCGCACATGGGGTATTTTGGGTCCAATATGGGTTTCTTGCAGCCCATGTGTATTTCTCCCAGACTAAGAGATGCAAGTGCTTCCTGTGTCTCATCATATTGTCTCATGTAGGGGGTGGTTGGTGCGGGCAAGGCCTACATGTCGACACCTGAAATCTCATTGCTTGGTCTGGCCAGTGTGTGATGTTTGTCTGGACATACACTCAAGGTGCAGTGACCCATTCATGTTGGGCATGTCTTTAAGTATTACCTTTGCAGCATGTGCCTCAAGTTCATGGAGATGGTCCCTGCTCATCCCTAGTTACGGGAACGCCGTGTGGTGCAGATGCAGTGCTGGATTGTCCCCAGAGCCTGGCTCCTCTGTCCAAATCCACATCATGTCATTTGCAAATGTGTCATGCTCTCCATGGTTTTTCAGTGGCATGGTGGGTGAACCAACTGTGTGTTGCAGGGCCTATATATGTACCTTGTATTGTAGATGTTACTCATCTTTCTTTTCAGGCTATGCACTGTAACCTATGTAGATTTGACTCATGTGACATATATATACAGGTGTGTGATTAATTCCTGTTTCTTCACCTTGCCCACAGCATCGTCGGGGGACACGGATGGAGACACCGGCACAGACCGTGCGGAGGGACCGAGCACCAGTGCCAGCAGTGACATCTTACCTGGCACATCGAGTGGAACTGAGGCCGAGGGGAGTGAGCCGGAGGACCTGTCCACTGCCACCACAGAATATGAAGCTGACGGGTCCGAGGCTGAGCTCTCCGAGGGGGCGGAGGCTGCTCCAACAGCTGACAGCAGCACAACATCTCTCCCCGCCCCCTCCATTGCCATCAGCGGCCTCCCACTTGCTTGTGTCCCTTCCTGGCGTGCTAGGTCACCACGTGTCTCCTTCCTGCCAGGCACCGCACCCCCTGCCCCTGTCTCCACTGCTTCCGCCAATGCTGAGTCTGTGGACATCCTGCGGCAGTTGCAGGTTGGTCAGGCTGCGATGCTTAATGTCCTCCATGGCCACAGCTGAGTGCTCAACAACATGGAGGCATACTTGGAGGGCATTTCAGCATCGCAGGCTGACCAACGCAACTTGCTGCGGTCTATTGACTCAACACTGACTGCAGCAGTGGGTCTCCTGCAGCACTTCATCCCACCCCCTACCCATGCCCCATCCACACTTCCCACTCCCATGCCTGTCCCACGTACACCCAGACGTCAGCATGCACACACCCCGCCAGACACAGGCACCACACCAGCAGGGAAGGACAAGCGCACACCTCCTGGCACGCACACACAGGGTGAAGAAGGCACACCCACTGGGTCGGGGGGCAAACGTAAGACGCGCAGCCAGAGTGGGAGTCCGCATTCTCCAAAATCCACTCCCTCCAAATCCACTCCCCTCAGCTCTCCTGGCCACAAATCCAGCAAAGACTCCTTCATGGCCGCTCTGTCCCTGAGCCCCACAGTGACACCACCCCGCAAGCGGTCAAAGGAGTCCCCGGTCAGGGTGGTTGAGTCCCCCCCCCTGTCCACACCCTCTCCGGGTAGCGCTGCGACCCATCCCTGTGACCCCCCCTCCTTGGGGCCTGTGGTTCCTTCAGGTGAAGGGGAGACGCTGGGCGACCTGGCAGAAGTGTGCAGCGCCATGCTCCAATCCACCTTTGGCGCTGCCCCACCCCCTGTGTTGGAGTCGTCCGTCCCTGCACCCACAACACCTACCCTTGCCCCTCCTGTCTCTGCGGTGCCTGGTCCTTCCCCCCAACATGATGCCCCACCCCCCCTGTGGAAGACAAAGGAGTCCGACTGTGCAGGCAAGCTAGGGGACACACGTCCCACTGTGTCCCCCATCCGGATTTGAGTCATGGACTGCCCTATGGGCCTTGTATATATTGACATTTATGATGAATCTTACTTACATCCTGCTGAATAAAGCAATTTGTTTTTTCCATGGAACACTACTGTTTATCTGGTATGGCTGTTGGTGGACCTGCTCCATGCTTTTGGGTGGTGATAATGTGTTGGGTGTTTGGGAAATGTAGTCTTGTGCTGGTCATAGGGTGGACCCTGGTATCTGTGTGCCATCACAAGCTGTTGGCTAAATTACTTTGTTCATGTAAGCAGTTACTGCATGGTGACATCGTCCCAAGGTGTGTTCCTTCCTCTGTGTAACCTGACTTCTTCCCTGCAGGGTGTTTCCAATATGTGGTGCTGAGCTGTGTCTACATCAGCTGGGTGTGTGACGGACTCCTTCAACTTTGCACATGCATGCTGAGCGATGTCTCCACCTGCATCATTCGTGGCATCCTTGGTGGTCACTGTACTTGTGTATGTACACTGTTGAAATGACTTCATGTGAACATGTTCTCTATTAGGCGCTATGCATGTGTGTACTCCCAGCCTCGCACACATGTGGTACATGTACTGCAGGGTCTTTGTGCACCTGACTGACATTTGTGGGCATTGTATCTGTGGGTACTCCACCCTTTGCGTTCCATGGGCACTGCTGGGAGTGATAGGCACCCACCCCTCCTGCGTCTGGGCACTGCTGGGAGTACTCTGCACCCACCCCTCCTGTGTCTGGGCACTGCTGGGAGTGATAGGCACCCACCCCTCCTGCGTCTGGGCACTGCTGGGAGCGATAGGCACCCACCCCTCCTGCGTCTGGGCACTGCTGGGAGGACTCTGCACCCACCCCTCCTGTGTCTGGGCACTGCTGGGAGTGATAGGCACCCACCCCTCCTGCGTCTGGGCACTGCTGGGAGGACTCTGCACCCACCCCTCCTGTGTCTGGGCACTGCTGGGAGTGATAGGCACCCACCCCTCCTGCGTCTGGGCACTGCTGGGAGGACTCTGCACCCACCCCTCCTGCGTCTGGGCACTGCTGGGAGGACTCTACACCCACCCCTCCTGCGTCTGGGCACTGCTGGGAGGACTCTACACCCACCCCGCCTGCGTCTGGGCACTGCTGGGAGGACCCTGCACCCACCCCTCCTGCGTCTGGCCATGTACGCTCCAAACATACACGGGTGGGGGTACGGTCCATACATACACTGTTGGGGTAGTGGTACGCTCCATACATACGCGGGTGGGGGTACGGTCCGTACATACACTGTTGGGGTGGGGGTACGCTCCATACATACGCGGGTGGGGGTAAGGTCCGTACATACACTGTTGGGGTGGGGGTACGCTCCATACATACGCGGGTGGGGGTACGGTCCGTACATACACTGTTGGGGTGGGGGTACGCTCCATACATACGCGGGTGGGGGTACGGTCCGTACATACACTGTTGGGGTGGGGGTATGCTCCATACATACGCGGGTGGAGGTACGGTCCGTACATACACTGTTGGGGTAGGGGTACGCTCCATACATACGCGGGTGAGGGTACGGTCCGTACATACACTGTTGGGGTGGGGGTACGCTTCATACATACGCGGGTGGGGGTACGGTCCGTACATACACTTTTGGGGTGGGGGTACGCTCCATACATACGCGGGTGGGGGTACGGTCCGTACATACACTGTTGGGGTGGGGGTATGCTCCATACATACGCGGGTGGGGGTACGGTCCGTACATACACTGTTGGGGTGGGGGTACGCTCCATACATACGTGGGTGAGGGTACGGTCCGTACATACACTGTTGGGGTGGGGGTACACTCCATACATACGCGGGTGGGGGTATGGTCCGTACATACACTGTTGGGGTGGGGGTACGCTCCATACATACGCGGGTGGGGTACAGTCCGTACATACACTGTTGGGGTGGGGGTACGCTCCACACATACGCGGGTGAGGGTACGCTCTGTACATACACTGTTGGGGTGGGTGTACGCTCCATACATACGCGGGTGAGGGTACGGTCCGTAAATCCACTGTTGGGGTGGGGGTACGCTCCATACATACGCGGGTGAGGGTACGGTCCATACATACACTGTTGGGGTGGGGGTACGCTCCATACATACGTGGGTGGGGGTACGTTCCGTACGTACCCGTGCCCACGCTGTAGAATGCTTGTGCGGCCCGTACCCAGGCCTTTGGCACATGGGTACGGCCCGTACCGCCATTGTTGGGGTGACGTAGGTGTGGGCATGGTACGACTCGTATCCACGCTCTTAAGGCGTGGGTACGGTACGTACCTGTATTGTTGTGTTGCCGGTTCGCGTCATCGCCCACTTCAGTTGTGGCGGACGCTGGCGTTGCTGGACACGCCCCCACCCCCTCGCAGTGACCAGGGCCTGGAGGTCAGGTATGTCCAGGGCATGTGAGCTGTGTGACTTGGGTGGGGGTTTTGTGTCCTGCCCCCCCCCCTTTGCCCCTTGGTGTTGTTCTGACCTTCTGCGGCGTCTGCGTCGGTACCTGTAGAGGAGGTCGACTGCTATGAGGGCCGGGATGACACGTAGGTTCGGGTCCATGTCTGTCCGTGGCGTACAGGTGCTCCTTGTGCGCGTCGTCCTGATTTCCCGGCAGTTTTTGGCTGCCGGGAAATATTCTCCGTGCGGGATGACGTCGGTGCGAATCGTACTTCCTGGTTCGTGGAACGCAGGCTGCATGCGTCCCGACGTCACGTCGGCGCTGTTCCGGATGTCATTTGTATGTTTATTTTCCTCGGTTGGTGTTTTGTACGACTCGTACGGAAATAGTGTTTCCGTGCGAATCGTACTTGCATGTTTGTAAAGTTTTACAACCGGGTACGAGTCGGACGGAGAAAACCCTCCGACCGACGGTTCGTACCCGGTTTCTCCAGGATCCGAATCGGCACCTTGGTTGTTAGGACTGGAAATGGCTGATGCCCCAATTGCATGTGGCTTGCTGGCAATCCTAGTTGCAAGGGAACATCTTACTCGGTGCCCCAATGTGTAGCAATTTAGGAAGTAAAAACTTGATTATAAAAATAAATGTCATGACCTCACTCCACTCAACATCAATAGTTAATGAGGTATACAGCTCAGATTCAGTGTTATTCCTTTCTTTCATGTCTCCCACTGTATTTTAGTGCTGGTAGTTTTACTTGTCACAGGTTCTCTGTTATATCACAATTGTAGGTTTCAGTAGCCCAAAGTCTAATGTTCTAACGCATTGTGGTCATTCCAGGTATTTTGTAATAGTTGCTCACTTTTTCAGGGACGGCTGGTATTCATGGTCATAAGGGTCGGTGCCCTGCCAGATATGGGAGGAGAAATGAGAAGGAGAATGGCAGGAGCAGTTCAGCACTGATGCTTGTATCAGTGCATGATATTGAAAGTCATGCCTTTTTGGGGAGATGAGTGAATGTACGCATGTGCCATAATATTCGCCCTTCAGGCTCAGGTTAGGATATCTGCGTAATCAGTGGGGCATGGTTATATTTCAGATCCGCAGTAATCTTCTGCCCTTGGGCGCTACTTAAGTGGCCCAGGGGGGAGTCAGGATATTCTTCTTTAGTTACGGGAATAGGGCGGATCCTTGAAGCATTTGTCTTTTTGGCAACACCCATTTTACATTTTCTTTCAGACAGGCTGGAGGGCCTGGGGTGGAGTCTGGCAGACCGCAGCTGGTTTGATTCTCGGGGTGTGTATTGTTTTTCAAAGATTTGCATACTTGGAATGCTGTGAGGCCCATGTTACCCTGCTGCCTACTCCTTCATCTAACACAGGCCTGGGGCTTGTGAGTAAAATGAGCAGCGTTTCTGTGTTGACGGAACTTTGGAAGCTGCAGCTTTGCTAAGTGGAGGATCAAATGCCCCATAGGAGGGTGAGGGAGGAAGACCCCTTTGGTCAAACGTTTTCCGTGGTACGTCCTCCACTGTTACGCCTAAGTGTGTGCTCCTCACCTCCTCGCTGGTTTATCAAGATCTCCCATAACGTCCTTTCTTTCCAACCCCCGAACTACAACTTGTCCTGTGGAAAATAATGTTGACTCACCTGAGATCTGGGGACTACTGGACTTAGATTTACCAGACAGTGCGTCCAGCCATTTTCACAAACAACAGCAGATACCTCTCATTCCCACTATTATAACAATTACCACCGGGGTGGGGGGGTAAATGCAGTTCCGTCAAAAAGTGCTGTGGTGGGTGAAAATACTGGTCCCTCACTAAATCCATCTATAAATAGACCAGTTACTCGCGGGAGGCCAGGAGGGGTGAGTAAACCAAGGGCCGGGTGTGAAAAGGAAAGGCCAGCTACCTGGAGGGAAGGCAAAACGGTCAAGGGTGGAACCACTTCCCACGAATACATCTGGAACCCAGGGGCTGACCAACGAAGACATGAAGTTATTCCTTGAATCCATGCAGAACACACTTAAAGATGTTATGGATATCAAGTTAGGCCCAATTATCCATCGGTTGACCTTGATTGAAAAGAGTATTTCTCAATTTACAAATAGCACATCAAGGAGGCGGAAATAAATCCCCAAAGGGCTCTCTTGACACGGGATAGTCCAAATTTGGGAACCTTATCTACAATCCCTGAGGATAATCCACCCCTCCTACCAAGGCCCGAGTGTAATAAATTACACTCTCGACTGGCCTCGTCCAGGTTCACAACCCCAGGTCTAGATGAAAGCTTGGGCGCACAAAATCAACAAGGGAGAAATATAAATGAGAACCAAAATTCACAAGAAAAAAAGATGTCCTGAAGAAATCTATGCATAGTTTGCCTAATATCTGTTTACCACCAGAGTCAACACCATATGTGGAGGTATTTGGGAACGTGCCAACTCTCCCCCAGGGTGGGAGGGAGGATTATAGCCAACTGAAAAATAAGGTAGTACGCTGGTTAACATACAATACGGCACTTGGTAAAAGGGCAGATAGGTACATAAATATGGTGCGAAGGGTTAATTGGGTGGGTAGTTCTCGTAAATCTTTTCATGGTGATTGTGTCATCATTATTTTTAACCAACCCCAATTTGCAGAAAGAATTTTGTTTTCTACCACTGATAACTCACTCCATGCCAACAAACCGTCGATTATGGCCCTACCCCTAGGCCTTTTCTATAAACCCCACCCCATGAGTCATAACTTTTTGGCAAATACTGGAAATGGCCCAGAAAATAGTGTTATGTCATTAGGCCAATCATCAAGGAATACAGTTATGAACTGGGCACCAGAAATAAAGCACTGGAATGATCGTGGATATGGTCCTCGGGATCCACTCTTGTCGTTTTGTTCTGATTTTGAGTTAGCTAATCGTTTTGCACCCCTGACAACCCTAGATGCCTGTGATTGACTTAGCCCTGAATCTGACCCACCGAATCCAGTGACACCTCATAATTTGACCTTTATTTCTTGGAACATAGCGGGCGTAAATACGAAATTAAATATTAATGTATGGCCAAAAATGTTAAAAAATTCACTAATTATTTGTTTACAGGAAACCTGGCACACTGAACCTTCTTATATTGACGGCTTCTCATTAATTCATACACAAGCAACACCTTCTCAAACTGGAAGGGCAAAGTGTGGTTTAGCAGTTCTACTTTCGATTACATGTCCATTAACCCTAAGAAAGTATATACCAACTCATGACATTTTTTTGAACCAGGTTAAGAGAGATTATTTTTTGATTTGGGATGGAGATTTTAATATCAGGAGATGTGGTGACGTAGATGGAAAATTATGTGGACATGGGACTAGGGAGGGTGGAAGTTATACACATTTCCCACATAACGCATACGCAAAGCAATTAATAGGATAATCAATAAATACAATCTAGAAGTGGTGGACCAATCACTATCAGAGGGCACTTTAGAGCTACCAACCTTTGTAGGGCATGGTCAATGTTTAATTATTGATCATATACTAATCTCGGCACACGGCCAAAAACAAATAGTGGAAATGGAGGTAAAAAAGAGTTGCCTAAGCGACCACCATCCATTGATTTTAATATTTAGATTATATGAAATACCCCAGACAGGGCCATGCCTAGCACCGACTATAATAACGCAGGGAAAGAATGGTCTCGATTAAATGGTCTGGTATAAATCCAAACGTATTAGTGGAGAGATTGCTGATTGACTGCAAAAATGATATAGAAATATGTAACAGGGAGGATTCATCAAATAAACAGATCATTAGGGCTTTCTGTAACATTACCTCTGTAATATCCCAGGGACTAAAAAAGAAGAGCAAAAAGATAGAAAGAAAACAGTTAGCTGGTTTGACTCAGAATGTACGGACGCAAACCGGCAATTAAAAAATGCTCTGAATATTAAACCAGAGATAGAGAACAGGTTAAAAACCGTAGGATGATGTAAACAGACCATTGATAAGAGAAAAGGGAGATTCAAAACGAGGCATGGGAATAATTGATGCAGGCTGCAGATACAAGGGATTTATCGCTCTTTTGGAGAACAATAAATTACCCTATTTTAAAGATAGCGGTGCTATTAAAATCGAAAGTTTAGTACAACCCCAAGATTGGATAAGTCATTTCACAAAGGTTTTTAATCCAGATAAGGAACCATACATTTTAACATTAAATAATTTTGCACATGACATTTCCAATCCAACAGACATAAATGAGAATTTTATAACTATTGATACCCCAAATATGGACCCTATTACACTTGAAGAAGTTACGTTGGCCCTGGAAAAAAGTGCAAATTGTTGACGGGGTTCCTATAGATATCTTTAAATTCAAGATACGTTTTTGGGCCCTTATACTACAAAAAATATTTAATACTATTGCTGATGGCTTGATACCGAGATCATGGACTGAAAGTATTATCGTCCCGATATTTAAGAAGGGTAAAAGGAGTGATGCCAAATGTTATCGCCCAATTTCTCTCCTGGATAAAACTTCTAAGCTAATGGGCAGGATCCTATTGGAAAGGCTGGAATTGTGGGTAGAGGAACAACATATTCTTACCGAAACACAATATGGATTCCGCAGGGAAATAGGGACTGTAGAACAATGTATCAATTTACATGTATTGATTGGTAATTATACGATCGCAAAAAAGGGCTATTTACATCTTTGCTTTCTTAATCTTACAAGTGCTTTTGATTTGGTTAATCATTCCAAGCTGTGGCAAACAATAATTCACATGGGTGCCCCAAATGAAATTATTGTATACCTTTCACAAATCTATAGTCGCTTGAGCACCAGAGTTTGCTATGGGCTGGACAGAGAGTGCACCACAGGCTTTAGGGTAACCCGGGGTATCAGATAGGGTTGTGTGCTTGCCCCTCTTCTTTTCTCACTGTATATAAATGGGGTTGATAAGGACAACAACTAATTGCCGATGCACCAAAGGTTGGTAAATGCCACGTCCCAATCTTACTCTATGCGGATGAAGCAGTTCTTTTATCAAGAACTGCAAACGGGCTCCAGCTCCTCGTAGAAAAATGTGCAGATTTTATGTCTGAAAAAGACTTGGGGGTCTATTAGGATGTCGGGCGGTGCTGGCAGTGAGGAAAAATGAATTTTTTCTCACGTCCGCCATATTAGTATGGCCAAACATAGCCCATTTACCGTCCGCCGCGGTGCGACACGCACCGCCATCAAAGTGCGCCCGCCACCGCGGCGGTGGGAGCCAATAGAGACTCACCGCCGTGCGGAATGACGTCCGACCCGCTCCACAAATTAGGATGCCCCAAAAATCAGACGCACCGCAGCGGAGAAACCTCTCAACCAGAGATGGCGGAAGCTTGACAGCGGAGCGCGAAACCAGAGTCCCGGTCCACACCGCCCAGTCCCGACCTCCATGGATCCAGCTCTACACTTTTTTCTGGTGCTGTACCTGATACATCACCAACAACTCATGGACCGCCACGGACGCCACCATAGGTATGCAATAACACAAACACAACACACAACACATGGGCTGACACAGGGTCCAAATCCACACCAGACACCCTGGTGGGGACAGGAACACATCCACAAAGGCACCCACACATGACCCACCTGCCAGCAAGTCACCCTCCGAATTCTGGACACACATGTTCCGTGACCATGCAGCAATATCCTGGTCACCTCACTGCAGCGGTGAACACAAGGGAATACATGCGCACTATGCAGAAGGCAGGGCCAGCGCCAGGCATGGGCAGGGCACAAAGAGCACAGGGCCACACATACCTCCACCCACCACACACTAGCACGCCCTTTGAAGCCACATGCCATGTGCCCCTCCTGTGCACCCCCATGCACAACAAGAAGCCAGGTGAATTCACACCCTGCACCACACAACAAACAACCAGGGAGACAGCCACTGCAGGAGTGGCTAAAGAGGAACACAGCACAGTAGCACGGGGCCAGGGAATCACACACACCACAACAACACCACACTCAGGGCAACACAAATGAGTACAAGCACCAAATGAACACATACAAAGAACAAACATCCAAATGGACACACAGCCTGCCAAGTCACACATACATACCCCATACTGACACACAGACACATACACACACCACATGCCAACAGCAATGGAGCACAACAAATAGGAAAGCCAAAGTGGGGTGCACACAAATGGAAGGCCATGGAGACAAACAACAAGCATGTGTACATCACATGCAAGACAAGGAACAGAGAACAACACCCTCAGACCATCAAAGCACACATGGCTGGTACAGTCAGTGAAGTCAAACCACAGACATCACAGTACAACAACACAGGGAGACAGCAAGGCAAACCATGTATAGGCACAAGGATGAAAGGAAGGCCCTGAAGTCAAACTGTGAACAGCCACACATGTATACAACTACTTCACAGGAGTACACCAGCCGCACAACACACAGGGCCCATTGACATACTCCATGCCTGCCAAACACCAGTAGGAATCTACACACATACCCCCTTAACACCAGCAGCACACAACACCAGTGTAAAACACACTGAAGGCTGGCAATACTTGCCAGTCAATACACGCACAAACAATCTCACACACTGGAGGTAGTCACAAACATCACACACACACAGGGAAGCCAGAACAAATGTCTGCACAAAAACAACAGACAACACATAACACAACAGAAACACACACAGAACCACAACAAGTCACACACTCTGCATACTCACAAGTGACAAAAACAACAAGTAGGAGTCAGACAGAACTGCAAGGTCACACCAACACACCGCACAGTGCACAACATACAGCTCACACATGTGCATACAACCACATCCACAGGGCTGAACTATCAAAACAACAGGCATACAACTCCTGGGTGACACATGTGTGCAGTTGACAATGCAAGGGCATGCACACATCCACAGTTCCGACAAACTCACCCCCTTCACCCTGCACACTTCCTGACCATCCAAGAGCACACATAGAAAGTAAGCCCTGGGACTATGATGACTGGCCATCACAAGATGACCACACACATACACCACTGGGCACACATAAAGGAAAAATACACATACATGATGACCCTGGCCAGCCTGCCTGCAATACTGTGTATATAATCCCACTCTGTGCTGGCAGTGCCCCCCAACCTGACATGTGTACAATATAGCCAACACGAACAAATTAAGAAAATGACAACTGCTTTCCATTTAAAGTTGACATCATTGTCCCCCACAAGTATCTGGGTCAGGAAGAACTGAAGACCCTGTCACCCCTGTAAAAAATAGAGTAAGTGAGCCAAAACAGTGACTATGTTGAAGCGGCACACAGACCATGTGGCACAGTAAACCATATACACACAGCGAAATAACTTTATTCAGTAAGGACACTGACAAAATAGACAACAGGAGCAACTGTCTTTATTCACATATTGCACAGATAGGCACCATGAGAAGAGCAAGGCACAAAATGCAGAGCATGTCCATGAGAAGCTGCGCAGGCAAGGGCAAAAGAGCAGCGAACAACAAGTCCAGTGGCCAGGGCTAAATGCAGAGTATGTCCATGAGAGGCTGCACAGGCAAGGGCAAAACAGCAAGGCCAGTGGCCAGTCTATGGTGCAGAGTATGTCCATGAGAAGCTGCACAGGCAAGGGCAAAACAGCAGTGAACAACAAGGCCAGTGGCCAGGGCTAAGTGCAGAGTATGTCTATGAGAGGCTGCACAGGCAAGGGCAAAACAGCATGGCCAGTGGCCAGTCCAGGGTGCAGAGTATGTCCATGAGAAGCTGCACAGGCAAGGGCAAAACAGCAGTGAACAACAAGGTCAGTGGCCAGGGCTAAGTGCAGAGTATGTCCATGAGAAGCTGCACAGGCAAGGGCAAAACAGCAGTGAAGAACAAGGCCAGTGGCCAGGGCTATGTGCAGAGTATGTCCATGAGAAGCTGCACAGGGAATACTTGAACACAGCAAAGAGAAACAAGGCCAGTGGCAAAAACGAAGTGCAGGGTATGTCCCGGAGAGGCTGCACAGGGAATGTGTGTGACTGTACCTTTCCATATACCTTTCCATGTTCAGCAACACAGTCAGGGGGTAACAATGTGCTGTACAGGTCCACCTGTGTGAGAGACAGGTGTGTGAGGGTGACCACCACTCAGATTTGGCTGTCCGGGACCGCTTGGGTTGCTGCTGCTGTGTGCTTTGTGTGCTGTATCGTGACTTTGATGTATGTGGACCGTGGTCACTGTCGTCAGACGTGGCCAATGCCAGGGGGGTGGACAAAGGGACCGGAGCTGGACTGTGAGTATGTGCCTGTTGAAGGGCTGACGTCACTGTGGAGGACAAAGCCTGGACAGTCCGTGGCAGCCCACCCACGTCTGAATGTATGCCATCCATGAAAACAACCACCTGTGCCAATTTTTTGTTGTGGTCTATGAAGGCATTGAGGAGAGCTGTCTGGCCTACACACAGCTGGCACAAAAGGTCCACAGACTCAGCACCGATGGCAGCAGGGGGGACAGGGGCAGGGGCAGCAGTGCCAGGGGTGAAGGACACTCTTCCCCTCTTACTGAGGCGGACATGGGCAGCACCAGAGGAAGTGGCTGGAGGGTGGGCACTGGCTGCTGTGTGGTGGAAGATGATGCAGAGTCCCCGTTCCCTGTGCCCGCCAACATGGATGCATCCCCGCTGGCATCAGATGATGTGGTACTTTGTGCCTCAGGCTGAGATTTCTCCAGCAGACTCCTGTCCCCCTCTGAGGCACTGGTGACATCTGTGTCACTGGGCTCCTGTGCAGCTGTTGTGCTGCATGAGAGAGAGAGATGTAGGGTCAGGTCAGTGGCAGCAACAGAACAAGCAATGCATGACAAAAGATGACTAAATCTACAGGTATACAACGTTTACAACGCAACTTTTACACCGCACTACCATTACAACGAAACTGTAACAACGCGAAATCTGTTACAACGCATGCCATTACAACGCATGCCATTACAACGAAATGCACTAGATGGCGTGCTAACATTAGAAATAGTGTAGTTTTACTATCCAAACACCTTCCCTACTGCAACGTGGACTGGAGTTAGAATAGTAAATTATACATTTCTAATGTCAGCACTCCATCTAGTGTACGTCGTTGTAAAAGCATGCGTTGTAAAGGCTTGCGTTGTAACAGATCTTGCGGTGTAAAAAATGCGTTGTAACGGCATGCGGTGTAAAAGCATGCGTTGTAACGTCATACATCCAAATCTACATGTTGCACACCACCCTGTGCAATCACATTGTGCTAACTCACTATATTGACTCAAACAGTGCGTGGGCACTGGAAATTCAGTCATAAGTGAGCCATGTGATGACCACACAGCACAACACCCTGCTAGTGGCTCCGTTCAACCAGACACACAACTAGCTCTGAGCATACCTAGGGACATGATGGGGGCACACTACTTGTTGCCACTGACAGATCTGGATAGAACAGGAGGGGACAACACAGACACAGACTACAACATGACATTCCACAATGGCCATGAGCCCATGCCACCCACCATGTCGGACTTTGGGGCCCAAAGACTGGTGCACATTGTTGTCAGATGTCTAGGCCTCCCAAATCTGGGTGCATGCAATGGACGCATTGATGAAGGCACAGTCAGATCGGGCACACTGCCGTTCCCTCCCATGGGATTCCCCAGACTACCCCAATGCAGAAGAAACCTGAAGAGCACGACTCAGAATGCAATGGGAATGCACAGCATTCAAATTACCTTTGTAAGTACATTTAGGGCAAATGTGTGACACTGGCACCCAGCCCAGCAGCCACTTACATGCCACTGCTTCACACTACCAACATCAAATAGGTCAGCGCTGGCACAGGCTCTGTACACATGCAGCCACTACCAGCCAAAGTCACCCTCCCCGAATGCTCACCCCTGGCTTGCTGCTGATGCTCCTTCAAACGTGCATCCAGCTCACGCTGTGTCACCACCAAGATGACCAAGTGGTGTCATGCTGCGCCGTGCCAAACGCCCAGTGCGAGGAAGCAGCCCCAAGGTCATCTCCGCCACGTTCTTTGCCAGCCGGCTAATGTAGTCCCACCTCTTTTGGCAGTGGGTGTGCCGTTGGTTTGAGACACCCATAGCTCGCACCTTGGCTGCAATGGCCCTCCACACGGCCTTACGCTGGTGTACCTTGAGCTGCAGGCATGGGAGACAAGAGTGGGAAATGATCAGTGACACAGTGTTATGTACCGACATCTATCAGTATAGCAGCAAGATACAGACTCATCACAAATCCAACGATATGTCTAACAGAGACTAGAAGACATCTCACATGGTACATCTGCCTGGGAAAAGCTGATGTAAATGCATGCAGGACTGAGGGGGAACACAGTCCCTGCACATCTCACACACATGCAGGATGCCAGCACTGAAACCCCTATGTAGCCTGCCCACATCTTCAGTCTATTGTTGGGTTGAGCAACACATGCATCACATATCAACCTGTGTTTGGGGGTAGACTCACTGAGTACAAGACTGCGTAGCCCTTAATGTCCCTGCCCTGCGAACAGATAACTGTGTCATGGATGTCACATTGAGGGACATGATCTCACAAATCCAAAATCCTCATCACAAGGCCGGTCGTGTGCAATCTACAGTGCTGAGATGGCCCATAGCTGCAGTGCAATGAGAAAAGACTGATGTAATACTCTGTAAGTGAAGTGATGTGTCCTTGTCTTTGTGGGCGGGGACTGTGCAGGCCAACCGGGCTCACACTGAGATGGACAACAGGGGCACACACAGCCATGCAGCCAAGCAATCACTGTCCTGACTCCTGCATGAACAACCTTCTGCGTCACTGTATGGCTGACAACACAACACAGGTCACTCATACACAAATGTGCAGGCAGGGAAACCTGCGGCATTGGGTACACACACCTTCCCCCTGGAGACAGCATGTTAGGCAGTGCATGACACAACCCCACACTCTCAGGCACATACTGCATCAGTCCAACTACACGTTTGCCCTCCCTGCCCTTCCCCCACTGTTGAGGACTTACCAAGACATTTGGGGCACAATATAGCCTTGGGTACTGTGTGAGCACCTCGTCCACCAGGACCTCCAGCACCTCGCTCGTGAAGGGACTGGCACGGACCTTTTCCGCACTTGCCATCACTGTGGACATGAGACAACAGCAGCAGAATTGGGTGGTGAGGGGTCTCTGTCAGCAGTCCCTGGAGGCAGCAGCAGGTGAGGGGTCTCTGTCACCAGTCCCTGGAGGCAGCAGCAGGTGAGGGGTCTCTGGCAGCAGGCTTTGGGAGCAGTGGAAATATGAGGCTCCCTCCCACACATATATAGCCCCCTGGAGTCATTTCAAAGGTGCCAAGCTGCAGCAATTGGTGGTCCAGGTCTGCCTCTTTCAAATACATCCAATGGCCAACTCCGCGGTGGCGGAGCATGCCTACCGCGATTTTCAAAATTGAATCATGGCACCGCAATCAAGCTTCCCATTGGCTGTAAGAGCATGCTCCATGGCAGTGACATAACGCAGGGGTCCGGTGTGCGCAATCGCGATTTTGGCGGCAGAGCATGCCCACCGCCATTTGGGCATGTCTCCATGCCTATCACTACCGCACTTGTGTGAATGGGGGTGCTGGTGACACACCGCTGGGGCCAGGCGGTAGCTGCTGCGATTTGGGTGGCAGAGCATGCTCACCGTCATTTGGGCATGTCTCCATGCCTATCACTACCGCACTTGTGTGAATGGGGGTGCTGGTGACACACCACTGGGGCCAGGCGGTAGCTACTGCAACATAGGTGCCATACATTGACACGAGGCACCACGATTTTGGCGGCGGAGCATGCCAACTGCCATTTAGGCATGTCTCCATGCCTATCACTACCGCCCTTGTGTGAATGGGGAGTGCTGGTGACACACCGCTGGGGCCAGGCGGTAGCTACCACGATATGGGTGCCATACAATGGCAATGGCCATCTGGCAAACATCAACAGTGCACAGTGCCCACATGGTCAATGGCACATCATTGTGCACATGATGCCAATGTTCCATTTACTCCACTGGTGACTACACATGCCATGTTTGTGTGTGTGATTTCGTTGATTGGCCTGTACTCCCTCACATGTCACTTATGAATTTGATGGTCGTGTAGGCAGGACAGTGTTGTTCTGGACTCTACAATGTGTACACATGTCAATGTGTTGAGGTGCAGTGACAATCACAGCAATGTTCGTCTCAATGAATGATGATCTTTTTTGCATGTCCTCTTATGTCTGATCATGCACACAATCGTCATGTTTGTAATTACCAGCCTCCACTCCCCCGGCTACTCCTGTTAGACTCTCTGGATGCAGTATGGCAAGCACCTTCTCCTCCCATGGTGTGAATGGTTTTGGTGGAATGGGAGGGCCACTGCCAGTCCTCTCAGCCAGCTCACGGTTCTTGCTTTTCCTCTCTTTGACAACCCTCTTCAGATCATGCCCCCGCTTCATGATCTCCTTTTTGGATCGCGGGGTAGTCCCTACTGCATTGACCCTTTGTACTATCCTTGCCCACATTTGTGTCCTTGTGGCTAATGGTGTCTGTTGGACCTGGCTACCAAACAGTTGTGGTTCCACTCTGACTATCTCATTTACCATGACTGTCAACTCACGCTGTGAATTTGGGCATTTTATGGGGCCTATTATCAACAAAGTGGCAAAGAGAGGCATTAGCCGTCTTGGCTTAATGCCTCTCTTTGCCACTTCGGAAACGCTAGGCTGCACCATATTACCAAGGATATGGTGCAGCCTAGCGTTTCCCCCTGCGCTGGCGATAAGTTTTACAACTTATTGCCAGCGCAGGCACCCTTGCATCAGAGTGCAAGGGTGTCTGCGAGCAGGGAAGGTTTGTTTATGTACAGGAAGGAGTTTCTTCCTGCACATGAACAAACATTAAATGCCATTTTGTAACTTACGTGTGTGCTGCTTCATGCAGCACACATGTAAGTTACAAATTGGCATTTTTAAAAAGAGGTTTCTTCATGTACAGAAAGGGACACCTTCCTGTACATAAAGAAACCTTGGCATTTTGCTTTTTCCATGTGTGCTGCACAAGGCAGCACACAAGGAAAAAGCAAAAACGAGGAGAAATGAACTATTTCTCCTCGTTTCGCCACCTTAAGACCAGAATTTTTCTGGTCTTAAGTTCAGCGCTGCCACCTATTATTGCCAAGCTTGATGATAGGTGGCAGCGTCAAAGTGAATGGGTGTTGCGGTGGAACGCCCACCGCAACACCCACTGCACGCCCCCTATCACGTTAAGTTTATCATGAAAGGGGCCCTATTACCATGGCAGCGTTAAGCCAATTAACGTGGCTTTATGCCACGTTAATTGCCTTAAGGCTGCCTTGATAATAGGGCGATGCAAATATCGCTGCATTATCAGCAGAAAAGTGCTGATAACGCGGCGATAATATGCCCCTATGTGTTGACATGGTGTGTGGTGTGCAAAGTGGTTGTGGGTGCTGGGGTGTGAGTGGTGGGTGTGGTTGTGATGTGTATGGTGTGTGATGTGCAGGGGGTTAGTGGTGGTAGTGATGGTGGTGGTGGTGATGTGCGTGTGCTGTATTCTTTTACCTCTCCTCTCTGATCTGGTGAATGCCCTTTTCTTCTGGAGTGTTGCGTGTGTTTTGTTTATTTGGGGGGCATGGCTAGTTTGTGGCCTTATTGTGGGTTTTTAGCTTTGTACGCCATATCTTTTACGGATCGTCCGCAGCAGTGGCTATGATGCAGCTCTTTCGCTGGCTCTTGCATTCATCCCAGTGTGTGACCGCGGCGGTTGGAAACAGCGTAACGTACCGCCGGACCATCGGGGATATCCTAATTTCCCGTGCGGTGTCTCCACTATGCTTGCGGCGGGTTGGTGTTTTTCCGCTGCGTATGTGACAGCCACGAACGGATTTTGGCCATCTCCGCCCACTACGGGCGATTTTTCTTGGCCCCGTTCCGCCGCGGTCGGTGTTTATTGGCGGATGATCCTAATTTGGCCGCTAGCTTTCCCACGGTACCGGCGGGCGGTTGTTTTCTGCTTCCATGGCGGTCTGGGTGGTTTTCCTGCCGCCATCCTAATCGGCCCCCAAGTGTTAAATTAGAAAAAAACATTCACAATGGTATGTGGGCAAGGAAGAGCAAAAACAAGGACTCATCATGTAAATAATGGCCCTATTGAACCAACGAACTCATTTGTATACCTAGGCCTAGTCTTTACAGCCAGTGGATGCTGGGGAGCCCACATCGAGCAATGTAAACAAAAATTTGCTAGAACAACTAAGGCACTTTTTAGATTTTCCAAAAAGATGGGCAACAAACCAATCAGAGAAATTATGACATTATTCAAGAGTAAGTGCATTAGTGGTACCTATTATCGTGCATCACTATGGGGGGGCGGCAAATTGTACAAGCATTCAAACACAAGAAAATGCCTTTTTTCAAAGTCTGTTAGCGGTACCCAACTCGACCCCTACCTACAATGTTCATAGTGAATTAGGGGCCGCGTACATATATGATTTTATAAGCATTACAAGTATAAACACTTGGCACGG
The DNA here is from genome assembly GCF_964204655.1 of Triturus cristatus. Classification (NCBI taxonomy): domain Eukaryota; kingdom Metazoa; phylum Chordata; class Amphibia; order Caudata; family Salamandridae; genus Triturus; species Triturus cristatus. Next base: position 459,634,754 of record NC_140590.1, on the reverse strand, counting down.
GATATGGAGTAAAGAGGGTATGAAATTTACACAGGATGTTATCAAAGACTCTGTTGCATTAGAACATGGTAAGAAAATCCCATGGCTGATATATATCAAAAGTCGTTTAAATGAATGAACTACAAACACTGAATTAGATAACCCCTCCCAAATACAAGATTATGATAAAAAAACGTTGAAGACTAATTTGACCGACTCACAAACACGGTTGAGGGAAGTTGATGCTAATGCAAAACCAATGACAAAGGAGTATTGTGATAAAACCCTTGGGATACGGGTACAAAATTACCTAATACTAGTCACAAACTTATCACATAGATTATATCTCACAACATTACGTATGGGACTGGCCCATTTTTTAATAGCTTATCCAAAAATGGGTAAGTGGGATTGCATTCTGCCAAAATGCCCATGTGACGGTATATCAAAACAAACAACGTTGCACTTTATCTTTTTTTGTGATTTTTATAGAAGGATCAGGAAAGAATATTTATGCCCCCTGTTTCGAGGTGAGAGGCTATTTTCATATAAACCTGCCTTTGAATACATATGTGGATTAGCAAATCTAAAACTTTGTAGTGCAGTACTGGCTTTAATCCAGGCGGCAATTAAAATAGGACGTAACAACTCTCATTTGGAGGTCCTGTTATATGAGGACTCTGGTTCACAAAATGACATATAATGATTCAGGGAAAGAAAAAGCAGAGAATCTGATTAAATGTTTTTAGACTGATGTTGCGTGAGAAAATAATTAGCAAACTGGTCCCAAAATGATGTTGATTTAAGAACATACCCTGTGTTTCTACGTTTCTGCTCTTTGATTTTTGCAGTGCACTTTCAGAGTCAAATTCCCACCGGAAATGTTGGTTATTGCACATTTGCATATTATCCCTTTTTTATGGTCATTGATCTTTGGAAATGCAAAAAAACGTTAGGTTATTTAAATATAGTCTCCTATATAGTACTGTACTAAAAATCTGTAATAGTATGGTCTGTTGATGGTACTTTTGGATTTGTAATTAGACCGGAAATGTTAAATTGAATTTTATGAATTTTTAGATGTGTTTCTGTAGTATGCTTTTATGGTGTCTGTTTTTAAACCGAATAAAGCTTTGAAATTTGAATTTGAATTTGAGTGCAACAGTAGGGAAAGTGATGGATAGCGGAGGGGTAAAAACTACTATTACCACTCCAGTGAATGCAACAGTAGGGAAAGTGTTGGATAGCAGAGAAACAAAAATTACTAATAACATTTAAACAATTGAAAAAAATTAAATAACCTTTAAAAAAAATAAACAATATTTTAAAAATATACGATTAAATATATTAAACATATAAAAAGAGCACATATTATAATATTAATTACATATAACTATTATATGAAATAAATTAATAAATACATTTATAAACAATATTTTTTTAAAGGAGTAAATATTAACAAACAAATTATTTAAAACATATTTTTTTTTATTTCCTACCCTATAACACCACACCAATAAAAAAAGACATCAACATTTCATTTGAATTTATTTCTATAATTACCATAAATAACAATGAATTTAAAAACTATTATTAACACAAAAAAACATTTATTGAGTACACAATCTTCAACACTGTAATATCCACAACAGATACCTAAAAATAATTACACAATTACCATAATTAATTATGAATTAATTTAAATTACTTAACTAATTAATAATCAATCAATACAAAATAAATTGCTTCCCACCCTTCCCACCATTTACACCTGTAAACACCACAACACACACCTACAATTATTTACACAATTACCATAATTATTTACTAATTAATTAATTAAAATGAATGAACAACTAATTATTAATTCATCAATTAAAAATAAATTACTTTCCACCCTTTCCACCATTTTCATGTATATACACCACAACACACACCTAAAATTAATTACACAATTACCATAATTAATTGCCAATTAATTAATTAAAATAATTAATAGTAAATTAATTAACACATTTAACACTAGAACATCTCAATTAAACAAATATTAATGAATAAACATTATTCAATAAATGTAATATAATTAAATTACTTCCCACCCTATTCTCCTATAAACCCACAACCCGCTACGGAACTAAAAACGCAAAATTAACAAAAAGTTTTTTAATAACTACTAACATTTTAACACATATATTAAACATACAAACAATTCTTATACACAACACATACATCACACATATATAAAATATATACTAAAATACATAACATTAATAAAAAATCGACATTTTTAACAACTATATTTTTGCAAACGATATTAAACACTTTGATATTTTTTTTATCTATATTACTAACCTAAAATCGATATTCTTGACAACGAGAATTTGTCTGTCGATATTCCTTATCCACAATATTTTTGACACAATACTTGTGCAATTAGATTTTTTTTACTCATTATTCTGTCTCTGCACCCTCCTCTATACAGGATCTCAGGCTCTATCTAGGCTTCAATTACTAGAGTGGAGATGGGTATGGAGAGGGCCAGATGCAACACATTCCTGGTGTCCTCTCCCTCTCCCCCCACTTTAAGCATAGCTTAAACCTGACCGTATACCATGAGGCTGCATTGGCCCGCATGACATGACGCTCGCTATCTGGCAGTTTTGGAGACAAACTGCTCAAAAGACCAAATAGAAAGATATATTATTAAAATAGCCTGCTATGGAGACAATAGCCTCCTAATTAGGGTCATTTAGCTGAAGGATCTAGATCTCTGTGAAATCCAACTTTGGCATGTTAGAATCCCAATAATTTAGCCCAGCAGGTTAATGCTCCTGCTGGAGCATGGGTGTAGTTAATCACCCCCGCTGTAGCAGCTGCAGTGGGGGTGGTGTTCTTTATGGGCCTCTTCAGTATGCAACCTGGCAGACAAAAGCTCATAATTGATGCTTTAAAGGACTACAGCGTCAATAGAAAAGCAAGCAGGAGTATGAATGAGTGGATAGCTTGATGAGTGGGTTTAAGGATGAGTGAATGGACTGGTGAATGGACAGGTAAAAGATTGCCAGAGTAAAGTGATGGATGGATGGATGGATGAGATAGTGAATGGATGGACAGGTGAAAAGATGGCAGTGTAAAGGGATGGATGAATACGCAGGTGAAAAGATGGCAGAGTTAAGGATGAATAGGTAGATGGACAAGTAAAAAGATGGCATAGTCGAGGGATGGATGAGTGGCTAAAAGATAATTGAATGGATGGATGAGTGAGTGAGTGAATCGATGGCTGGATGGATGGCAGAGTGGATGGATGGCTGGCAGAGTGATTGCATGGATCAATGGGTGGCAGAGTGGATGGATGGAGTGGGGAAAGTTTGTATTAATTCCTGGCATTTTGTCTTCTGACTCCCCTCCTTGTCCCCTCATTCCATTTCTTGGCACTGCCTTCTTTATCACCTCTCTACCGTCCTCGTCTCCTTTTTTCCTACCACCCCCTTTTCATGGGGCTGGGTCTTGACAGCAAATTTGTGAAGGAGACCTGCTGCTAACAATATAAGTAGAGTGGGTCTTCACTTGACTCATTTTAACCATTGGCTTTCTTTGATCAGCCTCTTTAACCCATTGCGAGACTTTGTTATTCACGTCTTGTCTCAGCCTAGTGGAATATTTATCTCTTCTCTACTACTGTTTGGATGTAGAAGCAAACAAAAAGAAAATAAACTTTATAGCATTGCATGATTTGTTAAAACACTTCGATGTATCCTTCCACCTCCACACAAGTGCTTGTAGTGACCTGCACGAGGGGCAACTTTACAACTATTGTCCTCTATGTCTTCTTCTGCTACTTCCTTCTGTGTGCCTCACTTTAATAAGCTATCATTGACTACTTTAGCCCAATAAACCCACACTTTCTGGATTTGCCATTGCTTGCCTTCCTTATTTTCCATTTTCCATCCTTGCCATCTCTCCAATTTTTTGTTTTTTTTAAACTGCTTTATAAAACTGATCATTGCTGCTGGAGTGGGTGGGGGAATTGAATCCTGATCTTTTTAACATTTTTAAATGACGCCGCCATCTTTGGGATAGACGCAGTCTAGTTGTTTCCTAATGCTGGTTACTAAATGGGACATTGCGCAAACGCGCAGCGGACGCGCCTAAGTCAAGCCCGTCAGCGTCCCGGAGGCGGCTGGTGCTGGAGCCCCTGTCAGTCTATCTTCTGAGCGACCTTTACATATCCCCGAGAGGGAAGACTTACTCAGTATTGGTAGGTGTATGAGTTGCAGGCCCCATATTCCCATATCGTTGAAAGAGGAGGTTGTCCCCTGCAAAGATTGTAAGTGGCAAGTTTCCTATGCCCTAGGGATCTATAGTGAGACACCGACTCCAGTGACTAACAAATTCCAACTAGGAGGGGGCGGTAGGCACCTACTAGCATCATTGCTTAACACACGATCAGTCAAAAAACACGAGCTACAACTTCAGGAACTATTACTAGATTCTAGCCCTGACATGAAGTTTTTAACAGAAACATGGTTGACTGAGGCTTCTAACCTCACTATTGCCGGCGCGATTCCCTCTGGCTACCAGATTCTGAGGAAAGATCGATGCGAAGGGAGGGGCGGGGGAGTGGCCCTAATTTATAAAAGCACCTTCAGCTGTGTTCCATTAGTCCTCACAGAGATTGAGGGGGCTGAATCCTTGGGTTTCCTCTTAACTATCTCGGCCCATCAGTCCATAGCTGCGGTGGTTATCTACCGCCCGCCTGGGCCTGCCGGGAAGTTTCTGGAGGCGATTAGCCACATTACTCCCCCTTAGCTGCTATATATAGTCATTGCCTGGTTCTTGGTGACTTCAATATACATAAGGATGATCTTTTAGAACCTGAGGCCCTCAAACTACGTATATCCCTCGACATACTTAATCTGATCCCTTTTGTGAAATGAAATGAAATGAAAAGACAATTTGTAGAGCGCGGTAGCTACCCTGAGGCGTCCTAGCGCTACGGACCAAGCATATAGGTGGAGGGCTAGGGTTTATACTGGTCTATTGAAGATCAGGGTTTAAATTAAATGAAAAGACAATTTGTAGAGCGCCGTAGCTACCCTGAGGCGTTGTCCACCTACCTACACATGGAACGGGCCATACATTAGACCAGATTTTCTCTTCCAAACTCATAGAAGTTGAGGCCCCTCTCCTCCTTGTCTGGTCTGACCACTGCCTGATACGTTTTAGAGTCCTTAGGGAACTCAATAGGTCCCGATCTCAGGAACAGGTCTTTGTTAGTAGTTTTAGGCCTTTTAACCTAATCACTCCTGAGGCGATGCAAAGGGCTTTACAATCCCACCCAATTCCAACTTGTGGGATTCTCGAAAGCGACATGCACTCTTTGGAGCAATGGCTGCTCCTTAGAACCTCTGAACTTGCCCCCCTTACTCAGAGAATGGCGAAAGTGAACCATGCTTCTGCCCCTTGGTGTACGGAAGCTCTTAGGAAGAGTAAAATTGCATGCAAACACTTAGAAAGAATATGGCGAGCAAACTACATGGCCCATGACAAATGTATCTTTAAAGCGGCCCTACGAGACCATTACTGGAAAGTTCGCGAGGCCAAGAAACTCTTTTTCTCCACAAAAATTGACCAGGCTGGCAATAAAAGTAGAGAACTTTACAATATTGTCAAAAACCTTTCATCGCCTGCAGCTATCTGATGCCTGTTTGCACAAACCAGTGAATGGACTAATATGATGGCTTATTTTTTCCACGATAAAATTAGAAAAATACAGGACTCCTTCGAAATGCAGCCGTTGGTTCCAACAGCAGATCTAGATTCCCCTAGTATTGCTGTAAGCTCAGAATTCTCCCCTATGCAGTTCCCTATTATCTCTATGGACCAATAATTAATTCTCATGAAGTCCTTAAAATCAGGCTCTCCTGCCGACCCCTGTCCAGCCAAGGTGCTGTCGTCAATTACAGAGGTGATTAATCCTACTGTGAATCGGATCTTAAACAACGCATTGCGGGAAGGATATATGCTTCCCTGCTGGAAACTTGCCAGAATTCTTCCATTGCTAGAAAAACCCTCGGCTGACCCTGAGGTAGCTGGTAACTATCGCCCTATATCCTTGCTCTCTTTCTTTGCCAAGGTCTTGGAGAAATATGTCAATTCAATTATTACTGAGTACATCAAGACTAATCATCTTTTGCACCCTAGTCAGTCAGGTTTTAGGGCAAACTTTAGTACTGAATCAGCCCTATTATAAGTGGCTGAAACTGTAAAAGCCACGCTAGACAAGGGAGCCAATGCTGTCTTGGTATTATTGGACCTCTCCGCAGCTTTCGACACCATGCCCCACAATAGACTGGTGCAATGACTGGTGGAGGGCGGTGTCGGCGGTACTGCCTTGAGCTGGATTAGGTCATTTCTCGGTAGTCGTCTCCAAACTTTATGGTAACCTCCCTTTTCTGCTGCTATTCCTCCCATGAATGTCGGAGTCCCGCAGGGCTCTATTCTAACCCCAACTTTGTTTAATTTATATATGGCCCCTAGTGTCCTTCTCGCTGAACAACATGGGGCAAAGATCATATCGTATGCAGACGATACTCAGTTGTTGTTCACCTGTGAGAAGGGTGCTGAGTTTGACGGGCATGCAATAAATACATGCCTCTCAGAAGTCTTTTCATGGCTGAAGGTTAATCAAATGAAATGTAATCCTGATAAGTCCGAGATTATCTTTTTCGGCCCTCTTCCCTGTGGGACATGGCACAGCTGGTGGCCGCAGGACTTGTGGCCGCAGGACTTGTCCCCCCAGTTCGTCCGTGACCATGGTTAAGAACCTCGGAGTCAGATTTGATGCTACGCTTTATATGAAATCCCAGATCCAATCTGTAGCTGGGACTTGCTTCGGGATCTTAAGAATGGGGAGGAACTTTTTGCCCCTGCTTTCTATCCCTCACAGAAAAACCATTGTTCAAGCTCTGGTAACCTCGCAATTGGATTTTGCCAACTCTTTGTATTTGGGACTCCCCAGCCACTTAATTGCTCGTTTGCAGGTGATTCAAAATACGGCGGCTAGGGCCATTTTTCTGGCAGGCCCCAGGACTCATATGTTCCCTCTTCTGTCATCCCTGCATTGGCTTCCTGTTCAGAAAATAATTCACTTTAAAGCTCTGATTCTGGTTTTTAAAGCCTTTAATCAGATTGGAGCCCCTTACCTTAGACAAAGATTTCCCCACTATATTCCTCAAAGTACTTTGAGTTCTTCTACTCAACTCCTGATCCCTGTTCCTAAAGTTTCACTTGCTCGGGTCGGAGGTCGTTCTTTTCAGGTGGTCGCCTCCTGTCTATGGAACGGCCTTCCTTTGGTCCTCAGACAGGTTCAGGACCTACTCACCTTTAGGAAAAAGCTCAAGACATGGTTTTTCCAACTTTAATCTGCATTGCTGGTCTCTGTTTTTTATGCCCTCTTGATCTGCGGCTGTTATGTGGTTTTTCGATTAGCGCCGGGACACTCCTGGGAGTAGCGCGTGCTTTATAAATACCAAATTACCATAACATAACAAAAGAATGATGGAATTAACCCAGATCCTTGTGACTGGGAGTGAATGTTTGCATTATCCAGCATTCTGTCCGTCAATTGTATCTTTTGCATATGTCGCCCTAAGTGGGAAGGGTATGCCCAGACGTGAGTCCCGGCTCACTACACCACTGGATTAAAACTAGCCTGGCTGATGAAGGGTGATGCCCTGAAACTGGTCCCAGGATGCTTGTTTCCGGTTCAGGGAGGACCTGGCTTGGGAGTTTGGGCTGGACTGTTCCCACACGGAACAGGGTCAAGACTGATTTGCATATGGCTGGGTTCAAACTGGAGTGGTGTGTTGAGCAAAAGAATGATGGATTTAACCCACATCCTTGTGACTGGGGGTGAATGTTTGCATTGTCCAGCATTCGGTCCATCAATTGTTTCTTTTGCATATGTCACCCTAAGTGGGAAGGGTATGCCCAGACGTGGGTCCTGTGCTCACCACACCACTGGATTCAAGCTAGACTGGCTGATGAAGGGTGATACCCCGAAACTGGTCCCAGGATGCTTGTTTCCAGTCCGGCGAGGACCTAGCTTGGCAGTTCGGGCTGGACTTTTCCCACAAGGAACAGGGTCAAGACTGATTTGCATATGGCTGGGTCCAAACTGGAGTGGTGTAGTGAGCAAAAGAATGATGGATTTAACGCAGATCCTTGTGTTTGGGGGTGAATATTTGCATTGTCCAGCATTACGTTCTTTTGCATATGTCGCCCTAAGTGGGAAGGGTAGGCCCAGACGTGGGACCCATGCTTACTACACCACTGGATTCAACCTAGCCTGGGTGATGCCCTAAAACCGGTATCAGGATGCTTGTTTCTGGTCCAGGGAGGACCTGGCTTGAAAGTTCGGGCTGGACTGTTCCCACAAGTAACAGGGTCAAGAAAGATTTGCATATGGCTGTGTCCAAACTGGAGTGGTGTGGTGAGCAAAATAATGATGGATTTAACCCAGGTCATTGTGACTGGGGGTGAATGTTTGCATTGTCCAGCATTCCGTCCATTAATTGTTTCTTCTGCATAGGTCTCCCTAAATGAGAAAGGAATGCCCAGACGCTGGTCCGGTGCTTACTACACCACTGGATTCAAGATAGCCTGGCTGATGAAGGGTGATGCCCTGAAACTGGTCTCAGGATGCTTGTTTCTGGTCCAGGGAGGACCTGGTTTGGCAGTTCGGGCTAGACTGTTCCCAGAAGGAACAGGGTCTAGACTGATTTGAAAATGGCTGGGTCCAAACTGGAGTGGTGTGATGAGCAAAAGAATGATGGATTTAACCTCGATCCATGTGACTGGGGGTGAATGTTAGCATTGTCCAGCATTCCGTCCATCAATTGTTTCTTTTGCACTTTTAGAAATTGGACATTTCTTTGCTCTTAACTTTACTCTGTGTGCCTGCAGCCTGTCTCCAATACATGCCAGGACTTGGTGACTGCTAAACTTTGTGTATTTCTTACAGACAGCCACAAACACCGGAAGGGTGGGTATGACAGAGGATTCAACTTAATTAATCTGCGTTCTGCTAGCCATGCTGGGCAGAATTGGGGAGAGGGAGCTCATGGTTAGAATGAAAATGTTTTCGCTGTGTTGATTATGTTCTATGTAAGTTAGCATTTGTGGCACCATTTTATGCTTTGCCGCCATTTTGAATCATGATCAAAACTAATCTTTCCCTTCCTGAAAAAACAGCTTTTGGTAAGTCTTGTTTCTCCAAGGTTGGGCCTTGCTTTTACTCTCTGAATACACTGTTTTTATTAGTGCATACCTTTCCCACTAGATAGAGGCCTTCTCCCACTAGTCTAGCGGTGGGCACGGACGGAGCGACCTTGAGTAGTAGATAGTGTGTGCCCAGCCTCAGGATCAAAACTTATCCTTCTGTACTTCTTTGTGTAGCTGCATCTGCCTGTAAAATTCCATTGTGGGCGTGCCTTCATTGGTTCTGAATCGTTCATAATGTATCACTATGTTTGCTGATGTCAGTCCCCTCTGCAGCAATCCCAAGAGACTCGGCAGACTGGGCTCCCCTCAAGTGTATCTGAATAAATATATTGGTTTGTATTCTCTACTGTGTGACCGACTCTTCATTTGTATGGAGGGCTGAAAGGTGGTCGTGAGTGACCCGGGTGACCCTAATCGGGTCACTTACTTCAGTTGGCTCCCGAACAGGGACTCGAGCGGGTGAGTGATTCATCCCCTCCTGAGGACGGGTGGGGAGGTTGAGGCCATCTTCGGGTCGGACAGACGGATCAGTGATCCCTGCACAAGAGAGTTCCTGTACTCGCAGCTGCCCTTTCTGTCCTGCCAGATGGTGTCTCGCCCAGTGGTACATAGTATACTACTGGACACTCTGAGGAACTCTGCTTCAGTAAAGATTGATGTGCTGTACGGATTGACACTTTGCCTTGACTGACTGGTCTGAGGAACAGCTTCTCTGCTTTGCTGAGCTGCCCCGCTAATCTCTGCCCTGCCGAGGACAAGGACTGGACCCATCTCACTTGAACCCAGAGTGACTCCAAGGGCTTGCTGGCATGCCCCCTGTTTTCTGAAGTCTCAGGGACACAAGCAACTTCCTACAATCCTGTTTGTCTTGCTGGACTCTGTCTTGACTGTGAGGTTTGACAACGACGCAGCGCCAATCCAAAGACGCTACTGAGAGGCTCGACTCTGATGCAGCGCCGACCTTTCGACGCCAGCTGCAAGACTTGACTGCCGACTCTTGCTTGGTGCAAGGTACTTTTTCAATGGGCCTTGCGTGGGTCCTGTAGCCAGCCAGCCCTCAATTGTGGTTGGCTTGAACTGTAGATTCATCCTGGTCTATCGCAACCTCAAGTAACCTTTTAGCACTATTGACTTCTAAGCACTGTTTTTTGATTTAATCTTTAAAAATTCAAATCTCGACTTCTAATGATTGGATTGTTCCTAAACTTGTGTGGAGTCTTTCTGTGGTTGTTTTATTGTGGTACTCTATGCGTGTATTGCACAAATACTTTACACATTGCCTCCTAAGTTAAGCCTGCTTGTTCTGTGCCAAGCTACCAGAGAGTGAGCACAGGTTAATTTAAAGTGTGCATCTAGCTTACCCTCACTAGGATTGTGGTCCCTACTTGGACAGGGTGCATGCCTCTGCCAACTAGGAAGCCAATTTCTAAGAATATATACATGTTACATGGTGGTGGTCGCCAAAGTGTAGTTATAGTTAGGTCAGAGTTTCCATAAGAAGACTGTTTATGTTTTGCTAATAACTTTGGTGTCATTTGACAGATCTCCACAAAGCTTTCCCCCAAAAATTCATCTACCTTGGCTCTTTCATGGAATATTATGCGCTGTTCCATCAAGCTAAGACCAAGAAAAAGGGGTGGGCCCCAAAACTGTGATTTCCCATAGGAAACTTTGCTCTCTGATACAGAAAACGACAAAAATAAAGTTAGACCATTACTCTGAAAGAGTACTTTTTCTGATTTAGTGGAAATCTGTTTAGCCGTTTTTCAAGAAATTTTAAGAGGAGTTTGGTTTGATCATGAAGGGATTAAAAAGTTAGGTATAGCTGGATGGTTGGTGTCCTGATATGCTATCATTGGCCAATTTAAAGAGGGTTACTCAATCCTGATAGGCTGGCTACAACTTGAACAATATGTTGTGGTAGCCATTACAGGATTCATGGACATGGCTCCTGCATCCTGAAAACGAATAAAAAAATGTAAGTGCATGAGCACACACTGACCCCCAGGGGCTTGTGGTAGGAGTCCCAAATGAACCCCCTCTTGATTGGCTGACCACAACGTGGACAAAATGTTATGACAGCCATTCCAGGACTTGGTCCTCATTGAAATGCATTTTAATAAATACCAGGTTTTGAGGGTCACACAAAGGAACACCTGGTATATATATATATATACATATTCACAGAAAAAACCATAGGTTTCAGGCACGTTATAGTTAGGAATTAGCATTTAAAAAACCTCAGAAATTGACTGAAAAAACCATAGGTTTCAGGGGTGTTATAGTTAGCTGGACTTTTCACTTGTACAAAACCATTGAAATTCCCCCGTTATAGTTAGTTCAGCTAACTATAACTCGCGCGCCCGCAATGCACTGCTGATGACGTCACATATTACATCACTCATGACATGGTCAGTGACATCACTCATGACATCACTGATGACATCTCAAATGACATCACTGATGACATCACTGATGACATCATCCAGTGAATGTGTGTTTTTCTGAAAATTAAATATGTTTTATATATGTATATCTCAAGGTCGATGGAATAATAAATGGGTATATAAGTGTCTAAATGGATGATTTGTTTTTGAAAAATTGATTGTGTAACTGACTGATTAAGTGTATCATAGTGAATACATGGCTTAGTGAGTAATGTTTAAATATGTAAATATCTGTATCAGTCTCTCACTTTGTGTATAAGTGGCTGCATGGGTTGGTGAGTAGCTACATGGGTGTCTATATAGGTTATTAGTTGGTTTTTTGAGTATCAGTCTGAGTGTCTGCATGGTTCGGTGGGGGGTATTACGTAGTGCATAGGTGCATGAATGAGTGACTCACTGTTTGTATGTGTTGAACACAGCATGTGTGCAGGACAGTATGGGTGGATGAGTGTGTGTATGGGTGTGTTAGTGAGTGAATGACTGCCTCAATAGTGTCTTTATGAGTAACTACATATGTTTTAAACTAGTATATGTGACTATTGTTGTATATAAGTGAGTATATGTGAGAGTGAGAGATTGAAAGAGTTCCTGTATGAATAAGTATGTGTTTCTATAAGTGATTGTTTAAAAGACTAAGTATGTGTAAGTTTCTGTAGAAGTAAGTGTGGTGGTGTGTGTATAACTGTATATGCAAGTACATGGATGTTTGATTCTTTATTAGCATGAGTGACTATGTGTGTGAGTAACTCTATGGATGAGTGGCATTGTGTAACAGGATGTATAGGTGTATGAGTACATATGATGAGTGAGTACATGTATGAGTGACTGTATAGGACTGTTGGTGAATGAGTGGATGTGTATGTGGATCTTAGAATTACTGAAGAGGTTGTTGTAACTGGTATTGGTATGTCCATTGTTTTGAAAATTTTAGTCTCTATTTTTGAATGTGTGTATCAAAGGTTATATTAGGGTGAGAGGAGGTCTGCCACTCTATCACAAGGATGATGTCATCAGTGATGTCATCAGTGATGTCATTTGAGATGTCATCAGTGATGTCATGAGTGATGTCACTGACCATGTCATGAGTGATGTAATATGTGACGTCATCAGCAGTGCATTGCGGGCGCGCGAGTTATAGTTAGCTGAACTAACTATAACGGGGGAATTTCAATGGTTTTGTACAAGTGAAAAGTCCAGCTAACTATAACACCCCTGAAACCTATGGTTTTTTCAGTCAATTTCTGAGGTTTTTTAAATGCTAATTCCTAACTATAACGTGCCTGAAACCTATGGTTTTTTCTGTGAATTTCAAAGGTTTTTTAAATGCTAATTTCTAACTATGCCTACAGAGATAGGACATGTGAAGAAAGAAGAAAAAATGCACAGAAAGAAACAAAAGAAGTGCAGAAAGAAGCAACAGAAGTCCTCAAATACGAAGATAAGTGCAGGAAGAAGGATAACGTGCAGAAAGAACAAAAAGAAGAGCAGAAAGAAGCCTTGTTGCAAAATCATCCTGTACCCTCAACTTTTTCAGACGGATACTGGTGGTAACTGAGTCTGACTAACCAGTCCTAGAGCCAGTGCTATGTTAAAAGACACTTAGAATACAGTGAAAACACCTACATACACTAGGGAACATTATGCGTTGGGGTCCCCCTGTGATTAGCATGACCACCTCTGTAAGCCCCTAGTATATAATAGGGCATGGGGATTAAAACTACCTCTTAAAACAGGCCACAGGGCGTTTTTGCACACGTTAACTCAGGCCCCGTCCCCTCCATTCACCACTGTGTAAACACGCCCTGTGTCCATTTTTAGTTGGGAGATTAAGTTCATTTGAATCCTGAGGGTCCCTAGGGTCCAACTAGCCCACTAGGTACCTCCAGTAAGTGCCACAGAGCTGCGTTGCAGAGAGGTGTAAAAAGTGGCACGGCCTGGACCACCTCTCTGCAATGCAGCTCAGTGGCGCTTATTGGAAGCACTTGGTGGGCTAGTTAGCCCCCAGGGGCCCTCAGTATTGAAGGGAAATTATATCCCCAATTTAAAACGTGCCATAGTGCGTGTTTGCACACGTCACCTCAGGCCCCGTCCCCTCCCTTCACCACTGTGTAAACGCGCCCTGTGGCTGTTCTAAGTTGAGAGATTAAGTCCCCTTGAATCCTAAGGGTCCCTAGAGTCAAACTAGACCACTAGGTACCTCCAGTAAGGGCCACAGAGCTGCGTTGCAGAGAGGTGTAAAAAGGGGCTTGGCCTCAGAACACCTGGCTGCAGCGCAGCTCCCTGGCGCATACTGGAGATGCCTGTTGGGGGCGCATTTGCAGAGTGCTGCACGGAGGGGGCATGGCCTCCGGCACGATGCCAGGCTTTTATTTATTTTAGTTTTTTAAGAAGGGGGGCTGTTTGGTTCCCCTTCTTATTCTAATTTATTGGCCCTGATGACCCCATCCCCCAGGGCCAGTCTCCTAATTATATTTTTTTGACCCCAATCCCCAGGGCCGGCCACTGTTTTTTATTATTTTTAAAAAATATATATTTATAGACACACCTAGGACATGCTGGACAAACCGTACGCACCTATCACCATGACGATTTGCGTGATATTCATTAAAAGGCGACTATGCATGCAATGAATCCACGTGGAATGTATTTACACCACTAGTGAAGCTCTGACATGTCTGATGCCCTACCGTGCCTAATCCTGGTAGACACCCTTGTCATTTATTTATACAAAAATGGGTAGCTATTGACGGGCACATTTAATACACATGCACACCAAGCCATTCAAAGGGGATTCGACAAAAATTCGACCAAAACTATGCAAGAAACCCCCCTCACGGTTAATAAAACACACATCCACTGCCGGATGTGTAATACTTTTTATTTTACTCTCTGGAAAGGGGACGAACATCACTTGAGATTCACAGCATGCTCCTGACAGAGCCCAATGCTGTGTTACACCCACCATTGCCTGCCGAGTGCCACACACCTCTGTGTTGTATTCCACTAGCTAGTGCATATGCTATGACACTCTCTAGCCCATGTGCACTGTAACACCACCCCGTGAATATGTCATGCCACACTTGTCTTCGCACGGGTTATATTGCCCCATCTAACGTGCCTTTCTCGATGCCTATGTTATAACGCACAGTGCTATGCCATACATATTACAATCTGGGATCCATATCTTTGTCACAGTGCATATGCAACGTTACACTCCCCAGCACATATTTTATATTACAACTTTAGAGACTAGTTAGGTTACACAACACTGCCCTGTGCATATTACACTCCAAGGCGCATATCGCATAGCACGCGCTAGTGCCTGTGCTATCTCGCGCTCTCCAATGAATCTGTCATTGCGCACAATGTATTGCATATTATATTTCACGCCCGGTTCATCTTATATCACACTTTTTGGTTCATAGTTTATACCATACACTATATCTAGTTTTCATTTTCAATCGTGCTCTCAGGACTATGTTCTATATAACACTGTGTTCACCTACCCTTTTCACGGCCATTACATTTTGCGATAGGGGGTGGAGGGTCAGGGGGTGTTTCTGCCAAGTGAGCCCGGAGTCACAGTCACAAACGTCCTCTTCTTCCTGAATAAAAGTGAGATTATGCTGCATACTTGTTCATATTTTAAGTAGTTCGCACAGACACAATGTTTTAAAAACAATAAAGTTCCTATTACCCGCCTTCTCTGAACAGTTAGCTTGCTGCCCCATCCCCTTCCTCCCTATCCTCTGTTGTGTGAATCCATGGACTAGCCTCCTCCCTCCTGCCATGCATGGTCTGATGTGCTGCCACTGCCCTCAATTTAGTATGATGTACCAGTCCACTCCTCCTGCCCTCCATTGCCCAATTCTATGCCCCATCATTGACCTCCTGCTTAAACTCTGTGCTTAGCTTGCTGCCCCTATTCTCCTTCCCCCTGCCCTCCGATGTCTTTGTGCATGCCCCTGCTCCATCCTTTTTGCCCACCATGTCCCATGGACCTGCCACTCCTATCTACTCTGAGTGTTCTGTTGAGCTGCCACTCCCCTCCCACCTGCCTAGCATTGTCAGATGACTGTAACCTGTCCCTGCCACCTCCACCCTGCCTGTCCACATGCCATGCCCCTATCCTCTTCCTCCTGTCCTACATGGTCCATTGTACTGCCACACCCGTCTGCCCTCCCTGGTCTGTTGTGCTGCAACTGCTCCTCCTGCCTGCCCCGTGTGGTCTGTTGTGAGGTCCCTTCCCCTGAACTTTCTTGTCTGTGCACAGGTCCTGACCCTCCCTTCTATCCTCCATCGTCCTTTGTGCATGCCCCTCCACCCTCCTTCTTGCCCATCATAGCCATTGTGCTGCCACTAACCCTCCCACTTGCCATGCATGGTCTTCTGTGCTGCCATGGCCCCTCCCACCTTCCCTGTGTGGTCAGTTAGCTGCCCCTGACCCCCTCCCACCTTCCCTCCATGGTCTGTGTGTATGCCATCACAGTCTCACTGTTGCTCTTCATGGTGTGTCTTGCTTCTAGTTCCCATCCTGCCTGACCTCCAAGGCTATCTTGCTGCTCCTGCCCTGCCCCCTTACCCCCAGCCCTACTCCCTCCCTCCTGGCTTGTCTGTTCCATTGTAATGCCCCTGATCCGTCCCTCCTGCCCTTTATGGTCTGTTATGCTGCAGCTTTCTCTCCTGTCTGTCCATTATGGTCAACTAGCTACCATTGCCTCTTGCCCCTCTGTTCTCTGTTGTCCATGTGCATGGTCCTGTCCCCTCCCTCTTGCTTTCTATGGATTGTTGTGCTGCACTCCCGTCCTGCATGCCCTGTGTGGTGTATTGTGCTGCTGCAAACCCTGATGCCTGCCCTGCAGGGTCAGTTTGGTGCACCTCTCCATGTCCCTCCTGTCCTCTGTTATCCAAGTCCATGTCCCTATCCCATTTCCTTCCATGATCCAATGTACCATACTTGCGAACATTTTGAACTTGGTAAGAGGGAGATTTTGAAAAAAACTGGGGTATTGATTTTCCCCTTTGAGTTACATTGAAAAAGAGGATATTGTAGACAGGAGACAGATCAAATAAAGCCCATTTGAGCTTAAAAATATTGGACGTTTCCTGGCTGAATCGGGTCTGTTGGCATGTATGGTTGTACTACCATTGCCTCTTCCTTCTGCCCACAATGGTCTATTACATTGCCACAGCCTTGAAGGAGGGTAGATTTTGTATCACAGGGGGCCCCTGGCCCGTTCTGTCCACACCTGAAGTATGAGACCCTTGTCCTTGCCCTGCCAGCTGCATTTGTAGGCCGTATTAAATTGACCAGCGGGTCCTGTGTTGCTATATAATTATCCTGAGACATCCTTACCACTCAGCCAGCATAAAACCCCTGTGTAGGCCCTTCTGTTCAATATGTAGGCCTCTTTGTTAAATTGACCATAGCTCTGCAATTTTAGTGTATAGCAGTCTGAAGGCAGGTCTGCGAGGCCTTCTTATCCAAACTAGTAGCCCCCACCCTACCCGAGTGCTCCGTGCTTGGTATCAAAGTTCAACATCCCCCTGAAGCTGTCGACATACAGTAGGCTGCATCCTGGACTGGTACTTGCTTCCTGGGCAGGTTTCCCGCTTTTAAGGAAGAGGCAACCGCAGAGCGTCAAGTTAGGAGAACTGAGGAGATTTTATACATGAATATATTGAATTCCCGTACAATACCCATTATTTTCTGCTTGCTCTATGGAACTTACGATAAGCGATTAGCCTGAGAGACTGACCTTTTCACCCAGTCCATTGTCAGCATTAAGTGGGTAAATGACGAAATGTCTGGTAAAATCTGCAGACGAAGCTTTTGGGTAGCATACGTAGGTAGATGTAGCGTGCAAAGGAGCCCACAAAATGATATAAAAAGGGAGCACCCACAGATATCGACGGACTACCTCGCCGTCTGTATGTAGGTTAACAGGCAGTGCAGGTTTTCCCCAAGAGCTGGGAGCTCTTGTCTTCCTTTGCTTAAAATGTCTTGCTCTGCTTTGCTTGAAGTATCTTATTCTATTTTACCTATATGAAATGTCATGTTATGTTTAACCATTGTTCTCTTTACTTTTGCATTTAAAAGATTTTGTATTGTAATTGCAGGAATGCTTGCTCTAAGAGTAAACGTGAGTGTTCCTAGGTAACATTTTCCTTGGTGTAACTTGTTTCTCATGATGCATTTATAGATGTGTTTTCTCTCTCTCTCTGTCAGTACATTAATTGAGATACAGAGAATATTATGACAGCTGTATGATTATCTGGATTCTGTATTTTGTACTTTATGTCTCTATTCTGCGGTTTCTTTGAAGTTGCATCTTCTCATTAAACTGCCATTGTATTCTGCCTCCAATTCCATGTCTCATATGTCTGTTTTCTTCATTTTTGGAGCAAGCGTTCCTAGGCACCCCGGCTCAAATTAAGGTGCCCCTTTTGTCCCTGACTCACTCTCCTGCTCAGTTCTGTGGTGGCTCCCGGGGATCTGGGGACTGCCCCTAGCTTCCTTGACCCGTAATAGATCTTCCCTCCAACAGCCTCTCTTGCAAGTCCTGTATTGTTGGTTTGTTGCCCCTGCCCCCCTTTCCACTGCCCTCCATAGTCTGTTGTGCTTCCACGGCCCTTCCTGCCTGCTCAGTGTGGTTAAATTGTTGCCTTTGCACCCTCCTACCTGCCTTCAATTTTCAGAGTCCGTGCCCCTGGCCTCTGCCTCTCAACAGTATCCTAATGAACAACTAGATTTCTAACATTCTATATTTATTACAAAAGTGTGGAACGCCTGACATCATCTTGATGTAAACAAAACTGTAATACCTAGAACATTTCCTTTAGAAATTACATATATGAGAGGGTCTTATTGGTATCAAAATTATGGTTAGTGCTCTAAAAGACTAAAATAAGGACATATTTTCTGAGTTTTCAAATAGCGACAAAGCACTTTTAAATTATTTGTTATCTTTATGTTTTTTTATCCAGTTGACCACTTGATTAAATGTTGCACTTAGGGGAGAGGATGTGGTGTTACTTCCAGAACTGCAGACTTTGCAACTGGGGAACCAGGTTGAAGTTTCTGCTTCAGCTCGACATTCTGTGATTCTGGTCAAATCACTTAGTCTCCCCATGTCTACAACCAAAATGAATTTGTTCTTGTGTGATGTAACCAATGCTCATGTAAAGCACTCCAATACCTGACAAGTCTGCACTATATAACACTGCAAAAACACAAAATAATAAGTGTTTTGCACACTTCTGTCATTGGGCTATATTTGGGCTACATCTGGGTGATTTTGGGCTACATTTGGGCTCTTTTGTCTCCGGTGGCCATCTTGGGAGATTTATTTGTTATGAAGTTTCCTAATTTCCTCATGTACTGCAGTCTCCTCAGTAGGAAATGCTTTCAGTTTTTTACTTTGATTCCATCATGAAGGTATTCAGATATGTCACACATTTGCCATAAATTCTGAATGTTAGCACTCTAGTTGCTCATTAGATCACTGTAGTAAAACTACTGCACCATGGAAGTCTGCTCCTGGTATTAAAAGTGCATGTTTCAGTCTGCATGTCAGAATTTTTTAATGAAATAGAAGAGGATTTGAGAAGTCACTCAAAAAGTGCCCTCATTTTCTTTCTTCAGCATTAATCATAATTTCTATGGCAAAATGAACCTCCTCATTGTGTTCCTTTTTAAATTAAATGTTTTAAGTGTTACCAGTTTATTCCAATCAAGATGGCTTCAGGTGTGCCATACTTTTGTCATAATGAAGACAGTAAGCGCTCTAGTTGTTTTTAAGAACATTCTGGGACATTCTGTCATTGGGCTATACTTGGGCTACATCTAGGTGATATTTGGGCTACATTTGGGCTCTTTTGTCTCTGGTGGCCATCTTGGGAGACTTATTTGTTATGAAGTTTCCTAATTTCCTCATTTACTGCAGTCTCCTCAGTAGGAAATACTTTCAGTTTTTTACTTTGATTCCATCAAGAAGGCATTCAGATGTGTCACACATTTGCCATAAATTCAGAATGTTAGCACTCTTTTTGCTCATTAGATCACTGTAGTAAAGCTACTGCTCACCAGGGAAAACTGCTGCTGGTATTGAAAGTGCATGTTTCAGTCTGCATGTCAGAATTTTTTAATGAAATAGAAGAGGATTTGAGAAGTCACTCAAAATGTGCCCTAATTTTTCTTTCTGCAGCACTAATCATACTTTTTATGGAAAAATGAACCCCCTCATTTTGTTCCTTTTTAAATTAAATGTTTTAAGAGTTACCACTTTAATCCAAGCAAGATGGCTTCAGGTGTGCCATACGTTTATCATAAGTAGGACTGTTAGCGCTCTAGTAGTTCTTTGGAACACTCTGGGAAGCTGCAGTAGAACACAAAGGAATCAACTGACAGTCTCTGCCCTTGTTGGATGTACATGTTTTACTGAGAATGTCAGACTTCATTCTCACATGACTGAGAAAGATAATGTGAATTTACAGAAAATAAGCTCTCAGTTTAGCCTATAGATCACCTTCCAAACCTCTGTGGTAAAAGCATGAGAAAATATTTTTCTCTCAATCATGATATCCCAGCAGAAGGCTTTTTCACATGGTGAAATCACCTTAGAACATACCACAATTCCTAAAATGAGTATGGTACCATCAACAAATGATTTATAATGTAACTAAAGTCTTAAAACCTTCTATTAACTGCAATGCTTTTTAATGAGGTGCTATCATGTATATTGGTCCCAAGATGGCTGCCAACACTTCTTGGATGAAGTGCTGACAGCCAATCAGATCTCAGGATGAGATGTGTGGTTAGGCTCCGCCCACATATATATATGCTTTTAAATGCTATTTTCTCAGGAAATACTGAACAGATTTACACCAGACCTGCAAAAGGCACTTCCTTGACCTTATGGCTACCTCTCTGCCAAATTTCAAGTAATTCTGTTCAGCCGTTCGGGCTGTAGCTGTGTCTAAAGGTCCTATGGAAAAATGCATGGGGAAAACGCGTTTTGGGACCCCCCTTTTTTCTCGGCCCCTGCTTGACGAATCCCCCCGAGACTTTCAGGGTAGGAGCAGAGCGTAGCGCCCCACCTATTTTGAAAAGTTCGCGAGGATTCGTCGACCGGCGCCAAAGTTATTCCAAATAGAATGTTGCGGATTTCCTATGGAAACAGGGTCCTAACTATAACTACCTACTGGCGACCGCCAGTAGGTAATATATATATATATATATATATATATATATATATATATATATATATATATATATATATATATATATATATATATATATATATATATATTATCTACTGGCGGTCGCCAGTAGATAGTTATAGTTAGGACCGTGATTCCATAGGAAATCCGCAACATTCTATTTGGAATAACTTTGGCGCCAATTGACGAATCCTCGTGAAATTCTCAAAATAGGTGGGGCGCTCCGCTCCTTCCCTGAAAGTCTCGGGGGGATTCGTCAAGCGGGGGCTGAGAAAAAGGGTGGGTCCCAAAACACATTTTCCCCATGCATTTTTCCATAGGACCTTTAGTCCGAGCTACGGCCCGAACGGCTGAACAGAATTACTTGAAATTTGGCAGAGAGGTAGCCCTCAGGTCAGGGATGTGCCTTTTGAAGGTCTCGTGTAAATCTGTTCAGTATTTCCTGAGAAAATAGCATTTAAATCAATATATATATCTATAGGCGCGCTCCGAGCGCGTACCGTAAGCTTACCGCCGCCGTGCAGGAGCGCGATTCTGATTGGTTGTTAGATCTCAGTAAACATTCGAATCGGTCGAAACCAGGAAGTGTCGGCCGCCATTTTGTCTCTCGCAGTCTGAGGGGGTGAAAAACAAAGGTGAAGAACGTGAAAAGGGGGCAGGGTGGACAGTTCCTGACCCCCTAGCCTTGGTCAGGGGGTAACAGAAGGACCCCCAAGGGCCAAAATTAATTTAATTTTTTTTTTTTTAAATCGGCGAATGCCCGTAGCGTACGCGCATGGCATAAACGGAAAAATTCCGTGAGAAAAATTCCGCGAACTTCGCGTAACTATTACGCGTACCGTGCGCGCATGGCAAAAAAACAATTTTCAAAAAGGAAAGCTTAAAAAAAAATAAAAAAAATTGTGAGGTAAGGTTGGCTCTTAAAAGAGGCGTTGGGTTAATACAGGGATAGAGGAAAGAAAGAATGGGAATATTATGAGCGTCTACAAACGTGCTGGTCTATCTGATTGTTAATAAGGGAAACACTGGTCTCCCCATAAACAATAAGACCACAACACGTTGTACACCTCATTGAAACCCTCCGAAATCGAGGGTTAATGTCCAGAGGAGCAGAAGAAAGTGATGCTCCCACCTCAGAGGAAGGGCTCAGCTGAGCTGCCGATGATGTACTCGGCTGAGCTTCTGAGGTTGGGCTCTGGTGACTTATTGAAGAGTTTTCTTCAGTATGTCGAGCAAAGGTCCTGGGATGTTTATCCCTAATGTGTCTCATCATAGAGTTATTTCCAAAGGAATACTTCTTCCTTGGATCTCCTCTAGATAAAACACGGTCACAAAGTGTGCAAGTGACCAATGGAGCATTGACCTTTTTCTGCCCCTATGGAAAAGTAAAATACTCCCACACAAAATAATCCTTTTGTTTCCTCCTTCTCTGTCTGATGATGGTGCTGCTAGGCTCACTCTCAGAAGAGGTCTGCTGCTCTGCCATTGTATCTCAATGTCAATTCAGCTCATTCTCCTAGGGGATCTCAAGCAGTAATGAGGGGAATGGGTGTGGTGTGAGAAGTTTCTGGAACTGAAAGTAGTTTCAACCAATGAAAAGTGTTCTTTGTGGATCACATGACCTACCGTGCGTGCTCCGTAAGCTTACAGTACGCGCTCGTAAACAAGTACGCATGCGCAAACGTGACGCTTACGGAGCGCTTACGGAGCGTGTACGTAAGATGCACTCACGCATGCGCATTACACGCCCCTGCGTAACCGCGACATTGCTTCCGCGCAATGCGCATGCGTGTACGCGTACGTCACGTACATATCACGTAAGCGCACTGTACTTATGACATACGGAGCGCGTAGCATCAGCTTACCGTACGCGCATCGTATCACGTAAGCGCACCGTACTTATGACGTACGGAGCGCGTAGCGTCAGCTTACCGTACGCGCACAGAAAAAAATGCATAAAAAAAAATACAAGTTTCAAGAGTTGTAGAAGATAATAACTGTGATGTACAACTGTATGTAAACATATATTATTTTATACATAGGTTGGATATTATTTTTTACCAAAAATCTCAAAAAAAAATTTGCATTTAAATAAACCGTACAAATTCACTGAAAAAACCATAGGTTTCACACACGTTATAGTTAGGAATTAGCATTTAAAAAACCTTGCAAATTCACTGAAAAAACCATAGCTTTCACACATGTTATAGTTAGCAGGACATTTCACTCGTGAAAAACCAATGAAATTCCCCCGTTATAGTTAGTGCAGGCAACTATAACTCACGCGACCGCAATCCTCTGCTGATGATGTCAGATATTACATCACTGTATTTACACATTTATATACCCATGTCTTCTTCCATTTTTTTTAGCTATACATATATATATTTTTTTTTTCAGAAAGACACATATGTCATCAGTGATGTAATATCTGACGTCATCAGCAGCGGATTACGGTCGCGTGAGTTATAGTTGCCTGCACTAACTATAACGGGGGAATTTCATTGGTTTTTCATGAGGAAAATGCCCAGCTAACTATAACATGTGTGAAACCTATGGTTTTTTAGGTGAATTTGCAAGGTTTTTTAAATGCTAATTCCTAACTATAACGTGTGTGAAACCTATGGTTTCTTCAGTGAATTTGTACGGTTTTTTAAATGCTAAGTTACTTTACGCCGTTTGTGCTTTACGCTTTGCGCACCGCGCGCCCACTTCACGCAGTTCGTTCCGTGCGCGCACGGTGAGCACGCGGTGCGCTTTGCGCACCTCGCGCCCTCTTTACGCAGTTAGTGCCGTGCACGCACGGTGCACTTTGCGCACCGTGCACGCACGGTGGGCACGCAGTGCGCTACGCGCACCGCACGCCCACGTTACGCTTAATGGGCCATGTACGCACGGTGCACTTCGCGCACCGTCCGCACAAGGAGGAAACATGATACGCTTTGTTGTTAAGGGTTTTGGTATAAACTGTTAATTTTTGGATATGCCATGCACACACGCGGCGCAGCGCGCTGCGTGTGCACACGGGGGGATTGACTTTGCTATTTTATTTTAAAGCATTTATACCGTGCACGCACGCTGCGCGAACCGCGCGGAATTTTTTTCATTTATATAGTGCGCGCACGCTTCGCGCACTCGGCGAATTACCGAAATTTTTTTAATTTTTTTAATTGCCCTTGGGGGACCTCCTGGGACCCCTTGACCCCTGCTAGGGGGTCAGGAACTGTCCAGCATGCCCCCTTTACATGTTTTTCTCCTTTGTGTTTCACCCCCCTCTCAGTGCGAGAGACAAAATGGCAGCCGACACTTCCTGGTTTCGACCGATTCGAATATTTACTAAGATGTAACAACCAATCAGAAGTGCGCTCGCGGACGGCCGAGTGCGCGCACCCTGCGCGCACGCTGCGCGCGTACAGATATATATATTGATTTAAATGCTATTTTCTCAGAAAATACTGAACAGATTTACACCAAACCTGCAAAAGGCACCAAACGGACCTTATGGCTACCTCTCTGCCAAATTTCACGTAATTCTGTTCAGCCGTTCGGGCTGTAGCTGCGACTAAAGTCCCTATGGAAAAATCCATGGGGAAAATGTGTTTTGGGACCCCCCCTTTTTCTCGGCCCCCGCTTGACAAATCACCCCGAGACTTTCAGGGTAGGAGCGGAGTGGAGCGCCCCATTAGTTTTGAAAATTTCGCGAAGATTCGTCAATCTGCGCCAAAGTTATTCAAAATAGAATTTTGAGATTTCCTATGGAAACTCGGTCCTAACTATAACTATCTACTGGCGACCGCCAGTAGATAATATATATATATATATATATATGTGTATATCTATATTCACTGAAAAAACCATAGGTTTCAGGGGCGTTATAGTTAGCTGGACTTTTCACTCGTACAAAGCCATTGAAATTCCCCCGTTATAGTTAGTTCAGCTAACTATAACTCGCGCGCCCGCAATGCACTGCTGATGACGTCACATATTACATCACTCATGACATGGTCAGTGACATCACTCATGACATCACTGATGACATCTCAAATGACATCACTGATGACATCATCTTTGTGATAGAGTGGCAGACCTCCTATCCCCCTAATATAACCTTTGATACACACATTCAAAAATAGAAACTAAAATTTTCAAAACAATGGCCATACCAATATCAGTTACAACAACCTATTCAGTAATTCTAAGATCCACATACACATCCACTCATTCAACAACAGTCCTATACAGTCACTCATACATGTACTCACTCATCATATGTACTCATACACCTATACATCCTGTTACACAACACCACTCATCCATAGAGTTACTCACACACATAGTCACTCATGCTAATAAAGAATCAAACATCCATTTACTTGCATATACAGTTATACACACACCACCACAGTTACTTCTACAGAAACTTACACATACTTAGTCTTTTAAACAATCACTTATAGAAACACATACTTATTCATACAGGAACTCTTTCAATCTCTCACTCTCACATATACTCACTTATATACACCAATAGTCAGATATACTAGTTTAAAACATATGTAATTACTCATAAAGACACTATTGAGACAGTCATTCACTCACTAACACACCCATGCACACACTCATCCACCCATACAGTCCTGCACACATGCTGTCTTCAACACATACAAACAGTGAGTCACTCATTCATGCACTTATGCACAGCGTAATACCCCCCACCGAACCATACAGACACTCAGACACTCATACTGATACTCAAAAAAACAACTAATAACCTATATAGACACTCATGTAGCTACTCACCAACCCATGCAGCCACTTATACACAAAGTGAGAGACTGATACAGATATTTACATATTAAAACATTACTCACTAAGCCATGTATTCACTAAGATACACTTAATCAGTCAGTTATACAATCAATTTTTCAAAAACAAATCATCCATTTAGACACTTATATATCTATTTATTCTTCCATCGACCTTGAGATATACATATATAAAACATATGTAATTTTCAGAAAAACACACATTCACTGGATGATGTCATCAGTGATGTCATCAGTGATGTCATTTGAGATGTCATCAGTGATGTCATCAGTGATGTCACTGACCATGTCATGAGTGATATAATATGTGACGTCATCAGCAGTGCATTGCGGGCATGCGAGTTATAGTTAGCTGAACTAACTATAATGGGGGAATTTCAATGGCTTTGTATGAGTGAAAAGTCCAGCTAACTATAACGCCCCTGAAACCTATGGTTTTTTCAGTGAATTTCTAAGGTTTTTTAAATGCTAATTCCTAACTATAACGTGCCTGAAACCTATGGTTTTTTCAGTGAATTTCAAAGGTTTTTTAAATGCTAATTTCTAACTATGGCCACAGAGATAGGACATGTGAAGAAAGAAGAAAAAACGCACAGAAAGAAAAAAAAGAAATGCAGAAAGAAGCAACAGAAGTCCTCAAAGACGAAGAAAAGTGCAGGAAGAAGGATAACATGCAGAAAGAACAAACAGAAGAACAGAAAGAAGCCTTGTTGCAAAATCATCCTGTAACCTCAACTTTTTGAGACGGATTCTGGTGTTAACTGAGTTTGACTAACCAGTCCTAGAGCCAGTGCTATGTTAAAAGACACTCAGAATACAGTGAAAACACCTACATACACTAGGGAACACTATGCGTTGGGGTCCCCCTGTGATCAGCATGACCTCCTCTGTAAGCCCCTAGTATATAATAGGGCAGGTGATTAAAACTACCTGAGGTGACGTGTTTGCACACGTCACCTCAGGCCCCGTCCCCTCACTTCCCCACTGTGTTAACACGCCCTGTGGCCGTTTTAAGTTGGGAGATTAAGTCCCCTTGAATCCTGAGGGTCCCTAGGGTCCAACTAGGCCACTAGGTACCTCCAGTAAGCGCCACAGAGCTGCGTTGCAGAGAGATGTAAAAAGGGGCACGGCCTAGACCACCTCTCTGTAACGCAGCGCAGTGGCGCTTACTGGAAGCACCTGGTGGGCTAGTTGGTCCCCAGGGTCCCTCAGGATTGAAGGGGAATTATTTCCCTAATTTAAAACGCGCCACAGGGCTTGTTTGCACACGTTAACTCAGGCCCCGTACCCTCCCTTCACCGCTGTGTAAACACGCCCTGTGGCCGTTTTTAGTTGGGAGATTAAGTTCATTTAAATCCTGAGTGTCCTTAGGGTCCAACTAGCCCACAAGGTACCTCCAGTAAGCGCCACAGAGCTGCATTGTAGAGAGGTGTAAAAAGAGGCACGGCCTGGACCACCTCTCTGCAATGCAGCTCAGTGGCGCTTACTGGAAGCACCTGGTGGGCTAGTAAGCCCCCATGGGCCCTCAGGATTGAAGGGGAATTATTTCTCCAACTTAAAACGCGCCATAGGGCGTGTTTGCACATGTCACTTCAGGCCCCGTCCCCTCCCTTCCCCACTGTGTAAACACGCCCTGTGGCCGTTTTTTAAGTTGGGAGATTAGGTCCCCTTGAATCCTGAGGATCCCTAGGGGCAAAATAGCCCACTAGTTACGTCCAGTAAGCGCCATTGCAGAGAGGTGTAAAAAGGGGCACGGCCTGCACCACCTCTCTGCAACGCAGAGCAGTGGCGCTTACTGGAAGCCCCTGGTGGGCTAGTTGGCCCCCAGGGTCCCTCAGGATTGAAAGGGAATTATTTCCCCAACTTAAAACGTGCCACAGGGCGTGTTTGCACATGTCACCTCAGGCCCCGTCCCCTCCCTTCACCACTGTGTAAACGCGCCCTGTGGCCGTTCTAAGTTGAGAGATTAAGTCCCCTTGAATCCTAAGGGTCCCTAGGGTCAAACTAGCCCACTAGGTACCTCCAGTAAGCGCCACAGAGCTGCTTTGCATAGAGGTGTAAAAAGGGGCGTGGCCTCAGAACACCTGTCTGCAACACAGCTCCCTGGCGCATACTAGAGATACCTGTTGGGCTAGTTGGCCCTCAGGGACCCTCAGTATTGAAAGGGAATTAATTCCCCAACTTACAACTGGCCAGGGGGTGCGTTTGCAGAGTGCTGCTAGGAGGGGGCGAGGCGCGATGCCGGTCTTTTAGTTATTTTATTTTTTTAAGAAGGAGGGCTGTGTGGCCCCCCTTCTTTTTCTAATTTACTGGCCCTGGGGACCCCATCCCCCAGGGCCTGCACCCTAATTTTTTTGTTTAAAAAAAAAAAATGTGGCCCTCCAAAGGCCTTAATCGGCTCCGGGGACCCCAACCCCGGGTAATGGCCTTTTTTTTTTATTCTTTAGGAGGGGGCTGCGTTGCCCCCTCCTCAGGCCACTTATGGCCCCGGGGACCCCATCCCCCGGGGGCGGCCTTTGTTTGTTATTATTTAAAAATATATATATATTTATAGAAACACTTAGGACATGCTGGACAAACCGTATGTACCTATAACCATGACGATTTGCGTGATAATCATTAAAAGGCAACTATGCATAGAATGAATCCACATGGAATGTATTTACACCGCTAGTGAAGCTCTGACGTGTCTGACGCCTTACCGTGCCTAATCCCGGCGCCCCCGCCGGTGGGTATTCTCCAAGTAGACACCCTTGTCGTTTATTTATACAAACATGGGTAGCTATTGACGGGCACATTTAGGGCCATATGTAGGTAGCCTAATACCGGTCGGTAACGGCCGATTTTCGGTAAATATCCCGTTACCGACCGGTATTTAGGCTTTTGCTATGTAGGGGGAACATTTCAGGTTTCGGTAATTTACCGAATCGGTAAATACCGAATCCTGAAATGAGATGTAGGTGACACTCAAATGAGTGATGTGTAGGGAAAATAATTCGGTATTTAGCACCAAATATATGTTGGTGCTAAATACCGAATTCATTGCAATAAGCAATATTTTGCTGGACTAACAGTGCCATGTGGCAGACATACATGCCCTTAGGGCATGTATGTGCGCCACATGTGCACACATGCAAGAATCATGGGTGCAACAGGGTGTCAATGTGACACCCTGCCACCCTTGATTGTGCTCCCCCCATTACCGATTCGGTATTTACCGATTCGGTAATGAGGCATACCTTCCCATTGATTCCTATGGGCCTCCAGGCCCATAGGAATCAATGGGAAGGTATGCCTCATTACCGAATCGGTAAATACCGATTCGGTAATTACCTAATTTCTCCGATTCGGTAATATTTACCGAATGATTACCTACATACGAGTTACCACTTCTTAAACACCGAATCGGTAAAGTTCGGTATTTAAGAAGTGCTAACTTGTATGCTACCTACATATGGCCCTTAATATACACTCACACCAAGCCATTCAAAGGGGATTCAACAAAAATTCGACCAAACTATGCAAGAAACCCCCCTCACGGTTAATAAAACACACATCCACCGCCGGATGTCTAATACTTTTTTATTTTACTCTCTGGAAAGGAGACGAACCTCACTTGAGAGTGCCGAGTGCCTCACACCTCTGTGTTGTATTCCACCAGCTAGTGCGTATGCTATGACACTCTCTAGCCCATGTGCACTGTAACACCACCCCGTGAATATGTCGTGCCACACTTGCCTTCGCACGGGTTATATTGCCCCATCTAACGTGCCTTCCTCGATGCCTATGTTATAACGCACAGTGCTATGCCATACATATTACAATCTGGGATCCATATCTTTGTCACAGTGCATATACAACATTACACTCCCCAACACATATTTTATATTACAACTTTAGAGACTAGTTAGGTTACACAACACTGCCCTGTGCATATTACACTCCAAGGCACATATCGCATAGCACGAGCTAGTGCCTGTGCGATCTCGCGCTCTCCAATGAATCTGTCATTGCGCACAATGTATTGCATATTATATTTCACGCCCCGGTTCATCTTATATCACACTTTTTGGTGCATAGTTTATACCATATACTATATCTAGTTTTCATTTTCAATCGTGCTCTCAGGACTATGTTCTATATAACACTGCATCCACCTACCCTTTTCACGGACATTACATTTTGCGATGGGGGGTGGAGGGTCAGGGGGTGTTTCTGCCAAGTGAGCCTGGAGTCACAGTCACAAACGTCCTCTTCTTCCTGAATAAAAGTGAGATTATGCTGCATACTTGTTCATATTTTAAGTAGTTCGCACAGACACACATTTTAAAAACAATAAAGTTCCTAATACCCACCTTCTCTGAACAGTTAGCTTGCTGCCCCATCCACCTCCTCCCTATCCTCTGTTGTCTGAATCCATGGACTAGCCTCCTCCCTCCTGCCATGCATGGTCTGATGTGCTGCCACTGCCCTCCATTTAGCATGATGTACCAGTCCACTCCTCCTGCCCTCCATTGCCTAATTCTATGGCCCATCATTGACCTACTGCTTAGCCTATGTGCTTAGCTTGCTGCCCCTATTCTCCTTCCCCCTGCCCTCCGATGTCTTTGTGCATGCCCCTGCTCCATCCTTTTTGCCCACCATGTTCCATGGTCCTGCCACTCCTATCTACTCTGAGTGTTCTGTTGAGCTGCCACTTCCCTCCCACCTGCCTAGCATTGTCAGATGACTGTAACCTGTCCCTGCCACCTCCACCCTGCCTGTCCACATGCCATGCCCCTATCCCCTTCCTCCTGTCCTCCATGGTCCATTTTACTGCCACACCCTTCTGCACTCCCTGGTGTGTTGTGCTGCAACTGCTCCTCCTGCCTGCCCCGTGCGGTCTGTTGTGAGGCCCCTTCCCCTGAACTCTCTTGTCTGTGCCCAGGTCCTGACCCTCCCTTCTATCCTCCATGGTCCTTTGTGCATGCCCTGCACCCTCCTTCTTGCCCATCATAGCCATTGTGCTGCCACTAACCCTCCTGCTTGCCATGCATGGTCTTCTGTGCTGCCATGGCCCCTCCCACCTTCCCTGTGTGGTCAGCTAGCTGCCCCTGACCCCCTCCCACCTTCCCTCTATGGTCTGTGTGTATGACATCATAGTCTCATTGTTGCTCTCCATGGTGTGTCTTGTTTCTAGTGCCCATCCTTCCTGACCTCCATGGTCATCTTGCTGCTCCTGCCCTGCCCCTTGCCCCCAACCCTCTGTTTCCATGTGCAGACCCTTATTCCCTCCCTCCTGGCTTGCCTGTTCCATTGTAATGGCCCTGATCGTCCCTCCTGCCCTTTATGGTCTGTTATGCTGCAGCTTTCTCTCCTGTCTGTCCATTATGGTCAGCTAGCTACCATTGCCTCTTTCCCCTCTGTTCTCTGTTGTCCATGTGCATGGTCCTGTCCCCCCCCTATTGCTTTCCATGGATTGTTGTGCTGCACTCCCTGATGCCTGCCCTGTAGGGTCAGTTTGGTGCACCTCTCCATGTCCCTCCTGTCCTCTGTTATCCGAGTCCATGTCCCTACCCCAATTCCTCCTGCCTACCATGATCCAATGTACCATACTTGCAAACATTTTGAACTTGGTAAGAGGGAGATTTTGAAAAAAAACTGGGGTATTGATTTTCCCCTTTGAGTTACATTAAACAAGAGGAGATTGTAGACAGGAGACAGATCAAGTAAAGCCAATTTGAGCTTAAAAACATTGGACATTTCCTGGCTGAAACGGGTCTGTTGGCATGTATGGTTGTACTACCACTGCCTCTTCCTTCTGCCCACAATGGCCTATTATATTGCCACAGCCTCTCTTGCCAGTCCTGTATTGTTGGTTTGTTGCCCCTCCCCCCTTTCCACTGCCCTCCATAGTCTGTTGTGCTGCCACTGCCCTTCCTGCCTGCCCAGTGTGGTCAAACTGTTGCCTCTGCACTCTCCTACCTGCCTTCAATTTTCAGAGTCCGTGCCCCTGGCCTCTGCCTCTCAACAGTATCCCAATGAACAACTAGATTGCTAACATTCTATATTTATTACAAAAGTGTGGAACGCCTGACGTCACCTTGATGTAATCAAAACTGTAATACCTAGAGTATTTCCTTTAGAAATTACATATATGAGAGGGTCTTATTTGCATCAAAATTATGGTTAGTGCTCTAAAAAACTAAAATGAGGACATATTTT
Source organism: Triturus cristatus (assembly GCF_964204655.1). Lineage (NCBI taxonomy): Eukaryota > Metazoa > Chordata > Amphibia > Caudata > Salamandridae > Triturus > Triturus cristatus. Next base: position 459,602,791 of record NC_140590.1, on the reverse strand, counting down.
CTGAGTTTTCAAATAGCGACAAAGAACTTTTAAATTATTTGTAATCGTTATGTTTTTTTATCCAGTTGACCACTTGATTAAATGTTGCACCTAGGGGAGAGGATGTAGTGTTACTTCCAGAGCTGCAGACTTTGCAACTGGGGAACCAGGTTGGAGTTTCTGCTTCAGCTCAACATTCTGTGATTCTGGTCAAAACACTTAATCTCCCCATGTCTACAACCAAAATGAATCTGATCTTGTGTGATGTAACCAATGCTCATGTAAAGCACTCCAATACCTGACAAGTCTGCACTATATAAAACTGCAAATACACAAAAAATAAGTGTTTTGCACACTTCTGTCATTGGGCTACATGTGGGCTACATCTGGGTGATATTTGTGCTGCATTTGGGCTCTTTTGTCTCTGGTGGCCATCTTGGGAGATTTATTTGTTATGAAGTTTCCTAATTTCCTCATTTACTGCAGTCTCCTCAGTGGGAAATGATTTCAGTTTTTTACTTTGATTCCATCAAGAAGGTATGCAGATATGTCACACATTTGCCATAAATTCTGAATGTTAGCACTCCAGTTGCTCATTAGATCACTGTAGTAAAGCTACTGCTCACCACGGAAGTCTGCTGCTGGTATTAAAAGTGTATGTTTCAGTCTGCATGTCAGAATATTTTTCTGAAATAGAAGAGAATTTGAGAAATCAAAATGTGCCCTAATTTTGCTTTCTGCAGAACTATTCATAATTTCTATGGGAAAATGAACCCCCTCATTTTGTTCTATTGTAAATTAAATGTTTTAAGTGTTACCACTTTATTCCAATCAAGATGGCTTCAGGTGTGCCATACTTTTGTCATAAGTAAGACTGTTAGCGCACTAGTTGTTCGTTAGAACACTCTGGGACATTCTGTCATTGGGCTATACTTGGGCTACATCTGGGTGATATTTGGGCTACATTTGGGCTCTTTTGTCTCTGGTGGCCATTTTGGACACTTATTTGTTATGATGTTTCCTAATTTCCTCATTTACTACAGTCTCGTCAGTAGGAAAAACTTTCAGTTTTTTACTTTGATTCCATCAAGAAGGCATTCAGATGTGTCACACATTTGCCATAAATTCAGAATGTTAGCACTCTAGTTGCTTATTAGATCACTTTAGTAAAGCTACTGCTCATCAGGGAAGTCTGCTGCTGGTATTGAAAGTGCATGTTTCAGTCTGCATGTCAGAATTTTTTAATGAAATAGAAGAGGATTTGAGAAGTCACACAAAATGTGCCCTAATTTTTCTTTCTGCAGCACTAATCATACTTTCTATGGCAAAATGAACCCCCTCATTTTGTTCCTTTTTAAATTAAATGTTTTAAGAGTTACCACTTTATTCCAACCAAGATGGCTTCAGGTGTGCCATACTTTTGTCATAAGTAGGACTGGTAGCGCTCTAGTTGTTCTTTAGAACACTCTGGGAAGCTGCAGTAGAACACAAAGGAATCAACTGACAGTCTCTGCCCTTGTTGGATGTACATGTTTAACTGAGAATGTCAGACTTCATTCTCCCATGACTGAGAAAGATAATGTGAATTTACAGAAAATATGCTCTCAGTTTAGATTATAGATCACCTTCCAAACCTCTGTGGGAAAAGCATGAGAAAATAGTTTTCTCTCAAACATGATTCATGATATCACAGCAGAAGGCTTTTTCACATGGTAAAATCACCTTAGAACACACCACAATTCCTAAAATGAGTATGGTACCATCAACAAATAATTTATAATGTAACTAAAGTCTTAAAACCTTCTATTAACTGCAAAGCTTTTTAATGAGGTGCTATCATGTATATTGGTCCCAACATGGCTGCCAACACTTCTTGGATGAAGTGCTGACAGCCAATCAGATCTCACGATGAGATGTGTGGTTAGGCTCCGCCCAGATATATATGTGATTTTACTTTTGATTTTCTCAGGAACTACTGAACGGATTTACACCATATATGCAAAAGGCACATGCCTGACCTGAGGACTACGTCTTTGCCAAATTTCAAGTAATTCTGTTCAGCCGTTCGGGCTGTACCTTCGACTAAAGGTCCTATGGGAAAATGCATGGGGAAAAGGCGTTTTGGGACCCCCCTTTTTTCTCAGCCCCCGCTTGACGAATCACCCCGAGACTTTCAGGGTAGGAGCTGAGCGGAGCGCCCCATTAGTTTTGAAAATGTCACAAAGATAAGTCAACCGGTGCCAAAGTTATTCAAAATAGAATTTTCAGATCTCCTATGGGAACTCGGTCCTAACTATAACGATCTACTGGCGACCGCCAGTAGATAATATATGTGTATATATCCATACATATATATATTCACTGAAAAAAACATAGGTTTCACACATGTTATAGTTAGCTGGACATTTATATATATTCACTGAAAAAAACATAGGTTTCACACATGTTATAGTTAGCTGGACATTTTACTGATAAAAAACCAATGAAACTCCCCCGTTATAGTTACTGTAGGCAACTATAACTCACGCGACCGTAATCCTCTGCTGATGCTAATACTGTATTTAGACACTTATTTGCCCATGTCTTCTTCCATTAAATTTTAGCTATACATATATTACAAATATTTTTTTTTCATAAAGACACATATGTCATCAGCAGAGGATTACGGTCGCGTGAGTTATAGTTGCCTACAGTAACTATAACGGGGGAGTTTCATTGGTTTTTTATCAGTAAAATGTCCAGCTAACTATAACATGTGTGAAACCTATGTTTTTTTCAGTGAATATATATAAATGTCCAGCTAACTATAACATGTGTGAAACCTATGTTTTTTTCAGTGAATTTGCAAGGTTTTTTAAATGCTAATTCCGAACTATAACGTGTGTGAAACCTATGGTTTTTTCAGTGAATTTTTTAAATGCTAAGTTACTTTACGCCATTTGTGGCGTGCGCGCCCACTTAACGCAGTTCGTTCCGTGCGCGCTTTGCGCACCACGTGCCCACGTTACGCTAGATGGGCCATGAACGCACGATGCGCTTCGCGCACCGTGCGCACATGGAGGTCATATGATGAGCATCGTTGTGACAGGTAAAATATATGTTTTGTTTATCTCTGATGAGCCATGCACAAAATGTGCCCTTCGGGCACCTTTTGCACACGGGGTGGGGAGAATGTGGATATATATATATTTTTTTATTATTTCTTACCGTACGCGTACAATAAGCGTAATCGGCGAAATTTTCGAAAAAATTAAAATTGCCTTTTTTCACTTGGGGGATCGTTGGGGACTCCCTCGACACGGCTAGGTGCTTGGGAGCTGTGTAAACAGCCCCTTTACATGATTTGCACTTTGCTTTTCAACCCCCTGTCAGAGTGCGAGAGAGAAAATGGCGGCCGCCGCTTCCTGGTTTCGACTGATTCGAATGTTTACTAAGATCTAAGGGCCAATCAGAATCGCGCTCGCGCACGCCACCGTACGCGTACGGTAAGCGCACCGTAAGCGCACCGTAAGCTGGCTCAGATATATATATTGATTTAAAGGCTATTTTCTCAGAATCTACTGAACAGATTTACACCAAACCTACAAAAGGCACTTCCTTGACCTGAGGACTACCTCTCTGCCAAATTTCAAGTAATTCTGTTCAGCCGTTCGGGCTGTAGCTGTGTCTAAAGGTCCTATGGAAAAATGCATGGGAAAAACGCGTTTTGGGACCCCCCTTTTATCTCAGCCCCCGCTTGACGAATCCCCCCGAGACTTTCAGGGTAGGAGCGGAGCGGAGCGCCCCACCTATTTTGAAAAATTCGCGAGGATTCGTCAACCGGCGCCAAAGTTATTCAAAATAGAATGTTGCGGATTTCCTATGGAAACGTGGTCCTAACTATAACTACCTACTGGCGACCGCCAGTAGGTAATATATATATATATATATATATATATATATATATATATATATATATATATCACAGCTACCACTTCCACCAGCCTTGAAGTCCTTCAACTGCTTTGCGAAGTAAGTACACGAGCCAAATTCAAGTGCAAGTTCTGTTTATTCACCCAGAGCGACGGCCATAACGTTTCGGCTCCTCAGAGCCTTGTTCACATGACAGCGTTACACTCGTGTTGCCACAAATTTAAAGTGCTAGTGTTGGTCACATGGGGGAGTCACATGATTACATTCTCATAGACATAGAAGAAATTGTTTGTGGAACAGGGCTGACAATAGAATCTGAATACCAATTGCTATAGCTACATGTTAAACAAAAATTTCCGAAAAACATGCAATAATGGGACATACTCTGTGATAACGGCATAAATGCCCGTTTAAATAAGGCAACCTGCCACGCATAGTCAACAGAATTACTAATATCAAAGTCAGTAAATACAGCCTGTTCTCAATGTCAGAAAACATATAAACGGTTCTCCCTTAGGGCCAATAAAATAGGAAAAGTGTATAGTGCAATTTGTAAAATGAAAAATGAAAAAGTGCCTGTGCTTAAAATATTAAGAAATATAATGATGTAAATATCCTAAAAAATTAATATTCAGATATGGTCATATCAAAAAAGTGGGTCGTTGGAAGTCAGAAACTGGCATAAAGGACACCGTTCATGTTATCACAGGAACAATTATATGAAGGTTTCAAGCGCCCAAAATTAAATGCTGATATATCATTAATAAAATTTAAGAAATGGTTGTAAGGACGTATCATCAATTTTAGAAGTACGAATATTGACCCTCAAAGTTTTGTATATAGGAATAGATGTTAATAGCAGATGTGCAAAAACGCAAAATTTACATAAAGAGTTCAATTTGTCAATAATAAATAGTAAAATACTAAATGAATAACCATAAAATTATATAATTAAATAGTTTTAAGACAAAAAGACTAAAACTTTTTTTTAAATTGCCGTATACACATCCGATAAATTCCAATAAAACATAACAGGATAAAAGGATAAAAGCCAATGGAGACTAAAAAATGACGAAGAATTGTGCAAACATCGCAAAAAAGTGTCCTAGTGCATTTTAGACTCCGGTGTAACAATATAGCATATATAGATCAACTCAACCCAAACAAGTGTGCAGATCCTCAGTCATGTTTAATCCTGTTGGTGTCTTAGTGTTGAGTTGCAAAATATAACGTGTTTCCAATCTGCGTAGGTTAAACTCACGATCCCCTCCCCTCCTGCTAGGCTCAATAGAATCAATGACATAATAATTGAGCCCCTTAGTGTCGCTATTATGGGTTTCTTTAAAATGTCGAGCGACGGGGTAGGTGTTGTCTTGGTTGGAAATGGCACGTAAATGTTGCAATATACGCTTATGCACAGCTAGTTTGGTACTACCAACGTAGCTAAGGTTACATGGGCAAGTGAGGACATAGATCGCATACTCGGTTTTGCACGTCAACAGCTTGTTGATCTTGTGCTGTCTGTTGCTAAATGGATCAATAAATGCTTTAGTATTGATACCATGGGTACATGCTTTGCATGTCTTACACTTGTAAAACCCACTATTGAGTTGCAGCCAAGAAGTTTTATCAATGGTTTCAGGATTTGTATTAACCAAGGCTTGCCTCATAGTGGGGGCCCTACTATAAGTGATGGTAACTCGCTGCGGGAGCAAAGGACCAATAATTGGATCGCTCCGAACAATGGGCCAATTCCTGTTTATAATTCTGCGTAGCTCCGCTTGTTGTTTGTTATAACCCATGATAATTCTAAAAGCATTAGGTGAATTTATGTCATTTCCCTCTTGGTTGCCGTGTATTGTAGCGACAACCATAGTGCTAGAAGTGGGTTTCAACAGATCCTCTCGGTTTAGTGCATTGGATCTTGTGATGGCACTCTCAATGACACCCTCTGAGTAGCCTCTCTCCCTGAATCTTTGTTTACTCAAAGTCTGTGCTACTTTAAGATCCGTATCATTGCTGCACACGCGCTTAAGGCGCAACATCTCCCCATAGGGTATACTTTTAATGAGATGGGGCGGATGGGCACTGGTCGCGTGTAGGGTCGAATTACCTGCCGTTGGTTTGCGGTATAACCTAGTTTCTAATTTGCCAGCTCGTATGTAAATTTCTGTATCAAGAAAAGTGACACTGGTTTGGCTACATGTTGCAGTAAAATGAAGGTTAAGATTATTAACATTTAAAATCTCAATAAAACCATTGGCCTCATCTAAAGATCCATTCCATATTACAAATAAATCATCAATGAACCGTAACCAGACAACCACTTTGTCATTAAGGCATTGGGCATGGTCCCTCTGGAGGATCATCTCCTCCCAATAACCCATATGGAGACAGGCGTAGCTAGGGGAAAAACAAGCCCCCATAGCTACGCCTCTCAGTTGTCTGTACAGTAAGCTGTTAAACATAAAATTATTGTTAAGAAGACAGCATTCTAGCATATCAATCAGCATTTCATTGTGGACCCCAAATTGAGCTGGTTTGCGTGATAAAAAGTGTTTGATGGCCTGGATACCATCACCGTGCCCTATACTGGTATACAGTGATGTCACATCGAGTGCTAACATCCAGTACTCATCTCTCCATTCAATTCTATTTATCTTACGCAAGAAATCCCCTGTATCTTGTACATATGAATCCAATGATTTAACAAAGTCCTGTAAAAAAAAGTCGATATATTGCGACGTGTTTTCATACATGCCATCTCGGGCTGAAATAATAGGTCTGCCCGGGGGTCTGTTAGAATCCTTATGTACCTTGGGGATAAAATACATGGTGGGGATAACAGGATTGTCCTTCCTCAAAAAATTAAATTCAGCTTCAGAAATGAGTTTATGTCTCTTCCAGCTGGACAATTTACCACGGAACTCATTATTGGATACCTGGATAGCTGCTGCTGTTGTGCGAATGTAGCAGCTCCTATCATTTAGTTGATTTAAGGCTTCATGGTCATAGTATTCCTTAGTCAACAAGACAATGTTGCCGCCCTTGTCACTTTAACGAACAATAATCTTTCTATCACTCTTGAGTTTTAAAATGAGTTGATTATATTGTTGCGTTTGGCGGTTGTAGCGACGTCTCTTTAACTGAGTTTCCTTATGTAAAAACTTCATTTCAGTGACCACGTTCTCATTAAATATATCCAATGCATCGTGGGGCATGATGGGGTTGTATGTGGATTTGGGTCTGAATGATGTGACAGGTCCCTGTAGGTTGACACCATCCTGGTAATTAGAATAGCTATACTTGTCTATACCCTCAGTATCCCACAAATCCTGTATGGCATCCTGAAGAGATACTTCAAGTGCATTGTCGATAGTATTCCGTCGATTGCTTTACAAAGCAAAGGATTTTTTGAGCTTGAGCTTACGTACAGCTTTATAGATATCAAGACGCGTGGACACATAATCAAAATTATTCTGTGGCGCAAAGGAGAGGCCTAAGGAGAGGATCCTCTTGTCATCATCAGTTAACTTCACAGATGTCAGATTGATAATAGTATTGGCGTCTTCAAGTACTATTGATTCTTCGCCCAGTATCCTCTTCCTCTTCTCCTGTTCTGATTTGAGGCCCCTCTTCCTCGCCCTCTGCCTCTGCCTGGACTTGAAGTTTGCACGTCTACGACGTGATTCATTGTTGCCGGCCTTGGGCGTAGGGTTTGCCTCCTCTCCACACATAAAAAATTCATTTCCTCTGCTGGTGTCGGTTTAGGGATCAAGCCTGCTGCCAGATTGACACGTAACTCAGATTCAGAGTCACTGCCACCAACAGAACTCAAGTCCGACTGTGAAATATCATTTACAGAAGTAACTTTATTAGGGCCCCTGTTAGGAGGAATAACCCTGGATTTCGGAATCCGCAGTGAGTCATATTTCTGCGCAAATGTAAAAATTTGCCCCAATTGGTAGTCATTGCGGTCTCGTTGAAATTTAAACGTTTTTCTCTCCATAATTTTTGTTTCCTCCTTTTTGAGCCTTGCAGTCATGTCGTTTCTTAGCCTGATTTTCTCGTCAGACTCATCAATTTTATCAAGCTCCTCATTAATTGCATCAATCTCCTTAAGTAGAAGTGCCCTATCAATGTCAGCATACTTGATCAAAATCAACACCAGTTTACGTGAGGATTCCAGGTTCGTTTCAGCCCATTCACGCATAAGCTCAGGATTGGGGTTCTCGTAGCTAGGAGCCGTCAAGATACGCAACCCCCGGGGGATGCGCTCCACATCAATATAACGTTGGAGGGATTTTGACTCCCACCACTTACTTTGCTCGCTCCGTAGTTTTTTCTCCAGTATTTTAAATTTTTCCTTAAGTGAACTGTCCTGTGTAGCCACATCCGTGGTATGACCATTTCGAATATTCACAGGCAATGGGAGGCTGTCAGAGAACATTGACAATGCTGCAGCCTCCCGATCGCGAACGCTGTCAGCCGTCATGCTCAAAATCAGGGCTCAATCAGTCAGCGTGTGGGTGGTTGATACGACTGCTCGAATTCTACAACCGAAACCGCCCACCACTGCACAAATACTCTCCAGCCCCCGATACCTCAAAGATTCGCCTGGGGGTGTCTCCGGTCCAAATCCTGTCGTGTCGTCCAATCACGGCTGGGGAGAATATATATATGTGTATATATTTGAACTAAAACCAGGTGTTCCTTTGTGTGACCCTCAAAACCTGGTATTTATTAAATATTTACATAAATCATTTTTTGGTGGTGTTATAATCATTTTAGTGATTTTACCCTATTGAAAATGCTGACACACTGCTGGGATTTGACGAACAATGTTTGAGAGAAAACAGAGAAAACAGATTTGTCTCATGATTTTCTCATTAAGTTTATGGAAGGTGCTCCAGAAGCTTGAACTGAAAATGAGAGCACATTTTCTATAAGTTTGCTCTATCTTCCTCCGCCATGTGAGAATAAACTCTCACATGCTGAGTAAAATATGAACTTCCAGCAGCAGCGTGTTCTACTGTTGCTTCACCACAATGGTCTAATGAACAACTACAGTGATGCCATTCTCTATTTATGACCTAAGTGTGACACACTTGAATGCCATCTTGATGGAATCAAAGTTGCAAAATGGATAGTATTTCCTTGAGAAACTAAGTAAAAGGGAGTTCATTTTGTCATAGAAATTTTGGTTAGGGATCTAGAAAGCTAAAATGAGGATGCATTTTCTCTGAGTTCTCAAAAACAGTCGTCATCCATGTCAGATATGCATTCTGATTTGCAGACTGAAACATGTACTTTCAACTAGAGGATGTGGCTTAACTTTGGCACTGTGGAACCTGGTTCGAGTCTTAGTGTCAGCTCAACATCTTGTGATTCTGGACAAATAACTTAATCTTTCCTCTGCCTAAAACAAAAATGAATGTGTCCTTGGGTAATGTTCTCACTATATACAACTGAAAAATAAAAACCACCAGTAGCAGTCTATAAGTTAACTCCCTAGTTATCAGCTGTTGCTTCACCACAGAGTTTTACTGAGCAACTAGACCCCCAACATTCTGCATTTATGACAAAAGAGAGGCACACCTGAACGCCACCTTGATGGAATCAAAGCTTTAAAGCTGAATGCATTTCCTACAGTGGAGACTGCAGTAAAGGAACACATTGAGGGGTTATTTTAATCATAACAAATTATAGTTAGTGCTTCAGAAAGCTAAAAAGAGGACATATTTTCCAATATCTTTCTCATCCATTTCTGCTAAGTATTTTGAAATACTGAGAGAAATATATTCTTCCATTACAAACAGCAATCTGTCAGTTTACTTCCTAATGAACAACTGAAGGTCCACCACAGTTCTAATTAACAACTAGAGTGCTAACATTCTGTAGTTATGACAGAAGTGTTGCACACCTAATGCTAACTTGATGGAATCAAAGCTGTAAAGCTGAAAGGAATTTCCTTCAGAGGATAGTGCAGTGACTGAAATAATGAGAGGTTTCTTTTGTCATAGGAATAGTCAATAGTGTTATAGAACACTAAAATGAGGACACATTTTCTTTGAGTTATCAAATACCTTCCGTAAAACATTCTGACATTCAGAGTGAAAAGTACTTTCAACACAAGCAGCAGCCTGTCAGGTAACTCCCTAGTAATCAACTGCAGCATCACTATGGAGTTCTGATGAACAATTAGAGTGCTAACCTTTTGTATTCAGGAAAAATGTAAGGCACTCCTGGTTGTAATTGTATTAGAATAGGACCTGCTGAATTTTGGTACGCAAATATATATATATATATATTTATATATATTACCTACTGGCGGTCGCCAGTAGGTAGTTATAGTTAGGACCTATTATCCATAAGAAATCCGCAACATTCTATTTGGAATAGCTTGGAATAACTTTGGCGCCGGTTGACGAATCTTCGCAAAATTTTCAAAACTCGTGGCCCGGTCCTGAAAGTCTCGGGATGATTCGTCAAGCGGGGGCCGAGATAAAAGGGGGGTCTCAAAACGTGTTTTCCCCATGCAATTTTCCATAGGGACCGTTAGTCGCAGCTGCAGCCCAAACTGCTGAACGGAATTACACCGAATTTGGCAGAAAGGTAGACCTTGGTTCAGAGTCAAGCCTTTTGCTTAAATGGTGTAAATCCGTTCAGTAGTTCCTGAGAAAATCAAAATCACATATATATTTATGGCCGTGCTGGATCCGCGCACCCTGCCGTGCACGAGCTGTATTCTAATTGGCTGTCAACACTCCAAATCAGGAAGTGTTGGCAGCCATCTTGTGCCTCGGTAGAACCGAGGCACAAGAAACCTAATAATAAAACGCACAAAACACGAAAAGGGGGCAGGGTACAAACACCCTGACCCCCTACGCCTGCTCAGGGGGTCCCACAAGGACACCCAAGGCCCCCAAAAAATATTATTTTTTTAAAAAAAATCAGCAAAAATCCGCACTGGGTGCGCAGATGCTGCCGATCCCCCCCCAAAAAAACGAGGTGCGGGCTCCCGCGCTACAATGCTAATTAGCCCCCGGTGGGGCCAAATCCCAGGGGCATATTAAAAATAAAGGGTGGGGGGTCCAATCCACCCCACACTGCCCCGGGGACTGCCACCCCCTGGGGCAAAGTATGAATAATTGCGGGGGCACATGGCCCCCCGCAGCCCTGGGGAACGCCACCCCGGGGCTTAATAGTTTAATGTGGGGGGCCTCTAAGGCCCCCCGTGCCCAGTGGACTGCCACCCCCCGGGGCTCGACTTGATTAACATTGCGGTGGGGGCACACAGCCCCCCCCGCAGCCCTGGGGACCGCCACCCCCGGGGCTTTTTTAAAATAAATAAATACCCTGTGTGGGGGGGGCTCAAGCCCCCCACACACCCCGGGGCACTAAAGATTCAAATTGGGGGGTCTGTGATGGTCCCCCCCAGCCCCGGGGACCACCACCTCCCGGGGCTTTGTAAGATATGGGAGGGGGGCCGTGTGGCCCCCCTCCTGGAGCCTTGTTGTGGCCCTGGGGAACGCCATCCCTCAGGGCTGGCTCCTGCAGTGTCCCGGGGTGACCACCCCCGGGGCACTGTAGTTTGCTATGGCAGGGCGGGAGCCTCGCAGCTCCCGCCCTGTCATAGCAAACTGCTTTGCTATTTGGAAGAGAGAGCAGGAAACCTGCTCTCTCTTCCAAATAGCAAAGCAAATTGCTTTTCCACAGGGGAAGCTGCATCTTAGCAGCTCCCCGTGTGGAAAAGCAATGCCGGCTCCCGCAGGAGGCGGGGAGCCGACGAGACTGTGGGGGGATTGGGGACCCCCCACGGTCCCCAACGGAGAGGGCCAGCCCCGGGGGATGGGGTACCTGGGGCTACAATGGCCCGGGAGGGGGGCCATGCGGCCCCCTCCCCAAAATGTACATTTAAAAATAAATAAATAAATAACTAAGGCAGGCCCCGGGGATGGAGTCCCCAGGGGGGCAAGGCAGCCCCCCTCCTATATGCAAAATCGTTTTAAAAAAAGGGCCATGCCCCGGGGGATGGGGTCCCCGGGGCCGATTATGGCCTCGGGGGAGGGGTCACGCGGCTCCCCTCCTGAATTTTTTATTTAAAAAAATAAATTAGGGGGCAGGCCCTGGGGGATGGGGTCCCCAGGGCCAAAATATTAGGAAAAGAAGGGGGGCCACACAGCCCCCCTTCTTAAACAAAAAAAAAAAGAAAAAGACCAGCATCCCACCAGAGGCCATGCCCCCTTCTTGTAGCACTCTGCAAACGTGCCCCCTAGCGCATTTGCAGAGGGGAACAAAGTCCCTTGAATACTGGGGGTCCCTGGGGGCCAACTAGCCCACCAGAAACCTCCAGTATGCGCCAGGGGGCTGCGTTGCAGAGAGGTGGTGCGAGGCCAAGCCCCTTTTTACACCTCTCTGCAACGCAGCCCCCTGGCGCATACTGGAGCTACCTGGTAGGCTAGTTGGCCCCCAGGGACCCACAGGATTGAGGAGGAATTAATTCTCTAACTTAAAACGCGCCACATGGCGTGTTTGCAGACATGTCACATCAGGCCACGCCCCCTTCCTTCACCGCTGTGCAAACACGCCCTGTGGCGCGTTTTAAGTTGGGGAATTAATTCTCTTTCAATAATGAGGGTCCCTGAAGGCCAAATAGCCCAACAGGTATCTCCAGTATGTGCCAGGGAGCTGCGTTGCAGACAGGTGTTCAGAGGCCACGCCCCTTTTTACACCTTTCTGCAACAAAGCTCTGTGGGCTTACTGGATGTACCTAGTGGGCTAGTTGGACTCTAGGGACCCTCAGGATTGAAGGGGAATAATTTCCCCAACTTAAAACGCGCCACAGGGCGTGTTTGCACAGTGGTGAAGGGAGGGGATGGTGTAGGAAAGTGGCTCTATATATACTGGACCGAAGTAAAATCAGCCGAAGTATGAATTTCCGATTTACTCACCTGTTATCAGGAGAGAACTCAGTGCTGCATCTTTGAGTCCAGTACTGATCCTGAAAAGTAATTCTAACTGTACTTACCAGTAACTTGAATTTCCTTCCATAGGCTAACATTAATTTGTTTCACTTGGAAATTCTTCTGTGTGTGGAGTTTTGGAACTTTAAAATATTCCTTTAAAATCCGCCGAAGTACGAATTCCGATTTACTCACCTGTTATCAGGAGAGACATCAGTGCTGCATCTTTGAGCCCAGTACTGATCCTGAAAAGTAATTCTAACCGTACTTACCAGTAACTTGAATTTCCTTCTATAGGCTAACATTGACTGGTTTCACTTGGAAATTCTTCTAAGTGTGGAGTTTTGGAACTTTAAAATATTCACCTAAAATCATCCGAACAACGAATTCCAATTTACTCACCTGTTATCAGGAGAGAACCCAGTGCTGCATCTTTTAGCCCAGCACTGACCCTGAAATGTAATTCTAACCATACTTACCAGTAACTTGTATTTCCTTCCATAGGAATCCATTGTCTGGTTTTCACCAGAAAGTTTCCAAGTGTAGATTTTCACAAACTACAAATATTCCTTAAAAATCGCATGTATGACTTAAACACATTCTTTCAACTGTTTACAGGAGATGCACAAGTGCTGGATCCAGGATCCACCACTGAGTAAGAAAAAGTAACGATAACACTACTTACCTGCTAAGTGAATTTCCTCCCATAGGATAACATTGGTGATTCTATGCGAAAAAGTTTCTAAGCGTCAACTCTTAAAATACAATAATATTCCTTAAAAATCACTACTGTTACCAAAACGCTTTTACTCAACTGTTTACAGGAGATGTCCCAGGACTGAATCTAGGATCCAGTCCTGTGGTTAGAAAAGTAATCCATAAAATAACTAATTGCATTTAACTAGAAATTCCCATTGAGCTGAATGTTGCATTGTGCTTGAAATTGTGTTGCCCATTGCAATAACTGTAACTACTATACTTAAAAGTCTATTGCCTATTTGCAAAGTATTTAAACTAAAGTAATTCATTCTGTTATATTTTGTAATGTAATGTGTAATGTAATTATAATGTCATTTAAAAATAAAATATCTAAAAATAAATAGTTTCAAAAAACCAGTATCAAAAAAATAAATATAATAATTAATACATTTAAAAATTGTCATTTACAAAACCTTTGAAATTCACTGAAAAAACCATAGGTTTCAGACATGTTATAGTTAGAAATTCGCATTTAAAAAACCTTCGAAATTCACTGAAAAAACCATAGGTTTCAGACATGTTATAGTTAGGAATTTGCATTTAAAAAATCTTAGAAATTCACTGAAAAAAACCATAGGTTTTAGGGGTGTTATAGTTAGCTGGACATTTCACTCGTACAAAACCATTGAGATTACTCCGTTACAGTTAGTTCAGCTAACTATAACTCGCGCGCCCGCAGTGCACTGACGATGACGTCACATATTACATCACTCATTACATGGTCAGTGACATCACTGATGATATCACTGATGACATCTCAAATGACATCACTGAAACGTCCAGCTAACTAAAGTTAGCGAAAGTGAACAATTCTTGTAGCCATTTTCTAACAGCATGGGCAGCTAGCAGTAGTTCTTCTTGCCATTTGAAAATTGTAGCTCGTGGAATATAAAAATCAAACAAAGTTTTTATAAAGCAGCAGTTTTTATTTAACTTTGGTAGTAACAGTAAACAATGTTATAAGCAAGCCTGTGAATTATTTGCAGTGATGCTTGTATCTGTCACATTAGACCACTTATCTGCCAGCGCAATAAACCATAAACTAACAGGGTCACAAATTTCTGATAGAGCATTGTGATAGAGACTTGGGTGGGTTGCATCAGTATTGCACAGATACCTCGGTATTACCCAAGGTAATACCTCAGGAGCCAGTGTTAGACTGCTATCTATGATGCAGGCTCTAAGTTGCAAATATCTGACAAATTCTGAGCTAGGTATATCAAATGCATCAACTCTTGCTAAGAAACTTTTAAGTTTGTCTCCCTTAAAAAGTAGATAAATAACTGAAGGCGAGATCAAGCCTGTGAGAAGTTGGCCTGGCATATGCTGTCCACTAATTTAAGTGGGCACCCTGTACCAGTCCAAACAACCCTTATGGGGATTTAAGAGGTCAAAGATAACCTTAGAAACCAATCCAAGTGGTAGCTGTGGAAAGCAGCCTTCAGGCTTTTTCTGGAAGGAATGTTAAGCAGCTTGCTTTACCATAATGCAACCTTATAGTATTGATTAAATGAAAGGAAAACCACACAGTAGTTATAAAAATATGTATTTATTATCATAACACACTGTAAATACTTCACAGTATCTGCTACATGTAGATAAACACAAAGCACACGATACTGTAGCACAGAAACTGTCGTAAGTAGCACTAATACACAGTGGCCTCCAGGTGGAGACCAAACCATATACCAAAATAGTGGTATAAGAACCACGACTCGAGTTAAGACAATGTCTACAGTATGTAGAATCGCTGGGACCCCAAGGAACCACCCCAGGTGAGTAAGTAGGGAACCCACGGAGGACGGGTGCAGTGTAAGAACACGACCGCGTGCACAGTACAATTATTTGGGAGAGTCGCGGTTGCAGTTTTAAAGTTTATGGACCCTTCCCAGTGGATTATGAGGAAGCCCCTTGGATCATAGGAGGTTCGAGAGCGACACCACCCATAGATACTGTAGTACCAGAGTTACCTATCCCAGGGAAGCCAGGTGATTAGGGCTGAAGTGTGTCGGAAACCGCCATCAATCTCAATGGTAGACTTCAAGGAAATGCCATTGCAGAAAAGAAGAAAGTTCGATGGAATCCAAGGTTGGATTCTAGATGAAGAGCACCTGAAAGCAGAGGGGACAGAGTCTGGGTCACTCAGGAGTGACCAGGGGCTCTGTAGACGAATGCCCACCGAGGTCAGGTGCTTCAGGTGCGTTTAGGGGGTTCTTGACTCTGCAGCCACCAAGACCAGGAGATGTTGAGGACAACCAGGAGCTGGATACAACCTGTCCCACAAAGGATGTTGAGTACTGAGGGGTCGTTGTCCGTCTGGAGCACCAACAAGCCTTGGAAGCAGCAACACATGAAGATGGACAAGAAAGATTACGGTTGGGAACAGCAAGGTCCAGGAAACTCAACAAACACAGGGGAGTCAGGAAAACCCTGGAGCAACCAGGAAAGCCCAAGAAAAGCAGTATTGACCCTCAGGAGGACCCGCAGGCCGAGGCACAGGAGTCGTGAGGGGACCTTGAGCAGATTTACAAAGCAACAGCCCACGGAGCACTCGGTGCGAGGAGGCCAAAGTACTTTGGTGGAAATGATGCCAGAGGTTGAGGCTACTCAGAGCCCAGTGCACTTGTTTTGAGAACGCCAATAAACATATGTGCTTGCAAAAGTACGTGGTGCACAGGGGTATGAGTATTGCAGTTCCCACAAGGGATTCTAACCTCAAACTTGGTAGGAGGACAACTCGGGCCTTGAGGGACTTGGAAACCCACCTCTTATGTTGCTGGAGTATTTGGGGTCCATAAGAGCTCAGGAGCAGCAGACCAGTCAGTTGGGTTACGGTGCCTGCGAATGCATGGGAGTGACTCCTGCACTCCAAGGGAGATATCTTCAGCTGTCCTTGATGCTCCACAGGTCCTGCACAGAGCCTGTGTGGTGCACGGGCACAGACGACGCTTTGGACGGAGTCGGAGACGAAGTCGAGCCCAAACGAAGTCCAGGGAAGTCCAGAGTGTCCAGACGGTCGAAGGTCAGTGGTTTCTTGTTCAGAATCTTGTCCATGTCGAATCTAGGGTCCTACAGCCAGGTAAACCCTTTTGTACCCATGGGAGAGGGTTGGACAGATTCAGGGGACCCTCCCAGGGGAGGGTCAGGACAGTGGGGAAGTAAATCCCATGTCCTTTGTCCAGTTTTGTGCCAGAGCAGGAGCCAACGGCTCCCAGGACTGGCTTGAACTGGACTATGCACAGGGACACCAAATGTGCCCCTCATGCAGACTTTCGGTCGCTGGCAAGCGCACCCACCCAGGCCTAATACACTAAATCTTGTCTGGGAGGTGGTCACACCTCCCTGTGACAGGATGCCTATTGTTCTGCCTTTCCCTGCTCGAGCTCGGCTCAGCAGCAGGAGGGCAGAAATGTGTCTCTGGTCGGCAGCAACCATTTGGGCTGCCCGGGGCTAGAAGGCTGGTACTAGGAACCCCAGGGATCTCACAAAGCTCGTTTCTGAGGGGTGGAATCAAACCTTTGTGAGGGTATGATTCCACAATGTTTGACACCAAACACAATAGGGTTACTTTCAGCCATTTCTGAGCTGGTTATCATGCAGTCGCATAATGCCACTCTATATGTTGTAAATGGCTGCAGCACTAACAACCCAGGAGAATCGACTCCGTAGGCTGCAGGGGTGTGCTGTTCATGCAGTGGCACCCTCTCACTTAGAACCAAGCACCCTGCCTTCAGGATTGTCTAGTCCTGCGACAGGGGTGACTGATAGGTTTAAAGTGTAGTGACCCTTAGATATAGTAAACCTATATCTTAAGTAAGTGGTGCATGTACCAACTTACACAGGCTGGTCCTGTAGATCCATTTTGCATGGCCTCTCGTGGGTGGCAGAATACATGCTTCAGCCCATGGGAGGCCTCTGGGGTACCTATCCCCTGGGTACATGTGTACCATATATTAGGGACTGATAAGGGTACCCCAGTATCCAATCTGGAGTGTACCTAAGTACATGACGTAACAGTTTAGGGAGAAAGCAGATAGACTGGGGTCCTGATTAGCAGGATCTCAGACTAGTCAAAAACAGTGTAACATGAAGCAAAAAGTGGGGGTAACCATAAGAAGCAGATCTTACTTTCCTACATAGCCCATTTGGAATTTGGTGGAATTCTAAAGGCCTCTATAATAATCAATTACTCCAGATGTGTTGATAGTGATGAATTAGTGAACTTTTTTAGTGTTTACTGATTTGTTGCCATACACTTACATACCCCTGAATGACTTTGCATTAGCCATGGTTAGGATGTCATAATGTGTTGGCAACTCAAAGTAAGTAACTAAAAAGAAGGAGCAGAGATGTAACCAATATGTGAAAACACGCCTGAGCTATCTTGAATAAGAAAACTGGGGCCAATCCTCCTCTAGTCAGTGGCAATTGGAGAAATCAGTAGGCTCTCTTGGTTCACTTGTGCCCCTAGATAAAAGATAATGGGGCAGATGTATGACCGTTCTTTCCGGTCGCAAACGGGAATTTGACCGCAAAATTGGTCTGCTCCATGCACAAAACATATTTTGCGAGTTGCTAACCTATTAGCGGCTCACAAAATATGGTTTGCGACTCAGTATTAGGAAGGGGCCTGCCAAGGGCGTCCCTTCCTAATAGCGAGTCTAACACCAATGTATGATTGTTTTGCAACAGCATTTGCCGTTGCAAAACATTCGCTGTTTACCACCTACTTTAAGTAGGTGGTAAACCACTCGCAAACAGGAAGAGGTCCCCGGGGGACCCCTTCCCCTTTGTGAATGGGCCCAAAAACATTTTTTAAGAGCAGGCAGTGGTCTCAGGGACCACTGCCTGCTGCCCTTAAAAAATTAAACTGAAAAGTTTCATTTTTCTGTTTTTAAATGCATCCCATTTTCCTTTAAGGAAAACGAGCTGCATTTTTTTAAACTGCTTTATTGAAAAAGCAGTCACAGACATGATGGTCTGCTGACCCCAGCAGGCCACCATCCCTGTGAGTGCTAACCCTTCCCAATGGGGTCGCAAATTGCGCTTGCCTCATGAATATTGATGAGGCATGCAATTTGCGACCCCATTGACAATCGCAAACAGTGTCTTAGACACTGTTGTACATTCAGTTTAGTGAGTCACAGATTGTGAGTCGCAATTCTGCGCAATTTGTGATTCCCTAAACTGAATGGTCATACATCTGGCCCAATGTTTTTCGATGCAGATGTAAGCCGGGCCTCTAAATACTCCATTTTGAAGAGTCAATATGGATGTTGCAATGGAGATGAACCAAGTGGAATTATCTGAGTGTTTACGTTATTTAGTTTATAACTGCATACTTTTACAAATTGAGCTGCTACAGACTTGGTAATTGGAAGACTGTATAGGGTTGGGTGTAATAATTAAAACATTGTTGGCTTACACCAATCCTTGATATCATCTGAAGGTAGGTTAACCAATTTGATTAACTGGGACTTCATCAGTTGGCACAAGAATGGCTTCATACAGAGTGCATAAAGCACAAGGCATAAGAGACACCCTTTCTGTGTACCATGTCTGATATTCTTTCTGTCATGTTATCCCATTAATGGATATTCTAGCCGGAAGGTTGCTATATACCGTCGGTGAAGAGAGGTGGGAACTTGTATTTTTTTAGCACAACTCATGTAAAAAGGTATTTAACATGGTCAAAAGCCTTTTCTGCATCCAGTGGTTTTAAAGCAAAATACAAATTGGCCAAGCATATCAATGCGACTGTAGTGTTGGCATGTCCAGGAGTATCTCTGCTCGAAATAAGGCATAACTAGATCCAGAAGAACTTGATTTATCCTAATGGTATCTAGATGAGTGAATATTTTATTATTCGAGCATAATATTGAGGTAGGGTGGTAGGAATTTAATAGCACGGAGAGTGTGTCCTTTGTCAGATAAACAGCAATACAGGCTGTATTCCACAATAAAGGTGGTGAGGCACTTAAAACAATTTTAATTAATTTGTTGGAAGTGAAAAGAGACCACATCCTCTATAACAATTTTTTATATCTTGTCAGGGAGTGAATCGGGCCAGCTGGTTTGCCCACTGGAATAGATTTAGCAGTTCCACTATTGTAACTTGGATGCAAAGCATCTTAGCTTGGGGAAGCGATAGTGAAGGTAGTGGTATTGCACTGAGCTACTGTTCAATTTATTCATGTTGTATCATATCAGCTATCTGAGAGTTGTAGAGATTCGGATTCAGAATATTCACTGTGGGTAAGCATGGGCCTCCGGCCATGTCCAGAACTTCCATTATAGTGTGAGAGGCAACTTGTTGTTATTATTGGACTGTGAGAAAAGCCCCTGCTTTGTCGCCCACTTTGTACTTGTAGAATCGATTGAGTCTAATTTGCTGGCTGCCTCTTACACTTTGCGATTTTAGCTGCTGATCAAATATGCATTATTTTTGTCCACGTATGCACATGTGCTAGATGTAATAATTGTATTTGAAATAAATGCTGGTCTTAAAGCTTACCCAATTTATACCTACCAGAGCCTGCTAATGTGCAGTAAATTATATGCTGTTGAATGGTATATTTTATTGCAAACCCCCATATAACTGCCTTCATAGTGTCCCATGTGATGGTTTCTGAACTGGATTGAGCGTTTTCAGCATGAAACATTGCTACAAACTTTCTTACTTGTATTTATACTCTATCCTTTAACAAAGCTCGTTTGAATGCCATGGTGATCTATGTATTTAATTTGTATATGATAGCGTACTATCTAGACATACAGGGGGCATGATTGGAAACACAAATCAAATGATACTGTACTTGTGATATTTCTAGTAGCGTCTGATTTATTAGATAATATGTATTCTAGAGTATTATTGATGATATTGATGTATCATGGCCTGAGGCTACCTCCATCTCCAGGGGTCAGCAACATCTAGGGTTTGACATATAGAAGAGATGACGCTTTGTTCTTGGACCATAAGTAAGTGGGACTTAGTATTAGTGGTATCAAGTTGCTGAGAGCTAATGCAATTACAGTCTCCTGCTATTATACAGCTGCCAGTAATAGTGATTAGTGTATTTAGGATTTGATTGAGTGTTGTTGAAATATCAACATTAGGGAACAGATATGCAGCATTTCATCCCCCACCTTAATTGTAACTCTGAGCCACCGGCCAATGGTATCTGACATGGTCTGGTTGTCTTTTAGAGAGGCACCAATTATTAGAATCACCACCCCCTTAACCGAGGCAATTTCCTCAGTAAAATAATAACATTTTGCTTCCAGTTCATAGTATGTATTGCGATCGTGGTATGTCAGTATGGTTTCCTGGGAGTAGGCTATCTGTGGGAGGTAATGCTGAATCTCCTCCTTGATGTTATACTGTTTGCCATGTGTATTCAGGCCTTTTAACATTCAGCATTACAATTCTAAAAGAACTGGTCATTCAGTTGTATAAGTGACTAATGATCTAAAGTCCCACCTACTTCCAGCCTTCTTGTCTCTTTTCATTCCCATGGGCCCCCGTTCCACCCTCTCTTCATACCTCTCCTGACCAGAAAGGTGCTGATACTATTGTTGGTCTACTTCCTCTTTTTGTCCTTGGTTGAAATATTGATTTGCATTCCTAAAGACGACATGCTTGCTGCTGCCTGTTTTTGTTGGAAGAAAAAACATACGAGGGAGAGGGGGGTGGAAATCCTCAACCTGAGAGTCAACTAGGCTTGGTTGCCCTTAGAGAGATCCTTGATGAATTTTAGACTTCTTCTGGCTTCTCAACATTTTGAAGAGTCCTGGGCAAGCTACTTTCAAATTTATCAGATCCACCATGTAGAATGTGATCTCATTCTTTTAAGTTCAGTTTGGCAGTTTCTCATTTCTTTTTAATCTTTTGGCAGCAGCAAAAGAATAGTTAGGGTAAATTGAAAATGAGTATACTGCTGCCGACAAAATTCTCTGCTTCGTTCTTGTCATGTGTATTACCCTCTTGTTAACGAGAAACTCTTCAAAAAGTATAATAATTGTTCTTGGTGGGGCTCCCTGCTTGGGCGGCATATTAGGTATTCTATATGCTCTGACAATAGTTAATAGTTCTATATATTTGTCTTTTTGTCCATCTAGGATCTCTTACCTTAGGAGAAGTGCAATCTATGTGATAGAGGTCAAAAGATACAATGAGAGCTCAGTGGCCTTCAGGGATGTCAACTATCCAACTATTGTTCCATCTAGGACGGTTCTTAACCTCCTCACATTTGCATTCCTGATTGTGAAATACAAATATTCTGTCTAGTGTTTGCCTCTAGAAGATGTACTTTCATTTCTCGAACTTGGCTCGCTGTCTGATGTAAGTACGTTAATGGTGCCTATTATTTTTGATAGGCAATCAACTGTTTCATTTAGTTGCTCATGGTTCTCAACTTGCTCCCTCTGAATTGTTTCAATCTCAATGACTTTCTTTATGGATGTGTTTAAGCATACCTTTTGCAGTATTGGTATTGGGCTCGTTTTCATCTTCTTAGGTACCAGGCAGTTTAGAATTTGGTTTGGTTGGTTTTCTATGTTGTTTGTTAGCCTTCAGAAAGCTATGACTTTTAGTAGATTGGTTACTCAGAGCCGATTCCTCCTTTTTTCACTTGTGCAGATAAAGTTACTTGATTGATACAGCGGTGTATACCTTGAGGCTGTTAGGAGTACTTAGGTTGCATAGTCAAATGGTGATTGCTGGGTTTGCTTTCAGGAGTTGTTGATGGGTTTTGTCACACCTCTGTAGTTCTGGCCATTGTTTAATCTGTCTGATCAGTCTTAAGCAATGGAAGGACTTTTTCTGAGTTAGTTGTGTCTTTCTCAGTTTCGATTACTAGGGCAGCCTCCTAATTAATAGTCTTCTTTCAGTAAGTGGCGTGGATGGGGCTGGACACAACTTGGGGCGCTGTTGTGCCGGATTGATTTGTTCTCTGAACCTCATTAGACTGCTGATCTGTTCCATTAGTGTTGTTGTTTCTCAGACGGAAGGAGTTACCCCTTCAAATTGCCTGTTCTAGCTCCTGCTGTATAATAGGTAGGGCTGACTCACTCAAAGCTGATCCCTGGATAGGACCTATTCCCTCATTTGCAATATCTAGTGTAGTATGAACAAGGCCATGAAGGCATGTGGATGAATTCACTTCTGTTAGCTCAACTTCTGGGCTATTGGCAGGTGTCTAGTCATTAGTATCTCTAAGAGGACGGCATGCCAGGTGGTCAGTGGTCATGGATTTACTATATGCTGACATTTGAACTGTCTGAGGTGTCTTATTTAATTGACTGGTTTCAAAAAGTGGCTCAACTAGCTTAAATAGATGTGAGGGTCTAATCTGCTTCTTTCTCAATCCACCTGGGTTGATGGATAGTCAGAGATCAGCCCTCGCTCTCTAATGCCTCACCCCGACAGGCCTTATCATAGTGCACTTGGGGGAATATTTACAAGCCCCTATCGCCACCACAGCATCACTTTTCTTGACATTCTGGTGGCGATAGGGGCTTCACCTTATTTACAAGGCAGCGTTAAGCCATGTTAAGTGGCTTAACGCTGCCTTGTAAATAAGGCACCCTTTCATGCTATACTTAGCATAAAAGGGGAGCGCAATGAATGTTGCGTTGGGTGTTCTACCGCAACACTCATTGATTTTGACGCTGCCCCAAATTTACAAGGGTGACGTAAATATAAGGCAGCGCCAAATTTAAGACCAGGGAAAATCTGGTTTTACCGCGGCGCAACGAGGAGAAATGTTTAATTTCTCCTCAGTTTGCTGTTTCCATGCATGCTGTGTTGTGCAGCATACACGGAAACAGCAAAACGCCATTGATTGTTTATGTGCTAAAAGGTGTCCCTTCCTGCACATAAACAATCATTTTAAAAAAATGACGTTTTGAAACTTCTATGGATGCTGCATTAAGCAGCACATGTAGAAGTTAAAAAACACCATTTACAGATTGTTTATGTGCTCATGAACAATCTCCCCCTGTAACGCAGACACCCTTGCACTATTGTGCAAGGGTGCTTGTGTTGGCACTAGGCAGCTAAATTTAGCACCGGTGCAGAGAGTAACGCAGGGCTGCACCATATTGTTGTAAATAATGTGCAGCCCTGTGTTGCAGAAGCAGCGGAGCACTTTGTTAAGCCAAGTTGGCTAACGCCGCGCTCTGTCACTTATATTGTAAATATCCCCTTTAGTTTCTTTGAATGTAACTACAAAGTTACTTAGAAACAAAAGCTCCTCCTAGTGGGTGGGAGCAAACCATTTCAGTCGGCTCCCACCAGCACCCAGGATGGGTGCTGGCAGAGGAGTCAGCGGGGCATCCATATTCAGCCAAAGAAAAAAATGTCACCGGCTTCCACCTGCACCACAGGGTGGGGAGCCAGCGGGGGCATTGGGGCTTCCCCTGTGGCCCCCAACAGTGTATTACCCTGTCGATGACCTGGGTGGTACCGGGAAACCGCCCGCAAAAAAAATACGATTTTAAAAAGAGGAAGGTAAAAAATCAGTGGCCAGAGCCACTCATTTATTATTCACTGTTCCTAGGCAAGGAGCACCCCATAATGCAATACGAGGGCTTTTTATTGATATTTTTTTATCCTGGTGGTGTCCCTAGAAGGGGGACTATCACATACTTTTTGAATGTTCTGCGGGGCTGCAGGAAGTTCAGAACTTTACAAAAAAATCACAGCAAGTATTCTGGGTCATTGAATCCGTGACCCCAGGGGAGCTTAGCAAAATTTCATACCACTCCAAGCTGGAGCTGTTTTGCTCTTCAGTTGTAATGTGGGGACCCCCTGTGGTTGGTCCTATGGCTGCATTTTGTGTCCTGAAAAAAGTTATCAAACACATGATTATTGTTCCTTTAAAAAATGATTTATTGGAAATCACAAGACCCAAAAAGTTGGGTTGTGGCCATACCCCAACAAACCAGTAATAATACCTTTCAGGACCATACCTTGGCTGTAAAAGACGTTCCTCTCTGTCTGATTGTACATTGATCTATGGATGCTGTAACGGAAAATTTCAGTTCATCTGTTTTATATATAAATACTTGTCTGGTATCGACAAAGAATCACAAGAGTACTTCTGGAAATCCGTGACACTTACTCCTCCATTTGGCATGGTTGAATCTGCAAGCATTTCCAGGTACAACCTATTTAAAACATGTTTGTGAATGCCCACAAAAATGTATGTCTGTGAGTGTTGACTGTAATTTGTAGCCCATACCCCGCCCCCCATTAAACCCTAAATCTACAGGAGCTAAATTACATTTTGCCACACTGGTAATAATTCTACTATGTGCAATGTACTTTGAAAAATTACATTTTTGTGCCAAATGAACTTTTGTGGGTTGAGCAGCTCAAAAGGAAAGCCTGTAATTCCATCAAACAGACAACCTTATAGTGATTGTATGGAGATTAAAGCCTAATGCACCAATGTCATAGCCAGATGTAATTGCTGATTAAATATAGAGAAAAAGACGGATTCACTTATAGTAACAAGTCAGGATAGCAACACACTGTTACAAACTACACTACACACATGACCACAGAGGGAATTAAATTCAGTTTTGGAGTTATTAACCATGTACTTTAAGCACAAACTTGGGGGCACCAGAGTGACAAAGTCCATTGCTTACTTAATAAACTTAACAACTGTCTAATACCACAACTCAGGGTTTGTTTTGACACACCCACCGGACATCTCCGGTCTGCCCAACTGGCCCTGGCCACTGTCCCACGGAACCGCAAGCCCTCGGCTGGCGGAAGATCCTTCTCCAACCTCACTGCGAGGACCTGGAACTCCCTGTCTCTCCATCTCAGCCGATCACTGCCACTGCCTCAATTCATGAAGAACCTCAAGACCTGGCTATTCGACTGAAGTGCAGACCCCCTCCCCACCCCCCAGCCACCTTGAGACCCTAATGGGTGGTTAGTCACGCTTTACAAAAACCCTGATTGGTTGATTGACTCTGTACGTTTCAATATTGGCCATTGTGTATTACTATTACCCCTTAAAATTACGTGGAGCCCAACTCATATATACATATATTGATTCCCCCACCGTTTACCCTTTACCAGTTATAACTCCTGTTTTGTCACTGGTATTTATCCTGATGAGTGGACTCCACGATGGTTAGAAAAGTCTTTACCGGACCCCTCGGATTTCGGAAAATACTGGCCAGTCTCTCGGCCGCCTCTCCTATTTAAAGCCCGCCAATGCCACGTCCGAGTTATTGTTTTATCCGGAGTAAAATGAGTAAAATACTGGCTTAGGCGAAGGAATAGGCACAAATCCGACCATCTTTCACTATCCATGAATACACTCGTCTGGCTTCCTGTGGTGAACCAGTTGTCTTTTAAAGCTGTATTCGTAATGCCGAAGTTTGTCCCACGATGTGTCTTTGTTTCTGGTAAGTAAATTCAGCCTCTCTGTGCCTCTCATTCACTTCGCGCAGAGCATCTAATCACGCCGCGTGTGCCTAAAACCTTCAAGTTCAGAGAAGGTGAAATCACATTCACAGTGGTTAGCGCCAAGATCTGGAAAGCTCGTCCTCTTAGACTCAAGGTCACCCAGAACCTAATAAGCTTAAGAATACTGCTCTGAAACACTCATATTTGTCGTAAAACAAAAGTTGTATCACCTGTCAGCATCACTCTATACATAGCCCATGAAACTTCCCGTTTACTAAGCCCATGGACGAATGTGCACTGTATATGTATCTACTTCGACTAGATTAAAGTCGGTATCCAAAACATTATTTGATCTTGGCTAGATGAGGCCAGGGTTGAGCACGTGCAGCAGTCTTTGTCAGACATCTGCAGGACTAGGAACATGTCTGGACGAGAGGCTATGACCTCTAAACATTGGCTGTCTCTTATTGACTCTCTGCTCTCTCTCTGTAAATCATGCAGTACTCTGGCCAGTGTCTCCCTCCTTTTACAGCGGACTTCTCATCTGTAGAAGCTGTGAGTTGAAATCCTGATATTTGTTAAAATGTAGTTAGTTCTAATTGTTCTCTTTAAGCCAGTTTAATATTTTGCAGAGTCCTAGTAAATGTAGGTTGTGCAAAAAAATCTACTACATGCAGCCTGGTCCTGCCATACAATCTTGATCTATTTTTAACTAGGAGTGGAAGAACACCTGCTCTGTTCCTCTGCACAATAATCATATGCATGAATACATTGCGACCTCAGATTGTCTATTTATATCTTCAAATGTATGTGCTTGCAGACACCCGCCCTATTCCAGTTCATCTGGATTATTTAAAACATTGTCTTTCTCTTGCAGATGTCCTCCAGCCAGTGCAAGTGCTGGTTTTTAAGACAGTCAACCAAGCGTACACTCGCTCTGCCAACGCCCATGCTCCTTTGATCAGTTTATGTCTTGATAAAAGTACCCTAATGTTTTTTGTCAGTTTGTATTTCACAGACAGTTGTGCACCCAAGAAGGGGCGGCAGGGCTCTGTATGAAGTTTGTTTCACAACAGAGAGGGGAATGAAGACATTTAAAGAGCCATCCAGTGAATTATATCACAATAACTTTCCAAACCCAAGCAGACACCATCAAACAAAGGCAAATTCTAGAATGCATTTTGTTTGTAATTGTTATAGAAAGAGAACTGTTATTTCTCTACACTCTGTGGCCTTTTTAATGCAGTATTTAAAAGATACACCCCAAACCCCTATTTAGAGGCTAAAGATAGCACAGTGACCCCGGTTCCTTCTGACCTTCCCTATACATACAGTCTATAGCATAAATACAATCATTCCTCAAACCTTTTTCGACAGATAAAGAGGCAGCATTTAAGGGTTACCATACTTACGCAGAACCTTTGTCCCACCAATTCATCATCATTGATGGGGTGATGGTTGCCTATGGGATTATTTACGGCCAATTGCCACCTGAGAGAAGTTCTCTCAGTGGCGCAGTCGTCTGTTTCAAGATTTCGCACGGTGGAACTTTAGTGCTTCTAGAAAGAAAATATTGCAGTTCTTTAAAAGAAAACGGGCCGAAGGGCAGGACATTGAATGAAGCCTCACAATGCCTACTGTTCCAAGGAGTGCTTCCATTGCTTTACGTGCATGGCAGGGTCCACCCAGGTGTAAGCTCAGTGCATTGTCCAAGATGTGATTTAAAACTAAGCCTGGGCAAAGCACTACACTACGCTCGCGTAGTTTGCGAAGTTTGCGCTACTTCGCACTACGCGAATTGCACGTAGCACAGTGCAAACACGCGTAGAGTAGCGTAGTGCAGCGGTCATTTTTTGCTTGCTCTCGGTCCTCAACGTCAAGTTGGCGACCGCGAACAAGCATAATGACATCCCGGCGAGACTTTTTCCTCGTTCGCAATCAGCAACATAAAGTTGCTGATCTCGAGCGTGGAAAAAAACACCACCCGGCGAGATTCTCAACGCGGGGATGTCAGGTTTCTCATTGCGAGTGGTCGCGTATGCTTGCGACCGCTCGCGATGAGAAACTACCAGTCCGCATTGAGAAAGGTGCCGCTCGAGTAAAAATCTACTCGAGTGGCAGAAAACTACAGCTTGCACTGTGCAAGATGCAGTTTTCAATGATTGCACAGTGCCGGATGCTTGTCCGCACTGTGCAATCATTGAAAACGGCATCTTGCACAGTGCGAACAGGGTACTACGCAGTTTGCGAAGTGCTACGCGTAGCTAGCGTAGCTCGCGTAGTGCGAAGTGCACTCTGCGTAGCTACGCGTAGCGCTACTTCGCGAACTACGCCCAGGGTTATTTAAAACACACTTTGGTGTGCCCAGGCTTTTGGTGCATTATGAAAAAGATAAACAGTATACACTATTAGTACTCATATTAATCAATGTGTTGGACCTGGCCTTTTTTGCAGGGTCTCCCCCATATTCTTGCCTTCTGTTGAAGAACCCGTTTTTGTTGGTATTTGGACTGCTAACCAGTCAGTGGTAGAGTGCTTCTGCTGTCTCCCTAAAACATGGTGCAATTGGCATCTATGTGATTGGTACACATGGTGCTACATGTAGCTGGCCAAGGGCACCCCAAAGTTTGAATACACAATAGCCCTCCAAGCCTTTGAGGAGGTCCGCAAGCTTCAAGCTGCAGAACAGCAGAAGGATGATTATGATGATGAGAAGAATAGATGGGTGAGGAGTTAGAAATTGAGGCTGAGGAGAATAACCTGGCCACAGGCCCAGAGCTGCAGTAGGGGAAGGAGGGAAACCTGCCTACAGGAGCAAGGTTCCCTGCGCAGAGTAGTTTGTCTTCCACTAACCTGTCCCTTGAGGAAACGAAGGAGAGGAGAGCTGAGAGAGAGTTCAAGCTGCAGCTGGCTGAGCTGAAGTTGGCTACAGAGAAGGAAAATATGCTGTTGAGTTATGAAGTGAGTCTAAAGGAACTGGTCTTGAATATCAAGCAAATTACAGAGTGCAGTGGTAATGGTGGCAGCAACTGTCCAATAGAGACAGGAGGGTCCAAATACCCAAAGATCTGGTGCCTAAACTGTTCTGGGAGATGACCGACAAGTGGTTAGAGGATTATAGGTTGCCCTAGAGATGGACAAGGTCCCTGAGAAGGATTGAGGAGCCAATCTCTGAGGCACATTTCCAATGAGGGGAGGAATTCACCATTGGCCCTAGGGAAGGGGGACTGGATAAGCTATCCCCTCATAAAGGCAGCCCCTGACAGAAAATCTGGACTCACCCCTGAAAGGGATAGGTTGAGTTTCAGGGACAGCCAGAAACTGTCTCACGAGGCCTGGGTGTCTTTGGTAGATTACTTTTGTAAGGCACCGGATGGTTGCGTGAAGGGTAGTGGGATAAATGATGAGCTGTACAATCTGTTCACAAGAGAACACATGTTCAGTCATTATTTCCCAGAGCTAAGCCAACACCTAATTGATAGCAGGTTCACTGATCCCAGGAGGCTTGCCAAGGAAGCAGGCCTCTGGCTCAGCACAAGGGTCCACAAGAAGGTACCTGGAAGTGACACTGAGGAGGGTGGTTCAGGTTCCCCCCAGAAGAGTAAGAAGGAAGTACGCAGTGACACAGACAGATCGCAGAATAGCGTGGGTGGCAAGGTTTTCCATGCTCCTTCTAAGAATAGGGCAGGAGGGTCTGGTGGGGGTTGGCTCAGTGCACCCCAATTTACATTCCGGGGCTTTGATTGCTTCCAGTTGGGGCACAAGCAAGGGAGCCTGGTCTGTACCAAGAGACCATCCACTGATGAAAGGTCGATAGGGGTGGCCAGTGTGGCCTTCGAGGTAGGTAGTCCCCAGGAGCAGAGGATGTAGCATGCCCTGGTGTCCTTTAGCTGGGAGGTGGATTCCAAGAGTAAACCTGTGATCCTTCAGGGTGGGAGACGTCACTTCCATTAGGGCAACAGTCAATTGGATATATGTCACTGCACTAAGGGGTCGATTCCGATCCTGTATTTTTCTTTCCCGTACGACTCGTATCCGTATTTTTTTCCGTATGAATCGTACAAGTGACGTCAGACCCTTGAAGTACAATTCGTACGGGAAAAAGTACATACGGATCGGCCCGATCCGTACGAATCGTAGCGGGAAAAATTGTACGAGACGGACCGGACACTTTTCTGTGCAAATCGTCAAAATACAGTCCGAGCGTACAAGTACGATCCGGAGCGGCTTTCCGATTTACGATTCGTACGGAAAACGTCCCGTACACGGCGAATGACTTGTACATACGCAATGCCGGTGTACGCACCGTACATACGCAATGGCGGTGTACGCACCATACATAGCAATGGCGGTGTACGCACCGTACATAGCAATGGCGGTGTACGCACCGTACATATGCAATGGCAGTGTACGCACCGTACATACGACATGGCGGTGTACGCATACCTAGCAATGGCAAACAGAGGGGCAAACTCACAACCACCCCTTATAACACACCCACCAAAATTCAAACTGAGGCCCACGCACAAATGGACCAATAAAAAGGGCCCAAACACACAAACCATGAGCCTTTGCAACAGACTCACTGCAGCTAGAGAGCACACACCAACAACTGCACCCATCCACCTTAACATATACACCTTCACGCAACCTCCTTCACACATACCCCCTCTTCACATTCAGACCCACACACCCACAACCATCCACACCCTCACCCCACACCATGCCCACAGACAAGAATCCAAAGTTCACAAGGGAGGAGCTGGAGATCCTTGTCAATGAAGTCATCAGAGTCGAGCCACAGCTGTTTGGAACATTGGTCAGACAGACCAGCATAGCTAAAAAATCACGCCTGTGGCAGAGGATCGTCAATAGGGTGAATGCTGTTGCACCCATCAGAAGGACCAGGAATGAATGCCAAGCCAGGTGGTACGATCTGCGGAGGGCGGTCAAGCGCAAAATGAATGATGACTACGCCCAGAGCAACATCACTGGAGGTGGTGCGCCCCGCAGACCAGTACATTTCCATCCCTGGGAGGAGAAGGTGATGGCCCTCCTTCTGCCGGTGGGAGTACCTGGACTGCAAGGAGTTCCAAAGCCTGGTGAGTACACAAACAACTTAGGTAACATGGGGGTAATGGCATCCACACCCCAACTACACCAAATGCACGCAACTACCCCCAAGCCCTCACCGGCCAGAACCACAGTCAAAAATAACGCTAATGCCACTAACATGTGTATGCTCCATTGAGAAAGCAAGGCCATGCTATGTCCCATGCTACATGTAGCAGCAACCCAAGAATGGATGACCGGTATGCTGGGAGGGTGGGTGGCACAAAACACATTGTTGAACTCCAAATCAGACACAATTGCCCTCATCCCATATGGCAATGCACAGGGATTGGGAAAGTACTGACAAGATAGCTCACACTCGGCCCGGGTGTAGGCAGCACAAGGCCCTCCTGTGACCAGTGCAAACACAAACCCCAAGACAACAAGGTCAGATATCTAGGACAGGAACTCACACTCACTGTCATGGCAGCATGCTCCATGGGGGGACAGCTACATCACCTGGGAGCCCCACTGCCAAATCACACTACACCCACCAGCAGGCCCTGTCACACACACCCCTTACACAAGCAGACACCCCCGGGACAGGCAATGGATTTACCCACTGTCACAATGGGCATGTAACACAACAATACCAATACATAGCCGATGAAGCATCCAAGCCAAAAATCTACATGTCAAAGACTCAGGAGAACATATCAATCTGTCCCCCGCAACATACCCATCCACAAGTGAACATTGAGGAGAATGCTAGGCACATACAACTACCTGGAGGAACAGTGCCAACTTGAATGTGTATGATACATGCATGTTGCATGAAACAGCATTAACACTGTCTGTCTCTCACACACAGGGCAACGTGATGAATCGACCCCCAACAATGGGGGTGAAGATTCACAGTCCCTGGCCCGGGAGGACCCTGATCCCACCGGCAGCGACGCCTCTCAACATTCCGCGGATGACCCCGACCGACCTGGACCCTCTGGTGTCCAAGCCCCTGCAGAACCTGGTTCAGGACCATCTGTGCCAACCACCACCCCCATTCCTGCCACATCCCGGGAGAAACCGAGGAGCCCTGCCCGCAGTGAACAACTGAGCCAGTCTGACCAGGAGGGACAAGGAGCGCCGGGCACCCAGGAGGAGGCAGACAACACCGCCACTGCCATCCCTCAGGGGTCCCGTAGACCCGATGTGCCCACAACGGCAGGCCAGGCTCGTATGGGCAGGGGTGGTGGGAGTGGAGGCAGGAGGAGGCGAGAACATGACCAGCCAGCTGAAGGGACCGGTATGTCATACATACACAACATCATGGAGGCATACCGGCATGACACCAGGGAGTTCAGCCAGGTAGTGGTGACCCTCACAGAGATCAAGAACCAGCAGGCCGAGCAACACGCCAGTCAACAAGAACACCAAGGACGGATGGAGGCAAGACTGGCTGAGCTCCTTGCGGTGCAAAGGGACATAAGCCATTCACTCCGTCGGATCGACGACAACATGGGCAACCCTCCCTGTGCCACCAGGCGAAGACCACCACCAGCCACAGGGAGGGAGGAGGAGGAGGATTCGTCCGACGGAGCGTCCCAAGCATCGTCAAGGCCTGCATCTGAGGGTCCCCCGAGGAAGGTTTGTCGTCCACGGAAAAGACCGTGAGAGGCAGCGGCATATCCACATCTCCCAGGTCACCTGGCGTGGCACCTGGCCTTCATGTGCGACAGCATCACCTCATTGACTGACATCATCTGCCACATGGACCTGCTGGTCACAGTCTGACTAATGATGCCAAACACTGTGGTCTGGACTCTGATGACTTCAAATGGCAAGGATCCCATCTCCCCCTGTGAACTTTGGATTCTATGGTCCCTGCATTGCACCTTTTTCAGTGCACAAATCACGCCACAGAGCTATAATTAAATAATTAATACGTGAAATTTTATGTTGCAGTCATTTAGCATGAGTCCACAACATACGTATGGGGATATGTCAAAGTATGCCTGAGTGTGGAACTAACTCCAGCCATCCATACACTTGGATCTGAGTCCGGTCGAGGACACACATGTGTCTCAATGTATCACCAAATACAGACATGGAGCCCAATACTCACCCGTGATGGCCTCAAGCTGCTGAGGGGGGGAACTTGCAATATTGCTCAGACAGACCAATTTGGAAGAGTATCATGAAGGTGTAGAGGTCATGGGTCATGTTGATGTGCCCAGGGAGGGAGTCCCAGGTCTGTTTGGCGAGGTGGGAGAACTATCTCCTGCATGCAGTTTTTATGTTGATGTGATGAATGGTGGCCAGGGCAAGGTGGGCTGAATGGAGTTGGGCCAACAGGGTGTTGGATGACAGACGTCCAAGGTTTGTTTTGGGTTTGGGGTTGTGGACTGCCTCCTGAGTGTGGTTGAGGAGTCTGAAGGTGATCCTGCAGCAGACAGTGAGCCATTCTAGCTATCTCAGGTGGACGGTGGTGTGGCTGGGGCTGGGGATGTTGAAGATGAGGTGTGCGGATGCACCCTGGATGTGGACAAGTTCTCCTGCAGTTTTGCTGTTGTTCTACGTAGAGGCCGGTGCTGTAGTTGAGCCGGCTGGTGTCGTGGACCTGGGGGACGGTCTGTCTTGCCTTGTAGTGGATCTATCTGTGGATCATTTGCAGCATGCGGAGGGTGTTGCAGCATGAGGTACAGATGGTGGTGAGTTGCATGGTAATTGTGAGCGATGGGTCCATGATGAACACCAGCTTGCGTGCGTGGCCACTGGGTGCTGGTGCGGTGCCCAGACCAGTGGGACACAAGGAGTTGACCCAGCCATAAGGGGACAATCCTCAGATGATGACCTCAGTCCTGTCCAAGTCCAGCCTCAGGTGGCTGATGTTCAGCCATTCGTCAACGGATCTCATGCCTTCTTGAAGTTTGGATCTGGCAATGGCTGGCTCTTTAATGAGTTTGAGGAGCAGCTGGGTGTCAATGGCATACGAGATGATGATGAGGTCGTGTGCGCATGTGATGGTGGAGAGGGGGGTCATGGAGAAATTGAAGATCGTCACGCTGAGAGAAGAGCCCTGGGGCATGTGCCACATGACCCCAGTGTACTACATGCTGCAGGGTGGAGGCCGACTCCCTGGGCCTTGCTGGTGAGCTACTTTCTGATTTAATCCTGGGCCCTCCTCTGGATACCAGTGTTGGAGATGTGTGAGCTGACAGTGTGGTAGCACATGGTGTACAATGCCGTTGAGAGGTCAAGGGGGGTGGGCTCACCATTTTTGAGCAGGGCAAAGTTGTCGTTGGTGGTGGCAATGATGACGGTTGCAGTGGTGTGATTACTGTGGAATATGGTCTGGTGCCGGTTGCCTGGAGCTGGTTGCGTGGAGGAAATTTGTCAGTTGCTTGTTGAGTGTCTTCCGGATGACATTTGCTGGGTAGGGAAGCAGGGTGATGTACCAGGAGATCCTGCGGTACTGCCCTCCGTTGTTTAAGAAGGGCCTGGGTCTCTGCATGCCTCCAGCACCCATGGAATGTGGCTAACTCAAAGGAGACATTCATGACGCGCTGGATGTGGGCTTCAAGGATGGGGAATGATGTGGTTGAAATGTTGTGTGGGAAGGGGCCTGATGGAGAGCCAGAGTGGATGGTGCACATGAGCCAGGTGGTGTACTTGCTGCTGACGGGAGTCCAGAACCTGAGGGGGGTTTGTCCTGCGGATAATAGTGCTGTCTGCCTCTGTGTGCCAAGGCTGTTGTTTATGGCCATAAGCTAGCAGTGGTACAAAGTTGCAAGGGATGTGATCTGCCTTGCAAGGGTGGGGTGTCTTGGATGGAGATCTGCTGTCAGTTCACTCACAATGCTGATGAGCTCCTTGATGTCGTGTGTTTTGGTGTCTCAGCACTATCTGAAGGATCTCCACTTGTCCTTGCTGATGATATGGTGATGTCTGTGTGTGGTCTTTTACAGGCCTGTAAGGTAAATGATGGCTCTGTGTGTTGCAAGGTTTGTACAAGAGTCCGGCTAGGTCTGTAGGAGTCCAGTAGGTCTGCCTTGTCCCAGGTGCCTTAACTGTTGTTGTGCTTCACAGGGAAGCCCGTCAATGTGGCAAGATTGTTGGACCAGTTGCTGATCCAGTGCGTGAGGTTTCAGGGTGTTGCGTTGGTGTTGTATTGAGTGTCCCACACAGCTTGTCTATGGTGACTTACATCAAGCATCTTTGGGGGATCGTTAGCAGTGTGTGGGGCAGTGTGTTGCTTGTCGGAGACGTTGATTAAAATGTTGATGGACCAATGATGGATGGTGGTGTGGTTCTCCTCCAGCCAGAAGTTACTCGCCCCCAGCCACATGTAGCCTGTGGAGGTGAGGGCGTGCGTG
The DNA here is from genome assembly GCF_964204655.1 of Triturus cristatus. Classification (NCBI taxonomy): domain Eukaryota; kingdom Metazoa; phylum Chordata; class Amphibia; order Caudata; family Salamandridae; genus Triturus; species Triturus cristatus. The sequence goes on along the minus strand of NC_140590.1, from coordinate 459,567,320 downwards.
CAGATGTACGTGTTGATGGCTTAGCGCAATTGTGGATGTAGGCCTGGATAGCTGTAGATGAGTGTTACTCTGAGGGTTGCCAGGGAGTTGCTGCAAACCCGGATTTGTGACTCTGAGGGTGTACTTGTGAATCAATTGCAATTCATCCTTTGGGATTGTTGGTGCCGTCCCTGCGGGTGATCTTGTATCCGTCTGAGATGGCAATGAAGAAGTCGTGTGCTGAGGATGCTTATGTCCAGGTTACTGTCATGAAGGTGATGTGTGGGGCTGTTGTGTTGAGGAGGCAACTGAGTCCAAAGGCGTGCTGGTGGACGGAGCGGGTGTGGAGTAGGAGGCACATGACCTGGTTGTTCTGACAGGGTCTGGTAGGCTGGGCAGCGTTGTGTAGGCAGTTAGAGTTGCACACTCAGCATGCGAAGGTGTTGTGTGTGTGCTTAGGGGTTGCCTGATAGCAGGCGGATGATTGTCTGGAAGACATTTCTTGGAGGTTGGCTGCAGCATGAGCCTGTTGTGTGACGTGGGTCATGCAAAGACCAAAGGCTCGTGCACTGTGCACGTTGCAGGCGCAGACAGTCCTGCCTTTGGCATGGCATTGGCGCAACAGTGTCACAGACAAGCTGCTGGCTGCATTAAGAATGGGTGGAGGGGGAAGGGAGGAGCATTTTGGAGGCGTGTGGGTTGCAGAATCAGGGCACTCGGCGGGGCAGTGCCGCAGGTGAGGCAGCAGCAGACAGAAGGGGTGAGAAACTAGGCAAAAAGTAGCACACAAAGACAAGGAGGTCAGAAAGGCACAGTGCAACAGGTGTATGTAAAGGAAGGAGTGTCAGGTAACTCATGGGCCACTACAAGAAAATGTATGACCAATCACCAAAATTGACGGTCACAGGGTCAGGCAACAAAATGCGGAGCTGCACACAGGAGACACACCATCAGCATGTATTCACGTCCCATTGTGGGGCGCAACCTGCACAAATACATACACAACCAGGGACTTCATGCACAATAGATATTATTAGCCATGAAGAACTGCATGCATGTTGCCGAAGTATACATACACATATGCTCAATATTTGACAAGTATGTCATAGATGACGCATGCAAACTGGCAAGAGAGCTGCAGTGACAGAGATGAGGCACTTTGGATTGTGCTGAACACCTTTATTCCACATACACACACAAAGGGAAATGCATCCATGTGAACAGACTCACAGGTCAGTTGACAGAACATGTGGGACATACGCTGGACCCCCCCTTCACAACACGGATGATGTCAATCCCAATGAACTGGCACACAAGTTAAGGGGATGAGCCAAACACATCCTGCTGCACACGGAGAGGCTGCAATTCCCCATAGAGCCTGTTGTTGTGATGTCCCACACTATGTCCACCCGTAGCATCCGCAATGTTTCAGAGGCAAGGTTTACACACATTGATGCCTTCATCAGACGCCACACTCCACTACAGATGACTGTCAAGAAGGGTGACTATCATGTCATGGGAGTGATGCTACATGTTATATGCTCCATGGTGAGAAGACATGTATGCATGGTACCACAACATGCACAGAAGCAGGCCCACACATTCCCAACCCGTACCACCACCAAAAAGCCTTGCTGCAATCCTTACCCAAACTGACATTTCCACATGTCCGTGCATGTATCGCTGATTCAGCACACGTTGCAATCCTCATGAGGAATGGCAGGAGGACAACGATGACACGAGCAGACAACATGCGCAAAAACCTGGGAATGACAGACACACAAGAAGTCACCTAAAACAATTCTCGCCGCACACATGGACATTTACAAAACATGAACAATGTTGGACACATGTAAATTTCAAAGAAAGTCTCTGCGCAAAACTGTGTGGCATGACATCATCACTCGAGTGACACATCAGAACACACATCAAAGTCACTTTGCATTCAGTCAGCTGGACACACACATTGCAACACCTGCCACTCAATGCTACAAGTTTGCACACTCATACCCAGTGACTCACCATTATGAGAAGAAGTTGCGTATGAGCTGACTCCGGATATCATCCTCCTCCTCCTCACTAGCCTCGTGAGCAAGCCCTTGATCCTCCACGGGTGGATGTTCCTGCTCATCCGGATGCAGGATGAGTGGCACTGCCTTCTCAACTGCCATGTTGTGCAGCATGCAGCACACGAGGAAGATTCGGCAGACCTTCTCCGGGGCATAAGGGAGGGACCCGCCTGTCTTGTCCAGGCACCGAAATCGGCTCTTCAGGAGTCCAAACGTCCTGTCAATCACTCGCCGGTCTGCCCGTGTGCATTGTTGTTCCGGTGATCTGCAGCTGTTCTTGGGTTGCGGAGAGGTGTCAGCAGCCATGGCATGTTGGGATAGCCAGAGTCCCCTACATGGAAACATCATGTAAAAAAGTGGGTCAGGAGATGCCATAAGAGCCAAAGATATCGCAACACACAGGACAAACAGAGTATACCCACCAACAAGACATGCTCGTTCGTTGTGCAGCCGCAGCATCATCTGTGGCACCCTGCTACGCCTCATAATGTAGGCATCGTGTGCTGATCCTGGAAAACGTGCACAGACATGGCAAATCAGCATGTTAGCAAGACACACCACAAGGGCATTTATCGAGTGGTAATGTTTCCTATTGCGATAGGCTTGTTCCTGTGCCTGTGGTGGTACCAAAGCCACATGTGTACCATCAATGGACCCAATTACATGGAGCATCCCTCCCAGGGCATAGAAATCACCCTTGACATCTGTCAACTCCTCAGGAGTAGGAAATGTGATGAATTCATCAAGGTGCTTCAACATGGCTGCTAAAACATCACGCAGGACACGGCTGAACATTGTCTGTGACATGCCACCAACATCAGCTATGGTGAATTGAAACGTACCTGTTACAAAAAAATGTAGGGCTGCCATCACCTTCATCTTGGGGGTCAGTGCAGTAGGATACCTGTGTCACGGTTGCAGGTGTGGTGCCAGCTTGTCTGTCAAGTCCTCAATCAACTTGCGAGTGAATCTGTAACGGCGGATGCAGGCATGTTCCCTCATGGCACCCAAGTCTGGCATTGTTCTTGGGACAGGCTGTGCCCTGCAAGACATTGTTTGTAAGAATGAAGATTGAGAGTCTGCCAATATCAATGTCAATGAACATAGCACATGCTACACTGCTAATACACATCAGGTAACTATGGAGTCGGGTGTGTGCAATACATACAGGACACATATGCCAGCTTGTTGGCACTCCTACAAAAAGCCAGATACACCTGTTGATTGTCAGGTCTACATGACATGTCCTGAAATGAGTTGGTGGCCGGTCTGAGTGAAGAGCCACAGATATCACCAGAGTGACACACAACCACATAGCTGCATTGGAAGGATGTCATCTTATCCACACAGCTGACTGCAAGGCACACGCACAGGTCACATGGAATGTCAAATGTACATATCAAACACATTGCGATGAAGGGGTACACGTGACAAGAGAAAGACACAGCCATTGAGACAACGCAGACATGTATGACTGGGAAAATATGATGTCCGATGCACACAGACCCTACAGCGGTGGGAATCCACATGTGGCATGTGTGCGTAGATGTGTTCCATGCCCATCTCCACACAGACCCATGTTGGATGCACCAACAGCAGATGCAGTTGATGGAACACTGACATCCAGCTCATGGGAACACATGACACACACCTGACATAGTCACAAAGGGGCATGCTGACGTGACATGTCAGTTGATAGAGTGTCCCTGTCCCTGGCATCAGGAGACAGGTGCGGGTGTTGATGACTGTGCCATCCCACTGCTGATTTGCATGACACAGTTGGACTACAGACACACATGTGGCAAGTGTCAAGGTGATGTGTGCCACATAGTGCCCCATCACACATGACATGTGTCCACAGGTCATGACACATCAACTGTGCAACTAGATGAGATGACCTTTGCAATATAGCTGGCTGCCACACCTAGGGCCTGCACATGACAGTATGCAATGACAAGTACTTGATGGACATCCTTGTGTGACTCTTAGCCCTCCATTCCTGGCATGTGTGCACCTGTATTATCATTGTAAGCGTGTGAAATGCACTTTACTACTAGTGCGTACCCGTACGTGTGAACTAGTGTGTACCCGTACGTGTCAAATGCACTTTACTACTAGTGCGTACCCGTACGTGTGAAAAGGCACCATACACCCGCTATCATCGCGTGTGTACGCTTCATTTCACCATTGTACTTGTGCCGTAGGGGTACATGTGAAACGCACCGTACACCCGCTATCATTGCGTGTGTACTCTTCGTTTCACCATTGTATTTGTGCCGTAGGGGTACGTGTGAAACGCACCGAACACCCGCTATCATCGCGTGTGTATGCTTCGTTTCACCATTGTACTTGTGCCGTAGGGGTACGTGTGAAACGCACCGTACCTGTGTGTGGATTTCAAAATTACATAGGGGACACAGAAGGGACAAGTATTAGGCCCTAAATGCATGCTGGTTGTCATGGAGACAGAGTTTTCAGTTGAAAAGTGTCGATCATGTGTCCTGGAACAGTCAGTTGGCCACAAAATACAATGTTGCAAAGTGGTTGTTGACTTGACATGATGCTCAAAATTTGAACAATGCAAATGCTGTCATTGGTGTATGTTTAAAGTCATTGGTGTATGTTTAAATGGATTGGAGTAAACGTAGGATGCGAATGAGTCTGACCAATCACTATGTACTCCTCTAAATGAATGCCCTCAGCAAGACAGATATAAGGCAGCCAGAACCCATGAGAAGGCACTTGCCTGCACAACTTTCCAGTCGACCACACTGCTGCTGTCTCTGCTTCCTCTGGACCATGTCAGGTACGGTGGAGAGGGCCCAGCCATTCACCCAGGAGGAGAATGAGGCCTTGCTGGACTGCCTCCTGCCACAGTACACCAAGCTGTATGGGAAACCAGTGGGGCAGGTGAGTGCTGAGTCCACTACCTTTGCCTATGCACCTGTTGTGTGACTGTCAATATTGTGTCCAGGTGGGACAGACATGCAATGTTGTTTAGAGTGGGTCCCAGGGGGGGGGACATGCTGATGTCTCTCATGCAGAGCATGGTGTAGTTCCTGTGTGCACTCCTCACTTGCTTACTGTGACTTTCACTGCATAGTGCATGACACTTTCAGCCTGGCAAATCCTTGGTGGCTTTTTTTCCTATTGTCCTGAGGTGATTCAGTGGTCCCCCCGGTGTGACAGGTGACTGTACCCACAGATGTGTATGAGTTGAGTGGACCTGTGGTGAGAGTGTCCAAATGATGTGTACGACCTCATGGACATTGATGTGTGTGAATGTTCCGTGTCATGTGGGTGAGTGTCTATGTGAAGTGTTGCACCACAGCTGCATGGAGGAGGCAACAGATCAACCCATCTGATGTGACAAGTAAGCCGTGCTGTGTGTCTGACTTGCAGAGCTAGCATGACACCTGTGACACCCCACTGGCAAGTGGCACATGTGCAGAGTGAGGGTTGTATCCGCTGTTGTCAATGACAGGCGAGTGATCTGTGCTTGGGTGTGTCTGTCTAGTATGCTGATGGTGCATCAGTGGAGTGGGACATGTGACTGCTTGGCACGTGCTGGCCTTCAGCCTGCTGTTGCATGTGCTGCACAGTGTGTGGCATGATCAGTAAGTGTGTCGCACCCCTCATGCCAACCTGTTGACTTTCAATGCCATGTAGTGCCTTGGGGCTTGCACACAGGCCAATTTCTTATTGTGTATGGTGTAATTCCTGTCTGCATTCTATGCCCTGTTCAACATTTCAATGATGTTCAAATGTGTGTCTCTGGGACATGGAGCAGGTGTATTGATGTTGTGTCACTTTGTCATCGTGACAGGTAACTGCCTACGAGAAGGGGGTGATCTGGAAAAACATCGTCAGGGCCGTGGGATCTGAGGGGGAGCGTAGTCGGCAGCTGCCACAGCTCCGCAAGAGGTGGCAGGACATCTGGTGCTGGACCCGGCGGATCGTCTGGGTCCAGCTGGGGCTCGACAGTCCTCGCCCCCACAACGGCCACCGACGCCTGACCCCCCACATGAAACGCATCCTGGCGGTGGTATTCCCTGAGCTCGATAGGCAGTTACAGGAGAGACTGCAGCAAGGAGGGGGTAGGTACATGGCTGTTTGTCGTGTTATGTGTCGCCAGCTTTTGGAAGTGCTCTGTAGCCTGGATACACTCCCAGAGTTTATATGTGAAGTGCATTTTTGGTTCCCCAATGTCACCTGGTGCTCTTTTTCATCCCTTCCCCTCCTTGACATGTGTCCCCTGGTCTGTGTGTAATCACATTTGCACATAGTCATCTAGGGTAAATCTAAGTGCACATTGCTTTCTGCATCATGTGGGAGGGTGGTCTGTGACTTGTGTTGGTACCTTACCTGTGCCATGACCTGTTCACTATGTTGGGGGTCCATATTTGTTGTCACTGATGATGATTCTCAACATAGGAGTGTGAGCTTTCAACTGAACACCCTTGCAGCATGCATGACCAATGTTGTGGCTCAGACATGATGTGCATGAGTGGGAGATATGCATATTGCCATGATGGTTGAACATGGTACAGTCAGCTCATTCCAGGACCACGGAGCAGTGTGCCCACTACAGTCCCCTGAGACACCCTGGCCACCTAATCATGTGTGTCACCCAACACTGTGCACATTCTCTGTGGGTTCAGCATAGGTCTGCCTCTGTGGCATTGTTCCCTGGCCTAGTTAGTATTTTGCAAATGTATGCTCCATGTGTCCAATGGACAGGGATACACCATTTTGCTTGTGCATACTCACACTGGGCAGTGCCTGTGTGGCTATTCACAACAATCTGTTGATGGTTGTTTGTCACAAATATGTGTTGCCAGCCCCACGAGGTGATGTTGTGTAAATGAAGCTATTTTTCCAGCACAGTTATTGTAACCCTGAATAAGAGGTGTCACTTCTTGATCTGTATCAATCACATTGACTTAGGTATGAGGTGGGGTGTGCGGTAGAGGCATACATGTGCAACCCTGATTTTTCATTGCCAGGTCTGACTTGTGTGTGAGACTTGGCTGTACAAAGAATCACCGTGCAGTGCCCCTGTGATGGTGGCCAGTGCTTAATGTTGGTGCTTTGCAGCCTGTGTCAGTTGTTTAAAAACATGATTTCTGCTCATACATTTTTTGCACCTGTGTGTGGTTCAGATGCAACGCAGTTTGGGCTATGTGTGCCGACATCTGTGTGTACATTCTGGCTTGCCATGTGGGTGTCCCAACAGTACAGCTAGGCTTTTTTCAACCCAATTGCAGGCCCATTAGCTTATGCATTGTCCTGGGTGTGGACATGTGTGCCACTCAAGATGACAGGCAGTACGTCATATGTGTAGCCAACTGTGTAATCAGGTGACGGATGGTCATGTGACAACTGATATAATTCAAGTTGTTAGTAAAAAAAATTGTACCTTGGCACTCACAGCACTTGTCAACAGTTCTTCATGTTTTAAATGTGGAAATTTGATGATTTGTGTTAAGAACACTGATGTGCCTCCATGAAAAAAGTCTCCCAAGGAAGTGCACACCAAACTACATATCCACTTTCATGGAACACACTGGCACATTTTCTAAGTAGCCACTGTTAGAATTAAATGGTGTTGCAGATTTTCCATATACATGTTCCCACAGTGCTCTTGATTTTGTGAGACTCCTTTGTTGTTGGTGATACAAACTGACGAGTCTCAAGACATCGAGACCTCCGTGGGCCCATGTATATGTACTTTCTGCAACACCATTTAATTCTAACAGTGGCTTCTTAGAAAAGGTGCCAGCTTCTTCAATGACAGTGTAAATGTACTTTTGTGTGCACTGCCTTGTGCGACATATTTCATGCAGGCACATGAGTGTTCTTTTCACGAAATGGCGAATTGGCACATTCAAAACATGTTGATTGTGTAAAGTATTGTGAGTCCCAAGGTAGCAACATTTTTTAGTTTTGTGTTCCAAAGTACTTACAGGTCTCTGAGTGTGGTGACACCTTGAGTATTGAGGTGTGTCAGTTTACGTTGGGTGCACCACTACTGTTTCTTTCAGGGTAAACAAGAGGTGGCATGACTTCATTCTATTGCTGTGCTCACCGGTTCACAGACACTAGCTTCTCAGTGTATTTCTCATTCAAGTTGTGGCCTTTTGTGTTCTTTTTTTCCTGGTGTCCAAGTGGCATAGTGGGTCTACCAACTGGGCAGTACAGGGCTTACATATGTGCGGAGTTATCTAGCTGTTACTCATGATGCATTGCCTGATAAGCACTGTGACCAATTGTTCTTGTGCTCATGTGTCAGATGTATGATGCATTTCGGTTTCTTCTCCTTGCCCACAGCATCATCATCCGCAACCGAGGGAGACACCTGCATGGACCTGGAGGAGGGACCCAGCGACAGTGCCACCAGTGCTGTGGATTCAGAAGGACCCAGTGGCACGGAGGGCGAAGGGAGTCAGTCGGAGGACCCGTCTGGAGGCGAGAGCAGCTACGACGCCGACGGGTCCAAGGCTGACATCCTTGAGGAGGCGGAGTCTGCAACACCAACTGGCAGCATCCCCACATCTGTCCCCGCCTCCTCCATTACCATCTCCGCCCTCCCAGTTGCTCCCGTCCCTTCTGTCCGTGCAGAGGCCCACCATGTCTCCTTTGGCCCAGGCACCGCACCCCCTGCTCCTGTCACCCCTGTTGCCCTCAGTGAAGAGTCTGTGGACATACTGCGGCAGTTGCAGGTTGGGCAGGCATCGGTGCTGAATGTCCTCCATGGACACACTCAACTGCTCACACAGATGGTGTCGTTCATGGAGGGCATGTCAGCAACGATGTCTGACCAACACAGGTTTCTGCGGTCCCTGGACTCTTCCCTGATGGCAGCAATTTCTCTCCTGCAGCGCTCCGTCCCCCCCTCTACCCCGGACCCATCCACACTGCCCTTTCCCATGCCTACCCAACGCACACCCAGACAGTCACGGGCACGCACCCCACCAGACACATCCAGCACAACCCCAAGTAAGGCACAGCGCACACCTCCTGGCACGCACACTCCGGGGGATGTAGGCACACCCACAGGGTCTGGGGGCAGACGACATACACACAGCCAAAGTCGCAGTCCGCAGTCCTCACAACCCTGTTCCTCCAAGACCACTCCCCTTAGCTCCCCTGCCAAACTCTCACCCAAGGTGATCTATATGGGTGGGCTGGACCTCGCCCCTACTAAGCCACCACCCCACAAGCGGGCGAGGAAGTCCCCGGGCACGGGAGTTGAGTCCCCCACCATGTCCACCTCCTCCCCCAAGAGCGCTGCACCCCATCCCTCACCCACCACACCCTCTGTTGACTCTGGGGAATCCTCAGGTGCAGGGGTTCGGATGGAGGCACTGCCAGCGGTGTGGAGCGCCGAGCTCGCATCCACCTTCGGCGCTGCCCCACCCCCTGTGGTGGAAACATCGCCCCCTGCGCCCGCAACACCTACCCTTCCCCCTCCTGTCCCTGCGGTGCCTGGTACTGCCACTGATGATGCCCCCCCCCGGTCGACAAACCTTGAGGTTCCTTTGTGCAGGCAAGGTAGGGGTGGACGCGGTTCCCTACGTCCACCCTTGGACTTAAGAAATGGACTGGCCATTGGCCTGTGTACATAGTCTCTTTTTAATTAATTGTTTTTTGGTGCTGAATAAAGCCTTTTCTTTTACATTCAACACTATTGCATTTCAGGTACTTGACGTTGGTGATGAGGCTCCTGGAGTTGGTGTTCTGGTAATGTGTTAGGGTTCTACGAAATGTTTTTGTATGATGGTCATGAGGTAGTGTGTGTTCATTTTGTTTGGAGACATTGTCCCAAGGAGTGTTCCTTCCTCTGTGGCACCTGACATCTTCCCTGCAAACAGTTGCACAATTGTTGTGCTGACCTGTATCAACATTTCCTTTGTTGGTGAGGGATACCTTCAACAATGGCCATGCCTGCTCACCGATGTCTCCTGCTGAATCATCTGTGCCATCCTTGCTAGTCACTGTACTTGTGTTTTGGGTATGTAGGAATGCCTTCAGGGACAAATTGGCCCTTTTCAGCACTATGCATGTGTGTAATCACGGCCTACCACACAAATGGTACTTGTTATGCAGGGTATTTGGGCACCTGACTCACAATTGTGGGCATTTTATCTAGTGGAATAGAGCCCTATTGCTTCCATGAGAGACAACATCTTGGTGGCTGGACCAGCACCTGAACATTCCTATCACTCCTGGGATGTGCGTGACAGTGTGTGTTCCCTTTGGCTATCTTAGTTTTGTATGCAGTTACATGACTATACAGTCTGTTGGCATGAAATCAGGGTGTGTATTGTGCTGCATCCGCCATGGGTGGGTATGCATGTGTTATATGTCCTCACACCCACATGTGGTGTGTCATGCAGTGTGTGAAAGACATCCATCCTCCTAGGAGTGGGACACTGCTGTCAGTGATGTGTTGTAATAGCACTAAAATCATAGTCCAAAGATAGGGATGCGTCCATGCCACCATGTAGGTGTGGTCATCTGATGATGAAGTACACCCCCCCATATCTCTGTCCACTGCTGGGAGTCCTCTGCACCCACCCCTCATATCTCTGTCCACTGCTGGGAGTCCTCTGCATGCACCACTCATATTGCAGGCCACTGCTGGTAGTCATATGCACCCACCCCTCATATGTCTGGACACTGGTGGGAGTCCTCTGCACCCACCCCTCATATTGCAGGCCACTGCTGGGAGTCATATGCACCCACCCCCATATCTCTGTCCACTGCTGGTAGTCATATGCAGCCACCCCTCATATGTCCGGACACTGCTGGGAGTCCTCTGCACCCACCCCTCATATTGCAGGCCACTGCTGGGAGTCATGTGCACCCACCCCTCATATGTCTGGATACTGCTGGTAGTCATATGCACACACCCCTCATATGTCTGGACACTGCTGGTAGTCATATGCACACACCCCTCATATTGCAGGCCACTGCTGGGAGTCATATGCACCCACCCCTCAGATGTCTGGACACTGCTGGGAGTCCTCTGCACCCACCCCTCATATGTCTGGACACTGCTGGTAGTCATATGCACACACCCCTCATATTGCAGGCCACTGCTGGGAGTCATATGCACCCACCCCTCATATGTCTGGACACTGCTGGGAGTCCTCTGCATCCACCCCTCATTTTTTTTTGCAAAAACGTTTTTATTGCATATTTTCAATTACAAACACCATGCAGTAATTACTCTCGTGCTGATGAACATATCCGATTGCCAGAAATCAATACAGTATACAATCCTATTCGCTGTCATCCAGGTAATCTGTGCCCATCAGCGCTCTTATATGCATAAACACCCTCCCCCTCCCCCATGTCAGTGTGCCATAATACAAGGTATAAGGATGATTCTCTCTTTTAAACTGCCGTGTCATTGGTTGCGGGCTACTCCCCCCTACAATAGCCAGGCTCAGTTCCGTAATTAAATGTAGTGCATTCCCTCCATCGCTTATGTTCTACCCGGTATATCTCTATTACTGCATTTCCGCTGGCTGCCCCGTTATAGCATCGTCCTCCACGGCTTCTGGTACCCACCCTTGGAGCTCAATCACCAGTGCCTCCCATGTACGTGCCATGTCCAGCGCCTTTTCATCATGCCCCCGCAGCGCCAACTGTAGCCTGAACGTGCCCTCACTACCTGCCCATTTGGTGAAAGTCGCTCTCCATCTCGCAAAGCTGGGACCGACTCTCGATTTCCAGTGCAGGGTGATTTCTCTTTTGGCCAGAACTAGCCCCAAATCGCAAAACTTGCTCGTAATTTTTGTGCGCGTGGTGTGGGTAAACCACAATAGCAAACAAACTCCCATTTCCACCTCCAGGTCCCGCCCTGTCACCTGGTTTAAGCAAGCAATAACCTCGTCCCAGTAGCAACGTAGTGACCCACAGGACCAGAACATGTGTTTGAAGTCTGCCCCTTCCTTCCCGCACCGAGGGCATCGTGGTGTAGGGCCCCCGAAGTACTGAAATAATTTAGCTGGCGTCAAATATGCCCTATGAAAAGTGAAGTACTGCACTAATTGAAACCGGGCATTACGCGTGCTCTTCCAGGCCCGTCTCTGTAGCGTGGGCCACGTCAATGCAGGGATAGGTTTCCCAATGTCTATTTCCCATTTGTCCTTCAGGGCGTTCAAAGGGGCTAGGTGTTCTGTCGTCAGTCCCCGGTAGAGGCACGTAATGGCCTTAACTGTGCCCGCTGCCATAACCACATATTGACACCCAGCGGCCGTCTGGGGTTCCGATAGCCCCGCGTTCCAGTGCCTCTGGAGACCTGCCACCAGGGCTGCATGGAGTAAATAGTCTCCCCTCGGGATCCCAAAGGAGTCCCGCAGCTCCTGGAAGGGCTGAAGCACGCCATTGAGGTATAGGTCCCCCACCATCTGTACCCCGAGGTCTTCCCAAGTAGCCAGACCCGACCAATCCCCTCCATGTGGGAGGGCCGTGCACATGCCCAATGGGATCTCTGGGGCGTAAGGGTGAACAATGCCGGCCTTCCGTAGGCTTCGATTCCAGCACATCCGGAGCGTGCGCTCCTCCAGTGTTAACTGTGACAGATCGAATCGTTGTTGTAAGACAATAAAGGAAAGCACATGGCGCGGGATTAGTCTGCCCTGTGGGCCTTCAGGGCCTCTAAACTCCCGAGCCACCGCCAGCGTGAGCCACTGTAACTGGGCAGCCAGATAGTACCACTCAAAGTCGGGTACCGCCAGCCCACCCTCAGCTCTGGGTCGTCGTCGCCTCCTGCCAGTTCCCCAGATCTGCATCCACCCCTCATATTGCAGGCCACTGCTGGAAATCCTCTGCACCCACCTGTCATATTGCAGGCCACTGCTGGGAGTCATATGCACCCACCCCTCATATGTCTGGACACTGCTGGGAGTCATATGCACACACCCCTCATATTGCAGGCCACTGCTGGGAGTCATATGCAGCCACCCCTCATATGTCTGGACACTGCTGGGAGTCCTCTGTACCCACCCCTCATATGTCTGGACACTGCTGGGAGTCATATGCACCTACCCCTCATATTGCAGGCCACTGCTGGGAGTCCTCTGCACCCACCCCTCATATGTCTGGACACTGCTGGGAGTCCTCTGCACCCACTCCTCATATGTCCAGACACTGCTGGGAGTCCTCTGCACCCACCCCTCATATTGCAGGCCACTGTTGGGAGTCATATGCACCCACCCCCATATCTCTGTCTACTGCGGGTAGTCATATGCAGCCACCCCTCATATGTCTGGACACTGCTGGGAGTCCTCTTCACCCACCCCTCATATTGCAGGCCACTGCAGGGAGTCATATGCACCCACCCCTCATATGTCTGGACACTGCTGGTAGTCATATGCACACACCCCTCATATTGCAGACCACTGCTGGGAGTCATATGCACCCACCCCTCATATGTCTGGACACTGCTGGGAGTCCTCTGCACCCACCCCTCATATTGCAGGCCACTGCTGGGAGTCCTCTGCACCCACCCCTCATATTGCAGGCCACTGCTGGGAGTCATATGCACCCACCCCTCATATGTCTGGACACTGCTGGGAGTCATATGCACACACCCCTCATATTGCAGGCCACTGCTGGGAGTCATATGCAGCCACCCCTCAAATGTCTGGACACTGCTGGGAGTCCTCTGCACCCACCCCTCATATGTCTGGACACTGCTGGGAGTCATATGCACCCACCCCTCATGTTGCAGGCCACTGCTGGGAGTCCTCTGCACCCACCCCTCATATGTCTGGACACTGCTGGGAGTCCTCTGCACACACCCCTCATATTGCAGGCCACTGCTGGGAGTCATATGCACCCACCCCCATATCTCTGTCCACTGCTGGTAGTCATATGCACCCACCCCTCATATGTCTGGACACTGCTGGGAGTCCTCTGCACCCACCCCTCATATTGCAGGCCACTGCTGGGAGTCATATACACCCACCCCTCATATGTCTGGACACTGCTGGTAGTCATATGCACACACCCCTCACTTGTCTGGACACTGCTGGGAGTCATATGCACACACTCCTCATATGTCTGGACACTGCTGGGAGTCCTCTGCACCCACCCCTCATATTGCAGGCCACTGCTGGGAGTCATATGCACCCACCCCCATATCTCTGTCCACTGCTGGTAGTCATATGCACCCACCCCTCATATGTCTGGACACTGCTGAGAGTCCTCTGCACCCACCCCTCATATTGCAGGCCACTGCTGGGAGTCATATGCACCCACCCCTCATATGTCTGGACACTGCTGGTAGTCATATGCACACACCCCTCATATGTCTGGACACTGCTGGGAGTCCTCTGAACCCACCCCTCATATGTCTGGACACTGCTAGCAGTCATATGCACCCACCCCTCATATTGCAGGCCACTTCTGGGAGTCATATGCACCCACCCCTCATATGTCTGGACACTGCTGGGAGTCCTCTGCACCCACCCCTCATATTGCAGGCCACTGCTGGGAGTCATATGCACCCACCCCTCATATGTCTGGACACTGCTGGTAGTCATATGCAGCCACCCCTCACATGTCTGGACACTGCTGGGAGTAATCTGAACCCACCCCTTATATGTCTAGACACTGCTAGCAGTCATATGCACCCACCCCTCATATTGCAGGCCACTGCTGGGAGTCATATGCTCCCACCCCTCATATGTCTGGACACTGCTGGGAGTCCTCTGCACCCACCCCTCATATTGCAGGCCACTGCTGGGAGTCATATGCACCCACCCCTAATATGTCTGGACACTGCTGGGAGTCCTCTGCACCCACCCACGCACCCCCTTGGAGCAGTACACTGCTGGACTGGACCTACACACACACCAATATGAAGGTAACATGCTGGGCCAGTCCTCTAAGCCCACATTCCTGGCGTGTGTATGCCTCGTATCCCAAATGTAATGTTGCCGTAACGGGGTACGTGTGACACGCACCGTACCCACACATTCATTGCGTGTGTACGGTCCTTATCACTCTTCTAATGGTGCCGTAGGGGTACGCGTGCAACGCACCGTACACATCCACTTCCGTTGTTGCGGTATGCAGGAGTTGCTGGCCACGCCCACCCAAGTGACCAGACCCTGGTGGTAATGTATGGCCTCCATATTATAGGTTTGGCTTTGAGTATGGGGTTTGTTTCCCGCCCCTCACCCCCAACCTGGCCCCTGGGTGTTGTTCTCACCTTCTGCGGTGTGTGCGTCGGGTGCGGTGCACCAGGTCGTAGGCCAAGAGGACCGGGATGACACGTATGACGGGGTTCATGGCGTGTACGTCGCGTACCGGGGCTCCGTTGCGTAGCGGTTCGCGTCGGACTCTGCTTTTCCGGCTGTGTTTGACTCCCGTAAAAAAAGAGCCGTTCAGAGTGACGTAGGGACGAATCGTACTTGCTGGGCCGGAAACCGCTGCCTGAATACGTCCAGAAGTCGCGTACAGGCTGTTCCGGATCAGAATATTAGTTTTTTTTTACACGTACGGTCTTTTGTACGATTCGGACGGAAATAGGCTTTCTGTACGAATCGTACTTCCTAGGTTGTAGGGACAGTTTACCGGGTACGAGTCGTACGGAGAAAACGCTCCGTACAACGATTCATACGGCCTTTTTCCAGGATTGGAATTGGCCCCTAAGTGTTACCTGAGCCAGTCAGACCATGCTGGTGGAAAGACTGGTTTCTCCAGAGCAGTAAACTCTACAGGTGTATAGGGTAATTCAGACCCATGGGTAGGACTTCGTCCACCCTATGGCTATGGTGTCCATGGAATGGGGTGGGGAAGTGACCCAGAGGAAGGTCATAGTTAATGCTCAGATGCCTATTGACTGCATTTTGGGAAATTAATTACCACCAGTGTTAGAAGAGCTGCAGGAGGCAGCTGCAAAGCGCATCCTGAAAGCTCTAGTTTCTGTGGGCACTACTCTCAAAAGGAGAGTACAGCAGCCCAGATGGAGGGGCAGGAGGTCCACAGTCCGCAGTGGGAGGACCTTTGGAACAGGGGTTACTAACTCTGCGAACAGGGCACCCCAAGACGGACCCTAGAGAGGCCACTTTTGTCCAGTAAGTGCTTCCTTCTCTGTCACAGAGACAGAGAACTGGTGACCTGCACCAGGGAGACCCCTGCATGACAGAGACTGAGTGTGCCACTCTTGAGGGGGTGTTGGTTGCTCCCTGGAACTCCTGGCTTGCCAGGAACCTGTTCAACCACAGAGTACAGAAACTTAGCTGAGAGGTACATCTCTTGATACCACCCCTCAGCTGGTGGGAAGGAGAGTGTAAGTACGGTGTCTAATACTCAGACCTAGTGCCCCCCACTTGACCAAACCACAGAGGTCAGGCAACACTCAAGAGCGGTTATGAAGCTCCTTGCCGGCCCCAAGGTTGGAGGTGAGGTCTACCTAAGGCCCCCGCTTGAAGCCTTCACCTAGCAGTGGATTCATTACCCGGGGCCTGGCTCTTGACACTGACAGCTTTCAATGACCACTATTGGTTGTTGTCTTTATTGGTAGAGTATTCCCTATGTTTGGGATAGAAATTGGACCCAAGGGGGGAAATGGCCCACCTCACCTTGTTGGCCATAGAGGGACTGTCAGACTACTGGGATGCATCTGTCAGCAAAGTAAGGTCAGAAGCTTCACAGATGGAGTCTACAGATGAGGAGCAGGGTTCCCATGGGCTAGTGTAGTGACCACAGAGCATTATGGCAGGGGAATACAGTTAGGATTGGATGGACATAAAATTGACAAGCACCATTAAGGGCCATTGTCATTTTTTATCACTTAAGCAGGGAAGTCTATCAAAGTATTGATCAGTCTTTCCTAGTTTTTGGCTGGAGGGGTGTCATGTTGAATCTGGCCCTTTTTGGAGAGTTTCCCACAGATATCTGACTTCTGTTGCTGAACCTGTTTTTGTTGGCATTAGGACTATATGTACTTTTTGCCGGCTACCCACTGGTAAAGTGCTTGCGATTTCTCCCTAAAACATGGTACAAATGGCACCTACCCTATTGGTACATGGAATTTACTTGTCTCTAGACAATGGTACTACATTCCCGGGACCTGAATATTCAATGCCACTAGTAGGTCTGTAGGGATCAGACAACAGGAGTGCACCGTATACCCAGTTGAGACCTGGGTGATAAATGTATGTAACAAGAACAATGTCTCAATAGGTAATATTCGACAGGCTGCTAACAAAACATGCACATATAGTTGCAAAAAGGAAAAACAGGGAGACTCAAAGGGTTTAAAGGCTATTCAAGGAGCATTCTGTATTCAGAAAACAAAAGTTTCAGCACTGATTACACTGGATGTGTGTGTAACCCGAAAGAACTTGTGCACTTAAGTGCTTGTGAAACACAAAGTGGACGGCGCAAGTGACAAGTGACACAGCGAAGAGCGGTGCAGAGTTGGCAATAGTGACATTATTTACAAGGTACTCTTAGGTTCACGAGTAATTATTTACAGAAATGAATTACAAGAGATTATCAATTTTGTGAACCAGAGATTTGCGCCAAGATTTGCGCTGGGAGGTCAACGGCGTTTTGACCTGTAGTAAATTAAGTTCATCTTCAGGACCAGGTTACAATTTTGTTCGTGCTGTACAATAAAAAGAGTAGAAGGGGAGGATAAGATAAGAGTCAGGCAAATAGTGTGTCATGGAAGCGGCAGAGGGAAAAGGTAAGTACCTGATCTGGGTATGGACAGGGATCAGGGAATTACGGAGATCGGTTGTGGAAGCCAGAGGTCGAAGTGCACAACCAGCTGGGGTGCACCAGAGTGATTTTCTGTGTTTGAGGGGTGAAAAGGCATGGGGTCAAAAGGGGGAGTTGATTGGGAGAGGGAAAATTCGAGCCCCACATGTTAGTCCACCAAGGGGGAGCCCGGTGGAAACCGGACCGTGGTGTAGTGCACCACTGGGTGGTAATGATGAAATCTCACCAAGGGGCTGCAGGAACGCTGAATCCAGGCGAATGGTAGTAGGTCTGTAGCACTCATTGTGCACCTACTAAAGTAGCCTTTTAAAACATGTTTTGGGCCTGCCACTGCAGGCTGTAGTGTAGTTTTAAATTGCCATTTAGACCTGGCAAGATAAACCTTTTGCCAGGCCTAAATCTTCCTTTTTAACAGCAGCAGCTCCTACATAGTGGACGCCAGGGCGCTGACCCACCACCTGGCTCTGCCATTAATTCCTTGGAATGTCAGCTTTTACATGAAAACAAATGAACTCATGGATCGTTTCTTTGCATGTACCTCGGTATGTCCAACTCTGTTCTAGCCTAATATTAAGGAAATCAACCTGCCTATATATAGGATATATATAGTGCCCAAGTAGGGCCAAACAATATTAGACAACACTGAGCTAACAGTAGGACATAATCACAATAATTCCAAGGATAACATTGTTACAAAATTTCTATTTTTTTATTATTATTATCATTATAGTTCATTGAATTTTATCAAGGTTCAAAATAGACGAATCATACATAATGGACATATATACATAGGTCCCACACAAAGCATTCAACCATATATAAATTTACTGCCCTGATGAAGGTGAAGCCCCCCTGGGCCTGACACCGAAACGCGCGTTGGCGCCAAATGAACTTGTGTATTTGGATCCAGCCTCTATCCACTGTTGGGAGAATACACGAGAGCCTCCGATACTTCCATCATTTGGCTGTATATCACTTATGATTGTTTTAGTAATATGTATGATTGTTAGAATGCTGTTGATTGAGAGTGACGAATGAGTGTGTATGCAAATTTGGAACCTTGAATGAGTGCTATTTGGTTGAATGCTTTGTGTGGGACCTATGTATATATGTCCATTATGTATTATTCGTCTATTTTTGTTTCTCACTTTGTGATCCTTGATAAAATTCAATGAACTATAATGATAATAATAATAAAAAATAGAAATTTTGTAACAATGTTATCCTTGGAATTATTGTGATAATGTCCTACTGTTAGCACAGTGTTGTCTAATATTTTTTGACCCTGATTGGGCACTATATATATATATCCTATATATAGGCAGGTTGAATTCCTTAATATTAGTATGGTTGTCTTCCCCTGCTTCACCTGCCTATCATTCGCTATCAGGGGTCCCCCTTCTTAGTGGCAACTCTGTTCTAGCTTCTGATGCGGTGGAAGCTTGTGCGTCTGCCTCCTTTGTGCTGTTAGCAGGAGTTAGGAGACAGAGGAGTCTGGAAGCATGAGGTTGCCCTGCAGTGCAGAAAAAGGAGCAGGTACATTTTGTGTTTCTCAGCCTCCAAATTTGTACGAGTATGTGTTTGTCTGTGTGAATGTCTTTGTATGAGTGCCTGTGACTGTGTATGTATGTATGTTTGCATGAGTGAGGGTGTGTTTAAATGTGTGCATCTGCAATCTGTTAGGTGGAAGGTATTGGACCTGGAGAGGGGAGGGGGGCTTGACCAGCATGGACACCGGAGTGAACAACATCAAGTAAAATATTACAACAGCCTGCGAAGTCTGTGCCATAGAGTTAACGGTACTGTAAATAAACAGTGCTTTCTATACAATTAGCTAATTAAGAAAAGCAACCATGCTGCTGCAGAAACATTACTGTTTATTGCAGGTTTTAGACTGCTACTTGACAGGATTGGTTCACTTGGAGAGAGGCCTGACATCTTTCTTGTCCCATCAATTAAATTTACACATGCAATAAACTTACATTTAATGAAAATAGAGACTTGGGCAAATACACCTTAGATAATTACATTTAAGAAGAAAGGACAAACTCAGACACAGATATACTTGCCAGGAGTAAGGTGATTGAGTTTTGAGAACCGCATGCCAACATTGTTTCGTTGTTTTGGAGAGTTTGACATGTAGAAGGAGTGGAGGAAAGGGATTATTGAAATGTGTGATCTTTAGAGAGGCCTAGATAAAGAAGGGGTGGGGTTCCTTCAACATAACACCAGCAAAAGGTTTAACAAACGCAGAAGTGCCTTTAGTGTATTGACTGTTGCGTTATGAAGTTGACATCTTTTAGAAATATGTTTAAACCAGGTGTCTCTGAGTAGCTCGTGAGCTGCCAGTACCTCTCCAGCTACCTGTGAGTAGCTCTCCTGTGTTCAGCCCAGCCTACGACCATCGAACCTTTTGCTTAGTTGAATTATTATATGTATACTAACATTTAAAAGTATGTTCTCAAGATGAAAATGTTCCTATTTTTAGAACTCATCAGCTGGTGTTTGGCAACATATAGTTGACGTTTCTAAATGTTTTTAAAGCTGTTATTGAGTTGGGGAATTGTATTACTCATATTAATACCTTAGTGCCAGGGGGATTGCAGCTATGGCGTTTATGTATGTTGGATGGGTTGGTCACTATTTCATCACTAATATTGTTAGCTTGGGATGATTTCCATTGAACAGAAGTAGCACAAATTACAGAAAGGGTTGGAGACCCCTCCCCTATAACATTTAATAAGTGATAACTTTTGACTGGGAGCAGATAGAAATATGTTTAAACTAAAATGAATTGTAATTTAAAATCCTCTTTAAAGGTGAAGTCAGATTTTAAGTCACAATTCTGAAAATGCTACTTTTAGTAAGTTGATATTTGCTTGTCCTAGCGATTTATGCCTTGTTCCAGTGTCCTGGGTCACAGGTCCGTAAATCGCTCTGCTGTTGAGGTGTGTGTATTCCTCCTAGACAGAGGCACAACAGGGGACTTACTGTGGGCAGGATAAACCATCCTGTCAGGATGGCTAGGGGCAGAGCAGTACCTTGCCACACTTGCCTCCAGCACACATAAAGGACACATAGAGGAACATGCCACTGGTCTTTTTTCACCGCAGACTTTTTGGAGCCTTGACAGAGGAAGGAATGAAATTTCCAGAACCAGATTTGATGGTAGTATAGGGAATCCCCACACTTCATAGGCTGCCACCAAGTGTAAATGTTAGCCCTCCAAAGCCACTCTTCATTACACACCCGGACCTGTGGACATTACAGAAGAAAGACTGCCTTGCTCTCTGTCATAGATTAATGAAGTCCAAATGCAGCCAGGTAGTAAGTTCGAAGAATGTAGTTTATTAATCCAGTTTCAGAAGAATTAATTTGTAGATAAGATGTAAATAAGATGGTATAGAACCCCACCAAGAGCAGCCTCCCTGCTGCTCAGCCTGCATTCACCAACTGGCACTCCACACGTAACCAAGCAACCATGCATTCCGTGACATCACCACACATTCCAACACTCATCCTAGTTGAGCAGCAGGGAAAATGTAAGTGAAAGAAAGGAGAAGTGACAATCAAGTCACAACACATCCCCTTTCCTTATCTTTCCTTATACCAACAAAAGGTGATAGCATGAAAAAAGCACAGAACATTACATGCAAAAATAAATGCAAAATGTAAGTTCAACAAATTGGAAATACAGAAAGATAAAAGAAAGCAACAGTTACTAATATATTAGCATCACCACAAAATAGACATCACCTAAAAATGTCCTAAAATGCAACAAAAAATAAAGATAAGAGAAAGCAACAGTTACTAATATATTAGCATCATCACATAATAGACATCACTTTAAAAATGTCCTTAAATGCAATAAAACTTGAAATAAGTTGATAAAACAATGAATTCTGAAGCATGCCTGAATCATGAAAAGAATAACCTTGAACACTCACTCATCCCCTTTCCTCAAAAGAGAAGGGAGAGAAGTACGTCACACACAATATTGTATGCGTGACATGAACAAACGTATAAAGGAAACATACGTAACAATCTTGTACACCTAACATCTCAGGCACTAAAGCAAACTATGCAACAGACATGACTTTGCGTCACCGGCAATGCAACATACGTAACATTCTTATACACCTGACGTCTCAGGCACTTATGCAAACTTTGCAACAGACATGACTAAACGTCACCGGCAATGCAACATACGTAACACTCTTGTATACCTGACGTCTCAGGCACTCGTGGAAACTATGCAACAGGTATGACTTAACATCACCAGCAATGCATACAGTACACCGTAGCTACTAAATCAAACAACCCCATAGCGCAACGAAACAACGCTGTGCACCTGATAAGATGAAAGTGTCTCAGGCAAACAAATTGTTATGTTATGTTATGTTATGTTAGGAATGCTTGTAAAGCACAACTGTTACCTTAAGGTGTCCTGGCACTAGCTACAGCCCTCCTAGTGCCACATATTTTATACCCAGTTATAGTTCAAAACAGCCATGTTTTCAGAGCCTTCCTGAAGACCAGTAAATCATTGACATTCCTCAGGTGGAAAGGGAGCTTATTCCAAGCCTTTGCCACACCAGCGGCAAAGCTTCTGCCTCCCCACCTAGCTTGTTTTGTAGGTGGTACTAGCACTAGTTTTGCTCCTGAGGAGCGAAGTGATCTTTTGAGCACGTACCACTGAAATTGTTGTTGCAGATGATCGGAACCTGTACCTTGTAGGGCTCTGAAGACTAAACATAGGGATTTGAACTGCACCCGCTTCCTGACGGGCAACCAGTGTAGTCTTTTAATTCCACTTGAAATCGGTGCAAATTTCGGAATACAAGCAGCCGCATTCTGAAGCATTTGTAGTTTAAGCAGATAGCGCTCCTGCATATTCAGGTATAGACTATTACAGTAGTCTAGTCTCAACATAATTAATGCTGTCACCACTGTGCGCTGGCTGTTTTTCTGCAGAAAAGGCAGAATTTTCTTCATTCTTCTAAGAACATCTGTTGTAGCAGAGACTACTGCATTGACTTGATTGCCCAGGTCAAGCCAGTCATTTATAAGCACTCCCAGATTTGTCACTTTCCTAGAGGGTATCGGGAGAGACCCCATAGTATTTGGCCACCAGCTTGGGGACAAAAAATTGGCATCATTCCCAAACAGGATGACCTCAGTCTTGCTCGAATTGAGCTTTAGACAGTTTAGGGACATCCAGCTTCCAACTGCTTCCATACAATACTGGAACCTCTTTCCGGTTGCCTTTTCTTGCCCCGGGCAAAAGGACACCACAATTCGAGTGTTGTCCACGTGAGAGGTAAGGCGGAAGCCAAAGGACTCGATCAAGGGAGCCAGTGAAGACAAATACACATTTAAAAGCGTGGGACTCAAAGATGACCCCTGCGTAACTCCACAGGGCAGTGAGAACGGTCTAACTAGAATTCACCTAATGAGACTATCTGTAGTCTATCCGAGAGGAAGGATTGCAAAAGAGTCCATGCTTTATCCTGTACTCCGCAGGCCAGCAAACAGTCCATCAAAAATCCATGATGGACCGTATCAAAGGCCGCAGAGAGGTCGAGCATGATCATAACTGCCTTTCCTCCCTGGTCCAAAGCTACCCTGATCTCTTCGGTAGATTTTAGGAGTGTGGTTTCTGTGCTGTGCCCTTCTCTGAACCCGTATTGCGTGGGGTCCAGAACCTTGGCATCACGAAGATAGGTGCTCAATTGTGTATTCATTTGTCTCTCGATCATTTTAGATGGAAATGGAAGACGGGAAATGGGTCAGAAACTGTTTGGATCGTTCGGGTCCAGACTTGACTTTTTAGAAGCCGCATGACTGATGCGATCTTCCACGATGTAGGGAAATGTCCTTCCGCAAACATAGAATTAAATAGGAAGGTAAGTGACGTGGCAATAGGTTCTGGAGCCAATTTTGCCATTGCCACTGGACAGGGGTCATAGGGGGAACCTGATTTAACTGACATGAGGAGTTTATATGTCTCGCTAATGCATATTGGTGCAATCTTATCCATAGTGAGCTGTAATCCTGGACCCAGCTTATGACCCTCTGTTAAGGCCACTATCCCGTCACCGATTGAGCCCTTGAAAGTAGCGAAGATAGCTTCGACCTTTTCCAGGAAAAACTTGGCAATTTCCTCGCATAATTCCTGTCTCCTTTGAATACTTGCTGGTTGCGGATGGGCCAAACTCGTTACTATTTTAAAGAGCTCTTTGGGCGAGTTTATGGGCAAGTTAATTCTAGGGAAGGGAACCCTATCGCTCATAATATGAGCTGTAGACCTGATAAGACAAGGAAAGTCTCAGGTAAACCAACAGTACGTAAAGCATTCAACAGAAAATCGCAAAACACGCTGTACACCTGACAGGACAAGGAAAGTCTCAGGCAAAACAGCAGTAAGCAGTAAACCGAATGAAGCATAAAAACTGCACAGTACACCTGACAAGGCAAAAGTGTCAGGCAAAACCAAACTTGGAGATATTAAACTCTACACACACCACATTTCAAACACACAAAACAAAGCAGTACGGGGGGAACAAGACCCTTAATTATGTACACAATGCAGTACCAAACAAGTAAACTAAAAGTAAAGAGCCGGATGGCTCAGGGCGGGTGCGTGCTCCCACAACACCGCGGAGCAGCGCAGCATCATAGGAGAGCTTGAAAGCATCACGGAGGCTTAACGCGACACCAGCAATACCGGTGAGGTGTGCGAGCCCCAGCAATTCCGTTGGTCTCGCAGCCCGCAGCCCATTCAAATGCCGCGAGTAGTAACGGCAAGTGGCCCGCACTTCCCCGATAATTTTAAAGAGTCACTCACGGAAACACAGATCACATCTTGAAGTGTGACTCTTATGTCAACACAACAAGCTGATGCACATGAAAAGCTGCTCGCTTCCTCAAAATTCTAAGAGCAGCTGGCTGAAGCTCTTAGATGATGATGCAGAACAGTTAAATATACACTGCGTGTCGCTGCAAGGATAAAGCGGCCAGTTCCCAATGCCAAATGACAACGTTTGTAAACTAGCTGGTATGAAGCAACACCAAGTCTTTTCAGAAGGCTGTCAAATTTTCAAAGCACGCTGGTTAGCGTTAAAATGATGACCAAAATCAGAATGTAATGAAGGTCAAATGCCCTAGGCAGGCTGTCCAGATAGTAAAAGACGCTGGGGGGGGCTGGTAAGGACGTTATTTTCCTTCAGGTTTCACACTTCTTTATCTTTAGTAGTTTCAGTATTGCAGTACTTTTAAAGCATCTGGATTCAGTTACCTTTGTACCAATTTCAAAGACAGTTTCTCTTGTAAAAACATGCAAGTTTCTTTAGCAGTTTCAAGTAGTACAATTCCTTTAACGGTTTCCTTTGTAGCAAGATCCAGATTTCCACAGCAGTATCAGAAGTAAATTGTATTCCAAAACACGCAGGTTCGTAATTCAAATCGTCGCCAAGATATCGTAGGTAAATGAAGTCCAGATGTAGCCAGGTAGTAAGTTCCAAGAATGTAGTTTATTAATCCAGTTACAGAAGATGTAATTTGTAGATAAGATGTAAATAAGATGGTAAATAGAACCTCCACCAAGAGCAGTGAAGAATCTACAGACGCAGGTCCATGAAGTAAATTTAGTTTTATTCTCCAAAACAGCTTGAACATCCACCACCAGTAACCACGTTCCCTTAACTGCCCACTCCCTGCTCATAGAATACTCAGCATGGAAGAAAGATAACATTCTAGATAACATTCTATACTAAGAATATTCTAAATAGGAATACCACACACCTTCCCCCTATAAAAGCAAAAGAAAACAAAAGAAAAAAAATTAACAAAAAAAAGTAAAAATGTATATAGCAATACAGAGAAAAACACAAGTAATTAACAATTAAAATTGAATAAAATCTTTCATTTTGACAGGAGTATGCTTGATGCGAGAACTTTTCCTTAACTCAATCACATGACTCTCTGATTCAGGAATATCATCACAAAGTTCAGCAGTATTGTCATCAGACATGGTAGGAGCTAAATTCTGAAAATTGTCAAAACCTTCAGAACATGACTCCGAGACATTTGAATTAGGCATGACATCCTCATATGTATCCAATACAATGGAAGCATTGTCATTCTCATCAGTTGATTTAGGAACAATAGGTTGAGAGACCGACTGTAAGTTTGAAAATCTACATAAAATTCCAAATTTTTCCCCCATCTAATCTTACAGCTTTGCTGAAAACTTCCAGAACTTTAACAGGATCAGACCACTTGGCCCACTTACTGCCAGAAAGACCACCAAACTTGATGCAAAAAAAAATCCCCGACTTTAATTTTGGAACCAGAATATCGATGCTGCAAGACATTGTTCTTCATTTTCTCTTGATATTTCTGAACAGGCTCACTGACTTGAGATAAATCAAAGGTGGAATCATTGAAAGTTTTAACCTTTAACCACGAAGGCAAAAGCTTAGAACCAGGTTTCCTTCCTCGTAACATTTCAAACGGAGATAGACCCATGACAGAATTCAGAGAAGTACGATATGACAATAGAGTGGCACGTAGAGCTTTTTTCCATTCAAACCCTCTCTTTATAGCTAGCTGAATAGATTCCTTGACCACCCTATTACAGCGTTCTACCTGGCCATTTGCTTGTGGGTTATAATTGGACACTCTTTTGTGCAAAACCCCACATCTTTCACGAAACAAATCAAACTCCTTGCTAACAAATTGAGGACCATTGTCAGAAATAATTTCTGCAGGCAACCCATCACAGCAGAAAACTTCATCTAAGAATTCAATTACTTGAGTTGAACCAATCTTGTCTACAATCTTCAACTCAGGCCATTTTGAAAAATAGTCTATTAAGACTAAAGCATAAACATCCTTGTTGAGAGATAAACCAAGGGGACCAATAATAGCGATACCCAGTTTCCTCCAGGGACCTTGAACATACTCAATAGGAGTGATATCCACAGACAGTGGTTTGACTGATTTATTACTTTTAGAACAAGGAAAACACTGTTTGACCCATTTGTCAACCATACTATCGACACCAGGCCACCAATCAAATTCTCTGATCCGTCTTTTGGTGCTGGACATACCCATATGACCTTCATGAGCAATGGACAAGATTTTTTCTCTTATTTTAAAAGGAGGAACAATTTTATCTCCACTAGTTACAAAACCTTGAGAAAACATTAACTCATCCTTGATCTTGCAAAAAGACATAAGATCACCAGTTAATTTCCTTTCTTCAGGCCAAACCACTTGTAAAAATGTTACCACATTGGATAACGTAATGTCCTCACACATTGCATTCTTCCAATCAGTTTCAGAAATAACTTCTGATGGCGATACATTAATTTTTCCACTATTAACGTCATCAATCGAGTACGCTACATCAAAGTCAACACCATTGTTATCAGTATCAGGTGCATCAGACAAGGGTGAACGTGACATGCAATCAGCATGTACGTTTAAACGCCCTGGAATAAATTCAACAATTCACTGATATTCTTGCAATTTTGCAGCCAAACGTGCCAAACGAGCTGTAAGTGTTCTACCACCACCGGCAGCTAACATATTGATTAAAGGTTTGTGATCTGTCCTTAAGCGAAATTTGGTACCCCACAAGAATTGACGAAAATGTTGCACAGCCCATGTGCATGCTAACAATTCCTTTTCGATGGTGGAATAATTGTATTCAGCACCATGTAGCGTTCTAGAGGCATAAGAAACAACATGTTAATCACCTTTGTTTTTTTGCATTAAGACAGAGCCTAAACCTACATTGCTGGCGTCAACAGCTACAATACATTCCCTCCCAATCTCAAAAGGTCTTAAAAATGGAGCATCAACAATTTCTTTCTTTAAGAGCTCAAAATCTAATTGTTGTTCCTTATCCCAAGTAAACTTTACATTTTTTTTAACTTTGTTCTTAAAGAATGCACTTTAGAAGAATAATCCTGTACAAATTTACTGTAAAATTCTGTCAAACCTAAAAAGGAAACCAATTGTTTTTTCGTAGTAGGGGCAGGAGTATTGGAAATACTTTGAACATGATTAAACTTGGGTTTTATGCCATTACTAGAGATCTCATGTCCTAAATATTCCACTTTGCTTTGCCTAAATTTGCATTTAGAAAATTTCAAGGCCAACCCTTTATTTTGTACACATTTTAACACGTTTTCTAATTTCTTGTCATGTTCCTCGTAGTTCTTCACAAAAATTCGAATATCATCCTGGAAAGCAATTGCACCAGAACACCCTTCTAGGACCTCCTTCATAAGTCTTTGAAAAACAGAAGCAGCGCTGGCTAGGCCAAACGGCATGCTAGAAAACTGGAACATACCCTCAGGCGTAACGAAAGTTGTCAGAAATTTGGATTCCTCATGTAGGACTACCTGGTGATAGGCACTGGCTAGATCTATAGTGGGAAAAACACAAGCACCTGAAAGTGTTGAAATTAGCTCATGTATGTGGGGTAAAGGATGTCTATCAATCCATATTTCCTTATTAAGACTGCGAAGGTCTACACACAAACGGAGATTGCCATTGCTCTTAAGAGATAAAACGACTGGAGAAACCCATGGAGAGGATTCGGTGGGCTCAATGATGTTCTTAGAAACTAAATCAGATAATATTTCCTTAAGTTTATCACGATACGCCAATGGTACATTTCTGACTCTGTGTCTGACAGGAATTGCACCCTCCTTGAGAATGATTTTATGTTTAAAATTTACAAATTCCCCTAGGCTATCAGTGAAGAGTGAAGGAAACCTGTCTCTTAGTTCGGTAGCAAGTTCTTCATTGTTAGATGCTACAACATAGACAGGTGACGAGGCATTGGGATCTAACTTTATACCCATCTCTTGTTGATGAGGCCAACCAAGAATAGATACGCCTTTGGTGGCTACATATATTTTTCCTCTGGTTCTTCTGCCTTTAATCTCTAAGTCTGCCCACATAAATCCATCAAGATCAATCTTGTGACCAGAGTAACAACCAGGGTGAATATCAGGAGGGAATAACTTTTTAGTTTTCCAGAATTCATCAAAGATATTTCTGCCAATAATACTGTACCAACACATGAGTCTACTAACATAGAGACTTCTATACCATCAATTAACACCTTGACGCTAGGAAAACCTTTGCAGTTAGTATTACCAACACACAAAAGACTATTGACCTCTGAAGGAAGTTCACTCTCTTCGTGTGTCATGAAATTAATTTTTGGAGAAGACTTACAAACTTTGCTAAAATGTCCTGTTTTGTTACATTTGATACAGATCTTGTTCTACGCAGGACACCCTCTGTAGCTTCCAACATGGTCTAAACCACCACACCTATAACAAACAACTTGAGTGTTTTTTCCCAAAAAATTTATTATCTTTTCCCACAGTGTCTTTTTT
Source organism: Triturus cristatus (assembly GCF_964204655.1). Taxonomy (NCBI): domain Eukaryota; kingdom Metazoa; phylum Chordata; class Amphibia; order Caudata; family Salamandridae; genus Triturus; species Triturus cristatus. Next base: position 459,538,096 of record NC_140590.1, on the reverse strand, counting down.
AGAGAGAAAAGGGGAAACAAATTTGGAAGTAGATTGATCCTTTACTACAGACACTTCGGGAACACCCTAATTAATTTTTAACAACTTGTCCCCTAATTTCGCTAACAAACTTTTCAGATTATTCAATACCTTTAGCAATATTTACTACAGCATTTAGAGAAGATTCAGTGCCCATCCATAGTCGTTCTTGAATTTTCTTGCTTTTAGTTTTCATCATAATTTGATCCCTTAAAACGTGTTCAAAATTGATAGTTTCAAAAGCACAAGATCCTGCTAACGTGCGTAACACTGCTACATAGTCCTCGATGGATTCATCCTCTTTTTGTGCACTAGAATAGAATTTAAACCTTTCCATAACAGTATTAATTTTCCTGCCAAATCTAGTGCTCATTTGTTGAATAGTAACATCAAAGACATTGGTATCCCCAGAACCTTCGACAGGAGGTAAATTTGCGAATTCTTTTAAACCTGCCTCACCTAAACAGTTTCTTAAGAGGGCAAGTTTCCTCTTAGGAGAACAGCCATCTTCTTCTAAAAGATCAACACAAGCTAGGAACATTGGATACCATAAGTCCCATTCCATTTTGGGTTCACCGGCTACAGGCAAAAAATTTGGGGGTGCAACGATATAAGACATGACATAAATTATTAGACAATGGGAACACAATGATCACTAGATGTATTTATAAGCAATAAGATAAAGATGGAATATAAACGTATGTCAAATAGTAATAGTTTTGATTGATCTACAAATATATATAATCTGAAAATGAGAAAAATAGGTTACAAAATAACAAAACAAAAATAATAAATGTAGTCACCGAAGTCTATGTGTTTCCTGGTGAAGTTAAAATCCGTAAAGTTCCAACAATATTAGTCATGAAATATCATATACACACAAAGTAAGATTTCTCTTGGCAGAAAAATGAGAAGTGCTGCTATATAAACAAGAGAGAGGCAATGTATCACCACATAACACAGATGATCGTATGGAAGTGAAGCTAGACGGCGCTGACAGGAATCTTGGCAAACTGCGGGCAAATTGGTATGCGGAATCAGGCTTGAAAGGAATAACAAATGGACTTCTCCATATCTAGTACTCCTAAAATGTCAGCACGTAGATTACGCACACAACGTGCGTGACGTATGCATCTACGTCAGGACGTCTATGCGAGGATGATGATGTCCGGACTCACAATAGGAGAAGGCTCGTAGCACACGGACTGCACAGCGCACGGGCCTTTAGAACACTGGATGCATCAACACGCCGGCCTTACAGCAGTTGCGGTTTGAAAGCAAGCTAAAAACAGCTTGTGCAAGAACAAGTAGGTAATTTTAGAAACAAAGTATTTTGCCATCCGTAACACTTCAGCGCAGCGATGAAAAACTTGTCACACAGGGTCAAACGTGCAGGCCACAGGCAAAAAAGTACATACAACTGCCGCAGTTTGGTATTAACAACAGCCGCGGGTGCAATCAATATACACTTCTAAGACGGAATACCACCATATCCAAACAAAACTCCATACAGTATAGGATCGTTTCTATGAGTAACAGCCGCTGGTGCTATCAGAGCACAATAAACACGTAACGGCCGCTGGTGCAATCAAAACACGAAATAAAGATGAAACACAGTACCTGTTTCGTTACAAGTGAGCGCTGGCTATCCAAAAATCCCAATCGTCGCCAATTTGTGAAGAATCCACAGACGCAGGTTCATGAAGTAAATGTAGTTTTATTCTCCAAGACAGCTTGAACATCCACCACCAGTAACCACGTTCCCTTAACTGCCCACTCCCCGCTCATAGAATACTCAGCACGGAAGAAAGATAACATTCTAGATAACATTCTATACTGAGAATATTCTAAATAGGAATACCACAAGCAGCCTCCCTGCTGCTCAGCCTGCATCCACCAACTGGCACGCCACACGTAACCAAGCAACCCTGCATTCCGTGACATCACCACACATTCCAACACTCATTCTGGTTGAGCAGCAGGGAAGATGTAAGTGAAACAAAGGAGAGGCAACAATCAAGTCACAACACACTCCAAAGGACTGCCCTACTGTTTGAGGCCTGCCTTAACTCCCAGAGAGCTGCCTTGCTCCTTGAGGACTGCCCTGCCCTCTGAGAAGGAAGACTGGACCTGCTCCTTTCATAATAGGCTAACCTGAGTGACTCCAAGGGTCAATTGACTGACCTCCTGTCTGAACTACAGGGAGAATACAAGCTCCAGAGGTCTCCCTGCAACTTCCAGCTAGCCAGCCGCGCTGCACCTGCCTGCACCTGCTACTGAACCGGCCTGAGCCCTGCTGACTTCAGCAGGAGTAAGCTCCTGTTCCCCAAGAGGTCCGTCCTCAGGTCCTGGACCCTTGGCTGGCATCAATTGAGCTCCTCCTATGAAGAAAGGTGAAATCCTGAAGCTTTGGGCTCTTTGTGACTGTGAATGGGCCTGTTCGCAACAAGACTGTGCCACCTGCAATGGCCACCATCGTGAAGCGATGGTGAAACCGACTGTTCACACTACAGTGAACGCCAGCAATGACTGGAAACGCTAGATCCACACTTCGTGCTACAGCAACAACAACCTCTGTTGACCATCAATGCGAAACTCCAGCAATGACCATCCATAACTTGCGAACTGCTCTTTGAGCTATAGTCACAGCCAACCGTGACGCTCTCACTGATCCTCGCGGCCTCCTCCATCGTGAATGGAACTCTTTGCGCTGGACTTTGAGAAGGTAACTTTTCCAGTAGGGCTAACCTGGCCCCTGTATCTGGCCCGTGCACTTTGTGGTCGGCTTCAACTTGAAATTTTCCCCTAGTCTAGCACGACAAGATGACCGTGAATAGCGCATTGTGGTTTTAGGTGCTACACCAACCTAAAATCTTTAAATTGCTTATTTTCAGTTCTATTGATTAGATTTTCTGGCATCATTTTATTTACTAAAATGTACACTATTTTTCTAACTTGTTTGTCTCAGATTTTTCTTTTGTTGTGTTTTCACATTATCGTTATTTGTGTGCTGCGTAAATACTTTCCACATTGACTCTAAGCTGAGCCTGACTGCTTGGCGCAGAGCTATCAGAGGGTTAAGCACAGGTTAATTTGGTGACTTTTGTAGTTCACCCATAAAAGTATTGTGGTTGTTGCTCGAATTGGGCTTCCACCCCCCCCTCAGCCAATAACCTAATGTCTTACTCAATATCATAAAAAGCAATAGTCTTGGGATAGCTACGTCTCTGTATGTGGTATGAAAATTCACTGAAGAATAGGGAAGGAAAAGAAGCTAGGGTAAGTAGGGAATTCATAATTTGTGATCGATTAGTTCATTGACTCATATAGCCACTGGAAATAAGACATCTGCGTTTTGAAATAGTGTGGAACATGCGCTGAAATACGAGAGATACATGCTAGTGTTGAGTGAATTTATAAATGGGGAGTGTCAGGATGGTGGCATTCTGAAATCCATTTTCAGTATCACTTCTGCTCGTTAGGTATTCCTCTAAGAGGAAAGGTGAAGGTAACTTATAAAATAATTTTAGTATTAGAGGTAGAGCTTAAAAGCTCATAATTTTTGCTTTGCGGCCCTCAGAAGGTTCGTTTCCCACAACTGATGGTGATCGAATCAGTCCTTGGTACCCACTTATCCATCAAGACTCTTGTTAAAATTCAGAGGGCACAGAATGTTTATGGACTGATTTTACTCTATCAAAAGCCGCACCTTTAGTTCTTATTCATACCGAAGTTTCTTTCTAGTTGACAATGCGTTTGTGTTATGCTATGATGGTCACCTATGTGTACTTTGTGATCATTCAGGTTTTTAATCTTGTATTTACAGTTTTTCCTAGATTTACCTTGTGGCGAGGGCAAACACTAGGGCAGTAATGTTCAGTTGCTTAGTGATTGACAGAGGCCTTTCTGCTTTTTAATATGTCAGTTTTCAGACTTGCTAACAAACTGGAAGGTGAATTACTTCTTAAGTCTAATGCTGCCACTTAAGTGGTGGTGTTGGCTGTAGGATGTCGGAACTTAACAATAACATTTCCTATTACCTGCTCCAAGCTATGACCTAATTCATTTGTGCCAAAATGTTCTGTATTAGATGGCTCTCAGTGCAGATGTCTATGGTCTTTGGCATGCACATGCTGAACAAATCTGACGACGAGAGGAAGGAGCCATATTGCATGCCACTTGCCACTGTGTGAGTGGATGGTACTAGAGAACCAATCTGGAACTGTTGGCTACTATTGGTGAGGAAGGAATGGATCCATTATAGGACAGAATCGGCAGCTCCTGCTCATCCTTTTAGTCTATTGTATAGTGTGATCCTGTGCATAGTATGGCTCCGAGAGCTCCAGAAGCCCGAGGGTGGATTGCTCGCCTTTGTTCAGGGTGGGAAGCAGCTCTTCTCTAATATCAGTCAAAGTGGTTTTGCTGATCAGGAAGGATGACACCACCATATGTTCACACATTTTTGTGATTTTTATTTTGAAAAATAGGAACGCCTCTCAATGGGGCTGGGCTGTGATGGGGTCATTTAAATCACGCTAGGGTTGGTCGCCCCCTTTAAAACTGAAAGATTTCCTTTGTTTGAATTGATGCCTCGCTTATATACTTGATGGAGGCAATTTTTCTCTTTCGACAGCATATAGTGACCTATTCTGCATATTTTACATTGGTTTTTGTTCGTTTGGACCATAATGCGAGCCATTATCTTTCCAAATTGCAGTTCTCTCTCTTCACTTCGTCTATTTAACTCTTTCACTTCTGATTATTGACCTTACCACTTGTTTTAGTTTGAGTGGACGAAAGGGACAGGTAAACCCATAGTAGTTTCTATGTTGTGATGAGCATTTTCAGCCTGGTTCATTTAGGTCATAGATACTCTCAAGCATATTACGAGGGGCCGCACGGTGTGGTCTGTGGTGACCCCGAGGGCCATTGATGGTAGCAGGATGGGAGTGGGGCTTTGTAGGTGGTTAAATGTTGCAGGATACTTCATTAGAATATTTGACTTAAGTTCAGTTATCGTGTAATTAAAAATGTCACAATTTGAGGGCGTGGTCTGGCCACGCGACAAGATGGCCGCTTATGTCCAGAGCTCCGTGCAGTGAGGAGCACCAGACGGCGACAACTAACCCTCTCACGAGCCTAAACCGCTTCCAACCTCGGTTGCAGGCAGCGGAATCAACAAGGAATCTTTTCTGGTAAACATATCCCGGCTGTCGCTTGCGAAAGTCTCATTACGGCGGATGCCTAATTGCGGCCTGTGAAGCGCGAGGCTGCAGCCTGTTTTAAACGCACGGAGCTTATATGAGAACACGGCAAGCGCCCTCTAGCTTCATGACTGTTTCCGCGGCGGCGGGTGCTTTGAAGTGCGCTGCTTCCACTCGTTGAGTTTTGCATCGAGGCACAAACATTTCCTTAATGATGCCAAACCTGGTAGGCATGTCTGTATTTTATAACAGATGAAGATTTGCAATTTATGACGCATGTATAGAGCTCTGAGGGGGAATCTGTGATGAATAAACCCGACGTTTTTGAGCTTCACAACAGTTTATCAGGTATTTATATCCTGAAGTATTGCTTCTTAAATTTGGCCTTTTCTTCAAGAAAACTGGGCTTTACTGCAGTTAGGTTGGATGTATACATTTAAATACATTTGGATACATTAAATCAACCTGATGTATGCAGAGTTGTGGCCTACCATGCGTGCACGGAGCTGAGGACAAGAATGTGTGTTAAATGTGCCCAGTGTTTTCTGGTTTTATGACGATCCGTTCTTCAACGTAAATAAGACTACACTTCCGCAGGACCGGGTAGTCATTTTAACACAGTAACCTGTTTCGGAATCCTCATTTAACCGTCCACCTCTACACAACAGCAGTGACCTGATATCACAGTAATAGAGTTGCATATTCCTGGGGCGTGGTCTCGGCGCCGGTTCAAGATGGCCGCCTGAGTCCCGGTTTCCGACGCACCGGAGCATTTCAAGGGCTGCATTCGCGCTATTTCGCACCATTTCAATGCAGTGTTTATAATTACCGCAATCGGAAAATGCAGTGAACGTGGGGAAGGCTTTTACGCTCGAATTTGGATCGCGCTAAATGCCGTTTCCGTCATCAGCAACTCCTCCTCAGGGATGCGGCCGCCATTTTGTGTGCTGTTGTGCCGCGCCTGAACTTCCTCACGGAGTTTGGTCAAAGTAGGACAGACTTTCCCTTGTTTTTTCAGGTAATGGGTCGTCTTCTTATCGCTGGCATGTTTTTCTGCTGGGAGCTTCTGGATTTTATCTGACTTTTCTCCATATTTGAGTGCTGTTTTCTCACAGTCAGCTTCCTCAGCATATGTGCTCCCTGTGTAGCCCCAAACATCAGCGTGTGCTCTCAATTGGCACTCCTACGAATATGTATCGAAATACTTTCTCCTAGGAATATATTATATCTCTACGTATGGGCTTTGGATATGGAATCTTCCTGTTTTTCATCTTCGCAAGTCTCCTTCTGGAATGTTTTTCATTATAGCCCTTCTTATTGATTGTCGCAAGCTCCAACTATGAACTTCTGTCTTACCGTCAACTCACTACGCGTGCATCTTTAATGCGTTTGTGTTACTCTGGTATGCTGTTTCATTTTGGAAGTGTAACACTATCCTAGTGTCCACTGATTTGGTCGCTTCTTCAAGTGGCATCTTCTGCTGTCACTGGTTTATGGGTAGGCTACGCAAACCAAAATGTATCTTTGTCCCCAAGGCCTCCTCGTCCACACTACCTGTGCCTTCTTTGTCATCTACAGCAACTGCTCCTTCGTCCTCTGCAGATATGGCTAATGTTCCTTCTGCTCGCGCTCCATTGGCACAGTCTATGCCAAATAAAACCTCTCCACCAACGTCCACTTCAAAACGTCTTAAGCAAGACCTCTCATATTCTGTTCAGTCATCTTCTGCTATTTCCATGGAACTGTTGCTGGAAGAGATTCGCGCCTTGCATCCATTTGTGGAAGAAACAAATAACAAAATGCAATTTCTAGAGGATAAATGGTCATCCATGGAGAATAGAGTTACTGCAGTGGAACAACATCTTTCAATGGTCCAGAATGATTCACATAGACTCTCCTTGCTAGAGGGGGAAGTTCGGAGGCTTCAGCAACACACAGAGGATTTGGAAAATCGTAATAGACGGAACATCCTACGCGTCTATGGTTTGCCGGAATCTTTGGAAGGAGAGGACCCCGTCACCTTTTTCTCATCTTTCTTGCCGAAATTGCTGGACATGCCTTCTTCAACATCACTCAACATTCAGAGAGCCCACAGATTTGGTCCACGCCCTTTAATCTCTTCATCCCCGGTCAGACCTCGTGGAGTTATCATCCTTTTTCTTAAATATACTGACCTGCTCTCCGTTCTGTCCGCTGCCAGAGCCAAAGGTCAAATTACTTGGCTAGGTCAAAGAGTATATCTCTCTCAAGATGTTTCTAATGTTACTGCCAGTAGACGGAAGGAATTTCTTAACCTTCGTCCATCTCTCCGTTCAATGGGAGCTCGATATGGCCTCTTTCACCCTTGCATCTTCAAGGTTACTTTCCAAAACCATACTCAGTCATTTGTCGATCCTGCAGAACTGAAAAAGTTTATCCATGCTCATGCTTCAACTACTATGGACACCGCTACTCCTTCCACGGGCTGACTTGTTGAATGCTGATTTGTTGAATTCCATTTCTCTTGCTCTTTCATTGTTGCCTTGTTATTAATCCATGCACTTCTTATGTTTCAGAAATGTTTTAGAAACGTTTGTCTTATCCCACATGTTTATATTCTATTTTGTTATCGAATTAATAGTTATTTTTCAGTCTGCTTTCTATCCATTTTACTGTTTTACTTCATCTCTTATGTTTTTCTTCCATTTTACTTCATGCGCTCTTCCTCCTCTCTTTACTTTACCTCTCTTTGCTGATCTTTCTTTCTCCTCACTGCCCTTTTAATCGACATTTTTATCTTTTATGTTTAATTCTATATTTGTGTCTGATCTGTTTCTTCTCTTCACTCTTTATTAATTTTTCTTTTTTGACATTTTCTTGTTCTCCTATTATATTTTCACAGGTCCAGCGTGTTAGCTTTACAGTTATTTGGTCTGTTTGTATTCCCTTCTCTGTCGCTCTGGTGTGACCGGGCTTCCTGGTTCGGGCGTTTCGTCTTCCGCTCGTCGCCATTGCCCCATCTTCCTTATGTTGTCCTTATTTCCCCAGGTATGTTTTTTCAGTCGTCCTTTGGATTTGTACTGTCTCTCATTGTAGCTCTCTATTCCCTTCATTCTTTCCTATCCCCCCTCCTCACTATTCTTCTGGATTCTGCATTTGCTCTTCTTTCATTTATTAAAATTTGGTCTGGTATGGTATGAGCTTTCATTCTATCTCTATCCTCTTTTCACTTTATTCATTGATATTTTTTCTTTCTTTCTTATCGTTATGGATTGTATTTCTGTTACATTTTTTATGATTTTACTTTCAGAGTTATCTCCTGGAATGTAAAAGTTTTTATCAATCCTATTAAAAGACAGAGAATCCTTTCCCACCTTGCCTCCTATAACCCAGATATAGTCCTTTTACAAGAAACGCATCTCACAGATACTGAATGACTTAAATTGAAAAGAGGCTGGGTGGGTACGGTTTTATTCTCTCCTTCTAATAATAAAAAAAATGGCGTTGTTATCCTCTGTCATAAGAAATTGAAATGCAAAGTTATTTTACAAGAAAATGATGCGGAAGGTAGATGGATACTTGCCAAACTATCAATTAACTCTGTTCAATTAACTGTTTTTAATGTTTATGGTCCTACTTTGCCTGACTCTTCTTTTAGGCCGATGATTACTCAAAAATGTATTCAGTTTCGTGATAATCTATTTGTTTTAGGGGGTGATTGCAACCAAATTGTAGTCCCATTTCTTGACCGCAAGTCCACAGTCCGTTTCATTCCACACAAATTTCATAAACAATTACTTGATGCTGTCTCTCAGTCTCATCTTATTGACTCTTGGAGACTTTCGGACCCTGACACTCTTGATTATTCTTTTTTCTCTTCTCCTCATGCAACACTCTCTCGTGTAGACTATATCTTTCTTTCTCAGTCCTTGTCTCAAAATCTTCTTTCGTCCTCTATTGAACCTATAGTTATCTCTGGCCATGCCCCTATTGTTACTAACCCTGGGCGTGACACTACGCTTCGCCCACGTAGTGTACGTAGCGCTGCCTGCTTCGCAGTTTTCGAAGTAGGCAAAGCAGGCAGCGCTACGCATACGCCAGGGCGAAGCGTAGCTGCCTGCCGCCCACCACCCGCCTCCCGCCCGCCCTCCTTTTAAAACATACCCTGAATGTAAAATAAATAAAAGTAGAGACACTTACCTGAAGCGCGGCGTCTCCGGGGCTCCCTCTTCCTGGATTCCAGCTTCTTCTGACAAATGCGCATGCCCGGGCGTCCGCGCATTCGCATTTCTCGCAAGAAGTTGGAAACCAGGAAGAGGGAGCCCCGGAGACGCTGCGCTTCAGGTAAGTGTCTTTACTTTTATTTATTATAGATTCAGGTTATGTTTTAAAAGGAGGGCGGGCGGGAGGCGGGTGGTGCGTAGTGGGGCTACGCGGAGCGCGTAGTGTGCGTAGATTTGGGCACACTACGTGCTGCTTCACGTAGCCCCACTACGCCCACTACGCCCACCCTTAATTGTTACAGACCTTGACCTGCTCCCTCCACCTCTGAAATCCTCTCGATGGTGTTTTAATAATTCTCTTCCTACTGATGCTCTCTTCTCCTCCTCCTTTCTGCTGGGGGTCCGCGCCGTACATACGGGGGTGGGGGTACGCTCCGTACATTCGGGGGGTGGGGGTCCGCACCGTACATTCGGGGAGTGGGGTGGGGGTCCGCACCGTACATTCGGGGGTGGGGGTCCGCACCGTACATTCGGGGGTGGGGGTACACTCGTACTTGCATGTTTGTAATGTTTTTTTCCCGGGTACGAGTCGGACGGAGAAAATACTCCGACCGACGGTTCGTACCCGGTTTTTCCAGGATCGGAATCGGCACCCAAGTGTCTAATGAGTAATAAATACTAGTTATTTCCTGCAAGACACTTCTGATGAGTATGGATTTGTTACCTTCGCCTACATTCTTGAAATCACTGTTTCCGTGTGTGATTCTATATATCACAGGAGAAAATGCTAAACATGCTGAAAGAATTATTCCCACATCAAGTCTTTGTCAGGCAAATTAAAATGAATTTATTAACGGTATTTAGTTCATTGTATGGAAGGTGTTTTTTTTTTTTTAGATGAAATGAGAGAGAATTAATAACCACTTTAAGTGTGGATTCATTGGTTGTGGTTTTAAGGTCCAGAGTAGGGATATTCAGACACTGTAATGGTCCAACTGAAAAGTCCAAAGGCTATATATTTTTTCAGGAGGCTCTGGGGGAGATACATATGACGAATGGTGTCTCCTAGTGCGTGATGAAAATACAATGCCTGCCGGAGAGGTTACATGACTATGGTAGAAACAGAATTAAATGCCCCTACCTCAGTCATCTATGTCATGTGGAGGTCTTTGGTGGGTAAGGAGCATTTTGGAGGAGGTAAATCACTAACTTTATGGAGAAAAAAGACAGGGCTTATGCTACACTCACAACCAGATGTGCGTCACACTGCACCCCTTCCCTTCAATCTATACACAGCTGACCTGGGCAAAACCCTGGAGAGTATGTCTGGTACCCACACGACTAGGCCAGTCGAACTTACACATCCTGCAATATGCAGACAACATGGTTGTAATGAACCACACCAAAATATGGCACACAGCAAGTCCTGAGCAGTCTCCATGCATACAGCGAAATAAATTATCTCAAATCAATCAAGACAAGACCAAAGTTCTGATTTTCACCCATTATAATAACAAGAAACTTCTTACATGGCGCATGGGGACTACGATTATTAAAACAGCAGCAAAGTACAATTATCTGGTGGTTTGGTTTACAGAGACCTCCAAACCCACGACCCACATAGCCTCCCTGAAAAAGAAAGCCGCAGCCATCACATACAGTCGTAACAAGAAACTAAAAAGTGCATCTGCTGCACCTATTCTCAGGGTCATGAGGGTGTCCCTCCTCCCTGCACTGCAGCAGGTTCTTCCTGAGGTCTGTGCTCCCATTCTAGAGCAAGCATGGTGTACAGGCTACAGGAAAGCATTTCAATTGCTTAGATTCCTCCGCAGGTCTAGACTCCCTTTGGAATTTGGCTTGTCAAGTCAAATGCTAACTTGTGAGTCCGACACTTTGAAATAATACATTCAGGTCCTCTAAGTGCCAGGCAACCCACTTAAGGCCTGTCTCAAAGAAACATTTGAGAGCCCAGGGAATCTGCGGCACAGGCAACTACAAAAATCAATCGCCTCTCTCCAAATTGAAGCAACAGCACTAAAATTTGACACCATCCCCTTTACGGCCTTTTAACAGTTAACATGTAGTTTCAAATAACTTTGTTTCAGCTGCACACTTCTTCTCTAAAGTCCTCTGGCATCTTGCTCCTCTTAAACACCTCCTATCGGTAGGGAAACCACAACCATATCGATCAGAGGACATCAATAAATGGGTGTACAGAGACGTTTTGTACATGCCCTTGCTAGGTCTACCAGTAGCTGACTTCAACCCGGCATGTGCCCATCTGGGAAAGGAGAGGGCGGGCAGACTATGCATCTTCAAGTGTGAATGATGGTTGCACCTCGTGTGTTGCTGTCCCACTCTTGACGCAAACAGGAGCTCCCTGCTGAAACCAATATATCTGACGCAGGCGGTTCACCCTTGCCTGTAGGCCGCATCGCTATGCTTTTCCCAAACCGACTTAAGAACTCTATCGAGGTGCGAAAATAGGTTAAGGAACTAATGGTTCAATTTTGACACCTAACCATTGACCCCCAGCCTATCACCTTTGCCCAAAAGCTTATAACGGACTACTACATGCAGAAACCCTTAAATGGGAAACTGTCAGGAGAAAGGGTTCTCAGTCCATTTATTATATGAGGCACATTTGTCAGTCATTTTCACTCAATGACTAATAATGGACTACTACATATCGAAACCCTGAAATGGGAACTCGAATTGGCAAGGGGTTCTCAGTCAATGAATTGTATGAAGCACTTTGTCCCCATCATAGGGGGAGTAAAATGGGATGTGACTGTTGGTTTTTATAAGCCTGTCGTTCTTAGTTGCTGCTCTCAGGAGACGGCCCTGAGAAAAGTAACCATATGTACCAAGCGAGGCACTCCTCCCTTGCCCCGACCCAATACAAGCACTTTAGCTCAAGGGGCCCTTGTCGGCATGGGGACGGGGGAGGTGAAGGGTTCACTCTAACTTGGATTGCCCAGCACTCCAATAACCCAAGAGCACTCAGACATAACTTGGTACCCTCTGTAAACTATGTTAACATTTTGCACCACACACTTTAACCACTTAGCACTCGGTTTTTAACCCGTTCTCTCGTTCCAGCTCTTTAAACTCAAAAGGCTTTACTAAAACTATCCCTACTCACTCTTTCGTCACGTCATCGAGTGGACTCTGAGTTTTACAAATATTTTTAATGGCAGAGTATATATGGATTTTCTTAGCAACGGTTGTATATGGATGGATGTTACTCCACAGTGTTTTGTATGTAAATTGTTATGGTTTGTAGTAACTAAACAATATATTGAAATTGACATTGACACATTTGTTAAGTTGCTTTCTCTATCACCGATTAAACACAAATGATTAAGCTACTCTTAATACCCCTCTTGCCTTGATAAGTGATAGTAGAGAATTACACCAGAGAGAAACATGAGACCCAGCAAGCCAGACATAAAAATACAGCTGGCCCTGGATCATCTTCCAGGTGCCTTTCGGAGGTCCATCTCACAACTACTGAGCCCTGCAAACCGATTTCATCGGAGCCAAGGGCAGCGCTCACAAGCAACTTCAAATTTACGACATCAGGACAGATGCAGAAAGACAGCCCATGAATAGACAAGCCTTTTCAGTCGCTGTGTGATACATACAGTGGCGGCTCCTCAGCAATGCTGGAGGAGCGTCTCCCCATTGCTTAAAAGGAAAAATACAATGATAATAACATATTGTTATTATCATTTTATTTGTCCTATTGGAGTCAGGGGCGGGGCTGGCAAGAGCAGGAGTAGGAGTGATTTTCACTCCCTAAGTGCACATGACTGTTTGGCCGGCTCTCTGGGGCCGGCCAAACAGTCATGCACACTTTGCATCTTCCCCACCAGGCTGCATTACACAGCTTGATGAGGAACGTGCAAAGCCTCCCAGTCCCTGACCATGGCGCTCAGACCAGTCACAACGGAAGTCTAGGACCCCTGTAGCTTCCTGCTAGCAGCTGCGACTGGAGACTGGAAGAAGTAAAAAGATGGAGGAGATGCAGCGGCGGGCCAACACAGGTAAGTCTCCTCGACCCCTGAACCCCCGCGCCCCCATCCCCCGAACGGTAGCAGCCGCTAATGGATACATAAAGGCAAGCATGTATCATATGCATGTCTAGAATTCTGCACAGGACAGGCAACTTCTGTCTGGTTACAAACATTTTAAACATTGAGAGATTGGAATGGTTGCTACGTGGAAGGGCGTACATAAGCATGGTTTATGTCTTTTAGCTGCACAGTCACTAGGAGCATCACAGGGCTTGGTTCTTTCTGCTCGCCTGGGCCGGATATTATTTGATCTGTTTTCTCTGCTGGGCCATATATTATGTGGCTGACAGATTGAAGAGCTGTATTTTCAAAGGACATGTGCTTCTAAGGCACTAACAGAAATAAAATCAACAAATATACTAGGGCCAACTTATGGCGAACAAAGCGGTACAAAAGGGGGTGGTGATGGACGGAGCATCTGAACCAATCAAACACTCACACCCAGTCAACAGATCTTGGTTTGATCCATCACCGTTCTTTAGCCCACTCTGCCACCCCAGTTCCTCTTTTGTACCGCTTTGTTCGCCGTAAGTTGGCAGGGTATGCTCAGACGTTGAGTCCCTTGCTCACTTTGCCACTGGATTCAAGCAAGCCTGGCTGAAGACGGCTGAAATGCCAGAAACCGGTCCTAGGAAGCTTGTTTCTGGTCCAGGGAAGACATGGCTTGGCAGTTCGGGCTGGACTGTTCCCATGAGGCACAGGGTCAGACTGATTTGCATATGGCCATGTCTGAACTGGGGTGGCAGAGTGGGCTAAAGAACGGAGATGGATCAAACCCAGATCTGTTGACTGGGTGTGAGTGTTTGATTGGTTCTGATGCTCCGTCCATCACCACCCTCTTTTGTACCGCAGATGTGGCTCCTGGGCTCACTGTGCCACTTGAATCAAGCTATCCTGGCTGAAGAGAGGTGAAACCCCGATCCTTGGATGCTTATTTCCGGTCCAGAGAGGACCTGGCTTGGCAGTTCGGCCTGGACTGTTCTTATGAGGCACAGGGTCAAGACTGATTTGCATATGGCCAGGTCTAAACTGGGGTGGCATGGTGAACAAAGGAATGATGGATTTAACCTAGATCTCTTGACTGGGGGTGAATGTTTTGATTTGTTCTGCATTCCGTCCATCGATTGTGTGTCTTTTGCTTTCTCACCCTAAGTGAGCCAGGTATGCCCAGACGTGGGTCCTGGGCTCACTGTGCCACTGGAATCAAGCTATACTGGCTGAAAAGGGGTGAAACCCCAAAACCATTCCTAGGATGCTTGTTTCCGGTCCAGGGAGGACCTGGCTTGGCAGTTCGGGCTGGACTGTTCCCATGAGGCAAAGGGTCAAGACTGATTTGCATATGGCCAGGTCTAAACTGGGGTGGCATGGTGTGCAAAAGAAGGATAGATTTAACACAGATCTCTTGACTGGGGGTGAATGTTTTGACTTGTTCTGCATTCCGTCCATCATTAGTGTGTCTTTTGCTTTCTCGCTTTAAGTGCGCCAGGTATGCCCAGACGTGGGTCCTGAGCTCACTGTGCCACTAGAATCAAGCTATCCTGGCTGAAGAGGGGGAAACCCCAAAACAGTTCCTAGGATGCTTGTTTCTAATCCAGGGAGGACCTGGCTTGGCAGTTCGGGCTGGACTGTTCCCATGAGGCACAGGGTCAGACTGATTTGCAAATGGCCAGGTCTAAACTGGGGTGGCATGGTGAGCAAAAGAATGATGGATTTAACCCAGATCTCTTGACTGGGGGTGAATGTTTTGATTTGTTCTGCATTCCGTCCATCAATCGTGTGTCTTTTGCTTTCTCGCCCTAAGTGCGCCAGGTATGCCCAGACGTGGGTCCTGGGCTCACTGTGCCACTGGAATCAAGTTATCCTGGCTGAAGAGGGGTGAAACCCCTAAACCGGTCCTAGGATGCTTGTTTCCGGTCGAGGAAGGACCTGGCTTGGCAGTTCGGGCAGGACTGTTCCCATGAGGCACAGGGTCAAGACTGTATTGCATATGGCCAGGTCTAAACTGGGGTGGCATGGTGAGCAAAAGAATGATGGATTTAACCCAGATCTCTTGACTGGGGGTGAATGTTTTGATTTGTTCTGCATTCCGTCCATCAATTGTGTGTCTTTTGCTTTCTCGCCCTAAGTGCGCCAGGTATGCCCAAACGTGGGTCCTGGGCTCACTGTGCAACTGGAATCAAGCTATCCTGCCTGAAGAGGGGTGAAACCCCTAGACCGGTCCTAGGATGCTTGTTTCCGGTCCAGGGAGGACCTGGCTTGGCAGTTCGGGCTGAACTGTTCCCATGAGGCACAGGGTCAAGACTGATTCGCATATGGCCAGGTATAAACTGAGGTGGCATGGTGAGCAAAAGAATGATGGATTTAACCCAGATCTCTTGACTGGGGGTGAATGTTTTGATTTGTTCTGCATTCCGTCCATCAATTGTGTGTCTTTTGCGCAGAACATGCAGTTAGAGTGTGCAAGGGGGGAGGCAGACACCCCTTCCAAAACATAGTGCGTAGTTTCTGTTGTTTAGGCCAGTTGCTAACTATATAGCTAAACATAAATCACTATTTAAATGGCGGCAGATAAAATAGCCGCAGTGAATTGTGTTGAAAGTTTAATACTGAGGCGAGTATCAAAAAGGGTCATGCAGATGGCGTGCCCTTTGGTCTTACCTCTAATGAACGTTGCCTCAGGGCCCTCCAAAAGTGTCCCTCATTTGAATTTACGATGTTTCTAAATCCTGATACAGAGTGAAGGAAAAAATGCATTTACCGGTTGACGATGGCATGATTGGCGACACGCCAGATTAAGGTAATAAAACATAAAACTGGGTGCCATGCTGAAACATCAAGCACGGCACCTGAGCATTCATAGTTTAAGCATGCTGGAGGGCAGGTTAATAATGGATGGCATAGAGAGGTTACAAAGAAGGCTTTGCCCATGTAGATATGGGGGCGGGAGAGTGTTTATAGAGTGCGTGCTGATAAGAAGCTGGGCTTGTAGTGCAGGGAAGGGTAGCATGAGAAAAAGAGTTCTCCCGACCAACAGATAAGCCCATAAAGCATAAAGAAATTGTACGTGGCCGGTGCTCTTCAGCCTGCAGATGAAGTAACCTATCGGCTGCACGATCCAATTAGGAGTCAGCAAAGAAGAGCAGCTCTGGAGTCTACCAATGGGAAGCAGCAGGCAGGAAAAATTTAATTTTTTTGATTACAGCAGGTCTTGCAATCAGTGCATGCGTGCTGTAGGCTTGTCCTAAAAAGTAGGTTTAATTTTGTCAACTTTCTAAAATCTTTATGGGGTGGTGGGACGGCTGAAGCGTCTGCCATGTTCTGCATAAATCAATAAGCAGACCACTGCCCAAAACCGAAGCACGACATCTGTGAAGTGGCACCACGCTAATCAAGTGAAACACAGGAACATTTGTGTGACGAGCAACAAGGAAGGAGTTGGGAGGGAGGTATGCTGCATTAAAATGCAAGTAGGTATGGGCGCTGAACATGAATACAGGCAAACAGTCCAACAACAAAAAAATAGCCCCCCAAAAGCATAAGGATACCTTACTAGGTCAATGCTCCAAGTGGGAAGAAACAAAAGACAAAAAGGAGGGACAAGAGGAAGGATTGGCCACTAGCAAGCAAGGATTTCTGAAGGACACTGAAACAGACAAATGAAAGCAGTGTACGGGCTGGGAGCCCGCAAAGAAATATATATAAATAGTCGGTAGGTAGTTATAGTTATGACCTAGTCGAACGGGTGAAGGGAATTACCCCAAATTTGTCAGGGAGAAGGGTCTTGGTCTAGAAAGCACGCTTTTGTTTATTTGGTGTAAATTCGTTCATTAGTTTTTGAGAAATATCGAAATTTACAGATATCGATATTAGGGAATTCTGCCATCTGATTGGCTGAGACGTTACGAGCACGAGCTTGTTGCTGATTGGCTGCGAGTGGTGCGAACGGTTGCAACTAGGAAGTGTTGGCCGCCATTTTGTGATTCCGTTTAAGTGAGCAAGGTGAAAAAAGGGGGGGGAAAGTTGGAAATAGGAGGGTAGGAGCACTGTACCCTCTGTGGGATGTTTAGGGTGTGCTAAGCGAAGTATTTACCCCTACCTGTGTGTAAGTGTTTAGCTACTGAAATTAAGTGAGGTATTGGGTAGAGTCTGATGCGGGTAAGGTGAGCTGGTGCGGGACTCGGGGATTAAAGCGTGAGCCCAAATTGTGTGTCTAATGCTGTGAAGTCATGTGCCATGGCCGCTGCACTACAGTTGTGGAAGTAGTGTCCGGATGTGTTTATAACTACTAGGACGAACTACTTACCCGTACTGGTATGAAAGTCCTGGGGTACAGAATATATGTGAGGTATGGTTTAGAGTCTCATGTTGCTAAGCTGAGCTGCTGCCGGAGTCGGGGATTAAAGCGTGAGCCCAAACTGTGTGTCATATGCTGTGAAGTCATGTGCTCTGGCCGCTGTGCCACATCTGTGCAAGTAGTGTCAGCATGTAGTTATAGGTACTTGGATGAACTTTTGTTTAGAACATTGTAGCTTGTGTATGGTGCTTAGGTGGTGTTGTATAGGGAGTGTGAAGGTAAATCAATATGGTATTTGTAGAGTGCAAACTACTCACCCTATGGGTGAGTAGAGCTGGGGATCAAAGCGAGAGGTCTGAGCTACAAAGTGAGATGGTCTGGCCACTGCGCCACAGCTGTGTGGAGAATACATTTTGGCGAGGGTGCGGGAGTTGGCGTTATATGGCTCTAAAATAGGGAGCCTAAGTTGTAAGTTATAGGGTGGCTCTAAAAAGAGCCCTTGTGTTCATTAGTTGGAGCTACATATAAGTGCGGATGCACAGCTTCCAGTTATTCAGGAGAACTCGGTTTCCCTGATCTATGAAGTGTACTTCATCACTTCTGTATATATCCACCATATCATCAAATCGTTTGTTGTTGTTGTATATGGACCCCATTGTGGGGTCTCTGCGATTTTTCAATCTGAGGACAAAATTGTTTAGACCATTTCAACTTCTGTCTTTGGCATATATTGGAATATACAAAGCCAGTTTGAGGCAAAAGTAACATCAATTGTCCAAAGGTGTCCTTCATAAGCACTTCCAAATCTACCCCAGTCAATGTGCCTAGGTCGTTTCCACCACAGTGCACAATCATGAGGTCAGGGTGTTGGAGATGCAAACAGGTTTTAACCAAAGGCAACAATTGGTGCCACTTCAATCCTCTCTGTCCAAACCATTTAATGTCCACATTTTGTAAACCTAGGTCTAAGTCAATACGTCTCTGTTCTGCATACCTCTTGCACCTGAAAACATAGCTATGTCCTACAATCTATACTAGCATTTTGAAGGTATGGCTGCAAGGTATGGAAAGATGTCTGTAGCTCATGCAGTTCCTTCGTAGAATAAGAGATATGTTTAAAGATGGGGAACTAGTTTCTTTTCGCATAAAAAACGGTACCTGATTGGGAGATGAAAAGCATTGTTTTTTAAAAGTAGGGTGCACATTCGTTTTGTGGAAAAGTATGTTTGTGATTGGTTAAGAAAAAGCAGTTTGCACGTACAAATTATAGTACATATTATAGGATAACATTTGCTCAACTAAACCACACCTGCTACTTGCATTTGGAAGGCACTGTTCGAACTTAAAACAATCATGAACTTTTAACCTGCACGTGCCGTTAAATGTTCGAGAAAATGTTGCAAAAAAATATCGTTAGGTTTAAAGAAATGTATGAACATTTAACCTCCACGTGTTGTAGAATGTTCTAGAAAGTGTGTTGATAGAATACGTTGCATTTCTGACTTCGATGTGTACTTGAATATTAAAAAAACTAGTTATATGGAAAAGTAGAAAGACAGTTATAGAGAGAATTTTTGAAAGCTAAAAGAATCAAGGAACTATTGTAATTTGTTCTTGATTACCTACACTCGGGTATGAAACCGAAAGTCTAAACCATGAGGTCATTGCTGTAAAGTGATGTGGTCTAGTGTTTGTAGCATACGTGTGCAAGTAGTGTTAGTAGGCGTTTATACCATACAGGGAGTGGGAAGCGAACTAATGACTGCTACTGTGTGTTGATAGTATACCGGAAGCGGGAAGCAAAGTAGTTACGCCTACCTGTGAAGACTTGGGGATGAAACCAAGCTGATTGCTGTAAAGTGAAGGGTTCTGGGCGGTGTAGGATACTAGCCGCTGTAGTATAAGTGTGTAAGTAGTGTTAGTATGCATATATAGGGAGTGGGAGGCGAACTACTCATCCCTACTGGTGTGAAGACTCGGAGATTAAACCGTGAGCCTAAATTGTGATCTCATTGCTATAAAGTGATGTGCTCTGGGCGCTGTACCCTTTCTGCACCAACTACACTGGCTTCCTATTAAAAAGAGCTCCACCTTCAAACTGCTATGTTTAGTCTATAAGTTCCTCCACGGGCTAGGCCCAGCCTATTTGACAAAGAAGCTCGAACTGTACTATCTTACACGACTGTTAAGATCCAGCAGTCGAAATTTGCTCTGTGTCCGCAGAGTGAGGAAGGCTAGGATGGGCGGCCGGGCTTTCTCGTATCTGGCTCCCACCCAATAGAACTCCTTGCCAGACGAGATCCGTGCCTGTACTAATCTCTGCTGTTTTAAAAAGCTACTCAAGACCTGGCTATTCTAAGCATTTCCTCCACCTCTTGGTGTTCTTCTCTCATGCGCCGAGAGATCCCCCTGGGGATGATTCGTTGCGCAATACAAATGAGTAAATAAATAAAATGCTTGTGGAAGAAGTGTTAGTTTACGTTTATACAATATAGGGAGTGGGAAGCGAAAGTCTTACCCCTACCGGTGTCAAGATTCGTGGATGAAACTATGAGCTCATTGCTGTAAAGTCATGTGCTCTGTGTAGTATTCCATTGTAAGTCATAGTAGAATGTTAGTATGTAATTTTACTAGAATCTAAGGGGCATATTATCAAGGAACGGCGATAATGGGCTTGATAATATGCCGTAGAGAATTCCAATAGAAGCCCATGTTAGCACGAGAACATGGGCTTCTATTGGAATTCTCTACGGCATATTATCGAGCCCATTATCACCGTTATAGTGGCAGTTTCCTGCCACTAAAGCGGTGATAATTTTAACGCCATTCCTTGATAATATGGCCCTCAGTATGTAATGTTAGAATGTAGGGCTGTCATGAGGGGAACCTTGCGGAGTTTATACACGGTGCTGGATTAGACGATTGCTTTGCTGTCTGCTCCTGTTGGTGGTTGTTTCAGGTGTCTTGTTTTCTTGTAATAAATCTACTTATTGGATTCACTGCTGTCTGCCTCTTGACTACATAAATTTGGCGACGAGTGGGAGAAGGCAGCAATATTTCAAAATTGCTTGCGTTGTGCTGAAGACCCTTTTTGTTCGTGTAGCTGTTTCTACTCATGCCAGGGTCGTCGGCTCATTGAACTGTCATCCGACTTCAGGTAGGATTTATATTTTTAGAATTTGTGCTTTCTCTGCTTCTTCACTACATTCTGGTCGCTGTACTACACGTGTGTAAGTAGTGTTAGTATGCTTTTATACTAACAAATGCATCATGGTAGTAGGGAGGACGACCTCTCAGGCGCAGCTCATACAATGTCCCGGGGTGTGCATTCGCTGGACATTTGTGTTTGCTATTAGAGGGTAGTGCATGGCTTCCACCCTGTGATAGCAAATACTTGTTCGACTACTTGAAGCGAGAGGAGGAAACCCTCGTATCGCTGTAATAGAGGGGATGCGGATGGTAAAAATGGAGAGAAAAGAACAACAAGAAAAGCAGGGTCTCACCCGTTATTTTAAATGACCCCTGGTGGGTGGGTAATGTTCCGTGGCCAATCCAATTATTATATTGCGGGGTCTCTGTAGGACTGGGGATCTTAATGTCACATGTAAATTAGGCACGGAAGGGCACAAAGACGTTTTGCAGCCTAGGGGAGCGCTACCTTCCCGGGTATTGTTTACTAATTGTTCGGGGGGTTCGAGGCCGACTGAAGTCTGGGCATCGCCACACTTCGGGTCTTTATTTAAATATGCAGGCTGGGCCTCGGCAGTCCCTGAAGCCTCGGTGGTCCTAGGCAGTGCCTTATTTGTTCTGTAATCACACGGGCAGTACTTATGGTGTTATAAAGTGATAAACTCATAGAACTCTTGCAGTTGTACAGTTACCCAGGCTTCCTTTGTCTAATAGTCAGTTAGATTATGTTTGGTAGGTGCACTCTAATATTAAATAATGTTGTCCTTAAAATCTCCTATAAACAGATGAAGACAGTGTCGTCAGAAAAAGAAGACCTATACACTCAGTTATTTATTTGAAAAAATAAGTAACCTTTATTAAAACAAAAATAAATAGAAATGTAACTTTAATAGAACAGTATAATAAAAAAAAACGTAGGTTGGACTCCAGTGGAAGCACAGTAGGAAACCTGCAAGACAAAAATGAGACATAAGTATGTGTGCTATGTGGAAGAGGTAAAGAAAGGTAGTCCGAATGAAAGGACCATGGTGAGAATGGAAGGGAGGGGGAGTGGGTGGAAGGGAGAAGGAGAGGGAGAGTCAAAAGAAGAGAGGGAGGAGGAGACAGAGCGTTGGCCTATTGCACCCAGCCCTTAGTGTTTACCCTCCGTCACCCATTTGTCTAGGACGCTGGGGTCTGCGAGAAAGAGTGTGGTTCAGCAAGTCCTTAAAATTAAATACATGAGGCCAGAGATTAAGGGCGATAACATTATAGCCGCTTTAGCGGCAGTAAAGTGGCGCTAAGGGGTTGAAAATATGCCCTTGTGAATTCCCTTAGAAGCCCAGGTTCTGGTGTGAACCTGGGCTTCTATGGGAATTTACATGGGCATATTATCAACCCCTTATCGTTGCTTTAGCGGCAGTTTCCTGTCGCTAAAGTGGTGATAATGTTATCGCCGTTGTTTGATAATATAGTCCTACATTATTAGCTACAGGAAAAAATCGCTTGCATGCACCTGTGCAGCCAGGGTGCTGCACGCCAACCCCTTCCCACGCACTGTGCTCAATTGTAGGTCTTGCACACCGAGGCTTCACTGCTCACCTGCCACCACTGGTGTGTCCCACGACGTGTTGGTGCAAGCTCCTAGTCCGTGGTATGTTTGTACGATAGACCAGGTCTCCGGTCGGGGACGGTGTCTTGATACCATGATGGAAGGTGTCAGAAGGTGTCATAATGCCAGGGCATCATTGCGGTGTCAGCTTACGCTCCGCCCTTCTTGTGGCAATCAATGGGTAACCTGCAAAGGGAGAAATAATTTAATGGTGGAAAAGTCTAGAGGTAAATGAAGGTTAATTTCAAGCTTGATAGAAAATAGGAGTTGAGTGCATCCTTCGTTTTTGAAGTACGATCTACCAACTGTTAGTGGTAATCGTGGTTCAAAGAGGAGTTGGAGTGCACGAGAATACACAAGGTTAAATAATAATATGTTATGCCAACGTTCACATACAAAGGAACAGAGCGCATGCTAGAAGCATTATGTGCGCATGTAATGCAGTGACGGGAGCCTGTTTGCAGGTACACTTAGTAAGGAGCTCACTACAGTGTCCTAAAAGCCAACGCCACGTGTCTGTAGGGCAGTGCTGCCCGCTGGCTCACGCCTACAGTACGGTCCAGCAGGTCCTTAAAATTAGACCGATGTGACTGAATGAGGTCAGAGATCACATCATTATGCACGGCAACATCGCTTTTTCGCACATGCGCACTCAGGTTGATGCACCCCACCCCTCCCGCAGAACCGCCCTCAACAGGTGTCTGTAGGGCAGTGCTGCCCGTAGGTTCAGGCCTACCTTTTGGTATAGCAGGTCTTTAAAATGAGACAGAGATGGGACTGAATGAGGTCAAAGATCACATCATAACACATGGCAATATCGCTTATTCGCACTTGCGCAGTCTGGCTGATGCATCCCATCCCTCCCGCAGCCCCGCGCTGAAGAGGTGTCTGTAGGGCAGCGCTGCCCGCTGGCTCAGGCCTACAGTACAGTACAGCAGGTCTTTAAAATGAGACAGAGATGTGACTGAATGAGGTCAAAGATCACATGATAACACATGGCAATATTGTTTGTTTGGACTTGCGCAGCTAGGCTGAAGCACCCCACCCCTCTCGCCGGAGCAGGCTCAATTGGAGGCCCTGCGCACCCAGGCCGCTCTGCTTACCTGCTGTCATTGTTGTGTGAGCAAACACTACGGGCAGCAGTGCTCACAATTCAGATGGAGTATTGATTGCAGGAGAGTGTACACCTCATGGATCCCTTTCGTAGACGACGGGCAGTAGGGCTCACAATTTTGAGCCCATGTTGATTGCCAGGATGGAGTACACCTCATGGATCCATTTCTTTTTTTTTATTGCGCATTGTGATATGCGAGGTGGATGCGGCAAATCATTTGAGGTAGTGTGGAAGAAAAGGGACGTGTGGCGTTGTTGTTATCTTATTTATACGTATGCAAAGTGGGCTGGGCTTGCGTACGCCAGGCCAGCGTAGGGGTGTGAATAATTATTCCGGGGACTTGGGCGTTGTTCAGTTCCTGCCTGGCCAGGAGGTGTACTTATGTGTGTTTCCTTTGTAGTTTTGACCTCGCAGAGTGTGCAATTTAGATTAGTGTAGCATGTGTCGGGAGGGAGGGAACTATCGTTAATGAGATGGTATGTGATCTAGGATGTGCAGTCTGCCCGTGGCTGATGATGCTCCTTAGAGCCAGCAATACCCAGGCCGAAAGGCAGCACAATAATGTGCAGACACACACACCAGGGGCATCGTGTAACACATATTTGTTTTTTGATGGAATGCTTGAGATGCATGGCAATCACACGTGGAAGGCTAATGTACAGAGCATGAATATTGATCAAGATGATCGTTGCATGTTGTGTGTAGTATAAGATATGTGTATACAGGAAAACACTTTTCAAAAAAGCTTTCTAAGCAGAAGAGGTGTCTCTCATCAAACGCTGTAGAGAGAATGAGTAAAATGGGTGGGGTCGTACAACTGTTACAATGGGAAATGTTATGAACCAATCAAATGCTTTTTTTTAAGGTCACATGGCAATTGCGCACCGAGCGCGCAAGGAGGCCTCACCCGACGCGATTTTGACAAAATATATTTATCATAATAGAAGTTTATTACAGTTAGAAATATATAAATGTTTAAAATATTTTAGATTATCGCTTGCTCTCATATACTGTTTAAAGTTATTTAGATATACTTTTGAGACAAAAAAAAAGGGAATGGTGTACCCGGTGCGATACTATATGTCTGTGACGTAACACAGGGCCTGGCAGCGTGTACTCGTCGATTACGCAACACGCAGCAGGTGTTTCCCCATACATACATGATGTAACGCGTGACTTGGTACTGCGTAGCCGTCGGATACCAAAGTAGTACCTGGGGTGACTGCATGCGTATATGATGTTACGCGGGACGCGGTGCCACAAACTCGTCGGATACGAAGTGCGCATCATTTACGAGTTTAGTAATATGGCAGATAGGATTTGTGTGGTGATTGAGCTTGGTACGCTACAGGTATGGGAGTGCAGTTTTCTCCCCCCCCAAAAAATATACATATTTTTGGGGGAAGATATAAAAACATTACATGATTTTTAAAGTTAAAAACAAGAAGTATAATAGAGTTCCAAAATATTTAAAAATATAATAGAAAAAATATAGGTTTTATAAACATTAAAATATGAAATTAACATTTAAAATACCTTCGAAATTCACAGAAAAAAACATAGGTTTTACAGACGTTATAGTTACGAATTAGCATTTAAAAACCCTTAGAAATTCACTAAAAAAAACATAGGTTTCAGGGACGTTATAGTTAGTTGGACATTTGACTCATATAAAACCAGAGAAAATCGCTTGTTATAGTTAGTTGAGCTAACTATAACTCGCGCGCCTGCAATGCACTGGTGATGATGTCACATATTACATCACTCATGACATGGTCAGAGACATCACTGATGATATCACTGATGACATCTCAAATGACATCACTGATGACATCACTCATGACATCATCCACGTGACAATCTGATGCACATACTGATGCTCTAATATAAACTTTGATACACCCAGTCTAAAATGCTGACTACTATTTTTGAAACCATACATAGAAGAATGCCATATACTACATAGCACTCACTATTTGCTAGGTCTACACACACACATCCAGTCACCTATACATGTAGTTACTCATCAATAGAGGACTATAATATGCAATCATACATCTATACATGCAGTCACACGCTGCCACTCATCCATAGAGTTACTCACACGCCTAGTCAGTAATGCAAAGAATGAATCACATACCCATTTAATCAGGTATACAGTTATACACACCAACTTCGTTATTTTTAGACATACCACATCACTTATTTATACAGAAACTACCACATATTTACTGTCTTATACAATCACTGATAGAAGCAGACACTTATTTATACACCCACTCTTGAAATAACTTAGTCTCACGTATACTCATTTATATACTCCAACACTCACATATAGTGGCTTAAAACATATGTAGTTAGTCACAGATATGCCACTGAGACATTTATTCACTCACCAACACACCCATAGACACACTAACTCACCCATACAGCCCTTTCCAGATGCACTTTTTAATCCATACAACCACTGAATCACCCACTCTATGCACAGACTCATACACCCACCCACCCTTGAAAAACAGTATCCCATACGGTGAATTCATACGAATGAAACAAAATTGTTCTAAAAAGGAAGATGCTAAAAAGGAAATATCAGAAACCATGGCCAGATTAAGAACACGTGGATATAATGAAAGAACTTTGAGAAAATGTAAAGAAAAAGTTGATCAAAAATCAAGGACAGAAATCTTGATTCCAAAGACTGTGGGACAGGAAAATAGAAAACAACAAGCACCGAGATTTATAACCACCTATAGCAAAGAAAGTGGTGTAATATTGAGTAAAATACGAAAGTACTGGCATCTCATCTCTGGGGATGGAGACATTGGAAAAATCTTAGGCCAAAAACTTGCAGTCACAGATAGGAAAACTAAGTCCTTGCAAGATATGATAACAACAAGTGATTTTCAAGAGAAGCCTAAAAGCAACTGGCTAGTAAATCAAACCAAAGGATTCAGGAAATGTAACGCATGCAAAGCATGTAAAATCGGGAAAAATATGAAAGCCTTTGATGAACCTGATGGAAGTGTCACGAACATTGATCAGAACATTTTATGTACTTCCCGCTTCGTAATCTATGTGATAGAGTGCGATTGCGGTATGAAGTACATTGGTAGCACGACGTGCATGTGAAAGAAACAAATACTGGAACACACACGTGCTGTGAAGAACAGAGACACCACATATACCACTGCGAAACACATGCAGAAATGCCAGAATTGATGGAGATTGGCAAAAGATGTGCTACTATGGCATTTACATGACACCGGCACGAGAAAGAGGAGGAGACCGAATAAGATCATTGCGACAAATGGAGTCCAGATATATAATAAGACTCAGAAAAAAGGCCCCGAAAGGCATCAATAATGATGAGGAACTCTTTGTACATCTCTAGGAATAGAATAGACAATTTCAAATGTTGTCCTGAACTGAAAAGCCAACTGGCTGACAATATATAAGAACTAGGGGGCATATGTATCAAACGATTTTGTATTCGCAAACGCTGCGAATCGCAAAAAAACAGCGTTTGCGAATACAAAATCGCAAAATGAGATGTATGACGCATTTCAGCAGCGCATTCTTAAGGAATCGCTAATTTTGCGATTTCTTAAGTTTGCGTAAGCATTTAAGAAATTGCAAATTGTGATTCCTTAAATGCTATGTAACACGCACCCAAGTTGTGCGATTTCTCCATAAGAAATCGCAAATTACCACCAACTTCAAGTTGGTGGTAATTTGCGATTTCTTTGAAAAATGCACTTTTTGGCATTTTTCAAAGTGCCATGTGGCGCACATACATCACATACATGGCCTTAGGGCATGTATGTGCGCCATATGCGCACACATGCTGATTTCAGGGGTGCATCAGGGTGTCATCATGACACCCTTGCACCTTAGAAAATAATCTCAATTTGCGATTAGCAAATAGCGATTCGCAAATTGAGAAAAACTTCCCATTCATTGCTATGGGCCTCCTGGCCCATAGGAATGAATGGGAAGGGATTCCTTAATTGCGATTTCGCAATTTGCTAATCGCAATGAAGGAATTTTAAGAAATCGCAAAATTTGTGTGTATTTTTAGATACATCCCGTCTTGCAATTCTCAAATAGCGATTCTCAAAAAATCGCTATTTGAGAATCGCATATGGAGATGTTGATACATATGCCCCTAGGTCATAACGTAATAGAAAGTGGTCTCAAAACTGGTACTATACCAAAGTCACTGAAAAGCGTAAAAATATTACAAATTGAATTCAATTTTATGTACAACATAAATTCATTATTTTATCAAATATGTAACATAAGGTAAAATCTGTTGACACTTACAATATCAGGAGGATAATGTAATCCAAAGCCTAACATAACTGCTCTTAAGAAAATTTGATTGATTATGATTTATATTTTTTGTAAATTGTTGATTATACACTACGAATCCCACAATGCATCATTATGGCAAAAGTGGGTATAAATGAGTGAAAGAGACAAAGGACTCACTAACCGTGAAAAAAGCCAAGGGCTGAAACGCGTTGGTTTGTGGAGGTTGCGAAAAGAATAAAACTTATGCTTATAACGAGTTCCAGAGTGCCACGTTCCTTGCTCTGTTTATTAAATTGGGTCTGGATCCGACCCCCACGTAGAGCACCAGCTAGAGAGCGCGCCAAGCAAATGGGTCACATTGGATAAACATATATATATATATATATATATATATATATATATATATATATATATATATATATATATATATATATATATATATATATATATATATATATATATATATATATATATATATATAATATGTATATATATTACCTACTGGCAGTCGCCAGTAGGTAGTTATAGTTAGGACCAAGTTTCCATAGGAAGAGCATTGTTTTTATGCTTGTTATTATGCTTATAACTTTGGTGTCGTTTGATGAACCTTCATGAAATTTTCCAAATTAATTCTTTGTTCATATCTGCTCCTATGTTGAAAGTTTGGGGTTGGTTTGTCAAGGGGGGGCCGAGAAAAAAGGGGGGTCCCAAACCGTGTTTTCTACATGCACTTTCCATAGGAAACTTTAGACAAGGCTACAGGTCGAACGGGTGAACAGAATTACCCCAAATTTGGCAGGGAGAAGGGTCTTGGTCTAGAAAGCATGCTTTTGTTTATTTGGTGTAAATCCATTCAGTAGTTTTTGAGAAATGTCGAAATTTACAGATATCGATATTTGGGAATTCTGCCATCTGATTGGCTGAGGCGTTACGAGCACGAGCTTGCTGGTTATTGGCTGCGAACGGTTGCAACTAGGAAGTGTTGGCAGCCATTTTGTGATTCCGTTGAAGCGAGTAGGGGGAAAAAGGGCAAAAAAAGTAGGAAAGAGGAGGGTAGGAGCGCTGTGAGCTCTGTGGGGTGGTTAGGGTGTGCTATACAAGGAGTGTGAAGTGAAGTATTCACCCCTTCCGGTGTGAAAGTGCTGTTTTGCCCAGATTGAGATGGTGTGGAGGTGAGGTGCCAGTACACTCGGGGATGAAACCGTGCGCCTAAACCGTGAGCTGATTGCTGTAAACTGATGTGCTCTGGGCGCTGTAGCATACTGGCCGCTGTAACATAGCTGTGCAAGGGGTGTTAGTATGCGTTTAGACTATAGCGGGAATGGGACACAAACTACTCACTCCTATCAGTCTGAAGACCCAGGGATCAAACCGTGAGCCTAAGCCGTGAGTTGATTGCTGTAAAGTGATGTGCTGTGGGCGCTGTAGGACTCTGGCCGCTGTAGCATACCTGGTAAGTAGTGTTAGTATGTGTTTATACTATACAGGGAGTGGGACGCAAACTACTCACCCCTACTGGTCTGAAGACTTGAATGCAGTGTTTTAGCAAGCAGGGATAAATAAATAATCGTGAAGAATATAATGAAGAATGTTGCAATGCCACAGAAGACAAATGGTGAAATCAGGTGTGTCTAAGAAAGTGGCTGTGTGTAATAAAGCGATGGAGTCTGCAAGTTATATAAAAAGTGACTTTATTTAAGTGCTATAAATGGACCCACTGGTACAAGAGCTAAGGCATCCAGCTGAGGCAAACTCCAACTGCTTCTGCTGTATTCAAACCTAAGCTCCTGCATCAGTGAATTCCACATTACATGTTACAGTTCCATGTGACATAAACAATTCCTATTAGACGTAAATGACTCTAAATTCTATAATGAAAATAAAGGTAGAAGACGATTACCACATGTATCCTTTAAGAAAAAAAAATATTGCAAAATGTAATCATCAAACTTCTTAGGTACCCTGGTACTCCTTTCTTGTAACACAAAATTATCAACAGCAGAACAGTCAGCAATCTCTTCTACAGTAGATTCAATCTGGTGCGTGTCAGAATTGGTAATAGTTCCACCCACATCGGAACTTTGAGGAGGAACATAAACATTGCGCTTCTCAGAAGCACATTCGGTACCCTTCTGTTCACACCATACATTATTGTCTTCAGCACTTTCAAAAAAACATTCTTGTGCAAGAGCTAAGGAATCGAGCTGAGGCAAACTCCAACCGCTTCAGCTGTATTCAAACCTAAGCTCCTGCATCAGTGAATTCGACATTACATGTTACAGTTCCATGTGACATAAACAATAGCTATTAGACATGAATGACTAAATTCTATAATGAAAATAAAGGTAGGATATGATTACCACGCTGTGCCAACCATTTCCTAAACAATGTCGTGTTTTTTGATCTTGATCGCCAGCTCGTGAGCAGAGGCTGAGGATGAGCTAATTTGTGTGAAAGGGCTTCGTGGATAACAGGCAGGCAGAGAGACGTGTGCACAAAGAATAGACATGGTTTCTAAAAGGATGTCGGTTTAGGCTAATTTAGCAAGTAAATAGAGTATTTGCATAGGCCATACACCACCCATCCCTGGTTAGGCTGGAGGCGTAAGGGGCAATAATGAAAACAGAGATCAAATGCCAGAGCATACTTAGATAGTTATTATATGAAAATAATTCAATTGAAGTGTATTAAAAATATTTATAGGAAAAAGTCAAAAAAGTTGGAAAAAATCAATCCAATAATAACGTGAATTTCTTACAAGTCTTGGAGATTGCAGTCCGGAAGTTCTTCAGCGGCTTGAGATGCGTAATGTTCCAAGAGGCGATTGTTGCCATCGTGTGAGAAAAGCGAAGCGATCCAATTCATATCCTCGAAGGGACAGTAATGCTCCTCGAATGTTGGAGTGGCAATTTGAATTGGCAGACAATCTGCGATGTTGTCAAAGGTCACACGTTTCAGGAGATCTTTCGCGGCTGCGCAGAAATCCCATTCCGCCAGGGTACTTTTTGCATTGCATCCGCCATTGCTCCACTGCCCGAACAATCAAGTTCATGGTTTTCAAGATACTCCATTACCTGCTGGATATCGGGAGCGATTGTTGGGATGTTGGCAAGGCATAGATCCATTCGTCAGTCGAATGGACAAGTTTTGCAATAAAAAGATGGTTGGACGCAGATTGCATATGTGAAAATAAATGTCATGTTGCAGCTGGCTCCGATAATAGATAGAGGCCGGCAGCCGAAAATTTGTAAAAGAGGTGTATTCTGTCAGACATGCTTGTTACCACAAGGAGCGCAGCAATTTTTTCAAGCAAAAATAGTAGTAGGATGGCCACAAACAGGGCGAGAATTATGGGCACTGATCCTCTTATTCCAGAGATGATCAAATGAATGAAGTCTGGTATTATACCAAAAACAGTTTGAATACCTGTGACAAGGCCGGAGGAGACAGTGTTAAAAAAGTGTGCCAGAGCTTGAGTGTCAGATGTGTTGAAAATTGTGTAACAATTCACAAAGTGTAATGGGAAGTTCGTATTTAAAAAGGACTGTATTTTACTTGAAGTTCGTGCTATCTGCAGACGATAAATTTATTTTGCAGAAGTGAGGGACACTTCTGTTTGAAACAAAAGCGCTTTCAGTTTGCTCAGTTTAATGAAATCTGTTTTCAAAGTAGGTATTGAAGGCCAAGTTGAACTTTGGAAGTTACTTTGTGTGGGTGGGAATAGAGATTGCCACAGGAAGTTACTCGACTTGAAACAGTAAGGATATACGGTATGCCAGCTCACATTCCGTAGCAGTCCATGTTATTAAGAAGCAGATAACTGCCGGTTGAAAGCTGTGTGAATGTTGGTCTGATTGTGGGAGTTGGCGTGCTTTTGAGAAAGCACGCAAGATTTGGGGCAGTAAGATTAGAAGCGTTGTGCAGTTGGACATTCTTGCATAGTAATGAATGACTGCCATTGTGGTCGCACTTTTCACCTGTGAGAAAAACTTCTGTATCCTCTTTAAGACAACGATGAGTAAATGAGAGAAACCACTGCTTGTGAATAAACACGCTACCTTATATAATCACATAAAACATGACAAACAACATGTACACCTACAGACACAACAACACTACGTACTGTGGGAACTGTGGCTAGCCATGTACACAAACCAAACATGGCATGGTACCTCTGCCACACAATGCAGAATGCGGGGAGAGATGGGAGCAAAGCATGTGCGAAGGTGGCAAGTGATTCTCGATTATAAAAGTATTCAATGCAAAGTGTTGAGGGGATGTGCCGGACAGACTTGAATATGCAGAGGACAGACATGTACATGTCAACATCATACACTGATGGTCTATTGAGTAAAGTGGACAGTGGACGCAACCATGATAGTACAGTCAGTAGGGAAGATTACGAAAACATAGTGCGTACGTGCCCCCTCCCCCCCAAATCTTTAGCGTAGTGGACTGGCTCAGCGTACGCAAGGCTGGCATAGGGGTATGAATAAAAGGCATGTTTCTCTGGGTGTTATTCTCTTCCGGAATGGCGAATGTGTCTGACAGGTCTACGCAGCTTACACCGCCACGAGGCTGACGCCGTGAGCGAAGGTGGGTGCGTGAGTGATGCTGTCAACCTGCTGGTACCGAGAAACCATCATGGCCGCTGAAATGCACATATGCCCCACAGTTCACCTTTCGACACCGCCGTATGTGAAAGAGGGCTCACCACGTGCCGGCGGAAGCTCCTGGGCCGAGGTCTGCGAGCTCGGAAGGCTCCTGAGATCAGTGCTGGCTACCGCAACACAGGCACACAGCGCCCAGCCTGAGGCCCAGCACCGTGGAGTGCTATGTACACTACTAACACAGTAGTCCAACAGGTACCAACAGTGGAACGGTGTCTTGATCCCACAATGGATGATGTTAGAACTGCATCTGAGAGTGGAGATGAAGGTACTCCCTTCGACCAGGTGCAACCGACTCTAGGTCCCAACAGTGGAACGATGTCTAGATCCCACAATGGACGATGTTAGAACTGCATCTGAGAGTGGAGATGAAGGTACTCCCTTCGAACAGGTGCAACCAACTCTAGGTCCCAACAGTGGAACGGTGTCTTGATCCCAGAATGGACGATGTCCGATATTACCTACTGCTTGGTTTTCACACAGCTCCCTCCGTTGAGGTGCATCACACTCTGTGCTTCCGTATCCAACTGCTGCACATGATTATTGGGCTTGACTGATTGCAGTCGCTGGAGTACACCGTGGTACAACAGGTCTGAACAGTGAAACAGGGTCTTGATTCTATGATTGAGGATGTCAGAAGTTAAAGTCTGTGATGATTTCTGTGTACCCCCTCCGATCAGGTGCAATCAACTCCGTGCTTCCGAATCCAACGGCACGTAGCTGTGAGGCGTTAATGACCACTGCCTCTGGCCTACACTGCGGTCAACAGGGCTCACAATTCAGACCGAGTGGTAATTGTTTAATTACAGAATCCAGTAGACAACTAACTACAACGTCTATTGAAATATACACAATATCTTTTTAGTATACTTGCTTGAAGAACTTTTTTTAGATGAGTTATAAGTTTACTACAATGACCAAATTCTTCTTGGTAGTGGAAAAGAACATTGAATAACAGTCTACACAGTGGAAATCAGAGATCGCAATTCGAATTGTTTTGATTTATTTATTGCAGAGTTTTTTGTAATTTATGTTGTATTTTGTGAAGAGGAAGTGAGAAAAAGTATTCATGGATGTCTGTGCTGACTACTGCCTTCAATTTGCAGACAGCAGTGTTCACAATTCAGATCGAGTCGCAATTGTAGATGACGCAGTCCTGTAGGCAATAGACATTGCTCCAGTGCGCTCTGTCGGCACCACGCATACGCATCATCATCACATGGCAATCGCGCACCCAGCGCGCAAGGAGACCACACCCGACGCGATTTTGAGAAAATATATTTACCATAATATAAGTTTATTACAGTTAGAAATATATATTTAAAATATTTTAGATTAGCGGTTGCTCTCATATACACTTTAAAGTTATTTAGATATAGTTTTGAGACATAAAAAAAAGTGCACACTGTCAGCGTTTAGGACGTATTTCTTAAAAGAAAGGCAAAACTGATTTCAACTGCATTAGGAGCGTGTTTACAGCAGTCAATAAATGGTTGACCGGCCGTCTTTAACAGTGCGTCGTACTGCGCTATTAAGCCCCGCTGGGTGGAGTCGATGCTACATAAGTAAATATAAGGGGGCTGTTAACTTTCTTATTCTGTTCAGAGGTGGGGGTCTGTCCTTTAACTGAAGACCCAATAAGAGATGGCAGTTAACACTTGTTTGAAGAGGTGACCCCTTTCACTGGACCTATTTAACTCTCTTATCACAATTGCCGGGCCCCGCTGTCCCCAAACTTACCCCTCCAGGCACCTTTTCAGATCTCTTATCCGTCACCAGTGGCCTCCGCCCATGCGAGAGACATTAAACCTCTGTTTGAACAGTCAGGCCGAGTGTCTGGTGTCAAAGGATGGCTGGTTATACAGGTGCTCGTTCACAGGGCCTTGGCACCCGCTCTGAAGAGAAGTGAGGCAAACACATCCTGCAGCCAGCCAGCCGAGTGT
The DNA here is from genome assembly GCF_964204655.1 of Triturus cristatus. Lineage (NCBI taxonomy): Eukaryota > Metazoa > Chordata > Amphibia > Caudata > Salamandridae > Triturus > Triturus cristatus. Next base: position 459,503,475 of record NC_140590.1, on the reverse strand, counting down.
GGTTCGAGTCACTGCGTGCCTCTGCACTACAGAGTAACACTTGTGGCACGCATGCGCATGATGTAAAGCATCACGCGCATGCGAGAGTCTGGACAGGTCAGGCAAAAGAATAAGTGCGAATGCAGGCAGCCAATCATATGAAAAAAAAGCATTTACAAATGCAATAGGACTCGTATTTACGTGAGTCCTACTGCATTGTAAACAAAAATGCGGGCACCGAAGAAGGCAGGAACGGGAGTGGGTGGGAGGCTGGTGGTGATCAGAGAAGTCACGGATTTTGGGAGGGAACAGTGGGAGGCAGGGGAACAAAAGAATTGCTGAAGTAAAGAGGCTGATAGCCATGGAAGGATAAAAATAACGTCATGGCAGTAAGGAGGCGGGACTAATATGCCGGCAACCAATGAGAATGCAGCATTTCAGATTTGATCCAATCAAAAGCATGGGCAGAAAGTGGGCGGAGCTTCCCCCACAATACCTTATACAGCATCTCTCGCCGAGACAGCGCATGCGTTGCCTAGGCGAAACCTAAAAATGAGGGAATGGCGTACCTGGAGCGACACCATACGTCTATGACATAACACAGGGCCTGGCAGCGTGCACTCGTTGCATACGGAATGCACAGCCGGCGCAACCCCATACGTATTTGACGTAACACGTGGCTTGGTACCGCGCACCCGTCGCATACCAAACTAGCAGCTGGCGCGTCCTTATACGTATATGATGTTAGGCGGGATGCGGTGCCACGAACCCGTCGGATACGAAATGCGCATCGTTTACGAGTTTAGCAATATGGCGGATAGGATTCGCGTGCTGATGGAGCTTGGTACACTACCGGCACGGGACTCCAGATTTCTCAACCGAAAAAAAAGACATTACATCATTTTTAAAATAAAAAAAAAGGATAATAGAGGTCCAAAATATTACAAAAAAAAAGAAAAAATATAGGTTTTATAAATATTAAAATATAAAATTAACATTTAAAAAAACCTTCAAAATTCACTGAAAAAAACATAGGTTTTACAGACGTTATAGTTAGGAATTAGCTTTTAAAAAACCTTTGAAATTCACTAAAAAAAAACCATAGGTTTCAGGGCTTGCGTGGCTTTGTGCACATAGCGCCAACGCCCTAATATTTCATGCAAAGTGGATGTGAGAGGGGCAGAACAGTGAAAAACACCCTGGAATTACACATAGAGCCGGATCAATTAAAGTCACTTAACGTATGCTATGAAATCCTAGCCCCAAATGAAAACAGGTTGACACAATATGCTGAAGAAAAATCGAGTGATTTTGGCACAATACATGTAATTTCTGAAAAAGTAACAATACTGTGCAATTCAGATTTGGCTTGTGTAAAAATAGCAGCCTTTTAAATTATGTCATCAGCATGCGGTGTGTTGTAAATATGGCGCTGCAGAATTATGTTGCCAGCACTCTTCTTTGTTACACACTTGATAACAATTATTAGGCAGTTCTGGAAAGCTTGGGAGCTTTAAAAAGAATAGGTGTGTCTTTAGTTTGTTTAATGTGTGGAAGAGCCTTTGTTTATCGCTGCTGATGTCTATGATCTCACCAGAGGGTTTTGTTATCTGGATTCCATGTCTCGAGTCTGGCCTTTTTATTACAAATTATTGTTATTTGATTTATTTGTCCAATTCAGTAGCATGGCAGAGCCTCTTAAGAGTGCAGCTTATTTACATGTGCTAATGACATTTTTTAAACGTACTCGTTTCAGCTGCGCTCTCTGTATATGGGTGCATTTAATTATGAGTCAATAGGGTGCTGATTGTTCTGGAAGCTTCCATAAATTTATGTTGCGGACATTAGACTGCTACACGCTCCACCTTTGAAACAGGAATGTGCCTTTAAACGTGTGTGATAAATTAATGGCAAATAAACCAGGTGTCATATTGCACAGTGTGTATACAACTTGGCAGGTTTACATCTACTTTGACCCACGGTGCATGAATATTTGAAGTTCACCTCCACTTGAATTTGGTGAGTGTACAGCAGATGTTCGTTTGAACCAACTGAGCTGTCTTATGGACATTTTTAGTTTAAGTGCTATAGAAAGGGTAGTTCGTGAGGCGCGTGAGAACATGGTTTTTCTGCCACCTCAGAAGGAGCCTAGTGCCTGGAAGTCCCTTGCTCGCAGGTTGTGCTGTCAGTGCCTCGTAGGGTGCAGCGGATTTACATGTGCTAATAATTTTTTTTTTTACTCGTACTCGTTTCAGCTGCGCTCTCTGAATAAGGGTGCATTTAATGATGTTTTTAACGGATATGTAAAGCTGTTTCCTGGATAGCTGTAAGAATAACTCAACACACAAATTCATATATAGCTGCTTCCCCACACATTCTCCCGAAAACTATTACAAACGCAAAAAAACATGCCGTTTTCTGAGCGCGTTTAGCCCTACAAGCAAAACAAGGAAAAATAATCAAGCATTGCTAAAGCCAGCGATTCGCACGCTGCATACCCACTCATCCTCCCGAAAATCATTACCAATGCAGAACAAGGAGCGAGGGGCGAGTGGTGGTGGAGGGTGACAACACCGAGGAAAGCGGAAAATAAACCAGGTGTCATATTGCACAGTGTGTACACAACTTGGAAGGATTACATCTACTTTGACACACGGTGCGAGAATATTTGAGGTTCACCTCCACTTGAATTTGGTGAGTGTACAGCAGCTGTTCGTTTGAACCAACTGAGCTGTCTTATGGACATTTTAAGTTTAAGCACTATAGAAAGGGTAGTTCGTGAGGTGTGTGAGAACATGGTTTTTCTGCCAGCTCAGAAGGAGCCAAGTGCCTGGAAGTCCCTCGCTCGCAGGCTGTGCTGTCAGCGCCTCTTAGGGTGCAGCTGATTTTCATTTGCTAATGAAATTTTTTACTCGTACTCGGTTCAGCTGCGCTCTCTGTATAAGGGTGCATTTAATTATGTTTTTAACGGCTATGTATCGCCGTTTCCTGGATGGCTGTAAGAATAACAAAACACAAATTCATATTTAGCTGCTTCCCCACGCATTCTCCCGAAAACTATTATGAATGCAAAAAAAATGACGTTTTCTGAGCGCGTTTAGCCTTACACGCAAAACAAGGAAAAAGAATCAAACATTGCTAAAGCCAGCGATTCGCACGCTGCATACCCACTCATCCTCCCGAAAACCATTACCAATTCAGAACAAGGAGCGAGGGGTGGGTGGTGGTGGGGGGTGACAACACCGAGGAAAGCGGCCGTGCAACACCAAGGAAAGTGGCCGTGCATATTAAACATCTGCGCGAACCAGGCACCATTGCAAAAAAACGACGAAGTAGTCCCTACATTAAAAAATACCGCCTTGCAGTGTAAGTTAACTGTAGTCGATGCTGCTTCCTCTAGAAACGGAAGAAAACGGTAGTGACGTATCGGACCACCACCCAACAATGAGCGACATAACAACGGCAATGCCAGATTTCACCTATGGCAAGCAACATAATAAACAGAAATGCCGTGGGTGGAGTTTCAATAGTAATACTAATTACTTGATGCCTTGGAGAGGCAGCGCATGCGCTACTTATGCGAGACCTAATGAAAGCCGGGCCGCACAGATCAAGACAGTGTCGGGCAGCTCTCATTTATTTTTAACAAATGGATTTCATTTGACATTTGTTTAGTCAAATAAAAACAAATAAACGTAACTCCCCTGCTCGAATTTACTGCACTCAGTAAAAGATTAGAGTGAAGTTATGACCGGAAATCATAAACAGGAGATAGACAAATGCACACATCAATCATTCAGGGATCACATCAGGGGCGCCATTATGTTACCGCTGAAATGCACTGCATAAATTTTCATTACCTTTTTTTATCATTCATATATTTTCATAAGAATTAGACATATTACTAGAATACCAATAAATCACAGCTATTGTGATTGTGATCTATGGGAAAACAAACATTCGGCTATAGACCTCGCACTCGTATCCATGAAGAGAGCTGCGCGGCGATGGGAGGAAGCTCAACTGCGTGATTACGCTAGGCTGAGAGCCCCAACTTACCCTTAGCCGCGAGCTTTAACCCTCTGCCTGTATGCCACTCAGCCACTCCTCTGCTGACAAGGAAAAAGAAAACTTGGAGCAATTGCTTCACGTGGAAACGGAATCAGAACACCGCACATTTATAAATATAAAAGCGGGCTCCATGCTCAAACAAAGCACAGCGCCTGTCCACATAAAAGTTATGCGTATGGCGGCTGCAATATTATTAAAAACAAAAACATAAAAACAGGTGCCATGCTAAAAATTAAGCGCGGCACAAGCGTTGTAAATATGAAAGCGGTCGGCAAAATGGGGCCTACAAAGAAAGGTTTGCCGCGCTGGAAATGCTGGGCGGCATATAAAAAAATAATGAAAAATGGAGCGCAGGGTAACTGGGAGGAGGGTAGAAGAAATAGTACCTGATAAAAAGCGGATGGCCACTAATGAACAGAAATCAATCTGTATTTGAGCGGTGCTCCTAAGCAACAAAATGGAAGTGATGTTTCGGGTTGGGAATCAATTAGGAGGCTGAAAAGAAGAGTGGCACTGGAATCAACCTATGGTAAACAGCAGGCGGGATTACAGTCCTATAGTGAATACAACAGGTCTTGCAGACAGCACATGCGTGATGGCACTCAACCTGAAAATGTTGGTGAGGTTTAATGTTCTTTAGCACACACCCTAGCTGAGGATATTTAAGGGACCAGACACACAAACCAGTCTCTGAAGAAATCAAAAAGCACGAGTAAATGCAATGGCAAACGAAAATATTGTTGTTTGGCAGAAAGATAAGCGCTTACAGTACAATTCTTATAATCAATAACGACTAACACTTCCTCATAGTACTTCTAGCTAAAGCAAAAACTGATGTGGTAGTCAGGTTGAAGGAAGTAACAGGGCCAGCTTTAGGGTGGTGTGAACGGTGTGGCAGGCACTGACCTTAGAGGGGCGCTATGTTTTACAATAAAGTACAATTTGAAAGCACTTGCTACAGAGTTACTTGTTCGTCCAGCTTTCAGGCAGCAATAAAAATGTCATGATGACTCTTGTGATAAATGTTTCCGCTAGAGAGAGAGAGAGAGAGAGAGGAGTTCTGTCTAGTGGCAGTTTTGACTCGCCATAAAGTAGCGCAGAAGGTTACTATACCTACTGCAAAGAGCAGATCTGTATTTTATGTAGATAGTCGAGTGGAATTGTAAAGCCAGCCTTTACCAGCCAGCGCTTTAAAACAAATGAAATGTATTTGAGAGACGGGCTATGGAAAGATGAAGGGCACCCAAGGAGGAGTTCATATGGGGGGGGGGCAAAAACGATTGTTGTACAGGGCGCCACCAACGCTAAAGCCAGCCCTGGAAAGTAGAGAAAAATTATCTGCCTTCTGCTGGACGATCAAAGTACCATTTTAGCAAAGGCTACATGTGATTAGAACAGTGGAATATTGGGAGCTCCATTGAAAACGATGGAGTGCTCCAGGTTTCTAATGGCCGGTAGAAGCCCGGAGCTCTAACATTCCAATGTTTGTCTACAGCTGTTGCTGTGAACAAAAGGTCTCATTGAGCCTGATGGGATTTCAATCCCCTTTGTTCTGTGAAACCTTTTTTGTTTTTACAAATTAGAACATTCTGCCCTCTAGGGGCGGAATGTTCTAAGAGCCTTAGAGCCCTCTGTAGCGGGCTCTCCTGGCCCATAAAGACCTGCTCCCTTGTTGGAGCAGGCCTTTAAGGGAGAGTAGAGCCCGCTACATCAGGATCTAAGGCTATATTAGATTTAGAGATGGATGGTAGTGGGACAGCCACCAAAAACTGGCAGATCACTTGCCCGCCCCGCTCTGGGTTCACAGCCTAATTCTAAGTGCGAAGGAAGACAAGGTTATGAAGGGGAGAGTGGCAAGTAGCGCCTTCAGAAGTGGTGCTGTACTGTCTTTCTAATTTAAGGTGGCTGGCCTATCAGCATTACTGATCAGGAACTGATTTATTATAAAAATCATTAACAACAGCTACTTAAAAGATCAACTTTTCTTAACAGGCCCAAGCAACAGCTACTAAAAGTAGCAAAAGCTAAAGATATAACAGTTTTTTTCAGAACAGTTAACAAATTGGATGAATCACAAGCTTTATACAACAGACCATAAGGTCTGCAAGCAGGCCTTGGTTAAGTGGATTTAAACAAATCCAAATCACCACCATGGTTGGATGATTAGTATTAAATAAACATTTTGAATTGTCAATAAAATTCCAGTCCATTTTTACAGATGGGAGCTTCAGGGTGGGGTAGCATTTTGCTAAGTATTTCAAAACCAAGACGAACGTCACGACACACCAATAAGTCAATCAATCAAGTGGCTTGTAATGTGCAACTTCTCATCCCTAAGGGTCTTAAGGTACTGGGGGGAAAGGAGCTGCTGGTCCGTTGTAGGCGCAGTGGTTCAGTTGAAGAGCCAGGACTCGAGGTCCTTCCTGAATTGAGGCAGTGACGGTGATTGCCTGAGGTGGAGTAGCAGGGTGTTCCAGGTCTTTGCTGCGAAGTAGGAGAATGATCTTCCTCTGGCTGTGCGGATTTGTGGGATGGTGGCCAGGGCCAGATGGGTGCAGACGAGGTCTCATGTGGGGGCATGGATTGTGAGGCGGTGGTTGAAGTACGTGGGTCCCATGTCGTGTAGGGCTTTATAGGTGTGTGTGAGAAGCTTGAAGGTGATTCTTTTATTGACTGAGAGCCAGTGGAGGTCTCTCAGGTGGCCGGTGACGTGGCTTCGGCAGTGGGGAAAGTTAAATCTAGCAGAGGCATTCTAAATGTTCTGCAGTTTCTTAAGGAGTTTCTGGGTGATGCAGGTGTAAAGTGCATTGCCGTAGTCGATTCTGCTGCTGATGAGTGTGTGGGTGACCATCTTTCTTGACTTGGTGTGCATCCACATGAAGATCTTTTGGAGCAGGTTTAAGGTGTGGAAGCAGGATGATGAGATGGCGTTGATCTGGCGGTTCATGGTGAGTGAGGAGCCCAGGATGATGCTCAGGTTTTGTGCATGGTCTGTTGATGTGGTAGGGGATCCAAGTGCTGCGGGCCACCAGGAGTCGTCCCAGGGGAGGGGGTGGAGCCCATGATGAGGACTTCGGTCATCTCTAAGTTGAGCTTGAGGCAGCTGTTCTTCATCCTGGTGGCGACAGCCTTCATCCCATCATGGAAGTTGTTCTTGGCAACTGTTGGTTCATTGGTTAAGGAGAGAATCAGCTGGGTGTCGTTGGCGTAGGAGACATTGTTAAGTTTGGGGTTCCTAAAAATGGTTGCGAGCGGGACCGTGTAGATGTGGAAGAGAATGGGGCCCTAAGGCAGCTGATCTTTGTGGGTCCTGAGTGGAATGGTGGTAGACTGACTCTCTGTGTTTGGTCGGTGAGGAAGGAGGGGATCCATTCCAGGGTTTTGTTGCGCATGCTGGTATCGTGAAGTCTTGTGCGGTGGGTGCAGTGAGAGATGGTATCGAAGGCGAAATAGAGGTCCAGTAGGATGAGGGCTGTCGTTTTGCCTTGGTCAAGGTGGGTATGGATGTCGTCTGTGGCGGCGAGGAGGGCTGTGGTTTCTCTGGAAGCCAGATTGGGAGAGGTACAGGATGTGCTTTGCTTTGATGAATTCAGAAAGTTGGGCTTTGATGGCCTTCTTGAGGACCTTGGCTGGGAGGGGGAGACGAGAGATGGGTCTGAAGTTCTTGAGGTCCGTTGGGTCAACAGAGGGTTTCTTCAGCAATGGGTTGATCTATGCGTGCTTCCAGTCTTCCGGCAAGGTGGCAGAGTTAATGGAGCAGTTGATGGTGTGGCAGAGTTCAGGGGTGATGGTGGTGCTAGCTCTGTTGATGATGTGCTGTGGGCAGGGGTCTGAGGGTGTATCAGAGTTGATACTCTCCATGATCTTGAGGGTGCCATCAGCGATGAGGGGAGTCCAGCTGAATAGGGTCTGTTTGGGTCCGGTGTCTTGGGGTGTTGAGGATGTCAAAGCTGTCGTATATCTCCTTAATCTTTTGGTGGAAGTAGGTGCAGAGGTTGTTGCACAGGCCTTGGGAGGGTGGGATGTCTGCTGTCTCTGTGCTGGGTCTGGCGAATTATTTGACCATGGTAAAAAGTTATTTTATGTTGAGTGCGTTGGTGTTGGTTCATATTTGTCCTGGTAAGGTGGTGGTGTGCGGTGACAGCGGTCTTGAAGTCTGAGTGGTCTTCCGGGGTCCAGCTGCTCCTCCATCTCTTCTCAATCCATCTACAGGAGCATCTGGACTCATGGCGGGGCAAGCCAGCTGGCTTACTTGGAGTGTTGTATGCTTAGGGATTTCTTAGGGGGGGGGCTAGAGTGTCAGAGCAGTCAGAGATCCATCGGTGGAGGTTGCATGCTGAGGTATTAGCATCTGTGGATGTCAGTGGAGGGGTTTTGCTGAGGGAAGTGGTGAGCTGTTCTTCAGTGACCTTGATCCAAGTTCTGCGAGGGTAGCTGTGGTGTATGGTGTGTTTGGTGTAAAGAGAACTGGACGCAGCAGTGGTCGGTCAACAGGCACTCGGTGGTGTGCCTGAAGGTGACGTTGTCGCTGGCAGCGAAGGTGGGATCAAGCGTGGGTCCTGCTGAGTGGGTTGGGGAGGTGACCCATTGTTTGAGTTCGATGGTGGTGAAATTCTCCAGCAGGGATGAGGTGTTTTTGCCATTGGAGTTATCCAGGTTTAAGTTGAGGTCGCTGAGGAGGATGTAGTCCGTGGAGGCGAGAGCTTGGGGTGCGATGAAGTCGATGATGGAGTAGCTGAAGGATGGGTGGGGTCCAACGGGTCTGTAGATAAGGGTGCCTCAGAGTGTGGTGTTTGGGTTGGTCTGGTCCTGGAACTGGAGGTGTAAATGCTCCATGGTGGTCGTCCATATGGGGGGGATAGACGGAGGGTGCTTTTGTGTACAATGGCGATGCATCCCTGGTTTGTTGATACGGTCCTTGTGAATGATCTTGTAGCCTTCCGATATGGAGGTGACGATGTCCGGGGCGGAGGTGTCCATTTTTTGTGATCTGTAGGGAGAAATAAGGCCTCCCCCTAACCTTATCTTTCTAGTATAGCATGAAAAACAGGCTTTGCAAGATTGTGCAGTGTTTCCTTTAACACTCTGAAAGAGCACACACAAGAACTAGTATGTCTTCTATGTATTTACAGTGTGCCAGTTTAGAATGACTACCTCTGCAACCTACATGCCATATCACAGATGCAGGCGGTAAGCTTTCTCTGTACCCTCATCACCAATGAAGATCTGTGCTGTGTGTACACTTCCAAGTTAGCTAAAATAATTCTGTATTACTCTCTTGGGACCTACCTTCCCCGACCACAATATCCCATTAAAACAGGTGCTTCACTTGAAATGGCTGTCATATCATTATGGATTATATAGCTCAGCTGGTTTTATTTAGGTTTTGCTTCATATTCTCCATACAACTTTTTGGGTGAGACATTACATTTTTTTTGCAGACCGATGAGGCACAAATCAGAATATATGGGTTATTTTTATATTTAAAAAACTCTTAATAGCAATTGGTTACTACGAAATCTCTTGTTTTGAACATAATAATCTTTTTTTCATGAGTTCCTAATTTGTTCTGTGAAATGATTTCACAAACTCCACATCTTATGTGAAATCCCATTGTTGAAAAATTCCACCGATTTTACAGTGTCACTCAAATTCTAATAGTGAAGAGAACATTCCCTTTAGGGGAACTAATGCTCATGATCGCATTGCATAGTATACCAAACTATTTTTCCAGTGTCAGAATTCTGGATAAAACTGTCTTGAACTGGGTGAGTGATCATGTGAAGAAAGAATGAACATTGTGTTCTGGTGTGAAAGACTATTGAGGAGATTGGAAGAAAGTCTTCTCTTGGTTTAGACTGAAACATCTCCCTTAGAGGAAGTGAGACGGCCTGGGCAGTTCATATGCTGGGAGTGACCTTGTTTACATCCAACTCATGCCCGGATTCCAAAAGGTTGATGGTGCCAACTAGGGCACTATGTTCGCACATGGGCGGTTATAATTAAGCCTAGTCTAAATTAAAAAAACACCGGCATAATTTGCATAATTGTTTTGAAGGTTGCATTATATATGTTACGCAAAATTCTCCCAAAAGTATGCTGTTATGCCACATTGCATAATTATCCCACATGGTAGTGTGGGATCAACACGAACAGCAATAACATGAGCAACTGTTCACAGAAGTTGTGTTTTCTTGTGCTATTTTTTTGGTGAAAGCTAAATGATGGATTAACATTTTGCATAGTGAGATGTAATTTTGTGTAATTTTCCTGAAATTGTATGCAGTTATGCAAAAGCAAATTGCGTGAATATCACACACATATTTACAATTGGTGATGAAACTCAGGGGCATATTCACAAGGACTTATCGCCGAGTTAGCGGCACTTTATCGCAGCCAAAGTGGTGATAGATTTATCACCCTATTCACAAGCTGGTGCTAACAGCTGACATTGCCAGTTTTCCTGCGATAGCAGCCGTAAAAAACATCACCACAGATGACACCGGCAACTAACGCTAATGAGATGCAGAGTAGGCGTTCCCGTGCAAAAAGCCGCAACAACACCACTTCGCAACATTCTCAAAGACCAGCCAGATCAGCGATAAGACCACAAAACATGCAATAAGGCGTGTTAGCAGCAGGGAATTAACACTTGCTCTTTCCTCGACGATAACTTGCACCAGAAATGGGAACCCAGACCACAGTCACACCAGAAGCCATGGAGCTATTGATCATGTAGCTCAGACACCAAAGAGGGCCACAACACCCACCGCCACCCCCCCAGACCCCCACCCCCGGACAAAGATATTTCACATCAAAGTCACAAAATCATGAACAAAACAATTCGCCTGATGTCGCACAATTACAACAATTAACATTCAGGTGTGGTCAGAAAAAGGAGACTCATTCATTCATCTTTGAATTTCTAAACAAATTTGTATTCAAATTAAACTCGAAACAACTATTTGCAAGAGTCATGGCGGGTCTTCTCTGGACAATTTGTAAGTCACAGCCTGCAAGACAAAATTCAAGATAAGAAGGAGTGTCACGCTCTCATCAAAGGACAGAGAGAGAGAGAGAAAGAGAGAGAGCAAGAAAGGGAGAGTAAGGAAGAGAGGGAGAGAGAGGGAGCGAGAGAGAGAGCAAGAAAGGGAGAGAAAGGAAGAGAGGGAGAGAGAGGGAGAGAGAGAGAAAGAAAGAGAGAAAGAGAGAGAAAGAGAGAGAAAGAGAGGGAGAGAGAGAGAGAGAGAGAAAGAGAAAGAGAAAGAGAGGAAGGTAGGCCTGTGCTGCCTGCTGGCTCAGGACTACACTGCGGTCCAGCAGGGCACACACAAATCCTTACCAGTCTGGACCACCAGGACGGCGCATCATCGCAGGCTGCACACCCGCTCAGCACTTAAGGTGCCCCTACTTCCGTGCACCGAAAGTCACCGTCCCGTGGCGGTAGGCCCGTGCTGGTCGCAGTGTATCCGGTGCCACCAAGTCTATGCAACTCAAGTCATGGGCCCTCTATGATTGAGTCTCGTGATATGCCAGGCGAACGCAGTCATGTCCCCTCTGGGGAAGAACTGGGATACGTAGCGTCATCGTCCCCCACCTTTATACGTAAGCCGAGTGGGCTGGGTCGGTATATGCCAGGCCAGCGTAGGGGTGTGAACAATTATCCCTGGGCTCTGGGCGTGGTTAATTTCTGGGCTGGACAGGAAACCAACTGATGCGTGTGTCCCTGTCGCAGTGTCGGCGCTACACGGCCCGCAATCGACAATGTTGCAATGTCGCATGCACCCGGAGGGTGGCCACGCACGAAGGGACTGTACAAGGAGCGCAAGACAGCTCAGGCTCATCCTCATACATGCCAACTGTTGTGTGTGTATTGCTATTGGTGCACCATAAGCCTAAGGTCTAGCCTCAATTGCAGTACGAAAGCCACATCACATTTCCAGAATGCAATCAGTAGTCAGACTAACATTAGGGATGAAAGCACCTTTGTCTCAATACACGAGGCGGAAGGACATCTGCACCTCCAACCTTGGTCTTGCATGTGGCCGGCACCCCCTGAGAGAGTTACCATGGCAGATGATGATGACTCCCACACTACGCACAGCGCTAATGAAAGACCAAAGTATCCACACCCCACACACAGAAGTCCTTGCTCGAGGTTCTCTTGCATGAAATGCCCTTGACACTTACGTACACAACAACCCATACGTACAAACATTGCACACACATACGACTCATTGGTCCAAGCTGTGGCATATCATCCACATAACTGCCACAGGTCAGAAGAGTGCCGATTCTACGTGAGCCACCAGCGCAAGGGCAAAACATCCCAGTCACATGCACAATGCCTGTCACGTGGAACTGTACCGTGTCCGAATGCAGCCAGTTAGTGTCTGATGCATTGGTCTGCATGTTGTGGCCCTTGTCTTGCCTCTACTGACACACACATGCTAATTAAGTCTACGCAACTTCACTAGTGTTCAACTGTGATGAGTGTTGATTAGAATGACAAATCGTGTGCCTCAATGAGCATTGTCCGTACACAGTGAGGGACTGACTGTCGCATGTCACTTAGGGGTGAGTCCCTATTGCCATCTCCACCTCTGTGAGCCAGACATTATGGTTGGGATAGTTGCTGATAGACCTTTGCTCTTATGTGTCTTCAGCAATGTGAGTATGGTGTCCAACTTCTTGCCATGTGGATCAATGTGGTCCATCACTACAGACTGTGTCCACCCAGTTGAGTCAGGGTAGGTATGCGAAGAGATGTTCTGTTGTCAAATGTGATGGGGGACACAACTTTAGGCCTGCCAACTACTGTGACATCTCACACACAGCCCTATTTCTAACATTGCGTGGGGCAAAGTTGTGAAATTGCACGATTATTGTTTCAGAGCAATGAGGCCACAGCTAATGCACACATTCCCAGTCATCTCACTGCCTCTGTGTGTCACGGTCACACATGCGCACTGCTTTCATTTCCCAGGGTGTACCTTTTTTTGCAACCAATGTCCTTACATTCATCCATACTTTCATACTTGATCGATTATGGACATGACACATCTGTGTGATTTTGATTGATTTATTTACATTCGGTGGAGTGTCGGAGCTGGAGCAGTACATGGCCATGAAAACCCCACATTACATTGTAGCCCAGTGGAGGGCCAGACAGAGTTATTTAGGGATTGACAAGTACATCGGAAGAGGAAGAGTACAGTCCGCAGCCTGATTGCTGTGTCATTGTTAAGCAGACAAAATATGGCAGTCCATGTCGAAGTCCAAGGTGAGTGTCGCAGAGAGTTTTGGGGGACAGTGGGAGGTGTTGTTACAGGGCATGATGCAGAGGGCAGAACCAAGCTGAAACAGGGCATATGGCAGAGAAGATTGCTACTGGGTCCTTCTTAATACACAGGTGGAACCACCTGCATCTTCGTCCTCTATGTCATCTGTCTGACATGTGGGTGCTGATGTTTGGTCTGCAGCACTGTGTGCCACTGACACATCAGGGGCCGGAGATGTGTGTGTGGAAGTACCAGCAACATTCATCAGTGACTGCCTTAGCGTCAGCAATGTGATGATGAGGATCTGCAGGGCATGGAAGATCCCAACAACTTTTCGCTGGTGTGCATCCGTGGCAGCCATTCTTTCCGCATGCATCCGCTCCATGTTCTCAATTGTCCTCAGCATCTGTACCAACTCTCGGCTGACATCGCTGAGGCCACTCTGACTAGACAGTTGTTCTCTTCTCAGAGGCATGTTTCCAGCAGTGCTGGGCATGGATTGTTGGACATCATGGAGTGAACCGTGGGTGTCCGTTAGGGAGTGTAAGTGGTCCCTCATGTGACTTAGACACCCATGTATGTCATCTAGTTTGGCTGCCATTTGGTCGAACCCCACCTGCACCTGTTCAGCCATCTCCTTCTGGCAGTCTAGCACCTGGCCTTGGAATGTGATGTGTTCTTCGAGGTGTTGGGAGCCAGCCGTGGTGGGGAGTGCTTCCTGCTGTGTGGTCTGTGCAGGGGACGGGGTCTCCTCGATGCAGCTGGTCTGCCCTGCTCCTGGAGGGGGTTTGCCATAGCTGTCTATGAGCTGTTGGAGGGCGTCAGTGTTGAAGGTGGGGAGGTCCTCTTCGTCATCAGTGAAGAGTTGTTGGGTCTGCTCCACAGGAGGTGTTGATTGTCCCTCCACAATGTGAATGGGAGATGCAGTTTAACATTGTGTTGACATGTATGTTGACTCATTGTTCAAGTTTACATACAGACTGCATGTCAATGTACATTGTGACTGTTTGGGAGGAGCTGACTATTTGATGAGGTTGTTGCACAGGCCTTGGGAGGGTGGGATGTCTGCTGTCTCTGTGCTGGGTCTGGCGAATTATTTGACCATGGTAAAAAGTTATTTTATGTTGAGTGCGTTGGTGTTGATTCATATTTGTCCTGGTAAGGTGGTGGTGTGCGGTGACAGCGGTCTTGAAGTCTGAGTGGTCTTCCGGGGTCCAGCTGCTCCTCCATCTCTTCTCAAGCCATCTACAGGAGCATCTGGACTCATGGCGGGGCAAGCCAGCTGGCTTACTTGGAGTGTTGTATGCTTAGGGATTTCTTAGGGGGGGGCTAGAGTGTCAGAGCAGTCAGAGATCCATCGGTGGAGGTTGCATGCTGAGGTATTAGCATCTGTGGATGTCAGTGGAGAGGTTTTGCTGAAGGAAGTGTCAGCAATGTGATGATGAGGATCTGCAGGGCATGGAAGATCCCAACAACTTTTCGCTGGTGTGCATCCGTGGCAGCCATTCTTTCCGCATGCATCCGCTCCATGTTCTCAATTGTCCTCAGCATCTGTACCAACTCTCGGCTGACATCGCTGAGGCCACTCTGACTAGACAGTTGTTCTCTTCTCAGAGGCATGTTTCCAGCAGTGCTGGGCATGGATTGTTGGACATCATGGAGTGAACCGTGGGTGTCCGTTAGGGAGTGTAAGTGGTCCCTGATGTGACTTAGACACCCATGTATGTCATCTAGTTTGGCTGCCATTTGGTCGAACCCCACCTGCACCTGTTCAGCCATCTCCTTCTGGCAGTCTAGCACCTGGCCTTGGAATGTGATGTGTTCTTCGAGGTGTTGGGAGCCAGCCGTGGTGGGGAGTGCTTCCTGCTGTGTGGTCTGTGCAGGGGACGGGGTCTCCTCGATGCAGCTGGTCTGCCCTGCTCCTGGAGGGGGTTTGCCATAGCTGTCTATGAGCTGTTGGAGGGCGTCAGTGTTGAAGGTGGGGAGGTCCTCTTCGTCATCAGTGAAGAGTTGTTGGGTCTGCTCCACAGGAGGTGTTGATTGTCCCTCCACAATGTGAATGGGAGATGCAGTTTAACATTGTGTTGACATGTATGTTGACTCATTGTTCAAGTTTACATACAGACTGCATGTCAATGTACATTGTGACTGTTTGGGAGGAGCTGACTATTTGATGCGGGACAGTGGACATTTGAACTCCATTATGGATGTGAGGTTGTACACGTACATTCTCATGTCACAGTTTCCTGCTATGCCAGATGTGATTGGCCAGTTTCTACGCAGAAGCGGAACCAGTTGTGTACTCTGTTCTGTGATGAGAGTGTTGTACTTTGTACCACATTGTCGTCAATGTTGATGTGCTGTTATTGCTATATGTGTGTGCTGCATTGTGGGAAAGTCGCCCCTGCAGCTGTGATTTTGCTGCCCCTTATCCCTTTCATGCGGTGTGCCTTTGACTTCTGTGCTTCTACAATGCTGAGATGTTGCAGACTTGGCTATTTTTGACTCTTGTGCGGATGTTGGACTCTTGGGCATGGTTTATCCACAGATGTTTTGTTGACGTCAGGGGTTGTTTGTGCACGTGGATGTGTCAGAGTGTGACTCGCTCCTTTCAGGATGTGTTCCACACTCAGCCACCTCAGTGTCGTGACGTGCACCATGTCATGATAATTGGACTGCAGCCATGCTATTCATCATGCAGTGTCACTTGCATTGTCAGTGTGGCTCGTAGACACGCAGCTTTGCTGGTTTTAACATGTCTGCATGGCTTGGTTGTGACATTGGTGCTGTGTGGGGAGGGATCCCTTTGTGCCCATAGTGGACATGGGCCTACTTGCTGTTTGTATGTGTGCTGCAGTGTGCCAAGTGGATCAGGGACATGATCCAGAGTCATTGTGGGTGGGCAGCTACGTTCCCTTTAAGGCGCGCGCGCGCGCGCACCTTCGCTGACGTCACCGCGCACTCCCGGATGTGGAGCGCGCACAACGATTTCAGGACGTCCGGCGGAGAGGCGCCGGTCGCGCCGCCGCTTTAAGAAGCGAGCGGCGCGAAAACCAGGCACTTGTTCCAGTGGTGCCGGCGAGGAGTCGTAGGAGTCGTGGAGAGTGCAGGTAAGGGGGCTTGGGGGCTTGTGGCGGGCTTGTGGCGGCTGGGGGGGTGCTCGGGGGTGTGTGGCTGCAGAGCGCGGGACTGATTGTGGCCTTTTGTTTATGTATTGATGGTAATCACAGCCCGTGAAGGGGCTCTGATTACCATCAATACTTAAACAAAAGGCCACAATCATCCCCGCGCTTTACCAACAAAACAGTAGAGTCGGTTTAAAATCACAGCGTGTACGGAAGTACACGCTGTGTTTGTAAACTGGCTCTACTCTTTTGCTAGTAATCGCGGGGATGATTGTGGCCTTTTGTTTAGGTATTGATGGTAATCAGAGCCCCTTCACAGGCTGTGATTACCATCAATACATAAACAAAAGGCCACAATCAGTCTCGCGCTCTGCTCGCGGGTTTTGGGGTCCTTCGGACGGGGCATACTTTTTGTAGGGGCAAAGGTGAATGGAACTTGTGGGGAAAAGGGCTTTGTTTGCTTGAGGTGGTAATGTCTGCCTCTCACAGTGTAAAACGTTTTAAACCCTAATCAAAGTGTTTTGGTAATATGGAATTTGGACTCCTACTAACTTTGATGAAGATTTTGTAATCACCATCAGCTATGCTTGAGTTGGCTTATGGTGTAGGCAGCTGTCCTTAACTCAGTAGAGAAAATGTCTTATCTATGTCTAACATGGCAATTCCACCTTCATTATGTTTGACAGTTTGGGCTTGATTTGGTCCACTGTTTGCACCCACTAGGTAATGAGCGAATTGCAGTGAGCTGAAAGCAGCTGATCTTGGGCACGAGGGGAACTAGAACAGTTTACAAGAAGGCCTTTGAGCTTGGGTATCAGAATGATGAGATGAGAAACACCTGATCTAGAGCGATGCTGTGAGCACAAGCAAATAGTTTTAAGGAGTTGAGAAAGAGGGTCTTGAGTCTCATAAGGAAAAACAGGCAAGCTGCCTACCTTAATTTAAGCATCACAGGCTTGGCAAATGGGAGGGGAGTGGGGGGTACTTCTTAAAATCAGCAATTGGAAAAAGGAGGAAATTAAACAAATAACTAAAAGTATGTTTGAGAATGTCACAATAAAGCATGCACTTCACACAGAGTTTCATAAAATCATTCAACGTTCAGTCTAATTTACTTAATATCTTGCTTACGATTCTAGTCCACTTACAGTCTACATTTGTGTGTATCAGTCTCTTTGGATTCCCCTCAACCTGATGTGAATGTCTGACCTAGATGTGAGTGTCAGATGTCATATTAATAAATGGCAAGTCTGTGCAGAAGGAGAAGAGATCGACAAAATAAAAAGAAATGCTACTATTTGGAGCAAATATGAGTGAAACAAATTGCTGCTGTCCTTCCACATTATTTATCAAGGATACTGTGCATCCTCAGGCAGTGCACTATATCTGCTACAATAGGGCTGTCAGGACGCACAACCGTGTATGCCACACTGTCTGTCTTCATTTATTTTTGTGATTTATGAAATAACAAATACATATTTAAAAAAATCCTCTTAAATTTGCCTGTTGTCAAACGTTTTAAAAGAAAGTCTCTTGGGTTTTGAACCATGTGACTGTCCCACCCCACCTGAACCTCCTTTCCTAGGGCTGTAGTTTAAATCCCCACAAATACTGAACACTCTTGTTGCCACCCGATCGCCCATACAAAGGCAAAGCAGTCTACATGAAAGGTCCCTTAATAAACGTATGTTTTTTGGACAAGCGAAGAACTCCATTAGGAATGTTGCCTACAGATGTTTCCCCCTCCTATAAAATTATCCAGATACTTCCAATGCTAAAGACACCCATGATTCTTCCCTCCAACTTTACAAATTCTTCCCCCATCACCAGCCCACTTCAAAGTTCTTGAAAAAGCAGTTTCACTCCAACTTCAAAATCACATTGATTTTCATAACAATTAGCATGACCATTTTGCCCCTACTATTTCTTGGCCTACTTCTGTAAATTCTTGTGAATTCACGGAAATTGTATATATGCACTTAATGCAAGGATATATACCATGGATGCACTTTTGAGATTTTTAATTGGGCCTTTAATTAGGCCTTGCGTAAACCATGACCTTTGTGTCAATGTGTGCTTTTTTTTGGAGACCAAAATCTATTTTTGCATTTGCCAATGCTTGTTATAATGGTGAGGGCCCAGCAGCTCCCACACGATAAGGTTTTACAAAAAACATGCCTAAACAAGTCACGCATTGACAAAACCAAACGGCTGACCACACATTTCAGACCTACTGGCTTTGCCAATGCTTGTGTTATTTTTTTCCCCATAATCATATTTCAACTGGTTACACTGATTTTCCATTAGGAATATTTTTGGGAGATACAAGCGTACATCAACATTTTACTAAATGATGCTGCAAAGATATGGCACCTAATGTCTTTTTTCCTACTTGCATTTTTTTGTGAACATTTTATTTTGAAAGCAAAGAACCATCACTCTTGCTTTCAAGCTTCTGCAAATATTTGCATATAAACAGAGAGCGTTCTGGGAGCATTATACATAGCCTCATATTACTAAACTTTGAAAACGTGTGTACACATTTATACTGGAGCCGCCTTCAGTAGTGAAGGCCGAGCTTAATGCATTTACTTTTAATGCTCACCCTAATAATGAATACTTTTCATTATTGAACCATAAATACAAGTTTGAACAGCATTAACACATGGACCCACATATTACCTTAACTGTAGACAATGGCCTTTCCTAATCCATAATGTGGTACTGTAAACTGGCAGCCAACAGGTTTGTGCTGTAGGGGGTTGGGCCTACTTGTCCCAAGGACAAAATACACATGAAAACTTGATGCCCTTTACCCCAAACAATATGTCCTGGGCGTCGGGCTATAGGAATTCCACATCCCTGGCCTGTGACTGCACAAATATGATACTTTTGAAATCACGAGCCCCCTATTTAAGAGTCGCTATGGTATATATCAATAGTTTCAGTGTGAAATCTTTTTTGAATTCCGCGTGCATTTAAGAGATACAGACAGCGCTAAAATATGTTCCCCTTCCCATTAGATGTTCCCGTTTTTGGCAAACTCTTCCAATGTAAAATACTAAAATCATTAGTAATTAGAGTTTGTTTTTGTGTGCCCATGTGTTTATTTTTTCCGAATTACTCTTGTACTGGTTACATAATACTAATAATGAAACACATTGGCACACGCCTGTTTGTCCTAGACTGGAATTCCAGGTAATTATTTGGTCAATTTTTCTATTGGGGTCTCTAGACCCGTCCCATTCATATTTTGTGATTCTTCAAGCATTTGCTGACTATCTTGTCTTCAGTTGCAGGTTTCCAGTCTGTAAAGTATTTGGATAGGAGTGGTCAGGTGCGAGTATCCACAAAGACAAGGTAATTCTGTGTACGTTCCTCGTTGGGTTGGGGGTTGCTGGGTAAATAGAATCACAATCTGCACCCCTTTTCTTTTGCAGGTTTGGGAGACCGTACTACGAATACAATTGCACAGGCAGACGGGAGTACAGGCAGAACAAACAGGTAATTGTTTGCTAGAGTTAAAGGAGTGCATTTTCTGTTGCAGGTTTTGCTGCCAGAACCCCACATATTTAAACTGGCGTACGTGAGTTCAAGCAGAAGAGGTAATTGTTTGGTAGAGTTACACTGTGGTGCATCTTGATCATTGTAGTATAATATACTTACCCATGTTTTCTTCTGTTGCAGGCTTCGCAGCCAGACCCCCATACATTGACACAGGCGTACGTGAGTTCAAGCAGAAGAGGTAATTGTTTGGTAGAGTTAAACTGAGGTGCATCTTGATCATTGTAGTATAATATACTTACCCATGTTTTCTTCTGTTGCAGGCTTCGCAGCCAGACCCCCATACATTGACACATGCGTACGTGAGTTCAAGCAGAAGAGGTAATTGTTTGGTGGAGTTAAACTGTGGTGCATCTTGATCATTGTAGTATAATATACTTACCCATGTTTTCTTCTGTTGCAGGCTTCGCAGCCAGACCCCCATACATTGACACAGGCGTACGTGAGTTCAAGCAGAAGAGGTAATTGTTTGGTAGAGTTAAACTGTGGTGCATCTTGATCATTGTAGTATAATATACTTACCCATGTTTTCTTCTGTTGCAGGCTTCGCAGCCAGACCCCCATACATTGACACAGGTGTACGTGAGTTCAAGCTGAAGAGGTAATTGTTTGGTAGAGTTAAACTGTGGTGCATCTTGATCATTGTAGTATAATATACTTACCCATGTTTTCTTCTGTTGCAGGCTTCGCAGCCAGACCCCCATACATTGACACAGGCGTACGTGAGTTCAAGCAGAAGAGGTAATTGTTTGGTAGAGTTAAACTGTGGTGCATCTTGATCATTGTAGTATAAAGGATTGCATTCATGAGCTAGGTGTCAACGTAAGCCATGTTCCCTTATCTTGCAGGCTTTGTGGCACAGCAGGTTAAAACCAGCGGGCACGGAAATGTTCAAGCGCAAAGCTGTCACTTTTGGAGAGTGCAGTGCGTCACCACAAAGGAAGAAATGTTGCCTTGTATTCAAGGAAGAGTGGATGAAGGAAATTGTGGAGGCTGAGACGCAGAAATCGCGAAGCAAGGTCCGCGTGCAACTCGGGGAACTTTTCCAATACAGTCCAGACGTGAGCTTGATTTGCAAAGCATGTGCCGAAGCCAAGATTGTTGGGGACTTTTCCACAGGGAAGAAATGAAGTGATGGCTGGAAACTGGATTACATGAAACGCCATCTACTTAGCAAAGTACACGAGTCTGCCATGGTGATCTTGAGAAACAGAAGTGCTGCTTCCAGGTTTGGTTTTGGAGTGCGGGCAATGGTGACAGAAACTGCCACTGACAAAGCAAATAGAATGGAAGTAGGTGAACGCCAAAGATCTGTGCCTGAAGAGATAAAGATTCTCATCAACAACGTGCTGCTGGCAGTCAAGATGAATACTTCAATGTTATCTGTACAAGACATCCATGACCACCTAGCTTTGTATGTCAAGATACCAGACAGCTGGAGGAGCAAGAACTATGCCTTTGAGTTCCGTGAGGCCATCAATAGCGTGATACACTGTGAAGCTATGGCAGAACTTCGTAACGCTTTGTATCACACATTGATAATTGATGAGAGCACTGATATTTCTGTTTCAAAAATGCTCATCCTGTACTTCAAGTTCCGACCAGTAACATCAACAGAGCACAAAACACAGTTTGGGAGCATAGTGAAGCTGACTAGTTGCAATGCTGAGGCTATCACTACTGCTGTGAAAGATTTCTACACTGCCAATGAACTGGACCTTATGAAAATGGTCATGTTCACATCTGATGGTGCGTCCGTGATGTTGGGTAAGAATAATGGTGTTGCTACTCGCCTTAAACAATCCATACCTCATCTAGTTGAGCAGCATTGTGTCGCCCATCGAGAAGATTTGGGAGTTGATGATGCCTGGAAAAGGGTTCCAATGGTTAAAGAGATGGAGACATTATTGAGGACTGTCTACACTGTGTTCTCCAGATCTCCTGCAAGGAAGTCCAAGCTGGATGAAATTGCATCGGTCACTGAATGTGAAGTGGTCTCTTTTCGACCACTGAATGAAGTCCGGTGGCTTTCAAGGCATTTTGCTGTTGGTGCACTAATTCGTAATTACGAGGCTGTTCTTAAGTACTTTGAGCATGAGAAAGTTGAGGAGAATTATCCAGTTGCTAAATATTGTTTTAAAAAGCTATCAAACTCCAACTACCATATTTCACTTGCAGTACTTAATGACATTCTGGGTGAATTTGCATCTTTGTGCAAACTGTTCCAAAAAAGTTCTCTGACTACTGCTGTACAGTATGCAAGAGCAAAGATTGGCCAAGTTAAGCAACAGTATTTGGGGGACACTGTCTTTTGGAGCAGTAATGTAAGAGATCTGATGGTGTTGTACAAGGAAAGGCAAGAGTTTGACAGTGGGCCTATTTTGTCTTTTGTTTCCCTTCTTTGTGAGCATATGCAAAAAAGGTTCCCTGAAGATGAGCTAAAAGAATGGGCAAGTTTTGAAATCCAGGCAATGGCTGCACAATCACATTTTGATTTTGGGACTGAGAATATACAAAGACTTGTAGAAAAGTATAAAAAGGTCTTGGTCCTGGGTGATTGCGAAACACCAGAAGATGTTGTTCGACAGTACAAAGACTATAAATATGTGGTGGCAGAACATGTAAAGGGTGGGTTATTTACCACCTTTCAAGACATGGTGAATTTCACTGTACGCAATGCTGCTCAGTATAGTGTGGTCTCTCAGCTTGTTGATGTCTGCGCAACGTTTCAAGCATCTAGTGCAGATTGTGAACGAGGATTCAGCCTCATGAATACTATAAAGAGTAAATTGAGGAATAGACTAGAGCAGAAGCATTTGGATATGCTGATGAGGACAAAGGCCTACCTCCTGAACGGGAAAGTTGACCTAGATCGAGTTTATCACCACTGGAAAAATGCCAAAGATCGCCGTGAGAAGCAACTCTGTCACCCCTCTAGTGATGCCACTTGACATGTCTCCCTTATTGTTTATATGTGATATTTTATAGGCTCCCAACATTTCCCCACCCAATTAACAGTGCTCAAGTTAAGAATATTTATTAAAATCTTATGATGGTACCACCGTTTAAGTCTTGTGCTTTTCTATACTTGAAGTGTACTTGCCTGTGTAACCAATTCATGTCATCATGGCTCGTTTATCTAATTTGGAAACTGCCCTCAAGACACTTATTGTGGCACTGTATGTGTGAAAATGCACCATCTTTTCACTTATTGAAGTAAACGTTCTGAGTGACATTTGGCGCCGCGCACACGCGCGGTCTGGTTCCTGGCGCACATAGCCATGGTTGCAGCGCACAGAGACCCTCCACTGCCGCACACAGAGGAAAGAAATTAGAGGGAACATTGGTGGGCAGTGTGCTCTACTTAAATGTGCATGTGTGCCATTGTGCCCATCTTTCCCCGTCCCCCCAGGCCCTGTTCGGTACTCACCCTGGTGCTGTTGTGTCAGGTCATGTCGAGCAGTGTCCAGGACCCCAACTCCTGCCACCGTCTCCCCACTGAGGACTGTGGACACCATTTCCTGCATCTCATCCAGCTCCTGGTGTTCCGCTGGACTGCCACCTCCAGTCAGCATTGCTGCTTGATGGTTCTCATCGAGTTTCTTCTTGGTTTTGCGTTTCGTGTCATTCCAGCGCCTCTTGACCTCTCCAATCGTCCTCCTCCTCACTCTGACTGCATTCACCTTGTGATGGCCTGCCATATTGTATTTTTATTTGCCAATTACACATTGGATGTTATTAACAATTGTTGGTGGTGTTCTATCACCTCGTGAGGATGATCCCGTTTTCCTGCGGACTGAACCTCATCTTCCTCGTCTTCTTCTCCTTGCCCTTCTGTGACCCCGAGGTACCAGGATGGTCCTCCTGGGGGCTTGTGGGGATCTGGTCGTCCTCTGTTCTTACTCCGGCTTTCTCCATGGTGCTACGCAGTTGTAATTATTTTGTTTGTGTTTTTCGATGCTTTTATAGTGCATTTTCCCGCATGACGTGGGGGAATTGCAGGCCTGTCGCTGGTTATTGCTGATTTTTGTATCGCGATTGGCCACAGCGCAACTTTTTTCGCGTTTCACATTTTTTCAGCCTCGCGTTAATTTTAACGTGGTCATTTGACGCGTTGTCGTGAGACTATCGCATAGTACTGCCGTGTTGAGAATACAATGTTAACACAGCGTTATTTTCACGTGATAGACTGCGATAGGCAAAGTTGCGTTAAGCTAATTTTGCGATAATTATCACACGTTCTTGAGAATATCCCCCTGAATCTTTTAATTAATACTGCTGGTTATTACCCAATTGTGTTGCCTCACAAAGGACCAGAATCAAAAAGCTGTTACTGGGTATTGGCAAACTGTTGGTGTGTGGCTGCTCACCATGAAAATGTAGACTTATTTCTGTAAAGGACAAAAAGAAATCCATTTTCGGAGAGGTAAAAAGTAGGTATCAAAAACAAATTATTCGGAGCATATGAAAAGCTTTTTCTTTATGAGAAAAATATTCCCCCATTGAGAAAAAATAAGAACACACCTTGGCAAAGCCAGGAGGTCTGCCTTGAAAAGTGGGAAGTTTTCTCATTTTCCATATTGCGAATATTTTAAATTGGTATAAAATGTTTAGACATAATAAAAAGTAAACAAATGCTATACTCTAAATGTGGTGTGCGAATGTTTGAAAAAACAAAAACCTAAAATATGACTCAATGCAAATATAAATTAAAAAAACACATGAAATAAAGCAAAAAAGAAAACAGGGTTGATCATGAACTATGAGCCCCGGCACTAGGTTGAACTACATTTTATGGAGATATGCACATTTGCCCAAGCAAAATGTAATCTCTCACAGTAATGAGAGCCAGTAGCTGAGATGTGCCCACTTGCCCATGCTGTTTGCCATGGTAGCCAGATTATAAATGTGAATGGCACTTGAAGAGGCCAATGGATGAGGAAGGCTGATCGTAAAATCCAGTAAATGATATATAGTATGTATTTTTTTAAGTTAATTTTTGGGAAAACATCAAGCTAGCAAAACAACTAAAGCTGTGTCTAGGCCAGACGTAAAAAATTATTCTGCAAAATACACAATGTATATATTTACACATTCAATAAGATACACTTGCTTCATTTACAAATGTGTAAAGATTTAGCCGTACTCAAGGAAACCTGCAACAGTCTCAATATCCTCGTTGTACTCCTGAATACTTTATACGGTGGGCAATAAACTCCGATCTGTGGATTTAGAGGAATTTTGGTCACTTCTCTTTACACTTTTTAACAGGGAGTTCTGGCCAAACTCTGCCAATGTCACGTGGTGACATTTTTCATGCCCGCGGCTCGGCATGGGTGATTTGGCAAATGCGAGCGAGAATTAGCGTCCCCTAGTGTCATTTTCAGGTGCTTGGAAGGCACCCGGCTAGATTTTCATGACCGTTCGCAGTGGAAAGGCTGCCCCTCGAGCAGAAAATACACTAGAGTGGCAGCAAGCAAGCAGCATCTTCTAGTGCGCCATGTGGTGCCGTGCTGATTTTGCAGCACGCAACAAGCTCCTGGCATTAAAAACTAGTGCAAGCAGAGCGACGTGCCGATTTCCACCCGCTCACGGAACTTCGCAGAATCTTGCAGAGTGCTCATGTAACTCAGTGGAGTCAAACTCTGCAGAGTGAAAACTCAGCGAGTTCCGCCCACCCGTAAATTTCTTTATGGATTGCAGGAAAATCTGACATTTACTGCCCACTTTCTTTGTGAATCGCTGCAAAGGTGTCACTGTTATTAGCATCTGTAACATCCTTGTGCGATTTTTAAATTTCTATAATTTGTTCCAATTAGATTATCTAAACAAAAATCTAAAATGTAAACGAAACAAAGCACTTTCAGGAAGTATCAATGTGCTGCTCCTCTTTCATCTTTCATGGGCTAGCAATAAAATGAGGATTCAAGGCAAGCCTGATACCCAGGACGTATTATTTAGAAACATTGTTTTTTTAAAGTAAATATATGCCTGTGAGGTTCCTCAGATCAAAACATGGTTGTTCCAACATTTTGAAATCATCTGAAATGTGGGTGCGTTATCAAAACGGGAGCATACACTCAGTATGTGCTACTGGCAACCCTTCTCAGAGGTAAAGTGTTAAAACTAGATTTCTCCCATGATAGAAGAGCCACCAGGAATATAAAGTGTAGAATGAAGGTTTATTAGATTAAAAGCTCCAGGCGAATCATCCCAGTCATCCCCTTCTAGCCAGGCTCCAGTTACAAATCAAATCATATCATTCCCTTGAGAACATTCCCCCACCACATTGTTCTACTGGAATATGACACAGTCACATTCCACATAAAGCTCCAAGGGGCATATCAGCAACAACCGGCGATAATTATCGCTAAGCGCACTTAGCGCTAGGATAATTATCGCCGGCTAGCGTGGATTTTTATCGCTGAGATAGCGTGCTATTAGCAACGCTTATCTCAAAAGCGATAAAAATCCTAGCGCTAACTGCCAAACGTGAGATTATCGCTGGAAATCCAGCGATAATCCCACAAAGTTTGGCGATAGCTTGCTGATAGGGCCTCACATACTTAGCCATGATATCCACCTTACATAGAATATCATGGCTAAGCCAGTTTCAAAGCAGGCGTAAGGAAAGTAGCGATAACAGAGGTTATCACTACTTTTCTTGTCGCTATGCTGCTTTGTGTGAGGCTTGATAATAGGAGAAATGTCGCCTAGCGACATTTCTCTTGTTATCCTGGGGAGGAACGCCCACTTTGCATCTCATTAGAGATGCAAAGATGGGCGTTAGGGATTCAGGCGCTAACGCACTGTTTCACGCGATAGCATGACCTTGCTAATATAGCGATAAAGTTATCGCCGCTTTTCGGCTGAAAACGGCCGCAAAGGCGGCGATAATTTTATATCGCCGCCTTGTAGATATGCCATTAAGTTACCATATAATGAGTAGTTAGTGACTAGCAATGAAGGTATATTGCCAAGTGGCTCTTCAAACAATCATGCACAATACTGCTAAAGCAGCATAACTTAATAATTCATGGCAGCTAGCTCTAGTGCGTGACTAAATTACATTGCTTTAACCCTATTTAATTGTTCTAAATTTCATAACTGAATGTTAGGATCGAGGCATACATCAATTTGTATGATATTTTTGCTGTCAGTTACTATTGTGAGTCATACCCTAAAATAAAAGGATTCATTACGTCTAAGCCTACTTATGAATACAAAAAGCAAACTCACCCAAATGCTGGATGTATCTGTATATATAGTATTTGTATAGTGCCATAAGGTAGCAGATCACTAGGTGGGGTCAAAGACAAGCATAAATTCAACATGCGATAGAAGAGGTAGCTGGCTTGTGGATTATAGATGGTTAATGCATTGTGAATGCTCTTTAAAGAGGTGCATCGTCAATTCTTCCCTAAACTAAAATTGTGTTGGGGTGGTTCTGATGGGTACAGGGATGTTCTTCCAGACCCTGGGTATAATGAAAAATTTCCTAGCTATCGTAACAGAAAGTTTCATTTCTATTAAGGACTCGGAGGCGAGGATTATGCTTTCTTTCTGCACTTTATTTAACAGCAGCCAAAATTTAAAAACGGTATTTTGAAAGAACAAAACTATATTTCCCAGAACCCTTGGGGAAATGTAAGGTTAGAGAACAAAACAACATTGTCCAATGAGCAACAGCCATGGTCCATCCAATCAGGACACCGCTCCCTTGATGTAGTCTGCCCTCACTGGCCCATCGTCTTCTTTCGTCGCGCGAAGTCAGCCGTTAGATAAAATTCATGTGTCTATGTTAGTCGTATCAGCACCTACGAGGACAAAGGGTAAATCGTCATAGCGAACCAGGTTAACAATAAAACCTAGAACTTAAAAATCAGTGAGGCAGACTATATAACTGAACAAAAAACACATTCTCATAGTGCGCAATTAGAAAGAGAAACTTCCCCAAAAACAGCTACTTACTCCAATGCGGGTGGGTCTTGTTATCCAGAAACCTAGGGGGGGATAATCCTCGCCTCCGAGTCCTTAATAGAATTGAAACTTTCCATTATGATAGCTAGGAAATTTTTCATTCTATGTCAGGACTGGAGGCGAGGATTGTGCTTGTTCAAAGCCTGCTCACCACGAGGTGAGCCATATCCAGGACTGGCTTGAAGTAAAACCTCTTAAAGGTAGAGTCCGAAGACCAGTCATCTGCGTTGAGGATATCCTCTAACCGGGCACCCAAGCCAAATGCTTTCGAAGCCATAGCACCTCGTGCTAAGTGAGCTCCAAAGATCCTATGGTTAATGCCTGCTTCTTGCATTACCCACCTGGCCCACCTAGCAATGGTGGGGGAAGATACAGCCCGAAAGGGCTTGCGTAGAGCAATAAGAAGTTGGCGTTCTCCCAGAAGATGATACTCCTCTGTCATCTCCTCATATGCCTTGAGGCACCGAACCAAGGACAACTTTGGAGTGTCCGGAAATTTTGGGTAAGATATTACCCTTGTGCGACATTTTGTCCTTCTTTGAAGGGTAACGGTGACTCTAGTCAGCGTGAACATTCTAGATGTCACATCTAAAGCTCGTACATCTGAAACTCGCCTACAGGAAATAAGACAAAACAACATTGCAAATTTTGCTGACAACTCCTTCCTAGACAAAAACTGATTAGGTTGCCATGGCAAAAACAAGTTAAGGACCTGGTTTACATCCCGTAAAGCGGAGTAACAAGGCTCTGGAGGCAGGGACAGTCTGATCCCTCGAAGAAGCTTACACACGAGAGGGTGTTCACCGACAGCCAAATTATCGATTGGGAGGTGACCCGCCAAGATGGCCGACTGAAAGGTGTTTATGGACCTATAGGCCAACCCGCTCGACACCAGTTGAGCCCAAAAATTCAAGATATGAACTACATCGGTGTCCATGGGATTGAGACTCCATCGCACACACCAGCAGGACCATCTGCCCCAAGCACACTTGTAACGCTTGGTG
This sequence comes from Triturus cristatus, assembly GCF_964204655.1. NCBI lineage: Eukaryota > Metazoa > Chordata > Amphibia > Caudata > Salamandridae > Triturus > Triturus cristatus. The sequence goes on along the minus strand of NC_140590.1, from coordinate 459,474,471 downwards.
GTGCTGTCTGCCTTAGATATGAGCTCCTCAGCCCTTGCCGAAAGTCCCGGGGTTTCCCAAAGTCCCCGGTAATCCTCCATGCCATGAGATACAACGAGCTCTCCAGAACTAGAGGGTGAGGAGACCCGTTGGGATCCAGGAGCAGATCTGGAAAGAGAGGAGTAGGATTGGAGAATCCCAGGAAAGTTCCAGAAGAACCGGAAACCATACTTGCGACCTCCAAAATGAGGTGAGAACTACCACTTCTGATCTGGGCTGATCTGGGCTGTCACTCTCGCGATCATCGCAAAAGGGGGAAACGCATATCCCCTCTCCTGCCTTCAGTGCTGGAGGAAGTTGTCCGTGGGAACGGGAAAGCTAGTAGTCTAGCCTCGAGGCAAAAAGATCGATCGAAAACGGACCCCACAAGTCGTTCAACCTCCGAAAAATCTCTGGATTAAATTTCCAAAGATTGGATTCTCTGAAGTTGCGGGACTGAAAATCCGCCACCGAATTCTCCCGGCCGGGAAGATATTCCGCCATCACAGACGTGGTTGTCCAGGCAGTATTGCCAAAACCTGGCAGCCAAGTCGGAGAGGGCTTTGGACCTCGTACTTCCTAAAGGGTTGATATACCGCACCGCCGATATGTTGTCCATTTTTAGGAGGACAGATGATTGAATGGACTCCCTCGTCTAACAGCAAATGGCGAATGAGCCTGCCAGAAGTTCCAGACAGTTTATATGTAACTTCCGTTCTTCTGGCAACCACAATCCTCCTATGGAAAAATCTCCGCATCTGACTCCCCAGCCTACCGTGATGGCGTAAGATTCTATCACTAAATCTGGCGCGGAGACAAAAATCGCTTGGCCGTTCCAGGCCTCAATGTGTTGTAACCACCAATGAATCTCTTCCCGGGCCTCTTCAGAAAGTACTACTCTGTGGGAATATGGGCACCTTCTGCGCAAGTAAAGCATCTTGAGGCGTTGCAGCGCCTGATAATGTAGGGGACCCGGGAATATTGCGTGACTGGAAGCTGAGAGAAGGCCTATCAATCGAGTGATGGCCCTGAGAGAGACTTGATTCTTTGCCACTGACCTTCGCAACTTGTGCTTGATCTTTGAGATCTTCCTGGTCAGCAAACTGAGCGTGGACGTCGTTGAATCTACCACAAAGCCTAGAAAGGTAAGAGACTGAATGGGCGTGAGCACCGACTTTGTCTCGTTGATGACAATCCCCAGGCTCTGGAGAAGGTCCACAGTCATCTGAAGATGACGAAGAAGCAGAAGAGGACACGTTTCCATCAAGAGGAGATCGTCCAAGTAGACAATCATCCGAATGCCTCGGGGCCTCAAACATTCCACTACCGGCTTGAGGACCTTGGTGAAACACCAAGGGGCTGAGGATAGTCCGAATGGAAGGGATGCAAACTCGTATGTCCGCCCTCGCCAGATGAACTGAAGAAAACGCCTGTGGGAAGGAGAAATCATGATGACCAACTAAGCGTCTTTTAAATCCAAACGCATCATCCAGTTGGAGGGGTGTAAGACGTCCCTGAGGAGATGGATTCCCTCCATCTTCAAGTGGCGGTAAACCACCCATTCGATGAACCCACTGAGATTTATAACGGGACGCTTGCCTCCACCCGGCTTGTCCACCAGAAAAATGTTGCAGACGAAACCTTTGGGGTGGAGAGTAGGGGGAACGATAGCTCCTTTGGCCAGGAGGGAATCGACCTCTGAATCCAAGAGGGAAGAGTCTTGCAGATAAAACTGAATGGGATGGGGTCTGTTGTGTTGGACAGGATTGCCGAGCAACTCTATGCGAAAACCTCGAACTGTTTGTTACACCTATGGATGCTCAGTGATAGAAACCCAGGTCTGGAAAAAAATCCCCAGTCTGCCCCTACTTTTAGTTGGGAAGAAGGGAAAACACTCACTGGCACTGCTTGATGATACAGCACCTCGGTATCCTCTGCCTTTGCCACGTCGACCTCCGGTCGGGTAGAAGTTTCCGAAACGGGACTGATCCTGGTATTGTCCCTGCCTGGAGCCTTGTCCTCTTGGGTGCTGGTTGGAAGCACGGCCGGACGAGAGGACCCCACCTCGGCCGGCCCCTCTGAAAACCAAGGGAAACACCTTCTTTATGTTGGATTGCACTCTGTCAGGGAGGTGAAGGTGTTAACAAATTTGCCTAATTCCCGGACAAACGGTTCTCCAAAGAGACCTCCCTGGGCCACGGGGCCCGCCTCAGAATCTGCAAGATCTCCCAGTCTCGGGTCAACTTTGATGAGCAAGGAGCAGCGACGCTCCATAGAAAGGGCACAACTGGCGTTGCCCAAAAATACTATCACTCTCTGAGCCCACCCAGAAAGGGACTCGGGGGAGATAAGAGACCCTGAAGTTTTGGCTTCTTCAGCCATATCCAATATTTTGGTGAGAGGCCCTAAAACATCCAGGAGCTTGTCCTGGCATGTGCGCCAGGACCTATTAATCCCCTTTTTTGGGTCCCGCATACATTTCTGCAAGAAGGTAGCCATGTGGGTATCAATTTCAGGGGTGAGAGCCACTTTGTCGTCCAGAGACAGGCAAGGGCATTCTGCCCAAAGGCAGTTATGCGCTTCCTTATCTAAGGGCGTCCGAATACGCATTGCCACATAACTGGCAACCTCATCTGCTGGGGCCCAGTCTGACGAGTGGGGGAGTATAATGTCGTCAGGATTGAACATATCAGCTGAGGCATCCAGCACCGTCGAAGGTCTCGGCCTGGAAGGATCAGGGCCAGAGTCAGCAGTCCCTGCGTCGTTCTGAGGACTCCCCAGACCATCACCAGAAGATGGGAGACTAGGTTGCAAGGCTAAAAAAGCCCGTTTTAACCTGTCAAAAGTGGAGGTGTCCACCCCAACCACGCGGTCGCGTTTGGTGGGAGGGGGGTAAGATCAGTGAGCAGGGAAGGAGAGGGGTGATCAGAATGGAGAGGAGCCAAAATGGGCAGAGTGAGGCGAGCGAGAGCTTGGTCAATCTTATGGGACAGTCTGTCCTCCAAGGGGGCCATGGCTTCACCCACAGCTTTGTAAATTGATGCATCTACAGCATCATAAAAGTCGTCCCCCCAGGGAAGGTCAGCTAGGGCATCCTCTTACCCCTGAAAGTCTTCCTCGTAGTCCATTTCCATACTTGGACAAAGGGAAGCAACCATCACAGTAGTGTCCAGTATTAAGCAGGACTGAGTGTCAGTCCGTTCAATTTAGTGAGGGCTGAGTGTCAGCCTGTGCTCAATATGCGAGGGACAGTCGCAAGTTGAAAAGGCCAAAGCCCCGGGCGAGAAAGTCTGGTGCAGAACAAATACAATCAACACAAACCGGCCTGGAAAGTGGCCAACAAAAAGTTTGGAAGTCTCAGTACAGACACCTCAGGGCGTGAAAACTTTGTCTGCAGTACGTGCCAGAATGTAGCGGAGCGTGAGACAAGTAGTAATACAACCTCAGTGAGGCGTCCATCCAGGCCGGAGCTCACGAGGAAACTACAGCGTGCCGTTCTAACCCCTCAGGATATGAACATGCGCACCGGTTTCTCAAGTTCAACCCGCCCCTAGCGGCAGGAGGACCGTGAGCTCACCAGAATCGGCCGTTCACGCGGTCAGGTAACCGTGACAAAGAAACAGGGAAACAAACCGCACCGAGAATGGTGTGCAGCGGCGGCTGTGATAAGAGAATAAACTTTCGACTGCCACCCTCCTGCAACCACAACCAAAGCGCGCTTAAGCTCTGATTGAAATAAAAAGCAATAAAGATCACATTATTGAAAGCAGAGAGCGTTTTTCACTTGCAATACTGAAAAACGAAATTGGCTGTAATTCATTAATTACAGCCAATTTCGTTTTTCACTATTGCAAGTCTACCTGTGCCCGTAGGCCAGAATGGGCAGTTTGATTATAACATCCTATAATCCTAAATGGTCCAGGGAACATGGTAGAAATTAGAGTTTAGTATGCCTGAACTCAGAATGATAAAATACATCTTTTAGTGAAGTTGGTTTTAACATTCTGTGTTTGAAAATACCTCTTTTAGAAGGTAGGTTTTTTCTTACCTAACCATCCAGCCTGCCTCTGCTAGCTTGTGTATTGTATGTCTGCTTTGTGAGTGACCGGGGCTGGGGAGACTCCAGAAGACAGGGTGAGTCAGCACAGGGCTGAATAGACCTATCTGCATGTAGAGTGGTGGGAGGAGTAGCACCTGGGTCTGAATAGTGCTGTGCCTGCCTTCCACAATGCTGGCTCCACCTCCTGTGGTGTGTCTGAGGACCCTGGCCCATACTGACAAAGGAAGAAGGTGTACACTGGCATAATGCACCCAGAACTGGTTTGAACTAGGTACAGGACCCTCTGCCTTCAGAGGACAAAGGATTTTGAAGTATAAATATTGGGGCCCAGACCCCAGGACTTTAGATCACTTCTGGAACAACAAGACAAACCTTTGCCAAGGAGAAGAACCAAGGAAGCTGCAGGAGTTTGGACTGCCCCCCTGCCAGTGTGCTGTGTTGCTGGGTTGGCCTGCAGTGGTGTCTTTATTGCCAAGGAAAGGAAAAGGAACTTTTAAAGAACTTTCATCATCTTTGCAGAGTATTTCGCCAAGGGCTTGAACTTGTGCTTACCTCGTGCTGAAGTTATAGGGACAAAAGGCTTCACCCCCAGCTCCCCTCTGAATTTCCTTGCTGGGAATTCTGTCTGCAGAAGCCTGCGTGTCGCTGGAAGCGCGACTCAACAAGAAGAAGCGTGTCGCAGTCGCAGCTGTTGCATCGCCGGAGAAGCGTGTCGCCGCCATAGGGGTCGCCACCGCATCACCAGAGAAGCGTGCCTTTATCGCAGCTGTTTACCGATGCATCACCGGAGAAACGTGTCGCCACCACGAGGGTCGCCATCGCATCACTGGAGAAGTGTGTCGTAGGGCCTGTCGCGATTCAAAATTTATAGAGTTCGCCGCACGGCTGCCGGGCGTGCACGCATCGTCTTCACGTCATCACATCGCATCAATGGCACCATCTTATCACATTGCACTGGATTGTCGCATTGCATTGAGGCGCCATCTTATCGCATCGTAACCGGAACCCAGTACGAGAATCAATGCATCACCTCCTCTGCGGTAAGGAACAAGACGCATCCCCTACTCTGCGCAAGCATTGAGGAGCGACGCATCACCTCCCCCGAAGCAAGGAACCGACGCATCACCCTCCCTGCGAACCTTTTGTCTGTTTTGCGTTACGCATCCAGGTACTTTTGTGAGAAACGTGTCGCATTTATCAGCAACTTGAACTAAGTTATTTCTACCATCTTTAAGTCTATTTTGAGTACAGTATTGTGGATTTTTGGCGTTTGTGGTCTTGTGTTAAGTCTATATAAAGAATACTTATTTTTATAAAACCTGTGTGGTGTGCATCTGTAGTATTTTCACTGTGTTACTGTATGTGTTCACAAATGCTTAACACACTGCCTCTGAGATAAGCCTGTCTGCTCGTGGCAAGCGACCAAGGGGGTGAGCAGGGGTTATCCAGGAGTGTAATTCCCTTTCCCTGGCTAGAAGCAAGGGTCCCTATTTGGTCAAAGGTGTATACCATTGCCAACTAGAGACTCCCAGTTCTAACATTGGTGGTCAGCGGTGGGATTTCTGGACTTGCATTTGTGACTCATATACTGTAATTGGTGTACACTACTAGTGAGTGCAGACCAAACGCAACCACATACTTTTTTGGTACAATTATTTTTTCCTTGGACTGTTATTTTTCCTGAGAGCTGCCAATTCTTACTGCCATGAGCAGACCAGCATCTGTTGCATCTATGGATTTAGATTTTGAGGAAGAGAGGTTGGAAACCTACAATTTGAAACAGCTCAAGCACCTCTGCAGAAAATTTAAAGTTGCTACCCAAGGCATTTCCAAAAAGAATGAGTGACAAAAGGCGCTGAGGGCCTGGGTGGAAGTGAGAAATGCCCCCGAGCCGGTGGTAGAGCCAGCTGGGGATGCAGATGGGCCGCTGGATAGGCCAGTGTTTCCAGCTAGGGAAGGGGTACTGTCCCCGCCTGACAGTAGCATCTCTTCCAAAGGCCTGTCCCCAAGAGAGCTGGAAGACAGGGAGAGAAATAAGGTGCACAGAATGGAGATGGCCAAGCTCAAGATGGAGGGTCAGAGGGACCTAGAGAATAGCAGATTGTCCTTGGAGAGAGAGAGAATGAGATTGGAACATGAGAGAATGTTGAGGGAGTTAGAGATCAGAGCAAAGGGCTTAGAAATCATTCCCTCTGGTGGCAGCACACCATCTGTGCCTTCAGGAGGCAGGGTATATATCCCCAAGGATGTCATCAAAGATTTCCATAAGCATGAAGATATTGGGCAGTGGTTTGCAGCCTATGAGATAGTAATGTTGGCCCACCGAGTCCCTGAGAAGGATTGGGGAGCGGGGTTGTGGGGCCGCTTTGTGAGTGAAGGGAGGGATACATTGTTAGACCTACCCAGTGAGAATGGGATGTCTTATGCCCACATGAAGGAAGCCCTGATGACAAGATATGGTTTGACCCCAGAACTCTATCGTTCACAAGGGTCATGTGGGAGACTTCGCCAAAGGTGGGCAGTGTCCCCAGCAGAAGAGTGGGGGGGGGACATGAGTAAACAGAGGGAGTTCCAGAAAGGGCCCCAAAGTAATTTCCAAGGGAACCTAGGGAAGGGTTCCCAGCCTCCCCCTGAGAAAAAGTCAGAGCCCCCGACAGGTAAACCTGTTCACAGGGGGCCTGCTACATGTTTTCAGTGTAAGCAAGTGAGACACCATTGGTATGATTCCCCAGTGTCCCCAAAGGAGGAGGCAGACGTTGAGGGGGATGCCCTGGAACCTACAGGGGAGCAGGTTGCTGAACTGAGGGACCTGCCTGAGCTGACCCATTGGCAGCAGGAAGGAGGACCCTCCAGGGAGGAATTTTGTACAGAGCAGAAGTGCCCTTCTCTTGTGGGTTTGCGGCAACAGGCATCCAGCCTTCCTTCTGGGTTTGGCTCATGATGTGCCTTTAGCTGGACAACTGGGGCAGGACAAGACCTTTGAAAGGCTTGTCACCTACTTCTATTGGCCCCAGATGCGGAAGAGTTCAGACACTCATTTGAACGGGTGGGCATTGACATTGTGGAGCCACTGGACCCCAAGACAGCCATGGGCAACAGTTTTATCCTGGTCTTGGTGGACCATGCTACCCGGTACCCGGAAGCCATCCCTCTCAGGACAGTGACGGCTCCCATGGTGGGACGTGTACTGATTGGGATTTTCTCCCATGTGGGGTTCCTCAGAGAGGTGGTGTCAGATCGTTATACAAACTTCATATCTAATTATATGATGTCCCTATGACAGGAGTGCGGTGTTACATACAAGTTCACCACTCCTTACCACCCCCAAGGTAATGGGTTGGTTGAGAGATTCAATCGGACCCTTGTCGGGAACAAATCCTTAAAGCAGTGCAAATCATTTAATCACCACATATGCAACAAAAGGGAGTACAAAACGGTTTATTGTACATGCCAGGCTAAGTCAGCTGGGAGAGTGATGTGCTATGAGCGAAGCACAAGTCAGTCTCAACTTACATACACTTCAAGTCTACTTCTTGAAATACTAATTTTGGCCTAGATCCATATTTAATACAATGTTCACAATAGAAAAAGCTTCCTGCTTTTCCGTTCTGTTCCACCCAGATTACATACATTTATTTCAAGAACAGCTCTTTCCTGTGTCAGTGACTTTTCACGCCAAATTTACAGACTACAATGGAAAACATTCTTGCTGCTCTGAATTTCTTGTTAAATATCCTAGGCAGGACTTTCTCAGCTCAAATACAATGAAGAGGAAACAACACTTAAACCAGTCTGCATTTAGACCTTTTTTTTTTAAAGCAGACTGTAGGTTATTTCCAGATACAATTGTGCAACTCTAACATGCACGTTTAAACAGCATTATACAGTTTTTCTGTGTTTATATATTATTTCACAGTTTGTGGGCAAGTGACAGATAAAACTGAATAATTAGGTTCTAAATCTAAATTAGTGTTTTGATTCCTTTCATTACCCTCTCTAGTCGATTCTTCGACTACTTCCTCACTACCCCTGTGCATTTCTTCCAATTCTATATTTTGCATCTCTTTATTCCTCATTATAGGGAACATACCTCCCACTTTAGCTGTAACCCTCTTGCAACATGCAAAGATAACCTGAAATACTAGGCACATGAATAGCAACAGAACTATTATAGGCAACAAGGCCTTAGACAACCCTGACATCCAGGATGGCACCCAATCAAACCAGCCAGTGAACCACTCATCTGGAGCACCACTTATCCCAATTTTTTATACAATTCAAAATATTCTGTTTGTGTTGAAAAAATAAAGTTGCTCCTTGCATGAATCTCTTTTTTATTTTAATGTGTTACAAGCCACAGCCAACACGTTTTGTTCTTAGACAGAACTTCTTCAGGGCTGTAATTAAAAAAACGTTCATGTATAAAAGCTCAAATATATACATCATATATCCTGGTGTGCATGTGTACAACAACACGAAATTGCAAACATGCATCTCCAAAAAACGTACTAGCCAATTCATTTGATCTGAACACATACATCAACTTTATCTACGGAAAATGTATCAAACCTAACCCGAATCTGACCTTATGGGAACTAGATCCAAAAGGTTACTATCCAATGGTTAGTGCCTGCAATTGTCATGTCATTATACAATGATTGATAATCCATAGATCACAAAATACAAACAGCTATTTCTCCAATTATTATAAATAGTATTGCAATTAAGAATACATCGTCATAGGGTACCAAAAATTATGGCATACAGACTTAAGTACGTCTTGTTGGATGATACAATTGTATTTATATCCATCCTAAAAACTCCGAATGGAGCAACAAACAATGACTCGATTTGTCTGAGGTCCGGTTACACCAAGCGGAAAAAGTGAAAAGGTATAAATATATATACACCACAGAGAATTGAGGCAAAAAGACTGAGCAATGAAGAGGGACATACCAATTGTAGATACTTCTTGGATTGAATCCAATGACAGTTATACGTCAAAAGATTGTTTCTCTTGAGATGGTACTCACAAATCTCCATAGGCAATGAGCACAAGATGATAACCAAAGAAGGAAAAGAGAAAAAAGACCCACTTAGGTCAACACCATGGTTAAGCTTTTATACATGAAAGTATTTTGATGAGTATATTTTTATATATGTTTTTTTAATTACAGCCCTGAAGAAGTTCTGTCTAAGAACGAAACGTGTTGGCTGTGGCTTGTGACAAATTAAAATAAAAAAGAGATTCATGAAAGGAGCAACTTTATTTTTTCAACACAAACGGAATATTTTGAATTGTATACAAAATTGGGATAAGTGGTGCAGCTTTGATTTTGTTTTATTGTGATTTTTAACCTGTTGTTTAGGGTGGTGCCCTTGGACATAGGGAACTTTTGGAGTATGCACACAGACTGACCTAATGGTATATGAAGTACTGGTATCACTTTCATAGTTGGTGCCTCTCTCAGGTGAATTGGTCCACTGTCCAGTTGCATGTGTATGAAAGTACAGCATACTAAATGAAGTTTTTTTACATACTCCTCCTTCGATTGCTGTCATTAAGTCCAAAACATATCTGTTTTCCATTAACCCCGGGCGTAGCACTACGCTTCGCCCACGTAGTGTACGTAGCACTGCCTGCTTCGCACTTTCCGAAGTAGGCGAAGCAGGCAGCGCTACGCACACGCCAGGGCGAAGCGTAGCTGCCTGCCACCCGCCACCCACCTCCCGCCCGCCCTCCTTTTAAATCATATCGGCAATGTAAAATAAATTAAAGTAAAGAGACTTACCTTAAGCGCGGCGTCTCCGGGGCTCTCTCTTCCTCGTTTCTAATTTCTTCTGACAAATGCGCATGCGTGGACGCCCGTGCATGCGCATTTGTCAGAAGAAGTTAGAAACGAGGAAGAGAGAGCCCCGGAGACGCCGCGCTTAAGGTAAGTCTCTTTACTTTAATTTATTTTGCATTGCCGATATGATTTAAAAGGAGGGCGGGCGGGAGGCGAGTGGCACGTAGTGGGGCTACGCGAAACGCGCAAGTGTGCGTAGATTTGGGCACACTACGCGCTGCTTCACGTAGCCCCACTACGCCCACCCTTATTTTCCATCACCATAAGTCTGACTGAACGCAAATCTTCTTTAATTGCATTAAAGCCATCTTCAGTAGCATTTATGGCTTTCATTAGCTCCCACCGGGTGATTTGAACCCAGCGAGCAGTTGCTTTTGCTTGAAACATAGGTATCGGACTTCCCAAAAATGTTTGGGCGTCGTTGAACAACCTATACTCTTTGGGCACATCTTGCCACACTGAAGTTCCAAAGTACTCAGCCATCCTTTTTCTTCTGTGATGATGCAGCAAAGTTGCTGTTTTACTCATGGAATGCAAATGCAAATCTTTTATTTCTTTTGCTGGTATTACCATATATGGAGTATGCAAAGTCACCAGAAAGCAGATTCCGCTCCAGTCGGGGGGTAATTGAGTGTATATTCGAGCTCCACACTGCCAGAAAAAATCCATAAGGCTGGAGGTACTGCCCTGCATATCGGCATTGTAAGTAGTTGAACTGCAATTGAGATTCCATCCCACTTTAACAATCCCATTTCCCTGAAAGCAAAGAGAAAATCTCATTAGTTTCACAGCCAGCTTAGGATGACGTTTAGTTCCAGTCCATGTATATCTCTGGATGTTTTCATCCCATGCTTGCTGACATGATGCTTTTATATCATCAAATTTCAAATGATTTTTTGTTTCTGTCCCATTCCACAAAGATATGGCCCTACATGAAAACCTAGCTCCGGTAATACTTAATACTGGCCTGGCTGCGCAATCTGGGGACAGTGGTTTGGCAGAATAATTATTACAGGTGGATGGTGGATTAGATCTACCTAGAATACCTCGTTCCAATACGGCTTCATCCCAATTTGCATAACTATATTTCTACCCTGCTCCTTTCATTCTGAATATCTCTTTCATTATCTCTGTTTTATCTGTCAAAATTTGCAAAATTTCAGGGGTTGTATCAAATCTGGTTGTATTAACTCTGGCAGTCATAGGACTAACATGCGTTGGCTGTAACTGTGCTTTTATCCAACACAAGAAAAGATGCAATAAACTCTTTGTCATATTAACAGGCACTTCTTCAGGATACACTAAAGGTGGTGTTTCTATGGCATGGGGAATAAGAGAACATACATAACAACTATCATTTTGTGTATTGGTACCTATATCATGCATGCTTTTGTACCACAAATTATCAAGTAGAGAATCATGCAGAGGATGTATATCTGTTTCATTGAAAACAGCTCTACGAAAAGTGTAATACTTCTTCCCTATGGGTGGGATCTTTTGCATCTAGATAACACATAATACAATAGCAAATTATCAGAATAATAATCATAACCACTGAACTCATTATTATACTATGAAAAATATCATTTAACTGTCTCTTCATTGTATAATTTGTTCTTGGACCATTGCCTCCTCCCCTCTCTGTGGGAGTGAGGCCAAAAATGGAATAATGTTCGTTACGTGCCCCCAGTTCCGCATCCCCTCCACTTTTACTGCTGTTGGCGTGCTCTGTGTTACTTGGTAGGGGCCTAGAAACTTGGGATCCTTACATGTTCTTACAAAGTTGCACACAAAGACCCAGGAACCGATGATGATGGCTGTAGACAAGGGAAGGGGTGGTGCAGTACTGTTGGCCTGTTGCAGCGGAACCTGTTTAGAATAAACCTGTACAACTTTCGTTAGGGCAGACATGTATGCATTCATTTCTTGATTCACACAAATGGGGCCGCTCCTATTGTAATGACCTAAAAAATGCTGAGTAGTATTATGTGGATGTGCATGTGGACATCTCACTAAAAGTTACGGACTGGCCTCACACACCACCTGGTGTCATGCTTCATCATCGGCCAGTCCTCGCCCTCTAAAAACTTGGTTTGATAGAGGGCGGGCATACACCTGACGACAGGGATGCACTTCTACCTAAGTGGGGCCCAAAGTGAATAAGTGAGATTAAAAAGCCATTATAGTAACCTCATTTCCTTTTTTAATGATCTAGGAAACTATATGGTTTATAAAAACAAGTGTACGGCGCAATTGGGAAAGTTATTATCCCCTCGCCGTATGAATATTGGTCTGAAAATGGGTCGACATGTTTCTGCCTTATATCAACAGAGGTACTCGGCATTCATCAGGACCTTAGTTTTAAATCAAATTACAGGCTCCACTCTTACCAATACTGTAGTTAAAGGAAATAAGCGGTGGAGGGACTGTAGTCACTCTGTTGTTTATATTGGTCAAAAAGTACCCTACAGCCTTAACCCTATGTACTCCATGGGAGGTGGAGTAAAGGAGAACCCCTGTAGTCAAACTTTCGTCAAGGTGCGTTCTCAGCAGGAACACCTAGTTGTGTACTGTGCTCCTCCCCAATGCATTAATTTCTTGCCAAACACTTTCTGATGCAGACTTAGTATCAGAACGAATCATTTGATTTTGTTTTAATGAAAAATTAGAATGCCTACCTGTTACGACTTGGTGAGGGGTCAAATGATGATCTTTTGAAGGGGCATTTCTCAATGCATACAAAGCAAGGGGAAGGCAGTAAAGCCAATTCTTTGTCAGTGTCTCACAAATTTTTGACACTTTGCTTTTCAATAAGCCATTCATCCTCTCAACAATTCCATTACTCTCTGGGTGGTAAACTGAGGTAAACTGGTGTTCCACTCCTAATAGTGTAGTAATTTGCTGAAATACTGTGTTAGCAAAGTGTTTTCCATTATTGCTGTGTATCGCCGCAGGAAACCCCCACCTAGGTATGACCTCTCTCACCAGAAATTTGGCTGCCTGGTCAGCATCACTCCTGGAGCAGGGTTCTGCTTCAATCCATCGCGAAAATGGACACACCACTACTAAAAAATACCTAACTCCATTGCATTTTTGTATCATATCTACAAAATCTATGTGTAACTATATGAAAGGACTTATTGGTCTTGGAATGGAGGATGAAGGCATTTTTGGTGACCTCTTATTAGAGTACTGATAACACACATGAGATAAAGCTAGAAATACATCAACTAATGGTCCGAGATTAGGGATAAACCAGCTTTTATTCAATTCATAGATCATTACTCTTTTAGAATTGTATGTTGGTAAATGAAGTTTTCGATGGGCTGTTATAAGTAGTGACTGAGGCATTATAACTTTACCTGAAGTTGCTGATCTATAAAGAAGATCTGGAAATCCAGTCACTCCCCCCTTGATTTCCAGAGATCTTTCTCATGTTGTGGTGCTGCATTTTGAATGTATAATAATGCCTCTGTAGAAATATCTCAACCTCATCATCTGCATCTAAAGTGTGCATACTGCATGTTTTCATTGCATATAAACGAGCTTACTTTGCTGTTGTATCAGCAGCTTAATTTCCCTTAGACACCAAATCTGTTCCTTTTGTGTGTGCCTGGCACTTGACCACTGCTACTTGACATGGTATTTGCAATGCATCAATAAGGTCAGCTAAAAGATGTTGGTGCGCTACTGGTGTCCCATCAGATTTAAGAAATCCTCGCTTTTCCCATCTCTTTAGCCCTGAGTGAACTGTGGAAGCTACATATGCTGAATCAGTGTATATTGTTACTGGCTGACCCTGACAAGCCTGTAGGGCCGTTATCAATGCTTTTAATTCAGCCACTTGGGCTGAGTCTTGGGATGGCAAGGGTAAGAGGTACAATGTGTGCAAGGTATAATCAGTAGGTGTACCAATAGCCTCAACAACAGCTGCACCTGTATGTCTTTTACCTGTCTCCTGGTCTATCCATGAGGAACCATCAATAAACAATTGTCGGCCATCAGACAAGGGGTCCTCATGTGCCAGGTGATCACCCTCCTCCAATGTTGCACTACAGTCATGATCAGTGGGCTCTAGTGGGTGCACTAAAAAAGTTGCAGGATTGACTGAGTGTACTCGTTCAATGCAGATAGAACAGTTTGACAGTATTACTTCATAACCTGTTGCTCTTTGAGTGGTCAGTGTACTTTTACTTTTCTGCAGCACAGCAAATGGAGAGTGCTCAACATACAATGTTACAAATGTAACAAATCATCTCTCAATACTCTATTAAACACAGATGGAGACTCACATTAGCCTTGTGGGAGTCTAGAGTACTGGATTTGTTCACCATCAAAACTGAAGGCTGTCAAATAATGACTGTCAGGATGTAAAGGTATGCTAAAAAAAGCATTCTTTAAATCCACCACAGAAAACCATTTGCAGTCACTTGGTATATTAGTTAATATCACAGATGGGTCTGGCACTATGGGGTGCTCTGCTAATACTATGGCATTAAGGGGGTGAAAATCCTGAACCATCCTCCAAGTATTACCTGTAGATTTTTTTACAGGATAAATTGCTGTGTTACAAGGCGATGGACAGGAATACAGGACTCCCTGATCCTTCAGTCTTTGTATTGTCCCTCTAATACCTTCTTTTGCTTCTTTAGACAGTGGATACTGTTTTACACGTGGCAATTGTGCACCTGGCTTCAACTTTATCTTAAATGGTTCTGCAGATAGTATCAGTCCTACCTCATCTGGAGGTGATGTCCAGAGACAAGGTGGAACTGCTGCAAGTGCTTCAATATCATTGGAGGGGGATGGCACAACTGGTAACGTGGACTGTGCATGGTAAACACGTACTAACAAGGGTGCAATGTGTGTATAAACTATCTCAGTCCTGGTGGGATCGTCTGAAAAGACTTCTGAATCAGAAATGTCCCGCGGTCTCAGACCAGGCATAAGAAAAATCAGGACCTTCCAAATTCCTCCATCATTATCTGATGCCACCAGAGCGCCCCACCTTCTGGATATTTCCATGCACTCAAGATAAAGGGTATTCACCTGTCCTAGTTCATCACCACCAGCTTGTCTCCTGAAAATTAGTCTTGGTGGTAATTCCATCCATCTCCCTGAAAGTATTTCCTCTGTCTTCAGAACCGTAAGTACTGCATCTGCTAGCAATTTATAATGCACTGGCTCTGCCCTTCTAACCACATTTTCCTCTGGTATTCTTAGTAAATGTATCCCACATTTCGCTTGCCCTGGTACTTCACATGTCATGGACCCATCAGAGGAAAACCTTATTGTCATGTTTAGTTTAGACATGATATCGCTTCCTAATAAATTTGCTGGTGAATTTGGAGAATAAAGGAGATGCTCCTGCGTTCGCACTCCTGCCACCTCTATGGGCAAATGTGCTGTGTATGGAATGCGCTCTACTTCACCAGAGAAGCCCTGCGTATCCATGGTGGCAGAGGACAATGGAACATTTCCTTCTGAGAGGCAAGATTTTGTTGCCCCTGTATCAACCAAAAAACCATACCTCCTTCCCATTATAATCATTTCTACCATTGGTTCTTCATCTGGGTCTATAGTCCTAGCTACTACAGTACTATTGGGATTCCCTGGTGCGTCCCATCAGGCTGTATAATAAAAGGGGTTTCCACCTTGAACAATCACTCCCCCTTGTCCTTGACTCCCTTTGCTCACCAGTGCAGTAGTCTGCACCTGATGCTGGCCTCCTGCCTGCACAACAGTTGCTGGTGCCCCTTGAATAGGTACGTTAGCAAATTGCTGTTGTGGCATATAAACATGTGGTAGTGGAGTTATTTGTTGTTGAGGATAGGGGGAATACTGATAAGGACCATATTGGGGTGCTGGCCCTGACGTGTTCACATTTTGTCTTCCCTTTCCTGTCCCTATTCCTATCACTCCCTGAGTTTCATCACTCTTCTTAA
Source organism: Triturus cristatus (assembly GCF_964204655.1). Lineage (NCBI taxonomy): Eukaryota > Metazoa > Chordata > Amphibia > Caudata > Salamandridae > Triturus > Triturus cristatus. The sequence continues at coordinate 459,458,599 of NC_140590.1, read as the reverse complement.
AGCGGCATTCAGCAATAAAATGTCCAATATTACCGCAGTAATGGCATATAAAAGTTCTTCTTCCTTGCATCTGTCTCCCCTCTCTTTGACCTCTTCCTTGCTCCCTGTTTGCAACAGGAACCTGCACAGTCATTTATTTTCCTGTCTTTTCCTTCTCATTTTTCTGTATCTTTTGTGTCACCAGTTTAGCTTGGGCTCTGTCACTTTGGTCTTTTTTCTACTCTCCTTTTCTTCCTGTTTTCTACAAATATGTATATTATGTGCTTGTATTTCTGTCCAGTGTTTTACATCTAAAGCCACAACCTGATCTAAACAGTCTTGTATGTCTCCTGGTAGTCCCTGTTTTAAAACATTGTACAATAATCTACAACTATCTCCCATGTCATGAGGTCCTACATCTGCTTCCCACTTTTGCTTCATCATTGTTATGTAGTCTGCACAGGACTGTCCTGGAGACATAGTTTGTGTCATCAATGCCCGAATATCTGGTCGGTCTGGGTACCTATTCCTTAATTCAGTCCCCACTCTAGAGCGCACTACTCCAAAAGCAGGCCCATCATGTTTTCCTTTAGTAATAGTTGCTCCTTGTATCCCTGCACTTCTCATTATACTATCCACCTCATCCCCTACTATGGAGCTCAAAAGGCTCTTTATATCCCCAAGAGCTAAAGGTATTCCAGCTGTTGCATTTTCAAATGCTTTTATCCATTTCCCTGCTCCTTCAAGTAATGGAGGCAGGCTTTTTTTTTAGATTTTCTTTATCCATGTGTTGCCATGGAACATAGACCGGCTGTGCTCCCTGTGTCTTATACACCAGTGGCATCTGCATTACAGCGGTATTCCTGTCACCATGTCCCTCATAAGGTGAGTCAGACCTTAAAGCATATTTCTTCCACACACACAGACTTTGTTGCATGTAATCATAATCCCACTCTGGATCCCCATAACCTTGAAAAATACATAAATCAGCCATATTTATCGATTCAGGGTCAAAGGATCCTGCTCTTGGTCACACTTTCATCTGTGGCACCATACCTGCTGTCCACCCTGCAAGGTTATTACTAAATGGGACAACATTATACCAACTATTTTCTCCCTTTGCTACTATTTCATTGGGTGTCATGTCAATGTTTCCTTTCCTTTCTTTTCTCTGTATAAAACTTGTCATTCCCTGCTTATTTCGTACATGAAGGGCTCTTACTTCAGCTGGAGGGGAACTTTGTCCTAACTCTATCATACCCTCTGCGCGAAATGGACACCCAGACCTTGTTGTACTACTGGGAAACAACTGCTCTCCACTTAATTGTTCTCTAAAAGCACTTTGTTCCTCTAATCTTCTTCTATTCATTTCAGCATTTCTGTTCTCAGCCTCTTGCCACAATTACATGCGTTCCCGGTCAAGACCCCTTCTAGTTTCACTCTCCACTGAGTTTATTTCTTCCTCATCTTTCTCATCCTCTCCTGTCACATTCTTGATTTCAATATCATATCCTAGCTCCCTTACAAATGGCTTTGCATCTGGTTTAAATTATATGGAATTATATATATTTGAACAGTCATCAGCAATAAGGTTTCATCTCTTAATTGTATTCTGTATTCCCTTTACACTGGTGGTCATGTCACGATAACCCTTATCCTCTTCCTGATACATTTTTGTGATCGTGACCCTAAATCAAACTTCACCTGTGGGATGCTAGTACAATATCCATTTTCCTCACTTGAGTTTTGAGGAATCTTGCTAGCCCATTCTAATATATCTTTTGACTTTTGTTCCAGTAATTTTCCATTGTTGTCTTGTCTTAATTTTACTGAAATGTCTCCAGTTAAGGACACTGTTCTCTCATATACTTTTTTCAGGTTTAGGAGGGTCTTAATTAATTGTTTGAGCAAGATCAACCTCCACCATTTTTAATAAGTCATCAACCTTTGGTGTAACTTTGTTTATGTCAGTCAAGGGAATTAATATGGATCTTTTAGCCTAAAGCTGGAACATCAGTGTCCACTGAGTCTATTGAGGTATTGGATTCCTAATTTTCCACTGACAATGATGGATACATACCCTAACGGCATAAGGGCCCTTTAATTATCTCAGAATATGTGTCGGGGGTAGTGCTGTGGCTTCTACATGGGAATCCTGACTGAATATCTTCCATATGTCCAATCTTTTTGTTCTCTTATCTCCTATATATGCTCCTAAGATATATGATATTACATGGGCTATCACTGTATTATCAAAGGAGCCATCTGGTGGCCATGGAACCAGGGAAGTCTTTGTGCCTTCTGCCTATTCTGTCAGAGTCTCCTGGAAATGTGGAAATCATATGGCCTAAAGGAGTCCCTTTGTTTCCCTGCCTCCCCTTGGAAGAGTTCTTAAAGAAAGGCATGACCTCACAATTTTCCTTTTAATCTACCAACAAAACCCTTACTATTCTTAAAGGATCCTGTCCTAATGTAGTTCACACTAAAAAACAGTTAATACCTCTGATAATGCAAGAGAACTCATAAAGTATTACACATGATATAACAACCACAAATCTACATTATATATATCTATGTATGTATTTTGTTTAGAAAAACAACTCGCATAACATATTAATACAAAATGTCAACTTTTTCTCTTCCTCTGACATTTTCCTAATTCAAACTGTCAGGATAGACTTCTTATATAATTCCTATTTCTCTAATAATTCCCCAAGGGAAAGAAAAACAGTCTGCCAAGTTTAACTAAATAAACATCTATTTCTCTGACGATTCCGAAACAAAGGTCTGCCAGGATTAACTAAATACACATCTCCGTTTGTAACAGTTGTGGATCAATACACAAGGATTCGACAATCGCCCTTTTTTCCTACCTTATCTGGCTGCTGCAGACATCCCCCAGACCAGTACCCCTGTCGTCCAAAAAACAGATCTTTCGTATCAACGGGCGTCTGTCATCCTCCTCAAATTGTGCACAACAAAATTAGTTGTCCGTAGGGGCCCGAAGGGGAACCTCCCCAGCGGCAGGCCGGAGCAAAGGGGATCTCTTGGCTGGCTCTGCCACGATGTCGGGAAAATATCCTATAAGCAGTGCAAATCATTTAATCACCACATCTGCAACAAAATGGAGTAAAAAGGTTTATTGTACATGCCAGGCTAATTCAGCTGGGAGAGTGATGTGCTATGAGCGAAGCACAAGTCAGTCTCAACTTACATACACTTCAAGTCTACTTCTTATAATACTAATTTTGGCCTAGATCCATATTTAATACAATCTTCACAATAGAAAAAGCTTCCTGCTTTTCCGTTCTGTCCCACCCAGATTACATACATTTATTTCAAAAATCGCTCTTTCCTGTGTTAGTGACTTCTCACGCCAAATTTACAGACTACAATGGAAAACATTCTTGCTGCTCTGAATTTCCTGTTAAATATCCTACGCAGGACGTTCTCAGCTCGAATACAATGAAGAGGAAAAAACACTTAAACCAGACCGCATTTAGATCTTTTTTTTTTAAAGCAGGCTGTAGGTTATTTCCAGATACAATTTTGCAACTTTAGCATGCATGTTTAAACAGCATTATACCGTTTTTCTATCTTTACATAATATTTCACAGTTTGTGGGTAAGTGACAGATAAAGCTGAATAATTAGGTCCTTAATTTTAATTAGGGTTTTGATTCCTTTCACCCTCAAAGGCATGATAATAGGTCTTGAGGAACCTATGAGGCGCAAGTGCCATACCTTTTTTTGCTTACCGTTAGGTGCCACAGAAGTCCTTAGGGTTCAGCCCCTTTGAACTGCTGTATGTTCACCCGGTAAGAGGACCTTTGAGTCTGGTCAAGGAAGGCTGGGAGCAATCTCCCAGGAAACCTCCCCAGGATGTATACAGTTACATGCTGGCCTTCAGGAACCAGCTTCGGCGATTCAGACAGCTCGCTCAGGCGAATCTGGAAGCCAACCAGGAAAAGATGAAGCGGTGGTACGATCAGAATGCCACTCTGATTGAACTTCAACCTGGTCAGAAAGTTTGGGTCATGGCCCCTGTAGAGCCCTGTGCGATCCAGGACAGGTGGACCAGACCATCTGAGGTGGTGGAGCATAAGAGTGATGTCACCTACCTGGTGAACTTGTGATCTCCTAGGAACCCTTTGCGGGTCCTGCATGTTAACCACCTGAAGCCCCACTTAGAAAGGGCCGAAGTGGGCATGCTCCTAGAGACAGATGATGGATGGAGGAGGAGACCGAGCCTCTTCCTGATCCCCTGTCTGCAACAGAGCAAGATGGGTCAGTGGATGGTGTCAGCCTCTCTGCCACACTGACCCCTGAACAGCAGCAAGATTGTCGCCAACTGTTGGCACAATTTTCTGATTTGTTCTCCCTGGTTCCTGGTGTCACTGAGTGGTGCGTCCATGATGTGGACACTGGGGACAGTCCTCCTGTGAAGCACAAGGCTTACAGAGTGACTGACAGGGTCAGAGCTTACATCAAGGAGGAGGTCTCCAAGATGTTTGCCTTAGGGGTGATTGAGTCCACTAACAGTCCTTGGGCCAGCCCAGTGGTCTTGGTCCCAAAGGCTGTAGTGCCTGGTGCCACACCCAAACTCCGGTTCTGTGTGGACTACAGAGGACTCAATTCAGTCACCAGGACTGACACGCACCCCCTCCCCAGAGCTGATGAGCTCATTGATCGGTTAGGGGCTGCAAGGTACCTCAGCATGTTTGATTTGACGTCTGGGTACTGGCAGATCGCCTTGACTGATGGGGCCAAGGAGAGGTCAGCATTCTCCACACCAGATGGACACTACCAATTCCGGGTTATGCCCTCTGGAATGAAGAATGCCCCAGCCACCTTTCAGAGGTTGGTCAACCAGGTGTTGGCTGGACTGGAGGATTTCAGTGCGTCTACCTGGATGACATTGCAGTGTTCAGAGCCAGTTGGGAAGAACATCTGTGCCACCTCTGGGAAGTGTTGATGGCTTTGCATAAGGCAGGCCTCACGATCAAGGTGAGTAAGTGCCATATCGGGCAGGGTTCCATGGTGTACTGGGGCACCAGGTGGGAAGCGGCCAGGTGGCGCCCCTACAACCCAAGATTGATACCATCCTGGCATGGGAACCCCCCAAGACTCAGACACAGGTGAGAGCCTTTTTAGTACTCACGGGGTACTACAGGAGGTTTGTCAAGGGGTATGGCAACATTGTTGCACCCTTCACTGAGCTGACTTCAAGGAAGCAGCCCAAAAAAGTGAACTGGACTGACACCTGTCAGAAGGCTTTTGACGCCCTGAAGACTGCCATGTGCACAGCACCCGTGCTTCAGGTGCCCAACTTCTTAAAGGTATTCATTGTCAAAACAGACGCTACAGAGAATGGTGTAGGGGCTCTTCTTTCACAGATTAATGAGGAGGGCCTAGACCAACCTGTAGCCTTTATCAGTAGGAAGTTACTTCCACGGGAACCGAGGTGGAGTGCAATTGAGCGTGAGGCATTTGCTGTGGTCTGGGCACTGAAGAAATTAAGACCATACCTGTTTGGGACTCACTTCCAGGTTCAGACAGACCACAGGCCCTTTAGATGGTTGATGCAAATGAGGGGTGCAAACCCAAAGTTGTTGAGGTGATCCATTTCCCTACAGGGGATGAACTTCACAGTGGAACACTGCCCTGGTACAGAACACGCTAATGCTGATAGTCTGTCCAGATTTTTCCACCTTAGTGAAGAGAACTCTCAAGTGGAAGGGTAGTTCTTCCCTCATTTCAGCTGGAGGGGACACGTGTTAGACCTGGTACCATTGGTGTGAGTCTCCCTTCCATTTTTCACTGATTGCCTCCTCTGTTTTTGATATGTTTTGCTGGTTTAGATGCTTTGGGCACTGTGCCACTGCTATTCAGTGCCACAGTGTAAGTGATCCATATGTTAAGTTGATGTATTGATTAGTGACTCCATGATTGGCTATTTGATTTACTTGTCAGACCTTAGTATAGTGCACCATGTGTGCCTAGGGCCTGTAAATCAAATGCTGCTGGTAGACTTGCAGCACGGATTGTGCCACCCACAGAAGCAGCTTGTAAAGTGTGTCTCAGGCCTGCCATTGCAGGGCCTGTGTGCAGTCTGTGACTGCCATTTCGACTTGGCAAGTGCACCCACTTACCAGTCCCCAAAACCTTCCCTTTTCTACATGTTAGCCACTCCTAAGGTAGGCCCTAGGACAGGGTGCATTGTATGTGAAAGGTAGTACATGCCCTAGTGTGTGTGGCATGTCCTGATAGTGAATTACAGCCAATTTTGTTTTCCACTATTGCAAGACTACCTGTCCCATAGGCCAGAATGGGCAGTTGATGATAACATCTTATAATCCTAACTGACCCTGGAAACGTGGTAGAAATTCAAGTTTAGTATGCCTGAACTCAGAATGATAAAATACATCTTTTAGTGAAGTTGGTTTTAACATCCTGTGTTTGAAAATACCACTTTTAGCAAGTAGGTATTTTCTTACCTAACCATCCAGCTTGCCTCTGCTAGCTTCAATCAATCAATCAATCATGGAATTTATATCGCGCACTACTCACCCGGAAGGGTCTCAAGGCGCCTGGGGGAGGGGGTCTGCTACTGCTCGAACAGCCAAGTCTTGAGCTGTTTCCTGAAGGCGAGGTGGTCCTGGGTCAGCCGCAGGTGGACGGGCAGGGAGTTCCATGTCTTAGCCGCCAGGTAGGAGAAGGATCTTCCTCCGGCGGTGGCTCTCTGGATGTGAGGGACGACGGCGAGGGCGAGGTTCGCGGATCGTAGCTGGCGGGTGGGCGTGTAGAAGGTCAGGCGGTCGTTGAGGTACCTTGGGCCCAGGTCGTGGAGGGATTTGTGTGCGTGGGTGAGGAGTCTGAACGTGATCCTCTTGTTGACAGGGAGCCAGTGTAGGTCTCTCAGGTGGCTCGAGATGTGGCTGCGTCGGGGGACGTCCAGGATGAGTCGGGCGGAGGCGTTCTGGATGCGCTGAAGTCTTTTCTGAAGCTTGGCTGTTGTACCGGCGTAGAGGGTGTTTCCGTAGTCTAGTTTGCTGGTGACGAGGGCCTGGGTGACCGTCTTCCTGGTCTCGGTCGGGATCCAACGGAAGATCTTGTGGAGCATGCAGAGGTTGTGGAAGCAAGATGAGGAGACGGCGTTGACTTGTCTGGTCATCGATAGGGAGGAGTCCAGGATGACGCCCAAGTTGCGCGTGTGGTCCGTTGGCTTGGGTGCGGTGCCTAGGGCCGGGGGCCACCAGGAGTCTTCCCATGCGGAGGGCGACGGTCCCAGGATGAGGACTTCTGTCTTGTCCGTGTTCAATTTCAGGCGGCTGGTGTTCATCCATTTGGCGACGTCTTTCATCCCTTCGTGTAGGCTGGCTTTGGCGGTGTCGGGATCTCTGGTGAGGGAGAGAATCAACTGGGTGTCATCGGCGTAGGAAATGATGTTGAGGTTGTGTTGGCGTGCGATGGCAGCGAGGGGTTTCATGTAGATGTTGAAGAGAGTGGGGCTGAGCGACGATCCTTGCGGGACGCCGCAGATGATTTTGGTGGCCTCAGAGCGGAACGGAGGGTGGTGTACTCTCTGTGTTCTGCCGGAGAGGTATGAGATGATCCATTCCAGAGCCTTCCCTTGGATGCCGGTGTCGTTGAGGCGTTGGACTAGGGTGCGGTGGCAGACAGTGTCAAATGCTGCGGAGAGGTCTAGGAGGATGAGTGCCGTTGTATTGTGTGTCTGGTGTGTGAGAGACAGGGGCTGGGGAGACTCCAGGAGACATGGTGAGTCAGCACAGGGCTGAATAGACCTATCTGCATGTAGAGTGATGGGAGGAGTAGCACCTGGGTCTGAATAGGGCTGTGCCGGCCTTCCACAATGCTGGCTCCACCTCCTGTGGTGTGTCTGAGGACCCTGGCCCACACTGACAAAGGAAGAAGGTGTACACTGGCAGAATGCACCCAGAACTGGTTTGAACTAGGTACAGGACCCTTTGCCTTCAGAGGACAAAGGATTTTGCAGTGTAAATATTGTGGAACTAAGGAAGCTGCAGGAGTCTGGACTGCCCCCCTGCCAGTGTGCTTTGTTGCTGGGTTGGCCTGCAGTGGTGTCTTCATTGCCAAGGAAAGGAGAAGGAACTTTTAAAGAACTTTCATCATCTTGCAGAATAATTCTCCAAGGGACTGAACTTGTGCTTGCCTCCTGCTGAAGTCTCAGGGACAAAAGACTTCACCCCTAGCTCCCGTCTGAATTTCCTTGCTGGGAATTCTGTCAACAGAAGCCTGCGTGTTTCTGGGAGCTGGAAGTGCGACTCAACGAGAAGAAGCGTGCCTGAGTCGCAGCTGTTGCTGTCGCATCGCCGAAGAAGCGTGTCGCCACCACAGAGTTTGCCGCCGCATCACCAGAGAAGCGTGCCTTCGTCGCAGCTGTTTACCGATGCATCACCGGAGAAGCGTGTCGCCACCATGAGGGTCGCCGTCGAATCACTGGAGAAGCGTGTCTTAGGGCCTGTCGTGGCTCCAAAGTTACAGGGTTCGCCGCACGGCCACTGGGCGTGCACGCATTGTCTTCACGTCGTCGCATCGCATCAACGGCGCCATCTTATCGCATCGCACCGGATTGTCACATCGCATCAAGGCTCCATCTTATCGCATCATAGCCGGAACGCAGTACGAGAATCTACCCATCACCTCCTCTCCGGTAAGGAACAAGACGCATCCCCTACTCTGCGCAAGCATTGAGGAGCGATGCATCGCCTCACCCAAAGCAAGGAACCAACGCATTACCCTCCCTGCTACCTTTTGTCTGTTTTGCGTTACGCATCCAGGTACTTTTGTGAGAAACGTGTCGCATTTATCATCAACTTGAACTAAGGTTCTTCTACCATCTTTAAGTCTATTTTGAGTACAGTATTGTGGATTTTTGTCATTTGTGGTCTTGTGTTAAGTCTATATAAAGAATATTTATTTTTATAAAACCTGTGTGGTGTCAATCTGTAGCGTTTTCACTGTGTTACTGTAAGTGTTCACAAATGCTGAACACACTGTATTTGAGATAAGCCTGTCTGCTCATGCCAAGCTACCAAGGGGGTGAGCAGGGGTTATCCAGGAGTGTAATCCCCTTTCCCTGACTAGAAGCAAGGGTCCCTATTTGGTCAAAGGTGTATTCAATTGTCGACTAGAGCCCCCCAGTTCTAACACATAGTATAGACTAGTTCCTAAGACTTAGGTCACAATGAAAGAGCTGGCATATGTGTCACTGAGATCTTCCTCTCTGGGGATATGTGGACATCTGGACTACCTAATGGGATATCATACTATGTCTGATTGAGTTAGTGTGGTATGTACTGCCATGCAGGAAGAACTCCTCATGGAGAGCTAGAAAATATGTGCAATCTTATTAATGAAAAAGAAAAAAATTTGTTTCCTAAAAATAAAAATGAGCTATGATGTGATTAGGCCTGGGCGGGAAATTCCGTTCCGTTCGCGGAATTTGCGGAATTTGGGTAATTTTGCGTTCTGTGGAGAACGCGGAATTGCCAAAAATTCCGTAATCCGTGGCTTCGCGGAATTTTTTGCTTGTTCTCGCTTTCAAAATGCATGTTGAAAAGATATTTCCCCCCGAGCACGCAAACAGCGTTTGCGAACAGGAAAAAAGCATTGCGAACGGGCGGAACAAGCAATTCCGCGTGTTCGCGGAACTCTGCGTGCTCGCGGAGATTTTTTACCGTTTCGCGGATCTTTGCGTAGCCCGACTACGCAAATTCTGCCCACCCCTAGATGTGATACAAGTCAACCAATCAATAGAATGGTAAAGAGCTTATGCTCCAGTGGAGGGTCAAACACAAGAAATTAACGGTAAACGTAAAAAGCCATTGACTAAGAAGCAAGGTAATGAAATTGACAACAAAACTAACCAATGAAACCAGTGGCAGGCTCTAAACCTACTGTACATTTTTGGTATAGACTGCCAAAGGTCTTTAGCATCTAGTTGTCTAGTAGGTAAGACCTAAAAATATGGAGTGACTCATATGTTATTAGCAATTATTTAACTTGACTTTAGGTTGCTGTATTCCTTTACTAGATGTTGCTAAAATGCTTTTTGAAAAGTATCAGCTTGTACCATTTGCTAATAGAGATCCAAATGCGACCATCAGATTAAATTAGCCTATGTTTTCCTGCCTTTCTTAAGGAGTCAGTTAAAGGTATTATAGTGTCTTTGAGTAGGTTGGAATGCCTACGAGCTGTTTTGCTGAGTAAGCAAGACTTGTTTGACAGGATATTCTAAAAATAGTTCCAGTGTGCACGGGTGCTTTGAGAATAAGGAGCCGCAATAACAATGATGTTGATAAGATCTGTGGAATCTGTGGCATTTCCATCCTGCAGAAGATGAAACCTAAGCACTCGGAGAGAAAACGCTCCCTTGCCATATTTCCGTGTATAGTGATATATTTATGCAGATATGGGACTGTGCCAATCAAGCAACAGGGTTAATCGAAGGACAAGACCAAATATGCTGCCATTCCATTCAGTGCCGTTTCCTTCGCAAGACAAGTCCCGAAATATTGTTAATCTGTCATGTAGGTCAATTCTTGAAATGCTTCTTTCAGTGTTTTTTCGTTATTCTGCTAGCCTCCTGGTTAAAGCCACAGGGACATAACATATTCACAACCGCCTGAACCAGCACCCAGATTAATCAGGAGCAAAATCCGGACTCCTAGGTGGTGCCTGTCAGGTGCCTGACACTTGCACTGGCCTCAGAGAGGCCAGATTTAGGTTTTTGTGCTCTTTGAGACCGCAAATGAGCCAGTTATCACCGAAACTCTTGTCACTCCCACAGCCTCCAATGCAAAGGTTCATCATCCTGAGACTTCCTGCTACAGCATTGACCACTCACGGAGAGTGCCATTGCAAAGCACTGACCCAACAGCTCGCAATGACAACAGGATCCTCATGCTACAGCAACACCCACCTGTGATGCCCAGCCTGATCTTCGTGCTACATCGATGACTGTCCGTGACACTTTCCTGCTCCTTGGGACTCTTTGCGCTGGACTGAGAAAATAACTTTTCAGTGGACCAACCTGGTCCCTGTATCTGACCCGTGCTCTATCGCGGTAGGCATGAACTTGTGACAATTTTATCCCAGTCTCACATGATGAAAGAGCCGTGATTGGCGTTTTGGGTTTTTGGGCTCTCTTTTCATTAAAACCTTTAAAATTGAATATCTCTCATTCTACTGCTTGGAGCTTTGTAATTTTGCTCATGTTTTATTTATTTAAAATTACTCTATTTTTCTAACCTGGTGTGGGATCCTTTTGTGGTGGGTTTTCACTGTGTTACTGTTTGAAGTGTTGCACAAATACTTCACACATCGCCTCTGAATTAAGCCTCACTGCTCTGTGCCAATCTACCTAAGGGTTGAGCGCAGGTTAATTTAGGGTTTGCTTGTGACACTATGCTGAAAAGAAATGTGGTTACTGCTTGAGAAGGGTTCCACTCTCCTCAACCAGTAACCCAATTTCTTACAGTCGGGTCTAGCTTGTGCTATAGAAAACCCCCCAAAAAAGAAATAGTACCTCAATCACAGCGCAAGCAGCAGGCGAGCACTAATTAAGAGAAATCAATCTGTACCTGGTCTAGGCGCTGCAAAAAGAAAATTAAGTGATGCAGGAAGAACTCCACATGGAGAGCTGGAAAATATGTGCACTCTCATTAATGAAAAAGAAAACAATAGTTCCCTAAAAATGAGCTATGGTGTGATACAAGTCTGCCATTCAATCGGATGGTAAAGAGCTTATACTCCAGGGGAGGGTGAAACACAAGAAATGCAAGGAAAATGAAGAAAAGCCGTTGACTAAGAAGCAAGGTAATGAAATTGACAACAAAACTAACCAATGAAACCAGTGGCGGGCTCTAAACTCGCTGTAAATTTTTGTTATGGACTGCCAAAGGTCTTTAGCATCTAGTTGTCTAGTAGGCAAGACCTAAAAATATGGAGTGCCTCATATGCTATTAGCAATTATTTAACTTGACTTTAGGTTGCTGTATTCCTGTACTAGATGTTGCTAATATGGTTTTTGAAAAATATCATCTTGTACCATTTGCTCATAGAGATCCAATTGCGACCATTAGATTAAATTAGCCTACATTTTCCTGTCTTTCTCTAGGAGTCAGGTAAAGGTATTATATGTCTTTGAGTAGGTTCGAATGCCTCAAGCTGTTTTGCTCAGTAAGCAAGACTTGTTTGACAGGATATTCCAAAAATAGTTCCAGTGTGGACGGGTGCTTTGAGAATAGGGAGCCGCACAAACAAGGCTGTTGATGAGATCTGTGAAATCTGTGGCATTTCCATCCTGCAGAAGATGAAACTTAAGATCTCTGAGAGACAATGTTGCCTTGCCATATTTCCGCATATAGTGATGCCTTTATGCAGGTATGGGACTGTGCCAAAGTGTGATCAAGCAACAAGGTTAATCAAAGGACAAGGCCAAATATGCTGCCATTCCATTCAGTGCAGTTTCCTTCCCATGACAAGTCCCGAAATATTGTTAATCTGCCATGTAGCTGAATTCTTAAAATGCTTCTTTCAATTTTCTTTTGTGAACTTAATGTATTTTTCACAAGCACTACGGTTACTACTCAAAGTTAGGAAAGTTTTTTGCATATAGGGTTTTACGTCCCAATCATTCAATTTCAATGCCCAAGGGAAACGATTAGAATGAAAAGAGTAGGCTTGTCTCCCGTTATCGTGGCACTTCTTGAGCTATCGCTGCCTTAGCTCCTTGGTGACTGCCGCTTCGCTAAGCAGCCCCCAAGCTGCCATTTCGAATCCGCAAGAGGTCACCTTCTTGTTGGTATTTTGGCCACATTCCACATTAGCCAGTATCAGTTGCAAAACATTTTTTCGTTAAACTTTGTATTGTCTTAGCCTATAATTGTAGTTACAGTGGTGATTTAAAGTCCTTTTCGCAACACTTTTGGGGACTTATTTTGTTCAGCTGGTTGCACCATTTCCCTCCATTTTCACAGGCACGGCTCATGGAGAGTTAAGGACTTGTATTGACTTTCGTGCCCTGAATAAAGACACTGTAAAAAACTGTTATCCTCTACCATTGATATTTGTACTTCCAGATCAGGTAAAAAAGGTGGTAATCTTCATTAAGTTAGATCTTAGGGTAGCTTATCATCTCATTCGCATAAGACAATTGGATGAGTGGAAGGCCGCCTTTTGAACAAGATATGTATTGTTTGAGTATCAGGTAATGCCCTTTGGGCTCTGTAACGCCCCGCTGCATTCCAATGTTTCCTCAATGATGTATTGAGGGAATTTCTGGATTTATTCGCCATAGTCTACATTGACGAAATTTTGGCTTATTCATCTAACCATGATGACCACAGTCAGCATGTACGAAGGGTGTTAACTGCATTGCGGAAAAATCACCTTTTCTGCAAACTCAGCAAATGCGAGTTTCATGTAGCCCAAGTTGAGTTTTTAGGGGTAATGCTGTCAGCACAAGGACAAGAGATGGCTGAAAGAAAGATCACAGAATCGGCCCGTTCTGACGAATGTTCGAGATGTCCAATATTTTTTGGGCTTCACAAATTTCTATTGCAGGTTTTTTAATCATTTTTCTGATGTGGTTGCCCCGATAACTAAGTTACTCAGAAAGAAGGTGCAATTTAGTTGGACTCCAGAAGCCAGTCAAGCTTTCAGTAACTTGAAAGAAGCTTTTACCTCAACTCCCATTCTAGCTCATCCCGATCCAGAAAGACCTTATTTGGTGGAAGCAGACGTCTCGGAAGTAACTATCGGAGCTGTTCTCTCTCAAAGAGGTTCAGAGAACGGATTATTGCATCCAATTGCTTTTATGTCAAATAAAGTTGAATGATTCTGAAATAAATTACACCATTGCAGAAAAAGAGCTTCTAGGAATACGAGATGCCTTCAAGGAATGGAGACATTACCTCATGGGAGCAAAACATAAGACCACGGTATACACGGACCACAGAAACTTACAGTTCATGACAGCAGCTTGTCTTTTAGACAATTAAGGTGGATGTTGTTCTTTGAAGAATTCCAGTTTATACTCACAAACAGGCCAGGGAGAGAAAATCGAAAGGCTGATGCCCTTACTAGGCACAAAATGACAGAAATACCAAAGGAACAAGTTACACATTCCATTATTCATCCCCAAAAGACTCTTTGTGTTCTGCAAACAGACCAGTTCCTTGACAAGGTAGCCAAAGCCATTAAGGATCCGAAATGGAGAAATTGGTTGACATGCAACAAGGAATGGAAGGTAAGAGAAGGACTACCCATTAGAGAAACGCATCTATTAGTATCTACTGAAGAACTTCAGAATTAAGTTATGCAGTGGTGTCATTCGGCACCGATTGCCGGACATAATGGTGTAGAAAAGACAAAGGAACGAATACTAAGACAAGTCTGGTGGCCATCTATTCAGAAAGATGTACTAAACATGATCCTTCAGTGTGACGTATGTCTGCAAATGAAACCTGACAGAGGAAAAACGTATGGACTACTCCGTCCATTACCAACACCTGGAATACCTTGGGAGCATATCTCATTAGATTTCATTGTAGGGTTTCCCAAAGATCAGGGTTGCACAACTATCCTAGTGGTAATCGATAGCTTGACTAAAATGGGTCATTTTATCGCTTGTACTAACACTCCAAGTAGCACAATTGTTGCTCAAACACATATTAAGGTTGCATGGACTTCCGAGAATCATCATTTCTGACAGAGAAACGCAGTTCACTGCACAGTTTTTGAAGGTTTGGTGCTCCGCTCTGCAAATCTCATCCAATATATCTACGAGTTTCCATCCAGAGACAGAGGGACATACCGAAAGACTTAATCAAACTCTGAAACAGTACTCAAAATGCTATGTGGACAGCAATACTGAAGCCTGGGTGGAATGGCTATGGATTGCAGAAGTAGCACACAATAGTACCCAACATAGCCCCACTAAGTTAGCTCCTTTTTTGTACCTATGGCTTTCATCCTCCTTTCTTACCTTCAGTACGTCCAGGAGAAGGGCAAAAGATTCCTGAATTACAGGTAAGGGTTAAACACATACAAAAGATGATGAAAATCACACAAACCAATATCAAAGAAGCTAAGGTCAGGTATAAAAAGCAGGCCGATAAACATTGAAGAACTGAACCTCAGTATAAGTTAGGAGATGGCGTTTGGCTGTGTACGGGGAATATACACTTCAGGAAGTATAGTATTTTTAATGCTCGGTATATCGGACCCTACAAGATCATCAAGGTGGTCAATCCTGTTACTTTAAAACTTGCATTGCCTAAACATATGAGGATACATCCTGTGTTTCATGTTTCTTTGGTTAAACCTTCCTATACTCCGGTTCGGAAACCCACAGCACCTGTGTGGGTAGACCAAGAACCAGAATATGAGGTACAAGCTATTGTAGACTCTAAGAAAAGAGGGAAAGATTGTGGTATTTGGTCTCATGGAAGGGTTATGAACCTGAGGAAGATTCCTGTGAGCCAGCTACTGGAGTACATGCTCCGAGTCTGGTAAAAAGATTTCACACTTCAAATCCCACTAAACCAAAACCCTGACAATGTTCCCCTTGGGAGGGATGTACTGTTACGTGAGGCACTTGCGCGGAACATTGTCAGTTTCAAAATCGAAATCCCCTCTCTGAACCACATTTCCCAGAAGGCTAGAACCACTTCCAGGGCCACATAATGAAGTGCTTCAGCAGCAGAGGCAGCGATTTATTGAATCCACGGCAGAGGACCGAATCCAGTTATTCCTTCCATGGAGGGGAATACGGACGAGTGCTGCGGCGAGTCTCCTGTGGTGGAGTAAGGGTGCATCGGCACTGGAGTATTGATTGGTGAATCCGTGTTTGGCTTTGGCGAGAATTTCCAGCAGAAGCATTTTTTCTGCTTTATTTGTATTGGATCTTAATTCCTGTTTGTGCAGTACTCACAGTTGTGAAGGCAACGGCCCGAGTACCTGCATCTTGTTTATACTGTGTATTCCAGCCATGATGGAAACGGCGTGTTTATGGAAAAGACTTTTCAATTCCTCAAAGCCGAAGCCACGTTGAGAAATGGCAAGGAGATGTGGGTGTTACCTTAGCTATTGCTGAAGCCTTGTTGAGAAACGGCATGAACGTTTTGCTCATTTGGAATTCCATACAAATGCCATGTTGGAAAAGGCATGATGATTTATTGGACATTTCCTATATATATTGTTATACATCTTCATGCATATCATTTCAACCACTGACTTCTTTTTACTGCTACATTATTACTGGTGAATTTCATTTATAGAGGACAATCTAAACATTGATTCCCTATTTTGTTTCATGCCTTGTAGTAACAGAGGTCAAAAGGATACTGTGGGAATTCCCCATGTGAAGCAATTATAAGCACATAAAAAGGTGGGTATTCAGGAGGGTTTCTTTAGAAGGTTGTGCATCGAACCAACTCTGAGGTATCATATGAACTGTGTGAAGCTATCAGAGCTGACAGCTGTGCTGCTTAAGGACTGCCACTCTGTTGGACTGTACTCTGCTGGACTCCTGCTCTGCTGTCCTGATCTGCTGCCTTCTTGACTGGGTGAGAAGGACTGAACCTGCATCTCTTGAACCCAAATCTCAGAGTGATTTCAAGAGCTAGATGGCTGTCTTCCTGATCTGAAGTCCTGGGGACATAACAGGCTTCCAACCACCTTCCATCTGCACCTGGACTCTGCCATTTGTGAGTCTACCCTGCCAAGTGTTATTGGACCCTTGGAAGTGAGCTTAAGGTGCTCTGCCATCCACTGTGGATCCAGCAGAACAGACACATCTCCTCTGCTGCGCGGCACGAACCCAAGCAAAACTGACGCAGCACTGCTACTGCATGGATTGGACCCATCGCAAAGACCCATAGATCGATCGATATATCTATCTATCTATCTATCTATCTATCTATCTATCTATCTATCTATCTATCTATCTATCTATCTATCTATCTATCTATCTATCTATCTATCTATCTATCTATCTATCAATCTATCTATCTATGTTAAAATAATTTTTAGAGCGCACGTACACCGATTGGTTTCTTGGCGCTGAGTATAGATGTAGCTGAGCCCCGGTGAGACTATTCATATGCCTCAACAAAGAACCATGTTTTGAGGAGTCTCCTGAATGCAAGTAAGTCTGTGAAGGATCTAATATCATAGGGGAGGGCATTCCAAAAATGGGGCACCAACACTGGAAACCTGCTGCCACCTAGTCTCTTCTGTTTATGGAGAGGTATGACCAGTACCTTCATGTGGGCAGATCTATCTATCTATCTATCTATCTATCTATCTATCTATCTATCTATCTATCTATCTATCTATCTATCTATCTATCTATCTATCTATCTATCTATCTATCTATCTATCTATCTATCTATCTATCTATCTATCTATCTATCTATCTATCTATCTATCTATCTATCTGTATTTGCTAGCCTCTATTTGTAATAAAGATTTACAAAAACCATACTAAAGAGCATTAGCAAAAGCAAGAGGCTGGCAGTCAACTCCAGATCGATTGTTTTTTTTTTTTTCAAGTCTTGCTTTAATCAGGACTTTTTACATTTACTAAAATTATCTGCACAAAAAAATAGTTAGTTTTAGGGGCTTTCGGCCAGACTATCCATTAGTCTGTGTCATTCACATTTTTCTCTCACCCACTGCAGCATGAATAATGGGGTAGTGGGTAAGCCCACTTTAGCCGTTGGATGACTTCAATGTGGGTTACAGCCTGCTGCCTTTTCGAAAAGAGCACATCCACAGACAAAGTACTTCACTTTAGTGTCAGGAACTACTGTAATAATGTGTGCTTTATTTAGACTACATTTTTTTCATCTTTAGCCAATGTTTTGCTTAGATTAATGAAGGCCTAGCAGCTTCCTCAACAATAATGTTGGTGGCCAGCGCCAGATCTATTGGCATTGCCAATGCTTTAGGTTTTCATTGACAGTGCATTTGTCTACAGACAGTGTTGTTTCCAATTCCTTGACAAATGCGTAGAGTGGGCTTTGGTTACATCTAGAGGGGTATTTCTCTCCCACCACATGCTATTGGAAATTTAGTGTTTCAGCCATTTCCTCTGAAGTGCTTGCATTGCAATGCATGAGTGACTATTTTATATCAGAAAAGTACAAAGACTCACGCATTATTGTTTTTATCTTACAGATTCACTGTATACAGAAATCAATGGTTTTTGTTTTCTTTTTGCTTTTACACTGCAGCGTGTCTTTTAAAGCAAGCCTGATCTGTTTCCTTGCCAATACTTGTTTAATGGACTAGCAGTCAAAATACTGGCCGATTTATAGCTTGTTCGCATATGAACATTTCAATTCTGGCAGGATAGCTCAAATAACTGTGCCCTTGCCAGTACAACGTGTTCAGCTGAAGGGCACAGGTGTGAATCTTGACAAGGCTGACTCCTAAAAAGATTATTGAGTCGTCCACTCTACCAAAACTAAATATGGTATTCCTAACACCTGCCCCTGACAGAGCTTACCTGGCAGAGGTGCTTTAAGTAGTGCTGGAAAAATAAAGTTCTTAGCTTGAAGACGTAGTTCCATTGTTATCAGGCTACATGTGTTTCTAGTTTCACGCTGAGTTTTTCACTTTAAAAGATGCTGGCTTAGAAAGTTGTTTTTCGTGTAGCTTGGAAGAAGGAGTCTTCACTAATGCCATTAATAATTCTATTATTATAGATACATTAGAAGATTGGAATGCAAAGAGCTTTATTAAAGATGATAGAGTGGGTCCAGGATCAGATTGGCTTATAAGGCAATCCGGCATTGCCCGATGGGATGGTCTGACATGTCAGTGTGTGGGACGGTTTTTTAGAAGGTTATGGGCCTGTTTTATGGCCAGGTCAATCGCTTTATTCTGTTGAATTTCATGATGTTACCACAAACATTGCCTGCTACAAGCACAACTGCATGCAGTCTCCTATACCTTCTAAAATACAGATACAGCGTGTCTTTACAAGTTCAAAACTGGTATGATTTGCAATTGTGGGCCTCTTTTTTTTTAGCAATCTGGTTCTGTAACAGGGGCCACTTTTATTTTTTTGCCAAGCCTTTTATATGTCCCTGTCCAACCCTGAGTGGTTCAGGGCCAATAATTGCTCTGACATTCCGATGTTTGTTTTTCTATTTCTCCCCTTTCAATTTGAAACCTTTCCACCCTCGGTAGGTGGAATATTCTAATTGCCTCATCACCCCTTTGCTTCGTTCTAGAATAGTTTTTAAATGCTGTCTCCCTTGTTATATAGCTTGGGCCTGTAACTCAGGTTCAGGGGGTTTAACAACTGGTATAGCAGAGGGCTACAAAGCTATAGTAGAATGCTTGAACGCTAGTAGCCCCATTGAAGACAATGGAGTCACTCAGGGCCAGAAATGGCTAGTACAGTCAAGCTTCAACATTCAAGTGTTTGTCATTCTGTTTCATCCTATTTGATTTTGGACATTCTGCCCCAGTAGATGGACTGTTCTAAAGCTTTAAGGCCTTTCCTACTCTGCTCTAAGGAAATTTAAAGACCCTTTCCATTGTAATAGTTTTTTTCTTGACGATCAGGCATAGAACTTGGGTAAAGCAGTGGCGGCTCCTCTATGGCGGAGGAGCGTCACCCCACTGCTTTTAAGCAGTGCACATAAAAGAAACATAAAATGATAATCACTTTGAGTTATTATCATTTAATGTTTCCGTGCTGCTTTGCGGGCAAGCGGGCTGCTCTGCTCTCAGACAGTGCACATGACTGTTTGGCCGGCCCCCTGGGACTAGCCAAACAGTCATGTGCACTTTCCCTGTTCTCCACCCAGGCTGTATTACGCCTGGGTGGAGAACATGTCCAGGCCCCCATTCCCTGGCTGAGCGCCGAACCACGATGCTCAGACCAATCACAATGCTGCATTGCAGCATTGTGATTGGTCAGGAGAGCCTGGATGCTTACCAATCACATGCCTCAATGCATTGCAGATTTGTGATTGGTCAGGGGAGCCTGGCTGTGCTTCCTGTTCTTGGAGTCTGATGGAGGAGAGCAGGAGCAGAAACGCGGGACCCGTGGCAAGGAAGTGTTTTTTTTTTTGTTGTTTTTTTACTTTATGCCTCCCCCAACCCCGCGCCCGCCTGTAGAGGGTCAGCGGTATAGATGTTGGGCTGGGTGGAGTTAGGTGGGCCAGAGGAAGAGGAGGAGCTAGGACAGGACAACGGCAGATAGAGTAGGGACAGGGAAGGTGATGGATGCAGCTTAATAAAGTTAGACATATACATAGTCCTGGTGTCTATTCTTATTGCTGCTGGACATCACAGCTGGCGACGAGGGTGGGATGCTGCAGCCCAGTGTCCCTAGAAACTGAAAACGACGTGCCCCTGTCCCGTGGTGCAGCCGGGGAAGAAAACGTGCCCATTGTCGAGCGCCGAAGTGAGGCGGAGCAAATGGCGCCAGAAGTGTAAAACAGAAGCGGGATCCCACCCCGACGAATGCTGCCGGCTTCTGAAGCTGTTATCGGCTGCACCGATGCGGTAGACCACGTGAGTGCCGGAGCGCTGTTACGCGTTAATTGAGACCCTCACGCCTGATGCGTGATAAACGGCACGTGAGCGGAGAAGAGCGTCGGGAGCCCACCCCGAGCTTGGTGTGCCAGTAAATGACTCCTGGGATGCTTGTGAGGCATTAAAATTGGTGGTAAATGCAAGGCACTGATGAATAGTGTGGCAAAGGGGCTGAGAGCAGCAGGCCAGGCCTCGTGAGAGTGAGAAACCAGGTGCGGCGGCCATCTTGAAGTCAGGCAGTCATCCGTGGGACATCTCCATAAGAATCAGTGGGGCGGCCATCTTTGAGTCAGGCCAGAAACTAAACAAGCACTCGACAAGCCAAGAGACGGAGTAGTCTGTCCGGAGAGTGGTCAGGCATCTGCTGAGGCAGACGAGGAGGAACGAAAAGTGACCAGGCACTGACTCCACGCAAGCTAAGAACAGACGGACGAGTTGGGGGCGTGTTGCCACCATGTCGAACCACAACTCGCCGCAAAGACCCGAAGCCACACCGATTGTGACAAGCGTGTCACACCTGCGCCCACCGGAGCCGCTACCGTTGACGGTTGGGGAGAGTATGGGCCCCAGATGGCAAGAATGGCTCGAAGATTTTGAGGATTACATTAAAGGGTCAAAGGTGACCGAAGATGAGGACAAAGTGATTGCACTGCGCAATCTGGTCGGCAAAGAGATTAGCAAGATCATCAAAGAACTACCTCGTGCGGACACCGGAACTTATGATGAAGTGCGTGAGGCGCTCAACAGGAAGTTTCTGCCGAAACGAAATGTGGATTATGAGAGGTACACCTGTCATCAAGCTCGTCAAGGGAAAGAAGAGGTGATGAGTTCGTTCATAACACGACTGCGTCGATTGTCCCGATATCGCGACTTTGATGCGTTTTCAACGGATGATGCCATCCGGTTGCAGATCATTGATGGGTGTCAGTCGGAGACACTGAGGAGAAGGCTGCTGAGGAAAAGTCACAACCTAGAAGAAATAGAAGAGATGACTCGAGTGTATGACCAGGCGGAGGAGCAACCCAAGAGCATGGAAGCCGGGCACCCTGAAAGACGGGAGCAAGCATGCCGGGTGCAAGACAGTCACCGACGCAGACACTCGAAGGAGCGCCGGTACCACTCTAGGCCCTCCTCGCGCCAGAGGTACACTGAGCACAGAAGACACGGATCGAGGAGGAAAGACAAGAGACAGGAAGGGGGAAAGAAGTGCTACAGATGTGGATATGACTTCCCGCACCGAGAAGCGTGTCCAGCCATGGGGCAGCAATGCCGGAAGTGTGGGCGAACTAATCATTTTGAGGCGACTTGTGGTGAATATCGCCGGGAGAGGAAGGATGACGCCGACTCGGTCGGACACCAGGCGACACCACGTGAAAGCGGTACAAGATCGGCCAAAGTTGTCCTCCAGCTCATCTCATTCCAGCCGGTAATCGAGGAGATCTCGCTGGGCAAGAAGGTCACCATCTGTGGACTCTCGATCAGGGTCGTGCGAATCCGAGTACACGTTTGAGTATGCCAGCATGGTTGCCGATCCAGACCAATTGAAGACCTACCCAAGACTGGACATCAGTGTGGGCAATCATGACATGCAGTTTGTCCTGGACAGTGGGGCATCACTGAATTACATCCCGGTGACGGAGTACAAAAATATGAAGCCACCACCACCGTTGTGCCCGGCATACGTCCGAGTCTTCACTTGGATGTCCAAGAAACCACTCCCCTGTCTAGGGAAATTCCAAACCACTCTTCGACACCAGAACAAATCGATATCTGCTGTAGTACACGTAATTGATGGCCCGGAAGCTGATTGCCTCCTCAGCTTACCGACGGCCGAGAGACTTCGTCTGGTTGAGATCTTATACCATGTCAGTGGGGATCAGGACATACTACACAAATTCCCCAAGCTGTTCACGGGGTTGGGAAGGCTGAATAAATGTCAAGTCCGGCTCCACATCAATGAGCAGATCCGACCTGTCGCTCAACATCCCCGACGGGTACCATACCACCTTCAGCAGGCTGTGGAGGATGAGCTGCAAGAACTGCTCGCGTCAGACATCATTGAAAGGACTGATGGCCCCACCCCATGGGTGTCACCCGTAGTCATCGTCCCCAAGAAGGGCACTTCTGGAAAAGTGAGACTGTGTGTGGACATGCGGCTTCCCAACACCGCGATTGAGCGTGATGACATCCTAGGCCTCATTTGAGCGATATGATCGCTGCGTTGAATGGGGCCAGAGTGTTCTCAAAACTGGACTTAAACAAAGGCTACCACCAGCTGGAACTACATGAACGGTCCAGGTACATAACGACGTTCGCGACACACCTGGGTCTGTATCGTTATAAACGATTAAGCTTTGGCATCTCTTCTGCTGCGGAGATCTTTCAGGAAGCAATACGCCAAACCATATGTCACATACCTAACACGCTAAACTACAGCGATGATATTCTTGTGTATGTTCCAACGTCCAAGAGCATGACAAGGCCCTTGATAGAGTATGCCATGCTCTCTTGGACGCCAACCTGACATTGAACAAAGAGAAGTGTGAGTTCCATCGGTCCACACTAAAGATCTTTGGGCATGTGTTTTCTGGAGCAGGGATGAAGCCTGACCCTGAGAAAGTGCTGGCTTTAAACGACACCAAGAGCCCTCAAGATGTTAGTGATGTCCGTTCCTTTCTGGGCATGGCCAGTTATTGTGCGAGGTACATTAAGGACTATGCTACCATCAGTCATCCACTTCGCACTCTCACCAAGCAGGGACAATTGTTCAACTGGACCCGTCAGTGTGAGCAGGCCTTTCAGGACATCAAACGGGCAGTTGAGACAGCTGACAACTTGGCATACTTTGACCCCAAACGGAAGACGGAAATAACCGTGGATGCCAGTCCGGTGGGCCTAGGGGCGATCCTGGCTCAGTATGACCGCGAGGAGGATCAGAGACATATCGTGGCGTATGTAAGTCGCAGTTTGTCTGACACCGAAAAGGCCTACTCTCAGCCAGAGAAAGAGAGTCTGGCGGCCGTCTGGGCCTGCGAACACTTCCATGTGTTCATCTACGGCAAGCACTTCAGGATGGTGACAGATCACCAGGCGCTCGTCACCATATTTGGAAATCCACGGTCGAAGATGCCACCTCGGATAGAGCGGTGGGGCCTGCGTTTGCAAGAGTACACTTACACCATACTGTACAAGCCGGGCAAGTCAGCCAACCCGGCCGATTACATGTCTCACCACCTGAGACATGCGCCGGCACCAAAGGCATCAATTGCTGAGGAATATGTCCACTTTGTCGTGGGCCAGGCTCAACCGCCGGCGGTTCCCCTGGAGGCCATTCTGGAAGCGACGGCGCAAGACGTCATTCTTCAGAAAGTACTCAGGCGCTTGCAGACCAACAGGTGGAGAGCTGATGATGATGAGGACCCGGAAGATCTAGCTAGCAACCAAGAGCTGCAGGCATTCAGACACGTGAGTGAGGAGCTGTCTGCCACCTCGGAAGGGCTTCTGCTAAGGGATCACAGGATTGTTATCCCGACGCGACTACGAAAAGGGATTGTCAATCTAGCTCACGAAGGTCATTGTGGGGTAGTTGCAACGAAGCGGGCCCTGAGAGAGCGAGTGTGGTTCCCGTTATTAGATCAGATGGTGGAACGTACTCTCAAAGACTGTCTGCAGTGTCAGCTTGTTAGCCAAGGAAGTCCCCCGGCTCCCTTGTGAATGACTGAATTACCCAGTGGCGTGTGGCAGGAACTTGCTATGGACTTCTACGGACCCCTTCAGTCAGGGAAATATGTCCTTGCAATTATGGACGAGTATTCGCCCAGTGTGTATCATCCACTAATGCGGCCAGCACTATCGCGGTACTGGATGAAGTGTTTGCGGCGTGGGGTATTCCAAAGGTGCTCAAAACGGACAACGGCTCCCCGTTCAACGGACATGAGTTTAGTGACTTTGCACGGCACATGAACTTCACGCATCGGAAAATAACGCCCTTATGGCCACAGGCAAATGGCACCATTGAAAGATTCATGGCCACTCTGAAGAAAATGTTTCAACAAGCGACCTGTGAGAAAAGGGACCTCCAGGTGGCTCTCAATGAGGTTCTCCGGGCCTATAGGACAACTCCCCATGCCACCACGGGTAAATGTCCTGCCACCCTAATGCTAGGAAGACCGATCCGAAATAGGATACCCACATGGGAAGGCGCCCTACGAGCAGTCTCACCTGTTCGCATGCATCAAGAGGTTGTGTCCGCAGATCGTCGTGGGAAAGAGAGAATGAAATCGTATGCAGACGCCAGAAGGAGAGCACGCTCACCTTCCTTCCATGAAGGAGACTGTGTTCTCGTCAAGCAGGAGCAACACCGGAAAACAGGTTGCAGGTTCCGAGCTGAACCATTGACAATCACTCAGAAGAAGGGTACCATGGTGACGGCAGAATCGGACAGTCGAAGAGTCACCCGAAATGCATCTTGCTTTCAGAAATGCACGCCTGGTATGCAGGAGTCACTTCAAAGACTGAGCGGGCAACCAGAGAGTGAGGTTCGAGGGCAACATGCTGGAGCTGCCGAGAGTCCGTGCCCTGGGCCTGAAGGAGACTCAGAGGTTGTGACAGGAACGATGTCACTGAGACCGAGACAGGACATTCGCAGGCCGCGACGACTGATAGAAGAACTATAAACAAGTCAGTCATTTCTTTGCGTTTGTTAAAAAGGGGGAAGATGTAGAGGGTCAGCGGTATAGTTGTTGGGCTGGGTGGAGTTAGGTGGGCCAGAGGAAGAGGAGGAGCTAGGACAGGACGACGGCAGATAGAGTAGGGACAGGGAAGGTGATGGATGCAGCTTAATAAAGTTAGACATATACATAGTCCTGGTGTCTGTTGTTATTGCTGCTGGACATCACACCGCCCTGCCACCCGCGAGCCATGATGGTGGCCAGTGGGGTTATTGGTCCTTAAATGACTGGGTGTGGAGGCTATAATGCTATATTAAAGACTAGACCTATTGACTTACTAGCAAATAAATTATAAGTCAAAGCAGGCATTTCACAGTCCTTATCTACCATCGCATTTCAGGTTTCTTCAAAGCAGCGGAATACCAATGCCTTAATATTTGCATTCATAAGAATAATGAAGAATGTTCAAAGTTGTAATAAATTCCAAGTAAATTAACAGTTCATGAATGCTTTGTAATGTACGGGAAAAACCCACTTTTCAATGACGTTCAGCTTTCGCCGAACGCATGGCTGATTGCATTAGAATTCTAAACAAAGGTGTGTTGAGTACAACTGCTACCCTGAAGTGTAGAACATTTCAAGATTGACTGATTTCTGGCATGTGTCTGAACATGTGTACCGCATAGATACCAGTTAAAGGTAGTCGCAAACAAAACCGCCCTGATGCACAAATGAAACTGTCAGCTCTTGTCACGGTTCCAAGTAAGTGAAGCTGGGCAAATGGCAGTTGATGCTGGGAGTCCGAGTGATCTGGGCGGTATTAGGAACAGAAATGGTCAGAAGCCCACCGGGGCCAAATTCTTAAGGTCCAGCTAGCAACCACTCCTGTGCGTTTCCTAACACACGGGATATAAGTCTTACAGGGGAGGGGAGTAGAAATGAATATACTCAGTGCACATTGATATCACAGGAAGCAATGTCATAGCAAGGGAATTCCGACCCAGTGACTTTAATACGTTCTTGCCCTTGTGACAGTATAGTAGTCTATGTGTACACACTCAGCATTCTGAGCAGTCCATATGTAAGCAGTGAAACTCTACAGGTCCGATTCAGAAAGGTAAACTGAGACACAAGTCTAACTTTCTGACTTTCGGTATGCACAAAGGACATTTATGGGTAGTAAAATTAGGCTTTCGGCTCAGTTTAACTTAAGTTTTGGTCTCAGTTAGACCTAAGGCCAAAGCGTAAGTGAATACCGAACGTCACACAATTTTCAGGTTTCGCTTGCACTGTGCTTGTGCTATGCTTGCAAAATCTCTTGGGTGCTACCCTAGGGATGACATATATTTTTTTTAATAGCATGGTTTGGGCTTGAAAAAAGGTTTATTTTGCCAGGCCGTAATAGCAGTTTAAAACTGCACACACAGGCTACATTGGCAGGCCCGAGACATGCTTAAAGTGCTTCTTAAGGGGAAGGCATGGCTTCTGGGCCAAACAAGATGATGGCAGACCCATAACCCCTGGCATCCGGCAGAGCTATATTTGCATCAAAAGACTTCTGCAGTCCGCAGAAGCATCCCTACTTCATGTCTGTAAGTGGTACTTAACCTTCCTGCCGCGGGACTCCCGACGTTGCCGTTCTTTGGCCTTGCCAATCAGCCTTGGCGGTGAAATTGTCTTAGAACGTGAGTGGCCTCCATTGTCTCAGAGCGCCGCTCGCAGCATATTTCTTTTTCTACATTTATTTGTCTTTCTAAACCACATAAAATATGGTTTTCCTACTGGCAACCCTGGAAACATAACTTGGCATGCTCTACCACTGTACTGCTGACACTAAGTTTATTTTTCCTCCTCATTTGAAGTACTTCATGATGAACTTTGGGAGCGGTCGCCATTTTCTTCTCATACCACTCACGCTCATAATTGACTGTTACATTATCTGGGGTATTTACGAACTGATCTTTGTCAGTGTTTATTGCCATTTCCTCAATAAGCTGATGATATAAGCTGCCTCATCTCCTACATATCCCAAACACCCAGTGACCATGTTTTATATGCAGCCACCATTTTCTGTGCTCCTATGTATGCACTTCTTCCTCCAACTTGCAACCGAGGTGTTCTACTCAGCAACTTGCTATATTATTGTTGTTTCCTGCTTAACCTTACTCTATGGCCAGAACTGAATCCTCCCATACAATCCCTGACACTACTACTCATTAGTTCAAGATGGTCAGTGATTTATCTGCTGGTGCCAAAGCCACTTCATCTGGTACGAAGTCTAAAAGAGTGAAAGATTATCCTCATATGCATATCATGTCTTCTACTAATCCAGTTCTTGATACCATCTTTGATGAAGTGAGAGTTTGGAACCTTTTATCTGTGCCACCAATGAGAAACTTCAACAGATTAAAGATCGATGGATTATTACGGAGGGTAAGATGGTTGAAATGGAACAACATGTTGAGTCTCTTTAGGATATGGCTACTAAGATCCCTGTGTTTAGGAGATTATGAAATTTAAACTTCATACAGAAGATTTGGAGTACAGGAGTCGTCATAACAACCTCCACCTGCCTGCTCTTCTGGAGGATCTTGAGTGTCCCAATATGCTTGACTTCTTGAAGAAATGTTTTCCAGACTACTCTTCCTCTTAATTGCAACATGCTCATCGTTTAAACAAACGTAATCCTCACTCATCTAAACCTCAAGGAAATATTATGCTTTTTCATAAATTTCCATAAATTCTTCGAGACCAGAAAGCTGTCAAGGAAAAACGCTGTCTGGTCTGGCCATAATATATTAATTTCTCATAGCATCTCAATTGCAACAAATGCCAGACGAAAAGTATTCCTTGCCCTACGACCTCAGATGAGACAGTTGAACATATGATTTGACATTCTACAGCCTTGCAGATGCAAGACTACCTATCAGGGCAAATCAAGATCTTTTGAGGATCCTGTGAAATTCAGACAATTACATCTCATGGTGTGGATACTACTGTTCAGAAATCCTAAGACTGTTGCATGCACTTGTTATCGCTATCTCTTCCAATCTCTTGAATAATGGGTTTTTATTCATAAGTTACTTTATCTATTCTCTGCTGATGTTCTTGTTCTGGTGTTGACACATCTCTCACAACTTCCCAATACTTCTATTTTCAGATCGGAATATTTCCCCTTGATCTCCTTGATCGCTTTCTCTTTTATTTTTATGTCTTTCCTTTTTTCTATTTTCCTTTTTAACATTCACCGGTATTCTGTGAGTGCTTATATGATACTTATTTATTTTGCTCTTCTCCACTTTTTCTCTATGTTGTATTTACTGAATAGTGTCCTTTTATCTCCTTTCCCTTTTTTTGCAGCATGTTATCCATATTCCTGTACTCTTATCCTTATTTATCAAATATGTTTAGCATTATTTCGTAGAAAGTTCGAGGACTTAGGCATCCGGTTAAAAGATAAAAGTACTTTCTCATTTATCTAAGCTTAACTATCACATTGCCTGTTTACAAGAAACTCACTGTTCTGCTGTAGAGTCAATTAAATTGAAACAACAATGGGTTGGTAGGTTTTTTTCTCTCCTGCTATTTATTGTAAAGGTGCTGCTGCTACTCTCTGTCATAAAATGTTGAAATGACAGGTTATATCTACTGAATGTGATACCGATGGTCGATGTGTATTGGTTGATTCCATTATCCATAGCAAACATACTTGTCTGTTTAATATTAATGGTACAGTTATACGAGACCCTGATTTTTGGCACACTATTAAAATAAAAAATTGCCAATATCATTATAACAGGCGATCTTAACTGATAGTCAAATAAATCCCTTCTCAGACAGAAAGTCTAAATGTAAATTTAACTGAGACAAATCCCACAAGGCTTTCCAATTGGCCATCACTTCTCGACAATTGCTTGATATCTGGAAAACCTGTAGTCTCTATAAATTGGAGTTTACTTATCTTTGCGAATGTACATCATACAATTTCTAAAATTGATTATGTTTTAATTTCAAAATCTCTGCTCCCCACTTTCACTCCACTAAAATACTCCACTTTTATTTCTGATCATGCACCAGTTTTGTCCTATTTTGATTTTTCGAATATGGACCCCAAATTCGACAAATGTATGTCAAATAACTTCCTCCTATCTGAAAAATAATTCATAACTGACACCACTGTTTTTATACAAGATTTTTTTCAATTTAATTAATCTACTTATATATCCATTCCTAATAATTGGAATGCTTTTAGGGCCACCTTTAGAGCTTTTATTACAGCTTATTCTGCCAGGAGGAAAAAAGATTGAATACTCAAAATCTACTTCTACTCTAACAAATTAAGACGCTTGAACATGCCTATTTTACCTCCAAATCCTCCTCAATGTTGGATGACCTCATCAAAGCAAAAGCAGATCTACCGTTGATTTCTGCAACATTTTACTCAAATTGAAAACCAAGCTCCAAGGTGGTCAATATAAAGTGGGTAAACTGCTTGCTAGCTATTTGAAAATAAAATCAGAGCGTAGGACTATTGGCCCCATCATTAATAAACTCAATAACTCCACTTCAATCTCCAATTCAGATATCTCCACCACCTTTCAGTCCTTCTAGAAATCATTTTATGTATTCTACATCCAATATACAACACTTGTTTGATGGCATTCCTAAGCCTCCATCCCTTACACATATATTTAATGAAATAGAAGCTGTTATTATACTTCTGGAGATTAAAATCAAATCTTTGAAAAGAGCTAAAGGACCCGGCTCGGATGGGTTTTCTATGGAAATCATCTCTTCTCTTTCCTCCTTTTTTGCTCCCAAGTTACTGGAACTTTTTAACTCTTTTCTTTCTGATTCTAAGGCTAGCAGCTCCTTTTTAGGAGTTTTGATAGTTCTCATCCCAAACCTGATAAAGATCTAAATCTCCGTAAGAATCACAGGCCCATTTCTCTGATCAATTGTGAATGCAATTTCTTTGCCAAGATTCTAGCCTCTGGTCGAGAAGCTGTGTCTCTTCTTGTTAAACCTGATCAATATGAACTTATTAGGGGTAGACTTGCTGCAGACAATACAAGAATGTTCTCTAATATTTTTTGTATGGCTGGAAAGAGGGATTTCCCTCTAGCGGCCCTATCTCGGGATGCGGAAAAAGCTTTTGACCACATTAATTGGCAATTTTTATTCACTACCTTATACTGGTTCGGGTTTGGCCCAAAATGGATCTCATTTATAAAAATACTATACTCTGATCCCGTGCCGGTGTTTTTGTTAATGGTTGCTTTTCCCCTTACTTTACATATAGGTACTAGGCAGGGAGGCCCATTTGCCCTCTGCTATCTGTCCTTTGCTTAGAACCATTATTGAATGCATACGTTTCAATAATCTTATCTCTGGTTTTAGGTGAGGTTTCCTGGAGGTTAACCCATCCACCTATGCAGATGATGCTATCACCTACATTTCCAATCTTTTGACCTCCCTGGAATCTTTTTTGCAGGAGATTTCACTGTACTCTAGCATTTCTGGCTATAAACTTATTATACATTTTACCATTAAACTCTTTTTGTTATCAGTATATGTTTGCCAACACTAACTTCACATGGTGTCCCTCAAAAATTAAATACTACAGTGTTTGTTTTACCCTTAACATACCGGACACATTTCACCATAACTTCACTGCGTAAAAATCCAAATTACAAATATTACTACTGACCTGGTTTATTTTACATTCATCATCGTGGGGGATACTTGATACCATTAGGATGATTATTGTACCAAATATCCTCTATACTATTTCTTTGTTACCCTTTAAAATCCCTAACTACTACTTTAAACAAATTGCCTCTATTTGTACCAAATTTCTGTGGAACAATAATCACCTCTGCATTGCCCTCGATAAACTTAATTTACCAAAATGTGAGGGGGAATGTGTGATTCCCTGGGTTTAAACTATACCAAACCTCTTTTTTAATCTGACAATGTTATGCTATGAATAATAACTTCCATGATAATCTTATTCCACAATGGATCCCATTTGAATGAACTTTATTGAACAATTGCTCCTTCAGAGATGTTCTTCATATGTCTAACTGTACGTTCATTAAAAAAAATACCATTAACTTCACATACTATTTTCTGCTAACCTTAACTTTTAATACTGTTTTTTACATTCATCAATTTGATAATATCCTAGGTTTTGCAGCAGATCTTTTTACTTTAAACACTGGAAGGAGAAGGGTATTATATTTATTTATCAATTTGCGAAATACACTTCTATTGTATCATTTGAATACTTACAAATACTCCACCAGTTGCCTGGCTCCTTTTTGAAGGAGCATACATTAATTTCCCCCCTCTTCATTGTTTTCTCTCTACAAACCAACTGCACTTTGATCCACACAGATCTGTGCCTATAACACCTTTAGACAAGGTTTACCTTGACCCTGCTCCTAAAGCTGCTCTGATATACAAAAAGATTCATTTCCCTTCCTACTATTAGAACCCCAAATTCCCCTGAATTATTACTGGAAGCTGATCTATCGCTCACATTTTCTGCATAATTCTGGGACAATAACTTGCTCAAAATATTTAATTCCTCTAACGCTGCTCATATTTCACAGTCCCTATTCTTTGTTTATAATAGAGCTATATTTATTCCAGAATGCATTTCTAAATGTTATTCCTCTATTTCTCCATTATGCTGGTCCTGCTCTAAACACACTGTCCCCTTAACACATATGTAATACAATTTTTCTCCGCATCTAGGGATATAGCCGCTGCCAGTGGAGGAAGTGGATTGGAGGCTTTTCAATGATATGGTAGAAGAGGCGTATGTTGTCTCTACCTAGGCGCCCCTTGATAAATCTGAATTGAGAATCAGGAGGGTGAGACAGTTAGAAAGGATTTTTGCGTACATTTTAGCTTCATTGTTGATATTGGAAATAGCACTGAAATGTTTGTTTGGAGTGGTCCTTTCCATCTTTGGGGATAACCACGATGGTGGCCTTGGAGGCCAATCTCGATACTGAACCAGAGGTAGCAAAAGGGAGAGCGTCAGCTCTAACATGGTAATAATTGAGAGGAGAAGGCTTTGTAAAATTCGGTACCGGTGTTTTGCCAGATGGGATACTTTTGATGGCTTTAGAGATCTCCTCTCTAATGATTGGATTGGCTAGAAAAGTTTGATCAGATTTGGAGATTTGCTTAATTGGTAGAGACTTCAGAAAGTTTGAGCAAGTATCCAGGGGTGTGCTGACTGAGGGAGTGTATACTTTGGTGTAGAAACGTTTGAAGACTTTAAGTATCATTTCAGTTGAAGAATGTATTTTGCTATGTCTTTGATCGATTGGATAAGGTTAGAGTTACATTTAAACTTGAGGTAGGCCACCAAGGACTTTCCACTTTATTAAGGTAAAACTGTTTTTTACCATTTTGGCCATGGACCCAAAAAAGTGTGCATTTACTGACTGTAGAATTGAATTTATATTTAAGCAGCTTTGGAGTATCAGGGTAGCTGGGTCATTATTTTGGCAATAGTTCATTTTCTTTGACTTCGGGGAGGTGGGAAGGAGCTGGAGATGTATCAAGATGGCTGTGTGGCCCGAGATAATGATCGGTACTATAGAGGTAGAGGTGGGGTATGGAAGGAGAGTAGAATCAAATAGAAAATAGGAACTAGATGATTCTGGAGAAGGTATTATGTCGGGGTGAGAATAAGTTAAAGTCGCTGCCAGTGGGGTGTGGAGTCTCCAGATGTTGGCTAGTTTGTGAGCTGAACATAAGACGTGAATCGCTTTATGTGATCTAGGGATTCTATATCTGAACGCAGATCGCCTGTCTAGCCGGGGACGATTGGGAGGTTGAATTCACCACCAAGTAAAATCCACACACCATGGCGAAGAGTGCAAGTTTGGCAGAGAGGGCATCCCAAAATTAGGGATGTTTGCCATAGCTGCGTATATATCCACTGCATACATTTCCATAGTTGGGATTTGTAGTCACATAATTAATCGTCTACCACCATTATCTGCTTCAGAAGAGATATTTGAGAGGCCAGAATTCTTGGAGATCAGTGTGAGGACCCAATTTTTTTTATAATATAGCAGGGGAACAGGCAATGTCTGATGCCCATCCTGTGCAGAGTGAGAATGCTTCTTTATAGCCAGTTTTTATCTCCTGCAAGAAAAACAGGTTGCCCTAAAGAGAGTGGCAGTAGACAGATAATGTTCTTCACTTCACTGGGTGGTTGAGTCCTTTGTCATTAAGGGAAATCACTTTAAGCATGGTGGAGCTTCAGGCAGCCATTGGGGGATGTAGGGATCACGGGCGGCACGGTATTTTAGGTGGCCAGAGCTTGTGATGCAGCCAGTGAGGGATCATAGGTATCACATGACTTAGGGTAGGGGAAGAGTGGAAGGAGCCAGCTAGTGTTGGGGGTCATAATTAGAGCAAGCGCACTCCGATTGGAAGCAAAATTCTGAAGAGATGAGGTGTAGATTGTGGGGCAGTTGATGTCACATGCAAGATACAAGCAGTTAAATATAACCAATAAAGGCGAAAAAGGAGGGCACAGGCCCACCGCAATCATTACAAATTGACATGGTATAACCAGTAAGGCCCTGACAGTCAATAGATGTGAACAGAGGACATACAGAGGTTAGCACAACTTATCACAAGCAATTTTCTATAACAGTAGCAATTGCAAAAACACATTAGAACATACATGCACATAACTATGGGGAAGTATGCAGAAACATTTTGAGATTTCAAGGGTGTCTAGAGTGCGGATCATGATACTGCGATCAAGCGCATTTAGTCTGAAGGATAATGTGGTGTCATGGGCAAACATGGTAGTCTCAGTAAAGCACTACTTCGTGTGAAGAGTGTAAGTATGTGGAACTTCGTACTTAGACCATGGGTAGTACAACTGTTTCTAGGTAGGGGGCAGGGAGCACAGTCCCAGTGTAAGAGGTCGTGTGAAACAAGAGTATATTGGATTTATGATGGGTCATTTGTCAGGCCACACACAAAACCGTATAGTGATGTATAGGGGAATGTATGATGTTACAACACATACATTTACAATGCATGCCTTTACAACTCAGTTTTTACATCGCAAGATCCTTTACAACGCATTCTTTTACATCGCATACCATTACATCGCATTTTCAGAAACTACCTTTACAACGCATTCCATTACATTGCATTATACCTTTACAACGTATACCATTGCAATGCATACCATTACATCGCATTTAAGGTAAGTGTTGGATAGTATATAGGTAATAATTACTATTCTAACTCTAGTGAGTGCAACAGTAGAGTAAGTGTTGGATAGTGTAGGGGTACAAATTACTATCCTAACTCCAAAGAGTGCAATAGTAGGGTAAGTGTTGGATAGTGTAAGGGTACTATGCGTTGTAATGGTATGCATTGTAATGACTTGCGATGTAATGCCTGCGATTTAGTGACATGCGTTGTAATAACATGCGTTGTAGTGACATGCGATGTAATGGCTGCATTGTAATGACATGAGATGTAAAGGATGTTGCGATGTAATGACTGCTATGTAAAGGTAGTGCGATGTAATGACTTAGTTGCAAAGGTTGTTTCCTGTATAGGGTGAGCATACCAAGAGAGTTTGGGTCACGTTGTGGGGTGGAGGACATATCAGAAGGACAATTGGACGGGCTGTAGAGGGTAAAGGGAGGGGTATGTGAGACAGGTTAAGGCCACACAGCCTGCATAGGCAATGACCATTTGTAGAACAGGTATACATCCTAGAGGTATTGTGTCTGCAGAGACTTATAGGGGAGGGAAGAAGAGTGTCTGTATCACTTGAGAGGGTCATATGATTATGGCATAGTGGCACAGCACGCCCAGAGGGTTTAGTGCATGGAACATATGTGGGACATGTGAGTTGGGAGTGAAATATGCATGGCATGTGGGAGTGTGGAGGAATATGGAACCTGAAAAGTGAAAACATCGATGCATTAGAAGTTTTAGGAACAATATAGTACTCTGGTACAACATGTTTTAGCATGCGAGCACATTGAGCATTATGTGAGTTTTTACAACATTCTAAAGAACTGTAAAGGATATTGTTTAGGTGGACTAAGTAAATGTATAATGCCCATTGCCTTCAGCCGGGGCCACTCAGGGAGTCTTCCATATGGGTCTCTACAGAATTGTCGGGGAACACTTGCAGGTCACTGGGGTCAGAGAAGATGTGGGTCTTGCCATGGCAGACAATCTTGAATGAGGCTATGCTAATAAAGGAGTTTAGGATTGCTCTGTCTAGCAGTGGTCGTTTGAGGTCTAGGAACCCTTTCCTCCTGACAACTGTATCGCTGGTATAATTCTGGGACATATTGATGTTTGCGCCTTGCCAGAAAAGAGACTTAGTTTTCCTCATATGCAATAGGATGAGTTGTGCATGCTGTTGGCGCAAAATTAGAAAAATCAGTGCCTGTGGGGTGGACATGTTTTTAGGCTTGAAAGAGAGAACTCTGTGGGTGCGTTCAATTTGAAAGTCTTTACTGAAAGTAATGCCCAGAGTCAACGGCATACATGTTTCGAGGAAGGCGCTCATGGAAGGGGCTTTGTCTTCTGATTCTTCTGAAAGTCCAAAGATTCTAAGGTTCCTCCTTCAATTGCATTCTTCTAACTCAGTTAGTTGCCATTTAAAATTAGAGATGGAGTTGTCATTCTTGAGAAGGTGTTTGGATTGTGCTGCCAGGTGCTCCTCAGTCATGTTTATACGACTTTCGGCCTTTGTAACTCTCAGATTAAGTTCCTTAATGTCTCCCATGAGCGCAGTGACTTCTGTTTGTAACATGTCAGTGTTGGTCCTCATGCTCTGGGCAATATTGTGGACATCGTTCAGTTTTTTGAGTATCATTTCGTGGGTGGACTGGTTCTCGTGTTTCTCTTTGATGGGAGAGTCAAGTTCAGGGCTTCATGTTTTGATTGTTTAAGTCCAGTTTTGGTTTCTTTGTCTTTGAGTGACTTGTGATCCATCTAGTCCACCATGATTGCGGGACGTCTATGTTTTTTAAGATGAGCAATGAGCGGAGGTGTAAGTCCTGGGGCAATGCGGTTTGCGCCGGACCAGTCAAGGTGGTGGGTAGTAGGGAGTAGGGGTTGTGGGGACTCAGTTGTGACATGGATCTGGAGTCACAACATTACTGTGACTATCCTCCCCAGTAATAGCATGATCCTAGAAGTCATCTGTAAGGAGGAACGCCTCTCACATTGTGCAGTGCC
Source organism: Triturus cristatus (assembly GCF_964204655.1). Lineage (NCBI taxonomy): Eukaryota > Metazoa > Chordata > Amphibia > Caudata > Salamandridae > Triturus > Triturus cristatus. The sequence goes on along the minus strand of NC_140590.1, from coordinate 459,422,082 downwards.
CTAGCTTGCCAAGATGATCGGAAGATATAGTAAAATGCACTGTACACAAAGCACTAACAGTTGAGTACTGTTCGTCGAGCTATGAGGCCAGCTGAAAGATTCAGATCTCAGTTGCAGAACCAGGTCAGAAGCTAATCATTCAAATACATTCAAATATTCCTGCAGAGACAGGACAGAAGTCATTTGGAGCCAGTTGGAACCATGGGATTAGAGAGGAAAGCAAAATCAGAGGCCAAATGGTGCCAGGTGGGGATCCCAAACTCAGACTCAGTCTCATTAAATGGGTTATGGCAGCCCCTCACAGTTTATTCAGTTATTAGTACTGGGTGTTTGAGAATATAGCACAGGTGCAGCTGTAAAGGCACGGTAGAGACAGCAGTAGAGACACTATCAGGCCTCTACAACTTCCGCCTGGGGAGAGGATGTAGCCTTATGGCTAGAGCAGTTGACCTCGCAGCTAGGGACCCAGGACGAGTATCGGCAACGACGCTCAACATCTGGTGATTCTGGGCAAATCACTTCCTCTACCCGTGCCTAACAAAAATGAATGTGTTCTTCTGTATTGAAACTGGTGCTCATCCGCTCTGAGAGACGATGTCTCGGGTCTAGTTCGTGCTCTATAACACTCTAAAAAAATGTTTTAAAAGGCCTAGGTGTAATAAAGGCCTGAGCTCTACGAGGATCGTGTGCAGGTTAAACTGGACGTAGCAGGAGGCCAGCTGAACTCACTCCATTGCTGGAACTGTAGGCAGCCATTTTAGAGGATAGCTATCCAGGTTGAGGTTTGAGCGTTAATGAAGATGGCACAAAAAGGTGATGGCTGGGGCAGCGCTAAGACCCGGTGAAGGCTGAATAGCAGGGGCCACTAGGGCCACTCCCCTGATCGTGCTGCACGGGCTGCAGAGGCAGATCAGCGTGTGCGCTCTGTGGGCATGGGGGAGAAGGAGAGGCTCACTGGGTAGGCACAATGAAATCGGCATCGTGGTGCCCTTTTAAATGCCTACTGAAGATCTCGAGGTAGATTTGATGCTATCCACGATCAGTTTTGTACGATCGCCCTGGAAGCTGATGCTGCCATCTTAGAAGTCAAGCCGGCTTTGGAAGGCAAGTCAGGGTAGCAGACCCCATGAGATCCCAGATCCTCAAGGACACTCAAAATAAGTACTCCTCCATGACGAGGCACTAGGGCTTACTGAAGGCCGTCAGGAAGGTGCTCAAGGCTGGGAAAAGCAGATTACGAAGTGGCGGGCTTAGAGAGGGACCGGCCATCTTGAACAAACGTTAGTCCCCCCGCCCCAAAACCTACACATTCTAATTCCAATCATTCTACATGTAGTTACACCTTGAAAACAATGGCTTCAACAATTTCTCCCTTCTAAAGAGTGAATGTAATTATTAGCAAAACAAATGCTGTTTCTTTCTACAACTCTACATGTTCTATCAGGTAAATAAGAATTGTTATTTTTTTCCTATAGATCACCATAGTCCAGTTTTTCATCTACTATTTTCAATAAACATTTAACTTTTAGTCATGTGTGACATGATCCTACATTGACATTTTCAGGGTTCAGGTGACATTTACAAATCACTGGGATTTCCGAGTCCTGGTTCACAATCTCACCAAAACCTCTCAATGGCAATATAATGGGCCATATTACACGGTTACCTGTTATGTATCCTCTCTATATGCATATACATGTGTTGTACATAGGGAAAATATGTGAAAATCCCCAATCCTTTTTGTTGGATGCTCATTAATATGTTTCCTAATCTTACTCCCCTTATGCTAAAATCTTTAACCACAGCTTCCTTTTTGCATACTTTTTTAAAAGCCACAAAATGAAAGGAAAATAAATGTTTCCCCGCCCCACTGCCTGCAAAAGAAAAGAAAAACAGGCCTCCCATCAAAGAAGGATAATTGCAGGATACTGGTGGGTATTTGTCTCACATAAATATTTGTTGTACACTTGGGTTCATTGTTGTGCCTGCTTTTACCATTTGTGCAACTGTCATCTATAATTAGGACTGTGAGGTTGCTAATCTTTAGTGCAGCTGATTCTCCACAAATGCTGGTTATGCAGCGTTTTAAGTATCAGCTTTGGACAGCTTAGCTTTTTGTAAGCAGACCTATTGCTTCCAATACATAACATATATTTCAAATTAGCTTTGGGTCAGCCCCTTGCTCATGATGTCTTTTGTTGTCTAAGTTACTGGCTGATTATTGATTAAAAATGTCCCTCTCTATTCTTGGTTTCTACCACCCTGGAGAATTTTCGTCTCAATGTGTTCTGATTGGATGAGTTGCATACTTCCAGGTCACACCTCTGGGAACTCTTTTTTATTAAGTATTCAACTCTCTTTTGACATGCATGTGTTTTCTAGCTCTATCAGTGTCCCTGCTTTATTCCTATGCCCTTGTGTATACTCTCCTTTCACACAAAAGATCATATAATCTCTCCTCCTATTGAGAGGATAATTATGGTGCATATCTATGTGGAATTGAATGGGAAGCTATATAACAGAGAGAAAACACACCTGTTTAGCACTGATTCATATAACCTTTCTGCTCTGTATGAAAAACCTCCAGTCATAATTATAGGAGTGTGGTTCTTGAATCCAGCTTGGGATGATTTTTCATTAGGAGACATGCTTGCTGTGTATAATATACCATAAGAATTGCACAGGGAAGGAAAATATATCTAGTTAAAGGGGGATTTAACAGCCTCAGTGGGTGAATGTGTACTGTTATGCCAGCAAAACAAACATTCCCTTAAGGAAATGAGAAAGGACCAACTGGTTATTTTTAGACCTGTCATCCTTAGGATGATGTTCCCCCAGCTTTTTGCCTGCTTACCTCCACATTTTGCCGTATCTTTTTGTTGGTTTTAGAGCTTTGAGCACTTTACCACTGTTACCAAGTGGTAAAGAGGATGTGTTTATCCCCTAAACATGGTGACATGACCTGATTGGCATATTTAGGTTACCTGTAAGTCCCTTGCAAAGTGGTATACGATATATATCCATGGCCTGTCATCTAAATGCTGCTAGTGGGACTGCAGCATTGAAGATGCCACCCACACAACTAAACTTTCAAACCTATCTCAGGTCTGCCATTAAAGGGCCTGTGTATGCAGTTTACTGTCACTTTGACTTGGCATTTAAAACCACTTGGCAAGCCTTAAATTTCCCTTTTATTACGCATAGGTCACTCCTCGGGTAGGCCCTAGGTAGCCCTATGGACATGGTGACGTGTAAATTACGGTAGGACATGTACTTGCAAGTTGTACATGTCTTGGCAGTGACAAACAGCTGAATTAAGTTTTCACTACTGTGAGGCCTACTCCTTTCATAGGCTAACATTGGGAATTCCTTAAAACACTCTTAAGCTGTAATTCCTGAATAGAAAAGCATAGCCAAATCATGTTTCATATCTTTGGAATGGTAATGACACATCCTCTTTAGTGGTAACATTGGATTTTACTTTACTATTATAGAAATATGCCACTTTTAGAAAGTAGACATGTCTTTGCTCTTAACTTAGCTCTGTGTGCCTGTAGCCTGTCTCCAATACACGTCTGGGCAGGGTGACATTTACACTTTGTGCATTCACTTTAGACAGCCACAAACACAGGAGGGTGGGTGTGACAGAGGACTCATCTGCATTCTGATAGCCTTCTAGGCAAGTAGGGGGAGAGGAAGCTGACACATACATCAGAATAGGCTGTGTCCTGTCTCCTGACAAAGGGCAGATTAACACAGGTAGACAGGGCTTGGATGAAAGGGGACCTGTGCACTCCAAGGAGCAGCTTTGAGTTCATCCCCCACTTCAAAGGCACATTTAGTTATAAGTACTGGGGCTCTGACCCTAAACAATTAAGTACACTACTGGACCTGTGAAGAACTCTACCAGAGGTAAGTACTGTTGTGCTACAAGGATTGCCCCTCTGCGTAACTGCCTGTTCCAAGGAACTGCTTCACTGCTGTGCTGAGCTGCCCCTTCTACCTGCTGATCTCTGCCCTGCTGAGGACAAGGACTGGACCCATCTCACTTGAACCCAGAGTAACTCCAAGGGCTTGCTTCCTGTTTTCTGAAGTCTCAGGGTCATTAAAGATGTATTGCAACTCTTCAGCTGCTGCTGGACTCTGCCAGGTCCCGATTCCGACACATCGACCCAACTGCGTGAATCGGAAAGGACGCATCAGACTCTCAACCACTACCCTTTTCTCTATCTAAGGTACTTCGTCAGTGGGACCTGCTTGAGTCCTGTAGCCGGCCTACCCCCCATCGCGGATGGCCGGACTTTTGGATTTACTCCTGTCTAGGGCGACCTCAAGTAACCTGTTAGCGCTAATGACTTCTAAACACTATTTTTGGTTTATTCTATGAAAGTTCAGAACTCTGATTCTACTTAGTGGATTTGTGTCGGTTTGGTCTTGTTTCACTAAGATAAATATTCTCTATGCTTCTAAAGCTGTGTGTGGGTCTTTTTGTGGTGTTTTCATTGATCTACTGTCTGTGAGTGTTTACACATTACCTCTTGAAACTAGCCTACCTTCTCTGTGCCAAACTAACACAGGGTGAGTACAGGTTATCTTTTAGTGTGTATCTAGCTTGCCCTGGCTAGGATGTTGGTCCCTACTTGGCCAAGGTGCATACCTCTGCCAACTAGAGACCCAATTTCTAACATTGGTGATCAGCCGTGAGGATAGGACTTGTGTTTGTACAATACCATGTAGTGATTAAGTGTTCACTGCAACTCTGTACTTAAGACCAATTTGAACATTTTTCAATTTTTTGTGATTGACATCTTTGATTTTTCCAAAAGCCTTTTTGTCCCATACTCCTTTTCTCTACAATATCTGAGGTCCTACCTGACAATATGGAATTCGAGCTGGCCAACGTGGAGGCATGATCAAAAACAAAAGAGGATCCCTGAGATACAATAGTGGAGAAGAGTCCAGGGAAGGAAACTTACAAGAAAAACAAATACTAACTTCTCCAATTAAATCATGACAAAAGCACTTAGTGTACAATATTTAAGAGCCATAGATCAGACCAGTTTGGTTTATAATGTATTTATGATCATTAGATGTATTTCTACTTTACAATAGAATTTTTTTTTGGGGCAATATATACATAAATCTTTGTGAGCTCAAACACAAGTTCAAAACATACCTAAAAGAAAAAGAACAAAAAACAATACAACATAGTGTGTTTCAAATAACACTCACACCCACTCATACTCTACAAAAACATACAAATCAAACAGTAAAAACAGTTATATGACAATATAGTAACAATTGTTCACTTTTTTCATTGGGATTCTGAATTACATTGTTGTACGGATTGAGAGCTTTCTATATACTTTCTCTTATTTATGAGACAAAATATATATGAACAGAATTGCACCGACACACATTTCAGAAATGAAAGAACACTTGATGAAAATAGTGCAACCTTCATCAGGGCCCTGTCTGTACTCTATATATGTAGGCTACTGCCATCCATTCTGAACTTGATCCAAGTACTAAAGAGAGCTCACATCAGGTCTCAAACCTGGTCTGAAATATGAAAATATGCAGAATTAATAACAATAATAATATTAAAATATGATATAGCGAATTGCTAGGGAAAAGAGATTATTGGACCGGAGGTGGCACAGGGAACTTTCCAATTCACAGAAGTCCATAAAGAGAAGTGGGGTCTCCCCACGCATAACCACCCCCATATTGCGGTGCCTAGCCAACATGAGCGTCTCATAAAGTAGCTGTATAAGTCTGATCCAAAAGGCAGAGCAAATGGGTAGAAAACAAACGTATATAATATTTTCTCTATACGTTCCTTACAAAAACTTGTAGATGCTAAAAGTCATACTCCGCCCTTCCAACAACTATTAAAGTAGTTACAACTCGACAATATCATGTCAACAGTGATATAAATATATATGAACTCGACTTCAGGCATGGAGAAACTCGACTTCAGGCATGGAAGTTCCTGAGCTCGGATTGAAATCAGGGTGCCGCTCGCTGCTGAGAAACCGAGGACTGTGCTGATTGGAGACTCCTGGGATAACTACCTGTGCCACCACGGACTTTGTTTGCACTCTGGGAGCTTGTGCTGCGAGGCCCCTGTGACGGCGGGACTGCGAGGACCAGCGTGCATAGCGAGGTAATCACCGCTGCAGCTGGGTCCTCTTCCCGTCCACGCCTCCCTTCGGCACTATTTAAGACTCACGGCCCCCGCTTCGCAGGAGCCGCTCGCTGCTGAGAAACCGAGGACTGTGCTGATTGGAGACTCCTGGGATAACTACCTGTGCCACCACGGACTTTGTTTGCACTCTGGGAGCTTGTGCTGCGAGGCCCCTGTGACGGCGGGACTGCGAGGACCAGCGTGAATAGCTAGGTTCTCACCGCTGCAGCTGGGTCCTCTTCCCGTCCACGCCTCCCTTCGGCACTATTTAAGACTCGCGGTCCCCGCTTCGCGGGAGCCGCTCGCTGCTGAGAAACCGAGGACTGTGCTGATTGGAGACTCCTGGGATAACTACCTGTGCCACCATGGACTTTGTTTGCACTCTGGGAGCTTGTGCTGCGAGGCCCCTGTGACGGCGGGACTGCGAGGACCAGCGTGCATAGCGAGGTAATCACCGCTGCAGCTGGGTCCTCTTCCCGTCTACGCCTACTCCGCATTTTCCCCCCTATTTAATATGACCCGTGATCACACAGGGCGAAGACCAGGCAAAGAGCGGGCCGTTTGAGGCCGTTCCGAGTACGGGAGAGGCAGGGACAGGGCCAATACCTCTTATGTTCGCCTGAGATTGCAAGGGACTGGATTGAGGTTTGAAACCTGATCAATGTCTGCTAGAGAAACCCGGAGCAAATCTGCGCAGGTCGCTGGAAAGCCCATAGGTACTCTGGATATGTACTTTGCTAAGGCTGGTTCCTTGTTGATAGATGAAATATCTACCTTAGAAAGGCGTATTTCGTTGGAAATTGATTGGGTCAGAAGATCGTCACTGGGTCCTCTCGCACAGGCTACCTCCCCAGTACATTTGCCAGAACGCACTATTATAGATGTGGTGGGGGGACCTGGCACGGCTGCGGTACTCGAGTCTAACATTTCGATTATATCTACCGCAGACTGTGATATTTCCGCCCCTGTTGATCCCAGTTTACTATCTTTTCCATCACCCAGGCCCCTCCCTGTCCAAACCATTCGCAAAGCAAGTATTGTTAATAAGGCTCCGATTGGCGATAGCATTAATTTAACTACACAGCCATCGCAGGGGGACCGGGAGGGAGCAATTTGCAAAAGAAAAAGAAGGGCCCAAATTGCAGGAGGGCGTAAGCCTAAGATCCCAAAGCATAACCTGAGGGGTGAAGTCAACCAACATGGTGCAGCTCGTATGGGGCCAGATTCACCTCTCACCCAGGCCCACGTATCATCCAGTCCTAATGATACACCACGTGTGGATGGTCTTTTTCTCTTTCGGACATAAAATCTCTTATGAAGGAAATGTTTATCCCCTAGTAGAACGCTTCGCTAACATGGAAGCACGTCTAGCGAACCTCCAAAAGGGAATCGATCAACTAGTGGATGTATCTAATTTAGCTAGCCGAGACACGAATACCATCCATGCACCTATAGCTAAGGAAGGTTGCTCCCCACTAAAGCTTGCACAGACACACCATCCCAGCCTATCCAGTCCTAAAACATCTAGGCCCTTGATCCCACCATGTATATCAACTCTCAGCCCCCACGATATGACAATAGCACCTACATTACGGATAGAGGGTCAAGGTATTAGACATAGGCCTGTTAATTTACCTCCGGAGGCAGTTCCGTACACAGTCATTTTAGTCGGCATCCCTGAACTAAAACCACCTATTAGAGAACCTGTGGAGGCCTTGAAAAACAAGGTTATCAACTGGATCTCTAAAAATAGGCCTCTTCCTCCGGGAATTAACAGCGAGGTACTTATGGTGAGGAGAGTCCCGTGGCTGGGAAACACCAAAAAATCTTTTCAGGGAGACTGTGTATTGATTAACTTTAGGGACCCCCGTACAGTATCACACATATGTAGCTGGCCTCATAATACACCGGGATCTTCCATCCAATCCCTCCCCCTATCATTCTTCTGTCCGCCTATAATTATTGAACAGGTTGAGGATGGATGGGACCTAGTAGATAGGAGAGGGGGCAGAAGGGGCCCAGGGGCAAGTAGGGGGTACTCGACCATAGGTCCCTCCCGATTCGACTTTCTTCCAACTTACAACAGGTTTAGTACTTTGGATATGGTGGATTGACCGAATGTCCCGGGGGGGGGTGGTCTCACGATCCAAAGTAAGATCCAAACATTCAATAATCATTTAGAACTTCCCAAGGAGAAGGTGTATCCTGTGCATATTCAAGCTATTGGAGAGGGATCCCTAGGGATTACTAGTTCCACACCCATTTTGCCACTTGAGCAGATTACTCAAGAAAATTATTCCGGCTTAAGCCCTCAGCGGGGGACAAATTTGGGTGAGCCTGCACACCCGAATCCACTCCTCGCATTAAACAACTCTTCTTCCCTCAAGATTTTATCCTGGAACGTGGCAGGTTTAGCTAACAAACTGAACAACCCGTCCTGGAGTTCCTTTATCGAGGATAAGGACATTTGCTTGCTCCAAGAGACTTGGGCAAGAGAAGACATCACCCACACGGGTTTTGCAACATTTTCAATACACGCAACTTGGGGGGGAAGAGGGCGTCCCTCGGGCGGCCTTGCAATATGGGTGGCTACTGATCTGGGATGCAGGGCTGCTGCCCTCCCAACGAATATGGCAGATATTTTAGTTGTACAGTTGGAATGGCCAAACGCTCAAAGCCTTCGGCTGATAAATGTCTATTCTAGGCCAACCAATTTTACACAGGAGTCGCCTACCATTGCGGAGCTTGCCCTTGTCCTGAATGAAATTCCGGAGGGCATACCCCATTTAATAGGAGGCGACTTCAATTGCCATTATGAGCCCCTCTCAGGTACTTTGGAAGGCCTGGCCTTGGAGGAGGACCTTTTGTGGTTCATACCTCCCTCACAGGCTCCGGCCCCAAGATCATGGTCCCCCTTGGCCCTACAAATTACCTCCCTAACCCTGAAACATGGCCTTCGGGCCTGCAATGGAAGGTTTAATTCTGACATCCCTGCAAGATGCACCTTCAATAGAGTGGGCAGCGAGTCACGACTGGATTATGTTTTGGTTCCTTTGACCTCTTGGTCGCATATTAGAGACTTTCGGGTCACAACCAGGGATGATAGTGATCATAATGCCTTAGAACTAGCATACCATCATCCCGGGCCCTTGGTCAGGGGGAAACAAAGGGAGGCAATAGTGGAGAGTCTGGTCCTCGAGAACAATAGGCGCAGAGTGAAGTGGGAGCTAATAGCTTCCCACCCTGGGAAGATACCCAAGCTATACGCGCAGGTAGTCCCCCTATTTGAAAAGGTCGCGACACTTAAACTGAATGACACTTCACAGGATGTATATATGCAACTAGGGCAGATACATGCTGCCCTTGTTAAATCCCTCGCCGAATCCCAAACCAAAAAACCCACTAGGTCAAATGGAAAAATTGTTGGCCCCCTCTGGTATAACGGTGCTTGCCGCAAGGCAAAAACCGATCTTATGACTTCAATTAAAGAGGGAATGGGCAATGTGGAAATAAGGGCAAGGAGATCAGTTTATAAGTCTTTGATTTCCAATGCTAAAAGAGAATGGGAGCATGAAAAATGGATCAAACTCACTAATTCCCTGGCCTGTGCAGACTCGCGCAAATTCTGGCGCTGTGTCAATACTGGCTCGGAGGATTTGATATCCGCCATAGAACCTAACATTTCACCCAAAGCATGGCAGGACCATTTCCAGTCCCTCTATAAATTACCTGAGGATGACAGGGCAAACTTCAGCCAATTGCATTGTCCCGTCGGGACTGGTGAGCTGTTCACAACAAAGGTTGTACGAGCAGCTGTGGCTGGGTTGGCATCAGGAAAGGCACCAGGGTTGGATGGGATGCCGGGTGACCTGTTCAAGCAGGAACCGGACGTCTGGGCGCCTTATCTTACGATTCTCTTCAACGCCATCCTGGGAGGCATGGCTATGCCAGGTACTTGGCTATGCGCAGAGATTGTCCCAATTTTTAAAAAGGGCTCGCCTCTGCTCCCAGCCAACTACAGACCTATTAGCCTTATTGATGTGCCACAGAAGATCTTTGGCAGACTCATGTTAAATCGCCTCCAGGATTGGATTGAGGAGCGCGCGATCATGAGCCCATACCAAGCGGGGTTCCGCAGAGGCATTTCCACCACTGACCAAATCTTCCGTTTGAATCTTCTACACTGGAAGACTGTGCTGATCGAGGGCGGCACCCTTTACACGGTTTTCGTGGACTTGCGTGCCGCCTTTGATTTGGTGCCCAGGGAAAAATTATGGGCTGTACTAATGGACCTCGAGATTCCTGCTGATATCCTTTCAATCTTGAGAAGATTGCACCAGGGTAACTTTGCCAGGGTAAGATGCGGAAGAGGAGGCCTTCTCTCGGACGCTTTCCCCGTTGACAGGGGGGTTAGACAGGGTTGCATCCTTGCACCGACCCTTTTCTGCCTCTTTGTCAACGGGGTTATAAACCATCTTAACGTCCTGAGTAACATCGACGCCCCTAAGTTGGATGGCAGCAGGGTACCTGCAATTATGTTTGCAGATGTTACCCTGCTGCTTTCCAAATCCCCCATGGGCTTACAACGGGTGCTGGATGGGTTCGCGGGTTTCTGTGCGGATCACGGATTGGAGATCAATGCTGCAAAAACTAAGTATATGATCTTCAATCCGCCCCCCACGGCGCGCGCGTGCCCCTCCATAGGCTCCTCTAGATTAGAGAGGGTCTACACCTTTGAATATCTGGGGGTAGTAATTAATCAGTCCATGACTTGGGACTCCCACAAAACAAAGGCAAATATGAAACTGACCCAGCTGGTGGGTGGAATAGCCAGGATGACTAAAGGATTGACTTATAGGCCATTTGGCCCCCGTATACAAATTTATAAAGTCCAGGCCAGAGGGGCTGTGACTTACGGAGCTGAAATTTGGGGGCATACGCCTAATCAGAAGCTGCAGGTAACAGAGAACAATTTCCTCAGTCAGCTGGCAGCTCTGCCAGTAAGTACCCCCCTTTTGCCACTCAGACTGGATCTGGGTTTAAGACCGATCTCAGAGGAGCTGGGTCTTAAACCCCTAACCTTTTGGTGCAAAATATGTTCCTCGCCGGAACTTTCCAAATACAGAGCGGAGTTGTCAGAGTCTCTTTGCCTCCATAACAACACAAAAATGCCATGGCTAAGTTATATAAAGCACATTTGTGAGTCACTGGGTAGACCAGAATTGTGGCTGGACCCAGAGACTGTTTGTCCCAGGGTCTCACGTAAACTTATCTCGAAGGCGTACTATGAGCATAACTTACGAGTTGCCATTTTGAGTGCACGGGAGGGGTCTCAAACTAGCTACTTCCTGGGCTTTAAAGACTCAAACCATCTAGAGCCAATTTTTAATGATATGGGCCCGACATTAACAAGGAAGCTTTACATACAATGGCGCTACAGCACCCTTCCTCTTAGGGCACATACGGTTCTCTTGGCACATTTAGATCACACAGCTTTATGCCCTGCTTGCGCGCATTCGCACGAGACAGACCTGCATGTTATATCTTTTTGTCCAGCGTACCAAAGAGCAAGAAACTACTGGCTCCGCCCCCTCCTTAGAAATCTGGGCTTTAGACAGTATTCCCCAGCTTTCAGAATATTGAAAACAGATCTTTCTGCTCCAATTGTATTTGCTGTGGCTAAATTTCTAACATCAATGTGGATTACTCGCATGCATTGTCTCAAGTTACCCCAGTCGAATGAACTATCGTGATGATTTTAGCTTAATCTGTGCCTTGTTCAATAATAACTGAAAACATGTCTGTATTTTACATTGCTACGATTTTACTGTATTTTTCTTGTACTCTTTTATGGTCCGAGTGACCGAAATAAAGATAAAATGATGATGATGATTATTCAACAACAGACTGGAGAAGCTCTAGAGTCCCAAGGATGCTAGAAAGTGAATAGAACCTGGAGGCATAAACAATAACCCCGCTCAAGGATTTCTGCCAGGAGAGAATGGGTGTTCCATAAGGGAAATGCCAAGAAGGTAGCACTTCAGAAAGCCTTACGAACATGGGCAGCAGCCCACCCAGAAGGAAAAGTGGATGAGGTGCAGGGAGTCAAAGTCTGAGGAGGAAGGATTGGAGCAAGACCAAGATGGAGGTATTCTCTTGTAGCCTGCTGATGTGGGGGGTAACATCCTCCCAGGACTGGAAGTCCACAGCAGACCAGGCAGCAGTGTGTGTCAAGTCCACTCACCAGAAACTCCAGGCCTTCCTTTCGAGAGATGACAGGACCCAATACCTCCTGGAACCCTTCCCAGGTACAATGCCCTTTTAAATACACTGAGTTGTGAGTGGTGCCAAGGGAAAGGGGGTTGGGATGAGAAAGAAAAAGACAAAACACTGGAACGCTGGAAACCACTGTCTGTTGTGCCAGATACCTTGCGATTTTCTGTAGCGCAAAATACTTGAAGGGGGTTAATTGTGTGGAGCCTCAAACTGGGTTCAAGCCTGAAATGGGTTAAAGAGAAGGAATAACCTAAGAGGAAAGCAATGAATGATCGCCTTACTGATTAGGGCAAATGTCTAATACTCTGTTAATCAAATATAACTCTGTTAATCAGATACATGCCTAAAGAATAATGATTTCTTCGTAACCTTTGTATGCCAAAGAACACTCTGTCAAGTGTTCAATCTTGATCATGTTTTCTGCCTTTTCTGTTATAAGATTTTCAGACATTTGCTGTGTTAGATCTGTAAGAACAATAAATAACATCACATGTAAAAGAAATATGACTGAATTCTAGGACTGTTTTATAGATGATGTTTTTTCTGTATACATCACTCACATTTCACAGGTTGCGATTCACCTAATAAGTGTCTTCTTCTTATGTCCACAATAATGTCACAACAAAAATGTTAGGTTCCACTGATTAGGAAATTAATTCTTCTGAGATTTTAAATGTCACCTTGAAAGTTCTGAAAGAGAATGTCACTAATGAGCTATTAGTTCCAATGTTAGAGATCCAGAAATTGCCAGTTTAACTGGAAGCAATGCGATAATAAAAATAAATGTAAAAAAATTAAAAGCAAATGTTTCTATAGATACTGCTCTACATGCAGTCTTTAACAATAATGAAGGTACCTTTGATTTCCTTATTCTTTGTGCTTGCAGCCGCAAGCTCAGGGATGAAGACTCACTGTTCTTTCTTTTCTTTTTTAGCAGGAGCAGGAACTCAGGAGGGAGGAGATCGGAAGCGCAACCTCACCTGAAATGCCGGAAGACAGGTGATCAACTGTAAACAAAAGGATGTCCAGAGCAAGGCGAGCAGAGACAGCCGGAGATGCAGGATGCTGCTTGGAGACTTTGTCGCTGGAATACTAGAGCACAGGTGAGTGGAATCATTCTGAGGCCATGCACCATTCCTAGATTATCTGGCTATTTATAGCCAACTGCACATATGTTTCCAATGCACGCTTAGCAGTTGAGCTGTGGCGGTTCACTAGAGTAACCATGGACACGTTTCACAGCTTGTGCAATGTGTTCTTGGTCCATGTGAGTCCCAGTACCATGTGTCCCTAATTTCTAAACAGAGTGAACAGTTTATGGAAATAAACATAAAGGAAATGTTTAAAAATAATGCAAATAAATATTCTAAATTATCAAATATAATATTGAAGGCAGAATAAGTATTGTATACATAAAGGATCTGGTCTTTCTTTACAGTTTTTCCCACATATTATTTGTAACTTTGGTTTAGCATTATGTCACAATGAACAACTCATCGTATTATACTGATGTGAGGGTGGTAGAAATTTGGGTTGCGACAGTAGGAATCATAACAGTGTGGCATCCAGGAACCAGTCCCTAGAGGAGCTGGCAGAAAGGGGCAGGAGAGGAAACTACATTTGGATCTTGCCAAATTAGACACAGAGCAGGCCCTTGTTAAGTTGGAGAAGGAGCAGGTTCTGGAAAAAAAAAAGGTTGGCCATTGAAGAAAGAAAATATTGCCAATGAGCTCAACATGAGAGAGCTGGACTTAAGAGCCCTGAGACAGGGGCCGTGCACCAGCAATGATGGCATCATTCCAACAATGTCCACTCGTAAGTCCAGAGTCAGGAGCCCAAAAAATTTGGTATCCATTTATGTAGTGGGGGATGACATAGACAAATAGTTTGCAGTCTATGAAGTGGCTCTGAGCATGCATAATGTCCCATAGGTGGTCTGGGTTGGTAGTTTGTTGAGGTATATGCCCACTCCTTACTCTAGAGGTAGAGGGCCAGACATGCTACACTGCAATGAAGGCCATTCTAGTCAGCAAGTCCCCTGAGAGGTATAGGCTCAGATTCAGGGGCAGCAACAAGATTTCATCACAAACATGTGCCAATTTCTTGGATTATACCAGCAAGGAACTGAAGGTCTGGATGAGGGGCAGCAAGGTTGATGATTATTCAAGGCTGTACGACATTGATTTTGTATGAGCACATGTTTGATATTTGTTTTGCAGAGCTACGCCAGCACCTAGTTGATAGCAAGTTAACTTGCCCCAGGAATTTTGTAGATGAGACTGAGCAATACTAGAGTGTCTAAGAAGACATTTGGGAGAGACTCTCAAAAGGATGGTCAGGGTTTCCACCATAGGAAGGAGAGGGAGATAAAAAGACAGAGTTCTCTAAAGGCCAACAAAACAACTCTAAGGAGGAAGGGTCTGGTTCTCATTCCCAAACCAGCCGCCAGAAGAAAAACAACCCTTTCAAAAGTCAGCAACCCAAGTCCTCCAAGTGCTATAAGTGCTACGAGCATGGACACTACAAGGGGGATCCAAAGTGGAAAATTGAGCAACACCTCCAACTGGAGGAAAGCATCCATGGGTGGCTAGTGTAGCGCTGGGGGAGGGTTTTGTCTCAGTTAATGGGGGGGAGTTTAGTGGGGTTACCCTAGTGTCCCTGGTTGACAGTGAGATGGTTACTAAGATCCATATGCCATCAATACTAGTAAGTATAGGCAATGATTCACCATCAATAGGCAAGATGTTGAGGCTCTGAGGGATACGGAGCCAGCATGACTATTGTAAGGAGTCAGCTGGTGTCCCCAGAGTAGGTAATTCCTAATGCATTCCACCAAGTTGTGTTAGCTGACGACAGAGAGGGTCACTAGCCAGTGGCCCACTTGTTCCCTTTGAATGGGGAGGGGGTGCAGGTCTTTTGAAACTTGCTTGTTGGGTAATGACCTTGAGCACACTATCTAGAAGGAAGGGGAGCTCAAGGCTCTGTGGAAATGCACTTGTAGGATTTTTTGTATCTATGTTTGTGCTGCATATGTATGTCAAAATGTGAAATTGTTCTTGATTGTTTTAAATGGACTCTAAAATATGGTAATTGCAGTGATTGAGTTGTGTGATCACGAATATAAGTGAATTTGTGAGTGTGTCTCAGTACTTGCAAATCTGGTGGTGTTTGAGCTGTTAGAAAGTGGACATTTCTCTGCTCTTAACTTAGCTCTGTTTGCCTGCAGACTGTCTCCAATACATGTCTGGGCTGGGTGACAGCTACACTTCGTACATTCTCTCTAGGCAGCCACAAACACAGCAAGGATGGGTGTGACAGATGATTTATCTGCATTCTCATAGCCTTCCTGGGCAGGAAGGGGGAGAGGGAGCTGACACATCTAAATATGCTGTGTCCTGTCCCCACACAAAGGGCTGATTACCCCCACAGATAGCCTGACAGACAGGGCTCAGCTGAAAGTGCACTCCAAGAATCTGCTTTGAAGTCACTCCCTACAGAATTGGGTATATGGTCTGGGGCTCTAACCCTTACCAAATCAGTACACTATTGGACCTGTGAAGAGCTCTGCCAGGTGTAAGGACTGCTGTGCTACAAGAATTGCAACTCTGCTTGCCTGACTGTTCCAAGAAACTGCTTCACTGGTATGCTGAGCTGAGCTGAGCTTCCCCTGCTGCTAGCAGAACTCTGCCCTGTTGAGGACAAGGACTGGACCCATCTCACTTGAACCCATAGTGACTCCAAGGGCTTGCTGACTTTCCTTCTGTTGCCTGAAGTCTCTGGGTCATAAAAGACTTCTTGACTCTACTGGTGCTGCAGAACCCTGCCATCTGTGAGTCCTACTATTGCCTGAGTTTCCCCTTCAGTCCTCGGCTTCAGAAGTGGGTTCTGCAGCTTTTCGTCACCACTATGCCGATTAGAACCAATGCAGTGCCCGTTGACGCTGATGCAGTGTTGGTCTGGAGACATCCCTGCGCGTCACCAGAATGACACAGCACTGATCCGAGGTCACACGGGGAGGTTCGATTCCGATGCAGCACCAATCCCGACTGCGAGGCTTGACTACAACGCATTGACCCAACTGCGTGAATCAGAACAGATTCATCAGACTCTCGATAATGATGATGCTTTGCTTCATCCAAGATACTTTGTCAGCAGGACCTGTTTGACATTGGGGACTGGAAACATCAGGAGACAATAGACTGGTACTCTGTTCCACGCAAAGCGAGCATGAGGGGGTCAGATGTAATGTATGCTGTCAGGAACAAGCGTATACCGTCCATTACTCACATTTTGATAATGTAGACAGGAGTGCAAAGGTTGGGTAAATTATATCAAGCTCTCACAGGGTGGTGGAGAATGACATGCCCTATAACACTTTACTGCAGTAAGACGCAAATGCTACAATCGAGGGGCAGATGAAAGATCTATATATCCCATAAACACTTGCAAAACCGATGCCTAAACCCCATACTGAATACTGACACGTGCAGATCCAGAAGAACTATAAAAGTTGCATCTGCTTGTGAAATGGAGCAGATTATTCCATCCTGGAATCCTGTCCCATACTTTACGACGATTCTGTTGTTTCCGCTTGCTGAGGTGGTAAGGGTGCGTGCTCCAATTGTTTGCCCTGTCTTATAGAGTCCGTTGTGTTGGAGGCGCTTGAAGCAGTGGCAGTGCATCCATTGTGGCGTTGCCCCACTAATGCCACGGTCCCATTCATCGTTTTAATAAATTACAATAACAAATTCTGCGTTCAACTTCTGATGCTAATTCCAATCAGGACTCCTGATTGGAATTAGCGTCAGAAGTAAAACGAGGGACGCCGAAGCGGGTGGGGCTGCGGCAGCACTCAGGATTTGAGTGACAGCGCACCAGACAGTAATAGTGAGCATGTTCGGTTTTGGGCCGGTCACTTTTACGACCAGCCCGAACATGCGCACTAGCCTTCCCCTTAGGAGAGCGATAGGTGGTTTAGGCTCGCTCGCTCGCCGCAGTGAAGTACAACAATTGTTTTACATCTCACCACTTTCAAATGTCACCAGCCGCCACTGGCTTGAAGTGCTTCTTGAATTTGAATTTGAACAGCGGCACGTTGCTGTGGCCGTTATGAGGAGCGCTGTGTTTTGAGGGTTCTAACATTGTTTGCTTTGTGTGTTTTCCTCGGTTTGTTTTCGGAGCCAAAATTATAAAGTTATGAGAGGGATTGACATACTTTTGGGCATATTTCCTCTGCCCCGAGGGTTAAGCTATCATTGAAACTACGGCGCGGACGCCGTCATACTGCTCTATACTGTTGCCTCTCGAGACTTGAGCCCTAATCCGATATTGGAAATATGACGCAGACGCTGTAATACTGCTGAAACATATTTACATATCCAGACTGGGGCACACCAGGAAATAGCAAAGCGTACTCTTATATTATGCATGGTGGCGATAAAAGGTGATTATGAATCCTTGTGATCGAAGAATAACATCGGACTATGGTGAACAATAAGCACGGAGTGCACGAAAAACACCTGCTTATTATTTCAGCTAATTTACTGACGAGCCGTATGGACGCATAAACAGAACTGAATTGTTATCTGTACTACTCCTTGGTATCAAACGTTAGGATTACTTTTTGTTACAGGTAACACGTTGACAAAAAAACGAGGTATTTATATGTTAACAAAGTATTCAGAGTGATAGCTATATGTTTTTTGTTTCAAGTCTCCTTCCCTTCCGTCCCCTTCCCTTTCTTCCCTCACTTGATCACCTCACACTTCTATGTTGTGATAGCAATCAGAATTGAGGCTCTCAAGAGTTGGACCCTTTCGAACATTGAGCCGACCCTGAGGAATCTGATTGCACTCTGTTACGTACTCTTTGATATAAAAAAGAGCCATTGACTGCTTCCAAGTAGTTCTTAGGAAAAATGTAACCAGTAGGAAAGAAGCAAGATTAAAATGGGCACAGTCTAATGGCTGGTGTAAGTCTCAATGTCAGGACTTTAAGAGGTAAGTGAGGAAGCTAAGGCAAAATAAAGGACAAAAGAGGTATACTGTTTGAGCAAGGTGTTCTGCGAAACAAAGTCAGAATATGGTGCACTGATTAAAGAAGAGGCTTCTTTATAAATCGAGCTGGGAGGAAATGCCCTCTGTGTTGGCTATGAAAGATATGAAAAAGTTTTGAAAACTTGTGCAAAGAGGGTCACATAGAAATGATAGAGCCCTAAATTCAATGGTCCCCGAATATGACTGGGTCAGCAACCTATCAGCAGTTTATATATATGGAAATTATATATGGAGTGGGAAAGGGGTCACACTTGACCAGGAATTATTTTCCTATCTATCAGGAAATGGTATAAAAAGGTGATCTTTACAGATACCCTGCTGGCCATTAGCATCAAAACCAATATAGATTGATGGGTTAGGCTAGGCTTTTTGTGTGGCATTCAAAGCATTCACTAACTCGGGTACTTTTCTTGTAGTTGGAAAGGCACAATAATAAGGCCAGTTCTGAAAATAGATGACCTGTCTAATTCCAAGAATTATTATGTTATAAATACTTATAGAGCGCTGCAAAGACCTGTAGGTGTAGCCTTATCACCGTACTTGATGCAGGTGCAAAAGTTTTCCCTACAGCTATAATGGAATATTTTACAGTTTCCGTTGAAAAAGCGGATTTTAAAGGCGAGCACTCGTCACCACTGTTTTACCTTGTGGGCGATGGACCAAAAAGTAACTGAAACAAGTGGTAATCTCTTTTGCTGCTTTGTCGATTTTCCTGGCACCTTCGATCTAGTAGATCGAGTTATACTTTAGTAAAAAGCATGTAGTATTGATATCATCAGAATCTTGATGGAAGTGTTAAAAGAATTCCACAAATATGGGAGATATACCCTTCATAACCAAAAGGGACAGGGTCAGGGCCGGACTGGCTACCGGGCGTTTTGGAATGCTGCTGAGCTGGGGGCTGATTTCGTTGATGGGACCTGCGTGTACTGAACGAAATTAATTTTGCTTTAATTATTTCGACGTACACGCAGGTCTCCATGAACGAAATCAGCCCCCACCGCAGTGAAATCAGGCCCCTGCTCGGCGGAATTCCAAAACGCCCGATAGGCAGTCTGGCCTTGGACAGGGTTATATGCAAATTCAAGAAAAAGAGGTGTCCGTTTTGTGACACTCACAACATTTATCCATGAGTGTTAAAATAATTACATCAGGAGAACTGGGCTAGGGTAGCGCTACATAATGACATGCTTTCCTGACATTTTAAGTTAAAAACGGCTTTTGGCAGGTGTGCATTTTGGTGCCAAAGCTGTTTGCCCTGTATATTGCAGACCAGCTTGCAACTTTACAGTAGAACTATTCTTTCTCCCCATGCCTGGGGGGTGGCATATATCATGTTTACCAAATGCAGATGATTTGGTCATTTGAAATAAGAACATTAGATGCCTTTAATAAGTGCTCCAAGGACATTAAATTGATATATAATAAATAAAAATATATCGTGGTATTAAGGAAAAAATTTAATCTCTTTAAGTGGAAGATTTGAGAAGTTATAGTGAAAACACTTTGTCCTATAAGTATGTCGATATTATATTCAATAGTAACATACTGAGGAAGATGCAGCGAGAAGTGTTGTGTAGTTCCTATGGAAAATATACAGTATCTGTGCGTTTAGACAACATACACTGCAGGTTTGGCGTCAGACGAACTATGATCACCCCCAACGGGTATGCTGGCCCTTTTTGTATCCACTCATGGCCGGCTTTTGGGCAGTGCAACTGCTGCCTTCGCACCGGGCGCTGACCCGTCGAGGGGAGCACAGTGACCTCAGGGGAAATGCTGTGCTTAGCAAAATCTTATGATAGGAGAGATGAGGGGCACTTTTGCAGGTGGTAGTGAGAGAATCCGAGGAGGCGATCAAGGGTCGAGGGGCGCTAAAAGTGATTGTCGCACCTGGCGCCACCAGCTCTAAAGCCGGCCCTGTTGCCATCAGACTCTTCTCCTACCAGGGAGAGAGTAGTTCTTGGCAACCCTGATCCCTCAGGACCGTGGAAACAATATACCACCTTTCGCTCAGTCACTTGTGCCTACTTAGTTTGTCTAAGAGAGATATACCGAATGAAACAAGCTGGTCGTTTTCAATAATCATTTATTGAACAGTTGTTATTCTGGTGTAGAATAGATGTGCTGCAACAACCATTAGACAGTATGAGATATAAATGAATAACAGTATTATGAAGGTAAAAGGATAGTATAGTTCTACCATCTTACTAAAATCATGAATACATTCAAGTATATAAAACACATGATAAATGATGCGTACTCCTACGATGCCTCCCTATCTAGATGTACCTAAGTGTACCTAGCATGGGTGTAGGTGTGAAGCCAAAGATTCCTCTAGGATCTAGTCAACCCCATTACCTCTAGTGAGACTGTGGGACCCCATCCTGGACTCAAGCTGGACTCCCCACGAGGGATGTTGACCACTGCGAACTGGAGCGTCTGCATACAGGAACCTCAACTTCTCTGGTCAGTGTGTCGGCCGGGAAGTCTCGGTCTCCTCTAGCTAACTTAACAAGATGTGATGTATATATACCCATAGGTCTTCCCAGGGGTCCTACCTTGCTGTATTACTGTCATGGCCTAAGGATAACGTCAGGCATGAACTTTGTACATAGATTTTATACAGGAGATGGCCGTCCTGCTGTGGTTCCAAGAACTCTCATGCATAATGTATGAGATTTCGAACTAGGTAAAACCTGCGTTCTGAATGCAGTGTAATATATAGATAAAAGGTCAGTCCCTGTAAACCGTGACAAGTGTAATGTAGGGAGAGAATATAGGTGAAGGGAAACGAGTTACCGAGGCCTATATTATAGTACCTATATGGAATATAACAGAAGTTTTAAAAACTCAGGCAGTATCCACGGTGGGGGCTGAAGAAATTCATTCAAAAGGACTTTGGGGGCCCCTCAATCTAACCTGTGCTCACAGCATATAAAGCAATGTTCCCCCCAACTATTAAATGGGGTGGAGATCTTAGATCTGGAGTCCAGTCATGATTGGGAGAAATTGGAAAGCTATCATCTCAAAAAGCTCTTAAATCTTTCTTTGTGTTTTATGATTCAAGCTGTCATGGTGGAAGCTAAGAGGAACGCCTGGAATTCCATTGTACCAACCCTAGGTTTATGGTTTGGCCATAAACTGATAACCAAAAGAAAAGTAAAAGTGTCATCGGTGTGTGCTAAGAAAATATGTCATAATGAGTTACATTGGCCATGACGTAAAAAATCAATAGTCTGAGTTGGCGCAAATTTTAATATAAAGGATTTTAAAATGGGCACTCCATTTCATATATCAAAAGAAGAGAATTAATGGAGAGATGTGCTTTGGAATTCAGGAGTTGAAATATCTGAGCGCAAAGAAGTCAACCACTTTTCTCAGAGAGTCTTGGGAACATGCAACAACATTGCCCCCTCTGTCCAATATAACCAATCCAGGAATGCGCTCGACAATTAAAAGAATTATGAGTAGGTCTGAGATAATGATACAGGATGGGGAAGGGAGATGTAGCTGATATATCTTTTCTGTTCATGTTTTATTTGATTATTTGTTCTTTTTATAGTTAAGATGTTTTTTTAAAACCCACTTTTAAGAAATATGAGATTACCTTAAGGGTTGATGTAATAAGACTTGTAGTTGATATGCAATTTTTTATGTGACTTGTGAGGTGGGTAGGTTTTTATTGGTTTTAAACAGTGGAGGTGGATTTTATAGAAAGTTTTAAAAGATAATTGCAATGAAACACTATTTTTTAGTTTAACAAACCTTTGGTTTATATAAATGTATTTTATGACTAGTTTTTTTCACTTCTCCCTACTCCACTCCCTGATGCTCCCCCTCCCAGAAATGTTCCAAGGCATGGGCAAAGTGAGCGATTGCCCAAGGTCCCCACCTTCCAAGCGAACCCTCCCTCGCAAAATGTAATATGAAATTCAGAATTCCCACCTTAATAATTTTGCTCATAAAGCCAGCTTCTTTTTTAATTTCGCAGCAGAGATACTTAACAGAAAATGTGTACTATGGGTTTGGGCTAGGCCAAACTCACACAACGCAGTGCAAACTCTTGCAAACTTATTTACTTTCCAAAGCAAACATTTTTTAGTTTAGGAAAGGTGCCTTTTTCTCAGTGCAAATAGTGCTACTGTGCACCACTTTGCATCAAGGGGGCATTACTTGGGTGCAATTTGGGTGGATTAGCGCAAGTGCCCATAGTTTTTGCCGCAAACCCCAATCTACTAAGATAGCGAGACTGGGTTGTGTTTAAAACAAATAACGCCTCATTGAAGCAGACGCTAACATTAAGAAATGTTTTCGTTTCTCCAGACATTCTGCACATAGTATGTGTGTTGTCCCTAAGAATAGTCTAGGCATATGTTGCAAAGGTTTTGCATGGTGCTAGGCAGCTTGTTTGTGCGCCAGTGCAGGGGCACTGAGCAGCAACATGCCATTTTAATAAATATGGCTCTGCAATGCTTGCTCCTCCTTGCGCAATGCAGTGCAGCATTTTGGTTGTTGGGCTGTGTTGTGCTAACAGTTGATATATCTGCCCATCAGTGTGCATTCCAATGCATAACCAGCTTTAACCCTTGCACTTTTAGGAATCTGTTGGCAATTGAACAAGAAAATAATCTTTCTGTGCCATTTCTCTCACCTGACTTCACCTCACCACACCTCCCCTCACCTCTTCTACCTTTAACCCTCTCTCCTTCTTTTTGTACCTCCATCCTCCTTGTTGCTCTGGGAACCCCCATTTTTTGCTGATTTGGTACTGGTGCCAACTGACTCTGACTGTCCCTGGGCTCTGTCTAACCAGGCCCGGGGCCAGTGCTATGTTGAAAACACAGTGAAAACTGACACGTACATTCGGGTACACTAAGTGTAAGGTACACCTATAATTGGCCTGACCTACCCTATAAGTCCCTCGTTAATAATAGTGCAGGGGGATTAAAACTATCTTTAAGTCATGGCAGTTTAGAGTCCAGCAGCCTTTGTTGCACGTGCATGTGTGCATTGCTGAGAGCCTGAAGTCATTTTACAAGCAGCACTGCAGCACTGCTTTTAAATGTAAATTGTGCCAAATTCAACGTTGGTGGTAGGGGCGCCCAAAAAGTAATAAATGACAATATTGTGGCATATTAGGCATATTAGGGTCTCCCCTCGGTGTCCCAGGTTTGGGGGGTCATGTAATTATAAGGAGGGCCCTTATAAAAGATGTTTGATATGCCCTGGGGATAGAGAAATTGCACATTTCACTTTCCCCTTTGTGGTAAAGTACCTCCTAAAATCAACTTTGGTGCTAGGAGCACAGTGGAGTGAGCATCTACACTATTTATCCATATTCAAGACCCCTAACGTCTCCCCTATGTGTCCCAGGGTTGGGGGGGTCATGTAACAATAAGCAGGGCCTTTATAAAAGATGTTTTTTATACCATGGTGATGGAGAAATTGAACATTGCATTTTCCTCATTGTAGATACCTAGCCCCATAGGATAACATTGCAATAGTTTATTAACGCATAACTATTGCTAGCAATTAAATAAAATACCATTCAATGACTTAGGAGAATGGTAATGATAAATCCAACAATATGTCATTGTTGAATTTATTCTAAAGCATACAGAAAATATGTTATAAGACTTTCTTGTCTGTAAGCCAAAATTCAGCCTTCAGGCCCTCTTCCCTGATTGTTTAGAGTTAACAGGATTAGCCCGGCTGCTTTGATGAAGTGATAAGTGGCTCATCTAGGGAGTGGCTATCTGGTAGAGAGAGCTCTACTACACAGGAATGCCAGAGATGGGGTTGGTAAAGCATGATGCTTCAAAGGGGGATAGGACAGGCAGGGAATGCCAGGTCCATCTACCCACCAACCCCTCTGACCCAGCCAGATGGCAGGCTTAAGGCAGGAACCTGTAGATGGTAGAGGGAGGAGAGCTATGGAAATGAGCCATACTGGAGTTTGGTTTAACTAGTTCTTGCTCCTCTGCTGAGATTTCAGCCCCACTGAATTTTGGAGGGAGTGTGCTTTCCGGAAGCAGATTATGGCAACTATGTAGGAAGTCATTATGCTCTGGGGTGTTCCACTGCACCTCATTGGACAGGAGTGCTTTTCTTCTTGACTCCAGAGAACACTAAATAAATATGCGAGAGGTGCAGAGCCTCTCAGATCATCTGCTTTCTTCTTAAAACTAAAAGAAGAAGGCTTGCCAAGCTGGTAACTTGATTTGCACCACCAGGCCCTGCATTCTGACTGACTGATCCTTCTCCATCATTTGGAGATGCAGCCCTTTGGATGCACCTTGCTTTAAGAGGAATAAAGAGTGGACTCCCTGCGAGCTACTTGTTAACAGAGCTCACCTGGACTATCTCCACCAAGAATCCCCTGCCTGGAGTGCGCCCAGTGGATTTGTAATGGGTTTGTCCAGGTGCTTTGTGGAATTTGTGGCCCCAAACTTTCAAAGACCATCTCGGAGTTTCCATACCCTTCAATTGTGTTTTGAATTATTGGACTCTGAAGATCTTCAGGAAGAAGTTCCAGATGTTTGGAGAAGTTTGGATCAACTTTGGAAAAAAGCTCCATAAGGGGACTGACTCATATGCAAGCCGGCCTGACCTGCTAATTCGTCCCGCTGAAAAGCTCCTGAGGTCCAACTCCCACTGTTTGACCAGGAGCTTGCTGAAAAGCAAGCCAACAAATCCTCACCGAATTGGGACTGGTGAAGAGTCTCAAGGGACCCGGCAGAAAAAAGCACCAGAAAGGTTTCTAAGTCTGAAGGTAAAATCTCAACCAAGGCCTACCGCAAGGGGTATCCGGGGAGGGCTCCATCGTGGTCAGCCTGAAAAGTTTGACTTTGCCCCGGTCAAGTGCAATCAAATGTCCCAAAGTGGCGCTATAGGTGTCTAAGTGATATATAGTGCTAAATCTTTAAAAAATCCTTCATTGGATTTTTGTCATTTTGGTGTCATTTTAAAGATAAAAATATTACCTATTTTCATAAATTGGTGTGGGATTTTTATTGTGTTGCGACTTAATTATTAACTGAATTGATGTTTTAAATGCTTTACATATCTGTCTCCTCAGTTAAGCCTGCCTGCTTGCAGCCAAGCTACCAAGGGTGGAGCATGCAAATAATGTATTGATACTTCTACTGAACCCTAGACCATTTTGGTGGCCTTATTGCCAGTGATAGATGCATATTTAATTACCCAGTTTCCAACATTTGGTGGAAGCGGTGGGATGAGAACTTGTGCTTAAAAGTATACCTTCCAGTGAAGTTAATTAGGATTTTAAAAATCCTCTACATTTTTCTTAGAATAAACTTTGAGTTTTTAATTTCTGAAATTTCGACTGATAATTAATCCATTGTTTCAATTTTTCCAAAATTGTTCTTAGTCTGATTGCTAGTTGGTGTGACCCAACATTATGGATACCATGGAGCTGGACCTAGCTAAACTGCCTAAACTCAAGATGGATGACTTTAGGATACTGTGTGAAGCTTGGGGCTACCTGCATCCAACAAGATTAGGAAGGTAGGGTTGATTATGTCCCTGAAGGACTGGGCTGGGTAGCTGCAGTTTTCCAAGGGGAGGGGAAGGACGACTCTCCCAGCATCCTTCATTGCTTCCAGTTGTAGATACATAATCCTGGATGGTGGGAGGGGGCAGGGCCCCACGCCCAGGAACCACAGCTGTCCCTTGCAGAGAGGCAGCTTGAGGCCCAACTAGCTGTCGTAGCTTTGGAGCAGAAGAAACTGGAATTAGCTGAGAGGAAGTAGGAGAGGGAGGAGGCCACAAGAAGCAATGGTGGCAGCAAAAATGATGAAGAGATTGAGATTTTCCTGGGGTTATGGATTTGACCACAAGTTTCCCAAGGGTATAGTACCCAGGTACACAGAGGGGGGTGACTTTGACAAATGGCTGACTGCATTTGAAAGGGCCCATGAGATGTGGGGTGTCTGCCCCAAACATTGGGGTTAACTCTGGCAGGAACTGATTTCAGTAGCTGGGAAGGATAGTCTCCTGACCCTGAAGGGGGATGAGGCAAACCCTACACTCACACAAAGCAATGCTTAGTCAAAAAGTATGGCCTTACTTCAAAGCAGTACAGGGTGAACTTCAGAGACATCCGGAAAGTGAGCACACGGCCCTGGGTGGACTTTGTGAACATTTCAGTGAAGGCACTAGAAGGCTGGATTGTTGGTAACAAAGTAGACACATATGAGGGAATGTATATTTTGTTTTGACTCATTGTGCTGAAGAGAAGTTATACCATCACCTAGTGGACTCAAAGCTGACAGACCCGAGAGAGCTAAGGGAAGCAGCTGATGAGTAGATGAGAACCCGCGTTTCCAATCAGCACAAGGGGGGGGGTGATCAAAAGAAGGGAGAACAGGTCACCCCCAAGGAAAAGCCTGGGGGAAAGAAGGTCAAAAACAGAAGGAGTCCTCCAAAGACCCATGAAAACCTGAACAAAGAGGGGGGCCCGAGCCAACCCAAATTCAAAGGGAGGGAAGATCAGGGAAAGAATACTAGGTTCTTTGATTCCCCAAAGGTGGGAAAGTGCTTTGTAATCAGGCAGGCTCCAAGAAGGGAGATGCTGTCTGCACGAAGAAGCCACCCACTAGTGGGCCGTCCCTGGGGATTGCTAGTGTAAGTGTGGGAGTGGAGAGTGCCCCAGAGAAGGGTAGGAAAGAGGCAGAGGCAACCTTAGTGTCTCTGGATGGGGTGAATATTTTAACCCTGACCGCCTTACCTCTAAACATGGATAAGTACAGGCAGAGACCTAAAGTCAATGGCAATGAGGTTGAGGCTCTAAGAGACACAGGGGCTAGTGTGACTATGGTCCTAGATACCCTGGTGACTCAAGAGAGATTGCAACTCCGTAAGTTTCACCAGGTGATCTATGCAGACAGCAGTACCAATCTCCATTCCATAGCTATTGTGGATTTGGAGTGGGGAGGTGTGGCAGCCCCTAAGAAGGTAGCTGTGTCTCCTGAACTCCTGGTCCAGTGTTAACTGGGTAATGATCTTGATGCATCTGAGTGCTCAGAAGTGGAGAGAGGTCTCCATATGAGAATACTGGAGCTCCCTGAATGGGTATGTGCTGTGACGGATCACAGAGTATCTGGTAGGGAAAGACTGGATGCCTGGACCCTGGAATAAGGGGCCAAGCATCCAATGACAAGGGCACTGGGTCAGGTGAGCAAGCCCCTGGAACTCCAAGAGGAATCTGACTCTGAAGGGGAGGATCTGACTTCTGAGGAAGGGACTCCATTCCTGGCAGAGCTGGCAGACTTGGCAGAACTGACAGGGACAGAGAGACTGTCCTTCACCGTGAGAACTTGAGGCGGATAGCCTCCAAGAAAGAGGAGGGGGATGACATTGGTTTTCACAGAATCTACGGGGAAGGTGGATTGCTTTATACTGAGATCAGAAACTTCAGGGAAGGGGCTACCAGGAGGTTGGTGGTGCCCCAGAAGTACAGAGAATTTACCCTGACTTTGGATAACGATATCCCTTGGCGGGACATTTAGGACAAACTAAGACTTGAAACCAGTTGGTGAACCATTTATACTGGCCCCATATGTCTGTGAAAGTAAAGGACTTTTGCAGCTCCTGTGATACCTGTCAGGCCAGTGGCAACGCAGGTGGCTGGTCAAAGGCTCCCTTGATACCACTGCCAGTGGTTGGGTCTCCCTTTGAGAGGGTGGGGATGGACATTGATGGTCCCTTTGGACCAACCTACTGCATCAGGGAATATGTATACCTTGGTGGTAGTGGACCATACCACAAGGTAGCCACAGGCAATACCTCTCAGGACAATAGATGATCCTGCAGTGGTTAGAACACTACTTGGTGTGTTCTCTTGAGTGGGTTTTCCAAGAGAGGTTGTTCCAGATAGGGGCACAAACTTTCGGTCCAGCTATTTGAAATTGATGTTGAATGAATGTGGTGTTAACTACAATTCACCACCCCATTTCACCTCCAGACTAATGGTCTGGTGGAGAGGTTCAACAAGACCCTGTAGGGCATGATCAATGGGTTGGCTGACTCAGGAGGAGATGGGGTGTTCTCCTTTCATGCCTAGTGTTTGCCTACAGGGTTGTTCCACAAAAGGGATTGATTTCAGTCCCTTTGAGCTGTTGTTTGGACACCCTGTGAGAGGGCCGTTATGCCTGCTGAGAGATTCTTTGAAGAAGCCTCTCAAAGAAGCAAAGGAAAATGTGCTGGACTATGTGCTAGGCCTCGATTTCTCAAATGGCAAAGTATATGAGCAAGGCAGGCAGGAAACTGGAGGCCGGCCAGAAGCTCATGAAGCACTCGTATGATCAGAAGGCTGCTATGCCTGAGTATCTCCAGGACAGTTGGTGTGGCTCCTAGTACCCTCCATGATAAGTGGAGTGGGCCTCTCCAGTCATGGAAAAGAAGGGTAACGTTACCTACCTAGTGAGCCTTGGCACCCCTAGGAACTCTCATAGGGTCCTGCATGTGTATAGATTGAAACCCCACCATGACAGGGAAGATATGACCATGTTACTGATCACAGATGAGGGAGTGGAGGAAGAGACTGAGCAATGCCCAACCTCCTCTCCAAGATGGGTCAATGGAGGGAGTGGTACTCTCTCCCAAATTGACAGACCAGCAGCACAGAGACTGCAAGCAGGTGCTGGAACAGTTTGCTGGCCTTTCTCAATAGGAGACCACAAAACATACCACAAGTCTATGTATGTAAGAAAACTAGACCCTTGCATCCAGACCTGGAAGATTGGCTTCCGAAAGTCTGTGGGATAAGCCACCACACCAAATATTTGTGTTATATATTTATCTGGAGATGGGTGAGTTGGTCTTTTGGCCTCTTTTTCTTTCTCCGTTTGTGTTTTACTTGTTTCCTAACGGACACTGCACTGGAATGGCAATTCTTACAGCTATCTTCTTATGAGGCATGAACCCCCCCCCCCACACTCAAAGGTGAACATTACCATTAGATGAAACCTCATCTCATTGCCAGAGTTGACTACCCCTTGGAGAGTAGTTAGGATATTCTCCTACAGGCATACCAGCCGGTCCACTACTGTGGCCCTACTGTCTCATGCATCCATCACAGTTTCTACCTTGGTTCCATTGATAATGGTTGACCATTGCCAGGATTTTACCATGCTGGGAAGTAAGGCGGCCATGGCTTCTTCATCCGTTCCACCAATGGAGACTAAGGTGGCTTCATACCAAACCTTGGTTTTCCCTGAGCGTCCTTAGACCCCAATTTTATGCTAGGAATCACTTGGGACTGCTCACCAGTATGGGGCTTCTTGGGACAGATAGAGTCTGAGTTCTCATGCCTTGGATTGTGACAGTTCTAACACACCCTGGCCATCACGGGGCCAAAAGGATTCTTCTTCTTGTACCCTCCCCACTTGAGTTCGGAAAAGGTATAAAACTCTCCATCTTGAGTAGACTTTTGGGGCCCATGTGAGAACTCCTTCTTTTTATCCTTGTTCATTCCCTCTTTCCCTTGAAGGGAGCTGAACCTCCTTTCTTGAGGTCACCCCCTGTACTTTTTAGACACTCTAATGTGCACCCACACTTCACTCGCCTTGCCAAGCTGCCTAAGGTCAGACAACTTTAAATCTACTAGATGCTGGTGTCACTCTGAATAACAATGACTCACGATGTGCTACATCATGAGGAGTCGATCATAAGTATCGGCTGTAGTGCCTTTCACCAAGCCCTCTAGTGCCTTTAGTGAGACATCTAAAGGGTCAACCCAGTATTGTTGTATTTCTTTGTGTGTATCCCAGAACTTCTTTTGGTACTTTTCAGGTGTGAGACCAAACTTCTGTACAAGAGCATTTTTCATTTGAGGGTAGGAGTCAGCTACACTTCATCTAGAGTTTGAAGTGTGTGTCTCTCCTGTGTAGTAACTCCCACAGTAAGGCTGCCCACCCTGCACATTCTCAGTGTTCTTTCATAGGAAGCAAACGATTAGTAATTGTCATCCTCACCACAAAGCTAGGCACAATACTTTTGAGCAAGTGAGGTGTGTGGCCCCCATAGACACTGCACCATTGCTGCTATCATCTTCACTAGGCATCAAATCCAACCTGGTCTTCTTATCCTCCGAGGCCAATTCCTTTTCTTCTACTGACAGTTTCTTTTCCTTTAGGTCTATAGCTGGCAGTTTGGCCTGCAGCTCCATTTCTGAATGCCTGCCACTGAGGTACAACAGGCGGATGCCCTGCTCA
Organism: Triturus cristatus; assembly: GCF_964204655.1. NCBI lineage: Eukaryota > Metazoa > Chordata > Amphibia > Caudata > Salamandridae > Triturus > Triturus cristatus. The sequence goes on along the minus strand of NC_140590.1, from coordinate 459,391,321 downwards.
GAGGGGCTTGTGCTGGAAGAGCCCAATTCACTTTCAACCCCGAATGGTGCATCAAACATCCATGTTGGGGCAGGTTGTTCCCTTCTCCTTGAACCTATGGAGTTACCTCTTTCTCAGAAGAGATTTGTACTTGGTGGACTTCCTCCCAAGCCTTAAGGGCCTTCTCTAAATCAGCCTTCTTGGCATTTTGGTCAAGCTTCAACTTTCTTTGCATACTTCCTTTGTCTCCACCACTATGAGAGTTGTCAAGGTTGCCAGATCCAAATCAATATTCCCTTAGACTTTTAAAAGGTGCAAAGATTGAAATCAGAAATAATTTGGAAGAATCACAAATGACCCTATCAAAGACCTGGTAGCAGTTTAAAATCAAAAATAAAATTTTGCTTTCAGTTCAATTTAGGGATTTTTGATTTCCAACTTAATAGCGGAGTGGTACTGCGAAATGCAAGATCCGGATCCCACCACTGATCACCAATGTGCGAAAGTGGATTATTAGTTAGGGTGGATGTAGTCCACCACAAATAATAATGTCACTATCCTTGTTAGGTCCAGTAAAGGTTTAAATAACTTTAACCACATCTCAACCCCTGTTAGCTATGGCAGAGAACAGACAGTCTTAACTTAAGAGAATGTGTAAAGTATTTAGAAGTACCAAAACAGCAAAAAAAAGTAATCAAAAATCCAAAAACAACATGATAAACATTCTATTCCAATCTATAACAATAGAGAATATTTTTTAGGGAACAAATTATGCCAAATCAGCACAAATCCAATAAGGGGAACGAGAGATGTGAACTTTTAAAAATGTACGTTAAAATAGGGCGAAGCGCCAACCGTGGGCAACTGGCCGTGCCAGATCGGGACAAAGGTAATGTTTGATGTGGACTGTAATGGAGCATGGGTTATAAATGAGGACTGGGTTGGGCCCACTCAAAGGGTTACCTTCGGTCTTAGAAATTTTTCTGGGCAGAAGGTGGTCATCGACGAGTCATCAGTGTGGCAAGCTGCAAGCTGGATTGGAGTTGGAGTTCGAAGACGACGGGTTGCTGAAGAGTGGGATCCGGGTGGGTTGTCTAAGAAGGTGGAAACATTCTGAGCAAGTGAAGTCTCTCTCAGTGAAGCTCTATACATCCAGACACAGAAAATTTTCAGGTAGCCAGATCTCCTTCAGTGGGACAAACCAGCAATTCGGATATGATCAGCGAATCAATGTTGATGTCTTCGCCTCGATGGTGGTCCCAGTTTCTTGCCAGTTCTCAAGAGAAAAAGGTGGCAAAACTTTTTTCAAGTTCCAGCTTTGGAAGTTTTTGCAGGAAGAGTATACCAACCAAGGGCTCCAGGACCTCAGGAACAGCACTTGCAGATCAGAAATCAGCATGGTCCAGGGCAGTTCCAGTAGTAGGTAGTAGGTTGGGCTCTTCAGGAAAGTGAGCTTCTTGCTCAATCAGTTCCGTCAACCAAGTCTTTTGCAGGAGAATAATATAGTGACGATCTACAAATTAACCCCATTTAGGATCATTTAATTTGACTCAAATCCCTGCTCCGTGCCAGTACAATAATCTAATAGCCTCACTTACCCGAGTGCTAAAAAGCCTCGACAGAGGTTCAGTGGAGCTCCACAATGAATAACCTTTTCCTCTATTGGGAGTAAGTCAGTTGGTGGAAAATATTAATTGCCCCTAGAATCCGGGACTACCCTCTCATAGTATGCAGGACGGGCTTTACATAATGGAATATTTGGCTCCTTGTGGTTATGTTGTGCATTTTCTGTTGGTTTTTGGGGTAGTCAATGTACTACAGATAGGTCGCAGGAATAGGTAGGACGGTGTAGATCATGGCCTGGTCCAGAACAAGATACATTCAAATTAGATATACAATTAGCTAACATGCGCTGTGGGGGATTTAGCTTGAGTCTTATATTCAATGCAATGTTGGGCCTAAATCTATGTTCTAAGGCAATAAGTCCTTTTACAAATTCATGACTGACAAGCCGTACATCTATATGATCAGAAATTAGATGTTTGTTATTATGGCGGTATACATTTAGTGTATCCTCCCTCGTGATTGATCTGCAGTATCGTGTTTTGCGATGCCTTTGGATAACTGTATTGATCAAGGATTCTCATGTTTCTTTGACACCACGTGGGAGTTTAGGGACACTGATAATGTATATGTCAGATGCATTGGAGGAATTCCTAGCCAATCTAGAGAACAAACCTTTGGAGTTTCTGACAGACATGTGTGCTCTGGCATGATTAAGTAGGTGTGGACACAAAGGGGTGGAATTTCTCCCGCAGGTTTGGGAAAATGCTTTTGTTCCTCAAATAAGATGCCAAGAGGACGCAAGCACGTATTTGTGCAGATAGAGGGTACCAAGGGGAACCTACTACGTCCACTGTTGATATGGACTAATGAATGTGTGTTGCCCACTGATTGGCAGACTATGGGCCCAGGCATGCAGCAATTCTAGGTGTGCTAGCCAAAGAAGGGTTCAATGATTTATCTTTCTCCCTAGTTTAGTGGGTATTGAGGGTTAAGTTAGGGAATAACGCAGTCAGGTTGTCCATTTTCTCGTTAAGTGCTTTAGAGACCCTACTTAAACAATCTTTTAGGCCCCTTATGTCTTCCTTTAGTGACTTTATTTGAGTCTGAAGACGGTAGAATAAGAGAGGTGTTGGAAATATTAAGAACTCACTATGTGAAGGTCTATCATCATCTATTTTTCCCAGAATTTCAAAACTACTTCCACGTTCCGCCTCAACAGTACAGCGAGCTGTTGCATCTGTCACTTATTGGGACTGGCGGGAGCTACGCTGGCTGGCTGCTATAGGGGAAGAGGGATCAATATGAACTACAGAGCTCATGCGTGCTGAGTTTTCAGGTGTGGGTGGGTTTTAGAAAAAAGATGGTATATTTCCTCTGCCACCCTTTCCCAACTTTTCCCCTTTTTCTTTATGGCCTAAAGGTACTCAAGCTCTTTAATCAGTTTCACCAAGCGTACAATTGTCTGCTGAATGTCTTGGTTGCTTTTTAGCGTTACCCAGATCAGGCTATTTTTTGGTGACTTTTCCTTTCGCCGTGTCAAGGTGTCAGATTCCAGTGGCGCCAACAGATCCCTCAAGTGGAAAAAACAAAAGAACAAGATTATTAGGCCACTACCTCAGGAATGTATGTCTGGGGTGGAGCTATGCCGCGCTCAGAAGAAATCCTAATCGGACAGAAGAAAACAGAGATTAGGCACTTCAATGATCAGCAGGTTTGTGAAGGGGATAACCATATGGTAGTGTAGTGTGTCCTCATTGTTTGAAATATACTGGTGAGTAAAAAATAAATACTAGTGAGTCTGGTATAATCAGGGGACCCTCAATAAGTTCTGCATATAATAAGTCCCAGTAGTGGGTAAAGGATTAATATTAAGTTAAGAGGTGTGGGAGCAGTGTGGGAGTGCAGGGAGAATGGTGTGATGCTCTCTCTGTGCAGGGTGAGTTGTGCATAAATGAAGGTTGATAAATGTCTGAGTGCAGGGTGAAAGTGTCTCAATGCATGGTGATTGATGTATGTTCAGTACAGATTAAGAATTGTGTGAGTTTGTCGGGTGAAAGATGTTACCCTATACAAGGTAAGAGGTGTGTGAGTGTAGGGTGAGCAGAATGTCAATCATATAAGTGCAGGATGAGCGGTTTGAGCTGAGGGTGAGAGGTGTGGGTGGAAGGTTACAGAAATGTGAGTACTGGGTCAGAGGTATGTCAATGTGTGTAAGTGCAGAGTCAGCACTGCGTGAGTGGTGGGCGAGCAGTATCTGACTGCCAGTGCAATGTCAGGGCAACTGTGTAGAGTAAATGGTGGGTGAGTCTGCAGGGTGAGCTGTGTCTGAGAGTAGGTGAAAGGTATATCAGTGTTGTAAAGACACGTGAGCAGTGCAACCCAAAAACGATCTAGTATACATAAACTGCTCGTTATGAATCTGTAATCAAAACGTGAACAATCACTAAAGGTTACTGAATCGCAAAGATACAAAATGAGGCAAAGTCGTGCTGTCTTAATATGAAACAAACACAAGGAGATGATGGGCGGAGTGCTGAAACTTTTCAAACACTCACCCCCAGTCACAGATCTGGGTTGAATCCATCATCGTTCTTTAGCTCACTTCGCCAGCCCAGTTCAGACCCAGCCATAAGCAAATCAGTCATGACCCTGTTCCTCATGGGAACACCCCAGCCTGAAACTGCCAAGCAAGGTTTCCCTGGACAGGAAACAATCATCCAAGGACCGGTTTAAGAGTAACACCCCTCATCAGCCAGGCTAGTTTGCATCCAGTGGCAAAGTGAGCAAGGGGCCCACGTCTGCCAACTTAGGGCGTACAAAGCAAACACAAGGAGATGATGGAGGGAGTGCTGAAACTTTTCAGACACTAACCCCCGGTCACAAATCTGGGTTGAATCCATCATTATTCTTTAGCTCACTTTCCCACCCCAGTTCTGACCTAGCCATATGCAAATCAGTCATGACCCTGTTTCTCATGGGAACAGCCCAGCCGGAACTACCAAGCCAGGTCTTCCCTGGAATGGAACCAAGCATCCTGGGACCGGTTTCGGGGTAACACCCCTTCATCAGCCAGGCTAGCTTGAATCCAGTGGCAAAGTGAGCAAGGGACCCACGTTTGGTCATACCCTGTCAACTTAGGTCGAACAAAGTAAACAGAAGGAGGTGATGGATGGAGCGCTGAAACTTTTCAGACTCTCACCCCAGTCACAGATCTGGGTTGAACCCATCATCATTCTTTAGCTCACTTCGTCACCGCAGTTCAGACCCAGCCATATGCAAATTTGCATGTCTTGATTGTTATTGTATTTATTTACACCTTCAGTGTTAAGCCCCCATTCTCTCTGTACAGTGAGCGTATGTGCCATGAAAAGCATTGTCAATGCATCGGTTTCGCCTATGTGATCAATTAGCTGTTTTTAATCAATCACCGTCTGGGATGAAGGGATGAAGGAAAGAGCTCCATGACAAGCATTACGGGAGTGGACACGTGGAGCAGCGAGCGGCCAGAGCTGCTGACTCAAGCGCTGGGGATCCCAGTTTGAGTTGCATCGGCGCAACATCCTGTGATTCTGAGCTTATCAGAATCCTTCGCACGTTGCGCTATATAAATCTGCTGCATGACAAAAAATCAGAAAGAGGCAAAACTTTATGAAAAATTAGTTCCATCAAAGCAGATGTTAACAGTATTTCGACTATGGGAAACTGATCAGAGAAGCAGAGTAAGAACAAGGATTCGTAAATGCTGGAAAATATGCTACAGCCAATAGAAATGGAGGAAAAGTAAGTGGCAATTACAGGAACCAATGAAAAGCCAGGAAAGAGAGGGGGTGGGATGTAAGCCTGTTTTGAGTTTATATTAAAAACAATGGGTTACAGGTGAAACCTAAATATAACTTCACTATCAGGCAGTACCCTATGAGAAGAGGAGCCAAGAAGGGTGGCCCAGCCCAGCTTCTTCTGGGTTCTGACGGGTGCAGATGGGCCTACACTTGGCCCTTTCTTTTCCTGGGCACGTGCCCCTGCACAGCTCACGCTACGGGAGCTAAGCATTTGTTTAAATGGCTTAGGCTGCACCACCTCAACACAACAGAGTACTGGGGGATGTAACCCCACACCAGCTACAGGTGAAGATGAGGTTGCAGGCCAGGAGACACGCTTTGCACTGTCACTTAAGTGGTACTTTAGTGGTAGCACAATATGTGCTGCAGCCCACTACTGACATATAACTTCCAGCCCCTGCTACACTTTTGTACCATACACTGGGGATTTATAGGTAAATTAGATATTCCAATCTGGAGCATAGCTAATTTTGACATGTTTGAGGGGTTAGAGCACATGCACAGGGGCCTGATTAGCAGTCAAAAAACCATCAGCATCAGTTAAAAAAAATAGAGGTGACCCTAAAAAACAGAAGTATTTTCTTACACACATTTACTGCTAACAATGTAGGGCAATGACACTGATCATTATATACAACTAGTATTTATTGGAAGAAGACCCGATTATGTTGTCCTTTTTAGGGATCAGCCTGCAATAGCATGCGCTAGCTCATGCGTCTCAGCTGTGAAACACTGTTGTACACATAAAAGGGCTTGGAGCCCGCCCGTTGCTTACCATTTGTTGGCTTGAGCTGCACTGTTCTTTACAGCCTCGTCATTCATCAAGGCAGGACTAATATAATTTCCCTTCTTCTCTCTGGCACAGGGACCAAGCACTGATTGATTCAACTTAATCAGAGCCCGTCCGCTATGATTGAGGTATTATTTTGTTCTGTTTAACTGCTAGTGGTTTCTTTTTTTTTTGCTCATTGGTGATGCTGTCAAAAGATTAGGATTTTTTTGTTGCAATGCAACATTGTTTCTTTCTTATGTGTAATTACTGAAATTATGCTTTAACACATAATTGTGCAGTACACCCCAATACACCAAACTCCAATCAACCCCATCTCACGCCAGACCAAACTGCTCCACGCAATCCAACCCACCCTAGATCAATCCATTGAACCCCACTCTAATCCAAACCATTCATCCCAAACCAAAACACTCCAATCAATCATACTCCAACCCTCCCAACCCACCCAACTTCAATCTGCCCCACTCCAATCCAAAACAATCTGCCCCACTCCAATCCAGCCTTTTTTTACCACTTTGCACACGTTTTCTTTTTTTTTGCTCGTCAACACTAATCTCAAAAGCTGAGGAATATCTTAATGCAAAGCGACATTGTTTCTTTCTTATGTATATTTTCTGAATTGATGCTTGAACACAGAGCCGAGCAGTACACCCCAATCCACTCCACTCCAATCCATCCTACTCCAATCCTTGCTAATTTACACCCCCTCACTCCACACCAATCTGCCCCACTCAGTCCACCCCAGACCAATCCAACTCACCCTACTCCAGTCCAAACCACTCACCCCAATCCAGTCTACTCCGATCTACCACACTTCAATCTACCCCACTCCAATTTGCCCCTGTCCAATTGGAAACAATCAGCCCCACTCCAACCCAAAAACAATCATCTGACTACAATCCAAAATAATCTGCCCCACATCAGTCCAAAACAATCTGCCTCACTCCAATGTAAAACAACCTGCCCCACTCTAATCTGACCCACTCCGACCTAACACAATCTGCCCCACTTCATTCTACCCCGCACCAATCCAAAACAGACTGCCACACTCCAATCCAAAGCAATCTGTCCCACTCCAATACAATCTGCCCCACTCCAATTCACCCCACTACACTCCAATCCACTTTACCACAATCAATGCACTCCATCCCAATTTACCACACGCTACTCCAATCCACCCCAATCCACCCCTACAGTCCAGTCCACCTCCCTCCACTCTAAATCATCCCACTCCAAACCACCCTACACTAATCCAATCCACCCCAATCCAGCAAACTTCACCAAAAACAATTCTAATCAACCCCACTCTAATCAACCTCAATCCAATCCACCTCACCTCATTGTAATCAACCCCACTCCAATCCAAACCAGTACACCCCATTCCACTCAACTCAACCCAACCCATTCTACCCCAGTCCGATTCACCCCAATCTAGTCCAATCCGATCAACCCCACTACCTATAGCCACTCCACCCTATTCCACCCCACTCCACAGCAATCCATCTACCTCAATGCACTCCAAGGCAACTCTCTGCCATTGAACCACTCTTCTCAACTCTATGACACTCTAATCCCCTACTACACTCAATGACACTCTACTCCAACAAATCCAGTCCACAACACTCTACTCCCCCCCACTCCACTCTAAGACACTTCACACCACTAACGTTTAGCCATGCTGAACAGCAGTCACACTGGTGTCCAACATGGCCAAAACACATTGCCAAAGCCAATAGCTCTTGTATAGGTGAGACCTTTTGATTTTGCCATTGATTTTTAAGCAAAGTGGGCCTAATGATCGATGCAGTCCACAGTTTGTGTATAGTGGTTCCAAACTGTGTTAAGTCTGTGAAATACCCTCTAAACGTGCAGTAGTTAGATATGACTATGGGTGATAAGCATGTTAAATTACTGAACGATCAATATACGCTTCTACATAGGTATATCATATTTAAATAGATATGGATTCTTTTTACGACCAGAAGGGCTTTTTGCTTTACTTTTGGCAGACAATATTTTTTGCATGCTTTTGTGTATACTCCGAATAATTTAATAGTCAAGGATAATACAACTAGGGGTTTGTGAAATTCACTTAATTAATCAAAATTATATGAAATTACGCAAAATGCAAATCCATTCTTTATCATTATATTTAAGTGTAAAATGTGTCCTGTCTTCATTGTGTTAAAAAAAAAAAATACAGCGAATCACAATTTCCATAACAACAACTGCTTGCATTAGGGTTGTTTGTGTTATCGGGCTTCTGCGTTATAATTTTGCTGTGAGCTATGGCATACATACATATAGTGTTCTAGGGCCGTAATTTCAGGAATTTTGAATAGCAAGCGAAATGCTAAATTCATTAAAATTACACCGGGGTAATTTAAATTTCAGCCAGGCCTAATTATAAAGATATCAATCAATCAATCAATCATAGTATTTGCAAAGCGCACTACATACCCATGAGGGTCTCAAGGCGCTAAGGGAGGGGGGGGGGGGGGGAATGCTTCTACTGTTCGAAGTGCCAGGTCTTGAGGAGTCTTCTGAAGGTCAGTAGGTCTTGGGTCTGCCGTAGGCGGATGGGGAGGGTGTTCCAAGTCTTGGTGGCAAGGTGGGAGAATGATCTGGCAGAGTTTGAGTCAGCCTCTGTCTCATCAAAACGAGATTCCTGTTTGCCCTTGACGCCTTTTGAGTCATTTCAGACTCTATCATATGTGACCACCACATTTTCAGCTTGCTTCGCTCAAAGGCATAATTTTGGCGTTAATGCAGATTAAGTCCCATCCTGTGAACTATCAGAATATTTCACATTGTCATACTAGCTGCCATTTGCTATGTGGTTCATTTTAGCGAGCCTTGTTGAAATTAACATGATCTATATTGCCAGCCCTTGTTAAAATTAACATAACTTACATTAACACACCAATTTGTTTTATATGAAGTCATTAGTTTTGCACTAATGTATATTAATGGCGGCATTTCTATGAATCACCATATTATATGTCATGCTGTCGGCAATGTGTTATGTGGCTCATTCTGCCAGGCCTTTTTAAAATGAGTATCAACTACATGATTACATCCGTTGTAGAATGTCAATGATATGTTTGTTAATCTGGCAAATGACCAGCCTTACGTGAATGTACCAATGCAATTACTGTTGTGTTTATGGCTTATTTTCTGTACAAGTGATTCACTACCTCTCTTTTATGTTTCTTTGTCTTTAAATGCATAGATTGATCAATTGTTACCTAGCTTATTTTGCCTTATTTATTTTAGGTGCTTTAACTCACCGTTAACTGTTTTATGCCATATGGATGAACAATTTAGGAAAAGAAGGCACATGAGAAGTCAGGCTACTGGACCATGAGGCATTACAGTTGAGAGACATTGCTTGTAGCCATTTGTGTATCAGCTTGGGATAAACATGAAACACCCACTATATGAATAATGAATGGTTATGTTCATGGAGTTTAAATATGTTCCATTCCTGATGTACAAGCTAAGTTGAACTGATGTTGTTTTCTGTGCACATTGTGCAGACCGGTTTGTTTGCCACTCCTGTAATCAAAAAAGATGTCATGTTCCTAAATGAATGCATACAAGCACTGATGTATTGTGTACATGGTATTACTGGGGTACATTTGTGTACGTTAGTATTATCCTTGGCACTGAATACATTTCTTTATGTAAAAAGAGTGAAATATGTTGGTTGCTTTTATCAATGATGGAATGAAGAATAAAATACGTTTTTGAAACTTAATTGGGACTCTTTGCTTTAATGTTGTATGTTACACATACATTGAATGCGGCAGTACCCGTTGCTGCTGGGTATTGGCTTGGAAGTGTACCGAAGAACTACAAAGGACTGGCTATCAGCTGCTGTTGTGAGCTTGCCATAGATGCTGTTGTAAACTGTTTTGAGGTCACAGCTATGGGGGAAGCTTTTACTGCTGATGAGCATACAACTATTGTGGTGTTAGTGTTTACAGCTGTTCAAGCTATTGTGTTTGTGTTCGTGTTACTGCTGCCATGGCCCCTGCTATGGCAGCAGCTATTGTTGTTGTTTTTCTTGCTGCCCTGGTGGCAGCTGTTGTTCAGGTAGCAGCTTTGGGCACTGCTGTAGTCTCTGCAGTTGCGAAAGCTGACTCCCCGCCCCCCTCCACCCCCCTCCCCGTGGTTGCATATGTGCTCATTGTTCTGGTCAATGCCATGACCCCCTCCTCGAATTCCCTCACTACCACCAGTAAAAGGGCTCCTCATCTCTGCAATCACAAGTCTTTGCCAAACATAGTGCCCCCCACCCCCATGAGGACAGTGCCCCTCCACAGGTCAGCGCGCAGTCAGACTGCCCTAAAGCCGGCCCTGGATGGCAGCTATGATTGTTGCTGTGGTTTCTGCTGTTGTAGCACCCGATCTTGTTGTCCCTGCCATGATTACTGCCTTGGTCACAGCTGTTGTCCCTGCCTTGTTATTAGTTCCTATTGTCTCTGCATGGTAGTAGCAGTGATCCCTGTTGTGGGCACTTTTGTTGTGGCAGCTTTGGTAATTGCTGTCATGACAGACGTTGAAGCTGCTGCACCACTGACTGTCCTTACAGCTGTGGTTTCTTCTGTGATCTCCGTCATGTTGACAGCTGTGGTCTTTGCTGTGATTATAGCTCTGGTCACTGCTGTTGCACTTGTCATTGCAGCAGCTGTGATAACTTCTGTTGTCACTGTTGTGCTTGCAACTATTGTTGCAGTTGTTTTGCTACTGTGAGTGTGGCTGTGGTCACAGCTGGTAGGACTATTGTTAGTGCTCCTATTGCTGATGTTGTGGTCTCAACTACTGTCATGTTTTGTTGGTGCTGTCATGATGGCACCTGTTCTTGATGCAGATGTTGAAGCTGCGGTAACTGCTGTGACCTCAATAGAAAGTTGCTTCCAGGTTGCAGACCCCTTTTGTGGTGGAAGCGTGTTCATTGCTGTGGGTACAGCTATGGTTGCTGCTGGGACCCCTGCAGTGGTGGCACCTGTTATTGATGCTGTTATTTCTGCTGATGTTGTAGCTGGGGTAAATGTTGTAACCTCAATAGAAAGTGCTTCCAGGTGTCCTTTCTATAGAGGAAGCTGTGTTCATTGCTGTCGATAAAGCTATGGTTCCTGCTGGGACCCCTGCAGTGGGGGCAGCTGTTGTTGCTGCTACTGTCATTGCTGGGGTGTTCCCTGCTGTTGTTTCAGCTGGGGTCACTAGTCAGGTCTCTAATGTGGTCACTATTTTGACCTCTGTTACAGCTGCGATCGCTATTGTAGCCCTTGCTGTGCTTGAAGCTTTTGCTGCTGCTATCCTATCCCAGAGATCCTCCCTCTGTAAATGTTTTTTTTTAATCACGATATCTTGCAGATCTCTATAGCTGTCTCTGGCTAGAGCTAAAAAGATATTCTCTCACAATCAAATTGCAAGCTCCTAAAAAGAGGCGAATCAACGTTGCAAAGCCTCTATACTACTTCTCATCTTTTTTTTAGGACAAGATCTATGGTAACAGCTAAAGCTGTCTCTTGCAAGCCCTAAAGTGTTTTACCCTGAGGAATTTAAGTTCTGAAATTTAAGGGCACTAAAACACGAACTCGTAACAAGGTCAAATAGTTATGAATGATGTTTGACTTGACAATTAATATAGATAGGCAAGTTAACACCACTATTACTGTTTCAAGCAATCATTTAAACCTGACGAAAAGCATAAAGGCCTTTCAAGAAGAGAGGCAACAGAGCAATGACAACTAGTGCAGTTTTCAGAGCCAGGCTGTAATTACTGACATGGTCTATACCGTGATATAGCACTATTCAACACCAGGAAGAGCCAGGTTATTCAATCTTAATCTTAGCTAATAATACTATACCACATACCCAAGAGACAACACTTTAACTCGGATATCGAAAATGCATTGGTTGCCAGTGCATGGGTGAATACACTTCGGAACTCTCACCATGACAAGCAAAATGATCTATTAAGAATCCTTGGATTAACTAAAAATGGGATACAGATTCTCAACTCAGTTAGATACTTCAGATGAAAAGTAAGATGACCCTGAATCTGCTTTGATTGTGAGGTTTAGGGCCACGGCAAGAACTTTAGTTAAGCAGTTAAGCTCATTGTAGAACATGGTACTTTGCTTAATTTGAGCTGGTAGTTGCCACTGAAGGGTCACTGGCACTTATTTTTCCGTATCAGATAAATACCTAAAGCAAGGGGGAAACACACACAAATCCAAATGACGGAGGAAGAGAAAGACATAAACGCTGTCATAAAGGAAGAATGCAGAAACCCGCAAGAGTGAGATAAAGGGGCCGGGAGTGTCTGGTAGTGGATTAAAGAGGCACGAGTTGGTTTACGCCTAGCAGATGCAGGCTTCTGAGCAGAGCTTTGGGCACTGGAACTCTCTTTATCAAATTGAAAAACATAAAGCAAGCACAAGGTGGAATATGCTCTTTTGGGAAAACAAAAATGAATATACAATAAATAAATCCATAAATAACTTAGACTTGTTGAGGATGATCCAGTGTATGTCAAGAGTGGCATCTATGCTAGAGCTTATAGCAGTTGACCTGCTTCAATTACAAGACCCCACCCACCTGCCCCATAAGCACATTAGTCAGCTTATCTCAGCTACTAGGTTTCTTTGAACCTGTATTTTTGCACGTAGGAGTCCTCTGAAATACGTGCAGAATGTGCAACAGGACTGGGTAGGAGGTGGCAGGGATAACACCCATGGGCTAATGCCTTGATCCGCATTCATCACCTTAACTAGATTACATATTTTACATTTTCCTAACACTGTCTTTGGTTCACAGTACCAAGAACCAACAGGCATTATTAAGTGGGGTTTGGCCCAGCACAAGTAGATGTTTATCATAGCACAACGCTGAGCCGCACAACAGGTTTTTCAAGGCCTGTGAACTTAAGCTGCAATTATAAAACATGCATACAATTCTTTTATTTTTACTTTCTGAATTTAGAGCACCAAACTAGAATTTCTGGGTCATAATGTAAATAAATCCAAGCATAGTATCGGAAGGTAAAACAGTGGTAGCAACGTTTTCAAAGCATAGCAGTCATGAAAATGCGGGGTTGGCCAGTTCTTGATGAGTCTAGCCCTCAACCTCTCTCTGTTGATGTTGGTTTTTTAGTGTCTGCATCCCTCTAATAACATTACAAAGGCAGCCTGTGGGGAAAGTATTCTGGAATTTTTAAGGGTGAATTTTAATTCATCTGAAACACAACTCGTGATGTATATGTAGTTGCCGGTTCTTCTAGAAATAAGTTTTCGGAAATATGTGCAAAATGGTGCACTTTGACCCCAACGAGCTTAGTAGACATCAGTGACAGCTCACTGCAGTAGACTCAAAAACCTATTCTAGATTCCAAAATGGGCCAGCAGAACTACTGAGAAACGTCCCTATAGACGTAATGGTGGTGTTGCTGTTAAAAAGTTATTTGCGCACTCCGGTCTGGGGAACTATGCCTTTAATGGGAAGCAAAACTGTATTGTTAATGTGTCTCGTTTAGAATCAGTTACATTGTAGAGACAGGCTAGGCATTCTGAAAGTTTATCTTAGGTGGGAACAACCAGTCAAAAACCATGATTTTAACCTCTTAAATGCAGCTGGTTTGAGGAACAGGCAATCATATGACAGTCCCTCCCACCCCTGGAAGGTCCGTAGAGTTGTGCATCAAGTCAAATTCCAGGTGTCTCAAAGTCATTTCCCCTGCCAAGCAAGCTGAATATTAGGTATGCAATAGTTTTGGCACCTTTAAATACCCATGATTTGAAATGAAAACTATTAATTACACAAAATGCATTTTATGCCTACTTAAAGTAAGCTGAATAAAGAATGAAGACCTTGTAGAACAAGTAAATTCATTGAATTAGTTGACCTTTGGGCGTATAGTCAATTTATCTTCAGCCATGCTCTCCCGCTTTCTCACTTTCATTTTCTCCCCAACTCCACCTTTCATCCTCTGGACCTTGCCGCCGAATAGACCAGCATGTCCAAGTTCATTTCCCTTTTTTCCTGTACATGGTCTTTACTGGCCATCCCAACAGTGTAACTTTTTTTTTTTTACTTAGAACAGGAAATATAAAACAATCCAAATAACCTCTTTAAAAATCGTAGGTAATAAATAGCTTACAGGAAAACCAAGAAATTGACAGATCATAATTAAATACAGTTATAAAATCCAGTCCAAAATAGACACATGATGAATCTTATCTATCGAATATAGAACATACTTCTTAATAATCCCTAGTTATGCGATGGCTAATAACAAATACAAACTGCCTAAAAAAAAAAAATCTTTTTTTTTACCCATTTCATACTCTCTGATCTAAAATAGGAAATCGTTGTGGATGACATTTTTATATAAAATGCATATATGTAACTAGCTGCTGATGTATTTCTGACGATTAAAAAAATTATAAAGTACAAAGTGCAATGTGCAAGAGAAAACCGAAAAACAATTTTAACGAATACGTCAATGACATTTATAAAGTGCATTGTGCTAATAGGGGCCTTAAGGACCCAAGTCTTATGATCAGATTTCATCAGCAGCCTCATTAGAAGAGAAATTACACCAAATAACCCTAAATCTTACAGTCGCTCCTATACGTTTAGCATAGGCTTCCTCTAATCTACAGGTCCTGGACATTTTATTAAACCAGTGCTCAATGCTGGGTTGTATATTAGTTCTCCAATTTTGAAGAATAAATGACCAGGCAACTGTGATAGCAATTAAAATGAAGTACTGTTGATATTTTATAAAGCATTTCACTTCCCCTGGAAGAACCAAATAGCACCAGCATGGCTGATGGCTCAATTACCAATGATAGAATCCGAGCAATTTTGGCGAAACCCCCTTCCAGTATTGCTGTAAATTATTACACTCGTAAAATATATGCAACCATCCACCGCCCCCCCTCTTTATTACATCTGGAACATTGATTCGGGCTTGTTCGGAACATTTTAGACAATCTCTGGGGTGTATAATATAATAACCATCTGGATGAAAAGTTCATCCTTTTATAATTAGCGCCTCTGAGTGCTTTATTCGCTAATTTGCTAAGCTGTTTCCATTTTTTGGTATTAAACTTACAGCCCTTTCCTGAGTAAATTTTTAGGAGCTCTTTCGTCAGAATCTCTTCAGAATTGGCATTTTGAGCAAGTAATCGACACCAACACCCAACCCCTACCATTTTATTTGCCATCTGCTTAGTGATTTGACATACTGTCTCCCTCAGCATTGAATAGTTCGTTTTAAGAAAATTCACTTTTGTAAAAAAAAAACTCAGAAGGAGAGCAGTATTCAACATTTTTGCCTTCAAATGAACCGTTTCCCAGGTAATCAACGTCTCATAATTGTAAAAAATACCCGAGCTGGGAATAACCCAGCCCTTGCCATACCTGATCAAGCCCTCTTGGCAATATAAGACCTTCTACTACACAGTCCTAAATAGGGGTATATGCATGGAATGTAGGGATATCTCGTGACTTAAAAAATAACTGAGTTCTCTCAGACAGTGTGAGTATCACCTTATATCTTGTTTTCTTAGGGATTTTCGCTAGTCGTAAAAACAAGGGGAGTTCTATATTACTTTCCGTCAACAGATAAATCAATAAAAAGTTATCAAAATCTGAATTTTCCTCATCCAATCGGGAGAGTAAATTAATTAAAGCAGCCTGATAGTAAGTTGAAAAATGTGGGAGTGCCAATCCTCCTGATGTTACATCCATTTGTAATGTAGTTATTTTAACCCTAGGATGTTTATTATTCCACACAAACTTCCTAATTATTTGATCCAGCTCTTTAAAATAATGATTGGGAATTTTCAAGGGAAGATTAATAAAAAGGAACAGAAACAGTGGGAGCACTGACATTTGAACCACAGAGATCCTCCCTATAAAGGACAATTGAAGCAGAGACCATTTATCCAATAGTTTTTTTACTTTTGTAAGCGTATTGGTATAATTAAAAAAAAATAGTTGCCCAAAATCGTTTGTGACATGTGTTCCCAAATATCTAACTGGATGCGGCGGTTTTAGCTGGATAGAGGCTGAAATATCCAGAGGAGTCACATTAAGGGGTCGATTCCGATCCTGTTTTTTTTTTCCCGTACGACTCGTATCCGTATTTTTTTATGTACGAATCGTACAAGTCCCGTACAAACGGCGAAGTACGATTTGTACGTGGAAAATACATACGAATCGCCTCGGGAAACGTTTACGAGACGTTCTAGGACAGTTTTACTTACAAATCGTAAAACTGAAGTCCGAGTGCGCAAGTACGATCCGTACCGCCCGTCTGAAAACACAAGCGCATGGAAAAGGCTCTGTACGGAGCGAACTCTGTATGAGCCCTACCCAGAGTACACTTGTGCCCAGGGTACGAGTCGTATGGCCCCCCCAGCCTCCCACCCCTCCCGCGTACGTCCGCACCGTACCCCCCACCCCCCGTATGTACGGCGCGTACCTCCCACCCCTGTATGTACAGCGCGTACCCCCCGTATGTACGGCACGTACCCCAGGCGTACCCCCCAACCGTGTATGTTCGCACCGTACCCCAGGCGTACCCCAATCCACGCATATGTTCGCACCGTACCCCAGGCGTACCCCAATCCTCGCGTATGTACGGACCGTACAAATGCGAGGATTGGGGTACGCCTGGGGTACGGTGCGAACATACACGAGGATTGGGACACGCCTGGGGTACGGTGCGAACATACGCGAGGATTGGGGTATGCTTGTGGTACGGACCGTACATACGTGAGGATTGGGGTACGCCTGGGGTACGGTGTGAACATACGCGAGGATTGGGGTACGCCTGGGGTACGGGGGTGAGGGGTACGCGCCGTACATACAGGGGGTGGGGGATACGGCCGTACATATGCCATGTTGGGGTACGCACTGCACATGATGACACGTACGATGTGGGTGATGCGTAGATGTCGCGTAGCGGGCCCCCTTTTCCTCGTGCATCGCAGCGTACTTCACTTTTCCGGCACTTTTTGGCTCCCGTAAAAATATAGCCGTGCGGAGTGTTGTAGGTACGAATCGTACTTGCTGGTCTGTAAAACGCTGCCTGACTCCGTGCGGACGTCGCGTACGCGCTGTCCAGGATCGGAATTGTATGTATTTTTTAGCCGTACGGTATTTTTTACGATTCGTACGGGAATGGTATTTCTGTACGAATCGTACTTGCTGGTTTGTACGGTGGAATTCCCGGGTACGAGTCGTACGGAAAAAACGCTCCGTACGACCATTTGTACCCGTATTTTACAGGATCAGAATCGGCACCTAAATGTTAAAATTTCGGTTTCCGCTTGATTAACTTTGAAACCGCCCACCTGTGTAAACTTTTGAATTTCAGCCAAAGCATTCTGTACATTATCAGCCCCTGCTTTAAGATATAAACTAATATCATCTGCATAAAGCTTAATTTTTGCCATCCCCACAATTGGCGGCAAGATCATTGAGTTTTTCCGGATCTCCGCAGCTAGGGGTTCAATGAACAAAGAAAAGGGGAGGGGGATAACGGGCATCCCTGGCGAGTGCCACGTTTAATTATAACCTTACTGGCTTCTGACCCATTAATAATGGTTTTGGTTTCTGCACAATTATAAACTTTTTATAACATCTGTAAAAATTGTAGCGGGAACCCAAACTTTTGCAAAATAAAAAATAAAGCACTCCAATCTACCAAATCAAAAGCCTTTTCGGCATCTATCATCATAATCACTGCGTTTCTTATTAATAGAAAAATAATCGATGGCCTGCGTTAAAAAATATGGATTGGATGCCATCAAACGTCCTGGGATAAAACCATTTTGATCGCTATGAACCACTTGTGCACAAGGAGCTATCCTTTTTGCCCAAAGTTTCATGAGCAATTTATAATCTTTATTTAACAGACTGATAGGACGATAAGAACTGGGTTCACAAGGATCTTTATCTTTTTTGAGAAAGACTATTAGCACAGATTCCTTAAAACTTTTGGGAATATCAATACCTTCTTTGTTTTCATTGAGCAACTTTACTAAAAAAGGAAGTAACTCATCTTGAAATGCCCTGTATACTTCTACAGGGATCCCGTCAGCTCCACTGGCCTTAGCATTAGGCATACTTTTTAATACTGATTGAGCTTCTCAAATCCCTATTTGGGCATTCAATGCCTCCGAAAGCTGCTGCAATAACAAAGGCAGCTCCAAAGTCTCAAAGGAACACATTAAATCTGCTTCATCTATCCTCTGGGTTTCTGCATAGATTTGATTAAAATGTGTAAGGAACACCTGAGCGATAGCTAATTTATCATCTTCTAGCATGCCTGTTGACGGATTTTTGATCTGACTAATTAATTGGGCAGCTTTTTGAGATTTTGTAGACTACCAATCTGCTGAATTTCCTCGTAGAGCTTTTGTTGGTAGGCCTTACTCCCTGCCATCTCCTCTATTAAAAAGAAATCCTTCAATTTGTCCTTAGCCCTAACTATCTCTTGCAGCTGTGCTTCTATAATTGGCTCTGGCAAGTCTGTTAAGGCTACCCCCTGTCTGGCCTTCTCTACGGCAGTCTGGAGTACCCAAATCTTATGTTTCCGTGAGTTTTTTTTATTCTTGCCTTGTAGGATATAGCCTGGCCTCTAAAAGTAGCCTTAAAAACCTCCCAAACCATAAATAGGGGGTCTGTGTTTAAATTAAGCTGGAAAAACTCTTTCATAAATTCTCAGGTTTCTGTTAACCAAGTCAGATCTTGTAAAAAAGATTTATCAAATTGCCATCTGGAGGTCTTTTTTAGAGTGCTATATAACCTTAATGTAAATGAAACTAAGGAATGATCTGAAAAAGAATTGGCCACTATTTCTGCCGGGCCGTTGGCAAACACTTTATCAACTAAAAAATAATCCAGTCGTGAAGCTGATCTAAACCTTGCGGAGTAGCAGGTAAATTGCAAGAGAGTAGGATGTCCTAGTCTCCAGGGGTCTATTAATGAGAAATCTTTTGTAGGACTGTTTATTAATTTTGCGGTTTTAGGCTTTAGTTGGCGCTTCGCCTTGTTTGACGTATCAAGTGCCAGATTCTGAATAAAATTAAAATCACCCCCCATGATTAATATGCCTTCCATTCGTACTGCTAATTGATATATTTGACCTAATGCTGCGGTATCGTCCTCAATAGGACCATAGTAATTTACCAGGTTCAGAACTGCCTCCTGCAACTTAACTTTCACCCAAAGCCATCTACCTTTCCCATCTCGTTGCACCTCCTTAACCTGCCAGCCAAGGGTGTTCGCTAGTAAAATCCCTACCCCTCGGACAGCCAAATTAGCAGAAGAAAAATATGCCTGTGAATACCTCTTCGGGATATCAGTCCTAAGATGTGTTTCTTGTAAAAAAACAATTTCCGGAGAGAGGGAGGTGACCCAATTTAAAAGAGCAGCACTTTTTCACGGGTTAAGTAATCAATCGACATTACATGTCACTATTTTTATGTTCTGCATCTATTGGTTTCATTGTGTTTGACCTGCCGTATTCTGTCTTTTTGATCCCAACTAATCTGCCCTACACCATTTAGAGTAATTGTATAAAAAAGTTTAAATCTTTCCTGTTCAATTTTTACTTTTGCTAAACCCACTCCACCAGAAACCCCACCCAAAACACCACTACCGCTGGCCCCTGGAACCCACCCCAGACATGTGGTCATCCGTTCAGGCCCCGCAAACAACATGTCTCCCTCCCTCTATAACAAAGGGGTCCCTGTTACTGCACCCTAGGTGATCTGCCCCCCCCCCCCCCCACCCCGCAGTGAAGACCCAGTTAACGAAGTAATCAAAACGGGGCACTGTTCCAGAGTGAGTGTTGCAAAAAGTCAATCCTCACTAAACGAATAAAAGAAGGAGGAATGGAGAAAGGGGAAGAAGGGTACTAGGTCAGGGACTTTGTGAGAGAGGTGGGGAAAGACACAAATTGTCTCTTGTTGCCCTCACACATCCCGGGGGATGTCATTCTTCATCATCGGGCAGTTGCTCCTCGTCGGGCCGGCAGTGCAATGCCCTACGGGTCCCCTGAAGGGTCTCTTTGGCAGAGATTTTTTTAGAGAACTGCCGATGGGTGCATGTGGGTGTGTGGGTAAAAGTCCTCTGTGAAGGATGGAATTTTGCGTGCAGTGCGTATTAAAACTGCCTAAGGGTTACCAAAAAGAGAGTTTTAATGAAGTGGTTCCCTTGGCAGGATAAAAAACCCATAGGTTGGGAGTTACCAGCGGATGCGTAATGTGCCCGGGTAACTATAATAAGGTCGACATGTTTCACGCCTATGTCGGTCTAAGAGATCCCCGGCGTTTCTTCAGGACCAGAGGTGAGGGTGGTGTGAGGTGAGTGCACGGAAATATTAGTATAAGAGGGGTACCATTGGCCATCTCAATTATCAAGGGGGGGGAACCGCTTCCTAAAGATTTTGTGGTCGCGACTATGACTAGAGAGTTGGATATGCCCTCTTGATCGTGACCTAGAAAGAGAGAGAACAGGGGAGAGAAAAACACAAGGCTTAGGTACATTGTCTAGAGAACTTGTAATGTGGCCTCCCAGTGGTGAATAGACCAGGAGGCGTATCTCGCTAGGATATTGTGAGACATGGCGAGTGGGTTGCAAGCACATAGACCACCCATTGAAGTGAGGCCTGCGTCGCCATCAGATAGGACCGCGATGGGAAACTGGGGGGTCATCAGACAGGAGCATAGAGAATGCGTGAGTCCGGATGGCGCCCCATCCCACACACCCCCGGCTAATGCCATGACAGCAGGCTGCCACCGGGTATAGGTGGTAGTGTGCATCGTAATTATAAAGAAAATCAAGGTTGTGCGCTTTTCGTCAAACCCGCACTCAGCCCGAGTGTGTTGCTGCGGCTGGAGAAGAAAAATCGGTAAGCGTGTCCCTACACAGCCCGTATTACATTATAACAAGACACGTTTAAGCTCGCAATGCGTGTGTTCAGGGCTGTGTCCATGCTTACCTAAAGGGGGAGCCAACTATGCTCCATGAGCTAGAGGCGTAGGATGCCCGCACCTACTTGGGCTGCGGGAGCAGAGCGAACGAGAGAGAGAGAAAGGGGAGAAAGAGAAACGTGTGCACAACAAACAATCAGTATCGTCGCACAAACAGTATCCATATACACAGACTTACTTTGGATGTGGGTGTCCCAACGTGATCATGGAGTACTCACGGTTAAACTCAGGTGTCGGCACATGAAGCCTACCCAGTCCAGATGCCAGCTTGTAGGTAGTGGACTGAGGTATACTGGCCATAATTTCAGCGCTCGATGAAAATCACGTAGGAGGTTCCCGCTTCCGGTATGCCCTGTCATGCCTTGTCATGCTCTAGTGAAGTTCGCCTGCGTGCATATGGCAACGCTGAGGTACAGTAATGCGCATGCGTGTCGGGTAGCTCACAGGAACTGCGCATGTGCGTAGGAGCGCGAAGGGAGAGGAAGGAAGTAAAAGTTCTCCCGATGTGTACTGTATTGGCGTATAGAGTCCAACGAGGGGCAATGGTCCTAAAGTTCATTATGTGTGCTAATGTCATGTGGTGGGATCATTGAAAGACACATTGCGTGTGGGTATGAGGTAGAATGAACACAGTGAAGACACCGAGCTTGCATCTCGTACCCCAACCCTCCTCATCGTTGGTTTAAGCATGTTTGATGGATTCACAAAATAGGGGGGAGGGGGGTAAACAGAGGTTGTGCCACCCGCCCAGGTGTGGGTTACTCATGGCTTTTAGTAGGAGATACTTGGAGGAAAAAAAACATGTGTTTAGGAGTACAAAGGCAAGGAATATTATGCAGTTGGTGCCAGTTGTGCACAATATAAGTATTGTGAATACGTGACACCGCAATGATGTGGTGAAGTCTGATAGTGAGACTGCTAGGCTCAGTGGTTGACATGTTATAAATCAGTCACAGGTAAGGTGGAGAGGCTCGTTGATATAGTCAGGCTACAACGCCAGGATGGTAGTCATGTCATGGTAAAGGCACTCCTGGGAGGGGTCGTAGGGGGATTACAACTCTGACCAAGGAATTTCATCGTTCAGGCCCTGTGTGTTAGTGTGAAGGCGGTGGACCCACCGTTGTTCACGTCTAAAAAGAGATTTACTGTTCCACCCTGGGTTGGCCTCTAGGATAGTCCTCTGTCTACTTCATATACCTTATTGGAGCACGGGCACTGGACCATTAACATGCTTCTGGTCCCCCCCTCTCTTGGTAAGACCCAGTTAAGCACATAAATCAAACATTTAATAGTTCAGAGAGATTCATTTTGCAGTAGTAATCTCTTTCAATAGCTCCTGTGCTTCCTCTAAGCACGAAAGCATGTGAAATTTTCCTCTAACCAACACTCTTAGCTTAGATTGCTGTGCGATGGATGCTTGGGCCCCCTGAGCTTTAAATAAATACAAAAGCTTCACAAATTCTTTACGTCTGCGTGCCACCACAGCCAACATATCTGGAAAAATCTGGCAATTAGTGCCCTCGTCAATAGAAAACTGAATCGCTTAACCAAAATGTTCTCTTTTATTCTGTAGTCAGCAAAGTTGGTCAAAATTGTACGAGGCTACCTAGAATTAGGGATAGGGTGAGCAGGAACCAGATTTGCTCTTGTTAATGCCAGATCTCCAGTGAAGTCCGGGAGCAATTTTTGCTTAATTAATGTTTCCACCCATAGGAGTGTATTGGTCCCCTCCCTCCCCTCCGGCACTCCAACAATCCGAAGATTAGAACGGCGTGAATGGTTTTCCAATTCTTCTAGCTTGTTTTCAGGGACAATCTTATCTGCCGTCGCAAAGTTGATTTTCTGAATAGTGGACCTCATCAGATCCTCAAGGTAAGCTATCCTTGTCTCCGCTTCTTGGAGTCTTGCGGGAATACCTGCAATTAATTCTTCAATTTTTTCCAACCAAAGATGGAGTGTGGCTGTCTCATGCTCCTGGGTCTTTTTCATATCCTGGATCTCATCCAATATGAGATTAAGTAAAGTTTTTATTTCAATCTGTTGCGAGTTGGCTCCAATAAATGGGAGTTTCAGAGTTCTCTTGTGGGCTCTTATTCTCTAAGTTGATTATTTGACCTAGTGGTTTCAAGCCCTTCTCTATTGTTGCATGGGATTTTCCCTGGGACTGGGACTGTGGCCGGCCCTCTAACTGTTGTTTTAAGATGTTTTCTACAGCAGACGAGGGATCAGGGAGCAAATGCTGATCCAGTGAGACCAATGCATTTGCCTGGCCGTGTGACAAGCTTCTCTCTTCTGAATGAGCAGGTACCGAAACCAAGGTTGGAGCTTGAGATGGTGGAGATATGTGTAACATCTCAAGAGAATTAATTGTTACGTCTTCCTCTGATGTTACTGGGAGAGCAGTACTTAGGTGTGGCAAACCTTGAGCAGATAATGGCAGAGTATTCTTTTTCCACAAACAACGGGAAATCTTTATAGCTCTTCAGCTCTGCCTTTTTCATCGCTGCCATATATTCGCTGGTCCATCTCCTCTCACCCTCACCATCATTAGATTCATCCGTTACATGAGTGGGGTCCCCCCCCCAGCTTGCTGTAAGTCGGTCTGTGGTTCAAATAAATCCTTGTGTAGTGTAACTTATCTAACACCAAAGAGGGAGGCAGGGAGAACCAAGTATTAGAGATGCCCTCCTATTGAGTATACAGCATTACACATGCCCATGCCTTGGTATATAAAAGGGTTCAACACACTAGCCTTCAAGGCTTAAACACCATTATTAACACTCAGTTATGATGATGATTCCACATTCATGAACAAATGCCAGGCAATTCCAGACTCATCAGATGATTGCTGATTCCTTGAAGGGTGTTAGGAACCTTCCTAGAGCCTTTACCATTCAGATGAGAAAGTTGCCGATTAGCATTTATTGATGTGCTTATTGTGATGATTCAGATCAGCAGTTCTTAACCTATTGACTTCCATGAGCCCCCACAGAATGTCAACCTAAGGCAGTGGACCCCAGTCTAAGCATGCTCTACAATTTGAACCTCAAAACAATTAACAAAATTGGAGAAACAAGTGTACATCATGGAAATACACAAATTATGAAACACATATTTATTTACCAAGCAGAAAATATACAGAAATAGACAGTGGAACAGGAAGACTTGATCTATTCAATTCTTGATTTTATTTCCAAAAGATGAAGTGATATGATGAACTCTAGCATTCAACCAGTTCGTTTTGCACCTAATGCAGGTTTTCTTTTTATGAGCGCATAGCAGTGCTCCAAATGAAGTTACCAATTGTTCACACCATATTCTGTGTGCTGCTCTCACGAATCAAACTATAGACACTGATCTAATTTTTTGCCTCAAATTCCTTTACAGGGCATTTTAACATTTTAAATTTTGCTTTTTTGATGTATATATAATTTATTAATGTTATTTTATTTTCTAAACAAAACAATCGCAGAGACCGTGAATAAACACAAACCCTAGGTTAAGAACTTCTGCATTAGATTCATCTGAATAGTCATGGATAGCTGGTTGTCAAGAAGGTAATACTTCTTCTACGTTGTGAATTTTGCCCAGATGTTATGGCTCTCACCAAAGACCTAATATGAAGTGATATTGAGTCGCTCCACACTGTCCTTTTGCCACCCTATTTGAATACGTTTTCTTTCTACCTAGTATCCAAATGCACAAATCTGTTAAAACGCCATCAGTTAATCTATGGTTGGAAAGTTCATACAATATAGTCTCCACGTGTGTTCCATTCCAACTCATCTAGCAGTGTTACACCTGATTCCTGCTAGTGAATGAAATTGCCTTATGATAGCAACATGCACAACAAAGTGGTGATCACAAACTCAACATTGGGAGTTTTGTCTCACGGTTATCTGAGTCCGGACCTCTCTAACGCATAACACACTCCCTAGAAGCAATTGACTTTGTTTGGGCAGCTATGTTTTATTCTGCTTTATATGTACAAAAAGTCAGTGAATGCTTGGATTTGGTATCAGTTTTCTTGGAGCAGAAGTGGATTCTTTCAGGGAATACATTTGAGCAATTCTAGTTGCTCACCATTTTGGGTGGCTGAGGAGCGAAGGGGAGGGAGTATATCTCTTGCAAACTAGTCTTTCTCCAACTTGTCATGGAGGCAGACAATGAGAAGGAATATCTGGGGAGGTACGTTCAAACTGCTTTCTTGATGGACCGAATGATGGCTTTGGTATTCGGTTCAACAGAGGTTGTGAGATTATGTTCACCAATTTGCCCCATGCCTAGAGTGACACCTTCAGTCAGAGATGGATTTTTTGGGCCAACAGGTTGCATTCTGGGTGTTGCAAGTATAAACAAGAAAATCCCATCATGCAAAGTTTTAAAAAGAAAAGGCTGGCTGAAGCCGTCAAACATGAGATGGGACATTAAGCAGCATGGGAAATCCAGGGAGGCATCATCAGCACCGCTCTTCCATAAGCTATGCACAGTCCAGGAAAGCCCCATAGGCATTTATTCTTAAACAAGCTGGCAACACTAGAACACCCGATATTGTATCTATTTATATGGAAAGGACAATAATTTATCCCCTGGCCAAATAGCATGCAAATTGAAAGCTTTCCCCTTAGCAGGGGTCAAATGCAATTTAGGAGCTGGCAGCATCTGCAGGGTGTGTTCAACTTTTCCAGGTTAGTGCATTAAGTGTGAAGTACCCATTTCCCCTATAGCAATGATATAGTGCTGCAAGTGAAATAAGATCAGCTGATTTTCCAATGAAATGAAACCAAAGTTCTTCGGTTACCTGGGAATTATGTCCACAGTCTAATATATGCAAACATTTAATACCATAATTAGTATAATCTCTACTAGTGCCTCCACTCTGCCAGTTCGTGTAAGTACTTTGATTTTCATCAGATTTATCACACACCGGTAATGATCTTGCTTAATGACATTAGCACACTAATGTGTTACTTGAGCAGCATCCCAGTCCATTGCAATTTTGCACACCTTGTCACCTCAGTTTGGACCTGTGTGTGTGTGTGTGTGTGAAGGTGCATGTGAAGTGTAGCGGAGACTCAACCCCGAGAGCAAATGTATCCGAGAAAAACAAATAATGAAAAAATTTGCTGTTCGTCAGGTGTGTATTGGGGCTTGAACCCCATGAACACATTTGGGGTGTGCAAGTGTTTGTGGTGGGGAATAAACCCCCCATCAACCGGTGTATGGCATACAGCTGTTGCGTGTGCCAAAAAGTTATTCTGTTAACAAATATGAATTATACGTGTTGCGTGTGTTGAAAGTGAATCGTGTGAACAAATATGGGGAAAATGTGTTGTGTGTTCTGGGGAAATCAACGCTATGATCAAATCTGGGGCATATATGGGGTAGGTCCCGGGGATTAATCCTGATGAAGTGTGTGTGGAGTTGTGTCTCTACCGCCATTAGAGCTCAAACTGAACAAGCACAGCTTGCGTTCCAGATTTGTTTAGGGCTGGCGTTAAAGGGAGGAGAAGTGTTATGCTCTATGAGCATGTTTGTGTTAAAGGCAACAATAGTATTAATTAAACATCCCATGTTGGTATGAAAGAGAGGAGAAGTGTAGTAAAGTGTATTGTGGACCGCTGTTAGGTGGATGCTGATTTTAGCCCTAGCAGCCGTGCTAGGTTTGAGAATGGCAACATCTCGAGTGTACTCTTGTCATGGTGTGTTGAGGTAGGACAGCTGGTAGAGTTGGAGAATATCTGGGCCGAATACTGCATTTGTCTCTGCTCCTGTTGGGCCTTTACGCTGTCTTCTACCTACATCAGCTAAATGAAGATGATACCTCTTCATTCTCTGACTGGCTTCCTACGCGTCACATCGGTGTGCAGTAAGTTATAACTGTCTCATTCTCCTTAAAAACACGCAACTAACTTTTTGGGGGCATGCGTGTTGGCACTTCCAGTAGTAAGTAGCTCTGAGGCTCTTGTCTGCTGAACTGCCCTAAGCAGTATTGAGCCTCATTTGTTTATCAATTAATTTCTTAATTTTACTTCTCTCAGTCGCTCGTGAAACAACCAACTGTCTTCTGGAGTTTAGTACAAACAACTTGCAGTGCAATAAACATAAAAGTGCAATTTGACAGCAAATAAAAATGCTTCATTTTGTTTATTTAGATTTCCATTTTATGCAGCACAGCTCCCATCCAATGGGCAGCAAACAAATATAGTCATTATAAAACCAACATATATCAGTGAAAACACAGTTTCAACACATTTTTCAAGGATAAAAACTAACATTCCATACAATACAGGGTGAAACTCGAACAGGATCATTTTATGCCTCAAGAACTGGTTAGAGACCCTGGCAAGAAGCACTTCATATTAACAAATGCATAATCGACATGAAATATTAGACATTGAGCTCTGCTTAGTACTTCATGTACTTCATTTTAAGACACATGAAACACCCCTAACCCACTGGAATAGGTGGGCCAGGATTACATAAGGCCTGGGGCAACCGATGACCCTAGAGCACAGCAGGAGAAGCAAGTAAACAGTGGATAACGGGGGAAATGTTTGGAATCCTATGATGCTCCCTTGGCTAAAGGTGTCGACCGAGGAGACCGTTATCCTGTCCAGGCCTTTAAACCAACATCATTCAGCATGACCGAATTTGTAGTTTACATTTTCCCTGGATTCGTTTAAGCTATTAATTTCCAGCATTCTTAGTTCTGTTTGAAAACAGGCTGGACAAGAAGTCATCCCGATGACATGGGACAAGCTGACAGCTACGATATTATCACATTCATCTATTAACAAAGGTAGATGGGACAGTCAGGAAACTGGAAGATAGCCAGAGAGGCCAACGTCTGTGATGGGCCATTGGGAATGGAGGCCAGTTAACTCTACATCATAGCCTCATCCCAATGAGCCTATTACCAGCACTGGCCTTTCAACAAATCTCCAGATTTCACTCTCACCCAGCTCACCTTTTCCAATTTGCAGAACAGTAAATTGTTTCCCACATGATACATTTTTCAATCTTAATACACAGGAAACACTTGATCAATGATTCACTTGTGGCATGTGACATCTGATCCAGGTCCCACTTATTGTCCTCCATTTCCCCTACTTGACATATATGGGATAATTTTCAGAGCAGGTGATCCCGATCACTCCGATAGATGCATTCCTCATTTTTTGTCACTTGGTAGCAACCCGAGTTCGTAGGAAACAGAAAACAAATCGACAGCGGACAGGTCATTGGAAAATCTTCTAATTTCTGGCCTTTCAGAGGAGCTTGGCCTGTTAGACAATCTTCTGACTTTCCAACAGATCATCCCTATGCCATCCACAAACAGTAGGATCAATGTGACATGACAAAGTAAACAAGATTTAACAACAGCAATATAGAAAAAAAATATACATACTTTGATAATATATTAATAACATTACGTAAAAAAATATTTATGGTATGAACAAGAACGAGTAAACATTTGTAAGAAATTTTACTGGCGTATGAGATGTGGCCCTGAAATTGGCACCCAATGTGAAATTATCTCAAAAGTGCAGCACTTAAGCCCAGTCACCTCCCCAAACCAAAAGAAACAATCACGCAGCCAATGACTTCATCACTTTGTTTGTAATGTACACACTAACAGCACATTGGGTTTTGTGATGAAATGTTATTTATTTCTTTTGCTATAAAAAAAAGTCAACAAATATTTATTTTTAAAAAGGAGGAGCAAAAACTGTATATTTTGAGAAAAATGACACTTTAAAACCCCAGATACTGGGTATAGATCTCGGAAATCCTTCATATAGTTTTAAAAACGTGAGTAAATAACGACTTCTAGCCAACTACTATATTCGACCAGTTTCATTGACTAGAAGAGCCCACTGCATATTTCCTCTCTCCAAAGAAACCTGGATCCTTGTTTAATCGAAATGCAGCAGGGACTAAATGATAATTTATATTAACAAGGAGAGAAGGGGTGGCAGAGGTAGCCCCCGCTTTTGGTTCCTCCTATTCCTCTTGCTTGCATGTACCTGGCAGAGCTAGCCAACCCACTTATTTGCAACCCCCATCTCAATCGCCAGAGAGTGGAAGCAGTGAGGTGCTAGGGGACTAGAGAGCATGCACACTGTGGAAGTTAAAAAGGCTGATCCAAAGACTGATTCGGCAAGTAGACATCTAGTTCAGAGCACACAACATCCTTTGAAACAGACAGGAAGATCAACATGGGCAAGCAGTGTGACATCAGAACACAACAGCATAATAATCAGATCATTTGAGGCTGAACACCAGAAGCTAAGTCAATTTAATTGACAGATTGTATTGTTGTTAGAATTAACCAATTAGATTGGTTGATGCACCAGTAGTTATCAACCAATCTGATTAGATAGTTCCTCACTTGGTACCTTTTAAAAACAATTTAATTGGCTGTTTTCGTTGCTTACTAAGGGGCTCACCCAAGTGGATGTTTGACGTAGGAAGTAATTTGATTTACTCTTGCTATCTTAGCTTAAACGAGCAGCCACCAAGAGTCATATGGGGAAACAGCGTTTACAACGCTGCTGTTACCACGCAAGTAGGTAACAACGCGGTTGTTACAACGACCGCGTTGTTACCATACGTGGCTTTACATCGCAAGTCGTTTCTACGACTCGCGCTAGGTGGCGTGCAACACCAGGGAATGTGTTGGATTTTAAATCCAACATCTTCCCAGCTGTTGCGCTAGCTGGAGTAGGAATAGTAATTTATACTTTTCCTAAGTCCAGCGAGCCATCTAGTGCAAGTCGTTGAAACGACTTGCGATGTAATGCCATGCATGGTAACAATGCGGTCATTGTAACGACCGCGTTGTTATCGTGTGGTAACACCACGCGTTCTAACATCATATATTCTTCCTATACAGCATTAATGAGCAAGTTCTGCAAGTCAGGGTCCATAAGTTCTTCAAGTGGTTCCATAGCATTGTTTATAGGACAAGGCTTGCCAGATATCTTCTGGTCTTTTCTGGTTTGCCATACATGGAACCCTTTTATGCCCTGCTATTAGTGAACACATTGCTCTTTAAATGACACAGAGTTAATGACACCAAGTTAAATGTGGCAAGTTCTTAATGTCGCATGGATGTGTGAGTTTGTCAAGTTGTGGACGATTATGCAGTTAAAAATTCAATATGTTGATGTTCTTAGCTGATGATCCTTCAAGTTCTTCATCACATATCTTAAGTAGGCGAGGTTCTTGACTGAAAACGGTGTTGCTGAGGTAGGTACATGGAAATATGCTTGTGTCTGTACTTCATTTTGGGTGTCTGGTCAGTATAGAAGCAGCTAAGAGTGCTTTTCTTTGCTTATGTGAGCAGAATGCCTGCTGGGCTCAGAATTTCTGCCATTTCACATAGACTTTAAATCACTGCTCATCACACTGGGATCTTAGAGTTCTCGGAATCCACAAGTTCCAATACTCAGGCGAGAGGGCTTTACAAGCTGTAGCCGACAGGCCCAGTACTCCCATGCTTTTGCTTCCAGCCAAAGTTGAGTTTCTGAGGAATTTGCCAAGCGGTGTTCCCTTGTTTTCTTCATTGCCGTTACAAAGTGTACTCTTGAAAATGCCTCTTTTCAAATACGGGTCAGTTCTGAAACACAAGAAAACAAGTGTTTATCATAATATCTTGAAGCCCCATGCCAAAATTGAAACTGTCTGTGTCAAACACTAAACGACTCAGTATCATTGGGGGTTATGTAGACGTTCTTTTCAATGCTAAGCCTCGATATGCATATGGGGCACCCTTAATAAGACCAAAACACAAATGGGAGCTCAAACCTCCACCTCATGAAAAGAAGGAAGATCCTGTCACTCTTTCATCCTGGGTGATTGGGCACTTTCCTGCCTGGATCATCGTAACATTGTTTACACTGAAAATCTAGCAGCTCAGAAGCAAGTAGCCATCCTTCATGCACCACTCAAAAAACACAGACCACACCCGCAATGAGAGACATATACTCACTAACACTGTGCCGGAGATCACAGGAAAAAATCCTGTGCACCCCCTCCTATTTTTTCAAAGATGAGAATACTGCAAAACTGTGTGCTACAAACCTGCCCCGATGTTGATCAGCAACAACAGAAAAATCAGACCGGGGAAACGTAGGTGGGCCAAATATAAGGAAAGCCATGAGAGTACATTTTCTCTGGTCTCACCCAGCTCCTCGCTGAACAGCCCACCCCCCCAGTCAAAAACGTTCAGAAAGTAGTCCTCTTCAAAGAAGTGTTTCATTAGAAAGGCGGCATTAATGTGATGTATTGAAAGGCATTTATCTAAACCAGTGGTAATTAACAGGGTGCATTCCATTGTTTTAGCTTTTATGTGGCATTACAGCCATATGCGAATTTGCTTGGAAAGGCCAAGAGAGTCAAGCTGGAGAACGCCGATTGTTTTAAGTAACTATGCTAATAAAATTAATCTAAACTATAAAAATAAAAGAAGGCCTAAACATGAACTGGGTTACTTGTGTTTCTGTCCAGAGGGGACATAGCCTAGCAACAACTGGAATACATGTCATCCTGCTTAATTTGAATTTCCCTGCACCTCCTTTCTGCACGGTTGGTCTTGTAACAATTGTTAGAGACATAAAACTTCTTTCCCCATCAGACCTCATTCACTGTAGCTATAGTAGCCCTCTC
The DNA here is from genome assembly GCF_964204655.1 of Triturus cristatus. NCBI lineage: Eukaryota > Metazoa > Chordata > Amphibia > Caudata > Salamandridae > Triturus > Triturus cristatus. The sequence goes on along the minus strand of NC_140590.1, from coordinate 459,359,444 downwards.
ATTGTGGGACTGTCTAGTGTCGTACTAGTATTATATCACAGTCTTAAGTTTGATCTAGACAAGCCTCATGAGCCACAATACTCAGCTACAGCCTCAGTTTATATTGTACCAATTTAAATTCCCCCAGGATATCCTTCTAAGTCTTACTTCATTAAGAATGGGAAAGAGGAAGAGTGGGTCAAGCTTCCAACCTTGGAACCTGGGGACCAAGGTTCAAATCCTGGCCTCTGCACTTGGCTCAACCTTGTGGGATTCTCGGCAATCACTTCATCTTACTGTGTCTAAAGGTGTGCAATTTGTTTGTGTAATCTACACTTGATGTATACGATCTATGATCATCTCGCACCCCCACACCCCCCCCCCAGTGTAACAGGCAGCCCCTGTAGCTTCATACATAGCTAGGTTTGTGCTATGTAAATCCCAATACATACATGCAATGGCCGCAGCCATGACTGTCTTCATCCTCTCGAGACTTGACTTTTGAAAAACAAACCTAAGAGGTATGCAGGTCAACAGTCTCTGTGCACAGCTGGACGGATGCTCCTTCTAGTACCTCACTTACATAGACATTTACAGCTCTAGGTTTTGGCCTCATTATCTTTCCCGAAAATCTGAAACGGTGTTAAACCTGCTAAACAGGACTGCTGGCCTTGGTCACCGACTGACAGGGGTGTCAATCAGCAATGGAATCACTGCCCACAGCATTTTGCTGGTGTGCATTATTTCAAGCAGTCCACACGTACATTTAAATTAAATAATTGGTTTTTCCATTTTTAATTGGGAGGGCCGCCGCTGTCTCCCCTCCAATCACCCCTCCTTGCTAATATCAGCGCTCCTCCGCCCATTCCCCATCACATTCTGCAAGATGTGTTTCTTTATTTAATTACGGACGGATTGACAGTTGCTGAGACCGAATGGTCTGCACGCATCACTTTTGATTGCATTATACACATTTTTTTATTGTTAGTTTAGTATTCCAGCATTGCTGTCGGTGATGTGGACATGGTAAAATTAAAAATGACCGTCATGTGTTTCTATGTACATGCGTTGTGATGCCTGCACGTGCATGCGGCTTCCCAAATCTTGGGCACACATCAGCCGTTTTAGAATGCTAATCAAGATGGTCGTGGCCACATCGTAACAGCAGCAAACAAGAAACAAACCAAACAATTGTATGCTGAATGCCAACGCCAACTATGGTTCGCAGAGCCATTAGGGGGGGTTACTCATCTTCTAAAGGCAGTCCATATTGGTATTAGAAATGCTTTTTTTTTTTAAATTTAAAAACCGTTCAGCATTTTATAGTAACCTAAATAATGAGATATTATGTTTCAAAGTGTTATACCAGTATTCTTTACAATATTTTATTAAATGCATCCATAAAGGCTAAATTGGAGAGGGATTTATATTTTTGCGCGTTTGGGGGGAGTGGCAGACAAATACCGCAAAAATTACTCTGCACACAGCAGTCGACGGGTTCCATGTCATGAGGGTAAATTCAGCCACTCTGGATTTTTCAAAATCTACAACACTCTCAAAAGGTGTGACTTGCAGGCACATGTTTTATTAGCGAAAAAGCTAGTATAGGTCCAGGCACGCTTTGTTCAAGTTGATGAAAATCCAGCACCGGTTCAAAGTCACACTCGTAACCTGGGGCGAGTCTGGCTATTTCCATGCCAAGTGTGCACTTGTCTTAAGGTCACGAAAAGCCCCTGGTTAGCGCTTTTGTTTTTAAAACACTTTCAGACTTGCGCATAAGAATTCAAAGTAAAGTTGTACCTTCAGTTTGGCGACTATTCTGCTATGCCTGTCGTTGTTATCCCCCCGTTACAAATTGGGTTTTGCAAACCTGCTGTGTATTCAAAAGACAACAAAGTATACACAATGGTTCCATAGGGAAACCAATACTTTCAATCACAATGAATCAAGAATCACAGCATATATAAATCAATCGGATAATCAATATCAACCAAAATTATACAATTTTAAATATAGCAATTTATTCTTTGTATTTTGAATAAGGATAAACAAAGTCCGAAAAATTGAGAAAAATAAAGCTAAGGCTGTATATACAATATATTTACAAAACGACGCAGTGAACAAGTGAATAAAGTGACTTGGTGCAATAAGTGACAGTGCAAATAATTACAGTATATGTACGTATTTACACAATATAACAAAAATTGTATGTACAAGATTCCTTATTTTGAAAAAGTCCTTAATTTCCTCATAGGTATGCGATAAACCTTGCAAGGCACATGTCCTATCTTTGTATTGTCAACAAGGAAATCAAATTAATAAAGGACTGGAGAACCGTCAATGTTTCGACCCTACATCAGCCGCTAGTTGTGAGTAGTCATATCGGGTCTTCTTCAGGACACAAAAATTGTATACCAGCCTAAGATATAGGTGATTGAGCAGATGTAGCCAATAGTGTTGCAGTTACCACCTCTTGTTATCAATCACAGGGGAACGGGCTTGTAACGAGTTTAATCCGCACAAGGGGCCTCTTATTCTGCCTGGTTGACTTCTTCTGATTCACTCTCTCCTTATTCTTGCTGCTTTCGTTAACAAGACTTGGGTATTTCAACTGCCTTCAGAGTTGTAAATTAGTGTGTAGCAATTCAAACTTGGATGCGAACGTCAGGACACAAGTTCCACTGACGGCGCTCGGATGAGAGTATCCGAGCGCCGTCAGTGGAACTTGTGTCCTGACGTTCGCATCCAAGTTTGAATTGCTACACACTAATTTAAAACTCTGAAGGCAGTTGAAATACCCAAGTCTTGTTAACGAAAGCAGCAAGAATAAGGAGAGAGTGAATCAGAAGAAGTCAACCAGGCAGAATAAGAGGCCCCTTGTGCGGATTAAACTCGTTACAAGCCCGTTCCCCTGTGATTGATAACAAGAGGTGGTAACTGCAACACTATTGGCTACATCTGCTCAATCACCTATATCTTAGGCTGGTATACAATTTTCGTGTCCTGAAGAAGACCCGATATGACTACTCACAACTAGCGGCTGATGTAGGGTCGAAACGTTGACGGTTCTCCAGTCCTTTATTAATTTGATTTCCTTGTTGACAATACAAAGATAGGACGTGTGCCTTGCAAGGTTTATCGCATACCTATGAGGAAATTAAGGACTTTTTCAAAATAAGGAATCTTGTACATACAATTTTTGTTATATTGTGTAAATACGTACATATACTGTAATTATTTGCACTGTCACTTATTGCACCAAGTCACTTTATTCACTTGTTCACTGCGTCGTTTTGTAAATATATTGTATATACAGCCTTAGCTTTATTTTTCTCAATTTTTCGGACTTTGTTTATCCTTATTCAAAATACAAAGAATAAATTGCTATATTTAAAATTGTATAATTTTGGTTGATATTGATTATCCGATTGATTTATATATGCTGTGATTCTTGATTCATTGTGATTGAAAGTATTGGTTTCCCTATGGAACCATTGTGTATAATTTGTTGATGAGGCCCAGGTTCCTTGGGTTATAGGGTTACCCCTGTTTCTTTAACTCTTGTGTATTCAAAAGACAACCGAACGCTTCCCAAGTTGCAAGCATACCAATTACTATTTGCTGAAGGGTAATTTGCCTCTTTTTTAACAAAGGGTTGGAAGGCATTGGAAATAATGAGCCTCTCGGCAAACCATCAGTACATACCTGCTAACTCTCACGGTGCCACCGTGTGACACGACATCGGTGCCCATCACACGGTCTCCCGGTGAGCAGCCGATATCACACGGTGGCTTTTAACTGCCGACGTCCAGTAAGGGGTGTTGAAACACTCCATGACATCGGCACCAGTCTCAGCAAGGTTTTTTTTTTGGTGTGTGTGTGGGGGGGGGGGGGGGGGGTGGAGGTGGGTTGGTTGGAGGGGGTGAATGGTGATGGGACTCGGGGACGGGTTGGGGGTTCAAAAGTGCCTCGTAGATTATTCTCGGCACGCGGCCCCCTTCAAGGCCCCCTCCCCTCCTCACACGGTGAGACTGTTCTTCAAGCTAGCAGGTTCTCCCCATCCCTGGAATTTCCATTTGTATCAATACTATGCCTCCGAATGTAGTTCGTTGTTTACAGATATTTTTGTGTTTTAAGTCTTAATGAGCCCCAGGCAGCAAAACACTACAGTTCAAATATAAGCATGACAGCGTACCCACTGCAGAATCTCTAGCAATTGTCGGACCTCCACCTTGTTCATCTTGGCACCGATACTAGAGCCTGCTTGGGGTGCATTTACCCCATAGCTTTCATACTTCGAGTCTTTCTTAATAGGCTTGGGCAGACATATGTGACTTTCTCGGTATACTTTGTTATCACATCTCTACAAAACTGCTCATTGGACACGTGTGATGTGATGCTCCATATCTTCGATCTGTCTTGAATTTGGGACGGATGTACATATCTACATTACTAGCTGTGATATTCTCTATTTTGCTGCTTGTCCTGAAGAAGTTCAGTGTGTTGGACAAAACGTGTTGACTATTAGAAGTCATATATATCTTTTACACAAGAACTTTGAAACAATTTACAGAATAAAAAGAAGATTCACGAACACTTTGGAAATTTCTTCTTTTTGGACTGCTTGTTAAAAAAAGTGACTTGGTGCACCTTACTGTTTGTTTACAGCACCAAAACACTACCCTAAATAGGTCTTGGAGCACCTGTGTTATGTGTTTACAGAAATATCAAACAGAAACTGGTTTCTGCAAGAAGTTCCAAGCCACCTTTTAATCAGTCTTGAGCAGCTATCAATAAAGCACAGTACAACCTCACTGGCTGGTTCCAAGAGCCTGGCCAGAAACTGCCAACTCTGATGATGTCCACATGGTGTGTGGGCCAACGCAGAGGGCGCTAAACCTGCCACAGGTGGCTGGATAAGATGGGCGTAGGCCCTAGGGTCGGAACCCATACTGGAGGTAAATAGGGCCATTATTTTCAGAGATTCAGTGAATAGGCATGTGTGCTGCTTATGAAGAGGTCCAGGAAGACTAGTGATGTAGGGAAGGGTCTTGCTGTAGACGGAGGATGCTTAATTATTACAAGACAGGGTATGCTCAAATGGAATGGAATAGGTCATGGCTCCACATCTTATGGTGGATGGCTTTTGTGTACCACTGTACTTGCTATCTCAGTGGACTCCTGCAACTGCATCCATGCTCGTTGTTTCATGTACTCTGACCAGTATCGGGAACACCTCCAACCCCAGTCCTGGTTGTGGGCTTGAAGTCTGATTTCCAATCCAAGATCAGCATCGGACGTCCTTCCTTAAACCCCAGCTGTTAATAGCAAATCTTTGCTCTGGCCCCCTCGTATCTTACTGCAGTTACATTGACTGTTACCCGCCTGGACCATGGCAACATCCTGAACAATGGATCTGTATTGAAACTATGCATTAGTAATCCAGAAGTGTTACCCGCCTGGACCATGGCAACATCCTGAACAATGGATCTGTATTGAAACTATGCATTAGTAATCCAGAAGTGTGCGTGAAACAAAGATCATCCACAAAATGGCGGCCGGATTACTGAATGAAGTACCAAACTACTGCCATGCAATTGCCCCTCGGTAGAGATGTGCACTGCATTCTCATCAGAGCCACATATTTTGCAAGGCCTTATCTATTGGCCACAATTTCTGTCATACTAATGGTCAGTGTCTTAACTCTGTATTGCCAAGTGGCTTGACGCAGACTGACCCTCTTATCTTCTAACCTTTGCAAGCTATTAGTACATCTGTGCATTCCTAAAATGAAAATGCAAAAATTCAAGAAAGTACAAAATAAAGCTCTGTGTATTCTTTTGCCAAAAACAGAGCAGGCATGTGTGGGGGAAAGGAGTGGAGTTACAATAGCTGCCGGTGGAACCATAAACATGCCAGTCCAGTGTGCAAGGCCATGCCCTGTAAAGGACCACATTCACCTATTCATTACCTCCTCGTTCGTCTTCCCATCCCATTCCTTACACATGAGCAGCTTGTCTTCTCCACAGAAACCCATTACTTAGCTGACGTCAAATACTTTCCCCAATATGGCGCTGCCTATCCAGCATACAAAAGGGGGTTGGGGGATTACGTCACCATGACAGCCTTTTTTTCTGTTTCTGCGCTGCAAATTTGTGGTCTAGGGAGGTGAGGTAAGTTTATTATGATTTTTATTGCATTTATTTTCTTTACCTATTGTGTGGCTTACTCTAGCAGTCGCTATTGTCAGGGGACCTTGCCGCCTGCTCAGCGGGCGCTGGCCCGTGATGAGAGTTGCAGTGCTGAGCGTCTTTAGGCCCGTTTTTCAGCCTCCGCTGATGCGGTCACTGGTGAGATGTGCACTCCAGAGCTGCCATTTGTTCCCGCAAGATGTCGGGGTGCAAGACTTTGTTTCCTTAGAAATGGGTCTGATGCAGTAAGCGCTTGTGTTCGTGTTTGTGGTGCGCATGGAGCCGGCTGCCTCGTGTGGTTCTGCGGGGGTTCCTATGGTGGATGCGCTGCCACTCTTGATTAATGAGGCTGTGGAGGCAATGTTCAGAGGTGGACGCTCCTACTGCTAAATTGCCAAGGAATGCTCCCCTAGCAGACATGCATGATAAGGGTGACCCAGATGAGGAGGCTGGAGGGGGTCGCTTTGTGCAGGGAGCTTAACTTTAACTCTCTGATCTCTTTACCCAGGTCAGGGGCAATCTGGGATTTTCTACTCTTGTGGTGCAACAGTTGGAGGATGAGGTTTTTACCCAGTGCCACTACCCTGATCCTGAATCTGTGCATGGTCTGTTCCACAAACTGCATGCTCATGAATTATGGGATATTGATAAAGCTGCATTCCCTTGGTTTTTGGGCAAACGTTATACCTTGAAAGGGTTTTCCAAGGAATTCCCTCAGTCAAATTGGATAACCTGAAGGCTGGCCTGCCTTCCCAGGGCATGGTGCTTTTGAAGGATTCCCTTCCTTCCAACCCCATCGATAACAAGGTGGAAGGTGCAGTGAAGAGGTCTTATGCCGCATCCAATCAAGGGGATGGCCTGTACCAATTATATGGTTCAGTCCCTTTTGAAGGATTTCCAGGCCCTGGCTCTGCAGATGATTGAGTATTGGGATGCTTTCTCTCTTTTGGCTTTAATCGAGCTCCAGGTCCGCTACTTGTTTGACATCTCCTTCGATAATCTGTTTGCGACTGCTGCGGCTGCACTGGCTTCCATTGCAGCTCGTCGCCATATCTGGATGTAGGCATGGAAGGTAGATGCCTTGCAGAAGTCTGTCCTTTTTAAATTACCATTTGGAGGTTTGAAGAGGTTTGATCTACAGCTTGAGGAAATGGTGAAGGAGTCAGCTGAGTATCAGAAGCTGGTGGCTCCCATTCAGCCTCCCTCCCAAGGTAGAGTTTATGGGTATAGCTGCCCTTTTTCTTTTCCTCAGGCCAGGGGTTCTCACCAGCTCTTTTGTGGCAGGGGGCATGGACAGGGGACCCCTGGAGGTAAAAAAACCCAGTCTGTCTGCTGGTGCCTCATCCACTCCTTCTCCAAAGAAGTGACTATCCTCCCTATGCAGTTACTGGTCGGCTTATCTTCTTTTGTCCCCAGTGGCAGGGTCTTTCCGATGCCTGGGTGGTTCGGACAGTGTCCTCCGGTTACCAGATAAAATTTTCATCTCGCCCAGCAATTCAAGGAGGCTCCTCTGCCCTGGTATCCCATGAAGCAGGTGTCTCTGCTGGAGGGTGTTCAGCTTCTCTTGGAGAAGGCAGCTTCTCTTGGAGAAGGCAGCTTTCATCGACGTTCCGCCCCTAGAATGGGGGTTCTACTGGTTTGGAAGAAGGATGCCAGACTTCCACCCAGTGTTGGATCTGAAGGGGGTGAATTTGCACATTCCTTATCTTCATTTCAAGCTGGTGACCTTGCAGTCGATACTTCAGTTGGTGCATCAGGGGTGCTTACTCACCTCCCTCGACCTGATGGACAGCTACCTGCATGTTCACATCCATCTGGCGGATTTCTGTGTTTTGCGGTGGGCTCAAGACGCTACCAGTTCCAGATGTTTCCTTTTGGCCTTTCATCAGTGCCAAGGGTTTTTATGAAACTCTTGGCCCCCCTGGTGGGTATTCTCCATTCTCGAGGTATTCAAGTCCATCCTTACCTTAATGATTGGCCAATTGTTTCTCTCTCTTTCTCTCAGGTATCCGAGGATGTGCATTCGGTCTCATCTTCTGGATTCTTTTGGTTTCCTGATAAAACAACAGGAAGTCCTCCCTTTGGCACTCACAGTCTCTGAAGTTTTGGGGGGCCCTCTTCTGGATGGATCTGGGGAAAGTGTTCCTATCTCCCAATAGACAATTGACTCTGTTCCAACATCTCTCTTGGGTGCGGTCCCAGTCTCCGGTGTCTGTCTGTCTCTGGATGTGGAGTCTGGGAAAGATGGCCTCCACACGCCACACTGCAAGTACTTACCTGGGCCAGTCTCCATTTGTGTCCCCTCATGCATCACCTGCTGCAACACTGGGATCCTTCTTCCCAGGTTTACGATGCTCTCATTCCTGTGACCCTAGAGAGACTGGACTCTCTCCAGTGGTGGTTGTCTCTTCTCAGTCCTTTCCAGGGTTTCAATCTTGATCCCCCACCCTAGTGGTCTCGACGACCAATGCCAGCGGCATGAGTGGTGAGCCGTTCTTGGGGATTCCAAGGCCCAGGGCAGATGGTCCCATTTGGGGCGCTCCAGTCCTTAAACTGGAGGGAAGTGATGGCGGTTTGGCAGGACCTTCTTTGGTTCGCTCCTGTCCTTTGGAATCAGGTTGTATGTTTTCAGACCAACAACCAAGTTGTTTGTGCCTATGTCAACCAGCAAGGGAGAATGCACGGTCTACGTTTCTCCTTTCCTGGAAGATTGGCCTGTGGGCCTAGAGGAATCTCGTCTCTCTCGACAGTCTAACTTCCGGGGAAGGAGAATGGGGCTGCAGATTCTTTGAGCAGGGTGTTTTCCCCATCCGTGACCGTGTGTCTGTCTCCCCTTCTCTTTCAGCAGATTCTCTCCAAGTTTTGCCTTCCCTGGCTAGATTGGTTTGCCTCGGAGCAGATGGCCCATCTTCCTCTGCTTTGCAGCCTGATCTCCCCGAGGCTGACCTGGGCAATAGATGCTTTCTCCATCCTGTGGTCCCAGGGGTCCTGTTGGCTTTCCTCCCTTTTCCCTTGATTCCCCGGGTCCTCTGGAAGATTCAGTTGGATCGGGCGGAAGTTCTTGTTGTTGTTCCAGAATAGTCCCAGAGGCCCTGGTTTCCACTGCTTCAGGGTTTGGCAGCATGACCCCATTGGAGGTTTATCGTGCACCCCTCTCTACCGCTTTCTCTTCTCTGTGCGTCCTCTCTCCTGTGCCTCAGGCTGGGGGTATGGAACTTAAGAGGTTGACCTTGTTGGATCAGGGTTGTTCGCTTGAGGTGGCTCAGAGCATTCAGGAGTCCCACAGGCCTTCAACCCTGAGGTCTTCAAGTCTTCTTTGGAATAACTTTGACAATTGGTGTCAAGGGAAGGGTAAGTCTCCTGTGATCCTGTCAGGGCATTGAGCTTTTTGCGGGATTATTTTGTCATTGGTCTGGCTGTCTCCACTCTGTTTCTAATGGGCTGCTGTTCTAGCCTTTAGGGCTTCTGCTGTGGCTTCTGTCTCTCCCTTGGGGACTCATCTTTTGCGGAGTTTCTTGCTTCAGCGTCTTGTCTCCTGCTCTCTAGTCCCTGCCTAGAATCTTCCCTTGGTGCTTCAGGCATCGACTGCTCCTCTATTTGAGCCCCTGATTTCCATTGACTGCAAGTTTCTTTCTGCTGTGGTTGTTTTCTTGGTGGCAGTTTCTTCTGGTCATCAGGTTGGTGAGATTGGGGCTTTGCTGGCTTCTCTGCCTTGCTTGCGTTTTTGCCTCTACAAAGTGATTTTGCGCCGTAGTCCGTTTTTTCTACCCAAGTCTAACTTCCATGGTCAGGAGAATATTGTCCTTCCTGTTTTTTTCCTAACCAGTCTTCTCCCGAGGAGAAGATTTTCCATTCTCTGGATGTGTTAAGGGTACTTTGCAGCTGCCTGGATCGTACCAGTGATTCTAGGCTGGTGGATTCCTTGTTTGTCACCTACGGTCTCTATGGGAAGGGTCTCAAGCCTTCTTTCTCCACTATGACTCAGTGGATGAAGTGTGCAGTTCTCTGGTCTTAAGAGGCTGCTTGTTGTCCTCTTCTGTCCATGGGCGTCCTTTCGGGTGGTGATGGATGGGAGAGGGGTGGGGGAGGGTTCCTCGTCCTGGCATGTGTTTAAAAGTGCGCCACTGCATGACATTTTTATGCTGCTACATTGGCCTCTGCCAACACTTTTGTTTCTTACTACGTCTTCAGTTGGGGATGGCTGATTTTCACGCTCAAGTTTTATCTGCTGTACAGGATTTGTACTTTTTTGGCATTAAATTCTCCTGTCTGTTTGCAGCATCCTTGGTGTCTGTGTGACTCAATCACCATGCTCTTGGGTATAGGCTCATGTGTAAGATATTGACAGGAAGAGGTAATGCCCAGTTACTCACCGCCAATCTTCATTACTCTGATTCCTGGCCTTCCCGTTCCATTCCTGAGACCCCCCCCCCCCCCCCCTCCAGTCACCCTGCCCAGTTTCGGTTTATGGCGATTGTTTTGAGTTTTCTTTCCTAGGGTTTCTTTGGCATTCTCAGGCTGTCGTGGTGACGTACTTCCCCCCCTTTATGTATGCTTGGTAAGCAGCACCATATTGGGGGATGTATTTGACCTCAGCTAGGCAGCTAGGTAATAGATTTTTGTGGAGCAGATGAGCTGCTCGTGTGTAAGGAATGAAACGAGAAGACCAGGACTCAGAATAATGAAGATTACCGGTGAGTAACTGAGCATTTCCACCAGCCAGGTCGCCTACAATTTTGGCAATTCAATGCGACACATAACATTTAGGGGTAAAACGCTATAAGTGACAGGAACCAGGTTATGCAATGAATTTCCCAAAAGATTTGTGAGACAGCCACATTTGTAAGGATGTTTACATAAAGTATGTTGTCAATACTGCATTGTTCTGTCTGAATCAAATTAAATGTATTTGTTTTTATGCGTTAGGCCTTGAAGCTAGGTTTCTGGTATTGTTGCACATTATGAATAAACTAAATCAAAAATCATGTAATCCATGGCGTGGCTCCCGATATTTCATAAGGCAGAAACATAGTATTTTCACAGTCATTCCTTGTGCTCCCGATATTTCATAAGGCAGAAACATAGTATTTTCACAGTCATTCCTTGTGCTCGTCTAATCAGAAGCTACTTCCTGTTGCACGCTTGTAGAAAGTCACAGGAAGGGGGTTTCGGCTTTCTCTGCCCATATTCCCAAACTCTAGAATGCACTTAACCAAAACCGGTGTGGTTTGTCACATCGATTACTCTACACAGAAAATTAAAAACATTGCTCTGTTACCAACTCCCTTTGGTTTCCCCGCTCTGACATAGCTACCTTAAAGTTCTGAGCGCTAAGAAACACTGACGGGTAGAGGCTGCGCTTTATAAAAGCCCCTAAATAAATATATACCGTTGCAGCCGGTAGTAGCATTTTAAGTGTTCTGCAGCGTGGCCGAGATGGTTTAGCAACGATTGGAACAATAACTCTGAAAATAAAACTTATGTCTGTGGTAGACTTTTGAAGAGGTGTGCTACTGGGCTGCACGTGCATAACGTGCTCTGTGCTCTTCAGCACGCTGGGTGATGACGCTGATGGAATGCAATGACGCATGGTGTTTTGAAGGGAGAGTTAGCAGTGTAAACTGGGAAGCTACGGGGAGGAAACAATGCTTTGTGGTAAGTTTGGCATAGTACCAGTAAAGATGTTACAACAATACAAGCGCGTCCTGTTTCTTCATACCACAAGAAGTTCATCTCAAGGCAGGGCTGGTAAGCAGGATCGAGTCCAGCTAAGCATCACTTTACAGCGCCCTCTTCGGGGTTACTACTTGGGGAAAGGGCTGCATCTGGATATCTCTAGCAACCACGCAGTCAGCAGTACCAAGATCGGCCTTACTTCTGCCTAAGAGCACCGCCTTCGCTTTTAGGTTGGCAAAGCTGAAAAATAGTTTCTTAATCTACGGTACACAGGTAAATTAATTCACTGGATTGATGCACCTGCTGCAAAGATCTTTTCACAGAGCTACAGCTTTACAACCTTTAAATACTGACCGAGCATTTCAGTCTCCAAAAATCGGTATGGATCTCAATTCAGTTGGCTCATAATAGCTACTGTTGTTGACAGCTCTTGGATATTCAATAATTGGACATGTAGAATTAAACGGATGGATCTGTAGAGAAGTGTGACGAGTTCTTAAGGAAACTGTTTAAGTAGTTGCCAAACTGGTCCCTGTCGTTGGTAACACCAGCCCTGGAAGCAACGATTTCTGGGACCTATAGTTTCAAATGATAGGTAGAGGTCTACAAGCTGCAGCTGTTGACTGAAAAGAAAGACTGCTTGAAGGTTATTTCCCCCCTCCCAACCCAATAATGAGTTGCCAGCTGGTAGCTATAGTCTCCTGTACTGGTGTAGAGACAGTTGCATGCCAGCCTCACCTTACTTCGCTGAACAGTCTCACACACCTGCACATTAAGAGACTTCACTGCATTTCCCATTATTCATCTCCACAGGAAGTGACATCGCTGGTTTCTTGCCAAAACCAGCCATAGGAAAATAAGCCAGGCAACAGGACTTCATTTCCCATCATCCATCTGCACACAAAGTGACATCACGGTCTGCCTTTTCCCTACTTGTGTTATCATATGGGTGTCCCCAGCACCGGATATATACAGACAAGAGTAAAAACTGCTTGGGTTTATTGGGCTCAGTAAGTGCTTGAGATCAGAATCTCAGATACAGTGAAATTTACATGACAATATATAATCATGTGCTTCACCCAGCACCCCATACTGTCAATACCGACCTAAGTCCAGACCTAGACAACCCTCTAGGGTCGCTCTGCAGTACTCCACCTGCCAGACTTCTCAGACCTCATCACCAATCAAAAGCCTGACCAGGGGCGGCACCTCTGCTAAGGTGGAGAAGCGTTGCCCCCCTGCTCTCAGAGCATGAAAAATAAAATAATAACTTATTATTTTTTGCAGGTTCGGGGATGGGTTAGGGTGGGGCGGTCTGGTGGCACAGGGGAAGGAGTGGTTTGTGCACACTAAGTGCACATGACTGCTTGGCCGACCGTCTGAGACCAGCCAAGCAGTCATGCGCACTTAGCAAGTTCCCCACCAGGCTGCATTACACAAGCTGGTGGGAACATGCCAGGCTCCCTGTCTCTGTCTGAGCGCTGAACGTGTGATTGGCTCTGGGGAAGTGGGTGTGCTTCCTGGTTCTAGCCGGTCGAAGCAACGGAAGAGAGACGGCAGCCGGCACCTGTGAGGACAAATGGGTTTTCTGTTTTTTTTATATTTTGTCCCCCCCGCCCTGTTACCCCTGTTCCCTGCCAACTGCAACTGAGTCGGACATCCTCTTCATCACAGAAACATGGTTCAACCTTATATTCTCACACATTCTAGACGTCCTTCAAAAAGGCTACAGCATCAGTTTTGTGGACCGTGCACATAAGAAGAAAGGAGTCCTTGCTGTCATCCATAAGTCCTTCTGGTCCTGCAGCCTACTCAAGCAAATAATACCTAACACCATGAAGCGACTGACACCATTTAGTGCACTCTGCAACTAAGACCACAACATTCCATGGCATCTATAGGTCTTCTGGGCATAAACAGACTTTATTGATTAATTTGTAGGTATCCTCACCATCTCATTGATTCAGCATGCCCACACCACTTGCAAACTCCAATCTGACAGATAAAAGCTTTGTAAAAATAAAAATAAGAGAGGACTCCCTCTTCAACCTCGTTCACACGTCACACAGCCAACACACTTCATACTCCAAAGGCCACATCCACGACCTGGTTCTCAACATTCAACAATCCATTGCAAACAACCGATACCCCCTAGGTTGAACTAATCACATTGCCATCCCCAGCTCCTTCCTGAACATCCTTCCATCAAACCAAGCTCAACCCAGAACAAAAGATAAACCTCCAAATCCTTCAAAGACTTGTCCATAGATAGACTGAGCTCTCATCCTATCAACTCCATGTCACACACCAAGCAACGTTAACACTTTTTGGAAAATTATTTGAACATCCACACCCTAAATACAACATGTAAGAGCAAGCCAAAGCCTTCAGCACCCTCGCTGACAAACAATCCATCCACAGACAGGAAAGTAAATGTAAGAAAAACTGAACTTGTGATGACCTCATGATTTTGGAGTCTCTCACACAAAATGCAGACAGCTCAAAACATTAGCCAGAGCTAACCACTATACCAACACTGTCAATGAAGACACCAAAAGAAGTACAACATTTTTCAAGGCAATCAAGCAATTCATCAATACTCAGCCAGAGCCACCTATTTCTCACTTCACAGAAAAATACAATGCCATCAACCTCTTGTTCAGTGAGAAAAATACAAGCGATCCAACAGCACATCCAAGCCACCAAGCCTGCTTTATCTCCTACACTTCCCATAGAATCCCATAATGGTCAGCCTTCAAAGACCTATCTCCTACAGATCTCGCTGACATACTCAACTACCTCAAAACCAATTTTTATGAAGATGATGTCTGACCCTCATCCTACATCAAAAATCTCTCTGGGGATGCTCTCTCCCCCTACTCACCATTGTCAATACCTCCTTCACCCAATACATCTTCCCAGAAGCTCTCAAAACAGACCAGATCCTCTCACTACTAAAGAAACCTATTCTAGACCCAGATGACCGCGCTAACAACCAGCCTATCACTCACCTACCATTCATCGGCAAGATCATTGGAAATGAAGTCTAGGTTTATCAATGACGGGAAGCATGCTTGAAATTAAAGATCGATAAACATTGCTTAAAGTACAAGGCATTGGAAATCATAGGGACTGAGGCATAATGTCCCTCTTACCCCTTTGTAGCGGCCCAGGGCATTCTGCTGCCAGGGCAGCATGGCTTATGTTGCCAGCGTAATAACTTCTTACTGCCGGTCTGGCTGCTCAGGTGAAGCTACAGATGGCTATGCTCAAGAGAGCAAGGGATGTTTTAAGAGTGACTTGTTGCCCGCCAAAAAGCACAAAACAGCTGCTCTGAAAACATTTCCAATTCCATTCGAGCGCCCCACGAACAAGGGATAATTTTTCAATTCACAGAGGCTAATATCAGGTTAGCAGTAAATAATGGGAGGAACACAAACAAAGAAGGAAATAATGCAAGGTGGAGAGGAAAAAAAATGCAAAGTAAAGTGGGTGTGATTGTGTGTCTGTCTGTTCGCCTGTATATGTGTCTGTCTACTTGCCTATGCGCGTGCGCCACTCTGTGGCCAATCTATATGCCCATTTGCCTGCATGTCTTTCCATAGGCCAGTCGGTCAGTCTGTGAACCCTAATGTGGGTCCGTCGGGCAGGCCACCTGGCTGTTTGTGCGTCTAATGGTTTACCCTGCAGCAGCCCCGTACTTCAACCTCTCGCTTCAGTAGGGAGTGAGTGTGGAAGCAAGTAGCGCTGGGTGGGTGAAGAGGTTCTGATGTCGGGCACTGTCTTTTGAGTAGAGCCTGTGCATTGTGGGGACATACATGGGGTCTTGAAGAATGAACATTTGTGAGGGGTTGGACATGTAAGTAGTGACAGCTTAAGGATTTCGGAGGCCCTGTAAAGGTATATTTTGGGGGGCCGTGTCCGGAACAACATTGGATTATATTACCCGTTTTCTACTAAATCAATCCCACAGGATGCAAAACAATGCTTAAATCATATGCTCAATAAAGGGTCACACAGACATTCAATATGTCTTTCCCAAGGCACAAAAATCCTTACGGTGGCACTGGGTTGTGAGAGGCAAAGCTTGAGGTAGGCAGAGAAGAGCATGAGATATTAAGATGGGGGGGAAAAGGTGAAAAAAAGTGAAAGTTTTTTTTCCCCAAGGAAAATCTGAAGGTGGAGATCCTGGGGAATTGCAGACTTAGCCCATGCCTTAAAACGTCTCTGATACAAGGGCAGTTGGGCCTGGAAAAAAAACTTGTGGAAAGTGGGACCTACCAGGCCCACCCATTCTGCCCTATCTCCGATGCTCTTTCTTTCCTCGGAGGCTCTACAAAGTTGCCTAGCTTTTACATCGTTTGCGCAGTGCTGTTAAAGTCAGCGGCCGTCTGGTGAATGAGTGTCTTTCGTGCTTCTCTTGTTTCTTTCATCAAGCTTTTTTTTTTTTAAAGAAAAAACTGAATTAATTTTGGCGGTTACTTTGAAGTGAAATGTTCATCAACTCACAGTGCAGAGATTAAGTTCTAGCTTCTCCCCCAGTCAGTTGGTGCAAATCAGTGTTTAAGACGGGCACACACTTACTAGGAACCAGGGTTACATTACTTAACCGTAGTGCAAAATCTCCGGGCATGATTGCAATGTACTTAATTTGGTCCTGCATCAGTTTCTCCCTGTTGACATGAAAGAGCTCTACATCTTACAATAGACCATCACCTTTGTTGCTATCGCACATTATAAATGGTTGACCCACGTGCTGCATCTATGTTTGAAGCTTGTACAATTTTGCTACACTGGGTCTGTAGTCTGGTAAGCATCATACCACAAGTAAATTATACAAGGACAATTGGACTGTGGGCAGCTTGGCTAAAGTAATTTATGTTCTTAGCAGAACTGAATGTCAAGTTGAAGCATAACAGTGGTGTACTTTAAAGCCAGGCCAGCCATTTTATAGCGCTATGAACCTATGCATAAGCACATTGCCGCCAGATAAACTACAACAGATAACCTACGAAATTTTCTACACAGTGCTTTGTCCTCATCTGTTCAAAGCAGAGTGCTTCGTTGTAGTCTAGCCGGGTTTGGAGAAGTCTACCCTCCTGCCTTAGAGGGCAATGGGTGTCCTAGAGTTAAAGTTCTGTAGTTGCTTTTTAGTCTGGCATTAGTCAAGAAGTTTTAACTTTACTAAAATTATATTTAAAATATACTTACAGGAGTCTTCAGCCAGTCCTCCTTAGCCTTTGGTCTATTATTGTGTTATTCACAATTCTCCTTCGTCCACTACAGCACAGGGCAATGGGTCATCTACTAGCTAACGTCTCGGTGAGAGGCAGCATTATCTCCTTTCACAAGAGTGCATGTACACACCAGTAGTTCTTTACTGTGCCAGAAATTATTGTAGCATTATGTGCTTTGAGACCCAAAACAATTCTTTTAAGCCAACTTGTTTTCTTTTTTGGATTGACAATGCCCCAGCACATTTTCCAAAAATAAGCTTTTGCAAAAACCATGACAAAACAAGCATTAATAAGGACAAAAGGCTAGGGGCCAAAGCTAGACTTATTGGCTTTGCCAGTGCTTGTTAATTACCCGGTGCTGAACCAAGATTTGACTTATGCGCCAAGGTGAAAGTTTTACATTTATTTTTATTTTACATTGGAAGCAAGTGAAAAAACTCATACCATGTAGTGTGGGTTCTGGGTGGAATATGCATTACAAAGAATACAATCCCCACACCAGAGATTTAAGACCTACATTTCTTATGTATGTTTTGGTATCCCACTATCTCATTAAAAAAATCTTCTTCCTCTCCAATATGGCCTTGGCGACCGTAACTCGTTTCACCCGACAATAATGGAAATGCATATATTCGACTCTTTGTTTAGGACGTGGTTACCCTTGATGTGCTGATTGTAGTGCCTAGTGCTAAGATGGTAATCGACTTACTTGGCACTTTTGAAAACTTTATAATAAGATAACACACGGAGAAGACTGTGTCCATTGAAATAAAGCAAGCCTATTATGAATATTAATGAGCTGATAATTGTCTTCTAAAGTGATGCATGAAGCCTTTGCAGCCCATACAGGGAGGCAGATGCTTGGACCCATTACAGTTAACACAGGATCACCCTAGAAGCTGCGGGCTGATTGGTGATGACTTGTCGAAGGGTGAATGTGGGCGACTCGGGTATAGCACTCTGAGCACTGCCCATATGTTCAAATGTAAAGGATTCACACATTTCCAATGTAAATATATTTAAAAAAAACGTGTTTCAAAAGGCCATCTATGTTATGATGTCACAACTGGTCTACTCTCAAAGCAGACCTCATGAAACAAAAGTACATTCTGGAATGCTGTTTAGGCACACACAAGGTTTTAACTTATGCAACCCCAAACAAACTATTATAACATTTCTAAAATAAGAACGGCGTTTGTGAGATGACCTCTCAATTTATCTAGTGACCCGTTAGATGCTCTCTGAGCCTTGGATTTACCTACTCCACACAGCATTCTGGGATTTGTAGTTTTGCTTTCGTATTATGACAATTACAGAAACCCAACGTTAAAAATGCCCATAAATGTATGTGTAACTTGCACCTAACAAGGAGAAGCTGGAGGCCTAATTGCTATTGTAAAGAAATATATATATAATGTGCAAAAGGCCTCTCTGGCTCGGTAGAGGCGAAGTGAGTGCCAATGCCCATTCAACCGTTGGCCTCTTTGATAAGATCATCATCATGTGTGCATTAGTGCTACCCTTTTGAACTACGGCCATGAACTCATTTAACACCGACCACTGCCCAACCAGTCAGGTCAGTTAAATAATCTACAGGCCTCAGGTTTTTCTTATCACTATTACTTGTAGCTCCGAGGGCTACCATTATTAATTTAGGACCGCCAATAGCAAAGGCACAAGGAAAATCCCATGACTGAGCAAACCAGTTACACCCCACCTGGGCCAACTTGAAATCTGTGCTTTTGACCAATAGCAGTCATCTTTAACTTAAAACCATCTAAACAAAAGTTAAAAAGTATTACTTGGAGGACCTCATACTCCTGCCCTGCGCTTTCATTTAACAACTTAGGGGCATATCAACAACAACCGGCGATAATTATCGCTCAGCGCTCTTAGCGTGAGGATAATTATCGCCGGCTAGCGTCAATTTTTATCGCTGAGATAGCGTGCTATTAGCAACGCTTATCTCAATAGCGATAAAAATCTACACGCTAACAGGCTAACGTGAGATTATCGCTGGAAACCCAGCGATAATCACACGTTACCTTGTTGATAGGGACAGGCAAATTTAGCCATGATATCCTCCTTCCATAGGATATCATGGCTAAGTCTGAAAATTAGCAGATGTAAAAAAGCAGCGTTAACCGCGGTTAGCGCTGCTTTTTTTGTCTCTAACAGGGTTAGCGACATTCTTGATAATAGGAGAAATGTCGCTTAGCGACATTTCTCCTATTATTTTACTCTGGAACGCCCCCTTTGCATCTCATTAGAGATGCAAGGGGAAGCGTAGAGTAAAAGGGTGCTAACATGCAAATTTGCATGTTAGCACCCTGTTGTTGATAGGTTGCTAGTTTTATCTCTGCTTTTTTGGCTTTTAAAGCCAAAAAAGCAGAGATAAAGCCCTTGTTGATATGCCCCTTAATACGCTCTGGGAGTTGTATCCTTTATTAACTGGAGTTGAAATAAATACACTGAGCAACAGTTTAGAATGGAGTTTAAGTAGTTCGCCAAGGACTGGAACCAGATGACATCTGAGCCATGGCGGTTTGTTTTTTTGCAGTATTATATAGCATGAACTCGACCCGAAGGTTTCACAGTGCTTTACACGAGCACCAGTTGCGTTACAGACTGACACGGGGAGGATGAGGTGATTTGTCAAGAATCACTGGATGTTAAAGCCTCTCGCCAGACTCGAACCTTGTTCCCAGCTTCAAAGTCGGACGCTCTAACAGTTAAGCTACATCCTCTGTGGTAACACTTACTATGGGTTGAAAGCACGACACTTAAGCTGTCACCCATTTGGCACACGAACGATCTCAGGAACATAAATACTTGGATAGCACAACTAATGTTTACAATAACAACAACGTCTAGAACACATACCCTCGGGCCTGTGGTGCACACATCTCGGGCACGGCGCCGCGAAAGCACATCCAACCCGCAAGCTCGGGTGCTCTCGAATAAACTCAGTTCTGAAATGTGGCGCGCGCCTGACGCTCGGAGCTCCTCCAATGAGCGGGTCCTGGCGCCTGAAGTTTCCGCGCGCTAAGGCACTATCCCGAGCTCCTTGTAGGACAGCTCGATGTTGAACGTGTACCAAAACATCCAGAAGATCATGCTCAGCGCGATGATGAGGGCGCCTGTGTAGATGTAGAAATCCCAGGCGCTGAGGCTGGCGAATATTCCCACAAGCAGCAACACCAGTCCGGCGACGTCAAAGATGAGCGCGATCAGAAGGATGACGTAGCAACGTCCCACCACTTTGGGCAGTCTGGGGAGCCTCATCCCTGGGCCCAGAATCTCGTGGCAGCATGAGGGCTTTGCTTAACACATGCGGCCGGCGCGCGCTCCTCCCCAGTCAGTGTCTGTCTGGAACCAACTGGCTGCTGCCAAGGAGCAATGCTTTTTTAAATGCTACACACACCTTAAATAACAATGCATAGGCAACTCACCGGGACACCTGTTAACTGTTTCACCGCCCCTTCATTCTTCGGCGTCCAGCGCCTGCAGTCATTCAGGGCCGGAAGAACCTGCTGGGCGACTCTTTTTTTCATAAGGCGCTTGGAGATCTGAACCAACCGCATGACCTGCATATAGCAGAGCTCTCCATATTATGTTAAAATAGATTCAAATATAGCCCATCGCTGCTTGGCGAATGCTCGACTCCAGTTCCTGAAAAGCCAAGAGTTGCGCACGCTTTCCGAGTTGGAGACTGCAAAAGATCTGAAGCGGCACCATCACTGTGCCGCCATATAGTAAACAAAGCGCAAGGATGAAAGCCCTCCCTGTGGAAAGGCTTATAAATTACCTGGATGCCTTATTTAAAACAATACACAAAAGTGGCAAGTGGCACCCTATTGTTTTCAAACTCCCTCTAGGATAGGGTGATATAAATTAAAGTGAGGAACAGTGTAAAGCGACCATAGTGTATTCCCCATGTCTTTACAGCTATACAGCTTTTCAGCAGGACTTTAACAATTCGAGCAGTTCCCCGAATCAAACAGTTGGACTATGTGGATATGCAAATTGTCACATAGGACCGCCCAATTTTTAGATTTTCTCAAAATTATTGTTCAGAAAATTGTAAAAACGCACCATCTTCAAAGAGCTGCCTAAAATGCTTTGGATTTAAGGGACAAAAAATCCCCCAAGTCAAACATGCCTCTACTAGTGACAGCCTGCTCACCTCGGTGGATAGCGTGCACTGCTACTAGAATCAAAGGTCGTTTGATCGCATAATAAGTTAAGATCCCAATCAAATAGTGCCAGGTGTGACCTGTAAAGCCAGTTATGATGTTATAGGTCACAACACGTTGCATTCTGGTGCTGGTAGTTTTATGTTTGCCTTTATCGCTGCATTATTGTAAGTGCTGAAGTTCAAAGTGATGACCACAGCTGCCGTTGAAAAGGCGAAAAGCTCAGATTAAACTGGGCACCTCTGCAGGGTCATGGGTTATCACGGATCCTAAAGGCGTGGCCTATAGAGCTGCCAACTTGTTCAAGGTCGTGTAATTTGTTTCAACCAGTCTTGGAGTTTCAGCTAACAACACCTACAATGTAGCTACTAGGTTCACGAATTTAATGGCATCACATAAACAACCATGCTTTTGGGTGAAAAACAGAATAATTAATCTGTTTTCTTTAATTTCTCACAGTTTTTACAGGCTGTGCTGCTTAAGTATACCACTCATAATGTGGCATATTGCTCACTTTTGCCTGATTTACTAAAAATGTTATTTTGACTTCGGCTGGACCCCTTCCACGAGAGCAACTTTAAACCAATCGTGTTTATCTGCCGACAACACTAGGCAAGAAGAGCCTTGTAGTTTCTCTTGTCTCGCAAGCTGCGGAAAAGGTACATCAAGGCCACGTCTGTCAGACGCCTCAAGAGGTCCTTCCATATAAAGTAATAGACTAAAAATGGCCTCGGTGGTATGCGAGAGGAAAACCCGAAATGTAAACCCATCATTTGTCAGGGGGCCCAAAAATTCTTAAAATGGAATATGTGGCCTTACCTCCCCGTTAAGTTCCCCCCACCCCACTTAATTAGTTAATTAATGCGGCCGCCGCGCTATGGCTTCTCGGGATGCAAGTTGCCGCCTAGTGGCCCACAACAGAAACACGGGCAGGTCAGTGCCAGGGAAAAACCTGCACATAATCTCGTTTTTGATCTGGCAGCGATAAGAGTCCACATTTTCCTGATTGATATATGCACACTGTTGTATGGAGCGCTGGCGTTTCTTGGTCTTAACATTTTAAAACGGTCGGGGGGTGACGGTAAGACAGCTCAGTGGATTCAGTGTTTGCAGCTGATATCCACGTGCAACCTGCGGATCACACGTTCTGCCACGACTGAATCAGTCTTTCACCCTTTCGAGCTGACAAACTGAGTACAGGTGAATTCGTTATCAGAAACACGTGTCGTTTCCAGTGCAGGAAATGGCGAAGGGTTAGTAGAAAGATCACCATATAAAAAGAAGCAATTACAGTCAGATCACAGTAAAATAGTCCACAATTTTAAATGTTGCGGTCTAGGTGCAATTTGCTAGCCCTGTCGTGAATTATGTCATCTTTCCCTAGTTCACAAAATGGCTACTATTGATTTTAGGTGCATAACGTGTGTGGCACTTTGATTCTGCTTGCATGAGGCATAAACAGTTGTAGACGTAATACAGAATAATGAGACATTTCCCGTGTAGCTGTTTGCTGGATTAGTCAGTGGTGTGACATGGCGCAAGGAAAGTAGTCCCTACCAGCTGAAAAGTAGGTAACAACCATAGGTGGGGTGTAGTGAGCCCATCACACTTTTGGGTCCTGGTGCCCCTACACCTGTTGCACTATTGGCAGCCACGCTTCTAAGAATAACCTTGATCATGTTCTCATGGACACTTTCAGAGGGAGGTGAGCCCCAGAGTGAGGGGGTGTGGTTACGCTTCTGTTATTGCCCGTGGAAGCAGCAGACCAGGGTTCCAATCTCGGATACCCGGGGAGAGTTTATTTCGAGTGGGCACTTCCTGTCGCATTTTAGAAGCAAGTCGACGTGTTTCTAAAAAAAGAAAAAGCTTTTAATTATCCATCCGAATGCGGGCACCTTTCCTCGGAGGTGAGACATCTCATCGACTAATCCTGTCTTTACTCGAGGCCGGCCATGAGGATGGCACTCGGGACTCCACCTCACGCCGACTTCCTGTTGTCAAGAGTGGCGTGTACTACTACTCACGTTACCAGAGCTCCCTCCTGCACAAGACATACCAGGGTGACTAACCCCTGGTTAGATAAACTGCTCGCCGATGTGCGGTGATTCAAGTGACAGGATGGTGAGTAAAGTGTGTGCAGGGAGCCATGTGTTGGCAGCACTCAGAAGTCAAGTGGTGGGACATATCGGATGAAGAGTGATAGCTGGAGGAATGTGAGTAAAAACACAAACATTCATGTTTTTACCTTGCCAAAAAAGCTCGCTAATTTGGAGGCAGGTTGAGGCCAGGGCACCTCTCTCTACCCACCAGACAAACCAACCTTGCTACTGTGGCTCCTCCTGCAACCCCCTCCCACGTCTCGCGGTCCTATTTCATCATAGGCGCTGGCAAGCGTGCAGGGGGCACTGCAGCACCACTGAAATGACAATGTTGGGGTCCTGAAGGTAAATGAGCAAATACAAATGCCTTTACAGAAGTCACATGTCAGGTTATGTCTTCTGACAAATTAATGCTTATTCTTTTAACATGGAGAGGTGTGTTAACATTTCTTTCTTAGACTGCAAAGTTAGAGGATTTTTATAAAGTGAACAATTTGATAACACAATATTTAAATACCTGTAATGTATTGTAGATATTTCTAAGTATATCAGCAGTTAGGAAATCACAAACAAAGCACTTTTTTTTTAGCAATTCTGAACTGTGTTGAAAACAAAATTTCAAAAGGATCAAATCGAGACACTTTACTTGGTAACATGCACATTATAAATACATGTTTGCTGAAATCCAATTTCCATATGTTATCATTTGAGCACTATTTAATTCTATCAGTAAAACCCTATTCAGGGCAAATTTTGAGGCCATTTCAACATAAAATGCGCTGTCAGTGAATGGCTGTTCACGACTGCACCTTGAGTTAGTACTATATTTGCAACCCTGCTCTCAAACGTGCACCACACCCATACCGGTCTCCTGCTGAATGGGCATGGCTCATTTGCTAAAGTTGTTCTTTGTATGACAATTGGATTGGATTTTTCGGTCACTATGACTTTAGTGATGTAATTTCGATGGCAGGACCCCACTCTGAAAATTCTTCCAGCATCACTATCCTTAATTTACCAATTTTCTGAGTCTTACCAGTCGTTTAACAGTCCTATCAGCGTCCTTACTCCCTCTTTACAGAGCTCTTTCTTCCACTCACCCTTACATCCTTCAGCAGACCTAACAGTGCTTCCATCAAAGCTATGGTATCGCTCAGTTTACACAATACACTACTAAATAAACATATCTTTTTCTTTTTCTTCCTGTTTTAAGTGCTCACGTTTGTGAAATCTACATAATTGATAACACAGCTTTCCAGACTACCCCAATTCTAGCCTCTCATTGAAGCAAAGATTTTTTACATGTAGGGCAGTTGGGTATTTTGTTCGGCAGATGGGAGAACAAGCGTTGGCAAAGCCAATATTTCTGGGTTTAATGTGCTAACACATGCAGCTTAAGCACAATAAAGTCAGACAAAGAAATGAAAGGTGGTATGTTTTGAAGGAGTATTTGTCTTTTATACAGTCTTGTTTTTTTCCCTATGTCAAATAAATGTCAGATGGCAAGTGAGCCTTCATTATGTAGGGGCAGGGAAGAATAAGAGACAGTGGAATGTGTGGTAAGAGGACCACAGATAACTAAGAGTGAGGCACGTGGGAGAGAGCCAGCAGGAGGAGAAAGAGAGGGCTTTAGTTGCAAATTCTGCTTTGGGAGGAAGGTGGAAAGATACACCATTTCAGCGGATAACATCAGGTGAGAGGGAAATGCTCAACTGAGCCTTGATGTGGTTGATAGAATCTCAGGCCAATAGGTGTAAGAGGCTGGTCAAAAATTCAGTGCTTGAAAGGGGTGGACCCAAAACTTCCTCTATGTATATTATAAACAAAATGTATGTTTGACAGCTCTTCTCTAAACCAAGACCCTAAAAGCTGCTTCTTATGTCAAATGGAAGCCAACATGCCTCAATGGAGGACTGATCTTGAGGCTAGTGTCCAATAATGACAGACCACACACATTTTGTGCCCAGGCCTCAATGTCCCCTCTTAAAGCAGGAGGCCATCTACTCTACACTAACAGAACTGCTTTTGAGGAAGGTGAAATGACAAGGACAACATTTGATGTGGTTACAAGGGAGTTCTATATAGTGGTAGAGTTAGGCCTACAAAAAAACACACCCTCAATAATTGAGAAAACATAATTATAGCCATCAGCATTCACCTAATACAAAGATAATCGATACCACAACAGCCCTAAACAAATGAACCCCTCCCTTATGGCTCTAACCCCCCCCCCCCCAACTCCACTGTGTGTCTTCTCTAAGTCATTTATCTATTCTTAATTTTACCAGTCAACGACCTTTTCCTTCCTCTTGGTTTGCTGGTTCCTTCTTCTACTTGCCCTCCTGTTCCTTGTTGAGCTTAATCCACATTGAGCTCAAACTGTTATTTCACACAGTTTAAATGTATTCAAACTCTAAACCTAGGTAGTCTAACCTCAACATAATTGCTGTAGATTTAAGTGCCCCCCACCCCCGGAAGACCCTTTACAAAGGTGGCATTTCTGTCCCCTCCACCATGTTGTGCTTCCTATGAACAAATTCTTCCACCACTGTCATTAAATTAATTACAAATGTTTCTGTGGCCCACTAATCTTGTCTGAACAACAAGTGTAAACTTAACTCCTTAGCAGAACCCTATGGTTTCTCTATTGATTTCGTTGTATGCCCTCTTAATACACACCAGCAATGGGAACAGTTTATACTTTTCATTCAGGCGATAGTCCTGCATTCGCCGCAAAGGTGTTCACGGATGCAATGTGCTCTGGGCTATATTCTCAACCATTGTACCTGGAACCTAAAGGGGTCCTTAGAACACACCAATGGTACACTTGAACAAACCTTGACCGCTATGGGTATTAGATACGTAATTAAGCTGACTGCTTAACCTGTATGGGGTTCAGAGAGCACTAAATAACACCTTATATTTGGTGGACACACCGCATATAACATGCTCTTTAGAGTACCATTTTATGTGCCTGATCTTGATGTCTCTGGAAAGGTGGCAGTGTTGAAAACACCTGATACTTTAACTCATATCACTCTGTTACAGAACATTCAAGAAACTAGAACCACGTTACCTAATGTGAAGCACTCTTATTCTGTCACTGATAAAGATATGATTCCTAAAGTTGCTGACAGGTGACTCCTCAAAGCCGGAGAGTTGGTGCAGGAGGAGATACCTGATTAAAAAAAAAAAAAGTCTTCTGACCATCCGACAGTCTGCCCGTTTCACTTCTTGGGATAAAAGGAACTAGAGCAGCAATCTGCCACCACTGCCTGGTTCAATGAAAAACAGGAAGGTGTTGATCAATGACATGAAAAATCATTAGGTGACAGACAGATCCTCACTGACACCAAAGCGACTTTAGAGTAGATCAACCCTTCCTCTCCCTATTTTGACAGTACTATCGCAAGAAGAGTACAGTCATG
Source organism: Triturus cristatus (assembly GCF_964204655.1). NCBI lineage: Eukaryota > Metazoa > Chordata > Amphibia > Caudata > Salamandridae > Triturus > Triturus cristatus. The sequence continues at coordinate 459,332,638 of NC_140590.1, read as the reverse complement.
CTGAAGTCCTGAGCCCCATTCTGTGGACTGAGGAGTCTGCTGTGTCTCCAGCTCTACACCAAGAACAATTTTCAATGAGTGAACCTGTGCTGCGATTTCAACAATCCCAACCATCTAACCTACTGCTGCAGTTTATTATGACCCATGTAAAAAACCCACATCAATTGAAATAATTCCCTTATAAGAAATTATGTTGTATGAGAGACTCTGATGCAGATTTTGTAAGAAGAGAAGTAATAAACATTTCTCCAGTTATTCGACAACACCAATGCCATTTCTCTTGCAGTTGGTTTTGCAACAGATACCCTTCTCCACCATGGTTCTACATATGCTTTCTACTGGAGTGCTCTCGCTTTTAATGTGGATTATAATATTGACTGTAATTCTTCTTTTGCATTCAAACTAAAATTCGTGATATTACAACTAAGGGTGGGCGTAGTGGGCGTAGTGGGGCTACGTGAAGCAGCACGTAGTGTGCCCAAATCTACGCACACTACGCGCTTCGCGTAGCCCCACTACGTGCCACCCACCTCCCGCCCGCCCTTCTTTTAAATAATCTAAGCAATGAAAAATAAATTAAAGTAAGTCGACTTACCCGTAAGCGCGGCGTCTCCGGGGCTCCCTCTTTCTGTTTCTAATTTCTTCTGGCAAATGCGCATGCACGGACGCCCGCGCATGCGCATTTCTCGCGAGAAATGCGCATGCGCGGGTGTCCGCGCATGCGCATTTGCCAGAAGAAATTAGAAACATAAAGAGGGAGCCCCGGAGACGCCGCGCTTACGGGTAAGTCGACTTACTTTAATTTATTTTTCATTGCTTATATTATTAAAAGGAGGGCAGGCGGGAGGTGGGTGGCGGGTGGCAAGCAGCTACGCTTCGCCCTCGGCGTGTGCGTAGCGCTGCCCTGCTTCGCCTACTTCGGAAAGTGCGAAGCAGGCAGCGCTACGTACACTACGTGGGCGAAGCGTAGTGCTACGCCCGGGGTTAATTACAACGATGTTTCCTTTGGTTCAGGAATTGCAGCCGTATTCTTCTTTCACAGAGCACGTCCGGATCATCAGGCTGTGAACATCACTGCATATCCTGTGCTACACAGTATTGTTTGGGAAAAGGTTCCCTATTAAATCATGGGTCCCACAGAAATGATTCAGATTTCTTATGTTTTTGAAAATGTCTTTAGATTATATCATAGTTCCTAGCTCAGTTGCAAATTCATTGGACATAAATACTGTTAAATAACTGAGGCATGATATAAGGTCTTATGTTACTTTAGATAATGAAGATCCTTATTTCATGCTGAAAATTACCAAGAGCTGTTTTATGTTCATAGTTACCAACTCGGTGGTGCTGCGAGCGCAAAGTAAGTGCTTTCATCTATTTATTTCCTTACTCTCGACTTTCCTGCCGTATGTCACACTCCACTACCCCACCACCCAGGCCCGCCCTGCCTCACCACACCACACCGTTACCTGTGCGATCCGCCACTGCTAGTCCATTTCAATCTCACTGAATCTGTTGGTCATGCCTCTTCATAGATGGACACCGTTTCCTCTTCAGGTCAGGTTGTCTTCCTCATACTCTCTCTGGGGGGAGGGGGGCAGAGCCTCACATCATAGATACTAGTCACCTGGTTCCAGTGCCTATCAAAAGTACCTGTCATAGTACTAACTCATACGCAAATAATGTTGTTTCTACAGGTTTGCATCTCATATTGCATGCTATCTCACAACGCCTCCTCTATACCTCCTAAAACCCTACCTGAAAAATGGACCTTGGCTTAAGACATTCAACTCTTGCCTCTACTTGCTTTCTTTCAAATGTCCCTCTCATTACTCTCCATCCTCTTCATAACCTGGCACCCATGGCCTGATATTCCCTTAGACTATTTTCTTTCACTTCCCTGTTTTGCTGTACTCATTTTTTTGGCATTGGGACTCTGTGCACGTAAGCCCTGCTATCTTAGTGGTAAAGTGGTTGTGCTCTCTCACTTAAATATGGTAAAATTGGCATATATTATAAACAAAGGAGGGACAGGAGCCGGGATTATGAGGTTTTGCTCACTGGCTCCCAAAGGAGATCAGTTTTAGAGGGGTGAGCAGTTCCTTGTGGGAACAAGGGAGGGGGCAGGCAGGTCTGTCTTCGTAATGCCCTCACACACCCCGAGGGATGTCATGCTTCATCATTTGGGCATTTGCCCCTCGTCAGGGTGGCGCTGCAATGCCTGACAGGCTCCCGAGACCGGAGCTCTTTATGGGGGATCTTTTGTAGAAGCCGTAAGGTGCGTGCGGGTGTGGCGGCTAGGTAGTGCACGAGTGAAGTGGTTAAAAAGGTTTTGAGTAATCCTACTGAGTGAAGTTTATTTCTAAGGTAGCTCTTGCCTGGTTAAAATAGTGAGAGTACCCTTGTGTTGGAGCAGTGTTCCTAAAGGGTTGATGTGGTGTCAAAGGTCAACATGTTTCGTGCCCAGGCTGCTCGAAAAGGGTCAATTGGCACTTCGTCAGGACCATCAAACTAAGGTAGTGTGTGCACTACCATCTGGCAAGTGAGGTTGAGAGTGTCAGAAGCGGTAGGGAGTATACTAGTAAGCTAGTGCTAGGGTATACTTGTAGACCTGTGGAGAGGGGGAGGGAAAAATAAAATGGCGACAGACAACCAGGAAATAAAATTAATAATTAAAGTTAAAAATAGGAAGCTCATTTGTCAATAGCAACATGATCCTTAGACATACATCGATAATAAACACTTCAACTTGCGTTGGTGTTCTCCATATGTCATGTGACACAATATTATTTCGTGGCATGCTCAGAATGATAGATGAGCAAGTCGCTTCTTAGCAAAAATTAGAGCGTTAGGCGAGACACTAATGGGGGATTCAACAGCAACAGGTGTCTAAAGTTCTTGCCTGGCGGGTAGAATGCCATGGGGATAGTAGCGTGCATCTAGTGCTTATGAGAGCATGGCCCGTTTGAGTATCCGTTATTTGGGAAAGTGCGGGGATATCTATACCCGTGAGGATGAGGTGAGTGATTGTTGTATCAAAATAGAGGTCAAGGTTAATGAATGTTGTACCAAAGTCGGTGTCGGCAATATCGGGACCATTGTGTGCGGTCTTGTGGCCTGATAAACGGCATCGCGTGAGTTTCCATGGTAACGGTGGATACATCGACCTACGCGCACGGAGACAAGCAAACCTCATAGTAATGATAGAGTGAGATCTATGGAATCGGCCCGTGAGTGAACGTCAGGGTAGTTATTCAGAGAGGAGTGGCCGAAGTAAGGGTGGAAACCTGGTGCGAAGAATGTAGCTGGTTAACCTCATCGGGTCAGTAGCTTCGAGAGGAAATTTCATAGCGAAGGACGGTGCAAGTTGACACGGATGGGGTGTTCATGGCGGGCGCAACGGAATAAGGTAGCGACACAAGCAGCACGAAAGGTTATTAATCAATAATGACACACTCACCCCTGGCTTACTAGTCAAGGCTGACGGGGATCAACCAGAGCACGTCGTTGCTCCGGTTGCTGTGAAAAAACGAACAAAACAAACACAACGAGGAAGATACTCAGAAACTATAATTAGACAACAATTTGCATCACATGGACGCTGCTTACCGGTGGTGTAGGAAAAGCAGTAGGATACTCACAGGAGTAGGCGGGCAACTAGCGATCGTCCTACCCTTAAAATGTATTACCCGTCTTTTGCTCCACGTTTCCTTCTTTTTATCATATTTATCGCAATTACGCTGGCTGTGAGCGCACTCTGACATCGCTAACAGATAATGTTATTTCCATTCCGCTTTGGGGAAGTGGTGGCAGCTGTAAAATGATCACATGTCTCCCTTGTCGGTTCTCACGGTAGCACCTATCGTTCACTTCAGTATGTTTACCAGGAAAGGCGCAGTTATGGAGTGCCAGGCTGGAGAGAGGCCAGGGTGTGTGATAACACGCACTGTCCAAAGTCCGCTTTCTGTGTTTTTCTGACACACAGATTACTTCAATAATGCTGACTGACATCTCGGTTCCCTTAGCTTACACCTGCTCTCACACCAAGCTACGCTGGACAAAAAAGCCAGACTGTTGGTGTGCACTGTAGCTCGTCGTTTCTTTTATTACAAGCACAATTTCCATTTTTTTAATGATGGACACTGTTTCTGTATCCCAAGGGCCGTGTACATTCCGATGTGCTGCAAAAAGAAGTTTGCATCCAAAACGGAATCCCGGCTGTGGTGCAAATTGTGCACTAAGGGTTTCTACTTGTTGAGTTTGGAATTGACTGTTTTTCGCAGCCTCGCAGATGGAAACATGAATGAATGTATGTGTGTGTGTGTGTTTGGTGTGTGCGTGCCTGGGCGTGTGTGCACATCTGTGTATGTGTGCATGCCTGTGTGTATTTGCCTGTGTATGTGAATGCATCTGTGTGTGTGTGTGCGTGCCTGCATGTGTGTGCGTGCCTATGTGTGTGTGCCTGTGTATGTGTGTGCATCAGTATGTGTGTGCATCAGTGTGTGTGTGCCTGGGCATGTGTGCGCATCTGTGTGTGTTTCCCTGTTTATGTGAAAGCATCTGTGTCTGGGGATGTGTGCGTGCCTTTGTGTGTGTGCCTGTATATGTGTGCACATCTGTGTGTGTGCGCGTACCAGGGCCTGTGTGTGCCTGCCTGGGCGTGTGTGTGCATCTGTGTGTGTGCCCATGCCTGTGTTGGTTTGCCTGTGTATGTGAAAGCATGTGTGGGTGTGTGTGTGTGTGTTTGTGTGTTTGCCTGTGTATGTCAAAGCATGTGTGTGTGCGTGCCTCTGTGTGTGTGTGTGTGTGTGTGTGTGTGTGTGCGTGCGTGTCCAGGGCAATGCAATCCTGCACTTCTGTCAAGATTAACATAACAAGCATTTGCAATGCAATAGGTCTCGTATTATTAAAGTTTGAGCTATTGGTGTTGCATTATATAGCAATGCCAATAGGTCAAACTTTAATAATGCGAGACGTATTGCATGGCAAGTGCTTGTTTACTGTTGTAAGGCCATCTCTCACAAGGACTAATGCTGGGTTACCTTATTGCACTTTATACACAATAACATGATTTTGGGACCAGATAGAGAAATCTTTCCTCCACTCATTTGAACTGTGCTATCAAATCCTCTTTAATGATTAGGTTGGATTTTTCTGAAAATGCCACCTTTAGAAAGTTGCAAAAAGATGATGGACGGAATGCTGAACAAACCAAATATTCATCCCCAGTCACATATCTGGGTTATAGCCATTGTTTTTTTGCACTCCATGCCATTCCAGTTTAGACCCAGCCATATGCAAATCAGTCTTGACCCTGCTCCCCATGAGAACAGTCCAGTGGAATGGAGAGATAAAGTGTCTAGCAGCCCAGTTTGAACCATCCAAGCAAGTGAGATTCTGATGAATCTCAGGAGCCACAGCAGTCCATCTAAAAAGTGCAGTATTAATGCATTGTGTGATGCAAGTTATGTTTGTGCTAGTCCAGAATTTGCACAATTACAGCTGGGTCACCCAATGCAATGTTGATAGTTCTTTTCCCGTATGAGTCTGTGTCCCCAGGCCATGGCATGGATGGGAAGCATGAAAGGACCTGGGTGATATTTTGAATGTGTTGCCTTCGTGATGACACAGCCTCGGGCATGAAAACGATCAGTCAGATGTTACATTCAAATGCACACTGGACACTCTTGGCCCTGGCTCTCTACCAGAGTCCATGTCTGCCTCAAAATTTCCCCAAAGTTGGCAAAGGTGTAACAGACTGAATCATGTGGACCTATATCACTGACAAATGCAAATATAACAATTTTGCCGATATATATATATATACTCATGCCCACAAAAGTCCATCCATGATTTTGGCCAAATGCCTGACCTAGAGACTAGAACAATATTTCTTCGAAACCAATCCACACTGATCGGTTTCTTTACTCATTCTAGACATTACTCTGGAAAAGATATACAGGCTTTGCAAAGTTCTGGCGGTCTCCTAAGACATGCCCATTTTTCATATCTTTTGACCCGTCCAATGAGATTACAGAGCTTATTTTTTAAGGCTTTATGATGGTATTCACCTGGCACAATGTGAAGCATAGAAGTTTGCCTATTTCCTTATCATTATAAAAGCCTGCTGGAACACTGCAACCGGAGGCTGAGCGTTTTCAGCATCTTGCGCAACCCTCAGTAAATAGCCTCTCACATGTTTAGAACAGAGATACATTTTTAATATTTTGTTCCATCTGCAATGGGTAGCGGTACTCTATTTTGAAACCTCCACATGAGTGACAGTGAATGGCTACACATCTGCCCCATCTTGTATCCACTCTATTGCTAGGCGGAGCTGTCCCCATTCACCACCGCTTTAAGTGTTGGGTATTAAACCATCTTCCTGTAAAAGTAGATTGTGTGTGGCAGTCAAATGGATTGTCAATGGTAAAACAGAACACATTATAAACATTAGCATTTCTACCCCGGAATTGATTAAAATGGTTCACCTTTAAAAATCTCAGATCATGCCAAGGTGGTATCATGCAGCACGAAAGATCGATAAATGCGAGTTGCTGTTGGTTTAGCCGGAGCATAAAATACATTCTCGGACCCGCTGCTGCCCAACTCTTTCGCTCTGCTTTACATACAACTAACTTCTTCAGGGTGATAGCAAAGATCAAAGCTAACCTGCAATGATGGATCATTCTACCTGTGTTTGAACTATATGTCAGGGTTGAGTTATAGATTCCTGATGATCTGCCAGTGGTCCGATCCGTAAACACAATTGATAGTAAGTATATTTGAAATAGTTGTTTGGAGACAATAGAAAGCACCTATTTCCCAGTGCTGCATTAAGGACATTGAACCCTAGGAATGAGTTGGAGCTATCTAACGTCATCATCTACCATGTGGCAGCCAAACTGATCTCTGCCAAATGATGGGGGTAACACTCAACACAATTGCTTGCCAAGTGGCAGAAGAACATTGGATGCCCCCAATCAAAGGCGTATTGTTCCAATCTTCAAGCACAATCTCTCTGAAAACCAGAACCTTAACTTTGACTGAGCGGTATGATGCTGATATAAGATATATTGCAGAAGAGGAGTCAAGGATTCCTTACTATCTCTCACTAGACTATGTCACTGCAATTCCATCTTCTACACAACCACACCTGCAGGTCTCCGAACAAACCACTATCGCCAGGATCGCAGACCTTGTGGTGGATACGTGAAACCAATTCATACCTCAAGAGCATAATATGAGAACACTACTTGTCCCGTCTTCAACATTTGTAGATATTCTCCCCATTGAAGAAATGCATATACTTATTATCAATACTTTGGATTTCAAATTGTTAGGAATAGATGGCTATGCACAAATACGCCATTTACCAAATGATTATGCATGATCACACGAATTGCAAAAAGATTCTTTCAAACATAGGGTTTGAAATAGCACTCTGATTTTGCGGACTGCTGTAATTTGGTGGGTAATGTCTCTTTATGAGAGAAAAATAAGGGCATCCATTTCACAGTTGTACAGAGAGCATATTTCACCCCTCCAATTGCCAGTGGAACAAGAGCAGGTTTTGTTGACTCATTAAATTGTACAATCTAGTTCGGTATTCCGAATGGCCAAAATGATCTCAAATGAAATCCATTACAAGTAATTGTGCATGATGCCTATTCTGTGTGGCTATACGAGCAGATTTTACTAATCGTTGGATCAATGATCCCAGCCAACGACAGCACCGTATACTGTAGACATACTTAGAGTTTTAACTGTTGTGGAGATTAATAATCTTCAGTGTAAAAAGAGAATTCTAAAATATAACCTAGCTATGGGAAACAAGCGAGCTTAGTTTTACGATAGCATCCTTTTCATAAGTGTTTTGTCCATGGATCAGAGAACGGATCTACACCAAACTGCCGATGGGTATACATGCGTCAACATACAAAAACAGCACATATCCAGAATGAAATGTCAGCCCCGTCTTTTGTTGTTCTAGGCTTGTTCCTGTTCACCAACTTAGCTTTATATGTGAATTAATGAATTTTATGATGCTTGTCATACCTACCATGTTTAAATGCTCACACAATCATCATCATCCATTGGAAACATAATTTAATAGATACAACAATGACCTAGACTCAGAGCTGGCCTTTGCAAAGTTAGCGCCATGGGCGTGGAAGGAGAGGAATTTTGTGCCGTTGCTGATGGTAGTGAATTAAATGAGGCAACAGGAAGTCCCTTTTTTGTTCACTGGTCATTACCTGGATGAGCAGGGAATGGCCCCTGAACACAAACATCCCGGACCTCCCCTAGCTCAACTAACTCACCAATAGCTAACCTGCCTCATGCAGATAATGGCTTTCCTGATGTGTGCCAGCAGGGGTCAGAGGGAAAAGGGAAGACAAGGAAGGGGCGAAAGGGGTGTTAAAAGCATTGTCTGCCATATGACACTGAAGGACTAAAACCACTTTAAATTGGCAAATCAGACAGTAATAAACAGGCTTGGACAAGGACAAGGCTGGAGCAAGATGAGAAGGGCGCAGTTGTTGGCATCACCTTAATGCACACACCTCCGTTGGCTCCTCAAAAAACTTGCCGCCCTGGTGAGAAAGGGACTGATTGTCCCATATAATTATCCTGAGACATCCCTACCACTTAGCCAGCATGAACCCCTGTGTAGGCCCTCCTATTTAAAATGTAGGCCTCTGTTAAATTGACCACAGCTCTGCCATTTTACTGTATAGCAGGCTGATGGCAGGTCTGACCCAAATCATATTCAGCTCCTCTTTCTGCGAGGCCTCCTGCTCCAAACTTGTAGCCCCCACCCTACCCGACTGCTCAGTTCACTGTATCAGAGTTCAACATCCCCCTGAAACTTTCGACATACAGTAGGCTGCATCCTGGACTGGTACATGCTTCCTGGGCTGGTTCATTCTTTTAAGGAAGTGGCAACCGCAGAGTGTCAAGTTAGAGAACAGAGGAGATTTATACACGTATATATCGAATTCCCGCACAATATCCACTTATTTTCTGCTTGCTCTATGCAAATTATGACAAGTGATTGGCCTGAGAAACTGACCTTTTCACCTAGTTTATTGTCAGCATTAAGTGGGTAAATGACGAGAAGTCTGGTAAAAATTGCAGACAAAGCTTTTTGGGGTAGCCTGACGTAGGTAGAAGTGGCGTGAGATGAAGTTATTGTAGGCGCCTCTCATAGCCTAAAAAATTATATAAAAGGGGAGCACACACAGTCATCGGCGGACTACCTTGCTGTCTGTATGTAGGTAACAGACTGTGTAGGTTTTTCCCCATGAGCTAAGAAGCTGTTGTGTTTTAAAGTGTCTTAGTCTGCTTAGCTTAGTGTTTTGTTTTATTTTACCTATATGAAATGTTGTGTTATGTTTAATCATTGTATTCATCACTGTTGCATTTAAATGTTTGCATTGTAATTGCAGGAATGCTTGCTCTAGAGTAAACGTGAGTGTTCCTATGTAACAGTGTTTTTATATTCCGAAACATTTTCCTTGGTGTAACTGGTTTCTCATGATGCATTTATAAATGTGTTTTCTCTCTCTGGCAGTACATTAATTGAGATGCAGAGACTATCATGAAATCCATGTTATTATCTGGATTCTGTATTTTGTATTTTATGCCTTTGTCTTGCAGTTTCTTTGAAGTTGCATCTTCTCATTAAACTGCCATTGTATTCTGCCTCCAATTCCATGTCTCACATGTCTGTTTTCTTCATTTTTAGAGCAAGCGTTCCTAGGCACCCCGGATCAAATTAAGGTGCCCCTTTTGTCCCGAGCTCACTCCCTTGCTCATTCCGTGGTGACTCCCAGGGCTCTGTGTTCCGCCCCTTGCCCCCTTGACCCGTAAAATATCTTCCCTCCAACATTTTGGTGCCGTGACTCGGATTGGCAGTGCCAGCAGTCCAGACAGCAGAGACGGCTGGGAGCGAAGGGGACGCAGACTGAGCACCCGTGATTCCTTTCTGACTGAAGCCTCTGAGTACATCACACTCGGGTAAGTCTATGCTTCCTGACGTGAGTGACTTTTGGTAACAGTTTTTGGGAGGAGCGCTTGTGAGGCCTCTGCGTTCTTTTTCCCTCTTTTAGTGTTTCTTCCCTGTCTGGCTGGCCTCGCTACAGGACAGGACATTCTAAGGCTGGGGAAGCTTGTGTGCGGCATGGAATTCTGAGCTTGAGAGTACAGTTAGGAAGTTAGGTGATTTATGTGTTTTTCTTGCTATATATAGACATATGCTATTGTTGTGCCTCTTGTAGAGCCAAAGGGAAAGGCTGCCTCTGGCGTCTTTTACGGGCTCACTTAGCTTCATTGATGTTATAATATTTTGTTATGAAAACAGACATAGACAAAGACAAAAAAAAAAGGAAATATTGAAGGAATAAGGGAAAGACTGCGTCTTTCGGTGGTGCTCATTTTTATTTTTGGTTTGGCTTGACATGGTGCCTCTTTTTATATAGTGGAATAAGAGGACCTCTGTATCAGGAGATCAAGGGATCGCCTGACAGAGAAGGAGGGGTTCGATTTACTATCGTAATCTTTCAGCAATATGGTGCTCATCTGTTAATTCAGCGGAGGCCCCTACTTCAGTACTAGTAGGGAAGAGGACTGATTATTCGTGCCTGCATAGCTAACGGGTTTACGGATATCTCCTGGTTGGTGTGGATTATAAGTGGTTTCCCCGGGATGATTTACTAGATATTATATTTTATTACTTATAGGTATTTTTGTGTCGGTTTCCTTTTTTGTGTGTGCACCATTGTAATAGGAAGCACTTGTTTTCGTCCTCCAGTGGGCAAAGTATGCAGTCATTGTTTAAAATATAAACACTGAACGTGCCTGAATTGCTTTCTTCCTGAAACACATGTACAAAAATGTTTGCCAATTATTGGGAATTTTCAGGACTGTATGATTTTGGCTAGTGTTTGTTGATGTATATAGAGCTCTTTATTAAGTGTAGCAGCAGAACTTTTTTGTGATTATTGCTTTTATGGTTATTGTATTAAAAGTCACTGGCTGGCACAGAGACTGATTTTAGTGAGACCATAATATCTAGGTGCAAAGGGATCAGTTATTCTTTTGATTGTTTGTTTAATAAAATGCAGATATGTATTGAATGTACAAGAACATAACGTTTTTATCAAATTAATGTTGACTGGCCCCATACCAATTCTATCAATTAAGGGTAAGGGCCTGCTAGGTAGGGCATTGTTACATGATTTTCTTTTGTGATCATTATATTAGAGATCACTGCCAAGTGCAAAAGACTCGCTTATTAGTGAGATTCAATAACTAGGGAGGTTTTTAAATGCGCTTTGTGTACTTCCACATGTATTGATCTGCCACTGATAACTATAGAGATTCTGTGATTTAAAGTTTTGAGCGCCACAATTGTTACAGGTATATTGTTTAGTGCTGCCTTCTTTCCAAGCCAGTAACCATTTCCAGTACTACTTACATTAACTAGGTGTCACCAAGGTCTGAGGAACAGCATAGTTACACAGATTAATAGAATACATGGTTACAGAACATATAAAACTGCAGACACCATATATGTGCAGGTTTCTATGGTAACACCAGGATTAGCGATACCAACTGTAGTCACCATCTCTTAGCCCCGTAACCCCCTGCGAAGCAAGGTCCTTGTTTATTGCCTTGGTGAACATCCTGGTGCACTACAATTTCCTGACTTCTCACCAGAAGGTCTTCATAACGGCCCAGATAAACAGGAGATTAAAGAGGCATTTTATTTAATCATCAAAGAGGCATTAGGGGACGAGCTTATACTTGACCACCCTACCTCCCTAACGACACATAAGGAGAGCAGTCTATATATATATATATATATATATATATATATATATTACTAAGAGATACAGATGAGCTATAGTGAACAGCAGTCAATTGGGATAGTTCTGCACATACTAGACAACAGAATAATAGCGGTACACAACCCTGGCGCACAGACTATAAAACCTTTAAGAGACGTCAAGGTGCCTTGATAGCCAAAGCGTGGAACTTGCTGGGAGTCACACTAGCACAGGGCACTGAAGTTAAAGTATCTGCACTACACCTTGTGCAACTGCGCCTCCCAGTGTCAACCTATAGACCCACTACCCTGAGCCCAGACCCTACACTTGGGGGGTCACAATCTTCACAAAGCACCCCCTCCGTGGGAGACACTCCAGACAACCACTGCAGTTGCCACTAGTGTCCCCATCAACGTCATATACTACTAGAGACTCCTCCACAGAATTAATCCAGTTGGGGAGCCCTGATCTCGCTCACCAGCTCTTATTCACACCATCCCCTCTATTCACACCGTCTCCTCCAAGCACCAACCACCTGGAACAACAGGGAGGTTCACCAGTCCCTAACGACGCATTAGGCTGTGAACAGCACACGTTGTTGCTGCAGGCACTTAACGACCCCAACTTGCCCCTGGTTTGTGAGCATCACGCCCAGCAGCTGCATGAGCAGCTGCAGCAGCAGCCCTCACCAAGTATCATAGAGCAGTTACAAGGACACCCTTCTATAACGCACTACCCGTTATTGTGGGGATACTTACAAAACCGCCTGTTACGAAGAGAATAACATTGTTAATTTGTTGTCATAAATAGCCCACCTCAAAGATAGCTCCAGGAGTTGAGCAACCAACCCACACAATACCCTAGGTTATAGATAACGGTAGATAAAGAAAGAGGCTGTGGGGTGCCCCTTCAGAGGATACATCCCCATCCTCTGTCCATACTCCACCCCTAACTTGTGTAATACTATTGACGCTAATTCCAACCCTGGGTGTTGATACAACAAATTTACAGCAGGTGAGGTACACTGTTACTCCTTACTACACACAACGCTAGAGAATAATGGCAACACCACTAGAACACGTGATAAAAAACTTTACTGCTCAGGGAAAACGTATAATAAAACATTGTGGAGAGCTGCACAAACTCACACAGACTACGCTACACCCATGGCCAAAAGAAGGTACTTTCGATAAGGCAGTACTAGATCACGCTGCAACATTCCTGGAGGGGAAGTACTCCGGTAACAAACTGAATAAACGTAAAGAGACCCTGGCCCTGTGGAGAGTCTTTAAGGACAATGATGAAAAGGCCCCAGTACCTACCGCACCGCCACCAGCCTATGACGCAGATGGCATGTATACAGAGCGAGTTATCAAGGCTGACCTAGAGCCTAATTCAAATGATCAGGCAGCTGTAGGACATGAGGATATTTCTGTCCCAGACACCTCAGATGACTCACCAGACAGCAGGCCAGAGTATTCGCAGGGCCAGCTATCCCTAAGCTCCCAAAGCCCAGGGGTGCAGTGTGCAACATCAGGAATGCCAGGTCAGATTGACACGCTATTCACAATAAAACTGACACCAGCATCCAACTCTGCAGCTCACCAGCAGGAAGAGGACTCGGAGAGCGATGGGGCCTCAGGTGGTTCACAGCACAGCTCCCACCTGCCACTTCCTAGGCCTAACCCCACAGCACCCACATTCGTCACTGAAAATAGCGAGCCCTTAGAGACAAGGACTAGCCACTATGGCCCATTCCTCTCCCCTGGACAGCAGCTCTACAAAACACAGGCACACCATGATGGGTGTCGGCCCCTTAACACAGGTCCCAAGCGAGAGGAAGGGCACTTGCTACCATTCAATGAAGGAAACGGGGATAGTGAACAATATCACCCTGAAATAGCCACTGAGGCGGACATTAGCAGGTGGAGAACAGAGCACGACTTACACCAAAGAACAGGTAGAGAAGCAGGGGACATGTCACACGAGCAGCATTCAGGGAGTCCCACTGGCAACCCCGCAACAATACAGCGGTTGTCATTACAAGTGGACAGGGTAGAGGATCAACTCACTGAACTAATGGGTGGTTTAGGCAAATTCAGAAGGAAGCAGCCACCAACACTAAGTAAATTAGCTGGAGCTGCAGGCCCGGTGGGCTCACGTAGTAGTGGGGTCCCAATGATCCCACCACAGCAGGAGCCATGGATAGACTTCCATCAGGAAGTCCAAAGCATGGCCCCAGCCCCACCTCAGAGTAACCCAGCAGCTCTTCTGACGATCAACCCTGCATCACATGGCCCCTAACAGGCCAATACCGTCATTGACCAATGGTCTGACGCCAAATGAGATAGTGATACTTGGAGAAGGGTCTGACTACTATGTCAATCCATTCTCAGATAATTTGGCAGGTTGGACAGAAGCTAATGCACCTCAAATGAATGTCTGGCCTCGAGACGGGTCTTTTGAAAGGAAGAAATGGCCACTGCTGAAGAATGTATTCTGCAGGGGGCAGGAGACGACGATTGGGACTACGAATACATGAGCAAAGGCCTAAGAGTTTGGCAGAAATACTCACGTAGATATGACCACACAAGGCCTACAGGGGTGACACGCCAGTTGCCCCTGCTATTTAAAAAAGTCAAAGACCCCCCCCCCTCTATGTCCCTTGGTCACTCATGGACAAGGACAATTTGAAGAAACCGCTTCCACCCCTCACAGAGGGTGCGGGAAAATGGATACAGGCCTTTGAAAAGCACACTGCAGGTGTACCATTGGCTATTGGAGATGTAAAAAGTCTGCTCACCTCCCTGATTGGAGAGGATGCAGAGGATATGTTCACACACATTGACACAAGACTGTCCACTACTAATACACGGTGCGATGGTAATCCTTTCAATAACATTAGATCACCCCTATGGAATGAATTGCGCTGGAAGTTTCCCGACGTCCCGGACATTGGCTCTCTGATGTCACAAACAATGCAAAGTAATGAAGATCCAGCACAGAACATTTCAAGAATGAAGGAGAAATGGCATCAGGAGTTAGGAGAAAAATGGGACGTGACAGGGGGTAATTGTAGTTTCTTCTACCACACAGTTAAAAAGGGACTACCCGCCGCAGGACAAATTAGATGGAATAGTAGCAATGGAATGCAAATCATGGCCAGAGATACAACACCACATCATTCATTTTTGCAAAAAGGAGCAGGAACAGGAGAAGAAAAGGTTATTAGCAATTGAAAATGCAGCAGCTAAATTAGTGCAGCAAAAACTTAAGAAAAGAGAGGCCCTTGACACAATGATGGTAGCCTCACCGGTGAGTCAAATGACTGCTGTTACCAATTTCCCGCAAGATGCCCAGAATGCACTAGGAGGTAACACACAGGTAGCTGCACCACGCATGCAGGCACAGCCCATCAATAACAATGCACAACAACAGACATACACCAATGGGCAACAACAGCAGTATTATGGTAATGAGCAGATGAGGTATACAAATACTGGGATGCGGGGAGAGGTAGAGGATTCGGCTTCCAAAGACCTGCGCCACAGTCAGGAGCACGACTGTGCTTCTACTGTCAGCAACCAGGACACCTTGTGAGGGAGTGCCATACTAAAATGCAGGATGAAGAGAGGTTGGCAGGTAGAGAAAGAGGACACCCACAGCAAGCTCAAGTGCCAGTACAATACTTCCAGCAGCAGCGGCCACAGCCGCTGCCGCCCCAAGCAGTGTACTCCTATTCTTCTCCAGCACAGCAGCAGCTAATGCTGCAGCAGGTACAGTTACAGACACCTATGATGGCCCAAATGCAGCCCCCTGTCCAATAAGCACCGCCACAGCTACTTAGGCCACAAATGCCTGTGTACCAAATGGTGCCACAGACACAAGCTCCTGTGCCTCAGGAAGCCACGGTACTGCCCCCCACCAATCCCTTTTCACAGGGCACCATCCAGCAGTATCAGGCTGGAGGGTATTTAAGTTAGGAAAGCCCACAGACAACTCTAGTGTGTCCCGTGTTATCGTGCCTCACAAATATCAGAGAGGACCCAGTTGTGTATGTCACGATAAACAACAAAACCTATAGTTTTATGATTGACACAGGTGCTACGTTTTCCTGCATTAGGGAAGGAACACTGCCCATCTCCAATCAGAGCGCAGACACACAGGGTTTCTCTGGGGCAATATTAAGGGTCCCTTTCACCAAGCCAGTACCAATGGAAATAGGAGGTAAATGTATTCAACAACATCTACTCTACTCAACACAGTCCCCAGTAAATCTCTTGGGACGAGATCTCATGGCCAAATTAAATATGACAATAAATTTAAATGAAAACAGCACAATGACCTGCTCCATTCCTGGTACATCAATGGCCAGGATGATGGCTGTCACTGTAGATTCTTCCCTGAGAGATGATATAAGAGCCCGCCCGATGGATGAGCAAGCATTCTCCACAGCAGTACACATTGTTGTTGCCAACACACCAGAGATGAATGGGCGCACTGTCCAACTTCCCAAAGAATTTCTTTTTCGTCCCCAATCACAGAACATCCCTGCGCCTGACAAAAATATTATCCTAGGAATACACTGTCTTGAAATAACACCCACATATGGAGCTTTTTTAGCACTAGACGACTATGCCCACACATGGGCCTGTGTCATTTTCATTGAACCTGGACATCAGGTGAGGAACATTTCAGATCAGCAACTATTTGGAGATCCTGAGGAATATTTCAAAGCAGAAATTATTTACCAAAATGCTGTCCCCTTATCGGTGACAGTTGAGATTAGAACTCCAACTCCGCCCACAGTATTTGATGCTACCCATGAGTCAGACCTGGCTCAGGTACGGAGCATCCTTTGGACAACAGGTCCCAATGATGTGGGGCTCATTAAATTAGCTACATCATTCAGAGTGACACTGAAACAAGGTGCCATTCTACCCAGAGTGCGCCAGTACCCTTTGTCTAGGGAAGCAGAGGAGGGAATTGCCCCTACCATATAAGCACTGCTAGATCAAGGTGTGATATACCCCTGTATTTCTCCGTGTAACACGTGCATTTTTCCTGTGCAGAAACAGAAGACAACCAATGGAGACTAGTGCATGATCTTCGCTCGATTAACAGCATAGTGGTCCCAGAGTTTCCCATTGTCCCAGACCCTTCAGTAATACTTACCAACATCCCACCTGATGCCAAATACTTCTCCGCCATTGACCTGAAAAATGCATTTTTTAGTGTCCCTCTACACACTGACAGCCAGTTTTTATTTGCATTCTCATTTCAAGGTAGACAATTCACATATCAAAGATTACCCCAGGGGTACTGTGAATCCCCCAGAGTGTTTAACAGAATTGTCAAAGATGACTTTTCGAATTTCCAGTGTGACAGCACCCTGCTACAATATGTCGATTACATACTCCTCTGTAGCACCACTGAGCAGCAGTGCCGACGGGATACAGTTGCTCTGCTTACAACACTGGCACAGAGAGCATACAAAGTAGACAAACAGAAACTTCAATACTGTCAGGAAGAAGTACAGTACCTAGGACAGCTGATCTCCGCATCAGGGAGAAGAATTACCCCAGGAAGAGTAGAGGCAATAAGAAACACTCCAGAACCTCAGTCAGTTAAAGACATGCAAAAGTTCCTAGGACTAGTGAGCTACGTTAGACAATGGGTTTTTGACTATTCTACTATTACTGCACCACTCCTGTCGGCTGTCAAAATGGCCAAGGACAGGCGTAACAGGATTGATTGGACTCCTGAAATGACATCAGCCTTTGCAAAATTAAAAAATGAGATTACAAACGCACCTGTGTTAGGCTCTCCTGACTACACAAAAGAGTTTTATCTATTCACTCACTGTAATGGACAGGTCATGACAGCAGTCCTCACCCAGAAGTACCCCATGGGCCACAAACCCATTGCATACTTCAGTGGCATGTTAGACTCAGTAATGAGAGGCCATTATCCCTGTGAACAGGCTTTATCGACCGCAGCATTTGCTGTTGAGAAAAGCACCCCCATAGTTATGGGCTCCCCTCAGACACTGTACACTGAGCATGCAGTATTTGCAATAATACAAAAAGCAAAAGCAACTCTCACCACACAAAGAATGTCAGGATATGAGGTGATACTGTCATTACCATCCTTGAAGGTTGTTAAATGTCATACTGTGAATCCAGCCACGTTCTTTGCCCATCCCATTGCCACCACTGATGATGACAGTCATGACTGTGCCACATATTGTCCAGACGAGTCAGGAACAGCAAAAGAGGACCCATTGCCAGATAGTGTAATTTACTTTGTTGACGGTTCCTCTACCATTGATCAAGAGACAGGAATAAGATACACAGGTGGTGCAGTGGTCAGAGCACGACAATGGGACTCCTCTGACTCTCTAGACATCATACAGCAAGTAACATTGCCATCACATTATTCAGCACAGGCAGCAGAGTTAGTAGCTTTGATTGCAGCCCTCAAACATGGAGCTGATAAGAGGATTACTGTGTACTCAGATTCTGCATATGTCACCACAACGACACATTCCAGCATCCTGAGATGGAAAAGGCTTGGCTTCCTTAAAACCGATGGCACACCTGTAATGCACAAACAGTTACTTGAAGAACTAATAGATTCATTAACATTGCCAGCAGAAGTGGCTGTAGTAAAGTGTGCTGCACCCACAAATGGCCAAGATTTTGTTTCCAGAGGAAATGGCATGGCAGATTGGGCTGCTAAAGCAGCTGCCAGAGGGCCCCAATCTGTACCATCTCTAGTCACAGAGCAAAATACCTGTGCCCCCATCCTGCTTGCTCAAGATGCATCCTTAGTAGTACAGGTAGACACACAAAGTACAGTTAATTACACAAGTGAGCCGCTGCTCTCAGCTACCCCTGATCCAACACTTCCGTACACTATAGATGACACACAGCAACATGATGTCATTGCACAACTACACCTACGAGAGATACAGGAGAGTGCCCCACCAGAAGAAAAAGAGCTGTGGAAGAAGAGGGGAGTGCAACAAGATGTCCCAGATTTCGTTTGCAGACAGACAATGACAGGGAAGCCAGTCATGCCACAGGCACTATTGCAAGTAGCGCTCACTCAGTTACACCTTCCTGCACATGTCCCTTGTGATATCATGTCCACAACTTTGCAGACAGAGTGGTTCATCCCCAATGCATATGAGCAGATACAACTCTTCGTTCATCAGTGCCTCATCTGTCAACAGTATTCACCTAACCCAACTATGAAAACAGTTGCCTCAACAATACCTAGGCCCAAAGGTCCCTTTAGAGAGCTCCACATTGATTACGTAGACATGATTGACAGGTGCCATAGTTACAGATACCTCATTGTAGTGGTATGCCCTTTTTCACGGTGGATTGAAGCCGGACCATGTGTCCATTGTGACGCAAAGGCCGCAGCTACATCCCTGCTTCGTGAGGTCATATGTCGCTGGGGATTACCGGATGCCATTCGGAGTGACAATGGGCGCCATTTTTCAAACGACATCTTTGACATAATTACCACAATGTTAGCAATAAAACATAAGTTGACGTCAGCCTATCACCCACAAAGCAATGGTATTTGTGAGCGCCTCAACGGCCTGCTCAAAGCCAAAATCAGTAAGATAAGTGCCACAATTGGAAAGAAATGGCTCTATTGCCTTCCCATTGCTCTGTTCACACTCAGAAATGCTCCCAGTTCTGACCATCACCTCACACCTCACCAGTTTGTCACGGGCAGATCAATAAATGTGGTTGCTCCCTCCACCAGACCTAAAGTAGACACTGAAACGTCTTCTGAGATTGTGAAAGCTGAACTGTTTGATTACTTGTGTGCTCTAACTCGTGCTGCAAAGTTCCTTTCTATTCAGATATCAAGGACACAGAACAAGGGCCCTATTTCTGATGAACTTCCACCTATTTGCCCTGGGACAAAGATCTTCATAGAGAAACAAATACGGAAGTGGAGAGATCCAAAATTTGAAGGACCCTATCAGGTTATAGACTCGTCACCCACTGCAGTCCGAATAGCCGAAAGGAAGGCATGGATACATCAGAGCCACGTGAGGATCCACCCGGCACCGTCCCAGGCCTTGAACTATGGACGAGAGGAGGGCATCATGTTTCCGCTGTATATCCAAGAGAAGGAGTATGAAGATCGCATGATGATCTATGGACTGAGACACAGTAACAGACTCCCCACGCATATCGAACTGTTACTAAAAAAGATATGTACAGTTACCATTATTTTCTTTGTTGCATTTGTTGTTGCAGTAACTGCATTTCACTGGTTTGTAGTGCGTTCAGAGAGAGAGAGAGGTGCAGCTAGCAATGTTAGATCCACCTTAGGACAACCCCAGTCCAAGACACTTCCTGGCACCTATGCACCGCCCACCCTGGCACCTTCCACACTCCCTGCCAACCCAACAGAATAGGATATGGTACTTGATATCACCCTGAATGCCCCTGTGCCAGATACTCATAAAAGATCCCGCCAGAATAAGCGAAGTGTTGGGAATAAGTTGAGTGCCAGAGGCATGAAAGTGGCAGCCAGGTTTACACCACGTACCGCTCGTAAGCAAGCAGCGGCCCGCAGATAGCAGACTGGGTCAGTAACCTTCAGAACACAGTCGTGTACACCTATGACCAG
Organism: Triturus cristatus; assembly: GCF_964204655.1. Classification (NCBI taxonomy): domain Eukaryota; kingdom Metazoa; phylum Chordata; class Amphibia; order Caudata; family Salamandridae; genus Triturus; species Triturus cristatus. Next base: position 459,312,140 of record NC_140590.1, on the reverse strand, counting down.
CACTCCATGCTTGGTTCCCACTCCCAGCGCACTGATAAGATAGCAGAGGATAATGGGGTTCACAATGCACTATTTGACAACATGTGGTACAGAGACATGAGGGAGGTTGGGAGAAAGGTCACGAATGAATCCTGCTTTGTGTATTCACTCATCCCTCACGCTGTAGGCGCAGATAAATTGATATTTCCCAGAGAAGTGCCACTACCCACCGCCAAATGTCTCCTACATCTGTTTCTTTGCCGCATACATGGTCAGATACAGCTCCACTCAGCCGCAATAGATGGTGCGTTTGTGAATGCTACAGAGTGGGATGACAACTATATTACATTTACAGTTGTAACTGATCCATCAGAGTTTGAAAGGAGACTAGAGGTTTACCATGGTATGGAAGTGCCCACCGACCTAATGCAGGTCTGGGAATATCAATTTAAGAGACTAGGGTACTTCACCTTCCCAACACCCCCATCAAAATGCCACTCACCTGTACATCGCCAAGCCAACCATAACGATCCCCAGTGCCCTTGTCAGTGGAGGCCAATACTGCGCCTACAGGTCAATATTTATTTTAACAGCAAGTGGAATGGCCCACATGACCTGATATGTAAGGCCGCCTCCTTAGGGGATGCCATTGTGGAGGAAGAAAATACACATCGTATTAATAAGGAAACAGGGGAGGAGTGCGCTGAGATATGGGCACAAGAGACTAGAAGATACACTTTCAATGAGGGTACAAAATACAAACCAAAAAGAGCATACAAGCTAAAGTCTCCTCTCCTTTGTTTCCTAGGTAATGGAACAATTTCTGTGGGTCGGAACACAAACTGCAGCAACACAATTTTTAATTCGGACCTTCAGTACGGCACCTCCAGCCTCATGGACATCTATTGGGCCTGCGGTGAACACATTTATCTGCAGCTGCCTCCCCACTGGAAAGGACTCTGCTCCATCGTTACGATGCATGAACTGCACCTGCTTGTACCAGCAACTAACATTTCCCGCATCCATACCCACCCGATGACAGGTGATGTCACCCTGCTCCACCACCGAAAGAGGAGCATCTGGAAATACTTCTCAGATGGCCCATTTCACGAGATTCCACAAGAATTCCTCCTTTTCAACGAAGCTGAGCTATTCTTCGGGGGCGCTGTCCCCATGTTCCAGACAAAAGCCAATGCTCGCTGGCTCCAGGTGACGCGGTACGAGCTGATGCAGCTCGTCAACAACACCCGTGATGGGTTCAACGCCGTGAAAGAAGAACTGAGACCTCTGAGACTTATGGTTCTAGAGCACAGATATGTTCTAGATCAGCTAACTGCAATGAGTGGTGGTGTATGCGCAAGGGTGGGGAAATCCTGCTGTACTTTAATTTTGGCCGATGATGCGGACAATGGAACACTTACAAAGGCCATTGAGGACCTGGACAATCTGGGGAAACAGATGCATGAGGAGGGAGGTGCCACAGCAGACACTTTTGATAATTGGTTCAACCTGAACTGGATGCCTTCATGACTGTCTGCTGTACTAAAATTCATGATGCCTATCATTTGTGTGTTGTTGCTGTTGTGTTGCGGTATACAGATTCTAATACATTGTGTAAAAAGATTCAGTTCTAGGGTAATTGGTATGAACTACGCGGACTCGGGAGTATACACTGGAGTACGCACTGAACAAGGGGACGGGGAAGAAATAACTGTGATAAATATAGAAGAGCTCACCATCCCTGGCTCCAACACGTCACAGGTTCCCCTTGGTAGGAGCTACCAGCCCCAGGTGCCTGGTAGCCCCCCACTTCCCTTGAGGAAAGACTTAGTGCACCCGTATGAGACAATGGCTGACCAGAAAGGGGGATCACCGGGAGAGATAGAAGCAGACCCGAATAAGAGTGACGGAGTCCCTTCTTCTCGTGACGCAACATGGCCACTGCCCCCACCGCCAGCTAAATATGCTTTACGAATGGTGTTCATAAAAGATGAACAAGAGGAGGGAAATGAGAAAGGGACTGATTGTCCCATATAATTATCCTGAGACATCCCTACCACTTAGCCAGCATGAACCCCTGTGTAGGCCCTCCTATTTAAAATGTAGGCCTCTGTTAAATTGATCACAGCTCTGCCATTTTACTGTATAGCAGGCTGATGGCAGGTCTGACCCAAATCATATTCAGCTCCTCTTTCTGCGAGGCCTCCTGCTCCAAACTTGTAGCCCCCACCCTACGCGAGTGCTCAGTTCACTGTATCAGAGTTCAGCATCCCCCTGAAACTTTCGACATACAGTAGGCTGCATCCTGGACTGGTACATGCTTCCTGGGCTGGTTCATGCTTTTTAAGGAAGTGGCAACCGCAGAGTGTCAAGTTAGAGAACAGAGGAGATTTATACACGTATATATCGAATTCCCTCACAATATCCACTTATTTTCTGCTTGCTCTATGCAACTTACGAAAAGCGATTGGCCTGAGAAACTGACCTTTTCACCTAGTTTATTGTCAGCATTAAGTGGGTAAATGACGAGATGTCTGGTAAAAATTGCAGACAAAGCTTTTTGGGGTAGCCTGACGTAGGTAGAAGTGGCGTGAGATGAAGTTATTGTAGGCGCCTCTCATAGCCTAAAAAATTATATAAAAGGGGAGCCCACACAGTCATCGGCGGACTACCTTGTAGGTAACAGACTGTGTAGGTTTTTCCCCAAGAGCTAAGAAGCTCTTTTGTTTTAAAGTGTCTTAGTCTGCTTAGCTTAGTGTTTTGTTTTATTTTACCTATATGAAATGTTGTGTTATGTTTAATCATTGTATTCATCACTGTTGCATTTAAAATGTTTGCATTGTAATTGCAGGAATGCTTGCTCTAGTGTAAACGTGAGTGTTCCTAGGTAACAGTGTTTTTATATTCTGAAACATTTTCCTTGGTGTAACTGGTTTCTCATGATGCATTTATAAATGTGTTTTCTCTCTCTGACAGTACATTAATTGAGATACAGAGAATATCATGAAATCCATGTGATTATCTGGATTCTGTATTTTGTATTTTATGCCTTTGTCTTGCAGTTTCTTTGAAGTTGCATCTTCTCATTAAACTGCCATTGTATTCTGCCTCCAATTCCATGTCTCACATGTCTGTTTTCTTCATTTTTAGAGCAAGCATTCCTAGGCACCCAGGCTCAAATTAAGGTGCCCCTTTTGTCCCTAGCTCACTCCCTTGCTCATTCCGTGGTGACTCCCAGGGCTCTGTATTCCGCCCCTTGCCCCTTGCCCCTTGACCCGTAATAAATCTTCCCTCCAACACTGGGGCCAGCTCGCCTATGGTAAACGCAGCAACCGCTCATGCAACCGCTCATGCAGGTAAGAGCGGCAGGGCCGGGTTGTGGGGTGGGGGGGATTCGACAGCCGACTACGAGGGAAAATTAAACAATTAATTTTCCCTCGCCATCATCTGTCGAAATCCTTGCCCATCCTGACCCACTTTCTCACAGCTTTTACCTACACAGGCTGCGGCGGCATAAACGATTCGGTGACCATACTTAAAATCCATAACGATTGATTAATATATTTATGCAATCAAGTTTTTGAAAAACTGGAAATAAATATAGGATGCTGGGGTACAGGTTCCAAAATCCACAGAAAAACACCGAAATGGAATGGGTAGTCAAACCCAGACATGGGCCAAATTGAGATCTCTGGTAATGAGGGCTCCAAGCCCTCTTGTAGAATCTGTGTATATTTTTGCAAATCTTGTCTTACACAATTCGTTTCCAATACAATTTGCGCAGGTGCGCGGAAGTGGAAAAGGTTCTATGGTATTTTTAGTTCTGTTGATTCTTGTGTGAAAACCACTCCCATAGATGTGGAGATGTCAGAAGGCCTGAGGATGGAATTTTTGTAAGTTAAGATTAGTAGGTCAAATAATGATGACGCTTGCAACAATGAATTTCAAAAACCAGTCTTGCAACCATTGAGTAAAAAATGATTGCCTTTTCTTAATACCGTACTTTTCGTTCTTGTGTAACAGTCTCAGATGTTTCTTATTTTCTTTTCAATATGTTATTCTGTCCCCCCGTACATTTTGGTGATGCACGAGTGAACCATACATTGTACTAGTAAGATTTCGCTATTCCCCATTGAACTGTTCATTAAGACAGACTATTCATGAAATATAATTTCATGAGAAACATGAACTCCATCACAGATGAACACTGCATATAACGATGAACATGTCCAATGGGAGTCATTATTTTTGTTTTGATTAGTAGCTACGCTCGAAATGAAACCCAAGCAACACCTCACCTCGCACATAGATAAAGTTATTGTTAGAAATGGGGGTCTCCAGTTGGCAGCGGCTGGCGCCGGTGCTGTGGCCTGTCACCGCAGTCCCTCAAGAGAAGGGCACGTTCTCTGCTGTTCACAAAATTCCTCCCTGGTGGGCCCTCCTTCTTGCTGCCATTTGGTCAGCTCAGGCAGGTCCCCCAGTTCAGCTACTTGTTCGCCTGTAGGTTCCAGGGCATCCCTCTCAAGGTCTGCTCCTTCCTGGACCGCGGGAACCATGGGGGCCGGTTTCCCGCGCCCTTACCCCTTCTCTTTAAGGCAGGGGCCTAGGCCATACTTCCAGGCTCCAGGTCCTTCTGAACATCCTTACTGGCTGCCATGGACCGAGTGGTCGCGCACGCCCACTCCGTCAGGCCCAACATTTCCAAATGAGACTTCCTCTCCACCGTAGCCCACAGGGAGTTCTCTAAATCGTTGCCCAACAGACAGTCTACCGGCATGGTGGGCCTCACAGCTACTTGAAGAGTTCCTGAGACCCCCCCCACTCAAAGGGAACTTGAGCCACCTCACACTGGCTCTCCGAGTTGTCTGCTGACACTACTGGGCAGAATGCATGGGGGACAATCTGCTCTTTGGACACCAACACTGCCGTCACACTAGCTCCTGTGTCCCTCAGAGCCCCCCCCTATGACCATTGATGGTCACCCACTGCCTGTACTTCTTAGTGTTAGCAGGCAGTGCAGGGTTAGGGACCTTCTCAAAGTCCCCTAGTGAGACAATGGTCAATTCTACGAGATCCCACCCACTTTGGACACCCATCTCCTCCCCTCCTAGGGCAACACTGGCAATCTGGTGGGTGTGTGCATGGGGTGGTGAACTGGTATCCCTCAGGGGACACTGGGGATCATAATACCCGTGGCCCACTTGACCACACTTAAAGCAAGTAAGAGGCCCCCTTTGAGCAGGCCTACCTGTCGGGGGCACCGGCTTCTTCTCAGGGGGAGGCTGGGACAACACTCCTTGGTTCCCGGGGGAATTACTTTGGGGCCCTCTCTGGAACTCCCTCTGTTTACCCCTATCCCCCCCACTTCTCTGCTGGGGACCCTGCCCACCTTTGGCGAAGTCTCCCACAGGACCCTTGCGATCCCGGGTGCTCACCCAGCCGTCCGCCTCCTCGGCAAGCTTCCTAGGGTTAGCTATCAACAAGGTGCTGGCGTAGCTCTGGAAAACAGTTACTAGATAAATGCTCCCATGCAAACAAATCATACAGTTGCTCAAAGGTTTCCACCTTGCTACCCTTTACCCAGCGATCCATTGCTCTGCAAAAAAAGACACATATTCAACCCAAGTGGTACCCTTCTAGCTTCTTACAGGTTCTAAATCTCTGCCTGTACATTTCTGGGGTCAAACCATAACGCGTCATCAAGGCCTCTTTCATATGGGCATACACCTGCTCTGTTCAGGCAGATCCAACAGGGCATCCCTCCCATTACTCACAAAGTGTCCCCACAACCCTGCTCCCCAATCCTTCTCAGGGACCCGGTGGGACACCATGGCTATCTCATGTGCGGCAAACCATTGCCTGATATCCTCACTCTTATGGAAATCCTTGATGACAGATTTTGGTATGTACACTCTTCTCTTGGTAGGTACTAAAGGTATGCTGCCACCAGAGGGGGAGATCTCCAAACTCTTAGCCTTGATCTCCAACTCCCTCAATACTCTCTGATGCTCAAGTTTCATTTTTTCAAGTTCAAATGCCAACCTGTTATTCTCAATATCCAACTTTTTACTCTGTAGGTCCTTCTGACCTTCCAATTTGGCCATCTCCAAACGATGCCTCTTATCTCTCTCTTTGTCCTCCAGTCTCTTCGGAGGCGTGGGTTCGAATCCCACCGCTGCCACCAATGTTAGAAATGGGGGTCTCCAGTTGGCAGCGGCTGGTGCCGGTGTCAAATAGAGACCCTTCTTCCTAAGTCAGAGTAAGGGGGCTACACTCTTTGATAACCCCTGCTCAACCCTGTGGTAACGTAGCACAAGCAGACAGGCCTATCTCAGAGGCAGTGTGTGAAGCATTTATGATCATACACAATAACACTGGAAAAACTCTACAAAACGGACACCACAACCAAGTATAGAAAAATAGTTAACTTTATATAGGTTAGGCATGAAATGGAGAAATGCTCAAAGAACCACAATGCACATAATTACAGATTCATTTAGGGTGATGGAAACACTCGTGCGTGCGGGTGGAACGAGCTTAGTTCGAGATCGGGGCCTAGGCGGCCCGATGATGCAAAATTTACCTGGGATATAAAGGGGGCACAGCTACGCGGGGAAGGTGCGGGATGACAGGTGGGCTCACAGCGGCCACAGCTCCTCCGCTGCAGCGGTCCGTGGCGTGTACTCACACTAATCTTAGGACTGGATTGGAAGGCGGCACTCAGCAGCACACGCTGAAGATGGCAAGGTTTGTGATGTAGAGGCTAGCGTGGGCACTCAGCGACACAGCACTTCAGCTGCAGCGGCCCACGATGGCGATGGTTTCTGAAGCAAGACACGGGTGGGCAATCAGCGGCACAGCTCCTCAGCTGCAGCGGTCCACAATAGCGATGGTTCTCGTAGTATCTCCTGGTGTTCGGACTAATGCGGGCACTCGGCGGCACAGGTCTTCAGTGGCGGCGGCCCACACTAGCGATAGCAATGGTTTTTGTAGCAAGGTAAAGGCGGACACTCGGCGGCACAGCTCCTCAGCTACAGCGGCCCACAATGGCGATAGCAAAAGTTTCCGTAGCAAGTCAAATGCGGGCACTCAGCGGCACAGCTCTTCAGCTGCAGCGGCCCACAATGGCGATAGCAATAATTTCCGTAGTAAGTCCGATGCAGGCACTCAGCGGCACAGCTCCTCAGCTGCAGCGGCCCACAATGGCGATAGCAATAGTTTCCGTAGCAAGCCAGATGCGGCGTTCCCCACAATAGAACTAGAGACCCTGGATTTCTCGACAGAGGTTTCACCTGCAAGTAGGATTCCCCTCAAGAGGAATCTGGGCTGCTGACAAATGAAGTCTGATGTCCCTAAGACTTCGGCAGGAGGCAAGCTCAAATCAGGCCCTTGCTGGTAGTTGATGGTAGTTGCTTCAGTAGATGGTTGAAAGTTTCAAAGTCCTTTTCCTCTTGTTACGCGGACGGAGGTTCGTCTTTGCATCCCTAAGTTACACACCTCGAAGGGGTTTCAGTGCAGATCTTTATACCCCAAAAGTCTTTGTTCTTGAGAAAGTCACAAATCACTCGACCCGGCCAGAACCCGTTTGGTGTCGACTTGGGTCACTTTATTTACAAGGCGGCATCCTCCCTTTTAGGGAGAGGGGGCCCACTATCAGACGCCCACTGGGAGGTGGAGGCATAATTCACCTTGCCAGGCACAGCGCTGCTCAGATCAAAGGGGTCACCCCTCCCCACACTTCAACAGCAGATTCCTCCATTCGACCTAGGTCGGTCTCAGCCTGCCCTGGCCCTCTAAACCAGAAACATACCAAACATACCAAGAAAACACACAGGAAGGTTTAGACAAAAAAATAACCTGCTTTCCAAAAGCGGTAGTTGCACACTCAGAATATAAAGACAATCACCACTACCAGATGCACGTTAATATTTGAAGCTCAAGCATACCAAGTTCGATTCTCCTAACATGTACCTTGGCCCTACTAAGACTATACTAGTTCATACAGTTAATTTATAATAAGGAGCATTCGCGCTGTGTCACTGAATGGCAGTGGCACAGCACCCAGAGCGTCTAACGCCAGCAACCACAAAGGAGACAACAAGTGACAAAAAAAATAGAAGGGAGACCTACGTCAATGGTGCCAGGTCTAACAGTTATGCTGCCCTGGGTCGAAATATACTTTTAATTTAAATACATTTTGTTATTTGAAAAATTCAGGTTTTACAATCAAGATCATGACAGCCATCTCAGAAATCCATCTTACATAAGTTCCATGATTAATATAAAATGTGGGGGTCTATAATTACATCAGAATCAGTAATTCCGGAGACAGATATTTGGGCTTGGGATAGATTGGACCACCCAACCGGATGTCTAGTCAGATTTTCAGACTGGCCTCAGATCTGTTTCCATTTTTTCTTTTTCAGTGTACCAAGTATCACCAACTCTGCTCATATAGCTGCCCTGACTTATGATATAAGGAACTGTGCTCTGGGCATTTGTGGTCTAATTACCTAATATCAAAAGCCCATGCTTAGCGTTTGACTGTGGGCCAGTGGCCTTCAGGTGGAGCCATTTGTTGCACGCCTTTGGATCACAGCCTGGTTCCCAGATGCGATTCCAATCTTTCTGTGGCTTGGCCTATACCTTGGATGGCTCTTCAAAGTCTATGCATGGGTTGGAGATGAAGCATGTGTCCCAGGTTTTGGGATTAGGAGTCAGTGGGGTGGGGATATAAGCATACTTGTATCTCTGACACAGCTGGCATTGTTCACAGTCAGTATTTAATGTATGCAGAAGTTAATTGATGACTGTTTGGAGTTGTATCTTAAAATAACACCTTAGTGATCAGAAATAACCAGGACAGCGATTTTAGACCTTCACTTCTATCTTTTTTTAATATTTTTTTTATGATATAGACATTTAATGGTACTCCACTTTGTGTAAGGTATTCCTGTTGTGCTCAGCATTCACAAACTATGTTAGCTCCCTAATTAAGTGGCTCTTGGCATTTCTACAGCCGAACCTTTTTGTGAATTTCCATAGTTATGTGGTAGCACGAGAATATTCAAGGACTTATCAGTTGAAAGTCTCCTTTGATTGTTTTACTGGGGCAATACTTGTTTCTCTGGCTCAGAGTACCGTCTCCACATTTACTTGTCAAACGATCTCCTTCTGCATAATGATTTGTTTTCTCTCTCCTCTTTCTCTTTTTTTATGATTGTGTTTTCAGTTCTTTCTATTCCTTGGCTTAACCCTCTCCTGAGACAGAATGTGCTTGAGGTTGTCGCCTTAGTACAGCTGGTGTAAGGGAAATGTTGCATTATCTCTGCTATACCCTAGGGGTTAAAAGAGAGGTTTTCTTTTTAATTTTTCCTGTTTTCTCCACTCTCTATTTTTAATCAGGTTGCAGTTCTTGAATGCATCTAATATCCTATGTGGTTCCCAGCCTTTCCTCTTTCTATTGGTTCAGTTCTTGATATGAGTGAGGGAGCTTCTTGTTCCAGCATGGGCACTGTACTTCCATGATTCAACCGAATTTGGAGTCAGGAAACATATGGGAAAGTGCCCTTTTTGACATGGTCACCCCACGTGTTGCCTGGTATTTGATGTGATTTCAACTGGAAGTGCACTGGGTTCCTGCTTACCAGGTATCCAGTGCCAAATCTCTTTCCCTAAAACTGTGCAATTTTACACCTTTAGCACTCTCTGCAAGTCCCTAGCAAGAGGTACCCTTGGTACATAGGGCAAAGAGGCTAATAAGGGACCTTAAGGGCTGCAGTATGAATTGTGCCACCCTAAAAGAGTGCCACCCTAAAAGACCCCTCACCAAACACATAAAGACTGTCACTGCAGTCTGCATGTCTTGGTGCAGACAAAAATGAAAATACAACATGACACACATCACTGTGTACCATGGGTGCAGACGCTGCATGCAGTACAGGTAAGTCACCCCCTACGACAGGCCTTACAGCCCCAAAGCATGGTGCACTATACTGCATGTGAGAGTCTATCTGCATGAGCAGCTATGCTCCTGTGCTGGTCAGCTCTATTGCTGCCAGTACAAGTGAACAGGGAAGCCATTTCAGCACATGTGGTGGACACCAGTGAAAACCAGTTCTCCAGCTACATGATGGCTTCACTGAAAATAGGGATGTTTGGTATCAAACATCTTGTATTAATAAACCTATACTGATGCCAGTGTTGGATGTATTGATACATGCACACAGAGGGCAACTTAGAGGTGCCCCCTGAAAACTTACAGGCTACTGGTGTGCTGACTGGCTGGTTTTCACCAGCCCTGCCACCAGAGACATGTTTCTGACTCCCAAGGGTGAGGGCCTTTGACCCCAGTAGGCAGGAAATAAAGCCTGCTTGGGCAGAGGGTGCTCACACACCCTCCCACAAGATCATCTGAAGATTAGCATCCCAAGGCAGGGGAGTTTCAAAGAGCCCACTGCCTTTGGTATGCAAATCTGGCTTCTCTCACAGGAGAAGAAGCCAACCTCCTTTGTCCAGGGCCCTTTGACACCTGGACAGGTGGGAAAATCAGCTAGTCAAATAGACGTGTCCACCCTCAGGCCAGTACCACCCCTAAGATGTGTTATCTGAAGTGAAGGTGAGCCTTACGAATTACCCATCTTGGTGATGACAAACTTAGGAACTTTGGGACAGGATTATGCCCACTTCCCACATGGTCGTATAGGGGGCGTACTGACTACAGGGGTAAGGAGCCCATTGGTTACTACCCTACACTCCCCTAATGTCCCATAATTCAGTATTTAAGGGAGCCCCGTGGCACCCGAAAATCAGATCCTAACAACCTACGAAAAAGGACACTTGTTGGACTTGGCCCTTTTGGCAGGTTTACCCCTGAACTTTGTGCCTTAAGCTCTGACATAGTGGTAGTGATTTTAGGTCTCTGCGCACTTTAGCACTGTGGCCCAGTGTAAAGTTCTCTGAGTGCGTGTGGTGAGATTGGCCTGCCCTCCCGTAGGAATGCATGGGGGATATGTGTGTCCATGGTAGTTCCTGGTATGAGAGGAGTGCAGGGTCGAGTTTAGTATGTATGAACTCACGAGGATAAATGCTGCACAATGGTGTGCGCAGAGTTATGGTGACTCGTGGAGAAATGCCACTTTTAGAAGTTGGCATTTCTGTGTACTGTGTGTCTGCCTGCCTGATGTGAATTGCATGTCTGGCTTGTGATTGACAGGTGCTGGATGATGTGGGTGGCTCCAGGAGCCAGGATGAGTCTGCCCAGTGGTGAATGAGGAGATCTGCATGTAGATGGGAGGGAGGTGTTGCACCTGGGACCTGAATTGGACTCCCCAATGCCGGCTCCGCCCCCTGTGGTGCGTCTAATCACTGAGCCCCCACCTGACAAAGGAGAGAGGAACTGAGCAAAACAAAGTGCTCCAAAGCTCCCCTATACCAGTTCTGAATGTTATCCCCCCAGCCCTGTGCTGTGACACAAAGGATTTTACTAATATAAAGATAGGGTCTGTGTCCCCATAAAATGGTTCAGTTCTTGGTTGCTGTTCCTGCTGGGGTGTGCTGCTGCTGGGGCCCAGGGGAAGCTGCCATGAGGGCTTGCCTCCCTGGGCCCTGCATTGCCCTCTTGATGCCTTAAGGACTTTTTGAGACCCTGTACCTTTTCTTCCATAGTCCCAGATCTCCAGAGCTTTGAGTGCCTGTGCGCCCTGGGAGCGCTGTGCTTTTCATCCCCCAGGACCTTGGCTGCATCCTATCACCCTGTGTTCGCTTTATTTTTATTTGGCCAAGAAGAAGAGCGTGTATGCTCCGCAGCGCTCAGCTGCCGTCTGGGATAGAGGGAATCCCCGTTGTAGGGATTCCCCCATGCTTCAGGATCGAGCGGGAGCCCACCCCGCTGATCTGTGCCTGTGTTATCGAGCGGGTGCCCACCCCGCATATTTTTATAGCTTACTAGTGGGTGCCCACCCCGCTTACATTGTTATCTTTATAGCAGGAGCCCACCCTACTTTATATTTTAAAATGACGGGAGCCTACCCCGTATTGCCGCCGCCGAAGAAATCGCTGCTGTCCGCGGCCCGCCTGGTTGTGGGCGGGGCCTAGCGGACGGAAGGGGAAGAACCGTGCGGCTGGAAACAAAGCGCTGGGTTTGGAGACCCAGGCGTGAGCCCACCCCGCACTGGGAGGGACTGGGAAGATGGCTGGAGCCTCGCGAGCTCCGCATCCAAGTCCCGGGTCCAAGGAGGGGGGCCCTGGTGAAGAGCAGATGAGGCCGGAGCAGCGCAACACGAGAGCCGGTGAGTAATGGCTCATTGTGTTGGTGACTGTTCAAGGCACCAAGTCTGAGCGGCCCCGTCTGGCAGCGGGCCGCTCCCAAGAGCCTCCCTGATCGTTAGGGGGCATTTTTGGCCATGGAGACAATGGCCCCCACCTGCTAAGGGGCAACTGCAACTTAGGGGCATTGCGGGGCACATTGCCCCTGCCCGCCCCCCAGCGTAGGCCTGATGATTCTTAGAGCCCCGTGTGGCTCTCACAACGGGGCACAAGTAATTTAGAGCCCCGTATGGCTCCAACAGGGCCATGTTTATTTTAGAGCCCCGTGTGGCTCCACGTATGTCATAGTTGCTTCAAGAGGGCCCAGAGGAGCCCATGCTTTTCCCCTTTGGGTGGCCATTCCTCCACAGCTGCCTCCATGCCACTAAAGGGCAGCTGCAACATCGTGGGGGAACTTCCAGATCGGAGCACATTGTCGGTGCTCGTGCCAATTTGGGCATATTTGGTTAGAGGGCACAGTGAGTGCCCAGGGCCCACATTTGGTCCTCACAGCTGCCCAACAAGTAGTGGGCAGCTGCACCGTTTAGGCCATTTGGTTCTTTGGGGGACATGTCTGAGTCAGGAGTGAGATGCATTCCTTTGCCCCTGACATTCACAGCTGCGCAGCACTTAGTGCCAGCTGCAACGTTTAGGCCTGCGCAGATTGCGCACCCTTGACTTACGCTGCTTTGGCAGCGCGCCCTGACTCTTGGGACATAGGGCATTTGAGCCCCTTTTTGAGATGGCCAGTTGGCCAGAGGGACTGTTAGGATTATAGGGCGCCAGGCCCTAATGTGATTATGTGGTGCTAGGAAATGTAATGCATGTAGTATGTTTTACGCACCCTGTTTTGATACCTCTAAATGTGTTTTTTAGGATTATGAGGTTGTTTTGCATATCATGGTTTATGCTAGTGAGATTATGTTCCACTCTGTGATTTATGCCCCTAATGTGAGTTATACTTAGGAGGTTAGGGTCTAATGCGTTTAAGCTTGTGAGATTATTGCGCCAACCTCACCAGCATAAACACATTATGCAGAGTGTATTCGCGCCTAATGTGATACTGTGCAAAAGGTGGTTTATGTTACAGGCTGATGCTGAGTACAGTGGCTACCAGTAGTTACTGGTTGTGTTCTAGGTTTATGATATGTTCTGCATTTAATAAGTTCACTTTGTGATGGTTCTGACAGTGGCCCAGTTGGCCCTGTCAGGTGTAAATAATCCCTTGTAAATATGACCTAGTGCCAGGTGGCACCATGTATATTATGTGATTACTATTCTAAGGTGTTATGAGAATACAAAGGCTATTTTTTGTATAACCTTGAGTGAGGTTCCTTTTGTAGTGTGCCTGGGATGTTATTGCTGTGTGCGTGTGCAAATACTTTACACATGGCCTCCGGGATACGCCTGACTGCTCGTGCCAAGCTACCAAGGGGGTGAGCAGGGGTTATCTTTGGTGTGTAACTCCCATGCTCTGACTAGAGTGGTGGTTTCTGCCTGGCTTTGGCGCAAGCCTTAGCCAACCAGAAATCCCATTTCTAACAACACTGAAGAGCCACAAAAGCAGAAGACTGCAGAAGAGCAACTAACTTGGCGCCTGCCATGCTGCCCTGCCTGCGGTTCCCTGTGAAAACTGCACAAATGACATCTCGTCCTCCAGCTGTCGGGTCTCCAAAGCCTGGGATGATGGCCTGCCTTCAATAAAGACTCAAGAACTACAGTGGAGTAGTGGAGCTGCCCCCCTGCATCCTGCAGGCACCCCAAGAAAAACCATGAGGACTCCGGATCTGCCATAACCAAACACTGCCAAACACCACTAAACCCAATCTCCCCACAACCAGGGTTGAAGGGGTCCAATGGGGCCAGCGTGGTCCCTAAGCCCTCAAGAGACAGATTTCACTTTGGGTTTGCCCCTCGTGAACTCCCTGACGTCACCTGCAGCCTCCGTTTTGAAGACCCCCTCAACCGCGAGTGCTCCCAGATGAAGAAACCCAACACCACAAAGACCCTCTGCACCAGGCCGCCCGGCCCGAAGAGAAGAGAACCACCAGTGTCCCCAAGTCCCCTAGGATCACAAGATTGGAGCTCTTTGTGTGGTTCAACCCAACTGGCCTCCCAGACAAAACATACAGCTTTTTTTTCACAAAGACCAATCTCTATTGTTATGTTATGTTATGTTAAATTGGATTTATTGAGCGCTTAATACCGAAAAGGTCTCTAAGCGCTGTAGAAGAAGAGTAGCGTAGAATCCAAGCAGTGCACTTGATCGCTATGTTAAGCCCAGGCTTCAACAAACAGGATGGTTTTCAGTTGTTTCCTAAAAGGGAGAAGGCGGTCTTCGGCTCGAAGTTGGCTGGGAAGCTTGTTCCAGAGAGTGGGAATAACGGAGGAGAAGGCCCTCCCTCCTTTGGAGACATAGTTGAAGCTGGGACAGTGAAGCAGACTCCCTGTGGAGGACCTGAGTACACGCCCTGGTACGTATTTTGTGAGGCGCTGTTTGATGTATGAGGGAGCTTGGCCATAGATGGCTTTATGGGCGATGCACAGGCCCTTGAATTTAGCCCTTTGTTTCACCGGGAGCCAGTGAAGGCGTTGGAGAAGAGTCGAGGCTCGAGTGTATGTTGGTAATTTGAAAATGAGCCTAGCGGCATCATTCATTGCTATCTGCAGTCTTCTAACCAAGAAGTCAGGAAGACCAATGTACAGGGAGTTGGCATAATCGAGCCGGGCCAAGATAATGGCAGAAACAATAGTTCTCATAGTAGAAAATGAGAGAATGGGGGACAGTCTCCTTAGCAATCGGAGAAGTCCCACACAGGTGCCAAAGACCGTGGAAACTTGGTTGGCCAGGGTAAGCTTGTCATCTATTTTGATGCCCAGGCTTTTAACCACCGGGATCGGGACAGGGGCCTCGCCCAGCTCCTGGGGCCAGTACAGGGAGTTCCACGGATTGTGGTCATCTGACATTGCCAGGACTTCGGTTTTGTCAGGGTTAATTTTAAGTGAATTTGCCATCATCCAGTTGACCGTAAAGCTTAAAATCTCTTTTGCCCTGGCTTGTGCATGGGGGGAGTTCTCAATGTGGAGAATGAGCTGCGTGTCATCTGCATAGTTAAAAATCTGGCAGTCCATATCCGATAAGGCCTTGATTAAAGGACTGAGATATATGTTGAACAGAAGAGGTGAGAGTGCAGATCCTTGCGGGACTCCACAGGTAATAGGGCCTTTCTCTGAGACCCAATCGCCCATCTGGATTCTTTGGGTGCGATCTGTCAGAAAGGAGGCGACCCATTGTAGGGCAGGTCCCACCAATCCCAGTGAGCGTAATCTTTCCAGCAGAGTGACGTGGTTGACCGTGTCGAAAGCTGCCGACAGGTCGAGAAGGATCAACACGCAAGGCATCTTCTTGTCAGCATTTAGTCTGATGTCGTCGAGGACAGATAGCATTACCAGTTCGGTGCTATGGTGAGCCCGAAAGCCTGCTTGCCTATCCCCCAAGAAATGGTGATCTTCAAGGAATCTGGAAAGATTCTGCAGCACGTGCTGTTCAAGTATTTTAGCGAGGAAGGGGAGTTGGGAAATGGGGCGGTAGTTCTTCATATTGGATATATCCGCGCCAGGTTTTTTAAGGAGGGGGGTAATTCTAGCTTCCTTGAAGCCGTTAGGAACCTTCCCTAAGCGTAGGGAGGCATTGAGAAGAGCCAGGATGTCATGCTCGATTTCTGGGAATGCAAGGTTAAAGATCCTAGGCGGGCAGGGGTCGGCTGGGGAGCCAGATTTAGTCTTTTTGGCCAGGCCTCGGAGGGCATCCATTCCAAGGAGTGGGAAGGAGGAAAGGGACTCGGCCGTCATGACCTGTGAGTCATCCACTACTTTAGGTAAAAGTGTGCAGGGCGAAATGCCGATCTCCATCAGGATGTCCTGAATTTTCTTAGAAAAATATGTGAGGAAATTATTACATTGTTCCTTGCTGGGTGAGGTGGTCTGCGATTGTTTTTGACTAAGTCCCTTCAAGATTCTAAACGTTTCTTTTTGTTTATTGGGGGCAGACAGGATTCTGTTTTCATAGAAAATTGCCTTGCTACGCAGCAGCGCTTTTTTATATGAGGCTAGTTCTCTTCTGTAGTCAGCCAATGCCTGAGGATTGTAGTGTTTCCGCCATAGTCGTTCATGCTGGCGTAGAACTCGTTTGGAAGTCCTAAGTTCTTCCGAAAACCACGGGCCCCCTTTGCCTTTAATGCAGATTTTAATTTTCTTTTCCGGGGCCACTGTGTTAATTGCTGCAGAGAGTCGATCGGAAAAGGCAGCGACCCCTCCTTCTAAATCGTCCTCAGATTCTAAATCCGCTGACGCCCATTTTATGGGAGGGAGATCGCGGAGGGCGTTTAGCAGCATCTGGCCTTCTATTTTGGACCAGGTGCGCCCGAGTTTCCAGGTCGCAGTGGGTGGCCTTGTGCGTTCAGTAAGGGGAAGTAACAAGTGAATACAGGAGTGGTCTGACCAGGGGCATGGGATGACTTCCTTAAGTAATAAGGAAGGGATGGTGGACCAGACCAGGTCCAGAGTGTGTCCCTGCACATGAGTAGGAGTGGTAATTAATTGGGAGAAGCCGAGCTCGGTTAGAGTCTCTTCTAATTGGCGAGCCTGAGCCTCCCTGGGTTGTTGATCCCAGTGGAAATTAAAATCTCCCATTACCAGGAGGTGTTGAAAGCGTGAGCGGAGGTTGGTGATAGATTCGATTAGGAGGTTGGTGAAGTTGGGGGGGCATTTCGGGGGGCGGTAGAGCATGGAGATCGTGATGCTCGAGGAGTGATGACAGACCTTAATGGTCAGCATATCAGCCCCTGCCAGAGTTTCACCGGAAACTTTCTCTATCCTTAAGTGTTTTTTGAAAAGGAACGCTACCCCTCCTCCTCTTTTACCAACGGGGCGGTTGTGCCAGAATATGTCATAACCGTCTGGGACTAATATTGGGTGCTTGACGCTGTATTGCACCACTGCACCCGGCTGCCCTAGTGCCACTGGAGGTGACCTGCTGCTGCTGCCTTGGATCTGGCCCGATACTCACCTTAAGTCCCAGAGATTGTAAGTCGCTGTACTGTACCTGAATGCAGTACTAGTTATTCCTCCCATAGAATACATTGCTGCGTCTGAAAATCGACTAGCACAAAGTATTCCTCTGGCAAAATTTACTTAGCTCATCGTATGGATTGTGGTGCCTAAATATATATAAATATATGTGTTATTTTTATAAATAGGTTGGGAGCTCCTTATTGAGTCGGGTGCATCATTCATTGACTATTGTGTGTATTTGCAGATGTATTTGCAGATGTCTAACACTCTTATCTGATAAGCCTAAGGCTGCTCGACCACTAGATGAACACCTTGGAATTGCTAGAGCAAGCCCCTGTTCGCTCAGAAGGGAACACCGTGGACTCTGTGCACGATATACCTCATTTTGGTATACCATATAAAGAGCCATCTTCCTACATTGGTGGTGCAACAGTGAGATACAAGACATGACATCTGCTGTACCACTTTACATTAGTTAAAAGCATTTTTTCTCCAATTTAGATTTTTTCTAATTTGTTTAAAACCTAGCTATTAGGGCCTTGTGTTGAGTCCCACAGTGAAACCGTTTAGAATTTTAAAAGTATTCTAATAGCTAGTTCCAAACGTTTATTTGAGACTTTTTAGCCATTTTCTAAAAAAAAGAAAGGTCCCAGCTTTAGTAATAATATCTTCTACGGGGGATCTGGTTCAGGGGCTCACTCTGACCCCTTATCTGCAGCTTTCAATGCGGCAGCTAAGAACTGTTGGAAAGTGGATTATTGGTAGGGGCAAATGTGGGTCTGCCACTGGCAATAAAGCCACTAACACAGTATAGGGCTCAGAATAGGTCTCAGAAAATTATTCCCATGCTCAACCCTTGGTAACGTGGCAGCGAGAAGACAGGTATGTAAAGCATTTAAAAACACCAAATCAGTAATTAATTAAGACACAGCACATAAATAAAACAGGAACTATTTTTATCTTTAAAATAACACCAAAACGACAAAAATCCAATGTAGGGAACCGGAGATATGATTTTTTAAAGTCTTATCACTTTCTAGCACTTAGAAACTTTTAGCACCCTATTGGGACATCTGGTCGCGATAGACCGGCTCAAAGTCAAAGTTTCAGGCCGACCGCGATGGAGCCCTGAGCGGCTACTACTTGCGATAGGTCTCGGTCACAGTTTTTATCTTTGGACTTAGAAACTTTTCTGGAGCTTTTTCTCGCGGGGTCCCTCGATGCTCTTCACCAGGCCGGATCGTGAGGGTTCGCCGGCCACAGATTTCTTCTACTCTCAGTCAAACTCTAGAAGTCAGACCTACGGAGCTTTAAGGACGATCCTGGATGGCTTGGCCAGCTCGCGGTTGGAGGCAGGGAGCTTGGCTAGCCAGGTTGAGTCGGTACCCTTATGGAGCTTTTTTCAAAGTTGCTCCAAAGTTCTCCAAACTTCTGGAACTTCTTCCTGAAGTTCCCCAAGGGGTCCCAAAGTGTCTTAAAGTCACTCCAAGGGTCTGGAAACTACAAGATGGCCCTTGAAAGTTGAGGACTTCAGTTCCCACAATCCACTTGGACAAAACCCTTACAAATCCACTGGTCGTTCTCCAGGTTGAGGATCCTTGGTGGTGATGTTCCAGGCGAGCTCTTTTAACCTGTAGCTTGCAGGGAGTCCACTCTTTAGTTCATTTACAGCAAGGTAATCCACAGGGCTGTAGTTTCAGCTGGAGCAGTCTTCAGAGGGCAGGCCTTAGAATTTTGCAACCCAACTTCTCAGCATGGCAACGTCTTGCTTTCTTAAGTGTCAAGCAGCAGATCTAAGAGACTCTGCCGCTCTCAGATACATATTCCAAGATATCTGGGTCAAGCAGGAGGTCACTCCTGACCAATGGGAGCAGGGCAACTCCTCAAGGATATGACCACATCCTGTGGAGTGTGGCATTATGTTGTCCCAGAGTGCACCAAATCCTCCAAATTAATAATAGCTGATTTTCCAGCAGGGAGGTAAGAGCTGGCTAAACACAACCCTAGGATGGCTACTTTCCATTGCCTCTCCCCATGCATCTGTGCATTCCGTCCATAAGCCTAGCTCTGGCTTTAGGGTCAAAAGAGTGAAGTTGTAAATGACACTGAGGCCTCCTCTTCTCTTTGAAGACCATGGTTTACGACTCCTCCCCCTGCTCTGGCATTCCTGTGTAGGAGCACACTGCCCTCCAAGCAGAGCTGGTTAACCCCAGGGGCTCTTTATCACCTCTTCAAGGCAGCCTGGCTAATCCACTTAACTCTGACCAATCAGGACAGACCACTGGAAGGCTAAATCTGGACTTACAAACAAGAAAGTCTTATAACTTCTTGTCTGTACATTTTAGGAGAAATTCAACAATATCATATTGTTGGATTTATTACTACCATTCTGAGAAGTCTTTGAATGGAGGTTCTATCATTTTCCTATCCGGAGTTATTAGTTAATAACCTAGTACCATGTTAACCTATGTGGCATGGGATTTGCAATGGGAAAAATGACTTGGGCCATAAGTACTTTGCTTATATCTATAGGACCCCCACCCCATGGAACAACTAGGGGAGACTTTGGGGGCTCTGAATCTGTCGAAATATTGTGGATCCTCCCTCCACAGTGCTTTTATCATCAAAGTCGAATTTGGGCAGCACTTTATCACAATGTGGGGAGTAAAATGTGAAATTTCACTTAACCCATGGCATATAAAACTCATTTTTATAAGGGTCTACCTTATAAATACCTGACACCCCACCCCTGGGACACCTAGGGGAGACCCTGGGGGTTTCTACTTTGCCACAAACATTGTAGGTTATCCATATCTAAGTGCCCCAAACACCAAAGTCGAGTTTGGGCACGATTTACTTTTTAAAAGCAGTCCTGCCACCCAGGGCCACTTTTAAAAATACCTCAGGCTTCAGCAGTGCACACATGCAAGTGAGAAAGGTCTGCTGTCCTCTAAACTGCCATGCCCTATTTATACTAGGGACTGATGGGTAGTTTCGATCCCCCTGCCCTAATATGTACTAGGGCCCTATGGGGTGGGTCATGCCAATCACAGGGGTACCCCATACCGTAGTGTACCCTAGTGTATGTAGGTGTTTTCACTGTAATCTAAATGTGTGTCTTTCAGCATAGCACTGGGCCTGGTTAGGCAGAATCCATGGTCAGTCAGAGTCAGTTGCCACCAGTACCAGTCAGCAAAACTTTGGGGGTGCACAGGCCACAGGATGACTTTGCAACAAGGACCCTCTGTAAAACTTATAAATTCGAAACAGGTTCAACTCGTACCAAGGCAAAGCTACAAGAGCTCTTGGCAGATTATGGGAAAGACCATCCAGAGGAAGAAACAGTTCTCCCGAGGATCAGGATGGAGACAGTGGACAGGAGGAAAGCTTAGAGCTCCCCCACCGAGGGAGAGAAGACCCCCCCCCCCAGAGTAGGATCTTGCTCTCGAGAGACCAGCCAAGAGGGTGGTTTAAAAAGGCATAATCCTGGCTATAGAGAAAAAATGAGTTGAGATGGGCTTAAACCCCATCTCTGGTGGCACTGAAATAATAAATAGGGAGAAAGAAAACGTTTTTGACCCTAATATCCCCAAAGATATTGTCCCTAAATACACAGAGGGTGGTGATATCACTAATTGGTTTACAGCCTTTAAGAGGGCTTGTAGAAGGAAGCAACTCAACCAAAAGTATTGGGGCTCTCTTCTCTGGGAACTTTTCTCAGGAAAGTGTAGGGATAGGCTCCTGACACTAAATGAGGCAGATGCTGAGTTTTATGACCACATGAAGGATATCATGCTGAGGTCGGAAATAACACTCATGCAACTATGCTGTGTATAGCTGAATTGATGTGTGTGAAAACCTGAGCACGATGCAAAGCCCTGGGTGAAAAAGAGGAGTTAGAGCCTGAAATGATGGCCCAACCCCCCCCCAAGCAAGAAGGCAGGAAGACTGGGAAACCAACTTGAATCACTCTAAAGCTCAGGTCCCCTCTCATCAGGGAGAAGACCTGTTAGACCCCGAACGAACTGAACGCCAGGAACTTGGGCCTTACATGGCAGAGCTCCTAGGGTCAGGGGGACCCACTAGAGAAGAGCTGTGCCAGGGATAGAGGACCTTCCCCACTCTTGAAAGCCTGAGACAGCAAGCTGCTGATCAGGAAAAGGAAGATATCAGTGCCTCCCACAGAATTATTGGGAAGAGGTACACTGTGGCCGGATACCCCAAACTTGGTGCCACTAGGGGAGTGGTAGTGGTCGGACACCTCAAACCTGGTGCCACTAGGAGAGTGGTAGTGCCTCAATTGTATAGAGAGTTTCTGCCCACGTTGGCTCATGACATCCCCATAGCTGGGTATCTTGGCCAGGCCACAACTTGCAGTAGGTTAGCTACTCACTTCTACTGGCCAGGTATGTTCCAGAAGAGGAATTAGTTTTATAACTCCTGTGCCACCTCCCAAACCAGTGGCAAAGCAGGTGGGCACCAGAAGGCTCTCTTAATTCCACGTCCAGTGGTTGGGGTTCCCTTTGAAAAGGTAGGGGTTAACATTGTTGGCCTCATAGACCCTCCAACTGCATCAGGGAACAGATTTATACTGGTGGTAGTGGATCATGCCACCAGGTACTGATCCAGCGGTAATTACCTGGTAATTTCCCTATTCAAAACCTCATTACATATTGTTTACCGCTGTAAAGGGTGAAATGATGGACCTTTTGATGACCGTGTTTCACCAAACAGGAGACTTTACATAAATATGAAAATTAAATGCAAACAATATTTAAGGCAATAATGAGAGTGGTGAGTTATTTTAAAGGGTTTTATTTTTAAGTCAAAAGTTAAGGTTCTCGGACTCTTTATTCATTAGTCAAATATCAATCCGGTTACAGAATTGAAAAATAGGAAATATAGGATTAATACAGAACATATTACAGTCTACATATAAGCATCACATATAGGAAGGGAAATGTGGCGCATATTATCAGTCAAAACTAAGAAAAGAGTGAGTCATGCAAGGTTAATCAATAATTAATAATGGCAAAAATCTCCCATAAAGAGAAATAAATGCATAGGACAAATACATCTTTTCAAAAGCAGTTAGTTAAAGCATGAAATTTAAAGTTTAGCACCTAAAATCGAAATCTGTTCTGATCCTTTCAACTCTCTCTGCCTCGCTGTGCTGGTCTGTCTCTCTGTCTCAGGCTGCAAAATAGCCCCCACAGACGCAGCCACTCCTTCTATCTCCTCCCCGTCTCTGTGTCCAGCACAGAAGCTGGGCCTGGCCCTCAGGAAAAATATGAGCAAAAAGAGCCACCCCTCCCACTTGTAAGCCATATTTCAAGCAAAAGTCCACGTGCTTGGTCCAATCAGAACTTCAAGACACATCATCTCCCCATGGGCTGACTGGATACGTCATTAATCAGGCGTGTTCCTGTTCAAATTTTAGTCTTGTGGTTATGGAAAAAAAAAATGTGTGCTCTTCACTCCACGGTTAAACAGGCTATAAAAGTATGCAACATAGTGAAGGTCGAAGAGACATAAACAGGATGGCGTGATTTATTAACAAAGTCCTTTCATTGAAAGTTGATAGGGAAGAGGAGCACATTCCATTCTAATCTTCAAGGGCAAAAACTGCAGTAAGCTGAGTCCACTAAAGCAAACTGAAATCACGTTGTTTTCTACTCTGTAAAACACATTTCAGCACATTTCTACTCTTGCAAAAATACATGATGCCATTTTGAATGTACAAATACATTTTCTAAATTAATGTGCATTTTATAGTGAGATTACCTATTGATTAATCACATATAAACATAGCTGTTCAACTAATTGTTTTTAAAGCAACAAAGGTCCCATACAATTGGGATAGGTATCCTATCACAATTTTTACAATCAAAAACTGGAATTATCAATGTACTCAATTAGAAAGATAAATGCAATTTAATAACAATAAAGTAGAGACACTTAATATGCAGGGGGATAAGTGAGCAAACCATGAATAGATAAAAAGGAAATCAGCCGATTTCCTTTCCACAGGCAAGTGACTTAAAAAGTGACTTTTCAGTGTGTGCAAAAATGAAAGTATAGAAAGTCACAATCAGTTTAACATCTCATACTGAAATGTAGAATACATAATATAATTTAGAGTTTAGAGACGTGAGTCGACGACGTTTCGATCCCCATGAAAGTGGTGGGATCTCTTCAGGACTAAACGATGAAACGAATGCCTGGGAAGTTTGCTAGGCTCAGGTACAAGAAAGAGCGGCCAGCTGCTTGGGTGGCGGCGATGCGGTTGTAAATCCTGAGACCAGCGAGGGTCAATGGTGCACGAGTCCAGTGGAGAGGATGCAAGGTAGTCCGTGAGGGGGGGGGGGAAGGATGGTCCGGGGTTGGCGTAGATGGCGCCTCAGGTCGGGTAAGGGAAAGGACCCAGCCGGGACCAAGGAGGAGCAGCGTCCTCAGAAATTGAGAGCCGGCATCTAGAATATGCGAGGCAATCGGAGCAGTAAGATGTTGTCCGCAGAGTCACGGCAACAGCAGGAGTCGCTTGTCCTATCGTGGGAATGAAATAGTGAAGGAGTGAATTAGTTCAACTAATTGAGCATGTTTTCACATGAAAGCACCTCTAAACTGAAGCATTGCTTGAGCCACAATCTGCGTGCCATTTTAGAAATCCTGTATGCAGCTTTTTGTCATATAATAATGAATACATTATATAGGTGAAATCTTAGCTCCCTTAGGACTACCGTTGCTCCTGCAGTAGCTAGGGCCCTCCTTGGTATCTTTAACAGACTGGATTTTCCTAAGGAGGTGGTGTCAGACAGAGGTATAAACGTCATTTCTGGCTATCTGAAAGTCATGTGGGCAGAATGTGGGGTCGCATGCAAGTTTACCACTCCCTATCACTCACAAACCAATGGTTTATTTGAAATATCCAACAAAACCATGAAAGGTTTGATTGGTGGACTCCCTGAAATACTCAGAAGGAGATGAGATGTCTATCTGCCATACCTGCTTTTCACCTACAGAGAAGTACTGCAGAAGAGAGTAGGGGTTTCTCCCTTTGGAATTCTGTTTGGTGGGTCATCCTGTAAGGGGACCATTGTGTCTAGTGAAGGAAGACTGGGAGACACCTCTCAAAGAGCCTAAGCAAGACATAGTGAACTATGTATTTGGCCTTAGTTGGACAATGGCTGAATACATGGAAAAAGCACGGAGTCCAGCCAAGATCTCCAGAAGCTCTGGTGTGACCAAAAAGCTGCACTGGTTGAGTAGCAACCAGGGCAGAAGGTGTGGGTTTTGGAACCTGTGGCTCCTAGGGCACTCCACGGCAAATGGAGTGGAACCTACCCTATCTTAGAAGGAAAAGGGGAGGTCACCTATCTGGTGGACTTTGGCTCTTGCAGGAACCCCAAGAGGGTTGTCCATGTCAACCTCCTTAAACCCTATCATCTTGATGGTCACTGCTGAGGATTGGGAGGAAGAAAGTAAACCTCTTTCTGATCTCCTCTCTCACAACCCTAAAGATGGGCTAGTGAAAGGAGTTGTCTTTTTGGACACCCTCTCTGCCCAACAGCAGGCTGACTGCAGGTACGTCCTGCAACAGTATGCTGAGCTCTTATCTTCCACTCCAGGCCAGGCAAGCTGGCATAGATGATGTGGACACTGGGGACATCCTACCTGTCAAAACTAAAATCTAAAGGCAGTCTGACCAAGTCAAAGATAGCATCAAAGCTGAAGTAAGTAAGATGCTGGAATTGGGAGTCATTGAACCCTCTAAGAGCCCCTGGACCAGGCCAGTTGTCTTAGTCCCCAAACCTCATGCCAAGGGTATTAAAATGGAACTGAGGTTTTGTGTGGACTAAAGGGGCCTCAATGCAGTAACCAGGATAACTTTATACCCGATTCCTAGGGTTGACAAATTGATTGACAGGTTATGTGCAGCCAAATTTCTCAGTACTTTTGATTTGAAATTAGGGTACAGTCAGATTGGTCTGAAACCAGGAGCAAAAGAAAAATCTGCATTTTCAGCTCCAGAAGGGCACTAGCAGTTCACTGTTATTTATTTATTTATTTGTGTTTTTATAGAGCATGGACTTGACCCTTTAGGGTATCAGACCGCTTTACAGGGTTAACAGGTTGTATACAAATAAGGCTTAGGTAGGGGGGTGGCACACTTGGGATAAAAACAAGTACAAACATTTTACAAGAACAAAGGTCCAAGAATATAAGGGTGGGGTGCCAGGAGGTGCCGGGTGGATAGGATCTGGTCAGTCCAAGGTGTAGTAGTAAAAGAATAAAAACAAGGTCGCTGAAGGTGAGTGCAATGCAAGAATTAGGAGAGGAATTTGCCCATTAGGAAGGTTTTAGCTTCCTTTTTAAAATGTGCCAGAGACGGAATTCTTCTAATGGCGGGTGGGAATGAGTTCCATATTCTTCGTGCGGCCCCAGAGAACGCACAATTATAGTTTTTTTTTCCTTTCGAAAGCACGCAGGCTGGAGCAAAAGGTCTCTGGAGGACTGGGAGATTCTGGCTTCTCTGACACCACGAGCTTCTGGGCGAGAAATGCAGGGGATTTAGTGTATAGAGGCTTGTGAGTGATACATGCCAGTTTAAGTGGGATTCTGGCTTCAAGAGGAAGCCAGTTCAGAGCTTTCAGATGTGGTGAGATGTAGTTAAATATTTTAGAACCTGTTAGGAGTCTGTTGGCGGCGTTGAGGCAGGCTTTTAGGGGGCTCAGGGAGATCTTGGGTAGGCCAGAAAGGGTAGAGCAACCATATTCGAGTCTGGAGATAACTAGTGCCTAGACTGCCATTTTTAGGTCAGGAGTGTCAAGGAAAGGTTTTAGTTTTCTTAGATAGCTCAGGTGAAACCTGGCGATTTTGGCCATCGAGTTGATGTGGTCACGCATATTCAAGCTGCTGTCCAGGGTTATTCCAAGGGATTTGGCAGAGTCCACTATGGTCGGTGGGAAGTTTAGGGCTGTGATTGACTTAGTCCATTCCCGAATGTCAGGGTTGGTTTTTGGTGGGGAGATTAGAAGGAATTCTGGTTTTTTGTGCATTTAGTTTGAGCTAGTTGGAGGTGAGCCATTGGACAGTCAACTTCAAGGCCTCATTCAGGGAAAAAATCTCTTCCGGAGAAGAGATTCATCTAAAGAATGCCCCCGCCACCTTCCAATCGTTGGTAAACAAAGCCATTGCTGGGTTGGAGACCTTTAGTGCAGCATATCTAGATGATATTGCTGTCTTTAGCTCCACTAGGCAGGATCACCTGATCCACCCTGGAAAGGTCCTTGGAGCTCTTCAGAGTGCAGGCCTCACTATCAAGGCAAGCAGTTGCCAGATAGGGCAGGGCTCTGTTGTATACTTGGGCCACCTTGTAGGTGGGGGCCAAGTGCAACCATCACAACCATGGATCCAGCCAATTTTTGGACTGGACAGCTCCAACCACCCAGATTCAGGTCAGGACATTCTTTGGCTTGACTGGGTTTTAGAGGAGGTTTATGAAGGGGTATGGGTCCATTGTGGACCCTCTCACAGAATGAACCTCTTAGAAAATGCCAAAGAAAGTAAACTGGACAGTGAGCTGTCAAAAGACTTTTGACACTCTGAAGGAAGCAATGTGGTCAGCACCCATTCTAAAAGCTCCGGATTATTCAAAGCAGTTCATAGTGTAGAAAGATGCCTCTAGAAATTGGATAGGAGCAATCGTATCCCAAACCAATGATGATTAGCAGGAGGTTAGTCCCCAGAGAGAAGCGTTGGAGTGCCATTGAGAGGGTAGTCTTTGCTATGGTTTGGTCCCTGAAGAATCTGAGACCATACTTGTTTTGCTCTCACTTCCGTCATCAAACAGACCACAGGCCTCTCAGCTGCTTGATGCAAATGAAAGATGAAAGCCCCAAACTGTTGAGGTGGTCCATTTTCCTACAGCGGATCAACTTTACCCGTGAAACACAGACCCGGGACTGACCATGCTAATGCAGATGGGCTTTACAGGTTTTTCCACTAAGAAGATAAAGACTCTCTTGGGAAAAGTGAGCCTCATTCTCTTGGGAAAGGTTAGCCTCATTCTCTTAATGTTTGGGAGCGGGTTATGTAGGAAAGTGCCCTTTTTGACATGGCCACCTCCACTTTGTGTCTGGTATTTGATGTGATTTCAACTGGAAGTGCCCTGGGTTCCTGCTTACCAGGTCCCCAGTGCCAGATATCTTTCCAAAAACTGTGAAATGTTATCCCAATTGGCAATACCTTTAGCACTCTCTGCAAGTCCCTCGTAAGAGGTACCCCTGGTAACTAGGACAAGGAGGCTACAATTGGACCTTAAGGGCTGCAGCACAAACTGTCCCACCTTAAAGGACCCCTTACCAAACATATACAGACTGCCACTGCAGGTTGCGTGTCTTGGTGCAGACAAAGTGAAAACACAGCATGGCACACATCCCTATGTGCCATGCCTGCAGACCCTGCATGCAGTATAGATAACTTGCCCCTATGGCAGGCCTTACAGCCCTAAGGCAGGGCGCACTATACTACATGTGAATGCCTATCTGCATGAGCAGATATGGCCGTGTGCTAGTCAGCTCTATTGCTGCAGTACAAGTGAACAGGGAAGCCATTTTGAGTACATGTGCCGGACACTGGTGAAAACGAGTTCCCCAGCTACATGATGGCTTCATTGAAAATAGGGATGTTTGGTATCAAACATCTCGTACTGATAAACCCACACTGACGCCAGTGTTGTATTTATTGATAAATGCACACAGAGGGCACCTTACAGGTGCCCCTGAAAACTTACAGGCTACTGGTGTGCTGATTGGCTGGTTTTCACCAGCCTGCCACCAGAGACACGTTTCTGAACCCCAAGGGTGAGGGCCTTTACTCTTAGGAGACCAAAAATCAAGCCTGCTTGGGTAAAGGGTGCTCACACCTCCCCCCACAGGATTACCTGCAGATTAGCATTACAAGGCAGGGGAGATTCAAAGAGCCCATCGCCTTTGGTATTCAAATCTGGCAACTCTCACAGGAGAGGATGCTGACCGCCTTTGTCCAGGGCTCTTTAGCACATCGACAGGTGGAAAAATTAGCTAGTCTGATATGTGTGCCACCCTCAGGCCAGTTGCACCCCTAAGGTGGGCTACCTAAAGTGTAGGCGACTTATTCAAATTAGCCATCTTGGTGATGGCCAACTTCGAAACCCTGAATCAGGGTAATGCCCACTTCCCACAGAAAGTGGTCATATAGAGGGCGTAGTGACCCCAGGGGTAGGGAGCCCGTTGCCTACTACCTTACACTCCCCTAATGCCCCTAAATTCAGTATTTAGGGGAGCCCTGGCATCAGAAAATCAGACCCTGATGATCTTTAAAGAAGAAGGAGACTTAAGAGCCATGAAAGCATAAGACTAAAGATGAGCAACTGACTTGGCACCATCCCTGCTAACCTGCCTGTGGTTCCCTGTCAAAACTGCGCCAAAAATGTCTTGGCCTGCAGCTGTCATGCCTCCAAAGCCTGGGAGGACAGCCTGCCTTCATTAAAGACTCAGGAACTCCTGTGGAGTACCGAAGATGCTCTCCTGTGTCCTGCAGGCACCCCAAGAAGAACTGTGAGGACTCTGAAACCATCAATACCTGACACCGCCAAGTACCACTGCACCTGAGCCCCCCAGCCTGGGTCGAAGTAGGCCAAAGGCCTCAGCATGGTCCCCAAGCCCTCAAGCGACTGATTTTACATTGAGTTCACCCCTTGTGAACTATCGATGTCGCCTGCAGCCTCTGTTTGAAGGCCCCCTCAACCTCAAGTGCCCCCAGACAAAGAAACCCGACATCATAAAGACCCTCTGCACCCTGGTGTCCCCATGTACCCTAGCATGGCAAGATTTGAGCCCTTTGCATAGCTCAACCTGACTGGCCTCACAGTGAAAACCTGTAGCCTCTTTTCACGAAGATCGATTCCCATTGACTAGCATTGGGCACCTTACGCTGTATTGCACCACTGCACCCGGACGCCCTAGTTCTTCTGGAGGTGACCTCCTGGGGCTGCCTTGGACCTGGCCCGATACTCACCTTAAGTCCTGTAGATTGGTCTCCTAAGTCTCTGTACTGTACCTGAATGCCGTGTCGGAGTGTTGGCTTTTAAAACACAAAGTATTCCTCTTGCGAAATGCACTTACCTGATCGTATGGATTTGGGTGCCTACACGTATATAAAGATACATGTTATTTTTATAAATTGGTGTGAATCTCCTTATTGAGGCGTGCCTCATTAATTGACTATTGCGTGTATTTTCAGATGTATAACACTCATCTCTGATAAGCTTAAGGCTGCTAGATCACACTAGCCCCTAGAAGAGCCAGCTTCCTACAACGTTGGATCATATATTTCTACTGGATTATTGTTACTGTGATTATTTTTCTACTTGGGTACATCCTCACTTAGTATCAAATGAGATGAGGAAGATAGATGAGGTGTCAATGGCTTGACTATTTACAAGTGTGTTTCATTCGTCTAAGTCCACGCTTTCCCTCTACAGTATTTCCATTTCCATCCTCCCAGTGCCTGGATATGTTTTAACAATGATTTATGCTAACCACGTGACCGAATGAGGAGTTGAGAGAATCCATCATAAGCAGATAAGTTACATAGCAATACTTCTAGAAGTAATATATTCTCAGTGCACTAAGTTTCTCGGTCTACCAGCTGCAAGTACCTTGATGAGGATGGCTTTGCCTTCGAATAGGACACATAATCTGAAATCAGGACATTGGCATGTTCATAGGTATTTTATAGATTATGGCTGGCTGCCTTAATATTGGGAACCAATGCATTCCTACAGAGCCATGGAGTTCTTTTTTTAATAGGTTTTATCAAAGTTGGATGAACCCAAGAGTGTTGGTACAACCACCTGCAAGCAGTGCTTGGAAACCCACTAGGTAATTAAAAGCCCCTCACACACCAACCTAGTTGGTGTCATGCTTCATCATAGGGGTCCCAACCGGGTGGCCGAATGCCCCCCGGTTGTGCTACGACGCCTGACTACAGCGGAGCTGGTGTGGTGCAAAGGTGTGATGTAGTGAGAGTTTAAAAATATCTCTGAGAATCCTTGCCAGAGAAATTTTATTGATGGCGGCTCAGGATATGATAAAAACTATGTGATGCAACTACAAGAGAATTTTAGTTTCTGATAGTTGTCTATGTGATTGGTCTACATGTTTCAGCCCGCGTCGGTGTAAGGGGCTTTCGTCAGGAACAGTCCGGATCCCGGATGACCACAGTAGGTGCCTTGCGGGTGCTGCTTCCTGACCAAAATTTGTGTTCCGAGGAGTGCACTCCTCCCTCATCCTGATCAGCGATCAGACTCAGCCATAGTGTCTTTTTTCGCTGCGGTGTCTGCCAATGAGCTGATACCGGTTCCTCACACCTTAGCGAGTGTGTAGGTAAATTACCTTTTTTGATTTTTTTCACTATTCACGTGGCTTCACTTTGCCACTCACTGCACTCACTGGTCCTGACGAAAGCCCCTTACACCGACGCGGGCTGAAACATGTAGACCAATCACATAGACAACTATCAGAAACTAAAATTCTCTTGTAGTTGCATCACATAGTTTTTATCATATCCTGAGCCGCCATCAATAAAATTTCTCTGGCAAGGATTCTCAGAGATATTTTTAAACTCTCACTACATCACACCTTTGCACCACACCAGCTCCGCTGTAGTCAGGCGTCGTAGCACAACCGGGGGGCATTCGGCCATCCGGTTGGGACCCCTATGATGAAGCATGACACCAACTAGGTTGGTGTGTGAGGGGTCTTTTAATTACCTAGTGGGTTCCCAAGCACTGCTTGACAGTGGTTGTACCAACACTCTTGGGTTCGTCCAACTTTGATAAAACCTATACATACCACAGGGGATACGGACGCACCCCATGCCTCCCTAGCTCTCTCATTGTTCTTTACGTTCTTTTTTTAATCTCTAGACACGTTCTGGACTCAGTCTCACTGTTGGGCTTTGTAGAATATGAATTTTGCTTGTAGAAAGAAATTGTATCTCTGTGTGGTGGATTTTAAAAGTCCTAATACTCACGAATTTTCGCATTTTTAACATCTTTGTGAGTTTGGCAAGCTGCTAAACTCGCAATGTATTAGTGTTTTTGAAAGGCAGTACAGTATTCGAGGCTCTTTGCTGTTGTTACGGCTGTGCAGAGATGGCTTGGCAACGGGTTGACATGTGCTGCTTGGCAGTAGTCTGTTATGCCCTGTTCTCATACTATCCCCAAAATTACTAGTGCTTAGGTGCTGGTTGATGGCCTGGCCATGATGTTTGGCCACTGGCTCATCCCTGAGGTGAGTCCACCTCTTGCTCCTTGTGAAATCTAGCACAAGTAATGTAACTACCTGAACCGCACACCATTCCCCTAGCTGGTTACAGTAGAAATGTTGCGGTCTCCCACAACTTCCTGCTGCAGGGTGTCCCAATCAGAGAGAGGTGTGTTTCGACTTTTCACTGCACTTCACTAAGTACTTTAGTTAACTTTGTGAAGGCTGAAATTTCCCAACTCTGCCCACCAGTGCTTAATTTGTAAAAGAATGAATGCCGGTGCTAGAAGATCTGCTCATAAGCACGTGGCCAGTGCAATTGAATGTCAGTGCACAAAATACCAAGGCTTCATATTCTTTAATCCACAACCAGACACTCCCTGCCCCTTCATCTCACTCTTGCAGGTTCCTGATTCTCTCTTTATGGTGTTGTCTTGGTCTTTCTCTTCGTCTTCGTGTTTGTTTTTCCCTCTCATGCTGTTCGTAAATGTCTGATGCAGACAAATAAGTGCTGGTCCCCAAAAATGAGTGCTGCTGGCCACCACCAGCAGCCACCTGCTGAAAATTAAACATTGTCCGCCCAATTACCTGAACATGTTAATAGTTTCATCCACCCCTACTGGTAACACTAAAAATCACAGAGACAGCACAAGTGGAACTGTGCATTTTTTCACCATAGCGGAGGGCCCTTGTGTACATTTTTTTGCAATCTTTATTAAAACTCTATTGTGTAGCAGCTAAAGTTTCGTCATTCATTATGTGCAACCAACCAGCTAGTGATTGAGTAACAAAGATTTAAACCACACAGTAGTGAAATTGGTTATAATGCAAAAAATACCTCTTGCAGCAACAAAGCGGCTGCAAGAGGTATGTGTTTTTGCATATTGCCTTAGCCACATTTAGCTTGCCGTCATTAGTGCTCGTGAAACAGCATTAAGGTATGGCAGTGCTAGGTAATTTTATTTTAGAATAGTAGCTTAGAATTCTAGAAATGGGGGCATAAACCCCACAGCAAAAAACGGTTAAAGGTTCTCAAAAAGCCATTCCCTGGCTGGCTCTATAGATCTGGAACTCTCTCAGGGTAGACGCCACTGTGCTCTGCTTCCATTGTGCCTGAAGCACCTTTCTTTACAATTATCAAATCACAACCCAAAAGGGGTCAAAATAACCCGAACTGTAGGAAGAAAGACTAACCTTCTACTTTATTCCCTAGTATGAATTCCACCTGTTAATGCATAGGTTATTGGAGATGGGTGAGCCACTGAAAGCTTGAGCTAGGCTCGAGCCAGGAGCCTACCTCTGTGTCAGCTTGAAGTCCTCTTGGAGCCTCAAGCTCACAGTGAGTTGAGTTTTCACGTGAAGTGATGCGACCTAGCGGCTAACCGCTCCTGACCATGCAACACGGGAACCAGATTCAATTCCTGGACTCAGCTCTGAGCAAGTCTGGGCTGGAGAAAAAAACGTGTAATGTAGTCTGTCTTTTGTGAAGCGCTCTTATGTCATTGGGATGGTTCATGCTAGCGGATTTTGCCTGTCACTGCTCTAATCTCATCCTACAAGAATCTGGGACAAAACATTAACTCTTGATGTCAGAAAGCGATATCCATCTTGTAGGTGTATTTCAAAGTATAAAAACTGGAAAGTCGAGGATCAATCTCCGCTTTCGTGCTTGACCATACTGTGTGATCTGAGGCAAATACTTTACTTCCCTCCCTCTTTCCATTCATTATCACACATGAAAGCACCTTCAAAGACGTGTATTTGGGATGTGCGCTGTACAAAAACCTCTTGAATTAATTTAATAGCCTATAAGGTTGCTCCATCTATAATAAGAATTAGATCACAGCTGGCTTGCCTCATCCCAATAGCATTGTCACCAAGTTGGGGCAGGAATATTTCGAAGTGCACATTTAAAGACTTTCACTTGTGATAAATACTTTGCAAGGCTGATATATAATCTGATGTACGAAGGTGAAAACCTTTTGCAAAAGACATTTTTTGTATATCTGAAGATACCTTATCAAATTCCAAGTTGTCTGTTGCCTGATTTACATGGCAAACATTTTCAAAACTCGGCTTGTGCACTTGCCTCGCCCATCTCTATTTGGAATATTACTTACATGCCAGGGATTGCATGATAGGCCAACTTTTCATAGATGACATCGGCCAGTCATGTTCCAGCTACCTTCTCACTTCTTTTAAATCTCGTTTTTGCTTTGAAAATGTACAGTATTGTCCAGCTTTGTTGCATGCGCCATAGTCTTTGTTTTGCTAGCGCTTTTATCACCCACCTATAAGGTGTCTTATCTGTTTAAAGAGGGCCAGCTTTAGCGCTGGTGGTGCCCAGTGCGCCAATGTTTGTTGGAGCCCCCCAATGACCACCTCTGCCACAGATTCCCTCACTACCACCAAGTCTCCATAACAACTCTCTCTCAGATGCATTCAATTAGTTTTATAATGCCACGTATACCAGTGTAGGGTGTCAGAGCACTTTCCATCGCACACACTAAACAGAGACAATCAATCATAGGTGTGTAAATCAGTGTACAGAATATGTTACGTAAGACAGAGGACTACAAAGTGTAGGAGTCACATGTCATCCATACTGTAGACAGTATAGTTTAAGAGTGCTTGGTCTGGAGACGCACAAACTCAGAATTTAAAACAGAACTCCATGGTTGGGGATGCTCTTTAATAATCAGAATTGTTTTCTACCCAAATTAACCTTTTTTTCCCTCATTAGGATAATGAAAGACTTGGAAAAAAATCATAACACTCTCATCTATACCTTGGAGTTTTCATGCAGCTGTTGGTTAAAAGCTCACTGTTCTACTTTAGGATTTTAACTTCTAAACTACAAGTAACAAAAGGATCTCTCAGAAAAAAGCAGTAATCTACTTACCTATTTACATTATACGCTCTTTGTGATCTGCATGGTAGACTTTCTTGGCAGCACACATATTAACCCACTGTGTTAAGTGACCAGGTGTCAAAACATCCACTAGACAAACCTTCGATCTCTCTCCCAAGAAGAAAATTAATCGCCGGAGTTATCTTGACATGTTTGTTTTTGCCTGAGGACAGCAGGTGCTTTTCAATCCATAATATACTTCAAACAGGACGCCCCACCCGAAGTCAGCCCGGTGCGGTAGCACCAGTTGCACCGCCCTAGAGCCGGCCCTTAGTTAAATATATTTTCCTGTATCGAACTCGCGCCCTTTTTAGGTCTCACTCTCACCTGACCCAGCGCATGCGCTGGTCTGGCGAGACTTATTGAGAGGGCTCCAAAAAGTGCTGCCAGCCTAGAGCTACAGTGCATGTGCGCGGGCGATTAGTTTGATCGTGATCGCGTTCGCGATCACTTTCACTTTCGCGGCTCAAAGCCAATAGGTCTCGCTTTTGGGACCTTATAAGTATTTAGTTATGCAACTGTTGCATGGCTAAACACTTATAAGGTCCCAAAGGCGAGACCTATTTGCTATGCCAATGCTTGTTTTGGCTTTGTTTACCGCCGTCTGCTCCCCACCCCTTTCATATCGTCGCGGAACGAGCTCCAACTGCTGTGGGCCACGCTTTCCGCACACCTGACCCGTGCTTACAGCACATTAAGCTACTTCTTCGTACTTAGCCACTAAATAGGGTGAGAAGAAAAGATTCATCAGAGACGGCTGCTCGGATTCTGTTTACTTTGAACGTCAGACGTGAGGTTGGGCGTGACTCCAGGAGACATGCTGGCAGAAGACGTGCCGCCATGGGAACATATGTACTCGCTCACTAATGGCATTATTTGTTACCGATGTTTCAAAGGCTTTATAAAGCAGAGTAAATGCCAGACTTGGTTTCCATTTCCATGAAACCGAATATTCTCAGCAGTCGGGCTGAGAGAGGGTGGTTGGAAGGGCGGCAAATCAGAATCCACAACAGGAGAATTCTCCTCTTCACTGCACATTTGGTACCGCCGCGTGGCCAGGTGTGTTGTCCTGCAATACGATCCTGCTCTCTAGCAGCTCCGGCCAACACCCCAGAATGGGTTCTATTAATCTAATTGCACAAGGTCACTGGACTTAATATACACATGGAAGACAGTAGATAACATCCTCCGCGTACAGTTACTGCACCCCAAAAAGTAAACATTACTGCAACAAGCAGGGCTTTAAGTGGGATGAAAAACTGGGGGGGGGGGGGGGGGGGGGGGAGTCTCTCAAGGAGGCGTGTCCGATGCATTTAAGGTGTGGCTGAAAATGTGTAAGCTTAAAACCCGTGCTTAGCATAGAGTGTCGCCTTACAGGACTTTTGCTGCTTCTGTGATTGAACCCAGCTATATAATCACTGCATGAAATGAAGAAATAGAAGTGCAGGTACTCGATACCAGAGTACCTGCTTGTTTCTGAGAAGTGCCGGTAATCTCCAATTATAAGTATTGCATTTCTCTTGAGAAGTGCCAGTATTCTCCCTCTCAAAATAAAAAAGTACCGGTACTCCGTACTGGACAGTACAGGCCCAATTAAAGCACTGTATATAATACAATAAGTAAGATCACCTACAACAAGCTAGGGCTTTTGGCTTTGTCAATGGCTGTTAGTTGCATAAGATAGATAAGTAACAACTATGGCTTTGTTGCATATAACATTAATAATACTTCCGTTCTGAAATGATGAGACTGTAAAAGAACTAGAACGAGTCTCTTTGAAGTTACATCATAGGCAGTGAAGGGTGGCACTGCTGCAGAGTTAAGATTTTTTTTCATCCCAAGGGTGAGGGCAAAAATGGAGAGCCCGATAGAGACCTGTTTCGGCACTAGTTGTTCAGAACTGCGGGCGCGAAGCACCGCAAGACCCAGGCCCACTTACAGCCCTGGCAACAAGCCAGGACTTGTGCAAACAAAGAAAATTTGTCCGCTGCACGGTTGCATATATATGATGCGTAGACAACAGAGTTTTTCTAATCTTAGGGTAAACCAAAGGCAATCCTAGTAGGGACTAGACCTGCAGTTTGGGGGTCTTTTAGTATATGCCTCCCCAAAAATGATAAACGAAAACTACTAAACCTACCACAAGAATATGGAATGATGGATCGGTCGCACAAATGGGCAGTGATTTTTTTACTACACACATTCACATCTTATTTGAGACCTTTTCTAAAAGGGATACCAGACATTTTCTACACAGCCATTTCAAAGACTGCTGAAGCCTCCATAGCCAAAACACGTGATCAATACTGTGAACCAGTGGCTTTTAAATTTCAGAGTTCAATTGGTTCACATGCAGAGTCATGCAGTGGCTGCCTCTTGAAGGGAGTCAGGGTAGGTGCAAACTGTACACAACAAAGAGAGGGACAGAGGGGCTTTTTCCACTCATAGGGGAGTAGGGGGTCCAGCATAAACGGGGGCCCCAGATGCAGGATTCACAAAATGAAGTTATGCCGTTCCACTGTAAACAGAGTCATAAAGTCAAAGAGAAGGTCGGGTCCAACTAAGTCCACAAGGGGTCAATAGTTGGGAATCCATATGTTGGATCATGGTGCCCTCACATGCCCTTTCAGGTGTCATGCTTCATCATATGGGCTGCTCCTCGTTGGGTCAGCAGTGCAATACCCAACGGGCTCCCTAAAAAGGGGCACTTTATCGGAGATCTTCTATCCAACTGCCGTATGGTGAAGTGCGGGTGTAGGGCCAGAATAGTGTAGATGTGTAGTGGTGGTTTAAAACAGGGTTGGGAGTACCTAGTACGAATTAGTTTTTAGGTCTCGCAAAGGGCAGCGCATGCGCTGCCTCTCCGAGGCATTAAGTAATTAGTATGTTGGCTGAAACTCCGCCCACTGCCAGGTATTTCTGTTGCTGCTTGCCATTAGTTTAACGTTGGCATAGCTGTTGTCATCTGGCTTTTTAGTGGCTGTTGATGTGAGACTGACTTCCGTTTAGTCCGGAAGCAGCAGCGCCTAACTACTGTTTCGGTCCGCTTGTATGTTTAATGTGTTGCTGTGGAGAACTCTTTTATACGATTGTTGCAGCGACGCGTTCAGACCCCTCCCGCCGCCTCCACACAGCATGCCGAAGCGCCTTTATTTATTTCATACCAACTGTGCTTTCAGACCCCTCCCGCCTCCCCATACAGCATGCCGAAGCGCCTTTATTTATGTCATACCAGCGGCGCTTTCAGACCCCTCCCGCCGCCTCCACACAGCATGCCGAAGCGCCTTTATTTATTTCTTATCAGCGGTGCTTTTCAGACCTTGGTGAAGCGCCTTTACTGTTGCAGCAGACCATTCGCGAAACTTTCGGCCGCCCTCCTCTCTGTGTCAGCTCCACGTCATTCTCCAGACAAACATTAAAAACATGGCAGAGTGGCGAAAGACAGAAGAAACGGAGCCAGGTAAACAGAGGCCGCTCCTTTCCTCATGCATGTTCACGGGTGGTTGTTTACTGAACACTGCACTTTAAAAACTTACAGGGGGTGTTTGCCTAAAACCTCTTGGAGGCGGAGCCACACTACGAGAGGCTTTGTGCCCAGCGTGTTGCACTTTGTACTGCTGGCGCCTCTGGTGTGGCTCCTGCCTCAGCAATAAAAGGTAACGTGTTTCCTACGTGAGTGGCCGAGTGTGTGTTTACTCTACTCACAATGCCAGCCTTGGGGTGTCTTGACCACTCTGCTTCATTCGAAATTCCATGTAAGTGCTGCGCTTGTTCTATTCGTCACTCTTGACTTCTTTCAACCTCTGTTCTTAAATCACCCCCTTTCCATCTAATCCTCCCCCTCAGGCGCGCAACGCCCATTGGGCTCAACGGGCTTCAGCACTCCCCCCACACCCCTCCCCGTCGTGTGCATCAGCCCGGGTTGAGACAGCTTCCTGGGAGCGCACGCACACAGACAGATTTTGAGATTATGGCAGCCGCACCCGAGTACTTCACAGGTCTTTAAAAGACCATTTTATTGTTAACGAGGCTTTGTTGTTTTTTTCACTGGCTTCTGTCCGGTGTGTGTGTGAAACGTTTGTGTGTGTGTGTCTTCTGCATATGTTTGAGCTTCTGGTGTGTGTCTGCGTGCATGTTACCTTGTGTGTTTGCGCACCCGCCTGTGTGCATGTGTGCGCGTGTGTATATGTTTATATGCATTTGCTTGTAGCTGTTGGCAATAACCTCGCGGGCAGCTAGCTGCAGCAACAGACATGATGAAGAGCAGAGCTCATTGATAAGCCTGCGGGCCGCCAAGGGGCTGCCTGCCCACGAGGCTGAGCACAGAGTAAAAACACTGCGAGCTGCTGCAGACTCCTCAACACGAGACATCCTGCAGTCTTGTATAATGGGCGATTAAGGCAGCCCCCTAACACCTGTGAACGTGTCCCATCCAAAGTTAATCGCCATGCACTTCAGGATTTAATATCAAGCTTTTGGCTCACCGCTGCCACTATCAGAGTTCTTTAAAAAAAAAATATATTTTGACCCTTCGCCATCCTATATATTTTTGAGAATTCACTTTCTAAGCTACCTATTTAATACATCGCATTCCTTGTTCCCCTGTCACCTTGTAATAGGTGCTACATTCCAGTACAAACATTTTTTTGTTTGAAATCTCTTTAGTTATGCAGATTGTTACTTTCTTACATGTAATCAAGAAGCACCTCAGCTTCCTTGTACAGCTAGAGCAACAAAAAAGTATATATTTTTTCAATTATTTCACAGCATGCTGATTTATTTAGGTTTTGTCATTTCCAATATAGCGCCTTAAGTGAGTCGCTCCTTCGCACTTTCTAAGCTACCCGCTACATTCCATCTTTATATTATGATATGCGAGCTCCCTGTTTTAGGTTGGAAGCGTTTTTCATTGCTCTGTTTTTGAGTTGCATTCTTTTCCTGCCCTTTGGACTGGTTTGACTTACTAAGTCGGTGATTAAGTATTCCCTCATGCTGACTTGTGGATCCCGGCTGTGATACAAGTCCACCTTTACCAGCCCCCCTTGGATAACTTCAAAACGTAAGTTATTGTGTATTGTTTTCAGGACATTTTTTTACACAGTCAGTAAATTATTTATACATGTGTCCTCCTTTGGGCTGTCTTTTTTTTTCAGCGTTTTGGTACATTGAGACTACACCTGTAAAATTAAACGTGCACTAGAAATCTTTCTAAGCATTGTGGCACTTATTTATAGCTTTTTCCTGCTCCACACATCTTCGTGGTGTTTTGAAAATAAGTGTGCCAATTACGGTTTCGGAACCCGTTTTTTTTCCCCAAAATACCTCGCTCTCTAAAAAATGCATTTTCCCTTCTTTCTTTTTGAATTATCTTGCTATAGCACATACAACAAATAATTTTTCACTAAGGTGAGTTTTTCCACACCAGCAAAAGGCGGTGGTATAATGTAGCATGTGTTCTACTGAAAATAGGCAGGCAGGGCCACCATTAATTACAAATACGTAAGACACCACATAAATCCAATTCACACCACAGAATTCCACATCATGCCACAAAATTCAACAGCACACCACATAATTAAACTACAGTACATACCACTCCACAACCCAACCATATCACATAATTACACTTCGTGACACAATCCCACTCCGCATAATTCCAGTACACTCACAAGTCACAACCACATAATTACTATCCACATAATTCCACTGCACACTATGACACAACATTTTCACACAAATACACTGCATACCACACAATTCACCCTAAATTCCACAACTAACAATTCCAATTCAACACACATAATTCCACTCCAATCCACATACATCCAATCCACTCCAAACCAAAACACATACATAAAAGCCATTGCCATTTACAATGCCAATAGCTCTAACTCTAGCAAATGCGAGACCTATTGCATTGCAAATGCTTGTTATTATGGGGGTCTCCTACCCTGATTAAAAACAATGAACAAGGCACTCATCCAAGTGTAATGTCTCGTGTTGGAGTGTCCTATGTTAGAAGATATAGGTCAACATGTTTCTCGTTTCTGATCAGGGGGGCTTGACAGGGGCCCTGGGAGAGAGATTTGTTTAGTTATGTCCCACCCTGCAGTGATCACTGTAATGTATTTTATTTTGTCTTGTCGTAATAAACTTGTAATAAAGTTTGTTTAAAAAATAAATAAATAAGGAAGTCGATAGTCATCTAATTGTCCTTATCAATTGTTCTGCTCGATTTTCCCGGCCTTCTTGTGTTGAAAAGTAATTGAATGTGACTTCAGTCTCTTACCATTCAAGTCTAAGGGTTAGAGTAGTGAATGGAGCCTATTTACTAGGCACTTCGACATGATCCTGTGCTCTTCCCCATAGATCAGGGCTTGCACACATAGCCTAGGGGATAGATTCGTTAGTATCAGGGATAACCTGTCCTGTAGTGAGGGTATTTCATGGAGCCGTGCTGAATTCAGGCCTGGTAGGCCTCAAACGGGAGAGACTCCATCTTTCTTTCTGCTCCGGCAGCTTGGGATGCTTCTAGGTCAAATGTAATGTTTTAGTTATGAGGTGTTATTCGCTTGGAGAGAACCGGTTCAGGCCGGCCCTTATCGAAGGATTGTATTTTTCTTCATGCCGAAGACACTACATCAGGCCGGCCGGCTGGGAACGTGTCCTTGGTACGGGGAGGTACAAGAATTTGGTGGGCGGCAGGTTACGGGCCGGAATTTTCCATGAGGAAACGCACCTCTATATTAGTGAAAGTCTGAGGCAGTTACATGTTCAGTCCGTAGGCGGCATCTAGCCGTTAGCAGTAAAGCTACTACTTATTCCAGGGAAGACAGACGCCATCTTGAAGGCGGAGAAGAACCGAGAGACAGATACTCTCCTAGCAGAATAGCCAGAGAGGAGAGAGTAGCCGATAAGGAAGAGGTCCCAGTGACTCGGAGAAGGGTGAAGAGAACAGCGCATAGTGGTGCAGACATGTATCCGTGACTGCGGAGGTGTGACTTCCAGGCGAGCCGAGGCACAGACGAGAAGGGAACCTAGATGACCACTGAGTGCAGGCTACACACTACTAAGGTGATGTCGACCCTTTCTTATTAGAGTGTACAACTTAATCTTTCCCTGTTCTTTGCAGGTTATGTGTTATATTGTAATGTTATGTGATTGTGTATGCAATGAGTAATAAAGTACCCAGTTTGTAGTGAACCAACATGTGCTGCGTGTTCTTGTATGAGAGGGTAGCCTATTCTTCTAGTCAGCTGCGGCTACATGAACAGATGTTAACCCTGATCAGGTAAGTGGTAACTGAATAAGGGAAAGAGGAGCCCCTCGAACCGGAGAACAGGCTATGCTCGAACTGGCAGTCCTTGTGTGATCGGATGAATAGTGAGACTGATTCCCTTTTTGTATGTTATGGTGATCATAGGATGAACTGTTGTATGAGACTGCCGTCTGGGTAGAGAGGTCTGGATTCGTATGGGATCGCGAGGCCACCACTTGTGATACTGTCGTATGGGCAGAGAGGTCTGGATTCGTATGGGATCGCGAGGCCGCCACTTGTAATACTGTCGTATGGGCAGAGAGGTCTGGATTCGTATGGGATCGCGAGGCCGCCACTTGTGATACTGTCGTATGGGCAGAGAGGTCTGGATTCGTATGGGATCGCGAGGCCGCCGATTGTGCTGAGACTGCCGTCTGGGTAGAGAGGTCTGGATTCGTATGGGATCGCGAGGCCGCCACTTGTGATACTGTCGTATGGGCAGAGAGGTCTGGATTCGTATGGGATCGCGAGGCCGCCACTTGTGCTGAGACTGCCGTCTGGGTAGAGAGGTCTGGATTCGTATGGGATAGCGAGGCCGCCACTTGTGATACTGTCGTATGGGCAGAGAGGTCTGGATTCGTGTGGGATCGCGAGGCCGCCACTTGTGCTGAGACTGCCGTCTGGGTAGAGAGGTCTGGATTCGTATGGGATCGCGAGGCCGCCACTTGTGATACTGTCGTATGGGCAGAGAGGTCTGGATTCGTATGGGATCGCGAGGCCGCCACTTGTGATACTGTCGTATGGGCAGAGAGGTCTGGATTCGTATGGGATCGCGAGGCCGCCACTTGTAATACTGTCGTATGGGCAGAGAGGTCTGGATTCGTATGGGTTCGCGAGGCCGCCACTTGTGATACTGTCGTATGGGCAGAGAGGTCTGGATTCGTATGGGATCGCGAGGCTGCCGATTGTGCTGAGACTGCCGTCTGGGTAGAGAGGTCTGGATTCGTATGGGATCGCGAGGCCGCCACTTGTGATACTGTCGTATGGGCAGAGAGGTCTGGATTCGTATGGGATCGCGAGGCCGCCACTTGTGCTGAGACTGCCGTCTGGGTAGAGAGGTCTGGATTCGTATGGGATAGCGAGGCCGCCACTTGTGATACTGTCGTATGGGCAGAGAGGTCTGGATTCGTATGGGATCGCGAGGCCGCCACTTGTGCTGAGACTGCCGTCTGGGTAGAGAGGTCTGGATTCGTATGGGATCGCGAGGCCGCCACTTGTGATACTGTCGTATGGGCAGAGAGGTCTGGATTCGTATGGGATCGCGAGGCCGCCACTTGTGATACTGTCGTATGGGCAGAGAGGTCTGGATTCGTATGGGATCGCGAGGCCGCCGATTATAAGAGGTCTTGGTATGTATAGTAGGAATTCCCTGTCCTTAGGTGGTAGATATATGTGGTTGCACTATTGTAAATAGGCCCTAGGGAGGGGGTAACGTTCTGGCTGGGTTAGTGAGGCTCTGATGAGCGGGTTCTATCTGATCCGAAAACCCAAGCAGAACATTTGGCGTCACGAACCGTTTACGAAACCTGTGTGCGTTGTGGTTGTATCGTGTTTGCTTTCGGCGCGTGCGTGGTTTCGTTTGTATATTATTTGTCTATAATTGTGTGTGTAGTTTTTTTTCTCTTTCTCTCTTTTCTTTTTTTTCTCTTTTTCTTTCTTTTCCGAGATGTTTTCTAGAAAGTCGAAATCTACTTTTAAGTTGCCCGTTGATATTCCCGGCTGGGTTTCGACGCCTTATGAAGCCTTAGCCCGTGAGTGGGCTGATTCTACTGGTTTGAGTGAGAATTGGAATTCTTTTTTGGAGCTGGCGGAGCCGGCTAATGTGATTACTTGTTTACAAAAGGCGCCGGTATCCAAGGGTGATGAGCTTCCCGTTTTGGGGCGCAGAGGGTGGATTGTTCTGTCTGCGTACAGGATTCTGCATGAGAGGTTGTTGAAATTACAGAAATTGCATAAGGATGTGGAAGCGAACTTTGTTGAGATTCAGAATGCTCATACTTTGTTGCGATGTCAAAATAAATTGCTTGCTGACAAACTTGACACGTACCAAACTATTGCCGAGAGGGCGGCTGTGCGAATTGCTCGTTATAAATACAAGAATCGGCGTGGTCGGGTTTCGACGCGAAAGGTGCGTCTGGTCGTGGCGAAAGCCGGACTGGATTGGAATCCTGATGAATGGGATGGTAATATCTGGAACTCGAGTGATTCTCCTTCCTCGGGTGAGGAGTCTGCCAAGCACGAGTCCTCTCGCTCCGGCCGTGATTGTAAGTCTGCTTCTTGCGCCTCTAATGGTGCACCCCGTGATTGCGCTCGTCCTTCGAGTGGGGTCGATGCTTCTTACACTGATTGTTCCTCTATGTGTACTGGTCGAGCTCCTTGTGATGCTCGTCCCGTGGTCTCGGTGCATCCAGTTTTTCGGCGGAAGTTGCAGCAGGCTCCCGGTGCTCCGAATGGTATTGCTTTAGACTCTTTGGAGGATTTTACTCAACAAGAAATTAGTGATATTTTGCAGCGATTTCGGCAGCGAGCTGGTGAGACCCTACTCACATGGATGGTGCGCCTTTATGAACTGGGCGCTGCTGGCATTATGTTGGATGTTGGCGATTGTTTGAAGTTTTGTTCCTTGAGTTCGGATTCTACTGTACAGGATCATTTTCGTAACTTTAATGGTGGTGGTCAAATTTCTTTGCTTCAATTGGCGACTGAGGGTTGTAATCAAAAATATCCTACTGAGTCTGACTGGCCTGTGAATGACAAACCGTGGTATACTTTGCGCGATGCTGCACAACGTCTCAAAGAGGAGGTGATGAAAACGGCAATTTTTCTGAATACTGCTGAC
The DNA here is from genome assembly GCF_964204655.1 of Triturus cristatus. NCBI lineage: Eukaryota > Metazoa > Chordata > Amphibia > Caudata > Salamandridae > Triturus > Triturus cristatus. The sequence goes on along the minus strand of NC_140590.1, from coordinate 459,267,402 downwards.
AGGTTGCTTGATGGTTTGTTGACATCTTCTGTGCGGAATCGTATTATTCGTTCTTCCCCTGTTGCTTATAAGCAGGTCATGATGACTTTATTGATCAATCAGACTGGTAACATATTATCTATGGTGCTGGAATCGGTACGCCAACTCGGTGAGTTGGGTGAGTGGTTTAAACCTGAACGGCAATCCCGGCCTGACACTCGTACTCCTGGTGACAATAAACTTACTAGACGTGATATGTTTTTTGGTCTTATGGCCGATGGTGTGCGGAAGGAGGACATTGACGGTGAGACTACTTCTCGTTTGTGGGAAATGTTTCGCAAACGTGGCTTGGATCGAAAGGAGGGTGCCCGGCGTGTTCGGACGACTGAGTGTGATCGTGGTTTTTTTGACGGTAGCGGTGATGACGACCGCCGTGGGCGCTCTGATCGTCGTGATGATCGACGTTATGTATGTGATTTGTCCCCCCGTCGTGAGAGAGACAGAGAGAGAGAGGGGGAAAGAGAAAGGGGGAGAGAGGATTATGTTAACAGCAGACGTAGAGATGATAGGGATCAATCCCCTGAGTTGAGAAGGAGAGAGGATCGACACAGATTGGCCGATCGAAACCTGCAGTACAATGCAGAGGACAGGAATCCATTTCGTAATGGAGATGGATATGAACAGGAGGTATCGATACCTGAGAAACGTGAGAGTCTTTATCCTGATTTATCCTGGTACACAGAACGCAGTAAAAATGACTAGGAAATAGGTCAAGCTCCAGTACACAGATGGGCTCACAGAGATAATAGACCCTATGTAGATATTGATATTTATTGGAGACATCGTAATATCCAAAGGGCCCGAGCATTGGTAGATACAGGAGCGGAGGCCACTCTTATTCATGGAAAATCAAAGAAGTTTAAAGGTCAGCCTTTTACAATTACCGGATTAGGTGGAAAGGAAACTCCCGCAGTTCAAACTTTACTTGAAATGAGAATAGGTAGAATTCCTAGAAAAGAATACTCTGTATTAGTGGTACCACTCTTAGAATTCATAATTGGAATTGATATTTTGAAAGGAATGACTTTGCACTTAGATGATGGATGTTACCAATTTGGAACTAAACATTATATATCGTCCAGGCCTGTACGGGTTGGTCGTTTAAGAATGCCCCCATAAAAGTTCCCCAGGCGACAAAAGTGGTTCGTCAGAAGCAGTATCGTATTCCAGGTGGTCATGAAGAGATTAGTACGACTATTCAGGAGTTGGTGGATGCAGGAGTTATAACCCCAGTTACTTCTGCTTGGAATAATCCTGTTTGGCCTGTACGTAAGAGTGATAATTCTTGGCGCATGACTGTTGATTATCGAGAATTGAATAGACACACACCCTCTTTGACTGTTGCAGTACCGGATGTTATTACCCTAATTGAAAGAGTCCAAAAACATCCAGGTACATGGTATGCGTCCATTGATATTGCTAATGCTTTCTTTTCGATTCCGATTGCCCCTGAGTGTCAGGAACAATTCAGTTTTACGTGGAACGGGCGTCAGATGACGTTTAGAAGTCTTCCCCAGGGCTATGTGCATAGTCCTACGATATGTCACCGGCTGGTGGCAGAGCATTTGGCTGAGGTACCGGTTCATCCGCAAATTCAGATATGTCACTATATTGATGATATTTTGATCAAAGGCGAAACACAAGAGGAAGTTCAGACCCAATTGGACAGAGTCATTGAGTGCCTGCGTGAGAAAGGTTGGGAAATCAACCCGGATAAATTACAAGGTCCGTCCCAGGCTGTGAAATTTTTGGGTATTAATTGGCATGAGGGGCACCGAGAAGTGATCCCTCAGGTTAAACAGAAAATTCTTGATTTTGCAGTTCCGAGGAATAGGAAAGAAGCCCAAAGCTTCATTGGTTTGTTTGGTTTTTGGCGCCAGCATATTCCTCATTTGAGTCAAATATTGGCCCCTTTGTACCATGTCACTCGTAAAAAGAATGCATTTGAATGGGATAAACCACAGCAAGATGCGTTCAGTCTGGCAAAAGAAGCAATTCAGCATGCTCTGGATTTATGGCCTGTATGTGATGGTGATGTGGATTTGAATGTGTCTGTACAAGGCCTTTATGCGAATTGGAGTTTGTGGCAGAAACAAGGCAAGAGTAGAGTACCGTTAGGTTTCTGGACCAAAAAGTTACCTGATGCTGGTGAGCGTTATACACCTTTTGAGAAACAGTTACTTGCATGTTATTGGGCTCTGGTGGATACCGAGCATTTGACTTTGGGACATGATATAGTTTTGCGACCTGAAATTCCTATCATGCAGTGGGTTATGAGTTCGCCGAAAACTCACCGAATTGGACACGCTCAAGAAGCGAGTGTGATTAAATGGAAATGGTATATACAAGACAGGGCACGTGTGGGACAAAAAGGAGTTGCATCTTTGCATGAGCAGGTGGCACGGGCGCCATCGACTGAGACTGAGAGTGAATGTTCCGTACCTTTAGTACAGGAGTCTCCTGTTCAGTGGGGTAGACCTTTTGATGATTTGTCCGCAGAGGACAGAAACCATGTCTGGTTTACGGATGGTTCAGCAAGGTTCATAGGGACGAAACGGCATTGGAAGGCGGTGTCCTATAATCCGATCACACAAAAATTGCTGAGTACAACTGGTGAGGGTAAGAGCAGTCAATTTGCTGAACTCTATGCTGTTTATCAAGTTCTGAAACAAGAGTTACCTGGCACATGTCATATTTTCACCGATTCTTGGTCTACTGCCAATGGACTGGCAGTTTGGTTACCGACTTGGCATTCCCATAGTTGGAAAATCCATTCAAAAGAACTGTGGGGAAAAGAATTATGGCAGGAGATTTGGGAAATGCTCCCACAGAGTACTGTTACAATCTTCCATGTGGATGCTCATACCCCGATAGACTCTCTTGACAAATTCTTTCATAACATTGCAGATGAGAAATCTAAAATTGCTGAGGCAGTGGTGGACAGGCAAGATTCTGATATTGCGGGATTGGCGAAATGGGCCCACCAGAAAGCAGGACACTTTGGAGAGAAAGCCACTAGCAGGTGGGCTGCTGATCGAGGAATTTATATTCCCCTAGATTTAATCAAAAATGTTATTCTACATTGTCCCATTTGTCAGCATATCAGGCAGCGCAAAGTGCCCCAAATTGTTAAAGGTCATTTACATCGCGGGAAATTGCCCGCTCAAATTTGGCAGATTGATTACATCGGTCCACTTCCTATGAGTAGGAATTGTCAATATGTTTGCACTATTGTTGATACATACAGTGGCCTGTTGGTGGCCCTTCCCTGTAAGCAAGCTACCCAATTGAATACTATTAAAACATTGGAATTGATTATGATGTATTATGGTGTGCCATTCCAAATTCAATCTGATAATGCATCCCATTTTCGTGGAAGATTGGTACAGGAATTCTGTGTGGAAAACAATATTGAATGGGTGTTTCATATACCATATTATCCACAGGCCTCGGGTCTTGTGGAGAGGTTGAATGGACTGCTGAAAGATCAGTTACGTAAATTAACAGATGACAAGTATAAGAATTGGCGAGACTTTTTGCCTCAAGCGCTATTGATTTTGAATAACCGTCCTTTTCTAAATGCTGAATCCCCACTTATGCGTTTGTTTCCTCCGAATGTTGATGCTAAGCCCAATGAAATCAGAGAGACTGTGATGTACTGGGAGATTACTCCCGGAGCTTTGGCTCCATGTAGAGCGACCCCAGGGTCGGCAGGTTTAGACTTGCATGCCATGGATGACACCGTTATAAAAAGTAAGGATCGAGTCATCATTGAAACTGGTGTTGGTGTTCATATACCAACTGGGAATTTCGGATTAATCGCCCCTAGATCGGGGCTGGCTGTAAAAGGCATTCAGGTGCTTGGAGGAATCATTGATAGTGATTATCAGGGAGAGATTAAGGTGCTCCTGCTGAATAGCAGTGAGGTTGACTTACTGATACACCAAACTGACCGAGTGGCTCAATTGCTAATAATGCCTGTTTTCAGTGGTGAGATCACAAAAGGCACTGCCCCAACGTTGCTAACTGTACGAGGCCAGAAAGGTTTTGGCTCCACAGATAATCCTGGGGCCAGAGTTTGGGTGCAGTCGCCTAAGAATCCCCCTGAACAAGCAGAAGTCATTGCAACCGGTCAAGACAACACCATTTTAGTTATGAGACCAGGGAAAGATAGCTGGGAAGCAGTCCCGGCTGACAAATGTTACTTACGAGAATGAATAATGCCTGTATTTGATTCTCTTTCAGATCATTCTTTGGACTGTTGCTGCAGGATGTGTCGGCGTTGGACTCCTTTTGGGCTGGTACGACGAGAGAGGAGGGATCCCATCAACCCGGGCTGAGTTGAGAACCCGAGTGTCGCGTTCCTTCGCTGCGTGGGATTCGTCGTCGAACTTTTGGACTACGTTAGCCAAACGAGTAACTAAAGCCCCTCATTTCTGCTTGACACCGATGAGATCGGTGACTGACATTCTAGCGACTTGTTTAGTTGCTGTCCCTGCTTCATTGGAGACTTTGACTCATATTTTTAATATATCGAATGCTCGCCCCAATGTTCTTCTGGGCGATTTTGCTACCCACGAGTATTGCCCCTTGTGTACTGTACTGTCAGACCCGATACCCCCCATCCAGTCCCAAATAGTTACCTATAATATCACACAGGGTGATTTGTGTTTTTCCCTTACTTGTGATCCTAGTGCGATTTCTGAATGTATGCGTTTAAGATTGAAAGGTGCCACTTCATTCACCGCTCATGAACGTACTTTGTGCCTTCAAAGGACACCGAAAACATGTACTTCTGTTCAGAATAACATGACTTGCAAGAGTTTGGTAGTTACCGCCAGTCATTATCGCACGATGTTACTACCTGCCGGATGGCTTTTCTCATGTGGTAATACTTCCTGGCCATATATCCCCGCAAATATTTCTGGAGGCCCTTGTGCCATTACTAGACTGAGCTTGTTGATGTTTTCATCACATCCAAATGCCAACTCTCGTGTGATTCGAGATACAGTGAGGTTACAGGAGGATTGTGACTCATCTTTGCATTTATATTCCAAGTCTGAATACCTTAGCCTGGCTATTTCAATTGTTGGTGTTCCTGCTTTGGCAGTTTATAATGCCAAATCTATTGGGAAAATGGCCTGCTGGATGGTAAAATCCATTAATCATACTTCTACAGTCCTGTCTGACATGCTATTAGACGCCCAGGGTGAACGAAGGGCTATCTTGCAAAATCGAGCGGCCATTGATTATCTTTTGCTTAAACATGGACACGATTGTTCTGATTTTGAGGGTCTTTGTTGTTTTAACTTGTCTGATCATACAAAATCCATTCAAGCTCACATTGATAAACTACATGACTTGACAGAAGAAGTTAGAAAACACATTGACCAGGGCTGGTTTGACTGGCTCTTTAATTGGTTACCTGATTTGCATATGTTACGTCAGATATTAGGAGGTATTCTGATTACTATCGGCATTTTGATTTCTATCTGTTGCTTTATTCAGTGTATTCCTTCACTACTTCAATTCTGCACACCTGGTACTAGACATAGATCAGTTAGTCTTGCTTCATATTATTCTTCCACAGATATTAGTTCTGTTTAATGAATGTATAATAGACTGAAGTCAAGGGTGAAATGTTCTGCTCGATTTTCCCGGCCTTCTTGTGTTGAAAAGTAATTGAATGTGACTTCAGTCTCTTACCATTCAAGTCTAAGGGTTAGAGTAGTGAATGGAGCCTATTTACTAGGCACTTCGACATGATCCTGTGCTCTTCCCCATAGATCAGGGCTTGCACACATAGCCTAGGGGATAGATTCGTTAGTATCAGGGATAACCTGTCCTGTAGTGAGGGTATTTCATGGAGCCGTGCTGAATTCAGGCCTGGTAGGCCTCAAACGGGAGACACTCCATCTTTCTTTCTGCTCCGGCAGCTTGGGATGCTTCTAGGTCAAATGTAATGTTTTAGTTATGAGGTGTTATTCGCTTGGAGAGAACCGGTTCAGGCCGGCCCTTATCGAAGGATTGTATTTTTCTTCATGCCGAAGACACTACATCAGGCCGGCCGGCTGGGAACGTGTCCTTGGTACGGGGAGGTACAAGAATTTGGTGGGCGGCAGGTTACGGGCCGGAATTTTCCATGAGGAAACGCACCTCTATATTAGTGAAAGTCTGAGGCAGTTACATGTTCAGTCCGTAGGCGGCATCTAGCCGTTAGTAGTAAAGCTACTACTTATTCCAGGGAAGACAGACGCCATCTTGAAGGCGGAGAAGAACCGAGAGACAGATACTCTCCTAGCAGAATAGCCAGAGAGGAGAGAGTAGCCGATAAGGAAGAGGTCCCAGTGACTCGGAGAAGGGTGAAGAGAACAGTGCATAGTGGTGCAGACATGTATCCGTGACTGCGGAGGTGTGACTTCCAGGCGAGCCGAGGCACAGACGAGAAGGGAAGCTAGATGACCACTGAGTGCAGGCTACACACTACTAAGGTGATGTCGACCCTTTCTTATTAGAGTGTACAACTTAATCTTTCACTGTTCTTTGCAGGTTATGTGTTATATTGTAATGTTATGTGATTGTGTATGCAATGAGTAATAAAGTACCCAGTTTGTAGTGAACCAACATGTGCTGCGTGTTCTTGTATGAGAGGGTAGCCTATTCTTCTAGTCAGCTGCGGCTACATGAACAGATGTTAACCCTGATCAGGTAAGTGGTAACTGAATAAGGGAAAGAGGAGCCCCTCGAACCGGAGAACAGGCTATGCTCGAACTGGCAGTCCTTGTGTGATCGGATGAATAGTGAGACTGATTCCCTTTTTGTATGTTATGGTGATCATAGGATGAACTGTTGTATGAGACTGCCGTCTGGGTAGAGAGGTCTGGATTCGTATGGGATCGCGAGGCCGCCACTTGTGATACTGTCGTATGGGCAGAGAGGTCTGGATTCGTATGGGATCGCGAGGCCGCCACTTGTAATACTGTCGTATGGGCAGAGAGGTCTGGATTCGTATGGGATCGCGAGGCCGCCACTTGTGATACTGTCGTATGGGCAGAGAGGTCTGGATTCGTATGGGATCGCGAGGCCGCCGATTGTGCTGAGACTGCCGTCTGGGTAGAGAGGTCTGGATTCGTATGGGATCGCGAGGCCGCCACTTGTGATACTGTCGTATGGGCAGAGAGGTCTGGATTCGTATGGGATCGCGAGGCCGCCACTTGTGCTGAGACTGCCGTCTGGGTAGAGAGGTCTGGATTCGTATGGGATAGCGAGGCCGCCACTTGTGATACTGTCGTATGGGCAGAGAGGTCTGGATTCGTGTGGGATCGCGAGGCCGCCACTTGTGCTGAGACTGCCGTCTGGGTAGAGAGGTCTGGATTCGTATGGGATCGCGAGGCCGCCACTTGTGATACTGTCGTATGGGCAGAGAGGTCTGGATTCGTATGGGATCGCGAGGCCGCCACTTGTGATACTGTCGTATGGGCAGAGAGGTCTGGATTCGTATGGGATCGCGAGGCCGCCGATTATAAGAGGTCTTGGTATGTATAGTAGGAATTCCCTGTCCTTAGGTGGTAGATATATGTGGTTGCACTATTGTAAATAGGCCCTAGGGAGGGGGTAACGTTCTGGCTGGGTTAGTGAGGCTCTGATGAGCGGGTTCTATCTGATCCGAAAACCCAAGCAGAACATTTGGCGTCACGAACCGTTTACGAAACCTGTGTGCGTTGTGGTTGTATCGTGTTTGCTTTTGGCGCGTGCGTGGTTTCGTTTGTATATTATTTGTCTATAATTGTGTGTGTAGTTTTTTTTCTCTTTCTCTCTTTTCTTTTTGTCTCTTTTTCTTTCTTTTCCGAGATGTTTTCTAGAAAGTCGAAATCTACTTTTAAGTTGCCCGTTGATATTCCCGGCTGGGATTCGACGCCTTATGAAGCCTTAGCCCGTGAGTGGGCTGATTCTACTGGTTTGAGTGAGAATTGGAATTCTTTTTTGGAGCTGGCGGAGCCGGCTAATGTGATTACTTGTTTACAAAAGGAGCCGGTATCCAAGGGTGATGAGCTTCCCGTTTTGGGGCGCAGAGGGTGGATTGTTCTGTCTGCGTACAGGATTCTGCATGAGAGGTTGTTGAAATTACAGAAATTGCATAAGGATGTGGAAGCGAACTTTGTTGAGATTCAGAATGCTCATACTTTGTTGCGATGTCAAAATAAATTGCTTGCTGACAAACTTGACACGTACCAAATTATTGCCGAGAGGGCGGCTGTGCGAATTGCTCGTTATAAATACAAGAATCGGCGTGGTCGGGTTTCGACGCGAAAGGTGCGTCTGGTCGTGGCGAAAGCCGGACTGGATTGGAATCCTGATGAATGGGATGGTAATATCTGGAACTCGAGTGATTCTCCTTCCTCGGGTGAGGAGTCTGCCAAGCGCGAGTCCTCTCGCTCCGGCCGTGATTGTAAGTCTGCTTCTTGCGCCTCTGATGGTGCACCCCGTGATTGCGCTCGTCCTTCGAGTGGGGTCGATGCTTCTTACACTGATTGTTCCTCTATGTGTACTGGTCGAGCTCCTTGTGATGCTCGTCCCGCGGTCTCGGTGCATCCAGTTTTTCGGCGGAAGTTGCAGCAGGCTCCCGGTGCTCCGAATGGTATTGCTTTAGACTCTTTGGAGGATTTTACTCAACAAGAAATTAGTGATATTTTGCAGCGATTTCGGCAGCGAGCTGGTGAGACCTTACTCACATGGATGGTGCGCCTTTATGAACTGGGCGCTGCTGGCATTATGTTGGATGTTGGCGATTGTTTGAAGTTTTGTTCCTTGAGTTCGGATTCTACTGTACAGGATCATTTTCGTAACTTTAATGGTGGTGGTCAAATTTCTTTGCTTCAATTGGCGACTGAGGGTTGTAATCAAAAATATCCTACTGAGTCTGACTGGCCTGTGAATGACAAACCGTGGTATACTTTGCGCGATGCTGCACAACGTCTCAAAGAGGAGGTGATGAAAACGGCAATTTTTCTGAATACTGCTGACAGGTTGCTTGATGGTTTGTTGACATCTTCTGTGCGGAATCGTATTATTCGTTCTTCCCCTGTTGCTTATAAGCAGGTCATGATGACTTTATTGATCAATCAGACTGGTAACATATTATCTATGGTGCTGGAATCGGTACGCCAACTCGGTGAGTTGGGTGAGTGGTTTAAACCTGAACGGCAATCCCGGCCTGACACTCGTACTCCTGGTGACAATAAACTTACTAGACGTGATATGTTTTTTGGTCTTATGGCCGATGGTGTGCGGAAGGAGGACATTGACGGTGAGACTACTTCTCGTTTGTGGGAAATGTTTCGCAAACGTGGCTTGGATCGAAAGGAGGGTGCCCGGCGTGTTCGGACGACTGAGTGTGATCGTGGTTTTTTTGACGGTAGCGGTGATGACGACCGCCGTGGGCGCTCTGATCGTCGTGATGATCGACGTTATGTACGTGATTTGTCCCCCCGTCGTGAGAGAGACCGAGAGAGAGAGGGGGAAAGAGAAAGGGGGAGAGAGGATTATGTTAACAGCAGACGTAGAGATGATAGGGATCAATCCCCTGAGTTGAGAAGGAGAGAGGATCGACACAGATTGGCCGATCGAAACCTGCAGTACAATGCAGAGGACAGGAATCCATTTCGTAATGGAGATGGATATGAACAGGAGGTATCGATACCTGAGAAACGTGAGAGTCTTTATCCTGATTTATCCTGGTACACAGAACGCAGTAAAAATGACTAGGAAATAGGTCAAGCTCCAGTACACAGATGGGCTCACAGAGATAATAGACCCTATGTAGATATTGATATTTATTGGAGACATCGTAATATCCAAAGGGCCCGAGCATTGGTAGATACAGGAGCGGAGGCCACTCTTATTCATGGAAAATCAAAGAAGTTTAAAGGTCAGCCTTTTACAATTACCGGATTAGGTGGAAAGGAAACTCCCGCAGTTCAAACTTTACTTGAAATGAGAATAGGTAGAATTCCTAGAAAAGAATACTCTGTATTAGTGGTACCACTCTTAGAATTCATAATTGGAATTGATATTTTGAAAGGAATGACTTTGCACTTAGATGATGGATGTTACCAATTTGGAACTAAACATTATATATCGTCCAGGCCTGTACGGGTTGGTCGTTTAAGAATGCCCCCCATAAAAGTTCCCCAGGCGACAAAAGTGGTTCGTCAGAAGCAGTATCGTATTCCAGGTGGTCATGAAGAGATTAGTACCACTATTCAGGAGTTGGTGGATGCAGGAGTTATAACCCCAGTTACTTCTGCTTGGAATAATCCTGTTTGGCCTGTACGTAAGAGTGATAATTCTTGGCGCATGACTGTTGATTATCGAGAATTGAATAGACACACACCCTCTTTGACTGTTGCAGTACCGGATGTTATTACCCTAATTGAAAGAATCCAAAAACATCCAGGTACATGGTATGCGTCCATTGATATTGCTAATGCTTTCTTTTCGATTCCGATTGCCCCTGAGTGTCAGGAACAATTCAGTTTTACGTGGAACGGGCGTCAGATGACGTTTAGAAGTCTTCCCCAGGGCTATGTGCATAGTCCTACGATATGTCACCGGCTGGTGGCAGAGCATTTGGCTGAGGTACCGGTTCATCCGCAAATTCAGATATGTCACTATATTGATGATATTTTGATCCAAGGCGAAACACAAGAGGAAGTTCAGACCCAATTGGACAGAGTCATTGAGTGCCTGCGTGAGAAAGGTTGGGAAATCAACCCGGATAAATTACAAGGTCCGTCCCAGGCTGTGAAATTTTTGGGTATTAATTGGCATGAGGGGCACCGAGAAGTGATCCCTCAGGTTAAACAGAAAATTCTTGATTTTGCAGTTCCGAGGAATAGGAAAGAAGCCCAAAGCTTCATTGGTTTGTTTGGTTTTTGGCGCCAGCATATTCCTCATTTGAGTCAAATATTGGCCCCTTTGTACCATGTCACTCGTAAAAAGAATGCATTTGAATGGGATAAACCACAGCAAGATGCGTTCAGTCTGGCAAAAGAAGCAATTCAGCATGCTCTGGATTTATGGCCTGTATGTGATGGTGATGTGGATTTGAATGTGTCTGTACAAGGCCTTTATGCGAACTGGAGTTTGTGGCAGAAACAAGGCAAGAGTAGAGTACCGTTAGGTTTCTGGACCAAAAAGTTACCTGATGCTGGTGAGCGTTATACACCTTTTGAGAAACAGTTACTTGCATGTTATTGGGCTCTGGTGGATACCGAGCAATTGACTTTGGGACATGATATAGTTTTGCGACCTGAAATTCCTATCATGCAGTGGGTTATGAGTTCGCCGAAAACTCACCGAATTGGACACGCTCAAGAAGCGAGTGTGATTAAATGGAAATGGTATATACAAGACAGGGCACGTGTGGGACAAAAAGGAGTTGCATCTTTGCATGAGCAGGTGGCACGGGCGCCATCGACTGAGACTGAGAGTGAATGTTCCGTACCTTTAGTACAGGAGTCTCCTGTTCAGTGGGGTAGACCTTTTGATGATTTGTCCGCAGAGGACAGAAACCATGTCTGGTTTACGGATGGTTCAGCAAGGTTCATAGGGACGAAACGGCATTGGAAGGCGGTGTCCTATAATCCGATCACACAAAAATTGCTGAGTACAACTGGTGAGGGTAAGAGCAGTCAATTTGCTGAACTCTATGCTGTTTATCAAGTTCTGAAACAAGAGTTACCTGGCACATGTCATATTTTCACCGATTCTTGGTCTACTGCCAATGGACTTGAGGAAATATGAATTTTGTGATCAGTTATGTCCCCTATCGTAGACCCCAACGGCTCCATGTGCATGCTATAAGTACATGTATGTTCCCTCCTGCTCCAGTTCTGAAGACGCAAACATATGTGCGTCCGCCGTCAACATGTCCTCTTTCAGATCCGCCATGAATGGGTCAGATATTCCATTCCTAAGTATGAAAGGCCACCGACTTTATGTGGTTCACTTTCCACATTTCACAGATTCAGGCGAGTAGGCCCGAATTCTGTCATCAAGCCTTTTCCTGCCTTCTGCCTCTGAAAGCTCCAGTCTGAGCCCGCATCTGTGACCATGAACTTTGTCTTACTCCCTGCGCGGCTAACGGTGCCTGATCCAGCCTGTCGCCTGCCAAAACCTGTATTTCACCTTCGAGATTATCTCCTTCGCTCCTCATCCGATGCATTCCTGTCTAGTAGTTTAGGTAAACATTCTTCCAGCTCCCGTGCAAAGGGCCAGGCCTCGCTGCCCTCATGCAAATAATTCATAGCCCCGTTACCATGGAATATTCCTACCCCCTCGCATCTAGTGTAGACACTTAGACGCTTGTACACGCACTAACAGTCAGTATAGTCAGTATAGAATAAGATTCTATCCTAAGAGACCTCTCTTTTTGGATAACACAGTTCTTTAAACATAGGATATTAGATATGATTCGGGATTAGGTTGACATAACCCCAGACTTCTGTCTCCACATGTAGAGCTAAATGTCAAGTCCCCTTCACCCTCTCGTTGCACGTCAATCACACGTCATGCGGCTGCGCGCGCATCTCTGCCAACTATTTCTGCTGACATTGCAGGATTCTCTTATGGATCCACCCACTTATGACATCATGTATGATGACGTTTATTAAATTACGCCCTCTATTAGCTACGTATGCACCTTTTATCAGCTGTTACGCCTCTTGCATCTGTTTTTACTGTAATGTATTTTCTATAAAACTGCCTATCTGTCAATAATATATGCTCCCTTCCTTCCTGAACTTTCGTGGTGATGGAATAGAAGGCCCACAATTCGAATTGTCTTCCTTTGTATAGGAATAAAGCATTTTAAACCTCTAATACCACGGATTCTGCCTCTTATATTTACTGAGTTATTCATGATAGACTTTACCGCATAAAAAAATAGTACCGGTAACGAAATATTTACCACATAAATTGGCGCCCGAATAGGGACACTTTCTCATCTCACGCGCCGGCGGTGCGTTGCAGGCCCGGTCTCCTGCCACAGCTGAACGGACAAAAACGCGTACCCGCAGGATTTCCTGTATCTCCCTCCGGCCAAGCGGGGACGACTGAGGCTGCGATCAACACCCAGACGAGGCGGTGAGAAGTGCGAAGTATCCCGACCAGAGCCTAGCTGAGAGAGCAAGATCCGAGGTATACAGAGTCCCGCCAGGTTCCGAAGTTCCGAGTCCAGTCGAGTCCAGTCGAGTCGAGTCCAGTCCGGTCCAGTTTCAGTTCCGTTCCGAGGCCTTCCGTTCCGAGCTACCCGGTGAGTACCATTACCGGGGAGGCATTTTACGTGCACATAGTCTGTGCCGGTCAAGACGGGTTTGGGTACACAAATCCGGTCTGCACTGTTTCAGCAGTGTATCTGTACTGTTTAGCAGTATATATAGTAATATAGTATGTCTTGAATATAAATAAGTATTATCTAGTGTCAGTATAATGTCAATAACTAGTTTTCTATTAGTTATCATTGTTCGTTAAAACTGTTAAGCGTTAAATGTTTTAATACGTTCTATATATTGTGGTGTGAATGACTGTTCATTATTGTGTTTTCTCGTATAAAGTGTGTTCTAGAAACAAGATCTAAAAATGCCGCTCTTTTCGAAACTAAGACAGATCAAAACTAGAAAAGGTGTACTCGAAGAAGCCGTTCCCATCCCACCTAGGGACACTCCAGGATACTTTATGTATCACAAGCATGGTCTAGATGCCGTATTATTTCTTGATTTATGGGTGGACTACACCAAAGAATTACCAGAGAGTCAGAGATGGCCCGCAGCGGGGACCTGGGATGCAGATTGCATCATGAGAGTAGAAGAAGAATTATGGAAAAAGAAAGCCAGACAGTCACAGAAAGATGCCATTGAATTATGGCGTAAAGAATCATATAGACGTACAGAAAAAGCACTCAGACAGGAAGAGAAAGGTAGAGAGAATTCAAATAAAACACGAGAAAATCTATTACTTGAGGAAGGTACCCGAGTAAACTCAGAACAAGTAGATAGACAAAGAAACGCCCTTATGAATGGTATGTATCCACTTCTGGCCGAAGGGTTACCTAAGGCTACTCAGGAAATACCAAAAGACTTGCCACCTCCATTGTTTCCGATAAAAGCACATCCCAAATCACATCCCAAAACAGCAAAGGACGTTTTTCTTTCGTCCTATTTAGATGACGCAGCTCCCGAGTATGCTAATGCCATACCACCCACACCGCTTGCCGATGGTGTTCAACACCAAGAGCATCCGTCTGTATCCCCGCAACTACAAACTCCTACACAAGTTCCAACAGACCCGTCCGTTTCTACAGTTTTTCCTGCATCTACAATCTCTATCCTACACCCAACGAATCCTTTCGTGCCTAGCACCTCAGACGGTGCTACAGGAGGTACGACAGACATGTTTGCCACTCCGCCGCGAAATAAACAGACTCTTAGAGATTTAGCCCTCCAACGTACGCCCAAACTAGCAAATCCCGACATGCTTAAGGAACTTCTAGTAGATTGTAGATATGATCCTGTGCCCGGTAAACGGGACGAAATGCTGCTGTCATCATTACGTATTCGACGAGCTGCAATATATTTAACGAAGCTACCAGGAATGACTACACATTTAGAAAATATGTATCACTTTGTCCAGTCAGGGCGAAGTCCTGAAAGTATTAGCAGAGCCATGGAGTACCAGAAAGCGGAGGTACAGGGACAACTGTTACGTTTCCTCATAAACTGTGTAATCAGAAATCAAGACCGGCCTGGGGTAAATCCGGAAGAAATGCAAAAACTTGTCACTTGGGGTCAGCATATATCAGAAGGGAGACATGATAAACAGTTATGTATAGTCGCTATGTACCGAAAGATCCGCAAAGAAGTAGAACGAATACACGAAGAAAGATTAGAGGTAGACGCCGCCAACCTAAACAGAGAAGAGGAGGAGCAAGAGTCAGAGCAAGTAGAAACGATAGCTTATGTAGGTAGAGGAAGACCCCATAATAATACCAAAGGTTTTAATGATCCGGTACGTCCAATACGTCCAGAATATAATAGACATTTTCCAAACCCTATGTTAAATACAAAATCCCCCGAACACTTATTCCAAGCCGCTGATAAATTACTCCGAGATCGAAGGGGGTACCACATGCTCGATTCCATGGACGAGCAAGAATTAGCCAGGTCAGCAGTACAATGGGCTGACAGCCCCAGCGAATACAATGACGATGTACTTGCACACACGTTTCTGAACCTAGATCCATATGAACAGCGTTTAGCTAGTATATACATGATTCAACACCTCCTTATATTATATAAAAGCCAACACTCCGATCCAGGACCCTTACCTGACATATTGACAGAACTACTCACGAACATATGGAAAGGGTCAGGCACTGATTTGATTAAAGAAATACTAGAATCCCGAAACCAATATTTAAATTTCGTATGTCCAGAACACGTTCCAGTTCCCATAATGGGAAGAAAAATGTATCACATAGATAGACAGAACCCGTTACGCGAAGTGCACCCAATAAAAGGTGCCGGTGATAATTTTACACGCGTATTTGTGTACACACCTATAACTAAATTAGAATTATTAGAAATGAAGAAAGTAGTACCCAGCCATGACAAAGACCCAGCAGGTTTCCACCGTGAGATAAAAGACATGTTACTCATGGGAGAGTATACCTACCCCGACATTATGAAAATATTAAAAGTCCTACTACCCGCCGGTGTTTATGAGAAACTCAAAGAAAAAGAATGGGAGGTGGGAGACCAAAAGATAGATTGGACAGCATTAGAAAACGAAGAAAAGGCCCGAGCTGCAGGAGCAGGGCTTGGGGAAAAGACTACAGCACTAGCAGGATTACTAATACAGGTACTGCCACGTTTATTAACTACGAAAAAGGAAGACTGGGGTGCAATCTCAGCCTGTAAGCAAAAGCCAGACGAAGATACTAGTGATTTCTATTCCCGATTTGAAAAATGTTTTGGTATAAATAGTGGCATAAAAGCCAGTAGTGAGTCATACCCACATCTGTTTGTGACAAAATTAGTTGAAAATTCTCTGATACAAGTTAAGAATAGAGTATTGAAATTCGAAAGTACCTGGCAAGGTAATACCCCATCACAGATGTTACAGATGTTACAATATCATCACAATAGAATTAGAGAAGAACAAGAACACGAACAAAGACGTATGAAAGATACAAAAATGAAAATGCTTGTTGCACAGTCGGTTCCAGCCGATAGTCATCAAAAGGGTGATTCCGCAGGCCCTGCAAAAGGGACATGCAACTATTGTAAACAACCAGGTCATTATATACACGATTGTCCAGTCCTGAAACATAATATTGCTACAGGTAGAACACATGAGAGACCACGTCCACCTAGACAGGATCAGAATCAACAACAAATCCCTCAGCATGCACAACCTAGGTTAGCTCCGCAACAACTAGCTCCGCAACAGGCAGCTCCACAACAGATCGTAGCACCACCACAAGCGCAGCCTATTGCTGCAACACAAGCAACAACACAACAGATGTATCAGTATGCACAAGCAGATTATCCCGATTATCAACGATACTCATGAGATAGCCTAGAGAGGGAAGTTGGCTTACCCCTTATTGAGGTTCCTGTAGACCAAGAGGGACCTTATGTACATAGCAAATTATTAGGGGAAGACAGAAAGTTTTTACTTGATACAGGGGCAAGCAGAACAACTATAAGACGTAGTGAAGTTCCAGGGGCACCCCTCTCAGGCTCACAGAATATTTCCCTTGGATTCTCAGGAAAACCTATAATTAATGATGTAACACAACCTCTTCCACTTACGATTGGTCCATTGACACGTACTACAGATTTATTGCTTACTAAATCATGTCCAGAAAACTTATTAGGTATAAAAACATTGAAAGCTCTAGGAGCTATAATATGTTGTTCTCCGGAAGGAGTACGACTATTTTTACGTGACTTTAAAGGTCACTACGTATCCAGAGACATGGATCACCGACTGCAGAATTTACCTACACATTTATGGGCACAAGGCCCCACTGATGTTGGTTGCATGAACATTACACCATATCGAGTTACACTGAAAACAGGAATAGTACTACCACGAATACGACAATACAAGTTACCCCCCGATGCTGTTGTGGCTTTGCTGCAAATCATTGACGAGCTCATTACACAAGGAGTGGTTGTCGAAACTGACTCCAATGTATGTAATTCTCCGATAATTCCGATTCTTAAAAGAACGGATCCAAAAGCTCCACCAGTATATCGATTAGTTATTGATCTGCGCGAATTAAATAAATGTATTGTACCACAATACCCTGTGGTTCCCGATATCTCTTCATTACTCACAGCTATTGACTCAGAAGCTACGTTTTTCACTGTAATTGACCTCAAGAATGCTTTCTTTAGTGTCCCAATTGATCCAGAAAGTCAATATTTATTCGGATTTAGTTTAAATGGACGAAGTTTTAAATTCACACGCGCACCTCAAGGATTTACAGAAAGCCCCAGCATCTATAGCCAAGCACTGAAACGAGAACTTGACAGTATCCACATGCCAGTTAACACTGCCTTGCTTCAATATGTCGATGATCTGCTGATCACCGCCCGAAGCGAACCTGAATGTGAAAAAGCGTCACTGACGGTTTTAAAATTTCTGGCTGACAAGGGGCACAAGGTGTCCCCTTCTAAGCTGCAATTCTGTGTCCAGCGAGTTGTTTACCTTGGGCACTCGCTGTCCAAGGAGGGAAGGCAGCTTACATCCGACCGCATCCAGTTAATCGCTAACATACCACCACCCAAGACACAAAAGGAGGTACGGGCTTTTATAGGCCTCACTTCATACTGTAGGCAGTGGATCCCTCAATATGCATTTCTAGCAAAACCACTCATCCAGTTGACAACACAGGAGGCAGCCACATCGACTGTCCTCCCTTGGACTCAAGAACATACACACGCCTTTGAAAGTTTAAAGAAAGCTTTATGCCAAGCACCTGTCCTAACAACACCATGTTACAGCAAACAGTTTACACTCTTTGTTACAGAACGCGAAGGTACTGCCTTGTCAGTACTCACTCAGGAACAAGCAGGATCACACAAACCATGTGCTTATTTCTCTAGTACATTAGATCCAGTAGCTCAGGCTCTTCCTGCGTGCCTGAAATCGGTGGCAGCAACAGCTTTAGCAATCAGACAAAGCGATGCCATAGTGTTAGGACATCAATTGACAGTACAAGTACCACACGCAGTAGAGGTTCTTTTGAATCGCACACAAACACAACACTTGACTATAGCGAGACTCACCGGCTACGAACTGACATTGTTTCAGCCACATATAGAAATCAGACGTTGTAATACGTTAAATCCTGCCACACTGTTACCAGTGAGCGGAACAGATCCATTGGCACATGATTGTGTTGAAGTTATCACTATCACGACTAAACCCAGACAAGACTTGACAGATATCCCTTTGTCAGATCCAGACTTGACATTGTATGTAGATGGGTCATGTATGAGAACAAGTACAGGAGAGTTAGTGGCCGCTTACGCAGTCACAACAGACACTGAAGTCATTGAAACAAATCGTATTAACACTTTGTCAGCTCAAGCAGCAGAGCTCATCGCTCTGACACAAGCCTGTATCCAAGCCAAAAATAAGAAAGTCAACATATACACAGATTCACGTTATGCATTCGGAGTCGTCCATGACTTCGGCGTACTGTGGCGAGAGAGAGGTTATTTAACTTCTCACGGTGCCCACATCCAGCACGGACCCCTTATTCAAGCCCTATTAGATGCGATTCATCTACCTACTGCAATATCGATTATGAAATGCAAAGCCCATACAAAAGTTACCGATATCATTTCTCGGGGTAATGACCTAGCTGACAGAACAGCTAAACAGACTGCTCAGAATCAGACTCTCACAATTGACGCGACAAAGACAATAGTCCCGACACTAACACATTGCATGACAGTTAAGGATCCCGCCCTTGATGTAATTGACATACAGACACATGCTACACCAGAAGAAATAAAGAAATGGACTGAATTAGGAGGGATCCAAACAGATCAAGGATGGATGACGAAGGAAAAATCTATATGGTTTCTTCCCGACTCTATGGTCCAAGTCATCATTAACACAATACATAGTCCAGCACACCTAGGAGAGAAAGCTATGCTAGACAGCATTCAACACATTTGGTTCAACAAACACCTGCGAGCCGCAGCTAAACAAAAGGTTCGTACCTGTATGATATGTTGTCAGTTTAATCCAGGTAAAAGCATC
Organism: Triturus cristatus; assembly: GCF_964204655.1. NCBI lineage: Eukaryota > Metazoa > Chordata > Amphibia > Caudata > Salamandridae > Triturus > Triturus cristatus. Next base: position 459,248,019 of record NC_140590.1, on the reverse strand, counting down.
CCCGTAGAGCAGGGTGGATTTCAACCTCCTAATCATGCTTTTGAAGTCCTCCAGATGGATTATATCCAGATGGAACGATGTCGAGGATTCAAATATGTTCTCGTAGTTGTCTGTGCTCTTTCCCGTTGGACAGAAGCATACCCGGTTTCAGATTACACTGCCCCGACTACTGCCAAACAGTTAGTTCGAGAATTCTTCCCACGGTACGGTTTACCACGTGTTGTCTACTCAGATAACGGCCAGCCGTTCTCATCCGAACTAATGAAACACGTTTCCCTTCTATTAGGCTATCAATGGAAATTTCACTGTGTCCGACATCCCGAGGCAGCAGGTCTCGTAGAACGCCATAATCAAACTTTGAAAATTAGATTGTCCAAAATATGTAGAGAAAAAGGAGTCGATTGGATAGTAGCCTTACCAGTTGCGCTCTTTTACATGAGAATGGTAGCACATTCTCGAACAGGGCTATCCCCGTATGAGGTGATCTTCGGTAGACCACCAAATATGTGGGGGACGCCTATACCTCGTAAAATCACTGACGTTGACTGTAATATGCTGACAGATTACCTGGCTTCCTTGATGTCTGCACTACAATCTTGTTGTTCACAGGTATCCGCAGCTTTTCCCGACAATACTGAGGTGAAGCCCCATGACGTGGTTCCTGGTGACCTGGTGCTGGTCAGGAACTTTGACCGGAAGACCCAACTGGATCCTAGGTGGAAGTCACCGAAGTTGGTTTTACTCACCACAAGGACAGCCATGAAAATCGAAGGAAGGAAAGGGTGGTTGCACTTGAGTCATATCAAGAAATTTTATGGACTACCACCCAGTGTAGATACACAACCCTATATTTCCTCAAAGACAGACTCAAAGCTCCCCTTGGTTGAGCAATCGAACTCTGAAATTTATAAACTAAAGTTGAGGTCTATTAAGTCAGACAATTTGATTGTTTAAGTCCTCTCCAAGGTGAATCGGTTGAATTTGTCCCTGACATGTATCCCCTAGACCGGAATAGAGAAAGAAGTCAGCGAAAGCAGCTGAAAAAGCATGCGTATTGTAAATCACTTCGTAGTCACTGTACAGTAACATTATTAATTTTGTTTTTTCTAAGTCTTCTGATTATTATTTTTAGCATACTATTGCACATGTATTACCCTATTCTTAAACGTGCTTATAATATAACTGCAGAACATTCTTTTAGTGAATTTCCTCCGCATGAGTTGTCCTATAGATTTGCGCTGCGCAACAACACATTCATTAGTATGTTACATCATTCCCATCAAACCAGCAATGCCACAAATTGTTGGATATGTGGCCGACTCCCTCCCTATCAGAACTATAAGGGAGTTTTGCCCCTCTTTCCCTATCCGTTCACACACAATGGCTCCTGTGGAGCACGGTTTAGTTTGATTAATACCCTAGATTCAAATTCCGCAGTTTATCAAGACAACAGGGTATGGGGAAACCTGAACCTAGTCTTACTTAAAGTCTGCTACCCTAACAAGGAGGGACTTCCCAAAAGAACAGGAACTGATCTAGAAAATGAAGTATATGGATTAGGTAACTTTACACTTAACCTCATGATCCTGAACGTTGAATCTGAAGCTACACCAATCTTGCCCGCCATGTCAGTATTCCCAGTAAAAGGGGAATTATGTATAAGAAAGAATGGTTCCATACACATGGGCCATAGTAAATGCACCACTGTAATAAAATTCAGTGATCAAGGCAAGTCTACATTTAGAGCTTCCCATCATTCCTACTTCATATGTGGCCAGACCGCATATATATGTCTACCTTTAGATTGGGATGGTACCTGTTACATAGCATTCCTTCTGCCACCTGTTTTCCTAGCTCCTCCTGATTATCATAGAAATACCCATTTAGTACACAATAGACAGCAGAGAGATCTCCCAATTGTCGATTACGCTGAAACAGCATGGGAGAAATACACAGATTTCAATAAAGGTTTCTTTCCCTATATAGGTACAGTCACTAATAGTAAGCTGATACGTAGATTAACCAGAACCCTTGAAGCAGTAGTGAATGAAACTATTTCCGCCTTAGGCAATTTAACAGAAGAGCAGTCTGCTATGCGGATTGTTGTGCTCCAAAATCGTCTTGTCCTTGACGTCATCCTGGCCGATAGGGGCGGAGCTTGTAGGGTCATCGGATCAAGTTGTTGCATTTTCATACCAGAAAATTCACCATCTGTATATAAAGCCATAACCCGCCTTCATAAGATTATAAGCCAGATACACCAGAGTCCAGGCGCCTGGACTTGGTCCGGTTGGTTCTGGGGCGTGTTGTCAGCCTGGGGATGGAGAATCCTATCCTTCCTAGGTATTGGCTTTCTCATACTATTCAGTTGCTGCTTATGTCTACAATGTGGGCCAGCGATTTGTGGTCTGTGTGCCACCTCGTGTATCCCACATCCAAGTTTTCATTCGAGATCCCGGAAGAAGAAAGAAGAACAAATGATGCTATATGAACAGATCGATGGATTGATGAAGATCGATATCTCCTAAGGGTCCGAAGGGGACAAGGAGGGAATGAGGAAATATGAATTTTGTGATCAGTTATGTCCCCTATCGTAGACCCCAACGGCTCCATGTGCATGCTATAAGTACATGTATGTTCCCTCCTGCTCCAGTTCTGAAGACGCAAACATATGTGCGTCCACCGTCAACATGTCCTCTTTCAGATCCGCCATGAATGGGTCAGATATTCCATTCCTAAGTATGAAAGGCCACCGACTTTATGTGGTTCACTTTCCACATTTCACAGATTCAGGCGAGTAGGCCCGAATTCTGTCATCAAGCCTTTTCCTGCCTTCTGCCTCTGAAAGCTCCAGTCTGAGCCCGCATCTGTGACCATGAACTTTGTCTTACTCCCTGCGCGGCTAACGGTGCCTGATCCAGCCTGTCGCCTGCCAAAACCTGTATTTCACCTTCGAGATTATCTCCTTCGCTCCTCATCCGATGCATTCCTGTCTAGTAGTTTAGGTAAACATTCTTCCAGCTCCCGTGCAAAGGGCCAGGCCTCGCTGCCCTCATGCAAATAATTCATAGCCCCGTTACCATGGAATATTCCTACCCCCTCGCATCTAGTGTAGACACTTAGACGCTTGTACACGCACTAACAGTCAGTATAGTCAGTATAGAATAAGATTCTATCCTAAGAGACCTCTCTTTTTGGATAACACAGTTCTTTAAACATAGGATATTAGATATGATTCGGGATTAGGTTGACATAACCCCAGACTTCTGTCTCCACATGTAGAGCTAAATGTCAAGTCCCCTTCACCCTCTCGTTGCACGTCAATCACACGTCATGCGGCTGCGCGCGCATCTCTGCCAACTATTTCTGCTGACATTGCAGGATTCTCTTATGGATCCACCCACTTATGACATCATGTATGATGACGTTTATTAAATTACGCCCTCTATTAGCTACGTATGCACCTTTTATCAGCTGTTACGCCTCTTGCATCTGTTTTTACTGTAATGTATTTTCTATAAAACTGCCTATCTGTCAATAATATATGCTCCCTTCCTTCCTGAACTTTCGTGGTGATGGAATAGAAGGCCCACAATTCGAATTGTCTTCCTTTGTATAGGAATAAAGCATTTTAAACCTCTAATACCACGGATTCTGCCTCTTATATTTACTGAGTTATTCATGATAGACTTTACCGCATAAAAAAATAGTACCGGTAACGAAATATTTACCACATAAATTGGCGCCCGAATAGGGACACTTTCTCATCTCACGCGCCGGCGGTGCGTTGCAGGCCCGGTCTCCTGCCACAGCTGAACGGACAAAAACGCGTACCCGCAGGATTTCCTGTATCTCCCTCCGGCCAAGCGGGGACGACTGAGGCTGCGATCAACACCCAGACGAGGCGGTGAGAAGTGCGAAGTATCCCGACCAGAGCCTAGCTGAGAGAGCAAGATCCGAGGTATACAGAGTCCCGCCAGGTTCCGAAGTTCCGAGTCCAGTCGAGTCCAGTCGAGTCGAGTCCAGTCCGGTCCAGTTTCAGTTCCGTTCCGAGGCCTTCCGTTCCGAGCTACCCGGTGAGTACCATTACCGGGGAGGCATTTTACGTGCACATAGTCTGTGCCGGTCAAGACGGGTTTGGGTACACTGTTTCAGCAGTGTATCTGTACTGTTTAGCAGTATATATAGTAATATAGTATGTCTTGAATATAAATAAGTATTATCTAGTGTCAGTATAATGTCAATAACTAGTTTTCTATTAGTTATCATTGTTCGTTAAAACTGTTAAGCGTTAAATGTTTTAATACGTTCTATATATTGTGGTGTGAATGACTGTTCATTATTGTGTTTTCTCGTATAAAGTGTGTTCTAGAAACAAGATCTAAAAATGCCGCTCTTTTCGAAACTAAGACAGATCAAAACTAGAAAAGGTGTACTCGAAGAAGCCGTTCCCATCCCACCTAGGGACACTCCAGGATACTTTATGTATCACAAGCATGGTCTAGATGCCGTATTATTTCTTGATTTATGGGTGGACTACACCAAAGAATTACCAGAGAGTCAGAGATGGCCCGCAGCGGGGACCTGGGATGCAGATTGCATCATGAGAGTAGAAGAAGAATTATGGAAAAAGAAAGCCAGACAGTCACAGAAAGATGCCATTGAATTATGGCGTAAAGAATCATATAGACGTACAGAAAAAGCACTCAGACAGGAAGAGAAAGGTAGAGAGAATTCAAATAAAACACGAGAAAATCTATTACTTGAGGAAGGTACCCGAGTAAACTCAGAACAAGTAGATAGACAAAGAAACGCCCTTATGAATGGTATGTATCCACTTCTGGCCGAAGGGTTACCTAAGGCTACTCAGGAAATACCAAAAGACTTGCCACCTCCATTGTTTCCGATAAAAGCACATCCCAAATCACATCCCAAAACAGCAAAGGACGTTTTTCTTTCGTCCTATTTAGATGACGCAGCTCCCGAGTATGCTAATGCCATACCACCCACACCGCTTGCCGATGGTGTTCAACACCAAGAGCATCCGTCTGTATCCCCGCAACTACAAACTCCTACACAAGTTCCAACAGACCCGTCCGTTTCTACAGTTTTTCCCGCATCTACAATCTCTATCCTACACCCAACGAATCCTTTCGTGCCTAGCACCTCAGACGGTGCTACAGGAGGTACGACAGACATGTTTGCCACTCCGCCGCGAAATAAACAGACTCTTAGAGATTTAGCCCTCCAACGTACGCCCAAACTAGCAAATCCCGACATGCTTAAGGAACTTCTAGTAGATTGTAGATATGATCCTGTGCCCGGTAAACGGGACGAAATGCTGCTGTCATCATTACGTATTCGACGAGCTGCAATATATTTAACGAAGCTACCAGGAATGACTACACATTTAGAAAATATGTATCACTTTGTCCAGTCAGGGCGAAGTCCTGAAAGTATTAGCAGAGCCATGGAGTACCAGAAAGCGGAGGTACAGGGACAACTGTTACGTTTCCTCATAAACTGTGTAATCAGAAATCAAGACCGGCCTGGGGTAAATCCGGAAGAAATGCAAAAACTTGTCACTTGGGGTCAGCATATATCAGAAGGGAGACATGATAAACAGTTATGTATAGTCGCTATGTACCGAAAGATCCGCAAAGAAGTAGAACGAATACACGAAGAAAGATTAGAGGTAGACGCCGCCAACCTAAACAGAGAAGAGGAGGAGCAAGAGTCAGAGCAAGTAGAAACGATAGCTTATGTAGGTAGAGGAAGACCCCATAATAATACCAAAGGTTTTAATGATCCGGTACGTCCAATACGTCCAGAATATAATAGACATTTTCCAAACCCTATGTTAAATACAAAATCCCCCGAACACTTATTCCAAGCCGCTGATAAATTACTCCGAGATCGAAGGGGGTACCACATGCTCGATTCCATGGACGAGCAAGAATTAGCCAGGTCAGCAGTACAATGGGCTGACAGCCCCAGCGAATACAATGACGATGTACTTGCACACACGTTTCTGAACCTAGATCCATATGAACAGCGTTTAGCTAGTATATACATGATTCAACACCTCCTTATATTATATAAAAGCCAACACTCCGATCCAGGACCCTTACCTGACATATTGACAGAACTACTCACGAACATATGGAAAGGGTCAGGCACTGATTTGATTAAAGAAATACTAGAATCCCGAAACCAATATTTAAATTTCGTATGTCCAGAACACGTTCCAGTTCCCATAATGGGAAGAAAAATGTATCACATAGATAGACAGAACCCGTTACGCGAAGTGCACCCAATAAAAGGTGCCGGTGATAATTTTACACGCGTATTTGTGTACACACCTATAACTAAATTAGAATTATTAGAAATGAAGAAAGTAGTACCCAGCCATGACAAAGACCCAGCAGGTTTCCACCGTGAGATAAAAGACATGTTACTCATGGGAGAGTATACCTACCCCGACATTATGAAAATATTAAAAGTCCTACTACCCGCCGGTGTTTATGAGAAACTCAAAGAAAAAGAATGGGAGGTGGGAGACCAAAAGATAGATTGGACAGCATTAGAAAACGAAGAAAAGGCCCGAGCTGCAGGAGCAGGGCTTGGGGAAAAGACTACAGCACTAGCAGGATTACTAATACAGGTACTGCCACGTTTATTAACTACGAAAAAGGAAGACTGGGGTGCAATCTCAGCCTGTAAGCAAAAGCCAGACGAAGATACTAGTGATTTCTATTCCCGATTTGAAAAATGTTTTGGTATAAATAGTGGCATAAAAGCCAGTAGTGAGTCATACCCACATCTGTTTGTGACAAAATTAGTTGAAAATTCTCTGATACAAGTTAAGAATAGAGTATTGAAATTCGAAAGTACCTGGCAAGGTAATACCCCATCACAGATGTTACAGATGTTACAATATCATCACAATAGAATTAGAGAAGAACAAGAACACGAACAAAGACGTATGAAAGATACAAAAATGAAAATGCTTGTTGCACAGTCGGTTCCAGCCGATAGTCATCAAAAGGGTGATTCCGCAGGCCCTGCAAAAGGGACATGCAACTATTGTAAACAACCAGGTCATTATATACACGATTGTCCAGTCCTGAAACATAATATTGCTACAGGTAGAACACATGAGAGACCACGTCCACCTAGACAGGATCAGAATCAACAACAAATCCCTCAGCATGCACAACCTAGGTTAGCTCCGCAACAACTAGCTCCGCAACAGGCAGCTCCACAACAGATCGTAGCACCACCACAAGCGCAGCCTATTGCTGCAACACAAGCAACAACACAACAGATGTATCAGTATGCACAAGCAGATTATCCCGATTATCAACGATACTCATGAGATAGCCTAGAGAGGGAAGTTGGCTTACCCCTTATTGAGGTTCCTGTAGACCAAGAGGGACCTTATGTACATAGCAAATTATTAGGGGAAGACAGAAAGTTTTTACTTGATACAGGGGCAAGCAGAACAACTATAAGACGTAGTGAAGTTCCAGGGGCACCCCTCTCAGGCTCACAGAATATTTCCCTTGGATTCTCAGGAAAACCTATAATTAATGATGTAACACAACCTCTTCCACTTACGATTGGTCCATTGACACGTACTACAGATTTATTGCTTACTAAATCATGTCCAGAAAACTTATTAGGTATAAAAACATTGAAAGCTCTAGGAGCTATAATATGTTGTTCTCCGGAAGGAGTACGACTATTTTTACGTGACTTTAAAGGTCACTACGTATCCAGAGACATGGATCACCGACTGCAGAATTTACCTACACATTTATGGGCACAAGGCCCCACTGATGTTGGTTGCATGAACATTACACCATATCGAGTTACACTGAAAACAGGAATAGTACTACCACGAATACGACAATACAAGTTACCCCCCGATGCTGTTGTGGCTTTGCTGCAAATCATTGACGAGCTCATTACACAAGGAGTGGTTGTCGAAACTGACTCCAATGTATGTAATTCTCCGATAATTCCGATTCTTAAAAGAACGGATCCAAAAGCTCCACCAGTATATCGATTAGTTATTGATCTGCGCGAATTAAATAAATGTATTGTACCACAATACCCTGTGGTTCCCGATATCTCTTCATTACTCACAGCTATTGACTCAGAAGCTACGTTTTTCACTGTAATTGACCTCAAGAATGCTTTCTTTAGTGTCCCAATTGATCCAGAAAGTCAATATTTATTCGGATTTAGTTTAAATGGACGAAGTTTTAAATTCACACGCGCACCTCAAGGATTTACAGAAAGCCCCAGCATCTATAGCCAAGCACTGAAACGAGAACTTGACAGTATCCACATGCCAGTTAACACTGCCTTGCTTCAATATGTCGATGATCTGCTGATCACCGCCCGAAGCGAACCTGAATGTGAAAAAGCGTCACTGACGGTTTTAAATTTTTGGCTGACAAGGGGCACAAGGTGTCCCCTTCTAAGCTGCAATTCTGTGTCCAGCGAGTTGTTTACCTTGGGCACTCGCTGTCCAAGGAGGGAAGGCAGCTTACATCCGACCGCATCCAGTTAATCGCTAACATACCACCACCCAAGACACAAAAGGAGGTACGGGCTTTTATAGGCCTCACTTCATACTGTAGGCAGTGGATCCCTCAATATGCATTTCTAGCAAAACCACTCATCCAGTTGACAACACAGGAGGCAGCCACATCGACTGTCCTCCCTTGGACTCAAGAACATACACACGCCTTTGAAAGTTTAAAGAAAGCTTTATGCCAAGCACCTGTCCTAGCAACACCATGTTACAGCAAACAGTTTACACTCTTTGTTACAGAACGCGAAGGTACTGCCTTGTCAGTACTCACTCAGGAACAAGCAGGATCACACAAACCATGTGCTTATTTCTCTAGTACATTAGATCCAGTAGCTCAGGCTCTTCCTGCGTGCCTGAAATCGGTGGCAGCAACAGCTTTAGCAATCAGACAAAGCGATGCCATAGTGTTAGGACATCAATTGACAGTACAAGTACCACACGCAGTAGAGGTTCTTTTGAATTGCACACAAACACAACACTTGACTATAGCGAGACTCACCGGCTACGAACTGACATTGTTTCAGCCACATATAGAAATCAGACGTTGTAATACGTTAAATCCTGCCACACTGTTACCAGTGAGCGGAACAGATCCATTGGCACATGATTGTGTTGAAGTTATCACTATCACGACTAAACCCAGACAAGACTTGACAGATATCCCTTTGTCAGATCCAGACTTGACATTGTATGTAGATGGGTCATGTATGAGAACAAGTACAGGAGAGTTAGTGGCCGCTTACGCAGTCACAACAGACACTGAAGTCATTGAAACAAATCGTATTAACACTTTGTCAGCTCAAGCAGCAGAGCTCATCGCTCTGACACAAGCCTGTATCCAAGCCAAAAATAAGAAAGTCAACATATACACAGATTCACGTTATGCATTCGGAGTCGTCCATGACTTCGGCGTACTGTGGCGAGAGAGAGGTTATTTAACTTCTCACGGTGCCCACATCCAGCACGGACCCCTTATTCAAGCCCTATTAGATGCGATTCATCTACCTACTGCAATATCGATTATGAAATGCAAAGCCCATACAAAAGTTACCGATATCATTTCTCGGGGTAATGACCTAGCTGACAGAACAGCTAAACAGACTGCTCAGAATCAGACTCTCACAATTGACGCGACAAAGACAATAGTCCCGACACTAACACATTGCATGACAGTTAAGGATCCCGCCCTTGATGTAATTGACATACAGACACATGCTACACCAGAAGAAATAAAGAAATGGACTGAATTAGGAGGGATCCAAACAGATCAAGGATGGATGACGAAGGAAAAATCTATATGGTTTCTTCCCGACTCTATGGTCCAAGTCATCATTAACACAATACATAGTCCAGCACACCTAGGAGAGAAAGCTATGCTAGACAGCATTCAACACATTTGGTTCAACAAACACCTGCGAGCCGCAGCTAAACAAAAGGTTCGTACCTGTATGATATGTTGTCAGTTTAATCCAGGTAAAAGCATCCCCGTAGAGCAGGGTGGATTTCAACCTCCTAATCATGCTTTTGAAGTCCTCCAGATGGATTATATCCAGATGGAACGATGTCGAGGATTCAAATATGTTCTCGTAGTTGTCTGTGCTCTTTCCCGTTGGACAGAAGCATACCCGGTTTCAGATTACACTGCCCCGACTACTGCCAAACAGTTAGTTCGAGAATTCTTCCCACGGTACGGTTTACCACGTGTTGTCTACTCAGATAACGGCCAGCCGTTCTCATCCGAACTAATGAAACACGTTTCCCTTCTATTAGGCTATCAATGGAAATTTCACTGTGTCCGACATCCCGAGGCAGCAGGTCTCGTAGAACGCCATAATCAAACTTTGAAAATTAGATTGTCCAAAATATGTAGAGAAAAAGGAGTCGATTGGATAGTAGCCTTACCAGTTGCGCTCTTTTACATGAGAATGGTAGCACATTCTCGAACAGGGCTATCCCTGTATGAGGTGATCTTCGGTAGACCACCAAATATGTGGGGGACGCCTATACCTCGTAAAATCACTGACGTTGACTGTAATATGCTGACAGATTACCTGGCTTCCTTGATGTCTGCACTACAATCTTGTTGTTCACAGGTATCCGCAGCTTTTCCCGACAATACTGAGGTGAAGCCCCATGACGTGGTTCCTGGTGACCTGGTGCTGGTCAGGAACTTTGACCGGAAGACCCAACTGGATCCTAGGTGGAAGTCACCGAAGTTGGTTTTACTCACCACAAGGACAGCCGTGAAAATCGAAGGAAGGAAAGGGTGGTTGCACTCGAGTCATATCAAGAAATTTTATGGACTACCACCCAGTGTAGATACACAACCCTATATTTCCTCAAAGACAGACTCAAAGCTCCCCTTGGTTGAGCAATCGAACTCTGAAATTTATAAACTAAAGTTGAGGTCTATTAAGTCAGACAATTTGATTGTTTAAGTCCTCTCCAAGGTGAATCGGTTGAATTTGTCCCTGACATGTATCCCCTAGACCGGAATAGAGAAAGAAGTCAGCGAAAGCAGCTGAAAAAGCATGCATATTGTAAATCACTTCGTAGTCACTGTACAGTAACATTATTAATTTTGTTTTTTCTAAGTCTTCTGATTATTATTTTTAGCATACTATTGCACATGTATTACCCTATTCTTAAACGTGCTTATAATATAACTGCAGAACATTCTTTTAGTGAATTTCCTCCGCATGAGTTGTCCTATAGATTTGCGCTGCGCAACAACACATTCATTAGTATGTTACATCATTCCCATCAAACCAGCAATGCCACAAATTGTTGGATATGTGGCCGACTCCCTCCCTATCAGAACTATAAGGGAGTTTTGCCCCTCTTTCCCTATCCGTTCACACACAATGGCTCCTGTGGAGCACGGTTTAGTTTGATTAATACCCTAGATTCAAATTCCGCAGTTTATCAAGACAACAGGGTATGGGGAAACCTGAACCTAGTCTTACTTAAAGTCTGCTACCCTAACAAGGAGGGACTTCCCAAAAGAACAGGAACTGATCTAGAAAATGAAGTATATGGATTAGGTAACTTTACACTTAACCTCATGATCCTGAACGTTGAATCTGAAGCTACACCAATCTTGCCCGCCATGTCAGTATTCCCAGTAAAAGGGGAATTATGTATAAGAAAGAATGGTTCCATACACATGGGCCATAGTAAATGCACCACTGTAATAAAATTCAGTGATCAAGGCAAGTCTACATTTAGAGCTTCCCATCATTCCTACTTCATATGTGGCCAGACCGCATATATATGTCTACCTTTAGATTGGGATGGTACCTGTTACATAGCATTCCTTCTGCCACCTGTTTTCCTAGCTCCTCCTGATTATCATAGAAATACCCATTTAGTACACAATAGACAGCAGAGAGATCTCCCAATTGTCGATTACGCTGACACAGCATGGGAGAAATACACAGATTTCAATAAAGGTTTCTTTCCCTATATAGGTACAGTCACTAATAGTAAGCTGATACGTAGATTAACCAGAACCCTTGAAGCAGTAGTGAATGAAACTATTTCCGCCTTAGGCAATTTAACAGAAGAGCAGTCTGCTATGCGGATTGTTGTGCTCCAAAATCGTCTTGTCCTTGACGTCATCCTGGCCGATAGGGGCGGAGCTTGTAGGGTCATCGGATCAAGTTGTTGCATTTTCATACCAGAAAATTCACCGTCTGTATATAAAGCCATAACCCGCCTTCATAAGATTATAAGCCAGATACACCAGAGTCCAGGCGCCTGGACTTGGTCCGGTTGGTTCTGGGGCGTGTTGTCAGCCTGGGGATGGAGAATCCTATCCTTCCTAGGTATTGGCTTTCTCATACTATTCAGTTGCTGCTTATGTCTACAATGTGGGCCAGCGATTTGTGGTCTGTGTGCCACCTCGTGTATCCCACATCCAAGTTTTCATTCGAGATCCCGGAAGAAGAAAGAAGAACAAATGATGCTATATGAACAGATCGATGGATTGATGAAGATCGATATCTCCTAAGGGTCCGAAGGGGACAAGGAGGGAATGAGGAAATATGAATTTTGTGATCAGTTATGTCCCCTATCGTAGACCCCAACGGCTCCATGTGCATGCTATAAGTACATGTATGTTCCCTCCTGCTCCAGTTCTGAAGACGCAAACATATGTGCGTCCACCGTCAACATGTCCTCTTTCAGATCCGCCATGAATGGGTCAGATATTCCATTCCTAAGTATGAAAGGCCACCGACTTTATGTGGTTCACTTTCCACATTTCACAGATTCAGGCGAGTAGGCCCGAATTCTGTCATCAAGCCTTTTCCTGCCTTCTGCCTCTGAAAGCTCCAGTCTGAGCCCGCATCTGTGACCATGAACTTTGTCTTACTCCCTGCGCGGCTAACGGTGCCTGATCCAGCCTGTCGCCTGCCAAAACCTGTATTTCACCTTCGAGATTATCTCCTTCGCTCCTCATCCGATGCATTCCTGTCTAGTAGTTTAGGTAAACATTCTTCCAGCTCCCGTGCAAAGGGCCAGGCCTCGCTGCCCTCATGCAAATAATTCATAGCCCCGTTACCATGGAATATTCCTACCCCCTCGCATCTAGTGTAGACACTTAGACGCTTGTACACGCACTAACAGTCAGTATAGTCAGTATAGAATAAGATTCTATCCTAAGAGACCTCTCTTTTTGGATAACACAGTTCTTTAAACATAGGATATTAGATATGATTCGGGATTAGGTTGACATAACCCCAGACTTCTGTCTCCACATGTAGAGCTAAATGTCAAGTCCCCTTCACCCTCTCATTGCACGTCAATCACACGTCATGCGGCTGCGCGCGCATCTCTGCCAACTATTTCTGCTGACATTGCAGGATTCTCTTATGGATCCACCCACTTATGACATCATGTATGATGACGTTTATTAAATTATGCCCTCTATTAGCTACGTATGCACCTTTTATCAGCTGTTACGCCTCTTGCATCTGTTTTTACTGTAATGTATTTTCTATAAAACTGCCTATCTGTCAATAATATATGCTCCCTTCCTTCCTGAACTTTCGTGGTGATGGAATAGAAGGCCCACAATTCGAATTGTCTTCCTTTGTATAGGAATAAAGCATTTTAAACCTCTAATACCACGGATTCTGCCTCTTATATTTACTGAGTTATTCATGATAGACTTTACCGCATAAAAAAATAGTACCGGTAACGAAATATTTACCACATAAATTGGCGCCCGAATAGGGACACTTTCTCATCTCACGCGCCGGCGGTGCGTTGCAGGCCCGGTCTCCTGCCACAGCTGAACGGACAAAAACGCGTACCCGCAGGATTTCCTGTATCTCCCTCCGGCCAAGCGGGGACGACTGAGGCTGCGATCAACACCCAGACGAGGCGGTGAGAAGTGCGAAGTATCCCGACCAGAGCCTAGCTGAGAGAGCAAGATCCGAGGTATACAGAGTCCCGCCAGGTTCCGAAGTTCCGAGTCCAGTCGAGTCCAGTCGAGTCGAGTCCAGTCCGGTCCAGTTTCAGTTCCGTTCCGAGGCCTTCCGTTCCGAGCTACCCGGTGAGTACCATTACCGGGGAGGCATTTTACGTGCACATAGTCTGTGCCGGTCAAGACGGGTTTGGGTACACAAATCCGGTCTGCACTGTTTCAGCAGTGTATCTGTACTGTTTAGCAGTATATATAGTAATATAGTATGTCTTGAATATAAATAAGTATTATCTAGTGTCAGTATAATGTCAATAACTAGTTTTCTATTAGTTATCATTGTTCGTTAAAACTGTTAAGCGTTAAATGTTTTAATACGTTCTATATATTGTGGTGTGAATGACTGTTCATTATTGTGTTTTCTCGTATAAAGTGTGTTCTAGAAACAAGATCTAAAAATGCCGCTCTTTTCGAAACTAAGACAGATCAAAACTAGAAAAGGTGTACTCGAAGAAGCCGTTCCCATCCCACCTAGGGACACTCCAGGATACTTTATGTATCACAAGCATGGTCTAGATGCCGTATTATTTCTTGATTTATGGGTGGACTACACCAAAGAATTACCAGAGAGTCAGAGATGGCCCGCAGCGGGGACCTGGGATGCAGATTGCATCATGAGAGTAGAAGAAGAATTATGGAAAAAGAAAGCCAGACAGTCACAGAAAGATGCCATTGAATTATGGCGTAAAGAATCATATAGACGTACAGAAAAAGCACTCAGACAGGAAGAGAAAGGTAGAGAGAATTCAAATAAAACACGAGAAAATCTATTACTTGAGGAAGGTACCCGAGTAAACTCAGAACAAGTAGATAGACAAAGAAACGCCCTTATGAATGGTATGTATCCACTTCTGGCCGAAGGGTTACCTAAGGCTACTCAGGAAATACCAAAAGACTTGCCACCTCCATTGTTTCCGATAAAAGCACATCCCAAATCACATCCCAAAACAGCAAAGGACGTTTTTCTTTCGTCCTATTTAGATGACGCAGCTCCCGAGTATGCTAATGCCATACCACCCACACCGCTTGCCGATGGTGTTCAACACCAAGAGCATCCGTCTGTATCCCCGCAACTACAAACTCCTACACAAGTTCCAACAGACCCGTCCGTTTCTACAGTTTTTCCCGCATCTACAATCTCTATCCTACACCCAACGAATCCTTTCGTGCCTAGCACCTCAGACGGTGCTACAGGAGGTACGACAGACATGTTTGCCACTCCGCCGCGAAATAAACAGACTCTTAGAGATTTAGCCCTCCAACGTACGCCCAAACTAGCAAATCCCGACATGCTTAAGGAACTTCTAGTAGATTGTAGATATGATCCTGTGCCCGGTAAACGGGACGAAATGCTGCTGTCATCATTACGTATTCGACGAGCTGCAATATATTTAACGAAGCTACCAGGAATGACTACACATTTAGAAAATATGTATCACTTTGTCCAGTCAGGGCGAAGTCCTGAAAGTATTAGCAGAGCCATGGAGTACCAGAAAGCGGAGGTACAGGGACAACTGTTACGTTTCCTCATAAACTGTGTAATCAGAAATCAAGACCGGCCTGGGGTAAATCCGGAAGAAATGCAAAAACTTGTCACTTGGGGTCAGCATATATCAGAAGGGAGACATGATAAACAGTTATGTATAGTCGCTATGTACCGAAAGATCCGCAAAGAAGTAGAACGAATACACGAAGAAAGATTAGAGGTAGACGCCGCCAACCTAAACAGAGAAGAGGAGGAGCAAGAGTCAGAGCAAGTAGAAACGATAGCTTATGTAGGTAGAGGAAGACCCCATAATAATACCAAAGGTTTTAATGATCCGGTACGTCCAATACGTCCAGAATATAATAGACATTTTCCAAACCCTATGTTAAATACAAAATCCCCCGAACACTTATTCCAAGCCGCTGATAAATTACTCCGAGATCGAAGGGGGTACCACATGCTCGATTCCATGGACGAGCAAGAATTAGCCAGGTCAGCAGTACAATGGGCTGACAGCCCCAGCGAATACAATGACGATGTACTTGCACACACGTTTCTGAACCTAGATCCATATGAACAGCGTTTAGCTAGTATATACATGATTCAACACCTCCTTATATTATATAAAAGCCAACACTCCGATCCAGGACCCTTACCTGACATATTGACAGAACTACTCACGAACATATGGAAAGGGTCAGGCACTGATTTGATTAAAGAAATACTAGAATCCCGAAACCAATATTTAAATTTCGTATGTCCAGAACACGTTCCAGTTCCCATAATGGGAAGAAAAATGTATCACATAGATAGACAGAACCCGTTACGCGAAGTGCACCCAATAAAAGGTGCCGGTGATAATTTTACACGCGTATTTGTGTACACACCTATAACTAAATTAGAATTATTAGAAATGAAGAAAGTAGTACCCAGCCATGACAAAGACCCAGCAGGTTTCCACCGTGAGATAAAAGACATGTTACTCATGGGAGAGTATACCTACCCCGACATTATGAAAATATTAAAAGTCCTACTACCCGCCGGTGTTTATGAGAAACTCAAAGAAAAAGAATGGGAGGTGGGAGACCAAAAGATAGATTGGACAGCATTAGAAAACGAAGAAAAGGCCCGAGCTGCAGGAGCAGGGCTTGGGGAAAAGACTACAGCACTAGCAGGATTACTAATACAGGTACTGCCACGTTTATTAACTACGAAAAAGGAAGACTGGGGTGCAATCTCAGCCTGTAAGCAAAAGCCAGACGAAGATACTAGTGATTTCTATTCCCGATTTGAAAAATGTTTTGGTATAAATAGTGGCATAAAAGCCAGTAGTGAGTCATACCCACATCTGTTTGTGACAAAATTAGTTGAAAATTCTCTGATACAAGTTAAGAATAGAGTATTGAAATTCGAAAGTACCTGGCAAGGTAATACCCCATCACAGATGTTACAGATGTTACAATATCATCACAATAGAATTAGAGAAGAACAAGAACACGAACAAAGACGTATGAAAGATACAAAAATGAAAATGCTTGTTGCACAGTCGGTTCCAGCCGATAGTCATCAAAAGGGTGATTCCGCAGGCCCTGCAAAAGGGACATGCAACTATTGTAAACAACCAGGTCATTATATACACGATTGTCCAGTCCTGAAACATAATATTGCTACAGGTAGAACACATGAGAGACCACGTCCACCTAGACAGGATCAGAATCAACAACAAATCCCTCAGCATGCACAACCTAGGTTAGCTCCGCAACAACTAGCTCCGCAACAGGCAGCTCCACAACAGATCGTAGCACCACCACAAGCGCAGCCTATTGCTGCAACACAAGCAACAACACAACAGATGTATCAGTATGCACAAGCAGATTATCCCGATTATCAACGATACTCATGAGATAGCCTAGAGAGGGAAGTTGGCTTACCCCTTATTGAGGTTCCTGTAGACCAAGAGGGACCTTATGTACATAGCAAATTATTAGGGGAAGACAGAAAGTTTTTACTTGATACAGGGGCAAGCAGAACAACTATAAGACGTAGTGAAGTTCCAGGGGCACCCCTCTCAGGCTCACAGAATATTTCCCTTGGATTCTCAGGAAAACCTATAATTATTGATGTAACACAACCTCTTCCACTTACGATTGGTCCATTGACACGTACTACAGATTTATTGCTTACTAAATCATGTCCAGAAAACTTATTAGGTATAAAAACATTGAAAGCTCTAGGAGCTATAATATGTTGTTCTCCGGAAGGAGTACGACTATTTTTACGTGACTTTAAAGGTCACTACGTATCCAGAGACATGGATCACCGACTGCAGAATTTACCTACACATTTATGGGCACAAGGCCCCACTGATGTTGGTTGCATGAACATTACACCATATCGAGTTACACTGAAAACAGGAATAGTACTACCACGAATACGACAATACAAGTTACCCCCCGATGCTGTTGTGGCTTTGCTGCAAATCATTGACGAGCTCATTACACAAGGAGTGGTTGTCGAAACTGACTCCAATGTATGTAATTCTCCGATAATTCCGATTCTTAAAAGAACGGATCCAAAAGCTCCACCAGTATATCGATTAGTTATTGATCTGCGCGAATTAAATAAATGTATTGTACCACAATACCCTGTGGTTCCCGATATCTCTTCATTACTCACAGCTATTGACTCAGAAGCTACGTTTTTCACTGTAATTGACCTCAAGAATGCTTTCTTTAGTGTCCCAATTGATCCAGAAAGTCAATATTTATTCGGATTTAGTTTAAATGGACGAAGTTTTAAATTCACACGCGCACCTCAAGGATTTACAGAAAGCCCCAGCATCTATAGCCAAGCACTGAAACGAGAACTTGACAGTATCCACATGCCAGTTAACACTGCCTTGCTTCAATATGTCGATGATCTGCTGATCACCGCCCGAAGCGAACCTGAATGTGAAAAAGCGTCACTGACGGTTTTAAATTTTTGGCTGACAAGGGGCACAAGGTGTCCCCTTCTAAGCTGCAATTCTGTGTCCAGCGAGTTGTTTACCTTGGGCACTCGCTGTCCAAGGAGGGAAGGCAGCTTACATCCGACCGCATCCAGTTAATCGCTAACATACCACCACCCAAGACACAAAAGGAGGTACGGGCTTTTATAGGCCTCACTTCATACTGTAGGCAGTGGATCCCTCAATATGCATTTCTAGCAAAACCACTCATCCAGTTGACAACACAGGAGGCAGCCACATCGACTGTCCTCCCTTGGACTCAAGAACATACACACGCCTTTGAAAGTTTAAAGAAAGCTTTATGCCAAGCACCTGTCCTAGCAACACCATGTTACAGCAAACAGTTTACACTCTTTGTTACAGAACGCGAAGGTACTGCCTTGTCAGTACTCACTCAGGAACAAGCAGGATCACACAAACCATGTGCTTATTTCTCTAGTACATTAGATCCAGTAGCTCAGGCTCTTCCTGCGTGCCTGAAATCGGTGGCAGCAACAGCTTTAGCAATCAGACAAAGCGATGCCATAGTGTTAGGACATCAATTGACAGTACAAGTACCACACGCAGTAGAGGTTCTTTTGAATCGCACACAAACACAACACTTGACTATAGCGAGACTCACCGGCTACGAACTGACATTGTTTCAGCCACATATAGAAATCAGACGTTGTAATACGTTAAATCCTGCCACACTGTTACCAGTGAGCGGAACAGATCCATTGGCACATGATTGTGTTGAAGTTATCACTATCACGACTAAACCCAGACAAGACTTGACAGATATCCCTTTGTCAGATCCAGACTTGACATTGTATGTAGATGGGTCATGTATGAGAACAAGTACAGGAGAGTTAGTGGCCGCTTACGCAGTCACAACAGACACTGAAGTCATTGAAACAAATCGTATTAACACTTTGTCAGCTCAAGCAGCAGAGCTCATCGCTCTGACACAAGCCTGTATCCAAGCCAAAAATAAGAAAGTCAACATATACACAGATTCACGTTATGCATTCGGAGTCGTCCATGACTTCGGCGTACTGTGGCGAGAGAGAGGTTATTTAACTTCTCACGGTGCCCACATCCAGCACGGACCCCTTATTCAAGCCCTATTAGATGCGATTCATCTACCTACTGCAATATCGATTATGAAATGCAAAGCCCATACAAAAGTTACCGATATCATTTCTCGGGGTAATGACCTAGCTGACAGAACAGCTAAACAGACTGCTCAGAATCAGACTCTCACAATTGACGCGACAAAGACAATAGTCCCGACACTAACACATTGCATGACAGTTAAGGATCCCGCCCTTGATGTAATTGACATACAGACACATGCTACACCAGAAGAAATAAAGAAATGGACTGAATTAGGAGGGATCCAAACAGATCAAGGATGGATGACGAAGGAAAAATCTATATGGTTTCTTCCCGACTCTATGGTCCAAGTCATCATTAACACAATACATAGTCCAGCACACCTAGGAGAGAAAGCTATGCTAGACAGCATTCAACACATTTGGTTCAACAAACACCTGCGAGCCGCAGCTAAACAAAAGGTTCGTACCTGTATGATATGTTGTCAGTTTAATCCAGGTAAAAGCATCCCCGTAGAGCAGGGTGGATTTCAACCTCCTAATCATGCTTTTGAAGTCCTCCAGATGGATTATATCCAGATGGAACGATGTCGAGGATTCAAATATGTTCTCGTAGTTGTCTGTGCTCTTTCCCGTTGGACAGAAGCATACCCGGTTTCAGATTACACTGCCCCGACTACTGCCAAACAGTTAGTTCGAGAATTCTTCCCACGGTACGGTTTACCACGTGTTGTCTACTCAGATAACGGCCAGCCGTTCTCATCCGAACTAATGAAACACGTTTCCCTTCTATTAGGCTATCAATGGAAATTTCACTGTGTCCGACATCCCGAGGCAGCAGGTCTCGTAGAACGCCATAATCAAACTTTGAAAATTAGATTGTCCAAAATATGTAGAGAAAAAGGAGTCGATTGGATAGTAGCCTTACCAGTTGCGCTCTTTTACATGAGAATGGTAGCACATTCTCGAACAGGGCTATCCCCGTATGAGGTGATCTTCGGTAGACCACCAAATATGTGGGGGACGCCTATACCTCGTAAAATCACTGACGTTGACTGTAATATGCTGACAGATTACCTGGCTTCCTTGATGTCTGCACTACAATCTTGTCGTTCACAGGTATCCGCAGCTTTTCCCGACAATACTGAGGTGAAGCCCCATGACGTGGTTCCTGGTGACCTGGTGCTGGTCAGGAACTTTGACCGGAAGACCCAACTGGATCCTAGGTGGAAGTCACCGAAGTTGGTTTTACTCACCACAAGGACAGCCGTGAAAATCGAAGGAAGGAAAGGGTGGTTGCACTCGAGTCATATCAAGAAATTTTATGGACTACCACCCAGTGTAGATACACAACCCTATATTTCCTCAAAGACAGACTCAAAGCTCCCCTTGGTTGAGCAATCGAACTCTGAAATTTATAAACTAAAGTTGAGGTCTATTAAGTCAGACAATTTGATTGTTTAAGTCCTCTCCAAGGTGAATCGGTTGAATTTGTCCCTGACATGTATCCCCTAGACCGGAATAGAGAAAGAAGTCAGCGAAAGCAGCTGAAAAAGCATGCGTATTGTAAATCACTTCGTAGTCACTGTACAGTAACATTATTAATTTTGTTTTTTCTAAGTCTTCTGATTATTATTTTTAGCATACTATTGCACATGTATTACCCTATTCTTAAACGTGCTTATAATATAACTGCAGAACATTCTTTTAGTGAATTTCCTCCGCATGAGTTGTCCTATAGATTTGCGCTGCGCAACAACACATTCATTAGTATGTTACATCATTCCCATCAAACCAGCAATGCCACAAATTGTTGGATATGTGGCCGACTCCCTCCCTATCAGAACTATAAGGGAGTTTTGCCCCTCTTTCCCTATCCGTTCACACACAATGGCTCCTGTGGAGCACGGTTTAGTTTGATTAATACCCTAGATTCAAATTCCGCAGTTTATCAAGACAACAGGGTATGGGGAAACCTGAACCTAGTCTTACTTAAAGTCTGCTACCCTAACAAGGAGGGACTTCCCAAAAGAACAGGAACTGATCTAGAAAATGAAGTATATGGATTAGGTAACTTTACACTTAACCTCATGATCCTGAACGTTGAATCTGAAGCTACACCAATCTTGCCCGCCATGTCAGTATTCCCAGTAAAAGGGGAATTATGTATAAGAAAGAATGGTTCCATACACATGGGCCATAGTAAATGCACCACTGTAATAAAATTCAGTGATCAAGGCAAGTCTACATTTAGAGCTTCCCATCATTCCTACTTCATATGTGGCCAGACCGCATATATATGTCTACCTTTAGATTGGGATGGTACCTGTTACATAGCATTCCTTCTGCCACCTGTTTTCCTAGCTCCTCCTGATTATCATAGAAATACCCATTTAGTACACAATAGACAGCAGAGAGATCTCCCAATTGTCGATTACGCTGAAACAGCATGGGAGAAATACACAGATTTCAATAAAGGTTTCTTTCCCTATATAGGTACAGTCACTAATAGTAAGCTGATACGTAGATTAACCAGAACCCTTGAAGCAGTAGTGAATGAAACTATTTCCGCCTTAGGCAATTTAACAGAAGAGCAGTCTGCTATGCGGATTGTTGTGCTCCAAAATCGTCTTGTCCTTGACGTCATCCTGGCCGATAGGGGCGGAGCTTGTAGGGTCATCGGATCAAGTTGTTGCATTTTCATACCAGAAAATTCACCGTCTGTATATAAAGCCATAACCCGCCTTCATAAGATTATAAGCCAGATACACCAGAGTCCAGGCGCCTGGACTTGGTCCGGTTGGTTCTGGGGCGTGTTGTCAGCCTGGGGATGGAGAATCCTATCCTTCCTAGGTATTGGCTTTCTCATACTATTCAGTTGCTGCTTATGTCTACAATGTGGGCCAGCGATTTGTGGTCTGTGTGCCACCTCGTGTATCCCACATCCAAGTTTTCATTCGAGATCCCGGAAGAAGAAAGAAGAACAAATGATGCTATATGAACAGATCGATGGATTGATGAAGATCGATATCTCCTAAGGGTCCGAAGGGGACAAGGAGGGAATGAGGAAATATGAATTTTGTGATCAGTTATGTCCCCTATCGTAGACCCCAACGGCTCCATGTGCATGCTATAAGTACATGTATGTTCCCTCCTGCTCCAGTTCTGAAGACGCAAACATATGTGCGTCCACCGTCAACATGTCCTCTTTCAGATCCGCCATGAATGGGTCAGATATTCCATTCCTAAGTATGAAAGGCCACCGACTTTATGTGGTTCACTTTCCACATTTCACAGATTCAGGCGAGTAGGCCCGAATTCTGTCATCAAGCCTTTTCCTGCCTTCTGCCTCTGAAAGCTCCAGTCTGAGCCCGCATCTGTGACCATGAACTTTGTCTTACTCCCTGCGCGGCTAACGGTGCCTGATCCAGCCTGTCGCCTGCCAAAACCTGTATTTCACCTTCGAGATTATCTCCTTCGCTCCTCATCCGATGCATTCCTGTCTAGTAGTTTAGGTAAACATTCTTCCAGCTCCCGTGCAAAGGGCCAGGCCTCGCTGCCCTCATGCAAATAATTCATAGCCCCGTTACCATGGAATATTCCTACCCCCTCGCATCTAGTGTAGACACTTAGACGCTTGTACACGCACTAACAGTCAGTATAGTCAGTATAGAATAAGATTCTATCCTAAGAGACCTCTCTTTTTGGATAACACAGTTCTTTAAACATAGGATATTAGATATGATTCGGGATTAGGTTGACATAACCCCAGACTTCTGTCTCCACATGTAGAGCTAAATGTCAAGTCCCCTTCACCCTCTCGTTGCACGTCAATCACACGTCATGCGGCTGCGCGCGCATCTCTGCCAACTATTTCTGCTGACATTGCAGGATTCTCTTATGGATCCACCCACTTATGACATCATGTATGATGACGTTTATTAAATTACGCCCTCTATTAGCTACGTATGCACCTTTTATCAGCTGTTACGCCTCTTGCATCTGTTTTTACTGTAATGTATTTTCTATAAAACTGCCTATCTGTCAATAATATATGCTCCCTTCCTTCCTGAACTTTCGTGGTGATGGAATAGAAGGCCCACAATTCGAATTGTCTTCCTTTGTATAGGAATAAAGCATTTTAAACCTCTAATACCACGGATTCTGCCTCTTATATTTACTGAGTTATTCATGATAGACTTTACCGCATAAAAAAATAGTACCGGTAACGAAATATTTACCACAGACTGGCAGTTTGGTTACCGACTTGGCATTCCCATAGTTGGAAAATCCATTCAAAAGAACTGTGGGGAAAAGAATTATGGCAGGAGATTTGGGAAATGCTCCCACAGAGTACTGTTACAATCTTCCATGTGGATGCTCATACCCCGATAGACTCTCTTGACAAATTCTTTCATAACATTGCAGATGAGAAATCTAAAATTGCTGAGGCAGTGGTGGACAGGCAAGATTCTGATATTGCGGGATTGGCGAAATGGGCCCACCAGAAAGCAGGACACTTTGGAGAGAAAGCCACTAGCAGGTGGGCTGCTGATCGAGGAATTTATATTCCCCTAGATTTAATCAAAAATGTTATTCTACATTGTCCCATTTGTCAGCATATCAGGCAGCGCAAAGTGCCCCAAATTGTTAAAGGTCATTTACATCGCGGGAAATTGCCCGCTCAAATTTGGCAGATTGATTACATCGGTCCACTTCCTATGAGTAGGAATTGTCAATATGTTTGCACTATTGTTGATACATACAGTGGCCTGTTGGTGGCCCTTCCCTGTAAGCAAGCTACCCAATTGAATACTATTAAAACATTGGAATTGATTATGATGTATTATGGTGTGCCATTCCAAATTCAATCTGATAATGCATCCCATTTTCGTGGAAGATTGGTACAGGAATTCTGTGTGGAAAACAATATTGAATGGGTGTTTCATATACCATATTATCCACAGGCCTCGGGTCTTGTGGAGAGGTTGAATGGACTGCTGAAAGATCAGTTACGTAAATTAACAGATGACAAGTATAAGAATTGGCGAGACTTTTTGCCTCAAGCGCTATTGATTTTGAATAACCGTCCTTTTCTAAATGCTGAATCCCCACTTATGCGTTTGTTTCCTCCGAATTTCAATTGTTGGTGTTCCTGCTTTGGCAGTTTATAATGCCAAATCTATTGGGAAAATGGCCTGCTGGATGGTAAAATCCATTAATCATACTTCTACAGTCCTGTCTGACATGCTATTAGACGCCCAGGGTGAACGAAGGGCTATCTTGCAAAATCGAGCGGCCATTGATTATCTTTTGCTTAAACATGGACACGATTGTTCTGATTTTGAGGGTCTTTGTTGTTTTAACTTGTCTGATCATACAAAATCCATTCAAGCTCACATTGATAAACTACATGACTTGACAGAAGAAGTTAGAAAACACATTGACCAGGGCTGGTTTGACTGGCTCTTTAATTGGTTACCTGATTTGCATATGTTACGTCAGATATTAGGAGGTATTCTGATTACTATCGGCATTTTGATTTCTATCTGTTGCTTTATTCAGTGTATTCCTTCACTACTTCAATTCTGCACACCTGGTACTAGACATAGATCAGTTAGTCTTGCTTCATATTATTCTTCCACAGATATTAGTTCTGTTTAATGAATGTATAATAGACTGAAGTCAAGGGTGAAATGTTCTGCTCGATTTTCCCGGCCTTCTTGTGTTGAAAAGTAATTGAATGTGACTTCAGTCTCTTACCATTCAAGTCTAAGGGTTAGAGTAGTGAATGGAGCCTATTTACTAGGCACTTCAACATGATCCTGTGCTCTTCCCCATAGATCAGGGCTTGCACACATAGCCTAGGGGATAGATTCGTTAGTATCAGGGATAACCTGTCCTGTAGTGAGGGTATTTCATGGAGCCGTGCTGAATTCAGGCCTGGTAGGCCTCAAACGGGAGAGACTCCATCTTTCTTTCTGCTCCGGCAGCTTGGGATGCTTCTAGGTCAAATGTAATGTTTTAGTTATGAGGTGTTATTCGCTTGGAGAGAACCGGTTCAGGCCGGCCCTTATCGAAGGATTGTATTTTTCTTCATGCCGAAGACACTACATCAGGCCGGCCGGCTGGGAACGTGTCCTTGGTACGGGGAGGTACAAGAATTTGGTGGGCGGCAGGTTACGGGCCGGAATTTTCCATGAGGAAACGCACCTCTATATTAGTGAAAGTCTGAGGCAGTTACATGTTCAGTCCGTAGGCGGCATCTAGCCGTTAGCAGTAAAGCTACTACTTATTCCAGGGAAGACAGACGCCATCTTGAAGGCGGAGAAGAACCGAGAGACAGATACTCTCCTAGCAGAATAGCCAGAGAGGAGAGAGTAGCCGATAAGGAAGAGGTCCCAGTGACTCGGAGAAGGGTGAAGAGAACAGCGCATAGTGGTGCAGACATGTATCCGTGACTGCGGAGGTGTGACTTCCAGGCGAGCTGAGGCACAGACGAGAAGGGAACCTAGATGACCACTGAGTGCAGGCTACACACTACTAAGGTGATGTCGACCCTTTCTTATTAGAGTGTACAACTTAATCTTTCACTGTTCTTTGCAGGTTATGTGTTATATTGTAATGTTATGTGATTGTGTATGCAATGAGTAATAAAGTACCCAGTTTGTAGTGAACCAACATGTGCTGCGTGTTCTTGTATGAGAGGGTAGCCTATTCTTCTAGTCAGCTGTGGCTACATGAACAGATGTTAACCCTGATCAGGTAAGTGGTAACTGAATAAGGGAAAGAGGAGCCCCTCGAACCGGAGAACAGGCTATGCTCGAACTGGCAGTCCTTGTGTGATCGGATGAATAGTGAGACTGATTCCCTTTTTGTATGTTATGGTGATCATAGGATGAACTGTTGTATGAGACTGCCGTCTGGGTAGAGAGGTCTGGATTCGTATGGGATCGCGAGGCCGCCACTTGTGATACTGTCGTATGGGCAGAGAGGTCTGGATTCGTATGGGATCGCGAGGCCGCCACTTGTAATACTGTCGTATGGGCAGAGAGGTCTGGATTCGTATGGGATCGCGAGGCCGCCACTTGTGATACTGTCGTATGGGCAGAGAGGTCTGGATTTGTATGGGATCGCGAGGCCGCCGATTGTGCTGAGACTGCCGTCTGGGTAGAGAGGTCTGGATTCGTATGGGATCGCGAGGCCGCCACTTGTGATACTGTCGTATGGGCAGAGAGGTCTGGATTCGTATGGGATCGCGAGGCCGCCACTTGTGCTGAGACTGCCGTCTGGGTAGAGAGGTCTGGATTCGTATGGGATAGCGAGGCCGCCACTTGTGATACTGTCGTATGGGCAGAGAGGTCTGGATTCGTATGGGATCGCGAGGCCGCCACTTGTGCTGAGACTGCCGTCTGGGTAGAGAGGTCTGGATTCGTATGGGATCGCGAGGCCGCCACTTGTGATACTGCCGTATGGGCAGAGAGGTCTGGATTCGTATGGGATCGCGAGGCCGCCACTTGTGATACTGTCGTATGGGCAGAGAGGTCTGGATTCGTATGGGATCGCGAGGCCGCCGATTATAAGAGGTCTTGGTATGTATAGTAGGAATTCTCTGTCCTTAGGTGGTAGATATATGTGGTTGCACTATTGTAAATAGGCCCTAGGGAGGGGGTAACGTTCTGGCTGGGTTAGTGAGGCTCTGATGAGCGGGTTCTTTCTGATCCGAAAACCCAAGCAGAACATCAATGCACAATGCTCACCTTTTAAAACAAACATTACGAGTTTATACAACCCTCTGGGCATTTGTGCTTTGTAAGCTAACTGAGCTTGAGGTTAAATCCCAATACATAGCACACTTCCTTCATACCAATTCACCGTCGCACATAGCGCTAACCCTCCACCTCTCCCCTCAACCTGCCTCCACTCTGGTTTTGGGAAGACCGAGAGTAATTGATAAAAAATGTTTGCTGAAAAGACTGAGAATTACCATAAAGAAGACTATCGATCTCACAACACACAGCTGCTCTAATACCGCCGCACATAGCGCTAACTTTCTGTCTCACCCAGTCTCACTGTGGGGATTCACCACCAGTTTTTTTAATTATTTTTAACTTGTCCTCTTACGCACCTGCGTTCACCACTAATAAGTTAAATTCAGAGTTTTGAGTCACGATGAAGGCCGCGTCTACAACTGTTGTATACGATACATACCTGAATGATATCCTCATAATCTTTTCTTTCCCATTACAGGTAGCTCCTGGTCACAACAGGTATCGTAGTTAAGAAACACTTTCCCTACTGTAAACTTAGTTATCAGGAGATTTTAGATGTAGATAGTTTTTTCCTTCTGTTTGGTCCTGAAGAATCGCGAGTACATTCACTCTATGTGAGAAACATGTTGACCTATATCTTCTAACATAGGACATTCCAACACAAGACATTACACTCGGATGAGTGCCTTGTTCACTGTTTTTAATCAGGGTAGGAGACCCCCATAATAAAAACTAATTTGTACTAGGTACTCCCAACTCTGTTTTAAACCACCACTACACATCTACACTATTCTGGCCCTACACCCGCACTTCACCATAGGGCAGTTGGATAGAAGATCTCCGACAAAGTGCCCCTTTTTAGGGAGCCTGTTGGGTATTGCACTGCCGACCCGACGAGGAGCAGCCCATATGATGAAGCATGACACCTGAAAGGGTGTGTGAGGGCACCATGATCCAACATATGGATTCCCAACTATAGACCCCTTGTGGACTTAGTTGGACCCGACCTTCTCTTTGACTTTATGACTCTGTTCACAGAGGGACGGCATAACTTCATTTTGTGAATGGGTACAAACTGTACCATCAAGTGGCGTACCTTTTTCACTCCTTCCATTGTCCTAAAAATTACTTCATATCAAAGTCATTAACAAGAACAAGAGTCATAAGTGTTGTTTGGGAATTTCATTTAAGCGTTGCTAGTGGTAATTATATATAATGGTACTTAGTGACGTGGTACCTCAACTCTTGTTGATTGTCTGCTTGCTGTGCAACTGCATGTTGCAGTCTGGAATGTGTGTTGCCGTTCATGGTAGGACTCTACTAGCGTGCGTTGCAGCAAGGTTTTGAGACTCACAAGAACTTGTACCAAGGAGTTGATATAGTTTGATTGGCTCAAAGTATGGCACATAGGTATGGCAAATATTTTAGGTGTGATAAGCGAGGTAAGTATGGCAGGTGTTAGAAATTGGGCTTCTGAGGTATGCACCCTGTCCAAGCAGGAACCACAATTCAAGGCAGGTTAAGTCAGATAAGTTATCCTGTGCTCACCGTCTGGTAGCTTAGGACAGAGCAGTCAGGCATAAATTTAGAGGCTGTGTAAAGTATTTGTGCAATACTTCAAATAGTAAACCAGTGAAAACACCGCACAAAAAGATACCACACCTAGTCAAAGAAATAGAGCCTAATTTATTGAACACAACAAGACCAAAATGACACACAATCAATAAGTAGAACCAGAGTTATGAATTTTTAAAGAATATCTTGAAATATAGTGCTTAAAAGCATAAAGCGCCAACCGGAGCTATCTGGTTGCATTAGACCGGGTCAAATCCAAAGTTCAGGCAGACTGGTCAGATACAGGGACCTACCTTGTCCCACTGCAAAGTACCTTGTTTGTATCATCGACAAAGATTTGATATGTGGATCAGAGAAGGTGATGCGTCGTCGTCGATCCTTAAGATGTAGGCAACGCATCGGTTCTGAGCCACAGAAAGTCAGATGCACTGGAAAAGAAGGTGATGCACCATGCCGAAGGTGATGCTATGTAATCAATACTCACAGCAGTTGCGATGTATCGATGTTGAGGGAGATGCGCCAGTCTGAGTGATGCAGCAACAGCAATGCGTGGATTCTCACTTAAGCAGCACTTTATACCCACTTCCAAGATCCCAGGTCTGGATTGGCACCACTTGGCAGGGAAACGTAAACCACTAGTAGTGGCCTCACTCCGTTGATTAGGTTCGGGTTTCCTTAATGTTGATTTTCATACTTTTTCCTGCAGGCTGTTAACATTGGCGTCCTCCGGCATAACTTTGATCAGCCTCACATCTTCACAGCTATTTACGAGGTCTGAAGCCTACAATCATTTTATTTATTCTTTCATGGTGTAACGTTTCCGGGATTCAGTTTCTCTGGGTCACTTAAAGGACTGTTCAATTCCCTTAAAGCATGGGGCGGATCCACATATGTTTGAGGTCGCTCTTTTGGTGACCCTATTGATGCATGCAGGGTACCATAGTTTTGAGGTACTAGTTTCACTTATCATCAGCTTCACCATACATAGCACATTGTTAAGATGTCTTCCCCCATATTGGGTGGCATACATTTATCTGTTGCAAGTGAGTTGCACCTAGATATTGTAAAATGTTGATTCTTTTGAATTATGAAAGAATTTGTTCTCTTTCTATGTAGTTACCCCTGAGGAAGGGTACTATACCCAACATTCTTTGGGTCTTGTGAAAGGCCACTGTCGACACACAGTTTTGAAAAAAGACATCTTCTTTTTCTAATGAGATTTACAAGTGCGCTGCCAACATTTGTGAATTAATTTCTACAATCAACTGAATTAAAAACGTTGCTTGTTTGGAACACAAGTGATTTACAGCAGCTTGGACCCTGATTCATGTTTGATTATTTTGAGTACTTGGAAGCCTTAGTGAGTCACTGTGCATGCTGTCTCCAGGACATTTGTACTACCTTTTTAAGACAAATTTGTTTCTGGGCCTTGGTGGAGCCCTCTTCCAGCATTGCATGCAAAGTTTGTTTAAATGTGTTGGATTTTTATTATATTGTGCATAAAATTGTGTATTTGAGTGCATCACAACCACATTTTCTAAGAAGGTTAATTTGCCAGATCGACATGGCAGTGTAATACTGCACGCACAGGCTCTGCAATGGCAGATCTGAGACATGTTTATAGAGCTACTGAAGTGGGTTGCACAATCAGTGCTGCAGGCCCACTAGTAGCATTTAATTTACAGGCCCTGGGCACATGTAGTAAACTTTAATAGGGACTTATAAGTAAGTTAAATCTGTCAATTGTGGATAAACCAATGTTACCATGTTTAAAGCAACAAGCACATGCACTTTAGCACTAGTTAGTAGTGGTAAAGTGCCCAGAGTCCTAACGCCAGCAAGATCAGGAAGTCTGAGGCAAAACGTCAGGGGAAACCACGCCAAGGATGCCAGGTCTAACAGTAGGTATGGCTAGTTGATATGGTAAGTTCGGTGTGGTAAGTAGGCATGGTAGGTAGCTATGGTAGGTATTATAAGTCATATATGGTAGGTAGATAGGTAGGTAGGCATGACGGGCTAGGTACCGTAGATAGTTAGTTGGTACAATAGGTCAGGTGTGGTAAGTTAGGTATGGAAGGACATGATACAATTTTGTCTGTTAGTTCAAAGTTTTTGTAGAATTCTCGAAAAGTAGCACAAACACATAGCATTTGCCCTAGCAAATTAATAATAAAGCAATATTTTTCTGTTTAGAGACAAGTGGTTTCTTATATTGAGGCTGTAAATAATTTATGCTTGTTGCTTATAATTTGTAGCATGAAATATAAACAAATTCCGTCAGTACGAGAAGAAAAAACTGTTTATTAATACAATTGCATGTGTGTGCTTCATTAATATTACTACTGTTATTATTATTGTTCTTCTTCTTATTATTATTAGAGCTCCTTTCATGAACAGATTGCAGTAGCAGAGTTACTGTGTACTCTCAAAGAATAGTTTTACGAAGAGGATGAAGTTTGCTTTGAAAGTGGTCATGCATAGCAAAATATGACATAGTAGATTCTTTTGACAAAGGGTCAGTATTTCCATTGCGCTTTACGAAACTCACTATGCTCATACATACTTTGTCGCAAAAAACTGTAAAGCCAGCTACACTTTAGCACAGTAATAAATTAAAACAAATGAATATGCAAGGGTCATTGAGTAAATAGTTATGTGCCTTTATGACAGGCTTAGACATATAACCAGCAAACAGTAAAGCCATAAATCAACTTCTAAAGTTGTTGTTGTGTTAGCAAAGTAAATACATAAAGGAATAAAAACTGGAACTAAATTTGAAGGCACATGTCATGTTGTATCTGTAGTTTAACATAAGGTCTACTTGGTCCCATCACCAAAATCTAATGTGAACTAAATGGGGCAATGTAATAACTCTCAATATGCCATGGCCTTGATGGACAGCACATCCATGCAACGGCAAACCATGAAAACACGTGATAGCCAATGGCTGAGCAAGGCGGACTGAAAGTGCCACTCTCTCTATTCCAATGTATACTTAATTTTGATGTATTGATGACAAGAGTTCAGTGGCACAACGAAACCTGAGGTGGCCCGCCTGCAAGGTACATGGGGAGCCCCTGCTTTAAATTTAATTAGAAGCTCTCAGGCCAGAGTACTGTGCTGAGGGGGCTCCCTACAGCTCGGGGGGCCCCATGCACAGCGGGGGTTGTGGGGGCCTGTGTTTCAGCACTGCAGGAGCTCCCACAATAGACAGAAAAGGATTGAAAAACAGATTTTACAGGCAGTTCTGTGAGAAACGTATGAAATGGTAAACATAATTTACCACAAATCCTTTTCCCCGCAGGCTATTACAACGCGGTTCTTACAACAAACGCGTTGTAACAACGCATACCATTTTTTTTCAGTTCAAAAGATTTTTATTAGATAAATAAAGGTGTCGATACATAAGAAAACTTAAAACATAACAGCAATATAAGAGGAGGAATAAAAACATGACTATGAAAATAAACATGAGATTGAGAGATAACAAATAATTGAGGCTATATAACAGAAGCAGTACTGGAGATAACATGTAGTAAAATGAATTATAAAAAATGCAAAGGAACAAAAAGGTCAATCAAGGTGGCTTAGAGACCTCCTGCTGAAAAGGAGGTAAATGAGATGAGCGCTTAGCACAAATATCAAGGTACAGGGTCACAGGAAGCCAAAGATCATGTCGCTTTTTGGCTAGACTGAGTGGGTATACAAAAACAGTGTCTAGCCTGTGATTATGACATACATTGTACCACCATGCTCTGAAAGAAATATTAGCAACATTTATCCAATTAACAGTAATTTGTTGGAATGCAACAGCTAGCAACAAGTCAACAATTTGCACATTAAAATCAATATCTACCCAGCAGGGAGAGAGACTCCCTAAAAAAATATTAACGAAGGAGAAGGGAAATGCAGTATGAAATATGGCATTAATTTGAGCCCAAACTTGTTTCCAAAAATTGTGCGTAGCAGTACAGGAAAAAAGCATGTGAAAAAGAGTAGCCTTAGGTGTCGAGCAGGACCAACAAAGGTCAGGGATTAAAGGGAACCTCTTATTCAGCATATGAGGTGAAAAGAGAAGTCTGTTATAGATAAAAAAGAGGGTTTGTGTGAGAGAAGCAGCCCTGGACGATTTGCGGAGTTTGGTCCACAATTTATCCCAAAGAGAGGTGGGCCAAGAGATGTCAAAATCAGACTCCCATTGTTCCTCTACCGTGGATTTTGGCCTAGGTGTGAGAGTCTTGTGAAATGAGTTGTAAATTGAGGAGGCTGTGGGATGAGTACGCAACAAGGAATGGAGTTGCAGAGTAGGATTGGGAGGGTCAGATTGGGTGGGAGAGGTAGAGAATTGGGCATAGGTGGACATAACTGCGTTCTTAAGCTTACGGGCAAAGGAGTGAGGGAGATTAAATTTTTGGCTAAGAACGGAGAAAGGTAAAAAATCAGAGCCAGAAAAGAGATGGGATACCCAGATCAAACCCTTTTGTCTCCAAGATTTCCAATAAAGGGGCTTGTGATTAATGAGGATACTATTATTATACCAAATGGTGGTTTTGAGAAATTCGGCTACAGAGGAAGGAGGGCTTGGGGAAGTGGAAAGAAGAAGTTTGGTGGTGAACTTATGGATGGGAGTGGAAATAAACAGGGGCTTACGAGAAAATGAGAGATACTCAGCGAAAGTAAAGGGGGATAGAGAAAGACGCTCAATAACAAGCCATAAGGGGGAAGATTCAGCAGGATCCCGCAACCAAAGGGAAGCTTGCCGCAGAAGGAATGCTTTATGATAAGTGGGAAAATCTGGAAAGTTGACCCCACCCTCTGACTTGGGAAGTCGTAGTCTGAACAAGGACATACGCACTTTTTTGCCGGACCAGAGGAAAGAAGAGAGAATAGTATTGATTTTCCTAAAAATTTTAGCTGGAATAGGAACTGGAATATTGGAGATAGTGTAAAGAACTATTGGGGAGAGCATCATTTTAATCGTGTCGAGGCGACCCCACCAGGAAAGGTAAAGCGGGTGCCATCTAGAAGTGAGGTCGGACAATTTCTGGGTACATTTATTAAGGCACAACGAGACAGTATCGGGAAGAGAGGGGGTAATGTATAAACCAAGATATTTGATGTGTGAGGGACTCCAAGTAAAATTGGACGCAGCAAAATCAAGTTTGAAAGTAAATTTTGTAAGGGGTAGAATTTCACATTTGTCGTTATTCAACTTATAACCAGAAATTTGGGAATATTCATGAACTTCAGTTAGAAATGCGGGAATAGAGATGGCAGGATTGGACATAAAAAGTAGGATATCATCTGCATAAGCAGCAAGTTTGATGTTTGTTTGGGAGAATTGGAAACCATGCAAATTAGGATTTTGGCGGAGTTTTGAGAGAAAGGGTTCTAAGGCCAGATTAAAAAGGAAGGGGGAAAGGGGACAGCCCTGACGGACTCCTCTACCTAAGTTGAAGAAAGAAGAGACTAGGCCATTAGCACAAACCGCCGCTCTGGGACTGGAATATAGGAAAGAGACAAAGGAAATAAAATTAGGACCAAACCCAAACCATCTGAGGGCGGAAAAAAGGAAAGTCCACTCTACTCTATCAAACGCTTTTTCTGCGCCCAAAGCGATTGCCGCTAGCGAATCCTGGAATCGTGAGGATTTGGACAGGACATTAAACAAAAGTCTAGTATTATCTGTGATAAAACGACCTTTGACAAATCCAGATTGTTCCGGGCCCAACAGTTCAGGAAGAAAGGGGTCTAGTCTTAAGGCAAGGGATTTAGCATATATCTTATAATCAATGTTAACCAAGGAGATTGGTCTATAATTCTTGCAATGCTGGGTGTCTTTTCCTTCTTTGGGTAAAATACATATGTGGGCGTCTGAGAAAGTGCCAGAGGAAGTACCACTAAGAATAAAAGAATCAATAAGAGAATGTAGTCTGGGTAGTAGTAATTTAGAAAAGTGCAAGTAAAATTCAACTGTAAATCCATCCGGACCCGGGGCTTTATCCTTCTTGAGTGACTGAAGTGCAGTGTGTAGTTCGGAACTAGAGATGGGCAGTTCAAGAATGGATAAGTCAACAGGAAAATTGGAAGGTGCCTGAATGCTGGAGAAAAAGGTAGCGAGGGAATGGGCAGTAGGGCGAGTTTCAGAAGAATAAAGTGTGGAGTAAAAACGGGAAAATTCCTCTAAAATATAAACATCTGTGTGCCTTAAAACAGAATTAACATCATAGACAGACTCAATGTTCAATTTATGTTGCTTGACTTTTAAATAATTGGCTAAAACCTTCCCCGCTTTGTTCTTACCCCCATAGAATTTTGAACTAGATTTCAGCAAATATAACGAAGCATCATCAGTGGATTGTTTGTTAAATTGCATCTTAGCTTCAATAAGAGTAGTCAAACTTTCCTGCGAGTGGGAAGTATAGAAAGAATGCTCCAGTTTTTTAATCGTGAGGAGAAGAACACTAGCACGTTTGCGAGCAATCTTACGTTTTCTAGCCACATGATCAATGATGAAACCCCCGGCTGCAGCCTTATAAGGGTCCCAAATAGCATGCTTGGGCAAAGTGGGTGTTTCATTAATGGCAAAAAAATCTGTAGTAAATTCAACAAAGGAGGTGGTGAATTTGGGATCAAGGAGTAGAGTATTATTAAAGCGCCAACGTTTTGGCCCATTGGACTTGGGTAAGACATCAATGTTAACCAGTACAGGGGCGTGATCAGAGAACAAGATGGGGCCAATATCGGCGCGAGTGAGGGATTGAGAGATATGATGGGAAAGAAAGATGTAATCAATACGGGATTGTGATTGGTGGGACGGGGAGTAAAAGGTAAACTCTTTAGTAGTAGGGTTACATAAACGCTAGGCATCAATGAGTTTGTGCTGGGATATTGCTTGAACAAACAATTTATGAGACTTATTAGGGATATAAGATGCTTTGGAGTGCCTATCTAAAAAGGAATCAAGGGGTAGATTGCAATCTCCTGCCATAATAAAGTTGTCATCAACGTATTCAGAGATACGGGGAGCCATTGTGCGCCAAAAAGCAGGGTCGCCACCAGTAGGTGCGTAAATATTGAAAAGGGAGATGGGAATACCCTTCGAGGAAAGTTTGACATACAACCATCTACCTTCAGGGTCTGACTCAGAGGTCAAAAGCGAATGAGAGAGAGATTTGGGAATTAACACAGCCACACCATTTCTTTTACCATCACCAGGAGCAGAGAACACATCACCTACCCAACCCCTCTTGAGCTTAGCAGCTTCAATATCAGACAAATGGGTTTCTTGTAAGAAGGCAATATCTACATTCAACTTGGCTAGATGAGAGAGAATTTTTTGCCTCTTAATAGGAGAATGAAGACCTTTAACGTTCCAAGAAACAATACGTACTGACATTAAGGATTATTAAAAGAGTAATGCAAAGAAAAATTAAAACATCGAGAAAAAGCCTCGCGAAAAATAAGAACGTTGGAAAAAGAAGAGAAGAAATAAGAATAGAGAAGAAATGGAATGAACAAGAGAAAGAAGAGTAAGAGAAGACTAAGAGATGTCATAAAGATAGAGAGAAGCCAAGGTGTTACTGAGATCGGTGAAAAGATAAAATGAAGTCCAGAGATATTGATAAGTAAGGTCCAGTAAAAGAGAAAAAAGAACATGCGCAAAAAGACCAATGAACAAGCAAGACAAGAGAGAAGAAGGTCAAAGGGAGAAGAACGTAAGTATGAGCCAAAGGAGAAGTGAAGTAACAGGGGGATGAAATATATAAAGAGAAAGAAGCATGACCAAGGGAGCCAATAAGCGATGAGGAGAAAGAAGAAGAGAAAGAGAGAAGAAGAAAAAGGTTGCGAAAAAGGTACTGACACCAATAAGCCTGAAAATATGAAGGGAAAGATCAAAGTGAGGAGAAACAAAACGAGAGCAGACATGTCAAAAAAGGGATGAGGAATACTTACAAGGGGTAACTTAGGGAAGATACGATCAGGAACAAGGACAAGCAAAGACGTACGTGGAGGCAGGGGAAGGGAGGTAGCGCCAACTGGAGAAGGCAGGACACTCGGGGTCAGTGAGACGTCCAACCAGAGGAACAGGACGGAACGCGGAACATTGATCTGTGAAGGAAGAAAGGTAACAAGGTTCGGCGACGGCAAACGACAGGGGTACAAGACAAGCAATGAATGGGACGAACCAAAGAACCACAACGACAGTAACCAATACTACAATGGAAAGCATAAACTCATCAAGAGAATATGCAAGTTTAAGAACAGTTGAATTAGAAAAATCAGCAGACATAAGAAATTGGAACATCATAATACAGCAACAGAACGGTGGGATAGAAGAGGAAGGCCCAGAAAGCTCCATGTCAGCCTGGCCGCAAGAGTTCAGGAAACTCCGAAGTCGCGTAGGCTCCTCATATGTCGTAGTCTTATTATTGTAGGTGACTTTGAATAAGTAAGGGTGGAAGAGACCATATCTGGCACCAATGGAGCGGAGGTCAGGTCTCATGTCCAAGAAGGCCTTACGACGATTTGTAGTGGCTATGGCGTAATCCTGCGCGAAGAACAAAGTGGAACCAGATCATGTGAGACGAGGAGAGGCTCTGGCTGCTGAAAGAACCTTCAGCAGATCTGTGTATTCCAGAAAATACATTATTACACCCCTGGGCTTCACTGACGTGGATAAAGAGGAGGAAGCTCGACCAAGCCTGTGGGCACGCTGGATATTGAGCGGGGTATCCTCGGGCAAGTGTAAAAGCTTAGGAAGAAAAGATTTGAAAAAATTGATGGGATCGCTCCCCTCGCAGCCTTCCACCAGGCCGTAAAGGCGAAGGTTGTTGCGTCTGTTTCGATTTTCCAGGTCCTCCACCTGCTTCTGGAGAGAGGAGATCTGCGCATGCATATGGGTGACCTTGACAGCAGAGTCCTGAAGCGAGGAGACATCACGCTCCACCGACGACATTCTTTCATCCATCAAAGCCCAATTGTCAGTTAGGACCTGCAACTTAGCGTTGGTTTCTTCCATGAAAGGACGCAGGGCCCGTATCTCTTCAAGGAGTAACTCCATCAAAATGGTCGAAGAGGACTTAGGAGGCGAAGGTGGATCTTTTTTTAACCTCTTAGGCGTCATTTTTACTGAAGACTGTGAAGAGGCTTCCATGTTCGACGTCGTCTCACTGGTAGGGAGAGACTGAGAGGCTTCTAAATGAGCCAGTTCCGTGAAAAGCTTGGAGTTTTTAATATAATTGCGCTTTTGGATCTTGCTAGAACAGTCAGCCTTCAACGTGTCTGTGAAGTGCAGGTTCACAGAGAACCCTCTGCCAGACTGAAAACAAAAACAAGTACTTTGCGGGATCCAAAGAACATGGAGAGCAAAAGAGGAGCAAGTAAAAGGAGTTGGCGAGAAAAAATGCTAGGCCAGAGTAAAAAATAAAACAACGAGAGACAAGAACGCCAAAGAGCCAGGAGACGCAGATTGAGGACCTAAAATGGCTGCCGGAATTGAAGAGAGCAAAAAATATCAGTTAAGTCCATGAAAAAGCCATACTAATTGAAAAAAAGTCACCTAGAAATGCAGGTCTGTAACATCTGTGTCGCTGGGAATGCTGGAGACATTACAGGTTCAACGAGGCAGCCGGGAATCCACTGCGCGATAAAACGCGCTGCTGAGGGGATCTCGAGCAGACATAGACAAAATGGCGGCCACGGCCGGTGCAGAGCCGC
This sequence comes from Triturus cristatus, assembly GCF_964204655.1. Taxonomy (NCBI): domain Eukaryota; kingdom Metazoa; phylum Chordata; class Amphibia; order Caudata; family Salamandridae; genus Triturus; species Triturus cristatus. The sequence continues at coordinate 459,209,269 of NC_140590.1, read as the reverse complement.
GACCGGGATCAAAAAGGGCAGCAGAGTTGAAGGCAAGTCCGCCGCAATGCCAGAAGCGGGCTCAGTACACGCCCAGCCCCTTCCGACAGCGAAGGCTTCCTTCCATTATTCGTGTAGGAAGCGCGAACCGCCGGTGAGCTCTGGCACGAACGGAGCTCCTACGCCAACGCCACCATCTTCCTTGGGCGCCTAGCCACGCCCCCCCAACAACGCATACCATAACCCGGCAAGTCATAACAACGACTTGCAGAGGGGTCAGAAGATGTTGGACTTAAAATCCAACACCTCCCTACTGTTGCACAGACTGGAGTTGGAATAGTAAATGATACTATTCCAACATCCAGCGAGCCCCCCCCCACCCCCTCAGAGCAAGTCGTTGTTATGACTTGCGGGGTAATGGTATGCATTGTTACAACGCGGTCATTGTAACAACCACATTGTAAGAGCCTGCGGGGTAAAGGCATGCGTGTTACGAGGCATATTCGTCTGAAATATTCAGATATGTCGGGTTCTAAAAACCTAGAAGCTTTCCAGACTCAAAGCTGAATTTCAAATATATATATTGTTCAACAAAGGGAGACAGCACTGCACTCCTGGGGGCTCCAATAAGGAACATCCTTTTATTAAGAGACAGCATTTTACACCCCAACGCATTTCGACATCCGTCTTTTTCAAGTGGTGTTAAACTCCTGTTCCTCCAATAAACATGCCTTAAATAAATGGCTCTGTGCCAAGACGAAGAAGGAAGGTCCGTTAGTCCGTGCCGGTCCCCGTTAGTGTGAAGATTTATGTCTCCCTAATGAAGTTGGCACCACATAGTTTATTTGAGGTCCTGGAGGTGTGCCTTTGCTTGGGATAAAAGAGTTGCTCCTCCCCTCTGCCGCAGTTGGATTTATTTCTTCTGGATTAGTGCTGACAGATGGAATTCTGGTCACTTTTCTTCACCCCTGTCCTGAGGAGGCCGTGATGTGTCATTTGGCCGAAACGCGCCCGCGTCGACAGACTTTGTTTCCAGGAGTCTGATGAGAAAATTATATGATTTATTCTAAGAAGAATTCATGCACAATTTTTTGATTGAGGCTCTGTAGTGATCCTAGAGCCAATTGTGTTTATAAGACTTCCTCCTAGTGTATTACCTATAGGTTATAGGTGAACACTTCCTTTTCAATAATTTGGGTGCTAGGAACTTGATATTGTTGCTATTATTTCGCACTACTATTCTAAACATTCTGTGTTTTCCCTTTTGCCATTTTGTACATAAGTGTTATATATGTGTGTAAAACATGTCTTTTGTATATGTATGTAAATATGTCCGTTGCATAGGAAAAAAAACCCTTTAATCTGGATGAAGTAATCCCTAGATTACACTAATTAAATTATGTGATCTCTGGTATGTGATTGTTTCTTTTGTTGAATTGCTTGCGTATGAAGAACAGGACTATGTACTACCAATAGTGGAATATATCACCCTCTATTGAGAATTTATTTTCCCTATATATTTTTTCCTCCTGGCCACTTGCTCATTTTTGCCATTAGATAAAATGAAAAGCATTCTGGGAAATGTAGTGTCTTAAGTTAATATGCTTGGAAGTCCTTGGGTAGGTACCTGCACAGTGCTCTTTCATGTATAGATATCTCATATGCCTCATTTTACCGTGTGGCAGATTTCAAAAGTACATTATCATTAAAACTCTGTTGCCAGCTCCCAGCCCCTTACTCCCATTTATCATGGGCTGGATTGGTGTTGAAAATCGAAAGACAAATCTCACCATTTCTCCTTGATGAGAGTGGTCTCCAAGCATGTAGTCGCCCTAGGCAATGTTGAAGTTTGGAACTTTGCCCTGCGTCTTCAAGTATATAGTACACCCGCAGGAGATAAGTAGCTCCTCGTCAACTGCTTTGTTACGAGCATTAACAAACACCGGGCACTGACGCTTTTATTTCCAAGTCCAAAACACAGTGGTCTATGAGCGGCGCACTCTTGCTGCTGGTGCTGTGTTGGGGGTAAAAGACCACAAACCCACAGTAATTGTTCAACAAAGGGAGATGGCACTGCACTCCTGGGGGCTCCAATAAGCAACATCCTTTTATTGAGAGACTGCATTTCACACTACAACGCATTTCGACATCCATCTTTTTTAAGTGGTGCAAAACTCCTGTTGCTCTAATTAACATGCCTTAAAAAAATGGAAAAACATTCAGAGAAATACAGTGTCTTAAGTTAATATGCTTGGAAGTCCTTGGGTAAGTACCTGCACGGTGCTCTTTCATGTTTAGATACCCCATTTGCATCATTTTACTGTGTGGCAGATTTTAAATGTAAATTATCATTAAAACTCTGTTGCCAGCTCCCAGGCCCTTACTCCCATTAATCATGGGTTGCTTCGCTGTTGAAAATCGAAGGACAAATCTCACCATTTCTCCTTGATGAGACTGGTCTCCTGGTATGTAGTCGCGCTAGGCATTGTCGAAGTTTGGAACTCTGTCCTTCGTCTTCAAGTGTATAGTACACCCGCAGGAAATAAGTATCTCGTCGCCAACTGCTTTGTTAAGAGTATTAACAAGGGAGTTGTCCTGAGGAGAACCCTCAAATTAGTTGAAAAAGGTTTGAAACACGTCAACTGCTACAGTTTACCAAACTAGTGATCTACTATGTTTTTCCACCGGGGCTCATTAAAAAAAGGAAATGTCAATTTGAAAAGTATGTTCAGACGAGCCCAGTAGGACCACTGTTTGGTCAATGCCCTTGCAGAATAGAAGTATATAGTAGGGAATTGATCACAGAAAGAGCGATTTATTGTTTCATTTCAATCTCTTTCAAGTGTACAGAACCAGGAGTTGTAATCTGTTTTGAATTTTGATGTTTTATACTGTGTTATATGTAATGTATAGAGTCTGGATGTATTGTTCTATGTGTTGTAATTCATATGTGTTGTGTCTCTGTTATGTAAATTGTTGTAAATATTGATTTTTTTTGTCCAAAAATACAAGTATGAAAAAATGACAAATTTGGTGCAAAAAACATAAATCAAAGAAAAAATGTAAAGTACAAAATTATTTTCTCTGGAAACAAAGTCATGTAATGATCAAAACAATTGAGAGGTGTGATCATCTAGTTTGAATGAGGATGTGAATGACTATCCGTATTGACAAGTTGTTTTGTTTTTATTGATTTAATAGAGGCCTAGCCTTACTGATTAAGGGCCGACCCCTACTTGTTTAGGAGGATACATTGTCATGAAGCACACTGTGCCTTTAGTATGACCTTGCATCGCTAAGTATCAATGCAAGCTGGAACGAAAATGCCTACCATAGTGAGATTCTTAGCAAGCAGTGGTCAGAACATGGACAATACTGAGGAATGGAAATCCAGACTGTACTAAAGTAACTTGTTTACACAATTTAATAGCAGTAAACGGAAAGTCATTAAAATGCTGAGCAGTGTGTATTTTACAAAGTTGCTATTTAAGTTTCCTACATTAAAAGATTAACTTTTCACTGATACTACTGCTATCATTGCTACTTTTCGTTGACCTCAGAAGGCTTCTCTGACATGAAGAGTTGCAGCTTAAAGGCTTGAATTAACAAATCATCAAGGCAATTTTACATACATGGTGTGTTGTGCGATGAATTCCTTATTGTCAATTTCCCTCATGCACCACACTAAGCTGTAAGGGAGGGACCTTCACCACAATTGCAACCCATAAATCCTAGTAGATTGTATGTAAACATCTTCCAGGACAGACAGTGTTTTCATGAACATCCTTCAGAATTACCCGGTTTTAGGCTGAATTTAAATACAAGTGGCAGAGCCTGCCAAGAGATATCCTTTGCAGCTATCGAAAGGGGAGTTAAAAGTATCTGTTGTGATTGAACTCGCTCATTGCACTATTAACTTGTTGTTAAGGAGTTCATTCATAGATCTGATCTCTGGGACAGGTTAAAAATTGATGATAGAAAACTGTCATAAAATCACAGGAGAATAAGGCCTCTAAGCACTGCCAATTTCCTGGAAAGCATAAGCAACATCGGCCTCACCCAAATAGTCACCAACCCTACACACAGCACAGGACACACACTTGATCCGATCTTCATTGCCAGCAACAGAATCAAGTACAGCCACATCACCGAACTCACCTTGACCGACCATGCCATTGTCCACTTCACCATAGCACCCCCTACCAAGCCTCCCAGCCCCTCCCACCACAGCTGGAACAAAATGACAGAGAACAAATGGACAGACACTATCAACACCACCCATCCTGGCTCTGCAACCAGCCGTGAGAAGGCTGTGAAGATCTTCTACACCAGCTGCGCAGATATAGTCGCCCATATCAAGCTCGAAAACCCAGAAGACCCACCAAATACGCCAGCTGGATAACGAAGGGATAAGTTACCGCCATTGCTGGATGGATGGAGTGGGGGAACGGATCTCCTGTTTTGAGAACAATGCAGGAATAAACATAGCAATAGGCGATATGGAAATCCTGCTAAGTAGCCTTATCGGATAGCAGACTAAGACAATGTTTGCCCGAGCTGGCATCCCAGCAATTACGCTGACAAACACCAAGCATGATGGGGCCTCATTCAATTCATACAGGCATTGAATAATATGGACGGCTCTGACGGAGATGTTCCATGACCACCCTGACATAGGTGGGTGAATGATGGAGATAATTCAGCTAGGGAAGACTTTAACTGATTTTCTGGATAGGATGAGGGGATGATTGGGACAAGAGACAGGACCGCCATCAACTGATATGGGCCCACAAGTCGCATCCTTTTACAATATTCTTAAAAAAGGGCTGCCTACCGAGATGCAAAGCAGATTGAATAGCGTGGTGGGGTTGGACACCAAACTCTGGTGGGATATACAAGCAAATATATTGCATTACCACAAAAAGAAGCAAGAGCAGGATAGAGAAAAACAGGAGCAAGCCCAGAGAGACACTGCTAAATAGGTCCAACATAAATTGAAAAAGACTGCCCTTGAGGAGGCCATGATGGCCACGAGCATGCTCATGGCACCAGTCTTAAAGGGAGCTCCACCGCAAACTTGGCTACAGAGGCAGAGGTCAGGGAGGTTGGCATCAATCAGACCCTAGGGAATGTTACTATTGCCACATGATGGGCCACCTGGCAGACAGATGCAGGGTAAAAGCATACAATGAACAGAGATTGATGGGCCAGCCACCACAAAACTCTCATCCACAAAACCAAGCTCAGGCAAACCCGAATGCAACTTACATTCAGCCGCAGGGAGATCAGTCAACCGCCGCAGCACTGCAACAGGAATCAGGCAGTTGGACAAACACATTGCAACAGCAACCACAGACGGGGAACTCAGCCCAACAGGGACCTGGGCCACAGCCTCAGCAGGGAGGGATACCTGTCTGGGGAGGTAATGCCTTCTCACAATTACAGAGTCCAAATGTACAGTAAGATGAAACCCCAGAGTAAATATCACCAATTCACCCACATTCCAAAAGTGGACTCTTCCAAAACCAAAAGAAGGACCAATGAGACAACGTTGGGACTACAAACTTTTGCTTGCATTTGGGAATTCAGGGCTGCTGCATGTGTTCTGTCAATCGGGCATCCTCACTAAAGTTCACCATTAAGAGCGCCTGCGGTTGCCAAGACCCCACTTGGCTGCTGATCCCCCAGGGTGGGGTTTGCTGGTCACACCCCAGGGGGAGGGCAGTCTAATAAAGTAAATAAAAAACAAACCCCGCATCCAAAATCAAATAGGGTCAAGTTCCAATGACCACATCGAAAGATGCCCATGCTTAGGCATCCACCCTGGGACTCATGTTCCGTTCACGGTTTGATGCCACAACAGCACCCCCAAACAACTAGAAGCCAACAGCAAAATGGAGGCCCCCTTTCAGTTATAAAACAAAACTGTCCTCAAGGGACAGGAGCCAGGGTTCCGTACGCCTGGGATAATGAAAAAAACATAACCTCTACAGTACAAGCACAATACCAATAAGTTGCGAAGTGCCTGCATGGCATGGAGTCAGTATGGTGGGAATACCATGTATGCCAGATATCCTAGAATTGTGAGGCAGTCCCTGTCCAGTGATCATCCCTAGGCAACGTTTGGTTAAGATTCTTGGCCTTGGCCTCTGGTTCCCCATGTTCTTGTGATACAAGCAGTGTTTTTCTTTCTTTCCTTTGGATTTTTCAAAACTCCAAAGTCTGGTCGCCATACCGTATTCCTCCAAAGTAGTGACAGGAGCATGCCTGCTAGTTAGAAGTCCGTAGCCACAAGCCAGGAAACGCAAATCCAAATGCACTGCGAAGACGTGGTCCGAGGAAAAGGGGGAGGGGGGGGGGGTATACGTTTTGGCCCTCGGACTTCCCAGAAAAGAGATTCTTGGAGGTAGCAAAACCCTAAGTCAGTCCACTCAATTTGTGATCCAAGGGGTAGCCCTAAGCATATGTGGGCCAGTCTTCTTTAACAACAAGTGGACCCCAGACATGGCTGGACTGTTCCCATGAGGCACAGGGTCAGACTGATTTGCATATGGCCATGTCTGAACTGGGGTGGCAGAGTGGGCTAAAGAACGGTGATGGATCAAACCCAGATCTGTTGACTGGGTGTGAGTGTTTGATTGGTTCTGATGCTCCGTCCATCACCACCCCCTTTTGTACCGCTTTGTTCGCCATAAGTTGGCAAGGTATGCTCAGACGTGAGTCCCTTGCTCACTTTGCCACTGGATTCAAGCAAGCCTGGCAGAAGACGGCTGAAATGCCAGAAACCGGTCTTAGGAAGCTTGTTTCCGGTCCAGGGAAGGCATGGCTTGGGAGTTCGGGCTGGACTGTTCCCATGAGGCACAGGGTCAGACTGATTTGCATATGGCCATGTCTGAACTGGGGTGGCAGAGTGGGCTAAAGAACGGTGATGGATCAAACCCAGATCTGTTGACTGGGTGTGAGTGTTTGATTGGTTCTGATGCTCTGTCCATCACCACCCCCTTTTGTACCGCTTTGTTCGCCATAAGTTGGCAAGGTATGCTCAGACGTGAGTCCCTTGCTCACTTTGCCACTGGATTCAAGCAAGCCTGGCAGAAGACGGCTGAAATGCCAGAAACCGGTCTTAGGAAGCTTGTTTCCGGTCCAGGGAAGGCATGGCTTGGCAGTTCGGGCTAGACTGTTCCCATGAGGCACAGGGTCAGACTGATTTGCATATGGCCATGTCTGAACTGGGGTGGCAGAGTGGGCTAAAGAACGGTGATGGATCAAACCCAGATCTGTTGACTGGGTGTGAGTGTTTGATTGGTTCTGATGCTCCGTCCATCACCACTCCCTTTTGTACCGCTTTGTTCGCCATAAGTTGGCAAGGTATGCTCAGACGTGAGTCCCTTGCTCACTTTGCCACTGGAATCAAGCAAGCCTGGCAGAAGACGGCTGAAATGCCAGAAACCGGTCTTAGGAAGCTTGTTTCCGGTCCAGGGAAGGCATGGCTTGGCAGTTCGGGCTGGACTGTTCCCATGAGGCACAGGGTCAGACTGATTTGCATATCGCCATGTCTGAACTGGGGTGGCAGAGTGGGCTAAAGAACGGTGATGGATCAAACCCAGATCTGTTGACTGGGTGTGAGTGTTTGATTGGTTCTGATGCTCCGTCCATCACCACCCCCTTTTGTACCGCTTTGTTCGCCATAAGTTGGCAAGGTATGCTCAGACGTGAGTCCCTTGCTCACTTTGCCACTGGATTCAAGCAAGCCTGGCAGAAGACTGCTGAAATGCCAGAAACCGGTCTTAGGAAGCTTGTTTCCGGTCCAGGGAAGGCATGGCTTGGCAGTTCGGGCTGGACTGTTCCCATGAGGCACAGGGTCAGACTGATTTGCATATGGCCATGTCTGAACTGGGGTGGCAGAGTGGGCTAAAGAACGGTGATGGATCAAACCCAGATCTGTTGACTGGGTGTGAGTGTTTGATTGGTTCTGATGCTCCGTCCATCACCACCCCCTTTTGTACCGCTTTGTTCGCCATAAGTTGGCAAGGTATGCTTGCTCACTTTGCCACTGGATTCAAGCAAGCCTGGCAGAAGACGGCTGAAATGCCAGAAACCGGTCTTAGGAAGCTTGTTTCCGGTCCAGGGAAGGCATGGCTTGGCAGTTCGGGCTGGACTGTTCCCATGAGGCACAGGGTCAAGACTGATTTGCATATGGCCATGTCTGAACTGGGGTGGCAGAGTGGGCTAAAGAACGGTGATGGATCAAACCCAGATCTGTTGACTGGGTGTGAGTGTTTGATTGGTTCTGATGCTCCGTCCATCACCACCCCCTTTTGTACCGTTACTATGTAGGGCCGTCCAGCTCGATGATACGAAGGCAAATGAGTCTCATAGGGGAGGGTTGACCAAAATCAAAGACACCCCATGTCAGGAAATCTGGGATACCGAGGTGGGTGTATAGACTTGGCTAGAAGGGAAGAGGCAATTCCTATCTGTACGGCAACTTACATTGTACTCGTTATGTTTCAGAGGTAAAGGAATGCTTTCACTAGTCACAAATGAAAACTGCGACACGATCCTGCACATTCTGGATATGGAATGGGGCACCTCCACACTGATGGATATGTACTGGCAGTGAGGTGAGTTTGCCTACACTCATCTCATCCCCGGATGGTAGGGGCTCTGTTCCCTGGTCACCATAAAAACTCCTACCCTGGTCATTCCAGGAGAAGAACTGTCTGACTTGTACCTTCACCAGCAAAGGGAGAAGACAACCTTGCTGCATCAGACTCGTGAAAAAAGAACTGCTGTGCTCAGTACAAGGACATTGCAGAACAATTCAGACTTTTCTAAGACTCATAAGTATTAGTGAGAGGTTTTCATACCATTCTCCACCTTGCAGATAAAAGCTAATGCCTGCTGACTCCAAATAACCAGGTGGGAAATGCTTAAAATGATGAACAGCACTGAGCTCTGCCTTAAGTCAGAAGATGGGGGAAAACATGGCGGCTGCTTAGGACGCGTTCGCAGAGGCTCCCGATACATGGAGATCTTAACGCGCAGTAAATGCCTGTAATAGAAGGATAAAGTCCCTAAAACAATGCGGAAAAATCATGTGAATTGTGGAAACCAGGCTTTGAGGACAACAGGAGACAACCAAATAATATGTACCTGCGAATCTGTACCGCGGTGTCTGTGGCAATTTTTGGTGTCCTCAGTGTTTTCGGGCTGCCAGGTAGAAGCCGGCGTGACTGGCTGTGGAGGTGGGAGTCCTGGACGGCTTGCTGATGCCGGTGGAGGTCGCAGGGTTGCCGATTCAGGACCCCTGCTGGGCCAGAGTTGCTTGGGAACTCGACAGGGGCTGGAGGGCGGTGGCTCGGCGCTTCAGCCATGGAGGCTTGGGCAGAGCCAGCACAAGCACGAGAGGCACCCAGAGTGAATGCATACACGAGCAGGCATACAGGAAGAGCTAGTACTCTGTGCAGGTCAAGTGTTCCGGGAGAATTTGGAGGCAGATGGGAAGCCCTGGAAGACATTGTGTTGTACAGGTACTGGTCCTGGTACTGGTCAGAACAATACTGAAAGAGAAGAGGAAGTGAGGGGAGATGCTGAGAGAAAGTTAGCAAGGAAAGACAGCATTGGGGTTAAAAGCAGAGGTCATTAAAATGCCTTAAAGAAGAAACAGAGTACACATCCAGAAAAAAAGGAGTGGAGCAGTTAAACATAGGGGGGGGGGTGTCAACTTCTAGGAAGAGTAGAAGGGGCAGTAAGAAGAAGGCCCAGCAAAGCAGATACCAACTGAGAAGTGGAAGGGCGAAAAGATGTATGAAGGGTGCACAAAGCAAGTCTCAAATAAATAGTGTGACTAAAGAATCCGCCCCTTTGACGCAAGTGGATAAGGATACAGGACAGTGGGTAACCCCAAAAAAGAAGGTCAAAGGGGAAGAGAGGAGAGATACAAGTAACAAGTCTTAAGATCACCCCATCACTGAGGACTTTCTACAACGTAGTACCTAAAACGCTGTTGTTGAAGAACCCTGCTTTAGTAAATCCTGGGAGTAGGCCATTAGGAGTGTGGTAAATAAAATATTACGCTCTCAGAATTTTTAGTATATAAATAAGATCATGCATAAAGCAAGAGGCTGAGTCTGTGGTATCAGGTTCATAAAGGGCTTTATTCCAATAACTCGAGTCAAAGGGAGAATATTACCATCACCAAAAAGGATCTGGAAGGGGACTCAAAAGTATTCTCAATATTCTCAAAACATTATTCACAGAGTACAGTATATATACATCTCTCAATTGTACGTAAGCAAAAGAGCAAGAGAGAATGAGATAAGAGCATGTGGGCGTGTAAGTAGGCGTGAAGGTGGGCGTCCATGTGGGCGTCCACTTGATGATAATGGGTAATTTGTCATGTGTGGGTGGATACCTGGAGGGGGTTGCGTGATCTGCTGGAATTGTACTGGAACTTTGCCTTACTTGTGCTCAACTCAAGCATGACGTGTAACTGACGTGGGGAGGGTTGCTATGCAACCGGACAAGTCTGGAAGTGAGGCCTTCAGTGAGTGAGGCCTTCAGTGTCAGAACGACCAGCACATCTTGTATTATCTGATATCCGATGTCTGGAGCAGGGACTGATTTGTGACATAGGTTGCTCATCACCAAGAGCCGATGTGGCATCTATTTCTTCATTTACTTCATTTACTGCAGAGGCCTTACATGGGGGCTATGGGCTTTTTACTGACGTGAGCTTTGCAATCTCACAAAGAGAGACAGTAAGGCTGGGCTCCCTCCTTGCAGATGGGTCGCGTTAATTCCTCCTTCACCAGGCAAGAATGCGGCTCTGTAGGAGTAAGCAGATAACCGTGCTCAATACTGTCTCGGCACCTCGGTCGGGGCCCCTTTGGCTGAGGCCCAAGTGTGCAAGGCCAAGGATACGTAGCTGCAGCTTTCAGAGCGTTCTGAGGCATGAAACCTCTTTTCCGCTCTGGCTGAGCCATAAACATGGGCTTCATGAAAATGCAGGAAAACATGATGAAAAACGTGTAGGCCTCCATACAGATTTGTCGTTTCTCTCATGGGAGACTGGATGATGGCAGGCCACGTTATAGCATAAGCATCATGATAGAAAGGCCATGGAGAGGAAATACATAGGTTACATGTATGTGCACATAAGCGTTGGGGGGGGCACATGGGGACACATAGGCCTCATAGATTTTTATTTTCCTCATTCCCTCCTTGTACCCTAGTGAACCCCCTATGTAACGTCTATTTTCATGAGACAGTCGATCTGTTCTTGCAGCATTATTTTTCCATTTTCAATGCTTTGTGGAGCCTTGTTATTGCTTTGTATACAGATGGTATCACCGTTGATGGATGTCATTAAGGCAAACCATGCTCCGCAAGAACCATTATGGGAGAACGGAAAAGGAAAAAGAGGCAACACTCCCTTTACCTTCTGATACGGGGGAAATCGGCCACAGACCCAGCAGTCTGTAGCATTGCTAGTCTGATGTGAATGGTGCAGCATCTGAATAAAGGTATTGTTGCGTAAGGCAAGTCGATATGATAGCTCATGGGATGGCAGATCACTAAATGTGTGCTTTATGGTATCATTAGTGGAGGAGTATAAGAGTGAGGCAATAGGAGGAAAAATAGCATGTAGTATTAAGCTGATACATATTATCGTGATGCACAGAAGAGATAGAAAAATTACAGTCACTATACATCTACCACGTAATATTTTACAGTATTTGCTTTTTATCTTGCTCTTTTTATCAATGTTATTGTCCAAGATCTTATGCAAGCCAGAATACATGTTCAACCGCTTCACCACCTAGTGGACTTAATTGATCAAACGGGTTCTGACTTTTTAGATCTGAGTTTAACTCCTGCTGGGGAGTCTCCTCTAGAAAAGGGGGCTCAAAGTCCAAGCAGTCAGTGTTCTTTTGGAAAGTACAGTTATTCCCAAAGTAACGTTTGCAATGATGTATCCATCCTTTCCGTCCCACCTCGGCTTAATAGGGCTTGATCTATCAAAGTTCCGGATCAGCGATGGAGTGTCCCTTGACCTGGGTGTTGTCAGGGAAGGCGGCAGCAACCTGCGAACAACAAGAGAGTAGTGCAGACATCAAGGAAGCCAGGTAATCTGTCAGCATGTTACTATCAACATCAGTAATCTTTTAGGCATTGGAGTGCCCCACATATTTGGTAGTCTACCAAAGACCACTTCATAGGGAGATAAGCCTGTTCTAGAATGGGCTACCATTCGCATGTAAAAGAGGGCAACCGGCTGGGCTACCATCCAATCTACACCTTTGTCTGCGCAAATTTTTAATGTCCGATTATGTCTTTCTACAAGGCCTGCTGCTTCAGGATGTCGCACACAATGGAATTTCCAGGTATACCCTAACACAAGGGACACCTGCTTCATTAGTACCAGGACATATTTGTAACCTCTACATCTGTTTATTTGGATATAATCCATTTGGAGCACTTCAAAAGGGTGGTCAGGTGGATGGAATCCACCTTGTTCCATCGGAATGCCTTTACCTGGATTGAATTGGCAACAGATCATACATGTTCTGACCTTTTGTTTCGCTGCTGCACGCAGGTGCTTGTTGAACCATATATTCTGTAAGCTATCTATCATTGCTTTCTCTCCTAAGTGTGCAGGACTATGTGCGGTATTTATAATCACTTGTACCATCGAATCAGGAAGAAACCATGTGGATTTGCCCTTATTCATCCAACCCTGATCAGTCAGTACCCCTCCTTGTTCCGACCATTTCTTTAATTCGTCTAGAGTAGCATGTGTCTGAATGTCTTGTACATCCCTGGAAGGATCCCTAACTGTCATGGCTTTGGACAGTGATAGTATCTGTGATTTTGTCATGTCTAGTGGGGTCTGAGCTGTCTGTTTAGCTGTTCGGTCTGCCAGATCATTGCCTTGGGAAATGGTATCTGTGGCTCTAGTATGTGCTTTACATTTTAGGATAGCTATGGCTGTTGGTAAATGTATTGCTTCCAGTAGGGCTTGAATAAGGGGGCCATGCTGTATCTTGGCCCCATGAGAGGTCAAGAAACCTCTTTCTCGCCACAGAATCGGTGTAAATGTTTACTCTCAGGTGCTTTAGCTCTTATGCACGCTTGTGTCAGGGCGATGAGCTCTGCTGCTTGTGCTGACAATATGTCTATTCTTTTAGTCTCTATTATTACAGTATCAGTAGTCACTGCATATGCTGCCACTAATTCTCCCGCCCCTGTCCTCATGCATGAGCCGTCAACTTATAGTGTTAGGTCGGGGTCTGGGAGTGCAACGTCTGTCAAGTCTTGTCTTGGTTTAGTCACGGTATGTATTACTTCAACACAGTTGTGTGGTGAAACGCTTTCTGTACTGGAGGGCAAAAGGGTAGCAGGATTCAGTATGTTGCATCGTCTGATCTCTATGTGTTGTTGAAATAGCGTCAACTCATAACCTGTCAGTCTAGCTACAGTCAGGTGTTGTGTTTGTGTCCGGTTCAAGAGAACCTCTACTGCGTGTGGTACTTGTACTGTCAGAGGGTGGCCCAGCACTATCGAGTCACTTTGTCTTATGGCTAAGGCCGTTGCTGCAACTGATTTTAGGCACGCAGGCAAAGCCTGTGCTACTGGGTCTAATGTACTAGAAAAATAAGCACAGGGCTTGTGTTTTCCTGCATGATCTTGTGTTAGGACAGATAGTGCTGTTCCATCCCGCTCTGTCACAAAAAGCATAAACGATTTGTTGTAATCAGGGTTTGCTAAAACTGGTGCTTGACATAAAGCTCTCTTTAATTCTTCAAATGCCACAGTGTGTTCTTGTGTCCAAGAGAGGACTTTAGTAGAAACTGCCTCCTGTGTCGTCAACTGTATTAGGGGCTTGGCTATGTAAGCATACTGGGGAATCCACTGCCTGCAATATGAAGTGAGGCCAATGAATGCACGTACCTCCTTTTGTGTCTTGGGCTGTGAAAAACCAGAAATCAATTGAATACGTTCCGGTGCCCACAACTAATTCCCCTGAAAGATCACAATAAAACATGAGAAAAAGGGGAAAGCACCATACCTATTTCCTCGGCTTAATTTCTAAGGGGGCTAATTTCTAAGGGGCTTAATTTCTTAAGGGGCTAGCGGGAAGCGAACCTCCTCAGGGGCCAGCAGAAAGCCAATATTCTCCTCCTCCTTCCCCCCTTTTTGACAGGAGGAAATCTGAAACAGATTTCACTGCTGTCAAACACTATCAAACCCTGTGTCTTGTCAACACTATTAATCCCTGTGTGTAGCTACTGGGCGTAAGCAAAATTATAGGAGATACACAGCGTATTTGAAACGGCGAGAAATCCTTCAAATTAATGTACAAACCTCATTGTGTTAGCTCATAAGCTGGCCAAATGACATCTCATATGCAAATGTCCCTATTACATGAACCTACACCAACCTGAAGTCAATATTAATGCTAGGAGGCCCTAATAGGAATGCTAAATTACCTAAATATTCGGAAAACCAAGTTTAAGAACAGTTGTTAATGTTGATAATTAATAATTTATCTGCTAAAGAAATCAGTCATTTTGCAATAATTTCCACCTATACAATAAATAGCCTAATTTAAAAACAAGTCAACTTTTGGGGCCACCACTTACAAGAATGAGCTTACTAAAGCAAACTTTAAAAAGGAAATCCTGTCAGATATTTTCTCATTACCCTAAATACCGAGCCTCATTTGTCACTCTGGGGTGGCAGTCCTTATTTAAAACAGGCCTTTCAAGAGTTAAGATGCGAGTGCACAGATCATAATGGTTCCTTAATGTCCAATCTGGAAACATATGACCGAGGCTGCCTGTCTATAAGAGAAAGGCAGTCATGTGATACATATTTTAGTCTTGCATAACTTTTTTCTTCTTTTATTCATCTCCAATACCAATTAGACATACACTGATAACGTGTTGTCTGCTATTTTGACAGCATGATAAAGGTAATATCATGTCTGTGAAATTTAGTAATTGTGAACAAGTTCCAGCCAAGCGCTGCGCAAAGATTTACGTCGTCACGTCCATCTCTGTAACGCCCAGGAGAACTTGTATCAATGCCAAACATACTGGTCAATACAACACAAAAACAAAACATATATAAAATACATATGCCAAGCCATCAGTATACCAAGCACAGAAAGCATAGACAATTACACGAACATATATAAATGAGCAGCGATGCGCAATTACAGTACCTACAGCTCAGAGGCGAACATTCTGGCCTGCTTAATTTGTCAGGCTTATAATCAATAATTGATTTACCTGCCCTATACACCCCCAACTGACAGTGGGTCATCCCAATGATGACCAGCTGGCAGCTGAAATCACCGTGTCAAGTCTGACACACAGGATCAGCAACAATAATCAAAAATGAAGAACACACGAACCTGTCTTTTTTTTTATAAAAATGAGCTATGCATCTTTGTACACAATGTACCCTCATGTCCTAGTCGAAGATGCATCTCCCATCTTTCCTCACAGACCCGTAACCACTGGATCATTTATCCAATGCAACTGGTGGCAGCTTGTGGCCACAATTCAAAAATGTCTGAATTTGAAAATCCTTTTTATATAGGCATATAGCCCTTAAAATTCCAAGCAAGAGCAACATTTTACTTTCTGGCCAGAAGCAATATAACATTTGCTAAAAAATAAAACAAATCTTCTCCATAGACATTTCTCGGGGCACTGGTTTTGCACAGAATAGAACAAGGGAATCTTTCTCGACTTACATTTCTCAGCTGCCCTGTCTTATCAGAGAAGCTAAAAATAGCCCCTCAGCGCGGCTTGAGCCTGGGCTGCCAGCCATCTTTTTTTTTTTGTTTTTCCTACTCCTGGCCCCCAAGGCTCTCCGGCTGCAGGCATTACACAGATGCGATGTCAGAGAAGCTTCCTAAGCAGTGCCTCTGTTCTGCTCCTCTCACCGGCCCCCACCTACACTGGCTACAAGGTCAGAATCTGTCTCCGATTTCTGTATCACATTCTGCTCTACACAGCCCCCACCTTCTCCACACTCTGAAGCTGTCAAAGACAAAAAGACTACTCAATTCCATAAAAACTGCAATAATTCGCCCAATTGAAAAATTATTTTTACATACAATTTGCACTCAGGGGGTCATAATCTTACCGACTTGACCCAGCACATTGGCTCACTGGACCACCAAGAACACAAACCTGTATTCTTGAACAATTTGCAAATTCGAAATACCCACAATTCTTTTTTCAAGCTAAACTTTTCACTAATTATTTTTTCGTTAACACTTTGTACATTAGGGGTGTCATCAAATCACAGGTGTTGCTCCTTCTCTAGCTACACCCCTCTCAATTTCCTATTGACAACGTAGTCAAATGTTGGACCATGTAAACATCAGCTATGCGCTGTTCATTTGGTGGGTGGCTCAAGAACCTTTGGGCTACTATATCATTATTATATGTATCGTGGTACTTGCGGTGGCACTCTAACTGGTCTTTCTACTGGGGCCACTCTTGCTAGGTCCTCTGAAAGGACGGGATAAATTCCAGCAACGTCAGTATTTCTTTTTTCTGTCAGCCTGCGCTCATTTTACCAGCTCCACTTCCTCCTGTAACATCTTTTCCTTGGCTTTTCCAGACTCCAGTCTACTTCTCTCTGCTTCGTGAAACACTTACTCTGTCCTCCTATGTGACTCCTTGCGCCAAAACTCAATGGCATCCTTCCGAGATGGTCTACATTTTCTCTTTCATAAGAGTGTTTCGTTGTCTGTCTACTTGTTCTGCTTTTACTCGGATACCTTCCTCAACTAATACGTTTTCTCGGGCTTTGTCTGAATCCTCCCTACTTTTCTCTTCTTTTCTGAGCGCTTTCTCTGTGCGTCTATGCAATTCTTTACGCCATAATTCAATGGCATTTTTCTGTGACTGTCTGGCTGTCTTTTTCCATAACTCTTCTTCTACTCTCATGATGCAATCTGCATCCCAGATCCCAGCTGCGGGCCACCTCTGACTTTCTGGTAAATCCTTGGTGTAGTCCACCCATAAATCAAGAAATAATACGGCATCTAGGCCATGCTTATGATACATAAAGTACCCTGGAGTGTCCCTAGGTGGAATGGGAACAGCTTCTTCGAGTACCCCTTTTCTGGTTTTGATCTGTCTTAATTTTGAAAAGAGCGGCATTTTTAGACCTTATTACTTGAACACACTTAATACAATAAACACAATAATGAACAATCATTCACACCACAATATGTAGAACGTATTAAAACATTTAACATTTAACAGTTAACGAACGATGATAACTAATAGGAAACTAGTTACTGACATAATACTAACACTAGAGAATACTGAATTATATGCAAGACATACTAGATATACTGCTAAACAGTACAGATACACTGCTGAAACAGTGCAGACCGGATTTGTGTACCCAAACCCGTCTTGACCGGCACAACCTAATGTGCACGTCTAACTGCCTCCCCAGCAACGGTACTCACCGGGTAGCACGGAACGGAAGGCCTCGGAACTGAACTGGACTAGACCAAACTGGACTGGACTGGACTCGACTCGACTCGTGACCTGGATACTTCGGAACTTCGGAATCTGGTGGGCCTCTGTATACCTCGGACACAGCTCTCTCGCAGGTGGGCTCTGGGTAGGACAATCTGCGTTCCTCACCGCCTCGTATGGATGCCTGGTCGCAGTCTGTCCCCTTCGTTGGCCTGAGGGAGTTGGCGGGAAGACCCGCGACGTGCGCGCTTGAAGTCCGTCACGGCTATGGAAGGGGGCAAAACTGGACCTTCATCTCCGGCGTGTGGGGAAAGAGATTAAACTGTTCGGGCGCCATTATGTGGTAAATAAAATATTACGCTCTCAGAATTTTTAGTATATAAATAAGATCATGCATAAAGCAAGAGGCTGAGTCTGTGGTATCAGGTTCATAAAGGGCTTTATTCCAATAACTCGAGTCAAAGGGAGAATATTACCATCACCAAAAAGGATCTGGAAGGGGACTCAAAAGTATTCTCAATATTCTCAAAACATTATTCACAGAGTACAGTATATATACATCTCTCAATTGTACGTAAGCAAAAGAGCAAGAGAGAATGAGATAAGAGCATGTGGGCGTGTAAGTAGGCGTGAAGGTGGGCGTCCATGTGGGCGTCCACTTGATGATAATGGGTAATTTGTCATGTGTGGGTGGATACCTGGAGGGGGTTGCGTGATCTGCTGGAATTGTACTGGAACTTTGCCTTACTTGTGCTCAACTCAAGCATGACGTGTAACTGACGTGGGGAGGGTTGCTATGCAACCGGACAAGTCTGGAAGTGAGGCCTTCAGTGAGTGAGGCCTTCAGTGTCAGAACGACCAGCACATCTTGTATTATCTGATATCCGATGTCTGGAGCAGGGACTGATTTGTGACATAGGTTGCTCATCACCAAGAGCCGATGTGGCATCTATTTCTTCATTTACTTCATTTACTGCAGAGGCCTTACATGGGGGCTATGGGCTTTTTACTGACGTGAGCTTTGCAATCTCACAAAGAGAGACAGTAAGGCTGGGCTCCCTCCTTGCAGATGGGTCGCGTTCATTCCTCCTTCACCAGGCAAGAATGCGGCTCTGTAGGAGTAAGCAGATAACCGTGCTCAATACTGTCTCGGCACCTCGGTCGGGGCCCCTTTGGCTGAGGCCCAAGTGTGCAAGGCCAAGGATACGTAGCTGCAGCTTTCAGAGCGTTCTGAGGCATGAAACCTCTTTTCCGCTCTGGCTGAGCCATAAACATGGGCTTCATGAAAATGCAGGAAAACATGATGAAAAACGTGTAGGCCTCCATACAGATTTGTCGTTTCTCTCATGGGAGACTGGATGATGGCAGGCCACGTTATAGCATAAGCATCATGATAGAAAGGCCATGGAGAGGAAATACATAGGTTACATGTATGTGCACATAAGCGTTGGGGGGGGCACATGGGGACACATAGGCCTCATAGATTTTTATTTTCCTCATTAGGACAGGATATAATAAGCACTAACAAATTTTAGGTTTTGGCAAATATTTCAGAGCCCCAGGAAGGAGATCTTTTAGAGAGAGAAGGGAAGGACCAAGCAGGGATTGAGGTGCCTTCTAACTTTGGAAATATGGAGTCACATTCCGTGCAACCTCAGGCTCAGTCTGAGATACAGTCGCAGTCAATACCTTTTGAAGACCCACCTGTAACTTCTAAAGATGGGGGAGGAATGAGTTAAATAGAAACAAAGCAACCCCAACACCAACCTCAGCCTCAATCTCAAGTACAGCCGCAGTCAGTCACTGATCTAATCCAATTACTAACTACTGAAGTGAGAAGTAGATTCGAGATATCGGAGTCGAATCAAAAAGAGATTAGATTTGCCTGTGATAGTCTAGGAAAGAAGCTGGACGACATAGCTGTTAGGACTTCACAGTTGGAAGGTGTAATGAGACTTAACACTTCAATCAGAGGTTAACACAAAAGAGATCAGAGTCCTTATGGGAAATGAGATGGTATGGAAAGAAAAAATAGAGTCATTGGAAAACAATCAAAAACGAAGTAACCTCCATATCTTAAAGATCCCAGAGGGAGCGGAGGGTCAGATTAAGGAAGGACTGCATGTAGAGTGGACAGAAGGGGAACTATTTAAAGACATACAGAGGGTCCACAGAGATCCAAATAGACTGAGTACGAATAAAACAAAACCGAGGAAAATCTTGGTGAATTTCCATGCTTATAAATTAAAGGAAGAAATTCTTTCCAAAGCATTGAAACAGAAAACACTGACAGTGGATTGAATTAATTTTGAAATTAGGTCAGATATTCCCAATTCACGGCAAACAAGCAATGGGAATTCGGCAATCATATTGAGCCCTTTAAGAAACTGGGTGCGACAGCAGAGTTAAAATTCCCGGCCAGCTTACGTGTAATGTACAATAACAGGATGCAGACCTTTTGCAGAATAGAGGAAGCGGAGAAATTTCTTAAATCAATATCAGGGGCAGGCACAGATTAAGAGGGGCTGAATCTATTCTTTTCTTATCTTTTGTACCCTACATCTTTAAATTTTTCTGCGGTTTTGCGTCCTTATTTTCCTTTTCTTTTTTTTTGATTATTGTAGATGGTGAACATGGGGCATGTAGGTTGTTCTAGTGTAGACTTAAGAACCAAACAAGAGAACGATTTTAGCGTTAAATAAATTGAAGGGGCAGAATTAAGGGTCAAATTTGGGAATAGCTCTCCAAAGACTAGGGGGCCTCCCCAGGCTTAGGCCATCAAAAAAGAAGAGGAGGGTTTTCCAAGGGAGGGGGCAGGGGATCACGGGTAGTATTTTGTGCATGGGTGGGGGAGCAGTGGGGAAAAAAAACGATTAAGGGCCGACCCCTACTTGTTTAGGAGGATACATTGTCATGAAGCACACTGTGCCTTTAGTATGACCTTGCATCGCTAAGTATCAATGCAAGCTGGAACGAAAATGCCTACCATAGTGAGATTCTTAGCAAGCAGTGGTCAGGACATGGACAATACTGAGGAATGGAAATCCAGACTGTACTAAAGTAACTTGTTTACACAATTTAATAGCAGTAAACGGAAAGTCATTAAAATGCTGAGCAGTGTGTATTTTACAAAGTTGCTATTTAAGTTTCCTACATTAAAAGATTAACTTTTCACTGATACTACTGCTATCATTGCTACTTTTCGTTGACCTCAGAAGGCTTCTCTGACATGAAGAGTTGCAGCTTAAAGGCTTGAATTAACAAATCATCAAGGCAATTTTACATACATGGTGTGTTGTGCGATGAATTCCTTATTGTCAATTTCCCTCATGCACCACACTAAGCTGTAAGGGAGGGACCTTCACCACAATTGCAACCCATAAATCCTAGTAGATTGTATGTAAACATCTTCCAGGACAGACAGTGTTTTCATGAACATCCTTCAGAATTACCCGGTTTTAGGCTGAATTTAAATACAAGTGGCAGAGCCTGCCAAGAGATATCCTTTGCAGCTATCGAAAGGGGAGTTAAAAGTATCTGTTGTGATTGAACTCGCTCATTGCACTATTAACTTGTTGTTAAGGAGTTCATTCATAGATCTGATCTCTGGGACAGGTTAAAAATTGATGATAGAAAACTGTCATAAAATCACAGGAGAATAAGGCCTCTAAGCACTGCCAATTTCCTGGAAAGCATAAGCAACATCGGCCTCACCCAAATAGTCACCAACCCTACACACAGCACAGGACACACACTTGATCCGATCTTCATTGCCAGCAACAGAATCAAGTACAGCCACATCACCGAACTCACCTTGACCGACCATGCCATTGTCCACTTCACCATAGCACCCCCTACCAAGCCTCCCAGCCCCTCCCACCACAGCTGGAACAAAATGACAGAGAACAAATGGACAGACACTATCAACACCACCCATCCTGGCTCTGCAACCAGCCGTGAGAAGGCTGTGAAGATCTTCTACACCAGCTGCGCAGATATAGTCGCCCATATCAAGCTCGAAAACCCAGAAGACCCACCAAATACGCCAGCTGGATAACGAAGGGATAAGTTACCGCCATTGCTGGATGGATGGAGTGGGGGAACGGATCTCCTGTTTTGAGAACAATGCAGGAATAAACATAGCAATAGGCGATATGGAAATCCTGCTAAGTAGCCTTATCGGATAGCAGACTAAGACAATGTTTGCCCGAGCTGGCATCCCAGCAATTACGCTGACAAACACCAAGCATGATGGGGCCTCATTCAATTCATACAGGCATTGAATAATATGGACGGCTCTGACGGAGATGTTCCATGACCACCCTGACATAGGTGGGTGAATGATGGAGATAATTCAGCTAGGGAAGACTTTAACTGATTTTCTGGATAGGATGAGGGGATGATTGGGACAAGAGACAGGACCGCCATCAACTGATATGGGCCCACAAGTCGCATCCTTTTACAATATTCTTAAAAAAGGGCTGCCTACCGAGATGCAAAGCAGATTGAATAGCGTGGTGGGGTTGGACACCAAACTCTGGTGGGATATACAAGCAAATATATTGCATTACCACAAAAAGAAGCAAGAGCAGGATAGAGAAAAACAGGAGCAAGCCCAGAGAGACACTGCTAAATAGGTCCAACATAAATTGAAAAAGACTGCCCTTGAGGAGGCCATGATGGCCACGAGCATGCTCATGGCACCAGTCTTAAAGGGAGCTCCACCGCAAACTTGGCTACAGAGGCAGAGGTCAGGGAGGTTGGCATCAATCAGACCCTAGGGAATGTTACTATTGCCACATGATGGGCCACCTGGCAGACAGATGCAGGGTAAAAGCATACAATGAACAGAGATTGATGGGCCAGCCACCACAAAACTCTCATCCACAAAACCAAGCTCAGGCAAACCCGAATGCAACTTACATTCAGCCGCAGGGAGATCAGTCAACCGCCGCAGCACTGCAACAGGAATCAGGCAGTTGGACAAACACATTGCAACAGCAACCACAGACGGGGAACTCAGCCCAACAGGGACCTGGGCCACAGCCTCAGCAGGGAGGGATACCTGTCTGGGGAGGTAATGCCTTCTCACAATTACAGAGTCCAAATGTACAGTAAGATGAAACCCCAGAGTAAATATCACCAATTCACCCACATTCCAAAAGTGGACTCTTCCAAAACCAAAAGAAGGACCAATGAGACAACGTTGGGACTACAAACTTTTGCTTGCATTTGGGAATTCAGGGCTGCTGCATGTGTTCTGTCAATCGGGCATCCTCACTAAAGTTCACCATTAAGAGCGCCTGCGGTTGCCAAGACCCCACTTGGCTGCTGATCCCCCAGGGTGGGGTTTGCTGGTCACACCTCAGGGGGAGGGCAGTCTAATAAAGTATATAAAAAACAAAACCCCGCATCCAAAATCAAATAGGGTCAAGTTCCAATGACCACATCGAAAGATGCCCATGCTCAGGCATCCACCCTGGGACTCATGTTCCGTTCATGGTTTGATGCCCCAACAGCACCCCCAAACAACTAGAAGCCAACAGCAAAATGGAGGCCCCCTTTCAGTTATAAATAGGCTTTCCTGTTTTCAGTTTCTATTTTTGGGAAATTCTGGTGGTGTTTTTTCAGTGTTTTCCAGTGATTTCAATACCTCAAAAAACAGTGCTTTTCAGTGGTTACTCATTTTAGCGCCATAAAAAACAACTGAAACAGTGTTTTACCGGTGTTTATGGAACGCTTTGCTTTTATTATTGCTTTTTCCATTTTTCTTCAGAAATTGTATACTGCTCTACTTTTCAGAAGCTTAATACAGTCAGGAAATGCTTTCCATTGTCCTTTGATTCTGCAGCTCAGTTTTAACAAGCATTTGCAATGCAATGGGTCTCGCATTTGTGAGTGCAAAACCCTAAAAAGCAATGTATAAGGTGACACGGAGTTGCAAGATTTTACGTATGGCAATGCTGCCAAGTTAGGTCTCCATCATATGATCTGAACCACAGTGGCAAGGCCATGAGAATACCCCATTACCATAGGGCTTTATTGCCTTCATTATTTTATTTTATTTTTTGCATATGTTATATAGCGCAAACTCGACCCGAAGGTATTGGAGCGCTTTACATGAGCACCGTATTTACATTACACATTCAGGCACGGGGAGATTAAGTGATTTGCCCAGAATCACAGGATGTGGACGCGACCTCGAGGCTCGAACCCTGGTTTCCTGCACCAGAGACGGCTGCGCAGTCGACGGACCACAATTAGAATGGTTCAGTAATCATATTTTTGGTTTTAGTTTGTGTCTAATTTTGCTCAGAGTACTACAAGTGCCATAAAACACTGATTTTTAAACGTAAATCCGAGAATGGATACCCTGTAGTTAGCGTTCACTGGAGATCTTCCTGGGGCCCCCTCAGCACATTACCCTGACATGAGCGCTCCTCCATGTACGTTGGAGAAGGGGGGAGGAGGGGGTAGGGGGTCGAGAGGGGTGAGGGGAGGGGGATGAGGTGGGTGTGGGGGGGGAGGCCGCTCAAGTTTCCTTATGTCTTAACTGCCAGAGCTGCTGACTTTGGAGCAGATACAGACTCATCTCTGCCTTCCTCCTCCAGCCGGAATAAACCTAGTGTGTGTGTATCTGATTCTCACCTGGTAAAGCTCTCCGAACACGCACCCGCTGATTTCACACTTGTTCGACCAAAGAGTTCTGCAGATCGGGCGGGGGACCTTTCTTCCTTCTACGGGTTATTATGTTACACTATATTACTGGCAAACCACACCCACTGCAGTAGGGACTCTCTGCCAAATATCAAGTCCGTGAAATCTGGGAGTGTCTGCAAAATACCGACCTAAACCGCGCTCTGACAGCTTAAAAATATGTTAGATTACTAGAGAAATTCGTTTAATTTGCAGACGCCAAGAGCTACAAAGTGCACAGCTTTCTCAGTTGAACATCAACATAGTGGCCGTAGAATACAATGACAACGCTCTCAATTTAGGAGGTAAAGAGTCTTGATTTTAAAAGCCCCAAATATCTGCATGTTAAGATTGTAACGCGACGAAAGAAGCCACTTTCTTGCACGCTATTTTTTCCTACCTTCCCTGATTTCCCAGCCATCTGACGCATAACTAACTATACATTTAATCAAGATAAAAGGGAGGCAAGTTAGCTCCGGGGCCCGCTACGCACTCACCGCCTCATCTTCGCTTCTTTAGGCTCCCCGTTGGTTGTCAGGGCCCCCTAGACGCCCGCCACCACGGGGGGGCCACACGGAGATCCACACACCGAGGCACCAACACGGCTCCAGGGCTGAAGACCGTTTCTGCGCTCAGCCCCGCCCACAGGGGCTCAGAGAAGGTGCGAAAGAACAACAAAGCCTCGTTATCTAAATGGTCTTTTTAAAGACCTGTGAAGTACTCGGGTGCGGCCGCAGTCAGAGAGACGGCAGTCCACAACAGCTCCTCTCCCCCGTCAACTATGAAAATCAGTGACACTCGGTTTAAACCGGGTCAGCTGATTTTCATCCGGTAGGGTACTGTTGGTCAGATTCGGTTTAAACCGAATTCCGGACAGCCTAGTTATAAAACAAAACTGTCCCCAAGGGACAGGAGCCAGGGTTCCGTACGCCTGGGATAATGAAAAAAACATAACCTCTACAGTCCAAGCACAATACCAATAAGTTGCGAAGCGCCTGCATGGCATGGAGTCAGTATGGTGGGAATACCATGTATGCCAGATATCCTAGAATTGTGAGGCAGTCCCTGTCCAGTGATCATCCCTAGGCAAAGTTTGGTTAAGATTCTTGGCCTTGGCCTCTGGTTCCCCATGTTCTTGTGATACAAGCAGTGTTTTTCTTTCTTTCCTTTGGATTTTTCAAAACTCCAAAGTCTGGTCGCCATACCGTATTCCTCCAAAGTAGTGACAGGAGCATGCCTGCTAGTTAGAAGTCCGTACCCACAAGCCAGGAAACGCAAATCCAAATGCACTGCGAAGACGTGGTCCGAGGAAAAGGGGGGGAGGGAGTATACGTTTTGGCCCTCGGACTTCCCAGAAAAGAGATTCTTGGAGGTAGCAAAACCCTAAGTCAGTCCACTCAATTTGTGATCCAAGGGGTAGCCCTAAGCATATGTGGGCCAGTCTTCTTTAACAACAAGTGGACCCCAGACATGGAGTTACTATGTAGGGCCGTACAGCTCGATGATACGAAGGCAAATGAGTCTCATAGGGGAGGGTTGACCAAAATCAAAGACACCCCATGTCAGGAAATCTGGGATACCGAGGTGGGTGTATAGACTTGGCTAGAAGGGAAGAGGCAATTCCTATCTGTACGGCAACTCACATTGTACTTGTTATGTTTCAGAGGTAAAGGAATGCTTTCACTAGTCACAAATGAAAACTGCGGCACGATCCTGCACATTCTGGATATGGAATGGGGCACCTCCACACTGATGGATATGTACTGGCAGTGAGGTGAGTTTGCCTACACTCATCTCATCCCCGGATGGTAGGGGCTCTGTTCCCTGGTCACCATAAACACTCCTACCCTGGTCATTCCAGGAGAAGAACTGTCTGACTTGTACCTTCACCAGCAAAGGGAGAAGACAACCTTGCTGCATCAGACTCGTGAAGAAAGAACTGCTGGGCTCAGTACAAGGACATTGCAGAACAATTCAGACTTTTCTAAGACTCATAAGTATTAGTGAGAGGATTCATACCATTCTTCACCTTGCAGATAAAAGCTAATGCCTGCTGACTCCAAATAACCAGGTGGGAAATGCTTAAAATGATGAACAGCACTGAGCTCTGCCTTAAGTCAGAAGATGGGGGAAAACATGGTGGCTGCTTAGGACGCGTTCGCAGAGGCTCCCGATACATGGAGATCTTAACGCGCAGTAAATGCCTGTAAATGAAGGATAAAGTCCCTAGAACAATGCGGAAAAATCATGTGAAATGTGGAAACCAGGCTTTGAGGACAACCAAATAATATGTACCTGCGAATCTGTACCGCGGTGTCTGTGGCAATTTTCGGTGTCCTCAGTGTTTTCGGGCTGCCAGGTAGAAGCCGGTGTGACTGGCTGTGGAGGTGGGAGTCCTGGACAGCTTGATGATGCCGGTGGAGGTCGCAGGGTTGCCAATTCAGGACCCCTGCTGGGCCAGAGTTGCTTGGGAACTCGACAGGGGCTGGAGGGCGGTGGCTCGGCGCTCCAGCCATGGAGGCTTGTGCAGAGCCAGCACAAGCACGAGAGGCACCCAGAGTGAATGCATACATGAGCAGGCATACAGGAAGAGCTAGTACTCTGTGCAGGTCAAGTGTTCCGGGAGAATTTGGAGGCAGAAGGGAAGCCCTGGAAGACATTGCGTTGTATAGGTACTGGTCCTGGTACTGGTCAGAACAATACTGAAAGAGAAGAGGAAGTGAGGGGAGATGCTGAGAGAAAGTTAGCAAGGAAAGACAGCATTGGGGTTAAAAGCAGAGGTCATTAAAATGCCTTAAAGAAGAAACAGAGTACACATCCAGAAAAAAAGGAGTGGAGCAGTTAAACATAGGGGGGGGGGGTCAACTTCTAGGAAGAGTAGAAGGGGCAGTAAGAAGAAGGCCCAGCAAAGCAGATACCAACTGAGAAGTGGAAGGGCGAAAAGATGTATGAAGGGTGCACAAAGCAAGTCAATAATAAATAGTGCGACTAAAGAATCCGCCCCTTTGACGCAAGTGGATAAGGATACAGGACAGTGGGTAACCCCAAAAAAGAAGGTCAAAGGGGGAGAGAGGAGAGATACAAGTAACAAGTCTTAAGATCACCCCATCACTGAGGACTTTCTACAAGGTAGTACCTAAAACGCTGTTGTTGAAGAACCCTGCTTTAGTAAATCCTGGGAGTAGGCCATTAGGAGGACAGGATATAATAAGCACTAACAAATTTTAGGTTTTGGCAAATATTTCTGAGCCCCAGGAAGGAGATCTTTTAGAGAGAGAAGGGAAGGACCAAGCAGGGATTGAGTTGCCTTCTAACTTTGGAAATATGGAGTCACATTCCGTGCAACCTCAGGCTCAGTCTGAGATACAGTCGCATGTCAATACCTTTTGAAGACCCACCTGTAACTTCTAAAGATGGGGGAGGAATGAGTTAAATAGAAACAAAGCAACCCCAACACCAACCTCAGCCTCAATCTCAAGTACAGCCGCAGTCAGTCACTGATCTAATCCAATTACTAACTACTGAAGTGAGAAGTAGATTCGAGATATCGGAGTCGAATCAAAAAGAAATTAGATTTGCCTGTGATAGTCTAGGAAAGAAGCTGGATGACATAGCTGTTAGGACTTCACAGCTGGAAGGTGTAATGAGACTTAACACTTCAATCAGAGGTTAACACGAAAGAGATCAGAGTCCTTATGGGAAATGAGATGGTATGGAAAGAAAAAATAGAGTAATTGGAAAACAATCAAAAAAGAAGTAACCTCCATATCTTAAAGATCCCAGAGGGAGCGGAGGGTCAGATTAAGGAAGGACTGCATGTAGAGTGGACAGAAGGGGAACTATTTAAAGACATACAGAGGGTCCACAGAGATCCAAATAGACTGAGTACGAACAAAACAAAACCGAGGAAAATCTTGGTGAATTTCCATGCTTATAAATTAAAGGAAGAAATTCTTTCCAAAGCATTGAAACAGAAAACACTGACAGTGGATGGAATTAATTTTGAAATTAGGTCAGATATTTCCCAATTCACGGCAAACAAGCAATGGGAATTCGGCAATCATATTGAGCCCTTTAAGAAACTGGGTGCGACAGCAGAGTTAAAATTCCCGGCCAGCTTACGTGTAATGTACAATAACAGGATGCAGACCTTTTGCAGAATAGAGGAAGCGGAGAAATTTCTTAAATCAATATCAGGGGCAGGCACAGATTAAGAGGGGCTGAATCTATTCTTTTCTTATATTTTGTACCCTACATCTTTAAATTTTTCTGCAGTTTTACTTCCTTTTTTTCCTTTTCTTTTCCTTTGATTATTGTAGATGGTGAACATGGGGCATGTAGGTTGTTCTAGTGTAGACTTAAGAACCAAACAAGAGAACGATTTTAGCGTTAAATAAATTGAAGGGGCAGAATTAAGGGTCAAATTTGGGAATAGCTCTCCAAAGACTCGGGGACCTCCCCAGGCTTAGGCCATCAAAAAAGAAGAGGAGGCTTTTCCAAGGGAGGGGGCAGGGGATCACGGGTAGTATTTTGTGCATGGGTGGGGGAGCAGTGGGGAAAAAAACCCATAAAATTGTCCTCAATATATTAAGTCAGAACTCAGGTTTTAATAGAGCTATGAGGTTAAGAAATAAAAAATGACAACTAGTCAGAAGCCACAGATAGAATTTCTATTGTGGAATATTAATGGCCTCAGGGTGAGACATAGGAGAGAAAGGATCTTGCAGTATTTAAAAGACACCCCAGCTCAAATTATAATCCTCCAAGAGACTCATCTAACCAATAATGAAATGAGCGAGGTGTTTAAAAATAGAAAATGGCCAAAGAAATTGGTATGCACAGAGCAGCAATTTACTGTAAGAGGGGTGGCGATTCTGGTAAAAATGAATCCTCAGATTGTAATATTGGAAAGTAGGGTGGATAAGGCTGGTAGGTGGGTGATTTTTAAGGTAAGATGCTATGGCCAATTGTACACTGTAGTTGGATATTATGGGTCCAACCTTGATGATCCTACTCCATTTGGCAATTTACTTTCAGAAGTATTGGATTTCCCTGATCCTTTTATAATGTCAGGGGACTTTATTGTGGTCTTGGATGGAAGTTTAGATCATTCCACTAAAAGTAGAGGTATTATACACAACAAATCAAGATCTTTGATAATACATTCGATAAAGAATTTAGGATGGTGTGACATATGGAGAGAAAGCAAGGGATCTATAAAGAGCTTCACTTTTAATAACAAAAAATACGGACATCAATCCAGAATAGATCTGTTTTTAGTTAATCAAAACATAAAATACCAGGTTAGAGATGCCAATCATGTGGGATCACATATGTTAGGTCATTCTGCCATAACCATGCTTTTAGTCCCTCCGAGTACTGTAATACAAAGGAGATGGGCTATGGATCGCACCATATTGTCCGATGAAAACATGATAGATAAACGAATCTCAAGAATTCTTTGAAAATAATTTGGGCAGTGCACCGATTGGGATTGTGTGGGATACTTATAAGGCCTTCTTAAGGGGTAAAATTACATCAATTTGGTCTGATAAAAACAAACAGCGAAAGGTTGAGAAAGCGAATATTAAAAGTAAAATTCAAAGGTTAGAGCAAAAAATACAAAGTAATGAGGTAGAATATGAGGTGGGTCAAATATCTATTCAGACCCTTAAAATGAACCTTCTGGCGGTAGTGGAAGGACAACTACAAAAAAGATGGCAAGCAAGTAAAATGGCCCATTTTAATTATGGAGAAGGTTGTGGCAAGTTACTTGCATGGAAGGTAAAAAAACAATCAGGCAAAAAAGTTTTATTAAATAACTAAATTATGGAGGGGCAGGTTGTCCTACCAGAGTGGGCGATAGTACAGAGGACACTCTATTAAAATATTTTGGGGAAGTGTACTCAGAAGATCTAAGTATGACAAGAGGGGAGGTGGAAGATTGGCTAGGCCAATAATATCCCTGTAGAGTCTCTGAGCTTCAAAAAGAAGTTATTAACTGTTCAATAACCGAGCAGGAAATTGGGAATGCCATCAAAGCAGGGAAAACGAGTAAGGCGGCAAGTCAGATGGTGTTCCGATGGAGATGTACAAAAAGTTAGAAAAATGTCTAGTGCCGGTTTTTGTCAGGTTGTTCTCAGAGGTTTTTGAAAATGGAAAAGAGATCCCCCCTCCTCATGGAATGAAGCCACTGTTACTTTGATACCCAAACCTGATAAACTACCAGAGTGTTGTGAGTCCTATAGGCCTATCTCGCTGCTAAAATCGGATTATAAGATATTTATGAAAATATTAGCAGACAGATTGAACGGGGTAGTGGGAGTGCTCCTTCATGATGATCAGAAAGGCTTTGTGTGGGGTAGAGGTATTAAAGATCTAACCTATTGCCCAATTGGAGCCGTGGATATAGCATCCGCATATAAACAGCCATTAGCAGTCATTACAGTGGACACGACCAAGGCGTTCGTAAACTGGACTTACCTGCAGGAAATTTTAAGATTGTCAAACCTAGGTGAGCACTTTTGTAGGGCAATAAACCGGTTATATAAAGACCCCACAGCTAAAATATTAGAAAATGGGAATATAGCCAAGACCTTTAATATCTACAGGGGGACAAGACAGGGATGTCCGCTATCCCCCTTACTTTTTAATCTTAATATTGAACCTTTAGTGGAGAAAATAAGAAAACATGAGAGGATAATACCCTTCCAAACTCGAGGCTGGGAAAAAAAGTGGGATCATATGCGGATGATCTGGTGATATATACATCAGATCTCAGTCTTGCATTACCAGTAGTATATGATCTGGCAGCTTGTTTTGGGCGGATCTCAGGTTATGAGATAAATCAAAGCAAAACGATCATGATGGCATGGAATATCGTCATAAAACTGAGCTGTGTTAAAGAGGAAATGAGGTACCTGGGTATTAGAATTGTTCAAAAAATAGAACAAATACCTGAAACCAACTTTCAGAAGATCAATAAGGAAGTGGGGAAACCTTTACTTGGCTGATCTCATCTGCCTCTGTCTATTTACGGAAGAGTTAATCTTGTTAAGATGTCAATCCTTCCAAAGATTACCTTTCTATTTCAGAATATCCCCATGGCCTTTAAGGAAGATTAGCTTAAAAGGATCCAGTCAAAAATCACTAGTTTTATTTGGGCTTCTAAAGGCGTGAGAATATCATGGAGAAAGTTAAGGCGACAATACGATAAAGGGGGCTTAAGGTTGCCTGACTTATCCTACTATGCCTGGATCTTCCTATTAAAAGGAGGGAAATGTCTGTTTAATGTACCAGATTGCCCGGAAGTTGGGAAGATGTTTACAGCAATGCTTAGTGATGTAAAAGGAGGAGAGTATGCTTTTATGTATAAATACGGAGACCCACATTATTTTTAAAAGAAACGTCTGAAAACCCGACAAGGCTATGCAACAACATGGTGTAAAGTCAGGAGAGAATTTAAAATTAACTACTATAGTGGAATGGCTCCTATTTTGGACTCTCCGGGATCTCCAGAGTGGTCTAAGGACTGTTTGGCCCGTCCACTAAAAGAAGCAGGAATACCAATCTGGGTCAATTGATGAAGAACGGAGTTTTAATATCTTGTGAAGAGGGTCAAGAATTAGCCAACAGTCGACTGTCAAGATTTAAGTATCTTCAAATAAGGAGCTGGAGCCTTATGAATGGTCTTGGTGCGGGACTGTCTAATGAATTGGAAGCCTGCTGGACAAGTGGTGTAATACGGAAAAAAGAGGTAGCAAATTGGTAATGGCTGTTAATGGAGATGTCAGACGGAGATTTTAATTTGCCAATAGTGCTGTGGGAAAAGAACTTGCCAGGAGAGCAGATCGAAGACTTATGGCTGGTATCTTGTGACATGTTATACTCCACGGTAAGGGCTGCAAATTTAAGGTGAAAAACCATTTTGTCTTCACAGGGTTTACTGGACGTCATACAAACTATCAAAATTGGGGAAAGGAGTTATGCCAACATGTCCCAAATGTAGCAAAGAGAAAGGTGACGACATACATATGTTCTTAGAATGCCCGGCGATTCAAGGGTTCTGGCTAGACATGAGTAATACGCTACTTTTAATACGTGGAGAAACGCTCCAGGTAAGCAAAACTTTGATTTTCTTTGGGATCCCGGAAAATCATGAATCTTTGTTAAAAAATACAAAAAAATTGATATTTTATCTAATATTGCTCGCTCGTAGGGAAATATGTGAAAATTGGGTTAAAGCAACTCCTCCAACTAAAACAGAATGGTGGGCCTCAATAAAATATATTAATCAGTTAGATAGAGCATGCAAATATAAGCAAAATGAGTTCTGGCTTCCCTATGAGAACTGAGTACAATCATTTATATAATAGGCCAATGATTAGGCCTCTATATCATATTGCTTAAATACTCTGGTGGTAGCTTTACAGACGATTGGGAGAAATTAGCCACCTACGGTAGAGTATAGAAGGCAAGGTGTAGAGTGAACCATCCCGGGTCTGATAAAGAAAAGATCACCGGTTGGCGCCATCTCGGGGGAGACCGCGGTGTTCGGATTGTAACTTTTGTAAACCTAGGCAAGACAAAAATAATGATAATTTTAAAAAAGCTAATGCCTGCTGGCTCCAAATAACCAGGTGGGAAAGACTTAAAATGATGAACAGCACTGAGCTCATCCTTAACTTGATCAAGGAAGAACAAAGAGCAATCTACCTCATGGTGATGCAGACTCGGTATGTGTTAAACGTAATGACCGCGATAGGGGGAGGGGTGTGTGCCAATATTGCCACGTCCTGCTGCACGTTCATCCCAGGGAATGACCTGGCTAATGGGACATTGACTCTTTTCATCAAAGCACTTCACCATTTACAAAGAGACGTGTGAGGAGGGAGGTGCTCCTGAGCAGAAGTGGTTCTTGAATTGGTTCCCCTGGGTGCCCCTGGAGCTTTCCAGTCTGTGCTCATTGTTGTTGCCAGTTTTCATTGTGTTCTTGTTTTTGTGTGGTTCCGTGCAATTGAGGATTTCCTGCAGTAAAAATGCAGTCTTAAAATTGGGTAGAGTGCATGTAACTAGGAAAGTAGTAATTGTCAAAACTGAAGAACAACAGTCCCCTAATAAAGTAACTGTCATGAAGTATAGGTTAGATAGTGTAGTTGAAAATTCAACTAGAGGGAGGAATGTTGATATTGAGAAAGCCGATGTCATTATGAATAAAAATACTTTCATGTATTAAAACAAAGTCACATCTTTATTGACAAATATTTCCGTTATGAACTCCATGCCAACCGAGACTCAGAAATACATTGGCACGCGCTGAGACCTAAGCACGAAGTTACTGATTGACAGGTCACAGGTGGTGTGGCAAGTAGCCAGCAGACAAACACGTAAACAGGAAACCCCAGATCAATTTGACAGATAGGCGCAGTGACACAATGGTCCAGGAAGATTGGCCTCAAAAAAGCACACATGGCGGGAGGGGTACGCACGTTCCTAAAATACCATAAAGTCAGATGCCACATGAAGATACGAACACATAGCCAATGAGGACACAACACACACAGTACACGCAGTGATAGTGCGCTCCCCATGCTGGCCATTTAGACCAGTTATCCACTGGGTGCATTGTGTTCACGCAAGGTCGAGTTCCACCTGGATACCTCATTGAATACATTCATTTATGGCTCGCAAACAGTGTTTCACATTCCTTACCAAAAATGGATCCCCTGAACTATTTTATGGCATTCAATGAGTTGTATAAAAACCCATGTCAGATCGATTATAAGTTGAGACAGTCCTCAGAACCTATGCCTTTAACTGTTCTCCCGGCCACACTGTTTAATCAAACAAACTGTTCCTGTTTTGCCAAATGCCTCTGTGTTCTCGTTTTTTCAAGGTATTTTTATTTTCAAGCAATGTTGCTTGCAATGCCTGCTTAAGTTTTTCAAATATTTCTCAAGCCACACTCTCTCGATTGTTATACTTAAACTACATTGTATGCCCTAACTTAGATAACTTTGATCCCTGTCTTTAATCTTTCTTTCTTTTTTTCTTTATCTTTCTCTTCTTTCCTCTTATCTAAAAAAAAAAACTACATATCTAATTTTTAGACAATGATTGTGCTTTCTATTGTTAAAGAATATGTTTATTTAGCATTGTTTCTTATTTACAATTAGATTTCTTAATGTTATTGCGCAATTTATACAAACGGCACTTTGTATTTTTATTCTAATAAAGGTATTAGATTATTTTTTAAAGTCACACAACACAAAGGAAATCTGACACCAATGTATAAAAATACAGCTTATTTGTATACATTTTTAGACATCAAAACAAACAAAATCATCTGGGGCCATATTACAGAAGGTGACCCGGGGGCGCAATGGGTGTTTGCGCCCGCTTTGCACGCCCCTGGGGCACTTTGGTATTATAGAAGGGGGCATAGACGCTTGTGCGTCCCCTTGTATAATACCGATAGCACTGGGGCACTTAAAGCACCAGCGCTACTTTCAGAGGGTATTCCTTCATTTGCATAGGGGCATGCTCCAGTGAAGGAATTTCTTTGACTCTATGTCCACGCCATATTACAGACACAAGAGCAGAGTCAAAGAAGCCCTCAGGAAAGGAGGTGCACTGTCAATGCGCCACCTGAGAGCAGCCCTCTGAAGGGTGTAAAGGGGATTCAATGGACCCCCCAGACATGCCCTTGCAGGCAGGTGCAGTCACTGACTGAACCCGCCTGCAAGGGGATCTCTAATCCCCTTTGAAATTGCAGGCGGGTGCCAATTGGCCTGTGAAAACACAGAGCAGCTGCTCCGTGTTTTCACATGAATGCACTGCCCTGGGAGCAGCGCGAGTTCGCGGCTGCCCTGGGGGCAGTGCATATACTATAATGTGGCGCATTATCACTGTTTGCACCCAGCACACCTTTTGAAAGGTTCACCGGGCGCAAACAGTGATAATGTGTAATATGGCCCCTGGTGGGTACTGGGGATACAGATTTTTAAGTAAAATATAAATCTCAGTTTTTCACTCAAAAATTTGATCAAGCATTGGTATCCCAAAAGTGAGTAAACTTTGTAAATCTTTTAAGAGTTGTGTTTGGCAACTCCAGCTTGGGGTGACCAAATCCGACAGGGGGAAGGTGAGGGGGCCAGTGGGCAGTAGTAGGAGAGTTACTTTATCACCAAAGCAGCTCCAGTGCCAGCCTCTATGCACAAACTGCCACAGGCTTCAATGGATTGGCCTGATGCAAATGATATAAGATGTCGAAGATGCTGAGGATGCTGTGCGGTCAAAAGGGATCATCCTTTAGCTACTCCTCAGTCCACGGTCAAGTTGTGGTGACTTGCCAAAGTGGTTGATGTCCCTCGAAGTCCTCTTCAGTCCAGGTTAAGTACAGTTGCCACTGAACTATTGGTCTTTGGTCACAGTGAAACCGGCGGTTGCCTTTGGTGAAGGCTAGTGTCTGTCTTGGGCAACCAAACTGCACTCCAGTGCTTCTCTCACACTCAGCTGGCTCAGGTGCACTTTCTGAGTGTCAGGAGTTTGTTGTTTGATCTGCACGTCTGTTGTCAGTGGCGATCAGGCATTTGTAGCTTCTTGAGCTGTTATGGCCCCAGTGCTGTAACAGGAAGTCAGCCAACTGACTCTTGGAGTTCATCTCTTCTGTCAAATCTTTAATTTTTTTATGAGCCATGCACAGCAGGCACAGTCCTCTCTTTGCTGGCCAAACGATCAGCAGGTTCAGTCCTGTCTTCAGTGCAGCCTCTCTTTGCCAGGTCCAGGGATTTGGAGGGCAGTCCTTCTTTGGTCCTCTCTACAGTCCAGATGTGACCTGATCTCTGGGTGCATGGAGTGCCATATTTATGCCCAGAAAGAGCCCTTAGAGGATGTAGCAATTACTAGCCAATGAACTACTAGATCCCTCCCTGCCTTGTGACTATTTCCTGTGATGTGAGGCATCTAGCTATGTCAGAGTGCACTTTTCTGCCCACTTGCTTGATGACAGGCCACCTCTGTAGGTGTGTGGAGCTAAGTAGCCCACCCTAGAAATATGGCTACCTGAAGGCTACGCGCTCATGGAAAAAATAGATTTGGCGATTGGTCTTCCGTCTCTGGTACTGACTTTAACCTGTCTACCTCAACAAAAAAAAGCCTTTCTCATTTGCCCTTCAAAGGCAGCTTCCCCTTTGGAAGCTCACCTTTTGGGCCCACACCTTGTGTGGTTTTCTGCTAGGGAGAGGTGACACCTCTTCCAACGGCAGGCCTCTATTGATCTTACTCCTGGGAGTCGTTCACACTTCTCCCCAGGAGGGCAGAGGGAAACAACCTTTACAACGCAGTCATTACATCGCACTACCTTTACATAACAGTCATTACATCGCAACATCCTTTACATCGCATGTCATTACAATGCAGGCATTACATCGCACTCATTACAATGCATACCTTTTACAATGCATACAGACACATGCATCAATATTGGCTGTTGCGATTCCTTAATTACGATTTTTAAGGAATCGCAATAAAGGAATCGCAAAAGCCTATGCATGTAGAAATCGCTGGAAAAATAGCGATTTCTAACCATTCCTTAATTGCGACTCCCAAATTGCGAGTCGCAATTAAGGAATACCTCCCCATTCATTCCTATGGGCCAAGAGGCCCATAGGAATCAATGGGAAGACATTCTCAATTTGCGATTCTCAATTAGAGAATCGCAAATTGAGAATGCATTTTCAAGGGTACAAGGGTGTCAAGACGACACCCCGTTGCACACCTGAAATCGATCAGTGCACAAATGTTGCGCGCACACATGTCCAAAGGACATGTGTGTGTGTAACCTACGACTTTGAAAAATGCACTTTAGTGCATTTTTCAAAGTTTTCGCTATTTACCATGTGGTATGATTCCACGGTAAATAGCGGGCCCAAATAGCGAAATCGCTATTTTTAAAGGCATCTTGCATTGCAGTTAAGGAATCGCAATTTGCGATTCCTTAAAGGCAATCGCAATTTAAGAAATCACAAAAATTTGCGATTTCTTAAATTGCGAGTGGCAAGTTGTTTCATGCATCGCAAAAGCTATTTTTGCGATCGCAAATGGCCGATTTTTGCGATTCGCTCCGTTTGCGATTGCAAAAAGCTTTGATGCATGTGCCTGATAGTCCCCTTACACTATCCAACACTTACCCTACTGTTGCACTCACTGGAAATAGAAGAGTAATTTTTTTACCCCTATCCTATCCAACACTTACCCTACTGTTGCACTCACTGGAGTTAGAATAGTAATTATTACCCCAATACTATCCAACACTTACCTTAAATGTGATGTAATGGTATGCATTGTAATAGTATGCGTTGTAAAGGTATAATACGATGTAATGGAATGCGTTGTAAAAGTAGTTTCTGAAAATGCGATGTAATGGCATGCGATGTAAAAGAATGCATTGTAAAGGATGTTGTGATGTAAAGACTGCGTTGTAAAGGCATGCATTGTAAATGCATGGGTTGTAACATCATACATTCGAGGGCAGAAGGCTGTCTTGTGGCCAACATCTGAAAGTGGCCGCATGGGCATCAGAGTGGCATCTTTCTAAAATGTGCATTGCTTAAAAAGTTAAAATAAATTTTACTTGTACATCAAGTTGGGTTTAAAGCAACGATCAGTTTGATACCTTGAGCAATCAACTTTAGTACCTCCATTCAGAAGTTAGCACATCTGAGTTGTCGGCGTGAACACAATATCTAAATTGCATTTATTAGTACATAATCATTTCAAATCAAAATGTACATATATTATGAATTTCGAAAGCAGTCCTCCTTATAACATACACAGAGTAGGTAATTAACCAGAGCTCAGAAATCTACACCACACTTCTTCGAATTGTGGTACACGGTCATTTCATTTGCAGATACATGAGCATCTATTTCATGCATATCCATCAACCACGTTTGGTAGGATGGGATTTTTTTGTCTTCCAGCACCTCAATATGACATGTTTTGCACCTGCTAGAGATGTAGACAGCAGTCTTTTAACACAGTGTATCTGCGCCGTGACATCTGACAAGTTGTGGAGTTAGACAAATTTCACAGGCAGGGGCCAATTTATTTTGACCTCGCTTTGCCATGTGTTTCACGCTGTGTTTCAGTTTTTGGCTAGAGTTTGGCATTCCCACACAATATGTACAAAATCGCTTTGCATACTGCCACAGCCCCAGCACTTATAGTTCACCATCTGTGGGCGCTGTAAAATGTACCTAGTGTAAAGTAGCTACATTTCAGGCTAGCCTTCCTGGATGTATTTCATGTTCTTCCATCAATATGTCCCAGTCCTCCTCTACCCAGTCTACTGGTAACTGTGTGCTCCACCAACTGCATTTCAATAGTCAGTTAAGTAGAATATAGTCTCTATGCTGCCCATTTATGTCCTCTCCACATATACAAGCAGAACTAAATAGACAAACTAATTATAATACCGAGACCTTTCTAATGCAATAGTATATTTGTTGATCCCTCCAATACTGAGTGCTCTGCAAATAACATCTTGTTGAAGTGTCTTAAATGATGTGACCTCTCTTTTTCCATACTGACGAGTCAATCTGCTTTCTAACAATCCGGATCGACCTATTCCTTTACACCAGAGCTATGGAATGCCCATCGCTCGAGGCTTTTCATATTTTATGAGCCCTATACCAGGGGACTGTGTGGAATATTGCATTGGATTACAGTTTAGGTTTGTTAGCTGATCTTTTGTGTAAAATGCTGCTAGGCCATTTTTAGATCTCAGGATATACTGCTCCAAAACCAACCAACTTGGAGTTTCTCCATGTCTTAAACATATATAGATTGTGTGGATTAATTGATTTGCTAGCCTGTATATTCCATTGAGGGGAAGACTTCGCTGTAGTTGTCGCATGACATTTGGACATTTTAAATCCTGATTCATTTTTTGCCTAAATAATCGTTTTAACTTTGTTGTCAGTTGTCCGAAGGATCTCTGCTAGTAGCTTTAAAGGAAGCATACTAAATAAATAATTAAGCCTAGGAATGATGTTATTTTTTTGTATAATTTGAATTGTGCCCCATTGTGACAATTGCAATGTGAATTAACTTCCAAAAGTCTCTGGCCATTTTATTCAGTAGGGGGTAAAGCGGTCTCATTCCTCTTCTCTAATCCTCTATTTAAGTATATTCTGAGAGATGTAAGACGTGCTGGTACATATTGGAAGGCTGCATTGCCTGAGGCCTTTGTCACACTTAGGGTCATAGCCAGAAACAGGCACGTAGACCACTTAACTTTATAGTCCGAAGACTCCGAAAGAGTATTAATCAGCCCCAAAAGCACTAGGATTGAGGTAGAGGTTTTCGAGAGAATTACCAGGATATCATCTGCAAAGTATGAGGCCTTCTGTTCTTCCAGGGCTATCGGTATAGCTTGTATGTTGCTCTATTTATTTAATGGCAATAGCCAGCGGTTCAATAAGCAACACAAATAGGGATGGAGACAAGGGGCAGTCTTGCCTAGTGTCTCTGTGAATCTGAAGTCATGGTGATCAAAAGCCATTGCAATTCACTGACACTTCTGGACAGTTGTAGAGACACTCGACCATATTTATAAAGGGCTATACCCAATTCCTTCTTTCCATAGTCCAGAACAGGTAAGGCCATTTTACTAAGTAGAATACCTTTTCGTAAACTAGGGCGACCATGAGTTTGGCATTAGTAAGTGGTTGCTAATATCTTCATGTCTAGGTTAATGAGTGAAATAGGCCTATAAGTGGCACATTTTTAAAAGATCTCTATTTGGTTTAGGAACAAAGGATAGCTTGGCTCAATTTAATTCTACTAGTGTGCGATCTGTCTCTAATGCCTCTTTAAACACTTTACAAAATTTGGGAATAAATAGCTTCTTATGTATTTGATAAAACCCAATGAGTCATCCTCCACAGGTGGTTTGTTCGTTGCAATTTCATCAATTGCTTTCACAATCTCCATTTCTGTGATTTCGTGACCTAGCAATAAAGGATGTTCATTTGAGAGGCTTGGAAATTCTAGGTCTTGCATAAATAGCTTTTCTTCTATATAGGTGTCAGAAGTGAAAAAAGTTTACCATTGGCAAACTCATTTGCAGTGTCTATGCGGTTTGTCAGCAGGTTAGCAAGTAGTCTGTTTCATCTACTATCACAGGTATGGTACTGGGTGCCTTGTCCCATTTCAGGTGTAAAACTAGCAACCTGCCCATCTTATCCCTCTCAAAAAGGTATTGTTTCACTAAATATAAGCTGTTTTTCACTTCCCAAGCTATACCTCGCGAGCTGAAAATCACCTTATTTCATATTTAGCTTTCAGCATGGATGCTTAGTTCATATTTAGCTTTCAGCATGGATGCTTAGTTCATATTTAGCTTTCAGCATGGATCATAGTGTATCCTGTGTAGGGGAATTATTGTAATATTGAGTAGGTTGTAAGTTGTAATGTCAAAGTTTCTAAATGTTTCCCTTCCAACTCATGCTTCTTTTTAATTCTGACCACGTCTACCAATAAATCCACTCTTTTACACGCCTTTACTCATTTTATCCACGCAAGGAGTAACAAAGGATGTAGGAGATGTAGCCTTATGGCTAGAGCGGTCGACCTCGAAGTTGGGGAACCGTGTTCGAGTCTCGGCAACGACGCTCAGCATCCTGTGATTCTGGGCACATCACTTAATCTCCCGTGCCTAATAAAAATGAATGTGTCCATCTGTAATGAAACTGGTGCTCATGTAAAGCGCTCTGATACCCGATGTCTCGGGTCTAGTTTGCGCTATAAAATAATGTAAAAAAAAAAAAAAAAAGTATTTGTTTGACCTGCGGATCTTAATATCGGCAACAATCGTTCTCTATTGTCCTGTTTTTGGTTTAGTCAATCCCATGGTAAGAGCGATGAGTATCAAATTGTGATCTGATGTACAATTTGGGATTATAGAGGCCACCAACAATCGCCTGGCCAGACATTCCATCATATAGAAGTAAGAAGAACAGTGGTTTCTGGTGGAATGTGTGAGTTACTCAATCAACAAATCACTTAAAGTTGAAATTCTTCCAGGAATGTAACTTTTCAATAAAATATATGATTTATCAGAATTTGTGTGATGTAACTATGCTCTGTGTGCAAGGGATCATGCAGTGTAGGAGAGTTTGAAGAAACAGAAAGTTGTGCATAACATTGGAGGGAGGCATGGACAATTAAACAAATTATTGTTATTTGTACAGATCGTCAGTATCAAAACATATATGAAGTTATTCAGAAAGTC
Organism: Triturus cristatus; assembly: GCF_964204655.1. NCBI lineage: Eukaryota > Metazoa > Chordata > Amphibia > Caudata > Salamandridae > Triturus > Triturus cristatus. The sequence goes on along the minus strand of NC_140590.1, from coordinate 459,167,776 downwards.
GAATTGCTCAGAGTGTCAATGGTTTGGATCCATATTGCTCGAGCAGCAATCATCTTCCCACTCTTTTTGGATAGCATTATCTCCGCTACTTGCGGGACAAAATGCAGCTATCTTAACTTTCATGATTGACTTTGTTTTAGTAGAAAACAAGTTTATTAAGACATTTGTCCATAAAACATTCTAAAAACACATTTGGCGATTAAACTCAATAAATGAGCCCCGTCTTGTCTACCCCGCGCCCCCTACAATTCATCATTAAAACTCTGCTTGACAGACCGTAAAAACCGAGCAATTCCAACTGCTACATCTAGATAACTAATTTCTGATAACAGCCCCATAGCTTTCCTCCTATGGACAGTATCATACTTTTTTAAAAAGGGGTCTTAAAAACGTAATCCGATTTGCAAGATAAAAGACACAGTCCATAAGTGTATGCAGTAAGGAGCCTTTTACATTCAAGGAGCAGGGGCAGAGATCGTGGTTATCCTGAACCCTGGCCTAATATGGGCGAGATGAGTAAATTGGATTCCATCCCACCCTGACCCTTAATATTTCATTTAGCAGCCCTAGGTCTGGTAACTGTGGCAGATAGGAAAAAAAGTGTCCTGGCCTAAAGTAGTGATTGAAAAGCTAATACATGGTTTCCTGTTCAGGTAGAATACATAATTAGTTTCAGACACCAAGATTGCAGACTTCCTCAGTGCACACTTGGCCGGGAAAGGGGACCAGGATGTAATTGTACCACTGTCTAAATGTAAGTTCTTAAAATGAGTTAATCTAGTCGTTATCTCCTTGGCCCATCTTATTTCACTACATTGAATCTCTTCCCACCACAATTTGGAGACTTTAGATACATCATCACCCTCTGAGATTGTATTAAAATATCTAAGGTCCCGAGGGAAGGCCAACAAGTTCCAGGAGACCAGATTGAACTCGCTCCTCATAGCTTAAACCATGGTGCCTTGGGGGAGTGATAAAAGCCTTCTAAGGACTGCCCCTTCTAAATGGTTGCATTCATAGGTGGGATAAGGGCAAACATTTCTTCTCCATAGAACCTCAATGGAGGTATCTTCCCTTCATAGGCCCTTAGTAGTTAGATGTGGGAAAGCCCCACAAATCTACTACTGAATCTTGATGAACACCTAGCGTGCAATAGGGCCTTCTGCTTAGTGCCATCCCAATGCATGCCCCAGTTCAGGTTCCTCCTAAAATTCAAGCCCAAATATTTATATTGTTCGACTTGCTCCACCTCCCGTTTGTCTAAGTACCATCTAAATTTCTTTGCTTTTTTCCCAAAGACAAAAACAATGGTCTTTTCTAAATTAATGTGAAGCTGGTTCTGCTTGCTATAGGTTGCTAAGGCAATTAGTTTCCTCTGCAAACCAATTGAGGTACAATCCATTAATACCAGATCATCTGCATAAAGCAGACAATCAATATGCTGTTTCCCGACTTTGGGGGAGAAAGACTTGGATTGTGAAATAAAGGTGGGGAGTTTGGCTAGAAATTGACTAAAAAGCTGGGGTGCTTAAACGCACCCCTGCCGAAGGCTATTCTCAATGGAGATTCTTTGAGATAGTCAACCCCACTTGTCTAACTCCACGTGAGCCGAATTATCAGAATGCAAAGATTGAAGTACACTAAGGAGGTTTGACGAAAGCTCCCAGGCAACACGGTTTCCCCATACGATATCCCTATCCACAGAATCGAAGGCTGTCCTGAAGTCAACAAAACAACAGCACAGCCCTTAATTTACTTCCAGGGCTTTCCGTATAATAGCCCATAACACAAAGCAATGCACTGTGGTGGAATGGCCCTCCCGGAAGCCCCCCGGTTCTATTGGGATTCTCTTAGTTTCGATAGCCCAGTCTTCAAGTTTAGATAAGATAAACTTAGAAAAGATCTTTAGAGAGAAATCAAGAAGGCTAACAAGCCTATAATGTGTGGGGTCTGTAACACTCCCTTTTTAGGTCTCGCTTAGGCAGCGCATGCGCTGTCTCGTCAAGAGATACTGTATACATTAAATAGCGGGGGAAGCTCCATCCAAGTTCCGCCTATCTTTTGATTGGCCGAGTTCCTAAATGCTGCAATCTGATTGGTTTTCGTCAACTTAATCCCACCTCCTGCCGGCCATGTCGTCATTTTTCTCGTTCCATAGCTATCGGCCCCTTTACTTTTAAAACTCTTTTCTTCCCCTGCCTCCCTCTGTTACCTCCCGCAGTCTGGCACTTCTGTGCCCACCACAACCCCCCACCCACTCCTGTTCCTGCCTTCTTGGACGCCCTCATTTTTGTTTACAATGCAGTAGGTCTCGCGTAAATACGAGTCCTATTGCATTGTAAATGCTTTCTTTCCCTCTGATTGGCTGACTTCATTCGCACTCTATTTTGTCTGACCTGTCCAGACTCTCGCATGCGTTTGATGCTATACATCGTATGCATGCGTGCCAAAAGTCTGCCTCTGCCTCTTGTTAGGACTTGTGCCCACAGCGCTTGATAGGATACGCTTTCATTTCTTAAGAAGTCTTCAGTAAAGAAGCAAAACGAGAGCCTGTAACATCGCGTTCAGCGCTTAAGAGTAAATGGAAGCCCTGCTTTCCTTTCTCCCAGCCTGCTTTCAGTGATCATGCCGTCTTCGTCTTCCAGCTTCAGTTGACTCTGCGATTTCTAACATGAAGAATGCCTCCTTTTCGTCTGGCTGCCAGTATTAAAACCTTATTTGTTGTATTTCAGCCGACATTAAGCATTAATAAGACGTGAGTCAGGACTCGTCAACCATCTTGCCCGAGGGTGGAGAGCACCGATGGCTGTCACCTGGTCAGTCACATGAATGCTGTAATCATGCAACTTCTGAGCTTGGAAATTTAATTCAGCATCGTTTCTGGTTAACCATACCACTGTACAGCCTGACGAGGAAGCAAGACAGATGCGCAAGGAGGGTTTGGGGGCAGCCGAGCCAGCGAGGTCTGCCTCCTGGGCAGTTTGTGAGGGGGAGGGGCGGCAGGCAGTGGACATTTTTTGGTTAATTATTTTGGGCTCCCCGGGTATAGCCCAAATGTAGCCCAAGTGACTTTATAGCCCAAAGGTTATATGGGGTTTGCCACTCCTCTCCCAGCCACCATTTTAGGTTTGGTGACCTGGTGGCTGGGAGGGTAGCTGTAATTAGATTTTGGGGTATTTAGTGAGGATAGTGTCGCGTTTTTGTGCATTTTTTTAATGAGTTGTGTGCCAATTTAGAATGTCTGGCGAGGACTGGAGAGTGGTGGAGGCGGTCCGGCTGCTTGGTGAGGCCGGCCGGCTCGAGTTGATTCAGCCTGTGGAGTCAGTAGCGTCCAAAGTCACTTTGGAGAATTTTAAAGTAGCTAAATTTCAGGCTAGCCTTCCTGGATGTATTTCATGTTCTTCAAACATATAAGTGGCACATTTTTAAAAGATCTCTATTTGGTTTAGGAACAAAGGATAGCTTGGCTCAATTTAATTCTACTAGTGTGCGATCTGTCTCTAATGCCTCTTGAAACACTTTACAAAATTTTGGAATAAATAGCTTCTTATGTATTTGATAAAACCCAATGAGTCATCCTCCCCAGGTGGTTTGTTCGTTGCAATTTCATCAATTGCTTTCACAATCTCCATTTCTGTGATTTCATCACCTAGCAATAAAGGATGTTCATTTGAGAGGCTTGGAAATTCTAGGTCTTGCATAAATAGCTCTTCTTCTATATAGGTGTCAGAAGTGAAAAAAGTTTACCATTGGCAAACTCATTTGCAGTGTCTATGCGGTTTGTCAGCAGGTTAGCAAGTAGTCTGTTTCATCTACTATCACAGGTATGGTACTGGGTGCCTTGTCCCATTTCAGGTGTAAAACTAGCAACCTGCCCATCTTACCCCTCTCAAAAAGGTATTCTGTCACTAAATATAAGCTGTTTTTCACTTCCCAAGCTATACCTCGCGAGCTGAAAATCACCTTATTTCATATTTAGCTTTCAGCATGGATGCTTAGTTCATATTTAGCTTTCAGCATGGATCATAGTGTATCCTGTGTAGGGGAATTATTGTAATATTGAGTAGGTTGTAAGTTGTAATGTCAAAGTTTCTAAATGTTTCCCTTCCAACTCATGCTTCTTTTTAATTCTGACCACGTCTACCAATAAATGCACTCTTTTACACGCCTTTACTCATTTTATCCACGCAAGGAGTAACAAAGGATGTAGGAGATGTAGCCTTATGGCTAGAGCGGTCGACCTCGAAGTTGGGGAACCGTGTTCGAGTCTCGGCAACGACGCTCAGCATCCTGTGATTCTGGGCACATCACTTAATCTCCCGTGCCTAATAAAAATGAATGTGTCCATCTGTAAGGAAACTGGTGCTCATGTAAAGCGCTCTGATACCCGATGTCTCGGGTCTAGTTCGCGCTATAAAATAATGTAAAAAAAACCAAAAAAAAGTATTTGCTTGACCTGCGGATCTTAATATCGGCAACAATCGTTCTCTATTGCCCTGTTTTTGGTTTGGTCAATCCCATGTTAAGAGCAATGAGTATCAAATTGTGATCTGATGTACAATTTGGGATTATAGAGGCCACCAACAATCGCCTGGCCAGACATTCCATCATATAGAAGTAAGAAGAACAGTGGTTTCTGGTGGAATGAGTGAGTTACTCAATCAACAAATAACTTAAAGTTGAAATTCTTCCAGGAATGTAACTTTTTAATAAAATATATGATTTATCAGAATTTGTGTGATGTAACTATGCTCTATGTTCAAGGGATCATGCAGTGTAGGAGAGTTTGAAGAAACAGAAAGTTGTGCATAACATTGGAGGGAGGCATGGACAATTAAACAAATTATTGTTATTTGTACAGATCGTCAGTATCAAAACATATATGAAGTTATTCAGAAAGTCCAATTGCTCAGAGTGTCAATGGTTTGGATCCATATTGCTCGAGCAGCAATCATCTTCCCACTCTTCTTGGATAGCATTATCTCCGCTACTGCTGGAACAAAATGCAGCTATCTTAACTTTCATGATTGACTTTGTTTTAGTAGAAAACAAGTTTATTCTAAAACACATTTGGCGATTAAACTCAATAAATGAGCCCCGTCTTGACTACCCAGCGCCCCCTACAATTCATCATTAAAACTCTGCTTGACAGACCGTAAAAACCGAGCAATTCCAACTGCTACATCTAGATAACTAATTTCTGATAACAGCCCCATAGCTTTCCTCCTATGGACAGTATCATATTTTTTTTAAAAGGGGTCTTAAAAACATAATCCGATTTGCAAGATAAAAGACACAGTCCATAAGTGTATGCAGTAAGGAGCCTTTTACATTCAAGGAGCAGGGGCAGAGATCGTGGTTATCCTGAACCCTGGCCTAATATGGGCGAGATGAGTGAATTGGATTCCATCCCACCCTGACCCTTAATATTTCATTTCGCAGCCCTAGGTCTGGTAACTGTGGCAGATAGGAAAAAAAGTGTCCTGGCCTAAAGTAGTGATTGAAAAGCTAATACATGGTTTCCTGTTCAGGTAGAATACATAATTAGTTTCAGACACCAAGACTGCAGACTTCCTCAGTGCACACTTGCCCGGGAAAGAGGACCAGGATGTAATTGTACCACTGTCTAAATGTAAGTTCTTAAAATGAGTTAATCTAGTCGTTATCTCCTTTGCCCATCTTATTTCACTACCTTGAATCTCTTCCCACCACAATTTGGAGACTTTAGATACTTCATCACTCTCTGAGATTGTATTAAAATATCTAAGGGCCCGAGGGAAGGCCAACCAGTTCCAGGAGACCAGATTGAACTCGCTCCTCATAGCTTAAACCATGGTGCCTTGGGGGAGTGATAAAAGCCTTCTAAGGACTGCCCCTTCTAAATGGTTGCATTCATAGGTGGGATAAGGGCAAACATTTCTCCTCCATACAACCTCAATGGAGGTATCTTCCCTTCATAGGCCCTTAGTAGTTAGATGTGGGAAAGCCCCACAAATCTACTACTGAATCTTGATGAACACCTAGCGTGCAATAGGGCCTTCTGCTTAGTGCCATCCCAATGCATGCCCCAGTTCAGGTTCCTCCTAAAAGTCAAGCCCAAATATTTATATTGTTCAACTTGCTCCACCTCCCGTTTGTCTAAGTACCATCTAAATTTCTTTGCTTTTTTCCCAAAGACAAAAACAATGGCCTTTTCTAAATTAATGTGAAGCTGGTTCTGCTTGCTATAGGTTGCTAAGGCATTTAGTTTCCTCTGCAAACCAATTGAGGTACAATCCATTAATACCAGATCATCTGCATAAAGCAGACAATCAATATGCTGTTTCCCGACTTTGGGGGAGAAAGACTTGGATTGTGAAATAAAGGTGGGGAGCTTGGCTAGAAATAGACTAAAAAGCTAGGGTGCTAAAACGCACCCCTGCCAAAGGCTATTCTCTATGGAGATTCTTTGAGATAGTCAACCCCACTTGTCTAACTCCACGTGAGCCCAATTATCAGAATGCAAAGAATTAAAGTACACTAAGGAGGTTTGAGGAAAGCTCCCAGGCAACAGGGTTTCCCCATAGGATATCCCTATCCACAGAATCGAAGGCTGTCCTGAAGTCAACAAAACAACAGCAGAGCCCTTAATTTACTTCCAGGGCTTTCCGTATAATAGCCCATAACACAAAGCAATGACCTGTGGTGGAATGGCCCTCCCGGAAGCCCCCCGGTTCTATTGGGATTCTCTTAGTTTCGATAGCCCAGTCTTCAAGTTTAGATAAGATAATCTTAGAAAAGATCTTTAGAGAGAAATCAAGAAGGCTAATAAGTCTATAATGTGTGGGGTCTGTAACACTCCCTTTTTAGGTCTCGCTCAGGCAGCGCATGCTCTGTCTCGTCAAGAGATACTGTATACATTAAATAGCGGAGGAAGCTCCATCCAAGTTCCGCCTATCTTTTTGATTGGCCGAGTTCCTAAATACTGCAATCTGATTGGTTTTCGTCAACTTAATCCCACCTCCTGCGGGCCATGTCGCCATTTTTCTCGTTCCATAGCTATCGGCCCCTTTACTTTTAAAACTGTTTTCTTCACTTGCCTCCCTCTGTTCCCTCCCGCAGTCTGGCACTTCTGTGCCCACCACAACCCCCCACCCACTCCTGTTCCTGCCTTGGACACCCGCATTTTTGTTTACAATGCAGTAGGTCTCGCATAAATATGAGTCCTATTGCATTTGTAAATGCTTTCTTTCCCTCTGATTGGCTGACTGCATTCGCACTCTATTTGTCTGACCTGTCCAGACTCTCGCATGCATGCGATGCTATACATCGTATGCTTGCGTGCCAAAAGTCTGCCTCTGCCTCTTGTTAGGACTTGTGCCCACATCGCTTGATAGGATACGCTTTCATTTCTTAAGAAGTCTTCAGTAAAGAAGCAAAACGAGAGCCTGTAACATCGCGTTCAGTGCTTAAGAGTAAATGGAAGCCCTGCTTTCCTTTCTCCCAGCCTGCTTTCAGTGATCATGCCGTCTTTGTCTCCCAGCTTCAGTTGACTCTGCGATTTCTAACATGAAGAATGCCTCCTTTTCGTCTGGCTGCCAGTATTAAAACCTTATTTGTTGTATTTCAGCCGACATTAAGCATTAATAAGACGTGAGTCAGGACTCGTCAACCAGCTTGCCCGAGGGTGGAGACCACCGATGGCTGTCGCCTGGTCAGTCACATGAATGCTGTAATCATGCAACTTCTGAGCTTGGAAGTTTAATTCAGCATCGTTTCTGGTTAACCATACCACTGTACAGCCTGACGAGGAAGCGGAACAGATGCGCAAGGAGGGTTTGGGGGCAGCCGAGCCAGCGAGGTCTGCCTCCTGGGCAGTTTGTGAAGGGGAGGGGCGGCAGGCAGTGGACATTTTTTGGTTAATTATTTTAGGCTCCCCGGGTATAGCCCAAATGTAGCCCAATTGACTTTATAGCCCAAAGGTTATATGGGGTTTGCCAATCCTCTCCCAGCCACCATTTTAGGTTTGGTGACCTGGTGGCTGGGAGGGTAGCTGTAATTAGATTTTGGGGTATTTAGTGAGGATAGTGTAGCGTTTTTGTGCAGTTTTTTAGCGAGTTGTGGGCCAATTTAGAATGTCTGGCGAGGACTGGAGAGTGATGGAGACGGTCCGGCTGCTTGGTGAGGCCGGCCGGCTCGAGTTGATTCAGCCTGTGGAGTCGGTAGTGGCCCGCCCAGCGAGGCGCGCGTCTGCGGGATGGCGGCCACCGTCGCTGCCTGCTCGCCCCCCAAGAGGGTGAAGAAGGGGCCGGTAAGTGACCCGGGCCGTCCGCGCAGGTTTCTTGCTGCCCGGGTCACTTATCGGCCCCTTCTTCACCCTCTTGGGGGGCGAGCAGGCAGTGACGGTGGGGTGTGCGCACAGAGCCGCGGCCTCGGGTAACTGGCGAGGTAACGGTGAAGGCAGGTAGGGGTGGGGCTCGCCGGCGGAGCGCATCGTGTGTCTGCCTGGTTCGGTGGAGGTGCGGGGCCGCTCTGATACCATGAGATCGGCCCCAGTGGGGAGGAATGGTTCTACGGTGGTGCGCGCCGCTCTTATAATAGGAGAGCTGCCCCAGTACGGAGGAATGCGCCAGAGCCCCTCGTAACTGTGGAGGCCCCGGCGAGACTGGAGGCAGGCGGAGCCCTCAGGAGAAAAGGGCAGCGTGTTTCCCCAGCCCGGGCTCGGAGTTAGATTGCGCGAGATGGGATGGGGGTAGGTGGGGATGGAGGCACAAGGCCTGTTTTGCGGAGCGGGGAGGGGGAAAAGAGGACTCGGGTGCCCACCGACAGGGAGGTACATCCCATGGGGGGCCTGGCGTTTGGTGGGGAAACAAAGGTTCTGGTTGGGATGTGCGCAGCGGGGGCTGCGGGGGGTTCTCAGAGGGGCACTATTCAAGTCAGAGCAGGATGCGGTGGAGAGAGAGTTTGAGGGTTCCTTGGGGGAAGTGGGGGGTATGGGAGGAGGGAGGTGGGGTCAGGGGCGAGGAGGAGGGCGACGTCTGGGAGGAGATGGGGTCAGAAGGGGGGTAGGGAATGGGGGGCCTGGATATTTTTACATCATGGCATGAGGAAGTGCAGGGAGTGTCTCGGAGGGAGCAGATTAATGCCTATATGGCGCACGGGGGGTCTCTGTGTTTGGCAGCTAGGGGGAGGACCAGGCAGGCATGGGGCCATTTGTGGGGGGGCTTAGGAGGAATGTGGGCCTCGGCTCTTTGGGGGTGGGGTCGGGCTGGTGCGGGAGTCTGGGGCAGTTGGAATGGAGCAACGGCGAGCAGGGGGATGGGTTTGAAGGGGTTGTCAGGGGACCTCTATGGAGTGGGGTGCCATTGGGCAGCTGCTACTCTGGGTGTAGATAAGATGAGGATGGGGGTGGGGAAGGACAGGGAATTTAGGCCCAGCACACCAGACCATTCAATTTTGTTCCAGGCGGGGGAGCAGCAGCGGGTTCCAGACTTGGCAGAGCTGGGCATGGCTCACAGGCTCAAGGTGAAGGGAGGGTGGAGCCTCGCGCGACATACCCAGTACCGGCAGGGGAGCCCGTTGCTGCCAGCATAAGTAGGCCCCAAACGGTCTTGCTGGCCCCAACACCCGAGGGTCCTTAATGGGGCACGGAACATCGAGGACGCAGGACCAGCCATGAATTTCTTAGCAACCCCCGCAGACAGGAGTTGGGGGCTGTTGGTGCCCGAAGAGTTAGCCTATGAGGGGGATAGTCTTGAGGAAGGTGAATTGATGGAAAGCGACAACAAGAGTTTGGGGGGGCCGAATAATGTTGGTTATAGTACCTTGCAGATGTCACGGCGCAATGCGGAGCCCACGTGTCAGACAGCGGGGTTGGCAGCGGCTCCTGTGGCAAGGTGGGCTGCAGCAAGAAGGGCGCCCTCGTTAGAACCAGGTAAAACGAATGACGGAGGGGTGAGACCTGTGATGGTTTCGGTGGGGTCGGGAGGGGAGGAAGGGGTGGGGGGGAGAGGGGGAGGTTAAGCAGAGGTAAATACGTGGTGGATGTGGGAGTATGCACAGAGGACACAGACAAGACGGTGGCAGGCGTAGGGGACGGCGCTAGAATAATGACGGTAGGTGACGCTGGGACAGCGGTGACAGGCGAATCAGGCGTAAAGTTGGAGAGTAAGGAGTTGAAAATTAAGAAGCTACCCTATATGGGAGTGACAAAGCCGTTGGGCGCACCTGATGTTAGCCACTAAGGAGCGCATATGGAAGGGAGAGTATGTGGAAATGCTCAAGCAAGGGAGGTGCGAGCTAAAGAAGGGTCAAAGGAGGAAGAATACGAATTGGCAAAGCGGCCAAGGGTGCCTCTCACTATAGAAAACTGAACGGCAGCGTTTCTAATATATGCCAGCATGTACTGCGAGAAATACCCAGTGAGGTGCGTGGCCCTCTTCAAGTATATGGACGTCATTAGGAAGGCCCAGATCATGGAGGAGGGTTACGCTTGGGCCCAGTACGACGAAGAGTTTAGAGCTCGTATGGCAGGGGATACGGAAGCAAAATGGGGGGAGTTGGATACTGACCGGTGGCAACACACATTAGGGTCTGCCAGGGCTTGGAAGACGGTATTCACGGCCAGCGGGCTCGCGCTCCTTTATCGGCCTTCTCAAGGGCAGCCCACTTGGGGAGGGGTGGGTAGTACAGGCAGGGGGCAGACAGGCTCAGTGGGAGCCTGCTGGGAGTTCAATAAGGGACTGTGCACTAGGGATTTTTGTAAGTTCCGGCATGACTGCTCGAAATGTGGAGGAAGACACGCCTTGGTGAATTGCTTTGGGGGGGCGGTACCGCAGGCAGGAGAACAGCAGTGGCAACAAGGGAGTTTTCAGGCGGGGGAGCAGCAGCAGCAGCCTGGCGGGGTGGAGGGGGGCAAGAGGGGCGGGGCCCAAAGGGTTGTACACTAATTAGGCTGGAAAAATTCTGGGGGCAGTCTTACACGGTTGGAACAAACCAGAAGGCTGCGTGGGCGCTACAGGCAGATTTATGGTCAGTTCTCTTTGGGTCTGTGAGGCCCTGGCGGTGGGGGGGGACGAACAGACGGTTTCAGACAGCAGGGACTACTCAGAGGGACGAACGATAAATAGGTCAAAGAAGGGCGCTAGGTTTGCATGCCTTGGCCAAGTCACTGGGAGTGACCACGGGTGTCGTAGTAGTCGGTTGACGTGGCCATGTCAGGGGTAAGTGACCACGGGGGCAACTTGTACAGGATTGGCTGCGACATACAGTCAGCTTTCCGAAGGCTTCCAGATCACCTGGAGGATGGGGACCTCCATGGGCATCCATTTCGAAGTGAATGGTACGTGAGCAAAGCATTATCGATGGGCGGCTTATGTCCGGCGCATACCTCGAATTCTTCTGAATCATTCTTCCAGGTGACCGATTCAGCGATGGCACTGTGAGCATGGTGGTTGATTAGCTGGTTGACGTGGCCAAGTCACTGGGAGTGACCACGGGCGTCGTAGTAGTGGTTGACATGGCCATGTCACTGGTAAGTGACCACGGGCGCAACTTGGACATGAGAGGATGCGACATAATGTCAGCTTTCCAAAGGCTTCTAGCCCACCCGGAGGATAGGACCTCCTGGGCATCCGTTTCGGTAGTGAATGGTACTTGGGCAAAGCATTATTGATGGGCAGCTTCTGTCTGGCGCATCCCTCGAAATTTTTCCAAATCATTCTTCCAGTAGTTAGTTTCCGGGCACACGAGCCACCGGTGGTACTATATTACCTGGATGACTTCCTCTATGACGGCACCTCAAGCTCCACGGAATGCCAGGCAGCACTGGACAATTCAAAGAGTTCATGAGGGTTATGGAGGGCCTTTAACAGGGGTCAACCGATGGGCCCGGCACAGCGGGAATTTTGGGCCTTGAAGGGTCAAGTCTGCGTGAGGGAGATTCGTTTGCTGATGGGTGTGCAGTAGCGGAGACAGGACGGACTTGGGGGAACGACGGGGGGGTGTTGACAGGATGGAGACCTTGGCTTCTCGGGTGACCGTAAGGGGGAACCAGGGGGGTAGCATGCGGGAGGGGCAACAAAGATGATGTCAAATGGGGACAAGAGTTCTGCTGGCTGCGCTGCAGGAGGTCTATAGCGCGGTTATGTTTGTTTCGTCTGCTCACATAGTTTTCTATTTCAGGTTCTAGCATGGGCGCCTCGCCATGGCCGGGATTGTATGTATACTGGGGCATTATTTCGTGAAGCGGGCCCAGGTCAGGGAGCGGTCCTGCTTTTGGAGCAAATTCGGTTTAATATAGTTTTCTTCAAGATTTTGTTGAAAGGCTGGGAGAACTGGCGGTGGAAGGAACTATGCGTTTACTGTATGGTATGTTGGTGGCTGGTAAGTGCCACAACATGTTGTAGATTCACATGGGGCGGAGTAGGAGGAATACTGAAAGGGTACATTATTGCAGAGTTTGGGGGTGTTTGAACAGGGGAAGATTCAGTTGACTCAGGGGACTTTCAAGAGGGAAGGGGGTACACTTGTCACGTGGGGCATGGGACAGGGAGTTATTAGAGATTACAGATGTTTGGATAGGGGTCGGAAGGTACAGAACCGCTATGATAATGCTCCTAGGAGGACGGGGGGGGCAGAAAAAAGGGGAGGCGGCTTCACGCCTTTGCTCCCTCTTTTTCCTGGCTGGTTGTTCTAAAGTTGGCCAGATTGGCAGAAGTTTGGAGTTACATTTTGGGACATTTTTGGGGCAGGGCCAGGGAAAGGTTAGCTAGGTAGGATACGTTTACAATAGAGGTTAGGTAGTTACAGTTGTAGAAGGACACATAGGGTTGTAGGTTTTATTAGATGGCAGGAGTTTGGAACTGCAATACTGTGGAATAGGATTGTTATGGAATGGTATGTAATGTTATGTTAACGGCAGGGTGGGGGAATTTTATGTGGGGATCGTAGGGGTGGGGGTGGAAACAATGGAGGAGCAGTTTATTTGATGTATAGTGAGGTTTTAGTTTGTAAGGCAATGGCTTAGGTTGGACATTGTAATATGCACCTGTTTTCAATAAAGCGGCCTTTTTCACACACAAAAAATAGGCCTCGGTGTTGGCTGTCCCCCTCCCTCCCAAAACAATCTTTGACATGAAGGCAGGCAACGGTGACTTATCAGGTGCATCCCTTTGGCACCGCTCGCAAAACTTTCAGCGAAATGAGGTTTCTCACACCACAATGGAAGGGTACTGCTGCGCCAATGGTGTACTTAATTGTTACCCAGTTGGCGCCATACGCCACTATGAAAAGTGAACTTCAGAATATATCCTGCTTACAAAGCATGAATATATCATGCTTTGATTTCATGTATATGTTTTGTCTTTCCACGTCTATAGTTTTAAATAAGAGCAATACATGGGGCGGTATTTCCCCTCACAAGCACTCGAGGGAGAACATTGCATTACATTCGTCTGTGAAGATGAAATGCTTGTCCCGCCGCCTGCCGTACACCTTGAAGCCCCCACCCCATCCTGTCCTCCATCTGCCATACAGAAGGTAGAAGTCTGAGGGCTCGCGGGTGGAAAGCAAGCTTGCAGAAGAGGTGGGGGCAGTGAGACGGATAGCTGTTCCTGGCATGCACAACAGAATCACAGCTTGTTTAATTGGAATTGTATTGGTTTTAGGGGCAGGCGCGAGCCCTGTCTAGCCAGTCAGCCGCCTTCGATTATTCAAGACGATTAGTCACCAAATCGCCATACCGGGCACCTTCTCCTGCTGATCACTTTGATGTTAAATTCGCACTAATTTATAATTATTGCGAATTGAAAGTCACACTTGAGCGCCTGAAGTGAAAATGACCCTGGTGATGTGAACTGTCGCTCTCGGGTGTATGCAGGAGTAGGTTTTTGGGGTAAACAGGCATAATATCGAATAAAAAATATCGACTGGACAGAATATCGAGTTTTTAATTTAGAATGGACAGAATATAGAATTGCCAAAATATAGTGGTGAAGAATATCGAAAATCAGGTAAGAAATATCGATTTAAATAATATAGAAGTAAGTAATATCGACAGTCATAATATAGTTGTTAAAAATATCGATTGTTTTAATAGTGTTTTAAGTGTTAATATATGTGTTAAAAGTATGTATTAATTTCGGAATGTGTGTTTGAAAATTTTTCAAGTAATGAATTTTATGTTATTTAATTTTTGTGTAATTTAATTCCGTAGCGGGTTGTGGGTTTATAGGGGATTAGGGTGGGAAGTAATTTAATTATAGTACATTAAATAATAATTTTTAGGAATTATTAATTTTATTTTAATTTTGCGTATTACTTCTGTAGCGGGTTGTGGGTTTATAGGGGAATAAGGTGAGAAGTAATTTAATTGTTATTAGGTAAATATTAATTGGTATTGAAAATTAATTGGTTGTTGATTAATTATTAATTGGTAAATAATTTGTATTAATTGGTAATTAATTTGTATTAATTTTTTAATTGATAATTATGTTAATTGTATTAATTTATTATTTGTAGCGGGTTGTGGGTTTATAGGGGAATATGGTGGGAAGTAATTGAATTGTAAATAATTAATTCTTGAAATAATTTTTGTATATTGATAATTAATTAATTATTAATTAATTATTAATTGGTATTTGTATGTATTATTTTTGGTATAGTAAATTAATTGGTTGTGAATTATTAATAGGTAATGATTTTTTTTTTAATATTGGTATTTATAATGAATTAATTATTCAATATGGTGTGATTGGTAAATAATTGCAATACTTTTTTTTGGTATTAATAATTAATTTATTTTTAATAAAATATTAAATTATTATTTTCCCTACTATTGCACTCACTGGAGTGGGAATAGTAATTTTTACCCCTACGCTATCCTACGCTTTCCCTACTGTTGCACTCTTTGGAGTGGGAATAGTAATTTTTACCCCTATGCTATCCAACGCTTTCCCTACAGTTGCACTCACTGGAGTGGGAATAGTAAATTTTACCCTCCCGCTAGCCAACGCTTTCCCTACTTACTATTGCACTCTCTGGAGTGGGAATAGTAATTTTTACCACTACGCTATCCAACGCTTTCCCTACTGTTGCACTCTTTGGAGTGGGAATAGTAATTTTTACCCCTAGGCCATCTGACGTTTTCCCTACTGTTGCACTCACTGGAGTGGGAATAGTAAATTTTGCCCTTTCACTGTCCAACGCTTTCCCTACTGTTGCACTCTCTGGAGTGGGAATAGTAATTTTTACCCCTACGCTATCCAACGCTTTCCCTACTGTTGCACTCTCTGGAGTGGGAATAGTAATTTTTAACCCTACGCTATCCAACGCTTTCCCTACTGTTGCGCACTCTGGAGTGGGAATAGTAATTTTTACCCCTACTCTATCCAATGCTTTCCCTACTGTTGCACTCTTTGGAGTGGGAATAGTAATTTTTACCCCTACGCTATCCAACGCTTTCCCTACTGTTACACTCACTGGAGTGGGAATAGTAAATTTTACCCTCACGCTATCCAACGCTTTCCCTACTGTTGCACTCTCTGGAGTGGGAATAGTAATTTTTACCCCTACGCTATCCAATGCTTTCCCTATTATTGCACTCTCTGGAGTGGGAATAGTAATTTTTACCGTCCTGCTATGCAACGCTTTCCCTACTGTTGCACTCTCTGGAGTGGGAATAGTAATTTTTACCCTCCCGATATCCAACGCTTTCCCTACTATTGCACTTACTGGAGTGGTAATAGTAAATTTTACCCGCCCGCTATCCTATGCCAAAAATATTGAATATTTTTAATTAATATTACGTTAATATATATGTATTAAATTTTTTGTTATTTTGCTTACATTAATTATTTATTAATTTTAAAGTTATTTAAGTATTTTTAAGTATGTTTTAGTTAATTATAAGTATTATTTCCTTAATTTTACATTACTTTTAAGACATTTAAAAAATTTGATATTTTGACCAACTATATTTTTTACAACTATATTTTGGATTCTATATTTTTGTACTTACCTGTTTGGAGCTAGGGATTGGATATTTTGTCATTCTATATTTTTTCCTCGATATTTTTGTAGGTCGATATTCTCCTTCTCGATATTTTGTCAGTTATCCGGTTTTTGGGCCCCGAGTTTCCCGATATCACAGGTTTTTTTTTTCATGGCTGTATGTTTTTGTTTGTCATGAGCCCGCTGCTTTCTGCAAGTTGACTTTATCACCTGCAGGTGCCCAGGGCTCCGAGATGGCACCTGGCTGCGCAGGGGCGTAACACAGGCCCTCGCATTCCCCGCAGTGCGGGGGGGCCACGCTCCATGGGGCGCCTCACCACTGCACTTCGGCACTCCTTATAGAGTCTGGATGGGGCCCCTCCACGTACCTTGCAGGGGCGCCCCCTCAACTTTGATCTGCGTGGCGGCCCACCCGCTCCCGCCTCAGGAAGCTGAAGCAAGGCGAGCCTAAAGTCACCTGTTGGTGCCAAGACACTAGGGTGCCGATTCCGATCCGGTAAAAAAAACTTACCGTACGACTCGCATCCGTATTGTTTTACGTACGAGTCGTACAAGTCCCGTACAAACGGCGAAGTAGGATTCGTACTGTAAAAATACATACGAATCGTATCGGGAAAAGTCTATGAGACGTCCCCGGACAGTTTTACGTACGAGTCGTAAAACTGAAGTCCGAGCGCACAAGTCCGATCCGTACCGGCGTCCCGAATACACAAGCGTATGGAAAACGTCCCGTACGGAAGCGAACTTTGTACGACCCCTACCCCGAGTATGTCAGGATCCGATCGGAACCGCACCTACCGAGGCCTTTAAAACTACATTTCCCATGAGTACCAGCGGGCCAACAGGATATAGGGCGTGCGGTCGCGCAGGATGTTGCGCGTTATTTTGAAACTTAGGAACTTACTCTACCTGGAGGAGGGAGGAAGCGGAGCGCCGCCAGTGGATACGGCACTGGATTCAAAGTCCTGGAGGAAGACAAGAGTGAGCGGCCCGAAGTCGGGACAGTGAGTACGCAGCGAGCAAGACGCTGTAGAAACGAGCTTCGCTCCTCTTGCAAATACTTTCGAGAGACCACTAGGCGGGTCTCTTGGCAGAACGTTTACGGTAGCGATACTTGTGGGTAGTCCGGACCTACGGGAGACGCTGCCGGTTGATTGACTCTTTACTTGGTGAAGGGGGTGTGGCAAGAGGAGGAAACGTCGGTGAAGGAACCGCGTTTTCTCCAAAGTGTGCTCCGCCAGGACCTTTCAAGGTACAGAGGGTCACGGAAGGAGGAAACCATGAACCGTTAAATACTTTGTGGGAAAATCCCCAAACCGCAGGTGCAGGCTACCGGCCAACCTGGGATTACAAATTACAATTCTTTGAGTATTTCAAAGGAGAAGGGAATACGAGGTGAAGTAACCTCGAGACTATTGGTGCACAGCGTTCAGAGAGCTTTCATATCTCCAGTGGAAATCAATATTCTTTTGGTTATTTTCGAGACAGTTCTTGTTCCCAGGGAATTACAGAAGGAGGTCCTGTATCCCTGTGTCGCCATCTGCCTGTTTGATGTCTGGTATGTAAGAGTTGGGCGGTTATGCGCTGCGTGGAGCAGGTTGGACGTAGTGGATGTAATAATCTCTGTCTTTTCTACTTGATAGGTTGGACGAGGGTAGTTGGCGTGCCGGCCTTGTTCAGGTGTTGCGGCCTTAGTGTTGATACAGGTACCTATCCAATCTAGCGAGACCATACTGAGAGTAGACGTGATTACAGTATATTACCCCTGTCTGTTTTATTTTTTCAGGTTCTTTTCCACTGCTGTCCCTTCCCTCTCCTTTTCCCCCGCCTGATCTTTCACACACCCAGTTCCCTTCAGTGGCTGGGTGTTGGTAATATCTGGAGGTGGACCTATTTTCTGCAGCAACCGGATCCTGCGAAGCTGGGCCTGACAGAATAATGCGCCCACGAATTGTAGCTTCGCCCGGCTCGGTTGTGGTAGATCATGGCCACCATAGAGGAAGTTCTTCAGGCGCTACTAGCCGTACAGCAGGAGTTAGTCTCCTCCAAGGGTGAAACCGCGGCTTTAAGAGACAGAGTAGAGAGGTTATCTAGGAACCCGTTTGATGTCGCCCCCGGGGCATCTCAGATACAGGTGACTGTGCCTCCTCCCATACCCCTGGCCAGTCCGGAGAGGTTCGCCGGGGATCCCCTTAAAATACAAGTGTTTTTGACACAAATCATGCTTCATTTCTCTTGCAAACCTGCCTCCTTCCCTACTAATCATTCCCGAGTGGCATTCGCTATATCCTATCTGATAGGGGATGCGGCGAATTGGGCTGTCCCATTAGTGAGAAATAATGATGCAGTACTGTCGGACTGGGAAGCATTTAGGGCAGAGTTCGAGAGGGTCTTCGATAGGAGGGCTACCACGCTCAGTGCGGACAAAGAGCTGTTAGAACTAAAGCAAGGGAGAAACGATTTGGTCACTTATCTAACCACGTTTCAACGCTTGGTAGCTGAAACAGCCTGGCCAGAGGAAAAACGCATGTCTCTATATTACCAAGGACTACGAGAGGAGATGAAGGACGTCTTGGCCCAGATAGACCCACAGCCCACCACTTGCACCGATATGATTAACCTGACCCTGCATTTAGACGGGAGGATGATGGAAAGAGGAGAAAAGAAGAAGTGGGAAAGGGGGTCGTATCGAGGAGAGAGATTTCCTAGCAAGGCGGTAATAAACCCTGAGGCGTCCTCAGAACCAATGGAAATTGGGGTCGTTAAGAGCCCATTGACCAGAGAAGAGAGAGAGATTAGAAGGGTACAAGGGTTATGCATGTACTGCGGGAAAAAAGGTCACTATGTAAGAGATTGTCCTATCAAACCAAAGCCTACCGAAGCCTGGTCTAGACAAAAGAAAGTAGCGGTGTCCACGTTCGCCCCAATAGCAAAGATAGAGGCAGAGGCTATTAGGGAAAAAGACAAGGAGATTGGTTGGCTGTTACCTTCCTTGGCTAATTCCGATGTGCAAGATACAGAAACTCACATAGTGCTCCCCATTACACTTACACAGGGGGATTTCCGTCATCAGATAAAGGCCATGGTGGATTCTGGGGCCACCGGGAACTTCATAGACAGCGGGCTGGTCACTAGGCTGGGATTACAAAGGGTACCGAGGAGAACAGCTGAGGAAGTGTTTGCCGTGGATAGAAAGCCTTTAAAATCAGGATTGATTGTAGAACAAACAGATAAGTTGCTCATGACAGTAGGCATAGGGGAGGAATGACATCAAGAAAAGCTATCGCTTAATATAATTGAAGCCCCCTAGTACGAGGTTATCCTGGGTATGCCGTGGTTAAGTCACCACAATCCCACAATAGACTGGAAGACCAAGACGGTACGGTTCCTTTCCGACCCATGTAGGGACCACCTCGTTTCTGATTCTAATCCCTCACAGATCGTGTCCTTGACCCATTCACAGGCGATAGCCACCGCGGCAGAAAAATACGTGAAATTACCCGAAGAATACTCACAGTATCAGGACGTCTTTTGTGAAACTAAAGCAGAACAATTGCCCCCTCACAGGGAGTACGATTGTCGTATAGACCTGGTAGAGGGAGCCACTATCCCCGCATGTAGGGTGTATGCCCTATCAGTGCCCGAAACTAGACATCTGAGGGAATATCTGGACCATTACCTTGATATAGGGTTTATAAGACCTTCCCGTTCCCCGGCTGCTTCCCCCCTGTTTTTCATCCCAAAGGCAAACGGTGACTTGAGGGCGTGTGTGGACTATCTCGTCCTCAATAAGAATACCGTCCGGAACAGATACCTGTTACCACTCATCTCGGTCCTGTTGGACCAAGTCAAAGAGGCCAAAATATACACCCGATTAAATCTAAGGGGGGCGTACCATTTGGTACGTGTACGGGCGGGGGATGAGTGGAAAACGGCTTTTAAAACCAGGTACGGGTTATTTGAATATACTGTAATGCCGTTCGGGTTGTGTAACGCCCCGGCGGCATTCCAGTATTTTTTAAATGATGTCTTGATGGAATACGTGGATGTATTTGTCGTGGTGTACATCGACGACATCCTCATTTATTCGGACACAATAGAAGGACACATCAGTCATGTTCTCAGAGTTCTAAACACCTTAAGATGGCACCAGTTATACTGTAAATTGAGTAAGTGCAAATTTGGGGTGAAGCAGGTAGAATTCCTAGGGGTAATGCTTAGTCCAGTTGGGTTACGCATGGCTGAGAGAAAAGTGATGGCAGTCCATGAATGGCCTACTCCTCAAAACGTTCGTGAGGTTCAGAGTTTTCTGGGCTTTGCAAACTACTACCGTAGGTTTATACAACAATTCTCTCAAGTGGCAGTACCAATCACGAGGTTGCTTAAAAAAGGGGTGCCTTTCCACTGGACCAAAGAAGCGGAGGAAGCATTTGTGTTCCTTAAGAATGCTTTCACTTCAGCTCCCATACTAGCACATCCACGACCAGAACACCCCTTTGTGGTAGAGGCAGACGCCTCAGACGAGGCGCAGAATGAAATTATACGGTGGCAGAGAAAGAATTGCTAGCCATCAAGAGGGCGTTCCAGGAGTGGAGACATTACCTATGGGGGGCCCAACATCCCATCACGGTGTACTCTGATCACCGAAACCTCCAGTACATGAAGTCCGCTCGGCATCTTTCCCAAAGACAAATGAGGTGGATGCTATTCTTCGCAGAGTACGAATTTGTGGTTACATTTAGACCTGGAGTGGAAAATCGTAAGGCGGATTCATTATCTAGGCAGAAAACCGCCGATCACGTCCCTCATGACCAAAAGATGGAACCCATCATCGATCCCTCGAAAGTGCTGTGTGTAGTACGAGCTGAAAACTTCCTGTCAGAAATACGAAGACAACATCCACCCTCAAAATGGGAAACCTGGGCACGAAACGATGCAGACCGGTCAGTAAAAGAAGGATTGCCTTTCTATAAGAACCGAGTATACCTGCCCTCGAAGGAGTTACAAAAGAGGGCGTTCGAGTGGTGCCATGTCTCCCCCTTAGCAGGACATCCCGGAAGACAAAAAACCGTGCAGGTAATCCAACGCCATTTCTGGTGGAAATCACTCCCCAAGGACATAACCTCATGGGTTTCACAGTGTGAAGTATGTGCTAGAGCCAAAAATGAAACACGAGGAACGAAAGGAAAGCTCTTGCCATTACCCACTCCAAGTCGCCCATGGCAAAACATTAGTGTGGATTTCGTCACAGGATTACCAACGGAGAAGGGAAATTCGGCTATCATGGTGGTTGTGGATGGACTCACAAAGATGGGGCATTTTATCCCTTGCGTAAATCTCCCCACAGCCAGCGCCACAGCGCAACTCCTGTTGACCCACATCGTCCGGTTGCATGGCCTACCTGAAGTCATTGTTTCTGACAGAGGCCCGCAATTCATCGCTAGATTTTGGAGATTATGGTGTAAGGCTCTCCTCATTGAATCATCCCTGTCAACCAGCTTCCACCCTCAGACAGACGGACAAACGGAGCGATTGATCCAAACCCTCAAGAAATACCACCGTTGTTATGCTAGAGAAGCCCAGGACTCCTGGACGGACATGCTATGGATGGCGGAATTGGCCTATAACAATGTGTGGCACAACTCGGTAGGCCTCACTCCGTTTCAGGCCAATTTTGGGTTCGAAGCAAAAATACTTCCGATTCCCATACCCGAGGAAGTACGAAACCAACCCATGGTTCTGTCGAAAGCGCGAAAACTTCATTCTTTGCATCGCCAGGTTAAAAGGCATTTGACACAAGCCAAGGCGACCTACAAAAAATGGGAAGACCGCCACAGAAGAGAGGGACCAAAATTCCAGCTAGGGGATCGAGTGTGGCTGTCCACAAAGAACATACATTTTAAGATACGAAGCATCTTTCATCCACGATACATAGGTCCACACACCGTAATTCGACAAATCAATCCAGTGACATACAAACTAAAGTTGCCCGGGACACTTAGAATCCACCCGATGTTCCATTGCAGTCTTTTGAAACCAGAGCGGGGGGCCCGCCAACGAGCTCCGCCACCGGTGCTACCTGCCGAAGGCCTGGAATACGAAGTCAGGAGCATCAAAGATTCCAAACTACGGAGAGGAGTGTTGTGGTATCTCATATCATGGAAAGGTTATCCGGCAGAAGATGATTCATGGGAGCCTTGGGAGAACGTACATGCTCCCAGAGCTATACGTTCATTCCATCGTCGGTTCCCTCTGAAACCTGGGCCTAGAAGGCGCTAGGGGAGGGGGACCAACTGTCAGGATCCGCGCCTACCGAGGCCTTTAAAACTACATTTCCTATGAGTACCAGCGGGCCAACAGGATATAGGGAGCGCGGTCGCGCAGGATGTTGCGCGTTATTTTGAAACTTAGGAACTTACTCTACCTCGGCTGAGAGTGGAGGATGGAGGAAGCGGAGCGCCGCCAGTGGATACGGCGCTGGATTCAAAGTCCTGGAGGAAGACAAGAGTGAGCGGCCCGAAGTCGAGACAGTGAGAACGCAGCGAGCAAGACGCTGTAGAAACGAGCTTCGCTCCCCTTGCAAATACTTTCGAGAGACCGCTAGGCTGGTTTCTTGGCAGAACGTTTACGGTAGCGATACTTGTGGGTAGTCCGGACCTACGGGAGACGCTGCCGGTTGATTGACTCTTTACTTGGTGAAGGTGGTGTGGCAAGAGGAGGAAACGTCGGTGAAGGAACCGCGTTTTCTCAAGAGCGTGCTCCGCCAGGACCTTTCAAGGTACCGAGGGTCACGGAAGGAGGAAACCATGAACCGTTAAATACTTTGTGGGAAAATCCCCAAACCGCAGGTGCAGGCTACCGGCCAACCTGGGATTACAAATTACAATTCTTTGAGTATTTCAAAGGAGAAGGGAATACGAGGTGAAGTAACCTCGAGACTATTGGTGCACAGCGTTCAGAGAGCTTTCATATCTCCAGTGGAAATCAATATTCTTTTGGTTATTTTCGAGACAGTTCTTGTTCCCAGGGAATTACAGAAGGAGGTCCTGTGTCGCCATCTGCCTGATTGATGTCTGGTATGTAAGAGTTGGGCGGTCATGCGCTGCGTGGAGCAGGATGGACGTAGTGGATGTAATAATCTTTGTCTTTTCTACTTGATAGGTTGGACGAGGGTAGTTGGCGTGCCGGCCTTGTTCAGGTGTTGCGGCCTTAGTGTTGATACAGGTACCTATCCAATCTAGCAAGACCATACTGAGAGTAGACGTGATTACAGTATATTATCCCTGTCTGTTTTGTTTTTTCAGGTTCTTTTCCACTGCTGTCCCTTCCCTCTCCTTTTCCCCCGCCTGATCTTTCACACACCCAGTTCCCTTCAGTGGCTGGGTGTTGGTAATATCTGGAGGTGGACCTATTTTCTGCAGCAACCGGATCCTGCGAAGCTGGGCCTGACAGGGTACACTTGGTCCCGGGGTATGAGTCGTACGACCCCCCACCCCACCCACGCATGTCCGCGCCGTACCCCAGCACCTGCGTATGTACGCGCCGTACCACCCACCCCACCACCCGCGTATGTACACGCCGTACCCCAGCACCCGCGTATGTATGCGCCGTACCCCCCACCCCAGCACCCGCGTATGTACGCGCCGTACCCCAGCACCCGCATATGTATGCGCCGTACTCCCCACCCCAGCACCCGGGCATGTTCGCGCTGTACCCCCCACCCCAGCACCCGCATATGTATGCACCGTACCCCAGCATCCGCGTATGTACGCGCCGTACCCCCACCCCAGCACCCGCGTATATACGCGCCTTACCCCCCACCCCAGCACCCGCGTATGTACATGCCGTACCCCAGCACCCGCGTATGTATGCGCCGTACCCCCCACCCCAGCACCCGCATATGTACGCCCTGTACCCCCCACCCCAGCCCCATACTTGGACGCACCGTACCCCAACACCGTACCCCAGCATCGCGTATGTACGAATTGTACAACACCATTGCATATGTGATCACTGTACAACAACATAGCG
The DNA here is from genome assembly GCF_964204655.1 of Triturus cristatus. Taxonomy (NCBI): domain Eukaryota; kingdom Metazoa; phylum Chordata; class Amphibia; order Caudata; family Salamandridae; genus Triturus; species Triturus cristatus. The sequence continues at coordinate 459,143,755 of NC_140590.1, read as the reverse complement.
TATGTACGCACCTTACATACGCGAAAATGACTCGTACTGAACCAGGACACTGTAAAACAGCACAAGGAGGGTCAATTCGACTCGCACAACACCACAAAACACGTCTACAGGACAAAAAACATCTAAAAGACTGACCTGGCACATCCAAACAGGCAAACAGAGGCCCAAACTCACAACCACCTCTTATAACACACCCACCAAAAGTTCAAACCCAGCCACACCCACAAATGGACCAATAAAAAGGGCCCACACTCACAAACCATGAGCCTTTGCAACAGACCCACTGCTGACAGACATCACACACAAACAACTGCACCCATACACCTTAACTTACACACCATCACACAACCTCCTTCACACATACCCCCTCTACACATACACATACACACACACCTACACATTCACACCCACACACCCACAACCATCCACACCCACACGCCACACCATGCCCACAGACACGAATCCAAAGTTCACAAGGGAGGAGCTGGACAGCCTTGTCAACGAAGTCATCAGATTCGAGCCACAGCTCTTTGGAACATTGGTCAGACAGACCAGCATAGCCGAAAAAAACACGCCTATAGCAGAGGATCGTCGATCGGGTGAATGCTGTTGCGCCCATCAGAAGGACCAGGAATGAATGCCAAGCCAGGTGGTACGATCTGCGGAGGGCAGTCAAGCGCAAAATGAACGAGGACTAGGCCCAGAGTAACATCACAGGAGGTGGGCTGCCCCGCAGACCGGTACATTACCATCTCTGGGAGGAGAAGGTGATGGCCCTGCTTCCGCCGGTGGGAGTACACAGAGTCGAAGAAGTTCGAGAGCCTGGTGAGTACACAAACAACTTACGTAACATGGGGGAATGGCATCCACACCCCAACTACAACAAATGCCCTCACCGGACACAACCACACTCAAAAACAACGCTCATGCCACTAACATGAGTATGCCCCATTCACAAAGCAAGGCCATGCCATGTCCCAGCCTACACAAACCACAAACCCAAGACAGGATGTCCGGGATGCTGGGAGGGTGGGAGGGTGGGGATCACTAAACATATTGTACAACTCAGAAACAGACACCATTGCCCTCAGCCCATATGGCCCAGGTACATACCCATGCACCATGCGTAATGCACAGGGCCTGGCAAAGTACTGACAAGGTAGCTGACACTTGGCCCTGCTGTAGGCAGCACAAGGCCCTCCTGTGACAATTGCAAACTCGAACACAAACACAACAAGCTCAGATATCTAGGACAGGAACTCACACTCACTGACATGGCAGCATGCGCCATGGGGGGATAGATACATCACCTGGGAGACCCACTGCCAAATCACACCACACCCACCAGCAGGCACCGTCAATCAACAATCGATCAGGGTACTTGTAAGGCGTGCTACTTACCTGTCAGGGTCTCAAGGCGCTGAGGGGGGGGGGGTTCCACCACTGCTCTTAGAGCCAGGTCTTGAGGAGTCTTCTGAAGGCAAGTAGGTCTTGGGTCAGTCGTAGGTGGGTTGGGAGGGTGTTCCAGGTCTTTGCGGCGAGGTAGGAGAAGGATCTGCAGCAGGCGGGCGTATGTTGGATGTGGGGGACAGCTGCGAGGGCGAAGGTGCCGGAGCGGAGCTGGCGGGTGGGGGTGTAGAAGCTGAGTCTGATGTGCAGGTAGGCTTGTCCGGCGGTGTGGAATGCCTTGTGTGCGTGGGTGAGGAGCTTAAAGGTGATCCTCTTGTCGATGTGGAGCCAGTGCAGGTCACTCAGGAGGGGGGTGATGTGGCTGTGGCGGGGGGCGTTGACTATCAGTTGTGCGGAGGCGTTTCGGAAGCGTTGTAGCCGCAGTTGGTGTTTGGATGGGAGTCCTGCCTAGAGTGCATTGGCGTAGTCCAGTCAGCTGCTGACGAGGGCCTGTGTCACTGTTCTACTTGTTTAGGTCAGGATCCACCAGTAGATCCGGCGGAGCGTGCGTAGGGTGTCGTAGCAGGAGGAGGAGACGGCGTTGACCTGCTTGGACATGGAGAGGGAGGATGCGAGGATCAATCCTAGGTTGCGTGCGTGTTTGGTGGTTGTCTGTGATGTCCCCAGAGCGATTGGCCACCAGGAGTCGTCCCAGGCTGAGGGTGTGGGTCCGAGGATGAGGACCTCCGTCTTGTCCGAGTTCTGTTTCAGATGGCCGCTCTGCATCCAGTCGGCGATGGCCCTCAGACCCTTGTGGATGTTGGTTTTGGCGGTGTGAGGGTCCTTGGTGAAGGAGAGGATGAGCTGGGTGTCGTCGGCGTAGGAGATGTTTTTGAGGTTGTGGTGGCGGGCCACTTGTGTGAGGGGGGCCATGTGGATGTTGAACAGCGTCGGGCTGAGGGATGATCACTCACCCCTTACACAAGCACACACCCCCGGGGCAGCCAATGGCGTCTCCCACTCTCACAATGGACATGTGACACAACAAGATCAAGCCACAGCCAAAAAAGCATCCAAGCCCAAATTCGACATGTCAAACACCCTGGAGAACATTTCAATCAGTCCCCTGCAACATACCCATCCACAAGTGAACATTGATGTGAACGCTAGGCACATACAACTACCTGGAGGAACTGTGGCAACTAGAATAAGTATGAAACATGGATGTCGCATGAAATAGCAATAACATTGTCTCTCTCTCACACACAGGGCAACGTCACGGATCACCCCCCAACAATGGGGGGGGAAGTACCACAGTCCCAGGCTCGGGAGGAACCTGATCCCACCGGCAGCGACACCTCACAACACTCCGCGGATGACCCCAACCCACCTGGCCCCTCTGGTGTCCAAGCCCCTGCAGCACCTGCTTCAGGTACATCTGTGCCAACCACCACCCCCATTACTGCCACATCCCAGGAGACACCCAGGAGCCCTGCCCACACTGAACAACTGAGCCAGTCTGACCTGGAGGGACAAGGTTCGCCGGGCACCCAAGAGGAGGCAGCCAACACCGACACTGCCATCCCTCAGGGGTCCCGTAGACCCGATGTGCCCACAACGGCAGGCTAGGCTTGTGTGGGCAGGGGTGGTGGGAGTGGAGGCAGGCGGAGGCGAGAACCTGACTAGACAGCTGAAGGGACTGGTATGTCACACGTAAGCAACATCATGGAGGCATACCGGCGTGACACCAGGGCCATCCGTCAGGTAGTGGCGACCCTCACAGACATTAAGAATCAGCAGGCCGAGCAACACGCCAGTCAACAACAACACAAAGGACGGATGGAGGCAAGACTGGCTGAGCTCCTGGCGGTGCAAAGGGACATGCGCCATTCACTCAGTCGGATCACCGACAACATGGACAACCCTCCCTGTGACACCAGGCGCAGACCAGCTCCAGCCACAGGGAGGGAGGAGGAGGATTTGTCCGACGGAGCCTTTCAAACATCATCAAGGCCTGCATCTGAGGGTCCCCCGAAGAAGGTGGGTCGTCCACGGAAAAGACCGTGAGAGGCAGCGGACCATCCACATCTCCCAGGTCACCTGTCCTGGCACCTGGCCTTCATGCGCAACAGCAGCACATCATTGACTGACATTCTCTGCCACATGGACTTGCTGGTCACAGTCTGACCAATGATGACCAACACTGTGGTCTGGACTCTGATGACTTCAAATGCCAAGGATCCCATCTCCCCCTGTGAACTTTGGATTCTATGCACCCGGTAGAGCACCTTATTTTTTCTACCAAAACACGCACCCCACCGACAATAAAACTATTTATTTGTCATGAGATGTTGCTGTCATTCTGCATTAGTCCACAACATACATGTGTGTAAATGTCAAACTATGCCTGAGTGTTGAACTAACTCCAGCCATCCATACCCTGGGATCTGAGTCCAGTACAGGACACACATGGGTCACAATGTATCATCCGATACAGCCTGGGATCCCAATACTCACCCGTGATGGCCTCAAGCTGCTGAGGGGGGGCTTGAAATACTGTGCAGACACACCAATCAGGAAGAGGATGATGAAGGCCTAGAGGTCATATCTCATGTGAGGGTCCCCGGGGAGGGAGTCCCAGGTATGTTTGTCCAGGCGTGAGAACCATCTCCTTCATGCTGGAGTGTTGTGGATGTGAAGAATGCTGTCCAGGCCAAGTTCGGATGCATAGAGTTGGGCCAACGGGGTCTTGGATGACAGACGTACAAGGTTGATTTTGGGGTATGGGGTTGTTGACTGCCTCCTGAGTGTGTGTGAGGAGTATGAAGGTCATCCTGCAGCACACAGTGATCCCTTTCAGCTATGTCAGGTGGACGGTGATGCTGATGGTGTGCGGGATGTTGAAGCTGAGTTGTGCAGATGCACCCTGGATGTGGACAAGTTTCCCGTGAGGTTGGATGTACTTGTAGAGGGCGGGGCAGTAGTTGACACGGCTGGTGTCGTGGACCTGGGGGATGGTCTGCCTTTCCTTGGAGTGGATCTATCTGAGGATCATGTGCATCATGCAGAGGGTGTTGCAGCATGAGGTACAGATGCTGGTGATTTGCATGGCAAATGTGAGTGACAAATCCATGATGCACACCATCTTGTGTGCGTGCCCACTGGGTGCTTGTGTAGGGCCCCTGCGGGTGGGACACAAGGAGTTGAGCCAGCTGTAAGGGGACAATCCTCAGATGATTACCTCAGTCCTGTACAAGTTCAGCCTCAGGTGGCTGATGTTCAGCCATTCATCCACGGACCTCATGCCTTCTTGAATGTTGGAACTGGCAATGGCTGCGTCTTTGGTGAGGCTGAGTAGCACCTGGGTGTCAATGGCATACAACATGATGTGGAGATTGTGTGCGCATGTGACAGTGGAGAGGGGGGTCCTGGACACATTGAAGATTGACACGCTGAGAGATGATCCCTTGGCCATGTGCCAGATGACACCACTATACCACATGCTGAAGGCTTGAGTCCCACTCCCATGGCCTTGCTGGTGGACGGAGCCGGTGTGGAGCAGGAGGGACATGATCTGGTTGGTGTGACAGGGCCTGGAAGGCGGGGCAGCGCTGTGTAGGCAGTTGGAGTTGCACACTCAGCATGCAAAGGTGTTGTGTGTGCGGTTAGGGTATGCCTGAGAGCAGGCGGTTGAGTTTTGGATAGACATTGCTTGGAGGGTGGCTACAACATCAGACTGTAGTGTGATGTGGGTCATGCAAGGACATGAGGGTCGTGCAATGTGCACGTTGCATGTGCTGACGGTCCTGCCTTTGGCACCGCGTGGTCGCAACAGTGGCACAGACAAGATAATAGCCAAATGAATGGGTGGAGGGAGGCAGGGAGGAGCATCTTTGAGGCGTGTGTGTTGCCGAATCCCGCTACTTTGTGGGCCCTTGTTGCAGGGGCTGCAGCAGCAGGCGCCATGCCCTGGAAAGTATGCCAAGAGTTGCACACAAAGACAAGGATGTCAGAAAAGTCAACTGCAACAGGCGTATGTAAAGGAAGGAGTGTCCGGTCACCCGTGGCACACCCCGAGAAAATGGATGCTCAATCACCAAAGATGACTGACACAGGATCAGGAAACAGAAGGCCGAGCTGCGCACAGGAGACACACCCTCAGCAGGTGTTGACGGCCCGTTGTGGGGACCAACATGCCCAAATACATACACAACCATGGACTTCATGCACAATACAGATTCGAATCCATGAAGAACTGTATGCATGTTGCTAAACTACACATAGACTCATATGCACTATCTTTGACAACTATGCCAGAGATGCTGCATGCAAAGTGGCAAGAGACCTGCATTGACAGAGATGAGGAACCTTGGAGTGTGAGGAACACCTTTATTACTCAGGCTCACACTAAGGGAAATGCATCAATATGAACAGACTCACAGGTCATTTGGCTGAACATGTGGGTCCTACACTGGACACCCACTTCACAACACAGATGTTGTAAATCCAAATGAACTGGCACACAAGTGAAGGAGGTGGGCCAAACACCCCCTGCTGCACACGGAGAGGCTGCAATTCCCCAGTGAGCCTCCTATGGGGATGTCCCACACTATGTCCACCCGTAGCATCCTGTATGTGTCTGAGTGAAGTTTTACACACATTGATGCCTTCCTCAGAATCCACAAACCATTACAGATGACTGTCACGAAGGGTGACTATCAATTCATGGGAGTCATGCTACATGTCATGTGCCCCTTGGTGAGTCGACATGTATGCATGGTAACACAACATGCACAGGAGCAGTCCCCACACATTCAAAACACGTAACACCCCCAAAATACCTTGCTGCAATCCTTACCCAAAATGTCTTTTCAACATGTCCGTGCATGGAACGCTGATTCAGCACACGTTGCAATACTCATGAGGAATATCAGGAGGCCAACGATGACACGAGCAGACAACATGCGCAAGACCCTAGGGATGACAGACACTCAAGGAGACAGCAAAAATATTGTTATCCGCATGCATGGTCATTTACTCTACATGAATAATGTTGTCACCATGCTAATTCAAAATTTAGTGTCTCAGCTAAAATGTGTGGAATTACATCATCACTCGAGTGACACATCAGAACACACCTCTAAGTCACTTAGCATACAGTCAGCTGGACACACACATTGCAACACCTGCCACACAAGGCTCCAAGCGTGCACACTCAGACCCAGTGACTCACCATCATAAGAAGTTGCGTATGAACTGACTCCGGATGTCCTCCTCCTCCTCCTCCTCCTCCTCACTTGCCTCGTGACCAAGCCCTTCTTCCTCCACGGGTGGATGTTCCAGCTCATCCGGATCCAGGATGAGTGGCACTGCCTTCTCCACTGCCATGTTGTGCATCATGCAGCACACGAGGAAGATGTTGCAGACCTTTGCCGGTGCATATGGGAGGGACCCGCCTGTCCTGTGAAGGCACCGAAATCGGCTCTTCAGGAGGCCAAACGTCCTCTCAATCACTCGCATGGTCTGCCCGTGTGCATTATTATAACGGTGATCTGCAGCTGATCTTGGGTTGCGGAGAGGTGCCATCAGCCATGGCATGGTGGGATAGCCAGAGTCCCCTACATGGAAACATCATGTGAAGAAGTGGGTCAGGAGATGCCATAAGATACAAAGATACCGCAACACACAGGACAAACAGAGTATACCCACCAACAAGACATGCTCGTTCGTTGTGCAGCCGCAGCATCATTTGTGGCACCCTGCTACGCCTCATGATGTAGGCGTTGTGTGCTGACCCTGGAAAACGTGCACAGACATGGGAAATCAGCATGTTAGCAAGACACACCACAAGGGCATTAATAGAGTGGTAATGTTTACGGTTGCGATAGGCTACCTCCTGTGCCTGTGGTGGTACCACAGCCACATGTGTCCCATCAATGGACCCAATTACATGGGGCATCCCTCCCAGGGCATAGAAATCCCCCTTGACACCTGTCAACTGCTCAGGAGTCGGAAAATGGATTAATTCATCCAGGTGCTCCAACATGGCTTCTAAAACATCATGCAGGACACGGCTGAACATCGTCTGAGACATGCCACCGACATCAGCTATGGTGAATTGAAACGTACCGGTGGCAAAAAAATGTAGGGCTGCCATCACCTTCATATTGGGGGTCAGCGCTGTAGGATACATGTGTCGCGGTTGGAGGTGTGGTGCCAGCTTGGCGGTCAAGCCTTCAATCAACTGTTGAGAGAATCGGTAACGTCTTATGCAGTCACGTTCCCTCATGGAAGCCAAGTCTGGCATTGGTCGGGGCAGAGGCATTGCCCTGCAGAAAATTGGAATGAATAACGAACAGTGAGAACATAACAACATCAATGTCAATGAAGTGAGCACATGCTCAACTGCTAATACACATCTGCTTAATACAGAGTCTGGTCTGTGCAATACATCCAGGACACGTATGGCAGCCAGGTGATACTCCTACGAAAAGCCAGATACAACCGTTGATTGGCAAGTCTACACGACATGCCCTGAAACGAGCTGTGGGCCAGTGTAAGTGAACAGCCATAGACATCACAGAAGTGACATACATCCACATATCTGCATTTTAAGGATGTCATGTCATACAGACAGCTGACGGCAAGCTAGACGCACAGGTCACATGGAAGGTCAAATGTACAGACCACACACATTGCGATGAAGGGGTACACGGGAAAACTGAAAGCACAGACATTGAGACAACGCAGATATGTCCTCATGTCAAAATCCCATGTTCAATGCATACATACACACGTTACGTGGGATTCCACATGTTGCATGGTGTGTGTAGATGTGTGCCATGCCCATCTACTCACCGTCACATGTTGGATGCAGCAACAGCAGATGCAGTTGATGGTACACCAACTGCCAGCTCATGGGAACACATGACACACACATGACATAGTCACATCGTGGCACGCTGGTCGTTCTATGTCAGTTATTAGTGTCCCTGTCCCTGGCATCAGGCGACAGTTGCGGGTGTTGGTGACTGTGCCATACCAGTGATGCTGTGCTTGACACGTTTGGACTACATGCACACATGTGCAAAGTGTGAAGGGGAAGTGTGCCACATAGTGCCACATCACACATGACATGTGTACACAGGTCATCACATATCTATTGTGCTCAAACATGAGGAGACATGTGCACTATCACTGCCTGACACACCTAGGCCCTGCACATGAAGGACATAAATGACAATGACTTGATGTACAGCCTTGTGTGAGTCTGAGACCTCCATGGATTTCGTGTGCACCCCCTATCACCAGTGTACCGTACACACGCTCTGAGGGCGTGTGTACGGTCCGTATCACTATAGTAGTGTTGCTGTAGGAGCACACATGTTACGGGACGTACACACATACGTGTACTGCCTTAGTACACGTACGTGTACAACTAGTGCGTACATGCACGTGTACTACCTCAGTACACGTATGTGTAGGCACTAGTTGTACACGTACGTGTACTGAGGTAGTACACGTACGTGTACGCACTAGTTGTACACGGACGTGTACTGAGGTAGTACACGTAAGTGTACTACCTCAGTACACATACGCGTAGGCACTGGGAGTACACGTATGTGTACTGAGGTAGTACACATCCGTGTACTCACTAGTTGTACACGTACGTGTACTGAGGTAGTACACGTACGTGTACTACCAGGGCCTACACGTACGTGTACACGTATGTGTAGGCACTGGTAGTACACGTATGTGTACTACCTCACTACACGTACGTGTACAACTAGTGTGTACACGTACGTGTACAAGTACGCGTAGGCACTGGAAGTACACGTACATGTACTGAGGTAGTACACATATGTGTACACACTAGTTGTACACGTACGTGTACTGAGATAGTACACGTACATGTACTACCTCAGTACACGTACGTGTACAACTAGTGTGTACACATACGTGTACACGTACGTGTAGGCACTGGTAGTACACGTATATGTACTACCTCAATACACGTACGCGTAGGCACTGGGAGTACACGTACGTGTACTGAGGTAGTACACGTACGTGTACGCACTAGTTTCACACGTATGTGTACTGAGGTAGTACGCGTACATGTACTACCTCAGTACACATACGTGTACAAGTAGTGTGTACATGTACGTGTAGGCACTGGTAGTACACGTACGTGTACTACCTCAGTACATGTACGTGTACTCCCAGTGCCTACGCATACGTGTGAAACACACCGTACCGGTGTGGGGATTTGAAAATTACATAGGGGACACATAAGGGACAAGTTTTAGGCCATAAATGCATGCTGGTTGTCATGGATACCGAGTTTTCTGTTCAAATTTTTCCATCAGGTGGCCTTGAAAAGTCAGTTGGCCACAAAATACATTGTTGCAAAGTGGTTGTTGACTTGACATTATGCTGCTAATTTGAACCATGCAAATGATGTCACTGGTGTATGTTTAAAGGGATTGGAGGAAACGTAGGATGCAAATGAGTCTGACCAATCACTCTGTACTCCTGTAAATGAAAGACCCCAGCAAGGCAGATATAAGTCAGGCAGAACCCATGAGAGGGCACTTGCCTGCACAACCTTTCAGTCGACACCACTGCTGCTGTCTGTGCTTCCTCTGGCACCATGTCAAGGTCTGTGGAGAGGGCCCAGCCTTTTACCCATGAGGAGAATGAGGCATTGCTTGATGTCATCCTCCCACAGTACCCCAGCCTGTATGGGAGACCAGGGGAGCAGGTGAGTGCTGAATCCACTAGCTTTGACTGTGCACCTTTTTTGTGACTGTCACTTCTGGCATTGTGTCCAGGTGTGACAGACATGCAATGTTGTTTAGAGTGGGTCCCAGGGGGGGAAATGGCTTATGTCTCCCATGCAGAGCATGATGTAGTTCATGTGTGCACTCCTCACTTGCATTGTGCTTACTGTGACATTCACTGCATAGTGCATGACACATTCAGCCTGGCTAATCCTTTGTGGCATTTTTTGTCTATTGTCCTGAGGTAATTCAGTGGTCCCCCTGGTGTGACAGGTGACTGTTCCCACAGATGTGTCTGAGTTGAGTGGAGCTGTGGTGAGAGTGTCCAAGTGATGTGTACGCCCCCTGGACATTGATGTGAGTGAATGTTCCTTGTCATGTTGGTGAGTGTCTATGTGAAGTGTTGCACCACAGCTGCATGGAGGAGGCAACAGCTCTACCCATCTGATGTGAGAAGTAAGCCGTGCTGTGTGTCTGACTTGCTGAGCTAGCCCCACACCTGTCACCCCCCACAGGCAAGTGGCACATGTGCAGAGTGAGGTTTGTATCCTCTGTTGCCAATGGCAACTGATTGATCTGTGCCTGTGTGTGTCTGTGTACTCTGCTGAGGTTGCGTCAGTGGCCTGGGGCATGTAACTGCTTGGAGGTGCTGTCCATCAGCCTGGTGTCTCTTGTGATGCACAGTGTGTGCCATGTTCATGGAGTGTGTCGCACCCCTCATGCCACCTGTGTACTTTACATGCCATTTAGTGCATTGGGGCTTCCACAGAGGCCAATGTCCATATGACTAAGATGCAATTCCTTGGCAGCATCCTATGCCCTGTTCAACATTTCAAAGATGTTCAAATGTGTGTCTCTCTGACATGGAGCAGGTGTAGTGATGTTTTCTCACTTTGTCATCCTCACAGGTAACTGCCTACACCAAGGGGGAGATCTGGAAGCAGGCCGTCAGGGCCGTGAGATCGGTGGAGGGTCGCAGTCAGCGCCTAGCACAAGTGAGAAAACGGTGTCAGGACATCCGGTGCTGGACCCGGAGGATCGCCCGGGTCCTGCTGAAGGATTCACCTCCACGCCCCCACGGTGGACGCCGACGCCTGACCCACCAGATGAAGCGTGTCCTGACGGTGGTCTTCCCTGACATGGATAGGCGGTTACAGGAGATGCAGCAGCAGGAAGGGGGTAGGTACATGTGTGTTTGTTGTGTGTCACCAGCTTTTGAAAGTGCTCAGTCGCCTGGATACACTGCCAGGGTTTATATGTGCAGTGCATATCATTTTCCCCCAAGTCAACTGGTGCTGTTCTTCCTCTCTTCCCCTCCTTGACATGTGTTCCCTGGTCTGTGTGTAAACACTATTGCACATGGTAATCTAGGCTGCCAGTTAATCCACGTGCACATTACTTTCTGCATCATGTGTGGGGGTGGTCTGTGACATGTGTTGGTACCTTGCCGGTGCCCTGTCCCGTTCAGTCATTTGGGGGTCCATATTTGTTGGCACTGATGCTGAGTCTCAACATAGGAGTGTGAGGATTCAAATGAACAGACTTGCAGCATGCATGACCGATGTTGTGGCCTCAGACATGATGTGCATGAGTGGGAGATATGCATAGTGCCGGGACGGTTGCTCATGTTACAGTCAGATCATTCCAGGACCATGGAGCAGTGTGCCCACTACAGTCCCCTGAGACACCCTAGCCTCGGAATCATGTGTGCCATCCAACACTGTGCCCATTCTCTGTGTGTTCAGCATAGGTTGGCCTCTGTGGCATTGTTCCCTGGCATCATTTGTATTTATGTAAAGTGTGCTACATGTGTCCACTGTACAGGGTGACCCCATTTGGCTTGTGCATCCTCACACTGGGCAGTGCCTGTGTGTCTATGTACAACTATCTGTTGATGGTTGTTTGTCACAAATATGTGTTGGCAGCCTCACGAGGTGATATGGAATACATTTAGGAGATCTTGATGCACATTTTAGTAAACCCAGATTAAGAGATGTAACTTCTTGATCTGTCTCAATCACATTGTCTCAGGTATGGGGGTTTGTGCGGGCAAGGCCTACATGTCCAAACCTTATGTCTCCTTGCCAGGTCTGACCTGTGTGTGATAATTGTCTGGACAGACACTCAACATGCAGTGACCCAGTCATGTTGTGCAGGGTTTAATGTTTGTGCTTTGCAGCATGTGTCAAAAGTTAAAATACATGGTTCCTGCTCATCCATTTTTGGCACCAGTGTGTGGTCCAGATGCTACGTAGTTTGGTCTTTGTGTGCTGACATCTGTGGGGACATTCTTGGTTCCCATGAGGGTGTCTCCTCAGTGCAGGTGCTCCTCATTCCGACACAATTGCAGGCCCATTAGCTTATGCATTGTCCTGTGTTTGGACATGTGTGCCACTCCACATGACAGGCAGTGGGTCAGATGTGTTGCCAACTGTGTCATCATGGTACGGATGGCCATGTGACAGGTGGCATGATTCAAGTTGTTAGTCAAGAAGTCTTGTACCTTGGCACTCACTACACTTGTCAACATGTCTCAATTTTTTCAATGCTTGACTTTGATGTTTTGTTGTGAAGGACAATAATGTGCCTGCATGACAGCTGTCTCCCAAGGAAGTGCACAAGAAACCACCTTTGCACTTTCCGGGGACACGCTGGAACATTTTAAAGGAAGGCACAGTTCGAATAACACTTGTTTTCAGATTATACATATACATGTTCGCACAGTGTGGTTGCATTTGGGTAGGCCCTTGGTTGTTGCTGATACCAACTTACAAGTGTCAAGTCATCCAGACCACCGTGGTGCCATGTATATGTACTTACTGAAACCGCATTTCTTCCTAACAGTGTCTTATTTGAATAAGGCTTGCAGCTCCTACAATGACTGTGTAAATGTAGTTTTGTGTGCACCTCATTGTGTGACTTCTTTTATACAGGCACATGTGTGTTCTGTTCACAAAGTGGCACATTCACACATTCTAAAGATGGAGATTGTGTAAAGTGTTGTTATTCCCAAGGGATCACAATGTATTTCGTTTGGGTTTCCAAAGTACTCACAGGTCTCTGAGTGTGGGGACACCTTCAGCATTGAGGTCTATTATTTGGCCTTGGGTGCACCAATACTGTTTCGTTCACAGTGAACAAGAGGTGGCATGCCTTCATAGTCTTGCTGTGCTCAACTGTTCCCAGACACTAGCTTCTCAGTTTAATTCGATATCAAGTTATTTGCTGTTGTGTCCTAATTTTACTTGATTCCAAGTGGCATGGTGGGTCAACCAACTGGGGAGTGCAGGGCTTACATATGTGCGGAGTATTCTAGATGTTACTCATGATGCATTTCCTGATATGCACTGTGACATATTTTGTTTGGACTCAGGTGTCAGATGTATACAGGTGACTGATTATTTTCTGTATCTTCACCTTGCCCACAGCCTCATCGGAGGACACCGAGGGAGACACCTGCACGGACCTGGAGGAGGGATCCAGCACCGGTGCCACCACTGCTGGCGAGTCTGCGGGAGCAAGTGGCACGGAGGGCGAGGGGAGTCAGGCGGAGGACCTGTCTGGTGGCGACACCGACTACGATGCTGACGGGTCTGAGGCTGAACTCCTCGAGGGGGCGGAGGCTGCTACAACACCTGGCAGCAGCACAACATCTGTCAGCGCCACCTCCATTCCCATCACCGCCCACCCAGTTGCTCCGGTCTCTTCTGTCCGTGCAGGGCACCACCATGTCTCCTTCGTGCCAGGCACCGCACCCCCTGCCCCTGTCCCCCCTGCTGCCCTCACTGCAGAGTGTGTGGACATTCAGCGGCAGTTGCAGGTTGGCCAGACATCTATGCTGAATGTCCTCCATGGCCACACCAAACTGCTGACACAGATGGTGTCATTCATGGAGGGCATGTCAGCAGCGATGTCTGACCAACGGATGTTGCTGAGGTCCATGGACTCTTCACTGACGGCAGCAGTGAGTCTCCTGCAGCGCTACGTCCCCCCCTACCCCTGCACCATCCACACTTCCCACTCCCATGCCTGTCCCATGCACACCCAGACATTCCCAAGCACGCACCCCACCAGACACAGGCAGCACACAAACACGTAAGGGCAGGCGCACACCTCCTGGCACGCACACTCAGGGGGATAAAGGCACACCCACTGGGTCTGGGGCACACAGGCATACACGCAGCCACAGTCTGAGTCCGCATGCCTCACTACCCAGTCCCTCCAAAGGCACTCCCCTCGGCTCCCCTGCCACACAGTCTGACAAAGAGAGCTACTTGGCTGTGCTGGGCCTCAGCCCCACTGGCTCACCAGCCCGCAAACGGGCAAGGCACTCCACGGGTAGGGGAGTTGAGTCCCCCTGTCCACCCCCAGTAGCGCTGCACCCCATCCCTCTGACCCCCCCCCCTCCTTTGTGCCTGTGATTTCTTCGGGTGCAGGGGATACTCTGGACACCCTGGCAGAAGTGTGCAGCACCGAGCTCACCTCCACCTTTGGCGCTGCCCCACCCCCTGTGGTGGACGCATCCAGCCCTGCACCCACCACACCTACCCTTACACCTCCTGTCCCTGCGGTGCCTGGTCCTTCCCCACATGATGCCCCCCCCAGTCGGCGAACCTGAGGGTTCTAATGTGCAGGCAAGCTAGGGGAGACGCGTGGCCATGTGTCCCCCCAAGGACTTCTGATCTGGACTGGCCATTGGCCTTTGTAAATAGTGTCCTTTAATTATTTTTCATTTAATGCTGAATAAAGCATTTTCTTTTTACTTTGAACACTATTGCATTTCAGGTATTGATGTTGGTGCTGATGCTCCAGGAGTTGGGGTTGTGGTAATGTGTTATGTTTCAGGGAAATGTTGTAGTCTGATGCCCATGGGGTGGACCATGGTATCTGCGTGCCATCACAAGGTTTCTGCAAAGAATCTTTGGTCGTGTGTGCTATTTGTGTTTGGAGACATTGTCCCAAGGAGTGTTCCTTCCTCTGTGGCACCTTACATCTTCCCTGCAGGGAGTTGAACAATTGTTGTGCTGACCTGTGTCTAAATGTCCTTTGTTGGTGACGGATCCCTTCAACTATGTCCATGCCTGCTCAGCAATGTCTCCGGCTGCATCATCTGTGCCATCCTTGCTAGTCACTGTACTTGTGTATTGAGAATGTTGCCATGCCTTCATGGAGAAATTGTCCCTTTTCCGCACTATGCATGTGTGTAATCCCAGCCTAGCACACATATGGTACTTGTTCTGCAGGGTATTTGGGCACCTGACTTACAATTGTGGGCATTGTATCTGTGGGAACTCCACCATATTCCTTCCATGAGAGAAAACATCTTGGTGGCTGTCCCAGCACCTGTACATTCCTATCAGTCCTGGGATGTGCGTGACAGTGTGTGTTCCCTTTGGCTCCCTTAGTTTAGTAGGCATTGACATGACTATACAATCTTGTGGCATGATCTCTGTGTGTGTATTGTGCTGCATCCGCCAGGGGTGGGTATGCATGTGTCATTTGTCCTCACACCCACATGTGGTGTGTCATGCAGTGGGGGAAAGACATCCATCCTTATGGGAGTGGGACACTGCTGTCAGTGATGTGTTGTTATGGCACTATCAACATAGTCGAAAATTAGGGATGCGTACATCCACCTATAGAGTTGTGGTCATCTGCTAATGATGTACACACCCCCATGTCGCTGTCCACTGCTGGGAGTGATAGGCACCCACCCCTCACATGTCTCTGTCCACTGCTGGGAATCCTCTGCACCCACCCCTCACATATCTCAGTCCACTGCTGGGAGTGATAGGCACCCACCCCTCACATGTCTCTGTCCACTGCTGGGAGTGATAGGCCCCCACCCCCATGTCTCTGTCCACTGCTGGGAGTCCTCTGCACCCACCCCTCACATGTCTCTGTCCACTGCTTGCAGTGATAGGCACCCACCCCTCACATGTCTCTGTCCACTGCTGGGAGTGATAGGCACCCACCCCTCACATGTCTCTGTCCACTGCTGATATTCCTCTGCACCCACCCCTCACATGTCTCTGTCCACTGCTGGTATTCCTCTGCACCCACACCTCACATGTGTTTGTCCACTGCTGGGAATCCTAGGCAGACACCCACCCACCCACCCGCACCCTTGGTGCAGTACACTGCTGTCCTGGCCATGAACACACCCCAATATACTGGTTATATGGTGCACCAGGCCCTAAGCCAACATTTGTGGCGTGTGTACGCCTTGTATCACAAATGTACTGGTGCACTAGGGGTATGGGTGATGTGGTCCGTACCCCCGCATTCATAGGTTGGGTACGGTCTGTACCACGCGTACCCCTACATCACCACTACAATGGTGGTACGGACCGTACCCACGCCCTCAGAGCGTGGGTACGGCCCGTACCACGCGTACCACTACATCACCACTACAATGGTGGTACGGGCCGTACCCACGCCCTCAGAGCGTGGGTACGGCCCGTACCACCATTGTAGTGGTGATGTAGGGGTAAGCGCCGTACCCACGCCCTCAGAGCGTGGGTACGGCCCGTACCACGCGTACCCCTACATCACCACAACAATGGTGGTACGGGCTGTACCCACGCCCTCAGAGCGTGGGTACGGGCCGTACCACGCGTACCCCTACATCACCACTACAATGGTGGTACGGGCCGTACCCACGCCCTCAGAGCGTGGGTACGGCCCGTACCACCATTGTAGTGGTGATGTAGGGGTATGCGTGGTACGGGCTGTACCCACACCCTCAGAGCGTGGGTACGGCCCGTACCACCACTGTAGTAGTGATGTAGGGGTACGCGTGGTATGGGCCGTACCCACGCCCTCAGAGCGTGGGTACGGCCCGTACCACCATTGTATTAGTGATGTAGGGGTACGCGTGGTACGGCCCGTACCCACGCTCTGAGGGCGTGGGTACAGCCCGTACCACCATTGTAGTGGTGATGTAGGGGTACGCGTGGTATGGGCAGTACCCACGCCCTCAGAGCGTGGGTACAGCCCGTACCACCATTGTAGTGGTGATGTAGGGGTACGCGTGGTACGGCGTGGGTATGGCCCGTGCCACGTGTACCCCTACATCACTAATACAATGGTGGTACGGGCCGTACCCACGCTCTGAGGGCATGGGTACGGCCCATACCACGCATACCCCTACATCACCACTACAATGGAGGTACGGGCCGTACCCACGCTCTGAGGGCGTGGGTACGGCCCGTATCACCATTGTAGTGGTGACGGGTGCGCGTACACGCCCACTGCCCTTGTAGCTGGACGCATGGATTGGTGGACACGCCCCCCGAAGTGACCAGACCCTGGAGGTAATGTATGTACAGAATATGGTATTTTTTAAATTAGGTAGAGGTTATGTTTCCTGCCCCTCGCCCCCCGTTTGCCCCTGGGTGTTGTTCTGACCTTCAGCGGCGTGCGCGGCGGTTTTGGTGCACCAGGTCGTAGGCTAGGAGGGCCGGGATGACACATAGGATGGGGTCCATGGCTGTCCGTTGCGTACCGGTGCTCCTTCTTCGCATCGTCCTCAATTTCCCGGGAGTTTTTGGCTGCCGTAAACAATGAGCCGTGAGGAGTGACGTAGGCACGAATCGTACTTGCTGGTCCGTAAAACGCTGCCTGACTCCGTTCGGACGTCACGTACGCGATGTCCCTGATCAGAATTGTGGGTATTTTTTAGCCGCACATAGTTTTTTACGAATCATACGGAAATGTTATTTCTGTACGATTCGTACTTGCTGGTTTGTAAGGAGGATTTCCCGGGTACGAGTCGTACGGAGAATACGCTCCGTACGACCAGTCGTACCCGGGTTTTACAGGATCGGAATCGACACCTAGGTAGCAATTGTGCTCTGACCTGTCCTCCTCTGGAGTCAGGGATATCGTGGCACGTGGGTGTATTTGCAACTTTGTAACATTGTAGCAAATGTTACAATGTAGCTGAACTAAGCTATAGCTCAGCCAAAGAGCACCCTTAGTTTTCTGGCAGCAGCGCACACCGTGCGCCGCCACTGCAGCTTGTATGGTGCTTTATAATTATAGCAGCGCTCTCAGCCTGAGATGCTATAATGCATGACTTTGCATTTCAGTGCGGTGATGCAGATCACCACACTGAAATGCGTTAGTCTAACGCCTGATGCGTGGTACTTGGCAGAGCTGCCTCCACCTTTTGTTTTCTCCTTCTGTGTCTGGCTGTGGCGTCACACATGCTTGTCTGAGGCCTTATCAGTCGGTATGCTGGTTGGTCTCAGTTCAGGAGCCGCTCCTATTTTTGCTGGCCATTCAACTCCGCAGTGACTTGTTAAACGCTCTTCACCAGCGTGCTGAACCTTACATCACTGCCCCGACCAGGCCACCTCCTGATTTCTCCAGTTCTTCTCTTTTTTTTTGCACTGTGTGGTGTCACTGGCTTCACATGTGCTTTTACTTCAGCAGTTATTGTTAGTCAGTTACATATGCAGTGACTCCTACAATGCTCCCTACTGCATGCTGCCTTTCACAGTTGTGTCTCCCCCCTCAAACTGCTCAATATGTTAGTTTTTCATTCCACTTCTCGAAACTGCCAGGAGCTCTGCAGAATGTGCCGTTGACACTTGGGCAGCGATTACACACACAGCAGCAGGGCTAGTTCTAGGGTTTTTGGGGCCCCAGACACATTAGGAACAAGTGAGTGCCCTTTTCAAATCTTTTATTAGTGAAACCGGTTATTGCCAACTGTACACACATGACAAAGTAAAAGATGAACAAATAGGGCAAACATTTTAGGCTTAGCAGAGAGAACACTCCAAGTGGCCACTGAAAATACTTGCCCAGGCACTAAGTACTTAAAAGGTCATCAGGCATTTAGGGGCATTTGGGGAATGATTTTGTAATATTACTTATTTGATTATAAAAACAAACGTCAAGTACTTCGGAACGTGAGCCAGAAAGCAAGGACTGGCAGTGGACTTCCCAAACAATAGGCCTTTGCCCACAAACCAGTTCACCAAGTTCTCCCACTCACCTCCATTAAAAACGTTGCAAATCAACATTTTTCAAACAATCATAACCTTTTTTAAGGTATCTTTATTTGAATCAATCAATCACTCTGCATTTTTAGTGTGCAGCGCTGTCACCCCTAAGCATATCTGGGTGCTGGGATGCAAGGCCACCGTCAAAAAGCCAAGTTTAGAGTTTGTTTCTGAACTCTGCCAGGGAAGGTGTCCTGGGGGGAAGGAGGGGCGCTGGGCAGCGGGCGGAGGAAAACTGCAGGAAGAGGGCAAGAGACTAGCAGTAAAAAGCAAAACAGAGAGCAAGAAGTAAGCAGGAAAGGAAAACCGAGGGTGAGAAATGAGAAGAAAAAGCAGAAACAGAGGGCAAGAAGTAAACAGAAAAGGCAAAAAGAGGGCAAGAAATGAGCAGAAAAGACAAAAAGAGGGCAAGAAACTAGCAGAGAAGGCATAAACAGAGGTCAAGAATTGAGCAGAAAAGGCAAAAAGAGGGCAAGAAATGAGCAGAGAAGGCACAAACCGAGGGCAAGAAATGAGCAGAAAAGGCAAAAAGAGGGCAAGATACGAGCAGTGAAGTCAGAAACAGAGGGCAAGAAATGGGCAGAAAAGGCAAAAAGAGGGCAAGAAACGAGCAGAAAAGGCACAAACAGAGGGCAAGAAATGAGCAGAGAAAGCACAAACAGAGGGCAAGAAATTAGCTGCTTTGTTTAACTTTATTATTACACACATATGTCTGCCATTTTTAGCCGATAGCATGTTGTATTTTTTCTACTTTCATTCTTTTAATTTATCTTGCAAATGTGGCCCAACTTGTGTACATGCTGTATTGTGGTTGTGTAAGTTGGTGAATGCAAGAATGAATACGTGATTTATGGATGCACAAGTGCAAGGATGATTGACAGGGTGCATCTGTGATGACTTATTCAGTGCTTAAACCAATCAGTGACCAAAAAGTCACATTAAATTAAAAGCAAGGCCAATTGACAGTGCCAATGCTTGTTATTTAACTATAAGTGGTAGCGAGTCGACTTGCCTTTTTGCACATCTTATCACTCATTTGCGCACACAGGCAATAAAAGAGTACACACTAACATTCTATTGCAGCACATAAGAAAGAAAAATTAGAGGGAACATTGATTGTGTGTCCATGAAGTTGTAGGGCATGATGATAGGAATACCCCAAAGTACTTAAACCCTTTGATAGTGTGAGATAACTGCGCGGCCCAGGTCTGACATCTCTTGTCGCCACACCTTGGGTAAAGTACCGATTTGGAGGGGTGGGAGGCAAGACCGTAGGTCTCTCCAAATACTCGCAAGACCTGAAGGATACGGGGCCCTGAGGACCAAGGATCCGTCATGAAAAAAAGGACATTGTCAGCATATAATGCTATACTATCAGATCATACACACGTCAATTCAAACCTGCGAACCAATGGATCTTGACGCACCCAAATGGCTAGAGGCTCTATGGTGAGAGCAAATGAAAGCGGAGATGCGGGGCAGCATTTTCGTGTGCCCCCGATGAATGGAAAAGGGGGGGCGACTGGTGTCCCGCCACTTGCACCGAGGCCGAGAGATCTGTATATAGCAGTTGTATATATGCTAGGAAACAGGGTCCGAAGTTGATGGCGTGAAGGAGTTTAAAAAGGTAAGTCCAACGTAAGGAGTCTAACGCCTTGTCAATATCAGCCAATAGAACGGCCACTGGCTGACCTAGTTCTTGGGCCTTAGCAAAAGCGTTTTGGACCCGTCTGATGGTATGTCTAGTGGATCACTGTGGCATAAAGCCCGACTGACCTGGATGGATGTGATCGTGACTGCACGACCAGAGGCGATCGGCTAGAACTTTACAGAGAAGCTTAGGCTCAAAATTGAGCAAAGAGATGGTACGGTATGAGGCGGGATCCTCGGGGGGGGGGAGGGGGTTGACCGGGCTTTAAAAAAAACACAGTTTCGGCATGGCGGCAATCAAGGGGTAGAATATGTTACTCAAGTGTTCATGAAGGGCCACTAGAAATTGTGGGCCCAGTGTTATCTTGTGTGGCCTCAAAAAAACCCTGGGGAATCCGTTGGAGCCAGATGGGTGTTGGTCAATACCACTCTGAGCTCATCTAAAGTTATTGGGGCATCTAATGTATCACGTACTTGGTCGGAGAGTCTGTTGGGGGACTATATCTGATAAGAATTCATCAATAAGGGCCTCTGATATGTATTCTCTTTGTTGGTATAGAGAGGTATAGAGAGGCATAGTATGTGGCAAAGACTTGGATTACTGTGCTGGGGAAGTGCACAGCTCTCCCTTTGCATCGCCTAGTGCCAGAACGGGGATAGGGGCCATCTTGGCCTGGCAAAGCCGACGCAACATTTTGCTGGACTTGTCGCCCCACTGATAAAACCTATGTTGTGTTGCCAGCCAGGTCTCTTGTGACTCGCTTGTTAGGAGTTGGTGTATTTCTTGTTGGATTTGGAGGAGGTTGCGTCGCAATCCAGGGGCGGTGTTTGTTGCTACTTGCCTCTCAAGAGATTGCTGAGTATCTTCTAGATCTATTGTTTGGGCGAGGCATTTACGTCTTTCGCCTGTCCGAAAACTCGTATTGTAGGTTTGAGAGCCCCCCATTAAAGGATTTTGAACGAGGCTGTGTCAGTGTTCGTAGCAATATAGTCTGTGATGGCACGTTGAAGGACTTCCTGATAATAGGGATCTTTAAGGTGCTAGGGAGACATACGCCATCGATAGAGAGGCTGTTGAGATTTTAGGTGTAATTTAAGCTGAACCAGTGAATGGTCGGACAACCCCCTTGGAAGGATGGAGAAGTACGATACACTGTGCATGTGACTATGGGGAGGGAAAATATAATCAATTTGTGATAGTGTGTCATGTATGGCCGAGGTATATCTGTACCCATTCTCGGAGGGGTGATGGGCGTGCTATGTACCTGACAAACCCAAGGTATCTGTAAGGAGATTGAGTTTGGACTTACTGGTGTGGTGTACCTGATTCATAGCGTGCCAGCGATCCCAGTGTGTCGTTACGTCATTCCATTTGCCCCCTAGTACTGTTAAGCCCTCAGGAAGTTCTCACCACACCTGGGTAACTTTATCTATGAACGTTTCTCCCAGTGGGGGCGGGGCGTAAATACTACCAATGGTTAACTGTTCACCCAACAGTGGAGCGGTACAAAGGTGTACCAACCTCTGGGGTCTAGCCAGTGTTTGGAAATGGTATATGGGACCCGGCAGTGCACTAGGACTGCTGTGCCTCGGGATCTCCCTGTAAACCCTGAATGGTATATTGTAGTGTATCCAAATCTGTTGAGGTACGGGTTTCTTTCAAGAGGAGATGGTTCTCCTGTAGTAGGAGGACTTCTGCTTCATAGCGTTTAGCTAGTTTTAGCACCACCCCCTCTTGGTCCCTGACATTCCAAGTCACTTTGTTTATCTCCCCTAGCTGGGGGTTAAGGGTATGTAATGCCATCTGTTGTCAGTATAACCCATTGCCACGGTGTCGTAGTGTCAGAGAATGTTCTCAGTGTGCATGCGGTGTCTGCGACTTAAATAACATAACAAAACAAAACGTTCCCTCCCCCTTCACTTCCATAAACAAGGAGTACCTGTCACGGTGGAGATATTGTCGGGGCTCCAACTGGGGTAACCCACGGAGCACCACCAACTATATCCTAATATTCCCAAATTATTAAACATAACAATAACAGTCTAGGGGCGTAGCAGTTCCGTGAGAGACCCAGAGCCTGCTCGATTGACCCAGCAATTCTGCATCTGGAAGTGAAAATTATACTGTCTATCAGGACCTCAGGAACATTTGTCGGTAGCAGATATCGAACATAATGCCACTTCATCCTGGACCTGAGACCGCCAGTTGGATCGATATCTATGTCGTCTCTTGGAGTTTCTTCTGTTTTGCCTGTTGCTTTGCGCTCCTTGCGAGGAGTCCGATTCCATCGGTGGTGGGGTATGTGGCTTGAGATGTAGAGTTTCATGAGTCCAAGAGATGATCGCTTCCGGGGAATCAAAGAAGTATGACTTCAATTTGTATATCACTGGCATCCCAGCAGGATAAAGCAGCATGTAAGACATGTTAAGTTCACGGAGCCTGCGCTTAGCAGCGACGAAAGACTGCTGCTGTTGTTGTCTGGTGTAGTCCGGAAATACCATTATAGGTTGTAAATCAAAGAACAGATGATGTTTATGAGTTCTTGCAAATTGGAGTATTGCGTCTCGATCAGCATAATTTAGCAGCTTAGCTATCACCGGGTGTGGCCGCTCTCCGGGTGAGGGCTTTCTCGTCAGCGCTCGATAGGCTCTTTCTACCACAAAGCAGGGGGATAAGGAGTCTCCCGGCAACAGAGACATCAGCCATTTTGTAAGGAAATAGTTCATAGAGGAGCCCTCACAACCCTCTGGAAAGCCAACCAGGCGAATGTTGTTTCACCATGAACGGCCCTCTGCATCTTCAACTTGAGACGCTAACTCCTTAGTCAGGGGAGGGAGGCCATTGTATCCTCTACGGTGGAGACACGGGTTTCGGCTTCTTTGAGGCGGTCTACTGCTTTGTAAAGGTCTTGATGCAGGAATGATACTTCAGATCCTACGGTGCCAATCTTCACCTCTAGGGTTGCTTGCGACTGATTGGTCGCTGCCAATAACGTTGCGTTATCGGGAGCTGGACCGCCGACTGCCTCTCCTCATGAGCCACCGGAGGCAGCAGTATAGTAATCCAAGGTACTCTGCTTGGAGCCAACAGCCACCTGTTTGTCTTTGCCCATGTTGGGTAGAAGAGTGCAAGGGGGGAGGGCAACAAAATAAGGTATTGTGATTGGGTTCGCCCTCTATTAGTATTGCGTCTGTACTCTCTCTGACCTCCACTATCAAGCCACTCAGCTTATAGGCTCATGTCGGTATACCCTCAGTGCACCATGTGAGACCTCCCTAGAGCAGGTTCCCAGACCCGGCCTCATGGAAACCAGCTCCTGGACCGCAAGCCACCCCAAGCCTAGCTTGCCCAATTCACCAATCCCAGGAAACTGGCCAAGTGGGCCCCCTAAAGAGACCGAACTCACCAGACCCCAGACCTGCTCTACCCCCCGGTGGGTCTGTTTCTCCGGCTACAGCTGTTACCGGAAATTGTCAAATGGTGGGGGGGTTTCCACCCCGGAAGAGCCCTGTGGTCGCGTTGGGTATTTATCTAGTCTGTTGTGTGGTTTTACTCGCCGATGTCTTCACCGGGTGACCGGCAGACGAAGTTTCTACCCTTGGCTTCCAATTGGGTGTTGCGATGAGCCGGTATCGTACAAGGTGGCAGGAGTCTAATGGCAGGTGGCACAGTCTATGTAGCATCGTAGGGCCCCATCATCCAGCGCTGTCCCCTGAGCTCTTGTGCCCCCGGTAATTCGTTCTTCAAGGCGTGGGGCCTGCTGGGTCTTGCAAGGGCGCTCTGCGATTATCTGGCCTATTGGGGTCTCAGGCAGCATTTATGGGCCCAGGGGTGCACTGCATCGACTTTCTGCGCGGGGTTACGGTGTCTTCCCTGCCTGCGCCATGTAGCGATGTAGCCCCCGGGGCGGGCTTGTACTGTTCTTCCCCAGCCCTCCGGTCGGACCTGCCAGGTATTAGATCCTGGAGATCTATATCCTCTTCTGAGGTTTCGTGGGGGTCTGAGGCTGCCTAGAAGGCCCCCAGGCATCGCGGTCCGAGTCCGGTCACTCGAGCGTCCTGACTCTCACAGCCAACCGCCGGGCTGCAGGTGGTCTTTGCGCGATAGGACCGCGCCCACCCCCGCAGAAACTATCGCTGTGCCCCTTCACCTTAGGCCACACTCTTAATCAGTCACTCCGCTGCGGCTCTGGCAGCACCGCTACCAGCGCGCCGAGGTCGTTGGCTGAGGCCACACAGACCGAGCCGGATCTATTTCCTGGTGTGTCCGTTCTGTAGCATTGTCAGAGTTTATTTTCAGACTCTCATGCAGCGCGGTCCATTGTCCATGTGTGTTGGCTTAGGATTGTGTGTGGGGTCCGTATTACTATGGATTATGACAAATAATGGCTCGGGCCAATGGAGCTTCTTTAGAGCGCGTCCGCCATGTTGGCCTGCCAAGCCATGCCCCCATATGGAGAATTTTTGAGCGGTTCAGAGTTTGTAGTTTCTTTGCTTTTTTTCCCAGACGGGTGATATCTGACAATAGCTCGGAGGACACCAACTCAGACCTGGGGAAATATTTGGAGGCAAAAGGGGGTTCCTTATGTAATTTACTGGGAATCTGAGGTTTACACACCTTACTAAGGGCTGCTGTTAGACCTTTGTTCTTCAAGGTGGGGAGGACTTCTAAGGGTGAGAGAATAGAACCAGGGCTATCTTTAATACCAGATTTTACTTTTGATTTTACCATTTTGTTTAATAAAACGTTTACAAATCTACCACCAGGCGGCCTCGGATTTCGACCTTGGGGCAAGCACCATTAAAACCTTTTTCCTTCGTACTCGGGGCCTTCTTTTTGCCTACACATAGGGCATGAAGCCCCAAAAATCTATTCAGAGTGCTTGCCCTCTTTGCACAGTAAACCTTGAGATAAATTTGGAAGGATTTAAAAGATGGTGCTTTTTCCTCACAAGCATAGGACATTTTGAAATATAGACAGAGCTTTCCAAGTTTAGTTTAAACTAGTTGTTTCCTAAAAGGGCACTGTGGCCCCCCGAGGCTCTGAGACCGTTACTGTAGCAGGTGGCTGGGTAAACATGGTTTCGCCTTCTTTGTTTTTAATATGCTGAAGTTCATGTCGAATGTCTTTCAAAAATATTGATTGGTCTTCCTGATTTGTCCTTATCAACATCAGCGCTTCCAAAATGCCATATAAAGAGGTTTGCATAAGTAGCATTACATCCAACAGAGATGACGAAGTAGTAGACTGAATTGTTATTGACCTTCCCTGGGATCCAAAGGTAGAGTTTGGTTCCCTAACCATTCGGGCCTTATAGGGTGGTGAGTTGATTCTAGTTCGATAGTCTTCTCTGCGATTAAACTGTGAGAGTTCAGGATCACCGGAACATGAGATTGATGGAGAGATATCTAAACGGGGCAAAGAAGACAGTCTTTGGCCCCTTCTTGTAGTCACACTTGTATTCTGTGAAGAAGATATCGAGACATTGGCTATTTGCACTCCATCCATTGTTGAGCACAGTATATCTGTTGCTAGGTTTGATGTTCCAGGTGGCTCATTGGGTATCTTGTTCCCCTCCTCTGGTGACGAAGGGGCTCCATTATTAACATTTTTAAGAACAAAGTTCATTATTGAAGTAACAAGAGCTGAGCGTAGAGCTTTCCCATTTGATGTAGCACTTAGATCAGATTCAAAGATCGCCTTCTTCTAGCCTGTTTTTCTCCTTTTACATACTATCTTCTGGGATCTACCTTTTGGAGCACTGAGAAGAACTCTCTTTCAGCAGAGAGCCAGGGATGAGAAACAAGAGGAGGTATTCATTACTGAACCAACAGACGAATAGGTGAAATTATAGTCAGGGTGTTGTGATGGTCTTACCACTCACCTGAAAACCAGGCAGTCGACAGGGGTGATGATCAGTCCCCAACCCACCCAGAGTATGTCCCAGCCTCACTGATCTAAAGAAACAGTGATCCTGATCAATATTCTAAGAGGGAAGGGGTTTGGGAAGAGAAACGAACACAGAGAGAAAAGATGCAGCAACCTCTGCTTCCAGGACCTGCCGGGTTCTTAAGCGCAGAGTCATCTACTTCTGTCTGTTTAACATAAAAAACAACACATCAATGTACTTGGAAATATACCCGAGGTAAGGAAGAAATCATCTATAATAATTATGGTTATTACCTGTCTTAGGCATGAGAGTCATATGTGCGCGATGTTGAACTTCTTGTTCCTCTAAGTTTTATATTAAATCATCACTCTAGAATCAAGCTAGGATAAACAAAGAAATAACACATATGACGTGAAATACAAATGATTATGTCCACCTGAACCTTCTATAAAACTATGTGTGGTTCTTCTCTCACCTACATGTTACTTTTGTTGCCCCAATTCTGTCTTCCTTCAAGGTGAAACCCTTGAATATGTATATTGAGCGCATGAAAGCAGAAATTAAATATGCACAGTAATCGCAGTCTTAACAATATTTAGTGCTCCCAGTTTCTTAATCTTAATTATAATGAAACAACCACAATCTCTTTCCAAACGTGAAATAATTATATGCAGTTAAGAATGAACATCAAATCAGAGACTAAAAACAAAGTGCAATCATATGTAAGCCTCACGTTGACTAATCATCTGAACTACCAACAAGAACGCTTTCCGCATTCACTAAAACCAAGTTCAAGTGTCCCAAAATAAATAACCAAGGCCCACATGCATCAAAGCAAACTGGCAGATTCTCAGAATCTGTCCCTTTGCGACCGGTATTTTTGCATTTGGGATGCATCATCCCAAATGCAAAAATCGCAATTTAAGTAATCTCTAAATTTAAGTATTCTCTAAATTGCGATTACTTAAATTGCGATTGCATTTAAGGAATCTCAAATTGAGATTCCTTAAATGCAATGCATTAAAGTAAAAAAAAATTGCGATTTCGCTAATAGGGAGAGCAAATTACCATGGAGTTGAACTTCATGGTAATTTGCAAAAACTTTGAAAAATGCACTAAAGTGCATTTTTCAAAGTTCCATTTTACACACACACAGCCTTTGGGGCATGTGTGTGTTAAAGATGTACTCATATGCAGATTTCAGGGGTGCAACAGGGTGTCCTTTTGACACCCTGGCACCCTTGAAATTGCATGAGCAATTTGCGATTCTCTAATTGAGAATCGCACATTGAGAATGTCTTCCCATTCACTCCTATGGGCCTCTAGGCCCATAGGAATGAATGGGGAGGTATTCCTTAATTGTGACTCGCAATTTGCGTGTCGCAATTAAGGAATGTTTAGAAATCGCTATTTCTTAAGCGATTTCTACATGCATAGCGTTTTGCTATTCCTTATTAGCGAATCCTTATTTTTCGCTAGTAAGGAATCGCAAATGGCATTGTTGATGCATGTGCCAGCATGTGTCCAAAAAAAGCAAGTCTTTCCGTCTTTCAATAACATTCAAGATTGCCGTTTACGTTCAGGACTTAGCTCTGTAAATGTCTCTTGTCCCGCATTGGAGCAGGCTCACGGAGATCAGGAGGCTTCTTCACGGTCCGTTGCTAGGAGATGACTTTAGATGTACATACGGGGGGTGGGGGTACGGTGCGTACACACGGGGTGTGGGGGTACGGTGCGTACATACAGGGGGTGGTGGGAGTATGGTGCATACATACGGGGGGTGGGGGTACGGTGTGTACATACGGGTGTTTGGGGTACGGTGCATACATACGGGGGTGGTGGGAGTACGGTGCGTACATATGGGGGTGGGGGTACGGTGCGTACATATGGGGGGTGGGGGTACGGTGTGTACATACCGGGGGTGGGGGTACAGTGCATACATACCCCCGTATGGTGCGTACATACGGGGCTGGTGGGAGTACGGTGCGTACATACGGGGGATGGGGGTACGGTGTGTACATACGGGGGTGGGGGTACGGTGCGTATATACGGGGCGTGGGGGTACGGTGCATACATACGGGGGTGGGGGTACGGTGCGTACATACGGGGGGTGGTGGGAGTACGGTGCATACATACGGGGGTAGGGGTACGGTGTGTACATACAGGGGGTGGGGGTACGGTGCGTACATACGGGGGGTGGTGGGAGTACGGTGCGTACATATGGGGGTGGGGGTACGGTGCGTACATATGGGGGGTGGGGGTACGGTGCGTACATACAGGGGGTGGGGGTACGGTGCGTACATACCGGGGGTGGGGGTACAGTGCGTACATACCCCCGTATGGTGCGTACATACGGGGGTGGTGGGAGTACGGTGCGTACATACGGGGGGTGGGGGTACGGTGCGTACATATGGGGGGTGGGGGTACGGTGTGTACATACGGGGGGAGGTGGGAGTACGGTGCATACATATGGGGGTGGGGGTACGGTGTGTACATACGGGGGGTAGTGGGAGTACGGTGCGTACATATGGGGGTGGGGGTACGGTGCGTACATATGGGGGGTGGGAGTACGGTGCGTTCATACGGGGGTTGGGGGTATGGTGCGTACATACAGGGGGTAGGGGTACGGTGCGTACATACGGGGGTGGGGGTATGGTGTGTACATACGGGGGTGGTGGGAGTATGGTGCGTACATACGGGGGTGGTGGGAGTGCAGTGCGTACATATGGGGGGTGGGGGTATGGTGCGTACATACTGGTGTGGGGGTACGGTGCGTTCATACAGGGGGTAGGGGTACGGTGCGTACATACGGGGGTGGTGGGAGTACGGTGCGTACATACAGGGGTGGGGGTACGGTGCGTACATACGGGGGGTGGGGGTACGGTGCGTACATACGGGGGTGGTGGGAGTACGGTTCGTGCATACGGGTTGTGGGGGTATGGTGCGTACATACGGGGGTGGGGGTATGGTGCATACATACGGGGGGTGGTGGGAGTACGGTGCGTACATACGGGGGGTGGGGGTACGGTGCGTACATACGGGGGCTGGAGGGAGTACGGTGCATACATACGGGGGTGGGGGTACGGTGCGTACATATGGGGGTGGGGGTATGGTGCGTACATACAGGGAGTGGGGGTACGGTGCATACATATGGGGGTGGGGGTACGGTGCGTACATACGGGGGGTGGGGGTATGGTGCGTACATACGGGGGGGCCTGTACAACTCATACCCCGGGAACAACTTTTCCCGGGCTACGAGTCGTACAAACTTCACTTTGTAGTGGGTAGAGTCATTCCCCGTGTATGGGACGTTTTCCGTACGATTCGTAAATCGGATAGCTGGTCCGGATCGCACTTGTACGCTCGGACTATCTTTTTACGAATCGTTCGGAAAAGTGTCCGGGTACGTCTCGTACAACTTTTCCCGCTACGATTCGTAAGGAGCGGGCCGATCCGTATGTACTTTTTCCCGTACGAATCGTACTTCACGGGTCGGACGTGACTTGTACGATTCGTACGGAAAAAAATACGGATACGAGTCGTACGAAAATATTTTTTAACGGATCGGAATCGGCCCCCAATTGTGAAAATTAATTTTACACATTTTTCAGTCTGGAAATGGAAAAAAAACATTACTGATAGTGAAATGAATGAAATGGTGAGGAAAGGTACTCCTAATACAATGTTGTTTCAGATGGGATAGCTTTATCACAAACATATACTGATATGTGTATGAACGTGTTTCTGTTTAAAGTTACAGGTTCGGTAGCAAATAGTCCACATCCTATGACACTGATCACTTACTGTATAGGTAAATTATTTCAGAGGTGGTTATCATGATCTAGTCTGTTTTTTATTTTTTTATTTTATTCTTTTATTGGGAAATTATAATTCATTTAAATTTTACAACAAGGTTACACATACAAAGGTGGCATTGTTCCAAGTATAAATAAATAAATAGTAATCATTAAAGAACCATCAAGCATACAGGTAAAAAACAGAGATAATGACCAATAGAAAAAGTTTCTAATATTATCATATAACAACCAGGTAAAAGATCCAACTGGGTCCCCTTGACTGGTTCCCACATTTTCCTTAGCTTATGGCGGTTTGGCTGTTTTTCAATAATTGCAAGCTCCAGACCACAAAGAAATATTAATTCCCACCACCATGATAGGGGATCCTGGGCTTCATTTTGTAGCCAAGGGTGAGCAATCGTACGCCATGCAGAAGTTACAGCAAAAGAAAAGACACCAATAACCTCCACTGGGACACCAGGAGAGTGTCCACATAACACATTTTTTTTAATCAGTCATAATATTAGTCATGCAAAGTTGATTTATCAGTACAAACACATTATGCCAAAACTGTAAGATAGGGCCACAGGTTGCAAAAATGTGCACTGCATCAGCCTTGAGTGCATCACACCTAAAACAGGCAGATGTTTCCTCAGTCTCCACTTATACAGCTTAAGTGGTGTATAATATGTATTGTTTAAGATATAAAAAATGTGTGCTTTTAGTCGAGAAACATTAGGAGTACTCTAAGCCAGCGTATTGGTGTACCATATCTCAGACACAGACACATTGCACTGAAAGAGTCAAGACCACTGAGCAGCAAGTACCT
This sequence comes from Triturus cristatus, assembly GCF_964204655.1. Lineage (NCBI taxonomy): Eukaryota > Metazoa > Chordata > Amphibia > Caudata > Salamandridae > Triturus > Triturus cristatus. The sequence continues at coordinate 459,112,405 of NC_140590.1, read as the reverse complement.
CAAATATATTACTCATGTCATCACTCCGGTTCTGTTGACTGGATTTTTAGTGTCAAGTAATTAATAAAATGTCATCTATATTTCAACATTGGTGTGGGATTTTTCTTGTGTAGACTTTTCACTTTATTACTGTTTGTGTGCTCCATAAATACTTAACACATTGCCTCTAAGTTGAGCCTGATTACGTTTATGCCAAGCTACCTGAGAGATAAGCACAGGTTAATTATATAAGTCAGTCAATCAATCAAGCATCATAGGAGCAGTGAAAGGGAAACATGCTCAGATGTATTATTAATTAACGCAATGCAGTGCAGCAACTAAAGTTGGTGCGTTACGTAGAAGGAGAGAGCATGACAGAGCCGTTTTGTAAAAAATTGGGTTATTTATTTGGGATTGGGCACCTCTGCCAACTCAATCAGCTCACTCTGGTAAGATCAAATATAGTTCTGAGAGAGTCTCTATAACCACTTGTAGCTATGACACAAGCAACAGGTAATCCCAGGAGAAGTGTGTGCTAAGTAAAAAATGCATCAACAGTATGAAAGTATAAAAACACAGCAACTCCCAATCCAATTTAGAAAAATCGAGAAATAATTGATGAGTAAAAAGACACCAAGCTCATCAGATTAGGTTTAGGGGAACCAGAAATATATATTTTAAAACTTTTTATGCAAAAATCTCATAGAAAAGGTTGAGCACTATGGCAAGATAACAGTTAGCAGTGGACTGGGACCTAAATGTGATTTCAGGTGACTGTAATGGAATGGAAATCAGATACACCAAGCTGTTTGTACTGATCATAGGTTTTTCCTCCAGTCTTAGTCTCCAAATTCTGGGAAAGCTTCTTCTGTTCAGTCTCTGCAGCCCCTGCAGCCTTCTGTGACCTGTGGAGTCTAGAGCTATTTAGTCAGCTGACTCCTCTTGAAATCAGGAGGCCTGCATTTAGCATCCCTGAAGCAGATAAACAGCATGTAAACCATTAGACCAGTTCTAGTCCCTGGGTGATAGCAAGATTCCGGGGTCCTTTAGTCTTTATGCGAGCCCTTTTCTTCAAGCAGGAGCTAGGAGTCCTGATTCAGAATTCAAAGTTCTTCTTCGAGCAAGGCAGTCTTCTTCAGATGGAATCTTCCATTGTCTAGAATGTTCTGAGGAGGTAGTGGTGGAGGTGCCAGATTTATCCTGTGCACTACTCAGGACTACTACTCAAGAATTAGAGTAATTATGAAATCCTGACAAAATGTTTGCTTTTGCAGTCCTCTCATTTCATGTTGTAGCACTTCCTCTTTGCCTTATTGACTTACTGTAAAAATATACAGGAGCCACTGTTTCACGATGGTGGAACTCGGCTTCAACCAGGCTATCCTGTCTTCAGCTACTTGGCCACCCTCATACCTGACAGGGTGAAACTGGTTTTCCTTCCTACTGTGGCTGGAGCCCAACTGTCTAGGAGGGCCCTGGGGATGAATAGAAGTAGCCCTCTGTGGCATCTCCAGGTCAAAAGAGGTAATGCTAAAGCTGACCTTGTTTTTCCAGTACACTCCTAGATAGATAATCCCTGGTAGGTGGTCAGCGGCTAACAACCATTGACCTTCGTGAGCTCAGAGCCAAGTCATTGTCTTCTGAGAGTTGGTACCTCTCCCAGTCAAAGATATGTTTTCCAGCTCTAGAGGAAGTGTGGTGGGTGGCAGAACTGGTTTTAAGCCAGTTCTGGTAGCCTAAAGTTCATTTTTACAAAGTTACTTTTCTGCTTAAGTTATCGAAAATCAGGTTTCACTGTTAAATCAGATTTTAAAAACTAAGCAGGGATTAACTTTAAAGCATCTTTCTAGCCATTCCCTAAGTGGAAGTAGAGAATAAAGATTTAGTTCTTTTAAATTTCCTTTATGTTTCTTTAAGGTTCATTCTTTGGTTCGACAATGTCAGTCACGTGGTTTCTCTCAATTAATTGGGTTGAACTTGTGGTGATTCAAACATGTTTAAAAAGGTGAAGTTTAGTTTGTGGACACTTTCTGTTGGTTACACGAATGCTAACCAAATGAGTCAAGCAAGCGGTTTCGAGCGGAGAAATGAAAATCATTATTGTTGCATCTGTGGCACAGTATGTTTGTTGCAAGGCTTATGATGTGTTTGGTACAATGGTATTTTCGTTTGAGTTAAGCACGTGGCATGGTTTATTATGAGTTTACAGCATTTCAACACGTATATTTTGATGCAGCAGCATGCACATTTTTGTTATTTTACTAATTCCTGTTTCCTTTTCTATGGATTTCACAGTACAGAGAGGCACAGAGGGTAATGCTTGTTGTACATTCAGGCAATGGACTGCCTGTTTTGATGGCTAGTTTAGGTTTTTTTCTCTCAAGATTTTCTACAAGGTAAATGGGCTTTCCTTATGTTTCAGTGATCACTGAAAAAGGGCTTGTCAGCCCTGAATGCACAGAATCAATATCTTCATGGTGAACCAAGATACATTGTTAATTCCATCGTGCTGCAGGAGAAAGCCTGGATGGGCATGTCTGTAACATTTGAAGCTTGGAATTAAGTTAATAATACCCCCCTTAAATATCCCACCTACCGATTTGTCTTCATTTACAGAAGCTGGAAGGCCATTAAGTGTTACCAGAGAGGTCCAGAAGGCTCCGTGCAGACCAGAGGGGGAGTGTGCTTTGCTCAACATTTAGGGGTCGAGTCCGATCCTGTATTTTTGTTTCCCGTACGACTCGTAACCGTTTTTTTCCATACGAATCGTACAAGTCACGTCCGACCCGTGAAGTACGATCCGTACGGGAAAAAGTACATACGGATCAGCCCGATCCGTATGAATCGTAGCGGGAAAATTAGTACGAGACGGACCCGGACACTTCTCCGTACAAATCGTAAAAATGAAGTCCGACCGTACTAGTACGATCCGGACCGGCGTTACGATTTACGATTCGTACGGAAAACGTCCCGTACACGGGGAATGACTTTGCCCGCTATGAAGCGAAGTTTGTACACACCGTACCCCCAGCGCGAATGTATGGTGCGTACCCCCAGCGCATAGGTATGCACCATAATCCCAGCGCGTAGGTACGCACCGTACCCCCAGGGCGAATGTACGGTGCGTACCCCCAGCGCGTAGGTATGCACCGTACCCCCAGCACGTAGGTACGCACCGTACCCCCTGTGTGAATGTACGGTGCGTACCCCCAGCGTGTAGGTACGCACCGTACCCCCAGCACGTAGGTATCCCCCGCGTGTAGGTATGCACCGTACTCCCAGCGCGTAGGTATGCACCGTACCCCCAGTGCGAATGTACAGTGCGTACCCACATCGCGTATGTACAGTGCGTACCCGCAGCGTGTATGTACACACCGTATCCCCATTGCAAATGTACGGTGCGTACCCCCATCGCGTATGTACGGTGAGTACCCCCAGCGCGTATGTACGCACCGTACCCCCATTGCAAATGTACGGTGCGTACCCCCAACATCGTGTATGTACGGTAGATGTTGCGGTTACGCAATGTTGCGGGTACGCACCGTACATACGCGATGGCGGTCTACGCACCCGCACCGTACAGAAGCAATGGGGTGTACGCACCGTACATAGCAATGTCCGTGTACGCACCTCACATCCACTACGCATGGGGGTGTGTGGCTGTACAACTCGTACCCCTGTACCGTACTGAACCACAGACACTGTAAAACAGCACAAGGAGGGCCTATTCAACTCGCACAACACCACAAAACATGTCTACACTGCACAAAAAATGAAAAGGACTGACCTGGACACATCCAAACAGGCAAACAGAGGGGCAACCTCAAAACCACCCCTTATAACACACCCACCAAAAATTCAAACTGAGCCCCACCCACAAATGGACCAATAAAAAGAGACCACACACACAAACCATGAGCCTTTGCAACAGACTCACTACTGCTACAGAGCACACACAAACCACTGCACCCATCCTCCTTAACATATACACCTTCACACACACCCCTTCACACATACCCCCTCTCCACATTCACACACACACCGCCACATTCAGACCCACACACCCACAACCATCCACACCCTCACCCCACACCATGCCCACCGACAAGAATCCAAAGTTCACAAGGGAGGAACTGGACATCCTTGTCAACGAAGTCATCAGATTTGAGCCACAGCTGTTTGGAACATTGGTCAGACAGACCAGCATAGCTGAAAAATCACGCCTGTGGCAGAGGATCGTCAAGAGGGTGAATGCTGTTGCACCCATCAGAAGGACCAGGAATGAATGCCAAGCCAGGTGGTACGATCTGCGGAGGGCGGTCAAGAGAAAAATGAATGAAGAGCACGCCCAGACCAACATCACTGGAGGTGGTGCGCCCCGCAGACCAGTACATTTCCATCCCTGGGAGGAGAAGGTGATGGCCCTGCTTCCGCCTGTGGGTGTACATGGACTCCAAGGACCTCCAGAGCCTGGTGAGTACACAAACAACTTACGTAACATGGGGGTAATGGCATCCACACCCCAACTACACCAAATTAACGCAACTACCCCCAAGCCCTCACCCGCCAGAACCACAGTCACAAACAACGTGAATGCCAATAACATGTGTATGCCCCATTGAGTAAGCAAGGCCATGCTATGTCCCATGCTACACGAAGCACCAACCCAAGAATGGATGTCCGGTATGCTGGGAGGGTGGGTGCACCAAAACGCATGTTTGAATTCCAAATCAGACACAATTGCCCTCATCCCATATGGCCCAGCTACATACCCATGCACCATGCATAATGCCCAGGGATTGGGAAAGTACTGACAAGATAGCTCACACTTGGCCCTGGTGTAGGCAGCACAAGGCCCTCCTGTGACCAGTGCAAACACAAACACCAACACAACAAGGTCAGATATCTAGGACAGGAACTCACACTTACTGTCATGGCATCATGCTCCATGGGGGGACAGCTACATCACCTGGGAGCCCCAGTGCCAAATCACACTACACCCACCAGCAGGCCCTGTCACACACACCCCTTACACAAGCAGACACCACCAGGACAGGCAATGGATTTACCCAACTGCCACAATGGACATGTAACACAACAAGACCAATACATAGCCGAAGAATCACCCAAGCCACAAATGGACAGGTCAAAGACTCAGGAGAACATATCAATCTGTCCCCCAAAACATACCCATTCACAAGTGAACATTGAGGAGAATGCTAGGCACATACAACTACCTGGAGGAACAGTGCCAACTTGAATGTGCATTAACATTGTCTCTCTCTCACACACAGGGCAACGTGATGAACATCCCCCCAACAATGGGGGGGAAGAATCACAGTCACAGTCACAGGCTCGGGAGGAACCGGATCCCACCAGCAGCGACGCCTCTCAACACTCCGCGGATGACCCCGACCGACCTGGACCCTCTGGTGTCCAAGCCCCTGCAGCACCTGGTTCAGGAACATCTGTGCCAACCACCACCCCAATTCCTGCCACATCACAGGAGACACCCAGGAGCCCTGCCCGCAGTGAACAGAGCCAGTCTGACCAGGAGGGACAAGGTGCGGCGGGCATCCAGGAGGAGGCAGACAACACCGCCACCCCCATCCCTCAGGGGTCCCGACGACCTGATGTGCCCACAACAGCAGGCCAGGCTCGTGTGGGCAGGGGTGGTGGGAGTGGAGGCAGGTGGAGGCGAGAACCTGACCAGCCAGCTGAAGGGACCGGTATGTCACACATCCGCAACATCATGGAGGCATACCGGCGTGACACCAGGGAGATCAGCCAGGTAGTGGTGACCCTCACAGAGATCAAAAACTAGCAGGCCGAGCAACACGCCAGTCAACAACAACACCAAGGACGGATGGAGGCAAGACTGGCTGAGCTCCTGGCGGTGCAAAGGGACATAAGCCATTCACTCCGTCGGATCGCCGACAACATGGGCAACCCTCCCTGTGACACCAGGCGCAGACCAGCACCAGCCACAGGGAGGGAGAATTCGTCTGACGGAGCGTCCCAAACATCGTCAAGGCCTGCATCTGAGGGTCCCCGGAGGAAGGTTGGTCGTCCACGGAAAAGACCGTGAGAGGCAGCGGGCCATCCACATCTCCCAGGTCACCTGGCCTGGCACCTGGCCTTCATGTGCGACAGCATCACCCCATTGATTGACATCTTCTGCCACATGGACTTGCTGGTCACAGTCTGACCAATGATGAAAAACCCTTTGGGCTGGACTCTGATGACTTCAAATGGCAAGGATCCCTTTTCCCCCTGTGAACTTTGGATTCTATGGTCCCTGCATTTCCCCATTTTCTGTGCACAAATCACGCCCCAGAGCTAGAAATTAAAAAATTAATAATTGAATTTTCATGTTGCAGTCATTTAGCATGAGTCCACAACATACGTGTGGGGATATGTCAAAGTATGCCTGAGTGTGGAACTAACTCCAGCCATCCATACACTTGGATCTGAGTCTGGTCGAGGACACACATGGCTCACAATGTATCACTAAATACAGACATGGAGCCCAACACTCACCCGTGATGGCCTCAAGCTGCTGAGGGGGGGCTTGCTATATTGCTCTGACAGACCAATTTGGAAGAGTTACATGAAGGTGTAGAGGTCATGGGTCATGTTGATGTGCCTGGGGAGGGAGTACCAGGTCTGTTTTGCGAGGTGGGAGAACTATCTCCTGCATGCAGATGTTATGTGCATGTGATGAATGGTGGCCAGGGCAAAGTGGGCTGCATGGAGTAGGGCCAACGGGGTGTTGGATGACACACGTCCAAGGTCGGTTTGGGTCTGGGGTTGTGGACTGCCTCCTGAGTGTGGTTGAGGAGTCTGAAGGTGATCCTGCAGCACACAGTGAGCCATTGTACCTCTCTCAGGTGGACGGTGATGTGGCTGGGACGGGGAATGTTGCAGATGAGGTGTGCGGATGCACCCTGGATGTGGATACGTTCTCCTGTATGTTTGCTGTTGTCCGCTGTAGAGGCCGGTGCTGTATGTGAGCCGGCTGGTGTCCTGGGCCAGGGGGACGGTCTGTCTTGCCTTGGAGTGGATCTATCTGGGGGTCATCAGCAGCATGTGGAGGGTGTTGCAGCATGAGGTACAGATGTTGGTGAGTTGCATGTTAATTGTGAGCGATGGGTCCATGATGAACACCAGCTTGCCTGCGTGGCCACTGGGTGCTGGTGCGGTGCACAGACCAGTGGGACGCAAGGAGTTGACCCAGCCGTAAAGGGACAATCCTCAGATGATGACCTATATCCTGTCCAAGTCCTGCCTCAGATGGCTGATGTTCAGCCATTCATCAAGGGATCTCATGGCTTCTTGAAGTTTGGATCTGGCAATGGCTGGCTCTTTGGTGAGTTTGAGGAGCAGCTGGGTGTCAATGGCATACCAGATGATGATGAGGTTGTGTGCGCATGTGATGGTGGAGAGGGGGGTCATGGAGACATTGAAGATCGTCACGCTGAGAGAAGAGGCCTGGGGCATGTGCCAGATGACCCCAGTGTACTACATGTTGCAGTGTGGAGGCAGACTCCCTGTGCCTTGCTGGTGAGCGACTTCCTGATTGAATCATGGGCCCTCCTCTGGATACCAGTGTTGGAGATGGGTGAGCTGACAGTGTGGTAGCACATGGTGTAGAATACTGTTGAGAGGTCAAGGGTGGTGGCCTCACCATTGTTGAGCAGGGCAAAGTAGTCGTTGGTGGTGGCAATGATGACGGTTGCAGTGGTGTGATTACTGTGTAAAACGGTCTGGTGCCGGTTGGCTGGAGCTGGTTGCATGTAGGAAATTGGTCAGTTGCTTGTTGAGTGTCTTCCTGGTGACATTTGCTGGGTAGGGATGTAGGGTGATGTACCAGGAGATCCTGCTGTACTGCCGTCCGTTGTTTAAGAAGGGCCTGGGGATATGCATGCCTCCTGCAGCCATGGAATGTGGCTAACTCAAAGGAGACATTCATAACGCGCAGGACGTGTGCTTCAAGGATGGCGAATGATGTGGTTGAGATGTTGTGTGGGAAGGGGCCTGATGGAGAGCCAGAGTGGATGGTGCACATGATCCCGGTTGGGTACTTGCTGCTGACGGGAGTCCATGACCTGAGGGGGGTTTGTCCAGCGGATAATAGTGCTGTCTGCCTCTGTGTGCCAAGGCTGTTGTGTATGGCCATGAGCTTGCAGTGGTGCAAAGTTGCAAGGGATGGGATCTGCCTTGCAAGGGTGGGGTGTCTTGGATGGAGATCTGCTGTCAGTTCACTCACAATCGTGATGAGCTCCTTGATGTCGTGTGTTTGGGTGTCTCGGCACTATCTGAAGGATCTCCACTTGTCCCTGCTGATGATATGGTGATGGCTGTGTGTGGTGTTTTCCAGGGCTGTAAGGAAAATGATGTCTCTTTGTGTTGCAAGGTTTTCACAAGAGTCTGGCTAGGTCTGTAGGAGTCCAGTAGGTCTGCCTTATCCCAGGTGCCTTAACTATTGTTGTGCTTCACAGGAAAGTCCGTCAATGTGGCAAGATTGTTGGATCAGTTGCTGATCCAGTGCGTGAGGTTTCAGGGTGTTGCGTTAGTGTTGTTTTGAGTGTCCCACACAGCTTGTCTGTGGTGACTTACATCAACATCTTTGGGGGATCGTTAGCAGGGTGTGAGGCAGTGTGTTGCTTGTCAGAGACGTCGGTTAAAATGTTGATGGACCAATGATGGATGGTGGTGTGGTTCTCCTCCTGCCAGAAGTTACTGGCCCCCAGCCATATGTAGCCTGTGGAGGTGAGGGCGTGCGTGCAGATGTACGTGTTGATGGCTTAGCGGAATTGTGGATGTAGGCCTGCAGATCTGTAGATGAGTGTTACTCTGGGGGTTTCTAGGGAGTTGCTGCGAACCCGGACTTGTGGCTCTGAGGCTGTACTTGTGAATAATTAGCAATTCAGCCCCCGGGATTGGTGTTGGCGTCCCTACGGGTGATCTTGGATCCGTCTGAGATGGCAATGAAGACGTCATGTGCTGAGGATGCTTTTTTCCAGGTTACTGTCATGAAGGTGATGTGTGGGGCTGTAGTGTTGAGGAGGTAACAGAGTCCAATGGCGTGCTGGTGGATGGAGCGGGTATGGAGTAGGAGGCACATAACCTGGTTGTACTGACAGGGTCAGGTAGGCTGGGCAGCGCTGTGTAGGCAGTTGGAGTAGCACACTCAGCATGCAAAGGTGTCGTGTGTGTGCTTAGGGGTTGCCTGATGGCAGGAGGATGATTGTCATGAGGACATTGCTTGGAGAGTGGCTGCAGCATGAGCCTGTTGTGTGACGTGGGTCATGCAAAGACTAGAGGGTCGTGCACTGTGCATGTTGCAGGCGCAGACAGTCCGGCCTTTGGCACACCGCTGGGGCTACAGGGGCACCGAAAAGCTGCTGGCTGCATTTCAAATGGGTGGAGGGGGAAGGGCTGAGCATTTTTGAGGCGTGGGGGTTGCAGGATCAGGGCACTCGGAGTGGCGAGGCCGCAGGTGAGGCAGCAGCAGGCGGAAGGGGTCAGAAATCATGGACAAATCAACACACAAAGACAAGGAGGTCTGCAAGGCACAGTGCAACAGGTGTATGTCAAGGAAGGAGTGTCAGCTCACTCATGGGTCACTCCCAGAAAGTGTATGATCAATCACCATAAATTACAGCCACTGTGTCAGGCAACAAAATGCAGAGATGCGCAAAGGAGACACACCATCAGCAGGCATTCACGTCCCGTTGTGGGCAGCAACCTGCACAAATACATACACAACCAGCTAGTTCATGCACAATAGAGACCATTAGCCATGAAGCACTGCATGCATGTTGCCAAAGTACACATACACTCCTATGATCAATCTTTGTCAATTCTGCCATAGATGACGCATGCAAACTGGTAAGAGATCTGCAGTGACCGAGATGAGGCACTTTGGATTGTGCTGAACACCTTTAATTCCACATACACACACAAAGGGATATGCCTCCATATTAACAGACTCACAGGTCAGTTGACAGAACATGTGGGACATATGCTGGAACCCCCCTTCACAACACGGATGATGTCAATCCCAATGAACTGGCACACAAGGTAAGGGGATGAGCAAAAGACATCCTGCTGCACACGGAGAGGCTGCAATTCCCCATAGAGCCTCTTGTTGTGATATCTCACACTATGTCCACCCGTAGCATCTGCAATGTTTCAGAGCGAAGGTACACACACATTGATGCCTTCATCAGACGCCATATTCCACTGCAGATGACTGTCAAGAAGGCTGACTATCATGTCATGGGAGTGATGCTACATGTGATATGCTCCATGGTGAGAAGACATGTATGCATGGTACCACAACATGCACAGAAGCAGTCACCACACATTCCCAATCTGTACCACCACCAAAAAGCCTTGCTGCACTACTTACACAAACTGACATTTCCACATGTCCGTGCATGGAACGCTGATTCAGCACACGTTGCAATCCACACGAGGAATAGCAGGAGGACAACGATGACACGACCAGACAACAGGTGCAAAATACCTGGGAATGACAGACACACGAGAAGTCACCTAAAAAAATTCTCAGCGCACACATGGGAGTGTACAAAACATGAACAATGTTGGACACATGTAAATTGCCAATCAAGTCTCTCCGCAAGACTGTGTTGCATGACATCATCACTCGAGTGACACATCAGAACACACATCCAAATCACTTTGCATTCAGTCAGCTGGACACACACATTGCAACACATGACAATCAATGCTACAAGCTTGCACACTCATAGCCAGTGACTCACCATTATGAGAAGAAGTTGCGTATGAGCTGACTCCGGATATCATCCCCCTCCTCCTCATCATCACTAGCCTCATGACCAAGCCCTTGATCCTCCACGGGTGGATGCTCCTGCTCATCTGGATCCAGAATGCAGCGCACAATGAAGATTTTGCAGACCTTCTGTCAGAGGCTGTGTTCCACTTGCACGGGAGCAGAAGGACGTTAGCTCCCAATGCCCCTTCTAGGTGTTCCCACAAGCGCTTTTTAGTTAGTCGCGCAATGCTGAAACCCCAGAGGGGGAAAGGGGAATTGGACAGAGAAGAGACTGCTCACACCGTCTGCTTCTTGCTTCAGCGTCAGGCGTCTGCTGTTGGTTCTTTCTTGTAATAGATATTGCTGTAAAAAATGCGTTAATTACTTTACGGCTGGAACTCCTCCTAACCCCTCCCACAACTCCCCCTCTGTAACTCTACCTACCCTGATGTGGTGTGAACTTGCTCCTCTTCTTATTTTTGGTTGTGTGATTCTTGACCCTGGTTTCTCTGTAACGACATATTGGGGTTAATACTATTCTCAAACTATTGCCTCTAGTCTTCTGGATAAGTGTATACTACCTGCTCTATTCCTCACCTCCTAGGTCAAGTTGGTCTTATTAATGATTGGTCTTTTCTTTAGGTTGTTGAAATCTTCTTATTAGTGTTGTCCTGACTTAGCATCACCTTCTCTTTACTGGTTGGCTATCCGCTAGTGATTTGTCCTAGCCGACCTAATTTGTTAACGTGTACTCCTACTGACTGGTATTGCTCTTGCCCTATACTCTGGTCTCTTCACACTTAGGATAATTGTACTTCCTTAAAATGGTAATAGCAGACAATTAAACTCAAGCGTCTTCTTGAAAATTTCGCCTGAGCACTCGCTAGTACATTGCTGGAGAATTAATTCGGAACAGTCTTACTGTAGTCTGAAGCTTCTCTGCTAGAAGCCGAAGTATCTCTGAAACTGCGTTGGCCTTCGAAGTTCAAATTTGCTGAGGAATTTTCTAGTGCGTACTGTCCTCCTCACGGTTCAGGTGAAGTGCGCCTCAGTTCGCGCTTGACACCTGCTCGACAATGATTGCACCGCAGAACTAGAACGCGCCACGTAGTTTCCTACCGCGGTTAATTGGACCGCCATCTTGGAAACTGCCTGTGACCCTTTTCTCGGTTCGGTGTCTCAGCTTACGCCTTAAAGCTAAAACGCTCACAGAGAGTCTTGACTTGGGCTTCTTGTTTGTAATCCTGACAGTACCCTCCCTCAAAGTAGCTCCTCTCGGCTTGGGTTTGTCTGGAAATTTCTTATGAAACTCATCTATTAATCTTGGAGCATGGACATCTGTGGACAACTCCCACGATCTTTCCTCGGGTCCAAAACCCTTCCAGTCCAGAAGGTAATACAAGTGTCCTCTCCGAATCTTGGCGTCTAACACTTGCTTCACTTCAAACTCCTCTCCTTGTTCGGTCTGAATTGGCTTAGGTGGTTGATTTAAGCGCACCTCATTTGATGCCTTTTTTAATAAGGAAATATGAAACACTGGATGAACAGATAATCCCGTTGGTAGCTTCAGTCGATAAGTTAAGGCACTCTGCTTTTTCTCAATGGAATATGGGCCAATAAACCTAGGTTGAAACTTCCTATTTCCTTTTAATCTTAGATTCTTAGTGTTCAACCAAACCTTATCACCCTCTCGTAACTCTGGTTCCTTTCTTCTCTTTTTGTCTGCATAATGCTTGTAATTTTCCTTTGCTATGATTAAATTTTTAATGGCCGAACTATGTACCCTAGTCATGTGTTCCACTAAGTCTGTAACTGCTGGGACATCTGCTTCTTGAAAATTTAAAGATTGGTTGGGATGTCTACCTGTGTTCAGATAAAAGGGTGAATAGCCTGTGGATACATTTTTTGCATTATTATGTGCGAACTCAGCCGCCCACAAATATTCTGGCCATTCCCCTTCTTGTTCTAACAGACATAATCTAAGGTATTGTTCCAGTTCTTGATTTGCTCTCTCAGTTTGGCCATCTGTTTCTGGGTGGTAACTAGTGGTGTACCTGGATTCGATGTTCAACCTCTCAGTGAATGATTTCCAAAAATGGGAAAGAAATTGGGAGCCCCTGTCTGAGATTAAAACCTTGGGTATCCCATGAGCTCGAACTATATTTTGACTGAATACTTGAGCTAGTGTCTTGGCAGTGGGTATTCCCTTCAAAGGTATAAAATGTGCCATTTTGGAAAAGGAATCTACACAAACTAGTATTGTATCAAAACCTTGACTAGAGGGTAATTCTACAATCAGGTCTAAGGTGACTGTGTGCCAAGGATAAGGTGGAGTAGGCAAAGGCTGCAAATACCCTTGTGGAGCTCGTCTCTCCGATTTTCCCCTTGCGCAAGTCTCACATGTGGCTACATATTGATGTATATCTTTGATCATATTTGGCCACCAGAATCTTCTTCGGATCAGATCTTCGGTCTTCGATATTCCTTTGTGACCTGCTAGTACATTATCGTGACATTCCTGTAAGGCCTTTTGTTGCATCTCCAGGGTAGGCAGATATAGGGCTCCTTTGTGATACAGTAACCCCTCTTTTACTTCTCGATTGGAATCTTCTTTTAACCATTCAGCTACTTCTTCTGAGGTCATTACCTTCTGATTTTCTCCTTCAGGGAATTCTTTTAAGACCGCACCAATCACCCGTTCTGCAGGTATTATTTCTTGACTCGGGATCTCTTCGGAATTTTCTTCTGAACCCAATCTTGATAAGGCATCTGCCTTACCATTTTGTGATCCAGGCCGATAAGTGATGATGAAATCGTAGTCTGCGAAATATAGGGACCATCGCAATTGCCTGGGAGTTAACGTTCTGGCAGATTTTAAAAACTTCAAATTCCGATGATCCGTATAGACAGTGACTACATGTCTGGCGCCCATCAAGTAGTGCCTCCAATCTTTAAAGGCGTCTTTTATTGCCAATAGTTCCTTCTCCGTGATGGTATAGTTAACCTCGGCCGAGGTCAACTTTCGTGATCGAAAGGCCACTGGATGCAATTGCCCTGTTGTCTTGTGTCTTTGTGATAATACCCCTCCTAAGGCAAAGTTAGAGGCATCCGTTTCCACATAGAATGGTTCGGAAGGATCTGGATGAAGCAGAATTGGTGCTGATGTGAAGTCTTTTTTCAATAGCATGAATGCTTCTTCTGCCTCCTTTGACCACTCAAAACTCACCCCCTTCTTTAACATCTTGGTTATTGGAATCAATTTCTTAGAGAAGTCTTGAATGAATCTTCGATAGAAGTTGGCAAAACCGATGAAACTTTGTATCTCCTTCACCGATTTCGGGGATTCCCAATCCATTACTGCTCTTATCTTGTTTTCATCCATGGTGATTCCTTCAGGGGAGAGCACAAAGCCTAGGAATTCCACAGAGGAAACCTTGAAGGCGCATTTCTCCAACTTAACATATAGTTTGTTCTCCCGTAACCTTTGTAGCACCTTTTTCACCTGCTCTTCGTGCTCCTCCACTGAGTTGGAATAGACCAGTATATCATCCAAGTACACTATGACTGTTTGATCTATGAACTCCTTTAACACATCATTTATGAAGTGTTGGAATGCTGCAGGAGCATTACACAGTCCATAGGGCATCACTTGGTATTCATATAGTCCATGCTTTGTTCGGAAGGCGGTTTTCCACTCATCACCTTTTCGTATACGCACTAGGTGATAAGCCCCCCTTAAATCCAATTTGGTATATACTTGTGCTCCCTTTACTTGATCCAATAGGACAGAGATTAAAGGTAAGGGGTACCTGTTCTTCACGGTGATCCGATTGATGGCTCGATAGTCTATACAAGTTCTTAATTCCCCATTCTTTTTGGGGATGAAAAAAAGTGGTGAAGAGACTGGGGACTGAGATGGTCGTATGAACCCATTTTCGAGATATTTTTCCAAGTATTCCTTCAGGTGAGCGTCCTCTCGCTCAGTTAGAGCATAAATTCTACTGCACGGAAGGTTTGTGCCGGGCTCCAATTCGATTTTACAATCGTAGTCCCTATGTGGAGGGAGTCTGTCGGCTTCTACCTCACTAAAGACATCTTGGAATTCAGAATACTCTTCGGGCAATTCGGTAGTCGTAACAACACAGATCGTTGCTTCTTTCTCGCTCAAAAATGTCGCAGGAGAATTCGTGGATTCACCCAAACATTTCTTATAACAATTCTCCTCACAATATTTTGATCTTAGTACTACGGTTCGGGCCCCCCAATCTATTGCCGGATTATGCTCGGTGAGCCATGGCAAGCCTAAGATTAACTGAAACTGTGGAGCATCAATCAAATTAAACTGCAATGTTTCCAGGTGTCCTTCGTCTGACTCCAATTCTACAGGTTCTGTATGACTCACTATGGGGCCAGATGAAAGGTTGGTACCATCTACTGCGCGAACTGCTTCACTGCGCTCCTTCCTGATGGCTCTCAACCCGATTCCTTCAGCAAACTTCAAATCGCAAAAATTGCCAGTAGCTCCTGAGTCCAACATCACGGCTACTTGAGTTAAGGTCTTCTCTTGGAATCGCATGGTCATCATAATAATTAAATGTGGGGATGCAGACTGTAAGGTATTGGCCAAAGTATGTGCCTCTGGAGTTGTTTCTTCACTCGCAACCACCCGTCCAACTCCATTTACTGGTGGTGCAAGGCGTTTTCCGCCGGTGATTGCTTAGGTTTCTTAAGACAGTTTCGAACAAAGTGACCGCTGCCTCCACAATAGAGACACAGTTTATTATTTCTTCTTCGTTCCTTTTCCTCTTTTGTGAGGGGACCTCGAATAGTTCCAATTTGCATTGGTTCTCCTCCCCGACCCGAATCCGCTTCCTTCCCACCTTCTATTTTGACTCGGTCGAATCTTGGAACACTGGAGCGAAACTCCTTCCTTTTCTCACCTCTCCTCTCATTTTGACGAAAGTCTATTTCTAGTACTAAATCTATGAGTGCCGAAATTTCCGAAGGTCTATTTGGTACTTGAGCCAAAGCGTCTTTTAACTCATCTTTTAAGCCTCGGTAGAACACTGCCGCCCTCTTGTTTTCTGGCCACTCCGTCTCCACCACCAGCTTATTGAACTGCGCCAAATAAGAAATTAGGTCGCGGTTTCCCTGCTTCATTTCCAGCAACTCGTTATCTGTTGCCTGCGTGGCCTTTCGTCTGTCAAATATTCTCAGGAACTCTTTTTTGAATTCATCTAGGTTATACAAAATGGAGTCATTTCTGGACACCATGGGCATTGACCACGAAGCTGCATCTCCACTTAAGTACGAAAGTATAAATGCCACTTGAGACTGCGCATCTGGGAAAAGTGCGGGGCGGCACATAAAATGAAGGGTACACTGAGTCAAGAAAACTTGAGCCTTCTGGGGATCCCCATTAAAACGTTCTGGGGGGGCTAAGGGAATTACAGGTGATAAAGAATGAATTACTTGAGTTGTAATTTTAGGCTGAGAGGTTGAAGCATCACTCGAGTTTCCTTCTTGAGAAGTGGGAAATTTTACACTAGGAGCTGACAGGAAATTATTCATTTTAAAAGTCAAGTCTACGGTTTCCTTTCTAAGCTCACTGTTCTCCTCTCTCACTGATATTAACTCCCTCTGAATTCCTTCTAAAACCTCCCCCAACTTTTTGAGGTCAAGTCCCTCAGCCATTCTGCTCAGGTGCGATTAAAAACGTGGGCACTTCACTCTGTCAGAGGCTGTGTTCCACTTGCACGGGAGCAGAAGGACGTTAGCTCCCAATGCCCCTTCTAGGTGTTCCCACAAGCGCTTTTTAGTTAGTCGCGCAATGCTGAAACCCCAGAGGGGGAAAGGGGAATTGGACAGAGAAGAGACTGCTCACACCGTCTGCTTCTTGCTTCAGCGTCAGGCGTCTGCTGTTGGTTCTTTCTTGTAATAGATATTGCTGTAAAAAATGCGTTAATTACTTTACGGCTGGAACTCCTCCTAACCCCTCCCACAACTCCCCCTCTGTAACTCTACCTACCCTGATGTGGTGTGAACTTGCTCCTCTTCTTATTTTTGGTTGTGTGATTCTTGACCCTGGTTTCTCTGTAACGACATATTGGGGTTAATACTATTCTCAAACTATTGCCTCTAGTCTTCTGGATAAGTGTATACTACCTGCTCTATTCCTCACCTTCTAGGTCAAGTTGGTCTTATTAATGATTGGTCTTTTCTTTAGGTTGTTGAAATCTTCTTATTAGTGTTGTCCTGACTTAGCATCACCTTCTCTTTACTGGTTGGCTATCCGCTAGTGATTTGTCCTAGCCGACCTAATTTGTTAACGTGTACTCCTACTGACTGGTATTGCTCTTGCCCTATACTCTGGTCTCTTCACACTTAGGATAATTGTACTTCCTTAAAATGGTAATAGCAGACAATTAAACTCAAGCGTCTTCTTGAAAATTTCGCCTGAGCACTCGCTAGTACATTGCTGGAGAATTAATTCGGAACAGTCTTACTGTAGTCTGAAGCTTCTCTGCTAGAAGCCGAAGTATCTCTGAAACTGCGTTGGCCTTCGAAGTTCAAATTTGCTGAGGAATTTTCTAGTGCGTACTGTCCTCCTCACGGTTCAGGTGAAGTGCGCCTCAGTTCGCGCTTGACACCTGCTCGACAATGATTGCACCGCAGAACTAGAACGCGCCACGTAGTTTCCTACCGCGGTTAATTGGACCGCCATCTTGGAAACTGCCTGTGACCCTTTTCTCGGTTCGGTGTCTCAGCTTACGCCTTAAAGCTAAAACGCTCACAGAGAGTCTTGACTTGGGCTTCTTGTTTGTAATCCTGACACCTTCTCCGGGGCATAAGGGAGGGACCCGCCTGTCTTGTCCAGGCACGGGAATCGGCTCTTCAGGAGTCCAAACATCCTCTCAATCACTCGCCTTGTCTGGCCGTGTGCATCGTTGTACCGGTGATCTGCCGCTGTTCTTGGGTTACAGAGAGGTGTCAGCAGCCATGGCATGTTGGGATAGCCAGAGTCCCCTACATGGAAACATCATGTAAATAAGTGGGTCAGGAGATGCCGTAAGAGACAAAGATACCGCAACACATAGGACAAAAAGACTATACCCACCAACAAGACATGCTCGTTCGTTGTGCAGCCACAGCATCATTTGTGGCACCCTGCTACGCCTCATGATGTAGGCATCGTGTGCTGATCCTGGGAAACGTGCACAGACATGTGAAATCAGCATGTTAGCAAGACACACCACAAGAGCATTTATCGAGTGGTAATGTTTGCGGTTGCGATAGGCTTGTTCCTGTGCCTGTGGTGGTACAAAAGCCACATGTGTACCATCAATGGACCCAATTACATGGGGCATCCCACCCAGGGCATAGAAATCCCCCTTGACATCCCTCAACCCCTCTGGAGTCGGAAATTTGATGAATTTATCAAGGTGCTCCAACATGGCTGCTAAAACATCATGCAGGACACGGCTGAACATTGTCTGGGACATCCCACCCACATCAGCTATGGTCAATTGAAACTTACCTGTGGCAAAAAAATGTAAGGCTGCCATCACCTTCATCTTGGGGGTCAGCGCAGTAGGATACCTGTGTTGTGGTTGGAGGTGTGGTGCCAGCTTGTTTGTCAGGTCCTCAATCAACTGTTGAGTGAATCTGTAACGGCGGATGCAGGCACGTTCCCTCATGGCACCCAAGTCTGGCATTAGTCTTGGGACAGGTGGTGCCCTGCAAAACATAGTTTTGAAGAATGAAGATTGAGAGTCGGCAAACATCAATGTCAATGAACATTGCACATGCTACACTGCTCATACACATCAGGTAGGAACACGTATGTGTACTACCAGTGCGTACACGTATGTGTACAAGTACGTGTACGCACTAGTTGTACACGTACGTGTACTACCAGTGCGTACACGTACTTGTGCACGTATGTGTAGGCACTGGTAGTACACATACGTGTACAACTAGTGCGTACAAGTACGTGTACACACTAGTTGTACACGTATGTGTACTACCAGTGCCTACACGTACGTGCACAAGTACGTGTACACACTGATAGTACACGTACGTGTACAACTAGTGCATACACGTACTTGTATACGTACGTGTACGCACTGGTAGTACACGTACGTGTACTACCAGTGCCTACACGTACGTGTACGAGTATGTGTACGCACTGGTAGTACACGTACCTGTACAATTAGTGCGTACACGTACGTGTACACACTAGTTGTACACGTACGTGTAGGCAGTGGTAGTACACGTACGTGTACACGTACATGTAGGCACTGGTAGTACACGTACGTGTACAACTAGTGCGTTCACGTACTTGTACACGTACGTGTACGCACTGGTAGTACACGTACATGTATTACCAGTGCCTACACATACGTGTACAACTAGTGCGTACATGTACGCACTAGTTGTACACGTACGTGTAGGCACTGGTAGTACATGTACGTGTACACATACGTGTATGCACTGGTAGTACACGTACGTGTACTACTAGTGCCTACACGTTCGTGTACAAGTACGTGTGCGCACTAGTTGTACACGTACGTGTACTACCAGTGCCTACATGTACGTGTACTACCAGTGCCTACATGTATGTGTCAAACGCACTGTGCAACTGGTGCGGTAGGGGTATGTGTGAAACGCACCGTAACTGTGTGTGGCTTTCAAAATGACATAGGGGACACATAAGGGACAAGTATTAGGCCCTAAATGCATGCTCGTTGTCATGGATACCGAGTTTTCTCTTCAAATTTTTCCGTTCCCGGGGAGGGGGCATGCTTATGTCTCTCATGCAGTGCATCATGTAGTTCCTGTGTGCACTCCTCACTTGCATGGTGCTTACAGTGACTTTCACTGCATAGTGCATGAGACATTCAGCCTGGCTAATCCTTGGGGGCTTTTATTCATGTTGTCCTGAGGTGATTCAGTGGTCCCCCCGGTGTGACAGGTGACTGAACCCACAGATGTGTATGAGTTGGGTGGACCTGTGGTGAGAGTGTCCAAATGACGTGTACGACCTCATGGACATTGATGTGTGTGAATGTTCCTTGTCATGTGGATGAGTGTCTATGTGAAGTGTTGCACCACAGCTACATGTTGGAGTCTACTGATCTGACCATCTGATGTGACAAGTGATCCGTGCTTTGTGTCTGACTTGCAGAGCTAGCACGACACCTGTGACTCCCCCCTGGCAAATGGCACTTGTGCAGAGGGAGGGTTGTATCCGCTGTTGTCAATTACAGGCCAGTGATCAGTGGCTGGGTGTGTCTGTCTAGTCTGCTGAGGGTGCGTCAGTGGAGTGGGACATGTAACTGCATGGCACGTGCTGCCCATCAGCCTGCTGTTGCATGTGCTGCACAGTGTGTGGCATGTTCATTGAGTGTTTTGCACCCCTCATGCCACCTGTAGACTTTCAATGCCATGTACTGCATTGGCGCTTGCACACAGGCCAATTGCATGTTGTGAATGAGGCTATTCATGTCAGCATCCTATGCCCTGTTCACCATTTCAAAGATGTTCTAATGTCTGTCTCTGGGACATGGAGCAGGTGTATTGATGTTGTGTCACTTTGTCATCCTGACAGGTAACTGCCTACGAGAAGGGGGTCATCTGGAACAACGTCGTCAGGGCCGTGAGGACTGCGGGGAGGCGTGATCGGCAGCTGGCCCAGGTCCACAAGAGGTGGCAGGACATCCGGTGCTGGACCCGGTGGATCGCCTGGGTCCAGCTCAAGCTCTCTCCACCTCGCCCCCACGGCGGCCGCCGACACCTGACCCACCACATGAAACGTGTCCTGGTGGTGGTCTTCCCTGACCTCGATAGGCAGTTAGAGGAGAGGCTGCAGCAAGGAGGAGGTAGGTACATGGCTTTTTGTTGTGTTATGTGTCGCCACCTTTAGGAAGTGCTATTTTGCATGAATACACTCCCAGAGTTCATATGTGCAGTGCATTTTCTGTTCCCAAATGTCACCTGGGGATCTTTTTCATCCCTTCCTCTCCTTGACATGTGTCCCCTGGTGTGTGTGTAATCACATTTGCACATGGTCAACTAGGGTGCCAGTACATCTAAGTGCACATTGCTTTCTGCATCATGTGGGAGGGTGGTCTGTGACTTGTGTTGGTACCTTGCCTATCCCATGACCTGTTCACTATGTAGGGGGTCCATAGTTGTTGTCACTGATGCTGATTCTCAACATAGGAGTGTGAGCTTTGAACTGGACACCCTTGCAGCATGCATGAGCAATGTTGTGGCCTCAGACATGATGTGCATGAGTGTGAGATATGCATAGTGCCATGACGGTTGTACATGGTAGAGTCAGCTCATTCCAGGACCATGGAGCAGTGTGCCCACTACAGTCCCCTGAGACACCCTGGCCTCCTAATTATGTGTGTCATCCAACACTGTGCATATTCTCTGTGTGTGCTGCATAGGTCTGCCTCTGTGGCATGGTTCCCTGGCCTAGTTTGGATTTTGTTAATGTGTGCTACATGTGTCCACTGGACAAGGATACACCATCTTGCTTGTGCATACTCACACTGGGCAGTGCCTGTGTGACTATTCACAACAATCTGTTGATGGTTGTTTCTCACAAATATGTGTTGTCAGCCCCACGAGGTGATGTGGTGTCAATGAAGCGATTTTTCAAGCAAAGTTGTTGTAACCCTGAATAAGAGGTATCACTTCTTGATCTGTATAAATCACATTGACTCAGGTATTCGGGGGGGGGGTGCAGGAGAGGCATACATGTGCAACTCTGATTTTTCATAGCCAGGTCTGTCTTGTGTGTGACAATTGCCTGGACTAAAATACACTGGGCTGTGCCCCTGTGATGCTGGCCAGTGCTTAATGTACGTGCTTTGCAGCCTGTGTCATTTTTTTACCAACAAGAATCCTGCCCATACATTTTTGCACGTGTGTGGTTCAGATGCAACGCAGTTTTGACTTTGTGTGCTGACATCTGTGTGTACATTCTGGCTTGCCATGAGGGTGTCCCCACAGTACAGCTGGTATTTTTTACCACCCAATTGCAGGCCCATTAGCTTATGCATTGTCCTGGGTGTGGACATGTGTGCCACTCCAGATGACAGGCAGTAGGTCATATGTGTAGCCAACTGTGTAATCAGGTGACAGATGGCCTGGTGACAACTGACATGATTCAAGTTGTTACTCTTCATGAATTGTACCTTGGCACTCACGGCACTTGTCAACAGTTGTTCATGTTTCACATGTGGAAATTGGATGATTTGTGTTAAGAACATTAATGTGCCTGCATGCAATATGTCGCACAAGGCAGTGCACACAAAAGTACATTGACACTGTCATGGAATAAGCTGGCACCTTTTCAAAGAAGCCACTGTTATAAATAAATGGTGTTGCAGATTCTCCATATACATGTTCCCACGGTGGTCTTGATTTTGTGACACTCATTAGTTGTCGGTGATACAAACTAACGAGTGTCAAGACGTCAAGTCCTCTGTGGGCCCATGTATATGTACTTTCTGCAACACCATCTATTTCTAACAGTGGCTCCTCCGAAAAGGTGCCATCTTCTTCAATGACAGTGTCACTGTACTTTTGTGTGCACTGCCTTGTGCAACATCTTGCATGCAGGCACATCAGTGTTCTTTTCACGAAATGGCCAATTGGCACATCCCAAACATGTAGCTTGGTTAAAGTATTGTGAGTCCCAAGTTACCAACATTTGTTCGTTTTGTGTTCCAAGGGACTTACAGGTCTCTGAGTGTGGTGACACATTGAGTATTGAGGTGTTTTAGGTTACCTTGAGTGCACCACTCCTGTTTATTTCAGGGTAAACAAGAGGTGTCATGACTTCATTGTATTGCTGTGCTCACCGGTTCACAGACACTAGGGGCCCGATTCACAGAACTAACTTAAGACAAAATCCTAAACTTACTACCATTTTCGTATTCACAGAAGGCACTTACTCGTTTTGGTATTCACAGAAGACACTTACTCACTTCGGTATTCACAGAAGTTAGGAGTCCTAAGTTTAGGACTCCTAAATGCCTTCTGTGAATACCGAAAGTCTTAAAATTAGGATTTTTCTCAGTTTAGGAGTCCTAAAGTTAGGACTCCTAACTTTACCACTACTAAACTGAGAAAAATCCTAATTTTAAGGCTATCGGTATTCACAGAAGGCATTTAGGAGTTCTAAAGTTAGGAGTCCTAACTTTACTACTACTAAATTGAGAAAAATCCTAATTTTAAGACTTTTGGTATTCACAGAAGGCCTTTAGGAGTCCTAAAGTTAGGACTCCTAACTATACTACTACTAAACTGAGAAAAATCCTAATTTTAAGACTTTCGGTATTCACAGAAGGCATTTAGGAGTCCTAAAGTTAGGACGCCTAACTTCTGTGAATACCGAAATGAGTAAATGCCTTCTGTGAATACCAAAATGGTAGTAAGTTTAGGATGTTGTCTTAAGTTAGTTCTGTGAATCGGGCCCTAGCTTCTCAGTGTATTGCTCATTCAAGTTGTGGCCTTTTGTGTATTGAGTTTCCTGGTGTCAAAGTGGCATGGGGGGTCTACCAACTGGGCAGTACAGGGCTTACTTATGTGCGGATTAATCCAGCTGTTACTCATGATGCATTGCCTGATATGCACTGTGACCAATTGTTCTTGTGCTCATGTGTCAGATGTATACAGGTGACTGATGCTTTCTGGTTTATTCTCCTTGCCCACAGCATCATCATCCACAAGCGAGGGAGACACCTGCATGGACCTTGAGGAGGGACCCAGCGACAGTGCCACCAGTGCTGTGGAGTCAGCAGGAGACAGTGGCACGGAGGGCGAGGGGAGTCAGTCGGAGGACCTGTCCGGAGGCGAGAACTTGTACAACACCGACGGGTCCCAGGCTGACAGGAGGCGGAGGATGCAACAACATCTGGCAGCATACCACCATCTGTACCCGCCTCCTCCATTGCCATCTCCACCCTCCCAGTTGCTCCCGTCCCTTCTGTCCGTGCAGGGTCCCACCGTGTCTCCTTCGGACCAGGCACCGCAGCCCCTGCCCCTGTCACCCCTGCTGCCCTCAGTGAAGAGTCTGTGGACACACTGCACCAGTTGCAGGTTGGTCAGGCATCGATGCTGCATATCCTCCATGAACACACTAGACTGCTCTCACAGTTGGTGTCGTTCGGGGAGGGCATGTCATCAACGATGAATGAGCAACGCAGGTTTCTGCGGTCCATGGACTCTTCACTGACGGAAGCAGTGTCTCTCCTGCGGCGCTCCGTCCCCCCCACCCCGGTCCCATCCACACTGCCCTCTCCCATGCCTGTCCAAAGCGCACACAGACAGTCACAGGCACACACCACAACAGACACTTCCAGCACACCCCCAACTAAGGCACAGCACACACCTCCTGGCACGCACACTCAGGGGGATGTAGTCACACCCACAGGGTCTGGGGGCAAACGGCAGCCACGCAGCCACAGTCAGAGTCCGCAGTCCTCACGACCCACTTCCTCCAAATCCACTCCCCTTAGCTCCCCTGGCAAAAAGTCACCCAAAGAGACCTACATGGCTAGTCTGTCCCTCAACCCAGCCAGGGGAGTTGAGTCCCCCCCATGTCCACCACCTCCCCCGAGAGCGCTGCACCCCGTCCCTCGGACACCCTCCCCCCTGTTGGCCCTGGTGTTCCTTCCGGTGCAGGGGTTCCTTTGGACACCCTGGCAGCAGTGTGCAGCGAGCTGCTCACCACCACCTTTGTCGCTGCCCCACCCCCTGTGGTGGATACGTCCAGCCCTGCACCCACCACACCTACCCAACCCACTCCTGTCCCTGCGGTGCCTGGTACTCCCACTGATGATGCCCCCCCCGGTCGACAAACCTTGAGGTGACTTTGTCGCATACGTCCACCCTTGGACTCGAACTATGGACTGGCCATTGGCCTTTGTAAATAGTGTTTTCTTACAATTCTTTTTTTTTGGTGTGCTGAATAAAGCCTTTTCATTTAGTTTCCACACTATTGCATTTCAGGTACTTGATGTTGGTGATGAGGTCCATGAAGTTGGTGTTGTGGTAATGTGTTAGGGTTCTGAGAATTTTTTTTGTATGATGGTCATGAGGTGGACCATGGTATCTGTGTGCCATCACAATGTCTCTGAAAATATTAATTGGTAGTGTGTGTTCCTTTGGATTGTGAGACATTGTCCCAAGGAGTGTTCCTTCCTCTGTGGCACCTGACATGTTCCCTGCAAACAGTTGCACAATTGCTGTGCTGACCTGTGTCATCATATCCTTTGTTGGTGACGGATCCCTTCAACAATGACCATGCATGCTCAACGATGTCTGCTGCTGACTCATCTGTGCCATCCTTGCCAGTCACTGTACTTGTGTTTTGTGTATGTAGGAATGGCATCAGGGACCAATTGCCCCTTTTCAGCAATATGCATGTATGTAATCACGGCCTAACACACAAATGGCACGTGTAATGCAGGGTATTTGGGCACCTGACTCACAATTGTGGGCATTGTATCTAGTCGCAGTGAACCCTATTCCTTACATGAGAGACAACATCTGGGTGGCTGGACCAGCACCTGGAAATTCCTATCACTCCTGTGATGTGCGTGACAGTGTGTGTTCCCCTTGGCGAACTTATTTTAGTATGCATTTCCATGACTATACAGTCTGTTGGCATGAAATCAGGGTGTGTATTGTGGGGCATCCGCCATGGGTGGGTATGCATGTGTTGTATGTCCTCACACCCACATGTGGTGTGTCATGCAGTGTGTGAATGACATCCATCCTCCTGGGAGTGGGGCACTGCTGGGAGTCCTGTGCACCCTCCCCTCATATGTCTGGACACTGCTGGGAGTCCTGTGCACCCACCCCTCATATGTCTGGGCACTGCTGGTAGTGATATGCACCCATCCCTCATATGTCTGTCCACTGCTGGGAGTCCTGTGCACCCACCCCTCATATGTCTGTCCACTGCTCGTAGTGATATGCACCCGCCCCTCATATGTCTGGGCACTGCTGGGAGTCCTCTGCACCCACACCTCATATGTCTGGACACTGCTGGGAGTCCTCTGCACCCACCCCTCATATGTCTGGGCACTGCTGGTTGTGATATGCACCCACCCCTCATATGTCTGGGCACTGCTGGGAGTCCTCTGCACCCACCCCTCATATGTCTGGGCACTGCTGGGAGTCCTCTGCACCCACACCTCATATGTCTGGACACTGCTGGGAGTCCTCTGCACCCACCCCTCATATGTCTGGGCACTTCTGGGAGTCCTCTGCACCCACCTCTCATATGTCTGGGCACTGCTGAGAGTCCTCTGCACCCACCCCTCATATGTCTGTCCACTGCTGGTAGTCCTCTGCACCCACCCCTCATATGTCTGGACACTGCTGGGAGTCCTCTGCACCCACCCCTCATATATCTGTCCACTGCTGGGAGTCCTCTGCACCCACCCCTCATATGTCTGTCCACTGCTGGGAGTCCTGTGGACCCACCCCTCATATGTCTGGGCACTGCTAGTAGTGATATGCACCCACCCCTCATATGTCTGGGCACTGCTGGGAGTCCTCTGCACCCACTCCTCATATGTCTGGGCACTGCTGGGAGTCCTCTGCACCCACCCCTCATATGTCTGTCCACTGCTGGTAGTGATATGCACCCACCCCTCATATGTGTGGGCACTGCTGGGAGTCCTCTGCACCCACCCCTCAATGTCTGTCCACTGCTGGGAGTCCTCTGCACCCACCCCTCATATGTCTGGGCACTGCTGGGAGGCCTCTGCACCCACAAATCATATGTCTGGGCACTGCTGGAAGTGATATGCACCCACCCCTCATATGTCTGTCCACTGCTGGTAGTGATATGCACCCACCCCTCATATGTGTGCCCACTGCTGGGAGTCCTCTGCACCCACCCCTCATATGTCTGGGCACTGCTGGGAGGCCTCTGCACCCACCAACGCACCCCCTTGGAGCTGTACACTGCTGGCCAGGACCTACACACACAACAATTTGGAGGTAACATGCTGGGCCAGTCCTCTATGCCCACATTCCTGGCGTGTGTACGCCTCGTATCCAAGTTTTCCTGCTGCCGTAACGGGGTACGTGTGGTACAGATCGTACCCACGCATGTATGCATGGGTACGGTCCGTACCTGAGTACTCATGGGGACGTAGGTGTACGCACCGTACCCACGCATGTATGCGTGGATACGGTCCGTACCTGAGTACTCATGGGGCCATAGGGGAAAGCACCATACCCACGCATTCATGCGTGGGTACGGCCCGTACCACTGTTGTCATGGCACCGTAGGGGTACGTGGGGTACGCACCGTACCCACGCATTCATGCATGGGTACGGTCCGTACCACTGTTGTCATGACGCCGTAGGGGTACATGTGGTACGCACCATACCCACGCATGTTGTTCTCACCTTCTGCGGCGTGTGCATCGGGTGCGGTGCACCAGGTCGTAGACACGTACGATGGGGTTCATGGCTGTACGTCATGTACCGGGGCTCCGTGGCGTGGTGGTTCGCGTCGGACTCTGCTTTTCCGGCTGTGTTTGGCTCCCGTAAAAAAAGAGCCGTACGGAGTGACGTAGGGACGAATCGTACTTGCTGGGCCGGAAAACGCTGGTGAAATACGTACGGACATCGCGTACAAGCAGATCCGGATCGGAATCGTGGGTATTTTTTTGCTGTACGGTCTTTTGTACGATTCGTACAGAAAAAGGCTTTCTGTACGAATCGTACTTCCTAGGTTGTAGAATGAGTTTACCTGGTACGAGTCGTACGGAGAAAATGCTCCATACGACTATTCGTAGGGCCTTTTTACAGGATCGGAATCGACCCCTTAGAATTTAAGTTTGTTAGCTGGCAGGCTCCCCTACCCTCACTGCTGAGGAAGTACATTAAATACTTTGTTGCTTAATACCTGACGGGGAAACAGTAATGTTTTTACTTTGTCACCAGACTGAAAGGGTGCTGCGTGCTAATAAATAGAATAAAAAATGTAAAACACAGACAGGCAGGACCTCTAACGCCAACTGCAAGCTAATTAAACCAGTTGAGCGAGCTGTGCTAAAGAAAACAAAGGCGCCCTGCCGGAAACACCATGAAGCAGACACCGCGTCGGAAAAAACCCATAAGTGTTTGCAATGCAGTAGTTCTCGCATTTGGGAGAGTTTAAGCTACTGTCATTGTAAATGACAATGCCTTTTAGTTATCGGTTTTGATAATTGGCACATAAATGAAAGGCATTGTCATTTACAATGCCAATAGCTCAATCTCTAGTAAATGCGAGACCTCAACCACAACAGACACTTCCAGCACACCCCCAACTAAGGCACAGCACACACCTCGTGGCACGCACACTCAGGGGGATGTAGTCACACCCACAGGGTCTGGGGGCAAACGGCAGCCACGCAGCCACAGTCAGAGTCCGCAGTCCTCACGACCCACTTCCTCCAAATCCACTCCCCTTAGCTCCCCTGGCAAAAAGTCACCCAAAGATACCTACATGGCTAGTCTGTCCCTCAGCCCAGCCAGGGGAGTTGAGTCCCCCCCGTGTCCACCACCTTCCCCGAGAGCGCTGCACCCCATCCCTCGGACAACCTACCTCTGTTGGCCCTGGTGTTCCTTCCGGTGCAGGGGTTCCTCTGGTCGCCCTGGCAGCAGTGTGCAGCGAGCTGCTCACCACCACCTTTGGCGCTGCCCCACCCCCTGTGGTGGATACGTCCAGCCCTGCACCCACCACACCTACCCAACCCACTCCTGTCCCTGCGGTGCCTGGTACTCCCACTGATGATGCCCCCCCCCGGTCGACAAACCTTGAGGTGACTTTGTGCAGGCAAGGTAGGGGTGGACACAGTCGCATACGTCCACCCTTGGACTCGAACTATGGACTGGCCATTGGCCATTGTAAATAGTGTTTTCTTACAACTCTTTTTTTTTGGTGTGCTGAATAAAGCCTTTTCATTTAGTTTCCACACTATTGCATTTCAGGTACTTGATGTTGGTGATGAGGCCCATGAAGTTGGTGTTGTGGTAATGTGTTAGGGTTCTGAGAATTTTTTTTGTATGATGGTCATGAGGTGGACCGTGGTATCTGTGTGCCATCACAATGTCTCTGAAAATATTAATTGGTAGTGTGTGTTCCTTTGGATTGTGAGACATTGTCCCAAGGAGTGTTCCTTCCTCTGTGGCACCTGACATGTTCCCTGCAAACAGTTGCACAATTGTTGTGCTGACCTGTGTCATCATATCCTTTGTTGGTGACGGATCCCTTCAACAATGTCCATGCATGCTCACCGATGTCTGCTGCTGACTCGTCTGTGCCATCCTTGCCAGTCACTGTACTTGTGTTTTGTGTATGTAGGAATGGCATCAGGGACCAATTGCCCCTTTTCAGCAATATGCATGTGTGTAATCAAGGCCTAACACACAAATGGCACGTGTAATGCAGGGTATTTGGGCACCTGACTCACAATTGTGGGCATTGTATCTAGTCGCAGTGAACCCTATTCCTTACATTAGAGACAACATCTGGGTGGCTGGACCAGCACCTGGAAATTCCTATCACTCCTGTGATGTGCGTGACAGTGTGTGTTCCCCTTGGCTAACTTATTTTAGTATGCATTTCCATGACTATACAGTCTGTTGGCATGAAATCAGGGTGTGTATTGTGGGGCATCCGCCATGGGTGGGTATGCATGTGTTTTATGTCCTCACACCCACATGTGGTTTGTCATGCAGTGTGTGAATGACATCCATCCTCCTGGGAGTGGGGCACTGCTGAGAGTCCTGTGCACCCTCCCCTCATATGTCTGGACACTGCTGGGAGTCCTGTGCACCCACCCCTCATATGTCTGGGCACTGCTGGTAGTGATATGCACCCACCCCTCATATGTCTGGGCACTGCTGGGAGTCCTCTGCACCCACCCCTCATATGTCTGTCCACTGCTGGGAGTCCTGTGCACCCACCCCTCATATGTCTGTCCACTGCTCGTAGTGATATGCACCCGCCCCTCATATGTCTGGGTACTGCTGGGAGTCCTCTGCACCCACCCCTCATATGTCTGGGCACTGCTGGGAGTCCTCTGCACCCACCTCTCATATGTCTGGGCACTGCTGAGAGTCCTCTGCACCCACCCCTCATATGTCTGTCCACTGCTGGTAGTCCTCTGCACCCACCCCTCATATGTCTGGGAACTGCTGGGAGTCCTCTGCATCCACCCCTCATATGTCTGTCCACTGCTGGGAGTCCTCTGCACCCACCCCTCATATGTCTGTCCACTGCTGGGAGTCCTGTGCACCCACCCCTCATATGTCTGGGCACTGCTGGGAGTCCTCTGCACCCACCCCTCATATGTCTGTCCACTGCTGGGAGTCCTCTGCACCCACCCCTCATATGTCTGGGCACTGCTGGTAGTGATATGCACCCACCCCTCATATGTCTGGGCACTGCTGGGAGTCCTCTGCACCCACCCCTCATATGTCTGTCCACTGCTGGTAGTGATATGCACCCACCCCTCAAATGTCTGTCCACTGCTGGGAGTCCTCTGCACACACCCCACATATGTCTGGGCACTGCTGGGAGTCCTCTGCACCCACACCTCATATGTCTGGACACTGCTGGGAGTCCTCTGCACCCACCCCTCATATGCCTGGGCACTGCTGGGAGTCCTCTGCACCCACCCCTCATATGTCTGGGCACTGCTGGTAGTGATATGCACCCACCCCTCATATGTCTGGGCACTGCTGGGAGTCCTCTGCACCCACCCCTCATATGTCTGTCCACTGCTGGTAGTGATATGCCCCACCCCTCATATGTCTGTCCACTGCTGGGAGTCCTCTGCACCCACCCCTCATATGTCTGGGCACTGCTGGGAGTCCTCTGCACCCACACCTCATATGTCCGGATACTGCTGGGAGTCCTCTGCACCCACCCCTCTTATGTCTGGGCACTGCTGGGAGTCCTCTGCACCCACCCCTCAATGTCTGTCCACTGCTGGGAGTCCTCTCCACCCACCCCTCATATGTCTGGGCACTACTGGGAGGCCTCTGCACCCACATATCATATGTCTGGGCACTGCTGGAAGTGATATGCACCCACCCCTCATATGTCTGTCCACTGCTGGTAGTGATATGCACCCACCCCTCATATGTCTGTCCACTGCTGGGAGTCCTCTGCACCCACCCCTCATAAGTCTGGGCACTGCTGGGAGGCCTCTGCACCCACCCACACACACCCATGGAGCTGTACACTGCTGGCCAGGACCTACACACACAACTATTTGGAGGTAACATGCTGGGCCAGTCCTCTATGCCCACATTCCTGGCGTGTGTACGCCTCGTATCCAAGTTTTCCTGCTGCCGTAATGGGGTACGTGTAGTACGGACCGTACCCACGCATGTATGCATGGGTACGGTCCGTACCTGAGTACTCATGGGGACGTAGGTGTACGCACCGTACCCACGCATGTATGCGTGGGTACGGTCCGTACCTGAGTACTCATGGGGCCGTAGGGAGAAAGCATCATACCCAATCATTCATGCGTGGGTACGGCCCGTACCACTGTTGTCATGGCACCGTAGGGGTACGTGTGGTACGCACCATACCCACGCATTTTGTTCTCACCTTCTGCGGCGTGTGCGTCGGGTGCGGTGCACCACGTCGTAGACACGTACGATGGGGTTCATGGCTGTACGTCACGTACCGGGGCTCCGTGGCGTGGTGGTTCGCATCGGACTCTGCTTTTCCGGCTGTGTTTGGCTCCCGTAAAAAAAAAGCCGTACGGAGTGACGTAGGGACGAATCGTACTTGCTGGGCCGGAAAACGCTGGTGAAATACGTACAGACGTCGCGTACAAGCAGATCCGGATCGGAATCATGGGTATTTTTTTGCTGTACGGTCTTTTGTACGATTCGTACAGAAAAAGGCTTTCTGTACGAATCGTACTTCCTAGGTTGTAGAATGAGTTACCTGGTACAAGTCGTACGGAGAAAACGCTCCATACGACTATTCATAGGGCCTTTTTACAGGATCGGAATCGACCCCTTAGAATTTAAGTTTGTTTGCTGGCAGGCTCCCCTACCCTCACTGCTGAGGAAGTACATTAAATACTTTGTTGCTTAATACCTGACGGGGAAACAGTAATGTTTTTACTTTGTCACCAGACTGAAAGGGTGCTGCGTGCTAATAAATAGAATAAAAAATGTAAAACACAGACAGGCAGGACCTCTAACGCCAACTGCAAGCTAATTAAACCAGTTGAGCGAGCTGTGCTAAAGAAAACAAAGGCGCCCTGCCGGAAACACCATAAAGCAGACACCGCGTCGGAAAAAACCCACAAGTGTTTGCAATGCAGTAGTTCTCGCATTTGGGAGAGTTTAAGCTACTGTCATTGTAAATGACAATGCCTTTTAGTTATCTGTTTTGATAATTGGCACATAAATGAAAGGCATTGTCATTTACAATGCCAATAGCTCAATCTCTAGTAAATGCGAGACCTCAACCACCACAGGCTGCTTGGAATGGGACGGGCTTCTTGAAAAGTGAAAGCACGCATGGCGCGCAGAATGTTGCAGGAAAGCATATCGTACCTGCAGTAGGAGAAAGGTATTAAAGAAAATATTGTGCTTACAGACTTAATTAGACATACCCTGTAACAGCAGAGGTAAAAGCGCCAGTCCTCATTTGAGGTTACAAATGAAGACAAGGCAGTACTAAGGAGGGACTAACAAGCCTTTCAAGGAATCAGAAGCTCTAATTTATGAAGGACAGTGACACAAGCCAATGAAAAATATGGGCAGAAAGTGGGCAGGGCTTCAAGTCCATACTGCAATACAGCATGGCTCGCAGAGCAGCGCATGCGTTGCCCAGGCTCGACCAAAAAAACCTGCAAAGGAAGAGGCAGGTTGGTAGGAAACTTTGGGACTCGCAAATGCAATGATGATTGTGTGGAAATATGGATTTTTATGATCAGTTATGTCCCCTATCTTGGACCCCAACGGTTTCATGTATAAATCACAAGTACATGTATGTTCCCTCCAGTTCCAGTTATGAAGACGCAAATACATGTGCGTCCACCGTTAACATGTCCTCTTTCAGATCCGCCATGAATGGGCCGGATATTCCATTCCTAAGTACGAAAGGCCACCGGCTTTATATGGTTCACTTATGCCATTTTACAGTCCAGGCAAGTAGGCCCTGATTCTGCCATCAAGCTTTTCCTGCCTTCTGCCTCTGAGAGCTCCAGTCTGAGCCTGCATCTGTATCCATGAACTTTGTCCTCATTCTCTGCGCAGCTAACGGTGCCTGACATCAGCTTGTAGCCTGCCAAAAACTGTATTTCACCTTCGAAATTATCTGCTCCGCTCCCTGCCCAACGCATTCCTGTCTGATAGTTTAAGTAAACATCCTTCCAGCTACCGAGCAGAGGCCCGGCTTCTCTGTCTTTATGCAAGTAATTCATAGCCCTATTATTATGGAAGACTTCTGCCCTCGCATCTAGTGTAGACACTTAGACGCTTGTACACGCACTAACAGTCAGTATAGTCAGTATAGAATAAGATTCTATTCTAAGAGACCTCTCTTTTGGATAACATAGTTCTTTAAACATAGGATGTTAGATATGATTTGGGATTAGGTTGACTTGACCCTCCAGACATCTGTCGCCACATGTAGAGTTAAATGTCAAATCCCCTTCACCTCCTAGTCGCACGTCAATCATACGTCATGCTGCTGCGCGTGCATTTCTGTCAAGTATTTCTGCTGACATTGCAAAATTCTTTCATGGAACCACCCCATTATGACATCATACCTGATGACGTTCTTTAGTTACACCCAGTTACGCCTACTTTTGCTACGCATGTATGTTTTATCTTCACTATCAATTGTTACGCCTCCTGCATTTGCTTCACTGTAATGCCTATTGTATAAAAGTGATTACTTATCAATAAAATATGTACTTCACTTCCTGAACCTCCGTGGTGATGGAACCTGGAGTCAGCGATTCGAATCGTCCATTGGAATAAAGCCCATTCCGAACCTCTTATACCACGGATTCTGCCTCTTATTTTACTGAGCTATTTTATTAAGATTCTGTATCAAATTAAGTCCCGGTAATTAAATTATTTACCACATGAATGGCGCCCGAATAGGGACACTTTCTCATCTCACGCGCCGGCGGTGCGTTGCAGGCCCGGTCTCCTGCCACAGCTGGACGGACAACAACGCGTACCAGCAGGATTTCCTGTATCTCCCTCCGGTCAATCGGGGGCGACTGAGGCTGCGATCAACACCCAGACGAGGCGGTGGGAAGTGCGAAGTATCCCGACCAGAGCCTAGCTGAGAGAGCAAGATCCGAGGTATACAGAGGCCCACCAAGTTCCGAAATTCCGAAGTTCCGAGGTTTCCGATGTTCCGAAGTTTCCGAAGTTTTCGAGTCGAGTCCAGTCCAGTTCAGTTCAGTTCCGTTCCGAGGCCTTCCGTTCCGAGCTACCCGGTGAGTACCATTACTGGGGAGGCGTTCTGGCGTGCACATAAGTTGTGCCGGTCCAGACGGGTTTGGGTACACAAATCCGGTCTGCACTGTTTTAGCAGTGTATCTGTACTGTTTAGCAGTATATCTAGTATATCAAGTATATAAATTCAGAATAATTCCGTTAATGTCGAGGATTATGTCTTGTGATTAAGTTTTCTTAGATCGTCATCATCATTGTTGCTCATTTAAAACGTTAAATGTTAAATGTGTTAATACGTCCTGCATATTGTGGTGTGAATGACTGTTCATTATTGTGTTTATTGTATTAAGTTTGTTCAAGACCAAGTATCAGATCAGTTCTCAATATGCCGCTCTTCTCGAAACTAAGACAGATCACAACTAGAAAAGGGGTACTCGAAGAAGCTGTTCCCATTCCTCCTAGGGACACTCCAGGGTACTTCATGTATCATAAGCATGGCCTAGACGCCATATTGTTTCTTGATCTATGGGTAGACTACACTAAGGAATTACCAGAAAGTCAGAGGTGGCCCGCAGCTGGGACCTGGGATGCAGATTGCATCGTGAAAGTAGAGGAAGAATTATGGAAAAGGAAAGCCAGACAGTCACAGAAAGACGCCATTGAATTATGGCGTAAAGAATCGTATAGACGCACAGAAAAAGCACGTAGACAGGAAGAGAAGAGTAAGGAAAATTCAAATAAAGTCCGAGAAAATCTATTAATTGAAGAAGGTACACGAGTGAAATCAGAACAAGTAGACAGACAAAGAAATGCCCTTATGAATGGTATGTATCCCCTTCTGGCCGAGGGATTACCTAAGGCTACTCCGGAGATACCAAAAGACTTGCCGCCCCCATTATTCCCAATAAAAATGCATCCTAAGGGGCATCCTAGAACAGCAGAAGATGTTTTTCTTTCCTCATATTTAGATGACGCAGCTCCCGAGTATGCTAACTCCGCCCCACATAGACCGTCTGCCGGGGAGTTTCAACGCCAAGATCCAGTATCTGTATCCCTACAGCATCAAATCCTGACACAAGTTCCGGCAAGCACATCTGTTTCCACATCTGTTCCTACAGCCGCTTCTACAGCTGTGTCCACACCTATAGTTGCTGTATCGCGTTCAACGAATCCTTTCACGCACGATACCCCAGACGGGGCTACCGGAGGTGCTACCAACATTTCTTCTACGCCACCCAGAATAAATAAACTTACTTTTCAAGAATCAGCACATCCACGTACCCCCAAACTCATAAATTCCCGCACGCTTAAGGAACTTCTTGTAGATTGTAGATATGACCCTGTGCCCGGAAAAGAGGACGAAATGATCCTGGCATCATTACGTATCAGACGAGCTGCGGTGTATTTAGGAAAGCTACCAGGAATGACTATGCATCTAGACAATATATATCATTTTGTCCAAACAGGGCGAGATTCTGAATGTATTTACAGAGCTATGGAATACCAGAAAGTGGAGATACAGGGGGAACTGTTACGTTTCCTCATAAACTGTGTGATCAGAAATCAAGACCGACCGGGGGTAGATCCGGAAATAATGCAAACCCTTACCAGATGGAGCCAGAATATATCAGAGGGGAGACATGACAGGCAAAAATGTATAATAGCCATGTGCCGAAAGATCCGTAAAGAAATAGAACGCTTTCACGAAGAGAGATTAGTGGTAGATCAGTTTGAACAAAATGAGGAGGAGGAAGGATCAGGACTGCCCACAGGACAGTCAGAAACCATAGCCTATGTAGGTAGAGGAAGATCTTGTAATAGTACTAGATGTTTCACTGACCCGATACGTCCGATATGTTCAGATAATAACAGGAATTTCCAAACACCTATAATGAATATAAGGTCCCCCGAGCATTCGTTCCAAGCCGCTGACAAATTACTCCGAGAACGAAGGGGTTATCATTTACTCGATTCTATGGATGAACAAGAATTAGCCAGGTCAGCCGTTCATTGGGTTGACAGTCCCGGAAAATATGGTGATGATACAGTAGCACACACATTTTTGAACCTCACCCCAGATGAACAGCGTTTAGCTGGGATTTATATGATTCAACAACTTCTCATACTTTATCAAAGTCAACATTCCGATCCTGGTCTTTTACCTGATATATTGACTGAATTACTCTCGAATAGATGGAGAGGTTCAGGTACTAAGTTAATTAGAGATATACTAGAATCAAGAAAGCAGTACATTCTTTTCGTATGCCCAGAACATGTCTCACTGCCCATCAAGGAAAGAACGACGTATTACATGGACAGACAGAATCCCTTACGAGAAGTACACCCAATAAAAGGCGAGGACAATGAGTTTAAACGTGTATATGTATATACGCCCATATCGAAAATAGAATTGTTAGAAATGAAGAAAGTGGTACCCAGTCATGACAAAGACCCAGCGGGTTTTCACCGAGAAATTAAAGACATGTTACTCATGGGAGAGTATACCTATCCCGACATTATGACAATATTAAAGGTATTAATGCCTGCTGGCATTTATGAAAAACTCAAGGAAAAAGAGTGGGAGGTGGGAGACCAAAAGATAGACTGGACAGCATTAGAAAATGAAGAAAAGGCCCGAGGTCCAGGTTCGGGGCTTGGGGATAAAACTAAAGCACTACCAGGTTTACTAGTACAGGTACTGCCACGTTTATTAACCACGAAAAAGGAAGACTGGGGTGCAATCTCAGCCTGTAAACAAAAGCAAGATGAAGACACTAGTGATTTCTATGCCCGATTCGAAAAATGTTTTGGTATAAATAGTGGTATAAAAGCAAGTAGCGAGTCATACCCACATCTGTTTGTGACAAAATTAGTTGAAAATTCCTTGCCCCAGGTGAAGAACAGAGTATTAAAATTCGAGAGTACCTGGCAAGGTAATACCCCATCACAAATGTTACAAATGTTACAGTACCATTACAATAGAATTAGAGAGGAACAAGAACATGAACAGAAACGCATGAAAGACACAAAAATGAAAATGCTAGTCTCCCAGACAATTCCAGCTGAAGGTCATAAAAAGGGTACGACACAGTCCGGTGATTCAGCAGGACCTGTAAAAGGGACATGCAACTATTGCAAACAACCAGGTCATTACATACACGACTGCCCAGTCCTGAAGCGTAATATCGCCACAGGTAAAACACAAGAAAGACCACGGCCACCTAGACAGGATCAGAATGAACAAGGAGCACCGCAGCATGCACAGTCCATGCCAGCTCCACAACAGTCTATACAGTTTGTGCCAGCCGCACCAGCGTTGCCTGTTGCTGCCACACAAACCACGACACGACAGCTGTACCAGACCGCACAGTATGACTATCCTGATTATCAACGATACGCATGAACCAGCCTAGAGAGGGAAGTTGACTTACCCCTTATCGAGGTCCCTGTAGACCAAGAAGGACCTTATGTACATAGTGAACTATTAGGCCAGGATAGAAAATTTTTACTTGATACAGGGGCAAGTCGAACAACTATAAAACGTAGTGAAGTTCCAGGGGCACCCCTCTCAGGCTCACAGAATATTTCCCTTGTTTTTTCAGGAAAACCTATTGTTAATGAAGTATCACAGCCTCTTCCACTTACGATAGGACCCTTGACCCGAACTACAGATTTATTGCTTACTAAATCATGTCCAGAAAACCTGTTAGGTATAAAAACACTGAAAGCTCTAGGAGCTATAATATGTTGTTCTCCGGAAGGAGTAAGATTGTTTTTACGTGATTTCAAAGGTCACTATGTGTCTCGAGACATGGATCCCCGACTGCAGACTTTACCTACACATTTATGGGCACAAGGCCCTACTGATGTGGGTTGCATGAATATTACACCATATCGGGTTACACTAAAGGCAGGAGTGGTACTACCACGAATGCGACAATATAAGTTACCACCAGATGCTGTAGTGGCTTTACTGCAAATTATTGACGAGCTCATTGTCCAAGGAGTGGTTGTGGAAACAGACTCCAATGTATGTAATTCCCCGATAATTCCGATTCTTAAACGAACAGATCCAAAGGCCCCGCCAGTGTATCGATTGGTTATTGATCTGCGCGAATTGAACAAATGCATTGTGCCACAATTCCCTGTGGTCCCAGATATCTCGTCATTACTGACAGCTATTGATTCCGGAGCAACATTCTTTACTGTAATTGATCTCAAGAATGCCTTTTTCAGCGTCCCAATAGATCCGGAAAGCCAATACTTGTTCGGATTTAGTTTAAATGGACGTAGCTTTAAATTCACACGCGCACCTCAAGGATTTACAGAAAGCCCCAGCATCTATAGCCAAGCACTGAAACGAGAACTCGACAGTATCCACATGCCAGTCAACACTGCCCTGTTTCAATATGTCGATGATCTGCTGATCACCGCTAGAAACGAACCTGAATGCGAGAAAGCATCACTGACGGTATTACAATTTCTAGCCGAAAAGGGGCACAAGGTGTCCCCTTCTAAGCTGCAATTCTGTGTCCAGCGAGTTGTTTACCTTGGTCACTCGCTGTCCAAGGAGGGAAGGCAGCTTACACCAGATCGCATCCAGCTAATTGCAAATATGCCGATACCCAAGACACAAAAGGAGGTGCGGGCTTTCATAGGCCTCACTTCATATTGTAGGCAGTGGATCCCTCAGTATGCATTTTTAGCAAAACCACTCATTCAATTGACAACACAGGAGGCAGCCACATCGACTGTCCTCCCTTGGACTCAGGAACATACACACGTTTTTGAAAGTTTAAAGAAAGCTTTATGTCAAGCACCTGTCCTAGCAACACCATGTTACAATAAACAGTTTACACTCTTTGTTACAGAACGCGAAGGTACTGCTTTGTCAGTACTCACTCAGGAACAAGCAGGATCACACAAACCGTGTGCTTATTTTTCTAGTACATTAGATCCCGTAGCTCAGGCTTTGCCTGCATGCCTAAAATCAGTGGCAGCAACAGCTTTAGCAATCAGACAAAGCGATGCCATAGTATTAGGACATCCATTGACAGTACAAGTACCACATGCAGTAGAGGTTCTCTTGAACCGCACACAGACACAACACTTGACTATAGCACGACTCACCGGTTACGAATTAACATTGTTTCAGCCACATATAGAAATCAGACGTTGTAGTACATTGAATCCTGCCACACTGTTACCTGTAAAGGGAACAGACCCACTTGCACATGATTGTATTGAAGTTATCACTATCACGACGAAACCCAGACAAGATTTAACAGACGTTCCATTGTCAGATCCAGACCTGACGTTGTATGTAGATGGTTCATGTATGAGAACAGGTACAGGAGAGTTAGTGGCCGCTTATGCAGTCACAACAGACACTGAAATTATTGAAACAAATTGTATAAATACCTTGTCCGCTCAAGCAGCAGAGCTCATCGCTCTGACACAAGCCTGTATTCAAGCCACAAATAAAAAAGTCAACATATACACTGATTCACGTTATGCATTCGGAGTTGTACATGACTTCGGCGTGCTGTGGCGAGAGAGAGGTTATTTAACTTCTCACGGTGCCCACATTCAGCACGGACCCCTCATTCATGCCTTATTAGATGCAATACATCTACCCACTGCCATATCAATTATGAAATGTAAAGCTCATACGAAAGTTACTGATATCATTTCTCAAGGCAATGATCTAGCTGACAGAACAGCTAAACAGACTGCTCAAACTCAAACATCCGACATGACAAAGACAATAGTCCCGACGCCAACACATTGTATGACAGTTAAGGATCCCGCTCTTGACGTAATTGACATACAGACACATGCTACTCCAGACGAAATAAAGAAATGGACTGAATTAGGAGGGATCCAAACGGATCAAGGATGGATGACGAAGGAAAAATCTGTGTGGTTCCTTCCTGATTCAATGGTCCAAGTCATTATTAACACTGTACATAGTCCAGCACATCTAGGAGAAAAAGCTATGCTAGACAGCATCCAACACATTTGGTTCAACAAACATTTACGAGCAGCAGCTAAACAAAAAGTCCGTACCTGTATGATCTGTTGCCAGTTTAACCCAGGAAAAAGCATTCCCGTAGAACAGGGTGGATTTCAGCCTCCTGATCACCCTTTTGAAGTCCTCCAGATGGATTATATCCAGATGGAACGATGTCGAGGATTCAAATATGTTCTCGTAGTTGTCTGTGCTCTTTCCCGTTGGACAGAGGCATACCCGGTTTCAGATTACACTGCCCCGACTACTGCCAAACAGTTAGTTCGAGAATTCTTCCCACAGTACGGTTTACCACGTGTTGTCTACTCAGATAACGGCCAGCCGTTCTCATCCGAACTAATGAAACACGTTTCACTTTTGTTAGGTTATCAGTGGAAGTTTCACTGTGTCCGACACCCCGAGGCAGCAGGTCTTGTGGAAAGACATAATCAGACCCTGAAAATTAGATTGTCCAAAATTTGTAGAGAGAAAGGTGTCGACTGGGTAGTAGCTTTACCAGTTGCACTCTTTTACATGAGAATGGTAGCACACTCTCGAACAGGGCTATCCCCTTATGAGGTGATCTTTGGAAGACCACCGAATATGTGGGGGACGCCTATACCCCGTAAAATAACTGATGTTGACTGTAATATGCTGACAGATTACTTGGCTTCCTTGATGTCTGCACTACAATCTTGTCGTTCACAGGTAGCTGCAG
This sequence comes from Triturus cristatus, assembly GCF_964204655.1. Classification (NCBI taxonomy): domain Eukaryota; kingdom Metazoa; phylum Chordata; class Amphibia; order Caudata; family Salamandridae; genus Triturus; species Triturus cristatus. Next base: position 459,071,410 of record NC_140590.1, on the reverse strand, counting down.
CCTTTCCTGACAACACTGAGGTGAAACCCCATGACGTAGTTCCGGGGGATCTAGTTTTAGTGAGGAACTTTGATCGGAAGACTCAGCTGGATCCTAGGTGGAAGTCGCCGCAATTGGTCCTGCTCACCACAAGGACAGCCGTGAAGATCGAGGGCAGAAAAGGCTGGGTACATTCAAGTCATATCAAGAAATTTCATGGACTACCATCGGATGTAAATACCACACCTCGTGTGTCTTCGCCCATTGACTCAAAGCTCCCTTTGGTTGAACTCAGTAGCCCGGAACAATATAAATTAAAACTCAGGTCTAATAAGTCAGACAATTTGATTGTTTAAGTCCTCTCCAAGGTGAAGCGGTTGAATTTGTCTCTGACATGTATCCCTTAGACCTGAATAGAGGAAAAACCCGAAAAATGTTGAAACGACATGCGTACTGTAAATCACTGCGTAGTCATTGCACAGTGACGTTATTAATTTTGTTTTTCTTAAGTCTTTTAATAATTACTGCAAGTATATTGTTGCACATATATTATCCTATTTCTAGACATGTTTATAATGTTACTGCTGAACATTCTTTTAGTGAATTACCTCCGCATGAATTGTCATATAGATTTGCGCTGCGCAATAACACGTTTATTAGTATGTTACATCATTCCCATCAGGTTAGCAATGCTACAAATTGTTGGATATGTGGCCGACTCCCTCCCTATCAGAATTATAAAGGAATTCTACCTCTCTTTCCATACCCGTTCACACACAACGGCTCCTGTGGAGCATGGTTTAGTTTAATTAATTCCGCAGTTTACCAAGACAACGGGGTATGGGGAAATCTGAACTTAGTTTTACTTAAAGTCTGCCACCCCAACAAGGAGGGACTCCCCAAAAGAACAGGAACTGATCTAGAAAACGAAGTGTATGGATTAGGTAATTTTACGCTTAATCTTATGATCCTAAATGTCGAATCCGAAGCTACTCCAATTTTGCCCGCCATGTCAGTATTTCCAGTAAAAGGTGAATTATGTGTAAGAAAGAATGGTTCCATACATATGGGCCATAGTAGATGCACCACTGTAATAGAATTTAGTGATCAAGGCAAGTCGACATTTAGAGCTTCCCGCCATTCCTATTTTATATGTGGTCAGACGGCATATATACGTCTGCCTCTAGATTGGGATGGTACCTGCTACATCGGATTCCTTTTGCCACCTGTTTTTCTAGCTCCTCCTGATTATCACAGAAATATTCATTTAGTACAGAATAGAGAAAGGAGAGATCTCCCAATAGTCGATTACACTGAAACAGCATGGGAAAAATACACAGATTTCAATAAAGGTCTCTTTCCCTATATAGGTACCGTCACTAATAGTAAGCTGATACGTAGATTAACTAGAACCCTTGAAGCAGTAGTGAACGAAACTATTTCCGCTTTAGGCAATTTAACAGAAGAGCAGTCTGCTATGCGGATTGTTGTGCTTCAAAATCGTCTTGTCCTTGACGTCATCCTGGCCGATAGGGGCGGAGCTTGTAGGGTCATCGGATCAAGTTGTTGCATTTTCATACCAGAAAATTCGCCATCTGTATATAAAGCCATAACTCGTCTTCATAAGATTGTAAGCCAGATACACCAGAATCCAGGCACCTGGACTTGGTCCGGTTGGTTTTGGAGTGTATTATATACCTTTGGATGGAAGGTCCTATCCTTCCTAGGTATTGGCTTTCTCATACTATTCAGTTGCTGCTTATGCCTACAATGTGGACCAGCGATTTGTGGTCTGTGTGCCACATCGTGTATTCCACCACCAAGATTTCGTTCGTCCCAGAAGAAAAAAGAAGAACAAATGATGCTATATGAACAGATCAATGGATTGATGAAGATTGATATCTCTTGACGGGCAAGTAGGGGACAAGGAGGGAATGTGGAAATATGGATTTTTATGATCAGTTATGTCCCCTATCTTGGACCCCAACGGTTTCATGTATAAATCACAAGTACATGTATGTTCCCTCCAGTTCCAGTTATGAAGACGCAAATACATGTGCGTCCACCGTTAACATGTCCTCTTTCAGATCCGCCATGAATGGGCCGGATATTCCATTCCTAAGTACGAAAGGCCACCGGCTTTATATGGTTCACTTATGCCATTTTACAGTCCAGGCAAGTAGGCCCTGATTCTGCCATCAAGCTTTTCCTGCCTTCTGCCTCTGAGAGCTCCAGTCTGAGCCTGCATCTGTATCCATGAACTTTGTCCTCATTCTCTGCGCAGCTAACGGTGCCTGACATCAGCTTGTAGCCTGCCAAAAACTGTATTTCACCTTCGAAATTATCTGCTCCGCTCCCTGCCCAACGCATTCCTGTCTGATAGTTTAAGTAAACATCCTTCCAGCTACCGAGCAGAGGCCCGGCTTCTCTGTCTTTATGCAAGTAATTCATAGCCCTATTATTATGGAAGACTTCTGCCCTCGCATCTAGTGTAGACACTTAGACGCTTGTACACGCACTAACAGTCAGTATAGTCAGTATAGAATAAGATTCTATTCTAAGAGACCTCTCTTTTGGATAACATAGTTCTTTAAACATAGGATGTTAGATATGATTTGGGATTAGGTTGACTTGACCCTCCAGACATCTGTCGCCACATGTAGAGTTAAATGTCAAATCCCCTTCACCTCCTAGTCGCACGTCAATCATACGTCATGCTGCTGCGCGTGCATTTCTGTCAAGTATTTCTGCTGACATTGCGAAATTCTTTCATGGAACCACCCCATTATGACATCATACCTGATGACGTTCTTTAGTTACACCCAGTTACGCCTACTTTTGCTACGCATGTATGTTTTATCTTCACTATCAATTGTTACGCCTCCTGCATTTGCTTCACTGTAATGCCTATTGTATAAAAGTGATTACTTATCAATAAAATATGTACTTCACTTCCTGAACCTCCGTGGTGATGGAACCTGGAGTCAGCGATTCGAATCGTCCATTGGAATAAAGCCCATTCCGAACCTCTTATACCACGGATTCTGCCTCTTATTTTACTGAGCTATTTTATTAAGATTCTGTATCAAATTAAGTCCCGGTAATTAAATTATTTACCACAATTGGGGTAACTTAGAAAGCTACATCTGAAAAAGAATGGCATTTTAAATCCAACTGCAATCTTCTGTTCTGTTGGAACAAAAGTTCATTGTAGCAGGTCGGTGGTGACATCCTCTCTCCATTCATGTAACCTGGATTTCCTGGCCTGTATAATTTAGAATTGTGCTGCCAATGGAGCTTCAAGATTACTGTTCGAGTTTCTTGCTTAATATGTTGTGGACTGTGATCTGGATCAAAGGGGTAAGACTGCTAATCCGCTGTTGCTACTGAGAACACTGATCCGTCACAGCAATATTGGCTGGTATAAATAATCAACGCACAGGGATGGGAAATGGGAGGCAGGCAGCCGTGGAAGGGGGCTCACACTGGAACATCAGCACCTGAAAGATTGAGTTTTACCTACAGCCTTATTATTCAGGCCTCTTAAACAGTTAATAAAAAGAAAACTAGGATGATGGGCAAAAGAATTCACAGACTTCCACTTCTCCAGGTATTTAGAAACAAAATAGTATCTAGTCACTAGTCGTAGTATCTAATATTTTAATGCACTAGGATAAAACCAGAAATACATCTGTGAGTGGAAGCTACCATCCTCTTTGCTTATCGTCGCCTTGAACCTCAAAAGTTCGACAAATGAATCATGATGCTTTTCGATAGTAGACACAAGGACTGTCCAGCCAACTATTAACTTTAACCTAGGACAGTATACCTGATCCCACACCTGCCTCTTGTGACCAACCATCGGGTGCATTGACTGTGCCGCAGCAGTTCCCATCCCATGCCATGCTGAAAAGTGCCCAAGTGTCCATTTAGATCAACAAGGAGTGTGGAAGAGGGGCTTGGACAATGATTGGAAAGGCAGTGGAGCAGGTCTCACGCAGAACTCATTTTAGAGAGGGAAAGGAAGCAATAGACAGCCAATGGTTTTCTTTCTATGCAAATAACTCTCTGGCAATGAGACTGAACTTGACATGGCAGAGAGAAAGAATACATGAAATCCTCGCTATTGTAGACAAAACTGTACTCTCATCGATGAGAGATGGGACTTTTGGAAGAGTGCCTTATTCTGTCAATGATGTATACTATAGATGAGAATCTACATGCATTGTAGCTGTTCTGATTGTTCATACTTGCAGTGTGATCAATCACACTGTGGCTAGAGTGTTCTGTAATAGGCCTAGGTGGATTTAGATGTTTATTTTCCACCTCCAATTTCGAAAGGGCTAGAAAAAATGTTTCAAAGTTATTTCCTGCTTAGTTTTAAAAATCTGACTCAATGGTGCAATTAGATTTTTGTTGGCTTAAGCAGAAAAATTACTTTGTAAAAATGCATTTTAGACTGCTTTTGCGTGAATGGGCTTAACACCTCCAGAGCTGGAATGCACATATTTGCTGTGAGAGTTAGCTACTCTGGGTCAGAGGACAATGGCTTGCCTCTGGGCTAAAGATAGGCTGATTGGGGTTAACTGTTGACCACTTAGCAGGGATTAGCTATCTGAGATCTGACAGGAACAGTGGGCAGAACGAAGGGCAGCTTTAGCACAACATCTTTTAACTTGGGTGTGCCGAGCAGGGCTTCTTCTATGCAACCCCACAAACCCGGTAGACAGTTAGGCTCAAGCTACAGTAGGAAGCAAAGCCAGTTTGTTTTGACCCAGTTAGGTAGGGAATGTTGCCACTAAGCTGAAGATAGGCCTGCCTTGTGGCAGCTGGGTCCCACCATCTTGAATCAGGGTCTCCTGGATAATTTTACAATTAGGCAAAGAGGAAGTGGGGTGGGGGTCAATGTGAGAAAATTGTTAGCATTGGGCAGTAGAATCTTTCCAATCACTGGTTCATGAACAGTAAAAATATGGCCTCCCCACCACACCCTCCTACCAACATTCCTAGACCTAGGAATATGTCATCTGAAGAAGATGTAACTGCTGGAAGAAGAATCCTGACTCCTGGCTCCTGCTGGAAGGAAAGGATTCACACAAGGACTCAAGCACTCCTAAATCCTGGAACTGAACTGCTCCCCAGTGGTCAAGTGGCTATCCCCCTGTTTACCTGCTTCAAGCACACAAAGCTCAGAAAGACCCCTGACTCCACAAGGGCCCAACTGACTAAAAAAGACTAGACCCTGCTGGAGATCCGGCTTGAGACAGACCTTGTGCCCAAGAGCCTGGCCATCAACACTTACAGGTCTCTCATAATGAGGCTATGATGGGCCTGGGATTTGAAGTCATGCATATGCAAATTGGGCAGTTTTGAATTTACGGAGACACTTTGTATAGGCGTTTTGAAACGTTGCATGAATTTATGTTTGCTACAAGCAGTATTTGTGGTTATAACAGTGAAATCAACAGTAGAAATCTGCGCAGCAGACCGTAAAACAGGCCCATAAACCTCCAAAATAACGGCCCACACACTATCTTATCATACCAGCCCCTCTGGCACTGCCTGACTGCCCTATTGGCCAGTCCGAACCTGTTTGAAGTCCAGCAAAAAATGAAATATCGTTTTAGATAATCTAATGCCATTAAGTTTCATACAATCTGATAAACCCCGATATCTTTCAAGTTGTTTACCCTCTTTGTCCACGCAGTCTGTCGTCCCCTCTGGGTTCCAGCTTGCTGGCTAATCCCTCCTGCTCCTAAACACCCATGTGCTTCCCTTGACTGTCTTGTGGGTATGAACGACATGCGGTTTTGTCTTACCTTAAGAGGAAGGCCCGACTCAAATGGCCTTCCCCTAGGTTCCCAACTTCGCAGTATATCCTAAGATATTCTGCAGCTCTGGAGCTGGCCTCAAAGAGGCAGCACCCAGCGCTCAAGCATGCATGCCTCAAGTATCGCAAGGCACAAAAACAAATGTAGAGTCTACCAGCACCAGCATCACTGCAAACAACACTAAAGGGGCATATTATCAAGCATGGCGTTAAAATTATCGCCGTGCTTGATAATATGCAGAGAATTCCAATAGAAGCCCATGTTGGCACCAGAACATGGGCTTCTATGGGAATTCTCAAGGGCATATTATCAAGCCCATTATCGCCGCTTTAGTTTTCTGCCGCTAAAGCGGCGATAATTTCAAACCTGTTTCTTGATAATATGCCCCTAAGTTCCAACAAGCTTCCTCAGCCCTTCATTCCAACCACCGTGGCGTAATTGTGAAGGCCACGCGCCCTCTCAGATTCCTGCCCGCCTTCCCTCGCGCGCCTCCTGACTTACCTGGGCTGAGTGAGCTTTCCACTGACAGTGAAATGATGTTTCTCCTCAGAGCATGCCTTAAGCATGGTGCTCACTTCTAAGAACACACCTGAATGAGAGAGTGGATCATATCCAGTGAGCGAGGGACCTCTCTCCTTGAACAATCTTCTTCCTTATTATTCTTATTTAAGTGATGACGGACATGTCTGGGCAATAAGGTGTTATCTCAAATGTAAAATTAGCTTGTGCTCAGTCAGAGGTTTGAACGTTCAGCAAGGCAACTCGGAGGGGGAAAAGCGGCATATTAAACCAGCGCCGGTTGCGCTCTGTGTCACTTGTGCACTGTTTCTATATTGCTTCGAGGCAAGATTTCCGGCTCGCGGCCTTGCCTCCTGAAGGGAAGAGGCGCAGGCATTCGGTGCAAGTTGTCTGCTGCGTCACTTCTTGTATAACCGGATCAGGACTAATTATACACCTGTGTGAGCCTCTTCCCCCTTCGCTTCTCCCTCCGCGCGGTATGTAGGAATGCGGCGTGCGAGTCACCTGACTCCGCGGGGACTAAGCGTTGCATGGCAGGAAGGTTCCTCACGCCGCTCTGCCATGGGCAGCGGCGAGTGATTATGCCACCAGTGTTAGGTAATAGGCACAAGGGCATGCAAAGCGATTATGCAAGTTGTGGCTAAGTGAAGGCATGTGTCACGCAGACATGCTTCCGTGTACACGTCTGTTGTGCTGATCTATGGCATGACACAACACTGGACTGCAAAAAGATGACTTCAGGAAGAGCGGATATGATCACATGCGGCATTCTGTGGCCAAAGACAAGGTTTAACCATAAGGCAGCAGCACCCCAATCTATGGGGGAGGATTGATGTTCAGTTTCTGCAGTACTTTGATTCTTATTTACATAACAATCCCAGTATAGTTTTTTTAAATAGGGCACACCATAAAATTTACTGTGGTTTGGCGTTTCCAAATATTAGGTTTTATTGCAACCCAAGTGAGTAGTAAACACTATTGACCTCCCAATTATGGCAGGTTGAGTCAACCCTGTCTACATTTGAACCATCGTCCTGTAGACAATCCTTCAGGAGTACTCGTCTACTTTTTACGGGTCAGAAACTGTATGGGTTGGTGATAGACTGAGGGGCACAATTTTTAAAACAACAGGCACCACTGCCATTCAGTTTAGCGTTGTGCACTTTCCAACCTTCAGAAGGACTAACGGCTAAGTTCCCCCTGACAGAATTGGAACTTGTGGGTTGTAAATTCTTGTGTCTGTTTGGGTGAGTATTTAGTTCTCCTACTCATTTTCCTTGTATCTCTGGGGACTCCTACTTAGATTTCCTTTGAACTTTACACTTATACTGCTTTATTGTGGTTTGTCAACTTTGCTAAACTGACTGGGAAAAGACAGTACCTGCACTGGTATTCTCATCTTTATGTTTGATCTTGTTGTGTCTTATGCTACAGAAGTCAATTTAGTTTTTCCCTGCTTGTTTCTTTTGTTTAAACCCGTGTGCCTCGGCTGTTTGTCTGCCTTCTACCACTTGCAGGAGAAATAGGCCTGTGTACCCAAAACAAGTGGCACACATTCACAGATTGCAACCTGCTGTGAAACATTGTTATTTAGTATCAGCAGGTTCATCTCAGGGCCAGTAACAATGGGCAAGACTGCAAATACCATGCAGCTTATCTTCAGGCCTCCTGATGGTCATCTTCAAGTCTCTAGATATTCCCCTCATCCTAAATTCCCTTAATCCGCTCCCTACCCGTAGGCCCTTTACCCAGTGAGAAGACCCAGATCCCAGAGTGCCCTGCTCAGCATCAGGCGCACAAGCTCTTGATTATGCTGATGATAGTCACTTCCCACTGACCGACAGGCTTCTGTAGGATCGTGGACTCCCTCCACTCTGGAGAGTACTGGTCCCCTACAGGGTCTCTTGGAATTACCTCACACTGAAGACCTGTGGCTTCCACTCATGCCCAAGTTCCTCGGGGTGCCACCCACTCTCAGTTTCCTAGCAAGGACCTTTCTCAGTTTATGTCCCTAAGACTCTAGGCTCACCCTCTGAGCTTCAAGGCTTCTGCTCACCCTCAGTTCCGCAAGCCTCCTGCTACCGTTTAGTGTTCGAGTTCCCCTACTCACCCTCAATCCCATGAGGCTCCGCCTCACCCTTAGTCCCATGAGGCTCCTGATCAGCCTCTGTTCCACGAGCCTCCTGCCACCCATAGATCCTTGAGTTCCCCTACTCACTCTCAGTCATATGAGGCTCCGACTCACCCTCAGTCATATGAGGCTCTGGCTCACCCTCTGTTCCTGGATGATCCTGCTGAGCCTCAGTTCCACGAACCTCCTGCCACCCTTAGGTCTTTGAGTTCCCCTACTCACCCTCAGTCCCATGAGGCTCCTACTCACCCTCAATCCCATGAGGCTCCGGCTCACCCTCATTCCCATGAGGCTCCTACTCACCCTCAGTCCCATGAGGCTCCTGCTTGGCCTCTGTTCCTGGATGCTCCTGCTCACCATCAGTTCCACAAGCCTCCTGCCACCTTTAGGTCTTTGAGTTCCCCTACTCACCCTCAGTCCCATGAGGCTCCTACTCACCCTCAGTCCCATGAGACTCCGGCTCACCCTCATTCCCATGAGGCTCCTACTCACCCTCAGTCCCATGAGGCTCCGGCTCACCCTCAATCCCATGAGGCTCCAGCTCGCCCTCAGTCCCATGAGGCTCCTGCTCAGCCTCTGTTCCTGACCGCTCCTGCTCACTCTCAATTCCACGAACCTCCTGCCACCCTTAGGTCTGTGAGTTCCCCTACTCACCCTCAGTCCCATGAGGCTCCTACTCACCCTCAATCCCATGAGGCTCCGGCTCACCCTCAGTCCCATGAGGCTCCTACTCACCCTCAGTCTCACGAGACTCCGGCTCACCCTCATTCCCATGAGGCTCCTACTCACCCTCAGTCCCATGAGGCTCCTACTCACCCCTAGTCCCATAAGGCTCCGGCTCACCCTCAGTCCCATAAGGCTCCGGCTCACCCTCAGTCCCATGAGGCTCCTACTCACCCTCAGTCCCATGAGGCTCCGGCTCACCCTCAGTCCCATGAGGCTCCGGCTCACCCTCAGTCCCATGAGGCTCCGGCTCACCCTCAGTCCCATAAAGCTCCGGCTCACCCTCAGTCCCATGAGGCTCCTACTCACCCTCAGTCCCATAAGGCTCCTACTCACCCTCAGTCCCATGAGGCTCCTGCTTGGCCTCTGTTCCTGGACGCTCCTGCTCACCCTCAGTTCCACGAGCCTCCGGCTCACCCTCAGTCCCATGAGGCTCCGGCTCACCCTCAGTCCCATGAGGCTCCTACTCACCCTCAGTCCCATGGGGCTCCGGCTCACCCTCAATCCCATGAGGCTCCGGCTGGCCCTCAGTCCCATGAGGCTCCTGCTCAGTCTCTGTTCCTGACCGCTCCTGCTCAGTCTCAGTTCCACGAACCTCCTCCCACCATTAGGTCTGTGAGTTCCCCTACTCAGCCTCAGTCCCATGAGGCTCCTACTCACCCTCAATCCCATGAGGCTCCGAGTCCGGCTCAGCCTTAGTTCCTGGAGGCTCCTCCTCGGCTTCATTTCCCCAGAGGCTCAGGCTGCTGTCCACATTCATTCCCTGGGGCTGCGGTTAAACCTCGGGTCCGGAGGGAGTCCTGCTCACAGATGGGCAGAGACCTGTGTGCACAGAACAGCTGCATGTCCGGGCTGAGGAGGAACCGGAAAGCTGTCTTTGCATATCTTTTGTGCATTGAGGTGCACTGGCAGAGCTTTGTTTCTGTGTGCTACGCTCAGTTGGCATTGGGGTGCACGTGAAGAGCTCAGTGTGTACAGTCTGCCAGCATGTCAAGGCTGAGGTGCACTGGCAGTGCACATGATATGTGCAGGCTATGAACGACGTCACTGGGAGAGTTTAGTGTACAGGAAGAGGACTGAGGTGTAACGACAGAGCTATGCTTACGTGCAATAATGTTGGTGTCGCATTGTAACTGACACCAAACTTCACTCTATTTCCTCTAAGTAAGCCAACCCCTGTTGTGGAAATCTGTCATGAATGTTAATTTAATGAAACCAAAGTAAAGATAAACTCAATAACGGAAAACATATCAATAAAACTTACTACAAAGCAAAAAATTACTTTTTAATTCCCGATAAAAATGAAATGTGTCGAAATAAAACCGAGAAGGGATATGCTTGGGACTGGGGAGTGAAAGACTGTGCGTTGGCTATGAAATATGAGATACCCCACTGGTAATGGCTGTACAGGAGCGCTTTGGATCCAGTCATAGCTTAGCACTCTACAGTGAGAGGGTGTAGTGCTGGCTTCTAGATGGTCTCTGAGATTTGATACAAATAGGCCTGGACCGATTTCCCAGAGTTCCGCTAAGCAGAACTCTGCAAAGTGACCAAAAAACTCCACCACACTACGCAGAGTTCTGCAAGCCGCGGAGTGCGTTAAGTTGCACAAGAGGGCGCTGTTTCTTTCTTCTGCTCGAGTAGATTTTGTACTCGAGCGGCAGCTTCCTCAACGCGAATGGATGGTTTCTCAAAGCGAGTGGTCGCGACAGCCCACGTTGAGAAATCTCGCTGGGAGGAGGTCTAGTGTTGGATTTTCCTCGCTCACCAACTTAAAGTTGGTGAGCAAGAAAAAAACTCCACATGCTCTGCTGAGCGCATAGTACAGAAAACTTCATAAATGGAGTGTAGTTCACCGGCCAAGCCTAGATTCAACTTAAGAGGAAAATACAGGCAAAACTCTGAGGGGTGAAAGAGGTTAGCACCTGAATGCAGAAGCTAGCTGTGTTTTTTAGGTTCTGTATGGGAATTGAGACATTGCTCTATCGGAAGTGAGAGGCCTGAGGTCGATCTTTGGGGATAAATAGGTCAGGTTAAGGGGATAAATAGGTCACGTTAAGGGGATTCCGAAATCACTATGGGCAAGTTGAACAGACTGGAATGTTAAATGGTAGCGGCAGTTTCAGTCGATAACCTTTCAAGTATTGCCCGGCGGTAATCGCCTCTTATACCATTCGATGATTAACCAACAAAAGAGGCAGGCGCCGGAGACTGGAAGGCAGGAAACAAAGTTTTATTCCGTCGGAGCAGAACACATCAGATCGGACAGCAAGGTATCGTCTCGAGGTGCTCTAACCACATCTCTGAGGCCTGGCCTCTTATACACAGGTTTATGACTTTATTGAAGGTTTATCATACATGGCACATTCTTGAGATCGCTTTGATACATGAAAGAACATCCTCAGAATCCCCACTTCAAGCTCGTTCCCACACATATCTACAGTGGAAGTCCCCACCCCACCCACAGTAGGAGATGGCTATCACACAGCTGGACATTCCGCCAATTCCCGGGGGTGTGTGCTACTGGTCGGGTCTCAGGGGGTGGGGGGCCTTGATCTACTGTAATCCCTTTGATGTGGGGTGTTTCCCTTACAGTAGGGGCAATAAAACTGCATCCGCAGGGCTAGGTGATGGCCTGGGATCGGTTCGGACAATCGGGCGCAGAGGAAGGGGGTTATCAAAGGGATGTATGACCATGTATGGGATGAAAGAAGGTGTCGGTCAGGCGTGGGATGTGGTTCCATGGCAGGGTCGCGCAGAAGGAGAGGGTTTATGGCCCATGTATGAGAGAGCGGGGGTGGCCGGCTCGCGGGGGGATGTTCGCAGCGCTAGAGGGACGCGCTGGCGATAGGCAAAGAGGTCATGGTGCCTAAAATGGCCGTCGCGCGTTTTCTGCGTGTGGCGCTTGGGGAGAGACAAGATGGCGCAGATAATGTTCAGTTACGAACTAAATTTCCACAGTCCTCCCTTTTAACATATCTCGCCAGCTTGTTTAGTTCGGATCTATCCCCATAATACCACAAACTTCTACCTCGTACAGAGCTCTCATATGTTCTGCTTCAAAGTTCAGAGTCTTAGGGCGGACAGGAATAATCTGACACAATTGTACATAATTACATGTAGTTGATGTGATAGGCGAGGAGGTAGCGCATACAAAATTACATCAGCTGCGTCATATGTCAGACCCGGAGATAGGAGGAGGGAAGCTCGCTTGAACACAAACATGATACCGTAAAGTAAAAAAAATGTTCTGGCAAAACAAGGAATATTACGTACATTACTTAAGGCCTAGACTTCGTGTGGATCAAACTAGGTAGCATAGTCATGTGCACGGCTGGTGTTATACAAGTGTCATTATACAAAGTTAATGTTTCTTAACTATCAGTGTACAGTTGGAAGTGACCGATGTAATATCATGAAAACTCGATTGGAAGATAGTCAATACGAAAGCGGTTGGGAGAGGAATTCAACTCAACATGAGTTACAGTCAGGGAAGGGAGTTCTTCTTTCCAGTGTCCTATTATAGCGAGCCATCACTGGTAAGCTCTCATTGTTCTTCTTCTTTCGTTGGCACTGTTGAGCACCGGCGGTGGAGCTAAGGTCCAGCTCAAATCCAAGTTTTCACGTAGCAGGGTGTGACCATTCATTGCTCTCGGATCACAGTCCTGTTCCCTAACTCATCTTATCATAGGTACCTTGAGGCGGGGTACCCGCATTTCGTTCTTCTTTTGTCAAGTCAAATTCAAAATCCCATATGAAAGAGGGGGGGGGGGGGAATAGGGGCGTGCTTTGGGAGGCCGAGGGAAGAGGGGGTGGAGTGGGATCGGATCAAAAAGCGGACCAAGGAGAGCAGAATCTTTTAGCACTGAGCCCATCAATCGGGCTCGACGGGCTGGGACTTCCGGCACGAGCTGATCAGTGAGCAGGGGGCTTTGGGATAGCCCTTCTTTCTATCGCTTTCCATGCTGAGAATGGTGCCTCGTCCCGCATCTTTTTGCTCCGTGGCTCCTTCTTGGTCGATGCCATAGATGTTCCATGATCCGCAGCCAGGCTGTGCGTCACGTCCGACCCCTCTCCTCCGATGACCGCATGCTATCTTTGAATGAGTACAAGAAACAAAATCTTAGAGAACTGGTAGGGAAGACGTTTACACACTTCATTCTCTCTCCCAACCCCAAGTAGTGGGGGAAACGTTTATCGGTCACTCTATGGTGGATGTCTATTAACTCTTATGTCGGTGTACGCTACTAACTCATTAATCATTGCTGTGGTGCAGGTTTGCGAGTGTTCCTGCAAATTTCCATCACCAGGTCTGCTAGGTGTTGATTCCTGTACCTTATAAACGTAGCAAGAAGTCTGACATCTATCAACTTCCTGGTCTATCAAAATTCGAACCGTCTTCTCCGGCAGAGACTCGTCTTTCTAACGCAAGCCCTGCTGATTCATATTTTTCTCCAGGGACTGCTAAGTTTATGAAAAAGTGCGAGGTGCTACTGTCATGGGCTCACAAATATCTGTTTCGGGGAGGAACACGCGCTAAACATTTTTCTTGCTGGAGACAATAGTTAACCTTTATCAGTTCTAGGCGATGTATCTTTAAAAACAAGGTCATCAGCTGTATTGCTTAAAATATAACTAGGACTATTCTGGAAGGACGGGGTGTTTAGGCGCTCTATTTCTGTGCAATGGGCGGGGCGATTCTGAGTGATGGAGGTGGAGTCGTTAGAGCCCTAAAACAACAAGAACCACTGACATATAGTTCCCGTTATAAGGGCCAGATTGGGAGACATCAGTCATCTTACCTGTCCTTTCTTTCTCAGCCAATTAAGTTCCATCATTTACAGAAAGGAGAGGTAGTAGTGTGGCAAAATACGGTCATTTTGCTTCTGTCAATTTGTTCGAACACTGTCGTTTTTAGGCCAATTATACATATACCGAGGAGGTACAGTGTTGTCATCTAATCAAAAGAGGGCAAGGGGGCCTTCAGCGAGGGGGAGAGAGAGAGAGAAAGAGAGAGAGAGAGAGAGAGAGAGAGAGAGAGAGAAAGAGAGAGAGACGTGCGCATCAAGTAGGCTATTGGGTACACGTACGACATAAAACGAGAGAGAGAGAGAGAGAGAGAGAGAGAGAGAGAGACAAACGTGTACGATAATAGGCCACTTGGTGTACACACAACATAGAGCAGCACGGGTCAGTTTTTCGTACAAAAACACAAGCTGGGGGAAAACATAAATTCAACGTTCACGTGCACACAAATACCGGATAGGGTGTAACAGTACATACATCAAGCACAGCATGTTTCTGGTGTAAGTCACCCTCCAATTTACTAGCTTCCGGGAGAGGGAGAGTCGTTTCTTAAAACGAGGAGTTACCATATTCGGGCTTATTTTCCCATCCCCTTGATCGATAGACAAGTATTTCAGTCATACAAAGATGTTCTCTCCAGCGACCCAGGCATATGCAATACATACACATTCATACCGTTCAATCAGGGCACATACGCACAGTCATACCATACAGTTTTTCACGTTCCCAGTGATGGTCTGCATTCCACGCACCATCTCACAGCGCATGTCTATGTCTTTCCCTACATGGAGCACAGTGCGGTCTATGTCCACTCCATTCTTCAGTCGGAACTCCGATGTAACCTACAGAGAAGAAAAGAAGGGGGGGGGGCAGCATTCAAAGCACATCAGCGCGCATAAACATGAAAAAGTTCTACTTACCACGTACCAGACTAGCTGCAGGAACGTACAATACCACAGATCTTGACTATCCTTTTCGCATTTTTCTTTCTGTCTACTATATCCTTCTTTTCTACTATACCAAAATTTCTTCATTTTTATTTTTCCCTAAATTCGAGTTCCCTCTTCGTGCATTTGTTTCTCAATTAGCCGTATATTATTGGACAAAATACCATACCTTACATGGATACAAATTTTCATCAATCCAAAATTCAGGCAAAGGGTCTGCATTATCTGTCTTCTATTGTTTGGGAATGACAGCCGTTATTCAAAACCTTACCAACCTAGACGATTGTTATGACGCTGATTCCATAATTCCTTCGAAAACCCTTTATTGTGAAAATGTCAGTGTACAAATACGGGCCTACAACCGTATAGGCCGGCCACGGTGCAAGAGGCGTCGAGAATCATGCGCAATACTACCTTAATGCGAAAATAAAAATAATCAATAATGAGAAGACCAGCATCAATAAGGTTGTCCGCATGTCCATTCAGTACCCTCCCTGTCCCCCGCCCGCCATGTGCAAAAAGACCGTATACATATCCCTTAACATCAATGCCAAGTGACCTGGAACGCCATAAGGAGTTGTAGGCCCCTCCTACATCGGCGCCATTTTGGGGCGAGGTCGGGTGGGTCCAGTGTACAGTCTAGATGTTTCCACTAGCTAACGGTCGGACCAGAATCCCTTTCGGCAGTCCAAAAAAAATTCCATTAATGCCAACAGAAAGAACAGACAGCATGAATCGTGACTCGAAGGTGGGGAAAGCAAAGTTGTTTCCTACCGGATCATGCTGAGGTTCCACCAGAACTGCTTCGGGTTGGTAGACTACAGTGTCTCCTGGTAATTCAAACAGAAACTGGCGTCAGCATGAGGGCACCACCATCTTGCAGCGACGCCGTGGTCCTTTCGGAGAGCGGGACAGCAGGCGTGTCTCTCCGCCGATACCCTGAATCAGTCTCTCTCACGGCACCAAACGGGGACAAGGTGGCTGCCGCCCGGGGCAAAGGCAAGGTAATGTGGAATGATCGAGCGATAGTGGCGGTTGCCCCCACCGGAAGTCCGCGGGAGTCGAGAGCCAATGACTCCCGTAGAATCTGCAAAGCTGAGAGGACGTCTTTAAGGGTGGGGCCCACGCCCGAGCAGGCAAGCTTCCGAGTTCCGAGGTAGCCCAGAGCCATCTTAGTGGACCAGGCCCGAATCCGAAGAACCGGCCGCCATTTTTGAGACTCCTGTGGCAGCAGCAGTTCTCCACCACGGCCACCAGAGTGGGTCCCCCGACCAACCAACTGCGGGGGCCCACTTTTTGGGTGGAACGCCAAGGGCAAACTTGGTGCAGAAAGGAACTTCCGCCCGGGTGGTCGTCCGGCAGGTGAAACGTCTAATGGCTGCCCTGCTGCAGCCGGCTGGTGAGTGAAGCGTCAAGGGGTGCCCTACTGCAACTGGTGAGCCTCCACCTGGGGAGGCGGGGGAGGCCCGTTCGCGTCGCCTCCCCCCCAGGGCACCCCACGCCGTCTTTCGGTGCTGTATTGTAGGACGGCCAGGCCGGCACCACAGCTTGCTGGACACCACCTCGATGCCGTCCGGGTATCGGCGCATCGTGTTGCCTCCGGCCTCTTCGCACAACGGACCGTCACTGATGCCGTCTCACAGGCGGATGGATTTTGTAGGCCCTTTTTATAGCCCAAAGCCGACTAAGAGACAGCAATGTTGCCACTTCGAAGAAGGAGGGGCGGGGACTGTGTTACGCGGACGGTGAATGCTTTGGGGGTGGATGTTGCAGCAGGCTGCCATGTAAATAGTTGTGTTTTAACGTGTTTTACCCTGTTGAAGTGTTACATATACCTATAAGTTATTAAAGCGTTTTAGTCATACTATTTTGTTGGAGTGTGGCATATATATGTTGGGAGGGAGCGTATGGAGGGGGCATATAGGCGATCGGAGGACCTAATAGTAATTCGTCATTCACTCGTTGCTTGGAAGGTAACTCAGGGTAGAGCATAGAGGGGGTCCTAACAGGGCACTGGCCTGACGTTTCAGATTCTTGTTTTTGTTTAGCTTCCTTTCTCTCCTTTATTTCTTCCTCTAACTTTCTAGTGACAAGATGAGCTGTCTTTCGTAGTTCTTTTTCTGCCTTTACTTCTTCTCTCTTTTTCCGTTGCGTTGCTTCTTTGCGCCACATGCCGATACTATCGAGCATAGTGGGCGTCGTTTTATTGCTACGTAGACCTATTTCTAGCGTTTCTATTTTATGGTCATCAAAGGATTCCATCAGTGGCCACTGACTTTCGGAGTCCTTCTTTGTATATTTATGCCATAGTTTGCTATAGGCTACAGCGACTAGTCCATATTTAGTAAACATGTCCTTATTAGGGGTGCCTTCCAGTGGAGCCGGATGGTTCATCTCTAATAAGCGGTCCGGGCAGACCCAACTACCAATCAGTGGGGAGAAGATAGGCATGACGGGTTACAACGGGGACAAAAGTCTGCACTACCTATCTTTTCACTGCTTGCAAAGACGAGACAGAATATCTCTATTCCACGTTATTTGTAAGCAGAGAATACCTCCAAAGAACCAATATCGAACAACCAGTGTTCGGACAATCAATCAATCAATGGTGAGAAAGAGATAGGCACGACGGGTTACAACGGGGGACAAAAGTCCGCGTTACCTACCCTTCACTATCTGCAAAGACTAGACAGAATATTTCTATTCTATGTTATTTGCAAACAGAGAATATCTCAAAAAGCACTATTCGTCAAAAACAATCAATGTTTGGACAATCAATCAGTGGGGAGAATAATAGGCACGACGGGTTACAAAGGGGGACAAAAGTCCGCGTTACCTACCCTTCACTATCTGCAAAGGGAGAGAGAGTATTTCTACTCTTCCCCGTTTGTAGGCAGCGAATATCTCAAAAAGAACAATCAAATAAGCAATACTAGTATTTTCAATAAATCAATCAATCGTTTCGCAATTTGTCGTGTTACACGACCTTACCCGGACCGCATGGACAGTTTCTCGTCTTCTGCCTCTAGCGCCCGATCGTCCTCTACTCTCCGTATTTGCCGCGGCACTCCTGATGGTTCCCAGTCAGGACCGTAGATCACTCGAGAGAGGTCTGCTCGGAACCAGTGAAGTTCGGATGATCGGCTGCCAGACGAGGGTCTATCGGGCAGGAGCTCTTCCCGATCGTTGCAGTCGTTCACTCTGTCGTTGGGACCTCTCTCATTGGATCCACGTGTCGCTGATGGGCCCCACGTTTGGGACGCCAATTGTTAAACGGTAGCGGCAGTTTCAGTCGATAACCTTTCAAGTATTGCCCGGCGGTAATCGCCTCTTATACCATTCGATGATTAACCAACAAAAGAGGCAGGCGCCGGAGACTGGAAGGCAGGAAACAAAGTTTTATTCCGTCGGAGCAGAACACATCAGATCGGACAGCAAGGTATCGTCTCGAGGTGCTCTAACCACATCTCTGAGGCCTGGCCTCTTATACACAGGTTTATGACTTTATTGCAGGTTTATCATACATGGCACATTCTTGAGATCGCTTTGATACATGAAAGAACATCCTCAGAATCCCCACTTCAAGCTCGTTCCCACACATATTTACAGTGGAAGTCCCCACCCCACCCACAGTAGGAGATGGCTATCACACAGCTGGACATTCCGCCAATTCCCGGGGGTGTGTGCGACTGGTCGGGTCTCAGGGGTTGGGGGGCCTTGATCTACTGTAATCCCTTTGATGTGGGGTGTTTCCCTTACAGTAGGGGCAATAAAACTGCATCCGCAGGGCTAGGTGATGGCCTGGGATCGGTTCGGACAATCGGGCGCAGAGGAAGGGGGTTATCAAAGGGATGTATGACCATGTATGGGATGAAAGAAGGTGTCGGTCAGGCGTGGGATGTGGTTCCATGGCAGGGTCGCGCAGAAGGAGAGGGTTTATGGCCCATGTATGAGAGAGCGGGGGTGGCCGGAGCGCGGGGGGATGTTCGCAGCGCTAGAGGGACGCGCTGGCGATAGGCAAAGAGGTCATGGTGCCTAAAATGGCCGTCGCACATTTTCTGCGTGTGGCGCTTGGGGAGAGACAAGATGGCGCAGATAATGTTCAGTTGCGAACTAAATTTCCACAGGAATGGAGAATAACTATGCAGACCAAGGGGCATGTGTACAAGGAAATGGCGCAGCCCGGCACTGTGCCAAATTTGGCAGCGCCATGCTCCAAAATTTACACAATGCAGGGATACGCCGTATTTACACCAATATGGTACACTCCTGTGTTTTCTCTAGCACTGGCACTAAAACTAGCTGCCTAGTGCCAATGTAAGCACCCTTGCACCATAGTGCAAGGGTGCATGCATTGCAGGGAATGATTGTTTATGTGCAGGAAGGTGTCCCGTCCTGCACATAAACAATCCATAATGGCGATTTGTTACTTCTATGTGTACTTGAAGAATGCAGCACACATAGAAGTAGCAAATCGTCATTATTTAATGATTGTTTATGTGCAGGAAGGGAAACCTCCCTGCACATAAACAACAATTCATGGCATTTTAGTCTTTCTATGTGTGCTGCAGAATGCAGCATACATAGAAAAAGCCAAAAAAACAGTAGAAATAAAACTATTTCTCCTCGAATCACTAGTCTAATGTCTGCTCTTGCATGGCTTTAATTTTTGGAGCAGTCTCAGATTTACACATCCTAGTAAATCTGATGCAGTGTCAAAAAGCAATGGGTGTTGTGGTGGAATGCCCACAGCAACACCCATTGCACGCCCCTTCCATGCAGATACCTGCGTGAAAGGGTGCCATATGTACGAAGCAGCAGTAAGACACAAAAAGTGGCTTAACACCACTTTTTAAATATGGAAGAGGGCATTCCACCATAGGAACGTCGTTAAAAGTGACTTTCCTGTGGCGTAATGCCCTTCGAAATATGCCCCCAAGTTTTCCAGGTTATGTTACACATATATATCCTGTTTCTGGCCTGTTTAATGCTGCTTAGAGCATGTGGTAAATGGGAGTGGGGCCTAGGGCAGGTGGTGAAGGTCAGGAAGCTGCTTGGTATTTGCCAAGCCATGGGAAAAGGCGGGAGGAACTTTGGGTGCTCTCTATGATGTTAGTGGGCCCTTGCCTCTGTCTGTGTTCAGTCATCTGTGTCACCTTCAGCTAGTCCTGGCTTTACAGGTGACAGCGATTTGTATACCGAGATTTATAAAAAAAATATGCGTACCTTGTTCAAAGTGAAACTACAAGTCCTAAAATGCAATATCAATTGGAGAAAAACTATGGAAAGTGAGCGGCCTTTTTACAAGGAGTGAGCGGATAGCTCAACGGGAACTGAGAAGCTCTTCTTTGGAGAGTCAGAGAATAGTCTTTGCTGCCCCTCAGTGCTTGCCAGCCAAGCTCCGCCTCACGCTTCTTACTTCATCATAGCTCCAGGACACCCCCCTCCTACTCACAGGCCTGCAGCTGCGCCAGCCGCCCTTTAAAGCACAGAGAAGCCTCTTTGCTTCATCGACGTCACTGCAGCCCAGGCATAGGCCCTGATTGTAAGTTACTCGTTAAATTCCGTGCTGCGTGTAAAAACCCCTGTTTACGCACGGGACAGAGTTGCGGATTGGTTCTATTGAACGCATCTGATAATTATCGAATGCGTTAAATGACAAAACATTAGTTACATTTTGGCAGGTCAAACCTGTTGCAATTTAACAGGGGAAAACACGGTATTTACCGTATCATGCTGCTTTTGGTGCGTTAAACACCTGCATGTTATCCACCATATTATCATATTAAGGTGTTCTTTATCGCACACGATAAATAACGTACCCCATGATATTATTTCCTTTCAGGGGCGTTAAATAACGCCTCACCTCATCATCTGTCACATAGTCTCACAAAGATCTTGATCAGCTGTGCCTCTAGGGGTCTGGAGTGGGCCCTAAATGGCTAGTCTCGGTAAATAGGTCTGGGGAGGGCCACTTCCCAAACCAGAGAAAGTTATTTTGGGCTTCCCTGCCTGCCTCTGCGCCCAACACCACCAGCAAGGGGGCAACCGTTAACTGGTCTGCTCAGCATCAGAGTTCCCGAATAATCACTATTATGGAGCGACGTCATGGATGCAATAAGAGCATGACAGGTGCGTTCACGACAATGAGCGGCGGTGTCACATACCCCATAACGTGCTTTTCTTTTTGCTGCCCCATTTCCCTGGGCCATCTTAGGCACAGGCACAAAGTCAACAATTAAAAAAGGTCCCACAGCTCTCTCCAGGCAGAAGCCTTTCAACCTGAGGTCAAATGGAACCATTGCAAATCCTATGCATTCCGCAGTACATTAAGTTTTCTCCTGGGCTTCTTTGAGAATAGTCTCAGCACCTTTCTCTCCCTCTCTTTGGTGTTGTATAATCCTTGAGTCAATGAACTTTGCCATATTTCTTGTCTCATTCGACCAAATTACATACAGTAATCATTTATTTTCCACTGTGATACTTTGCATTGTTCACTTGTATTACAACTTCAGAATAGATGTAATAGTGATTCCACGGGGGAAGCCTGAACTCAAAATGACCAACCTGTTGGTTTTAATGGGGTAACCTGACTTCAAAATGGCTTCCTTTCCTCGTGAGATATTATACCACCTCTTCAAAATGGCTTCCTTTCCTTGAGAGATATTATAGCACCTCCTCAAGATGTGTGTGTTTGTAGCCTGATTCAGAATGGCTACCACTCATACTGCTACCTTAAACTCTAAATGCAGCAACCAGTTTTAACAATGGACGCCACTCTACTGATTTTGAAAGAATTTATGTGCATTCTTTGAGAAGTCAGCACTCTGATTTAATTGATCGCCACATGCACCTATTGTTTGTTTAGGTTATTTAAAGGGTGTTTAAGAACTGCCCACTGGTACACTGGATGCCAGCCGGCCCTCTTTGTACATGTAGAGACAGAGTGGGATATTCTCAAGAACGTGTGATAACTACCCCAAATGTAGCTTAATGCAACTACTCGCATCGCATTCTATCGCGGGAAAATAACACCTTGTCAACGTGGTATTCTCAACACTGCGAACCATGCTATAGGCCCACAATAACGCGTCAAATGTCCGCAATAAAGGCAACGTGCTGCCGCAAAAACGCAAAACACCAACGCCAAAAAAGTTGCAATGTGGCCAATTGCGACACAAAAAGCAGCAAAACCAGCCACAGGTCTGCAATTCCCATGCGTCATGCGGGAAAATGCACCATAAAAGCCACGGAAATAAAAGGGAGATAAAAAGCAACTGCATAGCACCATGGATGCACCCGGACCGATTGCAGAGGCTATTGCGAACCCCAAAAGCGCCATCAGCAAGGAACAACGGGGTCAAGGAGAAGAGTGAGAGGAAGATGGGGTGCAGTCCGCAGGAATAGCAGATAAGCGTCACGGAGGTGACAGAACACTACCATCAACTGACACACAATTATACCACTGTGAATGCAGTCGAAGTGTCGAGGAGGTCAATGGAGGAGGATAAGTTGTGCTGGCATGATGTGAAAAGCCAAACCAAGCACAAACCCGCTGCCAACAGGAAGGCAGCAACAGCAACAGGAGGAGCGGGAGGAAACTGAGGCCACAGTCATCAGTGTGAGTGTGGAGAAGCTGCAAGGAGGTGGGAGTCAGGACGAGGTAAGTAATGACCAGGGGCTGGAGGGGACGGGGGGAGATGGGCACAATTGCACACATGCACAACGATGTGCAGCACACTGCACACCCACAATGACCCTGAAACATGTCACTCATCCCGGTGGCACACAGCAGCACACACACATAGCAATAACAGCACATTCACATTGACGACAATGTGGCACAAAGTGCAACACCGACACTGCAGAACAGAGGACACAACTGGCTGCGCTCATGCGCTGAAACAGGCCAACCACATCTAACAGAGCAGGAAACTGTGAGAAGGAAATGTATGCTTACAAACCCACATCCGTCATGAAGTCCAAATGTCCACTGTCCCGCATCAAAATCCAGCACCTCCCAAACAGTCACAATTTACAGTCATACAGTCTGCATGTAAACAAGGACAATGCGTCAACATACATGTCAACACAATGTCAACATGCATCTCCCCTCCACATTGCTTAGGGACAAAGAACACCTCCAGCAGAGCAGACCAGACTACCCATTAGTGATGCTGGAGAGGACCACCCCACCATCGGCACCGACACCATACAACAGCGCATGGACATCTTAGGCAACCCACCTCCAGGAGCAGGGCAACCAAGCCACACAGAGGAGACCCCAGCCCCTGCACAGACCACACAGCAGGAAGCACCCGCCACCATGGCTGGCTCCCAACACGTCACCTAGGCGTACATCGCATTCCAATGCCAGGTGTCAGAATGACAAAAGGAGGTGGCCGACAACAGGTGCGTGTGGGGCCCAAACCCATTGAACACAAACTGGACCACATGCGTAGTTGTCTAATTTCCCTCAGGGACCACCTACACCACACCAAGGAGACCCACACTGCGACAGAGACACATGCATGTGCACATTTACAGTACTGAACCATGCCCAGAGGCACGCAATTATCATTCACACACCCACCCTGGACCTGCGTACGTTGGCCCAGTACACTCCTCTAACGTATTGAGTGGGTGACGATAAAGCTACATGTCCAAGGTCTAACACGCTGCCTGTGGTGACATGTTGGCGTCCGCTGAACACAACACAATGTAATGTTGTCGAGCCTGGGGCTCTCATGCATACATTATGGACACAAGGACACACGCAGATAGTTTGTGGAACTGGCCACGGGCACGTGCGCCCGGGCCCTTTATCGGCAGGGCCACATATACAGTGACGCCTGCGCTGGATGTAGTAGGGTGAGTGTAAGCCAGCCCGCAAGGAGTTGTTGGTGCTGGCAAAAACTTGAACAGTGAACAGCAGTAAAACGGAAACAGAAAACACCAGCATAACAGAGACAACTGCGGAGCATCATGGAGGTAGCCCGAGCATGTAGAGAGGTCACCCAATATGCAAACAGACGTGTCCGTGAGTTGCAGTGCACTGAGGTTGGGGCACCTGGAGTGCCAAGCAGGGTATCAGGCAGATGATGGCATCCACCACAGGTGTGATCAACTCAGTTAGTCTGCCAGTACGACTGTTTCGACTCTTGCAGTTTGAAGAAACTCAAAACTCCATCTCAGGATTAAACTAACAAAAAAGAAGTTGGCACAGAAACTGAAATATAAAAGAACATCTTTATTAAACTCAAAATGAGTGTGACTACGTCACCCAGAAGCCGCAGCAACTGAATGAGGCAGTCCAAAGAGTACAGTACACTGGGGTCTTATATATGTGAGGGTTACAAACTCAGCATAAAAGAAAGGGGCAGTCCTGGCTCATGCAAGCATGCAAAATGCCAATATGGATATACAAAATCTGCCAAATATTACCCAAAAGGAAAACATTCAAAACAAGGCATCATGTAACTAGAACGTCCCCCTTGAGTCGTGTTTTTGCCCAACCCCATAAGTCAATCAATGACAGTACCCATAGGTCAATCAGCAATGGCAAAACATGTTTGTGTGCTTCAAAGGAAAGGTTGTGGAATAGGAAAACACAGGGAGAGAATAGCGAAGGCCAAAAGATAAGATACGGCGCAAGAAGAATACTAAAGGCTAACAGATAGTTGATATAGAGATTCGGTAGTCCAGACAAGGATTAGTTTAGGCCGGCTGGTGTCTGAGATGGGTTTCAAGACAAGGACGGAGGGGGTTTTTGACACGTTGCAGTCCAAGGGGCAGAGACACTTCGTGAATCGAGCATCCTGTGTAAAGGCAACACAAAATGGCGGTGAATGTAAAATGGAGTCAAAATGAAAGAACCTCAGACCCTCCTTTTGCCATTACGCAGGCAAATCCTAATTCATTGCTAGGTGAAATGGGAATATCCTTTATCAGAGTACAGACAGAACACTACTTCAGGACCATTTTAGATGAACATATCCAACACCCACTTCATACAGTGGCACTGGAAACACTTGTACAACCACAACTATACCCAAAGTCCGTTCTAAGCCTCTCTGGTAGGCTTCTATCGTCCATCAAATCTGCTTCCATTGTCGCATTGGGCCTTTTGATTCAGGCCTTCCATGAAAATAGTGCTTCTCAGTATCCATTGGAGTGCCCTCCTGGCAAACACTCACAGCTCACTCGAAAGTCTCAATGTCTCAATGCAGTGCACCAGTGTCTCTCCTCTGCGGCAGACACTACAGATATTGTGCTCTTCATTGGTCGTAGGCACAGATCATCTCATGCAGACCCAAGTACTATTAATCGGGAAAGAGCAACAGACTTTCACACTCAGCAACACTTTCAGGCTCCAACACTCACTATTCAGTGTCAGAGGATGTTTGGGCTGCTCTTTCATTTAATTTTCCTTTCATCATGGGTACCACAATGTAGTGCCTTTTGCCAATCTTGGATCCTCCGGTGCACTGCCCTTCCGTTGGAGCAAAGAAAAGGGGGAGTGTGTCCAAAACTCAGGCCAAGGGGCTCAAGGGACTGCACACTGTCAGAGGTTACCAGCACATGACAGGTAGAAAACTGAAGCCTCAAACCAGCTCTGCCATCAACAACAGGAATCCTTCTCTTTCGCTCTTTTACACTGAAACTCTGGTTTTGTGATGTCCAACGCTGTCTGATGGAGCAAGTACGATACCATGCGCTGGCGATCGCTGTCCAGCTTTGTTACTTTCTGGGTGCTGAGACTGTAGGGCCAAGACGTCCGTCTTTCATCTGTAGCTGTCACTGATGGGAATTAGGCTTAAATCAATGTTCTGCAGGTTATTATGACATGATACCCGCAGAATCTAGTGACGTAGGAAATGTGACACAGTTGTTAGTTTCCTTCAATTTAGTACAAAAACAGTTCATTGTATTTAACAATGGGACTGCAAGCAGGTGGCCTGCAATCTGCGAGGAAGTGACCATACGCCATGGGACAACTCTAGTCTAGAATACACTGTCATTCTCAAAGGCAATACTTCTAGTCTCTTCAATTTGGGTACCCTTCATTATCCTCTGCCATCTAAGGGTAGATAGTTACATGGGAATTCTATCATGTTCAAAAAAATAAATGTAAAGTATCTCCTATTGAGGTGGAAAACTTGTCTTACTATAGTATTGAGTCAGTTAACCAGTCCAGTCAGACTGGAAAACATCGAAGTAGGCCTAAAGAAAATTCTTAAAAACCAGTCTGGTCATACAAAAAGGGAATTTATACATAATATGGGGGTATGGGGGTACATTACTACAGTCTGGAAATGTGAACCTGAACAATACACCAATAATAATAAAAGGGCTGACTGGTGAAAGGAATTCGAAAAAGAGACATGGGACTAGGACACAGCTAAAATCCCCAATAACTAGGCACAATGCGACATCAATCAGGGGACAAGTGGCAAAAGAAAAATCTATGGGAAGAACAAGAAATTACTCGGGTGATAGTTAAGTTTGTGACACAATACCAAGAGTATGGGTGATACACAAAAGTCAAAATAGTACACAAATTTTAACTCTACCGCTGGCCGCTACACCATATACAGTAATCTCAGCTAATGTTCCAGTTCCTTCTTCAGGGAAAAATAAAACCTGGTTTCCTTTAAGGAACAAAGCCATACACTACTTAGGAAGCAGAACAAAACTGACTAATGTAATATAGAAATTAGGTCACCATGTACAAGAGTCACAGATCTATAATTTATCCTTACGTCCAATCAGGATACATAAATCTAGGGCTGCCTGTTCCTTAAGGGAAGGGGGCAGTAACGTGACTAACTGCAGGTGACACACTTTGATCCTGTATATCTCTTTTTATTTTCCTTCAATACCATTATAGCCAAATAGACATGCACTGGTGAAGTGTTGTCTCTCATGTTCACAGCATGAAATATCATTATCTGTGGAATTTAGTAACCAGAACAAGTCCAGCCAACTGTAGCGATGGGCATCGTCATGACCATCCCCTCACAACACAGGGGAGCTTGTAATAGTATCAAAAGCAAAAGTGTAAAAACAACGTAAAAACAAAAAAAGTGTATAAAATAAAAACACACATGCCAAGCCATCAGGTATACTTGCTGTATACCAAGCACAGAAAGCATAGACAAATTTCAATATCATGTGTAAATGAGCGGTGACGCACAACACTATGTCATGCACTTTATGCACAATGAACCTGCAGCCCAAAACCCAATATTCAGGCCTGGTTAATTTGTCGAGCTTAAAATGAAAATTACACTTTTTTTTTTACTTTCCTAACCCTGGTCACCAGTTAGTGGTGACCGGCTGTCAAATATAACTTACTGTGTCGCTTCTGACACAAAGGACCAGCAGGAACAATTCATAGAAAGACAAAATGCACAAAAACAAAGAAGTTATGCAACAACACATCTGTTTCAACACACAGCTGACAGCACCCTCCTTCTTGTAATTTGCACATTGATTAGGTCCCACAGGTACATATGGAACACTCGTTCCACCATCTCATGATATGGACCATCGCTGTTGCGTTTGCTGTTGACCCCTGCTTTTTCACTACTCCTCCACACCTACTGTAACATTCTCAATCCGTTTTAGTCTTCTCTCACCCTGATTTCCTGCCTATAGCCATTCAGGTCGCTCATTTCACCATTATCCCTTCACAACTATGACGTCTTCATCAAACCAACTCACGTGTCCAACTGTAGTCTTGTCAGCCCTAGAACCACCCAGAACAAACACTTCACATAACACACAAAAATATCAACTGTAACTTTTAATCAGGAGACAAAACATAACACACATTAACAAAACCCAAAATAGAAAATACAAACCTAGTGGTACTTAACTGTAACCATCTTGTCAATTTTGCAATGACTAAAACATGTAAGCATGTTAAGCCACCTTAATTTTGACTGTCTAAAAGGAAAACAGTTTCACAGACACTCTGTGTTCCCTTGCGCCACAATTCCTCCTGTGAAAAATGAATCTTAATTTGCTGATCGTTTTTACCTAGGCATGTAGCCCACAAAATTCTAAGAAAGAGCTTCATCTTACTTTTTGTCTGAGGCTAATGCCACATTTGTTAAATGAAGGCAACTACGTGGACATTATTTTTCAAAAGCAGAAATACCAATGTATCATTTTCTTCTCAGCACCCCCTTTTTCTTTTTTTTAAACAATATGGGAACAGACAGGGCTCCGTAACGACTCTCGGCTGTCCTATCTTATCATAAAAGCTAAAAATAGCACCTCAGCGTGGAACCAGCCACTGCGAGCACTCCTGGCCCCCACCTCTTTCCAAAGCTCACCTGCTACAAGCGTTACACATTTTCATGTCATAGAAGCTTTCTAAGCAGTGATTTCTCCATCTGTTTACACTCACTCCTGACGCCTACCTTACTGACCTCGAGGTCAAAATCTGCCTCACGCGTCTCTCTCTCCTCACCCTGAAGCTGTCAAAGACAAAAAACCTTCCTAACTCTTTTTAACCTGCAATAATTAACCCTATTTAAAAACACATGTTATATATATTACTTCTGTTAGAGGCTACAATTTGTTTCTATTCTTAAATTATTAAAACATTTACGGTGAATAACTCATAGAACATAATAACATAACATACTAGCTTTAGAACAAATGTTTGTTACTACCCTATGCAACGGTACTCAGTTCATCAACCTTAAATGAATGAACGTCTCAGTAGGTCCAGCTAGAGTTAGAACCTTCAACCCTGATATTAAACTCAAACCTCTGCACCGAGCACATTGGCTCACTGAGCCATTAAAAGCAACCCCAAATGGGAACAACTTGCAAATTTGTATTATACCTAAATGTATGCATTTACTGAAGCCTAAGGCACTTTAAAGCTATTGTAAAGGGCAAGAATGCTGTTAAATAGTCTATTTTACCCAATTATCGACTTTGATATTTGGGGCACTTAAAAATAAATATCCTATAATTGTGCTACATATTAATCATCCTCAGAATGTACTTTACAGATTGCAGATATTGGATATTAGACATATCTCTTGCAAATCCTTTGAAAAAAAATTAGTTTTTTAAGCCTGCGCCAAGTGAAAGTCCATATACAAATGTCCTCACTATGCAGTACAACACAACTTAAATTAAATTATAATGCTAGGAGGTCACAGTATGAGTATTAAGCTTTATAAATTGTAAAAAACGAATTTAGAAGCACTTATTTTTAATAATTATTTTTCATAATTAATAATTATTTTTGATAAATCCAATCATTTTTGATAATTTCACATATAAAAGCAAGCTGCATCCCTTGCCTATCATTTTAGATGCATTCATTTCTAAGTTTAAGCACAGAAGCGTAACTTGAAACATGACACATTTTTGCGCCACTTTTATATATATATATATTTTTTTTAAAAAGGACAATTATTATTTAGCAACAGAACCAAGAATATGCTTACAAACATGCTTAAAGAGAGGAAAACCCTTAATTGAAATGTCTTCCTGTAATACAAAATAATGAACCTAAGTTTTGGAACCTTTTTAAAACAACATTTTGAAATGCAAAGTTTCACCCGTGTTCAACTGAGGGCGAAGTCCTGGCTGAGTAAACATTCCTGTCTATTAGAGCTGCTTGCTTAGCGACAATAAAAGCTTGTCTCTCAGTGTTGCAACAGGAGCACGGTGTCAGTCTTTTTCAAACTAAGGGCATATCAATGCGTGTCGCGTTTAAAATTTACTTCAGCTCAAGTGTTTGCCTGTTAATATCTAATACAATGTATGTAAGTAAAAAATACTATTAGTTTATTTTTCTACAAAACACACAATTTCGTTTTTGAGGCCATTGTATTGCTAGTGAATGTGAGTTTTTTTTTTGTTTTTTTTAGCAATTAACAGTTTGTACATATGCATAGTTGCTTTCTCTATAAATTATATAGCAACATATAGCTATTTAGCATATCACATTGTTCATTTCTGGATTTTTATTTAATTTCTACTTAATATTAATTAACTGACATTTTGCTTAACAGACTGATAACATCAAGAAACCACAAACACACATTGAGCTCATTTCAGACATAAACAGAAAGGGGTCAAACACTCAGGACACATATATTTATCCCACAGAAACACACATTTAACCCACAAATCAACACTTAGGACAGAAACAAAGAACAGCCCACAGACTGTACTTAAACCAAACCATTTGTAAATACTAGTTGTAAGTCATATTTACAAGAAACACTTCTCAATAGTGTTCCAAAAGACTGCACAAACAGCCCAACAGACTGCTATATGTCCAAGAAGCCAAAATACACTCCATTCATTAGATTGCGCAGAACAAAGGATCCTTGTATGTATTATGTCCATATTTTAATTCCCTGGGGATACAGAATCACCAAGGAAGAAATATGTTTTTAAACCTAAACCTATTTAGGTATTCCCTCTAGGGGAGCCGGCTAATTTACTTTATTACACTATGGTACCTCCAAAGAAAAAGCAACACATTCTTCGATGTGAGCTTGAAACAGGCATGCCAAAAAATACTGCAGAATATGCAAGTATTTATAATTAAATTAGTGCTTAAGGTACTCTCCGTACGTTGCCCCGTTCAACAAAATCAGATAGAGAAAAATCTCCTCATTACCTGCCTACACAAATTGCAATTTGCATATCAAATCCAATACAAATCCAAAGTTGGCCAACACAAAGTCCAAAATTCCAAAGCTACAGTAAGCGTTACTAAACTACCTTACTCTTACCAATCAAAAGGTTGTCCAAATTCTAACTGCCAAGTTCTGAATGACCTAACAGTCTTTTTTTAGAATACTCACGCCAAAAAAGAAGTTCTCAGTCAGGAGTGATATCATGTGGAGGATCAAAATCAGGAAGATCAGAAATATGCTGGGCTGCAGAGACAAAGAATCCCCAGAATCTCCGTGCACAGAGTACCTTCTTAGTAGAGTCCTGTCCTGACCTCCTCAGTAGATTTCAGTCTCCTGACAAGATCGCTCCCTCAGATAGCCACTCCTGATGATCCCGGGTTTCGGCACCAATTGAAGAAATTCAAAACTCCATCTCAGGATTAAACTAACAAAAAAGAAATTGGCACAGAAACTGAAATATAAAAGAACATCTTTATTAAACTCAAAATGAGGGTGACTACGTCACCCAGAAGCCGCAGCAACTGAATGAGGCAGTCCAAAGAGTACAGTACACTGGGGTCTTATATATGTGAGGGTTACAAACTCAGCATAAAAGAAAGGGGCAGTCCTGGCTCATGCAAGCATGCAAAATGCCAATTTGGATATACAAAATCTGCCAAATATTAGCCAAAAGGAAAACATTCAAAACAAGGCATCATGTAACTAGAACGTCCCCCTTGAGTCGTGTTTTTGCCCAACCCCATAAGTCAATCAATGACATTACCCATAGGTCAATCAGCAATGGAAGAACATGTTTGTGTGCTTCAAAGGAAAGGTTGTGGAATAGGAAAACACAGGGAGGGAATAGCGAAGGCCAAAAGATAAGATACAGCACAAGAAGAATACTAAAGGCTAACAGATAGTTGATATAGAGATTAGGTAGTCCAGACAAGGATTAGTTTAGGCCGGCTGGTGTCTGAGATGGGTTTCAAGACAAGGACGGAGGGGGTTTTTGACACGTTGCTGTCCAAGGGGCAGAGACACTTCGTGAATCGAGCAGCCTGTGTAAAGGCAACACAAAATGGCGGTGAATGTAAAATGGAGTCAAAATTAAAGAACCTCAAGTTGGCGGTTGGAGGTAGACCTGGTGGTGGTGGCGGGTGCCTCCTGCGGTGATGCATCGTCCGGGCCGCTCAGGACTCAATTTGATGTGTGAGCCCTGGTGTAACGCAGTTGAGGCCGGAGGCAGCGGACAGCGCAGGGCCACAGACATGGCGTAGATTATCCCAAGGCCATCGTCTCAGAGGCCATCCAATATCTCAGAAGACGGGCCTTGACTTGAGCTGCACAGAGTTAGTGGCCCTGGATGCACTGCGGCTGGCACAGGCACCCAGCCACAGGATGGTGACTTGCGGTGCAGTGAGATGGGCCACGCGAGCTGAGCGGATCCTCATCGATGTCCGAGGTGAATGTGGCAAATGGTTGCGGGGGACAGTGGAAGGTGTCCTCCAGGGCATGATGCAGAGGGTGGAAGCTGTCCGGAAGCAGCAAATGGAGGAGTGGAATGCCACTACATCATTTTTGCCACAAAGTCAGTATCACCGACATGATGGTGATGACAACCCCAAGTCCATGGACTCAGTCGCCACCAAAGTTCAACATGAAAGTGTCCATGGGTCTCGGGGAATAGACTTAGTGGCACCGGGGCTGAAAGGGGATGCAGTCTGCGATGAGACCTGTACAATGACATCAAGTCAGCCATACATAAATCAAGACTGAGTTCGAAATGTGTGACCTACTCGACCGCAGTGTAGGCCCGAGGCAGCGGTCAGTGCGTGCCAGAAGCAGCTCAGCGAGCTCCTCCTGGAACTCTAACACACAACGTTGACAGGCATTTGAGGGTGACTTGTGGTTGACGGAGGTAAAACCACCAGAGCTGAGCGGATGTTCAGTCAGCGACGATGACATGTCCTGCCTGGTACAGACTGGATTGGATTGGCGTGAGGCCTGCTGGACCGCAGTGTAGGCCGACGGCGTAGTCATCAAGGGCCCACAGACACGTGTGGTTGGGATGCCAGGCACAGACTTGCTGTCACCACATCGAAGGGAGTACAGTGATGTAAACGCTGCATTAATGTGTGTACTCAGACAATGTATGATCAAGACTCAGTCCCAAATGTGTGACCTACTCGCCCGCAATGTAGGCCGGAGGCAGCAGTCAGCATGGGCCCACAACCACGTGTCGTTGTCTTGCGATGCGCAGAGTTAGTGACACCAGGGCAGTTGTCGGTAGTTCTCGATCACCTCTTTAACGATGATCCTTTTTTCCTCCTGACTGACACGCATCTTCCTCTCCTTGCGTGCAATTATATGTACTCTGCCATTGACAAATCAAGACTTAGTCCCACATGTGTGACCGAATCGAACGCAGCGTGGCCCAAGGGCAGTAGTCCGCGTGGGCCCATGGACACATGTGGATGGAATGCTATGCACAGACTTGGTGGCACCACATCAAAGGGAGTATATTGAGATAAAATCAGCCACAATTGATGTTCTCTGCTATAGTGTAATCAAGACTCGGTTCCAAATGTGTGACCTACTTGTCCGCTGTGCATGCCGGTGGAGTACGTCATTGAGAAGGGAGTACTGTGGGCCTGTGTCACGGAGGCCTTGATAGTCTTAGGAGGCTGCCAGGTTTGTGGCACTCGGGCTTGGAGCTTGCACCGGCACGTGGTGGGCCCTCTTTGACAGACGCTGTTGTCGGCAGATGTGCACTGAGGCCTGGGTGCGCATGGTCTGGCAGGACTCGTATGGGGACCTGCGGCCCGGGGTGCAGCAGGTGCACAGGAATGCAGGCAACACCACTCACAGTGACGGCGTCGGCCTTGTGGCGGGGTGAGGGGTGCCGCCCTGGCAGAGATGTTGGGCAGTCCAGAAGAGGACCACGCCCAGAGCTACGTGCTTTTTATTCACACCCCTACGCAGGCCTGGCGTACGCCGGGCTAGCCCACTCCGCTCACGCTTACAGGGGGGGACGTAACAAGCTACATTTCCGTGATCTTCCCCACAGGCTGGGGTGACATGGTTGCGTCCACTGTCCACTGCACTCCATACACCAGCGGTATATGTCGACATGGATATGTGTGTGGTCTGCATACTGCAGTCTGGCCATCACCTCCACGCCACACTTAGCATTGTGTACATTCTCATTCATCGGTCACTTACCTCCTTCGCACATGCCTGGTCCCCACCTCTTCCCACAATCTGCTATTGTGTGGCTGAGGTGCCATGCAGTTGATGGCTTATGTGCATGGCTGGCCCAGGTTACCAGAGTAAGTTGTGCTGTCGTGTCTGGTGGGTGGAAATGTTGTTTGGCATGTTGTATTTGAGTTTGTGATGTGTGCATTCCCAGTGTCGTGAGTTGCATGATTGTGGAGTTGAGGTGTGTGGTGTGTTCATTTGGGACTTGCCAACGAGCAGCGCATTTCCGTAGGTGCCAACCTGGAAGTGCTGGGTGATGATTGACTGTCAGAAGATGTAGGACTCATGCACTCGGAATGGGTGGTTGGCGTAGACGTTGGTGGAGATTCCCAGGTTGTGGAAATGTTCCTAAAAGTGGGCACACTGGTGCAGGGTCACCCTCTTGTCCATGGGTCCAGAGACCAACAAAATAGAGATCGACATTGGAGTTGGAATAAATAACAAGTTTATTAATCACTCATGAGTGGGACCACATCCACACAACACCCTCAAGTGCTGCAGGAGGTAGTACACTCAATTCACAAACCATGTCCCTTTTATACCAGTTTTCTGCAATGTAAGCATGTGAAAAGAAATAGGAAGAACACGTTTTAGAAATAGTTATCAGCAAACAAGGGCAGATGAATAACTATATGGTCAGCAAAGTGGGAGGGTGAGCAGGAATGCTTATGGCAGCAGTAAATGGTCGACAGTTAACATCTGAGACCAGGTGCACTGGCAGCTACAAACCCTCTGCACGTACATTGCTTAAGCTAAGTCAGGAAGTCAACTAAAATATATAACACAAGCAGAGTAAAACGACGAGCAGCAGAGGATGGGAGAATTACGAAGGACACAAAATGGACACCACAGCCAAAATGGCTATCGCTTATGCTAAGTATAATATTACACATTTCCACAAGGTGGTCCACTATTGCCTGCACAGTGATGGTATGCGTGTGCTTTCGGTAGCGGATTTTGTGTGCAGTGTCACCAGGAGGCACAAGGAGGACATGTGTGCATCCAATTGCCCCCTTACATGTGAGGGAAGCCAGCTATGGCCAACACACCTTGCTTGATATCCAGCTGTTCCTGAGCAGTGTGGGGGAAGGATAGGTAGTGTGGAACCAAGCTTAAGGACAGCATCCAAGACAGTTGTGGGGGGCTTGGATTGGGCTGGCTGTGAGACTCCTCCGACTCTGACGGTTTTTGGTTGGCAGGTCCCAGAGGCCAACAGGTTCAGCACAGCCAGCAGCTTTGTCTGCGGAGGGATGTTGGTTGTCCGCTGTGTTGCTACCGTCGGCCTGTGGGCAATGGTGGTCAGGGTGCGTAGGATGGTTGTCCTTTTGAGCCTGTGGTGGGCAATGACATTCCCTGGTTTTGGGTTTCTGAGATTGGTGCGTTTTCAGCAGGTTGATGTCTTTGTCTGTGCTGCCTCAGTGTTGGTCCGGGAGGGGAACAGGGGGCTCCTAGGGGTGGTGGCGGCGGGTGTTGTTGCCCTATTGGGGCTCCGGGCTGCATGTTCAGTTGCTTGGGGGCATCTGTTGTTCTTCATGTTTGTCTATGGGCTGTGCTCCCTTGTCTGGTGCTGGTTGTTGTCCGACTTTGCACCAGATCAGAGCAGGTGTTAAATTCCTGCTGCTAAGCGCCTTATCGCATGTTTTATGATCTTTTCGCTGATCTGGCTGGTCGTTGAGAATGTTGTGGAGTGGTGTTGTCACGGCTGTCTGTACGGGAACGCCTACTCTGCATCTCATTAGTGATAGTTGCCGGGGTCATCTGTGGCGATGTTTTTTGAGGATGCTATCGCCGGAAAACTGGTGATATGGGCTGTTACCACTGGCTTGTGAA
Source organism: Triturus cristatus (assembly GCF_964204655.1). Classification (NCBI taxonomy): domain Eukaryota; kingdom Metazoa; phylum Chordata; class Amphibia; order Caudata; family Salamandridae; genus Triturus; species Triturus cristatus. Next base: position 459,035,721 of record NC_140590.1, on the reverse strand, counting down.
TGGGGCGGTAACTTTATCGCGAGTTTGGCTGCGATAGAGTGCAGTTAACTCAGTGATAGCTCATTGAGAATATACCCCAGAGTGCCTCCTCGCCGCTGCGGCTCAGTAGTCTAAATGCACGCTACTTGGGGACTCCAGGGACACACCATGAGGCAGCAAAAAGCTCTTCAGGGCACATTCACTTATTGAGTGAATTTGAGGTTTCATGAGCAATGAATCATATCAGTCAAGGTGCTGTAGTATGTTTCTATCCTCATCAATTCGCTTACTCATATACTGGTTCTTCTACATGTGGGGAGCTGGTCTCCTCTCATGTAGTTCTTGCTTTATCCTTAGTTGGAAAGTCCTTTGTTCTCCTTACTTCCTGTTCCTGACCTATTCCACGTGGCAAGTGATGGCCATTGTCCAGCTGACATCCCCATGGCCCATATGTCTTTATGACATTAACCATTGACTTCAAACCACTGGCCAACTGCCTTCGACCATCAAAAAGTAATAAAAATACCCTATGCACTAATAACATTGGTTGTTCTTAAATGTTGGATGTGTAAATATGATTGCAGTGCATTTGGCAGGTATCAGTAATAAAATACCACTGTATATGGTGGTGTGCGATTTTTCCCCAAGGGAATTTAGGGAGAACATAGAGGATGAATTGGGCATTTTAAAACATAGTGAGGGACAAAATCTAAGTAATAGATAAGTATTAAAATAGCATTCTATGAGGAAGCTTGTTCGTCATTGTCCACTGATGTTTTGGAACAGAAAGAGTAATTTCAAGCACATTGGCATAAGAATGTTGAGGATCATGGGAGATTAAAACACCCATGGACTTCGTTTGGGGGTAGTCAAGGCTCGCAGCTGGGGTCGCTAGCTTGCTCCCTGCTACTCCTGGCACTTCCTTTGCGTCCCCTAGCCTCAGAGGAGGCAACAGCGTTGCCCACTCTGAGGCCAGGGGTTGCAAAGGAAGTGCCAGAGTGGCAGGGAGCAAGCTAGAGGTCACAGCTGCAACCCCTGCTTACCTCCAAATGCCGTCCCTGTAAACACCTCTTCATAACTAGAAAGTGGTTCCTAATCTGAAAATGTTTTGGAAAAACAGTGACAAATAGAAACCATGGAAGAATATGCTAATATGGAAAACGATGCATACATCAATGAGAATTAAATATTGTCTCTATTAACAGATTCACCAGTTGTGAACTCTACATCAACTTCAACTCGCAAATCTGTAGTTAGGAAGGCTCTGATACCTAAGCCTGGGGATTACTGATTGATAGGTCACAGGTGGAAGGGTGCATAGCTGGCAGGCAAACACTCGGGCAGGAAACTCTTGGTCAATCTCACTGATAGGCACAGCAAAATTACAATTGCCAGGCGATATTGCCCCAATAAAGCACACAAGGTTGGAAGCGGCATGCGTGCTCCTAAAAACACAATAAAGTCGGATGCTGCATGAGTTAGGAACACATAGCCAATCAAGACCCAGCACACATAGTGATCACAAGAACCCCATACTGGACATCTGGACACATTCACCACTGGCCACACTGTATCCACGCATGGTCGAGACCCACCTGTAGTAACCATTGACCATTAATTTAGGACTCTAAAGAGAGCAACCAACATTCCTCACCATATATGGTACGCAGGAAACTTTTTATTACCTATTGTATTTTGTATATAAGAAGGACACCAACGAAATGTAAATTGAGACAGTCCTCAGACCTAGTGCCTTTAACTGTTCTCCCGGCCAAACTGTGTAATTAAACAAACTTCCGGTTTTGCCAAACGCCTTTTGTCTTCTGTTTTGTATGGAATTCTACTTCAAGCAACAAATATTTGGTTAGTACCATTGTAAAAAAAGTGCAAAATGCCTTAAAAAGCCTTCAATAAAGGGGAATGAGGGCTTCTCCTCATAGATTAATTTAATTAGTTAGGGCCTGATTCAGAGTATTAAGTGGTTTGGGTACCCTTGCTATGGTGGAATACATTACTCTGACTAATGCTTATTTTAAGTTGGTTGCCAGTGTGGGGGGGGGGGGGGGGGCTGGCATTTAATTTTGGGGTCCTGGCACTTATTTTTACTGCATTTGATATTTACTGAGTGCTAGGGAGGGAAATACACATAGATCGGAAATGTGGAGAAAGAAAAAGTTGAAAAAATGTCACAAACGGAATGAAGGAACCTGCAAGTGCAAGAGAAAGGGTCAGGGATTGTCTGGTAGTGGATTAAAGACTACCAGCCTTGTTATTCCATGCACCGATGTTTAAATGTTTAATCGCACTTGCCTCCATCATCTGAGCAGAGCTTCAGGCACTGGCAGTCTTTCTTTCACAAATTAAGCACTGACTCCCACCATGCCAAGGGTACTCTGCCGCCCAGTTTACAGATGTACACCTGCCCATCACGGCAGTTCTTTAAATGCATTGAAAGTTTGACCGACCCCTCTGCCAACACGACAGAGCAGTATTTCAAACTTCCAAAGTTTTTTCATTTTCAAAAACAAAATTCCAAATCAGGAATTTGTTTTAAAAAATAAAACAAAATGACCTCCTTGTTAAGTGCTTTTTTAGGTCTCGCCTACGCATCACGCATGTGCTGCATAGGAAAGAGACCTTTAGAAATCGCTCCAGCTTCCATTGCCTTCAATGGCAACGCGTGCACGAGCGCCTCCATTCGGTAGCAATTATCGCTCCCGCAAGTAAATCGCACAGGCCCCCCTCCTCTCCCCAGCTTCTAGCGCGCGCGCGCGCGCACACACACAACTCCAGGGCTTGTTTTTTTTTTTTAACTTTAAGCGCGAGGCGCGCGTGTGGCCAATGCTTGTTGTCCTGGTTGTTATTGACACGATGGGGACAATGGCGGCTGCTTTATTTTGTGGTATTTGCATGTTGACACGATGGGGACAATGGCGGCTGCTATATTTTGTGGTATTTGCATGTTGAACGCACACCAACACAATTTAGGCATTTAATAAAAGTGATGGTCCGTGTATCCTGCCCTGTGAACCAAAAGAAGCTATACTCTACTGTTAAACATCTGAAAACGAATTCTCCAAAACATAAACTCACATACATAAGGGCAAAATAAAGTAAAACTGAGATGCAAATCACTCTACTCGTTGAATCACATGCGCTTCCCCTGGACCCACATCTCTACAATTTACATGCAGTTACTCTCCTTCCTTGCACATGCCTGCATCAGCACTAATCCCTGAGGCACACATGGAAATTATCTTTTTGCTAGCAACCATGTATACCACACCACCAAGCCTCTAGCATTCTGCTCTGAAAAAACACATGCCTAAAGTTGTTGTTTTTTTTAATACACATGCAGGAGCTTGCATCCGCACTCCCAACACATCTTTAGCTCCCGAAATTAGACTTGCACAGATACTACGTATCACTGTTATGCAACCTTCCGAAACTACATGCCCTACAACCCCAACTGCTATAAAATGCTGCATCACGCACAGACCCCACCACACACCCACAAAGTCGCATATGTAAAATCTTGATCCATCTCGCTATGGAAACAGATTGATTTGTTCTTTGAACTTAAAATCTATGTCTAAACATGGGAAAGCGTAGTTTTGGTTGTGGATGAAAGAGAACACTTTCAGGGTTGGTAATGTGTAGGTTATATCAGGGCTCCCAGTGGTAGAGATGGCTAATCTAACAGCGTCCATTCTCTTTGAAGAATTCAGATGCTGAAGTTTGTGAATGTTAGAAACTAGGGAGAAATAGATTATAAGCAAAACTTCCCAGACATTTCTGCATGACATGTGGTGCAACCAACAATGGCATTCCTCCTGTTTACCTCAACGTTGTGTTTCTCCTGTGAGAGGTTCATTCTTGCCAGTTTCGCTCAGTGGTCCATTCGCTGGAAAATGGCAGTGCCGTCTTAACACAAGGGCACACTGGGCAGTTGCTCTGGGGCCCCATGGGCATAGGGGAATCATGCACACCAGAATTTAACACTAATTTTCAGTTAAACATTTTTACCCCTGTGAGTGGTTGTGTAGGCAGGGCCCAGTGCACTGCTTTGCCTGGGGGCTATAATGCTGTTAGGGCAGCCCTGGAGAAGGGTAGCAGTTTTAATGACTTTCGTACTGTTTGAGAACTTGGAACAGGTTTTTTTCCAGTCACCAAGATGGTATTTGAGCATAAACGTAACGCCTTTTGGATGATATTAAAGCAATTACTGAGGTTAAAAGTGCCTGCTAATAAAAAAAATTCTGTGTGCAGGAAGAAATTTGGTCAGTTATGGCTATAATTAGGCCTCAAAATGGATCCGTAATTTTCGCGTGTTGCAACTGGAGCAATGTTCATGTTTGAATTTTGATCCTGGAGATAGGGGTGAGTTTAGGTGAATAATATTAGGAAATGTGACCAGCATATGTAGACAAATGAAACACTTTGACCACAAGACACTGCTAATCCCACATTGAACAAGAAGGGTGACTGATGTCCACATATGCCATCAGGATTGATGGCGGTCCAACTTTTCGAAGGACTATAAGAATGTTACTCAGGCTTGTGACAAAGATGAATGCCTCAGGTTGTCCCAACTCATGGTCCAGTGTGAATATCAGAACTCAGTAATACACCCATTGTAATGTGGGTTATTGGACCAGCTGGACAAATCCTAGAAATTGTATACTTGGTAATGACTTAATATATTTCCTAGCAGAAGAGGTAGACATTGGAAAAATCTAATTGTAAAATAAATGCAGGAGGAGTTTGAGTTTCCTTAACAGTTAGAAAAAGCTAATTTTTGAAGCCATTTACAAGAACTCAGTAGATCACTTGGGCAGCCAAAAGGGTGTTGTTAAATTCCCTACCCAAGTCACTTGTTACATTGTGATCCACCCACCTGTGAGGCAATTAAATGTATAATCTAGAATGTGAATATTATGTGACTGTTCTGTGATTATTATGTGACGATCGAGTGTTAAATAAATATGATTTCTGCCTTTTGCAGGTCACTTTCTAGTTGTAGTTTATTTTAGGCTCGCTCTGAGAGGCATGCTGTATTCAAGAATGGACTTGAAGCTCCGCCCACACTCTGCCCATATTTTTATTAGCTTGTGTCTTTGTCCTTTGTAAATGCTGGCTTCTTATTCGTTAATAGGCTTGTTAGTCCCTCCTTAGTACCGCCTTGTCTGCATTTGTAACCTCCCATGAGGACTGGCCATTTTACTTCTGTTGTTACACAGTATGTCTTATTTAGTCTGTTAGCGCTATTTTCTTTAATGAGTTTCTCCTACTGCAGGCACAACAATGCTTTCCTGCAACATTCAGCACGCCATGCACACATTCACTTTCCAAGCAGCCCGGGACAATGGCAGCCGCTTCTTTGAAGTGGAATTGGTCTCGCATTTATACGGGTTTGGGCTATTGGCATTGCAAATGACAAAGCCTTTTATTTATGTGTTAATTATCAAAATAGATAAATAAAAGGTATTGTCATTTACAATGCCAATGGCTTAAACTTTCGCAAATGCAAGACCTATTGCATTGCAAATGCTTGTCTCCCTTGATGTGGGGATCATTTAGCAGTTTTCACCACACCTTACCACCACATTTTACCTTGCAGTGTCGGTCAGTGAAAACTGGCCATGTGTATGCCCACTCCTAATAGAGTGGGTGAACACATGGCCATAACCCCTGATGGCCCTTACTCTGTCAGGCTGTTGGAGGTGTATTTAGGCAGTGGAGACACAATACTCTCCACCCTCTACATACTGATGTTCAGCCTGATTCTAAATGAGGTGTGCGCAATTTCATTTTGGTTGAGACGGTACTCAGTCGCTATTACGAAGGATTACCCTCTCCACCCACGTCTAAATCAGGCTCTTTGTGTCAAATGCTATATTTTAAACCTCAATGTTCCATTATTATGATCTCTGAAATTTGAGTATTTAAAGACTTTTTAAAGAGGCTTTTACAGGTACTCTTTGTAGGAAGGTGAAATCTGACTAGATGGTTGCCCCCACTTTTTGCCTGGTGTTTTGCTGGTTTATGACTTAGTTGGACTGGGATCCTGCTATTCAGGGCCCCAGTCTATCTGCTTTCTCTGTAAAATGGTTTGCATGTACATTAGGTACATATCTAATTGGATTCTGGAGTGCCTTATAAGCCCCTAGTATATGGTATACTATGTACCTAGGGCATAGATACCTCAGAGGCCTACCAGGGGCTGCAGCATATATTATGCCACCCCTGGGAAGCACTCCAAAATGGCACCACAGGTCTGCTACTGCAGCCTGGGTAAGGGTGTGCTTGCACCCCTTACAGTGGTATAGGCTACCTCTATCCACACCTATATACAGACACATATAAAACTATAAGCCACTCCTATGGCAGGCCTTGACAATCCTGAAGGCAGAGTGCTTGGTTTTATGTGAGAGGGTGCCCAAGCATGAGCTGAGCCCCTCTGCAGCTTTCGGAAATACTTCCTTATGGCTGTTCTGTGATACAGCCATACCATATACTCTTATGTGCATTATAACCTCGCGGTAAATGCTAACTTTGGAATGGCTGCATCAAAACATGTTGTGTTTGGTGTCAAACGCTTTGGAATACTACACCCCCACCCCACCCCACCAGTTCTGGCGGCGGGGGTAGCATCCCACCCTTCTAGAGGGAGAGACATGTTCGCACTGGTCTAACCGGTTAAAACTTTCCAAAGCCCTGGCATCACAAAATGGATGCCACAGACACGGATCTGGCCTCCTGCTGCTTAGGGAAACTCCGGCAGGGGAGGCCTGGACAATAGGTTTCCTGTCACAAGGAGGTGTAACCACCTCCCCAGACAGGCAGATGTGTATTGGGGCAGGGTGGGTGCATTCAGAGAATGCTTTGGAGACACTGCCTGGGTCACACAAGGTGTCCCTGTGCATAGCCCAGTTCAAACCGGTTGCAGGGGCACTCAATCCCTGCTCTGGTGCGAAACTGGATAAAGGGGAAGGGGTGTAACCACCCCCACTCCAGGTCCACCCATAGGTGGGGCCTTAGAGTTAGTCCATCCCCTAAACTTACTATAAGTGTAGGAATCCAGTCCCTAGGACTTTAGATTACCCTGGATGAAACTCTGCAATGTACATCCTGGACCTTTGACGTTCTAGCCTGACTAGAAGACTGAAGAGATCTCCCTTGGGATCAAGGAGTGACTCCCCTTCTTGGCAGGCACCAAAGAAGCAACTGACCAGTCTGCAATTCTGAAGCTCCCGCCGGACGCCGAAGTTTCTGCATCCCCAGAGATGGATTTCCAGACTTCGCCAAGGCTACCCTGAGTCCACAGCAAAGCTGAGGCCCATGGCTATTGTGGGTGACGTGGAACCGTGACCCCTGGACACCATGAACTTTTGCAGCACACTATCTTCCTGGTCCTCCTCAAAGTTGTGCTTTGGGGTTCGAGTAGCCCCAGCCTTGAGTACGTCCTGCACCGAAGATTGTTGGCCTCCACTCCACGAGTGACCCGTGGGCCAGCTTCCAGTGCGACTGCTCGAGGCTCCTTAGAGATCACTAGCCCGTTGGCTAGCAGGTTCCCACGAAGGCGACTCCTATTCTGATTGGGTGTTCCTGGTTGCTCCATATGTGCCCTGACTTACCCTCGCTGGGTGAGTCCCTCAGACCTTGCTGGTCTGCACCACAGTCCTTTCTCTGCATTCCTGTGACTTGCCGTTGCCAAGGCCTGTTGGGTCCATTCTGGTCGCAGACACTGCAGCACTCGACAGACTTCGTGGAACAGCTCGAATCCGGCTCTTGGACTTCGTCGACGCTTCCTGGACCTCATGGCTGAAGAGCCATCAACTCACCTGAAGCACCGGACATCTGTGGGCATTGGTCCATCCTGCCCTAGGTCACTGGCAAGTGACCCAGACTCTGTCCCCTCTGCTTTCAGGTTCCTTACATCCTAGATCCAGGCTTGGATCTCTTCGGACACTTCTCCTCTTCGCGGCAGCAGCAGTTCTTTGCAGGCTTCCATTGGAATCGACGACGCGACCCGACACCAAAAGACACCTATGCACCCGGCTTCCCTGGGTGAGGTAACTCGAGTACTCCAGGCTCTCGTGGGTGCTAGCCCTAGAACTTCTTAAGTCCAAAAGGGTTTGGTCCTGACTCAATTAGAAGTGTCCCTAATCTTTAAAATTCCAACCGTGACATTGCCCATAGAAGATATTAGGAACCCGCGGTTGTGTTTCCACACTGCATACAGCCCCCGTGGGTCCCCTGTTTCACTACCTTGGGTGGTTCCTTGGGGTCCCAGCGATTCTAGAGGCAATAGGCCTAGTGCCTATTCCAGTCGTGGTACTTATACCACTTTTTTGGTATATGGTTTGGTACGCCCCTAGGGCCCAAACGTGTATTTGTGCTTTTACTGATCCATGCTCACTTGTAAACAAAGTACTTCGAACTCCAGTCTCATAAAGAGACTAGAGGGGTGGGATTTATCTTAAATACATATATTTTGAATATATACCTGGTGTGGTTGTCTTTTCATTTGATCATTCAAGAGATTTTAGACTGGTAAAACAAGCTGCTTTACATTCCTTGAAGACTTAGCCTGAAGGCTGCTCGCCATAGCTACCACTTGGATAGCTTTCATATAAGGTTGTCTTTAACCAGTCACCATAAGGGGTTGTTTGGACTGATACAAGGTGCCCACTAGAACTAGTGGACAACATATATCAGGCCACCTTCTCACACTCTGCCAACGTTTAGCACAAATATTGCCATTTTACGTATAATATATGGATCAACCACACCGCTAAACTCAATCATATTTGTGCTGTAAAACATTGATATTTACAGACCACATAATAGACGTCTGGGTGTTCTACACAACTATTTTGGAAAATTGTCAATATTGAAGAATAGTGGGCTAACCCATTGGTTAAACTTGCAAGAATTTTAGGGAATATTTTAGGGGAGTCAGAAGACAATTTATGCAGAATATGTGGATCTTCTACTAATCCTATTATTTGATAAGTGAGTTTGGAATGTCCCTATTTGACAGAAAAATCACATATTTCCAAATTGCTACTAACACAAAAATAATAGTCTTCACATATAGCATGAACGCCAGGCTTGATATGCCATCAATAGGCATGGCCAGCCTCCACATGCCAAGCATCAGGTATGGTCAGCCTCCAGGTAATCAGCGTACGGTATGGTCAGCCTATTTCCCTCCACATGTAATGCTAGCCCCTACATGGATAATGCCAAATAAGAACAGCCTGCAGATACCAAGCTGAATGTAACCATGCCAATCAGAAGGTTAGACCAGTCTCCACATTCCCAACATGTGATCCACCATCTAGGAGTCCAGTGTAGAAGGGGGACTTGGGGGGGGTAGCCGACCGCAGGGAGGCCCCCCCCCCGGGTAGTTTGAGAGGGGCAGGGGGAGGGGGGCAGGCTTCAGGCCGGCCATTTTGGTTTTGGGCTACATATTTTTGTAGCCCAAATGTAGCCCACGTATACATTTTTTGGGTTCCTGCTCCCAGCCACCATTTTAGGTTTGGTGACCTGGTGGCTGGGAGCTTTAGGCAAATTAATTTTGGAGTTTGGCAGAGTAGTTGTGGGGGCTAGTTCTTAGTCAGTGTGGGCTCATTGTAGCGCTTCCGGCAGTTTGCAGTACGTGGTGTCGCATGAGGACCATCACGTGTTAGAGGCCCCCCAGGTCTTGCGGGAAGCGGGCCGGATGGATATCGTAATCGGCGAGGTGGCTGGGCCGGCGCGGCCGGTGCAGCAGGCATCAGCGGGCGTTGCGGCGGCTGTGGCCACCTGCACGTCGCCCGAGCGTCCATGGCCTTCACCGGTGAGTGAACGGGGCTGCCCGCGTACCGAAAAGGTGGCCCCGGTTAGTAATGTACAGCCGGGGAGGAGGAGGGGAGAGGCGGGCGGGTCGGGCGCAGGGGTGCGGAGGCCGGCGGGGTTCTTAGTGATGCGGCTGTTTCTCTTCGCGAGCCAGTAGTGGCTCCGGTGCTGGGGGAGAGAGCTTGTTCTGCCCCCGCGGGACGAGGGAAGCGCGGGGGTGGGAGGAGCGGCAAGCGGCGCTTTCCTTTCCTGTCGTTTGTGTCGAGGTTGATGATCGCTGGTGAGAGCGGGAGGGCGGGAGGGCTGGGGGTCCTTTTCTCCAACGGGTGGAGAGGGTGGCCTTAGACATCAGTGGGGGGGGTGAGTGGGAAGTGTGTTGAGCCTTCTGCACTGGTACCAAGCAGGCAGGTATGCGGCGCGGCGGTGGGGGCAGTAGACTGTCAGCCGGCACTGCCATCAGAGTGGACTCTCCACCCAGAGTGGTGTCGCATGGGCCGGGCGGCGGTGAGGTGCCTTTTATGGCCGGGGATGGGGTGATTGGTGCAGATGGGGGCATTTACAGCCCTTTGCTTTTCTCCCCACAATGCACGGTGAGGGGCGAGGCGGTTTCAGTTGGGGGAGCTCTCCCGGATCTTTGGTCTGGGAGGCTGGGGTCGGGGGACGTCGGCAGGGGCCGGAGGGCGAGCTTGTGGTGGAGTTGGACCCGGCTGGGGGGGCACAGCTTGTGAAGGTATAAGGTTTGGATATTTTTCCCTCCTGGTCAGAAGGGGTGCGGGGCCTCGGCGTGGGGGACCGGGTGGGTTTGCTTGGGCCCCAGGGGCGAGTGAGGGGGGTGGGTGGGTCCAGCGGGTCCAGCGGGCCATGGGCAGGGGTGGGGGCTGGGGGAGGAGTTTGGGTGGGTTTTGGGGGTACGGGAGGGGGGGAGAGTGGGGGCAGGGGAGGGGACCCTGCGTCGGCAGTGGTGCAGACAATGTTGGAATGGAGTGGGGAGGAGGACGGGGGATTCCCCCTCTTCAGTGAGGGCTGGCAGGTCAGCGCAGGTAGGGCAGGAGCAGAGCAGGGGGGCCAGGGAGTTTTTTACGGGCTAGCAGGGGGCTGTGGTGTCAGGCAGATGTGAGGGACCCAGCACAACAGTCCAAACTTTTTCTTTCCAGGACAGGGAGCGTCGCAGTGCTGCTGACTCGGTAGGGCAAAGGGCGGCCCGCTTCCACCAAGGTGAAGGGCGGGTGGAGCCTCGCGCGGCGCATTCCATACCGGCAAGGGATCCCGTCGCAGCCAGCGCACGAAGGTCCAGCATGACCTCGCTGGCCCCAACGACAAGCAGCTCAAGGTGGTCAGTATTGCCAGTGGAGACGGACTTCCAGGGAGGTCAACGATTGGGGGAGTATCGGCGGGTACAGTCGGCTCGCCCGCCAGAAGTGCTTGACAGGGCCCCTTGAGCTGGTGGTAGGCACGCTGGGTCCGGTAAGGCCCGTGGTACAGATCTTGCTGAGCTCCTGGCGGAGGAGCCGATTGTGCTAGATTACGATGAGGATAGCCCCGAAGAAGGGGAATTGCTGGATGAGGAGGAGGGGGGGGCCCTCTCAAGTGTCTTCTAGTTTGTTGCAGGCAACAGTGGCGGTGCCGCACAGAAGGGCAGCGGCGTCAGGATACAGGCGAGAGCACGGCCCCTCTGTGAGGGTTCTCCAGTCAGTGGATCACACAGAACCAGTGGCACGGTGGTCGGTGTCAGTCTGGGCTCCCTCCTTAGAGCCAGGTGAGACTAGTAGACCACGGGCCAAACCTAAAATGGTGTCTGTGGGGACAGGGGATGAAGGGGATGGGGGAGTGGTGGAAGGGAGACTGCACAAGGGGAAATATGTGAAGGATACGGGGGTATGAACGGTGGAAGGGGTACAGTGGAAGGCACCAAAGTGGAGAACGGGACAAATACGGAGGGGGGTAAGGAGCCTTTGGAGAGTAAGGAGTTGAAGATTAAAAAACTGCCTTATATGGGTGTGACAAAACCTTTGGGGGCTCATCTAATGCTGGCCACCAAGGAGCGGATTTGGAAAGGGGAATACGTGGAGATGCTGAAACTCCTACATAGGGAGGTGAGGTCCAAAGAGGGCTCCAAGGAGGAAGAATATGAGTTGGCCAAGCGGCCTAAGGTGCTGTTAACCATAGAGAATTGGACGGCTGTGTTCTTGATTTACGCCACCGTTTATTGCGAAAAGCTTCCCGAGAGCTGCGTGGCCATCTTTAAGTACATGGATGTAATTCAGAAAGCACAGATCACGGGGGGGGGGGGGTTACGCATGGGCTCAATATGACGAGGAATTCCGGGCTCATATGGCTTGGGATCCCGAGGCAAAGTGGGGAGAGTTAAATACAGATTTATGGCAGCATACGATGGGAGCAGCGTCGGGGGGTAAGACCATTTTCACAGCTAGCGGCTTACCTTTGGTATACCGGCCCTTTCAGGGGAAGCCTACGACACAACCAGGGAACAGAGCGTGCTGGGATTTTAATAAGGGCCTCTGCACTCGGGAATACTGCAAGTTTCGGCACGAGTGCTCGAAGTGTGGAAAGCACCACCCCCTTGTTAACTGTTGGGGCGCCAAACCTCAGGGAGGGCAGCAATGGCAGCAGTCCGGGGCCAATGCCCCCGGCCCCTCTCCACAATACCAGAGTATTGGGGGGGTAAGGGTCCTCAGGGTGCTGGGCCCAAGGGCTCCTATGCCAGTTAGGTTAGCAAAGCTGGTGGAGGGCCTGCGGGGGTATGGGGATCCGGGGGCAAAACGGGTGCTTATGGAGGGGTTCCAGTGGGGGTTTCATTTGGGTTACTGGGAGCCACGGCAGACACGGTGGGCAGATAACTTGAAATCGGCCGCAGAACACAGACAGGTGGTACAAGACAAACTTGACAAAGAAGTGCACGAAGGGAGAATGGCAGGCCCCATTGATGATTGGCCAACTGAAAATGTGATCATTTCACCGATCGGAGTGGTCCCCAAAAAAGAGGAAGGTCAATTCAGATTGATTCAGAATCTCTCATGGCTAGAGGGGTCATTGGTTAATGATTTTATTGATAAGGAGGCAGCCTCAGTTTCATATTCCTCAGTTGACATCGCAATGTCGCTAGTATTGACCGCGGGCGCAACTATAGCAATGGCTAAATGTGACATAAAGTCGGCATTTCGGTTGCTTCCAGTCCATCCAGATGACTGGGATCTTCTGGGTATCCATTTTGATGGTAAATGGCACGTGGACAAGGCATTACCGATGGGTTGCTCTATATCATGTGCTTTGTTTGAGTGTTTTAGCACTTTCTTGCAGTGGTATTTTACCCAGCACACGGGTCACACATTGGTGACTCACTACTTGGACGACTTCTTCTTTGTCGGTTCTCCGGGCTCCATAGAATGCCAGATAGCTCTGGACACTTTCCATGAGCTCATGGAGGAACTGGGGGTGCCGTTGGAACCCGAGAAGATGATGGGCCCCTGTACGGCCCTGTCTTTTCTGGGGTCGAAATTGATTCAGTGGCAATGAGGGCTCGCTTGCCGGCTGATAAAAAAGTGAGAATGTTGGAGCTGTTGGAGAGGATGTTGTCAAAGCAGAAAGCGACAGTGAAGGACATTCAGGTGTTACTGAGTCATCTTAACATTGCCTGCAGGGTGGTCAGGGCGGGGAGGACTTTTTGTAGGCGGTTAGGGCTGGCACTGGCAGGGCATCATTTGCCTCACCACCATGTCCGACTGTCGGCAGGGGTGAAGGAAGATTTGCGTATGTGGTCAGTGTTTCTACATGATTTCAATGGAGTACCGTTGGCCAGGGAGGGAGATGTCCAGTGGGACGTGCAAATCTTTTCTGATGCGGCAGGCAGCGATGGCTTTGGCTTATACTGGCAGGGCCGGTGGTGTGCTGAGCAGTGGCCGCAGCATTGGAAGGAGGGTGGAAGGAACATAGCTTTCTTGGAGCTTTTCCCGGTACTGGTGGCATTGATGCTGTGGGGTGAGGAGCTGGCGCACAAGAAAGTTTGGTTTTGTGTGGACAACATGGCAGTGGTGGAAATCATTAATAGGCAGTCTGCAAGGGATGAGCAAATTTTGAAGTTGCTGCAGGTTTTTGTGCTGGGTTGCCTCAGACTTGGCATTGCTTTCAGGACGCTCCATATACTGGGTGTGGATAATGACATAGCCGATAGTTTTTCTCGTTCACAGTGGGGGAGATTCCGTGGGCTGGCCAAGGAGGCGGACAGGATGCCGAACCCGATGCCGGATCACCTTTGGTATGTAGGCAACATAGGGTGCTACAGCTGGTGGTACGTTCCTGGTCAGCGTCAACGTGGGCAGCATATAATCTGGCTTGGAGGGATTTCTTGGCTTCTGGCGCCTGTAAGCGATCAGAGGTCTGGCGTCCATCTGAAGATGTGATTCAATTTATCCTGAACCTCATTGGGAGGGGCCTGTCTAAGGTGACCGTTGCTGGGAAATTGGTGGGCATTGCGGTCATGGGGAAACTTCTGTGGGGTTATACCCCGTCAGCGGGGGGGAGGTGGGGAGGAGGATGTTGGAAGGTTGGGCTAGGGAACGGGGAGGGGGAGGTTTTGGCGCATAGCCCCCTTTCTTGGAAGACTCTGGCCCTATTACTAGAAGTTTTACCAGTAGTTTGTAGGGACGTTTTGAGACTTGTTTGTTCTCAACTCTTATGGTTTGGATGTTTTTTGGGGCGTTCAGGGTTTCCGAGCTCTTGGGTAACAGGGTAAAACAGGGTGTGCTTTGGCAGGATGTGTCCATTGAGGATGGGGGGATACAAATGTGGTTGTCCAGTTCCAAGACAGACCAGAGGGGGTAGTAAAGGTGGTCAGGTTGGAGGTGGCTGTGCCACCATCGACGTGTCCTCTTCATTGGGCCCACCGTTGGCATGCGGAGTCTGGTGGTTCAGGGGCGGAGGTGGTTTTCAAGCATGCGAATGGGAAGAGGGTGACTGATTACCAGCTGCGCATGGTTTTGCGGAAAGCTCTGTACAGTATTGGGATGGATGGAGCGGGCTATGGGACACATTCTTTCAGGATTGGGGCAGCAACTGAGGCACATAACAGGGGCTGGACGCGGGGGACATAATGCGGCTGGGGCGCTGGTCTTCAGACTGTTATCAACGCTATGTCAGAAGGACGGCGGTGGAGGCGCATGCATCCCCTGCCTATGTTTGAATCTTACTTTATTTTTCTCGTTCCAGGTTCTGTGGCTGGGCCCCAATCGAACGAATTGACCATTTGGATTGTGGGGCATTCTTTTATCAAATGGGCGCAGATCCAGGCATGCCGGTGTTATTTTGGTGCAATGTTGGGTTTTAATGATCGACTTTTTAAAATTGTCTGGAAGGGTAAGGGAGGGATGTTGTGGAAGGAATTGATACCGTGCCTTAATAGAGGGATGGTTGGGGGCCAGTGCCCGGAAGTTTTGTTGATTTACCTTGGTGAGAATGATTTGTGCGGTGTAAAAGGGGTTGTATTGATGAGGGCCATGAAGAAAGATCTAGAAAGGTTAAGGGACCAATGGTCTGGGTGCCACATTTTGTGGACTGAGTTGGTTCCGTGCAGTTTGGAGGGGTGCTTTGAGCCCGAGGGCCATTGACAGGGTACGGAGGAAGGTGAACTCTGAAATGTCCAGGTTTTGTCGGCATCTTGGTTTCGGGAGAGTGACCCATAGGGCAGTGGAGTTTTTCAGAGATGACGGAGTACATCTATCGAGACTTGGCATGGACCTATATTTGCTGGAGATTAGGGTGGTGTTGTCGCGATGTTTAAAAGTCCAGACACATTCTTCTTAGGTGGCAGGGGCTAGCCTACTTGGGGGGCAGAAAGGGGGGGGTAGTTCTCTCCCAACCCTTCTTTCTGGGTGGCGGGGGTTGTTGGAAGTTTGCCAGGGTTGACAGAGGTTTTTTGGTTATTGTTGGATTTGGGCTATCGACAGGTAAAGGGTAGACAGGTTAATTTCTAGTTTGGTATACATGTTCGGTGATTGACAGTTGTAAAGAAGCAGGCAGGGGAGATGATTTAACGGATGGGTTGAAGTTATGGGGTTATATATTTTGATGCATTTCATTGTATTGTTTGTAATATTTTAAGGTATGGGTGGGGGTGGGTTCAAGAAAATGTTAGGGTCAGGAATTTTGTTATTTAGTGAGGTTTAGATTTGTAAGGCGTTTGCCGAGGAGTTATAATGTTATGTGCACCTGTTTCAATAAAGCGGCCTTTTACACGCATTCAATGGCTTGTGGTCTGCTCCCCCCCCCCACCCCTCCCTCCCAAGAGGGATTCCCAGTACATAGCATTTAAGTCCATTGATAATATTTTATTTAATTAGCGCTTGTTGACTTTTGTGTGCCTTGTGCACTTCAGTTCTGTCACTAACCCTCCAATCAATGGTTGAGTCCTACAGAAATGAGGATTAAAGAGAAAGTGGAACCCCAGCTGATTACTGGCTCTAAAAAAAAGCTGCAACATTTCTTTAAAACTTTGAACTAGTGACTAGATATTAATCTACACAAGCTCATGGCCCACAATTACAAGTCATTAATTTTCTGTTCCCGGCAAATGCTGTAATACACTCAAATAAACATTAAAATAATTAACAAATCATAGCAATGCAGTAAAATATTTACCAATACATTTATATAGTACATTCACAAACAAGTTAATGTTCAATAGCTAGAAAAAATGTAAAAAGTTCATTAGAGTGATAAAATGTATACAGTCTCAAAACTAGAAATGTAGTAGTCCTTTTCAATAAAAAGTGACAGTAATAACAGTGAATTACCTACCCAAAATGGCAATATAAAAGGTTAAAGACGGATTAAATACTCAAAATTACGTACTTAACGGGAACTTGATAAGGTTAATGTTTTCTCTTAAATCTGCCTATCATAATCCAAGCATATAAGAAGCGTCCGTGAAACAGTTTTCAGGCAAGTCAGTTCTATAACACATGGCTGACATTTCGAGGGTGTCAGTTACCGTATGGATTTTTAATGGAGGTGCAAGCAATCTCACACCAAGAACCACCACCCTAATACAGAGCAACATAACATGCATGATAATTTCCTTTGTCCCACTGCACAGTTGCAATAATTATCAGGGTATTTTTCTTTATCAGAGTTGACTGTATACGCCTTCAGAAGTGGTGTGCCCAGTCAGATTTATTATACACAGTGCACTGTGCATCAGGGTAGATCTCATCTAAATAACTCTCCAAACTGACTTAGTTTTTCTGCAAAAAATATCTAAATGTGAAAAAATCAATTGTGGCATTGCTAATAATTTTATACTGTCAGTATAAATCCTTTACGTTAGCGGGTGCCCCAGAGTTATTAGTAGAAGGATCTTCAAAAATAAGTTCCAAATCAAGCAACTTTAAAGTGTTACATATGTTAGTCCACCATTGCACCCTGTGTGCACTGACTCAAGATACTATCCCCATCAAGGATTTTAAATATATCTCTCTTCCTGACTCTTATGCAAACAAACTCAATAAACAATTGTTATGAGAGCTATGATGTCCGACATGGTTTTAATTTCCAATTCCATGTAGAGCGCGGTTTCTTTGGCTAGACATAATAGAAACCTCAGAAACTGATTCTTGATCTTCTGCAAGGTGCTAGTGTTGGCATTACCACAGATCTCATCCTCATAGTAACCGCTTTGGTTCGATAAACTTGAATAGGGTGATTGTTGTCTGGGCTCCAATCTTTTGTTTTCATCTAATAATAGGAGCTGCGACCTGTTTCATGGTCACCACTTCTTTCGCTCTGTGCTTGTTCCAGGTCAACTTTGCGTAAATAACTCACGCCTGAATAATCAAAGTTGTACACACATTCTAGTGGTTCTTTGTTAACTGAGAAGTAGCATTTATGGGCCAGTTTTATTTAAGACCATGGTTTTAGTTTTTGCTACGTTTATTGTCAGATGTTTTTGATGGGAGTAGCCTTCAGTTCATTTGTGAATAGAGAGTTTGGTCCGAGTGAAAAGTACCATGTCATTTGCAAACAATAATATTGGGACCTAGTATTGCAACGTTATTACGGTTCATTAATTTAAATATTGTGGGCTCTATCTGAGAATCCTTACCATTTCAAAATGTATTTTTGTTGTTTTTGACAGTTAAAGATTTGTTTCTAGCTTTGATGCAAAATCGTTTTTGCTTCCTTGCCTCCCTTAGTCAGATCCACATGTCTCCTACCACTTCCCTCCTCCCTCTGTTCAAGCGATCCCTTGTCAAGCCCAGTGCCACGCATCGAGGAACTGAGGTCATGTGACTTGCTCCCACACTATTACATTTGATCCCTGTGAGTCCATTATGGCTGTTGAGGTAAAAGAGTGATAGGTCACAGATGTCTCAATTTGGTGTTTTCCCAGTTTGGGCCCTTTAGGTCCTGGAAAATGCCTTGAGCCAGAAACTCTGGTCAGTGCACCCAGAGTTTATCATTTGAACTAGAACATCCAACCTGCCCCATCCGATTCTAATTGCCCTCCTGAAATACCTGGCAAAAGTCTTCCAATCTCTGACCACCTACACAGACATCCCTACCATATACATGGAACACCTCATGTTCAAAATATGCATCACAACCAACTTCTATCTGGTGTGAACCTTTGTATACAGAGCACCAGGATCTAGCACCAATTTCACCTGCAACATCTTGGACTTCTTCGCACCCCTCATCATCAACACCAGCATCTTCATCCTTCTTGGAGACCTTAACTTTCACCTAGAAAGGCAGAACTGACCCAAACTCTAGGGCCCTTTTAGAAAACATCAGAAACCTTGGCCTCACCCAGCACATTACCAAACCCACCCACACCGCTTGACACCTATTTGACTTGATTTTCTCCTCATTCAAAAAACATCACAGTTGAAAAGCCAGAAAATATGACCTGGATAGACCACCCCTTGTCACATACCTATGCCGCACCAACACAGACCTATCACCACCAGAACCGCCTGCGGAAGGAGGAAAATCATCTCAGAAGAGGAGTGGGCTTCCGCCCTTGCTGCTCACCAGCCCGAGTACACAAGTGACTTGCTGAAAGCCATCAGAAACCTCAACAGCTGGTTCACTGCATGCACCAATGCCATGGCTCACCTCAAGCCCAACCCAAGACAAGATCCAACCAGGCCAGCTGGTACAAAGAGTAACTCAGGCTGATGAATTTCAGCTGTAGGAAACTGGAGCGCAAATGGAGAACAATTCAAGAGACCACAGGTAAAGGCATCTTCAAATCAGCCCTGACACCTAGCACACAGCTATTGTAGATCTCATTGACGGCAGCACTAACAGCAACAAAGAAATCTTCACTGTCATGAAAGATTTTACTGCGTTTTCTGTCGCCTCCAGCAACATCGCCCCCTCGCAAGACCTTTGCAACAAGCTCTTGAAATTCTTCTGTAAAACAATAACCTCCATATACAGCAACTTCGACCCTCAACCATCACGACTCAATCTCCCATCACAGCTGATGAACAAACCATGACATCGTGGCCTGCGGTTACCACCGTCAAAAGTGCTGCTACCATGAAGACCATTCACTCGGGGGCTCCAGCAGACCCTTGCCCACACCATGCTTTCACTGAAGGACTCCTACCAGGAAGCACTAGCACCCATCCTCAACGACTCCATTGACTCAACCATATTTCTGGACATCTGGAAACATGCCACCTTTATGACCCTGCTCAAGAAACCATCCACTAACCCAGCCATGCTTTCTAACTACAGACCCATCTCTTTCTTAATATACTTGCCAAAGGTCTTAGAGAAACTAATCAACTGATGCCTCACTGACCACCTCAGCAACCAGTAGCTCCTTGACTCCATGCAGTCCAGATTCAGGCAAAACCACAGTACAGAAACAGTACACATCGCTGCCACAGATGACATCTGTATAATCTTTAACAGAGGAGAAACAGCAGCCCTCATTCTCCTGGACCTCTCTGCAGCATTTGACACGGTCCCACATATCATCCTCATTAGGCTCTTGCGCAGGATTGGCATCTAAATACTCACTCTCAACTGAATCTGCTTCTTTTTAACAGATAGAGCACAAGCTGTCAGACTGGCACTTAACTCCTTGGGAGCTTGCATACTCATTGGTGGAGTGCCGCAAGGTTCATCGCTAGAGATAGAGACAAACTCCTGAGGCGGAAAGCCGGGAGCAACGAGAGTTTATTTTAAAATTGCATTTTCTGTGTTTTTAACTTCACTTACCTGTACTTGGCATCATTTTCGCTAGCATACCCTCCCGCACAGCCGATCTGAACGCTGTCGCGGGCCGCTACACTCATTGACGACATCCAGGGGAAGCCTGGTCAGGCCACGCCCCCTCTATGATAGGCCACGCCCCCCGCCTTCATAGCGCGCCAAACAGCCTCGCGCAGACAGATAGAGACTAACTCCTGAGGCGGAAAGCCGGGAGCAACGAGAGTTTATTTTAAAATTGCATTTTCTGTGTTTTTAACTTCACTTACCTGTACTTGGCATCATTTTCGCTAGCATACCCTCCCGCACAGCCGATCTGAACGCTGTCGCGGGCCGCTACACTCATTGACGACATCCAGGGGAAGCCTGGTCAGGCCACGCCCCCTCTACGATAGGACACACCTCTCCCTCCACTTCTCCTTACTTAAATCATGTGTCTTTCCCGGCCGCGCAGTGGACGGTCGCAGCGGGAGCGCCGGCGGCGCACCGAAGGCGCGCCAAAGGCAAGCCCGTCTGCGCCCGTCCGCGCCAGACCAGCACCCAGGGCCAAAACCCCTGCCCAACTCCCACCGGCTCACCTGAAATACTGCTACACGAGAGAAACACTCCTTAACCTAAGATGCAAAGAATGCCAACTTGCAGCACAGCCCTTAGTGAGAGGTATGCCGTGCATCAGTAGATGTCGATTTTGCGGCTATACAATACCCCACCCCTCACTCAGTGGGCTCAACTCTCTACCCTCGAATACCTCTCCCAACCCTCACGCTCAGCCAACGCACTGCCGATCTAAACCCAACAACAAATCTCTAAAAAACATACTCCTAAATGTGAGGTCAATGCCCAGGCACAAACATGAAATTGAATCTCTCATTGTGGACAACGAGGTTGATCTGGCCTTTCTAACCGAAACATGGGCAACAGACTCTTCTGGGCCAGACTGGAATACCGCAGTACCCTCAGACTACTCTGTTGCACATGTAGACAGACAAGGAACTATGGGTGGAGGTGTAGCTATCATTCACCGTTCAATCTTTAAAGTACATATTCTCCATCAGCCAGGATTGGAATCAGAGGCCATATCCTTTATGGTCAAATATAACAACCAACTAATATTTAATGGCCTCCTGTTATACCGACCCCCAGGACCTAGAGATCCATTTACCAACGCTCTTTTAACCTTCCTGGAAACCACGTCAAATCACTCTACCTTCACAGTATTGGGAGATTTCAACTTTCACCTCGAAGACAACAACTCGAGTGATTCTACCACCCTAATAGACAATTTCAGTAGCTACGGACTAACCCGACTAGCGACAGGACCCACTCACACAGCAGGTCACACTCTGGATTCTATCTTCACCAATAATGGCCATATTAAGGTCATCTCCACCACACCTCTTCCCTGGTCCGATCACGCCGCCATAAATTTTACTCTAGTAATCACGCTGTCCAATGCAAGGAGAAAGGACCTTGTACTTCCGAATAAATCCCGTCCATGTAAAAACTAGAAGCTACTTCATTAGCAAACTTTCTCATCAAGGACGCACCCATCAACGTCAGCACAGACAGTAACGATGGAGCCCGCAAATTTAACGCCTGGCTCTTACAAGCAATGGACAAGTTAGCACCGGAAGAATTAAAAAAAACCAGGATCCGCTCTGCAACCTCACAATGGTACACCTCAGAGGTTAAATTGATAAAATTGAAATGCAGGAGGGCCGAGAGAATTTGGCGAAATGATTACAGCCCTCAGTCCAAAAAGGAGTATACGGCTGCCTTACATGAATACAAGCTCGCCATAGAGCAAGCTAAGACCATATTCTTTACTAAGAAAATCAAAGAGTCCTCAAACTCCTCAAAGGAACTATTTAAGACCGTGACTCACTTAGCTAAAAGTCCGAGAGAAATTACATTCCAACCGCACCAAGAATTTGTGGAAAACATTGCCCAATTCTTTCAACAGAAAGTTCAGACAGTGTATAATGACCTTCGATCGCTACCTCCGTGCGAAGTGGTCCCCCATGACTCAGATCCACAGACGCAAATTCCAGATATCCCCAGTTTCTCCCAGCTCAGCTGTGACCATGTTGCCACGCTGCTTCTTCAGACTAAGTCTGGCTCGCCACTGGACCCATGCCCCCATTATGTCCTACATATGGTCCCTGAGACCATTAGTCAAGCCCTAACCCCCCCTTCTTAATCCTGCAATAAACTCCGGACAATTCCCCAGCAGCTGGAGGAAGGCGTGCATCAGGCCTATACTCAAAAAGGAGTCCCTCGACCCCAAGGAAGCCAAGCATTACCGCCCTATATCATGCCTACCCCTACCTGCCAAAATTCTAGAAAACGCAATGAATCAGGAGCTAACAAAACACCTTGAGGACAACCACCTATTAGACCCCACGCAGCACGGCTTCAGGGCCTGTCACTCAACAGAAACTGCTCTGATCATTGCATCTGATGACATTCGTCAATCCATGGATAAAGGAGGCAGAGCCGCTCTGATCTTACTAGACTTGACAGCGGTGTTTGACACCGTGAACCACGACGTCCTTTTAAATCGACTAACAGCGCTGGGCATCTCCCATACCGCCCTAAAACTGCTCCAGACCTTTTTGCAAGCACGCATTCACCAAATCCACTGGGACGGGCTTCTGTCCGAGGAATTCCTCCTACCCTGCGGAGTTCCCCAGGGGTCGGCTCTGTCACCAACCCTTTTTAATCTGTATGTCACACCCCTAGCCGCATTGATTAAATCCCACGGCCTACATTTAGTTTTGTACGCTGACGACACACAACTGGTGATCTCAATGGCTCAGACTGTAGAAGCCACTGCCACCAGTTTCAGAAACTGTCTGTCTGACGTTAAGGCATGGATGAACTCTCACTTCCTCAAACTCAACACCGAAAAAACGGAGGTTATTGAGTTTGGCCAAAAACCTTCCGTCTGGAGCGATCTCTGCTGGCCCCCAGAAGCAGGCGTATGTCCCACCCCGGCAAACAAGGTCAGAAACCTTGGTTTCATAATGGACAAGGACCTCTCTTGCACAGCCCAAATCAACCAGGTAACTTCGTCCTGTTTCTTCACACTGAAGGTCCTTAGAAAAATCTTGCCTTACATCCCCTTCGCCCTTAGGAAAACAGTCGTGGGTGCTCTGATTATGTCTAAGGTAGACTACTGTAATGCCCTATACATAGGTGCCGGCGAAAAACAACTTAACCGACTCCAGTCCATTCAAAACGCGGCGGCCAGAGTTCTGCTTAATCTTCCTAAACAACACCCCACCTCAAAAGCAATAAGTGAACTACACTGGCTTCCAGTTAGGAAAAGAATCCAATTCAAGGCCTTGTGCCTAGCCCACAAATCCCTATATGGACAGACCTCTAAACAGCTCTCCAACCTTCTCTCCCCATATGTTCCGGAGCGCTTACTTAGATCCAGCTCCCAAAATCTACTTCACATCCCTAGGATCAAGAGAGTCCGTTGGGGCGGCAGATCCTTTTCCTATCAAGTCCCAAAGCTCTGGAACAGTCTACCATCCTCACTGTGCTCCGAAAAGAGCATAGCCAAATTTAGGAAAGAGCTGAAGACCTGGCTCTTTGTGCTGCCCTCTATCTCTCCGTCTCACAGCGCCAAGAGGGCTCGGCATAAGAGCGCTCTAAAAATAATTCAGTCAGTCAGTCAGTCATCGCTCAGTCCCACCCTCTTCCACGCATACATGACCGCTTTGGCCAACATCATACGCTCAGATGGATTGAGCATCCTCTCCTATGCAGATGACATGCAACTGATACTCTCCCTCTTCGACAAGAACCCCGACACAAGAAACAAGTTCACCGCCTGCATGACCGAAGTCACTGAGTGGACGAAAACCAACAGTTTCAAGCTCACCACCGATAAGACAGACGTAGTGATCTTCAGCAAGAACATCTCACCATGAGACTAACTGGCGCCTGGTCTAAATCAGACCCACACCCTCACACAGAACCTACTCCATGAACCTCAGAAAAATTATCAACAACATACTGTGCATGACTGCCCAAGTCAACGCCATCACTGAATCCTGCTTCCACACCCTTGAAGACACTGAGGAAGATCTTCAAGTGACTCCCATGCAACACCAAAAAACTATCACTTATGCTGTAGACACCAGCAGGATGGAATATGGGAACACACTCTATGCCAGGATCACCAGGCAACTCACTAGAAGACTACAAACCGAGCAGAACTTGGCAGCCAGACTCATCCTCAACCTCCCAAAACAACTCATATCACACCACACATCAGGGAACTACACTGGCTCATGATTCACAAACAAGCTAAATTCAAACTCTTCACACATGTGGACAAGGCACTACACAAGTCAGGCCGTACCTATCAAAACAGAAGCATCTCCTTCCAACCACCACCCATACACCTCCGCCCCACAGGACTGCTACTCGCACACATCCCACGCATACGAACCAGACCAAGAAGATGGGCGTTCTCTTACATCACTCCTAAAGCCTGGAACAACCTCTGAGCCTCCTCCTCTCTTCTTGAATTCCGCAAGAAACTGAATACCTGGTGTTTTAATTAACCTATCTATCATAGGCATTGTTAGGCACTCAAACCTGCTCAGCACCAGCATAACCTCACGGTCGATAGTGCACTTTACAAATACACATAACATAACACATTTACTCTACTCTCCAAGCCTCTTCTACACTATTGTAACAGCACCACTTGATAGATACCACCCTCATTCAGTCACACAACTAGGTTAGGAAGGTGTATTTCCACTTCCTTTCCCTTTATGGCCTTAACCTAATTCTAGGTGGGCCCAAAAATGCTCAGACATACTAATCAGATACCACTATAGTGGTATCCTGCCTCTGCCATGAGCTGCTCTACATTACTTCTAGAATATAACTAACAAGGACCACTACTGTGGAACCCTGTTTCTCCCTTGAACTGCTTTAACTCTGCTTCTGGGTAGACCACCAAGGACTGCTCATGTGGTACGCTAAAATTCCCCTTCTGTGTAGAACTGATTCTCACAGTCATCAACACTTTTCAACAAGGGCCAATTTGTTCCTAGTCTCTCTTGTTTACCTGCTCTGACTCCAAATCTGTCCAGCTCTTACATAGAAATGGTAGTCATCTGGTTAGGCTCACAAACCAGTAAAATAACAATGCCTCCTCAGATAATATTAATCATCTGCCCTTCACTTCCCTCACACAACATGTGTATAAATTGCTTACCTCACTGCACATTACATTCCTACTATGGAATCAGACCCCCTACATGATTCCCTCTTCTTTCCTCGAGCTGTAACATACTTCTCCTTCCCTATACAGCCAACTCTCCCCTCTATCAGACAGTGATTTTTCCAACGCCCACCCTTTCATTACTTCCTTGTTAATGCTCAACCGTTCCATTTCTCCACCCACCTTTCTACATTCCCATATAGAACTCTATAACTACTAACAATACCCTCTTTCAAAGTACACACGTATCTTTCATATTTCAGGCAACATGGTTGGCAAATGCCAACCAGACTTCCATCTACTGCTCTCAAATACCATCACCAATGGTAATGCTGAATGTGGATGCTATGTGGTTGTTTACATTTTTATTTTGTCTGTTTCTTATTAATTTTGGCGGTTGCTATCAGCCATTTTACCAGACTTGCATGTTCTGTGACTTTGATAAATTCAGTGATGTGCTTACTGCCGATAGTATATTGCACTGTGCCTCCTTTTTTTTTTTTTTATAAAACCTTTTAAAATGTTTGAGGAAAAAAATATATCATCACCAAACTGCATGCCCACACACCTGTATTCTCTGCCCTATTTCTCCTTGCTAACCTCTGCTCACCATAAAATTTCTCAATCTCATACAACCACCTCCACAATCTTTCCTTATGTAATGCTCAGCACCATATTCCACCTGTTCTTAACCCACAATTTTTCCTCTAAACTCCATACCTCCAAATCCATCTCAGAAACCAACACCTTCCCATTTCTACAAACACTTCAAACCATTGTCATCCTCTAACTCCCAATTAAAAAAACTGAAACAACAACTCCACCTTTACCCATTCAAATTCTCCCAAATCTCACACACCACATCCCGTCTCTGTCGCACTATGCTTCTTTCCATACAGTGATCACCACCTTTTTGATTCGTGGTTATTCCATCAAAATCAATGAGCAACTCTTATTCTCTCTTGAAAATCTACAAACAGTGGAATAAACTCAACCTGGATGAAGTTGAAGTTCACATGAAAGCAAGCTCAAACTCTGAACAATTAACTACTGTTCCAAATAGTCTGACTGGATGAACGAAGCATTTAACAAAATAATACTCTTCAAATCTTTTATTCACCCAAATGGAAATGGAGATTCTATGGGTGAATGAAGAAATAAAGAGAAAAGAATATCCAAACGGGCAATCTTCATTGTCAATTGTAAGGATCAAAAAATCCACTGGACAATAAATGCTTCAAAAGACACAAAAGAATGTGTAAATCCACCATAAAAAAGACAAGGGGTTCACAACTCAAAAAGGATTTCAAACATAAAATACCACACAGAGGAAATCCACAAAATACTACCAAAGTTTTGCAATGCTGAACAAGATTTATGTTACCTAATGGCACCTCATTAGTTCAAACAAGCTAAACTATTAGAAATCTATTAAACAAACCAACGTTCTCAAGCTTATCCCAACTATAGAGGAATAACTCAAATGAAAAAGACTAAAATACTAAATTATTTTAAACAACTGTATTTTTTTCAACTCCATCACCTGCTGGGTCACAACTGGGCCCATAGCTTCCACAGACCTTCAAGAAAATTGTACTATAAAATATGGCTGCGGTATATAAAACTAACATAATCAACAATTCATTAATAAAACAAGTTTCCAGTGAAAATTAAGGCCTCCTACATCCGATCACTCATTAAAAAAATAACCTGGACCCAGAAGCCCCACTCAAATACAAGCCAATCTCAAATGGACTATTACTCAAAAAATTAAGAGAATGGACATGCTTTTACCAGCTCTCAAACTTCCCCAAAGAAAACATGTTGCTATGCGACAACTTCCAGATGTTTACCAGAAAGCCACAACTCGCCTGTTTTGAAGGCCAACACCGGCTCCCTGTAACTAGATATATTTTAGGGACACTTTGTATTAGACTCTAGTTAATAATGGCAAGGAACCACCAATCCTATCAGTAGACCATAAAATACGCTGTCGGAAAAGAACACTGCATTCCATATAAGACCCCTTGCTAATGATATTACCCTACAAGAAGAAAAGCATCAATGGCATCTCCTCAGTCGAAGATGCGGAAACGATGAAACTCACTTCCGGCAAAGTAAAAGTGACCGATAACCAGCTGCATATCATGAAGATTGAGAAGACCTGTTTTTTTCTACCTTAATTCGGGTATTCAGGAGGATGGCAGAGATCTGGCTTTTATCAATCAGTTAGGAATAGACAGACCAATCTCTCTGTATGAGCGCTCTGGATGAATGGGATCATGGCATCTGAATTGTTACTTGCAGAAATTCCCAAAATATTCGACTCAGTCTAGTTCTGTTCCCATTATCAACCAGTATATTCGAATACATCTTTCAATGGCCACGGCCACAGAGGTAAATTGGAATATAATGTGGCCATCAGTAATAGGAACAATTAAATGACATTAAATAAGGGTATCTTTAAAGAGGCACAGCATAGTAATACCCAACTGCGATAAATTCCTTTGCAACAAACTGAATACACAGTGAATCATTAATAAATATAGTTCCACTCTTGAAGACTATATTGCATGCCTAAACTTCCGGGTCACCTGCTAGGTATTCAAACTTAGCATGAACTACAAACTGAATAACCCTATGAGGAAATCTATTACTACAAGCAGAAGTTTGAAGGCCCTTACTGCAGCAAAATCATCCGTATTTAAGGAGTTGCACAATAATTTTGCGTGAGATCAATCAATCAATCAGGGAATTGTAAGTGCACTTCTCACCCGTGAGGGTCTCAAGGTGCTTGGGGCGGGGGGGGTTAGCAGATCCGTTCAGCCGAAGAGGCAGGTCTTGAGAGTCTTTCTGAAGGTGTTCAAGGAGGGGGCGTGTCTGATGTCTACCGGTAGCTCGTTCCAGGTCTTGGCTGCGATGTGGAAGAATGCTCTTCCGCCTGCTCTGGCTCTGTGGATGCGCCGGGTTTCAGCCAGTGCGAGGTTTGAAGATCGGAGGTTTTTATTGGGTACGTGGAAATGTATTCTGTTGTTGAGGTATTTGGGTCCGGTGTTGTGTAGGCATTTATAGGCGTGGGTGAGGATTTTGAAGGTTATTCTCTTCTTCACGGGGAGCCAGTGGAGTCTCCGCAGGTGTTGGCTGATGTGTTTGGGACGGGGGATGCCTAGGAAGAGTTTGGCCGCGGTGTTCTGTATTGTTTGGAGTTTGCGGAGTAGGGACTTGTTTATGCCGGCGTAGAGGGCGTTTCCGTAGTCCAGTCTGCTGGTGATGAGTGCGTGAGTGACTGTCTTCCTTGAATCCGGGGGGATCCATTTGAAGGTCTTGTGAAGGGTGCGGAGGGTGTTGAAGCAGCTGGAGGTGACGGAGTTGACCTGTCTGTTCATGGCGCGGGTGGAGTCGCGTATGATGCTGAGGTTTTTGGCATGGTCCGAGGATGTCGGTGGGCTTCCGAGGGCTGTGGGCCACCAGGTGGTGTCCCATGCTGAAGGGGTTGTTCCAAGGACGAGGACTTCTGTCTTCTCTGCGTTGAGTTTTAGACAGCTGTTGGTCATCCAGACTGCTACATCTTGCATTCCTTTCTGGAAGTTGAATTTTGCGGTGGAGGGGTCTCTGGTGAGGGAGAGGATGAGCTGGATGTCGTCCGCATAGGATACGATGTTGAGGCAGTGTTGCCGGACGATGGCGGCGAGGGGGGCCATGTAAATGTTGAAGAGGGTCGGGCTCAGAGATGACCCCTGTGGGACTCCGCAGGTGATATCCGTGGGGGCTGAGAGGAAGGGTGGTAGTCTGATCCTTTGGCTTCTTCCGGTGAGGAACGATCGGATCCCGTTCAGGGCTGTTCCTTGTATGCCTGCGTTGTGTAGTCTGGAGATTAATGTGCGGTGAGAGACGGTGTTGAAGGTTGCAGACAGGTCGAGGAGGATGAGGGCTGTCGGAGAATGCATGGCATTGAAAGAAAATAGCATAACAATCTGCAACAGTAATGCTTGACAAAATTACTAACAGTAGGCTCCCACAAATGTGTGCTGCTTCTCTCCAAAGCGCCTCAGCACATAGACAGTAAGCGCTATATAAATACACATGCCATATGTGGACCTGTGCAGCTCATTACACTGCCCCATGAGAAGAGCAGGTATTTAGTAGGTAGTTATGTGTAACAAACGTCATTTGGCCTTGAGTTATTATGTAAATTTACCTCAAAATTATGCATCTTGTGCTACAAACAATTATTCGAATGGTCCGTAAATTTAACCCGAAAATGTAATTTTGAATTGATTTCCGGTTGCATGTGTTAAAACAAACATTGGCATAGCCAATTGGTCTCGCTTTTGGGACCTTATAAGTACTTAGTTATGAAGCACAATATCCTTGGTGCAACAACAGCAACTGTTGCATGGCTAAACACGTATAAGGTCCCAAAGGCGAGATCTTTTGGCTATGGCAATGCTTGTTATAGTCTGGCTTGAAAATGCAGCAGTCGCCAGACAATTATGTGAGCATCAGAGCATGAGAGAGGGGCTTTGGCTTTGTGCATATGTTGGAAGTCAGGAGTAGATTGGGCAGAAGTTGTGAGCTTTCACAAAAAAGTGCCTGCCCTCCATACAGCTGTGATCATTTTGTTTATGTATAGTACTGCATAAGGCTGAACTTTCAAGGGTTCACCCACGTCATGAAAGTGTCTTAGATAACTAGATTCTTTATGGTGGTGTTCCCTGGCAGCAGAAAAGATGGGAGGAGGCAGTCAATAACCTAAATGCATTTTTAGGTCTGGCTTGATTATTCTACAAAAATACATATCCATTCCCACACTATCTACTTAGCAATGGTTGTTAAAAATTGGACCACTGCAGATTTTAATCATTTTTGATCATTTCCAGAAGTAAGCAAAAAAGTTGAAAAGAAATACCTGAAACGAGAGAACATGAACGGGAGAGACTGAAGATTTTTTTGGTGTGAAAGGGGTTAGATGGTGTCAAAATTGATTTGTGGCAGTGATAGTTGGCATGAGTTAGTGTTTGTGTTGGGAAATTTATTGGGGTGTAAAAGGGGAGGAAAAGGATGCAGGTCATGCGATGAGTAATGATTGTAGCAAGTGTGTTTTATAGCGCAGATTTTTTTTCTTCTCAGTTTTTTTAGAAGTCATTAGCTGATAAGGATGAGCCATTAATCGGTGATCGTGGTGGCGAGAGAAGGTTGTTGATAGTGCGCACAAGTAGTGGAGGAGGTTCAGATGAGTTTTGAATGGTTAAGGATTTAGCATCGTTAAGGGTGCCAGACAGTGTGTTCAAAGTCTGTTTGCAATTACTTTTGCCTAAGAATGCTCTTGTTTTGGTTTTCAGATTCTGAATGCCCCCTAATATCCAGGGTCTTGACTGTGATACGGATAAGGAAACATGCGCAGTGGATTTTGTGACTTGGATGCTGCTTTCTCGCTATTATTGAATACATCAAAAGATGTGTTTGTTGGGTGAAATCATTGTGTAGTTGCCCTAGAAAACAGATGGGTGGAGTCTGTATGTGTGTTTGTAGATGCAGAGGTGCCGCTGGTTGTGTAGGATTTCCTGGTCTGATGGGGAGGGGTTGATGGTACTTGGTGGTTATTCCATAGTCTATTATCACTAATGAGATTCAGGGGTTTCCTAGGCGATGGGTGGGTCCTGATGCTGCAGTGCGTACTGATAACACGATGAGCAGAAACCCATTGTCTGATCAATACACTCTCACCAGCCCACGGCCTAGGGAAACCCATGATCACCTATTTGTGACAGTGCTGTAACATGTAAAGCGCACTGATACCTTCGGGTCTAGCTAGCGCTATATAAAACTCAAACTAATATTAATCTTACATTCTTCACTGCTCCCATGATGCCCTTGGTGATAACCGGACAAAGATCTCTCTGCTCCCTTTTCAGGTTTTAGTTGCTATATTTGGTTGTGGTGGACTGTTGGAAACAATCCAGCCCCGTCTCATTGATACTTTTAAACAATCAATGCCGACTGCTTAGAAACAAATATTAATAAGAAATAAAGTTCCACAAGTGATTTTGAAAATGTAGTCTGCAATATGTGTCCCTGTTAACCAAACCTCACAGGTTTGTGCGTCCAAGATGTATATATTTGTTGTAGCTTTCGAACGTGAGTGACAGGTCTGAAAAGAATTGATTTGGACTTTCCAGCGAAGTGCAGTGTTGTGTTGTACCTGCACACTCCGGTCACACCTGCATTATTTTTTAATGTCCGTGTGCTCCTACCAATGCCTTAAGTTCTAAACAAACCCCGGTTGCTTTTTAAAGCTCTTGAGGCCCCGTTCTTGCTAAAACATCCGGCAGAGGCAGGCCCAGAGGAAGTTGTTTCAAATACGGGAGCCCGGGCGTTGCTGAAGACGAGGGCTGGTCTGCCGAAGCACGTAGTAAAACGTATTTTTAAAAATACATCTCATACAACTTCTGCCAAAGAAGGACTTGCTTCTGTTCTAAGTGGCTGCAGGAGTTTATGGGCCATGGCGCGGAACACTGTGGCACACCCGAGGGCGTGTGAATATGCAAACTGAAAACATTCTCTATGCGGAAGTTGGCACACTTGTGAAACATGGGGGATAGGGGCTTGCACTAACTAGTTATCTGACAGGGTTGGAGGAGGGCGTGCTCTTACTGCATTTTGTAAATTCAAGAAATGTTTTCAAGTTAAAAAAAAGAGCAAAGGTGCACATTGTTATAACTAGGATTCAAAGAGAGCAGGGCACCGCACTTTGCTTAGGGGGTTTGAAAGTTCACTGCTTGAACAACATACTCTATGAACAACCCACAGTGCATCTCTGCGGTGCATCTAAGCAATGCAGGCGCTATGTGACCCTGCGGTGCATCTAAACGCCACAGGCGCTGTGTGAGCCTATGGTGCATCTAAGTGCCGTAGGCGCTGTGTGAGCATGGGTGCATGTGAAGCGCCCCAGGCGCTGTGTGATCCTGCGGTGCATCTAGGCGCCGCAGGTGCTGTGTGAGCATGCGGTGCATCTGAAGCGCCCCAGGTGCTGTGTGAGCCTGCGGTGCATATTAAGCGACCTAGGCGCTGTGTGAGCATGCGGTGCATCTGAAGCGCCCCAGGTGCCTTGTGATCCTGCCGTGCATCTAAGCGCCCCAGGCGTGATGTGATCCTGCAGTGCATCTAAACTCCCCAGCCGCTGTGTGATCCTGTGGTGCATCTAAACACCCCAGGTGCTGTGTGAGCCTGCCCTGCATCTAAGCGCTGCAGGCGCGGTGTGAGCTTGCGGTTAATCTTAAACGCCCCAGGTGCTGTGTGAGCCTGCACAGCATCTAAGCGCCCCAGGTGTCATGTGATCCTGCGGTGCATCTAAACACCCCTGGGGCTGTGTGAGGCTGCGGTGCATCTAAGCGCTGGAGGCGCTGTGTGAGCCTGCACTGCAGCTAAGCGCCCCAGGCGTCATGTGATCCTGGGTGTATCTAAACACGCTGGTGACTGACACGCTGGTCCCAGGCTGCTTAAGACCAACCTCTCTGCCTCAAGGAGAATCTGTTTCGAATTAACGCGAAGGCGTCTGGCATTCACGATAATTGGAAACAGATGCCGCTCTGCGGGTAACCACAAGCCATAGGTAGTGGGTGGTTACATTTGCTGGGAAAGGCGGGACATGCACTCGCCTTTACTCAATTGCGTGCTGTCTTTTCGGGAAGACGCACGCAAACACCAATAGAAATATTGGTGGAATAAATGCCACAACCACGAGCTTGTGAAAAGTCCTGGTGAGCTGCAAGAGGTCGTTTTCCTATTGCAGCGCATGCGCGCTGCTATAGGCTCGACCTAAACATTGCCGCTCGCGTTCAAATTTGTTGTATTGTGCTAAAGAATTACCAGAATGGTCTGCTTTGGTGAAAAATCGAGTTAAAGGAACGACTGCTCGCATTTCGGTCTATAGCTTTGTGCTTGCTTAGTTAAAAAAAAAATCAGTCTGAAGTTTTTGGTGACTGTATGCGTTCTGCTTAATTGTCTCACAATTTCCCTCAGAACAGGGTATTACTTATGCAGCTTGCCGTGATTACGTAAGCTTGCTATTTACGTGTAACATTCCTTAAGTGAGATTGACAAAATTGTGCCACTTACAACGTCATAATTAAAATTTCGCACATGTTTAGTATTTAGTGCAAGTTGTTTTGTCACTTCTTTTATAACCGGATTCGGACTAATTGCACAACTATGCGAGCCTCCTGAATCTTCGGCTGTTCAGAAGGAATGCGGCGTGCGGGTCACCTGACTCCGCAGGTATTAAGGGTTGCATAGCTGGAAGGTTCCTCATGCAGCTCTGCGGGGCACAACGGCGAGTGATTATGCCACCAGTGTTAGGTAATAGGCACAAGGGCATGCACAGCGATTATGTAAATTGTGCCTATGTGAAGGCATGTGTCATACAGATGTACTCCGGATGTGCTGGTCTCTCACAGCGCGTTTACAGATTGTGATTGCTTCCTGTGTGTGACATCATTGTGCACTGGACGCCCCAGAACGTGCGGATATGATGATCACATGCCTCATTCAGTGGTCACAAACATGGTTTAATAACCACATGGAGTACTTGATCTAATGTACCAATATTTATTTTCCATTTCTGGTGACTGCAATGGCCTGATTCTTACATAGCACTAGCAGTAATAATAATAGTTCTGGTTATTTACATAGAACACACCACAAAATGAATTGTCATTTGGTGTTCATAAATGTTAGGTTTTTCTTATAACCTTTCCTAATAGTGCATAGTATTGAATTTTCGGTCCTGCCGAGATTCGATCCCAAATACTGCAGACGATACCTCAGGAGTACTCATCAACTTTTTTCTCAAGGGCCAAAAAAAAACCTCGTTCACTAATGAGAAGTATGTAATCAACACTTCATAGAGAAGCTTGTTGGTCTTTCCACACTGATGCTTTGAGGCAAAAATTGTGTCTCAAAGCAAGGGAGTAGGCAGAAAGAATAAAATACCCAACACTGTGACCCATATATAGCAATAAATGCGAGAGTAAAGTGAGGAATCCCAACCCTTCCTATGAAGTGTCAAAGTCATTGTACCCCTGGGGAACATTTGCAGATTATGAAGTATAATGATTATTATTATTACATGATTTTAAAGGAATTTAGCCAAAAAATAAGCCTTTACCTGTATTGACCTATTTCTCTTATCCTGTCCATCATCTTTATTTTTGTACTTCTTGAATTTTTTATTTCCATCATCTTTTTTGGTTTGTTTTATGTGTATTACATTCTTTTCATCTTTATTTCATTCTATTCTTTTGTCATTCCAGTAGACCTTTTTTCTAGCTTTCTATCCTTCTTTGTATCCGTTTATTCTTATGATGCTCCTGGCATTCTTTGACAACTTCTTTGCATCTTCTCTTTTTGCATTCCTTCTATTAATTATTTTCTTTCTTTATCTTCTTTCCGTAAATCACGCATCCTTTCGTCTCACATTTCTTCTTTGTTATTTCTTTATATTTTTCTGCTTTCCTTCTTTTTTCCTTTTATAGTTCTTTGCTCTTTCCTTTTCTTCTTTCCACCCTTCATTCATTATTTTCTTCCTTCCTTTTCTTCTTTTGCACCTTTTTTTCCTTATTTCCTTTGTTCATCTGTACCCTCTTACTTCATGCTTCCTTTTTCCTTCTTTCATTATTTGCATTTTACTAGCTTTCCGTTGTGGTGTCTCACTCTATTGGCTTCTACATTTTGTCTTTGTACTTTTAATAGTTTGTCTTTCCCTTCGTCCCCATTTTGCGCTGCTTTTAGGTATTCTTTTGGTCCCCATCCCACAGCTGTGTTATCATAGTTTATTCTTGTGGAATTTATTAGTTTTAACTTCAGACTTGTGATGACCTACGAGCCAAAGTTAAATGTTAAGAAGGGGCCATAAAATAATGTAATCTGTTCCAGTTAAGCTGGTATAGCGGGTGGTTCACTACGCCATTAAGAATATTGGGGGGCACAAAAATCCTCTTGTTGCTGCGGTTGCTGGCTTTCAATGGGTCTACATGGTCCAGCTGCACAGTGCCTCAGGAGATGGTCGTTGCTGCATCTCACACCTGACCCGAATCGGCCTATAAATCGAGTCCTATAGTCCCACCGTGCAGGTACACTTCGGCGATGGGAGGAGGCACGGCCACCCCCCTTGGCTTAATCTTTTGGTCACAGCAAGCTTGGTAAGGACATACCTGCTAACTTGAAAAACAATCTCACAGTGTGAGGAGAGAGTGGGGCCTTGAAAGGGGCGGAGCCTCATGCCACGAAGCACCTACGAGGCACTTTTGAACCCTACCCCGCTCCCAAACCCCCTACCCCCCAAAAAAGAAAAAGCTTGCTGAGGCTGGTGCCGTTGTCCTGGGGTATTTTCACACCAGCCAATATCATGTATCACATGGTGGAACCGTGTGAGTTGGTAGGTATATAAGAACTCACGGTACGCGCAGACTAGTTCATGCATTCCATTGAAGCCATGCTGACTGCCCCAATTGATCTGTGAGGTGTAGAAGTTTACTTGATTTTTGCACAGCACCACATACTGCCTAGTGAATACTCCTCTGCTCACCCTGCGGAAGTGGAGGGGGAGGGGAAGGGCGGGGCTGATGGAGGATTGATTGTCTTTGGCCCTAGTCCATGGGCTAACGTGCTGCCTGGCGACTGTTGGGTCTGTTTATGGTGCCCCTGCATGTATTTCGTTACAAGGATTTCTTCTTGACCTCCGCAGTTGAGCTTGCAGTGAGCCATACTGAGAGCTGTCTCTGCCTCTAAACAGTGCGGGTGGCCAAAGTACAGCAGCGGGGCTCTGCACATCACTTGACTCTTTGGGTTCCTATCCGCTATGGGAAAATGTAACAAAAAAACAACAATGGGTCTTGGCTCCAATCAGTAAGGCTGAGCCCTTATAACCAAACCAAACACCAATGCCAATACTGATGATCAATTAGTTATTATTCTAGCCAGTCCATAGAAATTATTCTATGACAGCCTGAAGTAATAGTTGAACTCTTCAATTTATTTTAGAATTCTTTTTTTTGACTTAGTACAACTTTTTTTCAATTAGGTCAAACTTGTAGAAAACTACAATAAACAAAAACATCAATCAACTTTCAATCCACAGACACCATTCTCTCACTTCATCAACTACTTCTCACATTCAATAACTTCCATTCAAACCCATTTATAACCCACACTATCTTCCAGTCATACACAAACCTCCCTTTCTGGTTCAGCAAACCTGTTTGATATTTTGAAACCAGTGGGGATAACGAAACAACGGAAAGAGTTTTACAAATTTACAATACATTTTCAAAGTGAGACAATATTTACAGTGCACAAAAGCGAAATTATTACAAAATGTTTGTTTGGCAAAAAACGCAAGGTCGACGCGTTTCTAACCCACTTCCTTTCGAGGGATCTCTTCAGGACGAAAAATAGTTTTGCTCGTGGAAACAAGCCTACTACTCTCTGTGTCTTTAAAAGGGCAAGTAGTATTGATTTAGGTGTCCGAGTCTTGTGTGAACTCTGTGTCTTTTGTACACAGGGGCTGTGAACGTTCAAGCAACGGGGCAGTAGTGACTGCTTATGGATGACGGCTGACTCCTCTGTGATGATTTGAAATTATTTTAACAGGTGAAGCGAGGAAACAGTGTTTTCTTGTTTAATAGCTGACTCTTTCTTGACTGAGCATTTCTCTCAAATTCCAATCCTTGTTTAAATCAAGGGCGTGCCGGCTCCGTTCACTTCGCCGTGTCTCACGAAGTTCGTCTCCTGACGAAAGTCAAACCTCGACACGTGGTACGCCAATTTTCCAGAATAATAACTAATAATAATAACTAATTGATCATCAGTATTGGTATTCGTGTTTGGTTTGGGTATGGGGAAATGTAAGGCATCTGAGCCAGCACATGGTGCTGCAAAACACAGCAAGACTAGGAGGAACTCTGGAAACCAGCCTGTCTGTGAAATTAACCAGCTAATCGAAGAAGTGTAGTCCTCCATAAGTGCAGTCACAGCTTCTAAACGGGACGCAAAGGGTAAAGGGAAGAACCCATCCCATAGTATTGCTGGCTACTTTAAAAACAGGAATTGGCTCGGATACCATCGAACCAAAGCATGGAGACTGAGCAACCCGGCCGAGATGTGTGTATTGTTACTGATTCTTCCTCATGTCCACCTGTACCATGTAATAATCTATTGTTGCCTTTACTAGAGTTAAATGATGATCCTACCATTCCTATTACCCCAGACGGTATACTCCCACTGGCACATCTGCCTCCTCCTCTGGCCCCACCTTTGGCTGACATGGCCATTCATGTCTCTCATTATGGATCTTAAATCCTAGGTGGAGGAGCTTAAGTCTATGATAGTCCAGCTTTCTGCTAAAATGGATTAGGTTTTGTCTAGTAGGGTAACACCTAGCCATCACGGGGGCGATACCGCTGCTAGCCAGGTAATCAAAAGGACAAAACAATCCCACATTTCCAATGAGGGGGCTTTTAGCGAGGGACCATTGGAAGCTTCAAGAGTGAGACCCTGAATCTAGCGTATCCTCACTATGTTGTGTATAGTTACGCCACCCCTCAAAGTGTGTGAGTGAGGAAATCCAAGGTGTGTTCAAGTCCTTAATCTTGGCTAATCCAAGACAGGAAGTCTGTTGCACTGTGTTGAAACAAAGTAAGTCTTTTTCAGCAAAAGGTAGAGATCATTTTTTTTCTTTTATTCGAAACAGAAGCTGGCGGTGACTCAGGTTCACTTGGATCCAGAGAAAAGGTATCAAAATCTATGAAGTAGCCAGACGCTGTTCGATCTATCTTTGGTAGCTCAGCAGCTTGTGTAGAACTGGCAGATGACTCGTTTCAAGGCATGTTCAAATAGATATTGGTATTAGGTCAAATTGAGATGTGTGTTTCATTTGTGTTTTGTAGCTGTTCGATTTCAACAGGCATGAGTTCCGTTCCATCGTTGGTAACTCCATTACTTCATACAGTAGAACCTTCAAAAGTAATTAATCTTTGTGTCTGAACTTCCTGTATGGTAGCGAGAGGAGATCAGCAGCTACCCAGGAGCCCATGCGGCCTACTATTCAGTATCGGCCACATAATGTGTTTTGATCAGATCAATGGAGTTGAATCTCTTTTCTTTTTTGCCAGCAAGGGGCGGGAGAAGTACTGTTCTTGTTCCTTCGACAGCTAGGACAGGTACAGGCTCTGTAACATGGCCCAAATAAATTTTTTGTCCACAATCCCTTCTCTGACCAGGTCCCCGATCTTTTTGCAACAGTAGATTATTACATGATGTTTGCTCTTGTGGTCAGCGGAGAGCAATGGGGATAAATGGGAGTCAAAAGGCTGCCAAAGCTGGTTCCGTCGTGGTTGTGGTCAGCGAGTCACTTTAGGTTGAAGGGAGGCACCACCAGCCCATCAGTCGCAGCTGTGGGGATAGAGGTGCGCAGGAGAAGCATGTGTTCTGGCGATGTTGGGCCGTCTCGGAGAGGCTGCAGTCCAGCTGCAGCGCTTTCTTCTGGCAGGGCAGAGTCGCATCAACACAAGTGTCGGTCCTCTACCGCTGTGGTCTGGGGGTTCTTTTGATAGTGGTGAGTTGCATCAATACTAGTGTTGGTCCTCAACCACTGCGGTTCTTGTACCAGTGGATGCCGGGGACTAAAGCCTCTAGCCCAAAGGGAGGTTCTTGGAGATTGGGTGAAGGTTGGAAGCTCTACAGGGTTTCTGGAAGGACAGCAGGTCCAGTTGTCGAACCAGTTACAGGTGGGAGGGTTCTTGCTAAGTTCTGTCTTCAGTGGTTCAGTTCCTGGTCCGCCATCGGTCTTTTTCTGTCTTCTTCTTTGGTCCATCAAATCTGAGGAACAAGGCGCAGGGGAGCCCTTAAATACTAAAGTCAAGGGCGTTACCGAGGTCGTGGGCAGTAGCCAATGGCTACTGTCCCGTAGGGTGGTTACACTCTTTGGTTGTCCATATCTATGGGGAGAGGGGCACATCCCTGTCCCTATTGGCCTAATTCTCCAGTTCAAGATGGAGAATTTCTAAAAGAGGAGCTCACCTCAGCTCCTGGCGACCCAAGATTTGTGCCAGGCTGAGGGGGGTCACTCCTACTCTGTTTATACATTTATCCCACCTGTCCAGCCACCAAAAAGTGAGGTCTGGACAGGGGGCAGGCATCTCCACTAGTTGTAGCTGCCCAAATCAACACATCACAAGATGAGAGCCTTTGAGGCTCACCGCCAAGTGTTGCGGTTCCTGCCAGGGAGAGGTGTGAAGCACCTCCACCCAGATCAGGCTTTGTTTCTGACCTCTGAGAGCACAACGGCTCCCACCCCATGAGGTCAGAAAATTGTCTGGTGGTGGCAGGCTGGCAGGGACCAGTCAGCCAATACACTAGAGGTTGGTCGTTTTTCAGGGGGCATCTCTAAGATGCCCTCTCAGTGCATTTTATAATAAATCCAACACTGGCATCAGTGTGGGTTTATTATGCTGAGAAGTTTGATACCAAACTTCTCAGTCTTCAGGAAAGCCATCATGGAGCTGTGGAGTTTGTGTAGACAAACTCCCAGCCCATGTACTCAAAATAGCGTCACTGCACTTATAATGCCTGTGAATGGCACAGACACTGTAGGGGCATATTGCTCATGCAGCTATGCCCTCACCTGTGATATGGTGCAACCTGCATTAGGGCTTTGAGACCTGCTAGAGGGGTGACTTACCGATGCCAGGCAGTGTTTTGGTGGGCATGGCATACAAGAATATGTGCCATGTCGACACTTCAGTTTGGTCTGCACCTAAACACGCAGCCTGCAATGCCAGTGTGTGGGTGTTAAGGAGAGAGGTCTGTGAGGGTGGCATAGTACATGCAGCAGCCTTAGAGGCCTTCTCTGGTCATAGGGCCCTTTGGAGCCAGGGGTACCTTTTACCAGGGACTTTATTGTGGCCCAGAAGTGTGCCAATTGTGGGAACAAAGGAACAGATTGGTAGGAACACTGGTGCTGGGGTCTTGTTAGAAGGTTCCCAGCACACACTCAGTCAAGTTAGCACCAGATATCTGGCAAAAAGTTAGGGGCTAACCATGCAAAAAGGGTTCCTACAACCATCAATTCCTGCCCCCCAAAGACCCTCATCACACCTAAACTACACTCCATTCCTGGAGCCTTAAAGCCCATTCTACCCCAAAAATCCACCATCCCTGGACCATAAATTCACTCACTACCCCTAACTTCACCCTTTCCCGACCCCTAAGCTTCACCCATCCCATACTCCTTAAAACACCTCAGCACACCCAAACCCTCACTGCCCTTTAACACCAGCCATCCATGGCTCATTAGAATACCTTATCACCCTAAGCTCATCCTCCATGAATTCTAAAAACTCCTTTCTACATCTAAACTTCACTCTTCCCATAATCCCTAAAATGCCCAACCCAGCCTGAACTCTAAAACGTCTTCACCATCCCAGCCGCTACCCATTATTGAACCTTAAAAACCCTCACCAGCCCTAAACTCTGCCCATTCATGAAACCTAAAACCCCTCCACCCAACCTAAAAACATCTCACACACCGAAATACCACTCATCCATGAATACTAAAACCCCTCACCACTGCTACACTCCACCCATCTTTGAACCCTAAAAACCCCTTTCTATACCCAAACTCCATTAATCCCTGACCCCCCAAAACCCCTTATTACCCTAAACATTACCCATCCTTGATCCCAAAACCCAACAGTAGTCCTAAACTTTACCCAAGTTTAATGTAATTTCGGATTTTTCCTTAAATTTTCGATTTTGTTTGTATTTTCTTTAAAATTGTCTTTCCTTAAAATTGGTTTTCCACAATTCCTCTAATGTGGTTTCTCAGTTTTCGTTTTTCCTTAATTCTCACGTATCATTCTGTTTCATCTTCCTATGTATGTTCTTCTTCCCTCACATAGTAAATGGCACTAACTGAATATTATTTGCTCCAGTTCAGGGTTTTACCAACCATATTTTCTCCTTCTCTATTGGGTTTTGTGGTACCTTTCTCAATTTCTCATGCCATCTACCTCCCTTAAAACTGAACCACATGGTTCATTACAGGTGGCCTGAAAGGACTTAATTTGCTTAAAATGTTCCCATACATCAGTTTCCATTCCAGGGACAGAGTGGGTATGCTCTGTGGTGCTTTCCACTGTGCCAACAAGAGTAACCACTCTGCCTACCCCCCTTAAATCTGAGTACCAGGGTTCCTTGGAGGTGGCCCAAGGGACTTTATTTGCTGAATATTTTCCCTTACTTCCATCTCCATGGCAAAGGTGGAGTTGTTTTGCTCTGTGGTTTTTCCCACTTTCTCCCCAAGAGTAACTGCTCTACCTTTGCAATAGGATGAAAAATATTTAACACAGCTCCAATGACTCCTGAGCTCAGCTAATATCGCCTTACAATAAATAAGCCACCATATTTTAAAAGCCTGTTTCCTCTTTTGGATAGAATATATATTGCTCCAGGTGCATTTTCCATTCTTGAAAAATCTGAGAAAAACAGAAACAAAATTAATATGAGTGTGATGTAATGCAATTTGTTTATTTTTCAAATTTTTTGGCCCATTCCTATAAAGAGAAGCATTTTCAATGTTGTTTCTTGGGATCTGTTGAGGTTTTTTTTTTATTTATCGCTGTTTAACTGTGGAAAAAATTCTGTGTTAGAATCCTGCTTTGAAAAAATAATGTGATTATTACATTTAATTTTTGTTTATGGTGAGTAAATTTACCAGTTTCATTGGTTGTTGTGGTTTTGGCTACAGACTTTTGAAGATGTAATGTTGATTTTCTGGAGGGGGTGTAGATTATTTGATTCTTTCATGTGTATCCAATGTCAGAAATACATTTATATCCCATAATTGACTTTGTCTAACATTGCTACATTTGTTTGTGTGTTATTTATTAGTTTATATTGCACTATTTAATATTTGTACCTTATTTATGATGTCTTTACTTTGGGCTGGAGTGATGATTTTAGTTCTCCTTATTATTGTTGGAAGGTTTGTTTTTGCTAATATTTGAAAAACACACATTTGGCAGTGTACCCCGTAAAGACCTAGCACCTGACCCACTATCCCTAATTGATGTAATAGGATTTCTCCATTGATTGAGTGTGCACACTGTTTACACACCCACTGCCACGGTGCAATCCAAGACAGGATTATAACAAGCAGACTAAATCCCAAAGGTGCACCACTTAGTAACAAGAAACAATAGACACATCACAAAACATCAAGTCCGTGTCCATAGTATTTTCCATATATTTTCTTCTTTTATTTCTCAAAATATTCTTGAGATAAAACTACAGCCGAGGCGTTATGTCCAGTAACGGACTTATTCAGGGCTGTAAATTTGACAAACATATATCTATATATACATAAATATATAAAAAACATCACCAACATTGATATACACATTCACATTTAGACAATATGTATGTACATATTATGTACAAAGGATGCAACCTTGAAGACAGGACAGCTATATACAAAAGTCACATTAATCTTGTACTTAACGCATGACAGTTTCACAGCACATACCTACTTAACAGACTTCTATCTTTAAAAAAACCCCACCTAATCTGACATTTATATACAACATTTAAACAACTGTACAACTTGTTTGCACTAATATTTGTTTGGCTTTGCTTTAGTCTAAAAAAGAAGAGAAATATGTTAATACATTTGCCTCCTAGTCCTCCTATCAGACTATCCAGGACGATCTAGGAATAAATTCCTCACATTTTCAGAGTCATCATCAGACTCACCTGGTGATTCAGAG
Organism: Triturus cristatus; assembly: GCF_964204655.1. NCBI lineage: Eukaryota > Metazoa > Chordata > Amphibia > Caudata > Salamandridae > Triturus > Triturus cristatus. The sequence continues at coordinate 458,992,584 of NC_140590.1, read as the reverse complement.
GCCGGAGAAGGCACTTCAAATAGAAACCAACAAAGAGGCAACTCTTTTTTAGAGATGGGCCAACAGAAGAACAAGGTCAGATTCAAGCCAATAGCGTGGGAAAAGCACACCAGGCGCCAGTTTTACAAAACCTAGACACAATCATCAATTTGTCCAACAAAGTCTTGACGGATGATGAAAATACAATATTAAGGTTGGGTCTCAAATTTGTCCCTAATACGTGCACAGACTTTGCTAAATTAAAAATGGAAACCATTGAATTCTTTCGGAAAATCCGACTTAAATGCTTTTTTGCAACCAGATAACCTTCACCCATAAGAGAGATCACAGGTTTGGGTAATAAATCTAGATTCATACCACCATCCAACATGATACCTAAGGAAGTCTCTGCCTTTAAACAAGTCATTCTGTCATCTCTCCAAAACCTTGAGGACCAAAGATTTTTCAATAAAAACAACTTGACACGAGGCCAAAAACAAGCCATCCAGGATCTCAAGAATGACAAAACAGTGGTAATCAAAGCAGCAGACAAAGGCGGGGCAGTTGTGGTGTAGCCCAGAGAAATGTATCTAAAAGAGGGGAGAAAACAAGTACAAAATGAGACCTGATATAGAACAGTTAAAGATGATCCTATTCGTGAACTCCAGAACATCATCACTGTCCTAGTACAAGAGGCCTTTGACCAAGGACTGCTAGGAAAAAAGGAACATGAATTTTTGATAAAAAAGAATCCAAGAATTCCCGTGATCTAGTTCCTCCCAAAAATTCACAAGAATTTAAGGGAGCCACCAGGGAGACCTATAGTCTCATGGTGTGATTCCCTTTTGGAACCTTTATCCAAATACGTGGATTTCTTTTTGAAACCCTTCCTTCGTCAAATTCCCTCCTATCTGAGGGACACCATGGACTTCATCAATACATTTGAAGATACCATCTTCGATCCTTCTAAGCAGCTGTTGGTCACCCTTGACGTGGTTTCATTATATCCTCAAATACCACAAGCTGAAGCATTGGAGGTTCTAGAATTTTATCTCGAATCCCGAAGTCGTCCGCTCCAGGTACCAACCGACTTCATTTTGAAATTAGCAGCCATTGCATTAACAAAAAAACTATTTCAAATTTGAAGATACTTTCTACATCTAGACCAAAGGGACTGCGATGGGTTGTCCCTTCGCTCCTGAGATGGCCGTGTTGTATATGGCACAATACGAAGAAAAATATGTGTTCAACAACAATCCATACCAAGGCTACCTGTCACAATGGTACCAGTATATAGATGACATTTGGTGTATCTGGAGTGGCACTGAAGGATAAGTCGATGAGTTTTTCCATTGGCTCAACCACAGACATATGGATATCAAATTCACAAAGACATCTCATCCTGAAAGCCTAACATTCCTTAATGTAGAGGTCAGACATTACCACATTAAACTGATTACAACTTTATACAAAAAATCTACAGATCCCAATACCACCTTGCATTACAAGAGCTTTCATCCACATAACTTGAGAGACAATCTGCCTTATGGGCAGCTATTGAGAATATGACACAATTCTACCTTATCGGAAGAGTTTATGGCACATGCGGAATCTTTCCAGGCCCAACTAAGAGATAGAGGGTACCCTAAAAAACTGTTATCACATGTTATGTTATTGCAATTTATAGAACGCAACTGTTACCCAAGGGTGTCCTGGCGCTGTGTGAAGTCCTACAGAGGCCCACGGGAGAGATACCATTCACAAGATTACGAAGAGAAAGGCCAAGTTTTAAGGCCTTCCTAAAAGGGAATACGTTTGTAAACATGCTCGTTCACACCAAGAGAATGCTTACTTGTTAACAAAGAAAAAGAGCTGGAAGATAAATTGGTCTGCATCTCAACATTCGGCCCTCATACCAACAAATACAAACAAATTATCATGAAAAACTGGCATATACTCCAGAATATGGAACATTCACTCCAACCCCAGCTTTTTGCGATGAGAAAAAACATCAGTATTGGCCAGCGAATTGTTCGAGCCGATACCATGTTGCCGGTCTCCAAAAAAACAGATTTGTTATCCCATTGGAACTTAAAACGGTTGCGGGACATCATAAATGTGGCCAATGTGTTGCATGTGACACAACAATTGAAGGATCTGAATTTTTACATCAGAATATTAAATGGGTCCACAAAGACTTCTCAAATTGTAGAACCAGAAATGTGGTTTACGCAATCCTGTGCCCCTGCCCAAAACTTTACATCGGCAAAACCAACCAGGAAGTCTGTAATAGACTGGCACAACACAGATCACACATCAAAAATAAAGTAGCCACTGCTCCAATGGTTGACCATTTCTTTTAGAGCAAAACCACACAGAACGTGATTTCAAATGGACCATATTATCTGTGATTAAACCAGGTCCCAGGGGTGGAGACGTGGAAGAAGCATTACTAAAGAAAGAGGCATACTTAATTTTAAAGTTCAACAGCACCATAAATGGCCTCACTGAACTTTCTGAAATTGGTAAAATATAAAAATACCTTCTGAAATAATCTGACTACAATAACCAGCTTGCAATGCATCTCTGAAACCAAGAAGCCTGATACATAACCGGATATCCGGAACGCCACACTTTTCAACAAAGACTTGAATCAGTGAAGAACTGAACACGTCCAAGGTATTTCACGGTCCTCCGTATTTCACTGCTTGTGTACTCGAGACTAAAGGCTTTTACCTAAGGACCTGCTCACTTTCTCATTCCACAGCGGAATTGAAGAAATGGCAACATTGTTTCCAAACATTGGAGCTCTTCGAACGCTCTCAAAGTGAATTGTCTCGAGCGTCATGTTGCAACAATACCGAAAATGGCAATTCTGCTTTCTGACACAGCAATATAAATGAGAAACATCCCTCAATGAAATCTAAACTCGGTTGTAGTTGGTTTCCTTTTGCAACTTGCACGAAAACAACTTTGCGTTTCTTCCTTTTCTAGAGAACGTGTGCTCTTCATGTAAACAGTGGCTGCAGAGCAGAACACAAACTTAATGTAAGTTTGTTCCCCTACCCTTTCCTAAATACATGTAGTCTGTTGTCATTCTAACATCTGATGTGGCATTTAAGAAAATAATCCCTCTGTCCCCAGATCCTACAATTAACTTCGAGTCAGAATTCAGGAAATTAAGGTAACTTTCTGAATTAGGTCAAACAGCCACTCTTGTTGTATTAAGAAGTCACTGTCAAACCCTAATCAAAATGTTTCTGGTCTTTCCAGAACCACTCCCGTCCAGTCCTATGCCCTGATGAGAATCCTGTGAATGGCCATTGGGATTTGAAACGCTTTGGCGTTTACCATACTACTGGGTCTCAAACACGATAGTAATCCAAAAATAGCATATCCATGTGAATAGGGATGCATATTGGATTCATTAATATTTACCCAGTAGTCCAACAACCACACAATTATGTAGACAAAGCGATGTAAAGTAAATTGTAAATGCGGTTGCTGTTGTTTGGTCGAATCATTTGACTGGCTTGTATAAATACTGCTTTTTTGTATGTATTTTATGTATGTCTGCATGTACTGCACTATAATTGTCTTTCAATTTCTGTTGAGTTTTTGATATGCATTGATTTTGGTTAGTTGTGTGTCTTTCAGACAGACATTGTTTAAAATTGACTATACTTCTGAAATGGTTTTATCAATTTATTAATTAAATTACTGAGACCATTCAAAACTGATACAGGTCTAAGTCTGTTTACTAGTTGTAACAGCAGGTTATTAATAACAGGTCAGGTTCTTCTTTTTACATAACCTTGTCACTATCCAGCACCTTCATCGACTAGGCCCTTTGCTGAGTTGGAATACTAGTAAACTGTCTAGCACCTTCCCTGAGGTAAAACCTGGTGGAGTATAAATTGTACATCTGCCCCTTCTCCCTAAGTTGCTGTCCAGCATCTTCCCTGAGGCAACACTTGGCAGAGTTTAAATAGTAAATCTGCCCCCTAGTCACTGTCCAGCACCTTCCCTAAGGTAACACCTAATTAGAATAGTAGATCTGCCCCTAGCCACTGTCCAGCACATTCTCTGAGGTAACACTTGGCGGAGTTTGAATAGTAAATCTGCCGCCCCCACCCCCCCCCCCAAGTTATTGTCCAGCATCATCCCTGAGGTAACACTCGGCGGATTTAGAATAGTAAGTCTGCCTCCCAGCCACTGTCCAGCATGTTCCCTGAGGTGACACTTGGTGGAGTAAGAATAGTAAATCTGCCCCCAGTCACTGTGCAGCACCTTCCCCAAGTTAACACTTGGTGGAGTTAGAATAGGAAATCTCACCCCCCAGTTACTGCCCAGCACTGCACAGCATCTTTCGCGAGGTAAAACTTAGCGGAGTTAGAATAGAAAATCTGTCTCCCTGTCACTGTCCAGCATCTTTCCTGAAGGCATACTTGGCAGAGTTAGAATAATAAATCTGCGCACCCCCCACCCCCACAATCACCGTCCAGCACTTTCCCCAAGTTAACACCTGGCAGAGTTAAAATACTAGGGGGCATATTCACAAGGATCTATCGTCGAGTTAATGGCACTTTATCGCAGCCAAAGTTGCGATGAACTTATCGCCCCAATCACAAGCTGGTGTTAACAGCCCACAGCACCAGTATACCCGCGATAGCAGCCACAAAAACCATTGCCGCAGATGGCCCCCACAACTATCGCAAATGAGATGCAGAGTAGGCGTTCCCGTGCGAAAAGCCACGACAACACCACACCTCAACATTCTCAACGACCAGCCAGATCAGTGATAAAAAAAAAAACAGGCGATAAGGCGCATTAGCACCCGGAACCTAACAGCTGCTTAGACCTGGTGCAGAGTCAGACAACAGCCTGCACCACAAAAGGGAGCCCAGCCCACAGCCACATTGGAAGGTTAACAGATGCCATGGAGCCACTGGTCATGTGGCCTGGAAACCCAAGAGGGCCACAACACCCACCGCCACCACCCCAGGACCACAACCCCCACCCGGAACCCCCCCCAGACCACCACAGATGCAGCGCAGACAAAGACAGCGGACCCCCAGGAAACGCACCAGCCTCACAGACCCAACACCTGACAATGTCATTGCCCACTACAGGCTCAAAAGGACAACCATCATATGCATCCTGACCAACATCGCCCAACAGGCCGACGGCACCAACACAGCGGACAACCAACACCCCACCCCACACAAAGCTGCAGGCTGTGCTGCACCTGTTGGCCCCTGGAACCCCCCAACCAACACCCGCCAGAGTCAGAGGAGTCTCACAGCCAGCCACATCCAAGTCCCTCACACCTGTCCTGGACATCACCATCAGCCTGGTGCCCCAGTCCCTATACGTCCAACACAATGCACAGGATCCGCTGAAGACCAAGCAAGGACCATACGCCATAGCTGGATGCACGTACGTGTTGGGGGCAATCCACAGCACACATGTCCTACCTGTGCCCCCTGGTGATACAGCACACAATCGCTGCAACAGAAAGCACACGTCTCACATCAATGTGCAGGCAACATCCAAACACCGTGGAACCTCCATCGTTGTCGCCTCCAAATACCCAGCCCGTGTGCATGATTCCTTCATCCTCCGATAGTCCATCAGCAACCAGCGTTCCCAGGATGGAACCAAGGGAAATGCACAGCCCCTTGGCAAGTTCCAAATGAACAGCCGACTCACCTCAACTCCACAACCATGCAACTCACAACTCTGGCAATGCACACGTCAAAAATCACAACCAACATGCAAAACAACATGCCCACCCACCAGACACGCATACGCCAGGCCAGTGCAGGGGTGTGAATAAAAAGCACGTAGCCCTGGGCGTGATCCTCTTCCGAAAAGCCCAACGTCTCTGCCAGGGCGGTGCCTCTCACCACGCCATGAGGCCGACACTGTCCTCGTGAGCAGAGTAGCCTGTGATCCTGTGCGCCTGTCGTACCACGGCCCGCTGGACCCTGAACCCGTCAGGCCCGCCCCTGCGCAGCCAGGCCACACTGATCACCTTCCGACACCGGCGTGTTGCAAGGAGGGCCCACCAAGTGCCTGCACAAGTTCCAAGCCAGAGGCCCGCGACCTTGGCAGCCTCCTCAGACCATCACGGACTCCACGACACAGGCCCACTTTAGTCCTTTCTCATTGACGTACTCTACTACCGCCTCCAGCCTACACCACGGCCAAATAGGTCACACATTTGAAACTGAGTCTTGATCATACATTGTCCGTGTAGGCACAATAAGGAAGATTCTACTTCACTGTACTCCCTTGGTCAGGTGGCAGCAACCATGTGCATAGCATCCCAATGACACGTGGCTGTGAGCCCTTGCTGACCGCTGCCCCCGGCCTACACCACGGTCAAGAAGGTCACACATTTGGAACTGAGTCTTGATTACACCATGGCAATGAACATTATTTAAGGTAGACATGTCACTATACTCCCTTGGATGTGGTGCTACCAAGTCTGTGCATAGCATTACAACCACACGTGTCTGTGGGCCTACGCGGACTACGGCCCTTGGCCTATGCTGTGCACGAGTAGGTCACAGAATTGGAACTGAACATCGATTATTCAAAGGCAGAATACATATCATCACACGCAAGGAGAGGCATAAGAGGATGACACGTTGCAGTCTGGAGAGAATAGGATCATCGTTACGGAGCTGATCGAACACTACCAACAATTGCCCTGGTGTCACTAACTCTGTGCATCGCGAGCCAATGACAGGTGGGTGTGGGCCACTGCTGACAGCTGCCTCCAGCCTAAACTGCGGTCCAGTAGGTCACAGATTCTTGAATTAGCGATGGCGGAGTTCATATCAGTGTACCGGCAGCATCGCAGACTGCATCCCCTCTCAGCACCGGTGCCACTAAGTCTGTTCCCCGACATTCATGGACACTCAGGTCGTACATTAGTGGCGTCTGAGTCTATGGACTAGGGGCTAGTTTTCATCCTCATGCAGCTTGTTAGAAATGGGATCTCTGGTTGGCTAAGGCTTGCGCCAAAACCAGGCAGAGACCACCACTCTAGTCAGGGCAAGGGAGTTACACTCCAAAGATAACCCCCGCTCACCCCCTTGGTAGCTTGGCGCGAGCAATCGGGCTTATCCCGGAGGCAATATGTAAAGCATTTGCGCAACACCCACAGCAACAACATACTAGGCACACCACAAAAGGAACTCCACACAAGGTTATATCAAAAATAGCCTTTGTATTATCATAAAACACATTAGAATAGTAATCACACAATATACACTATGCCAACTGGCACTGGGCAATATTTACAGGGGATTATATACACCTGACAGGGCCAACTGGACCCCTGTCAGAACCATCACAAAATGAACTTAGTAAAAGTAGGACATATCATAAACGTAGAAGACAACCAATAACTACTGGCAAACACTGTATTCAGCATTATCCTGCAACATAAACCATATTATGCACAGTATCACATTTAGGCATGAAATACATTCTGCGCCAACCTCACAAGCATAAACACATTATGCAATCTTCTCATAAGTCTAAACGCATTAGACCATAAACTCCTAAGCATAACTCACATTAGGAAATAATCTCACTAGCATAAACCATAGCAGGCAAATAACCTCATACCTAAACCACAGTAGAGAATAATTCAAACATAAACACAGTATGCAAAACCTCCTAAGCATAAAACCACATTAGAGGCATAAAATAGGGTTCGTAAATCATTGCATATAAATCACATTTCCTAGCACCACATAAATCACATTAGGGCCTGGCACCCTATAAACCTAACAGTCCCCCTGGCCAACTGGCCTTTCCAAAGGGGCTCAAATGCCCTGTGTCCAAAATGTCAGAGGGCGCTGCCAAGGCAGCGGAATCCATGTGCGCAATTGCGCTGGGGCAAAGGAGTGCATCTCACTCCTAACTCAATCAAAAATGCCCCCAAAGAATGAATGGCCTAAGCGCAACAGCTGGAACTAAGTGCTGCGCAGCTGTGAATATCAAATGAGGCCTGGCACCACTGTGCCCTCCAAACAGTTATGCAAAAACGTTGCAGCTGCCCGTGCTGGTGCGGTGCAGCTGTGAATATCAAAGTACCGGGGCCTGGCATCACTGTGCCTTCTGGGCCCCCACTGGGGCTCCCTCTAAATACAAATGGTCCCCCAACGTTGGAGCAGCCCGCAATGGCGGGACCTCTCAGGCACCGACAATATGCCTCGAATTGTGCCACCTCACTGGGGTCCTCGGGGCCTATAATTTTAATAACATTGCCCCCTCGGTGCAGCTGCCCTCTGCAAGCGGGGCAGCTGAAATAACAAGGTGAAGAGGGGGCCCTGGCACATCCGTGCCCTCGGGGCCCCACTGGGGCATCTTAGACAAAGGTGCCCCCACGTTGGAGCCACACACAGGCTCTTAAAACAAAACATGCCCACCTCATTGGAGCGGCCCGCAATGGCGGGTCCGCTCAGCCGCCCCTAAGCACTGGTCCTGTGCCTCGATTGGCACCAATCCATCATTGACAACGGAGGAGCCCCACTCACCCGATCTGCTGGGGACTCCTCCTCTGGTGCTCCTCTTCATTTGGTGGTGTCGGAATGTCGGCCGGAGGAACCCCGAGGTTCCCCCCTCACTCCAGCTTCACCCGGTCCCTCTCCGGGAACACGGGACTTGGCAGGGGAGCCTGCGAGGCTCCAGACGGCTTAACCGGCGGCGGGGAGGGACTTCCTCTCCCAGCTCTGTCCAATGCCATGCAGCCTTGCCTGGCTTCCGGGGCACCGCGCTCGATCGCGGAGGCTCCGAAAAGAGCGGGTTGGGCACCTGTAATCAAAATAGCGGCATAAGCAGGGTTGGCACCCGTATTTAAGACAGCATGAGAGCGGGGTGGGTACCTGCTCTCCAAACAAAAAGAGGCAATTAACCACCCAAATGCGGGGTGGGCTCCTGCCTCATCAGCAACACGGGGGAATCCTTACGCCGGGGATTCCCTCCTCCATGGGCAGCTCAGCGCTGCGGAGCCCTCGTGCTCCGTTTGTTGGGGAAGACAAAAATAGCGCTCACGAGTCGCTAGATACAGTCCCAGTCCTCAAGGCCATGGAATATAAAAAGCAAAGCGCTCACAGGGTCCAAGGAGCCCTAACTCCAAAAGCAAAAGTCCTCAGCAAAAAAGGGGGCAATGCAGGGCCCAGGGAGGCAAGCCCTGATGGCGGTTCCACCTGGGCCCCACCAGCAGCACGCCCCTTCAGGAACAGCACCCAAGTACAGAACAACATCATGGGGTCACAGCCCCTATACTTATACCCCAAATTCCTTTGTGTAAAATGCAGGGCATGGGAGAACCAGATGCAACTGGTTCAGGGGGGATTTGGAGTACTTTGTTTTGGAAGCTCCTCTTCCCCTTTGTCAGGTGGGGGCTAGGTGATCAGACACACCACAGGGGGCAGAGCCAGCATTGTACAGGCTGGGCACAGTCCTATTCAGAGTCAGGGGATTACCCCTCCCACTACTCTCAGCCCAGGTGTCCCATTCAGCCTAGCACTGACTCATCTTGCTCCTCCTGGAGCCACCCACACCCCTCAGCTCCTGTCACTCACAAGCCAGACGTGCAATTCACATCAGGCAGGCAGACACATAAATGCCAACTGCTAAAAGTGGCATTTCTAAAATAACCACAATAAATCTGCGCTCACCATTGCACAGTATTTATTCACACAATTTCATATATACCAGACTTAACCACACTGCTCCTCTCATTACAGGAATTACCACTGGCACACACTGATCAGGGAATCCCCAATGCAGTCTTATGGGAGGGCAGGCCAACCTTACAAATGTAACACAGAGAGCGCACACACTTTACACTGGACTACAGTGCTAAAGTGCCTAGAGGCCACCAATACCATGTCAGAGAAAAGGCAAAAAGTTTAGGGGTGGACCTGCCAAAAAGGGCTAAGTCCAACACAACCTCCTTCCAGCCAAAACGCAGGGTAGACCAATCATTCCCTTGATGGGCTTCCCTACTTGGACGTGGGTCCGCAACCTCAGGGACACCCTCCTGTTCTACACCACTTTGAACCCATGTGGTTCCCTCTGAAAAAAACTCTCAGGCTCAAATAGGTTACCCCACTGGTAATACCTAGTTGTCCACGGCCAGCACCAGGCCCTATGCCATCCAGATACCACTGGTCCTTGCCAATCCACAGATTGGGGGGCAGTAACCCCTAGCACATAATAGCCATTCTCCACTCTCCTTCTCAGTGTAGTTCTGAACTACCACTGACCCTTCAACCTAGGGTCCGCACCCTAAGGCTGACCAGAGGTCACGGGCTAAGCGTCTCCTCAACCTACCTCTACTTCTGGGGTTCCGCACTCTCCCAGGAGAAGCACCCCCAGAACACAACTCTCCCACCAGTTCAGGACCTTTCTCCATCAACTGGTCTACCACCTGGGATCCAAATTCACCGGCTGCACCGGGGTCAGAGGCGAGGACTCCCTCCCTCTGCACCCCCTTCCAGAGCACTATACCCTCCCAACTGGAGTGGTACCCGTAGAAGGAAAAACGGTCAGGACACTGATTACAGCTGCCCTGCCGTCCAGGTTAGGAAACACCTGCTGCTGGCTCCCCAACCCAGGGATGGTACCCTTTGGTCAGATGCCCGGCGAACCTGGACTTCATGGGGAGCACGCATGCCCCCCCCAAGGGTGACACATACCTAAAGTGTCATGTGACAGTCTGCCTGGCGCAGAGCTCTCAAACTCCTGTCCCACTGACAGTGCGCGAAGATGCCCCAGGACAGAAGTGGTGTTAGGGTCATGGTCAATCATTGGTGACTCAGCCCGTCTGGCTGGCCCATGACCCAATGGTTCTTCCACTGGCGACTATTTCCCCCTCTCACCCCTCAATCTGGACTTCTGCACCCTCCACTTAGGAGTGGCACTGCCAGACACCAGAACTGATGGAGGCCTGATTAAAGACACTCCCACCTCATCTAAGAAGGGAGATCCCCCTCAAAGAACAGTCCAACAGGACAGACTAGGCTCCCTACCTGGTGTTCCCTCTAAGAACCATCCAGTACTGGAGACTGAGGTGCGGGCTCTTTGGGACACAGCCCAATCTTACTCCTTCTCCAGCGAGACAGGATGTGAGTCCCTACAACCCCCTCACTATAAGGTCACCTAGCCGGGCTACTCAGAACCACTTCCACCACTCTGGGTTGGAAAACACCTGCACCATTCTTCTAGTATCCCTCCCCAATGCAAGCTCCCTAGAATCAAAGAACTTACACACACTCCAACGGATGTTGGCGCGACTCCGGAAAACAATTACGGGGCAAATTCTCTCTGACAAAACAGATTGAAGAGCCCATTAACACCATTTACTGTGCTAACCAATCACCCAAACGTCCAGTGCATCACAACATTCATCCACTCTCCCCCGACAAGACTGGTGAGACAGCATCTTACTGCCCCTGAAACACAACCTGTCCCCCTCTTAACCAGAAAACAGGCACCATACTCTGGGAACTGGGAATGGGACTTTCTGCACTGGACTACATATTGCTGCCACCACTGGATCCCACCCTCACTGGGGATTCCAGAAAACTACCATTGCACTTACGGGATAATCTACCCTCCCGAGCTAGTTACTCCATGCCAATTAAGTTACCACTGTAGGCCAACCCTAGGAATAGCAGACAGCACAGGGGCAGTACAACTCCTTCAGCTTCAGGCCAACCCAACAAAATAGCAGTCTGCACAAGGGCACAAGGGCAGTCACTCCTCCAGAGTCTCTGGTTTCTGTCCTTGGCAGGACACCCAACTCATAGTGCAACAAGAAAACACATTTCAAAGAAATGATACTTAAACAAATTCAGAAACAATAATCCCCAACATGTTACTATCTGAACATGTTACTATCTAAATGCAGTGCTTGTAGTGCAACCAGTTGTCGCTGTGGTATTGCGCAAATGCAAATCCCATCCTCACCGCTGACCACCAATACCATGTCAGAGAAAAGGCAAAAAGTTTAGGGATGAACCTGCCAAAAAGGGCCAAGTCCAACACAGCTGATACCTAATTGGTGGTGAAAACGAGGCTGTCGCTTTCCACTCCAACATTTGCTGCTTCCGGATAACATCAGACCTTCCGCATCATGCCCTGGAGGACACCTTCCTCTGTCCCCTGCAAGCCTCCGCCACATTTCCCTTCGACATCGATGAGGACCCACCTACTGCGCATGGACCTACCTCAGTGCACCAGAAGTCACCTTCCTGTGGCAGGGTGCCTGTGCCGGCCGCTGTGCATCCGTGGCCACTAACTCTGTGCTGGTCAGGTCCGGGACCCCTTTTTCTGAGATACTGGATGGCCTCTAAGGAGATGGCCTTAGGGTCATCAACACCATGTGTCTGTGGTTCTGCCCTGTCCGCTGCCTGTGGCCTCAACTGCGGTCCACATGGGCTCGCGCATCAAATCGAGTCCTGACCGGCCCGGATGTCGCATCACCGCAGGAGTCACACGCCACCACCGCCAGGACCACCTCCAACCGCCATCTGCCAGAGTCGAAACGGTGGTCCTAACAGACTTACGGAGTTGCTCACACCTATCGTGGATGCTATCATCAGACTGATACCCTGCTTGGCACACCAGGTGCCACTGTCTCAGTTCACTGCAACCCATCGTCCGTTACTTATTGAGTTTTGTGCTGTGGAGAGGTTGCGCAGCAATGTCACCTCAAGCAGCGTGGGAAACCTGGGATGTTGATGAAGAAGATGATGCAGGTCTAACACACCCCACTGCATCTGCATCAGGAATATCTCAAAAGGACACAATCCGAGACTTTTTCTTCACATGGGCGCGCTCAGCTGTAGTACCCCAACCTCAGTGCACTGCAACTCACGTACACTTCTGTTTACATGTTGGGTATCCTCTGGACTTTCTCCGGTTCCCTCCATATTGCCCAGCAGTTGACTCTGTTATGCAGGTGCTTTCAGTTTCCGTTGCACTGGTGTCCACTGTTCAAGTGGTTGCCAGCACCAAGCACTCCGTGCGTGCTGGCTTACACTCACCCCATTTTTGGAAAACACAGAGCAACCCATATGTCCCTATGAACTGGGTAATTTTGCACTAAGCAATAACAATGTTCACAGGGAACTTATTTTAAATAATAATTTTTCAATAAAGAGTACAAATTTGTATACTTATAACTGATTCAATCTGAAAAAAACTAGGTACAAAAACAGGGAGAAAACTATTTCAAATCAATTGAAAAATTACTTCAGTAACCTTGAAAATTATTTACTTCAGCCGAAGTAAATATAGTTTATTTCATGAATAACAATTTACTCACAAAAATTGTTTCATCACAAATTTTTTGATGCTACAGGCACAGTGATAGAAAGTGAAAGAGAGAACCCAGTGAAGTGATCATAGCCTTTGAAGTGAAGAGTATGTGAATGGAGAAAAAGGTCTTAAAAACAATGAGAGGCATTCAACAATAACATAATTCTTTGTTGCTCTCTCTTGGTTTGTCACAAGCTGTTCAGCTGAAGTAAATAATTTTCAAGGTTACTGAAGTAATTTTTCAATTGATTTGAAATAGTTTTCTCCCTGTTTTTGTACCTAGTTTTTTTCGGATTGAATCAGTTATAAGCATACAAATTTGTACTCTTTATTGAAAAATTGTTATTTAAAATAAGTTCTCTGTGAACATTGTTATTGCTTAGTGTTACACTCACCCCACACACATCCAGCACAGGCGTCACTGTACATGTGGCCCTGCCAATAAAGGAGCCGGGCGCATGTGCCCGTAGCCAGTTCACCATAATATCTGCGTGTGTCCCTGTAGTCCTGTTGTATGCATAAGGGCCCAGGGCCCTACGACATTACATTGTGCTGTGTACAGCAGATGCAGACATGACACCGCAGGTAGCGGGTTAGAGCTTGGACGTGTAGCTTTGTCGTCACCGACTCATTTCATAAAGGAGTGGCCTGGGCCGTCGTACGCAGAGCCAACGTGGGTGTGCTATATGCGTCCCCCTGGGCATGGTTCTGTACTGTGAATGTGCATCTGCATGTGCCTCCATGGCAGTGAGGGTCTCCTTTGTGGGGTGTAGGAGGTCCCTGAAGGGTAATAGACACCAACGTATCTGATCTAGTATGCCTTCCATGGGTTCAGACCCCACCCACACCTGTTCGGCCACCTCCTTTTGGTGTGCTGATACATGGCATAGGGGTGCCATGTGTGGGTCGGTGAAGTGTCGTGAGCCAGCTGTGCTTGCGGGTGCTTCCTGCTGTGTGGTCTGTTGCAGGCTTTGTGTTCTCTTCTAAGTAACTTGGCTTCCCGGGTCCTGGTGGTGGGTTGCGTGGGATGTCCATGGGCTGTTGTAGGGTGTCCGTGTCGAAGGTGTGGTGGTCCACTTCGGCATCACAGATGTGTTGTCTTCTGTGCTCTGCTGGAGGTGTTGTGTGCCCCTCTGCAATGTGAAGGGGAGATGCATGTTGACATTGTGTTGACATGTATGTTGGCGCATTGTTCTGGTTGACATGCAGACTGTATGACAATGTACATTTGGACTGTTTGGGTGATGCTGAATACTGCTGCGGGACCGTGTACATTTGGACTACGTGACCGATGTGAGGTCGTACGTGTACATTTCCATTTCACAGTTTCCTGCTCTGTCAGATGTAGTAGGCATGTTTCTGTGCATGTGCGGAGCCAGTTGTGTCCTCTGTTCTGCAGTGTCGGCTTTGCGCATTGTACCACGTTGTTGTCAATGTGGGTGTTCTGTTCTTGCTATGTGTGTGTGCTGCAGTGTGCCAAGGTGATGAGGGACATGATCCAGGGTAATTGTGGGTGTGCAGTGTGCTACACCTTGTTGTGCATGTGTGCCATTGTGCCCATCTCCCCCCGTCTCCCCAGTCCCTGGTCGTTACTCACCCTGTGGATGTTGTGTCAGGTCCTCTCGTGCTGTGTCCGTACTCCCTACTCCTTGCACCATCTCCACACTGATGACTGTGGCCTCAGTTTCCTCCAGCTCCTCCTGTGGCGCAGGACTGCCACCTCCTGTCTCCGTTGCAGCCTTCCTGTTGGCAGCGGGTTTGTGGCTGGTTTAGGTTGTCACATCATGCCAGCGCCTCTTGGCCTCCTTGATTGACCTCCTCGGCTCTCCGACTGCATCCCCGTCCCCGTTGTTCCTTACTGATGGTCTGTGGGGGTTGTGGGGTTTGTGTTGGCCTCTGCGCTCGGTCAGGGTGCATTCATGTTGCTACGTGATTTGGCTTGTTTCTGGTGTGTTGTTTAAGTGCTATTTATGGGGCATTTTCCCGCCAGACGCGTGGGATTTGCAAGCCTGTGGCAGGTTTTCGCTACTTTTTGTACCGCGATTGGCCTCATCGCATGATTTTTTGCGTTTGCGTTTTGCATTTTTGCGGCGTGGTGTTGATTTATGCACGGCCATTTGATGTGTTATCTGGTGAGTATCGCATGCTACCACCACGTTGTGAATACTTGGTTGGCATGGCGTACTTTTCCCGCGATAGGCTGCGATGTTGAGAGTTGCGTTAAGCTACTCTTGCGGTAGTTATCACACGTTCTTGTGAATATACCCCTTGGAGAGTTAAAATATCCAAAGTGTTCCCCCTAGTGACTGTCCAGTACCTTTCCAGTGGATATTATGACATATTGTAATTCTTTTTTACTGGAAAAAAAAATAACATTCTCAATGTTGTGATAATTTTATAATTTTCATTAAAATATAGAGTATTTTTGTTTATTTACTTCCATTGCAGTCTAATTAGAAAACCTTCCCAGTCTGTTTTTTCTTTTCAATATACAGAGAAAAAGTGTCTGAAAATGCAAATAAAACCGTTAAATTTTACTCGTATACTATACCTTGCTATTTTTTTATTTTTAAAATGTTCTAGTTATATTTACTTTCAAAAATTGATGGCAACCTTTCTCAGTATTTCCCACTCTCCTATACTCTGGTGCGTGTGGTCACCTCAGAAGGCATTGTGCCGATGCCTGCAAAAAATGTGGATGCCAGTTTTATGTGTTTTAGAGCATACCATCATTTACATTAAGATAAATGTTGGAAACTACGTTTTTTTAAAGAAAAACGACTAAAGTTATAAATATTTTACGGTGTAATGTAACGTGTATTTGACCTTCTTCACAGAATTTTCACCCATCTTGGTTGGGAGCAGGGTGTTTGTGTAGAGATGAAAAAAACCCCGAAATTTTTAAGTGGAGAAGCTATTTTGCTACTCTTAAACACGTTTGCGTTGTGTTGTGATGTGTTGCCTTCTTTTATATTTTTGGAAATATTTGCAAAGGGTTGCAATATTTTGCGTTGTGTGGCTGAGCTATATAAGATGTTTAAGACATTTGCATAGTGTTTTGTTTTACTTTGTGTTGCGTGACAGTATCATCTTAGCAAACTTTGTGTAGGATTTAGATGTATTACATTGACTTCCGAGGTTTTGAAAATATGGCATTTCACATTATAATGTTATCCTCTATGTAGATATCATTTACATTTTTTAATCCATCTTTAATAAAAAAAAAATTAAAATAAAGTTGTAGGCTAAAGAAATGCGTGGCAAAGACATGTGGTAATGTGCGAGGTAAAGACTGCACCCCACACGAGGCCATGAATCAGATTTGTGCCGGTAACAATTGTAAAACATGGATATTTGCAAACTCCTTTAAAGGGCTCTGGGTGCGCTACACGAAGATTGTTGGGCGGAAATTGTGCATTTTGAAGATAATTGTATGAATAAAATTGGTAAAGCAGAGAAAAAAATTAAATGTCCCGTTAATGGGACTCCAAAAGCAAATTGTCAGCACTTCTGGCCAGTACTGGCAATAACAACTTTATGGAATATAGATACAAATGTACACGTGTCATGAGAGATCTTTCACTATTTGTATTGTTAGAAAATAAGTCTAAATTAGTGTCACTTAAAGCACAGTTTAGACCAGACATGATAAAGTTGCTTCACAAGGGGAGAGGGCAGGCGGGGAGGGCTCGCATTTGCCAGATAATTCACATATCTTCACAAGCCGAGTAGAAGGTGATGGCAGCCCTCAAGTGCCCAGCAATAGGTAATTCCAACATCCACATGCACCTTGCATGACCGGCCTTGATGTGTCAGCAATAGATAGAGCTAGCCAACACATGCACAACATCAAGCCTCCGAAGAATCAGCCTGGGTACAGCCAGTTTCTACTTTCTCTCAACATGTATAGATTGCCTTTACATGTCTAATAACATATACTAACAATCTGAACATACCAAGCATAGTGTTCGAAAAACATAACACGCCAATCAACAGGTTATACCTGTCTCCACATGCCCAGCAATATGTAAATTCTGCCTACACATTTTCAGCAACAAGTACGGCCAGCTAGCACGTTCTCAGCTTCCAGGCACCAAGCAACACGTCTGGCCAGTAGCCACATGCCTTTTAATTATTCGTTTTATATATAATGTAGCGTAGTTATTTGTGATTCGTGTGAAACATCTGATTTCTAATAATAGAAATAGAACGTCAACCCGAGAAGGGTGACACTTTCGTAATGTTAACATCCATGAGCACTTTAGTAATGGCACTTTAAATTAGGAACTGGAGGAAAAATACTCATAATGCTGTTAAAATATGGTGTGATCACTGTACTGAAACGTGGTGTATCTTCGATAATATATAATAAGTTGCGATGTTTTGTTGTTTTCATGCATAATCTAATTTATTTTTATATACCTCCTGTTTGTAATGATTTTAATTAATCAACAATAAGGGCTATCAATCAATCATATGCCATGCAACCTATACAGACAATCTAAACAATCCCAAAAATAGTTACTTGAGGAATTATTATGCTCAGAAGCAACTAATACCAGCAAAAACCAAAACACTCCTTGATAGAGCAATTGGCTATTAAAATATTCAATTTTTGCAGAATTGTAGCTTGCCATCCTGACACACTTTGTCTCTCCACGCTTAGTCTCTCATTGTTTAGCAGTCTCTCCCTCTCTCTCCCATCCCCTCTATCTTTCTCTGTGCTATTCTCTTTCTTCTCTTTTTTTCAGCTCTCGCTCTCAGCCTCTCTCTCACTGTCAGTCATTGTCTCTTTCCATCTCTCTGTTTCTCTTTCCCTTACTCCTTGATCCTGTCTCTTGTTTGAGTCCCTCTCTCTTTCACACTCAGTCTTTGTTTTTCTGTTGCTCTGTGTCTGTATACCGAAAACTCTCTTTGTGTGACCCCTTTCTCTTTCTCTCTCTTTTCTGAACCGAATGTATTTCTCTATGCCTCTTTCTCAGCCAATCTAGTCTTTCTTTCTTTCTCATTCTCTCTCGCTTTTTGTTACTCTTACTCTCATTTGCTCTGAGTGTCTCCCTTTTCTCCCTTTTCTCACTTTGTACCACTATTCCAGTCTTTCTCACATAGTTTTCCAGTCTGTTCTGTAATCTGTCTTGGTTGTTTTATAAGACTATTTTCTTCTCTCTATCGCACTCCAAGTCTCACTTGTTCTTTTTCTCTCTGTGTCTCCTCTGACTCTCGCTCTATCAGACTTGCGCTCCCTCTCTCAAATGCCGACAGCCAGGTCTCTCTCTCTCTCTCTTAGCCTTTCAATATATCATTCTCTCCTTCTCTCTCTCTCTCTCTCTCTCTCTCTCCTTCTTCTATCCATCCTTTTTGCCTTCTACTCTCTTGTGCACCCATAGCCCCTGCAGCTTTACCTGGGCTAGTTAAAGGAGGTGGAAAAATGGTCCAGCGTGTGTTGCTAAACCCAGCAGGAAGCTCTAGCGCTCAAAGGGTAGAGGAGTCGAGCAGGAGCCTGGGGCACAGGAAGTCTGAGTGAACGAGCAGAGACGTGGACTTAGGAGGGCAGACCACCTCCCCGAGCCACAAACCGGGTTTGCCAGTCTGTAAGCATCCCCTGGCCGTACAAGCAGTGCTCTTACACAAAGGTCTTTGCTGCAGGCGCTGAGCTTCACTACTGGAATAACGCACATGAATAATATTAACAGGCCCGTAGTCAGAATATTCAAGCTGTCCGCTATAGGTGCATTCTTTTCCAAATACTTGTAGGGAAAAAGGTCCGGCATGCAAGATTAAAAAATCATAAAACTTTTTGGCGCTTTTCAAAAAAAATGTTATTGGTGTCATTGGTTCTACTATTAAATATCGACCCAACCCCCCGAATATAGTGGTACAATAATATTAATATCAAAAGGTAAGTGCATATACAGAAGTTTAGATGTACTGTTCTTAACTCTAATCTACATAGCTTAAAGCTATAAATATCGCATAGGAACATATTTATGGAATGAGGTATAGAAAATCTATATTTACTTATCTGTTGATATTTTGGATTCAGAATTCTGTCCTAAATATTCTTTACCATTTATATTTTGCTTTTTATATTTAAAGTGCACACTGTGCCATTATTTGTGAAGGAATATATTAAAGCACACTCAATCACCTTTCCACAATCTGACTTTAAATCCTATCAATTAGATGGGATTTTTTTTAAAGTAGATGGGTATAAAGTTGTAAAGTTGTCTGACTCACAGCTTTGTGAATTTTCTAAACTGTTCAAGCTTTGTGAAATGCAAAGCTTGGAAGTTCTTTTAAAAAAAAAAAAATTGGCCTCAGCTCAGAGCCCTCTCTCATCGACCTTGTTCCTGAGGTGATGGATGTACAGCATCCACATTCAAAAATGTTTTGCTGGAGGATTTCCTACCTGGGACATTCTGCATTAGGAAATCATCACACCTAGAAGGCTCAAGGAGATGAACCTTATTTCAAGTAAAGTTAGAAAGCTTCAAAGGCTTCTTAAAGTGTGGAACTTCCAAATGTTACTCTACTTCTTAAGTGAACCTTTAATTGAACTTGTCACTAATTTGAAATAACTTTGCAGAGAGCTTGGAGCATGTCCATCAAGGACATTTTGGGAAATTAATGGTGTGTGTCTGAAACATTATGGCTGCAAGGATGGAAAATCAAATGTAATTGCAATTTTACAGGTGAAGTTGTGAACGACCCACAATGAATGAATTTCACTATACGGTTGTAACAAATGACAAATTACATTAGATCAAAAGCACCAATCAAAACCATATGGACTTGAAGCAGGCTCAGATATTAGATTACACCTCTCATAGTTACACTTTATGCAAAAGGTACTATACAAAAGGAGACCTTCCTGAGACATCCACCAGGAAACAGATGGGCATGGTAAGGGGTAGCTGATTGTGTGAGCCTAGCAGTAGTCCATTTGAGGCCTGTGGCCTGACAGACGACACTGGTTCCATCTCCAGTTAGAGAAGCCATAGACAGGCATGCAGCGGCACTGCCTCCAAAGCTCTGGGTAGTAGTTTTACAGTTCTTCAATGCTGCTTACATAGCAACTCCCATTTGGATGCAAGAGTCCTCCACTTCCAGAAGTATGGACATTCCCCTCTCTTCCATTTGCAGTAGTCTCCTTGTATGAAATCCTGAAGGTGTCACCATTTATATACCTAACATTGCTTGGACACGCATGCACTTTTCTGAGTGGTAAATGTAGAAAACATGGATGTCTGCCATGTGTACTAGAAATGGAAAACATTTACTTGCAGAGGGATTGTTTGGCATTATTATAGGTGCACCAAACGGTCAAACTTGAACCTATAGAATAATTTATAGACTGGCTCATTTAAACAAACACTAGGAAGCCATATCTCCTCCATAAAAGAACATGGACTTCTCAGCGAGTAGGTAGTACTTTCCAGTAACTAAATCTGCAGCTATAGGCATGGCTGATATGCACAAAAAGAGAAAAAGAAGGTGCCAGCATTCCTCACCAAGAGCATGTAATAAAAAATAACAAGGGCATGCCATTGTTAAGAAATTTGCAAAAAACTATGTAGATCAAATAACAATGTTTAAAGCTTAATAGGAGATCAAATGCCACTATGCTAGGTGATTTTTGGATCTTACACTAAGATCCTTTTTAGAAAATAAGTGCAAAAGTGTGCATTGAAATCACATTGGCCCAGGTGTATTGACCAAAACTTTATAAGCTATACATTTGCCTTAAAATCTTCAATCACCTATTTTACACATGTATCTCACTCTCATTTTGCTCCATTAGGCTCTATCTTACTTCGCTGTTCTCTCGCTAGCTCCTAAACTGTGTTCCCACTGTCTCTCACAGTCTTTTCCCACTGCCCCTTTCTAGTTGCTGATGCATCTATCCTCCCCTTTCTGTCTCTCCTGCTTTTTCCATTTACTCTCCTTTCTTTCCCTACCTCTCCTCTCCATTTATAGAATATTGTCTCTCTATCTTCACTTCTATCTTCTATGTAGTTCTTAGTATTTTTGATTCTCTCTCTAGCCCTCCTCTCCATAGACCATGTAAGGCAACTGAAACTTTCTCTTCTCTGTGCATGGCCATGAACAGCAGCTGCCACCTTTCTTTGGCCACTGTGGCTTCTGGAACTGTTGAAGTTCCATTTAATCATGGATCAAAGAAGTTATTGCAATGTGGCCATCATAACCCTGCAGCTTGTTGTTCATTCCTGTTGCACAGGACATCAAGCTGTATGGATTTGGTGAGTTTTAACTGCTTTAGGGCAGATGATTACCCATTGACGTCCACCACACTAACTTCATAGTGTGCTGGACTTCAAAAGGCTAGTCACAGTACTGGAAAAGAAAATGCTTCTGGCAAAAACACCAGAAATATTTTCTTATCTAAAATCACAGTCAGGACACTAGAAAAATGCTTCTCTGTAGTCCCCGGTATGATTTTTGTTTGTGTGTTTTGTGTGCAGTACGCTATGTGTGCTGATGTTACAGCAAAAAAAAAAGGGATAGCTGATCAAGCTAATGGAATCTGCAGGGATCCACAAATTTCCTACCACACAGCGTTCCTACACTTCTCCTAATAACAATAGTACCCCACTTGTGTGGCTGGACTACACCTGGGAAAGGAAAGACCCTCCAACTCAACAAGAAAACATCAAGATTTTGCATCGCAAATTGACCCAATGTGGTGATGTGGGTAACTATGTTTTTCAGGCCTCTGCTCAGTCGGCACCCAGGGAAGGCTGCTAGGTCCAGATATTTCAGAAAAAAAGGCACCTAGGGTAGTCCATGTAGGGTGGCTTGCATAGATCCCAATAATGTTTCTTACTTAGAATGTCCTGCAAATACCAAACTTTGGCTAAATCATAGTTTTTCCTTTTTCTTTTTTTTTTTTAACCCGTTTAATCGAGGCATTATATAAACAGAAAGCAAGATTATGATACAATCAGAGACAATTATACATATAGAATAGAAAACAAAAGTGTCAAGCCCGATATGGGCTGGGTATCCCAGACATAACAATAATAATGAATTCGAACAGTTCATTTTATCATAATCAATACCCCAAATTCTAGAGCATTCTAAGAATAAATTTAAAGACAGCCGATACTAATACTGCTTATAAGGTCCTTCTTTACCTATCCTAAATTTATTGAATCCAATCCGATATTGGAGACCAGATTTTACATTCCATAGTCCTTTTCCTTCTCCCTTTGGTCTTATAAATTGATATCTCTAGATTATATGTGGCTAATAGTCTTAACCACCAGTTAATGAAAGTTGGTGGGTCAGGGCTAATCCAATCATTAGTAATACATGCGCGAACTAGCGCCATAGCAATAAATATCATAGTGGTTGCGCATCTCGATCTTAAATTGCCGTCCCTGTCAGAACCTACACCTATAATTACTAATTCCCCACTAATTATAATCGGAGCTCCAAGAATTATACCTTAAAAATTCTCAATCTTTTGAAAAAAGAGCCCCAATCTTTGGCAGGAGAAAAACCTTTAATCGAATCTGCAGCCCGCAACCCACACCTATTGCATTCTTCCCCCATTTTTGTCCCCCATTTGGCAATTTTGCCAGGAGTTTAATATAAATCAAAGAGGGCCATATAGTGCTGACTTCTTAGTCTGCCAGTCATTAAGACCCGAGTCGCCAAATCGAGAGATTCTTCTATATTCATACCTTCAACTCCCAGTTTGTTCACCCATTTAGAATTCCATATACCCAAATCATCCGGGAGTGTTTCCAATAGATGTTGATATAGCTGACCTATTGGTTTTTTTTCTCCTCATTTTTTCAATTAAGGGGATTTTAACAAACTGTTACTCTATTCCTGACCCTATCTGACCCACAAAGCTACGGATTTGAAGATATTTAAAAAAAATCTTGTTTGCCAAGGCTGAATTTCTCCTGTAGATCTGAAAAAGACAAAAGTTGACCTTTATCAAACAGATCCCCTACACACCATAGTTCTTTTAAACCCCATCTAAATGTAACTTGATGCCGAAAGATTAGAGGGAGCAGACCAGAAGCGGAGAAGGGGGTATGAGCATTTAAATTTGAAAAGTGGAGCTTCCGTTTAATCTGTTTCCAGACTGCATAAGCGGCCTTCAGTATCTTGAACTTTGTCTATTTAAAGTAACTGGGCTCTATTACCCTAACTAAGCAAGAATTGGTCTCGTCCCCCAACCCAAATTCATAAATGGAAGGTCTATGAAAAGATGGAATCTCAGCCTTGTCCCCAACTAAAAGGTGACCCATATATTGCAACATAGCAGCCCAATAATACATCATAAAATATGGGATACCCCAACCCCCACGATGTCTTGGTAGCACCATCTTGTTATATGCCCTTCTCGGTCTTCGATACCCCCAGAGAAATCTAGAACGGATCCTCTCTAATTTAGTAAAACAAGAAGCGGAGAACTCAAGGAGAATTGTTCTGAACATATAAAGAAAGGGAGGACTGACATTTTTAAAACATTACACCTCCCATGAAGAGAAAGATGAAGGTGATCTAATCTTTCCAATGTTGCATTCACCTTATCCATCATTGGGGTAATGTTCAGATCAGGAATCTTATCCACTTCCGATGTAATTTTAATTCCCAAACATATTGCTTCAGAGATCATTGGTAGATTTTCCGGCAATTCAATACCTTAATAAAGCAGCTGAGTTTTATCTATATTTAATTTATAACCGGAAAATCTACCAAACTGTGCTGCCAACGTCTTGATTGTAGGGAGCGCCGAAGATATATCACTGGTGAGTACCACAATATCGTCGGCATACGCCAATGCTCTCTACTCTCTACTCAATGTTATAGAAGCTTATCGGCTTGATATATGTATTCAAATTTAAATTATTAAGAAATAAATAAATGTAAAGTGCAAATAATAAAGGGGAATATGGGCACCCTTGCCTAGTACCCCTACTGATACTAAATGATCCTGACTCCTGTCCAGAAATGCATATAGTTGCTTCAGGGCGTACATACAGGGTCTTAACTGCTTGAATGAATTCGCAGCAAAACCCCTTCCATCGCAAGACATCCCACATATATCGCCAGGAGACCCTGTCGAGCGCCTTTTTGACGTCCAACAGGATCACCCCCAGTGAAGATTTGGTTGCCTGAGCCCAATCTAAAAAAGCTATTACATGCCTCACGTGGTCGGCTGTGCCCTACCAGGGATAAAACCATGCTGAAAATTGGATACTAGAGGGGTAATAACCATTCCTAAGCGGCAAGCCAAAAGTTTCGAGAATATCTTGCTATCCGAATTAATAAGCGATATGGGCCTGTATGACGAGGGGTACAACTCAGGTTTATCCTTTTTTTTA
Source organism: Triturus cristatus (assembly GCF_964204655.1). Lineage (NCBI taxonomy): Eukaryota > Metazoa > Chordata > Amphibia > Caudata > Salamandridae > Triturus > Triturus cristatus. The sequence goes on along the minus strand of NC_140590.1, from coordinate 458,967,886 downwards.
AAAAACAATTATGGTCGTTTTACGCCAGAGTCGGGAGCAGAGCCACGTTGAGCAGAAAGGAACAGTGCCATAAGTTCCGGACGAAGCACCTGCCGAAATGTTTTTAAAAATTCAAGAGGAATACCGTCTGGGCCTACCGCTTTTCCTGTGGCTAAAGACAATTTTGATCCCTCCACCTCTTCCCAGGTTATACATACAGCCAATTTCTCGTTTAGATTGTGTGTAACCTTATTTTTTCAGTTTCAAGTCTAAATTCATGCATCATCTCTTCTGCACCTATTGCTTCTTCTTCTGTGTATAGCTTATGATAATACTTACAAAACACATTCAGAACTTCCCCTGGGGAGTCATGGATCTGATCAAGATGGTCCTGAATTCTATAGATTCGATTGACTATTTCCCTTTGCTGCTATCTTTTTGCTAAAATCCTACCAGTATTTTCCCCAGCTTCATATACTTGGGTCCTGTACAGAGCCAGTTTAGCCGCTACTTTCATAGCAAAATGTTGATGAATTTTCATTTTTAAAAATGCGATAGCTTTTAAGGTTACCTCACTATTTAGTTGCCTAATTATTTCCCCCATAAACTCTATTTCTAATAATCTTAACTGATCAATCCAGCCCTTAATTTCCATCAAGGTTTTCCGTTGTTTGGCTATGGAATAGTTGAGTGTTTCCCCGAACCACGGCAGTAAAAGCATCCCATACAGTGAGGTCAGAGGCTGTGCCCTGATTAATTTTGAAAAATTCCTTAATCCAATCATCCATATAAGCGCAATATTCAGAATCCTGCAATAATTTACGTACAAATGTCCATGCCTTCGGGTGGATCCTAGGACTAATACCTAATTCTAAAATAACCGGGTTGTGATCTGAAATGATCCTAGGTGTAACCTCTATCTTAACACTCAATGCTTTTTCAGCAGGAATAAAAAAATAATCCAAACACACCTATTTTTTATGTGGAGCTGAGTAGAAAGTAGCTCCAGGATCATCATTCTTATGAGTGTACCATACATCAACCAACCCGATTTGTTTAACTAGGCCTTGAGTAGCTTTAAAAATTTTAATTTTCTTGCCCCTATGTGGAAGGTTGCTAGTTATATCAAAACAGCTCTCTAAATGAAGATTGAAGTCCCCACAAAGAATTAAGGGGGATGACCATAGTGCTAATTCAACACTCAGATAGTGCATCACTTCTGGGTCATCTAAATTAGAGTCATAAATAGAGCATATCTTCAATGAAGAACCATTAACTAGAATTTCAGCGATGGCCCACCGCCCCAAGACATCCTCTTTTACCCGTTTACATACTCCCAAACAGTGTTGAGTCAGAATCGCGACCCCTCTAGTAGTTCTGCTCTGTCTAGTACAAGCAAGGATTTCCATACCCAAGTCACTCAATCACCAAGATATGGGTTTCTTGTATACAGAGCACATCTATACGCATGACCTGCAAGATTTGGGCCATAACCCCTCTTTTTTATTTTTATCGTTGAAGCCGCATATATTCCACGTACATATACGTTGTCTACCAGTCATTACTATATCTAAAAATTGTCAGATACCGTCTGCCCAGCCCAAACCCAGGACTAAGTTTCATAACAACGAAAAAGATTATTGTCTCTCAAATAGAAGTAAGTACCTGTACTGCTCGATTTTCCCGGCCTTTCCTTGTGTTAACGGGTGACTAGTGTGACTTCAGTCTCTTTCCATCCAAGTCTAAGGGTTAGAGTAGTGAATGGAGCCTATTTACTAGGCACTTTGACATGATCCGGTGCTCTTCCCCATAGATCAGGGCTTACACACATAGCCTAGGGGATAGATTCATTAGTATTAGGGATAACCTGTCCTGTAGTGAGGGTATTTCATGGAGCCGTGCTAAATTCAGGCCTGGTAGGCCTCAAACGGGAGAGACTCCATCTTTCTTTCTGCTCCGGCAGCTTGGGAAGCTTCTAGGTCGAGGGTGATGTTTTAGTTATGACGTGTTATTCGCTTGGAGAGAACCGGTTCAGGCCGGCCCTTATCGAAGGATTGTATTTTTCTTCATGCCGAAGACACTACATCAGGCCGGCCGGCTGGGAACGTGTCCTTGGCACGGGGAGGTACAAGAATTCGGTGGGCGGTAGGTTACGGGCTGGAATTTTCCATGAGAGAATGCACCTCCATATTAGTGAAAGTCTGAGGCAGATACTGGCACTTGCTTGTAGTCCGTAAGCGGCACCTGGCCGTTAGCAGAAAAGCTACTACTTATTTCAGGGAAGACAGATGACGAACTGGAAGGTGAAGAAAGACCAAGAAATAGATATTCCAAAGAGAAGAGAGTAGCCGATGAGGAAGAGGTCCCAGTGACTCGGAGAAAGAGAAGGGAGTAGATCCGTGACTGCGGAGGTGTGACTTCCAGGCGAAGCCGAGGCACAGACGAGAAGGGAACCTAGATGACCATTGAGTGCAGGCTACATACGACCAAGGTGATGTCGACCCCTTTTTACTAGAGTGTACAACTTAATCTTTCACTTTTCTTTGCAGGTTATGATATATATATATATATATATACTATGTTTTGTGAGTGTGTATGTAGTAACTAAATAAAGTATATAGTTTGTAGTGAATCAACATTTGCTGCGTGTTCTTGTATAAGAGGGTAGCCTATTCTTCTAATCAGTTGTGACTTGAAATGAACAGATGCTAACCCTGATCAGGTAAGTGGTAACTGGATAAGGGAGAAGGGAGTCCCTCGAACTGGAGAACCGGTTGTGCTCAACTAGCGGTCTTTGTGTGATCTGATATATATAGTAACACTGATTCCCCTGTCGTATGTCATGGTAATAATAGGATGAGCTCGTGCTAAGGCTGCCGGCTGGGCAGGAAGTCCTGGGTCTGTTTGGGACCGCGAGGCTGCTACTTGTCTAAGGCTGCCGTTTGGGCAGGAAGTCCTGGGTCCGTTTGGGACCGCGAGGCTGGGGCTGCTGTCTGGGCAGGAAGTCCTGGGTCCGTTTGGGACCGCGAGGCTGCTACTTGTCTGAGGCTGCCGTCTGGGCAGGAAGTCCTGGGTCCGTTTGGGACCGCGAGGCTGGAGCTGCCGTCTGGGTAGGAAGTCCTGGGTCTGTTTGAGACCGCGAGGCCGCCACCTGTCTGAGGCTGCCGTCTGGGCAGGAAGTCCTGGGTCCACTTAGAACCGCGAGGCTGCCACTTGTATTATAAGAGGTCTTGATATATATATATATAATAGGAATTCCCTGTCCTTAGGTGGTACACATATATGTGGTTATTTAGGTGTAAATAGGCCCTAGGGAGGGGGTAACGTTCTGGTTTGGGTCAGGGAGGCTCTGTTGAGCAGGTTCTATCTGATCCGAAGACCCAAGCAGAACAGTACCATAACCATAATGCATAAAAAACATCAGATACCAACAGTGTCTCCCCCCACCCCTCCCCTCAACCCATGCCCACCCTGACCTCACCCCCCTCTTCTCCCCCCCTCCCAAATGAGGCATAAGGACTTAGTCCTCTGTGATGGGAAGCGGATATTTAAACATTTCCCGGGCCCCCCACACCCCTTGAGAAAAGCCCAAACAAAATACACAATAAGAAACAGGTATATTGGTCAATCGTAAGAGGGGCGCCCCATTATTGGCCAAATACACTTTTATCCTATTATCCCTCAATCCACTTCAAATTGTACTCAAAACTCCTTTGCTAGAATTTCGATACAAAAAATTGTCTGATCCTTATGTATCATTTTTAATTTAGCCGGAATGAGTAAAAAGGTTTGTGTCCCCTTCAGCTAAAATAGTGAAATCATTTGACGGAGATGCCACCTCTTTTGGACTGTAGCATGACAGAAATCTGGACAAACAAAAAATTCACATCCTTTACCGCCTCTCTTCCTATCTGGCTGTGCTAAATCATAAATTGCTTCCCGCAAAAAAAAATTGTTAAAGCAAATCAGAATCGCCCTTGGCCTTTCGTTTGACCTCCCCTGCTCTGGCCCATGCTCTAACCCGCTGATTAAATGGGAACCTATGCACTCTCTGGAGTTCAACTTCCCAGTTCCATTGTTTAAGTTCTGGAAAGGCTTCTGAAAATAGTTCGATAACAAACTGCTGGGTGTCTTTGCCCTCCAGTCCTTCAGGTATTCTCAAAATCCGTAAGTTATTCCTTCTGGAATGATTTTCCAATTCTGTCAATTTCCAAGTAGTATCCTCTTTCAGAGACTGCAGGGATGCTATTGTGGCTTTCTGCTGCACAATTTCGTCCTCCATTACTGAGATCCTCGCCTCGGCTTCCCCGATTCTTGTTGAGAACTCTGTGCAGGTCTTTGCAACTCGGTGCACAGTGTTTTGCAATTTTCGAACAGCGCCCTGAATCCGAAGTCCTTCCGCCCTGGTCTTCTCTTGATGGGCCATTATGCTTTGGTAAATAGTGGAGAGAGTAATTTCGCCTTGTAGTGGTATGTCTGAGCCTGCAGTTTCTCCGGGGTTTGTTCCTTGTCCCATGGCCTCATCAAGTTGATGAAATAATGAATAGTCCCACACTAATGAACCAGCTGGGCCAAATGCACGCTTTGCTTTACGAACAGTCCCCTTATTTGCAGAGACCTCCGAACTCAGCCCCTCTTCATCCAGCTGCAAACTGTTATATTACTTTTATCATCTTCCCAATCTCCCCCAAGGCTCTCATTCTCAGAACAATTAGAGGGGTCCGACATGGAATAGAACTTATCACCTGAATCTACATCTTTAACACCCTCTTTGCCTGGCTGATCAAAATTCTGCAGAACCAAAGTCTCTTCCCCTCTTCCCTGGTGACTACCATCAGGATTATGATTTCTGTTCTCCAGGACCTGACCGTCCCTTAAGGGGTAAACAAGAGGCATTACTGTTGATAGAGGCATCGCAGGCTCTTTTAGCAACTCTTTTAGAGGTGCTGCATCGCTAATATTTATGTTTCCAGCCGATGCCGACTCACCCTGTGAAGAGGAAATTTGAATGGTACCAGTCTTCGCAATCACAGTCTCAATACTCTGCATATAGCTACTCAAATCCTCCGAGCTGCCCTGAGTAACCACAGTGCCATTGCAATTTACAGCCGAAATTGCCACAGTAGCAGAGTCCTTACTTTTTAATGGCGCGGGTAGCGGTGCAGTTGCAGCAACATGTTGCACAGGAAAGTCATTACCTTATCACAACAATCCACAGAAGAAGCAGTCGCCTCGACTTCCACCGGGCTCTTACCTTTACCCGTTTGTTTTTTTAACAGCCCTGGAACCGTTTGTAGCTTCCGAGCAGTGCCACCTCCTTTCATTGTAGGACCTGGAGAGGAGCCGTTAGTACAGCAGCGTATTCCACCATCTCCACTTCGGCCGAGGCTGGGTTTCGTCGGGCTCTCAGCGGAGGAGGAAGCTGTGACTGCCGTAGCCCCCCGGGTCTTAGCGCCCTTGGCTATGTACTTCAGGACCATTCTAGCCGCCGTCAAGTCCGGAGAGAGCTCCGTATGCCACCAACACAGAGAGCCTGTACACCGCCAGCACAGCAAGCTGATATGCCACAGACCGCGAGACCCGGTGGGCACAGCTTTCAGAGAGTGCAAAAGCAGGGGCCGATATTGCCACAGCATTTCATGCAGAACACATTGTCCAGGTCAAAGTCCAGACTACCATCCACATCAAAAAAGTAAGGCTGGGGGAGGGTTACTCCGGGAGAGCGTCAGTTTCCAGCTTACTCGGTCGAGCGAGCGACCGCCATCTTGCCTAACTCATCCTTAGATGTCTGTAAAGCATATTCGAGAGTCTGAAGATCCATAAAATTGCCACCACCATACTACACAGATCTTAGATTACAATATATAAAAATCAGAAAATGTTAGCCAATGTTCTGCAGAGATGTCTAGAGAGGTCAATTATAATACAAATAGTTTCATCTTCAGATGCCCAGATTATGGTTTCCACAATATTTGGTTCAAGAAGTTGACTCCTCAGCCTGTTGATCCTGGCAGAGTTATATAGATGTTAAACCATATTGAAGGATGGATAGTCCATTACAGCAGCACTTTGTGACATGGCAGGCTACATTGGGTCACTTCTGATTCCCACTACTGCTAGTTAGGGTATTTGCTGCCCGCTACAGCAGGCACAGTAACCTAACAAGCTTTCTGGCTCCAGGAAACAAAATAAAGATCTCTGGAGCAGACACATTATCTTGCCAGGCTATATTTCACACCAGACCAGGCCAGTAAAAAGGCGTTAGGCTGTGTGGAAATGTGCCTTTTTAGGGGCACACCGGTTCCCGGGGTCACCCTTATCTTTGTCCACAGGTCCTTAAACCAACAAAATAGAGATTGACACTGAAGCTGAAATTCAAAATAACAAGTTTATTAATCACTCATGAGTGGGACTACATCAATACAACACCCTCAGGCGCTGAATGAGGTAGTACATGGAATACAGAAACCATGGGCCTTTTATACAAAGTTTGTTGCAGAGTAAGCATGTAGTTACAAATAGAAGGTACAGGCCTACACAGGAATAGATACTGACAAACATGGGCAGATGAATATCACTTAGTCAGCAAAGCATGAGTGGGTGCAGGAGTGCTTATGGCAGCACTAAGAGATTGACAGTTGAGTCTGAGACCAGGTATTCTGGCAGCTACAATCTCTTTAGCATGCATATTGCTTTTAGCTGAGTCAGGAAGTTAACTAAAATAGACAGAACAGGTAAGGAAAAAGATGAGCAGCAGAGGACAGGAGAATTTCATAGCTGACAAAATGGATGCCACAAACAAGATGGTTTCAGCTTATGCTAACAGAGATTATTTTCAATTTCCACAGATGGCCCTTTTAGCATATGCTGAAGGCATCTTCCTATACTTTTGAGGGAGTACGGAAACATTGTGCGCATCTATCTACATTAATTCAGTAATATCTTGGTTCATTGCCAAGCGAGGATTACAAGTAGAAATACATAGGGAACAGAGCATCGGGCCACATTGTATACAGAGGCAGCAAATTAAGAGAATAGCAAGAAATATACATAAGGCTGACAATAATTTCCAGCCCCATATAGTAAACATAGTCCATAGCCATCCAGTCAAAGTCCATGTTCCTGAATCCTGATGGATTTCAGTTGCTATTTTGTGCAGCTTGGAAATTGCTTCAAAAACTGAAGGAGTGTGGTCAGGGATGTAGACACAGCAGCTGCTCCTAATGATGCGACATGCTCCACCACGGTCTGCCAGGATCACATCCAAAACCATCCTGATTTGGAGTGCCACAATTCTCGTAATTTGCAGTTTTTCCATGATGTTTCCAAGTGCCATGCCTGTCTGTTTAGTTACAGCCTCTACAACATGTGTGAAACGCCTTATCTTTCTGCTGTTTAAGGCTGCAACAACAAAGAAGAATAGTCCCAAATTAAAGTCAACGTACCGCTGCAATTGTATCAGTTTGATCCACATCATCATGATTTATTGTCCTCTTAGATCGACTCTTGGAAATATCATTATACAGTTTATAGTCTTTGTGGTAGGATGCAGGTGCCAAGAACACAGGTGGTAGCAAGAAGGACACATAGCAGCTTCTGGACCACCCAATAGGTAGGTGGTAATAACCCTTACTTCCATAAATGAAATGGGTGTTATGTGAGGAAAAAAAACAACTATTGTTTATTCCAGTAATGTTCAATGTTATGGTACAGTCACTTTTTCCCACAGGGATACTGACAATACTGCTCACACAAAGGTCTGCTCGAGCTCTAGTAACAGCTATAACAGGAGGCCCATTACCCTTGACAGTTCGAGTGTTAGGGAAAACATAGCGCACAGAGGAATTTCCTCGACGATACTCCTCCATTTCCCATACAGTTCCTTTAGCTTGTGGATCTCCTTCCTTATCAGGGTAACAAGCTCTATTTAACTGAAAGTTTAGTCTTCCTGCATCAGCATAAGTAATGTTAACATCTTCAGAAGCCCACAACAATGCAAACCAGGCTCCGTAGGAGCCATTGTGTGAAAACGGCAAAGGAATGAAAGGCGTTCCTCCCTTTTTCTGATGAACTGGCATCATTCCACACACCTAACAGTTGGTAATGTTCGTAGCATTATGGGTGTGATGCAACTTTTGTATGAAAGTTTTATTGAGATATGACATTTGGTGCTTCTTTTCATGATAGGGAAGAGTAAAATATAGGTGCCTAATGGGGACAGGAGTAGTAGCAGTCAGTAGTTGTCGAGCAGGCGCTACTCCCTCTACAACCCATGTTATTGTAGCAATGATGACAAAAATCAAAGTGAGTCCAATAATGAACATACTCTTTCGATCACAAACTTTTGCAGCCGTTGACTTCTTCTCCGCAGGCATGTTCATCTTGCCGTTGAACAACAGAACAGATGGTGCCCTAAGGTCCTGGGCAGATGTTGGTTTCTTTGCTGAGGTTGAGACGAGTAGCCACTAAAAGAGTACCCCCCTTTGTAACTCAGTCTTTCACTACCCAGGATTGTGGCACAAACAGTCTTTTTTCAGCAACAAAGTGTCTCTCTTCCGGGGTCGCAGCTGATATCAGGGATCGTGTGGTCCGGGAAGACTTCCTCAGGTCCTTCAGGTGACGTGGCTTGTCCTTTCTCTGGTCCAGGATGTCGCAATGATCTGCCAACACAGCTGAGCTCACCTTCTGACAATGGGTTGCGTGGGCCCAGTTCTTCCAGTTGGTCAGTCAAACCGCAGTTCTGGTAACCAAGAGCACCTGCTCAGGGCTATGCCAACGAGGCTCCAAAGAGCTGGTCTGCTGAAAGGACTTTGTTAGGATAAAGTCCCCAGGCCGTAGATTATGGCCCTCACCCTGCGACCTGTCTGGAAGAGTCTCCCGACCCTGTTGATAAATAGAAGACAAACTGTCAGTCAACTGAGACAAGTAGTCGTTCATCAATACATAGGGTACATCATTTATAGGGCATGGCTTAGGAATCCCCCAAATATTCATTGGCCTTCCAAAAACCACCTCATACGGTGTGAGGCCAGATCGTGTATGTGGCACCGATCTAATAGATAGTAATGCCAATGGCAGTGCATCGGCCATTTCAAAGATGTGGAAGCTTGTATTTTGGCCAATTTTAGTTTGAGGGTAGAATTGTAACATTCCACTAGTCCTGCTGATTGTGGGTGAAAACCAGCATGAAACTTCTGCTTAGTTCCCAGACCTTTCATGAGATACTCAACAACTTACCCAATAAAATGGGGTCCATTGTCACTCCATAAAACTCGACAACTGCCGAATCTGGGGAAAAACTCCGTTAGGAGCACCTTTGCTGTAGTAAGAGCTGTATTATCGTTTGTGGCGTATGTCTCCACCCATTTACTGAAGGCACAAACCACTACCAGAACATACTTCAGATTATTACAGCGTTCAAGCTGGGTATAATCCATTTGCAGGACGTCAAAAGGTGCAGTAGGTATGGCAAACCCTCCTGCTGGAGTTCGTGTTCCCTTTCCAAGATTATATTGGAGACAAATCAAACAAGAATGGACTATCTTTTTAGCTGTGCCGGCAATCTCTGGATGATTCCAAACTTGCATAAGTTGCCTTACTATTGAGGATGCTCCAACATGTGCCAGCCCATGTGCCATGTCAATCATAGGATGTAAAAAGGCTGTGGGTAACTTCCATTTTGTTATTTCTTTATTCCTCCAACAGCCCTCATCATCCAGTGTTCCCTCCTTAGAGCATTGGTCTAATTCCTCAACAGAAGCAGATTCTTGCATGTCCAGCATCTCTTGTCTGGCATCATGCCAACGTTCAGCCTGTGACTTAACTACATACATAGATGTATTACCTCATTGCATTGCAGTCTCACGAGCTGTGTAGTCTATAAAGGCATTTCCTTTTCCTATTTTATCAGTCACCCTCTTGTGTGCACTACATTTAACAATTGCCACTTTCTTAGGATATGTCAAGGCATTTAGGAGATTATGTACTAATTCCCCATGCACTATTTGTGTTTCTTATGTGAAGTAAGAAAGCCTCTTTTCTTCCAGAGTTGCCCAAAATCATGAGCAACTCCGAAAGCATATCGGCTATCGGTGTAGATGTTAACAAGTAGATCTGCACTAAGCTCACATGCTCTTGTCAATGCTATCAGCTCGGCTGCTTGAGCCGACTTCTGTGGGATGCGAGCTGTCTCAACTATTGTCTGAAGTGTTGTAATTGCATAAGCAGCTGATGTCGTGCCATCAGGCAACTTCAAGAAGGACCCATCAACCCACAGTTCCCCATCAACACTAGAAAGGGGCGTATCTTGGAGGTCAACACGACCCTTTGCTTGTTCTTCAGTAAGGGATATACAATCATGTAACTCTTGTGACTGAGACTGAGTAGCTGGAAATGGCAATAATGTAGCAGGATTCAGAGTCAAACATCTTTTCAGTGTGATTTGAGGAGCCAAAAGTGTCAATTCATAGCCTGTCAAGCGGGCACTAGTCAAAAGTTGTGTTTTCATTTGATTTAGAAGAGCATCAACTGAATGGGGTACTAGCAAAAGCAATCTATATGACAAAACTATTCCCTCACTCTGATGCCACCACTGCCACTGCTCGAAAACACCCTGGCAGTGCACGGGCGACTGGATCAAGGATAGCTCAGAAATATGCACAAGGACGCTGCTTATCACCGTGTGTCTGTACTAAAACTGAGAGAGCGCAACCGTCCCTCTCGTGTACATAGAGTATAAAGGCCTTAGTGTAGTCTGGAGTTCCTAATACTGGTGCAGAAGAAAGAGCTTGACGTAACTGTTGGAAAGCATTCTGGAATTCAGTGGTCCATGGGAGGGGTATCGGAGTATCTTTAGTCAAAAGGGCCAACAAGGGTTTAACAATGTGAGAAAAGCTAGGGATCCACTACCTACAGGAAGAAGTAAGGCCAATCAGTGCACTAACATCCTTCTTAGTACGGGGCACAGGCGTGTCTAAAATAGCTTGAATGCGGTCTGGTGTAAGTGCACGTCCCTCCTTAGGCAGGAGGTGACCTAAATAGGTAACCTGCTGTCTACAATATTTCAATTTCTTCCGAGAGACTTTGTGATGATGAGAGGCAAGGAATGATAGCAATAACAGTGTTCCTTCTTCACACTGTTCAGGGGTATCAGCAGCCAGCAAGATGTCATCAACATATTGAATAAGAGCCACCCCTTTCGGTACAGGGAAAGAATTAAACTGTCTTTTCAATGCCTGGCTATAAATGCTAGGACTCTCCGTATACCCTTGTGGAGCTCTACAAAATCTGAATGATTGATCATTCAATGTGAAGCCGAACAAATAACGGATGTCAGGATGAATAGGTATCGAGAAGAATGCATCCTTTAAATCGATCACACTGAATGTAGTTGCAGTAGGAGGAACCATAGTAAGAAGTGTCATGATGTCAGAGACTACCCGATATTGGGGCACTACTATGTTATTAACCTCTCGCAAGTCAATGATGAATTTTCGAATCAGTGTCTTTTTTCAAAATAGGAAGAACAGGGCTCTTACATGTATTGTAAGGGACTTCTTCCACAACCCCCACCTTAATCAAATCCTGAACAATGTGTATCAATGCTTCCTCGTTTTCCTGAGATATTTTATATTGGGGCAATCGAGGCAACGAAGCACCTTCATTCACTTGAATATGTCCTGGTGGGATAACCAGTTGTCCCACATCAGTATCTGATGTAGCCGACAAGGTACTAGGTAGCGATGCCAATGCAATATCCTCTTTAATAAATCAAGACCTCTCAACCACTGGATAGTTATCGTTGAGAATGACACGCACACCTTCTGGGAAACAACATATTGTAGCACGAAAATGTTTTAGCATATCGAGACCCACAATGTTATCCGGGGTGTTAGGGCAAAGCAGAAATGTACATGTTGCAGTGAATTTATCAAGACCAAATGCAAGTGGCTGTGACAGTGGGCTAAGGTATGGTGTCCCATCGAATCCTATCGATGTTATCATTGTGACAGACAAGGGAGCCATAGGAACCAATTGTTTAGACAGAGCACTACGAGTAGCTCCTGTATCAACCAGAAATCGATCAGTAGAACACATTTGCATCAACATAGGGACCCTTCTGATCTACTGGGACCTCAACTGGTTCCTTACCCCATCCTAGGCATTCCTATGCATAGTCAGAATCCTTAGGACCATCAGCCGAATATTCATACATTTGGAATTGGATTCGTCTGTCAAAGGTATTAAAAGAATTTGGATTGTGTTCAACTGCCTCAAATCTGGTTCGAATATCCATGCCTCCCCTATTTCCCGTGTTACCTGGGTGGGCTCCATGCTTCCTCTACCTCGCTGATACTGCTGACCTCACAAAAGGGGGCACTCAGAACACCAATGACCAATCTCTTTACATTAAGCACACTGATCAGAAGACAAAGTTGCTCGAGGGAAAGGGCGATACATCGCACGTCCACCTCTACTACCACCTCTAAATGAGGGACCATAGACTTGAGCCAACATAACATTCCTTTTTAAATCCTTAACCTTTTTATCTTCCTTGCCTTTTGCTTCCAATGCCTGACACTCATAATACTGGGCCATAGTGAAAAGGGAGACTGGGGAAGACGTAGTCCATGAACTCTCGCTGGCCTTTAGGCAACTAGCTATTTCTGGCAACATGTTAGCGACAAATTGGTCGACGAACAGAAGCTTACTCGTGTCATCTGTCAATGACTGCCCACTAAAGTCATGGAATGTCTCTTCAAATCGTGTAAAGAAATCAGAAACTGACTCATCCGCTTTCTGTTTACAAGATGCTAATGTAGTCCAATCTATTTTCTTAGGGGGTATAAGAGTTTTTAACTTACTTACAATAGCTTTGGGAAGATCTAATATCACCTGTTGTGGTTTAAGCACAGGTACTCTAGCTGCATCTATTCCCTCTAAATGCATCCAAGTATCACCATAGGCTACATTATCCTCTACCTTCCGAATTGATCTCCACATATCAGGGGGCAAAATAAGTCCAAAAAACATCGATATCTGGCAAAGTCATAGTACAGGAGCTAATAGCTCCTTCCACTTCTTCATAAAAAGCTGCAGGATTTTTCCGTGGGTCGGGTAAAGCAGCTTTAATTGCCATAACGTCTGCTCTACTCCAAGGAGTGTAGACCCAATTATAAACAAAATATCCATGTGCATCATCTGAATCTTTATCATCATTTGTTCCTGCTCCCTTTGGGGGAACATACAGAGGTGCTGCTTCACGCATGGGTTTCATAGTAACTTCAATATCACTAGTATCTTTATCTGTCCCTGTAGCTCCCTCTTGTCGCTCTGGGGTCTGAACTGTTTGTTCAGTTGTAGTTTTACCAGCGGCTTTTTTCTCCTCTCGCAGATGGAACATCTCAGTGCGCTATTTAACCACTCGCCTAATTAGATCAGGCACCTGTGAAGGAAGAAAGGTGCCATCACTTAATTGTTTATAATCAGAATTTATATCAGAGAGCTCTAGGTCATCAGAATGTTTTCTAAAACTGAGTATTACTACCCAAGTCAATGTCTCTACAAGATATAACTGCTCTTAATCTATCCACTGTTGAACCATTGCTGTGAGTTCTGGGGCAGAAGCACTCCCACGAGCTGCTTTACGAGCAGCGGATCTAAGAGTGGCCTTGCATTCAGTAGTCAAAGTAGAGCGAGTCTTTCACCTGTCCTGCTTATCTTCATCTTTTTCTTCTAAAGACAAATGCTCTTCATCAGAACCTTCATTCTCAGGGGCACTAGGGAATTTGTATGGGGGTGGAGGTCGATCTAACAAAATAGAATCATCTTGAGGTCTATTAAGTATGGGATAAATGGGGCGCCTATTAGGGTACTGGCCAGTCACCTCTAAACAACGCTCCCTATCTTCTTTTTCTTTTATTTCCTTCATCTCCTTATTTTCTCAATTCCAACGCTTTTTCATATAGTGTTTTTCGCTGTTCTTTTTCTGCTATAGCTTCTTCTTTCCTCACTCTCTCATGCACTTCTTTCTCCCACATTCGTACACAATCAAACATATCTTGTCGATTCTTTCGTTTAAACAGACATTGCTGTACATACTGAATCTTTTTAAAGTCAAATGACCCATTCACAGGCAATCGTAAATCAGGACCCATCTTCGTATATTTGTTCCACAGTGTACTACAATATGGAAGAAATACCGTATTTAATATACATGCACCTATTAGGTGTCCCCTATAGGGGAGCCGGCTGACTTCTTTCTAAATCCATTTTGGTACCTCCAAGACAGCAACACAACCTACGAAGTGCGCTAGGAGCAGGCATGCTTCCAAATTATAGTAAAATACTACTATTTAAAAATCTTCAAAAGTAGAGAAAAATATCCACATTACCTGCCTTTATTTATTGCAATAAATAAACAAACAAACAAAACCAGAATCTTGGCCAAGCAAATCCAAAATCAAGAGTGCCGCTTCAGCGACCTTACCAAACAAACGTCTCCAACTGCCAATCTCTTGGTCGACCTAATGGTCACTGCGAAACTTGCGCCAAAGGAAATCTCAGTCGGGACCGGCCACCACCTGGAGGGTCAATCGGGAAAACCGGAAAAGCACTTCGATCTGCAAAGACAAAAGGTCTCCTCGTGCAGGACGTCTCCTCAGTAAGATTCCATTTCTCTGTCAAGACCACTCCTTCGGACTGCCGCGTCTCCGATGAGTCCCAAGAGTCAGGTGCCAAACTGGGGAAATGTGCCTTTTTAGGGCACACCGGTGCAGGGGTCACCCTTATCTTTGTCCACGGGTCCTTAAACCAACAAAATAGAGATTGACACTGAAGCTGAAATTCAAAATAACATGAGTAGGACTACATCAATACAACTCCCTCAGGCGCTGTAGGAGGTAGTATATGGAATACAGAAACCATGGGCCTTTTATACACAGTTTGTTGCAGAGTAAGCATGTAGTTACAAATAGAAGGTACAGGCCTACACAGGAATAGATACTGACAAACATGGGCAGATGAATATTACTTAGTCAGCAAAGTGGGAGGGGAAGCAGGAGTGCTTATGGCAGCACTAAGAGATTGACAGTAGAGTCTGAGACCAGGTTTTCTGGCAGCTACAAACTCTTTAGCATGCATATTGTTTTTAGCTGAGTCAGGAAGTTAACTAAAATAGACAGCATAGGCAGGGAAAAAGACGAGCAGCAGAGGACAGGAGAATTTTATAGCTGACAAAATGGATTCCACAAACAAGATGATTTAAGCTTATGCTCACAGAGATTATTTTCTATTTCCACAGCTGGAGCAATGTCAGTCAAAAGTAAGTCGTATCTACCCCATCCCAATCTGCCCAACATCCCAATAGGCTAATCATAGCAATATGCCATATTGGAATCTGGAGATTTCCTGATTGGACATTGCTTCTGAATGGCTGGTAGGTTTATGCAGTGACAACTACTTACATATCAGTAATACAAACGGTCATGAAAGTTTCTGGCTGAAGAGCAAAATGACTCAATGTCCTGCAAAGTTGTGCTATTTTTCGCACAGCAAGTTGTTTTACATACCATATGTGAAGGGTGAGAAGGGAGTTCAGCTAAAGCCGGTCAAATTCATGTTCTCTCAGCTATGATTGTGAATTAGTGTTGGTACAACCTTTCACATCAGTTCCTCACACACAACACTAACGTCCCTCAGGGGTCCATCGTGTCTTCTCTATTATTCAACATCTCCTTACCCCCCTTACCAAACTTGATTAAATCATTCAACCTCACCTGTTAAAACTATGCAGAGGAAGCCAAAATCCTTTTTAAAATGTACGGTCTGGAAGACCTCTGCAAATTAAAATTTGATGAGTGCCTTCAGGTCATAAACACATGGACAATGAACAAATATCTAAACTCAATACCACAAAGAAAGTGATTATGACTTAGGGGCAAAGGCAAAAATCCCAACCTATTGCCATATGGCCTAAGGAACATGAGGACCCTCCAACAATATCAAGAGAAGTCAGAAACCTTGGGGTTACCATGGATTCGGCCCTATACTTGATACTAAATGTTACCAATGTCACATAGAGTACCTTAGGCACATGAAAACACTATGTACTATGTTGCATCTTCCCATACCTTGGATACCAACAGAAACTGCAAGCCATCCTCAACCTTGTAATCTCCATGCTGACTATGCCAACAGCCTATACCTTGGCGCACCCACATTCATCATACACAAAATACAATTTATCCAAAATCCTGCTGCAAGACTTCTTCTCAACCTCTACCCAAGAAAATATATAACTCCATTCTTGCAATCACCCCACAGGCTACCTATAGCTAGATGGACAATGTTTTCCTGTGTTGGCAAAGCGCTATGAGACCTAAGGGTGATATATGCGCTAAATACATATCTACTACTACTACTACTTAAAGGCCCTTTGCATTGTCAATAGAGCCTCCCAAAGAATAGGATCACTATTCCTATACTTTAAATCCAAGCAATGCAATGCCTTCTCAGTGCAAGCTGTCAAGCTCTGGGTCTCAGTGCAAGCTGCTAAGCTCTGGGACTTACTTTCAGCCAGCATTCAAAGCACCCAGGAGCATACACTCCAGAAGGCAGTTGAAAACATGGCTATTTCCAAGGCAACTGTACAACCTGTGTTAGCTGCCTGGGTCATTTGGGGCTAGCAGCACATAATATAATGGGATGGACTGGCCCTCAGTTGCCCCTCCTGTGGCTATGGCCCTGGGCCCTCAAATACCCCTCCCCCATGGCTACGACCCTGAATGTTAAACTTAGTATGTGTCACTTTGGTAAATAATGGCTCCTGACACTTGTGCGGTTTATGGCAAATGCTGTAATCAAGCAGAGCTAATCTTAGATTAATCATTGGCGTGGTCGTACACTCTGTGCCCCTAACTTGATACTAACACCAAATTCTAATCCATTCTCTACCCATAAACATTACCTCCTTAAAGATCTGTGACCTTTCGGGATACACCTAAAAGTTCCTATTTTCTAATATTTAATCCTACATTGTCAATAAATTCCTTTCCGGGCTACCTGCATACCAGGTAGAGGATGCTCTCCATTGTCTTCACCAGATACATCCTGTTCCTAAACATGGACGAGTGCACATGATCCTGTCTGAACAACATAGGCCGTTTGTATCCATTGTCCAAATGACTGACCACACCTATGTTGGGTTGTGGGCCTTTCAAAAACAGATAAATCTTTATTGACTTTAGGTGCCCTGTAGATAGCCGCCAGATTGGAACTCCTCACCAGACCCTGCTGGGCAGCAGCAGGGTCCAAAACACGTCCCATCTGTCCTGAATTGATTTCAAATCCTTCTTTAACAACATCATCAGTTCTAAGCCTGTCAGCTACACCAAACATTATGTTAGACCTGGGTCCCGTCTTGTTCATTTTGCAAAGTATAGGTAGCAGTTGGCCCACCAAGCATAGCATCTGTGCTATACCATCTTACTGATACAACTGTCTTCATCCAAACCCAGCTGCTGGTCATACCTTTTATTCGTTCAACCACTTGTTTCACTATGCATGGCTACGTATCAAGATTATCTTCTTCTAACACTGTTGGATCTGGCCCTCTCTGCAGGGTTCGCCCCAAACGTTTTTTCCTTCACCCCTCTCGGATTGCTGAATTCATTTTTGTTGACTTTAGGACTTTCTGCACTTTGCCATTGCTAACCATTGTTAAAGTGATTGTGTTCTCTCCGTAAAACATGTTTAAATTGTACTACACCTAAATTGACACACTTAATTTACTTATAAGTCCCTAGAAAATGGTCCTACATGTACCCTGGGCCTGTAAATTAAATGCTACTGGTGGGCCGCCAGCCCTCATTGTGCCACTTCTGAAGGGGCCATTTAAAACATGTCTCAGGCCTGTCACTGCAGCCTGAAATGCAATTTTAAACTGACATTTCGACCTGGTACAGTAAACGTTTTGCCTGACCTAAATTTTACTTTTAAATACCTATAAGTCCCCCTTAATATAGGCCCTTAAGGCTCCTAGGGCAGAGTGTTAGGAATTTAAAAGGTAGAACATGTGGGTTTAAGTTTTACATATCCTAGAACTATGGATTGGGAGCAGATAGAGTTATGCTGTTTGGACTCAAAGTAATTATTAGTTCAAATCCTCTTTAATGGTAAAGCCGGATTTTAAGTCACAATTCTGAAAATGCCACTTTTAGAAAGTTTGCAGTTTCTTGTCCTAACCATTTATGCCGTCTACCAATGTACTGGGTAACAAAACTGTGAATGGCTGTGCTGTTGGGGTTTGTGTATTCCCCCCAGGACAGAGACAACAAAGGGGACTAGGTGTGGCCAGGAAGGGGCATCCTGAAAGAATGGCGGAAAGCCCTGTTCCCTGCCCCACTTACACTTCAAAGGGTTTGCCTCAAACCACACACAAAGGAACCTGACACTAGTCATTTGCCACTTCAACATTTCTTGGACTCTTGACAGGGGAAGTGAAGAACTTTCCACAGTAAGATGTGGGGATAGTATAGGGATTCCCCTACTCCAAATGTTGGCACCAGGAATAAATATTGGGCCCCCTGAGACACTCTTCAGTATACTCCTGGACCTCTGGACTTTACAGAAAAAAGACTGCTCTAACACCATAGGACTACATTGCTGCTACAAGAGGATTGCCCTGCTGCATGAGGACTGCCGTGCTCTCTGAGAAGGAACACTGGACCTGCTTACCTTCATCTTAGGCTAACCTGACTGACTCCAAGGGTAAGTTGGCCAACCTCCTGTTTGAACTACAGGGACAGAACACGCTCCAGAGGACTCCCTGGAACTGCCCAGCTGACCTGCTGCAACTTAACCTGCCTGTACCTGCAACTTGACCTGCTTGAGCCATGCTGGCCTCTGCTTGAATGAGTTCCTGATCCCCAAGAGGTGGCCCCAGGTCCTGGACCCTTGACTAGTATCAGTCTGAACTCCTCCCAAGGAAAAAATTGACATCTTAAATTTGGAGCTCACAAACAGGCTTCTTTGCACTGAGACTCTGCAGTCAATGACCACCATCCACCCAGTGTTCTGGTAAACTCAACTGTGGAAGTGACATGCAGCACATTGGGGTAAGTTTCTTGACTCAGGTTTATTTATGCTAAATCCAAACACTCCAAACAGCCTGACTTAATGGAGTCAGATCTCCAACTGCCACCAGTTCCGACATCCACATTCGAAGAACCCTTCGCCTGCCCAGCATCATCCCAAGCACCTGCATGCAAGTTCTAACCAGTAGACCCTAGATACAACACTGACTCTTCATCCTACCACAACCGCTAGCTACAACCGACAACGCGAGACCTGCACTTCGAACTACAGCCATGACACCCTGCTGTAACTGCCATCAAAGAAACTCCAGCAATGACCGCCAGTGATACCCAACCAGCTTCTTGTGCTTCAGTGATAAAAGCCTGCCCTGCCTGGCCTTCACTTTGCGCTACTGCAACAACACCCATGACCCTCTCCCTACTCTTTGAAGCCTCCTTCACTGCAGACGGAACTCTTCACGCCTGACTTTTAGAAGGTAATGTTTTCAGTGGTACCATGCTAGTCCTTGTAGTTAGCCTGTGCTCCATCGAGGTTGGCCTGAACTTGTGACTTTCTCCCAGTCTAGTGTTTTTGGGTGCTAATCTACCTAAAACTTTGAAATTGATTGGGTTTTTGACATTCAAAGCGATGTCAAAGCTGAGGTTCTGGCCAACATCCTGGCCGAGGCCTGGGCCTTCAGCAGTCCACCTTCGATGAGCCACTCTCCGGATCAAGCCTACAACTCTACTGCCAATGACCTTGTCCATGAGTGCTTAGTGCATGTAAACTGGACTGTTAGAAGGCAAACTTTCCACTGGGATGAACTTGGTCCCTGTATTCAACCCTTGCTCCATTGCGGTTGGCCTTACTTTTGACTCTGACTTGGTCCAGCATGACCAGATAACCGTGATTGGTGCCTTATGCTTTTAGGCGCCTTTTCTACTGAGAACTTTAAAAATTCATATCTCTGGAAATACTAGTTTTTTAAAATTTTGTTGTCCTTCTATTGATTGAAATTTACTCTATTCTTCTAAATTGGTTTGGACTTTTCTTGTGTTGTAGTTTGACTTTATTACTGTTTTGTGCTGCATAAATACTTTACACTTTGCCTCTAAGTTAGACCTGACTGATTTTGTGCCAAGCTACCTGAGGGTTGAGCACTGGTTAATTTACGGACTTTTGTGGTTCACCTTGTGAAGGATTGTGGTTGTCGCCTGAGTGGGGTTTCCACCCCCCTCAACTAATAACCCAATTTCTTACATATGCCAATCTCCTGCCGTCACATAGACCCACATCCATTTCAACACCCACTTGTCCAGATTTCCTAGTCTGCTCTCTCCCAAAATGTCCCGAAACCTTCCAGTGGTCACCCCTTAAGCATTTCCTCAATACTCTCAACATCTGCCTGTTCATCACCCTACCTCCATCCTTACAAAATCTAGATCACCATGCCCTTGCCACCAAATATCCTATAAATGCTTCTTCCAAGCATAACCCCCTCCTGCCTGACTCTTCCATTGTCAATTGCATCCTCTCCACCTCTGGCCCATCTTATGTCTTCATATGTTATCTGCATTCTGTCCTCTACTAGATTTTGGTTACCCACTCTCAACCACAACATGCAGCAGTCATTGTCTGACGACTCCCACTATGCCTCACTGTCTATGAAAAAAGTCACTATTTTGTTTCTCAGTTCTCATTCCCACAGTCTCATCACCAAGACTACTATAAAGAATTCCAGAGATGCAGTGCCATGCTTGCACCTCTTCAATTCCTCCAAAGATTGTTCTGCAAACCAGTGCCCTTACCATTAAAGACCAAAATCACCCACACAAAATACATTAGAAAAGGTATGCACCGTCCAGGTAACCACGTCTGTTTGCAGGCTGGTCGTCACTCCATTATAGCTGGCTATGAACTAAGCCCATATCAGCATGTCATATTTTATCCATTTTTAAACCATAATCCTGTGATCTGGCTTTGAAGCTCCTCTCAGGACATGAAATTTCAATAGGCCAAAACCTGTTGCAGCTTCTCATACTGCATATCTCTAATGCTTAGAAATTCTCAGCCAGCATGCATGACTCCATGGCCACAAAATCTACGCAGCGCCGGTAGCCAGGGTTTTGGTTAACGGGGTACTGACAGAGCCCGTTCAGATCATGAGGGGTACTAGGCAGGGCTATCCCCACTTTTATTTGATCTTTATATCGAGCAGCTAGCTAGGAGAATAAGGGGTGATAACGATATTCTGCCTTTTGAATTCAATGGTTGGAGTAGGAAGATAGGGCTCTATGCTCATGATATTTTAATTTTTACAACTAATTTGCAAAAACCTTGAGGTGGGTCTTGGAAGTAACAACAGAGTTCAGGAAGGTGTCAGGTTATGACATTCGTAAGGAAAAAACGGAAGTCAACGCTTATAATATGGAGACGGGAGGGATACAATGTAAGAAAGAGATAAGATATCTAGGAGTTAGGATCACTCAGAATATTGCAGACCTCACAAAGGTAAATTTCGGGAGAATCAAAAAGGAAGTAAGTGTCAGCTTGAAGTGTTGGCTGCATCTTCCGTTAACGCTATATGGCCAAGATAACCTAGTGAAAATGATTGTTCTTCCAAAGTTAACCTTCCTGTTTGATTCTATTCCTTTACCTTTAGAAAAGAGTGGTTTATGAAATTACAGAATGAGATCAGCTCATTCATTTGGGCATCCAAAGAGCCGCGAATAGCCTGGAAGAAACTTAAGAGGAGGTTGGTGAAGGTGGGTTTAGCACTACCTGATTGTTGTTTTATTCTTGGGCGTTTTTACTAAAAGATGGCAGAATGTTGCTGGAATCTCCCACAAAATCAGAAATAGGCAGACAGTTTGAGGCAATGTTGAGGAAAGAGAAGGGAGCTGAATGGGGGTTCATGTACAAATAGGCAGATACGAAATATTTCAAAACAATTATGTTAAAAATGTTAAGTGGCTTGGCAGAACTGTGGCATAAAATCAGGAGAACTTTAAAAAAATCTGTATTTCATTCAGTGGGCTCCGATATGGGATGCGCCAAGTTCTCCAGAATGGACCAAGGACATACTGGCATTACCACTAAAAGAGGCCGGTATACTAAGGTGGAAGCAGCTGTTGCCATAAGGTCAGCTGGTCCCTTGGTGCTGGTGCGAACAGGAAATAGGTCAAAGGTTATCAAGGTTTAAGTTCCTCCAGATTCTAAGTTGGTACGTGGCGTCGGGCGAAAAAATAGGAGAATTTAATGAATTTGAGGAAAAAACGCTGTCCGGGGCTCTGTTCAAAAAGGAAGTTGCAATGTGGTACTGGCTGATCCTAGAGCTGGACGATGGGGCCTTCACCTTACCGGAGAATCTGTGGGGAGGATGCTTGCCGGAAACTACATTGGAAGACCAATGGCAAGTATCAATGTCTATGCTTTATAAAACAGTGAAACTTGCATATCTGAGGAGGAACCATTTTTTTAATATGCACAGGGCTTACTGGAAGCCACAAAGGCTATCCAAATTCCGATCTGGAGAAGAGGTGGCGTGTCCTAAGTTTGGCAGTTTAAATGAAGTTGATATGCACTGTAATAGTCTGTCCAGTATATTAAACCTACAGATTAAGGTAAGCGCTGTAATGGGTATATTTGGAAGGCTTGATCTGCTTTGTACTGTAACTAAGGACAGCGAAAAACTGATTTTTTATGCTATGCTCTTGGCACGTAGGGAGATTTGCAAACAATGGGTATCCAGGATGGATGGTTAAGATCTATGAGATATACTGCTAAGCTGTATTTTTCGGATCCGTGGAAAAAGAAATATGAGTTTTGGACTCCCTTTCTGACGTGGTACTGCTGGAGCAGAGTTTTCTGTTGAAAATTTATCGAGTTTTAAGCTCTAGTTTTGTTTATATGTTTTTGACTAAAATTATTAATTTAAAATCATTAATTCATAGTTTGTTTTGTTGAAGTCGGACTAACCAATATTACTAATGAGAGAAAACTACATGTGGGAATGCATATATGTTGCTTAATAATAATGTGCGGTTTTAATTAAATGAATGTTGCAAAGTGCTATTTGATTAAAGCACGAAACGCTTTTGAAATAACGTGTACTAATGCTTTATTGTGTTGCAAGAGGCTAGATAATTACATACACATAAGGGTATTAGTGGGAATTAACACTGTTTTATCATTATGCTGTGGTAACGTTGTTTTGTGTCTCTTTTAATTAAGATGGTCCGTTTGGCCTAAAACAAGATGGCTGCCATTTACAGCCTGCGCTCGAGTGAGTGAATTTTGATGGGAGGCCTTGCTGAATATGATCGAGAGTCACCTGACCACAGCCTTTGCCTGGTTAGAAAATCTTCCGTGAGGACAGCAGCTCTGGGAACGATTCCAGCTGGCCTTGGACAAGGATAAAGCACAATGAACATTGTCCAGTCTGCGGTGACTTTGCTAAGATATCAAGGAAGAACATTTACGAAAGATACATTTGCAAACTCGAGTTTCCTTCTTCCGTCTTTTTATTTTTGTGATTTTTCCTGAGCGGAGGTTTCCTAAATGTAACCGAGAGACTTCCTTTCCTGCTCGCTCTGCTCAGTGGCTCAACGGATATCTAATTTTTGATTGTAACTTTGGTTCGCAACATTCTCTATAAATATGTTAGACTAGAGAGGGTCCGTGTTCCATTGCGCTTATTACTTTCATCGAGTTCCTTGCGGTTCATCGCGTTTTGGACTTCTTCCTGAACCTATGCTGAGGACGGCATCTCGAGAGGCTTTACTGAGAGACCTGTCCTGACCCTTTTAGCTAGAATAGGTAACTATGAGAATAATGATTTCGCTAATGATTGATTTCCATTCTGAATTAATTTAGATAAATAAGCATTTGTTTGAATTACGGTGTCGGGTGTTTATTCTTTGTCATTTATTGAGTTTCAAATGTATTTCCTATCTTTTAAAATCATGACTCAGGACAATGATTTTCTGGTCGCATTGACCTCATTGTAGATGCAGATTGGTTCTCCTATATTCAGTGTTGACAGAGTAATAGTATGAATTTTAGTGTGATGGGCCCTAGCGTATGATGTGTGTATGTGCGTGTGACTGTAGGTTTATTCTGTCCGTGGAAGCAGGGAGAATTTATATGCACCGATCTGCAGCAGTACAACCAACAAATGGGGACTCTAGAATAAGGGTCAAATGATTAAGCCTTTATCTGCCTCAGCTGGTCCAGTCTTCCCTGTGAGAACAGGGAGATGTGGGAAAATGGTGTTCGGATTGGCAACTAAGGAGTAGCTCTCTTTTTACATCCTAGGGTGCCATTGAAGATGCTATACTTTGTTTCTGTTTCCCAGCAAATGAGGTTGAAATAACCTAGGGTTGGTATCGTTGGTAGAAGGGTGAAAATGAGACAAATGAGAAAAAAAAAAAAGAACTGGCGCCTTAAAGCGCAAAGCACCAATCATGGTTATCTGGTCACGCTGACCTGGGTCATAGTCAAAAGTAAGGCTGACTTCAATGGAACATGGGTTGGAAACAGTGACCAGGTTCATCCCGGTGAAAATGTACTTTCTGACAGTCCAGTTTTCATGAAAGAAGCACTCGTCGATGAAGTCATCGGCAGTCGGGCTGCAGACTAGAGCCGGAGAGTGGCTTGTCAAAGGTGGGTTGCTGAAGTCCCAGCCTTGGCCGGGACCTTGCTTTGACGGTGTGGTGATTGTCAGCATGAAGAGCTGGTTGATGAGTGGAACATTGTGCTGGTGGGAAACTCATGGCTGTTGCGGTCAACGTGAAGAGCTCCGGGCTCTGAACTCCAGGGTCTGTGTCTGGGGAGCTCGCGTCGGCAGTTGGATGCAGGTCTGGCAATGGCCTTTTTGACCCTGAGGTAGTTTGACACAGAGCAGTCAGGTTTAACTTAGAGGCAATTTGTGCAACACTTCAAACAGTGAAACAGTGAAAACACCATGTAAAAAGATTCCACACCAGGTTAGAATAATAGTACTTACTATTTTAAATCAAGACCACAACTACAAAAATCCAATAAGTAGAACTTGAGATATAAATTTTAAAAGAATAAACTGTAAAATAGTACTTAGAAGCAATAAGTGCTTACTTGGGATATCTGGTCGCGCTCAAGAGTTCAGACCGAATGTGATGGAGCACAGGCTGGATACAGGGACCCAGAGATGCCCGCTGAACAAAAGTACCTTAATCCTGATTGCTTTGATGAAGATGTGGGGAGCAGCCAGGCGTTGCGTGGGTATTCCCTATGAGGTTGGGGTGATGCATTGATTTTCTCCACGCAACAACGGCAGCGCGCTACTTCCGAAGGCGATGTGGCGGTTTCAACACGCATTGGCTCTGAAGGCAATGCACCGGATTTCTACACACAGTAGAGATAATACGTCGATCTTCTCCATGCAGTGGTGGTGGTGGGTTGGTTCCAAAGCGGCGGTTCCGAAGGCAATGTGCTTTTTCTGAGTACGAAGCGTCAGTCCTGTTCCTGCAACTGCAGTGATGTAGCGATTCTGCTCTCGCAGCAGAGAGTGCGTTGATTCTACTGGAGCAAACACCTTAGGCCCACTTCCCAGGGTGCAGGACTGGGGTGGCACCACTTGGCAGGGCAGACTCACAGATTGTTATCAAACAAGAAAAAACTACGACTGACTACTGGTTTGGCACTTGCAATCCCAAAGTCTCATGGTATTCAAATCCTGTGCACAATGCTTCCGGAGTGCGTTGTAGAGCAACTCCACTGAAGATCAGATGAAGATATGAAGAACAAAGGAGGAAGGTGCACCAGTCAAAAAGTCCAAATCAAATGGGTATCTTGAGACAAGACGGCCATATAGAAAGTGGCCTTCGCCCCAAGTCTAAATTCTTGCCCACTTTTGGTTATGACCTTAATATTGACGTTTTCCATAAGAAAATGTCGGATGAGTTATATGCCTTGGAAAAAACGAACAAATATAAACCTAAACCAACCCAGAATATCTCTTGTACTGAAAGACTGGCCCTACAACGTCTAAGGGATGATACTACCATTGTAATACGAGAGGCTGACAAGGGTGGGAATGTGGTCGTGATGAACCGTTCAGACTATATGAACGAAATCAATCGTCAACTTGGCGACACTTTGTGCTATAGATCTATTGCACTGAATCCCATCCCCAATCTTGTCACAATGATCAATGGTAGGCTCAATGAATGGAGAGATATATGTCTTATTTCGGAGGATGAATACAGATACTTGAAAGTTCATTGTCCCTCCTACCCCTGCATCTATGTTTTACCAAAAATACATAAGGGGGGCCCTTTCCCCCCTGGTAGACCGATCATCTCGGGGGTGGGATCATGCACAGAGAACCTTTCCAAATTTGTAGATGCCAAATTAAGGAAATTTGTCCTTGATCTTCCTTCATACGTGAAAGACAGTAAGGATATTTTGGTCAAATTTAGGAATTTTCAATGATCTGATGAACTCTTATTCGTGACCTTTGATGTCATAAGTTTATACACATGTATTGATAAGTACTTTGGCATTATGGCTATGCGCTCTTTCTTAGATAGAGATGGTGCTGAACATTATGAATATAATGAAATGATTGTGGAAATGGTGGATATAATTTTAATGAACAATTTCTTCCTACATGATAATAATTGGTACCAACAGATCAAGGGCGTAGCGATGGGTTCCGGGTTTGCTCCCTCGTACGCCTGCCTTTTTATGGGGTGGTACGAGAAGGAGCATGCCTGGGCCCGAGGTGCCTCCCCCTGGACCGAATTTATTGTTTTCTGGGGGAGGTACATCGACGACATCATTTGCCTTTGGTCAGGATCTGTAGAGATGTTACAACAATATTTTGAGTATCTGAATGACAACGTTTTTAACGTCAGATTAACGATGTCCTACCATAAGGACAATATCAATTTTTTGGATATAAACTTTTTTATTGAGGAAGGAGAAATACAGAGTCAACTATACAGAAAGGAGACAGCTTGTAATTCTGTTTTGCATGCTTCTAGTGCCCATGCCAGCTCAGTCATTAACAATATTCCATTTGGCGAAATGACTCGCATCAGAAGAAATTGCAGCACAGAGAAGACTTTTCGAACCAATATTAAGGCAACTAGGAGAAGGTTTGAAAATAGAGGATACAATCACAAAATATTGGACAAGGCAGAGGAGCGAATTATTTGTATAAATAGGAATTCCACATTAGTTGACAAACCAATTGAAGAAGGGAACTATGAAAATAAAAAGAAAATGAGATTTATCACACAATATACAACCTATAGTAGTGGCATTTTCAATGCCCTACGTAAAAATTGGCATCTCCTCTCCTCGATTTCAGGACTAAAGGATTGTATTACTAACAGACCTGCCATCACATACAGGAGGGGCACATCGTTAATAAAACAACTGTGCCCCAGTTACGTTGTCACTCCGCAAGGTAATGATAATTGGCTATCCAAGAAACCAAAAGGCTTTTTTACGTGTGGTTCTTGCAATATTTGCAAAAATGGGAAAAATAAAACCAAGTCTTTTTCTTACAATAGCCCTCGTACTTTTCATATGAGCCATTTCATCAACTGCAATACTACCAATGTGGTATACATCCTGGGATGTGAATGCAACACCATATATGTAGGAAGCACCACGAGATGTTTAAAAATACGCATACAGGAACATAGAAGAGCCATAATTAATAGGGATACCAGATACCCTATCACTGATCATTATAACAACAAACACATTGGCAGTAACAGTTTCTGGTTCCATGGTATTGGCCATGTTCCCATAGGTAAAAGAGGTTCAAATCGGGACCTGGAACTCAGGAAGTTAGAATCCAAGTGGATTTGTCGTCTACGGGCCACCATGATAGGGCACAACTCTGATTCTGAGATGCATTTCTTTCTTTAAGAACAGACTCTATCGATTGGCCAATTCCTGTATCAATAGAATATATATCACATATCCATCTGAACCACTGCATCTTGACCTGTTTGGGTATTTAGTTATTTCCATCTAGACCTTTTTTGAATTATCCTCTTCTATATACCATCATACACATTCGGGGTCAGACTACGTAATGATCAGACCTTATTTAAGGTCCCAACTCTATTATTGCTCATGTCTTTCTTGATATTGATACCACTTATCCTTTTCTAATATTTTGTGGGGCCCTCCTGCAAATAGTGTGCGTTTCTCTTGCCCCCATATATACTGGGTTACATGCTTTTACTATTAGGCCACTTCTTAGGGTTTATTTGCCATATATATATATTGCTTCGTTAATTGAGGTGTAATTACAATTTCTAATATACATAGATCCGTTATTTCCTTGGTATATGTTTTAGCAGGGTGGTCCTGCAATTTCTATACCTTAACGCTCCTCTGCATCTTGACATAACTTCTTAATGATGGTCTCAAATCTCTTTCGATCTTGGAGTTTATAGTTTTGGGTCTTCCTTTTCAAACCCTTTCTATGCCTCTCCTTTTTATGCATTTATCTATGACACTGAGGATCGCTTGCCCCCTTTTTTCACGAGAATATCAGCGTTCTTCAATATGTGGTTGGGCTTATTGTATATACAAAAAATCTTTTATACATACCTCTCGTTGTTATTTGAAATGGAGGTCAAAGTATGATTATGTTGTTACTGATGCGTTATTTTACGCAATTTTACATTCTATTGCCCCGCTCCAACTAGTGATATTAATACCATGAGGGTGTTGTATACCTCTCCATCATGGCGACTGCTTTTCTCTTTCCTCAGTCTCTTTCGCCGTTTATGATACCGAGGATCACGTGATCGCATACCACGTTATGCGCGGCGTCCTCAAACCCGATAATGCTATGAGCGCGATCCCGGCAGATTAGTCGCTTTACATTTTGCATTGCCTTGGATCGTCTGGGACCGTGGGACTTCCCAAGTATGAACTTTACTTTTACATGTTTTATTGGTCCAACTTTTTTAACTTAATTATCCGCTGTGCTTGCTTTGAGAGTCTATTTATTAAATTTCCCAACCTTACGAGGGAATGCGGTCGCACCTGTTTGCCTAAATGAGATGCTGTGATCCCTGATAGATATATGTTCGGTTTTTGATACATTGTGACTATCCACTTAATTACTGTGCTACTACATGTGGTTTTTCCTAATCGTATGCTTGCCCTTTGCATCTTTGACGGCAGTGAAGGATTACCTCTCAACGTGATTCTGGTTAAATCAGGTCACTGTGACGGTTGGATAAATTTTCTAATATGTGGAATAACTAGTGACCCTACTAGCAAATGTTTTTTTCAACCCTATTCACATTTGATCCATGGGGGCACAATATCCTAAGGACATTGCTTTTTTACGGTACTTTATACATGTTCGTGTTAAGTGTATATGGTCTTTCGATTTACTTACGCACCCTAAGACTTATAGGTGTGCTCCATATATTGGTGTATATTCACCAGCATATCGGGGACCTTTCAAAATATATTTTTTAATATTTTTTAATATATCAAGGGTTTAATTTACTTTTTGACTCACAATTTGGTCACTTTGAATATGTTTCATGTGCAGGTTATACAATTGTCGCCATAGCCTACTCCTACTTCTTTGAAATGTGCATTATTATTATTGCTTTGTGTTACTTTTAGGTGTTCCTTAGATGTGTCGCCGTATTAGCATACAGATGGTCATTATACATTCTTATTTGTTTCCAGATTTCTGGAACCCACTTACGTTTGGCCTTAATTGTGGAGCACAAGTCAAATACGTTCTTGTAGCCCCGGCCACCCAAGACTACCTTGCTCTAAGACACACATCATTTTATATAATTTTGGGGGTAAGTCTCTCTTCCCTTATTCATTTGCAGTCTCTTTATTAAGTTCTTGATCCCATAAGACTGATGTTTTCAACTTGACTTTTATCAATATTATTTTGCTGTCTCTTATACCTCTTTGATATTACCACGCCCTCCTGCATTCTGTTTGGTGTGGTGGATAATGTAGTGTCAGTCACATTTAGTCTGAATGAGGGCTTTATTATACCGTTTTGTGAATCCATATTTGGTTCGTCTAATGACACCTATCAGTTTCGAGTATCCATTCCACAGTAGGACCTGCACCTTTGCGTTTTATCAATTATAATACCAATATTATAGGTCTTAAAATATTTATATATTTTTATTACATTTATATATATTTCCTCATTAGATTTCTTACTTCGAAAACTTCCATGCATGTGGGACTCGGACACATGGCATGGTGCAACTTTTTTGCCATAAAGTTTTGAATTGGTGAGTGTTGAAATTAATTTCTTTTGGGATTTTAACGTTTGTTTTTTGGAATTTATATTTTACTTCTCTTGTTTGTTTTGATTGTTAACTCATAAATGTGCTTATGGACATCAATGTATCTTTTGTACTAGTGGATGGTACAACGGATTTATCTTGCCTTAGGTCCGATTATTTGTAGTTTTTCCACTAGTCAGATCTCTTGAGACTAGATGTGGATCTGAATACATATAAATTAGTGCGTACTGCATTATTGCAATCTATAGCCTGGTGATTGATGTGTCATTTGTATATTGTCTTGGATTTTATATATATGTTTATTCTTTCAGACTGGTTTTTATGTTTTTTATGTTTTCTCTGACCTTTGGGGTTGTGACATTCTTATAATGAAAATGTTCCTAATATATGTTTTCTTGTCTGTGGAATACGTCGTTATGTTTCAGTCATATATATTTATTGTTCATATTTTATAAATGTTTTTCTATGTTGTCATGTCAATTGTTTGCAGCCTTGAAGAAGTTCCTGTGTGGAACGAAACGCGTTGGCTGAGTTTCTATAAGAAAATAAAGAGAATATCTCAAGATACCCATTTGATTTGGACTTTTTGACTGGTGCACCTTCCTCCTTTGTTCTTCAGACTCACAGATTGTAGAGTCCAGGTGCAGAAGTAGAATGGTTGGAAATCTTTTATGTCCCTGAGACATTCGATCAGGAGGCTAGCTAGCTAGCCCTTGGAGTCACTCTGGGTCAAGTGAAGCAGGCCCAGTCTGTCTCACCCAAGCAGAGAAAGCAGCATGCAGTAGGGCAACACAGCCAGGCAGGAGTCCAGCAAATAGCGGTCCAGCAGAGTGACAGTCCTTTAGAAGGACAGCAGTTCTTCCTGGCAGAGTGGTCACAGGTCCAGAAGTGTACTAAGGTATGGTGTTAAAGGTCCAGTACTTATACCCAGTTGTGTCTTTGAAGTGGGGGAAACTTCAAAGACCGGTCTATCTTTGAAGTGCATAGAGGTCTTCTCTTCATGTCCTAGCTCCAGACTCACTACAGAGGGGTGTGCAGTCTTTTGTGTGGGGACAGGATGCTGCCTATTCAGGTGTAAATGAGCTGGGTCTGGCTCCTCCCTCTCATCCTCCCAGGGTGGTCCATCAAGCCACACTTAAGCTTCCATTGTGTGTGGCTGTCTAGGAGGAATACACACCCACCCCAGATGGGAAACAGCTTTTACAATGTTACCATTACATCGCGTTCCTATTACAACGCGGTCGTTACAATGACCGCGTTGTTAGAACGCGATGCCTTTACATCGCAAGTTACTACATCGACTTGCTGTAGGGTGCGCTCTAACCTAAGGAATAGTATCATTTACTATTCCAACACCTTCCCTACTGTTGTGCAGGCTGGAGTTGGTATAGTAAATTATACTATTCCTAAGTCCAGCACGCCCCCTACAGCAAGTCAATCTAATGACTTGCGACGTAGAGGTATGGCGTTTTAACAACGCGGTCATTGAAACGACCGCGCTGTAATAGAACGTGATGTCATAGCATGTGATGTAACCTGCGATATTCCCCCAGACTGACCAGAGACAGGCAACAGTCACCAAATGGCTAAAGCAAGAAAATGCCAACTTGCTAAAAGTGGCATTTTCAGAATTGTAATTTAAAATCTGATTTCACAATAAATTAGGATTTTAAATTGGGATTCCAGAGACACCAAACTTCAGAGTTTCTATCTCTTCCCAATTGGAAATTACACTTCTAAAATGTAATGAGGTAATCCCAATGCTATCCTATTAGAGAGATAGGCATGGCAGTAGTGAAAATGAATTTAAGAGTTTTTCTTTACTAGGACATATAAAACTTAAAAGTACATGTACTACTTTTTAAATATATTTCACCCTGCCCTCTGGGCTGTCTAGAGCCTACCCCAGGGGTGAATTAGATGCATTAAAATGGAAGGTTTGGGCCTGGCAAAAGGTTTATCTTGCCAGATCAAAATGGCAGTTTAAACAGTACAAACAGGCTCTGCAATGGCAAGCCTGAGATGTTGTTAAATAGATGGCAAAATCAGGGCTGCAGGCCCACTAGTAGCATTTAATTTACAGGTCCTGGGTACAGGTAGTGCACTTTACTAGGGACTTATAAGTAAATTAAATATGCCAATGGGGTATGAGCCAATGTTAACATGTTTAGAAGAGAGGGCACATACAGTATAGTACTAGTTAACAATGATAAAGTGCTCAGATTCCTAAGGCCAACAAAAAAAAGGTCACAAAAAGAGAAGAAGGTAGGCAAAATGTTTGGGGGTGCCCTTGCAGACAGGGACATTTCCAACACAACCTCCATCAGCCTAAAGCCAGTGGAGACTAATCAATACCTTGATGGACTTCCCTGAATAGTAGAGAGATGGTGGACATTGGTCCTTTACTGCAGCAGCACTTGACAGTTCTACGCCTCTCTGAACTCTATTGGATCCCTCTGTCAGTACTCTCCTGGGCCACTGAACTGACCCATGGGGAATTCTTCACATCTGTGCACTCCATATGTGGAGCACCTAACATTATTTTTCTCACAGACGCATCCCAGTAGGCAGACAGTACCACTATGGCCAAAAACGTGATCCACAGCTTGGATTAGACTGCTGTTCTCAGCCCAAGGAAAACTCTGTCCATAATGACAGTAACCAACAGAGGCCACTGACAGCTGTTGGTGTCAGGAGACATGCCCAGGCCACCCTGTCCTAGGTAGAGGCTCTAAGCGGCGTGATTGGATAGGCCTCTCTTCCAGACTTTCGGCTGGTAAGGAGTTCCCTATGGGCTCCTGATGTTTCTCTGACCTCTGAGGTGTCCCAGAGTGGGGGGCAGAAGCCCCTGGGATTTTGCACCCTACTTCCTTCCTACCTCTCACCAGTTCAGGGGTGGTATCCTGACACTGACCAACCAACCCAGGGTCTGTACTCTGAGACTGGACAGGGTACCGAGATGAGTCCCCCCTCACCCTGACACTCCATCTGGGATGTTGTACCCTCATTCTGGGATTGGTACCCCCAGAAACCTGAACTGTCAGAGCACCCTTGGAGGTCACCCCTCTCATGTCTCCTGACATCAGGGCAACTCATTCCCCAGAATGCAACCGGGATGAGTCCCCCCTCACCCTGACACTCCATCTGGAATCTTTTACCCTCATTCTGGGATTGGTACCCCCAGAAACCTGAACTGTCAGAGCACCCTTGGAGGTCACCCCTCTCAGGCCTCCTGACATCAGGGCAACTCATTCCCCAGAATGCAGTCTATGGGCATCTCCTGGGTCACCTCCTCATCCCATTCCTGGGATGACCGGGTCATAGGGCAGAAGAAGTCCTGCTCATGGGCCCCAGCTACCGTACACACTTGACTGGTGTACCACTCTGGGCTAACTAGCCTTTCAACAACCATGGTCTGGCTAGACAGGTGTGGCTCAGAGCAGTGACTGGGAACCCGTTCCCTTTCACCTGATGGAAGTGATGGGTTTCACCCTCAGGGATCACGAGCTCACCCTCTGAGCATATCTACCAAATAAGGGAGATCACGTCACGGTCTATGACCTGCCCCTAGGGACTACTTACCCCTAAGGCCATATTGGCTACCCTTGTAGAGGTCCAACTCATGGCTGGTTTCTTTGGACAGACAGAGTCCCCCTGCTTGTGTCCTAACTAGGAGAACTCAAAGCAGCAGGGTTGAAAATGGGTTGCCCTGGGCCACCGCCCTCTAGAGCCTCCTCCCTGTTTCTCATAAGGGGCATGAATACCCTTTCCTCCTCCCTTACTCTGTGAACAGGCAATGTCTTCCTTGACCTCCCCCCTCACACTGCTGGAGGAACCTGATCCAGGTACCTTCTTGGATACTCATGTGCTAGCCCAGAGGCCTGCCTCACCAGAAAGCTTCCTGGGGTCAGTTAACTTACTGTCCACTAGGTGCTGGTGCAACTCTGGAAAACATACTGAGCATGCACTCTCCCATGATTAAATGGTATAACCCATTGAAATCACTAACCTTGTTGCCCTACACCCAGTAATTCAGTGCCTTACTGGAGTTGTTCACAAAATCTACCCAGGATTGGTTGGGGAGCTTCTGACTGTCCTTGAAAGTTTGGTGATGCTTTTCATGAGTCAGTCTAAATTTGGCAATAAAAATGGTATTCAAACATTCTTGGAACAGAGCTCGGGTATCAATCGTTTCCGGTCTTAGACCGGGTTGTTGAACCAGTAATGGTTCAGTAATCTAGTCCTCGGCACTTCAGAAGTTATCAACATTCAATGGAGGTTGAATAAGCTGAATTTGCAAGACAATCACGTACAAATGCCCAGGTCTCAAAGGACAGCAGAAGAGATGGGCGTCTTCCCAGCGGCCCTGGGGATGCCAAATGTCATGGCCAGCAGAGAAGGTAATGCAGGAATACCTTAACCGTACACGTCAGACGCGGCACCCACAACCTATGCACAGCTTGAGTTCAGTCAAGCAGGACAATCTCTAGCAAGTTAAACCTATGGATAGGGGTGAAACTGCTGCAGATCGGCGCATATAAATTCTCCCTACTTCCGCGGACAGAGTAAACCTACAGTCACACGCACATACACTCATCATACGCTAGGGCCCATCACACTAAAATTCACACTATTACTCTATCCACACTAAATATAGGAGAGAAACCTAAACCAATCTGCATCTAAAACGAGGTCAATGCGACCATAAAGTTATTGTCCTGAGTCATGATTTTTAAACATAGGAAACAACATTAGAAACTCAATAAATGACAAAGTAATAACCACCCGACACTGGAATTCAAACAAATTGTTGTTTATCTAAATTAGTTCAAATGAAAGTCAATCAATAGCAAAATCATTATTCTCATAGTTACCTATTCTAGCTAAACGGGTCAGGACAGGTCTCTCAGTAAAGTCTCTCGAGCTGCCGTCCTCAGCATAGGTTCAGGAAGAAGTGGCCTCAAAAATCCCGAATGCAATGAACCAGACCCTCTCTAGTCTAGTATATTTATAACAAAACTAGCGAAATAAAAGTTACAAACAAATTCTGAATGTCCGTTGAGCCGCTGAGCAGAGCGAGCAGGAAAGGATGTCACTTTGGTAACATTTAGAAAACCTCCGCTCAGGAAAAATCACAAAAATAAAAACACGGAAGAAGGAAACTCGAGTTTGCAAGTGATACATTTATGAATGCTCTTCCTTGGTACCATAGCAGAGCCACCGCAGGTTTATCTTTGTCCATTGTGGCTTTATTCTTTTCCAAGGACAATTGGAAGCATGCCCAGAGCTGCTGTCCTCACGGAAACTTTTAATTCAGGCAGAGGCTGTGGTCAGGTGACTTTCAACCATGTTCAGCAAGGCCTCTCGTCACATCTCAATCACTCGAGCGCAGGCTGTAAATAGCAGCCATCTTTGTTTAGGCCAAAACGGACCATCTTAATTAAAAGAAACACAAAACAACGTTACCACATCATAATGATTATACAGTGTTAATCCCCACTAATACCCTTATGTGTATGTAATTACCTAGCCGTCTGCAACACAAAGAAGCATTAGCACACGTTATTTTAAAAGCGTAAACTCGAAACAAATAGCACTTTTGCGACACTTATTTAATTAGACTGCACATTATTATTAAGCAACATATATGCATTCCCACGTGTAGTTTCTCTCATTCGTAATGTTGGTTAAACTAGACTTTTAACAAAACTAATAATTAGTAATTATAAATTAGTAATTTTAATCATAACATATAAACAAAACTGGAGCTTAAAACTCAATACATTTCCAACAGAAAACTCTGCTCCAGCAATCCCCCCTTTGGTGATATATTATCACCACAAAAACCAACCCCAAAAAAAAAATGTAGTCCCAATTTTAGGAGAAATTGAAAATGTCTTTTATGACACAACATTAAACACCAGACTCTCTCACATCATCCCCCTTTGACTCCAAGTAAACACTCTCCCTCAATTCTTCTAATTCTATTTCTCGTGGATCTCTCTTTGACCTCTTTTGTTTCTTTTCAGTATTTCCTCTAATTATTCTCTTTTTCCCTCACCTGTTTTTACAACACAAACACCCCAATCTTAGTATCAATAAAGCAACAATCACACATGTCAAAGGAAACAGTACTTTACCAATGATGGTACTACCTATCTTAGCAATAAAACTCTTAACAGCAACTATCTTATTAGCTATTTTAGTCCAGATACTTTCAGCTTCCAGTGGTACTAATTCCTCATGCAAATCAGTAATATTTTTGATATAGACCTTTAGATCTTTGCTTTCGTCAGGAATGTAAGTGCACCAATGTTGAACTTTCAGCATTCCACAAACTCCACCTTCCTTGGCCAATAGAATATCAAGGGCAAGTCGATTTTGCATAGACATGGCACGTACGGCAATCATCTCCGTATTTACCAAAAGAAACCCTCCAGCGGTACTTGTCGATAAGCGATCCACCACTGTTGACAGTTTCCGAATCCCATATGCATTTAAATAAATTCCCACTGCTGGAATTAAAGCCCTAAAAGTATCACCTACGATTTCTGACCAAGTTTCTCTCTTAAAACGTGTTAGTAAATTAATGTGTTCTACATCTTCTATTCTATCTATATGGAAAATCTTTGGAAAGACCAGGCCCACATAACACGTGCCATACCAATGGTCAGGCAACTTGTAATAAGCCTTGTTCCCACAAACATAATACACTCCTGGGAAAACTGGATCTTCTCCACCTTTAAAACCCCATCCTGTCGCAATGAAGTATGTATCATGACACTCACTAGTCCCAACAAAATAATTATCATATTGGGATTTCTTTCTGGTAATGCATAATTTACCCTTCTGTGGTGCATCTAAAGCTAAAGTTGGACTAGCTCCATTCCTCAATTCCTTTCCCATCTCAATATCCCAAATTGTCTCACTCACTTTAAATTTCCCTGCCTTTTCATGCATGCTCATTCTCCTTTCCTCTACCATGTCTAGGAAAGCCTTCTCTTCTTCTTTCAAACTGCAAGTTAAATTGTTTCTAAAAATGTAATCTAATGTTAATTCTTCTTTCTCTATAAAAATCTCACCAAAAATGTTAGCTTCTTTAGCTGGATTCAGCTCTTTGTTCATTGGCAAGTGCCCAAAAATATTATCTTTGTTAGACATCTCATAATCTATTTTCCCTAACAAATAAAAAACACTACTTAGTACACTACATGAAATTCCATACATAGCTGGTAAATGGTGATAAGTAACACCTTCTGAAACGGATGCAGGTAATTGCATACAGACGTAGCAATCCCTTACTTCCATAGTCTTTACGTATTCGTACAACAATTTTGAAAAAACATTGCTAGAAAAATCATTAATTGACCTATCTTTATGTATGTAAATGTTACTAATTCTAGTTGCAACTACTTTCTGTGAATTCTTCTCTACATTGGTTATATTCTCAGTATGTATTCCAAAAGTACCTATTGTAACTCTAAAAGTGACTAGTAAAGCTAGTACACCCCATAATAGCATTAATAATCCAGTACAGCAGCAGCACATTCTACACCATCTTTTCAAGAAGGCACATCTACTTTGATTATTTTCTGTGTTAGCCATTCTACTACTTTGGCAGTGTCTTTTGACTTAGACTCTTCTACTCCACCACTGAAATTTAGAACTCTAGATTATTTCAAGCAGCTAATTTTAAATTTTCTACTTTTCACTTTTCTCCAAGTGACTCCTTTAGTTCACTCAATTTGGATTTTCATCACTTTTCACTTCTTCTTCTGCAACATCAAACTGTATCAGATCTTCAACAACATCCTGAGCATCCGACTCTTCTCCAATGTCAGTCAAGATAACTTTCAGGATTCCAACAGTTTTCTCCTCAACCACTTCTCGTACGGTCCCCTCTGGATTTCCTTGACTTTCTGCCTCTTCACCTTCAGACAGTGCCACGTACGTCCATTCCGGTGACCTATTCTTCTGGTTAGGTTTTCTGATTCTCTTGATCTCCTCCGGTTCTTTTGAAACCTTTTGTTTTTCACCTTTTGCTTGATTCTGACTCGACACCTCGTTCACCTGTTCAGCTTTTGATGAATTTGCTCGTGTCAGTCTGTACCTTAGCCTCTTTATCCTGTTAGGCCAAAGATCTCCTCTTACAACCCTCTTCGGTCTCACCTCTTTATTATTTCTTTCTCCAATCCAAGTTCTCTTTCTCAGAACTCGACCCTCTGATTTCTCATTCTCACTCTCATCTGATTCTGTCTCATTTGCCTCTTGTTCTTCAGCAGTTTTCTTTTGCTCCACAGTCCTTTCCACCACTGATTGAGATTTCCCTATCTCTGTCCCTCCTCGGGTCTCCGACACGCAATCTTCTTGCTGTCTACTTGTCCCTTCACCTAGCTTATCAGGAATGTTCCCTACACCTCCTCGGGGGTCTTCCGCAATCTGTCCCTCTCTATCTTCTTCTGACCCTGCTTCTTCAGGTATAATCTCAAGTGGATTTTCAACCTCTTCATCTGATTCAGGAGTAGTCTCTGTGGAATTGCTCTTTTCTCTTCTTTCTTCTCTACTGCTTGTTGGAACTTCAGGCACTCTTACAGAATCCGATCTCTCCTCTGAGACTCTCAATGTTTCCCTTGAAGCCTCTCTTGGAAAGAAAAAAGAATCATCTGACTCTCTTTCAACTTCAGCCCTCTCAGGATTCTTTCTCCTTCTCACTGGTTCAGTTTCCGCATCATCACTCGAATCTGACTCTTCAAAATACTCTTTACCAGTCCCATCCTTTGGGTTTGGAACTCTCAGAGTATGACTCGCATGCACCCAGTTTTTCACACCAGCACACTTTACTGCAGTTGTCGTAGACAGAATAACTTGTCTTGGCCTTCCCCACCTTGGAACCAAGCAATTTCTTCTTCTGTGTACTTTAATCCTCACCCAGTCTCCTGGACTCAGATCATGAGCTTGCTTCTTCTCAAGTGTGGTAGCGTCTTCTCCAACCTGGTGAAACACAGAATGAACTGCGTCAGCCAGGCCTTTACAGTAATCCAAAATCATGTCATCAGTTATTATCATCAACTTGTTGACAGGCACAAATGCATGTCTCATCGCACGTCCCATTAATATTTCGTGCGGACTCAACCCTGTGGTTCTATCTGGAGTAGACCTAATAGTCATCAGCACTAGAGGCAAGACATCAGGCCA
Organism: Triturus cristatus; assembly: GCF_964204655.1. Classification (NCBI taxonomy): domain Eukaryota; kingdom Metazoa; phylum Chordata; class Amphibia; order Caudata; family Salamandridae; genus Triturus; species Triturus cristatus. The sequence goes on along the minus strand of NC_140590.1, from coordinate 458,928,326 downwards.
TTTCATTCCAGTGGCTAAACACATCTTACCAATTCGTTTTTTTATTTTGCCATTCATCTGTTCAACGACGCCATTAGCTTCTGGTCTGTATGCACAATGTAGCTTCTGCTGTATGCTCAATGCTTCACAAATTAAACCCATGAGCTCATTGTAGAAGTGTCCACCTCTGTCAGACTCAATTGTCACTGGGAACCCGTACCTAGGAATCAACTCTCTTAACAGTAACTTTGCAACTGTTATTCCATCATTCCTCCTAGTCGGATAGGCCTCCACCCATCTCGAGAACAAACAGACTACCACTAGAACATACCTCAATCTATTCACTTGGGGCATTTCAATGAAATCTATTTGCATTCTGGTAAAAGGACCTCCTTCTCTGCCTATTGTTCCCAGACTCACCACTGTCTTTTTCCCAGTATTGAACTGCTGACAAATCAAACATCTCTGACAGATGCTCTCTGCAATTAACCTGAACTTTGCATTGTACCAGGTCTGTTTAAAAGACCTAATCATTGCATCCCTCCCCAGATGTCCCTGGCCATGATACATTCTTGCCATTGTCGACAGCATGGAATTAGGCATGACTGGTCTACCATCTCTATAGATCCAAACATGATCTGTTTCCCTTGGGGCACAACCTGCCTTAATCCAACCTCTCATTTCCTCATCTCCTGCCTCATCCTGCAACTGTTTCACTTCATCCCACGTTTCTAGGACATTAGTAAACATCACAGAACAAAACGACATCTCCCTTTCTCGTGCCCTATTAATCGAATGATTGTTCTTCGCACAATACTGTGCTATGTCATTGGCAAAACGATTACCAAGAGTAACAAAATCATCTCCTTGTCCATGAGCAGCACATTTTACAACTGCTAGCTCTTTAGGCAGCTGTATCGCCTCAAGCAATTTTCCAATCACTTCAGCATTCTTTATTGGAGTCCCACTCGACGTCAAGAAACCTCTCTGTAGCCAAAGCTGGCCAAAATCATGAACGACTCCAAATCCGTACTGACTATCAGTCATCACAGTCACTCTCAGATTTTTCCCAATCTTGCAAGCTTTCGTCAATGCCACCAATTCAGCCACTGGAGCAGATCTTACTCCTTTCAAAGGCGAAGCTTCCATAACTTCTGAAACCTTGCACACTGCATATGCTGCACTCAGCACACCATCATCAGTTCTTAGACATGATCCATCCACAAACAGCACATGATCACTCTCAGGCAACGGCAAATCTCTTATGTCTGGTCTAGGTTTTGTGCAGTAGTCAAGCACATCCAAACAATCATGATCAACATCATCTCCCACATTCACATTCTCAGCATCTGGTAACAACGTTGCTGGATTCACATTCACACATCTCTGAAGAGTCACATTTGATGCTCCCAGAATGATTTTCTCATATTTAGTCAATCGACTATGTGACATGTACTGAGTCCTGCTTCTTGTCAAAAGAATAGCCACATCATGAGGTATGAATACCCTTACAGGATATCCCATTATTATACCCTCACTCTGTTCCAAGCTTCTGCATGTAGCAGCTACTGCTTTCAGACAACCTGGCAAACCCACAGCTACGGGGTCAAGTGTAGATGAGAAGTATGCAATCGGCCTTCTCAGTTGTCCATGCTTCTGAATTAACACTGAAAGTGCACATCCATTTCTCTCACTACAGTACAACTCAAACTCTTTCTCATAGTCTGGCATTCCCAAAGCAGGGGCTTCACACATTCTGCTCTTCAACTCCTCAAATGCTGCCATCTGTTCTCCATCCAATTCCAATGGGTCTCTCACCTCACTTTTAGTCAATTTAATCAGTGGCTTTGCTATCAGGGAGAAATTACTTATCCACTGACGACAATAACCCACCATCCCCAGAAACATCCTCACTTCTCTCTGGGTCATCGGGGCTCTCATTCCTCTGATAATCTTGATCCTGTCATCGGTCACCTTTCTCAAACCTTTTTCCAATATTGTGTCCAAGATAATGCACCTCTTTCTTGCAAAATTGCAATTTGGCTGGAGATACCTTTAACCCTCCATCTGCCAGATGATTCAGTAAAGCTATGGTATCTACTTCACAAGCTTCACGTGTCTTCGATGCCACAAGTAGGTCATCGATGTACTGCACTAGTACTGAGCTTTCAGGCATGATCAAACTCTCCAAAGACTTCTTCAATAACTGATTGAATATCGAAGGACTCTCTGTATACCCCTGTGGGATACGACACCATGCTAAAATACGCTGTCCAAACTGAAATGCAAAAATCGGCTGGCTGTCATGATGCAATGGAATTGAAAAGAAAGCATGACACAAATCAATCACTGTGTACCACTCAGCATCATGAGGAATCTGATACAAAATCACTGACGGATTTGGCACAATGGGACAACATGCCACCACAATTTTGTTAATTTTTCTCAAATTTTGTACAATCCTGAACTTTCCGTTAGATTTCTTTAGCCCCATTATCGGTGAATTACACGGGCTACTCAGTAACTCTCTCAAAACACCCTGTTGAATCATCTTGTCAATTATAGGGGTAATTCCCTCAATTATTTCCGGAGTCAATCTGTACTGAGGAATATTAGGATAAACAATGCCCTCTTTCACTGAAATCTTCACTGGATCTATATTATTCATCAATCCCACATCTTCTCCAGTAAAATCCCAAACCGCTGTTTTTACTGTGTGTCTCAACTCCTGAGGCAAATCATCTGGATTAAACACAGCATATGTACCAACAATCTCACTCTCTCTATTATCTAGAGTCATCCTGTACAAAACATCTTCATCTGGTGTCTCAAAAGCTATTCCATCCGGAGTACAAAAAATTGTACAATTCATCTTGCACAATAGGTCCCTACCTAACAAGTTCACTGGACTAGTGTCACAGACTACAAACCTGTGCATGTCTGAGAATTTCCCTATTCTTACCCTTACTGGTTCGGTAAAACGAGTCTTAATCTGTGTATTGGCTACACCAACTACTTGGATTGCTTCGTCCGAGAGAGGAAGATTTCTAATATCTGCTGACCTGACAGTTGATCTCGTCGCTCCTGTGTCTACCAAAAAAGTAACACTCTCCCCATTTATTTTCCCATCTACAAATGGTCCTGCCTGGTCTATTTCTAGAGTTGCACCAAGTATGCACTCTTCCTCCTCTCTTCGGCACCGTCAATAGTCCCCTTCAGACTCACTCCCCTCATTCTTTAACCAGTACTGCTGTACCAGGTTTGAACGTCTCGGTTTGTTTACCTGCTCATCATTGTAGAATCCTGAGTCCTGGTTATCCTTTTGGGACCCTCTATTCTGCGGCAAGGGCGGTTTTGGCTCTTGACTCTGCTGTCTGACAACCTTCTGTTGTTGCTGCTGATGATTACACCCCTCATTCTGCACCTGTTGATTTAAGGGTTTATTTTCATTACTCACTAATGGTGGATTGGTACACTCGGATCTCCAATGCCCCAATTGTCCACAGTTGTGACAAGGGAACTTTTTCTTTGCTTCTTCTAGATTCCCCTTCCCTTTTCCTGCATATCTGGGTCTATTTCCTGGATTATTTGCTTGTTCCACCAACTGTTCTTCTTGTCTTTCTGCAACTTTCACCTGTGCCCACATTGCTTTCTCTTTCAGCTTTCTCTGTTTTGCCTCAATCTCATCACTGAAGTACTTTGCATGTCTCAAGATTTCATCAATCTTTTTACTCTGCCAATCAACTGTGTGCTCACGAATTCTTTCACTGATTTCAGGTCTCAGGCCATATACAAATCTGTATACAAAATGACTCAAATCCTTGTCACCCAGGTGTTCATCTCCACTAAACTGTTTGAAAGCCAGTATCAGCCTTTCGTAAAAAGCATGAACTGATTCTTTCGCTTCCTGATGTGTTCGATCTATCTTAACCCAGTCTGTCTCTTTCGGTGGTACCTTATTTTTCAGGAACACAATTACCTGATCATATTTCTTCATAACCTCTGGATCTGGTGCTCCTGTTTTCGGATCTCTTGGATACTCCTTAGCAGGCCAATCTACAACTATTTTACACTCTGCCCACAAGTCTGCTGGAACAATTATATCAAACAGACTATTCAGGTCAATCCACAGCACTTTTGACAATTTCACAAACCTGTCTACCTGCCTATACCACTCGACGGGCTTTTCTCTCAGTCGAGGGAAATCATTTGTAAATGACAAAATATCCTGTCTAGTCCATGGGACATGTACATATCCTCCTCCAGGAATCTCTCTCATAGGATAAGCATCCACTGTTTTCTCTTTTTCTCTCATAGGGAAAGCTGAGTAAGTCCTGTCCACTGAATCTTCCCTTTTCTTGTACCATCTATCCTTCCATTTTTCCCCATCACCCCATTTTCGCAATAAGGCAATCATTTCCTTAATCTGCCCTGTTCTACCAGTACCATTTAGATTCTCAATGTCTTTGTCGGTGAAATCCATCCTGTAAGACTTCTGCAAAGCTTTCACCTTATCCATGTCAACCCCTTGTTCACTCGCTATAGCTCTTAACCTGTCATGTGTACTTTTAGCCCTCCAGGTGATACTCTTGCACATAAATAACAACTCTCCATCATGATGGTTTTTCAGTATATCTGTAGGAATTGTTCCTGCAATAAGCTCCTCCAATTCTATGCGCAACCTGGCTACATCAATTGCCTGTGAATCTTTATCTTTCTTTTGAAGAACTTTCAACCAATCATTCAAATCTTCAGCTGTTATTTCAGTAGACTTTTTCACTGCACCCACTTGTTCTGCCATCCTCTGTGGTTCCAAAATCGTTCCTCCTAAACAACCAGTATTCAATCTGAATTAGGCTGTACATCTTATCCTCCACTACATGTGTCATGTCTTGACTGTCTCATATTATTTTCTCCTGTCCTTATTCTTGATTCCTCCAAAGGACCCACAAAACCATTTCCTACATAGGGAACTGTCAAACCATTTTCACCCATTCTTTGCTTATCAAAAATAGGCACAACCGGACCTATGGTTACAGGCACTGTAACAGCTTCTAGATTTTTCGTCAGCTCTCTAATTTTCTCAGTCAGCTCAGATGTGGTTCTAGCTAATTCTCTTGTTTTCTCGTCATTGACTCGATTCTCTCTCTCTCGCTCTCTCTCTCTTTCCGTGAAAGAGCTACCACTTTTCAAATCAGGTGTCATAACCTCAGTTTTAATAATTCGCAAAGTATCTCTTACAGGAGTAGCAACTGGCGTACTCTCTTCTGGTTCTGGTCTATATGGTGGTGGTCTCTTGTAAATCATGTCATCCAAGACCTCATCCTCGTAATCATTAGCCCCATACCTTCTCACTTCTACATCAGGCACTTTTCCTGTACCCTTCCTCTCTTCCTTCTCATCAACTGTCCTCATAGGATATAATCCTTCTGACATACTAGCATCTCGCCATCTCCTCATTCGATCATGATGAGTTTCACGATCATATTTCCTCCCGAACATGTACCTATAGTTGCCTCCACTCCTCTGCTTTTCTCGCTCATGCACCTCATCTTCCCATTCCACCAACGCCTCGAACTGTGTCGGCCTTGGTCTAGGCTCTAGACACATCATCTTTTCCCGTAAATTTCTCAACACGGCCAAATTAAATGAACCATGTTCCGGGAACGCTAAAACACCATCGTCCTTAGTGTACTTAGCCCAGTTATCTAACCAAATACAGGTATGATACCCATATTTCGCAACCATGAAGGATGCAGGAGTTCTCGTTGGAGGTAGCAATTCACCTTCTCTAGTTATTATGCTTTTATCCTTGTCGAACCATCTTTTAATTTTACCGAACAAGGATTTCTTTTTCTTTTCCTCCGCTTGGTAATACATTTTAACGTTTACCAATATTCTCTAGTCCCTTCCGCAACTGTACGATCTTTTGTCCAATAACAGCGCGACTCACACCAACGCACCAATCCTGGAGCGTCTACGTCACCCTGTACTCCTTCCAATCCCTGCGCGGCTCACACCAACGCACCAATCCTAGCGCGAGCACTGTTCTGATCCACTACCCAATCAGAGCGCGGTCTATGTGACGTCAGCAGTCGCTGCAGTCGCTTCTACTCTGTCTCCTGTCACTCGTCTACCCCTCCTTTACAAAGCCTTCTCAGTAGACTTCGTTCAGATTCCACAAAATCTATTAGTTACAACATATAAACATCTCCATTGTCTGCTTCGCTAACCACAGAATAGTAATGAAAATCCTTTCTCACAAGAATCCCGCTTCTCTCTAGAACAGCGCTTACCTCTGCTCCACTACGGAATAATTACTTTCGTTGACACAGTAGCACATCCCTCTACTCTGCCCTTCTAACATGCATCCATTAACTAGGACTGCTCCAAAGAGTCTTACAATCAACTAAATGCTCATACATTCACGCACTTTCACACCAGAAAAATATAGCACAACCACACAGAATCCTGCCTTTCCCGAGAACAGCGAACAGTCTGTCCCACTACAGAATTATAACACACGTTAACCAAGCAGCGCTTACCTCTGCCCAGTCCTTCAAACAAGCTCAGTGAATACCTATTACTTCTCCAGCAGTAAGCTTTAACGGCAAACCTTACGGATCCCTGGGACTTAAGACCAAAGTTTCACAGATAACCTTCGCTACCATACGCACTCCTTTTATACCGAAAATATATCCCTAATAGTAACACACGACGATGTCACTGATTCCGAACCCAGACAATGTGACGCGCAACTTCAATTGTCACACGTTTTTCCTGCATACATACAGGTAATTCCAACAATCCCGTCTTTCCCGAGAGCAGCACTCACTTCCCTCTGCCCTACTACGGAACCGTCACCAGCTCCCAAGTTCCAGAAGCCGTACACACTACATAAAACTCAATACGACGACTTCAACATATAGTATTAGTACATATACCAACATCAATCAATAAATCAATTAATCAAAAGCCTATATACAAGCAATCTATCTGATCAAGACAATAATTTAACCATCCTCTGCTACCAGGAAACTGCTGCAGATCGGCGCATATAAATTCTCCCTACTTCCGCGGACAGAGTAAACCTACAGTCACACGCACATACACTCATCATACGCTAGGGCCCATCACACTAAAATTCACACTATTACTCTATCCACCCTAAATATAGGAGAGAAACCTAAACCAATCTGCATCTAAAACGAGGTCAATGCGACCATAAAGTTATTGTCCTGAGTCATGATTTTTAAACATAGGAAACAACATTAGAAACTCAATAAATGACAAAGAAATAACCACCCGACACTGGAATTCAAACAAATTGTTGTTTATCTAAATTAGTTCAAATGAAAGTCAATCAATAGCAAAATCATTATTCTCATAGTTACCTATTCTAGCTAAACGGGTCAGGACAGGTCTCTCAGTAAAGTCTCTCGAGCTGCCGTCCTCAGCATAGGTTCAGGAAGAAGTGGCCTCAAAAATCCCGAATGCAATGAACCAGACCCTCTCTAGTCTAGTATATTTATAACAAAACTAGCGAAATAAAAGTTACAAACAAATTCTGAATGTCCGTTGAGCCGCTGAGCAGATCGAGCAGGAAAGGATGTCACTTTGGTAACATTTAGAAAACCTCCACTCAGGAAAAATCACAAAAATAAAAACACGGAAGAAGGAAACTCGAGTTTGCAAGTGATACATTTATTAAAGCTCTTCCTTGGTACCATAGCAGAGCCACCGCAGGTTTATCTTTGTCCATTGTGGCTTTATTCTTTTCCAAGGACAATTGGAAGCATGCCCAGAGCTGCTGTCCTCACGGAAACTTTTAATTCAGGCAGAGGCTGTGGTCAGGTGACTTTCAACCATGTTCAGCAAGGCCTCTCGTCACATCTCAATCACTCGAGCGCAGGCTGTAAATAGCAGCCATCTTTGTTTAGGCCAAAACGGACCATCTTAATTAAAAGAAACACAAAACAACGTTACCACATCATAATGATTATACAGTGTTAATCCCCACTAATACCCTTATGTGTATGTAATTACCTAGCCGTCTGCAACACAAAGAAGCATTAGCACACATTATTTTAAAAGCGTAAACTCGAAACAAATAGCACTTTTGCGACACTTATTTAATTAGACTGCACATTATTATTAAGCAACATATATGCATTCCCACGTGTAGTTTCTCTCATTAGTAATGTTGGTTAAACTAGACTTTTAACAAAACTAATAATTAGTAATTATAAATTAGTAATTTTAATCATAACATATAAACAAAACTGGAGCTTAAAACTCAATACATTTCCAACAGAAAACTCTGCTCCAGCAAAACGCTTTCACGTTTAGAGTAATGCTTTATAAAAAGGCACATGCTCCAGCCTTTATTACCTCGACATGAATGTCAGAAGGTCAAAGGCCAATCAAGAAAAGAAAAGAAAATGGGACTGGGGTGTTATTGGGCCCACAGCTTTGCAGTGTTCACTTATATATAGACAGCATAATGACAATTTTGCCCAGGCCTACTTGGCAAACAGGCTTTTATGGCCACCCTAGAAGAGTTGTTGGATCCCACTCAAAGAACCCGGCATGGTATTGTAGGGAATAACCTCAGGATGAGATTAGAACTGAAGTGAATTAGGGACAACTCTTCTTGAGGTTGAGAGAGGCACTGGTGGCCCTGAGCAGGGCACTGCACCCCACAATGATAGGGCGGTCTGATTTCGTTATAGGGTTAAGGCACCTTGTGACATGCAACAGTTATATGGTCGTATGGTACATAATAGGTTTATGGCAGAAGCATAGGGTTGAGGAGTGAAGGGGTAAGCTGTGGATCCCAAGCTGAAAGAGGAGCACACTGGGTGAGTTCCCTTTGAGAGTGATGTATAAACTTACCCATAAGCTATTTTCAAGGGAGCAGAGCGGGATGGCTTGCACAACGCACAAGAAAGCTTTGGCTAACCATGGGGTATAATGAGCAGCCACACACTACCGACAGCTCTCTCACACTCATCACAGGGTAGCAGTCACATGCTACCCACTGTGGTCTCTCATCTCTTGCACACTAGCAGTAACACTATCGACAACACTCATAGATTAGGAGTCACACACTATCCACAGCACTCTTAACCTACAATAACTAGCAGTCTCAAACTACTAGCAGCACCCCCCTATTAACATAAGTTCCTCTTCCCTCAATGAGTATGAGTCACACACTACTGACAGCAATCACACCTCTCATGCTCCACTGGGCCTGGTTTTAAAGTGATAACACATACAAACACAAACATGCAAAAAACCACACTTGCGCATGCTTGAGTTTTCACTGCAGCCTGCTACAGTAAATACTTGTGTCTGACTTGAGGGACCTCTTGCAATTGCCTGTGGTACTGCAGCCTGTTACAACAGTCTTAAAGGGGTCTCTGGTAAAGGCTTGAGGTATTGCAGCCTGTGTCAGGAAAGTGCTGATTACACCTTTTTAAAGCTCAGAGAGCATGCAAATGTGAACGCCAATGCTGCTGTAAAACATGCACTGGCAAGGGCAATAGGTCTCATCTTTTCGACCTAGTGCATTTGCAAATGCCCTTTGACAATGCTGCATTCCTTGCCGATGCTGTATAGCGTGGGTGAACTTTTTTTTTTTTACAAAGGCCCAATGACGCAGCCCCCGTGATCACGTCATTTTGTAACTTTAAGCCTACTATTGATGTGTGTGCTTGCTTGCATCATGATGCAAATGTGCGCCTACGAAATGACGTGGGTGCCTTTTTATCAACTTATGCATCCATGATGGATCGGTAAATTGAAAAAAAAAAAATTAAACCTAAGTAACGCGAATACTCTTTTTTTAAGTGGAAGGCCTGGCAATAATTTAGTACCTGGCACTCAAAAAACGAAATAAATAAATAGACAAATGCAAATTAGACCGCACAGGTTGGTTGTCAATGTAGAGTGGGTGGAGGAGTTGGTGACAGAGGTTAAAGTAAAAATAAAGGCGGGAGGAGAGGAAAAGCAGCTCACGAAGGAGGAAGCAACATGGAGTGCGGTAGCAGAATCACACAGGGGACAGAAAAACACAGGAGGGATAGGAGAAGCACCCGAGGGAGAGTGTAACATGAAGTGTGGCTTTGGGGGAGAAACACAAGGGCTATAGAGAGCAACACAGAGTGCAGGAGAGAAGTGAAGCACAAAAAGGAGGCTGCCGGAAAATACATGCACTCTCACTAAGTGCTTAACCAAAAAGAAAAAGGAAGTTCCCTGAAGGTGAGGAGTGGAAAGAAAACAAGTATGCAAATCAAGAGAATGATAAAAAGGCTATGCACTAGAGGAGGGACACAAGTAAGATGGAACAAGATGGACAAAGAAAGCCATCGAATAAGAAGGGAAAAAATGAGTGACAATAACGTCAACCAATGGAAAGAAGTGGGCATGCTTTCAGCCCAATATAAGTTCATGATTGTTCCACAGTAGATCTTGTCCAGTCAGACAGCTTGTGCTGTCTGAGCTGGAAAACCTAAAAAAACACAAGACCTCTTGGCTTTGGCAATGCTTGTTATTGCTTGATTAGGCAATGGTGCACATATAAAAGCACATTCATACAAACATTCCTTTATTTTGTCAACTTGGGTGTGCTGACTGTGTAAAGATCTGCTTCCTTTAGTAAAATCCCGTTTAGGCAAAACATCCTCGAGTGTTTCACTTTAGTAAACAGAGACGTGCTGTTGTCAGGAAGCCACAAAAATGCCAGAAGCAAAACTGCATGAAGTCAATGATTACATTAGGATGTCAGTGCCAGAGCTTCACGCACGAAATCATTATGTATTCTTTTTTTCCTTTGAATTCCCGCTGCACTAAATTGGTCGCAAAGAAAATACCAAGGGTAAAGGTAAGACCAAATGTGGTGAGTTACTTTGCCACGTCACAGAGTAGCATTTCACTGTGGCTACATCTGTTGAGTCGCATTTTCGCAGCGGACAGTAAAACAAGCATTTGCAATGCCATCGGTCTCGCCTTTGGGACCTTCTATGCATTTAGCTATGCAACACATTAGCCTGGGTGCTGAAACATCTACTGTTCTTTAACATGGCACGATCCGGGAAATTGGGCCACTTTTTTAAGGAGTGCCTAATTGTGATCCCAATACGACCCTGTTTTTAGCCCACTCAGAAAACTGTGGTGAATGAATGCACCTTATTCAGAATTTTCTGCGTATCCTGCAGGACACAAATTCCAATCCCAATAAGACAGCTCAATGGGGAATGCATATGAGACCTACTGACTACAAATTCTAGGCACAAGAATAGACCTGTAGGCTAATGCACTTACTACAGAGATCTGTGTGTTAATTGTTTCTCACACTTATCTTTTCTAGTATGATAGCTCTAACCCTGCAATGCACTGATAAAAGTGGAACATTCTTTGACTAGCGATTAACACATGTTTGAATGTAAACAATGTTTATCTAATAAATCAACTATGTTTCTCAACTAAGTGTGTGGTTAGATCAATTATTTAATTTGCAGTTACTTATAGGATAAAATACAAAAATGTTTTACACAGTACTGTTTAGTCAGGCTTCTGGCTGGTGTTTGTTGTATGATTTAACATAGCAAATTTTGTCAGGGCCGGGCTCGTGCACTGGCTCTAAGATCCAAACCTCGGCTGTCTCTGTTAATTTGTTGCCGCGTCTACCTCTACTCTAAATGAAGCTAAAATAAATATGGCCTTTCTGAATCAGTCATGCAGAGAATCTCAAGATTTTCGAACCACGCAGTGTTTTAGGAAGAATCATCGTACGCGATTTCTAGATCATATCAATTATTTTCCATTATCAATGGCATTATAAGATGCCTTTCTGGCCAACTATGAAAACCGAAACAACAGGGAAAAATAAACCATTCGTTAGAGGTGCAACTCTCCTCCTGCACTGCCCTGTAACTGCCACCCCTTTAGAACTGACATTAACTTATTGGCTGATTCAAGTCCATATCTTAAAATAAAGTAATATGATTGGCTTAAGAGCCTCAGCCTCCTGATCCTTGTGCCTTGCCTGCGACCTCGACTTTATTTTGCCTAGAGTTAGCTCTTTAGGGCCTGTCCTGACGAACTTGCCGAACCCCCCCACTAAAACTATCCAAGATGCCGACGCTTGCAACTTCACACCCAAAACGGACCCTAATCGCTTGCCCAGTTTCACATGGTTCTCCCTTAACTCAATGCGCTGCCAATATATGGGATGTGACATGCTCGTAAAAACTCTACAGAACAGTGTCCTTTCCTTTAAAACCCTTGTACCCAGGTCCAAACACCCAGCGCTCACCGATTATTGATGCTCCCCCACTGGGTTTGGGGTCATGGTACAGTGCCTGCACGGCCCGGTAGACCAACTGCAGGTTTTGTTTGGCCTCAATGGCAGCGGTTCGGTCGCACACCGGGAAAGATGGCTCTTCACACACGGCTCCTTCTTAGGCACACGCCTCTTCCCCTACCCGCTTTGGTGTCCGTTGAAGGCTCGCACTGTTGCTATCCCCAGGCGCGAGGATGTCGCTGCTAATGAAATTAGCAACCAAGTAACAGCCCTATTCTGCATCACACTGAACCCACTGGCGGGGTTTCTAGTTTTCTGGACACTGCTAGGGGGGTCTCTCCATCATCCAGTGCCACATAGAGTCATTCTGCATCCGTGTTTCACTTTAAATTACAGGGGGCAGAACAATCCCACAACTAGATGACTGAGTAACTCCAGCTGGGCAGCATACTCAAACACACTTTTAATCAAGCTGCCTAGGCCCACCCCACACCAACAACCCCAGGGGAGTAACCGTTGTCATAAGTGAATACTTCAAAGAGTGAGCCTGTGCTGCTAGCTGCCCCCGCAACTCCTTGTACTTTGTCCTAGTCACTGTTACTTACTCTTTGATAATTTCTACAGGCTGTCGCTGTCTGCTGGAAACAGGCAGAAATAAAGGCTCTAAAATTCTGCAGTAACTGCCCAGGACCTATTTAGAATAAAACGTGTAATACTTTTTATGAATGCCTTTAAATACAATCAAAAACAAATCTCCAGCTTTCAGAAAGCCCATCTCCTACCCGTAAAAATACTGAGAAACTGGAATACAATTTACCTCTTCTCTAGAACTTGCGGAGTATTTACACCTCAGATGAGAGTTTAGTGCAACATTCCAACCGCCCTCACAATGGTTAACGACCCAACACCCTACTTCCCAGTCACATCTTTGCAGTTTCTTGACCTCTACCTCTTTGGTAACTCTTAGTCAAATCTGCCTCGCCACTCCCTGGAGTACAACGCAACTTTACGGTTTTAAAGCATCCCCTCGTTCTTCAGTCACTCATGTCCACACAAACTCAGAAAACTTCCCACCACTACATAACCAGGACTCACACTTCACCACACAAACTCAGCGGCCGTCCAAAAACTGTAGATATGTATAATATAAAACAACCTCTGACATGGGTGAGTCACAGCCGACTCTTTACTTACAGTCAGTGCTTTAAAATGGGCCAGTACTGTCCGGTACGGAGTACCAGCACTTTTTTTATTTTGAGAGAGAGTATATCTGCACTTCTCAAGAGAAACACAATACTTTTAATTTGAGAGAACCGGCGCTTCTCAGAAACGAGCAGGTACTCTGGTATAGAGTACCTGCACTTCTATATTTCCATTTGAAGTACTGCAACAAGCTCAACCTAGCCCCTCCTTACAGCCCTTAACATACTCCCCACTTACAGGACTCTCACTCAGCACACCAAAAACCATGGATGGAAACTTCCACTGCTAACCCCCCAGCTCCTTTTACCTTTTGCCGACGGAGACCCTGCTTGTGGTGCTGGACCCAGGCTCTGTTCCCTTGTGGGCGGTGGCGGAGTTGGAGGCAGCGGCGGGGTCCATGTTCTGGGAAGCCATGATTAGATCGGAACTCACTACAGCAGAGCAAATTCGGTTGAGCTGATCTCTGTTGTGTTTCTGTCTCCGAGACACCTACCCCTCCTTAGCTATCACCTCCTCTCCGATTCTGACCTCTCTCTCCTAGTCCCATGCAGCAGGCACGTCACTTCCCCCTCCTTGCCCTACCGACAGGAAGTACGGGTAGGAGTGCGGATGAGACGCCACTAGGAAGCTGACATGTGACAGGAAGTTAAACTGGTAGCCATCTTTGAACACCTTACAAGACAATAATAAGGTAAGGAAAAAAGGTTCATCTTTTGTTTAAACTATGACTTTCCATCAATGCCCAGCAGTGTTCCATCTTACTACTGGAGTGTTACTTGCGCACTTTTCCAACTGGAAATAAAGTTGAAGTATTCCTGATTCAGAGAGGTCGGGCGGCAACTGGTTAATCGTTTGTTTAAATTATGGTTTTTTATCAATACTGAGCGATGTTCTATCAGACTACTGGAGCGTTCCTTGCGCACTTTTCCAATCAGAAATAAATGAATTGAACTCCTGCAATGCGTGTGGGTGACGAGCATGAGGGTTGCGGGGGTAGGGGGGGGAGGGGCCGGCGAGAAGGCATTGGACTGTGGGAGAGGGGAGAAGGGGAGGGGGAGAAAAGTAATCTGTGCAGTGAAGGGGCCAGTAGCCATGGAAGAACACAAATGAAGACATGCTCGTCATAAGGCGGGACTAACAAGGCTAGAACCAATGGGAAGGCAGCATTTAGGACCTAAGTATATCAAAAAGATGGGCGCAGAGTGGGCGGAGCTTCCATGAAGCTTCCCTGCTATAGTGTATACTACATGCCTCGCAAAGTATGCAACGCATGTGCTGCAGCACTAGGCGAGACCTAAAAAAAGAGATCTCCGATAAACAACAAACACTCAAAAAATGCATTCATACCAGTAAAGGGGCCAATAGCCGTAGGCGTGCCCAACAGGGAAACAGGAGGGACATAAAACATGCTTACCCAATAGCAAGTAGGACATTTTGAAAGACACACAAAAACAAATAGGAAAATGGAGGCGGGGACTCCCCCACTAAAGCATATACTGCATGTCTCAACGAGACAGCGCATGCGCTGCCTAGGCGAGACCTAAAAAGTGGACATCTGAGCAGTCCAGTAAAGATATACGTGTTCATATTGCAGTGTGATATGAAAATTAAAGAATTGTAATTTATCTGGGAACCTGCTGAAGAGGCAAAAAGAGGGAATCGGGCTCGGAACCTTTTGTAAAGGACCCTGGTTAGATAACGTGCTCAGTGGCAATGAAATTATGAGTCAGGGGCAAAATATTATCCTATGAGGATTCTGCTACAGTTGTTTCAGTGGTCAAGGAGAGATTCAATACTCAATGCTGCAGGCCAGTGGCATGAGAGTGTTTTGAAATCCAGCAAGTGGTTGACAGCCGTAGGGAACAAACTTGCTCCACCGAAACCCCTTTGTCTCAATAGACAACATCCTTCGGCTCCTTGGTACTCCTCGGAACTTAGAGACCAGAAACTGGTGTGTAAACGCTTGGAAAGAAAATGAAGGGAGGGCTACAAGGAAAAAGACAAATCAATCTATAAAAGAAGCCTGTCAACATATAAACACCTATTGCAAACAGCAAAACAAATGTTTTTTACGGATAAAATTAATACAGCAAAAAACTCCTCCAAAGACATTTTTAAAATAGTAAAAACTCTGGCTCATCCATGTACCCCATCAGTTCAGGCCAGTCAAGAACTGTGTAAGAAAATTGCTAAGTCTTTTTGAAAAAGTAAATAATATTTTTGTCACATTCTCTAACTCTGTTAATGTTAATGTTAATGATAATACTCAGAGCTTAACTTCCCCCCGTACTGATTCCATGACAAAAAGTTCCCTCCTGCAGAATTTTGTCCCGCTAACTGAATCTGACACATCGAAGCTAATGTGTAAGATAAAGTCAGGTTCCCCCTATGACCCTTGTCCTAGTAGGGTCGTTTTATTAGCAGTAGAACCTATTTCAAAAATACTTACCCCCATTTTTAATACTATGTATCTAGACGGATACTTTCCAAAAGACTGGAAACACGCGTCAATCCTGCCTCTTTTAAAGAAACCCAATCTAGACATCAATGACCCAAACAATTTCAGACCCATATCAAGAATTTCTTTTCCGGCAAAGATCATAGAAAAGAATATTAATGCCCAATTAAATAAATTTCTACAAGACCATCAAGTTCTGGACCCAACTCAGTTTGGATTTAGAGGGGAGCACAGTACTGAAACTGCGCTGCTAAAATCCACTGGAGAAATTAGGAATATTTTGGACCAGGGAGGGAATGCAGCTATGATCATGCTAGACCTGTCAGCAGCGTTCGATACCGTACATCACGGTATACTGATGAAACGTCTCCAGGAGATAGGAGTTAAGGGCTCCGCCTGGAATCTCCTCAAATCCTTTTACGGACAGAGTACAAACTGTAACGTTAGAGGAGTTTCAGGCTGAATCATTCTCCCTGCCCTGCGGAGTCCCCCAAGGCTCTTCATTGAGCCCGACTCTTTTTAACATATATGTCTCCTCCCTAGCACCACTTGTTGAATCATTTGGGTTTTCTTTAACTTCATATGCTGACGATACCCAAATAGTGGTCAACCTGCTTCCAGGAATTTCCGTACATACTCCTCTAAGACTACAAAACTGTATGTCTGCAGTGGGAGATTGGATGAGAATAAACTGCTTAAAGCTTAACTCCAACAAAACGGAGGTTATCCTCTTCGGCAACAACCCTAACCTCTGGTCCCCAGATTGCTGGCCGAACGATCTCGGCCAACTCCCCACCCCTGTAGGGAAAGTCAAAAATCTGGGAGTATGGTTGGATGACATACTAAGTGGTAGGGATCAGGTGAACAAAGTTGTCTCCACCACTAAACACATTCTCAAATCTTGCAAAAAAATTATGCAACTACTCCCAAAAGCGGTACAAAAGGGGGTGGTGATGGACGGAGCGTCAGAACCAATCAAACACTCACACCCAGTCAACAGATCTGGGTTTGATCCATCACCGTTCTTTAGCCCACTCTGCCACCCCAGTTCAGACATGGCCATATGCAAATCAGTCTGACCCTGTGCCTCATGGGAACAGTCCAGCCCGAACTGCCAAGCCATGCCTTCCCTGGACCGGAAACAAGCTTCCTAGGACCAGTTTCTGGCATTTCAGCAGTCTTCAGCCAGGCTTGCTTGAATCCAGTGGCAAAGTGAGCAAGGGACTCACGTCTGAGCATACCCTGCCAACTTATGGCGAACAAAGCGGTACAAAAGGGGGTGGTGATGGACTACTCCCAAAAGCAGCACAGCAAATAGTTATTACAGCTCTCATTATGCCTAGATTGGACTATTGCAATAGTCTCTATCTCGGGATACATGAAGGATCTCTAAATAAACTACAGATTCTGCAGAATGCGGCTGCCAGACTCCTCACGGACACGCCTAGGACTGGTTCCATCTCTGCCCAAATTAAAGCCTTACATTGGCTACCGGTGAGACAACGTATTCAATTCAAAGCCTTGACATTGACCTTCAGGGCCCTCCATGGAATGGGGCCAACCTTTTTAATACAACAACTTCACTGGTACTCCCCCACCAGAACCCTACGATCCTCGGATGCCAAATTGGCCATAGTTCCCAGAGTGAGGAGGGCCAACTGGGGTGGCAGAGGTTTAGTGGCCAACGCAACTAGGGCATGGAATGCTATTCCTATATCTTTGAGAAGTATGACCGATCTTCTATCATTCCGAAAGACATTAAAAACATTTCTTTTCAAGTATTGATCTTCCATATGCCTTCATCTCTCTCATTCTATTCCTCTTTGGGTCTTCTCTGAGCGCCAGGACACCTTTTTGGTAACAGTCGCGCTTTATAAATGCTCATAACATAACATAACATGTAGGGAGACTCTCCCAGCCACACAAGCTCTTTCCTGTGTGCTGTTTTCTCTCATCTCTACAATTCCATTCCTATGAGGTGAGGATTGATATAGAGGGAAAATGTAAAGATAATAGGAACCTTTGGTATATTTTATATGCAAGCAGGTCACAAATAATAATAATAATAATAATAATAGATAGCTTTAGAGTGCGCGACTACTTCCTACGGAGGTGTCCCGGCGCTAGTAGTGCTATTTGACATAGGCATGGGAAACCGGTGGTGATGAGTTAGGGAAGAGCAAAGAGCCATGTTTTTAATGCTCTCCTGAATGTTTGTTCAGAGGAGATCTTCCTTAGGTGTTCCGGCATGGTATTCCATAGAGTGGCAGTTTTAACCAAGAAGGAACGGCCTCCGGTCCTAGCCTTTGCAAACCGTGGGATGACCAGAAAATTCTTGTCATTAGAACTGAGTGCTCTCTTGTTGCTGTATTTTACAAATCTTCGCCTCAGATATTGCGAACCAATGTTGTTCATTGCTCTGTGAGCCAAAGTAAGGGCTTTGTACCCTACTCTTCTTTTCACTGGTAACCAGTGATGACTGATCAGATGGGGGTTATGTGGTGACGCAGTGGCACGTTCCGCACAAGCCTAACAGCAGCGTTCTAAATAATCTGCAGTCTTCTGAGTAAGTACTCCGGAAGTCCCATGTAAAGACTGTTCGCATAATCAAGTTGGGAGTTGACTAATACGTGCACCACAGTCTTCCTGCAGTCCAGAGGAAGAGAGTGAAGAAAGCTACGTAGAGCCTTCAACTTCCAAAAACACTGCCCAGAAACATGAGCAATTTGCATAGTGTGTACAAGTTGAACACAAACGTTTTGCAACCTGCCTGCCATTTTTCTATTCGGTCTTTGTTCAAATAACTTTCACCACACTTGTTTAGGGAGTGTTGCAAAATGAATATTCATTAGGTAGGCCACAACTTGTGATCCGTTGTGATTGGGTATGAGCACAGGGTTGGTATCGTAAAAAGGACAGTGGATTTCCCTCTCTGTATTTACATTCTCAGACGAAAAGCATAAAAAATAAATTAAAACATCCACGTCACTAGAAATACAGGTTCTGCTTTAAAGAAAACCCTTTTCGAGAAGAGATCGAGGGAAGGGATGAACAAACATGCAGTCCTCCCCTGGACCACTGCATTTTCCTCCTGAGGCCGCTGAACCTGAATCCCCACAAGCACAGCTCTCCCATTAAGAATCAGATACCACTGCACCTTGGTAGTTGGTATACGATCAGTGGTTTGCTATTACAATAGCATTAATAAACCGTTGATACATGTCGCCTTTAGATGGGGACGGCCCTTTCAGGCCCCCGCCTGATTGGAATTTGGAATGAGTTCCAGAACTCTTTTTCAAAGTCTTAAAGGCTTTATGACTAGCAAAAAGGAGGTTTTTTTTCCATTGTGAAAAGATATTTTCAGGTCACAAACCCTGTGATTTTGTTAATTGAAGGCACTGAGCCCGCAAAATGATTTTATACATGAGGTGTCTTGTGCCTTAATCTTCGTCACCCTAGCATTTCTTGCGACACTCATGGACCTATTTATGAGGCTGTTTGCGTTGTTCTTGCACAATGCAAAGAAGTTTAGTAGTGATGCAAACCTTAAAGCTCCAAAAGTCTGGAGTAACGCAATGCAGAGCAAATCACTGGGTCGCATTAGTCTGCTCTGGAATGGCATTCCATGAGAGTTGCATAGGTATTCCCACACAACTCCCATGGATTTTGACGCATCCCCAGATTTAAAAGAACTTGTAGACCTGGAGATGTGTCAAATGTTTACACCTTCCCCGGGGAGGCATAATGAGCAGAAATATCTCTATTTCTTCTTGTTTCTTCCTCTTTCTAGTGTGCTGCATTCTGCAGCAGAGGTAGAAAGAGGAATATGCCTGCCAGGATTGTTTTTGTGCAGGAAGGTGTCGCAAGGGTGCCTGCATTGGCGCTAGACTGCCAAAAGGGCACCAGCACAAGGAAAAGGACAGGAATACGCTGTATTGCCTTAAATATAGTACATTCCTGCCGTTTCCATGTCACGCAGCGTAGCAAGGTGACTTTCTGTGCTGCGCTGTACCGCATGACTTTCCCATAAATGAGTCCCTCAATGTGACATGTCCTCAATGGTTCAATAGAAAAACATTTCTCCCATTAAACAGTTGTGCATGCACATAGAGGCAAATTGGCCATTGGGACTTCATTTAGAAAAAGTCATGTTAACTATGTGGAGAGTTGTGTTCCATACATTTTAATCATGTTTTTGTAGTAAGAGAAAAGAGGTGTTAACACATCAAAAGATTCCAGGATTGCCACTTCTCTTCACATCGCAAATCCGTGCATGTTACATTACTTTGCACCAATGAAAAAAGTAAGATATACTGAAACACAATATCTTCATGCTATTTCTCATTTAATTGTATGTTCCCTCTACTCTTAAATTTACTGGGCACAGTAATGCAATTACTTTAAATGTGGTATTGACACGAATGACCAGGAATCTTTAAAGGATTCTTACTATTTTTCTGGCCATGTTTATTTCAGCATACACGCTACATTCTTTATTTAAAGAAGAATTCTTTGAGCTCCACCAGCGCCTGTTTAATGTCGGATCACCCTGTCGTTTGTTTGCCATGACAGAACAAACAAAAACTCCTGAAACTAAAAATGTGTATTTTAGCCTCTGTACTGCATTATCAATTCACACAGACCTCGCAAAACTTAACAAAACATTCAAAGCTATTCATGTTTAAAAAACACAAAGGCATTCCTCCATTTTCAGTGGTGTGTGGAAAACATATTTGAACCCACAGTCTCCGAATAGCATCACTCAGCACAGTGACACTTTATGAACACACCTCAAACTGAATTGTCTCTAGTTGCTTGGCTAATATTTGTCTACACTGCCGACCTCAATGAAACTCGTCTTATCTACATAATGATCTCACTAGCACAGCAATAAAATCTTAACTGCTGTTCAGTTTTATGTGGTTTGACAACAGCTGCTTTATTCACGCAATGGAGCAATAACACGGCAACATTTCATCAACAAGTGCTTATGAAGAAGTTGGCAATATCAGTTTTGCCAATACTGTGGAGAGAACCACCATTACCATCTAGCTAAAGTACTTAAAAGTGCACAGTTTTTCAATCCCTGTGGGAGGACACCAAACCCCAAATAAAGCGATCTTTAAATCCATCATGTTTTGACCAAGGTTTGTGAACCTTTGCGCTTTATAGTTAACTGTTTTCCATACTTTCAAAATATTTCCTTGGAAAGAAAATACTCCCATGTGCTCATTAGAACGTTCCCTTTAAATCCTATTAAAGGTTTGGCCAAAGTTCCTTTCTGAATGTTGCTTAATAATAGGAACCATGGCCAATGAGGTAAAAATGTCCTTAGATGACTTGGACCGCATCAACTTGTAAAAATATTTAAAAATCGAATTGGGTTTCAAAAAAAAAAAGATGGAGCGGTCCTAAATCTTCTTTACACATCTAAAACTGACAATTAACAAGAGGTTTGGGAAGGGGGCTGATTGTGGTAGTACAGTAATGATCGGCATGCCTATCTATAAGGGTGTAGGGCAATGGGTGGAGAAGATGTCCTTGTTGTGTGACCCTATTTATGGCCTGGCTTGACAGCTCAGCTGTTGCCAGGCAATTATGTGAGCATCACTAGAGAGGGGCTTTGATTGGGTATAAGTTGTGTGCTTCCACAAAATAATGTGCTTGCTCTGCACACAGCTATGATCGTTTTGTTTATTTTTCAAGCTGACATCGCTTGAACTTTACAGGGTCACACACTTGAGATTGGAATGGTATAAAGTGTCTGAAGTAACTATATAATTTGTTGTTGTTCTCTGGCAGCTGCCCAGATGGGAGGAGGGTAGTCATTAACTGACATGGATGTTTAGGTCTGGCTAGACAGTACAACTGTCACCTAACCTTTTAACCTACGCCAATATTATTCTATAGTTCTTTGCTTCCACACAAATAAATATCTATTCTAATGCTATATACTTGTAATGCTTCACATTTCAGTACAGCATTCCTTTCAAGCCAGACCTGTAGGGATTGCCAATGCTTGTTTGAAAACTGTTCTTGGTGGGGTTGATTATCATCAAAAAACGTCTTTGAATATGCTGACTGGCTCTCTGTGAGAAAGTGCCCTCTTTCTGCATGGTTGCCCCCACCTTTTGCTGAATTGCTGATGCATTTTGACTGAGTGTGCCCTGGGCTCCTGCTAATCAGGTACCCAGGGCCTATGTTCTTTCCCTAAAACTGCATTGAAGCCTAAACTCAATTGGCATCTCTGGCCACAGGTCAGCCTCTGGTAAATGGCACCACAGGTACCCAGGGCACTGTGACCAGAGAAGACCTCTAAGGGCTGCAGCACTTATTGTGTCACCCTTAGAGGTCCTGTACCCTGACACTCACACAATGCCATTGCAGGCTGCGTGTCTTGGCGCAGAACGAAGTGAAGAGTCGACATGGCACACATCCCTGTTTGCCATGCCTACAACCCACTGCCCTGGCATAGATCAGTCACCCCTCTAGCTGGGTGCACTATCCCAGTGGTGAGGGTACAGGTGCATGGGCCCTGTACCCCTACAGTGTCTAAGTCCATTTGATCGATTTAGGCCCAGATCTCTGTACTGGGGTGAATGTATGACATTTTCTACATTCTGTCCATCAACTGTTGCTTTTGCATTTGTCACCCCGAGTGGGACAGGTATGCTCAGACGTGAGTCCTGTGCTCTCCATGCCACTGGAATCAAGCTGTCCTGGCTGAAGAGGGGTGAAACCCCGAAACTGGTCCTAGGATGCTTGTTTCCAGTCCAGGGAGGACCTGGATTGGCAGTTCGGGCTGGACTGTTCCCATGAGGCACAGGGTCAAGACTGATTTGCATATGGCTGGGTCCAAACTGGAATGGCATGATGAGCAAAAAAACGATGGATTTAGGCCCAGATCTCTGTACTGGGGTGAATGTATGACATTGTTCTGCATTCTGTCCATCAACTGTTGTTTTTGCATTTGTCACCCGGAGTGGGACGGGTATGCTCTGACGTGAGTCCCGTGCTCTCCATGCCACTGGAATCAAGCTATCTTGGCTGAAGAGGGGTGAAACCCCGAAACCAGTCATAGGATGCTTGTTTTCAGTCCAGGGAGGACCTGGCTTGGCAGTTCGGGCTGGACTGTTCCCATGAGGCACAGGGTCAAGACTGATTTGCATATGGCTGGGTCCAAACTGGAATGGCATGGTGAGCAAAAAAACAATGGATTTAGGCCCAGATCTCTGTACTGGGGTGAATGTTTGACATTGTTCTGCATTCTGTCCATCAACTGTTGTTTTTGCATAAGTCCGTTCTTAGACATTGTAAGTGCAGTGCTGCCATTAAGAGTATATGGTGCTGGGAGTTTGTTATTACGAACTCCACAGCACCATAATGGCTACACTGAAAACTGAGAAGTTTTGTATCAAACTTCTAAGCACATTAAATCCACACTGATGCCAGTATGAGATTTAATGACAAATGCACACACAGGGCATCTTAGAGATGCCCCATAAAAACTGACCCACCAGTGGTGTCCAGGCTGAGTGGCTGCTTTCAGCTGCCACCACCAGACATGTTTCTGGACTCCTGTGTCGCGCGCCTGCTGCTCTGTGGGGCCTGAAACAATGCACATACTGGGAGAAGGTGCCAAGCCTCAACCCCCAGGATAGGCAGGGTTCACGAAGGGATAGCTTCAAAGGTTTGCCGCCTTTTTAAACGTCCCCCCCCATGATCCTGAACTGAGATCCGGCGACCCCTGCCTGCCTCAAGCCTCCAGCTGACGCCAGCAGACTAAATCCAGAAGGCCCCCCTAACCGTGACCAGGAGCTGGTAAGAGGATCCTACCCCAAAAGGCACCCCTGCACCCGACGTCACACGGCCTTGTGTGCCCAAACCAACGGTGCCTAACGAACCCCTAACTTCCCAACTTACCTCTCAAAGTGGTGATCGCACCCCAAAGTCCTTCGTCTCCCTGCCTGCAGTGCTTTTGCAAACCGGAGGTTCTCCTTTGGAAACAACAGGGCATCCGACCTCGAAACAGCACCCTGCACCCGGCTGCCCTAGTGCCGCTGAGGGTGCACCTTTGATGCTAATTTGTTTCCCCATTTGCCCTGAGCTAAAGTCTAGGAGGACCTGTGCTTCCCCAACCCAGTGGTCTGCTTGCCAGCAGCCACCAACCGGAGGTCCCCTAACCCCTATTGGATAACATTGGGCCTCAACACTCTGCACCCGGCCGTCCTAGTTCCGCTGAGGGTGTAACAAGAGTGCATCACTGACCCTGGGGGACCCCTGAGTCTACCCCCAGAACCTCAACTCCCACTACCGAATACTTACCTAAAAAACGATAACCATATTTTCCTCCATAGGATTACATTGACACTTTTTCCTGAAAAAGATTCCAAGTGTGGAGTTTTGAAGCCTAAAGAAATTCTTTAAAATTGTAAAATGTAACTAAAATGCTTTTACTCACCTGTTTACAGGAAATATCCCAGTGCTGCATCCAGGCATACAGCACTGAGTAAGAAAAGTAATCCAAAAGTAATTTACCTGCTATTTTACTGAAAATCGTCTTCAAGTCTATGTATTTACAAGTGATTGCATTTCTCTGAAACAATACTGTAAGTCAAACTATAGTACATTTACAATTGCAATTGAACTGTATTACAATCAGCATTTACTACTGTAAAGTATTTATTGCTTACCTGTGCCAGGCTTGCTTGGTTCTAGAAATAAAATAACTAAAAGAATATTTTTATACAAAAACAATTGGTTTGAAGTTCAGTCTTTGAGTGTGTAAATTCATTTGCTGACTGGGTGTGTACAACAAATGCTTACCACTGTCCTCTGATACTGCCTTACTGCTCGACCACACTTCCACAAATAGACAGTAAGGTTCTATCTAATTTTACCTTTGCCTACCTTTGGGGTTCCACTGGACTCTGTGCACACTATACCTCACTTTGGTATAGTATATACAGAGCCAGCTTCCTACACTCTCTGCTGCTCACCCTCTTAGAAACTCCTCTCTTCCAAGTCTGTAATAGTGAATCATATTGCTTTTCAAAGGAAAAGTAGGAATTGTTTCAGTTTGAAGGTCCATGGCGATAGCTATTTTTCACCACAGAGTTTAATCTGAAGTTAGACAGTTTTAGTTTATTGATGTGAGCATATCCTAATTAACGGAATGTGTGTTTCAGCTAGCTCATTGAAACCACACCTTTCGGAGCTTTGCAGTATACTACTTTGTGTGTGAAATTAAGTACTATGGGCATTTTATCAAGCACTGTTGTAGGGATTCTGCGTATGCACAGAACTATGCGCAGGAAACCAGAACCTTAGAGAATTGTGGTGTACCAGAAACTCCCCTCAGAACTAAGAACCCCTTATCCGACTAGCTTAGTGTCACATTCGTTATCCGAGATTTAGCTCGGCGGTCCCAATGTATAGACAACCCAGAACATGCGACTTAGTTATTCTCAGGAATGGTGGGAACCCGAAATACCCGTTTGCACATATATATTAGTCCACAACAGAATAACTAAGACACAGTAAAGTTTAAAGAATTTATTCATAAACCTCGAGTCCTGTTATACGGTACTTTGGCTAACATAAGCAGACAAATGGTTAAGATCATTACCATTAGCATTGTTACAATACCATAGAAAATGAAAGGAGCGATCATATTGTAATGACAGTGGAAAACAACCACCCTCCTTTCTCTAGCAACTAATAATATATTATTAGACTATTAGAAGGTCTCATAGGCTTGCATAGGGGACCCCATACCGTATAGATCAGCTCGGGTGTATCACATCACAGGATCAGCTCAGTGTTCTCTGCAACAGCTCTTCTATCGAATGCCTTAACAATATGCTGCGCTGTGATATTAAAGCCCACGACATTCTGGTATTTGCGGCTGCGTGCATGTTGTGACTAAACAGTCAGAGGAAGAAAAAATCTCGAAGAGTAGAGAGAGAGACAGAAAAAAAAATGTAAAAACACAATCCATCGTCCACAGAGGCCAACGATCGTTTGTGAGAAGATAAAAAAAATTCACTCCATTGAACTCGCCATCCGGCAGTCAATTTAAGAAGGTATAAGCAGCATATGTAGCTGCAGCTTCCAGTAGAAAATCATTGGAGTCATCCGCAAAACTGGCTGTCATCCAATTCAGCAACGAAAAAGAACACACGTGTTCCACCGGGAAATAAGCATCAAGCACTCCACGTGGACAAGAAGCAGGCATCTCGATGTAACTTCGTGCCAGGAAGTCAACTGCTGCTTTCTCGATATCCCATAATCCAAGGACTCCATGCGCCGCACCCAAGGCCATAAACCCGACTCCAGAACAGTCAAACTCATGAACCACTAAGGGATACATCAGTCGATCAAAATCCAGGTCAGGTGACACCAAGTTTGACAGACACACATCCAGAGCCCATTGGAACGGACATTCGAGACAGTGAAAAACAGGCTGTTCACAAGTGAAATACGGGAACCGGAAGGATAATCCATAAGCGATACTCAAGGTAGCCAGTGGTAAAGTCCCATAAGTTTCCCACATCTGGCTACGCAGATGGAACAGGCTGAATCTGTGGTCGAGAAGCGCAAGTTGTGCAGCCATAGCGTAGTGCGCAGACCAACAGTAGTATGCCAGCAACTAATGCGAGTATCAGAGGAAACCCTCCGAAAACACCAGAAAAAATAGAATGAAAAATAGCTGGTATTATACCAAAAATAGACTGGAAAGACGTCACAAGGCCAGAGCCTACAATTTTTTATAAAAATGGACCAGACCAGTCGTAAAAGAAGCATTGAAGATAGTGTGTATTAGTGTGCCAAAATGGAGGGGGAGGTCAGTATTCAAAAGTGCTTGAACTTCCGTGCGAGCGTTCGCCACCTGAAGGAGAAATGTTTCACGTGACGAAGTCAACGCAACCTCCTTTTGAGACAAAAGAGCCCTTATTCTGCTCATCCTATTGAACTCTGCTTTCAAGGTCGGAATCGTCGGCCAGATGGATATATCCAGTCGGCCTTGCGGGGGTGGGAACAGCACGTTATTACAGCAAATTACTCTCCGTGAAACTGAAACAATATAGGGAATTCCAGCTAACATCCCACAGCAAGCCTCACTATTTAAAAGCAAATAACTACCATTAGCAAGCAGCGTAAATGACGGTGTTATAACTGGCACAGGAATGCCCTTCAGAACGCAAGCTAGATTAGGAGCATTCATATTACACGACCCATGTAATTGGATATGTCTACATACTACAGAATGATCAGGAGCAGACGTACACTCCTCACCTTTCAAATACACTTCTTTGCCGTCTCTCTCACATCGATATGTAAATGGGAGAGACCATACCTCATACAAGAATGAAGAACCAAGTTTTTCGTATCTGCCTAAGGCATAATGTTTCATGCATGAACTAAACCTATACATAGAAATTGGCAGAGTGACCATCCCATGGACAAGCCACACAGCATAATCCGACTCAGCAACAGAAAAAGGCAAAAGTTCTAACTTTTCTATATGCAGTAGTGAATACGTAGCATCTTTCATGGACATGAATTGCTGCTTTGATGTCAGATTAAATGGGCGGAATAAAGAAAAAATATTCATGTAATCCCACGGCACTTTCCCCGCCTTTAACGTCTGCAAAGTCCAAGCAAATTGCATTATCGAACGCAATTGATTTTGACCATGATACAATACAGACACATCGTCCTGGACAATATCTACAACAGATGAAACAATGTTATCCAATGTATATATTCTCGAAGATAAGGTATTAATACTATTATCTATTACTGCCAATACTTTTTCCATATTGGCTTGGTCAATAGCACGGAGTCTGGAAGCAGCCTCAATCTGCGACAACTTCCAGACCTCGTTGTAAACAGCATACACCCATCTTTTGGATCTACCCAATGCGGGACCCTTAACAAAATCATTCAAATCAATTTTGTCATGCAAACGTGACAAGTGAATCTTAACTGAATCTAATGTGGAATGTTGCAACCATGTCTGGCACAATTTACCTACCGAGTAGGTAGTGACAGTGTGTGAGGACAGAAAACGTGGGTCTACTCTATCCTGTACATACCTGGGAATTAACCCCAAAAATCTACGTTGACAGTTATCCGAACTTTTCTGCCATACCAACCAACCTTTAGGGTCTAATGCACTAATATTGAAGGTGGAATTGGAAATAAAAGACTGCAACATAGTAAGGGACAGATCTGTGTGATTCTCCCAACCAGGGTAGGCTCTCAGATCCGGGATCGAGGGGGAATTTAATTTTTTAGAAATAGCCAATCCTAAACAGGTTGTCTGAAAAATTGTAGAATTTAAAAATAACATGTGGTTTGGGATGAGGCAGGCACGATGTAAAGCTTCTGTACCTTGTACTTGCCAAGATTTAGTTCCCCAAACCGATTTGAGATCAATAGTATGTTTCCAAACGTCATACCCACCAACAGCCAAATCGTCCATGAAGGACTTAGAAAA
The DNA here is from genome assembly GCF_964204655.1 of Triturus cristatus. Lineage (NCBI taxonomy): Eukaryota > Metazoa > Chordata > Amphibia > Caudata > Salamandridae > Triturus > Triturus cristatus. The sequence continues at coordinate 458,899,874 of NC_140590.1, read as the reverse complement.
CAACAATTTAGTGTGGGTCAAACGCACCTTTGAAATAGGTTCGTCTCTAAGTTTAAAATAAAAAGATGCATTATTGGATGTACTGAAATCCGAAAAATACGAAAAATTTTCGATTAATGTTTTTGAACTACTAATCTTCGGGGCTGGGCAATGTTCCCACTGTGTAAAGTTGACTAAACTGCGAAACGTGTTTGCCCTATGAAGAAAATGTGTGCCATAATGTTGATAACAAAACTGTTCTGCATAGTTTACATTATTCAAATACAAATCCTCAGCATCAAATGCGGCATAGTATTTCAAATCAGAAAACAGTGTCTCTATAGTTTTAACATCCCAATCATCAGATCGAATGTCTTGCTTCACCACATCACCCATAGAAACACGATATACAGATGGCACAATAATCACTTCCGTCGGCCCATGAATTTGAAATTTAACTGCATCCCATGCTATCCCATCACGGACAGGCCAGGCGGTGATATTTACAAAAGTCAGGTCCCTCTTCATGATGTGCGACAATGAATGTGGGGCCAAAGTTCCATTAATTAAACTAATTGTAGAACGTTCATCCAGGTAGTGTCCATTTATCAGCCTAAAAAACACCACCACAAAACCAATGGACATGAACAAAAAAATGCAAATGAGCACCAGCCAAATGTAAATCCAGGGGGGAACCAAAAATTGTCTCTTGAACCAGGCAAAAAATTTTGAAAATTTGGAAGGGGCAGTGGAAGTCAATGATTCAGTTCCAAAGGAAGAATTAGACTGGACAATGTCAGTTGATTGCAAAAGGGACAAAGGGACATCAGCAGGATAAGAATACTCAGCATCATCAGGCAAAGCACCATCCGCAGGTGAAACAGCAGAATCAGAAAGTACTTGCATTTCAATGGCAACCGCAGGCACGATGTCAGATGGTGGAACCACTACAGAACTGCGCATCATTGAAGGGCAAGAAACTGAAGGTGTCAGACTATGGAGTATCGGCCACCCTGTGTAGCTTGACATTGTCAACTGAAATGTACCTGTTGTCTCTGTGACCAGGAAGTGGAGGCAAAACAATTGTGCGGGTACCCTCAACTCCAAGCACCGGCACTGGTGCACGATAAGAGGGGCCAAACTCCTTCTTCTTCTCCACCTTCTCACGGACCAGATCACCAACTCTGGGTAGCCAGCCGACTACCGGAATCTGAAGTCCAGCTTCGGTCGCAGAGGATACGTGTTCTTTTGCTAGAGTGTCTCTTGTTTCTTGAAGATTCTGTAAGACAGTACAGTGGTCATCTAAGTCAAAAGGCGCGGCTGCCGCCGCCATGTCGAGACCCTCAAGGTCAGGAACAAACATTCGAACTCCGAAGAGCATCATGTACGGGGTCCTCCCACCCAGAGACCTTCTAGGGAGATTATTAAGTGCACGTTGGACGTCATACAAATGGGCTAGCCAGTTTTTGCCAGTACCTAACACCCTGGCTGTCAATGATTGCTTTAGGTCACGGTTCATTCGTTCCACAACACTATTGCCCTCAGGCCGGTATGGAGACGAAAATTTGACTTGGACCCCCAAACTTCTCATAGCTTCCTTGTAAGCCTTAGAGGCGAACGCAGGGCCCTGATCAGAGTGAAGGGTGCCACATGCAAAACTCCCTATAAAGACACGCAATGCTTTGATGACCGTCCGGGCGTCAGCACTCCTGTGTGGCCACACCCAAAGAAAACGTGTGCACGAATCTACTGCAACCAAGATATACTTGTACGCAGTGTCCGAGGAAAAAGGACCGCAGTGATCTAAATAAACACACGCTAGTGGTTGATTAGATATATGCAGCTGCGTTTGTGGTGGACGCGCCACCGTAGATGGCTTTATCTGTTGGCAAATCCCACAATTGAGGACATAAGTCCGTGTATGTTTGTACAAACCGTACCACCAATAATGCTGTTGCAACAGTGACACAGTCGCGGACACTCCGGCGTGCGCAGACGCAACACCCTCGTGCGCAGCCTGTACCAATGCGGGCCAGCAGTCCGAATTGGGAATAACCCTATCCCCAACATCATTAATCCTCACTAACGGGACGTTATCAGGACTTAAGTGATAATGGTATCGAGAAGGGAAACCTCTAGGGAAGTCCGTCCCAGTCTCTGATGCAGCAATGGCTGCCAAGATGTCATCATTGATCTTACTTTTGGATCTTGTAACTGCTGCTACTAAGTATGTTGCCACTGCTGTTTTAGCTGCCTCGTCAGCCAAACTGTTACCGACAGCATGGACGCCAACTCGTTGGTGACCAAGAGTGTGAATAACATTCACAAGGGGTCGACTGCATTTTAGTTCAGCCACCCTAGCCCAAAGCGTTTTATGCTTCACTGTGCTACCTTTTGAATCACGAAATCCATTCGCAATCCAAAACATCAGATTGTCGTAGTAAGATTGAACACAATAGTAAGAATCACTCACTATAAGAGTTGTGACTCTGTAATCAGCAAACTCCAGTGCAAGCACCAGAGCTCTAAGCTCCGCCAATTGTGCGGTACAATCACCCAAAGTCTGCGTATGCACCGCATCCTGTACGAATTCACCATTCACGAAAGTACCAACAACAATTGCGCAAGCCGCTGAATAAGCGTGCCTTGATCCAGTTGCGGGCTGCGCGGACCCATCAGTGTATATGACACAATTGAACTCCTCCAACGGGCGCAATGTAAGTGGAGCCGGATGAACTAATTCATACTCCAAACTCTCCTGAGTCTGAAGTCCTGCGTCAAAAATGTATTCGACATCAGGCGAGGCTAAGGAGGTCGCCCATTGTATCCACCTTGGATGCAAAGCTTTAGAATTCGGCACACTTGCTTTAGTGACAGCCTCTAGGGCAGGAAATGGTGTTACCACCATCATGCGCTTCCCCTGTGATAGCGCTCGCTCTTTCAGGATTGCCATCTGAACTGCTGTCAAAACTTTTTCGACAGTGGAGAAACGCATTTCAGCCGAAGTATATAAATGAGATTTGTAAGCAATGGGGACAGTGTCGCCTTCATTGTATGTTAAGTACGTGAACCCCTCCACACCCGGTACAATTCTTATGACCAGGTTTGTGTGGTTATCACGAGTTTGTAAATATTTCGCAGTAAGAAGGTCAGACTGCAAAGAGTGTAATGCAGCCGAATGTTCTGGCAGCCAGCAAGATTTGGTAAAAGTTGGTTGCACCAAGGCATATAATGTCTTGATACGCTGGGCATATTCAGGAATGTAGGTACGACCGAAATTCAGAAAGCCCAGCAATGATTGTAGTTGTTTCAGTGTCGTAGGGATACGAAGGCGTGCGCATTTCTCAAGGAACTGCGGAGCCAATCCTCGGCCCTCATTGTTGAGTTCGTACCCCAAGAATAAAACTGTGTACTCGGCAATGTGGGACTTCTTAAAGTTAAACTTGTAACCAAAGTCCGCAAACATACAAATTATGTTGTCCACGCGAGCAAGGTGTGGAAGCAACTCGTCGTCTGTTAAGTAGATGTCATCAACGTACGAGTACGCCTCCGGGTCTACCATCTCTAAGAGAGAGACCACACGGGCAGCAAATACCCCAGGACTATTTTTATAGCCCATTGGGAGCCTTTTGAACACTTTTTGTTTACCACCCGAAGTAAAAGCGGTCCACTCATAACTATGAGGGGATATGTTATGGCAATAAAAACCATTGGACAAGTCGAGTGTGGTTTTGAACCTTTTTCTCACAAGACTATCTACGAGGGCTGAACTATGGGTATTTTGCACCGCACAATTCCGGCAGTGCGAGTTTAAGTGCCGGTAATCCAAAACTAGGCGGTACGATCCGTCAGGCTTCGTTACAGTGAATAAAGGATTATTCATGGATGACACACATGTTTCAATTACTCCCTGATATTCCAATTGTTCAAGGATAGCCGCGACGTGAGACCTAGCCTCACGACGCATAGGGTATTGGGGCTGAGGCTGGGGGTCGGACCGCAATGGAAATTCGTGGAGGGTAGAACTTTTATCCCACCCCACCTGATTACGATACAACGCAGGTGCAAGCACCCGCGCCCACTCCTCGGCCAACTTCTTAGACTCCTCCTTGGGCACTATGTGTCCAAAAGAAGGAAGAATAACTTCTTCCCCCCTTGGAGCGTTTAGAACGAAAGCCGGGGGCCAATCTTTCTCCGCCAATAGTATATCATAGGTGGTCGTTAGATTATCCCAAAATACCGCGTTAATTTTTCGTTGTATGTCACCCTCAATATTGAGGACTATGTCAAATAATCTCTCAGGGGGGCTACGCGAGTATCAGCAGTTTCTACTGTTACATAGATTTTAGTTGCTGTCGCCTCCAGAAATGGACGCAGTGCTCCCCACACTACTGTAACTTCCGCCGCGCTGTCTAGCAGCGTCAGCGCCCATTTCATGTTCAGAAGCTGTGTCCGTACCATCTGAGGCATACTTCGCTGAGATTGCAGCAACCTTCTTTTTCTGAAACGGGGGACGTGGACGTGCAGAATCCTCCTGCTTGCCTTTTCTGTCCTCCTGTCGGGGCTGGTCTCGACCTTGAGCACCCCGGCCTCTCCCACGGTCTCCTCCACCAAAGTGTGAAGCCGCTGTTTCCTGTGAAGAACGAGGAGAGCGCTGGTCAGGTACCTGAAACCTATCAGGTGACTTAATACGAGAACGATCACGCAAATCATAAGTGCGTTCAACATAAGCCTGAACTGGGGACGCAGGACGAGTCTCCTGTTTCTGTTGCTGTTTATCTTGTTTTTTAGCTCGCCAATTTTGTTTTGGAAAGTTGGGTTTATCGTCTTTTGTAGACGAACTCACTTTAGTGTGCTGTACTACATCAAGAATTTTGATGACTGGTTTCACGCCTAGGGCACTACGTCCAACCATCCTATAGGCTTTCGCAATAACTTTTGCAAACTCCCTCGGCTTATCGTCATCCGCAATAAGTGCCATCATGTTTCCCACTTGAAACTGCATGGCATCTCCTTTGAGATTTCCCATAATCATGGAACATACTATATCGAAGCTGTCGATAAGCCGCATTCCCAATTCAATAGCTGCTTCCGCCCCATGGTCCTCCTGGACTTTCTTGATAACGGAAGGTAGTACCGACATAGACGTAGTGCCGAAGCACTTCGAATAGGTCGCGGCAAAGACCTTGCCCCAATTGTCACAATCGACAATGTCTGGGACCAGTTCTTTCGGCAAAGTAATAGTGAGTATCCTGTGTTTATCCACAGGACTAGTGTTAGGAAACACGGCTTCTAGTTGATCGAATTTCTCTGCAAGCCAATAAGGATACTCATCCTTATTCTGGGGGCGCTTGCCAACAACCGCGTTTACCATTACAGGACTGATCACAACCGCATGATGGTGATCAGCCCCGTGTCCCGCAACTGCAGGTGCCCCCACCTGTACAGTGCGCGACACATACTGCACTAACGCCCTACGGACCGTAATCAGGGTCGTGTGTAGTATACGTAAGCTATCCACTCCTACCGTCAGGTAGCGTGGATGAGGTGTATGTCCGGCCAGCACCGGCCAAGTAGCTCCTTCAATAGACAAAGGACCCAGTCTCGCCGGGGTGACCGTGTGGGGGAGGGCGCCATTAAACCAAATAGTGTGCTGCCAGGTTGAAATAGGAATTTCTAAAGCCATATATGGGGTATAATGTAGAGGCACCGGCGTGGCAGTGTATTTGTGGAACGTTTTATCGACATCTTCCACAGCCTCAAAGGTAACCCAAGAGTAAAACAACTCATAAGGGTAAGTGGCACTTGCACTTACGACAAACACCACTGCCATCCCGTCATCAGGCACCCCGTACGTCCTCAAATGAGCACGTAGAGACAGCCTACTATGAGCGGGAATTTCTACCGCCATTAGGACGAGAAAAAAAAAAAAATACGAGGATCTTTAGTAGCACTTGGGCTTAGATTAGTGTAACCTTTTTTATTATCAAGCTTGAAAGAACCTATAGCCTAAAACCTAGGTAGGTTAAACCGTCACTCCCGTTATCCGGAAACCAGAGTGAGGGCGTTATGGACTAATAAAAAGCACTACTAAGGCATCTCAGATATTAAGACCAAACGTTAGGTGCGCCATGTTGTAGGGATTCTGCGTATGCACAGAACTATGCGCAGGAAACCAGAACCTTAGAGAATTGTGGTGTACCAGAAACTCCCCTCAGAACTAAGAACCCCTTATCCGACTAGCTTAGTGTCACATTCGTTATCCGAGATTTAGCTCGGCGGTCCCAATGTATAGACAACCCAGAACATGCGACTTAGTTATTCTCAGGAATGGTGGGAACCCGAAATACCCGTTTGCACATATATATTAGTCCACAACAGAATAACTAAGACACAGTAAAGTTTAAAGAATTTATTCATAAACCTCGAGTCCTGTTATACAGTACTTTGGCTAACATAAGCAGACAAATGGTTAAGATCATTACCATTAGCATTGTTACAATACCATAGAAAATGAAAGGAGCGATCATATTGTAATGACAGTGGAAAACAACCACCCTCCTTTCTCTAGCAACTAATAATATATTATTAGACTATTAAAAGGTCTCATAGGCTTGCATAGGGGACCCCATACCGTATAGATCAGCTCGGGTGTATCACATCACAGGATCAGCTCAGTGTTCTCTGCAACAGCTCTTCTATCGAATGCCTTAACAATATGCTGCGCTGTGATATTAAAGCCCACGACATTCTGGTATTTGCGGCTGCGTGCATGTTGTGACTAAACAGTGGTACGATCACCCTGAACATAATCAGCCGGCACCGTCTAGTGTCCTAGAACAGTTCTTTACTCGATGTACAGACCAAGGGCACTAGCAACTGTTAAGGATGTATAAATAACATTCACTTGAGACGAGTCTGCATTTCTTAAATGAATAACATGCAACAACAGTGTCGGGTGCAAAGGCAGCATAAGCAACAAGATGTTTTTCCAACAGCTAACGTGATTGAGCTAACTTAGCACTGTAAATAGGGAGTGGCCTAAAACCACGTGACAGCACGACGTTAAAATTGTCGCCGCTTTAGCGGCAGAAAACTGCCGCTAAAGCGGCGATAATGGGCTTGATAATATGCAGCAGAGAATTCAAATAGAAGCCCATGTTGACACCAGAACATGGGCTTCTATGGGAATTCTTGAGGGTATATTATCAAGCCCATTATCGCCGCTTAAAGCTAAAGCGGCGATAATTTTAACGCCGTTTCTTGAAAATATGCCCCTAAGGACTCTATTGTATGAGCTAACGTTAGCCAGTGTAAACAGTGCCTAATTTGTAAAGGAATAAGTGTCATGGACAAACGGGTTGTTCATAAGCCTCTGGCTCACACTGTAGGAGGTTAGGGATCCAAATAGCAAGGCTGTGTAGTCTTAATTCCACCTCATGCCTTCTTCACCACCATTATACATTTCCTGACTCTTTATTTCACTCTTGCAGGTTGTTTTTCATCCCTGCTTTCTCCCTTTGTCACTGTTTTTCCGTCTTTCTCTTCCTCCTTTTACCCTTCGTGTGCTTTTCTCTCTCTTGCTCTGGGTCAAAGTCTGATGAGGAAAATAGTTGCCGGTCCCCAAAAAATGAGTGCTGGTTGGTGTCACATGCAACCATAGGCCCAAAATAAGCACTAAGTGTAAAATGTACAGTAAGAGTGCAATTGTGCCAGTCTGGTTACAAACCAAGAAACAAAGCATAAATTCTTACCATCTAAGGGCACTAGGAATGGATCTCTGTGTTGAAGTTAATGCTAAAACTGCTGAATTTTAGATATTTTGTGGTCTGTGAGGAAGGGAAGGCAATGCATGTATAAAATGAGTATTAACTTTGCCTAAAAATGGATAGTAAAGTTTGAACTAGCCTAGGTCGGCTCAAGTGCAACCTTTGCTTGATGTGCCATAGGAACTCTGAAAATACTTCTCTGATGAGGTCCAACAAGATTAAAACTTTGTATATTGATATGATTTATATTCCTCATTCAATAGGGATGCAGCCTAATTGTTCAGGCAAGACAGAGCCCCTTGCATTTCCATCTATCACTGTATTTCTCTGTGAGTGGCAATGGTAGATGCAGGTGTGAGTCCGCTTGCTAGGGACTCAAACTGTGCTTCACAGAAAAGATCATACACATGTATGTCTGTATTGCTTTTCTTTCCATCCATATTCTATGTGAACAAGCAGGTCAGGCTTGGCTGCCCTTTCTGGGGTTGGTCCATATACAGCTGGCCATGTAGTGGAACATTAAGGAAGACAAAATATGCATTCAAACGCTTTTAAGAGTAATGACTAGTGAATTGGATTCATGCAAGTATTTCCCCTCAACATCTTTTAGATAACTTGTGCTCTCCCTCTGGTAGCTTGGCACAGAGCAGTCAGGCTTATCTAAAGAGGCAACGTGTAAAATATTTGTGCAATACAGTGATTACAGTAGCACAGTGCAAACACCACAAAAGACTCCACACCAGTTTAGGAACATAAAGAATATTTATCTGATTTAAATAAGACCAAAACGACAAAAATCCAAATGGAACTTGTCAAGATATAGACATTTAAAATATGTATGGAAATCAGTATACAGGGAGGCGCTTGCCAAGAAAATATTTAAATATATATCTGGATATATATAATAGAACAAGAATTTGATTTGCACGTGAGATAAAAAATGTGTGTTGGAAAGCGTTTCCCGGGGAGGCTGCGGAGTGTGCTCCCGTCCACCCTGGGGCCCACCTTTCCCAGAATTAGGCCGAGCAAGAGCAGAGAGGCCCTGCCTGGCAGGGTCTCGCACCTAGGATCGCACGCGCTGCGCTTACTCTCTCTTCGGATAGAGGGACACCACACAGTAGGTCGTTTATAAGGTAATAAGTCTTTATCGGTAGTTGTCAGGGATCTTTATGATCCGGTAAGCAGGTACCAAAGTAAATGCCACAAGCGGCAGCGATCTTGTGATGAGGGAAAAAGGGGGTAGCGGGACAGTCTTTGAATCAGTGTCTCTGCGAGTTATCCGGCGCCCAGCTCTCAATCCTCGAGCTGAGGGGATGTTGCTTCTCTCGGCGATCTCTACCGATCTTCTTGGAGGAACGGGCCGCGAGTCACTCAGCAGGCACCGGAGGGTCTTAGTTCAGGGAGCCGCTACGGCGTCAGCAGGGCTCAGATGGATCAGAGTTCGGGGAGCCGCGACGGCGTCAGCAGGGCTCAGATGGTCTCAGGGTTCGGGGAGCCGCGACGGCGTCAGCAGGGCTCAGATGGTTTCAGAGTTCGGGGAGCCGCAACAGCGTCCGCAGGGCTCAGGTGGTTTCAGAGTTCGGATAGCGATCTTCTGTTCGGTGAGCGATCGAGCCGCGACCAGGTCAGCAGGCTCTCGTCAGTCCAGGTCTTCTCTGCCTCTCGTACCTTCAGCACCCCTTGTTATACTCCCCTTCCTCTTTGAAGTCCGGGGTCCTCGCGGAGAGGGGTCTGGTGCCTGGGGGCGGTGTGTCGGGGTTTCCTGTCGCTCAGCCCCTTGATCTGTTCAGATGTGTCCGGGAGGGACTCCAGACGCCCAGCAGGAGAGGCGCCCGCTCACCGGGGGCCTGGTGGCCGATCGAAACCTCCCTCGGGGAAGAGACCAGAGGTGTGACAGAGTCGGAGCCTCTCGGTCTGGTTTGGGGGGGGTGTCGTTCTCCCTCGGCCGGGCATGCGTGTTGGGGATCTGTTCGGCCCTCGGGATGTTGGTCCACGGAAGCCGAAAGGCCGTGCCCACGAGGTTCGGCGTGTTTGTAGTGTGACTTGCTGGTCGGGAGGGCCCACGCCACGAGGCCGGTCTCACACGTGCCCCCCCCAGCTGAAATGCGGGGAGAACTACCCATCCACTTGGGAGTTCTCCTCGCTGAAGCGGAAGAATCGGGACAGGCCGTCCGCGTTGGCGTGGTCAGTCCCGGGGCGATGTTCCACAGTGAAATCCATCCCCTGGAGAGAGATGGACCAGCGTAGCAGCTTTGGGTTTTCCCCTCGCATCTGCATCAACCACCGCAGGGGTCGATGATCCGTTTGCACTCGGAAGTGTGTTCCGAACAGGTAGGGCCGTAGCTTTTTGAGGGCCCAGACTACGGCGAACGTCTCTCGTTCAATCGTGCTCCACCGCTGTTCCCGGGGCAGCAACCTTCTGCTGATGAAGGCGATGGGCTGATCTATGCCTTTGTTGTCATATTGCGAGAGGACTGCCCCGATGCCGTGCTCCGAGGCGTCCGTCTGGACCACAAACTCCTGGGTGTAGTCGGGTGCTTTGAGTACCGGAGCCGCGCACATTGCGGCCTTTAGGGTGTCGAACGCCTTCTGGCAGGCAGGAGTCCAGTGTATTTTCTTGGGGTGTTTCTTGGAGGTTAGTTCTGTGAGAGGGCCGGCGATGCTGCCATAGTTTTTAATGAACCTACGGTAGTAGCCGGTGAGGCCCAGGAAGGCTCGGACTTCCGTTTGGGTTGTAGGGGGTTCCCAAGACAAGATGGCGTCGATCTTCGGCTGGAGGGGGGCGACCTGCCCACTCCCCACCTGGTGCCCCAGATAAGTTACGGAGCCGTGCCCAATCTGACATTTGCTAGCTTTGATGGTGAGGCCGCCCGGCGCAGAGCCAGCAGGACTTGACGGAGGTGCTGGAGGTGCTCGGTCCATTGGGAGCTGAAGACTGCTATGTCGTCAAGGTATGCCGCGCTGAACCCCTCTAGTCCGGCCAGGACCCTGTTCACCAGCCGCTGGAAGGTGGCCGGGGCATTTTTCATTCCGAACGGCATCACTCTAAAGCGGTAGTGCCCATCTGGAGTGGAGAAGGCGGAGCGCTCCTTGGCTCCCTCGGTGAGGGCAATCTGCCAGTACCCACTGGTCAGGTCGAAGGTGCTGAGGTAGCAGGCGGCCCCAAGGCGGTCAATGAGTTCGTCGGCACGGGGGATAGGATGAGCGTCTGCTCGGGTGACCGCATTGAGGCCTCGGTAGTCCACGCAGAATCTCAGCTCGGGGGCAACACCCGGAGTAGTCGCTTTCGGAACCAGGACTACCGGGCTGGCCCAAGGGCTGTCGGAGGGTTCAATCACCCTGAGGTCTAACATCTTTGCTACCTCGGTCTGGATGCAGGTCCAGACAAAATCAGGGACCCGGTAGGCCCGATGTCTCACGGGCGGGCTGTCTCCGGTGTCCACGTCGTGGACACACCAGCTGGTGACCCCAGGGGTCAGGGAGAAGAGATCCGCGAACTGCCCTAGTAGCTGGCGGCAGTCGTCGGTCTGTTGGGCTGTGAGGGCGGTCGACAGTCTCACTCCTTCCACGGATCCATCGGTTTCCTTCACCCCCAGGGGGTCTGGGAGGGGCTCGGTGTCTTCTTCGGCCCCATCGTCGGTGGCTAGGAGTGGACTTAATTCGGTCCGTACAAAGTGGGGCTTGAGGCGGTTTACGTGGAGAACCCGGAGGGGGTTCCGCGGGGACTGCACATCGATGAGATAGGTGACTTGGCTCTTCCGCTCGATCACCTTGTAGGGCCCAGTCCATTTATCTTGGAGAGCGCAGGGTCTCACCGGGGCCATGACCCAGACTTGTTGGCCCGGCTGAAACTCGATCAGCGTAGCATTCTGGTCATTCCAGCGCTTCATCTCTTCTTGACTGGCCTCAAGGTTTGCTTCTGCAAGTGCCCTGAATTTTCGGGTCTGGTTGCGGAGCGCCAAGATGTAACGGAACACGTCCAGAGGGGTCCCCCGGGGGGTCGCTTCCCACCCCTCTTTGACCAGGCTCAGGGGTCCTCGGACGGGGTGTCCGTATAACAGTTCGAATGGGCTAAATCCCAGGGATTTTTGGGGAACCTCCCGGTAGGCGAACAGGAGACATGGGAGGAGGACGTCCCACCTCCGGCGTAGGGGTTCCTTGAGGCCCATGATCATCCCCTTCAATGTCTTGTTAAAGCGCTCGACTAGGCCGTTTCCTTGGGGGTGGTACGGGGTGGTGAATTTGTATGATACTCCGCACTGCTGCCAGAGGGACTTCATATAGCGGGAGATAAAGTTTGTGCCCCGGTCACTCACGACTTCGCGGGGGAACCCCATGCGGGAGAAGATCCCCATCAAGGCCCGGCCCACCACGGGGGCCGTCACGGTGCGGAGAGGGATGGCTTCGGGGTAATGGGTGGCATGGTCCACCAGGACGAGGATGAATCGGTGGCCCTGGGCGGTCTTGGGGTCCAGGGGTCCGACAATGTCGATTCCTACCCGCTCAAAAGGGGTACTGACAACGGGGAAGGGTTGGAGCGGAGCCTTGCGCTTGCCCCCACTCTTTCCGCTGGCCTGGCACGTGGGGCAGGACTTGCAGTGGGCCTCCACATTTGCTCGCATCTTGGGCCAATAGAAGTGGGTGACGAGTCGCTGGTAGGTCTTATCCTGGCCTAAGTGTCCGGTCAGGGGTACATCATGGGCCAGGCCCAGGAGAAGATTTCGGAAGCGTAGGGGTACGACTAGTACTCGGGCCGATCCCAACTCGGCCGACTTCTGTTCGCTGTAAAGCAGTCCGTTTTCCCAGTATACCCAGTGGGTGCCAGTCCGGTCGCCGGCTGCTTGGGCCTCGGCCTGTTGTCGGGGCCCAATGAGGGACGGGCAGGTGGATTGTTCTTGGCAGAACTCTTCACGGGAGGGGCCCCCTTCGCAGGGCCACGGGGCCAGTTCTGTCAAGTCCCTGAGTTTGGTCAGGGCTTCGGGGTCGGAAGGCCCGGATTCTGCGCCGGGAGCGGTTGGTTCGTCCAGAAGGGGGTCGTTGGCCTCTGGTGGTGTATCCTGGCTCTCGGGGATAGTGGCGTAGCTCAGGGGCCTGGCCTCTCCCCCCTCGGAGGAAGGCGCCCGGAGAGTCATCGAGCGCGTGGTGGCGCATACCCACTCGGGTAGGCCCATCATCTCGAGGTGGGCCCTTCGTTCCACTTGTCCCCACGGGGAGTTCTCCAGGTCGTTGCCCAGGAGGCAGTCCACGGGCTGGGAGGTTCGGACCGCTACTTTTAACTTGCCGGTGACTCCCCCCCATTCGAAGGGGACTAGGGCCATCTGGCAGAGGCTCTCGGAATTGTCTGATGATATGACGGGGCAAAAGGCGTCAGGCAGGATCTGATCCTCGGAAATCAGGTGGCAATGGACCGCCGTGACACTCGCCCCCGTGTCCCGGAGCCCCTCGATGCGGTGACCGTTGACCGTTACCTGCTGTCGGTACTTCTTTGTGTTGGCGGGCAGGGGCGTTCCGGGGACCATCTCCCAGTCCCCTAGGGAGACCAAGGCCATGGCGGCTGGTTCCCATTCTTCGGAGTCTTCCACCTCTTCTCCCAGGGCTACAGAGGCCATCTGTCGAGCCGGCGGGGTTGTGGTGGCGGCCCGCTGAGGGTCACTGGCATAGTGTCCGGTCTGCTGGCAGCGGAAACAGGTGATGCTTCCTCGGGGCCCCGGCCTCCCGGGTGGCCCTGTGCTGGCCGGAGGTGGAGCGGGAAAAGGTGGAGATTGTCCTCTGGGAGGGCTGAGTGGGGATCCCCCCGGGAGCTCCCTTGGCCGGCCTTGGTTCCCCCCGCCCCTCTGGTGGGGGGGTCCCTGACTATGGCGACCGTAGTCTCCCACGGGCCCCCGGGAGGTCCGGGTGTTCACCCACCGGTCAGCCTCGACGGCCAGTTTCCGAGGGTCTGTGAGTTTGCTATCCAGGAGGTGCTGGCGCAGCTCTACGAAGCAATTAGCGGCCAAGTGTTCCCATGCGATTAGGTCGAACAGCTCCTCAAAGGTGGAGACCTTGCTGCCCTTGATCCATCCGTCCAAGGCCCGGCTGTAAAAGTTCACGTACTCCACCCAGGTGGTACCGGGTATCTTTTTGCAGTCTCTAAACCGTTGCCGGTACATTTCAGGGGTGAGCCCATATCTGGCTACCAGGGCCTCTTTCATGTGACTGTAGGAGTTCATTACCGTGGAGGGCAGGTCCAGCAGGGTATCTCTCCCCTCACTCAGGAACCGGCCCCACAGCCCAGCCCCCCAGTCTTTCTGCGGGACTCGGTGGGAGGTCATGGCGACTTCGTAGGCCTTTAACCACTGCTGAATGTCGTCGTTCTTATAATATTCTCTCACCACATCCTTGGGGATGTGGACCTTCGGTTCCACGGTGGAGGAGATGGGTTGAGTTTCCGAGGGTCGGGCCTCCGCCCTCTTGGCCTGGAGCTCGATTTCTTTTAGGCTACGTTCGTGCTCTAGTTGGAGTTTCTTTTCTTCGTGTTCTCTCTGTCGTTTCTTTTCCTCTAGTTCTCCTTGTAGGCGTAACTGTTCCACCGCCAGTTTTTTCTCGGCCAGTTTTATCTCTCCTTCGATTTTTAGTTTTGCTAGTTCCAGTTCGTGGTTGCGACCTCTTTCTCGGTCCGCTAGTTCCTCAGGGGATAGGCCCCCCCTCGGGGGCGCCGTTCCTCCCCGGGCTGCTTCGTGGTTCGTTGGGGGTTTCTCCTTCTGTTCGTGTCCGGGGAGCTTCGGCCTCGACCCAGGTTTTTAATGCCCCCTGGAAATTCCTCTTTCGTGCTCAGTCCGGTGGTAGTGATTCCAAAGTCTTTGCAAAATTGTTTCAGTTCTCGGTGCGTATAAGATTCTAACTGGTCTCTTTGAAATGCCGTGCTTGGGTTGGTGCCTGCGGCACGTAGGGAAGTTTCTCCTTCCATTCTTCTCGGTAGTGCGTCAGCCGTCTACTGCACGATCTCTAGGTGTTGGCTCGGATCCCGTCATCTGCCACCAAATGTTGGAAAGCGTTTCCCGGGGAGGCTGCGGAGTGTGCTCCCGTCCACCCTGGCGCCCACCTTTCCCAGAATTAGGCCGAGCAAGAGCAGAGAGGCCCTGCCTGGCAGGGTCTCGCACCTAGGATCGCACGCGCTGCGCTTACTCTCTCTTCGGATAGAGGGACACCACACAGTAGGTCGTTTATAAGGTAATAAGTCTATCGGTAGTTGTCAGGGATCTTTATGATCCGGTAAGCAGGTACCAAAGTAAATGCCACAAGCGGCAGCGATCTTGTGATGAGGGAAAAAGGGGGTAGCGGGACAGTCTTTGAATCAGTGTCTCTGCGAGTTATCCGGCGCCCAGCTCTCAATCCTCGAGCTGAGGGGATGTTGCTTCTCTCGGCGATCTCTACCGATCTTCTTGGAGGAACGGGCCGCGAGTCACTCAGCAGGCACCGGAGGGTCTTAGTTCAGGGAGCCGCGACGGCGTCAGCAGGGCTCAGATGGATCAGAGTTCGGGGAGCCGCGACGGCGTCAGCAGGGCTCAGATGGTCTCAGGGTTCGGGGAGCCGCGATGGCGTCAGCAGGGCTCAGATGGTTTCAGAGTTCGGGGAGCCGCGACAGCGTCCGCAGGGCTCAGGTGGTTTCAGAGTTCGGATAGCGATCTTCTGTTCGGTGAGCGATCGAGCCGCGACCAGGTCAGCAGGCTCTCGTCAGTCCAGGTCTTCTCTGCCTCTCGTCCCTTCAGCACCCCTTGTTATACTCCCCTTCCTCTTTGAAGTCCGGGGTCCTCGCGGAGAGGGGTCTGGTGCCTGGGGGCGGTGTGTCGGGGTTTCCTGTCGCTCAGCCCCTTGATCTGTTCAGATGTGTCCGGGAGGGACTCCAGACGCCCACCAGGAGAGGCGCCCGCTCACCGGGGGCCTGGTGGCCGATCGAAACCTCCCTCGGGGAAGAGACCAGAGGTGTGACAGAGTCGGCGCCTCTCGGTCTGGTTTGGGGGGGGTGTCGTTCTCCCTCGGCCGGGCATGCGTGTTGGGGATCTGTTCGGCCCTCGGGATGTTGGTCCACGGAAGCTGAAAGGCCGTGCCCACGAGGTTCGGCGTGTTTGTAGTGTGACTTGCTGGTCGGGAGGGCCCACGCCACGAGGCCGGTCTCACAATGTGTAACCTCTAACTAATAAATGCATGTACAACTCAATGTGAGAATGATGTTTATTAACATATCTTTCACTTTTGTGTACTAGATAGAGATGTGCCTGCAACTTCAGGCCCGCAATTTAGAATATTGGGCCAAATGGCCTGTCTGACTTTATCAATTTTACCACTCCAAGCATGCAAACTGATTTGATAGTGATATTTGTTTCGCTAATAGGGTTTATGAAAACTCACAAGGGCAACGAGGAAAATACCACTTTACTAATAAAAAGTTGGATCATACCATATAGTGACCCATAGCAAGAATTTGTCTGCCTGGGTTCATCGCTAAAGGTACGTTTACTTTTAACAGATTTTATATTTATTCTCTCTCAATTTTATTAGTCTCTCTGCTGGAATATTGTATTTCATCATTCTGATAGGTTTCAAAGTGCAAGTTTTCCAGAAAATAATTGACGGCACTCACAATACATATATCATCATAGACTTAAAGCTGAGAGGAGCTGAAAACGGAGGTATGTGGACATTAATAAATAATAGTCGCCAAATAGCTTTCGCCCATAGGTATAGATGAGCACACCACAAAGATTATGGCATTAAGAGGTTTGATAATCCCATTTAAGGATTGATATTGACTTTGCTAAACTAGTTGGTTACAGTAAGAAAATGAAGTGGGGCCTTCTCTATGTGAAAACATCAAAATGATGGTTGTAAATACAGTACAGAGGATCCTCAGTTTTTAAATAAGAAGAACCAACATTTAAACATTTTTATTCAGCATTTGGTTTACTTTGAAGCCAAAAGAAGATGTCAAATGAGACTGTTTTTGTTAAATAGGTTATGTAAAAGGACTGTTATAGATTTGGATTGTGTCACATGTGGGGTGTGTTTAATGCAGGCAACAATATTTCTGTATGTTTTAGGATTAGTGTAATTGGATTTATTTGTACACATTTTAAATATAGTTTTTGCATTTATATGTATTTTGTAGCCCTGAAGAAGTCTGTGAGGGCAAAACGCATTGGCTACTGCTTTTTAAAGAAATTAATAAAAAGAAGAAGAATATGAACAAAATAATTAATATCTGAATATTTCTTTAAGATTCTGATTATGTGCTTTGTATATGAAATGCCAAAAGATGTGTGCTGGTCTTTCAAGAATGCGAAGAATAAGAGAGTGGAACCATCTAAATTTGTTTTTGTTTGGAGTTTTCTCCACTGGAAGTTGAAAGAGGTTGAACGTCTGGTTCTGTGCACCATTAGAATTGTGTTAAACTATTTTCACTGTGGTGGTAGGTGCCGTATCATTTTGCCTCAACCCCTTCTGTATCTGTTTGCTTCAGGCATCTGTGCGTTTTGATTCAAGTATTTATGGGAAGTTTCTTAGGATTACAACAATCCCCGTTGGAGATCAATAGACGGACTCCTTACATATTGGAGCAGGAAGAAAACAGTGCTGCAAATCTCCTTAGAATGGATTTGTTTGGAAAAAGGGGCACAAATTCAGTGTGCACATAGGAGACCTCGCTCGGTCCCTCGCGGCCATGAACTCCCAATTTCAGCTGCCCGGAAGAGCGCAATGTGGCTAAAGGGTCAACAGTACCTTCCTTCTAGGCATGCAGAGGTTGAAGCCCTGCGGTTCAGGAGCACGTCACCAGAGGTCTCCTCAAGCGAGAAGGAGCTGCGGCGTTACCCTCATGTGACTGTCCTCAGTGGTCCGATAACCAAATGGCAAATGTCAGTGTAGTTCTCCTTTGAGACTACAGGAGTGTAGTCTACGTCGGTGCACAGCGTTCACTCATCTGACACGCCAGCCTCAGAAGACACTCTTGTTGCTTCGGCAAGCTCTTTGGTTGCTCCGGCAACATGAGGGCAAAGGAGCCACGCTTTCCCTGGGTGCTGTGTGTCTCGTCAGCAGCAGAGTCAGCAGCTGTAGGCGGCAAACGCCGGAATGTCGTGTGTATAGGTGGCGAAGTAGCCCAGAAAGGAGGTGCATGCATTGGGTGCAACTAAGCATGGAGTGCAGGGCTCACCTGAAGCTTGGGGCACTTGCTGGACAGAAAAGTTGTAATCTCTGATTCTGAAGAGGGATCCACTGTCATGTGGTTGCTGGTAAATTCTTTGATGGCCCTGAGACTTTGAGAAACAGGGGGTAAGCCAAAAAGCCCATGGTGTTCTTGGGTTTAAAGGTTGTAGAGGGCAGGTTTAATTCTCCTTCACTACAAGAGGCAGCAGACAGCACAGTAGAGCAAGTTTCAAAGTGGCAGTCCCTCTTGGCAGCACAGCAATCAGCAGGCAGAAGGTCAGCAAAGTAACAGTCCCTCCTGGCAGCACAGCTCCTTTTCATTGCAGAGTCTCAGGATCCAAAGGTTTGCTGATTTGGGGGTATCATAGGTCCAGCACTTATACCCAATGTGACTTTGAAGTGGGGTAGATATTAAAGAGGCCTTTGAACCTCACAAGGTCCCTGCCCTTCCTTCCCTGGTTCCAGACACACTACAGGGGGGTATTCAGCTCTTTGTTGGGCGGGGGCAGGCACAGCCCTATTTAGGCCCAAGTGGCAGCTCCAGGAAGGCCCATGAGCCTAGTGAAAGGCCCTTAAGATTGAAATGTTACACTCTGCTCCCTTTGTGTGACTGTCTCGAGGGAATACACAATGCCCAGCACTCACCCTAACGCAGAAGTGTATTCAGAGACAGGCAGACACACAGAATGGTTAAAGTAAGAAAATGCCAACTTCCTAAAAGTGGCATTTCAGACCTGCAATTTAAAATCCAACTTTACTAAAATATGCGTTTTTATATTGTGAGCCCAGAGACCCAAAACTCCACTTTTCTATTTGCTCCCAATTGGAAATTACACTTAAAATAAGGTCTCCATGTTAATCTAAAGAAGAGATAGGCCTCGCAGTAGTGAAAAATGAATTTAGCAGTTTTTCGCTACCAGGACATGTAAAACTCAAAAGTACATGTCCTAACTTTTAAATATACTGCACACTGCCCTTGGGGTTGCCTAGGGCAGCCTGCCTTATGGGTGACTTATATGTAATAAAAGGGGAAGATTTGGGCGTGGCAAGTAGTTTAACTTGCCAGGTCGAAATGGTAGTTTAAAACTGCACACACTGGCTCTGCAATGGTAGGCCTGAGCCATGTTTAAAGGGCTACTGAGGGCTGGCACAATCAGTGCTGCAGGTCCACCAGTAGCATTTAATTTACAGGCCCTGGGCACATATAGTACACTTTACTAAGGACTTATGAGTACATTAAGTACGCCAATTGTGGATAAGCCAAAGTTACCATATTTAGAGTGCAGAGCATGTGCACTTTAGCACTGGTTAGCAGTGGTAAAGTGCACAGAGTCCAAGAGCCAACAAAAACGAGATCAGAGAAAAGGGAGGAGAAAGGCAAAAACTTTTGGGATGACTCTGTGTGAAGGGCCAGGTTCAGCACAACCCACTTCCAGCGTAAAGCCAGGGTGCACTGATCAATACCTTGATGAACTTCCCTGCTTAGGTTCATTGAACATGGGCAATGGCCCACTACTGCAGCGGCACTTGCCAGTTTTTTCATTCATCTCTGAACCCAGTTGGATCCCTCTGCCTATACTCTCAGGTCTCACTGTACTGAACCATGGGAACCCTTCTCCTCAGCTGTGGACCCCATCTGTGAAGCACCTAACCTTACTTTGCTCACAGATTCATCCCAGTAGGCAGACAATACCACCATGGCCAACAGTGTGATAAGGGCCATTCCACCCCTTGGGTCTGACTTCTGTCCCCAGGCTCGGGAAAACTCTGACCACAAGGAGAACAACCAACAGAGGCCAATGACAGCTATCAGTGGCAAGAGCCAGGCCCCAGGCCATCCAGGGGCCTACAACCTCTGTGGTTTGTCAAAGTGGTGGACAGTAGTCCCAGGTGCCTTACACCCTTTTCCCACTTCACCAACCACCAGTTAAGGGGGTGGTATCCTGACATTGGTCCTTAAACCCATGGTCTGTACATTTAGGCTGAACATGTAGCTGACAAGCAAGGACTTCCAGGGGAGTACCCCTACCGGCCTCAAGGTAAACACACTCTGGGCGTGTTGTGCAAGAGTCTGCCTAGCACAGGTCCCCAGAACTCTGTTCCTGTGACAGTCCATGGAGGCCCCCAAGGCCAAAAGTGGCTTCACCATGGTCCGTTTTGAGGTTTCTCTGATCTCAGAGTTGACACCTCCTTACCCACTTGTCCTCCCACTGGAGACTGATACCCCCTCTTACCCCTTCATCTGGTCTTCTGCACCCTCCTCTGTGGAGTGGTACTGCCAGAAACCAAAACTGATTGGATGCTTGTGGCAGCTGCCTCCCAAGGTTTTCCTGACACTGTGGGACTCTCATCAGTGTATGGTCCCCTGGTACAGACCAGGCCCCCCTTCTTGTGCCCAATGTGTGAGCAATCCAAGCACTGGGGCTGGAAATTGAGCACCCTGGGACTCTGTCCTCCCCCACCCATTGTCCTCCACTACTACACTGGGACCTGTCTGGGTCACTGTGACCCTTCCCCTCACTCTGTGGGGAAAACCTGAGCCGCTATCTTTAGGATCACTCCCCAATGGCTTCTCAGACATTCTGATACTCACCCAGAAGTCTGCCTCCTTAGCAAGCTCCCTGGGGTCAGAGAACTTACAATTCACCAGGTTTTGGCATATATCCGGAAAACAGTGACTGAACATATGCTCGGTAGCATTCAAATTGTACAGCCCCACAAATAGGTTCACAATTGAACCCTTCACCCAACCATCCAGTGCCTAGCAAAAGCGAACCACAAAATCCTGCCAAGACCAGCAAGACAGCTTCATACTGCCCCTGAACCTCAACCTGCTCTCTTGTGGAGGGTGAAGCCATATCTCTTGACCAGATCCTTTAAACTCAGTTCATGAGCCCACAAGATCTTTCTTTCTTCAATGATTCTCTCAGTCTCAGCTGCATTCATGGCAAGATTTTCCTTGGCTACATCTCTCTCAGCCTCATCCCTCCTCTACTCCACCAGGGCTTTGTCAGCTTCAACTCTTCTTTCCTCTGCAGCCTGTTGAGACAGCTGCAAGTCCCTCTCAGCCTGTCTGTCCTTAAACTCCTTAGGAGACATGGTGTGTGAATAGACACTGCTCCCAGCAGTAGATCCAGGAGCAGACTCCCTCTTGGTGGGCTCCCCCTTTCCTCTGGAGCCTCTGCCCAGTCATATTTCTCCTCCACTTCCTCCTTTTCAGGGCAACTGCTCTCTTGGGCCTCTGGTTTGATATCCAGGAGGTTTCAATGTGTTGCATCCTTTAGATTTCCAGAGGGGTCCTCCCCAGAGTCATCTGTTTGTGCTACCAGCCAGCGTGATCCCTCATAATTATACAGGGCTGTCTGATGATCCTGTCTTGTGGATTTCTTCTTCATCGCCAGCCCCCTCTCCTTGCAGAAATCTTTCAGCTCCTTCATAGTGTAGTATGATAGGTGTCAGAAATGTATTTTCATTCTGATAAGGCCTCCCAGATGCAACAATCAAACAGAGTTTCAAGTTGATGAAGACGGAGCAGGACTACATTTTGGAAAAATGACCAATTGAATGAAAAAGGAGACACATTTAATGGTCTTAAATGTGGATAATAGTTTACACCAAATTACTGTAAGATACTGCACAAACACAAGTCCTATCCTTACCGCTGATCACGAATGTTAAAAATGGGATTTCTTGTTGGCTAAGGTTTGCACCCAAGCCAGACAGAACCCACCACTCTAGTCAGGGTAAGCTAGATACACAATAAAAATTATCTGTGCTCACCCTCTGGTAGTTTGGCACAGAGAAGTCAAGCTTATCTAACAAGGCAATGTGTACATTATTTGTTCAACACAATGATTACCACAAAAAGACTCCGTGCCAGTTTAAAAAAAATAAAGAATATTTATATGATTTAAATAAGACAAAAACTAAAAACATCCAACTGGCACTTGTCAAGATTCAGGCATTTAAAACATGTATGCACATCAGTATACATGGAATCGTCTGTGCACTTCTGTTCAAGTATTTACTGTACGTTTCTTGGGATTACAATGATCCCTGTCGGGAATCGACAGATGAACTCCTTACACCTTGGCGCAGGAAGAAAACATTTCCACGAGTCCTTTGAATGGTTCTAGTTTTTAAAAAGGGCACAAACTCAGTGTTTGCCACCCATACTGTAGGCCCTAGGTAACGCTTAGGGCAGGGTGCTGTGTAAATGAAAGGTAGGGCATGTATTGGTATATTTTGCATGTCCTGGTTGTGACAAATTTTGTTTTCCACTAGTGTGAGGCCTACTCTTCTCCTAGGTTAGCATTGGGAACTCCTTAATACACTTTTAAAGTGCAATTCTTGATCAGTGAAGAGTAGATTTTTCAGGTTTCATGTTTGGAATGGTAAGTTATTTATTTATTTACTTTATAGTATTTCTAAAGCGCATTCGACTACAAGGAATCAACACGCTATAAATGGAGGTCAACAGGAGGACCAGTGGCAGCCCTGAACATGCAAACCCAAAGTCTTAGTCCATAGGTGAAAGCCTAATCTGTAAGTTTTGAGTTGCTTACTAAACAATCGGTGTGAGCTCAGGCTCCTAATCTTTTCTGGAAGGGAATTACACAGTCTGGCCGCTGCCACCATGAAGGAACGTTACCCCCACCTAGCTTTCTTACATCATGGGAAAAATGCCTTATGCCACCCTGCTGATCTCGGAGGTCTCCTGGGAGCATACCTATTCAGAGCAGTGCTAAAATAGCTTGGTCCCTGAGAATAAAAAGGGATTTGTGTGTTGGGAAAAGTGCTTCAAAGGACACTTGTTTCTTTACTGGTAGCCAAGGAAGACATTTCAAGCCTTACCTTACTGAAACATGTTTGGGTACACCTAAGACCAGGCATGCAGGCGCAATTTGAATGATTTGAAGCTTATTTAGTGAAGATTTATTGATATTTAAATAAAGGGCATTGCAGTAGTCTAAACGTGAGATGATGAGGCCAATAACAGCTGAATTCTGCAGTTTTTCCATAAGAAAAGGCATTATTTTCTTCAATATTCAATCATCCATAACCTGGATCTTACCGTAAAGTGAAGCTGTTATCAAACATAACACCCAGGTTTTTAGCTGCCGCTACTGAAATAGGCAGAGTACCACAAGTGTCAGGCCGCCAATGCTTCTTCCAAATACAGCCATCAACTCAAAACACGACTATCTTGGTTTTCTCACGATTCATTATCATAACATAACATAACATGTGTATTTGTAAAGCACGCGTATCACCCAATAGTATCAAGGCGCTAAATAACATATGTTTATTGTTACCCAACTCAGTGGTACTCATTTTATCGACCTCAGATGGATGAAAGGCTGAGTGGACCAGCCAGGACAAATCTTCCTTACTGGTAAAGTTGGATGTGGCATTACAATTTTAGAAATGCCACTTTTTCAAATTCTATGTGGTTATGCGTCTGTGTGATTTACAGCCTGTCTCCAATACATGTCTAGGCTGGGTGACAGCTACACTTTGTGCATTCCCTGTAGACAGCCACAACATTGGAAGGATAGGAGTGTCTGAGTACACATCTACATACATCTGCATTCAGATGGCCTTGCCTGGGCAGGATGGAAGGAAGGGGCTAACACTTCACTTGAAAAGGCAGTGTCCTGTCCCCACACCAAGGACTGATTACCTCCCACAGATAGCCTGCCAAACAGTTCTGGGTTGAAAGGGATACTTGTGCACACCAGACAGCTTAGAAGTCACCCCCATATCAAGGGCACTTTTGGGTATAAGTACTGGGTCTTTGACCCCCTCAAATTAGACACTCCTGTACCTGTAACTGAAGCCCTGTCAGAAGAACTGTTGTGCTGCTTAAAGGACTCAACTGACCTGCTAACCTTGAAGGCCTGCTTTTCTGCTTGTTGCCCTGCTGCCTGTTGTTCTCTGACTCTGCTGAAGGAGAGTTTTACTCTGCCTTTACTCCAAGTGACTTGCCTCCTATTGCTTGGGACTTAGGGATATCAAAGTCTCTACCCTTGTGCCTGGCTCACTGGAAGTCGCCCAGATACTTGCAACACAAATTCTGACGCATCTCCTGTCTGCATGTAGCAGAACCAGTGCATCGACCCGGTTGTGGGAGTAAAATAGGCCCATCGCAAAGGAACCAGTACTTTGCTTCTAGAGATCGACACATCGTACAGTGTATCGCCACCACTACAGCTTGGTGAGATCGACTCATCCCCTCAACTGCATGGCAGAGTCCAGCGCATCACTAAATGCCTCTCAACTCTGGCTCTCGACTTCGGAACGGACTCATCGCCTGCACTGTGCGGAGAAAATCGATGCATCCTGCACTTCCGGACCTTGGCATAGACACATCTTGCTGTTTGAGACCAAAAAAGGTTCTTAGTTCATCGGAGCCTGCAGCCGGCCAGTACTTAATCGCGGTCAGCCTGATATTTCACTTTGCCCCGGTCCAGTGCTAGTTGCTTCTAAGCACTGTACTGCATTTATACCTTTAAAATTCAATATCTCAACTTCTGCATATTGGTTTTGTGTTGTTCTGGTCTTGTTTTGTTCAGAATATTTTTTAAACCTTTGTGGAGTCATTTTGTGGTGTATTCATTGTGGTACTTTGTGTGTTGCACAAATACTTTACACATTGCCTCTTCATATAAGCCTGACTGCTCAGTGCCAATCTACCAGAGGATGAGCACAGGCTATCGTTTAGTGTGCATCTAGCTAACCCTGATTAGAGTGGTGGTTCCTGCCTAGCTTGGGTGCACACCTCAGCCACCAAGAAACCCATTTCTAACAATGGGTTTACGACCAGGTCTGATAGTAAAAAGCTTACCCCAGACAAAAGCTCTAAAATGATTGAATGTCCATACACAAGCCAAAGTTTACTTTGAATGGTAAATATGTTTCTACTGTAGGAGAAATAGATCTGGAAGCATATGCAATAAGACATTCTTTTTTTTTTTTTAAATATTTTTATTGTGCATCACACTTAGATTACAGGTACATATCGCATTGATTTATCATATTATGAACATTGCTATACATTCAGTGTTCCGATACTGAGTACACAAATTCCATCCACCACATCTGGTAAGTTCAACAAGTCCAGCTAGTACAATAGTTACAAGCGAGCGAGGTAACCAAACCATTACCCCCTGCAGTATGTATAATTTCTGCTAAATGCGAATCCATATAACACTCATTTCAACCCCCTTCCCACAACTACCCTCCCCCCACCCCACCCAACCAAACAAAGAACCTAGGTGTCTCTGCTTGACCGATGCAATAAGACATTCTTTACGATCATTGCCAACTTGGATTAACGCAGCACCCAAACCATATTTGTTGACATCCGTTAATAATGCTTCTTGTATCAAGGGTCAAACCTTACCAAAGAAGTAACATTCTCAGTTGACTTTTTAAATCTTTAAAATTTCAAATCACATTCAGCATACCATACAAACTTAACCTTATTCTTGAGAAGCTGCCTAATATGATAAGCTTTCTCAGAAAATCTAGGTATATACTTTAAACAGAATTCTGTCAACCGAATGAAGAACCTAACTCCGCCCCTGTTGCCTGGTGCAGGGGCACACTGACTGGCACAAAGAAGGCTTAGGTTTAATGCCCTCAATAGTCATAACATGACCCAAATAAAGAACATTCCAAAAATTCCAGTGTCAGTTCTTTGAATCATGCTCAGATTTCGTATTACGAAAAATAGGGATATCATCCTGAGATAAATTGACCTTCTTTTTAAAATAGCTGGAACATACGTTTTTGAAAAAGATCTGCTGCCAAAGCTAGAGCAAAGGGCATACGCTTGTATTTAAAACAGCCTATGGGAGCTATGAAAGCGGTCAAACATTTGGACTCCACTGTTAAAGAAATCTGATATTATGCAGAGGAAAGATTGAGTGTGGAAACCCACTTATCATTCATGAACATTTTTAGCATTTCATTAGACCGTGGCAAAGGAAATGACTATATTGATATTTAAATGTCAAAGAGTGACACATAGCCTCGGTTTGCTATTTCTACAGTGTGCAACGACTAAGGGAGAAATCCGAGGAGAGTCTGCCACAGGGTCAATAATTTCAGCCTGGACCCATTTTTCTAGTAGTTTTGTAACATCATCCCTTAATGCAAACAGAATATTTCTGACCTTATGTATCTTAGAGCATGCACCTTTCTTCAAGATGATTTTATATTCAAATCCTTGCAGACAAACAGTGTTCTTGCAAAGCACATTAGGGAACTCATCTAACAGTGCATCACCTGTTTTTACACTTTCATCCACAACCAGAGCGTTTTCTTTGCTGTTTGAATAAAGCATAATATGCAATTCTGCTGGTCGCACCACCCTCGAACAAAGGGACGATTTTTTTAAAACATGCAAACTACCATACACATTTATATTTTCAAAAACAAATTTAAACTGGCTTAAACACATGTGTGAATCCTTTACCCACTATGCCCTTCTGGGGGAAAATAGGTGAGTCTAAGTACACATCTACATACATCTGCATTCTGATGGCCTTGCCTGGGTAGGGTGGAAGGGAGGGGCTAACACTTCACTTGAATAGGCAGTGTCCTGTCCCAACACAAAGGACTAATTACCCACCACAGATAGCCTGTCAGGCAGGACTGGGTTGAAAGAGATACTTGTGCACTTCAGAGAGCTGGTTTGAAGTCACCCCCACATCAAAGGCACTTTTGAGTATAAGTACTGGGTGTCTGACCCCTCTCAAATCTGACACTACTGTACTTGTAACTGAAGCTCTGCCAGAATAACTGCAGTGCTGCTTAAAGGAATCAACTGGACTGCTGATCTTGAAGGCCTGCTTTTCTGTTTGTTGCCCTGCTCAACATATTTCTTCCCTACTCTATTAGCCTGAACAGGTCCTGGGCATTCTTCAAGGCGATACTAGAGAAAAGAGAAAGATCCCCCAGTGACGCAACCCTGCAGTTTTTAAAGATGGATGCGTAGCATGCAAAAGATAAGCTTGAGCATGCTAGAAAGATAAGTGTACTTGCTGGGTATTAGAATACCTACACAACATGGTGTCGCCAACGTTGGTTAGGCTCTTATTTAACGGTCAATCTGAGTTGTTCAGTCATGCTTTCTCAGAGACCCCTACTAACTTTTAAAACGGACACGTCCTTAGTATGAAGGGAGCAAATTCCCCTCAGCTGTATAGGTAAACCCTATCAATGAGCTGTATGTTAAACAAGCTTGGAGGATTAGATGTTCCTACATTGTGCATACCATATCTCCATAAAATTAATTTAAATAAAATACTACTTATCTGACAATGACCGAACAAGCTGACGACATTGAAGAACAGGGAGTTGCTCTAAATATTTCAGAGCATTGCAGACAGGTAGGTTTCTATGAAATTACTACAACATGGCCTCCTGGCAACGGGTATAGTTGTTACTGAGGTAATTCAGTTTCCGATCCCGTTCGTATTTAGCCACCATTTTGTGTCATTCCACCATTTTGTGTTGCCCTCACTCAGGCGGCACGGTGAACGAAGTGTTGTTTTCCCTCATCCTACTGCAACGTGTCAAATAACCTCCTGCCTCTGTTTATAGCTGGTGTCAGGGTCCGGCCGACTCCACTAATCCTCGTCTGGTCTGACTGATCCCTGTTTCAACTATCTGTTGGTTCGCACCATTCTTTCCTGACTTTATCTTATCCTCTGGCCTTCTCTATTCTTTACTCGTATTCTCTCATTTCACAACTGTCCTCCGGGGCATACAAATGTGTCCTGCCACCTGCAAGTCGACTTATAAACACTACCACTGATTAACTTGTGGGGAAGGGTGACAAACACAATTGGGAGAGAGGCTTATTTGAGTTACTTAATATCTCGTTTTCACATTCTTCTCATTGGTTAACCCTGTATGCATTGGGAGTGTTCTTTGTGAATATGTGTGTTATAAAAGATTGTGCGCTACGAAGTAAAGGGGCAGTCTCCTCAGAACATACCGAGTGTACTTCTGGGACAACTATACTTAGCTGCAGCTAATAAACCTTATCTTCTACGCCTAACAGAGTGTCCCGTGTCTCTGTTCGACAAAGCAGGTGAACTCAGGAGATTAAGGCGTACCCTGCGCCACCAGGCCCATAAGGTCTTGGTTCTTCAATTGGCGCCCGAACGTGGGCCGGCTTCAGAGGTAGCAGTTCTGCCCGAGGATCGTGAGGAACCCCGCAGGAAAATTCTGGAGGAATCGCGAACCACGTCAAGCGACCCCTGTATGTTGAAGTGGTCCGAAGGTCTTTTGCAGCACGGTTTCTCCTTTCTGACGGCTGCTGACGACTGCTGCCCTGACTGCCGCCCTGCTTTGTTCCCTTTGATGATGTTTGGTATCGCGAGACATTAGACGGGCCTCTGTTGGCGTAAGAAGACACTTAGTTAAGTATTGGTGGGTAGCTCCCACTATTTTGTTTTGATTTGGGTCTTTGATTCGGCTATTGCAAAAGCCGAAGCCGAGGGGTGAGTACGTTTGTGCTATATTATTTGATTTAACCCCTTGATGTTTGTGAACAGTCCAGTGAAATAACGATGCCTGGTCTGAATAAGTTTAGGAAGTTCTGTTGCTTTGGTTGTAATAGGGATTCCCGGCTGGAGGACTCTTGTCCGATTCCTCCGGTTGGAACTCCCACCTATGAGCTTTATTCAAAACATGGTGTCGGCCCCATTGCCTTTAATAAGGCATGGATCCAATACACGAAGAACGATGGCGTTCTACAGTGGCTACAAAATGGTAGTTTTGAGCCTGACATATTAGTCAATTTGGAAGCGATATTGTTCAAAAGACAAGCCCGGCCGGCAATGTTTGACTCTTTCCGCCTCTGGCGTAAGGAAGCCAAACAGAAAGAAATTAAGCAGGCAAAACGAGATACAAAAGCACAAAATATGACGATTATACAGGCTGCCCAGCAGTTTAAAGATAATGAGATTGATAATGCAATGGACATTTCAAAGAGACAGCATCGTATGGCAATAGATAGATGCTAGCCGGTGTTGCCTAATTCCCCTTCTGATAAAAGTAAGGATCTGGAGGAAGACCCTTTGATGTCTCACCTATTGAGATTGCTTCCTTCCTATGTACAAGGTGCTAATGCACCCCCGTTGTTACAACCTGTTCAGTTACCTGTTGTCCCCCCACCTGTTCCGGTTCTTCCACATTTGCCCCTTCCGGTATTGCCACTCCCACCTCTCGTGCCACCGATTCCTTTGTCTCCATCTCCTGAACCTCAATCTTCTTTGCCTTCGGCTCCCCTTATAACTGCCAGTTCCTCTCCTGTATCGCCTAATACCTTGTCCCCTGTCCTTATGTCTAATTCTCCTACTGTGCGCAAAAGAATCTCTGGTTTCTTGTCCCCTTTCTTTGAGACTCTCAACATGTCTCCGGCTTTTCCTCGAAGACAGTCTCATAGTCAACTTCCAGGTTCCGACGAACGGGTGGTATTGGACTCTCTCGCTCGCAAATGGATCGAGAAGGGTCCCCAGTATAGTGTGAAAGATATCATGATCACCTTTCATAAGTGGGAGGCGCCCACGCAGAGATATGTATTTAATGTTATGTGTGACACTCTCGCTAAAGAATGGGAGGATATGGATTTGGGTTTACTTCCCCAGGGTTTGATGGATGTTCAGGCTAATTTCGATAAAGGACTCATTGTGGGTTCTAAGGTTGAGGATGCCGTAAGGACACTTGTTACTTTTAGGTCGTTATTTTCTTCACAAACTTTTCTTGATTCTGATCCTGCTGTTCGGCAGACATTGAAACATTACCCAATGAGAGAGGTTCCTCCGATCTGGAGGGAAGAGGTTGCGCAAGCAGGTAATAATCCAGCTATTCCCGCTCACTTCCAGCGTATATGGGTACATGTCCCCTGGAAGAGATCTGATGTTTTGGCCCTTAAACAATCTTTACCGGATCCCCGTAAAAACCCTGCTGGTTACTATAAAGAATTGTCTCAGACTGTTGATGCCTGTGCTATGAACTTAGCCGATATTGACATGCTGATGGGAAATGTAGTCCCACAAGCGTTATGGGCTCGGATTCGTAGAGAGGATCACGCTCAAGAATTGGGTGGTACATGGAAAGCTATAACTGCCTCGGATAGAGCACAAGTGGGTGGTGCTAAGCCTGATGTTTTGATCACAGAACTCCCTGGTAGGATTATTACTTTAATGAAAACAATGATGCCCGCCTTAAGAGTTAATTGGGATAAATTAGCCGCGTGTAAACAGAAGAAAGATGAGAGTGTCTCCAATTTCTTCACTCGTTTTGAGGAGACGTTTATTGATCACAGTGGTCAGGATATGACTACGGAGGGTGGACAGCGATTATTTGTAGATAAATTCGTATTCAATTTGCTCCCCGAGTTGTCACATAAGTTAAAAGACTCTGAAAGTTCATGGGCTGTTTCTTCTTCGGCTCAGATATTGGCTACTGCTCAATATTACGAAAACAGGGACAAAAAGGAAAAAGACAAGCAAGAGAAGAAGACTAAAGAATTAAAAACAAAGGTTTTCTGCAACAAGCTTATCCTCCTCGCTCTGCTCAGCGCCAGTTTCAACAGCCTCCCCAATTTCAGAGGGTGTTTCAAAAGCCTGAGCCCTATATTCCGCGGCCTTTGTTAGGTCCTAACCAATGCGCCTATTGTAGGGAGGAAGGTCATTTTAAGAATAGCTGCCCGGTTTCATTACAGAGTAATGGAGGACTATCTACTCCACGAGGTCATGGTGGTTCCCAGTTAGCGCCCAGGGGT
Organism: Triturus cristatus; assembly: GCF_964204655.1. Classification (NCBI taxonomy): domain Eukaryota; kingdom Metazoa; phylum Chordata; class Amphibia; order Caudata; family Salamandridae; genus Triturus; species Triturus cristatus. Next base: position 458,869,142 of record NC_140590.1, on the reverse strand, counting down.
AGAGGTCGAGGTATGTCGCCCCAGACACAGCATTCCCTTCCACCTGCACATTCTATGAACTACTTTGATCAGCAAAATACTCAGTCTACACAGTATTACAATGATGATTACTATGTTGAAGGTGAGAATGACGGTTTTCGAGCTAACTAGGACAGCCATAGACAAAGTGAGGGAGTTGTATCGATTTCAGTAGATCAGAATGGGCCTTCTGTTAATGTCACTACAATGGGTGTTTCAGAGCCATTTCTTTTAGATACTGGTGCGATGAGAAGTTCTATTATTCACTCCAAACTCCCTGGGGCATCTTTGTCTGGCTTAACAAACGTATCCGTAGGATTTTCTGGCGCCCCAGTTCATAGCCCGGTCTCTTGTCCTCTGCCTATTTCAATTGGTTCTTATGATTTGGAAGCTCTGCTTCTTTTAACGACTGGTTGCGGCGAAAATCTGTTGGGTTTGGATTTATTGAAAAGATTGCATGCAACGATATATTGTTATCCTTCTGGGGTGCATCTCGTTTTGGGGCAGAAACTGACTTCTCCAATGTATTTGTCTAAAGATCAATTTTCACCTGAATTGCTCTCTCTCCCTGCAACACTTTGGGCTACGGGTCCAAATGATGTTGGTTGTCTAGAGATCCCACCCTATGTTGTTACCCTCAAGCCCAATGCTAAATTGCCACGCATTCCTCAATACAAAATTCCCAATGATGGTGAAAGAGCACTGTTTGCTATTATTTATGATTTGGTTCAGAAGGGTGTGGTCGAGGAGACGAGGGGAAATGTATGCAATAGTCCTGTTCTCCCGGTTCTTAAACTCACTGATCCTTCTCAGCCTCCTGTTTATCGCTTTGTTATTGATCTCCGGAGGTTAATAAAATTGTTGTACCACAGTTTCCTGTTGTTCCAGATATCACTGCCCTGTTAACTATGATACCTGCCTCGGCAGCTTGGTTTTCTGTTATCGATCTGAAAAATGCTTTCTTCAGCATCCCCATTGCTGAAGAGAGTAGGGATATTTTTGGCTTCTCTTTAGGAGGCCGAAGTTTCCGGTTCAAGCGTGCACCCCAAGGCTATTGTGAAAGTCCCTCCATCTATAGCCAAGCTCTGAAATGCCAGCTTGATGCTTTTCCTTTGCCGCCAGGTGCTACCCTTATTCAGTATGTGGATGATTTATTGATTGCTGCTGATTCAGAGGATATTTGTAAAAACGTGACTATTGCACTATTGCGTCACTTGTCTGACCTTCACCATAAGGTTTCACCTTCTAAATTACAATATGCCCGCCAAGAGCTTACCTATCTAGGTCATCTCTTGTCGAAGGAGGGAAGATGACTGACCCCAGAACGTATTCAAGCAATTGCACAAATGTCTGTGCCATCCACACAAAGAGAAGTGCGTGCCTTTCTGGGCATTACCTCTTATTGTAGACAGTGGATTCCAAATTTTTCTTTGTTGGCTAAACCTTTGTTGGCACTCACTTTGAAAGACACACCCCAACCCCTTCCTTGGACTGATGAATGTCAGAAGAGTTTTTCTGATTTACGTGCTGCCCTGTGCTCTGCTCCTGTGTCGGGTACTCCGAATTACAGTAAGCCCTTCACGCTCTATGTCCATGAAAGAGAGGGTTGTGCGTTGTCAGTCTTAGCACAACGATTTGGAGACAAGCAGCGGCCATGTGCCTACTTTTTGGCCACATTAGATCCAGTAGCCAAGGCATTGCCTAGTTGTCTTAAAGCTACAGCAGCATCAGCAATTTCTATTCGTCAATCTGCTGGAGTGGTGCTTGATAACACTCTTATTGTCATGGTACCACATGCAGTGGATACCTTGCTAAATAGGACAAAAAGGCAGCATCTTACAAGCGCTCGCTTGTCTGGGTATGAACTGACGCTCTTGGCTAGTCATGTGCACATCAAACGATGTAACACTTTAAATCCATCCACATTGTTACCTCTTCCAGAAGAGAAAGGTATTCAGGAACAACATGATTGTTTTCTCCGTACTGAGGAGGAGACAAAAGGTAGGATTGATTTGAAGGATACACCACTAATGGACCCGGATGGGATCCTATGGGTGGATGGTTCTTGTTTTAAACTCCCTAATGGTGAAACAACTTCAGCTTACGCTGTTACCACCTTGCATACAATCGTGGAGACAGCACGCATCAGACATAATTCAGCTCAGGCGGCTGAACTGATAGCTTTGACCAGAGCATGTGTGTTATCTAAGGGGAAGAGAGTGAATGTATATACCGACAGCCAGTATGCGTTTGGTGTGGCACATAGCTTTGGTCGTTTGTGGAAGGAAAGTGGATTCTTTACCTCCCACGGTACTAAAATACAGCATGGTCAGTTGGTAGCTGATCTTCTTGAGTCACTTGCTTTGCCTACCCAGATAGCAATCATAAAGTGTAGTGCGCATAAGAGGATTACTGATGATGTTGGTTGTGGGAATGCTTTTGCGGATGAGGTAGCGAAAGAAACAGCCAGAGATGCTATAAGTCGCATGTATGTTGCAGGCCATGCAAATTGGGACAAGGAAAAAGGAATGTGTGAGGATACAATAGAAAGTGTGAGATCGATTCAAGGAGAGGCTACAGAGAAAGAGTTGAGTAAGTGGAAAGAGAGTACAGGAATGTTAGACGCGATGTGATGTTGGATAGAATTGTCAGAACATCAGCGTTGGCTGTTGCCAGATGCCTATGTACTGCCTGTGGTTGCTATGGCAAATGGTCCAGCCCACATCAGTGCGAAAGGAATATGTAAGCTTCTGGCTCCAGTGTGGCTGAACGAAGGGATTCCAAAATGTGCAGATAATTTAGTGAAGCATTGTATCGTTTGCTTGATGCATAATCCAGGAAAGGGAACCCCAACTCCAGCAGGTCATTTTGCTCCCCCAACATATCCTTTTGAGGTGTTGCAAATTGATTATATCCACATGGAACGATGCAACAATCTCAAATATGTTTTGGTGGTGGTGTGTGCCTTCTCCAGATGGATAGAGGCCTACCCCCTGAAAGACAACACTGCTTTGTCCACTGCCAAAGTTTTTCTGAAAGAGTTCTTCCCTAGGTTTGGTTTGCCACGCATTGTCTGGAGTGACAATGGAAGTGAATTTGTGGGCCAAATTATGAAAAAGGTGTGTGCCGGTCTTGGTATTCGCCAGAAATTCCATGCGGCGAACCATACACAATCAGCGGGTTTGGTAGAGTGCTATAACGGCACTCTCAAACTTAAGCTTGCAAAGGTACAGGCTAGCACGGGACTTGCCTGGCCCGATGCTTTACCTTTGGCCCCCCTATCCACTAGATAGGAGGGACTCAGCCCATACGAGGTTGTTTTTGGGCACCCAGCTAATGTTTGGGGAGTCCTTCGCCCTAAAAAGTATTCTGACATACAGTATCCAATGCTGATTGACTACTTGCATGACCTCACCACTAAATTACGTGTTCTCCACCAACAGGTTCAAAACGCTTTACCAGAGGCCTCCACAGACCCAGGTCATTCTATCCAACCGGGAGACTGGGTCTGTGTGAAAAATTTTCAGAGGACAAGGAATTTGGAACCTCGTTAGAGGGCGCCTCGACAGGTTCTTCTGGTGACACGTACAGCAGTGAAAGTCAAAGGAAAAAAGAACTGGATCCATGGCGTGAAATTGTAAAATGTAAATTGATACTTGTATAGCGCACTACTCACCCGCAAGGGTCTCAAGGCGCTTGTACGAATACCGCTGTGGAACCCATCCTGGCTTTCCCTGTGAGGCGTCCATTCCTGGGCATCCCCAAGGTGGAGGCCAGGCATCCTTAACGTTGTGGGGGCCGTTGTGGAGATTAAGCAAGCTATTGCCCAGAGTTGCAGAGTGGGACTCCATCACCGAGGCAAGAATTATCATGTCCGTGGAATTTTTGAGCCCAAGACCCGCCGAGGCGGGGAATTGAACCCTGGTCCCGGGCTAGACCTCTGCATCAGGGTCTGCCGCTCTAATCATTGAGCCACACTTCTCCACTCATTGAGCCACACTTCTCCATAGCGTGCACTGCAAAAAGGTGCCCTTGCCCTTGCCTTTTGACCAGTGGGTCCGTAAGGGTGTAGGTGATTTTGAAGGCGAAAGGGTCCCTCGGTTTGTACCTTTCAGTAGTGCACACCTGGATGGAGCTCGGTCTGAAAAAGAAGATGACGACGTTTTACAAGAAGCAGTACCGCCACATCTCTGATTGAACACTACAGATCCACAGACACTATTTCAGGACCAAACTGTACTGAACAGAACTCCGATATAATTTAAGGCCTAGACTGGTCAAGGACACCTGAGATTTTCATCTCTTTCGTGACATGTATCATCTGTCCAGGTTGCAGGGTCACGGTAGGAGTCTTGGTTCGTGACCTGTATAGTGGCTAGGCCCCCAGGACTTGCAGTGTCATAGGATGGCTAATAATCACAGCCAAGTGAGTAAGGAAGATTGCCGTGAGCAACAATTTTAGAGGATGGATGTCAAATTGGGAAAGAATAATAAGAAGGAAGAGATGAAAAAGAAATATTGTAAATTAGTGTACAGTCAATGTGGCATAACATTGTGTGTTCTTATGTTTTCTAGTATCTTATTGGCTTGTATAGGTTGGGTTGTTCATGTTATGCAGCACAAATCTATTCCTACTTCTATTTCCTTGCCTTTTCATTCTACTATCTCCCCACATCAATTATATACAATATTTTAACAATTCATTTGTCCAGTTGATTTTAGTCATAGTTCTTTGATAAAAGGAATAGTGGCTATGGCTAGAATTGTGGAGAATAGTAGGGTTCCTGTTGATGAGAAACGGGCATACGATGCTTGGAACGTGACTCGTTACGCTACTAGCCTTACAGATAGAGTGAAACAGGGAAAATCTCCACCAATTTGGACTGTGCCTCATCGAGAACTTTTGTTTACAAATAAATGGCCAGACTACTGACACTGGACAAGAAAAAAGAGTTTGTTCCTATACATACATTCACACATCTCAGAATTCACCACCGTTAGTACCATCCCAGGGCACGTATTTTGTCTGCCACGATAGAGCGTACACGTGGCTACCGACGGATTTTTCAGGAACATGCTACATAGCCTTTCTTCTCCCCCCTACATACACTGCTCCTTCGGGACATCACAGAAACAGATATGGCAGAGGGATTATCGATTCTAAAGACACGCAGGACAAGAGGGAGGTGATTTCCTTAAAGGATTTCTCCCTTTTTGGGGCCCAATGGCCAACAGTAGAAACATGAGACAATTGGTTCGTGTTGTTGAGACCACCATAGATGTCACTGTGGGAGCCTTGAGCAATCTCACAGCTGAACTTCAGGCGGATCGTCTCATGACATTGCAGAACCGGATTGCTTTGGATGTTATTCTTGCGGATCGTGTTGGAGTTTGTAAATTGATCAGATCTAGCTGTTGCATTTATATTCCTGACGACGCCCCTACGGTATACCAAGCCATCTTCAAATTACGTGTGATCTCCGAGTCGATTCATCAGGACGAAGGAGATTGGTCTTTAGTGGAATGGTTTTGGGGATTACTGTCCAAATGGGGATGGAGGGTATTAACATTCCTTGGAGTGGTTTTGGCCATCATTTTTTCCTGTTGTCTCTGTATGCAGTGTGGCCCCACCATATGTGGTCTTTGTGCCACCTTGTGTGTCCCAAGGCCTGTGCCACGGAAGACGAAGAGCATTAAAATGATGTTGCAGCAACAGCTTGATGACCTCATGGCCATTGACGTCGACTTAGATTAAAATGAGTCTGTGTGTCTTGCCTGAGTAATGGCAAAAGGAGGGTCTGAGGTAATTCAGTTTCCGATCCCATTCGTATTTAGCCACCATTTTGTGTCTTTCCGACATTTTGTGTTGCCCTCACTCAGGCGGCACGGTGAACGAAGTGTTGTTTTCCCTCATCCTACTGCAACGTGTTAAATAACCTCCTGCCTCTGTTTATAGCTGGTGTCAGGGTCCGGCCGACTCCACTAATCCCCGTCTGGTCTGACTGATCCCTGTTTCAACTATCTGTTGGTTCGCACCATTCTTTCCTGACTTTATCTTATCCTCTGGCCTTCGCTATTCTTTACTCGTATTCTCTCATTTCACAACTGTCCTCCGGGACATACAAATGTGTCCTGCCACCTGCAAGTTGACTTATAAACACTACCACTGATTAACTTGTGGGGAAGGGTGACAAACACAGTTGGGAGAGAGGCTTATTTGAGTTACTTAATATCTTGTTTTCACATTCTTCTCATTGGTTAACCCTGTATGCATTGGGAGTGTTCTTTGTGAATATGTGTGTTATAAAAGATTGTGCGCCACGAAGTAAAGGGGCAGTCATCTAAGAACATACCGAGTGTACTTCTGGGACAACTGTACTTAGCTGCAGCTAATAAACCTTATCTTCTACGCCTAACGGAGTGTCCTGTGTCTCTGTTCGACAAAGCAGGTGAACTCAGGAGATTAAGGCGTACCCTGTGCCGCCAGGCCCATAAGGTCTTGGTTCTTCATTACCTTCATGGTTGAGGCACACAAATCATTCAGAACAGAGGTATTCTATTCTTGGGTTAAATTCCTGCTTGCAGATGCCCGCACATGGTTGTTTCACAAATACATTGAAGTTAAATCATCTGATGAGTATTTACCATATTTGGACTTAAAAGTCCTGTTAACTTACCAAGAGCACATTAATTGGTTTAAAGACACCCTACCCCACACCACAGAAAAAGTGAGGATCGGTCGGCACAGCAGAGAAGGAACAACCTGGCCGGTCCTAGCTTCATACCCCATCCAGGTGTTGCTGCCTTAACAGCAGCAGGAATGCGTACACTCTATAGCGACATAGTAAAAATGTACAGACATCTTACACAGGGCTGCTCAGGCTGCACAACCACAAATGGCTACTATGGGTATCAGCACCCAAACGCTAAATGCCGTTATGGGAAAGATACCCACCAGCCAGGAGCAAATCCCGTTCTGGATAGCGCAGAAAACAGCTCAGCTTGGGGCAGTTCTTTCCCATTCAGGCCAGGCTGAAAAACACAGAAAACTGACAGTTTGCTTGCCAATAAGGAAAGATCCCCCGATAGAAGATTGTGTCATTGTGGAGATGAGGCAAGCTAATGCCCAGAGTTGCCGAGTGTGATCCCTGGTTAGAGTAGGCACCAAGGCGAGAATTATCGAGTCCACTGGCCCTGGTCCAAGACCCTGCCACATCAGGAATTGAACCCTGGTCCCGGCCCGTCCTCTGCTTCTGGGTCTGCTGCATCTAACCAGTGAGCCACACTACTCCACTATGAAAACAGACCAAAAGCTTTGTACTTAAATGTGCCATCAGTTGTCAGAGGAAAGGATCCACTGTAGCACGTCCAGCACAGACACCTCTATTGATCTCAGACACGCCTCTGGCATTTGTTTATTTGGACCACTGAGGACCTTTGCATTCAGACGGGGCTTACAAGTACATCTTGGTGGCAGTGGATTTATGCTTCAGATTCCTGTGGGTCTGGCCACAGCACTCGGCTGACGCCCGAACTGTATTAAACGATTTGCGATTCTTTATCTGCACATACGCAATTGGCACACTACATTCTGACCTGGGTCCGCCATTTAGCTCTCTGGCTTACAAAGAATACATAGGAAGTTTGGGTGTTGCCTTGCGGGACTCCTCTCCATTTTTTTTTTTTTTTTTGTAAACCTTTATTGTGCACATTTACGTCATCTGACAACGCACAGTCACCGTCCAGGTGGTAAAGCAGTTAAGCAAAGTGTACATTTCCAGATATTAGAACACAGCCATTTAGCCGACAACCCGGGGGTCCGGCGGCATCATACAGGGTAACATGCGCACAGAAGGGAGGTGCGTGCGTTGTGAAGGGAGTAGGTGCGTAATGTTACGTATGTGCTTTTTAATTTTAGTGGTGTCCCAGGTGCATGCTATCAATGGTAGAGGATGGCGCTGTGATCTAGCCCACTCCACGGCTACGCCGGCTGCCACCCAAGCCCCGAGCCAGTGACCCAGCGGATGTCTGTTTCCCCAGAATGTGGAGGTCTCCGGGTGGTCGAGCGCCAACAGCGCGCTCAGAGTGTGGGCCGAAGCGCGGCAAGGATAACGCAGTATAGCTCACAGCTACCCATATGGCAGCGCATAGATCTGGCGAGCCTGGTATGCAGCATCGTAGCCCTTATCTATCCCGTTTATGCATAGCAATAGTATGTGCTAGGGTTAAGGTCATGAACTCAAGTAGGGCTGAGGGGGAGAGGGGGAAAGAAGGGGGGGGGAGATCAGGCTGCGGCAGAGCAGGAGGGTCATCGACTGTCAGACTGGGCACAGCAGGACCGCGTGGTGTTAGGAGAGGGGAACAATAGGAAAAGAGGGTTTTCAAGGAGGCTGGGATTCCCTAGTGTCCGTGTCCGCACCCGCCCACCAGCACCCCCAGGGCATCGGGGGCAAGCAGGGGCAAGTAGGGGGGGGGGATAAGAGTCGTCCTCCCAGCAGCCCCAGGGCCGTCGCCGCCCCGCCAGCAGAGGTGCGACATGCCCCAGGGATTCAGGTTATCCCCCTATCTTGGCAAGCCCTCTGGAATGTCCCAAGGAGATTATCCCAAAGGTGCGCGATGGGAAACTTCCGGAGCCCTGCCGTTTCCTCGCGAAGGAGCACCGCGTTCTCTGCTTGCGCCCAATTAACAAAAGAGGCTCTCCAGTGGCGTACGTGTGGGGGAACGGTTGCCTTCCAGTGCTTGGTAAGCATGCGTTTGGCCGTGATAAGACCCATGTCCCAAAAGCGTGCCTGCACCTTATTTTCTTTTGTGCGCCGGTAGAGTCCTAGAATGCATGTTTCCCATGTATGCGGGAGCCGCCCATCTGCGCCGCGCGCGAGCAGTGTCAGCACCGTGTCCCAGTACGCCTGTATCTCCGGGCAGTGCCATAGCATATGTAAAAGGTCCGCTCCCGGCAGTAAGCATCGCGGGCAGGTTGCATCTGTCCTCGCAAAGTATCTGTTAATTTTATCAGGGGTGAGGTATGCGCGCTGTAGGATGTAGTACTGTATACGTTTAAAGCGGGGATTACGTGGGATGTTCGTCGGGCCGGTCAGTATCATTGCCCATTCCTTGTCCGTCCAGTCTCTTCCCCTGTCCGTCGCCCAGCGCTCCCTCAATGTTATTGTGGATGGCTGCGAGTGCGCCTGTAGCGCCTGCGCCAGCCAGTGTACGATGTGCGCGCCATGGCCCATAACGTGTAGGTATTGCATGAAGGTATGCATCGGAGGCTCCTCTGTCATGTACGGGACTCCTCTCCATACCATCCCATGGGAAACTTGGCTTTACTGCATACAACCTGTCTTTCACTGTCTGCTTTGCAGCCACGAATGCATCCTGGATATATGTCTTGGATCAGAATTTGTTGCGCCACCAGATATTGAAGTACTGATAGATCCCTTAAAGGTACATGCGTATTGCTGTCCCCAGTGTATTCCATTGATGATGAATGCATTCTTAGAGCCATTTTGGAATGCTTCAGCTCCTAGTGATGTGAAAAACAGCTCTGTGGGAAACTTATGGGATACAACGCCTCCCTCAGGGGCTGCTGTGGAAACTGGATGGAATCACCTCTATTTTATAAACATGCTACAAAATGCACCTCTGGGAACATTTGTAGTTGTGGGCAAAAGCAATGTTGTGTCTACCACTCAGAACACATAAAGAATGGCCTTTTTTCTTCTGGTAATAATTTGTTTTTTTTCTTTTCAAATTTAACATAAACAGCCTTTGCTTTTTCAACGCACCATGGCTTTCTGAGTGCTGGGGATCTCAAATTATATAATGATATAATGACTTAAAATCTTAAAAATAAATATTTAAAAGGGAAGCCCGCTTTTAGATGTTCTCAAGAGTAGTTTTTTAGCAATTTAAATTGTCTGCTGGGATTTTAGATAGCTTTTTAGATATCGACCCTTAGTAAGAGGAGTGGGTTTTATGTCCCTAAGTTAGGCCCATGTAGCGAAGCAGCTCATTTGTTACATTGTCCTCACAAATAATATTTTCAGCTGTGACCTTTTGTACATATTTGCGTGCACGACAATGTTGGATTAGTTTCCCTGAAACTAAACTTGTTTACACATCTAGCATCGCTGAACATTACCACAATCCACTTAACATTATGTACAAGGTCTTGTTTCACACTATTTACTAATGTAATCTCTATCTTCATCCACGGGGTGACAGGACTATCTACATATCCATAACACCGCTTGGCTTCACACCTACACACACTCTAGTTACACTTAGAGTAGAGTTCGCATCGCAGGAGAATGCTTGATTACTGCCTTGTTTTATGTGCCTGCATATATACATTGTTTCAGCACCATGGTAGAACTATATCTACTATATACACTTTTGGCGTTTGTAATCACGTTCATCTGCTTCTGTCTCTTGATCATTGCAGCACACGTATTTTGTGCAAGAATAACTTTTTGTGCAAGAATAACTTTGGTTTAGTAAATGTATTGAAAACGTCCCACTGTGTATTCTCTCTATATTTCTTTAAGAATAAGTGAAGACGAGTGACTGAGCGAAATATTCTGTACTGTTTCCACGATCCCTGAGGGGACAAGGTTGTCATGTTCAGTGGTTGCCAGAAACAATTTGCTCCCTGATAGGTTTTGGGGGCTTATCGTGGCACTGTGACCTAGATGGTCTATAGGCTGACATTTTCTGCTGGGGTGTTAGGAATCAGCAGATCCTACGGATTAGTAGGGACTACACAACAAAACATCAAAAAGCTACTCCTCGCTGCTCTTGAATTACAGTTTAAAAGATTATTAAGGAATTCCCAATGCTACCCTATGAAAGGGGTAGGGCTCACAGTAGTGATAAACAAAATAGGCTATCCAGGACATGCATAACATAAAGGTACTTGTCCTACCTTTTACTTACATAGCACTCTGCCCTTAGCGCTACCTAGGGCCTACCTTAGGGGCGATTTATATGTAATAAAAGTGGAGGTAAAGGTTGGCAAGGAGGTTTTAAATGCCAAGTTGAAGTGGCAATAAACTGCACACATGGGCACTACCGTGGCAGGCCTGAGACAGGTTTGAATGGCTACTTCTGTGGGTGGCACAATGAGTGCTGCAGGTCCACTAGTAGTATTTCATTTACAGGCCCTGGGTATATGGTATACCACTTTAAAAGGGTGGCCTAAAGTACATTAAATATACTAAACAGGTGAAAAGCAATTATACCATGTTTAGAGGAGAGCACATGCATTTTAGCACTGGCCAGCAGTGGCAAAGTACTCAAAGTCCTAAAGCCAACAAAAAGAAGGTAAAAAGAAATAGGAGGAGAAAAGCAAAAGGTTTGGGGTGAGTCTTCAGAGAGGGCCATTTTCCAACAAGTGCCAACTTCACCACAGCCATGCAATGCTGTTCTTTCATCCCTGTGGATAGTCTCGATCCACCTAATGGTGATCCTCCTGTCATTTTCACTGGCTGAGGGTTCTTCTCTGCCATGATCCCTGTCCCGCTGATATCCTGTTGACACGGGTTGGGGTTTCTATGGATATTTTTTCTCTCGTCTTGAACTTTTAAGGCTGCTCTGGTCACCAGCAGCAGGAGATGAGGAACGGTTCACCTAGAGGAAAGAAGAGTATTTTTTTATTTTTCCTACCATGACCCAGTCACTAGGTGTGAATGGTGTGTGTTTTTATTATGTGGGCGACAGCCCAAGGCAATGGCATAACCTGAGATATTCTCGTCATCCCAAACAGTTTCAGCACAGTTGCGTGGGAGCTTTCAGACCTATTGCCACTGGTCGATCCATCAATTCTTCATGAGGGCACAATTTTGTTGTTCTGCATTGAGCACATCAAAGGGCAAAAAGTACTAGCGGCAAATTGTCTGGCCACTTGAGGCCAATGTCCTTTGTGGCCTTTGCCAATCTTCTTTTGTATCTTGCCCCGCTTGCATTTTACTTTGCCCAAACTAGGGGCATGAAGAGGGGTGCATAACTGCAATTAATCCCCAATGTACTACACATTTTCCAAACAATGGAAGCCGCAAAATATGTCCCATGGTTACTATTTTTACATTCCAGGACTCCGAACCTTGGAAGAATATACTTCATCCAGCATATTACTAACTTTGTGGCATCATTGTCCTCATTTGGAATGCTTCCACCCATTTTTTGAGCATGTCTCTACAAACTAACGTACGTATGTAACCATTGGATGGCTGCATGTGAACAAAATCAATTTGCATGTCAGAAAATGGGCTGTGGGGTATGGGTAAATGCACGAATAGCAGATGTTTTCCTTTTTTATTTTAAGTACACGTGAGCAATTTGAACAAAAGTAATTAATGGATACTCTGATGCCTGGGGCAAACAAATATTTTTTAATTATAGTATTTATTCCCCTTTTTTTACATGAGTGGCCCCATTGGTCATCCTTGCCAAGGGTAGGAAGAGACTGCATGGTGCCCCTGGGCATACCATCTAGCGTCAGTTCACAATCTGTCATCTGGGGTGTATCCTACATCTACCTATACCTTCTCTTCTCCTAGGTTGGGGGAGTCCTGAGTTTCAATAATATATCTCATTGGTAATGTGTGTTTCTGCTGTTGGAGCTGTTTATGGCTGAATCTTGGCCATGTTTGGCCCTGTCAGTGTAGTGCGTAGCACACTTTCTGCCCCTTACTTTCTATTACCACCACTTTCTCAGGCAGCAAAATAGCCTCCAATAAGTTGACTCACACTGTGGTGTGCTCAGTAGGGGGGACGTAGAATATTATGAATCCACTGCACCACCATAACCGTTCAAAATCATGAAGGTCTCCCTAGGCATGCCGGGAATATGTATAGACTCTTCTATGCTCTGCAAGCACACAGACCCTTGTTAAAACATATAGTTCTGCCTGTTGTGCTGAGATAACTGGGGGTAGGGGTGTAGTAGTTATGGCTTAACCTGCGCAATAGTTTGTATAAGTTAACCTACTGACTGAACTGCCTGTGTGCCATCCAAAGTCTGCATTGGAGAGGGGAGTCTGCTGTTATCTGGTTGTGGGTTGTGGGTAAGTCAACGGTTGTTATGCAAGCATGATCCTCTTCAGTGGACTTGGTTTACAGGTGGGCAGCACTGTATTAAAATATTACCTTTGGACAACCTCATAGCCCATACATCTAGCAGTGAAAAGTTTTGAGTAGCAGAAGAATTTAGTAACAAAACTACAGAATGTGGCATATGTACAAATCATTTTAATATAGCACAATGGGAGACATTCACTGCACAATCACCGCGGACACAGCAACTTGAGCACAGGCATGCAGGAAAACCTGATATAACTTACGGGACAAATAATAGGCTACAAGACTTTTTCTGAAGTCATGCTCCTGAATAAGTACTGCACTGGTGTTGGAAAGTGGGTTATTGGTAGGGGCAAATGTAGGTCTGCCACTGGCAATAAGGCCACTAACACATGATAGGATTCAGCATAGGTCTTAGAAAATTATTCCATGCTCATCCCTTGGTAACGTGGCTGCGAGCAGACAGGCTTAACTTCAAAGACAGGTATGTAAAGCATTTAAAAACACCATTTCAGTAAATAATTAAGACACAACCCATAATAAATATCCAACACCAATTTATGAAAATAGGAAATATTTTTATCTTTAAAATGACACCAAAACAACAAAACTCCAATGTAGGGAACTGGAGATATCTCAACATCCAGAGATTGACCAGAATAGAGGAAATCTGAAGTCGGCGAACCCTCACCGGATCCGGACTGGCTGGGAGTTTCGAGGGGCCTCACGAGAAAAAGCTCCAGAAAAGTTTCTAAGTGTGAAGGTAGAAACTGAGACCGGGACCTGCCGGAAGCTGTAGCCGCTCAGGGCTCCATCGCGCCCGGCCTGAAACTTTGACTTTGCCCAGGTCTATCGCGAGCAGGTATCACATTATGGTGCTATAATCTTCTAAGTGCTATATTTTCTTAAAACTTTGAAAATACATATCTCTGGTTCCCTACATTGGATGTTTGTCATTTTGGTGTCATTTTAAAGATAAAAATATGTCCTATTTTTATAAATTGGTGTTGGAGTTTTATTATGTGTTGTGTTTTAATTATTTACTGAAATTGTGTTTTTAAATGCTTTACATACCTGTCTTTGAAATTAAGCCTGTCTGCTTGCAGCCACGTTACCAAGGATTGAGCATAGGAATAGTTTTCTAAGACCTATGCTGAGTGCTATCATGTGTTAGTGGCCTTATTGCCAGTGGCAGACCTACATTTGCCCCTACCAATAACCCACTTTCCAACAACTGGCCACTCCATTGTGTTCCGATGCATAGAGGTAGAATGACAGTTTGCAATCAGGTATGCTCATAGTTGGCAGTGCACGTTAGATTGGTGTAACAGTCATTCAATTCAACAGTACATTTGCTGCCTCTGGGAGCTTGTGCCAATGTGGAGAAGTGTGGCTCACTGGTTAGAGTAGGCAGACCTGGAAGCAGAGATCAGCCCGGGACCAGGGTTCAATTCCCGGCTCAGCTGGGTCTTGAGTCCATAAATTGTCCATGGACTCGATAATTCTCGCTCCAGTGCATACTCGATTCATGGGTTCACACTCTGCGACTCTGGGCAATAGCTTGCTTAATCTCCACAATGGCCCCTCGCGGCGGGATGCCTGGCTTTCACCTTGTGGATACCCTGCTGGGTTATCTCACAGGGGAATACCAGGACGGGTTCCCTAAGCAAGCGCTTAGAGACTGGTTGGTGATTTGCGCTATATAAATATCTGTACATTTACATTTACAATGTGCACATCCTAAGTGACTGATTGTATTGTCTGTAGTCTGGGATCTATTGCTGGCAGTAATTGGTCATGTAGACAAAGAATAGCATTTCCTACTTTGTTGTGGGTTGGAGCACATGCATTATGGCTGACACTGTTTCTGGTGCCCCTTGATAAGGTGACTTCAGGAAAGCAGCATTTGAATTTGAAGAGAGATGAATTATTTCCTCATTCCTGTAGGTAATTGAGCTGTGCCACAGTGTTGTTCTTGCAGGCTTGCAATGATAGAGATGCAACCAGTAGATCCTCTGCATACTGCCTCCTGTTGTGTGATGTGCATTCTTTTCAGACAGTGGACAAAAGGGTTGTGGGTGTGGTGAAGGGTGTTCTTCTCCTCAGTAGTATGGCCTGAGTCATTGTACCCAGCCCCTTCCTGAGCTTCAAAGGGTAGTGTGAAGAATTTACCCAGCCCCTTCCTGACTTCAGAGATGCCTACCCTATCACTGGAAAATGCAGCTCACACCTGGCCTTGTCTGACCTTTGTTCCACTAGACAACTTCAACCAAACCCAGGCAAAATGGAAGAACTGACCAGAGCCAGTTTCAGGGTTAGAAAAAGCCCACTCAGAGCCAAAAATGCAATAATTCAAAACCGTCAAACTGTCAAATAAAACAAAACAGGTTTAACAGTCCTAAAGAATGAAACAACAGTCCATCATTTTCTATTTGTTCTGGACCATTCGCCCCCTTCTTCTTCTCTTTCAATTTATTACTCCCCCAACCTCTTATTTCCCCCTTGTATAGGATCTTCTGAACAGAATTATGTTCCTCCATAAGGAGGAGCAGCCATTCAACAATTTCCTAACATGGAGATGCTTTTAATTTTAACTCCTCAGTTACACCTCAATATATATACAAGAACCCTATGCGATGGAAAAGTACTAGCAAAAAAAAATTCCATGATACCTTTCGTAAATAGGATATAGTTGGTAGTGGGACAGAAGACAGATAAGAAACAGAGCAGCGAGTTCTCAGGAACAGCATCCATGCGATGAGGCCGAGGCCGAGGCCTTGGGAGACAGGATGGGGAGTGAATGGAACTGATAATGGCGTGGCAAACAGAGCATGTCAGTAGATCTGGGCCAGAGGACGACGTTGAAGACAGCAGGAGGTGGTCGGGTCGGCTAAGTGGGACTGTGCTGAAGTTATGTGTAGTGTGGTGGGTAAAGGCAAATGTGGCTGGGTCGGCAATTCCTCCATGTCTGCTTTTATGTGAAGACCCGGTACCTTGTGTGATGCAATCTGCATGTCGAGTGTGTGTACAAATATTATATGATAAATGTGTGGTATCAGGAGTCTGTGTGTGTGATTCTGAGTACTGAATCCAGAGGGATCCATTTTAGATACCTCTGGTTTACAATGGCGCAAAATGGAGGGATAGGATACCTTCTCTAGACATTGGAAGTATATAGGCTGTATTTTTGTGATGGAAGGGTGTAGAGCCAGACACATAAGTGAGAAGGGTTGATATAGGGCTAACTTTAGAAATTCCATGAAGACTTTGTTAGCAATAGGACTTCTGATTAGTTCTTTCTGAGCACTGCCATTTGGTTGATTGTAGGGGTGGAACTGCAGTTTCTCTAGTTCAAGGTTTTTGATAGACCTTCCTTTTTGTCTGTCTCTGATTACTGCTTCAAGAAGGCCGATAACAGCCAGGTGCAGAGTTATCACACTTTATTGTGCCCATGTGATGGGTATGCTTGGTACCACCTTCAGAATCATTACTTTGCATAAGGGTTGTGACTGGAGAGATCCTATGAATGGCATTTGATTGGGAACAAAACAAACTCCCCTGTCAGGAACGTGTGCATAAAAGTGGGATCCAAGCCACCTCACATATTTCCAATCTCAGGTTCTTCTTCACTAAGGAGTATGTCACAAAGTACTTAAAGAGCCACGGTGTAACCAGGGCTGGTATCTGACTGACTGGAAATCTCCCAGAGATGAGAGGATATCACCTCAACTAACCTTTCCCACGAGAGAGTCTGAGATTTGTGAGCAATATCTGCTGTGCCTGTTTGAGTCTTTTGGGTCGAAAGCCATTAAAGACATTGAACTGATTTGCCATATTATTTATTGAAACTTTTTGATCTATCTTCACCTGAGCCTAATCCTTGCCTACATCTATTGACTGGGGTTGTGGGGGGTGGTAATAATGCAATCCTAACTACAACTGGAGAGACTACGGCTATTCCGTGAAGGAGGAGGGAGTAAAGTATCTCACTGTTAACGCACACCCTATTCCAAACCGGTGATGTGCTAATTCGATTGTGTATTCGTTAGATCTACTGTGACATTTAAAGTGCTTTCTGTTTCTTAAAGACAAGCAATGGGCAGGACATCATATTATTGTGTCTTTTGTGTGACAGTTGAGTTCTGAGCTCTTGTCCCCAAACAGTACTTACCTGAGATGCCTGTGAAAGCTCCCTTTGCAACCAGGAGAGCCATGTGAGAAAAGTGTTGTACTTGGCCCATTTTGCAGAGCCATAGTGATATTACCCGGCAAGAGAGAAGCTTTGGCATTTTCTGTGGAATGGTCTGGTTCCACTCTCCAACAGGGACTGGGAGACTGTATTCCTGAGCAATGATGATATCTCCAACAAATAGCCTGGAGATATCCAAGTGTGCATGTTGGTCTGGCCATCCTAAAACAGCCGGCCATACCTACATGCCCTGAGCCCACCACTCCTCAAGCTCCTGATGGCCCGCCCTCAAGACTCGGAGGTGGCTCTGGAGTAAAATAAAATGATAATAAATCAGTTTTATTAACTGCTTAACTGTCATTTTATTTTACATGAGTCTGCTGGTTCCAGCAGTGGGGCCACGCTCCTCCGCCATAACAGAGGAACCACCCCTGAATTTAGTGCTGTGCCGGTGGCCTCTACACACACCTAGTTGACATTTTTCTTAGTATTTGTTATGATTATAGCATTGCTTCCTTGACTTGGACCTTCAGTTAAGTTATTCGTCAATGGGCCTTCCATATGGAGAATTATAGGACCCTGATCACTCTCATCCCTTGGGGTCACATAAAAGTCAATCAATTAACTCTACAACCACAGGTTGACAAATAGATAGTCCAGGTGATTTCTATAAGTTTCCCTTTTAAAAGTTTGGATAGGCTTACTATCAGAGACTGAACAACCATTGTACGCATGAAGAACTTGAGACAAGGTGATGTCATTAATCTGCAGAGCAGACTTTGTCAGATATTTAACTGGACTAGCATCAATTGCAGATGTACCCTAGTATGCATCCTCATTGCTGGCTAAATCGCCAGTGAATGAGAAGGGTTTGAAGCAAACATTGAATTCTCCGTTTACTATAATTGCACAATCTT
The DNA here is from genome assembly GCF_964204655.1 of Triturus cristatus. NCBI lineage: Eukaryota > Metazoa > Chordata > Amphibia > Caudata > Salamandridae > Triturus > Triturus cristatus. The sequence continues at coordinate 458,850,941 of NC_140590.1, read as the reverse complement.
GGCTTCAAGATTTTAACAGATGATCCAGGTGTCTTAAATAGGAAATTCTTTAAAGTTGTTAGTTGACCCATTATATACATTATACAACAATATAGTTTTGCCATTACATAAAGATACTTTAGGATAAGAGTATCCTGGCATGGGCTAGGGATTTCCTTTTTGTGCACACTGGAGAGATGATTTTACTAATGTGCATCGGTCACCCACTGCCCAGTCCGCTGAAGAATTTGTAGCCATGATTTGTAAACTTCTAAAACCTGGTCTAAATGCGCAAGTAGTCATCCAAGTCTCTTGTAGCAAGCAAACATTAAAGGTATGAATTAAAAGGCCCCAATCTCTATTAAAAAATATCGATTTTAAACCTACAGTGTTCCAAGAGACAACCGAAAGGTTTCTTGAATTGAATACTTCTGGTTTCATTTGGGCTTCTGGAGCTCACATCGTAGGAGAAAGAGACAGTCGAAGCTCTTCTAAACGGCCAGTGTAGTGAAATACAGTAAAAGGGACTTGCTTCTTTAATGCTGGTGGCTAATATGTAAAAAGATTATTGGAAACAAGGCTTGTGTTCTCAAGTCCAAAATTTTCATTTGTACGAGGACGTGATTCTAAATTAAAAACCCTCTTGCAAAGAGTATCAGCTGTTAGAGATTGGGATTCTTGAGATGTCTTCCATTTTGGCCAGAGTCACTGGGAGGGGAAACAGTCGGAACACCGTGGACTCAGCCACGCGTGTTCCGACTATGCAAGCGCTACCACGCTTGCCTTAACCACTCATATGCCTTAACCACGCATATGTGCGATTAAGGCAGTGCGCGGTCTAGCTAATAGCTGCCGGAAGCAGCAGGAAGGATTGGGAGAGGAGAGAACGTGATGTGGTGAGGTAAGTGGGGCTGGGGCTAGGTTTCTGGAGGGCAAAGTTTGTATGGTTTAGGAGGGCTTGGGGTAGTTTTCAGGGCTTGGGGGTTTGGGGTAGTTTTCAGGGCTGGAGAGGTACGGGTAGTTTTCAGAGCTGGGGTTTCGGGGAGTTTTCAGGGCTGGGGCTATGGGTATTTTTCATGGGTGGGGGTTTCGGGGTAATTTTCAGGGCTGGGGGTGGTTTGGGGTAGTTTTCAGGGCTGGGGGTTTGGGGTAGTTTTCAGGGCTGGGAGGAGGGGGTAATTTTAGGACTCAGGGCAGGTAATACATTTTAGGGCTTAGGGGGAAGGCGGTTTTTAGGGCTCAGTGGGCGGACAGGGTAGTTTTTAGGGCTTATGGGAGGGTGGGGTAGTTATTAGGACTGGATGGAAGATTCTAGTGCTCAGGGGAGGGTGTTGGTTTTCAGGAGGGGGCGTGGTAGTTTTAGGACACAGGGATTGGGCAGGGGGCTAAGACTTACCTGCCAAGTCTTAACCATAGATATGTGTTTACCATACATGCCTTCACAACGCATAATTCATTGTAAATGCGTGGTAAAGGCATATTAGTGGTTAAGACTTGCGTTGTTGAGACTGCGTGGAACTGGCATGCATGGTAAATACATGCGTGGTTCCATCACACAACCTACTGGGAGCTACATGGTAAATCAATAGGGTTAATAAGTGAGGCTTCATCTGTCTTCTCCGTTGGGCCTTCTAAAGTACAATCTGCAGGAGGCACTGGTATGAAATGAATCTCCAAGCCTAATTGGCGGTCTGATCTAAGGTCAAGTTAGACCCCCTTGGCCAGAGGATGTGGCCTAACGGGCTAGGCCTGTCGATCTCAAATCTGGAGAACCGGGTTTGAGTCTCAGCAATGACGCTCAACATCCTGTGATTCTGGGCAAATCATGTAATCTTCCTGTGCTTAACAAAAATAAATGTGTCTTTGTGTAATGCAGCTGGTGCTCATGTAAAGCGCTCTGATACCTGATACCTTAGGGTCAAGTTTGCGCTATATAAAACTCTGAGGAAAAAAAATGTGATAAAAGTTCCCTTGCTAAAGCTGCATTGGATAAAGTGATTTTAATTTAGTACCAGTTACCGCTTTGATGGGGATAACACTTTAAGCCCAGTATATCATTGTGAATAATGGAATAGCAGTGTTGCACACTTCTGATCCAATGTATTGCTTTATTTGTTCAGCATTGTGTCTTCATGGGTGTCTCAATTCCAATTTAGGATCCTTGACCATAAAAATGTCATTAGAAACATGTGCGCGATGCACTAGCTTGCATATATGTAGGTCATGGCTGAAGGTTGGTGCACTGGAATCAGATGAAATTGCCCTAGGTGCATGAAAAGATTTAGGGGCATATCAGCAACGAGGCGATAGAAAATTATCGCCGCTTTTGCGGCCGTTTTCGGCCGAAAAGCGGCGATAATTTTATCGCCTAATTAGCAAGGTCACGCTAACGCGTGAAACCTTGCTTTAGCGCACGAAATCTTAACGCACAGCTTTGCATCTCTAATGAGATGCAAAGTGGGCGTTCCTGACCTAACATGACAGGAGAAATGTCCCTAAGCGACATTTTTCCTATCATCAAGCCCCACGCTATGAAGCATAGCGGCAAGAAAAGTTGCGATAACCCCTGTTATCGGTACTTTCCTTACACCTGCTTCAGGACTGACTTAGCCATGATATCCTATGGAGGGTGAATATCATGGCTAAGTTTGTGAGGCCCTATCAACAAGCTAACGCCACATATCGTAAGATTATCGCTGGGTTTCCAGCGATAATCTCACGTTAGGCAGTTAGCGCTAGGATTTTTATTGCTTTTGAGATAAGCGTTGCTAATAGCACGCTATCTCAGCGATAAAAATCCACGCTAGCCGGTGATAATCATCCTAGCACTAAGTGTGCTTAGAGATAATTATCGCTGGTTGTTGTTGATATGCCCCTTAGTTGTATTGGTGAGATGGTGTAAATCTCTTACACTAATACTACCATCCATATGTATCACCTCTCTCCTGGATATCGTTAGAAGATCTTTCTTCTATATTGACCTGCTTTTTGTACAGGTTAGCAGAGTTGATAAGTGAACCAGGGTAAGAAACATGATGACTGGACACACAGGCCCTGGCATAGGATATCATGCTCTGAAAGGACATAGTCAGCCAATAAACAATGTTCACAAGGAACTCATTTGAACATCAGATGTGAAGGATATGATAAGGAGTGTTCCTTCCTTATAACAAACTATAGTTTTGTAGTTAGAATGGGAAGTTATTCCCGTCTAACTCTGTTATTCTATTAAATAAACATAGAATCAATCTTTATCCTTCGGCTAATATCATTGCCTGGGGTAAGCCCACTTTCTGTGTTTCTCCTTTTCTACGCTCACTTTAAGCTTTCTTTATTTTAATTCGATTTCCCATTGTAGTCCCCAGAATTCCTCGTCCTGAAGAGACCCCGTAACGCGAGAGGGTTGAAACGTCATCGACTTTTAAAAAAGGGAGAGTCCTAGGACCCTGAAAAAATTCCTATCAATTGAATTAATAAATTGATTCCATCAGGGACCTCCCAGTATATTCCAATTACCAACTAATCCGTTTTCTATTAGTCACTGTATAATATGTCACTGTTGGTTTCGGTCACTATCCTGGGGCACGAAAGTCACTTGGATCACTTTTTATCTTGTATATAGTGTGAATACGCAGTAATAGCCTAACCTTTTTTCTTATGATTTTTGTTTATAAAATAAAAGTTGCGCCCATTTTTGGTTGAAGAGGTCTTGAGAGAAATGCATTGTTTGTGGGCTGCAATTCTTAAAATTTAGATTGATTCTATGTTTATTTAATAGAATAACAGAGTTAGACGGGTATAACTGCCCATTCTAACTGCAAAACTATAGTTTGTTATAAGGAAGGAACACTCCTTATTATGTCCTTCACATCTGATCTTCAAATGAGCTCCATGTGAGCATTGTTTATTGGCTGACTAGCTATACCTGGTTCACAAGGACATATGGGTTGCTCTTGTTTTTTGTTCTAACTGAAACAACGTAGATCTCCCTGGCTGTTGAGGTATATAAACAGGGCAAGCATCATTGCTAACCTTCAGGCCGCACTCTTAACTGCACCAAGTTACAGGTGCTGAGGCGAAACACGATGTCCATTAATTTGGTCATCATAGATCTAAATCTTTAATTTCAGTCTTTGGTTGCAAAAACTGGTTGTCTGTTATTCTAGAATTAGCAGTGGGACATGGTTGTACTAGAAGGTCAGTTTGTGTCTCTGTAGAATCATTTATATGACTAGGGCAGGCAGAATATTCTTTGGCTCAAGTGATGCATATCATTTCTTGCAGACACAAGTGTAGAAGGAGCAACTACCGGCATGTCAATAGTTGTCTGATGTTCAGTGCATTTAGGTGTATTTTGCAGAGATTTGTTAAGCTGTTATGCTAGAGACCCTCCTCTATTAAAAAAAGAATTGCCAGGTTTTCAATCTATTGTTTTCCCCAGCTTTTGGCGTGGCCTTGTCCCCCAGCATAATCTCCACTTCCTCATTCAAGTTGTTTATGTCAGCTACAAAACAGTTTTCTGCAAATGTTGTCACTGGCCTCTTGTTTCATTTCCCCCTGGGGGCTTATGACAGCTTTCTTCTTTCCAATTTTAATGGTGATAAGCTTCTTGTAAACTACACCCCAAACGGTCATGGCGAAGATGAGTCAGCCGCTCACAACTCACTATGAGCCATTTGCTTGAATCCTCAACTCCCCTTCTTCTCGGTAACCCTGAAGGTGATGCTTTGTTGCTTGAATCTTGGGTGCTCCATAGTGTCCGCCCATTAGCCCCCATGCAGTCATATTCACCTAAAGAAAACCAAATCCTCCCTGGTTCAATCAGTTCTTTAAAGCTAGCAAAAACATCTGCAAACAGTTGGAAAGGAAATGGCAAAAAAACTATGATTTGGTTGCCAAAATTGAATACAAACAAGCACTCAAAGGTTATTATAACAAAGTATATGAGGTAAAAGGAATAAATTCTCTGACAAAATAGAGTCATCCAATTATAAAAGTAAGGAGCTGTTTAAGATTGTTCAAGCCTTTACAGATCCGACCTTTGAGACAATGGCCTTTTCCGCTGAAAGGCCTCTAGAATTAGCTAATTTTTTCCACAAAAATATTGTGACGACTCAAAAGGCTCTTAGGGAGGGTTCTCCCTCTGATTGCAAAACGTAACCAGCTCCTTCCTCGGAACCCAGGCCGGGAGCTGCCCCTCATTGTGGCAGTTTCTCCCTAGAAGTTTGGCAGTTTCTCACTAGAAGTTTCCCTAGCCACTATCAAAAGTCTGAAGTCAGGTTCCCCTCCCGACCTCTGTCCAGTAAAAGTGCTAGCATCAGTCGCATGGGCAATTATTCTGGTTGTTAATTAAGTTTCTAACACCTCATTAGACACTAGACACATGCCTTCTAGGTGGAAGCAGGCACAAATTCTGCCTGCGCTCAAAAATCCCTCCACTGATCCTAAAATACCAGCAAATTATAGGCCTATTTCCCTGCCTCCAGCTTTCTCCAGAGAAATATGTTAATATAGTGGTTACCGACTATGTGGAAAGCAGCAATTTCCTCCACATTAGTCACTCTGGCTTCAGAGCCAACCATAGTACCGAGTCTGCTCTATTTGAGGTCTCCGAACTCATTAAGGAAAGCCTTGATGGGGGACAAAAAGCCATCTTGATCCTGTCAGCGGTCTTCGATACCGCTCCTCACGATAGGCTTTTGGACAGGATCCAGACTCTCAGTATTGGTGGCTCTGTTTTAAAATGGCTCACTTCCTTTTTGGAAGATAGAGACCAGGAGGTCTGGACTCTTCTTTTTGCGGCTGGAATCCCAGGTATGGAGGTGGAGGTTCCTTAGTGGTCCATTTTGAGCCCCACATTATTTAATATTTATATGTCCCCCTGGCTGCTTTGACTGAGACATACGGAGCGAAAACTATTTCTTATGCAGACGACACTCAGCTCCTATTCACTTGTGACAAAGGTAAGAGCTTTGAGGGAGTCAAGATTAAAACCTGCCTTTATTTATTTATTTTATTTTATTTATTTAATGAGTTTTATATAGCGCTGGCTAGACCCGGAGGTATCAGAGCACTTTACATGAGGATCGGAGAGTTGCAGGTTACAAGTTACAATTGTTACAAGAGCATAGACAAACATAGGATAAAAAAAACACAATGTTAGGGAGGGGGAGGAAGGAGATAGAACAGGGAGATGGGGAGAAACTGTGTCCAATGTCCGGCTGGGTAGGTGACGGTCGGCAGGATTAACCAGGGCCAATCTACTCAATAGCTGTAAAGACAGCTCCACCAGGCAGTTGGCCATAATGCTCGGACTCCGCTGTCTGGATAGTGGTCAGGAGTAATCAGAGGATGTCGTAGTAGAGCAGGGGAGCTGGAGAGGTGAGAAATCACAAGGGCATATTAGCAACAACCGGCGATAATTATCGCTAAGCGCACTTAGCGCTAGGATAATTATCGCCGGCTAGCGTGGATTTTTATCGCCGAGAGAGCGTGCTATTAGCAACGCTTATCTCAAAAGCGATAAAAATCCTAGCGCTAACTGCCAAACGTGAGATTATCGCTGGAAACTCAGCGATAATCCCATGAAGTTTGGCGATATCTTGCTGATAGGGCCTCACATACTTAGCCATGATATCCACCTTCCATAGGATATCATGGCTAAGTCAGTTTCAAAGCAGGCGTAAGGAAAGTAGCCATAACCGAGGTTATCGCTACTTTTCTTATCACTATGCTGCTTTGCGTGAGGTTTGATAATAGGAGAAATGTCGCTTAGCGACATTTCTCCCATTATCCTGGGGAGGAATGCCCACTTTGCATCTCATTAGAGATGCAAAGATGGGCGTTAGGAATTCAGGCGTTAAGGCAAGGCTTCACGCCATAGCGTGACCTTGCTAATATAGCGATAAAATTATCGCCGCTTTTCGGCCGAAAACGGCTGCAAAAGTTGCGATAATTTTATATCGCCGCCTTGTAGATATGCCCCACAGTCTTTCAAAAGTGTTCACATGGTTAAGAATTAACCAGCTTAAATGCAATCCTGAAAAGTCAGAAATTATTTTCTTTGGCGCCCCTCCATCAGAGGATTAGAGACTTTGGTGGCCTGAAGATATGTCACCTCTTCTCGCCGCACAACAAACGGTACAGAACTTGGGTGTCATGATTGACAACGGCCTATCTATGAAAGCCCAAGTCCAATCAGTGGTGGGAACGTGCTTTGGCCTCCTTAGGATGCTGAGGAAGTTCCTTCCACTCCTGCCTTTGGACTGCAGGAAATCCGTGGTCCAGGCATTGATTACATCCAGAGTCGACTATGTGAATATGCTTCACCTTGGCCTCCCGAAATACCTACTTAAGCACTTGCAGGTGGCCCAAAATGCTGTGGCCAGAGCTATTCTCATGTTGAAATCTAGGACTCTTACGTTCACTCATCTTAGAGCTCTCCATTGGCTCCCAGTAAAAAAGAGGATCAGATTCAAGGCCCTGGTGTTACTTTTTAAGGCCTTCCACGGGAGGGGGGCAAGGTACCTTTGCAGCTGGATTACCCATTATGTTCCATCTAGAACTTTGAGATCCTCCTCTATGGCGGTGGTCCCTAGGATATTGCATGCCATCTCAGGCGGCAATTCTTTTAGGTTCCTTGGAGCGCAGGCCTGGAACGCGCTTCCTGCGTCGTTGAGAGACCGGTGACGGATATAGCTACTTTCAGGAAGCTCCTTAAAACTTGGCTTTTTAATCAATAATTTAGTTTCCCTAGCTGCTGCTTTTATTCCCTTTTCTCATTTGTATTTGGGGTTGTGTGGGCGGTTGCAGGCAAGGCCTTTTTGATGCGCCGGGACACTCTTCTGAGTAGCTGTGCGCTACATAAATGCCTTTATTCATTCATTCATTCATTCATAAATTAAAATGTAAAATAGTATAATAGGCAAAAAGAAGCTGTCAAATGTGTGGGGCCCACAAATACCTTATCCTCATCGAAGCAGCCAAATGTTGGGAACAAGGGCACTTGTAGCAAAGTCAAGAAGGGTGGCCCAGTCCTGCCTCCTCCAGGCGATGATGGGCAAAGGCGGGATGCCCAGATGTGGACTGCGCAGCGGGCAATCGTCTCACACTATATAGCACAGCAGCAAGATGGGGCCTGCCTCTTATTTCTCCTCCTTATCCTGTGGCATACTGGGGCTTGGAGTCCCTGGTCTGCACGTCTTTCTTATTAGTTGTTTCTATTGTTTGTTTCCTTGATCAAGTGCACTATCTAAGAGACCCCACTAGATAGCAGCAGGGCATTGCATAAGGAATTTCCCAAAGCAACGAGGAGGCATTCATCTGGAGGCGACCAGCAGGCCTCTGTAATTTGGACCCAAGCCCATTCCAAAATGGCAGGTGCACGGCCTCGCAGTTACCATCATTTCTTGTTGGTAATGTAGGTGTGGAATGTCACTTTATTCTTTATAGCATTTGCACTAGAACATAGGATTAGCAGCTATCCATTATTATAGTGTGTGTGGTACCTAAGAGAGGTAGCGTGCACATCGCATTTATTTATTTTTTTGTTTAAATTTCTTTATTAGAGTTTTTTCATTTTCCAATACAGTACAGATATTTAAACTACAATAATGACATCATAGGTTTCGACATTTTTTATACATATTAGAACTCGTATCAAGGGTACTGGTAGACGCAGAATCCATGTACAGATTTCTATTCCATTGTGCCGGGTAAAGGAGTACTTTAGCGGTACTGCCACATCTTGTAGTGTTCATTCTCAGCTTCTTATTTTATATTTCAATTACCCGTACTGTAGTTTGTGTTTTATTATGTCATATGGAAACAGGAATCTGCGTGTTTGGTAGGTCAGTGGTGTTGCACGTTTCACACCCATTATCCATTTTTTGAATATTTAAGCAATTGATCACTACTACACAAATTAACTAACAATGACATACAAATCAACATACTTTTATTTCTCAACACATCTACATCATATCTTTCTGTGTTTATGATCCCGTCCCACCCCAGTCTCCCCTTCATTACTTCTTCTCACATTTTCCAATCGCTTGCATATGCGTCCCTGTGTACCATGGTGCTTTTCAGTCTCTCACTTGACACCTCACTCTCGATGTTTACATGTGCACCAATGTGTATTCAGGTCAAACAGTTGTTTCTTCCCCGTTCTCGTTGCCACTTTTCGCATCATCTCCGTCTACACTTTGAGTCTCAGTGTAAGTCTCAGCCAGGATCACATCCCAGTACTGCGCAATGGGATATTTATGCTGGCCTGCTATTTCTTCCTTCTGTAGCACAGCACTTTCAGCCTGGGCCCAGACCGCTAGTGAGTTCTTCCAGCTTTTGAAAGCTGGGGGTGCTTGGCCTTCCAATGTTTAGTGAGTAATATTTTAGGTACTATTAACCCTGGGTCTATAATTTTATTTATTTTTTTCAATAATTTTTTATTGAAGATTTAAATCATCCCAACACATTACAGTAATACAATTATGTCAGAATTCCCAATACAGTACAGTCTTGCAGAGCAATCATACAGTGTAGTCACATCAGTTTCCACATATATCAAAAAATCGTATTCAGAAAAGAAGAGAGAAGGAAACAAACCCGTCCTGTCCAGCTGGAGTATATGAACAGCGGATATCTGCACTAACCCGGGTCTATAAATCTTGAGGTGATTTTCTGCTTCTTAGATCTTGGGAATATTCCTAGTATACATTCCTCCCAAGTATGTAGGGAAGGTCGATCAGTGAATGCTGCTAGCGCTGCTGTTATTTTTCGCCAGTATGTGTGTATTAACCTACAGGACCATAGCATGTGAGGTAGATCTGCTCCTATTTGATTACACTGGGGGCATGCTAAAGTCATCAGGTTGAAGTATCTGTTTAACTTGTCAGGCGACAGGTATGCTCTGTGCACAATGTATGTCTCTATGACTTGAAATGTGGCATTCCGTGGTATTTGGGTTGGGCTAGCTAAGATAATCTCCCATTCCTTATCATTCCATGGACTTCTCCTATCCTCTTCCCATCTCATGCGCAATGACACGAATGGTTGGATGGTGTGTCAGTAATGCTTCTGCCAACCAATGCACTGTATGACTTTCATTCCCCATCACGTGTAGGTATTTGGATTAGCAGGTGCACCAGTGGCTCAGTGTCCAAACCCCCTCATGCCTCCATTAGCGATCTGATAATTGAATTATATCAAAGAAATTGGCCTGTTGGTAAATCGTTATCATTGGTCAATGTATCAAATGGTATCAGTGTGCTTTCCGCAAAAAGGTCACCAAGGGTGTGCATTCCAGCCTCCTCCCACTGTGCGATCATACCCTGCGTCATGTTTGTTTTATTTATCGTGGTGCCCACTAGGGGCAACGCCGGTGCTTAAGGTGTTTCGCTCTTGGTAAGATATAAACTACACTTAGAACAGCGGTAAGCGTGAGCTAAGCCTGTAGATGACGGTGTCAGGGGTCTCGCCATTGGATGAAATGAATAGTATATCTGAGACATCGACCATGCCGGTTCGCCTGTGCCAGATAAATTATGCCCCGTCAGCCATTGCGCTACCCATTGCAGCTGCACCGCTAGGTAATATATTTCCAAGTTCGGGACGCCAAGTCCTCCTGGTCTCAAAGGGTGCGTAATAGTTTCCAAAGCGCTATCCTGCAACGACCATTATTCCATATGAAGTCCCGTAGCATTTGTTCCAATTCTCAAAATAACTTAGATGGGACATAGACAGGTAGGTTTGCAAAATAGTAAAGTAGTTTAGGCAATACTATCATTTTGATCAAGGCTTCTCTGGCCATTACCGCCAGTGGCAGCGTTTTCCAGAACTACATTCGGGACCTAACTGTGGAAATTGCTCTGGATAAGTTGCCTTCTAATATATCTGTTGTACTGTGGTATATGAATACGCCTAGGTAGCGGAAGGAGACCAGTTGCCACTTGAGGGATGAGTTATTTATCTGGAGTTTCGGGTTTTGGGTCTCCCTCCGGAAAGGGTTCAGACATGATTTAGACTAATTTACTCTTAGCACCGACATTATCTCAAATGTCTTTAATATTCCTGCTATGGTGTCTTGTATGTTATGCAAATCTCTGACATCAAATAGGAAATCATCTGCATAAAGGGAAATTGTATGTATTCCATCTCCCAACGGAATACCCCAGTCATCACCTCTGCCTCGCAGTCATAGCCGCGAGTGGCTCCATAGCCAGTGAAAACAGGATTGGGGACAGCGGACAACCCTGCCTGGTCCCTCTATTGATTGTTACTCTTTCCGAAGTCCTTGTGCCCATGCATATCCTGATGGTGGGCTGCGTATAGAGCAGCCTAACCAGACGTAAGAAAGTGTCTCCTAGTCCATATTTGCTTAACACCTCAAAGAGGTATGGCCACTCAAGGGAGTCAAAGGCCTTCTCTAGATCCAAGACTATGCACCCAGAGTTGGGCCATGCCTGCGCTACATATTCTTGGACTCTAAAGAATCTGCGTAAGTTCAAGTGGGAACAAATCCATTTTGATCTGGGTGTACTAGCACCTTTTCCAACAGCGCTAGTCTCGATGCAATAATTGAAGCTAAGATTTTGTAGTCCGTGTTTAAAAGGGCCAACGGCCTATAAGAACCCGCCATAGTCGTATCTCTGTATGGTTTTGGGAGGGAAATCAGCACTGTCTCGCGTTGCGTGTCTGCGAGTATAGAGAAGGCTAGCGCAGTGTCATATACTTTGAGATGTGGTGCCAATTTTGATGCATAAGCTTTGTTAAATTCGGTTGGTAGTCCATCTGGACCCGGGGTTTTCCCTGTGTCTAAGGTACGCATGCTCGCCAGTATCTCTTCTACATTAAGCGGGCCATCAAGTTCTATTTACTGCTCTTGCATTACCTTAGGGAGGGCGATTTCCGAGAGATACCGATGGAACTCTTCAGTCTCTGCTGTAATTGTGGATTCATACAATTTGATATAATGTCTGGTAAACGATGTAGCTCCCACTGCAAATATAATAAAATACCATGCGAAGATTGAATGGATGTAGTCAGAGTTTTAACATCATCCTGCCTAATAAGCTTTGCAAGTAGTCTGCCAGCCCAATCCGATGCAGTATGAGTGCGTGTCGAGTGTGCAGCATAATTGAGGCAGCGTAATCTTTCCAGGAAACTAGTGTGTTCTGCCCTACTCTCTTGTAATTTAGTGTTTTGTGAAGGGACAATTGAAACCGTAGTTTCTAGATGACCTAATTTATTTTCTAGTCCAGTTAAATCCATCTCCAGCGCTTTGCGCATGCCGGCTTGTGTACCCAGGCAATGTCCCCATATCACAGTCTTGAAGGCGTCCCATTCTATTAGGGCTGATGATTTCGTGTCTGTGTTTGCCTCAAAATATTCTGTTATCACTGTGCCCATAGATTACCGGAATGTCTTGTCCTCTAACAGTGTGGGTTGCAAGCGCCATCTAGGTGCAGGAGCTATGTCATTATTCCACTCTATTTGTAACATGTATGAGTTAGGGTCAGAGTGTGTTCTCCCCAAGTATTGCGGTTTTGTGATGACTGGCAGTAGGTCCCTTGTGACAAATATTCTGTCGAGTCTGGGCTGCAATCCAAGCGATCCTGAGTAAAATGAGTAAACCTTATCTATGGGGTGTTTATGCTGCCTTACAGCCACCAAATGCCAGTGCTTGGCCCACGCATTTAGTGTTTTCATAGCTACTACGGTGGGTGTTCCAGGCGGGGGGAAGGAGCGGTCTAGCGACATGTCCAGTACACAATTAAAGTCCCTCCCTAATAGCAGCGGGACTCCATGCCATACCGACAGTTTGCTTGACAGGAGATCGAGGAACCCTACTTGCTCTGCATTTTGCACATATATAGATGCCACCACTATCTATCTACCGTCTAGTCTGCCTTTAACTAGGACATATTGGTCGTCTGGGTCTATGTGTTACTGCTCCGCTTTAAATGGAACCCCGGTCTAACCGTAATCAATGCACCTCTGGCATAGGCTTAGTAACCAGTGGCATGTATTTTGGCCCCTCCATTGTCTTTGTAGGCTCATAGTTTCTTTGTTGTTAAGATGTGTTTCTTGAAGAAGCGCTATGTGTACTTCGTGTCTTTTCAAGTAAGAGTAGATCAAATACCGTTGTGAAGGAGTATGTATCCCCCTAACATTCCAAGTGCATACTTTAATATGTGTCCTTGTTACCGGGAAGTATGTGCGTGCCAGTGTCTGACAGGAGGGTCCCAGGGGCATCTGCACTGCCTGCCAAGAATCCTAGAGATGGGGCGGCCCTGTGTTGCGTTTCCAAGCTGTTATTAGCATAGGTGTGCGTTCAAGTGTGCTGTATAAACAGGTCAACAACAATCATAACTATTAATTCCAGTAGGTCGAAGTTGCAACAGGCAATCGTCCAAACATCAAAACTGTTAAACATTTCAATAAATGTCAGTTGGTTGGGCCACTCGGGCGTTTAATGTCAATGTGTGTAGCTAACAAGAAAAATATGTTCCCCCATTCAGCAGGTGTTAAGCAGTAGCCGGGGCCTCAACTGAGCACAGTTATGATGTTACACCTAGCATCAAAACCATGTATATAGAGGAGGGCAAAGAAAAGGGGTGTGGAATGGGGGTTGGAAGGGGGGGAAGGAAAGGGGGGGGAAAGATGGGGATCCCTCCATGCCCTGGACACAGTAGCTATGCCTGCATATTTGATTAGAGGGCTTTAATCACAGTTTCATGACTTAAACAGGCAATATTGGAATGAAAACCATCGTAAAGATCAGGACACACAGTACTTGCATTATCGTCGTTACAGCTTCCCAGCCAGAATTCACTATGTAATTAACATTATATCCTCTGCCGTTTGAGGTGTCACGTCTGGTATTATTTCTGAATCCGGTGAGTTAGAGTGGTCATCGGTAGAGTCTGCATCACTCATCCTGCCCAGCAAGGTGTCCTCTGAGAAAGTGTCACTTTTTTGGCTCCTGATATCCGCTGCATCTTGTAGTTCGTCACATTGATTCTTACGCATTGTTCCAGTTTGGGGCCAAGGTTTTGCAACAGTGTGTGTTTTCTACGTCTTTGTTCCCATCTGCGTTGTCTCAGCTCTACATTAGGATGTGAACTTGAGGGCTTTTCACCAAGTGGAGCGATGTCTTCAGTAGCTATGGAGTCTAGCCAATCCCAGGCAGCCTGGGGTGTATCAAATAAGTGAGCTTTCCCTTTTACCGCTACACTTAGCCGGGCCAGGACCAGCAGCAAGTATTTGAGGTCTAGGTTCCGGACCCTCCTCTTCACTTCCATATAGGAGAACATCTGTTTTTTAAATGATGCTGTATAGTCCGAGAAAAACATTACCGTGATATACGCCACTTGGATTTTCAGAATTTTTTTAATCTTCTGCAGTATCACGTACCTGTCTCTGTAGTTCAGCACCCGGAGTAGGAATGGCCTAGGACCTGGCCCCAGAGGAGGGGTCGAATTGGGATTCTGTGGGCTCGTTCTATGACGAAATAATGTGACAATGCTTCCCCAGGCAGTAGTTCACGAATCTACTGTTCTGCGAAGGACGTGGCATCTCTCCCCTCCTCCACCCCCGGAAGGCCCACGACCCTCACATTGTTGCACCTGGAGCGGACTTTTGAACCCTCTGCTCTCTGCTCCAGGAGTTTTATTCTAGTCGTAGGTTCTTTGAGGCACGTATCTGTGTCTTGGACTGTAGGGGAGAGTTCCGTCACCTTGTCCTCCAACACCTGTGTTCTGCTGGCTAGTTTTCTGTGGTCCGCATGCAGAAGGTTTAATTCTAGGGCTACATTGTCTATCTTGTTCTCCACAGCTGCCAGAACTGCATCGAGCTTAGTGGACATGGGGTCTGCAGAGGTTTTGTCCAATTGGGAGTGCGATGGATGCAGATTACTGTCCTGGCACCCCGCTCATGACCAAAGGCGGCCCTTGTCTGACATGTGGTCGCAGCACTTGCATTCGTGGCTCTGCGTTGTGTGACTACTATTCCCAGTCTGATGCACGTTAAATAATCAAGTATTGCATGGAGGGGCACATTTACCATGGCAGTCGTGTCTATTGTACTTCCCCATGCAACGCTTCCGTGGCCAGTCTATGTTAACCAGGTCCAACCAGCAGTTTCTCAGTACCTCTGTTTGCCAGGGCCTCCTGTCACAATGTTCATATACTCAGCTAGGCCTTTGCACTGTGGCGCCACATGGGCTTTGGTCAAGTCTTGTGCTCCAGCAGTCCACCGCTGCCATCTTGCTGACTTTCACTTTTGTCTCACTTCATTTAAATCAGTATGCACATGTGTGCAACTGCCATGGGTCAATCCCTTTTGCCAGTAGGTGTATGTCACGTTGCCTCCTATGCCACCTGAGGCCCAGCAGCTCTGTGCGCTTTGCTGCGTGTTCAGCTTCCCTCACCAACCCCCGGGTGCAACCCGAGGCACGCTCGGCTTCCCCACTGTCTCAGGACGGAAATAAGCAATTTAGTTCGTAGGAAGCAGGGTGCTGGAAATGGACTTGTGTTCCCTCTCTACGTACGCGGTATTTCTGCTCACCTCCAGCTTGTTTGCGCGACCATACAGCATGGCCTCGCCTGTTTCCTCGGCCCGGACCTCTTACACACTATCGGGACTGGACCCCACTATCAGCATGTTTCTTCCTCCAGTGGGCATCTCGCCTACGATCGTCCGTCATTACTGCCTATTTCAGGCAGCTCCAGGGACGGTAGCGAGATACTCGGCTTCTTCACTGCGTTTCCCTGCCTCGGCTCAACTGTTTCGTGCAGCCTCTTGCTTGCGTAGCTCAAATGGCCCTGCCTCTCGTCGCCAACTCCCTGTCCACGTCTGTGCGGGCCGGATTTGCCGACTTCCGATTGCTCCCAAGCCAGCTCCTAATGCCCAAAAGTAGCGCAGTGTTGCGTCGGACCTTTACGGCGTACCTATGAGGCCACGGGAAGCTTTTTGCAGGATAATTTAAAAGATGTCAAAGAGTGATTGGTGGTGCTCTAGCTGAGCACGTCTGCCATCATCGCCTCCGTGACCACACCCCTCTTGCACATCGCATTCATAATGGCAGCACGAGCAGCTCTTGGAACAGCTCGGCCATGCAGTCTCTCCCCATCTGGGAGGCCGGATAAAAGCGACCCTTCAGAGCTCCATTGAGCTCAGGAGCTGCAAGTTCTAATTACTCACTGTTCTTTCTCTAGAGTCAGCAGATGAAGGCTGTGAGGCCCCGTAGCAACACCATTTCTCTTGTGCCGTGGCAACTCTTAAGTAGTCACCAGCATCATCTGATAGGGTCTTGTTGAGTCTGCCTCTTGTGGTCCCAGTTATGCCATAAATTAAGGATGCAGTGCAGCTAATAGTGGAGCTCACTAGAAGGTGAACATACTGTTTCGTGGTCAAGCTCCGGCCCCCAGGACTGGGTATCTAAACTAATATTTAATTGATGTTATTTTAGTTTCCATATAAGAAAGAAAATAAATATCTAAGCTATTGCTTTAGAGAAGCTGTCCTGCCTAGAAAAATAAAAAACTGTTCTCTTTATCTGGCCCTCCAGTGCTAATCACTATCAATAGGCATTTGTCATGTCTTCTCCTCTAATAAGCAGGATCACACTAGGTCCAATTTAAAGGTACGTTTATTTACTACAATCTACGATACATCTAGATGCTACGAAGGACTGGGCCAAGCTGTCTTTGCATGGAATCTAGCCACATAGGTTTCATGTTCCAGATTCCATCCAACCAGTCCAACCAGTATGTCACACATTCTCTCCCGTTAACAATATAAATTTACAAAGACATTTACCATTTTCTTCTCCCAATTTTCAACATATTCTTTAACAATCTATTATACGTATATATAACTCTGCCACACTCTTTAGTTAAGCTACGCACCACAATATGTTCAAGGTGCTGAACACCATTTGCTATTCCATATGATAGTCTTGAACCACACAGGTTTACGCCTGCATCTCACCTCATTTCCCATCCTTCTCTGCACCTTGTCATTTCTACCCTGACTGCTGATTTCCCTCCACCACTTATTATTCTCTTTCACACAACTCGATTTTTCATTGACTTCTGGCCATAACCATCGAGGAACTCCTACAACTTTGCTCATATTCCACACATTGTCATCAAATAACACTACAACTTGATTACCTCTCCTAACAACCTTCATTGGCAACGAATACCTCGACTCGCCAGATTTCACCGTCTCTCCCTTTCTTACTTGCACCCAGTCATTCTCTCTCAAAGGCTGCCAATACCCATTTTCATGGTGATTCATTTCATCTTATTTTTTCTCAAAAGACCTTTCAAGTTTTGCTTTTTCGAATAACTCCACTATCCACATCTGATTCAAATTGCACACACCTTTCCTTCCTCTCATTTTTTCAAACAGTGACATGTCCCCATCAATCGTGTGTGTGTTTCTATAACTCCTTAATAATTCCTTAATAGCTCGCTGACGATTCTAACCTTTAACAATGGCCAGTTGTAACTCTTCCTTAAACACTCTAATTCACCTTTCCACAATTCCATTACTCTGAGGATAATACACAGATGTGTGCCTATGCTCAATTCCATGACTCTCAAGAAAAATCCTCTTTTCATTAGACGTTAATTGCACACCATTATCCGTAACTAATGATTTTGGAAATCCTTCCCTCTCAAAAACCTTGTTCCAAAATGTCATTACTATTCTTGTAGTAACCTGTGTTACCAACTTGACTTTTGGCCAATGAGACAGTTGATCAATCAAGACTATGGCATACGTTGGATTCTAATCAATACTCATGGGCCCTGCAATGCCTCGAGATATTCTGCCCATGCCCTAATGGTCTTGACACTGGTACTTTTTCATATTTCACATGTTTTGGGGATTTTTCACTGATGGCACATTCAACACATGATCTAATACTTCTTTCAATACACCTATTAACAGCTGGCTACCAGAATTCACCTCTAACTCTTCATACTGCTCATACCTTGGTGACCTTCATGTGCCATGACCAATATAGTCTAAGACTTTCTAGCACAGCTAACTGCTCTCCATGCATTAAAATGTTGTCTTATTCAGACAATCCCTGTGCCGCATACAAGAAAGGCAATAAACGTTCCTCCAAATGTTCCTTCCTTGGCCAAGTTGACTTAAGATTCCCTAACATCTTTTGAAAATCCTCATCACTTTCAAATGCAGTTTTTCATTGAATTTCTTTCATGCATTCCTTGGACACCTCACAAATCGATATCACTGTTTCCAACTCATTGTCCTCAATCTCAACCTAATCACCAACCACAGGAAGTCTTGAAAACCCATCTGCCAAAATGCTTTTTACGCCAGGAACGTACTCAACTTTAAAGTGAAAGTCTTGCAATTTGTATTGCCATTAGGCAATTCTAGCTGTTGCTTTACCGCAACCCTTTGTCGTAAACAAACCTACCAGCATACGATGATTTGATCTAACCTTGAAAACTGTCCCATATACATACTTTCTCTGATATTCACTCAACCACCAGCACGCTAGAGTTTCTTTCTCCAAAGTTGAGTATTTATCCTCTGAATCACGTTAGTGGCCTTGATGTAAAGGGGACAGTAACTAACGTCCCTTTCTGATTATGCCTTAAGACTGCCCCAGTGCCAATATTGCAAGCATCTGAGACAATGACTGAATCACATGTGGTGTCAAACGTTGCCAATGAAGGGCCAAAGCTATTGCCAATTTTAACGACTTGACCTCATCCGCACAATTTTCATCCCACCCAAAAGGTTTTCATCAGATTTGTCATATGAACAGTTTTGTCTGAAAATAGCGGAACAAATTTGGCATAGTATTCTGCCAGCCCTAAAAATGATCTGAGCTGGTCTTAATTTTGAGATTCAGGTGCCTCTTCTATCGCTTTAACCATATTGCGTTTGGGTGCAACTCCATCTTTACTAATACAATGACCCAAATAGTCTACAGAATCTACACCAAATATATTTTTCTTTATAGTTAAGCCATTGGCCTGTAAAATATTTAATATCTTTTATAAAGTTTCTGTATATTCTTGTGTATTCTTTCCAAAAACCTTCAGTTCTTCCCCCAATGCATCTCTAATAGCCAAAGGTATATTTCTGACTTTGTGCATTTTAGGTACCACATTACTTTTTAAAATATATATATATATTTTTTTTAAACTTTATTTATTAAGTTTTTCAAGAGTAATATCCATAAAAAGACAATTATTACAGAAGTATGTATGCAGAATCAGGAAACGTATTCATTCATCACAGATGTACAATATTCAAGATTTTGTAGATCTTTACATTGTCAATATATATATATAAATATTTTTTTCACTGATGGTACATTCAACACATGATCTAATACTTCTTTCAATACACCTATTAACAGCTGGCTACCAGAATTCACTTCTAACTCTTCATACTGCTCATACCTTGGTGACCTTAATGTGCCATGACCAATATAGTCTGTCTAAGACTTTCTAGCACAGCTAACTGCTCTCCATGCATTAAAATGTTGTCTTATTCAGACAATTCCTGTGCCGCATACAAGAAAGGCAATAAACGTTCCTCCAAATGTTCCTTCCTTGGCCAAGTTGACTTAGCTTATATATATATATATATATAAAGCTCCAAGTTGCCCGCAGGGAGGACCGCACTCTCCAGCAGCCGACCAACGGGTAAGGCTAAACACTGCAACTCCACGTGTTTACAGTCCTGGTGTCAATGATCACAGCTTGACGCGTTTCTGGGCTCTTGCCCTTCATCAGAGGCTTAACAACAGGTTTGTGCATATGGACACACCCACTTTATTCACAATTAACCACCCTTGGATGGGCCACACAGGTGAGTGCCACGCTATGACTTGTGGGGCTGGTAGTCCATTATCCAAATGGTTGCACAAAAATGATGAACACTGTCACTTTAAAGCCCACAATGAGCCTGGAACTGCGGAATAGCCATTGATCTCTGCGTTGCTGGTCCACTCTCAGGACTCTGAATATTCGAAGCCCCGTGGTCCCCAGTCCTCACGGGGTGGTGCGAGTCCTCGCGGCCGGGCAGCCGCGTATACTATAAAGCTCCAAGTTGCCCACAGGCAGGACCGCACTCTCCAGCAGCCGACCAACGGGTAAGGCTAAACACTGCAACTCCACGTGTTTACAGTCCTGGTGTCAATGATCACAGCCTGATGTGTTTCTGGGCTCTTGCCCTTCATCAGAGGCTTAACAACAGGTTTGTGCATATGGACACACCCACTTTATTCACTTTATTGTGGGGCTGGTAGTCCATTATCCAAATGGTTGCACGAAAATGATGAACACTGTCACTTTAAAGCCCACAATGGGCCTGGAATATATATATATATATATATATATATATATATATATATATATATATATATATATATATATATATATATATATATATATATATATATATATATCTATTAGCATTATACTGAATGGTAGCAGTGAATTGCAATGTGCACCATTACTTCATTATTAACAGGCAACGGCATTATCAGTTCTTATCTATAACAAACATGTCAGATCTTTACAGTTCGTAAACCTAATCTCATCTGCGACCCACTTGTCAATCTGTTCACAAGGGGTACAAATAATTTCACTATGTGTATCTCCTCCCCGTAATGTTTGTGAGTCTATACAACATTTTTCACTTACATTATGACTTTGTGTTTTCATCAGTTATTTCCACTGGGTGGGATATCAGGTATGCTTTCAAAGGTTCCCAAATGTCTTTGGGGCGTGATGTCAGAGGAAGCAGATCGGCATAAGCCAGTATCTGTTCTTGACAGAATATTAAGTCCCTGACCCATTCCTTGAACATGGGAGCTCTACCCCATACCCATCTACATGCAATCCTGCACTTGGCCATCAGTAGTGCAAGAGCAACATATCTGCGAGAACTTTTGTCAATTTGCTCAGTGTATGCCAAAAGGGCCAGCAACTGAGATGTTTCCAGCGTCAGTGACGTCATCTGTTCTAGTGCATCAAAGATCTGTTGCCAGTTTTTGTGAATTCTGGAGCAGCTCCATGCTAGATGGGAGAAGACTGCACCTTTCATGCCACATCTATCACATTGATCATTGTCTCTTAGTTTATACTTGTAGATTTTGGCTGGCATATAGTAAAGACAGTGCAGGAACTTGAAATGGATAATACACAATCGTCTGCTGGCCAACACTTCCTCTGTTTGTAGGCAGCAGTATGCCCACTGATTGTCTGATATTTTGCATGCCAATTCCCTATCCCATTGTGCTTGGGCGGGGCAGCGACCTATAGACTGCTGAGTGTGGACCACATGGTATAAAGCAGAGACAGCATGCTCTGATGACGTGGACAGTAGTATTGTGTGAAGTGGGGGTTCTGATGGGTATGCTGGAGTATTGCCTTTAATGCCCTGTCTCAGACTCACAAATAGAAACACGTCTAGAGGCGTGGGCGTGATGGCTCTGAACATCTGTTCTGGGGTACAGAACTTTCCATCTTGATGTAGGTTGCCCCAGCATGTTATATTTGCCCTCGCCATGACTTTCCTAAACACAGTTTCCTGTAGCACTTGTATGCATGGGTGGTACGTCAGTGGAAGCAGTGGAGAGTACATAATCGGAGCATGTAGCAGTTCAGCTATGCGTCACCAAGCGACCACCGTACACATGACTGTCGTAGTGTCTTTCTTGTGTGGTTTGGGGGCGCTACATATCAGGCCTGACAGAGGAATTGGGTCTGCGAGCCATTGCTCCACTACTATTTGTGGCTTATATCTGGGTGGATGGAACCAATAGTGAACATAGGTAGCCTGGGCGCATATGTAATATAGTTCAAGATTTGGGACGTCAAATCCACCATGAGAGTACGGTCTAATAATGATGTCCCATTGCAGTCTTGGTTGCTTGCCTCCCCATGTCAATCTAATCAGTTCGGATCGTAAGGCAGTGAAGAAATATCTGCCCGGATAATATGGTATGTTCAGAAATAAGTACAGCAACTGCGGGAGAGTCACTATTTTAATAAGAGAGGTTCGCCCTGCCAGAGATAGGGGCAAAGAGATCCAACGAGTGGCACGACTCGTGATATTTTCTAACCCCCTGCCATAATTAAGGCGCATGAGTTCCTCATGGTCTTTAGTGATGCAAATCCCCAGATATTTTACTTCAGAATTACACCACTCTATTGGAAAATCAGGTGAGAATTGTGTAGCAGCAGCCGTGAGCGGGAAAATTTGTGATTTCCCCCAGTTAATGTGAATTCCTGAGAGGCGCCCAAAAACAATAAATTCTCGCAAGATAGGATTTAGGTTCTGCTGTGGGTCTCTAATGTACAAGGTGATGTCATCAGCATATAGGGAGACGAGTATCTGACGCATGGGACATCTTAGTGCTTGGTCCTGAAGATGCTGCCGCAATTTAGCCACAAGAGTTTCAATTGCTAGCGCAAAGAGTAAAGGGGATAACTGACAGCCCTGCCTAGTACCTCTTGTAATTGGAAAGGCTAATGACATCTGCCCATTAATCAGTACCTTAGCTGTCGGGGATCTATACAAGAAGCCTATCCACGATAAGAACCCTATTGGCATTCCCATGCGTTGCAAAATTCCCGGCAAGTAGTCCCATTCCACTGAGTCAAACTCTTTTGTGGCTTCTAAGAAGACCGCCACAAGAGCCAAATCGGGGTCCACATTTTGTAATATCGAAAAGAAAGTTCGAAGTTTGTGGGAGGTTGCTTGTCCTGGGATAAAACCCGCCTGGTCAGGAAGGACCAATTTTTTCATTAGCAAGTTTAACCTATTGGACAGTCCTTTTAGCCAGAATTTTAGCATCATTATTGGTGAGGGATAACGGCCAATATGAGTCGCATTGGTCTGCAGATTTTCCTGGTTATAATATGGAGGTAATAAGCACTTCTCTCATCGAGGGCAGAAGGATAACATTTGTTTGGGCTTCCTCGTAGACAGTTTTCAAAATAGGAGTGAGTTGTTCAATATATGCTTCATAAAAGTCTATTGGAAGCCCATCAAGGCCTGGGGCTTTACCAGATTTTATATGCAGGATGACAGCACAAATCTCATCTTCTTCAAAGGGGGCCACCGGAATTCTCTCTGAGAATCTCCTAGCCAACCCAGGGCCACATCCTCCAGATGTCTAGCCAAATCTAATGGGCCTTGCCTGCTAGTAGAATATAGTGTAGTATAATGAGTGGTGAATGCATTGAGTATGTCGGCATTATCTCTGCATCTCTTACCGTCACCATCTGATTTCCAGTACATAGCTAGAGAAGCAGGGTTTGCGAATTTCTTCTGCAAGAGCTCTGCCTGGTCTCTCTCCCTCCCCATATCTGCAGGCCACATAGTATTTACCCCTGAATCGAACCTCACGTTCTGCTGTTTCTTTATATTCTGGGAGTTTCTCCCTGAAATCTCGTTGAAGTATTCCATTTGCGCCACCGGCCATCTCTGCTTCTAACCTCTTCAGTTCTCCTTCTAATTGCTGTACGGTGCCACAAATGTCGCAAAAAACTCCAGACCTTTTGGAAATGCAAAAACCTCGAATCGTGACCTTGAAGGCCTCACAGACCGTCGCGACACAGCCAACTGGTCCTAGATTGCGTTGAAAGAAATCGGTTATTTCCTGCCCCAATTTGCTACAAAACACTGTGCCCAACGGAGTTAGAGGCATAAGTCTCCTGCTCCTTAGGGATACCCCAAGCCCTGGAGAGGTTAATATTGATCGAACCGGTGAGTGATCGGGAGTATGTTCTCGCTAGATGGTCTACTGTGTCAATCCATGGGCCCAAGCCCCTAGATATCAAGCAATTATCCAGTCGAGCCCATGTCGTGTGCATTGCTGTATAATGTGTGCCTTCAGTCTTACTCGGGTGAACATGTCGCCAAGTATCTAAAAGTCTGTTATCAGACAAAATATTCCACAGCAGTTTGTTATCTGGTGTAATGGTGTGGGAGAGGATTAGACCTATTAGTCGCAGGGTTCAGAGTTGTATTGAAGTCTCCTCCCCATTTTATATGAGTAGATCCTATCTCTAGAATCTTTCCCATTAGTGTGGCGAAGACTTTGGGGTCGTCCAAGTTAGGTCCATAGCAGCAGACCAATGAGGGAGAGGCCAAGCCTAATCTGCCACACATTATGCAGTATCATCCTAGCTGATCCTGTGTCATGCCACATGGGGTAAATGGAGTGTGTTTCTTTATTAGTATCGCTGTCCCTCTCTGAATGTGAGGAGTACGAAGAAAATATACCCTATGCTCTGCCCACTTACAAGTGAATGAGGGGGAGTAGCGGGGTTCCAGGTGGGTTTCCTGAAGCATTGACATTTGGACCTGATGACGGTCCTGGTATGCCAAACCTGCCTACCTTTGCGTGGGTAGCCTAATCCTCTGATATTCCACGTTAATAAGTGTAGTTTCTGATCAACTTCAGAGTGAGCCATACGAGCAATTGCAGTCCAATGTCAAGAGTGTTGCAAGATCTACATCTACAAATCTGGTGTGATGCATACAATAAAGATTCCGTACATGTTTTTTTACAAAGTGTCTCATTTCTCCAGAAGGAAACCCATCCCACCCCGTCCCACTGTAGCATTCCAACCATGCCAAAATGATCATTCCCTCCCCACCCACACTACCCAAAACAGAATTTACACTGCCTTTCAATCCGCAGTAGAGGGGATCGCCCTTAGTGGGGACTACTAGGGTCATGCACGATTCCACCCCTCCCTCCGAGTTGTGCAGTATATAAAGGAAACTCGTTAGAGGAAGGGGTGCTTGGTACAATTTGTCAAACAGTCCCAGTAAGGCACTTATCTGTACATGGTGTCTCAGCAGAGTTCTTTTGCCGTGTTTTCCCTTCAGTTTCATAGAGTCCCAATTCAATGCAGGAAGAATAGACCGCAGCCGGGTAGGACAGAGGAGTGGAAGACAGGCACCGGCCGCTTGAGACGTAAGTCAGTAAAGCCAGAGTTCATGGCTATTCCAAGGCTGGGGACGAAGATTTTGATAAGGTTCCTGTGTTGTACGGGGAACACGTGGTCTTTTGATGCGTTTCAAGAATTCATCCACTTGTTGTGTATGAATGAAGAAATGTTGTTTACCTTTAAGTGTTACTCGCAGTCGAGACGGATACATTAATGCATAGTCTATTTGCACATGGCGAAGTTTTTGCTTAGGTGGAATGTATTTTCGTTGCGCTTCTTGGACAGCTGCCGTGAAGTCGGGATAGATGGTAAATTCGTCTCCTTCGAACGTGAGGTGTCTCTTCTCCCGGCCATCTTAATGACCACATCGTGATCATTGAGCAGCCTCGTAATGATTTGACGGGGTGGATCCCTGGTGGCGGTCTGGGTCCCAATGAGCGATGCGCCCTCTCAACCATTAGTTGTGAAGATAAGGATTAAGTGCTGATTGCTCCGTGCAGTAGTCTCTCAATAAATTCGCCATCCGACCTGTATTGGTACTCTCCGGAAAACCAATAACGAGAATATTGTTGCGCCTTCTGCGAGCCTCGAGGTCTTTGTTCTTGGCAGCGATGACTCTAAGCAATTTGTCCATCTGTGCCATTTGTTTTCGCATTTTCAACGTGTTGTCTTCTGTGTCAGAAATGCGGAGCTCAGTCTCTTTTATACGTTTACGTGCCTGTCCAGTTTATGTACAATGGTATCCTTTCGAATATTCATAGAGTCCATCTTACCCTCAATGGAGGCGAGGCTTTGTTGCATTGCCTGTAGGAGTTCTTTGACATCATCCTCCTACATCCGTGACAGCCCCTGTGCTTGCTCTCCACCCGTAGGTTCAGGCTCGTCCTGTTGCGAGCGGGTGACAGGGCAGCCGGGTTTGTTTTGCGTCAATCTTCCCCATATTGAAGGCCGTACTCTGTCTTGACATTAACTTCTTGAAAGTTGCAAGCCCACCCAGGTACACGGGGGGGACATTCTATTGCCAAAGAGGATTGTCCTGATCCACAATGCTGAACGTTTATATCACCCGGGGAATAGTCAATAAGTCCGCATCTTATTAAATCAGCGGTGCCTTATACAACTGGCTAGCAAAGCAAAAAAATGTCTGTCAGGACGGGGATAATGCGTTCTCTGTATCACGGTACATTAAGTGCTGCTATTGTTGCATTCACGTACACGTTATGTTGCGCGGTCAGGGGGAGCACCTACGCCTCATCTGCCCACTATGTTTTCTCCTCAGTATAACTGTAGCGATCCTGAAGCACCATCTCTCAAAGCGCTGTCCAGGCCTCCTCACCGCCCACTCAAACATTCCATGGAAAAGGCATGTGTGGGTCTTTGGTGTGGTTTTTGTTGGGTCACCTCTGTTTTTGCCCCGAGTGGGCTCCACAAGCATCAGGAGGGCCGTGTAGCAGGGGCCTGCAAGCATGCAATCCGCACGGCTGCTTCGTTGCTGAGCACAGCCACGAGGGGGAAAGAGCAGCAGTGGGTCTTATTCACTCTCGGTCCCAGCCTACCAATGGCAGCACGAAAGGCAGCCGGCTCCCCAGCGGCACCTCCAGCCCGCAGCCGCTGACACAGCACACAAGCGCCGCAAGCCTTATCGGGTTCAGGCGTGCGGCCCAGACACGACGTGGGCACCGCGGCGCTCACGTACCACTCTCAGCTGGATCTGACTCCGGCAGCGCTGGGCAGCAACAACGGCTCCTCTGTCAGATCACTGCAGTGGCAGCACGCTGTGTCCTCAGCTGTCCAAATTAGTACCACGGGATGACAGGTTCACATGCTCTACATCATTATGGAGGATCACTCCCCGTAGCCTTCTGGGCAGGATAAAAAACGGATATATGGCCCGAACTGCAGGAGCCTCATAGCAGTGCGACCATCTTGCTCGTGTGCCACCTAGCGCCCCTACTTTTTAAAATAATTTTATGTACAAAGTTTTTTAATAATCCGAACTGTGAGGAAAAAACTTTAGGAAATAACCTCTCCCAATCAGTTGCTGTGTTGTCTCCAACCTGTGATACCAAGTCACCATAGCCTAGCACCTGTTCCGGATGATTAAGAGTAATCATTAGATCTCTTTGCTGAGGCCACCACAGCAAACAAGATCCTTCCTTGGCCACATAAACTTTTGCCTCAATGGTCTTGCCTTTAAAACTCAAGTTGGACATAAAATACCCCAAGACCTCGATATTGTTTTCCATATCCAGCTAATTTAATGTCCAGTGTGAACAGTTTCACATCAGGAAATTCTTTCAATCGTTCATCACCAATCAAGGTACGCCTCACACCAGAATCTGCCATTACTTTAATCTCTTTATCCCTAATTTTAATTATATAACAAGGGCAATCTTTAACATCTCCATTAATCTCATACACACCTAAAACAAATGTTTTTTCTGCTTCTCCCATTGAGTCACATTCAATTTCCTTTATATAATTAATTCTTTGTACCTTTCCATCCATACCACTATCTCTCTAAATTTGTTTCTATTTTTGCATACCCTTGCATAATGTCCTTTGGTGTTACAATACCTACAAACGTGGGACACTTCCTGTCATTAGCTAAATGACCAATTAGACCACATTTGAAACATACACATTCCTTTTTGTACAAATTCTGGTTGGGTTGCCTTTTTACTATGGGTTTCCTGCCCATTTTATTGTCATTACTGATTTTTTTAACTATCTAAATTTCAGCAAAATTTTTTTCTGATAATTCCTTCATACCCAGTTTCCTCTCCTCAAACCAGTGGGCAATACCCATTGCTTTACTAATGGCTAAATCATCTGCTGATAGCAATTTTTCTTGCAACTTTGGATTTGCAACCTTATGCACCATTTGGTCCTGAACCATTTAGTCGTGGAAAGAAGCCTAGTTACATTTAGCGGCTAAAATTCTCAAGTCATTGACAAAAACATCAATTGACTCATTGGGCAATTGCCCTCTACCTAAACACTTGGGTCTTGCAACAACTTAATTTACTTTCTTGATATACAACTTATCTAGTTGCTTGATTGCACTCTCATATACATCTATATCGCCTTCATCTCCTTGATGAGTTACCATTGGGGGTAAATGATTAAAAATGTGTCTGCCATCTGCTCTTAAACAATGTTTTAAAATGGCCAATTTCCGTTTGTCAGTATAATCATCCCCTCCGATTGCTTCAATATTAGCTTCTAATCCTTCTTTCCATTGTCTCCATTCCAAAGTAGGTTCCACGGGTGTAGATAAAAATGGAGTCGGTGCATTATTTCCATCCATAGTCTTGTACAAGGCAACGTATAGTATTTTAGATAAATACTAGCTGTTTAAACGTATATGTTTGGTTCACATACGTAAATATGTACCTCCTATAAGCAACTTTAAGATTTCAATTGTATTATTTAATGTACAATGTTCACAGGTGTGTGAATCACCAAATTAAATTTCGTGAGATGCAAACTGTGCATCACCATAAATTAAGTGGAAATATATTATTTGATTTATAATATATATTATGCAAATGTGACATGAACAGGTGCGGGAATTGCCAAGTTGAATTTCGTGAGATTCACAATGCTGAGCAAACACAACAATTGTTGTTATATGCTCATGCTAAATATAGGAATCGTCACTTTGAATGGTGTGCTGATCCCCGATTCAGCACACAAGTAATTAATTACAATGTGCGGGTCACCGGGAATGCCGATATCTCCTGAATAGCCTCTGGGCTGGGCCACATAAATAGCGCCCCTCAACCTGAGCATTCTAGTCTTTGTGTCTGAGAAGCACACAAACACATGTGATTCAGTTGATTTGTAGCCCAGCAACGATATGCCCTGGCTCGCGCACTGGTTCGTGCCCACACACTTGCGTGTTGAGCAAAATGAAATTACATCGTTAAACACAGTACTTTCCAATTCTGTTGTGCTGCGCTGGAACCACAGCCGAGTTCTTATGCCACTGCCGAGTATGCTGCTGCCGCAGTTTCAAATTCTTCTCAGTGTCGTGATCTGCATCATCGCAGGGCTTCAGGCTTCTATGTCTGTTCTCTGCTCATCGCCAGTGTAACATCTTCTCCTCCAATAAGCAGGATCACACGAGGTCCAATTTAAAGGTACGTTTATTTACAACAACCTATGATACATCTTCATGCTACAAAAGCCCAGGCTAAACTGTCGTTGTATGGAATTTGGTCACATTGGCTCTATGTTCCAGATTCCATCCAACCAGTACGGAACAGCATTGCAGAATTTTGCTTGGTTTGATGATGTCAGCTTGGGTTTTGAGCAATAATGTGACATCACTCACATTGTAATAGCAGATCTGATGAAGCAAGGGGTTATAGTTCTTGTTGTTGGTATGTGTAACACCCTGATTCTCCTGAAATGCAAGACGGGGAAGACCAATGTGTGCAGGTTTGTTCAGGACCTCGGGACTATCAATAATGATGTTATCCCATGCTTTCATGTGGTCCCTAGCCCTGCTATTATTATTCTATCTTGCATCCCTGTCAATGCCTAATGGATCACTGTGGTTGATCGTTCTTCTGCCTTCTTTTCAATTCTTGTACACGAGAAGAGTCAGTATCTCTTCTTGTTCACATTCTGATGGCGTCAGCTTTCATGGACCTTACTCCCACAAGGATTTAAAGATTTGCCTGCAATCTTTTCCCAAACCCTAAAGAAGGATTTGGACATGTTGGTCTTCCCCTGGGGATCTACTCTGGTTCAATATGTTGACCATTTACCATTGGCATCTATTTCTTTAGATCAGTGCAATGAAGGCTCCTTCTATTTCCCCACAAAATTGGCTAAGAAAAGAAAAGGCTTCAACTGAAAAAAATCAATTTTCTCTTCCCTGAGTACGATATTTTGGCTATGGAATTTCTGCTGGCAAGCTTCATTTGTCCTCCGAAAGAGTTGAAGACATTTGTAAGTTGTCCTACTCTGCAATGGTTTCCTAGGTAGGCACCTTTGTAGGAATGGCGAGGTAATGTAGACAAAGGATTTTCGGTAATGCAACATGGCCAAGCAATTACAAGAATATGTCAGAAAAGACACCCCTGAAAATTTGCAGTAATCCAGCACAGCTGTAATGTAGTTATAAAAATTAAGCAACTGTTGACCTCTTCACCCACTTTGGGGCTCCCAGATTATGTTAAACTTCTTACTTTGTATTGTTGTGAATAAAATGGATTTGCACTTGTGGTTTTTGTACAAAGTTATGGGGGTCATAAAAGGCCTATTGCATATTACTCCTCAGTGTTGGACCCAGTTGAGGCTTGGCTACCACCATGTTTAAGGTTGCTGTGCTGCCTGTTGAAGTCTCTGAAAATATTATGTTAAGTTCTCCACTAACTGTTGCAGTGCTCCACTCCATGATTGTGCTTCTTTTCACTCTAAAAACTCAGCATCTTTCCACAGCATGGTTGTCGCAATATGAAATACTATTGTCTACTTCTCATATTGCTTTAGTTTGCTGTCCCGTTCTGATATCTGCTTCATTAATGCCTATTGGTGAAGATGGAGAGCCACATGATTGAATCCTAATCACTGCATAAGTTACTAAGACACAGATCGATTTAACTGATGTACCCCTCAATGAATGTGAACTGATTTTTTTTGTGGATGGTTTTTGTCTCAGACATTATAAAGGTGCTCTAGCTGCTGGTTACGTTGCTTGCACTGTATGTCCAGTTGTTTGCCCACAGTGAAATCCGCCAAAGTAGCAGAGCTCATTGCACTTACCCGGGCTTGCATCCTAGCTAAGACAAAAACATTGTCACTGTTTACATGGACTCAAAATATGCATTTGTAGTGAAGCATGATTTTGGGTACCTTTGGATGCAAAGAGGATTACTGATACAGCAGGCGCTCCAATAAAAATGGGGCAGTGTGTTCAAAATATTTCAAATGCTTTGCAATTACCAGAAAAAGTGCCTGTGGTCAAATGTGTAGCTTGACCAACACCCTCATGATGATGTTTCAAGAGGCAATGACCTAGCCGATTCTATTGCTAAAAAATGCTGTCTTGTTTAAAATTGCTCATGTTGCCATGTATGTTGTAAAAAATTAATATATTTCCTGCACAAATGCTAAAAGGATTGCCTCAATTCCAGGAGCAAGCCTTTGAAAATTAAAATCAATCCAGGATCAAGAAGCGATATCAAAGAGACCATAAAGGGGAGTGGAGAGGCATCACTGGGCATGTGGTTGCTCTAGAAGCATTGCTACACAACCTCACCAGGGTTAATAATGGAGCAGCCCATATTGGTAGGTATGGCATGAAATGTCCACAGTAACTAATTGGTATGCATCCTTCTTTTATTCTATAACCCAAAGCTCTTGCCAGTCGTTTGCCACATGCTTGTCCTTCAATGCTGGAAAAGGAGACACTACCACTCCTGCTGCTTATCCACCCCCTTTCAGGTCCTTCGTGCAATCCAGGTTTATTTTCTGCAACTACCTAAGAGTGTATGGTACTCCTATGTACTTGTTTTAATGTTCATATTCTTCATATGTGGAGAAATGTACCCTTATAATCGCATAGAAAACAAAAGTAAGATTGTATGAAATCATCGTGGGCCATGCCATGATGCTCCTCTCATATACCCCTGTGTTTTTTCCCTGCAAAAGAACGACTTCATTTAAAGGTTGGGGTTGTGTTACCATTTTTCATAAAGCTTATGCAATGTCTCCTCAGTTCCCATTCTCAAATGCAAGATACCCTATGTGGTGTCTGAAGAGGCCTGCCATTCTCTCCAGCCCATAGATTGGGTATGTGTCTGCATATACCAGAGGAAGACTGCTCTCACCTTTCCAGATCCTACTCATCAAAAACACTGCTGTTAAATGCTGAGGCCTAGTGACCTGTATCCCCTCTTCCCACTATAAAATAGGTTATCCTCTTAGAGATTACAGTGGCCCTGCTGCTGCTCCAAGGCCTGGATCTAACCTCCTCTTCTGCAGGCTCCCCCAATGCATGATGTCAGTCCCCCAACAGTCTCTTATTGTTATTGCCTTCCTCCACGGAAAGCGGTCTTTCCTTCTGGATACATTGTTCTGCAGGTCTGGCCTGCTATCTTCATCGCAGCCTTGAGCATCTGACTGATGGTGGGATATATCCTTGCCCCAGAATGGGGAATCATTCCAAGATTGAACTGTGCTGAAACTCCTCTGGTACTAAACTGCTGCTCAGCCTACAAGGGTAACTTCTTAGTGGTATTTCTGGAAAGTACAAGCAGACCATTAACTCTTACTGTTGGAGTTGCACACAATGTTGTCAAAGTTGAAGATTGTATCCCTTAGATTGGCGTACGAAGCAGTATAATGATACATGTCTGCGGTTTTCCCACCTTGGGTATAGGCTGATAGAGTATGCTGAAAGCCCTCTTCTTTCCCAGACCTTGACAAGTTAAATAATCGTTTTTATTGAAATATGCAAGGCATGACTAATCTCGCAATGACTGAGCAAGGATTTATTTACAAGCAGTATGATGCACGTATTTCCACTATTTTTTGTTGGACAGATTAAATGTGATTTAACTGTAGAGAACATTGGTGTCATTGGTTTTGGTTCTCCTACCATTGAAGATCGCCTTCCTCATGACCTGTCGGTTTTCAAATGTCATTCAGAAGGGAGTCACTCATATTTATTTGCAGATCATGGGCTTACCATTAGATGCATTTATATAGGACTGGAACTTGTTACTTAGGATACATTGTTCCTGCCATAAGACATTTTGATAATCATTCTTTAGAACAAAAGATTGGTGGGCAGGCTTTTTAAATGACCTCTAGGCTTTTCCCCACTCTGATTCCCAATCATGGAATGGCTGTGGCTTTGGACAAAATAAGAAAAAATGCAGAGCTTTTGGAAGAAAAAGCAAAGTCCACCACAATAGCTTTAGGATTAGTAACAGAAAAGTTAAATCTCGTGCCAAAATGCTGATTCAAAATAGAATGGCTTTAGATTATCCCTTAGCAGCCAAAGAGGGATTTGTGTGATCATATGCAATGAATACTGCACTAACCTTCCCAATACTTCTCTTAGTATACACAAGCAGATAGATAATAGTAAGGGGAGTCTGAAAAAGGCACATGAGATACAAAGTGGCTCTATGCTAAGTCTTAGAAGCATCTAGGATTGGCTATGAGACGTTTTCGACCCCTGGGATATGAAGATATTTGAATCCATTATTGTATTATTCTGATTGTGGTTGTCATTTATGTTGCTATTAGATCAATCTTGTGCATCATCTAGTGTCCTTGCAAAAATAAAGTACAAAAAGGTGATGAAAGGAATGCTTGCATCAATCTCGGCCATTGGCAATCGCTCAAGCCACCTTGCAGTCGATCATTTTTAGCTCACCATGCTATTCTAGACAAAAGCCTGACACCTGAAAATAAATACTGACCGTGCTCCTCACCCAAAATGCCAGATGAGGCCTCCACAAGGAAGGTACTACAAGCAACCCTAGACTGGTTTCGCCTTACTTAGGGCCCATCAGTAGGGTTCCGTTTCAACTCTAAGGCATAGTGAGCATGGGACCCATGGACAGGCATACCCGTTGCTTTTAGGGTGTGTACTGGAACAAAAGCAAAGTGATTGATGGAATACTTGAATTAAATTGAGCCATTGGTAATTGCTTGAGCCACATTCTTTCTCACCCACTTTGCCACTCTAGATAAAGGCCTGCCTTCTTCAGATTAGTAATAACACTGCTCCACATGGGAACAGTCCAACCCACACTTCCTGGGAAGACACCCTCCAGAAGTGAACTCAAGTAACCCCAGAACCACTTTGCCCTACGTATTACTTGTCAGTAAGTTGTAGCTTGAATACAATGACATAGTTAGCAAGGGACCCACGTTAGGGCATATCTGTTAGACTTAGGGTGTAAAGTGTAACATCAACAACGTGATGGATGGAATGCATGAATTAATCTCAGACACTAGCAATCGCTCAGGCTGCATTTGATTCTATAATTTTACACCCACCATGCCACTATAGACAAGGGCCTGCATTATGTAAATCAGTACTGCGCCTGTTCCTCCTGGAAACAGAAGATCTCGAACTGCCAGATGAACCCCCTCCAGAAGGGATCACAGGCAACCTCAGAAGAGTAAGTCATAAAATGTCATACCAAAAAATGGGAAACTAATGGGTTTTTTTTGTGAACTCCTGATATCATTGCAAATTCCTTGTCATAGAATGGACTCCACTCTGCAAAACAGGTAGACACCCAAACCTCTATGCACAATAGTATATGTGATCTGCTACTCCTGGGGCTGCCAAATGAAGGCACCACGTCAAATGATCTATGTCACTTAGCTGTAAACAGCATTAAAATTACCACTACTTTTGGAGATTGTTTGCACTCTTAACCTTTTGTACATATGGGCTCATCAGTGGAGTGTAGCTTGAGTTTTATGTCACAATGAGCACAGTACCCACACCTGGGTCACACTTAGAGTGTCAGCTGCAACAACAAGTTAATGGAAGGAATTCTAGAATTAATCTCAACCACTGGCATCAGCTCTGGACGCATTTCAGTCCATCATTTTTCATCCACCATGCCATGCAAATCGGTACCAACACTGCTCATCATAGGAACGGTTTGTATCAAATGGCCAGGTGTGAACCCATGTAGAAAGGACCACAAGAAACTCCAGATCGGGGTTGCCCTACCTGGGGCTCGTTAGTAGGGTGCAGCTTGAATCCTGTGGCACAGTGAGCATGGGAGCCATGTCTGAGCATACCCGCAGCACTTAGTTTGTCAACTATAACCACAAGGAGATGGATGGAATGCTTTAATTAATCACAGCTACTGGCAATTGCTCGGCCAGCATTCCAGTCAATCATGTTTTGCCCACCAGGCCATTGTAGACAAAGGCGTGCATTATGCAAAACAGTACTGACCTTGCTCCTCATAGGAACAGTCCACCCCAAACTGCATTTGAAGCCCTGTCCAGAAGGGACCACAAGCAAACCCCGAGAAGAGTAAGTTATAAAAATCCTTTCCAAAAATTGTGAAACAAATGCTACTTTTTGGGAACCCTTTAATTGAATGGCCCCAGCTCCGTGCAACAAACCTCCGTATGCAATGGTATACATGATCTGCCACTCCTGATGCTGTCAAACTAAGGCACCACACCCAAAGAGCAGCGTCGCACAGCTGTAAATAGCCTTTAAGTGATGCTTTTGGAGATTGTTCGCATTCTTAACCTTTTGTATGTATGGGTGTGCACAGCTTACTTGCGTGGAACATGTTTTGTAAATAGTCCCTTTTATCTTTGAGACGGTAATATTAAGTTCACCTAATGCTCTGGAGTTAATGCAGTGATTGTGGCTCAGATAATCGTTGCAGGTAGACATACTGACCTTTACAAACCTTGCCTCAGGTTAACAAAAGGAGCTCTTGTTCAAATATTGATCTCGGATTCATGCAGTGATTTGCGGTTCACATAATAATTTGAGTTCCATGTATTTGATCAGACGTTCCTGCAACAATCTTGGGTTCACATAATGATCTCAGTTTCACTTAATGATCCCAGGTACTGATATCGCAGGCTCACATTATTATTTCCAAATTACATAAAGAGCCCCAATTCACATAAGGATCTTACATTTGCAAATCATCTCAGGGTTACATATTTTCACATTTTTATATTTTTAGGTTCCAGTAGGGATGTTAGAAACTCACAATGGTTAGATGTTTACAGAAATCTCAAGTCAAGCGTGAGGTTTGGAGATCTTTTCAAAATCACCCCATTAGCTCAGCTGATTCATTCATTCAGCGTCCTTCATTACACCCATGTGAACGACGGGCAGCCTCGAGCTGCCTGCATGTTCAATGGACTGTCTACCAAGCAAAGTTTCTAGGCTACCTGGATGCAGGATCCATTTGCAAAGCCCCTAATGCATTAAAGTGTAATGGCATTAAAACCGAGGTGCTAATACTGTTACAAGCATCAAACCCTTGTGATGACCCCTGCTCCCCCTCAGTCCTTCAGACATCTTGGCTTCGTCGTGGGTAATGATACATTTCTTGAGTTCCAGGCCAGCAAACAGACATCTGTTTTTTTTTTGCTTTTCAAGCTCAAAATATTTAAGAAGAATCAGTCATTTGCTTTCGCTGGACCACTAAAAACCTTTCATTCAAAAGTCATTCTTGCCTCTCAATCAGAAATCAGACGTTCGTCTCGTTCTGGACCTCGAATGTCAGTTTTTTTTTTATTGCAGATTTTATATAGCACGAATGCGACCCGAAGGTATTGGAGCGCTTTACATGAATTTACACATTCAGGCACGGGGAGATTAAGGGGCATATTATCAATAAATGGCGTTAAAATTATCACCGCTTTAGCAGCAGAAAACTGCCGCTAAAGCGGCGATAATGTGCTTGATAATATGCCCTTGAGAATTCTCATAGAAGCCCATGTTCTGGTGTCAACATGGGCTTCTATTGGAATTCTCTGAGGCATATTATCAAGCTCATTATCGCCGCTTTAGTGGCAGTTTTCTGCCGCTAAAGCGGCGATAATTTTAACGCCGTGCTTGATAATATGCCCCCCAGAGATTTGCTCAGAATCACAGGATATGGACGCGACCCCGAGGCTCGGGCCCTGCTTTCCAGCACCAAAGTCGTCAGTCTAGCCGACGGACCACATCCTCTCCCCACGCCCCAGTTCATGTCACTGGATCCCTGTCAGGCTCGAACTGGGACAATAAATAGGCCCCCCTCCATTAACAGGTAGGATATCTAAACAAGCATTGGCATAGCCAATAGGCCTCGCTTTTGGGACCTTCTAAGTATTTAGTTATGCAGCACAATATCCTTGGTGCAACCACATCAACTGTTGCATGGCTAACACTTATAAGGTCCCAAAGGTGAGACCTATTGGCTATGCCAATGGTTGGTGTGGTTGTGTGTGGTTGTGTATGTGTGTGTGGTTGTGTGTGTGTGGTTGTGGGTGTGGGTGCAGTTGTGGGTGTGTGTGGATGTGTGGTTGTGTGTGGTTGTGTGTGTGGTTGTGTGTGTGTGGCGTGTGTGTGGTTGTGTGTGGTTGTGTGTGTGGTTATGTGTGTGTGTGGTTGTGTGTGGTTATGTGTGTGTGTGGTTGTGTGTGGTTGTGTGTGTGTGTGTGGTTGTGGGTGTGGTTGTGTGTGGTTGTGGGTGTGTTTGTGTGGTTGTGGGTGTGTTTGTGTGGTTGTGTGTGTGGTTGTGGTTGTGTGTGTTGCTGTGTGTGTGGTTGTGGTTGTGTGTGTGTGGTTGGGTGGGTGGGGTTGTGGTTGTGTGTGGTTGTGTGTGTGTGGTTGTGGGTGTGGTTGTGTGTGTGTGGTTGTTTGTGTGGTTGTTTGTGTGGTTGTGTCTGTGGTTGTGTGTGGCTGTGTGTGGGTGTGGTTGTGTGTGTGTGTGTAGTTGTGTGTGTGTGAGTGTGGTTGTGTGTGTGTGGTTGTGTCTGTGCGTGTAGTTGTGTGTGTGGTTGTGGTCATGTGTGTGGTTGTGTGTGGTTGTGTGTGTGGTTGTGTGTGTGATTGTGTGTGGGTGGTTGTGTTTGGTTGTGGTTGTGTGTGGTTGTGTGTGTGTGTCGTTGTGGGTGTGGTTGTGGGTGTGGCTGTGGGTGTGTGGTTGTTTATGTGGTTGTGTGTGTGGTTGTGGTTGTGTGTGTGTGTGGTTGTGTGGTTGTGTGTGTGGGTGTGTGGTTGGGTGTGGTTGTGTGTGTTTGGGTGTGGTTGTGTGTGTTTGGGTGTGGTAGCGTGTGTATGGTTGTACATGTGGTTGTGGGTGTGGTTGTGCGTGTAGTTGTGTGTGTGTGTGTGGTTGTGTGTGGGTGTGGTTGTGTGTGTGGTTGTGGTTGTGTGGTTGTGGTTGTGGTGAGTGGGAGGGGCAGGGTGGGGGTAGTAAATTATGGATTACAGAGGTTTTCAGGAAAAGTACACATATAAATAAATAAATGAGTTTCGTTTTATTTATTTACCCTATTTTCTTTTTCAGTCGAATGCACACAATTTGAACCTTCTAGGCCTACATATCCATCTCATTGACTGCTCGGTCCACATGCCCCAAAGTTCTACTGGGGTCTAATTAAAAAGCAACTTTATCATTGGCCTAGATTATGACCAGGCAGTCCAGTTTTCCTATCCTGTTAGAACTGCGTTCTATGTGCTCGACGTGCCTTTCTCCAGTTTCTATCCACACCCTGATACCAACCCAAAATTTTACAAAAATATAGTTATTATTCCATATTTGAATGCAGCGTGGTGCAGTTGTAATTTTGCTTTGGCAATGCTGGATGTTGATTGGTGGGTGGGGGCCTCCTTCATCAAATACTTCTGCGTTCACTTGTAGGTCGCTGAAGGCACTGATACTGGTAGCCTCTTTTACACTGTCCTTTATCCCCGTCATTACTGAGATTCTGGCCCTGATATTGAGGTCCCTGAATGTAATGTTGGGACAGATCGTTCTTCTGCAACCTGTACAGTTACCATTTAGAAGGTAAGCTTAATCTGCATAAATCCATCAAACAGACTCACTGTGTTTGTATCCTTTCACCTTGCCTTGCCCCTGTTGATGCTTTCACAATTCAATGTAAAGTGCTGCTGCGCAGAATAGGACCACGTGAGTCCAGAGGACGAGGGCCCATGAACAACTAAAACCTTTGCAGGAAAAATCTAAAGTCATAACCATGAGGATTATTCAAAATGTAAGAATAATTACAAAATACAACAAGTATTGGCTCACGGAGAACAATAAAGCGGCCGTGTGGCCGCGAAAGTGATCGCGATTGCGACCAAGCACGGCACTCGCCCGCGCACATGCACTGTAGCTCTAGGCTGGCCATGGTAGCATTTTTTTAAGCCCTCACAAAAAGTCTCGCCAGCCCAGCGCATGCGCTGGGTCAGGCGAGACCTAAAAAGTGTCCCACATTTGCAAATCTTGCAGTTTTTAACTTGTAAAGGCATGGGGTGTAGGTATTTCGCAAGGTCTGGGAGACCACATGCATGTGTTCTTGCTGCTGGCAATATCTGTGGAAACAGCAGGGAAATGAAGAGAAAAAGCTGGGCGACCAGAGCATAAACAGTTCCTGAAAAGGGACGAAAACCGAACCACACGTAGACCAGTGACCAGCTATTCTGGCACTGCCTGATTGCCCTAGAGGCCGCTCCGACCCTGGTCTCTGTACACACAAAGTTTCCTTCTCAGGGCATGCGCGTTTGCTGCAGGACAATGCATGCTATGAGTCAATTGTTCCTTTTTCTCTCCCTAGACCGTCCACAATACTTATGCTGAACTCCACTTCTGCCAATCGTGTGGCATGTCAGACGGTTCTGAAAATTGTCTGTAGTGCTCAATACCTGCCTTATTGTGCCCGGAAACCATAAAATGCAAATTATAATGTTGTACTGCCGTCTCGCTGGATGTCATCTATGATATTGGAGTCGCTATACACAAACCCTCCCAAGTGGCAATAAAACGCGCTGTAATCCTGTTCCATACACCGTGCCTAACAATAATAAAATGCTTTTTAATCCTGTTTGTTAAAGGTGTACCAAGAATTGTATTGCTTTCAATAAACAACAACCCTCCCTGTCCAACCTCCATGTCAAATACTGACTAATCAAACATGCACGCCTCATTGTGCAATCTTAAAATACCTTCTTCTCGTCTCTCTTTGTTCAGCTAGGTGGACATCAACTTTAGGGCATTCATCTATTTTTATAGGCCTCTTTAAAATGTATTTTAGTTAATACGTGATTTAGTAGTCAAAAGCAAACTGATAAAATGACACGTAACTCTATGAAAATGAAATAGAGTCTTCATGCTTAGTTGATGATGGTTGTAGAATGGACCATCCCTGTGGCTAGTCAACAATTTCATTAGGGTGTCATTTTTCAGCTTTGCAGGGCAGGCGCTTTCTTTTAAGTGAAAAAGGCTACAAATTAGTCTCACTTGACCTACAAGTAATGGCTATCTTATGTAGGACACTGTACGATCTTGAGCAATTATGCAGGCAGATGAGGTAGAAAGTGTTATCCCAGCACCCTGCTGTGCCTTTCTGTTGAGCATGCAAACATCGAGTGGTCTAGTAACAGGAAGAAATACAAACAAAAATCATCGGATGGAAGTTGTGAGAAGGTGGCCTGATATATGCTGTCCACTAGTTCTAGTGGGCACCTTGTATCAGTCCAAACAACCCCTTATGGTGAATTGGTTAAAGACAACCTTTATTTAAAGCTAGCCTAGTGGTAGCTATGGAGAGCAGCCCTCAGGCTAAGTCTTGAAGGAATGTAAAGCAGCTTGTTTTACCAGTCTATAATCTCTTGAATGATTAAATGAAAGGATAACCACACCAGGTATATATTCAAAATATATGTATTTAGGTTAAAACACACCCCTCTAGTCTCTTTATGAGACTGGAGTTCGAAGTACTTAATTTACAAGTTATTAATCAACAGTAATAGCACAAATACACGTTTGGGCCCTAGGGGCGTACCAAACCATATACCAATAAAGTGGTAAAAGAACAACGACTGAGCTAGACACAAGGCCTAGAGCCTGTAGAATCGCTGGGACCCCAAGGAACCACCCAAGGTAGTGACACAGGGGACCCACGGGGACTGTGTGCAGTGTGTAAACACAACTGCGGGTTCCCGTTGGCTTCTATGGGCAATGTCAGGTTGGAAATTTAAAGATTAGGGACACTTAGAATCGAGTCAGGACAAAACCCTTTTGGACTTAAGAAGTTCTAAGGCTAGCACCCACGGGAGCACCGAAGTTCTCAAGTTACCTCACCCAGGGAAGCCGGGTGCATAGGTGTCTTTTGGTGTCGGGTCGCGTCGTCGATTACAATGGAGGCTGGCGAAGAACTGCTGCTGCCCTGAAGAGGAGAAGTGTCCGAAGAGAAGAGATCCAAGCCTGGATCTAGGATGGAAGGAACCTGAATGCAGAGGGGACAGAGTCTGGGTCACTTGCCAGTGACCTAGGGCAGGATGGACCAATGCCCACAGACGTTGGGTGCTTCAGGTGAGTTGAGGGGTGTCTTGACTCTTCAGCCACGAGGTCCAGGAGGCGTTGACGAAGTCCATGAGCCGGATTCGAGCTGTCCCACGAAGTCTGTCTAGTGCTGCGGTGTCGGCGACCAGATTGGACCCAACAAGCCTTGACAACGGCAAGTCTCGTGGAAAGACAAGTAGGACGTCGGTGCAGACCAGCAAGGTCTGAGGGACTCACCCAGCGATGGTAAGTCAGAGCACGTCTGGAGCAACCCGGGAAGCCCAAGTAGAAGAGGAGTTGCCTTCGTGGGGCCCACTACCCAACAGGCTAGCGATCGTGGAGGAGCCTCGAGTGGTCACACTGGAACCCAGCCCACGGGTCATTCGTAGAGTGGAGGCCGGAGATCTTCAGTTCAGTTTGTGCTGGGGCTACTTGGAGCCCAAAGCAGAACTTCAAGAATGAACAGGAAGTCGATGTACCAGCAATAGTACACCGTGCCCAGGGGTCATGGTTCCTCGTCACCCACGATAGCCACAGACCTCAGCTTTGCTGTGGACTCAGGGTAGCCTCAGGGAAGTCAGGAAATCCACCTTTGGTGATGCAGAGACTTCGGCGTCCAGCGGGAGCTTCAGAATTGCAGACCAGACAGTTGTTTCTTTGGTGCCTGCCAAGCAGGGGAGTCACTCCTTGACTCCAAGGGAGATTTCTTCCATCTTCTAGTCGAAATAGAAAGTCGAAGGTCCAGGATATATATTGCAGTGTTTCGTCCAGGGTAATCTAAAGTCACGAGGACTGGGTTCCCATACTTATACTAAGTTTGGGGGTTGGACATACTCTAGGGACCCACCTATGGGATTGTTGTGACAGTGTAACCCGTCCACCAAGATCTAATTCAGGCCCTTAGTCTTGTTCTTGGTTCTTTTGTCTAGTCAACTGATCCTCAGGCTTTCTGGATCCCGGGTTTGATTCTATGATGGCGGCCTTCTGCAGCCTGACGACTTAGTGAAAGATGGGTGTCGAATACTCGGTGTCGAGGTGAGGGGGCTCTTCAAGCGGTCGTTGACGGCTTCTGTGCAATGAACCAGCAAGGTCAGTCCGAGTGGCAAGTTGACATCGGTGGCTTAACTTCA
Source organism: Triturus cristatus (assembly GCF_964204655.1). Lineage (NCBI taxonomy): Eukaryota > Metazoa > Chordata > Amphibia > Caudata > Salamandridae > Triturus > Triturus cristatus. The sequence continues at coordinate 458,808,830 of NC_140590.1, read as the reverse complement.
ATGTCAAAGTGGTCTCCTCCTAGAGCTTTTATGCAAAACTTTGCAGAAAGTTTAACAACATTGAAGTCTTGGTTCTTGTTGGTTCCATTGGATAAAATAATGGTTTGGTAGCACAAGCCAGCCTCTGGATTTCCTCTTGGGGGCCAGGATTCAAATCTCCCACAATGCACCTGTTCAGTCCAGTAAAATCCAGGTGCAACTGGTCCACTGGGATAATCCTCTCTTTGACTTTGCCGGTGACTTTTTTCAGCTCTGTTGTACCTGTTGCTGAATAGGGAGTCCACTCCTTTTCCTTTGAGTCAGGCACAGTCCTTTCTGAGTGGAGGCTTGTGAGTGCAGCAGGTGCTGTCTTTCTAGGTGCAAGCCTTTTGTGGTGCAATCCAAGGGTACACCAGGGCAATCCTTCTTTTGATCCAGGCAGTGTTCTGGTGAGCTACTCAGAGCTGCCTTCTTTATTCCTTATTTCTGTGCCTGAGGGAGGGTGGACACCCTAACCTATTGGGAATAGGCTACCTCCCTCTAGTATGACCTCTTCCTGTGAAGTGTGGCAAACTTTTGGCCCAGTATGCAGTATTCTCCAAAATATCAAGCTGAAGAAAACCTCTCCTTGGTGTTTGTCTTTGTAACCACACTCAGAACTGTGGTTAACTACTGACTACTCCCATTTGGCTGGGGATCAAGGAAGGAAGGAGTGGCCTAGGTCCTGTGACAACTGTTCTCCTGCCTTTGAAGTCCAGCTTATATCCCCAGGCCCCTTCCTCTCCCTCGCTTCACCAGAAAACAAATCTCCTCTTTTCAAATGGCCATATTGTTGCAGCCCCAGGCTTGTTCACACCTATTCAGGGAGCATTTTGGCTCAGGTTGTCGAAAGCTGACCACTCAGAAGAGGCTGCTACAGGGTGGCTTTAGGTAACTTTAGGATAGTAAGTACTAAAGCGACTTTCCTGGAATAGTTATATTAAATCCAAGATTGGCAAGTTGTTGAATTTAATGTGACTGTTAATTTGATGCTTTAAATGGTATTACTAGCTAGCGCCAATGCAAAGATACGCTTTATTTAATTTAATAAAGCCTTTCCCATGTTAGCATATGGGGCTGGCAGCATTACCATAGGGACAAACGACTTTGGGAGTTTTTCTTTACCAGAGCATATAAAACAAATGTATATTGTCCCTGCTTTTTATATCCATGCATCCTATCCTTAGGGGACCTAGGGCAGAAATTAGTGGTGACTTTTAAGTAATAAAAAGGTAGTTTTGGACTTTGGAAGTACTTTTAATTCCAAAGTTGAATTTGGACATAGTTTTGTTTTAAAGCCAGCCGGCAAGGAGGAACTGGCTTTAATATGACACTAGCAAAAACAACAGTGATGGACAGAATGCAGAACAATGTCATACATTCACCCCAGTGCAGAGATCTGGGCCTAAATCCATCGTTTTTTTGCTCACCATGCCGTTCCACTTTTAACCCAGCCATATGCAAATCAGTCTTGACCCTGTGCCTCATGGGTACAGTCCAGCCCGAACTGCCAAGCCAGGTCCTCCCAGGACTGGAAACAAGCATCCTAGGACCGGGTTCGGGGTTTCACCCCTCTTCAGCCAGGATAGCTTGATTCCAGTGGCATGGAGAGCACGAGACCCACGTCTGGGCATACCTTTCCCACTCGGGGTGACAAATGCAAAAACAACAGTGATGGACAGAATGCAGAACAATGTCATACATTCACCCCAGTACAGAGATCTGGGCCTAAATCCATCGTTTTTTTGCTCACCATGCCGTTCCAGTTTGAACCCAGCCATATGCAAATCAGTCTTGACCCTGTGCCTCATCGGTACAGTCCAGCCCGAACTGCCAAGCCAGGTCCTCCCAGGACTGGAAACAAGCATCCTAGGACCGGTTTCGGGGTTTCACCCCTCTTCAGCCAGGATAGCTTGATTCCAGTGGCATGGAGAGCACGGGACTCACGTCTGGGCATACCTTTCCCACTCGGGTGACAAATGAAAAAACAACAGTGATGGACAGAATGCAGAACAATGTCATACATTCACCCCAGTACAGTCTGGGCCTAAATCCATCGTTGTTTTGCTCACCATTCCGTTCCAGTTTGAACCCAGCCAATATGACACTAGACATCACAGCTGTGCACACTTAAGTGCATGAAGTCCACTGGAGTCTCTAAACCTACATGCCCTACCATATAGTAGGGACTTACAGGTAGGTTACTTTTGTAAATTAGAATCACACAAATTACCATATAGCTTTAGAGGACAGAGGACTGGCCCAGGGCCTAGTTAGCAGAGCTCAGTGCTTAGCAGAGCCCAGTGCACTTTCCGAGTCAGTAACCACCAGCGTCAGTCACAAAATGGGGATGATCTGGGCAAAAAGGATGATTTTCATACAGCTGTTATTTACTTCTTCCATAATTGGGCAACATTTTTAAGAGCAGGAAAAGCTAAATGCAGTTTCACAAAAGAGCCTGGAGGTCAAATACTTCCAAATGCTGCAGTGTTCTGTAGCTATTCGTACCACAAGAGGAATCTCAAATGTCTTGTAAATTGTTTTGTGGATAGTTTTGACTTCCCCCAGGGTCTGTGTCTTCACTTTCTGTGTCTAGATTAGTACTATAGCACATTCAGTTGGCTGTTCCATCTTTCCTTTTGTTATCAGGCTTAATACGTCCACTGTAGGGGCCTGTGTTCGACCTCATGGTCACAGGTTAAAATCCCAGTGGATTCACTCAGCCTTTCATACTTCTGAGGTCGATAAAATAACTACCATTGAGTTGGGTAACAATAAACATCTGTCATTCAGTGGCTTGATACTCCTGGGTGATACGTGCACTTTACAAATACACATTACCATCTTCCCTAATTGACCACATTGTGTGATCATGGACACATTACTTACCCTTTCTGTTCTCAAGTACCATTCACATGCCATTATTGGGGATGTTAATTAAGTATGAAGTGCCATATTAGTGACTCGACTGTACTGGAAGAGATACAACAATTATATACTGATTATACCCTCATATGCCAAGATTCTTTCCATATATGGGAGATGAAGTCATCAAGAGCCCGGGTGCTGCATTCCCAGGAAAACTTCATATAGCCAAATAAAGTTTCAAATTCCAGGGAGAAGTATCACATGTCAGGCTACTGCCATCATATATTCTGATGGAGCGTCATAAGTGAGGAAAAGCCATCATATACCTAGGCATAAATGGAGTTTCTGAGTTAATAACTAGGGGAGAGCATGTAATGAGGTCTGATATTCAAGTTGTCTTTTCTAAGAAGCAAAGAACATGTTTCAATAATGAATCTATAGACTTAGCTCTAGTAGCATAAAACACAAAGCAACAGGCTTCGTAGAAAGCAAACGAGTAATACTTTTTACAGTAACAAAAATTCATGAGTCAAGTAATCAAACACTAAAATTCATAAACCAGTGTAGTAAAAAGAAGAAAATATAATGTTAAACCAATACAAAAATGATAATCGGTTATGAGAATAGGAAGTTATAAATCTGGTGACGCTAATACTGCTCCTTACCTTCCCTACTAAGTTCAAGGCAGATGGTCTTTTATTGCTTGCTAAAAAGTGTGGAGGGGAGTAAAACAATTCAAGATTATACTTTCAATTCTGACTTGCCGAAATAGACTGCACACGACTGTGATGGTCAGGACCAATTCATTTAGTCCCCATGCCTACCACGGCGGTTCACAATTCACCAGCAGATGCCACTCGCTGCTGCTCCGGACGTGCGATACCTCCGCACACCAACCACATTCCTCCATTTCGTGATTACATGCAGCAACCAATCACCCTGGCTATACACTTCTATGTGGCCATCGTCCACTTTGATCCTTGACTTACCAGTGGACTCACCGTTCAGCATCCCCCTGTCTTTGTACAGCACCCCTACAAATCTGTCAACCCAGTCCTGAAGATGATCCTGACTAAATAGGATCTAAATGCCGTCGACCAACCATACAGCGCAGCTCATGGCGCATACACAACCTTGGTTCATATAAAGTTACATACTTTTCAATCATTGATGAGAACTAAATCCATTGAACCATCGATTCTTGTATATATATTTTTCGTCACCTTGTCACCTTGCGTCCTTCGCTGTGTTTTTCCACTTCTCACTTGCGCCGTCACAACGTGCACAAAGTTCCCTTGGGTTGCCTTCGCAATTTATGCCCACAGTGCTGTTATAACTGTTCTGTATAAACTGTGAATTTAAATAAATGATGGCATGGTTACTTTTGAAAGAATATTGGGAGTCTCCCCGTTTTTTTGCTTCCGCCTTGTGATGATGTATACATGCACTTTTATATGCCTTCCTAATTGAATCTGGTTGAGACATTGTTGTTAATTACGTAGACTTACCCAGATCTCAACCTGGTCTATGGGTCATACTCCTGTTGCCCTTTTATATACTTTCAATTAGACATGCTTTGAAGGATCACAGACTCCGAATTCCAATTTTGTGGATTTATTATAAGACCAAAAATAATTGAAAATAAACACACCTCAATATCAGAGTATATAGGTACATAAAAATCAATACAGAGCCTAGTCTACTTATATAAATCATTTGGCATAAGAGGCATAATATGATGAACTCCAAAATCAAAATGCAACAAAGGATAGGAGCTGAGTCCAATTCTCTTTTCATTTGAGAGAAAACCAAAAATATGTTTCCCTAACTCTACTCTACATGAAAGTCCTACCTGTTTCCCCAATATCCTATCCCAAAGGTGTCAGCACATGTTGACTTCCTAATATGAATTTTATGATCAGTTATGTCCCCTATCTTAGACCCCAACGGCTCCATGTGCATGCTACAAGTACATGTATGTTCCCTCCAGTTCCAGTTATGAAGACGCAAATACATGTGCGTCCACCGTCAACATGTCCTCTTTCAGATCCGCCATGAATGGGTCAGATATTCCATTCCTAAGTATGAAAGGCCACCGACATTATGTGGTTCACTTTCCACGTTTTACAGTTCAGGCGAGTAGGCCCTGAATTCTGCATCAAGCCTTTTCCTGCCTTCTGCCTCTGAAAGCTCCAGTCTGAGCCCGCATCTGTATCCATGAACTTTGTCCTACTCCCTGCGCGGCTAACGGTGCCTGATCCGGCCTGTTGCCTGCCAAAAACTGTATTTCACCTTCAAGATTATCTGCTCCGCTCCTCATCCGATGCATTCCTGTCTAGTAGTTTAGGTAAACATTCTTCCAGCTACCGAGCAAAGGGCCAGGCCTCACTGTCCTCATGCAAGTAATTCATAGCCCCTGTTACTATGGAGGATTCCTGCCCCCTCGCATCTCATGTAGACACTTAGACGCTTGTACACGCACTAACAGTCAGTATAGAATAGATTCCGTCCGAGAGACCTTTCCTTTTGGATAATACAGTTCTTTAAACATAAGATATTAGATATGATTTGGGATTAGGTTGACATGACCGCTCAGACTTCTGTCTCCACATGTAGAGCTAAATGTCAAGTCCCCTTCACCCTCTAGTTGCACGTCAATCACACGTCATGCGGCTGCGCACGCATCTCTGCCAAGTATTTCTGCTGACATTGCAGGATTCTCTTATGGATCCACCCACTTGTGACATCATGTTTAATGACGTTTCTAGTTACGCCTATATGTACGCTTTTTTTTCCATTACGTATGTGTATTATTATCTGTATTATCAGCTGTTACGCCTCCTGCATCTGTCTTAATGTAATGCTTTTCATATAAATATCCTTACTTGTCAATAATGTATTGCTTTTCCTTCCTGAACCCTCGTGGTGATGGAATTTGATGCCTATGGTTCGAACCATAATTCCTTTGTAGAGGAATAAAGCCTTTCAGAACCTCTAATACCACGGATTCTGCCTCTTATTTTTACTGAGTTATTCTTACTAGACTTTACCGCATAAAAAAATAGTACAGGTAATGAAATATTTACCACATAAATTGGCGCCCGAATAGGGACACTTTCTCATCTCACGCGCCGGAGGTGCGTTGCAGGCCCGGTCTCCTGCCACAGCTGGACGGACAACAACGCGTACCCGCAGGATTTCCTGTATCTCCCTCCGGCCAAGCGGGGGTGACTGAGGCTGCGATCAACACCCAGACGAGGCGGTGAGAAGTGCGAAGTATCCCGACCAGAGCCTAGCTGAGAGAGCAAGATCCGAGGTATACCGAGGCCCACCAGGTTCCGAAGTTCCGAGTCCAGTCGAGTCCAGTCCGGCCCAGTTCAGTTCAGTTCCGAGGCCTTCCGTTCCGTGCTACCCGGTGAGTACCGTTGCCGGGGAGGCAGTTAGACGTGCACATTGGTTTGTGCCGGTCAAGACGGGTTTGGGTACACAAATCCGGTCTGCACTGTTTCAGCAGTGTATCTGTACTGCTTAGCAGTATATCTAGTATGTCTTGCATATAATTCAGTATTATCTAGTGTTAGTATTATGTCAGTAACTAGTTTTTTATTAGTTATCATCGTTCGTTAAATGTTAAATGTTAAATGTTTTAATACGTTCTACATATTGTGGTGTGAATGATTGTTCATTATTGTGTTTATTGTATTAAGTGTGTTCAAGTAATAAGGTCTAAAAATGCCGCTCTTTTCAAAATTAAGACAGATCAAAACCAGAAAAGGGGTACTCGAAGAAGCTGTTCCCATTCCACCTAGGGACACTCCAGGGTACTTTATGTATCATAAGCATGGCCTAGATGCCGTATTATTTCTTGATTTATGGGTGGACTACACCAAGGATTTACCAGAAAGTCAGAGGTGGCCCGCAGCTGGGACCTGGGATGCAGATTGCATCATGATATAGAAGAAGAATTATGGAAAAAGAAAGCCAGACAGTCACAGAAAGATGCCATTGAATTATGGCGTAAAGAATCATATAGACGTACAGAAAAGGCGCTCAGACAGGAAGAGAAAAGTAGGGAGAATTCGAATAAAGCCCGAGAAAATATATTAATTGAGGAAGGTACCCGAGTAAAAGCAGAACAAGTAGACAGACAACGAAACTCTTATGAATGGTATGTATCCTCTTCTGGCCGAAGGGTTACCTCAGGCCACCTCGGAAATACCGAAAGACTTGACACCTCCATTACTCCCGATAAAAGCACATCCCAAAACAGCAAAAGACGTTTTCCTTTCTTCCTATTTAGATGATGTAGCTCCTGAATATGCTAATGTTCCGCCACACACACCGCCCACCGATGGTGCTCAACGCCAAGATCATCCGTCTGTATCCCCGCAACAACAAACTCCTACGCACATTCCCACAGGTCCATCTGTTTCTACCGCTTTTCCTACATCTACAGTTTCTATTTTACATCCAACAAATCCTTTCGTGCCTAGCACCTCAGACGGTGCGACAGGAGGTACGACAGAAATTTTTGCCACGCCACCCCGAGGAAATAAATTATCCCTTAGAGATTTAGCATACGAACGTACACCCCAACTAGCAACTTCCGACATGTTTAAAGAGCATCTAGTGGATTGTAGATATGATCCTGTGCCCGGTAGACGGGACGGTATGCTGCTGTCATTACTACGTATACGACGAACTTCAAGGTATTTAGCGACGCTACCAGGAATGGTGGCACATTTAGACAATATATATCACTTTGTCCAATCAGGACGAGGCCCTGAAAGTATTGACGAATCTATGGAATACCAGAAAGTGGATGTACAGAGACAACTGTTACGCTTCTTCATAAACTGTGTGATCAGAAACCAAGACAGGCCTGAGGTAGAGCAGAAGGAAATGCAAGTACTTACCAAATGGGGTCAGAATATATCAGAAGGGAAACATGATAGACAGACATGTATAGTAGTTATGTGCCGAAAGATCCGCAAAGAAGTAGAACGAATACATAAAGAAAGATTAGAGACAGACCAACATGAATCAGAGGGAGAGGAGGACGAAGAATCAGAAATGCCCACAGGACACTTAGAGACAATGGCTTATGTAGGTAAAGGAAGATCTTTCAATAATACCAGATGCTTTAATGATCCAATACGTCCGATACGTCCAGAATGTAACAGAAATTTTCAAGCCCCTATGTTAAATACAAGGTCTCCTGAACACCTATTCCAAGCTGCTGATAAATTACTCCGAGACCGAAGGGGGTACCATATGCTCGATTCCATGGATGAACAAGAATTAGCCAGGTCAGCAGTACAATGGGCTGACAGTCCCGGCAAATACAGTGATGATGCACTAGCACACACGTTTCTGAACCTTGCCCCAGGCGAACAACGATTAGCTGGTATATACATGATTCAACACCTCCTTATATTATATAAAAGCCAACACTCCGATCCTGGACCCCTACCTGACATATTGACAGAATTACTCACGAATAAATGGAGAGGGTCAGGTACTGATTTAATTAAAGAAATTCTAGAATTTCGAAACCAGTATATAGTTTTCGTATGCCCAGAACATGTTCCAGTTCCCACTATGGGAAGAAAAATGTATCACATAGATAGACAGAATCCCTTACGCGAAGTACACCCAATCAGAGGTGAAGATAATACCTTTAAACGCGTGTTTGTGTACACGCCTATAACTAAAATTGAATTATTAGAAATGAAGAAAGTAGTACCCAGCCATGACAAGGATCCAGCAGGTTTCCACCGTGAGATAAAGGACATGTTACTCATGGGAGAGTATACCTACCCCGACATTATGAAAATATTAAAAGTATTAATGCCTGCCGGTATTTACGAGAAACTCAAAGAAAAGGAATGGGAGGTGGGAGACCAAAAGATAGATTGGACAGCATTAGAAAACGAAGAAAAGGCCCGAGCTGCAGGATCAGGGCTTGGGGAAAAGACTACAGCACTACCAGGATTACTAGTGCAGGTACTGCCACGTTTATTAACTACGAAAAAGGAGGACTGGGGTGCAATCTCAGCCTGTAAACAAAAGCAAGATGAAGACACTAGTGATTTCTATTCCCGATTTGAAAAATGTTTTGGTTTAAATAGTGGCATAAAAGCAAGTAGCGAGTCATACCCACATCTGTTTGTGACAAAATTAGTTGAAAATTCCCTACCGCAAGTTAAGAATAGAGTATTGAAATTTGAGAGTACCTGGCAAGGTAACACCCCGTCACAGATGTTACAGATGTTACAATATCACCACAATAGAATTAGAGAAGAACAAGAACATGAACAAAGACGTATGAAAGACACGAAAATGAAAATGCTTGTGGCTCAGTCAGTTCCAGCTGATGGTCATAAAAAGGGTGATTCCGCAGGTCCGGTGAAAGGGACATGCAACTATTGTAAACAACAAGGTCATTATATACACGATTGTGCAGTTCTGAAACATAATATCGCCACGGGTAAAACCCAGGAAAGACCACGCCCACCTAGACAGGATCAGAACCAACCACAAATCCCTCAGCATGCACAATCTAGGCCAGCTCCGCAACAGGCAGCTCCACAACAGACCGTAGCCACATCACAGCAGCAGCCTATTGCTGCCACACAAGCAACGACACAACAGATGTACCAATATGCACAAACTGACTATCCCGATTATCAGCGATACACATGAAATAGCCTAGAGAGGGAAGTTGGCTTACCCCTTATCGAGGTTCCTGTAGATCAAGAGGGACCTTATGTACATAGTGAACTATTAGGGGAAGACAGAAAGTTTTTACTTGATACAGGGGCAAGCAGAACAACTATACGACGCAGTGAAGTTCCAGGGGCACCCCTCTCAGGCTCACAGAATATTTCCCTTGGATTCTCAGGAAAGCCTATCATTAATGAAGTATCGCAACCCCTTCCACTTACGGTTGGTCCATTGACACGAACTACAGATTTATTGCTTACTAAATCATGTCCAGAAAACTTGTTAGGTATAAAAACATTGAAAGCTCTAGGAGCTATAATATGTTGTTCTCCGGAAGGAGTACGATTATTTTTACGTGACTTCAAAGGTCACTACGTGTCCAGAGACATGGATCACCGGCTGCAGAATTTACCTACACATTTATGGGCACAAGGCCCCACTGATGTTGGTTGCATGAACATTACACCATATTGAGTCACACTAAAAACAGGAGTGGTACTACCACGAATGCGACAATACAAGTTACCACCAGATGCTGTTGTGGCTTTGCTGCAAATCATTGACGAGCTCATTGCACAAGGAGTGGTTGTGGAAACCGACTCCAATGTATGTAATTCACCGATAATTCCGATTCTTAAAAGAACGGATCCAAAGGCACCACCAGTATATCGATTAGTTATTGATCTGCGCGAATTAAATAAATGTATTGTACCACAATACCCTGTGGTCCCAGATATCTCTTCATTACTAACAGCTATTGATTCAGAAGCAACGTTCTTTACTGTAATTGATCTCAAGAATGCCTTCTTTAGCGTCCCAATAGATCCGGAAAGTCAATATTTGTTCGGATTCAGTTTAAATGGACGAAGTTTTAAATTCACACGCGCTCCTCAAGGATTCACAGAAAGCCCCAGCATCTATAGCCAAGCACTGAAACGAGAACTTGACAGTATCCACATGCCAGTTAACACTGCCCTGCTTCAATATGTCGATGATCTGCTGATCACCGCCCGAAGCGAACCTGAATGTGAAAAAGCGTCACTGACGGTTTTACAATTTCTGGCCGACAAGGGGCACAAGGTGTCCCCTTCTAAGCTGCAATTCTGTGTTCAGCAAGTTGTTTACCTTGGGCACTTGCTGTCCAAGGAGGGAAGACAGCTTACACCCGACCGCATCCAGTTAATTGCTAACATGCCACCACCTAAGACACAAAAGGAGGTGCGGGCTTTTATAGGCCTCACTTCATACTGTAGGCAGTGGATCCCTCAATATGCATTTCTAGCAAAACCACTCATTCAGTTGACAACACAGGAGGCAGCCACATCGACTGTCCTCCCTTGGACTCAAGAACATACGCAAACCTTTGAAAGCTTAAAGAAAGCTTTATGTCATGCACCTGTTTTAGCAACACCATGTTACAGTAAGCCTTTTACACTCTTCGTTACAGAACGCGAAGGTACTGCCTTGTCAGTACTCACTCAGGAACAAGCAGGATCACACAAACCATGTGCTTATTTTTCTAGTACATTAGATCCCGTAGCTCAGGCTCTTCCTGCGTGCTTGAAATCAGTGGCAGCAACAGCTTTAGCAATCAGACAAAGCGATGCCATAGTGTTAGGACATCAATTGACAGTACAAGTACCACACGCAGTAGAGGTTCTCTTGAACCGCACACAAACACAACACTTGACTATAGCAAGACTCACCGGTTATGAATTAACATTGTTTCAGCCACACATAGAAATCAGACGCTGTAATACATTAAATCCTGCCACACTTTTGCCAGTAAACGGAACAGATCCATTAGCACATGATTGTATTGAAGTCATTACTATCACGACGAAACCCAGACAAGACTTGACAGATATCCTTTTATCAGATCCGGACCTGACATTGTATGTAGATGGTTCATGTATGAGAACAAGTACAGGAGAGTTAGTGGCCGCTTACGCAGTCACAACAGACACTGAAGTCATTGAAACAAATTGTATTAACACTCTGTCAGCTCAAGCAGCAGAGCTCATCGCTCTGACACAAGCCTGTATTCAAGCCAAAAATAAGAAAGTCAACATATACACAGATTCCCGTTATGCATTCGGAGTCGTCCATGACTTCGGCGTACTGTGGCGAGAGAGAGGTTATTTAACTTCTCACGGTGCCCACATCCAACACGGACCCCTCATTCAAGCTCTATTAGACGCGATTCATCTACCTACTGCAATATCGATTATGAAATGCAAAGCCCATACAAAAGTTACCGATATAATTTCTCAGGGTAACGACCTAGCTGACAGAACAGCTAAACAGACTGCTCAGAACCAGACTCATACAACTGACACGACAAAGACAATAGTTCCGACACCAACACATTGCATGACAGTTAAGGATCCCGCCCTTGATGTAATTGACATACAGACACATGCTACACCAGAAGAAATAAAGAAATGGACTGAATTAGGAGGGATCCAAACGGATCAAGGATGGATGACGAAGGGAAAATCTATATGGTTTCTTCCCGACTCCATGGTTCAAGTCATCATTAACACAATACATAGTCCAGCGCACCTAGGAGAAAAAGCTATGCTAGACAGCATTCAACACATTTGGTTCAACAAACACTTGCGAGCAGCAGCCAAACAGAAAGTACGTACCTGTATGATATGTTGTCAGTTCAACCCAGGTAAAAGCATTCCCGTAGAGCAGGGTGGATTTCAACCTCCCGATCACCCTTTTGAAGTCCTCCAGATGGATTATATCCAGATGGAACGATGTCGAGGATTCAAATATGTTCTCGTAGTTGTCTGTGCTCTTTCCCGTTGGACAGAAGCCTACCCGGTTTCAGATTACACTGCCCCGACTACTGCCAAACAGCTAGTCCGAGAATTCTTCCCACGGTACGGTTTGCCACGTGTCGTGTACTCAGATAACGGCCAGCCATTCTCATCCGAACTAATGAAACACGTTTCACTTCTGTTAGGTTACCAATGGAAATTCCACTGTGTCCGACATCCCGAGGCAGCAGGTCTCGTGGAACGTCATAATCAAACTCTGAAAATTAGATTGTCCAAAATATGTAGAGAAAAAGGTGTCGATTGGATAGTAGCCTTACCAGTTGCGCTCTTTTACATGAGAATGGTAGCACATTCTCGAACAGGGCTATCCCCGTACGAGGTGATCTTCGGTAGACCACCAAATATGTGGGGGACGCCTATACCTCGTAAAATCACTGATGTTGACTGTAATATGCTGACAGATTACCTGGCTTCCTTGATGTCTGCACTACAATCTTGTCGTTCACAGGTAGCTGCAGCTTTTCCCGATAACACTGAGGTGAAGCCCCATGACGTGGTTCCAGGTGACCTGGTTCTTGTGAGGAATTTCGACCGGAAGACCCAGCTGGAGCCTAGGTGGCAGTCGCCCAAGCTCGTCTTGCTGACAACAAGGACAGCCGTGAAGATTGAGGGACGTAAAGGGTGGTTGCACTCGAGCCATATCAAGAAATTTTATGGACTACCGTCCGATGTGAACACTCAGCCCTGCATTTCCTCACAGACAGACTCAAAGCTCCCCTTGGTTGAAAGGACGGAGAACGAACTCTATAAACTGAAACTAAGGTCTAGCAAGTCAGACAATTTGATTGTTTAAGTCCTCTCCAAGGTGAATCGGTTGAATTTGTCTCTGACATGTATCCTCTAGACCGAAATAGAGAAAGAAATAGACAGATACAGCTTAAAAAACATGCGTACTGTAAATCGCTTCGTAGTCATTGCATAGTGACATTATTAATTTTGTTTTTTCTAAGTCTTCTGATCATCATTTCTAGTGTATTGCTACATATGTATTACCCTATTTCTAAGCGTGCTTACAATGCTACTGCTGAACATTCTTTTAGCGAATTACCTCCGCATGAGTTGTCTTATAGATTTGCGCTGCGCAACAACACTTTTATTAGTATGTTACATCATTCCCATCAGACCAACAATGCTACCAATTGTTGGATATGTGGTCGACTCCCTCCCTATCAGAACTATAAGGGAGTTTTGCCTCTCTTTCCGTACCCGTTCACACACAATGGCTCCTGTGGAGCATGGTTTAGTTTGATTAATTCCCTAGATTCAAATTCAGTAGTTTATCAAGACAACTGGGTATGGGGAAACCTGAACCTAGTTTTGCTTAAAGTCTGCTACCCTAACAAGGAGGGACTTCCCAAAAGAACAGGAACTGATCTAGAAAATGAAGTATATGGATTAGGTAACTTTACACTTAACCTCATGATTCTGAATGTTGAATCCGAAGCTACACCAATCTTGCCCGCTATGTCAGTATTTCCAGTTAAAGGTGAATTATGTGTAAGAAAGAATGGTTCCATACACATGGGCCATAGTAAATGTACCACTGTAATAAAATTCAGTGATCAAGGCAAGTCTACATTCAGAGCTTCTCGTCATTCCTACTTCATATGTGGCCAGACTGCATATATACGTTTACCTCTAGATTGGGATGGTACCTGTTACATAGCATTCCTTCTGCCACCTGTTTTCCTAGCCCCTCCTGATTATCACAGAAATACCCATTTAGTACACAATAGACAGCAGAGAGATCTCCTGATTGTCGATTACACTGAAACGGCATGGGAGCAATACACAGATTTCAATAAAGGTTTCTTTCCCTATATAGGTATGGTCACTAATAGTAAGCTGATACGTAGATTAACTAGAACCCTTGAAGCAGTAGTGAATGAGACTACTTCCGCCCTAGGCAACTTAACAGAGGAGCAGTCTGCGATGCGGATTGTTGTGCTTCAAAATCGTCTTGTCCTTGACGTCATCCTGGCCGATAGGGGCGGAGCTTGTAGGGTCATCGGATCAAGTTGCTGTGTTTTCATACCAGAAAACTCGCTGTCAGTATATAAAGCCATAACTCGCCTTCATAAGATTATAAGCCAGATACACCAGAGTCCATGCACCTGGACTTGGTCCGGTTGGTTCTGGAGCGTGTTGTCAGCCTGGGGATGGAGGATTCTATCCTTCCTAGGTATTGGCTTTCTCATACTATTCAGTTGCTGCTTATGTCTACAATGTGGGCCAGCGATTTGTGGTTTGTGTGCCACATCGTGTATTCCGCATCCAAGTTTTCGTTCAAGATCCCGGAAGAAGAAGGAAGAAGAAATGATGCTATATGAACAGATTGATGGATTGATGAAGATCGATATCTCCTGAGGGTCCGTAGGGGACAAGGAGGGAATGAGGAAATATGAATTTTATGATCAGTTATGTCCCCTATCTTAGACCCCAACGGCTCCATGTGCATGCTACAAGTACATGTATGTTCCCTCCAGTTCCAGTTATGAAGACGCAAATACATGTGCGTCCACCGTCAACATGTCCTCTTTCAGATCCGCCATGAATGGGTCAGATATTCCATTCCTAAGTATGAAAGGCCACCGACTTTATGTGGTTCACTTTCCACGTTTTACAGTTCAGGCGAGTAGGCCCTGAATTCTGCCATCAAGCCTTTTCCTGCCTTCTGCCTCTGAAAGCTCCAGTCTGAGCCCGCATCTGTATCCATGAACTTTGTCCTACTCCCTGCGCGGCTAACGGTGCCTGATCCGGCCTGTTGCCTGCCAAAAACTGTATTTCACCTTCAAGATTATCTGCTCCGCTCCTCATCCGATGCATTCCTGTCTAGTAGTTTAGGTAAACATTCTTCCAGCTACCGAGCAAAGGGCCAGGCCTCACTGTCCTCATGCAAGTAATTCATAGCCCCTGTTACTATGGAGGATTCCTGCCCCCTCGCATCTCATGTAGACACTTAGACGCTTGTACACGCACTAACAGTCAGTATAGAATAGATTCCGTCCGAGAGACCTTTCCTTTTGGATAATACAGTTCTTTAAACATAAGATATTAGATATGATTTGGGATTAGGTTGACATGACCGCTCAGACTTCTGTCTCCACATGTAGAGCTAAATGTCAAGTCCCCTTCACCCTCTAGTTGCACGTCAATCACACGTCATGCGGCTGCGCACGCATCTCTGCCAAGTATTTCTGCTGACATTGCAGGATTCTCTTATGGATCCACCCACTTGTGACATCATGTTTAATGACGTTTCTAGTTACGCCTATATGTACGCTTTTTTTTCCATTACGTATGTGTATTATTATCTGTATTATCAGCTGTTACGCCTCCTGCATCTGTCTTAATGTAATGCTTTTCATATAAATATCCTTACTTGTCAATAATGTATTGCTTTTCCTTCCTGAACCCTCGTGGTGATGGAATTTGATGCCTATGGTTCGAACCATAATTCCTTTGTAGAGGAATAAAGCCTTTCAGAACCTCTAATACCACGGATTCTGCCTCTTATTTTTACTGAGTTATTCTTACTAGACTTTACCGCATAAAAAAATAGTACAGGTAATGAAATATTTACCACAGTACTCATGTCAAATGGGTCTGATAGCTTAAAGCTATGGAGCTCGCTCTAAGATGCTCCTTCTCCTCCGAAAATAAGCTGAAGTCTCTCGAATCTGTCCCTGTGCATTATACAAAAAGACAATGTTCAACCCACAAGAACGTCATATTCAACCTACAGCTTGGGCCTACAATTCAGTCAGCTTAAACTAAATACAAAATTACATTACACAAGTATAATTTCATCCTGTACATTACACATACAGGAATTATAAGTTTCTTTAATACATCCAAAGTCTTCTTCTTCCAGTCCACCTGCGCTTTAGAGGCTCAGTGGTGTAGAGTGGGCATTCTTATAGTATTCAATGGCTTGATGATAGGTCTTAAACCTATCCTAAGAATGTCTGCACACTCGGGACACCCATCTTTTGCAGAATGTGCTCGAACTATGCCCTATTCTAGGTTCATTTCATATGCCATAAGATCAGCTCATTTGTTTGAGGTCCGACTGCCCGCCCATGGCCTTAACAATAAAATAAGGTATTTCCCTCCATGCCCAATTGAAAACCTAATAAGACTGATTCTGGGCCCAGGCACTTCCTGGGGAAAATAGCCTGGCAAAGAGAATGCCAGCATCTAAGGCAGGACTACAGCAGAGTCCTGTTTTAGAATAAACTGGCCACTACCAGAATAGCTGTTCTCTTGCTTGTTACAGCATCGGAGTAATCACAAAGTAGGTTGCCGCCTAAGCAATGATACACACAATAATAGTCTTTTCTTTGATTGTTAAGTAGAGTGGGAAGCTCAACACAAAGTCTGATAAAACTTCTTTCAGTCCAATTACGCAAAATTAACTTCCAGACAAGTTAATAAACTTGAGCCAAATTCCATTCGGAAGATTTCCACTCGTTCCCAAAGAGCGAACAGTGTCCTTTCTTGAGTATTTCTTAGCCTCATCATGAAGGCCTGTTGTAATCGCGAAGCATCATTCAGAGAAATCTCTTGGCATCTAATCACAGACCTGAGAAATGGAGGGGAGTGCTCCTATATTTACCTCTCTCGACTTCTTCGGCCAGGAATCTTCCAGCAGGCAGCCGCCCCAAAAGGTCTTCTGTGCTTTGAGAGGTCCATTTGGATTTCGATTTCATTCACACTTGCTCTCTTTCCTGGGAAAATAGAGCTACAGCCACTTAATGGGCTGAGAACCTGTCTGGTCCAGTTTGAGATGATCCAGGCTGTGGTAGATGAACAAATTTCATTAAAAAATATTTGGGGTATGTATATTAAAAACCTAAGTCCCGAAATGGATTCGATTTGAATAATAGCAAAATACAGCAAAAATGTATATTTTAGCTATTCCCAAGGCAAATTATGGGTCTGCCGTTGAATCCTGTTAATGTAGCGATATGGCACTCTCAGGTTTGACAAGTCTCACTTCCTCAAATTATGAACAAAGGTTTTGTGACAAATTACTAAACGTTCAAGTATGTCGGCATAGGTTTACTGCAGCTGGACCTGTAGCCTCTTTGAGTTGCAGGGGCAGCTCTAATGCTGTGTTTTTAGTCATTCGTAGTAATGGTGTAAGTCTTTAATGCAGCCCACAAGTAACAACATTTGTATGCCACAGGTGCAAATTCTTTGTCACTGTACTGTCAGATTGCCTAAAAGTCAGATATGACAATTAGATTTCGCTAATTATTTTTTGCATTTAGTCCCTTGGAGGTGTTTAGCACTCACACAGAGCTCAGACTCAAAATATACCGGTAGATTAAGACACAAAAAAGGGGAATAATATGTAGAGACGCACTTTCATATGACTGACATTTTATGTCAGGTATTTATACAATATGCTTGGACATTGTAGTTTTATGTTAGGTGCAACCTCATATACTAGGCACGGCATTATATGTAAGGTACAGCCTCAAATGCCAGGTACCTTCCACAGACACTTTTCTGTTTCCCTCTTTAAAAGCAAGGGCCCATGTTCATCAGCTCTTTTTTGGGCTGGAGAGTTGCTCTATGGAACTATTTACTTGCATATTAGCTGGAAATAATAAACATGTATTTAATAAACTAATTGAACACCATCTTTTCATTCAATATACCCTGTTCGTTCTTCAGTCAGTCAGCCGCATTTGCTTTAAAAATTGTTGGACTAGCTCACTTAGGTACTGCAATCATATGCAAGTGCAGTCTCATGTGGCAAGGTCCAGCAATCATATATTAGGTGCAGTCTTGTATGCCCAGGTAGATCCATTATATGTCTATGCCAGTTTCATAAATATAGGTACATCAACCACATGGCAGTGACAACTTCATATGTTCAGAAGCCACAGCCCACAATTTCAAAATATAGCTGTTGGACCTGGCCCTTTCTTCAAGGTTATACCCAAACTTATGCCTTTTAGCCTTCCTCCACCACATGTCCTGACCTTTTTGTTGGCTTTAGGACTCTGGGCCCTTTAACACTGCTAATCAGTGCTAAAGTGCATGTGCTCTCTCCTCTACAGTTGGCATGATCGGTTTATTACTGGTTTGGCATATTTCATTTATTGTAAGTCCCTTGTAAAGTGGTATACCATATACCTAAGGCCTGTAAATGCTACTTCCCTCCCAAAGAATGGAGTCGCTCAAGAGGGAGCGCAGGGCCTTCAGCACTCATTGTGCAAACCACAGAAATAGCCTTTCAAATTTTGTCACTGGCCTACCACCGCAGGGCATGTGTGCACAGCTTACTGCCACTTCAACTTGGCATTTAATGCTACTTGCCAAGCCTTAAACTCCTTTTTATTACACATAAGTCACCCCTAAAGTAGGTAGCCTTATGGTCAGGGTGCTGTATAAGTAAATGGTAGAACATGTACCTTTATGTTTGCCATGTCCTGGTAGTGACAAACAGCCTGTTTGGTTATTCACTGCTGTGAGACCTACTACTTTCATAGACTAGCATTCAGAATTCCCTTATATACTTTTAAGTAGTAATTCATGATCACAAATGTATGATTAGAATAGTAATGATAAATCCTACTTACTGATGGAGTTGGATTTAACATTACTATTAGAAAGTGGGCACTTCTCTGAGCTTATAACTCATTGTGCTTTGGAGCCTGTCTTGGCTGTGATACAACTACACTTTGTGCATACTTTCTAGACAGCCACAACACAGGAAGGCCTGGGTGTGACAGGGGATACAGCTGCATTCATCTGCATTCACATAGTCTTCCTGGGCTTGGAGAGGGAGAGGTGGTTTACACTTAACTTTAAATAGGCTGTGTCCTGCCTCACAAAAAGGGCTGATTTACCCCCTACAGATTGTCTGGAGCCAGGGCTGGGCTGAAAGTGATTTTTGGGCACTTCTAAGGGTTCTTTTGAAGTCACCCCCTACATCAAAGGCATTTAAGAGTATAAGTACTGGGTTTCTGACCCCGTGTTTTTAGACACTGCATAGGACTTGTAACAGATGCTACGGGCTGTAAAGTCTGCACATTGACAGAGGACTGCTGTGCTGCTAGGAGAAACTAGTATTTGACTGTCTGCTTTGCTGTGTTGGCCTGCTGATTGCTGAGTTGCAGGAGGGACTGCTACTTTGCAACCTGACCTAAATGTGCTTTCCTGCTGCCTGCTGCTTCTTTTGTGCCATCAAGTGTTCTCCAAGAGCTTGTTGGCTTGCCCCTTGTTTCTGCAATCTCAGGGCCATAAAAGATTGCATTTAGGCACCTCTGCAGTGGGACTCTATATCGTGTGAGTCCAGCAGCAGTGTGCTCGGTAAGTTGTTGTGACGGACCACTCCTTGTTTTGCCTGTTTCCAGAACCGGCATGGGTGAGGCACTGCACCCTTCCTTAGCGCGCGTTGAGTGCTTCATCTCTCTCTAGAAGCAGCACGTGCCTCGAGATGCTATCCGGATCAGTTCGCGGCTGATCCACCTTTTTGGCAAGGAAAGATCAGGTGCTTTCTATCATGATGAGGTTAGTGATGCATGAAGAATCTGCAGTTTCCCTTGCCGATCTCACACTGCGTAAGTCATGCGTACCGAGCCCTGAGTTGCATTCCTTTACTGAGGTGTTGCTGGGGCAACAAGGAGACTCCTCATGAAACCAGAGCTGCTGCGACCGGCCCCCAGCGGGAGCATGGTTTTGGACGATGCCACCCCCGCTTCAGAGGTCCGCCAACACTTGGGCAGTACCGCTCGAAGGGGTTCCCTGTGGCCTGCGGAGATTCACCCCCACCCCCAAAAGGTACTGAGGGTGAGTGTGGCTGGGGGAAGCAGTAAATCCATCCTGCGCTCCCTAGTGAGCGACTCCATTCTTTGGGAGTAGGGGCGTCTGAGCAGTTCTGTTCCTTTGTGACATTGGTAGGGAGTGCAAGCGACCACTAAAGACCCCGGACTAACCGGAGCTTGGGACAGTGTACTTTTTCTGCATTGCGGGGTAAAGGAACCCAAGAATAGCATGGAACTGCCTCCCCAACATTAAGCTGTGGAGTAGAGTAATTTTGATCCCATCCAAACTGTAGGAGTGGATCATAATCATGTGTAGTCAGCACTCAAATATATTCCATGTGATTATTGTTACTGAGAAAAGATGGAGTATTGTATATTTAAAGTACTCAATGAGAAAACTAATCAGACTTATAACTTGTGTGCATAGAAATGTGATTCATAAAGGTCTTTGAAGCATTTACAAATTTATATTTTAGGAGAAATTAATGTTTAGATGTGTCTAATTGTGAAGCTGGTAAAATAAAGTGTGTGTGTAGACTAATGTTTAAGCATTTATAGGTGCAACAAGAATTAATATTCATATTGGTGCATTTGAACTTACATTGTACGTAAGCTTTGCAATTTATTCATGCATTAAGAAACTGCATTTGCTGTGTGTAGAAATGCGCATGTATTTGCAACCTTGCGCACCAATAAATTGACATCATTTTTGGGCCTCGAGAACTGTTTCCGTACAAGCTCCCGTTTACAGTCTAACATGCAATTTGCATTTAGCCTCCAATGTAGAATGTGTTTGCATTTTTGTTTCTTTTGCAGATGAGGACAAAGCCGTATTAGTTAGAAACGCAGGGTTTTTGTTTTACTTAGATAGCAAGGTATGAAAAGAGGGATCTTAGCAAGAAGTAACGCGGTAATGAGCAAGGAGGGAAGTTCCCTTGGAGGAGGAGAAGAATGGCCAAGGACGAATGAAGTAGCAACTTATCGATGTGGGAAAGGTGCTGCCAGTAACTAATTTTATTTGTGCTAGTGTCATGGAAAGTTACTGAAGACAAGTACATGACTTACCTTGAATACAATGAATGTCTTATGCTGTAATGCAGTGAGGGCCAGAGAGACATCTTAGAACTTCAAGAGGTACAGACCTCTGCTTCTGCTTTGTGTGGTTTCATGCTACTTGGCTCTTATTTGGAGTTTCTTCTACTGAAGACTCTGACAGCTGATACCTTTCTATTATTCTTACTTACTCAATGCTTCTTAGTTTAGAGTTGTCCCTTTTTAAGGTAGTATAGGGAGAGATAGCACACTCATGCTTACCTTTGAGAATCAATGGATGCAATTTAACGTTCAATTCTTTTTACTGGTTACTTGCATCATCATAGCTGAATTAGTCTTATTCTTCTTGTTAGATAGGGTAAATCTCTTCAGGAGATGTGGATTCATTCTGTTTGCTCTGTATTTCTGTACTGTAATGTTATCAATCAATTTATATCAATATATTCAATCTAATTTCAGATTTGGGGGCCCATTAGGATGGCGGGTGGACTTTCTTTTGCCCACCACCCTAGCGGTGCTGGGACCGGCCTCCAGACGTGTGGCCGTCCCGCTCCACTGATTAGGATGCGACCGCCACCCTGGCGGTCGTATTCCACTATCTTGACATTGTGGTGGGTGGTGCTGTAAGCAGCACCCGCTGCAATGTCAAAATAGCATGTTGTGCATTACCATACTCAACGTGGCAGGCATGGCGCGGTGCCTGCCACCTTGTGCATGGCAATGTAGCCCCCACTACCCCGGGCCACCCCCAATGCAACTCACGCCAGCCTTTCCATGGAGGCATCGCCGCCATGGAAAAGCCTTGTCAACCCGGCATCATAATATGAATGGCGGTGCCTTCTAGGCACCGCCACCATGTTATGCCCCAGCTCTGCCTGGCCGGCAAGCATAACGATTGCCGACCAGCTGAAGAGCGGCAGACAGACTTTCCGTCTGCCGCGGTACCCCCCGCCATGATAAATCATGTTGTGATAGTGGGCGAACCGCCCCTGCCGGCCGAGCTGTGGCGATCCGTCCGCCATCATAATGACCCGCTTAGTTGTCAAGTGGATATTGTGTGACTAAATTGGTTGCATTGTACTAAATTTTAATTGTGATTGTTTCCTCCCTCTTACCTCTCAAGCAGCGAAAAAGACCACCTGGTTGAGTAGGGATGTTTAAGTGGTCCCCAGCTCTCAACTGCCTCGTGTGGTTTCTATCATTAGAGTTTCACCATAATTACCGTATAAATTGTTATAGGAGCACAGGTGCTCTGTGCCCTATGTCTTCACTGTGATTTCTGTGATTTACCCTAACAACCTGCCTTACTTGCAAAGCCGTATTTGATGTATGTCTCTTTGACCTTGCTCTGATCAGGATAATGAGTACTATCTGAAAAGACACATATTTTGATACGAATATTATTTATTTAAGCTATTTTATATAAATTGTGTGGAGTATCTCTTTTGTGGTGTATTCATTATGTTACTATGAGAGTGTATTACACAAACGCTTTACACATTGCCTCTTTAAATAAGCCTGACTGCTCTATGCCAAGCTAACAGAGGGTGAGCACAGGTTATCTTATGTGTGTTTGTGACCTACTCTGACTTGAGTGATGGATTCTTGCTGGTTTAAGTGCATACCCTACCCAACCAGAAACCTCATTTTTAACAGTAGCCATTTTGCCCCAATTGTTTTTTGCCAAGGACAGGCTCGTATGTATCAATAACATCCTATGTGGGATTGCCTCACATTTTGCCAGTGCTGCTGGCACTATAAAACAATCGCATAGAACTCTAGATCTTATCCATGCACACACATATGAAGCTAACAAAAGGTGAGGAGAAGACTGTTAGGGACCTTTTGTGGACCTCGCCCTCTACTACCATTGACATACTTCGCACTGTTCTGTAACAAGTATTTAAGAACACGCACTTACTATGACGAGGACGCTTCCACTGCATGAAATCCATTCTTGTATGAGAATGGATTTGGATGAGGTGTCAATGCACGAGGCAAAGTAAACAGGAAAACTGCAAGTTTTATACTGCCTATTTTCCATGGTGTTCTGTTGGTACATAGAACACCACCACGTTAATGTGAATGGCAATGTATTTCGCCCACCCTTTATTATGTTTGCATTGCTCTGCATTGATCCGGATGATGTCACATACCTGCTACATAGTGTTTAATACTGTAATTCAGCATTCAGGATGTTTCTTATGAAGTCACAGTAAGGTTATTGTCCTTATCTGAATTGCATTTGCTATTCTGGGAGTGACATGATATTGCGTGTTGGCTGTCATTCTAAGATATCTGATTAGTCACTTAGTTATGGAATTGTGCATATATATCTATCTATCTATCTATCTATCTATCTATCTATCTATCTATCTATCTATCTATCTATCGCTGTGTCATGGACTGTATGGGTGAGTGAGTGAGTGGGTGTGGTAGTGGCTGTATGTGTGAGTGAATTTCTCTGCCACTGACTGTATGAGTGAGTATGTTGTGTTTGAGTGAGTCTGTGTCTGTGAACTATATGGGTGAATGAGTAAGTGTGTGTCTGTATGGGTGTGTGAGGGGATGCATGGGTGAATGAGTGGGTGTCTCAGTAATGGTATCTGTCAGTGAGTGCCTGTCTCAGTGAGCGTTTATGGCTCACTCAGTGGGTGTCTCATTGTCTGTGTGGGTGAGGTAGTGTTTTATTCGCTGACTATTTAGCTCAATGAGTGGCTGTGTAAGTAGCCGTGTGGCTAACTTAATATCTGTTATAAAGAGTGCTTGGAGTAGTGACTGGGTGTGTTAGTGACTTCCTGCTGCTATCTGCCACCATCTGTTGCCTCACTGGGGGACCACAGGCCCCGAAGTCTTTGCTCCCTGGAGGGAGGGACCACTGATGAGCTGTAAAGTGACTCCAGTGACCCATAGCGTGAGACACGCTCACCACTGACTTCTGTCACCATCTGTTGCCTCACTGGGGGACCACTGACACGCTGTAAAGCGCCTCCAGTAACCTGCGGTGTGGGACCTGCATGGGCCAAGGGCGGGCCTGTCCTTGCCCGTCATTGCCATAAAGAGCCAGTGCAGGGCCACCCCCTTGGAGTTTTGAATTTGGGCATGACCCTTACTTGTGAGTGCTACAAAAGGGGGTGGTGATGGATGGAGCATCAGAACCAATCAAACACTCACACCCAGTCAACAGATCTGGGTTTGATCCATCACCGTTATTTAGCCCACTCTGCCACCCCAGTTCAGACATGGCCATATGCAAATCAGTCTGACCCTGTGCCTCATGGGAACAGTCCAGCCCGAACTGCCAAGCCATGCCTTCCCTGGACCGGAAACAAGCTTCCTAGGACTGGTTTCTGGCATTTCAGCCATCTTCAGCCAGGCTAGCTTGAATCCAGTGGCAAAGTGAGCAAGGGACTCACGTCTGAGCATACCCTGCCAACTTATGGCAAACAAAGCGGTACAAAAGGGGGTGGTGATGGACGGAGCACTAACTATTCTGACATTCATTACTAAGTCTGTTTTTTTTTCTCGAGTTCCTTCTATATCTGGGCTCCTCTACAAGGGCTGACTAGAACTGAGATTGGTTTTTGTTGTTGGGCGCAATATTGTACTTGACTTGTATTGAGATCTCATAGGGTTCATTCCCCCCTAGAAGAGCATGCTAAATTCTTGACTGTAATGCTGGTCTATTGTAGTTGGGCACTGCTACTGAAAACCTTTTGGTTAGACACAGGGCTTCTTTTGTGGGAGCAGTTTGCAAATCATTGTCTGGGAAGGCTGTGGGATTGTGAGTCCAACTTTATTTTTCTCATACACAACTAAGTACCATGCATTGCTATGGAGAAAAGGAAATCTAGTGATTTTGATGCTGGGGATGGAAACAAAGCTAAGCAAATGCGCAAGTCTGCAGGAGGTAATTGCGTTCTTAATTGCATCAATGATCTCCTTGTCAAATGCGAGAACATTCTAGTGCCACCAAATGATCCATCTATGACCTCCTGCTCTCCTAGCATACCTTCCCCATGCACCTACCCCAGCAGTACAAAGCCCTTTCAGCCCAAACGCATTCCAACAATGTTTAGGAAACCCAAAACACGTAATACCAAAAATGTATCCCCCAGTCTCTCAACAGAGTCTCAAACACTAACCACTAGTCCCGAAGTTGAGGTAAGCCATTTTATTGCCCCTACTAGGGACATTGACAATAACACAGCTGACACAAAGTTAACTACTGACCTTACTTTATCTAATAGATTCCTCCCACTCCAGCACGTGCCATACACTCTAGAGGTATAAGGTTCAGGAGAGTCTCACAATCTTGCTAGAAGGGGGTTGGAAACGGAGGTTGAAGGAGGGCCCCTAGCTACCCTTGTGGGGGAGGACCTCCCAAACGTCCATGTCCATAACTTCAAGGGTCAGGATACCTCTAGGATTATAACAGATTTGAGGGCTGAGGTAGACCGGATGTATGACGTAACAACGCGTGCTGTTACATCGCGTTCTGTTACATCGTGGCCGTTACAACGACTGCGATGTTACCACGCTATCCCATTACAACGCAAGTCTTTACATCGACTTGCACTAGATGGTGTGCTAACATTAGAAAAGTGTAATTTACTATTCAAACTCCAGTCCACTTAACAGTAGGGAAGGTGTTGGGATAGTAAACTACACTATTTTTAATGTTAGCACGCCATCTAGCGCAAGTCGATGTAAAGACTTGCGTTGTAATGGCATAGCGTGGTTACATCGCGTTCGTTGTAACGATTGCGATGTAACCGCATCGCGGTGTAATAACCGCGTTGTAAAGGTTGTTCCCCAGGTAGACCAAATAAAACGAGCTGTACAAGCCCTCACTGAGCAAATTGAACTCTTAATAACTAGAGGAGATTCAGAAGGGCACTCAGCTAAGAAGACATCTAAAAAATTGAAGGATCCATCCAGCAACCTCAGTAGGTCAACCCCCCGCAGCACCCGTAACACCTGCACCAGCTGAGAATTCCACCTGCAAGTTGATTCCTGACCCGCCAGCTAGGAAAACCAGTACCTATGCTAATAGTGCTCATCTTGCAACACCAGGCTCATCACTAGCCAATGGCCCACCACTCCACTTTCCCACTGATAAAGGCTACCAACGATACCCAAATGATAGGTGTGATAAGCCTGAGGGCCTATTAACAGCATCTACATGATTAATGTTCCCAAGGTTATTATTCATGAGAGATATGAGGTTGAAGATTCTTTAATTAACAAATGCTTACTTTGGATTCGCTATGTGAGGGGGTGCTGCTCAGTGATCAAAGAGGACATCTAATTGGCAAAAAGGCTGACTCATATCAATCCCCAGATAGACTGCATAGAATTGCACTTAGCTGATGAGAATCTGGCTCACAACCTAATAGCACTGGAAGCTCGGACAAGTCCACCAAATTATTTTGGTGTTCGATTGAAATATCGTCGATTAACACAACCATTGTTACTAGCCCACATCAATCTGTCGCCCACCAGTGCTCAGACTCGCCTCTTGATACTAATGATTGACTTGAGCGGAAAAACCTCTTTCGTGGGTCTCACAATACATTCCCCCAAGTCAACATCTCTACCAGCTAAAACCAGTCATTCTTGTGTCGCAACTTTACCATCAGCCATGACCACCAGCTTCAAGACCATTGAACAGCACTCAGTTGCTATCCATAGTTGTAATGAGGGGGTTTGCCTCCCAGAACCCGGGACAGGGATGCAAGCTGAGTCCAGGGGTGATGGGGACCTTGCTCTCTATCTAGGAGAACAAGTTGAACCAATAAAGCTTACCCTATTATCTTGAAATGTGGCTGGTGTGAGGTCCAGGTAAATCTTGCTCATTGGATCCAATACTTAGACCAATTTGATGTTTGTATTCTACAAGAAACATGGTCTCCCACTTCCACTTTTATCCCTGGGTACGTCACATTTTACTGACCAGCGATCACGAATAAGTGCAGTCGCCCAGCTGGGTGCTTACTGATTTTAGTAAAAATCGAGCTTCATTGCTCTGGTTAAGAACTTAAGACGAATAGCCCAGACATCCTAGCGGTTATGAGTAGGGGGGGAGATGGGGTAGGAGTGGATCTTTTTAATGCCCGTGGGTCCAAGGCTGGCTACACATCGTACACAGTACGCGAACTGGAGGACCTTCTTGACGCTAGGGAAAATCAATCCTCTGTAGTAGTTGTTGGTGACTTCAATGCCACGTTTGAACCTTTAGGACAGGAAGACTTGTGCGATAGTAGGGAGGAAGATGAGCTGCGGCTCGTTCCTCCTTTAGATCTAGCCCCTATTAAAAAATGGTCCCAAACGGCCTTGCAACTCAATGCATTAACCCTTGAGTTTGGCCTGAGGGCTACTAACCACCACACTGAATCGGACAAATTTGGGGCAAGTACCTACAACCAATCCACTAATACAAGTCGCATTGATTATTTCCTGTTGGATCTGAGACTGTGGCCCAAAGTAATTGATATGGTAGTAGGATCCACTACAGACAGTGACCACAATTCCCTCGAGCTCAATATGATTTCACCTTGGGCCAAAAGCCTATCTCTCCCAAATATCACACTCGCAACTAGGCAGGTATGCCCTACCAGTGACAATAGGCAACTACAATGGGCACGCATAGCCATGGACACTGAGAAACTAGATTTAATTAACACCAATCTGGAGACTAATACCAATCAGATGCTCAGACTACTAGAGCCCCCGGGAGACTTGGCTAAGATAACTCATTGCCACCCCAATTTCATTAACCAGCTGGCCTTCTATTATAGAAAATAAAGACACACTCAACATGCCCCTAAGAGCTCTAGGCCACAACACTCCTGGTTCAATTGAGAGTGCAGGAATCTGAGATGTAAATTGGCTATTGTTATTCGAGCTAATAATGTGGCTGTAGTGAGGGAAACTATGAGGTCCTACAAGATGGCTTTAAATAAAGCCAAATAGGAATGGAAAATAGATCCCTGATTGTTCATCAGTGAGGCTTGTCGCAAAACGACACACAGCAATTTTGGTTCTTAGTGACCAGTAAGACCTCAGCCACCCAACAATAATGTTGCTATTGATGCCTGGCACTGTCATTTTTCCTCATTATACACTGGAGAGCTTGAGCACGCTAATGAGGCCCTCGAGCCTGAATTCAACTGTCCCCAGACGAATAGGTTTTTTACCTTATCAGATATAAGGTCCAGCATAAACTCAATTGTTAGATCTAAAGCCCCTGGGCCGGAAGCCATCCCTGAAGTTGTCTTTCTCAGTAATATTGAGAATTGATCGATCTATATTCTTACTTTGGACAATAGTATTGCAGCAGGCTCCACAATTCCAGCTTCTTGGAGGGGGGTGGAAGTAATTCCAGTGTACAAGAAGGGTGACCACTTGATGCCCTCGAATTACAAACCTATGAGCTTGATCGATAGTGCTCAGATGGACTTTGCCCGACAATAACATTCTGTCTCCTTATCAAGCAGGATTTAGACGGAAAGTAAGTACTATCCATCAAGTTTTCCGTTTTATGTTACTTGCTTGGAAGACTGTAACTATTTGCCAGGGAAGCATGTATGTAGCTTTTATTGACCTAAGGTCTGCATTCAACCTTATCTCTAGATGCAAACTCTGGTGTGTTCTGAAGGAGATAGGCCACTCCTCGAGATACTAGCGTTGGTTGTTCGCCTTCATGAGAACGACTATGCAAGGTTCTGTTGGGGTATCCAGGGCCAACTGACCAACCCGATTAGGGTAGACAGGGGGGTCCACCAGGGATGCGTATCGACTCCTACCCTTTTATCACTTTTTAATAACGTTGTTATACAGCATCTTGCCGACAGTCCAGCCGACGTGCTGACCTAGGGGGGGACATGGTGACAACTTTACTCTTCGCCGACAATACCCTTATAGTCTCCAAGACCCCTAGCAGCCTGCAATATCTTTTAAAATGTTTTTAAATCTTTTGCGCACTGAGAGGCCTCAAGGTTAATACCTCAAACACCAAACTTTTAATGCTGAATCCTCATAGATCTTTTTTGTTTAATATCTGTTTATTGAGTACAAGCAAATAAAAGCTGACACATGTCGCAGAAAATGGAAGGCAAGGGTGGTGGGGGGGGGCAACAAAAAATGGTTACAGAATAAACAATCAGCCCCAGGCCCCTGCAAAGGGGATAGATCCAGTGTTGTTAGAATCAAAACACATATGCAATGAGGGCACAGTGACTTTCCAAAACATAAGGTACAACATCAAAGAGAAAGTTCTCGCCAAACCCAAGGGGGAAGCCATGTAGGGGACCAGAAGGCAGAGGCCCAACTAGAGTTTCATTGTCCAATAAAGGAAGAACACAACATCACAACCTGTGAGTCAAACAGTTGGTCAAGGCTAACAAGGACAGGTCAAAGCAAGATCCCCGGCCCACTTGGAAAATACAATTTGCACTGCGACAATATCAATAAACTTTGCGGCAAATAACATAAAAACCATCCTATAACAAAAAAAAATACGAAAAGAGAAAACCTAAGAAAGGTAAATACAGGGGGAAAAAGAAGAGAACAGTGAAGAGTGCAGCCCACAAAGGGGGAGAGGAGAGAAAAGTGGACAGAAGCAGAGGCACCAGAAGAATGGGGAGGAGGGGGAAAGGCCTAGGCCCAGGATAGCGGCCAGCAGTCACAAGTCCCGAAGTGTCTGAAAGAAGACCAAGCAGATTACTCCGGGGAGACCTGTCTCGTGCCATGAGAGAAAGGTTCCAGGGGATCGCCAAACAGCTGCAAAGCCCGGAGTCTATGGGGCATCAAGCGACAGTGTATAAGTGGATGCCAGATGCATTCAAAGTGTGTATCAGTGTGAGTGAGGCGGGCCGTAAGCAGTTCCAGTGAAAGGACATCCGACAGCTGAAGAAACCATGCAGCAATAGGAGGAGGGTGGGGTCGCTTCCAGCAAAAGGCAATGGACTGTCGCGCTGCTCCTAGTAAATGAAGGATGAGATGCCAGTGTGCCGAGTTAATGGCCTTCAGTGTGCCGGGCCGAATGCCCAAAAGCGCTAGTGACGGAGAAGCAGGAACCGGGAAACCCAGCACCTCTTTGATGTGGCTGAGGACCTCCTTCCAAAATATAGTGAGATCCGAGCAAGACCACCAAATGTGCAGGAAGTCCCCGCTATCAGTCCGGCATCGCCAGCAAATCGGAGGAGTGTTCTGGAACATCTGATGGAGACAGGTAGGAGTATAATACCATTGCGCCATCAGTTTATAGGCAGATTCGGGCCGGGGGATGCTACGGAACACCTTAGGGATGTCCCTCCACTGCCCGGCGGATCGTAATTGGGACCTGCGACTGTTCCATCATTATGCCTCCACACGGGCAGTGATCAACGCTCCCGCCTCCCTCCCTCCCTCCCCTCCCCGCGCCCATGGACAAAAACCCCAACAAGATACCACGCATTGGTGCAGCTCTCAGGCGCAAGATAACTGCTGCTAAACATTCACGACATAGTGCATCCCCCCAGTTCATATATCCCCAGTTTGTTGACGGTTAACATATGGCTGCAATCCCATACCCTCTACGGTAAAATGCTAAGGGGAGTAGGCACACTTAGTGGCCTCTGCAGGGCGCGGCGACCACCCTGTGCGCTAGCTGGGTATGCCTGGGCACAGGCCCCGGATGCCTGACTGCAACTCATAGATTCAGCGGAGACCCATATGCCCTCGGCTTGCACGCTCCAAAGTCCACACAGGGCACGATGGTGCGTTCCTGATTGTAGGCCCATATCAAATTGTATTACCAGATGTGCTATTGTATGTATTGTTTTTCAAAATGCCAATAAAAAGTGTTTTAAAAAAAAAAAGGGATGTCCCTCCACAAGCGGTCCCAGTCCTCCGTGGAGATGCAGCAGCCAGATCAGATGCCCAACGTGCCTGGTAGCCATGGAGCGGAAGCTGTCTAGAGTGTTGAAGGACAGAGTTGGATTTGGAGATGAGGCCCCTAGACCCCTCGAATCTACGGACCAGGGACTCGAAAGGGGTGAGTTTGTCGAGTCACCTATTGGTAGTACGCTGGAGAAGACAGCCAATGACGCAATTGATAAAACTGCAGGCGCACATTATCGGTAAGATGGAAAAATTGTTTACACTGATCAAAGATGCGGAGGGCAGAGCCTTGAAAGAAATCCTGGAGAACACGTCGACCCTCTATGGTCCAAGCCGCAAAGGCCTGAGGTTGAAGAGCAGGGGGGAATGCAGAGTTGCGTGTTAACGGAGTGTTAGGGGAAGGGAAGGTCGTAAGTCTCCGGGAGAGCGTCAGCATATCCCATATCTCCAAGACCGTTCTCGTTGGAGTCATTAAGTAGGCAGTGCGAGGCTGTGCCTCATGCGGGAGCCAGGCTCGATCCCACAATGGTCTACAGGCCACCGCACGGTCCATATGGAACAAGTGTTTCTCGCTTTCAGGAACGATCCATTCCGATATAAACCGGAGGTGACAAGCCCAGAAATATTCCAGTAAATTGGGACAGGCCAGGCCACCGCAAGACCTGGGAAGCATAAGTATTTTATGAGAGAAACGGGGACGGGACTTCCCCTAAATGAACCTGGGAAAATCCCCTTGTAAAGCCTGAAAGTCTGCATAAGGAATGGGAGTAGGATGAGACTGAAACAAATAAATGATTTTAGGAAGAAGGGACTTTTTAACAGCATGATGGCGACCCAACCACGCCAGGGGAAGACCTTCCCATCTGCGCATTTCTTCGCGGATAGAGTTCCGGAATCTAGGCCAGTTAGATGAAGACAAAGAAGGGAGCGTAGGAGTCAGATCTAAGCCCAAATAGCGAATCGACTCGTCAGTCCACTGCACCGGGAGCAGGTCCCGCAAACCCTGGACCTCCGAGGCTGAAAGCATGAGATTGAGAGCATGGGATTTTGCCAGATTAATCCGATAGCCCAAAGCGGCCTCAAAGGACCCGTAGAGTTCAGCCACTGCGGGGAGAGAGGTCAACGGAGAAGACAAGGAGAGAAGCAGATCATCGGCAAAGAGGGAAGCCTTATGTTCACTACCCCCATAGAATATCCTGTATATCCTGATTGTGGCGTATAGCAATAGCTAAGGGCTCAATGACAAGTGTCAATAATAGAGGAGAAAGCGGGCACCCCTGGCGAGTGCCTCGGTGGATAGAGATAGGAGCGGTGGTAGAGCTGTTGAAATGAACACGAGTGGTAGGTTTTGCATAGGGGGCCATACATTTAGAAATAAATGCAGGTCCCAAGCCAATCTTCTGGAGGACTGCACGTAGGAAGCCCCAGTCCACGCGATTGAATGCCTTCTCGGCGTCAAGGGAGACCAGGCAGGCAGGGATGTCCCTGATAGGCGATTTTTCCACCAAGTGGGCAATCCGCCGAATGTTGTCGAGCCCTGGCGGTGACGGATAAACCCCACTTGATCGGGGTCGATAAGGCCCGGAAGGTGGGGCTCCTAACGGTTCGCCAAGATTTTGGTGAATATCTTGGCGTCGGTATTTAACAGGGCAATGGGGCGGAAAGAAGCCAGGCTTAGGGACAAGTACTATTTCCGCTTCCTTCATTGTAGGAGAGAGGCCCATAAGATCAGTAAAGCTGTTAAAGAGATGAAGCAGATGATCTCGCAATTGCGGGTAGAAGACCCAATAAAAAGTGACCGGCAGACCGTCGGGACCCGGGGTTTTGCCTGTTGGGAGCTGCTTCAAGGACGTAGCAATTTCCTTGTGGGAGATAGGCTCATCGAGTAACTCCTTAAAGTAGGGATCAATAGGGTCCCAAGGACATGAATCGAGGAACGTCTCGACCGCCTTCGGTGGGCAAGGATCATGGGCATATAGATCAGTATAAAAGGCCATTAAGGTATGGCTCTTGTCCGTTTCCGAGATAGCCCAGGAGCCGTCGGGGCATTTGAGCTTTGCAATATGAGTTCGGGCAGTCTGGGCCCGCAGACAGCGCGCTAGGCTCGCTCCGACCTTATCCCCACCCACATACATTTTTTGTTTAAGGTTAACAAGGAGCCGTTCGGCCTTATTAGTGCGCTGTAAGCGCAGTTGACCGCGTAGGGCAGCCAGGCGTCGCTT
The DNA here is from genome assembly GCF_964204655.1 of Triturus cristatus. Lineage (NCBI taxonomy): Eukaryota > Metazoa > Chordata > Amphibia > Caudata > Salamandridae > Triturus > Triturus cristatus. The sequence continues at coordinate 458,775,422 of NC_140590.1, read as the reverse complement.
GTTAGCAAGGGAAGGACAGGCGTGGTCCTCGCGCTCCAAGTCCTTAATATCCCGGGAGAGGGCGGCTTCAACCAAACGAGCCTCTCGGGTCCGGGTAATAGGAATGGAGGTGATAACCCCCAGAACAGTAGCTTTGAAGGCATCCCAACGGACATCCTCAGGCTTATCTGTAAGAGAGTTGGCCACAAAGAAGGACTCAATTTCCTTATGAATGTCTGCCACATCAACCGGGTCCCGGAGGGCCTGGGGGGGCAGTCGCCACCGAGGAAGGGGATCACCATGGGCAGTGGGTGGTTGAAGCATAAGCAAAACATGCGCGTGGTCGGAAATAAAAATGTCTGAGATGTCCGCCGTGCACAGCACGTGAACCAAAGAGAGCAAAAGGAAAAAATAATCAATACGTGAATAGGAACGATGAACGTGAGAAAAAAAGAATAATCCTGAGAGTCCGGTTGCAGATATCTCCAGGCATCAATCAAACCGAAGTCAGTAATGGCATTCTTCAACTGTGCTGACATCGACCCAGCCACATGGCGTGCCTGCGCAGTGCGATTCTGCTCCCAGACCAGGTTAAAGTCGCCTCCAAGTACAACAGGGGTAGAGAGTGAGCGTAGTAAAGCCCCAAGGTGTTGGCACAAAAACACATCTTGATTCTAGTTGGGGGCATATACATTAACAAAGGTACAGGAGCCCCGACCCCAAACCATGTCAATCTTAAGATACCTCCCTCCTTCATTGGCCACACACTGGGAGGACGCCGCGTGCCAGCCGGGCTTGAAAAGGATTGCCACTCCACTAGTCTTGGATGAGGAGCATGCCCAAAATTGGGTGGGGCATTTGCGGTGGGACATGAGGTGAGTGTCAGACGAACTCATAGATCTTTTAAGGGTAAGCTGTTTCTGGATGGGACCCCACTTGAGAGAGTAAGCACCTTTGATTATTTGAGTGTCACTCTCTCTGAAGATTTGACTTGGAAACATCACGTTAAGAGGCGGGACCTCCAGCACAGGAGAATCACGGGGCCCTGATCAAAGAGCCCAAGACCTCATTGAGTAAGCCAATAGGTGCCCCTCTTTGCATTTACGATCATAAGGCTGTGGGTGCAGCTTTATACAGGGCTGAACTCTGGGGATTTGACAAATTAGATTCATTACTTGTGACCGAAAATACATTTTTAAGATCATTATGCTCAATTCCCCAGAGTACCCCCCTGCATCAGATGAGACTAGACATGGGCAGAACCTCAATTGTAGAAAAAGCTCAGTTACGACCCTTACTCTTTTGGTTACGCCTAAAAACCACCCATGATCGCTACTATGGGGTTGAAAGGAGCATGGGACGCTAAAGACCAAACATTGTTAACAAGTAAAGCGCTGATAAAGAAGCAATACTGGGAGGCACAGTCTTCTATGACTTGTCCAACTGGGAGCCATTTGACCATTGATTTTATGGAGTTTAAATTGGTAGGTGCCATTGAACAATACTTGCAGGCTATCACAATTCCGCAAGATAGGAAGCTCTACATGCAATTCAGATTTGGCTCCCTTCCTGCAAACTCCTTCACAGCCTCCTGGCGCCAGTTCCCCTCTGTATCGCAGCTTTGTCCAGGCTGTGCACTTGCAGCCGAGTCAATCAGCCATAGTTTCTTTGTGTTCCCTAGAGACCAACTAGCAAGAACTAAGTGGTTGGCTCCAGCATGTAAATGTAAATGTATTTGTACTTATATAGCGCACTTCTACCAAGGGGTCTCGTAGCGCTGTATTCATACCACTGTGGAACCCTTCCTGGTTTTCCTGTGAGATGTCCACTCCTGGGTACCCCCAAGGTGAAGCCAGGCATCCTAGCGCTGTGGGGGCCGTTGTGGAGATTAAGCAAGCTATTGCCCAGAGTTGCACAGTGGGACCCATGATTAGAATAGGCACCGAGGCAAGAATTATCAGGTCCGGGGAAATTGAATCCAAGAGCCGCCGAGGCGGGAATTGAACCCTGGTCCCAGGCCAGCCCTCTGCATCAGGGTCTGCCGCTCTAACCATTGAGCCACACTTCTCCACTAATGCAGGCAGCTTGGTACCCGTTGCCATAGCGAATTTAAAAATCTGACTCAAGTCTTTTAATAGTTTGTGCAGTCGCCAAATTTCTTGGTAGAATGTAGATCATCAGAAGGGCCGTAATGAAATTGCAGCCATTGTAAAGCTTTTTAATGAATTGTTTTTATATTGTTTTATTTATGTATATAACTATTTCTGGTTTGGTTTGCTATTTTTCGCATTGTGCCCGCATGGTGGGTCATGCTGTTTTGCTCTTGCAGTTTAGACATATGCGGTCATTGTAGGAAAGTAGGATCTGCTTCTTAGGCTACCCCCACTTTTTGCTTGATGCTGCACTGTTTTTGACTAATCTGACCGGTATCCTGCTAATCAGGACCCCCGTCTATCTGCTTTTCTCCTTTAAAGTGTTACACATGCACTGTGGTACACTCCAGATTGGATACTGGGGTACCCTTATAAGTCCCTAGTACATGGTACCCATGTACCCAGGGCGCAGGCACCCCAGAGGCCTCCCATGGGCTGAAGCATGTATTATGCCACTCATGAGAGGCCATGCAAAATGGAACTACAGGTCTGCTACTGCAACCTGTGTAAGATGGTGCTTGCACCACTTACTTTAGATATAGGTTCACTATATCGATAGGTCACTACACTTAAAAATTATAAGTCACCCCTATAGCAGGCCTTCTCAATCCTGAAGGCAGGGTGCTGGGATTTTAGTGAGAGGGTGCCCCTGCATGAGCAGAGCCTCACTGCAGCCTTCGGAGACCATTCTCCTGGGTTATCGGTGACTAAGCAGGACATATAGGTAGAGGTGCATTATAACCTGGCGGTAAATGCTATCTCGAAAACGGCTGCATAGAAACATATTGTGTTTGGTATCAAACACCTTGGAATCATACCTCCGCACCGGTAACCAGTATGGGAGGTATGATTCCACCCTTCTGTAGCGAGCTTCGTGGGGTATCCAGTGCCAGCCTTCTCAACCCGGTCAGCACAAAATGGATGCTGCCGACCAGAGACACATTTCTGCCCTCCTGCTGCTGAGCCATGCTCCAGCAGAGGAAGGCAGCACAATAGGCATCCTGTCACAGAGAGGTGTGACCACCTCCCAGACAGGATTTAGTGTACTGGGGCTGGGTGGGTGCACTCTGAGAGTGCCTGAAAGTCTGCACTTGGGGCACATTTGGTGTCCCTGTGCATAGTCCATCTCAAACCAGTTCTGGGAGCCATTGGCTCCTGCTCTGGTGCGAAATTGGACAAAGGACATGGGTGTAACCACCCCTCTGTCCAGACCCTCCCCTAGGAGGGTCCCCCGAATCTGTCCAACCCCCTCCAGTTGGTACAAAAGAACTTACTTGGCTGTAAGACTTTAGATTTTATGCGGACAAGATTCTACAAGAAGAAACCACTGGCTTTCGACCGTCCAGGTCCTCTGGACTTTGCTGGACTTTGACTGGGCCCGACTTTGTCTCCCTCTCCGTCCAAAGCTTTGTCTGTGCCCTTGCGCCATACAGGCAGGCTCTGTGCAGGACCTGTGGTGCACTAAGGACAACTGAAGAATCTCCCTTGGATTGAGGGAGTCACTCCCCTGCATTTGCAGGCACCTTAACGCATCTGACTGGTCTGCTGCTCCCAAGCTTCTGCGAACTCTGAAGATTTCAGCAACACAGGAGGTGGGTTTCTGAAGGTCCCTGAGGTTGATCTGCCCTCTCAGCAAGTTTGAGGCCAGCATCCCTCGTTCGGACTGCATAACCCGAACCACTGTGCACTGCATCCATTTGCAGTTGCATATGCTTGTTGCCAATTCCCAAGCTTGTGCATTGGACTCCATGTAGTCCTGACCCTGAGCAGTATTTGCACCAAAGAACTCCGGCCTCCTCGCTCCGAGTGCTCCCTGGGCTGGTACTTTGCAACCTTTCTTGAGGTCCCCTCGCGACTCCTGGTCATTCGGCCTGTGGGTCCTCTTGAGGGTCATGTTGATTTCTGTTGGGCTTTCCTGGTTGCTATAGATGTGCCCTGACTCTACATTGCATGGAGAGCCCCTGGGCCTTGCTGGTCCACACCGTAACCTGCTCGTCAATGTCTCCTGGTCCTTGTGGCTGCAGAGTCAAGCATCCCTTCTTCGCACCTGAAGCACCCGACATCGGTGGGCATTCGTCTACCGAGCCCCTGGTCACTTTGAAGTGACCCAGGCTCTGTCCCCTCTGCTTTCAGGTTCTTTCCTTCCAGAATCCAGGCTTGGATTCCACCGGACCCTTTTTACCTTCACGGCAGCAGTACTTCTTCGCAGCCCTCCATTGAGAACGATAGCGGTTTCCGACACCACTCCAGACCTATGCACCCGGCTCCTCTGGGATAGGTAACTTGGGTACAACGGCATCCACGGGTGGGGTGTCTCTCTCTATCCTCTTAAGTTCCAGAAGGGTTTCCTCGAAGTCCTCCTAGAAGTGTCCTTAAACTGTGAAATTGCAACCGCAATTTCCCCATAGAATTGTACGGAGCTCGCGGTCGTGTTAGCACACAGCACCCATCTACCGTGGGGTCCCTATCTACTCACCTTGTCACCTTCGGTGGTTCCTTGGGGTCCCAGTAATTCTACATGCTCTAGACCTTGTCCTAACCCAAGTCGTGCTTGTTATACCACTATTTTAGTATATGGTTTGGTCTCCCCCGGGAGCCCACTGTGTAATGTGCTACTTACAACTGTTCTATTGATCTCGTATTGTGTGCTTTGTGTTCTGTCCTCGTGTAGAGGATACTAAAGAGTGTTATATTAATAAATACATATTTTTACATAACTACTGTGTGGTTCTCCTTACATTTAGTCAATATAGGAGGTGATATTCTGGTAAAACAAGCTGCTTTACATTGCTGCAAGATTAAGCCTGAAGGCTGCTCTCCACAGCTACCACTAGGATAGCTTTCTAAAGGTTATCTTTGACCTCACACATCATAAGGGTCATTTGGACTAGTGCAAGGTGCCCACTTTAATTAGTGGACAGCATATACCAGGCCAACTTATCACAGTCATAGCTTATAATTGCCCTTCAAACCCTTTTAACAGCTTTCATCATTGTTTTGTCTAAGTGCCCACTGTTGGATGAGTCTGATCTACTGTTGTACATCTAATTCTTTTGTAGTGCAGGCACCATATTTCCTAGGTTACCACTATATTATTGTTGTTCAATGTTTTCAGATGGACTGCAATAGGCTACTAGCTTCAGTATGTTATGCTCCATTTTCTTTTGGTACTGTATGCATTTGCACTTTTTGTGCCTCTCACCATTGTTTGCAGATTATTAATTGTTCCGGAGTTCTATACCATGCAGCTATTAACCTCCTTATGAGGGTATTTAGTTGAACTGTGATAGTTTTTAGCTACCAGTTTTAGTATGCTGCTTCATTCTCTTTTTGTACTGTATTCACTTGCATTTTTGGTCCTCAGATTATTAATTGTTCTGGGCTTTCAAACCATACAGCTATCAACCTCCTTACTTGGATACATAACTTGTTGGTTGGCATAACAATGGTCTGGTTAACCTACAGTCAATGAATGTATATGCCTGTGTCTATTCCTTATGTACTGTATGCTTTGCACCTTTATGGTCGTAATGACAGAAATAAAGTTATTATTGTATTGTAGTGACTTCCTGGATGAGTGACTGGGTGTGTTAGTAGCTGTATGGGTGTGTCAGTGAGTATATGGGTGAGTGAACGGGTGTGTGAGGGGTTGTATGGTTCTATCAGTGAGTATGTGAGTGGTTGTATAGGTATGTGTAGGTGTGTGACAGGGTGTTTCACAGATAGTTCGAGGGTGTCAGTGGGTGTGTAAGTGCATATCTGGATGATGTCATCAGTGATGTCATTTGGAATGTCATCAGTGATGTAATCAGTGAAGTCACTGACAAAGTCATGAGTGATGTAATATGTGAGGTCATAAGCAGTGCATTTGCAGGGCACAAGTTATAGTTAGGCTTGCTAACTATAACTGCTAAATTTCTCTGGTTTCGTATCAGTGAAATCTGTGCCAAGCTATAACCTCCCTGTAACCTTTGTTTTTTCAGTGAATTTCTAAGGTTTTTTAAATTCTATGTCCTAGCTATAATGTTCCTGTAACCTTTGTTTTGTTTTTTTCAGTGAATTTCTAAGGGTTTGTTTGATTTATTTCCTTACTATAAAGTCCCTGTAACCTTTGGTTTGTTCAGTGAATTTCTATGGTTTTTTACATTTTAATTTCCTTACTATAACATTCCTGTAACCTTTGTTTTTTTCACTAAATTTATATAGTTTTTAAATTATGTTTACTAATTATAAAGTCCCTCTCATTTTTTTCCAGTCGTTTTTATAGTTTTTTAGTGCTGTGATAGATTGTTCAGGGGAGCTCTGCTAGAACCATAGTCAGTTTCCAATACCCTGCATTAATATTAGTTCACAGAGTATTGAAAAAAGAATGAATATGTAGATGCAAATATGACAAAAAGAAAGGAGAAAGTATTACTTTTTTGGAAAAAGTACTGTAAGTACTACAAAAACAGTACGCTGAAAGCAGTGACAATGATGGAAAAGATAAGAAACAATGCAGTACATAGAGTTGAAAAATAGATGACAAAGGAGTGACAATGACGGCGAAATATAAAGAACAATAATTGATTTACTTGGTTAAGCAGTTGAAGATCATTATTATTTTATATATGGCTATTATAACTCTATTATTTATTTTTTAAATAAAAACTGGGTTCCATGGAGTTCCCACGGAACCGGAAAAGCCCTCTGGTTACAATTCAATGTTTTTTGTTCCAATTATGAGGTAGACACAAACCTGTGAACCTCACCCACGGATTCACCTAAATCCCCCAAATCCCCAAAAATCATTTTAGGGGTATAGGAATTTAGTAATAAAATGTTACTATTAGGCTGAACATATTTGAAAGTTTCTAATGTTTCTTTTCAATTTCCTGCTTAAATGAGCTGTTTTATCATTACACAAATCTGAGGATACGCAGCAGAATCCAAAGAGTTGCTCCTAGCTGTTGGTGCAGAAAGGTGGAAAACTGATTGATGGCTTACATTATGGCAGAAGTGAATGTACCAGCTCCTTCTGTTGCATGAGAGGAATAAGGAGTAATAGAAGAAGAAGTTACTTCCACCCGAATGGAGAGTGATGTGTGGAAGTAGTTCATGTCATGATATGTTGAATGTGAGCTGTGTGGAAAACAGCCTTCCAGAGGTACTATGAAGAAGTACAGTTATGGCATATCATCCATATGGAAGCACATCAAGAGCAACCAGTAGCGTGCGTATTTATGAATGGTGAAAGAGAAAGCAACATCCTCTACTGACGCTTGAGCATCGTCATCTACACCCAGCCAACCTTCTGCAAATATTAACTTTCCACCAAACTGCTCTGAGCTAAACAAATCGTTGTTTATTGTTCCAAATGCCAAGAGCTTGTATTGAAAGAAAATTATGACATTATCACTTTGTTGAAGAAGGTGAAGAAAACACCATTGTCATTTTATTTTTGTTTGTTTTGCCACATAATCGTCCTAGAAGCACAGGACCAGGAACCATAAGTGTGCTTATGTTACACTTCCAATGGAGACCAGATGTTCCTCAAATGATGGACGAGGAAAAGCGTGCACCCTCAGCCAACCGTCTGAGAACATTAAAATTCTATCAACCTGCATTGAAGTTAAAATACTGATTATTCATTGTGTGAAATCCCAAGATGTCATTTTAAAAAACAAGGACATTATCACCCTGTTGAAGAAACAAGAGTCTCCCTTGTTACTTTTTTCCCCTTTTTCTTACTGTTTCAAAACAGTAGATTTTTTAATATGCAACTGTTTTGCATACAATTTCATTTTTTGCGCTTTTACTATGTTGTATAGTGTATTTTTTGGGAGAAAAATAATAATAATAAAAAAGATTATAAAAAAACACCACATTTTCCATAAAAAGCTGCATCCATATTTTTATTATTGTCTGGCTGTATCAGTGTTTTAATAAGTGTGTGTGTGTGTGCCTTAGTGTATGTGTTAGTGTGTGTCTGGGTGTGTTAGTGTATGAATGAATGCATGTCTGCATGGGTGTGTCAGTGTGTGCCTGTGTGTGTAAGCATATACATCAGTGTGTGCCTCGGTGTGCCAGTGCATGAATAAGTGTATACCTGGGTGTGACATTGTATGCGTGTGTGTGTGCCTCAGTGTGTCAGTGTATGTATTTATGATGTGCCTGGGTATCTCAGTGTTTAAATAAGTGTGTGCCTGCATGTGTCAGTGTATTCATCAGTGTGTGCCTGGGTGTGTCAGTGTATGTTAGTGTCGGCCTGAATTTGTGTCGGTGTATGCTTCTGTATGTGCAAGGGTGTATCAGTTTATGTGATAGTGTGTGCCTCAGTGTGTCGGTGTTTAAATAAGTGTGTGCCTAGGTGTGTCAGTGTATATGCCAGTGTGTGCCTGAATGTGTTAGTGTATGAATGACTGTGTGCTTTGGTATATCAATGTATTAGTCAACATGTACCTGGGTTTGTCAGTGTACGTATAGGGGTGTGCCAGGGTGTGTAAGTGGATATGTCAATATGTGTTTGGGTCTCTCAGTGCATGAATGAGTACGTGTATAGATGTGTCAGTGTATATGTCAGTGTGTGCCTGGGTGTGTCAGTGTATGTCTCTAGTGTGTTCCTGGGTGTGTCATCGTATGTGTTAGTATGGGCCTGAATATGTCACTGTTTAAATAAGTGTGTCTGAGTGTGTCAGTGTATGCATCAGTGTGTGCATGGGTGTATCAGTTTATGTCATAGAGTGTGTCTTAGTGTGTCAGTGTTTAAATAAGTGTGTATCTAGGTGTGTCAGTGTATGCATCGGTGTGTGCCTTGGTGTGTCAGTGTATGCATCAGTGTGTAACTGGATGTGTCAGTGTATGTGTTAGTGTGTGACTGGGTATGTCAGTGTGGATATATCAGTGTATGTGTTAGTGTGTGACTGGGTATGTCAGTGTTTAAATAAGTGTGTCTGGGTGTGTCAGTTTATGTCATAGTGTGTGCCTGGGTGTGTTAGTGTATGCATCAATGTATGCTTCAGTGTGTCATTGTATGTGTTAGAGGGTGCCTGGGTGTGTTAGTGTATAATTAAGTGTGTGGCTGGGTGTGTGAGTCCATGAATGTATGTGTGCATGTTTGTGTCAGTGTATACATCAGTGTGTGTCTGGGTCTGTCAGTGTATGCATCAGTGTGTGTCTGGGTGTGTTAGTGCATAAATTAACATGTACCTGGGAGTGTCAGTGTATGCATAGGTGGGTGCATGGTTGTGTCAGTGTATGCATAATTGTGTGTTTAAGTCTGTCAGTGCATGAATGAGTGTGTATATGGGAGTGCCAGTGTATATGTCTCTGTGTGCCTGGGCGTGTCAGCGAATATGTAAGTGTGTGCCTGGGTGTATAAGTGTATCAATGAGTATATCCCTGGGTGTGTCAGTCTATGTATCACTGTGAGCCTGGGTGTCTCCGTGTCTGCTTGATGGTGAGCCTGGGTGTGTCAGTGTATGTCTTAGTGTTTGCTTGGGTGTGTCAGTGTGCACCTGGGTGTGTCTGTGTATGCTTAAGTGTGTGTCTGGGTGTGTAAGTGTATGCATCAGTGTGTACCTGAGGGTGTCAGTGTATCAATGAGTTTGTGTCTGGGTGTGTTAGTATCTGTTTCAGTGTGTGCCTGGGTTTCTCAGTCTATGCATCAATATCTGCCTTTATGTCTTTTTGTAAGTAGTCTAAAGGCTACAGATATAGTTAGACACCTACATTATTGCAATAAATCATTCCTTTGATCTGTGATAAAACAGAACTGATAAACATAAGTTAATATTACACTGTATAAATGTACATAGTAAAGTTTAAGTGTATGCAATATAAATAGTCGTGTTAATAAAGAAACATTACAGAGTTGCAGCTCTCTAAAGCAATTAAACATTTATCATAAATATTTCATTTTTTAGGTCAAGCACAACAACGACTGCGCTGTTGCTCAGCGACCTGTTGTACATTGTTTGTGGAGTTAAGCTCCACCCACTGGTTGCCATTGTTTTCTACTTGTTTGTGCCACTGTCCTATAGAAATCCTTGCTTGCTACTGGGCAATTGTTCTTCTTTTCCCTCCTTTCTGTTTATGCTTTCCTGCCATGGAGCACTGGCCAAGTACTAACTGTTTATGCTGTCAGTGTTAAGGTATTCCTCTAAGGACAACTTTGTTTTTTCTTGGATCAAAGCTTTCACTTTGAATATGGCGGCCACCCGCTTTTGTTTGCTTCTGCATATGAGTGTGCATTACCGCACTTTATCTTCTGCATATCAGCACGGCATGCTGAGCTTTATCTTTACATATGGTGGCGGCCAGCTTTTGTTTTTTTAACAACAGTCATCGTGGACCGGGAGGGCTCCGTATATGCGACTTTTTAAAACAGTTTGTGCTTTTCACAAGTGCTACTGTTTTTACTCATTTTGTAAGAGTGCTGGGCTTTTTGCAAGCATTACTGTCTACTTGTTATTTCGTGCTGGGCTTTTCACAAGCTCTACTTTTGTCCCCGTGCTGCCGATTTTAGCAGTCCATGTATTTAGCTGGTTATCTGACAAATTATCCAGATATCTGAGCCCACATGGGAAAGGATTTATGGCTGGCAGTAAGTGTTACAGGAACTCCAGAGATGTCAGGCTGTGGGGGACATGTCCCAGGTAATGGGATGCAAAACTTTGTCCCTTGTGCATGTTTTTATGAAATATTAGGTATTTAAATAATACTTGCTTTGTTTATATATTGTCATAAGGATAAACTAACTGTATTAACGATGTCACAGCATTAAAACCACACTCTTTGTTTGTTGCCTCTACTTTTAACCCCCACTGTCTGTGGTCACATGGAATGGCTGAGGAAACCCCATTCATAGAGGAACCTTGGCTAGAAGATTCACCACAAGGTGTAGCTTTTTTTTCTGAGCTAAGTGCTGCTGAAACAAATGAGAGACTAATGCAAATCACAACTGACTACTAAGGGAAGCCTCTCAACTACTAAAATGGCAAATTTAGCACCTACAGTTTCCTAGCCAATGTCCTATATGTTCAGTTTCACAGAAACATTTTCGTAAATGTTCTCAAGAATTATAACATATACAATGATGGAAAAACGAGCCCAAAGATTACTAGATATATACACATTATATTTTTAAATTTTCTCAAATTCTACATAATATTTAATTTTTTTAAAGTAAATTCATAAGTCTTAGATTACCATCTTTACTGTTTCAACATAGTTCAATGTTTTGTTTTAATAGAGAACATTTGCCATTCAAACATAGCCACAGGGTTATTAATTGAAAGTAAGTGTGACTTCGCATCACCTGACTAAGGGTGAAAGACAAGTTTGTGTAGTTCGTTTACTTTATTTAGCGCACTTCTCGCATAACTAGTGCTAGTCACTGTCAGGCTGTCACTGCCATGGCAGCCCTCAGCTGGACTCCGGCATCCCTACTCACTGGGCAGCAATGACTGCCCTGCTGGAAGCAGCACATCACTATGCAGCTGAAGCAGAGGGGCCGGGCATAGAAAGCGCAAAGTTATCCAGTCCTGTGAGTAAAGCATTCCCCAGATTTCAACACAGCCCTTCCTGCACTCTGTCAAAAGTAGCCCTTGTTTCTGTCCTCATTGTACCTGGTGCAGGGCAGTGTACTACCAACCTAACACAGAACCGGTGGCAATCAATACAGTAGTACTTACCACCTAGGAGCCTCAAACTTCATCATCCAAAAACTGTCTGTCTAGCACCTGAAGGCCATTCAGTATCACACTATACAGATGTCCACATCCAATCATTCATTCGATACTTGTATCTCTCATCCTGTCAAGAGGACATGTACCCATCGTACTCCGTCCTTGCAAGTAAACCCACAGTGTAATGTAGTGCACAGTGTGCTCCAATTGATTTATTCACGCGCCATGGGATCAGCACACCATCTACTTCGCATTCATCTTGAAGTTGAAGAACAGAAAGGTGTAGCACCTAGAGGTGATTGCTTGTTATACAATCCTTCTCTTTCGGCATGATGATTCTCTACCCAAGCACTGGAATCAAGCTATCCTGGCTGAAAAGGGGTGAAACCCCAAAACCGGTCCTAGGATGCTTGTTTCTGGTCCAGGGCGGACCTGGCTTGGCAGTTTGGGCTGGACTGTTCCCATGAGGCACAGGGTCAAAACTGATTTGCATATGACCAGGTCTAAACTGGGGTGGCATGGTGAGCAAAAGAATGATGGATTTAACCCAGATCTCTTGACTGGGGGTGAATGTTCTGATTTGTTCTGCATTCAGTCCATCAATTGTGTGTCTTTTACTGTCCAAAGTGAGGAGCATATACACTTCTCAACTGATTATACTCTCTAACGCAACAGTATGAGCTCTAAATGTCTTTTCATCAAAATAAACTAAAAACAAACAGGACATTGTTCTAACTCGCGACAATGCAATGTATGGCATACCTTCTTTGAAAACACTACTCCCAAAATTAATAAAAGTTGCATCTACACTTAAACCTTGCGATTTATGGATAGTTACAGCATACGATGGAGGGAATGGGAACTGGTGCCGCCTTACATATAAGTCTTTCACAAGCAAAAACTGTGTAACACATCGGCAAATCTGTTTCATGTCATCAATCTGATCAAATTATACAGCTACATATTCAAATTTCTTCGTATTTGGAAAATTAATTAAATCAATTACTTTACCCATTGCCCCATTTACTAAACCTTCATCAACAATTAAATTATGCCGCAAAATTACTCTACAATTTCTACAAACATGTAAAGACTTTTCTAATCCGGCAGTCCCTGATACAGAGTTTTCAAAAGAATCCAATTTTTGCTTGCAGTTTCTCAGTCAGCAGTATTGTTACTCTCTGGTGCTTCATTTTGTAAATAGCTGTTAATTCAAAAATGTCTTTTTTTTCCAGTTTCAGTAATTGTTCATTGAAATCGCTGCACTGGTAAAGTGTAGTCTTTAAACAGAGTATTGTTTTTTCATCTTCAATCAAATTCAACATGAGCTGTGTTGGTGTCTTCTTAGAGGAGAATCGTTTTTTGATAAGTTGAGTTTCTAAGGTACTCTTACCTTCCTTGGTCAGAACTCCAACCCAAATGCACTTCAGTATATTTCCATATACCTCTTCAGACGCTTGGTACATATTTTTCAACAGTTCCTTGCAATGGAACTTCAGCCAAATGTTCACATTTTCAATACTTCCTAATGATTTATGTTTTTGTTCATGGAGAAGGATCTTAAAAACAGGCTCTTGTTTCACAGTGGTTAGTTGCAGGAGGTCTCGAAACACAATGAAATGCTTTCCTCCGATCAGAACATTGTACTCTGTTCTTAGAATTTGTTGTACTCTTAAGCGAACAAAGGCAAGCATTAAGAGACCATTCTTATCTTGTCAATATTAAAAGCTTCATTTTCTTCAAAACTCTTCCCACCTCATGACACACTTTTCCAGATAACTTCTGGTATTCCAGATTATTGTCATGTTCCACAGGTAACATTAGTAGTCGATGTAGGGTAGCTCCTACAGCAGAGGTCTTCAAACTTTTTTACTCTGAGCCCCCCCTAAGCAAAATGCTTTGAGGTCGGGCCCCCCTCCAAAACTTTATGGCAAGGATTGGGGGAGTGGAAGGGACATGGCTGCGTGCAGGGAGCGGGGCTTATGAGATGATTTCAGGAATACTTTTTCTATAGCTTATGAACCGCACCAAATATGAGATTTATAAAACAGCAAATGAATCAAACAAAAACAGATATCCCAAACAAACTGCTCCCCATAATTGGGATGTTGTGAGCCCCTCATACTCTTTGACCCCAATGCAACTATACCTGCTGCACTAATAATAACTGCTGTCCTGAGTAGCAGGCTATCTCCTCTGCCGCTTTTACCTCTTCCCCACCAAGACGGATCATCACATCTGTCCTAATGCTTGAAAGGACAATAAGCTCTGATGCCCCTTTTTTTAAAAGGTAGACAGTCATAATTGTTATGCAGTGGGCCCCCCAAATCCCTGGGCCCCAGTCCTGCTGCATCTGCTCCTTTATGATAACCAGCAGTGACCACTTACACACTTGGCAGCAGTACCAGCTTCACTAATGAATGTCCCTTTAAAAAAAACAAAAACACTTATATTGTCCCCTTCTTTGGGGTATCTCTCTGAAGAAGTGGTCTCTGGCCATTTGTAAACATAACAATGAGTCTGCATACAGTGCTGCCTATTCTGGGCCTTCTCTTTGACAATATCTATGAATCTCACTCCTTTACTCTGTCTCCTAGACCATTACTGTGAGGCCTCAGGGATCGAGAGGAATAGGGCTCTAGATCTGAATGCAACCCTGCTGGCCTTCTACCGGCCACCCCATGGACTCAGCTTTCACAAAAAAAACTGCCCCTGTATGGTTAATACTGACTTTGAGATGCCTCTGCCTGAAATCGAAGTGTGTGGTGGTAGTGCAGAAAGTTAAAAAAGAAACCAGCCTTCTTACCAGCCATTAATTGATTGAGTCACTTAAAGCCACGGCCACTGGAATTATGAGTTTCTGCAGCAGCTATGTTTTCCACCTAATTATCTGTTTACTGCATTTTCTACATAATCTGCAGATTTCAACGAAAAATACTTGATTCTAGCTCAAACGGAACAAAAGTTACTTAAAGCGTGACAGAGTTCCGGAGCAAGGGAAGGCCCTTTGCAAAGATTGACTGGTAATCTTGTAGTTGCTTACTGCTGTATTTGGGTGTTAAACTGGTACTAATGAGGTAAAATATTTCCCCTGACAGCGTTACCGTGAGTTAAAATGACAAAAAATTAACTAATGCTAACCACTAAATGTGGCGCACTGTGACGCATAATTTACCTTTTCTGGCTGCATAATTTAGTCAAACGTGCCGCATAATGTTGTCCTATTCTGATTAATAATTCCAGTGCATCTGCTTAAAGCTTTATGGTGGCAAAGATCTATTCTTTTTAAGATGTAATGTAAGGGAGTTATCAATCAGCTGGAATCTGGAATAGTGGAGACACTTCCAAAAATGTCTGCATTAGATACAGTTTGATTACTTATTACTAAAAAGTATATTTTGTAAGAACTTGTTTTATCTCAATCACTGCATCATTTTGCAGCAGCCTAGCTTAGAGTATGTGAATACTGATTTAAAATAATGACTTACATATTCACAGTGCTTTCTGCCACAGGCTGGGACCCACATATAGCAACAAGCAACAGAAAGGTGAGCAGTCAACCTTTAGAAAGGCCCTTCCACTGTGAGGTAACGTGTTGCTGCATTTTATAATCTGCAAATTATGCAGCAGACGATGGATTATGTGGCAAATGCGGAAAAACTAACTATGCGCTGTGAGTGTGAAAGTGAAGGGTGAGAACGAGGAGTGAGTTGTCTGAATGCAGGGTGAATTCCCAGACACATAAAGTTAATCAGCATGTTATTGACGGGGCGTAGGGTTTCAGATATAAGTTAAACTATTGCTATTACGGAATTAATCAGGGAATCGAGGGTGAAGGAAATAAATAATGTGCTGATCCTGCAACAAACTTCCAGTCTTATGATTAGGGTTGCCAGCTCATTATTG
Source organism: Triturus cristatus (assembly GCF_964204655.1). Taxonomy (NCBI): domain Eukaryota; kingdom Metazoa; phylum Chordata; class Amphibia; order Caudata; family Salamandridae; genus Triturus; species Triturus cristatus. The sequence goes on along the minus strand of NC_140590.1, from coordinate 458,759,716 downwards.
TGATGTCCCAGAGGGTACAAAAAAAACCACAGTACCTAAAGCCCTATTTTCAGCACTTATCTGTGCATCCTTCAAAAAGCAAATATAAAGCACTTTTAAATGTGTTCTAGGGCTGCCTGAATGATTCATGACTGAAAATAAAAGGAACAGACAGAAAGTTGCATTACAAATGAATACATACATTTTTATTTAAGACCCTATTTTGTGTCTAAAAAAAGAAAAAAAAAAAAAAAGAGTCCGCAGACTTTGATGAAATCAACGTTGATTGGAAGATTATCATGGATCGACTGAGTACAGACAATAATGCACTTCGGGCAACACACTATCCAGGCTTTCTGGACAAACTTGGGGCTATGAAAAAAAAAAAAAAAAGACCCTATTTTGTGTCAAAGCAAGGTCTTTGCAGGCTCTTTAAACATACATGACTGGCATTTTTTCTATTGGCAACCCTTTTTCATATTCCTTTTCATGAAAAGTATTCTCACACTACATCAGTAACTGTAAAATACAATGAAAAAAGTGGGGGCCCAGGGGGTACTGCAAAGAGAAAAAAAACTAAACCTCGGTAACCAGTTTCCAAAGGTATGTAAATGCGCCAATGGTCTTTGAAGACCTGTGAAAACTCAGGCGTGCTGGAGTCTTAATAAGACTCCAGACACTGCCCAGCGAGCCCCCAGCAGCACACCCACTGACTTCTGGCCCCACAGCACTCTGAGGGCTTCAGAGTAAATGAAGACAGCCTGGAAATGCAGCAAATAAACATCGCTGCACTTCCAGGCGTCTTCATTTACATGTGCTTGCAGAGGCCTTTGCGCCCCCCCCAGGGAACCCATTCACGCCCCCTCAGGGGGGCGCGCCCCACAGTTTGAAGACCTGTGTCCTACAGTATTGTCTGCAGCTAACCTAGTTGGTGCTGTTATTGCACACGACAAATTTGATTGTATTATTCTCTGTAGGTAAGCGGTCAGCACTTTAATTAAAAAGCTTTTCCCAGTGCCAGCTTGACCACTAATGTATAAAATAATTGGTTTAAAGGAAGAGCAATTGTGTTCTTTGTTGTCATGGAAAAATCCATGTTCTACTTTCTCTTTTACTTCCATATAAAACTCTTTCTGTTCGTTGTTGAGTTGTGCAAATAAGTGTTCCAGATCTTTTGTTTCCTGTCTAGCTTGTTTTCACCTTATTCATTCCTAATGCAGCTTCATTTTTAATAATAGGTGCTCCAAGAGGATCTTGACTGAGTGGTGCAGAACCGTAACTGCTTTGAGAATGTTCCCTAGCTACCTCTGTAGCAATTGCTTCTTCTTGATGAATCTCATCACTTAACATTTGCAAATAATTTTGGAAGATTAAACACTGAATACTGTCTTTCACAGCATTAACTGAATCTTCAAAACAGCCATAGGCTTCAAGTAATTAGATTCTGCATGCCAAGGTTTGAAAAGTTGAACTAGTACCAAATACAAAAACTCTCTTTTCTCTTGAGTTTGGCACCCACATTTCCTGTGGTTAATTAGATTTCCTTTTGCATGCCTCACTAAACAACCATCACATCTGAGAACTAAAAATTTGCCTTCTTCTATGCTTTCTTTTACATTGCGTCTGTATCTGTAGTGCTGAAGAATTTCATATAGGCACATATTTTCCAACGTACACTTCTTCTTGGGTAATATTTTTCAAACATGTTTGTTTTTATTTTGTCTGTACTCTCTGGGTCAATTTCTGCTGGATACTGCACTTCTGGAAAATACTTCAACACTCTAGTTCATGTACTTGCAAAGCCTAGACTTACCCAAACTATTCTCCTTGACTTAGAGTACAAACTCATCAAGCTCAACTTGTCCGAGCATTCATAAGACCCAATCTCCTATGCGACAACATTTTTAAACTGAAGCACTGCAACTTTTTCATTAGACTCTTCTCTGCACATTTTAAACAATCAGCCCAGAAGGGTCCGGCCTTGGAACAAGATTGCAATTGAAACTCACGAAAGTTCCTTGACCCAGAATCCACCCAAGTTTACAAAAAATCTGAATGCGGCAGCCGTTGCCTTTGAGGAGTGGCTCAGCAGTTCGATTGATCATGTGTTACCTGTTAAACTCATTACTAACCATAGGTCAAGACACACTGAACCCTATGACTCCGAACCTCTCAGACTTCAAAAACAAAAATGTTGCCGCCTTGAAAGGAAGTGGAGATCATGCTATGATATTAATGACAGAACTGCCTACAAGCGAGTTTTGCTTGATTATAAAATATCTGTGTATGTGGAGAAAATTCATTATTTTACTACAGCTATAACAACTGCAAAAAACTCCTCGAAAGAACTTTTCTACACAGTAAAAAAGCTAGCTAAATGCCGCGAAATGACAGACACACCAACAAGCCAGATTTTCTACAACTCATTAGTCACTTTCTTTCAAGATAAGGTTAATTCAGTTTATAGTAGCTTTTCCAGTTGTTTCCCCCAAATGGCGTTTTCCTCTCCGGGTACACTAGTTACTTCCAGTGTGGAAATGGAAATCTCCTCAGCTACCCAGATATCAGCGAGCCCTCTGAATTATCCCTTTCCTTCACTGACCTCTGACCACATCATTAATCTCCTTCTATCTACTAAATCTGGCTCCCCATTGGATCCTTGTCTCCCCAAAATCTTCCATCTTCTACCAGAAGTATTTGCTTCTCATCTATCTCCTATCTTCAACCAAGTTTTTTCCTCAGGCACATTCCCCACCAATTGGAAACTGGCTTATGTTCTTCCCCTCCTTAAGAAAGCAAATCTAGATGGGGCAGACCCCAATAATTACCGCCCAATCTCAAGACTCCCCTTGCCTGCAAAAATGGTCGAAAAAGCCATGAATGTTGTAATATCGGACTATATTGAGAAACATGCCTCTCTGGATGCAACTCAGTTTGGCTTTAGAAAGCACCATAGCACTGAACTGGCACTGATTTGTCCGAACAGATTAGGCAGATTGTCGATGCAGGGGGTAAAGCAGCACTTGTGCTGCTAGACCTCTCTGCCACATTCAACACTATTAATCATCAAAAAAAATTGGAAGTCCTAGAGATGATTGGCATTAAAATAAAGGCTCTTGCTTTACTTAGTTAATTCCTGACGTGCCGGGAACAGTTCGTGGCTCTTTCGGAATTCAAGTCGCCTAATTTCACAATGGCATGTGGAGTACGACAGGGATTCTTCATTGAGCCCCACCCTCTTTAATATTTACGTTAACCCTCTGGCAAGGCTAATAAGATCTCTGGGTTTCTCTGCAATTTCTTATGCCGATGATACCCAGATTGCGGATTCAGTGACAGGCTTGCCTTCAGACACAGCTGCACAGTTTTATACCTGTCTCCGCCAGGTTGGGGACTGGATGGCCGCTAATTGTCTGAAATTAAATACCAGTAAGACCGAGGTCCTACTCTTTGGCAGCCACACTCATTTCTGGGCCAATGCTTTGTGGAATGGAATGGAATGGAAAGATATTTGTAGAGCGCATGGCTACCCGGAAGCGTCCCAGCGCTGAGAACTAGGAAACAGAAAGCTAGGGAAACAGAGCGGTATTCAGTTGTTTACGAAAATCCAGATGATTAGGGACTGTGCGAAGATGTAGGGACAAAGAGTTCCAGAGTTTGGAGGCATTATAGGAAAAAAGCCGGCCTCCGCTTCTGGACCTCTTGATCCCAGGGATCTCTGCAAGATACAGGTCATCTGACCGAAGTTTCCTATTTGCTTTAGAAGGGCGTATCATGGATGCGTTAATAGGAGGGCCGATCCCCTCTATTGACGTATGTGCCAGGCATAAGGCCTTGAATCTAATAGGTTTCTGTACTGGGAGCCAATGGAGGGAGCGGAGAGCGGGTTTTGCAGATTGTCTGTTGGTGGCTCCAGTCAGAAGTCTGGCGGCGCTGTTTTGAACCGACTGAAGTTTAGCGACTACTGAAGTGGGGGCCTTGTGGCCTTCGGAACTGGGCTTGTTGCCCATTCCTAAGAATAAGGTAAATAATTTGTGAGTCACTTTTGACTCCATGTTTTCCTTTGAAGGCCACGTAAACCAGGTCACATCCGTATTTTTCTACACACTAAAATTACTTAGAAAGATCCTTCCATTTATTCCTGTGAATTTGCGGAAGTTAGTGGTCTCCTCTCTCGTCCTATCCAGAGCCCATTATTGCAATGGTCTTTTCATCCCACTGCAGAAAAAATGTCTGACTAAGTTGCAGATTGTGCAAAATGCTGCAGAGCGCCTATTGCTGAACACTACTAAACACAAATCTGCTTCCGCAGCGCTCAAAGAGTTACACTGATTACCAGTGAAGGGACGGATCGAGTTTTAAGGCTCTCTGTATAGCATTCAAAGCAACTCACGACATAGGACCTGTCTTTTTTAAACAGAATTTGCAGCTATACCCTCCTGCTCGCCATCTTCGCTCAGCTCATGGTCACAATCTGGTAATCCCCAGGTTAAAAAAAAGTTCCTGGGGAGGAAGAAGCTTTCTGGTCGGTACGACCAGACTCTGGAACTAGCTTCCACAGAAGTTAAAAGATGAAAATCATGTGTTGGCCTTCAGGAAGGCATTAAAGACGTGGCTTTTCAATCTTTGATGGGGTATTAAGACTCTCTGGCATTTTCCGTTTGATGAGCTAGCGCCTCGACATCTTCGGGTGAATGTATTGCGCTTTATAAATTTCTTTTTCATATCATTTCATTTCACTAATCTCTTTCATCTCATTCATCTCTGATTTTGTAATGCATGAAGTGACATACTGAGTAACAGCAATAGAGTTGTCTGCAACATATTGTTTATCCATATTTGCATTACAAATTTTCAGAATGACAGCATTGTAATCATTAATGTATTTGGACGCCACTGTTCTTCTTTGATTGTACGTGTTTGTTTTCGGTAACTTTCATGTGACTGTACGTCTCACTGCAGACAAAAGTTGTTCAATCTTCCTTGTGAAATAACAGGTTGTGGGAATCCAAAACGACATCTTGTGTAAACGTTTCCTTTAGATCTGTACTTTTGGTTGCAATATTTCCCACATCTATGTGTTTGGTAATGCAGAACTTGTTGTCTCAGGCCTGTGTCAGTAGAGTGTTTCGGTATGATGCACATCACATACTGTTCTATGAAAGAGAGCACACAGTCATTACTCACTGTTCCAAACTGTGGAGCTTCTTTTATTCATAACAGCATGTGACTATGAAGAGGAGCACCTCTTGCTTGATACTCCTTACGCCAAAAGAGATCAGTTTCTTCCCCAAGAGGAGGATTACTTTTGTTGCAAATGAAAGACAGCATGGCTTGGAACCTATGGTTAAAATATCTGCAAATCAACAAAGGAAGGGGGGCCAGAAGGGCTTTTGGGAAGGTCCAGCTAAGTGTGCCCAAAGATACAAAATGAAAATGACAAAGCTGTTCCTAGGTGTGGCGCACCATGTGAAAGGGGACTGTTCTGGATATTTTGGAGCCCTCACACAGCCATCAGGATATTGTGAATCACATACCCTTTAGGATGTAATGTAACATAATCGGGCTGCTCCTACGTCGAGTCGGCTGGTGCAATACCCGACGGGCTCTTGTTTGGAGAGCTCTTTTGTGGAGATCTTTTATATCCAAAGTAGCCGATAGTTCAAATGGAATAGTGGGGCTCTGTGAGAATGTAGATGAATGTTAAAAATAGGAGAGGAAGTACTATCTCAACAAGTTTATTATGATGTCTCCTCGCCTAATTAAAAATATATGAGGTAAAAGTGTTAGTGACTCAGACCTATGTTCTGGGTTGTCTACACTGCCTCGTCATGGTCAACATGTTTCTTACTATATCTGAGATGTGCTCAAGTGATTCGTCAGGACCTAAAAATTCTATCTACAAGTATATATCAAATGAATTGTTTGATAAACAATAAGCATTCCTATATACAGCTGGTATTGTTACCTGCGGCTCGGTCTACCTGTATGGAGAATGGGAGACCAAAGATCATTGTAGAAAGCTTAATCACAAAAACAGTTATCACACATGGTGCTGGTACAACGTGCGTTGGATGTGAAAGTGCACAGTCGTGTTTGGGGGAGGGGGATTATTAAAAATCACACAAAAGCCACGTGAAGTGATCACTCAAAAGGTGTTCCAACAGCATTTGGTGGACTTACCCTATATACTCCATAGGATAAACCACTGCAGTCCCTGGTAGGCTGCGCAAGGAGTTCCTTGCGTTCTGTAGTGGTGTATGGGGGAGGTGCTTTAAAAACATGTTAAATCAAATAGATGCAGTACTCCAGGGTCATTGACACCCCTTCTCTTGAATCCACAACATATGTTTCTCTCGTGGGGGTCTCTGATGGGTGCAGATAAAATCATATAACACCAAGGGTGTACCTAATGCCACCAAAGATCGGTCAATAGCAATACGTGTTCCTGAAGGTGCTGGGACAGGCTCACAAAAACCGAGTGAAGTACAGAGTCGTGTCTCTGCATTGCGGTCAAATTCTCATTGTAACGCCCAGTACGGATCTGTGAGTTATTTAAATTATTAAAAGGAGTGCAATGGCTCTTGAACTTGAACAAGTAATTATTATATCTTGTAGCCTAAATGCTGAGGTATAACAATGATATTTAGCTACTAACACTATGCGGTACTTAATTTTAAATAAAGTCAGGGAGTTGTTACTAATTGACACGCTGTGTCCGCGTCGCCCGTGTGCCCTAGACGAATTAGCAGTATTACATACATATTTAGAGGGAAAACAGGCGATCTTACTTACTGACACGCCGAGTCCGTGTCGCCCGTCGACCTACCCCGCACTACCAGGACTGGGGGGTGGAGTCCAATAGTCTCACGTGAGTTTAAAAAGGAAGAAACCACATAACCACTCGTATGGGAATAAATGCACTGCTGATCATAGATGATTAAAACGTCTAGTTTGGCCGCCATATTGGAAGGTGATCAAAACGACTAGTTTGGCCGCCATATTGGAGGAGGTGCAAGTCGCTAAGCAACCCTATGGTGAATATAGAGGGTGTAATGTTTTATTTATTAGTAAATAATCGGCGTTGGCGATGCTCTTTATAGTTTGACTTAGCTGATTGTATGAAAGGTATATCTAGGTATTAAGAGGATTTACCGTCCATATGGTTATCGTATGACCAATAATGTAGGTGATAATGGTAAATGAAACATTTATGGCAATCAAGTGTAGTCAATCATAGTTGTTATTTGTGTTAAGCTTCCGGACCACAATAAAAACAGTTGCGATCCCACACCAGTAGTTCAATGACCTAGATACAAGGTCTAGTAAGTGTGGAAATAGTTCAGGGTATAGGGAAGCTAATCAAATAAAAGTGTAGTAACTAGGAAGCTCAGTGTGCAACATGACTTAAGGTGGTTTAAGGGAACACCACGGGATGGCATCATTGAGTCCTGAGGTGTCTGTGCCAATTTTATACACCCACCGTTGTTCTCTAATCAGAAGGGCATCTTTAGTTATGTTCGGGAACGTTTCCAGAATTAGCCATCTGAAAGAGTCAGGAGGGTGTCCTTTTTCTAAAAAGTGTGCACACATTTTGGTGTTTATTTTTTTACAGCGAAAGTTACTGCGGTGTTCGATGATGCGTGTCTTGACGGGGCGCGTCGTCATACCTATGTACTGTAATGTGCACGGGCATGTGATCATGTATACACAGTTGGTTGTGTTACAATTGGTGTGGCGACGTATTTCCCACTTAAGATTGTCATTGATTTCGACTATCTTATGTGTGTCAGTGAGGTGGCACACAGAGCAAGAGCCACACGGGTAATGTCCGGTCACAGGGGGCAGGTCCCATAAAGGTCTCTGCGTTATCAGTCTCTGTGGACGTGGGCGAGTGTGGACCACAGTGTCCCTCAGGTTCCTCGTGCGTTTAAAAGAGAATCTAGGTGGTGCCAGAGTCATGGAGCCTGTATTTAGTATCTTCCAATGTCTTTTGATCACTTTAGTGATCTGATTAGATACCGGGGTGAATGAAGTCACACAAGTGAGGTTCTCTGTTTGTGTTTTAGATTTTGGTTCCAGTAAGGCCTCTCTGGGATTATTTCGGGCTCTTTTGTTGGCTTGGGCGATCTGTTTGGCTGGATATTCGCGTGCTTTTAGGTTCTTGGTCAATTTTTCAGCTTCCGTCTTATAATCAGTTAAGATGCTACAATTTCGTCTTATCCTTAGGAATTGTCCCACTGGTAAGTTATCTCTCAGGCTCCGCGGGTGGTGGCTGGAGTATAGTAGCAAGCTGTTACGATCAGTTGGTTTCTTATATAGTGTAGTAGAAAGTGTACCTCCATGAAGATTGATGTTCAGATCTAAAAATGGGATACTGTTTTCTGACACTGTATGTGTGAATTTAAGATGTGGATCCAAGGTGTTGATCCAGTTGCAGAATTCTAGACAAGCTGACATTTCTCCTCTCCATAGTATCAAGATGTCATCTATGAACCTCTTCCAGAGGTAAATGTCGGAATTGTAGGGGTTTTCATGATGGAAGATGTGACGGGTCTCGAAATCGGACATGTACAGACAGGCCAGACTTGGCGCAAAGGTGCTGCCCATACAAGTGCCCTGTGTTTGTTTGTAGATCTGCCCTTTGAACTCGAAAAAGTTTTCCGTCATGGCTAAAGTTGCGCAATCCATAATGAAACTTATGGGGGTGTTATGTTGCCATGGTTCACGTTGGAGAATGTTTTCCACCACTTCGAGTGTGGCCCTCTGTGGTATATTTGTGTATAGGGCCTGTACGTCCAGGCTCATCAGCAGTGTGATCTCATCTGTAACGGGTAAATCAAGTAAGAGTCTCAATAGATCTGAAGTATCTTGTATGTAGGATGTTGTCCTTTGCACGAGAGGTTGAAAAAAATAATCACAGAATTGTGACAAAGGTTCTAGCACTGAGCCAATGCCCGACACAATGGGTCTCCCGGGTATGGGGAGAATCCCTTTGTGGATTTTCGGGAGGGTATAAAAATAAGGTGTACGTGGGTTCTTTTTCACCAAAAAGTTGGCTTCCTTTTTGCTGATCCAGCCTTGACTCTCAGCCGAAAAGACTAAGGCTGTGATGGTAGTTAGGAGACGTGGTGTTGGGTCAGTAGGGACAGGGGTGTAGTAAGCTCGGTCACTCAGTTGTCGCCTACATTCTAGTTCATAGTCAACAGTATCCATTATTACTGTTGCCCCACCTTTGTCTGCCTGTTTGATGGTAATGGAAGTGTCAGTAGACAAATTGGTGATTGTCTCGATTTCTGCTTTGGACATGTTGTTGTAATGTCTGGGATTCGTGATATTGGCTAGGTCTTTAAGAACAGCCTGTTCAAATGTAATGACTTCAGGCGGCATCATACTGGTGCTGGGAGTGAAAGTGGAGGCGTTGTGTAATCCACTATCTGTCTGTTGGGGTGTCTCAGTATTGTTGAAGAAAGCTTTTAGTCTGATTTTCCGAAAAAACTGTTGGATCTCGCATTGTTGTTTGAAGGGGTCACTTTTGGGTGTGGGTACAAACCCTAAGCCCTTCTGTAGGACCCTCTGTTCCATTTCACTGAGGTTCCTCTGGGAAAGGTTGACCACTAAGTCTTCTTTTTGTTGATCGTGTGGCTCCGTGTCTCCATGGTTCTCGGAGTGTCTTCCCACTGTATCCTTGTTCCTTGTGGCTGATTGTTTTTTCTTCTTTGCCCGCGCCCTCTGCCCCAACCTCTGCCTAAAAAAGGTTGGTTATACATCGGGGGGTAAAACTGGGGGGGGCCTTGTGGTGGCATAGGGAATGGTGGTGGACCTTGTTGGTGTATCGGGTATTGCCAGAATGCTGGATGTTGGTAACCGGCCATTTGGAAATCTGGATAATACTGGCGGTTTCCTCTGCGCGAAGTGCCATAATTCGCTGAATCAGTGCTAGAGTTGCTATTACTAGACGATCCTCTTCTAGAGGAGTTAGATCCAGAGTCTCCCGAGTTGTTAGAATTGGGAGGTATGAAGTCTTCTTTCAAATAAGGATAGACTTTTTCTTTGTCGAAGTTGTTGACATCTTTTTGTAGTTTTTGACTTTCTGTTTCATGAGGTATTCGCGATGTTTGGCCATCTCATGGTTGATTTCAGTCAGTTTGGTCTTGAAGAGTGTAGATGTTGTTGCGCTCTTTAATGTGCTTTCCACCAGTTGGATCCTCGTCAAGAGGGTCTCTGCTAATCTCTTAGCTGTATTGATAATCAGTATAAGGAGGTCCCTGGTGCATTTCCAGGAGACCTTGGACCAGTCAACTTTGAAGGTACCGTCTTCCAAGAAGATTCTTGGAAAAAGTTTGACTATCAGGCCATTGGGGGCAATGTTGGCCCTCAGGTATTCTGTCATTAGGGCGCCATGCAGGGTGATCTTAACCCAGTCCCTTTTCATTGATGAAAGGGATTGCCAGTCCTCTGTCTGACTCCCTGTGGCTGCCCCGCCATCGGCACCCAAGATAGATGGAGCGTTCAGAATTTCGTCGGCTAGCTCATCACCGAAACTGAGACCTTGGCCTTCCATTTCGATGGGAGGTTGTGTTAAGTATGAGGCTGTAAAATGTGGGTTGGTCAAGAGTGAACAGAACTGTGGCTCATGGAGGGTTGTAACCAAAATTATTGGCAACAAGGTAAAAATCTAAAACGGGGGATGTACTCAGGTTAACCCACCAATAAAGGCCCCACGGATGAAAATCCGTGCAAACGTAAATCAACAAAGGAAGGGGGGGCCAGAAGGGCTTTTGGGAAGGTCCAGCTAAGTGTGCCCAAAGATACAAAATGAAAATAACAAAGCTGTTCCTAGGTGTGGCGCACCATGTGAAAGGGGACTGTTCTGGATATTTTGGAGCCCTCACACAGCCATCAGGATATTGTGAATCACATAACCTTTAGGATGTAATGTAACATCATCGGGCTGCTCCTACGTCGAGTCGGCTGGTGCAATACCCGACGGGCTCTTGTTTGGAGAGCTCTTTTGTGGAGATCTTTTATATCCAAAGTAGCCGATAGTTCAAATGGAATAGTGGGGCTCTGTGAGAATGTAGATGAATGTTAAAAATAGGAGAGGAAGTACTATCTCAACAAGTTTATTATGATGTCTCCTCGCCTAATTAAAAATATATGAGGTAAAAGTGTTAGTGACTCAGACCTATGTTCTGGGTTGTCTACACTGCCTCGTCATGGTCAACATGTTTCTCAAGATGTGCTCAAGTGATTCGTCAGGACCTAAAAATTCTATCTACAAGTATATATCAAATGAATTGTTTGATAAACAATAAGCATTCACATGTACAGCTGGTATTGTTACCTGCGGCTCGGTCTACCTGTATGGAGAATGGGAGACCAAAGATCATTGTAGAAAGCTTAATCACAAAAACAGTTATCACACATGGTGCTGGTACAACGTGCGTTGGATGTGAAAGTGCACAGTCGTGTTTGGGGGGAGGGGGATTATTAAAAATCACACAAAAGCCACGTGAAGTGATCACTCAAAAGGTGTTCCAACAGCATTTGGTGGACTTACCCTTTATACTCCATAGGATAAACCACTGCAGTCCCTGGTAGGCTGCGCAAGGAGTTCCTTGCGTTCTGTAGTGGTGTATGGGGGAGGTGCTTTAAAAACATGTTAAATCAAATAGATGCAGTACTCCAGGGTCATTGACACCCCTTCTCTTGAATCCACAACATATGTTTCTCTCGTGGGGGTCTCTGATGGGTGCAGATAAAATCATATAACACCAAGGGTGTACCTAATGCCAGCAAAGATCGGTCAATAGCAATACGTGTTCCTGAAGGTGCTGGGACAGGCTCACAAAAACCGAGTGGAGTACAGAGTCGTGTCTCTGCATTGCGGTCAAAGTCTCATTGTAACGCCCAGTACGGATCTGTGAGTTATTTAAATTATTAAAAGGAGTGCAATGGCTCTTGAACTTGAACAAGTAATTATTATATCTTGTAGCCTAAATGCTGAGGTATAACAATGATATGTAGCTACTAACACTATGCGGTACTTAATTTTAAATAAAGTCAGGGAGTTGTTACTAATTGACACGCTGTGTCCGCGTCGCCCGTGTGCCCTAGACGAATTAGCAGTATTACATACATATTTAGAGGGAAAACAGGCGATCTTACTTACTGACACGCCGAGTCCGTGTCGCCCGTCGACCTACCCCGCACTACCAGGACTGGGGGGTGGAGTCCAATAGTCTCACGTGAGTTTAAAAAGGAAGAAACCACATAACCACTCGTATGGTTATCTGCAAACATTAGCAGGATCCAAAGAGAAAAGTTATCCTGCTGTCTTTACAATAATGTCCTCAATATTTGAATTTGCCTCTCTCAAAAATTCAAGCAGGGCATCTTAGGCGTATTCAGCACAACTAAGTGGAACAAATCAAGTAGGTGCACCAAGGTTTCTCAAAATGCATTTGAGTTCTCCATGACGACAATACAAATACTCATTAGTTCCACATTGGCACACCATCAAATTGATTAAGTTATATTCCAAGTTTTCATCTTTTTCTTGAACTTTATCAATAAATTCCCTTTCAGATAGATTTTGCAGATTTGCTCCTGTCTTCAGTATATGATTCACAGCATAAGAACGTACAGAAACGTTACTCTCAAGCAGAAGATGGAATATGTATGGAATGCACTGGCGAAGTCTTGGATCCTCTGAGTATAATCGTGCTGAGCGGTACTCAGCTGCTGGTATTTGTACAGGATGGTCATTATAGCATCTACCTACTCCAGTGGGAAACAGCTGCGGAAAACAGCAAGCCTCTAAGCTTTTTTCCCAGACACTCAAGGAAGCTCCTTTTGCTTGCTTCATTTGAAACAATTCAATAGCATCACCAGTGACTTCTTTAGAATGCTGAGGGTGAATGCCATAGTGTTCATAAATTTCTTCTGATCTAGATTGATTCAAGTTTTCATCTTCTATGCAAATTTCATTTTAAGCAAAAACAACATTTGTATAGTAAAGACTATTTTAGACGAGGTATGATGTTGCTTTTTTAAAATTTATTAAAATCTACTAATTTTTGCCAGATTTTTCTATTCTTGGTTGGAATCCCATTTACTAATATGTTAAGCAGTTCTTCTCTCTATCTACCCCTACAATTTCAATATTCCTTTTAACATCTAAAAGTAAATACACAACTCTTTATTTTAGTCCTATCTGGACCTCAGTAGGAGGTAATTTCCACCTTGGCTCCATACAAACTATTGCTTTAAAAGGGTGAATGTGTTGTATGAGAATTGATTCGTAAACATGTAATGCGTTAAGCTCTTGTAGAAGAGATACCAATTCTAATTTGTTATTTATAGCTCTAGCTGGCATTTTATTATTCTCTAACTTATCATAGCCGCACTTACATATAATTTGCCATGTAGACAAAATCAAATCTTTCCTCAGCAAATAAATATGCACCAAATTCTTGCCACTTAACATTTTTCTCTTTTATGCTTTTAGAGTACACAACTACATTCTGAGTTTGCGTTTTGTGGTGACTTTGTCGACAACAAATACAAACACTGTTTGTTTTTTCTGAGGAAACTTTGCTAACCTTTGCAATGTTTTGAACAAAGTTTTCATTTGTAATTTCTGTATCTTGTTCTCCTACACCTCCAGCAACCAACTCTTCACTTTTCCTGGACTCTTTTTCTGGATGAAAAACCTAAACTGGGTATCTTCACAAACTTGCTCTACCTCTGCTAATGTTCTGGACAATAAAGTTCTATTCATTTCTCCTAAACATAAAGCAGGAGTTTTTACAAAAGTCTTCTAACCACATTTTGTATTTTGGAGTGGTGAACAGCTAACATCCTGAAATTATGAGAGGTGATTTTCCTTGAAAGACATGCCAGTGAATCTCCTTGTAAATTACTATATTTCCTCACTTTGCATGGATCTAATCCTTACAAAATTGTATTTTTTGCATGGAAAGTTATGTATGAAATTTCGTAGCAAATCAATTGATTCATGACAAATATTACAAATAGTACTACAATTCCATTAGTATACTGTGGCCTGTCTATGCCTTCCTTGCACCTCTTCAGCTATCACTTCCTCTATATTCCTAGGAACTATCTCCTCTTTTGCAACAGGAGTCACATCATTCACTTCATAGAAATGACCAGTTAAATCAACTGTATGCACTAGTGTATTCTCTTGAAAAGAGCTTTCCTCATTGAAATAAGGTTCTGTACTAGACGTGTGCTTCCATTCACCTTTAACATTTTTGCAAAAATTTGTTCTCTTAATAAGCCTTTTTCTAACTCTTTTTTCTTCATACACAACATTGTTTTTCATCTAGTGTCCTCATTGTAGTCAATATTAATATAAAACTTTCCCCTTCAAAGCAAACGCTTTCTCCACAATACTCTCAATATGTTGCTTTTTCTTAAATGCATCACTTCTCCACTTATATTTCTTCATCCCTTTTAGCAAATGTTGAAGTTCCCTAGTGCGAAACATTTTAGCTCATAACTCCTTAAATGGTTTCTGTCTCCATAACAAACTCCCTGTTTCTTAGAACATTTCCTACTTTCTGCAACATGTACTCCTTGCTTTTTTCCACATGATGTGCATATTCAATTTTTAGAGACTGTACTCTCGTTCTGTAATTTACAACATATTTCTTCTAGAAACTGCTTAGTACTCTTACCAGATTCTCTTTTTTTCTCTGGACATTCTCCACCTTATTTTGTTCTTCTGTCACTTTGAAGTTGAAAAAACTATTTACTTCTATTTCATTCTTTTTGTGTTTTGTCAGGCATTGCAATTCTTCTTTGTTTTCAAAACTCTATATCTGGAAAAGTAATGAACAATACATTAAGGGCAAGATTAAGTCATCTAATTATTAATTCACTAAGTAACTAATGTATTTATGAAACAATACAATATATTAAATAGAAAATAAAATGTAGGTTTCTAGATATAGCAGTATCTCTATGCACATATAACTATGTCAATCAGTCTTTGCATGGTTATGTCACAGGGTATGACAATTTCTCTATGGGTATGCCATTCGTTGTCATAGTTTTGCTGTCTATGTATGGGTATTTGAGAGGGTGTCAGTCTCTAAATGGTTGTGTGAATGGGTGTGACACTCTATGTATATGTATGAGAGTCTCTGTTTGGGTATGTGAATGGGTATAAGGATGTCTGTATGCATGTGCGACAGTGTGTGAGTGTCTATGTATGCGTATCTGTGAGGGTGTGAGTCTATGTATAGTTATGGGAGAGAGTCTGTATAAGAATGTAAATGGGTATAAGGGTGTCTCTATGGGTCTGTGAGAATTTCTGAATGGATGTGTGAATGGATGCGACACTGTCTCTATAGGTATGAAAATGGGAATAAAATAGGACTGCATAGGTATGTGAAAGGGTGTGACAGTCTCTGCATGGGTATGTGAATGGGTATAAGAGTGTCTGTAAGGGTATGCGAGAGGGTGTGAGAGTATGTGTATAGGTATGTAAATGGTAGTGACACTGTCCATATGGGTATGTGAGAGGGTGTGAGAGTCTCTGTATGGGTATGTGCATGGGTATAAGGGTGCTTGTACAGTATGTGACAGGGTGTGACAGTCTATGTATGGGTATGTGAGAGTCTCTGTATGGTATGTGAATGGGAATAAAGGAGGTCTGTATAGGTAGGTATGTGAAAGAGTGTGAGTGTCTCTGTGTGGGTATGAGAATGGGTGTGACACTGTCTGTATGTGTATGTGAGAAAGTGTACGAACCTATGTATGGGTATGTGAGAGGGTGTGAAAGTATCTGTATGGGTGTGCGAGAATCTCTGTATGGGTATGTGAATGGGTATCACATTGTATGGTTATGTGGGAAAAAGGGTGTCTACTTGGGTATGTGAGAGGGTGTGAGAGTTTCTGTATGGGTATGTGAATGCGTGTCACATTGTCTGTATGAGTTTCTGAATAGGGATAAAGGAGGTATCAATAAGTATGTGAGGTTCTGTATGGCTATGTGATATTCCAAGTTTTCATATTTTTCTTGAACTTTATCAACAAATTCCCTTGCAGACATATTTTTTCAGATTTGCTCTTGTCTTCAGTATATGATTCACAGCAAAAGAAAGTCCAGACAATTCACTCTCAAGCAGAAGATGGAACATGTATGAAATAAATTGGCAAAATCTTAGTTTCACCGAGCATAATCGTGTTGAGCGGTATTCAGCTGCTGGCATTTGTACAGGACTATCATTACAGCATCTACCTACTCCAGTGGGAAACAGTTGAGTAAAAGAGAGAGCCTCAAAGCTTTTTCCCCGACACTCATGGGAGCTCCTTTTGCTTGTTTCATTTGAAACAATTCAATAGCATCACCAATTACTTCTTTAGAATGCAGAGGGTGAATGCTATAGTGTTCATAAATTTCTTCTGATCTAGATTGATCCACATTTTCAATCTACCCACATGATGGTAAGGTGCCATCTTCTATGCAAATTTCATTTTCAGCAAAAACAACATTTGTATAGTAAATACTATTTTGAACGAGGTATAATGTTTATGTGAATAGGCATGATACTGTATGGGTATGTGAATGGGAATAAAGGAGGTCTGTATAGGTATGGGAAAGCATTTGAGAGTCTCTGTATGGGTATTTGAATGAGTGTGACACTGTATGGGTATGTGAGGGGGTGTAAGAGTCTATGTACGGATATGTAAGAGGGATTAAGATTCTCTATGTGGGTATGTTAGAGGGTGTGAGCGTCTCTGTATGGGTATGTGAATAGCTGTGCCACTGTCTGAGTGGGTATGTCAATACGAATAAAGGATGTCTGAATGGGTATGTGAGAGGGTGTGAGAGCCTCTGTATGGGTAAGTGAATGGGCATGGACATGTGAGAGGGTGTGAGTAAGTTAACCCTGGGCGTAGTTCGCATAGTCACGCTATGCATAGCTAAACGAAGTGCGCTTTGCACTACGCACGCTATACATAGCTACGCGAACTGCGTAGTGTGGTAGGGAAATGCTGTTCGCAATGATTGCACAGTGCCGGATGCTTGTCTGCACTGTGCAATCATTGCGAACGGCATCATGAACAGTGCAAGCGGTCGTTTTCTGGTGCTCGAGTAGATTTGTACTCGAGCGACAGCTTTCTCAACGCGGACTGGTAGCTTCTCATTGCGAGCGGTTGCGAGCATACGCGACCACTCGCAATGAGAAACCTGACCTCCCCGTGTTGAGAATCACGCCGGGAGGTTTATTTTCCACGCTCGCGATCGGCAACTTGATGTTGCCGATCGCGAACGAGGAAAAAGTCTCACCGGGATGTTGATTTTGCTAGCTCGCGGTCGCCAACTTGACGTTGAGGGCCGCGAGCGAGCAAAAAATTCCTGCTATGCGTTTTTGCACTGTGCTACATACAATTCGCGTAGTGCGTAAACTACGCACACTCCGCAAGCGTAGCGTAGTTTTCCACCCAGGCCTAGTGAGTATATGTATGGGTATGGGAATGGTTTTGACACTGTGTCGGGGTTTGTGAGAGGGTGTGACAGCGTATGTATGGGTATGCGAGAGGATGTGAGAGTCTCTGTATGGGTATGTGAATAGGTATAAGGGTGCCTGTATGGGTATGTAACAGGGTATGATAGTCTATGCATCGTTATGTGAGAGTGTGAGAGTCTCTATATAGTATGTGAATGGGAATAACAAGGTCTGTATGGGTAGTTATGTGAAAGGGTGTGAGAGTCTTTGTATGGGTATGTGAATGGGTGTGACACTGTCTCCATGGGTATGTGAGGGAGTGCAAGAATCTATGTATGGGTATGTGAGAGGGTGTGGGAGTCTCTGTATCGGTATGTGAGAGTTTATGTATGGGTATGTGAAGAGGTGGCACTGTATGGGTATGTGAATTGGAATAAAGGAGGTCTGAATGGCTATGTGAGAGGGTGTGAGAGTCTCTGTATAGGTATGTGAATGGGCATCAGGGTGTCTGTCTGGATATGTGAGAGGGTATGACACTCTATGTATGGCTATGTGAGAGGGTGTGAGAGTCTCTGTATGAGTATGTGAATGGGTTAAGGGTGCATACATGGGTATGTGAGAGGGTGTGAGAATCTCTGTATGGGTATGTAAGAGGGTGTGAGAGTTTCTATTGTATATGAATGGTTGTGACACTGTCTGTATGGGTATGTGAATGGGAATAAAGGAGGTCTGTATAGGTATGTGAAAGGGTGTGAGAATCTCTGTATGGGTCTGTGAATGGGTGTGACACTGTCTGTATAAGTATGCGTGGTGGTGTAAGAGTCTAGGTGAGAGGGTGTAAGAGTCTCTTTATGGGTATGTGAATGGGTATAAGGGTTCCTGACGGTGTAACAGTCCTTAAAGTAATATTTCACTCTTTGTATTATTGAGTCTCTCATTCTATGTCTGGGCCTATAAATACACATAGTATAACTTGTCTGCCATCTTTATCAATAGTTTACTCTCTACTCTCATGTGTTTCTCCCTCCATTAGTATACGTACTTTAATTATATCCATTCCTACCTACCCGTACAGAGGTGTACTAGAACCCCATTACTATGTACCTCTCTCCATTACTGCAGTACTGTATGGATATTATATACTTTAATATCTCAATCCAAAACTTACTATACTCACTGTATTAGAATAAGCATCAGGATAAGGCAGAATGTCATAATCTATTTATCACTCTATATATGATTGCATAAGTGTATGCATACAACAATACTCATCTATTTCAATGCTTACATTACTGGTTGACTTGTTCTCTTAGAGCCTATATTACTATCTATCTGGGTTCTGGTTCTCCTCACAGCTTTGTATTGTCGTTTCCTCATCATTACATTTTCCTTTTCATCATTATATAATCTGTACTAATTTTACCTTTTACTTCTTGCAACCATCCTACTCACTTTCATTTACCTTACTTGCACTGATTCCATTTCTATGTTTTTTTTTTTTTTAATTCGACTTCGCAGATCCCTCACGGATCTGCAAGCAAAAAGCATACATTCAAAATTTGGGGAGAGGATGTAGCCTTACGGCTAGGGCGGTTGATCTCGGACCTGGGGAACCCAGTTCACGTCTTCGCAATGATGCTCAATATCATGTGATTCTGGGCAAATCACTTAATCTCCTCATGCCTAACAAAAATTAATGTGTCCATCTGTAACAAAACTGGTGCTCATGTAAAGCGTTCTGATACCCGAAATCTCGGGTCTAGTTTGCGCTATGTAAAACTCTAAAATAAAAAATAAAAATACAAAAGGGCACATTTAATATTTAATGTAGCGGATTCTGAGTGGAACTCACTGTTGGTGTAACAGTCTACATAAGGGTGTAACTGTGGCTGTGACAGTCTCTATAGGGGTTTGTAAATGGGTGTGACAGTGTCTGTATGGGGTTGTCAATGGATGTGACAGTTTCTCTCTAGTATATGAATGGGTGTGACAGTGTATAATGGGTTTGCCAATGGATGTGATAGTTTCTCTCTAGTATATGAATGGGTGTGACAGTGTCTGTATGGGTTTGTGAATGGGTGTCACAGAATCTCTATGGGTATGTGAATGGGTGTGACAGTGTCTGTATGGGTTAGGGAATGGGTGTGACAGTGTATCTATCAGTATGTGAAAGGATGTGACAGTATCTGAGCATGTGAATGAGTGTGACAGTATCTGTAGGGGTTTGTAAATGGGTGTGACAATGTCTGTATAGCTTTTTGAATGTGCGTGACAGTGTCTGGGTACGTGAATGGGTGTGAGAGTGTCTGTATGGGTATGTGAGTGGGTGTGAGAGTGTATAGCTGTTAGTATCGTCATGAGAATCTCTGTGTGGCTTTGTGAATGGGGTGACAGTGTCTCTATGGGTATGTGAATGGGTATGACAGTGTCTGTTTAGGTATGCGAATGGGTGTGAGAGTGTCTGGGCAGGTTTGTGAATGGGTGTGACAGTGTCTGTATGGGTTTGTGAATAGGTGTGACAATGCCTGAATGGGTTTGTGAAAGGGTCTGGTAGTGTCTCTATGGGTAAGTGAATGGGTGTTGCAGTGTCTGAATAGGTTTGTCAACCGCTGTGACAGTGTCTATATGGGTATGCAAATGGGTGTGACAGTGTGTGTTTAGGTATGTGAATGGGTGTGAGAGTGTCTGGACAGGTTTGTGAATGGGTATGACAGTGTCTGCATGGCTTTGTGAATGGGTGTGACAATGCCTGTATGGGTTTGTGAATGGGTGTGGTAGTGTCTCTATGGGTAAGTGAATGGGTGTGACAGTGTCTGAATGGGTTTATCAATGAGTGTGACAGTGTGTGTTTAGGTATGTGAATGGGTGTGAGAGTGTCTAGACAGGTTTGTGAATGGGTGTGGCAGTGTCTGTATGGCTTTGTGAATGGGTGTGACAATGCCTGTATGGGTTTGTGAATGGGTGTGTTAGTGTCTCTATGGGTAAGTGAATGGGTGTGGCAGTCTCTGAATGGGTTTGTCAACGAGTGTGACAGTGTCTCTATGGGTATGTGAATAGGTGTGACAGTGTCTGTATATGTTTGTGAATAGGTGGTGCAGTGTCTGTATAGGTTTGTGAATGGATGCGACAGTGTCCATGGGGTTGTGAATGGGTGTCACAGTATCTGTATGGGTTTGTGAATTGGTGTGACAGTCACTGTTTAGGTGTGTGAATGGGTGTGACAGTCTGTGTATGGGTTTGTGAATAGGTGGCAGTGTCTATATGGGTTTGTGAATGAGTGTGACACTGTCTCTCTATTAGTATGTGGATAGGTGTGATAGTGTCTGTGTGGGGACATGAATGGGTGTGACAGTGTCTGTATGGGTTTGTAAATGGATGTGACAGTCTTTGTAGAGGTTTGTGAATGGCTTTGGCAGTGTCTCTATGGGTATGTAAATGGGTGTGACAGTGTCTGTATGGGTTTGTGAATGGGTGTCACAGAATCTCCATGGGTGAGTGAATGGGTGTCACAGTCTCTGTTTAGGTACGTGAATGGGCATGACAGTGTCTGTATAGGTTTGGAATGGTTTTGACAGTGTCGCTATCAGTATGTGAATGGGTGTGATAGTATCTGTTTGGGTACATGAATGGGTGTGACAGTCTCTATAGGTATGTAAATGGGTGACACAATGTCTGGGTATGCGAATGGTGTGAGAGTGTCTGTATAGGTATGTGAGTGCATGTGAAAATGTCTGTGTGGCTGCACCTGTAGCTGTGACAATCTCTTTATGGCTTTGTGAATGGGTTTGACATGCCACACCGACTCCGCATATCCCTTGCGAAGTTACAGCAAGGGCCGAGCTAAGCCCCATGAGGGATCCGCAGAGTTCACGAGTGATCCAAAAAAATATTTTAGGCATTTTCATGCCCATAATATATTCACACCCCTCATTTAAAGCATACACAAGGGGTCAGGTAGCCTCTCAACTGATCCCTTCACCTAATATTCACTCAAGCTTTCAGCCCCAGCAACTGTTCCCCGGCAAACAAAATGTCAGCTGCAACTTTTCTGTGAAGGTGAAGCCAGTCAATCGGGAGTTTGCTAATGCACATGAATCAGCGGAGGGTCCACGGGCGGATCCGCGAGTAATCCGCACCCAAATATATATACATTTCTTTTTCCAGTTAATATCTCCCAAACGACTTAATTGATTTACACCAAATCACACAAAACATGATCTGCAGACCAAAAGATAGCTTTCTGCCAAATTTAGTGTAATTCCATACAGCTATTTAAATTTTGGAATGGTGCACCATTAAGCTTCTTGTCCACAACCAATAAGAGTATACGTGAGGACAGATATTCCTTTTTATTCTTTCTTTATTCAATTCAGGTTTTTACATCTACTCACAAAATCCAGCCAACGCGTTTCGTTAAGTTAAAACTTGAACTTCATCAGGGCTTTTCAATATTGAAAATTTTGTTCTGCGTTACAGTTGCACCGAGTGATGGCAGGTGCAGGAATTGTTGTGCACATTTGTATAGAACGAAAAGAAAAAGAAACAGAACAGTGAAGTGCGGCTGCGATAGTCCACCATTGTGGTTGTTCTAATATTAATTCCATACAGCTGTTATGGCTATATTTGTGTCTAAAGGTCCCATGGGAGTTAATGTGTTTTGAGAGGCCCCCCTTTTTCTTGTTCCCCGCTTCACGAACCACCCCAAAACATTCTAGACAGCGCTGAAGTAACGGGCACATTTTTGGGGAAATTTTCTTGAAGAGTTATCAACTGATGCCAAAGATATAGGCAATTAAAAATCTTCTTTTTCGATAGAAACTAGGTCCCAACTATAACTATCTACTGGAGACCGCCAGCAGGTCATATAAATGTTCAGAAACAACTTAACATCTTAAACTAAAAAATTAAAAAATTAAATTCACCAGTTATAGTTATTTCAAGTAACTATAACTCGTCGTCTAAGGTAACTATTACCTGCAGCCTCACCATTCACTGCTAATTTACATATTACATCACTCATGACATCTCCTTTGAGATCATTAGCAATTTTACTGCAACATTTGCAATAAAATTATATACAAGAACACTGTACCCAGTACTGCTGTGGATTTTTGAGTTTCAAACGTTACATTGTTCCTGAACATTTCACTTAATTGTAAAGGTACTTTAACCTTTGTTTTTGTCATTGAATTGCTAGGTTTTTTTTAACACAAAGTAATAGTTTGTTACCATACGTAGAGCCAACCCCCCACTGCTATGGAGTTCGGCCTTTGAATACCAATTACCCCTACAGACAGTCAGCCCTACACTACAGGGCTGCCCGCAGGGCCTGGTCTATGGCCAGGCCATGTGGCCAATCCACCCTAAGGCAGCTAACCCCCACAGCTTGCCAAACACACACCACACACAGCGTTCAACAACGCGGTGCAGAGTTGACCTCTGGGCCCCAGGAACCCAATCCCTGGGGCCAAAACAAATATATTAATGTTAGAGGGGCCTGCAGCCATCTTCTTGAACCTTCATAGACCCCAATGACCATATCCCCCATGACTAAATTCAACAAAAAGCCCCCTCCACTGGTTTTAATTAGTCCCAGGGACCCCAACCCCTTGGGTTCAAATTTCATGGAGGGGGGTTGTGTGCGACCCCCCTCCCCACACATTATATTAGGCCCCAGGGATACTTAAATGGGGGAGGGGCATGTGGCTCTCCTCCCTGAGCCTTATTAGGCCCAGAGGACCCCATCTCCTGCCGTCTCATGTTATGATAAAGGAGAGGGGACTCTTTGAGCCTATATTGGCCCGGAGACCCCATCCACTGGGCCTTTCTTTATAATAGGTGGGTCCCAGGGTACCCACCTGGGGCACCCACCAACTAGCATGTTTGAGGCCCCAGGGGGAGCCTCAATGCCTCCGCAGCCCCAGCCAGATCCCCATATGGTGCTTGAGCCGGCTTTGCTCCTACCCGGAGGAAGCAGCTCTTTTTCTGCTACCTCCGTCCTGCTGGAGCAATATGTGTTCTGTTTACCTGCCTGCAGGAAGTCGGCCCCTAGTCGGCTGGGGCATTTTAAAATCTCCCGCTGACTGGAAGCAGACTTACATGTTTGCTCCCATTTGGCTGGAGATTTCAAAATGCCCCCGCCAGATGGACAGAAACTACTGGGTTCCGGGGAGCGGTGGTCTCCCAATCAATTAGTTAATCAATCAGTTTTTCTTAAAGCACGACTACTCATTGCATAAGGGTCTCAAGGCGCTGAGTAGGGGGGTGGATCTGCGGTTTAGTTGAAGAGCCTGGTCCTGAGGCCCTTCCTGAATTGAAGCAGTGATGGTGATTGCCTGAGGTGCAAAAGCAAGGAGTTGCAAGTCTCCGCAGCAAGGTAGGAGATGGATCTTCCTGCAGAAGTGGTCTTGTGGATCCGTGGGATGGTGGCCTGGGCCAGTTGGGCAGAGCAGAGATGGCTGGTAGGAGTATAGGAGAGGCAGTGGTTGAGGTATGCAGGTCTGGCATGGTGGAGGGCTTTGTAGGCATGAGTGAGAATCTTGAAGCTAATTCATTTGTTGATAGGTAGCCAGTGAAGGTCTCTCGTGGCCGGTGCTATGGCTGTGGCGTGGGATGTTAAGGATGAGTCTGGCAGAGGCGTTCTGAATGTTCTGCAGTTTCTTTAGGAGTTTCTGGGTGGTGTCTGCATAGAGTGTGTTGCCGTAGTAGAGTCTGCTGCTGGTGAGCACATGGGTGATGGTTTTTCTGGACTCAGTTTGGATCCACTTGAAGATCTTACAAAGAAGGTGAAGCCTGTGGAAGCAGAAGGACATAAGGGCGTTGATTTGGTGGTTCATTGAGAGCGAGGAGTCCAGGATGATGCTGAGGTTTCGTGTATGGTCCATGGTGTGGGGGGATTCTGAGCAGTGCAGGCCACCAGGAGTTGTCCCAGGTGGAGGGGGGTGGAGCCCAAGATGAGGACTTCAGTCTTGTCCGAGTTTGGCTTGGGGCAAAGGTACTTCATCCAGGTGACGACTGCCTTCATCCCTTTGTGGAAGTTGCTCTTGGCGGCTATGGGTTCATCTGTGAGTGAGAGAATCAGCTGGGTGTCATCAGCGTAGGAGATGATGTTGAGCCCTTGGCTTCTGACGATGACTGTAAGCGGGGTCATGCAGATGTTGAAGAGTGTGGGGCTTAGGCAGGAGCCCTGAGGCACTCCGCAGTTGAATGGTAGAAGTCTGACTCTCTGTGTTCAGCCAGTGAGTAAGGAGCGGATCCATTCCAGGGCTTTGTCGTGGATGCCAGCATCGTGGAGACTTGCACAGAGGGTGTGGTGGGAGATAGTGTCGACGGCAGCTGAGAGGTCCAGGAGGATGAGGGCAGCAGTTTTGCATCTGTCGAGGAGGGTGCAGATGTCATCTGTAGCGGGGAGGAGATTGGTTTCAGTGCTGTGGTTGCTTCTGAAACCCGATTGAGGGAGGTTCAGGATGTGGTTTGTTTCGATGAACTCGGAGAGTTGGGCGTTGATGGCTTTCTCTATGACTTTGGGTGCCAAATAGGAACAAAGGGATGGGTCTGTAGTTCTTGAGGTCGGTCGGGTCAGCACAGGGTTTCTTCAGCAGGGGCTTGATCTCTGTGTGCTTCTAGTCTTCTGGGAAAGTGGCAGACTCGATGGAGCAGTTGATGGTGTGGAAGAGTTCAAGTGTGATGGAGATGCTGGCTTTGTTGAAGATGTGGTGAGAGCAGGGATCTGAGGGGACACAGTCACTGACCCAGCCAATGGATGGGGTCACCAGGGCCTTTAAAGCTCAGGGAGGGGGTCTGTGGCCCTCCTCCCCTTTTGTTTACATTTTGGCCCCAGGGGAAAGGGACCCCAGGGCCTAATTAGGTTTTGAGAGAAGGTGGTGTGGCACATCCTTGCTATTTTACCTTGGTCCCAGGAATGGACTCCACAGGGTCTCTCAGAGGCTCGGGAGAGGGGGCCATGTGCCTCCTCCCCAAAATAAGACGTGTGTTGCCCCCCACCCTCAGGCCCTGGCACAGATTTTACAGATCCTCCATGAATTCTCGGCAATTAAAAAAAAAGGCTTTAGGCCCTGGACTGTGTCATTCTGAGACCCCACCTGTAGCCCTAGAAGGTCAGGGTATTCCTACCCTGCCCACTTATGACTTTTTATGCTTTTTTATGACTCTGAACTGAGTCATGAGTCCTATGATGGCTGCCACCACTTCCTGGCTGATGTGGTGTCAGCCAATCAGATCTTAGCTTGAGATAAGAAAGATCCATGGAAGCTCCACATCTCTAGATATACAATTTTTTTGAGCATTAATTGCTCAAAAACAACTGAACGGATTTACACCAAATCACAAAAAGCACTCTTTCCCTGCCAAGATCTAGCTTTCTGCCAAATTAGGTGTAAATCCGTTAGCAGCGTCCAAAGTTCAGATGGAAAAATGAATGGGTTTTATTTTTTTAATATCTCTTTTTTCAGTTTTAGCGGAGAAAACAAACAATATAACATACCTCCGCAACTGTCAAGGACTTGTGGCCAAAACATACAGCAATTATTACATATGTCTTCCCAAGGCCCTGGCCAGAACATGACAGCAGCACAGCAATCAGAGTCTTTTTTCTTTCATCATTCACATCAGCATCAAAAACCCAACAGTTTAACCTTTGGCTCAAGCCCACTCCACCCTCTATCAGCTATGTATCTCCGGTTTTTGCACACTCTCCCTCTTCCCTCACTTCTCTCCACGGACCCCAGATCTTCTCTTGCCTGACACACCAGTCAATTTATTTTCTTCTCCAATACACCAATCCATGCCTTCCTCTCACTCCCACAATATAGGCAAAGTTGGTGCCCCCCTGTACTTCAGTATATCTCTGTGAGCCACCATCAGGGCTAGGTTGCAAAATGATAGGGCATAGCGGGTCAGGGTTTGTTTGCCTCAGATGCCTAGTGAGACAGATTGGAGTGAGAGCCTCACTTCGTGACCCAAAACTTCTGATGTTCCATCACCCACCCGTTTCCAGTATGCCTCAATTTTCAGATATTCCCACAATGTATGCATCAGGGTACCCTTTAATCGACAGTCCATCAGGCATTTTTCACCTGTTGCCTGACCCATATGGAACAGTAGGGTCTGCGCGTGTAGTATGCCCTATGGAGGATTTTTAATTGGATCAAGTGGAATCCTGTCCAAATCGCTACTTCTCTACAATACCCATACGCCTGCCCCCAGTCATCATCCTCCAGTCTATCAAGATCCCTCTCTGATCTCTCTCAAAGGTTCAAGTGATTGAAGGCTGTTACTCAAGAGCATAGAGTAGAGTCAGGGGACACCACAAGCTGTGTCAAGGGGGCACCCAGCACCCTGTAATCCAATGAAGACTCCTCGACATTTCTACAGTGCTTGTGTAGGGACCTCTCCCACCTCACTTACATGTACAATGAAGCAAACACTACTACTCCTCACGCACTACACAACGCACTCTTACATACAACATAGTATCAACACATGAAGTGGTGGGCGCCCAAACATTTGCTAGGTTTTGCTATGTCTGCTTGCAAATTCTGCACACCGTGGGTGCAGGCAGACTTTACTTATCCCAAGAAATAGCCCTTGAGAAAGCAAAATGTCTCATCCACCTATACCTATGTGGGATCAGGGCCAAGATACAACGCAGTAGAGTAGAACCCCATAGAGTAGTGGTAAATATCACCCGGTTTTATACGAACCCCACCGTACTCTACCTTCTCACGGGCCTAGTGATAATAAAACTGAGCTAGACAGGATGAGCAGGGGGGCACCATAGGAGAGGACACTGTTTGGCCTCGAGATTTTGCAGAAAAAAGGTTATTGGAGATAGCAAAACTACTGCACAGGTGCACAAACACATGCGCTCCCCCACCTCTGTCTGTGGTCCCAGGGTGGCCCTTAGCATGTCTGGGACAGTCTTATTTAATAACAATTGGATCCCAGGCAGGGAGTTCCAGTGCAGGGCCATCCACCTTGATGATACAAGAAGATATGAGTCTAGAAGGGAAAGGTTGAATGCCAGCATTGATACCCCATGTCAGGAAATCTGGGATACCGAAATTAATATATACACATTACTGGAAGGGAAGGGGCAACCCCTAATTGTACGGACATTTGCACTGTAAGATGTTGAGCCAAGTTAGAAGAGGTCAAGGAAAAGCCCGGGGAGGTGTAAGGGCAAGATGCCTTGATCTTCGATCATAAGCTCTCCCTTCATTTCTTAGTTTTGCTCATTCAGGGTAGATTTTGGATTGGTGCAGAAAAGTGAATTACAAGCCTCACTGCCCCAGACTCTGTGGAGCCCTCAACAGCTTTAAATACTCAATCAAGGACCGGAAACTCACTGAGCCACCTATGAAATATGGTGCAATGGTCCTTAGATCTAGATCACAAAAATGATGATATATTTTATCCTACAATGACATTCTTTCTTAACCTAGTGCTAAGAGATTATCCCTTCCTAGTGTAAGTGCCCTTTAACAAAAGTCCATGAGCAAGTTCTGACGTTTGCTGACCTCCTCAAGACAGTAAACAAAATGAGAAGTAATACAGTGGATATAATAGGTTTCGCCTACCTCTCGGGAGGTCTTTTGTATTTGTCAATAATTCCTGGCCATCTTGCAACATGGCTGAAAGTAAAGAACAAGCATTGGCATAGCCAATAGGTCTCGCTTTTGGGACCGTATAAGTATTTAGATAGGCAGCACAATATCCTTTGTGCAACAACATTAACTGTTGCATGGTTAAACACTTATAAGGCACCAAAGGCAAGACCTATTGTCTATGCCAATCCTTTTTATTTATTTGTAAAGGACAAGCAGTGCGATCAGGCTCCGGCTGCCACTTAGAGGTAGACAGAGAGAGGTGTAGAGATAGACAGAGAGGTGGAAAGAGAGAGAGAGAGAGAGAGAGAGAGAGAGAGAGAGGTGTGGAGAGAGAGAGAGGTGTGGAGAGAGGTGTGGAGAGAGAGAGAGAGAGAGAGAGAGGTGTGGAGAGAGAGGGAGAGAGAGGGAGGTGTGCAGAGAGAGAGGTGTGGAGAGAGAGAGAGAGGTGTGGAGAGAGAGAGAGAGGTGTGGAGAGAGAGAGAGAGGTGTGGAGAGAGAGAGAGAGGTGTGGAGAGAGCGAGAGGTGTGGAGAGAGCGAGAGGTGTGGAGAGAGAGAGAGGTGTGGAGAGAGAGTGAGAGAGGTGTGGAGAGAGAGAGAGAGGTGTGGAGAGAGAGAGAGAGAGGTGTGGAGAGAGAGAGAGAGAGGTGTGGAGAGAGAGAGGTGTGGAGAGAGAGGTGTGGAGAGAGAGGTGTGGAGAGAGAGAGAGAGGTGTGGAGAGAGAGAGAGAGGTGTGGAGAGAGAGAGAGAGGGGTGGAGAGAGAGGGGTGGAGAGAGAGAGGGGTGTGTAGAGAGAGAGAGAGAGAGACAGAGAGGTGTGTAGAGAGAGAGAGAGAGGTGGGTAGAGAGAGAGAGAGAGAGAGGGGTGTGTAGAGAGAGAGAGAGAGAGGTGTGGAGAGAGAGAGGTGTGGAGAGAGGTGTGGAGAGAGAGAGAGAGGTGTAGAGAGAGAGAGAGGGGTGTAGAGAGGGGTGTAGAGAGAGAGGGGTGTGTAGAGAGAGAGAGAGGGGTGTGTAGAGAGAGAGAGAGAGAGAGAGAGGTGTGTAGAGAGAGAGAGAGGTGTGTATAGAGAGAGAGAGAGAGAGAGAGAGAGAGAGAGAGAGAGGTGTAGAGAGAGAGAGAGAGAGAGAGGTGTAGAGAGAGAGAGAGAGAGAGAGGGGTGTAGAGAGAGAGACAGGTGTGTAGAGAGAGAGAGAGGTGTGGAGAGAGAGAGAGAGAGGTGTGTAGAGAGAGAGGTGTAGAGGTAGACATGGACTGCAGGAGAATTAATTTCCTTGGATGCTGGGAGGCATGGAAGGCATGGCAAAAGCATCCCACTATAAGTTGCAGAACTCCGTTTGCTATTGTCCCCAGTGACTCAGCCATCATGCGTATTCTTTTACTCCTTGAGGCAAGCCTACGTTTTAGCATCTGCGAAATTTTCATTTTGGCTTTTTCCTGAAAATATGAAATTTTACCTGGCATAAGGGAACGTTTTTTAAGTACTTACAAAGAAAAAAAAACTCTGAAAAAATAGCAGCCTGTTCTAGTGAGCACTAATCTAGGGCCACCTGAATGTACTTGCATGTGCGGACCGTTTATTGGATAAAATATGAAAACTCAGCTTCAGGCGAAACTCTTAACCAGCACATGCAACATCCACACAGAATAGTAAAGAGCTGTGAACTATGACACGCCACGCCGAGGAGGCCCAGGGTGAAGATGCAACCTTTCTGCGGCCTTCTGGGCCTGTGCGCTGTTATTTTCCGAGGCCACTGGTGAACTTTGTGGAGTAAGACGATCCATTTCATAGCACCAGTCCTAGGTAAAACCAATATTAGTGTGTGCAGGTTCTTCTCGGGACCGTAAGTCCAAGGTAATATTTACATTGGGTGTTCCATTACACAAAGACAGCTGTACCCTTCCTCACACGTGGTTAAATATTAGAAAATGCCATACCAGCACCATAAGTGAAGGTGCCCTTTGTAGTCTTCTCTGTACCCTCCCTCGTGAGGCTGACGTCAGCTAGGCACTCTTCAGAGGGAGGCAACTTCACATGCCAGTGCAAAGACACCTCACGCTGGGAAGCTCACACCCTGGGGAGTGGAGGAGGGAGGCTTTAAACAAAAGGCATTCGACGTCCGGCGTGATAATCACATCACCACCAAGTTGGACCCTGGGCACAGTCCAGCCAAATTTTTAAAGCCAGAATGAACTTAACCATTCCCAGAGACACCCAGCTTCCAAGGCTGAAACTAGACGGAGGACAGGACAGAGGAAGACATAGGCTTAAAGTAATGAAACTTACTGGTAAGACTAAAACACTCATTCAGCTGAAAACGCTTGACTTTGACTTTGACGACTGTTAACCAGTGCCAACGTCTGTGAGCCATGGCTTGCCTCTACTACCCCTTGCACTATGCACTGTCCTCTCAACCCCCTCTCTCAGGAGTCATGAAGGCAGCAGCGAAAATATAAATAACCCGGATCTCAGTGCCTGAATACTCTCTGTAGCTTCCACTTACTGCAGTTTCTTCAACTCTCAGAAGCACAAGCAGGAAGTGGGATAAGGGAGGGGGTGGCAAATGGTGATCACTTTCGCGGCCGTTTTGATGTTCTCAGCGGCCGTGCGGCTCACTGAGAACATCAAAGCCGCCGCGAAAGTGATCAGCAGGCAGACAAATGGTGCGCGCGCCCGGCGCACATGCACTGTAGTTGGGGGCCTGTTTGCACTTCCAAATCTCGCTTTCTATAGCTCTCGCCAGAGCAGCGCTAAAGCGCTGGCTCAGGCGAGACCTAAAAAGGAGCTATTGCATGGCTAGCATTGAATGCATCATAGTGCTTTTATGTTTTTTTACTTTCAGCCATGCTGCATTGCAGCGAGCGCTGCTGAACAACATGGCTAAAAAAAACAGTTAGATCTTGCATAGACGAGACCTACTGGCTTTGTAAATTTGTTTTTTATTCAACTTTCACACATGCTGCACAGCAGCCCCTCTGCTGTACAACATGGCAAAACAAAAATGAACAAAGCCAAAAAGCACTATTATTTGGCTTTGGCAATGCTTTTTTAAGCGCAATGACATGGCCAGCATTGACTGAGTCATTGCGACTTTTATTTTTTTAAACTTTCAGATATGCTGCACACACATCATGCTGCTGTACAACATGGCTAAAAAAACATTAACACAGCCAGTAGCTCTTGCATAGGCAAGACCTATTGGCATTGCCAATGGCTGTAATTACTACAAGGTGAGGGACTAGGGCCACAGGAGGCATTTTTAGTGGGCCGGTAATACTGGTGTGTAATCAGTCACTTGTGGGATATCCGAGAGCTTCTGAATGGCAGCTATGGTGGGGGAAGTGTAATGTACTTGTGTGGCAGGCTGGCATTTCGGAAGGGCTGTTAAAATTGGGGCACAGTCAGTGACTCGTGAGACAGTGTTTCTGGAGAGACTGTAGAGCTGATGTAGAGTTGGTCACTTGTGAGACAGTTGTGGTGAAACATCCATTCTCAGAGGCAGTACGTTGATGTCTTTGTTGGTCTAGTTAAGCGCCTGTCCGAGGTCATGGCTAAAGTGGTGCATCTAATGATAGATGCAGTTGAGGAAGAGATAGGCACGCGTCACAGAGTAGAATCATTAGATGTAATTACTCTAGGGTGTGCAGTGGATACAGTCTGAAAAGTATGAATGAAGGTAGAACGAAAACATTACATTTCTCTAGTGGAAAACTGTTTGTGAAATCGCCTACAGCCCCTTTGACAAACCTAAACTCATGAGCTCTAGCTGTAGTTTCGTAGCTGTCTGGGTGCTGACGGTGGAGGGGCAAATGCGGACAAGTTTATACAGAAACTCACGCCACACCCTGGACCAATATATCCCTCTCACACTGCGAGCCCCTCTGCTGAGATTACTAGAGACTGCCTGAGATAACCGCAAGAGCTGAGACCAGAGAGACGCTCTAGTCTCCACTGCCAGAGAGCCTGTTCAGTAAAATGGTCCCTCTTAGAAAGGGCCAGATATAAGAAGTGGCCCCAAACAAGCTGACTCTAATTGCAAGTGCATACCCTGAGATTGTCCAGTGTGGGCTGGAAGTACAAGTCCTGGGTGCTAATATCAACTGTAAGCCTCAATATTGGCCAAACACTCCATTAAAAGCAGGCCTGGTTTCAGGATTTTGTACCTAGGAGAGCTATGAAGAAGCCTGGGTGAGCTTTGAAGATACATAGGGAAAGCGTGCAAACTACACCAAAATATTTTTTTAGATATGCTATTTAGATGGACACTATCTGTCCAATATGGATATGTCTAAGAAGTGAAAGGAACATATTTAGTAATGTTTGATCTGGTGGGTCGCCCTGTGGTCATGCCCAAAACGCGTTTCTCTGTTTGACTTTCAACTACCTTCTAATGGGAGCTTGCATTCTCTGTCTTTAGTTGTAATGGAGTGTTGTGACATACCCTGCTATTAATTTCAAATGGGGGATGGATGTGATAACATCAGCTTTCCTCCTCACTGAATTCCCATCTCTCCACATAGCAGACTAGTCAAAAGGTTTTGCCTGGCCCTGGTGAATGGAGCTTTTTAATACAGAGTGGGCAAGTAACAATGATAACAGAAAATACATTTTCTACTTATGGGGGATGTGTTCTGGCTAAAGAACTTCAGGGTAAAACAGTGACTGGTGCATTTAAATGCATACTAGGGCAGTAATAATAACGTATTGCTTCTCTCTAATAATTATTTAAAAGTAAATGCGTGGCGCATTTAAAGCACGTAGGGACAGTAGCATTGACCAGCATTTGGTAGGGTGTGAGGAAAAGCACACAGGAAAATTATTTTAAAATGCACTTAGAAATAGATTGATTTTATAAGATGTTATAAAACTTTACTATATATGAAAGTAGGGATAAGCTGGGAGTGATTCAGCCACATGCTGAGCAACAATATCACTGTATTCTCTGAGATGTAATTGACTCTGACAAGCACTATCAGCCTTTCAGAAACAGCATCTGTGATGAATTACCATTAATCATCAGATTGGTATTGTAGCATTTCTATATTGCTTTCCACGCCTATAGTTAAGTACTCAAGCTACACTCCTAGCAGGCTACCAGTTAGGATCCTGTTGCAGGCTTGTGGATGGGTGCTATCTGTGGTGCCATCTACAGTGTAGAATTTTCATGTCATGCATGAGCACCCTGAGAGTGTGCTTCAAATGTGTCATAGTAGCATGTAAACGTGCCCACACATAAAGCGGTATACAACTGAGTGTGAGCATCATTCAAGTTCATCTGTTTTGCTTTTAGGAGAACCCTTGTCCTTGTTGGGGATCTGAATGCCAGTAGCTTTGATATTGATTATTTCTTATGGAGGCAAGATCGAAAGGTGCCCCATGAAGGGCTCATCTTTGGAGTCGGTCCTGACACAAAACCAGCCTAACTTCTGGATCAGGGTAGTAGCTTCAGGGGGGGGGGGGGGTGTTTGGAGTACTCGACTCCCCTAAAAAATATATTCTGCAGTAAATAGTTGGGTACAAGTGCTTTTTAGTCAAGTATGGTGAGGTGCCTGTTGGGTTTCACCGCAGAGTTTTACACACACGAAAAGACAAAAAAACACACTCGCTCTTTCATCTGTGTTTGTAAGATCTTACAAAATGTTGGTTGGTTTGAAAAATATTGGGGCATATTCACAAGGAGCTATCGCCGAATTAACCGCACTTTATCACAGCCAAAGTTGTGATAAATTTACCTACCCATTCACAAGCTGTTGCTAACAGCCCACAGCAGCAGTTTACCCACGATAGCAGCCGCAAAAAACATTGCCACAGAGGCCCCCCGTAACTATCGCTAATGAGATGCAGAGTGGGCGTTCCTGTGCAAAAAGGCGCGACAACACCACACCTCAACATTCTCAACGACCAGCCAGATCTGCGATAAAAACACAAAACAGGCGATAAGGCGCGTTAGCACCAGGAAATCTACACCTGCTCTGACCTGGTGTAAAGTCGGACGGCAGCCTGCACCACAAAAGGGTGCACAGCCCAGGGCCACATCGGAAGGGCAACATGTGCCATGGAGCCACCCATCATTCGTCCTGGACACTCAAGAGGGCCAATACACCCACCGACACCACCCCAGGACCACTACCCACACCCGGACCCCCTCCCCCGACACCACAGAACCAGCGCAGACCAAGACAGCGGACCCCCAGGAAGCGTGCCAGCCACACAGACCCAACCTCTGACAATGTCACCGTCCACCACAGGCTGAAAGGGACAACCATCCCACGCATCACAACCATCATTGCCTAACAGGCCTACAGCACCAACACAGTGAAAAACCAAAATTCCACCCCACACTAAGCTGCTGGCATGGCTGCACCTGTTGGCTGCTGGCACCCCCAACCAACACCCACCAGAGTCGGAGGAGTCTCACAGCCAGCCACATCCAAGTCCCTCACACCTGTCTTGAACATCACTATCACTCTGGTACCCCAGTCCCCATACGTCCAACACAATGCGCAGGTCACGCTGGAGACCAAGCAAGGACCATATGCCAAAGCAGGATGCACGCATGTGTTGGGGCAACCCACAGCACACATGTCCTACCTGTGCCCCCTGGTGGCACAGCACACAATCACCACAACAGAAAGCACACGTCCCACCCCAATGTGCAGGCAACAACAGGACACCGTGGAACCTCCGACAATGTCACCTTCAAATACACAGCCAGTGTGCATGATTCCTTCATCCTCCGACTGTCCATCACCAACCAGCATACCCGGGATGGCAACAAGGGAAATGCACAGCCCCTTGGCAAGTTCCAAATGGACACCCCTCTCACCTCAACAACCTTGCAAATCACAACTCTGGCAATGCACACGTCACAAAATCAAACCAACATGCACAACAACATGCCCACCCACCAGACACGACAGAACAACTCACAATGGTTACCTGGCCAAGCCGTGAACATGAGCCATCAACGGCATGGCACGTCAGCCACACCACACAACAGCCGAATGTGGGGAGAGGTGGCAAACAGGCATGTGTGAAGGATGCAGTAGTACCATGATTGGCAAAGTACACAAATCGAAGCATGGCAGAGATGTGCTGGACAGACCGTAGTATGCAGCACATACCCATATCCATGGCGATATACACATCTGGTGTATGGAGTGTAGTGGACAATGGACGCAACCATGTCACCACAGCCAGTGGGGGACCTCGCGGAAATCTTGCCTGTTACGACCCCCCTAAGCGTGACCAGAGTGGGATGGCCCGGCGTACGCCACGGGAGTGTAGGGGTGTGAATAAGAAGCACGTAGCCCTAGGAGTGGTGTTCTTCTGGAAAGACCAATGTCTCTGCCAGGGCGGCACCTCTCACCCCACCACGAGGCCCACGCCATCCTCTTGAGCGGAGTTGCCTGAGATGCTGTGCACCTGCCGTACCCTGGCACGCTGGACCACGAACCCGTCAGGCCCGCCGCTGCGCAGCCAGACCTCACTGATCACCTGCCGACACCGGCGTGTGTCAAGAAGGGCCCACCACATTCCGGCGCAAGCTCTAGGCCCAAGTCCCGTGACCTTGGCAGCCTCCTCAGACCATCACGGCCTCCACCACACAGGCTCGCTTTAGTCCTTTTTCATTGACATACTCTACTGCCGCCTCAGGCCTACTCTTCGGCCCAGTAGGTCCCATAGGTGAAACTGTGTCCTGAGTCATAAATGGCAGTGACCCCAAATCCGGGCCAGCAGCAACAGCAACAGGCCCCATCCAATCAGTGAGGCACAGTTCCATATGGGCTTCTTGCGACACTAACCCTGTTCAACGCCAGCTTGCGACACATGGTGCCACTAACCTTGTTCAACGCCAGCCGGCGATACGTGGATGGGGGACCAGGACTACCCTGCGGACCAGTAGGTCCCACATCCAGCACCTGGGCACAAATCACGAATGGCAGATTCCACACCAGTGGTCGCACGGAGAGGAGTAAGAGGAAGATGTGGCTCAGTCCGGATGAAACCCGGGTCACATGCAGGGAGATGTCCGAACACGGGGTGCCACTGAACCTGAACTATGCAGGCCGGTGGGGTCATCCAACCTATGCCGGCAACACTCAGTGAATGGGCCATGCTGACCGCTGCCTCAGGCCTACACCATTTGGAACTGAGTCTTGATTACACCATGGCAGTGAACACCATTTAAGGCATAGGACAAGTCACTATACCCCCTTCGATGTGGTGCCAACAAGTCTGTGCATGGCATCACAACCACACGTGTCTGTGGGCCTACGTGGACTACTGCCTTCAGCCTACGCTGTGCATGAGGGGGTCACAGATTTGGAACTGAACATCGGTTATTCAAAAGGCAGAATACGTGTCAACACACGCACGGAGATGCGTAAGAGGATGACGCGTTGCAGTGTGGAGGAAACAGGATCATCATTACAGAGGTAATCAAACACTACTGACAACTGCCCTGGTGTCACTAACTCTGTACCTCGCCAGCCAATGACACGTGGCTGTGGGCCACTGCTGACCACTACCTCCGGCCTACACTGCGGTCCAGTAGGTCACAGTCTTGATTTGGCAATGGTGGAGTTCATGTAAGTGTATCGGCATCATCGCAGACTGCATCACCGCTCAGCACCTGTGCCATTAAGACTGTTCCCCGACATTCATGGACACTCCCTGGTCATATATTGGTGGCGTTTGAGTCTATGGACTCGGGGCTAGTTTTCATCCTCATGTAGCTGATACAGAATTGGTGGTGAAAACGAGGGTTGTGCTTTCAACTCCCCCATTTGCTGCTTCCGGATAACATCAAACCTCTGCATCATGCCCTGGAGGACACCTTCCACTGTCCTCCTCAACCTTCCACAACACACACCTCGAACATTGATGGGGACCCGCCCAGGCCGCATGGCCAATCTGACTGCACCGCAAGTCACCGTCCCAAGGCTGGGTGCCTGTGCCGGCCGCAGTGCATCCGGGGCCACTATCTCTGTGCTGCTCAGGTCTGGGACCCCTGCTTCTGATATATTGGATGACCTCTGTGATGGTGGTCTTGGGGTCATCAACGCCATGTGTCTGTGGCCCTGCGCTGTCCGCAGCCTCCGGCCTCAACTGCTGGCCACCATGGCCCACACATAGATTCGGGTCCTGACCGGCCCGGACATCGCATCACTGCAGGAGGCACACGCCACCACCGCAAGGACCACCTCCAACCGCCATCTGCCAGAGTTGATACAGTGGTCCTGCCAGACCTACAGAGTTGCTCAGACCTGTCGTTAATGCCCTCATCGGCCTGATACGCTGCTCAGCACTCCAGGTGCCAGTAAGTCAGTGCACTGCAAGCCATTGTCAGTTAGTGATTCAGTTTTGTGCGGTCGAGGTGTTGCGCAGCTATGTCACCTCAGGCAGTGTGGGAGACCTGGGACATTGATGAGGAAGTTGATGCAGGTGTAACACACCCCACTGGATCTGCATCAGGACTAACCCAAAGGGACACAATCCTAGCAATTCCTTCACATGTGCGAGCTCATCTCTAGTGCCCCTACCTCAGTGCACTGCAACTCACGGAACCTCCTGACTGAATATTGGGGGACCTCTGTCCTTACTACGGCTCCCACCATGTTGCTGTGCAGTTGACTCTGTTAAGCATGTGTTTTCTGTTTCCATTGCACTGGTGTCCAATGTTCAAGTTGTTGCCAGAACCAAGCATTCCGTGCGGACTGGCTTACACTCACCCCACACACATCCAGCACAGGCATCACTGTACAGGTGACCCTGCCAATAAAGGGGC
Source organism: Triturus cristatus (assembly GCF_964204655.1). Lineage (NCBI taxonomy): Eukaryota > Metazoa > Chordata > Amphibia > Caudata > Salamandridae > Triturus > Triturus cristatus. The sequence continues at coordinate 458,721,833 of NC_140590.1, read as the reverse complement.
CGGGATCATGTGCCCGTAGCCAGTTCGACATGATATCTACATGTGTCCCTCTGGTCTTGCTGTATGCATGAGGGCCCTGGGCCCTAGGACATTATAGTGTGCTGTGTACATCGGATGCAGACATGTCACCGCAGGCAGCGGTTTGGAGCTTGGACATGTAGCTTTGTCGTCACCCACTCAATTCGTAAGGGGAGTGGCCAGGGCCGTTGTACGCCGCGCCAACGTGGATGTGTGGCTGCTATTTGCGCGCCCCTGGGCGTGGTTCTGTACTATGAATGTGCATATGCATGTGTCTCTATTGCAGTTTGGGTCTCCTTTGTGCGGTGTGAGTGGTCCCTGAGGGTGATAGACACCAACGTATGTGTCCTAGCTCGCCTTCCATGGGTTCGACACCCACCCCTACCTGTTGGGCCACCTCCTTTTGGCATGATGACACATGGCATTGGGGTGCCATGTATGGGTGGGTGAAGGGCCATGTGCCTGCTGTGCTTGTGTGTGCTTCCTGCTGTGTGTTCTGTTGCAGGGGCTGTGTTCTCCTCTGAGTAGCTTGTCTGCCCTGGTCCTGGTGGTGGTTTGCGTGGAATATCCATGGGCAGTTGTAGGGTGTCAGTGTCGAAGGTGTGGTGGTCCTCTCCGGCATCACAGATGTGTTGTCTGTTGTGCTCTGCTGGAGGAGTTGTGTGCCCCTCTGCAATGTGAAGGGGAGATGCATGTTAACATTGTGTTGACATGTATGTTGGCGCATCGTTCTGGTTTACATGCAGACTGTTTGGCAATGTACATTGGGACTGTTTGTGAGGTGCTGGATTCTTCTGCGGGACAGTGTAGATTTGGACTACATGACGGATGTGAGGTCTTAGGCGTACATTTCCATTTCACAGTTTCCTGCTCTGTCAGATGTAGTGGGCATGTTTCTGTGCATGTCCGGAGCCAGTTGTGTCCTCTGTTCTTCAGTGTCGGCTATGCGCTTTGTACCACGTTGTCGTCGATGTGGGTGTGCTGTTCTTGCTATGTGTGTGTGCTGCAGTGTGCCATGGGGATGTGGGACATGATCCTGGGTAATTGTGGGTGTGCAGTGTGCTATGCCTCGTAGTGCATGTGTGTCATTGTGCCCATCTTCCCCATCCACACAGCCCCTGTCCGTTACTTTCCCTGTTGATGTTGTCAGGTCCTCTCGAGCTGTGTCCGTACTCCCTACTCCTTGCACCGTCTCCACACTGATGACTGTGGCCTGGGTTTCCTCCAGCTCCTCTTGTGGTGCTGGACTGCCACCTCCTGTCGCCGTTGCTGCCTTCCTGTTGGCAGCGGGTTGGTACCTGGCTTAGGTTGTCACGTCCTGCTGACGCCTCATGGCCTCCTCGACACTCCGGCTGCATTCACGGTAGTCTGCTTGTGGGTCAGTTGCTGGTAGTGTTTTGCCACCTCCGTGACGCTGGTTTTGTTTTCCTGCGGTCTGCACCCCGTCTTCCTCTCCCTTTTCTCCTTGGCCTTCCCTGAGCCCGTTGTTCCTTGCTGGTGGTCAGTGGGGGTCGTGGGGTTCGCGTTGTCCTCTGCACTGGGTCAGGGTGCATCCATGTTGCTCCGTGCTTAGGCTTGTTTCTGGTGTGTTGTTTCTGTGGTTTTTATGGTGCATTTTCCCGCAAGACGCATGGGACGTGCAGGCCTGTGGCTGGATTTCGCTAGTTTTTGTACCGCGATTGGCTTCATCGCATGAATTTGCACGTACGCGTTTCACATTTTTGTGGCGTGGCGTTGATTTTGACGCTGACATTTGACGCGTTATCTGGTGTCTATCGCATGCTGCCACCTTGTTGTGAATTCCACGTTGACACAGGGTTATTTTCCGTCAATGGGCTGCGATATTGAAAGTTGTGTTACGCTACTCTTGCGGTAGTTATCACACGTTCTTATGATTATACCCATTTGTGTTTTAAATACTCCTAACAATACTCACTGCCCCTTAGCCCCTCCCCCATACCCTCCTTCTCATATAATGTATTTTCACAAGATACACCAGTGGGATTGCTGGGAAACCTGAAGTTCACACACCCCGACCAAGCTATACCCCTGCTCTGGAGGCACTATTAGGCCACCAGTAAATCACTTTATTGAAAAGAAACCCAATAACTGAAAGAGCTTTTACACCACCAGAAGACCACCTTATGGAGTCCACCTAGGACCAGTAGTAGGCTCAAGACCATGGAGGCACATTTAGCCCAGGGTACGATAATTACTACATATAGTATGTGCACTCTATTATTGCAGCCAGACAGTCCACAACAACGAACATATGCCTAAACAAGCTAAACCTATTTTTGTTGCCAATATCTCTTAGAAGTATCATATAAATGAGTAACAATAACAATGCTGCAAATAATTAGAATAGAAAATGTTTCCTTTCTGGAAATAAGAGACTGTGAATTAACCATTACTGAAGTCCGTCTAGTGGTCTTTAGAGTGTCCTCAGTCACTCCCTTTCTCACTTTAACACTGCATTCCTGTGCAATCCCTCACTCTCAAATAATCCATTTGAATATCCCACACATCTTCTTCCTATTCATCTCTGCCTTTTCAGCCTGCACTTCTTTGTGTTACTTCCCATTCACCATGCCCTCTCTCTTTCTCTCTCTGCACCTGTAAACTGAGTATTTTGGATGCTGTTAATAATTCATAATTTTGTATACTCATTTCAAACACTTTGACATAAAATGGCAATTACAATTGGCACATATGTGCCCATTGCTTTGGGCACTCTTCAGAGACGCTAATGAATTCATAGGGATGAAAGCTGAACACTTTTACGACCGACTGACATGCAGTGTGAGACATGTGAGACTCTCACACTACCCTCAGCCTCAATGCTAACGCTCTGAATCGTCGCCGTTAATGTACAGCTATACACACCCTGATCTCAGACAGGCACCTAGACGTGACTCAGTTCGCAGACTCATATGTTGCATTGAAAAAACTACAGAAACACAACATCTGAAAAAAGAAATATGCTTAGCCAAGGTAAGATGAGATAAAATATGAAACGTAAATAGAGACTGCATCACTGACATGGAAACAGTATTTGACAATCATTGTTGAGAAATCGATCCGTGTTTTGGCTTGTTAAGTGAAGGACATGAATATTGGACCCTGTAGGGACCCGTTTCAAAGTAATCTTTTAATTATTGCTCGGCATGAGCAATGGCAGGGCCCATCCAAATCTAAACCCTGAGTGAAGCCTGTAAGGGTCACAGTAGCTGCTGCTCCTTGTTCTCACAGAAATCCAAGGATTGTTCTTTCCTTAAATACCCCCTTTCCGCTCCGGCGGCGGGGTTAGGAGGGCCGGGCCTTGGAACACAGACCTTGAGATAACTGTATAAAATAGCATCATATGAAAAACTCATTTATAGATTGCAGGACAATGTTGGAACTTTCATCCAGATTTGGAACCTCTTTCTAGCTAATAAATATTCTATTTCTGGTAATATTTCAGATTTTTCTTCTAATTAGGAACTAGAATGAAGGAATCACTTCTTTTTTCATTTCCTTATTAATTCATTGCCATCATTATTTATATTCATGCTGTTGATGTTATCATTAGGACTGTTGATGCTTTAGCCAGTAACACTGTTATTTGAATTAGGACTTACTGTTCACCTATTGGAAATTGTTAAATTAGCAGGAATATCTTCACTTGAAATATTATATTTGTATGATATTATCGCTACTATCTTCCAACTATCTATAGTACATGGTTTACTACATATTGTATAGTATCTTTATCATCTCCTCCCTAGTCCACCTTTCCGATTTCTTCTTTTCCAAGTTTTATGAGTACCTCAACTATTGTATCTTTTGATATCTGCATTATCTTTTTTATATTTAGAAATCTGAGAAGTTAACATTCCATAGTAATTTATTGTTTGGTCATGATTTGATTTGTTTATACTCCTTTTTTTAATGTATCGCTTATAAACTGACGTACTTCTCAATAAAAATATCCCCCCCAAAAAAGACCTTGAGATAACAGACCCAAATACACAAGCTCTGTGATTGGCCATTCCAATAGGCACAAAGTATTCCAAGTCACTGCTTGTTATGCAAGTGAGACGGTTAGAGAGAGAACACAGGCTTCAGGCAAGGTGAAAATGTAAAAATAACACAAACGGACACTCTTCTATTTGTGGATGGGCCACCACTCAGATATATAAATTAATTCCACCATATTTATCATTATTTGCCCACAAAACGTTAACAGCATTTAAAGGAAGTGTCAGCTCCTGTGGCGAGGCACAGATCACACGTTCCAAAGGAGGTGAAAGTAAGATTTACATAGGTTGTTGTTTTACATTCAATGTCGTCAGTTTTTAAGAATGCTTAGATTCATAAGACTTTAGTTATATTGGCAAAAAATGAAACTCCAAGTCCCAGCATGCCTAGTGCCTAGCTGTCAGAATCAAAGTAGAACATAAAAGGTTCTAGTATTGTTCTGGTCTCCTAAACAGTAGAAAGGATGGTTATGTTCTTGGGGGTGCCCAAAATAGGAAGTAAGAAAAGGGATGTGGAAAACAGGGTGGCACGAAAAGGAAAGCCTACCTACTAAGACCTGCAGCAACAGAATGGTGGCAACATTGATGTTATATCAGGGGTTATCAGGGGTTACAAAATGGGCCTGGGGTGCATTTTGTTTACAGTGATATCATCATGCGCAATTTAATTTCTGACATTTCACATCATGCTGTTACACAAAATACCTGAGATTACACCACTAAAAACATTGTGCAATGGAGATTTTTTCAGGCACATTTTTATTAAGGGAGCACAGGAACAAAACGAACAACCAGAACATGAGTGGTTGTTGCGCTTTTTGTATCTCAAAATGCGACATCAAAACCAAAATTGAAAGAAGGATGCATTTTGCTAAATAATAAAAAAAAATAAACAATGCCAGATCTGCGTTTTTTGTTATGACGTGTAATTTTTTGGCATTCCGTGTAAATTCCTCCAAATCCACCCAGGCCTAGTACAGAACTAGTGGCTCCTGGATGCCCATTGAACCTATCAATAAGCCCTCTTTCGCAATGGAGTCTTTGGGAAGGGGGTGTAGTCAGATGAAGGGGCGTAGTTTTTTTGGGGGGGTGTTTGGGGTGATTTAATATCTGGTAAATTGTTGGGTACAGCTGTTTCTAGTAGGGTATGGTGAGGTGTCTGCCTGATTTCACCAGCAATGTTTACATACACACATAGAAGCACGCACAACACTCCCTCTTTCTATTTTGAAAGTCTGCTAAGATGTTGGTTTTCTCTCACTTAGTACCCCTACCAATCCGTGTTCTTCTCCCTTCCCACTGCCCCTTAGGCCACCCTTAATGCGCCCTGCTTGTCCTGTATTTTGACATAACATGCCAACGTGATTGTTGAAATATGTGACACTTACTCCTCAACCATCTCCAGAGGTGCAACTAGTGCCAAATTTCGGGGGGCAGGGGGAGCTAATAAAAATTTCGGAGGGGGGGTAATTCTTCCAACAATAGGCTGTGTGAAGATGCAGGGGCTCTAAGAAGGGGTGAAAACACAACAAAGCCTCGTTGACAAGTAAATGTATTTTAAAGACCTGTGAAGTACTCGGGTGCGGCTGCAGTAAGACAGATGCCAGCCCGGGAAGGTGTCTCAGCCTGGGCTGGCACACACGGCGGGGCGGGGGGGCTGAAGCCCTTTGAGCCCAATGGGCGTTGCGTGCCTAACCATCACCCCTTCCTCCATTTTACTGACCTAGCTGGCCCCTGGTCAGATGGGCCCAGCTTAGAGTGACCCGGCATGCCGTTTTTCCTCCAGCTGATCCGGCAGAACTCAGCAAATTTGGCTAACTTCTCGGTTTTCAGAGAGGATAGCCAGCTGCAGTCTTATTAACTCTCCCTTGGGTTCCACCACCCTTCACTTGACTATCAAATACTACCCCCAGCAGGTAGAGACCAATAATGCACCTGGTTCAGTGTGTGTTCATTTTAATTTTGAGTGCCGGTGAGTGTAGGTCATACTGCTGCAGGCGCTGGGCAGAGAGGGAAGCTGCCAACCTGTCATATTTCACAGAGTGGTTGTAGAGTTTCATTGCGACTGAGTCAATACCCCACGCTGAAGCCACACACAGCTACCTAGACATGGATGTGCACAGGCAATCAGGGGATTAAGGGTACTCCTTCTCAGAATCTTTGTTGGCAGCTTCACTCCCAACAAGTATTCTTCTCTCTTTCACTATGATGGAGGTTTTTGGGTGGTCCAAAATTCTGCAGCCCGCTTCCCTATGCGACAGTGCTATGCAGAGCACTGAGAGCTGCACAGTCAATGGAGATCTTGGGCACGACCTCATTGCTGCAGCCCTGTCCACTGGTGCTTTGGCAGAGACATGGAGGGTGGGCCAGTGAGGCAGCCAGGGCAGCACGGAGGAGGAGATGAGCCAGCCATGCAGCAAAAGCCCTTATGCAGCGCTGGCTTTAGCATGGGGGCTGTCTGGTGCGACAATCTTTGGTGGCCCTCCCCCACCCTCAGCAAGGACCTCCTTCTTCACGGATTCCTTGATGCCCCTCATCCCTTCTTAGCCCCTTCTCACATTCATTTATTTTATAGTGCTACTCATCCCGATGTAGAGTATCAAAGTGCTTTACTTAACAAGCATATTATAAAGAGATGGAGTCATTCAAGTGTGTAAAGGACATTTTACTTAAGACAATATGGACAACAAGTTGTAGTTGTCACATGCCATCTATACAGGTAGGCATTATATGCTAAGAGTGCTTGATCTAGAGAATCGAAGGAGCATATTTACTAAGTTTCCATGCAGTGTAGTAACCAAAGTTACTACGCTGTGTTGAGTGCAAAGGAAAGAGCAGAAAACACCATGTCTCCGAAGGTGTGCTGCTATTGCTCGTTTCTCTACTACTGGAGTACCTTAGTCTGCCTTGCGACAATGCACACACTCTTACACTATAGTGCAAGGATGTGTGCATGATGTCATGTATAGGTTTTATACTGGGAGGGTACCATTCTGACACAAAATTCTATGCTTTGACAAAGTTTAATATGTTACCACTTTCTACGTGTCGTCTACGGTGCAACACACATGCAAAGTTGAAATGTTTTGACGAAAATAATGATTTGCTCCACTTTTGCACCTGCTTCGAGGAGGCATATGTTTTTTGAGGCAAATCCCTCTCTACCAAAGCTAGTAGATAGAGATTAGCATCACAATTCATGGGTGGTAGCATGGCAACGTCCATGTGCTGCCCAGGATACACCCCCTTGATGCAAAGTAGAACAAAGTGCTACTTTGTGTTACTTTAATGCTACTTTCCAACACATTCTGGATTAGCGCTGGAAAGTAAACCCCAAAACAACTCTTTGCACTAGGTGCAAGCCAAATGCAAACTGTCAGTAAATCCCCTCCATGAACTCAGGATTTGAAACAGAACACAATGGGGGGTGTCATACTAATAACATTGCTTTAGTACTTAAGGAACCCCTTTTAGCTATCTTAGAAAAATGAAAGCTTGAGGAAAAACCTAAGGTTCTAAATGCATGCTTTCAATTTGCATGCAGTGCTTTGATGCCAGTTCATAGCTTAATGCGCTATATCAGAGAGATTGAGACTTATGAACTTCAAGTAACACAAGGATCTCTGCGACAAAAACAGTGACTCGCTGAGCAATCTACGTGAAACACAAATCTGTGATCTTCATGTTGAGCTTTGCAGTCAAGTCACAGGTCTCGCCAGCTCGGTAATTAACTAGCAGAGTTATCATGCCATTGTTATATTTCCTGAAAAATGGCTGGCATACAAAACTCTCTGTAGGCTGCTCTTATCCTGCCTCAGCTTGTCGAGCAGAGGGTAACCCCCCTGGAGCTTGGCTCCCCTTGCAGAGACACCAGTCGCACCGCCCTAAAGCCGACACTTCCCGCTGAAAGCTAATACTACTGATGCTTCCGCTCGATGACTCAGCATTTTTTTCAAATAATGAATCAGGGTCCAGTAGATGCATCATAATGTTCAAATACTTGATGTACTTGAACATTTTGATGCATGTGCTTAGAGTTACCACTTTTAATTTTGAACATATTTAATAAATACTTATAGGTGAGCAATCCAACCCGCGTTGCCATCAATTAAGGGAAAACCAAGCCAAATCCAGGCAAGGGACTGGCTTAGTTCTAAGAGCCAATACCTGTAAATTGTGCAAAAACGTCCTGCATAAATATGATAGAGACGTTAAAAGTGCATTTCTTTAATATGCAGAAGCATTTCACTTTAGTACAATTAATGATATCACTACATGAGTGACCTTTATTGGAAGCGTTAATATCTCTGCACAATTTAGAAGCATTAATACCGCCTAACTACAATGGCATTAGTGTCCCAAGAGATAAGTGAGTTGTCATGCACCCCCTTCTATATTGCCTAACATGTTGTTTCAAAAACAGCATGATTATAGTTCATTAAACCTTTGGCTAAAGAGTCTTTCAACAGCACACACCCTAAGGTGAATTATTTCAAGGTTCTCTCAAATTAAATATTGAAGGAAAAGAGGGTGAGGAAGTAAAGTAATTGCCAAGGATCAAGCAATTTGGTCAAGCAGGGAATCCGAGATGAAAAAAGGGTTTCCTGCTAACATATTGTGTAGCAGTCACTGGATTGTTGTGTTCTTAACACCAAATAAACTGATTTGTATTCAATTCTTTTTGGAGCTAAATTAGTGCGCTGTGTATAATAAATACATGCAATGCATGGTAAATAAAGCTGACACAAGAACTCTTTCTAGAGAAAATATAAAATGTAGAAAAGGCAGGGTGCTCTATTTTTGTTGATAATTCTAAGTTATATAATCAATTTTCGGAAAGCAAGTTAGACCACATCTTGTTGATTTCACTAGAAAATCATGGCTATTGATAATTATGGCACCTAGGGCCACATGTACAAGAACTGGCGAAAACTATCACTAACGTTAGTTAGCGGCAGTTTTCTTACCGCTGTGTACCACTGAAAACTATCGCCATGTTAGCGACGTATTTACAAGCTGTTGCTACATGGAGATAGCTTCAGGGATCAGCAGCGAAAACTGCCGCTAACATTAGCGTGAAGGCGATAGGAATTCAGGCGTTAGTGGGCAAAAACCAACGAAATGCCCATTAGCTCCCAAAAAACGCACATTAGTCAGCCCAACGTGAGTTTTTTTGCCTCTATTGGAAAAAATAGCCTATCAGTCGACCTCTAATAGAAAATAGGCAAAATAAAACAATGAAATGCAGAATGGAGCAGCCAGGGCCAAGTGCAGCACACTTCAACAACTCCCTCAAGCCACCCAACATCCAGGATGACCAGGGTGAGAGCCTGGATGCCTCGCAGGACCTGCACCTGGAGCCTGGATGCCTCGTTGGACCTGTGTCTGGAGCCTGGATGCCTTGCTGGACCTGCGTCTGGAGCCTGGATGCCTCGCTGGACCTGCGTCTGGAGCCTGGATGCCTCGCTGGACCTGCGTCTGGAGCCTGGATGCCTCGCTGAACCTGTGTCTGGAGCCTGGAGTGGGATGCGGAGGATCTGTGGAGTCGATCAGCTATGGCGGTAGACATTGAGGTGCGGCGATTGCCCATACCTGGTGGTGAAGTCTAGCCAGTCGCATGGAGACACGTTGCTGACCTGTGTGAGAAGACCACCTTGTGCCCCTTGGAGCTGTGAATGGTAGAGGCGTTCCTGCGCACCAACGTAGGGGGGTCTGCATCGCATACTACGATCCACCACTACACTGGTGTGCACGTAGGGGATTACCAATGGTGGACGGCGCCTCTCTGCATCACAGGCCGGATGATGTTGCGCTGGCCGGACGCTGTGGAGGGTGAGGCCCCTGACCTGCGCCAAACTTGTGTGGCGGGAGCGCTGCAACTTCACGCCTAAGGAGGCCCTGTTGCATCAACTGCATCGGGAGGTCCACCAGCAGACTTGGCGGTGACTGCTATACCCAGGCTTGTGAAATCCCACCTGGCTGAGGCTCTTGCTGGCTGAGTCACAGATTTGAAGAGAGTTCAGCGGATTGTGCCAAGGTGTCAATGTCCAGGTAAGGGGAAGGAGGGACGCGTAGCGGAGGAGGCCCGGGGGTCGAGTCACCCAGGCCGAGCATGTGTAGATGATGCACCCCCAGTAGCAGCTCATCCGCTATGGCGGAAGAGCGTCACCCCACTGCTTTCAAGCAGTGCAAGAAGAGGAATAATCATCATATGACGATAACTTCCTGATGTAATCGTGCCATGTTTTCTTTGCGGGTGGGAGGGTGGGTAGGGCTGCTCCACTCACGGAGCAGGGCAGGGGCAGAGTGGCATGCCCACTCAAGTGCGCAGTGACTGTTTGGTCGGCCAGCTCAGGCCGCCCAAAGCAGTCATGCGCATTGCTCTGTTCGCAATGCAGGCTGCATTGCAGCCTGCATGGAGAACATGCCAACCCTTCCAGTCCCTGGCTGAACGCCTTGTCCCGGTGCCAATGACCAATCCCAACGCTGCATTGCAGCGTTGAGATTGGCTTAGGGGAGGGAGCCTGGTTGCCTATTTCCTATTCCAGGAAGCAGACTAAGGAGAGCAGGAGCAACGAAGATACGGGACCCGGCCTCGAGGTAAGATTTCTCTCATTTAAATAAACATCCGCTCGCGTCCATGCCCCATTCAGTATTACGGCGTTTCCCACCTCCCAGCTGTCCATTTCCCCCAGCAGCACTTCTCAATGGCGGCCGCTGTGCGGCCATGCGCAGCAGGCATACCACAGGTGTGCCAAAGGTATATACGGAGTTACGACGCATACCATTACATCGCATTCCATTACAATGCATACTAATACTGTGAGATGTAAGCATTACTATTCCCACTTCAGTGAGTGCAACCCTAACAATAATCCTTGCACCCCAAAGCAAACCTTGAACCCTAAAATTCATCATTGAGCCCCCAAAACACACCCTAAAAATCATATTTGACCCAAATGCACACCCCAATTTTCATATTTGACCCAAATGCACACTCCAGTTTTCATGATTGACCCCAAAACACACCCCAAATTTCAAATTTAATATAATACACCCCTCATTTCATCTCCGACACCTGAAACCTATACCCACCCTAAAACTTAAAAATACCCCATTACTAACCTCACAATGCGTTGTAATGGAATGCGATGTAAAGGCACCTGCGTTGTTGGAGTTGCATTGTAAAGGCATTACGATGTGATACCTGCGTTGTAATGGACATCTCCTGTGCCAAGGGCAAGCCTGTCTGTGTCCGTTTGCCCTTGGACCGCGCACAGCACAAAGGACCCTTCCTATCAGACACTCCACCCCTGTAGTGCCAGCACCCTCCTCGCCATCAACCCTGGATGGCACATCGCCTGCCAGGACTAACATCTGCTCCGGACCGGATATCGCCATCACTAACGGCTACTAAATCACCCGCATGGACTACCCCGACCGTCCAGCTAGTCACCACAGCAAGCCACATAGCAGGACACATTGACAAGCACGTCTCCTCTGCCAGTGGGACCTTCAACTACAGCCATACCACCGGACTCTCCTGGACCATTCATCATTTTATACATCACATCTTCACCATGCCCAACCGTACACCACCGCCATCATCGCCCCCTCGCAGCTGGATCAAGGCCACCGAAGTATGTCTCATCAACTCCCACAACACCACCACTCCGACAACGCTTGCAGACGATGACACTGCAGCACGCAACCGCCACCGATGGATCTCTAACTGCGCCGACACCTGGGCACCCCTCAAAAATGGCACTGCGTCAGTACCTTATGCCTGCCTGAGGGCAGGCGTAAGGGTGACGCAGTGCCATAGGGATAGGCTGGCCCCATGCATTGCTGCAGTTGCGTCATGGTTGTGACACGACTGCAGCAATGCGTGACTTTAGCGCAGACAGATACGTCAGGATTCCAGACATATCTGTCATTACTTGCGTCATGGAGCGCTGTCCAGTAAATACAGCGCATCTGTGGTGTCATAAGAAGGGGGTAGTGAAAAGTGTTGCAACGCTGTCTTGTCACAGCGCTGTAACACTTTTCATGAGTGAGGCCCAGGAACGCGCACTTATTCTTATTGATGGTACGCAGTTCTGCCCTGTAGTTTTGCTACAGGGTAGTGCAGCAACATTGCTTGCAGCGCTGTCCAGCACCAAAACCTGCTGCAATGAGGCCCCAAGGGTTATCTCCATTTTTAAGACCAGCTATTTTCTGCTCTTAAAAGTCTGACTCTAAAAGCAGTTATCGGCAGTTTTTTTGGTCCTCCAAACTTCAAGAATCCCCTTGTAAATATTGCGGAGTGGGGTTAGTGGCCGTTTTTGCACGGGAAAGCCTCCCTTGCATGTCATTATCGCTAACAGAAGTGGTGATCTTTATAATAGACGTTTTTGCCGGAAAACTGCCTTTAACAGAGGTTAGCGGCAGCTTGTAAATAACGCAATAAAAATCTCGCCGCAAAACCATCGGAAAAGGGCCGCTAATGCGGTGTTAACTCCTTGTACATATGCCTCCAAGTTCCCTTAGTGTAGACAGAAAAACAGCTCCTCTATTGTCTGCCTTACCTTGTGTTGTCCAAATGTTCGGTAGAATTGGCCAGAATGCCTCTATTTCCTTCGCCCGAAAGAAATCAATAAGGAAGTTTGGATTTTTTACATTAAAATCTCTGATTATTAATATCCTATCTTGAGAAGCGCGGAGAACTCAAGTAAATGAACTAACATAGATTCTAAAAGCTGCCCGAAGTTCCCTTCATTTTTACACTCCAGAACGGCAATAAATAGTTTGGATTAAATGTAGAATTAGCTAGCCAGGGATTACTAAAGGTTAACTTCAAGCCATGTATAGTTTTGTTACAAACTGAAATGGTTTGATAATTCCACATGTCTTTTGTAGAAAGCAGGATTGAAATGCCTCCCTTTACACGCCCTTCGAAATTAGTTGAGGCGAAGTTGGAAATCACATTATAATTATCTGCTACGACCTTATCCTTTATAAACTCCATTTGTTAGAGACAAATTAGGCCCACGTTTGACTTACACAGTAACTGCTGTTACTCAGGGTTAGTGAAAAGGCCTGCCAAGTTCCAGGACCAGATGGATAAATAAGGGCTAACATTGCTGTTGAGCGGGAGTTAAATGAGTCCTGCAATTTCCAGCCCTTGCCTCCCATGCCCAAGCATGTTCGTCTTTCCCCTGTGAATCAGAATGGGGGAGTTACATTTGGTTTAGAAACCGTGAATTTCAGGAAGGAGAGGCGCAACAGTTGGAGGAATTAGAAGCAGGGGTATCCATGCTTGAAGCCAAATTGGTGGCCTCCCATAATCCAGAGACGGCACATAAATTATCCATTAAGCAAAAAGAATACAGAGATGTTGCTAAAGAGGCTGCTAAGACTCAGTATCGAGCGACCCAGCATCGTATTTATGATATGGGGAATAAAGCCAGTAAATTGTTGGCGTGGCTGGATAAAAGGGAGTTGGCGAACAGATGGGTGGCCCAGATAGTGGGACAGGAGGGAGAGGTAATAAGTGACAGGACCGAACTAGCCGAGGCCTTTGCTAGATACTTTGAGCAGGTGTACACATCCAGGCAGTCATCCACCCAGGCTGATTCAGCAGAGTTACTGGCCACCCTGCCGCTACCTACTCTGGATGCTCAAGATGTGGAGAACCTGAAAGCTGATTTTACAGTCGAAGAGGTTACAAAGGCCATTGGCTCTCTACAGTCGGGTAAAGCTATGGGCCCAAGTGGTCTTCCAATAGAATTATATAAATCCAATGCTACTACTATTGCCCCCTTCTTAATAGAAATGTATGAAGAGAGCCGAGTTCACAGTGTTTTGCCTGCTAGCAATGATTAGCCCCTATTGTAGTGATCTATAAAAAAGGGTAAACCCCGGGAGAAATGTAGCTCCTATCGCCCCATTTCTTTATTGGACGCAGAAGTCAAGATCCTCGCCAAGCTCTTGGCATGACGCCTCTCTACATGCCTTCTTAAACTAATACACCCCGACCAATCGGGCTTTATGCCCACTAGAAATACAGCATTGAATCACCAAAGGTTGTATGGAGTGTTGGGAAGGTCCGCCACTATCCAAGAAGATACCATTATTATGTCCCTTGATGCCAAAATTGCCTTTGATATGACAAAGTGGCCGTTTCTTTACACTGCACTTAAGTGGTATGGTTTTGGGGGTCGATTCCTGCCTTGGGTGCGTCTTCTTTATACTGACCCCTTGGCACGGATTTCTGTTAATGGTGCCCGCTCCGCATCCTTTGTCCTGGGGAGGGGTAAGAGAAAGGGTTGCCCGCTGTCACCCCTGCTCTTTGCCCTGGCCCTGAAGCCCCTGGCGATTTGGATAAGAGGAGACTCGCTTATTAGGGGACTGCACTGGGTTGCCTTATTTGTCCAATAGGATTTCCCTTTACGCCAACAACATTTTGTTGCATCTGGCCAGACCTTCTCTCTCACTGCGACATGTCCTCCAAATATTCACTCTATTTCAAAAATATTCCAGGTATACAATCAACTGGGACAAGTCCGTGGTGTATGTGCTGAGAGGGGTCCCTCCACTTTTACCGATGGGTTGTGAGGCCAGCATAGTGATGGACGGTTTTCAATATTTAGGAATCTATGTTACGCCAGACTCCTCTGTCTTTTACTAATGTAACTTGTTGCCCCCCTGCATCGTCTCAAAACTGATATCCATCACTGGAAAACATTGCCCCTTACATTGCTAGGTAGAGCGGCCCTGTATAAGATGATGGCCCTCCCCTGGTTTATGTATGCTTTGCAGAACACGCCATACTCGGTTCCTCCGCGGTATTTCCAATTAATTGACTCCGTAGTTAGGGCCCTGCTCTGGGATCGAGGTGCCCACATATTGCTCGTACTAAATTGACAAAGAGCTTGTACGATGATGGTATTGCCCTGCCTGACATCAGGTCTTATTACTGGGCTTCCCAATTAGTTGTTTTAAATCACTGGGTTCATCAACCTGTTTCGGACCCCACTTATAGAATGGACCGACATAATATGGTACCTGGCTCCTATCTCAGAGCACTTTATGGAGGTACTCGTTATGTACCCAGGTTTACTCTTACTTCCTCTACTGTGGATATATGGAATAAAGCAACGCGGGCTTTGGGGTGGGGAGACAAAATAATGCAAGTTACTCCCGTGCTGGAATCCGGCCACTTGGGCATGCTCTCCCAGCAGCCAGGATTCGATAAATGGGATTTGATAGGTCTTTCTACGATCGGGGATTTGTGGGCAAGTGGTAAAGTGATCCCCTTTGCCGATCTGCAGAGAGACTATCAACTGCATGATCGAGAAACTTTCCGTTATCTGCAGGTCAGACATGCATTGTATAAAGCCATTCCTAAGAACTCGGAGGTACCTGTTTCCTAGCCTCTAGAGGACAGGTTGTTGGACGACTATCTCCCGGAGAAGGTTATCTCTCTGACTTACCGGAAAATCCTCAATAATACTCCAGACGCTCAGGATAAATTGCGGGCTAAGTGGGCTGATGATGTGGGAGATCTGGATGACAACAACTGGAGGGAAGCCCTGGCATCTCCTCGCGAGGTAGCGATCCGATCACGATTCAGACTCATACAACTCAAATTGTTGCATCGGACTTACTACACCAGCTCTGTACTGGTTAAGATGGGGGTGCTGGGATCCCCCGCTTGCCCGCGTTGTTGTGGCCTAGACTGTACTTATATGCATCAATGGTGGTACTGCCCTGTTCTACGAAAGTATTGGGAAAAAGTCATTGGTGGTATGACTCACGTGTGTAAGTCTAAAATAGATCATTTCCCCCAGATGTATCTCCTTAATATTTGGGACGCTACGGATTTGTTATGGACCGGTGGGTTACACTGGGGTGTATGGTGACGAAGAGCAACATTGGAAGAACATCGAGGGGTGAAGTTCAGCTACGATACAAAGATTGGGAGTTAGACATGGATTGGTGCATGTGGTGCAGATCAGAACTTCCGAATCCCCTCTACTTCCACGGACGGAGTGATCTCGCAGTCACACGCACACACACACATCACACGCTGGTGGGGCCCATTACACCAACATTCAATCCTACCACTCTATCCGTGCCCTGTATATGGGGGAAACACTTTCCTGTACCTAACCGATCTGCATATACCTTGAGGTCGATGCAACCAACTAGTTGCTTTTAAATCTAGTAAATTAAAACCAACACCATAATATTCTCCATATTCAATAAATCATGACAAAGAAATAACCACCCGACACAGTGATTCAAACAGAATAATATGTTTATCTAAAATTGCATGAAAAGCCAAATAAATGCAAAACCATTTCTCTCATAATTACCTATTCTGTCTAAATGTCAGATCCTAAGTCAGAACCGGTCCTCAGTAGAAGTAAACAGAGTTTCCTGCCGTCATGTAGAGTCACCGTCCTCTCCGTCAGCATAGGGACCTCGGATCATCAGCTCGGGAAGAAGTGGCACTAGACCTCTCTAGTCTACTCATTCTTATACTAAAAGTTACATTCCAAATGTTACAAACATGTAATGAAAAATGGATGAACAGCGGAAATAATGTCGTCTTGATACACTAAGGAAAGTTCTCACATATTAGTCGACTAGGATAAATGAATGGAAATAAAGATGTCCATAACTAATTCGATACTTTTACGGATGTTTCTCCAGATAAATGTATCCCAGTCGTGGGATCATTAGTTTATAAGTTCAGCATTCATATTCGCAACAACATTTATGTTCAGGGGCTTTTCTGGCATCCGTCCCAGATTTGTCGTCATGGTCATGGCTTTTCAGTTCACTGTTCAGGCAAGGTCATAAGCAGCGCGAAGCCTTCTTGTAAAAATTTCCATCAACTCAAATGCAGGCTGCGGGTGGTGGCCATTTTATGGCAGGCCACAATTGACAACTTAAGTAAAAATAAACACAAAACATAATTACTGCACGATAATGATTATACAGTGTTATTCCCCCACTAATACCCTTATGTGCATGTACTTATTTAGCCATTTGCGACATCAAAAGCCATTAATGCATATTAATTATAAGCGCAAACCACAATAACATCACATAAGCAACATCTATTTCTGTCAGTTTGCTCACCAACTTAGTTCACTTATTATTTTAGCCATGCAATAGCATTCCCACGTGTAATTCTTCTGTTAATAAGGTTGGTTAGACTTCTCACAATACATTTTAATTGTTATTAATTAATCAGTAGATCTTTTAATTAAAACATGCGAAAACGAAACAGATATTTGGTTTTATAATAAAAACCCTGCTCCATCACATGCAGGCTGAGAGGGTGGTTTATGAAAGTAGGGGTTGCCCACAAAAATGGTCCAGAATATGGGATCCACGGAACAAAAGTACGGGTATGCTGTGTGCCCATGTTGTCCTCCCTCCCTCCCTAGTGGTAGACGATGAAGATATTTAAGTGCTTAAATGTGAAACGACAAAGTATGCTCTTTTTGTAATGTTTCCTAATGCCTAATGCCTAAATGTATATATTTGCTGTGTCTTCAGACTCTGTACTGTGAGATTATAGTAATGTACTGATTTGCTTGATTTGTATGATTTTTGTTTTATGATTGAATAAAAAGATTTAATTTAAAAAAAAGTGATTTAATCTGACTACTGGCGATTGTCAGAAGTGTTGTTGTTGCGATAATAAACACATAGAATGTAGAGTTTCAGATACAACCTCAATATTGTTTTTAAAATTAAAAAAACTCTCAGACATTGGTTTTTGTTGAAGCTCGTTGAACACGATGCCTTTGCAAAGGAAAAAATATCTTGTTTGCAATGTCATCGAGGGAATAAAATTAGAGTGAAAGTTATTTTTGAGATAAGTAATTCAGAATCATTCCAGTTTCTAACTTTTAACCCCAGGATTAATCTGGGGCTTTCTTCATGCTTAGATGTTTCAATAAATCATGGTTTCCAACATTTCGAGCATTTTCATTTACATCTTCCATCGGTGGTGGTGGGGAAAAGAGGTTTATCTTTTTACAGGTCGACTCTGCAAAGGCATTCCAAGGTAAATTCGGGTCAGGAACTTGATGACTTTATGTTCACGCTACAGCTGAAGACTGTGGTCCCAGTCCAGGTACGTTGAGGGTACTTAGATGTCTTGAGTGTGACCTAGGTTTGGGAGTAACTTGGTCCTGACAAAAGGCCAGGGGGTGGTTCTTAGAGGGGTGAGAAAGGGTGCCTAGCATGCTTTAGATATGTTTTTCTGTTTCTTACCTCTCTGTATTTCATTTCTCTTGAACAGACTTGAATGAGCTAAAGTGAAAACTATAGTGAATCTACCATCTAGAGACATGCTGCTTTAGAACTACTTTGAATATGTCTAATTACATTTCGTTGGACAGTGTTTTGCTGAAAATGGGGCGCAGTCACATTTAATATGGGGTGATATTTCAAGCAACTTAAGCCATAGGAGATAGTGTGGGGGCAAATTCCATCTCAGAGTGTCAAGGATTTGACACTTAAATTGTGCATATCAAAACAGTGACTGGTGTTTCATTTAATGTCTAAGGAATTAGTGACCCAAAATGTTTGATCCTGGGTAATTCACCATGTAGCCCATTTGCTACTGCTGTCAACAAAATTGAGAGTGCCTTGGAGTGATTCGTTTGGCATGTGCATTAAACAAAAAGGCAACTAATTGTTCCTTGAGTGACCCAGCCAATTAGACCTGCATCACCGCCACTCACTGCCAATCTGAGAGATAATGACCACAGTGCCAGGAGTAGAAAGATATGCCAGCGCAGACAGGCCTAACAACTGTAGTATGAAAGGTAGGATGAAGGAAAGTATATGCTCAAACAGGTGCTAATTATGCACTGTAGTACCACAATGCCTGGAATTAGATTTAGGAGCACTGACCTCTCTCTCTATAACGCCCACACTCTCCTGTGTACTCACATGTGCCTCCTCTCCGGAAGAAAACGTGCGGGTTAAAGATTAGGGCCCTCAGGTGTTCATTGTTACTTTAGAGAAATTAAGGTTGGTTTCCAGTAAAGTTCCTTGTGTGAAATAAGTATGCATATATGATATGTGAATGTAGTGAAACTAAGGCGTTGATGTCTTGTTCCATTACTTGTTTTTCTCTTCTCAGCCATGCTTCTTTGTCTACACGTATAAATGTGATTGTAAAACAATCTGAGGTATTCTTAACAGTTTTTTTCTTTCAAGTGAAGAATCCTTCTCGGAATTTTCTGCCTTAAATCGCTGTGTCCCTCTCCTAATTAAATTTTGATGAGACCTTGTATTGGTTTTCAGTTGTAGTCAGAGCACTACTGCTGTGTATTTGTGAATGGGGTGTGGAAGTAAAGGTATATCTTTCATAACTGCCGGTTTTCCTCTGCACTATCTACATGTAGCCCAAGTTGGTCCTTTTGTAAGTACAAAGATTTGGCATGGAGAGCCGGGCATGCAGGCTCAGAAAGAAAAGAATAAAATCAGACCTTGTTAAGCACTGGGGGTCAGTTACAAGCTCCTTGCTCCGCCCCCAACGTCAGTTTTTCCCATGTTAAAAGTGAGGCACTGGCTGCGCCAGGGGCTTGTAAATAATGTCGTCAGTTATTCCCAGGGATGTAAGTGGGCCGGGTCCGCCGTTGCTCAGCACGGGCAGGTGCTGAGACGGGTCCCTAGCGGGCACTCCATTTTTTCCCTCACCCTCACCATCAGAGTGAAATAAAATCTTAACTCTGCAGCAGTACCATCCTTCACTGCCTTTGGTGTGACTTCCAAGAAATTTGTTATAGTTCTTTCACAGTCTCATAGTTTCAGAGCTGAAGCATTTTCAATATTCTAAACAACAAACCAATAGTTGTGGCTTATTTATCTTATACAACTAACAATCATTGACAAAGCCAATAGTCCTGGCTTGTTGTATGTGCAAAGTTACTCACGGTATTATATATCTGGTTGCAATGACAGAAGCAGCTAAATACCAGTCTGGCGGTGCACTATGCTAAGCACAGATTTTTAATTTTAATTTTAAGCCACGCCCATAATTCTATAGACCACACTTCCACTTAAAGCCGTTGTTGTTCCAGTCTCCCAGGCCGGAGGCTCCAGCCCAGTCGGCCTAGCCCTTGGCTCTTAGCCCAATGATCGTGCACACCTGATAGAGGGCATACATTTTCAGCTAGGAATACCCCAAATATTGATGGGGGTATAAATAAAAGGGTTTCTATACAAACATTTTACCCCTAGAGAAGGAAAAAATAAGTCCAAATACCTTTCTGTATGTGGAAATATTTATCTCTCATAGGAAAAGATATTAATGCATCAGAGTACTCTTGGGAAACTTCCACAGTCTCCGAATCCCAGGAGTACTTTGAGAATAGCTAAAAAGTCACAAATAAACTCCAATCATGGGCGTAAATTCATGAGAGTACATTTCCAACTATTCCACTGAAGGCGTTTCTTCTATAAGTGTTTGTGAACTGTGCCCTAGGAGTTTAAAAGCAGAAGGTGCACGCACGCCATTGGATGGCTATTTACACTAGTAATTTGGTGGCCCGCCTTTGGAATTTCCAGCGTCCTCACCTCGATGAGTGGCAGGAGCTGTCTCGAGGGAGAGCAGGTGGGGCTGGTTGTCCCAGGTCCACATTCTTCTCGGAGGCCTGGCCTGCTTTTGCGCCACTAGGTGGCACCATACACTAGCGTAGTCGCTAAATACACATTGTTTCTGTTCTGACTAGGATGTTTGTATTTACCTAAAGCCAGAAAGAACCCTTCAAGAAATTCATGACCTTAACCCGACAAAATCTTCTGCGAAGCCTGAGTGCCTCTCCCACCTCCAATTCTGCAAGGACTTGAAACATATTTGTTAGACACCCCTTCTGTTGAACCATTTACTTCGGCTCCACCCTCCTATCACTCTGTTCCACATATGTCCATTTTACCCTCCTGATGAATCTGTGATATCTCATCGAAACCATTCTATGGAATGGAATTAAGATAGTATTGAAAACAATGCAAAACCCATTGGAGCTGAAACAGAGTGTCTCCCTTTGGCTCGGGTCTCATCTGCTTTTAGGCAGTATTCTCTTTCCACTCTGTCCTCTTCTGCTCATAGTTTTCATTCCTCACTCACAACAGAGTGAGCCCTCAAAGCCACCGTACCTCCGCCTGAACATCCACCTCTTCAACACTGAACCACAAGCTAATGATTTCCCCCTTATCCTGCTCCACCTGCAGGATCCCCAGAAGGGCAGGTAGCCTTTTCTGCCTAACACTCTGCCCACTTTCATATTTAGTAATAAATATTGTGGCTTTTACTCTTTCTAAACTTTCGTTTTTAGGTCTCGGCTAGCGATGGCTGCACTTGCGCAGTCTCGCTCGCGAGATTTAATGACTTTAAGAAGAGGGGCTTGCACCCGCCCCTCTTCTCTCCTGTTCTCCATTGGCTGGCCTCTTAAATGCTGGCCAGCCACTGGAGAAGAGGTCCAGTCACTCCGATTATGCCCCGTCCTTTTCGGATCGGGGGGCGTGTTTTTTGCGCGAAGTCTCAGGGAGGAGACAACAGCAAAACACGCCCCCAAATCCGAAAAGGACGCTCCCTTTCTCCGAGGCATTTTCTGCTGTGCCTCGGAGAAAGGCGGTGGTGTCTTCCGGGTCCCTCGGCTTGTTTTGCTTATTTCACTGTTGTATTGTTCTTTTCCATTTCTCAGTCTCGCTCCTGCCTACACTCCGTCGCTGTTTCTTGTTCTTTCTTTTTTTCTGCCGATTTATATAGCGCGAAATCGATCCGAAGGTATTGGAGCGCTTTACATAGGCACCAGTTACGTTACATTCATTTTTATGGTATGCACGGGGAGATTAAGTATCACAGTCGACCCCGAGGCTCGAACCTTCGTTTTCCAGCTCCAAAGGTCAGCAGTCTAGTATCAAGACCACATCCTCTCCCAATTATTTGTATGATCTCTTTGCATTCCAAGATTAGAATGCGCATCTCGGAATCAAAACACACGAATGCGCAAGGCTGAAGTTAATCCAGGCTGATTTGCACACACGCGGGAAGTTGAGAAATTCAAGTTTCACAGACAAGTCAGTACGCAGGATTTCACCGTGCGCACGCGCACCTGAGCAAACTAGGCGTCTAGATAAGGAGCTTAAACCAACTGAACACCGGTAGAAAACGTGTTCGGTGCCAACCCTACTCGTAGCAGGCTTGTGCGACAGTCAAAGCACGGTACTCGGGCTTCAGTTTTATGGGTACCGTCTTCTTTATCAACAGTCTTTCCCCCGATCATCCGAGCCAGGTTCGCCCTTCTTCTATTTCCACTGACCACTCTAGTACACGCCTACCTACCAGTATTGACACTTCCCGACTGCCTTACTCACACGCCTTTGTCCCTCTTTCAGTCTTTAATAAAGTTTTCGGGTGTTGAAGCTTTCTTTTCTGCCAAGATGGCGCAGTACGATCTCACCACGAAGATCGCACACTTCCTGGATCGGCACCTTGTTTTCCCGCTACTGGAGTTTCTCTCAGTTAAAGAGGTCAGAGAAGGGAGGGGACGGGATCTAAAAGTGTAATGCAGGGCTCGTGGCCGCTGTGCACGTGCTTAGCGGCCCAAAGCCCCTGCCTCGCCATCTGACTGTCTCTATACACGATGATGCAGCGTGTAGCTGTAGGCAGCTCACCCTTACAACAGGCGCTCA
This sequence comes from Triturus cristatus, assembly GCF_964204655.1. Classification (NCBI taxonomy): domain Eukaryota; kingdom Metazoa; phylum Chordata; class Amphibia; order Caudata; family Salamandridae; genus Triturus; species Triturus cristatus. Next base: position 458,699,082 of record NC_140590.1, on the reverse strand, counting down.
AATGTGTTGTCCACCTCATTCAATCTGCAAGAGTCGCATCTCAAGAGATACTTCGCATAGTCGAGTCATTTGTATAACGTTCACTCCGTGCCCAATATGTAATTTAGGATCATGTTATAAAATCAATTGTGTATATATAGTCGAGGGAACACTATTGGATTGAAAGTCCGCATATTAAAGGTTAGATTCGTATGTAACTCAGGGAAATTGTAGGGCTAGTTTTCTTCTACTCAGAAGTAGGATTTTGTTTCATTTATGTTTACGTCACGCCGATTGCGTTATTTCTAGGCTGCTCAATATTTTAACCAGATCGTTTTTGTTGTTAAATATTTTTGTTAAAGCTTCAAATGATTGTTTATAAAGTAGATGTAAATAGGCATATTCATATCGTCGCTTTTACACCCCCCACCCTTAACTCCGATATAAAAAAATAGCCATAATTATGTCGTCTACACAGAGGTCCAAATTGCCCTGCCAAGGTCGGGCCCACAGAAAATGCTATTCTCCGAGTTATGTCAGATTGTTCTATTATCTCAGTTTACAAAATACAAAATACAAAAACAATGTCAGGAGCAATGCCAATAGCTCTAACTTTAACAATGCCGAGACCATTGCATTGCAAATGCTTGTTATATACTGTTTTTCGTTATTTGCGGCTCGTTTACGAGTGCCCCGTATGAATCCCTGTTATTTTCCTCCCCTGGAGAAGTTACTGCTTGTCAGAGGTCCATGCTAATGCCTGCATTGTTTTCACCAAGTGCAATTTGTGATTTCCATCGGGCTTGTAAGACCAATTTGGAATTTATGGGTCCCACGTGTTGAGGATCTCATCTTTTTATGTTTATTCTGACATCCAGTGATCTCAATGCATTGTTTTTCTGTATCAAGGAGGGAATATAGCCGTATAGCCTGCTGGCAATGAGCTATACCAGTTGTTAAAGGCCTGAACCCGAGTTATAGGCTCGACCCTCAGACGAGGACCTATGGGAAGGGAGAGGGAGTTTTTTAATAACCGGTATAGCCCAAGACAGGTTGTAAGGCTGTTAGAACATTCCGAACAACTAAGGGTAGAATGTTCTAAGTTTAAAAGAAAGACAAATGAAGACAAAAATTTGAATGTTGAAGCCCCAAGCTTATACCAGCCATAATAAACCCGGAGCCACTCCGTTGTCTTCAATGGCGCTCTCAACATGCCAATGTTCTAATATAGCCTTATAGTCCACTGACAAGGGGTATACCGGTTGTTGAAGGCCCTGAACCCATGCGGCTCAGTCCTATAACAAGGGTGAGAGCCTTTAACAGCAGGTATAGCCTATGAGGCTATTCCACCCACTAAGGGTAGAATGCTCAAAATTTAAAAAAAGTGAGAAGCCTGAAGAGAAACAATGTAAAGTTGGAGCTCTGAGCTTATTCCAGTCATTATAAGTCCGGAGCTACTCCACTGTCTTCAATAGAGCTCTCAACATTTCAGTGTTCTAATTTAGTGGGAGACTGTGTTTGACAAATTAAAAGCAAAAAATAAAACATTCTTTTGCTTCCGACTAACTTAAAAAATGGACAATAGTGAACTAGGAAGACATAAAAATTGGACAGATGCTGAAAGGGGCTCCATCCACTGCTGTCAGAAATCCACAAAAAGATACATGGCAGATGTAACTGAGTTTAGTACAGAGGTATTGAATGCCTCAACTGCATGAAGCTACACAGAAATAAACCTCAAGCACTGGATGGGGAGTGGGTGGATGAAGGCATGGTTTGCCTTCAGAGTTTGCGAACATCCAAAGCTTATGGACCCGTTGCCAGTCGCAGTCTCCACTCTGGTCTTTTCCCATCCACTCAGGGGGTGGTGCGTTGGATGATCAAGGCATGGTTTGCCTTCAGAGTTTGTGAGCACCTAAAAACCTATGAGTTTGTTGCCATTCACTAACGCATCAACAAATCTTTCCCATCCAGTAAATGGAGCAAAATGTATCCAAGTACATGAATAAACTAACTCTCCTTCCGAGGTTTAAAGGGGAACGAAATACCCCCCAAACTTGGTGATGGTGTTTGGGAAAGGATTAGTCCATCCCAGTTGAAAACAAAGAAAAGGATATAACAACTCAACAGCGGGAAAAATCAAATGCCAGACGACATTCCTAGCCTGCCCTACTCCTGGGAATATTTGTGAATTCCTATAAGTCATAGGCATACCCGCTAAGCATAGGAATAAGTATACGGGTGCACATGTATGATGTTTTTTGTGAATCGGGCCGCCGATTTTTATTGCCTATTTTCAGAACATTTGGGGTAACGTCCTAAATCAGGGTAAGTGGGAACCTACTGCTCATTTTCTATTCTGTGGCTTCCAGGGAGTTACGCCAGATTGTCCCCTCTGCAGGCGCGTGCACTGCAACGCTGAGATCCGCCCGTGCTAGGTCTCGAGTGCTGGTAATCTCTTGATTGCCGCTGGATACATGAGTTCAGGTGTGGGGACTGTTACTGAACCGCCAGCTCTAAACCTGGAGCCAGTGACTTCCATTACCTGGTGCACAATGCCACCTGTTGCTTAAAAGCAGCAAGTGCTATGAGACAAGGATAATGAGCGTCTCAATTACATGATTTCTATGGAAAGACCAAGGAGCACGTTTAGGCACTGATCATTAAAATGAAATCTTAAAACTAAACTGCACTCTTATATTCATGTTTTAATGCTTCGATTGCAAGCACGCTGTCTTTAGGCACCACTGCTCTATCCCATTTAAAGCAATCGAGTTGTACATAAACTACATTGTAGATAAGCCCCATAGAAACTGTGCTGTCACTTTCTTTCCCATTTATAACTTTCCAAGCTGCCAGTGAGAGCGCACTACTGGCCCAGTTTACAATCTTCCCTTCTAAAAAATATAGACATTTACACCTTGGAGTATGTTTCTGGCTTTCTAGGAATTAAACACATTTCATAGCGTGGTACTTTGCATCTGTGGTTAATGCGCATTCCATAGAGTACTCACATGTGTAACTTTTTCTGTATAGGGAAATGTAGCAGGTGTACATTTCCACATGGGTAAAGGTGCCTTCAAAATATTTGTAATAATTTTTCCTTCATAAGGAAATATATGGGAATATTCCATTCCCATCCCAGCAAAGCATTTATTCTTGCTCTAGATGGGATTCAATTTACAAGAATAATCAACGTTCAAAACTACAATTCTTAGTAGTCTTAGTGCCTCTCTAGGTCCTCACTGTCAGGAGCGCAGCCAGGAGTCCACCCAGGAGTTCACTTCCCAGCTGTAGGCTTCCAGTGCCACATTAATGCCAGTGGGCACTCTCTACCCCTTGACACACGTCTTGCTTTGAGGGTTAGGTGCGGGATTAAGGAGGCAGATTCCCTCAACACTCCCTGTCAAGTCTATACCTTGTGGGGGCCACCTTCTTTGTACGAGTTCACTGTGGCCTCAAACGTAACGGGGTACAGCGGCGGTAGGTCAAATATCCCGCAATGCTTCCCTGTTGGCATTTAAATAATGCATTAGTGCCGTATTCTCGCAGGCGAATTCCCACAATATTTAATGAAGCTCATGTATTTTAGGGAAAATCCACCCATTGTTCACCCCCGGTTCATGTTGGATCCCCTGTGTGCATTTGGGGGCATATTAACAAGGGCTTTATCTCCGCTTTTTTGGCTTTAGATAAAACTATCGCCCTATTTACAAAAGGTGCTAACATGCATAATCGCATGTTAGCACCCTTTTTCCCAACATCTCCCTTTGCATCTCTAATGAGATGCAAAGTGGGCGTCACTGAGCAGTACAGCCTTGCAAATATCGCTGATGTGCACATCACGATATTTACAAGGCTGCCCCAGTATTTTAGCAGACGTTAGTATTTGGAGAAAACTGCTGTTTTCTCCAAAAACTAATGTCTGCTAAAATCCTGACTTATCCATCCCTAACATAGGGGGTGGATTATGCTGCTATGACCACAGGGTCGTATCAGCAAGGTTATCGCCCTTTTGCAGGGAACATCTCTGGAAAGCCAGCGATGTACCCTGCAAAACGACTCTCTGGAATTTTTATCGCCCTGGAGCAACGCGTTCTTGATAACGCGCTACCAGGGCGATAAATTCCAGAGATAGATGGCGATGAATAACAAAGTGCTAAGCGCGCTTTGCGTTATTCGTCGCCGTTCCTTGCTGATATGCCCCTTGGTGTTCAAAGAAAAAACTTGGCCCAGATTTACTTAAAAGTAAAGCAGTATAGCAACCAAAGTTACTGCTCTGTGTTGCAGGAAAGGGAGAGCGCGGAACAGCACCATATCGACTACAGTGTGGCGTTGTTTTCTTCTCTCCCTGCGCTGGTGCACTTTCGTTTTCTATACTCCAACAGTGCCACCCTTGCCTCATAGGGATTCTGTAAGGAATAGTTTTTGTAGTGGAGAGGGATCCTTCCAGTACATAAATTATCCTTTAACACTTCTCCTGCTTTGTATGAGCATTTGTGATCTACTCCCCGGAGTCCACTTCCTAAACTATTCCCCATGGCTCTTGCAGAGAGGTGTGCACCCTACCATTTCTATTGATCATTTATCATATATTGCCCTATATTGGGGAAGCATCAGCAAGTTCAACAAGCATTTGCAATGCAATAGGTCTCGCATTTACGCGAGTTTAAGCTATTGGCATTGTTTTTAAAACCAAAACATAAATAAAAGGCATTGTCATTTACAATGCCAATAGCTCAAACTCGTGTAAATGAGAGACCTATTTCTTTGGGGAGGGGAGAAGAAATCAGAGCAAAATGTTTTGAAGAACTCTGCTTTATTGCTCAACAAAAAAGCAATGACATTTCATGGGTCATCTAAAAACAAGTGAAATAAAACCACGTTAAAACACAAATATCCACGAAAACCATATCTGCAGCACTGGCGTAAAAAGAAAACTGAACAAGTTGATCTAACCCACTAAGTAAGCCAAATGATTACCCAAAGAAAAGAAGAAATATTATCCTGATTAGAAAACGTTGCAGGGTGTATACAGAGAGAAGAAAACACTGAAGACTAACAAATAATGGCCAAATACAGGGTAAAATACCATGGCCTGGAGTGAGAAACATGTGAGCCAGGATTAAACTGGAGGGGCCCAGCTCAGGGTCATGTGAGCAGTGTCACTGCGACGGCAGAATGAGGACCGTGGTCCCGTAGGATGTCCTCCCTCATGTCATGTGCCCAATGGCCCAAAAGGAAAGACCCGGAAACGTGTGCATCTCGAACTCCAATGACATGGAAATGCCACTCATGCATTGGTTGTCTACGGTGCCAACCAAAACCAGAGCTGCAAACTAAATGTACCCTTCCTTAATCCAGGAAGCAAATCCTACAAAAATGCGCATTGGATTAATTAGAATGACTAATTATGCCAGGTCGTCAAAAGAAGGGCTATCTCATAAACATCCCTAATACAGCCTCCTTTTACAGTCAGGTGAGGGGAAAACGAATCTATATACGTTATATATCCATCTAAATATGTGACTAAAAAGGTTTGTTTTCATATATAAACCTCACATTCGTGTTATTGCCCTGACAACCCAAAGCGGTGAAAGAGTTACTCTAAAACCAAAAATACACGCATGAATAAGCATGCAATGATTTCTTCTATGCAACAAAAAGGAAACCAAGGAAATCATGTTGATTTAATAAGCAGATATTGTTTATAACTCAAATGTATTAAGTTATGGTCTGCGTGCTGTATTATTACTACACGTTATAACATGAAGAGAAGTTCAGAAATTGGTGTTTGCACCATAAAACATGCATTTCCATCCACGTTTGGGTTAGCCGACTTTACAGATATTAAAAAAAACGAGTAAAGTGCGTTTGGGCAATGTGGTAATTAATGCTTTGGAGAGATGTTGTTCATTCGTATGCCTGTGTTTGTCTCTCTACCCCATCTGCCTTTAGGTAAATCCGATACACACCAACCTGCAACTTCGAAAACATGCCTCGGGTATGTGATAAATAGACCTTGGCTATGCCCTGGGGATTTTAACATAAACTATTGGTGCAGAAGGGTCCCTTATTACTCGGGCATATGCAGCAAAGGATGGAAATCGGAGAACGGCACGCTTTTCATACAATTGTGCAGTGTGGAGCTTCTAACAGACACAGTTCGTCGTTAAACTAGGGATTTCTAAAAATCTAGGAATACAATCAATAAAATTATAAGACAAAGCAAACAAGCATTGGCATAGCCAATAGGTCTCGCCTTTGGGACCTTATAAGTGGTTAGCCATGCAACAGTTGCATAACTAAATACTTATAAGATCCCAAAAGCGAGACCTATTGGCTATGCCAAGCGGCCCTGCGGCTACGAAAGTGATCCCGATCGTGACCAAGCATCAAAGCGACCGCGAAAGTGAAGGTAATCGCGGAAAATGGCGGCGCCCGCGCCAGCGCACATGCACTGTAGCTCTAGGCTGGCCTGGTCGCACTTTTTGGAGCCCTCTCAAAAAGTCTTGCCAGACCAGCACATGTGCTGGGTCAGGCGAGACCTAAAAAGGAGAAATTGAGAATTAGAGAACATGGCAACTATCCACACCAACGGAGCAACATCTGGGTTTGAGAAAGAAGTGGTGTTTAAATAAAAGAGAAATGACTTTAAAACAATTCATATCCAGCTAATAATCAGCATGTTCCAATGATGTATTGTCACGAAACCAATTGCTTTTAAATGGTGCAGAAAGAATTCGAAAATGCAGATTATGCGTTAACGTTTCAGTACACTGCATTATGGGCAATGTAGGTGATTTAACTTGAAAGTGACCCTGCTATCGTTTTCATGGCGGAAAAAAATGAATTAGTGGGCCAATGAGGAGGGTTGGGCTAGGGAGGTCGTGGTTAAAGAAGGGTAGAACTAAGAGGTTAACAAACACTCATTGAAACGGAGATGGCGCTGGACTCATCTGAACGTCTGAAGCAGGCATATGAAGCTGTCGGATTGTTTATTTCGGATGAGGGATGAACGTGGAGTGTTTGCTTTGAGTGGTGTCAAATGTGAATGTTTGAATGCATGTAAGTCACGAGTAAGCATGGGGGAGTTAAGCATCAAATGGAAATAGGGGATTGTTTGAGGATAGGTAGTGACGGTTGACGCAGCGGATTGAGCAGTATGAATGGGGAGTAGAGATGTAAGGTGAGTAGGAGGGTGTGTGAGAAATGAATGGAGATGGATAACGAGCGCACAGTGAGAAGCGGTGAAATGTAAGGGGTGCAAGGGGATTTGTGTCCAATAAATGCAGCGGGTGAATATATCGCGAGTGAAAGTGAGGAATAAGGTAAATAGGGATGTGAATTAGATTCATATTGGCACAAAGGAGGGGTAGATGTTTGCTTTGGAATGGAGGGATGTGAGGCTTATATGGAATGTGTTTGACAGGAACACCAGTTTGCCATGAGAACAGAGGGGCATTATTTACATCATTTACATTGCTTATAAAAAAGGGTTCACTGCAGTAATTAAGGATGAGTTGAGATGTAATATTGGTAAAATTGAAAAGTGATTTATGGTGATGACGCAACATGTTAACTAATGGTCATTATGGTAATGAATTTTTGTTTTATTGTTATTCATAGTGGCCCCTGACGAAGGGCACTTGCAGCCCAAAATGCATTGGGTTTTTAAATAGACGCTGCTTTGGATGAATTCCTGGATTTGTCGTGTTTTAGCAAGAGGTCCGGATGGGCACAGTTTCAGCATGAGAAACTTGAAAATGGCACAATATCCCACGTGTGGATTTAAGAAAAGGTTTAATGAAAGGAAAGGGAAAAAAAGCATGGAAAACATGGTCAAAAAAGTATTTATAATGGAGAAAAATATGAATTGTTGCCAAAGTGGCGCGACGTAGCTGTGCATTCGGTCTGGGGCAAGATAATGCCCCATCCTTTCATTTTTGTCATTTATCCAGGTGCCATTTTGGGAAGGGCACCTGACGGATTTACACGCATTCTTGGAAGATTTTAGACAAGATTGTATGTATAAGTAAAAAAGGTGTGCACCCTACCATTTCTATTGATACTGGTGGATACTGCTCCAGTGTTAGGGTGGAGTGAGGTTACACTCTCCTCCAATGTAAGTTCTGGTTCCGGACACTCGCTAAAAAATTTCAAACAAATATCATTTCAGGAAACCATGGGCCTGATGTATCAAAGCAGAAATAATACATTTATATACATAGGACCTCATAAGGTACATTTCCACAAAGTAACAGTTTGGTACAGTAGAGGCGACAATAATATATCTATAACTATAAAAAATGAACAATATTTACAGAGGTAGTAGCAAAAGCTATCAATGAGAGTGGTAGCATTACTGGCATAACATGACCCCAAAATGTGTACCACTTATGGGTGGAAGGGGCACTGGAAGGACAGATTTTTAGTTCAATTGTTCTGTGGTAAGGTAAAGATTGGAAATCCCTTCTAGGGAGTTACCATATTCCAACCTCGAAAACATAAGTATTTGAACTACATGTATGAAATCACTCAGGCACCGGGATCAACTGTTTTATACCCCCCAAAGGCATCTTAGTCAAAGTTGTACCCCTTTAGCTAGTGAGTTAACGTGAGCTGATAAGTTAATGTGCTTATCAGGGAAGATGTCCAGAGATTCACAATATGAGAAATTGAGTTAAATTGTGTTGGAAATAGAGGAAATAAGGAAAAAGTAAAGTTATAGTATATATTGCACATATACGAAGACAAAATACACAGCTTTTTTTAAATAGTCGTAAAGCTTGCCTGCAGGTTGTCAGTCTCCCATGGGTATCAGCTTACTAGGGCTCACTGGATATCAGGACCAGCATTTAGCAAAACAGAATATGGAGTTCATCTGAGCACAGAGTTATTTTTATGGAATTCGTACTAGATAGATATACTTATGATTTTACGAAAGGTCACACTGAAAGATTTGCACTTCCATGTTGCCTGTCGGACTTTATTTCTGGTGTCGCACGAGCTGGTACAGCACAGTTTCCTTTATAAAGGGATCTGTCCTGAAGCTGGTGCTCATCCATCTTGGTACAGAACTGTTAAGATAAACGCCAATAACCAACATAGTTTCTTTGTAGGTTTATTGTAGTATGAGAAAGCAGCATACAGGGCAAGAGGGCCAGTAGGATCAGCACCAATTGACCTTGGTATTCCAATCCGCTGTGTCCCACATTCCAACTACTACATAACATATAATACAAGTTCCAATGAAGTACTCCCCATTCTATAACATACTACATAAAGTAAGTTACCTACTAAATGTTGTTAATCATCATTACATAGTATAACATCCACCACATATCTCCCCTCTTTTGAAAGAAAACTAATCTCCTTTTAGTTACATAACAAAAGATAATAGAAAATGAAAGAGAAAAGAAGGAGAAAGAAGAAAAAAAAAGTTGTGCTGATAACTTTTCAAAGAATCACACAAAATGTACAGCAAATAAAATTCAATCATAACATTTCTTGGGAACTTTTCTTGTTTTAGTAATTTTCTGTACCATTTGAGTACCTGAACTTTCTCTTTATGTGGTCAAAACAGTATTGGCTAATCGAGACACATTCCACCACTGTCCATTACTTAGTTTCACTGCCTGTCCCTTAATGTCAATGATACAACTGGGTTCTCTAAATTTAGATTTCCCTTTTTGCAATAGCAAAGGATCCTTGACCCGAACAAACTCACCTACCAAAAACTTTACTTCTCTTCTTTGCCTCCTTTCCCTTTCACACCTCTCACAATTAGCATAATCACTGGCATTTTTTGCTTTGCTGGCCTCACTGAAAACATTACAATCACCACCAAACGCTTTCCCCTTCCAAAATGGTTAAGTGTAGATACTGCCCTTCTCCCTCTCATCAACTCAAACAGTACAGCATCTGAATTAGAGTGCGGAGTACTTCTATTTGCCCAAACCACATCTCTAACCGCTGTCTCACAGTCACCTCTTGCTTTTACCGTACTCTGTATACCTTCAACCAACACTCTGTTGACTCTCTCAACTTTCCCGTTAGCTTGTGGGTGACAAAGTGGAGTGCGTAAATGTTTCACTCTTACCTTTGTTAAGAACTCTTGCATACTGGAAGACATAAATTGCACACCATTATCTGTTAGTAACTCTTCAGGTACTCCTTCTCTACTGAAAACGTCTGGTAGAAAACAGATGACAGATTTGGTGTTGGGTTCTGAAACACCTCTCACTTCTACCCATCTGGACAAATGATCTGTTAATACCTCAAAATATCTCATGCTATTGGGTAGTATGTGAAAAGGACCTAAAAAATCCACAGCTGCCCTCTGCCAAACCCTGTCTCGACAAAGAACCAGTAACCAGTTTTTGCACAGGTGTAGAAGTAGACAAATGTTTCTTACTATAGGAACATTGTATACACTCCCTCACCACTGTTTTAACTTCACAATCAACACTGGGCCACCAAAAATCATTCCAAATTCGGCGTTTAGTTGCAGTCAGTCCTATATGGCCAGCATGGGCAGTTTTAAATATTCTTTGTTTGAAACAGTTTGGAGGAAATATCTTTCCTCCCCTAACCAGTAACTTGTCTTCATTGGAAAGTTCATCAGCGATTTTGCAATAGGGTTGTAAATTAACTCCTACTGATGTCTCTGTGGGTCAACTCGCAACCACAAATTACATAACCTGCTTCAAACAGGATCACTCACCAAAGCGTCTTACCACACTTCCATATTAGAACAAATCACAGTATCAGCCACATTTACATTTATACATTCTTCAATATCTTCATGTTCTTCTGAGTTCAAATTACCATCATCTTCAGGAAGTCTAGAAAATAAGTCTGCTTTGATATTCTTATGAAGAGAAATCTGATGTACAGAAAAATTTAATTCTAACAATTTAGTTGCCAATCTTGCCAGTCTAGCTGCAGCCTTCTGTATTTTGGAACCTGAAACGTTATCTACTAAAGGTTTATGATCCGTCCTCAACCAAAACTTCCTTCACCACACAAGATTGAAACTTTTCAACTCCCCACACACATGCAAGCATTTCAGTTCCACGTCCTTCATTCTCCTAGAAGCAAACCCCACAGTAACCTCCTTATCTCCAATCATCTGTGACAATACCGCACCCATTTCATAGGAGCTGGCATCCACTATTACATAGGTATCGCGACCCTCCACATATGCCGGAAGAGCTGGAGCTGCTAAAATGCTCTCCTTGATGAGCAGAAAATGTTCTTGACAGGTAGCCGTCCAATTGAAATCTGCTCCTTTCTTCAGTAAGTTCTTAAAACTCTCAATGAGACTAGCGAAGTTTTCTATACATTTCGCATAAAACTTGCAAAGACCAACAAAGGACCGTAACTGATCTTTATCAACTGGATGTGAGTATTAACTATCCCTTCAACAACATTGGTTTACGTTTGATGCCAACCATAGAAAGAATGTGGCCTAAATACTCAATTTCGTTCACTGCAAAAATACATTTGTCCTCTCTGATCGTTACCCTATTTTTTTGCACTTGTTCCACCACCTCATCATGTTTTTCCTCTGTGCCAGTATGAACTAATATATGATTCTGGAACACCACCACATTAGGCACATCTTGAAACATGTTGGTCATCATTTTTATAAAAACACAGAAGCAGCTGAAGCCAGTCCAAATGGTATGCAACAAATTTGAAACGTACCATCAGGCGTGACAAAAGCTGTTAGATGGCTAGATTGCTTGTCCAACACTACCTGATGATACGCTGCGCGCAAATATAATTTTGAAAATCACTTGGACTGGCCCACAGCTGTAATGAGATCCTTAATGCGCAGTAAAGGATAGGTCTCCACTCAGATGGCCTTGTTAAGGGACTTTAAATCCACATATAAATGTACTTCATCAGATTTCTTCTTGGCTAAGACAATGGAAGATAACCACAAAGTGGCATCAACTTTTTCAATGATACCATCACTTTGCATTTTTTTTAGCATTAGTGCAAGTTCACATCTTATGCTGTGTGGAACATTTCTAAGTTTGTGTTTCACAGGAGACACACCCTCTGTAACCTTAATAACGTGAAAAGTCTCTGATTTTACCATGGAATACATTTTCAAACTTTTGTTTCCATTGCATACGGTCAGACACAGAATTTATCAAAGAAACAGGATTCTTCTGACCCGGTTTGATATTCATACAAAATTCCGCCTGGTGCCACCACCCTAACACATTTGTACCTTTGTAGGCCACATACACTTTGCCATGAATCGTTTTGTTTTCAAAAGTAATATCGCCCCAAAAATATCCTCCCAAATCTTTTCTACTACCTTCAAATGCACTGGTAACAGCATCAGGAGGCAACAGTACTTTATGAGACCAAGATTTTTTGTACTTGTCAAGCGAAATTATAGTGATCCCTCAATTTTTGTGTACTAACGGATCCCCATATTTCTTTTCCATTTGCACATTGTTGATTTCCACACACTCCACAGGTAGCACTAATTCTTCTACTCTTTTCTAAATATCCTCTCGTCCATCACATATGACATGCCCTTGAATACTCCTGACCGGAATACGTCTGCCGCCCCTACACACTTTTCCAAAATGACCTCGTTTTCTACATGTCCAACATTCTTGTGTAGCAGCTGCACAGTTTTTGTAGCTTGACATATGTGATGTTAACCCACATCTAAAACATTGCACATTTGGGTAAGTGCGTCCAAATACAACAGACTTTCCACCTCTAGCATCAATGTCCGCTTAATATTTTCCTTTCTTTGACTTAACATCACTGACACCGAAGCATGTGAATTGTTAATAGATTCATTTACACTTGCCACACTTGTAGAAGGAGTTTCAAGTTCCAGCTGTTTGGCATCTAATTGTGAACATTCAATACTTTTTGCCATATCGATGGTTTCATCCAAAGAAGGATTCTTGAATGATATTAATTTTTGCTGAATCTTCTTTGAACGACACCTGCAAACTATTTGGTCCCTGATTAATTGAGACATAAAATTGTCAAAAGCATAATAACTTGCCAGAACCTTCAAAGGAGTCCCATAAGTTTCAATGGATTCACTTGGGCCTTAAACCCTAGTGAAGAACTACCACCAAATTAACTTTCTCCTCAAAATAGGTACTCAATTGTTTTACTCCTAATTGATATTCATCCAGATGCTCACTGTCTTGGCCAGTATAATCAGGTAGTTGGTCAAAGACATTTTGACCTTCAACACCTAGTAGTCGTAAAGCATTTCCTATCCACTTTCAAACCATCAATTGCCCCCAAGTAAGCATTAAAGGATCTGAACCATAAACGCCATTTTAAAGGTGGTTCACCAGGTTCCTGTAAAAAATGATTAGGAGGTGTTACAGTTTGCATGGTAACTACAACAGCGAGAAAGAAAGGAAAGAAATATAAATATATAAATGATAATTTGATCAAATTATTAGCACATTGAAACATGGTCTGTAATTAAAATATTCCTGTTACTTTTCTCCTTTGTGTTTTTTCTTCTTTATATTGTTTAGATGTACTAATAATAATAGCTTGATATTCTGATTAATATTTCTGTTGCCTTCCTCCACTCTTCCTTGCCTAGGTTTAAACTTTGCAGTCTTAGTATTATTGATAGGTGTGCCAATCACTGTGTTGGCAAAAGGTAATAGACTGGGTGTGCAGATTGTCGAAAATCCGGAATCCGCGGCACTAGACACTTTCTGTTTGCCGGTAATCCTCGTGCGCATGTGCAAAATTGCATTAAACCACACCACACTGACTGCATCTCATATGCAATACTTCATCCGGTGGGGTGTAAATCGCTGTCTCAGCCGACACCGCAGGTTCTGGCACTGGAGCCTAGTCTGTCCAAAACACACTGAGGGAAAACAGCGTGATCACAAATTGGCTGCTGGCAGACTTGTAACTATGGAAATGAATAACAGCACTCGAGAAAGACAATAATCTCGCATCCAGCACGTGGTGATACAAGTGCTGGGGGACCTGCTGCTCGTGCCAAGGCAACCAGTACAAGCGTTTTAGGCCTCTTTCAAACTGCACGGTACATGGTAGAAACTTTTCAGAATTTGTAAACGTGCTGATTATGCAGCACTATGCTTTGGAAAAAATGATCCCTGGGCCCTCGAGTAGTACAACTGATATGAAGAATAAAGAGAAGAGTACCTTTGAGTAACTTGTGAAGTAAGCAAAAAAATATATATATTTTCCTTTACAGAAGTCTTGACGGAGATCGTGATCTCATGCTTGTTGCCATTCTTATTGAGCTAAAAACCAATAACCAACGTAGTTTCTTTGTAGGTTTATTGTAGTATGAGAAAGCAGCATACAGGACATGAGGGCCCAGAGGATCAGCACCAACGGACCTTGGTATTCCAATCCACCGACCTTGGAGTCCAATCCACTGTGTCCCACATTCTAACTACTACATAACATAAAATACAAGCTCCAATGAAGTCCTCCACATTCCATAATGTACTGCATAAAGTACGTGACCTACTAAATGCTGCTAATCATCATTACATAGTATAACAACACCACAAGAACCTCTATGCATTGCTCGTCCACTCTCCTGGTACCTGCATTCTATTCAACTGCAGCATTTTTATGTTTTGCTGCCATTACTCCTTGCTCTTCATGGGACTTCTGCATTCTGTGGTTTTGCAGTAAGTTTGGTTAGGGAAAGATATCTATTGTATTTTTTGTGGTTAAACTTTATCAGTTAAGAAATATGGAACTATTTGTGATGTCACTCCATCCAGTCTTTGGATTTTCTTGGCTCAGGCAGTAATTGTGGTAGATCCAGATGTTAAATCTGGCTTGTCAATAATCTCTTTGAATTTGGCAGGATCTATTCTAACTTTTCTGATCCTGGGTGGTTCGCTTTTATTGAAAGAAATTATGTTTGCATATTCCAAGAGACATTGGCTGCGGAACGTTAGTTACTAATTGTGAGAAGCTGGCCTGGCATATGCTGGTCACTAGTTATAGTGGCCACCTTGCACCAGTCCAATTTGACTCTTATGGTAGATAGGTTTAAGACAAACTTTTAAAGAAAGCTATCCTAGTGGTAACTGTGGAGAACAGCCTTCAGGCTAAGTCTCAGAGGAATGTAAAGCAGCTTGTTTTACCTTATAATCTCTTGAATTTCCAAATGAAAGGACACCACAAAGGTATATGTATCAAATATATATGTATTTATTACTAGACACACTCTACTAATCTCTTTATGAGATTAGAAGTCAAGAACATATGCAAATATCAACGTTTCACAATAAGTTAAGCACAAATATGGCTGGGGCTCTAGGGGCGTACCAGACCATATACTGAAAAAGAGGTTTAGGAATGTCGACTTCCAAGGGGACAAGGCCTAAGGCCTGTAGAATCGCTGGGGCCTCACTAATCCACCCAAGGCAGGTAAGTTAAGGACTCACGGGAGACGCGTGCAGTGTGAGAACACAGCCGCGTGTTCCCTATTGATTTCATTGGAGCAAGTCGCGGTTGGAATTTTAAAGTTTTAGGGTACTTCTAGAGCAGAGGTCTTCAAACTTTTGGATGCCGAGACCCCCCTGTCAACATTTTGAGGCGTAAGGACCCCCTCTTGACAAAAATGTCTAAACCTGTTGACTAAATTGCGTGGGATGAAAATGTAAATAAGGTTATGTGATGCCGCGTATTTTGGGATAGCATTGCTTCATTATTTTGATATTTGTTACACACAGTAACGCTGAGGAAAGATTTCACCCAATCAGTACCCATTTATAACCAAAATACAGCAATTATCATCAGAAAGATTTCAAGGTAACCTTTGTGAAGGGCCTTCCACTCTGCAGCAATACGTGCTGCCACATTAGAAGCTCACCTGGCCCTGACCGGAAGAAGCAGGGGTCCCTTAAAACCCTGGCGGTTTTGTGTAGAGTTAAGCCTTTTACCCATGCAGCTTTCCTCTCACCCCCTCCCTTCCATCCCTCTCTCCTCTCCTAACCCCGGATCCCTCTCTCACTTTGCAGCTCATTTTCTTTCACCCCTTTTTACAACTTCTGAACTCTCCCCATTCAACCTCTCACTTCACCTTTAATCACCTCTTGCCATTCTGTCCTTTCACTGCCCTCATCTCTAACAGTCTCTCACATTTATCTCATGGCCTCTCTGGCCCTGTCACCTCCCGTGCCCCTCAGCACTTCTCATTCACCTCGTCTCTTCATTCAAATTTTTGTCTATTTGTATCTTACACCTCTCCAGTCCCCCCATTCCTCTTTCACATCTCCCCTTTGTTCTAACAGAAGCCCTCACCTTTGGATCACACTCACTTCTTGCGTGTCCACACTTCTCTTCGGCAATTCACATTTCTCCTCATCCCTGACCTCTTCAATCAAATTCTCTCACTCCCTTGCTGTCCTCTCTCATTTTGGGTGCGGATGCAAGTTCAGAATGGGATGAATGAATGTATGATTACTGATGGGCTTGTTTGAGTGAGTTGCATATTGAGTAGTGAGGGGGACAGGTGAGTGAAGTGTCACATGAGTGCAGGATGAGTAGTGTACTCGTGTGACTGCAGGTTGAGGTATAGTGTGAGCAGGACAAGTGCATTTTGAGAGCAGAGTGATCACTGTGAGTGCAGGGTGAGCGGGTGAATGGTGCAAGTGCATGGTGATCAGTGTGAGTGCATTGTGATCGCTGTGAGTGCAAGGTGAGCGGGTGAATGGTGCAAGTGCATGGTGATCAGTGTGAGTGCATTGTGATCACTGTGAGTGCAGGGTGAGCGGGTGAATGGTGCAGGTGCATGGTGATCAGTGTGAGTGCATTGTGATCGCTGTGAGTGCAAGGTGAGCGGGTGAATGGTGCAAGTGCATGGTGATCAGTGTGAGTGCATTGTGATCACTGTGAGTGCAGGGTGAGCGTGACAATGAAGGGCGAGAATGAGGAATGAGTTGTCTGAATGCAGGGTGCATTCCCAGACCCATGAAGTAACTCAGCATGTTATTGACGGGGCGTAGACTTTAAGATCTAAGTTAAACTATTGCGGCATTAATCGGGGATCGAGGGTGAAGGAAATAAATAATGTGCTGATCCTGCAACAAACTTCCAGTCCTATGGTTAGGGTTGCCAGCAGATTATTTTGGTGGCCCAGTCGGTACAAAAAAAAAACAGTTACCTAAAGCGGTATTTTCAGCGCTTATCTGTGCATACTTCCCAGGGCCGGCTTTAGTGCTGGTGGTGCCCTGTGCGACCATGTTTGTTGGTGCCCCCCACAATGACCACCCCCACCACGGATTCTCTCACTAGCACCCTTTAACAGTGACCAAGTCTCCATAACCCCACACTCTCAGATGCATTGAATTAGTTATATAGTGCCCCTCATACCAGTGTAGGGTGTCCGAGCACTTTGCATCACACACACATTACACAGAGACAATCAATCATAAGTGTGTAAATCAGTGTATAGGAAATGTTACATAAGCCAAAGGACTAAAAGTATAGGAGTCACATGTCATCCATACTGGTAGGCAGTATAGTTCAAGAGTGCTTGGTGTGGAGAAGCACAAACTCAGAGTCGAAAAAGAAACAGCATGGTTGGGAGTTTCCTTTAATAATAAGAATTGATTTCTAGCCAAATTAACCCTTTTTGCAACATTAATCAATGGTCTAATAATGTATTCTTTGTAGTGTGAATGCTGTTCTAGGATGAAAGTTAATAGCTCACTATTCTCTATTAGGACTTTAAGTTATAAATTGCAAGTAACAAAAGGATGTCTCTTTTGAAAGCAGTAACCTGCTGATCTCTTCACATCATACGCACTCTGTAATCTACTTGGTACACGTTCTTTGCAGCAGGCATATTAACCCTCTGCACTAACATCACCCAAGTCAAAACCTCAACTATACAACATTCTGATTTCTCTCCAGGAAGATAATTAATCACACAAGTTATCTTGACATTTATGTGAGGCCTGGTGATTGCCAGGGAAAGAAACACTGCAGCAGGTGCTTCAAAAGCACAATAAACTTTCACTCACGCGCCCCCAGGAAGCCAACTTTGTATTCATTTCCATGAAATGCATTCTCACACTACGGCAGTGAATGTAAAATCCAAATGTAAGGAATAGGCACAGTGGGGACCCAGGGGGTACTGGAACCAGCAAAAAAACCTAAGCCTCTGTAAGCAGTTTACAAAGGCATGTTAAATGGTCTTTAAAGACCTGTGAAAAAACACGGGGGTGCCGGAGATAGGAATCCAGACACTGCCCACCTGAGCCCCCAGCAGCTCAAGTTTCACTGCAGCAGCCCGGGCTGAGACACAGGACGGGGGAAGGGGGGGGGGGGGCTGAAGCCCTTGGGCCTGGGCAGAAGTGTGACTGGGAAGGCGCGACCCCCTTTGCATCACTCCACGGCCCCCCTGGGGGTCGCGCCCCACAGTTTGAAGACCCCTGTTCTAGAGAGTCTACAAGCAAGCCACTTATAAGGTAAGTAGTTCGGGGGCCAACACCCACAGGAGCACCGGAGTGCATGAGTTACCTCACCCAGGGAAGCCGGGTGCATAGGTGTCTTTTGGTGTCGGGTCGCGTCGTCGTTTTCAATGGAAGCCGAAGAAGTTTTGCTGCTTGTGAAGACTGGAGAAGTGTCCGGTGGAATCCAAGGCTGGATTCAAGATGAAGAAGACCTGAAAGCAGAAGGGACAGGGTTCACAGTCACTTGCCAGTGACCCGGGGCCAGGAAGATGGATGCCCGCGGAAGTCGGGTGATTTCAGGTGATCAAGGGTGTTTTGACTCTTCAGCCACGAGGTCCAGGAGGCGTCGACGATGACCAGGAGCTGGATTCGGAGTGTCCCACAAAGTCTGCAGCTTACTGAGGTGTGGGCACCCGGATTTGAGCCAACAAGCCTTGGCAACAACAAGTCTTATGGAATGTAAAGAAAGTCAGCGGTGCAAACCAGCAAGGTCTGAGGGACTCACCCAGCAAGGGTAAGTCAGGGCAGGCCTGGAGCAATCAGGGGAGCCCTTTGGTTTGATGAGAAAGTCTTCAGGGGACCCACAAGCCAGTCGGCAAGGAATCGCGAAGATGCCTCGTGAGGATTTGCTTCACAGGAGCCCACGGTCACTCGGGATGAGGTAGGCCTCTGATGTTTGAGGGAAATTCTGCTGGAGGCTTGGACCACACGTGGTCCAAAGCACAAGTTCGTAGAACGTCGTGAAGGGGTTGCACTTGACAATAGTGCACGGTACCCAGGTATTGCTGTTCCTCGTCACTCGTGGGATCCACTCGCCTCAGCTCTGCTGGGGACTCACAATGGCCGTCGAAGTCAGGAAATCCACTTTGGGGCTGCAGAGACTTCGGACTCCAGCGGGAGCGGGAAAGATTGCGACCGTTGATTCAAGTTTTTGGTGCCTGCCAAGCAGGGGAGTCACTTCTTGACTCCAAGGGAGATTCTTCAGTCTTCCAAAGGTAGTGGAACATCGAAGGGCCAGGATTCTTCTTGTAGAGCGTCGTCCAGGGATATCTGATTTGCAATGGCAAGGTTTCCCTATCTTATACTAAAGGAAAGGGAGGGACTAGCTCTATGACCACTCCTCTGGGAGGGTCAGGGGAGTGGGTGGTTACACCCACTTCCCTTTGTCCAGTTTCACGCCAGAGCCGGGGCAGGTAGCCCCTGAACCGGTTTGAGCTGGCATATGCACAGAGGAGCCTACTGCTCCCCCAGTGCAGGACTTCAAAGCATTCTAGGATTGCACCCACCCAGCCCCAATACACTAAATCCTGTCTGGAAGGTGGTGACACCTCCCTGTGACAAGATGCCTATTGTTGGGCCTCCTCCACTGCGAGTTTCAGTCAGCAGCAGGAGGGCAGCCCAGTGTCTGTGCTTGTGGCATCCATTTTGTGATGCCAGGGCTCTTTCAGATTTCTACTGTTTCCACAGTAGGTACATGTCGTCCCCTCTAGAAGGGTAGGATCATACTCCCACACCAGTTACTGGTGTGGTGGTATTATTCCAAGTTGTTTGACACCAAACACGACATGTTTTGATGCAGTCATTCCAAAGTTAGCATTTACCGCTAGGTCATAATGCACTTAAGAGTATATGGTTTAACCGCATCCACAAACAGCCACAGAGAATAGACTATGCCAGCTTCAGAGGGGCCCTGCTCATGCAGAGGCACCCCCTCACATTGTAAACCAAGCATCCTGCCATTAGGATTGATAGGGCCTGCCTTAGGGGTGACTGATAGGTTTATATGTGTGTGTAAGGTGAGATATAGGAACCTATACCTCAGTGAGGAGTGCTAACACTACCTCACCCAGGCTGCAGTAGCAGGCCTGTGGTGTCAGATTTAGTCTGCTTCCCAGGGGTGGCATAATACATGCTTCAGCCCCTGGTCCGCCTGTGAAGTACCTATGCCCTTGGTACCTAAGGTACCATATACTAGGGGTTCATAAGGTACCACAGTATCCAATTACTAGTGCATCTAATATGCACTCCAAATTGTTTAGAGAGAACAGAGAGACTAGGTCCCTGATTAGCAGGGACCTAGCCAGACTATAGCCAGAAACCCGTGTTAACATCAGAAAAAAGTGAGGGCAACATAAGTGCAGATCCTACTCTCCTACATTAATGGTTACACAGCATATTGTGTTTAATCATTAGCCCCAAAGAAATCAGATAGAACCAGCGGAGGTTTAGCTATCTTTGTAAAGAATACTATTGCTTGTGCCCACAAACAGCTGTCAATTGGGAAGATATGAATCAGAGGATAATCTTATCAATAAGGTAAAACATTTGATTAGTCGTGTTAGGGGCTGCCATTCAGTAATATTCAGTAATTTGCGAAGATATCCTCAGCACCCAGAGGATTCCCACATCCAATCCAATGTATGATATTATTGAGCTGACCATGTTAGATGACCTGATTGGCACCTACCAGCATCAGACTAAAATGTTGGTGGCAGGGGACTTTAATGTCATGTTCGAACCATCCCCTCTAATTAATATTCTGATTGAGGAGGAAGATACATTTTGGGTAATCCTTAACTTGACTCACAAATCCTACTGCCACCATTTTACTAATACAGCCCTCCAGTGGTGGTTGGGGGTTAACTTTTAAGAGAGTTTTTAATATTATTGATTATATCCTGGTAGATGTCAGAATTTGGTCACTAATGGCTGACATGGTTATTACTCCTCGGTCTGATAGTGATCATATAACCCCCTGATTTTAACCCTGGGGTTAACCCTTTCAAAAGGTCTCTGACTGGATGTTATTCAACAGTCCAAGAACCCCTCTTAACAAATAATTCTAGAAGAGTTACCTGGCCTACGGTCTTTGAGTACAGTGAATTGCACTCAAAAATGGATGATCTATTTGTGCATTTCTTTTCTGCATTGAAAATCTCCTTCCCACACCTGGGTCAATTTTGGTAGCCCATGGAGAATTTTACGTGGCATTGAAAGCGGTATTTCTAACTAAAATGACTGGGAAGAAACCTATTGTTGGGAAGAAATTTGAGTGGTTTAACTTAGACTAGAAACAGACAAAGAGTGAGTTGAAGAGGGCTATTAGAGAGGGTGGTCGCCAAGATGTAATCTCAGCATGACACGATGATAAGATTGCTCTTTTTAGAGCTAAACGAGATTGGGCCAATAAGAACTGGCATGACCTACTTGCAGTTGCCTGTCGAAATGATAATCGCTCTTTTTGGCATATTTTATCCCACAGGAGCTTAGACGGTGTTAGAATCGAAACAAATTACTGCCATATTACTAGTATTTTAGCTGGTATTATGTTAGCATTTATTTAGCTATCTTATAATATATTCTTGCTGGATGCATACACAATTAACAAGGCCAGATGTTACGTAGGTTAGGTTGACGTCTGTGCCACCATTTTAGTTCCAGTAAACGCCATCTTGTGTTATAATCAAAACAGTTACTTGATCATTTACGAGAAATGATCCCTGGTGAGTTTCATTTCTCAAATGTTGAATCTTGCTCATTAACTCGTGCCTTTCCCTTTGTGTAGAGGCCTTCTCCCACCTGCTTAGTAGGGAGGATATGCCAGACGACCTTGGGCAATAGATAGCTTGTACCAGGCTGTGGAATCTAAACTATGTTCTGTACCCCCATTGTATTACGACATCTACCGGGTGTTTTTCCATAGTAGGCGGGTCTTGTGAGCTCCACAACAATCATAATGTAACTTTATGCTCGTTAGAGTCAGTCCCTCATCAGCCATCATAGGCCGCTGGTCAGATTGGACTCCATTGCAGTGTACTTTGTGAATAAACTAGTTTGCTTGTATTCTCGATTCCGTCATCGACTCTCCATTTCTCAGAAGGCTAGAGGAGGTCGAGAGTGGCCCAGGTGGCCCTAGTTCGGTCACTTCCTTCAGTTGGCGCCCGAACAGGGACTCCACCAAGTGGCCCATCCCTCCCATAATAGGGTTGTGGGGTCGGGGTTGCGTCCGGTCAGATGGGCGGATCGGGGATCCCCATATGATAGAGCTTGGTTCATGTGGCTGCCCCGCCTGTCTGATCGGGTGGCTCCTCGTCTAGTGGTCATCTCTGCTGGTGTCCTGAAAAGGTAAAACCCTTGGATCTGACCGTTTGGTCTGAAGAGTCGGCAGTGGAGAATAATCTTGTATGACCTGTGTGCACCAAGTGAGTTCATCTTGATTATTGGTAAGAGCGGCGCCGTCTTGATTAACTTGGTGGGTCTGTGAACCCTTGTGATACGGAGCATTTTTGAACGTTCTGCCAGACCACTTGTTGAATTTGACTTATTTGTGTGTGTGTGTGTGTGTGTGTGTGTGCGCGTGTGTGTGCGCGTGTGTGTGTGCGTGTGTGTGTGTGTGTGTGTGTGTGTGTATTGAGTGGATAGTGAATGAGTCTGATGCTAGGATGCCTTGTTGGAGTAAAGTCTGGTGCTTGGGGTGCTGCTGTTGCTCTGCTGAGCATCGGCTGGAGGAACGGCAGCCTGCGCCTCCAGAAGGCATGCCAAGTTTTAAGATGTATGTGAAGCACGGTATTGGCCCTATTATGTTTCATACATTATGGCACAAGTATACAAGGGACAATATTGAGCTTCAGTGGCCACTGGATGGTACCTTTGACAAACAAAATTATTTACAGGACAAATTATTCGCTAGAAGAAGTAGGCAGTCGATGTTTGATACTTTGCAGGTATGGCAGAAGGAAGCTAAGCAGAGAAGGAGTCTAGGAAGAAGGCAATGCAAACAGTGGATCAGAAAGTTGTAGCTTATGATAGAGAACAAACTGAAAAGGGTATTGAGTGTGCAGATAGGAAGTTTCTGTTACAATGTAATAAGTCTTATGTTGTTCGAGAGGATGAGGGTCCTTTTGTGGAGGATCTGCTGGAAACTCGTCCTCCACCTCCCTTTGCCCTGCAGAGAATATATCCTGCTGTTCTGTCGTCTCAGTCCTTCATTGCTCCTTCGCCTTCCACTGGTCTTTCTGCAGACTCAACAGCTTTGGCTCCAGCCCTATCTGTCTCCCCTCCCATTTCGCAACCTGCGAGTGTGGTGACTGCAGGCACCTCTCAGTGTCTGCTGTTTCCGCTCATGTTTCTCCTCCTTCTCTTACACCTATCACACAGCCATTGCTGACACTGTTACCTGCATCTGCATCCCTTGTGTCTTCCCCAGACATTTCATCCTGAGTTTTGTGTAGTGTTGGGACACCGGTGCAAAGGTCGGATGGAGGGAATTGGGCAGCAGCACGGGAGCGAATAGAGCGGGAATTGATTAGATCTGATGTGGGTGAAGAGGAGAAAAGGATAGTAGCAAATCAGGCAGCACAATGGGCTTGGAGTCCAATTTATAATGTGGAGGATATATGGAGTGTGATGAAAGATTTTGATCCGTTTGTACAACAGCATGCCCTTCAGCATATGTAGACTACATTGATTGGTTTGTGGGAACAGTGTATTGGTGGTACAGCTCCTTAAATTATTTATGACATTCGAGAGCGTATATATCCTACTGTATGGCCCCTGCAGAGGTTCTTAGTAATGTTGGGATGCTACTCGGTTATCGAGAAAGATTACATCACCGTACTCCGACTAGTGTGTCCCAATTTCCGATGAAGGCGGTGCATCCTATTTTTCATCCCGAGATCCCAGAGCAGCGTAACTAGAGAGGAGATGTGGTTCAACAACAGGTAGCGGCTCACTTTCAGGAACAGTGCGTCTATACCTCGTGGAAGAGAAGTGAGGTGCTAGCTCTTAAGAGTCAGTTACCGGATCCTAGGAAAAACCCTACGGCGTATTATAAAATGTTAACAGAGGCCGCCTCCTCGTCAGTTATGACCTTGGCAGATATTGAGATGTTTTTTGGGCTGTAGGTGCCGGTGGATCTATGGAGGCAGGTGCAGACACATGATCACAGGGTGGAACTAGGCGGCATATGGGATGAGATTAAGGCATGGGATAAGGAGCGAAAGCCCGGTGAAAAACCTAGAGCTGAGATTCTAGCTTTGCCAAGTCGTATCATCACCTATATGCATTCTCTTATCCCACCCAGACAAGTAGACTGGGATAAGCTGATGGCATGTTGTCAAAAGAAAGAGGAGAGTGTGTCTGATTTTTTTTACTTGGTTTGAAGGGGTGTCCTTGGATTTCAGTGGGCAGGATTTGTCAGTCGAAGGTGGTGTTCGTTTGTGTGTTTGTTAACAGGTTTGTTACGAATTTGCTTCCGGAGATTGCGGCTCGGTTGCAAGCTTCAGAGAGCACTTGGACTACCTCCTCCCCTTCGGTGATACTGAGTATGGCCCAGTACTATGAGCATCAAGAAAATGAGGAAAAGTACAAGGTGGAAAAGAAGAGTAAGAATTTGAAAACAAAGGTGTTGCTGGAGCAGGTTACAAGAGGGCCCGGAAGGAGCCAAGGCACCGGTCTGGCTCAGAGGTCATGGGGTGCCGGTAGAGGTCGTGCACCCTTAGGGCCAAATCAGTGTGCGTATTGCAAAAAGGAGGGACATTGGCAAACTGAGTGTCCAGATTTGTTACAGACAATTGCAGTACCTAGAGGGTGGGGTTGGAGTGGAAGGGGCTGTGGGGAGTTTGGTACGGATGAGGCTCAGGCTGGTACATCCACGGGCAGTCGTTCTGATCAGAACTATTCTGATGACCCCAGGGGACGATAGTACTATCATGATGATTATAATATGGATGAAGCTGCAGGGATGTCCTATGGTTAGGACCGCCATGGACAGGGAAGGGGACCAGTCCAAATTCCTGTAGATTAGCATGGTCCTTATGTCACAGCAGATTTGCATGTTTTGGCACAGAAATTTTTGGTGGATACAGGTGCAATAAATAGCTCTGTTTCTCGTTCGCTGGTCCTCGGGCAGCCCTGTCTGGCCGTAATAATGTTTCTGTAGGTTTTTCAGGCATATCGGCTGGAGCCCCGTTTCCAAACCTCTTGCTTTGACTATTGGTCCTTTAACTGTGGACTCCCCATTTCTGCTGACGGCGAATTGTGGGGAAAATGTATTAGGATTGGATTTGTTGAAGAAGCTGCAAGCTACCATTTATTGTTCCCTGGATGGTGTTTATATGACTCTTGGACCTAATGTGGTTAGTGCGAAACAATGTTTGCCAAATGATACGCCACTTCCTGTTGAATGATAGGATGCGCCGTCCTCATTGTGGGCCACAGGGGATACGGATGTAGGGCTGTTGCAGATACCACCAGTTTCTATTGAAGTTAACGATAATGCTGTGCTTCCTCGTATTCCCTACTACAAAATATCACAGGCTGGGAACCAGGCTCTGGTGCAAAATATACAGGACCTGATCAAATCGGGGGTGGTTGAGGAGACAGTTGTGAATATATGCAATAGCCCCATTCTCCCTATTCTTAAGAAGGCCCTTTTGGACTCCCTTGATGTGCATCCTGATGTCTATTGCTTTGTGATTGATCTGCAGAAGATTAATAAAATAGTAGTCCCCCAGTTTCCGGTGGTTCCAGACATTACTGTTCTCTTGACGATGATTCCTTCCACAGCCCAATTATTTTCTGTGATTGACTTAAAAAATGCTTTCTTTAGTATTCCTATTCTTCCAGAAAGTAGGTATCTTTTTGGATTTGCTCTGGCTGGTAGGAGCTTCCGATTCTGTCACGCTCCTCGGGGGTATACTGAAAGTCCCAGTATTTATAGCCAGGCTTTGAAAAGTCAATTGGACTCTCTCTCTCTTCCCGCAGGTAATGTATTATTGCAGTATGTGGATGACATTTTGATAGCCTCCAATACCAAAGAGGGTTGTGGGGATGCCATGATTAAATTATTAAAGCATTTGCCAAACAAAGGACATAAAGTGTCCCTTTCCAAATTCCAATATTGTCTACAGCAGGTCACCTATTTAGGTCACCTGCTGTTGAAGGAGGGTCGGAGGCTAACACCTGAACGAATTGATGCCATTGTTAAGATGCCTGTCCCTATGACTCAGAGGGATGTGCATGCTTTCATAGGCATCACCTCGAATTGTTGACATTGGATACCCGCTTATTCTTTATTAATACAGCACTTGCTTCGCCTAACAACTAAAGATATGCATGAACCCTTGCTCTGGATGCATGAATGCCAGCATGCTTTTGATTAATTTAAAGTTGCTTTGCACCTGTGCTTGGTATGCCTGAATATAAGATGCCTTTCCTGCTGTATGTACACAAACCGGCTGGGTTTGCGCTTTCGGTGTTAACACAAGCCTTTGGAGGTAAGCAGATGCAGTGTGCTTACTTTTCTGCTACGCATGACCCTTTCGCCAAAACCCTCCCGAGGTGTTTAAGAGTGGTGGCGGCTGCGGCGGTCTCTGTTCGACAATCGGAAGGGCTCATTCTTAATCATGATCTCACAGTAATGGTACCCCATGCTGTGGATGTACTTTTGAACAAGACAAAGACACAGCATTTTACCAGGGCTCGTCTGACCGGTTATGAATTGACTGTATTTGCACCTCATATTACTATCAAAAGTTGTGCGATTCTGAACCCAGCCACATTACTACCCCTCCCTTTGGAAAATGAAGACACAGATGTCCATGACTGCTTGTTTCGTACTGAAGAGACAAAGGGACGGATAGAATTAACTGATGTACCCTTATCTGATCCACAAGGGGAACTATATGTTGATGGTTCTTGTTTCAATTTGTCAGATGGCGCCACTACAGGGGCGTATGCTATTACCACGCTGCACACTGTAGTTGAGGCATAACGTATTCCTTACCAATCCACACAAGCAGAGGAGCTGATAGCCCTTTTGCGAGCATGTGAATTGAGTGAAGGACTGACTGTCAATATTTACACTGTATGCCTTCTGGGTGGTCCATAATTTTGAATGCCTCTGGGCAGAGAGAGGATTCTTGACTTCACATGGTACTGGGATTCAACATGGACCGTTGATAGAGAGGCTTTTGACAGCATAGACCCTTCCTAAGCGATTGGCAATAGTGAAGCGTAGTGCCCATAAAACAATTACTGATGATGCGGGGAGGGGAAATGCATTTGCATATCATATAGCAAAAGAGACAGCCAGGTCGAAAGTGACGAAAATGTTTGTGGCAGGTCCTGCTAGATGTATACCAGATGCTACTATGTTTGAAAATTCGTTTGAAAGTGTTAGAGAAATACAGAGTGAGGCAACAGTTGAAGAGTTGGAAGTGTGGCAGGAGAGTACAGGGTGTTTAGATGAGAAAGGGTGCTAGACTGATAGGTCCGAGAGGCAGAGATGGATGTTGCCCGATGCATATGTGTTTCCTGTAGTTACAATAGCACATGGTCCGGCTCATATTAGTGCAAGGGGAATTTGTAGGTTATTGGATCCAGTGTGGCAAAATGACATTATCCCAAAGGTTGCTGCCCATTTGGTGAAACACTGTATGATTTGTTTGAAGCACAATCCTGGAAAAGGTACCCCTACACCTTCTGGTAATCTTGCGCCTCCTTCCCTCCCTTTAGAGGTACACCAGATGGATTACATGGAGATGCAACAAGTTCATAATCTGAAATATGTGCTAGTGGTTGTTTGTGCATTCAGTAAATGGATTGAGGGTTATCCAGCGAAAGAAAACACAGCCATGGCGACAGCGAAGGCTCTTATCAAGGAGTTTTTCCCGTGCTATGGCTTGCCCCGTTGGATTTGGAATGACAATGGAAGTCACTTCAATGCAAAGGTGATCCAGTTGGTGTGCGGTGGTCTGCATATCAAGCAAAAATGTCATGCAGCAAATCATCCTCAGTCAGCAGGTTCAGGTGAGAAGTACAATGGTACTGTCAAGCTAAGATTGGCAAAGATTAAGGAAAGTACTGAGTTGCAGTGGCCAGATGCATTACCCCTTGCTCTATTGTCCACCAGAATGACAACCCATTATATAACTGGATTATCGCCATATGAGGTGATCTCTGGCTGCACCGCAAATGTGTGGGGCTTCCCTAGACCCAAAAAGTTTTCTGACAATTGATTATCTTCTGCTTATCGATTATTTATATGATCTTACTAAAAGTTTATTTTCTATTTATCAACAGATACATGAAGCTTTGCCTCCAGCACCAGAGGGGCCCGGGCACACCATATAGCCTGGTGATTTCGTCCTCATTAAGAATTACCAGAGGTGAGACAGCTTGGAACCCAGATGGAAAGGACCATATTTGGTCCTCATCACGACAAGGACAGCAGTGAGAGTGGACGGCTGGAAGCATTGGATCCATACGTTTCATTGTCGACGAGTGCCGCTTCTCCTCCCCTATGATGGTTGGGTTCGCGAGAGGAAAAGGTTCCACATTTTGTTCCCTTTTCTGACGCCCATCTGACTTGGGAGCAGACGAAGGAAGAGAGTAAGGCAGTTCTGAAAGCGGTAGTTCCCCCAGAAATTAGGCTGCCCAGGCTTCTTCTTCATCTGATCCGCAGGAGCCTGAGTCTCAGTCTCCGACACCCTCTGAATTTCAGATTCTTTTGTGTGATGAGACAGTACCTGGAGAAGCAAGGTACAATTTGCACACTCAACGGAAGGATAGTGCACCAAAAGAGAAGTGAGGGTAGCGGGATGGACTTTGTGGATAAGATTAGTGAAAATACCCCTTGTTTCTGCTTTTTGCCTATTAGACTAGGGATCAGCCGATTGGTACACTGCCTGTGATGCAGGACAGGATAAGCTGAGGGTATTTTCCAAGGAGGGAGAGTGCCTTATCCTGAGAACAGTGAACATTTGCCAAAGGGCTGCAACAGTGTGACTCCACCGTGAAGTGCTCAATAGCACCACCGAGGATTGAACAATAGAAGCATGCCAGGGAGGCTGGTGACGGACCCTGATCTTTTTAATGTTTTCCTTTTTTTCCTTTTTTTGTGTGTCCTTTCCATCATTGGTTTCATTACATGACGTCTCTTTCTCTGATGATTCTATTTGTAAATCTATAGTAAAAATGTATCTGTTTGGTCGTCCCATTATAGAAGATGAACAGCCTTTTGTTGCCCTGCGACTGGGGCAGATCAGTTTTGATTGGTTGCTCAGAAAGAAGGTTTTCTGTATTGTTTTTATATTACTGTTCTTATTGGAGGGAGGGGGGATGTTTTGGGTCTTGGAGTGTTCTGGTGATACCCCATTGTGTGCTTTATATCAGATTTTCTCTTCAGATCGTAGCAAAAGAGCTATGCAAAGTAATGTTTTCTTAGATACGCACAGGAAGTTTTTCGGAGATAACAAAGCTTGTTATGCCACTTATTCTGTTACAGGTTTATGGGATGCTTACCCATTATTGTTGTTGAATTATACATATGTTCATCCTCCCCAATTCGGAGTGGCAAAGGGTGAATTTGGTATGGGATATCCTGGCCCTTGTTTGTATTATAGAAAACCCAGAGGGATAGGGTACCCAGGTTGTATGCCTGAAATGTATTGTGATAATCTGTATATTGATAAACGAAATGACACTCTAACAGGTTGGCATTATCAAGATCTGACAGTCACTCAAGAGACAGGTGTTTATCCTGCGTGTTGCCCAATAATAAATAGAACTGATGCTTATTTGTATCTAAATTGTTCTGGATCAATAGTGTACAAAAATATATTGCGTTTAGGAAAAAAGGATGATCCTAGTATGATTGGAATGAATACTAGATATGCTCCATTGGATTATCAGGGTACGCTTTATGCACACGCAGGTTTTTATTTTTTATCAAATGGTATATATTCTAATATGTACAATGGCACAGAGGATGTGGCTTTCAGAATGGTGTTACCTCTTGGGGTAACATGCAAGTATAGTAAACCAAATACAAGATGGGTAAAAAGAACATTGGCCAAGGAATTTTGTGAGGGTGTTACCGATTTGGAAGTTAACAATTTCAGTAACGGTATCACTTTTGGATATATACTTTCCTCTATTATCACATTTGGTGGCATTGCCATGGCCAGGGATGAACGAGCTAGAAGTATTTTGGATGCAAACTGCAGATTCTGTCTAATTCTACAGTGGCAGATTTACATGACATCACCCCCCAGTTCGAAAGTATGCACATATACTCTGAGCAAACAAGATATGCGGTTGATTTTATTTTAGCTAAAAGCGGTGGTGCATGCGCAATAATAGGAGAGCAGTGTGTAATTGGTATCACGAATATGGTAAGAAATATCACTCAACATATTTTAGACATTTTGGAAAATGTTCGAGGAATGGAGAGCGGTAACTTGAGCTGGTTTTTATTTGGTGGTTGGGGTTGGATTCTATAAAAGGTGATATATTTCATTGTTCTTTTAATTTGTTGCTGCAACTATAATGCTTCAAAAGGCGCTAAATACTATTATGCAAATAGATGAGGGTGTTTTGGTTCAACTACTTCTCTTGCAGGTTCTGTTCCTGATGTTACTTGTACTGCTAATGTTTAGTGTTATTTTCTTCCATACGTTTGCTATGCATATATATATATTTATTTATTATCTACTGGCGGTCGCCAGTAGATAGTTATAGTTAGGACCGCGTTTCCATAGGAAATCTGAAAATTCTATATTGAATAACTTTGGCGCCAGTTGACGAATCCTCGCAAATTTTTCAAAATAGGTGGGGCGCTCCGCTCCTACCCTGAAAGTCTCGGGGTGATTAGTCAAGCGGGGCCGAGAAAAAGGGGGTCCCAAAACGCGTTTTCCCCATGCATTTTTCCATAGGGACCTTTAGTCCAAGGTACAGCCCGAACGGCTGAACAGAATTACTTGAAATTTGGCAGAGAGGTAGTCCTCAGGTCAGGGATGTGCCTTTTGAATACCTGGAGTCAATCTGTTCAGTAGTTCCTGAGAAAATTTCAGTTAAAAGTACATATATATCTATAAGCGCGCACCGTGCGCGCACGGTGACGGGCGCGAGCGCAATTCTGATTGGTTGTTAGATGTCAGTAAACATTCGAATCGGTCGAAATCAGGAAGTGTCGTCTGCCATTTTGTCTCTCGCAGTCTGAGGCAGTGAAAAACAAAGGTGGAGAACGTGAAAAGGGGGCAGGGTGGACAGGTTCTGACCCCTTAGCCTTTGTCATGTGGTCACTGAAGGACCCCCAAGGGTCCTTCAGTGACCACAGTACGAAACAGCGCAGGGTGCACGCACCGTGCGTGCACGACATGCACAACGCATCGTGGGCGCTCAGTGCGCGAAGCACCCCCTGAGTGCCCACAGCGCGCGCATGGTGCGCGCACGGTGAAAAACAAAAAATATTAATAAATACATAACTTAGCATTTAAAAAAACGTACAAATTCACTTAAACAACAATAGGTTTCACACACTTTATAGTTAGGAATTAGCATTTAAAAATACCTTGCAAATTCACTTAAAAAAACCATAGGTTTCACACATGTTATAGTTAGCTGGACATTTCCCTCGTAAAAAAACAATGAAATTCCCCCGTTATAGTTAGTGCAGGCAACTATAACTCACGCGACCGCAATCCTCTGCTGATGACGTCAGATATTACATCACTGTATTTAGACACCTATTTACCCATGTCTTCTTCCATTAATCTTTAGCTATACATATATTACAAATATTTATTTTTCAGAAAGACACATATGTAATCAGTGATGTAATATCTGACGTCATCAGCAGAGGAATATATATATATATATATATATATATATATATATATATATATATATATATATATATATATATATATATATATATATATATATACACTGAAAAAACCATAGGTTTCAGGGGCGTTATAGTTAGCTGGACATTTCCCTCGTACAAAACCCTAGAAATTCCCCTGTTATAGTTAGTTCAGCTAACTATAACTCGTGCCCCCGCAATGCACTGCTGATGACGTCACATATTACATCACTCATGAAATTTTCTGGTGAAAACCACACAATGGATTCCTATGGAAGGAAATACAAGTTACTGGTAAGTACACTTAGAATTACTTTTCAGGGTCAGTGCTGGGCTAAAAGATGCAGCCCTGGGTTCTCTCCTGATAACAGGTGAGTAAATCGGAATTCGTAGTTCGGCTGATTTTAGAGGAATATTTGTACGTTTCAAAAATCGACACAGACAATTTTCTGGTGAAAACCACACAATGGATTCCTATGGAAGGAAATACAAGTTACTGGTAAGTACGCTTAGAATTACTTTTCAGGGTCAGTGCTGGGCCCCAAAGCCCAGGGGGGGGGCGCGCGGCCCCCCCCACTTAAGTTAAAGCCCCGGGAGGTGGTGGTCCCCAGGGCTTGGGGGTCCGTAACGGACCCCCTATTTTACATATTCAGGGCCCCCCATTATAAAACCATATTGCCCCCGGGAGGCTAAATCTAAACTAAGCGCGGGAGCCGGCGCTTTGTTTTTTATTCATTAGTGGGATGCGCGGACCCTACGCGCACCCCACGATTTAAAAAAATAAAAAAGGCCTAGGGGGTCAGGGTGTTTCTACCCTGCCCCCTTGTTGCGTTTTGCGTCTTTGTGCTTTTTTGTGCCTCGGTTCTACCGAGGCAGAAGATGGCTGCCAACACTTCCTGATTCAGAGTGTTGGCAGCCAATTAGCATTCAGCTCTTGCTCGTGAGAGTTCGGGGAGGGTGCGGGGAGGATCCGCGGATCCTCCCCGGCCATAGATATTTATGTACATTTAACTCTAATTTTCTCAGAAACTACTGAATGGATTTACACCATTTAAGCAAAAGGCACGAGTCTGAACTGAGGACTACCTCTTTGCCAAATTTGGTGTCATTCCGTTCAGCTGTTCAGGCTGTAGCTGCACCAAAATATCCTATGTAAATTGCATGGGGAAAACGCGTTTTGGGACCCCCCTTTTTTCTCGGCCCCCGCTTGACAAATCACCGCAAAACTTTCAGGGTAGGAGCGGAGCGGAGCTGGCCAAAAGTTTGGGAAATTTTGCGGAGATTCGTCAATCGGTGCCAAAGCTATTCCCAATAGAATGTTGCGGATTTCCTATGGAAAATAGGTCCTAACTATAACTATCTACTGGCGACCGCCAGTAGATTATATATATATGCAAAAAAGAAGCAGAGAACTCTGGGTAGTTCTCAAGTTTAGGTGGAAAGCAGCTCCTGTATGGAGCACTCTCAACACCAGCGACACTCTAGATCTGCTCACCTCAAATGTCTGTTTTTCTATCAAAATCTTTAAGCATAGGATTAGCACAGTGCCATCCACGCCGAGATAGAAAAGGACAAAGTCTTTTGTCATTTGTACAGCAAAGTCTTTAAGCATAGGACTAGCACAGTGCTGTCCTTGCCGAGCTGTAAAATGACAAAAGCCAATTACCACTCCAGGCACAGTATTACAGCTTTGAGTTGGTAAAATACCAATCAAGCCAACCTGAAATGAGTAAAAGCAACCCCTGACACAGTGTTTTGCTCTAATTAGAGCTCTTCAGAGAGGTATAGCTTTGTCCAGACACAAGGGAGCACCCAGTATAAGTCAAAGAAATACCCTTTCAGGCATAGAGTGACAAATAAATTATGCAAAAAAGAAGCAGAGAACTCTGGGTAGTTCTCAAGTTTAGGTGGAAAGCAGCTCCTGTATGGAGCACTCTCAACACCAGCCACACTCTAGATCTGCTCACCTCAAATGTCTGTTTTTCTATCAAAATCTTTAAGCATAGGATTAGCACAGTGCCATCCACGCCGAGATAGAAAAGGACAAAGTCTTTTGCCATTTGTACAGCAAAGTCTTTAAGCATAGGACTAGCACAGTGCTGTCCTTGCCGAGCTGTAAAATGACAAAAGCCAATTACCACTCCAGGCACAGTATTACAGCTTTGAGTTGGTAAAATACCAATCAAGCCAACCTGAAATGAGTAAAAGCAACCCCTGACACAGTGTTTCGCTCTAATTAGAGCTCTTTAGAGAGGTATAGCTTTGTCCAGACACAAGGGAGCACCCAGTATAAGTCAAAGAAATACCCTTATATATATCCGTACTTGACATGTTATTGCCTGTATTTCTATATTGTCTCCACCTTTAGAATTGTAAAGACCCTTACTAGATAGCAAGAATAAAGGCGTTTGCTTTAGCTAAATAATGCTAAAAGGAGGGTATGTTAGAATTAAAAAGAATTACTGGCATATTACTCTTATTTTACCTGGTATTATGTTCGCATTTATTTAGCTATCTCATAATATATTCTTGGTGGATGCATACGTAATTAACAAGGCCAGATGTTACATAGGTTAGGTTGACATCCATGCCACCATTTTAGTTCCAGTAAACGCCATCTTGTGTTATAATCGGAACTGTTACTTGATCATTTACGAGAAATGGTCCTTTGTGAGTTTCGTTTCTCGAATGTTGAATCTTGCTCATTAACGCATGCCTTTCCCTTTGTGTAGAGGCCTTCTCCCACCTGCTTAGCAGGGAGGATAAGCCAGATGACCTTGGGCAGTAGATAGCTTGTACCAGGCTATGGAATCAAAACTATGTTCTGTACCCCCATTGTATTACGACATCTACCAGTGTTTTTCCATAGAAAGCGGGTCTTTGTGAGCTCCGCAACATACATAATGTAACTCGATGCTCGTTAGAGTCAGTCCCTCATCAGCCATCATAGGAGGCTGGTCAGATTGGACTTCACTGCAGTGTACTTTGTGAATAAACTAGTTTGCTTGTATTCTCTACTGAGTCATCGACTCTCCATTTCTCGGAAGGCTAGAGGAGGTCGAGAGTGGCCCGGGTGGCCCTAGTTGGGTCACTTCCTTCAGGTGCCACTACCCCCAAGTTACCACATCCAGCTTGAGAAGTGGATTAACCATTTCTTTTGGTTATACGACAAGAGAGAAGTCACTCTTACTGAGAATGGTATTTGGGATCAAATCAAATGCCCATTCACTGGTACATCCTGTGGTGATAACAACATAGATTT
Organism: Triturus cristatus; assembly: GCF_964204655.1. Classification (NCBI taxonomy): domain Eukaryota; kingdom Metazoa; phylum Chordata; class Amphibia; order Caudata; family Salamandridae; genus Triturus; species Triturus cristatus. The sequence goes on along the minus strand of NC_140590.1, from coordinate 458,663,714 downwards.
AGCCTTTAGTCTAGAAGACACTCATAAGGCTATAGACAGACTAAAAATAGCAAAGGCCCCTGAGCCTGACCGGATACCTGGTGACCTGTAAAATCTGAGCCTTAGGTATGGGCCCCATACATTAATCTTTTGTCTAATGCTATAGTTGCAGAGGGCGAAATCCCAGACTCTTGGAGAGGGGCAAAGATTATTGCTATATATAAGAAAGGAGATGCCTTAGTTCCTTCTAACTATAGATGGTCAGTTTAATAGACAATATGCAAAATAAATTGCAAGGCAAGTTTTGGACAAACTATAAGTATGGTTAGATGACAATGAGATCTTGTCACACAACCAAGCAGGCTTCCACGCCAAAACAAGTACGTGACCAGGCCTTTAGGTTTACATCACTCACTTGGAAATATGTGCTGCTAAAAAAAAAAATTGTACATAGCTTTTGTTGATCTGTGCGCTGCGTTTGACCTTGTGCCAATTTGGTACATCTGTTAGCGAAGATGCATGAGGGAAATTACGTGCAATTGTAGTGGGGGGAAATAGAGTGAATTAACTAGCAAGATTCCCATTCAGCACGGGATGCACCAAGGATGCGTACTTGCACCAATGTTATTCTACACATTGAAGTACATGAAGTAGTCAACAAATTAAGTATTGTGAAAATTATTCCCCGGTTCTGAATGGCAAGAAGACACCGATCTTTCTGTTCACAAATGACACTCTACTCATTTCCAACACTCCATTCGCCTTCAGAATGTATTAGATACATTTTTGGCTTTCTGTCTATCTAGGGGCCTGGAACTGGATGTAGAGAAGACCACATTTTTAGGTCGAGGACTACCGGTCTGCCAAAGGCAGAACCGGAAGTCGGAGATTTAATGTTTTCTAGAGTGGCTATTTAGCCCGCCTCTCTTTTAGCTTCTCCTCCATTGGCTGGCTTCCTAAACGGAGGCCAGCCATTGGAGGAGAGAGCCGTCCCTCCAAATAGGCTCCGTCTTTTCCAGATTCGGGGGCGTGTTCCTTGCTGTTCTTTCTACTTTCTAGCCACGCCCTTTCTCAGGCGTGTTTTTCTCTCCTCCAGCCAATGGCAAGAGGAGAGAAAAAGAAACATGCAACATTTCTGCTTCGCCTCGGAGAAAGGCAGTGGTGTGCTTGTCCTCTCCCCCTGCCCCTCGGTTTGAAGGTGCTAATTAAGCCGTGCGGTGTTGTCACGCAATGAGCTTGTTTGCTGTTGTCTGGCCGTGAGGATTCATCCGTGTAACCACTAAGGCAGGCAGGCAGGCAGCAGCCGATGGTTCGGGATTAGAATCTCGTTTGCTTTGCTTTCTAGGATTTGTGGTCATAATTTTTAATAACCTAAAACAGGCCTACAAGTCCCGGAATGCAACGTGAAAAAACCTGGACTAGCTGAACATAGGAAACATTAGAGCTCTGCACGTGCACCTCAGAGGTACCATGGCGAGGCCTCAGTGGACATTGGAAACACACCCTCTTTCAGCGGGGACACAGCCAGTGTTAGTGGCTGTAGGGGACACTGCACGGACACCCTCCCAGCAGCAGCTGTGGCGTGCCCCTCTACCAATAGGGGAAACAGCACACTATCCTTCCCTACAGCAGCTCAACTAACCCCCAGCAGCAGCAAGGAGGCATTCTTCACATTTCTCCAGGGCGCACGCTCCAATGATCATATAGAAGCATAGTCTCGTGCCCTGCACTTCAAAGTCTCGGGCGAGACTCAGTGTACATCCCGCGAGCGGACTGACGACGGCAGCTCAGTCAGGAATGTAAACATGCACCTCGCACCCCCCGCTACCATGGCTGCACGGGTAAATGTGACATCAAAGGGAGTTACGCGCAGATCGATGGATATCTTACATAGATGGGAAAGGAGGGTCCTGGAGTGATTAAAGGCGCAGAGAATGGGACAGAGCGTGGAAGACGATAACAAATGGATGTCAGCTGTAAAACGGTATGTTAATGTTTTCCTCCTTTTAATGTCCTTTCACAGGTCGTAAATGACATCGCACAGGTTTGTGGTGTCTGTACTGTGTTGGTATGGGGGAAAAACCTTTCATGTGCCACAGATGTCCCTTTCTGTGGAGGGAGAGAGCGAGCGATAGAGAGAATAGATCCGCTTGGATTCACAGTGTAAGACTCCAGCAGCGGCCACATATACAACAAAAGTCACAATAGGTAGAAGCAAGCGACATTAAATGCCAGCTCCGTTGTGATAATAATGAACGGGATTGTTTTTGTTCTGCTGATGTCCCAGGGCAGCAGCTGTTATTGATGTATACACCACAAGTGAAGGATGTGGCGTGATGGCCAGAGCTGCTTACTTTAGAATTAGAGACCCAGGTTCGAGTCTCGGCGTCCTGTCAACAGCCTGTATTTCCAGCAGACTCTTTAGTCTCCCCGTCCCTAAAATGAAGGGTCGAGTTTGAATTAAAACTGCAAGAAAAAGAATAAAGGAAGCTATACACATGAAGATAGACCATTCTCCCAGGAGCACACGATGTGGGGAAGGCATGAATTAAGGATTAGAATCCCGATCCACTGATTCTCCATCTATGCCACTGCTTCACACCTTCTGCGTAATGACTTGAAAGAAAACCGAAAAATATAACGCATGCTCGTGGTTAGGCACAGTTATTTGCAATGCTATTATTGGGTAACACGGTGGTGATCGTTTTAGTGACATCTTAAGGATAACAGTCTGAGTCAGCCAGATCAAGGATTCAAACTTGTGCCATGCAGGAAGAGCTATGAAGCAGGTACTTTAATTCACTGTTCGAACTTTTTTTGTATTCAAACATTTTATTGTATTATTGTCAAGGCATAGAAAAAAGAGGCAGATAAGCATTAAACAGATACAAAGTAAAGGACGCTTGCACATTACAAGGTATGATATATGGCACATTTTAGTTCGACAATTCATTACAGTACCTTGCATTAATTAGTTCCATTGTGCGTTACCTGAGATCGTTGTAGAGTGACATTGCTTTTCATGAGGTCTGGATTTGCAGGTTGCTTTAGTAATAACAAAGGTGGTAGTTACAGGCCTACTATAGGAAGCACATGGGGCAACTTCAAAGATGTTGGGCTCAGGTGCGAGCTATTCAAGTATATAAGGTGATTGTTGAGTTGTGCAAGTGAGGAAGAGCTAGAGGAGAGAGAAAAGAGAGGGGGAGGTAAGGGGAGTGGAGGGGAGGGTGTGCCCCTGATTTTTAGTCAAAACTATATGGGATTCGGTGAGAGCAGGTCTGCTAGGTCCAGGGTTTTTGCATGCAGGGTTTGACCTTGCGTAGGGTCGCTGTGCTAACTTAACATGAATATACCTTCTCTGAATTGGATTGTTAATCATTGTTATGTTGTGTCATTTAGAAAGTGTACTTCAGGGTTTTAAGGGTCTCTGACCCAGCAGTATTTAACAAGCTTTGGTAAATACATTAGGCTTCGCCTAAGGGATTAATAATATGCTGTTTTTTGCTGTAAGTTGTAGCTTGCTGAATAGTTGTACAATATAAGTTACAGAACGTCTCTTAAAGTGCTATTTACAAAAAGGCAATATATTGTGCTGTTACTAGTGGTATAGTGCGGGTAAGTAATATCAACATTTTGAAAAATGAAAGAGGAAAATAATAGAATTAATTGATGTAATAGCTATATTATGTATTTAGAGGAGTTTTGACAACTTTTGGGCTATGTGCCACTGCACTTGCTGCACAATTCACATCATGCTCCTAGTGCCTGTAAGATAACTGCACCTGTGACTGCCTGTTTCATAGTAAAATACAGCAATATTTGGTGTTCAGAGGAGTCATGACAACATTTGGCCCCGGTGCCCCTGCACCTGCTGCACCATTCAAATCATGGCCCCATTGTCTGTGAGGTAACTGCACTTGTGACTGCTTGCTACGTAGTTAGTTATAGCAATATTTGGTGTTTAGTGGGGTCCCTAGTGCTTCTGTCCCCGGTGCCACTGCACCTGCTGCACCATTCCAATCAAGCCCCTTTTACAGCAATATAATTGTAATTGTGTCTGCCTGTAAAATAGTAAAATCTGCTAATGCAATAGGTATCACATATGCAAAAAAAAGCTAATGCCAATAGAAATGACAATCAAGCAATTGATTTTCTTTGCTTGTGTTTCATTTAGGTGGTTGGCAGTGCCACCTCTCTGGTGCACACTTAAATGATTACAAGTGTGGATTCATTGTCAAAGAATTGATATAATTGTTTCATTTTGGTTGTAACAAGTGCATATTTAGCTGCTTTTGTTTACCTAATAGAAATGGCAATGCCATTTATTTAGGGATACAAAAAGGATTAAAAAAAATAATGAGCAAGACCAATAGCTCTACCTATAATATTGCCGAGACCATTGCATTGTAAATGCTTGTTACTCTTTGGAAAGGGTAGGGCGAAAACAAGAACAGTGAGAAATGCTGAGAAACTCCTTGAGAGGGTAACAAGCTTTGATTATCTAGGCCGGGGTTAGGTTGACAGAGTCGTTTTTCTGTCTTCCGAGAGGCCTTTGTGGTTAATTAGGCTTTTGTTATTAATTAGGACATTTTGCCGTCATGGGCAGACCGTTCTGAGAGGCTAGCCCTCTAGCCCATTGCCGTTCAATTAAAGTCCCTCTTCCTTGATGTAGGCCTGCTAGAGTGGGGCTTTAACAGTGGTCTGGGTAGAAGGCTAGGGTATTATTTTTTATAAATATAAAAAAATATTCATGATGAAAAAGATACATCCTGCAAATATCAGTCCATTATCAATCTACATTAGTTATTTGAGATGCATCAAGGTGAAATGCAGCCCTGATCCATTGGGAGTGGGATGTGACCATTTTGTGGGACAGCATACACATCCTATGCTTGATGTTATAATATTTCATTGCAACTGTACTGTGCCGCGATTAGGATCCCAGAGCAATTGCTGCATTCCAAGCCCTCTCTCAGTAAAACATATGCATGACCCCAGAACTGGGCAAACCTGCTTACTAAATATATTGCTCCTCCTGTACCAGGTTCCCTCCTAACTATGTGGAGCTGCTGCCGCTCTGCGGTACATAATTGGAACGCTTTGCATAGTTTGAGAATAAACATCAACGCACTACACAATACTTCGGTGCAACCGGTGCCATTCATTCCACCCTCTCCTCTTGGTTCTGCACACCGCACTCTCATTTCCCTTCATCCACAATTGACTAAGAACTGGAACCACTTTACTGGTTTTTAGGTCGAGCCTAGAGCAGCGCAGCTGCTTGCTCGACTTTTAGTAAGGGGGTTTTCAAAGTGCTACCAGAGGCTTGCTGGTCTCAAGCTTGCATTCACGTGCGTGTGCACGCGCGCAGCCACCATGTGTTTCTGTCAAGGCTCATTAAGCCTTGCGTGCCTTTCTCCGCCTTTCAATTCCCCCCGCTACACCTCATTAGCTTTCTGTTCCCTTTCTTACTAGTTTTTTTATAGAACCATTTAGATTCATTTTCATGTAATTCGAGCCAGTTTATTCATAGTTACCGGGTAGAGCTTTAATCAAAGTATAGCGCCAAGTGGCACATTAGCTCGGTGGGGAAAACAATCCCATAATCGACAGCTAATGAGGACGACTTTGTGCCTCTGACTGTGCCCCCCTCCTCCAGCCATCTTCTAACCCCCCTTGCCATTACTGCCTTCCCCATCCACTGCTGTATCTCTTCCCTTACTTTCTGCTCCCTGTTGCTCTCCCTGGCTTTTTCCTTCCTTTCCCTTGCCCTCAGTCCAGCCCCTTCTCTTACTTAGTCTGTACCAGATAATTTATTTTGTACAAAGCACGCATACACTCCGAGGAGCTTCCTGGCGCTGGAACCAAAAAGTAAACGGAGAAAAGGTTAGTGAGGGTCGGCACTGTTAACAGAAACATGCTTAACAGCGTCCTACCCCTGATACCAGAGTAAAATCTATTATAAAGCTGTGTTAAAACTATACAAAATTTAAATAAAAGCTGGCCAAGCTATTTATTACCAAAAGAAAATTACAGCGACTCAAAACTCCCCTCGCAACATTTTTTATATTGCTAAACCTCTTTTCACCCCCCCCCCGTCCCTCCATCATCTCAGATAATCCTCAACATCAATGCAATGAGATAGCAGAATTATTTTCTGCCAAAATCTCAAATATTTACAAGTCATTCCCGCAGACCATAAATCCACAAAACACCTCATTTACAGATACTATAACTCCAAAAACACAAGCATCATTGGAGGAATTCCCGCCCCTGGACCTAATCTCTTGACAAAGCTTTCTGCAACAACTAAAATCAGGCTCCCCATCTGACCCTGCCCCCCGACCATTCTAAACCAAATCACAGACATTGTCTCACCAGTAATACTCGAAATGATAAACACCTCACTTCATACAGGAATTGTACCCCCTTTATGGAAACAAGCCAGGGTGAAGGCTCTTCTGAAAAAAACAGATCTTGACCCTGATGATTGGGCAAATTACCGCCCCATCTCCCTGCTACCTGGAATTAGTAAACTAGCACAAAAACATGTAAATTCTGCCCTCTCAAGATTTCTGAAAGAAAACAACTGCCTCCACCCTTCGCAGACAGGGTTCAGATCTCAACAGGGTACAGAGACTGCTCTCCTAGCTGTAATAGAAGGATCGAGAAAAATCCTCAATGCCGGAGGCTGCGCTGCCCTAATTCTATTGGACCTCAGCGCAGCCTTCGACACGGTGAACCACCAACTAATGATTCAAAGACTTAGGGAAGTGGGAATAACCGGAACAGCATTGAAATGGTTACAGTCCTTTTTGGAAAATCGAGTCTTCACAGTCTTTGAAGAGGAATTCACCTCGAAGCAAATACCCTTGACATGTGGAGTCCCCCAGGGATCCTCTCTTAGTCAAACAATGTTTAATGTTTACATGAGCTCCCTGGCTGGAATCATATGTTTAGATGGGATACAGATGATCACGTTTGCTTATGACACCCATCTAGTGGTACCGTCTGAGGCTAAACGGATACTAGTCCAAGCCTTAATTTTATCGTGGCTTGACTATGCCAATGCTCTCTACTTAGGTGCCCCTCAAGTCTCAACAAAAAGACTGCAAATTGTGCAGAATTGCGCAGCTCGCCTCCTACTCAATATGCCGAGACGCCTCTCAGCAAAACCAGCCCTTGCCACTCTACATTGGCTGCCAATTCTAGAGAGAATTCAATTACTATGCATTGCGCATAAAGCACTTAATGGCAAGGGTTCAGCACTGATTCACTCCATGATTCAACCCTAACGACCAAGTAGGACACTTAGATCAGAAAAAAAAGGTCTAATCTCAATACCGAAGATCAAAAGAGCCCGAACTGGAGGCCACCAATTTTCATATAATATGGCCAAAATCTGGAATCGCCTGCCTGACCACATACGGCTTGAACCCAATTATCTGACCTTCAGAAAATATCTTAAAACTTTCCTTTTCCCTTGATCTGTCATAGGTTAAGGGCGCCATGGATAGAGCTGGGATGTCCGAGGGTAACCATGCGCTTTACAAATGCCTTTTTCATTTCATTTCATTTTTCATGTTGTTTTTTTCTCCATCGCTACTGATTGCTAACTGGTGGCTAACTTCCTAATATCACTTTACAGAACATGTTCCATGCGCTAAGCAATCAGAGGATTTTTATTGCGGGAAGCCTGGAGTATGAGCCCTCGTGTGACCACATTTTGTGCACTTGGTCCGAGTAGCAGACTGGCTATAACTACCAATAAGGGAGTAATGAGAAAACTGGATTTGAATCCAATACACATTAGATATTACCCCTGGACAGCAAGTTCCAGTCTCACACTCCACTTACCAAAATGTGGAAAGTTACAAACCTTGGAACCATTTTTCCTGCTTGGCAGTCTTAGTTCTCCTAGTTAAAGAAATTGTTTGACCCTGGGCAAATCATAATCTTCTTGCAACTTTGCCCCCTCATTTATCATCATGGAAGCAGGAAACGAACACCCAGAATATCCATGGATTGTTCCCATAGTAGTTTCTTTTCAGACATGATTATAACTTTACTATATTTTAAGGAATTAATAAACCCCCTAAAATACAATTTGTTCTCGAATTCTGTTGTCGTTCTTACCTTCTAATTACAATAAAGATGTATGAAAACATCAAACATCCAACACACACCAAAGTGGTAGAAAAGTTTGGCGAAGTCACAAACTAAAAGTAGCCATACTCAAGTCTCAACTTAACTTGAGGTGTCAGGCACTTGTGTCACACACTGAGTGACAAGCAGTGTTATGTTATGTTATTTAAATTTGTATAGCGCGCAGCTGCCGCAGCAAAGAGGCGTCCTGGCGCTTTGGAGATGGAAAACACAACACCACAACAATAACTAGAGCGGAGAAGACTAGGCTTTAGAGAATAGGAAGGTTTTCAAAGACTTCCTGAAGAGAAGCAGGTCCGGAATCGCACGAAGAGAGGCAGGCAGTGAGTTCCAAAGGGTGGCTGCCAACACCGAAAAGGAACGACCACCTATACGCGCTTTCTTAAAACGCGGGACGATAGCTAAATTGGACCCTGCAGATCGGAGGGATCTAGAGGGAACGTAATGGAGAATAGTCTGGGTGAGAATGGGAGGAGAAGCTAACTTGAGAATTTTAAAAGTAACACAGAGAGCTTTAAACCTGATTCTCTGGCCTACTGGTAGCCAGTGGAGGTCTTGGATGGTATGGCGAACAGAAGCAAACCTAGGAAGACCGACCAGCATTCTGGCCGCAGCATTTTGTACCCGCTGAAGGCGGGTTAGTTCTGCCTGATTAACACCCAGAAGCAGAGAGCTGGCATAAGCGAGTCTGGTAAGAACCAGAGCTTGAACAATGATCTGTCTGGTGACTGAGTCAAAAAATTTAAAAATGGGCCGAAGGCACTGCAAGGCGCCAAAACAGGTGCCAGCTACACGTTTTGTGTGGGGGGGTGAAAGAAAGTTTATTGTCAATCCATACGCCCAGATTTCTGACTTCAGCTACAGGAATGGGAACAGGACCCAACTCCAATGGCCACCAATTGTCTCCCCATAGCCCGGTATCCTCACCAAAGATGATAACCTCGGTCTTAGAGGCGTTAAGTTTGAGTCTATTTTCCGCCAACCAGCCAGCCACTGACTTAAGAGCTAACTGAAAGGTCGAGGCATCCATAGTGGAGTCACCATTAAGAGCCACCGCCAACTGCGTGTCATCGGCGTATGACACCATGGTGAGACCAAAACTGCGGGCTACCTCCGCCAGTGGCTGAACGTATATGTTGAATAAGGTAGGGCTGAGAGCCGAACCCTGCGGAACACCCTGAGGAATGGGACGGGGGGCAGAGACATAAGGCGGTAAGGATACCTTGAAGGTTCGATCCGTAAGAAAGGAGCGAAACCATTCAAGGGCCATCTCTCCAACTCCTGCTTCCCCAAGACGCTGCAAAAGGATGTGGTGGGAGACCGTGTCAAAGGTGGCACTGAGATCCAGTAGGATCAGTGCCGCCGTCTGACCCCGGTCCAGCAGTTTCCTAATGTGCTCCACCACCACCAGAAGAGCAGTCTCAGTACTGTGACCCGCGCGAAAACCATTCTGAGATTTATCCAATATATTGGCTTCCTGCAAATGAGAGGAGAGAATGCAATTCACGTGAGCCTCAGCTAATTTAGCCATCCACGGGAGGAGGGAGATGGGAGGGTAGTGTTCTAATTTTGCAGGGTCATGGGAGGGTTTTTTGAGAATAGGTATGACGATCGCCTGCTTCCAAGCCGTGGGAACACTGCCAGTACTAAAAGAGAGATTGATAAGGCTATGCATAGCCGGAAAACACTCAGCACATTCCCGAAACTGAATAGGCCTCAAAGGGTCATCAGGTGACCCAGATTTAACTTTAATTGTCAAGGCTTTGAACTCCTCTCGAGTAGGGCTGGGAATAACCTGTAGCCGCTTAGAGGTCAGTGGGGCTCTGATATTCTCAGTGATGGAAAGATGTGAGAATGACCTGTAGATGGCATCAACCTTTCCAACAAAGAACGAGGCTAAATCCTCACAATGGGCCATAGAAGCTGGCATAGTGATGGCAATCTTTCTGCTAGTGAGGTCTTTACAAACCCTAAAGATATCCTTAGTCGGGTTCGTGCTGTTCTTAATCTCCTGGGAGTAGAAGGCTGCCCTAGCTGTACATATGGCCCGATGGTACAGTCTGGTGCAGGTCCTATATGCTGATTTAAGGTCAGCATCATAGGTTCTGCGCCAAGCGCGTTCTGCCTTTTTACAGGCAGATTTCATCAGTTTTAGGGATTCAGTGTACCAAGGATTGGAGGGGCTAGATCTGGTCTTACTCCACCTAGCAGGTATCAGAATATCCAATGAGTGGTCCAACCACTTACAGAAGCTGTCGTAACCAGTGAAGTTTGGCTCTAAGCAAAGTAATCCAACTTCTCATGTCTACACAAACCAGTCATTAGAGTTTGCTGAGCAATCACCCTCCTTGACTTTGGCTCACAGCAGCCCTTCTGCTCTGCAGACGTTTTGCAAGAGGATAAAGAAGAGCTGAAAGCAGTCTAGCAGCCACTGAGACAGCCATCTCAGTGGTAGGCAGGGCCGCTCATCCCTAGTTTGACCTGCGCAGGTCACCCGTTGCACGTTTAGTTCCAAGAAACTCATAGAGCCTTACGTTCAAGCAGTTCGAACCATGTAGACCGCGATTGGAGTAGCGGTCAGTTCAATGAAAAAGTAGCTCTCTAACCTGCTTGAAATAACCAACCTCAAACAACTCTGCAATAAACCAACACATATCAAAGGAGCAACTCTAGATGCGATCATCACCAAAAATGAGCTGGTCTCTCTGAGATCGATTTCTCCCATTGACTGGTCTGACCACCACCTCATACTGTTTAATATTGTCTCACTTGTCAGATACCAACCAACACGATCTGACAAACCTAAACACTGGACCGGGAACATCAAAGAAGTCCCTATAACCGAACTTGAAGCCAGGATTCAAGCCCGTCTACAGCTCCAGACTTCCTCTATGACAGCTGATGACTTCACAGCTCACTTTAATTAAAAAAAGACGGAGATGTTAGATCAAGTAGCACCACTCAAACACAAGCATATGAGATCTACCAAACCTAAATCTTGGTTCAATGTGGATCTTAATAACGAAAGACGACAACTCAGACATTCAGAAAGGACTTGGAGACTGAACTCTCCGGCATTACACCTAGCGCAACTTAGATCTGCTTGGTTGGCATATAAAAGAAACACATTTTTAGAGAAAAGGTCTCTTTCTTCTGCAGCCTCTGAAATATTGCAGAGGTTGGTCAACCAGATCCTAGCTGGGCTAGAACCCTTCAATGATGCCTACTTGGATTGCAATGCTGTTGTCAGCTCAGGCTGGTATGACCACCTGCAAAACCTTCAGAAAGTGCTTCAGGCCCTGCAGGTATCAGACCTTGTACAGATGTGCAAAGTTACAGCTTGGAGTCTTGCTGTGCGGAGGATTTACATTTTCTGAAGAGATTTCCTGTCTCCAGAAGAGCTCCATGATCTACAGTTGAAACGTTTGACTGGGATGAACTACACACCTTTCACCATTCATCACCAGTCAGCTGCAAATCGAACCTGTATTCTTGTTCTCTATATTCCTTTACCAGGGCGAACCAATAGCACGTTTCGGATCCTGCTCCATTAATGGCCAGACTCAGAAGGTCCCTAGGTCTTGGTCAACTATACCCCTTTGACTTACATGGGATTCGGAGGTCCGATATTTTTCTTTCTAGCACGTATTATTTCAATATCACCCGATCACTACATCCGATTTTCTTGATGATGGTGTTATTTTTTATTGTTGAATTTTGCTACTTTTAAACTCAATTGGTTTTTGAAAGTTACTTTGTAAATGTAATGTTTTTGATATTGTGGTCACGTACCATGTGCAATTTTCCAGTGAAAATGTTGGTTGTTATGCAAAGATAAAAATGGTAAGCTAACGATTCCTTTCAAAAATAGGCTTACTTATTAGAAATTTCATTGTTTGAACTTTGTGGGATGTCAGAAAAAGATCATACCAAGACTGTGACCTTTTCCTCTGTAGTTCAACAATCTAATTTCCTATAGTTAGCAATGAGTCTCAGAGATGAAAATGTTTCATGAAGCTAGTACGATTGCCACTGTAACTTCCATGTCTCAAAAGCTGCCAGATCATTGGAGATGGGAGAGATTTGGTCAAGTGCTCCACTGGCAGAGTTAGCAGTAGGGGTTGCTTATTTGACATCAGGATGTGTGAAAAGGTTACGGTTCCAGGACATGCTTAACCCCTTCAGCGCGGCGCGGATTACCGCGCTGTGCTGAAGGGTTCGTGCGCGGGCGGGGCCGTGACGGAGCAGTTCCGTCATCCGCACAGCGCGACCGACGCGCATGACGGAACCGCTCTGTCACACGCATCGAAGGGGTTAATACGTGCCCCACGTACATTTTTAAGCAAGCAGGGAAGAGCTGTGAATCTTGTGTGAAACCAAAGATGACAGGAACAAACCCAGAAAGGTTTGGGCACAGCTTAATAACCTTGGGCGTAGTGGGCGTAGCAGGGTTACGCGGAGGTCCACGGAGTTGCGAACAAACTCAGTTTTTTCAAGGATTACCCAGGCGGCAAGGAAGAGGAGGAGGGCAGTCCGGGGACTCCGCGTTACAGGGAAGTGGTTTTTAATTTAATTTGTATTAATGTAGAAGTAATTGTTAATGGGGGGTGGAGGTGGGGTCTGGCTAACCTGCTGTGGAGTGTGCGGAGATTTGCCTTCTCCACGTAATGCGGAGTAGGCAAATCTCCGCACACTCCGCAGGCGGAGCGGAGTTCTCCTGATACAGGCTGCTCAAGAATAACCGAAGCTATTAGAGTGTATGTCCAGAGGCACTGGTTGCCCAGTGTGTCCTTTTCATGCCTGTGGCCGACGGGTCTGAAAAGAGGAATCGGTTTCTCAGTTAAGAATGTAATATCCAGAGAATTGCATCTAGGATTGTCACTTGTCTGAATCGAACGTGAAATGTTCAGTGGTTGGTTTATCTGTAAGCACTAGGGATCATCTGTTGAGACCTATGCTTTTTAGGTTAAACAGAACATAAGGCCCACGCAGCACATGTTATTTTGGTTTAGGAGAAAGCCGTTTTTTGTGTAACTTGGAATCAGAAAGAAGCAAGTCTCACGGAGGACTGCTATGGAGCATAATGCATAGGGACAGCCTGCTTGTTTGCTTGCCCTTCTCCTAAGCCTTATAGTGTAGGAGCTGTGGCGGGACTGGCTGTAGCTCTTTGCTGGTCATGTTGATCATACTCCACCATATTACTGCAGAAAGAAAAGCCAAATCTTCTGCAAGATTTACTCCTTTAAATGCAACAGAGGAAACATGTATATGACACAGAAGTTAAGGTTAAAGGCACAGTGAGCACCCACTGTGTCATCACTTCTAATTATTTCATTGTATGTACGAGGCCTCCTCCTACTGCCTTCTCTTTAGCTGTACCAGAGACGACTACTACTATGCACCCGGCTTTGGCTTTATTTCAGAGCACCCAGATAGCATATATGATTGCTCGTTAGTGCTCCCCCCTCAAGATACTTTCCTTAGACTCTCGCTGGGAGCATTTCCCATAAGGCTGGTCGCAAGTAAATGACTGCAAATATTATGTGTTCAATACAGGCTCAAATCCAGGAGTATCGAAGAAAGATACATCCACTAGAAGATGCAGTTCAATTCTCAGACACACACACTGCACACTTCAAGTACAGTAACAATACACAGCAATGTGCATTTACTGCTCACCTCCTTCCGGGCACCTGCTTGGTGACACAAAATGAAAAGAAACCTTCAATCTGTTTCCTAGTATCTTTAAAATCCCACCCTGTTTTTACTGAAAATATTGTGGGATTTAGACATGTATCATTTATTTTCCCATTTAAAAAAAAAATTAGGGAGCGGGTTGCAATCAATGGACCTCTTCTTGGAAGGATGATGGATACATGCCTGCTGATACATGGAGATTATCCTTCTTCACACAAGCCCAGTGCTGAATGATGTGCATTATGAAATGGAGGCAGCTGAGCAAAGATGGTCTACAATAGAAGAGGCATGGATACTGGATCTGGTGCCTTGGCCAACACAAAGGGCGACTGTTGACATGCTAAGCAGTCAGTTGAACAATAGTTCAATAGGCTGCTCTGCTGGAAACAAATGTATGCCCCTTAGCCTCGTTGTACCATGGACAGTTTAGCTATGAAATACAGGTCAATGAGAGGGCCATTTAACATAAAATGTCTTTCTTGTTGGGACCAAAAAAAGAACATAAAATAACTTCCTGTATATATAGCGCTGGATGAAAATCCTACTTTATTGAAAAGACTTTTCAGAGCAGCAATTTAAACAAATGTAGTTATAGTTTTTAAGTGGTGCAAAAGTAAGCTGTGTAACTTGAGAGTCCACTTATCGCTACCAAAGCAGCGAAACGCTGATACGGCGGCCTCACTTTTGCCACTGGGTGACTGCATAGGATGGGGGGGGAAACCATAGCGCCCCTATAGCCTCTTATAATTTATTACACATAATTAAGAGATAAATTCTGGGAACACAATAGCTACAAATGGCATGAAAATCTGAAATTTTTGCCAAATATCCTGCAAAACTAATAGCCATACTACAGGGGGGTGGTGAATATTTAGCTTCCTAATAAGGGTACTGTAGTGATCCTCCGATCAGCAGTCTAGTGTTTCAGCATGTGCAACACACACTGAACACCCACCCACCACAGGTGTCACCAGTCAGGTGACCCTGGCAATAAAAGGGGCCGAGCACACGTGCTAGAGGCCAATTATCTTACCATTACTCCAGTGTCTGTGTCCATCCTTTTGGCTGCATGTGGGCCTAAGGCCCAAACACTACAGGTACGGAATCACATCACAGAATCTGCCACATTATTCATTACCGAAATGTAACCGTATTCAAAATGAAAGCACTCACCAGGGTTGGGTTGTCAATTTCAATTGATGGGCACAATACCAGTTGCGGTCATCCATTGTAGCCCAAAATGTGCTGCTCAAATAGGGAGTTAATCCTAAAGGTCCAAAAATCGCACTTAACCGAAACATGATGGGTCTTCAGTGGCCCCGGGAATTATTTATGGAAGGAAACAAACGGTCTACGGTAGCGGTCTTTTAAATATCATGAAGGATATTCTTTACCACTGTAAACATCATACTCAGGCACACTGACCAGGATCAGGACATACCCTACAGACCTCGGTCACTAGCAGCAATACAATGAATGTTTGCCTTAAGGCAGTAGGCGGCTTTATTGGGCACAGCGTGATCAGTCAACTGTATCGTCCTTGGAATATTCAGCAGGCCGGACTGTTGAAATGAGGAGGAAAGGCACTCTGACTGCATCAGGCCTGCATTGAAATCATCTCCTCCATGCTAAACAGAATGCGCATCTACCTGCAGCCCAGAGCGTCCATGTCATGCGACACATTGAAAACATAGCAGCACATTGAAGAGCCTAAAAGCACACGAGGTAAATGGACGACTCTGGGGCTACATGGAGGCAATAAGCGGTGGGGGGTGCTGAAACATACATTTACGGTACTCTTTTGTTTGCAGGCCATTATCTTAAAATATCCCTTTAAAAGCATATTGACAGAATGTAAAAAAACTTTAATATTAACTGACCAACATTTAAGTTAAAAAAAATTATAGACACGTGGCTCAGAATTCTTGTAAGAATTGTCTGTCAGAAGAGGAATAAATACACGCACATATTCATTCTGTGCACTAGATCCTAGAAGCTTGATGTTGACGGACCAAGGTTACAAAAAAAACACAGAGTAGAATATTCGAAAAAAACATAACGCAAGAGCTTTAGTGTCTGTTCTTAGAGGGGGGGGGGGGCAGCTCTTATGCAATGTTGAGTTCCAGCACCTGGAGCCTGCCAAAGCTGGCATGGGAGGCCTCTGGAAGCGCGCCAGCTTCAGGACAGCAGAGCGGAACAGAAATGCTCCATTGAGTTCAGATGCAGTTGAACACCATCTTTGGCAAGTCTAGAAATAAAAAGAAAGAGTAAGTTAATATAAACTCGTCATACACATGTTTCCCCTCACTCCTAACCAATGCGTTACTCACAATGCAACTTGCACCATTTATGATGTACGCCGGCCTCCAAATGTATCAACGTTTGTTGAGCAACACCCAACCCATTTACAGGTAAATGTTACGGTACAACACCCAGCCCATTCACAGGTAAATGTTACGGTACAACTCCCTGCCCATTCAGAGGTAAATGTTACGGTATAACACCCAGCCCATTCACAGGTAAATGTTACGGTATAACACCCAGCCCATTCACAGGTAAATGTTACGGTACAACACCCAGCCCATTCACAGGTAAATGTTACGGTACAACACCCAGCCCATTCATTGGTAAATGTTACGGTGCAACAGCCAGCCCATTCACAGGTAAATGTTACGGTGCAACAGCCAGCCCATTCACAGGTAAATGTTACGGTGCAACAGCCAGCCCATTCACAGGTAAATGTTACGGTACAACACCCAGCCCATTCATTGGTAAATGTTACGGTGCAACAGCCAGCCCATTCACAGGTAAATGTTACGGTGCAACAGCCAGCCCATTCACAGGTAAATGTTACGGTGCAACAGCCAGCCCATTCACAGGTAAATGTTACGGTGCAACATCCAACCCGCATGAAAATGAAAGCCACGATCGCCATTGCATTTGCACAGGTTTCTTTGTCATGTGGAGTAGTCAATTTAACACTACAAACCCTCCCCCCCCCCCTCGCATTCGAGACGGACTATTTCCCATCAAAAGAAAACACGAAAGTGAGAGAGCTGTTTCAATGAAGCAGACATGTCTTTTAATAACCCTAGGAGCCCTAGCATGGTCCGATTCACCACAAAAGAAGAGCAGGGTGGCCAAGTGGCTGCCTGGCAGGTGAGCAGTGACAACGGGGGAATGTAGGTTATTATACACCTCCTCGAAAGAGAAGCATCCTCTCTGTGAGCCCAACCTCGGCACGAGGCCAGACCCGTAGCGTCCCAGGGACAATTAATTCAAAACATCTGATGTGTGATCCATTTAACAAGCACTAGGGAAGGCCATAGTGAATACAGTATTAACATTGGTTATGTGCATAGCACACACCAGAGTGATGCGATGTTTAAAGAATCAATGTTTATTGGCTAACTTAGTGATACTGACTTTCCCACCTGGTCATAATCTTAAGTGAGGGATTTTTATATAGCTCTAGCTGACAATGACATTCCTGTTTTATAGTACTATGAATAATTACTCTACAGCAGTTGCTCTTTTGCTACCAGAAAGGTGAAAGTCAATCACAAGGGGACTGCAATCCGCACCCATGTGGGTTATACGCATTCCACATATCTTATCCCATTTGCCAATTCGCTGTTGTACACCATGCACACATAAGTGGGAGCAAAACCCTTCGGCTCGACACATCCTCCCCGGACGTCGCCTTCCTGACAGAGACCTGGATGAACGAATCCTCGGCACCCGGCATCGCCATAGCCATCCCGGACGGCTACAAGACCACCCGCAGAGACCGCACCAACGGAGTAGGAGGTGGAATCGCCATCATCCACAAGTCCACCCTCAAGGTCTCGACCAACTCCGATGACACCCTCAGCACTGCCGAACACCTGCACTTCCAGATCCACACCAATCCCAACACCACCCTCAGAGGAACTCTGATCTACAGACCCCCCCGGCCTCAGTTCAGAGACTCCATCGCCGACTTCATCAGCACACACGCCCTCACCTCCACGGACTACATCCTCCTCGGAGACTTGAACTTCCACCTCGAGAACAACAACGACACCAACTCCACCGCCCTGATCGACAACCTCAGACAGATCGTCACAACACCCTCCCACTCTGCCGGCCACACGCTTGACCCCAGCATCTCCACAAGCTCCCACGTCTCCTTCAGCCACACCACCGAACTCCACTGGGCCGACCATCGCTGCATCCACTTCACCTTCCGGAAACCCACCACGCACCAACGCGCCCAACAGATCCTCCACCACAGCTGGAGCAAAATCAACAGCAAAGTCCATCTAAACACCGCCCTCGCCCGAAGCCCACCCGCCGACCCCGCAGCCAACAACCTCAGGCGTTGGATTGACGACTGCGCCAACACTCTCGCCCCAATCAAGAAACCCTCCATCAGACACACAAACAAGAAAGCCAGCTGGTTCTCCGCGGACCTCCAGACCTCCAAACAAACCTGATGAAAACTAGAGAAGAAATGGCACCGTGAACAGACACCGGAGAACGACGTAGCCCACAAGAACGCCATGCGCCAACACCAACACCTCATCAGATCCGCCAAAAGGACCTCCTTCAAGGACCGCCTCGACAACAACGCACACAACAGCAAAGAGCTCTTCAACCTTGTGAAGGAACTCTCCAACCCCAGCTCCAACACCAACGACATCCCACCATCACAAGATCTGTGCAACTCTCTTGCCACCTTCTTTCATCACAAGATCGCAGACATCCACGATAACCTGACCACCCCGACAGCCAACAACACCTCCGATCCCACAGCCACCACCCACAGCGACCCCCTGCTCACCTGGACTAACATCAACGACGACACCACCATCAAAATCATGAACACCATCCACTCCGGCTCCCCGTCAGACCCGTGCCCACATCACATCCTCAACAAAGCCAGCGCCGCCATCGCACCCCATCTCCGCAAGGCCATCAACATCTCCTTCGAGACTGTGACCTTCCCGGAGAGCTGGAAGCACGCAGAGATTAATGCCTTGCTCAATAAACCCAAGGCAGATCCGAGAGACCTCAAGAACTTCCGGCCCATCTCACTGCTCCCGTTCCCGGCGAAGGTCATCAAGAAAACCGGCAACAAACAACTGACCCGCTACCTCGAGGAGAACAACATCCTGGACCCGTCCCAGTCTGGGTTGCGCAGCAACCGCAGCAACCACAGCATCAAAACTGCCCTCATCGCTACCACCGATGACATGAGAGCCCTGCTGGACAACGGCAAAACCGCTGCCATCATCCTCCTGGACCTATCAGCCGCCTTCAACACGGTATGCCACTGCATCCTACGCACAGGCCTCCACAACGCAGGGTTCCGAGACAAGGCTCTGGAATGGACCACCTTCTTCCTCTCCGGCAGAACCCAGAGCTTCCGCCTCCCCCCTTTCCGTTCCGAAGCCTCCAAGATAATCTGCGGCATACCCCAAGGATCATTCCTCAGCCCGACATTGTTCAACAACTACATGGCCCCGCTCGCCCACGTCGCCAGACTACACGACCTCAACGTCGTGTCCTATGCCGGTGACACACAGCTGATCCTCTCCTTCACCAAGGACCTCCTCACCACCAAGGAATGAAAGCTGTCGCCGAATGGATGAAGAACAGCTGCCTGAAGCTGAACTCCGACAAGACGGAGGTCCTCATCCTCGGCTCCACCCCCTCAGCCTGGGACGACTCCTGGTGGCCGACCGCCCTGGGAACAGCACCGACACCCACCGACCACGCACGCAACCTAGGGTTCATCCTCGACTCAATGCTCTCCATGACCAAGCAAGTCAACGCCGTCTCATCCTCCTGCTTCAACACCCTACGCATGCTCCACAAGATCTACAACTGGATCCCCACCGACACAAGAAGATCGGTCACCCAAGCCCTCGTCAGCAGCAGGCTGGACTACGGAAACGCCCTCTACGCGGGAGCCCTGGCCAAACTGCTGAAACGACTACAACGCATACAGAGCGCTTCTGCCTGCCTGATCCTTGACATCCTTCGACACAGCCACATCACACCCCACCTGAGAGACCTGAACTGGCTGCCTGTCCACAAGAGGATCACCTTCAAGCTCCTCACCCACGCACATAAGGCACTCCACGACACCGGACCAGCATACCTCTACACCCTGAACCCCCAACTCCTCTCCGCCGACCACGCCCTTGCTATGTCCCCCCGCATCTGAAGAGCGATCTCCGGCTGCAGATTGTTCTCCTACCTCGCCACCAAGATCTGGAACACCCTCCCCATCCTCCTACGGCAGACTCAAGACCTACTAACCTCAGGAGGCTACTCAAGACCTGGCTATTCGAGCAGTAGCAGCACCCCGCACCCCATAGTGCCTTGAGAACCTCACGGGTGAGTAGTGCGCTCTACAAATTTCCTTGATTGATTGGATGGATGCAATAACAAATTTTCAAAACTTTTCCAACAATACTCCTGTCCTGAGTAAGTTAATATAAACTCGTCATACACATGTTTCCCCTCACTCCTAACCAATGCGTTACTCACAATGCAACTTGCACCATTTATGATGTACGCCGGCCTCCAAATGTATCAACGTTTGTTGAGCAACACCCAACCCATTTACAGGTAAATGTTACGGTACAACACCCAGCCCATTCACAGGTAAATGTTACGGTACAACTCCCTGCCCATTCAGAGGTAAATGTTACGGTATAACACCCAGCCCATTCACAGGTAAATGTTACGGTATAACACCCAGCCCATTCACAGGTAAATGTTACGGTACAACACCCAGCCCATTCACAGGTAAATGTTACGGTACAACACCCAGCCCATTCATTGGTAAATGTTACGGTGCAACAGCCAGCCCATTCACAGGTAAATGTTACGGTGCAACAGCCAGCCCATTCACAGGTAAATGTTACGGTGCAACAGCCAGCCCATTCACAGGTAAATGTTACGGTACAACACCCAGCCCATTCATTGGTAAATGTTACGGTGCAACAGCCAGCCCATTCACAGGTAAATGTTACGGTGCAACAGCCAGCCCATTCACAGGTAAATGTTACGGTGCAACAGCCAGCCCATTCACAGGTAAATGTTACGGTGCAACATCCAACCCGCATGAAAATGAAAGCCACGATCGCCATTGCATTTGCACAGGTTTCTTTGTCATGTGGAGTAGTCAATTTAACACTACAAACCCTCCCCCCCCCCCTCGCATTCGAGACGGACTATTTCCCATCAAAAGAAAACACGAAAGTGAGAGAGCTGTTTCAATGAAGCAGACATGTCTTTTAATAACCCTAGGAGCCCTAGCATGGTCCGATTCACCACAAAAGAAGAGCAGGGTGGCCAAGTGGCTGCCTGGCAGGTGAGCAGTGACAACGGGGGAATGTAGGTTATTATACACCTCCTCGAAAGAGAAGCATCCTCTCTGTGAGCCCAACCTCGGCACGAGGCCAGACCCGTAGCGTCCCAGGGACAATTAATTCAAAACATCTGATGTGTGATCCATTTAACAAGCACTAGGGAAGGCCATAGTGAATACAGTATTAACATTGGTTATGTGCATAGCACACACCAGAGTGATGCGATGTTTAAAGAATCAATGTTTATTGGCTAACTTAGTGATACTGACTTTCCCACCTGGTCATAATCTTAAGTGAGGGATTTTTATATAGCTCTAGCTGACAATGACATTCCTGTTTTATAGTACTATGAATAATTACTCTACAGCAGTTGCTCTTTTGCTACCAGAAAGGTGAAAGTCAATCACAAGGGGACTGCAATCCGCACCCATGTGGGTTATACGCATTCCACATATCTTATCCCATTTGCCAATTCGCTGTTGTACACCATGCACACATAAGTGGGAGCAAAACCCTTCGGCTCGACACATCCTCCCCGGACGTCGCCTTCCTGACAGAGACCTGGATGAACGAATCCTCGGCACCCGGCATCGCCATAGCCATCCCGGACGGCTACAAGACCACCCGCAGAGACCGCACCAACGGAGTAGGAGGTGGAATCGCCATCATCCACAAGTCCACCCTCAAGGTCTCGACCAACTCCGATGACACCCTCAGCACTGCCGAACACCTGCACTTCCAGATCCACACCAATCCCAACACCACCCTCAGAGGAACTCTGATCTACAGACCCCCCCGGCCTCAGTTCAGAGACTCCATCGCCGACTTCATCAGCACACACGCCCTCACCTCCACGGACTACATCCTCCTCGGAGACTTGAACTTCCACCTCGAGAACAACAACGACACCAACTCCACCGCCCTGATCGACAACCTCAGACAGATCGTCACAACACCCTCCCACTCTGCCGGCCACACGCTTGACCCCAGCATCTCCACAAGCTCCCACGTCTCCTTCAGCCACACCACCGAACTCCACTGGGCCGACCATCGCTGCATCCACTTCACCTTCCGGAAACCCACCACGCACCAACGCGCCCAACAGATCCTCCACCACAGCTGGAGCAAAATCAACAGCAAAGTCCATCTAAACACCGCCCTCGCCCGAAGCCCACCCGCCGACCCCGCAGCCAACAACCTCAGGCGTTGGATTGACGACTGCGCCAACACTCTCGCCCCAATCAAGAAACCCTCCATCAGACACACAAACAAGAAAGCCAGCTGGTTCTCCGCGGACCTCCAGACCTCCAAACAAACCTGATGAAAACTAGAGAAGAAATGGCACCGTGAACAGACACCGGAGAACGACGTAGCCCACAAGAACGCCATGCGCCAACACCAACACCTCATCAGATCCGCCAAAAGGACCTCCTTCAAGGACCGCCTCGACAACAACGAACACAACAGCAAAGAGCTCTTCAACCTTGTGAAGGAACTCTCCAACCCCAGCTCCAACACCAACGACATCCCACCATCACAAGATCTGTGCAACTCTCTTGCCACCTTCTTTCATCACAAGATCGCAGACATCCACGATAACCTGACCACCCCGACAGCCAACAACACCTCCGATCCCACAGCCACCACCCACAGCGACCCCCTGCTCACCTGGACTAACATCAACGACGACACCACCATCAAAATCATGAACACCATCCACTCCGGCTCCCCGTCAGACCCGTGCCCACATCACATCCTCAACAAAGCCAGCGCCGCCATCGCACCCCATCTCCGCAAGGCCATCAACATCTCCTTCGAGACTGTGACCTTCCCGGAGAGCTGGAAGCACGCAGAGATTAATGCCTTGCTCAATAAACCCAAGGCAGATCCGAGAGACCTCAAGAACTTCCGGCCCATCTCACTGCTCCCGTTCCCGGCGAAGGTCATCAAGAAAACCGGCAACAAACAACTGACCCGCTACCTCGAGGAGAACAACATCCTGGACCCGTCCCAGTCTGGGTTGCGCAGCAACCGCAGCAACCACAGCATCAAAACTGCCCTCATCGCTACCACCGATGACATGAGAGCCCTGCTGGACAACGGCAAAACCGCTGCCATCATCCTCCTGGACCTATCAGCCGCCTTCAACACGGTATGCCACTGCATCCTACGCACAGGCCTCCACAACGCAGGGTTCCGAGACAAGGCTCTGGAATGGACCACCTTCTTCCTCTCCGGCAGAACCCAGAGCTTCCGCCTCCCCCCTTTCCGTTCCGAAGCCTCCAAGATAATCTGCGGCATACCCCAAGGATCATTCCTCAGCCCGACATTGTTCAACAACTACATGGCCCCGCTCGCCCACGTCGCCAGACTACACGACCTCAACGTCGTGTCCTATGCCGGTGACACACAGCTGATCCTCTCCTTCACCAAGGACCTCCTCACCACCAAGGAATGAAAGCTGTCGCCGAATGGATGAAGAACAGCTGCCTGAAGCTGAACTCCGACAAGACGGAGGTCCTCATCCTCGGCTCCACCCCCTCAGCCTGGGACGACTCCTGGTGGCCGACCGCCCTGGGAACAGCACCGACACCCACCGACCACGCACGCAACCTAGGGTTCATCCTCGACTCAATGCTCTCCATGACCAAGCAAGTCAACGCCGTCTCATCCTCCTGCTTCAACACCCTACGCATGCTCCACAAGATCTACAACTGGATCCCCACCGACACAAGAAGATCGGTCACCCAAGCCCTCGTCAGCAGCAGGCTGGACTACGGAAACGCCCTCTACGCGGGAGCCCTGGCCAAACTGCTGAAACGACTACAACGCATACAGAGCGCTTCTGCCTGCCTGATCCTTGACATCCTTCGACACAGCCACATCACACCCCACCTGAGAGACCTGAACTGGCTGCCTGTCCACAAGAGGATCACCTTCAAGCTCCTCACCCACGCACATAAGGCACTCCACGACACCGGACCAGCATACCTCTACACCCTGAACCCCCAACTCCTCTCCGCCGACCACGCCCTTGCTATGTCCCCCCGCATCTGAAGAGCGATCTCCGGCTGCAGATTGTTCTCCTACCTCGCCACCAAGATCTGGAACACCCTCCCCATCCTCCTACGGCAGACTCAAGACCTACTAACCTCAGGAGGCTACTCAAGACCTGGCTATTCGAGCAGTAGCAGCACCCCGCACCCCATAGTGCCTTGAGAACCTCACGGGTGAGTAGTGCGCTCTACAAATTTCCTTGATTGATTGGATGGATGCAATAACAAATTTTCAAAACTTTTCCAACAATACTCCTGTCCTGGGTTTCCATAAATTCTCTTGGAAAAGTTTGTTAATTACTGATCTTGGTAAACCTTCACTTATGCGCCGGTGTAAACATGTTGGTGCAGATGTACGAAGATTATTCAAGCCCATTTATACTTCTTTGCTAATGTTCAATAAGTACATTTTATTTGGGTATGTATTTTTCTCTTTACAGACTGTGCAATTTGCATCACTGTTACACCGTACTGGTTTATTTTGTCAGAGGAAAAAGGAACAATTTTTGCAACTCTGCAACCTGAAATTACACATCATTTTGCTCTCAGTCAGATGCGCATGAATGATCTACCTTTCGCAAACAGACCGGGTGCAGTTCCTCGAATACAAGAGATTGCAAAAATCTCTTCTGGAATTAAAGTCGATACCCACAGCTATGAGCCAGTACTTTCCAAGATGGAGTTTGTGGACTGAATGGAAAATTACAGATTCCTGATCTAACAGCAGGATTCCTCCAGCCAGCCAAGCGAATCCTAAACCTTTACTACTAATGCAACCTACAGTACGAATGTACCTGGTCAGATTACAACACCTCCACACGCAATGCACCTTATGAAATCAAGTTTTGCAACTTCAGTGATATGACGAGGATGGACTGAAAGACACCGGGGACATCCGTTTACTACATCCCCACCTCAGGCTCTAGTTGAACGAGCCAAGCATAATAAGAAAGAAAAAAAAAACCAATACATACAAAAATAAAATCGCTCCAACTCAAATCATTCTAACACTTCTAGAACTGACACACGCACTGAAGCACACGTGGGCTGGTTCTGATAAACAAGGGAGAGTTTCTGGCACGCCTAAACATATTGCGACACAGACTCATCTCGCTGGTTTCGATGGCAAGCAGCTAGGAGGAATGTTGCAACCTGTGGCTCAGTTCCTTCCCTCCCACAGGGACCTTAGACCTACCTCCTGCCAGATATGGCAGAGTGCTGGAGCGTGCACCATCTCTGTGCACTGACAGATAAACAGCTGATTGGTCCCCACACGTTCTCCAGATCAGTAGGACATCACACTAGGATTACCGGGCTCTGTCTTTCACACCCATTTTGGATTCTTGTTGATGCTGTTGTCCCCTTAACTGACACTGGATGGAACATGATCTATAAAGTGGTCGCCATTTCAGAGGCGGCTCTTATTCTTCCACCCACTTACAGTTCTGCCTATCGAACGCCCGACCGCCTCACGAGCTCTTACTCCATGGGTCACCATCACTCCCAAAGAAGTCCTCTGGTGCCCTTTCCATCATGGGTCAATGGCCAGCTCACTGTCCTCAGACTCCTCTCTATCACTACTGATGCACTTTCTTACATCAGTCACTCGGAATAGTAATTGGTTATATTACCCAACAAAAGCCCCGGCATTTCGTAAGAATAAAATCTACACTGAATAACTTATGGTTCAGTTACTACACGGACTACAACACATACACCTTGTCCAATCTGTTGCCAAACCACGGCATTGCCTGCAACCAAACCAGTCACTGGATAGCGCCTCGTGCTGTGCGAGCGCACACACTCCTGTTCCCTAGCAAGGCCGCGCAGCGACACCGTGGTTGCTCTGACCAAGGCCAATGTTCACAGTCCCTCAGGTGAGCTGGTGCTGCCCAAGATCCCCTTCGCAATGCATAGGCTGAACCCTCACTCGGACACTTCGTCAGACAAAACAGTTAGAACTACTATGGAAAACTCTTATCCACCCACCCTATGCACCATGAGCCAAGGCACTGATTAACATATAAATGTATCATCCCTGCATGTAAGAAACTTCAGTCATTACTGGAATACCTACTCAAACTTAGCCAGAACAACCTTTGAACAAGTTTCTCCCATTCTCGCCAGTAACATTATTTTGCTCTCAAATCTACTTCAGCCCTTGATCCTGACAAACTCCTTACAAAGCAGATGATGCGGTAATATCTGTCATGAAATGTACTCATAATTAAAGTATTGTAACTATCTTGGGGTGGGACAGCCACTCCCGTTCAAAAAAAACGATCAAACCCTCACAAACCTTCAAATGTTTGTCAAATTACCAGCTTCTGGTGGTCGCTAAACCTTTGGAACAAGTTGATATGCTGGATGCACTATTCATTGATACTTCCTTGGAGACTCAGGAAGGAGTCTTTTGTTCCCTTGCATTCAGTCCTTGAGGGACTGACTCTGGGACAACAAGCAGTGGTATCACCACGGATTCCTCGACTAGATTTCACTTGATTGATCACTGTAATCCAGCAAGCATCCAGGATGGCACCCAAATGGTTCCCTCTTTTCTACATGTTTGGATCACAGTCAGCACCTCTCCCTAATCCCTACTCTCCCACCCTTCACCCCCGTCACCGGTCATGTCCCAGGGACTTCTCATCAGATCCAGAGATTTGACTTTCAGACTCAGAGGCAAAATTACAAGAGGACACCATAAAATAGCTGTTTTAATGTAGGACCAGTCCTTCTCCGTTTTGGCAGCAATACCTCCAATTTCCTTGTTCAGCCTTGTGAGTTCCAATCTATTGATCTGCTTCCGATATAATTCCAACGCACATGACTCGCAGCCCATACTTTGTCCAAGGGTGACTTGTGTTAAGGAGCATTGCCCTACCACTTGTGCAGTAAAAGAAGAAGGCACACCAAGCAGCTCAATGCTAAGGGCAGCAAGTTGCTCGCAGTGAAACAGCAGACACTGTTTATTTAGTGGGAGGAAGTTAGGATGGAGGGAAGGCTACTGCTCATGTCGCGGTCAAAGATTTACGCACCCTCAGGGCCCAAGTCAGTGCAGCGAAATCAGCAGTGGTGGGCATGGCCTCTTTCAGTCGTGAAGCCTAAGTCTGACCTGTGGCGCTATTGGCTGTGGCCCAGGGTGGAGTCAGTAAAGCTCCAAAAATAAAGGACATGGTGAAGGGCTCCTATTGTATTGGAGTGGACTGGGTGGTGATGAGGGGGCTAGGTTGAGGTCGGAGCCCGGCAGCTTGTTCTGGCCCTTGAAGACTGGTCTCAAGGAGTGTAGAAAACGTGCAGTGGGATGCATGAGAAGCTGCTACTCTCAATTGTGTTGCTAGAAGTGAATAGATCTCTTTCTTCCTGCCAGAATCCAACATTTGTTTTCTCATGGTGGACCTTGGGGCAAAAATGCAGGACTGCTGGAACAGCAGAAACTTTTCAGCCCACCAGTTGCCATCCCTCTGACTGCCTCATATAGTTCCATGGGGCTGGGTCACTATTAGTGCGACAGATGGGCCCACACATCCCTTCACCACTTCAGGATTTCAAAAGCTTTTTATAGTTCCAGAGGTGCTTGAAACTTTACTTTTCTCAGCAAAAATAATCCCGATACATTCTGGTTTCACAGGACCTGTGAATTCGGATATCGCAATATGCTGACTTTGAAGACATATTTGCCAAGTTGTTACAAGTACTCTTTTCTCTTTTGGATAAAGATAGCAATCAATGAGAAGATGCTCTGAGACAGAAGCATTCGATTTACTAAACCATTTCTAAATGTAAACACAGAAGGCAACAAATGGTAGTGTTTGTTGTAGGTCAAAAAATTAGGAGCCAAATGTTAATTCACTTTGCTGATCATGTTTTTGTTTTCAAATAAAATTAGGCTGAAGTTGATTCAAGGGCAGGCACGGTGTTCCATGGTAGCATTAGGTGGATAATCTGCACTGATATTTACAACAGGACTTTTACATAGATCTATCAGTGTGGATTCAAGCATAAGCCAGCATTTCATCCATCTTTCAAATGCACTTCACCCTTTCCAGGCAGCATCCAGTGCAGACTTTCGTACTTGCCCTTCGACACAAGTCAATGCAATGACACCGAGAGGGATGGGAATTGCCAGTTTAGCATTGTTGATCACTGTGGGCTAGGGCAAAAGTAACAGATCACGACCTAGTAACGGGCAATGGATAGGGTTAGCCACTGTTGTAAATCTGCGTTTGGGGGAGTATAGCTCAAGAAGACCAAGAAGAGACCAGCGGGCATGAAATATTAAAGTATAGGAGTCTGACCTATGAAATGGACCACTTGAACTATTCTTTTTTCGGTTTTTGCAGGAAGATTTCTTGCTACTTAAATTTTAAAAAGAATAGTTTTTCCCTACATTTACACGCAGCAAGAAAACCTCTGCAAGACCCTCCTTCACTTAAGACTTGCTTGCTTGTTCAGGGTCCGGCTCTTTTAGAATCCATCAACCGCACTAGACTTTGGCAGGATTGGAATTAAACCCTTACTTCCAGCAACTGTCAAGCTCAATACAGATGATATTGAAGGATTGGTGATCAACATTATGAACAATCCCGGCAACCCTTGGAGTGCACTGGGGATTTTTCCAGCTCATGTCTGCGGCAATGAAAACGTGAACTTTACTCCTGGTCATCTCTTGCAGGCCAAATCAGGGCTTCAATCAGATCAGCGGAGCCTCACAGAAATATCTTACTGATCTCACCCAGAGAATCAGTATTCACAGTTTTCCTGGGTTATTTCCGTTTCTCACCCCTTCTTTGGACCTACTACTTTACCTGAACTAACACTTTGCCCTCTGGAAAGTACACACTCACACAATGTAGAACAAGGTCACTAACTTCTACACATCAGCCACCTTACATGGACAAACAAAGCTCCAAGTCATCAGATGACCATTATAAGTATGGCTTCCAGCAGATGGGTGTAGATTAGCCCCGGGCACTGGCACCCCACGCTATGCTGCCTTGTACTCCAGCTAACCTGACGCTCCAGCACTGGCGGTGAATCTCTTCAGCGTCGCCCTGCTGGACACGCGAGCCTGGGGTCATACCTCTGTTAAGGAAGGGGGCTCGTCCAGTCCTCTGTATCCTTTGCTCTAGTGTGGTGTGCCCTCATCCAGAATTCCCGGGGTGCTCTTTTAGTAAAGCATGCCGCCCCACGGACAGGACCCAGCTTTGGAACACATTATACTCTGCAGCTGCCACCTCACACATTTAGAGCAGAAATGCAAAGGATCGCGTGGACGTGCATTGCTTATGGACTCAGTATAGTTTTCAACTTCATGAAGTAACTAACGACGCCTCCTTGCGCAGCAGTCCCCAAGGGATGAGATGGAGTGCGAAAACGAGCGCGCTCCTTCGACTGAACCGCACGGGCAGGTTTTCATGTCACCCTCTTCCAGTCCCCGGGGTGAAGCACTGAAGCATCAGGAATGGAGAATAAGAGGCTCAGTTCTTGCATAATTTTTACCCTGGGGGCTAGCCGCAGTC
Organism: Triturus cristatus; assembly: GCF_964204655.1. Taxonomy (NCBI): domain Eukaryota; kingdom Metazoa; phylum Chordata; class Amphibia; order Caudata; family Salamandridae; genus Triturus; species Triturus cristatus. Next base: position 458,633,927 of record NC_140590.1, on the reverse strand, counting down.
TAAGAGCCATTCGGGGTCTGTATGCTGCCTCCTATGCAAGGGTTTGTATCGTCAAAAGGGCTCTTCGTCACAATTACTCAGAGTATCCGTAGGTGGCCCCAGCAGATTCGATTAATGGGTATTGACGTTTTAAATGCAAAGATAAAACGTAATGCGGCTGCCCGCGCGGTATTGTTTTCACTTCCTTTCGCCCGCGCAAGATTCACAGCGCTCATTATAGGGATGACAAAGGGTCGACTGCCGTGGGGGAGATAAGGGAGTCAAATGACTAGGCCGGTGAAGGTGACAAAATATGCTTTAGTGCCGCAGTGGCCAGGTGCTCTGGCATTTGTATTGCGCTACTGTCATCTTCTGGACTCGGAATGTTTCACATAAATTGTGAAATGATTTGACAGCAAGGAAGGACAAGCACGCTCTGAAGGGGAAAGAAAAAAAAAAAGATGAGGAGAGGAGGAGGCAGCAGGGGGAGGGGAGGGAGGAGGGGGCCTGCGCCTGTTTCCCTTGTGGGAGCGAGCCGGAACCATATGTTTGTAATTAACACATGGTTTGAAAGCTCGCCTCCGCAAGGGAATCGCCAGACGTGCATGCGTTGCCATTGGAAGCAATGCAATGCGTGCACGTTTTTGGAAGCAAAGCTGAAGCAATTGCCAATGTTCTTTTCCTATGCAGCGCATGCGCGCTGCGTGGGAGAGACCTAAAAAAAAAAAGCATTGGCATAGCCAATAGGTCTCGCCTTTGGGACCTTATAAGTGTTTAGCCATGCAACAGTTGTATAACTAAATACTTATGAGGTCCCAAAAGCGAGACCTATTGGCTATGCCAAGCGGCCACGAAAGTGATCGCGATCAAACATCAAAGCGGCCGTGCGGCAGCGAAAGTAATCGCGGCATGTGTGCGGCGCTCGCGCCCATGCACTGTAGCTCTAGGCTGGCCTGGTAGCACTTTTTGGAGCCCTCTCAATAAGTCCCGCCAGACCATCGCATGCACTGGGTCAGGCGAGACCTAAAAAAACCAAAGCCAAGACATTGATACAGAGTTCCACCCACAAATGGTTGGTAAAAAGAAGTCTGCCCCTCCCCACCCCACTCAGCATGGCTAAGGGAAGGAGGCTGTACGGACAGTGCATGACTGGGTCTTTCAAAAATCAAATATATTTCTGAGCCTAAGAATGCGTTGGAAAGTTCAGTCAACTGAAGTTGAAGGAGGCTACATTGATGGTTCAATGATCGAAAAAAGCATCTATGGTGCTTTATACACTTCTACAGAGATGGGCTTACCAACAATTCAGGTAGAAAAATGCCTGCTTAGTTGTTATTTGAGATATTGGGATGGTTGCATGACTGTGCAACTAAGAAGCACAGTCAATAATATTACTACAACAGCAGTGCCCTGGGGTGATCAGTGAGATATGAGGTTAAGACACTTAGTGGGTCTCTCTATGGAAATGCACAACCCACCTAGTGAGATCAAGGCCTATGTGCCATTCACCCATGCCACACTGCAGCAGAAGTGTGACGGCGAGGAGCAGGCCGCTGTTGGTTGGAAGCAGAGAAGGGCCATTCAGCATCCCTCTTTTTGCTACACATAGGGATTCCTGCTCATCTTTACACACACACACACACTTCACCATTGCCTTTGTTCCAGGTGACATTTGGCACAACTTATCAGGTGATCCTACGTCGATGAGCAGCACTAATGATAAATGTGGAACGTGCTGCATGAAGAAATTTGGGGTGGTAACTCCATGCTCCATCCATAGCAGTTGTGGAGCTGTCCCAAGACACAGGGCCCAGAAAGGGGTCGGTGTAGTGATATTGAACTTGAATCCAGAAGTAAAAGTAAAGTTGCCTGATGTGGATATCCACCTGGAAAGAAAATATGCTAGAGGTCAGCAGAAGTGGATGCTGGGGTTACAAATGCTATGGGCAAAGACCGTAGATGCTCACACTTAATAAGTGTAGGTTATTGTCTGTGAAGGAAAGATTGCTGAAGTTCACATTCGCTCCAATCATAATGTACCTTTATGCTCGTCACACAAGAATGTGGTGTTAGTATATGTGGCTGGACAGGAGGTAAGTTTAGGGAATATAAATACAGCAAAATCGATGCCCACAGCAGAGCTATCCTGTAGTCATAGCTTCTGTAGTCATATCTTCACTCCAAGAATAGCAATTTTAGCTGTTCATCCCAGAGGTTACGAAAATATGTGCAATTGGTTAATACATCAAGAAAATTAGTTATTAGTTGAGGAGGATGTGAGCCGTTCCCAAGTAATAAGTACAAAATACTGTTAGGGCCAGCAGACAAGTTCAATGAATAAAACCTGGCCTCACTCCCTGCTAGCTATGGTACAGAGCAAACTGGCTAAACTTAAGGAAAAGTGATTAAAGTATTTAACAGACCCAAACAATTAAAAAGTCAAAACAATAAGAATTCCACAACTAGTTTCCAAAAGTAGAGAAAATTTAAATTAGAGGAACAACACTAAAACGATTAAAATTCAATAAGTGTAACTGTCTAAATGAATTCATAAAATTTTAGGAGGAAAAATGACAAGAAAAATCAAACCATTAGTCAAAAGTCACTGTTTGTGGTTGATCTGGATGTAGGTGCGATTTCAGGGTGATCACGATGGAGCAGAGATCTGATGCCCCATGCCGGGTTGCCTGGGTCAAAGAATTTACCTTCTGACTTGGATGAAAATGGAAGTCAAAATCCTCCAGCAGTGCAAAGCTACAGGCTGTATCTGGCAAACTCCTCTAGAGGTCAGATAGCCGTTAGAAGAAATCTAACTAACGGTGACTATTAAAGTTGTCAGGATCTACCTTTTTTAATCAGTACTTAGAGGCAAGAAGGAAAACGACTGACTTCACGGATATTGCAAGGAATTCAGAATTCTGCCATTCAGAAATTGTGGTGGGTCGACATGCAGCTGGCCTCCTTCCCAGTATAAGGTGTTTAGAGTTAGCCACCTCAGTAGTGAGCGACTGGCAGATGGGCCTTACTTGGCTTCTGCTGCTTAGTTTGATGCTATGCCAGGGAGGCCAAAGTAATCATTCCAACCAAGAATCAATATATCCTTGGTACCCATCACACTACCAGAGTCCTAGTTCTCATTTTACCCCCCCCCCCCAAAAAAAAGATGTAGGTGCCAACATTTATCATTCACCCATGCCCCTCTTAGAATGGAATACACAGAGTTATGCTCCCTTTGAAATGGCATTATGATCAGGTCAGAAATCTATCATATACCCGCTCCCATACGAAACCTGTATGGCGAAGAGCTCTGAGTGGCCCAATCCCTTCTAAAAGCCTTTTCCTTGGGCATGAAATTCCACCATCCACACTTTTGCTGACGTCTTATCCATGGGCACGGGATTATGTTCCTTTTCTATAAAAATAATCTTAGCAACGGATTTAGAGGGCAATCCTGAAAGATTAAGAGGTTATCACTGCTACAATAATCAAAAGAGACCCGGGTCCATAAGTAAGTCATCAAGAAGTAAACGTTATCCTAGAAGGACTTCTTCTGGGAGTTATCGATTGCATTTTCAGTGCATTCCTGGTTTCCAATAAATACCTGGCATGGAGAAGTGCTCGACAATTCTCCTGTGAGGTAGCTTGCATTCTGGATACCTCCCCCATGAGGAGTGTTGAGTCAGATTCTCTCTGGCAAATCTTTAGGCAGCCTAGGTTTTAACTGCAGAGAAAGTAGCATTAACAAACAACAGCACCGAGGTGAAGCTCAGGCGGCGACTGTAAACTTCCTAGGATATGGTTGGCAGTGGGAGTGTGTGACAAACTACATTCGCTCTGGGGAGCAGTGGAATGCCTTTCATTTCCACTCCCGTGGCTGCATGCCACACTCTGCAGAAGTCTGCCATAAAGAAGGGATGCGAGTGTGATGCCCAGTGCATAAGATCCCATAAAGAACAACAGGATACCCTTTGCCGCACAGTCTTCGTGAACCACAAAGGTTTTACATGGAGGCTGCAAGGCGCTTTGGAATCCGATTGCTCCGCATCCAACTAACGGATGTGTCACGGGGAAAGTAAACCAATTATGAGGCCAGAGCTCGATTAGTGGTCTGGAAAGGTCTGCACGAGTGAGGTAGAAGAAAAGTTGTCCAGTGTGGACTTGACAACCATCATGTACACTGAAACATACAGATTCTGTCGATTCTCATGCGTTCCTTGGTGGTAGTTCCGGCTTCAGTGAGGCTTTCAACAGCATGGCGAAACGCCAATGACTCATGTAAAAAAATACTGGATTCTCTGTACACTTTCCAAGATGTCAAATATTAAATGAAGCAAGTGAGAAGATGGGGGGGGGGCAGGGGTATTATTCTACACATTCAACGAAGTCTTCTGTAAATTATTCTGGTTAAGAAATTTCGGACGGGTAGGGGCAGTGGCTTTTTGCTTAGCTAGCAGTTTCTTGGACACCCTGGACCTCAACCTTCATGGAAGATTCCCGAGTGTTCTTACACATAGCACACCACAACACACTCAGAAACCCACATGGTCAGACTCATTTAATTGGCTTGGGGCTAAGATGGTATTATCTTAAGTAAATACTGAATGCAATAGAACGAAGGACGCTCTGCGAAATCACTACCCAAATATTGATATAGCAGATGTTCAATTTGCACTGAAGGGATTTTCAGTCAGTGAACCTTGAGGTTGCAAACTCTGCATTCTTTGACTTATTTTTTTTTTAAACAAGGCTTCGCCCTTAGTTTTAAGGTGTTTGCACTTTGGCATTAAAGAACGAATATGTCAAACTTACATGTGCACAACATCTTTCCTGCATGCAACGTAATTGTATGTCAATCATATAAAAAGTGACAGAATAAATGTTTCCAAAAATTCTAACCACTAGCAATCACCTGGTGTAAGATTCTAACTTTTCTTTTCTCCCACTTTGCCACTCTAGACAAAGGCCCACCTTATGCAAGTTAGCAGTCCCCCTGGTCCTTACTAGAACAGTACATCCTTGTTACGCCTCATCAGTGAGGTAGATCTTGGATCCTATTGGACCGTGAATGAGGGACGTCTGGGCATACCCATGGCCATTTATTGTGTGCCATTAAATCACACAAAAAGGCGATGGGAAAAAGTAAAGTTGACTCTAACCACTTTAGTGTTCCTGGGGTGTAAACATATATAGTGTAATTGAAAAAAACAGGATATCTCGCTGTAAAAGAAGCATTGGAAACATATTTATCTCCAATGCTTCTTCTACAGCGAGATATCCTGTTTTATTCAATTACAATATATTTTTTGTTACACATACTTCTGGAGAGTATTTGCTTCTCCCACGGCTCATCTCCTCGATTACTGTGCATTTATTCTCCTTATGGATACCTCCTTTTTTATGTAATTTGTTATCATCTTAACTAATCATACAATAAAGTTGAATTGTACTCTATCCACTGGTCGGTGGTTAGACTTTTTGCAAGCACTTCCCCCATCACCTGATGTGTGGCTCATCCAACCCCATCCATTACACCGGAGGTGGTTTGAAAGTGTTTAGTAATGACCATACACCTAACACGAGAACAGCAGAGAATCCTATAGTAACCAGCAAATGTAAGCCGAGCACACCCCAACTCCCACCTTTACCCTTCGCCCAACACACTGCTAAGTGTGGAGTCCCAAGGCACAACAAAAGTACAGCTCTGACCACCCATGCACAAAAACTATTCCCGCGTGGGCCAGCAGCAAGCACAAATCCTTCCAAGCAAGCACGCTTCAGCGCCCTGCAAGGGGCATGAGGCGCTATACGGAGCAAACACAAAACTACACAATTGAGGTTGTGCTCTTTGTCAATTTGAGGCTACTAGGTCACAATTGCCAGAACTGACTGGATGGGGCGACACAACCCAAACTGGATCGACCTGTTCGTTTGATCTTCTGCCAAGTAATCACCCCAATGGTTTCAAAACAAGGCGTGGCTGCGGCGTCTACTGACCACAAATAAACCATAAAATGAGATACTGTTTGTTGGCTTAAAACACACGTCTCGTAGTTCTGTTTCTCCTACCTAAAACCAAAGCAAACAAGAGCCACCTTCTTACCTCGAGTAAGGACGCAGTCCTCTGAGCCAAAATAAATTAAAAAACACAAAGACAGCTGCTTGAAACGATGTTATACCACCCAGCAGCCTATGGAATAACAGACCTCGCTGCCCCGTTTATGGTGTTAGAGGTGGGTGACGTTGAGCCACTTCGCTCTCGAATACTTAGTTTTCTTTGCCATTACACATTCAGGACTACAAGTCCCAGAATACAAATCACCGAGCTACAGCGCCGGGAATGGCTGCATGTCCACGAGTGCTGCTCTCGAGCAGTACTCCTCGTCTGGTCATCCCAGATATAGCATACCTTACGATCCATCCCCGGCTCGGATTCCAGATACCTGGTTGGTGTTTTCTCCAAGATAGATCCTCAATGACCGCAGGTCAGGTTTGAGTAGAAGTCGCTTGACCCGCTCGTGAACCATCACACGCCGCCAAACTGCGTCTTGTTCCGTTTGCGATGCAATTCTCACAGCTCAGCCAGACTATGGCACACTTGATTATGTAAGAGAAAGTAAAGAAAAAAATCCTAACCGGATGTGCCTCCCGCGCCTGAAATTAGAATTCTTCAGATCTCTGCCAAGTGGGAAGTGTTTTACATCTCAAACAGGCGGGGACGCTTTGAAGAAGGGTTCACAGTCACACGACATGAAGGGTGGAGGGCTAATTGGCCTCTGTTGCCGAGTGTGAAACAGAAGTCACAACATATTCACGAACAAGCGTAACCCACAGGTTCTTTTAATGTTTTACGGCCTACTGTTCCCCAGTGCTCGAAGCAGCAGCAGGAACCCCGGGGGCACGTCGGTCATCCAGGGAACTGCTGCTGTAAAGAGGTTCTTTGCCCAGAGCACCCACGACACATCTGCTAGGAAAGAAGGGCCACTGTCATTGTCTTTGACCCCCACGACCCGCCCAGCGGAAATAGAAAATGCAGTTTATTTGAATTTGCTACCTGCAGAGAGCTCGGAGGGCGCCGTGGCCATGCTTCTCACACCAGCCTGTCTTCCTTTGACCAAGGGATGATGACGAACTGGTTGTCCAACCTGCTCAGGGCGCTGAGCTCCAGATGCCCCATTGAGCCTTCCTCACAGAGGAAGATGGGAGAGTCTAAACGGGGAGAAATGCTGTTGTTGACGCGCCCTGGGGGAGAGCAGTAGAGAGGTTCCCCGGGAAGGTTGGGAGTTTCCAGTGGACCGGGTCCAACATCTAATGCCACCTCCTTCTTCCCTGCAGCCGGAAGCGAGGTCTTCCTCCTTCCCTTCCTCTTGGAGAAGCTCTCTGAGAACTTCCGGGCCAGTTGCATGAAGCTGCTCCGCTTGGCGATCACAATTTCCTTTTGAAGATCCTCCAAGGAGACCTCAAGGTTGCCGGAGTACCAGGCCAGCCACCAAAGCAGGCTGAAGAAGACCACAATGCCACCGCTGTAGATGAGGAACTCCCCAAATGTGCGCCCGTCCAGCTGCAGGTTAGCGAAGATGCCAACAAGTATCAAAGCGATGCCCCCCAGGTCAAAGATCACTGCGAGCCAGAAGAGGCCCGCGCACCTCCCACAGCGCATCCGGCCGGTGGCCATGGAGGCAGGAAGTCTTTAAAAAAATAGTACAGAATGCTTGGTATGATGCAGCGAAACCAAAGCGCAGCCCCTCAGAGAATGTTTCCACCTGGAAAATAAGAAAAGAACACAATATGTAAAAGAAACAGAACTAAATGCAAATCACTTTAGAGGCCAGTAAAAAGATAGCTCAACTAAACTAGACATGCCGCCTCAGACATTGGACTAAGCTTGATTAAGTGATTGACGTATTGAGTTCTCTCATATTTTTTCACTGTGAATTCTGGCGTTTGTGGTTGTGCAATTACGATGGCAAACGCGACATAAGTACTGAGAAAAACAGTAAACCTCGCCAGGGACATCCACTGGCTTTGCCAATGTTTTTTTTTTGTTTCTTTTAAACACACCTAGATGGCAATCGCCAATGCAGGCCCATTCGCAGCAGCCATCAATGTTGTTATACTTTAAGAAACTATTTTCAATGATGCCTGCTGTCATGACGCATGCATGCGTTCCATCTTGGAATAATAAAAAATAAAAAACACATTTATTTTTATAATTAGCCTGGCAGATGCAGCAGCGTGTGGCGTTTAGAACATGAGATGGAGGGAGGTAAGGGTGTGCAGGATGTGACAGAGTCGGTTCGAAAGTAGTCCCTGGTCTGCAATGCAAGCTCTGACATCAGTAGTCTGTCACTGACACCATTAGTGGGAGAGTACATGCCATCCCATCAAAAGGCTCCGTGGGCAGGACAAACAATAGAAAATGCGATAAATCAGAAGCAGGTAAATGGGATATGGCCAGAAAAATATCCAATCATGAGCAAGAAGCTGAATCAAAGACTGCTCTACGTTCAGCAGATGATTAACTATTAAGGATAGCAAAATGGATACATGAAATACAAAAGTGTTGGGCCATGGACCTTAAATATTCAGAATTCCCAGGGACTTCTTCACATTTTCTGCTGATACCCTAATAAAGGAGTCGATGTGTACATTATACATTTTTCTGCAACGCACAACCCTGGAACTAAAATCTAGTCAAAACTTACGTTATTCTTTAATGATACAAGGAAAATCTGCATAATTGGAACAATCGTACATGTGTTTTTACGAATCCTTGCTCTGTTAATCCACTTGATTCTTTGAGCTGGGCTAGACTACAACTCCCAGAATGCTGGGTCTGAGGAAGATGAAAGCCCGGGCTGTAAACAAAATGGCACTGAGTTGACTGGTAGCTATTTTACAAAGACTGAGTGCCTCTCTCGTTTTTTAATCAAACTGCGTTCGATGGGCCTAGAACGAATTCATCCCCTTTATTTATAATTTAAAAAAAACAAAAAAGCAAACAAATACGCGAATCTTAACTGAATGTTTAAATCGGAATCTAAAAGCGGGGGAGACCAATGTTACGCAAATGAGTTCTACCTCGATTCTAAGGAGAAGTTCTTATGACAGAGGACTTTGGAGTGGGGCGTGATTTGCACACTGTGATGGACAATCACTATTTACACAAGTGAATTTTACCATGTTATGTAATTAAAAGAGGACAAGAAAATAAACCATGTTGGAGTATAAAGATAATGCGCCTCTGCAAACTTGTACATCCAGAGTTCCACCAACAAGTGACATTTCTCGGTAAATAGTTGTTGGCGTGTATGAATCTACTGGGTGTGTGTCATTTTTAAATCGTAGAACTCATTAGAAAAATAAATACGCGATCACACCTACAGCAAAATGCTTGCTAGAGTGGAAAGGATCCAGGAAACAAATACGCAAATAGTGTTTGCAAACGGGGACACGGTAAGAGTAAAAGGGGGACCATTTCACAAACTGGGCGGCAAACTTTTCCCCCACACACAAAGGCATAGTCAGGTGAACACGGGCAGACAGCAACTACTGTATTTACAAATTATTATAAATGAATCTCCCTCTCTTGGGCAGCGTGGGCTCGGCTGACCCTTGCAACTCACCTGGCTCAGAAACCCGAACGTTCATCCATAAGCGATGAAATTTTAAGATGTCTCCCTCCAGTCGACGGACCCGAACTCTTTCTGTCGTGGAGATACATCTTGGGCCTGTCCTGTCCTGGAGGAATCTGGGATTTCCCCAGGTACAGAGCGGTCTGAGGTGAAACCCCGCCCCAGTGGCGCTCTCTCAATGGGCCTCAGCCCCCTCCCCCAGGAAGGCGTGACGCTCAGGGTGGGGCACCGGTCTGGTCTCCTGGAGCGGGATGCAAGTTTTGGGAAGTGTGAGGGGATGAAACCTTTCTCTCTCGCAGCTGGACTCAGCTCCTCGCAAATATGGGCGTCTCGCCAAACACGTCTTGGTAATTAATGCTGGCACAAATTCCACGCTAGGGTTTGTACGAGCACCCGCTCCATATCTCTGCTGTAATTAAGACGTTCACCCAAGTCTGAAAGATGCTAATGAAATGGATGTGTTTGAATCACGAGGGCTGTGCAGGGCGGAATCCGAATGCCAGCACGTCCCTACCTTGCGAGGGCCAGTCTGGCCGGGCACTTCTCAGAAAGAATATATACATTTAGAGAACAGTCGGGGCACTTCTGAGAAGAGCCGTTTCACAATTAATGGGGCATAACCGGAATGCCTCAGTAGAGTCGCTTTACAATTCAGGTGGCAGCCCTGGCCTTTCTCTAAAACTGGCCCATGTTCACAGCGCCGGCCTTCACACAGAAGCGCCCTGGGCGAGCCTAATTTGGCACACACGCTCACCCGACTCCGACTTCTTTCATTGTCTTATGTACTGAAACGTCAGAGGAGTAGGAGGAAATTGATGAGGGCAAAACAAGGAAAACAAAAGTCAAACAAAGTATGAATAACAGCCTTCTGAAAAAAAAGTGTTTAAACACACATTTCCGTTTTCTTTGGACCCGAGTCTAGAGAGACTGATGTATGGCGCTCGAGGGTGACACCCTGAGCGAGGGCCCCTCCCACATGCTAAAGGCGGCTTGGTTCATATGGCGGTAAGGCTGGCTCGAATCAGGGTCGGATTGGTAAAGTGGGCAACGGTGCGATGGGCCGCTTATACCCGGTGCCTGTGCTGCTAAGATGCCGCCAGCGTCCCAGCAGGAGCCTGAGCGGCCTTTCTGGAGGCAGATTGGCCTCTGTTACCTCCCTTTTACCAGTGGGGCGGAGGTGTCATTCCCAGTCCCTGGCTGGGCCGGTCCATTAATGTATGCTGATTGGGCAGGGGGCTGAGCAGAAGGGGCCTCACTCATATTCAGGTGTGGTTCACCTTCGTGAACTAATCCATGCAGAGTCTTGGCAGCATTTGCATTCTTTTTTTTTTTTTATTTAAATCTCATTGCAGTTAAGAAAACATGGTTCTTTTAGAGACCCCACCACTCCTATTCATGATACTTAAAACACTGAAGCAGTGTTTTGTAGAAAGGCGCAACCCGCAAATGTGGAACGCTTTTTCTTTTTAGAGAGTCCGGGCCTATTTTTGAACCCAATCCAACCGTGGCTCGAATCCATGTTACTACTAGGTCACCATGTGTGGAGTCAGTGGCTCTGCGATTCAGATGCACAACGACCATTGGCCTACAAGTGATTTAGCACTGCCCTCCCATCAGTTTCCCTGGCGTCTGCTCATTGGGTTGAGGCTACTGGCTGGACACTTAGCCACATCTAGAGGTATTCCCTATAATGGCTGTTATAGCCCTGATAAGCTACTTGGTGTTATTACTTTCCATAATCGCAGGCTGCCTTCCTGTCTCATATTATATAATATGATCATTTCAATGCCATAACTAAAAACCGTGACAGCAGGGGTCAAATATACCATCATCACATCCCACAACCGCCAAGAATTAAAAGGCAGGGGTATACAGCAGCACTTCACTTCAACATGTGAGCCACAATAAATTCCCATCACAAGGTGGTTAAAAGGCAATGCCATGCAAGAAGAAATTTGCCTTCCAAAGAAAAAGTCTATAAAAATACCACATTATATTGAATTTATAGCTTGCGTTGTAATTGAGTTTTGTCTAATGCTTGATGCTGTGAAGCCAGCGGTAGCCTCTCACTTCACCCCGGTGTGGGCTGTGAAAGTCATTTGTGGAGACCTTTTCCCTACCATCGCTCCCCTCTCCCTTGGACCCAGGATGTTCTGGTTTTGCTGCACTTGGCGGAAAACCAAGGCAGACCTTCGATGTTTTGGAAGCTTTTAGGGAGAGGAAAAGGCCGAATATTCTGCCCATGATGGGAGTCATGTGGGCAGCCGAGGCTTTCCGCCGCAGAGAGCATGTACCTAGGGTAGCTCTTGCGTCCTCCATGCTGCATCATTAGAGGAAGAGACGACAGAGGCCAAAAGAGCTTGCTGCTATGAGAAATACATGCATAGAGAGAAAGCATAAGGTACATAGACTTTTGAAGTGGATCTGGTCAGCTTATGAGTCCTCCGGATGTTTGTTTCGGATACGGGGACCTACAGGCATTTTTGGCTGCTTACCTGGTAAGCACATTGGCTTACCGTCTCGCTTCTTTTCACCTTCTACTGGTTTTGCCTTCTTCCGGCTCCACCTTTGACTAGAGGCATGGCTCTGCCGAAAACCAAGAGGAGGTCGCGCTGCCAGTGTCTCAACGACTGATGGACTGGCAGGGACTACAACGGCTACATCAGATGACTCTCTTCCTGGAGGCCAGAAGTGTACCATAGCAAGAGGGGGTCCTTCTCATGTCGGCAAACCAATCTTGAAATTGCTACAATCAGGTAAAGCTGCGGACCTCTTGCATACTGGGGGGGGGGGGGTATAGGAACTTTCATCCGAGTCTGTAATTATTGAAACACTGCTGAGTCTGGTTACCCCGGTCGGGAAAATACAGCTGAGAGCCAAGAGGCGTCCTTGTCAGAATGCTTGGTGCTTTCAGGGTTGACAGAGGTGGCAGGAAGCCTGCAGGAAAAAACAACAATAAAGAGCTATTTTGCTACAAGTTAACATGGGGCATGCACCATTTGAAGCTAATAACAATGTTGCACATAAGGTTGACTCTTCTGAGGCATAAGTTTTAGCTGCGTTGTCAACACCCCGGCAGTCTAAGGCATTACTAAGCTCACTGAAAGAAGGAGACGCTAAGGCGGATTGCTCTATTTTAGAAGGCTTATTGGGAACTAGACTAATTGGTTCAAGTGTTTTGGATTGCAAAGAGCACATGGTAACCGAGGGCACAACCACTACCAGCATCCATTCCTTTGAGCCGAAAGAGGTACGGGAGCTTGAACAAACTATGGGGATGACGTGTGAGGCTCAGGTGGCAAACAACAGCCTTATGTTAACTGTCAGTCTCTCTCACGGATCCCGCAAAAATTGCAGAAAATGCACATCTAGCGGTAAGTCCTTCTCCAGAGAAAAAGAAGAGTAAAACTAATCCATTAAAAACTTGAAAAAGGCTACTGATCTCTACGGTAGCCAACGACATATGGATGCCACTACACGTACAAAGGCCGCCTTTGATGGCAACCCCCTGATTAAATGTGTCAAATCTAAGGGAGAAGTGAAAGCTATAATATCCCAACTATTAGGCTCTGGACAAGGAATTGGATCAGGCTCAGACCTAAAGTCTATTGCTGACCCTGGACGTAATGATCTCTCTACTAATTGGATGCAAAGCTCCAACTCCTTGGGTATTTTTCCATTATCAGGTTTCTCTTCAGTAGTAATGGAGACTTCTGAAGCTGAAACCCCTGAAATGATCTTATTGAATGGCAACCTGGACACTAAGGAGCCTCTGCTCTCCCTAATTCTTTAGGCACTGCAAGATCAAAGAATGGAGGCACAAGACCACTATGCGCAGGTTAGGGCAGATAATTTTCTATTCAGCTGTCTTTAACAGAGGTAACTGGTAAGGTGGCATCACTCACGCGTGATATATCCTAGTTACAACAACAGATTGTGGGTACAGAGGAGACTACTACTTTAACAACCAGGACAGTCATGCATGATAATCAATTATTATTTTTGCAGGCAAAAGTTGAAGACTTGGAACATCGGCAACACCCCAACAATTTAAGGCTGTTTGGGGTCCCAGAAGGAAAAGAAGGTTCCGATAGCCACGCCTTTGTAGTGCAACTATTCCAAAAGGCCTTCCCTGACCTTGCAGCTTGGGATTGGGACTGTCAAATACAACGTGCCCATAGATTACCAATACTTCAGAATAAGACTAGCTCAAGATATTCCATACCACTGCTTATGTTTTTTTGGTAATTTCTTACCGAGACAGGCTATATCTATTATAGCTCATCCTCACATTCCTATATTGGTCTGCTCTTTCTCTATCTTCATTAAGCCGGACCTGTGCAAAACCACTATGGACAGACCCTGGAAGCTGTGGAAGCTCATCATTGATACATTAAAAGCAGAGGGTGCACATGTTTTTCTACAAGAACTGGTGTGCCTTAAGGTCATAAAGGATGGCCATTCTCAGATTTTTCATACAGACTTTGAGGCTAATTATGTCTTAAGCCAATGGCAACTGATGGCCGACAAGACAAATTAGTAAACTATATTAGGCTATGGGATAACATTTTTATATATATAAATATATATTGATCCAGATCATATATCTAACTCTTCTTCATCCTCTTTTTCTCTATGCAACCATTTTCTTTTTCTCTTCTTTTCTCTCTCTTTTTCTCTAATGGGTATTTTACTATATGTGATGCAGTGTGGGGATGGAGAGGGGGGTACTTTGGGTGTGTTGCCTCCTTATAGCTGTAATTTCATCAGCAGCACAAAGGAGGGGTGATTCCTTTTTCATGACACGGGGTGGGGGTGGTGAGTCCAACGGGGGAATTGGGGGCGTAGGAAGAGAACATGTCAAAGGGGGCACTTACAGATGGATAAATATGATGGCAGGGGTTGGCATTAGAGAAGTCATGAGTATATATACGTTTGTTAACTACCTTAATAAAGATTTTGTGATGAGTCAGTACAGGGTGCTACTCAACGACTATGGTAACGCTACAAATTATGAGTCCAGTGGTGTTAATTACATGTATTGGCTGGAACATATCGGTCCTAAATATTGGAAGTAAACGCCAATTGGTGCGGCAGGAACTGAAATTGTATTGACCTCATATTGTGCTTCTTACTGAGACTCATCTGGCTTATAAAGACCGTGGTCTTTGTAAACATTTAGGCTACAAAACAATTGTATGTACATCTCAGAGTGTTTCTATAAGAGGAGTAGCTATCCAAGTGAACAAGCTATTTGACCTTAAAGTTCTTAAGGTATCTGCTGGTTATTGTGGGAGATAGGCAATTGCGCAGCTGGAGATCAATGGTATAAAATACGTGTTTTGTACTATACACAAACCCAATGTCGATCATCCTGCTGTTTTTGAATTTTTAACGTTAGAGTTATTAGATTGGCAGGGGGAGCTCCTAGTTATGGGGGATTTTAACTGTGTAATGAACTATGCCATTTATTCTACTAATCAAGCAGCTACCTAAAGAATGGTTAAAGTAAGGGCTTTGATCCTCGAACTTGCTCGGCTGCATTGTTTGAGAGATGCATGGGGGTCATTGTACCCCATACTCCCAGGTTACACATATTACTCTTCTCCACATAAACAATACTCTAGGATTGATGTGGCCTGGGTTTCTCTTTTTTAATTTTTTTATTTTTTATTGCGCAGCGCAGGAAAACAACAAAGCCAATACACAGTATACAGAATAAACAAAGTCCATGAACAGTAGATCAAAATAATTATAGAACAGCAAACTTTAGACAAAGATATACATATCCATAATTTCATTTCATTTATACAGATAGTGTAAAATATGCACAAAAAAAATAAGCAGGATAACCAGAAGCCTATAATAATTACCTTATTCAACCTGGCCTCCCAATACACAGGGCATTAATTATCTATACATATAATTTAAATTGTGCAAAATGTGCAAAATAAGCGACAGAAAAAAGTGCTTAGTGCTTACTACAATCACTAATTCAATAAAGTGCTAACAGATTTTTAAAGTGCTATAAATACCTATGTTAAAAATGTATCTAATTAAAATCAATAATAGGAGCCCAAATACTAAAGTGCTATGTGACATCGATAGATAAATCATTATCCCATAATTTCCAAGTTTTGGTAAACCTTTTTATTGCCCCAACTCTTTTTGCATAGGCCTCTTCATACCTTTTTATCCTTTGCATTTTATTCACCCATTTCAAGTATGATGGTATTTCCTCGGATCTCCAATTTTGGAGAATTAAGGAGCGGGCTACTAACGAGCAGATTGCCACGTAAGACTCTTCGGCGGTGGACAAGTCCATTTTTTTTCTCATCAAGCCAAAAAGAGCCACCTCAGTTTCAGGTTCAAGCTCTTTTCTAATTGTTAAACTCATTGCTGCAAAAATCTCACGCCAAAAAGCTTCAAGCTTCGGGCATGTATAAAAAATATGAAGCCAATCTCCCCCATTTTGAAGCTTGCAATGAAAGCATTTATTATCCACTTCCGAAAAGCGTCTATTAAGAACCTTCGGAGTGTAATAAGCCAGCCAGCAAGATAAAAAAGACATCCTTTTAAAATTAGCTGCTCTAAGAGCCTTACTTCCTAACTGAGCGATTTGTTCCCACTCCTGTCTCGTGAAGGAGCAATCAGTTTCACGAGTTATTTTACTAAGAATTTCTTCAACCAGCGGAGACTCTTTGCCCTGCCTTAATAGAGTATACCAGTTTCCCACACCTTTTAATTTAATTTTGTATACGGCGTTAATCAGAACAGATAATGTCCCACCTGTTGACATATTATATTTATTTATAAAGTTCAATATCTGGAAATATTTAAAAAAAACGGTTGCTAAACGATTATCGGATCTCTCTAGAACCTCCTGCCAAGTAATAAGTCTCCCTGCGACAAAAAAGGAACCCAGTTCACCTAGACCACAGTCCTTCCATTTTTTACATTTAGTGGAATGGATTTGGAGCCGTAGAGCCTTAGATTCTTCCAAACTAAGATAATAAAATCCACCAAACCCAGCTTGTTTAAAGAAGTACTGGAGTCTATCCGAAAAATCCCGAATAGTCTTATAACAGGTCTTTTTGGGTAGTTTAGCTGTTTTAAAAAAAATAGAAACTTGCGAGCCCGATTCCTGAATCATTCTGTCATAAAAAAACCTATCCGGCCACCCATTAGAATCTAATAATCGTGCTGAAAGATCGAGGACCCCCGCCAAGTAATAAGTACGAATATCTGGTAGCGCCAGCCCCCCTTGGGTTGTTTCTAACTGCAATATAGGTAGCCTGACCCTAGGTGCTTTTCGATTCCATACAAACACTCTGATCATGGACTCAATATCTTTAAAAAAATAGGAATTGATTTTTAGCGGTACATTAATAAAAAGAAAAACCAATAAAGGAAGAATCGACATTTTAATAAGTGCTACACGACCAATCAAGGTCAATGGTAAAGAAATCCATCCCTCCAACAATCCCTTAATTTTATCACGCATTGCTAGATAATTTAGATTAAATAGTTGCTCAAATTGTCCATAACATGTCATGTATACACGGCAGTGGTTTGTATTGTTTTTTTGTTGATAAAAAATGCAAATAAAAAGAATTAAAAAAAAAAATAGTTGCTCAAATTGACTAGAAACATAAATACCTAAATATCTAATAGGTTCTATTTTCAGAGCTTGTGATTTTAAATTGGATGGTAAAAAATTATGGTCCACATTCAAGGCAAGAACCTCGGTTTTATTTTGATTAATTTTATATCCGCCTATCATTTCATATTTACTAAATTCAGACAGGACTAGATCAAGATTTGATTTACCTGGTTGCAGATACAAAATTATATCATCCGCGAATAATTTTATTTTCGCCATTCCTTCTATTGGAGGTTTAATTTCTGGGTTGCCACGAATTCTTAATGCGAGCGGCTCAATAAAAAAAGTAAACAAAATAGGGGACAATGGACAACCTTGCCTGGTGCCTCGATTTATATCAATTACCCCTACCGTATTAGCGTTAATCACCACTCGAGCTTGGGCACCTTGGTAAATATTTTTCAACATTTCAATCACCCGGGCCGGGAAGCCAAATCTTTGCATTCCAAAAAAAAGAGCCTTCCAATTGACCAGGTCAAATGCCTTCTCGGCATCGACCATTGTGACTAAAGTTGGAATTTTATTACTAGTGACATAATCAAGAGCCTGAATAAAAAATCCAGTATTTGAGGCCATTGTCCTTCCTACCACAAAGCCAGCCTGGTCCGGATGTATTAGTAACTGCGCAATTGGAGTAAAACGTTGCGCCCATATTTTCATAAGAATTTTAAAATCAGTGTTAAGTAAGCTAATCGGCCTGTAAGAATTAACATCCTTATGATTCTTTCCCTTTTTGACAAAACTAACAATGATGGACTCCTTAAAACTCGGAGGGACATTGCCACCCATTCTAACAGCATTAAATAGTTTTGCCAAAAAGGGAGTCAACTCGTTCACAAAAACTTTATAAAATTCAATTGGAAACCCATCCGTTCCACAGGCCTTCGCCCCTGCTATTGATTTAATTGTGTCCACAATTTCTACCACCATAATTTCACATTCCAATTGATCTACCATTGGGTCAGACAAAATCGGAACATTAACTTCATCAAAGTATTTACGGATAAGATCTAAGCCTACCACAAAATTTGTAGAATACAACTGAGCATAATGTTCCAAAAAAACTTGAGCTATATCACTCTTGTCTCTGCTGATGTTTTGAGTCTTAGGGTCAATAATTTTAGAGATGAATGCGTTTTCCTGCTTTGATTTTGTCTGCCCTGCCAACATTTTTCCCACCATTTGGCTCTCCTCATAAACTTTCTGCTGAAAAGTTCTAGAACTATTAATTTCTTCAATTAAAAAAAATTCTTTAAGGGCTGATTTTGCTTTTTCTAGCTGAATAGCAGCATCTCGACTCCCCTGTGGCTGAGCGTCTTTTAAATTCATGGCATCACTTACCATTGGTTGAGTTGGTTAATCTTTATCCGTCTTTTTTTCGACAAGGCAGCTGAATGGGCAATTATCTGCCCCCGCATAGCTGCCTTAAACCCACCCCATACTGAAAAAATATCTGCAGTCTCTTCATTTATGCTAAAAAACTCCAAGATCCACTTTTTAGTTTGGGTAACCCAATTAGGATCTTGCAGGAGCAGACGATCCATCTGCCACCTGGATTCTGTCTTAATCCCCCCTTCAATTTCCAGTTTTAACGAAATAAGGGAATGTTCTGAAAATGGGTTAACCCATATCGTGGTATCTAGTATTTTCAAAGAGCGTGAAGAGAAGAAAAAATCAATCCGGGAGGCCGTATGAAATTGTTTAGAATAGCAAGTGAATTTCATTAACCTGGGGTTAAATTTACGCCATTTGTCAACTAATAAATATTCCTGCCTTATGACTTCCAAAACTTTCTTTGTTTGGGGTTTCAATTCTTTTTTGTTTTTATTTGACGTATCTTTTTTGAGATCTTGAATAAAATTAAAGTCGCCCCCAAGAATTATTTGTCCCGGAGTACCCCTAAGAAGCTCCGCAATCTTTTTTAAGGATGTAGCATCGTCTACTATTGGCCCATAATAATTTATAAAATTTAGATTTATCCCATTTAATCTAGCCTTGACCCACAACCAACGTCCCAGTGGATCTCTCCTAATTTGGCCAAATTCCCACGGAAGACTGCGGCAAAAATATATAGCGACCCCCCTTTTGGCCAACCCGGCTGAAGCAAAAAAAAACATGCGAAAAAAACCTAGGAACATACAGCTTGGGGTAGTTGGTTTTTAAGTGTGTCTCCTGAAAAAATACCACCTGAGGGGAGGAGGACACCAGCCACCTTATTAAGGCTCCATATTTAGATTTATTCAGTATCCCATTGACATTGATGGAAACAGTATCACAAATACTCTTCATAGCAACTTATATAAAAATACAGACTGCATACAACAACTATGAACATTTCCCATCCTGAATTTCTTAAAAAGAAAAAATTATACACTAATGTCCCTGCTTCTGCTCTTTTATCTATTTTAATTAGCACCCCCATCCCCTTCCCCATCCCCACCCCACTCAGCCCACCCTCCGGGGAGGTGCCCCACCACGCTATCCACCTCCACCTCACCCCTGCTAACTTAGAGGGTGCCATGGAACTGCACCCATCATGACCCACCACCCCACTACCCCACCACTCGGCAATAGATTACTACAAAAAAACCCATCAATTTTCTTATTTCCAAAATTACTTTAAATCAATAGCCTAATTACCTAGCCCCCATACCTATTATATCTTCAAGATCTATACACCAGGGGGAAGAGAAGAAAAGAAGAAAAAACCTACATCATCCATTAATTTCTTACGTAGCTGACATTCCTTTAAGACAATCCTGAGCATCCTCTAAATTGGAAAACATATGGAATTTCCCCTTGACTAAAACCCGGAGTTTAGACTGCTGAGCAATTGATGCCTGTGCACCTTGAGCCTTAAACAAGAAAAGCAATTTAACAAATTCTTTGCGTCTCCGAGCTGCAGTAGCGGACATATCTGGGAAGATTCTACAATTAGAGGTCTCATTCACTGGGAACTGTCTTTGTTGTATCGCTTTAGCCAGGATCTTCTCTTTTATCCGGTAATCTGCAAAGTTGACCAATATAGTACGTGGGCCACTCGTGCTTGGCAATGGATGAAACGGAACTCTATGGGCTCTAGTAATTGTAAGATCCCCCCCAAACTCGGGAAGTACTTTTTCTTTAATAAAGGATTCCACCCATTGCGATGTCTGGGCACCTTCCATTCTCTCGGGTAGCCCCACTATACGTAGGTTTGAGCGGCGGGAATGGTTTTCCAACTCCTCGAGCTTGATCTCTAACGAGCTCCTGTCCTTTATGGCCTCGCATACTTTAGTAGATAGTCCGGACATCTGATCCTCCAACTGAGAGATCCTAGATTCTGCTTCCTGTATCTTGACTGGTAGACAAGCTACCGCGTCTTCGATCTTCCCAAGACGGATATGAAGAGAGGCAATCTCATTTTCCTGCGACCTTTTCATTTCACGAATCTCTTCAAGAATAAGGTTAAGCAAAGTCTTAACATCTAATTGTTTGATGGAGCTTGTCTCTACAGGAACAGTTATTGTATTTTGGACTATATCTAAGGCCGGACCAGAAACTATATCAGATGCTGGAAATTGTATCATATCTGATGCCTTCTGACTATTATGAATGGACGTTTTCTGGCTTTGAAGATGCAGTTGGTCCAATTGATCCTGTTCCAGAAGCCCGGACGAGAGCATTGAACTGCTGGCGCTCTGTGCCCGGCTTGGAACTATCTGGAAGCATAACTGGGCTCCATCCTTTACTGTAGATAGAGGAGGGGGATTCAAGGCATTGTCATCGAGCCCATTCGTTAGAAGAATCGAAGTTGGGGACTTTTGAGGACACAGAGGTACCGGAGAGATAGGAGAAGTGGAGGTTAGAGGAGTGCTGGCGTCTAAAGAAAGTTGCGACAAGCCATGAGGATCCACCACCACTGTCTGTGGTGCCATAGACTGGAAAAGGACTGGCTGTATTATCTTTTTCGTAAAGAGGGGGAACTCCTTGACACTTTTTCCCTCCTCTTTGCTGCTTTCCTTAGTGTCACTCTTATCCGCTTTCAACTTACTCTCCTCCCCATTTGCTTCAATCTCTGGTATAAATATGGAAGGAAAAGTTCTAGATGGCTGGCTTAGACCAACAGATTGCGCTACCAATTCGTCTTCGGAGCTTTCGAGACTAAAACTCCGATCAAGGCGACTCCCCACAAGTCCTGTTCCTCCTATTCCAGCAGAGAGCGCTTTTGCCTGTGCCTGTGCCAGGCGAGTTTTAACTCTTAAGCCAGTCGCTGCTTCAATCCTTCCAGCTGGATTGCCCTGTTTATTATGTCTCCCCATTGCAGACCTGCTCCTGTGACCAGTACTGGAACGAGGAGGTGAGGAAAGGGTACTATGGCCCAATTTGCAGATGTTTTTTATAATCTTATTTTAACAATTTTTTTTTAAAATTTTTTTTATTTTTCCCCCACTTTTGCAGTTAAATCACAACTGTATAGATTTTTTTTTTCTCCTCCTCAAAAACGCCTCAGCCCCAGTTCCACCACACCAGTCCTCCACACCACCTCCTCACCTCCTCTTGTTTTTTTCTCCTTTCTTCTCCTTCCCCTGCTGCTGAAAAATTGCGGGTGTACCCAGAACGTGAGGCTCAATCCCCGCCTGGTATCCTCTCATGCGGGCTCAAATGGCTTCATGCAACCTCTTGTAGCGGACGTTCGGGCGGATAGAAACGGATGTTAGGCTCGTAACAAAGCTCCAAAGAACAGCGTTTTCAACATATCGCTGGAAACAAGAAAGAAATGCGCGATTTGTCTTTGCCTCGATCTCCCATGGGAGCCGCATTCATCCGCATTCGTCCGCTTTCCCGAAGTCACCAAGCCGAGCACGAAAACGCCAGCCTCCCAGACACACGCCAGGAGCAATCCGCAATTGCCGGGGGGGCGGGGCTTAGATCACCTGAGGCTACGCGGCGTGGTGTTCCGCAGCCATCAGCCCTCATGGCCTGGGTTTCTCATATAATTCTGGCAACTGCAGACATAGAAGTATGCCCCAGAATAACTTCTGATGATAATCCTACCCTGTTTTCTTTTCAGTGTCAGGTAGCAGATAAAGTGATGCATCCTTCTCATTCCCGCACTACTTATTAACAGACAGCGAGTTTGCATCATTCAATCATAAAAATCTGAAAGATTTCTTGCAATACAATGTCAGTAGTGCCTCTCCTTGTATAGTATGGGACACACTGAAGGAGTTTATAAGAGGGATTACCCAGCAGTCTATCCTGCAGCAAAATAGGGATGGCACTACCAGAGCTGCCTGTCAAGCACTTATATCGTTAGAACTTCTTCACGGAAAGGCAGCCCGACAAGGAGGCCAAAATGAGAAACAACTGTATATTTTACTAATAAATAAATGTTCTTCCTTGAGTAGGATGATCAAAGAAATATTGCGGCAAGCTTTGATAAGCATTGCTCGCTTCAATACAAATACGGCGAACAGATTAGGAGGGTGCTGGCGCATCAGCTAGCTGACAATAGAGCTAAGAAACTAATCAAGGCTATTAAAGGGGAGGATGGTACATTATACACGCATCCACAATCAATAGTCGAACAATTCTCCCAGTTTTACCAAAAACTCTATGCACAAACACAATTTTTAGATGAGGAAGGTCTATTGAATTACCTAAAAAGGTTAACCTCCAGTGTTTGAGCAAAGAAGATTCTGATTCTCTTAATCAAGAAATTTTACATGATGAAATTTCCAAAGCTTCGACCATGCTATCTTCGGGTAAGGCAGCTGGGGATGATTCGATAGCTTTTGAGTTTTATAAGGTTTTTAAGAGTGTTATTGTTTTATTACTGGGTGAAGTTATACAAGATATTGGGTTCAATGGGGGGGGGGGGTGGTTTCTGAATCCTGGAACATGACAAATATTGTCTTTTTTCCAAAAAAGGATAAACCTCCTGAGGAATGTAGTTCCTATTGTCCGATATCTCTCATGAATACAGATGCAAAAATCTTTGCTATCATTTTGACCACTCGACTGGCACCGATGATGCCAGGATTAATATCAAGCCAGCAATATGGCTTTATCCTAGGTAAGGACACCACGGCCCATGTCAATACTGCAGTTGTGGCTTTCGATCTAGCTAGGAAATCCGCAATTAATATCGGAATGGTCTAGCTGGATGCCGAAAAGGCATTTGACTGTGTGGTGTGGGGATGTTTATGGGGAACGCTTTTATCATTTGACCTATGGAGTAAATGGATACATGCTTGATACAGTAAACAACAGGCCAAATTGCTTCATGCAAAGTTGCAATCGACTCCTTTTTGGATATATCGTGGCACTAGACAGGGATGCCCTCTCTCTCTCTCCACTGTCATTTGCTCTATACATTGAGCGGTTTATACGTGCATTACACTCCAATATACACATAGTACCACTAAGATCAGGGCCTTGTGAGTCGAAAGTTACTGCCTATGCTGATGATATAGCTATTTTCACAACTGATCCAGTAGCTTTTATCAAGCTTGAAGCCAACAAATTTGGTGCCTTCTCGGGATACAAGCCAAATGTCAATAAGATGCAAGTGCTACTTAATTTCCATTCTGATAGGTTATTTACGGGGGTATGTTCGCCAGCCACCTACTTGGGGGCCTGTATCTCTCCACAGACTGGGCATATATTGATATTAAACTATAACCTACTGCTCCAGTCCGTCACTAAAAAACAGAGAAGTTGGCACAAATTGCCAATCAGTACAGTTGGGAGATGCAATATCATGAAGATGAAAGTACTACCAAAAGTTCTATATTTATTCCGGTCTGTTCCTCTACGTGTTCCTAACTCCTTCTTTAGGAAACTAGAGGGAGTGATAGTAGTTTTATCTGGGGCTTTAAGAAAGCTAGACAAGCAATAAGATTTATAAAATGTCTGTCTAAACGAAGTGGCTTAGATATTCCAGAATTTAAACTGTACTATTGGGCGGCTTTTGCCAGCCACCTTCACAGTCTCTTGTCATCTGATAATCAAGATTTCTTCCACCGTACTGCTCTTAGATGTGACAGTAGAATGTTCCTATCTAGAGTTAATGATCCTAATGACTTTAAGCGAGTTTGCTTTAAGACTATTAGGGATTATATATATATATATAGATATATATTCATTGAAAAAACCATAGGTTTCAGAGACGTTATAGTTAGAAATTGGCATTTAAAAAAGCTTTGAAATTCACTGAAAAAAACATAGGTTTCAGGGGTGTTATAGTAGGCTGGATATTTCACTCGTACAAAACCATAGAAATTCCTCTGTTATAGTTAGTTCTGCTAACTATAACTCGCGCGCCCGCAATGCACTGCTGATGATGTCACATATCATTCATGACATGGTCAGTGACATCACTGATGACATCACTGATGACATCTCAAATGACATCACTGATGACATCACTGATAACATCATCCAGTGAATGTGGTTTAGTTTGAAATTTAAATATGTATTGTATATATACCAATCTGTATTGAAGATAACTGTCTGGATGGAGGATGTATTATCTGTCTGACTGTCTGTTTAAGTGAGTAATTTGAAAGTGTCTCACTTAATGCATGGATTAGTAACTAAACTATGTGAATGTGTGCATCACTGTCTCTGTTGTTGTATAACATGCTGCATCAGTTGGTCACTAACTACATGAGTGTGCATATTAGTTATTGATTAGTTGGGTGAGTATTTGTATGGGACACTGAGTTTGATTGTGGTTGGATGGGGTGTGTGTAACTCTATGCATAGATGTGTGAATGGTTGGGTGACTGAGTGTATTTATTTGTGTGTTGGTAAGCGAATATATGTTTTAGTTGTACATCTTCAACAAAGTAAAAAAATAAAAGGCATTGTATGTGAGAGTTGGTGTATATAAATAAGTATATATAAGGGTCAGTGATTGTGAGAGTAACTATATGAATGAGTGTATAATTGTAATGGTGATTTTTTTAACATCAACTATGAGTTACTATGTGTTTGAAGAAATGAGGTTTTGTGTGTATAATTGTGTAAGTGAGTAAATGTAAGTGTGATTAATTTTTTTCATGAGTGAGTAGGATGACTGCATAACCGACTAAGATGACTGCTGATGTGTCAATGTCTATATATGTGTGTAAGTGCATTTGATAGTGTTCTATTAATTAGTGACTGCATGTATAAGTGATTCTGTTTTTGAATGGGTAGTTGTGTGTGTAGACTTAGGAATCAGTGAGTGGGTACGTAGTAACTGGCATTGGTGTGTCAATGGTTTCAAATATGGTACTCTGTATTTTACAGTGAGTGATGAAAGGTTATACTAGTGTATGATGAGGTGTATCAGATTGTCACATGGATGATGTCATCAGTGATGTCATCAGTGATGTCACTGACCATGTCATGAATGATGTAATATATGACATCGTCATCAGTGCATTAAGGGCGCGCGAGATATAGTTAGCAGAACTAACTATAACAGAGGAATTTCTATGGTTTTGTACGAGTGAAATGTCCAGCTAACTATAACACCCCGGAAACCTATGGTTTTTTCTGTGAATTTTTAAGGTTTTTTAGATGCTAATTTCTAACTATGACGTCTCTGAAACCTATGGTTTTTACAGGAAATTTCAAAGCTTTTTTAAATGCTAATTTCTAACTCTAACGTCTCTGAAACCTATGGATTTTTCAGTGAATTTCAAAGATTTTTTAAATGCTAATTTTTAAGTGTAATAGTAGTTATACCTATTTTTTTGTACTGATTTTCTACAGTTTTGTAACTGTTTATTTATAAATATTGTATTCATTAAATAACATTATATCTTTTTCTGAAAATTGCCACAAAAAAAAATTAAAACTGAAATATTGTTTAATTTTTTTATTTATTTTTATTTTAATATATTTATAATATTTTCTTTTGAAAAAAATATTCCCCAATTTTTTTTTTGGAGTCGCCTACCTAAAGCGTACACATCACGGTGGGTGCGCGGATTCTAGCCGCCATTATAGAAACGTCGTGAAGGATCCGCTTACAGTGTGCGATGGCTGCGTGTTTTTCAGTTACATCATATACATTTATTATTACGTGATGTGCGTGATTGGTACGCGACCAGTCCGCGACTCCTGCTCCCGTGCATTTGCGACACATGCGCATTACGGTACGTGACGCTTGCGCGGTGGTGGGTCCCGCGTGACGTCATATACGTGTGGGGGCACGCTGGGTGCGCGACTCCCACACATTTTTTTTATGTTCTAAAATGATATGTATGTGTGTTTAATATAAGAGACTGTCTAAGATATTCATAAAAATAATATATTTGTACTTATAATAAACGTATATTATTTTTAAATGTATTTTCGCGAAGTCGCGTCGGGTGCGTGCTTCGTGAGCGCAGAGTGCACGGATCCCATGTGACCTCATTGGTTCATAACATTTCCCACTGTAACTATTGAAGGACCCCACCAATTTTAATCATTCTTGTTGGAGCATCTTTAGAGAGACATCTCTTTTCCTACAAGAACCCTTTTTGCTTTTTTTTGTTGGAGTTTTTCAAAAAATATCAAACAAAATGGCATCTGGACAGCAGCAGCAGCAGGAGGAAGTATCTTCTGAAGAAGAATTCTTGCAGGAGGCACCACGTCCACAGAGGCCGGAATCTGTTGTGTGGAAATTCTTCACTTTTCCACCTAGAGAAAAGAAAGTAAATGCGAGAAAGGTGACGTGCAAAATTTGTGACCGAGTCCTGTCAAGAGGCAGTGAAAAAAATACTCTTGAGGCACTGCTTCTATGTACAAGCATCTCCGGACCACACATCCTCTCAATCTTGCTCGGGAGGAAAGGAGGCGAGCTGCTTTGAACCCCTCACCTGCTTTGGCAAGTACACCTGGAGCGTCCTCAGAAACAACTGCAATGGACATATGGCCAGAATTCGCCTTTCTTGAGCAACACTGCGTGAAGTGTAAGAAACTTATATGCTTCTGTGAGCAGTCGGTGGATGCAGTTTGTGCTGCGCAACGCAACCATCGTTGTTAATTTTTTAGTTTTTTTGTTTTTGGAATGATAAGTAATTCCAAATGTTTCCTGTTTTATTCGTTCTTTTTTTTGTTCATTGTTTGAAAACACCCAAAATAAAACAAAATTGTTAAAAAAAAAAAAGAAAATACAAAAGAAAAAGGAGTGCCTGGCGCCATCACTACGTTACAAAAAGTGACAAACTGGTGGCGCAGGGTGCTTGTAAATCTGCCCCATAAGTGCTTAGGTATTGGCAGACTGATACAATAAGAACAATGTGCTGGATGGGTGATGGAAGAATTGCATGAGACTGACAGGAGGGATCATACGCTGCATGGTTACTACTTCAGTATATAATGAAGTGGACCAATAGTATGTATCTGCTTAGAGATTTGTAGGGATTATGCACAGAATATTTTATGTGTATTTTATGTGTACTTGTGTTGGTGCTTAGGTCATTTTATAAGAATACCACTAGTAACTGGAATGATAACAGAGTGAACACTTAATTTATAAGTGCTTACGTATTGGTGGAGTGATAGGATAAGTATATAGTGGTAGATAAGTGATTAAAGAAGTGCATGGGACAGAGTGGACGATTCCTACACTGCATGAGTTCTAACTTGGTATTTAGAAGAGTGCATCAATAGTATGTAGCTAGTTAGAGGTCTGCTTGGATAGGGCACAAAATATTATAGATGCACTTTTGTTAGGAGCTAGGCCATTCCATAAGTTCATGACTAGTAACTAGAATAATTACAGTATTACAAACAGAGTGTATAGTGCTTAGGTATTGGTGGAGTGATAGGATACGTAGATAGTGCTGGATGGGTGAATGGAGAAGTGCATGGGACAGACAGATGGATTCCTAGACTGTATAGGTACTAACTGGGTATTGAGAAGAGCGTATCAATAGTATGTAACTGGTTAGAGGTCTGCATGCATAGTGTACAAAATATTGTACCTGCACTTGTGATAGTGGCTAGGCCATTCCTTAAGTATATGACTAATAATTGGTGTAATTTCAGTGCTGCAAAGAGAGTGCATGATAAATTTATTAGTGCTTAGGTATTGGCAGAGTGATATGATACGTAGATAGTGCTGGATGGTTGAATGGAGAAGTGCATGGGACAGACAGAAGGATTCCTAGACTGGATAGGTACTAACTGAGTATTTAAAAGACTGTATCAAAGCTATGTAGCTGATCAGAGGTCTGCATGCATAGTGCACAGAATATTGAAGCTGTACTAGTATTGGTGTGTCTATGGTTTTGAGAATGGTAGTCTGTATTTTAGGGTGTGAGGAGGTGCATCAGATGATTACGTAGATTATGTCATCAGTGATGTCATTTGAGATATCAGTGATGTCATCAGTGATGTCACTGACCATGTCATGAGTGATGTAATATGTGACGTCATCAGCAGTGCATTACTTTAATCCAAAAAGCTGGCGGCCATATTGGCCTAGTCACGATATGAAAATTCAGGAATTGATACACTAAAGAAAAGAAAACAAGTGTTAATATGCACACAATGTCATTTCAGTATATCTTGCCCCATGGCCGCCATACCTGTATGTTCATCAACGTGATTTATTCATATTAAACATACTTAGAATTGCAGACATCAACATAAACAATGGACTACACATTACTTTAAAGTGAAAGGCTATCGGCCATATTAATCTGGGCACGTTGCGTATTATAATGGTTCTTACACGAAAGAAAAGGAAAAAAAGGGGTGTTAATACACACACACTATCCCTAAATAAAGTTCTAGCGATCATAGTTCCATTCCATTCACAGCTCATTTGAGATGTCATGAGTGATGTCATGAGAGATGTAACTGACCATGTCATGAATGATGTAATGTCTGTGGTCATTAGCAGCACGTTGTGGGGGCGTAAGTTATAGTTAGCTCAGGTAACTATAACTGCTGCATTTCCCTGGTTGTGTACGAGTGAAATCTGAGTCTAACTATACCGTCCCTGTAATCTTTGTTTTTTTCAGCAAATTTCTAGGTTTTTTTTAACGTTAAGTAAGATGCATATCACAATGGATGGTGGGGGGTTGGAAGCAGGGCTTGGCATTGTGCTGCCCCCACCCAAGCTTGCTGCTCCTGCCTTCCCTCCTCCTAGCCATCCACTGTCCAAGTACATGTCTCTGCTCCCTTATTATAGCCCTGTGTGGCCGTTGTTCTGCCACTGGCCTTCCCGCCTTCTCTGAACAGTTAGCTTGCTGCCCCATCCACCTCCTCCCTATCCTCTGTTGTCTGAATCCATGGACTAGCTTCCTCCCTCCTGCCATGCATGGTCTGATGTGCTGCCACTGCCCTCCATTTAGCATGATGTACCAGTCCACTCCTCCTGCCCTCCATTGCCCAATTCTATGCCCCATCATTAACCTCCTGCTTAGCCTCTGTGCTTAGCTTGCTGCCCCTATTCTCCTTCCCCCTGCCCTCCGATGTTTTTGTGCATGCCCCTGCTCCATCCTTTTTGCCCACCATGTTCCATGGACCTGCCACTCCCATCTACTCTGAATGTTCTGTTGAGCTGCCACTCCCCTCCCACCTGCCTAGCATTGTCAGATGACTGTAACCTGTCCCTGCCACCTCCACCCTGTCTGTCCACATTCTATGCCCCTATCCCCTTCCTCCTGTCTTCCATGGTCCATTTTACTGCCACACCCTTCTGCCCTCCCTGGTCTGTTGTGCTGCAACTGCTCCTCCTGCCTGCCCAACATGGTCTGTTGTGAGGCCTCTTCCCATGAACTCTCTTGTCTGTGCCCAGGTCCTGACCCTCCCTTCTATCCTGCATGGTGCATGGTCCATTGTGCATGCCCCTGCACCCTCCTTCTTGCCCATCATAGCCATTGTGCTGCCACTAACCCTCCCACTTATCATGCATGGTCTTCTGTGCTGCCACGGCCCCTCCCACCTTCCCTGTGTGGTCAGCTAGCTGCCCCTGACCCCCTCCCACCTTTCCTCCATGGTATGTGCGCATGCAATCATAGTCTCACTGTTGCTCTCCATGGTGTGTCTTGCTTCTAGTGCCCATCTTGCCTGACCACCATGGTCATCCTGCTGCTCCTGCCCTGCCCCCTTGCCCCCAGCCCTCTGTTTCCATGTGCAGACCCCCATTCCCTCCCTTCTGGTTTGTCTGTTCCATTATAATGCCCCTGATCCGTCCCTCCTACCCTTTATGGTCTGTTCTGCTGCAGCTGTCTCTCCTGTCTGTCCATTATTGTCAGCTAGCTACCATTGCCTCTTTCCCCTCTGTTCTCTGTTGTCTATGTGCATGGTCCTGTCCCCTCCCTATTGCTTTCTATGGATTGTTGTGCTGCACTCCCGTCCCGCATGTCCTGTGTGGTGTATTGTGTTACTGCAAACACTGATGCCTGCCCTGTAGGGTCAGTTTGGTGCACCTCTCCATGTCCCTCCTGTCCTCTGTTATCCGAGTCCATGTCCCTACCCCAATTCCTCCTGCCTTCCATGATCCAATGTACCATACATGCGAACATTTTGAACTTGGTAAGAGGGAGATTTTGAAACAATTCTGGGGTATTGATTTTCCCCTTTGAGTTACATTGAAAAAGAGGCGATTGTAGACAAGAGACAGATCAAATAAAGCCCATTTGAGCTTAAAAACATTGGACGTTTCCTGGCTGAATCGGGTCTGTTGGCATGTATGATTGTACTACCACTGCCTCTTCCTTCTGCCCACAATGGTCTTTTGTATTGCCACAGCCTCTCTTGCCAGTCCTGTATTGTTGGATTGTTGCCCCTGCCCCCCTTTCCACTGCCCTCCATAGTCTGTTATGCTGCCACTGCCCTTCCTGCCTGCCCAGTGTGGTCAAATTGTTGCTTCTGCACCCTCCTACCTGCCTTCAATTTTCAGAGTCCGTGCCCCTGGCATCTGCCTCTCAACATTATCCTAATGAACAACTAGATTGCTAACATTCTATATTTATTACAAAAGTGTGTAACGCCTGACGTCATCTTGATGTAATCAAAACTGTAATAGCTAGAGCATTTCCTTTAGAAATTACATATATGAGAGGGTTTTATTTGCATCAAAATTATGGTTAGTGCTGTAAAAAACAAAAATGAGGACATATTTTCTGAGTTTTCAAATAGCGACAAAGCACTTTTAAATTATTTGCTATCTTTATGTTTTTTTATCCAGTTGACCACTTGATTAAATGGTGCACTTAGGGGAGAGGATGTGGTGTTACTTCCAGAGCTGCAGACTTTGCAACTGGGGAACCAGGTTGAAATGTCTGCTTCAGCTCGACATTCTGTGATTCTGGTCAAATCACTTAATCTCCCCATGTCTACAACCAAAATGAATTTGTTCTTGTGTGATGTAACCAATGCTCATGTAAAGCACTCCAATACCTGAGAAGTCTGCACTATATAAAACTGCAAAAACACAAAAAATAAAAAAGTGTTTTGCACATTTCTGTCATTGGGCTACATGTGGGCTACATCTGGGTGATATTTGTGCTGCATTTGGGCTCTTTTGTCTCTGGTGGCCATCTTGGGAGATTTATTTGTTATGAAGTTTCCTAATTTCCTCATTTACTGCAGTTTCCTCAGTAGGAAATGCTTTCAGTTTTTTTACTTTGATTCCATCAAGAAGGTATTCAGATATGTCACACATTTGCCATAAATTCTGAATGTTAGCACTCTAGTTGCTCATTAGATCACGGTAGTAAAGCTACTGCTCACCAGGGAAGTCTGCTGTTGGTATTGAAAGTGCATGTTGCAGTCTGCATGTCAGAAATTTTTAATGAAATAGAAGAGGATTTGAGAAGTCAAAATGTGCCCTAATTTTTCTTTCTGCAGCACTCATCATACTTTCTATGGCAAAATGAACCCCCTCATTTTGTTCCTTTTTAAATTAAATGTTTTAAGAGTTACCACTTTATTCCAATCAAGATGGCTTCAGGTGTGCAATACGTTTGTCATAAGTAGGACTGTTAGCGCTCTAGTTGTTCTTTAGAACACTCTGGGAAGCTGCAGTAGAACACAAAGGAATTAACTGACAGTCTTTGCCCTTGTTGGATGTACATGTTTTACTGAGAATGTCAGACTTCATTCTCACATGACTGAGAAAGATAATGTAAATTTACAGAAAATATGCTCTCAGTTTAGCTTATAGATCACCTTCCAAACCTCTGTGGGAAAGGCATGAGACAATTGTTTTCTCTCAAACATGATTCATGCTATCCCAGCAGGAGGCTTTTTCACATGGTAAAATCACCTTAAAACACACCACAATTCCTAAAATGAGTATGGTACCAACAACAAATGATTTATAATGTAACTAAAGTCTTAAAACCTTCTATTAACTGCAATGCTTTTTAATGAGGTGCTATCATGTATATTGGTCCCAAGATGGCTGCCAACACTTCTTGGATGAAGTGCTGACAGCCAATGAAATCTCACGATGAGATGTGTGGTTAGGCTCCGCCCAGATATATATGTGATTTTACTTTTGATTTTCTCAGGAACTACTGAACGGATTTACACCATTTAACCAAAAGGCATGTCTCTGAACTAAGGGCTACCTTTTTGCCAAATTTGGTGTAATTCCGTTCAGCAGTTCGGGCTGTAGCTGCATCTAAAGGTTCCTATGGAAAATTGCATGGGGAAAACATGTTTTGGGACCCCCCTTTTTTCTCGGCCCCTGCTTGACGAATCACCCCGAGACTTTCAGGATAGGAGCAGACCGGAGCTGGCCAAAAGTTTTGAAAATTTCGCGAAGATTCGTCAACCGGCGCCAAAGTTATTGGGAATAGAATGTTGTGGATTTCCTATGGAAAATAGGTCCTAACTATAGTTACCTACTAGCGACCACCAGTAGGTTTTATATATATATATATATATATATATATATATATCAACGAAACTTCCCAGATTATGCCGTCACGCACAACAACAGGAACGGACAACTTCAGTCGCCAATGCTGGAAAAAGGTATTTATTTACATTTGAATTTCGTGCCTAGTCCATGACGCGTTTCGAGCCACTTGGCCCTTGCTCACAGGCAACTACCTGGTTATGTTTATGTCTCGCGCTAAAGATTAAAGATAAGTCCTATTGACCTAGTCATCACTTACACATTTTATGTTTGAGGAGCTATACTATTTTAGTATCATGCTAACTGTTCTCGTTATTTAGCGCGAGACATAAACATAACCAGGTAGTTGCCTGGGCATTTGCCCGGAGATTGTTATTCACATGACCCCTGTTTTTAGCTCACGTATTTTTCGTGTTATTAGTGTGGGGCATCATTGCTATGGCAACCACTCTTTTCTGTATATGCTACCCTTATAATTTCTTTGGTCCAGCAGTGCAGCCATAGGGACGTTCCGCACTTGTGGAGACGTTCCATATTGCATCATTGATTAATAATTATAACTTTGATTTTCGGATTTATTCTGAGCATGCAATGTGTACCTATGTATTAATACTGTTTTTTACCATTCTAAGATGGCCGCTGCCTGGGCTCAAACTCTTTCTATTGTGATGACCACGTAATTTCAATGCTTTATTAGGACTGTTGGGTAACACATTTTCACACGTGATCAAGGCTTGTCGCCGAAACGCGTAGTGTGAATTAAAACTCTTGGATTATTTACCTCGTTGATTCACCTGTTTATTACTGAGAGCGCACAAAAGATATTTTGTTTTGTGTGGATATATATATATATATATATATATATATATATATATCTATCTATCTATCTATCTATCTATCTATCTATCTATCTATCTATCTATCTATCTATCTATCTATCTATCTATCTATCTATTCACAGAAAAAATCATTTGAGATGTCATCAGTGATGCCATCAGTGATGTCACTGACCATGTCATGAGTGATGTAATATGTGACGTCATCAGCAGTGCATTGCAGGGGCGCGAGTTATAGTTAGCTGAACTAACTATAATGGGGAAATTTCAATGGTTTTGTATGAGGGAAATGTCCAGCTAACTATAACGGCCCTGAAACCTATGATTTTTTCAGTGAATTTGTAAGGTTTTTTAAATGCTAATTCCTACCTATAATGTGCCTGAAACCTATGGTTTTTTCAATGATTTTCAAAGGTTTTTTAAATGATAATTCCCAACTATAACATACCCGAAACCTATGGTTTTTTGAGTGAATTTCAAAGGCTTTTTAGATGCTAATTCCTATCTATAACTTATCTCTAACCTATGATTTTAAAAGAATTTTATAGGATTTCTAAATCTTTATTTTTCATTGTATCAATTTCTTTATTTATGTTTTTTATACTGTTTTTCAACATTTTTTTAAGTAATTTTTGTTGCATATTTTTAAAAAAAGGAATAAATATTACATGTTTTATGGAATTTTTTCTTAAAATATTTGTATTTTTTTTTAACTCTATTTTTTTATTTTTTTTTTATATTTTTTAAACTATACTTTTAATACTTTGTTATTATTATTATTTTTCAATTATTGCTTGGAGTCGCGCACCCAACGCGCTAGGAACCGCGCACCCTACGTGAGAGAAATCGTGCACCCAACGCGTTAGGATGCGCGACTCCTAATTTTACCGTAAAAAAAATAGCCCCTATCACTAATTTTTATTATCCCCGGGGACCCCATACTCCGGGTCTTATAAAAAACATTGGGGACTGTGGGGGGAGCCCCAATGCCCCCACGGTCCCAGCCAGCTCTCCGCGTGCTTCGGGAGCCGATATTGCTTTTCCACATGGGGAGCTGCTGACATGCAGCTTCCCGTGTGGAAAAGCAATATGGTTTGGATTTTGAAAGAGAGTGGTTTGGATTTTGAAAGAGAGAGCAGGTTTCCCTGCTCTTTCTTTCAAAATCCAAACGAAGTTTGCTATGGGAGGGCAGGAGATTCCCGCCCTCACATAGCAAACAACAGTGTCCTGGGGGTGGGCACCCCAGGACACTGTAGGAGCCGGCCCTGGGTGGTGGCGGTCCCCAGGGCCCTCGAGGGCTCCAGGAGGGGGGCCACGCAGCCCACCTCCCTCAATAAATAAAGCCCCGGGGGGTGGTGGTCCCCGGGGCTTGGGTGGGCCCCCCTGGGCCCCCCAATAATTTTTTATGCATTTTGCCTCCGGGGTTTGGCACCCCGGGGGCTAA
The DNA here is from genome assembly GCF_964204655.1 of Triturus cristatus. Classification (NCBI taxonomy): domain Eukaryota; kingdom Metazoa; phylum Chordata; class Amphibia; order Caudata; family Salamandridae; genus Triturus; species Triturus cristatus. The sequence continues at coordinate 458,598,523 of NC_140590.1, read as the reverse complement.
TTATTAAGGAAGCGCGAAAGTCCACGCTTCATTTTTTTTTTTTACGGCCGGATCCACGCATCGTGCATTTTGCCTTTTAAAAAAAATAAAAAAAGGGGGCCCTGGGAGTCCTTCTGGGACCCCCTGAGCAACTCTAGAGAGTCAGAGTATTTCTACCCTGCCCCCTTTATATTTTTCACACACTTATTTCCCTTACTTCTGCAGCCTCGCTTCTACCGAGGCAGAAAATGGCTGCCAACAGTTCCTGGTTTCGAATGTTGACAGACACTTGACAGCCAATTAGCATTCAGCGCGTGATCGGGAGGGTGCGCGCACGGTTCACAGACAGTGCACTCAGGTTGCACATAGGGTGCGCGGATCCTCCGAGGCCATAGATATATATGTACTTTTAACTCAAATCTTCTCAGGAACTACTGAACGGATTTACACCATTTAAGCAAAAGGCACGAGTCTGAACTGAGGACTACCTTTTTACCAAATTTGGTGTAATTCCGTTCCGCTGTTCGGGCCGTAGCTGCGTCAAAAGGTCCTATGGGAAATTGCATGGGGAATATGCGTTTTGGGACCCCCCTTTTTTCTTGGCCCCCACTTGATGAATCACCCCGAAACTTTCAGGATAGGAGCGGACCGGAACTGGCCAAAAGTTTGGAAACTTTCGCGAATATTCGTCAACCGGCGCCAGACTTATTTGGAATAGAATGTTGCCGATTTCCTATGGAAAATAGATCCTAACTAAATATATATATATATATTCACTGAAAAAAACATAGGTTTCAGGGACGTTATAGTTAGTTGGAGATTTGACTCATATAAAACCAGATAAATTCGCCAGTTATAGTTAGTTGAGCTAACAATAGCTCGTGTGCCCGCAATGCACTGCTGATGACGTCACATATTACATCACTGCCTTAAGTAGGGATAGTAGTGCCTTCCGGAAGGCGGTAAAGGCACCTTTTCTGAAACCAGACGGGGGTCCTTCCATTGAGATTGCTATCTCAGAGAAACAGTGGATTGGGCATTTCACAGAGGTCTTCGGGGGGACAGATCGACCTGACAACGACAGCTTATTAAGGAATAAATCGCATACTATTGACCTCAAATTCACCCTAGATGAGATGGCGACGGCAATCTCTAACACCCGTGGAGGAAAGGCGCCTGGACCAGATGGTGTCCCCAGTGATCTCTTTAAGTCAAATTTATCTCTTTGGGGCCCGATCGTTAAGCAAGTAGCGAATGCTAGTTGCCACGCTCCATTTCCAGCAACTTGGACGGAGTCAATCATAGTTCCTATTTTTTAAAAAGGAAACCGTCAAGACCCTAGATGCTACAGGCCCATTTCTTTGCTCGACTCAATGACAAAAATCTTGGGCCGAGTAATTTTAGTAAGACTAAAAGCCTGGGCATCTGATAATAAGATTTTATCCGATTTGCAGTATGGCTTTCGCGAAGGAGTGGGCACTATTGAGCAGTCTCTTAATCTTGACGAAATATGTTCGTGTGAAAAAGGGTAATTTGTTTTTAGCCTTTGTAGATTTGACAGCAGCTTTCGACTCGGTACAACATATTAAATTGTGGGAAATTCAAGAAAGGATAGGTGTGGATCATCAAATTATTTACTTTTTAAGGCGGTTTTACTCTAATGCCCAAACCAGAGTCGAGTCCGCTTTGAGGTTAAGGGTGGGACCACTTCTCCAATCCCAATCTGCAGGGGAGTCCGACAAGGATGTTTCCTTGCACCATTTCTTTTTAACTTATATATAAATGATTTGGAAGGCGCATTACTTGAGCAAAAGGTGGACTTCCCTAAAATTAATGGCCGCCCTATCCCTGCTCTTTTATACGCCGACGATGCGGTTTTAATGTCCAGAACTCAAGTTGGTTTACGGACAGTCTTGAATGGTTTTAATGCTTTTATGCATGATTTAGGTCTAACCGTGAACACGTCTAAGACCTACATTATGAGCTGTGGGGTGGGGAGGAAAAAATGTCGGGAAGTGTTTATTGAGAATCAAAAGATTGACATAACAAAAACTTCTTCATATCTGGGTGTTATGTTCCACCAAGAGGACATGTGGACACAGGCAATACGATGTAAAACACTTAGTTTTATTAATACTATATCCGCATTCACCCAGTTTTCGAAAAGATTAGGGTTGCGACCACCACTGCAACTTGTACAAATTTACCAGGCAAAATGTATTTCCACCGCAATTTATGGGTCTGGAATCTGGGGCATTACAAATACTAACTCTCTACAAGTAGTGGAAAATACATTTTTAAGATATTTACTGTCCGTACCAAGAACAACATCTGCCTACATCTGTCATGCAGAATTGGGATTAACATATCTGACTGACATGATTAAACTTGAGCCAGTTTTATTGTGGCACCGTGTATGGACTAAAGAGGAATCCACATTAAATAGGGATGTTTTAAAGGATATTTTAAAATTGGAAAAAGTTTTAAGGATTCCTTGGATTTATTATGTCTCTAATTTCATGCATAATCTCGGCCATCCTGAATATTTTATTGACCCTTAATCCTTGCACTCAGTAAGTAGGAAGGAATTAAAAAAAGAAGGCAATGCATTGCTGGAAATGATAAGGTTGAGGACGGAAATTTCGAAACCCTCGGTATTAGATAATCAAATGATTTTAACTGTTTTTAAAATACAGCCTTACTTAGCCGTAGTTCCAGCAGGGTTTGACAGGTTTTTATTAACAAGATTCCGACTTGGTATATTTCATAGACTCACCAGCTTTCCTAATATGAACAATTGGAGTCGCACTTTGACAGTTTGTCCTTGTGATGATAGCTCATGTCAATCCACCATCCATGTTCTTTTTTTTTGTGGATTTTACTCTGAAATTAGGAAAGTGTGGATTCAACCAATTTTAAAAATGATGGGATTTAGGACTTGTCGACCTGCGTATATTGCATTGCAAACCTTGGACAATGCTGATATGACATGCAAAGTTGCGATGTGTTTGAAAAAGACGGTCGCCGATAGGAAGAGCTTAGTGTTTTAATTAACTGTGGATGTCAATTTTTGTATTCCCGATTATATCTGTCTTTTTATTTTTATATATGAGCGATATTTATGCAGCTATATTGTTTTATACTGTCACTTTGATTTTATCGATTTAAGTATTGCTTTTATGATTGCACAATGTTACAATCGAATAAAGCTTCTTGAATTGAATTGAAATTGCTACTGTAATAAACTTATATTTTAGCAATTATATTTTCTCAAAATCACGTCGGGTGTGGTCTCCTTGCGCACTAGGTGCGCGATTGCCATGTGACCATAAAAAAAAGCACTTCATTAGTTCATAACACTTTCCATTGTAACAGTTGGAAAACGCCACCCATTTTAGTCAATCTCTGTACTGCATTTGATGAGACACACCTCTTCTGCATAGAGAGCTTTTTTCTAAACTTTTAGCAATGTACACATATCTTACACTACACACAACATGCAACCATCATATTCATCAATATTCATGGTCTGTAAAGTAGCCTTCCACCTGTGATAGCCATACACCTACAAGTTACATAACCAAAGTTTTCCCGACTACCAGAGGTAACATAGTTACATACACTGTCCAAAGCACAATGTAATATCATACGGCCCAGGGGCACTATCATGCATAGATAATGAACACACGGACACAGATAGATAGTGGAAGTGGGTATGAGCACATGCGCTCGATACCTTTTTATTACCAGGGTTACATATCCAGTAACGTCTGTGGTGGATGCGTGTGGAGTCAGTGTAAACCATTCCTTAAGGAATAGTTGCTGCTATTATCTACTACAACAGTAATCATTGGATCACACACAGACATTCAATAATAAAAGAACGAAAAGTTTGTACTGCAGTAAGATAGGGACAGTAGATGTGAAGTAATACAGAAAAATATTCTATCGTAAAAGAAACACAACTTATGGTATACTGAGACACAATTAATAGATCAGAAATAATACAAAAAAAGATTTTATCATAAATGGTCCATCAGTTTTAGTGCACTCAGAAAGCCACATCAAAATCATTCAGCATGTCAACAACCAGCAATGATGTGTGCTGTAGACGGGCAGGCCGTACTTGGAGTAATATCTGTTGCCATCAACAGAACATCATCAGCAATAGCAACTCAATCTAAATTGTGAACACTGCTGTCTACAGTGTAGGCCTGAGAGAGTGGTCAGCAAGGACCCACAGCTACGTAAGGTGGAATTCAGCTACACAGCTTGTCATACACGAAGCAACAAAAAGCGTGTCTGGAGCCTGTAATAATATGTATCCATGGTGTAGACAGAGCGCACTGGAGCAATGTATTTTCCTACAGAACTGCGTCAACTCGATCCGAATTGTGAACACTGCTATCTGCAGTGTTAATTGTAAACAGTACTCACACAGACATTCATGAATACTTTCTCTTAACAAAAGACAACAACATAAATTGCAGAAAAATCTGCAATAAATAAAACAAAACAATTAAAATACCATTTCTGCTGTCTACAGTGTAGACTATTCAGTGTTCCTTTGCACTTGCAAATTAAATTTGGTCATTGTACTAAACCTATAAGTCATTTTAAAAAATGTCTTCAAAGAAGTATACTAAAAACATAATATGTATATTCCAATAGACGTTGTAGTTACTTGACTACTGGATTCTATAATTAAACAATCAGCACTCGATCTGAATTGTGAACACTTCTGTCTGCATTGTAGGCCAGACTCACTATTCATTAACACCTGACAGCCATGTACCGTTCATTTCGAAAGCATGGATTTGCTTGCAGCAGATCAGAAGGGGTACACAGAAATAATATCAAACTTCAACTTCTGATATCCCCAATCATACAATCAAGACCCCATTTCACTGTTCGGACCTGCTGTACCACAGTGTACTCCACCGACTAGTGTCAACCAAGCACAATAATAATGTGCAACAGTTAGCTATGGAAACACCGAGTCTGATGCACCTCAATGGAGGGAGTTCTATGAAAACCAAGCAACAAGTAATATCGAACATCTTCCATTGTGGAATCAAGACACCGTTCCACTGTTGGGACCTACAGTCGCTTGCACCTGGTCGAAGGGAGTACCTTCATCTCCACTCTCAGATGAAGTTCTAACATCCTCCATTGTCAGATCAAGACACCGTTCCACTGTTGGGACCTAGAGTTTGATGCACCTCATCGGAGGGAGTACCACAAATCATCACAAACTGTAACTTCTGACATCCTCAATCATAGAATCAAGACCATATTCCACTGTTCGGACCTGCTGTACCGTGGTGTACTCCACCAACTACAGTCAACCAATGCCATTAATCATGTGCAGCAGTTAACTACAGAAGCACAAAGTCTGATGCACCTCAACAGAAGGACCCCTGAAAATTCACCTGCACGTTATATCGGACATCGTCTATTGTGGGATCAAGACACCGTTCCACTGTTGGGACCTAGAGTTGGTTGCACCTGGTCTAAAGGAGTACCTTCATCTCCACTTGCAGATGCAGTTTTAACATCATCCATTGTGGGATCAAAACACCGTTCCACTGTTGGTACCTAGAGTTTGATGCACCTCATCAGAGGGAGTACACAGAAATCATCACAAACTTTATCTTCTGACATCCTTATTCATAGAATCAAGACCCTGTTTCACTGTTTGGACCTGCTATACTATGGTCTACTCCAGCGACAGCAGTCAACCAAGTCCAATAATCATGTACAGCAGTTAACTACAGAATCACAAAGTGTGATACACCTCAACAGAGACAGTTCTGTGAAAACCCAGCAAAAGGTTATTTCGGACATCATCCATTCTAGGATCAAGACACCATTCCACTGTTGGGACCTAGAGTTGGTTGCACCTGGTCGAACAGAGTACCTTCATCTCCACTCTGAGATGCAGTTCTAACATCCTCCATTGTGGGATCAAAAGACCGTTCCACCTACAGTTCATTGCACCTGATCAGAGGGGGTACACAAAAATCATCACACACTTTAACTTCTCACATCCTTAATCACAGAATCCAGACCCTGTTTTACTGTTTGGACTTGCTGTACCATGGTGTACTCCACTGACGGGTGTCAACGATGCACAATAATCATGTGCAACAGTTAACTACGGAAGCACAGTGTCTGATGCACCTCAACGGAGGAAGTTCTATGAAAACCAAGCAAAAAGTAATATTGGACATCTTCCATTCTGGGATCAAAACACCGTTCCACTATTAGGACCTAGAGTTGGTTGCACCTGGTCTAAAGGAGTACCTTCATCTCCACTTGCAGATGCAGTTTTAACATCATCCATTGTGGGATCAAAACACCGTTCCACTGTTGGTACCTAGAGTTTGATGCACCTCATCAGAGGGAGTACACAGAAATTATCACAGACTTTAACTTTTGACATCCTCAATCAAAGAATCAAGACCCCGTTTCACTGTTCGGACCTGCTGTACAACATTGCAATTTCAACTTAATGCATAGCAATGGCTGCTTCATTTTCCAATATTGCTCATCCAAGAAGATCGTGACTACATGGACCACTAGTTTCACTATCTTGAGAACTTTCATTACTAATTTCAGCTGTAATAGTCTTTTTCTGTTCAACTTCATCATTCAACATTTTTAAATATATAGCAAAAATTGTACATGCAACACAACTTTTACAGGTATTACAAGAATCTTCGTAACAGTCAAAGTCTCCAAATAATTCACTTTCACTACACCATGGCTTAACAGTTGCAGAAGTGCTAAATAGTAAAATTCTTCCTTATCTAAACTTTCACAACTAACTTTCTTGTGGTTTATGAGATTACTCTTTGCATGTTTTACTAAACAACTATGACATCCAACTACTGTATATTTTCCTTCTTTTACATTCTCTTTAACATTTCAAGCTGTATGGTTGAAGTACTTCATACAGAAATAGCTGTTCCAGATGTTGACTCCTTTTCGGTTAGTACGTGTCCCACATATTAGTTTTAAGATTGTCTGTACTGTCTGCTTCATTTACTGCTAATTCTTCAATTTCTTCAAATCATTTCAAGACTCCATTTCGTTTGCAGGCAAGACCTAAACTTACCCAAATGATTCCTCGTGACGGTGAATTTAAACTTGAAGAGCACAATCAGTCTGAACATCCATACAATCCAATTTCTCGATGGGAAAGCATTTTCAAAGTAAAGCTGTACAATTCTTTACTAAGGCTTTTCTCTTGTGTAATTTCTTCCCACAGTTCTTTCATCTCTATTTTTTCTGATTTTGTTATGTACGATGTAACGTAACATGCAACAGCAATTGAGTTATCTGCAACATACTGAATGTCCATGTTCGCATTCCACATTTTTAAAATGACTGGATTGTAATCATTGATATACTTTGACACTTCTCTTCTTTTTAACTTGTAGTTATACTTTTGAGATTTCCGAGTTATTGTGTGTGTTACAGAAAAAAAAAAAAATGTACTCTTCCTTTACAAATGACTGGACAGGAGAAACCAAACCGACATCTGGTGTAAAATTTTCCTTTAAAGTTGTAGTTTCTTCTGCAATACTTTCAACAACTGTGACTTTGGAAACGTAAAACCTGCTATCTCAAGCTTCTATCTCCTTCTTCTCTTGGTATCTCACATGTCACATACTATTCAATGAAAGACCATACTGTTTCATCAGAATCATTTCCAAATTTAGGTTCATCCTTGATCCACAGTAGCATATGTATATGAGGTGCACCTCTTGCTTGATACTCCTTTCTCCAAAAGAAATCGGTAACCTCTCCAAGAGCTGTATTCTTTTTTATTGCAGATAAAAAACATTATAGTTTGAAACCTATAATTACGGTATCTGCACACATATACAGGATCCAATGATCACAGTTCAGTTTGAGTCTTTATTTCAACATTTTTTATATGGGAATTCGCTTCTCTTAGAAAGTCAAGCAAATCTTCCCATGCATAGTCTGCACAGCTAAGTGAGACAAACCATGTTCTTGTACCTACGTTCCGTAACATACACTTGAGTTCTTCATGACGACAATACCAATACTCATTTGTTCCACGTTGACATGCCATCAAATTGATTAAGTGTCCTTCTAAACTTTCATCTCTTTCTTGAAGTTTCTCCACAAATTCTTTCGCAGAAAGAACTTATTGATTAACTTTAGTTTTAAGTATGTGGTTCACTGCATACAACAAAGAAGACAGATCACTTTCAAACAAAAAGGTGACATATGCATAAAATGCACTGTCGAAATCTAGGATCCTCAGAATATAATCTGAAATTTCAAGTGGTCAAATAGAGAAAGTGGACGAGTCAAGGACTGAGAATATTTATGAACATTACACAATATGTCCTTTGCATTCAAAAGAAGTAATAGGAAGCAGCATTGAGTGATTTGAAATGGAAAAAGCACAGGAAACTCCAATAAGTGTATGGGAGAAAACCTTGGAAGGCCATTATTTTCCACAGCTGTTTCCTACAGGAGAAGGTGGACGGTATAATGATCCACCTGTACCGATTGCTGCTTCAGAATATTGATCAATAAGATTCATCTTCTAAACTTATTACCTGTTCACCCACATTTACAGTTTTGTAATAAATATTGTTCTCTATAAGATATAAGGTAGCCTTTTCAACTTTATTAACAGCCACAAAATCTTTCCATATTTTCCGACTTTTTGTTACTACAACATTAACTAGAACTAATTTTCCTCTTTCACTCCAGCAATAGTTTCAATATTTTTCTTAAAATCCAAAGGTAAGTACACCACTCTTCCTTCAAACATCTTTGCAAGTCTGTTGGTGACAGTTTACATGTTTTAGGCTCCATACGAATTATAGTTTGAAAAGAATTAACACATTGAATTAGAACAGACTCATATGTATTCAATTCTGCCAGTTCCTCCGAAATAGCTACTAATTCTAAGTTATTATGTACTGCTCTAAAAGGCATTTTGTTCTCTTCTAATTTGTTATAACAACATTTACATATACGTTGATCACTACGTAACTCAAATTGACCTTCCACCAACAAGTAAATTGTAAATTCTACCCACTTACCATTGTTCTCCTTTTCACTTTTCAAATACAAATCAACATTCCTACTTTGACTCTTATAATCAGTATGTCGACAACAAACACAAACATAGTCTCATATTTCACACCACCCTAAATTAAACTTTCCAATTTCTTCTTCAAACTGATCAGTGCTAATCACTTTCCCATCTCCTCCAACATCTGTAATTGTCAAACTTTCACGTTCTATGAACTGCTCCTCTGAACCAAAATATCGCATTTCAATATCATCACACTTTTTTTGAACCGCTAATTAAGAAGCATATAAATGACTTGTACTCAGTTCACTTAAAAATAATGCAGAACTTTTTACATAGTACACTTTCCTTACAAACTTCTGCATTTCTGAATAACATACTGCTAACATCCTCCACTGATAAAAAACAGTTTTGCAAACTTTTCTTCAAAGACAAGCCAGAGAATGCCCATACTTCTCAGTATAGTTTCTTACGTGACATAGATCTAGTCCTTGTAACAATTTAACGTTCTGTTTAATGCTTTCTCTTCAAAATCACAATGAATAACTTCTGTTTTAAATTGAAAGCACTATCCACTATACTTTCAATACACTGTTTCTCTTTCAATTCAAAAACATTCCTTTTATATTTGAATAATTCTTTCATTGAATTCTGAATCACTCTAGATCGAAAAAGTCTCTGACGATTTTCATGAAACTCCTTTTGTCCCCGAGTAACAGATACTATTTCTTTATCATCTTTCCTTTTCCTGGTATTTGAAATTGAACTCTGCTTCACGTTACTTGAAAAATTCCTATTTTTCCTCTTGTGTGATCCTTTTTTCATTTTGTTCTTATAGTAGCACAAAGTTTTTCTGTACTACTCCCATTTTTTCCAAATACAAACTTTTGCCTTTTTTGTTTTTACTTCTTCTTGGCATTTCCAAATTTTCATACAAACTAAATAATTTTCTGAAAAAAAAATATATTCAATTATTTTTCACATTTGTTCACTATGTTAAAATTATAACATACAATTAAAACACTTCCACCAATGACTTCCACACCCAGTGCTGCAACGTGATTGAACACGACAGAGCACCACCAACATGACAAATAGTGCCATAGAACATACAGCAAGTATTTATTTAATTATTTACAAACACCTTTGCAATTTATATGTAACTGCACTACCTCGTACTTTTCACCTCTCCGCTGCACCCCACCACCCCACACCACTCTCTCTGCAACACATCCACAGACAACTTTATAGATAGTATTTTTAACATTTTTTAATCTATGTACTTAAGATGATATTATCAACCAAAAAGCACACACAAAAATTACCATTATTAGCCTGCAATTTTATCTACAACTTTCCAAACATAACACTGCCCCCCGGTTTTAAATTCGGGGGTGGGTGTCTGAGCAACAGCACTTTATTTTAGGTGACCTTGAAACAGGTCTTTATGGGGGTCTACTTTCGGGCCTCGCAAACAACATGCCTTTTTTTTTCTTTATTGCACTGTAGTGAGACTGTGAGAGCATGCACATTACTCACTACTTAGAAGTGCTGACATCATGCCAGGTAACTCGCATTGTAGGAGAAGGGAAATCCTTTAAGAAAACATTTTTTCTCTCAGAATTTCCCTTCTCTTTTTGCAACGCAGGAGCAACATCATCGTGGGGTAATTAGCAAACACACTACCAGGCGCGCATCGCCCATTGCCCCGGACTCTCTCAAACAGCTTCCCGAGCGCACACACACAGCCGCACCCGAGTACGTCACAGGTTTTCAAAAGATCATTTTTTGGTAAAGAAGACTCTGTTCTTTTTCACCCCTTTTTACAGCCCCTACATCCCCGCTCTGCCTATTGCTGAAAAAATTAGGCTCCCCCGAAATTTCGCTCTGGTTGAGCCTCTTCAAACAACCACAAGCAAGCAACTCCAGCACAAACCTGCTCTGACCTGACACATTCTTTTGGTTTAGGTCTACGAAAACACACGCTTTGCCTGCCTCACTTAGTTCTCACACCCTCTCTTTAATATGAACATAAAAGCTTTCCACTTACTTTTATATTCCTATACTGTACTTCACATAGAAATATAGAAATTAAGGTTCTCACCACCCCAAATTACCTCTTTGTCTTACTTTCTCAAATGTAAGAAATACAGGTATTCAGTATCTGTCAGTCACGGCCACTTTTAAACAGTGTACCTATATGCAACTCGACCAAACGTTATGTTTCTAAATTAACGTCTTACACTTAAAAGCTCCTTTACATTTCTTTCGCTCTATGTACCTTTCTTTAAAACACCACCAGAGAGGGATGGTGAAGTATGCTCCACAAAGAGCAACTCAAAGCTTTGTTATCCTTTATAAAATAATCTGCCTCTCAATGTTTTTCGCAAACCTTTTCGACCCCTTAACAGGCTGGATGGATGAGTACAATATGTCCTATTAAGGACGGGGGCGGACAATGCCCAAAAATAAGAATGTATAGTTGAATAAAAGGCGAGTGGATGCATGGCCAGATGCATCAATGCATATATTCATAACTGGATGTATCAATGTATGAATGGAAGGATAAATGAATACAGGGACCAGTACTTACGATAGACTGGTGGACTGATAGATGCTTAGGATTGGTTATGGGACAGATGTATCTATGGATACATAGGCGTATGTCTGCATGAATGACACAGTGCTTACAATAGGCGAGTGCGCTCATAGATGCTTAAGATAAGTGCAGGAACAGATGTATGTATGTATATAAGTAGCAATGTATGCATCACTTAAAAGATGATTGGATGGCGCAGTGATTAGGATAGATGAATGCTGGGCTTTAATTGGGCCGGGTCTCAGGACCAGCACTTATTTTCAAGGAGCCTCCAAAAGGGTCTCTATCAGGCTTTATTTTCAGCCCTCGCAAACATAGTCAATTTTTTTTTTATTGCACTGCAGTGAGAGCATGCACATCGATGTACGCATGCTTATTTTGCTCACTACTGAGAACTGGAGACATCACGCTACGTTACCCACGTTGTAGAAGGAAGGGAAATCCTTTAAAGAATGTTTTTTTTCCAAATGTAGGATAATTGGAGAGGATTTTCTAAAGCACACAATGATACTCATCTTGATATAGACCATGGCCCAACTTGCATAGCCCACACCCCTTTAAGAGCTTTGCCCCCCCTTTTAGAGCACCCCAACTTTCTGAAACGCTCATAAGCAAAGCGTATTAAAACATGCAAATTTGCGAGTAAAACATATACCATGCCATAGGGCACTTTATAAGTGCTCCCAGTGGTACTACATCACCTTTATTAGCTCGACATCTGCACGTTACTATATTCTGTGTTTTAATCAGAAACATACCCACCTCCCCCACACCCACAACCTCCCACGCCCTTCCTTAACTGTACAAAATCAAAAAGAAACCCCCACCATTCCTAGTAGCGCCACTATACCCATACACAGGCTTAATTTTAACAGGTGTGTGCCGGAACACTTATCAACAAAAAGTATTCAAACATGCAAATTTGCGGGAAATACATAAACAATACCATAGCACGGTTAATAAATGGGCCCAGTGAAACTACATTACCTTTACTAACAACACATGCCCACGTTACAAATGTCCGTCTTATAATCAGCAACATACGCACATCCCCCACCCCCACCCATACCATGCTTAACCTTACAAAATCAAACAGCGAGCCCCTGCACTCCCGTTACTGCTAATATAGCCATAGATAGACTTAAGGTCAACAGGTGTCTGCCGGAACGATCATCAGCAAAAGCTATTAAAACCTGCAATTTTGCAACTCACACATACACCACACCATAAGACGGTTTATAAATAGTCAAAATACCACTACACCACCTCAAAACCCGCCCTTGCTTAACTTTACGCAATAAAAGAAAGAGCCCCACAAACGTAACAGCGCCACTATAGCCATACAGAGGCTTAACTTCAACAGATGTCTCCCGAAAAGCTCATCAGCAAAACGTATTAAAACATGCAAATTTGCGGGTAAAACATATACCATGCAATATGGCACTTTATAAATGCTCCTAGTGGTACTACATCACCTTTAGTACCTCCACATCTCCACGTTACTATATTCTGTGTTTCAAACAGCAACATAATTACCTCCCCCACCCCGCCCGTGCTTAACAGTATGAAATCAAACAGAAACCCCCCATTCCTAGTAGCGCCACTATACCCATAAACAACGTTAGTTTTAACAAGTGTCTGTCAGAACACTTATCAGCAAAAAGTATTCAAACATGCAAATTGGCGGGTAAAACATAAACCATCCCATAGCACTGTTTATAAATGGGCCCGGTCGAACTATACCACCTTTACTAGCTAGACATCTATATGTTACGAAAGTCACTTAAAAACTCTGTAGAGTGTATAGGATGGCATGGGGAGAGTAAACAAAGTTCTAATTCCCAAACTTTTGATATACAGTCCCTTTACTGTATCTATATTAAAGATATTAAATGGAATGAATAAATTGACGAGTGTCTCAAAAGGGATAGTGAAGCTCACTATCAGTAAAACACGAACCACTTCAACACCTACATATATCCGCCACAGCTACACAGCCTGACAAATAGTATCACTTATAATCACATGTAGTTCTTTAATGTCAACAAAGTCATACAGAAAATATAACGCATATTTTCATTTTTTTAATCTCTCACACATTTATAAAACATCTCTTCTAAAGAAGCACTCCCCAACTACTTCTATTCCATAAGAACCGACAATAATTAATATGTTTACTACCATGTATATTAGTATATCTACCTTTCTATTATTCACTAGTCAGAAACTACAAAAACTATTAACTATACCCAAATGCAAACCAGAAACCATATTCTTATTATATCTCAACTTAGGATCAAATAATACAAACTATGCATACATATAAAAGGAACGTATCACTTTTCCTATCTCCATCTCCTCTCTATGTAATCTCCAAACACTGTACACGGCCCCACTGTACAACAACCTACCCTGACTTACATTCAAACCTACCTCTCAGTGTCAAAAATAAGACCACACCCTGCCCACATAACATTTCTGCATTTCGTTTTATCACTTTTAACTTAATAACACATTCATCTCCTACCACCACCCCCACCCCACTATTTCCACAAAAAGTATCAGTTGCAAATGTGCGACATTTTCTTTATCTCCCCAAATAAATTACAAACTCAAATTAACACTGTACCTCATTTTCAAAACAATACCGTCCTATAAAGATGACAAACTACACTTCTTCTCTGTTAAAAATTCCTAAACATATATAAAATATTTATATAACAACAGATCAAATTGTATGCATATTTCATAACCAATATCAAACACCACACTTTACTAACACTATATTACTTTGAAATAAAAAATACTTTCAAAATTAAAAACATCAGCTCAAATACTTAATCAATACTATAAAACACATAACACACCTTGTTCATTTCTAACTCACCTTTGTAGTTGTTATCCAGATTTCAAATGACACACACATACAATTCTCTCTTTCACACATAGTACATGTAAAGCTCCGACTTCATCAAGAATGAAACCAGGAATGGCACAATTTCTCTGTCGCTCCACACATAAATACAAGTAAAGAACAAATCAGAATACTTCATTCCTTCAACGACATTCCAAAACATACCTCCATTGGTTAATTTCGGTCACAAGTTCAACCTATTCTATCACCACACTTTCTGGAACCTTCTACGACACCTGCAGGTTAAAAGTTCATCATTTTTTTTTTAACCTAACAATATACTTTTGCAACATTTTATCGAACATTTAACGGCACGTGCACGTTAAAAGTTCACAATAGGGGTCAGTAGTTCATCAGCTTTATTCCCAACTCCAGCAGCACCTCACCTTATGCTCCCAGCGCCATCAGGCCCGTAGGAGTCAGTGCTTTCCACTTTCCAAATACCAAATTCATTTCATACACACAAATTTACCTTCACACACCCTATAAACACCCCCTAAGCACCATACACAAGTTACAATGTTCAAAACAAAAGTTCCTCCAAATAGCTATAACTACATGCTGACACTACTTGCACAGATGTGGCACAGCGGCCAGAGCACATTACTTCACAGCAAATGACACACAGTTTGGGCTCACGCTTTCATCCCCGAGTCTGGCAGCAGCTCACCTTAGCAGCATGAGACTCTACACACTACCTCACATATTTTCCGTACCCCAGAACTTTCAGACCAGTACGAGTCAGTAGTTCGTCCTAGTAGATATAAACACATGCTGACACTACTTCCACAGCTGTACTGCAGCGGCCATGGCATATGACTTCACAGCATAAGACACACAATTTAGACTCACGCTCTAATCCCCGAGTCCCACACCACCTCACCTTAGCAGCATCACACTCTAGGCAATACCTCACTTAATTTTCGTGGCCTAGCACTTTCACAACGGTATGTATGATTAGTTTCTTTTTGCACCCCCTCTATAGCCACCCTAAACACCCCACGGAGGTTACAGTGCTCCTACCCTCCTATTTCCCACTTTTTTCGCCCTTTTTTCCCCTTACTCGCTTTAACGGAATCACAAAATGGCGGCCAACACTTCCTCCTTCCATGAGACTCTAGACAATACCTCACATATTTTCCGTACCCAGGACTTTCATACCACTACCGGTCAGTAGTTCATCCTAGTAGGTATAAACACATGCTGACACTACTTCCACAACTGTACTGCAGCGGCCAGGGCACATGACTTCACAGCATAAGACACACAGTGTGGGCTCACGCTTTAATCCTCGAGTCACGCACAAGCTCACCTTAGAAACATCACACACTAGCCAATACCTCACTTAATTTTCGTAGCCTAGAACTTTCACACCGGTAGGTATGATTAGTTCACTTTGCACCCCCTCTGTAGCACACCCTAAACACCCCACAAAAGTTACAGTGCGCCTACCCTCCTCTTTCCCACATTTTTCACCCTTTTTCTCCCTTACTCACTTCAACGGAATCACAAAATGGTGGCCAACTCTTCCTAGTTGCAAACACTTGCAGCGCTCGCAGCCATTCAGCAGCAAGCTTGTGCTCATAACGCCTCAGCCAATCAGATGGCAGAATTCCCAAATATCGATATCTGTAAATTTCAATATTTCTCAAAAACTACTGAACGGATTTACACCAAATAAACAAAAGCGTGCTTTCTAGACCAAGACCCTTCTCCCTGCCAAATTTGGGGTAATTCAGTTCACCCATTCGACCTGTAGCCTTGTTTAAAGTTTCCTATGGATTATTAACATTGAAATTAACAATGAAAAAACACGTTTTGGGACCCCCCTTTTGAATCGGCCCCCCCTTGACGAATCACCCCCAAACTTTCAGCATAGGAGCTGATCTCAACAAAGAATTAGTTTTGAACATTTCACGAAGATTCATCAATCGGCACCAAAGTTATTGCGAATAGAATGTTGCCATTTTCCTATAGTACCTACGTCCTAACTATAACTACCTACTGGCGACCGTAGGTAATAAAATACAGCATATTATGTGTTTTCGTTACGGTTTAGATTATTCTTTAACAGTGAAAGAAATTACGTTGGGTTATAAAGATGCTAGTTCTGGCCTGAGATCCCTTTTCTCTATTATTCTTATTGCTGCTCGACTTGCTATAGCTCGGGCCTGGATATCCCCAATGCCTCCCCGCGCGGCAGAATGGCGGGCAACTATGATGGAAAACTATGAAAGGGAGAAGGCCCTGGCCAGAGCTAGAGGAATAAGTTCTCTGAGGAAAGTCAATTCCATATGGTGCAGATTTGCACCAGATTATCAAGCCAGATTGGGGCCTGATTAAAAATAATGGTTATTATTTTCTTTTCTTTTTCTTGTAATATGCATTTATGGCTGTTAAATTGCTACTGTCACTAAATTTTGTGATTTATATGTATTCTCATTGTATTATTGTAATGTTACATTATAATGCCTAATGCCTAAGGATTGTCCTCTTTTGACAATAAAAAAACATTAAAAAAAGAAGAGTACTGCCTGAGGGGAAAAGAAAAAGAAGAGAATCAGTAACCTAGAATATAAATATATGGTATCTCTGCGAAATACCGCCCACCCCTAGACTCTGACGACTACCAGAATGATGTGATACAAGTGCAGGAGAAGATGGTGGGTACAGATTTGAGGTAGTATAAACAAGTGCAGGAGAAGATGGTGGGTACAGATGTGAGGTAGTATAAAGTAAAAGATGGTCATACTACTCTGCCGAACTGTGCTATAATAAAGAAAAGAGAATGTGTGTCACACAATGTACTGTATTGTATGTTAACAAACAACATTCATGAAATGTTTGAAAGGGTAAGCTAGAGGATTAACCTTGGTGTGAGGGTTAATCCAGAAAGTATCCAAACAAGACTCAATCACACTGACTATTCCTTCAGGTGCTGGGTAGGATGTGGGACTCTTGGGGATTGAGTAGCATAAGAAAATGTACTAGTCAGAGGAAGTACTCCATTTAGGGGTCATAAGTACACGCAGGAGGGTTTTCCACAAAATGACGACAAAGTAATAGATTAATGCTCCAGCATGAAAACAAAATTATAGTTAAGCACTCCAAGCTCGAGTAAAAATATGCCAAGAAAGTATTCTAGCATGTGAAAGAAATCAAAAACTCAGAAAGCGCTACAGCGTGTAGGCAAATAAGCACTTAGTTTTAGTGCTCCAGGGCAATTTTCTGAAAACACTCCATGCAAGGTTCAAGTTGCGCTTCAAGCGTGTAGCAGAAATACACACAAGTGCAGCACTTGTGTGTACTCACAGATCGTAGCCCTGCTGTGTGTCGGCTCATGGAGAGTGCATGGCTGGTAAATATGTGCATAGTCACTGAAACAGTCACTGAAACAGCAAGCCCCAGAAATCATAACTAGGTCCTGCCAAGCTAGGCTTCTGGTATCCATATAAGAGACAAAGCAGAGTTGGGTTCTCTGACCCGGGTCTGAATACCATATGACCCAGACGTCAAAACCCTGCTTGCCGTGTCCTACATAACACTGGAAGTAGAACGGATAGGCAGCTGGGCATGCAGAGATCGTCATACTGACTCACCATACAACCGATGGGTAAGAACTGATAAATCATAACTTAACCACGGCTCCACTCATACAGCATTCGCTCGTCTATGTGTGATCATAGGGACGTTTAGGGTCTGGAACCATGACACTACTCCCTCGTCAGACTGTCCTCCCCCTGGGGCCATGGTCAGCGAACCCTTCCCTGGGTGACCATCGACAGAGTGGGCCCGGGGACCCCTGCAGTCACCCGGATGGTGAACTCTAGCGTGGATTCCCGGTTGACATAGACTGGCTGCCTTGAGGGTTTCCTGCATGAAAAATAAAGGCTTGGATTTCCGTAATGTTGGGATGCTCCTCTTTTATGTTTGTATTGAGTTTTCCGAAACAGGTGTGTAGTGGGTGCTGGTACTGAGGTTCTGGATTCAACGCATGTTTGGGGTGTTCTGGGGTTTGTTCTGTGTGTAGGGATTATATGGGGTTAACCCAGAAAACAGCCAATTATGTTTGTGGTATACTTTTTGGCAACAATAGGCAGCCCTGAGGTTTCTCCAGAGACAGTAGTGGCACTCTATGAGAGTTTGAGTCCTCCTGCCTTTTGACTCTCTTGGTGCGAGTACTCAGTTGGATTCCCCTTGGACGCCGTGGCTGGGTCCTCTCCCAATCAGACTCCACCTGTACACTTGTGGTCACCTCAACCACTATGGGGGTGCTTTCGCCAGTTTCTTCGCCACTTCAATGGAACCCCTGGTTGGGGGATGTAGGAGATAGCCTGCGCACTCTAGGCCCAGGGATTTCTCCAATCGACCAGCAGGGACAATTCCTTGAAGCAGTGTCCTGATGGTCCGACATGCTACCTTTCCTGCCGTGGTCATTTGTCTTGGCCCTGTATCAGGTACCGGAAAGTGGGCTCCCAATGTGGGTAACACACCCCTTGGCTGGGTGCTGGTTCGCTTGTGCTGCCTCCTCCTTTGAGGAGGTGCCTGGGTGGTGGCAGAGGCAGAATCGGATCACCTTGCTTTGAGTGATGTGATGGTCCTGTGCGTGTCGTGATCTAGGGTTCCCGGTTCCCTGCATTCTCTACATGCTACTGCTTTGGCTGTTTCTACCAAGTGATGGTGTGCACGGCTGGTCCACTGTCGTGCTAGACCCTTCAATAATAAGAAGTTTTCTATATAACTCCTGACTGCTCCATTGAGGAGTGTTCGATGGTCCAGAGTTGCTCTGGCTAGCATCCACGAGGAGTGGGTGGATGTTGTTCATCTGCACTCTAGGGAAGAGAGTCCAGGGGAGGAGCAGGCTATAGTTCCTTTCTCAGTGAACTAGATGGACATCCCCAATTTGGACAATAAATCCCATCCCAATTTATTAGTTGTGGAGTACTGATAGTATAACAGCTGTTCCCTGATCTTGCTTCCTCCTTTTTCTAGCTCAAGGGGCTCAGTGAGTGGGGCTTTGGCCACAGATCCAGAGATCCTCTGTATCTTGGCAGTGGTCTTTGATATAAGGGCTGCTCCTTCTGTAGGCACAACCTAGCTGCCCCTGTATCCACCAGGAAGTGGTACAGTGTTTTGCTAATGAGCTTTGTGACCACGGAATCCTCCTCAGAGCTGTTTGGGGCTGCCAGGGGATTGATCGTGTACTTACGCACCTTGGTGGTCTTTGGCGAGGTCTCTCAGCAAGGTAATTTGCATGTCTCTCTTTTGGCTCTAATGTCTGGTCTGAATGAAAGTGTTGGTGAGTTCTATGATGTTGGTAACAAATGTCCTCCCTCTCAAGCCGGGAATGTGTGTGTCCTCGTATGAACATGCCACTCATTAGTGTCTCTCTAGTCTCCAAACCTGGCTAGGGAACTTCTCTCGCATGTGGTCTAATGGAGTCTTCATGATGGATTGGGAAGCTACTTTTTTTTAAAGTCTTTGCAAAATTTTAATTGTCTCAAGAGGTTTTTTAATTAATCACAGTTCTACTAATTTTGAGGATCTGTGTACATGGGGTGCTACCAAAAACCAGTCTACTTGGTCATGAGATAGAAAATTACTGATGCAACAAAAACAATCAATTAACATAAAACCAAAGACAAAAGTGCATTGAAATAATAACAACCTATAAAAAAAGTGCAATTGTTAGTTCAGAGCAGTACGAGTTGATTTGTAGCAGCAAACTCGCAATCATGAACCTTCAATTTGAATAAGGGTTATTATTACCTAACAGCATAGACATGCTAACATGACATAACATTTAAATATACAGGATGATTTGCAAAATTTAAACAGCACCTCAACATCAATAAATGCATAAAAATTGAAAAAAATGTAATAGAGACTAAAAAGGTTGACAGAAAAAAAAGTTAATTTTCCCAAAAAACCGAGCCCTCTCCAAGTGCCTATAGCCCGTGGAGAGGGATGCTCTGTGTAGTATGCGGAGCTAGGTGAGTCTGATTGTCTGTCACTATTGGCTCAGCAGGCAAACAATAGCAACAACTTAAGAGGAGAAAAGGAAATAACCTGAAAACTATTGGCCCCTTGAGGCCTGAAAAAAGCTACACCTGAATCACCAAGACCAGATAGAATTGTCCCTAATTTACGAATTGACCCTATAGCACACCCATGAGATTTGCAAATAACTGCCTAACGCCCAGCGATCCAAGCAGAGAGATAAAGGGAAATATCTCTCACTTCTTTTAGATGTTAACAATGTGGAATCGATAGCACTAAGAACTTTTGTGACAAAAAAATGAGTTTGAGATGTTAGCTCTATTTCACACCCAGAGCCTATACATTCCGACTTGCCACCACACCCAGCAGTCCAAGATGTCCTTTACTGTCACCCAGGGATGTAGTGTATCCTCTGATTCAAGCCCAGTGGTACAAGTGATCCCTTTACTAACACGCACAGATGAAGCATACCCTATTCCAAGCCTAAGGTCAGGCTATCCCTCACTAAAACCAAGGGATGAGGTGTACCTTGTGCTCAATGCACAAGGTCAGGTAGCTACCGTTGCCTTTTTCTAGCATGCTGACTAGGGAAAAAACAAAAGGGATCTACGCGCTTGTCCTAGTTTGCCATACATCAGATGTTGGGACTAAGGATCAGATGTAGTCTCCTACCCTATGACGGCTGTCTCTGGACGAACCTCCGCCCCGTGAATTCAGCAGAACTTCTAATCAATTATGGCGTCTGCTCACCAATCTTTTTGCACAGATGTGAATCCGTTCGGGCCAGGGTCCTTCCTTCGACAGGAGTGGGGCTCGATTAACCAATCTCTCCTCGCTGGCTCACTAAAATGTTGCTTGGATATGAGTTTACCTTAAATAAATGAAATGACAAGTGACGGTTGGCAAAACAGGAACAAGTTAATTTAACTAAACGCTGCGGCAGGTAGAGTGTACAATGTTTTGGCTGCTGTTATATACAGTTCATGAGGTACAATAAAGCAATCTTCTACATTCCAAAAATCATCTCAGTCATAAATCAACAAATGCAGGCGTCTGATAGGGACACACATGGCTCTCGATCTTGGGAAGAGCTAGTAAGGAAAAGTGTATATGTGTCCAGATGTCCAGCATGGGGAGGACCTGATCACTACATATGGTGTGCGTGTTGTGTCTTGATTGGTTGAGTGTTTGTATCTACATGTGGTATCTAGCTTTGTGGCATCTTGGGGAACACAAGCCCTTGGCCAAACATGTTTATTGGGGCCAATTTCCTCAGACCTGTTTGTGGTGCAACCCTCTATCTGTTGGACCGATCAGGGCTTTCCCTGGGTGCGGGTTTGTCTTTAGGTTGAAAGATACCCCATCTGTGACCTGATTTTCGATAGGCATGGGTCTTAGGACTTGAATAACCATGCATCTCTGACTTGGGGTTAATCCGGAGGTCACCATGGGTAAATCAAAAAGGAATCATACGAGTTCATTGGAACTCCTGAAAATAATTCAGCAGTCGCTGGTATCATTCCTATGACATTCTTAACATTGTGCATACAGTTGTCATAGCATACATTGGCTTTGTGCTTATTGGTATTGACACAGTTACATTTGCTTAAGCCATAGCGTACATCAACATTGTTTTTACTAGCAACATATCATCATTTGTTCTTGGATTATGGCATATATTGAACTCATTATTGTCAGCGCCAGTGTGCGTGTACAGCTTGTGACATACATTGATATTGCAATTATGGGTATTTGCATGGTTTTGCGGGCACAGGTTATGACATACATTGATATTGCCCTTGTCGGGCCTGCACATATCATATTATTCATTGACATTGCATTCACCCATTTTAACAGGTATTCAGGACTAGACTGTACCTGCACATTTAAAGCATTGAAACCAAACATAACAACATTGCCACTTTTTTCTGACAACAGTTTCATGGAGAACCTTTCATTGTTCTCCCTTGGTTAAAAAAAGGTTCAGACCCACCTCAACATTCCATAGAGTAGAATATCTAGGCTGTATAACTGAAAGGGTGTACTTTTCCTGTTTGCGTCATGACAAACCTTTTAGCAGGTGCGACAGGTGAAAACACTCACTCTATTATGAAGAATGCACTACCCTCAGGGCAGCCGCAAACTCGCACTGCACCCAGGGCAGTGCATTAAAGAAAAATATGTAGAAAGTGTTTAAAAGCTGCTTCGTGTTTCTCTCTGCCTGTACTTTCAAAAGGGATTAGAGATGCCCATGCTGGCGGATGCCATTCTCAGGGGGATGTCTGGAGTGTCCATGAGTCCCCCTTTCATCCCTTGAAATGGCTGCCCTTAGAGGGCACACTGACAGTGCGTCAGCTTTTTGTGGCTCACTTTCAGTGCATCTGCAAGGGCATGTTTTCCTCTGCGCCAACACTGGTAATTAGGCACAGATTCAGAGATAACAGTCCCCATGCAAATGAGGGAATTCCCTTTCTCAACAGCTCCCGCGCTACATGTGTGTCAGCGCTATCTGTATTACAAAAGAGGCCAGAAAAGCACCTGCGGCCCTTTCTGGAATACCAAAGGGCCCCAAGAGCACACAAAGTGGGTGCAAATGCCCATTGCATCCCCGGGGCACTTTCTGTAATGCAGTCGCACGGCATATGTGGTTGTGTATATCTGATGTCCTTCAATAATTTGCAATCCCGCAGGGGCTCCTTAACCCACTTACCTTCAACTTTCTGATGTCCTGCTGATATAGCTGATTTATATCCTTTAATAGTTCTATCAGATTTCTGTCCTGCTCCCAGAAAATTCAGAACACTTGTGACTTCAGAGGAAATGGGATTTGTACCTTTTCACACACACATGCTGCTCCAGATATTCAATGCTGAAATATCAGCCCTTGTTGTACCTTTCGCTATAGATACTCTGATATAAGTAGAAGCTGAATAAAGGTCTGGCATGCCTGTGAGCACAGTGAAAGGCTTCATGCCACCAGACTGAACCTACCCTACAAAACTACATTTTGAAACTGCCCCAGAGGGTCTCTAAACAGCTGATGAACGGTTGGAGTAAGAATTGGACAATCAACTGGCAGTTCTAGGAATGAAATGGACCAAGGCTGCACCCTCCACAATGGAATCAATGCGACTCTTGCTAACTGTCTGCAGATCTAAGGAACACATCTTAAAAACATGCTAAATAGTGGAAAAGCATTAAGATTTCCATTGGACCAATACTGAAGAAAAACATCTATTGCTAGAGATCCAAGAAATGCCCACAGCTGTAAAATCAGCCTAACTGACTTGCCACGTGGGACACAAAGAGGTATCCATTGAAAGGATCCCACACCTTGTTCAGAATCTGAAATACATGACAATCCAAACACCTTTTGCTGCTGTCGTATGTAGTCCATAAATACCAATCCGCTAATGCATTGGCCGATCCTAGAAGGTATTCTGCCACCAGAGATATTTTCCTCTATGGACAAAATTCCTAAATGGACCTAGCTAAACCTACCAAGAACTTTGACCTTGTTCCTCCCAGTCTGTTTATGTATCTGACTGCTGTAATGTTGTCCTAGCAAAGAAGGATAGGACGTTCAACCCTATTTTATTTTTTATTTTACAAAGCTCTGAATTGCTAAATAGCCTGTAAGAATACCTAAACAATTTCTATCCAATAATAATTCCCCCAGACCATCTTCCTCTAGTTGGTTAACTTTCACATCTTGTGCCTCAGCCCCATAGGATTGCATCTGATTCTAAGACAAGATCTGAGAATGTAGGGAAGATGACACATCTATTTCATGCATCTTCATGATTTGGTCACCAACATATCTCTTCTTTTGATTCGTGATAAAAAAGGACATATTGTGAGTATTCTAGACCTCTCACTAGGTGTTTTATCTTTAGGCACTGGAGAGTTCTGTAAAAAAGGGATCTGAAAATATTGCCTGAATTGAGGATGATCCTTACCACCTGGCAGAGCGAAATCTAATGTTGTGACAACATCACCCTATAACCTTATCTTTGCTTCTGGCACCATAAGAATCTCCTTTTGGGAATCCATCAGAATCCCTAAGAGTTCCTTCCTTCCTGAGGGTGCCAACTCTGATTTTCCCTCATTGATAATGAATCCCAATAATTGAATTGCAGCCTCGAATTGCTTCACCTTTCTCCCAGGAATATGCTATCATCCAGGTACATCACAAATGATATCAGGCCCTGTGCTCTGAAAGCCACAACCAGAGCCCTCATCAACTTGGTAAAGCACCATGGAGTGGAGGATAGGCAGAATGGAATCTCAACACCTGTCCTTGCCACAGTAATTGCAGGTACTTCCTGTGCTCTTGACATATTGCCACTGTCAGATACATGTCTTGTAAATCCAGACGCACCACCCAGTCCCCTGAAAGAAAGAATGTCACACAGTCATTTGACAGTATCCATTTTGAAATGGTGGTACAGAACTAATTGGTTGTGCTCCCTCAAATCTATTACTGGAGGATATTGTTGGTTCTTCTTCAAAACTATGTAATACGAAGATTTTGCTGACATAAGCCTTGAGTTATAAGTGACATGGTATTTTAGCCCTCTTCTGCAACAACTTCTTTACCTCTTCCTGAGAAAAATGTTTTGGAAAGGGCCATCAGTCTGTACTGGTGTTACATAGAATTATATTCGAAACCCTCTCACCATCTGCAATACCCATGGTTCTTTCGATAATAAACCCCACTTGAACAAAAAGGGCCAGCCTGCCACCCATTGTCACAAGGGGGACAGTACAATGCACTTACCATGAGTTCCACTTCCCATTGCTTTGCCTCTGCTGATGACAAATGTCCTCCCCTTTTTCTTTGTGTGAAGAATGTTAGCCTAAGTATCCATACTGCTGTCAGTAGAAGGATCTGTAGAAGGTCGTGTGGTTAGTGAACCGACCTCTATATCCACCAACCCTAGGAGATACCCTCACAAACATGGGGCAGGGGTCCAGAAAGCCAAAGTACTTAACCCAAAACTCGATGTCTTTAAAAATTAATCCCCAAATAAAGACCAATTTTATATCCAAGCCTGCCAGCCTCCCAGTTTTGGGATCAATAAGCAGCAACAGCTCAAAAAAAAAAAAAGCCCCATGCTTGCATTACAAAGAAAACGGATTGCCTTTTGGGCCTAACAACAAATTGTTTCTGGGTACAATTGACCCCCCCTCCCCCTTTTACGTCTTCATTTCAGCACCACACAACATATTGGCAACAGAACCCAGGGAATGCAAAACTTTTCCTTGGCACGAGGACCAGGCCCCCTCTACACCTTTTCTAGGGTCCTTCTCACCATTGCTAAATAAATTACAATTTTAACATTCTATGCCAGAGCTATGGCAGCTTTCTAATATATTATTGGCCTTAGGAATCTGGCCTCATTTTAGATCTATTTTTTTTTATCTTTGACCTCATGTATTCATCAATAAACGGCAGAGGAGTCCACTTCTCTGAATTTGAACACTGAATGAGCCCAGGCTTAAACGTGGTAGTAACTACCTCGTATAAACTAATAATATGAGCCTCATCCACAGATTCCATCTATTTCAGGACATTAATACTGTCATGATCATCATTGAAATAATGTAATAATTGTAATTGTCAAAGTATCCATTGAACTTCTGTGTACATAAATCATCACAGGGCCTCTATTTTCGGCCTTCCATATCACCCCAACAGAGTTTTGCCACTTTGATATCAAGTCATTATATCCCCTTGGAACTGGACCACCACCAAATGTATCTCCCTCGGACCCAGGAGGGAAAACAACATTTTTCTTCCTAGTTCCTTTGCTGCCATGGTTACATCATTTTCCTTACTGGGAATGTGTCTTGTGATCCGCAGGAATTTACAAAATGATTCTAATAGCATTCAGCATGAGATTTCCTATATCTTTGACCACACTTCTTAATAGTGAGGAGACCACCTGATGAATGAACGTTTTTATTCAAAACATCCTCCTCCTTATTATTTAGATTGTTGTCAACGATTTTAATCAGCCAACAACAGGGTTTTGAATCCCACAATATTTTTTATGAACATGTTATGTGTAAAATCAAGAATATTCTCCAAGTTGATGAAGAAAGATAAGTTTATTCAGCAGAAGGAAATGTGCCATCCATCAGCTTGGTTCAGTCAGGTGCAACTGACTTGCTGGCGACACACATATATTCCATTGCTATGGTGCTGCTTAAACAACAACTGAGGCTCTTAAAGGAACAGCAATGAACATCAAATAAAAAGGTACAATATAACACACCTTCCTCCCGTACATAAACATATACAAGAAAAAAAAGAAAAATTAAACGAAGCATTAAAGAGATTGCACATTTCAAAAATTCATCTCAAAATCTTTAAATTTAGCGGGTACCGATCTTATCCTACATTCCCTTAGGAAAGGCGTAGGTGTGGAAAGTGCCTCACCTGTGTTCCCCTTGTTTGTGTCATTTTTTCCATCAACAAATGCTTCATTTTTCAAAACAACCACCCTATTTAAATTCCATATGCGAGAGTCTTCAGTCTTTATTGCATTCCTTAAGACCTTTATGACTTTGTGTGGTTTTGAAAAATACCCAGAACTTTTTCTACCCATGGGTGCTCTAATCAAAACCATGTCTCCTACGTTAACAATGGTTGATTTAACAGACTTCCTGGAATCAAAATCCTCCTTCCTAGCAAATGCCTTCTTCTCCTCATTTCTCTCTCGCAATTATTGGAAGGGAACGTCCTTATTTCTTTTTGACTCCGTAATATTTACCCAAAATTGAGCTAAAAGGGTATTAGGTTTCCTATTTTTCAAAAGAATGAATGGACTATACCCAGTGGTGGCATAAGGAGTGAACCTATAGGCTTCAACTTTTTAAACACCTCATTTTTTAAATCTAAACCATTTTGTTTTGACATGTTTACGGTTTCTTTAAGTACACGTATAAAACATTCCACCATGCCATTGCACTCTGTGTGGTAAAGAGCACACAACTTGTTATCAATCGAACAGCGTTGCAAGAAATCCTTCATTTCTCGAGAAACAAATTGGACACCATTGTCTGTCAACAGCGAACCAGGTAAACCTTCTAGTGTAAAGACTTCTTTGAGAAATGTTATAACTTGCTTAGAGTCAATACTCCTCGTAAACTTGATTTCTGGCCATCTTGAAAACATATCAATGAGAACAAACACAAACATTTCAGAACCATTGTACACAACAGGCCCTAGAATATCAAGAGCAAGCTCCTGCCATGGACCCTTGGGTCGTTCTCTTATTATGATAGGATGAACTCTAGGTTTTAATGATTTTTCACTCAAGATACACTGCAAGCATTCTCTAACAGGCCTTTCAACCTGAATGTCCAATCCTGGCCACCAGTAATTTAGCCTGAGTCTTTCTTTCGTTTTGGACACTCCCTGATGGCCCTCATGGGCTAAATTTATCAAGTCTTCACACAAAACTTTCGGTGGAACTAACCATGGACCTCTAAATATCAAGCTTCCACTTAAAGATATTTCATTCCTCACATTCCAAAAATCATCTACACTCCCACCAGTTTTGCGTGAGCAACCTTTTTTGATCAAAGAGCGTAGCTTCAAAAACTCTACATCTGATTCGCACGCCTTTATCCATTTATCTTCTTTCATCCCATCATGTTCGACATTACATGCCCATTCACTCAAATCTTCCTCCTTTGAGTCCATTTAACCTTCCTCAAAATTAACCAATCTGGACAGCATATCAGCAATGCAATTCTGCACCCCAGGCAGATATTCAACTTTGAAATCGTAAGCTGAGAGACCTACAATCCATTTGGAAATCCTGCAAGATATAGCATCAAAACCTTTCTTGTTAAACACCTCACATAAAGGTTTGTGGTTGCTCCTTACTACAAACTTTGTTCCTCAAAGTACATTTTTAAGCTTCTTGATGGCCCAATGAACTGCCAAAGCCTCCCTCTCAATCACAGAGACCTCAGTTCGGCACCTTTCAAGCTACGAGAGAGAAACAAGATAACTTTTTCTTCTTCACCTTCCTCTTGTTGCAGAAAGGCACCAAGCCCCTTCATGCTAGCGTCCGTGATAAGCACTGATTTCAAAGCTGGATCAAAACTCCTAAGCTTAGGTGTTTTCTTTAGACTATTCTTCAATTTAATGAATTCATCCTCACACAATTCAGACCAATGAAAATCAACCCCTTTGCACAACAATTTTCTAATATTAACAGTTCTCTCAGGAAAACCTTCTACAAACTTGCTCTAGTACTCTGCCATGCCTAGCAAGTTCATGACTTCTTCTTTATTAGTAGGAGAGGCTAAATTCTGAATGGTTTCAATCAATTCACGCTTAGGTTCAACACCCTTGCCAGAAATGGTGTGACCCAAATAATCAATAGACGATTTTCTAAATTTACATTTCTCTAATTTAACCGTAAGATTGTTCTCACAGAACCTTCTTAAAACTTCTTTCAAAATTCCATCATGGTCCTCAATGTCACGACCAAAAATCAGAACGTCATCTTGGTATATCTTAACCCCATTAAGGTCCCGTAACACCTTTTCTAAAGCCCTCTGAAAAAACAACGCTGCAGAGACTAAACCGAATGGCAGCCTAAGGAACCTGAAGGTGCCAAAAGGTGTGATGAATGCAGTTAGATCTCTAGAACTCTCATCAAGCTTTATTTGATGATAGGCTGACTTTAGATCCACTGTGGAGAAAATCTTGGAATCTTTGAGTAACATGAGCATGTCCGAGATTTTTGGGAGGGGAAACCTGTCTACAACAACCTGTTTATTAAGGGAGCGCAAGTCTATGCATAAACCTATACTACCATCAGATTTTCTGGCTGTGAACACTGGGGCCAACCATTGCGTCCCTTCGACCTCAATGATGCCTTTGTTTTTCAACTTATCTAATTGACTTTTCATCTCCGCCCGCACCGAGAAGGGTACCCCCCTAACCTTACTAGCAACAGGTTCAGCGTTAGGAAGTAATTTGATTTTGTGAGTGTAATCCCGTAAGCAACCTAGCTTATCTTTAAAAACATTGGGAAACAAACTTTTGAGATGTTCTGTGTACAAAATATAATTTCCCCCCCATTAATTTCATTCACATTCACCCTTTCCTTTAGTAAGATGGGGGGATTATTGTTGGGATCTAGCATGACACCTAAATCTCGTTGATGGAACCAGCTTAAGATGCTGTCACCTCTGTGAGAGACATAAATCTTCCCAGAAGCAAATCTTCCTTTATATTCGATCAAGCCTTGAAAGTACCCAATGAGTTTGATCGGTTCTCCACCATAAGCATAGGGCTTGATATCCGCTTTTAAGATTTTTACTTTGCGTTCTAGAAAGTGAGTGTAAAAATGTCTAGATACAATAGTTATTTTCGCCCCTGAGTCAAACAACACTCGTGTAGACATCCCCTCTACGAGTATATCATCAAATGGCCCTTTCTTATCACTGTCAGAAACTTGGGATACTATTTGTCCGCAGTCAACGTCTGAATTCGAATCACTATCAGACATGTTTTGTGGTGACACAGAACTCACTTTTATCTTTTTCTTTTTTGCATGACAGACAACAGTGAAATGCCCAATTTTCTTACAGTTACTACACATGGCCTTTAATGCAGGACATTTTTTGTCATTGACTAGGTGACCAGAATTTCCACAACGGAAGCATTTCCCTTGAAAGCTAGACTTTTTACTCATAGACGAGGCACCACTGCTCGGTTTAATATTCTTCTTGGAGACTTTACCATTAGAAGAAATCTTAACCTCCTGTACGACATTACTTTTATTTTCTTGTTTAGTAATTATTTCCACGCACTTTAATGAGTGTTCTAACTGCTTAGCTATATTAATAACTTCATCTAGAGTAGGGTCATCTTTTTGCCAGATATCATCTCTTACTTTCTGTATGTTGCAACCAAGCATAAATTGGTCCCTAATTCTCTCTTCCAGCAATGCATCAAATTTACAAGAAGATCCCAATTTCCTCAGAGACGTGATAGAGTTGTCTACGCTTTCACCATCATTTTGGGTTCTACGCCCACGTATGGGTTCGTATCCCATCCTCGTCGCCAGTGTAAAATCAAGAATATTCTCCAAGTTGATGAAGAAAGATAAGTTTATTCAGCAGAAGGAAATGTGCCATCCATCAGCTTGGTTCAGTCAGGTGCAACTGACTTGCTGGCCACACACATACATTCCATTGCTATGGTGCTGCTTAAACAACAACTGAGGCTCTTAAAGGAACAGCATTGAACATCAAATAAAAAGGTACAATATAACATTATATCAAACATATTTAAATAAGCAACAGAAAAATTGTGGTGCATTTCACATAAACCACGGCATTGGCATAAACACAGGCAGCTAGTTGCATAAACAGGCAAATGCCTTGCAACACATAATACAATGTATCTGACCATAAAATAAATGTAGGAAAAGCTACCCACCTGCCTTGCGCCGCTACAATGTAATTATTCACATGTGAACCCTAAATGCAGGCAAATGCCACCCTAAATAAACCAAGCAGCACAGCACACTGAAACAAATTTACAATTTCAGAGGCAAAGCAGGCACCTCTGTGAAATTGACCCAATACAAAACAAAGTCACAACAAGAAACTGTTGCATGAACATGAAATGCCTTGAAAAAACAAGAGACAAGAGACGTTTGGCAAACAAGAGGAGTTCATTTAATTAAACAATGCATATAAAGGACATATGAAAATAGGATAGGTAATATGCCAGATTTCCGCCAGTGACCAGGTGCTCAGGTTATCTTTTTATGCCTCTTTCTAGTTTGCATTATGCCAAATACTTTATTAAGGCTCTAATGTAGTCTCTTACCCTCTGTGATGGCTGCTTCAGGATGGACCTCTGCCCACGGATTCAGAAGAAGTTCCAATCAATTGCAGTGTCTGCTCACCTTCCTTGATGCGCAAATGTGAATTCATCCAGGCAGGTTATGCTTCCTGTGGCTGCAGTCTGGTTGGAGGTACCAATCAGCTCCGATGGTGGCACGCCAAAATGTTGCTTGAACATGAACACCTTGAAAAAACAAGAGAACAGAGGTGTTTGGCAAAACAAGAATAGTTTGTTTAATGAAACAATATGGCTAGGAGAAAATTTACAGACATAGGGTCTGAGTTATGTCCCAACTCCCAATCCATCTGAAATGGGTTTATATACAATTCATTGAATGCCATAAACAGTTCCAGTGATCCTTTTTTGGTAAGGAATATGAACCGGTCTTTTGAGTCCAGGTGGGCCTTGACCTTGCATGGACACAACTCGACCAGTGGGTAACGTGTTCAGATGTCTGACATGGGGAGCATGTGGTCACTGTGTGTGCTGTGTCCTGATTGGCTATATGTTGCTAACTTAAGTGGCATCAGACTTTATGGTGTTTTGGGAGTGCTCCCCCATGTGTGCTTTAATGGGAATAATCTCCTTGGACCAATTCGAACCACTCCTGCTCAGGGGCACCTGCCTCCTCATGCATGTCTGTTTATAAATGGTGCAGTGCTTGGATGGCAATAGTCAATATCCAGTTGTCCACATCGGTCCCTGGGAAAAAAGTGCAGCAGGACACACCGATCTTGGCACACACCACTCCCTCTACTGTGCTCATTAAGTCTAGCACATATTGATCCTGCATTACCATGAGGAGGACTGTTCTCATTTCTTATTTGAATTAGGGGCAAGTTCAGTGCTGTTAATCATTTTAAGCTTTTTCCTGTGGTTATTTGGAACCAGTGTGCATTAGCTTTTTTCGACAGGGTAAAGAAGGAAATAGACCCTCCTGCTGATACTTGTGTGTCTATGAACAGTCTGAATTCTTCTGGAATGTCTGTAGTGTACTGTGTGTGTACCCCTCTGGCCATGTGTGCTTTATTATGGCTAATCTCTCCGGACCATTGTGGTGTCGCTGTGCCTTTCTGTGGGATTAATCTGAGATTTCCTGTAGGTGCCTTTGTCTGCTGGCTACGTGCTGCCCCACCTGTGACTTGTCAATCAGTGAGCTCAGGCCTATGTCTAGGAACCAGCCTGACTACATATTTCTGAGTTGGAATTGATGTGGAGTTCATAACGGGCAATTAAATTAATAAAGATGTGGTTTCAGGTTTATACATGAATGTATTGTTATTCATATTGAAATCAACTTTCTATATATGAACATTCCCCCTCTAGTTGATTTTTCAACTACACTATCTAACCCATACTTTGTGACAGTTAATTAAGGGCCTGTAGTTTTTTAAGCTCGCTTTCAACAATTATTACTTTCCTAGTTATTTGCATTCTACCCAGTTTGAGGAATGTGTTTCTACAGCAGGAAATCCCCAAATGTACGGTCGATGCAAAAACAAGATGATGTGCACAGACTGGAGATACACTGGGGGAGCGAGGAGAACCAATTTAGACCACTCCTGCTCAGAGGCACCTCCCTCCTCATGCTTGTCTGTAAATGGTGCAATGCTTGGATTTCAAGAGTCGATGTCCCATTGTCCATGTCGTTCCCTGGAATAAACATGCAGCAGAATGCATCGATCTTGGCACACACCCTTCCCTCCATAACGGTTGTTAAGTCTAACACATATTCAGGTACATGCATCAATGTAGGCTATTGCGATTCCTTAATTGTGATTATTAAGGAATCGCAATTAAGGAATTGCAAAAACCTATGCATGTAGGAATTGCTATAAAATTAGCGATTTCCAAACATTCCTTAATTGCGACTCGTAAATTGCGAGTCGCAATTAAGGAATGCCTTCCCATTCATTCCTATAGGCCTACAGGCCCATAGGAATGAATGGGAGATTGCATGCGCAATTTGCGAGTACCAATAGGTACTCACAAATTGCGCATGCAATTTCAAGGGTGCAAGGATGTCAATAGGACACCCTGTTGCACCCCTGAAATTGATCTGTGCACACATGTTGCGCACACACATGCCCAAAGGCCATGTGTGTGTGTAACCTACAACTTGAAAAAATATACTTTAGTGCATTTTTCAAATTTTTTTTAAATTACCATCATGTGCAAATTGATGGTAATTAGCACCCCCTTTTAGCAAAATCACAAGGGGGTGACAGGTTGATGCATCGCAGAAGCCCTTTTTGGGTGCGCAAACGGCCGATTTTTGCGAATCGCACCGTTTGCACTCGCAAAAAATGGTTGATGCATGTGCCTGTTATTCCTCATTACCATGAGGCAGATTGCTCTCAGTTCTTCTTTGAATTAAGGCTGAGCTCAGTGCTGTTCATCATTTTAAGCATTTCCCACTGGGTTCTTTGAAGCTAGTGGGCATTAGCTTTTATCTTCAGGGTAAAGAAGAGTATTGACCCTTTTGCTGATACTTGAGTGCCCGTGAACAGTTTGAATTCTCCTGGAATGTCCTTATACTGAGTACCAAAATAATCTGCAGTTAGTTTTTCACAAGCCTGATGCAGCAAGGTTGTCTTCTTCCTTAGCTGGTGTTGGTACAAATCAGACCGTTCTTCTCCGGAAATGACCAGGGTCGAGGTGTGTATGGTGACAAGGAAAAAGAGTCCATGCCATCTGAGGATGAGCTGAGTGCAGGCAAACTTGCCACCCTGCCAGTTAATATTTCCATCAGCATGGAGGTGCCCCATTGCATATCTGGAATGTGCACAATTATGCTGCAGTTCTCATTCGTGCCCAGTGGAAGCGTTCCTTTACCTCTAAAACACACCCACAGGTTGCCCCTTCTCTTCTAGCCAAGTACATCCACCCACCTCAGTATCCCAGATTTCCTGACATGGGGTGGTCATGTTCAACCCTCCCCATGTGACTTATTTTCCTTTGTATACCCGAGCCGGACGGCCCTACAGAGAAACTCCATGTTGGGGCTCCACTTGTTGTTAAAGAAGAACACCTCAGATACGCTAAGAGCCACCCTTGGACTACAAAAGGAAGCAGAAGCGGACATGTTTGTGCACTG
Organism: Triturus cristatus; assembly: GCF_964204655.1. Classification (NCBI taxonomy): domain Eukaryota; kingdom Metazoa; phylum Chordata; class Amphibia; order Caudata; family Salamandridae; genus Triturus; species Triturus cristatus. The sequence goes on along the minus strand of NC_140590.1, from coordinate 458,563,958 downwards.
AGTTTGGGGTTTCACTACCTCCAAGAATCTTTTCTCTGATAAGTCGTGGGGCCAAACAGTATCCTCCCCTATGGTGCTCTTTCTGCTCATACTGTCTAGCTCAGTTTGAACTTCTCTAGGTTTGGTGAAAAGGTATAGAGCCATTGGGTTGGTTTTGTATCTGGTCAGATTCACTAATACTCTGTGGGGTTCTACCTTGTTGAGTTGGATTTTGGCACTAATTCTGCAATGGTATAAGTGGCAAAGGCATTTTGCTTTTTCGGGCGCTACCTCTTGGGACAAGTAAAATCTGTCTGTATCTACTGCAAACGGTATCAGTGCACAGATGTAACATGACGTGGGTGATGTCTGAGACCCCACTGTGGTCATGTGTTGATACCACGTGCTGTGCAAGAGAGAGCTGTGTAGTGTATGTGGGATACTAGTGTTTGGCGTAATTGTAAGTCACATGGAAATGAAGCCTGCGCAAGCGCAGTGACAGTTTTTAAATGGACTACATTTGATAAGGCAGTTTTTTTAATAGTCAATAAGTGCGGCAGCACCAAAACTAGACAGAGGGTACATAGAAGTTGTATGATACATAACTTGTTATTGAACATTGCAGGTCTTGGTATGAATCCAGGGGAGGTATCTGTAGTCCTCTGGTGATTGGGGTTTCCCTTTTAACAGTTAAGACAGTTCACAGTGCAGTTCGTAATCTTGATTTGCGCACTTTGGATCCGTGCTGGGGGTTGATGTGGCAGCTGAAAGGTGGTGCACTTGGGGGTTCTGTTGTAGACCTGTTAGATGAGAACCTGGTTCATTTTGTTAATTCAGACAACATTACATGTGTGCCTTAGTCAATGATTTTTCTGGGGTTCCTGTACTTCCCTTAGGGGTGTGTTCTCCACACTCCATTTCCAGAAATTGAGTGGGGCACCGGAAGGTGGCCCCACTTGTGGTATCTTTTTTTTAATTAAAATTAAAAGTGGCTTATTGGTAATCAGACACATTAATCTCTTTTATTAGCTGTTGAGCCCCCCCCCTCCTCCTTTGTACCTAACTGGGTGCTTAGGCTAGTGCAACCACTTTTTAGGGAGTGGTCTCGGGATTATAGGGATGGATGGCACCAGTTTTTAGTGAGGGTTCAATTGTCGTCACCAGCTTTCTGAAAACATGGCTATCCTGGTGTGTGCATGGAGGCGCCGTCATTTTAGGCTGAGTCTTTCAACCTACATGTGAGTATGAGCAGGGGGCGTGTTGCCGTTAAGCGTTGTTGGTGGTTGCAACATGCCACAAGATGTCTGTATCTCTCATTTCTTGGCATGCAGTGTGCAACGTGCGCCTCCCTTGAAATATATTGATTCTGCCCTTTTCTCTTGAGTCTTTTGGGCTAATTTTGGGCTTCTTTTGTTAGGTTTTGGGTGTTTTCCGAGGTCTCGTGCAATCTGCTACCTGCTTCATCATGGAGCAGAGGAGGTCAGAATTGTGTTCCATGGTCTCCATGGGCCCCTGATTATGCCGTCTTCTGGTGTCCAAGGTCGGGGCCTACTGCTTTTTCTGGATGGTGCATGAGTCTTCGTGCGTTGGTTAGTTGCTAGGTCGGATATGGAGATGAGTACATTTAGTGTTCTACTCTCGCCTGGAGCTGTGGTGGACACTGGGGATCCCCCTTCACCCAGGCACCTCCTGTCCTTCAGACCACTTCCTGCTTTCATTCAGCACATTTGGACCTGCTTTTCCTGGCTTGTGGCTAGGGGCTTCCAACTAGCAGGCATGCTTCTGTCGCTATTTCTGGGGGATATGGCCTTGTGGTCAAACTTTGGAGAAATGGGAAACTTGAGAAGAAAAAAAAGAAAACTTTGCTGGGAACTTAAGAATATGTAGAGCCCGGGGCTAAGGCCAAAAACCTTCGCCGAAGTCTGACTAGTGATGATGATGAACCAAGACTGTCTCAGTAATTCTGGGATGGCTGGCTACTCTGGTGAACCTCACGATTGACTCAATGCCATACAGATGCCTCACAGCTTATTGGTTCTTATGCATGTGCTGTGGAGCTTGTAGGGCTTTATACCATTCCAGGCATATTGGAATCCTAGCTCCCGCCATGGAGGACATCTTCTTTTTAGAACTGAAAGGGGACCTCTATTGGGTGGAGACCTCTAGTATTTGGAAGCATTGTTGGGGCTGCATGCCATGATGGAAACATCAGTCCCAGGCCGTATGCTCGAGAATGGGGAGAGGATGGGGACCTTTCGATTTGGTAACTAGAACCAGTCCCCACTGACTTTTGACACGGGAACCTGGGTGCCTGGTTTTTAACGACTTCATCTGGAAGCCACCCTGCCCCCTCATCAGACTTCCTTCCTCCTACGGTGTGGTTAGTCAACTCGCCCTGGGGGATCAGCAACAGAGTGGGGTCTTGTCTCCTGGAGGCACCCTTGATGGTTAGTGAAGATACCAGGTCGACAGAACACATGCAGCAGCCCAGAATGCAAGTAAAATGTTTGAATTCCCGACATTGTCTCCTTGGTCCTTCTTTTGGTTGGTACACTTTTTTGGGAATGTGGGTGAAGGGGTTCTTTTTGTTCTGGAGGTTTATCTTATTGTACATTTGGACTCTGTGTTTGAGTGAAGCCATTACTCAACCTTAAATCCTGCCACTGGCTCAAAAGCCTGGAGTTCCAGCTACAGAGCTGTGAGTGTTTGGTGGATGTTAGAGTCATGAGGATGTCCTCCTCAAAAAGTGAGAGTTTATGATTAACCGACCCAAAGAGTATTCCCTGAATAAGGAGTGAGGCCTATATCGTAGCTGCCAAGGGTTTGATGCTTTGGGCAAAGAAGAGGGTGGAAAGAGGGTACCCCTCTAATGTACTACTTTCCCGACACAAGTATTCATAGGCCATCCCATTAATTAAGACTCTAAAGCAGGGGTGCGCATAGTTGGCTTGAATCTGTGTAATAATGTTTTTCCAAAACCAAACTGATGCAATATGTGAAAGAGAAAGATCCAGTCCATCCAATCAAATGTCTTCTCGGCATCAACTGCCAACAGCAGTGCCGGTACATGTTTTTTAGTTACATTTTCTACTAGGTGGACCACCCATTGGAGATTGTCATGCATCTGTTTAATGAAGCTCATCTGATCTGGGTATATCTATTTCTATTTGTATAGTGCATGGCTACCCTAAGGCCTCCCAGCGCTGCTCAAAAGAAGGACAGAGAAAAGAACAGAGGCCGTGCTGCTACGGAAGCATCTTGAAAAGGTGGGTTTTCAAGAGCCTCCGGAAAGCCAAGAGATTATTATTCTCACGAAGAGTGAGGGGGAGAGTGTTTTAGATCTTAGCGGCATTAAACGAGAATGAGCGACCACCCCATCTAGATCTTTGTATTTTCTTGGGGGTGGCCAGGCACAAGGAGCTGGAATGCAGAGTCCTGTGGGGAAGATAGGGGGTGACCAGGGAATGCATGATGACCGGACCAGTTTTCCAGATGGCTTTGTGAGCCAGGCACATAGCTTTAAACTGGATCCTGGTCGAAATAGGCAGCCAATGAAGATTCCTCAGTGCTGGTTTTGCAGACTGCCACTGCGGCGTCTGGAAGAGCATGCGCGCTGCACAGTTCTGCGTTACTTGCAGTTTGTGGATAGTAAGTTGGGGAGCCCCGAGATAAAGGGCATTCCCGTAGTCAAGGCAAGAGAGAATAAGGGCCTGCACCATAATTCTTCTCGCCTGAAAGGAAAGAGGGGGATGATTTTCCACAACATTCTCATCAGTCCATAGCAGGTGGCTGAGAGCTTGGTGGCCTGGTGGTTGAAATCAAGAGAGCTGTCAAGCCACATGCCAAGGCTCTAAATCTGAGTCTTTGAAGGTGGAGCAGGGCCTAAGCGGACCGGCCACAGAGAAACAGGGACAGGGGATGGAGGATTACCCAGGAACATAATCTCCGTTTTGTCCCCATTGAGCCTGAAGCAGTAGAGTTACATCCACTCCACCACCGCCTCTAGGCAAGGGCCTAGGGTGCTAGACGACCCCTCAGAGTGATTTAGTGCTACCACTAACTGAGTGTCGTCTGCGTAGGTGATGATCTTAATGCCGAATGGATGGACAACCTCCGCCAGAGGACTCATGTATATATTAAAAAGCGTGGGGTTCAGGGCAGACCCCTGTGGAACCCCACAGCTGAGGGGTAGCTGGGAGGACACCACATCTCCCTCAAAGACCTGAAAACATTGGTCACTGAGAGAGGACTGGAAAGAGGTCAGTGCCGTGCCTGACACTCCCATATTTTCAAGTTGATGGGCCAGAATGTTATGGTTAACAGTGTCAAACGCAGCACTGAGGTCCAGGAGGATAATTGCAGCTGTTCCTCATCGGTCCAGCAGCCTCCTTGCCTCCTCCGTCACCGCAAGCAGGGCCGTTTCCGTCCCATGCTGAGAACGAATTCCTGTCTGAGAGTCACACAACAGGTTGTTAGATTCTAAATAATCAACCAGTATGGTGTTAATGTGTCTCTCAAGCAGTTTGCTCAGCCAGGGGAGGAGGGAAATTTAGCGATAGTTGGCCAGATTGGACTGGTCCAGACTGGGCTTCTTCAAGAGGGCCCTAACCATCGCGCATTTCCATGCTTTGGGGACCATACCAGAGGTGACCGAGGAATTCAGAACATCAAGGATGACTGGGCGAGTGGATTTAATGACCAGGTTAAGATGTTGTGGGGGAGCAGGATCCAATGGGGATCCTGAGATTACTTTAGAGACGACCAGGTCCAGAGACTCATCATCTAAGGGGGGAAACTCCTCTAATGAGCATTTGGCCGTGGAGATAGGGCTGCTTATTACCGTTGTCATGGGCTTGAGTGTAGTGATAGGGAAAGAAGAATAGATGTTTTGAATTTTTTGATAGAAGAAGATTGCTAGATTGTTGCATTGTGTAAGAGCTCCTTCTGTTGTCGCAGGTTTTTGAGGAAGAGTGATAAGTTATTTTGCAATGCGAAAAATCTCCTTAGGAGAGTTTGACGCTGTGCTAATTTTCTCATCATAAAAAATTGTTTGGGCGATTTTAATTTCAGATTTGAATAGCCTGATTGCTTTCCTATACCCCACTTTCCTAGTTTCTGAGAAGTCTTGTCTACAACTTCTCTCTAGTCTTCTGCAAGATTGCTTTAATAGCCTTAATTTAGGGGAGAACCAGGGAGCTGTTTTCTGTCTAATTTTTTTATGGATAGGTTCCTTGGGAAGAACTAGGTCAAGGGAGCTTTGGATCCAAGTATTAAAACTACTATTAGCCAGATTGGGATTAGGATCCATAGACGGTCTTGTATTTGTCTTTGTATTCAACGGCTGCCATCCAATCAGTGGAGAAAAGCCTAAACCATTTCCTTCCTAAAGTAGATGTTGTTTCCTGGGGGGATGGTGGCATGAAGGTATCCCAGATTAGAGGGATTAAGAAATGATCCGTCCATGGGAGTGGGGAGGGCCTCCCTACGACCAGGTTGTCCAGATTGCTGAATACATGATCAAGAAGATGGCCCTTGATATGTGTAGAGGCGAATCCTTTTTGTTTAAGCTGGATCGCCAAAAGGCCCGAAAGTAGTTCACAGGCTACACGGTTAGAGGGATCATCTAAATGGATATTGAAAGTCACCAAGTGGCGTAAAGTTAGCTGGAACCATTGCTATATTGGTGACTAAGGTGGAAAGATTAGGAAGAAATTGCCCTGGGACTCCTGGGGGGGGGGGCATTAGATCAATAGACCGGAGAAGGTGCTCGTTGGTGAAAACTCTAGGGAAAAAGCCATGCTTTCACACGTTGATAGCCTAGTCGGTGTGGTTCGACAATTAAAGGTGTCTTCAAATATAATGGCCAGGCCTCCGCCTCGGCCAGATGTACGATCAGCTCTGAGTATTGAATAACCCTGGGGAAGGGCCTGAATAATCGCGGGGTCAGTTTCTGATTTATATCAGATCCAGCATGATGTCTTCCAGTAGATTAGCTAGAATTTTGGTGTACAGTTTTGCATCCAGATTTAATAGTGCAATCTTTCAATAGGATGGACAGTTGCTACGGTCTTTTCCAGGTTTTGGGATTACCGTAATGACGGCTTACCCCATAGAAGGGGTCACAGCTCATGATTGAGGAAAGCAGTTAAAAAGAGTGCTCAGGTGACGGACCATGTCAGAGCTGAAGGTTTTATAAAGCTGACAGTGAGCCTAAACAGCTCTCAGGATTTTTGTAGCTTTAGAGAAACTATCGCCAATTGGACCTCCTCTGCATTAATGAGATCCTCTAATAGTTCGTACTGGGCTGGTGAAATTTTGGGTAGCATGCTCTCTGCCAAATATGCCATTTATGTGTAGTTATCAGCTGGGTCTTTTGATTAGAAAGTTTTCTAGAAGGTTCTGAAGGTCCCCACCTTCCCCTCTTCCGTATAAGTCAAAGTCCCATTTGCTGCCTAAATTGGGCCTATAAAGTCTTTCTCCTGTCTCCTCCACAGCTGACCAGCTAAATGAGTGCGTGCCTTATTCCCCCTCTCATGCGTGGTTTGTCTGAGATGCAATCCGGTAAGTTCTGCTCTATTGGAGTATATTGCTGTAAGTTAAGTGTTGTCATTGCCCATTGGAGAGTAAGGTCAGGGAATTCCTTGTGAGGTCGTTGTACTCGGAGGAGCTCTTCCTTCAGTGTTAAAAGCTCCCTGGCCTTCTGATGCATGAGAGTAGTCATGAGCAAAATACATTTTCTCCTTGGTACAGCTTTAAAGGCATCCCACGTTGTGGAATAATTAGTGTCTCATGGTTGTTAATACTTTCAAATGGTTTCCCGATGCTCGTCCCTAAAGAGACAGTCACGTGTAAGGGGATTCGGGAAAAAACATCTACGGTAGGACGATTTCAGGGCCGGGCAGTCTAAGGTAACCTCCACCAGAGCATGATCAGAAATCATTATGGGGTGAAAAGCAGTGGCTACAAGATGCTGTTGTAGTGTTTGGCTCACAAAAATATGGTCGAGCTTCGAGTAAGTTCGGTGTGAGTGTGAAACGGTGTAGTCTTTAGTCTTCTCCTCCTGTATCACCAGACATGCAACAAAAACAACAATAAAATCAATAATACTAAAGAACTAATGAACTTGGGAGCCATAGCTCCTGATTGTGGATGAAACATTTCTCGTACACATATATCCTGGGACTTCGGCCCATTTCCGCAGATACACTGTGCAAGGTCTGTGGGTGGGCTTAAGTTTGGGGCTCTGGCTGGCAACTATAATCATCTATTACCCCCCCTCGAGAGCCATACCCATGTCAGTGCCGGTGCAATCAGACCTCTCTGCTTGCAGTCTGATTCAACCTGGAATTCGATTCGAGATGGTCCAGTGCCCCTCGACCCGGGTCAAGGATAGCAAGGGTCACCCTTCCAGTCTCCTACGGAGGGTCATCAGCAAAGGGTCAAGGGGGACTGTCAGTGACTCCTCATTTGCCAGAGCGCCAGCCTCTACGCTGCTGTTTGCAGTTTCCCCAGCCCTAGTTTGGGGATGTCCGATGAGGGTTCTCCCCTTGCACCGTCATCTTTATGTGATGTCGTGATCTCCAAGCCCAGTAACGCTGCCGCTCCTTCCAGCTCGATGAGGTGGTGTGTTTTTTTTTCTAGCAAAAAGACTATGCCAAAAGGATGTGTCCATCGGTATTTCACATGTTCCTTTTAAGATGATCTGTGACTGGTTTGAGGAGCATGCTTTTCGCCAGGGTAGCAGGAGCCACATCTTGAAAAAGGGAGCAGAATGCTCTCTGGAACGTCTCCGGATTTCATTTGAGGGCTGCCAGGAGGATCTTCTCTTTGGACTTAAAGGAGTGTAGCTTAACTAAAATGTCCCTTGGTCATTTGCTTTCTGCATTAATCTGTGGCCCAACCCTGTGGACCCTCTCTAGCCACACCTCAGGGTGGTTGTCGCCTAGGAGATTTGAGAACAAGCCTACCTCAAACGCCTCCAAGTCAGGGCCCACGCCCCATCCTTTGGTCCTTGGATGCATATGTTATCTCGCTTGGAGTGGTTTTTCAAATCCTCACACTTAAGCATTGCTGTCTGCAGTTGAGAATGTATGTATTCTGTGTCTGCCTTAAATGGGGCCATGAGCTGGTTGAGGTCTAGGCACTTCACATGAGGTATAGGGCTTGTACTCCTACAGAGTCCACATCAGCATGGATGGAGGACAGAAGGGAGTTGATAACCATCCTCAGGGTCTCCAGCGAGGAAGCTAGGTCGGCTCTCAGTTACTCCCTGAGTTCCTTCTTGAAGTCTCTAAGCGAGGCTAAGAGATCTTTCTTCGCCAGGGCTATGCCGCTTCCCGTGTTTACCTTTGTTGGTGCTGCAGCCTGGGAGTAGTAGCTGGTGACTCTGTTGGACTGTCCTCTCCTTTGTGGCATAGAGGCTGCCTCCAGTGAGTGATCATCAAATGTTCACCCCAGGCCTCTGACGACCAATGGTGAGGAATGCAATCACTAGGGCCTTGCCTCAAGAAGCGGTGTATTCATTCTAGTGCATTCTGTCAAGTGTGGGGGTTGCTTCTGCTGGCCAGTCGAGTAGGAGCCAATCAGCTTATTCCACAATGGAGGCCCCCCTGGTCACTGAAGGTGGCACCTGCTCATGGATTACGACCTCTTGGTGGCCATTTGGGGGCCATCGCAGAAGTATGTAGGATCTCCAAAGGGCCTAGGGTGCAGGAGGACACAGGGGCATGAATGACTGTAATCAGGTGCCTTAGCGAGTAAAGCAGAGCCTCAAAAGTCTGTGGATGGCACTGTGACAAGCCCCAGTTGTGGAGCTTTCCAGATGGGGGTGCCACTAGAGAGCCCCATGGGAGAAATCAATAAGGCCTGAGATGAAGGGCCGAAGGCATGCAAGACTAATGGGGCGAGAGGTGTCTGACTTTCAAAACTGGTGAGGCGCTATGCAGGCATCGATTAGTGATCACACGCCGGTCTTTCTGCATTGCGCCTGGTTAAAGGGGGCACGCAGACTGCTGTTCACCTCATCACCGAACAGGAAAGCAACCCCAGCAGCACCTTGACATTGATCCAGCGCAAACAACAACTCGGGGAAAAAGGGAGAGCCCAACTATCATCCCTGTGTCGCAGACCCGCCGTCACACTAACTCAATCACACACGCATTCATTGGTGGGGCCCATAACACCAACACTCGTACGTTTCTCTTTCACAGGTCTGCACACAGGAGGGGGGATGATGCGCCGGACATGTGGGTGGGAGTACCTTATAACCTATAGGGAAAGAAAAGTTATCTTACATCATATATATTAACATTTGTCACCTATAGATTCCTAATCCTAAACATCAAGGCACTCCGCCCACTTCGTCGATCGGACCAAATAGTTGGATTGGTTGATGGTGATTTAGAACCAGCTAAAACACATTTAAGACTCAGACTCCTCTATTCTTTTTAACGCAGAACCACAAACTCATAATGTCTGTTAATCAATATTTGTTTATCTAAAATGTCATTAAATTAGCATTTGTCTCTTCAAATCTTAGAATTTCTAGATCAAGTAAATTAAATTGCAGAACAGCATATTTACCTATTCTGGCTATCTGGGTTTTTCTCTATTTCATTGGCTCAGCATAACCGAATTTTGTTGTTAAATTGTCCAAAGAACAGGCCAGATCTCAGATTCCGAAAGTCCTTTGCTCAGCACGTTACAGTCCCAAAGATCATCAAAGGACCAGAAGTCGTGCCAGCATCCGTCATCGCCAGTGGGGTTAAAGAGGGTGTGCAGTCATAATAACCGCCGAATGTGATCGAAAAGGTCTGGAAAGAATAGATAGCCCCTCCCTATTCTACTACTCTTTTTATAATAATTTTCGGGATAACATGAAACATTTTTGGGCGGAGAAAGGTTCCTATTGGTCGGGGTAAAACGTCCGATTTTGTATAGTCCAGGTTCACATGGATTTTGCTGATATGTTTCCGGTTATGACCAAATTCCGATTGTTGCAATATTTCGACTTCTAGTTAAAATGTCCATCGTTCATTTATACCAGTTTCTAATATCCGGGGTCTTTTGGCAGTCCACCAATAACCTATCCTTGACAGGAACGGCGTGTACAGAGGTCGTTAGGAAGTCCACAGAGCCATCCGACTCTGCGCAGTAGACTTTGCGCTTCATGAGACAGTGGCCACTTCTGAACTCGATCTCTGCCGCCATGTTTTCGATAGGCCAAAATGTCAACTTAAGCGGAACAAACACAAAAGAGTAATTGATACAAAGAAATTATGCTTCTAATGTTATACCCTCACTAATCCCTTAATGTATTAGTATTTTCCTAGCATATAGCGACATTTAAAGCAGTATTTTCACCTTTACGGTCCTCCATGAAGGTGCAAACATCACAAAAGCAACATAAAGCATGTGATATCTAATTATTACATATACTACTGTTAATATGCGTACGTATTTTAGTTATTTGTTATTTTGCCATGCAAATAGCAAGTTCCCACGTGTAATTTGTGTATGCAGGTTGGTTAATTTTAATATATCACGGCACACTATTAGTAAATAATATTAAGTAGGTTATTCAATTAATACTTTCATGCAAAGTAGAGGAGGTATACAAAATGTTGCACTACCTGCTCCATCAATCCCCCCTTTGGTGATTTTTAACATCACCACACTACCTTTAAATGTTGAGAAAACAAATTTGTAAAATAAATGAATTCAAAACTCTTAATCTTTTGTTAGATTACCATACTGTTTCCCCTGTCTCTTCTTCTCTTGTTTTTCTATACATATTGTCTTTCCACTCTTCTAATTCTATTTCTTCAAATTCTCTTTCTTTTCTTTCTTTCTCTTTATTTCTTACAGTTTCTCTTTGTATGTGTTTTTGTAATTTCCTTTTCTTGCTACATAAACATCCTAATCTTAGAATTAATATTAAAATAATCACACATGTTACTGGAATTAATATTTTACCAATAAAGGTACTACCTAGCTTAAGTAAGAAGTTCTTAATAGTAGAAAACTTTTTCCCAATCTTTTCCCAAATACCTTCAACCTCCAGTGGAACAATTTCCTCATGCAAATCAGTTATATTCTTAATGTATGTCTTCAAACCTTGACTTTGGTCAGGAATGTAAGTACAACAATGTTGAACTTTCAGCATTCCACAGACTCCATCCTCTTTTGCCAAAATTATATCAAGGGCAAGTCGATTTTGCATTACCATGGCATGCATGGCAACCATTTCAGTATTTACTAATAAAAATCCTTCAGCGGTGCTTTTGACAAGTGATCCACTACTGTTGATAGTTTTCTAATTGTGTGTGCATTCAGAGATATTCCCACTGCTGGTATCAATGCTCCAAAAATGTCTCCTACAATTTCTGACCAAGATTCTCTTTTCCTACGTGTTATTTGACTACCTAACTCATGTGCACCATCTTTTCCTCTTCCCACATGGAATATCTTTGGGAAAACCAGGCTTAGATAACATGTGCCATACCAATGATCTGGTAATCGATAATATGCTTTATTCCTGCAGATTAAATATAGTCCAGGGAAAACTGGATCATTTCCTCCTTTAAATCCCCATCCACCCATGATTCTATAAGTATCATGGCAATCACTAGTGCCTACAAAATAATTATCATATGCAGTTTGATTCCTTCTAATACACAACTTCCCTTTCTGAGGCCAATCTAAAGCCATTGTTGGACTAGCTTCTCCTTTCAAATGTTTTTCTCTTTTAACATCCCAGACTGTCTTTTCTTCTTTTCCCTCAGGTACCTTCCTTTGCATTTTCAATCTCCTTTCTTCAACCATATCCAAGAAAACCTTGTCCTCCTTCTTTAAACTGCAAGTTAGATTATTTCTAAATATTGATTCTAATGTTAATTCTTTAGTTTCTAAGAAAAATTCACCTAACACTTTTGCAGGTTTTACTTTATTCAACTTGTTAATTACAGGTACTTGTGAAAATACATTATCTACATCTGAAAAATAATATTCTAATTTTCCTATTTTGTAAAACAAACTTGCTATTACACTACATGTTATTCCATATGTTACTGGGAGGTGATGGTAAGTCACTCCCTCAGATACAGACGCTGGCAACTGCATACAGACGTAGCAATCTCTCACGTCCATCATCTTCACATATTCGCATAGAAATTTTGAAAATACATTGTTAGAAAAATCAGTTATAGACCTATCTTTATGTAAATAATTTCTATCTATTTTAGTCGGATATACCTTCTGAGTCTTTTCTACATTAGTTTTATTCTCGCTATGTCCTTTTATTGTTTCTAGTGTAACCTTAAATGAAACCATTAGAGCTAACGCACTCCACAGAAGCATTAGTAATCCTGTACAACAACAACACATTTTGAACCATCTTCTAAGGAACACACATTTAGATTTTCTATTTTCTGTGTTTGCCATTTCGAAAAATGATCAGTGTCTTTTGACTTAGCCTCTTCTACTTCACAACTAGTTTTGTCTAACCCAAGGCTCTAAGCACCTACTTGGTTCTTTCAGTTCTATGTCTTTTCCGGTAATTTACTGTTTCTCCATTTTGAAAATTTTTATCTTTTCAATTTGGCATTTGATCGTCTTTCACTTTCCTTTTGTAGTCTTGTTGCAGAATTTCCTGAACATCCGTCTCTTCTCTGATGTCGGACAAGATAACTCTCAGGAGTTCCGATTCTTCGTCTTCCTCAACCACTCCTGGTACAGTCACCTCTGGATCCCCTTGGCTGTCTGCCTCTTCTTTTATTTCAGGCAATGCCACATATGACCATTCCGGCGACTTATACTTCTGGTTAGGTTTTCTCGTTCTTTTATTTTCTTCTACTGTCGTTTGTTTCACATCTTTCAATTTCTCTTGGCTAGACACTTCATTTACCTGTTCAGCCCTAGATGAATTCACTCGTGTCAATCTGTATCTTAACCTTTTTATCGTGTTGGGCCAAATTTCATCTCTTGCTGGCCTTTTCAACTTACTTCCTTTTTCATTTTTCTCAGTTCTCCATGCTCTCTTTCTCAGGACTCGATCTTCTGGTACTTCTTCATCACTGTCCTCTGATTCAGTTCCAACTTAACCTTTACTTTCAACTGTTCTTTTTTTCACCACTTCTATTTTATTCCCTACTTCTATCCCTCCTCGTGGTTCTTCCACACAATATTCCTGCTGACTAACCGTCCCTTCCTCTAACTGAATGTGTGAATTCCCTACAACTCCTCGGGGGTCTTCCGCAAAAACTTTCCCTCACTCTCTGTATCTGGTACCTTACCATCTAATTTTATTACTTCAGGTGGAATTTCTCTTGAACTTTCAGTCGGGACTGTCTTATCAAACATTTCTTTTACAGTCTCTTCATTGTTTTTACTCTCTCTTTTTTGTGCTTTAACAGGTTTGGTGTCTGATTCTGAGCTGGTGTCAGAAATCTGTAACTTTCTTCTTAAAGGAAGATTTTCTAGTGCAATAGCTGGGCTTTGTTCTGGTTCCCCCCTTTCAGGAGTTTTTCTCGTTCTTATTTCTTCAGTATCTGATTCAGAGCTCGTATCTGATTCTTCAAAGTATTCTCCCTCCTTATTATCCATGGGGTTAGGAATTCGGAAGGTGTGACTAGCATGAATCCAGTTCTTTACTCCTGCAAATGTTACTGCTGTTGTCGTGGTCAAGATCACCTGACGTGGTTTTCCCCAACGTGGGACCAAGCAGTTTCGTCTTCTGTGCACTTTTATTCTCACCCAGTCCCCTGGGCTCAAATCATGAGCTTGCTTTCTTTCAAGGGTGGTGGCATCCGATCCAACCTGATGGAACACAAAATGAACGGAATCAGCCAACCCCTCGCAATAATCCAACAGCAAGTCATCAGATATAGGCAATAGCTTGTTGACTGGTATGAAAACATGTCGCATTGCTCTTCCCATGACAATTTCATGGGGACTCAGACCTGTATTCCTGTCTGGGATTGATCTAATAGTCATGATTACCAGAGGCAAGACATCAGGCCATTTCAAACCTGTGGCTAAACACATCTTTCCCAGCCTGTTTTTAATGGTGCCATTTACTTGTTCCACCACACCAGAAGCCTCTGGGCGATAGGCACAATGTAGTTTCTGTTGTACATTCAATGCTACACAAATCAACTTCATGATTTCATTATGAAAATGTTTTCCTCTATCTGACTCAATTGTGACTGGAAAACCAAACCTAGGAATGAACTCTCTTAATAATAGCTTGGCTACTGTAATTCCATCACTTCTTCCCGTTGGATCTGCTTCCACCCACCGTGAGAACAGACAAACCATCACTAAGACATACCTCAACCTGTTACAGGGGGGCATTTCAATGAAGTCAATCTGCATTCTGGTGAAAGGCCCTCCTTCTCGACCTATCGTTCCCAGACTTAAAACTGTCTTTCTTCCAGGATTGAACTGTTGACATATAAGACATCTCTGACAAAGACTCTCAGCTACATGTCTAAATTTAGCATTGTGCCATGTCTGTTTAAAAAGTCTGATCATTGCATCTCTTCCTACATGTGCTTGTCCATGATACATCCGTGCCATGGCAGACACCATGCTATCAGGCATAACTGGTCTTCCATCCCGATAAACCCACACATGATCTGTTTCCCGTGGTGCACATCCTGCTTTTACCCTCTGTCTCATTTCCTCATCTTCTGCAACTGCCTTACTTCCTCCCATGTATTCACAGTGTTAGTAAACAACAAGGGGCATGAATTCATTTCTCTTTCTCTTCCCCTATTAATAGAATTCTGATTTTGTGCGCAATATCGAGCCATATCGTTGGTGAATTGGTTACCAGCCGATACATAGTCATTGGACTTTGTGTGGGCTGCACACTTCACAACAACTAATTGCTTCGGCAGCTGTATCGCCTCAAGCAATTTTCCAACCACTTCAGCATTCCTCATAGGAGTCCCTCTTTGTGAAAAAATTTGGCCAAAATCATGCACTACACCGAAGCCATATTGACTATCGGTTATCACAGTCACTCTCACATTCTTTCCCAACTTACATGCTCTCGTTAAAGCAAATAGTTCAGCAACTTGGGCTGATTTTACTCCTTTCAGACACGATGCTTCCAAAACAGTTGCTACTGTGCATACTGCATATGCTGCACTCAGAATTCCCTCATCTGTTCTCAAGCATGATCCGTCCACAAACATCACATAGTCACTTTCTGTCAAAGGTACATCTTTTATATCAGGTCGAGGTTTGGTACAGAAGTCAAGCACTTCCAAACAGTCATGATCCACATCGTCTCTGACTTCCACATTCTCAGCATCAGGCAGTAACGTTGAAGGATTCACATTCAAACATCTCCCCAAGCTCACATTTGTTGCACCTAGGATAACTTTCTCATATTTAGTCAGATGACTGTGCGTCATGAACTGGGTGCGGCTCCTTGTTAAAAGGATTGCCACATCATGAGGTACAAACACTCTCACAGGATATCCCATCACAATTCCTTCACTTTGTTCCAAACTCTTGCAAGTGGCTGCTACAGCTTTCAGACAACCTGGCAATGCTACTGCTACAGGGTCTAATATAGCTGAGAAATATGCAATTGGTCTCCTTAGTTTTCCATGTTTCTGTATTAATACAGAAAGTGCACATCCATTTCTCACTGCAATAGAGTTCAAATTCTTTTTCATAATCAGGCATACCAAGTGCTGGTGCTTCACACAAACTATCTCTCAATTGTTTAAAAGCCGTCAATTCTTCTTTATTTAATTCAATGGGATCTTTTACATCACTTCTGGTTAAGCGTACCAAAGGTTTTGCAATCAGGGAAAAGTTACTTATCCACTGACGACAGTATCCAACCATTCCAAGAAACATTCTCACTTCTCTTTGTGTCATTGGGCCTCTCATTCCTTTTATTATCTTGATTCTATCTGCAGTTACTTTTCTCAGTCGTTTTTCAATTTTATGGCCTAAATATTGTACTTCTTTCTGACAGAATTGTAATTTTGATGGGGATACTTTAAGTCCTCCATCTGCCAAATGATTCAGCAGTGCAATGGTATCCACTACACAAGCTTCTCGAGTTCTTGATGCTACAAGCAAATCATCTATATATTGTACTAGAACTCAACTTTCAGGCATTTTTAAATCTTATAGAGACTTTTTCAATATCTGATTGAAAATTGAGGGACTCTCTGTGTACCCCTGTGGAATTCGGCACCATGCCAAGATACGTTCGCCAAACCGGAACGCAAAGATTTGTTGACTATCAGGATGCAATGGGATAGAAAAGAACGCATGACACAGATCAATTACTGTATACAATTCTGCATCATGAGGAATCTGATACAAAATCACAGATGGATTTGGTACAATGGGACAAAATGACACAACGATTTTGTTTATTCTTCTCAGGTCTTGTACTATTCTAAATGTTCCATTAGGCTTCTTCAGACCCATAATTGGTGAATTACATGGACTGCTCATTATTTCTCTCAGAATACCTTGCTTGATCATTCTGTCTAATATAGGAGTAACTCCTGCAATTATCTCGGGTGTCAATTTGTACTGTGGAATATTTGGGTAACTTACTCCTTCTTTTAGAGCAACTTTTACAGGATCTACATTTTTCATTAGTCCCACATCTTCTCCTGTGAAATCCCATACCTCCGTCTTCACTGTCTTTTTCAACTCTTGAGGCAGCTCTTCAGGGTTAACTACAGCAAATGCCTCGGTAATCTCAGGTTCCATATTAGCCATAGTCATTTTATACAGTACATCTTCAGCTGGAGTCTCAAATGCTATCCCATCTGGAGTACAAAATATGGTGCAATTCATCTTGCACAGCAAATCTCTCACTAACAAATTTACAGGGCTTGAATCGCACACGACAAATCGGTGCATTTCAGATAATTTCCCTATGCTTACTTTTACTGGATCAGTGAGATACGTTTTTATCTGTCTGTTGGATACTCCAACTACTTGGATCATTTTGTCCGAGAGAGGAAGATTTTTAACATCAGCTGACCTAACAGTTGAGCGAGTAGCACCAGTAACAACTAGGAAAGTAATGTTTTCGTCATCTACCTTTCCATCCGCAAATGGGCCTGTCTGGTCTACTTCTAGAGTTGCGCCAAGTACGCACTCCTCTTCCTCCCCTCGGCACCGTCAATAACCTTCTTCTGACTCACTCTCATCGCGTCGTAGCCAATACTGCGAAACAGCACTAGCGCGCGGCAGTTTAGTTACCTGTTCTTCGTTGTAGAATCCTTTCTCATTACTGTATTTCTGATGATTTACGCTCTGTGGAAAAGGCGGTTTTGGCGCCTGATTCTGTTGGGGACAAACCTGCTGCTGTTGCTGCGGTTGACAACTCACCTCTTTCTGCACCTGTGAATTCAATTATGCATTATCACCATTAGCACTCGGGGGGAAATTTACACTCAGATTTCCAATGCCCCATTCTTCCGCAATTATGACATGGCCATTTCTTTTTTGCTTCATCTATATTAAATTGTCTTTTCCCTTTTCCAATATAACATTTTTGTTTCATACCTGTACCAGCTGCCTGTTCGATCAATTGTGCTTCCTGTCTTTCTGCTACTTTTACTTGAGCCCACATGGCTTTTTCTTTTAATTTACGCTGCTTTGCCTCAATTTCATCACTAAAATATTTTGCATGTCTTAGTAATCTGAATCATTCGTCCTGTCGTGTTTAGGTTTTCAATGTCTTTTTCAGAAAAATCTACTCTATTTGGTTTTTGTAATGATTTTACCTTTTCAAAATCAATACCCATTTCAATTGCCACTTCTTCTTTCATGTAAATTTCTGGCTCTCCATGTTATGCTTTTGCATAAAAACATTAATTCTTCATCCTGATAGCTCTTTAATTTTTCTGTAGGAATAGTCCCTACTATTAATTCCTCTCATACTATTTTTAATTTGGACACATCCAAAGGTTTAGGCTCAGCATCTTTTTGTTGTAAACTTCTCAGCCATTCACTTAATTCATCAGAAGTAGGACCTACAGGAATGTTTATTCTATTCCTTTTGGTGATCCTGGTACTGACTCTGTCGTCATTATTGCTCTATTTACTAAACTCTGATTTACTGTCAAATTTTTGGGAGTACTTTGTTCAGAAATTCCTACCATTTGTCCCCACAAATTTTCTCTTGTATCTCGTCTTTGTATTTCCTTTTCTCTGTTTCCATTATAAGGAATCGTCAGACAATGCTCACTATCCTTCTGTTTGTCAAAAATCGGCATTACAGGTCCTATTGTTACCGGAACAGTTACTGCTTCCATATTTTTAGTTAATTCTCCAATCTTCTCAGTCAATTCTAAAGTAGTTCTAGCCAATTCAGCTGAATTTTCATTAGCCATTTTACTAACTTGAGTATTTTCTGTTTCTCTAAAAGGATTATTTCTTCCTGCCTCATGTGGTACTGTTTCAAATTGTATATTCTGTGGCGATTCTTTTACTGGGGCACTCGGTGTCAATGTGGAATTTGGTTGATACGGGGGTGGATTTTTATAAAACATGTCCTCAAGCACATCATCCTCCGACTCATGCACACCATACTTATAACTTTCTGATCCTGTATTATTTCTCTTT
The DNA here is from genome assembly GCF_964204655.1 of Triturus cristatus. Classification (NCBI taxonomy): domain Eukaryota; kingdom Metazoa; phylum Chordata; class Amphibia; order Caudata; family Salamandridae; genus Triturus; species Triturus cristatus. The sequence goes on along the minus strand of NC_140590.1, from coordinate 458,545,361 downwards.
TCCGTACATTTTCTACTAGTAGTTTCTTCCACATTTCTTATAGGAAACCACCCATCAGTCATATTCGCACTTCGCCATCTCTTCATTCTATCATCATGATTCTCTTCGTTGTCGTTCTCTGTCATACATCTCATCTTTTGTATACTTTGCCTAATTGTCTAACCAAATACATGTATGATAACCATATTTCGTAATCATAAAAGATGCAGGAGATTTCGCTGGAGGGAGCAACTGTCCCTCTCTAGTCACAATCGGTTTGGCCTTTTTAAATATGTTCTTGATTTTACCGAACCAGGACTTTTTCTCCTTTTCTGGTGGATCGTAATACATCATTTTATCTTTTCTGTATCGCTAGTTTTCTTCTATGACTATTTTGTGTGTTCTGTCCAATCGTAGCGCGACTCACACTAACGCACCAATCATGAGCGTCTATGTCACTTTTGCAATCCTCCAATCCCAGCGCGACTCTCACTAACGCACCAATCCGGGGCGTCTACGTCACCCTGTAATTCTCCACTCCTAGCGCGGCGTATACTAATGCACCAATCTGAAGCGTCTACGTCTCTTACTGACTGACCAATCTCAGCGCGGTCTTTCTGACGTCAGCTTTACTCGCTGCTGCTGCTCCTGCTCCTTCTGACCCCGCCTTTACAAAATTTATCTGCAAACTTTTTACATTCACTTTTTTACTAAAATTCTGTTAGTAACTACATAAAACACCACCATTATCTGTTTCGCTAACAAAGGATAGTCTTGACCTTTCTCACAAGAATTCCTTCTTTCCCGAGAGCAGCGCTTACCTCTGCCCTACTACGGAATCGTTACTTCCGTTGATAAAGTAGCACTTCCCTCTACTTTACCCTTCTAGCAAGCATTAGTTAACCGTTTCTCCAGAAATAAAACACCTGTTGGAGAGGGAGACCCAATGCTCCTGAGAATTAAAACCAGAGTTTCACAATTAACCTGAATGCTATTTCATTTACACATTCATACGGAAAATGTAGTTCATTCACACAGAATCCTGTCTTTCCCGAGAGCAGCGCTTACCTCTGCCCTAGTACAGAATTATTTCATTTGTTAATAAAGTAGCACATCCCTCTACTTTACCCTTCTATCAAGCTTAGGAAACACTTAATACCTTTCCAGTGATAAGCGTAATCAGAGTGCCTTTTGGACTCCTGGTGCTTAAGACCAAAATTTCACAGGTGGCCTTCGCTACCATACACTTCTCTCATACAGAAAATATCCCTAATGGCAACACACGACGATGTTACCAAATCTAACCCAGACAATGCGTCGTGCAACTTCAATCGTCACACGTTTTCCCCGTGTACCTACAGGGCGACAACAATTCCGTCTTTCCCGAGAGCAGCGCTTACCTCTGCTCTACTACGGAATCGTTACAAACTTCCGACTTCCTACATCCCAGAAGTCGTCAAACAACATGGAACGCAATGCGACTCAACATAGAGTGTTAATACATGAGTGTTAATACATAAACCTATACTCATCCACAGTCAATAATCAATAATCAATAACCAATTTACAAGCAATAATCACCAAACCAATGCAATAAAACCATAACTCTGCTACCAGGAAAAACTGATCCAGTGCAAACAACAACTCGGGGAAAGAGTGAGAGCACAACTATCCTCCCTGCGTCGCAGACCCGCCGTCACACTAACTCATTCACACACGCATTCATTGGTGAGGCCCATAACACCAACACTCGTACGTTTCTCTTTCACAGGTCTGCACACAGGAGGGGGGATGATGCGCCGGACATGTGGGTGGGAGTACCTTATAACCTATAGGGAAAGAAAAATTATCTTACATCATATACATTAACATTCGTCACCTATAGATTCCTAATCCTAAACATCAAGGCACTCCGCCCACTTGGTCGATCGGACCAAATAGTTGGATTGGTTGATGGTGATTTAGAACCAGCTAAAACACATTTAAGACTCAGAATCATCTATTCTTTTTAAAGAAGAACCACAAACTCATAATTTCAGTTAATCAATATTTGTTTATCTAAAATGTTATTAAATTAGCATTTGTCTCTTCAAATCTTATAATTTCTAGATCAATTTAATTAAATCGCAGAACACCCTATATACCTATTCTGGCTATCTGGGTTTTTCTCTATTTCATTGGCTCAGCATAACCGAATTTTGTTGTTAAATTGTCCAAAGAACAGGCCAGATCTTAGAGCCCGAAAGTCCTCTGCTCAGCACGTTACAGTCCCAAAGATCATCAAAGGACCAAAAGTCGTGCCAGCATCCGTCATCGCCAGTGAGGTTAAAGAGGGTGTGCAGTCATAATTACCGCCGAATGTGATCGAAAAGGTCTGTAAAGAATAGATAGCCCCTCCCTATTCTACTACTCATTTTATATTAAATTTTGGGTGGAGAAAGGTTCCTATTGGTCAGGGTAAAACGTCCGATTTTGTATAGTCCAGGTTCACATGGATTTTGCTGATATGTTTCCGGTTATGACCAAATTCCGATTGTTGCAATATTTTGACTTCTAGTTTAAAAGGTCCATTGTTCATTTATACCAGTTTCTAATATCCGGGGTCTTCTGGCAGTCCACCAATAACCTATCCTTGACAGGAACGGCATGTACAGAGGTCGTCAGGAAGTTCACGGACCCATCTGATTCTGCGCAGTAGACTTCGCTCTTCATGAGACGGTGGCCACTTCTGAACTCGGTCTCTGCTGCCATGTTTTCGATAGGCCAAAATGTCAACTTAAGCGAAACAAAAGAGTAATTAATACAAAGAAATGATGCTTCTAATGTTATACCCTCACTAATCCCTTTATGTATTAGTATTTTCCTAGCATATAGCGACATTTAAAGCAGTATATTCACCTTTACGGTCCTCCACGAAGGTGCAAACGTCACAAAAGCAACATAAAGCATGCAATATCTAATTATTACATATACTACTGTCAATATGCGTACGTATATTAGTTATTTGTTATTTTGCCATGCAAATAGCAAGTTCCCACGTGTAATTTGTGTATGCAGGTTGGTTAATTTTAATATATCACGGCACACTATTAGTAAATAATATTAAGTAGGTTATTCAATTAATACTTTCATGCAAAATAGAGGAGGTATACAACATTTTTCACTACCTGCTCCATCACCATCTCCAGGAAGGTCCTTGGGCACCTTGTGACAGGTGCCATGTTGGAGTCAGGCAGCCTCCTCTGTGGCAACCAGCCCCCGGTAGGCACCAAACTTGGTTGCAGGTCCCACAGAGCACGAGGGAGCGCTACCCGTCTCACCGGTGCTCCATGTTGCATCCTGTTGTCATCTTCGTGCTCCAGCCTGGTGCTGAGACTGCCATGCTGTCTCTGTGTCGCCAGGACCTCAGTGGCGAATCGAAATCACGACAGGTTCCCAATGGCTGGTCTGGCTTTTTTGGGGACCCACAGGGTCTCAGGTCTCTCGATCCATGCAGGCAGGGTAGATTGGTAGGCAGAGAGGAGCCGTGTGCTGTAGAGGTGCACAGTGCAGAGGAAAGATGCTGTGGATCATGTCCACATGGCCATGATGGTGTTCCACGCCCCCCAGTTAAACCTTTTTTTACACACTTAATAGTTCAACTATCAGTGCTGTACATGCAAATAAAATTACACACTAGGATGAACGACTGCGCCGACACCGTCGCTCCGTTGAAAAACCCCACCAACAGAGACACCAGCAGAAGAGTCAGCTGGTTCACCCCGGAACTCCTCAACTCCAAACGCACCTGCCGGAAACTGGAAAAGATATGGCACAGCGACAAGACGCCAGACAGCCGCACTGCCCACAAAGACGCCATCCGCAACCACCACCACCTTATCAGGACCGCCAAAAGAACCTCCTTCACAGACCGCCTTGACAACAATGCACACAACAGAAAGGAGCTCTTCACCATCGTGAAGGAACTCTCCAACCCCAGCTCCAACGCCAACAACATCCCACCATCGCAAGCCCTGTGCGACTCCCTCGCCACCTTCTTCCACCGGAATATCACTGACATCCATGACAGCTTCAGACCCCGGACGACCCATGCCGACCACACCGCACGGAACCCACCGCACCCCACCGCCCACGACACCCTGACAACCTGGGTAGACGTGAGCATCGAGGACACAATCAAGACCATGGGAACAATCCACTCCGGTTCCCCATCCAACCCCCTCCCGCATCACATCTTCAAAAAGCCAGCAAGTCCATCGCACCCCACCTGCACAAAATCATCAACCTCTCCTTCGAGACCACCACCTTCCCTGAGAACTGGAAGCACGCAGAGATCAACGCCCTACTGAAGAAACCCAAGGCGGACCCGAGCGACCTCAAGAACTTCCGGCCCATCTCCTTGCTTCCGTTCCCAACAAAGGTCATCGAGAAGATAGTAAACACCCAGCTCACCCGGCACCTCGAAGACAACAACATCCTAGACCCGTCCCAATCAGGATTCCGCAGCAACCACAGCACCGAGACCGCCCTCATCGCCGCCACAGACGACATCAGGATCCTGCTAGACAACGGCAAAACGGTGGCCCTCGTCCTCCTGGACCTCTCTGCCACCTTCAACACAGTCTGCCACCGCACACTACGCACGCGCCTCCACGATGCAAGGATCCTAAACAAGGCCCTGGACTGGACCACCTCCTTCCTCTCCGGCAGAACTCAGAAAGTCCGCCTCCCCCCGTTCCGATCCGAGGCCTCCAAAATCATCTGTGGCGTCCCTCAAGGATCCTCCCTCAGCCCGACACTGTTCAACGTCTACATGGCACCACTTGCACGCGTCGCCCGACAGCACGACCTCAACATAATCTCCTACGCTGACGACACTCAGCTGATCCTCTCCCTTAAAAAGGACCCCCTCACCGCCAAATCCAACCTCCACCAGGGAATGAAGGCCGTCGCCGACTGGATGGAGTACAGCCGCCTCAAACTGAACACAGACAAGCCGGAAATCCTCATCCTCGGATCCAACCCCTCCGCATGGGACGAGTCTTGGTGGCCCACATCACTGGGGTCCCCCCCGGCCCCCACCGACCACGCACGCAACCTGGGAGTCATCCTCGACTCGAAACTCTCCATGACCAAACAAATCAACGCAGTCTCCTCCACCTGTTTCAACAACCCTCTGCATGCTCCGCAAGATCTACAGATGGATCCCGACTAACACAAGGAAAACAGTCAACCAGGCCCTAGTCAGCAGCAGACTCGACTACGGAAACGCCCTCTATGCCGGAGCCCCGTCTAAGCTCATCAGCAGACTACAGAGAATCCAGAATGCCTCCGCACGCCTGATCCACGACGTCCCACACCGCGACCACATCACCCCCCACCTGAGGAACCTGCACTGGCTCCCCGTCGACAAAAGAATCTCCTTCAAGCTCACAAGGCACTCCACAAAACCGGCCCAGTCTATCTCAACAGTCGACTATCCTTCTACGTACCCAACAGGAAACTCCGCTCCGCTGACCACGCCCTGGCCACAGTCCCACGCATCCGGAGAACCACTTCCGGAGGCAGATCCTTCTCCCATTGCGCCGCCAAGACCTGGAACACCCTCCCCTTCGACCTGCGACAAACTGATGACCTGCTGACTTTCAGGAGACAACTCAAGACCTGGCTCTGCGACCAGTAACAGCACCAGCCCCCCCCCCCCCCAGCGCCTTGAGACCCTACCAGGTGTGTAGTGTGCTTTACAAATTATGTGATTGATTGATTGATTGTTCTTTGAGAGCAAAGTTTATTAGGTTGGATGGCACACCGTAACTCAAGTAATGTCTCGCCCCTTACCTCTAAGCACAGACAGATATATCCTTTCTCAGCAATGAAAAATGACCCAACTACAGAAATGAAGACAGTTATGCATTGTTGGACCTGGCCCTTCCTTCAGGGTCAGCTCCAAACCTCTTGCCTTTACCCTTCACGTTTTGCTGAATTTGTTTTTGGTCGGCCTTAGGACTCCATGCACGTTTCCACTTCTAAACAGTGCTAAAGTGCTTGTGCTCATGTAGAATTGGCTTACATCCAATTGCATATATCATTTACTTGTAAGTCCCTAGTAAAGTGGTACCACATGTACCCAGGGCCTGTAAATTAAATGCTCTAGTGGGCCTGCAGCACTAATTGTGCCACCCACTTAAGTAGCTCTTTTAAACATGCCTCAGGCCTGCCATTGCAGCCTGTGTATGCTGTTTTAAACTGCCATATTGACCTGGCCAAATAAACCCTTTGCCTTGCCCAAACCTTTCGTTTTAATACATATAAGTATGCACATCCCTTGACAGTGCAGACGGCAAGGTTCAGTGAATTTAAAACATTGGGCTTCTGCTTTTAACTTTTACATGTCCTGGTAGCGAAACAATTTAAATTGGTTTTTCAATATGTTAAAGTCTACCTTTCCTATAGGATAACATTGGAGTTACAGCATTATATTTAATAATAGGTAGCTTCCGAATGAGAACAGGTGACCTAAAAAAAGACCTAAAATATCACCTTCTCAACAAATATTGGGGTCCTTAATCACTCCTATGACCTTGCTTTCTGTTTCCCCTGCATTGGTTATCTTTCTGTTTTTCCTGGCTCTCACTTCGTTCTCTCTTTTTACATATCATCCTGTTTACTCTGACATTACCCTCTCTTTATCACCACCCCCCTTCTCCTAGCGTTACCCCTACCTCTCCTTTCCTTCTTCCCCGTTGATACTCTTCTCTCTGCCCTAAGTTGTTCACCCATTTATATTATTTTTATGTTTATTACCCGCTAACCACGCATAATGTTGCCCCCCTTATCTTAATGTGAGATGTACCTGCCTGTTTGTTTGTTTACCCTGAAAAATTGCTCCTCTTTATTACTTCTACACACGTAAAGTGCTTTTTGCCCCCTTTTTTAACTTATTGGGAGATGTACTTGCTTGTTTTTGTTTTTACCCTGAACGACTGCTTTTCTTGAATGCTTTTTCTCATGTAAAGTGCTCTGATACCCCCGGGTCTAGCCAGCACTATATAAAACCTTTCAAATAAATAAATATATAAATAAACAGGTAACCAGGCCATGTTTGGTGTCTTTAGAATTGTAATGAAAAGTCCTCTCTTATTGTAATGCCAGATTTTTAAATTGCAATTTAAAAACTCCACTTTTAGAAAATTGGCATTATCCTTCCTTTGCCATTTAGTGACTGCCGCCTGTCTCTAGGTCACTTGACGGTATGTAGCTGATAGCTGACATTTGTATATTCCTCCTAAACAATCATACAAAATAGAGAGCTTAGGTGTGCCTGGATGCGCCATCACTGGTATGATGGGAGTGTGCAGCTGGGCCCAGCCCTACTTACAATTAAAGAGGCTTTGTCCCCAAAGGACTGCATACACCCTGTAGTTATTGTGGATCGAGAACAGGGGAGACAGGAAGCCTGTGAACTTCAAAGGGAAACCTCTAGGAGCTTTTCCCACTTCAAAGAAGGCATTAGAATAAATATTGGACCTCAGACACTAACTCTTGAGTACACTTCTGGAACTGTGGAGACTTTGCCAGGAAGGACTGTTGTGCTGCGGGACTACTGCCTTGCTGCACTGCTGCCTTTCTGGATTGCTGCCCTCCTCCCTGAGTCAGATGGACTGGATCTGCACCTGAACCAAGAACTGTCAGAGTGACTCCAAGGGCTAGTCTTCTGGACACTTTAAAGAGCCATAGGTACATAACAGGCTTCTAACCACCTGAGCAAGCACCCAGAATCAGTTGAACCCCCAAGTGGCACCCTTCAAGTCCTAGACCCTTGGTGTGGCCTCAGTGAAGTTGAATTTAAGTTTTTGGGCTTGTTACAACCACAAATATGCCCACTGGCATCACAACCTTGTTGCTAACACTGCCCGACATGCAAAGTTCCATCAACCTGACCCTTCACGTTAAAGCATTGACCAATTGCATGGAGTGCCATCATGAAGTTCCAACCTGACCATTTGCAATAACAACAGGTTCTTTTTGCTACAGCGATGACAGTTTGCGACGCCAGGCCTGCTGTTTGTGCTACATCGATGACTGTCTGCGATGCTTTTGTGCTCATTGCAGCTTCCTCTACTGTGAACAGGGCTCTTCACACTGGACTAAGAAGGTAACATTTCAGCAGGACAAACTTGATTCACTTGAACCTTTTAAATTCCATATTTACAGTTCTACTGATTGGATTTCTGTCGTTTTGGTTCACCCTACTCAACCAGTAACCCAATTTCTTAAATGTATTCTCTGAATCTGGGGATTACCCACACTAGCAAGAGAGTCAGAGGGCATTTAGCAAAACGCGTTATTTCTTACACACTGGTTTACATTTGGAAGTCAGAAATGGAGAGAAATTCAATGGAGCATAGTGAATGTTCTACTATTCTGTGTCCTCACATGTCTCCCAATAAAAACAGTACCCCAAAAGTGTGAGTTGGTCTAGTGCCGATACACAATAGTCCTACAGTTTTCTTACTCAAAATGTCCTGCAAACCCCAAACTTTGTCTTAAATCACTCTTTTTCTTCACACATCTATAAGGGGAATGTTTCAGAACCTGCATAGGTCCACAAAGTTCCTATCACCCGAGTTCCACCTTTCTTTTGATAAAAATGGTACCCTATGTTTGTGGCTGGGTCTATTGGTCTCAACATGAATGGATCAAAACTGTGACCATATGAAGTCAATGTGGTCTTCACATGGTCCCTCGTTTGGTCCATTCCTCATTGCACTGGATTCATCTTAGTCTCAAGGTTTCAGAAGTAGACAGTATTCATAAGGTTCATAAACCAAAACCTGAGGGTAGGGGCTGATCAGATCCGCACACAACAAATGTATGTGGTCACTGTGGTTAATAGATAGTGCGCGAAAACCAGAGAGTACTTCCCTCTTTTACTCCCCAAAATGTAGGATCAAATCCTACACCAACATTGAGATACAAAAAGGTTTCAGCACTATATACATTTGTATAAACACAATATAGCAGCAGCAACTTAATAACAAAGCATGTAGCACGAGATGTATACATTTTCTTCTTTATCTCTTTCAGATGAGGATTCTTTACATTTCACGTTTCATGTTCATATAGCCAACGCGTTTCGTCTCCCATGAGAATTCTTCAGGGCTATCAAGAGAATAGACATGAAAGGTTCTTAAATGTTTGTTCATTAAAGCTCTCAAACCATATTTTAAAGAACACCTCTATCAACTTTTCATTTTTTATATAATTAAAACTAAAAAGGGCCTAAGCTGAAGAAAATATTTTGCAATAGCATGCATATAGTGTTTAGCATTTGTTTCTTCATAAGGTTTCCTGGTTGCTAGCTTCCACAGAGCCCAAATAAAGCAGCCATTTACTACTGCAAGTGTGTGGAATTTGAGATTTACCCCCTCTCTGCTGACCCATATGTCAAAACTGTGCTCAAAAGAATCCACATTTCCAGTTGCTTGCCATGGAAAAGGGATTGCTCGTAGCCTCAGAGAGGCATTGCGCTTGTCACAACTTTAGGGGTGGAGGATACACACAATTCCTGGGTGGGATGCCCAACCCCATATTTTTTCCCCAAAAAATATCCTTTGTGTCTAGTGGGCTTTCTGCCCCCTGTGGGCAGATATGCGTAAGGCCTAATACATTGCCCCAAAGGGGCAGAAAGAATGCTGGACCTTTTCTCAGGTTGGGGCACCCGCCTTTTTATTTGGACCCTTTTCACTGGTCTTTCTAATCCAAGCGGGGAGACAGATCAAGCTTCCGCAATTTGTACTCCAGGGGAGACAAAAAGACTTCTGTGCCCATCCTAGGATGGAGGTGGATCCAGATGCCTGAACGGGCCACTCCCACCCCTTCCTCTTTTCTCATGTACTGATGATTAGTAGACTTTCTGCCCAGAGAGAAGCCAAAAGACTGTTGAGCCTAGGAGAGAAGCACTTGCTCATTCCAAGGGAGGCAGCTTCACCCAAAAAGTAATTTCCCTTTGGGGGCCGATTCCCAGAACTAATCTGAGACAAAATCCTAAACTTACTACTTTTGGTATTCACAGAAGACATTTAGTAGTATTAGTAAAGTTAGGATTTTGTCTTAAGACAGACTTAAGACAGACTTAAAACAGACTTAAGACAGACTTAGGACAAACTTAAGACAAACTTAAGACAGACTTAAGACAGACTTAAGACAGACTTAAGACAGACTTATGACAAAATCCTAACTTTACTACTACTAAATACCTTCTGTGAATACCAAAAGTAGTAAGTTTATGATTTTGTCTCAGATTACTTCTGTGAATCGGGTCCCTTGTGTCTAGTGCATGTACACCTGCTTGGAGCTGTGTTGATCCCCAATGAAAATCTTTTAAAATAGATAGTGTGGATTTCTCATCTGTGTTCAACCACGGAGAAAGGAGTTTCAGAACAAACTAATAAAACAAATAATCATGTAGTCTTGCAGGGCTGTCCTAGATGCACCATCATCTAGTAATGTGTGGGATGTTTGTGTGCTACAATACACCAGATTCCCTGGTTCAGGTTTGGAAATTGGCTAAGCTAGGGGGTTTAGGGTATCTACAACCGGCCCATATTTGAAGCTAAATCCTGCACAATTGTAGCACTTGGGTATTAGGGTTGCCCAAGGTGAAGTTGATATGACACACAAGAATGTGCTTACAGAATTACAGGAGGTCTGGAAGTTGATCTCATTTTAGTCTGCCCTCGCGTTATTGATGTTTGGGAGAGTAGCATTGACAAAGGTGATCATTTTGCCATGCTCTCTGTGTTCCAAGGTCTTTTGTCAGCTGCCTGACTGTACATTTCATGAGTAGAATAGTTTGCTTAATTCCATGTCAGACCCTACTCAGGAGGCCACTGGGAAAGGAGGGGTTAGTGGGCCTCAGACATAGAGGTCGGTGTGTTTTGCCCTAGCTGTAACCTCAATCTACTATCCAGTTCTCTCCACCCCAGACTCCCAACCTCTTGTAAAAGAGGCAATTCCACGTCTTCAAAGTTCAGTTGGAAATTATCTCCCTCTAGTGCACTCAGTTTATTGCAGATCTCATGAGTCTTTGGTATCTTGCCACAATGCGTGTTTGGGAAGCACAGGGCTAAGGCTTGCAGTCAACAGTGACAGCAAGCAGTATCTCTCCTCCCGCTTCCCAGTAGAGTATACTTCCTGATAAGACATCGCCTTCTTCAGTATGGGTGAGGTCACAATTCAGGAAGGCAGCAGGAGCCAACATCAGAGGCCCTTTGGCCATTAATTTAATTGAACTGGAGTCACGGTGACCCCCAGTGGGCAGGTCTTGTCATGCTCACCCTTTAACTCATTTCTGGGATTGATGGTGGTGTGAAGGCACTACTGGGCAGTGCAATTTTCTGGGTCACAACGGCACAGGATGAGCTACTGTCACACATTTTGGTCACAGCAGCATGGGATGTGCCACAGTCACACCCACAGATGCATGGGATGAGCTTAAGTCACACTTCTTGGTCACTGTACCATGAACAGCTGCGATCTATGATTCCCGATTTGAACCGCCACTCAGAGAGTCTGATCTCCACCAACACTAGGGGCATGTAGATAACTCTCCTATGCCCTCCTTCCTCTGACCATCAACACTCTGATCTTTCTGATTCTTGCTCTTCTTGGACAGTGATACCTCCTGCAGTGATGACAGGCTCCTTTCCTCTCTCAGCAGGCAGGTTGGCTACTAGATACTTTAGGTCAGATGAACAGCTTCTTCAGCCATGCAATACTTCGGGTGCAGTCCCCTTACCCGTGGGAAGCTGGCCTTCAGGCAGTCATCTGGTCTGGCTGTACAGTAGTCCTGAGTGCTTCCTTCCTTGTCATAGAGAACTTGGATCTGGTTACTGGCTCTCACTTTTATACAGTAAAAACAGACAGAAGCATCCATTTCAGTTTGCCCTCTAGACAGCTTTTGTGTAGACTGATGCTCCTCAACTGCAGGGTACTCTCCAACCTACAACAGATGCACAAAGAGGTGTGAGTTTCTGCACCTGGCTGACCTCAACTACACTAAACTGTGATCAGGTAAATAAACAAATGTCTGACTTCACCTATGGGGCTCTTTCACCTTGAACAACAGAGACTCTCATCCCACCCTTCCCCCACTTTCCACTAAACAACAATGCTACAGGAACAGCTCTTCTCAGAAAAAGGCCTTTTTGAATTTCTAAATTAGTCTTGTCTCCTCTATTTTCACTTTACTGTCTAGGTTTCTATCATCCAGCTTCAGGGATGCCAGCAATACACTTCCACTGTCTGGAAAAACAACCTCATATCCATCTTGTGTGTAAGGCCAGGCCGGAAGCCTTCAAAATGGACCCCACTGGCCTCTATTATGCTGACTCACTCATACACTACACAACACATAAACACATACACAAACACCTAAAACATACACTTAGGATGTTGGTACTAGGATTGAGGTTAGCACATAGAATCAGAACTTTACACAAGTGGGCTAGTAGGCCTCCATTCCAGTAACACAGATAAAAAGATCTAATCACAACTATAGATTTTCAAATCACAGAACACTGCCTACACCGGTCTATGTATAAAACCCATGAGAAAGACAGTAGCCCACTGTCAGAGCAATGAGGTCACGCTTGGTGATGTTTGTTCAAGAAGTGTGTTGTATGCTGGCAGAATAAATGCACATTTATCTCTTGTAAGATACCCATTGATGGCCATATACATATTACATCATCAGAAACCAGGAGTACCCGTAATTGGACCGATGTTGATTTAATGGCCTTAACTAAGGTCTAATACAGAGCCTGACCCAGGCCATTGACCAAATAGCGCCAGTAAAAACACAGCTGATAAGGGGTGCTGGTAAGGGGGCTCCCTGGTTCACGCCTTTATTAAGGGAACATAAAAGAAAGCTCAGAGCCTTGGAAAGGGGTTGGAGGAAAACCAAGCAAGACACAGCTAGAAACCTCTACAAAGCCTCCCTTAATTCTTATAAAAAGCTTACCGCTCTAGCTAAAGCGGAATATTATGAGTCCCGGCTAAATAAGGCAGCCAACATTCAGAAAGAGACTTTTAAAATCCTGTCAGAGCTAAGCAAAAAATCTGACAATTCCAAGTCCCCTATAGACTGTAACTCCTTTCAGGCGTACTTTCTAGAAAAAGTGAAGGCCATTATCACGGAAATAAAGAGTGGGTTGCTAAACGGAACTGCCACAACTTCAACCTCGCATAATCTAGCTGGCTGTACTATTACAGCATTTCCAGAGCTGGATGAGTTGAGTCTGGAGAAACTGATGGGAAAAACTAAATCTGGCTCTCCAGCGGATCCGTGCCCACCCAGCGTCTTTCGTGTAGCCCGTCCTCTATTGGAGAAATGTATCATGTCTCTCCTTAATAGATCTCTGGAAACAGGGTATATACCGGTGGAATTCAAGGAGGCACGTGTAAGGCCACTGCTGAAGAAACCCGGTGCGGATCCTGCAGTGCTAAAGAACTACAGGCCTATTTCCCAGCTGCCTTTCCTCTCCAAAATACTTGAACAACATGTATTAAAATCCCTGTCCCTGTATCTGGAATCTCACCACCTACTCCATGAGCGGCAGGCAGGATTTCGAGCTCATCACAGCACCGAGTTGGTGATGCTCTCGGTGCTGGATGAATTAAGAGGCATGGCTGACCATAAGAAACCGAGCGCCCTGATTCTGTTAGATCTATCAGCGGCGTTCGATACGGTCAGTCATGCCTTGCTTTTGGAGAGATTGAGAGACTTTGGGATCAAAGGTCTGGCCTTTAAGTGGTTGCAATCCTTCCTTTTGGGAAGAACGCAAAGGATACAACTGGGGGAACACACATCTGAGGTGGGGACCCTGGAATGTGGGGTGCCACAGGGATCTGCCCTATCCCCACTGTTATTTAACATCTACCTACAACCGCTGATTGCATCACTGGCCAGTAGGGGCTGCAGAGTCTTTAACTACGCGGACGACACTCAGCTGTTGCTGAGTGTCGATAATTCAAGTACCGCACAACTCAATGCTCAGAACATATTGAGGTACACTGTGCAATGGATGACTGGAAACCTATTAAAGATCAATCCAGACAAGACCGAGGTATTGGTGATTCCTTCTTCTGCCTCACCCTGGAGTGACCTCTATTGGCCAGCTGAGTTGGGCCCTGCTCCAAAACCAAGCATGAACGTAAAGAGTTTGGGGATCAAACTGGATTGCGACTTGTCAATGGCCAGTCAAATTTCATCTGTGGTGGGGAGCTGTACAAACATCATCCGACAGCTACGAAAGTTAACCCCGGTCCTCTCCCAGTCAATGATGCGTTCAATTGTAGCAGCAACTGTCATCTCAAGGATAGACTACGGAAACGCTCTCTACCTTGGCCTACCCAAAACTCTTACGAACAGGCTGCAGGTCGTGATGAATGATGCTGCACGACTAATTTTTAGACTCCCAAGGAGAACTAAGGCCTCTCCCCTGTTACACAGCTTGCATTGGCTCCCCATTAAAGAGCGCGTGGAATTCAAAAACGTATGCACAGCTCATAAGGCAATCTATGGTCAGGCACCAGCTTACATCACTGAGCGTCTGGCGGTGTACAGTCCAGTGAGAACACTTAGATCCTCAGACTCTCAGCTTTTGGTCTGCCCCCGTTACAAACTTGTAACTAAGGGAGGAAGAGCCTTCTCTGTATTAGTCCCTCAGCTATGGAACACACTGCCTGAGGTGATGCGCAGGGAGGGGAATCTTCTGCGATTTAGAAGGACGCTAAAAACATTGCTGTTTAAAAGAACCCTGGGAGTAAATTAGATCAAAAAGTGCCTCTCATTCTGTGTTTGCCGAGTTTGTTGTCTGTTACCATCGATTTCCGCGCGCCTAGAGACCTGTAGGTGATTGGGCGCGATATAAATCCAAAATAACAATAACAATAACAATAACATGATTCGTTCTTGCTAATTGAATGTCCAGTTCTGGGAAGCAGTAGTCGAGAAGAACAGTAAAATTGTTGGAGATTTCGTACAATGTTCACTTCAGCAATGCATTCTGGGTCTACACCCAAGAACTAGTAAGTAGAAACTGTGAAATAGATTTGTGGTATTGTGTATACTGGCCAAAATGTGTATTACTATGCACTGATTCAGTGGTGGTTTCTTAAGGGGGACTTCAAGAAGTAGCCTGCATCCTTTGTGCTGCCACTTACTGCCCCTTGCCTCTGCCTACAACTGCTAATTATTTAACATAGTGGTGTTCATGAACACAGCTCTGTTTTCATGAACACTGCAAAGGCTCAGGTCAGCCCTCTTTGCCTCTCTGGGCTCCTGATAACAGAAGGAGGAAGGGGTTGCGGGATCTAGGGCTTGATCCATCTACAGAGTGCTGTTTTGAAACAGCACTCTGTAGGTGGATGTCTGGTATGCACATGTCTGAGGGGCATTACACAATAACTATGATCCCCTCATAAAGGCACAACCTATTTAATTTTACAGAAATGCTGTCCGTTCCTCAGGCAGTACAGTATATCTGCTAAAATGAGGCTATCAGGATGCACATCAGTCTGTCATTGGGGCCACTGAGGAGCATGTAGAACAGCAGAGGCAGAATTCTAAGCACTGTTTCAGTTTCTCATAGGGCTGTGCTTCTAGCCTGATCAGGAAGCTAGGATTGGAGTTGAGATGGGTCTTCTCCTTTTTTCTGGCCCTGCTACTTGTTCTAGCTCTTCGTTGTGAATCATGTCTGGCTGGTTGCGATGTGCAGAGCTGGATTCCTGCTCCAAGTCTGGCATGCAGCCTCTAAGTTGCCAGTAATGGAAGGGAAGTAAAAAAAGTTTTTTTCTCTGTGCATATGTGTGTGTCTGTGAGTAATTGAGAGTGCATGAGATTGAATGAGAGTGAGTATGTGTTTGAGAATGTCGAAGAGAGTTAGTGAGTGCGAATCAGTGAGAGAGTGAGTGTGAATAAGTGAAAATAGAAGCAAGTGAGTGAATGTAAGATGTAAGGGAGTTCGACGGAGTAAGTGAGGAGAGATTTGGGATTAAGTTAGGGGCATAGCTATTAGAAGTGGGAGAGTAAACAAATTGCACGAGCCGAGGCGAGCTCTGACACTATCTGGCATGTACATCATACCATAAACGGATGTATGACGTTACAACGCACACTTTTACAACGCATGCACTTACAACGCATTTTTTACAACGCATAATCCATTACAACGCATGACATTACAACGCAGGACACTACAACGCATTTTTAAAAAATACCTTTACAACGCATTACCATTACAACGCATACTACCTTTACAACGCATACCATTACAACGCATAATATTAAATTACATTTAAGGTAAGTATTAGATAGTATAGGGGTAAAAATTACTATTCTAACTCCAGGGGGTGCATCAGTAGGGTAAGTGTTGGATAGTATAGGGGTAAAAATTACTATTCTAACTCCAGGGGGTGCATCAGTAGGGTAAGTGTTGGATAGTATAGGGGTACAAATTACTATTCTAACTCCAGGGGGTGCATCAGTAGGGTAAGTGTTGGATAGTATAGGGGTAAAAATTACTATTCTAACTCCAGGGGGTGCATCAGTAGGGTAAGTGTTGGATAGTATAGGGGTAAAAATTACTATTCTAACTCCAGGGGGTGCATCAGTAGGGTAAGTGTTGGATAGTATAGGGGTAAAAATTACTATTCTGACTCCAGGGGGTGCAACAGTAGGGTAAATGTTGGATAGTGTAGGGGTAAAAATTACTATTCTAACTCCAGGGGGTGCATCAGTAGGGTAAGTGTTGGATAGTATAGGGGTAAAAATTACTATTCTGACTCCAGGGGGTGCAACAGTAGGGTAAATGTTGGATAGTGTAGGGGTAAAAATTACTATTCTAACTCCAGGGGGTGCAACAGTAGGGTAAGTGTTGGATAGTGTAGGGGTAAAAATTACTATTCTAACTCCAGGGGGTGCAACAGTAGGGTAAGTGTTGGATAGTGTAGGGGTAAAAATTACTATTCTAACTCCAGGGGGTGCAACAGTAGGGTAAGTGTTGGATACTGTAGGGGTAAAAATTACTATTCTAACTCCAGGGGGTGCAACAGTAGGGTAAGTGTTGGATAGTGTAGGGGTAAAAATTACTATTCTAACTCCAGGGGGTGCATCAGTAGGGTAAGTGTTGGATAGTATAGTGTAATATTATGCGTTGTAATGGTATGCGTTGTAATGGTAGTATGCGTTGTAATGGAATGCGTTGTAAAGGTAGTTTTTAAAAATGCGTTGTAGTGTCATGCGTTGTAATGTCATGCGTTGTAATGGATTATGCGTTGTAAAAAATGCGTTGTAATGGTAGTGCGTTGTAAAAGTTGCGTTGTAAAGGTTGTTCCCCACCATAAACATCATGTTAGATTATGATAAGGTGTCTTTAAAATTCAAGAAAGTCTATTTCTTTGTCACACTAAAGCTTTTAACCTTAGTAAATCTGACCAATGAACTAAGAAACATTCCTACCACCAACCTAATTACAAAGCTGTTGGTAAACCAAGAGGCAAGTTGTCATGTGCACCCTATATGTGACTTAGATTCTTATTATTGACAGAGCAACATTCTAGGCTAGAAAATCAAACATGATAGAGGTTTTTGTACATCACACATCCCAAACTCACATATTTGAAGGTGCTCTCTTATATGATAATGACCAAAAAGGAGATTTGGGGAAATAAACTATATGCCGATGGTCATACAATTTGGTCAAACAGTGATTATTCATAGCCAGATTTTTCATTTTCAAACTGTGCAGTTCAGCCAGTAGATGGGTATCTCTTTCTGACATCAAAGGTTAATGCTTTGTCTGTAATTCTTGGATAATGAGATTAGAGTGCAGGTGATAGGCAGAATCCTCATTTTATTTTGGACAGCTTTACATAGCTCTTCCGAAGTAACATACATTGCTAAATACTTTTTTTCAGCAAAGTGAGAGTTGCTGGGATTTATAGGATGCAAATTGGAGGTCAGGAATCGAACCCAGTTCCCTATGATACTTGGTTGGCACCAGCAGCTCAAATACCAAATCTCCTGCTGTGCAAGAGTGGCTTGTATTGCGGTCGCAGTTGCAACAAGACATCAAGCAGAGCCAGAACCATGCATCGGCTCGAGCTTTCAGTTGCTCGCCCACCTCTAGTAGCTATCATTTGTAAAGCAGGTGCAGTTGCACCATGACCCCGAGGTCAGAGGGCCCTACTTAGTCTTATTTAAAAAAGCAGAGTGTAGGTTTATCCGCAGTTGTGAGCCAGAGTCATTGAGTGTGAAAGGGTGAGTGTGTGTGTGAATGTGTTTGTGAGTGACAGTGCGATTCATCTGAGTACATCTACATATGAGTGAATGGGAGTGAGTGTCAGTGAGTTAGAGTGAGTTAAGAAGAAAGAGAGTTGATGAGAGAGGGAGTAAGTTTGGATGGGATATGTGAGTGAGTTTGTTTGTTAGTGTGTTTAATACTTCTAAGTCTGCCGCTGCCCATGGCACACTCGAGAGAATTCTTGGCACCGACAGTAATATGCTACTTATGACATATTAGAGGTAATTCTTGACATGAGGGAAGGCATATACGTCAAAATTCAGGCCTTGACAAACTGGAAGTAATACCTAGCAAAGGGTAACTTTGGAAAAATGTTAGCGTCGTCTTTCTGGAGGAAATTCTTGTCATGGGGACACCCGTGGCAAAATACAAGTGCTAGATATGTGGAGGTGATTCTTGACATAAGGACAGGTACCCATATCAAAATGCAGACCCTGATATACTGAAGGCATTTCTTGGCATATGGGGAGATCCATGGCAAAATACCGCTGCCGGCATATTAGAGGCAACTCTTATCATTGGTAAATAGGCGTGATTAATGCATGCGTGACTCCGACATCCAACCCTTACCTTCAATGAGAGCAGCCATGGTGTATTGGGGCTGTGGGGTTGAGGGAAGCAAACCATTTCAAATTACTGACTCCGACATACTGGTGTTAAGTTTTGCCTTATGTGCCACCAATAGAATATGGGCAGTCTCAATGATAAAAGTCTGGCACTGACATATTGTATGTAATTTATGACATAAGTGGCTACCAACGACAAAATGCTGGCCTTAGCTTATCGGAGGTAATTCTTATCTCCAGCTGCCTCAATATTGGTTACTCTTCGTCAGCCCAGATTTGGACAAATTGCAGAAAGATGTGAGGAAGAGGGAGAATATCCATGGCGCGCAAAAATGCGAAAGTAATGGAGGACCTTGAGCCAACCTCCTAATGCTTGTCAAGGAGAATGAGGACCTTTTAGATCAGTCCCCTCCATCTAGTATTGACAAAACAGGAACTGTTCTACCCTTGTATGTATGAATCTGGCCTGTGGTATGTTTCACTTTTCCCACTGTTGGGCTGGAGAAGAAACTTTGCACGCTTTTAAAATGTTTATACTTTTACATTAGTCCTCAATACTTGCACAACGCTGGTTTTTATTCCTGTCATATCAACCCTAAATACTCGCAATACGTTTCTTGGTGCATCGTACTTTCTGGTTGGTGCCTAGAGACACCATTTTGAGGGGGTAGCGCTCAAGCTTTGTTACCCAGGACGCAGGTGCAGATGCTCAATTGGATGAGCCCTGCTCCTAAAAGCATGGCCGCCGGCTCTCCAATGGCAAGCCTGTCCATGCTCGTTTGTGCCTGGATTGCCCCAGGTGCCAGGGCCGCTGCCTGTTTCAAGCCAGAAAAACATGCCTCTGGCAGAATCATTTGCTCCTTAGCCCAACTAGTTGAGCTACGCCCTATGGGTTGGCCCACAGAATGCTCTGTGATCTCTCTCGACAGTAGGATACACCCTACTTGCCTTAACTGCAACAAATTTAATCAGAATGACTGTCACCGTAAAGTGTCTACTCGGAGGGTGGGAACCACTTTGAACATAGCGGACCCACTAATTAATGCCTGCTCGCTGATCAAACATAAACACAAAGTTATGGACCTTAAACAAAACATGGCTGTAGATTGCATCTTTATCACTTAAACATGGTCGAAAGAAGAATCAGGCCAGGACCTAGTGGAAGCAGTACCGATAGGGTATACAATCTCTTGTCTAGACCCCCCGTCTCGATAGGCGGAGGCTTAGCCATAATTAGCAAGGAATCCCTGAACTGCACGTTTGAGCAGATACTAAATCTTCTGCATGTAGTCTGTGAAGCAGCACATTTTAGATTAAAACCTCACACTAATGCCACTTTTGCAGGCCTCCTGATCTACGGTGCACCGGGTCCATGGAAAAAGTTCCTTAATATGTGGGGGCATGTCCTGCAACAATTCATCATGCACCCCAATTTTACCATCTTAGGCAACTTCAATTTTACTCTGAACGTCTCCACCAATAAAGACTCCAACCTGCTGTTTGAGCTTATGGCCTATTTGGGCTATAACCAACTAGTTCACACCGCCACCCATAGTGCAGTCCACACCCTGGATGGTATTTTTACCAACTAAACTGATTGCCGTGTTAAAGACACTCTCCCCCTTAGCTGATCAGATCATCAGGTGGTACTCTTCATGTCCTTTCTTCCCCCTCCTGGCAAGTAACATGAAACAACCACAAAACGGACCTCAAGTCAACAAAAATGGAACAAAATTGTTCCAAAAGAGCTTCGCCTAGCTCTTAACACCTCAGCATCAGATGTTGACCTCTGTTGGAACCATTATGCCGAAGTGGTCGTCGGCGGGCTTAAGACAGCTTTAGATACGGTAGAACCTTTCAGGGTTAAATGCCAAAATAGGAGTAAAGCATCAGAGCCCTGGTACTCTGAATAACTCAGAGAGCTGGGGCAGCAGTGTCGTAGGCAGGAGTGGAAATGGCACACCAACTTAGATTCTAATGAAGAAGGACAAGCATAAAGCCTTATTAGCCACATATGAGCGTGCAATATTCGAGGCTAAATCCACTTACTAAACATTGAAAATTAGGTCAGCCAGCAATTCAACCAACTAACCTTTTAAAGTGGTCAAGAACCCCACAGTAAGCAGCAGACCAGTGCCTCCTAAACTCTCTGTGATAATCTGGCAACTTTTTTCAGGGACAAAATCCTCAACGTAGACTCAGAATTGAATTCCGCTGAGCTCCTCGAGGAGCTGAACATAGCTCAGGATGTACCCCATCAACCCCCTTGCTGCACGCTTTTTCACAGATCACAGCACACCAGGACAAAGAAATGCTGATGAATATTAAATTGATAATGATTGAAGTTATCATTATTCCTCTTCCTCAAAACCGCAACGTAGATCTTGAAGAGCTGAAGGACTATCATCTGATCTCGCTGCTTCCCTCACCCGTGAAAATTCTTGAGAAATATCTGAATCAAGAGTTATTCAAGTTCATCACTAACCATGACCCTCTGGACTCCTCTTCAGGAGCGGCTATAGCATGGAGTCTGCACTTATAGCTGTAACCGACTCTATCAGAATACAGGTTGATCAGGGTGGGACTACAGTCCTGATCCCATTGGACCTGTCAGCAGCTTTCGAAGCTGTCTTGCCTGTGTGCGTGGTCAAATGGCTTCAGCAAGTAGGAGTAGGTGCTAAGGGACATAGAAATGATTCATTCTTTTCTTGGTGAGAGGCATCAGATAGTAAGCTGTGGTCAGTTTAGGGATAAGGCATTCAGCTTTCCCCATGGGGTGCCACAGGGCTCCTCACTTAGTCCCACTCTTTTTAATGTCTCCCCAGCCTTAGTGAGATCCTTTGGACTCCAGATATTGTCATATGCAAATGACCCACAAAATATTCTGTCATTTGCCTGCAATCTGAGATGGCTGCAAAATGTAAACTTTATATGGCAGGTGTGAGTCGCTGAAATAAGGATAACTTCCTCAAGCTGAACGCTGAAACGACCGAAGTAATGGTGTTCGGAGCCCAGCACTCTGTCTGGTAAGAGCTGTGGTGTCCGGAATCCTTTTGCCCCCTCCCTGTGCCTGTTGATAAAGAACCTAGGGATTCTATTCCATACCTCCTTCAACTAAAATCTGCAGGTAAACCGTACCACGAGTACCTGCTTTTTTCCTATTAAATCTCCTAGGAAGATCTCCCCGTTCATTACTGAGGATCTTCATAAGTCTGTGGCTATCGCTTTGATCACCTTGCGATTAAACTACTGCAAAGCTCTCTATTTCAATATAAACATCACCTCCTTGAACAAACTTCAGATTGTTCAAAACACGGCTGTGAGTTTCATACTGAATATCCCAAAATATCTTTCTGAGAGAAGGCCTTTGAAATCTTCACTGGCTTCCAGTCAGGTAATAGGTGATGTTTAAGGCACTTAGCTCTGTCCATCTAGCTCTACACCATAAGGACTCACTTGCCGTTAGGTCATGCTTTCATTGGTACAGACCGACCAGGTATTAAAGATCAGCATCAAGAAGGAAAGTCACTGTTCCGAAATGTAGAAAGTCTAGATGGGGCACACGCTCCTTTACCATCACCGCTGATAAGCTATGGAACACAATGCCAATCCACATCGCAGAGATCAACTCCTTCGCCTCTTTCAGAAAACACTTAAAGACTTGGGGGCATATGTACAAGCCCCTATTGCCATGGCAATGTTACTTTTTTGCGTCATTTCCGTGGCAATAGGGGCCTTGCCTTATGTACAAGGCAGCGTTAAGCCACTTAACGTTGCTTAACGCTGCCTTGTACATAAGGCATCCTTTCACGCTAACTTAGCATGAAAGGGGCGTGCAGTGGGTGTTGTGGTGGGCGTTCCACCACAACACCCATTGTATTTGATGCTGCACCCTATGTACAAGGATGGCGTACATAGGAGGCAGCGCCAAAATTAAGACCAGGAAAATCCTGCTCTTAAGTTGGTGAAACGAGGAGAAATTAATTATTTCTCCTCGTTTTTGCTTTTTCCATTTGAGCTGTCTTGTGCAGCACACATGGAAAAAGCAAAATGCCATGGTTTGTTTATGTACAGAAAGGTGTCCCTTCCTGTACATGAACAAACCTTTTAGAAAAATGCTGTTTTGTAACTTTCATGTGTGCTGAACGAAGCAGTACACATGAAAATGGCATTTTAGGATTGTTTATGTGCAGGAAGGGACACCTTCCTACACATACAGAATCCTCCCGTGCACACAGACACCCTTGTACTCTGGTGCAAGGGTGCCTACATTGGCGCTAAGTTGTTAAACTTAGCGCCATCGCAGGAAGAAACGCAAGGCTGCAACACATTCTTGTAAATATGGTGCAGCCTTGCGTTTCCGAAGTGGCGTAGCGTGTCGTTAAGGCAAGGAGGCTAATGACGCTCTCCGCCACTTCATTGCACATATTCCCCTTGGATCTTTACTTCTTATGTCAGTTATTTGTAGGTCCTTCTGATGAGAGGCCTTCCTCTGCCTTCCCTTTGTCTAGGCTGTGACGCTGCTCGTTATCTTCTTATGCTCCTGGGGGTGGGGGCTTTCCCTGATGGGGCTTTGGAGTACTTTGGGCGCTGTGCCTTGATACGTCTGGTTTTAGAGCGCTATACACGTTTTTTTCCATTTCATTTCATTCATTTAATTTAATTTATTTCACTTTAATTATGATGTTCAAATTAATAAATACCAATAAAACATATAAAAAATGTGTTGCGTCATTATGTTGCCTTTGTGCAGCATTGTTGTGTTTTTGTATTGTGCTGCTGTGTTGTTTTGTCTTTTGTGTGACATTTTGTTGTGGTGATTTTGTATTTTGTTATTGTTTGTGCTATTGTGTATTCAGTTGCATTATTGTCTTGTGTTGTTGTGTTATTCCGTATTTGTTGTGTTGTTTTGGATTTTTTGTTGTATCCTGTAATGTTTTTCTTGTGTTATTAATTTGCTTTGTATCATGTTTTGCTCTGAATTTACCTAAGGGATAACAAGCAATGCTGCTGAATTTTCAGGCAAAAGCTGTGCATTGCTCTAAAGCCTCTCATTACAAGACAGGTGGAGTTGAATTACTTCATGGAATTCGCCTCCGCCTGATTCCAAGTCGGTTGGTTTTTCCACACTCGTTTTTTGGGTGTGTTGGAACACCTGTCTTAATTTTACTGTGCGAGAACTTCTCATAGTAAAATTGCACGAGGCTTTGGCTGGAACAGCAGCCTAGTTTCATTCACAGTTTTTTTTTCTGACAGCGAAACCCATAAAATACACCCCTCTTCCCTCATCTACCCCCTTTGCAGGTCCATCTTTCAACCCCAACACCAGAGGCGTAGCTAGAGCTTGGGGCGCCCGGGGCTATCCCTCAGATTGCCGCCCCTGGCGGGGGGGGGGGGTTGCTGGGGAAAAAGGACGGCAAGCACTTGAAAGAGGACCGAGAGACACGTAGTATCGCCGCTAATAGTTACCTCGATCATGCAAGTTACATGCACATATATGACACGGTCCAAGGCTACACAGTTGAATACAACGGTGATTGGCAGTGACTGGCAGTACAAAAGAGAACACACAGACTGCATGATCTATCTGGGGACTCAGAAAAACCGCATGTGACATCCATCAGAGAGCTGCGTGAACAATTACCTGGTAATCCCCTCAGCACAATGCAAACATGCACATACATGACACTGTTCAGGGATCCATCATCTACAGCTGACATTAAATGACCATTAATCATGGTCCCCCCATTAAAGCAGTGCACTTTGTAATCTGCATCGTACATGTTCTTTGCAGTAGGCATATTAACCCTCTGTGCTACCTTTCCAGGAATCAACCCTTCCACTAGACAAAACTCGGATCTCTCTATAGGAAGAACATTAATCACCGAAGTTATCATTACATTTTTATTGTTTCTGAAAATTGCTGGAGGCCAGGAAGGTGGCAGCAAGTTTTTTTTAAACCATAATATACTTGCAAACACTACACACCCACCCAAAATAGGTACCCAGTGCGGTCACACCGTTTGCACCGCCCTAACCTGCTCAAGGTTCATGTGACCTCAGTGACAGAATCACAGTGACTGGATCACTGTTGCTGCTTCGTAAGACTGGAGATGAACTTCAGTATGGATTGTGGTGGACAGGCCTTCAAGGTTAACTCACAATTGACACCACTAGGGTACACCTGCTTGTGCTAAGACATCAAGCCTTCTAAGGTCTAGTGGGGTCTTGTAAGGTCTAGCATGGGAATATGCTCCCTCAGTAGAGTGGTCTGGTGGACTGGTCATGAAGGCTGAACCCAGTTCGCCAGTTCCAAATTCGACAGCTCTGGCCATAGTGCCACATCCTCTCCCCCATTGAACACCATACTGCCCCACTGAGAGAAACTCGCACTGCCTTCAGCTACAACCTAATTGTGCCCGCTATAAACACTTGGATGTGGCTCAATTCAAATTATGCACTTGATAAGAGTAATATTCTGCCTAAAAAAAAAAGTTAAAGCAAACACTCATAGGGAATGCAAGATTAAGTAAAGCATGTGAAATGTAAGCAGAAACAACATGGTCACCTTAATGATCTCTCACTCACTATTCAGAAATCAGCGAGTGGTTTTACCTGAAAAGTTAAGGACATGACTACAGGGCCTTGAAGGGAATCGTTTCAATGTCCATTGCTTGTATCCTTAATAAATGTAAGCAGTATGGTTTAAAAAGACCACATCCATAAACAGAGCCATGGTACACATTTTGTTTTCCAATCCATCCATCAACCAGGTATTGCAGTAACTCCAGGAATGGTGCACTTCCCCACCTGGGGACAACAATGCTGTTCAAAGAAAGACGAGAAAACAAAAGTAGCGCTTCACTGGCAAATTCTGTAAAGTGAGGCTGATGTGTTTGGATGTGAATAAAACCAATCTGGCCACTTTGCAACCACTATGTCTTGCTTTATTTAGTTATGTATTTATTTTTCATATTTAAAACCTTCTATTTCTCTCCATCACGCTGCACTTTGGAATAGAAAAATGTCAGAAAAAGGTCATTTCCCGCAAGAGTGTTTTTCTTTTTTGGATCCATTTCACAG
Source organism: Triturus cristatus (assembly GCF_964204655.1). Classification (NCBI taxonomy): domain Eukaryota; kingdom Metazoa; phylum Chordata; class Amphibia; order Caudata; family Salamandridae; genus Triturus; species Triturus cristatus. The sequence goes on along the minus strand of NC_140590.1, from coordinate 458,519,365 downwards.
GGAAGCAACTAAATGAAAGAAGGAAAGAGGTTGTGAACTGTTTCTTCAAGTTACGGTTTTCAGTAAGTGAGGAGCAAGACAGAAAGAGAGGGAATAATAGCAAGAGAGGGGGGAACAGCTGCCAGCACAACAAAGAAGAGTCCTATTCCTTTTCTGCCCGTCCCCGAACGTCCACGAAAGCAAGCCGAGCCTTATCTGAATGCCTTTGTCCGCCCCCAAAATAGTGCCGCCTGGGGCGGACCGCCCCCACCGACCCCCCTAGCTACACCACTGCCCCGAACGTCCACGAAAGCAAGCCGAGTCTTATCTGAATGCCTTTGTCCGCCCCAAAATAGTGCCGCCTGGGGCGGACCGCCCCCACCGCCCCCCACTGCTGCCATTTTATTGTTCCTCCAGCCAGTACCGTACAACTCGGAACGAGCGGCTTAGTAGACAGCAGTCTAAGGTGGTAACAGGATGCTGCTTCAGTTCTTCAACTATTTAGGACACGAGTCAGCCTAAAGCCCTAAACTGTTGCAGAAATCATGCCTTAAATGAACCCTCTTGTTGTTCGTTTATTTGGTCTGTCCCATTGTATTAATAAAAGGGAAAAAACAGCCCTCTCCCGAGAGGTTGAAGTAATACACTCTAAATGCCCCAGTCTGCCAATACGCAGAAAGGATCCTACTGTGGAAATGTTTCCTGCACTGGCAGGTGCGATGAACAGTAAGCCTTTGCAATCTTCAGACCAAATATTTTATACTTAATTTCCTGCTGAGTGGATGTTGCAGGCCGTGCCTTCAAGTAGCTCCTGCCTTTGACACGCCCATTGTCAAATCACGCCTTGTTCCTGTTTTTCTAGACCTGCCATCATATCATTGCCCATATTTCACAAACACGATCATTTTGTGCATAACAATAGACAGGAAACATTTAAAGAGCTCGCCTGAGATGCACCAGGAAGTGCTCTAGTGGTCCACTTGAAATACCTCCACTATTTCAACACGCCTGCTCCTGTTGTTTTGGGATGGTAACAGATTACGAACATTTATGCACACAAGATGTTTCATCAGGTGGGAAATAGTCTGAAATATTCATTTAGAGCCGGCCAATAGCTAGAGGACAAAGGCAGTCATGATCTGGCAGTAATATATAAAGGAGGTTTTAGATGTAAGGGTGTCAAATGGATCAAAGTTTGATATTGTGGTGGTCCAGCATTGAGTTTGGTCCAACAGTGAGGGGTGCTATTGTTGTCAATAAATAAGAGAGAGTGTTGTGGTCCAGATATATGGGAATGCTCAGGTGATCCAGCAGTGAGTGATGTTATAGTGCTCCAGAAGAGAAGGGGGTGTGGTTATATATTAATCTGTGCATGTATGCAGTGAGACTTACGTAGCGCAAGTCTAGCTAGCAAGCAGCAGAACAGTGTACCTTGTCAGTAGAAGACTTCAGGAATGCATAAATGAAATAGTGAGCCCTTACAGAATGCATGCTGATTTTTTGAAGCACATGGCAATCCTGACAATTCCAATTGGAGATTCCTCAATCACGGTATAGAACCGGCCATTAACAACCACGAGCTTGTAGAGCCAGTGACCAGATGCTCAGGATTTCCCTGGACAGACCCGGGTTACGGATATCCCTCCCCGCGTCCTAATGATTTTAACATTTTTAAATACGTGTCCCGGTTTTTTAGATGAAGGTTGAATGATGCTGAATAGCAGCATTGAAACGTTGACACCCTCACTTCCACAGACACCTTTCATCTAAAAAAACAACTTAAGTGATTAATCTTTTTTTTTTAGGTTTGAGCCTGCGAGAGCATGTGCTAGTGCATGCACCTCACTTGCGAAACACTGTTGTTAACAAAAAGGGCTTGGAAATCACCAGTTGATTACCATTTGTTGGGTTGCGTGTCACTTTTCTTTACAGTCTCGTAATTCATCAAGACAGGCCTAACATTATTTCCGTTCCTGTCTGTGGAGCAGAGACCAAGCGCTGATTGATTTAACTTAATCAGTGCAAAACCAAAGGGGATGATGGACAGAGTGTTGAACATTGCAAGCACTCTCCCCCAGTCAACTGATCTGGGTTTAATCCATCATCATTCTTTAGCTCCCTCTGCCACCCCAGTTCAGACATGGCCATATGCAAATCAGTCTTACCCTGTGCCTCATGGGAACAGTCCAGCCTGAACTGCAAAGCCATGTCTTCCCTGGAACGGAAACAAGCATCCTGGGTCCGGTTTCTGGCTAATCAGCCGTCATCAGCCAGGCTAGCTTGAATCCAGTTGCAAAGTGAGCAAGGGACCCATGTCTGGGCTTACCCTGCCAACTTAGGGTGAACAAAGCAAAACCAAAGGGGATGATGGACGGAGTGCTGAACATTGCAAGCACTCACCCCCAGTCAACTGCTCTGGTTTTAATCCATCAACATTCTTTAGCTCACTCTATCACCCCAGTTCAGACATGGCCATATGTTAATCAGTCTGACCCTGTGCCTCATGGGAACAGTCCAGCCCGAACTGCCAAGCTCTGTCTTCCCTGGGCCGAAAACAAGCATTGTGGGACCAGTTTCTGGCTAATCAGCCATCATCAGCCAGGGTAGCTTGAATCCAGTGGTAAAGTGAGCAAGGGACCCACGTCTGGGCATACCCTGCCAACTTAGGGCAAACAAAGCAAAACCAAAGCAAATGGGAAACACTTGGGAGAGGGGCTACTCTATTGTTTGGTTAGAAAGTTTGGCACTGGGAGCAAGTAAAGGGGAAACCAACTGTTTGCTGTCCACCATTTCCCACTACAATACTGTAATTGCTCATGATTGTATGCTGTCTGGATTGTCTAATATTGTCCTCAATAAAAAGTTACATTAAAAAAAAATGGGAAACCAGCTGTTAAACTAGTTTTCCAGGGTTGTGTAGCCCTCCTTCTAGTAGCCACACCTCTGGGTGGGGTTAGGAAGCCGAAAGAGAAAGCCTTGCCATGTTGTAAACAGAATGGTGCATCTTGGGATAGTCAGATGCCACACATCACAGGAAGTGGTCATCACGTGGGAGGGAACCCGGTAGTCCATTGGCCTTCAATCACATCCTACCATGAGGGCATTTTTTCGACATAAAAGGTGCACCCCTGGCAGCCTGAACTTAGATCTTGACTGGACTGAAGGGCCGAGAGGTACTGCTTTGCTGCACCAAGTTTCCAGAAAAGAGAGGCTGCACCGAGCTGGACTGCACCTGGTGGCTAGCAGAGGGAGGGACTATGCCTGCTGTGATCTGCTCGGGAATAAGTCATCTCCAGAGCCTAGCCAAAGCCAAGAGACTCAAAGGGTTAGCTGACTGACCTCCTGATTGCAGCACATGGACACAACAGCTGAAGAAATCAATTAGGGGCAAGTGGTAGCCAACTTCCGCCAGGCAGGGAAGGACCTCGTGGGACATCGAACCATATGTCCAGAACCCCCTAATCACCGTTGTAGCCAGAGGAGTTCCTGCAGGAAGCCCCCAGTGACCAGGTTACATCCACACCCTTTTAAGCATCTTCAAGCATCCTGCATCCTCAGCATCAGGACCACTTCCATAGGATTCTACTAAACGAGGATAAAGAGACTGGAACTGCTGGAAGACTGTTTCTTCTAAGGAGGCAACTGTTTCTGAGGGCCTTGCTGGTCTCCCTGACTGGCTCTCTGCCAGAGGTGGTCGCCCCAAATAACTCTAAATGACTGCAATAAAACTTGCCCACCTTTCTGCTCAAGAGGTTTCTAAGTGCCAAACTTGTTGAATTTGCCAATGTTTGTTCGCAGTTGAGCGAATTGCTTTGATTTACTATTCCCTGTAAATTCTTTATCTCCAGAAATCTCCAGTGAACATTTTTCGTTGTGGAGTCTAAAAATACCTATAAAAACAGTCTATTTTTAAATTGAGTCTAGGTAGTGCATGGGCTGCCTCTTCGAGACTTGCTGAAACCACTCCAGTTTGAAACAATTTGCCCCACTCTAGTACAAAACAATTTGCCCCACTCCAGTCCATAACAATCTGCCCAATCCAATCTAAAACTATTTGCCCCACTCCAATCTAAAACAATCTGCCCCACTCTAATCCCAAACAATCTGCCACACATCAGTTCAAAACAATTTACCCCACTCCAGTTCAAAATAATTTGCTCCACTTCAGTCCAAAGCAATATGTCCCACTCCAATCCAAAACAATCTGCCCCACTCCATTTGCCCCACACCAATCTGCCTCACTCAATCCAAAACAATCTATCCACTCCAATCCAAAACAATCAGCTCCACTACAATGCAAAACAATCTGCCCACTCCAATCTGCCCAACTCCAATAATCCCCAGTCCAATCTGCCCCAATCCAATCCAACCCATTCCAATGTGGCCCACTCCAATCCGCCCTACTACAATCCAAAATAATTTGCTCTCTCCAATATACCCACTTTAATCTACCCCACTACAATCTGCCCTACTCCAATAAAAAAACGACCCACTCCAAACCGCCCCACTTTAATCCGCCCTACTCCAATCCAAAACAATCTGTCCCACTCCAATCCACCCCACTCCAGTCTGCCGCACTCCAATCCAAAACAATCTGCCCCACTCCAATTTGCCCTACTTCAATCTGCCCCACTTCAATCGAAAACAATCTGCCCCACTCCAATTCACCCTACTCCAATCTGCCCCACTCCAATTCGCCCCACTCCAATCTGTCCACACCAATCTAAAACAGTCTGCCCTATTCTAATCCGCTCCATTCCAATTTGTCCCACTCCAGTCCAACACAATCTGCCCACTCCAATTGAAAACAATCAGCTCACTCCAATCTGCCCCACTTCAATACAAAACAACCTTCCCACTCCAATCCCAATCAATCTGCCTCACTCCTATTTGCCCCACTCCTATCTGCCCCACTCTAATCAATCCACCTCACCCCCATCCATTCACTCCATCCCAATTCACCCCATTCCAATCCACTCCAATCCATGCCACTCCGATCCAATCTACCACACACCAATCCAATCCACCCCAATCCAGCCCAATCCAATCTACCCCACTCCAATCTAATCCACCTCACCCAATCAAATCCACCACACCCAATCCAAACCACCCCATTCCAATACAAAATAATCTACCCCACTCCAGTCTGCCGCACACCAATCCATAACAATGTGTCCACTCCAATCCAAAACAATCTGCCCCACTCCAATCTGCATCACTCTAATCAGCCCCACTCCAATCCAAAACACTCTGCCCCACTTCAATCTGCCCTACTTCAATCCGAAGCAATCTGCCATACTCCAATCTGTCACACTTTAATTCAAAACAATTTGCCACACTCCAATCCGCCCCACTCTAATCCACCCCACACCAATACAATCCAACTTGCCCCAATCTAACCCACCTCACCCCAATCCAGTCCACCACACTCCAGTCCAATCCACCCCACCCTAATCCAAGCCACCCCAATCCAGCAACATCCAATCTACCCACTCCAATACACCCCAACCCACCCACCCCAGTAAACCACCCTATCCCAATCCACCCCATCCCAATCCAATCTACCTCAATTCAATTCAACCACCCCAATCCAGTTCACCTCACCCCAGTCCAATACCCCTCAATAGAAACCACCCCAATCCAATACACCTCACTCAATCAATCCACCTCACTCCAATCCAAAGCACCCCACTGCAATCTAATCTACTCCTCTTCAAACCACTCCACGCCAGTCTAATTCACCCCTCTCCATTCCACCCTACTCCAATCCACCCAACTCCAAGCCACCACACTCCACTTCAATCCACCCCACCCCAATACAACATTTCAATTCACCCCTCTTCAATCTAATCCACCTCATCCAGTCCACCCCACTCCAATTCACCCCATCCACTGTAGTCCAATCCACCCCACCCTAGTTCTGTCCACCCCACTCAATCCAATCCATCCAGCCCACCACACTCTACTCCACTCCAATCCACTCCACTCTACTCCACTCCAATCCACCCCACTCCACTCCACTCCACTCCACTCCAATCCATCCCACTCAATACAATCCACCTCACTTCAATACAATCCACTCTACTTTAATCCACCCCCTCCCAGTCCAGTCCAATCCACCCCCTCGAGTCCACTCTAATCCACCCCACTCCAAACCACCCTAGTCTAATCCAATCCACCCTAATGAATCTAATCCACTCAAATCCACCCCAATCCAATCCACCTCACCTCATTTCAATCCACCCCACACTACAATCCACCCCACTCCACTCAATCCAACCCACTCTACCCCAATCAAATCCACCCCAATGTACTCCAATCCAATCCACTCCAATCTTCTCACTACCTCAATCCACTCCAACCCACTCCACCCTATTCTACCCCACTACGATCTATGCCACTCCGCTCTGCACCACTCCACTCTATGACACTGCACTCTCACACTCTCTGCGACGGAACCACTGAACTCTACTCCCCTCTACTCAACTGTACGACACTCTTTGACACTCTACTCCAACAAATCTAGTCTATGACAATCTACTACCCTCACTCCACTCTAGGACACTCCCCACCACTAAAGTTTAGCCATGCTAAACAGTAGCCCCACTGGTGTACAACATGGCAAAAGTCGAGACATATTGGCTTTGACAATGCTTGTTTTGTTTGCAGTATTATAGGGTGAACTCGACCAAAGGTATATGAGTGCTTTACATGAGCACCAGTTAAATTACAGAAGGTCACAGGAGGTCAGCTAGAGCCTCAGTTCTTGCTTTCACCAGAGAGAAGAAGAGAACTGAGGGGCATGAATGAGGACATGTCATGGTGGCACAGCTTATGCTTATAAAGTAAAGTCTTCTTGTAAATTAAGAAAAATGAAGACTGCAACTTAACAAGAGCCTAAAGCATTTAGAATGAGTCTATGCTGGCATCATTAATGTGCGGGATACACCAGGTTCACAATACTTATCAAGGCACCAAGCATACTCTATTGGTAAAACTAGCTTAAAAATGTCTGTTCCGGTGCATCTGTAAAAGAAATAGAGGTTAGTATTGAAATAATGTTATCAAGTGCAACCTTCAGAACATTTTCCAGAGTGTTTGAAGGCCAATACCACTGCAAAGCGAGAGAGAGTATGTGTACATGCACTCTTGTTTCTATAGCCATTCCATTTTCATTGTCGCCCTTTAGTCGTCCTTCAATGTTTGGCCTGGCCTGTGTGTTTTTTACTTTTGAAACTCTGGTCACCCTAGTGATAGTTCGTAACGGGACCTCTATTGGTGGCCAGGGAAATACGCATTACTCTTCCACCCCAAAATAAATTCCTCAGGGGAGTCTCATCAATCATTTAGGGCGATTTACTTAGAATGAGGCTGCCCTCACTAATAGGGAGACTGCAAGATTCTGTCAGTACTGCACATGCTGTCTAAAGCTGTCAAGCAGTATCACATGAACTGTCTCCGGCCTCTGGTGATTTTCATCCCACAGGTATCAGGTTCTCTAATATGCCACCAAGAAGGGCAATCTGTGAAAGGTGGGGGGGCTTTCATTCACTAGGCTGATATAGAACCGACTTTGTGCATATAATTTGGTGTCCACAAGGCTGTCACAATTCAGAATATGTACAGTTGCCTAAGGATAGTGTACCAGGGTCGTGCCAAGTGCAATAATATGCCATCGGGGTACAGTGAGATCCTGTTGGCTAGGCCTTCCACCTACTTAAAACCCTGACAAGCAGGTGTCCCTTGAGCAACAGGCCAATGGTTTAAGGGAGAAAGGGAACAGCATCAGAGAGTGCTGTCAGTACTGCTTGGTACCCCTCTCAAGTTCAGTGTAGACGATAGTACTCAGTTGACCCTCACAGAGGCCTTAGGGTGAGCATACAAAAGAGCTCTGTACTCCTCCCTAAAGTCATTCCTTTTAAGGATGACAATGTGAAACCCCATTACATGAATTGAATGCCTTCTCTCCTTAAAGGCTGCAGTCTACGGGGTTCATTCATACCTACTCCCCAGTATTATGGATCTGCGGGCATGAAACTGGGCAGAATGTAAGAGTGGCGATCAAAGGCAGCAGCCTATCTTCAAGAAATTTAGAGAGGAATTTGGTCTCAACATTCAGCAGGAAATAAGGTGGTAGGAAAAAGAGTCAGTTTAGTGTTTTCCCCCTTTTTATGCATCAGTGTTGTTGTTGCTTGTCTCTGATCTCCATACAGCCCCCATTTATGCCACCATGAACAAATTAAATAGTTATGGACTGATTAGCTAGACAGTCACTTGAAAGTTCAAAAGGGATGTGACATCTTCCTTGGCTGCAGAGAGCTAATGGTATCCCCATTTCAGAAGATGTGATTGGACTTCCCCGCTGGATTATTTTGTCCACTCATGCTCTTGTGTGACAGATCTCACAAATAAACTGTTTCATCCCTGCACCATCACAGTCAACCACGGACTGAAAAAGGATCTTGTCCATGAATCTATGAGCATAAGCTTCATCCTCAAAAGTGTCTGTTCCAGCTGCATCTCTCAGTGATATCATCACTTCTGAATGTATGATTTTACAACGCATACATTTACAACGCATGCCTTTACAATGCAGTTTTTACAACGCACACATTTACAATGCATTCCATTACATCGCATCATGCCTTTACAACGCATACCATTACATTGCATTTAAGGTAAGTGTTGGATAGTGTAGGGGTGAAAATTACTATTCCAACTCCAGGGGGTGCAACATTAGGATAGGTGTTGGATAGTTTAGGGGTACAATGCTTTGTAATGGTATGCGTTGTAATGACATGCGATGTAATGACTGCGTTGTAGTGACATGCGTCGTAGTGTCATGCGCTGTAGAGACATGCAATGTAATGGCTGCGTTGTAGTGACATGCATTGTAAAGGATGTTGCGATGTAATGACTGCATTATAAATGTAGTGCGATGTAATGACTGCGTTGTAAAGGTTGTTTCCCATCACTTGTACCACTCACCTCTTTTGCTCAGCCTGGTAATCAGTTTGCATGTCTTAGTCATTGCCTTACACAATTTCTGCTATAAAATAATTAATTTGTTTTAGCATAATTTGTTATAAGGCTCCTGTATTTTTGAGGATAGTTCTCCCTGAGTGTGACATAAGAATCAACCAAGCCTCCATTCTCCAGAAAATATTTGGTCACATCCATCTGTATACTGATCTTTCAGGTCTTCCAATTCTTCATGTTGTTAGCCACCCATATCCTCTTCCCACCAGTCACAATCAGAGGCAAATTGTTCGACATACAAGTGGTCACATCACATATTCTATATTGATGACGTGGGAGACTTCCATGCTTGGTATCCGAAAGTAGTCCATCCTGGAAAAGGACCTATGCCCCCTAGAAATAGAAAAAAACACGGTCCGTCTCCATTGTGCCTTGCTCGCCTGACATCACTAAGGCTAAGCGCAGTAGTAAATTGCAGCAAAACAGTGGGTTCTAAATCTCTTCACTCTTTCTTTATCAACTTAGTGATTCATGTCTGAGTTAAAATTGCCCTCAAGAAAATGATCCATGGCAGAGATCTCCAGTAACATTGGGTCTAGTTTGTCAAGAAACATAACCTGCAGCTTTAGAGGGGGTTAAATTGGTGGTAACAGTTTGGTAGCCCCACTTCCCACTAACTGATGTGTATCATTCTGGGGGTTCTGGTCAACCTTGAAGAATTGCTACACCCCATGAACCCATGGGAAACCTGCATGCTTCAGGAATTTAAAGTTGACCATGTCCACAAATTGACACTATTTGCCCAGCAAAGAGGACTCCTGAAGAAGGACAATATTCAGTCTGTGACGCTGCAGATACTGGGCCACCATGTTACATTGTATATTGTTTCTTACCCAGTTGAAGCTCCTTTTCAGATACTTTTCACCCACAAATCACCTCCTTAAAGCCACTGCAGAATCCAACTCTGAGGCCCCACATAGATCAATTCCAGAACCAATACAGAAAGAGAACAAAAAGTAAGAGAACAAAAAATAATTGTACGATAACTCTCTTCACCCTAAATATGATCTTGAAACTACCTGCTACTCCAGTGTATGAACTGAAATCTATGCCTCCTAAGAACTAGGAAGCTGAAAGAAGTTCAGTCAAATGAACTAAACAGGTAGTTCTCAAGGAATAAGAGTCAGTCTCCTAAACCCTCTGTTGTCCCTTGAAATTTAACTTGAGCAGAGGGCTCCTTAACTGTGGAGGCACTATCCACTTCAACCTTGTATTGATTGTCTATGGCACAGTAACCAAGTACTATGCCTGAAGCATGAAGCCTCAATGTTGACAGATGCTCAGTATCATCCACACAGTTGCAAATCAATGTCCCCCTCTAAGGTGGGGTGGGCTACATTCCTACATTTGTTAAAGCATCCTATTCATCAGTAGTCCAACATCTTGTCTCATGAGTTCAGAAAGTCATAACATATTCAACCACCAAATACACTGCCCGGTGTTCTCATTATGCACCAGAGTGAGGTTGGATGCCATTTGATGTGACAGGATTGTTACCCAAGCGTCCCAAGATCAATTTTCAAGATTGAGGGACTTCCCAGTTCCTTGGCATGTAGCCATCAAGCCCATTCCACACTTACTCATGAATTTTGAAATGCCGGTATTTGTAAATTAGCAATAATGGAAAGTCTAGTTGGGAAGAGAGCGCATTACATCTCTGAAGCCCAGGATTGAAGTATTTTCATTAGGGATGGGTCCCCTTCTGTCTTCTCGCAAAATGGTCATGCAGTCTCTATTGTTAAGCAATCTTGTAATTGTCACTTTAGGCAAACATCTCGGTGGCAGAGGGATAATGGCTCTAATTGCAGAATTGGGGAAAAATAGGGTGAAACGCATCTCAGTAGGTCACATGAAAACAATTCAGAAAGCGGTGAGCCCAGGCTCCCTGTACTCAGTAGCCCCAATTGTCAACTTTCTGAGGTCATCTTGAGGGGCAATCCCTTGCCCTGTGCAGCAACACACGACATACAGGCCCAAATAGAGGCAAAACACCAGCAGCATACTAATTCCCAGACCCATGAAATTCACTCAAGTTCAGGACTCTTATATTCCAAATTTTCTGCTTCATTGGCATTTTCTGCTTCTTCCGGTAAATCAGTCACAATGAACAAACATTTCATAGAACCAGCATGGCTTTCTTATGCAAAACAGTAGATCCACTGTGTAGGAAATTGAATTTTTTATTACGGGGGGTGAAGACCATTCTCAAAGCTGCAACAACAATCCCTGCCAGGTTGAACCACTAAAGTCACTAAATTAACCTGTGCTTAACCATCTTGTAACTTGGCACAAAAGCAGTCAGGCTTTTTTAGAGGCACTGTGTGAAGTATTTATGCAGTACGCAAGCTGTAATAAAATGAAAACACAAAAAGACAACACAAAAAAAGACCAAAACAATTTAGAAAAAAAGAATAAAATGCAATACGGCATTGGTGGGCTCTCCCTGACGGCTTGAAATTCTAAAGCTGTGATGTAAATGATTAGCATCACGACGACTAGGACACATTATTTGTGCACTGTCCATTTAAGAAAATTGAGACACGATACAAGGAGCATGAATAACTCCTTGAGAGCTTGATAAATCAAGAAATTACACTGATCAGTGAGGACGAGCGATTAAAATAAACTTTTAAAATAAAAGAAAGAGATTTTGATAGTTGACAACACTAAACAAGGGACTGCGATATTTATTACATCATAGACAGTATTATAGTTGATAGCAAGTACTCCCTGGGCATTGCTATTTTTGATTATTTATTGGGTCCTGATGAAGGTGGCTATTTCTTCCCTGTGCCATCGAAATGCGTCGACAATTGACCACTGACATTTATATCCTGCTCTTCGCAGCTGTCGTATTGGTCAAAGGAGATTACTGCCATTCTCATATCTCCGACTCATTATTTTTTTAATTTTGTGCTTGTGATTATGAAAGTAGTACGAATGTGGTTTGAGTTGGTATGTATGTATGGGAGAATGTGGAAAGAAGATTTTTTGTGATGTGTTTAGCTTTTCCTAGGGAGTGCATTTTGATAAAAAGTGACATGATATACTATAGATAAATGTGATAAGTATATTTATTGTATGTTTATGACAAAGAAATTACAAATTGATAACGTTTTGATAATCAAAGAAAAGTATAGTATTTTCTAAAAAAAAGGAGTAAATAAAAACATAAAAAATAATGTTGTTTTTGTAGTATATCATAATCTTTATGGCCCATTTTTTTTAATTCAATTGAATCATATGAAAAAGAAATGGAGGTCATGAGGTAGTCTTTATAGTATAAAATGCAATAAATAAAATTACATGAAAATGAATTAAATCCAATCAGTAGAACTAGAGTTATAATGTTTTTTAGTTTTTGTGTAAAATAGTGCCTAAAAGATCAAAGCGTCAACCGTGGGTATCTGGTCGCGTGAAACTGGGGCAAAGTCAAAAGTTAAAGCCAACTGCGATGGAACTTTGTTGTGTCAGCTTCATGAGGTGGATTGTGTCCGTTCTTGGCATAACTTTAGACTTAGAAGAAATTTTGAGGACAAGTTCCTGAGAAGGTTACGTTCAGTGGAGCAAGGTAGCTGGTGGTGTCCGAGGAGGAAGCGTCATCATTGGGCAGCCACTGGATGGAGTCATGGTCAAGATTTCTACCTTCAAATATTATCACTTTTTTGGAAGTCGAATATCTCCAGGGGAATGAACCTGCAGGCTGGGGCTGATGAGTGCTCAATGAGGCCAGATACCTTTGATCTGAGCTCCTGCTTAGCAGGATTTGCTGCTGCAGAGAAGCACCTAGTGAGAGCTACCGCAGTCAGGCCAACTTGCAATGTACCCCAGACAGATCGGTGAGCCGGTAGGTCCAAGTCTCCTATTGTGTGTTTCTCAGGCCACTTTTTGGTGAACATTTTTTAAAACCCCAAGTTTTAGATTTTGGCTGGAAGAACATCTCTAGCACCACACAAGGGTCCACGACTGGTGGGGCAACACTTGGGAGGTCGGGGCTCACTCCAGGCAGAGGCCAGGTGCAGGGTTCATGGACTCTGGAGCTCACATAGTAAGCCAGCCAACTAGCACTTGCAGTCACTCTAGTTGTCCTAGGATCCAGTAGCAAGGCAGGCCTCAATCAGCAAGGCAGTCCTCTGCGGGTATTTGACAAGATGTAAGCAGCAGGACAGTCCTCCGGCAGTAGCAAGGCAGTCCTCTGAGGAACAAAGTAAGACTCAAGCAGCAGGACAGTCCTCTGAAGTACAAGGCACTCCTTCTGGGTCCTTCACAAGTCCAGGAGTGTGCTGAAGAGTTGGCTTGAGTGTCCAATATGTATACCTCTTGCATGTCTTTTGAGTGTGGGAAACGTCTAGACTACCCTTGCATCTGATTCTGGAAATTCTCTTCTTCCACTGCCCAGGTTCCAAGTGGTCTAGAGTAACAATAGGACGGTGTTAATTTCCTTCATGAGTGTGCTGGAGTTAGTCTTTGAAATCTTAGTTGGGCAAAGAACAGCTCCACCCCACCCAACCAGTCCCCCTTTGTCTCAATGTCTGGGGGAAATACACAAAGGCATCTACCAAATATTCACAGTCATGTGACCCAGAAAGGAGGCTAAAAATTGCATTTTCAGCATTGTAACTTAAATCTGAATTCATCCATTGAAAAGTATTTTAAATTGCAATTCTTCTGAGATCAAACATGACATCTTTACCTGTTCCCAATCAAATGTTAGCAATTAATAACTGTAATAAGGTAACCATATGTTAACTTATGAGAGAGGTAAGCCTCACAGTAGTGAAAAAAGAATTTGGGACTTTTTCACTACCAGGACATGTAAAACATAAAAACACATGTCCTACCTTTTAAATAAAATGCATCCTGCCCTGTGGTCTGTTTAGGACCTAACATACATATATACATTAAAGAATAGTGTTTAGTCCTGGCCCAGGGATTATTTTGTCAGGTCGACTTGGCAGTTTAAAGCTGCACACAGGGTGCAGTGGTAGGCCTGAAATATGTTTTAAAGGGCTACATAAGTGGGTGGAACAATAAATCCTGCAGGCCCATTAGTAGCATTTAATTTACAGGCCCGGGTACATGTAGTACCACTTTACTAGGGAAATCTAAGTAAATTAAATGTACCAATCAGGTGTAGCCCAATTTTGCCTTCTTTTTAGGAATGAGCACAAGCACTTTCGCACGGGTTAGCAGTGGTAAAGTGCAAAGAGTCCTAAAGCCAACGAAAACAAATTCAAGCAAACAGAAGGGTGGCAAGTGGGTCAAAACAATTTGTGGAAGACCACACTGAAGACTGTCAGGTCTAGTACAGTGCAAGGGGGAGAACACAGGATCAGGCAGAGGCAAGACGCAATACTTTTGGCTGTCAGAAGGACTCAAGTGGCTGCCACTAGCACAAGAGTAAGGTGTGTTCAGATCTCATCAGTGCAAAGCCTCAAATCTTCTCACTGCCCATCCCTATGAGCTTTTCAGCCCCACAAAGCCCATCTATGACTCGCATCCTTTACAGACCCTCATCCATGGTCTCAGGTTCCTCCAGGTTCCTCCTGGAGCAGGATGATACTGTGCAATCCACCTACAGGCCTATCACATCCATTATGGGATGGCCAACCTTCAGACCCAGAAACCAGGGAGTGTGGTCAAGGAGTGAAGGAGAACATGGAATTAAGGAGTGCATGGAAGGTTAGGACACCACTTGGCGGAAATTGGACCTGACACGGAGAGCAGCCAAATCTGAGGGTGCGAGCAGAGATCAGAGGAACTGTATGCACTCAATTTAGATGAGGAGGCATTTGAAGAGGGCCCACCTCCTTTAGTCCCGGGCCCGCTGTTAGAAATTGTACCTTTATCCAAATAGAAACCCTTTCTTCTAGTCAGGGTAAGGGGGATACACACTTGAGATCACCCCTGCTCATCCCCTTGGTAGCTTGGCACGAGCAGACAGGCTGATCCCAAAGACAATGTGTAAAGTATTTGTACTCAAAACACACAGTAATACAGTGAATTTGAATTTATTTATTAACTGTACAATTAATTAAAATCATTACAGTAAAACACTTAAAAATGAGCAGGTAAAAGAATGAGCACAGTATTTCTGAGGCACCCCGGTGCACCTTGGGAATTTTCTACTTCAGCAATCTGTAAGCCAATCTCCTTAGCCCTTCCATTGAGAACCAAAATATGGTGCTGTCTCAGTAGGATGGGTAAAAGGGTGCAGGGCTCAGTACTTGTTTGGGGCCAGGCTGCTTTATCCCCCAGGTTTTACCGTGTTCGACACCATGGTTTGATTGTATTCAGTTGCAGCCTTTAGAGCAATCCTAATCTGATGAGTCCATTTCCCAAGGCCAGTTAGTTGTTTTAGAAAAGCACAAAGCTGACGCTTCACTATATGTCTTGGTTCTCTTGGTGATACAAATTGGGCGAGGCAGTCGTCGGCGTTCGTTTGTAAGGGCGGGGCAGCAGCATAGGAGATACAACCAGGATTCCCTCATGTAGGTACACAGTCTGCATTTTGTGGATTCCCCCCTGCAAGCCTATGCAGGGTTGAAGTCGGTGATTTCTAGTATACATAGTCTCATGAAGAGGATTTTGGTTCGGTCTTGTGGTGTCAGGGCCTCGTTTAGGTAGGGTTGTGCCTTACCCACCATATAGGAGCTATTCAGTGGGTCTAAGTGGGGGCTAGAGCGGAGAGATTTAAGATCCAGATCAAATTATGTTTCTCGGACCTGTCTGTTTGTGACTTTTTTCCAGCCGTTTAATGGAATTTCCAGCAATGGTATGCTCTCTTCTTCGATCTTCAATGTGCTGAGCGCTTTGCCGAGACTGGTGTGCCATGCCGAGCTTGGCCCCTCAAAGATAACTCTCAGTTGTTGTCTTAAGGAATTTGTTGGGGCCCTTAGAATCATTAAGTATAGTTTTTATAATCTCCCTTTGGCACAACAGGTCCAGCCTTACCAGGCCTAAGTTCAGTCTTAGCCTTGGCTTCTTTACCGACCTTGGGATGAGGAAAACTGATTTATACGCTTTGGCTTGGGCTGAGATGAGAAGGGCATCCTGCAACCCCGGGAAGGCCAGGTGGCCATAACTAATGGCTGGCAGCAATTTTGCTTTTAGGGCAGTCAGTATTGGTCCGGCAGTGGAGCTGATCAATTGCTTTAAAAGGTATATGACCTTGTTGGCCTTGGAAGACAATAATACAGTGATAACACCACAAATAGACACCACACCAGTTTAAGAAAATAAAATATCTTTATCTAAACTTAACAAGACCAAAACAACAAAAATCCAACATACACGTAAAAAGAATATGACTTTAAAAGGTTTCAAACAACTTAGCCCATAGAAAACTATGGATGCGAGATTCTACACAAAGTAGCTGTAGATGCGTCAAAATTCACAAGGTCAAAAAGCCACAGAGAAGAGAAGCGATGAGAGACAAATTGATGCGTCAGTTCCTGAGACCTTGGGGAGACGACGCAGCAGTTCTGCTGCACGCAGGAGAAGTGATGCGTCGAATCCGGACTGTAGGGGGAAGTGATGCGTCGACTCTAAGACGGTTCTGGTCTGCGGGAGATGCGTTGGGAAAACTTGCCGCACGGGTGCGACGCATGGAAATCTGGGATGAGTTGTCGATCGATGCGGCGGGAAGCGATGCTGCATTGATTTCTTCAGCCACAATCCCAAGATGCATCGGTTCTTTCAGTGACGACAGGCGCTACATCGTCTCAGAAGCGATGCGGAACTGCATGGAGATTCTTCTTGCACAGAGGTGCTGCATCTGGAAAACAGCCACAAGAAGGGCGATATGCCATTTTCTTCAGTTCTTCAGGTTTCTTTCAGCTCCCAACAGCAGGAACAACCTACAGAGGCCCCAAACTGGAATAGGTACTTCCTGGCAGGTCAAAACTCTCAGCAGCAGAGTTCAGGGGATCTGAGGGCGAAGTCTTGGTGTCCCTGAGAATTCACAACAGGAGGCCAGCACACACAGGCCCTTGGAGATTCTTCTTCAGGCAGGTTCACAGCAAAGTTTAAATCTACATCCTTTCCTTGGCAGAAACAGCAACTGCAGGTCAACCCCACACAGCAAAGGGGCAGTACTCCTCCTCACAGCTCTTCAGCTCTTCTGCTTGGCAAAGGTACCTCTTGAGCCCAGAAGTGATCTAAATGTCTGGGGCTTAAGGTCTACTACTTATACCCCATTTTATCTTTATTCTCTTTGTGCAAGGGTCTCTGAGCCCAGTCCAACCCAGTTCTGTCCTCACTGGTGCAGTATGAGCACAGAGGGTGGATACACCATTAGGCAAGAGAGACTGGCCCAATTTAGGTGCAAGGGAAACTCCTCCTACTGCTCTAAATGCAGCCAAGCCCCATTCAGCTCAACTCTGAGTCATCCAGGAAGGGCCAGGCACACCTCAACCCCCAGTGGCTGTCTACAGTGAATGCACACCCCCAGCCCCTGTCACTCCAAAACCAGACAGTTAATCCACAAACAGGCAGAGGCACACAGAATGGTTAAACAAGAAAATGCCTACTTTCTAAAAGTGGCATTTTCAAACACAAATTTAAAAACCATCTTTTCTAAAAGATGTGTTATTAAACTCTGAGTTCAGAGAGCCTAAACTTTATTTCTCTATCTTGTCCCAGTGGGAAGTTGTAATTGTAAGATGTTTCAAAGTATTTTCCATTCTATCCCATGGGGCTGATAGCCTTTCAACAGTGAAGAACAAAACTGGCAGTATTTCACTATCAGGACATGTCACACACATACCAGTACATGTCCTACCTTTCGCATAAACTGCACCCTGCCCATGGGGATAGCTTGGGCCTACCATAGGGGTGCCTTACATGTAAGAAAAGGGAAGGTTAGGACCTGGAATGTGGATGCACTTGCCAGGTTGACATAGCAGTTTAAAACTGCACATAGACACTGCAGTGGCAGATCTGAGATACCTTTTTCAGGGCTACTCACGTGGGCGGCACAATCAGTGCTCCAGGCCCACTAGTAGCATTTTATTTACCGCCCCTGGAACACTGAATGCACTTTACTAGGGACTCACCAGTAAATCAAATATGCCAATCAGGGGGAACTTATTCTAATAACAATTTACACAGAGAGCATATGCTCTTTAACACTCATTAGCAGTGGTAAAGTGACCAGAGTCCCAAAGTCAGGAAAAAATAGGAGGAAGAATCAAAATGTTAGGGGATAACCCTGCAAAAAGGACAAAGTCCAATACCCGCCATGACCAGGGGAGGGTTGTGGATTACTGTGTGTGTGTCAGGAACATGACAGGCTACTTTACTGTTTTTCCTCTTCTTGTTTTCTTAAGGGGTAGAAGTCTCCGAATGGTATGTTATGAGGCAGACAATGTAGGAGAAGAGCACAGAAGACAAAACCACCACCCCCCACAAAAACTTACTTCAAGCCACCAATTAAGTTCATTTAATATGGAGTGAAATAAGCGCACGCCTTCCTTCTTCTATGGACTGGGCAATACATTCTTTGCATTGAGAACACTAATTAAAAAAGAGTTCAACTAAAAAGCAGAGCAGAAATTAATTAAAGAAAAGATAGGAGATACTAAGTGACCTGAATATTATAAGTTAGTAAAACCTAGAGCAAGGAAAAGAAAGGGAAAACAAATAAGAAGTAAAAAAAATGAAAGGTGAAGACCCCAGAAAATAAGCATTAGGCTTAGGCACACACGTTTTTAATTTTTAATTTTTAAAGAAATATTTTTCCCCAGCCACACAAATTCCTACCATTTGTTTTCTCAAGAGTCCAAGAAGATGGGGCCACGCTGATCTCCAGAATCTGGATACCTGGAAAAGAACAGACAAAGTTAGAATTATCATAAAGAAGAAACTTATTAGCCTGAGAAATATTGTGTGTTAAAAATGTATAACTATTAACTTGAAACTGCAAATCTTAGAAAAGAAGCCAGATAAAGAAAATAAGAATTCAGTGAGACACTATCTCCTTCTACCATTTTTAATCAAATATTTATACCCATGTCTCACATAGGATTACTTAATTCTTTTGGGAAACTGAATCTTCCTCTGTGCACAATATAATTGCTGCTGTGTGGTCCTCCTAAACTGACCTCATAGACTCTGGCTCTTTTGGAAAAATTGCATCTTCCTTTTAACACACCAATGTTGCACCATCATATCCACTAGGTAATGCAGTTGCTACAAGGTTTGTAGAAGCTGAACCTTCTTTTATTGTCACCCTTACACCTCCAGGTTGAACCTCATATTCTGCTGGTAATACTGCTATTTACTTTGGGAAGCTGCATCTTCCTTGGTCGACCGATCACTGCTCCTGGGTAGCCCCTTTAGTCTCTAGATAGTATTGTGATGTATTGGGAAACCATGCCTTCCTTTGGTTGCATGCATACCACTTATGAATGGACATCATAATCTCTAGGATGTACTGTTGTTCACCTGGGAAGTTGTGTCTTTCTTGGTCGTGCTGACATTCCTATTAAATGTGTATACTGGACCTCTTAGTCTCTGGGGACTACTATTTTATGTTTTAGTTAGGTGTACCTTACCTTAGTCGCTACTCACGCTGCTCCTGGACAGACCTCATAGTTTTCTGGTAGTACCGTTGTTCACTTTCAGAGGCTGCATCTTCCTTTGACGGCACCCTCAATGCTCCCAAAAGGCTCTGGGAAGGGTTGTCTAAATAGGATTAGGGATTGTTGAAAATGCACATTCATTGATCGCACCAATGCAGATTGTGGATGTGCTTTAGAATCACTGGGTTTACTGCTCTTTAACTTGTAGGATGTGTCTTCCTCTGGTCATACATTCGTCTAAATCATGGTAAAATGGTCACCTGCTCATGAGCCATGCTGCATGGGTATTCTGCAAGATTTCGCTGAGAGTGCTCAAGTGATTTGCTATGGCTCAAGCATCTTGCATGGTTGCTCACTACCCAGATAGAAACCCCACCCTAATCTCAGGCTCTCCTACCCTGGATTACTCACAAGAACCTCCTAATTTTCATTCTCGTCCTCTGCCAGACATTTTAAATGTTTGTACTCCTCTTCCACCATTTCGAGCTGACACTCTTTGACTCCCCACCTCCCATCAATCACCCTACATGCTCCTTGACTGAAACTGAATGTACCAGCTTTCTGGAGGGATATAAATGTGTGTATAGTTATGATTTGCCCTCCTAACTGGGGCATCCAGAGTATGGTAACCACTGAGATGTGTGATTATGTCACCTGAGTGGGACTCTGATAGAGGGTTTGCTTGGTTTGCCACTAGGATAGAGGCACTTTTTGTATTGCAATGCTATGAATCTCTATTGTACGGAGTACAAAGGGCGAGGGTGCGAGCATACTTCCTTGCAGGTTAGTACCAAATTCACCCACTGAACAAAGATCTGGCTTCCAACTAAAAAATATGCTATGTTCAAATAGACTCTGCTCCAGCATGGGTTCCGTGGGCTGCTGGACCTAATTGTAGATCACACTTAGCCTTCCATCTAAACAAGGCCAGTACAGTGAATATCCTTAACTTGGGTTATAATAACATCTGTCATATACAGTGCTTAAATACTACATAAAGTGCTATATTCTATTCTCTTGTCTATAGTAATTTTATTCCAAACAGCATCTTTTTTAGGTCGAGCCTATAGCGGCAGCACGCATGTGCAGCTCACTTTGTGAGGCATGCAGTATTCACTATGGAGTGGAAGCTACGCCCACTCTCCGCCCATATTTTTAATTGGCTTTTGTCTTAAATGCTGCCTTCCGATTGGTTTTAGGCTTGTTAGTCCCTCCTTATGACGGCCATGTCATCATTTGTGTCCTTCCATGGCTACTGGCCCCTTTACTTTGACTGTTGCACAGCACTACTTTCTTCCCGTGCCCCCCCACAGTCCGTGCCTTCTCCTTCGCCCCCCCTGTTGTTCGTGCCGCCGCACTCCCATTTGCAATGCAATAGGTCTCGCGTAAATGTGAGTTCTAGTGCATTGCAAATGCTTGTTTTGAAACCCTGTACCCACTCTTGACGCCAGTGCAACTCTCTCTCGTTTTAAGAGGGCGATGTTCAGCGCCATCTTGTGAGTGCTCGCACGAGCCGCCTCAAGTGGGTCACGTAATCCCCTCAGGTTTATACAGAATCCATTCTGACTGTTGACTAAACATCCTCCTAAGCACCGAGCTGCAGATCTTGTCAGGCAATTGTCAGGGGGCTGAGCGTGTGCCCGTGCCGAAGAGTGGCTGATCCCTGTGCATGGGACAAATATCGTGTGTGTTCTTTGTCTCTGGGGGGTTAAAGATGCTGGTGATGAGGCAGTGTTGTTGTAAAGAAGATGTTGAATGATAAGGAAGTCAAAGCGGTTTCCTTGTAGAAGATGAAGTAGCTTTTATGTTGTTTTTAAATATAGTATGTAATCCAGATTATTGTTTGCGTCAGTATTTCTATGCTTTGCTGTGAATGAACTTGGATCTTTCATAGTGCTTTATGCCATATAACAGGGTTTGGGACAGAAAATAGACCTGCCAACAAAATAAAAATGGACTTCATATGTGAATCAGATCGCTAAAAAAAAGTGACCCACATTGTGCAAATCAGTGCTAAACTTGTAAAAACACACTGTGTGCAAGAGTGAACCAGCAGTTCAGTACCAATTAATGATACGGTAGCTCAGTGGATTATTTGCCTGCTGCACAGACCACACAAGATCTCACTGGGAAGACAAATACTATAGATAAAAATAATGTAAGGTGTGATACATAAAAATTATGTGGAACATCCGTGATCCCAAAGTTTAGAAATGCTGTGGTGCTCATTTCTACTCTGCACTAAAACTAGAGGTAAAGATGATTTGTGTAAATAACAATTTTTCTTTGCTGTGGTTTCTGATCTGTGGGGGTTTCGTGTAAAAACGAGGCATGAGAAGTGGTCACGCGATCACTGCGTGGCATGCCACCACGTTACATGGGCATTTAACATCAGCATTATTCTAGCGTTAATGGGGCATGGTCTCCGTATGCTCTGAAGCAGCTTTGTGAAGTTACTGACGTAGTAAAACTGCATCACACAAGTGGGTTTACAGCTAAACTAATGATGCACTCGCATGGTACTGTGTGCACAAATCCGTTTGCAGCGTATCTGTGCGGATTGCGTGACAAATTAAATGAGTGAATATAAAGATGCATAGAATTATATATCAGTACTTGCTAGTATACACAGTGATTAATAGATTTTACAATTCTAAGTATTAAATTGAACGAATATACATGTTTTCAATAGAGAAATGCTAAATAAGAGCAGCAGTAGCATTTTACGCATCACCCTAATTTAAATAGGGTTTAGTTTGTGTAGACACTTCTGATAACTTTACTCCATTACACATTTGAATTAAAAGAAAATGTGATGCTTTTGCATTTCTCTTTTTGGCTGATATATTATGAAATAATTGTAACATTTAGTGTGTAAAGCAAGTAGAGATTTTTTCCATGTATGTTACAAAATATTTGCAGTCAGAGAAAAGACACCTCAACCCAGACTTCGATATTAAAAGAATGAGGAAGAAAGCCTGGCGTTTACCAGCACATTTTCTGCACAGATTAAGCGCTACAGGATACAGAATCGCTTCTCAGGTGTGGTTATTGTTCATTCTCCATGTGTATTGCTTCGAGGTTTGCTGGGTGTCCTGCAGCATCTCCAGCACTCCAGAGCGATGGCTCAGTGAGTTAAGTGCTCGCCTGTGATCTGCAAGTCGAAGTTCACATTTCGAGGCCAGATCCGACCTCCTTCCTGCTGAATTGAGTAATATTAATGTTGGTCACAGTAACAACGGTTGAACACGCTGCTTAGAAATAACGCATTAAAGTATCCAAAAAACATGCAGCATTTTATAAAAAAGCAAATTATTACTAACGTATAACTATTGTAAGCCTACAATTTGAGTTGAGCTTTTGTTCTGTACCAGAAGCATCAGAGAGGAATGTCATATCTGTGGTTCCATTACTTGGATGTCCCTAACTCTGCTCTTGCAAAAGTTGTTTTGTGTGAAATAGATGCGCCATAGAAACTAAGAATACAATCTTGAGCCATATTCAGGGGCCAAGAGGTCATTTTGTTCTCTTCCACTCTATCTGGGCAGTCCTCTCTGTGTTAAGTCAATAATGACACGCCATGTGACCCAGTTGCACAGCAAGGCGCAGACATGCACTCATTTTTAGGTCGAGCATTTAAGACCTCTTGTATTTACTTTAGAATATACTTTTATGTGATTGTACTTTGTGGGCTCTAGAGATCATCCCTAGGACTTGTTTGCTTCCGCTTAGGGACTTTTTTCTGTTCAGCTGCCTGCATTTAACTGTCTTGATAGAAAACGTCCAGCAGAGGTCAGTAAAATACCAGAATTGCTTTCTGCTGGGGGCCTTTCTTTTTTTATTTTTCTGACAACTGCCTCAAATGAACTTTCTTGTTAGATAACGACCAGCAGAGGTTATTAAAATACCAGAATCACTTTAGCATTCTCTAGATTCCAGTCCATAGAAGTCTCCAACTAGCACCCGTAGACAATAATCTTTTTTCAAATCTTGTGTTTTCAGTGATATGACCACCAAAGGCCCTGATTTTATATTACAAACAGAGCTTTACACTACACTATTTCCCGCTGAAAGGCAATATTTCTCTCCATGTGTTCCCATACCTGGTGTGGCACGCAGTTTGGTGCTTACTTTCCCTCCATGTTCAAGAACAGTAGATGTTTAAGCACCCAGGCTAATGTGCTGCATAGCAAAATACATATAAGGTCCCAACGGCGAGACTGATTGCATTGCAAATGCTTGTTTAGTCTGGCATTACACATGAACTTTTGATTTTACTAAGAGTATGACATTCTCTGTCCCTGCAGGTTTTTCAAATGGTATGATCTGTTGAAATATGTCCAAATTTAAAGCAGGCCATTGCACCTCTGTTTACAAGCAAACAAGAGAATGAAAATGTTGTGCCTAATTTAAGCAAATATTCTGAATACATGAAATATTTGCTCAAAACAGGGTGTGCATACTAATTTTTGAAGACAGAATATCAATTGTACTAAAGCACGGACAAGTTACCGAAATTTTTTTAGAGAGGTTTGTAAGTCTACATGTTCTATACAGAAGTCCAAATATATGAACCTAAGCGGCACATATATCTCCAAGGTATGGTAGATGTGAAAGTAGGAATAGCAAATCTGTACTTCCCTATATCCACTTACCTTTCAGCATCTTGTCCCTTGAATTCTGTCCTCAATTTTCTTCTATGTGGATTATTCTTTATGTCGCTATTCAGTAGTACAATCCAAAACAGAACCTTTGAAACCGTCACTTGGCGGAAATGCTTGATGGTTTTCTGCAGGCAACTGCCTGGGCTCGGAACCGCCTTTGAATTTTACGCCAAATAAATGAAAGCTCTGATATTGCATTGAATAAATAAATATATCCACAGGCATGGGAACCTACCTCGCATGTTTTTTTCACTGTCGGTAAATATAATATATCACCTACTCCTTTGGTGACTCGAGCTCTTAGAAGCAGCATAAGAGCAAGGAGACTTATTTTTTTGTAACTCGTTTTACAGTTGGATTCTTTCCCATTTTTACGAGTGTAAAAGCCAAATTGTCTTTTAAGCAGATTGCAAGCAGAAACAGAAGTAATATGATTTACTAGGAAACAAAATACGCCTTTAACAGAGAGAGCCCTTGATTTATAAAGGAAAAAAAAGAAAACGTTTGAAATACACAACAGTCCTTTTGTAGCCACAGA
Organism: Triturus cristatus; assembly: GCF_964204655.1. Lineage (NCBI taxonomy): Eukaryota > Metazoa > Chordata > Amphibia > Caudata > Salamandridae > Triturus > Triturus cristatus. The sequence goes on along the minus strand of NC_140590.1, from coordinate 458,494,562 downwards.
GCATCTGACATTATTTTAACAATGCTCATTTTCAGGTCTGGCAAGAGATGGTTTAAGCAGAGTGCCGGAGTGCATGCAATCCTGCAAAAACAAGCATTTGCAAAGCTAGTAAATATAGCTTATGACTAAAAAATGTTTGGATACTTCCACAAATGAAGTCACTCACCCATCCTTTCATGTTCTCAGTCACCCAACATCCATGCACTGAGCCATTTATCATTGCACTAAGGCATCCAGTCATCCACCAATTTGCTCATTCTTGCATTCACCAACTTGCCTATACACAATATCAAAGTCAAATTCACCAGTCAATGAAGAGACACTTAAGGTTTTGCCGTTTGAGTGCTTCTGTAGTAAGATGCTACACAAACTTAAAGGTAAGCAAGCTCTGTTATAATGCTACCAAGCCGCTCTATAACCTTCAAGTAACTGCCTTCTCTAACAGACATCTCCTAACGTTCTATCTTCTATATCCCCACTACTTGGCCGGTACTCCTCCTCCACACCAAACCACATTACGCCATTATTCTCAACACTATCCTGCTGCTCTGGAGTTACGTTTTTCCTTTCTGTTATTTCTACTCTGCTCTGTTCCGAATAGACAGCAACCCTTTTTAATTTCCACACCATACCATCTTCTAATCTCACGGCATTAATCAACACTTGTTTAATGCATTTAGGGGTCAAAGTAAGAACTAGCTGCTTTTGGAATCATGCCTGTTTTCCTCATTCTTAACCATTGTCCAACCTTTAACATACTGAGTTTAAGTCCATGTTTCTTGTCATAGAATCTTTTATATTCCTCACGCTTGTTCACAAAATTTTCTCTGACTCTTTTTGAAGACCAGTTCATATTTGCATGAGTGTGCAACCATCCTGGGTTAAATTTTGATCTTGGCTTTCTTCTTTTCATTGACTCAAATGGGGAAAATCCTGTGCATGCCACTTCTGTTGTCCAGTATGAGCAAAGAGTTTTATATAAATGTGTTAACTAACAAGAACTAGTTTTCAGCACTAACTGAATTGCCCCATTAAGAGCCTTATTAAAGCGTTCTGCCATTCAGTTTCCACATGGATTGTAAAGTGATGTTGTTCTGCGATAAACCCCATAGCATATGAAACATTCTTTAGCTTTCTCTGTGACAAATTGTACTCAGTTATTACTTAAATAGATCATGGGTTACCCTTCATTTTGGAAAACATCATCAATGAATCCCAGTATTGTATCTGTTTTTATTCTGTTAGCAATTCTGATTTAAAGTCACTGGGAAAATATATCTATCTGCACTACAATATGGGCCAGATTCACAAAAGTAATCTGAGACAAAATCCTAACTTTACGACTTTCGGTATTCACAGAAGGCATTTAGGAGTACTAAAGTTAGGATTTTGTCTCAGTTAAACTTAAGCTTTGGTCTTAAGTTAAACTTAAGACAAACTTAAGTTTAACTGAGACAAAATCCTAGTCATAAAGTTAGAATTTTGTCTCAGTTACACTTAAATTTGTCTTAAGTTTAACTTAAGACCAAAATTTAAGATTAACTGAGACAAAATCCTAACTTTAGTACTCCTAAATGCCTTCTGTGAATACTAAAAGTCGTAAAGTTAGGATTTTGTCTCAAATTACTTTTGTGAATCGGGCCCAATATGTTTAATTATTCTCAACTAGCCCCTTGATGCCCACAGCCACCTTTTACCAAGGAGTGTTTGGGCACTTGAACATACTGCTCTTTGGAGGTCTCAAGGTCTTCAAAGACGTGTACGCAGACATGGCTTTCTCTGACAACCCTTTCTACATCCTTTTCAATGCCTTGCCACAATTACAAATTTTGCATTGCAGATTTCCTTTTTATTATCCTTAGGTGCTCCTCGTGGCACACGGAGGTGATTTTTCCTCTGAAGAAAGAAGGAGGAATTATTTTTCCCTTCTAAATAGGAATCCTTCCACAATTGTCAGCTCATTGCGTATCTCCTAGAATGCTCTGAGTTCTCCTAATATGTTTTTATTTGGCCATCCTCCATCACAAAGTTGATAATGTTTCTTAATTCTTGATCTTTCTCTCTCTCTGCATGCAACTCCTTCAGATTTAATGAGTGTTCCTCTGTATCAACCACCGTGAAATGTTGACATTTTCTAGCAAATCAGCCTGATTCTCAAGCAATGTTGTGGGCATTCTGGATCAAAAAATCTTCAACTGCATTTTTCTTTCCAGGTAAATACACAAAATCAGATAAAAGCATGAATAAACGCTTTAGCCTTGAGTACACTCTTGACATCCCTATGGTAGTAAAAATATTCCCAAACGGTTTATGGTTACACCTGAAAATCACCTCCTTTCCCCATACGAATGAGTGAAAATGTTCCATGGCCTGCATGCAGGTTAAACCTCCCCTCTCTATCACTGCATGGTTCTCTTCTGATGGTGATAGTGCCTGTGAAGCATAGTGCCTGTGAAGCAAATGCTATTATGACTTTAACAACTGTAATATTTATTTGGGCTAAATCTGCCCCGCCTAGACCTTTTCTACTAGCATCTGTAGTTACTGTGCTAGTTCACTGGGGATCAAACACTTGTAGTGCAGGTGCGGTACAAATTGCCTTCTGATTTTATCAAATTCTTGGTAACCTTCCTCTGACCACAAAAACTTTACATTTGCTTTCAATAACTTCCTTATATGGAAGGTTTTCATTGAAAAGTTCCTTACAAATTTCAATAAGAATTCCACCAGCCCCAAAAATGACCTGAAGTCCTCTCTGTTCGGTGGACACAGAGCCTCTTTGATAGAATGCAACAGACTTTTCTTAGGTTTAACTCCACACCCACTCATGACCCAGGTAAGTTTCATGTTTCTGAGTAAATTTAAATGTGTCATACTGAAATGTAAGACCTTGGTTGTCTAAAGCTTTCAGTACTTCATGTAGTTTCTTGTCATGCTCCTCCTTATCGCTTCCCATAACTATTATGTCATCTTGGAAGAACAAAATCCCTTTTATTTTCCCTAACAAATTAAACATAAGGTGTTGGAACACTTCCGCTGCTAAGCCAAAAGGTATTCTTTTAAACTGAAAACACCCTACTTGAGTGACAAATACCATGTATTTCTTGATTTTTTCATGTACAGGAATTTGGTGGTATGCCGCAGATAGGTCGAGGGTAGAAAGCACTTCCATACCCTTCGTCATAGTCAGCATTTCAGTGATCCTAGGTAAAGTTGACTGGTCCACACCAATATTGTTATTTAAATCACATATATCAATGCATTATCTCACTTTACCATTGGCTTTGCGTGAAAAAACTAAATGGGCTAACCATTCAGGTGAATCTACTGGCTCTATTATTTCAGCATTCACTAAACCATATTAATTCCTCATTAACTTCATACCTGACTACCATAGGTATATTCCTTACTCTGTGAGCTTTCGGAATAGCTTTGTCCTTCAAAATTATTTTGTGCTCAAAATGTTTCAGCTTTCCAATTTTCCTACGGAAAACATTGGGAAATCTCTTCAGCATTTCCCTTTCAGTTGCTTGTCCTTCATCTACTACCAAAACCTGTTCTTTGCTGGTAGGATCTGATAATATATGTAAATTCACTTGACCCAACCACCCAAGGACCGATGGACCTTTTCTTGCTACATATAGTTTCCCACATGCCTTCCTGTTCTTGCATCTGAAAATTAATTTCCTGTAACCCATCATGTCAATTGTCTCAGCCGTGCAGCTTTCTGGTGCAATATCAGAATTTTCCACAAAAGATCCTAATTACTTTTCAAAATTATTCTGCCACACTTTTTCATTCACAATTGTGTAAGGTGAACCCGAATCTGCTGCTATATGTAGACCTACACCACCCAACTTCATGAGACATATAGGTTTGTTTCTATATTTTATATAACTCTCATTTGAGATATTTAGTACTACCTTTTTTCTCACATTCAGCAAACCTGCTTGCCATTTCGATCTTCACTGGACGCACTAGTACCCTCTATATCAACACATTTTACTTTGTCACATTTCTCTCTTTTTGTTTAGCAGACACACACACAGTGTCCACTTTCCCACACCTACTACATTTTTGTTGAAGTACAGAACAGTTCCTACTTTTCATTAAATGGGACATACTGTTAAGCCGATAATACTTTACATTTTTGTTAACTGCCCTAGTCTTATCCCCTTTTTTTGTTGTAAAATATGTTCACAGTTTTGTCAATGCTTTTTTTAGCTACTACCTCATGCTCAGATTAAGTAGTTTTCTTTATCACTTTAGCACACCTTCCTGACATTTCTGCTTTGTGTGCTATGGAAATTACATCATTTAATTCTGCATCACCTTTAATCCACAGTCTTTTCTGGATTGTTGAATCATGCACATGCATTACTACCTGATCCCGTATTAATTCCTCAAGCAAATCTCGGAAACTGCAATCTAATAAATATTTTCTTAATGGCGTGACATATTCAGTTATTGTTTCTTCTTTTTGTTGTTTCCTGTGAAACAATTTGTATCTGGTGACCCCAGTACACACCTTGGGAGAAAAATACTTGTCCAATTCTGTAATAGCATCAAGAAAAACATTACCATTCCTCGCCAGAATATCTTTAGGCAGTTGACCCTAGATTCTTAAACCTTCGGGACCAACTTTTTTACCTTTCTGGTGACAATTTGTCCTCAAAATCAATAGTCAGTATGTAATTTACAAAATACTTCTTCCATTGTAGCCAAGCTATAGGAGGTTCTCCTGGACTGCACAATAATTCTTTTGCAGGATTAACAGTCATTTCCATGTTGGAAGTGGACTAGTTCCAGACTAGGGTTCTCAAAAGTCGGTCCTGGAGGGCCAGATTCATGCCAGATTTATGCCAGATTTTTCACATATCCACATTTAGATTAATGTAGTTATCTTAAAAGTCTGGCATGGATGTGGCCCTCCAGGACTGACTTGGTAGAACCCTGTTCTAGACCTTTCTTTACCACTTCACACGCAATGTAGATACTTTTAAACACACCAGACACTGTAGGAACTATTAAAATGGACTTTCCACAGCAATGACAGTGTAGAAATACAAACAGTATTTAGGGTCACACGCGTTCAACACATGTACGCTAACTCCTACTGTTTCACTCTGTGCTTCAAGAGTTGTGCAAACAATAGTACCAGCATTCCTGGGAAGACACCGTACAAGATCCTTTCCCCCAAAAAAACTGTGTATATCATCACACCTTCAGTGCATGCACGGTGTCTCTTACCCTCACAAACCCACGCTTGAAGGCTTCGCACAATATGCGTGTGAGGTGCCTGCCACTCTAATATTAGCTGAGTCACGTGATAGGCGAGAAGGATGGCATGTGCACAGGCCTCACTCACGCACATGCCTCACTCACACAAACAATGGTACCACCACTCCTGGGAAGTGTGTGGACTGCACCATCGCCGATCCTGCAGCGGTTCCCAGGGAAAGGCGCATCTCCACAGCACATGTTGCATTCCTTCAAAGTTCCTGCACTGCAACCAAAGTGGCTCACTGGGTGAGCAAAGAGCGCTGCCAACCATCAGTATATACCTGCCTGGCTCATGCAGGGTTGTCCTTAAGGCTTGGCCACAATTCATCACCAGTTTTGTGTATAGTAAGATACTACACAAACTTAAAGGTAAGCAAGCTACTTCATTAAGTGACTAAGCCGTGCCACAACCTCCAAGCAACTGCCTTCTCAAACAGACATCTCCAAATGTTCTTACTTCTACCTTCTTATATGGAAGACTTGACATCACAACTTCCACTTCATCATTACTACAGCGTATTCTATATTGTTTGACTGCTATTCTGTAGTCAATGATGATTGTGAGTGCCCTGTTAGTAGTGTATGAGGGATAATCGGCCAGGGGTCTGATAAAGCTTCCAATATGAGGTGACTGCTAGTCTGTGAAGGATGTGAAAGTGTCGTCCGTAGTGCAAGATTTGCTACTCTGCCTGTCACGGCACATGTAATCACAAAAGAAGAATTAAAAAACAGTGTTATTGTGTGCAAGAGTTCTCAGTTTTTAACCCACGCCATTTAACTAAGTACTTTCTAACTTGATGGCCAAGTGCCTATGAGGTGTATTTGGTGCTCATCTGAGTCCAATAGTAAGGTTTACATATTTCATCATCGTGTTTTGTTAGAGAATAATGTAAATGTCAGACAGGGGTTGCATTTATTTTTGGATGGAATGAGGTGTTTATGAGATAGGACAGAGACAACTGGTTCTTAAGGAGTTTCTGGTATTGAAGAGAAGATTTGTGTTCATTAGATATGAGCAGTGAGACCATTCATGCACGTATCTCTAGGTATGAGCATGACAGGCCACCTGAGCAAATATATTTGGAATTTGGAGCAACAAGACAAGTTATGGAAATGGCCTAAAAAGATAAAAAGGAACAACATGCAAAAAGAATCACCTCAAGCCTGTTCAATGCAAAAGCGTAATTCTTCTAAGGATAGACAGATTAGTGTGACAGAAGGATATATAGTAAGGATATGGAATCAACCAGGAGTGGGATGATTTTAATCTTAATGGACTGCTATTTGCAGTGAATTAGCACTACAACAGAGGACGGGTGATCTCTGCTGCTTTCAAACCATAATGAGGGTATGAATAAAAGGTTGTGCTTGACTGCAAACGAGAAATATATCAAGGTAGTGATGACCCATAAGGCAAATTATTCTGCAATGTTCTCTGGCTTGAACTGGTATCCTCTCATCGTTTAGGCAGAAGAGGGTGTGGACTCTCTTTTATGGTCCTTAATCAGTTGATACATAGTGTGTTTTAACATAGGCTCACAAATAAGAAGACCAAACTAATGTACAGGGAGCAGTCAAGTTCAGCGCTAGACAGACAGCTGACAACTATAGAAGTCTGGCTGGGGATTGGGATTTTATATTAAAGGTTAGCTCTAAAACTCTACCCACCATCACCAGAATTGTTTGATAGCAAATTTATGGACACTTGAGGGGATACAGATACCAGGCCCCCTCATAGCTTTGCTGGGGTTTCAATCTACAAAAGTAGATATTGCAAGAGAAGAACTGTGCATGTTTTACAACATATTTATCTTCTCAAAATGACAGTAACTTGGCACTGCTGTGAACCTGGGCGAGTTCCTGGAACTTTAATAAGTTAAAAAACATCACATTTGTCCATATTCATCCACAGAATATTTAAATTTGGCACAGGCCTAACTGAAACTTTAATACTTCTGCTTAATGAGGCCAATGCCCGTCTGTTCACATATGTTGTTGTACATGTTTGATATGTTAAATCTGGCTCACTTCGGAACTATGTGCCGTTCAGCTACTCAAGTCTCTTGCATATTTGATGTTTTCTCCTCTTTCGTCACTACTTGAATATGTCTTTGTGATGAGTATTGAACTACACACCATAAATAACACTATTATTACACTTTTACTCAATAAGCGCTCTCTGGATTCATCTACTACAGTTGACTACACATTTTTGTCTCTTCTGCCGTTAGCCTTCAAATTGCTTCAGTTTCAGGGGAATGGCAGCAGGTTAGTGGAGATTCGCACGCCAGCAAAGGCAATTCTAATGGACGCCTTTTCATTTAACATTTCCCTCACACAGGAACAGAGGAAAATGTGTTGGAGGCCACAGAGCTGACAAACTACCTTTTGTGGCCCACGGCAGACTTCTCCTTGGCCAGGCCACGCATTTCTTATTAAGGCGCATCTTTTCCTGACAGACATGGCGGCCATTATCATTGGAATTCTCCTCACAGCGCGTCCTGGCCATGCAGCTCTCCAGGTATTAAGTATGAATTTGTGATCGCTGCAAATAACTTTTAACTGATTTTCTCTTCTGCCGTGAGGTTGTGAAAATGAATAAGAGTTTTTTCCTCAACCCTCCTGCTGATATCCTGTTTTTTGCCTGATATTAGCTGAGTGCTCTGGTGACTTTGACTTGGAGGAATTGACTATTCAACCTACACTGATTCTCCTACATGCTAGTATATTTTTATGGTGAAAACAAACAAATTGAAATTAAATTACAAATTCTCTGCTGCTCCCATGGCTGCCCATTCCCCCCTGATGGTATGCCTTCACCCTTAACCAAACTAAATTCTGCACTAAAACCTCAACTGTAAGCATAGCAGAATTGCTTTTAGACACAGGGAGCTGCCTTTCCAACAGCTCCCTATGTCTGAAAGCAATGCCAGCTCCCGCATGAGGTGGGGAGCTGGGAGGGACTCCGGGGGCCTTTAGACTCCGCCTGCAGTCCCAGTGGAGATTGGGTGCCCTGCAGAGGCACAGAGCTACTGTGTAGGCCCCGGGGATGGGATACCCGGTGGGTGGTCAAATTTGGACAGAGGAGGGGGCTGTGCAGTCCCTTACCCCATCTCTAAATGTCTGGGCTCCAGGGGATGGTGTCCTCGGACTTCATTTGACCTGGGGAGGGGGGGGTGCATGGCCCCCCTTCCCTACTACTTAACAATTTCTAAAAGGGTGGGCCATCGGAGATGGGTCCCTGGGGCCAAAATCGGCCTGGTGGGGGTCGCGCACCCCCTCCACCATTTGAAAAGGCTAGCCCCAGGGGATGGGTATACTGGGGGCCAAAATTGGCACGGGACAGGGGGGCCATGAGGCTCCTCTTCCCTAATAAAACAAAAAATGTTAAAAAGAGGCCAGCCTGGGAGAAGTCGCCATAAGCCATGCCCCCTTTCTTCACCAATCTGCAAACGTACCTCCTGGCGTACTACTGGTTGTGGGAGGATGTCCCCTTGTATAATGAGGGTCCTTGGGGGCTAAGTACCTTTCTTGTTACCTCCAGTAAGTACCACACAGCGGGATTGCTTAGAGCTGGTCAGAGGCCCTGGCCCCTTTCTCCAGCACTCTGCAAACGCTACTACTGGCATACAACTGTTTGGGGGAGGAGGTCCCCTTGGCTGCTGAGGGTCCTTGGGAACCAACAACCCCTCCTGTTACCTCCAGTAAGTCCCAGATGGCGGAATTACTGGAAGGTTGTCCAAGGCCAATCCCCCTTTCTCCACCTCTATGCAAACACGCCTCCTGTTGCACTACTGGTTTGGGAGATGAAGTCCCCTTCGATGCTGAGGGTCCTTTGGGGCCAACAGCCCCTCCTGGTAGGCGTGAACTCATAGGACATTCAAACCAGGCAACAGAAAGGATGAAGATGAGATGGGAGCGCAACATGCCATCTAGTTATACAAGATTGTTTATATGAGTATTTATGAGATCACAACAGGAGCCAACAATGGATGGATGACAACATTGGGATATTGATCAAGCCCTGATGAAGTCCCACTGGGGCGAAACGCATTGGCTGGGCCGAATGGATTGCTTCTGTCAAATTGGCATTTGTTGACTAAAATTGGATTCAAAGCAACTCACAACACTCCTGAATAACTTTTATTCGTCACATCATGACTACTTGATCTATTGCTGGAGAACAGTTTAACCATCTGTTGATTTTGGAACAGATAATCCTGTATAGAATTGAATGCTCCTTTTCATTTGTTATTTCTTGCCCCTCCTGATACCTCCAGTTAAGTCCCACACAGCGGGATTGCTAAGAGAACATCGGAGGCCATTCCCCCTTTATCCACCACTCTGCAACCGCACCTTCTGGCATACTACTGGTTGGGGGATGATGTCCCCTTCGATGTTGAGGGTCCTTGAGGCCAAGATCCCCTCCTGTTACCTTCAGTAAATCCCATACTGCGGAGTTGCTGACAGCTGGTTGAAGGCCCCAACCCCTTTGTCCACCACTCTGCAAATGCGACAACTTTTTTAAAGAAAGTAGAAATTCACTTAAAAAAAACTAAAGGTTACAGGGACGTTATAGTTAGGAAATAGAATGTAAAGAATCTTACCAAATCACTTAAAAAATCAAAGGTTACAGGGACATTATAGTTAGGAAATAGAATTTAAAAACCTTATGAATTCATAGAAACAAACAAAGGTTACAGGGATGTTATAGTTAGGCTCAGATTTCACTCATACAAAACCATCGAAAATTCAGCAGTTATATTTACCTGAGCCAACTATAATTTACACCCATGTAATGCACTGCTTTTGACCTCACATATTACATCACACATGACATGGTATATCCATAGGAAATGCCTTTTTTGTTTTGCTTATAATGTTGACACTGTTTGAAGAACCTCCATGAAACTTTCCAAAAAAGTGCTGGTCCTTGCTTAGTGGAATAAAAGTTTCAGAGTGATCTGTCAAGCAGGGCCCGAGAAAAAAGAGGGGTCCCATAATGCAAATTCCCCATGCATTTTCCATAGACTTCTGTAGGCAGCACTACCACAATAACTGCTCAATGGAATTACACTTGATTTGTTGATGCATGCTGCTGGACCCCCCAGGCTGTACCTGAATCTTCTCAACAAGATCCTTTGGGCAATTCATTCACCCTGGATGATTTTTTCTGAGAAACACTGCAGCCATCACCCTTCGGATTTAATCCTCAATCCTGCTAGGTAGGTCGCTCTCCCTCCGCACAGCACCGCCTGTGTGTCCTTGCCCCAGCTGCTGCTGCTGAGGAAGATCGAGGCCCTCCTCCACCCGCAGGCTACCACCTGCGCCTCATCCCTGGCAGCCAGTGGTAGGCCGATGGTTTGTATCACCATCTGTATCTCATTGCATTGCCTTTATTGTTATTTGGTGTCTGTGACTGCTGTTGTCTGTCTTTCCCCGGTGCCTTTACTTGGTCGGTGCCCTCTCTTTCCTTCTGTTCCCCTCGCTGTCCCTATGTTTCTCTGCCCGTTTTTTCCTTCTGTCCCCTTCGTTGCCCCGTAATTGTTGTGCCTGCTTTGCCTTCTGTTCCCTTCGTTGCCCTGTGTTTCTCTGCCCGTTTTTTCCTTCTGTTCCATTCGTTGCCCCATAATTGTTGTGCCCGCTTTACCTTCAGTTCCCTTCGTTGCCCTGTGTTTCTCTGACCGTTTTTTTCTTCTGTTCCCTTCATTGCCCCTTAATTGTTGTGCTCGCTTTGCCTTCTATTCCCTTCGTTGCCCTGTGTTTCTTTCCCCTTTTTTCCTTTCTGTTCCCTTCGTTGCCCCGTAATTGTTGTGCCCGCTTTGCCTTCTGTTCCCTTCGTTGCCCTGTGTTTCTCTGCCTGTTTTTTCCTTCTGTTCCTTTGTTGCCCCGTAATTGTTGTGCCCACTTTGCCTTCTGTTCCCTTCGTTGACCTGTTTTCCTCTGCCCATTTTTTCCTTCTGTTCCCTTCGTTGCCCCGTAATTTTGTACCCGCTTGCCTCCTGAACCCTTCATCGCCCCTCACCGTTCCCGCCGCTGCGTTCCTTGTGTCCCTGCCCCCCTGACTGCCCATTCGCTGCCCCTTCCCTGCCTCCCGCCTCCCAGCTACTCCTCCCTCCCACCTCCCCATATATGGCAGCCGCTGTGCGGCCGCACCGTTGACCTCCCGATGGCGCACCTAAGGCAAGCCTGTCTGCGCCTGCCCGCAGACTGCGCCCAGCGCCAGAACCCCTGGTCCCCACGCCCGCCATGACAACCGCCACCACTACGATGCCAGCACACTCCATGCTCTCAACTCCGGACGGACCCACACCTACTTCAAAGCTGCCCCGAAACGCACACAGGGTCCCTTCACCTGCCGGAACTGCAGCTACACCAGCCTCAGAGCCGCCGAACCACCCGCCAAGAAAGGCCACAATCACCTCCGATGCATCCTACTGAACACCCGCTCCGCATGCAAACATGCCGCCGAGCTCTGGGACCTGCTTGACACTTCATCCCTGGACGTCGCCTTCCTGACAGAGACCTGGATGAACAACTCCTCTGCACCTGACATCGCCATTGCCATCCCAGATGGCTACAAGATCACCTGCAGAGACCGCCCCAATGGAGTCGGAGGAGGAATCGCCATCATCCACAAGAACAGCATCAGGGTCTCGACCAGCACCGACGACACTCTCAACACCGCCGAACACATGCATTTCCAGATCCACACAGACCCCAACTCCACCCTCAGAGGCACCCTCATCTACAGACCCCCCAGACCCCGACTCCAGTTCAGCGACTCCATCGCCCATTTCATCAGCATGCACACCCTGACCTCCACCGACTACATCCTCCTCGGAGACCTGACATTTCACCTTGAGAACAACAACGACAGCAACTCCACCACCCTGATCGATAACCTCGCCAACCTCAGACTGAAGCAACTCGTCACAACGCTTACCCACTCCGCCGGCTATAGCTCGACCCCTTCTTCCCCTCAAGCTCCCACGTCTCCTTCAGCCACACCACCGAACTCCCCTGGACCGACCACCGCTGCATCCACTTCACCTTCCAGAAACACACCACCGCGCCCAACAGATCCCCCGCCGCTGCTGGAGCAAAATCACCGAAGACCAACTACACGCAAACCTCGCTCTCAGCCCACCCACCGAACTCTACAACACCGACGACGCTGCCCACAACCTCAGACGCTGGATCGATGACTGCCCCAACACCCTCGCCCTGCTGAAGAAACCCTCCTACAGAGACACCAGCAAGAGGGCCATCTGGTTCACCCCAGAACTCCTAGCCTCCAAGCGAGCCTGCCGGAAACTAAACAAGATATGGCACAGTGAGCAGACTCCGGACAGCCATGCAGCCCACAAGGACACCACCAGCAACCACCATCACCTCATCAGGACTGCCAAGAGGACCTCCTTCAAAGACCGCCTCGACAACCACGCACACAATAGCAAGGAGCTCTTCAACATCGTGAAGGAACTTTCCAACCCCAGATCCAACACCAACGAAACCCTGCCGTCGCAAACCCTGTGCGACTCCCTCGCCGCTTTCTTCCACCGCAAGATAGCAGACATCCACGACCGCTTCAACACCCAGACAGCCCCAACAGACATCAACACAACAGACTCTCCGCACACCATCGACCACGACCCCCTGCTAGCCTGGGCCAACGTGAGCCTCGATGACACCATCAAGACCATGAGCACAATCCACTCCGGCTCCCCGTCAGACTCTTTCCTGCACCACATCTTCAACAAAGCCAGCAGCTCCATTGCACCCCATCTGCGCAACGTCATCAATCTATCCCTCGAGACCGCGACCTTCCCAGAGAGCTGGAAACACGCCGAGATCAACGCCCTACTCAAAAAACCCAAGGCGGACTCAAGAGACATCAAGAACTTCTGGCCCATCTCCCTGCTTCTGTTCCCGGCCAAGGTCATCGAGAAGATCGTCAACAGGCAGCTAACCCGATACCTTGAAGAAAACAAAATCCTGGACCCTTCCCTGTCAGGGTTCCGCAGCAACCACAGCACTGAGACTGCCCTCATCTCCGCCCCCAACGACATCAGGACCCTGCTGGAAAACGGTGAGACCGCGGCCTTCATCCTCCTGGACCTCTCCGCCGCCTTCAACACCGTCTGCCTCTGCACACTACGCACACGCCTCCACGCCATAGGGATCTGAGACAAGGCTCTGGAATGGACCACCTCCTTCCTCTCCGGCAGAACCCAGAGCGTCCGCCTCCCCCTTCCGATCCGAACCCTCCGAGATCATCTGCGGTGTACCCCAGGGCTCTTTCCTCAGCCCGACACTGTTCAACATCTACATGGCCCCGCTCGCACACATCGCCCAACAGCACGACCTCAACATAATCTCCTACGCCGACAACACCCAACTGATCCTCTCCCTCACCAAGGACCCCATCACCGCCAAATCCAACCTTCATGAAGGAATGAAGGCCGTCGCCGACTGGATAAAGATCAGCCGACTGAAGCTCAACACGGACAAGACGGAGGTCCTCACCCTTGGCTCCAACTCTTCAGCCTTTGACGACTCCTGGTGGCCGACGGCACTGGGGGCAGCCCCGACACCTACCGACCATGCACGCAACCTGGGAATCATCCTCGACTCAACGCTCTCCATGACCAAGCAAATCAACGCCGTCTCCTTCTCCTGCTTCAAAACCCTCCGCATGCTCCGCAAGATCTACAGGTGGATCCTGACAGACACAAGAAAAACAGTCACCCAGGCCCTCGTCAGCAGCAGACTCGACTACGGAAACGCCCTCTATGCGGGAGCCCCGACCAAGCTCATCAAACATCTGCAACGCATCCAAAACGCCTATGAATGACTGATCCTCGACATACCACGCCACAGCCACATCACTCCCCACCTGAGAAACCTGCACTGGCTCCCTGTCAACAAGAGGATATCCTTCAAACTCCTCATCCAGCACACAAGGCACTCCACAAGACCGGTCCAGCCTACTTCAACAGACGACTTTCCTTCTACATCCCCAACCGCCAGCTCCGCTCCGCCGACCTCGCACTCGCCACCGTCCCTCACATCCAGAGAACAACTACCGGCGGAAGATCCTTCTCCCACCTCGCCTCCAAGACTTGGAACACCCTCCCACTGAGCCTACGACAGACCCAAGACCTGCTGACCTTCAGGAGGCTACTCATGACCTGGCTGTTTGACCAGTAGCGGCCCCCCGCCCCAACATCCCAGCACCTTGAAACCCTCACGGGTATGTAGTGCGCTCTACAAATGGTTGATTGATTGGTTGATTGATTGATTGATTGAATTACACCGCCATCACAGTGCAGACCTCCGTACGCAGGGCTGTATCCTGACTTTGCATCTCCACAGGTTGCTTCCCTGCCCCTGTGCTGAGGAAGATCCACCAGCTGAGGATATAAATCACCCTCTATGCACCAGGGTCTAAATGTCGCCAATTCCCCGCCGCTCTCCACACCCCTCCTCAGTGGGCCTGTATCAGACATTACACTAACCCTGTCCAGCTTACAGATGATACCTCTCTGTACATCATTTGGAAATCAATCGGAAATAAAATCTGTAACAACTTGCGAAGGACAGGCCCATTTGTGAATTGGTGTCTTTGTAAAGCTGCAGCCAGTTCGCTAAAGAACAACATATGTTATAAGAACTATTTGCTGAATTTTTTCCATATCTGATCTCCTTCTATATCTGTCCCACTCACAAGCACAATTTCCCTTCTCACTCCCCTTGGAGCAACCTTCCTCCTTTTCCTGTGAAGCATTTGAATATGGTGATTTGTTAGTAAAACATGTTGAGAAATAATTACAATCATCTTTTTAGGAATTTTGGGTTCTGCTTTGTCATTTGAGGGTGTCTATATTTGCATTTTGGGAAAATTGATGTGTATCAATGGCGTTATGATTTAGCATATATGTCCTTGAAACAATGAATGTTTTCCTAACTCGATTGTAATCAATTCTAGGACCACTGTTGTCTTTATCTTTTTGCCTGCAAAAATGACAAATGCTTAGAAACACTCCGAGTATCAAGTACATTCTAAAAGCTGCGTATTTTATTTTTTATCTATACAACATTGTTCTGTAGACTCTAACATACAGATAAGATGACCTTCATGAGTCAAACTCTAATACTATAATTTCTATCAGTGGGACATATTTGAATTATAGGACAATCTCTGTCTGATATGATACTTCACATGATTACAACATGATTTCCAGACCGTATTATCCAAAGTCATAGCTGATGACTTGCCCCATTTCATTAAGATCAGCTTAAGCAAATTCTGGGATTATGGCCTTTAACAGCATTTAGGATTTGTAATTTCACCTTTCCAGTTGTAAGCATATATCTACAATCCCTGCAGTGCAGAATACTGCTGACAACAAAACAGAAGCCTCCCCAAGGCGACTATAAGGGCAATGGGCCACTTGGTAGCTACAAAAATAGCTGTGCAGTTACAGGACAGCAATAGCAAATAGTCTGAATTTTACATTCAGGAGAAAATAATGGAAACCATAATGCCTTATAATATGCAAGAAGGAACATTCCCTTTACCATCTTATCCTTATTCTTTTGAAGTAAGTCCTTACTCATAGAGGCAGGTATCAAACTTGCGTCCTGATGGACCTGACATCCTTGGTGAGGTGTTCCTCTAACATTTTGCGCTTCCACCCTCCTGATTTTGCTGGCTTTAGGTCTCTTCACTTTACCACTGCTAACCAGTGCTAAAGTGCTTGTGATTTCTCTTGTAAACATGGTAACATTGGCTTACAACCAATTGGCATATTTAATTTACATGCAAGTTCCTATTGTGCCTCCCACTTAAGTAGCCCTTTAAACTATCTTGTCCCAGACATGCCATTTCAGCCTGTGTGTGCCCAAATCTCACGTCTTAATACATATATGGCATCCCTAGGGTAGGTCATTGCCTTTTCCTGCACAAATGACAAATGCTTAGAAACACGCTGAGTACCAAGTACATTATAAAAGCTGTGCATTTTCATGACAAATAGAATACAAATAGTTAACTAAATATATGTAAAGACAGTGGGATTGACTCACCAAGCCTTTCTGGCCATAAGACTTGTTAATAGCCCAAAATACTTCCAATTACATTTGCTAGGAAATCATAGAAGTATCCCTGACAGGCTAAATGGTTTTACTACTATTTAATTTTCTGCCACGAGAGCATAGACATATACAGGTTTCACCTAGAGGCATGGGGGAGAGGACGTGGCACAAAGAGTGGTTTGCTTTTTAATTTTTGAACGTCCACACATATGTGAGTTTGTTGCCATTCATACATTCCGATGCCCTTTTCTACCCAGGAATAGTCAGTGGGTTTTTTCTCTCTTTAAAAAAGGGCAGAGGAACCCCTAATCTAGGGTGTGAAAGAAAACAGTGATCTTCCAGATTTGTGGGGCTTCAGGGCAAAGGGATTATTCATTGGTCAAAAAACCCTAAAAGAAAAACAATGTGAATTCACGCTTCAGGCTGCATTTCCCCAGTGTACACTATGTTCAGTTCAGTATTTGTGACAAGGGAGCACCAGCAGTATGCCTCAAGGTATTCCCAGCAGTATGCCTAGCAACCTGCAAATAGTGCAACTTTTCAGCTGTACATTTCCATCTGTGCTTAGGATTACATCTATGGATGTAGCTGCATGACTTTTCTTTGTGAACCAGGCCTAGCGTTGCAGCATATCAGCGTTTTTCTAGCCAATGTACATGTGGCTCATATGATAAACAAATAAACTCTAAAGTGAAACTAGATTTTAAGAAAATGGCTTTATTCTGCGAAGAGAAAAGTATGAACAATGATTTATTATTAAATATATAGCTGAAATATGACATTATGATTCATACAACATCTAGCGTAACAGGACCATTTTTAGCCATGCTCACTGCCATACTCTGCCCTGTGGCAGGTTGAAATCAATGTGGTTCTTTATAACATGGGAAGCCCTCGTTATATTTGAGTTATCAACCACTGACACTGTGCAAATATGTTTACAATTTCCCAGACGCTTATGCTTGCTAAGGAAGTTATCAGCACATAAATGGCTAAGGATGTAAGTATTTGTATCTGTATCTGTATTTGTACGTATGTGTAGCTTATTAAGCCATTCTTATTGTACTGCTCATTGTTGAATAGGAAACCTGGATAATATCTGGGCAATCGGTGAAGAAATGGGTTTCTGAAGTGAAGATGAGATACTTATCATCCGAGGTACCCAAAACAAAGCATTTCTATTGGTTGATGTAATTTTAAATATGTGTTGATATTGTTCAATAGAAATTAGATTTTAGATATGAGCTGTGTTTATCCAACCCAATTATGTTTTGTGTAACTATTTTGATGTGGTATAAACTGTTTACATTTGTATGAATTGGACAACATACACTGTGAAATAATATTGATTGTTAATGGTTACCGATCCTCACAGATACCTCAGTAATTACTGTCTGCTAATCCTTGAAAATCCAGCATAATGTAGAAATGTCGACACAGTGAAGTACAGTCCAAACATATGCACACAGAGACACTACACCTGATCCTTTTTGGTTTTTGTCAGTGGTAAAAGTAGATTGGTGAGATAATCGATAAAATCAAATATTTTGTAAATGGGTGAAAATAGAAATTTCTCCTATTTCTGACGGAAACGCTGAATGCACCTGTTTACCTGTTGCAGTCTTTCTATAAAAAAACAGTGCGGCATGCTCGGCCAATGGTTTAGCTCTGGATATTTAGGCAACTTTTGCAAAGTACCAGCTACATGAATGTAGATTAGAACATGTGAATAAGCAATAACTGAATTCAAATCTAACATATGATTCAATTATATATTAGCTTTTTCTGATTCAAGCTCACTTTGGTGCCCAAGACAACAATACTTTAAATATAGAACTCTACAGAAACCTCCACACCAAAGCCAGCTGTGATTAAACTGTAAATCCTGATATTTTACTATATATATATTTATCAAAACTTGCTTTGACAATGTTGCTTACATTTATTAAGACATTTCAGTACATGTATTTTTATTGTAATTACCAACGTTGAATCCGAGCATATTAAACATTAAATAATTATAATGCACATATTTGGACCAATGTTACCTTTCTCCGTAAGTAATCAATTCTTTGTGAGAAAATAAGTTACATCGCCTCATCAAAATGTCATCAAAATATCGTCTAAGAGATATAAGAATGCCTTCTATAATGTAAGAAATTACTTTACAACATTCATTATCCCAGAATGAATTGAGTAACCATTGTACAGGTCAGTGACGTTTTGCTCATTTCATCAAGGACCATTTGGATACTTGAAATATTAGTACATAAAATGATTCCTGCTTTCTACGTTTCCTTTTAAAATACGTGCTTTGGAAGTTTCTTTTGGAGTCAATCAATGTGAAGTAGTCCTCGTAAAGGAATCTTGGTTTACCCTGTTCTTTTCAAATGGCTTAAGAATCACAGCTTGTGGCTTCCATTCTCCCACATGCCCTCCCACAGAAGGACCTGGCCAATGTTCACCCAGGTATTGACAACATAAGTTCGACAATAGATGGATCAGCATTGGTCCTCAGCTCAGTTTTCTCTGTTTACTTGTGAAAAAGAATTCTCAAGCTCTTTTTTTAGTGATTTGATAACAAAGTGTACATTGCAGCACAAAATATTTGTAGAAAGATATTAATGAATCTACCTCTTGTCGTATACAGCCATTCCAATGAGTAATGTGATATGTGGACGTATGTAGCACAATTCTTTTCCTTGCTTTTTTTTTTGCAGCTGAGTAACATTCATTTATTCATATATCACATACTAATGTCAATACGATGGAAACATTTTTGATGTCCAACACCGCGGTATCATATTGTGTCCTTAATAGGTCGCTCCTCGGTTTCTACTGTGGGCGATGCCCAATATGTGGAAAGAAAGAAGAAGCAGTGGGCAGCCAAGCTCAGCACGCCGAGTCCTCATCACATGCTGAGTACTGGGCACTCTTAATCGATTTCTTTGGAACAACTTCCTTTGACTGAAGAGGTTAATGTGACAAAAAGGTATTATTTGAAAGAGATCACAAACTTTCATGAGATCTCATGTGAAGGCATAGATTATTTGGTGCCAATGCAAATCAATTACACGTTGCCTGTTCCACAGGGGTGGGGGGTTGTATTATTTACCCGTGTACAGGAATGCATGTGTACAGTACTCTCCACGTTCAGAAATTAAAGAAGGATCTGTGGTGGTTAAATAGCCTGGAAGCTGACCTGCGTTTTCTCTTCTTCCTAATGATGGGGACCCAAACCAAGCCAATTACCAGAATCATAAGACCTATAGACAGAGCTGCTGGTCCAATTTGCTTCGAGATTTTTGCATCTTTTTTCCATACAAAGTACATAGTTGTAAGGATCACTCCCAAGAGAAAGAAGGCTCCTCCAATTGACATAACAATGATGGGCTTCTGGTAAGTGTCCCAAGCACTTCTGGGAGTATTGGTCCAAAGAGATTCACTCCTCGAGTAACTGAACAGCGTGCTTTCAGTCCGACTGGTGATGAAGTCTTTGGATTCCGAGGAAGATTGCTCCCCACTCCCATCCTCACTGGTAACAGTGCTTTCCGGGACGGCTTTCATTTTTACATGCTCTCCTCTTGAAGGCAGGTGGAGTATTCGCTGAGGCAAAAGAAGGCAACAAAGGGATTAGGGCAAAGCCAATTGGAAAGGTGTGTAATGTGTATTTCTTTTTGTATCTATACAACATTGTTCTGTAGACTATAACATACAGATAAGATGACCTTCAAGAGTCAAACTCTAATACTATAATTTCTATCAGTGGGACTTCTTTGAATTATAGGACAAGCTCTGTCTCATATGATACTTCACATGAATGCAACCTGATTTCCAGAACGTATAATCCAAAGTCATAGCTCATGGCTTGCGCCATCTCACGAGGATCAGCTCGAGCATATTCTGGCGTAATGGCCAACAGCACTTTGGATTTGTAATTTCACATTTCCAATTGTAAGCGTATATCTACAATCCCTCCCATGCAGATTACTGATGGCTAAAAACAGGAGCCTGCCCAAGGTGACTATAAGGACAACAGGCCATTTGATAGCTACACAAATAACTGTGTAATTGCAGGACAGCAATAGCAAATAATCTAGATTTTATATTCAGTAGAAAAGAAAGGTAACAACGATGCCTTATAATAAATTAGAAGAAATATTCCCTTTAACGTCTTATCCTTATTCTTTTGAAGTGAGTCCCTACTCCTAGAGACAGGTATCTCACATACACCCTGTGGACCTGACATCCTTGGTGTGGTGTTCCTCTAACATTTTCCCTTCCAACCTCCTTATTTTGCTGACCTAGTTTTTGATGGCTTTAGGACTCTGCACAATTTACCACTACTAACCAGTGCTAAAGTGCTTGTACTTTCTCCTATAAACATGATGTACCCAAGGCCTGTAAATTACAGGGTACTAGTAGGCCTGCACCACTTATTGTGCCACCCACTTAAGTAGCCCTTTAAACATGTCCCAGGCATGGTATTGCAGCCTGTGTGTGCCGAAAGCTCACGTCTTAATCCATATAAGGCGTCTCTAGGGTAGGCCCTATACAGCCCAGAGAGCAGGGAGCAGCGTACTTTAAAAGTGGGGCGTGCATTTTTAATTTTTACATGTCCTGTTAGTAAAAAACTCCTGAATTCGTTTTTCACTACTGTGAGGCCTACCGCTCCCTTAGGATATCATTTGATTTACATTTGATAAGTGCAAACTTTTGATTGGGAAAAGGTTAACCTATTATGGGCCAATTACGAATTTGGCGTTGGAGGAGCGGGCCGCCACCACACCAACCCGCTCTCACACTGCCAAACAGGGCTGCTGCTTGCCCACCAGATTACAAGTGAAATAATGGTTTGGCAGGCAGGCAGCATGGCGGTCCCATGGCGGTGCAGTAAAAAGGCCCAAATGTGACCCTTAATGCTGCATAGCTGCAGGACCGTCACACTGCGTTCCAGCATGGCATGGACTGTGAAGTCCATGCCGTGCTGGAACTGGGGATGCATGCATGCAGGGGGGGCAGAACATGCACCCCCCTGCATGCACCAACATGCATGGGGTACAGGTCCCCCCTTGTTTCCTGTCCGCCAACAGTTTCATGGAGTGGGAACCTTCCATGAGACTGCTGGCACTCAGTAAACTCGTAATATGCATGGGGGTGCCGCTGTGGCACCTCCAACATATTGTGAGACCCTGACCACTGTGTCACCGCCAGGCAGTGGTTCAATGGCGGTCTGACCGAGAAAGTTGTAATACTGCAGTCGGACAGCGGATGTGGCCAGACCGCCACAGCCACGCAAACATGAGTTTGGCGGTCCAAGGACTGCCAAACTCATAATCAGGACCTATGTTTGGTGCCTGATAAGTTGTAATTAAAAGTCCTCTGTAAAGTTACAATATTGAAAATGTCACATTTAGAAAGTTGGGGTTGCCCTGCCCTAAACATTTGGTGCCTGCAGCCTGCTCCTGGGTCACATGACTGGGGGTAGTTGGCAGTTGGACTTTGTGTATTTCTCCCAAATAGCCACACAAAAGAGTGATTATGTGTGCCTGGATAGCCAGCAACTGGCAGGATGGGGGTGGGAGGGGCTGGGCACAGCCGCTCTGTGCCCTGCCTTCACACAAAGGAACCATCACCACTGCAGTGTTCATGCAGCTAGCTTGGAGCCAGGAAGGGGAGGCAGGAAACTTCAAGGACCTCAAAGTGAAACCTCAAGAACCTTCTCCTACTTCAAAGTGGGCACCAAATATAAATATTAGACCCTCAGTCCCAACTCTTCAGTATACTCCAGAACCTGTGGATGCTTCAGAAGAAGAACTGTGCTTCTTTGCTGGAAGAAGGACTGCCACTCTGCGGCCCTGCTACTCTGCTGCACCATACCGGCTGCCCTGCCTGAGAAGGAAGATTGGGCCTGCACCCTTTATCCAAGCTGAAGTGACACCAAGGGTCAGCAGAGTGACCCCCTTTTTGAGCTATAGGGAAATTACAAGCTCGATATGCTCCCTGCAACTGCCCAGCTGACTGTTGTGTGGACCTGTAACTGGACCTGCCAGAGTCCTGCTTGCCTATGCTGGAGTGAGTTCCTGACCCCCTAGTAGTTCCCTCCGGTCCTGGACCCTTTCTGTGACCTCAGTGGAGCTCCTCTCCCAAGAAAGGGAGTAATCCTAAAGTTTTGGGCTCTTCAAAAATGTGAATGGGCCTGTCTGGCCAAGATCTTGCCACCCATGCCGCTTGCCAATGCGAAGTTCCTGCAAGCCTGACTCTTCATGCCACAGTGATGTCATGGATCATGTGACCTCGAAAGTGGCTCATGGTAATCATCAGTTTATTAGTGCCCCCTCCCGTTGTGATGGTATCGTGATAATGTACTCTCTTGTTTCCCTCCATTGTGTGTCATGATATGCTTCACTGTTCCCTGGTGGTAGAGGTAGGTAAATACTCCATTGTACTACTAATAATATATACACTATTCCCTGGTGGTAGTGGCAGGTTCTGGAATGGGAAAGGTATTGCTGACAAATTACAGACATATCAAAACACAAAACCCTTTTAATGTAAATGGGGGGAACAAGAGGCAACGGAGTAAACAGGGTAAGCTGGCCTCCAAACACCATGTATCACACAACAAAAAGCTACCCTCTTCGCAAATCTGATTCCGAATGCATACAGAGGCACATTACGCCAATGATTTAGGTGGTGTTGGACATTACAAAAATTGTATGGAGTGGCCTCACACACCACCAGGTGTCATGCTTCATCGTCGGCTGTCCTCGCCCTTTAAAAACCCTGTTTGATAAAGGGTGGGCCTGCACCTGGAGACAGAGAGGCCCTTCTAAAACTAAGTGGGGGCCCGTGCTGAGAAAGTGAGTGAGTGAGTGATGTTAAAAAACCGATGTGCTATCCTGCGTGAAATATTTTAATGGAGCAGCTTGTGCCCGATATTAAAAATAAGTGGTGGAGACTTGGGGGTTCAGTACTCCATCTCCATCTGTGTTGCCAACATGTATCTGCCTATATGGCCGGGGGGGTCCATGCCATTCATCAGGGCCTGAGGAAGAAAGAGGGCTCCTATCTCGTCTCTAGGAGACAGAGATTAATCCACTATTTGTAGGTTGGCACTAATCCAACTCTACCGTCTAAGTTTCAGGACCCCTTATTAGAGGTGTAGGGATGTCCCATGGAAGGGAGGAGTAGAGGGACCCCTGTAGTCAAACTTTGTTCAAGGTGCTTCCCTCGCCTTTTTCCTAACGTCTGTCCTCGTTGCTTCCCCAGTGATGCATTAGGAATCAGATTTGAAAATAGGGTAGCTTTTTGTTGAGTGATACAAATTACAGACATACCCTTTTCCCTGGTGGAAGTGGAAAACTTGTGTGAAAACAATGTGCTCTAACGGCACGTGCAAACCGCCTCAGTTCACTCCATGTGTGTGGCCAAGAACCCGCTGGGAAACCATTACCAAGCTAAGCGTGCCTGCAACACCTGCTCATCAAGCGGCCATTTAAACCGCTCCTGAACTGAAAACCATGCTTAGTTTTGTTGGAGATTCATCACTTACCTGCTCCAGAGACTCGGCGATTCCCGTCCCCAGCTTCAGTTCTTCTCTTCACTGCGCATGGTCTGCATTCCAGGGCCCTGACGTTTCCTGTAAAAGACCACAGAAGGAGAAGTCGGAATCAATCATAGGTTTTCAAACTCAGTTTGAGTCACACATCATGCTCTTGCTGCAGCAGAAACAAGGCAAAGCACGCTTTCTTGCATTCTTAATAAACAAGGGCCAGTTAATTCCCTCAGTACCAAAAACTGCAGAAAAGCAGATACAGATTGCGCTAAAAAGGACAGCTACTATTTCTTCTGGGACAATTGCATTACACTCATAGCAATGGAACTATTGTATTCAACTCTGCATAGCAGTGGAACTACTGTGTTTAACGCTGCATACTGGTGCTTCCGGCACAAAGACTATTGAACACTTTCTACATAATGTGATGACGGGAATCATAATTATCACTTAAAGCAATGTATGGTGCAATGTGTTATAGTAGTTGTTAAGAAAGAGAACTGTTGTTCCCCTTGTGAATTATGGTATGCAAATTGTTTGAAGTGTGTTAGAAATGGGGGTCTCTAGTTGGCAGTGTCTTGCACCCTGCACAAGTAGGGACCCTTCCTTCTAGTCAGGGTAAGGGGATTACACGGCCAAGATAATTCGTACTCACCCCCTTGGTAGCATGGCACAAGGAGCCAGGCTTATCTCAGAGGCAATGTGTGAAGCATTTGTACATATAC
Organism: Triturus cristatus; assembly: GCF_964204655.1. Taxonomy (NCBI): domain Eukaryota; kingdom Metazoa; phylum Chordata; class Amphibia; order Caudata; family Salamandridae; genus Triturus; species Triturus cristatus. Next base: position 458,469,896 of record NC_140590.1, on the reverse strand, counting down.
ACACAGTCACACTTTTGAAGAGTCACCCCAGATTTGTGCCTTATGTTTTTGTTCGTATTAGGACACTGTTCATGTTTTTCCTGCTAACCAGTGATAAAATGGTTGTACTTGCTCCCAAAAACATGGTACAATTGGCATCAACATGATTGATTTATGAATTAAATGCTACTAGTTTTTACTAGCGCCCACTGAATTAGCCTTTGAAATCCTGTCTCAGGCCTGCCAAAGCCTGGAGTGCAGTTCTAAACTGACATTTCGATCAGGCAAAACAGACCTTTTGCCAAGCCTAAATCTTTCTTTTTTGATACTTGTAAGTTACCCCTAAGGTAGGGTACATTGTATTTACATGTTTCCTTACATTTTACATGTCCAGACAGTAAAAAACTAAAGTCATTTTTCACTGTCGAAAGACCTATCTCTCCCATTGACTAACACTTGATTACCTTATTACATTTAATAAGTGCTGGCTCTAGATTGGAAGCAGATAGAAATATGTTGTTTACACTCAAATTAATTGTAATTTAAAATCCTCTTTAATGTTGAAGTTGAATTTTAAGTTATTGTTCTGAAAATGCCACTTTTAGAAAGTTGTCATTTTATGTCCCAACCTTTTATCCCTTCTTCCATGGTCCTCAGTTATATGATATGAATGGCTCTGCTGTTGGGGCTTGAGTATTACCTTCTGACAGTAACACAAAGGGGGCTTAAGTGTGGACAGGATAGGCCGTCAGGCAGAATGACTGCCCTACCTATTCTTCAAATGGTTTTGTCTCCTGCATACACAGAAAGGAACTTGAATACAGGCTTGCCCTGCCTTTTATTTACCAACATACGGTTTGGAGCATTGAGAGGGGAAGACGTTTCCAGAAGCAGATGGGGGTAGGACAGGGAGTCCACCCACACAAAGATGGGCACCAGCTACAAATATTGGAACTCCAGAGCAACTCATCAGAACACTCCTGGACCTTCGGAAGTTACAGAAGAACAGTTGCCCTGCTGCCAAGGGACTGCCCTGCTGCTTGAAGGACTAACTTGCTGTCCGAGAAGGAAGATTGGAACTGCTTGCCTTGATCCGATACTAATCAGAGGGACTCCAAAAGTCAGTTGACTGACCTCCTCTATAATCTACAGGGACACAACAATCCTCAAAGGTCTCTTGGAACTGTCCAGCTAACCCGCTGCACCAGGACCTACCTGGACCTGCAACTGGAACTGCCTGAGCCCTGCTGCAGGATCCTGCTGGAATGAATCCCTAATTACCAAGAGGCACTGCCCAGGTTCTGAACCCTTGGCTGACATTAGAGTGTCCACTTCCTCAAGGTAAAAATCCTGAAGTTTGGACCCCTCATAACCGTGAATGGGCCCACTTGAACCAAGACTCTGCCGCCCGTGGCAACTGTCAACTAACTGTGGGCAGAGAACTCCGCTCCACTGGCGGAGCTTGCAGATTTTTGTCTACTCCGCGTTCTGCTTAGAACGTGAAGCTTATGCAAAACTCTAACTCCGCAGCAGACCGGAGTCATTCCCGGACCCTCCCCGCCTCCACCCCCCAATAAATATTTTTTAAAACAAAAATAAATATTAAGGTAAAAAACCTACTTACCTTTATCGTGGCATCTCCGGGCTGCCCTCCTCAGACGTATGTCATGGTAGGACTGTGCATGCGCGCGCAGTCCTACCCACGACGTACATCTGACATAGGGTTTTCAGTTTGCAGAACAGATACGGCGAGGAGGAGGGCAGCCTGGAGACACCGCGATAAAGGTAGGTGTGTTTAATTTTTACCTTAGTTTTTATTTTTATTTAAAAAATATTTATTGAGGTGGTGGAGGCGCGGAGCGGAGTTGTTACCCAAGTCCGTGGAGTTCCCCGTAGAGCAACTATGCCAGCTCCGCCCGGCCCTGCCGGCAACACGATGTTTCTGAGACACTTGGCCTTTGCGCCAACAGCGACGGCCAGCAACACGAGGGCTACACTTTGTGTTACAGCTACCACAGTCTGAACATCCACTAGCATGAAGCTACAGCAACAACCGTCCACGATGCTCGACTTGCTCTTCACACTACAGCGACAATCATTCTTGATGCACCACCTGGTCTTCACGCTGCAGCGGCAACTGTCTGGATTGCTCAGCCTCCTCCTCACACCTTCCTCCACCATGAATAGAACTCTTCTTGCTTGACTTTGAAGTTAACTTTTCAGATGGACTAACTAGGACCCTGATTCCAACCCACACTCCATCCTGGTCGGCCTGAATTGTGACTTTACCCCAGTGTAGCACGACCAGATAATAGTGAGTTGTGCTGTGTGTGTTCAGGTGCTATTTTCCATGGAATATCACCGGTTCTACTGATTGGATTTTTTTATTTTGTCATCATTTTATTTATTAAAATGGACTCTATTTTTCTAAATTGATTTGGAATTTGTCTCGTGTTGTGTTTTCCCTTTATTACTGTTTGTGTGCTGCATGAATACTTTACACATTGCCTCTAAGTTAAGCCTGACTGCTTTTGTACCAAGCTACTAGAGGTTTAAGCACAGTTAAACTTATTGACTTTTGTGGCTCACTCTGACAAGGATTGTAGTTGTTGCCTGAAGGGGGCTTCCACGCCCCTCTTTCAATAACCCAATTTCTTACACATGGTATGTCCTATAACGTGGATAGTGCAAAGTTTACAAGATGAGCTAAACTCTGACGAAGATCTTTTGGTCATCTTATGACTATTTATCTAATGCTAGCAGGTTGTTCTTTAGTGTGAAAAGTCAATTATGATCTTTTCCATAGATCAGGAGTGCTAGTTTAAGCAGAAAATGGAATATTGAAACTATCTGGATTCAATATAACAGATATCACTAGCAATCAACAGTTTGACAGCTATTATGAAGTATTTGGTCTTCAGACTGGCTAAGGAAACAGAGCAAAAGAAAAGCCCAATCAAACACGGTATCCACAATGTGTCTGACTTTTCAGTTTTCTCTTGAGGATGAGTTTTTTCACTAATAATAAGATATCACCCTCATACTAAAATCAACTGATGAAGTCAAGGACAATAAATAAATTGGAAAAGAAATTCTATTCAGCGGTAAAGTCTTGGGAAAGTGGGTCTAGGAGGCAAGTTATTGCGAGTGCTCGTTGACAGTTACACGAAAGACACATTTCTAATGGTTTTAGTGTATTTCACTGGTTCAATAGAATTGATGCTATATAGAAACCTCAAGGCGGCCTATTGTGTAAGTACACACTGATGGCTCCATTTTCCCTTCCGTTCCACTTGAGTCGAGACAAGTCAAAACTTTTATTGTTTAGATTATTAAAAACATTGAAAACACAGTATGCATACTGATTAAAATTACTTGAAGCCAAGTCCATAATAAAGTGTTTCAACTATCATGAAAATCATTTGCATATATTACAACATTCTGTTTCATTACATTAAGTTGCAGTCAAATGGTGCTGTAAGGGCCCGACTTATGAAGGGTTTGTGCACCGGCAGAGAGAACCAAAGCAGCACAAGCTCTTCCAAGCATAAGACTTCTTTTGTGCCCGTGCCTCAGTGCAAATAGGACTCTGTGCTGCTTTGCATCAAGGGGATGTTACTGGGGTGTAACTTGGAGAGATCATCACCAGCACTCATAGTTTTTGACACAAAGCCTTATCTACTAAGAGGGCCAAACCGGGTTTTGCACCAAAATATAATGCCTCCTTAAAGTAGGTGATGCTAAGAAGAAATGTTTTCACTTCTCCAAACATTCCATGCATTGCATGTGTGCTGCACTGTACACCACACAACGTGTGGGATGTTTTAGATTTTGCCCAGGCACAACATTTTGTACTGAAAGCACCACAAATCCGATGCTAGACAGTACACACACCTCTTCGTGGCATCTTGTTTGTGCACCAGTGGAGGGATAGTAAGCAGCAGGACATTTTTAATGCTTTCTTCCAATTATGCAATACTGTGCAGCAACTTTGGTTGCTGCACTGAGCAAAATGCAAAAACAGAATCTGCTTCTTATTGCTTCATATATTTTATCAACGGTACAATCAACTAAATGTTTTGCCCAAGCAAACAGCAGCTCAGAGACACAGCCTGCTTCACACACCGGAAGCTGTCAGACAAATTTCCCCTTTGCTAATCTGTTACCATCTCCTTTGAGAAGTCAGTAACATTTCAATGGATTGCAACAACAGTTGAGGCCACACACTACTTATACATGTCATTGTGATTTGTAATTAGGATTGGATGCTCCTTTTATCCACCCTCCTAAATTTTATTCAGAGTGAGCTGCAAAACTCATTTTGTTTGAAAGACTTTTATGAATCACAAAAGGGGATTAATAAATAGTAAAATCCCAGTTTAAAAAATGTGAATCTTGAGATTTTGCAAATCCCAGGGGGTTCAACTGCAAAATGCATTAGCACATCACCAAGGCCGGACTGGGAACCAAAACCGGCCCTGGCAAAGTGCTCGGATGCCACCCCCCCTCGGGGTTTGGGTTGTGGCTGAGCTGTTTGCCAAGGCCGGTTTTGGCTGATTTTGTTACAGGGCCGTTATTGCATCTTTAACGGCCCTGTAACAAAAACATCCCCGGGGGCCCAACATTGGCACCCCCCTAGCGGCCCACTGGGGAAACGCACAGTGCCCGCCACGGCCAGTATGGCCCTGCACATCACACTCACAGTTTCTAAACGTTGTGCAAGAAACTTCACCCCACCCCGACCTACCACTTAAACTTAAATAGAATCAATAAACGGTTTAAATGAAGCAGATGAAATTTGCATTTATTGGTGATTGGCTAAAATAAACCTAATCGCCATTGTCAATGTAAACTTTGTGGCAAACAAATTGATTCATAATTCCCTACAATCGTTTGATTGGAACACACAATAAAATCATTTCTGCAACTTGGCAAACCCCCCTGTTTGTGATTCAGTCATTTGTCCTCAACACCCCCATAACGTTTTACATGAAGAATGAGATTTACCATCGAGCACCCACTCATCTTTAATATTCTGAAGACCGACATCTTTGAAACTTTCTTGTAAACTCTTCTCCATTTTGTTCTTGTGCCTGAAGCAATATAATAGTTCTGTGCTAATATTATCATATTCCTCATAGTAAGTAAATACAATTGAAAATATCTGTAGGGCAAACACAACAATAATGTGTTGCATCCTTAGAGACTATATGGCACATTTTGTGTATGTACACGTTGCTGCTTCAGCTGGTGGAATGTTGTACCTGTTTACGTCTTGGAATACAACTGGACACATTACTGGCATCTAAAACGGCTACATAATCCTCTGATTCATTGAGGTTTTAAGGGTACGGGCTGAAGCACACCAGAAGTACGTAGGAATTGCGGCACACCTCCTTCAGAGACTTCGGACCATATAGAACGTAACAGCCAGACTCATTCTCGACCTTCTCTGTTGAACCCACATCACACTCCACCTCAGGAAACTCCGCTTGCTCCGGGTACAGAATAGATGCCAATTCAAGTACCTGTATACATTAATCATCGCTTGACCTTCCACCAACCGCTAGGAAGACTACTCTCTGCCTTCCTTTCACTTGCCTACACTCCCTGCATCTACTGAAGCAGAAGTGAAGGATGCTCCTCTCCCACATCGTAGCAAAGACCTGGATCAGCCTCCTCACACACATCCGGAACATCACCTCACTTTCGGAATTACGAATGGCCCTAAAGACCTGGCTGTTCGAATAAGCCTCCGGGACATGCACGCGCCTGGATACCCTATAGGGTGATTAGCTGCACTTAATAAATCCTAATTGATTGATTGAATTATCATACTTTTTGTGACCCTTTTATGATCCTAGCGGAAAAAAGACAAGCATCTTTATGGCTGGGTGTGTGCAGTCAAACACCCCAATAGCAAGGGGGTGAGCAAAGAAATTCTCATCAACCTCTTTGGATATCTGACTTCGGGGCATATTAGCAAGAACCTCGTTAAAATCATCGCCGTTTTAGCGGCAGGAAACTGCAGCTAAAATGGCGATAATGGGCTTGCTAATATGCGTTATAGAATTCCAATAGAAGCCCAGGTTAGATGTGCAGGACATCTAACCTGGTCTTCTATTGGAATTCTATAACGCATATTATCAAGCCCATTATCACCGTTTTAGCGGCAGTTTCCTGCAGCTAAAACTGCGATAATTTTAGCGAGGTTCTTGCTAATATGCCCCTTCCTGTTGCAAAGAAGGCGATAAAGTGTGCCACCTGGGGCTTAGGACATCTCTAACCTACCAGATTACTTTAGAGATGGATGACTGAGACGTGCCGTGACTTTCAGTACAGGGGGGCATATTATCAAGCAGGGCGTTAAAATTATCGCCGCTTTAGCGGCAGAAAATTGCTGCTAAAGCGGCGATAATGGGCTTGATAATATGCCGCAGAGAATCCCAATAGAAGCCCATGTTGACACCAGAACATGGGCTTCTTTGGGAATTCTCATGGGCATATTATCAAGCCCATTATCGACGCTAAAGCGACAATAATTGTAACGCCGTTTCTTGTTAATATGCCCCAGGGATCCTGTCAGTTGCAACTCGAGTGGTGGTTCTGCTACTCAACTACTCAGCGAAGAGAGGTTATTACTTTTATGAACTTAATAGTGAAAATCTTGTGATTTGGAATCACAAGTTTTTCGTATAAAGATTTACACGTTTACAGTTATCAAATTGAAACAGCCTTCATTTGAGTTAAAACCAGTGCTTTAAATGGGCCGGTACTCGCCGGTACTGAGTACCGGCACTTCCGATTAACGTCAGTACTGGCACTTCTTTGTAGCCAGGCAGAGTACCGGTACCCTGATCGGCGGCATGGGAGGCTCAGGATAGTTTTCTCTTCCAGTGCAGGGCAGTAATTAACTCGGCTGAAGTATCCTTTTCCAGAGTTGCTGGCAAAGATTCCAGCAGCGCCCATGTGAATGTCCCCAAACTGCAGGGGGGGTGAGAGGGTTTGTGCCACGCTGTGATTAACAGGACAGGGTCTCTAGACAGACCCTGCACTCTCAATCAGGTGCGCAGCGACCATTCGGTTGAAGGTGCCATCATGACTTTCATTTTGTGTAATGAGTTAATCTGTTTTTCTTTTACAGAAACACATTTCTCATGTGTTTTAATATGTGCTGCATCTGGTACAGAAGTAATTATGTATGATCAAATGTTGCCCTTAGCCCCGCCCACTTGCCACACCTCTATTTTAATGAGTACCTGCACTTATTTTTCCCCATTTAAAGCACTGGTTAAAACCACTTTCTAAGAAGCTGCTGTTGTGCAAAATATGGCAGAGAAACTTAACCTCTCAATTTATGTGCACTTGGGCTATGGCTGCAGTTAGTTCTGTGTACAACATTTGCACTCAACATTTATTAGGACCAGAGTCAGCAGAGTATTTATATTGCTGAGCGATCTCAGTAGCTTTATAATGTTTATTTGGTGTAAATTCCACTTGGGGGTTGAGTAAGTCCCTTTTGATTCAGTAGCATTCAGTGCTAAATTGGGACCACCTTATATATATTCACTGTAAGTGAGGCGGGATCCATTGTGGGGGCACAGATCTCAGCTGTGCCAACAGAAGCAATTGCCCTCACTTAGAAATGCTGACATCCTCAGTAAGATTACAGATCGAAGGAAAGATGTGGTGAATACGGAGAGCTCGTCAAGTGAAGGAAACATGCTCGCATGCGACCTAACCATCCACGAAATGCACCTTTCAGGACAGGAATGTTTTTTACATTTTTTTTCTCAAAAGTCAGTATAAAATGGATTTGCACTTTCATCCTTTTAAAGGTGAAGCAGATCAGTGAGGAAGGGTTCATTGGGTTTTATCCCTGTTTGTCAGTGCTTAAGTCACATCGTGAGATTATACAGCACTTAGCAGAAGTGCTGCTGATGGATTCCAATGCTGCACTTGCATTACCTTAAAATTAGATTGTAAAACATTTAACTCTCTGGGAGCCGCAGTAATATTGGCAAGCAAGCATGATCTGTTAATATAAGAAGGGTGTCTGCTGGATTCTTTTTTGTGTGATCTATCTATCTATCTTTCTAGTTATCTCTCTCTCTCTCTCTCTCTCTCTCTCTCTCTCTCTCTCTCTCTCTCTCTCTATCTATCTATCTATCTATCTATCTATCTATCTATCTATCTATCTATCTATCTATCTACCTACCTGACTAAGCTTGTGCCTTTCGCTATTCATCTATCGCCCAATGTTATGTTTCTGTCCATCTTTCTTCCTTTTTTGCCGATCACTCTACCTCTGTTGGTCTACTGCATTATCTAATGATCTATTGTTCTAGTCTATTGTGATAAATGATTCAAGTTTTTACCTCTGTTTATGAGCATAGTTGTGTATGCATGGCTTGGAAAGACCATCTCGCAATCTGTCAGCCTGTTTTATTTGTCCAAAAGTCTAGCCGTGTCTGTCTGTCTATTATTCTCTCAAGTTCCCAGTCTGCTTCTGTACAAGATCCCTATTCCCACCAGGAGCGCGCGGCTCAAAGCTGAGCAAAAGAATGGCCGCCCCTGAGTGTGCTGAGTGTGATTGTGTTGATTAGGGAAGGTGTTTGTAAGTACAGGTATTGGCATTTTAGAGTATGGTTGAAATCTATTATATGTTTAGAGGGCTTTTAAAACCTAAAATAAAACTACATTTAAATAAATAATAACTATGATATTGGACTATTGATTGAAGGGGGGGGAGAACCTACCTCAAATAATTAATCGCAAACCTTGTCATGGAGAACCACTAAAGCCACTAAACAAACCTGTACTCAAACCTCTTGGAGGTTGGCAATTGCCAAGCAAGCTTAACTTAGAGGCAATGTGCAAAGTATTTATGCACTACTCAAACAGTCAAACAGTAGTAAAATGAAAACACAACACAAGAAAAATCCCAAAACCATTTAGAAAAATAGAGAATATTTTAATAAATAAAATGACATTGAAACAACAACAAAAAAAATAAGTAGAACCAGAGGTATTCATTTTTAGGTCTCGCCTGACCCAGCGCATGCGCTGGTCTGGCAAGACTTATTGAGAGGGCTCCAAAAAGTGCTACCAGGCCAGCCTAGATGTACAGTGCATGTGCGCGGGCGCGCGTGCCGCTCATTACCGCGATAGCTTTCACTTTCACACGGCCGCTTGTTGAATCTGAATCTGCGTGTTTGTCACCATGTGCTGTGTGTTCCTGGTTGAATCTACAATGCAGCATTCATAGCGCCTCTTTGGCTCACGTGCGGGTGTGTTATCAGCTGCTTTCATTCAACATGCAGTGTCTCTAGTGTGCGAAAAAAGCTGTTTAATAAAACTTATACTGCTTCTCATCTTCAGGCGAGTCAAAAGTCGTGATGCCGCTGTGGGTTAAAGGGCATGTGGTGTCACTTCTGTTATGCCAAAGATTTAAAAAACCGGCTGCATGTAAATGCGGGCACACGTTTGTACTGATCGAAAACAATTGTATTATTTTTTTGGCTTTTTCCCGTTCATCCGATTAATGTTTTATACAAAGAGCGCCTTTGCCAGGGTTGATATTGATGGTTAACAGGGCGTCTTTCCTATGAACACCTTGGTAGGTCACGAAGTGACGAGCAAAGAGACGACCTTTACTTACTGTGTGTGCACTTTAGTTGTGTAAATGTTACTCAAGAAACATGTTTCCCAATTTATAGAGAGCGAACTGTGTATTCAAAGGAAGTGTTTCTTCTACCTTTCCTTGCAGAGATCCAGGTTGTTCTACGGATTCCTGTTCTTAAAACTGACCGGTCCTTCTACCAGGCCCCTTGTTTGATTTCCGTGCTGCAGCCCAGGGGTCGTGCTGTTCAGCTGCGAATATTCCATCCCAGTTCCCGGTTAAACGTCAGCCTACCCTTTGGTGCCCGAGCTAGAGTCTGCTGGCACCTGCCAGTGCCAACGCCTCAGAAATGGTGCCGAGACAAAAAGAAAAGAATAGAGGAAGGACTGTCATCAGTTATCACCTCGCGCTGCTGAGAAAGACCTCCCAGCTGCTTCTGCTTCCTCATCGCATGGAACGAGAATTATAGGGACTGGACGATTGGCTGCACCTGAGCATTGAAGAGAGATACTGACACTGCAGACCAAGCACCCAGAGCAATGAGTCCAGCCAAAGACATCCTCACACATCACACCGACAGCAAACAATGCAAACGCTGCTGTGACCAAACAGAACACAGTTCAATATTTACATTAATACCTTCAAAGTTCTAGCGGTAATTGGACCGAAATATCAGCAGCTGCTGTTTCTGGGTAATGGGTTGTTTGCAAGTATGCTTGAAATAGTACCTCCCCTGTATCAAACCCTGGGCATATAAATACATCAGTTCATTTCACCCCTTTGTCCTCTTTTCTTCGCACAGTCCTTGCATTGTGTGATTGGGTCTGGTACAGGGCAGGTGCCCTTTATTATTTTCTTCGTTTTTAAATTGTTTTTTTACTCTTTAGACATCAGGATGTGCCTCACTCTGCACGCTGAGATCCTGAAGGCCTACCATTGCCTTGGACTTCTTACTGTGACACCCTGGGCCTAAGAGTCCTCTAGCTGGTCTCTGCTGATGGGGGTGTGTTAGTCCTTCGCCCTTGCTGTTTACCTCCTTACAAATACGCTCTCCCGTCTAGGCAGGTCAAGGTGCAAAATGCTCCTATCCCTATTGCTTCTTCCGGACGAGGGTGTGGACTGCAGCCAAGTGCACAGTAAACAAAAGAGATGCAACCCTGTGCCTTTAAGAAGATTTTGTCTCCACCCTCTGCTGATCAAAGTACGAAGTTTTCATGAGAAACGCCGTCAAAGCAGCAAAATCCGAAATAAACTCTGCTCAGCAATGTTGCTATATCCAGTCGCCGTTGTCTCCCTTCAGACACAGTATGAACCCTCAAGGACAACACATGCCATCCCACGAAGACAACGGGATGAATGTGCTACTTCTTGTAAGGACATATATGCTCAAAATGCGTTGTTTACATGTTTTGTAGATCGCCAGAATCATAGGATGATTGAGCCTCCCGCCAGACTCCAACCTGGTCCCCAGCTTAAAAGTCGCAATAAATTCACCTAAAAAAAAACGCACATCTGTGCCCTGCACAAACGCGCACCCACGTCATAGGGGCCTGTATTTGTAGTTCAATGATTGCCCATTTAATAAAACAAAGTGTATTCCAGTTATTGTGGGTGAATTCGGGACACTATATCTGGGCTGCGCCACCTGCTTATCATGAGCACCAGTTTAGTTACAGAAGGACACATTCATTTTTGGAAGGCACAGGGAGATGAAGTGATTTGCCCACAATCACAGGATGTTGAGCGTCATAGCTGAGACTCGAACCCGGTTCCCCAGCTTCGAGGGCGACCGCTGTAGCCCGAAGGCTACATCCTCTCCCTTAGTTCGCCCACTCTCTTTCCCATGTGTGATAAACTGATGATAGTCTACAGTAGGTTCACTTAATAACGTAACTTCACCTCAGGAAATGTCTCAACGTATTTTATCTTTAAACATATTTGCTTAATTATATGATCGGTTGTTGATTAAAACTTTTGAGAGACTTTTTAAGAGTTTTATGACATGCATAAACAAATACAGCTTATCTGAATTGAGTCCAAGTTACACGTTTTTGCTATCATTGTATTTGGATTGCCGTCCTTGTGTCAATCCTTGTTACACCCACATTGGCAGCGATTGCTCTCTCATAAGATCCCAAAGGTGAGACCTATTGGCTATGCCAATGCTTGTTAAAGAGTTATAAACAACCCCATAAAGCACAAAGCGCCAACCTCAGCTAACTGATCACACTAGACTGGGTCAAAGTTAAGGCTGACTGCAACGGATCACCAGTTGGATACAGTGAGCAGTTAAAATTCTGATGGAGAGTTCACCTTAGGATTTAGAGAGTTTTCAAGAGAAAAAGTGGTTGTCGACGGGTCGTCGTGCAAACTGGATCTGAGGAATGCCTCGATGGCAGGGAGCTGCCGCGCGGGGTTTTAGAGTCGATCAGTGGCTGCTCAGCGTTGGGCCCAGTGAAGCTGTTGAAGATTGCTGGAGTCAATTGGGTGCTTCTGAGCATTAGTCTGGTGAGGGCATCAATCGGGTGCTGCTAGGTGCTGAATCCAGTGAAGCTGTGGATTAAAGTTTTAGGCATAGATGCTTGGCATTGAATCTGGTGAAGTTTGCTGTTAGGCAGGGAGAAGTACCCTCTAACCACAACAAAGGGTCGAGGACCTTGGGCACAGTAATTGGCCACCCTCCCAGAGAGGCCAGGAGAAGGGAACAGTTCAGGTCCAGTTGGGACTGGTCGGCTGGAAAACAAGCTTTGAAGCTTAGGACTGGGCTGGGTACAGCTCCCCAGGTCTACCTGTCAAAAATTTTCCTTCCCCACATCCAGTGCCCCTTTGTCCACTGTCTAGGAGCAATACACATCTCACCGTAGCCATTAGTCATTAGGTGACCACTGGACACTGGCAGAAATTTCTTTTTGGTTCTAGGCAGAAACAATACAACTTTCTAGAAGTGTCCTTGAATTCTTTACCTATCTGTTTTTAAACTGAATTTAGCATTTATTAAGTGTAAGAATGTAACCCAGTGTTAGCCTGTGGAACAACCAGCCTTGTCACAGTAAAATTACAACTTTGGGAGGTTTTCACTGCTAGGACATGTACAACATTATTTTCTACAGGCCCTACTTTTAAATACCAGGCACCACACCTTATTAGGCAACAAGGTCTACCTTTGGGTGACATAGATATTGAAAAGGAAGGTCCATGCCTGTGAAAAACGTGATTTTGACACGTTGAAATGGCAGTTTAAAACTGCATACCCAGTCTTCAGTGGCTGGACTGGAGACAGGTTTTTACAGTTTTACTTCAGTGAATGGTACAATGAGTGCTGCAGCCCACTAGTTTTATTTAATTTGCAGGCCATGTGAAAGAGAGAGCACATGCACGCTACTACTGGTTTGCAGAGGCAAAGTGTGCAGAGTTATGGTAAACAAAAACAGGTTCAGCAAAAGAAGGCAGAAATCTGCTGGAATATCACACAAAAGATGGCAATTTCCAACAATAACAAAGATAACTTATTGTGCTTTATAAATGTGCAGGAGCTATTGGAAACAATATGGTCGAAAGTAGTGCGTTTGTTACCCCCAGAGTTTGCATACTCAGTCACCGACTGCGACAGAGAAATAGTAAAATCAGTCTATTTGAACATATTTACATTGTTTAGCCAGGAACAGGAGTGCTGCTGCCCCATAGTGATGTAATTAAACCATTATAAACTTTAGGCAGAGAAATAAGTATAAATATGAGGTCTTGGAAGTGGTAGTAGGGCAACACACTAGCATTGTATAAAACAACTGTAAATAAATACATTTATATATAAATATACATTAGAGGAGGTGCTGAGTTATTGAATTTTTCTCTATGATTGAGGACTGACTGTCTTTTAATTTTGAAGTTTAGTTCTTTATTAAGATTTAACAGATGCAGTTCACTTGTTTCATGATGAAACATCTCCATTATCAAACTAGTACAAACAACATCATGTTGTGACCATTCTTTGTCCCATCTTTACTTCCCTTCCCAATCAGTATCTAATGAGTACAAGACCGTGACCATCTGGCCTCCCTTGGCTGGCTCCTGTCTGTCTACTATTTCCTCAACAATAACATAACTCACAATATATACAACTCATTGCGAAATTATACTCTGCCTTTTATCTATATAAGAAAAATATTCTTCAGGTCTCCATTTCTTTCCTTTTCCAATGAGCAAATTGAAATGATATCACCATGCCCTATAGTTTTCACTAATTGCGTATTAGTCTGGGGCCCTGAAAAAAGATATTTACGATCGGTCCGTGGTATATCCTCAAAGTACATTTCCTTTGTTGTGAAAATGCTTTCATCATGGGGGAGCAAAGTAGTGCAGAATAGTAGTAGATGTAGCAGCCCTATACTTCTTGAAATTTGTATAACTGGTCAGCAAGGCTGTGTATCACCCTTTCCTATGAAAAACATGTATATATTTTCTGTAACCATGGCTTAATGTTAGGGCAGTGAGAAGTTCTCCAGTGCATGAGGATACAGAGCTTTGCCGTGGCTAAGGCTGTAGCACCCTACCTCGTTTGCAGTATGTGATCTCCGCGTACAAGACAAAGTCGTGTAACAAGACTGCCTGGATTGTCAAAGGCTCCATTGTGTTTAGAGTCTCAGTTATCATCCTCCATACTTCAGCCCATTAGCAATTTGGCAGGGCTTTCCCAGATTCTATGTATAAAGTTGCAGTTTGGGTTTTTACATCAGTGCCATCTGTGAAGTATTCTATAACATCCTAGTTCAGAGCATGCTTCTCATACGGGCCTGCCATGCACTGTTATAAGATCTGGCCACTCCTCCTCTGAGTAGTCTACTTGCAAATGGGTGACCTCCAATCTTTCAATTGGTATGATAGGAGTCGGAGAATAGTCCGTCTATCAGTGTTCTGTAAAGTCCAGAAACCAATCTCCTCAATGTTCCATAGGTGCATACATATTTCAGCATGGAGGAGTCCTGTAAACCTATTGATGGGGTCCTTGTAGTTTACTTTAGTGTGTGAGGCGTCCATAATTCCAAAACTGAAGTCTGAATTCCTCGTATGCAAATGGCGAACATTTTCAGCTCACCATCAACCAGGAGATTGTTTAATGTTTTTATGGATTTGACTCTGAAGTCCTCCTGGCATAGCTCCATGCCCTCTCCTGTGTGTCACGTTTACACTATATTGGCGCATTTCTATGTTTTTAGTTGTTTTCTCACATTATGGTGTGTGCTTTTTGCCAGACACAGGACATCGTAGACAATCAGGGGTTAGAGGTAATCAACCATTTTGCGTACTCTGTGTACACTGTTCTAAGCCCACCAGCGTTGTCTAAAAGGGTCTTTTCTAATTCCACATAAATGGGCGTGTCTTTTGAGACGTTGATTTCTTGATTATATATTTTATATGCATGAACTGAAAAGCCGGCCATTGCATTTCCATGTGCCGTAGGAGTAGGCCTCCTCTTTCAGCTGCTGTGTGAAGTTTTGACTTTTCGAAACACTGGTTTCACCCTCCCTATTTGAGATTTTCAGTCTGGTGGCCTAGTAGGCTAATGCTCCACTGTAGGGGTTTGTGTTTGACCTCATGGTCACTGGTTTAATTCCAGGAGAGTCCACTCAGCCTTTCATCCTTCTGAGGTCAATTACATGATTACCATTGAGTTGGGTAACAGTAAACATCTGTCATTCATGCCACTATTCCCTTCTAGGCGAAGGTGCACTTTACAAATCTAAGTTATGTTACCAATTGTGGAGAGATGTGAATAGAAAATATGGATCGCATAATTAGGACAGTGCATAACCTTCATCTTAATTATCCTCTCTTACCCCACATGAATAGGTTGTGGTGTGACTATCAAGGCAGGCCTGATTTGATATTTGCTGTCAGTGGGTGTAATTTGCAGTCAGCTATGCGGTCCTGTCCAATGCTTATAGTGATCCCCAGGTACTTTAAACTAGATACTTTCCAACCAAATAAATGGTCCCCCAGAGCTGCAATGGGGGTATGGTTGGTGAACGGAATAGCTTCAGACTTTTTCCAATTAATTCTGTATCCATAAAAGGCTGAGAAGCACAAAATCATGTCAGTATTTATGCATTCGGCCCGATGAAGTAACAAGTATGTCACTGGCATAGGGTAAGCCTTTGTGTTCCCCTGCTGGAGGTATTAAATCTTGTTCATCAACAGTCTGACGAATGGCAGGCTGGAGAGGAGAGCATCCTTGCCTGGTGCCTCTCTTGACTTCAAACTCCATTCATGTAACTACTGTCGATGGTGCCATGTATAACCATTTTAATGTGGCTATGAACTAACCTCTCAATCATATTTCATCCATAACCCTAAACAAATATTTAACCCTATCAAAGGCTTTCTCTGCTTCCAAAGAAACTGAAAATTTGGCATCCCTGTCATTATGAAATTGCCAAAGCACGAGTGAGCGATTTAAGCTGTTATGCAGAAAAGGGATGCAGCAGAAGCCCTCGATGGTCCCAGTGCATCAGGGAAGGCAGGATTGTTTTTAATCTATCTGACAAGAATCTGGATCTTAGTATCTAAGTTAGGAAGGGAAATAGGTCCATAGCTTGCACAGCTCAGTGGTCTTTGGCTGGTTTGAGAAGTGGTGATATTCGGCTCTACTCATTTTCTGTAAAGGGACAGTATTGCCCTGCAGTTCTCTGAAGATTTAGCAGAGTTAATGGACTAGTGCATCCTTGTAAGTTTTGTAATATTTTGCTGGGCATTTATTTGCTCCTAGGGTTACTGGGAATATCATCTTTCACTAGCCAATTTATGTCCACCTTCTAGACTCTACTTGGGCATCAATTTTGAAAGTTGAATGGCAGACATATTATTTTGCCCCCAATCCAATGTCCTGTAAGTTTATGGAGTACAAAGAATGATAAAAGTCACTTAAAGTATCTACAATGTCTATTGGATGTGTCAGTGTGTTAATTTACTGTGGACATTTCGAATAACTAGGCTGGAGTTGCTGTCCTCCTGCTGCCTCAGCTGCATAGCCAGCAGTCACCGGACTTTTTTTCCCCATTTGTGGTGCCTTTATCAGAGGCAAAACAGAACTAGTTCTGTTATAAGGTATATACATTATTAGGCTCATATTATGTCTTGTGCAACAGCTGGATCTTTTCTAGGGAGTGAGAGAAGGAATAAGCAGTTATTAGTTCCTTCACTTCAATTTCTTAATTATGCTGCATTTGCATCATTTCTCTCTTGCGATGTGTGGTGGCTAGCTTAATCTCACTGCACATATACGCTGCGCTGTACCTGCAGCCCAAATAGTCTGGCTGGAAGGTATTGTGCCCTCACTGTCTCCTACACAAGTGCAGAGGTAAGCTCTCAATCGTATTTTACCATCGTTACCGGGACAAATGCAGTCTACTTTGGCCCGCAAAGGGTTTCATAATGCCAAAATCTAGCCATAGCTCAATAAGGTTGTGGTCTGATACACTGCACCGACAGTTGTTTAAACACGCATTGTGACGACTCAGAAGTGAGGCAGAGGCCAGAAAATAGTCAATGAGTAACACATGTGATTGTAATGTGGCTTTGATAAAAACAAAATGTCCGTGTGGCTCCTACCAAGTCTTATGTATTTTGTAAAGAGGCCTCAGAAACGAGGTATGTTCAATTTTGTCTCTATTTGGGGAGCATCTAAGTAAATGACTGGCAGGGAAGAAGGCTCACAACAACTGCTACCCCCGTTCAAAGGTATACATTCTCAACACACTCTAAAGGAATGCAGAACATTGTGCATTCCACACAAAGAAGAAAACCAGATTCTAACATATCTTCCCCCTTTATCAAAGGCACAATGACATAATATACTAATACAGAATAAGGAAGAAAATAACACAAATTGCCTAGCTTAAAACTATAAACATTCAATACAAAATATATAACTAAACTAAAACAATGTCCTGGAGCTTGGAAGGTATCTTACAACTTCTACTTGATTTCCTCAACACAACATTCTCGGTTGTTCCTTGTTTATCTTGACCCAGATCATAAGTCTCAGACTTGCGTTCTTCTTTGTGAATGACAGATAACTTGTCTTTGTTCCAACATTTTCCATCTTGTAAAGTTACTGTAAAATCACTAACACTTATCACCTTTTTAGGGGATGAAAACCAGGCCACTCTCTTCCCCCTTCTGAAAGGAAACTTCACTCGCGCCCAATCTCCTACATTCACCCTCTGAGCTCTATGTGCTGATGTAGAATACTTATCTATTGCCACCAAACATTTCTCATTCACACCATGCATAATTTCTTCAGGCATCATCTTCTTTTTTATCCACAACCTGTTCATTTTTGATCCAGGTAATCTTCCTACAAGTAGCACAAAAGAAGAAACCTTGGTTTCAGTATTGGATGTAGTGCGCCAAGCCCAAATTAAATTTTTTACTTCATGCATCTGATGGAGCTCAGATTTCACCTATAAAATGTATGCATTATTATATGACAAAAAGCTGCAGACATGGTTTCTAAAACGGCACGCAGATTGTGGCGCAAGCAAGATGAAAACATAAGGCCTGATCAGAATGTTTCAGTTTGGAGGTGCTTTCATGTGCAAACATGCTCAATTAATTGAACAGCCATGTCTATATGTGATCAATCAATATGTAATCTCACTATAGAATGCACATTAATTTAGAAAATGTATTTGTACTTTCAAAATGGCATCATGTATTTTTGCAAGAGTAGAAATGTGCTGAAATGTGTTTTACAGAAAACAACGTGATTTCAGTTTGCTTTAGTGGACTCAGCTTACTGCAGTTTTGCCCTTGAAGATTACAATGGAATGTGCTCCTCTTCCCTACCAACTTTGAATGAAAGGGCTTTGCTAATAAATCACGCCCTCCTGTTTCCGTCTCTTCGACCTTCACTATGTTGCATATTTTTGTAGCCTGTTTAAACGTGGAGTGAAGAGTACACATTTTTTTTCATAATCACAAGACTAAAATTTGAACAGGAAGACACCTGATTAATGACGTCCCCAGTCAGCCCATTGGGAGATGATGTGTCTTGAAGTTCTGATTGGATCATCTATGAGGACCGAGGATGTGAACTTTTGCTTGAAATATGGCTTACAAGTGGGAGGAGTGCCTCTTTTTGCTCATTTTTTCTTAGGGCCAGGCCCAGTTTCTGTGCTGGACACAGAGACGGGGAGGAAAGAGAAGGAGGGGCTGCATCTGTGGGAGCTATTTTGCAGCCTGAGACAGAGAGACAGACCAGCACAGCGAGGCACAGAGAGAGAGAGCTGAAAGGATCAGAACAGGGTAGATTTTAGGTGCTAAGCTTTAAATTTCATGCTTTAACTAACTGCTTTTGAAAAGATGTATTTGTCCTATGCATTTATTTCTCTTTATGGGAGATTTTTGCCATTATTAATTATTGATTAACGTTGCAAGACTTACTCTTTTTCTTAGAAACTCTTTAAGAGTTTTGGCTGACAATTTGCGCCACATTTTCCTACCCATATGTGAAGCTTATATGCAGACTGTAATATGTTCTGTATTGATGCTATTTTTCCTATTTTTCAATTCTGTAACCTGATTGATATTTGACTAATGAATAAAGAGTCAGAGAACCTTAACTTTTGACTTAAAAATAAAACCCTTTAAAATAACTCACCACTCTCATTATTGCCTTAAATATTGTTTGCATTTAATTTTCATATTTATGTAAAGTCTCCTGTTTGGTGAAACACAGTCATCAAAAGGTCCATCATTTCACCCTTTACAGCGGTAAACAATAGGTAATGAGGTTTTGAAAAGGGAAATTACCAGGTAATTACTGCTGGATCACATCCAATCCAATCCACTAGTAACAGACAAATGTATATTCTCCTTAATCATTCTATTGCAGCGCTCAACCAAACCATTACTCCTTGGGTGGTACAATGAAGTGGTGACATGTTTAACAACAAAATCAGACAAGAAAGTCTCACAAATAGGACACAAATTGGGGACCATTATCAGTACTCAGTTCATCCAGAACACCTTCACGAAAAAATTATTTCTTCAAAACATCCTCCACCACAGTAGAAGTAATACTGTTCATGAATGCAACGTCAATCCATCTAGAACAAGCATTGGCATAGCCAATATGTCTCGCCTTTGGGACCTAATAAGTGCTTAGCCATGCAACAGTTGATGTTGTTGCACCAAGGATATTGTGCTGCATAAATATATACTTATAAGGTCCCAAATGCGGGACCTATTGGCTATGCCAATGCTTGTTTAAAATTTGAATTGACTTTATCATATTATATGTGCATGATGTTTGTTGCATGGCTTACTTGGCACATTTTGTCTTGGTTGATCTGTGATCTGGTTGTCATTGTCAAGCCAGGACAGGACTGGGAAATTATCTGAGAGTGATTCACCCCATACATCACCCCATGTATTTATACAAGAGATTAAAGCAACTTACACCCACTCCTGTGTTTGCATGGGCAAGTACCAACAGGTTCTACCTGTTTAAAAGTGTCTGTAAAAAGGGCGCTACAGGGTAATAGGAAGCAAACAGGCACAAACACTGTTTGCCTAGATTATTCACACAGATATAAATCGGATGCAAACCGGCAGTACATACGAGGCACAAATGTTATTCACGCCGGAGTGTATTTGCACTCGCTAATTATAGCTCCATTTACCTGCCCCCTCGGATGTCATGCATACCTCCGCTCTATAAATACGTCTGTTGTAAGCGTTGATCAGCCCTCCGAGAAGCCCCTCTCGCAGCTGAGGAGGGTGAGAACAGTTTGCGTGTGAGGTGCCAGCACTTGTTTACATGGTTTAATGAAAGGGGGGCTGCAGCACAGAGGGCATCCCGATTAATGAGGTTAAATTAAACATGTTATTCCACTGAGAGTTGTTGATAAAGACCAATGTCAATGTTTGCATAGTTGCCTCAAATGCAGCGGCCCTGTCTGACGTTTGCTGAACTGTGTTAAAGGTCAGCCATTGGGTGCCACAGAGACTAATCAACTGACGTAAACAAGAGAAGAGGAGGGTCCCAAACAAGACAAACTACCGGATTGACTTGTAAACCCGGATCATCATATGACTAACGTCTACAAAAACAAATATCAGCAGTGGAATTAGAATGCATCACGCGTTTGGAGGGTGCCTGTTGCCCGTTCTTTCGAGACTGCTTCAGAGAGAGTTGCGTTTTGATGTATTTCAATGTGCATGGTAAGGCACGCGTAGCAAGCTGGAAGGAGGCTTTGTGTAAAACCGGTTTTCGTCAGATGCCCATAAATGTAGTTTCTATATTTATTTAGGCTGTAATTATATATTATTCCTAAAGCTTACCGTCGCAAAGAAATACCTGAGAGGGTGTGCCGTTTCCACGACTGAAAAACATACGTCGAGCCAGAATGGCTACATTTTGGCTAACATTCTGAAGCAGTAATGCAGCTGATCCCATCAAAGCTGTCAGGCAGGACACAGCCACCAAACTTAAAGCTTAAAACTTAAATCAAAGCAAGCAAGATGCGCAGAAGCGAGACGTGCTCTTTGGTGGGGGAGGGGCGTTTAAGTGCGCGCTTGGGAGAGCACGCGAGAGGAAAGCCAGATGGCGCCTGATCGAGTGATGCGAGGAATGCGCGTCACTGTGCGCATATTCGCACGCTCTAGGCCACACAAAAAGCTGTGGTCGGCTTTTTAAAGCCCACTCACTAAATGTCTCGCCAGAGTAGCGCATGCGCTGGCTCAGGAAAGACCTAAAAATAGTCCATGGTTACAATGTCATATTTCACGTGACCATGGTTCGCACCAACTGGACCTATTATATCTATCACAAGCTTTGACCATGCAACCTCAGGGACCGGCACCGCAACTACAGGAGAAGGCACAGTTACTTGTATCTTGTCACTAGCAAAGCAAGGCCTGCAAACTCTCATGTTGCTCAATTTGTCTGTCCATACCAGGCCACCAATATGAATCTATCACTCTCCTCTTCGTAGCTCTCATGCCTATGTGACCTTCAAGAGCTAAATTTAAAATTCTAGATCTAAGAACATCTGGGGCAACTAATAAATCAATCCTTCTCAACACACCACCCATAACAGACAATTCGGATTCAATTTTTCTAAATGCATCCACCTGCTCATCCTGTATTTTACTATTTGGTCAGCCTTCGTTGATATATCTCATGACTGTGTTAAAGTAGTGTCATTTCTTAATGCTTCCAACTATTTAGATTCTGATATGGCACTTTGAGTAGCACAGGACTCTTACTTATTACTACATCGTCCTCATCCAAAATCCTCTGACTACCTTCATGGGAATTGACGGGCAATCTAGATAAACAATCTGCCATCACGCTTCTGATACCAGGAATATATTCCATCTTGTAACAGTATTCTTGCATCCTATATTGTCACTTAGCGATCCTAGGCGTAGCTTTACCAGCCCCTTTTGTAGTGAACATGTCAATTAAAGGTTTGTGATCAACTCTGACCACAAATTCTGTGCCCCCCCCAAGTACTGGCGAAAATGATTTACGCCCCACCAACATGCCAAAGCTTCGCGCTCCACTACAGAGTATGTTGTCTCAGCTCCTTTGAGACCACGACTCGCAATTGCCACTATTTCTTCTCTCCCATTTATTTTTTGCAACAACACCGCTCCTAGTCCAAATTGACTAGCGTCAGTAATTATTATGCTAGTATCTCTAGTGTCAAATGGTTTTAGGGGAATGGCACTGACAATTTCATTTTTTATGTCAGTATAATCTTGATCACACAAATCACTCTACATAAACTTCTAATTTTTCGTCAACAATTGACACATGGCATGTGTTCTTTGAGCACAACTGGGAATTAATCCAGAGTAAAACTCCATTAAACCCATGAAGGGCCTCAACTGATCTTTTCCTTGAGGAACAGGTACTTCCACAATGGCTTTAACTAAACTATCATTAGGCTTAACCCCCACTGCAGATAGTTTGTGACCTAAGTAAGTTACTTCTAGTATGCCAAATTTGCATTTGTCTGCTCTGAGTGTGACCCCTTTTTTTTCTAAGACATCCAGAACATGTGCTAGACGCCTGTCATGGTTGTCATTCTTGTCCTCGAAAACTAATACATCATCTTGGAAACATACAATCCCTTCAGCATCTTTGAATAAAAGTTCCATGAGGCACTGAAAAACAGAAGATGCTGAAGCCAAACCAAAAGGCATTCTTTTGAAATGAAAGGCACCTTCTGGAGTGATGAAAAATGTTAAATGTCGTGAATCCTCATGCAAAAGTATCTGGTGATAGGCCGAAGTCATGTCATGGGTGGAAAACCAATTGGCACCCTTGACCAATGTTAACACCTCTGTTATGTTGAGTAAAGGATGGCAATCTACTCAGATTTTGGAGTTCAGATCTCTAAGATCAACACACATCCTCAAACTCCTATTAGGTTTCCTTGCAAGAACAACAAGAGCTAACCATTCAGAACTTTCAATAGGCTCTATGATGTGATCAACTCTGACCACAAATTCTGTGCCCCCCCCAAGTACTGGCGAAAATGATTTACGCCCCACCAACATGCCAAAGCTTCGCGCTCCACTACAGAGTATGTTGTCTCAGCTCCTTTGAGACCACGACTCGCAATTGCCACTATTTCTTCTCTCCCATTTATTTTTTGCAACAACACCGCTCCTAGTCCAAATTGACTAGCGTCAGTAATTATTATGCTAGTATCTCTAGTGTCAAATGGTTTTAGGGGAATGGCACTGACAATTTCATTTTTTATGTCAGTATAATCTTGATCACACAAATCACTCTACATAAACTTCTAATTTTTCGTCAACAATTGACACATGGCATGTGTTCTTTGAGCACAACTGGGAATTAATCCAGAGTAAAACTCCATTAAACCCATGAAGGGCCTCAACTGATCTTTTCCTTGAGGAACAGGTACTTCCACAATGGCTTTAACTAAACTATCATTAGGCTTAACCCCCACTGCAGATAGTTTGTGACCTAAGTAAGTTACTTCTAGTATGCTAAATTTGCATTTGTCTGCTCTGAGTGTGACCCCTTTTTTTTCTAAGACATCCAGAACATGTGCTAGACGCCTGTCATGGTTGTCATTCTTGTCCTCGAAAACTAATACATCATCTTGGAAACATACAATCCCTTCAGCATCTTTGAATAAAAGTTCCATGAGGCACTGAAAAACAGAAGATGCTGAAGCCAAACCAAAAGGCATTCTTTTGAAATGAAAGGCACCTTCTGGAGTGATGAAAAATGTTAAATGTCGTGAATCCTCATGCAAAAGTATCTGGTGATAGGCCGAAGTCATGTCATGGGTGGAAAACCAATTGGCACCCTTGACCAATGTTAACACCTCTGTTATGTTGAGTAAAGGATGGCAATCTACTCAGATCTCTAAGATCAACACACATCCTCAAACTCCTATTAGGTTTCCTTGCAAGAACAACAAGAGCTAACCATTCAGAACTTTCAATAGGCTCTATGATGTCCTGTTGTTGTAACTTATCTAATTATTTTCGAAGATCTGTTCTAATGGACAAAGGAACTTGTTACAAAGATGAAGAAAATGCTGATGAAGGTAAGAACATCTTTAGTCCACCTCCACAGTTCACCCAAACAGCTGCTCTCTTGAGAAGGTTAACTCCAACATTCTAAGGTAGCCTCTCGGCCAACAGTAGGAATATACCAACAGCGGATGGAGGAGGGGGGGGGAAGAAAGGGAGAAGAGAGGAAGGTTGCAAGGGAAGTAAAGTGTATTAGAAGGAGGAAGAAAATATATAAGGTAAGGGAATGTAATTATAACAGAACTCTCCTCACCTTATGGACTACAGGAATTGTGCCATCTTTAAGCTGTATGTTATGCTTAAAACCCTCTGACTGCGATTGAGCATCATTAATATATACTATCACACTTTCATCACTTAAATCAGATGAATTACAATTAGAGTTTTGTTCACATACAGTGCTAACTGTTTTAGGTTTTAAAGTGTTTGATTTGTTTTTGGATCTGCATATCTGCACAAAATGCCATTTCTTTTTACAACCAGAAAATGTTGTCCCATGCAGGGCATGATGATGAGTTTCTGAAATAATTAGCATTTCCGCACCTATAACAAAATAATTTGATTTGACGGTGGATGGTGTACTCTTAGAGGTTTTGCCACCGGATAGAGACATTTAACACATAAAAGATGCAGTGCTTTCTATTCCAGCAGCCAATTCAACTGCTTTGTGTCGTGTGATATTAGGTGTGGTTAGCGGGACCTTTTGAACGTTTTTGTTATTGGTGTGTTCAACTATTTGGTCTCCAATAAATTCTTCTTCAAATTCTTTATATTTGCATGAAGAGGCTAAGGACCTTAATACCCCAACATATGTTTCAATTGGTTTGTCAGGAAGTTGGTGATGCTTGTGACATTTGTGGCGTTCTAAACCAACGTTCTTATGAGGTTTAAACCTCATGTCCAACATCTTCAATGCAGAGATATATTCATCCACCACTTCAACTTCTCCTAAAATAGAATGCTGTGGTAAATGCTTTAATATTTTTCTACCATCAGAGCCTAAACAATGACGTAATAATGCATGTTTCTTCTTATAAGTAAAATCTTCACCATCAATAGCAGCCATGTATACTCTTTCCATAGTTACCAGTCTACACTACCATTAGTTGTGCTGGGAGAAAATGCAGGTGGCGGTATAATAATTTGCAGCATTTGTTTTTATTATTTATATTTTATATATATATATCTGTAGGAAAGCCAACAGTGTTGTGAGCAATTAATAAATTATGCAAACAATATGCAAATAATTTAACACAGTGCTTGTAACAAAATGTGAAAGATTAAATTAAAAATGTAAAGCTTAATAGCGGTGTGTATGTCACTAGAGTTGTAACACACAAGGTACTTGTTGCCGTATGTGATTAAATCACAGGTGTGTGTGTGTCACCGATAAACCAAATGCGATGCCTTGACAAACCGTGCCACCTTGGTGAATAAATGAAGGTCCTCTTTCTTTTTTTTAAAATGAGGAGATTTAATTGCTGGTGTGCGCGTCACCGAAAAACAACAAGCACTGAGGTGTAAATGCGCTTATGGATGGATTATAAGGAGCTGTAGGTGTGCGTGTCACCGTAAGACAATAGGCCTTACGTAATGATAGGAATCGCAGTTGTTGGTGTGCGTGTCACCGCAAAGCAACAAACACTCCGTGATGCAAGTTCAGGCAGGTGGAACGACTTAAACAACAGTCAGGCACCTAAGACAGTGACACAAAAGTCAGGCAGGCAGAAATTATGACGTATGCGGTACGCCTCCATGACCTCCAACAACAGTCTCAGGAAGACGGATGACGCAAAGTTCAGGCAACGGTATCGCACCCAGAGAGCACGCTCCGGCAGACGAGAACATCTGGAGTTCACGCGCCAGAGCTAGAGGCACCGTGAAAAAATAAAATATAAGTACCCCGGTTGCGATGCCTTTAGTGCCACGGGTACCTTGTTTCTGACACCTCCATGAGTATGGGAAGTGGAGATCAGGAACTTCAGAGAACACTGAAGACACACAGTAGATGGTTTCTTGCTTCAGGAAACACGAGTAGGAAAAACGCTGAGGGACAACGTGGAAATCCTGACAGTCAGTCGTCGCCAATGTAAAGAGGCCTCCGAAACGAGGTATGTTCAATTTTGTCTTTGTCTGGGGGGCATCTAAGTAAACGACTGGCAGGGAAGGAGGCTCACAACAACTGCCTACCCCTGTTCAAATGTAAACATTTGCAATGCATTCTGTACGAATGCAGAACACTCTGCATTCCACACAAAGAAGAAAACCAGATCCTAACATATTTTAAGCAGCCTTCTGATACAGGAGGCCTTCTCACCAAGAATTGGGCTTGTCATACTGGCATGATACTCATTGCTCACCCAGACTCATTTGAGTTTGTGGATTTCTAGATAACAAAATGTGAAGTGTCTTCAGAATGAGGGCTACGGAGGGTATGCGCACATTTCAGAACTTTCTTCCTCTTTTTTTTAATAGATAAGGCCATTTACATTAAGGGAGGCTTTTGATAGCTTGTGTGAGGGATTCATAAGTGAGAAACATTGCCAATCCATGGTATACTGATCTCATTGTGGTAAGGGCAAACAAGGCCAGATAGCCAAAGAGAGTATATCTAGAGACAATTAGGTATGAGTCACACAAAGGTGGGGCACTGTAAATATCACTTGGTGTGTTATATTAATCTAGAGATGGGTTTGTGTATCGCTGGAAAATATCCTGGAGAGTGATAACAAGGGCAATATGAACGGAAGGAGACAAGCAATGCATTAGGTCAACAATAACCCCTTGCCTGAGAAGGAGTCAGGTTCTTTGGCTAGGCAGGTAGTCAGTTGTTTGGGTCATAACCTCTCCTTGAAAAATCTAGTTTGGACTGAAAAGTATAGGTGAATTTTGTGTCTAAAGCTGAAGTTGTGATCAGTTACATCTATAAGGTACACTACATTATGGAGGAAGGTGTGAGGCAACCCACAAATGTAGCTCTGACAGCTGAGGCCTCGTGTGTACTGACACATCCCCCTGTACAACAAATAGTATGAGAGTTTAGGCTCAGTGCTATATGGAGTATCAGTCACTGGTGAGTATATGGCAGAGGCAAACATGTGTTAGGCTAATGTGGGGGGGTGCCAGTAGGTGTTAGTAGCGGGAAGTTTATATGGATACGTACTGGGAAAATTGATGTCTCTAGCAGTCCAATCTCTCATGCAAGGTGACTGCCAAGGCATATTGGTCCATATGGGGTTCTTTGTGGGCTTCTACACTAATCTTGATTTGTCTCTGGCCATAAGAGGTTTAGTCTTATGTTTAGATTTATGATTCATTGACTAGTTATTTCTTCGAGCCATTTCATTTACTCTCGAGTGTGGTCACTTCTGGTAAGTGGAGGGCGAATTTGGGTGTTTTCCTTCCTTAGGGTAATATCCATACTTGTAGTCTCCAGTAAATCCAGAAAGCCTTCTTGTTGGCCTGAGTCATCATTTTCCATAGTCTTGTTGTATATGTTATAAGCATTATTGCATAGTCCGACAAGCCATAGCAAATGCTTAGTTTCTTATGGAGAGAAGTAAACAATAAAAATCTTTTAAACAATTGGATGGTTTCCTGTATGAAATATTGTGAGGGAAATATTCGTTGGCTTTCATAAAGGATCGGGGCCATGTTTCTTCACTTCCATGACAATCTGGTGAGTTGGTTGGTGTATTTGGAAGCAACCCATCACCTGATGGTCTCTGTCTTATCTGTTGTGCATCTGGGTCTGAGTCTATGGGCCCACTATGGCTCCAAAGGAGTTTTGAATGTCAGGTGTGTGATTTCATGGTGTTCTCTGCAACTGTGGCCATCATCATCCTTGGAACTGCTAGTTTCTTGAGGGTGGTTTCCAATACCGACTGTTGTACCTGCATTTAGACATTTTCCCATTGACTGCCCCTATGGGGAGAAGTTGTGTAGCTAATTTTAACATTGTGGATGGATACGGTAAGAAAAACATCCACTTGTCTATGTCTTTACTTCTCCGGTTCCTTTTTTTCAAGCCATCCTCTCAGAGACCATAAGGCAAGTTATAGTGTGGTCCAGTTCATTCAGGTTTACGTCCTTTGTCTGTTATCATTGCTGGTCAGGCGTGAATTATAATTTCTGATGCCATTTGTCCATGTCTCCCAGTTTGAGTCCATTGGAACTCAGTATCACCTTAATTCTTTGCCTGTTGTTCAGTTTTGAATGGTAGGTGCAGTTCTTCATTAGATGGTGCCCTGAACTGAGTGGTTGAGGTAGTTGAACTCCATTGTATTCAATTCAGAGTCAATATACAGTTTGTAATCTTATTATTTGGTTGAACAGAGGCAAGTCACCTCTCATTTATAAGGACTGCCTTGATTAAGATAGCTTTTCTACATTGTGGTGCAAATGACCCCTGTCATCTAATCGGTTTAGACTTCCCCTTCTTCCCCTTTACTGCCTTTGTCCTGCAGAGATTAGTAGCCCTTTGGACGTGAAGGTGTAGTTGATCGTTTTCCGTTTTAAATTACACTTGTAGACTCATTATAACTCACTTTCAGTATGGGGAGTCAGCATGGTGGAGCATCCGCAGTCCTCTTTCTATTACTATTATATTTGCTGATCTCTATCAGCATGTAAAGGGGCTGCCTGGGAGTGTATGGGGGCACCAAGTCTGACACCGTCACCTGGTGTTTTTCACCCTGGGTGTCTGCACCATCCTTGACTCTTCGTCTTCTAGGCCATGTTGCTCTCCATGGCGAGGCCTCACCACCTTCCTGCATTACATGCCGCCCCATATAGGGCTCCCCCAGCCTCAGAGGCATTTGACCTCTACACCTATTCTGCCTCTATAGTACCAGTAAGTGGTCTGTCTTGAAATTATTGCACTTAACTAAAGATTTTGGAGCAATCCAGTCTTCAAGGGAATTAGTAATCTTAAACACTATGCTTCGTTGTCATCAGAAATGGTATCAACATACCTAAATATACATACAGTTATTGTTAGAAATGGGGTCTCTAGTTGGCAGTGGTTTGCACCCTGTTCAAGTATGGACTCTCACTCTACTCAGGGTAAGGGGATTACACAGCTAAAATAACAACTGCTAACCCCCTTGGTAGCTTGGTACGAGCAGTCAGGCTCATCTCAGAGGCAATATGTAAAGCATTTGTACATACACACACAAGGACACAGTGAAAACAATACAAAAGGACACCACACCAGTTCAGAAAATAACCAATATCTATCTGAATAAACCAAGACCAAAATGACAAACATCTAACATACAAAAGCCAAGATATCACTTTTAAAAGGTTCAAACAAGTTCAGTCAATATGAAACTATGGATGCATCATTTTTAGCACCAAGTACCTGGGATGCATCAAAGATGAAAACAGGTGCAGGGTAGGTAAGGCGCCCGAAAAGCAAAGCAATGCGTCGCTTCCTTACTTCCAGGGGAGGTGATGCGTCGGTTCCTTACTGCCAGTGGAGGTGATGCATTGATTCCTTACTGCAGCGCAGGGGAGGTAATGCATAGCTCTCCGGACAGGTGGCCTCAGCTACTTACTGCTGGACAATGTCAATGAAGAACTTGGCGCACAGGGACGATGTGTTGAGAATCCAGACACACTGTGTCGATATGACAGAACAGGCGCAAAGCCTGTGATGCGTCGACTTCTTCAGCTGCACAGCAGGGCCTCACCAGACTTGGAGCATGCACCATGGAAGTCTGTGACATGGTGCTCAGTACTCGAATTGCGGTGATCATTCAGCTGCATGGCAGGCGCTGCATCAATTCTTTGGCAGCAATGCAGTGGTTTCTCAACCGCATTGCGGTGCTGCATCCGGAAGAAAACAGGTGTTGAGAGTCGATGCGTGGATTTTCTCCTTAGATTTACCAGATTCTAATTCCAAGGGCCCAGAAACTGGATTTAGCACCACTTGGCAAGTCAGTGTTCTCAGCAGAAGAGCCCAGCACTGGCAGGTGAAGTCTTTAATGGCCCTGAGACTTCTTAACAGGAGGCAAGCACACACAAGCTCTTGGAGAACCTTGGTACAGGATGTAGAAAGCAAAGTCCAGTCCTTTTACTCTCAGCAAGGAAGCAGTAAGCCACAAGACAGCACAACAAAGCAACCAGCAGAGTGTCAGATCATTCTACAGCATCTAGCCCTTCTTCCTGGCAGAATGTCCTCTTAGTCCAGAAGTGTTCTAAAGTTCCCTGACCTGGCTTCAGACACACTACAGGGAGGTGGAGACAGCCTTGTGTGAGGATAGGCACAGCTCTATTCAGGTGCCAGTGACAACTCCATCCACCACTCTAGCTATATATCTCTTCCCAATTGGAAGTTACACTTGTAGGAGGTTACAAGGTAGCTCCAATGATAACCTATTGGAGAGATAGTCCTTGCAATAGTGAAATACGAAATTAGTAGTATTTCTCTATCAGGATATGTCAAACACACCAGTACACATGGTACACCTTTCAAATACACTGCACCCTGCCCATAGGGCTACCTTGGGCCTACCCTAGGGGGGTCTTACATGTAGTAAAAGGGAATGTTTGGGTCCAGCAAGTAGTTGCACTTGCCAGGTCGACATGGCAGTTTAAAACTGCCCACACAGACACTGCAGTGGCAGGTCTGAGACCGGTTTGCAGGGCAACTCATGTGGGTGGCACCATCAGCACTGCAGACCCACTAGTAGTACTTGATGTACAGGCCCTGGGCACACACAGTGCCCTTTACTAAGGATTTAACAGTAAATCGGATATGCCACTCATGGATAACTAATTACAGATACAATTTACACCGGGAGCACTTGCACTTAAGCACTGGCCCGCAGTGGTAAAGTGCCCAGTGTCCTAAAACTAGCAAAAATAAAATTAAGCCCACAGTCAAAAACAGGAGGTCAGAAGCAAAAAGCAGAGGAAAAACATGCCAAGGATGCCAGGTGTAACACGTGTCCCCCCCCCCCCAGCTTAAAGTGGGGAGAACTACCGAATCTCATGAGAGTTCTCTCTACTAAGGTGGAAGAACCTGGACAGACCATCAGCGTTGGTGTGTTCTGTGCCAGGGTGGTGTTCCAACCGTAAAGTCAATTTCCTTTAGGGAAATGGACCACCTTAACAGTTTCTCACCCTCATTTGCATTAACCATCTGAGAGGCCTGTGGTCAGTCTGAACCTGGAAATGAGTCCCAAACAAGTAGGTTCTTAGCTGCTTCAGTGCTCAGACCACATCCCTTGGTCCCTTTCAATTGTACTCCACCTCTGTTCCCCGGGGAAGTAGCCTCCTACTATTGAAAGCTACAGGTTGATCTAGGCCCTCTTCATTCAGCTGTGAAAGCACAGCTCTCACACCGAGTTCTGAGGCATCAGTCTGCACCACAAACTCCTTGGAGAAGTCAGAAGCGTTGAGCACGGACAGTTGAGCACGGACACAGTGCACATGGCCTCCTTCAGGGTATCGAAAGTGATTTGACATGCCTAAGTCCAGATCACCTGACATGGCTGCTTCCTTGAAGTCAGCTCTGTCAAGGGAGCAACAATGTTGCCATACCCCTTGACAAATCAGTAGTACTCTGTGAGGTCTAATAAGGCCCTCACCTCTGTCTGAGTCTTGGGGGGTACCCAAACCCAAATTGTGTAGATATAGGGTTATAGGGGTGCCACCTGGCCACTTCCTACCTGGTGTCCCAAGTACACCACAAACCTCTGCCCTATCTGGCACCTATTGGACTTGATAGTGAGGCCTGCCTTTTGCATGTCCATCAAAACTTCCCAGAAGTGGTGCAAGTGGTCCTCCCCGCTGGAGCTGAAAAAAACAATGTCGTCATGGAAGGCGGTATTGAAGTTCTCAAGCGAAGCCAGGATCTGGTTGACCAACCTCTGAAATGTGTCAGGGGCATTCTTAGACCCAAAAGGCATGACCCAGAACTGGTAGTGCTCTTCTGGTGTTGAGAAAGCTGACCTCTCCTGTACCCCCTCTGTCAAGTCAATCTGCCAGAACCCATAAGTTAGATCAAATGTACTGAGGAACTTGGCAGCTTCCATCCGATTAATGAGCTCATACGCTTGGGGATGCGATGCGTGTTGGCCTTAGTAACAGCATTCAGGACACAGTAGTCAAAGCAGAAATCGCAGATCTGGTGTGGCCTCGGGCACAGCAGCTTAGGGAATTAAGACTACTGGGTGGGACAAAACACCACTGGAGGGCTCTGTCACCCTTTAAGCTAACATCTTGGACACCTCCTCCTTGATGCGAGCCTTGACTGTCAGTCAAGCTGTAAATCTTGTGCTTAACAGGCAGACTATCCCCATTATCAATGTAATGAATGCACCAATGGGTGACTTTTGGAGTGGGTCAAAACAGAATGGCAAACTGCCAAAGCAACTGGCAACAGTCACTCTGCTGCTCAGTGTAGGGGAAAGGATCACACCTTATACCAGAGGTCTTCAAACTGTGGGGCGCGCCCCCCTGGGGGTCCGTGGATGGTTTCCAAGGGGTGCGCGAATGCCTCTGCAATTACATGTAAATGAAGATGGCCTTGAACTGCGGCCTTATTTATCTGCTGCATTTCCTGGCTGTCTTCATTTACACGCAGCCCAGAGTGCTGTGAAGGGAGGTCACGGAGTGTCAATAAGATGCCTAAAGGAAAAGAACTAAGTTGCCTAAAGGAAAATAACTAACAGAGCAAACGGATTCACTGAAAAATAAAGTCAAGTTGCATTACGCACCGTCTAACATAGGCTGCTGCAAAATGATGCAGTGTTTGAAATAAAAACACTTTCCTACAAAATATAGCCTTTAATAATAAGTGATCAGACTGTACCTAATGTAAGCATTTTCTGAAGTATAACACCCTTACAATACCTCTAAAAAAATCGTTGTCACTTTGCAGGGCCATTGAAATTATGTGGTGAGAGAGGACCAAATCATGCAACACGGTTGATTAAATTATGCAGGAAGAAAAGGTAAATTATGCAGCATAATCTGACTCATTTTGTGGTTAGCTTTATTTAATTTTTTCATTTTTAGTAATGGTAACTCTGAGGTGAAATATACCTCATTAGTACCAATTTAAGACCCAAATATATCAATAAGCAACTGCAAGATGACCAATCAAACTTTATGAAGGGCATTCTACTGCTCTGGAACACATGTCACCAGCCACGTCTTATATAATTTTTGATCCCTTTGAACTAGAATCACATTTTTTTGTTAAAATCTGCAGATTATGCAACAGATGATGGGTTATGTAACAAAAGCGATAAACCCATAACAATGCAGAAAACACTTCTGTCTCAGAAACGTACAATTCCAGTGGCCCTGGAATTAAGTGACTAATCAATTAACGGCTGGTAAGAGGATGCAGTGTAACAGCCATACTGGCCAACCTTAAAGCTGGGGAACAAGGTTTGAGTCTTGACAGGAGGCTCAAACATCCTGTGATTCTGTAATGCAACTGGTGCTCATGTAAAATGCTCTGATAACTTTGGGTCGAGTATGCACTATTTAAAATGAAAAAAAAGCCTTGTTTCTTCTTTAACTGTTTGCACTACCACCCCACACTTGCTTTCAAGCAGAGGTCCCTCTAAATCAGCACTAACTATTCAGTGGTAGTTGTTTTTGGAAAAGGTAAGTCCAGGGGGTAGCAGGGAGGAAGTCAGCAGGGTCCCATTCAGATACAGCGCTCTGGTCCTCTTGACCCCTGGGACCTCTGAGTAATGGTCCAGGAAAAAGAGGAAAAGAGTGAAATTCATAAATATAGTCAACAAGATGGCCCAGAAGAGAAAGCTCTGTGTGAGGGCTTCATTTTTATGGTTACAAATGGCCAGAGACCGCTTCCTCAGAGAGATACTCCAAGGAAGAGGATGGTCTAGAGGGAGCCTTTTTTATATATAAAAAAGGGTCATCTATTAGTGCAGCAGGTAATGCTGTCAGGTGTGTAAGTGGCCACTGCTGGTCAATTATGGGCGTCTTACCGTGGATGAGTGCCCATTTTCAGTATCAGAGCCCAGGTTACCTTTGCTGCTTTTTAACATAAAGGGGCAGATAGAATCATTGGTACTGCAGGTACTGTGGTACCAGGAACCAGAGGTATGAGGAGCCAGCTGAACCTTAATTATATCAGTTTACTATCCTTCCTTCCTAACATAATGCCCACCCTAGACTTGTCAATGTTGATTTGGGCCTCATTGCAACAGCCCACAGGAGGGGAATAATTAATGCAGTGGATACACGTTTGTTTGGCCTCAGAGAGATAGCAGAGAAGGGTGTGTGGCTAGATAGGAGTCCATGTTTTTAACAAACGGCAGAGGAGACTGCCCTCTTTGCAAGGTGGTAGCTAACATTAGTGAAGCAGGTTCAGCCGCACTGGGGTCCAGGGGTCAGAGGGGCCCACTAAAACACAATTATGACTGTTTTACTTTAAAAATGGTGCATGGAGCTTATTTTTAACATTAGGACCAAGGGCACCATTGCAGATATAGGAAGACCACATGTGAGAGCTCTTTTTTTCTGAAAGGGCCTTATTTAAGATTAAAGTGATGGTCCGGCAAAGTGGCGAAGGGGTATAAGAGGCAGAGGAGATAGCCTGCTACTCAGGACCGAAGTCATCATTTGTGCAGTAAGTGTAGTTGCTTTGAGGTCCAGTAGTGTGAGGGGCTCACAACACCTCAATTATAGGGTGCAGTATTTTGGGGTCAATAACTTTTTGTTTGATTCATTTGCTGTTTTCCAAGTCTCATATTTAGTGTCGTTCATGAGCTATCGAAAAAGTACTCCTGAAATGATTTCATAATCCATGCACCCTACACTCAGCCCTTTCCTTCCCACTCACTCAATCCTTACCGAGAAGTTTTGGAGGAGGGGCTTGACATTAAAACATTTTGCTTAGGGGGGGGCTCAGAGCAAAAAAGTTAGAAGACCTTTGTCTTATACTGACCCATCCTGCTCCTTGGCAGACAGGAGGTCAGGGAGAGGTTAACTCTCCTCTTCCACCCCATTATCAGTAGCCAAGAACATGGTCAACTCAGACCTCTTGAAGTGGGGTTTGAGGCTCAAGGGGTTCCTAGGAGTCTGCAAGTCTACCAGTTAGGTGACATCCCTTTTGCGCTCCTTCACTTCATGTAGGCCAGACCACTTGTCTTGTAGGGTGCAGGGCACTACTGGTTCCTTCACGCACACCCTCTGACCAGAATGGAACTCAACCAGAGTGGTGTTCTGATTGTACCAATGTTTCATGTCCTCCTGGATTGCTTCCGGGTTCCCCTGAGTGAGTTTCCTAAAGCGGGCTGTCCGGTTTCTGAAGGCCAGCATGTAGCTGAATGCATCCTGAGGTGGTTTCCTGGGAGCTTCCTCCCAGCCCTCCTTGATCAAACGTATAGATTCTCTCACAGGGTGCTTGTACAACAGCACAAAGGGGATAAAGACAACCCTCTTCTGAGGTACCTCCTTGTAGTCGAAGAGAAGGCATGACAAGAGGATGCCCCACTTACATCTCATAGGTTCAGACCCACAATAATGCCTTTCAGGGTATGGTTAAATCTCTCAACTAACCCATGACTCTGAGGGTTGTAAGGGGTGGTGAATCTGTAATTCACTCCACACTCTCTCCACATGACCTTCATGCACAGTGACATGAAGTTGGCACCCCGGTCAGATACCACATCCTTGGGGAAACCCACACAGGTAAAGCTCCACATCAGTACTGGGGCAATGACGGGTACCGTAGCTGTCCTAAAAGAGATAGCTTCCGGGTACCGGGTGGCATGGTCCTTCAAGACCAGGATGAACCTGTTGCCCATGGCTGTCTTAGGATCCAGAGGTCCCACAATGTCAAAGTCCACCCACTCGAAAGGGGTGTTCACAACAGGAAATGGTTGCAGGGGAGCCTTACATCTCTCCCCACTCTTTCCACTTGCCTGGCAAGTCTAACAAGACCTACACAATTCAGGTCTAACAGTTATAATTATTTTCTACACATTGTTTGTAGAATATAAATAGTCAATAGGTATTGTTGTATATAAAAGGTCAATGGGTAGGTGCTCCAAAAAGCGGCACAGTGATAGTGAATGGTGAAAAGACAGGAGTGTATAATGGTGTGGTAGTGCAATTTACAAGGGAAAAGAACCAATACAGTATACTGGTAAGCAATTCATTTTTTTAAAGAACGACTCAGGCTTAAAGTACATCTTTCAAACACTATAATGAAATCTAGTCAACAGGTAAATGTGTGGATGTTTCAACCTTCAAACTTATTTCCACAGCGGCTTCTTTATCAGGTAAAAGGTGGCAGCAACCATAAATTGAGTTAACGAAACTGAAACTTTAGTCAGTGGGCCCCCAATGTCAGGACACAGATATTGATGCTGAATGTGTGAGACTGCCTTTGAACCCAGTAAACGTCTTGTGTTTCTGCCCGATACAGTGTTATGGAGTACAATGATTCATTGGCAGTGTTCTAAGGGGAGGATTATTACTCGGTGGATTAACCATGATCCCTTTTGCTGATAAGTACCTCTTTTTGAATCAGTTTAATTTCTGTTCCTCCCCCCCCCCCCCAGTGGGTAGCCATCTCCCTTGCTTTTTGCCCTTTTCGGAAGTGAGGTTCCAAAATGAAGCATAATCCTCCTGCTAATTTGCTATCATCTTTTTCTTTACAATAGTCATGGGATAATTTAGGATAATAATAAATCTCTTGGTTTGAAATGCATTGAGGATAAGTGATATATGGGTTTGATGGGTTGCATTAGAAACATGGATTTTAAAAATTAATGATCGTGGATATTGCAGTAAAACATTAAAAAATGTTTTTTTTCCAAAAAACCTTGAAACTAAAATGTATTGATTTGTTTAAATATTATATATTGAACTTCACATTTACGGTTGTTCCTAATGAGACAACATGCAATTGTATTGATGCAATAATTTAGTCTCTAACTGCAACATACAGAGGAGTGAAAGTCCTTCATTAACACTGTACTTGTATTGAATCTGCAGTTTCAGTTTAAAGTCACCTAATGCTTCCAAAAATGTTTTTATTTCAATGTAGGGACCCTGGGCAGTTGCTGCTACACTAAAAATCTAAAATAGGTTTAAATGCCAGAGAAGTGTCTACTCATGGAGCAATGCATACTTTTTGTCTTACCAACACCAACCATTCAAATTTCAGCTCCTCTAGGCAGCATATCAAGGGCATTACCCATACCATGCACCTGTCAAGGGACCTGAAATGAGCCCTGGAACACCACAGATCATCTTGGTCAAAGCATGAAAAAAATGGGAATATAGTAGAGAGGATGTATGACGTTACAACGCACACTTTTACAACGCATGCACTTACAACGCATTTTTTACAACGCATAATCCATTACAACGCATGACATTACAACGCAGGACACTACAACGCATTTTTAAAAAATACCTTTACAACGCATTTCCATTACAACGCATACTACCTTTACAACGCATACCATTACAACGCATAATATTAAATTACATTTAAGGTAAGTATTAGATAGTATAGGGGTAAAAGTTACTTTTCTAACTCCAGGGGGTGCAACAGTAGGGTAAGTGTTGGATAGTATAGGGGTAAAAATTACTATTCTAACTCCAGGGGGTGCAACAGTAGGGTAAGTGTTGGATAGTATAGGGGTAAAAATTACTATTCTAACTCCAGGGGGTGCAACAGTAGGGTAATTGTTGGATAGTATAGGGGTAAAAATTACTATTCTAACTCCAGGGGGTGCAACAGTAGGGTAAGTGTTGGATAGTATAGGGGTAAAAATTACTATTCTAACTCCAGGGGGTGCAACAGTAGGGTAAGTGTTGGATAGAATAGGGGTAAAAATTACTATTCTAACTCCAGGGGGTGCAACAGTAGGGTAAGTGTTGGATAGTATAGGGGTAAAAATTACTATTCTAACTCCAGGGGGTGCAACAGTAGGGTAAGTGTTGGATAGTATAGGGGTAAAAATTACTATTCTAACTCCAGGGGGTGCAACAGTAGGGTAAG
Organism: Triturus cristatus; assembly: GCF_964204655.1. Taxonomy (NCBI): domain Eukaryota; kingdom Metazoa; phylum Chordata; class Amphibia; order Caudata; family Salamandridae; genus Triturus; species Triturus cristatus. Next base: position 458,431,701 of record NC_140590.1, on the reverse strand, counting down.
TGTTGGATAGAATAGGGGTAAAAATTACTATTCTAACTCCAGGGGGTGCAACAGTAGGGTAAGTGTTGGATAGTATAGGGGTAAAAATTACTATTCTAACTCCAGGGGGTGCAACAGTAGGGTAAGTGTTGGATAGTATAGGGGTAAAAATTACTATTCTAACTCCAGGGGGTGCAACAGTAGGGTAAGTGTTGGATAGTATAGGGGTAAAAATTACTATTCTAACTCCAGGGGGTGCATCAGTAGGGTAAGTGTTGGATAGTGTAGTGTAATATTATGCGTTGTAATGGTATGCGTTGTAATGGTAGTATGCGTTGTAATGGAATGCGTTGTAAAGGTAGTTTTTAAAAATGCGTTGTAGTGTCATGCGTTGTAATGTCATGCGTTGTAATGGATTATGCGTTGTAAAAAATGCGTTGTAAAGGTAGTGCGTTGTAAAAGTTGCGTTGTAAAGGTTGTTCCCCTAGTAGAGAGCAAGGCACTCTGGCACACAGTGCTCCCCTCAATGCACATGGTAATGTGCATTTCTGCTTTCCTGTGGAAGAAAGTAAGGGATGTTAACTCCCCACCTACCCTCCGGGGGGAGAAGGGGAGTTTGTGGGATAAACTAAATTTTTTGTTAAATGAAAAAACAGAAATGAAGTGTTCAGCTGTCCTTTTTAGCACTGGGCATTCATTTCACGTGCCTATGCACGCCACCTGCAATTCAGCTCATCTGGGGGAGCAATTTTGGTATGACTGTTCTGATCATTCGCCTCAGGAGACCTTTAATACTTCCTGGACACCAGGGAACATAATTTGGAAAGTTAATAAAAAAACATAGAAGTGGGGTAGTGAGACAGCTTTCCTAGCACAAGGTCTACCTCTTTATGGTATCTTTCAATCATCTATATTTGACCTCCAATAGGGGAACAGATAGCCTGACTCATTGATCACTGGGGGACATTTATTTACAAAGCAAAAAATAGAAATTCAGTGGTAAACTGGGTTTTGTGGCAAAAATCATGATTCTCTCTTGTATCCTTAAACCATCTGAATTTCAGCATCTCTGATGGAGCAGATCACATGTTTAATCTACTAATTATTCTACCTCTGGACAAGAAAAGTCATACAGACACCAAGAATTAGTTTTTATTAAGTGACAGATAGAAACAGAGGTTTTTAACTGGGAGTCCCATCATAAGGCATCCCTCCAGGTGTGAGTGGGTCTATTTTACTAGATCACAATGGACAAAAAACGTGATCATTGCCATTCCAATTTGAATGACCTTACATTTATGCGAAACCGAATGGGAATGGTTGCTGTATTTAGGCCCGATGTTGGTGATAACCAGGCCAGCAACAAACCCTAGGTCATAGGGTTGGCTTGCACCCAGAGAACCCACTTATCTCAAGTGTTTATGAAAAGTAGAAACCCATGGGTCATTAGGGAAACTTGCAAGGATCCAAACACTTTTCCATTTACCCGAAATGTGAAATAAATGTAATATCAAACTATGGCTCAAGAAACACAATTTTCTCATACTTCCCATAGGCAAATAGCTGAAATATTTGGTTTCAGGATCTGCTGGTACACAAAGATTCCTATCAGCCTCTACCCTTTCTGACAACTTGAGGCCCTGAGGAAATACGAGAGGTATGGCTTGTACAGACCCCACTACTTTATATTACTTGGAATGCTCTGCAAACAATAAACTAAAGTTAAAATATACATTATCCTTCTATTTAGGTGCAAAAAAAACACAATTTGAGGTCAATAGCACATTTTCTACTTTCTTGTGTTCCACATTTATACTAATATAAATGGCACTTCACATGTGTTCCTGTAACTGGTGGGTGTGGCAGGAAAGGATTGAGGGGCTGTTGATAAAGAACCAAAGAAGATCACTTATCACCACCCATAAGCCAAAACAATGCGGAATTGCCTCGTTGCAAAGTGTATCAACAATGGCTAAAGTGTTGCCTTCCCTGTTAATTGTCATTCTGCACTTTTTGAAAAACTTATCATCCATGTGACCTGGAAAGAGTTGCAATACAGCCATGTGATAAAAGTAATTGTTCCTTTTTTAAAACTTGCACTTATTGTGAGTTCAATCAATCAATCAATCAATCAATCAATACATTTGTAGAGCACACAACTCACCTGTGAGGGTCTCTAGGCACTGAGAGGGGGGCGGGGGTGCTGCTACTGCTCGAACAGCCAGGTCTTGAGAAGTCTCCTGAAGGTCAGCAGGTCCTGGGTCTGTCGCATGCGAATGGGGAGGGTGTTCCAGGTCTTAGCGGCGAGGTGGGAGAATGATCTTCTGCCGGCAGTCGCTCGTCGGATGCGGGGGACGGTGGCGAGGGTGAGGCCGGCAGAGCAAAGCTGGCAGTTCGGGGTGTAGAAGGTGAGTCATTCGTTGAGGTATGCTGGTCCGGTGTTGTGGAGTGCTTTGTGAGCGTGGGTAAGGAGCTTGAAGGTGATCCTCATGTTGACGGGGAGCCAGTGCAGGTCATTCGGGTGGGCTGTGATGTGGCTGTAGCGGGGGATGTCGAGGATGAGGCGTGCAGAGGCGTTCTGTATGCGTTGTAGTCGTTTCTGGGGTTTGGCTGAGGTTCCCGCGTAGAGAGCGTTGATTTCAGTCTAAATACCACTAGCTTGCTAGCATTTTCCACTACTATTTCTGCCAGCTACTAGCCGGCTGACAGTAATAGTGCAAAATATGTTAACAAGTAGCAAATGAGTTCAAATGATTTTAATACCCATTATTCCATTCATTTAGTGCATAAGCTAATCCAGGCAAAAACATCAGTGATAGTGTTGCCAGGGAGATTAATTCCCCAATAAACTGCTCATCTATGAAATGGACCACAAATCTACCTTGTGAATTGCATTGTATACACAGTACCTTTGATATCTATTTTCTGCGTTCTTAACCTCTGGAAGGTTTTTTTCAGGACCCATTTAATTTTTCCCTCATTACCTCTATCCACTCACAATTATGATCAAGGGTAGCCCTTGTTGTTTGATCAAGGTGTACATCTGTAGATCTCTCAGTAAAAGAAACCTCACAGCGATCCTATGACTTAAACTGTGTGGGGATTTAAATATTAATCCATCAAGCAACTGGGATTTGAATATGAAATATGTAGGGAGGAAACCTAAAGTATTCCAGCCTTTACTTAATCTTTGCAGTGTACACGGGCTAAGCGATGTATGGTCCAAGCTAAGACCATCAGAATATGGGTTTACATTTTATTCAACCCCACATCAAAAATACGTTAGATTGGATTATTTTTTTGTATTGTCTTCCTTAGAGCAGGAGAGTAAAATTAAATGATACCCCAGATTTCTATCCAATCATAACCCATTCGTTTTGGAGCTGGTAGAGATGTGGCGGACACAAAAGATCTCTTCCTGTACTTTTGAGAGAGCTTTATTGTATAATGACAATTATTCGAAGCATATGAGGGAGTGGGTTCTGGAGTTTTTGAATAGGAATATTGGAACCGCACTTTTAGATACTGTCTGGGATTCCATTAAAGCGTGCATTCGGGGGAAACAATTCAGTTCTCCTTTAATAGGGTGAAGGACGAAAAACATAAAGTACAAGATAGTTATCTGAAGTTAGCAAGAGCAGAAGAAAATCTTGTGCACCAGCTGAGCAGAAGAAAGGGGTAGCATAGGCTCAAAACAAGGGGGAAATAGCCAATGCTACAATAGGGGAAATATTCTCTAAAACATCAGCAGATAACATCTCACTTGGAGAAGATACATGAGAGCAATAAAAAATAGGACATCAATTAGCAATAAGAACTCAACAAGAAAATATTCATAATGAGATCACCAGAATTAGAGATCCTACACATGGTGTGGTATCTGACCCAAATAAGATCCGGGCGGCTTTTCAGAAATATTGCCAGACTTTATTTTGGGATAAATCTGAGTTTTGGGTCTCTCAAAGGCAGGATTTAATTAATTGCTATCTGGAATCTACGTTGTCGGGATTATTGACCAAGGAGGAGCAAGCGCACCTTGACGAGCCCCTGTCCTGGTGAGGATATTTTTGTGGCAATGTCGAGTTTGCCCAAAGGGAAAGCTGAAGGTCCAGATTTTATTCCCAGCAAATTTTATAAGCTCTTTGAAGGATAGATAAAAGATGTTATGATAACTCTGTTCAAATACATTTTTAAGGTGGATGCTCCACCTAAATCGTGGTCATTGGCAAAAATTATTGTTTTTCCCCAAAAAAATAAGCCTGTTCAGAAGCGTGGCTCCTGTTGCCCGATCATACTAATCAATGCTGATTCGAAAATCTATTCAAAAGTTTTAGCCACCCGTTTGTCCCAAGTGATTGATAGAATAGTTTTAGAATGGCAACATGGATTTATCCATGGGAGGGGTCCTATAGACCATATTTGAAGGATTGTTTCTATGTTTGACCCGAAGTAGGTGTCAGAAAATCTTATTGCAGTGATCATGCTGGATGAGGAGAAAGCTTTCGATAGGGTCTCCTGGCACTTTCTCTGGGGTATAATGCGAGGAAAGGGAATAGGCCCTAATTTCATCCGGGAAATTAAAGCTCTAAATGTGGATCCGGTTGCCAGTGTGTGTATTAACGGGGAACTGACCAAGCAATTCAAAATCAGAAGAGAGACACACCAAGGCTGGCCGTGTTCTCCGTTACTACTCGCAATTATTGATCAATTCTTAAAAAGGTTGGATTTAAATTTGATACTACAAGGGCATCTCACTAAAGTTTTGGTTTATGCCGATGACATAGTTGTGGTCAACCCCAATCCTGATCAAGCTATAAAGGCATTGGAAGAAGGTGCTTTGATCTTTGGGATGTTATCAGGTTACTCCTTGAATGAGGAAAAACACAGATCATTATTGAAGAGTATGCAGAACTAGCCAATATCAAAGTGGTTGAGAGGGCATTCTAGTTAGGGGTTACAATAAGGGCTGATCTGGATGAGCTTGTTAATGAAAATGTATCGCCGTTTGCAGAAAAGACCAAGAACACATTGATTAAACTGGATAACCTACATCTTACACTGGCAGGTAGATGTATATATTTAAAATGTATTGTTTCCCTATTATCTTGTATTTTATGAGAGCTATTTCCCTCGTCTTTTCTAATCAATCGCTTAAGAAGTTTGAAAATATATTTTCACAATTTATTTGGGCTGATTCGAAACCAAGAAGATCGGTCAAATTCTTGTCGCTCCCTAAGGAGCATGGGGGGTAGGCTCTTCCTAACCTGAGGTTATATTACTAGGCTACTGCTTTAGCACATTACAACGGTGCTTTTATGGGAACACCCCGGTTGTGAGATGCAGAGGTATTCCTCCCCATATGAGTTACTAATTGGCTTGGAAGCCTGGGGTTATTTATGGTGACAGCAAGATATTGGGTACTACAAAAGGGTTTGGTTTAAGACTCTCCTGACCGCCTATAAAGTTTTGACTCCCATTCGTAGCCTATTGTGTTGAGTCAGGCTAAGCTTTTATACCCCTCTCTTAGGTAATAAGAATTTGCCTGAGATTTTAAATGACCCATATGTGATTAATTGGTTTAAGGTTGGGATTAATAAAATAAGTTTTTTTTATTCATCTTCCGGTATTGTTTCTTGTGATGAACTTAGAATAAAGTTTAATCCCACCCACAGAGAATTTTTTAAGTTTCTTCAAATGAGAAACTTTTTATTGAAGAAAGGGCAGGGTAAGGGGGTTTTTGTAAAAATTAATTTATAGAGAAATTTGCCTTTGTCATTTCCCCCCGAGTAGGTAGTATATATAACTCGTTGAACAATTTTATGTAGGCTGATATGGAGAAATGCTCTGTCAAGTGGCAAACAATGTTGGGTATTACCAATATTGCATTTCATCAAGTCTTTTCAGTTGCACAAAGAGTTTTAATGTCCGCCAATCTTCAGGTTCAATTTAATAAAACTTGCTTTTTCTTATATTATACCCCACACCAAATTGCTAATTCGGACGAAGGCTGCGCCCTATAGAGGGTGGATATTGTACATATGTTTGCAGCCTGTAATTCTCAATCTCTGGTACTAGATCACATTAATGAGTTTTTAAGGAATACATTCCTCCTGGACATAGCTATGACCCCCCCCCCCCTCCCCTAATTTTATTGGGAATACAAAATAATGTTAGTATGGAGGAGGGAGGGGATCTGCTAAGTATTGCACTGGTCATATTTAGGTTATGTATTGCCTCGGCTTGGTTAGACCCAACACCCCCACCCTCTTTTCACCAAATGGCTGGCCAAGCTGTTAACAATTTGTAACTTGGACAAAGCAATATATGCAAGGAAGGGCCTTCGGGCCAGGAAAAAAGGACTGAGAATTTGGAAGCATCTCTCTAATTGGGTTGAGCAGATGAATGTATAAACTGCACATGCACTTTATAGGTCAGGTTGAGATAATATGGGGAGGCGAGGGTGTTGATTTTATACCCAACTAAGTTATCTTCGTATTTAAAAACAGGACGTCAAATAATGGATTGTATTGAGATGGTGATGCTAAGAGCATAACTTATTGAAAAGCTTGTGTATTTTTTTTTCCTTTTTAGACTTTGCTATAATTGTATTGTTGAAATTCGTGGCTGGTCGATCCCTTATCTTATTTCTGTAAAAGCACTGTGTGGGGCAGGGTGGGGGTGGACAAGGGTAATGGAATAAAATTGGAAATTAAAAAGCTTTGATAAAGATTTTTTTTAAACAGTGTTGGTGCTGGCAAAAGTAAATAAGACAATAGGTCTCTCTAAGTGATTAGTATGAACAATTAAAAAACATACCATACAAAAAGAAATTATGGTATTTGAATATGAAAATGTAAGAAAAACTGGCTTTTAAGAAAATGTTAAACAGTGAGCTAATCGTAATTAAGCCCAGTGAACAATTGTGATTATGGGCGCAGTAAAGAATATACATAGAGATTCAAGATACCTGAATGATAACATACATAAAATTCCACATTAGAACAATTAATATTCTAATATTAAGAAAACACAGGAAGAAGCAGTGGAGAAGGAATAGATAATAGAACAATGCAAAGGATTCTTAAACCGTGTCATCTGGTCATGCAAGATTTTTATATGCCACAAAGTACACAATAACTAATTATTTCTACAATTCCTTGTACAACAAGCAAGCTCTTGAGTTAGAGGTGATACAAATATTTGGAAAAGATAGAATTTGTAGACATTTACGAAGAAGATGTAACCTTATGTATTTTTTTCTTATACAAAGCTATTCCTCATGTATACAGCACACATAATATATAGAAACTAAACTTTTGCACTTTAATTGCTACATGCAATCTGATATCATAAATACTTCAGAATGCACAATATCTTAATCTGCAATAATTTATCTGCAAAAGTATGGAATTATGATGGTTCTCAAGTGGCCCTGATGTAAGCACATATTTTCATAAACAAATTTGAGATTAACATCCAGTTACTTTCATGATTGGTTTTGTTAATTGTTTAATTTCACAAAGCATGTGATATTCTATCATGGGCCCGATTTCACAAACTGTTTCTCAGTGGTAAAGCTCAACCATAAAGAAACACTGTATTGACAATTGAATGACACTTCCCAAATATAAAATGTGTGACTGAAGATTTAGCATCATATACCCTTGGTAAGCTATTTATGAGGCTCACAAAAAAATTAATTGTCAATACTCTGTAGCACTAAATGGTTCTGATGTTCAACAGAGCACACAATCGTTATCATTCATTCTGTAATGCACTCTGTCCTACTAGCTACCTCATATTCACTGGGGAGGTCTAATGTTTAATTAATGTGCTCCCTGGCTCCAATTGTCACCTCACAACAACGCCAAAGTAATATAAAAGTTAAGCTCAGCTGAACTCAGTCAAACAGTCCAGAGTAGGGACCACTCTCATGGCAAATATGGGTAGGTTTTTCTTAAATCACAAATATATATTTTTTAATTGTTTTACATTATATTGTGAATTGTAAACCAGGCCTGATAGACATCAGAACACTGTGCCCCTGTAGTAGACTAGCAGTAGTTCAATAGAATTATAGTCAAGAAGAGTACAATTTATCAAAATGAGCGCAGCACAGCGATTTAGCTTCAATAGTTGTAGGGAATTTAATAATACAAGGTGCTCACAACAAGGGAGTAATGACAACAATCAGGCAGTGGTAAAGTTCAAACAAATTAGTCCAAGAGTTTAGTTGCAAGCCTTTCTTTAAAACACTCACATAGTAGATTGTAATTAGAAAAATCAGCACAGTGCATAGACTGAGAGAATGTTCCAATGCTTTTCAGTAAAATAACGAATTATAATAAATATGAGCATCTTTGGACCTTGTGGAACCCATTTGCAAGAACCTAGTGTAAGAAATTGTTAGGAAAAGTCACTAAATTAACCTAAGCTTAACCACCTAGTACCTTGGCACAAAAGAAGTCAGGATTAACTTGAAGGCAATCTTTAGAGTATTTATGCAGCACTCAAACACCCATAAAGTGAATACACAACACAAGAAAAATCCCAGTTTAAAATGTTTGTAAACATTTTGAAAATCTGACATCACCATTAAAGAGGATTTTAAATTACAATTCATTTGAGCATAAACAGCATATCTCTATCTGTTCCCTATCTGATGTTAGCTCCTATTATATATAATAAGTTAACTCAGTGTTAGTGAAAGGGAGAGATAGGCCTTGCAGCAGTGAAAATACTTTAGGGGGTTTTGGCTGCCAGGACATCTATGACTTAAATACACTTGCCCTACTGTATAAATTCAATGTAGCCTACCATATGAGCCTTTAGGATCCACCATAGTCGTGACATATAAGTATTAAAAAAGAAGGGATAGACCTGGCACAAAGTCTGTTTTGCCAGGTCAAAATTGCGGTTTAAAACTGGCCTCCAGGCTACAGTGGCAGGCCTGAGACATGGTATAAAAGGCTACTTTAGTGGGTGGCACAATGAGTTCTGCACACCCACTAGTAGCATTCAATTTACAGGCCCTGGGTACAGGTAGTACCACTTAAAAGGGACTTGCAAGTAAATTAAATGTGCTGTTTAGGTTTAGGCAAGTTTTACCATGTTTAAGAGAGAGAACACAGGCACTTTAATACTGGTTAACAAGAGTAACAGGGTCAGAGTCCTAATGCCAACAAAAATGAGTTTAGCAATAATTAGCGGGTGAAGACAAAATGTTCAGGAGGATACCATGCCAAGGATGTCAGGCCTAACAGTTAGCAACAAGGAAACATACTTGTAAGTTCTCTTGGACATGTATGACTCATGTAAGTAAGAAGGTTGTGAGTTAAATCTTGAGGATAGTGATAGTAGGTGTCATCTAAATAACAATAGTATGACAGTCCCAGAGTTTTGGAGCAGCTCTGAGACCACTAACCATGACTTGAATTGAAAGTTCCTCAGGAGACTTGGATGAGAAGCTCTTTCCCAGCCCCTCAGCTGAATCCCAAGTATTTCACACATAGCTTTCAATCAGCAGCAGCCTCAACACTGCATGATAACATCACAGTCTCTCTGAGGCTCTATCAGGCACTAGAATGTTTGCTGAGTGAAGCCACACAACCTTTATGCAGACAGATGCCAGTAAGCTGCAAACATCAAAACTTGGAATTTAAATCAACGTTGGAGCTTTGTCCCTCAACAAACCAATTTCACTTCTTCCAGGTAGTTCCCAAGATCTTTTAGTGGTTACACCAGCAACTGGAATATTTGTGCCAATGTTATCCAATGCTGAAAGCCATATTTTAGACATAATACAATCACAAAGTTAACATTGTGATTTCTAGTGAATTGTAAGGAAAAGGGGAGTCAAAACCGTGTTCCCCCTTCTCCTATAATTCCCAAGGAAATATGTGAATGGTTTCCAGTGGTCACAAAACATTGAGGTTTTACTGACTACCCTTTTCAGTTAATAAATATTTGCCCAGTGGAATCTGTTGGTGAGGGACAGCTTGCAAGGAGGAAGTGAGTAGAAGATGTGGGAATCAGGGACGCAACCAGTACTGTCTGCTTCCTCTGATCACCTTTTTGTAATGTGCACTATTTCAAGGTAATTCACCCCTTTCCTCTTCAGGGATATGCATCACAATATCAGCAATTTGTGAATGTGAATGCAGAAACTGAGTTCTGGTATCACTTTATCTCTGCATTCTCAGATGTGCAAAGCATTTTCTAAATGCATTTTGCCTCATGTTTTTTAATGAGGTACACTGTCTTAAAGTGCTGGAAAAAAATGAACAAATTGTTCTGTGCTAGGTTAATACATGCTGTAGAGTGCATTCATTTGGCAGCTCGGCTTCGCCGGCATTGCACAAAAGCAGCTTTTTAATGCCTCTTTTTTTTTTGTGTGTCTCATTTTGCCATATTTCTTACCAGGTTAAGCTCTACACCCTCTAGGTCTTATTGAAGGGAGCCAGACCGTTGACCTTAAGAGGGATAAGAAGAGTGCTGGCCCGCAAGCATACTACTGTCTCCACTTCTATCTCCTTAACGACTGAAACTGCAGAAGGATAGGAGATGACGTGGCCAACAGTATAGGTCGGGCTCATGTTTCCTTCTGTCTCCACCTTAACAACGGAGCCCAGATTTTTTCCCTGCTTCTTGGATCACATGCCATATCAGATATATAAATAAAGTTCTTAAGGTATTCAGAGAAGAGTGGATAATGTTCAGATTTCCATAACTTGCATATCTCACGCCTTGCCAATAGGATTATATAAAACAGAAACTTGATTTGATTGTTGTAATTAAGGTAAGCACAGGCTTACCTTAATTCGAGTCCCAATAATATCTTCCACAAAGTCACATATTGAGTTCCAAAATGGTGCTATTACTGCACATGACATAAATAAGTGTATATCGTCGGCAGCTACTAACATACATCTAGGGCAAGTGTAGATGTTACCGGTAATTTTGGAAAGCTTAGCTGGGAACCAGTAAACCCTTTAAGTAGAGAATAAGTGATTTTGTTTAAGTGATGCTGGCATTACTACTTGTCTTAAGATGCTAAAAGAATTACTCCATATTTGTGTCAAATCTTCACCATTAAACTCTTCACCCAAAAGTTTTTGAATTTCAGTCTCGATCTTCACATCCATCTCCAAAAAGGCCCAATACCAAAAAGATGTTTCCTTTTCCCACCACCCAGTTCTCATCATTTGATCAAATTTAGATTCCTCTTCCTCTGTCCACTCTTGCTTTGCCCACCAGGAACTCAATTGATAGTATTTGAACCTAGTTAACATACCGTTAGTACAGTTGGATAAAGCTTCCCAACTCATCAAACTTATGCCTTCCTTAAGGTCTGCCCAATAGCTAATCCCACCAGATTTCAAAGGCTGACTTAGCTGGTCCCTCAAGCACTCTGGGGTGCCTGGCGAGTCCCAAATTGGAAACCCATGATGAATAATATGGAACTCTCAAGGTTTTGCATACATATATCCATGTATATAATGCTGCCGTGAAAATCTTGAGCCTCACCTTTTAAAAAAAACTTTGGATTTCCTTATTTAAAAAGAAAGTGAGTCTGAGCTTGCGGAACATCCATTAACATCGCCTCAAAGAGAAGACCAATCATTGTTTTATCAGTCCTACAAGCATGCGAACATTCTTAAATTGAATAGCATAGCAGTAAACCAATATATCCGGTAATGCCAAGCCACTGATTTCAAGCCTCCTACACAGCTTTCTCCATGAAATTTTAGGGCTCTTTAATGTCCAAATAAAACTTCCTATATTTCCCTGAAGATTCGCTATAGCCTTTTTTTGAAAGACCAATGAGTATTAAAAAGAAATGTAACCTTTGGAAGTATAATCATTTTATAAGATTTACCCTCTCATAGATATTCAGAGGTAGATTCGCCCATTTAGAGAGTAATTCAGTTACTTCCTGACTCACTTACTGTTGTAATATCCTCAAATTTCTGAGGTATTAAAACTCCCAAGTACCGTATTTGAGTTTTCACCCCATAGTTTACCATATCCTGATTCCAGACCATAATCTCGGTTTTTCCTATGTTTACTTTATACCCAGAAATTACACCAAACCTCTCTGCCTTCCTCATTAGGTTGGGGATTGCGTCTTGCGGGTTTGTCGTATACAGCAACAGATCATCTGCAATTAATGCTACTTTAACTTCTAAATCCTGTGTTTTAAAAGGGAAAATATCAGTATCTATCCTAATCAAATTGGCTAGTGGCTCATATTAAAAAGAAGAGGGACAGAAGGCATCCCTGCCTAGTCCCTCTAAAAATTTCGAACCAGTCGGACAGCCCCCATTCATATCAACACCCTAGCTTTAGGACCACAATGTAAATTATTTACTGCCCTAACCAAATTATGTGGAAAACCGAAGCATAACAAGACCTCCCAGAGATAAGGCCAATGTACCTGATCAAATGCTTTGGCAGCATCACAGCCACTATAGTTAAAGGTAACTTCTGAGCCACCGCAATATCCATAACTCCCAGTAACTGAATAGTTAATTCATTTAACTGCCTCCCTAGTATGAAGCCTCTTTGGTTAGGATGAATAACCTCATGTACTACCTCAGCTACCCGAGATGCTATGATTCTGGAAAAGATCTTATAATCCGTATTCAATAAGGATATCGGTCTATATGAATCCACCCTCTGTGGATCCTTATTTGGTTTCAGAATCAGAGTGACTGTAGCCTCTAATCACAAATTAGGAACTTTCTTTCCACTTATATATATTTCATTAAATAAAGATTGCAGGTCAGGGGTTACTGTATCGATGATACCAAGAAAAACCTCAATTGGTAGAACATCTGGTCCTGCAGCCTTTCCCTTAACCAATTTCTTGCACTGAGCCCTTATCTCCTCCTCCTTAATCTCTCCTTCTAAAGCTTTCTGTTGTTCTGTGGTTAACCGTGGAAGTGTATCGTCAGTCCCAGCCACTCCTTTATCTCTTTTTTGCCTGGTTTAATATCATCTCTACACAGATCTCTCATGAAGCTACAGGCTTCCTCACATATGTCTGAGTTAGTTATCAATAACTCCCCAGCTTCTCTACTAATTTACTCCCGAATTGTGTTCCTAGCCCTATCTGCCTTTGCCTTCCAGGCTAGTAATGATCCACATTTTTCTACATAGGAGAAATGCTGGAGTTTACTCGCCTTCCACCTATCCAATGACTTTTTATCCAGCTGTGCCTGGAACGCCACTTGTAGTCCCTCCAACTCCTTACTCAGACTTTGAACTGTTTTTTATCTTCTAGATGACATTTGTCTATTACCACCAACATCCAAACTTTCTCTTTAACTTTTAAGATGCTTTTTCTTAATGCAATACTTCTATAGAAGTATTGCTGCAACTTTCATTACTAGCTAAGATCATATGCTCATGTAGCCATTATATTGTTTACATTAAGATGCCATGATCGGACTACCATACTAAAGAACTGTTTCCAATGATGTCCCTTTTCATAGACATTATTTGTAATATAATTATAGTAATATCATAATAGTCCTTCCTGCCGTCCTTGTTTATTTGTTTATATAAAGTTTTTATAACTCTGTCACCAACCGGCATCCTGGCGCTAGCCAACCCAGTTGGAGGTGATACATGAGAAAAGGAAGGGACCATAGGACAGAACAAGACTCAATGTTACGTGGAAGGGACAGCTCAGTACAGTTATTTAGGAAACTGCCAGGTCTTGAGCACTTCCTTAAACTTTGACAAGTCATTCATAGCTCTTAGAGAGGAAGGGAATTTCATCCTGCCACCAGGCCTTCATTTCCTAAACTTGGTCTCACAGTACAAGTTAGCAGATGCAGAACAAAGAGATCTGTTAAGCACATATCTTCTCAGCCTCTTTGCAAGGGTACAGGGCCTAGCCCATGAAAGGCTTTATAGGCCAGGCAAAGAGATTTAAACTGGATTCCCTGCTTAAGTGGCAGCCAATGAAGCTCCTGTATAGCCAAAGGAGCGGGGCACTCCGAGATCTGTTCAAAGCAAGTTTAGCGGCTGCAATCAACACACTTGACAGGGGACGCAAGAGATAATCAGGTGCATCCAAAAGAAGAGCATTGCAGTAGTCCAAACACCTATGGACAACACTACAGACAACCAAGGCCCAAGCTGAAGGTGGAAGCAACGGTAAGATCTTGAGGAGCGTTTTCAAAAGCACAAAGCAAGTTGCTGTCATTTTATTTACAGGGCTTTCCACGTTAAGTTTATTTATCACAGGTGACTCCCAGATTCTGAACTGTGCTGACAGGGGCGACAGGCCCCTTGATCAATCCAGGCCAGACATTGGGGGGGGTAGAGCCTCCAGAATTGTGTGAGCGGCACAACAGAGTATCTCTGTCTTACCCCGTTAAACATCAGTAAATTGAGCCTGAGCCACTGAGTAATGTCACCCATGCAATCCTGTAGAGAGGAGAGTTCCTGGTTGCCAGTTAGAGATACAATAAGCTGAGTGTCATCACCATAGTTGAACAGGGTCACTTTATTGGACTTAATAAGTCTAATCATCGGAGACATATAGATGTTAAATAAAATTAGGTTGACGGCAGAGCCCTGTGGTACTCTCTGATTCGTAGCCCTGACCTGGGAACGATAAGGGTGAAGAGCCACTGCTTGACTTCTATTCTGGAAAAATGAATGGAACCATTGCAAAGCAGTTCCACACACCCCAATGGACTCTAGTCGAGCTAAAAGAATGGCATGACACACAGTGTCAAAAGCGGCCGATAAGGTCTAATAGAATCAGTGCAGCTGAATGCCCTTCATTGACTTGCATCCTTAAATCGTCCATGTCCGTTATCTAAGCTGATTCAGTGCCAAGCCCAGGCCTAAATCAAAATTGTTCTACCTCCAAGTAGTTGTTATTGTCTAGATAATAAACTAGGAGCCTACTGAAATAGCATTCCACAACTTTCAGCGGGAAGGGCAGAAGAGAAATGGGTCTGTTGTTACTCCTAACAGCTAAATCAAGAGATGACTTTTTCAAAATAGGCATAACTATGGCATTTTTCCATGCAAGTACCACTGTGCCCGATTGCAGGAAATGATTGCAAATTAACCGTAACATGGAAAACAAGGTTTCCACATGTTCCTTCCAGAGTCTAACTGAGAGGACATCCATGTGTGAGCCTCACGAAATAGCCATGGCTATGTAATGAAAACCTTCCATAGACGAAGCATCAAAGCTGTCTAGCTTGCCTATCGCTGATTGGGACACCACATTGGATGACATTACCTGTAAACTGTTAATCTGATCTTCGAGGGATGTCTTTGCCAAGATAGAAGAGTTTATACCTCCTAAAACTGTAGTTCTCTTATCCTCAAAATACTTTGCCAGGAATGTTGTCCTCTTCCTACAGTATGTCATCTCCTTTCAAGCTGTTTGCATTGCTGTTTGAGCATCCTCAGGTGCTCATTAAACCAAGGGGCGGCGATTTTATGGGCAGATTTTATTTCCTTCAAACCAATAAGTTGGTCTAAGATGTCAGAGATAAAACTTTCTGAAAAGGAGAACTTGTCTTCCACAGAGCACCCTGTAGCCTCACTCAAAAAAGAGAGTGAAGCAATGTTCCCAAAACAGGGCCCCTTAAGTATATTCCAGGCTCTACCAAAATGGTTTCTAACACAATTTCCTTTAGCTTTGCAAGCCCTTCTGCCTAGAAGTGAAAATACCACTAAAGAGCAGCAGCAAGGTGTAATGTTATTGTTATTCACAGTCACTAGTCCAGCAATGGAAAAGATGAGGTCAATAGTATGGCCTCCCTCATGGGTTGATGCATGCAGAAGTTGATCCAATCCCCAGGTGCTACACAAATCTAACAGGTCTCTCAAAGTTGGGGTGGGGTCTGGGTCCACCCAGAAATTAAAATCACCCAGTATAACAAAGTTTGAACGAGTTAGCATCATATTGCTGAATATATCTAGAAGAGCTGGGAGGTATGAACAGGGAGGCCCTTGAGGACGACAACATAAGATTCCGGAACAGAGACAGCTTATCCAATCCCTAAGAGAGAACCCTAATAAATCAGGCCCAACCAGGTCATCAAGATTAAGTGGAACACAGTTCCACTTCTATTTGAAAGTAGTTCCCACACCCCATCCATCCTGTCCTTTCAGAATATTAAACTGCCATATCAGCATATCAGGAGAG
Organism: Triturus cristatus; assembly: GCF_964204655.1. Classification (NCBI taxonomy): domain Eukaryota; kingdom Metazoa; phylum Chordata; class Amphibia; order Caudata; family Salamandridae; genus Triturus; species Triturus cristatus. Next base: position 458,415,536 of record NC_140590.1, on the reverse strand, counting down.
ATCCAAGTTTCCATAATAAAAAGCATATCTAAGCTATAGCTACTCAGTAGCACCCCAATTTCTATTAAAAATTTGGCTAAAGACTTCTTATTAAGCAATCCACATATTAATGTTGTACCTGGAGGGCCTGAGATTTCGACCCAGGGGTGTTAGACTTAACTTCCTGTAGTAGAGCTACCCCAGCCGGGGCCAATCGCTCACCAATATCTAGTAGAAAGTCTCTGGAATATCCGCAAATGGGCTGCACCGGCTACCCGTACACCATTTAAGTTTTGAACAGTATCGCTGGTGCAGTGTGTGGCCGGTTCATGGATGGGTGCAGATGGCTTGCCTTGGGTGCGGTCATGCTTGCATTGGCCTTTTCTCATCAAAAACAAATGACTAGACCCTCAACCAAAACGGCAGAAAGAGGTTAACATGCTGTAACCCGTGGTGCACCACTCTGCTCAAGAAAACCAGCCTCACCGTATCAAAAGAGGTAGGCAGATGAATAACAAAAAAGAACCAACTCAATCAAAATTAAAACTCTTTAAATATTGAAGCCCTTTTCGGAACACACACTCCCCTGAAAAAAATGGTGAATCACTTTTCACAAACACACCCTCCCCCGATTTTGTTGATTGACTTACTGCCCTTAAGGATCTCTGTTGTCGTTTATAGACTCATGTCATTACATCATGTCACATTATTGGTTTTGGATTGTAGATATGTATTAGATTAGATATTATACAGTAATGCATTTACCTTCCCATGCTTGAGTAGTGTTCTGGGGGTCTTGTGAAATGAGTCTTTATCATTGGCAGTGAGTGGCTCCTACATAATATTAGATATTTTTCTCACATTCTGTTTCTCTTACTTTGCCTTTTGGGACAAAGATGTTCCGACTGGGTTATTACAACATGAAACTTGTTTCTCAAATGTAGTCATACTATTTATATTCCAAGTCAGTAAAGATGCTATGTAAGTGTTCAACTTATTTCATGCCAACATACATGGGATTGAGTAAGTAAGCTTGCGTAGCACTCTATCATGGTCAATCCTTTTCATGCATCCTCTTGGAATTCTGAGGCTGCAGGAAGGCAGCATGGAGAATAGGCAATGAGGTTATAGCGTAGTCTCCAACAAAGTGCTAGAATCCATGGTGCCAGTCATCTTTGCATGAAAATAAGGAAAGAATGTGTCAAATTTTCAGGGTTGCCTACATCAAGCCAACAGCCACTTTTTGGGTTAAAACATAAGGATTGTTAACCGAAATGTTCTTGACATGCTGTGGTTAAGACTGTTGAAGGAGATAGTAGGGTAGACAGTTGGGGCTGGACCAGCTACTCACTGATGTACTTAGCTCTAGCATTAAAAGGTCTTACATGGGCCAACAGATACCCAATAAAGAAAGCAGTAACTCTCAGTTCTCTTTCTATTTTTTACGCCCTTGATTAATCCTGCTGTGATAAATTGGGTTGTTGGTTGAGGGGGGTGAGACCCTACTCAAGCAACAGAAACAATCCTCATTAGGGTGAACCATAAAAAGTCACTAATTAAACCTGTGCTTAATACTCTTGTAGCTTGGCACAGACGCAGTCAGGATTAACATAGAGGCAATGTGTAAAGCATTTATGCAGCAATTAAACAGTGATATAGTGAAAAAACTACCAAAGAAAACTCCTACACTAGTTTAGAAAAATAGAGTAAAATGTAAGACATTGTTTGACAACAAAACAACAAAAATCCAATCAGTAGAACCAGAGTTATGAATTTTTAAGGTTTAAAGTAAAATGTAGCGCCTAAAAGATTAAAACACCAACTGCGGGCATCTAGTCATGCAAGACTGGGGCAAAGTGATAAGCTATAGCATGGTTTTAATACACAAAATGGATTGAGCACAGTCTCCTCTCACTTTCTGACTTGGAAGAAGTTTTGAGGAAAAATGTCTGAGAAGGTTAGGTTGAGCAGGGCAAGGCAGCCAACAGATGTCGAAGGATGAGGCATCATCCTAGGCGAGCGGATGGACGAAGTCACAGTGAAGATTTTTACATTCATATTTAAGGCCTGATTTAGATTTTGGCAGATCTGGTCCCGTCTTTACTTTTCTGTTGGTGAATAAATGCGCCTGCTAGGCAGTCTATCCGCTCAATCTAGATGCTGGCGGGTCTATGGACGATAGTCTGTCTGAGTCCCCCCCGTCTCTGCTGGAATTTTCCTCCTGCATCATAGGCATCATAGGCAAAAGCAGCTGTCGGAGGGAGTTCAGCCAATCTTTCCTCCCTGCCAATCACAATGTGCCACCCAGTTGGTGGTTACAAAGAGATATAAGGTAGAAACGTGCACTTTTTTCTTTTCTCCACTTCCGTTTCCATCATAAACCCGATTATCCAAGTCTTTCCTTTGCTGCTGCTACTTGACCAAAAAGCAAATCAACCCTGTCATTGCTGTAATTGAAGGTAAACTTCTCTTTTATTTGTTTTCTTTTTGTCTGTTTACATTTGCTCTAGACTCGTGCATTTTTAAATTTCTTTTACAAGCAATTTTTCCAAATGTGTAATAGGTGTGTATTGCTGTTGTTTAAGAAATTTAAAGAAACACACCTGTATTAATTTTTTGTTATTTCTTTTAAATTTAGAGCAAGCTTCCTACATGATAATGGACAATTATACAAAATTTGACATTATTCATATTTCATAATGTGCTCACACAGGCGTGTTTGAATATTTTTAATAAACTATCAAATTATAAACATAGGCATTACACATTTTTTGAATAAAAAAAATATATAATTTAGTAATCGCACTTGACAAGGTAAAACACTTTTTTTAATAAGTGTAAAATCAATGTTAGCTCTAAACTTAAATCATTTTATTTATTTATGTAACATTTACCGTTGTCTACTGCATTTTCTGTATTTTGTTAAATGTTAATATTCTTTTTTTAAGGTGTAATTAGGCTATCCTGTTTTAGGTTTAAGCCTATAATAACTGATAAAACACCACCGAAAGGAAAATAGCCTTCACCAGTATAAACATATAAACACTGAAAAAACATCTGCACCACCGCAAACTGAATGCCATTCAAAGTAAGGAAAAAAAGAGTGAAAGAGTAATTTCCCTTTCTTCCTGAAGGGACTAATACAGTGTAACTTTGTTATACAAGGTAGCAGCAAGAAAGACTGAGCTAACTTTAGTTTGCTTTAGTTTTATTGTTTAGTGATGTCACTAATATATTGTTTCTTCTTTGTTTTGTTTTTTTTCAATTTTGTGGTCTTTGGTCTAATGATGCAGGATTTAGAAGCGTTTTTTAGGTCTTATTTAATTATTTTATCAACTGCAGAGAATCAGGAAATATCAAAATCATATTTGATGTGATAGTTACTTTTGATTCTTTCACTGATACGTAAAATGGTTGGTTTCATGAGAATCTTCCCAAATATGTACCATCACTTTTACTCACAGACAGAGACTGGGTGAAACCCTTTTATACATCAGCCTGCTTTTCTAGTGATTCATTATTGATAGTAGGTGAATCGTCTAACACCCCAGGCTTTAAATATTAAATGCAAGGTGTAGTGATGAGTATATATGAAAATAGTGCTGTCACCAAGCATCTGAGAAAGTGGTGATAACACAACATCGGACTTTTGGTAAACATGGAACGTAGTGTCACTTGGAATGCTGGTGCAAAAAGTTCTTACCAAGTTCAGCAAAGATTGGAGTGATATTGTTTACATTTGAAGTGATTCAGCTACGTCTATAAAAAAGTTGTGTGATGACCTGTCAAAATCGATATGTGAGCTGAAGTGCTTCCCTGTAAGACATTCTTGGCACTTGCTAGGTGGGATGCTGAAAGCATGCATATTTACAGCCTTCAGAGTTAATGGGGAATGCTATTGACTTTGTAGTCCATTCTAGTGCACTGTTTCATTAAGCTTGGGAACTAAAACGCAAATATTTCTCATTGTTTGCTTTGTGTGGCATCAATGAAAGAGTCATCCCAACTGTGTCATTTAGCTGGGGGTTCTCACCCCTAGGGGCCATGAATGCTATATTATCCATGAGGAAAGAAATGTGAGGATTTTCGGTTGCATATTGATATTGATGGGAAAAAACATACACTTTACTGCGTTCTTAGATTTTTGCAGGAAAATATGACTGCTGTAGTGGACATAATCAAAAAACTACAGTCTGAAAACACCCTTATCTACCAAGTGTTAGTGTAATTGGTGTAAATGTGAAACATCTCCTTGAGAGTAGGCATGGCAACACTTTTAGTGACTTTGGTGCTGAAGCATGTTCCATCTTAGAATGCTTGCCACTTCGTAAACAAAGAAATGTGGAGGTGCGATTCAGGACATTTTATTTTACAATGCATGAGAAAGGGCTTGTAATAATGCATAGAAATGTCCCTTCACCAACCATGGAATTTGAAGTCAATGAAGCCTCACTGTGGTACTCTGCACAAGTTCTAGATCCCTTCCATGAAGGAACATTTTCTAAGGACTTTGAAAGGTACTGCCTAATTTTTGACCACTTCAATAACTCTTAGGGCAAATGCGCCCAGTTCAATGCATATGTTGCAGAACCTGTCCCAGAGAATCCCAATCTTAAGGTGCACCAGCATAGGCATGGAAAGCTTAATCAGTGGCCAGAGTTAGCAAATAGTGTGCTTGCTGTTTTTTGGCATTGCCAGTCTCAAGTGCCAATGTTGGGAGGGCCTTTTCACAAAAAAAGTTTACATGGGAAGGAAAGAGCAAGTGCGCATGACAAAAGACTCACTGACGAAGTATTGTATGGTGTACTACAATAAGTTTGATATGTAAAAATGTATTTGAACCTCATATACAATGTACGTACACTGTCTATATACCATGCGCTATCAGTACAGAAAGCAAGCAATAATAAAAGCAAAATGTTCCATAAACACCAGAAAAACACTGTTTCTGTTATTTTTAATGGCACAGAAGATGTGTAACCACTGATAACCACTGGTTTTTAAGGTGTTGAAATCACTGCACAACACTGAAAAAACCACACCAGAATTGACCAAAAATAGAAACTGAAAACAGGAAAGCCTAGGTGTAATGTATATGTGTTTATTTTTTCACTGATTAACTTAAAATAAACACGCTTGTTTTAACACTTAAAAGAAAAATTGTCATTCTTTTTTTGTGTAAGTGTCCATTATCATGATGAATGCTTGCATCAAAATCTTAATGTCCATTCCATTCCATATTTTTTTTTACTAATGTTTGGACTTTACAAATATGTCGTTTAGAAAAACGTTTATATTTTCTGTCATAAATATAAGTAAGAATATGTATTTCACATTTTCATCATTAACATTTTTAATATTTATTCATAAATGAGATACTTCTCTCATTAACTTTTATTGAACAAAAAGGTTTCCCATAGTAGCACCCTCTGGCTTCGTTACCCATAACTTGCCTCCTAAACATAGTCCAAAGGGCAACCTCCTCAGGAAGGGCGCAGAGCAGGCACCTCAAGGAGTTTTCTTGGGTGGGGGGGGTTTAGATTTGGTAGGGGCTGTGGACAGATAAGAGGTGAATTCGGAAGGAGGAGTAAGGGTAGGAGGAGTGGTAGAGGATTGGCTTGTGGAGGCAGAGGGAGCTGGAGTGGGTCATGTGCTTGTGTCTGTATGTTTGGCAGGTGTATGTGGGTCTGGTATTTGTTGTGTATGTTTGGATGCATGTTTTTTGGCTAGTGCTTGATATTTTGGTGAGTGTTTGTGTTTGCTTTTGGCTGGTGTTGTTTTGTTTGTAGGTGTTCCTTTTTGGGAGTGTGTTTGTTTTGATGGGTGTCTTGGTGTGGTTATGGGTGTGGTGGTGGCTGTAAGTGTGGTTGTGGTGTGTGTGAGTGTTGTGATGCTTGTGGGTATGTTGGTGGTTGTGGGTGTGGTGGTGGCTGTTGGTGTGATGGTAGTTGTGGTGGTTGTGGGTGTGGTATCAATAGTGTGTGTATTTTGTTTGTGGGTTTGTTTGTATCTGTTTGTGTGTTTGAGTTTATGTGTGTGTGTGATTGTGCTGCTCGTGTCTGTTGGAGAGGGAGCCTGCAAAGAAGTGAGTGTGCTTGGGCTGAGCTGGGGCAGAATATTGAGCTGGATGGGAGGCTGGGGTGAGTGATGAGGCTCCTATTTTGGTAAGCAATCTCTGCATGTCAGATATTGAACTATGAATGGCATTCAGTAATGTAATCATTTGTTGCATTTGGCAGCATAGCCCCTGGATGCCATTAACTATCGCAGTCTGGCCTATAGAGAAGCTCATAATAGGTCAATACCCTCCTTAATCAGCGCAGCTGCGATGACAGGGGCAGGGGGTGAGGTGCCTGTGACAAAGGAGATTCCAGCCCTTTCAGGGGTTCGGGTTTGACCAACTGGGGGCAGCAAGAGGGAGGGTGGAAATGTGTCTCTGGGCGGTGGATAAGGATGAGGTTGTACCAGTTACGGTAGGGTCCATCACCACCAGGAACTGGTCATCTGTTTGAGGTCTCTGATGAAGATGACAAGGTGGTGCCTCCTTTCCAGTCCCCTCGCCATTCATGTGACTTTATCCATTGGTGTCCGATGTCTCACCACCCGAAACACAGTGGCCAGCTGCTTCCCTGCCTTCTTGGCCAAAGTTGTCTTCACCTGAATTTGAAGATGCTGTAAAGACATATACAATAGTTTTATTGGATCTGTGTAAATATAACTGATCAGAAAGTCTTTTCTCAAAACATTTTCGAAATGTTTATATTTCACCTGCTTCAAGGCTTTCAAACTTTGGTTTGTTTGTATCTTTATCTCCTGCATGTGGGGAACATCTTCAGAAACCATTTAGTCACAGTTTTATAATTTGCTATGATTGCGCCTATCTTATTTTTTTAATCATTTCTCTTAATCATTTCCAATTCTCTTAAAGAACTGTTTTACAGTTCTGAACAGGTTCTGATTTGTTGTTTTGAATAGTGAACTTATGTTACAAAAATTCAGTATAAAACAAAAATATCTTTGTATATTGTGAGCCTCATTACGATGTTGGGCGGACTTAAGTCTGCCATACACCGACTTGGTCCTGGGACCGCCCGACCTCTGGTCGGCGGTCCCGACCACCTAATTAGGATGCGGGCGAACACTGAGCGGGTGTCCCTTCGGTTCCCAACCAGAGGATGCACACGCAAGGGGGCCCTGCTGGGAGCCCCCCAAACAGGGTCGGCTTTCCGACCGCCATCGTAATCGGCACCTGTGTGTACAAGGCAAAAAAAGATGATGTATTTTTTATTTGAAAAAATAAGAATCAATGTGTGTTCATATTTACAGTAATGTTGTGCAAATATTTGTATAAACTGAAAGCCTGTTTTTTTATGTTTGGGCATTTCACAATGGTAAAACTTACTGCAATTAACATAGTATTTCTTTTAAATATAAAAATGTATTTGATTGATTCGGTAAATAATTCGCTTATTAATGTATCACACCCTAGTTATTTACTTATGCTGTTGAAGGAATCCAAAAATAAATGTTTTTTTAGTTTCAAATTACTTCTACAGCATAAGTAAATTCATAGGGATTGATACATTTGTAATCCACTTCAGTACAGAAATAAAAAATAAAAACAATTTTACTCTAAAATATCTGACTTTCAGTTTATTCCAAAATTGGCACAACATTAGAGTACATTTTTAAATCCATTGATTCATATATATTATTAAAAGTCAAAATCAAAATGCAATTTACAATTTAAACAAATTTAACTTTGATCCATTTCAAATTTTTCCAAGTAAGTCATTTTTTGTGCCTGATTTTGAGTTTTGCAGCTGGGATACTCCAACATATACATGATGGAATTTCCAGCCGTCTAATTTTAAGTGCATTATAAAATATTGCCTTTGGAATAGTTTGGCCAAAATATCTGTTACATTTGTGACAGATCATTCCATCGACATAAGTCCCTTTAAGTGTTCTATTTTTATTCATTATTGGTTTGTCATCTAGACAGAACAAAGGACATAAAAATAGTGGTTTTTGGTATGTGTTACTCAGTCACTAATATGTTCACATTCCTGTCTGTTGTTTGAAAAAATGAATACCTATAGAATTCATTTTTCAATTTCAAGACTGGCTTACATGCACATTTGTGAATGAGTAAGACATTATGCATAGTTGTCATTTTTAACAGAAATGTAATCGTTTTTCATTAAAGTGTTTTGTATCAAAATATTAGCCATTTAATCTTATCTTGCATGTCATTTTGTCTCACATGTTTACTATTGTTTGGAACATGCACTGCATCACAAGTGCATTTTATGCTGTGTCACCTGTAATAGGGGGAACATAACATCCTTCACAATTGTGATGGAGCATCACACCTGACACAAATACGATTTTGCCCTGTTTGGTACAACTGTGCTTTTTACAATCTAACAAAATCTTGTTTAATTATTTTTAGGCAAGCATGTGTCTGCTCAAAACAGTCCTTTGTGAGTGATCAAAAATATATTGGTATAACTTTAGCATTACACCTTCAAGAACTCATTTTGTGCATTGGTCATGTTTCAACCTTTAAGCTGAAGCCAACATTTTGTTGCTATAACAAAAAATTGTTATTTAAAAAGAAAAACAAAAAAAGTGCCCCCCTAGAAGCTGCTGTCTTTCTTTCAACTGCCCATCAAGCTGGAGATAGCCATCATAGTATATGGCCATTAGGGGGGCCAGGTTGCGGCGCACTCACTTCAAATGTTGGGAGGACTTGGTGGGCTAGACTTCTGCTGACTTCTTGGTCCATCATCTTAGTTCCTCCCATCTCTTCCGGCAGTGGATGCTGCACCGCCTGTAGACCCACACGGTCCAAGCCTCTCTGGTGATGACCTTCCAAATCTCCTTCTGATGGGAGTTGACATGTATGGATAAAAAGAATTTTTAAAAAACCATTTTTGTGACTTTTTGTTTTGTTGTAACAATTTTGAGAAATCAATCACAACAGCAGTCTTTTTTTAAATTAAAAACAGTTTTAGTAACCTGTTTAATAACCTAACCCATGAAGGTGTTATTTGAGATGTTTTCAGTGATGTCATCAGTGATGTCACTGAGCATGTCATGGGTGATGTAATATGTGACGTCATCATCAGTGCTTTGCGGGGGCGCGAGTTATAGTTAGGTCTACTAACTATAACGGCCAAATTTCTATGGTTTTGTACAAGTGAAATCTCCAACTAACTATAACGTCCCTGAAACCTATGTTTTTTTCAGTGAATTTCTAAGATTCTTTAAATGCTAATTTCTAACTATAACGTCCCTGAAACCTATGTTTTTTTCAGTGAATTTCAAAGGTTATTTAAATACTAATTCTAACTATGCCTACAAAGGTAGGACATGTGAAGAAAGAGAAAGAAAAGTGCAGAAAGAAACAAGACAAATGCAGAAAAAGGCAACAGAAGTCCAGAAAGACGAAGAAAAGTGCAGGAAGAAGAAGAGCTGTGCAGAAAGAACCAACAGAGGAGCAGAAAGCCCTCCTGTGCCCCCAACGTTTTGCTGATGGGTACTGGTGGTAACTGACTCTGACTAACCAGGCCTAGAGCCAGTGCTATGCTAAAAGACACTTAGAATACAGTGAAAACACCTACATACACTAGGAAACACTATGCATTGGTGTACCCCTGTGATTAGAATGACCTCCTCTGTATTTGAAATGAGTTCATGCCTGGGTCATTGCATGGGTACAAGGGTACTGAGTGGATAATTAGAGTACTGCAAGGAGAGTGCATGGTGAAGTGCTTGGGGATTGGAGGAGTGTTTGGATTAGTACATGGTAGTGGCTGGGTTACTGGAGGAGATGATTCAAAAATAGGATTATGCTGTTCCTCAATGTCAGTGTATAAGAGTCAGGGAGACAGGAACCAACTATACCCCAGCCAAGGTTTAGAGTTGGGAATCCATGTATTGGATTGTAATGCCCTCACACACCCTTTCAGGTGTCATGCTTCATCATCTGGGCTGCTCCACGTCGGGCCAGCGGTGAAAAACCCAACGGGCTCCCTGTAGACTATCTACACTAAAATTTGTGACATGGAATTTTTCTCACCCGGACCCGGTAGGAGTGGGTAGGTCGTAGCCGATGCACAATAAGCAGAACCTCAGTTACACATAGGAGCAAAGCCTTATGCGTGACCTACCGGGTACTGTTGAAGCCTGGTTAGTCTACAGAATTGGGTAGATTCAGGTCCAAACAGGTATACGAATAATAATACATTTTGTTGTGAGGAAAATTCTATGTCACAAATTTTAGTGTAGATAGTCTCACCTCTCCGGTCCTGAAGAATTGCAAGTAGAATACACTTAGAGTGAGAAACATGTTGACCTGCATTTTTTCAATAAGGACACTCTAATCCGAGACATTTAACTTGGGTGAGAGCCTTGGTGTTTGTTTTTACTTAGGGTAGGAAACCCCCAGAATAAAGTTTGTCTTTCTAGGTACTCTGAACCCTATTTTAATCACCTTCCTACATCTACACAGTCCTGGCCCCACACCCGCACTTCACCATATGGCTTTTGGATAAAAGGTCTGCGATAAAGTGCCCCTACTACAGGGAGCCCGTTGGGTATTGCACCGCCGGCCCGAATAGGAGCAGCCCAGATGCTGAAGCATGACACTTGAAAGGGTGTGTGAGGGCATTACAATCCAATACATGGATTCCCAACTCTAAACCCTGGCTGGGGTATGGTTGGTTCCTGTCTCCCTGACTCTTATACACTGACATTGAGGAACAGCATAATCCTGTTTTTTGAATCATGACCCTGGGGCCTTTATGCTGGCCCTCCTACTCTTGCAAAAGAGTAAAAAGCCCCCTTGTCCCTTTATTTGTACACAAGCTGACTGGAGGAGTGCACAGTGAGTGACAGTGTGATTGCGGGACTGCATGGGTATTACCTAGGGAATTGAAGGAGCAAATGAGAAGTGTGTAAGTGGATACAGGACTGTATGGGTAGGGCATATGGGATTGTAAAAGTGATCAGTTAGTGCCTGGATCATTGCATGAGTACATAGCTACTGACTGAAAGATTAGAATACTGCAAGGAGAGTGCCTGAGTGAATTTATAAGTGCTTGGGAATTGGCGGAGTGTTTGGATTAGTACATGGTAGTGGCTGGAGGACTGCACGGGGAGTGACAGGGTGATTGCTGGACTGCATGGGTACTACCAGGGGAATTGAAGTAGCGAATGAGAAGTGTGTAGGTGGTTAGAGGACTGCATGGGTAGTACACAGGGATTGTAGCAGTGCATGTGTTAGAGCCTGGATCGTTGCATGACTAAATGGGCAGTGACCGGATGATTATAGTACTGTGAGGAGAGTGCATGGTGAATTTATAAGTGCTTGGGTTTTGGCGCAGTGATTGGATAAGGACATAGGACTGGTTGGGTGATTGGAGGACTGCATAGGTAGTACCAGGAAGATTACTGCTGCATAGGTAGTCCTCAATGGATTGCAGCATTGCAGGTGTTAGTGACTAGGTCATTGCATAAGTATATGAGTAGTGACTGGATGATTAGAGTGCTGCAAGGACGTTGCATGGTGATTTTATAACTGCTTGGGTTTTGGTGGAGTGATTGGATAAGTACATAGTGCTGGCTGGGTGATTGGAGGAGTGCATGGTTAGTGACAGAGGGATTTCTGGAGTGCATGGGTACTACCTGGGTAATCGGAGGAGTGAATCAGTAGTGTCCAGGTGGTTAGAGGTCTGCATGGGAAGTGCTTAGGGGATTTTAGCAGTGCATGTGTTAGTACTTGGGCCATTCCATGAGTACATGGGTACTGACTGGAAGATTAGAGTACTGCAAGGAGAGTGCATCGTGAACTTATAAGTGCTTGGATTTTGGTGGAGTGATTGGATAAGTACATGGTGCTGGCTGGGTGATTGAAGGAGTGCATGTGTACTGACAGGGCGATGGATGGACTGCATGGGTAGGGCAAAGGTTATTGTAGCAGTGCATGAGTTAGTGCATGGGTCATTGCATGAGTGCAGTGGTACTGACTGGATGATTAGAGTACTGCAAGGAGAGTGCATGGTGAATTTATAAGTGCTTGGGTTTTGACGGAGTGATTGGATAAGTACACACATGTCACATCAGTCCCGTCCTCTCTCTTCACCACTGTGCAAACGCGCCCCCTGGCAGGTTTTAAGTTGGGGGATTAATTCCCCTTGAATCCTGAGGGTCCCTGGGGGTCAACTAGCCCACCAGGTACCTCTAGGAAGCGCCACAGAGCTGCGTTTCAGAGAGATGGTCCAAGGCCATGCCCTTTTTACACCTCTCTGCCATGCAGCTCTGTGGTGCTTACTGGAGGTACATGGTGGGCTAGTTGGACCCAAGGGACCCTCAAGATTCAAGGGGACTTAATCTCCCAACTTTCAACCTGCCACGGAGTGTGTTTGCACACTTGTCACATCAGGCCCCGCCCCCCTGCCTTCACCACTGTGCAAACGTGTCACGTGGCTCGTTTTAAGTTGGGGGATTAAGTCCCCTTGAATCCTGAGGGTCCCTGGGGTCCAACTAGCCCACCAAGTACCTCTAGTAAGCACCACAGAGCTGCGTTACGGAGAGGCTGAAAAAAGGGGCGTGGCCTCAGACCACCTCTCTGCAACGCAGCCCTGTGGTGCTTACTGGAGGTACCTGGTGGGCTAGTTGGCCCCCAGGGACCCTCAGGATTCAAGGGAAATTAATCACCCAACTTAAAACCTGCCAGGGGGCGTGTTTGCACAGTGGTGAAGGGAGGGGGCGGGGCCTCCGGCACGATGCTGGTCTTTTTTTTAATTTCTTTTTTTTAGAAGGGGGGCTGTGTGCCCCCCCCCCCTTCTTTTTCCTTTTTTTGGGCCCACGGGACCCCATCTCCCAGGGCCTGACCCCTTTTAAAAATATATATACATCTGAACGGGAAAGGGGCCACGTGGGCCCCCTCCCGTGGACAATTCCGGCCCCGGGACCCCATCCCCCAGGGCATGGCCACATTTATTTAATTTTTTAAGGAGGGGGCTGCATGGCCCCTCTCCTGTGGCCTCTATTGGCCCCGAGGACCCCATTCCCTGGTCCGGACTTTATTTTTATTTTAAACATTTTTTGGGGAGGGGGGCCATGTGGGTCCCCTCCTGGGTAACTTCTAGCCCCGGGGACCCCTCCCCCGGGTCATGGCCACATATATTTCTTTTTTTATGGAGGGGCAGCATGGCCCCCCCTCCTGAGGCCTCTATGGGCCTGGGGACCCCATCCCTGGGGCCGGCCTTTATTTTTTATATATTTATTTATTCTTTTGGGAGGGGGGCTGCGTGGACCCCCTTCTGGGCCACTTCTAGCTCCAGGGACCCCATCCCCCGGGGCCGGCCCTATCCGTTGGGGACCGTGGGGGGACCCCAATTCCCCCACGGTCCCGCCGTCTCCCCGAGTCCTACAGGAGCCGGCATTGCTTTTCCTCATGGGGAGCTGCTGACATGCAGCTCCCCATGTGGCCACATTTATTACATTTTTTAAGGAGGGGGGCTGCGTGGCCCCTCTCCTGAGGCCTCTATTGGCCCTGGGGACCCCATTCCCCCGGCTGAACTTTATTTTTATTTTAAACATTTTTTGGGGAGGGGGGCCACGTGGGCCCCCTCCCCGGTAACTTCTAGCCCAGGGGACCCCATCCCCGGGGCATGGCCACATGTATTTCTTTTTTTATGGAGGGGGCAGCGTGACCCCCCCTCCTGAGGCCTCTATGGGCCCCGGGGACCCCATCCCTGGGGCCGGCCTTTATTTTATATATATATTTTTTTGGGGGGGAGGGGGCTGCATGGACCCCTCTTCTGGGCCACTTCTAGTTCCAGGGACCCCATCCCCCTGGGGCCGGCCCTATCCTTTGGGGACCGTGGGGAGACCCCAATTCCCCCATGGTCCTGCCGTCTCCCCACGTCCTGCACGAGCCGGCATTTCTTTTCCACATGGGGAGATGCTGACATGCAGCTCCCCGTGTGGAAAAGCAATCTGCTTTGGATTTTGGAAGAGAGACCAGGTTTCCCCACTCTCGCTTCCAAAATCCAAAGCAAGTTTGCTATGACAGGACGGGAGCTGCACGGCTCACGCCCTGCCATAGCAAACAGCATTGTCCCGGGGGTGGGCACCCCGGGACACTGCAGGAGCCGGCCTTGGGGGGTGGCGGTCCCTAGGGCCACCAAGGGCTCCAGGAGGGGGGCTGCGTGGCCCCCCTCCCAATGTGATTGAAGCCGGGGGGGTGGTGGTCCCAAGGGCTCAGGGGTCCATAAAGGAACCCCGCATCTGCATTATTAGTGCCCCGGAGAGGTGGCGGTCTCTGGGGCTTGTGGGGGGCTCGAGCCCATCACACAGGTTTATTTTTATTTTTTAAATAGAAGCCCCGGGGGTGGCGGTCCCCAGGGCTGTGGGGGGGCTGTGTGCCCCGCCATAATTTCACAAAAGCCCCGGGGGTGGCGGTCCCTGTGGCTTGAGGGGGGCCTTGGAGGCCCCCAACAAATTAAATAAGCCCCAGGGGGTGGCGGTCCCCAGGGCTGCGGGAGGGCCGCGTGCCCTCCCGCATATTCCAAACATAGCCCCGGGGAGGTGGTGGTCCCCGGGGCTGCGGGGGCCCTGGCAGGCCCCCGCCAATATATTTTTGCAATGCCCCCGGGACCTGGCCCACCCAGGGGCCTCAATTAAATGAAGTAGGGAGCCCGCGCTTCATTTTGTTTTTAAATTAGGCGGGATTCGCGACCCCAGTGCGAATTTTGCTGATTTTTAAAAAACAAAAAATCCTTTTTCTGGCCCTGTGGGTCCTTGTGGGACCCCCTGAGAAGGCCTAGGGGGTCAGGGTGTTTCTACCCTGACCCCTTTTCTTGTTTTTAAACATTTCTTTCACTGTTTTCTTGTGACTCGGTTCTACCGAGTCACAGGATGGCTGCCAACACTTCCTGGTTTGGAGTGTTGACAGCCAATTAGAATAAAGCTTGTGGTCGGGAGGTTCGCGAATCCACCGCGGCCATAGATATCAAAAATCTTTTATTTTTTTAACTTCTCAGCACTACTGAACAGATTTACACCATTTTAAAAAAAGGTCGCTTTCTGAACCAAGCACTACCTTTTTGTCAAATTTGGGGTAATTCCGTTCAGCAGTTCGGGCTGTAGCCTTGCCAAAGTTTCCTATGGGAATTGGATTTTTTTACTCTTATTTTTTTAATTTCTCAGCAACTACTGAACGGATTTACAGCATTTAAAAAAAAAGGTCGCTTTCTGAACCAAGCACTACCTTTTTGCCAAATTTGGGGTAATTCTGTTCAGCAGTTTGGGCTATAGCCTGTCTTAAAATTTCTTATGGAAATTAACACACAAAAACGCGTTTTGGGACCCCCTTTTTTCTCAGCCTCCACTTGACGAATCACCCCCAAACTTTCAGGATAGGAGCTGACCTGGATAGACTTTTTTGGGGAAAATTTCACGAAGATTCGTCAAACGACGCCAAAGTTATTAGCAAATCAAAAAATGCTTTTCCTATGGAAACTAGGTTCTAACTATAACTACCTACTGGCGACCGCCAGTAGGTAATATATATATACATATACATATTCACTGAAAAAACTAAAGATTTCAGAAACATTATAGCTAGGCTCAGATTTCAGTTGTATAAAACCATAGACAGTCAGCAGTTATAGTTTTCTGAGCTGACTATAACTTACGTCCCCACCGTGTACTGCTTATGACCTCACATATTACTTCACTCATGACATGGTCAGTGACATCACTGATGACTGGTGGGCACTCTTGGACATAGCAGGAGCCATCACTGGGGGGTGGCGGTCCCCAGGTCCATCTATGGGTCCAGGAGGGGTGTTGTGCGGCCCCCTCCTTTGTTGCAGTGGGTCCTGCCCAGGGGAGGTGGTGGTCCCTGGTGGGATCCTTGATCCCCCATAACAAATAAATTCAACCCGGGTATGTGATGGCACCAGGGCATGGGGGATCCGTGACTTCCCCCATTTCTTCTTTTTATTTTTCATTAGGAGCCGAGCTTCATCGCGGCTCCTGCTCAATGTTTTTACAAACCAGTTTTTTTGGCCTGCTAGTGTCCCTCTGGGACCCCCCACAAGAGGCCTAAGGGGTCAGGGTATTCCTACTCTGCCCTCTTCTAATTTTTTCATTTTTGTATGGGACTCGGCTCAGGCCGAGTCCCAAGATGGCTAGCAACACTTCCTGGTTTGAAGTGTTGTCAGCTTATCAGATTGGGAGGGTTCGAGGAGCCTTTGCGTCCCTATACATACAAATTCATTTCTCTTAATGTCTCAAAACCTACAGAACTGTTTATTGCCAATTTACAAAAAGGTTGCTTTTGGGACCAACATCTTCCTTTGTGCCAAATTTGGTGTAATTCCGTTCAGCAGTTTGGGCTGTAGTTGTGTCTAAAATCTGTATGGGAATTAATATGGGGAAAAAATTCTTTTGGGACCTCCTCTTTTTCTCAACCCCCACTTGACAGATCACGACAAAACTTTCAAGACGGCAGCTGGAGTGAGCACCATTCTAGTTTTGAAAATTTCTAGAGGATTCGTCAAATGACACCAAAGTTATTGGAAAATAAAAAAACGCTCTTCCAATAGAAACTAGGTCCTAACTATAACAACTTACTGGGCAATACACTCAAAAAGAAAAGCCGTCAAACACACAACACATATTAATGTTGTGGTGCTGTAAAATTTCAATTTGTTTAAATATACAAGCCACAATTTTTCTACGTAAATGAAAATAAACAGAAACTTCATTTGAATCACTACACTTTACCCAGGAACTAAAAGGGACATTCTAGCCTGTGTTTAAATAAAAAGAAGTTAGTCATAATTACATTTTATTTTAATACATGTACCTGTTCTTCTTGTAAGCCATACAGCTTGTTGTACAGTGACCTCATTAGCCAGCATCTCCAGCTCTTCTGGTGAGCATTTTGGGGTCTTGTCTCCTGCTTTTCCTGGCATTGTAGCTCTCAGAGGTAGGAAACAGCAGCAACAGTTGAGGAGGTGTTCTTGGTGTACATCTAGATGACGTGCGAGACAGTGGCATAGCAAGTGGGGGTGGGGGAGCGGTCTGCCCCGGGCAGCACGAGTTCTGGATGCGGCGGCCCCCCCACTTTTCCGGGGCGGCAAACACAGGATTCGATTGCCAGCACCCCCCCCACTCTTATGGCCACCGTGGGGTGACAAAGGCCTAGCTATGCCACTGGTGCAAGATTGTCAATGGAAACAAAGGTATCCATTGTCTTTCGTGCATTGCTTTCACACACGTTGGCCTACGGCTGTGTCCGTAGTGGAGTTTCACATCCACTATCCCGTCAACGTCCGCCGACTTCTGTCTAATTGCAAATGTCCTGACTGCAGGGTAAGGCTTCCACCATTTCAGATTGTTAAATAGTATGTTTGTGAATGTTAAGTGTGTAACCACCACTCAAAATTGTGCATAGTTTGTTTACATATACAAAATGCTAATATTATTTGTTTGTTTTGCCAAACATGTATTATGTAGTGCTTTAGTGTGGTTAAATGCAATAGTTGCATGGTTTACTTTATACTTCCGTTGACAAAATATTAGAGATTTATTTTTTTAAATGAATGTGTAAATAATATATTTAAAATATATTTTTTACACAGTTCTTTTAAAAAGAAAGTAGACATGTCAAAAATGTAATTAAAAAAGAATCACAAATAAATCTGGTATACAATTATGGAATAGAGTTTTTCCAAACAATTAATGCAGTTTGTGTTTTAAGTCAAAAATATGTTTGCAAAATGTTTTCTAAGTTTTAAATGCAATCATATGAGCCCAGGCAAAGTGAGAAGATGATGGGCTCCAGTTATGAGACCATTTCCAGACCTTACTACCACATAAAGAAGGGATAGAATAAAAAAAATCAGATTAAAAAGGCAAACTATGATTGAGTTATGTCATCAGCTGGAGCCAGATCTTCTGCCTCACAATAGGAATCCCACATCCATAACATCAATAGTGAAAATAATGGCAGTACTCCATTTTGTTGCCACAGGATCATTCCAATGCACTGTTGCAGTACGTGGTGGAATGCCACAACCAACTTTGAGTGGGGTGCTACAATAAGATCTTTCAACAGCTTCATGCAGTTTCCGACAAATGAGGATTTTTCTAATTTGAAGGGAGATTTTTATGCTTTGGGTCGGCTACCACATGTGGTTGGACCAACTTATGGCACATATGGTGCCTTGTTTCCACCACACAACAGAGAACAAGTCTAAAACTTCCATTCAATCAATGTGCAAGTTGTGTGCCTATCAGATTCGTACATCACAAGCGTGTGTGCGCATATTCCAGGATCAACACATGATTCTTTTGTGCTACAGAACAGTACTATACCCCTGCAAATGTCACAACTTTGAATTGTCCAAATGAAGAGGAGATGGTGAAGGAACCTAAAACAGATTAAAACAAAAAGATTGAGGTAAGTGCAGGTGTTGCCTCTTGAGGATGGACCTCCCTTTCTGTGGCTGAGGCAGATGTAGTAGAGCCAGATGTTGTTGGAGCACAGACAAGGGAAGATGTTGCTGTAAAAGCCCTGCACATATGGATGAAACAATCCTGCAGCACCCCAGTCATGAAACCCAAATTTAAGTTGAGATTTTCCATTCGAACATTGTGCTCCCTCTGCAACTGCTTTATGTCCAGTAGCTCTGTAAGGACCTGGCCCATAATGTCTTGGGACAGATTGAGGGATCCCAAGACTTGGTCGATGGTGACCTAGGTGACAATGAACCCAGTGGCCTCACTTTTCTGGCCCACAGACCCCCTCCCACGAACCCTGCCCCAATACTCTTTGCCCTTGACCCAGGGTGTCCCACTGGGTCCTGGCTGAACTGGAGGTGGTGGTGGTTTTAAATCAACAGCAGCCAGGACTGGGGGCACAAGATTAGCGTGATGTTCCTTTGGATACAGGAAGTGGAGGTATCCAGAGGCTGAGGTGTGGTAACATCTCAGGTGAAAAGTGTAGGTGTGGGCTGACTGAGACTCACTGGAGCTGTCTGCCTAAGGCAGACAAGACAGACCAGCCTGCTCCTCATCATCCGGACTTGCAAGAGTGGTTTCCTCACCAAAGGCTTGTTCCTGGTCTGGAGTGGAGGTATCAACAGGAGCAGTGGCAGATTGTTGTCCATGTACTCTGGGTTTTGGACCTATTATGAATTACAAAAAAAGAACGTTTTTAAAATCTGGATTTTCCGTCAAAAGAGTTAGAAGCAAAAAATGAAGCAACCTAAAAGGAAGAAGAAAATAAATATAATTATTATACTTTTCAGTAGTATTATAATAAATTACAGAAACAGTTTAAATTACACACAAAACTACTTAACAAATGCAGGTGAAGTCCTCTAATGAAAAGAAAAATAGGAAGTATACATAAAATCCCAAACATTCAACACAACACAGTAAATTGGAGGAATGTGAAAGAAACCATTCCAAGGCCTAGCAGAGTAAAAATCTGAAAATCTAAACAACGTAGAAGGATAAATAGCATTATTTATCATATAAACATTGCAAGTATATATATTTTTTTAAACTTATATTCAGCATAAAATATAACATAGGTTACACATTTTAGGACAACTAACATTGATTTGTGAAACAAATAACATCAATTCAATAAAATAACAAGAAAATAACAACATACAAAATAAAAAAAACAATTCTAAATATATCACAAAATAGAGACTGTTGAATACATAACCCTTTAACATGTGAAAATAGGAAATAAAAGGGAGAATGACTAAATTTGCATTGCTATATTATTTTTACAAAACAAAATAAATGAATCCTGATATTTGTAGTAATTTCAATTAAACATTAACAACACTTGCAAAATTCTAAGTTAAACATACCTAGTAAACATATGCAGCAACAACTAAATGGATATTTACAATATGAAACATATATATGAAATATGTTATTTGGTGTATAAACAGTTGCATGCACCATAACATCATGTAAAGTTTATTGAAGATTGTACCCTCTAATTTTAAATACAACAAAATACATTCACACAAACAAGCAAGGCAAAATAAAGAAAAGATGAAGAAACTCACACATATTGACAAAACATATAACAACAATTAGTAAAATGTGAGAAACAGAAATAATTCTACAAATTTTCCCCAAAGAATAATTTATATATGGGTTTATATGTTTTAAAAAGGTGCAAAACACATTAGCGACAGCTACATTTTATGGAAAAATTACATTTGGGTTCAGTGACACATTTAAAAGTATAACTTACCAGTTTCCACTCCACCAGGGATTCCTGTCAAGCCTTCAGGATATAGGATCTGCAAGACCTTCTCCACTCAGGGATATAGTTGTAAGGGTGGACTGGGAAAACCACCCCCAGTCCCATGGGTCTCCAGACAATGCTTGGAGGCCAGGTCGTTCCACCTCTTCCTAATTTCCTCCTGTGCGTGGAGGTTGCTTGTTATAGCATTCACTCTGTTAACTATTCTGGCCAACTTTTGCCTTTTCTGAACTATGGTTAAATTTTGTACTTGGGCTCCAAACAATTGTGGCTCTACTCCAATAATTCCATCTACCAAGACTGACAATTCTCCATCAGTAAAACGGGAAATTCTCCTCCCTTCCATTATCAAATAATAAACTTAAATACATTTGAAACCCACAAGAAAAAAAAAGAAAAAAGAAGAAAAAATTAACAAGAATCAGAGAAAGTAAAAGGAAAACTTGACTTCACTGTCAGTCAGTCATTCTTTATTCAATGATTAAAAAACATCATAAAAGCACATATATACAAACAATTAAAAATATAATTAAATCACTTCCAGAGTCCTGACTGTTACTACATATATGGTAAAAAAAAAAAGACTAGATGAGACGCTTCATTTGCAATAATGACAATCAGACCATTTCTCTAGTTACCCTTAGTCGTACCGCAACTCTGATAAAATTTATAATACTACATAGTGTCAAGGGATTGGCCGCTTTTTGCAAGAAGATTAGTGCATCTTTAGCATGTGCAAGTTTGGCTTGCTTTAAAATTCCAACCAGAAATCTGCGCCTGGGCATTGAATAAAAAGGACACAAAAGTACAAAATGAAGGGTGTCCTGCGGAGACCTATTGTCGCAGCCGCAGGCACCCTTCTGCTCAATCGACAATGTAAAACCTGGTGGATGAGCCAGTAAATAGGGTAAAAGATTGAGCCTAAAACGGGCCATTAAAAATCTATCCTGGGCGTTATGCATGAGATAAAGATACGGCTCCATTCCCTCAGAGCATTTTACCAGGCTATAGGCACTCACAGTACATTTAATCCCTTCAGCCTCTGCTCTACTTGTGGTTCTCTGGGCCAGGAATAATCTCTTGATCAGCAACTTATCTTGTACTACAATCGTCGCTGGTTTTAAAAATAAATCCTTACGACCAAGGTTTTCCAGGCTAATCATTACATATTTCAGCCATGGTATACTCATACTTTTGTCCCTTCCCATACAGTCACTTATAATTTGTCTGCCTAAAGCCGCCTCAGGATTCAACCAAATTTTCAGCCATGCCAAAATGGGTCTAAGTTTAACCAGATCTTCTAAATATGGCCTCCCTAGTTCACTATGGGCTATTACAGCTGGGGTACTCTGCGGTATCTTCAGTATTGAGCGTAAAATGTTGTTTTCCTCCCGCTGTAATTGCTGGATGTTTGCAAAGCCCCACACTTCTGCACCATAAGTGGCCTTTGAGCAACAAATAGAGCCATAGAGATTCATTATCTGTTCAGGGGACCATCGCCCCACTCTTCGCCCATAGCCTGCAATAGCACCCTTGGAGGATATCAATTTACAACAACGTTCCTCCACCAGGGGCTTAAATTGTAAAGAGCCATCAAAAAGTAGGCCCAGATACGAGAAAGACTGTACCTTTTCTAGTGTGTGGCTTCCTATTTTATAAGAAAAGTTAGTGTGGGGTCGATTACCAGCTAGCATCACGTATGATTTGCCAAAATTAACCGACAGGTCTAAAGTTTCCATAAACTTTACAAATCCGTCTATTAGGAGCTGTAAGCTCTTAGGGGTACGTGCAAGTAGGACCGCGTCATCCGCGTATAAAAGTACCGGGATAGGACGCGATCCTACGCTTGGGCAATCAGTTTTTAGGTTGATCAGGGATTTCTCCAAGTTATTAATATAGAGTGAGAATAAAAAGGGGGCCAGAATACAACCTTGCCTCACCCCGCTGGTACATGGGAAAGATTCAGTCAGCCCCCCCTCCATATTATAGCGTACCATTGCAGAGGTGTCCCTATGTAATTCCCTCAAGATGTCAATCAAGCCCAAATCTATCCCCAACTGTGTCATCATAGCCCAGAGTTTGTGCCTGTTCACGTGATCAAAAGCGGCTGCCAAGTCCATGAACCCCAGGTAAATAGCTTCATTGCTGGCCTTAGTATATTTCGCTACCAGCATGTACAGGTTCAGGCATTGGTCACTTGTAGATCTCCCTGTTCTAAACCCATACTGGGTGTCTGAGATGATATTATTCTCCTCAGTCCACTCAGTAAGACGATTTAGAATTGCCCGGCCCAGAATCTTAGCTGACACATCGATCAGTGAAATTGGTCGGTAACATTGTGGGTTGTCCCTGTTCCCCCTTTTAAAAATCGGGACAATTATGGCCGTAGACCAAGTTCGAGGAAGGCCAAACCTACAGGCTGTATTTATCACTCTAGTGAGTATTGGGGCCCATAGCTCAACATTACTCAGAAACAGGTCCGGTGGAGTCCCAAGGCCGGGGGCCTTATTTTTTGTCAGACCCTCGATTCCCACAGTGATTTCTTTTAAAGTGAAATCTACTTCCGGCCCCTGCTTAGCTATCCCCCCCTCCTCTGGAGCAAGTGCTGTTCTGTAGTTATATAGACCCTTGAAATGTGCGAGCCACTGAGCCGGGAGAATATTTGTCCCGATCTCTGGGACGTTGCTGTCCTGGAAACAAGGTTTGTTAATTATTCTCCAGAACTCGGTGATGTCTCTCCTTTCTGCAGCTTCCCTTGGATCAGACCATGCTTCACCCTGGAGAATTTGTTTCCTTCTCTTAATCTCCTTCTTGTACGTTAATCTGCACTGGGCTACTTCTTGTTTATCCCTTGGCCTTTTCTTAAGACTGCATTTGAGTTCCCTTAGGGCATGTGAACAATCCTTATCGAACCATCTCGGGCAATTAATTTTCCTTACTGGGGCACTTGATTTTAGGAGCCCGTCTACCAGGTTAGTTACTTGCCCAAATGCTTCCAGTAAGGGGAGCCCCTCCACTGTAGGGTCCAGGCACACATCAATGGGAATTTTCCCCTTATCCATAAGGGATTTATAAAAATTTCCCCCATCTATTTTCGACCACCTGAGCCGCCTCCCCTGATCTGTTACTCTCTGGGAGATACTACCCAGCTGTTCCCTCCTATTCTGGAACAGATAGGAAAGCTCCATTGTCACGGGATTATGGTCACTGAAGGGACTCCATTCAATCGCTACAGATATGATCCTATGTTTTAGGAAACTAGATGATACAATGTAATCAATAAATGTCGAGCAACCTCGACCCTTAAAAGTGGGAGGGAGCATCCCGTCTTCATCCAAAACCATCATATTCATCGTATGCACCAGGTCATAGGTGTCTAAGAATTTGGTAAACGCCATACCTTCATGTGTATGACCAAAGTGGGGTCCATTCTTAGCTGGGCAATGAGACCATTCGGCATCTGTAGGAAGTAAAGCTGGGCAAAGATGACAATTAAAGTCGCCCATAACTAGAATAGCGGGAGCTGGTACCCCCTTGCTTGCTTCTATCTCTTGATTTAATCTGCGGTCCAAATCCTGGAGGAATGTATTAACTTCTCCTGAGATCCCATTATTATAAATGTTAAACACGATCAACCTTAGCCCTTTGTCCCTGTACCACACTGCCTGAAAAGCCTCTGAGGACCAGGTCGTGCTTGTCCATACACCCTGGAGATTTAGATCTACATATATGGACAAGCCTCCCCTCGCTCTACCTGATCTTGATTTTTGGGCTGGGACGAAGAAACATTTATACCCTGGCAATTGAAAAAGACTATTATCAACCACCCAGGTCTCCTGTAAACTAATTATCTGGAAGTGATTTATATATCGCTGCCAGTCACAATTATTACATTTGCTTGCCAGTCCGGCTATATTCCAGGAGATAAGTTGTAAGCCTTCTTTGTTTTTATATGTACCAGCTATACCTACAGGATTAGATGTTGTGTTAGACAATCCTTCCGTTATTCCTTTATTTGCTGATACTAACCCACAACCCGATGCAGTTTGCTCGTTTCCCCTGTCCCTTATCTCAATCGGGGCTAGGGTATCTCCCCCCCCTGATATAGTTGTGTGTGCTGGAGAGTTAGCTGTGCTCTCCCCCCTACAGATTCGTGGTGTCACATCCTCCTCCAAAAGCCAAGGGGTTACGGGGGCATAATTTTGTGGTGTCTCTTGCGATTCCTCACGGGTCGTGTTCCTCCCTGTTCTTCTAAGACGGGAATCTGCTGCGGGTAAGGTGCTATTGAGTCAATCGATCTCTTCTAGCGATGCCAGGGGGCTAAACCTATTTCTCCAACTAGATGGTTCAGGATGCCTCAGTCTAGGGCCATCACCAACATACCCTTGGGCCCTGAGGGAGTTGGGTCTCTCCATAAGTCTCCCCGATGATAAGGCCTCGTAGGGAGCTGCATGCCTGGGATAAAAATATCCCAGTGGTAGTGATTTTATGCGGCTAGAATAATTAATTGTTCCGCATGCCAAGATGTATTCCACTACTCTCTTGTCCCTAAAATTGACTATAATGCAATTGCCCGCAATATCCTTACATCTAGTGCCTACCCAGTCTACCCTTCTGACATGTAAAATTTTCCCATTTCCGTTTTCATTACTGATCAAGGGTTTATTATTATGAAGCCAGTGTGTGACCTTATTGTGTAGATTTAGATGTGTCTCATTCTGGTCGCCCTTTAGTTCTGGTACACCTGTGAGAACTACTACGTAGGGGCATGCTTCCGGTGGTAGATTAATTGTGGGCAGGACACTAGGTGATATCATAGGGATGTCAATATCGGGCTGCTTTGTTAATTGCACTTTTTCAATTCGGGGCTGTTTTGTTTGTTGTGGTGCAGATGATGTTTGCTCAGATGAACCCTGGCCGGTATGTAGTGCCCTTGCGTTTGGAGTGATGGCTCTATCCTGTTGCACCGAAAAGTTCGGTGCTTCGGGGGTCAACCTCCCTAGGGGTTGGCCAACATTCTGTCCCATCGATTGAGAAGCCAACTGTGGGACTGTAATTATATCAGGAGTGACTATGATGTTATGCGGCTCCACTGTATTTCCCAGGGTCCTACCTCTATTTTTGACCTCGTTCAAGATTTTGTCCAACCTACTAGCCAATGGTTTATTTTTGCTTACTATAAATGTTTCGAGGTAATTTTGTAAGTCTAGCACTATTTGTGTCGCCCATAAAGGAGGGACTGATACCTGAGCCACCTTTTCTGCCCCCCCCCTCCCTTGATTTGCATCTTGTTTGACGTGGAGGGATACTGAATCTGCTTTTCCTCACTTTCGGCTTTTTTGGGCACACAGTCCGTTTCCTGTTCCTCGAGGATGAGTTATTGAGGACCGATGCCCCCATATTAAGCCCCATATCCTGCTGTGCACAGGGAAGATCTTGATCCAAAGTTTCTGGTGAGCAAAACGGGGAAATAGTCACAACTTCACTTTCTGCTCCTAACATTAGGGCAGGGGACTCCAGCGGTGGGATTAAGGACAGGCGTCTCTCTGTGCACTCAATCTCGCATGAGACTGCCCCGATTGCTTTCTGCAGCATACGATCAATGGCCGTTGGCTTTGAGACAGGGGATAGATCTATGCCTGCTCCTGGTGATTGCGACTGACGCAAAGGTGGTGAGTTACGCTTTGCTCTAGCTGAGCGAGTTTTAACCTTGCTTGCCATGTTATTAGTACAATTAGTACAACAGCCAGTCTAACAGTCAATGTCTTGTGAGTGTTTGAGGTACCAATTCACAGTGCACAGTGTTACATGTACAGCTCCATGTCCACAGACAGTAATCGAAACTTTTCCCTTACTTGAGATGACTTCCACGAGGGGGGGCCCGGTCCGGCCTCCTTCGGTCCCTGACGGCCACAGACGGCCTGCCCTTTGCCCGGCGCCGCCCGCGCGCGTGACGCGGCTCCGCAGTCTGTAAATACGCCCCACCGTCAGGGGGAGTGGCCGCTGGTCACAAGGTCACCCCGCTCGCCCCTGGTAAGTGTAGTTGCTTCACTGTGGCCGGTAGCAGCAGAGAGGCACCAATCAAGCCCCACGAAGCGTCTCCCGCGAAGCGGGAGGCGCGAGTTGTTAATGAAGCACCCGGTGCAGGGGGGGAGTGGCCGCTGGTCACAAGGTCACCCCGCTCGCCCCTGGTAAGTGTAGTTGCTTCACTGTGGCCGGTAGCAGCAGAGAGGCACCAAGCAAGCCCCACGAAGCATCTCCCGCGAAGCGGGAGGCGCGAGTTGTTAATGAAGCACCCGGTGCAGGGGGGGAGTGGCCGCTGGTCACAAGGTCACCCCGCTCGCCCCTGGTAAGTGTAGTTGCTTCACTGTGGCCGGTAGCAGCAGAGAGGCACCAAGCAAGCCCCATGAAGCGTCTCACGCGAAGCGGGAGGCGCGAGTTGTTAATGAAGCACCCGGTGCAGGGGGGAAATGGCCGCTGGTCACAAGGTCACCCCGCTCGCCCCTGGTAAGTGTAGTTGCTTCACTGTGGCCGGTAGCAGCAGAGAGGCACCAAGCAAGCCCCCACTTCACTGATAAAGTTCTCATCAACAATGTTCTACTGCAGTGGAATGGCAAAGGATCATGGTCTGAAATGGAGTGTGTTTATATTGTGGTACGCAGGTGAGAACAATTAGTCAAAACACATTAGGTGTGTGATGCTAGCATCCATCAAAAAGCCACAA
This sequence comes from Triturus cristatus, assembly GCF_964204655.1. Lineage (NCBI taxonomy): Eukaryota > Metazoa > Chordata > Amphibia > Caudata > Salamandridae > Triturus > Triturus cristatus. The sequence goes on along the minus strand of NC_140590.1, from coordinate 458,388,507 downwards.
GAATAGTACAATATTAAATGTGTCCGGTGAAGGACTCCTGGTGTCAGGAATCCCTGCAAGGACAAAGCCAGCACAATTGAGAAATCTAAATAGGCTTGGTGCAATCCTGCCACCCTGATGGTAATGAAGTAATGTTAGCCAGCAGGGGAGTCAGCTGCGTCGTTGGAGGTGAGCCGCTTACGTGACAGAAAACAATCTGTCAATGTGTATAGAAGATTAGCCAGCTCAAATCTAAATAGGGCGGGCAGAAATCCATCAGCTTGATTGAGTATTATAAACACCGACACGGAGGGACAATGGAAGTCCCACCATGATCTAAATCAGGCCCTTAGTCTTTTTTATAGAAGTTAAAAATCTCCAGTGGATGAAACTGCAGGTTGTAACCAATGAGGGCTACACAAAACCATATTCCACTTCTGCAAGAAGCAGTTGAACAAGATTTGCTGTAGCAGAGAAGAGCATAGTGGGAGCTACTGCAAAGTCAGGCTATCCGGCGATGCACCTTGGGTGGATCGGCAAGCAGGTAGGTCCCAGCGTCATTTTTTTCTTGGACTTGGGCTAACTGGGTACCATTTAAAACCATTTCCAAGGGCCCAGTACTGGAGGGCCACCAATTGGAGTGTCAGGACTCACTCAGGCTTGGTCCAGGTGTGGGTTCAGCGTGGTTGAAGCCTTTTCTGTCTCTTTTCTGTCCCTGAGGCACTGATCAGTAAGTCAGCAAACTAGCCCTTGGAGTCACTCTGAAAGTCCTGAGTTCAGGTGTCAAGCGGGTCTCAAGCAGCAGTGCAGAACTCTGAGGGCAGAAGGCAGACTTCAGGCAGCATGCGGTACTCTTGGTGCAGCCGGGCAGTCCTCTGAAATGCACAGTAGGCCACATGAAGCAGGGTAGTCCTCTGAGAGTCCTATTGCAGGTCCAGAAGTGAACTGAAGAGTGGGTCTGAGGGTCGTATATTTATACATGATGCCAACTTTGAAGTGGAAAAAACTTTTGGAGTCCCTGACCCTCACAGACTTACTAAAAGTGACATTTTCAGGATGGTGACTTAAAATTTGACTTTACTATTATAGGGGATTTAAAATTATAATGCTTTAGTAACCAAACAAGACATTTATAATTGCTGTTAACCAGAGGTATTACTTATTAAATATAATAAGGTAACACAATATTATCTTATGAGAGTGGTAGGCCTCACAGTAATGAAAAACAAATTTGTGAATTTTTCACCACCAGGACATGTAAAACTTAAAAGTACTATTAGGATTTGTAATATACCCCAGTATAGGCTTGGGTAGTCACCTAACCTTTCACCTACATTTACAGTACTATTGTACTACGTAGCAAGTTTGTGCTGACCTTTTACCTAGTTAGGTGCCACATAAATGTCTTGTGGTTTTCTCAGAAAACCATCCTCATTTATTATGCATGGGAATTCTCAGAATCACAGCAGGACTACCATCTTCTGCATAATAACTATGTATAAGGGTCATCCCTTTCGTCATCCTCGGCTGACATGACACAGCAAGGTAGAACCCCTGAAGGTACCTTTCTGGGTATATAAACACCATAGCTTTGCTGGAGCAGAGACAGGAGAAGGGCTTCCAGGCTATCACATTGATGCGAGGTGCTGAGGTTCCTGCATGCAGATACTTAAGCATGCAGTGGTCTGAAGACCCTTGCGGGGTGTCCATTCAAGACCAAGACGGAGGTCCTTCATTCTCACACACCAGGTAATGGGGTTGGTTCTTTCCTAGCAGGAGTCTTGGCTCTACATTTAGGTACATCTAGTTAGGGTTAGCATCGTAGGAGTACGTATTTTTCCTGTCATGTATGTATATACCTGCATATATCCATTGCTTTAGCACAATGGTAGAAATCTACCATCAATTTAATCTTTTGGTGCTTATAATCATTTATATCTGTTTATGTCTTATGGTTGCTGCAGCACACATATTTTACACTAGAATGACGCTGGCTAAAGAATTGCTAATTGATAAAACGTCCCCCTCATTTATTCTGTGTATCTCTCTGAGACAAAGTGAGCATGAGTGACTGAGCGAAAGGTAACATACTGTTTCCACGATCCATGAGAGATCAGGATTGCAATATGTGAGAGTTGCCCGAAACTATTTTCTCCTTGGAAAGAGACGTTCATAGGAGCACTGTGAGCTAGCTGACATACAGGGGAACATATCCGGTGGGGGTGTCTGGAATCAGTCTGGAAACTAGTCCCACTAGTCCCAGTTTATGTTGTCTAAATGCGCAGATCCTATATAGATTTATAGGAGCTACATGATATGGTGCCCAATGTTGGTTTGGTTCTTATCGAACAGTCAAATCTGAGTAGTTCAGTTGTGCTTGCTCAGAGATCCCTACTCACATACACCCAGAGACGTCTGGGGTGGGAAGGGATAAATCTGCCACACCTGAGTAGGTAAATCTTATGTATTGGCTGTAGGTTTATTCAAGCTTGAAGGATAGTAGTTCCTTATTGTGCATAAAACCTTCTCTCCGTTTCCTTGAAACTCTTTTCAACAATGTCTGTCGAAGAGGACGCTGCAGCAGCATTGCATGTGAATTTAACAGGGGAAGGGGAACAAGAAGGTGCTATAAACATTTCAGAAAATGTCCGAACTGCCCGAACTTTAAGATTAGCAGAATTTGGAGTCACAGCAAGAGGTGGGACAGTAACCTTGGTGATTGAGGCACACGAGTCATACAGGACAGAGGTATTCTATTTGTGGGTCAAATTCCCACTAGCAGATGCATGCACAAATACATTTCATTCACACAATGAAGATGAAATACCAGATGAATAATGTCCATATGAGGACATTGAAGTTCTGCTCACCTACCAGGAGCACCTAAACTGGTTAAAGGTTCCCATCCCAAACACCACAGAAAAAGTGAGACTTGGTCCGCTCAGCAAAGATGGAGTGACTTGGCCGGTCCTAGAGGCTTACACACCACATCCAGACGCTGACACATTGCTAATAGCAGACTTACGTCTGCTTCAAAAGAAATAATAACACTTTACAGAAATCTGACACAGTTCGTTTTGAGAACACTCACACTTCAACCAACAAGGGTTACACCAGCAGGACAAATACAAAGAACTGCAACTGAAATAACTCCACAAACACTGAACGTGGTTATGGGTAGAATTCCCACTAAACGCGAGCAAATGCCATTTTGGATAGCTCAGAAAATCTCACAGTTAGAGGCAGTGTTCCCACACAAAGCCCTCATGAAAAACACAGAATGCTAACAAACTGCTTCCCAATGGGGATAGCTCCCCTGATAGAGGATTATACCTCCTGGGGTACAGTTTTCACTGCCAGCAATACCAGAACTCATGGTACCCCTTCAATAGCAGTGATACCAGACGAATTGAGACAGATACAGAATGAGTATGGAGCAGCACCTGCTCTGAGCTTAGGGATGAAATTGTTAGGAAATGTTGCCCAGGTATCAACAATTATGTTATCAAACATAAAAGGGGAGGCAGCAGCGGGGGTGATACGCCAACACCTTGGGGATGTCACTCATGCACAACATGAGCGTGAATTACCTAAAATTATCGAAGATACATATGCTGAATTAGGTAGAGATAATTTAGAAGCTAGAGCAACAAAACCTCAACTCATGGGTGGTCCTGAAAAAGATAACACCAAACAAGCACCGGAGTCTTCCAAAAAGAAATGGGATAATAAACAACAAAAAAATAGAGAGAATAGATCCCAATTAAGGGGTGGGTCTCCTCAACAGGAGACCTCCGAAAGGAGGTACAACTTTAGGAATCGTGATAAAATTAAGAAACCTGACAGGTATCAGGATACTGATACATGTTCCGCTCGTTCCTTTCAGGGTTCATACAAAAACTCAGAGAGGGAAGGATGGTCAGAACACAGACAAGAAGAGCATACAAAGTCCAGAGACACGCAACCCGCTTCAGACTATAATATCAAAAAAGAAGATAAACCAAAATCAAAACCACAATTCAAAAAGAAGAGAGTGGCAGGTCTTAAAGTAAGAAATGCCAAGGATACTGAGGACTCAACTTCTGAATGAGGCATGGGCTCTGACAATGTTAGACAGCGCAGCAGAAGTAGCAATAGTGCGCCAGAACCTGATGGCAATTCTGCTGACAGCTTCATTGAATGAACATACCACAGTGTAAACACCTGATACAAGGGGAAGTGTCCCACATCAGTAACATAAAATAACTCTCCACATGGAGGGGGACAAACCCAGAAAAATTAAAGGTCTCTTTGGGAGAACCTGACTTATGGCTATGACATCCTTTTGGCTGAAAAAGATTGGCCACCAGAGATCGTTATGGAGTGCCCAAAGGGAGAAACAGTAATTTTACCAACCTTTTCCGACCTCGTTCCTGCATCACTAAAATACTCATACGTGCTGGAGTGGGCTGTAGCACTTGCTTCAGCATTATATCGCAATCATGTAGGGTGGGATGCTGAGTCACCAAAGACATGGTAAGTGTTTCAGAGTTTTTGGAAGTTTGAGCAGCTCCACTTTTTAAAAAAGTTAGTTGCTAGGCTTTTTACTACATTTGATAAATCGTATCCCAAAAATAGGACATTGAGGTTAGCTATTTTTGTTTTTTTTGTTTAATATCTGTTTATTGAGCAAAAGCAGTTAGGGAATAATAAATGCCATAGGTGGCAAAGGGAAGGGGCGAGGGAGTGGCAAATAATCAGCACAGAAAGCAAATCCCTGACAGGGAAGTTTAAGTACTTTGTACGAAAAAGAAGCAATTTTGAAAGATAACAACACCTACGAATTTGGGCCAAGGCAAAGGTCCAGGATTTGAAAGTCATTCATGTAGGGGAAGATTCTCCTGCAAAACCCAGGGAGAGGGCATAAAGTGAACCAAGGGCCTAAGGGCCAATATAGAAAGGATTGGCTATCCTGGAGGGATCCCAGCTATACATAGGGGAGCAAATAGGGGCCGAAAATTGACAAAGTTTGGTAGAACAAGGCCCCCGCCCAATCTTAAGGTACAAGTCACAGTGCAACAGCACTAATACATTTTGTGGCAATCAACATATGAAACAATATTAAACAGAGAGAAAAAAGAAAATAAGATAAATATGAAAAGAAGGCAGAAGAGAAAAAGTAAAGATCGAAGGGAAAGAAAACCAAGAAAAATGAAAAGAAGAAGGAGAGGGAAAAGGAGAGATGGATGCGCCACGGGGGAGCAGGGGAGGGACCAATGTCAAATCCCAAAGCGGAGGGCGGGAGTTGCCGGAGTCAGGGTGCTCGTCTAGCAGGCGTCGCAAACTCCAGGGAATCCGGCTGTCCGCCTCTAGAGTAAGGTTCCAAAGGACTGTCAAACAATTGCAGTGCCCTCAATCTAGGAGGCATTAGGCATGAGTGTTCAATTCTAGTAAGGTGATGCACAAGGGGACCCCAGATGCAGTCAAAGCGGGTGTCATAATGGGCAAGACGGGCTGTAAGCAACTCGAGGGAGAGAACATCCCATAGGCGAAGAAACCATGCAGCAATAGGCGGGGGTGGGGACGCTTCCAGGAGGAGGCAATGGTCTGATGCGCTGCGCCCAGTAAGTGAAGGATGAGATGCCAGTGGGCCGAGGTCATGGCCCTTAGCGTGCTGGGTCGAATGCTTAGGAGTACCATGGACGGGGTAGTAGGGATTGGGAAGCCCACAATGTTCTTAATATGGTTGAGTACCTCCTTCCAGAACATAGTGAGCTCCGAGCAAGACCACCAGATCTGTAAAAAATCCCCCCTATCAGTCTGACACCTCCAACAAAGTGGAGAGGTGCCCGGGAACATCTGGTGGAGGCGAGTAGGAGTATAATACCACTGTGTCATTATAGGCAGATTCACCCTGCGGGATACTACGGTATACCTTAGGAATGTCCTTCCATAAGCGGTTCCATTCCTCTGGGGAGACGTCAGTAGCCAAATCAACGGCCCAGCGAGTTTGGTATCCGTGGCTTGGTAGATGCTCAGAGTGCTGAAGAACCGAGTAGGTCTTAGAGATGAGGCCTTCAGATCCGTCGAATCTACGAACATGGATTTAAAAGGGGGTGAGACGCTGAGTCACTTCCCGGAAATACTCTGGAGCGGAGAGCCAGTGACGTACTTGGAAGTACTGTAGGCGCTCCTTATCAGATAAGCGAAAGAACTGTTTACATTGATCAAAAGAGTGAAGAGTAGAGCCCTGGAAAAAATCATGGAGGACCCGGCGACCCTCTATAGTCCAAGCCTCGAAGGAGCGGGGCTGGAGCGCAGGTGGAAACGCTGGATTGTGTGTGAATGGTGTATTGGGAGAGGGGAAAGTCATGAGACCTCAAGAGAGCACCAAGCCATCCCATACCTCTAGGACTGTTCTCGTCGGCATCGCCAAGTATGCACTGCGTGGGCGTGCGGAACGCGGGAGCCAAGCGAGGTCCAGAGCAGTCTACAAGCTACTGCACGGTCCATGTGGAACCTGTGTTTTTCACTTTCAGGGACTATCCATTTAGAAATAAAACAGAGGTGGCAAGCCCAATAATATTCCAGCAGGTTAGGGCAGGTCAGTCCCCCCGCGATCTGGGAAGCAGGGATATCCTGTGGGAGAAGCTGGGGCGCGATTTCCCCCAGATGAACGTAGTAAATTCACGCTGTAAAGCCTGAATATCCGCATGTGGAACGGGGGTGGGGAGAACAAATAGATAATTTTCGGGAGAAGGGACATCTTAACTGCGTGACGATGACCCAACCATGCTAAAGGAAGACCCTCCCACCGTCTCATCTCCTCGCGAACAGAGTTGTGAAAGCGACGCCAATTCGAGGAGGTCCAGGATGAGAGTGTAGGGGTAAAGTCCAGAACCAGGTACCGTTTGGACTCATCAGTCCACTCACTGCACAGGGAGAAGATCCCGTAGGTGCTGGACCTCCGGTGCTGGTAGCGTGAGGTTAAGAGCATGGGATTTCTCCAAATTAATATGATAGCCCGAAGCTGCCTCGAAAGAGGCCAAGAGTTCAGCCACCGCTGGCAGGGAAGACAACAGAGAGGATAGAGATAGCAACAGGTCCTCAGCAAAGAGGGAGGCCTTGTGTTCCATCCTCCCATACGAATGCCCTGAATATCCCGATGGCAGGCGATAGCCAGGGGTTCAACAGCAAGCGCAAAAAGAAGGGGAGAAAGCGGGCACCCCTGTCGTGTGCCCCGGTGAATAGAAATAGGGGCAGTGGTAGAGCCGTTAAAATGTATACGAGTAGTGGGTTTGGCTTAAGGGGCCATCAATTTGGATATGAAGCCCGGTCCCAAGCCAATCTTCCCAAAGAACCACCCGTAGGAAACCCCAGTCCACGTGGTCGAACGCCTTCTTGGCGTCAAGGGAGACCAAACAGGCAGGGATGACTCTGATACGAGATTTTTCCACCAGGTAGGCAATGCGCCGGATGTTATCAGCGCCCTGACGATGCCGAATAAATCCCACCTGATCGGGGTCAAAAAGTCCCGGTAGATGGAGCTCCAACCTATTCGCTAAAAGTTTTGTGAAGAGTTTGGCATCAGTGTTTAACAAAGCAATGGGGTGGAAGGGAGCCGCCAGTGTCGGGTCCTTCCCAGGCTTAGGGACCAGGACAATCTCAGCCTCATTCATCGTAGGTGAGAGGCCCGTAGTATCCGTAAAACTATTAAAGAGATGGAGTAGATGATCCCATAACTGCGGATAAAAGACTCGATAAAAAGTAAGCGTCTTGCCCGTCGGGAGTTACTTCAGTGCTTTAGCAAGCTCTTCCTGGGAGATAGGTTCATCAAGCAACCCCTTAAAGTAAGGGTCAATAGGATCCCAGGGGCAGGCATCAAGAAACCTCTCAACCGCCTCCGGGGAGCAAGGAGCCTGAGTATAAAGCTCCTTGTAGAAGGTCATGAGGGTATTGCCTTTGTCCCTCTCCGAGGTGGCCCAAGAGCTATCAGGACCTCTGAGCTTGGAGATGTGAGAGCGAGCAGTCTGGGCTCTTAAGCGACATGCCAAGCATGCTCCAACCTTATCGCCCCCGACGTAGAATTTCTGTTTAAGGTTGACAAGCAGCTGTTCAGGCTTGTTAGTGCGGTGCAAGCGGAGTTGGGCGCGCAGGGCAGTCAGACGTTGTTTATTTACAAGAAATGGAGAGGCATGGTCCACTCATTCCAGGTCTTTAATATTGCGGGAAAGAGTGGTCTAAACTAAGCGGGTCTCGCGGGTCCGGGCAATGGATATAGAGGTGATGACCCCTCGAATAGTAGCCTTGAAGACATCCCACCGAACATCCTCAGGCGTACCCTCAAGGGTATTAGACGCAAAGAAAGATTCAATCTCTTTACGGATATCTGCCACATCCACCGGGTCGCGAAGGGCTTGAGGAGGCAAGCGCCATCGAGGCAGGGGAGCATCTCGAAGTGCGGGAAGTTGGAGCGTAAGCAAGACATGCGCATGATCAGAGATAGAAATGTCTGAAATATCCACCGCGCAGAGATCCCGCACCAGGGGGAGCGAGAGAAAAAAGTGATCATTCTGCGAGTATGAACGGTGAACGTGGGAGTAGAAGAGTAATCCCAGGAATCCGGATGGAGATATCCCCAGGCATCGACCAAGCCAAGGTCAGTAATGGCATTTTTCAGCTGCGCCGACATCGCCCCCGAGACATGGTGCGTCTGTGCTGTGCGATCCGACTCGGGATCCCAAACTGAGTTAAAGTCGCCTCCGAGAACAACAGGGGTAGAGACCGCCCGCAATAACATCCCCAATTGCTGCCGCAGATTTACGTCCTGTTTCTGATTGGGGGCATAGATATTAACAAAAGTGCAGGAGCTCCGACCTCAGGCTATATTGATTTTTTAAAATCTCCCCTCTTCATCAGCTATGCATTGGGTGGAGGTCGCTCGCCAGCCATACTTAAAAAGAAGCGCCACCCCCCCCAGTCTTGGTATGAGAACTTGCCCAAAACTGGGTGGGATATTTGCAGTGGGACATGAGGTGAGTATCAGAGGGAAGCAGGTGAGTCTCCTGAAGAAAAATCACATCAGCATCGTGCTGAGAGAGGTAAAGCCAAACCTGGCGACGCTTAGAGGGAGAGTTGAGGCCCTTTACGTTAAGGAAGAGGAAAGTGACAGTATGAATCATTGTGTAGGAGAAAGGGTGCAGCGCGCATTACGGCCAGCAGCACGCAGGAAGAGGCAACACTGAAAACCAACAAGGGGGAGACGAAAGTTAGTGAAGATGATGGATCCCAATCTCGAAAGAGCCAGTATCCCACCCAGATGCGCATAAGTGGTATGAAGGCAGTGGGACGAGGGCATCCGCAGCAACCACAAAGCAAGCAGGAAAGCAAAGACCCAGCCAATCCCCCCGACAGCCACCAGGACCCTCCAGCAAACCAATCGTTACAATGCCAATCAAAAAACAGGCCGGACGCCTCCGAAACGGACAGGATAAAAAAAAGACAAAGAAAGAACCAAAGAGAAGAAAAAAGACATAAAGGATAAACAGGCCAACTGGGCCTCAGCAATGTAGAGTCTAAACGGGACAATCCGGTATCACAAAAGCGGACCATCCCAGAGATGTCACTCTCCTATAGGACTCAAACAAGGGGGGGTGTTGGACACACATGAGGCGTAGAGCCTCCGTCGGTAGCTTCCCGTGCAAGACTGGAAATGGGGCAGACTGAAGTCCAGTCACTGGGTCCTAGCGGAGGGGCCCCAATGGAAAGGCACAAGATGAAGGCAGGGCCGGAAACATCACAGCATCGGAGGTGGCTAGTTCATAAGGGACGGAGAGGCACTCAGGGATTGCACCTGATTAATGGCCTCCTGTCTAGCCTGCGCGGAGTCAAGATCTCTGGAGAGGCACCTAGATCGAGGTGGAGGAACAGTGGACCACTCCGGTGGAAGGGAGCCCATAGGACGAGTATTAGAAGGCGGAGGATCATCGCTTTCAGGGTCCATAGGAAGACGGAGAAGACGCTGCGCCTCCTGCAGGGAACGAACACTCCGACATCTACCCTCCCAAGAGAACATCAAGGCAAAAGGGTGACCCCACTGGTATTTGATTGCAAGGTCCCTCAGCTTGTCAGTCATGGGTTTGAAGCTATTCCTGTGCCAAAGAGTAGAGGGCGCAAGGTCCTGGAAGATCTGGACAGAGAGACCATTGTATGAGAACGTTTGCACTGCCTGCACCTTGCAGAGGATGGCTTCCTTTTCTGTATAGAAGTGGACCCGTGTGATGATATCTGGAACAAAGTTAGGGCGGTTGCGAGGGGCAGGTAACCAGTGGGCCCTGACAAGCATGGGTGGAGAAGTACCCTCCCCCTCCCGAATGGCATGAAGCTGTGTATGATAGAATATTCGACCCTTCCGTTCCTAATGGAACACCTCTAATATGGAGGTTGTTCCATCTACTACGGTTCTCCAGGTCTTCCTGCTTCAGCTGAAGGGTGATATTCTGGTCTTCAAGCTCAGCTACTTTCTTCCATAAGCCATCTACGTCCTCTGTCAGAGCATCCATCGTGCGTTCGAGGCCATCCACCCTATCACTGAGTTCAGAAACCTCTCTGCGAATGTCCTGCCGCCCGGCCTTGAAGTTCTGGTGAAGGGAGCCAATCTCGGTCTTGATCTCCTGCAGAAATGCCGACATACGCCTCGGGGATGGGTACCCCAGAGGCCGGCACTCCAGGTGGTGGCAAGGAAGAAGCATGGTCATCTTGCGTGTCGGGAAGCGATTTGGACCACAGGAAGGTCACCGGATTCTCTCGGGAGATCGCAGCATCAGGTTCCTGAGCCCCTCTATGCTTGGGAGGTATAACCGCCATACGCAGGTGTGGTGAGGATTCTGCCTCAGGGGGACACCCACAGTGGAATCAGGGAGCGTGTGAGCGATGTCCCGGGAGAAGCCAGCCAAGCAGTAGGGGGTGTGGGTACAGAGATAGCTCGGACTCTGGGCCGCAGGGCGATGCGAGGGACCCACAGCTCCCAAGCGCGCAGGCGTAACAAAATGGAGTCCAAACAAAGGCAGCGGCATTCCAAGGAGCCAACAACCAGGATTACCGAGCTAGGCTACACTACCGAAGTAGACTGTGGGCCCCAAGCTGCGTGGAGGGCATCAGGTTGTAGCAGGGCTAGGAGGGCCGGGCAAGGATCAAGGTTAGAGTCAGTGGGTGAAGGCACGACTGCACTGGCCCCGGAGCAATCCCTCGCAAGAATCAGAAGGTCCCCAAAGGCCGCAATAAGCAATGGAAGTTCTTAGCGGGGCCCAGGGTGCAGGAGACGCCTATGCAGCCAAGCAGCAAGGAAAGAGTCACCGCCGAGGCTCCAGGAAGACGATCCTCACAGCTAAGGGCCAGGCATCAGGCAGGGGCGCCAGTGTCAGGGTCAAGGGTGTGTAGGCCTCTAAGAAAGTCAAAATGGCGGCGGAGCCGGGGAACACCATGGGAATCCCCCAAACCAACTGCACCTGCAGCAGTGCACCCCTTGCCCCGGTACCTCCGGCCTCCTAGCGGCCCAGCAATGTCCACGCTGCACGTCAGGTCCGGTGAACAGCGGCAATTCAAAGGCTCCGCGGGGCTCAGCAGGCCCCGGGCCGCTCCCCCACCTCCTTCAGCAGGCGACAGCTCACACCGAGGGGCTGGCCTCCGACAGGCTTGAAGATGGCGCCCAGGTGTCTTGGTGCCCCCAATTGCCTTCGGGGCTCAAGTGCCTCACAGCAATGTCGCAGGAGAAGGCGTCTGCCGCCGCTCGAGGCTCTCCCATGGCAGACAGAGAAAATGACGGAAGAAATCGTCGGAGAGCTGGTTCCCCGGGCGACTCCCAAAACAGCAAGCACTCGCAGCGGTGAACCCCAGAGGTCATAGGGTCCACCAGCAAATGATAAGGACAGTAGTGACCGGGCAAATAGCGAAAGCGGGAGGCGCCGGAGCGGAGACTCGATGGAAGACGTCTCACTCCATGCGCGCCCAAGCCACACCCCCTTTTGTTTTTTTTAAGTTGAATTTATAGCCTTCAGAGGCGAATCCCAAAATATGTTGCTCACCCTGGTCAAATAATCCAATAAATCATCAGACTACAGATAAATATCATCTACATAGGACAATGCCTCCTCATCAACATGTTGAAGTAACTCTAGTAATCAGGGGTTATTCTTATAGCCTTGGGGCTGTCTACAAAATTGATGCTAGGAGCCTAAGGCTAAGAATACTGTCAAATACCTGATTTCATATGCTATATTTTGGCAGAAAAATTCATTTGAGATATCTACTGCTGTTTTGTATTTTTTCCGCACAATATTATTCATTAATGCAGCACTGTGGTCATTCTGTACCGCAAGTGTCTTTGTGCATGTATTCAAATGGCTGTAGTCTAAAACTAGATGGTATGTATTGTAAGGCTTCATTACAGGAAACAAAGGATTGTTCATTAGAGAGGTGCAATTTTTTTTATGACCCCCTGTATTCAAGTTGATCAAAGATCTCCCTGACTTGCTTCTTCACTTCTTGTTTTATTGGGTACTGTCTCTGTGGAGTTGGAATAGTTTTTACTGGGATTACATGGTTGTGAGGTTTAACGAAACAGACAAAAGCATTTGTCCTTAAGTGCGACATCTGTAAGCAGATAAAGGGTTCCACCGTAGCACGTCTACCACAAACACCACTACTATTATCAAACAGACCTCTTGCTTGTGTTTATTTGGACCACTGTAGCCCCTTACAATCTGATGGGGCTTACAAGTATATCTTGGTGGCACTGGATTCATGCTCTAGATTCCTATGGGTTTGGCCCCAGCGCTCGGCTGATGCTCAAACTGTTATAAAGTATTTGTGAGTTTTCTTAGGGACATAGGCAGTTGGCAGATTATATTCTGACCGTGGCCCCATGTTTAGCTCTCCGGCTTACAAGTAAGCCATGGAAAGTTTGGGTGTTGCATTGCGATACTAATATCCATATCATCCCGAGGGAAATTTGATAGTGGAGAGAAAAAACTGGGACTTAAAGCAATCTTTAACAGCAAGGGTATTAGGCTTGGGTGGTAGTTGGGTCAATCACATCTATGGGGTCCAGAGGGCACTTAATAACATGCCAAGAAGTTCCTTAGGAGGCCGTGCTCCTTATGAGGTCCTATTTGGGATGAGAATGTGGGTACCTGACCTCAATTGTGGCAGCACAGTGGCCGATAAAAAAACGATTTGACATTGATAACCATTTGGCTGTTTTACAGGAACTCAATGAGTACAAAGCAACATCCAAGAAAAACGCACCGCCACTTGGGAAGTAAAGCCAGTCACGGCAAGACCTGCCTGGGTCCCAAAAATCGGGGATTTGGTCAGAGAAAAGATTGTGGATAAGAAAGAATTTGGCCAATCTTACAGAACAGTTGTACTTGTCCTGGCTGTCGAAGGAACAAGAACAGTACTTCTTCCACCTCTTGCTGGCAAGAAAGAAAAGAGATTTGTCTCCATTGAGGCCTATGTGGCCAATACTGAATAGCAGGCCATGTGGGCTCCTGGGTAGCTGCCGATCTCCTCTTGTTACCATACAGGAGGTTCAGACAGAAAGACTGATAACATTTGAAGAGTCTTCTATACGTAGTATTGGAGTTACCAACAATGATATGGAACTCGTTCCTATTGAAATTGAACATCTAAGCACAAATGAAACACAGATATCAATTTGGCCTACCACCGAAATCTACATCGATATGCCTCTACAGGAGACATCTGTAAGTTCAACAAAACCTGGTGAGCTACCAAAGATAGATCGAACTGCATCTGGCTATTTCATCGATTTTTATACTTTTTCTCTGGATCCAAGTGAACCCGAGTCACCGCCAGCTCCAGTTTCCCGCAAAGAACAACTTCATGATTTCTATCTTTGGCTATAAAAGACATACCTAGTCTCACCATGACCACAGCTCTGGATAGCAACTGGCATACTGTTCCTACTCTTCTGGATAGGTTTAGTGACTGTCTTTTTCTTGCTCGTGAATGGACACTATCTCCCAGAACGCTCCACAGTATCACATGTGAACTTGGTACTGAATCCTCATACGTCATTCATCGTGAACAGAGAAACCTGCCCTACGTGAACATTACAGCAGTTCCAGTTCCTGACGGAATAGTTTGGGACAAAGTTTCATTTTTTTCTCTCCATAAAATGTTATTGTCATTTATAGGTAACCGTATTACAGTTGTATCCATGAACATCGTTTGCATCTATTACCATTTACAGACCACTTACTTCCCCGCATATTCTTTGCCAGTATAACATATCGAACATATTGCAACACTTAACTTCCCCCACCTCCGTCCACCACCCTCCCCTCCCTGGTCAGTCTGAATAAAGTCTCATGATCACCTGCACCTTTCAAAAGCATATCTATTATTGGAATTCCAGACACATCCTAGGCAGTATCTTCCTTTTATTCTCTTTTCTACGGGGTTCCCCTTCCTGTGAGCACCTGGGATTCAGGCACCTGACGCCCTGTTAGTCTGCCAACATAGAGACCCATGCCAGCAGGTCCTCCTTGACCTTATCTTTTCTCGCTGATTATTGCGGGGGCCGAAGATGCATCCATGCTATCACCACTCGCCTCTTCGCCAAGACTAGTCCCATGTTAACAAAATGCCTGCTTAGCTTCTTGTCCTTTGGCACAGGCAGTACACCCAGCAGTACCTACCTAATCTCTCTGGGTATATTCCAGCCATTGGCCTCCCCTAGACATGTCAGGACTGTCTCCCAGAAGGGGAGCAGCAACAAGGTATCCTTTGCCACCTCCAGTGTCACAAATGTTCCATCCACAGAAAGGTCCCCCAGCGTCTGTCAGCCGCCATCCTTCCACCGACGAACTGACATGGAGTCTGCAATACTGGCAAATGGGCGCAATACCCACAGGGGCATATCGGGTGTGAACGGAGCATGCTGCACCACCCTCCTCACGACGTTCTCCCATACTACTCCCACGTGCCGTATAATGTACAGACATCTTCCAGGGATACCACCTCTCAGCATCAGCAGTTCAGTCAGCGAGCAGTCACCGTATGTTCCGACGAGCAGGCACTTTTCCCAGTTTTCCTCATTGTCTAACCAATGAACCGCATGCTGCAGCTGAGAAGCCATGTAATAGAGCTCCAGACGGGGCACCTCCAAACCACCCTTTAACCAGGTTCTCCACAAGGTTGCCAGCTACACCCTCCTACGCTTTTTCCCCTACAAGAGGTCCCCAATGAGACTCTCTAGTGTATAAAAGTAAGATCGCAGGATTATATAGAGTGAGTGCTGCAGTGCATACAGGCACCGAGGTAGGACGATCATTTTAATAATCATGATGTGCCCCATGAGCGACAACGGCAGATCAGTCCAGAAGCGTATCGATCCCCTCAACCCTTCCACCACATGGCCAAGTTGAGTTAAAGACAGACAGTGGCTGTTTTTGCCAAGCATACACCCAAGTATCGTGCCCCCTCTTCTGCCCACGGCAATTTAATGGCCATTGCGGCCAATCTGCCAATTGGGCCCACCCTGGACTTCTCGGGGTCAATGCAAAGTCCAGAGATCTCGCCGAAGTTCTTTAACTCTGCCAAGAGCACAGGGATAGAGCTCTCTGGGCGTGTCAAGTAGACTAGTGTGTAGTCTGCATATAGAGAGACTATATGATTAGTCTCCCCCAACCTAACTCCCCAAGGGTCCATCACAGTACTCCGATGAGCAGCTAGTGGCTCCATGACCACTGCAAATAAGGGAGAGAACGGGCATCCCTGACGGTTGTGCCCCTTCCAAGAATGAGCTGCCCAGGCACTGCCCTGTCCACCAGAAATCTGGCAGCGAGGGCTGCATAAAGTAGCTGTACCCACTGTAAGAACTGTTTGCCCACCTGTATTCTCCAAAGGGCCTGCCACATATAAGTACACTCTACTGAATCGAACGCTTGTTTGATGTCTAACAATGCTATGGCACTATCAGTTTCGAGCAGACTCTGGGCAATTGCCACATGGGCCAGTCGTCTCAGGTTATATGTCATATTTCTCCTTAGGATGAAACCCCCCTCGTCCGAATGGATAAGCTGTGTCATCTTCGGGAAGAGACGTTCCACCATTATCCTACTGAGTATTTTTACTTCAATACTTAACAGGGATATTGTTCTGTAGGAACTGGGCAGGTTGGGGTCCTCATCCTTTTTTCATATCATGGCCACCAGTGCTTCCCTCGTAGAGGGTGGAAAAGCACCTTTTCCCATTGCCTCATTATAAGGCTCTAGGAGTCGATCCAAAAGTAATGGGGCGAATTGTATATTGAACTCTGCCACGAGTCCATCGGGTCCCAGACTTTTATCCGGTTTAAAACGACCTATAGCCCGGTTTAATTAATCTTTGGTGATCGGGGAGCTCAGAGCCTTCTTTTCCTCAGGCTCCAAGCGGGGGAGTTCAATTGAGTCCAGATAAGTAAGCATCGCCTCCAGGTCTGACCCAGATTGCCCCGTGTACACCTCTCGTAGATGATTCGCCAAAGTCTCGGCCATTGCCTGCTGCATGTACACCAACGTTCCATGTTGGCGCGAATCTGCATTATCTGTGCCGCAGATGTTTCTTGCCTCACTAGCCATGCCAATAATGCCCCTTTTCTATCACCTTCTCTGTTTAGCCTCAGACGATAGGCCATATGAACATGTTTTTTTAACCGATGAACGTCAGTCAGGAGGGCCTCCTTGGCCTCACACGTGAGGCAATCTCAGCCTCCAGCTTACCCAAATTAGCCTCTTGTGTAGCCACATTCCGCTCTAATTGGCGTCCAACACCTTGAGATGTCTTGATGAAGATTCCCCTCATGACCACCTTCATGGCCTCCCATTCATTCGTCCGGCATGAGGCCCACCCCCAGTTCTCCTGAAAGTACTGGTTTAGTTCCTACAATATTGCGGCTACGAATGGAGGGTCTGCTAGTGCTTCAAGTCCCAGGTCTATGGCAGTTGAGCCATTGATTTAGGTGCTCAGTAAATTTGGAGCAGCTTGATTTTCTGTTGTTTTTTCCTCCTCTCCTGTACCTCTTGTACTTCTTTTCTGAATTGACACACGCAGCTCAGTGATTGTTCAGAGCATGGTTCACTGTTTACCAAGGCTCTCTTCTGCCAAAACACAGTAGTGTATAGGGGTTTACAGGTGAACACAGAACGTAGTCCCTGTACAGCGCAGGAGGCCTAAAGTACAGTAATATTGGGGCCCACCTGCCCGCACAATTTGCAGATTGCATACAAATAATAATTTCAGTGTGCTTCTGCTCCTCCAGTTGGCACCCCAGGTTTATGCGCCAGTCGCACTGTGGGAGGCAGAGGTGCAACTACAGCCAAATTTCGGGGGCGGCTACTAAAAATTTTGGGGGGTGCTGATTCTTCCAGAAATATGCAGAGTGGACATGCAGGGGCTCTAAGGAGGTGTGAAAAAACAACAAAGCCTCTTTAGCAAGTAAATGGTCTTTTAAAGACCTGTGAAGTACTCGGGTGCGTCTGTGTGTGCGCCCGGGAAGCTGTCTTAGCCGGGATCACACACATGACGGGGGGGCTAAAGCCCTTTGAGCCCAATGGGCGTTGCGCGCCTGGTGGGAGGTGATGTGGTGCTTTTGCGAGAGACTTTTCTTCATCAACCAAAGCCTCAAGTGGGGTTACTGGACCTGCTAAAATATCCATAATCACCCAAGGCAACATCCAAGGAACTCATAAGCACCTTCTTAAACTGTTAAGACCAATTCTGTAAGACTAGAGACCCGATGTCAGGAAACAAGCAATGCTTCGGAGTAGCTAAAGAATGCAAACCAGGTGGTTTCTGTGGGGGGGGGGGAGGGGGGTGCGAGGTTTGAGCCATTGGCAACTCAGTTCAAACCTGACAGCACAGGGTTAGGTGCTGGTGCCGTTATACAAGCACGGAAGATAGAGCAGGAAAGGAGTTTGACGCCTAATGATTCCCCAGCCACAGGAGGCCAAGGCCTGACCCATCAAAGCTGAAGCCCAGCTGCCATACCTGCTGCGGCAAGTCTCTCAAGGAGGGAAAAAAGAAATTAAAAAGGAAAACAAAGAAACAACGCCTATTAAAAAGAGCAACATCTAAAGCAACTATGTGTAATTCTACCGATTTGTATCCTGTATTTGGGCAAGTACGCCAGGCTAAGTCTCGGCAGGCAACATCTAGAGACTTGGGATCGTCTAGCCAGTCAGGTTCCAATGAAGTAACTATACAGGTCGGTTTGCCTACAGAAATCGATTTCGGGCCATCAGGATTTGCCCTTGCTCAAGGTTCCCTCTCTGACACCCTGGTAATCAGCGCCAATATGAATCTCGAAGTTTTAAGGATGAAAGTACACAGGAGGTATGCATGGGCCGGGATGTATCACAGGGTCCAGCTTCATCCCAGGGCCTCATCCTATGGACCGCAGCTAGGGATCCCTCTGCATGGAGTGGTGCCACTGGTTCCCCGAAAGCCAGCATGTGAGGAAACACAGTCTGGAGTTTGGAGTGTCACGCCAGAATCAGGGATTTCAAGTAGTAATCTAGCAGCTAACGACATGCAACGGAAGATGAATTGTGGTCAACAGCACAATTGTAACACTGCAGGGAGCATGAGGCAACACTGGGATCCCCCTCTCAATAACCAGGAGTCCTTACAACTGGCTCAGATGGGCTGCCTGGGGGCGGAGGGCTGTGACCTGCCCAAAATAATCTTTATACCCAGATACTATCCCAAGGGACCTCAGGACACGCTCAATCATGGGAACCCGTTGAGATTGTGTAGTCACATTCCTGCAAAAAACATCTTTGCAGATTGGGGGGTGGACTTGAATACATCTACTCCCTCAAAATACCTTTACGTCGTACTAAATTTGCCCATACAGAAGACAACACAGAGCACCCTTAAGGGCATAACAGAAGGAAACAGAAGCTGGGAGATAGTGGATATCAAAGATTCCAATGCCTTAACGATCGTACATTTGCTTGACTAAAAAGAGGTGCGATTCACTTCCACAAGAGGCGGTCATCAGGTTGTGCGGTGGGAGGAGAATCTCACACACAGGTCTTTGGGCATTATGTCTCAGCCCTGATTGGTGTTCAAGTCAAACATCATAAAAGATCAAATGTAGACACCCGATAACAACAAGGTGTCCAAGCCAAACAGCTTGTGAGAATAAGTCCAAACTCTCAATAATTTCATGGAACATTGTAGGGCTTAAAAGAATACCGAAAGCAGTAAAGGGCAGTCTTACCTGGAAACAGGATACATTCTCTGCCTCCGAGAAACTTGGGCTACGGCCTTGCCAGCCTTCTACGAGATTTTTAAAGCAGCATTCCATTCTAGTCTTTTTGGGTGTGAGTCGTGGGGGGTCTGTCGATCTTCATTAAGCATAATGCTAAATTAGAAGCCAAGGCTCTTGATACTACATTTAGTGCAGTTCAAATTGTCCGAATTCAGGGTCTGGGAAACAACTATAAACATATGGGCTTGATCCTGGTCAAATGGTATCTTAATGCCCCAAGGGAAGTAGGGACAGAGCTGGTAAGCCACCTCCTTGAATGCCTTGAAGACCTCCTTTTAGATAATACCGACATGAATTTATAGTCACTGGAGATTTTAACATCAGGGATCTGGGGAAGACCATCGCCGGAACTTCCCAGCCAAGAGCAGGAGCTAAATCGATGATTTTTTTAAAGCTTCACAATCTTGCATCTGCTCAAGCAGAGTCTGTGAAAAATAAAGACCGGGTATTCCCCCCCAACTTGTGAAGGCATATCAACCATAGATTATACTTTTGTTTATCAGAGGGTTTAGCCACCTGCTTGGACCACTTTGATATGTCAGTAGGGCCAAAAAGTGATCATAATCCATCGAAGAGCACCCTGAATCTCGCTGTTCAACTTATGGACAAAATTAATCAGGTGGGCAATTCAACTGGGAGAGAGACCATGAATTTGGTAAGAAGAATTAAATGGTAGCCTGAATACAGATCTAAGGTCAGTACCTGGCTAGAGGAACTGGAGCTGATTCTTAGGTCCACTCAATCAGAATGTGCACTACAAGAGGGGGGGAAACACATGGAGGATCTACGAAAGCATTTACTGGAACAGGACACAGGCCCAAATTCCAACGGGGGCAGAGAAACAAGTGATGCCAGGTTTTTACAGCAAAGCAATTATCCTCACCAAACGATCCCTCCGTACAGCCCACCAAGCTCATCAGCTTAATCCATCCAAGACTACAGCTGCTGCAGTAAAATTGCCAGAAAGTTACATTAAAAATACGGTTTGGGAACATCAGAAGGAAAGACTAGACAAAGAATGATCCACATTCTTTCAGTTATTAAAAGACTCTAACCAGGCTGTTTCTGGGCCCATATCAAAAACTAAAAAACAACAATGCGTCCAGGGAAAATGGTGTCTGAAGCAGCATGGGTGCACCATATTGTTGAGCTGTATGTGAATCTGTCAGATACCATACTAAGTACTGGTACAACGGAAATTAAAGTTTGAAAATCAACTCTCTTTGGAAACTTGGGAGCTAGTGAGCCCAAGTCACATCATCAGGAAGATTGTACTCACAATCAGGGTCACTTTTTGAATGCAAGCGAATTGGACTTTGGTAGTCTGGCAAGCTTCTGCAAGGTTGCAAAAAATGTAAAACAGCTGAAATCTGACAGAGCTCCAGGCCCATATGGCCTTCTAGCTGGCCTTTTCAAGTATGCCCAGAAGAATTGGGCTAGGGGATTGCCAGAGCTCTATACTTACTCCTTTCAATACACCGTCATCCCTGAGGCCTGGACAGGATCTATCTTATTCCACATTGTTAGAATCCGGGTTCTCTGGTTGGCACAGGTAGGTACTTGTGACAAGCAGGGAACCTTTCCTCTAGTCAGGATGAGGGGTTACACTACTAAAACAACCCCTTGCTCACCCTCTAGGTAGCTTGGCGCGAGCAGACAAGGCTTATCTCCGAGCGTTATAGGTTAAGCATTTGTGAACACATACAGTAACCAAGTGACAACACTACAAATGGACACCACACAGGTATTTATATTAAAAATAAGGAATCTTTGTATAGGATTATCACAAGACCATTAAACGATTAAAAATACACAATACGGTTGCTTAGTTGGTAGAAGATTGCTTAGTTTCTCTTAAGTTCTTAAATGCAACACTTTAAGTTAATGTACCTTGGATGCGACACGCAGGGCCACGAAAGTGTTGCAGCGATGCAGATGCGTTGAAGTTCTTGGTGCAAAACAAATAAAGACGGGATCTTCCAGATGCGTTACGCTTCTCCGATGTTGCGAGAAGGCTCGACTCGATGCGTCAGCTACAGCGGCGTCACCCTTGACGAGATGCGACGACAGCGGCCTTGGCAGCGGCACTCTCCTCCGACGTTGCGAGACGCTTCCGCTCGATGCGATGCTGCAGCGGCGACACCCCTTCTGCGAGATGCGACGACAGCGGCTCCGACGGCGGCACGCTTCTCCGTGGATGCGAGGCGCTTTTCTGGATGCGGTGCAATGCGACAACTACGATGGCTGCGATGGCGACACGCTTCCTCCTCGATCCGAGACTCTTCTCTCGATGCGGTGCAATGCGACAGCTACGATGGCTGCGATGGCGACACGCTTCTTCGGCGTTGTGAGACACTTCCGGGATGATGCAAGACGCTTCCGCTCGATGCGATGCTGCAGCGGCGACACTCTCTGCGAGATGCGAAGACAGCGGCTTCGACGGCGGCACGCTTCTCTCCCTTGCGTTGCGCTTCCAGCTCCTTGCGACACGCAGTCCCTAAGAAGGCCCAACAACAGCAGCAGGCACTTCCAAAAGACTTTGGGGAGCTGGGGATGAAGTCCACTGGTCCTGGGACTTCGTTCAGGGGGCAAGCTCAGTTCAAGCCCTTGGAGATCTTTAAGCACAAGTTGAAATAAAAGTCTTTGTAGTCTTTTCTCCTCTCCTTCATCAGCAAGGCAACCACTGAAGGCCAATCCCCCAGGTCAGGGACAGTTACTCCTCCTACAGCTTTCCCAGTTCCTTCTCTTCTGGCAGAGGTTCTTCTTGTTTCAGCAGGATCTGATCTAATTTCTTGGGAGCAGGGTCCCAATACTTATACCCCTAATTCCTTTGTTCCTCTGGGGTTGAGGGGCCTTTGCCCAGTCCAAACCAGTTCTTGAGCACTCTGTTGACATGACTCTGCCTTTCTTTTCAGGGTGCAGGGCAGAGACATCAGCCGCTCCGCAGGAGGTGGAGCCAGCATTGTGGTAGCAGAGCACAACCCTAATCAGAGCCCAGGTGTACTCCTCCCACCCATCTGACTGCCAATCTTCCTATTCACCACCAGGCTGCCTAGCCCTGCCCCTCTGGGTTTCCCCAGCCCTGTCACTCACACAACCAGACAGGCAGATACACATCATAGCAGAGGCGGGCAGAAATGGTCAAGCAAGCAAATACCAACTTCCTAAAAGTGGTATTTGCAAACACAGAATATTAAAATAAACTTTACTAAAAGATGTATTTTATTTTTCTGAGTTCAGGCATACTAAACTCGAATTTCTACCATGTTCCCTGGGTCTGTTAGGATCATAGGATGTAACAATTCTAACAGCCCATTCTGGCCTATGGAGAACAGGTAGCCTTACAATAGTGAAAAACGAAAATGGCTGTAATTCACTATTAGGACATGCCACACACATCAGGGCTTGTCCTACCTTATGCTTACAATGCACCCTGCCCTAGGGCCTACCATAGGGGTGACTATTATGAAGTTAAGGGAAGGTTTAGGGACCAGTCAGCATGACAGTACCAGACTGCACGCAGGTTTTGCAATGGCAGACCCTAGATACATTTTACCAGGCCGCTTCTGTGGGTGGCACAACCAGTGCTGCAAGCCCACTAGCAGCATTTGTATTTACAAGCCCTGGGCACTCCTGGTGCACTTTACTGGGGTCTGACAGTAAACCAAATAAACCAATCATGGAATCCAACCAACATATACATTTTAAATAGGGAGCACTTGCACTGTGGCACTAGTTGGCAGTGGCACAGTGCTCTGAGCGGCCAACACCATAAGAACACATGAGGCACAGCGACAAAAAGTGGAAGGGAGACTCACGCCAAGGTGCCAGGTCTAACACGTGTCCCCTCCAGCTGAAAAGTGGGGAGAACTACCCTAACCCAGGGAGTTCCTCATCACTAAGGCGGAAAAATCTGGACAGACCGTCAGCATTGGCTTGATCTGTACCAGGGCGATGTTCCACCGTGAAATCCATATCCTGTAGGGAAATGGACCACCTAAACAGCTTTGGATTCTCACCCCTCATATGCATCAACCATCTGAGGGGCCTGTGGTCTGTTTGAACCCGGAAGTGAGACCCAAACAGTTAGGGTCTTAGCTTCTTTAGCGCCCAGACCACAGCAAATACCTCACGCTCAATAGCACTCCATCTCTGTTCCCGTGGTAGTAACCTCCTGCTAATAAAGGCTACAGGTTGATCTAGGCCCTCTTCATTAATCTGTGAAAGAACAGCCCCCACACCATGCTCTGAAGCGTCTGTCTGAACGATAAACTCTTTGGAGAAGTTGGGAGCCAAAAGCACGGGCGCTGTGCACATAGCAGCTTTCAGGGCCTCAAAAGATTTCTGACAGGTGTCAGTCCAGATCACCTTCCTGGGCTGCTTCCTTGAAGTCAGCGCTGTCAAGGGGGCAACAATGTTGCCATACCCCTTGACAAACCTCCTGTAGTACCCGGTGAGACCTAGGAAGGCTCTCACCTCTGTCTGGGTTTTGGGCGACTCCCAATTCAGGATGGTTTCTATCTTGGGTTGAAGGGGTGCCACCTGGCCACTCCCAACTTGGTGCCCCAAGTACACCACTGAACCCTGCCCGATCTGGCACTTACTTGCCTTGATCGTGAGGGCTGCCCTCCGCAGCGCCATCAACACTTCCCAGAGGTGGCGCAGGTGTTCCTCCCACGTGGAGCTAAACACTGCGATGTCATCCAGGTAGGCTGCACTGAACGAATCCAGCCCAACCAACACCTTGTTGACCAACGTCTGGAAGGTGGCAGGGGCATTCTTCATCCCAAAGGGCATAACCCGGAACTGGTAATGCCCATCAGAGGTGGAAAATGCTGACCTCTCTTTGGCCCCATCGGTCAAGGCGATCTGCCAATACCCAGATGTTAGATCAAACGTGCTGAGGTAGTGGGCAGCCCCTAGCCGATCTATGAGCTCATCAGCTCTGGGGATGGAGTGTGCGTCAGTCCTGGTGACTGAATTGAGTCCTCTGTAGTCCACACAGAACCGGAGTTCGGGTGTGGCTCCCGGCGCTGCAGCCTTTGGGACCAAGACCACTGGGCTGGCCCAAGGACTGCTTGAAGACTCAATTACCCCAAGGGCAAACATCTTGGAGACCTCCTCCTTGATGCAGGCCCTTACCCTGTCAGTCACCTTGTAGGCCTTGTGCCTCACAGGTGTACTATCCCCAGTGTCCACATCATGGACGCACCAATCAGTGACACCGGGAACCAGGGAAAACAGATCAGAAAATTGTCCCAGCAGCTGGCGACAATCATTCCGTTGCTCAGGGGGCAGGGCGGAAGAGAGGATGACACCATCCACTGACCCATCTTGCTCCTTGACTGACAGGAGGTCAGGAAGAGGCTCGGTCTCCTCCTCCATCCCAGCATTTCTCGCTAAGAGCATGCCCACTTGGGACCTCTCCAAGTGGGGCTTGAGGCGGTTGACATGTAGGACCCTTAAGGGGTTCCTAGGAGACTTCAGGTCCACCAAGTAGGTAACTGGACTCTTGCGCTCCACAACCTCAAAGGGACCAGTCCACTTATCCTGGAGCGCACACGGCTCCACGGGGGCCAAGACCCATACCTTCTGTCCAGGCTGAAGCTCTACCAGAGTGGCATTCTGGTCGTACCACCGCTTCATCTCCTCCTGGCTGGCTTCCAGGTTTGCCTCAGCAAGTTCCCTGAAACGCCTAGTCTGGTTTCTGAAGGCCAGCATGTAACTATATACATTCTGGGGAGGTTTCCTGGGAGATTGCTCCCAGCCTTCCTTTACCAGACTTAGAGGTCCTCTCACTGGGTGTCCGTACAGCAGCTCAAAGGGACTGAACCCCAGAGACTTCTGTGGCACCTCTCTGTAAGCAAAGAGCAGGCATGGTAAGAGGACGTCCCACTTACGCCTCATGGGTTCCTCAAGACCCATTATCATGCCTTTTAGGGTTCGGTTGAATCTCTTAACCAACCCATTTCCTTGGGGGTAGTAAGGTGTGGTGAACTTGTAGGTTACCCCACACTCTTGCCAAAGGGACTTCATATATTTAGATATGAAGTGGGTATCTCGGTCAGACACCACCTCTAGAGGTAATCCCACTCGGGAGAAAATTCCCATCAGCGCACGTCCCACCACGGGGGCCGTCACTGTCCTCAGAGGGATGGCTTCCGGGTACCGGTTGGCATGGTCCACCAGTACCAGGATGAACCTATTGCCCATCGCTGTCCTGGGGTCCAGTGGCCCTACAATGTCAATCCCCACTCGCTGGAATGGTGTACCGATCACAGGGAATGGTTGGAGTGGAGCATTCTGCTTCCTTCCACTCTTCCCACTTGCCTGGCAAGTTTGGCATGTTCTGCAGTGAGTATCTGAACTCCTGCGCATTTGGGGCCAAAAGAAGTGGGTGACAAGCCTTTCAAAGGTCTTGTCCTGCCCCAAATGTCCTGCTAATGGCACATCGTGAGCCAGCCCCAGTAGGGAGGCTCTGAAGCGCTGGGGTACCACCAGCACACGGGCTGACCCAGGCTCAGCAACCTTAGGCTCAGAATACAGGAGGTCGTTCTCCCAGTAAATGAAGTGTGTTCCAGACTGATCACGGTTGGCCTGGTCTGCAGCCTGCTGCCGCATACCCACAAGAGAAGGGCATTCTTTCTGCTCCCTGCAGAATTCTTCCCTGGAGGGTCCTCCTTCTTGCTGCCAATGGGTCAGCTCAGGCAGGTCCCCCAGTTCAGCTATCTGTTCCCCTGTAGGTTCCAGGGCATCCCCTTCAAGGTCTGCTCCCTCCTGGACCGTGGGAACTTCAGGGGCCGGTTTCCCACGCCCCCGCTCCTTCTCTTTAAGGCTGGTCCCTGGGCCTCCCTCTCAGGCTCCAGGACCTCTTGAGTACCTCTACTGGCTGCCATGGACCGTGTGGTGACACACGCCCAATCCGGCATACCCAACATCCCCAGGTGAGCACTCCACTCCACCTTAGCCCAAGGTGAGCTCTCCAAGTCGTTCCCTAACGACAGTCTACAGGCATGGCGGGCCTCACAGCTACCTGAAGAGTACCAGAGACCCCCCCCCACTGAAAGGGAACCTGAGCCACTGGGCAGTGACTCTCGGTGTTGTCGGCGGCAACAACCGGATAGAATGCTCCTGGGACAACCTGCTCCTGAGACACCAGGTGGCGCTTGACAGCCGTCACACTGGCTCCTGTGTCTCTGAGAGCTTCAACCCTATGGCCATTTATGGTCACCCACTGCCTGTACTTCTTAGTGTTCTCAGGCAGCTGGGTTTGGGGGACCACTTCACAGTCTCCTAATGAGACAAGGGACATCTTTGAGGGACCCCACCCACCTTGGACATTCATCTCCTCCCCCAGGGCTACACTAGTCACATGCCGGGATGGAGCACCAGTGGGTGCTGGTTTACCAAATAATGGACACTTCCCATCAGAGGCAAAATGCCCCATGTTACCACACTTGTAACATCTAATGGGCCCCTTCTGAACAGGTGTACCTGTCAGGGCCCCGGTCGGCTTCTGTGGTGGGGGAGGCTGAGAACCTTTCCCTTGGGGATTACTTTGGGGCCTCTTCTGGAACTCCCGCTGTTTACCCTTGTCCCCCCAACTCTTCTGCTGGGGACCCTGCCCACCTTTGGCGGAATCTCCCACTTGACCCTTATGGACCCTGGTACTGACCCAGCGGTCCGCCTCCTCAGCAAGCTTCCTAGGGTTAGTCAGCCTACTATCAATCAGGTGTTGGCGTAGCTCAGGAAAACAATTACTGGACAAGTGCTCCCATGCCATTAAATCAAGAAGCCCTTGAAAATCATTCACTTTGCTACCCTTCACCCAACCATCCAGTGCTCTGCAAAAAAAAGTCACATACTCAACATACGTACTGTTTCTAATCTTAGTGCAACCCCTGAACCTTTGCCTATACAACTCAGGGGTCAACCCATACCTAGACATCAAAGCAGCCTTCATATGGGGATAGGAATTATAGTCATCTGAAGGCAAATCCAGCAGTGTATCCCGCCCCTCACTAAGGAACCGTCCCCACAACCCCGCTTCCCAATCTTTCTCAGGGACCCGGTGGGAAGACATGGCTACCTCATAGGCCTTAAACCACTGCCCTATGTCATCATTTTAAAAAAATTCCTTCACTACATCTTTGGGTATGTACACTCTGGACTCTACCTGCACTGGGGGTGTGCTGCCACCAGAGGGAGTGCTTCCCAAGCCCTGGGCTTTCAACTCCAGCTCCCTCATTATTCTGTCATGCTCCATTTGGATTTTTTTCTCTTCCATTTGCATTTTTCTCTCTTCCATTTCCATTCTTTTTTGTTCCATTGCCAACTGTCCATTTAGTTTGGCCATCTCTATTTCATGAGCTCTGGTGTCCTTCCTGTCTGCCAACTCCTCTGGAGATAAACTTTTGTTAGAGACACTGCTACATGCAGGGGAAGGGCTTCTCCTTCCTCTTGAGCCCACTGGCTCATCCAGTTGCTCATCTGCATTCTCATCATCACTGGCATTCCTAGCTTCTACCCAGGCCCTCAGCGCCATGTAGAACTGTGCCTTGTTTTTACATCCAGTTGTAGAAACATTAAACTTCTTGCAAAAGAATTTCAGCTTTGATAACGTGTAGCTGCCTAGTTTCTCTTCTTCCCATTTAAATTCAGTATCAACAGAGATTATGGATGCTGCTTTCTCCACCATGGTTAAGCTTGGCAGTGCTCAAAAATAGACAGTCCAAAAGAAATCTACCAACAAGTATTGGATGCGTTTAAGGTCTGCACTCACTAAGTAGTGTTCACCAATCACTGTACATGAGTCACAAATGCAAATACAGAATCCTCACCGCTGACCACCAATGTTAGAATCCGGGTTCTCTGGTTGGCACAGGTAGGTATTTGTGACAAGCAGGGAACCTTTCC
This sequence comes from Triturus cristatus, assembly GCF_964204655.1. Taxonomy (NCBI): domain Eukaryota; kingdom Metazoa; phylum Chordata; class Amphibia; order Caudata; family Salamandridae; genus Triturus; species Triturus cristatus. The sequence continues at coordinate 458,360,291 of NC_140590.1, read as the reverse complement.
TCTAGTCAGGATGAGGGGTTACACTACTAAAACAACCCCTTGCTCACCCTCTAGGTAGCTTGGCGCGAGCAGACAAGGCTTATCTCAGAGCGTTATAGGTTAAGCATTTGTGAACACATACAGTAACCAAGTGACGACAATACAAATGGACACCACACAGGTATTTATATTAAAAATAAGAAATCTTTATATAGGATTATCACAAGACCATTAAACGATTAAAAATACACAATACGGTTGCTTGGTTGGTAGAAGATTGCTTAGTTTCTCTTAAGTTCTTAAATGCGACACTTTAAGTCAATGTACCTTAGATGCGACACGCAGGGCCACGAAAGTGTTGCAGCGATGCAGATGCGTTGAAGTTCTTGGTGCAAAACAAATAAAGACGGGATCTTCCAGATCCGTTACGCTTCTCTGATGTTGCGAGAAGGCTCGACTCGATGCGTCAGCTACAGCGGCGTCACCCTTGACGAGATGCGACGACAGCGGCCTTGGCAGCGGCACTCTCCTCCGACGTTGCGAGACGCTTCCGCTCGATGCGATGCTGCAGCGGCGACACCCCTTCTGCGAGATGCGACGACAGCGGCTCCGACGGCGGCACGCTTCTCCGTGGATGCGAGGCGCTTTTCTGGATGCGGTGCAATGCGACGACTACGATGGCTGCGATGGCGACACGCTTCCTCCTCGATGCGAGACTCTTCTCTCGATGCGGTGCAATGCGACAGCTACGATGGCTGCAATGGCGACACGCTTCTTCGGCGTTGTGAGACACTTCCGGGATGATGCGAGACGCTTCCGCACGATGCGATGCTGCAGCGGCGACACTCTCTGCGAGATGCGAAGACAGCGGCTCCGACGGCGGCACGCTTCTCTCCCTTGTGTTGCGCTTCCAGCTCCTTGCGACACGCAGTCCCTCAGAAGGCCCAACAGCAGCAGCAGGCTCTTCCAAAAGACTTTGGGGAGCTGTGGATGAAGTCCACTGATCCTGGGACTTCGTTCAGGGGGCAAGCTCAGTTCAAGCCCTTGGAGATCTTTAAGCACAAGTTGAAATAAAAGTCTTTGTAGTCTTTTCTCCTCTCCTTCAGCAGCAAGGCAACCACTGCAGGCCAATCCCCCAGGTCAGGGACAGTTACTCCTCCTACAGCTCTTCCAGTTCCTTCTCTTCTGGCAGAGGTTCTTCTTGTTTCAGCAGGATCTGATCTAATTTCTTGGGAGCAGGGTCCCAATACTTATACCCCTAATTCCTTTGTTCCTCTGGGGTTGAGGGGCCTTTGCCCAGTCCAAACCAGTTCTTGAGCACTCTGTTGACATGACTCTGCCTTTCTATTCAGGGTGCAGGGCAGAGACATCAGCCGCTCCGCAGGAGGTGGAGCCAGCATTGTGGTAGCAGAGCACAACCCTATTCAGAGCCCAGGTGTACTCCTCCCACCCATCTGACTGCCAATCTTCCTATTCACCACCAGGCTGCCTAGCCCTGCCCCTCTGGGTTTCCCCAGCCCTGTCACTCACACAACCAGACAGGCAGATACACATCATAGCAGAGGCGGGCTGAAATGGTCAAGCAAGCAAATACCAACTTTCTAAAAGTGGTATATTTGCAAACACAGAATATTAAAATAAACTTTACTAAAAGATGTATTTTATTATTCTGAGTTCAGGCATACTAAACTCGAATTTCTACCATGTTCCCTGGGTCTGTTATGATCATAGGATGTAACAATTCTAACAGCCCATTCTGGCCTATGGAGAACAGGTAGCCTTACAATAGTGAAAAACGAAAATGGCTGTAATTCACTATTAGGACATGTCACACACATCAGGGCTTGTCCTACCTTATGCTTACAATGCACCCTGCCCTAGGGCCTACCATAGGGGTGACTGATATGAAGTTAAGGGAAGGTTTAGGGACTGGCAAGTGTGTGCACTTACCCAGTCAGCATGACAGTACCAGACTGCACGCAGGTTCTGCAATGGCAGACCCTAGATACATTTTACCAGGCCGCTTCTGTGGGTAGCACAACCAGTGCTGCAAGCCCACTAGCAGCATTTGTATTTACAAGCCATGGGCACTCCTGGTGCACTTTACTGGGGTCTGACAGTAAACCAAATAAACCAATCATGGAATCCAACCAACATATACATTTTAAATAGGGAGCACTTGCACTGTGGCACTAGTTGGCAGTGGCACAGTGCTCTGAGCGGCCAACACCATAAAAACACATGAGGCACAGCGACAAAAAGTGGAAGGGAGACTCACGCCAAGGTGCCAGGTCTAACACACATATTCATAAAAATGGAGATCAGTAAAAGACACACATATGATGGACGGAATGCACAGCAAATCAAACATTCATCCCCAGTCAATAGATCTGGGTTAAATCCATTGTTCTTTTGCTTACCATGCCACCCCAGTTTAGACCCAGCCATATGTGAATCAGTCTTGACCCTGTGCCTCATGGGAACAGTCCAGCCCGAACGGCCAAGCCAGGTCCTCCATGGACCGGAAACAAGCATCCTTGGACCAGTTTTGGGATACTACCCCTCATCAGTCAAGCTAGCTTGAATCCAGTGGCACAGTGAGCAAGGGACCCACTGCTGGGCATACCCATCCCACTTAGAGGGGAAAGTGCTATGCAAACAACTGATGGATGGAATGTTGAATAAATCATCCATCCATCCTCAGTCAAGAGCTCTGGGTTAAATCCATTGCTTTTTTGCTAACCATGCCACTCCAGTTTAGACCCACCCATATGCAAATCAGTCTTGACCCTGTGCCTCATGGGAACAGTCCAGCCCAGACTGCCAAGACAGGCCCTCCCAGGACCGGAAACAAACATTCTGGAACCGGTTTCGGGGCATCACCCCTCATCAGCCAGGTTAGCTTGAATCCAGTGACACAGTGAGCCCGGGTTCCACGTCCGGGCATACCCGGTGCACTTAGGGCGAGAAATCTGGGTCTGCCCTATTTAAGATCAGTCCCCTGATTAGCCTAAGTGTTCTTAATAGTTTTAATTGCATACAGGATAAATGTTATAGGTTTTTATAGTCTGTTCTTTGACTTTCAGTCGGTTCTTTCCTTTTATAGTGGTATGCTATTTGCAAGTGTTTTTAACAGCCAATCAACAAATAGTTATTATTATCAGTGTTATTAGTCTATTGAATGCACAAATGCACTTTAGGTGCTAAGCAGATGCAGGTCATTTAAGAATGTCTAATTCTAAGAACGGAGTGTATGTTTACCTCGCTCACTTTTGCACACTGAATCTATTCCCAGATACGGGTATGCAAGAAGGTATCTTGTGTGGCAGGCCAGGACAGCGCATCGCTCCTTTTATTCCTCGGAAAACCCGCGAGTGTATTCATTGCTCATAGCCTGTAGTACAAGTATCTTAAATCTGCACATTAAATTCCAACTTGTGGCATTTAGATAGCACAATGCACTTTATACTTCTCGTAAACGAAATCAGTGCATATTTTATTTAGTTTGTATATAGAGCTAATTTTTTGTGCAATGCGCAACAAACTTCAGATTAAAAGGTATTGTCTTAAAGATTGTAGTTTGTCATCTTTAGCTTTCGGTAGCCTCAGGTATTTTGGTTTTGAAATAATTTATTCTGCTTGGATTACTCCCATGCAGGAAATTAATGCTTAATGCGATATTGATCAAGTTTCCTTATCTGAGACAATCCGAGGTGTCTTTTTTATACTAAAAAGGCCTAATGTGATTTTAATCAAGTATCCTTTTCTGAGAAAACCTTTTTTTAATATGTTTACTTTATGCTAAACTCGCTATGGTTTTAGTCAACTGAACTATAAACTTATCTGTCTATCTAAAACACCTACTTTAAGGGTTTGTGCCTTTGACGTTGGTAAATATTAGAGGAGTATTTCAGGTTGCCCTATATATCCTGGTACCTGCTATCTATATCATTGGATTGTATCGATATCCAATAAAGTCATAACGTCCCATCTCAGGTACTCCACTCCAAAACGTTCCTACTCTCACAACAATCCTGTGCTCATACTGTATGTATGTTTATTGCACAACGCACTCACACATTATAGGTTTCAGCTGGACTTTCTCATTAAGGAAGCTCCCGGTTCCTCCTGGCATCCTTTCTTGAAGCACTCCCTCTCAGCCACTTCGATCGAAACTGCAGACTCAGCAAATGTGAGTAATATGCTTGCTTGCACTGCCCAGTGCCAAATTATAATAGCCTCCCAGAAGGCATTAGCAACGGGCAACTGGTCAAAAACGTATTTTTTTATGCGCATTCATAGAAGCTTGCAAGTTACCGAGCTAGACTTCACCATGAGAGCTCAGGGATTTGGAGATGAGATTTACATTTTAAATGCTCACTTCTTCCCATTTGAATATTTTAACAGCTGAAATGCACAATTAGAGTTGAACAAAGTAGGGGATGCGATGTCTTGTGTCCACAATGTTCTCATTAATCACATGCAGAAGGGAGGGCGACAGTATCAGAGATGGTTTTTTGAATGAAGTTTCAGCAGTATTCCCCCCCTTATCACACACCCATTACCAAGCATGACAACTAGAGCTCACTATGTTTTTCTACAATGCATATACAGCTGCGAGTGAATAGTTGCAGCGTGGTAAATTACCAGTGACGATTGCTACCGGATGGGGGTGGAGAGGAGCGAGAGGAGGGGGGTTAAATAACAAAAAACACACTTACCTCGGAACGGCCGACTGGCCGCCGCCTCCTCTGTCTCCTCTTCCTTTCTGCAGTCCGGCAGCAGAAGGAAGCACCTGGCACACAGGCTCCCCTGAGCCAATCATTGGTCTGAGTGCCGTGGATCGGCGCTCAGACCAAGGGCGTAACACAGGGCCCCGCAGCCCCCCGCAATGCGGGGGGCCCCTGAGCTGCAGGGGGCCCCCTCAGCACAGTACTAACTCGGGTTTGAGAGCTCCGGATTAAATCCGGAGCGGGGCCCCTCCGTGTACTTTGCAGGCCCCCCCCCCCCTCCTCAACTTTCCTTACGCCAGGGGAAAAAATGTTTTGAAAGAAACGTGTTTTTAGGGGATGCAACTCCACGATTATTTGCTGCACCTTCAACTACTGATTTCAGAATTAATTATTCACAAAGAGGATCTGAATTAAGAACTCTACAGCAGAGGCGCAACTAGAGCCAAATTTCGGGGGGCCTAAGAAAAAATTTCGGGGGGGCTGAGTCTTTTAAGCCATAGGCAGAGTGGAGCTGCAGGTGCTCTTAGAAGGGGTGAAACAACAGCGAGGCCTCGTTAACATACAAATGGTCTTTTAAAGACCTGTGAAGTGCGCGGGTGCGGCTGTGTGTGCGCCGGGAAGCTGTCTCATCCCGGGCTGCGACACGCGACGGGGGGGGGGGGGGGGGGGGGGGCTGAAGCCCTGTGAGCCCAAAGGGTGTTGCGCGCCTGCTCTCCAGTAACTCTTCAGTTAATATTAATCAACATTTTTCTAGCAGACACTGTGTTGTTTTTGAGATTATTAAAGATAGTGCCAGTAATAACCGCTGTAGTTTTACCATCCTTGTGAAAATGAATGGCCACGTTAACTTGCCAGAAATCTAAGCTGCATGTCTGCATTCATGCCCTCTTACCTATATGAGCATATTAAATTTCACCATGGTCGTGATACAGGTCTGCCTGATGGGGACAAATGACAGCTGAAGTGTTGGAACAGCAAGGCCGTAACACTGAGTTATTTAGCTATTATCCAATAGATTTTAGATTGCTCTTAGCGTAAATTCATCTATGCTAGTATTCCATATTGTTGTGTTCTAAGTAAAAATGCTACTGCAATCAGTAGAAGAGAAGCCATATCAGCACATGGATCCATTTTGTGAGCAGGATGAGGGCGCACTCACAATATTTTAAGACACATCTAAGAAAGTAGTTAATAGGATGAGTACCAGCATGGGGAAAACATGGACGGATCAGGCATATTCTCCCACACAACCATTAATTGTTCAAATCTGAGGTGTGTACTCTTCGAGTTGTACCCCAGACTAGTAAAGAGGGAATCCAGGCACACTCATTGGCACTTCATATTCCCTGACTGCTGCTGCAAGGTGAGCTTGCTAGCAATGCAAGTACCAAAGAAGGAGTGCTGACTGATAGCATGTAGGGGAGGATGGTTGATCACTCAAATACTGGGCTTTTGTCTTTGCCTGAAACACTGCTGTGAAAGAGCCGATTGTAGGCCCCACAGTTTGTGAATGAAACACTGCATTTGAAGAGTATCCATCGGCACTGGATACTGTGCAATGGTCCTCGGTTGGACTGAATGATGGAAACCATGGCTTTGGTTACAGGCCTAAGAGTACCATTCATGCATGGACGCAGACAGTGAATGGGACCTGTGTCAGATTTTAAATTGAATTACAGTAATGGAATGTTATTGTCAGTAAGGTCCCCACATGTTTGCTGTATAAGGTCAGTTGAAACACAAGACATGTCCCTTGTGGCTGCAGGTAAGAAGTTTATATGTTATGGCCATCCACGTTAATGTCAAGAGGGAATTCAAAGTTTGGTACAATCAATCAAAGTGCTTAAGAGAAAAACCCATTTAACTCACCTGGCAGCAAACCTCCTACACGAACTCCATAACCTGAGAACAAGCAAAGACTTCACCACCAGAGTAATCAGCCATACCTCCACCAGAAATTACAGCATTTTACACCAGCAGTACCATCACACTCCAGCCCTCCAGCCAGTGTGTGTATGTTATCCGATATACACAGTGCTCAAAGTCAATTACCACAGAAGGCTTCCTTACACAACACCTCCAACTTAGAGAGTTTCTTCACAGTACATCTCCATCTGAACTCCTATGGAGTACTCCTCATTCATTGTGTAGGAGAGTAGGATCTACTTCTTATGGTTACCCCCACTTTTTGCTGCTGTAACACTGTTTTACGACTTTAGTCTGGCTGGGGCCCTGCTATTCAGGACCCCAGCCTAGCTGCTTCCTCTCTAAATTAATTCCATGTACCCTAGGTACATCACAGATTGGATTTTGAGGTGCCCTTATAAGTCCCTAGTATATGGTATACTATGTACCCAGGGCATAGGTACACCAGAGGCCTACTAGGGGCTGAAGCATGTATTATGCCACCCTTGGAAAGCTCTCCAAAATGACACCACAGGTCTGCTACTGCAGCCTGGGTAAGGTGGTGCATGCACCCCTTACAGAGATATAGGTTCACTATATCTCACCTATCACTGCTCATAGAAACCTATCAGTCACCCCTATGGCAGGCCTTATCAATCCTGAAGGCAGGGTGCTTGGTTTTGTGTGAGAGGGTGCCCAGGCATGAGCTGAGCCCCTCTGTAGCCTTCGGAATCTCTTCTCTGGGGTTGTCTGTGATGCAGCCTGACCATATACTCCTAAGTGCATTATAAACCAACGGTAAATGCTAACTTTGGACTGGCTGCACGGAAACATGTCGTGTTTGGTGTCAAACACCTTGGAATCATACCCCCACACCAGATACTGATGTGGGAGTATGATAACACCCTTCTAGAGGGAGACACATGACAGCACCGGTATACCCGGTACCACCTTAAAAGAGCCCTGGCATCACAAAATGGACGCTGAAGCCACAGACACGAGTCTAGCCTCCTGCTGCTGACTGAAACTCCAGCAGGGGAGGCCTGGACAATAGGTACTGGTAATATTTTATTTGTTGATTATTAAAAATCATTACAATCAGCAAAATACACATACAAAATAAAATTCAATTAAAAATATAACATTCAATCAAAAATAAAAGATTCATCTTCCCTTCCTAATTGTTTTGTGGCTACAGTGTACAATTATATCCAAACAAGATCTACTACTAAGCCTCAAGATAGTTTGTTTGGCTACAAATGATCAACATGCAAAAATAAAAACGCCCCTAATCAAATTACATTTAGTACAGTATTGGCTATAAAGTGCAATTGTGCTAGTAAACTTTTAACAGCGGAAACTAAAGTGCCTTGTGCTAGAAACTAAAATTGTCAATATACCATTTGTTACTCTTAAAAACTTTAAAACACTGAATGATGCATAAGAAAGAACCAACCATAGTAAAATTACATTTGAAACGACAATTGCAATAAAGTGCGTTTGTGCTAATAGAGGAAATATAATGCTTTGTGCTGGCAGCATTGGTTTACAATATACCATACATCATTCTAAAGAGTGATTTATAACAGCATAGGCGGGAACGAGAGAGAAGAAGTCGTAGTAAAATACAATTGTTCAACACCTCATAGACAGTATGCGTTTCCGCTAAGCAAACTTTAACTATTTTAGTTTAAAAGATGCCAGCCCTACCCCTATAAGCATTTAATAGCGATATAACAAACAGCAACAGTACACTTGGGTTAGCAGTCAAAATAAAATACTATTCTACTAGCAAGCCTTGGCAACTTTGGTTTAAAGTAGACCATGCATAACCCTGAAAATACATTACAACATTATAAATAATTTACGTGTTATAAATGTCTTCACTTCAACTGTCAATATTACAAATCTTCTTTTCAGCTATAAAAATACATTTAACAAGACGGGAAATAAGACGAACAGTGGCACCATTTAAACATAGGATGATGGCCTGGACAATAGGTTTCCTGTCACAAGGAGGTGTCACCACCTCCCAGACAGGCTTTAGTGTATTGGGGCTGGGTGGGTGCACTCTGAGAGTGCTTTGAAGTCCTGCACTGGGGGCACATTTGGAGCCCCTATGCATAGTCCAGTTCAAACCAGTCACAGGGGCTACCAGCCCCTGCTCTGGCGCAAAACTGGACAAAGGAAATGCCACCCCTCTTTCCAAACCCTCCCATAGGTGAGTCCCCAGAGTTAGTCCAACCCCTTTCTTGGGTATAGGATAGGAACCCCTGGCAACAGGACTTTAGATATTCCTGGACGAAACTCTGCAACTGAATCTTGGACCTTCGACGATCTGTTCAACGCCAGATGACTGAAGAATCTCCCTTGGAGTAAAGGAGTTACTCCCCTGCTTGGCAGGCACCAAAGAAGCATCTGTCCGGTCTACATCTCCGAAGCTCCTGCTGGACGCCGAAGACTTTGCAACGCCAGAGGTAGATTTCCAGACTTCCCAGAGGCCGACCCGAGTCCCCAGAAAAGCTGAGACCCACAGCCCTCGTGGGTAATGTGGAACCGGAACCCCTGGACACCGTGCACATTTGCAAGTGCATCAGCTTCTCGACGTCTCCTGATTCTGTGCATTGAGTTACTTGTAGCCCAGACCCCAAGCAGAGAATCCACCAAAGATTGTTGGCCTAGTCACCCAGAGTGACTCGTGGGCCGCCATTTTGTGATTCCCCTCAAGGTCCATTCATGATCCCTGGTCCGTCAACTGGTGGGTCCCTGTGAATGTAACTCTGACTTCCTTTGAGCTTCCCTGGTTGCTCCAGATGTGCCCTCACTCCTCCTTGCTGGGGGAGTCCCTCGGACCTTGCTGGTCCACACCGAAGCATCTTTCTCCTTTCTGCGTGGGTTGCTGTTGCCAAGGCTTGTCATGTCCAATCCGGGCACCAACGCTGCAGCACTCGATATCCTTTGTGGGACAGCTCGAATCCAGCTCCTGGTCATCCTCGACTCCTCCTGGTCCACGTGGCTGAAGATTCAAGCTTCACCTTCTTCACCTGAAACACCCGACATCGGTGGGCATTCATCTATCGTGCCCCTGGTCACTGGCAAGTGACTCAGACTCTGTCCCCTCTGCTTTCAGGTTCTTCACATCTTTGATCCAGGCTTGGATCTCTTCGGACACTTCGCATCTTCCCGGAAGCAGCACTTCTTCGCCAGCTTCCATAGAAAACGACGACACGACCCGACACCATTTGACACCTATGCACCCGGCTTCCCTGGGTGAGGTAACTCAAGTACTCCGGTGCTCCCGTGGGTGTTGACCGTAGAACTTTCTAAGTCCAAAAGGGGTATTCCTAGTTCATCTCTAAGTGTTCCTTATCTTTAAAAATCTAACCGCGACTTTCCCCATAGAGGCTAACGGGAGCTCGCGGCTGTGTTCTCACACTGCACACGGCCCCGTGGGTCCCCTGTGTCACTACCTTGGGTGGTTCCTTGGGGTCCCAGCGATTCTACAGGCTCTAGGCCTTGTGTCTAGTTAAGTCGGGGTTCTTATACCACTATTTTAGTATATGGTTTGGCTTGCCCCTAGGGCCTAACGTGTATTTGTGCTACTTTACTGTAATATTTGAAGTGTAACTTTTGTGTTTTGATCTCTAGCCTCATAAAGAGACAAGTAGGGTGTGTTTAGTAATAAATACATATATTTTATATATATATACCCGGTGTGGTTTCCTTTCGTTTAGCCACTCAAGAGATTATAGACTGGTAAAACAAGCTGCTTTACATTCCTTCAAGACTTAGCCTGAAGGCTGCTCTCCATAGCTACCACTAGGATAGCTTTCAATAAAGGTTGTCTTTAACCTATCATCAATAAGGGGTTGTTTGGACTGGTGCAAGGTACCCACTATAACTAGCAGACAGCATATACCAGGCCAACTTCTCACACAGTGTTCCTAGACACTACTGCAGCTAGACAGGCGGTTGTGCTCAGACAAAGTGCCCCGCTATCAGTGCTCCTGCACAGGATCCCAACAGTACCTGTGTCTACAAAGTACCTTGCTACATAGTATTGATCAGTCAGTTCTTCAACTGAACAGAGTACAGGACTGCAATCAGTTCTCCAACGCAGGCTGGCGCTTCTCCACAATAGTCTGTGTTTGCAATTGGCACAGTTAAACCACACTGTAGATGTCAGAGCTTCTCAGCCAGCTCCCAAACAACTTTGGAAGTTCCTAGACGCATGGTGCTATATGATCACCCACCTTTCTATATGGATATGTGTATGAATTTATAGCCACCAAACGGGCAGCTCAATTTTAAGTAGCATGTGGCACGAAAAAATGTCCCAATTTATGCTTTTGAAAATGACTGCCTTCTACATGTGTCATATTCATGCTCGCATAAATGTATTGCACTATCTGAAGGAAATGTCTGCTCTTCCTGGGCATTTCAACTATATTAATAAAGGTACCTGGTGTTTTGGGAGGATTATGTCCAAAGCATGGCTGCACTCCTGAGGGAAACACAAGGCAGAGTGCATATGGTCATCATATCACAGAAGACATGACACATCCAAATGTAATGCGGTATAGGAGATATACAGTGTCTAATAAATAGGACACCCAAACCCCAAGAGGCTACCAGTACATGGACAGAAAGCAGAGCCCTCGCTAAAATATCATACTAAAACCAGAAAAACACCAACCTACCAGAAATCGCTCAGTGATCTAGGCAATAAGGGATTCTGGCTCCATAGGACCCTTGTTCACAAAGGGGCCATTATTTGCATCATCAAATCTATGGTTAGTGGGGGACCTGGTGAAGTATTTGATTGGATGAAAGGATTTGGATCCAGCCAATGATCTTTAAACATCGACAGAGTCAAGGTTTAAATATGCCGGTTAAATATGAAGTGTACATAAAACAACAGGTGGCAGGTGCACCAGTTCTGTACTCCTGATCAACGTGGTTCGTCTCAGAATTTACAAAAAAACAGCTGGTGTAGCAACGCAAGTAAGATGTAAGTAAAGTCTATTATTTACCTTGAAAATTATTTTAGATTTGTGTCACTTTAAGCAGTGACATTTAACTAAGGGTGAAACTAGCTTGAACACCACACACACATTTTCCAGTTAGGAGGTAGTTGTGTTGTGCTTAATTTGCAGGAGAAGTGTTAAGCATAGAGCAAGGTCGTGTATTCAACTATTCACCATGGTTATTCTCACACATTGATTCATTTCTACAATCTTTAGAATATTTAGGCACAGATTAGGGTTCTGAAAATAATTTGTACAGATGACTCAAACTGATGCTTTATCTAAGAATTTGGTGGTCTCTGGTGTAATGAAACCGACTAAGTAAGAATCTGCCTCTCTTAGCACGGTAACGGTATGTGAAACTGTAAAATGAATAGATGCCCCAGTATATAAAAAATGATGGTACGTAAAAATATTGATGACGTGACCATGATAAGGGGAATGGTGAAAAGAACAACGTCAGTCAGAAAAGATTCTTAGCTTAGTGCTTCAAGTTGAGAGGTCTGGGAATGAAATTTACCACATTTTTAAATAATACCATTGAAGGCTGTATGTCACACTTACTGTCCCTTAAAACTCACCTGCAGGTAAACCACCAGTACCGTAACCTGCAAACAAACACAAATGTGCTCATACAGAGGTGTTCAAATATAACTTCACCAGCACTATTTGTGAAAAGAAAGTCCTGTAGTCATTCAAGGTTTGTCTGCCTCGCTCAACTTTTTACAGAGTAGCTCTGTTCTATTGCAATTTTACAATATATTGTCAGTATTTATTCTATAGTTGATTCAATCACTGGATTTGGACCATAGCTGAGGTCTTCGCTGTCATATAGGTTCCCCATTAGCAGCCTGCCCTTCCTCCTTATTTCTAGACGGTCTAGTAAGAATTTCTTATATGAGATAGACATGGAAAACATGCCCTAGAGGACTGGTCAGCTTTCTTAAAGCTCTTTGCATGCATCTATAGCATTGGTATGCAACAAACATAGGTGGGAAGCAAGGAATGATGAACAATCAGCGAGAGCTTATGGTTCAAGATCGTCTACAAGACGTACACATCAACGAGGGTCCTACTTTGTAGAGGGTGATGCTTCTTGAAGAGATGCCTGTATAGTTTTTTCTCAATGGCATGGGGGTTGAGCAGTTCTAATGTCAATGGGATGCTCTTTCAGATACAAGGAGAATAAATGAAGATGGCCTGCCTTCTAGTCTTTGTTCTACTTTTGCAAAGTCAATATTTTTAGAGATGATGGCTGCCATTGTTTATTGAACAGGAAAAAATACTATGTCAAATTAATTTATAAACATAAGCTGAAACCAGACAGAGGTTTAACAACAGCCCTACCGCCTCTGGTGTGCTGAGGCCAGGGGGGGGCCCTCAAGCACTGTGAACAGATGGCAGGCCCCTGGCATGAGAGCTCCTGACTGGGTCCAGAGCGTGGGGGGCCTCTTCAGATACTTTGCAGGGGGGCCCATCAAGTTGAGCCTGTGCATGTTCCTGACCAGGCTGTGTAATGCAGCCTGGTATGAACATGCAAAGTGAGCATGAACTGTTTGGTTGGCCCAAGAGGGCCCGCCAAACAGTTCATGCGCACTTTGGTAGTGCAAACCACTCCTCCCCTGCTCTGGCCAGTCCTGCCCCACAGAGGCAGTTGACTGCATGCAATAGGGGAAAAAAATGACAATAACAATACATTGTTGTCATATTATTTTTCCTTTTTGCGCAGTGGGGTAACACTCCTCCACCTTAACTGAGGAGCCGCCACTGTAAGTTATGTGTTGCATTTACAATGCGTTATATATGGGTTTATCTTACTGGGCTTTTCAGTGGCGGCTGGCAGGGAACAGGGCGGTGAGCAGAGGGGACAGGGGAACAAAATATATTTTCATTAAACAAACCACTTACCTCCTCATGGCCGCCTCCGTCTCTTATCCGATGTTGCTTCGCTGACGAGTCCCAGAAGCACAAGCTCTCCTAAGCCAATCACAATGGTGCAATGTAGCATTGTGATTGGTCTGAGTGCTGTGGTTTGGCGCTCAGACGGGGACTGGGAGCCTGGGCATGTTCTCCACCCAGGCAGTGTATTACAGCCTGGTGCAGAACATGCTAAGTGCGCATGACTGTTTGGCTGGCCCACGACAGCTGGCCAAACACTCATGCGCACTTAAGTGCACGACCCACTCTTCCCCCTGGAGCACCACTCCTGCCCCACCCTAACCCAGCCCCATAGCTCTGAAAACTAAAATGATAATAACGATAATATCATTTTATTTTATTTTTTTCCTGCTCTGAGTGCAGTGGGACAACGCTCCTCCGTCTTAGCGGAGGAGCCACCCCTGGGACTTTTACGGTTCAGGAAAGGATAGAGTTAACTGCTCTAATGAAGCTGATGAGCCATTCACTTCCACATAGGATTTTTTATTTTCTAAAATCAGATTGCCAGCAAAGATCTTCCCTCTTGTCCCGAATTAGTTTTATTCTAATTGCCGTGATGTGCAATGCACACAGTGTACCTATGTCACAGTAACAAAAGAAAAAGCAAATGGCACCATGAGGACTAGTCTGCTTTCAGTTACATTGGTGCTTGGGGGGCATATGTCAGCCCCAAATGCTGAACTGTGTGGGAGAGATACGTTGGAAAGGAGAAGTTGGCCCCTTTCCTGCAATACCTCACCCTAGTGGATCTCTACATGGGGGTTACCACAATACTGCAATTCAAAAGCAGGCATCCATCCATGAGACACCAGAGTGGGAGGGGGACTGGCCCTATGGCCCTGCAGACTCGCAGGCATGGGCAATGGCTCCTGCCCCCCATAAATTGAACAGTGTTGCTGCCTACCTGGAGGCAAAAATGTCACTAGACAGTATGGAAATTTTTTAAAAAGAATGGGTGGTGGTTCGACCTGGTATCAAACTGTGCCCTAACTGCACATAGCCCAAAAGTCTTTCTGCCCCCGCAGGGGGCCTGTAAGCCCACTAATTGCCAGGGAAAATAAAGAAAAAAGGCACAGTAGGTGTGGCCCATGCTAGCATGGTCCCTATCTACACCCCAAAGTAGCAAAGTAGCCCCAACAGATTTTCTGCCACCCACGGGGCCAGAGTGAAGGTTACACAATATACACCCCACAGAAGAAAGAAGAGAGAGACAGAAAGGTGACTAGTTATCAGGGAAAATAAAGAAAAACAAGCAGGGGTGGAATGGCCCCTCCTGGTATTGGACCATACCCCCACCCTAAAACAACCCAAATTGTTTTTCTCCTCTTCTGGGGGCAGATCTGGGGGTTTATACCTAGAACATCCCTCCAGTTATTGCAAGCAAAAGGAAACTTTTATTGTTTTGGGTGTATTTTTGACATATAACTTATATATGCCTGTGGAGAGAGACTTTTCAATTTTGTCTCACATGTCATTGTGAACGGCTGCACTATTTGGGCTCTTGGACATCTGGCAAGCAGGAAACTCTACTTGCCCTGGGCATTTATGAATCTTAGAGACCCAGGTGTATGTGGAGTGGTGAGGCTTGAATGAATCCCACTATGGTTTCTTACTCAGAAGCCCTGGAAAAGATTACATTTTAGCTAAAGCCTATAGTTTTTCTATAATTCCATGAGGTAAAGCTCTGAAATCTATTGGGCTCCACAACCTTCCTAACACCCAGTTTTCCAACACAGCTCCCAATAAAAACCAAACCCCACTTTTGTATCTATCAACACTGAAACAAAGAAGAAATCCCATGTGAACCATCAATCATCAATTTAACATTTTCATTTGTAAAGGGTAGCTACATGTTCTACAAAGGAACTTAACGCTGGGAAATACAAGCTTGGAAACCCCTGTCAAATATTTAATAAAAAAGAGATATAATGTGATGAAATGAAGAATTTAGTAGCATCAGTCTCACAAAAAGAATAATGTTGTACTGCTAACTGTGGTCTTTTGCAGCTTTCAAGACATAAGTGGACCCACCTCAGACTTTTGTAAAGAAACAAAATTGTACTTTCTACAATAAATTTCCTTTGAAGATTTTTAGAAATTGTGTTACTGATTGACTAGGGTGTGAGCCCTGGTAAAGCAGAAACCACAATCCTATTCAGGGCCAAAGCAATCCCCAAATTAACTTATTCACAACCCTCTGGTAGCTTGGCACAGAGCAGTTGGCATTAACCTACAGCTAATATGTCAAAAATGTGTGCAACAGTCCAAACAGTCAAATAGTGAATACACCACCAAAAATATCCCATACCAGGTTAGAAAAATAGAGCAGAATTTATTTAGTGGAACAAGGTCAATATTACAAACATCCAATCAGTAGAACCATAGTGATGACTTTTTAAAGAAAAGGCCAACAGCTTGATTTTAAGAGCCTGTCAACCACACCACAGGTCCAGAAACTGAGAATGACCAATCAGGGCTCAGGAACATGCTTCAGCTGGGTCCAAAAGCAGGTTGGGGAGCCTTTATGTTCCTGAGACTCAGATGAGGAGGCCAGCAGACAAGCCCTTGGAGTCACTATGGGGTCCAGGGTTCAAGATAAAGTTGCAGGTCCTGTTCTTCCTGCCCGGGCAAGGGGCCAGAAGGCCAGCACAGCAGGCCAGCAGCTATTTCAGAGTAGCAGTCCAGAAGAGTGTCAGTCCTTTCAGCAGTACAGCAGACCTTCTTCCTGGCACAGTGTCCACAGGTCCAGAAGTGTACAGAAGAGTTGGTGTTTGAGGTCATTCTTTTATAAACAGTTGTGCCTTTGAAGTGGGGAGCAGCTTCTAGCGACATGCCTTTGAAGTGCACTTATGCCCTGCCTTTCTGGCCTTGGCTCCAGAAAAACTACAGGTGGGATGATCCCTTTGTGTGGAGACATGACACAGACTATTCAAGTGTACGTAGGCTGTGCCCAGTTCCTTCTTCCCATCCTGCCAGGGATGGTCATCCAGTCACACCTTAGCTCCTATTGTGTGTGGCTGTCTAGGAAGAATACACAAAGCTCAACTGTAGCTACACCCAGTCATGTGACAAGAAACAAGCTGCAGGCACCAAATGGCTAAGGCAAGAAAATGCCAACTTTCTAAAAGTGGTATTTTCATAATAGCACTTTACAATTCGACTTCACCCTAAGAATTTTAAATTATGATTCCAGAGATATCAAACATGAAGTGGTTACCTCTTCCAATTTGGACATTACACTTATAAAATGCAATACGGCAACTCCAATGCAATTCTTAAGAGGAGATGGTCCTTTCAGTAGTGAAAAACAAGTTTAAGAATTTTTCACTACCAGGACATGTAACATTTAAAAGTACATTTCCTACTTTTTAAATCCATTGCACCCTGCCCTCCGGACTGTCCAGGACCTACCCTACTTGTGACTTATAGCTATTAAAAAGGAAGGTTTGTGCCTGGCAAAAACATCAGAGCATGTTTAAGATGATTAGTACTTTATTGCAAATATTTTCATTTTGACATGTGATTAATGATATTAAAACATTAATTGCGTGAACTGTTGTAACTTTGTAAATGAAAGAGTGTAAATGGGACTTTTAATGGGAAGGAAGCAGGGGCTTGTGGGATTTGTAGTTTGTGTAGTATATGGGGTGTAGATGGGAGGTCTTAGTTTACATTCACGATCGGCACACAGACAGGAGGGAATGGTCACATTAGTGGAGTTACCAATGGTAGTGTCACGCAGGCGATGACAGCTGAGCCCTTTCACAGTAAAGTTTTGAGGAGGGGTTGGGGCCGGTTTTTTGTTGAAAGCAGGAGGACAAGAGGAAGTTTTGGGAGGTATTTGTATTAGTTTAGTATGTTTTAATGTTTTGAACACATTATAAGAGTGGCAAAGGTGTGGTTACATGGGGGAGACTGGAGGAAGGAAACAAGAGAAGGGTTAGGTTTGTGGAGTTTTTAATAGGGATTATCGCAGAGATTAGAGCATAGATGAGGTGGATATTCAATCAGTGTTCTAGGGATTAGAGGATTACGCAGACAAGCAAGGCACGTAAAGTATCACGTTTTGGTGAGAATTCAGGAATAATTGAGTTGTTGTGGGTTCTAATCAACATTAAAAAAGTGCTGGTAAACAAAGAGTAGCGTTTTGTAACACAGTTCGTAACACAATATAATGAAAGTATTATAGATCATTTTAAACGTTAATTGTGTCAAAAATAAGCAATGCTGTTTTTTTTAATTCACAGTTACCCCTGAAGAAGGGCTATACTCAGCCCAAAATGCACTGGGTAGACGCAAACTGCCTTGGATGAATGATGCATTTCCACACGTGCTCTAGAAAAAGGCCTGGATGGGCATATGTTTAGCATTTGCAGCAAAGGAAAAGCATGCAACCATACATGTGGATGATGAAAGATTCATAATAATTCTGGATGAAATGGAATAAAAAGGCTAAACATGGATGATCAAATTGAAATGGAGTATTTTGTACACACGTGGTAACCACGGTGTGACTGAGACTAGGGCGTAAAAAGCGCCCCACATCTGATGTATCTACTAACGCGCGCCGTTGGGGCAAGACACGTGCCAAAGTCTGCACACGCAAGTTAAACATTCGCAAAAGAACTGAGAAATTGAATCAAATAAGGAGTGCATTCAATTACTTATTTGGACATTGTATTGATATTTGTCTCCTTCGATAGTTTGCACCCAAAGGACATATAAGGATTAAACAAGCAACAGAACTGAAAGCCACATGTAAGGTGTAACATCAAGCTCATGAGAGGCAGTTATTGCGGTGGAACAAAAACCATCAGAGCGTGTTCAAGATGATTAGTAATTTATTGCAAATATTTTCCTTTTTGACATGTGATTAATGTTATTAAAAACATTATTTGTGTGAACTGTTATAACTTTGTAAGAGTGTAATTGGGACTAGTACACAGCAGCACATTTAATGGGAAGGAAGCAGGGGCTTGTGGGATTTGTAGTTTGTGTAGTACATGGGGTGTTTAGATGGGCAGTCTTAGTTTACATTCACGTTCGGCACACAGACAGGAGGGAGTAGTCACAATCCGACTTCACCATAAGGATTTTAAATTATGATTTCAGAGATATCAAACATGAAGTGGTTACCTCTTCCCATTTGGACATTACACTTATAAAATGCAATACGGCAACTCCAATGCAATTCTTAAGAGATGGTCCTTTCAGTAGTGAAAAACAAGTTTAAGAATTTTTCACTACCAGGACATGTAACATTTAAAAGTACATTTCCTACTTTTTAAATCCATTACACCCTGCCCTCCTTACTGTCCAGGACCTACCCTACTTGTGACTTATAGCTATTAAAAAGGAAGGTTTGGGCCTGGCAAAACCATCAGAGCATGTTTAAGATGATTAGTACTTTATTGCAAATATTTTAATTTTGACATGTGATTAATGATATTAAAACATTAATTGCGTGAACTGTTGTAACTTTGTAAATGAAAGAGTGTACATGGGACTTTTAATGGGAAGGAAGCAGGGGCTTATGGGATTTGTAGTTTGTGTAGTATATGGGGTGTTTATATGGGAGGTCTTAGTTTACATTCACGATCGGCACACAGACAGGAGGGAATGGTCACATTAGTGGAGTTAACAATGGTAGTGTCACGCAGGCGATGACAGCTGAGCACTTTCACAGTAAAGTTTTGAGGAGCGGTTGGGGCAGGTTTTTTGTTGAAGGCAGGAGGACAATAGGAAGTTTTGGGAGGTATTTGTATTAGTTTAGTATGTTTTAATGTTTTGAACACATAATAAGAGTGGCAAAGGTGTGGTTACATGGGGGAGACTGGAGGAAGGAAACAAGAGAAGGGTTAGGTTTGTGGAGTTTTTAATAGGGATTATCGCAGAGATTATGGCATAGATGAGTGGATATTCAATCAGGGTTCTAGGGATTAGAGGATTACGCAGACAAGCAAGGCACGTTAAGTATCACGTTTTGGTGAGGATTCAGGAATAATTGAGTTGTTGTGGGTTCTAATCAACATTAAAAAAGTGCTGGTAAACAAAGAGTAGCGTTTTGTAACACAGTTCGTAACACAATATAATGAAAGTATTATAGATCATTTTAAACGTTAATTGTGTCAAAAATAAGCAATGCTGTTTTTTTTAAATTCACAGGTACCCCTGAAGAAGGGCTATACTCAGCCCAAAATGCACTGGGTAGACGCAAACTGCCTTGGATGAATGATGCATTTCCACACGTGCTCTAGAAAAAGGCCTGGATGGGCATATCTTTAGCATTTGCAGCGAAGGATAAGCATGCAACTATACATGTGGATGATGAAAGATTCATAATAATTCTGGATGAAATGGAATAAAAAGGCTAAACATGGATGATCAAATTGAAATGGAGTATTTTGTACACACGTGGTAACCACGGTGTGACTGGGACTAGGGCGCAAAAAGCGCCCCACATCTGATGTATCTACTAACGTGCGCCGTTGGGGCAAGACACGTGCCAAAGTCTGCACACGCAAGTTAAACATTCGCAAAAGAACTGAGAAATTGAATCAAATAAGGAGTGCATTCAATTACTTATTTGGACATTGTATTGATATTTGTCTCCTTCGATAGTTTGCACCCAAAGGACAAATAAGGATTAAACAAGCAACAGAACTGAAAGCCACATATAAGGTGTAACATCAAGCTCATGAGAGGCAGTTATTGCGGTGGAACAAAAACCATCAGAGCGTGTTCAAGATGATTAGTAATTTATTGCAAATATTTTCCTTTTTGACATGTGATTAATGTTATTAAAAACATTATTTGCTTGAACTGTTATAACTTTGTAAGAGTGTTATTGGGACTAGTACACAGCAGCACATTTAATGGGAAGGAAGCAGGGGCTTGTGGGATTTGTAGTTTGTGTAGTACATGGGGTGTTTAGATGGGCAGTCTTAGTTTACATTCACGATCGGCACACAGACAGGAGGGAGTAGTCACGTAAGTGGAGTTAAAAATGGGAGTGTCACGCGGGAGATGGCAGCTGAACACTTTCACAATCAAGTGTTTTGAAGATCAGTTGGGGCCGTTTTTTTGTTGAACACTGGAGGAAGTTTTGGCAGTTATTTGTGTTAATTTAGTTTGTTTTTATGTTTTGAACATGTAATCAGAGTGTCAAGGGGTTGGTCACTTGGGGGAAGACTGAAGAATGGAGACGAGAGAAGGGTTAGGTTTGTGGAGTTTAACGGGGATTATCACGGAGGTAATGGCATAGCTGAGCTGGATATTCAATCAAGGTATGAGGGATTCGATGATTACACAGATGAGCAAGGCACGTTAAGTATCACGTTTTGGTGAGAATTCAGGAATAATTGAGTTGTTGGGGGTTCTAATCAATATTTAAAAAGTGCTGGTAAATGAAGGGTAGCATTTTGTAACACAGTTCATAACACAACGTAATGAAAGTATTATATATCATTTTACATGTTAATTGTGTCAAAAAGAAGCTATACTGTTTAAAAAAAAATTACAGTTACCCCTGAAGAAGGGCTATACTCAGCCCGAAATGCACTGGGTAGACGCAAACTGCCTTGGATGAATGTTGCATTTCCACACGTGCTCTAGAAAAAGGCCTGGATGGGCATATCTTTAGCATTTGAAGCAAAGGAAAAGCATGCAACCATACATGTGGAGGATGAAAGATTCATAATAATTCTGGATCAAATGGAATAAAAAGGCTAAACATGGTTTATCAAATTGAGATGAAGTATTTTGTACACACATGGTAACCGCTGTGCGACTAGGAATGGGGAGTAAAAAGCGCCCCACATCTGTTGTAAAATGTTTACTTTGCCAGGTAGAAAGGGCAGTCATGAGACATGTTTAAAGGATTACTTAAGTGGGTGGCACAATTGGTGCTGCAAGCCTACTACTAGCATTCGATTTACAGACCTTGGGCACGTGTAGTGCCACTTTTCTAGGGATTTATAAGTAAATTGAATATGCCAATTGGGTATAAGCCAATGTTACCATGTCTAAAGCAGGGAACACAAGCACTGTAGCACTAGTTGGCAGTGGTAAAGTGCACAGAGCCAACAAAAACACATTCAGTAAAAATTAGAAGGAAAGCAAAATGTGTAGGGAAGACCCTGCAGAAAGGCCCCCAAATCTAGCAATGACAAAAATAGTTTGATGTCAAATTCCTCAATACATTACGCTGGACTGAAGCCTATCTGGAAAATTACACTACAGCCAAAGGTGGGACAGATTTCCCTTGTGTAAAATAGACTTATTTGAGAAGCTGATAAAATCTAACCATAGTGTAAAATGCCAAAATAGTTTACTGCAATAAATCAATCTCAGACAATATGAAAGATCAGAACAGACACCCTTTCATCCTGCTGCGATACAGCTTTTCTCTTATCAGAAAGAGAAGAGCTGTAGCCAGAACTCATGTATTCACAAGAAAGGAATTCAAATTCAGCAGAAGAGGGAAGGGGGACTTTGCATTTTCATTGCTCTTTTTTACTGTTTTTTCTGGCTTTTGATTGGTCAACAGTTGTGTAGGCCACCTTTGCAAAACTTGCAATCATCATAACTGATAGAGACATTGTTAATACAGATCCTGTGACAAATACTGTAAATAAGAGGGATTACATTTTGAAATTTCTGACTAATAAAATAGGAAGAGGCTTGACAGTAGTATTGCTCTAGCGCACTATCCTCAGGGTCAAGTGCTAAGTTGGTGATCTTGCTGCTCCCATTGGTTCCAACATACAGGTGACCACAGCCAAAGAATCCAAATGTTACAGTTGGAGCCTAGTTTCCCCATTGCCCTGGGGCCTCAAAACATTTCACGCGTTCCCACATGAACTGCAATAAAAGAGAAAAAATAGTCCTGCTACTGATCCTCTCCCTGAGTGCCCCATGCTGTGGCACCACAAGCTTCAACAACTGCTGTGCCAGTTGCTGCCGAAAAAAAGCAGCAATAGTATGTCATTGCCCTGCTGTGACAGCAACATCAGGAACAACATAACATGGTATGCCAACGCTGTCGTTTATGACCCTGGAACCTGAAGAGGCTAGATGGCATAAGACTTATAAGCATGTTCAGGACTTGGGTATGAGAGAAAGCATACCATGTCTAAGGCCTCTCCACGGACAGACAGGCAGCAGCAGTCTCCTCTTCTGATTTTACCCATGTCTCATTGTGTTCTGACATTGAAGAGTGGAAGCCTTTTCTTTGGTATACACTGGCTAGTGTTTGGTTTAATACACTTTTCATACTTAGTTCATCCCTTTTTGCAGTGGTTTAAGTCTTTTGTACTCCATCAAGTACCAGAAAAAGGGTTTTCTGGGGGTATTTCAATATTGTGGACTCCAGGGCCACTGGTGGAGATCTCTCACAAACCCCTACTGTGCCACCAACACAAACTCCATTTACCTCAGTTTACCTCCTGTTGCGTAAAATAAGGCTCTGGCTTAGTTCCTCAAGTTTTGACTTTCCCACCCACAGATGCTGGAACTCAGTTCATTGCACCAATGCTTGAGTGTAAAAAGTCTAGTAGTTGTAGCCCCACACAACCCCAGTCAATATACTTGTTGATGTATTTAATATTGCCCGTAATGAAGAAAGCAATACATTTCTTTGTAATTCAGTGCATTCAAATAAGGATCTTCATTATTCAAAGTTGTCTTAACAGTCTCCGCGTACTAGACATCTGTAATAGAGCCGTGAATCATTACCTTATTCATTGATACTTTCAACACAAACGCCAATTGCAATGTCTCAGTGGGTCTCATAACTTCATTTCCCAAACTATGTCCTCAGGAACAGGATAAGCTGTGATGTTTGCAGCATAGAGATCTTGTTGAGCTCTGTGGGATGAGAGAAAGTGGTTATAGTTCCCAAACCACGGATTGTGGATCAGTTCTTTCAGTGATGTAATATTCATTCAGAAGAAGGATGAATGATGAAAAGAAACACTCCTGTACTGATCCAAACATGGTAATGTGAGTTACCTGTCATGAAACCAATGATAAGCAAGAGGAAATCAATGGCTTAGAGCGACTGGAGAATGTGACGAAAAGTCCTCTGTGTAGAATTCATATTCATTTTCATAAAGTGTTGATTCTCAAAATGGCATCATCTCGATTGTTGTTGACTCATGTGGGGTTTTATAATAAACAACGGTGCTGCTTGGAACATTTGCCACAGTAATAATGGCATCATTAGATTCTTCTTTGTAATCCATTGCTCGATGTATAATTGGAGACACAGTAGGCTCATATATTCCCAGCAGCGGGTACTCAAACTAGTGATGTTACTACGCTCTTTTAATGGTATTTCATTCAGGGTAGGGAGAGGCTGAGAGGTTCTACTCTGAATCCTATTTGAAGTGCAGCAGGGCCTGCGGCACTGAGTTGGCCACATAGTGCTGCTTAACATGGTCAATGAACCATATTTAGACAAAATATTGAGTTCAAAATGAGACAGAAATATTTGTAAAAAAAATACTGTGATTCAAAAATATTCTGATGCAAAAACATAATCGTCAAAAATATCATTTTTGGGTTAAAAGTAATATTGTTTTTTAATAATATCTTTGTTTTTAATATTGTTTTCAGTAATATAGTTGTAAAAAGATATCTTGAATTTTTTTTCAATGTGTGTTAGTTAATGTCGTTTTTTTGTGTTACTATTGTTTGTATAATTGTTATTAACTTTCCTAAAATACAGTTTATAATTTTAAGAGGTTTTTTATTTAATTGGTATTTTCAATTAAAAGTTTTATAGTGGGTTGCTGGGTTTGTAGGGGGATAGGCTGGGATGTTAATTAAGTAATAGTTAATAAAAAAATGAATTGTTGGTTATTAATTATTAAGTAATAATGATTAATTATTTAATTAATGATTCAATTTGTAAATTGTTTGATACTGATTTATTTTAGTTATATGTTAGGTGAAGGTTGCTGTTTTTGTAGGAGTATAGGGTGGGACGTTACATAAAATTAAATGTACTGTTTAATGGTGATTATTTTACATTACATATTATTTGATTAGTTAGAAATCTGGTTCCTGGTTGGCTGGAATATGCCCCATAGGCCAGGCAGGAACCACCAGTCTAGAATAGACATGTTTTTAGCCTTCTTTGGAACAACAGTTCCAATGGTTCCATCCTCAGATGGAATGGTCTTAGCAGCTAGGAAGGTGAAAGAATGGAAACCCCATTTAGCTTTCCTTACCTGCGGGATGACTGCCTGGTTGGTTCCTGAGGACCTGAGATTAATGCTAGGTTTGTGGCAAGTCACCAAACAGTTGACTGTCATTACAAACAGGTGTATTACAGTTAGGCTTCTCTGCCGCATGGTCACTCTAATCATGAACCAATATTCTTAGACTGAGTATTAATGTATTTATTGAATTGAATAAGTTTAGAGTTTTTATGCATATATGTTTTGACCTCGTATTTTTTATAATACGCAATGAAATGAGATATAAATGATCCATTCTGTTATACCATTATAATAGTTCAAAATGTCCATCCTGGTAGCAAGTTTTACACCTACATATTATTGGCTCAATCCTCAATCATTGGTTTCCATGCCATGAAGGCCAGGGAGCCGAGGCACATCTGTCAGTTTTGGAATCTTTTGTGGTGTAATAAATAATTATTGTTTGCAAATCGTCCCTGGAATGCGCAAAGTTCTTTCGTAGTTATAGTTAGGACCTATTTTCCATAGGAAATCCGCAACATTCTATTCCCAATAAGTGTGGCACCGGTTGACGAATCCTCGCAAAATTTTCCAAACTTCTGTCCAGATCTGCTCCGCTCTTACCCTGAAAGCTTTGTGGTGATTCGTCAAGCGGGGGCGGAGAAAAAAGGGGGGTCCCAAAACGCGTTTTCCCCATGCAATTTCCCATAGGATCTGTTGTCGCAGCTACAGCCCGAACCGCTGAACGGAATGACACCAAATTTGGCAAATAGGTAGTCCTCAGTTCAGACTCGTGCCTTTTGCATAAATGGTGTGAATCCGTTCAGTAGAGTTAAATGTACATAAATATCTATGACCGCAGAGGATCCGCGGACCGAACATGCACCGTACGCGCACCCTCCCCGAACCGAGCGCGCACCCTCCCGATCGTGCGCTGAATGCTAATTGGCTGTCGAGTGTCTCTCTACATTCGAAACCAGGAACTGTTGGCGGCCATTTTCTGCCTCGGTAGAAGCGAGGCTGAAGAAGCAAGGGGAATAAGTGTGTAAAACATATAAAGGGGCAGAGTGGAAATACTCTGACCCTCTAGAGGTGCTTAGGGGGTCCCAGAAGGACCCCCAGGGACCCCTTTAAAAAAAAAAAAAAACAGCGAAATGCGCGCACAGTGCGCGCATCCTATCGCGTTGGGTACACGGATCCACGGAATTTTTTAAAAGAAAGAGAAGAAATCATTGGTTGTATGACTACTTTGTACACTGAAAGGTAGGGTGTATATTTCTGTTTTTTAAAGGTATGATTCTTATTGGTTAACAAAAACAGATTGTAAGGAACATTATATATGATTAGCTGATATGTTGAAAAGTGAAGCACACTTCCTCTCTTGTGTAGGAAGATTGTGTGCTGAACTTCTGACCTGTGTGCTTAGTGCAGTGTTCCATGACCTGTTTCTATGGTAACAGGCAGAAGGCAGATTGGGGGAAGGGTTGAAATGTCTTTCAGTTGGAAAGGGTTGAAATGTTTAACCAACAGAAATGTGTGTTTGCTTTTGAGTTTATGTGTGAAGGATTGTGATTTGATGTTTACATGTATATGTGTGGAAAATGAAAGGGAAACTTTTCCATTCTTTGTTTTTGCTGAGAGGTGCACAGTGCAGAGATTCTGTAAAAGAAAATATGGTGAGTGACTGATATACTTCTTAATCTACAAAAGAACTTGAAAGATGAGTTATTTAATTGTGAGGGGATGTATGTAGACTATTTCGATTTTAATCAGACTAATGTATTTCTCCTGCTAAAGTGTAGGGAGTACTTTTTTTCTCTACAATCTTATTAACAGTGTGTGTGTGTGCATGTAGAAACCATTCTGTGATAAGCATTTGTGTTTTTCATGTGTTTGCAGACAGATAACTGTGCTGTTTTTATATTTTGGTAGAATTAAAAACCAGTCATTGTTTATGAATTTGTGAAATGAGTTATGTTATGTTTCTATACTAAAATGTAGTACTACTTCTAGATGAAGAAATGTGTTTTGGTATAGTGCAAGGGATAGTGTTGTTTGTCTAGAATCACACTGTGAGTCTGTGTGCATTTGGGAACCACTGTGAGTGAAGCATTTGGTAACATTGTGTATTTGCTGACAGATAACTGTTTTAACCTGTCATGTTGTGAAGTTTTAGTAGCATTAGAAGACAGTTATGGCTTATGATTTGATTAAATGAGTCAGGCTTTGACAGAAAAGTGCAGTCCTGAAATATGTAGATTGTGTGCAGTTCCCTTACCACTTGCACTGTAGTAAATGAGTTTTGGTAAACTCCTAGGGATAGTGGTGCTTGTCTAGAATCACACTGTGAGTTAGTGTGTATTTTTGATCAGTGTGAGAGAAGCATTTGGTGACATCATGTATTTGCTGACAGATAACTTTTTTAAAACCTGTCTTGTTGTGAAGTTTTAGTAGCATTAGAATCCAGTCTTTGCTTATGCGTTTATTAAATGAGTCATGCTTTGACACTGATGCGCTGTACTTAAATATGTAGATTGTGTTCAGTACCATTAACTCTTCTAGACTAGTGAATGAGTTTTGGTAAACTCATAGGATAGTGTTGATTGTCTAAAATCACACTGTGAGTCTGTGTGCATTTGGGTAAGGATTGTGAGAGAAGCATTTGGTAACATTGTGTATTTGCTGACAGATAACTGTTTTAAAACCGATCATGTTGTCAAGTTTTAGTAGCATTAGAAGCCAGTCTTTGCTTATGCTTTGATTAAATGAGTCAGGATTTGACACAAAAGTGCAGTCCTGAAATATGAAGATTGTGTGCAGTTCCCTTACCACTTTCACAGTAGTGAATGATTTTTGGTAAACTCCTAGGTATAGTGGTTGTTGTCTAGAATCACACTGTGAGTGTGTGTGCATTTGGGAACCACTGTGAGAGAAGCATTTGGTAATATTGTGTATTTTTTAGCAGAAAACTCTTTTAGAACCTGTCATGTTGTCAAGTTTTAGTAGCATTAGAAGCTAGTCTTTGCTTATGCATTGATAAAATGAGTCAGGGTTTGACACTAAGGTGCAGTACCATGTACTATTCTGTTCACTGTGGCAGAACTGAAAATGTAAAAGTTTTACCTAAGCACTGTCCTAGAAGTAGGCTGATTATTTAGCCAGTTTCTAAGTACCAAATAGATTGCTTCAAATGTCTATGCAGTATGCATGTAGTGTTCTAACATACTATACACTTGTCTTTTACACCTTCAATTCCCTAGTCAGTATCCATACACTTGCAGGAAACACCCTGTCACTCCCTTTGCAGTCCTCTAGAGACCCATTCAACAGCATGTACTAATCCATTCACTGTGCCAAAACCCAAACACTTATACATTCACCAAGACACTCTCTTTTCAGTACTCTAATGATTCAGTCACTGCCTAAGTATTCATGCACTGAGCCAGCTCTTAGCACATGGACTTCTTCAAACACCTTTCCACTATGAATGCAGTCCTCTAACCACCTACACACTTGTCTTTCACACCTTCAATTCCCCAGTCAGTATCCATTCACTTCCAGCAAACACCCTGTCACTCCCGTTGCACTCCTCTAGTGACCCATTCAGCATCATGTACTAATCCATTCACTGCGCCAAACCCTAATAAATTCACCCAGGCACTCTCCTTGCAGTACTCTAATCATTCAGTCAGTACCCAAGTACTCATCCAGTGACCCAGGCCTTAGTATATGGACTGCTTCAAACCCCTATCCACTATGCATGCAGTCCTCTAACCACCTACACAATTGTCTTTCACACCTTCAATTCCCTAGTCAGTATCCATACACTTCCAGGAAACACACTGTCACTCCCTTTGCAGTCTTCTAGTGACCCATTCAGCATCATGTACTAATCCATTCACTGTGCGAAAACTCAAACACTTATAAATTCACCAAGATATTATCTTTGCAGTACTCTAATCATTCAGTCAGTGCCTAAGTATTCATGCACTGAGCCAGGCCTTAGCACATGGACTGCTTGAAACCCCTATGCACTATGCATGTAGTCTTCTAACCACCTAGACACTTGTCTTTCACACTTTCAATTTCCTAGTCAGTATCCATACAGTCCAGCAAACATCTTGTCACTGCCTTTGCACTCCTCTAGTGACCCATTCAGTACCAAGTACTAATCCTTTCCCTGTGCGAAAAGCCTAGCACTTATAAATTCACCTAGGCACTCTCCTTGCTGTACTCTAATCATTCAGTCAGTACCCAAGTAGTCATGCAGTGAGCCAGGCCTTAGCACATGGACTGCTTTAAATGCCTATGCAGTATGGATGCAGTCCTCTAATCACCTACACAGTTGTGTTTCACACCTTCAATTCCCTAGTTAGTATTCATACTCTTCTAGCAAACACCCTGTCACTCACCCAGTGTGTCTCCTTATAGTACTGTAATAATTTAGTCATTTAGTCAGTCATTAGTAGCATGTAGAGTTTTAGTGAGGTAGGCTTTAGGACATGAACTGCTTCAAAGTAGTATGCACTATGCATGTAGTGTTTTAACCATCGTCACACTTGTGGTTCAGGGACATAGTTTCTTAGTCAGTATTTATATCAAATGTGTTTGTACAGTAATGGAATAGTATAATTTTGAAAGTTATTAATTTACATTTATTTGTGATTCTTTTTTACAGATACAGAACAGGAGTGTTTCTCATCTGTTTGCACTCTTCTCATGCAAGATTGTTTGGATGAAGGGTCCTTAGGTGTTTCATCATACTTGCTGTGCCGCATGAGTATTTTTGTTAGGATCCCCTCGCAACAGAACTCTTTTGAAAATCTTGTGCATGAGAAAGGTGGTATTGGTCTTTGTTTGCCCCCCGAGGAAAGTATAACATTTCCACATCACTGAAGGAAAACGTTGTGGGCGTGGTGCATCCTCCAAAAATTCAACTTTAGATTTTGTGAATATTTTATAGCGACATCATTTACAGTTTTTGTAAGTTAAAGTTACAAAATGTTGTTAGCTGTGTGCATTTTATATTTCTGTGATTTGTATTTGAGAATGGCATTTTGTTTTTTTTTAACAATCTTTGAGATTGTGTTTTTTTTGCCCGCTGTTAAGTGATGAGTACGATTGAAATCACTATTTTTAGTGAAATGTAATATATTCTGAGAACAGCAAAAAAGGCAAAAAAATTACTTTGAGGAAATTATGCTGTGTTGTATAAAATGTATTATTACATGTTATAATTTTTTTTTCCTTTTCTTTCACAGATCCAAATTTTAAAACAAGCAATTTATATGAATTTATATTTGTATGAAAAACAGAAAAAAATGTATACCATTTTTTATTCCTATTACTGTGAAGGTAAGTTTAACTAAGTCTCAATATGCAGAATGAAGAGGCCTGCAAGAAGCTACAAAGTTGAAACACGTTTCTAAAAACACTCTGTTTATGTAGTTTTGAAATCTGACCATAATCAGATATCATGTGACCTGCAAAAAAAGAGATTTGAGGGGTTCATAATATTTCACCTTTTTAGCTGTTGAAGGACCGCAATCATTTCAATCATTCTTCTTTGAACATCTTTGCAGACAAAACTCTGTGCTTGCCTTCTATCATTCGCAAGGAAATTTAAAAACGGAAATATGTCACTTTTTGTAACACAGCTATTGTGCAAGATACTCTTTTATATTTACAAAGAGAGGAAAAGGCACTCTGTGCACTTTTTATACTCCATGTAAATATAACCTCATCATGCACACCACTTTGTGTTGAAAAGGTGTTCTATAAGTGTTGTTGTGCATGATTGCACTTAATACTCATAGAACAAGACACATGTCTAGATTTATCAGAAATCATAAATCTCGATATGTGTGTGAATGCTGCACCATTCTAAAATTGGTGTAGGAAAGCACAAGAAGGAGAATTGTCTTAATTTCTCCACATTTTTATATCTTCAATGCATGCTGAAATGTTCAGCATACATTGAAGAAGAAAAATGCATTTTCTCATCGTTTTTGTGCAGGAAGGTGTGTCTTCCTGCAGAAAAACAAACAGCACATAACACAGATATCCTTGCATTATGGTGCAAGGGTGCCTGTGTCACCACATGGCTGCAGTTTAAGCAGCCGTGCAGAGAGAAGCATAGATTTGCAACATATTTGTGCACATATGTTGCATCCCTGTGCTTCGGAAATTACTACAGCACACTGCAGTTAAAGAGGATATTGTGTGATGCTGCAGCACTTCCTCATAGTTCTGCACTTAAACATTCACTATACGCTATTAATGCATTCATTCAGTCAATTACATACTACACATACATTCATCTAAACTAACACTAACAAAGAAATTTAGCTCTTTTTTTAAACCAGGAAAGTTAGTTCTTACAAGAACTTTTTTTTTTCTTCTTTCTTCTTTCATAATTTTTTTTGGGTTTTCTGAACAATTTTTATTTTTTTTTGGTTTTTCTTCAAAAATAAATAAATAAATAAAACAGGAGAAACCAAACAATGAACTTCAGGGAACAATAAAAAAAACAAAAAACCTAGCAAATGTGACTTTCTTGCCGGTGGCAGATCAAATCGATCGACTGCTCACCATAGCACAAAGTCTTATTGCAGTTAGTGCAGAGCACTTTTAAAAATTGAAATTGAAGACGGATGTCCAAGGTTTGGGCTGATGGATGCACTCTTGATGTGCTCGGCTGCGATGAGGTGGATGGCGCAGGAGCAGGAGTGTTTCTCATCCGTCGGCACTCTTCTCGTGCAAGATTGTTCGGATGAAGGGTCCTTGGGTGCTTCATCATACTTGCCGTGCCGCAAGAGTATTTCTTGTTAGGATCCCCTCTCAATAGTACTCTTTTGCAAATCTTGCACGTGACCAAGGTGGCATTGGTCTTATTCTGCCCCTCGGGAAAAGTAAAACATTTCCACACCACTGAAGAAAAAAGTTTTTTGGGTGGTGCCTCCGGCAAAAATTCATCCTCAGAAGTATGAGGTGATGCAGGTGATGCCTGCTGCCCTGAAGCCATTTTTGGTTGAAAAAAGTTAGAGCTAAGGGTAAACTTAGTCTAAAAAATCTTCCTCTCTCCAAAGAGATGGTGCTCTAAAGAAGGTCAAAGAAGAATGATTGAAATGGGTGGGGACTTTCAATAGTTAGAATTGGAAGTGTAATGAACCAATCAAATCTCTTTTTTTGCAGGTCACATGGGATCCGCGCACCCTGCGCTTACGCAGCACGCACCCAGCGCGCATCCGCGAAATTCAATTAAAAAGAAATCTAGGATTAGATGTAAAAATATATTAGTTTTAAGACTAGTTTAGAGTTTGTCTTCAATTAATATTCACATGAAATACATATATATATGTTTTTCTTAAATGTTAAATATTTCGCGGGATCCGCGCACCCACCGCGTCATAGACGCAGATGACGCATCGCGGAAGCGCGTAAACGTCGTGTTACGTACATCAAACGTGTCGCGTATAGGCTGGGAGTCGCGTACCTGTCGCATTGCGATCGCGCACTAAACACGTACCCAACTCGTACCATGCGCGGATGCTATCACGTAGGGATCGAGAACGGTGCGCATAGGGTGCGCGGATCCAAAAATATATAAAATATATAAAATACAGTTTTGAACATATAGTTAAAAAAATATTTTGAAAAAAATATGTTTGTAAAACCCATTAAGTTCAAATAACATTTTTTAATTTTTAAAAGAATTAATTGAAAAAATAAGTTTAAAAAATGGTGATAAAAAGTATTTTAAAAAAAAGATAATTAATGAAATTGACACACTGAATTTGAAAAATATAGAAATCCAATCAAAATCATTAAACATGATATCTTCAGAGATAAGTTATAGATAGGAATTAGCATTTAAAAAACCTTTGAAATTCACTAAAAAACCATAGGTTTCAGGGGCGTTATAGTTAGCTGGACATTTCCCTCGTACAAAACCATAGAAATTACCCCGTTATAGTTAGTTCAGCTAACTATAACTCGCGCCCCCGCAATGCACTGCTGATGACATCACATATTACATCACTCATGACATGACATGGTCAGTGACATCACTGATGACATCACTGATGACATCTCAAATGACATCACTGATGATGTCATCCATGTGATATATTAGTGCATCTTCTCACACCCTAATATAACCTTTGATACACCGACTCAAAATTTCAGACGGCCATTTTGAAAACCATAGATACTCCAATACCAATAACTACATACCCACTCATTGACTCTTTGGTCTACATACATCTCCACTCACTCACCTGTACAGTCACTCATAATTACAGTCACTCCGTACAGGACTATCATATGCATTTATACACCTATATAGACACTCACACACCGCCAATTATCCATTGAGGTACTGACACACCTAGTCAGTCATGCAAATAATTTATCACAGTCCAATTTACTCACCTATACAGTTAAACACACTCAAGTTCACTTACTCATAAAAATACTAACAAATTCTGACACTCTTATACAATTACAAGCACACACTCATCCATACAGGCACTCCCTCAATCACACACTCTCACATATAGATAGTTATATACTCTTACACACATATACACTGTGTTTCACATATGTAGTTACTGACACATGTACAACTGAGATATATATTCAATCACTAACACACTCATACATACACTCACCCAACCATACAGTCCATCACAGTTGCACTCTTAAGACTATGCACCATAGAATCCCCCACTCACACATCTATGCACATAGTCACACACACCCTACCCACACAAACACTCAGGCACCCATACATGATACTGAGACAACCAATCAATAACCCATATATACACATGCATATAGATATTCACAAAACCATGCAGCCACCACCAATACCACCACCACCAATACCACCACCACCACCACCATTACCAGTACCTCCACCACCAATACCAATACCACCACCAATACCACCACCAATACCACCACCACCACCAATACTGCCACCACCAATGCCACCAATACCATCACCAATACCACCACAACCAATACCACCACCACCAACAATACCACCACCAACACCACCACAACAGATACCACCACAAATACTACCAATACCACCCCCACCAATAACACTACCACCAATACCACCACCAATACTACCGGCAAAACCAATACCACCACCAATACCACCACCAACAATACCACTGCCAATACCATCACCACCACCAATACCACCACCACCATCAATACCCCCACGACCAATACCACCACCACCGATACCAGCACCACTGATACCAGCACCACCAATCCCATCACCTATACCACCAGCAATAACAAAAACCTCACCACCACCAATCCCACCACCACCACCACCAATCCCACCACCAATACCACCACCTCCAATACCAACACCACCAACACCACCACCAATACCACCACTAATACCACCATCACTACCACCAATACCACCACTACCATCAATACCATCAATACCACCACCACCATATCACCACCACTAATAACACCACCACCACCACCACCACCAATACCACCACTATCACCAATACCACCACCAATACCATTATCAATACCACCACCTATACCACCACCACCACCTATACCATCACCCCTAATGCCACCACCAATACCACCACCACCAAGAATACTATTAGGACTAACAATGGAACCTTCTACTTGACAGCACCTGATCTAATATCACCCTTTAAAGTGTTCTCCCCAATAAAGTGTTGTCACACATAGATTAAGGAAATGTGTGCATTCTGAATAGCACCCACTGTTACAATGCTAGTCACCTAGGGAACTTAATCAAACAGATCAAACATCTATTTTAGTGTAGGTTTTGTTTGTCAGATTGTCATTTAATATGTGACACTTTTTATTGTTGTATATATATGTATTTATAATTGTATGTCTATGTATTTTTAACAGCCCTGAAGAAGTCCTGTTTCAGGACGAAACGCGTCGGCTGTGTCGCATTGTAATGTCCATTGTCCAATGAACTTGGAATAAAAAGACTAAATCAAGGAACACCTATCTGTCTTTTGAATTGGATTTGAACTACATATATTGTTATTATTTTACTGCTTTTCACAAATGTGTGGTGTATCTTAGCTTTTGTTTGAACCACCACCACCAATATCACCACCACCAATACCACGGATTGAGTGGGAGTAGGGGCAACTCCCAGCTGGTGCGGCCACCAATCCTCAGTCCAGATGGTTGAGGCTTTTCCCATTAGCAGAACCTCAGTTTTGCTGGGATTCAACTGGAGGCAGTTCTCCGTCATCCAATTTGAGATGGCAAGCATACCCGCCGAGAATCGGGTTTGCTCGGCTTCTATATTAGGGCCAATTGGGAACATCAGCTGAGTATCGTCAGCATAGGAGATTATTTCAAACCCTAATGGTTCTACAATTTTTGCCAAAGCGGCCATATATACATTAAATAATGTTGGACTTAAACAGGAGCCCTGGGGTACGCCCTTATCGAGACGAGATTTCTGGGAAAGGTAGGGTCCAAGCATTATCGTTTGCCATCTATCCGACAGAAAATTCTGCAGCCATTTCAAGGCTGTGCCTTGGATACCGCATGAATGTAGTCTCTCCACGAGCAGAGAATGTGAGATGGTATCAAATGCCGCAGAGAGATCTAGGACGATCAGGACTACTGATCCTCCTGCATCCATTACTTGCCTTAGGGAATCCGTCACTGCCAGCATAGCGGTTTCAGTACTGAAGCCTAGATGAAAACCTGATTGTGAAGGGTCTAGAATTTTATTTGACTCAAGATAAGAGCTTAGCTGCCTATTTATTATAATTTCCAAATGTTTGCCCAGCAGGGGTAACAAAGATATTGGTCGATAGTTACTGAGAACCTGCGGCTCGGCGGTAGGTTTTTTCAAGATGGGTCGTACAAGTGCTTCTGTCCAAGGAGTGGGAATGATGCCTGATTGAATTGAACAGTTAAAAATGTTGTGGATTACCGGAGCACAACTGGTAGATAACAGGGCTATAGTTTTGGGAGGGCAAAGGTCACAGGGCGAACCGGATTTAGCAAAGGATAGTGCGTTAATGATTTCCTCTAGCGTAGTTGATTCAAACTGGTCGAGAGTGATGGCTGTCGATGTCTTAGATTCTCCTAATCCTATTAGAGCAGGGATCTCCAACGAGTAGCTCGGGAGCTACTGGTAGCTCGCCAGTACCTTCAAAGTAGCTCTCTGAGGTGAATTCAAGCCCAGTATCAAATTCAGAGAGTTGGTGCCTGTTAGAGGAGGCAGCACTGATCATCTCAAGACCCTTAGAGTGACAGTCAGCCAAACCTATGGCAGTAACTCATACTAACACTCAAACACACACTGTGTCGGCTTATAGGGCATGCTACATGACAGTCTGTATCCAATCTCAATGTAATTAAGCCACAAGGAGATTGACCATGTTGTAGTCCCTCCTTCATCAGTCACAACATGTGTGTGAACAGTGCACCATCAAAAAAGTATGGCAGCAGTAGCCTGAGCAGTAATCAGTGCTGACCCACCAAAGTGGGGGGTTGCAGGAGTCAGAGTGAAAACGTGTCTGTTGGATGCATGATCAGCCCAAGACCTGAGGAGAACAGGATATGATCCAGACCAGAAAAACTTAAGAGATTCATCAATATTTATGTGTGTCCATAATAAACACTATTGCTTCCTGAAACTATGCCTGGTGCCAAGAACCGCCAAATGTATATGCTATCCCCATCATAAGAGTGTTATTGCTGGCATAATTGTGCCCATTCCTGGCATAATAGTGCCAATGGCATAAAATGGTCATCCTTCACTATTTTAGCATTTCTGGTCTAGTTGTGGTATACTAGCAGCCATCATTGACATACTAAGAGCATGACTGGCCTATATGTACCTATTCCTAGCATATTAATGGTCATGACTGATATATAGTCTCATCCCTGATCCTTATGGTTTCCAGCCTTGGCCCAACTGTGGCCCTAGTATAATTTTGGTCATTACTGGCATAATACAGGCATCAGTGGTGCTATGGTGAGCATCCATGGCATATGACTGTAGTGTAATACCTGGAAATTCAAAGCAGTCTGTCCATATGAGGCATTTGTACATGGGAGTACATGATGAAAATGACAAGCTGATGTTTTGGGACTGTGCATTTTCTAAATATTGAAAACTGATATTTTAAAGGCAGTTTTAGTTTTCAAAAATGGGTTTTCTTCTGGAAAATTGAGTTTGTTTGCCCTCGTTGGAAAGTGGTATTAGATAGAAAAATGTGCATTTTCAGAAACTGGCGAATGATAATTCAAGCTGAGCTGGGGAGACGTACTGCTGTGCTTATGTCCTTTGGGCCACAGGGCATGTCAAGATGTGAATGTTACTTCATAAGTCAAGGGGAGGCATTTAATATTAATGAACTTTTTCCCAGCATTTCTGCTGGTAACCGCACTTGGTATACTTGGGTGGTAACTATTGGAAATGGTGCTTTGGGTGGTCATAGTGTTGTCACTATTTTACAGTTATAAAATTTGCTAGTAGCTCGGGAAGACTTTCCTTGAGCAGAAGTAGCTCTCACTACAGAAAAGGTTGGAGACCCCTGTATTAGAGTTTCTGGCTTCAGAGGCGTGGTGGTAGGAAAATTTACATGTTGCCTCTAAAGTTAAGCCTGACTGTGCCAAACTACCAGAGGATACGCACAGGATAATTTAGGGTTTGTCTGCCTCTTACCCTGACTGGAATTGTGGTTGCTGCTTGTCTATGGTTCATACCCCAGTCAACCAACAGCCCACTGTCTAACACCCGCCCTTCGTGCTACAGCAATGGACGTACGTGACTACCAACCTGCTCTTCATGCCAAAAGCCTCTCCTTGCAGCCTACTCTAGCACAAAAGACCTCTTCCCAATGGACTTGAGGAGGGAACTTTTCAATGGGACTAATCTGGTCCCTGTATCCGAACCGCACTCCATCACGGTCAGCTACAGGAGGTTCTCACGAGTGGCGATTTCTGCCTCTTGGCGTTATTTTCACTGAAATCTTTAACAATCAATATCTACAGTTTACTGATTGTATTTTGTCTGTTTTGGTGTCATTTTATTTATTGTTTTTTTCTAATGTTCTAAATTGGCTTGGAGTTTTTGTTCTAGTGTTTTCACTTTATTACTGTTTGTGTACTGCATAAGTACTTTAAACATTGACTCTAAGCTAAGTCTGACTGCTTTGTGCCAAGCTGCCAGAGGGTTAAGCACAGGTTAATTTTGTGACTTTTTGTGGTTCACGCTGTCAAGGATTATGGTTATTGCTTGAGTGGGGCTTCCACCCCTTCCAACCAATGACTCTAATTATTACTCTACATAAATAACTGTGCTGAGTGTATTTGCTTATTTCTCTCTCTCCCTGCGCCTAACTTCAACACTGAGCTTTCAAGCGAATGACAAAATCTGTTGAAGACCAAGGAAGAAGTCGAACCACTAGGCTCACATGCATTGGAGCACAAGGAGACCTTGAATACTGACATATGTGACATGGATTTCTTGATAATAAATCCATGCTGCATACAAACCCTACTTAACGGTACCAACATTAAGCACACTAAGGCTCATTTTCTCAAGGACACATCGTCGATTTAGCTGCACTTTTCCGCCGCGAAAGCGGCGATAAATCTATCGCCCTATTCACAAGCCTGCGCTAACAGCCGACATCGTCAGTTTACCTGTGATACCTGCCGCTAAAAACATCGCCAACGCTGACAGTGACAACTAACGCTAATCATATGCAGAGTAGGCGTTCCCGTCCAAAAACTTACGATAACACCACTTCGCAATATTCTCAATGACCAGCCAGATCAGCGATGCGGGCCAAAACGGGCGATAAGGCATGTTAGCAACAGGGACTTAAGACGTGCTTTTTTCTGGTCTTAAGTAGGACGAAAATCTGCAGTAGAAAGTGTGCCCAGGCCAGAGCCACATCTGAAGACCACCAGATGCCATGAAGCTACTAATCATGCAGCTCAGAGACCCAAGAGGGCGACAACACCCACCACCACCCCTACCCCCACGACCGCCCCCCGGACTACCACAGAGGCAGTGCAGAACAAGACAGCGGACCTTCCGAAAATGCACCGGCCTCAGAGACTTAACACCAGCGGATGTCTTTGCCCACTACAGGCTCAAAAGGACAACCATCCTCCGCATCCTGACCCACATTGTCCACAGGCAGACAGTACTAACACAGCGGACAACCAACATCCCTCCACAGACAAAGCTGCTGGCTGTGGTGCACTTGTTGGCCTCTGGTACCTTCCAACCAACATCTGCCAGAGTCGGAGGAGTCTCACAGCCAGCCCTATCAAAGTTCCTCACACCTGTCTTGGATGCCATCATCAGCTTGACACCCCAGCACCTTCACTTCCCCCACACTGTGCAGGAACAGCTGGAGACCAAGCAAGGCTTCTACGCCATAGCTGGCTTCCCGCATGTGTTGGAGGCAATTGACTGCACACATGTCCTACTTGTGCCCCCTGCCGACACTGCACACAATTACCGCAACAGAAAGCACACACATTCCATCAATGTGCAGGCAATAGTGGACCACCGGGGACTGTTCACCAATGTCGTCGCCAACTTCCCAGGCAGTGTGCATGATTCCTGCATCTTCCGACAGTCCATCATCAACCAGCCCTTTCAGGATGGCACCTATGGAAATGGACTGCTCGTTGGTAGGTACCAACGGAACACACCACACACCTCAACTCCACAATCATACAACTCACAACTGTGGGAATGCACACGTAACAAAATCATATACAACATGCCAAACAACATGCCCACCTACCAGAAACAACAACACAAGTAACTGTGGTAACAGGTCCAGACATGTAGACAAACCCTCCACAAAGGCATAGCCCCTCTGCCACACAATTGCAGAATGTGGGGGAGAGGTGGGAACCAAGTATGTGCGAAGGAGGCAAGTGACCCATGAATAAGAATGTACACAATGCCAAGTGTGGTTTTGATGTGCTGGACAGTCTTGAGTATGCAGAGCACCGACATGTTAATGTGGACATATACTGCTGGTATTTGTAGTGTTGTGGACAGTGGACGCAACCATGTTACCTCAGGCAGTGGGGAAGACCTCAGACATGTAGCTATGTCGCTACCCCTGTAAGCGTACGCGTAGTGGGCTGGGCCGGCGTACCCCAGTCCAGCGTAGGAGTGTGAATTAATAGCCCGGGGCTCTGGGTGTGGTTCACTTCCGGGACGACCACCAAAGTAACTACTGCGTGTGTCTCTGTGTCCGCCATATCCTGACCATAGGCCTACTCATGTGGCCGACCACCTCCAACGGATAAACTAACACCGGCGACGAGGTGGCTATGTCACACGCCACACGGCGCATATCTCGTCATCGCCTGCAGGGGCGTGTATGCCAGAGCAGCGGCCCTCACCCTGCCATGAGGCTGCCGCCGTGACCGGTGGTGCCTGCACCATCCTGTGTGCCTGCTGCACCCCAGCCCGCTGGTCCTCAGACCCGTCCGGTGCCCAGCGGTGATTGCCCGCCCCTGTGCACCCAGGCCTCACTGCTCACCTGCCAACACCGGCGTGTCACCAAGAGGGACCAACACGTGCAGGTGCAATCTTCGAGCCCGAGGCCCGCGAGCTTGGCAGTCTCCTCAGTCGATCACTGTCTTCCGTACACCAGGCCCCCAGCGCACCCAGCAGCACCGCACTGTGGAGTTCTGTGTGCGCTGACTGTTCCCTTCGGCCTACACTGCGGTCCTGCAGGTCTCAGACAAATCCATTCCAGTCCGCCCCAACAGGCCTACGGCATCATCGCAGGCTGTACACCCGCTCAGCTCGTCAGGTGGGCCTAGATCAGTGCATCACAAGTCATCGTCCAGCCTCCAGGCCATGGCATCATCGCAGGCTCCACACCCGCTCAGCTCTTCTGGTGGGCCTAACTCAGTGCACCACAAGTCACCGTCCAGCCTCCAGGCCACGGCATCATCACAGGCTGCACACCTACTCAGCTCTTCTGGTGGGACTAACTCAGTGCACCACATGTCATCGCCACGTGGCAGTAGGCCCGTGCCGGATGCAGTGCCTCAGGTGCCACTACCTCATTTCACTGCAAGTCATCATCCCGTGGGGCTACCCCACAAGTCCGCCTATAGCAGCCAACAGCATGTCTTCGGTAATGTCACTGGAGTGCTTCACAGTCACAGGGCCAGCCCTGTCCCAGCCAGGCTGCTGAAAAGTCTGGGTGGAACGTCTGGAGATGTACTCTGAAGCGCACGACATCCCAGCACCGCGGCGGCGGACCACACGTAGGCGTGTGAGGAGTTTAAAGAAATGGCCCAGAGCTCTGGGCGTGGTTCAGTTCTGGGCTCAGGGCATGGTTCAGTTCCCGGCTGGCCACAAACGTGACTATAGCATGTGTCTCTGTTGTAGTGTCGGCGCCACCCAGCCCTTATTCGACAATGTTGCAATGTAGCAGGCATCCGGAGGGTGGGCTCGCCTGAATGGAAAAATTAAAGAGCGCAAGACCACTCGGGGTCTTGGCTCTACATGCCAAGTGTTGTGTGTGTCTGTATTGCCGCAGCATGAGCCAAATGCCTAGCCCTAATCGCAGCGCGAGTTCAGACAGGTCTGAACTCTACATCTGTGTCCGCCCTATCCTTATCAGAGGCCTAAATACACGTTGCCGTCCACCTTCAACAGCCCACATCACAGTGTTGTTGTCAGGCTTGCGGACATGCGCAGACAGGTACGACAATGGTGTGCCGTAGGAGTGCAAGAAATACAACCGCGTAGCGCACACAAGTAAATAGGCTCGGGGGGAGGGAGAAGCAGCTGTGAGGCCACGTAATACACATTGATCACGCACATTTGCCAGAAGCAATACATGGCAAACATGAATACCAAAGTTGCACAAATCACACGCCACACAACTTGTGAGCCTGCCAACACAGCATGCAGAACCACCAATTTACACTAATCTCGCTTACCTCTCACAGGTGATCAAGGATATGCACTCTGCCCGTGGATGATGACAACCCTCTGAGCCTCGAACACTCCGGCCCAGAGGCAGTACAATGTGGCCCTCAAACGCACCAGGGGCATTGTTGAGCGCACATTTGGCGTGTTAAAGTCATGTTTCAGGTGCCTGGACATATCAGGTGGAAGACTCCTGTACAGCCCGGATATAGTGTGCAAGATGATCCTTGCATGTTGTGTATTCCACAACATATGTGTACGCACCAATACCCCATGGATCCAAGTGCCAGATGCACCGGACAATGATGAGGAAAATAAGGCAGGTGGACAACACCCCACTGCAGCTGCAGCAGGAATAGCCCGAAGGAACACAATCATTAACAATTTCTTCGCATGAGCACGTCACATTGTGACTGTCCTTAGCAATCATGGAACAGTACAAAATGACCATATGAACAGCATGTGCCAACCCCCTTTTGTACCGCTTTGTAATAAATTCATTGCAACACAC
Source organism: Triturus cristatus (assembly GCF_964204655.1). Classification (NCBI taxonomy): domain Eukaryota; kingdom Metazoa; phylum Chordata; class Amphibia; order Caudata; family Salamandridae; genus Triturus; species Triturus cristatus. The sequence goes on along the minus strand of NC_140590.1, from coordinate 458,318,001 downwards.
ATTCCCTGTGTGCATGTCAGTCCTCTGCATTAGCCATTCACTCGGACAAGTGTAAGTGCAACATTAAGTGCTAACAATCTCACAAATGGCAAATAGATGGTGGGGATGTCACCTCTGTGCAGAGAGGGTGTCACGTATTCGAATTCCATTTCAGGGTGTCAAATGTAGTACATAATCCCACTCATCAGCGTATCACATGTGTACAAAAACATGACATGAATGCTGTAATTGGTGTTGAAAAAAAGAGAACAGGGTGTCATTTGGGGTCAGATATGAGATTCCCACAACATGAGCAACATGGACTTAAGGGGGATGACATCAGGGGTTGTTTGTGCACATGGATGTGTCAGAGTGTGACCTGCTCCTTTACGGATGTGGTCCACACTCAGCCACCAGTGTAGTGGCGTGCACCATGTCTTGATAATTGGACAGCAGTCATGCTAATCGTCATGCAGTGTCACTTGCATTGTCAGTGTGGCTCATGGACCGGCAGCTTTGCTGGGTTCAGCACATGTGCATGGGTTTGTAGTGAGATTAGTGATGTATGAGGAGTGCCCCCTCTGGGCACATTGTCGACAGGGGCCTACATGCTGTTTATAGGTGTGCTTCAGTATGCCAAGGAGATGAGGAGTCATTGTGGGTGTGCACTGTGCTATACTTAATTGTGCATGTGTGCCATTGTGCCCATCTCCCCCGTCTCCCCAGTCCCTGGTCGTTACTCACCCTGTTGCTGTTGGGTCAGGTCATGTTGAGCAGTGTCCGGTCCCCCAACTCCTGCCACCGTCTCCCCACTGATGACTGTGGACACCATTTCCTCCATCTCATCCAGCTCCTGCTGTGGCGCTGGACTCCCACCTTCAGTCTGCATTGCTGCTTTCCGGTTGTTAGCGAGTTTCAGCTTGGTTTTGCGCTTCACATCATTCCAGCGCTTCTTGGCACTTCACTCCGACTGCATTTATCTTGGCCAAGATGGACTGCCATATTGCATTTTAGTTGCCAATGACACAGTGGAGGTGACGATCAGTTGTTGGTGATGTTCTATCACCTCCGTAATCAGGTTCTTGTTTTCCTGCGGACTGAATCGCGGGTTCCTCTTCTTCTTCTCCTTGCCCTTCTCCTTCCCTGAGGTCCCTGGCTGGTCCTCCGGGGGGGTTTGTGGGGTTCTGGTTGGCCTCTGTAGTTGCTCCCGCTTCCTCCATGGTACTTCTCAGTTGTTTGGGTTTTGCTTTTTTTTCCTTTTTTATTTGGCAGCTTTTAGGGTGAATTTTCCTGCCTGACGTGGGAATAGCAAGCCTGGCGCTGCTTAGCGCTAATATTTTTATCGCTGTTGGGCCCATCGGAACCTTTTTCTCATTCGGGTTTCCTTTTTTATTGGCGTCTCCATAATTTTAAAGCGGATATTTGACGCGCTATCGGGGAAGTATCACCTGTTGCCGGCGTGTTGAGAATACGCAGTTAACACGGCGTTAATTTCCCACGATAGACGGCGTTATGTAAAGTTGCGTTAACCTAGGTTGGCGATAACTATCGCCCATTCTTGAGAGTATGTGTAAGGATTAGGGCCCAGAGAACTAGTATGGTTCGCTAACATAGTTTGCAAGATTGCTATAATATTTTTGCCCCACTCTGGCGTTAGTCACACTAACAAAAATAGGAGCAGATGCACAGCATCAGAAAAGGAATCCTCCATTCTCCAGTCCAGAGGACAACATGTATTGATTAGCACTGTAAGGCTATACGGCCTCACATGGAAGGAGCTTGGAAGGAAGCAGAATGAGGGGCTGAGTAGGAGCTTGCCAATCCCCTCCATGAAAATCATTAGAGGAAAAGGTGGAAAAAACCCGGGGAGAAAGATATAAACGGGCCTAGGGATGTGGCTGGATATGGTGGCTGGTTGCTGGTGGGGACATGTCGAAGCACCATTATCCAAGTGCAGGCCCTACGACAGCTTTCTGAGCTATATGAGCATAATTACATGGCTTGGCATAAAATAGTTAGGGAGATTACCAACAGCTCGGTCAATACAATTAGTGATGTCTGATGTATAAATGGGTGTTAGGAAAAGATTAAAATAATTAACATCAGGGAAGTAGTGATGTGTTATGTAAAATGCTATGGGTTTCCTAATGTTGATGACCTTTTATAAGGACTAATGAGATCACCATAGTGATTAGATTTCCATAATAATTGCCATAATTCTGATACACAAGATTTATGTGCTGACAATACATAACAAATAACCTTGTATTGTAAAATATCAACAGCTTTGAGCGTGTATTGTTTCAAGGAGCAGGGTTAAAGGTCAGCTCATATTTATTTATATATGCAAATAGGTATTCCACTGAGGATAAGAGTTTCTCTGGCATGGTTGCCTGACTCAAAACACTCTGAATCTGGATGAGCTTAGCTTGTTATGGAAAGGAGGGAGAGACAGCTGTCCATTCTCTTTTCCTATGAAGGGGTGCAGCATGCATTATGCACTAAGGGCTAAGGCGATTTAATCAGGTGTGCCCCCTAAACTCTGAGGTTCACGACGTATCACTGCCCCTCCCTTCAGGATCTCATGAGACCTCAGGAGGGTTGGAGGTGACTATGGGGAGTTGCCCTTGATAGTATCAGTGTGTTTCCAGCTGCTCTCCAAGGGATAAGACATAACAAACTACTGCTGCCAGGTGCAACTCCAGCATCTGGCAAAAGCAGTGCTTTCTATCTCTCTCTTTTTGTCCTGTCTTTTGCCAAAAGTGGTGTGAGGGTCTGCCACGGCTGAACTTGTTACTTCTGGGTGTGTAATGATGGCAATACTGACACAGTGACTGTGCTTGGAATTAAATGAAATACCATTTTAAAAACACCATAGAGTGTCTGAGGCTCATTCTGTAGGTGATATTTTCATTGGAAAAACACAGGACACATGCTTTGAAGTACTATGAGTTAATTCTTCTTTGTGTGCTTGTATTATGAATGAAGTGTTCACTGCTGCATTTGTTCTACATAAGCAAGTGGAATATTTATTTCTGCTAGCAGTGCTTTATCAATTCTGACCATTGCACGTAAGTGAAGCTTGTGCTGACGCTACTTACGCTGTACCTCGACTGTGTGTGTGTGTGCGCATGTGGGGAGTGTGTGTGTGTGTGTGTGCATGCATGCGTGCGTGCATGTGTGTGTGTGCAGTTTGTATATTTGTGCATGGGGATGTGGCTTACACTGTGGCTACCTGTGGCACAAAATAATATGCACTGCTATTGTTAGTGCTGATGCATGAAAGGAGCTTGCTCTTCTGCTGCTTGTGCATGCCTGCTTGGTGTGATACAGGGCAGGTTACACTGCTGCAGACTATAGTCTACATTGTCTGTGCATTGTGTGTGATGTTAGCACTACTTTGTGTGTACTGTGCCCCTTCTGTGTGATGGAGAAGCTTACATGTTGCATGTCTGAGCTGTGCCTGTCCAGCATGCTTATACTACTACTGTTTGCCCAATCTCTAGTTCATGTTCTCAAGATAATGTTTGTGTTTGAGTGCAGTTTGCAGTTCGTATGGTAGTGCTAGGAATTTATTATGCATGGATTTACTGTGCCTTTGACCACTCCAGAATGTTGTTGGAAGAACAGAAGAGGGCTGGAGGCTGGTAAAGAATGGAAGATTCAGCAAACGATTATTGTGATTGATACTAAGTGGTCCTTTTGTAGCTCATGCTATACCTATTCTGTGCATGTGTGTGAGAGAGAGAGGGAAGGAAAAACAGAGAGCAGATCCTAGGCACCTTCAGAAAGCTCAGAGTTAGAGTTAGTGGAAGGTGCCTAGACTCTACAAATGAACATGCTGATTACTCAGAAGCATGAAAGTGGAGTTGTAAGTCAATGTCCTTTTAAACCATGATCTTTTTGCTCAGACTTCAGTGCATTAGGGCATAGTACTACAAAGCACAGCACTCCTGCTGAGTAAATCCAGTACTGTTCCATTAGAATTATAGTAGTGCAAGTGCATGCACTATATCCACTTCATAGTATTTTCCCATAGCAATGCGTTTGCATTAAAAGTCTATTTAAAGTATAAAAATAATTCACCTATGGTGAAAAATACTTGTACTATCGGATTCAATGTCTAGGCCCCCTGTAGAGATATGCTGGCATTTTTGCATAAGGTATAGAAATCCACTTGAGAGGTGCTGAGACCTTATCATTAATCCTGATGAGAAGTGCAGCTATTTCCCTTTATATTCATAGCACCTCTGGTGTCATCAATTGAAATCATTCCAAAGCTGCTGTTGAGTAGTATCGGTAACGTCTAACATATTGGCAGTGTACTTAATAATCAGTGTACATAAATGGGAGTTGAGACTTAATTGTGACTCAATGGGCATCTAGGTTTGTGGTCATTTCTAAAGAATTGGCAGGAACTGCCATCACGGCGGTTCTGTCAATGCTTTTTGCAGCTTGGTGCATGACTTTGTTACCTTACTGCGCTGCCCTGCATCATAAGGAAAGGGCAGTAATGTGGCATACATCCAATCCGGCGCATTCCTTATCCTTTCTCCCTCTGCTGGTGCTGTTTCGGCAGCCTAACACCGAAGCAGGCACCTTTGAACCATAGTACAACAGTGCCTGTGTTGTAAGCAGGATTGTTTTCGTGCAGGAAGGGGCACCTTCCTGCCCAAAAACAATTCATAGAGATGTTGTACTCTTTCTATGTGTGCTGCATTATGCAGATGGAAAGGGGAAAAAACAAGGAGAAATAAACATTTCTCCTTGTTAAACCTCAACTGGGAGGCATATATCTTTGTCACATTCCAAGGTTTGTCAGTTATGGTAAATCTGGGAATGTGTAAAAAAAACATGGGATTTGCTTGGGAACCCCCACTGCAACGCCCATGGAACGCCTCCCTTGTGCAGAGTAATGCAGCACAACGATATGTGCTGCTTTGCAGTACCTCATATTTTTGAAGCCATTCAAAGCCACACAAAGTGGCTTTGCATGGTTTCATAAACTTGACTTAAAGGTTTGCGTGGTGCATGTACCATGTGGTGTGTTGCAAGCATGATGCAACACCCTCATAAATATGCACCTTAGTCTTTTAACTCTTTCCTGAGATTGTTAATAAGTGCCAGTCACATACCCTGATTTTTGGTTGAGAGGTTTTTACTATCAACTTGTTTTGAAGATTTGCCGGAAAATATTGTTGCTTAGATTAATTGCTTTTGCCATGCATTCCTACTTTAGCCTTCAAGCACTTATGTGTTTAGCCCATCAGACAGTGGTGATTGATGAATAGTTCCATGAGATTTTCTGTCTTTATAAACCTTTACTAAGGGAGATGCTTAAACACTATTTCTTCATCATGTATGTGACTGTGAAATAGTGACTGTGACAGGTACAAAATCCCCATGCAGGTGATTTTATACTCATACCAAAGCAGTGAATAGATATGAAGGAACATGTGATCAATTTCTTGTGCAGGGACCTATTTATTACACCACATCTCCAAGTGTCCCGTTCTCTTGTCTTTGTGCTGAATAAAAGAGGCGTACAATGTACTTGTAGCAACAACTGAGCCATAAACAACATAGCATTAAAAACTTTCATTTGGGGCCAGATGTACCCAAAATGGGAAAGGGTTTTATACAATTCCAATTTATTTGCGACTCGCTATTTAGGAATTGCGAGTTGCTATTAGGAAGAGGCGTTCCCTTCCTAATAGCGACTGCAACCCCACGTATGAATGTTTTGCAACCACATTTGCGGTCGTAAAACGCTCGCAAATTACCACCCTCTTCAAGAAGTGATAATGGAGTCACAAATGGGACGCTTTGTCACAGGCTCTGTAAATATGTTTTAAGGGCAGGCAGTGGTCTTAGGGACCACTGCCTGCCCTTGAAAAAATAAATGAAAACGTTTCATTTTTTTTAATGAATCCCATTTTCCTTTAAAGAAAACGAGCTGCATTCCCCCCCCCCAAAAAAACTGCTTTATTTAAAAGCAGTACCAGACATGGTGGTCTGCTGAGCCCAGCAGGTCACCATACCTGGGAGGGCCTGCCATTCCCAATGGGGTCGCAAATTTCGAGCGGTTCATTAATATTCACGAGCCTCACATTTTGTGACCCCATTGGGAATCGCAAACAATGTCTTTGACACTGTTGTACATCCCATTTTGCGACTCGCAAATTGTAAGTCGCTATTGCGACGCAATTTGCAAGTCGCAAAATTGTTGGTCGTACATCTGGCCCTTGATTCGAAGAGGGCTGTATCAAGCTAATTTTGTATACTTCTCTAAGGTAGGGGAAAGAGAATGCAAAGGTATACAAATCTGCCAACTCAGTTGGTTAGTGTTTATGTAACTCATCCAATATTGACATACAAAGTATAATCTCTAGCCGAAACATACAAAATGAAGTTATTTATTATTTGAACACGTTTTTACTGCCATAATCAAAGTTTTCACATATGTTAGCACGATTTTATACATATCATGTAGGTAGTCAGTCCAACAGCCCATTCATGGTAAAATATCACATCCCCACTTACCCATGTGTCAATCATACTTTATTCATTCTGACTCATTCAAACAAAGGACCATTAAAAATGGTTCAACATAAGGAACCAAACAGAACCATTCTACGCGGTATGTACTTCCAACAATAAGTCTCAGTATAACCAAATAATCTTGGAATATAGGTATACCATTCAGTCATATCTTCTTCAGATTATTCATTTGACATCGAGACTTAATTATATTTTTAGATCCCCTTGGGCTATGGTCGTACAATACTGAAAGCCCCTTTTCTCACATTAAGGTAATGTAGTCTTCTGGTTCACAATAAGTTTGCAGTGGCATTATGCTTTTCTAAGGTAGACTTTCGATACAATCTATAATATAATTTGATCAATAAAAACAGCTTTCCACCTTCAAAAAACGTGTACTGCTTTTAATCTGTAAAACAAGATAGCCACATTTCTACATGGCTTTCATACTGTTTCTTTAGATGTCAAAGGGCCAGTTTCTTACATCTGGATGACAACATCTTATAGTCATCACAGTGGAAACACACAATAAATGTAAATAGTTTAGGCATCCATTTGTCTTTGCTTTTTCACCCTCAAATGAAAACATTGGACAAACCGGTATGACTGACTGGAAACACTATGGGGCATATTATCAAGCCAGGCGATAAAATTATCGCCGCTTTAGCGGCAGAAAATTGCCGCTAAAACGGCGATAATGGGCTTGATAATATGCTCTATGGAATTCCAATTGAAGCCCATGTTAGATGTGACATCTCCTATCCAGATGCCTTGACAGTTACCAATGTCAGGTCTCTCAAGGACTGGCTAGGACACTAGACTTTTACTGAGGTTTGGAGGCAACATATCCTAATGCTGCAACTCTATTCCTTCTACTCTCCCCCACACAACTTATACGTTCGCCTTGATTAAATATTGCCCTCAGCCTTGCTATGTTCCTCCTTGCCCACACTGACTCCCTAGACAGACACATTTGTGACCACAAGCCAGTGACAGACACTTTTCACTGTGGAAAAGTGATTCCGACCATCCCCACCTGGTGATCATGGAGTGCGATTCTCAGATAATCAAAGACTTCCCAAGTCTTTTACCCTATTCTCCACACACATAAGGTCCATCTAAGTTCCTATTCTTAGCTGAGGCCTCACATATGCAATGGCCATGAACAGTGACCGTAAGCATCCCATTCAGAAAAATGGGAGGAAATTGAGCCTCTGTCGAGCTGTAAAAGATATCCGATGAATCAAAGGCAGAATCTCACTCAAGCAGCAAGTCTATTTCAATGTTCCAAAGTAAAGGAAATAAAAAGTCGAGAGTCCTTTGTAAGAACAAAGTACCTGCAATATGTGAGCGAAATCTGGAACAGGCTCTCTTTTCAAGAAGAAACGAGCTTCCCAGCTCGAAGTCGATCAGCACCAGTGAAATTCTTAGAGAAGAGCAGAACAAAGATGGCCGCACACCGACGTGGTGTTGTGACGTCAGATACAGCCAGAGTGTTGAGAAGGAAAGATCGTATCGGACCACAAGAAATTGAGACAGGTTTACTGGTGGCCGGGTATGGACTCTCAAGTTGTCAATGTGGATGAGTCTTGTCCTCAATGTTTGGTTTCTGATAAACATTGGAGGATGTTTTAAGAAACCTTTACATCCTGTTCATTTTCTTGACAGACTTTGGGAGAAAATCACATTAGATTTTTCAGGGCCTTTTACCTTGTTGCCTGCTGACAGGAGATACTTGCTAGTGGCCATAGACAACTTCTCAAAGTGGATTTACTACTCCTTTGTTGAAGCAGTAAGTGCTTCTTCTGTTATTTGTTTTCTTGATAGCATTTTTATGGTAGAGGGGCCCCCGGCAGCTATCGTCACAGACAACGGCTTGCACTTTGTATCGAAGCAGATGGAGGCCTTTTTGAGGAAATCTGATGTCAGACAATTGAAGGTTGCTCTCTACAGTCCAAGCTCCAATGGACTTGTTGAGAGAGCTAATCGATTTCTCAAAGAAGGCATCCAAACTGTTTTAGCTGCCAATATTTTCCTGCAAGAGAAAGTTTGCGCCTACATTACTTCTCCTCATACTACCACTGGTGGCATGCCTTTCAAGGCTCTCAGAGGAAGAGAAGCTAACTCTAGACTCATGCCGGATTGGGTTCTTAAGTTTTCCGCAGGTCAGTCTTTAGCTGAGAACAGAAATGCGGAGGGCAGTGATCTAATGGTGAGAAACAGAGTGACGGCAAAGCAGTTGGCACAAAAGTTGCTGCACAATGGTAAACACAAGGTCAAAGACAAAAGGGAAATTGGGTGTAAAGGGTTTCTAGAAGCGCACATAAAGTATTCACACTAAAGTAAATCAATAAAGCATATTTTGTACGGTGCATCCAAAAAGAGAGGAAACACCCTGCCCTCCCAAGTTAAATCCAAGGATTAGTATGATAATTACAGTTTTTTCAGAGCACACGTAAATCAATCAAAACAAATTGTTACAGAATAATACACATGAAAGGAATTAATTTCTTGTTCTTCTTCCTTTAATATTCATAGGTTCATTCTTTAGTTTTCTGAGCCTTATGTCTGAACCATGCCTGAGCCAACGCGTTTCGTCGAAAATGGCATTAAGCCTACGACTTTTTCAAGGCTAACAATAACATGAGAATCATACTTTAACCCCTTCGCCGCGGCAGGAATTCCGCCGCGGCGCTGGGGGGGGTTTGGGGGCAGCGCGGTGGCGCTGTGCTTGTGACGGAACCGCTCCGTCACGAGCCACGGTTGAGCTGTGCTCATGACGGAGTGGTTCCGTCACATCTCCGCCCACTGCGCTAATTGCCCGCACAGGCGGGGAATTATCGCCGCGCGGGCGGAGCGGCGGCCAACGGCCGCAGCATGACGGAGCCACTCCGTCATGAGCACAGCGCAACCGTGGCTCATGACGGAGTGGTTCCGTCATGAGCAGGGAAGGGGTTAAATTAACACATGTATACAAACAAATCGAGAAAACCCAAAACACTTACACCCAGTGCAAAGGGCTAATCAAGAGAGTTCATTGGTGACAATACAACGTATAAAAACTCAAGTAAGAGTATAATATTGTTGCATCAGCAAAATAATTTCATAAACAAATCATCAACATGATTTACATGTAATCCATCACGTCACAACCCTTATTATATACGTAGTCTGATTGCATCTAGTGAGAGCGTGACAGATCAAAAAATCCCAAGAGTCCAATGGTGAGTATTATATGTATAAAACCCATTGTGTCAGTCACACTCATTTTTCAAGATATAAGCTACCTGTTTAATTCCTATTTGTAATTGAATCTGTAAATATCAGAGAAGGAAATTATTTAAGACAAGGCAATGGTCTTAATCAGCTTGGTGTCTTATTTGATCAGGAAATACACACATTGTCATCTTGTATCTTACCTTGATAAAGGTAATTGAAATCCATACTAGTGAGTCCACAGGATAAAATTAAGTTTTCCCAAGTTTATATAGTTAAATTTTAACTTCCTCAACAATGCTCAGTCCAATCTGTAAGAATACGGAAATACACAAATCTGTGTTAGCCACCGGTACCACAGTGTCTCATATCAGAAATTAAAAGTCAAGAATTAGCCTGACAACATTAAATATGCATCTCGACAGTACCAGAACCTATCATTTCACATGCTTATACTACCCAAAACATATAAGTAAAACACAATAATCCTTTCACACCAAATTGCATTATGCTACGTTATACACTGATGAAAAACGACAAAGTGGCCACTTCGTATTATTAAATCATTCCGTAACCAAATGTAAGTTTATGGTTATCGACTAACATGGAAAGAAACTACAAAGTCTATTTATTCAAAACGATTAATTTTAGTTGCACAGAAAATTCCCAATTATCATACCTCCGTGGTCTTCCCACGTTCAACAAATCACGGCGTCCATTACCGTCGTGTTAACGTGACCCAATAAGGTTCACGAGATTCCGCACCTAGAGTGTCAAGAAATAAATTCTAAGTATACACAACACACCGCAAATGTTCCATTAGTATTTGGAACAGCAACAGTCGTAACACGTACCTTCAATTCTCTGTGTATCTCCCGATTACAGGCTACCGCCATCACTTCCTGGTTCTTCCTTCAAATAACCTTATCAGAACACAAAAGAAGGACTATCCCGTGTTATGGCACAATCCGCTCCATCTTAAGATGGGAAGTCCAACTCATTCATTTAAGGGGCCTCACCCCTTACCGATTACAATACTATTTATGATGTTACTGAATTCTAACAATTTAATCAATAATTACACGTATATGATTATGTCAAAATAAACTTATATCACCAAAAGGTAATTAACATTAGTTTAAATAGGGGTTTATTATCGAAATATAAACAGCAATTACTACTTGAAATCACCCCATTTTAAAAGTGGCAAATCAAATCATATATGTTACAGCTCTATCTCCAAGCCTTGCACAAATTACCAGTAAGGTAAGTAATAAAGTCTATTGCTTACAACTTATATTTAAATCACTCAGGGCCACTTACCAAAACAATGAAGATTTTTTTTTTATCATCATATAAATGATAAAGTCAATAAAATTTATATAAGATACCAAAATAAGACCACGCCCAACGATACTATTATACCAACATCATACCTGCCAATTGAGAATTACAGCTAGAGATCGGAAATTCAATATGTAGTTTAAAAGGCCACCAGAAATACTACGAATGTATTAGTCCAGTACTTATTCCCCCAAGAAATATTTTAATTCCTCGTCAAAATTAAGGCCGTCCTCTATGGCCCTCAGACGCATAATCCATTTTGCCTCTGTCCTACGTAATTTCAATTCCCTATTACCACCCCGTGGGTCCAGTTTTACATGTTCAATACCAAAAAATACAAAAGTTTTGTTAGGACCCTGTGCCTTACAACTGTGTACATGTTCAGCTATTGGGTATCGAGAATCATTATTTTTAATAACTCGTAAATGTTCAGCAACACGTTCTTTCAACACTCTAATGGTACTTCCCACATAGATCTTCGCACATTTACACTCAATAATATATACAACATACTTAGTGCTGCAAGTAATATTCGTTGTTATAGTAAATGTTCTACTGTCATTAACCTGAAAATCACGTGTCTTGTCCTTGGCACATCTACACATTCCGCAATGACCACACTTATAAAAGCCCTTAGAATATTGTGTTAGCCAGGACTCCGATTGTCTGTCCATAGGATAACTGGGGCTCAATAAAGAGCCAAGACTTTTACCTCTTCGATAAGTAATTTGTGGTTGTTCACTTAGACAATCTGCTAAAGTTTTATCCAATTTCAAGATATGCCAATGTTTGTACATGCTTTTCCTGAGTGAGGCACTTACAGGGGTGAAGTCTGTTATTAACCTAATAGGTTGTGCTTTTGGTACAATATCCTTCACAGATTTCAGCGTGGATATGCGTTTCATCTTTAACACCCTTTGTTTGGCCAGATATATATCCTGTTGATTGTAACCTCTCTGGAGGAATCTTTTCTCCATATCACATATACATGGGTGTAAGTGTTTTGGGTTTTCTCGATTTGTTTGTATACATGTGTTAATTTAAAGTATGATTCTCATGTTATTTTTAGCCTTGAAAAAGTCGTAGGCTTAATGCCATTTTCGACGAAACGCGTTGGCTCAGGCATGGTTCAGACATAAGGCTCAGAAAACTAAAGAATGAGAAGACCTATGAATATTAAAGGAAGAAGAACAAGAAATTAATTCCTTTCATGTGTATTATTCTGTAACAATTTGTTTTGATTGATTTACGTGTGCTCCTAAAAAACTACAAGGTCAAAGACACTCATTTTGCCATCAATGATTGGGTGCTCATTAAAAAAACATAAAAAGGATGCAAAGGGGAGTCTAAATTTTCTCTTCCTGTGCATGTCATAAGAGTAGGCAAACCTCTGTTCTACTAGATGGGAGAGGATGGTGGAACAAGGATAATGTTGTTTGTCTAACTAAACAGCAGGTTTATAGTTTGAAACGTGTGTAGGCAAACAGGAATGAGGTTGAGGACACTACCTTGGGCAATGACCTTGAACCAAAGTCAGAACAGGTGACCGTTTTATTGAACTCCTGTAGTGATGCTGGTCATCTGGTCACTTCTCAAGAGTTGCATGAGTGTACTGATGCGCCTGTTGTGCGTAATGAGAGCTGCCAAGATGGCACCACTTCTTCTCACTGTCAGCGCACCATCAAGTTGCCTCAGAGATTTCACGATTATGTTCTTTCATAGTTCTCTTTTGTTAAGGGGGAGGGTGATTTAGTATACACTCATTGTTCTAATGCCTTCTTGCTCACGCTTTTCCCAGCTCGAGCTCTGCTTTGTTTTGAACCTTTACTCAGGTTCTTTGTTGTTTGTCTCCATGGCTGCGGGTCTCTGTTCAGTTCGAGTGTTCTCAGTGAGTCAGTTGACTGCCGATGTGGACTAAACTGGAGCTCGCAGTCGTTGGTCCGTTTCATCGAAGAAAATAAAGAAAGTTTGTTTCAACTCACCTACCTGAGCCTCTGGAATTCTCCCTTCACTACCACATTGAGGTATTCCCTTACCTGACATATTCCACGTGGTCTCTCTATATGTGGATTACTTTATTCTTTATTTCAAGGGTCTCTTGTTCACCTATCAAGAGCACCAATGGCTCTTTGAGGACTTTGTAGCCACTACGGACCTTAAGATCAATTGGTCGAAGCTTTGTGTTTTCCCGCTGGTTTCTCCGAGGCCTGATTTGACCTGGGAGGAGGCTCCTGCATTAAGAGGTTACCACTTTTCGCTATCTGGGCATCTGGATTTATCATTCAGATAGGAATAGTAGGTAACCTAACCAGGGCAGTAACAGCCATCTCTTCTCATATCCTCTTTCAGAGAACCCTTCCCATGTCTCCAATCTTATCGCACTACCCTGTAAAAAATGGTGGTCCTCCTCTGCCTTTTACATTATTTTGGGAACCAACTGCTAGTCATATCCATGGTATTTTTCCAAAACTGTGATACCCTTCTGGATAACTTGAATTGGCATACTGGAAAGAGGAGGGTGGCACTTGTAAGGTTCTGCCTTCCATTGGACTCTGGGAAGGCGGGGGTCTTGGAGCTCTGCACTTCAGGCTATATTATTGACCACTCAACTCCAGTGTCTATGTAGATGGCCGGCCTGGGCCTTCCTTGAGGAGACCAAGGACCGGGATCTTCCTTTACAGGTGAATGACATAAATACACTCCTTCTTCAGTCCTCTCGCTGTTTACAGTTCTATCCCTATTTCCTCCGAGTTGTTACTCTTGTGCTCTCACTCTCTCTAAGATTGTTGTTCCCCACTCCCCAGCAGTCCCCTTACTGGGTTTCTCTACTCCCACTGGCATGCTAGTTCTTAGTGAGCTCCACCTCTGGTATGCATCTAAATTAACAACAGTTAGTAGTCTCATTGGGGATGAAGGCCAGCGCTCATTTGAGGAGCTCGCTGAGTGGTTCATTTTGCACCAATGTGAGTTAATCACATATAATACTATTCTGCACGCTCTGCACAAGATGTGGTCTCACATATTTGTCCAGGAACCCCACTGTTTTGTCGAAGCACTCCATACGATGGGTAGAAGACGTAGACACATCTCCTGGTTGTACAAATCCCTTATAGTGCATGCTAACTAGTGCTAACCTTATTGGAAAACCACCAGCAGCAGAGTTTTTCACGACAAGGAGTGGGCATTGGCACTCAAAATGCCCCTTATAATATTGTGCACTGTTAAATTTAAATTGATACAATACTTTATATTCCATAGGGTCTATCTACCCCTGCGACTCTTTATAAATTTTATGTTGTGTTAGGTAGTTTTGTTAAGCGCTAGCTGAAAAGACCGCAAAAGGAATTAGCCTGAACAAACTTTTTTAGCAGGACATGAAAACCCAGGTTTTTAGCAATTTTCTGAATGGCAGCAGATTTGGCATAGGGGAAGATTGTTCCAAGCTTTTGAGGCACCCACGACAAAATCTCTTCCACCCCAGGAGGCGCGATTATACATAGGCACTGATACCAATTTAGCAGAGGCGGATCGTGATGATCTGGGTAGTGAGTATCAAATAAAACTGTTCTTAAAAAATTCAGGACCTTGGTTGTGCAAGGCGTTATAGACAATACAGAGAGCCTTTTAAAGCACTCTCTGCATCACAGGGAGCCAGTGTAGCTTTCTAATGGAGCCGATATTTAGGAATTTTTAAAAAAGTAGGAGCCGCCGCATTCTGAGGTGTCTGCAATTTGTTTAGTACCTGCTGATTGGCATTTAAATACAATCTATTCGCATAGTCAATCCTTGACAACACCAGCGAGGTGACTACTGTTCCTGCACTTCTATACTTCCTACCCTCATTACCTTGACCCAATAGCTGATTATACTCAGATGCTCTGGGCCTGCCCACTCTTTTTGCCGTTCTGGACTTAGATCATTAATCTTCTGTCTTCGGTCTCTTTCAAACCTATCCCCTTAGACTGGGTTTCTATTGCATTAGGGATATAGAAGTGTTTTTAAAATTATCATGCCGTCTCAAAATTAGTCAACTTGGCCCCTCTCCTGGCAAAACACCTGATTACCTCCTTCTGGAAGTCCAAATTTCCATCTTTGATAAAGTGGACAGTATCTGTGAGCTCAGAATTGCCCAGATAGGAAGCTACAGGCATCCATAAATGCCCCCTGGAAACTCAGTTGGATATTCTCCTAGCACTCTTACAGACGGCTTTCAAAGGTCAGATTCCTCCCCCACTCCAACAGGTTAAACCTCAGGCTGATGGCGATGGTCTGCCCCCTTTTAGGTCTCAGGATGCAACAATTCTATTGAAAGCTTCTCCCATCACCTAACTCACACTCCTCGACTGTTTCATTCCACCCATTACTACTCATCCATTAGCTCCTCTCTTTAGGCAGGCTTCTTTGACTACCTTCTTGACTCCCCTGGTCACTCCCTCCCCTTCACCCTACTATTCTCTGGTGTATGCCCCAGTTCCAAGTTGCAATCAAACTTATCCATTCTTTGTATTCGCAACGTACAATATTGAATATTATGAACACATCTCTTGCGTTTCGATTTGATTATAACAATTAGAGTTCATCCCTCCACTTTTATGAATGAGTACTGCAATGATTTGCTACACTGGCAATAGGTTGTGTACCAAATAACAAAATGCAAATAAAAATGTATAAAGAATATTTCAAGTGTCCAAGGAGTCCCTTGGCCATAAGGTCAAAAGCTGAGTTTCTAAATGAAGCCATGGGTCTCAGAAGTGACTTGAAATATTTTAATAATGTAGGGCAGAAGGTACTTTGGGGCATATTATCAAGCACGGCGTTAAAATTATCGCCGCTTTAGCGGCACAAAACTGCCACTAAAGCAGCGATAATGGGCTTGATAATATGCCCTGGAGAATTCCAATAGAAGCCCATGTTGACACCAGAACATGGGTTTCTATTGGAATTCTCAAGGGCATATTATCAAGCCAATTATCGCCGCTTTAGCAGCAGTTTTCTGCTGCTAAAGCGGCGATAATTTTAACGCCGTTTCTTGATAATATGCCCCTTTATTTCTTAAAATATATGGCTACACCATACACTTTCCACGAAACCACGTATATCCTTGGAGTGGTGCTCTTTCATGGTAAATAGATAGAATCTTTGTAAACACGAAGAATAAAACTTAAATCTATGGTGCAAAATTAAACATACCAACAAGCATTTGGATATTTTTTGCAAAAAACTATTAAAATTAGTTTAGTACAAGTCAGGATAAGAAAAGGGGGCTCTCAGGAGGTGCAGCGAGGGGCCGCACGAGTCGTCAGGCACACAGCTATGGTGATTTCCCTCGGAGCGCAGGAGAGCTGCCAATGTTGGCATGCAGCATTGGTCATGCTCACGTGGGCAGGCTGTCCTGATGTGCTGACACTGAGGTGGCTCCCTTTACCACGGCAACACAGCGGGGACGCGCAGTAATGGATTCCCTCATGCTGCATCATCTTTGTAGTATCAGGCACAATGATCTCGATTAGCGGAAAGCGCTGATTGCCATAAAAGGTTGTTGCAGATCCACAAGCAAAGCACTGGACTTTTGTAGATCCCCTGCTACAGATCAGCGAGTGTTGTGCTGTCCTGGATGAAACTGGGCAGGCGACACTCACGATTTATAGAGTCCAGCAACAGAGTCAAGAAGAGATGAAGTCTTTTATGACCCTGGAACTTTGTAACAGGAGGCAAGCCAGCAAGCCCCTGGAGAACACTTTAGCCAAAGACAGAGTCAGGAATCAGCAGGCAGTATGGAAAAAAGCAGAAAAGCAGCCCTTCCAGAAAAGCAGCCCAGATGAGTCGTTTAGGCAACACAGCAGTCCTTCTGACAAAGAAGTGTCTGATTTGGTAGAGCTAGAGCCCCAGTATATACACCCAAAAGTTCCTTTGATGTAGAGGGTGACTGTAAAGGAACTCTCTGAAGTGCACAAGGATCCCATTCAACCCAGTCCTGTCTGCCAGACTAACCCTGGGTGGTAAATTAGTGCTTTGTGTGAGGACAGGACACAGCCTTTTCAGATATAAGTGTGAGCCACCTTTCCCCCTTCCTTCCCAGGAAGGCTAACAGAATCCATATGAGTGCATATGAGTGCTCCGAATACAAATGCTTTGTCTGTGGCTTTCTAGAGGGAATGGACGAAGTATAGCTGTCACCCAACCAAAACGCATGTTGAAGACAGGATGTCAGGCACAAAGAGCAGTAAATACAGAGAAATGTCCACTTTCTAAAAGTAACATTTCTGAAATAGTAATTGTAAATCCAACTTCACCAGTATGGAGGATTTATCATTACCATTCCAAGTGAAGTTCTGGTTCAGGCTGCAGGATTCAGAGAGTGCTGTTTGTGTGCAGTACGGCTGTGCGGAAAAAAGGCGTGGAAGAGGTACTGCAGCGCATTTGAGTCCAAGTTTGAGTCCGGGGTGGAGCCCGCACTTGCCAGCGGAGCTAGTTGAACCATGCCGCGCTTTCCCTTGGGCAGCAGCAGTCGACCCAAGGCTGCAGGGTCCTTTTGTGGAAACGGCTCGGGGGCTCAGGACTGGTTGTGGCTTGCAGAGACCACGTGCCCACACCCACTCCCACTTCACCTGCATTGGGGCCACTGCCAAGGTCCTGGGGACGTCTCGCAGCCACACAGCTACGAGCACAGTATAGGGGGTGAGGAGGGGTCAAGGAGGGGCAGGGGCCCCCACAAAGGAGTTGCTAACAGTAGAGAGGGAGCCAGGAGTTGGGAGTCTTTTCAAGCCCCTGTTCGCCCGGCTCGGCCTCTCGTTACCCGCATCTAAAGTTTCATACGCCCGCAGGTCCCTCAGCAGGTCTTTGGATGTGCAGCCTTAGACAGACGCCCCGCCATGCTCAAGACAGCCCCGCTAAACCAGGGAGGACACCCGGGCAGATATTCCCAAAAGAGAAAGTGTGCGCATGTCAGCTAGTCCACTTGTTAACTTGCTCTTGCGAACTAGCCTGCCAACACTGTTTTTTGCCCTACGCCCCCGTAAAATGGTGGTGAAATAACTAGAAACCTTCACCATCAGAAAAAAACAGAAACAAACCAGAAACAAACCAGAAACACTCTACTAGAGCGGGAGCCAGGAGGTGAGCCAGGAGGGGAGTAAGAAGGTGTAGGGTGTAGAGACCCCCAGAAAACGATTGATGACCGGCATGCAATGGGCAATATCACCCTGTAACGTGACCTGAAATAGAGGAAGTGTATACTCTCCAAAATACCTCAATACATCACACACAAAGGATTAAGTGATCAAACAAAACAATAACAAACAAAACAACAAAATCCAAGGGAAAACACTTCTCACTGGGAAGATGGGATCAGGAAAAATCTGCCAGGTGGCAACAAGAAACAATAGAAAAAAAACCTCCACAATGGTATTAACTCCCTCACTGAGTAAAAAAAGGAAGTTGTCCGGGTTGGGTACGGCACCAACTACAGAACCAACTCTCTTTAATTTTGGCGGCAAAAACGGAAAACAGAGATTCTTCTTTTTAAAGGATCCAATGGCTGTAATTTATGCTCCAACAGAAGAAAAAACTGGTCTGCCGAGCCCAATTGCCCCAAATAACACAGATAAAACAAGCCATCATAATTTAGGAATGTCCAAACAACAGGACACCTCTATTCTACAACAAGTTCTTCTTTTACCAAGAATGATAGTAGTAAAGCTCAAATAGAGGATCCGGCCCTGCAGGGAACAACTTCAGTAACTTCAGCAACCAGACAGTTAACCATAACCGCACAGGTGCATCAGAACGCATCCCTACCAAGGCAAAACAAAGAAATCAGAAGAAGATCACATTTGGGAAACAAAAATGCATTCAAGGAAGACCAATCAAACAATTGTCGTATACAGGCAGCTCCCTCGGTTGAAACTTGGACCCTCTCATTCTCCTTATCTAATGACACTAACCTCCTCCAAATCTCGGAAATTGACACGTTAAAACAAGATACAGCTGACAAAGCAAATCAAGGGAAACCCCTTCCAACCGCTACCCCGACGGGAGGGACCTCTGGTGGAGAGGGGGGGAGTAGCCTTCACCCCCATAAACTTGATCCACAGAAATAACTCACTAGAGGAAAAATCCAAAGATGGAAGCTTCATAATAAATACTAACCAGATATGTCTGCCAGCTCCAATAACAATCTCATCAGTAAGTAGGATAGAGTCACAATTGGGGTCAGCAGGAAAGTCTCCCCAAGAGATACCAATGGCCCCATGAAGCAAATCTCTGCTAAGTACCTTGGAGCAAGCAATAAGGGCACTGAATTTTCAATCGGACAAAATGGAGGTGCTGATCAACCTCGTCAATGTAATTGCAGAACACAGCACAGGCATAAACACCAAACTGGACTCAATCACTATGCTTCTAAAAAGCAGAGGTAGTACAGAGCCACAAATAAGCAACCCACAACAACTGGTTAATTGTGGTTGCGGCAAAAGAATTGATAAATTGGCCACGCTCCCTGAAATACTCACAGACATTTTAGGGGCAATTCAACCGACACGTAAAGCAGAACCTACAGCAGATCTGCAAACGAGTGATGAGAATAAAGACAAAGAGGAGATCTCAAAGATAACAAATACGATAAACGTGATGAGCGGCAAAAATAAAGAGGAATTAGAGGAAGTGGAAATGGAAGCGGAAATAGAGGAAAAGTCCGGCTCAGGGGTCAATCAAGCCGAGGCAAAACAGACTTGTGTCAACCTTTCGTTGATTGGAAAACCAACAGAAAGGCAGCGAAAACACGTCAGGAAGGCAAGGTTAAAGCAGAGCAACCAAACTACCATAGGCACAGGTAAAATCTACCCAATATTCACCAATCAAACCACGTCTAGGAAAAAAAACAGTGCAAAAGCACGGATCGGAGAAGGGGAATTCAGACCGAAAACAACTAACTAACAACGGAGAAGGGGTAGTAAAAACTAGAAATTCAAGCCCAGACAAGGGGGCACAAAGAACAAACACAAAAGAGTTGGAATGTAAATCAAACAAACCTGCTAATGCGGAAGAAAAACTAAGGGTAAAATTTCCAGACAAAACAAACAACAAGGCACAGTTCACCCATATTCGGATAACAGTTACCGTAATTAGGAAGCGCAGTACTTTCTTCATAGGCTTTCTTCCACAGAATTAAAAAAGATCGAGAACCCACAGGCTTTAACATAGTAAAAGCCTGGGAACTCGAAGATAGAAACAAAAGAAGGAAACTCTACGGCCTTACCACAAGAAAGGGCTCCCAAAGAACCCGTTGGCCAAGAAATTCATACTGACCCCTAAATACATAATAGCCAAAGACTTTAACCAGCCAAAAATGAGAATATAAATTCTTTAAATAACTCCATAGAGTCTAAATCAAAATTGATATTCGTGCCAGAGTACCCCACCAAAGGAAGACAAGACACACTGAATCGAGGGAATTTGTTAACGCTTTTTAAGGAGATACCGGAACTAAAGGGGATAACCTCACAAGATCTTGTAGCCGTAGAATTTCAGCAAACAGCATCTTCCCCAGACACAGAAGAGTCCTTGACAACTTGGACCTCCAAGGAACTAGTGGACAGGATCTACGCAACAAGAACAACATTTGAAGCCTGGAGAATTACTTTAAGGCTACATAAACGTTCAAAATATCCATATCCCCTTTTACAAAGTACAGCTAGACCAAAAATTGGACAAACCATTGCGAAAGGCCAAAAAACCTGCCTATGTGGCGCTAGAAACACTTCGCCGCCTACACAAAACTGAACCCAGAAAGATGTAATAGCAAGCCTATCTAACCTTAAATGTCAGCTAGGCTACAGTCGGGACTGGTCCTGAGGGCCAATGAACCTGAGTAAAAACAGTACCTGATGAAAATCTACGGTCAGGTCCTGATGACACCATGGGGAGGTACACAGGCAGGAATAATGGGGATGAACTTGAGAACTGCACAAGGAACAGCCAAGGATCCAGAGTAATGGGTCCGGACACAATCAAGCTCTGGTCATGGAATGTCCATGGTTTTAGAGAAATAGGCCAAGACCCTAACACCTTGACATTCTTGCAAAATCAAGATTTAATACTGCTCCACGGAACACGGAGCACAAAACCAGTCCCAATCCTGGGCTATATAGAACATCACACCCTGGCAGAAACATTCTCACATTTCAGGCACCCTAGAGGAGGCCTATCAATTTATGCAATGGCAAAATACGGCTGGTTAATAGAAGAATGAGATGCCGGAGTAAACTGGTTGCAAGCATTAAAACTCACTGGTAAACTTTGCCCCAACTGGTTAAGTTGGCAAATAATACTAATTAATACATGGATCCATCCTGAGAAAGAGTCGCAAAAGGAAAAATTTCTAATATTGGTGAATCTGATTTAGGTGCTTCAAATGACCCACGAATATAGCAATCAGATTCAGAAGACAAAGTCTTAACTTTACTACTACTAAATGCCTTCTGTGAATACCAAAAGTAGTAGGACAGACTTAAGACAGAGTTAAGACAGACTTAAGACAGACTTAAGACAAACTTAGGACAGACTTAAGACAGACTTAAGACAGACTTAAGACAAACTTAAGACAAACTTAGGACAGACTTAAGACAAGACAGACTTAAGACAAAATCCTAACTTTACTACTACTAAATGCCTTCTGTGAATATCAAAAGTAGTAAGTTTAGGATTTTGTCTTAAGTTAGTTCTGTGAATCGGGCCCCCTGTCTGCCTCCCGGTCCGGCCCAGTTCATTCCGGTGATAAACGGCCTGAGCGACAAGCGGAAGACGAGATACATCGGTTCAAGAGGGAATGGAGCACCAGAACTCTTGACTCTCCTTCATATGTTGCATCCCACAGACTGTGTGAAACTTCACTTTTATGGCGAAATTCAGCATCTGTACACTGCAAGTATTCGGGCCTTATCAAGCCTTTACTACACCGCATTCAATGCTGGTGACTGCGTGGAACTGTGTGTAGAGACCCCGGGTGAGAAACCGCTCACCGGTGCTTAACAAATGCTTTGTGATTATAGAGTCTGCACTCATTATGCATGTCCTCTATAGGTCTGTGCTTTCATCGTGTGTGGGGGGGTCAGTGTATAACATAGTGTCTTGCCTTACTTTTGGTTGTTTATCTAGAGTGTACCTTATCTAGGGGAGGTTTTGCAGTTTTTTTCTTTCCAGGGCATTTCCCCCTGTGGTGTACCCTTATTAGGGGAAGTTGTGTTCTTTCACAGGGTATTTTTCCCTGTGTTGTACCCTACTTAGGGGTGGTTGGGTTGTTGTCCAGGGTGAGGACCCTGTGGTGTACCCACCTTAGTGGAGGTTGTGTTGTTTCCGGGGTGTGTACCCGGTGGTGTACCCTTATCAGGGGAGGTTATGCTGTTTTCCAGGGTGAGTACCCTGTGATGCACCCTATTTAGGGGAGATTGTTTAGTTTTCTGAGGTGATTATCCTATGGTGTACCCTACTTAGGGGAGGTTATGTAATTTTCTAAGGTGATTATCCTGTTGTGTACCCTACTTAGGGGAGGATGGGTAATGTTCCACGGTGAGTACCCCGTGCTGTTCCATACTTTAGGGGAAGTTGTTTGTCAGTTCCAAGAGTTACTACTCTTGGAGTACCCTTTCATGTTGGCACTATGCTCCGGTTGAAGTCCACCTGCATGGAACTCGTGGCAAAGGGTTTCACGTTCGTAGGACTTTGAGTGAGAAACTTCTTTCTAGTGTTTAGACCTCTTCCGTTACCCTTAACGGACCTTAATCCTTAATTTCGGTGTCAGCATGCCTTCTACCAGGGGAACTTTTGTTCTTTTCCGGAGTGTTTACTCTCTGATGTACCCTTCCCTTGGAGATGTTGTTTTTCTAGTCCCAATGATTAGCTCCCTCTGCTGTATCCTTTATGGGGAAGTTGTAAGGGTGTCAACACCCATCTTTGTTTGCCAGGGTGACTACCCTGTGGTGTACCCGTGTATGGGGAGGTTGTGGGGGTGACCACCCTTCTTTGCTGCATTTTTTTTTTTTATCCAAGCCTTCCCTTGTTTTTTTTCTCTAAGGGAGGGGGATGGGGCGTGTAGTAATGATATTTGCAATGTTAATGTATTCAGTTATTTTTGCATCTTAATGCATTTCTGTTCATGCCAGTGGTATTTCTGATACATCATGTATTATACCATTACATATGTGCATCTCATTGTTTTTACTTTCATGCTAATGTTATATCTGAGGTATCTTGTCTTTCTCTTTATTTCTGCTGTTGTTCCCCAAGGAAGGAGGATGTGCAGTAAATTACTTCTCTTCTATTCCCCACTGTACTGCTCTGTTGGAATGTACCATGACATCATAGAATGCCTGAGTGCCTCTCTGTGTTTAGAGTGTCAGTTGGTCAACCCAGGCTGAGCTGCTAGGAGCCTGCTCCTGGTGGAGCTGTCTTTGTACCATCTATCTTCTCCTACTCTCCTACGTTTCTATCCTGGAACCAAGCTACAATAAAGGAGTATTCTACTTGTACAGCTGGACTCTGTATCATACAAAACATAAAGGTACATGTCTTACCTTTCACATGTATAGCACCCTGCCCTTGGGGTTACTTAGGGCCTACCATAGGGTTGAATTATATGTAGGAAAAAGTGATTTGAGGCTTGGCAAGTAACTTTCAATGCCAAGTCGAAGTGGCAGTAAACTACACACACGGGCACTGCAGTGGTAGGCCTGAGACATGATTAAAAGACTACTTATGTACGTGGCATAATGAGTGCTACAGACCCACTAGTAGCATTTGAAATACAGGACTGAGTATATGATATACAACATTACAAGGTACTTACCAGTACAACAAATATGCCAGTCACGTATACACCAATGCCACCATGTTTAAGGGAGAAGCACATGCGCTTTAGCACTGGTTAGCAGTGGCAGAGTGCTCAGAGTCCTAAGGCCAACTAAAAGAATCTGCAAAAATGAGAGACAAAAGCCAAAACTTTGGGGGAAAGACCATGCTAAGGATGACAGGCCTAACACGTGTTCACCCAGCTGGAAGTGGGAAGATCTACCCTGTCTCTAGGGAGTACACATCACTAAGTCGGAAAAACCTGGACATACCGTCAGCTTTCGTGTGGTCTACTCCTAGTCTGTATTCCACCCTGAAGTCCATACTCTCTAGGGAAATGGACCACCTCAACAATTTTGGATTCTTACCCCTCATTTGTCTGAGCCACCCGAGGGGCCTGTGGTCTGTCGTAATCAGGAAGTGAGTGACAAACGTATGACCTAAACTTCTTCAGTGCTCAGACCACAGCAAAAGCTTCTATCTCAATAGAACTCAACCTCTGTTCCCTGTGGAGTATCCTCCTGGAGATGGAGGCTACAGGTTGGTCTAGGCCCTCCTCATGAAGGTGGGATAGAGTGTTCTGAGATATCTGTGTGAATGATAAACTCCTGGGAGAAATCAAGGACCTTGAGCACAAGAGCTGTGCACATGGCTTGCTTCAGGGAGTCAAATGCAGTTTGGCATGCCTCTGTCTAAATCACATTTCTGAGCTGCTTCTTTGAAGTCAGTTTGCTCAGTCAAGGGGACAACAATGAGGCCATACCCCTTAACAAACCTCCTAGAGTAACCAGTGAGCCCTAAGAATACTCTAATCTCAGTCCGGGTTTTTGAAGCTACCAGGGCATGGTGGTTTCTATCTTAGCCTGAAGGGATTGCACCTTCCCCCTGCCCACCAGGTGTCCCAAGTACACCACCGACCCTTTCCCTATCTGGCGCTCACTTGCCTTGATAGTCAGGTCTGCCTGTTGCAGAGCCTGAAGCAATTCCAGAGGTGAAAATGGTGGCCCTTACAGCTGCTCATGAAGACAGGTATGTCATCCAGATAGGCAGCAGAGAAGGCCTTCATACTGAGATAATGGACAGCCCCTAACTGATCAATCAGCACATCGGCCCAGGGTATGTGGTGAGCATCAGTCGTAGTTACAGAATTTAGCCCTCTGTAATCCACACAGAACCTCAGTTCAGGTGTGGTGCCTACTGGGGCAGCTTTTGGTTGTAGAACCACAGGACTGGGCCAGGAGCTACTTGAGAGTTGTATCACCCCCAACTCCAGCATTTTGGACACTTCAGCCTTAATGCTGGACCTCACCACATCTGACAACCTGTAAGATTTATTCTTTATAGGGAGGTTGTTTCTGGGCCCACAACATGGGTATACAAGTCCTGGTAAGGGTAACTGCTCTCCCCTCACGCAGCTCCATCCTTAAAGCACTGCCGCCAGTGCCTTTTGGTCTCCAGGAAGGCATTCGAGACTAACCCCGGGCGTAGTACTCCGCTTTGCCCACGGAGTGTACGTAGCGCTGCCTGCTTCTCAGTTTTCGAAGTAGGCGTAGCAAGCAGCGCTACGCACACGCCAGGGCGAAGCAGAGCTGCCTGCCACCCGCCACCCGCCTCCCGCCCGCCCTCCTTTTAAAATAATGTAAGGTATGATAAAAAAATTAAATATAATGACTTACCTGCAGCGCGCCGTCCCGGGCCTCCCTCTTCCTCGTTGCCGATAACTTCTTTTCACAAATGCGCATGTGCGGACGCCCGCGCATGCACATTTCTCGCAAGAAATGCGCATGCGCGGGCGTCCACACATGCGCATTTGTGAAAAGAAGTTGTCAACGAGGAAGAGGGAGCCCTGGAGACGCCGCGCTGCAGGTAAGTCATTATATTTAATTTTTTTATCATACTTTACATTATTTTAAAAGGAGGGCGGGTGGGAGGCGGGCGGCGCGTAGTGGGGCTACGCGGAGCGCGCGAGTGTGCATAGATTTGGGCACACTACGCGCTGCTCACGTAGCCCCACTACGCCCACTATGCCCAGGCCTGTTCGAGACTCTCCTCAACCCGCAGGCTCCTGCCTACACCTCATCCTTGGTGGTCCAGTGGAAGAGCCAGCTCTTCTGCTGGTCTGCTCTGTCAGCCTTTTATATCTTTCTCTGTTCTGTTGTTTATTCTGTCTTTTTGTCTGTTTTTCTGTCTTTGCCTTTTTCTTGTCTATTTTTCTCTTTGCTCTGTTTCTGCCTTTTTTCCTGCAGCTGCTGCCCCTGCGGCCCCTCTCCCCAGTGTGTTTCCACTCCCTCCTCCCAGCTGCTCTGCCTCCCCCCGGCCCCTACTTGATGGCGGCCGCTGTGTGGGCGTGCCACTGGCGTGCCAAGGGCAAGCCCATCTGCTCCCATCCGCGACCCAACCGTGACTTCCATACTCTCAACGCACGCAACTTTGGACGCACCTCAAGAACTACAGGGCCATCTCTCTTCTACCCTTCAACGCCAAAGTCATCGAGAAAGTCATCAACACCCAGCTAACACATTTCATAGAAACCAACAACATCCTCGACTCATCTCAATCTGAATTCTGCAGCAACCATATCACTGAGCCTCCTCTCAAAGCTGCCTCTGACGACATTCGTACCTCCTCAATCCAGGCCTCACTGCAGCCCTCAAACTACTACACCGCTCGGCATCCTTCGACACCATCTCCCACCGCACATTAGCCTCCAGACACCACAACGCTGGTATCCAGGGAACTGCCTTAGACTGGATTTGTTCTTTTCTCTTGGGCAGAACACAAATAATAAGACTCCCGTCCTTCCTCTCTGAACCCACAGAGATCAGATGCGGAGTACCCCAAGAATCCTTACTCAGCCCCACGCTCTTCAACATCCTTACTCAGCCCTACGCTCTTCAACATCTACATGGCCCCCCTCACAATCATCATTAGAAAACACAGACTCAGCATAGTATCTTATGCCGACGACACCCAGCTCATTCTCTCCCTCACCAAGGAACCCGACAGCACTAGGTAAAGTTTCCAGGAAGGAATGAACGACGTCACATCCTGGATGAGCAGAAGCTGCCTGAAGCTAATCTCTTTGAAAACGGAAGTCCTCATACTCCGATCCACCCTCTCTGCATGGGATGACACCTGTTGGTCCTCCGCCCTTGGAAACCCTCCCACCCTCACGGACCAGGCCACAACCTCGGCATCATACTCGACTCCTCACTCACCATGAACCGCCAGATCAACGCTGTGCCCTCCACATGCTTCAACACCCTCCGCATACACTCCAAGACCTTTAAATGGATCCCCCCGTCTCCAGGAAGACCCTCACCCACGCACTCATCACCAGCAGGCTAGACTACCGAAACACTCCTTCGCAAACTTTAGACCACCCAGAAAGCCGCAGCCAAACTAATCCTCAGCATACCACGACATGACCACATCACCCAGCACCTCCGCGACCTCCACTGGCTCCCCGTCGACAAGAAAGTAACCTTCAAACTGCTCACACACGCCTACAATGCCCTCCATAACACCAGACCCCAATACCTCAACAAAAGAATCTCCTTCCAGGCCCCCAAGAGGAACCTCCGCTCCACAGACCTAGCTCTTGCCAAGGTT
Organism: Triturus cristatus; assembly: GCF_964204655.1. Taxonomy (NCBI): domain Eukaryota; kingdom Metazoa; phylum Chordata; class Amphibia; order Caudata; family Salamandridae; genus Triturus; species Triturus cristatus. Next base: position 458,290,467 of record NC_140590.1, on the reverse strand, counting down.
CCCCGCATCCACAGTGCCAGAATGGGGGGCAGATACTCCTCCTACATCGTGCCCAAGACCTGGAACGAACTCCCCCTCAGAATCAGATGAAGTCCGACACTGCAAACCTTCAGAAAGTATCTCAAGGCCTGGCTCTTCGGTGAACCTCGGAGCTGCCCAAACCCCGCCCCCCCACTAGTGCCTTGAGACCCTCATGGGTAATAAGGGCGCTCTATAAATCCCTGATTGATTGACAAGTTGGAAGTCCCAGAGATACAGGAGAACAGAGAAGAGTACTGCCACAACACTTGGTGGCAGTCTCTTTGTTGCTCAGGAGTGGGGGACAGAATTACTCCTTCTCTTTGGAGTCCAAGAGGTCAGGGAGTGGTTCAGTCTCTGCTTCTTCTTCTCCATCAGTCACCAACAGCATTGTGAGCTCAGACCTCTCAAAGTGTGGTTTGTGGAAATTTACATGTAGTACCCTGCAGGGTTGCCCAGGGGTCTTGATGTCAACCATGTATGTGGCCTCACCCTTTCTTTCAACACCTCATTTGGCCCTTTCCAGCGATCCTGGAGGGCCCTGGACTCTACCGGATCCATCACCCACACATTCTAACCAGGTTGAAATTCCTTTTTGTCATGCTTGTCCTTCATGACTTTCTGGCTGGCTTCAAAGTTATCAGAAGCTTGCTTCCATAGCTTAGCCATCTGACCTCTGAAGGGCAGCATGTAGTTCACTACATCCTGAGGTACCTTCCTGGGAGCTTGCTCCTACCCTTCTTTCACCAGACTCAGAGGTCCTCTTACTGGGTGCCCATAGAACAGCTTAAATGGGCTGAAACTTACCCCTCTCTATGGCACCTCGCTGTAATAAACAACAGGCATGGCAAGAGGATAAATCACTTTTTCCTCACGGCCTCAAGGCAGGCATCTAGCGATATATGGGTAAGCTGGCCTGGACAGGGGTTATGTTTGTGGCGGTCCATCAAGTAATGCTGTGTATAAGAACATGAAGCACATGTGGAAGTTATCTGCCTGCCTTAATGTACCATTTGTGAAATGCTCTTGTGAGTATGGGCAGTTGTGGGTTAATAACATGATGGCCTTTAAATTCACAGACTGCAGTTAAAACATCTGTGGGCGGTCTTTTGTGTGTTTAGGTAGCATTTCAGTTTAAAGACTTGTGAATTTAAGCATTTGTGTATTAACAATGTGATGGCCTTTAAATGCAATGCACTGCAGTTTAAAAACCAGTGGGTGATCTGTTTGTGAGTTTCGGCAGCGTTTTATGCTTATTACAGCTGCCGGGTGAGGAATTGTTAGATCACGTGACCAAATGGGGGGCTTGCCTTAATGTACCAGTCGTGAAATGTATACGCGTTTAAAGACTTGTGAGTATGGGCATGTATGGATTAACAATGTGACAACCTTTGAATACAATGTGCTGCAGTTTAAAAACCCATGGGTGATCTGTTTGTGAGTTTCGGCAGCGTTTATGCTTACTCCAGCTGCCGTGGAAGATGCAAGAGGTTATGAGAAGCAGTGCCTGATTGTTAAGATATTATGGAATAAATTAATGGATAGATGTATTACCCTGTATGTGCTCGGATACCCACCAGTTTCATGATGCTTTTGTGCATGCTAGAGGATGCTAGATGCAATGTCTGACTAGGACGGTACAAATCAGACATGGAGGTTGTTATTACAAATAGAATCAAGCAACCTAGACTGGATGCTTTTTTAACTGCATTGTCTTCTTTTTTGCATGTTGTACCAGCTGGAATAACTTACCTTGAAGGTGTGGCCTCATGTTTAATGATGTTAAAACGTATTTGGTCTTGAGATAGACAGATCACAGGCTACAGGCATACTTTATTGCATTTTTGAGGATTGGGGTCATTGAGCACTCACACCTGGCTTTGATGTGTATTTTGGAGCCCTATTTAAGTGTGATATAGATTTTTTTTTTATTTGGCACTCAGGGCCAGCTTTAGTGCTGGTGGCGCCCTGTGCGACAATGTTTGTTGGCGCCCCCCCCCCCCCCATGACCACCTCCACCACAGATTCTCTCACTAGCACCCTTTAACAGTGACCAAGTCTCCATAACCACACCCTCTCAGATGCATTGAATTAGTTATACAGCACCACTCATACCAGTGTAGGGTGTCCGAGCACTTTGTATCACACACACATTACACAGAGACAATCAATCATACGTGCGTAAATCAATGTATAGGAAATGTTACATAAGCCAAGGACTAAAAGTGTAGGAGTCACATGTCATCCATACTGGTAGGCAGTATAGTTTAAGAGTGCTCAGAGTCCAAAAAGAAACAGCATAGTTGGGAGTTTCTTTAAAAATAAGAATCTATTTCTAGCCAAATTAGCCCTTTTGCAACATTAATCAATGCTCTAATAATGTATACTTTGCAGTGTTTATGCAGTTCTAGGATGAAAGGTAATAGCTCACTATCCTATATTAGGACTTTAAGTTATAAATTGCAAGTAACAAAAGGATGTCTCTTTTGAAAGCAGTAACCTGCTGATCTGTTTACATCATACGCATTCTGTAATTTACTTGGTACAAGTTCTCTGCAGCAGGCATATTAACCCTCGCACTAACTTCACCTAAAAGTCAAAACCTCAACTATGCAAAATGCTGATCTCTCTCCAGGAAGATAATTAATCACACAATTTATCTTGACATTTATGTGAGGCCTGGTAATTGCCAGGGGAAAGAAACACTGCAGCAGGTGCTTCAAAAGAATAATAAACTTTCAAACACAGCGCCCCCAGGAAGCCAGCACCCGGTGCGGTGGCACCGGTCGCACCGCCCTAAAGCCGGCCCTGTTGGCACTGATGTCACTGGGTCAGGTTGCTATAACTGCTCTTGGGAGTTTTGACATCGTGGAGTCTTTTTCATTGAGTGATGATGTGGGTAACATGCAAGCATGTCATATTGTATGGCATATATTTTTATTTTAGTGTGTCCCAGAGGCATTCTGACATTGCGTGTACAGTCGGTTGACAGTAGTTGACGTAACACACTGGTAAGGCTCCATACAGACCTGGTATAAGGAAACCCCTGTTCGTTTTGTACCAAAGGGAGATGTGAGGCTTTAGGGAGAACTTCATAAGGCCTCTCCTTTAGTTTTTTTAGGTTTTTCTATTTTGGACTTTTTTCCTATTTTTGTCTTCTTTTTTTTGCATCCTGTAGCTTCACACAGGTTGGTGGCCTTTTTGGTTTTTATAGTTTTTTCTAAAATGTTTTGTTTGGTGTTTTTATTGGTGGTGTTTCTTATACAGTGCTTGTATTTGTTCAGTCTTGTATGGTCAATTGTCCTGAGTATTTTTTACATTTATACATTGATGGTTTTAGACCAACTATAACATGTTTGTGCATGATTTCTGTTGGTTGTTCGCATTTCCAATGGATTGGTCTATAGGGTGTGGGGTTTATAGTATTATACGTGGTGGTTGCTGTTTTTGCATTGAATTACATTTATGTCTTTTGCATGTTTGCAGCCCTGAGAAAGCCTTCGTAAAAGTTAAACATATTGTCTGCGCTTGTATTTTGGAAGAAGAACCCAAATAAAGATAAACATACATTAAAAGGATCCTCTAGTTTTAGTTTGGATGAAATTCTCTATATACATATGTTTGTTTGTTACCTCTCTTTTCAGCTTGAAAGGCCTCTGATCATGCCTTTTACGGTCTTGTTGAACCTCTCAACAAGTCCATTGGTTTGTGAATGGTAAGGAGTTGAGAACCTGTATGTTACCCCACACTCCTTCCACATTTGACTGCATATAAGCAGGAATTAAGTTTGTGTCCCTGTCAGACACAACTTCCTTGGGGAAACCCACTTGGGTAAAAATCCCATCAGGGCCTTTGCCACTGCGAGTGTAATAGTAGACTTCAGAGGGATTGCCTATAGGGACCTAGAGGCATGATCCTCCAGAACTAGGATGAACCTGTTGCTTGATGCAGTCTGGGGATCCATAGGCAGGTCACACAAGTCCTACAGAACGCATCTCAGGAATTCTTGATCCTAGGCCAATAGAAGTGGAGGACAAGCCTTGCAAAGGTCTTGTCTTGGCCTAGGTGTCCTGCCAGGGGTATCGTGAGCCAGCTCCAGTTGGATTGCCCTGTAGAATTTGGGGGGGACCACCTTGGCCCTTGATGCTCCATACTCAGGAGCCTCAGACTCACAGTACAGGAGTTTGTACTCCCAGTAAATGTGGTAAGTACCAGTGGCATCACCTGCTGATTAGGCTTCAGCCTGTCGCCTCATGCCCTCCCTGGTTGGACACTTCCTCTGTGCCCTAAAGAACTCCTCCTTGGTGGGTTATCCTTCCACATGCCATCCAGCAAGCTCAGGCACTTCACTAAGTGGGGCAATATCCTCCTAAGTGTACTCCCGGGTGGCCACCGAAGGTGCCCCATCCATCTCACTGGGCGTACATTCACGGGTTGGATTACCACTCCCTATGCCTTTCCCCTTCTTAGAAGCTGGTTGGGCCATTATTGCAGGCTCCAGCCCTTCTCTTGACACCCTTCCTCGGCAGCCATGGACCTAGTCATGTCTCAAATCCACTCAGCTATCCCTAACATCTCCACATGAACCTTGAGCTTCACGTCCTTCCGGGTCATTACCTAACAAATGGTCCACAGGCATGGCAGAGCTCAATGCAACCTTCAGAAGATCTGACACCCCTCCCCATGCAAATGAAACCAGGGCCAGAGGACAGTGACCCTCTCTGTTGTCAGCCACCACAACCTGGTGGAATGCGTTAGGAATTACCTACACTGGGGAAACCAGCTGACTCCTTAGCATAGTCTTACTGGGTCCTGTATCCCTCAGAGCCTTAAGACCGTGCCCATTGATGGTGACCCACTGCCTAATCTTTATAGTATTTGAAGGAATATGAATCTTAGGAATCATCTTACTGTCACTCAGGGATACTAGGGTAACTCCTATAAACTCCTCCTGCATTAACTGGGACAAACTCCTCCCCAAGCACTATACTAGCCCCCACGGATCATTTCCTCCAGTGGAAGGTGGTGCTCTTTTTTTAGACTCTTGTGATCCCATTTGCAATGTGCATACTCATAGCACTCATAGCACTTGATTTGCTTTGGCTGCTGACCTTTGTCAGTGTGATTTTATTCTGGTTACCAGATTGGGAATGTAAACCAGACTCTTTCCCCTGTGAGTTGTTTTGGGGGCCTTTAGCGAACTCAATCTTTTTATCTCCATCCTCCTTCTTCTGATTGGGATCTGACCACCCTTTTGGGACCCCCCACCCACCTCAAGATACCTTTTTAAGAACTCTGGTGCTGACCCTGAGGACTGCCTCCTCAGCAGGCTTTGTGGTGTCAGTAAGCTTTCTATCAACTAGGTGATAGCCAGCTCTGAAAAACATAAAGAATGTGCTCCTTCAAAAAATAATTTAATAATCATTAACTTTGCTGCACTCCACTCAGCCCTTCGGTGCCTTACCAGCATAATCCAGAACACCCACCCTTGTTTGAGTAGAGAGTTTGTGAATAACCCTAAACCTTTGTCGGTACCTCTTAGGTGTCAACCCATACTTGCTAAAATGGTCTTCTCAGGATGCTCATTTCTGGTCCAGGAAGGACTTGGCCTGGCGGTTCGGGCAGGACTGTTCCCATGGGAAGCAGGGTCAAGACTGATTTGCATATGGCTGGGTCCAAATTGGAATGGCGTGGCAATCAAAAAAACAATGGATTTAACCCAGATCTGTGACTGGGGGTGAATGTTTTGATTTGTTCAGCATTCCATTGATCATCTGTTCTTTTTGCATTTGCCGCCCTAAGTGGGAAGGGTATGCACAGTCGTGAGTCCTGTACTCGTTCTGCCACCGGATTCAATCTAGTCTGGCTAATTAGGGTTGATAGCCCAAAACCGGTCCTAGGATGCTTGTTTGTTTCTGGTCCAGGGAGGACTTGGCCTGGCAGTTTGGGCAGGACTGTTTCTATGGGGAGCAGGGTCAAGACGGATTTGCTTATGGCTGGGTTTAACTGGTACGGCATGGGGAGAAAAAAAAAAGATGGATTTAACCCAGATCTGTGACTCGGGGTGAATGTTTGATTTGTTCAACATTCCGCCCATTATCTGTTCTTTTAGCATTTGTTGCCCTAAGTGGGAAGGGTATGCACAGATGTGGATCCTGTGCTCGCCATGCCACCGAATTCAAGCTAGCCCTGCTGATGAGGGATGATACATCGAATCCGGTCCCAGGATGCTTTCTTCTGGTCCAGGTAGAACTTGGGCTGGCAGGTCGGGCTGGGCTGTTTCCATGGGGAGCAGTGTCAAGACTGATTTGCATATGGCGGGGAGTTAACCCAGATCTGTGACTGGGGTGTAGGTTTGATTTATTGAGCATTCCATTCATCAACTTTTTTTGCATTTGTACATACCTCAGCCAACCAGTAACCCAATTTCTAACGTTGATGAACAGCGGTAAGGATAGGACTTGTGTTTGTGCAATACCATATATGAGAACTCTATACTGAGACCAATTCAAGCCTTGTACAATTCTCGCTGTTCTGACATCTTTTAATTTTTCCAAAGTCCTTTTGCCTATGTTCCATTTTTCTCTATAATATCTGTGATCCTACATAGCATGATGAAACTAAAGCTGGCCAACCTAGAAGCATACACACTGGCTCAGCTCAAGGGGTTCTGCAAGGAAAAATGTGCGTCTCGGCTTAGAGGAACTCAAGGGTCCAGCTCACACATGCGGTACCCGGTTTCTAGAGCTGCGGGGAGGTGACTGACTCGGGGTTCAGGCCTGCATCACTGGGGGCTCTCAGGTGGTGTGGTGATGGGCCATGCGGGCCATAAGGCACAGAGCTGTGTTGATTTCCATCAGGGCACAGGCGAGCTGCCAACGTCCATGCATAGTGTTGGTTATGCTCTCTTCAGTGGTCTGAGCTGACGCATCGACACTGAGGTGGCTCCCGTTACCATGACAACACGGCAGGCTGTGCCGAAAGGGTTTCCCTCAGTGCTGCAGTGTCTTTGTAGTATCAGGCATGTTGATCTCAGTGGCGCAGACCACTGATCATTGTAGAAGGTTGTTGCAGGTCCACAAGCAAAGCACTGGACCTTTGAAGGCCCCCTGCTGCAAATCAGGCAGCGTTATGCTGTTCTGGACGGAAATGGGTAGCGAGACTCACAGATTGTAGAGTCTCACAACAGTGTCAGAGAGAGATGAAGTCCTTTATGATCCTTGGACTTTGTATCAGGAGGTAAGCCAGCAAGCCCTTGGAAAACACTTTAGACAAAGGCAGAGTCACGGAGCAGCAGGTAGGAGGGCAACAAGCGGAAAAGCAATCTTTCCAGAAAAACAGTCCAGATGAGTCCTTTAGGCAGCACAACAAGCCTTCTGACAGACGTTCAGTTCAAAATCCTGAACTGTCTGATTTGGTAGAGTCCTAGTACAAAGTGCTTTTGATGTAGAGGGTGACTTCAAAGGAACTCTCTCAAGTGGACAAGGATCCTGCCAACTCTGTCCTGTCTGCCAGGCTAACCCTGGGGAGTAAATAAGTGCTAAGGACAGGACACAGCCTATTCAGACGTAAGTGTGAGCCACCTTTCCCCCTCCCTGCCCAGGAAGGCTATTAGAATACAGATGAGTTCTAGGAATGCAGGTGAGCCTCACCTTCCTGTGTTTGTGGCTGTCTAGAGAGAATGCACAAAGTGTAGCTGTCACCCAACCAAGACGTGTATTGGAGATAGACTGTCAGGCACAATGAGCAGTAAGTACAGAGAAATGTCCACTTTCTAAAAGTGGCATTTCTAAAATAGTAAGGTTAAATCCAACTTATCCAGTAAGGAGGATTTATAATTACCATTCCAAACATATCAAACATAAAAAGCTACTCCTCTTTGATCAGGAATTACAGTATAAAGTATTTTAGGGAATTACCAATACTGGCCAATGGAACGGTTAGGCCTCACAGTAGTGAAAAACAAAATAGGCTGTATGTCACTACCAGGACATGCAAAACATAAAGGTACATGTCCTAACTTTTAATTTGATAGCACCCTGCCATTAGAGTTACTTGCGGCCTACCTTAGGGGTGACTTATATGCAATAAAAGGGGAGTTTACGGGTTGGCAAATAGTTTTAATAGCAAAGTCGAAGTGGCACTAAACTGCACACACAAGCACTGCCATGGCAGGTCTGAGACAGGTTTAAAAGGCTACTTATGTGGGTGGCACAATGAGTGCTGAAGGCCCACTAGTAGCATTTGAAGTACAGGCCCTGGGTATATGGAATACCACTTTACAAGGGACTTACCAGTATAACAAAAATACCAATCAGGTATTCATATTAAAAAAGTTGATGTTAATATGAATACCTATACATTTACGTACAGAAACGATATTCCATCTTTATTGACAAATTTAACCATTGGGAACTCTGCGCCATCCCCGACTCACAAATACATAGTTAGGCAGGCCCTGATACCCAGGCCTGAGGTCACTAATTGACAGATCACAGGTGAGATAGCACATAGCCAGCAGACAAATGCACGAACAGGTAGTCTCAGATCAAACAAACAGATAGGCGCAGCAACACCACAATGGTCCAGGGAGACTGTGCCAATAAAGCACACATGGCCATAAGGGTGCACGCATTCCAAAAACAGTATAAAGTCAGATGTCACTTAAAGTTAGGAACACTCAGCCAGTCAGGACACATCACACAAACTACATGCAGTGATCACCACCGCCCCCATGCCATACATCGGATATGTTATCTGCTAGCCACATTGTGTGCTACGCAAGGTCGAGGCCCACCTAGTTTCTTAATCAAAACATTAATTTATGCCCTTAAAGACAGCTGCCCTCATTCCTTTCCAAAAAAGGAGTGGTGGAACCATGTTATTATACCCAATGAACTGCCTAAAAATCTGTGTCAGACCGATTGTAAATCGAGACAATCCTCAGGTCCTACGGCTGTAACTGTACTCTGGCCACATTGTTTAATTAAACAAACTGTTCCTGCTTTGCCAAAATGACTCTTGATTCTTGATTTTTCAGAGTATTTCATGTTCAAGGAACACAGGTACACACAAATGTCATCTTGTATAGTGGAGAAGCACATGCACTTTAGCACTGGTTAGCAACGGTAAAGTGCTCAGAGTCCTAAGTCCAACAAAACAAATCAGCAAAGATTAGAGGCAAAATGCAAAAGGTTGGGGTAAAGACCACCCTGAGGATGACAGATCATTGCTTATCATTGTTCAGCTAGAAAAACAGAGCAAAAGAAGGAAAAGCCATTTTTCATTTTCATTTTGTAAAAAGCATCTTTAAATATGCTCCGTGACATGATTTATCTTTCTCCTTGGCTGCTGGCTTTGGCAGCAGGCATTGTGACTTCAGAATTCAACTGTAATAAGTTATCACAGTTGAGTGGCTACTTCATTTCTTCATTAGAGGCTACTTGGACTTCACAACTCTCCTGTATTATGGAAATTAGAGTTCTGCTTTTATATTGATAAGATAGTAATAAAACATACATTTAATTTGGGAATCAAGGGCCGTTTCCCGGCTGCATTTAAAGAAAATAAATCCATGATAGTGTACATTATCAACATAGTATCAGTCAAAACGTAAGCAATAACATTTTGAGGCACTTTTACATGGGTGATTGGTAGTTCTCTGCATTTTCATAAAACAATTTTTTGCCAATCTACATGTTTCCAGCAACATATGCAGTTAGCCCCACACTGCATTGGGTATTTTTTGTGTTTTTTAAATTTTAATTTTCTGCTTGAAATTGTATCTCTCAGTGTAATTGGTAAAACACACTGAAATTTGCTAGGGAAAGGGCAGAGTTGTGTTTTCAGCCAGATCGGGGTGGCATTGTGAATGCTGTCATAATTTGAGCACAACAGTGTAGTCTCTACCCCGCAGCACAGTGAGGCTTGTCAAAACCTTTGTGAGGCTCAAGTTACAAATGTGATGAGGAGCCCGTGTCTTGTTTTTATAGTGCAGCTGAGATTATCTGCCTCGTTGTGAATATATCATAAAAGAAGACTCAGCTTACTTTTGCGATCTATAAATAGATTTATCAGAAACTGTATATGACCAGAAAAAAGAGCAGAGCCTGGGACAAATAGCCCCATCTGCTCCCACCTTGAGAGGGTCCTGGATGGTCCTATGTGTTCATGCTTGATTGGGTCCACAGCAGCTAGCTTCTCAAATCCAGGCAACACACAAAAGGGAGGAATACTCTGCAATGCAGGTAAGCCGCCTGGGCACCGAATAATTTTCAGGTTGAGCCTAGCGGCAGCACACTTTCCCTTCTTGCTCTGTGAGACTGCTGTAGTAGAGTATGGGAGAGAAGCCGCGACCACTCTTCTCCCATATTTTTCATTGGCTTGTGTCATTGTCTTTTGTAAATGCTGCCTTCAGATTCATTAATAGGCTTGTTAGTCCCTCCTTAGGACGGCCTTGTCTTCATTTGTACCAGCCATAGCGACTGGCCCCTTTACTTCGGTTGTTTCACGGGACCTGTTATTTAGTCTGTAAGCACTATTTACTTTGTTGAGTTTCTCTTACTTCAGGCCAGACATTTGCTGCTTAAGCTGCAATCGCTTGGTTATTTTATACAGCAAGGCTGCCCCCATAACACGGGAGCCTGCTTTCAATCACTTCAACCTGGCATTATCTTGTGTCTGTTTCAACCCCCCACCAAGTAAAATGGATATAGAAATGATTCGCAAATTAAGTCATGTGCTAATGGTCTGAAGCTGACAACAGCACCACCAATACCACAACCACCACCAATACCCCCACCACCAATACCACCACCACCAATACCAACACCACCAATACCACCACCACTAATACCAATAACACCGCCAATGCTAATACCAATACCACCACCACTAATACCACCACCACCAATACCACCACCACCACCATTACCACCACCATCAATACCACCACCACCAATAACACCACCACCAATACCAATACAAATGCCAATACCACCACCAATACCACCACCACCACTAGTGCCACCATCACCAATACCACCACCACCAACACCACCATCACCAATACCACCACCACCAATACCAATACCACCACCGATACCACCATCACCACCACCAATACCACCACCACCAATACCACCATCACCACCAATACTACCACCACCAATACAACTACCAATACCAATGCCAATACCACCACCACCAATATCACCACCACCACTACCACCACCAATACCACGACCAGTACCACCACCTCCACCAATTCCACCACCAATACCACCACTACCATCAATATGACTACCACCGCCAATACCACCAATACCACCACCACTAGTACCAATACCCCACCACCAATACCAGGAATACCCCCGCCATCAATACCAATACCACCACCAATACCAATGATACCACCACCGCCAATCCCAATACCGCCACCACCAATACAAATACCACCACCACCAATACCACCCATACCACCACCACCACCACCAATACTACCATCAAAACCACCACCAATACACCTTCACCACCAATACCACCTCCAACACCACCAATACCACCACCACTAGTCCCAATACCATCACAAATACCAATGTCAATACCACCACCAATACCACCACCACCACCACCAATACCACCAATATCACCACCACCATAACCATCACCACCAATACCACCTCCAACACCACCAATACCACCACCACTAGTCCCAATACCATCACAAATACCAATGTCAATACCACCACCAATACCACCACCACCAATACCACCAATATCACCACCACCATAACCATCATCACCAATACCACCACCACCAATACTACCACCAATACTACCAACAGTACCACCACTACCAATACCACCACTACCACCAATACCACCACCACCTCCAATACCACCACCACCAGTACCAATACCACCACCAATACCACCACCATTACCAATACCACCACCTCTAATACCACGACCAATACCACCACCACCACCAGTACCACCAATACCACCACAAATACTCCACCACCAGTATCACCACCACCAATATCACCAGTACCACCACCACCAATACCAATACCACCACCAATACCACCAACACCAGTACCACCATCACCAATACCAATACCAACACCAATAACAATACCACCACCAATACCACCACCACCAATATCACCACCACCAATGCCAATACCACCACCACCAATACCACCACCACCAATACTACCATCACCACCAATACCACTACCAATACCACCACCAGTAACACCACCACCAATTCCACCTCCAATACCACCACTACCACCAATACCACAACCTCCACTACCACCACCACCAATACCACCATCACCACCACCAATACCACCATCCCCACCAATACCACCACCAATACTACCACCACCAGTACCAATACCACTACCAATACCAATGCCAATACCACCACCATCAACATCACCACCACCAATACCACCACCAATACCACCACCAGTACCACCACCTCCACCAATTCCACCACCAATACCACCAATGTGACCATTACCACCAATACCACCACCACCATCAATACGACTACCACCTCCAATACCACCACCACTAGTACCAATACTAGCACCAAACCACCACCAATACCACCACCACCAATACCACCACCACCAATACCCCACCACCAATACCACGAATACCCCCGCCATCAATACCAATACCACCACCAATACCAATACCACCACCAATACCAATGATACCTCCACCGCCAATCCTAATACCGCCGCCACCAATACAAATACCACCACCACCAATACCACCAATACCATCATCACCACCACCAATACTACCATCAATACCACCACCACCACCAATACCACCTTCACCACCAATACCACCTCCAACACCACCAATACCACCACCACTAGTCCCAATACCATCACAAATACCAATGTCAATACCACCACCAATACCACTACCACCAATGCCACCAATGTCACCACCACCAATACCATCATCACCAATACCACCACCACCAATACCACCACCAATACTAACAACAGTAACACCACTACCAATACCACCACAACCATCAATACCAACTCCAATACCACCACCACCAGTACCAATACCACCACCATTACCAATACCACCACCACCAGTACCACCAATACCACCACAAATACTCCACCACCAGTACCACCACGACCATTATCACCAATACCAATACCACCACCAATACCACCAATACCACCAACACCAGTGCCACCATCACCAATACCAATACCAACACCAATAACAATACCAACACCTATACCACCACCACCAATACCGCCACCACCAATATCACCACCACCACCAATACCAATACCACCACCACCAATACTACCATCACCACCAATACCACTACCAATACCACCACCAGTAACACCACCACCAATACCACCTCCAATACCACCACTATCACCAATACCACCACCACCACTACCACCACCACCAATACCACCACCAATAGCAATACCAGCACGAATACCACCACCACCAACACCAGAACCACCACCACCAATACCAATTATAATACCAACACCAATAACAATACTACCACCAATACCACCACCACTAATACCACCACCACCAATACCAATACCACCACCACCAATACTACCATCACCACCAATACCACTACCAATACCAACACCAGTACCACCACCACCACCAATACCACCACTACCACCAATACCACTACCACCACAAGCAATACCACCACCAATACCACCACCAGCAGTAACACTACCACCACCAATACCAATACCAACACCTCAGCACCTCTTGCTCATGGGTAATGAAAAAACTTTCTTCGGTGCATAAGAATATGGCCAGAAAAGCACATAAAATAACAATAAGCCAGGCGTGCGACAAGTCCTTCAAAATGTATTAGTTAAAAACATCAATAAAAATAAAATACACAGAAAAATTCTTAAAATTGCAATATACATCTTAATAGTGCAAAATGTACATTAGATATCACAGGGGCCAAATATGCACATATTACAGTGGATACCACCAATTATCCTGTAGTTCTTAATAACTTCCTAGTTTTTACTACATAGGCAAGAAAGGACGCAATGGCAAAGCTAGTCTTTATAGCATGAATTTCCATCAGAAATTGGTATGCTGTTTTATATTAAATCTGGTCTGTAAAAACCTGTGGTTTGAATTGTGAACCCACCCCACATAGTGCGGGAGTCCAAAAGATGTTTGACAGGATTTGTATAATGCAACTGTCAGTTGGGTCTCAATCCTGTTTTTAGTTACATGCCTAACTGTTTCCTTGACCAGTTGCTTCAAAACATTTTTAGAAATCTGTGCCATATCCCTCGGGATCTTCCAAAGGTTAATGTTATTATCAGCTATGGCGTGTAGGGCCTGTTTAATTTCAGATAGCCACGGTATCTTGTGCACTTGGTCTAGCGACATGCAACACTTATAAAATCCTGGGTTAATATGGCTTCATTTATGGACCAGACTGAGTGCTAAAGCAACAAGGGTCTCGCTTCTATTTTTGTTGCTATAGGCCGAGTTCTAGAATTATGGTAATGGGGGTTAAATTTGGAATTGCTAGCAGCCTTCTTAAAAATGTATCTTATTGAATTTGGTAGGTTGTATTGTCCCCTAAGCACCAAATTCCCACTCGATATGCTGCAACGGGGATTGCCTTGCGTTATATAATGTTATCATATCTGGGGCCGCATTATACATGCAGCTCATTTTCCTTCATTGTGCTGGGCTCACCTTTAGCGCAATGAAGGAAAATGCACTGTATTATGATGAATGCTCTGCCCTCAGGGCAGGCGCAAACTCCTGCTGCCCTGGGGGCAGCGCATTCATGTCAAAAAGGAAAAAGCTGCTTTAAAACTGCTCCTTGTTTTCAAAGTGCAGGCGGCAACCGGCCTGGACTGTGAAGGGGAATTAGAGATCCTCTTCAGGCAGTCAATGACTGCACCCGCCTACAAGGGGATGACTGAGGGGTACGTAGGACCCCCTTATCCTCCTCCAGAGGGCTGCTTTCGGGGGACGCACTGACAGTGCACTACCTTTTAGGTGGTGCTCTTTCAGTGCGCCTCCGGAGAGCTTCTTTGTCTCTGCCCGCATCTGTAAAATGGCGTGGGCTCATAGGCAAAGGGATTCCCTCATTTGCATGGGACACACTCCCATGCAAATGAGGGAACGCCCCCTGAAGACAGCGCTGGCGCTTTATGTGCGCCAGCGCTATTGGTATTACAGAAGGGGCCGTACAAGTGTCTGCGGCCCCTTCATTAATACCAAAGTGCCCTGAGGGCGCCCAAAGTGGGTGTAAACACCCGTTGTACCCTGAGCACTTAGTGTAATACGGCCCCTGGTATTCGCTTAGAAACAAGCTTGGCGGCAAATCTGAAAATAGCCTTGTTGTTCCTAACAATATTAGTAACGCAGGATTCTCTTTGTTTTTTCCATTCCTCATTTTCTGAAAATATTAGGCCTTGGTAAATGCTTCATGCTTGTTATCCTATTTGCCCTTCAAAAGAAGGGACAGGATCTCCCTTTTTTACTGGTGCATGACATAATAAATGTCTTTTCCTGATTTGTCTTCAAATGAATTCCTTCCATAAATTCGCTAAAATGATTAATTAGCACTTGGAGGCAAGCTGGGGTGAATGCTAATAGAACAGCATCGTCAGCACATAACAAGATTGGTAACAATCTTCTCCAAGGGAATCAGTGCCAAGTAGTTGGAGCCGTTCGTCAATACCATTAATATAAATTGAAAAAAACAACGGGGCCAAGGCTCACCGTGTCTGACTCCCCTGTGTATGTTAATGGAATTGGTAAATTTCCCCTTGTGTTCCATAATGTACCTTTGAAGTGAGATTACTGTGCATGTGGGCAAGTAGTGCAATAATGTCTTTAGGGTCCCCCAGGACAGACATTCAGCTCTATTACTTATTATGGTTCCCCAGGTCAAATGCACTACTTAAATTCATAATACACATGTACAAGTTACCTGACCTGGTATTTAGATATTGACCAATTAGGAGATTTAAGTTGAGACATTGTTTGGTTCCTAAATCCCTTTTAATGCCATACTATGCACATGAAAGTATGTTGTTAGCCTCAACCCATTTCTCTAGTCTTTCCAATAGTACTCTTCCTAATAATTTTGCAGAGGAATCCAGCAGTGAGATCAATCAGTCAATCAGGAGATTGTGAAGTGCGCTACTTGCCTGTGAGGGTCTCAAGGCGCTGGGGGGGGGGGTCAGCTCTGGGTCAGCCGCAGACCCAGGTCTTGAGGCTCTTCCTGAAGGTGTGCAGAGTAGGGAGGCATCTGATGTTGACCGGGAGCTTATTCCTGGCTTTAGCAATGACATAGGAGAAAGCTCTTCCACCCGCTCTGGTTCTGCAGATGCACAGGGTTTCTGCTAGGGCGAGGTCAGTGGAGCAGAGGTTTCTTTTGGGTACGTGGAAGGAGACTCTTTTGTTGAGGTATTTGGATCCGGTGTTGTGGAGAGACTTGTAGGTGTGGATGAGGTGGGTCCGCATTTGGGATCCTGTTTGGAGCCTTTTTTGAAAATATTGGAATTGTGGACTGAGACCAGGTAGGTGGTATATATCTCTTCCCGGCCACACTACCCACCTGTGCTAGGAAGGGCACCCATAGGCCTGGGAGGTGCTTGTATACATCTATGGGTACCCCGTCAGGTCGGGGAGCCTTCCCCTGCACTCATTTAGCTAGCGCTCTCTGGATTTCCTCTATAATGAATGTAATGTTAAAGTCTGCAATATTTAATGATTGACAATCTTCCACTATTAGGTCAAGTGTAGGTGCAAAAATATAGGTAAAGTGGCCAGCGTTGTTGTTGATGAACAGAGTGTTTACTGTCCTCCAGAATAGATTGTTGTCATTAGTGTCAGCTGCCTGTGTCAGACTGGCCCAGCCTATGTCCTGTGAGTTGTGCTTTCTTAACTTCATATCCTGTTTAAATTGTGTTCTGCTCTCTGTAATGGCATGCCCCGGCCCTTGGGAATGCATGTAAATGCTAAATTAGTTCCCTAAATGCTTTGGACCAATGACGATCAAACCACCCCTTGTTGGTGGTTGATAGAATTCAAAATCTCAATATATCCATTAATGACTAAGATGGGTTTTGGATTGACCTCCAGGCAGAAGTAAGAATTATCTTTATTGCCTCTCAGTAAGTCACGCATAAATTGATCTGCCCATTTGATCCATATTGATTCAGCTCTACTAAGTGATTATGTGCGATTGCTTCCTTATTATTGGCTGGGATGGGCAGCTTGAGTGATAACTTGAGGGGATTATGATCATTTACACAATCTTTGCCTATCGCCAAGTAGAGTGATGTTACTCTTTTGCTTCTAGAAATTAATATATGGTCGGTATTGCTCTGACCCCTGGATTGTATGAGGGTATATTGTTGACAATTGTCCCCAGTGGGATCAGAGGTCATGATGTACATGTTGAATCTAAGTGCTAATTGTTTTGGATGAGTACCATACAAACAATGAGTGAAGAGGTCCATATCTTCCTCATAGGGGTCATCAAATCCACATACCTTATCCAGAGATGAAGAACATTGAGGCAAATAAAGTCTGCTGCCCAAATAATAGACACACTCTTGTCCCAATCTAACAGGATTGTCTCCAAAGCATGCTCCAAATGTATTATGAACTGAGGCTATATATATCAAAAGCATTGTTATAAAAATCAATAATCAAGAAGCCTGGGGTACCAGCCATAATTAACAAAACTAGTTGGAAATGTGAGGAGGCCAAGAAAATTTGAATTACTCTAAAAGAAGCTGTTGTAGAAATCAACGGGCCCCCCTTTGCTCTTCACATCCTAGAAGCAGTAGCCAGAGTACAAAGTGAGGTAAAGACATCTACGGCTATGTCGATGGTGGATCAGGTCTCTTGAAGGCAGACAATCTCAGTCCCCTTAACAAATTTGTCCCAGTCATCTATTGTGGGTTTATTTGCCAGTCCCGCAATGTTCCAAGATATGACCCCCAGAGTTTTTGGTGGACCCAAGTCCGTCTCTATAAGGCTGGGATATTTGAATCCTTCTGATGTTGTGTCATTAGTGTAGTCTGGGTCAGTATGATTGACTAGATGGCCTTTCAGATCAAATTTGTTATTGTGATTAATAGGGCTGAGGAGTCAGTCATTTTCCTCCAGATGGGATAAGGGGGAAAACAGTTCTTCAATGGAATTTATGGCCGCATTGTGCTGTTTTTGTCAGTTTGTAACTGGATATCTTATGTGGAAGGAGAAAACAAAATGGGCTATAGAAAAACCCTATGGAATGGCTTTAATTTTGCTTTCTTGATTAGAGGACTGAAGGCTGGATAACAAGGCCTCCACTGTATATGGGTGTCTGAAGTTGATAACTATACAGTACATTCTTGTGATTTTTTTGTGTGCCCTATCCAGCTGACTTTTCTTACCAATAATATATAATTAAGCAAAACATTGCCAATAGAAGACCAATGTCTTTCAATTTTAATTTTCTCCTTTGTTTCCATTTAGACAATTTAAAGCTTATAATATAAGATGCAGATATTTGAGTTGATGTCCATACTAACTCAGCACCAGCTATCTTCTAGCACTGCACTGTCTACTAAAAACAATTATCGAACTCTTTTGTACAGATCATAGAGTATATGTTAGAACTGTCAGCTTAGGTTAGTCTTCCCCAAACCTTTTGTCTTCTTACCTCCATTTTTGTACTGAAATTGTTTTTGTTGACCTTAGTACTCAGTGCACTTTACCAATATAAGCAGTGCTAAAGTACTTGTGCTCACTCTCCTGAACATGGTATTAATTGCCATACACCTGATTGGCTTATTTAACTTACTTATAAGTCCCTTGTAGTGTGGTATACCATATGCATGGGGCCTACCAATAAATGCTAATAGTGGGCTGGCAGCACTTATTGTGCCCCACTCTTAAGTAGCATCTTAAAACACTTCCCATGCCTGCCATTGCAGCCTGAATGTAGTTTTAAACTGCCAATTCAACTTGAAAATACAACTGTCTTGCCACTGCTTCAACTTCCCTTGTATTTCATACAGGTCACCCCTAAGGTAGGTTCTAGGTAGTCCATATGGCAAGGTGCATTGTAATTAAATGGTTGGACATGTACTTTTAAGTTTTACATGTCCTGGTAGTGAAAAACGACTAAATGTATTTTTCACTACTGTGAGGCCTACCTGTCCAATCGGATAACATTGGGTTGCCTTATCACTTTTAGTGCTAACTTTTGATGGGGACCAGGTAGTCAGTTCATGGTTGGTATCTATGAAATTGTAAAAACAAATTAGATTCTCCAAGTTTGTGTAGAGAGAAACTGGATTTCATTAAAGACACGGAGGCTAGCATTATGCATATTACTTTTATTGCCAGCTCCTTGCAGCACTTCAAAGTATTACATCACCAATTTCAAAACCTAGTAACCTAGAATGTCTAACAATATATAAACTCTGTCACAGCAGTCATCTTCCTCTTTTAAGCTGCTCCAAACGCAAACATCCACTTATTGGTATGCACAAAAACATCTTCATGACCTCCTTTACTGGATATCTGCAATAAACAAAAATTCCATAAATAAACTGAACCTCATGGAGATTCCTTTTGCAATCAAAAAATACCTTAACAAGTCCACACCCCCTCCTAAAATCAAATCCAGCGGGTGGGAGGGATAATGCTAGCCTCCATGTCTTTAATGAAATCCAGATTTTCTCCACACAAACTTGGAAAATCTACATTTCATGACAAGACGGAGGCTAGCATTATGTAAGTTCAAAGTAGTGATAAAACCACAGACGATACATGACTCATAGGTCTTAAATAAAACTTTGCAAATACATCAGCATTCGTCCAATCTGCTGCACGCAAACTTCCCTCCAAATGACCACCAGACGAGAAAACCTTACTTGCCATTGTACCTTTCACTGAATGAGCACCATATTCTTGCAGACTCACACCAGCTTCAAACATACAAAATCTCACCCATCTAGGAATAGTAGCTGTAGTCACCGGCCTGTAAGGTTCCACACAGGAAATCAAAAACTGATCATCCCCATCCCTTCTGAACTCACTCAACTTACCCTCCTACTCTCTCAAGCATCTAACCACACACAACTTAGGATGCTCCTCAAATCTTGGACAAAGAATTGTAGAAGACATGCATTTTGTCCTTTTTGTAGTTGAAACAATTACCCCATCTGGATTATAGCACCTGTTACTGACATCTAACGCTCTTACATCAGAAACTCTCCTGAAAGAGATAAGACACAAAAGACTTGCTAGTTTACCAGATAACTGCTTTGGACTCAAATACTTATTAGCAGGCCATCCTTCAAACAAACTAAAAAGCTTGTTAACATCCCACAAACTACTGTATTTTGGCTTTGAGGAACTCCTCATCTTAACGCCTTTCTTCACCCTACAAACTAACAGCTTCCTACCTATAGAACAACCCCCTACCAAGCTATGCCCTGCAGCAATTGCAGACCTATAACAATTAATATTCCTGTGATTCAAACCCTTCTCAAACAAGAAGATAAAAACTTAGACAAATCTATGGCAGATGCCTCCACGGGATCCAAACTCCTTTCTAAGCACCAACCAACCCATTTCCTCCATGCTCCCACAGATCTTTTCCTTGTTCCTGGTGCTGAAGTCTCCCTGAGAAACTTCTGAGCCTGCTCCGAAAGTCCTATGAACTGCCTTCCTCTCCTGAAATCCTCCAAACCAGAAGGCTTAAAGTCCCTTCCATAACCAAAAGGATGAAAAACTCCTTCCCCTTGAAGCATGTTCTCTGAATCCGGAATCACAAAAGGTTCCTCTATTGTCACTTCCAAAAGTCCTGGAAACCAGGCCTGACCAGACCAAAATGGCATCACTAGCACTAGCTGACATCTCTGCCTCCTCACCACGAACAACACTCTCTGTATCAATGCAAATGGGGAAAATGCATACCCCTGAACTTTCCTCCAATCCTGCTGGAACGCATCCACTTCCACTACCAACGGATCCAGTCTCCAACTGTAATAACGTTTCAATTGAAAGTCAACGTTGACGCAAACAGATCCACTTCCAGTGGAGCCCAAACTTGTAAAATCCTCTTAAAGTATAGAACATTCAGCTCCCCTTCGCTGTAATCCCTGAGATACCTCGAATTCCAGTCTGCTACAACATTTCTCTGACCTGGCAAATACTCTGCTTGCACACCAATCTTTTCTTCTAAACAAAAATTCCAAATCTCCTTGGCCAAATGAGTCAGATTCTTTGACCTGCTTCCACCAAAGGGGTTTATGTATAGAACCGCCAAAATGTTGTCCATTTTCAATAAAACATTGAAACTTCGCAATTTCTTTCCAAAACTCCTCAATGAACACAGACCTGTCCTCATCTCCAAACCATTAATATGCTCCGACCTCTCCGCCAAAGACCATATCCCACCTGTCTCCTGATTCTCCAAACATGCTCCCCAGACAAATGAGACTCATATGTGTCTCCAACACATAATCTGGGCATATGCCAAATATTGCTCGGCCATTCCACACCTCCAGATTCTCCAAACACCAAACTAACTAGCAATAGTAGCTGTAGTCACCAGCCTGTAAGGTTTCACATAAGAAATTAACAACTGATCATCCCCATGCCTTCTGAATTCACCCAATTTACCCTTCTACTCTCAAGCATCTAACCACACACAATTTAGGATGCTCCTCAAATCTTGGATAAAAAATTGTAGAAGACATGCATTTTGTCGTTTTTGTAATTGCAAAAATTACCCATCTGGATTATAGCACCTGTTACTGACATCTAACGCTCTTACATCAGAAACTCTCCTGAAAGACATGACTCGAAAGACTCGCTGGTTTACCAGATAACTGGTTTGGACTCAAATACTTATTAGTAGGCCATCCTTCAAACAAACTAAAAAGCTTGTTAACATCCCATAAACTACTGTATTTCGGCTTTGAAGATCTCCTCATCTTAACGCCTTTTATCACCCTACAAACTAACAGCTTCCTACCTATAGAACAACCCCCTACCAAGCTATGCCCTGCAGCAATTGCAGACTTACACAATTAATATTCCTGCTACTCAAACCCTTCTCAAACAAAGAAGATAACAAATTAGACAAATCTATGGCAGATGCCTCCACGGGATCCAAACTCCTTCTGAGGCACCAACCAACCCATTTCCTCCATGCTCCCACAGATCTTTTCCTTGTATCTGGTGCCAAAGTCTCCCTGAACAGCTCCTGAGCCTGCTCCGAAAGTCCTCCAAACTGCCTTCCTCTCCTGAAATCCTCCAAACCAGAAGGCTCAATGTCCCTTCCATAACCAAAGGATGAAAAACGCCTTCTTCCTCTTGAAGCAAGTCCTCTGAATCTGGAAATCAAAAAAGGTTCCTCAATTGCTATTTCCAAAGGTCCTGGAAACCAGGCCTGACCAGCCCAAAGCGGTATCACTAGCACTCGTTAACATCTCTGCCTACTCACCACCGACAACACTCTCTGTATAAATGCAAATGGGAGAAAGCTTTCCCCCGAACTTTCCTCCAATTCTGCTGGAACGTATTCACTTCCTCTGCCACTGGATCCAGTCTCCAAGTGTAATAACGTTTCAATTGGAAAGTCAACCTTGACGCAAACAGATCCACTTCCAGTGGAGCCCAAACTCGTAAAATCCTCTTGAAGTACAGAACATTCATCTTCCAATCGCTGTAATCCCTGAGATACCTCGAATTACAGTCTGCTACAACATTGCTCTGACCTGGCAAATACTCTGCCTGCACACCAATCTTTTCTTCTAAACAAAAATTCCAAATCGCCTTAGCCAAATAAGTCAGATTCTTCTACCTGCTTCCACCTAAGCGGTTTATGTTTCGAACCGCCAAAACGATGTCCATTTTCAATAAAACATCGAAACGTCGCAAATTCTTTCCAAAACTCCTCAATGCACAAAGACGAGCTCTCATCTCCAAACAATTTATATGCTCCACAAAAGACCATCTCCCACCTGTCTCCTGATTCTCCAAACATGCTTCCCAGACAAAGAGACTCGCATCTGTCTCCAACACATAATCTGGGAATATTTCAAATATTGCTCGGCCATTCCACGTCTCCAGATTCTCCAACCACCAAACTAACTCCTCCGCAGAGATAACTACCTGATCTCCATACCAGAACCCCTTCCTGAGAGCCTCTGCTTTTACTCTCTGCAAAGCCCTGTAATGAAGCGGCCCTGGAAACAAAGCCTGAACAGATGAGGAAAACAAACCAAACACTCTTGCCAAAGATCTCAGGATGACTTGATCCTTTTTCAACAACCCTTTCACTTCTGACCTTATCTTCTTTACCTTTTTCTCCGGTAAACTCAGAGCCTTCTCCACAGTGTTTACCACAAAACCTAAAAACTCCAAACATTGACTGGGAACTAATACTGATTTTTCTCTGTTTACTAAAAATCCCAAACCTTCTAATAGAGGAATAATCAGATGTAACTGCCTCTTCAACTCTCCCTGACACTGAGACATAATCAAAAAATCATCTAAATACATAAACATCCACATGCCTCTCTGAGAAACTTTGCTACAGGTCTCAACACCTTTGTGAAACACCATGGTGCTGAAGCCAGTCCAAATGGAAGGAACGTAAACGGATACAGCTGACCCATCCACCTGAACTGAAGAAACCTGCGACTCTCTTCCGCTATCGGAATAGTGAAATAAGCATCCTTCAGATCCAACTTCACCAACCAATCGTCTGCTTGCAGAATATCCCTCAAAAGATGGATACCCTCCATCTTGAAATGCCTGTAAACCACATACTGATTCAACCCTCTCAAATTTATCACCGGTCTCCAACCTTTTTCTTTCTTCCCACCCAAAAAATAGTACTTATAAAACCTCGATCTTTCTCTAATACTTTCCCTATTGCCCCTTTCTGCAACATCTCCAAAACCTCTACCCCTACTATTTTTTGTAGTTCTTTTTGAAAAACCTATTGACTTGGCTCCTTCAATTGTTTTGGCATTTCCTCGAACTCCAACATATGACCTTTCACAGTGTGAATAACCCAACTGTTCTTTGTTATCTTCTCCCAATTTTCCACAAAGCATCTCAACCTTCCTCCACCCTGTCTGGGGAAGAACAAAAAGCAGTCTTCATACTTACCCTGGGATCCTTGTGCAAACTGTGCTTGTCTTCTTGCTTGACGCATCCTGCCAGTTCTTCCTCTTTGGGGATAAAATCCAGTTGCTGACTGGAAACCCCTGAAAGTAGCACATCCATGAGATTGGTATTGAGCCCTTGAGTATGACCGGAAAACAGGCCTTTGCCCCGGCCCGGTCAAAAACATCTCTTCCAAAGACTCTTTTCAAAGAAGATTGTGCCTTATCCAGACTGGTGAATGTAGACACAATCTTCCCTACTCCTTTCACCAGACCTTCACCGAATAAATAACCCTTGGGGTCTTCTGTTGGTTCCTTTTTTTCAAAATCTTCAACTTTGGACTAATCCTCATTAGGATAGCTTTGCGCCTCTCTGTTGACAAAGTTGCGTTCGCATTACCTAGCAAAGGAATTGCCTATTGTGACCATCCTCGCAACAGGTCATTGTCCATGTGCATACTCTTTATTTTTGCCTCTTCCACCATGTCAAAAATTCTGGCCATTTGCACCAAAACATCCAACAATCTATCTTGGCACTGTTTGAGAGCTCTCTTTAAAACTTTCCTAGGGTCACGCCCCATTTTAAATAAAAAAATTATCAAATCAGGGTCAAGATCTGGAATCCTGCAACATTTCCCCTTAACCTCAGGACGAGAACATTCAGCTCTCATGCCCGCTCTGGCCTCTTCTCCAATAGCCTTCTTATTCAAAGCTTTAAAAATTCTGACACATGGGGCAACGGCCACCAGTCTGTGCTCCTTGGATGCCTTATCAACTCTGGACTTAACATGTCCTCACCCTGAGTATCCTTAATAAAACCCTTCTTTCTTTCCTTCTCCACCTTATCCTTGTCCATATCTCATCCATCATCATAGTAATCATCTAATATGAATTCATCTTCTTCATTCTCGCTTTCTTGCTCCAAGAATTCCTCTGGCGCACCTCCAAGATCTCTCGTGCCACATAGGACACCTTCTTTGGTGCCCCGAAGGACACCTTCTCCTTTTGTGGCACTAGGCTCACCCTTACCTTTTGTTTAAAATTTAACACCCACTTCTATATTTTTTGGTTTTTTGTCCTCTTCCATTTCCTCTCCTTTCATTACTTTCCTCATCTTCCATTGACCAATACATATCCTCAGAACACTCTTCCGCTCTCCTTTCTCTCCCTAGAACATTCTGTAAAACCTCCTTCATTGAACTCTTTACCTCCTCCTGCAATATTTTCCTTAAATCAGCATCTCCTGAACCTGAAGATTGAGCACCTTCAACTACCTCCATAATACTCCTCACAATCTACTACTACTCCTTATTTGTGAAACTTCTTGTTTTATATACATATTTTTTTTCAACTTTAAACTTCCTTCTCTCTATTTTTTTATTTTAAATATTTTTCTAAAGATCACTCAAACTGACTCTAAACAAACACTACCTACTGAAAAAAAGCTTTACCTACTCGAGCGAATCACTTGCAAACTGCTGGCTGACTAAAACAGCTGATTTGGCAGTGCAAACTGTCAACGCTCAAGTGCACCACGACCCGATGCATATGCCTATGCATTATAACAGCTCATCGGTGAGCAATCAAGACTCTTTCAAAGATGGCCACGATGCGTCGCCACGCACGTATGTGTGATGACACACCTAACCCTACGGAGTCACTTTAGATACACACCAAGCCGCTCCTGACATACGCGGCTCAAAGAGAACATTTCCACCACACCGCGAGCTGAACTAAAAGTCGCTCGCTCGTGGCGCAACGGTAAATGGTATTTATTCCTCGTCTTTTTATTTTAATAGACAAAACCAATCAAAAACTACAGAAAAACTTACCTGATAACCAAACCCCCTAAAATCCATTAATTGGGTTCCAAAACCAAATTAAAACATGAATAAACCATGATTAATGATAATTAAATTCAAAACAGCCAAATCACTCAAACAAACGACTTTTCATAAATATAAACACCTTATTTCATAACACTTAAAACTCTAACATAAATTCATCTACCAAGACTAAACACAGAACAGCATACTTATCTCATAAGGAGCAGCAAATAAAAGAGGAAGATGGCTGCTGTGACAGATGTTATATATTGTTGAACATTCTAAGTTCCAGAGTTTTGAAATTGGTGATTTAATACTTTGAAGTGCTGCAAGGAGCTGGCAATAAAGGTAATATGCATAATGTTAGCCTCCGGTCTTGTCATGAAATCCTCTTTATTGATAAAGTTGGATTTTGATTTTTAACTACAAATTTGAAAATGCCACTTTTAACAGTTTGACTTTGTGAATTCCTCTCAACCAGTCACACAATAGAGGGATTAGATGTGCCCAAATGGGCCATCTGATGGCAGGCTGGGGACAGCCCCACTTGCAACTGAATGGGTATGCTCTGCCTTCACACAAAGGATCTATCACCTTCACATTGCCACTGCATCCAGTTTGTAGCAAGGGCAGGGGAGTCAGAAAATTCCATGCACATCAAAGAACCTTTCTAGAAGCTTCTCCTACTTTCCAGAGGAAGGGAACCAGGGGTATGGAAATAGAACCTTCAGTCTCACTCCTCAGACCTGCTGAAATGTTTTCAGGGGACTGCCTGCTGTTCTGACTTGCTGGACACTCTGCAAGACTGCTTTGCTGTACCTGGAAGGAGTGCGTTGCTGCCAGGAGCCTGCCTTGCATCCATGAAAGGCCAGCTCTGATGTTGAGCTCTGCATCTTCACTTGAACTCAGGACTACCAAAGTGACTCCAAGGGCTGAATTGCTGGCTTCCTGTTAAGAGTCACAGGGACACAAAAGGCTGCCACCATCTTGAACCCGCACCTGGACCCAACCTGAGTCCTGCACCCTCTAGTGGTGTCCCACCAGTCCTGGACCCTTGATTGTGGTGCTTAATGTGCCCGGATGGTCAAATCCCCAAACTGAGGACTTAGAACATTTTTAACCAAAACTGCTCTGGGAACCAGGAGGAGCCCAGAACCAACCTGCTTGCCTATCTGTCCGAGGTGCATCACCAGTCAGATTTGCTTTTGGCTTCTCCCGCTACATTCTTCTCTACAGCAGCAAATCCTGTTTAGCGGTACTTCGCCAAAAGGGTAACCGGGCCCCTGGAACTGTCTTTGACTATAGTCCTCTGCTTCATCCCACTGGAGATTTTCACTTCCAAAACAGAGACCAAGTCCAAGAGTAGAAATCTTCACCCTGGCCTTGAACCAAGGCTCTCCAATGATGATGTTCCCTCCTTGGACACCACCTGCATCCTTGCCCTGCCAAACGGTACCTTTTTAGAAAAAGTTTCTCAAAATACCTTCTACATCTGAAGGTAAGCACTGACCTGGGCCAATCCACCTCTTGTATCCATCACGGTCGGCCACATTTTTCGACTTTGACTCGGTCTTGCATGACTAAGTATCCGTGATTGCCGCTTTGAACTTTTAGGCACTAGATTTTACTAAGACCATTCAAAAATTATGAGGCTGGTTCTACTGATTGGATTTTTGTCATTTCGGTGTCAAATAATTTATTTAAATTTACTCTGTTTTACTGCGTGAGATTTGTATTGTGCTGTGTTTTCCGGTTATTACTGTTTGTGTGCTGCATAAATACTTTACACATTGCCTCTAAATTAAGCCTGATTGCATTTTAATGCCAAGCTACCCAGGGTTAAGCACAGTTTAAATTGGTGACATTTTGTGGTTGGCGTTGCAAGGGATTTTGGCCGTTGCTTTACCAGGGCTCACACCTCAGTAAACCAACAACCCAATTTCTCACAGCAACCTATTTGCCTTAAACATTTACTCTGTTAATCCTAGATCCACAGGTGTTCATCCACCTCTCCCAATCACTTACTTAGGGTAGTGCAAACTGACCATTGGTTTTCCTTTGATATAAATGAGGCCAAGAAGCATTGAAAAAACGTAAAATGCCTCTGGTGACCTTCCAATAGGAATTTGGATAAGAAAAATAACTCAACTGAGCCACGCAGATACAAAAATATATTAGGCTGTCAACAGACACCTGTTAACAAAATCATATTGAGAAATCTCCCAACCAATTCAGAGAAGAATCCCTGGATTCTTCTGAATCCCTCTGTGGGATCTTGATCTATCCTTTCCATGGATGCCATCTGTTCAAACATGTCAGATTACACTCTCTCCAAAATAGTGAAAACCGTTCAAGCTTTTCAAACTTACTCTCCCACTTGTACTCTCACTATTGTTGTCAGTGCTACTTTTCTCATCAGGCTCTGAATCCCTTATGTCTTATCTTCTTTTATTTCCGCTTTGGAAGTTGAAGTTCTCTCCAAATGTGCTTACATTTCTTCTGGATCCCCATTTAGCCCACAACTCATACAAATTGTCAAAGTTTAGTGCCTGTTTACTCTCTCTCTGAGCACCAATAAGGTGCTAGAAATGTGGAAAAGGTCTCATGATTTCTCCCGTAAAAGCATACAGCTGATTCTACCATGAGGGCTAAGTGTAGACTCATATCCTTATTTCCTATTCCTGCAAAAATATCAGACAGTATCATGAAAATCAACTTTTGTTTTTCATATTTCATTTACAATCTTGGACCTTGCGCCATCTGGGTTCATCCAAGGGATGAAACAGCGTTTAAGTGACTCTCAGATACCATTCACATTTTTAAACTGCTTGATCAGTCGGTAAATATGCATTGGTCCTTCTTGATGTGTGTGTGGCTTTCACGCAGTCTTCCGCTCCATTCTTCACGATCAACTTTGCAAAATTACGGTGAGGACCGTGCTTTTGAGTGGCTACCCTCATTTTTCGACATCTCACAAGCTGACACTTTCTCCCTTCATGTATGCCTCCTTTCAAAAAAAAAAAATCCTAAGGGTGCCACAGGGCCCAGCTCTGGGCCCTGCTCTTTTTTTTTTACATCCATCTGGCACACCTGGCTGCTCTGATTCATGGCTATGCCATAAGGTGGTATGCCTATGCTGACGACTCACAGGTGAATGTTCTATAGCTTCATAATCAGTCCAGTAACTATATGCGCTATATTGCATCCTGGATGGATGCTATTTCCTTCAATCTTTGACAAAAATGGAACTTATTACTGGCAACTTTTCTTGTAGCAGTGGAGGCTGGCCTAGCTTCCCCTGCACCAGTTGCTTCTGCTAGTAATTTTGAGATAATCTTTGACTCACACATATCGAGTGAAGAACATATAGACAGATAGGCTTACCTCCACGTAGTTACTTTTTTTTAACCGGCTTAAGAAAATCAACCATCTGCTTCCATCTGACCTTCAGAAAGCAGTCATCCAGTCACGAATTCTTTCTTAATTTGACTATTGCGATTCCTTGGTCTTGGGCCTTCGCGAGAACCTAGTGCAGAATCTTCAATGCATTCGAAATTCTGCAGCTCCGTTGATCTTCGAGCGGTTAATATGGGCTCACACATTTATACCCAACTAAAATCTCTTCAATGGATGCCAAAAGCCTTTTTCTGCTAAACACCTTTCTGAAAATATTTGAAAGTTTGTTTCCGAACTCTTTCGTTTTTAGGCCCTGATTACAGTCCTGATTAAACCCTCTTAGCACCAGAAGACCCTATAACTGTGTAATTATTTACTTTAGTCGTTTTCATCAAACGAACAATAAGATCCATATCTAGACTCTCTCTCTATCTCTCTCCCACCTTCTCTCTCTCTGTCTCCTTCTCTCACTCTCTCTTTCTGTCTCACTCTCTCTCTCACTCTCTCTCTCCCTCCCCTTCTTCCTCTCTGTCTCCTGCCACTCTCTCTTTCTGTCTCACTCTCTCTCTCCCCTTCTCTTTCTCTGTCTCCTTCTCTCACTCTCTCTTTCTGTCTCTCTCTCTCTCTCTCTCTCTCTCTCTCTCTCTCTCTCCTTCTCTCTCTCTCTGTCTCCTCTCTCTCTCTCTCTCTCTCTCTCTCTCCCCTTCTCTCTCTCTGTGTCTCCTCTCACTCTCTCTTTCTGTCTGTCTCTCTCTCTCTCTCTCACACTCTCTCTCTCCTTCTCTCTCTCCTTCTACCACTCTCTCTTTCTGTCTCTCTCTCTCACACACACACTCTCCCCTTCTCTCTCTTTTTGTCTCCTTCTCTCACTCTCTCTTTCTGTCTCTCTCTCTTACACTCTCTCTCTCTCTCTCTCTATCACACTCTCTCTCTCCCCCCCCCCTTCTCTCTCTTTCTGTCTCCTTCTCTCACTGTCTCTTTCTGTCTCTCTCTCTCTCACACTCTCTCTCATCATCTCTCTTCAGATCTGTAAAGCTATTCCGAAACCAAGCAAGGACAGGTTCCTTTCCTTTCAGACGTGCAGTCACATAAGAAACAATGATCTATGTATCACTTAAAATCCTAGTCACGCACCCTCGACCAGAAGCTGCAAGCTCTACTTTTCTCTTTCTACCAATCCATTAGCCTGAGATCTATATAGAACAATCCACTTGTAGCCAAATATGCATTTCCGAATTTAAATCTGCATTTCATTTGAAGCTTATTCTAGTCTATTGCAGAGCCCCTTGAGTTAAAAAAAAACACGTTGGTAGTCATCTGCCTGTCGTACCACTCTCATGGAATGCAGTCTGACTACATGTATCACACAGTCATAGCACCCCAAATTGATAAATGATGTCCCCTTTTAAAGATGTTGTCCACAACAGCAACGACTTCAGGAGATAGTGTTGTAAGGTTGTGTTCCTTGCTTGAGAGCTCGTCACAGGAAGCCACATGGTTTATTTTAGTTTGGAGGGTGCCTCTTGCATGTCGTATCCCCATGTCATCTGCACCATTTCAAATGTATCATGCCCCTGACGCCTTATGCCAGTGTATCCAAACTTAACAATTACGTTCTCTGTGGACTCCGGTGCAGACAAACAAATATTTTTTTTTTGATATTCAGTCCTGGGTGACAATCCACTCCTCCATCATACAGGCCAAAGATGGGAGTCATTATTGTTGTGCCTGGGGCAGAGCAGTTTTACCTTCACTCAAACCTCCCAAATATTTTGCTGTAAAAGGAGGGAATTCACTTTGAAGACATTTACCTTTATTCATAAATTCCTCCAGAAATGAGAGGATCCCTAGTTACTACTGAAATTTAAATACGGTTTCAAATGTCATGCAGCAATGCGCAGCCTATGACCTGTCTGTATTGAGAGGTCTAGCCATATACTAGCTGCTACTATCTCCAATATCTGGTTATTGATAACCTAAAATAAAGTAAACCAGTTGTTCCAAATATGTGCTTGTGGTCTAGGGAAAGTAGGTGAGTGTGGCAAAGGCCTGACAAAATATGCTAGTTAAGTTAAGTATAAGGTTACGTTAAAGAAACCAGAGAAGGGTCTGATCATTTTATGGCTGTCATGATAAGTTTGAGAACCAATCGAGTCGAATCCTGATTGTGGGGTGTTCAGTTAGAGACAGATATTTAAATTTATTTGAAGGATAGCGATCAAGCGTAATGCACTGCATATAGCTGGGGGCAAATTGTTTAGTACCGAGATTCTATTTTTAGAGGCAAGAGATAACTCACTATTTTTGTTTTTTAGGTCTCGTTGAGTCAGCGCGCATGCGCTGCTCGGAGAGACATTTAGTAGGTGAGTTTTCAAAGTGCTGCTGGCTGGCCAAGTGCTTGCGTTCACGCGAGCGTGCACGCGCGAACCGCCAGCCTTCAGCGCCATTTGTCTTTCCTCTCGCTTGCTCCCTTCCTCCGCCCCTCCCCCGCCTTCGCGCTTACAAGCGTTCGGGATTCTCCCACTATTTTATCTTCATACATGCTGACAAAAAGTATTTGCAAAGCCAATAGATATGTGTTTCATTTACTAACGCATGCAAATATAGGCATTGTGGACTATAAAATAGGGACCAGACATAGAAGGTACAAAAAAGGAAGACTGCACATGGTGTGTGAACATGTGCAACACATATATTAACCAGCAGAAAAGCTCAATGCGAAATTGCAAACCAGTAAACCGCCAGTTCTAAGCGCTATATAAATAACTCCGGCAATAGTAAACCACACTCAGCTTTTAATGTTTTTTTTTTTACCCGTGCACTCTGAAAACGTTAGTCCAGTAGGCCTAATTAACATACCTAAGAGTCAATGGCTACCGAGAGCAGGCATCTGTTACTTGCAGAGCACAAACTGCAGGCAAGATTGCTAGCATTTCCCGAGAGCCTCCAAACAGCTGGTGCGCCTCCATAAAACCGCAGACAGCAACCGGACATGCACACCTGCCCCCAGCCCTCAGGCTCTTCAACACAATCACAAATATTTGTAATTGAGGTTTCCTCAAATGTAAAACATTTGCAGCAAGCCGGATACAGCGCTGTATCAATAAAACACGTTCAAGGAGGCCAGCTGGGGGAAGCAAGGGGCTGGCGGCTAGTGGCGAAGGGAAACATTGAAAGCAGCTGACACTATCACGACCGGATCCTTTTTTTCTTCGTTTCTGTTTATTATCTCAAGTCATCTCCCTGAGGAGGGTACTGTATAGCCATCAGGACAAAACACAATACAAGATTTCTGCAAGCAGGGTCGCTCAGTGACTTCGCATCCTTGCGAGTTCTTATTTTTAATGCGTGCTTCTAAACATTCCGTCTTCTCAGTCAGAGAAGCATACTCAAAATAAGCACTGGCAAAGCCAATAGGCCGGACCTGTACTTTGTGTTCTAAAACATTAAAGAAAACCCTCAATTGTTTTCTGCATACAATGCATCTATGAAATAATGAATATAACGTGTGTGCGATGATTCTGTGTACTTTAAATAGTAAGATAGTCCATCGTGCTTTGTAATCAAGCACCCCACACACAGGAGGCGGATGATACAACAAACACCCAACAGCTTGAGGTGAGAGGGTCCTATTCATGTGGGTGGAGCCTAAGCCAACTCCATTAATGTATAGAAAAGGGACTCATAGATCATTAATTTTGGGAGGTTTTCTAGGGCAGCCTGTGTTATGTAACATAATTTCTGCAATGCCGATTAGTTTCGGTCATGTAACTTTTATAGTGTAGCCCATCTTACCACCTCAAGTTATGTGGAGGGCAGTGATTCACTATTTGTGTGAAACTATAAAATGTGCTGTTTTTAGGATGTTTGCCAGAGCTTCTTCTCATTATTACTGTGCAGTCTATATGACAGATTGAGATTTGACTCTTGTAATTAGAATATTTTTAAATTTTCATGGCTGGTCTTTGAATCGTGTCCTGAGTGAGTTTTCCTGTCTGAATTTTCCTTTATTTGCTTTAGGGCTCTCATGCTTTCGGACTCACACAGCCCAAGCAGTCCAATCAGCTTTTATTCGTAGAAAGTACCGACACATATCTTGCTTCCGACCAAACATCAAGACTGCTGACACACACATGAACGAACAGAGCCTTCTGACTACCAACTATCTGGGCATATGATTATATTACCAAGGACTATATTCACCACTTTTTTATGTATTCCAAATTGCACAGAGTCTTCTACTTTAAAGGATTTGGAATACACGTTCTCGCACATTCCACCAAAATGAATTATTCAAGTGCAAGTCACTGCATTTCGAGCATTGCTACCAATTGTTTGGCTCTGAAGCACACAGGAACATGTATGAATTGGTGAATGGTGTGTTGAACGGTGCAGCCATTACATATGCAGGAATGTGATTTGTAGTTTACTAATGAGCATCTCCAATGCTGGGCAGCATAGAGGCCTACTGTTGGACTTGGCCCTAATTGTGGTAGTGGTTTTAGGCCTCTGGCAACTTTAGCACTGTGGCCCAGTGTAAAGTGCATGCGCTCTGAGTGCATGTGGTGAGATTGGCCTGCCCTCCCATAGGAATGCATGGAGGATATGTGTGTCCATGGTAATTCCTGATGTGAGTGGAGTGCAGGGTCGAGTTTAGTATGTGCGGACTCGTGAGAATAAATGCTGCGCAGTGGTGTGCGCAGATTTATGGTGACTGGTGGAGAAGTGCCACTTCTAGACGTTGGCATTTCTGTGTACTGTGTGTCTGCCTGCCTGATGTGGAGTGCATGTCTGGCTTGTGATTGACAGGAGCTGAGAGGGCTGGGGAATTCCAGGAGCCAGGGTGAGTCTGCCCGGTGGTGCGTGGAGAGATCTGCATGTAGATGGGAGGGAGGAGTTGCACCTGGGACCTGAATAGGGCTGGGCCTTCCCTCCACAGTGCTGGCTCCACCTCCTGTGGCGCGTCTGATGTCCCTGGCATGTCCTGTGAATAGAGAGGGGAGCTGAGCAAAACAAAGTGCTCCTGAACCAGTTGTATCCGGTTATCCCCTTGCCCTACAGTTGTAGGCAAAGGAAAATGCTGTATAAAAGCAGGGGCTGTGAACCCATGTAAAATGTTCTGATTTGGATCCTGACAGGAGGGGGCTTACTGCTGGTGGGGCCCAGGAGGGACCGCCATGGGGGCTGCCTCCCTGCTGGAGGGCCCTGTGTGCTGGCCCCTGGGCCCTGCATTGCCCCCTTGATGCCTCAAGGACTCTTCTTTGGGACACTTTGTGCTTTGGCCTCTAGCGCCCTGTGAGCGCTTTGCTTTTATTTTCCTGAAAGCGCTATCCCTGGCGCTGTGCTCCCTACAGCTGGGGAGGAGCACTACGATCACCCTGGAGGGAATCCCCAGCGTTGGGATTCCCCCCGCATCGCGGCATTTTTATTGCTCCCTAGCGGGTGCCTACCCCGCATTCCTTTCATACCTCGCAGGTGCCCACCCTGCATCGTCGATGCCCTTCTAATTCATGCGCCCGTGCCCACCCCGCGACTTTGCTGTACCTTGATGGACGCGGGTGCCCACCCCGCTCCTATGGTTATTTTCACTCTCGAGGGAGCCTACCCCTCATTGCCGGAGAATCACCGCCACAGCCGATCAGGAAGTCAGGCAGAGATTGCCTGTGACCTGGGCGGGGCCTCACTGGAGTCCGGATGTCCCGCCCGCTGAGAAGAAGCCGCCCAGAGGGAGGAAAATGGCGCCTGCCTGTGCGGGGCTCCCATGGCTGAGGGAGAGCCCCGCAGGCGCCGACGAGTGCAGGTTGAAGGCGGAGGGGGCTCGAGGCACATTGCCGGTGCCTGCCCCCACCGCATGCAACCATCCAACCTCCCCTGCACAGAGCCGGTAAGTGAAGCCGGTGGGGGGGGGAGGGGACAGTAGAGTCGAGGCACCACGCCAGTGCTTCTCTTCAGGGCAGCCCGCTCGACAGAGGGCTGCCCCAACGGTTCATCCCTTATTTGCGGAGCCCCGGTAAGAGGGGGCTCCATGTTGCTTAATGCCCTTCGAGGCACCGTGCCAGTGCCCAATGTTGAGCGGCCCCGTCTGGCAGCGGGTCGCTCCACTGATCTTGGGGCATATTTTGCTTAGAGCCCGTGCGCTCCAGCCTGGGCCATATTTTTGTTGGAAAGGGCACCATGGTTGTTTCCAGAGCGGACCCGCCATTGCGGGCTGCTCCAACATGGTCCCATTTGTTTTAGAGTCCTGGTTAGCAGAGATTCCACGGCACAGAGAGTGCCAGTGCTCATCTTTCTTTGGGGGCAGTTTTGGTTTGAGACCCCAGAGAGGAGCTCCATCCGAGGGGTCCGTGCCTCCCCGCCTTGCATTGACTTCAGCTGCCCAGCTTACAGAGGGCAGCTGGCACGCTTAGGGGGCATGATTATTTCCAGAGCCCCATGTGGCTCCAACGAAGGGGGCCTAATGTATTTCAAGGGCCATTGAGAGCCCATGCCTTGTGTGAATGTTTACAGCTGTCCAGCAAGTAGTGGGCAGCTGCAACGTTTAGGTGCACAGTTCCTTGGGGGCATGTCTTGTGAAGTTAGGAGTGAGATGCATTCCTTTGCCCCATACTTTCCCAGCTGCCCAGCAAGCAGTGGGCAGCTGCTACATTTAGGTTTGCGCAGTAGCGCACCCTTGACTTTCGGTGCACTGACATTCTGGACACAGGGCATTTGGGCCTCTTTGGGATGGCCAGTTGGCCAGGGTGATTGTTAGGTTTATAGGGCGCCAGGCCCTACTGTTATTTTGGGTGCTAGGAAATGTGATTCATGTAGAATGATTTACGCACCTGTGTTGATACCTCTAAATGTGTTTTATGATTATGAGGTTGGTTTACATATTATGGTTTATGCTAGTGAGATTTATTTCCTAATGTAGTTATACTTAGGAGGTCAGGGTCTAATGCGTTTAGACTTGTGAGATGATGGCCTCATGTGTTTATGATGGTGAGGTTGGCGCAGAATGTTATTCACGCCTGATGTGATACTGTGCATAATGTAGTTTATGTTACAGGCTGATGCTCAGTACAGTGGTTACCAGTAGTTACTGGTTGTGTTCTATGATTATGATATGTTCTGCTTTTACTAAGTTCACTTTGTGATGGTTCTGACAGTGGTCCAGGTGGCCCTGTCATGAGTAAATAATCCCTTGTAAATATGACCTAGTGCCAGGTGGCACCATGTATAATATGTGCTTACTATTCTAATGTGTTATGATAATACAAAGGCTATATTTGATATAACCTTGTGTGGAGTTCCTTTTGTGGTGTGCCTGGGATGTTGTTGCTGTGTGCGTGCGCAAATGCTTTACCCATTGCCTCTGGGATAAGCCTGACTGCTCGTGCCAAGCTACCAAGGGGGTGAGCCTTAGCCAACTAGAAATCCCATTTCTAACACCTACCATATAAGCTGTATGCAGTACAGGACGTGCAGAGAAGCTGTGCAGGCTGGTTGGTGCATAGAGCTATACTCTGCACAAGAATTAGAGGTGCCCCGTAACTGTAGTGCAGCAAGCAGTAGGCAGAACTAGGTTAGAAAGAGTATGTGATACCTACCTACGTTTCATATGGAGCTGCTTTCTTTCTTTGTGCACACACATACAAACCAGGACCCCACACCCTCCAAAGCATTACATGAAAGGAGAAACATGGCCTGCAGTTCTTTTAAGAACACTAGAACAAATACATTATTCTTTACTGTAGCACTACATGTTCAAAATCAGCTATTCGACTACCTACTTACTCTTCTGTGTCTATCAATCCCCTCTGCAGAGTTCCACACACACAACAACGTGTTTGTGCTCATATTAAGTACTACGTGATATACGACATTGATAAACAAATTATACAGTAGTGGGAATCCTGTACTCCCCAAAGCATAAAAGCACAAATAAATAAAACATTTCACAAAGTAACACCAGTTTCCTAAGAACATATTAAAACACCCTAACAGGTCAAAGAATGGGACATTAAAACATGCTCCAGAGATCACATACGGCATCAGAAGTAAGCTACATTTGAACACTGTATTATCAATTACCTAGCGGGTTGGTCAACAGAGATGCAATGCAAAACAAATCAAGAGGAGCCAAGTGCAGGGGTGTGAAGTCAAACTAATAAAGCTAAAATGCAAAGACACATACTTTGGGGTTTATCCAATATTGATGTCATCAATGTCTGATTTATCAACCAGCAGCACTTCCAGAAAGCATTAGTCACAGAACAGTGGTGATACTCCCCCTTGTGGTGTCTAGCTCAGAGAGGTACTTTTTACCATCTACATTAGACTGTTATAAGTAAGGAGGCGGGGGTGACTGTTATTTGGAAAAATATGTTTTTGTAGAAACAAGCGACGCAGTGTCGCAAAGGATCATACTTTAGGTGGCTAATCAATGTTCTTGCTTGCTAGTTAGGTCTCGCAGAGTCAGTGCGCATGCGCCGCTCGGAGAGACATTTAGTAGGTGAGTTTTCAAAGTGCTGCTGGCTGGCCTAGCACTTGCGTTCACGCGAGCGTGCACGCGCGAACCTCCAGCCTTCAGCGCCTTCTGTCTTTCCTCTCGCTTGCTCCCTGCCTCCGCCCCTCCCCCACCTTTGCACTTACAAGCGTTCGGGATTCTCCCAGTGGGTGCATCTCCGTCAGGCAATATTACGCCAACCTTAAATTTCTCTTCCGTCGCCTCCTCTTTATGATTTTGGCTTTCCCCCTCCCTTCTCACGTTAGAAGCCCTCCCCCATCCTCCGAGCAGAAGATCAGCTGTGGATTTCTCAGTACACAGCAGAAGGCAGACGCCAAGTCTCTTCCATACACAAGGTAGTGGTGGATAATGAGTCGCACAATCACATGAGCGATTTGAATCAGATAATGGGGCAGTTCAATACAATAGGTATATCCAACTGTGAGACACTCTATAAGGAAGGTGCCAATCGAGGTCAGGTATCTCACTACCAAGGATATCGATTAAACAGGTCACACATGGCCCGTAATAGAAGCAAAAAGGAAGACCCCGGCACTCTTCAACTAATTTATAAACAATACACATTCGTTAGAAATTAATCACATACGCAGTATGTTCCAAGTCATAGAGAGAAGAACCAATTCACATGAGGAATATCAGGAAACAAACAAATGTATGCTGTGAGTTTAGTTTAATGATTTTTAAACACAAAGCACTTCATCTAGCATATTGCATCATATATCGGACAAAACATCGGACAGAGAAGAATATCTTCTTCGTTAGTATGTATGTCCCAAATCTTGCAGTTCTTGTAAATGCTAAGGTTTGACACGTAGAGTATTCTCTCTGAAACAGCCAACGCGCGTTTCGTCACCACCGTGACTTCCTCAAGGCTTCAGTTATGATGGTTGCATAAATGTTAGCAATGGCTATAGTAGGCCCGATCCCCTAGATATCTCCGAGGTCCCCAGAAAGTAACTCGATGAATCCAGATATTCACTTTCTCTTAGGGTTGCAAAAATCGTAGCTTTGTTTAACTTCAAGTATGAGGTAGAGCGTGTTGTGTTGTAATGGGGCCATTTAAGACCTCCAAAATCCTGTTGAGTATAGAGATCCAGTAAACCAAACGTGGTATAGTGCGGTTTGGCAAAGAACATTAGAGTTTAAGAACACAGGTTCTTAGATCCAGAAGTGATAGATGTCTCTTGTCATTTGAGCCAAGTTAAAATACATGCAGTCACCAGCAAGCTACATAGGCTCTGCTATTCTTCAAATATCCCGTAAATTCTGCTAAGGAGCCATGATAAGGTCCTTCGGTCTTGGAAAGTTGTCGTCCTAGGAATCCTCCCGTCCTGCAGGACGGCTACGGACGGGAGGATTCCTAGGACGACAACTTTCCAAGACCGAAGGACCTTATCATGGCTCCTTAGCAGAATTTACGGGATATTTGAAGAATAGCAGAGCCTATGTAGCTTGCTGGTGACTGCATGTATTTTAACTTGGCTCAAATGACAAGAGACATCTATCACTTCTGGATCTAAGAACCTGTGTTCTTAAACTCTAATGTTCTTTGCCAAACCGCACTATACCACGTTTGGTTTACTGGATCTCTATACTCAACAGGATTTTGGAGGTCTTAAACGGCCCCATTACAACACAACACGCTCTACCTCATACTTGAAGTTAAACAAAGCTACGATTTTTGCAACCCTAAGAGATAGTGAATATCTGGATTCATTGAGTTACTTTCTGGGGACCTCGGAGATATCTAGGGGATCGGGCCTACTATAGCCATTGCTAACATTTATGCAACCATCATAACTGAAGCCTTGAGGAAGTCACGGTGGTGACGAAACGCGCGTTGGCTGTTTCAGAGAGAATACTCTACGTGTCAAACCTTAGCATTTACAAGAACTGCAAGATTTGGGACATACATACTAACGAAGAAGATATTCTTCTCTGTCCGATGTTTTGTCCGATATATGATGCAATATGCTAGATGAAGTGCTTTGTGTTTAAAAATCATTAAACTAAACTCACAGCATACATTTGTTTGTTTCCTGATATTCCTCATGTGAATTGGTTCTTCTCTCTATGACTTGGAACATACTGCGTATGTGATTAATTTCTAACGAATGTGTATTGTTTATAAATTAGTTGAAGAGTGCCGGGGTCTTCCTTTTTGCCAAGTCTCTTCCGTCGCCGCCTCTGTAGTCTTCAGTTCTTCAGGGGTTCAGTGACGTCAGAAGGTATGTTTTAGGGCTTGCTTGAACGATAGGAGAGTGGTGATAGCCCACACGCTGGTGGAGGCCTTTGCAGGATGACGCCTATCTCTACGAGGTGCCCATGTGGCTTCACGGTTAGAATGTCGCTCTCAAGTTGTGAGCCGGCGTGTATTTTACTAGCATTTATGAGATGTATGTTGCTGCAGCGCATTGGGTCTTCTTGGATACCAAGGTGAGATGTTTGTGATAAGTTCCATGCTCTTTATAAAAGTCCTCCTCCTATGAAACATTGGTTAGATGTGAGCTCCTGTCTGCCCCGGTTACTGTTTAAAATGTATGTACAATTACTTCATAATCTCTTACAGAGCCTGGGGATTCAGATGTTTGGTAACGTAAACAAAATATTCGGTTTATGAAAACAAAAGCATATTTGAGACAATTTATATTTAAATGATGCTAATTTGTCTCATCTGAAAGACTTCTAATTGTGTCATCCAACAAGTTAAGCTTTGTCCAAGCTCCACAACATATAGAGGATGCTGGTAATTCATCCGTGCAACTGTTCTGAAGCTATGCTTTACTAGGAGAGCTTTGCGTTCACCGCCTTCAGTAAGTTACCGGGGCCTTATTTCCAACCCTTTGCTTAACATTGGGTGACTTTGTCACTCTCATTTGCTTGCTTCTTATTCAGTGGCTTGCCTTATCCATCGTGTTTTGACCCTCTCCAGGAGCATTGCCTCTTTAGCATCCTTTTGCTTGAATGACTTAGATTCTTCCACTGCTCAATTATTTACTTTCTACTCTCCATGAGTGTGCACGTGTATTATATCCCTCTCCTTTGTGTATTTCTCCCCATGTCCCTGCAGGCTCCAGGTAGCTTTCTTCCTCGTGTGCTGCTCTCTTGAGTGCTTCTGTCCCCGTGCTCGATGTTGATCTCCCTCTCGTATACTGCTTTTATCCTTCTTCACTCTCCTGTCTGTATTTTTTGTAGCTTCTCCCCCTCCCCATCCACTCATCCGTTGCTTCCCCACCCCTTGTGGGCATTGACATTTTCTTTTACTTTTTCGTTTTTCTTTTTGAAGTCCTGGCAGCTGTTATTTGCTTCTGGGCTCCCCACTACAAAAAAACTAAACCAAAGGTGTTTTCTTTTCAGTTT
The DNA here is from genome assembly GCF_964204655.1 of Triturus cristatus. Taxonomy (NCBI): domain Eukaryota; kingdom Metazoa; phylum Chordata; class Amphibia; order Caudata; family Salamandridae; genus Triturus; species Triturus cristatus. The sequence continues at coordinate 458,249,137 of NC_140590.1, read as the reverse complement.
TTTTTTTCCAGTTTACTGAAGTTGCATCCACTATCTTATATTGGTCAATTAAAGGAATAGAAAATGTTGCATTTGTCAGTAGATAGGTATGCACAAGCTTGATGATGCATGTGCAGAAAAAACAGAATGATGCGACCGGAAATAAAGGCCATGCAATCCCGCCTTTGTTTTTTTTGGTTGTTTTACAACACTGTCGGAGCCAGTAGGTCCAAATGTTGAGCTACTGATTTTGCCAAAGCTTGTTTCTGTTTAATTCAACAACTTCCTGAGAGTTTGTGTTTTCTTGCTCTCTCCCTCGTGTCAGTGCATGCTTTCACCGGGCACACACACCACCAGCCGTCAGTGCACGCTTCCACCGGGTCCACAACACCAGCCGTCAGTGCATGCTTTCACGAGGCACACACACACCACCAGCAGTCAGTGCACGCTTTCACCAGGCACACACACCACCAGCTGTCAGTGCACGCTTTCACCAGGCACACACATATGCCCATTCAGTGCTTGTTAATAGCACTTCTCATCTGATGCAGCCTGCTTCTAAGCGTCCCAGCACTGGATCACCAGAGTCAAGCAGTGCTTGATTTAATGAACGGTACTGTAGGTAGGATTGACAGGGTGTAGAAGTTGCCAAGCAGTAGCGGTGCATCAGATTCGTCGGACTCTACTGCTGTAGCGCCTTCATAGGTAGTGTACTGCTGTGAGCTAGCTGCCTCACAATCAATGGAACTGGTGACCAGTATGTTCCACACTAACGTCCGCTGCATTAACCCACTGAGCTTTCTGGTATTTTAATCTGTGTCCTGCAGGAGTCACAAGATTTCTGCAGTAGGTGCACGTACCTACCTAGTTGTGTGGCTCAGTTTAGAACCAGTGACCAGCAGGCTACACATGTCACTATATTGACCATCTGCGTCTTTGTGCAAGAGTGGGAACCAGTGACCTGCAGATAACACCCCTGATACTTACCAGGAGCAGGACCCCTTCACCCATGTGGTGCTCACTAATCCTACCTCCTTAGTCTTCTTCTTGCATTCTTTCCGCTCTGTTTCTCTGTGTTCCCTTTGGTCTGTATTTACTGTTTCCTTTCATCTTAAACTTTTTATTTCCGCCTTTCTCTTCTCTTCTGCCCACCTTTCTTATTTATTTATTCTTACACTTGAACTCTTTTAATCTCCTTTCCGTTTTCCTGCCGTTACTGCCCATTGTCAGTTTTTCTTTTTTCTTTTCTCATCCTCTGTTCTTATTAATCTATGCGTTCTCTCCTTCCTTCTTTGCCCTGCTCTTTATTTTCCCTCCTTATTTTCAATGGTGATGACGGTGCTCTAAATTGGATACAAATAATGGGGTGGTCTATAAAAGAGTAAAGAAGGGGTAAAATTGCACTGCTTCCTATGTTACTCGGTTTTTGCATAACGCACTTCTGGCACTGTTATGGCCTCGTAGCGCAAGTAACTGCTGCCTCTTGCTATAGCTCCATAGTGCCCTCAAAACCTGACATCTGTTAATTCTCCCCTAATATCCGTCCGTTGCTCAAATTATAATTCACATACTATTTCCCAACCTCTACCCTCCTGTTATTTATATCCTCCCCCATCCAAAACAACAACGCAAACCTATAACAACCATTAGAACAGGCAAAAAAAAGTTGCTAATATTCCAAAAAAACACTGAACATTTTTTATATGATTTTTTTTTAATTAGGTAATTCACTTAGACATCATCTAATCTTAACTATAGAGAGAGTAACAAAATGCTTTTAACACTTTTTCTTATAACTTTGCAATGTGCTGCACACACCACACTACTCTAGAGCTAAAACTCATTAGCTAAGCCAACAGCTCTGACTAAACACTTATAAGGTTCCAAAGGCGAGACCTATTGGCTTTTTAATGTTAAGTGTAAGCGAACTTACTGCATCGCCTCATCTGAGTACCCCACGCCGACCCTAATTGCAGACACGTGGGGGCAATGTACTCTATCCGACCCACTCCATTGTTATCTGCAAAAACCTGCTCCCGCGCCGCCTGGTTCCCCGCCTTACCCTTGTAACTAAACCCTTTGCTGCCCCTCCCTAAGCCACCGAAACGAGGGCTCCCATGCCCCTCCACTCTCACCACTCCCACTCACGTGCTTTGTCTCCCTCTAACCCGCCTCCAACATTAACAAGCATTGGCATAGCCAATAGTTCTTGCTTTTGGGACCTTATAAGTATTTAGTTATGCAGCACAATATCATTGGTGCAACAAGATCAACTGTTGCATGGCTAAACACTTATAAGGTCCCAAAGGCGAGACCTATTGGCTATGCCAATGCTTGTTTAGAAAGTGTCAGGTTTATTGCAAGTTCATTGATTTTGCTTTTTCTCCAGCGGAGGGCATTGTAAGTTATTCCGCTTCCACAGGGTTGAACAAGTAGTTCCATACTAGGGGCTTTGTGTGGGCAAGGTTTGTGAAAAGAAAGGCTTCTATGCGCACAGAGTATGGTTCACTGTTCCTTGAGTATTTTCTCTTCAACTGCACATTGTTCGTCTTTGTCTACAGAAAGGGGCTGCGGTAAGCAACTTTACAACTAGACGTTAGTGTTTGGCAGGCCGTAAAGTTGCTGGCATCAATCGATGCACAAACAACATTATATCATATGATATACTGGAATAAAACCTGCATATGCTTCTGAGTCACATTTCAGTGCTGCCAACTTTTCAAGCAATTATCAAAGGCGTCTAGAGGCCGAGTAATGATTTTGACTCAGACTTAATTTCATTGATGTTCTGCTCAAGCGATCACGTTACTTTTCAACCTACAGCCTCTTACAATTTGTGATATAAGTGGAAATGCCATCACCTTATAGTGGAGAATTATAAGCAATTGTCATTTCTGAATATACCAATTTCCATACCCTGCAAACAATATTTTTTCCAGCAGATGTTGACATGCATTTGCTTTCGAAATGTTTCCTGTGCTTGAAGCTGTTTTTGTATATGGAAAATATCAAATATGTTGTGTTATGTTGTTTACATTTGACATAGCAGGAGCAGCTGACTCCTACCGAAGTATCCCGGTGCTAAGGCCGAATTTCCAGAGGACTAATAGCAGACACCTCTAAAAGAAGAATTGGAATAAAATAACCAGGTTTTGGCACTTTTAAAAAGTAACAATGTTTGGCAGGAACGAATCAGAAGGGGCGGCTTAAAGTGGGACATGGTAAGAAGAGGAGCGACCACCGTTTTGAGTTGTCCGAATTCGGGGGGAGCGGCAGGTGCAATATCCGATGATCGAAGGATTCTAGTGGGGAGTAGAGGTTCATTCTAGAAGCAAGGAAGACTGGGCTAGTCCATACAGGGCTTTATGTGCAAGAGAGGGGGGCTTAAAAATACAGCGTTTTCTGACCGGAAGCCAATGTAGCGCCCTCAGCACCAGACCTGAACGAGACCCCACTGGCAGCAGGTGACACATCAAGCGCAGCCGCGTTCTGCGCCACCTGCAGTGGAGACAAGAGAGACTCATTCCTGGCAACCATAATCCAAGTGACTGCTTATGAGAGCCTGTATCAAAGCGGAAGCCAGGAAAAAGCCTTCCTGAGAAAAAATTAAGTGAAAATATGGTAGGCATTCTATTCTATGTATGTGCAAAGGCCTGGAAACATCCGACCCTACGCATCTGGTTTAATACATTTCTCACAGATGCAATAACATATTTTACGACAACTTGTTTAGAATCATGTATTTCTTATTTCATCTCAATATTATAATTTATATTGAAAACATTAGTCAATGAAGATAACAAACAATAAGTACAATAGCTTTGTGCCATGTGTTGTTAACAAAAAAATTCAAATGTGACCCAATGCGTTCCATACTAGGTAGCATTCTATTCTTGCCATCTGGAGCCAAGGAAGGCTTACTCAGTATGTGTTCATGGAAACATGAACACTGGGTTTTCATCAACACTTCTAAATGAATAGCAGTGCGCAGAAAGGCTAGGAACATTATGTGGCAGCTCAAAAATGATAGGACCCTGCCCAAAATCTTCTCTTTGTCATAATTTATCATTAGTGACTCATCAAGGGCCTATGACGTTTTAGCAAGTTTATGTAAAAAGTATGTTTTAAAATGCCTTATTTTCACCCACTTTCTCAATCATTTCTCAAGAGAGTTGAACCCCCTTGAGCCTTACTAGATGAATTTGGTATTGCTTTGTTTGCACTCTTACTGAACTTCCTGGAAAGTGTTACAGCTCAAATCAACACTACAAAAGCGCAACAGGGGAGGTTGGGTCTTGAGAAAATCAGAAAAACCAAGCTGTCCAGTAATCGTCCTTCTTTAGGACGAATTCCCTTACCCCCTAGAGGTGGGATACTTCATCATTGGGAATCTCCTTACACCATGACAGCTGATCACGGTGTGGGCTACAACTCCTCTCATGGACGTCATTTGGGAGTAGTCAGGGGTCACAGTTGTGACCTCTAGCTTGCTCCCTGCTACTCCTGGCACTTGCTATATGACCCCAGGCCTCCGAGTGGGTAAACAGTTTGCCTCAGAGGCCAGGGGTCTCAAAGGAAGTGCCAGGAGTAGCTGGGAGCAAGCTGTGACCTGACTACTTCTAAATTACGCCCATAACTCCTCTCTGAGAAGGGGAAGCTCTTTGGATAGTTTAAGAGAGTTGGTAGAAACCCTACGGTGAGCTCACCATGATGAAGCATACCACCTCTGGTGGTGAGGGAGTTTGTCCTAAAGAAAGAACATCCCTGGACAGCTAGGTTTTTTAGGTCTCGCTGAGCCAAAGGCTCGAAGAGACATTTTGTATGTGGGATTTTCAAAGTGCTACCCACAGTCTTTTGGCTGGCCTAAACCTTGAGTGCACGATCACATGCACGTGCACAGCTGCTCCCACTCCCCCCTCCCTTCTCTATAGCTTTCTTTCACTTTAGCCGCCTTGACCCTTGCATTCCCCCCTCCCTTCTCACCCAGCCCTTTGATGCTCTGCTCGATTACTTTCACTTTCGCCACTTTGATGTTTGATTTTTATTGCCTTTGTTTATGTGACGGAGATCCATTGCATTTGGCAGAACATTTCTGGGGCCGTATTGCATGAAATACACCAGGTGGCGCTAACGTGTTTTACAGAGCACCATACAGCATTTTGTTCTGCGTTAAAAAAAAAAAGACGCTTTAGGAGCGGAAATGAGCTATCCCTTTTACTTGTATTAAAATGTATTTTTAAAGGTGTCTCAAAGGATCCTGAACATAGTTTATACTAGCATGCTCCAATACTGTCCGTATTTCACTCATGATTGCACTGGCCTTCCAGGTCCTAAGACTCAGACTCATGATTTTACTGTTATTTCAAAACCAATCTAACATTTGTTTTAGGTATTACCTTAGTAAAGCATACCTATGTGATCTTACTCTCCTTGGAGGGCTTCAGCCCCACTCCCCTCACGTCGTGTGTGGCAACCCAGGCTGAGTTTCCAGCACCAAAGTCGGCAGTTTAGCCGACGGACCACATCCTCTTCCCCAAGAAACTTAAAGAACCCCAAATCATAACTAAACAAATCATTTAATATCGCCGTGCCTCAAAATGAATGGGTCTGTAATGCAACTGATGCCCATGTAAAGCGCTGTTATACCTTCGGGTCGCGTTCGCGCTATATAAAACTTCAACAGCAAAAAAACTCGGAAAAAATGAAAACCATCCGAAGCAGTGCTTCCAGTATTTTAAACGAATCATTTCGAAACCACGAGGGGCTTTCGAGGCTCTTCCTCCGGAGGGGTGTAGACGAGTATGCACATAAGAAACATATTGCCCGTTAACATGTCTAAATAGGGGTGTAAGTGGGTACGAACAGTAAGGGACAGTGCAGATGACTTCGAGCCAGGCGCGCAACGCACATTGGGATCAAAGGGCTTCAGCCCCACTCCCCTCACGTCGTGTGTGGCAACCCAGGCTGAGTTTCCAGCACCAAATTCGGCAGTTTAGCCGACTGACCACATCCTCTTTCCCAAGAAACTTAACGAACCCCAAATCATAACTAAACAAATCATTTAATATCACCGCGCCTCAAAATGAATGGGTCTGTAATGCAACTGGTGCCCATGTAAAGCGCTGTTATACCTTCGGGTCGCGTTCGCGCTATATAATACTTCAACAGCAAAAAAACACGGAAAAAATGAAAACGATCCGAAGCAGTGCTTCCAGTATTTTAAACGATTAATTTCGAAACCACGAGGGGCTTTCGTGGCTCTTCCTCAGGGGGGGGTGTAGACGAGTATGCACATAAGAAACATATTGCCCGTTAACATGTCTAAATAGGGGTGTGGGTGGGTACGAACAGTAAGGGACAGTGCAGATGACTTCGAGCCAGGCGCGCAACGCACATTGGGATCAAAGGGCTTCAGCCCCACTCCCCTCACGTCGTGTGTGGCAACCCAGGCTGAGTCGGCTTCCTGGGCACCCGAGTACTTCACAGGTCTTTAAAAGACCATTTGCTTGTGAATGAGCCTTTGCTGTTTTTCACCCCTTCTCAGAGCCCCTGCATCTCCACTCTTAACTACTGCTGGAAGAGTCAGCCCCCCACCAGAAATTTTTTCTTAGCCCCCTCGAAATTTGGCTCTAGTTGCGCCCCTGCTACGAGTGTATCTAAAGGGTGATGTGACCAAGCGTGCACCACTGAGCGCCGCTCCTCTAGATGTGTGCACGAGGGTGCTGCTGCTCTCATGTCTGTGTAAACAAGTCTGGTGCCCGCCCAGCGCGGGCTCAACAACCGTCCTTTGTGGAGGATGCCGAAGCCACCCGAGTCTGCGCACATCAGTAGTCCAAGTGTGTGTGTGTGGGGAGGGAGGGGTCTGATGGGCACGACGTGCCCATAATTGTAACAAGCATTGGCATAGCCAATAGGTCTCGCTTTTTTGGACCTTATAAGTATTTAGTTTTGCTGCACAATATCTTTTGCGCAACACCATCAGCTGTTTAATGGCTAAACCTTGTACCTTATAGGTGTTTAGCCATGCAACAGTTGATGTTGTTGCACCAACGATAATGTGCTGCATAACTAAATACTTATAAGGTCCCAAAAGCGAGACCTATTGGCAATGCCAATGCTTATGTTCTTTCCTCTCCCTCCCCTCCAGGAGCTGTGCATTAGCCCCATCTGGTACTGTGCACGGCTGCTGGCTGAGGAGTTCGAAGTCTCCCCTTGTTGGTTTGGGATTGAGGCCAAAATGTTTCCTTCTACTAGAAGAATGTCCCCTATAAATGTGTATTTTAATGTACTATATTGTATAAATACAGCACAAGAACGTCTTTTGCATTGTTATACGCATTTATTCATATAAACGTTTGTTAATGTGCATATAAAAGTGATATCCACGTTGGTGAAATGAGACAGTTAACGCTGAAAAACAAAAATGACGAAATTGTGTTGTTGATGGTATATTGATTTTGAGTTTGCATTCTTATTCTTTTGCGCGTCTGACAATGCATCCTTTCTGTGATGTTGCTTACTGTGGTATACACCCCAGTGGCCTTGTTTGCAAACCAGGCCTAACAACTGTTTTCTATAGCTGGCAGAGACGTTTCAAAACATGGGCAATGTGGGCTCTGGCCCTGGGCCCCAGCCTTTCAGCCCCCCCCCCAGATACAGCTCTGTTCTGCAGTTTCTCACCCAGAAGACCTTTAATCATTCTTAAACAGATTGTTTTAAATACCGTTTTACTTGAATTTATCTTTTAATGTGGGTGATGTGTAGAGTCTGTTTCAGATATTTTGCAGAGAAATGTTGTGTTACTGTTTTATGCCACATCCATTAAAAACACGCATTTGCAATGCATTAGGTCTCGCATTTACACGAGTTTGAGCGATTGACATTGCAAATAACAATGCCTATTGCCATTGTCATTTACAATGCCAATAGCTTTAACTCGTGTAACTGCGAGACCTATTGCATTGCAAATGCTTGTCTTACTTTTCTAAAGGCCCAGTATTATCTTATTTGTGTTTGAAGCATTAGTGGCTATGATTCACTAGTACCTTTCTGCCACAATTTCAAATCATCTACCTGTGTGCTCTCACAGTGGGACTGAGATCCTGCTTTATTCAAGCTTTTTTAACACAAAACCTAGTCTGCCTCTTCCCTCCTCCTCTTGCACACTCAAGAGGTCCGAGCAGTCACCAGCAGGCAGGGTCACCTGTTTAACTGTAAGAACATCTACTCGTGATGCTATCCAGAACTGTTTAAAATTGTGTATATTTGTGACCGAGAAACTAAAGAGTGAATTAAACTGACGTACTCCATTCATGCTCAGACATGCAGTTTATGAGATGTTGCCCTCATTACACATGCTGTTCCCAGTGATTCAGTTTTTCCACTGATATATTATTGCCTTCTACTTCACGTTTGTTGATTTGGAATGTGGGATAACACGGTAATACCATCCATCTTCTCCTGTTTTAAGCTGCAGAACACAGAATATTGTACAGTCTCACTAAGTTTGGGCAGGGAAAGGTCAAATCTCAATTACCATATATCCTGTATCGAGGGCCTTTGTGTTTTATGATTTTCCAAACCATTCAAATACTTTCCATTTACAAGCTTGGGAAACTGCGCGTTTTTGTATAGCATTTCATTGCGGGTTTAGAAGAACCATATGATTGATTTATTGATTGATTTGCAACTGACTTCAAAGCTTAGTTCTCTAAATTATTAAGAAAAATCTAGTTTGGATTTGATAGATGCTCCTCCATTTAGGTTGACTTTAGGTATGCTCTTCTTAACCTTAAATAATCCTTTCATTGATTAAGCTTCCAGAATAGTTCAATTAAATTCATATTATTGTTAGAGTAGCTATATGATTTCATCTCCATCAAGAGAAAATTGTCCAAGATACTTGCAGGAGGGTGTATTTAGTCAACCATTAGTGTTGTTCTGACAAAAAAAAAGGTCAGTATATTGCCTTTGCACAAATGTTATGATTGTAAGATAAATCTAGAATAAAGTAAACAAATTCTTTGAAGTAGAGTGTCTGTACTTACATACAGAGTCATAAACTGAATATTTCAGACAACGTCTAGATGGAAATTTGGCCAATGGTTTTATTATGTCTTCACCATCTCCAGTCTTGTCATCATTATTCTCTGTACCCAAAACGGGGAAGAAGTGAGAACAGGTTGCGATTACAGAAGCCTTTATAGAGTTACTATGAATAATAATTACCTCTTGTATTCATTATATTTTTTATTTGACCAGTGCAGAAAGGCTTATATATACATACAACTGGATGTAAATGGAGCTTACTCTATAGTCAGGGTGTGACAGGTTATACTTTTTTATTCTTATTCGTGTACAGCATTTCAGTATTTTCTTATGAGGTATTGAAGTTGTTTTTTAATATTTTCTGCACTGTCTTGTCAGATGATATGTTGACCTACTGTGACACCTGGAAAACTCATGTCACATGTTAAGGCAGCGTTGCATCAAATGGCGTTAAAATGGAAAAGTGTCTATTTTAGATCACTACAGTGGAGATTTTAGGATATTTCATTACATCTTATGGCATTACGATGAATGAAAGAAAACTTTGAGTTAATGCCATTTAGTGTTTTAGGAATTTTTGCAATTTTTAGAGAAGGTTTAGTCACCATTTTCTGAATGAATTGTAAGTTACATTGTTAAGCTACCATGAAAAAGAGTAGCCTTTGTTTGGTCATTGAAGCATATCAAGCATTTTTGGTTTTAGGAAGAGTGTTTTTCCAGTGCCCCAATTATGAAATACCTTAATGGAGAATGTCATTTCACTGGTGAGAAAGATGTTGGATCATCCAGTAGATTATTTTCCCAAGACTAATTTGAGGTAGATATAATCCTGAACTGTGTACAAGTGTAATAGAGATGATAGAGAATGAGAAGTGTTTATTAAAACAATATATGTTTTTATTGATTTACAGTATCCAGTCACATCCCTGAAGAGAGTCCCCATAAATTGAGTAGGATTTGAAACGAGTTGGCACTTTTAACCAACAGAGGAAGAATTTAAATAAGAATGTGTAGCAATTTAGGGAAATATATATATTGAATGCTGTAACCCTTTGTTACCTGAAATGTAGTTTACCCCTGTTGAGTGGTAACCTCAGTGCTTCTTGAAAATTTGATCCGTGGGTTACCTTTTTTTTCTGTTTTTGGACTGAAAACCATCTACAATTTTTGTTGTTGTTATTTGTTATTTGTCACTATGTCTTAATTTTGTTTGGTTTGATGTAATGTGAACGTTATGTGTATCTGAATTTTGCCTTGAGGATTCATAAACTGAAAATGATTGAAAATGAATAATTTAATGTAATAGACCGACTGATTTGTGAATTTAGTCTGAGTCTGCCTAAAAGTTAGCAGCCTACAAATGGTCAGCTGGATGTGTTGACTTTTAAGCACTAAAAGTGGCATTTCTAAAATAGTAATAAAAAAGCCACCTACACCAATAAGCATGATTCATTACCAGTATTCCAAACATACCAAACATGGCAACACTACTCCTTTCAGACCAAAAATTGCCACTTACAAAAATATAAAAGGGAATGCCCACTGCTAACCTATGAGAGAAGCAGCACTGCCTGTACTGAAAAACCAAATAGTATTTGTCACTACCAGAACATGCCACACAATGAAGGCACATGTCCTACTCTTTATCTAGACAGCACCCTGCCCACAGGGCTACCTAGGCCCTACCTTAGGGGTGACCTATATGCAGTAAAAGGGGAGGTTCAGGCTTGGCAAGCAACTTTAAATGCCAAGTCACTGTGGCAGTAAACTGCACATGCAGGCCCTGCAGTGGCAGGCCTGACACAGGTTTGATAGGCTTCTTCTGTGGGTGGCGCGAGCAGTGCCGTAGGCCCACTAGTAGCATTTAATTTACTAGCTCTGGGTATATGGGATACCACTGTACAAGGGACTTACAGGCACATTAAATATGCCGAGCAAGTGTAAGCCAATCATACCAAGTTTAAAGCAGATAGCATACGGACTTTCGCACTGAATAGCAGTGGCAAAGTGCACAGTGTCCCAACAAAAACAGTCCAGAGAAGATATAGGCATAGCACTGCAAAAAGGACCAGGTCCAACATATAGCATCACCTATGTGGAACATTTGGCCATTAAGAGAATGGAGACAAACATACCATAGAGCTATTTATAGATCATTGAAATGTGCAGTTCCTGAAATTTTGTATGTATGGTCATCATCCTTGTATATTTTCTTTGGATCAGTTTTTGTCAACTCCATTTCCTTCTATACAATAACATTTAACTGATATCCATTAGTCTGTACAAGAGGCCTTAAGACAGTTAAAGATGCTTTTATGCTGATCCAAAAATAAACTCTTCAGCTCAGGCTTCCCACAGTCTTCTGTGATCACCTGGGTCCTGGGTCAAAAAGGGGTCTATGAGAACAATTCTAGTTTCTGATGCCAGCGGGATTCAGAAGTCCTTGAGTCCCAGGGTGAGTCTTCTTCTTCCAGCAAAACTCATGATTCAGGATTCATGAGGTTTTTTCCAGCAGTGTGTTCTTTTTCAGATGGAGTCTCACCATGTCTAAAAATGTTCTCAGGAGTTAGTAGCTGATTGCCAGATTGATCCTGTGCCCTCATCAGTGTTTGGATAAATCCTACCTCGAAGTCCAAACTATTTTCTAGCAGTACCTTACCTTGTTTGCAGCACTTCCTCTTTGCTAACTGTAAAATTACTCAATAAGACCCTGTTTCAAGATTGCAGAACCCTGTTGCGACTAGCCTAGTCATCTCTTTTGTTCCTTAACCCCTCCCCTATTTTGATGAGTTCCCCAACCAAGCATGTACATTCCAGCTCTAGATGTGTGATGAATGACAGAACTGGATTTAAGCCAGTTATGGCTCAGGTAGTCTAAAGTACATTTAAATTACTTTTCCACTTACATTATCAAAAATCTGATTTCACTATTAAATCAAATTATAATAAATAGGAAAAACATTGAAGTATCTTTCTAGCATTTTCCCCCAGTGGATATAAGATATAAAGATTTGCATGCAATCTAGATCTGTTCAGGGTAATGTCTACAAAGCCTACAAAACAAACATGTTTTGGGGGTTTTATATCGCTGTAAGAGCTGCCTAACCCCAATACACAGAGTGCCCTATTTTTATACATTAGCATCCTGCTCTGTGGGCTTACTGAGAACATTTTAAGAGTCACTTATGAATATATAAAAATAGACTATTCCTGCATGGCAAAGGTACGACTTCATGCTATGTGTCTCTGCAGTGCACTGAAATTGCAACCCAGCCAGAGCAAAATGGTGCTCCTGGCAGACATATATTTTTGACTGAGGTGTTTTAATGCACTCATATGCTGCACAAATTTAATCATACTATGAAGTAAACATCTGAACATGAACCCAATATTTTCTAAAAACACATACAAAGCTTTAGTGTGCTGCGATGGTGTGAGCTCTGCCAGGTGCTCATACAGTCATCCAAGGATAGCTGGCCCCCAATGGAGGACCAGACCCAAAGTGCACAACTTTATAGCCCACGGGCTTCCAGTAAATCCAGTCTATTATGCTTCTTGATAATGTTTCAACTCTTCTTCAAAATGAAACTGATGCTTTTCAGTACTTCAAACATGTTATTGAAGCTAAATGATGTCAGTTTTCAAGATTCAAACCCTAATGTATATTTCTGTCATATATGTGGGTGTTGTACACACAGAGTCCAAATATGACATTTAATTTCCACACCATAGGCGCATGCATATTCTGCATTATCTACAGTGGTCTTAAAGGACAGTCAAATCAATTTCTGTGAAACTGGTTTTACAACTATCATTTTACCACCAGAACACTCAGACTGTGGCACTTATTAGCAGTGTCAGGGAAAACAGAGTTCGAATATTATAAAAAAATAGGGCCCAGGAAAAGGCAAAACATCAGGAGTGACCATTCAGAAACAGAAACTTTGCTACAAACATGAACCCAAAATGTCAGATACATTGCTATTAGGTTGCAATGTTCCAGTCGCATTACCTTAAAGACAAGCTAGGCGTATCCTTAACATCACCTAAGCACATAAAAGAACTGCAGGGTTCACCCTTGGGGCACATTTATGTTCACATATACAATTCTTGATGTGTGCAGACATTTAATAAACTTGAAGGCCTGACAGTGAAAACCTTCAAAGTCATTTTTCACTGTGGCAAGTCAGGCCGTCTCAGTGGTCAACACTGGTCAACTCTATTTCCTATAATAAGTGCTACATTTTATTTATTTATTTATTGGTAGAGTTTTATGTAGCGCTAGCTAGATACAGAGGTATCAGAGTGCTTTACATAGATGTGGAGTGAAATATATAGTTACACTAGTTACATCAGATACCAGGGAACAAAGCAAAAAACAAAAGTCACAAAGGAACATAGAAGGTGGTGGGGGAGGGGAATTGCGCCCGTAGCTGGATATCGGACCAGGTAAGGCATACCAGCAAAGAAGACGGTTACACATGAGGAGTCCCTCCAAAGTCAATGTCAACAAGCCCACCAGACCAGTCGGGGACACGGAATCCAAGGCACCCGAGGCCGGCCTCGCTCACAGTGCCGGTGCACCCTGGCTGTGGAGAGGGCCAGAAGAAGGGGGCGAAGTGGATGTCTCGAACGGATCATCATTGTCAATAGGGAGTAGGCGTCCAGATAAGGGGGGATCGTCGAGAGACGAAAGTCAGGCTGGCGAAAACAACATCAAAGACCGGCCTCATGCAAAGAGCTAAGAATCCGCGCCGCCAAGATGGAGGGCTCAGGTCGCAGTCACATCGACCTCCAGCACAAAATGGAGGAATTTCAGATTCACCAAAACCCAAACACCAATCGGGGAGGAAGTCAATATCAGTCACGGGAAACGAGAGGGTGGAAGACATGAAACTCACCGCTCTCTCCTGGGTTGTCAGGAATCACTCGGGGAACACAAGGGCGACAGCTGAGGCAAGCGACTCGGGTGCAAAAAAGTAGCAGCCGCAGGAGCTAGAAAAAGGGTTCAATTACTCATTTTAACAGTCATTTAAAATGTAACTTATGGTCAAGTCAGACTTTAAATTACTATATTTTAAACCATGAGCACAGTCCACTCCGGCTTCCCGTCAGACCCATTCCCGCACCACATCTTCAACAAAATGAACAGCTCCATCGCACCCCACCTGCGCAACATCATCGATCTCTCCCTCGAGACCGCAACCTTCCCAGAGAGCTGGAAACACGCCGAGATCAACGCCCTACTCAAAAAACCCAAGGCAGACCCTAGAGACCTCAAGAACTTCCGGCCCATCTCTCTGCTCCCGTTCCTGGCCAAGGTCATCGAGAAGATCTTCAACAGACAGCTAACCCAATACCTCGAAGAAAACAGAATCCTGGACCCTTCCCAGTCAGGGTTCCGCAGCAACCACAGCACCGAGACTCCCCTCATCGCCGCCACCGACGACACCAGGATACTGCTGGACAACAGTGAGACTGCAGCCCTCATCCTACTGGACCTCTCCGTCTCCTTCGACACCGTCTGCCACCGCACACTATGCGCACGCCTCCACGCCGTAGGCATCCGAGACAAAGCCCTGGAATGGACCACCTCCTTCCTCTCCGGCAGAACCCAGAGCGTCCGCCTCCCCCGAATTCCGATCCAAAGCCTCCGAGATCATCTGCGGCATACCCCAGGGTTCCTCCATCAGCCCAACACTGTTCAACATTTACATGGCCCAGCTCGCACACGTTGCCCGACAGCACGACCTCAACATAATCTCCTATGCCGACGACACTCAACTGATCCTCTCCCTCACCAAGGACCCCATCACCGCCAAAGCCAACCTCCATGAAGGAATGAAGGCCGTCGCCGACTGGATGAAGACCAGCTGACTGAAGCTGAACATGGACAAAACAGAGGTCCTCATCCTCGGCTCCAACCCTTCAGCCTGGGATGACTCCTGGTGGCCGACGGCACTGGGGACAGCCCCGACACCCACCGACCACGCACACAACCTGGGAATCTTCCTCGACTCAACGCTCTCCATGACCAAGCAAGTCAACGCCATCTCCTCCTCCTGCTTCAACACCTTCCGCATGCTCTGTAAGATCTACATAGGGATCCTGACAGATTCAAGAAGAACAGTCACCCAGGCCCTCGTCAGCAGCAGACTCGACTACGGAAACACCCTCTAAGTGGGAGCCCCGACCAAGCTCATCAAACGACTGCAACGCATCCAAAACGCCTCGGCACGACTGATCCTCGACGTACCATGCCACGGCCACATCACCCCCCACCTGAGAAACCTGCACTGGTTGCCCGTCAACAAGAGGATCACCTTCAAGCTCCTCACCCACGCACACAAGGCACTCCACAAGACTGGCCCAGCCTACCTCAACAAACGACTTTCCTTCTACACCCCCAACCACTAGCTCCGCTCTGCCGACCTCGCACTCACCACCGTCCCACGCATCCGAAGAACAACCACCGGCAGGAGGTCCTTCTCCCACCTCACTGCCAAGACCTGGAACACCCTCCCACTGAACCTACGACAGACCCAAGACCTGCTGACCTTCAGGAGGCTACTCAAGACCTGGCTGTTCAATCAGTAGCGCCCCCCCACGCCTTGAGACCCTCACGGGTATGTAGTGTGCTCTACAAATGTTGTTTGTTTGATTGATTGAATGACGCTTTCTGAAAATTGTCATTTTCCTGCTTGAAACCAAATGCTGTACTGCCAGTGTCCAGGTATCACCTGACCCCTGCTGGTTTGCCTGTGTAAGATGTGCATAGCTCCCAGACAGTGGACAAATGGCCTTGTGAGTGGAGATTCAAAAGATACCTTCCTTGCTTTGCTACTGACAGATGAAGCTCACACTTAGGCCTGCCTCTCCTTTATCTCTCTAGTCGTAGAGGAACTAACCAGAACTTGTTAGGGGGTGGCCAAAGGCTTGCCCTCCACCCACAGGCTGGCACGTGGAATAAAAGCAAAGACCACAGACCTTGCCTCAGAACACTCATGTGTAGCATAAGAAAGAGAAATGCCTTGCAGTCAAAATACCCTGAGGGAAGACTGAACCTCTTTGCTTTGAACACAGGGCCCCAGATGTGACTCCAAGGGTCAGTTGGCTGGCCTCTTGTTTGAGCTACAGGGACAGACCAAGTTTCCAGAGGCCATTTCCCTAGAACTTCCCAGTTGACCAGTGTCAACTGCAACTGCTCAGGACCCTGCTGCTAGCTTCTGTTGGGGTGAGTCTTAACCCACATGTCAGGTCCGAGACCTTTGGCCAGTGTTAGAGTGTTCTCCTCTTGTCCCTAAACTGCAAAAAGTGGGACTTAGAAAGTTTTGCTAACTTTCTGGCTGGAGAACCGTTGGAGACCAAGACCGCCATCAAAGCTGCAGCCATTGACGTCAAATTGCTGGCCGGCCTCAGCTTGCCGGTTTTCCCCACTGAAAGAAAAATAACTTCCAGAAAAGTTTTAAGTCTGAACATATAGGGCTTCATTGAAATGGATCCAGTTCAGCATCCCATCAATGCCAAGGCTTTCTTGGACCCCGGACTTCACTTTCTTGGAGATTTCCCAACTTTGTTGGTAACCAAACTTAGACACTACTCTTCAGCCACCCGCTGTTGCAGAGCCCTGCTTGGGATTTAACTTGCAGCTTGCCCTGAGGACAACTTGTTGATGACCATTTTAACTCCATAAAAGTTTCTAATTCAGAAGGTAAACTTTCCACTGGAGCGATCCTGGTCTCTGTATCTGACCCACACTCCATTGCGGCCAGCCTTAACTGATGACTTTGACCTTGGCTAGCATGACCGGATAATCGTGGTTGGCTCTTTGTGCTTTTGGACGCTATTTGTAACTCAGATTAAAAAAATCATATGTCCAGGTATGCTGATTGGATTCTTGTCATTTGTGTGCCACTGTATGTATTGGAATATTCCTTATTTTTCTAAATTGGCCTGAGATGTTTCTGGCGTTGCAGTTTCACTTCTTTGCTGTTTGAGTGCTGCATAAATAATGAACAAATTGCCTCTAAGTGAAGCCTGATTACTTTGTGCCAAGCTACTAAAGGGTTCAGTACAGGTTTAGGGATTTTAGTGGTTCACCCTGACAAGGATTATGATTATTTTTGGATGTGGGTTCTAACCCCCGTCAACTAATACCCAAGTTTCTTACAGAAATGGTTGCCACTTCAAAATGATTGAAGATGAGATTAGTCAGTGAGTTGAATGCTCTACCTACTGATACTTGTAAATAAACCTGAGAAGATTTAAATTAAGCCTGTGAAACTCATGTAATTTCAGGAATTTCAGGCTATGCTTGTTGCGTGAAATTCCTAAAATCACACCATTACACCATTTTGCTTAGTTACATGCCATTTGCAGCTCAAGAATTACAGCGAAAGCACCACTCCTGATTTATAGTAAATGCATAGAACAACAGAACGTGAGTGGCTGTTGTTCCCAGGGCTTTTGTTTTTTTGCACTTTTGTAGTGCAAAATGTGTTCTCGCTGTAAAATATAGCTCTAAGTGTTGGATTTGTATTTTGCACAAATTTATCATAATTATGTGTAATTTTGCAGAAATTTCAAATAATTAAGGGAAAGCAAATTACACCAATCTGTACACTTACTACTAGGTATGGATGTACATTTATGAACTTCAGCAAATCATGCGCTTTCCCTACATTTCCACTGGAACGTTGTGCCAGACTTAGCTTTTCAGTTGTACTGGTTTGAATGTGGTGTGACATTTTCCCGAGTTCCCACTTCCTCTCTGTGGAGTTTTTATGCACATTACAACACTACATTTGAAAAAGGCGGCCTAATGTGCAAATGCAAATTATTTTTTTGTCATGCAAAACCCTCTTCTCTTGCACTCACGCAAAGTTTTGTTTAGGTTTTCTATTACCTCACTGGAAAGGGATGTACTCTAGCCCTTTCCCGGGGAAAATCTCCAACCATCTTCACAGTAGGAAAGAGTCTAAAAGGAGTTTGTGAATGGCCACAAACTGACAAGTTTGTTGACGATAGCAAACTCTCAATCCAAACTACATCTTGATCTTCCCATTCCCCAACCCTTATGTAGCGTTTGCAGTTTTGACACACAATTATGCACATTATAGGAAAATCCTACATGCCAGTTAGGTATCCTTTTGTGGATACCTATTGGTATAAATTAAACACATTTTCATCCATTGTCATACATGTATGTAAGAATACTGACTAGTGAATTGGGTGCTTACAGTGTATGGGTATTTGTGTATCCCTAAAAGGAACTCAGATTGGGAATTGTTTAACACTATAATTTGCTACAACTGGTCACCTGATTGCTTCAAACAACATTTTTTTTCTGTCATCACACAGTTTTCATGAGGTGGGCCATATGACAGGTGGGAGGTGAGCTAAGTCAGAAGGCACGACCCACCTCTTTTCGACAGTGCCACTACAGAGGAGGTGCTCCCCTAGCCCGTCTGTGAGGCCCAAGAGTATCCTTAAATAGGGCACCGCTGATGGACCATCAAAGGACGGTATGAAAGCCGTACACCTCATTCACATGCATGGTATGTATGTAGTAGAGAAGATCCATGTTATAGCCACCACCCCCTTTTTTTCATTATGTTTATATGTATGAATTGATGTTCTGTCTTATCGCTCCCAGATTACATTTGTTTTTTGAGATTTATGAGATTTGTATCTCATTGAAATTATGTTGTATTGTATTTATGAATTGTTTGAGAATCTTTCGAATGAATTAAAAAAAAAAGGTAAGTAACATGTATACATGTTTTAATATAGCTTCATTGTATTCACACTGAGTCCTCCATATCATGTTGTTCCTGTTGTGATGAGTTGTTAAATCATTTGAACCGTCTGACTGCCTAGTTTTGCTTTCAATGTATGTAGTCTTTAGACAGGGAGATCCTGAGACCTGAAGGAAACTGTTGGCCCATACAAGCTTCATTACAGGTTAAAACATGTTGGCGTTCATATGTGGTTAGATGAATCATTGAAATTCACCATATGCTCACTTATACCTCATTTAATCATATAAAAGGCACTTGCGAATAATAAGAAAACCTGAAAACCTTTGGTTTTAGCCTTAGATATTTTTATGTTACACCTAGACCCCTCCTGTTATCCTGATCAAAAACATCTCAAGCACTCCCTATAAGGTCGAGTCCGCAAGAGTGGCACTGTCTTACTCTGGTGTGGGGAATTCACCAATGATGAAGCATACAACGAATAGTTGTGTACGGAGTGACTTCTTCAATTCCTATTTTAACCTATCAGGTAAACATTTGTATCGAACTGTGGTGTTAAACAATTTGCAAACCGAGAATCTTTATGTGATACATGTATTCTGTTAAGAGGTTGTACTTGGGGCATTCTTCCTCTGTTTTTCACCTGGTGATTGCACAATGTATGGGTGTTACCTGGAGCATACTCAAATAAGAGGAACCAGGAGTATTTTGACCATGTCCAGCACACATACTCCCTTGTAATAATAGTTCAAATACGTGTGTGTGCAGTTCCTAAGGGTATTAGTGACGGTCAGGTCTCTGGAGTAACCTCCAAATGGAGGAAGTGCCTTCACACACCCCGAAAGGTGTCATGCTTCATCATTGGGCATGCTCCTCGTCGGGTCGGCGCTGCAAAGCCAGACTGGCACCCGCAAAGGGGCTCTTTGGTGGAGTTCTTTTGATGAGGCCGTTTGGTGAGTGAGGGTATGTGAACTGGAGTGTGTAGTGTAGTGAGTGAAGATTTAAAATAGGTTTAGGGAGACTCTTATTAAATATATTTTATTAATCCTGACTCTCTAACCTAAGTAAAAACAATGTTGCTCATATCGGGGACAATGATCCAATAGAGCATACGTGCTATTTAGTTTGTTTGGTCAACATATTTCTTGCCAGATCAGCCCCTAAAGGGTCTATTGGCAATTCGTCAGGACCATACACAGGAAAATGTCCTCATAATCTTACAAGGCTGGTGTATACATTAGGCAGATTAATTAAATCTCCTGCCGTGCTTAATAGCACATGGTTGAGTGGCACCTTGTGTTATTTCATGGGAGACAGAGCTAGGGTAGGCGAAAGGCCACTCACCTCGCCACTTCTAATTAAGAGTGAGAAAAGCGCTCTAAAACAAATCCATCAGACCTTGACCCACGTAACACGGGGGTCTCAAAATAACACAAGGTGCCACTCAACCTTGTGTAAGATTATTAGGAAATTTTTCAGTGTGTGATGGAACTGCCTCCATTTGGAGGTTACTCCAGAGACCTGACCACCACTAGTACCCCTAGGACATTCACACCCATGTATTTGAACTGTTACCTGGAGCAGACATCATTGGAGGGTTTCCCCCCAACTTTATGTCTTCCATCTTATTGTTTTTGCTGGCTCTAGAACTCTGCACACTTTACTACTGCTAACCAGCACTAAAGTACTCGTGCTCTCTCATTTAAAGATGATAAATTTTGCTTACACCCAATTGGCATATTTATTGTACTTGTAAGTCCCTGGTAAAGGGTTACTTCATGTACCTAGGACCTGTAAATTAAGAGCTGCTCGTAGACCAGCAGCAGTAAGTGTGCCACCCACTTCAGCAACCTATCAAATAAGTCTCAGATCTGCCATTGTAGCCTGAGTGTGCAGTTTAAACAGTCATATTGACCTGGCAAGATAATCCTCTTGCAAGGCTCAAGCATCCCTTTTTTATACATACAAGTCACCCCTGGGGTAGGGCATACATAGTCCAGAGGTTAGGGTGCAATGTACTTAAAAAGTTGAACATATACTTTTAAGTTTTACATATCATTGGTGGTGACAAGCTCCTAAATATGTTTTCACTACTGTGAGGCATACCTGTCCCATGGGATAACACTAGGTTCCCTTATTACATTTAATAAGTGGTATCTTTCAATTGGGAGCAGATAGGATGGTTGAGTTTGGTTTCTAGAGAATTGTTATTTAGAACCCTCTTTAATGGTAAAGTCTGATTTAAATTCCTAATTCTGAAAATGCCACTTTTAGAAAGTTGCCATTTTCTTGTCCTAACCATTTGGTGCCTGTATCCTGTATCCAGTTGATCTTTGTATATTGCTCCCAGACAGTGAGAGAAAGGGGGATAGGTGTTGGCAGGATGAGGGGACGAGCTGTCACCTACTACATTTGCACATCACAGAGACTCTGCCTGAGCACATTTGCAATGGGTTTGACACTAGTCTTTTGTGACCCTCAGACAAGCTGAGTCCAGGACAGGGAGGCAGGATATTCCAAGCTCCCCTGGGGGTGGAAGCCTCTATAATCTTCTCCTACTTCAAAGTGGGCACCTGTATAAATAATGTATCCTCAGGCCCAACTCTTCAGTGCACCTCTGGACCTGTGGGAGATTCTGAAGGACATCTGTGCTGCTCAGCAGAAGGACCACTGCTCTGCTGCCCTGATGCCTGCGTGAGAAAGACTGGACCTATATCTTTAAGCCATGCCCATCAGAGTGACTTTAAGGGCTAATTCACTGTCCTTCGGAACAGAGCCTCAGGGACAGAAAAGGCTCTAACCACCTTGAACCCAGCATCTGGAGTCTTGCCCCCTCAATTGGTGCCCCCCCACTCCTTGACTCTTGGAAGTGGGCCTGATGGTGCTCTGCCAGCCAAGCTGTAGTCCCAGCAGAATCAATGCATTGCAACGTATCACCTTGCAGCACCACAGAACCGCCATTGCACAATGCAGCTCAATGCAAGCCCTTGCATCGCACCAGCGCACCCCCTCAGAACCGCCGCTGCACAACACATCTGTATGCAGGACCTCTCATTGCAACCCTACAGCTCCTTGCAACTGCCACTGTGTGACTCATTTCAGCGCAGAACCTCTCATCAGAGCACCGCAGCCCATCAGAATCGCTGTTGTGCGATATATCTCTGCGAGGGATCTCTCAACCCTCAGCAACCTGGATTTATCGTACCTTGTTCAGCTGGCCTAACTTGGTCACTGTACCCAGTCTGTGCTCCATCGCAGTCAGCCTAAACTTGTAACTTTGTCTCGGTCCAGCTTGGCCAGATAACCACAGTTGATGCTTTGTGCTTCTAGGGCTCAATTTTACTTAAACATTTAAAATTGCATATCTCTGGTTCTACTGATTGGATTTTTGTCATTTTGGTCTCAAGTAATTTATTTAATTTTACTCTATTTTTTTAAATTGATGTGGGACTTTTCTTGTGTTGTGTTTTCATTTTATCACTTTTTGAAGTGCTGCATTAATACTTTACACATTGCCTCTAAGTTAAACCTGACTGCTTTGTGCCAAGCTACTGGTTAAGCACCAGTTAATTTAGTGTTTGCTTGTGTTTCACTCAGATAAGAGTTGTGGTTGCTGCTTGAGTAGGGTTTTACACCCCTCAAACAGTAACCAATTTCGTACAAAAGATATGAGTAGGGCTTATGCTACAACATCAATAAAGCATTGAAGAGAAAACTATTCAACCAATAGGGCTGTCTAACTTTTTAAATTACAATGGTTTTCTGTATTGAGAAGGCACAATTCATCAAGAGAAATGCAAAATGTGATTTCTTCTGCAAGAGATGGGTGATTTGTGAGGCAGGGTAAAGTAGTGGTAGAAGTGTAAATTAAGACTATGTGGAAGAAAGCAAGGCAATTAATCAATAATAGCGAATTGAAGAAAAAGGGTGGTATTTAAAAGATTGTGAGTATTTATGGAAGTGAATGGCAAAGATAACTGGGAGGGTCAAAGCTGAGGACAAAGCCACATCATCCTTGAAAAGAAAACAAGCATTGGCAAAGCCAATTGGCCAGTCCTACAGTGAAAGTGCCTGGATTCTTTAATCCATGCTGTCACTAATTCATCTGTCCATGCACTCAGTCACTCTTTATCAACACACTAAATCACTCATCTTTTATTTCAACCACTCACTCATCCACAATACCACACAAACAAACTCACCAATCAATGAAGAGTTGCTTTCAGTCATCACACAGACCTATTGCTTTAAAGTTAATTTGTGAAGGATATGACAGTGCTTCCTGTAGTATTTCACTGCTGGCCTGGAAGGAGTGTGAGAGCGCTGTCCGCAGTGACTGAAAGGGTATGAGAGTGCTATTTATTATGTAAGTTTGCTTCTCTGTCAAGGGTTATGTATGTAGTATATGATTGCTTGCCTGTTAAGGGTATGACAGAGCTTCTTGTAGCATATGACTGCTATCCTGATGGGTGTTAGAGTTCTGTTATTAGTGTGATGCTGCTAGCATGTGAGGAGTGTAAGAATGCTTTCAGCTTGAAGCACAGTATCTTATAGCACCTCTAACGGTAATCACCAAGAGAAGCATGAAGCATGCTTTTCAGGAAGCTTGAAATCATTCTGCAATGAGGTGTGTTCTGGGTCTATGTGAGCATGATGTATGTTAGACTGTGTCGAAGTGGTCGCCTTCCTGGAGGACATGTAATCTATGTGGAAGGACTTGTCTTGTACTGTTAATTAAAATATAAAATTCCTACCCGCTGCTTTTCTGTATCTCCATATATTAAAAAGGTCGAGCCTGTGTCAGCGCACATGCGTTGCTCTGGCGAGCTGCTGTAGTGGAGTATGGAAGTGAAGTCCTGCGCCCATATTTGTCATTGGCTTCTGTCTTAGTCCTTCGTAAATGCAGCCTTCTGATTGGTTAATAGACTTGCTAGTCCCTCATTAGTACTGCCTTGTCTTCATTTGTAACCTCCCATGGTT
Organism: Triturus cristatus; assembly: GCF_964204655.1. Lineage (NCBI taxonomy): Eukaryota > Metazoa > Chordata > Amphibia > Caudata > Salamandridae > Triturus > Triturus cristatus. Next base: position 458,225,372 of record NC_140590.1, on the reverse strand, counting down.
ACTAGCCCCTTTACTTTGGTTGTTACACATCAGGTCTTATTCAGTCTTGTAAGCATTATTTTCTCCATTGAGTTTCTGTTCCTGTAGGCACAATGGCGTGCTTTGCTAACATTCAGCGCGCCATGCGCACTGTAAATATTTTTTATTCTTTATTTACATTGGCTAAAATCGCCGCACATATTTTTTAAAATCTTTATTTACTTCAGTTAAAATCGCCGCACTCGCACTCTAACTGTAAACAACTTAAGCTAAAGCGCTGGTGCTGCGATCACAGGAAATTGACCCGATGCTGGGATTTATTTGACCTCTCCATGCCCCAAAAACTAAAAAGTACGCATTCATGTAGAAAATGTGCTTGTCATGTAGAGCTCTTTAATTCCGGCAGGTTATGTTCACACTATATAAAGCAACAACAAAGTACCAATTACGCACTCCACGTATGACTCAAACTTTCCCAAAGTGTGTCAGCTGCTCTCACAGACAATAGTAGTGTATTCTAGCACTGAGTTGTAGCCTTACACTTCAACTGAAAATGCGGCAGTTTGATGCATGGCTAAATACTTAGGCCCCAAAGGTGAGACTGATTGCATTGCAAATGCTTGTTTCCCATAGCTGCCACTGGCAGGGGTCTGGGTGCATCCCTTGGGTCTATCGAGTTTCAGGTTTGGGATGCAATTAAAATCCTCAGCCCAAATCATTGCACCACAATCAAAGGCAGTTGTAATCTGCTGGAGTGCAGCAAAGAATGGGCATCATAATTGTTCGTGCTGTATACATTTTCCAATAGTATTCATTTGCTCTCTATCTCAACCAACAGCAGCGCATATCTTCCATTAGGATGTACAGTAGTCTTTAGGGCATGCAGTCTATATCCCTTCCTCACCCATATAGGTGCTCTTCTGGCTTTGGCACTGTATGGGACTTTGTAAAGCATTTGTTTCATTCTGTTGGTTTTAGCGGTAACTTTATGTGGGGTAAGATGCGTTTCCTGAATGAACATAATATCAATGGAATGTCTTTCCAAATAGGCTGCCACATTTCACATGTCGCAAAGGTGGGGGTTTTCAACTCTCTGACGTTCCACGCTAACATCTTAACAATCTAAGCCTGATTTTCTGTCTGTCATTTGTCATAATTATCAATATCAATCAATAATATCATATCCCTCCATGTGAGGAAGCATAAGCCTCCTGACATGCGCAAAGTCAATTCATAGTTAGCTTCATATCTGTTGACATCAACTCGTAACCTCCTTTCAACCCCCTTCCACACAGCATTCTCCAAATTGCAGTAAACATTCCCCGCTCTCCATCCAACAACAGCAAATCAAGAAGTCAGCAAACCTACTGCTATGATGCACACATGGGACGACGCTAACTAGCATCAGTTTCCACAAGTCAGGGAACTAGTAGCCATATAACAGTTTGAAAAGACAGATAATGCCAATAGGGCCTGTGTGAGCCATATTCCGACTAATCCCAGAGTTATACCAAAATGGAATGAGGAGCTGCTTTCCATTAAAAAAATGCAGTAACCTATTTCTAATACAGTAAACACGTGTCTAATACTCTTTAAGGCACAAAAAGTGTCCATTATGCTCTGTCTCTATCATTATCATATGATAGCATTTCTGTAATCAACTGTTACACTTGACAAAGGAAACTGTTCCTACTGATCTTTAATCATTGTCCTCATGCCTCTGAGAGTCATTCTGGTATTCTCCAGCAGTTTTGGAAACAGACTGCCCCAGGGTTCTCTTCCTCAAGGCTTGTATGCCTTGCTGTGGGAATGAGTAAATCTGTGTCTTACCAACCACTGTGAATATCACATGAGAGGGATACAGCATACAGCATACTGTACTCTATATTAAGGGATCTCAGCTTCTTCTTGACCTGTGGGATTGATTTCCAGGTTTCTTGCGCCACAATGCAATAGTGAGTGAACAGCAATATTGTAGATTTCCAATAATGCATATCCTTCATCCCGGTAACTTTCCTAAGGGCAGCATTCATATCTTGATAATTGAACAGTCAAGTGTTGACTGGTCTCAACAGGGCAGCTAGAATAGGCCTCAGGGCTAGCAACATGTGCTCTCCTCCTACCACACATACTTCAGACAAAGTCTTTCTGCAAAGCACAAGAATCAGTGGTGTCTTTATGAATCACTTCATATTGCCTGTGTTCATGGTTTCAGCCAGACTGATTATTCAGATATCATTTTGCCTAGATCTGGCCTCCAGGTCTTCATTCTTTGCACAAATCCTGTTTAGTTCTTTTTCCATCCTGCCGTAGACTCCCTTGATGTTCTCTGCGTCATCCTCCAAATCATACACTTGTCTCTTAACCATGCCCAACCTGAAGGCATGTTTGGCCAGTCATTCACAAATGTGATCCATTCTAAGCTCTAGCATATCAATGTTGCCATCAAGCATTTGTAAACTACCTTTCCTTTCATGTCCTCCAAAATGGTTCAAATGTTGTCTTTTTCCAGCTCCTCAAATAACTGAGTAGCAGCCTGCTGCTGCAACATATCCTTGTCTTCCCTATGTATGGACTTCCTGGAATTAAATGCCAGTCTGGGTTGTATTTTATCCATTTTACCAAGTTTATGTAAGTGTAACTCTTTTACTTAAACCCAAAGGCAGAAAGCCACCTTTTCCCCAACGAGGCTAGTGTCCACGAGACTGCCGCCTAGTTGTACATATTGCTGCTACATTCTTTCATTCTACAACTAGCAAAAATGGGGGAGAGACCCAGCAGCACTGTTTAATCTTGCCTATGGGGGTGAACTCCATTCACTTCATCCAGCTAAGAGGGGCAACCAATTCTATGTAGCCTGCTACATAACACTACTCAATAGATTTTCATTCAGATTACAATTATTAGCACTTAAGTTGTAAGTGTTTGAATAAATGCTTGTGCAGACATTACTTGGACATCACAGTTCAGCTGCTACTGCATGGACAATCAGCGGGCTAACTTGCCCACTCTGCTTTGTGAGTGCACACGTTCTTCTGCCCACCTCCTGCACACCTTCAATATCCACCTCTTCCCGTCAAGGAGAAGCAGCAACCCTCCATGGCCTCTCGCTTCTACAATATTGCTTGGATATGCCTACAGCCCAGCAGGTGCCACCCACAGAACTGACTCCGGGTCTTCTACTCAACTCGGGGGCAGTGCACCCATGAGCCATGGCCCACTAGTGTCATCTTGGATCAGTCGTGTGGGGCCTGTGTACCTCAAAACAGTCATAATTCATGTTGTCTGGGCAGCATAGGGACTCAAAATCATCTTTGAGGTCGGTTGGCTCCCCTGACCCAGCCATTTGCTTGTTTTCAACGATTGACACACCCCACTGGCCTACTCATTACACTACTGCTTCATTTGCTTGGATGCAGCAGTTATCTTAGGAGCAGAAAATCCACAGCCTTTCAATCTCAATCACACGTTAGCATGACATGCTATTGCATTATTCAGCAGTGAATGTCACTACAGCTGTGGGAGCTTGAGTGCCACCGCTGGCATGCCCAGGGAGAAGCACATTAGTAGTGAGTGGGCAAAAACAATGCACTTCTATTGCAGTTCATGTGGAAATGTGGAACTGGTTTGTGGGGTTACAGTGTTATCAATTGGGATCAAATTGTGACAATTGGAGTCTTTCACCTCTGGAGTTCTGGGGCCACCTTATACCAAACTGAACACTTGACCCTCAGGGTAGTGAGGAAGGTCAGGGCTTACTTGAGGAGGTGGTCTGGGTAAGAAACCAACAAGCGCTCTTAGATTAACTGGTGTTATCAAGAGCAGAGCTCTTGCTATGTACAGCTGTGGATAGTTTTCAGACCCAAAATGCACCCATATCATCTAAGAAATCCTTTTCCTAAAAGAGATGTCTACATGTTAACAATGCATTGCATGAAAGGTGGACAAATATTGACAGCCCCTAATTTTGATGATGAAATTGCACAGTGAATAAAATAACTTCAAAATCTTGCAGAAGCAGATAAAAGGTTTGGGACTACCAGAGTGACACTCCTATGTGCAACCGCTGAAGGCACCATAAAGATGCCCTGGTCTATTAGTTCCTGGCTGATTCTTGTGAAATCTGAGACTATCAAGAGCATATTGATTAAAATGCAATTGCCAAACAAGTCTCATGACCTGGATTCGTATTCCCACATTAGTGGTCATTGCCAGAAATATACAATTTAGAAATATGAATAATGGATTTTCCTAATGGTGCATCAATGTATCTGGGATATTTTATGTGGATATTTCTTGTTTGACAGTGTTTTTTAATCTACAAACTTTTAAAAACACCTTTTCTTTCCTGTATAAGACCCAGTGCCTTAAGCAAGAGACCGCAACAAATGCCATTGGGCGGATATCATCAAAAGCCTATTCTGGTCTGTATGAGCTCCGAAGACAGTGTAATGTATATATGGCCATATGTACTTTTCCCGTAATGAGATGAAATGAAAAATAATTGTATAAAGTGCAAACCAACTACCCAAAGGTGTCAAGGCGCTAGCTCATCAGATAAACGTATGTTGTAAGATCTTTGCTCAAAGTCAGAGGTTAAATGAACATGTCTTCAGCGCCTTCCTAAATGCCAACAGGTGAGCCTCGTCTTTTAACCTTTGGGGAAGAGAGTTCCAGAGTTTAGTTGTCCCAACTAGAAAACTTCTAATACCCCAAGCATTTTTCTTGATCCTAGGGATCACCAGATTGTGAGATTTAGCTGAGCGTAGCTGATGTGCAGGGACATACAAGCAAAGATTTTGCTTGAAAAAGACTGGCCCCATATCATGAATTGCTTTAAATGCTATGCACACGGCTTTAAACTCAATGCGTTGCTTCACTGGAAGTCAGTGTGGTTCTCTTAAGGCTGCAGTGGCCGATTTATGCTTAGGAATATTCAACAAAAGACAGGCAGCAGCCTTTTGCACGATCTGAAGGTTAGTTAGGCATTTGGACCTCAGATTGATAAAAAGATTGTTGCAATAATCGGCCTTGGATAGGACCAAAGCTGCGATCACCAGCTTACATAGCTCGGCAGGATGAATGGGAGAATCCTTCTCAACAGTTTTAACATATAGAAAGATGCTGAGTTAACCTAGTTCACATGACCTTCAAATGTGAGCTTTGAATCAAAGGTTTTGTACTTTAATTGAGGGGGTGGGCAGAGGGCCCAGTTCCGGTGGCCAGAGAGTGGGGGACCAAAAGGTAGTGTTACTACCAATGAGTAACCTCTGTTTTGTTAGAATTCAACTTCAAACAGTTGGTTGCCATCCAGTCTCCAACTTGACAAAGGCAGGTATAAAACTGTGCTGCCGTATCTGATGGTGTCCCTGTCACCGACACCACACTTTGTGTGTCATCAGCATAAGATATTGCTGAGAAACCCAGTGATCTGATCAACTGTGCTAATAGAGCCACATAAACGTTAAAAAGGGTGGGGCTCAATGATGAGCCCTGAGGGACCCCAGAAGGAAGTGTATAATTATGTGACTTAAATTCAGAAAGCGCAACAAATTGTTTTCGATCAGATAGAAAAGAACTAAACAAAGAAAGAGCTTTACCTTTCATGCCTATCCTCTCAAGGCATTCCAGTAATTTTATATGACTGACAGTGTTGAATGCAGCAGAAAGGTCAACCATCACAAGTGTTGCATTACCCTCGCCATCAATTGTCTGCCTGATATGTTCTGATGCAGATATTAGTGCCAGTTCCGTGCTGTGGTGTTTCCAGAAGCCAAACTGAGTGGCATCCAGGAAAGCATTTGTCTCGATATATTCAGATAGTGCTGTGTTCATGGCTGCCTCAACTATTTTAGCGGGTAAAGGTAGTCTTGAGATTGGCTGGTAACTGTTAGGATCGTCCGCTTCCAGATTCGCTTTTTTTAGAAGGGGAAGAACTGATGTTAGTTTCCATTTAATAGGAAAGATTCCTGAAGAAAACCTTTGATTAAAAATGGGGGCAAGATAAGGAGCAATTGTTCTTGATAGAAGTTGAAAGATCTTTGGGGGGCAGGGGTCCAGAGGGGATCCCGACTTAGTAGATAAGAGTAGTCTGATGACCTGATCGTCGGTTAGTAATGGAAACTGTAGTAGTTCTGGATGCTTCGTAGACTTTAGGGTTGTTACCAGGGCTTCCTCTGTTGAGTTAGAGGTGACCGACTCAGCTTGTGGGCTGGTTACACATAGGGATGGGGAAGCAGAGAAGCCACTGTAAACTAGTTTAACTTTCTCCTGGAACAAAGTGGCCAAGGAGTCAAAGAAGGTCTGGCTTTCTGGAGTGTTGGCTATTTCAGGGGGTTTGGCTAATTTCTTTACTGTCGCATATAATTCTTAAGACGAATTCTTAACTGCAATTATGGCTGAAGAGAAATAATGGGTCTTCTCCTCCTGTATTAGTAGTTTATTATCTAGTAGTGATTGTTTATACAAGGATCTGTCATTCGAATCAAAGTTGAAACTCCACTTCCTTTTCCTGCGACAGTTCTGTTTTTGGAGTCTAAGCTGTTCAGTAAACCAGGGTTCCGCGCGTCTAGCTCCTTGGTTAGTAATAGATTTTTCAGGTAGGACCTGGTCAATAGAGTTGTGAAGCCACTTTTCAAATGTAACTGTTGCTATGTTGGGGTCATTATTATATTTAGGGGTATTTGAGGCCAGAGAGCTTTCAAGAGACATCGGTTCAATATTGTTCCATGGTCGGAACCATCTAGAATACTTATTTCTAGAGTTATGGAATCCTAATTGGTTAGGAGAAAGAGAGAACATAACAGCTTTGTGGTCGGACCAAGTAAGGGGGAGCGATGAAAAACATTGCAGAACACTATTTTTGGATCAGATACCATCCAATAGGTGCCCTGCTAGGTGGCTGCTACCAGTTACTTGCTGAGTGAGACCTAAGCTTTTTATGATGTCACTAAAATGTACAGCATCCTGTCTAATGGGTCTTCAAGATGTAAATTGAAGTCACCTAGAATGGTGAATGCAGATGACTGAGATACCATATCCAGGGACAGCCCTAATGTATTTAGAAAGTCTTCCCGAGGGCCTGCCGGACGATAAAGCAATAGGCTGTTAAAAGAGTAGTGATTGTTTATTGAGATTGTAAACAGAACAGATTCTCAAGTTGACTGATTATTTTGGGTGTTAAATGTCCCTTTCCAACTTCTTCGAAGTATTATTGCTTGCCCACCTCCCCTTTTACCAGCTCTATATTGCTTAAAAATAGAGTAGCCCCTTGGAACAGCTAAGTCCAGGTCTGGACCAGATGCAACATCTGCCCACGTCTCAGTGATAAAAGCAAAGTCTACTCCTATTCAGAGGCATGTGTACCTAGGGAGCGTGCATTGATCAAGGTGCCTATTGTGACAGGCATAGTGAAGGGTCTTGTCCGTTGTGGCATAGTGGGACTAAATTGGAAGTCGCACTCTCGGCATTGTGTAGATACAGCAAACAGTTCAGATCCAATGTTGAGTTTACTGCTACATTTACTTCTGTTGTTGATGTCTACTAATTGTTCTCTGGAGTAAGTGACTCTAGAAGTAGAATGCCGACCAACTCCGACATAGTCACCCCGAGTGGGACGGGTATGCTCAGACGTGAGTCCCGTGCTCTCCATGCCCCTGGAATCAAGCTATCCTGGCTGAAGAAGGGTGAAACCCCGAAACTGGTCCTAGGATGCTTGCTTCCAGTCCAGGGAGGACCTGGCCTGGATGTTCGGACTGGATTGTTCCCATAGGGCACAGGGTCAGGCCTGATTTGCAAATGGCTGGGTCCAAACTGGAATGGCATGGTGAGCAAAAAAATGATGGATTTAGGTCCAGATCTCTGTACTGGGGTGAATGTAGGACATTGTTCTACATTCTGTCCATCAACAGTTCTTTTTGCAACACCGACATAGTGACTGGCCTTAGGCCCGGGCCAGGCGCGGACGGGCTTGCCATTGACGCGTCAGCGGCACGCAAGCTGCGTGGCCACACAGTGGCCGTGCTTTTAGAACCCCCGGTGTTCAGCATCTAGACCACTGACCATCAGCTCTCCCCTTAGGTGTTTCCGGTGTTCCTGGCAATGAGGCAGTCCTGTGAGCTCCTGTATCCCCTGCGACAAAGTGCAAGTGCAGTCAGGTAAGACTCTACAAGTACTTTTACCATAGACATAGAAATGGAAAACCACTTTAATACAGCAGACCTTTAATTCTTTAGAAGCTGTGATCGTGTTTATTACTACCCCACTAAACTCTTCCGGGGTTGTCTATTGATAACATAACTAAAATAGACATATGATCTACCAATCAATTTATACATAGGCTGACGTTTTATGATAGTCAAACCCTGGCAGAACTACTCAACAATAGCGCTGCTCCCCGAGAATATCTGCTCGTGGACGACTAGTGTCCCTGATTGGAATTGCAACAATGTAGAATGATATTTCAGGTCTCTGAAGCAGGATACAGCATGAGCTGACATGTCTGTCAAGACATACTGCAACATTTTACAGTTGCATTATTCAAATGGCATTATCAGTTTTCATCTATTTATTTTTAATAAATATTCAATATGAAGTTGCACACGATTCATTTTTTCGGGATTCACTTCTATCCTAATGGATTTTTCGCCCGTGCAGCCAAATAGTTGAGTCTTGCTTCTTGGTCCTGAGAGCACAGTCGTAAACGAGAACTCTCCATAAAGTACTCTGACGGCCTTGACTTACACTATAAATTATTTACACTTTAAGTAATGCCTGCAAAGACCCATTTGGTGTTGCCGGCATCACAGTTCGTGCATATCTGCCTTCAGCCTGGTCTTCTGGTCGTGCCCAGCTCTCCTGGAACATTACATTTCCCTGAAAGTCTAGCACTGTGACTGTACCGTATCTCATCGCAGTGTTCTAGAACAGCATGAAATGTTACTGACCCACTGCGGGATCGTGCTAACAAGCTAGCGTTCCTTGTAATTCTGTTATTTTTAAAAGCACACATCCACAAATGGCGGACCTGAATAGTTATCATATTGGTCGCAATACGCAATAGAAAATGTCCTTTTAAAATCTGAGAAGGATCTGTGTTGACCTCGGTCGAGCATTGGACGCAGCACTGTAGTTGTGAGGCGGCCGAGCCTCTTGGGGGTGGTTGGATCCCTCCCTATGATGCCTGTCTTGCTTAGGTTGGGTCTGAGCATCTTTGGGCACCCCGGAAATATACCTTTCAAAAACCGAGTCAACAAGGAGGGATTGTCATTACTCGTTTTACTCAATTAGGAATAACCTGGGTGTTATTGGTGTCAGTTAAAAACAAGGAATGACTTAGACCAGAGGGAAAATGTATGGGCAAAAAGGAGTGGGGAATGGGCAGAGTGACTTACAGTTCCACAGGTCTAGCTCAAGGAAGGCGCAGTATAAGATGAAATGGACACACAGTGAAACCGGAAGGAGGAGCCACATCGAAGCTCAGTGTGTCCAAGATGCTAAGGGCATGTTTACAAAGAAATTATGCAGTGCGGCGCTGCAAGCAATTTAGCAGCACCGCATTGCGTCATTTAAAAAAGACAGAGATGCGCCGTATTCTTAAGAATACGACGCACCCCTGTGTTTTCCCCTGCGCTAAAAAAACAGCCTAGCACCAATGCAGACACCTGTGCGCCATGGTGCAAGGGTACCTGTGTTGCAGAGATGATTGTTTACGTATAGGAAGGGACACCTTCCTGCACATAAACAATCATTAAAGGCAATTTGCTCCTTCTATGTGTGCTGCACATCGCAGCACACATAGAAAGCACAAAAAATGAGGAGAAATAAAAGATTTTCTCATTGTTGCGCCACTCTAATGCCTGCTTTTCAATGCCATTAATTTTTGGCACTGCCTCAGATTTACACATGCTTGTAAATCTGGGTCAGTGTCAAAAAGCAATGGGTCAGGGGCGTAACACAGGCTCCCACAGCCCCCGCGGTGCGGGGGGACCCCAATCTCCAGGGGGCCCCCTCGGCGCTGCACTCTGGCCAGAGAGCTCCTGATTGAGCCTGGAGGGGCCCCCTCTTCGTACAGTGCAGGGAGCCCCCCTCAATTTCGGGTGTTGCGGTGAAACGCGTGTAGCAACACCTATTGCACGCCCCTTTCACACAAAGTGATGCGTGAAAAGGGGCCATATTTACAGGGCCAGTAAAAGCCACGCAAGGTGGCTTTGCCTGGCCTAGTAAATATAGGACAGCACACAAAGCCACCAGAACATCAAAAAACTCTGATGAAAACTGGCGGACCTCTGCCAGAGATCAAATAGAGGACTAAAAGAGAGAGAGGCATAGGCACACTGATTGGGTGCAATGCATGGTTCTTACAAAATGCATGTTTTTTTTTGTAATTTATTTTTTTATAAGGTATGTACAAAGGCATAAGGCAGTTTTATGGGTTATCCCAACGTTGTCATAAACACGCATTAAAAATACAGTACATTTTGTGCGGGTCGCCCTTTGCTGGCTATATTTTGGTAGATAAGTAAGTATAAGGAGGAAAGGTATAGTAAAGTTAGGAATAAGCGGAGGGAGAGGATAGGACAGATAAGTAGAGAGGTATACCATCCTGTCTTAAAAAAACAAAAAAACAAATGGAAGCTCTTAATATCCGAGATGTCTTTGTGTTTTATTCCCTCCTAGAAATGTGGGTACGTCCTTGTGCGTTACAAAACCAGAGAAACACATACCCTCACACGTCCAAACCGATCTTTAGAACCACTAAAAAAGCGATCCTAAAGCTCGACAAGAAATTAGAGACCAGCATTAAAGGATCTAAATCAGAATCGCTATGGGCAAATAGCAGCATTAAATACAAGGGGAAAAGTCTCAAATACGGCACATGGATTGCAAAAGGTATATCGTACCCACACCAACTGGAAAAAGGGACTGCCCCTATAACATTAGCCGAGCTGAAAACAATCCACCAATTGGAAGACTTAGACCTGTATAGATTCCTTACAAAATCATGTTAAACAGACACAGACAGAAAGCCTAAGCATCTTTTCTCCTAAAGCAACATCCTGAAAAGTTTTGAAGAATGTCTGAAAAGCCCTGAAAGTTCGGGACTGTATCGGATGCTGGAGGACAGTTATGCAAGGCATTGTGCCATTAGTTGATCTAAGGGGCACAGCATCACCCTTTAGTGGTGTCAGGAATCTTGGTGACCTGGAATATCAGCTTGGTGTGAGTGACACATCAGTTTTGTTAACCAGCAGTCATTAAAAGTGATGAGGACAGTAATATAATTGTATCCCTGGGTGATGTGTGCAATAACATTGATATGGTCTTTGGAAAAGTTGGAATCACAGCTTTAGGGTCTGTCACTGAAAAAGCTAAACATCCTGCTAGATGGAAATATAGGACCATGTGCACCAAACGTTTTGATGGTCACAAACACTATTTGAGTTAGGGGTAGTGGTAATTAGCGCATCAGCATAAATAGCGCATGACTTTAATGAACCATCTGATCAAGAGTTAAGAACCTCATGTGATATTTAGCACATGTGCTAAATACCATATGCCTTTAGCCCATGTGTGCACTAGCATATGATAGTTAACAGATGTGCTATTTACCACAACCGAACATTTACGCATGTAGTAAATAAATCTCATTTACAAGTATGAGAAGTCAATAGAAACAGTGGAAAATACCACCCTAAAATACCTCCAGTCTAAAGCAAGTGGTAAAAATTCCTGGAAGTGTAGGAAATGAAAGAAACGATGTAAAACAATACAATAAACCCAAGACCAACACAAAAATGGAAAAATACACAGCATATGCACTGAACTGAAAACATGTAATCTCACACACACCTGCACACAGGGCCAGACCTATGTAAATAACCATATACAGGTGAAGCTCTCACAGGTTGACTGCAGCAGCAGCACACTTCTATTCTGCAATATACTACTATGCATGATGAAGCACTGCTAGGCCGCTATATCATGCTATGCCATGCCAGAACCATGTTCTGCTACAACAAACCATGTGGCATGAGGATTAAAACCAGGCCACAGATCAATGACCTCAAATGGTGCTGCGATGCAAGAGAGCCAGCGCTAGACCTGGTATGCATGGTGTGGTTTCCTGACTTCTTGCCTTCTGACCTCCTGCTTTGCTGACTTCATTTTTGCAGGTTTTAGGTTTCTGGCCAATTTACCACTGCAAACCAGTGCTAAAGTGCATATGCTCTGTACTCTAAACATGATAACATTGGCTTATCCACAATTGGCATATTTAATGTACTTATTATTCCCTAGTAAAGTGCACTATATGTGCTCAGAATCTGTAAATTAAATTCTACTAGTGTGCCTGCAGCGCTGATTGTGCCACCCACTCAGTGGCCTTTAACCATTGCTCAGGCCTGCCATGGCAGAGCCTGTGTCTGCAGTATTAAACTGACATTTCTATCTGGCAAGTTAACTTACTTGCAAGGCCCGACCCTTCCTTTTTTATTACATATCAGTCATCCCTAAATTAGGCTTTAGGTAACCCCATGGGTAGGGTACAGTGTATTTTAAAAGTAGGATATGTAGTTTTAGGTTTTACATGTCCTGGTACTGAAACACTCTTAAATGAGCTTTTCACTACTGCAAGGCCAACTCTCCCACATGTTAATGTCAGAATTGCCTTAAAAACCTGTTAAGTGTCATTTCCAATGGGGTGCTGATAGAAATATTGATGTTGGTGTCTCTGGACTCACAATTTAAAACCACACCTTTTGGTGAAGGCAGATTTTAAATTGTAAGACTGAAAATGCCAGTTTTAGAAATGTGGCATTTTCACACTTTAACCATTCTGTGCCTTTGCCTGTCTCTGACTACACTACTGGGTTGGGTGACTGCTGGGCTTTGTGCATAACCTCTAGACAGTCAAACAAAGGGAAGTGAGATTTGCATCCTGATGGCCTGTCACTTGGCTGATTGGCCTTCCTAAGGTAGGCTTAGCCTATTCTCAACCAAAGAGCAGCATACCACCCTTTATTGTGCCTGGAGCATTAAAAGCAGGGACCTTGTGATCTTCAAAAGCCTCTTTGATGTCTCCCCCACTTCATAGTCGCGCTGCGTATAAGTACTTGACCCCTGACACCACCAAATCAGAACTTTGCTGGAACCAAGGACATTTTGCCTGGAAAAAGAGCTGCTGTGCTGAAGGAGGGACTGCCACCTTACTAGCTGCATTGCTGTGTTGACCTGCTGATTGCTGTCCTGTAGGAGGTACTGCCTCTTTGCTACCTGTTCTGCTGTGTTGGCCAGCTGCTTGCTGCTTCTTGCTTGGGAGTGAGAGGCACTTCGACCTGCTCTCTACATCCTTGAACCCAAGATTCTGGCTTGCCTCCTGTTGCAATTCTGCTGGTGTGGTGGACTCCGCCATCTGTAATTCCTCCAGTTCTGGGCTTCAGAGGTGGGTTCTGCAGGTGTCACCTTTGCGCTGATCGAAAGCGAAAAATTGCTCTTTGACACTGATGCATAGGCTGTTAGACGACAGCGGTTCTACAGCCTTTGCGGCCCGACACCGACACACTGCGCGGTTCGATGACAATGCATTGCCTGCATCTCGATGGAGCTCTATGACGATGGAGTGACTCGACTGCATTGAAAAGATTGATCCATCATGCCCTCAGATGTCGCCGCTTTGGTCCATCCAAGGTAGTTTTTAAGCGGGACCTGCATGACTCTCGTAGCCTGCCCTCTCTCGCGGTTAGCCTGAACTTTAGATTTACCCCGGTCCCTCGCGACCTCAAGTAATCTTTTAGCGCTATTGACTTGACTTGACTGTTTTTGTATTTATTATTTAAAAATGTATGTCTCAACTTCTACTGATTGGATTTTTTTTTGCTTTGGTCTAGTTTTACTCAGATACATATTCTATATTTTTCTAAATCTGAGTGGAGTATTTTTGTGGTGTTTTCATTGTGTTACTGTGTGAATGTGTGTGTGTGTGTGTTGCACAAATACTTTACACATTGCCTCTTAAGTTAAGCCTGCCTGATCAGTGCCAAGCTACCAGAGGGTGAACACAGGTTAATTTAAAGTGTGTATTTAGCTTACCCTGACTAGGATTGTGGTGCCTTCTTGGACAGAGTGCAAACCTCTGCCAATTAGTGACCCAATTCCAAACACCTTCCTATCTAAATGACAATGCCAAAGAATCGACTAACATTGGAGGATAAACTCAAATAATGGGTTACAGTGCTATTGATTCTTTCCAATAGGTTAGCCCATTGAATGAAAAAATTATAACCTCTAGAAGAGCATAGATTTGTTGAAGAGGCCCCTGTGTCTAACTGAATATTTGCACCTTAATACTGTGATTGGTGATGTCGTTTTCTAGTAAATTATAATGATTGTTTAGATGGTGCTATAAATAGCTCAGAGGTAGCATCTAAATGTAAATTAATTCTAGTAAGGGCAATAAACTTCCACTAGCGTATATGGATGAGGAGTTAGTCAAATACAAGTGAACATATCTAATTGAATTTTATCATGTTAATATTCTGCTTTTACGGTTGGTGCAAAAAGGTACAGTTGAAATACTGGTAAGTAAAAACGTCTTCAAATAGAAACACAAATGAAGATGAATGGATTACTAACCTAAAATTCAGCAAGTTATCAAAACAACTTTAATGCCTTTTTGGAATGAGGAATCAGAGAAGCACTGCTGTATCATCGTTTACTCCACCAGCAAATCGTGTCACCCAACCAACATCCCTGCCCCCTGCTAGCTTTCGTTCTCCCCTAACAATAAACTGTGGCTAAATTACAACTCCAATTGGCTAAGAATAATTCACAAGTATCCAACTCCTAAGGAAGGGTCAGAGGGAATTTAGCCCAGGCTTCTCTGCAAAACTTAAAATCTGCTAACACTAACCCATGTGGCAAAAACTGTATAGGCATGTAAATCCCCCCCAAATTAGGTTGAAACCTTTTAAAGTCAGCTTAACAGTAATCCAAAAAGTGTCAGCTAGTAACCACATTCTCCAATATGCACCTTTAAATCTATGTTTCATCAAAAATCTTGTATCAAAATCCCAAACTTTACCCTGCAGTTCACAAAGACTGATCTTTGCTACTAGTACTTCCTTCAAATGCCTTTACCTGCTTATATTTCACTGCCACCCATCTTAACATTTTTGACTTAATTTATTGACTATTTTAATATAACAGACACTCCCTTGCCACAATTTCTGAATTCATATTCACAATACCAAAATCAGCGACAGGACTATGCAATGTAATTAGAGGAAATTCTAGTCTGCATCTTGGCCACACACTATAGATCCTTAACTAACTATTCCAAAGCCAAACAACTGGATCTCAATAGCTCAGGCCTGCTATCTTCCACTTCTGGTGAATTACTCACCCTGGTCTGGCCCCTCACCACAGCCAGTCCAAAAATACACAAATAATCTAAGAATAATTTAAGAACTTTCCCATCAACTGGTTCTCATCTCACATGCATCCACCACAACAGTTGTCTCTAACAAGCCCCCTTCCAATGAACACTGCATTTTAGTCTAATACACCTCCACACTCCTGATGCACCAAAACACCAAAGTCCAATCCCTCTTCAAATTAAACATATAGGAAATCAGTACTAACAAAAAACACATCCGTTATGTTACCCCCCTCCCACCAACTCCTTGAAAGTAAAAAGAAAGTCCACTAACCTGGACCACAATTTTGATAATGCAAGGAATACAATCACATACAATATTGATATTAAAATCAGCCACACATACTAGACACACAATGTCTCATGCATTATTTTTTTGTGGCCTTCCTTCTACATACTGACTGGTGGGTTCCTATCTGCCATAATCTACTTATTAAAAGCAAACACATACAATGATGATATATTTGCTACTAGCGCATTCTTCTTTCTAAACAAATTCAAATTCTTCCTTTATTTAAGCACTCTCATTTTGGCCTTGATGATCTCTCAAACTTTGCATAATTATCTATGCTGTTCAAGTTTGAGCTGAATAGGGCCTGTCTCCCTTGCACAATGTTGTCTCTGCCCCATGTGATCATACTGCACCAGTGAGGACAAAACTGGTTTGAATCTCAGAGACCCTTGCACAAAGAGAACAAAGACAAAATGGAGTGTCAGTAGTAGGCCTTAAACCCCAGAACTTCAGATCACTTCTGGACTCAAGACGAACCTTTGCCAAGGAGAAGAGCTGAAGAGCTATGAGGAGGAGGAGTACTGCCCCTTTGATGTGTGCTATGTGGGATTGGCCTGCAGTTGCTGTTTCTGCCAAGGAAAGGACAAAGACTGGAACTTTGCTGTAAACCTGCTTGAAGAAGAATTTCCAAGGGCCTGTATGTGCTGGCCTCCTGTTCTGAAGTCTCAGGGACACAAAGCCTTCACCCCAGCTCCCCTTAACTCTGCTCCTGAGAGTTCTGACCTGCCAGGAGGTGCCTATTCCAGTTCTGGGCCTCATGAGGTTGCTCGTTCTGTTGGGAGCTGGAAGAAACCTAAAGAACTGAAGAAATTGAGGCATTGCCCTTCTTGCGGCTGTTTTTCCGAAGTAGCACTGCCATGTAAGGAGAATCTCCACGCATCGCTGTGACACTGCAAAAATGATGCAGCGGCTGCCGCAGTTGCAAAAAGCGACGCATTGTGGGATCACGGCTCAAGAAACCAATGCAGCACCGCATCGATCGCCAGTGCATTCCAGATTTCCGCTCATCGCACCTATGCAGCAAGTATTCCTGATGCATCACTCGTGGACTAGAATCCTCTTGGAGTCGACGCATCACTTCCCTCTACAAGTCGGGATGTGACGCATCACTTCTCCTGTGTACAGCAAAACTGTTGCATCGCCTCTTCAAGGACTCTGGAACTGACGCATCTCTTTGTTTCTCGACATTTTCCCTCTCTGCAGCTGTTTGGCATTGTGAATTTTGAAGCATCTACAGGTACTTTTATCCAGATAGATGGCTAACTGCAAATTGAAGCTTAACGAAGACAAGACTGAGGTCATGCTACTGGGTAACAGCTTTAACAAAAGATTCCACTCCCCTGTGCCGGACTGCTTGGATCAGTTGCCAAGTCCAAAAACGGTGATAAAGACCTTGGAATGTGGCTAGACTCCAGTCTCACAATGGAGCACCAAGCCAAAACACTTGCAGCTAACTTCTTTGGTGTCTTGAGACTACTAAGAAAGGTCTATAACCTGCCTCCTTTCCTGGCCAAGAGACTAATTATTCAGGTTCTCATCATCTCCCTGCTTGACTGTGGCAATGTCCTTTATCAGGGCTCTCCTCACTATGTGACAAAGAGGCTGCAGACTACCCAGAATGCCGCTGCTCAGCTCATGATGAATATTACCCGACATCAATCTGCAAAGGTGGCTGTGAGGGACCTTCACTGGCTCCTAGTTGAGCAGCGGATCCAATTCAAAGGCTTGTGCATTCTGCATAAGTCTCTACACAAGAAAGGCCTCGCTCTTTTGAGATCAGTAGTTACTCCTTATGTCCCTGGAAGGTCCTTGAGATCTTCCTCAGCCCATCTGTTGCAGGTCCCCAAATGTAGTAGATCCCACTGGGGTGGCTGCTTCTTTTCCCAACTGGCCTCATGGCTCTGGAATTCTCTCCCCTTTGACCATCGCCAGCTATAATTGGAGCTCTCTTTTTGCAAGACATTGAAAACCTGGCTATTTGTTGTAATATCTTTTCAATTGCAACTGCTTCCTCGCATGATATTCTTAAATTGTGCTATATTTGTCTTTCTATTTATAATTGGCGTCATCTATTTCTCTATATTTACAAGCATCTTAAAATCTGTTTTCTTGTATTTATGAAATGCTAATAAAAAAAATTACAACACAAAAAAAAGAAAACCTGGCTCTTTGTCCACTAACCTTCTGACGATCACGTCCATATGATGACTGTTCCAGCTCTGGGAGGCCTTCTGGTAGCCATCTGCTCTACAAGAGCACAGAATAGAATAGAAGTAAGTTTTAAAGGTGCCGTGGTCTTACGAGAGGGAGAGGATGAGGTGAGTGTTGTCGCGTATGATATGATGTTGAGTCTGGGTGATCTAAAGATGGTGGCCAAAGGAGTCATGTAGGTGTTGAAAAGGATGGGACTGAGTGTTGAGCTTTGGAGCACTCCACAAAAGATTTCTTTGGGTTCAGTTGTGAATGGTAGCAGGTGGACCTTCTGTGTTCTTCCAGTGAGGAAGGAGGCAATCCATCTCTGTGCTTTCACTTGGAAGCCTGGTGATCAGCGTGTGGTGAGATACGGTGTTGAATGTGGCTGAGAATCCTAATAATATTTCCTCCACAATTGAGGCTGTGATTCAGTCCTCCCTCAAGAGAGGTAATTTTCTTCACACTTGACTATCAGATATCATTCTAACAGAGTACAGTTACCGACAACGGCGGACACAATGACCGTACTCCCCTGCTGTGTTCCCTTTGTGTAAAGTTCAACAGTCAGTTCAGGTTGGGTGTGCACTAACTATTCCAGCACCTGCCGTTGTTTGGTGCTAACTGCTAAGCAGAGAAATGCTGAACCCAAGGGATGGAGTGGTGCACCACCCGTTGTGTAGAATTTTTCTTTTTTTTCAATAAGTCTTATAGTATTGGTGGAGTTGTCTCAAACAGTCCTTTATGTTTTTTGCAAGAATCCAAAGTACAGGAAATTGTCAGCCAACGCATTTCGTTCATAACAATGAACTTCTTCAGGGTAAAAAATAACGTAGCGTCTTTTAGAAACAGTAAGCGTGTGAAATGTGGCTGCGTGGGCCTCCTTGATAAGGGCCTGCAAGCAGCAAATCTGGTGAACAAATAACTGCAGCAGTCAGCTCCGTCAGCTGACGGAGCTGACTGCTGCAGTTATTCGTTCACCTCCACTCTAAAAAAACTCCATTCTTTTTTCAGTGTTTCGGGGACTTTGGTTCTGGCATACTGCCTGGACACTCAGCCAAATAGATTACTCTATTAGAAAGGTTTTGCTAGTATGCAAGGGATTGACGTTTTTTCAAAGTGATTTAGGCAGGGAGCAGACGACACCTTGCTGCTACAATGAAGGATGCCAACTTCGATTTGGCAACCTAGACAATTGCCTGATTGTATCTAACTCTTATTCGAGAAACTACTGGTAGGTTACTGGTCCCACAATTTTTCAGTCATCAACACAAAAGTGTTATTCAATCTAATGCATCTGACTCTACTTCCCAGTCAAAGGAAATCATTTAAGTAATGGATAACACCTAGGATAGCGCATCCATGCATATACTCTCATTCAACAATTGTTTAATATAGGCCTAAATTGCATGGTTTCACTCCCCAGAGAGAATACTTGGATTCAAGATATCAGACCTACTCCATTGAGACTAATCACAATGCTCAACCCTATCACCCAGATACATACAGGTTACCACCCAACTCATGCCATACCACAAATATGATAAAAGAATGCAACACCTTTTTAGAACATTCTTCACTGGGACAACACACATACCAGTACACAAAAATAATACACAGGGTCTGAGGCCACTTCTTCACACAAAAATGGCCAAGGGTTAACACATCAGTAGAACTGTATGTAACACTTAACTGGCACATCAACGACATTGGTTTCAGTGAAGGTCCTAAAAGCATTTTACCGCTTTGCATAACTCCCATTGGGCCTCCCCTGAATAAAAATCCCTCACATATATTTTTGATGAGAGAATACACATGGTTTACATTGCTCTGAGCAGCATTCCATTCCATATGTTTTCTCTCGCTGTGCAGTTGCAGACAGGCTAGCCACAAGCAAATGAGTCTTGGCCTTACCTCAGAAGAAGGAATCCGTTCTGTACTGGCAGGCCTGTTTGTTGACAACACAAGCCACACCAGACTGATTTTGCTAAATCAATGAGGTTAATCATTATTTCCTTTGTATCCCTGGGCCCATTCTGTGGCATACTTGTATATTCCACATAAGAGTTTCAAAGGAGAAAAAAATTGATAGATAGAATTCTTGAATTAATCATAACCACTAGCAATGCCCTGGACAACATGTAACTCCATCTTTTTTTCTGACTCTACCATTACAGAGAGAGACTATATATATATGTAAATCAGTTTTGATCTCATCTCAGAAGGGACAGCCTTAATAGCAGTTGTAGCGTTAATTCTGTAATCACCAAGGCACATTTCCAGCAACAATAGAGGAACTGATTTAAACAACAAAATGCACTGTCAGTGGTGACAGAAGAATGCTGTAAATACCAGGGCGCACTGGATGCCTTAATAATGAATCTCATCTAAACACTGGGGTGCTCTGCCAACATATTCAGTGCCATTGTTGTGAATATCAGGTCAAAAAGACCGACATGACAAGTTCTATTCTAGGCATGTATAGAGCACATGGGTACCCAAAAGGCCTGTCAGCGCTAAACAACAGAAACAGATCTTATTTCACCAGCAACTCTGGGTGCTAAGATAACAAAACAGACCAAAACCTCAATTAAACATATAGCCATGCCTTCAACATCTTCCTAAATTTAGTTCATTTTCAGTCTTGCGTATCCTAATAGACATGGAGTTCCAAAGTTTAATGGTCAGATAGGCGAAGGAGCGACCTCCACTTCTCACCTTTTGAACCTTTGGAATCACCACTGACAGTGAAGACCGCAAGGCCCTCGTAGCAACCTGGGGCTGCAACAAAGACTGAATCAGTTGAGGGCCCTTTCGGTGGTACACCCTGTGTGCAATACAAAGGGCCCTAAATTGGATCCTTTGATTGATGGGTAGCCAGTGTAATGAGGCCAACGTACTAGATACTGAGTGATGCCTTGGAACCTTCAAAAGGAGATGGGCTGCAGTATTTAGCACTACCTGTAATCTTTTGACTGCATATAATGGACATCCAAGATAAAGAAAGTTCCAATAGTCAAGATGAGGCAGGACAAGAGGCTGTACAATGGACCTTCGAGATGAGAGAGGTAAGATGTTCAGTATCTTTATAAGCATTCTCAGCATGCCATAGCAGCAACCTTCCTGGCTTGAGTCTCAAAGGACAATTTTCAGTCTAGCCAAATACCAAGGTTTTTTACTGCCATTTTAGAAGTGGGAGGACTTCCTAGAGAAACTGACCATCAGGCTACAGGTCAGCTGTTAGAATCATTGCCGTCCGGCATTTGCTCATGAATGTAACCGGGTACACTGCTGGCCATGATAGTGCCACTAAAGTCATGACCAGGGCATTCTACAATATCAGCATGATAGCACCGCTGTTGTACAGTGACGGTCACTATTTAACAGGGTGGAGGAGCGGGGAGGGGAGGTAAATATACACAAAAATATGAAAAACATTTACCTTGAGATGGCAGGCCACTGCCTCTCGCTCCTCTTCGGCTCTTCAACAGCAGGAGCGGGAACCAGGACGCACCCAGTCTCCTGACTCCCCTAGCCAATCACTACACTGCAATGCAGCATTGTGATTGGTCTGACCGGCACTCAGATGGGGAAATGAAGTCTGGACATATCAGCCAGGCAAACATGCAAAGTGCGCATGACAGTTTGACCGGCTTGAGACGGCCAGCCAAACAATCATGTGCAATTGGAGTGGGCAAACCGCTCCTCCCCCTGGCCCCTGCTCTGTCTGCCCTGCCCTGTACCAGGAAGTGGAAAACTAACATGAAAATAACGTTGGTTATTATCATTTTAGTTTTTCTTAATTACTGCTCGCAGAGCCAGAGAGTGACGCTCCTCCGCCTTAGAGGAGGAGCCACAGCTGCTGTTGTAAACCCTATAAATAATGTGAGATATAGTAAATGCACTGCTTTAATCACCAGTAAAATATCTAAGCAAAGACCCTTTCACAGTTGTAGAGTACAACATTTCGATTGGACTATGTAAACAACAGAACATCTGTACCCACATTTTTAGGTGAGACTATGAACATCGTATTATTATTTTTGCTGACTTTACTCTATGAACACACCAATAGAGGGGCAATATTCTGCCTCTCTTCTGTCACTGGTTGGAGGAATTGTCATTCATGTGGTCATGAGCCTATTATACAGTTATTAGTTATTGTGAATGTCATTTATGATGTATGGACCATTGTCCCAATACTCGCTTAGATCCATATTTCTTCACTACTAAAAAATACTTCCATTGCAGTGCATGCACCTTGTGGCCTCCATGAACTGTAGTGTGGTTCCATCAGTACTGTTTATGCAAATGTCCTTTGCCATTTTGCAGTGCTAGTGGAAGTGTACTCAACAGTGGAAATGCAGTGGAAGGAATGCCTTCAGCGGTGCCAGTGTCAATCGCGGACACCAGCTCACAGTGCATGTTTGGCTTAAGCTGGATGGTTCCGCATCGCATTCATTCTCCCCACCCCTTTTCTTAACCCTGATTTTTCCTCATTCTCTTGATCACTTGCAGCTCATGGCCCAACCGCCCTCATTCATCACCCTCCCTCCTGCTGCGTGCCTGGAGGTAGCCTTTGCCCAGAAGGAGCTGGCTGTGTCAGCAATCAATGTCCTCCATGGAACTGCTTAGTTATGGGCACTTGGCTGCTACAGCTATGTTGACAAGGAGGCTTTGCAGAGGGTTGTTTATGTACCTGGCAGCAGAAACTGCATCAACAGTGACTCTATCCGAAAAGTCCAAGTCACAGCCTATCCACACTCAGCCAGACTGGAGTAACTCAGCACAGCAGGCAGTAGCAGATAAGTGAGGATATGGACAAATGAAAGAGTGTGTGACTGAGCGCATGGAGAGATGGATGGCTGAGTGATTGGGTACAATGATGCATCTATAGATGAGCGAAGGACTGCACAAATGAATGGGTGAGTAAATTCATGGATAGGTGGATGGTGGAAAGGATGAGTGCAAGGAAAATTAATGAGTGAGTAGGATAATCAGTAATGGCATGGGTGGCTGACGGTAGGGTACTGGTGACAGCACCATGCTCTCCACTTCTGCTTATGCTTCCCACTCCTTCATTATGAATTCACACATTTATTTGTCTATGTATCTATTCACTCACTTATTTATACATCCTTGCACTCACTAATCTACCCATTGACTCATTCTTGTATCCGCCTACTCATCCATCCACATTTACAAATTCAGCAATCAAGAAGAAGCACTTTAGGTGACAACAATATTTCTTGTTTTGACTTCTCTGTGCTATTATGGAAGGAAAACAAGAATACACATATCAGTCTAGCTCTAATGCAGTAGGAACACTGCCCGAACCTCTAGGCCAATGTCTTCTCTGCAACAAGTAACACAGGTTACATTTGTGTAACACTGATCTTAGCACATGGACACCAAAAATTATGGGAAAAGCTGCCACAAGGTACCCCTGGTCGTTTAGATAGATTATCTCCAATTTTTTATTTCCACCACTGATTCTGAAAGTGCCTTTTCAGTAAACGTCATAATACATTGTGCCTTGAGTGCATTTTGAATGTACGTGCCAGAATAACACACTAAGGGGCATATTTACGAGCCCCATTGCGTTGCTCTTGCACCACACAAAGTGGTGCACGAACGATGAAAAGTAAAAATGAGATTTATGAAGCCATGCAAGCCCACCTTGCGTGGCCGTGAGTGACTTAAAAAATATATAGTAATGCAATGCAGTGCAAATCGTTGCATTGCATTACTTTGTTCCCAAGCAGTATCCATGGATTTTAACACATTCCCGATTTACCAGAATTGGTAGACCTGGGAATGCACCAAAAACCTACGCTTCCCCAGGTGAGGCGTAACGAGGAGAAATATGTTTATTTCTACAATAGCTTTCCTCATTCTATGTGTGCTGCATTAATTGTCGGTGAAATTGTTCTCCCACCCTCGCAGCTCCACCATTAAGTGAGGCCTGCCCCCGAGCTCCTGGACTCTCGAGTGGTGGTGTTTCGAGGCCCTCCTCCACCCGCAGGTTTACCTGTGCCTCATCCCTGGTGGTCCAGTGGACCTCTGTCTCCCTTCTCTCGCTCCACTTTCCTCTCTGTTTTCACTCGTTTTCACCCGCTTTTTCTCTTTTCTCTGCACCTTTCTGCTTTCTGCACTTTTCTGCTGCTCTGTGCATTTCCACTCCCCTTTCCTTTATTCCTCCTTTTCCTTTATTCTCTCGTTTCACTTACTCTTCTCTCCTCTCTGTTTTCCCTCGTTTCACCCTCTTTTTCTCTTTTCTCTGCACTTGTCTGCTGTTCTGTTCATTTCCACTCCCTTTTCCTTTATTCCTCCTTTCCCACCCGTTATTTTCCCCGCCGCTGCTGCCCCCGTGACCCCACCCCCCAGCACGACCAGCATGACCGGCCCAATCCAGCTCCCCTCCCCACCTCCCAGCTGTCCAGCCCTCCCCGACCCCTACTTAATGGCGGGCGCTGCATGGCCGTGCAGCGGACGCGTGCAGCGGGTGCTCCGCTGGCGTGCCGAAGGCGCACAAAATGCAAGCACGTCCGCGACCAGACCGCTACCAGCGCCAGGAACGCTGGACCTCCAACCCCGCTAACGATACGACCCAGCGGCACCCCACGCACTCAACCCAGGCCGCAACAACAACTGCAAGCTAGCGTCACTGACCGACACCCACGAACCCTTCAACTGTCACCGCTGCCGGCACATACACAGCACCGCCAAGAACACGGACCCAGCAAAACCCGCCCACAAGAACACAACCAAACTGAAGACCCTGCAATGCATCCTCCTCAATGTCCGATCCCTCCACAAACACACCACCGAAATCTGGGACCTCCTCACAGCACCACACCGGACGTAGCGTTCCTCACCGAAACCTGGACCAACACCACCTCTGGACCGGACATCGCCATCGCCATTCCCCAAGGATACAAGATCTCCAGGAAAGAACGCCCCACCCGCCCAGGAGAAGGAATCACCATCGTCCACAAATCCACCATCCACCTGTGCACACTCTCTGACGAGCCCTCAGACCTGATGGAATACCTTCACTTCAAAATACTGGCCAGCCCCACCACCAACCCTCCGTGGAACCCTCATCTACCGCCCACCTGGGGCCCGCAGACCTTTTGTCAACTCCTTAACGAACATCTCCCCGCAGGCCATCGCATTCACAAACTACAACCTGCTGGGAGACCTCAACTTCCACCTCGACAACCAACTGGACTCCAACACCACATCCCTCCAGGACAACCTCCACAACATTGGACTCCGCCAGATCGTGACCGAACCCATGCACTCAGTAGGACACACCCTCGACCCCCTCTTCACAACAGGAAACTCCATCACCTTCAGCCACACCACCGAACTCCCATGGACTGACCGTTGATGCATCCACTTCACCTTCAGAACACCCACCATCCACAGACACCAGCACCTGCTCCCATGAAGAAACTGGGCCAGAATCACCGACGACCAGCTCACCTCCTCACTGAGCAACTCCACCCCAACCATAGCAGAAAACGACGACCCCAACACCGCAGCCTGAACCCTGCACAGATGGATCTCAGACAGCGCCAACACCATAGCCCCCCTTATCAAAAACAACAACACCCACGCCAAGAAAGCCAGATGTTTTGCCACTGAACTTCAAGAGTCCAGACGCACTTGCTGGCCCCTCGAAAAGGCCTGGAGTAACACCAGATCAACAGAAGCCCACAACAAATCCAGAGCCGCCACCAACGCCAACCACCAACTCATCAGAAAAACGAGAAAAAAAGCGATTGAAGACAGAATCTCCAGACACGCACACAACAGCAAAGAACTCTTCAACATCATCAAGGAGTTCGCCCAACCCACCTGCGAGTCGACTGATATCCCTCCCTCACAAGACCTCTGCGACAAACTCAGCACCTTTTTCCACCACAAAATCAAGAGCATCTACGACAACTTTGACGAAGACAACAACACACTAAACCCTCACCATCCACCCCGACATCCTGAAGCCAGCGATTGCCAACTGGACAGCCCTCACCACTGAAGACACACTGAGAACGATGAAGTCAATCCACTCCGGGGTCTCCACGGACCCCTGCACCCACCACATCTTCAACAGAGCCCCCGACACCATCACACCCATGCTCTGCCACACCATCAACCGCTCCCTGGCGACCACATTTTTCCCCAATGAGTGGAAACACACCAAGGTCAACCCCCTCCTGAAGAAACACTTGGCGGACCCCACCGACCTAAAAAACTACAGACCTATCTCCCTGCTCCCGTTCGCAGTGAAAGTCATCGAGAAAGCCGTCAACAGCCAACTCGCCGCATTCATCGAAGAGCACAACATCCTCGACTCCTCCCAATTCGGCTTCAGAAAAAAACACAGTACGGAAACCGCCCTCCTTGCCGCAACAGACGACATCTGCACCCTACTGGACAAAGGAAAAAAAGAAGCCCTCATCCTCTTCGACCTCTCAGCGGCGTTCGACACAGTCTCTCACCGCACCCTAATATGCAAACTTCACACTGCAGGGATCCAGGACAAGGCCCTCGCCTGGATAGGCTCCTTCCTCTCCGGCAGAATGCAGCGGATCAAACGCCCCCCTTTTCTCTCGGACCCTACACCAACAACCTGCGGAGTCCCCAGGAGTCCTCCCTCAGCCCTACGCACTTCAACGTCTACATGGCACCGCTCACCCCCATCGTCAGAACTCAACATTGTGTCATACGCAGATGACACCCAACTCATCCTCTCCCTATCCAACGAACCCAACATCGCCAGACAAAACCTTTGAGAAGGCATGGAATTTGTCGCCAAATCGATGAAAAACAGCTGCCTACAACTAAACACCAACAAAACAGATGTACTCATCATGGGCCCGAACCGCGATGCGTGGAACGACACCTGGTGGCCCCCCGCCCTTGGAGGCCCGCCCACCCCCACGGACCACGCACGCAACCTGGCAATCATCCTGGACTCTGAGCTCAGAATGGACCGCCAGATCAACTCGGTCTCCTCCTCCTGCTTCCACACCCTCCGCTTCCTATGTAAGACCTTCAAATGGATCCCCCTCGAACACAGAAAGACCGTCACTCATGCCCTGGTCACCAGCAGACTCGACTACGGCAATGCACTCCACACCGGAATAAACAAAAACTTCACCAGTAAGCTACAGAACATCCAGAACGCAGCCACAAGTCTGGTCCTCAACCTGCCAAGACACTGCCACATCTCCCAGCACCTGCGCACACTCCACTGGCTCTTCATCGAGGCTAGAGTCACCTTTAAGATGCTTACCCATGCACACAAGACCCTCCAGGACACCGGACCAGCATACCTGAACAGCCGACTCAAATTCCACGCACTCCAAAGGACCCTACGATCAGCCCAGCTCTCCTACGCCATAATCCCCACACCAGAAAGACCAGATCGGGAGGCCGCTCCTTCTCCTTCCTGGCGGCCAGAGCCTGGAACACCCTTCCGCTCCACCTCAGACAGAACACATCGCTCCCCATCTTCGCAAGAAACCTCAAAACCTGGCTCTTCGACAGACCCCCTCCTTGACGGACTGGAACCTGCGCCTCCCCACCCCCAGCACCGTGAGACCCTTACGAGTGAGTTAACTAACCCACGATTGATTGATTGATTGATTCCAGTACAAAAGCTATGCTAGACACTTGAAGACACCCTTGCACTATGGCGCAAAGGTTCGTGCGAGTCACATGGCAGCAAAATTCTGCACCGGATATAGGGAGAAAGGAGGAGAGAGCCATATCTCTGGAAATAAGGTGCTATCCTGCTCCCTTCTGTCACGCAATGCAGTGTAGCATTTTTGGCTGCTGCTCTGCATTGGGTGACGCTTTAGTAAATCGGCCCCTAATTGCACACTTTTTTACCCACAATTTGCGTTTTGTCTTCACTGCTTACGCGAGCAATTTGGGTCAGTTTTCTTCTGATGCAAATTGTGCACAGAAACACACAGAAATTGCTGCTGAGAAGGAATCATGTACTTGGGAGTTCTGCACTTGTAACAGGATTAATTGCGGCTGGGGAGTTTGACTAGTGTAAAGGCGATCACTCTAAACACGTGTAAATATTGTGGGTTAATGGGAATCACGGAAATGGAACACGCTGTGAGCTGAAGCATGGTGACCCACAGCCACTCTTCCCACAAGGTACACATCCCCTGGAAGCACATCTGATCCCTAGATGGCAGGAGGCAGGACATGTCAGGATGCCTCTTCATGTGCCCTAAAATTGTGAACTAGCCCTGGTAAATGATGCTCCAAACACCATCATGCAATTCTTGAAGCCAGCGGGGCAGAATTAAATAAGAAAATGAAAGTGATCCGCATAATATCGCACCTCATATCTTTAAAGTGACACGATGCAACCTTTGCAGCATTCAACCTGTTTTCCCTGAGAGATCGGGCACACAAACGAGATCATTTTCATGGGCCGGACCTCTAATTATACATGCATGTTTAAAGTAAGATAACGTCCTCTCATTGACAGTCTGAGTTTCACAAGGAAGCATTCTACTTTAGTTAATGATTCAACCTGTGGTAAGAGGCACTCAAACACTACAGCACTTCCGATAAGCGAGAAGGCCTGAATTATTTATCCCTCTAATGTTATTGCTAAAGGAAGGGAATTCTGTAACCTCAGTGTTAGCAAGATCAATACAGATATTCTCGCTGCTAACACCAATTACTGAGGGTTAATACTTTCTGCCCTGCTCACACTTGCAGCTTCTTGATTTCCCAGCATACTTCCTATCACTTAATGGCGAGCAGCACCCACCAAGAGTCACCCTTTTTGGATACTCAACAGGAGGAGAACATCTGGTGAAAATGGCTTCAGCTCTACTTTTGCACACATTAGAATACTCGATGCTGCATCAAAGCCAAGAGGCAGGATTTCATTTGGGCCATTAATCTTTGAATGAATTTGACTTTAGTTTCCATTGCGTTCATACTGCCTTGTTAGAAATGGGGGTCTCTAGTTGGAAATGGTTTGCACATTTGTCCAAATAGGGACCCTTCTCCCTAGTCAGGATAAGGGGGCAACACTACTGAAAATAACCCCTGCTCTCCCCCTTGGTAACTTGGCATGAGCAGTCAGGCTTATCTCAGAGGCAGTGTGTAAAGCATTTGCACATAACCAACAGTAATACAGTGAAAACATTACAAAAGGCCACCACACCAGAAAAATATCCATTTTTTTTTATTTATTTAAAACAAGACCAAAAAGATAAAAATCCAACATACAGTATTTAAGTATATGCACTTTGCAAGAATGATCTTAAAATGCAGTTTCTTGAAGTCAGTAGCTCCGCCCGGTGCTACCGCGGTACTGAAAACAACAAACTCCAACAGTTCCGTCTGACCATGTCGGTCGGAGCGTCAGCAAACTTGTAGACAGTACCTTTTCATTGCGGCGGTTCACATTGGTGTGGGCCTGTCGTGGCAACCATTGTCGTTGCGATGTGAAGCGTAGCGGTGTGGCGTGCAGTGCCCTCAAGTCCAGCAGCGTTGGTGAGACCAGGGCTGCGGTGCAGAGTGAAGGCGGGGCTCATTGCGGTGCTAACAGATAACGGTGCAGGCGACAGAGCCAGTTGCGGGGAGCTGGTGTTGGTCCATTTGGACTGCAGTGTGGGATGAGGCAGTGCGTCGTGAGACTTACGACGAGTGCCCAAAGGCCATAGTGCAGTAAGGGTGACGAGATCAGCATGTAGCGACGGCATCGGTGAGACCAGGGCGGCGAAGTTGAGCGAGGAAGTGCGAAGTGCGGTGCCCACAGTTCATGGTGCAAGCAGTGGCTCGGTCGGTCGTTGTCGTCGGTGAGACCAGGGTTGCGGTGCGAGATGCATCAGTGCCCTCTGTGGTGCCTTCAGGACACAGAGCCGGCAGCTGGGTCGGTGACGGAGTCGGTTTCTTTCCCCCCTCTCTGGAAGTTGAAACCACAGTTCAAGTGGCGGTACCCAGAGGTAGGCAAAGAATTCTGGGTCCCTGAGACTTCAGAACAGGAGGCAGGCGATACTTCAAGCCCTTGGAAATATTCAGCACAAGTAAAGAAAATTTAGTCCAGTCCTTTCACTGCCCATGGCAGAAGCAGCAACTTCAGGCCAACCCAACAGAGCAACAACACAGCAAAGGGGCAGTACTCCTCCTAGCAGTTCTTCCAGCTCTTCTTCTTGGCAGGTTCCTTGATTCCAATGAGTTCTAAAGTTCTGGGGTTCTGTCCTCTGGGGCCTAGCATTGTCCAAGGCATAACAGGCCTATTGAGGTGCAAGGAAATCTCCTCCCACTACTCTAAATGCAGTCCAGGTCTATTCAGCACAGCCCTGACTCATCCAGGAAGGCAGGACACACCTCGACTCCCCCCATTGGCTGTCTGAAGAGAATGCACATCCCCAGCACCTGTCCCTCCAAAGCCAGACAGTCAATCCACAAACCCAGCAGAGACACACAGGATGGCTATACAAGAAAATGCCTACTTTCTAAAAGTGGGATTTTCAAACACAGAACATAAAAATCCTCTTTACTAAAAGGTGCACTTTTATATTCTGAGTTCAGGCATACTAAACCCCATTTCTCTACCTTGTCCCAATGGTAAGATGTGTTTATAGGGTGTTATAAGTAAACTCCCATTGTATCCTATGGGACAGATAGGCTTTCCATAGTGACAAATGAAATACACTGTAATTCACTACCAGGACATGGTGCACACAGCAGTACATGTCCTACCTTTACTATACATGGCACCCTGCCCACAGGGGTACATTGGGCCTGCCTTAGGGGTAACTTACATGTAAGAAAAGGGAAGATTAGGGCCTAGTAAGTGGGTGCACTTGCTGGGTCGACATGTCAGTTACAAACTGCTCGCAGACACTGCAGTGGCAGGTCTGAGAACCCTTTATCAGGCTGCTTGTGTGTAAGAAAGTGGCTCTGTATATATTGTTCCCAAATAGGTACAGTGTGCACAGAGTCCACAGTCCCCAGAGGTTTGGCAGAGGCTAAAGTTAGATATAACCTTACTCTCTAAAGTGGTAGCTTGGTCGAGCAGTAAGGCAGTATCAAAGGACAGTGTAAAGCATTTGTTGTACATACTCAGTCAGCAAATGGTCTCACACACTCAAGAACTGAACTCTAGGCCAATGGTTTTGTATCAAAATATATAGTAGTTTTATTTTAGAACCAACAATAGGTAACAAAATATGCTTTCTCAAAATGAGATGCTTTAGATAAATACTTTCAATAAGCAATAGACTTTTAAATGCAATAGATACAGTTGTTGCAAGGGGCAACACAATTTCAAACACAATTATACATTGAGCTCAATGGGAATTTCTAGTTAAATGCAATTGATTACTTTTTGGAGTACTTTCTTACCACAGGACTGGATCCTAGATTCAGTCCTGGGACATCTCCTGTAAACAGTTGAGTAAAAACGTTTTGGTTACAGTTGTGATTTTTAAGGAATATTATTGTATTTTAAAAGTTGACACAGAACTTTTTCACATAGAATCACCAATGTTATCCTATGGGAGGAAATTCACATAGCAGGTAAGTAGGGTTATCGTTACTTTTTCTAACTCAGTGTTGGATCCTGGATCCAGCACTGGTGCATCTCATGTAAACAGTTGAAAGAATGCGTTTTTGTTATACAGGCGATTTTTAATGAATATTTGTAAGTTTGCAAAATCGACAAGAATTTCTGGCAAAAACCAGGTAATGTTATCCTATGGAGGAAAATCAAGTTAGCGGTAAGTACGGTTGTAATTACTTTGCAGGGTCAGTGCTGGGCACCAAGATACAGCACTGTGATCTCTCCTGATAGCAGGTGAGTAAATTCATTTTTGTTATTCGGCTGATATTAGATTAATATTTTAAAGTTTCAAAACTCGACACAGAAGAATTTCCAAGTGAAACCAGTCAATGGAAGAAAAGTGAGTTATTGGCTTTTGGGTAAGTACTCGACTGGCAGAATTAAGGTTCGGGGCATAGACTCAGGAGTCTCCCAGGGTCAGGTAGGTACAGTTGTTACACCCTCAGCAGCACAGGGGCAGCCGGATTCACAGGGAGTTAGGCCCAATGTTATCCTACGGGAGGCAGGGGGCCTTTGGTTGGTGGCTGCTGGCTGCTGGCTAGCAAGCCACGTGACTGTGGGAGCTGGGCTCCTGGGCACTTGCTCAGGGCAATTGGGAAAGTAGATTAGGACAGAGGTTGCACTCCCAGGGGCACTCGTGCGGCTGGATGCAGGGTGCTTTTGCGCCATTGGGCGCTCAATGGATTTCAATGGAGAAGCTCAAGGACGAACAAAGGCTGCAAGCTCGGGGACGAAGATTCTTCAGGTGCGACCACCACTTCGAGAGGTTAGTTGGGTAGTTGGAGGATAGGTAGGCACCCAAGAGTTGGGCACAGGGGGCCGCAGGGCGCCGGGTGCAGCGGTGCCTTTTGGCATTGGGAAATCTTACCCTCTGCTGATCGCGGTTGGAGGGGTCCCTGGTTCTGAGGCTGCAGGCGTCATCAGGAGCGTCGAGGTGGGTCCTTGGGTGCTGGATTTGGGGTCACATCCTCGTAGTCTTTGTCCATTCCGGCACAGGACAGGCTTGGCGGGTTCAGAGTGTGCAGGAGTCGCGGTTCCTGGCTGATTTCAGGGGCTTGTTACTTGCTTTGACCAGTACCACTGCTCGTGGGAGTCCCAGTTAGTTAGTGTCACAAGGCAGTCAGGTCCTCCGGGATTTTTGGGGTTGCTGACCACTGGAGACACCGAGGTTTAGCTGGAGCAGGTTCAAGGGTCGACAGGCCGGTAGGGCTGGGGCCAAATCAGTTGGTGTCTTCCTCTTGTTAGCATTTGCACGGCAGGTCTTCTTGATTCTTGATCTTCTTGCTTGTTTCGGAATCTGGATCTGAGGAAGGAAGGTTCAGGGGTCCCCTAAATACTAAATATAGGGGCGTTACAGGTAGGTAAAGGGCAGGGACCAATGGGTCCGTTCCCTGGGGTGGGTACACCCCCTATCCTGCCACTCTCCTGTGGAAGGGGGGCAGTAGCCTAATCCTGATTGGGCAGGGCTCCTCATCTTCAAGATGGCGAGAGCCCGGGGATGTGCTTCACCTCGCCTCCCCCACCTGAGGGGTGGGGTTGGCAGAGGCTGGCACACCCCCTTTCCTCCCTTGGGGTTTCCTGCCAGTCTTCCCGCCAGAGTGGGGGTTAGAACCAGTGGGGACCAGTTGCTGAGTACAGCAAGTGGCCTGGAGAAGCTCACAAAGGTGGCATGCCTTTGAAGCTTCCCCTGCCCATCCTGGGGGAGGAGACCTTGCACCTCGCCCAGGATGTGCATTGTGGCAGGCCCAGGAGAGCGGATGGCTCTCTACCCAGGGGTCCAGCAACATGTCTGCTGTGTGGCAGCCTAGGCAGCCCCTCAGACAAGACATGGATTGTAGGTTAGGCTCAGGGGGCAACTCTAAGCTGCCCTCTGTCGTGCACTTTACATTAAATCCCACACTGGCATCAGTGTGGGTTTAATGTGCTGAGAAGTTTGATACCAAACTTCTCAGTCTTCAGTGTTGCCATCATGGTGCTGTGGAGTTCATGTTGACGACCTCCCAGCACCATATACTCTTAATGGCAGCACTGCACTTACAGTGCTCAGGAATGGACCTGGGTACTGTAGGGGCACAGGACTCAGGCACCTGTGCCCACACCATTGGCATAGGGCACCCAGCTAGAGGGGTGACTGAGGTATGCCAGGGCAGTGTGTGTTGTGGGCATGGATGTCGACTCTCTGTTTTGTTCTGCACCAAGACACTCAGCCTGCAAAGGCAGTGTGTGTGTGTCAGGGTACAGGGCATAATAAGTGCCGCTGCCCTTAGGGGCCTTCTCTGGTCACAAGACCCTGGGTACCTAGGGTACCAGGGGCTGACATGTGACCAGAGATGCCAATTGGGTTTAGGCTGTTAGGCAGTTTTTAGGGAAGGAATACAGGCACTGGGCACCTGATTGGCAGGATCCCAGGGCACACCAAGGAAAAGTGCATCAGTTATCAGGCAAAACGTGGAGGGGTTACTGCAACAGAAACCCACTTCCTTACATTGTGTGGGTGTCACAACCAGTGCTACAGGCCCAATAGCAGCATTTGATTTACAGGCCCTGGCACCCTTGGTGCACTTTCCTAGGGACTTACTATTAAATCAAATACGCCAATCATGGAAACACCAAACCATAACAGAATTTACAACCGGAGCACTTGCACTTTAACACTGAACAGCAGTGAGAAAGTGCACAGAGACACTAAATCAGCAAAAACCAGGAGGTCAGAAAGCAAAAACTCAGGGGAAACACGCCAAAAGATGGCAAGTCTAACATGCCTCCTGTTACTTGCTGCCGAAGAGAAGCAACATAATGGGGAGAACTGGTGCCCACACCTTGTTGACAAACCTGAGCTGATTAAGAGTAATGAAGATTACTGTTAAGTAGTTGGGTCATCTCTTCCACATCACTCGTCCTCATCTCAGTCATTAGTCGCGAGGTTTACCAAATCAAGACCAGCCTTCAAAACAAGAAGCACAAAAAACTCCCCTAATGCTGCAAATCCCACTGAATGTGTTAGTGAATGCCTGATAGATGAAAGGCAGGATAGAATTAAGCACCTGCTCTCTAATAGAACATCCTTGTGACATAAGACTTTGAAGTTGCTAATGAAATTTGCTGCTCTTTAGATTTCATTTAAAGGAACTCTTCGAACTCTACCCACGAAGCATGTACGCCCTGAGCAGATCACTAGTGAATTTATTCAGGAAGAGGATTTCAGCTTAAGCAATCGTAGATCCAATCCAACAATTAATATTAAGAAACCTTTAGTACATGCCCAGTTATGTCAAAAGTAATATAAAGATGTTCAGACCATCAGAAAAATCGAGAATGAACCATATAATTAAAATCGTCCCTTAACATTCAGGCTATGAAGCAAGTCTTCTTCTGTAGAGCAAGAGGAAGGAACAAACACAGAGAAAACAATCTCTTGATCCTTATGAATTGGAGTAGCTACTTTGGGGAGACATTTGGGATTAGGATGAAAAAATACAACATAAGTGAGAATCTTGAGCTGAAGTAATCACTACAACAACTCAGTTCATAGTTACAAAGTTCAAATGAAAAGAAGATACAGTTTCAAAAGGAGAGGCATAAAGGACAGGTAAGGCTAGTGAAAATCCCAAGAAGGGGTAAGGAGATTAGTCATGTGATGAGTTAAGGCAAAACCCTTCAAAAGTTGAGACCCAGGCATCTCATATTCACCAGGACCACTCAGGGGCCATGAATGTCATAATTGCTGCCCTTGGGCCATTAAGGTGGAAACTGTCAGATTCTTTTCAACACTTTCCCAAAGAAACTATAACACAGAAGGGAGCTAACACTGTATAGAAGAGAAAAAATGGGCAGTATATTATTAATGAAAAACTGCCCAGTGATGAGAATATGTAATAGTAGTAATACTTTATTCGATAAAAAAATCATCATAAAAGTGTACAATTTTTACAATACAGTAAAAAATAGAAACAGGAACCCACCAATCCTTAAATACAAGCAACAACACATTCTTCACTTTTACTAATTTAGTAAAAAGTACATAAAAAAACTGTCAGATATCATGGGGACTTCCTACCCGGGTGGGGGAACAACCTTTACAACGCAACTATTACAACGCACTACACTTACAACGCAATTTTTACAACGCAACATCCACTACAACGCATTCCATTACATCGCATGACACTACAACGCATTTTTAAAAACTACCTTTACAACGCATTCCATTACATCGCATACTACCTTTACAACGCATACCATTACAACGCATAATATTACATTAAAACCCCTACACTATCCAACACTTACCCTAATGTTGCACCCCCTGGAGTTAGAATAGTAATTTTTACCCCCATACTATCCAACACTTACCCTACTGTTGCACCCCCTGGAGTTAGAATAGTAAATTTTACCCCTATACTATCCAACACTTACCCTACTGTTGCACCCCCTGGAGTTAGAATAGTAATTTTTACCCCCATACTATCCAACACTTATTCTACTGTTGCACCCCCTGGAGTTAGAATAGTAATTTTTACCCCTATACTATCCAACACTTACCCTACTGTTGCACCCCCTGGAGTTAGAATAGTAATTTTTACCCCTATACTATCCAACACTTACCCTACTGTTGCACCCCCTGGAGTAAGAATAGTAATTTTTACCCCTATACTATCCAATACTTACCTTAAATGCAATGTAATATTATGCGTTGTAATGGTATGCGTTGTAAAGGTAGTATGCGATGTAATGGAATGCGTTGTAAAGGTAGTTTTTAAAAATGCGTTGTAGTGTCATGCGATGTAATGGATGTTGCGTTGTAAAAAATGCGTTGTAAGTGCATGCGTTGTAAAAGTATGCGTTGTAACGACATACATCCACCAGGGTGCCTTCTAGCGATTAGTTGGGATGAGGGAGGGCCTTGATACGCCTCATGCGTGTCAACCATGCACTGCCCAAGTATTTAGCTACTCCGCACACCATGGCAGTGGAGGTCGTGTCGGTGCAAAGAACCCACAGGGCCATTTTGTGACATCTAAGGCCCAGCCCCTTTCATAGTGGCTTTAACCATGTCCTCCTGGCTACCCTGTATGCTGGACAGGCAAAGAAGAAATGCGCCACAGACTCATTAGGGGCTGCACAACCCGGGCAAGCTTTCAATGAGCCACCCTGGTTATTCCACCCAGAGGTGAAATCATTCACCGGAAGAATCCCGAACCTAACCTTTAGGTAGAGTGATCTATCCAGGGGTTTCTCTATAAAGTCCAAAAACGGTTCAAGTTTCCTTGTCTATTTGAACACCAAGAGCCGCTCAGTTAGAGGGCCCCCTACACCTCTACATGAGGTC
The DNA here is from genome assembly GCF_964204655.1 of Triturus cristatus. Classification (NCBI taxonomy): domain Eukaryota; kingdom Metazoa; phylum Chordata; class Amphibia; order Caudata; family Salamandridae; genus Triturus; species Triturus cristatus. The sequence goes on along the minus strand of NC_140590.1, from coordinate 458,188,528 downwards.
TCCTTCTGGACCCAGTCCCAATACAGCTTCTTAATCACTAGCTTGGGAGGTGGTATTTGGCTCTTCCATGATTCGCTTAAACCCAATAGCACAACCAACTGCCTCAACCACTTAATCCTATTACCTGTGTTAAGCAAAATAAGTTCGTCTAAAGCAGCTGCATAATTTTGAAGCTCCCGGGTCCTTCGCAAACGAACCCAAAAGAGTAATGGGTGCAGGCGCACTAGGTCTTTAAAAGGGCGCCCGCCCAAATCTAACCGTAATGGGATTAACGGAGTAGAAGCAGGAAGGGCTACCAGATCTCTCAAGAACTTATTTTCAGACGTGACTAGCTCCGGTGTATTCTCGAACCCCCATAGTTCGGAGCCGTATAGGGCGGACGGTAATACTTGGCCCTCATAAATTGCGAGAGTCGGTGCCACAGGTTTACTCGTGGACTCCCGGTGTTCTCTCAGGACCGCCCCTGAGACTCTTTTATAGTTTAGTAACATTTTGGCCAAGTGGTCTTTCCAACTCATCCGACTATTAACCCTAACACCCAAATAATCAAAGGAATCTACCAACTCCAAAGGCTCACCATTGAGCAAGAAATTATTCCTGAATCTATTAGAGGGTGATAAGGCCATAAGCTTTGTTTTAGAGGTATTGATGGTAAGACCTCTGTCGGTACAGAACGCACTAAAACGGTTCAGGAGCTTTTGGAGGCCTGCGGGGGTTTTAGAGATCAAAATGGTGTCATCCGCGAAGAGTAGGGTAGGTGTTTTTTCCCCTGCCAGGGATGGCGCATCTGCCGAATCCTCTCTCAGATGGTCCACCACTCCATTCACAAAGAGAGAGAACAGGGTCGGTGCCATAACACATCCCTGGTGTACTCCCCTCCTCACGGGTACCCTCTCTGTCAGTTGTCCTTGGGTGCCCCATCTGATCCTCGCATAATTCCCCTCGTGGAGTTTCACAATAAAACCCAAAAGTGGTCCTGGGATGCCCATCTTCTCTAAAACTTCCCACAGCCTTGCACGGGGGACCAGGTCGAACGACATCCTGAGGTCCATGAAAGCCAGGTATAGACTACCTTTATTTATGAGAATATGTCTTCAATGAGGAGGGATATCTGTGCTTTTAAATGGCCTCAGAAAGATATCTCAGGATTCCCTATTCTGCAGCCCGATCCTCTTTCTCTCTCTCTCCCTCTCTCTCTCTCTCTCTCTCTCTCTCTCGCTTTCTCTCTCTCTCTCGCTCTCTCTCGCTCTCTCTCTCTTTAGAGAGTGTGAGAGAGAGAGAGAGAGCGAGAGAGAGAGAGAGAGAGAGAGAGAGAGAGAGACTGAGACTCCCCACTGGATGATATTGTGGGATTCAGAGAGGAAAGGGAACCAGAAGAAGCCTCCAAACAGGGACAGTTAGAAGTGAAACCAAGCTCTACCTGACCAGAAGGGAACTACTAGTATTGCGTTTGCTGCCTTCTACCGAATCCAAAGTAATAATGGAGGTATAAAAGGAAACAGTTGGAATGCTTCGGTTAGACCTCGAGGCCAAGGGAAAGTCAGAACGTCGAACTCCCAAGCTGTGGATGTGGAAAAGCAGGAGTAAAATCTGGGAAGCAGAGCATCCTCTAAGGAGGAAACACATTCACAAAAGGTGTCTTGAACCTTCAGCACAGGGTTTGAAAATGGATGTCAAAGAGACAGATCTTACAAGGATGGAAAAAACTCTGTTTATTCTGCTTTCATCAATATCAATCTGTCCCTTGATATGAGAAGCCCTTAAGGACAGAAGATAAAGCTCCAGTCTAGACCCCAAATACAGACTTTCTTCACAAAGACAACTGTACCTAGTCCTCCTTTTTGTTTGATATATCCACCATGTTTTATGAACGAACCAGTATGATATCCCTCCAGTTGCTGTGAAAATGACACAGAGCTTGAAATACCAAACAAACTTTCTCCAATTCGAGGAGCGTGGGCATGACATCTAAGTCCAATGGGCCTCTGCCATCAGCTCCTGTAGGTGGTGTCACATTCTTAAATTGCCATCGGTTGTTACCACCAATGGTAGAGCTTGTTGAAGAGAATGTTGCCTTACTTATAAGTCTGGGCTCAAGCACAATTACAACTAAACGAAAGTGGTGGAGAGTCCAGTAAAGGAATAAATAGGTAAAAGTTCTGTGAGGCTGTGATTTTAGTGATGCAGAAGATATGCTAGGGGGAATTTGAAGGTGGGTGTAGCCAGGGACTCTAAATATGCACGAGGCCATGTGTCCCTGAACCTTCAACCACAACTGAAATGAAGCTACCCTGGAAGATGGCCCCAATGATAGGGTCAGCCTCATTCTTGCTGCTCTATATGCAGTTGCAGACTAAGACACCACATCCAAGTCAGTGTAGTAGTGAGTTCCTATAAACACTCTGTTAGATGGTTATACCTGACATTTGTGCAGAATGAGGAGAATCCAACAATGTGCTAAACAAGAGAATGCTCTAATTGTATCTTTTAGAGAATAAACAGGAATAAGTGGGTCATCTAGATGAGGTTAAATTTGTCAGCCTTGATGAAGAGGAGCAACAGTGGGAATAACCATCTTGGTGAAGACTCAGAGAGTAGAGTGGAACCTACAAGGCAAGGCATGAAACTAAAAGTGATCTTCCATAATGCTGAACTATAGACATTTTTAATGACACAAAGCTATTATGGAAATAAACATCTATTAGGTCAATATATATCATTTCAGCTCTGTTAGAAAAAAAGATTAATTATTCCCTGAAGGGTCTCCATCTAGAATGGACTCTTCTGTACACAGTGGTTGACCTTACAGAATTTGAATATCATCCAGAATCCTCCAATCACATAGGGCACAAGAAATGTAATGTCGGTCCCTTGCTCCCCCATAGCCATGGATGCCGCAGTTCGTTTCTGTAATAGAGCCATAACAGCTTGAAACATGGCACTTTTGTTGGGATAAAAGTGAGACAATGGAGTATGCATGGTCCCAGAGTCTAGGAGAGGACTGGAGAACTCAATTTGATATCATTCCTTCACTAACCTTTAACATTTAGTTGACAGGAATACAGTTTCCAGTTGTCCTTGAAATGCAGGTGTCAGTTTACGGGTGGTCAGCGGATGCCATTGTCAGCATAGTCAGGAGCACTGAGACTTCCCTTGGGAAGAGGCTCTTTCCTTCTGCTCAAAATGGCCAGAAAAACCTCAACTTACAAAAAATACAACTGGCATTTGACTGAAAGTGGTGCAAGAGATTTCAGGGGTCATCAAACGGATGTCTTAAATGAAGCAGTGGACATAGATGGAGATGGCGGGTGATGACAAATTGAAGATGAGTTTGTTTTTATTCATTTGAAATACAAAGAAGTTTATCTTCTCTTTCAGAGCCAAAAGTGATGATACCCTCAAAAGGGAACTCAAAAGCAGCAGATACCTGAGTTTTTAAGATACAGAGCCGCTAATGTGGCAACCTCAGCCAAAGAAGCTGCACGGACAACATAAAAGCAGATGTCTGTTACAAGTGCTACCTGCTGTTCCATGGCTTCTTGATGGATAGAGCGCTCCGAATCCTCCTCTTAAAGGGTTCATTGAAATTCAAAATCAAAGGTTGTATTGTATAGATTCTAAAAATTCCAGCATGCATGACAAGATGAGACCCTGATGAGAATTTCTTGAGGGCGCAGTCGACCTTTTCATCAGCAGGATCGTTAGGGATGACTTCTCAGCCACTGAAATGTGACCCACAAGACCTGCAACTAAAGAGCCCACAGGGACCGAAACAAGAAATGGTTTTTATCCATAACCTCAAGAGGGGATAATTCCGATTTATACCCAGGAGCGCTGACTATCAAGATTCTTAGATTTCTTGAGGAAGATGTGATGAGTGTGCTGGTCAACAGACAAACCCAGAAGGAAGTGTTATGGCACAGGGTCCGAAGAGGTTCCTGGAATGTCGACTACAGCAAACCTCAAGTTTTCACAGACCTTGCAAGAATTCCAGAGAGCAAATATTTTCAATGTACAATTTGCTTGCTCCTTTGATCTGAAACAGCAGTTTCTTTACTTCCCACATCAGAAATAGAGGATTCTCGTGCCTTCAATATGATTCTGAGGAGGAGGTAAAGGAACACGGAACGCTGTTACCGCTTCACCAATAGCGCAGCACAGCTTAGAATCTAATTAGTCTTGGATATAGGCCCTCAACCTTCTAGCCTGTTTTCTAGGAGGAGAGAGAGCAGGAAACGCAGATTGACGAATCTTCCAAAAGATGCCTTTTGTGAGCAAATTTACCCATGATGCACACCTAGAGGTGGGCGGAATTTGCGAAATTGACTTTCGAAAAATTATTGCGAAATTGCTCAAAATCTCCGCGAGCACGCAGAACTTTCGCGAAGATGCAGAGATTGCTTTTCCCGCCCGTTCGCGATGTGTTTTTGCGTGCTTGCGGGGAAATATATCTCCAACTTGCCCATGCGGTCGCTAATGGGCGTGGCCATCTTGCTCGCGATGCTTATTTCCTCTCCGGGTCAAATGACGTTTTCGCGATCGCAAACTCCCGCGGCCGGCTACCAACAATCCAACATCTCGTGGCGCACGCGAACGGATAGGAAAACTCGTCAGCGAACGCAGGGACCCGGTAAGTCACGACCGCGTGCGCGAGAGCGCGAACAAGAAAAATACTTTTGTTTCGCTGCAGATTGCGAAAGTTTTGACATTTTCGCACTCTCTGCGGAACGCAAAAATGTCAAAATATCGCAAATTCCGCGAGCCGAACGAAATTTAGCGCCCAGGCCTATGCACACCAACAAAGTATAGTTTAAGCAGCTTTGAAGAAAAAGTGTATAGTAAATACAAATCACGCACCTGGGCTCAAAGGGCTTCAGACCCCCACCCCCCTGTTGTGTGTGGCAGCCCGTGCTGAGACAGCTTCCGGGGCACATACACAGCCGCACCCGAGTACTTCAGAGGTCTTTAAAAGACCATGTGTTTGCTAATGAGGCGTTGTTGTTTTTTCACCCCTTCTTAGAGGCCCAGCTTCTCCACTCTGACTACCCCCCACCCTCCGAAATGTGGCTCTAGTTGTGCCTCGGGTCACTATACAATGCAATGCTTAAAAACCTTTCAGAGCTTCCACCATCTACTGGAGCTGAAACCGAAGGGTTAGACACGTGAGTGGCTCATAGGCTTCGTCATACATTGCCGGAAGCACCATCCTAATATCAGTGGCGAAAGCCTATAAGTAAGAAGATGCAGAGGCACAATGAAAACATGTGCATAAAGAAAATACATATTATTAAAGCAATGCAGTCAAAAAGCCCTCAGAGTACCCAGCATCCTCCTCTCCGGGTACCCCTGTGCGCTTCCTGAAAGACATAGGATCATCTCCAGCACTCCCATGCCGTAATCCCCCCAGTGTGGTGCACCACTCGCATTCCCAGCGGGTGGCAAAGGTGGAGACCTAAGCCTGTGAGAGAGCTCTACTGCTGAGTCACAGGCTACAGACAGAAAGAAAGAAAATATGCCGGAAAAGTCATTCCTTTGTGGCACCTAGGAAGAGGGACAGGTTTTTGTTTACTACTTGGCGTGTCTCTGTCCTGAGTTAGAAATGCCTCATGAGCAATGACTGTGAGGAGGAAGAGGTGTAGAGTTAATGCAGTCTACTCACCTCTTTCTTCCACCTCTCTCTCTTGCCCCTTTAGCAATGTATCATGCGTCTCAATATGAAAACTCAATTTGCCATCTCACATACAAAAACCCAATTCATTACATTTGTCAAAGCCGTTCTTGCCATGCATGCTTGAAGCACCAGATCCTCAAGACAATTTCCTGAACCCCAGAAAGGTGGGGACAGAGATGCAGGTCAAGCAACATCTGCAAACATGCCAGTATGAGGCATTGCACTGGACCATAATATATAGCCTGACATGTCAAACCCGCTTTGCTTTAAGTGAAAAAGGGTGAATTCCAAATTTAAAAAAATCGGCACTGATTAGTAAGCTATTTATTTATCTTTCCCAAAATACCTTTATCTTATCACTTGGGAACTGTTGGTTGTGAAGGAGTAATGTTGTTTCTTCTTCGGAACCTCTACCCATCTCCATATTCCAATTGTTTTAATTCTAATTGTCTCCTTATCTTCTCCTGCCAACCCCCTCTCGCTTTTTTTCCCTCTCCTCACTTTCGTCCTCACTATGAGCCCTGTAAAAAAAGTGGGTTAATAATTTTGGAAGGGGTGAACCAACCAACCCGAAAAACCATCTTTTTAGGTCATACTGCAGTTCCATAAAAACTCTACTCATCCTCTGGTTGCTATGACACAAGCAGTAGGCTAGCCCAGAGCAACATGTTCAAGCAGTACCAATCAACACGAAAGTTAACCCCACAACACAATTCAATTCCAAAACAAATTAAAACGTTTATAGCAACGTATAAAGCAAACATCACAACTGTCGTTAAAAAATGAATAAGGGCACAGAAGATAAGTATTTTTGAAGGAAATATAAAAAAATTGCCATATGAATAATGAAGGAGTCAAAAATTTCTATTATATGTGCATCATCGAAAAATAGCCATGAGATGTCGCTCTTGCACCAAAAACGGAAACAAGAAAAACTTAACTGAACATTGTGTTCTCTCACAATGCCGATAGGTCAAGGCAGAGTCAGTTATCTTCCTTTCTGGTACACTATATGCTTTCAAAATTCCTGGCATTCTTCTGTGGCACTTCAGTCAGAGCTCTAAGGCTGAGACAGACCGGTCTCTCTCAGCACCCTTCTGCAGCCAGGAGTCTCAATATCTTGAAGGTGCTGGAAATGTTACACATGGTCTCTCCTAAAGGCATCAGGTATTCAGAAAAAGCTTCTGGGATACACGTTTGTGCTTCAACGAGGTTCAGTGGGGAATTGTCTTGCCCACTTAGGATGGCATTGTGCCACTGAGGCAGATACAGGAGGTAAACGGAGAAGCTACACCACCACGAAGAGCAGACTTAGTCCCCACACAGTGGCGCCCAGTGCGATAATGTTTTTGGCGCCCCCCAATGACCACCTTCGCCACGGATTCCCTCCCGACATTCTTCATACCCTCTCTCTCAGATGAATTTAATTAATGTTATAATGTCACTCGTAAAAGTGAAGGGTGTTAGAGCACTTTACATAACAACCACATTACTCAGAGACAATCAATCACAGGTGTGTAAATCAGTGTATAGTAAATATTACATAAGACAGAGGACAACAAGGGGTGGATTCACACGTCATCCATACAGGTATGCAATATAGTTGAAGAGGACTTGGTCTGGAGAAGCACAAATTCTGAATTTAAAATGTAACAGAATGAAATGTGGCTCTCTTTAATCGCAAGAGCTGATTTGAACCCAAATGAAGCCTTTTTGCAACATTAGAATAATGAAAGTCTGTGGAAAAAAATCCATACGCTCTAATCTGTACCTTTAAGTCTACGCACAGTTCTTTGATGGCAGTTAATAGCTCACTGTGAACTGCAACTAACAAAAGGAAGTTACTGACAAAAGCAGTAACCCACTGACCTGTTTCCATTATATTCACTTTGTGATCTGCATGGTACATGTTCTTTGCAGCAGGCATATTAACCCTCTGTGCTACCTTACTATGAATCAAAACTTCCACGAGTCAAAACTTCTACAAAGCTTCGATCTTGCCAGGAAGAACATTAATCACCGAGTTTGCTTGACATTTTAATTGTTGACTGGAAATTGCTGGAGGCCAGGAACAGGCAGCAGGTGCTTTTAAGCAAACAGGCGCCCCCATGTGAAGTTAGTCCCCACAGGGTCAAACAGGGAGCAGCAGCCACATCAAGCTTCTTCACAGGCAGCAGCCTTGGGTTTTCCTGTGTCATGTTCCAGGTCCAGCAATATTTTGGGGAGCTGGTAGTGAAGCTCCATTTTCATGCAGTGCACTAGCCAGTGGTTGGAGATCTCTAAGCCCAATTCCTACAGAATTTTAACCAAACGTCAAACCTGTTTATCTGAACTTCCTGTCTAAATTGGCTGTAAACACCCCAAGATGCGTCACGTCACAAATGGCAGAAATTAGGCACTAAGAGGCATATTTACAAGGGCCATATCTCCGCTTTTTTGGCTTTTAAAGCCAAAAAAGCGGAGATAAAAATATCGCCCTATTTACGAGAGGGTGATAACATGCATTAGCGCATGTTAGCACCCTTTTACCCGACGCCTCCCTTTGCATCTCTAATGAGATGCAAAGTGGGCGTCACTGGCCATACAACCTTGTAAATATCACTGATGTACACATCGCGATATTTACAAGCTGCCCACGCATTTTAGCAGACGTTCGTTTTTGGAGAAAACAGCTGTTTTCTCCAAAAACTAACGTCTGCTAAAATGCAGACTTAGCTATAATTACCATTGGGGGTGGATTATGCTGATACGACCACTGGGTCATATCAGCAAGGTTATCGACGTTTTCCATGGAACATCGCTGGAAAACCAGCGATGTTCCATGGAAAACATCGCTATCGCTGGGAAATTATCGCCATTGCGCTATGCGTTGTTAAAACAACGCTAGCATGGCGATAATTTCCTGCGATAGCCAGCGATAACATTTTTCTCGCAAGAGCGGCCAGCGATAATTATCGCTGTCGCTTGTTAATATGCCCCGAGTCTGATATCGCCTTATGAAAATGAGAAAACACATCCTTCGTCTTGATCCTGCAGTAGGTACCCTCCTGCTGTGAGAGAGAGGAATATCTGGGAGACGTTTCTAGATGAAAAGGTTTCCGTCATTTGCGCATCTTTATGCATCTTCATGTGAAAAAGTATCCTATTGCGCTGGTCCCATATTCTCCTGTCTCCTCTTCAGTCGCCCACCCCAGAACAATCTTCCTGCTGTTAAAAGTTGTTGTGTATCCTGGCAGCTCACCCTCCCTCACCTAACGGGAATATTCATTAGAGTCAATGGAGGATAGGAAAGTCAGCAGAACTAGTTTAACTCTTGATGGCTTCCAGGCTGCACAAAGTATGATCAGGTTGAAGTCTGTATGACTGCCCCACTGTCTGGTTGCGAAAGACCTATTGGCGACAACTTGCTAGCTGACCTGAAAAGCAACTCCACTCATTGCTTTCCATTGGCTTTTGGTTTTGCAGCTGTTATTTTCTTGCTTTCTATTTGATGGTTTTATTCGTTTTAGACTCTCCATCACCTGTTTGTCCCTCCCGTGGAGCACTGCTTCCTCACAGCCTCTATGACTGGCTGTTTTTATGCTTCCACCAGTGTCTACAATTTGGGAACTATTTTTTTTTCTTTTTTGTGAAGCACTCCACGAGAGTGCATGTGTTTTTATCCATGGTCTTCATCATGTGCTTTTCTCCCCACCACTTTCCAATTCAGTGTGTTTTTGTTTTCCAACCGTGCTTCTCCCCTAACCTCCCTCCCTGCTTTTACCTGTCTGGCTCTCCCGTTTTGCTTCCAATTTGCCTCCTGCACCCACTCCTGTTTTCATTTTATTTATTTATTTTTAAAGAGCTATTGCTTTTTCAGAGGGTTGTTTTTTAATATGACGTGGGAAAGCCAAGCAGCCTTTAATCCTGAGCCAAAGGCCAAAATATTCCGTGCATTAGTCGAGCAATTCACTCTGATATTCAAGGGGCTGAGACAGCAATGAGGAGGAAGGGAAGAGGGCTTTCCGCACAGTGCATATTGGCTGTGACACACTGCTGGCTGTGCTACTGGTGTATGCTGATACGATGTGCTTTGAGTTCAGGGTCCTAGCTGTGCTGAGGGCAGGGCCGGACTGGCCATAGCGGGCACCGGGTGTTTCCCCGGTAGGCCGCTAGGGTGGGGGACGGTTTTGGGCCCCTGGGGGGTGGGTTTTGTTAGCGGGGGTCGGCAATATCGGCCCCCGGTAACAAAATCGTCCAAAAACGGCCCTTGCAAACTGCTCGGCGGCACTCCCCCTCACCCCGGGGGGGCAGCTGAGCAGTTTGCCAGGGCCGGTTTCTGATACCAGTCCGGCCCTGGCTGAGGGCGGGTTATAAGCTGCACTTCAAGTTGTTTCACTACGCACAGTATGGCCAGTGGAAGAGCAGGACATAACACAAATCAACATACTAGAGATGGGTCAGCCAACAAATAAACAGGGAAGGCTAAGAGCTTATGCACTAGCCGAGCCATGAAAATATTTGGTATGAAAATTATGCAACAAACATCATGTTAGAATATGATAAAGTGTCTTTAAAATTCAAAAAAGTGTACTTCTTTAATGTGCTGAAGTGTTTCACTTTAGTCAGTGGTGGCTGCTACGGAACGGGGGAAGTGGGGCGTGGGAAGGTGGAATGAAAAAAATCTCTACCTCTGTACGGCCGCCGGTTCTTCTCCATCTTTTTCTACTCCAGGAAGCACACAGGTTCCCAGCCTCCCCTAAGCCAATCACGACACTGCTGTCACCAGCATGACAGCAGCATCAGGATGGTTCTGCGCTCACACAGGGACTGAGACCCTGTGCATGTTCTCTACACAGGCTGTGTAATACAGCTTAGTGGAGAACATGATATGGGCGTGTGACTGTTTGTCCAGCGCAAGACGGCCGCCCAAACCATGAGCACTTACGTGCACCAACCACTCCTCCCCCTGCTGGCTGTTACGACAGCCCAGCCCGGCCTCAAAACTGGCTCAGTATGGAAAAATAAAATGATAATAACATTGTGTCATTTTAATTTATTTTCCCTTTCTTGCACTGCTCAGAGAGCAGTGGGCCAATTCCACTGACTTTAGTACATCAGATCCTATCTTATCTCTGCATTCAGAAGTATGTATTTTAAATGAGAGTTTTTAAACAAGAACAGAGGACCATTCCTGCCACCACCCTGACGAGAATGTTATTAGCGAACTAAAAAAAAAGGTAAATTGGTTGTCATATAAACCCTATATGTGTCCTAGATTTTTATAGATGGTGCAACATTATATGCTGGTAAATATGTTTATATAGCACACATCCTGAGCTCATGGTATTTGTTTAGAATCACACAATTTGTTCAAACATGCTCTGTGTTGCTCTGTCCATCATATACTTATCCCCTCCCTTCACTATATCCCTCCTTCAAGTGTTTTTCTCCCTTCCCTCCTATTTATTTTTTATTTTTCTATCAATGATAGGTACATAAAAAAGGCACACATCATTAGGTGGGCGTGTGCTTGTGTTGTGACACATGTTTGGGCATATGTCATCACGCATGCTCACGTCTACAAAATGATGGTGCCTCATCATTGCACCTTTTTTCTCTCCTTTTAGGTCTCGCCCTCGAAGCGCGCAGGCGCTGGATAGGAGTGACCTCTTGGAATCACTCTGGACTTTTTCGGAAACTTGTGCATATACTGCACTGTTTCCAATGAGCACTCGTGCATGTACGGCGTTTACCTTGCGTGAGCGAGCAGTGGCGCCATCTGTTTGCAATTATCGCGCCTGCGCTTAGGGAACAGATGGCGCCGCTGCTCACTCCCGCAAGGTAAACACTGTCCATGGAGTTCAACTAACCCACCGTCATTTTTTAACGACACAGTCATCTGTTTTAGTGCCTGTTTTAGCTCAGTTCCTCAGATACCGAGAATCTGCCTAATCATTTTATTTTCCATCTTTGCGATTCCTACCTCTTTGTACCAGGCGGCTCCTGTGTCTGACCGTAAGATCCCCCGAGCTGCAGGCTCGTATCCGTGTGTGATTTCCTTACTTCTTCAAAGGGCAATATATTCCAGTCTCCACTAGAAATAAACAGTGTCAGCAATAATAACACACATAACTCCCTAATTTTCAACTCCACTGATGCGAAGACTTTGTATTTCCACACTCCTGGCCGAGCCTTCTGGTTGCTCTATGCCAAGCAGCCTCAACAGTTACTGGAAAGGAAAGACTGATGGGAGTTGTAGTCCAGCCAACCCTTGGCTGACACGCCGTAGATGCGTTTAGCGCCCTCCTCTATCACAGACTAAAGTCAACAGTGCGATGGCCATCTTAAGAAAGGACATATGAAGGTAGAACACCCAACAGCGTCTCAGGAAACAGGTTCTGCTTTAACTATGTCGCTGCTTAAAGTATGTCGCTGAAAGACTAATAAGAATGGCATTGACAACCGTTTTGGCGTTTGCAAAATAGAAATATTTTTCCACAGTATATTTATTCATTTTATTTATTTAAAAAACAATGCCTTTAATTTATCTTATAAGGTCCCAAAGGCGAGACCTATTGGCTATGCCAATGCTTGTTTGACCATGCTGCATAGCATCAGAAAAAAGTGCTTTTTTGCCAGTGCTGAACAACAGCACAAAAGGTATTTGCAAAGTAAATATAGGTCCTCAAGGCGAGACCTATTGGCTTCGCCAATTCTTGTTTTTAAAAGATATCTACAGATATCAAAAATCGTCTTTCAACACTCAAATCGATTTTATTGTTCTTTCAGATAAAGTTGTAATAATACTAAGGATATATACAATTTGTGTAATTTGTTTTTAAGCAATTACTTGAAATTTCGGCAAACGTACGCATGATTACACAAAATACAAATCTGTCACTTTGCGCTATAATTTAGTGTGAAATTCGATGCTGGGAAGCATTTTGTGCTAAAACAATCACGAACCAAAGCCCCACTGCAATGAAGAAGCAGACAATAATGGTGTCATTCCTAGGAGTGGGCGGAATTTGCGAAATTCACTTTCGCAAACTATCGCGAAAATGTTAAAAATCTCCGCAAACACGCGGAAATATTGCGAAGACGCAGAAGTTTTTTTCCCGCCCGTTCGCGGCATTTTCTGCATGGTCGCGGGTCGCCAACTTACCTATGCGGTTGCTCACGAGCACGGCCATCTTGTTTTCACTTGTCTCACGGCGCATGATCGCAAGAAGAAAGACGTGATCGCGCGATGAATGACGTTACTGCGGGCGTGAACTGTCGCGAGACAGCGCAAATGGCTACCAACAATCCAACATCTCGTGGAGAACGCGACCGGATCGGGAAAACTTGTCGGCGAACGCGGGGATTCAGGTAAGGCGATCGCGCGCACGCGAGAATGTATTTTTTTACAGCGCGAGCAAGCAAAAATTTCCGGTAAGATGCGGATTGCGGAAATTTTGACATTTTCGCGCTCTCCACATAACGCGAAAATGTCAAATTGTCACAATTTCCGCGAGCGGAACGGAATTTTCGCCCAGGCCTAGTCATTCCAAGTTTATTCCATGCAAGATAAGGCAAGGTAAAAAAGCCCAGTATAACCAGCAGTCTGCCCGACTTCCCACATTCCTGAAATGCCCCCACTCCAGAACACCCCGAAAATTCCAATGGTGACCCACAAAATAATAGCAACGCAGATAACACTGCACAGATACGGTAATCGCAAACAACAGCTGCTTGGGTTCTGTTTGCATCAACTTTTTACAGTGCCAGGCGCACTTGGTATATATTTTTATTGCAAGTGGCATGCAATTATGTGAAGTGGAATAATGGCGTACTTTGGATAATTTCGCTTAGCCAGCATAACACAAAATTCACCAGGGTCTAAAAAATAAACTTCATTAACAAGTAGGCACTCTGGTAAGAAAATGCAATTTTTCCTTCATATTGGCAAACAGCATTATGACGCTGTTTTGCTGTACGGCAATATTTAGCCCACCACCCTACCAGGTCAGTGGAAAGATGTTCTTGGCCCTTTTTGTCTGGAGGTATCTCTCTCTCTCATAAAGAGAGCCATGGTAGCTCTCTTCACTGCAGTGAAGTTTGTGCCGCTTGTCTCTTCTTTGTTGAGGGAAAACAAGCCCAAAAAGCAGCAACTTAATTTTCTTAACAAAAAGTAAATAGCCATGATGTGCAGTTAGCTTTTTCCTTGCACTTGGGGTCATTTAACATCTTGCCTGACTGTTTCCTCTATCCCTTCCCTTGACGGATATGACCCCGCAGTCTTGTGATGGATAAACCACTAGATCAGGGTAACTGTCAGTGGAGTCAGCAGAGGCTCCACTCACTGAGACGCAACCAACAGAAACCCAGTGATTTACCAAAATCTACATAGAGATGGGGGGGTTGTGGGTTTGGAGGGGCCTAAGGAAGGTGAGGAATTGGGTTGTTGGTTAAGGGAGGTATGAGCCATTCTCAAGCAACAGCCAGAATCCTTGTCAGGGTGAACTACAAACCGTCTCTAAATTAACCTGTGCTTAACCCTCTGGTAGTTGTGCTTAACTTAGAAGCAATGTGTAAAGCATTTATTGCAGCACTTAAACCACAATAAAGTGAAACACACCAATTTCGAAAAATAGAGTCAAATGTAATACAATTATTTGTCACCAAAATGACAAAAATCCAATCAGTAGAACTGGAGATATGCGATTTCAAGGTTTTAAGGTAAGTATAGTGCCTACATGTGAAAAGCGCCAACTGTTTTTATCTGGTCGGAGACAAAATCACAAGTTCAGGCTGATCAAGATGGAGTGTGGGCTGGATACAAGGACCAAATTAGTCCCACTGAGAATTGTACATTATGTCCTTGATGCGGAGCATTGTGTTGCACTGCCTCGTTCCTATGAGGAGCTGCGAGGCCTGTGTCGAGTTGCATCGTGCTGTGTCAGTTCTGATGAGGGGCTGGGAAGGCTGTGAAGCAAGATCCTGCATCAAGTTACGTCACACTACCTCTGGTCTGAAACCCACAGTTGGGCTAGGAGGAGTATTCTCTGAAGCCAGCCAAACATCAAGGACCGGTGGGGGCACTTCTTGGGGATCAGGACTCACGTCAGCATCAGAGGCCAGCAACAGGGCACAGGCAAGCCCAGTTGAGTCTGGGCAGCTTGGCAGATGCAAGGTACGTCTTCGGAGCTCAGAACACGAGTCCAGTCAGCTATCCTTTGGAGCCCCTCTAGTGGTTCTGAGTTCAAGGAGCAGATCTAGACTTGCTTCTTCAGGCAGCAGGGTATATGGACAGTCCTTCTTGCAGCTGGGCAGCAAGGCAGTCCTTCCAGTAACAGGGCAGCAGAGCAGTCCTCATTCTGAGTCTTCCACAGGCCCAGAAGTGATCTGAAGAGTGAGTCTGAATGCCCCATGTTTATACCTCATGCTACCTTTGAACTGGGAGAAGCTTCGGGAGTTTTCTCCCAACAGAGGTGTCTGCAATTTCATGTTTCTCTGCCCTGGTTCCAATCTCTCTGCAGTCTGGGTTAGAGTGAATTTCTTTAGTGTGAACTGAGGCAGTGATTTTGAAGTGCAAGTGTGAAACGTAACAACTCTGCTCCTCCCATTAAGTCAGGATGGCCCATCTGCCAACACCCAGTCCCTGTATTATGTGGCTGTCGGGGAAGAATACACAAAGGCCAACTGGCAACTTCACCTAGTCATGTGACTAAGGATACAGGCTGCAGGTACAAATGGTAAGGACAAGAAAATGCCAACTTTCTAAAGTCGCATTTTCAAAATTGTGATTTAAAATCCGACTTTACCATTAAGAACGCTTTTAAATTACAGTTCCTCAGACAACAAACATGATATTTCTACCTGCTCTCAGAGACAAGCGACACCTTTATTAACTGTATATCGCAAGAGAATGGGAATCAAAGCATAGATGCCCGCACCAGTCTTAACGTCCCTATAGTTTAAACACAAAACAAGGTGCAAAGAACTTGGGAAACAATCCCCTAGGTCCCAATATAGAGAAACCAGAAGAAACCTAACTGGTTCCTCTAGTACCATACAACAAAACAGCTCAGCACACTTATAGATATCAAATGTAGACAGTCCACAATAAGATAGATTTATAACACATTTGTTTTCCCAAGAAAGAGTCGATATGTTCTTTCAATATTGAAATTCATCCTTTATTCATACATTCTTTTGCAACCGCCAACGCGTTTCGTCCACAATCGGACTTCTTCATGGCCACAAAAGTACATAAAAAAACACTATTTACAACATTGAATACAAACATTTAAAATATAAAAACCAGATCGCTTTTTTCAAAACAAATATCAACATGATTTAATGACTAGTTATTATACTGGTAACACGTTTTTCATGTAGAGGGTTGATTCTAGGGGCTGAAAGCAAATTATTTCTCTATTGTATCCATGATCCTAATTATTTGAAACGTGTTAAGTTTAAGACGATACGCAATTTGGTTTATATATGGAAAAATATTGAATCAGACTCTCTCTTCTTGTAATCCATAATAGATTTCCTATGTGGGGTAATCCAATGTTTCCTGGCATTTATCAAGATAGTATTGCCCTTCAGTGCGCTAAACATAGCGTACAATCACTGGGACAACTGTTTGATTGTAATGGCCTAAAATCATTTGAGAATCTTTCTATAACATTTAATATCCCACAAACCTTTTTTTTTAAGTATTTGCAAATTAAAGATCATTTGGTTAGGAGTCTAGGAATACGGCTGGTTAAGGAGGCCAGTATGTGGGAACTTATTTATGGCCAGAATCTATATGCTACTATTAGTAGGGCATATCAAATCCTCTGTGAGAATAGAGCAGATGGATGCGAAAAACTAGCACTTAAATGGAGTGAGAATTTGGGGGAGGCTATTACAAGTGATCGGCTAAAGCTGGCTTTTGATTATATCTCCCGCTCGGTACACTCTACTAATCTACAGCTTCAGCAATTTCAGACATTGTGTTGTCTCTATTACACACCTGAAAAGAATTGCTCAATGGTCTGCAACTGGCAATTTAAGTTGCACCCCCAGCAAGGCTCGCGTCAGAACTGCCCTAAATGTGGTCAACACGTGGCAGATATTATCCATATGTTTGTGCTTTGCCCCTTGTTGAAGGGGTTTTGGGATAAGATCTTGGTGACAATATCAGACAGATTTGCTATTGATATAAGATTGTCAACTGCAGAACGGATGCTAGGTTATAAGGAAGAATGTGTACGACAGAATTCCCCCTTACTGTCTATAATGATTGTTACTGCACGTTTAGTAATAGCTAGAGCATGGATCTCTACCAAAACCTCCTACAGAGTGGAATGGTGGTCAGCTCTCAGAGAAATTGGGGAAAGTGAGAAAGCTCTGGCTAAGAATAGGGGAGCTCGGGCTCTCCTAAAATACAGATCTATATGGGGGGTCTTAGACTAATAACACTTTAAGCTATTTATCATGTTTAAAACAAACAAAGCAAATATCTAAATGAAATTAATGCCTATTAAGGTCACTGAGCCAACCAAGAATGTAGATTATGGATTGCGATTTCTGATTTGGATATTGATCTTATATTCACGCCTACTAGTTTGCTTACCTACATGCTTTCTGTCTTTTGATTTAATTTAATGACAGATTACTGCATTCTGCTTTTTGGTTTTCACTCCCATAAAATATTATAATGCTATATGTATTATTTTGCATTGTATAATTATAATATATTTTCTTTTTGACAATAAAAAAAAAAAAAAGACATAGCCACAACTTGAATATATTCATTTAGGCCATTTTGGCAGCCATCTTAGGAAGGTTTGAATCCCCGAAGTAAATAGAGCTCGCAGCCGGTATTAGCCAATATCAAAGGTTTAGTGAACACTATTTAGTTCCCTCTCACAAAGCCTCCATACAGGCAGTTCAAAACTAGTTATAAAGTACCCCCCATACTCACGGTGAATAAATGCACCCGTCTCCACGCGATCGTCTGGTTCGAAAGGAAGTTCTCACAATGTCCTCGCAACTATGTCTCTTTATACGTTGCTCAATTGGTAAATTAACCAATTAGCGAAAAATTTATTAGATCAGTGTTCTAATTCACGCCAAAAAAGTACGTAAATGTGAGATCGAAAAGATGGTAAGCGCCATCTTGGAATGGGCTGTCGATCCCTCATGGAGATATTCAAAATTACCCAGCATATATGCTATATCCACCACGTATTTCACATGTTTTAAAGAACCCTCAGTTTTATTCACGATGTTTAAATTTATTTAAACGTCCAGATGGAAAAAATAAGATTTTCACTAAAAAATCCCCCAGTGCATGATGTTGCGTTTACAGTCGAGACAATAAACACAACGATCATATAACTTATGCATTGTTCCTAACATGTATTTAGCATATTGTTGATGTACCTATGATCATGTTTTTGGCATATCGGTTTATTTTATAAGACCGATTTTCCACCTTAGGACACATGGTAAATAATATCACCACCATACTATGTTGTACACCATTTTGTAATGGTCTATTCGTCATCACAAGAGGAATTCTAATCATGCAGACTGTGTATTATACACAACATCTGGATCTACAGTGACGTACCGTGTTATCTATAAACACATTCTAAAAAATACGCATCATGTTTTTATATAGTGCACATTCTCTCACACTGCTTTCATCACAATGAATCCTCTTCGCCCTACCTGACCTTCCCATTGCCCCACACAGTATTGCCCCTTTGACCATTCATGTACTCATACATTGACCCAGCCATTTATCCATGCTTTCATTCACCCATCCATCATGCTCACTCCATTTATTTTCCCAACCACTAATCATTCTCACATTCCTCCACTCATCTATCTGCACAACCACATACACAATCAATAAAGAAGCGCTTTCAGTTATAAGCCAGGCCACTTAGCTTTGCCACTGACTGTTTCACATAGAAAATGCACAACAGTGCCATACTTCATTCACTTCATTACGAAGAACAAGATGCAGAATGTTAAAGTAAAAACTAAAATTATCACTAACAATGTCAGAATGTATATAATATAAACCATAATGACAACATTGTACATAAAATATGGAACCTGCCTAATGTACACTGAAAGACCCAACAAACAAGAAGTAAGGGTCACATGTACACTTTTTAGACATTGTGATTTTCTAATTGTGATTCTTTGCTAATCGAAATTAGGAAATCGCAATTCCTAATGCACGAAACACATTAGGTTTCATTTAGCGATTCCTAATGGGGTCACAATCAAACTACCTCATGAATATTAATTAGTTAGGTCTCAATTTGAGACCCATTAGGAATCGCGGCCATCACAAGGATGGTGGCTTGGCAGTGTCAGCAGAACACCATGTCTGCGATTGCTTTTTAATAAAGCAGCACTTTTTAGGTCGTGCCTAGTGCAGCACTCATGCGCTGCTCTAGGAAAACGACCTCTTGGAATCACTCTGAACTTTTCACACACTCGTGCGTGTGTTATTTTTTGTATTTGTTCTATTGTGCTTTGCGTGCGTCTTTCTAAAAACAGACAGCACACAATTGGGCAAAGGCGGGTGCATGTCCCACCTTTCCCAGGAAATGTATCGGCCGACGGCCTAAGGCTTGCAGTTACGAGCAGGGGCATCATCTGTTCGGGGTCATGTCACCATCTGTTTTAAATTAGCGCGTTCGCATCCTACATGAACTAACTGCCTACACCCCGTCTTACACTTTTTTTGTCATTTCTCATCGTGATGCCCTTCTTCTCCCCCCACTTTTGATCTGTCAGAACTCAACCCCCCCTCCTCTCTCTGATATAGCTTTCAATAGTAGCGATTTTTTTTCCTTCAACCACATTTCAAAGGTAGCGCCCAGGGGCCCTTTTGAGGCTGAAAAGCACTCTATAAGTGACTCAATTTTCTCTTGGGTTTGTTGTTCAAATTCTGTACGATTTCTTTCACCTCCTTCGTACACATCCCATCCCTCCTTCATTCATTTACACCTCACACCCTCTACTCCCCGACTCTTGTCTTCGCTCCCGCACATTTTCTGAATCCCTCTTTCGCCCTTCATTTCTACACTTTCTTCTCTATTTATCAGCCAGCTTTTTTGGGTGTGTTTTTTTTGCCGTTTTATTTAGCGCTAACTCGACCCGAAGGTATTAGAGTGCTTTACTACTCCCACACTTCTTTCCTCTTTAATGATCTTTCGCCTACCACTGCCTCCTCTATGACCTGTCTCCCTACTCCTTTACTACCGCCCTTGCGCCTTCTCCTGACTAGACACCCTTACTGTCATTTCCTATGCTTCTCTCCCTGTACTTTCATCTCCTGTACCCAGCTCTTCTCCTTCCTTTCCTCTCCTGTTTCCCTTCTCGTGACCTCCACTGGGTCTGTTTCGTCTCCCCGGACTCCTCTTTCTTTTCAACTTTTTCCTACCTCACTTACTATCCTGCCTTCTTTTCCTCCATTACTCTCCCCCCTGCATTAGCCCGTCCCCTTGCTACCCATCAATGCTCCCTCCTTCCCCTTCCCCTTTTCGGAGAGTTCCAATTTTTTCATCTCCCCTTTTATCACCACTACCCTCAGCCATCTTCTTCATCTCTTCCCTCTTCATCTCCTCCCCTCCATAAGCCTCACTGACCTGCACTCTCCCTCGTCAGCATACTTCCCTCCTTTACTCTTCTGTGCTTGCTCTCCTCCACTCCTCCCATCTCCTGGCTGGACCTCCCTCTCCTCCTCCACTCCACCACTCTCACTCCCAAACTCAGCTGCCCTCTGCCCTATCAACTGAACGTTCCACTCATTCACCTCACCCTCCCCTCAAGCCCCTTTTTCCGACTAGCCCCCCTCTCTTCTACACCTACCTTCTCTCGTCCCTCATCTGCATTGCCCTCTCACTTCTGCGATCATGACACCTCTTCCCACCCTGTCCACCTTCCTCTCATCTTTACTCTCTCACATTTACTGTATCCACCCCCTATTCATCTTGTCTTCTCCCCCTGCCCTCTACGCCACAACCCTGCTTTCCACCCCTCCCCTATCCTTCGCTCACTCCCTCTCTACATCCCAATTCGCTTCTCTCTCCTTTTTATGTCTCCTCTTTTCTCTCACTGCCTCTCGTATTCAGCCGTCCATACCGCCTTCTTCCTGTACCCACCCCAGTGTTCATTTTCCTCTCTCATTTCTAGCCCTTCTTCCCTCTTCCGCCCACCCTTCATTTGACCTCTCTCCACCATCTCTCCTTCCCCCACCCTTCTACTCCTTTTCTTCTTATGTCAACCCTTTACTTTACTTCAGCAAATGGAATTGATCAGTGCCTCAAAATAAGCACTTGAAGCGCAGGTACAGGTTGCGGCGCTGGCTCAACATTCTCAAACTTTGTACAGATATTATTTTAATGCATTTTCGGGCCCGAACGTCCCACCTGACTTCAAAACAGCACAATGTACCTGGGTTTTCAACACCACTGGCCACGATCGAAACGAGCTGCTTTCTTCAAAAGATATTATGTATTCCTCATAGTTTTAACAACAAGCATTGGCATAGCCTATAGGTATCGCCTCTGGGACCTTTTAAGTGTTTAACCATGCAACAGTTAATGTTGTTGCACCAAGGATATTGTGCTGCATAACTAAATACTTAAAAGGTCCCTACAGCGAGACCTATTGGCTATGCCAATGATTGTTTTTCTTTGCAGCTCTTATCCTTTCAGGTAAAACGGGACACATTTAAAAAGAAAAAATGAAACTTTGAGGTTTCATATTTTAAGAATAGGCAGTGGTCGCCCTTTCCAAGTGGCACGCCCCTTCCAAATACCGAATCTCACAAATTTCAATTCAGTAACATCTTACCGAATTGCAAGTAGTGCTCTGTACACATGTAACAGCATTTTTGCAGTCTGTAATGGTCCGATTCACAGACATATGGACCTAAATGTATTAATGAAAGGAAATGGAAAAAGATAAAATCTAGTGGCTGGGAAATGATCAGCTACAATTTCCCTTGGCTTATCTTCCTCAGAAGGATCAACAGTTCATTCAACTCTTTTTTCCATAAGGTCGGTATATATTTTGAACTGGTGTTACAAAGTATACATTAGTGATAGTAATCTCAAACAGGCATTGAATGGAAGCAAAATAGACACCTTTGGGCCAGGAGTCGAATCAGCCAGGAGTTATTTAACGCTATAATTTGCTATCCCTGTTTTTGAGAACAGTGTAATGCTCCTTGACAACAGTCACCTAGCTCTATTTTTAATGAAATTGGTATGGTTTGTAATAAACAGTGCATTACAAGGGTACAGGAGGCAGCAATCATCATTTCGAATAGAAATGTAATCTGTAGTCATAAGGCACCAGCAAAATGTGATGGTATAGTACAGTGAGACATCATTACGTGGATAACGCGGCCAACGCAATAGATGAGTGAACATAGAAAGCAGTAGTATGTGGGCATAACATTTGACAAACCCTGAAGGCGATAGGTTCAATAGTATGGCTATCAGTGAGATCTTTACATACTATGATAAGGATAATATTGAAGGAGCCTTTCATATGTTGCACGAGTAAGTCTACTATAGTCCACTTTTTATATAATCACACCATTTGATCGACCATCAAAAATAGGAATAGAAAATGGGAATTGAAACTAAGAAGAATGGCACTAGTTGGTTGTCAAAATGTAACGTTTCCATGCTATCTAATAAAGACATAAAAGAGCTGCGTGATATTAGGATGTGGCAGTAGGGGGAGGACAGGGTAATATGTAAACATGTGTGTGTGGGTCTCTAGGAAAGAGGAGGAGGAACAAAGAATGTCAACCGAATATTGTTTGCCATAGCATGCCATCTGTCATGGTAATGGAGTGGAGCTTCGCTATAAAGAGTCCTCGATGTAGAGGGGGGTGTGTGGTAGGATGTGGAATGTCATAATGTAGAGGAAAGAATAAGGGTTCTAAGGTTGTTATCATGCCTTTTATCTCAATTGTAGTGTTTGTGAGGATGCTCAGGAAGAGACTTTGTGATGTGCATGTATAGAAGGTGACAGCTGCGCCCCCACCCTCCCCCCCCCCATCAAGTCAGAGATGGCCCATCCTGCAAACACCTATTCTCCCTTAGTCTCACTGTTTAGGAACAAAACACAAAGACCAACTGCCAGCTACACCTAGACATGGCTGCAGGCACCAAATGGTTGGGACAAGATAATGCCAACTTTCTAAAGGTGGTATTTTCAGAATTGTGACTTAAAATCCGACTTTACCATTAAAGAGGGTTTTAAATTACAAAACTCAACATTCCTATTTGCTCCCAATTTAAAGTTACCACTTATTAAATGTAATAAGAGAACCCAAATATATCATAAGGGGGTGGTAGGCCTCACAGTAGTAAAGAATGCATTTAGGAGTGTTTTACTACCAGGGCATGTAAAACTAAAAGGTTCATGGCCAACATTTTAAATGCACTGCACTCTGCTCTCTGGACTGTGTAAGGCCTACCCTAGGTTTTTTTTAATATGTATTAAAAAGGGTAGTTTGGGCCTGGTAAATGGTTTGACCTTGCCAGGTTGTAATGGCAGTTTAAAACTGCACACACATGCTGCAATGGCAGGCCGGGGACATGTTTGAAAGGGCTACTTAAGTGGATGGCACAATTAGTGCTGCAGGCCCACTAGTAGCATTTAATTTGCAGGACTTGAGTACATGTAGTACCACTTTACTAGGGACTCAAATGTGTCAATTGGAGGTAAGCCAATCTCACCATGTTTAAATGTGAGGCTACAAGCACTTTAGCACTGATTATCAGGGGTAAAGTGTGCATGGTCCTAATTAGGGGTGGGCGGAATTTGCGTAATCGCGTTACGCAAATCTCTGCGAAACGGTAAAAAATCTCCGCGAACACGCAGAAATTCCGCGAACATGCGGAATTGCTTGTTCGCGATACTTTTTTCCTGTTCGCGATCGCTGTTTGCGTGCTCGAGGTGAAATATCTCGCAAACACGCATATTGAGAACGCGAACAAGCCAAAAATTTCGCAAAGTCGCGGAACGCAGATTTTTGGTCAATTTCGCGTTCTCCGCGGAACGCGAAATTCCCCAAATTCCGCAAATTCCGCGAGCGGAACGGATTTTACCGCCCAGGCCTAGTCCTAATAGCCAACAAACCAGGTTTAGAAAATACGAGGGTAAAGGCAAAAGTTCCTGGGGTTGACCCAGCGGAGAGGGCCAAGTCCAACAGAGATGCAGCCAGGAATTGCCCTATAAAGGTTTGTGGGAATGATTCAAAATTCTCACCATATTCTAGATCACTGGTTTGGTTTTTGACTCAGAGGGTGTCTTTAATTGAAAATTCCAGGTGAACCCAGATGTGGGGATCAGTCGTCCTTGGCCACATTTATGCTATCTGTGAAAAGTGAAATGTGGTGTAGTAGTGTATGATACTGCATTACCTTAGACCACCATATTTCCTATGAGAAATCATTTTGGAGATTTTTAGTCTCGGTTTCATGATACCTCAGATAAAAACTGTAATGCCCTCATCGATGGAACAGAGGACCTCAGTGCAAACTAGAAGAGGTAACATTCTCAGAACATAGATTAATTTTGAGGCCACCACCATTTTCACAACTTGCAGGTGCCCTCATGTGGACACGTTTAGTTGGTTTCCTTTTGCCTAGCCTATGTTAGTCTTTGTTATGAGTAGGTCTGTTTTGTCTGAGATAATCCCCTATAGCCTCCTACTGATGAGGATTCCTTAGTATTTGAGCTGGGACTTTTTACATTTGAATTAAGATCCTGTAATAGTGGCCTTCATTGTAACACACAACATCAGGACTTCGCTTTTATCCCAATTGATTTTATAACCAGATATCACTAAGAAATCAGTCATGAGGTACATTAAGACTGGTAAGGAGCTGTCTGGGTCCGTTAAAGTGAGGTAAACATGTTCTGAATAAAGCAGTTTTGAAGAGGCTACAGGAGCAGCTATGCTTGCAATCTGGGGTGTCCGGTGAATGGAAGGAGCAAGTGGTTCTATTGCCAGCAAAACCAATAACAGTAACATGAGACATCTTTGGCATGTCCCTCTGTGCACAAGATAAAGTTTGGAAAGAAAGCCCCGCAGTTGACCTATATAGAAGTGATTGGGTGCAGCCATCGAACCTTCTTGATAAAGTCTTCCCTAAATCCATTTTCTGCATAGTGTGGAGCATGTATCTCCACTCTACGTGATCAAATGCTTTTTAGCATCAAGGAATAGGACAAGGCATTCTTTTTCAAGTCCTTCATTAACCATAGAAGATGTGCTAGGGATCGTAATGGTTTTGTAAGGTGCGTCATGGTACGAATCCCATCTGTGAGTGGTATATCAGACTTGGAATAGCTTTAGTGAGGCAAGTGGTTGGAACGCGGTCCAACGTTTTCGTATCAGTATTTAGAAGAGAGATCAGACAATATTTGCTAAACAGCAGTGATTCCCTGTCCGGTTTCGATAGCTCTGTTGGAGAGGGACAAGATTGTGCCTGTCTGTTCTGCCTCATGGAAGGTCCTTTGAAGCTGTGCCACTGCTTTTTCTTTAAGACATTCTTCACTCTCTGGCTTGGAGTCCAAATGTTAAAATCCACCTCACTTTTTCTTGAGATATTTAGCAGCGATAGATTTCTTTCCAAAATATGAAGTCTCTTCAGTTACTGTGGCATCACCAGCCGCGGCTCCTCTGTTATGGCGGAGGAATGTCGCTCTGCTGCTGCTAGCGCAGCAAGCACACATATTCATAAAATGGTAATAAATACCATTTTATTATGTGTGACAGGCATGCACTGCTACAATGCGAGGGCAGGGGGCGGGGCTGATTAGTGCAATTGCACTATTACGTCAGCCCCCTGCCAGTGCACATATCAGATTGGCCAGCTGCTGTCAGCCAGCAAATCTGATGTGCCCACTTCAGAGCCTGGAATCTCAGGGCTGAGAAACAGTCCAGGGATTGTAGCTGCAGGCCCCCAGCCTCAAAATTAGCACTGGGTTAGCTTGCTCCAACCAATCCTGGAGATGCACTGCTGCTGCTCCAGGATTGTTTGGATTTGGGTAGCATTAGGGAGGAAGTCCCTCCCTTTCCGCCCCTAGATGTCGAGGAGAGCCCCAGAAGAGAGAGGCGGCGACCAGACCCTGTGGCAAGAAAAGAAAACTTAAATATGGAGTGTTTTTTGGGCACCACGCCGCACCATATTTTAATGTTGCTGGCCGCTACTGGACGTCACCGTGGCAGATATTCTGATATTCCTGACGCATGCTTCAAATTTGCTCCTGACCGACACAAAGTATGTTCCCCATTTCAACTATAGGACCGGATTTCCAAACATTTTACATCTGGTTTGCATCACAAAAGTGATGCAAACCTGTGCAAAATGTTTTTGGGGGATTTCCAGTCCAGTGCAAAACTTGTCTTGCTCTGGAAAGTTGCATCACAGTAAGACTAAGCAGCATAAAGCACTGCTTTGCATTATTCTGTATCAAAGAGGCATTCCATGGTGGTACATGGATGTTCCCATGCAATCACGTATTGTTTTTGATGCAAAACTATATCTACTTACATTAATAGACAGGGTTTTGTAACAAAAAATAATGCCACTTTGAAGCTGGCTTAAAAAACGTGTTCCCACTTTGGACTTGTGTTGAACTGTACAGTAAACATCTGAAGTGGGAAAGGTTTTTAAGTTAACCTAAACATGGTATTTTGTACCTGAAAGGTAGCCTTCCAGTGCAAAACCTATGATAGACTCTATGGTGCTCAGTGTGTGCGTGGGGCTAGGCAGCCTGAAAGTGCCCGAGCATATCTTAGTAGGTATGGTGCATTGCTGCTCGCTCCCTCTCACGCAATGCAGTTGGTGCGCAGCATTGTGTGACACCTTTTTAGGTCTCGGCTACTGTGGGCTGCGCACATGGGCAGTCTCGCTGGCGAGATTTTACGTTTTTAGGTATTTTCAGTAAGGGGCTTTAAGCCCCGCCCCTCTTTTCCATTGGCTGGTGTCACCGTTTATGCTAAACGGTGGCCAGCCATTGGAAAAGAGCTGTTCATTAAGTTTTTGTTCGGCTTTTTGAGCCGTCCCATTTGGAGGGCCACGCCTGCTTTACTTCTGAAGTAAAAGCGTACTTATCTTTATGGGGCCAAACACATGGCCCCATAAAGATAAGAAACCTTTTACTTCAGAAGGAAAGCAAGCGAGGCCGTCCAAGTGGGACGGGCGAAAAAGCCAAAAGTCTACGTCATGGCCAGCGCTTGTTTTGAAGCTGTTGTAGTAAGTCCCGTGAGTGACGCATCAGAGGTCCCTGTGATCAGAGCGCTTGCGATCGGAGGGTTTGGTGTTGATTTTTTCTCGCCTCCTTCTCAAATAATCGTACAATGTCCCGTGCAACCGAAGGGCGTGCTATTTAAAAACCCAACTAGTAAAGCAGCCGCCTCAGTGAATGATTTATAATGTAAACATATTTATTGCAAGCGTGCGGCAGCCAAGTTTAGACACCTGCATTTGATTTGATTTAATTTTGTGGCATCTGCTTGCATTACAAAAAGAGAAGCAACGAAAGCCCCGCCTGTTGGGTTTGTCAATGCTTGATACGTTTGTGATTTTAAGGTCGCACAACTGAGAGAGCTGTAGGGGCACATGAGCTGTGTGTGTGTCCCCTCTCTCCCTCACACTGGACAGTGTGCACGTCTATGAGGCTGGCAGGAAAAGCGCTGTCTGCTCCTGCTTCTTGGCACTACATTTGCAGTTTTCTGTAGCGCGACCTCGACCAGAGGGTATCGGAGTGCTTTACATGAGCACCAGTTGTGTTACACGAGGACACATTCATCTTTGCTCGGCAGGGGGGGAATAGGTGATTTGGCCAGAATCACAGGATGTTTAGAGTCATTGCCGAGACTCGAACCTACCCGCTCCTCCGCTCCGAAGTCATCCGCTCTGGGTGTTAGGCCACATCCTCCCCAGGTGCCTGTGTGGCTGAACTCTGCTGCCACGAGGTGCTCTCTTGCACCAGGATGTAGAAACCACTACAGACCAGACGTTATCCAAGCGATGAAAGCAAGAACAGGGGCTGTGGGCATGAGAGCACTGTCCGGCGCCCCAGCCACTGCCCACCCTTGAAGAATAGAGTGAGTGCCCCCCACCCCCGTGGTGACGGTCCCTGGTGATGGAGGGCAGAGGTCAGGGCTGCAGAGCGCCTCCTGCTGGGACACGTTACAAACTGGACAGAGCGCACGTCTTTGAGGCTGGCAGGACAAGCGCTGTCTGCTCCTACTTCTTGGCGCCACATTTGCAGTTTTCTATAGCGCAACCTCGACCCGAGGGTATCGGAGCGCTTTACATGAGCACCAGTTTTGTTACATGAGGACACATTCATCTTTGCTTGGCAGGGGGGGAATAGGTGATTTGGCCAGAATCACAGGATGTTTAGGGTCATTGCCGAGACTCGAAACTACCCGATCCTCCGCTCCGAAGTCGTCCGCTCTGGGTGTTAGGCCACATCCTCCCCAGGTGCCTGTGCGGCTGAACTCTGCTGCCACGAGGCACTCTCTTGCACCAGGATGTAGAAACCACTGCAGACCAGGTGTTAACCAAGTGATGAGGGCAAGAACAGGGACTGTGGGCATGAGAGCACTGTCTGGCGCCCCTGCCACTGCCCACCCTTGAAGAATAGAGTGAGTGCCCCCCACGCCCCTGGTGACGGTCCCTGGTGATGGAGGGCAGAAGTCAGGGCTGCAGAGCGCCTCCTGCTGGGACACATTACAAACTGGACAGACCACACGTCTATGAGGCTGGCAGGACAAGCGCTGACTGCTCCTGCTTCTTGGCGCTACATTTGCAGTTTTCTACAGCGCGACCTCGACCCGAGGGTATTGGAGCGCTTTACATGAGCACCAGTTTTGTTACACGAGGACACATTCATCTTTGCTCGGCAGGGGGGGAATAGGTGATTTGGCTAGAATCACAGGATGTTTAGAGTCATTGCGGAGACTCGAACCTACCCGATCCTCCGCTCCGAAGTCGTCCGCTCTGGGTGTTAGGCCACATCCTCCCCAGGTGCCTGTGCGGCTGAACTCTGCTGCCACGAGGCCCTCTCTTGCACCAGGATGTAGAAACCACTGCAGACCAGGCAGTCTGTTGTTGATAGATGCTGATAAGCGAGATAGAGATGGTGAGGTGGTCTGGTCCAGAGCATGTGTGGTTTGCATTAGTTTGCTGGTGCTGTTGAGAAGACGAGGTCATAGTTGTGGCATTTGAAGCGTGTTGGTTGAGCGATGTGTTGTATCGTGTTGACTGTTTCGATGAGGTAGGTGAGGGTGTCTCTTGTGTTTTTGAGCTTTGGTTTTCTGGGAAGGTGAAGTTACCCAAGAGGGTGGTGTGGGTGTGTCTGAAAGATGAGATGGTGAGACCACCCGAGAATTCATCAATTATGATCTTATACACCCAAGGAGGCTTTGGCGTTGAGTGTTACTTGCATAAGGTGCAAGACCAGGATGATTTACGGATGATAACGAAGGCTCCTCCCTTCTTTTGTGCACAGTCCACATGACGGCTGCTGTAGCCTGTGTGGAGATGGTTCCTAGGATGTGTGATGACGAGGGTGTGCGCCGTGTTTTTCTGATGAGGAGTGTGTCAAGCTTGTCGTAGCTGATGTGATCTGCGATATCTGGTGCATGGAGTATGCTAAGTGAGCGTTAATGAGCATGAGTTGGAATGTGTGCTCTGTAGTTAAAGAGGTACGTTCAGTAGTTTGTGGGATGTGTACAAGGTTGTGTATGTGTAGCGCCAATGCTATGCGAGTGTCTGGCTTGTCTGTATCTCTGTGTGGGGGTTGATGGTATGCGGGGCTGGGTGACACACAGGGGTTTCTGGCACAAACAGTCAGTGCTTTTGTCTGAGTCCGCGCTTTGCTGGGGTGCCCAGGGGAGTTGACTGAAGTAAGGAGAAGGCAGGAAGTGATGTCACTTCCTGTGCAGATGAATGATGGGAAGTGAAGTGATCTCCTCCTGTTGGCTTCTCCTTTTCAAGTTGGTTTTGGTGGGATGCCAGTAATGTTGCTTGCTGAGGAGATTAGTGATGGGTCATTTCTTATGTGGTGCCTCTGTGCAAGATAAACCTCTCTTTAAAGTTTATAATCGGTACTATCAATTGTAAGCAAGTGGAGAGCCAATTGCTCCTTTAAGCTTCTTAGCTGAGGCATTTGGGCATCAAATACTGTTTTTAGGTCGAGCCTGGGCAGTACATGCGCTGCTCTGGGAGGCATTCAGGTATGGACTTGAAGCTCCGCCCACTCTCTGCCCATATTTTTCATTTGCTTGTGTCATTGTCCACAAGCTGCCTTTCTTAAGTATGTGTGAAGTGCTAACAAAGTGTGAGCCTTTGTTTTCCCTGCTGCATTTGCATCAGGTGTGAAGCTCCTGACTGCTCCCAACCAAGAGACTCGAACAAAAGGAGGCCTACACACTTACCTATATACATGCATACATATATATGCATATATATAAAGATATATGTCAATATATATATGCATATATCTTTCCACATATATATGCTCATACATATATATGCATATATATATATATGTATACATATGTCAATATGCATATATCTTTCCACATATATATGCACATATATACATATATGTATACACTAAATAACAAACATTACAAATGCAACCGGTCTCGCATTTGTGAAAGTTGAAGCAATTTTATTAAAGATATCACTATATATACATATATCCATCCCAATATCACTAAAATATGCTTTGATACATGTATAGATCTGTATATGTATATGTATGCACACTATGCTTTTATATACCTATACACATATATAAACCAACATGTATATGCACATATATACACATACAATACATCTGCATATCTAAATTACGAAACCTCTAAATGCATGCATAAATATGCATATTATGTACATTGAAAACTGCTAACACAATAATAAAAACGCTTCTAAAAAGAAACACCATTTGCTAAAAAAAATGCTCTAACTTGGACAAAGACCAGACCTGTTGCATTTTCAATGCTTGTTAAATCTGGCATTGGGCCTGGTCATTTGCACCAACAGTTTGCTTCTTGGGCCACACTCGCTTTGTGTCAAAATCTAAACTGTCCAACAGCTGTTCGTGTTGAGTCAACACCAAATGCCCTTCCTGCTCAATGTACATGCCCTTGACACCACACCTCATGTCTTATGGCCTGTTGCCTCTTGTGATCTCCTCAAACACCCGTCTTGCATGTGTTTGCTGCATGCCTTGGTCTGGTAAACGCCTTTGAATTCCCTTCTCTTCCTCGTCTTATATCTACAATTTGTTCTGACCAATGCGTCCTTTCAGGCTGGTGATTTACTTGCAAAACTGATGGTCCAGGAAGTTATTAATGATTTCATTAGTATATATTATTTAGAATGAACATGTCTCCTGAATCCCACGGGGGAAGCCTGGTAGACAAAAGGAAAATTCAGCAAGTTCTGCCGGCAAAGCATCCCAATGAATCATATGTGGGAAGCAGTCCAACCTGCTGCGTGCTGATCCTATACTGGAAGCGAAATAAAAGCTGCAATGTTAAAAAACACCCGAAGAAGTATTCCTCAGCAAGTGCAGGCTGTGCAGAGAGCACTCCTGCGGTGCCCATTTTAGTTAGCAACAGGGGGCATTGCATTGTATTCTTGGGGAGGATTTACAAAATATAGTCGGAAATGCACTCCTTTAGGTGCATGCCTATGACTGAAGTAAGCTCCGAATATCATCGAATGTACAATGGGGCCAGAGCTCCTCATTGAAAGTGCAACACTCGCAGCTTCCCATGAGCGGTTCTGGAATTGTTTGTGAATTGTATGCTACAATGTGTAAGGATTTATGCATGCTTAAATGTGTGATAAGGATACATTTACTCCTATGTAAATGTGACGCGCATATGCATTTGCACGTTGAAAACGATGTGCTTTTTGTTTTTTTCCTAGGGTTTATCTTTCCTGGGCAGAAATTCATTCCTCTGCATTCCCTTCATTGTGATGACAGTCCCTCTCCATTTGCACCAAGGATGCTAACTCCTGCACTTGACAGGAGTACAATTCCGACAGCATCCGAGGGGGAACATATGTTAAAAGTTGGTGAACACCTTCAAATTCTTATTTGAGGGTTTCTGCCTTCTTAGGCATCCCCACCTTGTAAACCCTATACCCGACCCTGTAGGCATGTTTGGTCGCCATTAAAATCACTCCATATTGGTGTCACCTTAGGTGAGAGCCAATCTAATTTCAAGAATAATTTCACATTTGGTAAATTGGGTGAATGATGGTTTAGTCATTATCTATTAAAACAGGAGAATGGAGTCCTTCTCTTGATTTCTTCACTTAACCAAAGTGTGTATTGTCGCATCTGCAGAAACAAACCATGTGCAGAAACAAGCTCTACTGAAGCACAGTACTAAAAGATGGACATTTCTTTTTTCTGACCATAGCTTTAGAAGCAGTCTTTCTCTTTGCTTTCCTCTATAGTGAAGCCTCGCCCCTTCTCGAGCAGGGGCCGTTTGTGATGGGGGCAGAAGCAGTCTTTCTCTCTGCTTTCCTCCATAGTGAAGCCTCGCCCCTTCTCGAGCAGGTGCCGTTTGTGATGGGGGCAGAAGCAGTCTTTCTCTCTGCTTTCCTCCATAGTGAAGCCTCGCCCCTTCTCGAGCAGGTGCCGTTTGTGATGGGGGCAGAAGCAGTCTTTCTCTCTGCTTTCCTCCATAGTGAAGCCTCGCCCCTTCTCGAGCAGGTGCCGTTTGTGATGGGGGCAGAAGCAGTCTTTCTCTCTGCTTTCCTCCATAGTGAAGCCTCGCCCCTTCTCGAGCAGGTGCCGTTTGTGATGGGGGCAGAAACAGTCGTTCTCTCTGCTTTCCTCCATAGTGAAGCCTCGTCCCTTCTCGAGCAGGTGCCGTTTGTGATGGGGGCAGAAGCAGTCTTTCTCTCTGCTTTCCTCCATAGTGAAGCCTCGCCCCTTCTCGAGCAGGTGCCCTTTGTGATGGGGCAGAAGCAGTCTTTCTCTCTGCTTTCCTCCATAGTGAAGCCTCGCCCCTTCTCGAGCAGGTGCCGTTTGTGATGGGGGCAGAAGCAGTCTTTCTCTCTGCTTTCCTCCATAGTGAAGCCTCGCCCCTTCTCGAGCAGGTGCCGTTTGTGATGGGGGCAGAAGCAGTCTTTCTCTCTGCTTTCCTCCATAGTGAAGCCTCGCCCCTTCTCGAGCAGGTGCCGTTTGTGATGGGGGCAGAAGCAGTCTTTCTCTCTGCTTTCCTCCATAGTGAAGCCTCGCCCCTTCTCGAGCAGGTGCCCTTTGTGATGGGGGCAGTTTATCCTCCACCATGGTGCAGCAGTGGTATGAAAAATGTTCATTTCTCAGTGCAAATAGCCTCAGGCTGTCCTCTTCTTTCTATTCCTTTGTGGAGCATCGTCTCACCTTCGTTTCTGCTGGCTCTTCTTGAACCACTGTGGGCACAGGTTCCCCCTGGCGTCCAGCCCATCACGGGAGCCTCTAAAAGCCTGCCTGCTCCATCGCTGGTAAATCTAAAATGCCAGGTCACCGATCCTGATCTAGAAATCCCTCCTCTTGATCCCCAATGGCATGTTTCACCACTTGAACCACCCACATGCAAGCACTATAAATATAAGACATTATAGGTCTTTTGACAGCTGCCATACCCTCATTTGGTGTCAGTTGGTCTGTTGAATCCTGTTGTGTATAATCTCTGCTGGCAGCCACTAGTGCGGTAGCTTTGGGGTGCCCCGAGGGCGATGCTGAATGTGACCTTCTCAATTAAGTGACCGCTGCTTTCTCAATCCTCTTGAACATTGTCTTGCAAGTTGAGGTCATTTCATGATTCTTCTGCATGTCTATGTTGTTAAGATCTTCACGTCATGTCTATACTTTTTAGTGAAAGGGACTTAGTGGCTGAGTATATTTGTGAGGGCCTCTGTTGGGGACTAGAACTGTAAGAAGAGGCCAGGTCACAATACGGAGTCCCAGTGAGAGGGCTACAGCACAATTCAAAGAAGGCTCCGGAATCACAAAGTGTTGATCATTACTATCGAGAGGAATCTAGATCATCATGTTTGCGTGTTGCCATAGGTTTGTATAGGCTAGCGAAGTACAAGCTTAAGTGTCCCCTTGTTTAGACGTCAAGAAGGAACATGTTTGCTCAAGGAAATCCCAACAATGAAATGTAGGGTTCTTCTGAGGTAGACACGAGTCAACCCTACGTTGTGGCCGTAGTCTTCATTTAAAAACACACCAGTATGGTTTCGGCACGGATGATGTTTTTTCTATGACAAAGTGTGCATCTATTGCACTAACAGACTTCAAAGGGGTAACTTCATGGGGCTTGGAGTAAAACACAGATGGCATCCGTGTGTGAATACTAGACTTCCAGAGGCATGTCTCATAATCTTCATAACATTCTTAGCTCAGTATTGCAAGCTCCTGTGACAGTTCTGTTGCAGGTCTGTAGTGATCTTAATTCCGGTCCATGTCCTGCCCTGGATCTGCACTGTCTCTTGAATCAAGGACCTTCTTGAGCAGCAACATTTTTACATCTGTCATCAATAGCAGGAATCCCTCAGTGTGGCGTACAGCTGCATTACATAGGCAAGGGCTTTGCCTTTGTATTATATTGTTCTTTCGTTTGATTGGCTGCTGCCCACTGTGTCCATCCCTCGCTTCAGGTTGTGCTGTTATGAGCTGCAGCTTTTTTTTTCAGGCACTTTGGTCGATCCCCCAGGGTGGTTTGAGCACGAACCTCAGCATTTAAATGTGTTTTTTGGTTCCACTGGAAGCTACCCCTAAGATCCGCAGCAAGCTGTTTTTGTGGTGTTCATATTATGTTCAGCTGAGGCCGGTCTACCTTAATGCAGCATGTTAAAGCAAAGCAACATGGAAAATGCAAGAAACTCAAAGTCACTTTTAGAGGCAAAATAAATTATGTTAATCGTTCCATAGCTGCTCATAGAGTCACCACCTGGAGTAAAGCCCTTCAAACAACACCTCCTCAAACTAAATTATTCTCCTCACATCCATAGTCCCTTGCAGTTGGCCACTTCCTTTCTCTTTAATGTAATTGTGTGATGTCTCTGGCCCTCTCATCTCTGTTCCTATGAACATCCACTGCTGGGCTCCCGTGAAACTTTAGTGCATTGTTTCTCTTCAGGATTCTGAACAAATGCATAAATACAAAAATATTGAAAATCCAAAAATAGGTTTCAAGTTACTTCTTAGCTTCTTTCTAATTCCTCTATAATATATTGTTAGCTTCGAAATAAAATGTTTTTTCTTGACAGGTCAAATGCTTTTATTTTATTCAGATACTTGCTAATAATTTTGGTAATCGTAAATTTTTCAACATACTATGACACATTGTGGCTGCTGACCAAGGGTTTAGGGGGTAGGTCAAGAGGAGATGTGGCCCAGTAGCTTGAGCTGCACCAGTAGCTTGAGCTGCGCCATTGAAACCTCGGGCCCCAGGTTCGAATTTTACCTCAGTGCTAGACTCAATGTGTGATTCTGGGCAAATCACTTAATCTGTTTGTGTAAATGTGTTTGTGTAGTGTTTTTCAACCACTTACATAATGTGCGGCGCTCCATTGCTTCACAGCTAGGCTTGCACTATGTGAATACCAATACGTAGTTGGTTTGTTTCCCAAACTGAGCTGTCAGTCACAATAAGCCATCCATGTTCATAAAAAGACCACCAAAGTAGAAGGTGGTGCTCAGGCTGATGTGTGATTGGTGCAAGGGCTGGAGGTGTTCTCTTCTTAGGCACACCGTGTAAAATCCATATCAAACTCAGCTCCTGGCTGCACCGATCATCTGGATGCTTGGGTACTGAAATAGACGCCGGACCGCGGCTGTTATTCCCTTCAGCAGCCCAAGCATTTTCTGCATAATTATGGATAACCCGTTCATGGATCAGCCCATCCTTATACGCATCATTTTCAGATTTCAACAAAAATGTTGCTTCGAGTCCTCACAGATCAAACAATACTTTAAAAAGTACGGCAAGTGGTGATGCACAGTGACAAACTATTTGCAAAGATTTCGTGGGTACGTTTTGGTTGTCCATTGATGTATGATGGTTGCAAATTGATGTATGATGTTGAATAAGGCATTTTGCACAGGCTGTAGGAATGTGTGTTAAAAGGATTGACAGAGTAGTGAAATGAACTGCTCACTCTCGCGAGCGTGAGAGATCGTGTCGAAGCAATGGGAAATGTGTTACACACCAACGTGACATCAAGGGGATCTGCGCTTAATACGTGGGGATTTATTTTAACAAGCAAGAAATATGAGGATAGCGGTAACTTAATGGAGGTATGAGGGAAGGGGATTATGAAGACACTGTGGTGGGAGGATGGCGAACCATTGATCAGTGTGAGGTAATAATTGGTTTTGCAGGGTGTGCCAGTGTATCATGGGGAATACACAGCACTTTACATATGTTACTTCTGGTTCTCCATGCAGTGCTTTCACATGTTGTAAGTTCATAAATGTGTGTATAAGGGGATTCACACACACTCACTCACTCATATTAGTCTATTTGTTACTTCATTGTTTTTTTGACGGCTTTCTGTTTTTCATTAACAACCTTTTGTGATCTTCGGCAAATAGCTTTATTTGCTTATTTTAAGAGTTCACTCTGCCCCCATTATCAGTTAGAAAGGGTCTCAGCGGCATAACAGTGGGGCTTATTTACAAGCCCCCTGCGCCGCCGATGCGTCACTTTTTATGTGATGAAAAAGTGACGCAAAGGCGGTGCAAGGAAGGGGTTTGCAAATAAGCACCAGAATCAATACAGACAGCGTGAGAGAAATTGAAAATGTTGAACTCTTCCGGAAACAGGAAGTTTTCACCGAATGTTGTATGCCCGACATGCTCAAAAGCAACCCCGGCACGGAGAGTTTATAGACTATCTGAATGACCTGAAGCAAAACCAAACCCGTCTTTCTGAACACTCCTCGCAGCTGGTTCAACACAGCAGTTCTCTGCGCGGCGCTCCAGAAGCACTCTGCATGATAGAAGAGGCGCACGGGGAGCTGTCAGTCCAGCTGCTACACGGCTGCCTCTGGCTTTCATTGGTAGAGTCCGGAAGAAACAAGCAGAGCACCTGGTTATCCATCTCCAACGCATATATTTTAAAGTTCCTCTCTGAATCTGAATTGCCGATGCAAGTGTGTAGGGGGCAATCTATTTTTGAACATTTCTACCATATTAGATGATTGGCTAAGGAGGAATTGGGGTGTGGTGCAAAATGTGTGACTTTTGGAACCGTGTTCTAAGGCTGGTTTAGATGCTTGAGTGGTGTGATTTTTAGCAAATTGCTCTGGGGCGAGTTACAACGCATTGGATCGCATCACTGTGTTACCATGCATTATTGTGCTGTGAACCTCCAGTACAGTTTGCAGCATTTTGACTTGGAGCCGATTAATTGGCCCTACCTGGAAACCGCTTCAAAGCCTTTAGGTCCCAGAATCCCTGTTCGGGACGGCTCTGTGTCGTCGTGAGTGGTCTTAATATATAGGTCGACAATTAAAAATAATACAATCACTTGAGTACAAACTTCCTCCTGAGCCAATGACGTGTACAGAATACACGTGAAATGTCAGCGTGTGGTCTCGGCGAAAAATTCAGATGCTAGCTATCGATTTGCTCCTAAAAAACACACACATCCTCTGAATTAGTACACAGTGCCCTCCTTGCCACCTGGAAAGGAGGGCGTTTATAGGATGGGCATCGGGTGATGCCATCCTGATTGGAAGTGCCCTTTGGGGACACTGGTGCTATGCTGACAAATGTTAGTTTCCAAATGACCCCCTCCCCGCACTAGTTTTACGAGCACAAAGCAGCTGCCCTATTTGCCGCAATGAATACCGTTTCTTCTATCGCTTGCAATAGATCCTGATACATTGGATTTCTGGGATGTCTTGTCATTTTACTCTGAAAAATAGGTACACATTCAGGCGGGCTGTCCGCAAAGTTTGCCAGCAAAAGTACAATCTGTTTTGGTGCCGAGTACAATCAACAGTTCGCTGAGATCCGAATTCCCAGTTTAAGCATGCGACCCTACCACCCCTTCGAGGCAGACTCCCACGCGACAGCCCACCCCAGTGATGAAAAGTTACTTACAGCGTCCGCGGAGGGGCGACCCGGGGCGGCACCCGGCGCCTGCTCATGCCTTCCGCGCGATGCGTCCGAAGCCTGCAAAAATCCCTCTAGGCTGCCCTCGTGTCTGTGTCCGAGGGTTAGTGAATTACAAGCTACCCCAGCCAATGATGATCTCACGAGCATACTGTTTGCTTAATGGATTGACCCTTTCACTGCTGGC
The DNA here is from genome assembly GCF_964204655.1 of Triturus cristatus. Lineage (NCBI taxonomy): Eukaryota > Metazoa > Chordata > Amphibia > Caudata > Salamandridae > Triturus > Triturus cristatus. The sequence continues at coordinate 458,150,489 of NC_140590.1, read as the reverse complement.
TTGTGTACAATCCATCAGGGCTATTTGTTTTAAGCAACGATTGCACCCGCCGCGGCGCAGAAGGCGGCGATGATGGTAAATGTTAAACGCTGATGATGGTGGAGGTGGTGAGCTTCCAGGATGTTGAAAGGTGCACCCTCGGGAGGGGGCAATGTTTACCATCCCTCCTCCCAGTGGCATTCTCATGCCATCGTCTATCAAACCTCTTCGTCACCAGAGAATTCCGCCCACTCTAGCCTCTCTCTTTCGAAAGAGTGTTTACAAAACAGAACTCAAGTTATGTAGATGTCCCAATGCATGAAATGTGTGCTTCGCCATACACACGTCATGTAAAGGTTAGCACGCATAATGGCAGAATTTAGCATCAAAGTGTAGGTAATTTCCATCTCCCCCTCTCCCTCGGGCAATCATCAGATGAGGTGCTTCTTAGTCAGTCCTTGTGGGTAAGTGGGGACAGACATGCAGCAGTAGACTGATCAGAATCCTGGCTGACAGCTTTTCCTCCAACAGTGCTGCACCCAGCATCACACAGCACCCCAATGAGTGGCACGGAAGGCCATGTCTGCCTTTTGCCACAATTAATCAACAACCTGACCACTGACCGAGAAATACAGATAGGCAGACACGCAGCCACACACACACATGGATGTGCATAGACATGCACACATGCGTACACACATACACACGCACAATCTCTGAAGGTTGAACATGCACACACACAAACACATGCAGAATGCATCCCAGTTACAAACTGTTGTTTTGGTAATCCAGAGATTCACCTTTAAGCTCCTCGGTTCCCCTCACACGACCAGCAACACAGAACTGTCCCACCCCCTTTTCCCCACAGATTCACTATGCACCTCTGCTGCACCCTCTGACACTCAAAGCAACCTTACTGCTCCAATTGACACAGATCTCCGACAAATATTCACTAGACTGACTTTAATTGCACCCACCCTAACCAACAAACACACGGTAACAAAACTAGATGATGCACATCTGAGCCAGATGGCATCCGCCCCAACTCAAGACCGTCAGCCACTGTACCCCCTGTGGACTCAACCCTCTCCACCAATGTAGACCCTACTCAGCTCACACAAACAGTCTACATTTCCAGTCCCAGTGATACTGACCTCCCCCATAGGGTAGCTCACACACCTTCCTTATACATGAGACCTGCCGCCTATCCTTCCACTTCCAGAGCTGGAAGCCTAACTGACACACTGACCTAGCTTCTGAACCAAATAGAACAGAAACTTGATTCACTAGGTAATGACATCTGGCATCTAAAACAGGACCTCCCGAGCCAGGCCAAGTTATCCCACTTTCACACTCCGGGAATCTACAAGTTGTCCTCCCCTACAGGTTCTCCAACTGTAAGACAACACACCCTTTGGCCCTCTGTTCCTTTCAGTCGTCTTTGTCAAAGTCCCTACACAGTTCACAGCCCCATATCCGCTCTGGAAGCTGATGCTATCAGCGAATCCTACTTCACAATGGACCAGAATATGGTCCACAAGCTGCCCTCCATAATCCCAGTAATCGTGGGCACAAATATAATCCTTTGAATTAGCTCCTCGCCCAGACCACCTGCTCAATACACCACCATTCAGACACTACATACCACTAACAATAGTCCTAGCCCCTAACATGCATACTCCTCAACTGTAAATCAGCAGTCCAACATGCCACAGATCTCGCCAAAGCTATTCTTGGTGAAGAAATAGTTATCACATTCCTCCCTGAAACCTGGTTTAATGATCACTTGGTTCCCCCTTCTAGACCTGCTCACATCACCTGGCTACACCATCATTAGACATGACAGACCAAGGAGAACAGGTGGCGGACTAACAATCATCCACAAAGAAGGAATCCATCTTTCCATCTTAAAGACCTCAAAATACTCGACTTTTGAATACCTTGGAGTAGAACTTACAGCCAGAGGCTCCTCTCCTATCAAACTACACACCATCTACCACCCACCCGGTGACTGCTCCCTTTTCTCAGAAGAGTTAAATGACCTAGTAACACGGTTCTCCCTAACTGATTTGAAGGACATATTCTTGAGTGACTTCAATATTCACTGGAACAACTCAAAAGACACTGCAATCCATAACCTAATAAACCTCTAGATGCGATTATCACCCAAAATGAGTTTGTCTGACTTAGATCCATCTCCCTCATTGACTGGTCAGACCACCATTTCCTACTGTTTATTATCGAAACCCACCTCAGATCCCACCCAGCCTCAACACACAAACACATACACTGGGCTAGGAACATCAGACAAGTCCCAGTAACTGAACTAGAATTCAGGATCTGTGCCCAACTACAGCATCACCCATACAGTTGATGACCTCACTGCCCACGATAATACAGCGATGACTGATGTTCTTGATCAATTGGCACTGCTCAAACTAAAACAGTTAAGAACAATCCAATCAAAATCCTGGTTCAACTCAAATCTTAACAACAAGAGGAGACAACTTATACAGTCAGAAAGGATATGGATACTGAACACATCAATAGTGCACCTTACACTCCTAAGAACAGCATCTTTAGAGAAAAATCCACTTTTTATTTGCAACCAAATAGACCATGCTAAGAACAGACCCAGGGAATTCTTCAACATCATTAAACGACAAACTACCCTCACGTCACTACCAAAGAACGCTGTGAAGAAATTGCCTGCTTCTTCACAGATAGTCACAAAAATTGACCAATCCCTCATCCAATTCACAAATCAGACATCCCTACCAACCTTTCCCACTGACTCACTTCCCTCCACGGGAGCCCCCCTCAAGAGCTAACTAATGACCGAATGGCCTTATTAAAAACTAATGTCAACTAGTATTTTCTCACACAACTGAAAAACAATGCTTACTGGTCTGACTTCAAAACCATGACAGAAAATGAAGTCTTCAATATAATTATGAACTATCCAGACACGTGTAGGTAGGAAACAGGATTTATTCTGGAGCTTCTTAAGAATCGACTGGCAGGGAAGGAGACTCACAACAACTGCCTTTCCCTGTTTGAATACAAACATTCCACTATGCTGTCACCTAGTGAAAAGCATTCTATATTCCACTTGCAGAGCAGAACAAGAACCCAACACATCTCCCCTCCTTTAGCAAAGAACAAAATAAATACAATTAACACATCACAGAAGGAATACAAATAAAACTTAACTAACTCTATTATCATACAAAGAATTAACTCTTCAATGCAAAATCTTGAAACTTGGCAGGTACCTTCGAGCTTCTACTCAATCTCCTCAATACAACACTCTGAGTTATACCTTGTCTATCATTGGTTCCTGACCTGTGTTCATTGTGCATTACAGATATCCTGTGTTTGTTCCAGTGCTTACCATCATCCAACGTCACTGCGAAATGATTGACACAAATTACCCTTTTAGGAGAAGAAAAAAGGGACACCCTCTTCCCTTCTCTGAAAGGAAGTTTCACACGCACAGGATCTCGAAACTTAACTTTCAGAAATGTTTGTGCCGGTGTGGAATATTTATCCTGAGCCATCAAACGTTTCTCATTCACATCATGCATTACATCAACAGACACTATCTTCTTCTTCATCCACAACCTGTTCATTCTTGACCCCGGTAATCTTCCTTTAAGTAACACACAAGGAGAAACGTTTGTATCAGCATTAGTTGTAGTGCACCATGACCAAATTATTTTTTTAAACTTTTTTGCACCCAATCCAAACCACTGGCCACAGACAATTGTATATTCTCCTTAATCATCCTGTTGCAGCGCTCAACCAAACCGTTACTCCTTGGGTGATTGTTCTGCTTGGGTTTTCGGATCAGATAGAACCCACTCATCAGGGCCTCACTAACCCAGCCAGAACGTTACCCCCTCCCTAGAACCTATTTACAATCCTACATAATCACATATATCTATCACCTAAGGACAGGGGATTCCTACTATGTATACCAAGATCTCACAATCGGCGGCCTCGCGGTCCCATACGAACCCAGACCTCTCTGCCCATACGACAGTATCACAAGTGGCGGCCTCGCGGTCCCATACGAACCCAGACCTCTCTGCCCAGACGACAGTATCAGCACAAGTGGCGGCCTCGCGGTCCCATACGAACCCAGACCTCTCTGCCCAGACGACAGTATCAGCACAATCGGCGGCCTCGCGATCCCCTACGAATCCAGACCTCTCTGCCCATACGACAGTATCACAAGTGGCGGCCTCGCGGTCCCATACGAACCCAGACCTCTCTGCCCATACGACAGTATCACAAGTGGCGGCCTCGCGGTCCCATACGAACCCAGACCTCTCTGCCCATACGACAGTATCACAAGTGGCGGCCTCGCGGTCCCATACGAACCCAGACCTCTCTGCCCAGACAACAGTATCAGCACAATCGGCGGCCTCGCGATCCCCTACGAATCCAGACCTCTCTGCCCATACGACAGTATCACAAGTGGCGGCCTCACGGTCCCATACGAACCCAGACCTCCCTGCCCATACGACAGTATCACAAGTGGCGGCCTCGCGGTCCCATACAAACCCAGACCTCTCTGCCCAGACGACAGTATCAGCACAATCGGCGGCCTCGCGATCCCCTACGAATCCAGACCTCTCTACCCAGATGGCAGTCTCATACGACAGTTCATCCTATGGTTACCATAACATACAAAAAGGGCTCACTATTCATCAGATCACACAAGGATTGCCAGTTTGAGTACAGCCTGTTCTCAGGTTCGAGGGGCTCCTCTTTCCCTTATTCAGTTACCACTTACCTGATCAGGGTTAACATCTGTTCATGTAGCCACAGCTGACTAGAAGAATAGGCTACCCTCTTATACAAGAACACGCAGCACATGTTGGTTCACTACAAACTGGATACTTTATTACTCATTACATACATAATCACATAACATTACGATATAACACATAACCTGCAAAGAAAAGTGAAAGATTAAGTTGTACACTCTAATAAGAAAGGGTCGACATCACCTTAGTAGTATGTAGCCTGCACTCAGTGGTCATCTAGGTTCCCTTCTCGTTTGTATCTCGGCTCGCCTGGAATCACCCTTCTTCGAGTCACTGGGACCTCTTCCTTATCGGCTACTCTCTCCTCTCTGGCTATTCTGCTAGGAAAGCATCTGTCTCTCGGTTCTTCTCCGCCTTCAAGATGGCGTCTGTCTTCCCTGGAATAAGTAGTAGCTTTACTGCTAACGGCCAGATGCCGCCTACGGACTGAACATGTAACTGCCTCAGACTTTCACTAATATAGAGGTGCATTTCCTCATGGAAAATTCCGGCCCGTAACCTGCCGCCCACCAAATTCTTGTACCTCCCCGTACCAAGGACACGTTCCCAGCCGGCCGGCCTGATGTAGTGTCTTCGGCATGAAGAAAAATACAATCCTTCGATAAGGGCCGGCCTGAACCGGTTCTCTCCAAGCGAATAACACCTCATAACTAAAACATAGCTTTTGGCCTAGAAGCATCCCAAGCTGCCGAAGCAGAAAGAAAGATGGAGTCTCTCCCGTTTGAGGCCTACCAGGCCTGAATTCAGCACAGCTCCATGAAATACCCTCACTATAGGACAGGTTATGCCTAATACTAACGAATCTATCCCCTAGGCTATATATGCAAGCCCTGATCTATGGGGAAGAGCACAGAATCATATCAAAGTGCCTAGTAAATAGGCTCCATTCACTACTCTAACCCTTAGGCTTGAATGATAAGAGACTGAAGTCACATCCAATCACTTGTTAACACAAGAAGGCCAGGAAAATCGAGCAGAACATTTCACCCTTGACTTCAGTCTATTATACATTCATTAAACGGAACTAACATCTGTGGAAGAATAATATGAAACAAAACTAACTGATCTATGTCGAGTACCAGGTGTGCAGAATTGAAGTAGTGAAGGAACACACTGAATAAAGCAACAGATGGAAATCAAAATGGCGATAGTAATCAGAATACCTCCTAATATTTGACGTAAGAAATGCAAATCAGGTAACCAATTAAAGAGCCAGTCAAACCAGCCCTGATCAATGTGTTTTCTTACTTCTTCTGTCAAGTCATGTAGCTTGTTAATGTGAGCTCGAATGGATTGTGTATGATCAGAAAAGTTAAAACAACAAAGACCCTCAAAATCAGAACAATCGTGTCCATGTTTAAGCAAAAGATAATCAATGGCCGCTCGATTTTGCAAGATAGCCCTTCGTTCACCCTGGGCGTCTAATAGCATGTCCGACAGGACTGTGGAAGTATTATTAATGGATTTCACCATCCAGCAGGCCATTTTCTCAATAGATTTGGCATTATAAACTGCCAAAGCAGGACAGTTCAGTACACAAGGGGCAATATTGATGGGTAGCGAAATCGCCCAGAAGAACATTGGGGCGAGCGGTGGATATATTGAAAATATGAGTTAAAGTTTCCAACGAGGCAGGAACAGCAACCAAGCAAGTTGACAAAATATCATTCACTGATCTCATCGGTGTCAGGCAGAAATGAGGGGCGCTAGTCACCCGTGTCCCACGCAGCGAAGGAACGCGACACTCGGGTTCTCCATTCATCCCGGGTTGATGGGATCCCTCCTCTCTCGCCGCACCAGCCCAAAAACAGTCCGATGCCGACACATCCCACAGCAACAGTCCAAAGAATGATCTGAAAGAGAATCAAATACAGGCATTATTCATTCTCGTAAGTAACATTTGTCAGCCGGGACTGCTTCCCAGCCATCTTTCCCTGGTCTCATAACTAAAATGGTATTATCGTGACCGGTTGAAATGACCTCTGCCTGTTCAGGGGGATTCTTAGGCGACTGCACCCAAACTCTGGCCCCAGGATTGTCTGTAGAGCCAAAACCTTTCTGACCTCGTACAGTTAGCAACGTTGGGGCAGTGCCTTTTACCATCTCACCACTGAAGACACGCATAATTAGCAATTGAGCCACTTGGTCAGTTTTATGTATCAGTAAGTCAACCTCACTGCCATTCAGCAGGAGCACCTTAATCTCTCCCTGATAATCGCTATCAATGATTCCTCCAAGCACCTGAATGCCTTTTACAGCCAGCCCCGATCTAGGGGCGATTAATCCGAAATTTCCAGGTGGTATCTGAACGCCAACACCTGTCTCGATGATGACTCGATCTTTACTTTTTTTAATGGAGTCATCCATAGCATGCAAGTCTAAACCTGCCGACCCTGGGGTCGCTCTGCATGGAGCCAAAGCTCCGGGAGTAATCTCCCAGTACATCACAGTCTCTCTGATCTCATTGGGTTCAGCATCAACATTCGGAGGAAACAGACACATAAGTGGGGATTCAGCATTTAGAAAAGGACGGTTATTCAAAATCAATAGCGCTTGAGGTAAAAAATCTCGCCAATTCTTATACTTGTCATCCGTTAATTTGCGGAGTTGGTCTTTTAGCAGGCCATTCAACCTCTCCACAAGACCCGAGGCCTGTGGATAATAGGGTATATGAAACACCCATTCAATATTGTTTTCCACACAGAATTCCTGTACCAATCTTCCACGAAAATGGGATGCATTGTCAGATTGAATTTGGAATGGCACACCATAATACATCATAATCAATTCCAATGTTTTAATAGTATTCAGTTGGGTAGCTTGCTTACAGGGAAGGGCCACCAACAGGCCACTGTATGTATCAACAATGGTGCAAACATATTGACAATTCCTACTCATAGGGAGTGGACCAATGTAATCAATCTGCCAAATTTGAGCGGGCACTTTCCCGCGATGTAAATGACCTTTAACAATTTGGGGCACTTTGCGCTGCCTGATATGCTGACAAATGGGACAATGTAAAATAACATTTTTAATTAAATCTAGGGGAATATAAATTCCTCGATCAGCAGCCCACCTGCTAGTGGCTTTCTCTCCAAAGTGTCCTGCTTTCTGGTGTGCCCATTTCGCCAATCCCGCAATATCAGAATCTTGCGTGTCCACCACTGCCTCAGCAATTTTAGATTTCTCATCTGCAAAATTATGAAAGAATTTGTCAAGAGAGTCTATCGGGGTATGAGCATCCACATGGAAGATTGTAACAGTACTCTGTGGGAGCATTTCCCAAATCTCCTGCCATAATTCTTTTCCCCACAATTCCTTGGAATGGATTTTCCAACTATGGGAATGCCTAGTCGGTAACCAAACTGCCAGTCCATTGGCAGTAGACCAAGAATCGGTAAAAATATGACATATGCCAGGTAACTCTTGTTTCAGAACTTGATAAACAGCATAGAGTTCAGCAAATTGACTGCTCTTACCCTCACCAGTTGTACTCAGCAATTTTTGTGTGATCGGATTATAGGACACTGCCTTCCAATGCCGTTTCGTCCCTATGAACCTTGCTGAACCATCCGTAAACCAGACATGGTTTCTGTCCTCTGCGGACAAATCATCGAAAGGTTTACCCCACTTAACAGGAGATTCCTGTACTAAAGGTACGAAACATTCACTCTCAGTTTCAGTTGATGGCGCCCGTGCCACCTGCTCATGCAAAGATGCAACTCCTTTTTGTCCCACACGTGCCCTATCTTGTATATACCATTTCCATTTAATCACACTCGCCTCTTGAGCGTGTCCAATTCGGTGAGTTTTCGGCGAACTCATAACCCACTGCATGATAGGAATTTCAGGTCGCAAAACTATATCATGTCCCAAAGTCAACTGCTCGGTATCCACCAGAGCCCAATAACATGCAAGTAGCTGTTTCTCAAAAGGTGTATAACGCTCACCAGCATCAGGTAACTTTTTGGTCCAGAAACCTAACGGTACTCTACTCTTGCCTTGTTTCTGCCACAAACTCCAATTCGCATAAAGGCCTTGTACAGACACATTCAAATCCACATCACCATCACATACAGGCCATAAATCCAGAGCATGCTGAATTGCTTCTTTTGCCAGACTGAACGCATCTTGCTGTGGTTTATCCCATTCAAATGCATTCTTTTTACGAGTGACACGGTACAAAGGGGCCAATATTTGACTCAAATGAGGAATATGCTGGCGCCAAAATCCAAACAAACCAATGAAGCTTTGGGCTTCTTTCCTATTTCTCGGAACTGCGAAATCAAGAATTTTCTGTTTAACCTGAGGGATCACTTCTCGGTGCCCTTCATGCCAATTAATACCCAAAAATTTTACAGCTTGGGACGGACCTTGTAATTTATCCGGGTTGATTTCCCAACCTTTCTCGCGCAGACACTCAATGACTCTATCCAATTGGGTCTGAACTTCCTCTCGTGATTCGCCTTGGATCAAAATATCATCAATATAGTGACATATCTGAATTTGTGGATGAACCGGTACCTCAGCCAGATGCTCTGCCACCAACCGGTGACATATCGTAGGACTATGCACATAGCCCTGAGGAAGACTTCTAAACGTCATCTGACGCCCGTTCCACGTAAAACTGAATTGTTCCTGACACTCAGGGGCAATCGGAATCGAAAAGAAAGCATTAGCAATATCAATGGACGCATACCATGTACCTGGATGTTTTTGGATTCTTTCAATTAGGGTAATAACATCCGGTACTGCAACAGTCAAAGAGGGTGTGTGTCTATTCAATTCTCGATAATCAACAGTCATGCGCCAAGAATTATCACTCTTACGTACAGGCCAAACAGGATTATTCCAAGCAGAAGTAACTGGGGTGATAACACCTGCATCCACCAACTCCTGAATAGTGGTACTAATCTCTTCATGACCACCCGGAATACGATACTGCTTCTGACGAACCACTTTTGTCGCCTGGGGAACTTTTATGGGGGGCATTCTTAAACGACCAACCCGTACAGGCCTGGACGATATATAATGTTTAGTTCCAAATTGGTAACATCCATCATCTAAGTGCAAAGTCATTCCTTTCAAAATATCAATTCCATTTATGAATTCTAAGAGTGGCACCACTAATACAGAGTATTCTTTTCTAGGAATTCTACCTATTCTCATTTCAAGTAAGGTTTGAACTGCGGGAGTTTCCTTTCCGCCTAATCCGGTAATTGTAAAAGGCTGACCTTTAAACTTCTTTGATTTTCCATGAATAAGAGTGGCCTCCGCTCCTGTATCTACCAATGCTCGGGCCCTTTGGACATTACGATGTCTCCAATAAATATCAATATCTACATAGGGTCTATTATCTCTGTGAGCCCATCTGTGTACTGGAGCTTGACCTATTTCCTAGTCATCTTTACTGCGTTCTGTGTACCAGGATAAATCAGGATAAAGACTCTCACGTTTCCTAGGTATCGATACCTCCTGTTCATATCCATCTCCATTACGAAATGGATTACTGTTCCCTGCATTGTACTGCGGGTTTCGATCGGCCAATGTGTGTCGATCCTCTCTCCTTCTCAACTCAGGGGATTGATCCCTATCATCTCTGCGTCTGCTGTTAACATAATCATCTCTCCCCCTCTCTCTTTCCCCCTCTCTCTCCCTGTCTCTCTCACGACGGGGGGACAAGTCACGCACATAACGTCGATCATCACGACGATCAGAGCGCCCACGGCGGTCGTCATCACCGCTACCGTCAGAAAAACCACGATCACACTCAGTCGTCCGAACACGCCGGGCACCCTCCTTCCGATCCAAGCCACGTTTGCGAAACATTTCCCACAAACGAGAAGTAGTCTCACCATCAATGTCCTCTTTCCGCACACCATCGGCCAGAAGACCAAGAAACATATCACGTCTAGTAAGTTTATTGTCACCAGGAGTACGAGTGTCAGGCCGGGATTGCCGTTCAGGTCTAAACCACTCACCCAACTCACCGAGTTGGCGTACCGATTCCAGCACCACAGATAACATGTTACCAGTCTGATTAATCAATAAAGTCATCATAACCTGCTTATAAGCAACAGGAGAAGAACGAATAATACGATTCCGCACAGAAGATGTCAAGAAACCATCAAGCAACCTGTCAGCAGTATTCAGAAAAATTGCCGTTTTCATCACCTCCTCTTTGAGACGTTGCGTAGCATCGCGCAAAGTATACCACGGTTTGTCATTCACAGGCCAATCAGATTCAGTAGGATATTTTTGATTACAACCCTCAGTCGCCAATTGAAGCAAAGAAATTTGACCACCAACATTAAAGTTACGAAAATGATCCTGTACAGTAGAATCCGAACTCAAGGAACAAAACTTCAAACAATCGCCAGCATCCAACATAATGCCAGCAGCGCCCAGTTCATAAAGGCGCACCATCCATGTGAGTAAGGACTCACCAGCTCGCTGCCGAAATCTTTGTAAAATATCACTAATTTCTTGTTGAGTAAAATCCTCCAAAGAGTCTAAAGCAATACCATTCGGGGCACCGGGAGCCTGCTGCAACTTCCGCCGAAAAACCGGATGCACCGAGACCGCGGGACGAGCAGCACAAGGAGCTCGACCAGTACACGTAGAGGAACAATCAGTGTAAGAAGCATCGACCCCACTCGAAGGACGAACGCAATCATGGAGTGCACCATCAGAGGCGCAAGAAGCAGATTTACAATCACGGCCGGAGCGAGAGGACTCGCGCTTGGCAGACTCCTCACCCGAGGAAGGAGAATCACTGGAGTTCCAGATATTACCATCCCATTCATCAGGATTCCAATCCAGTCCGGCTTTCGCCACGACCAGACGCACCTTTCGCTTCGAAACCCGACCACGCCGATTTTTGTATTTATAACGAGCAATTCGCACAGCCGCCCTCTCGGCAATAGTTTGGTACGTATCAAGTTTGTCGGCAAGCAACTTATTTTGACACCGCAACAAAGTATGAGCATTCTGAATCTCAACAAAATTCGCTTCCACATCCTTATGCACATTCTGTAACTTCAACAACCTCTCATGCAGGATCCTGTACGCAGACAGAACAATCCAACCTCTGCGCCCCAAAACGGGAAGTTCATCACCCTTAGATATTGGCGCCTTCTGTAAACAAGCAATCACATCAGCCGGCTCCGCCAGTTCCAAAAAAGAATTCCAATTCTCACTCAAACCAGTAGAATCAGCCCACTCACGGGCTAAGGCCTCATAAGGCGTTGAATCCCAGCCGGGAATATCAACGGGCAACTTAAAAGTAGATTTCGACTTTCTAGAAAACATGTTTGAAAATAAAGAAAAAGAGAAAAAGAAAAAGAAGAAAGAGAAAAGAAAACTACACTCACAGTTATGTAAAAATAATATACAAACGAAACCACGCATGCACCAGAAGCAAACACGATACAACCACAACGCACACAGGTTTCGTAAACGGTTCGTGACGCCAAATGTTCTGCTTGGGTTTTCGGATCAGATAGAACCCACTCATCAGGGCCTCACTAACCCAGCCAGAACGTTACCCCCTCCCTAGAACCTATTTACAATCCTACATAATCACATATATCTATCACCTAAGGACAGGGGATTCCTACTATGTATACCAAGATCTCACAATCGGCGGCCTCGCGGTCCCATACGAACCCAGACCTCTCTGCCCATACGACAGTATCACAAGTGGCGGCCTCGCGGTCCCATACGAACCCAGACCTCTCTGCCCAGACGACAGTATCAGCACAAGTGGCGGCCTCGCGGTCCCATACGAACCCAGACCTCTCTGCCCAGACGACAGTATCAGCACAATCGGCGGCCTCGCGATCCCCTACGAATCCAGACCTCTCTGCCCATACGACAGTATCACAAGTGGCGGCCTCGCGGTCCCATACGAACCCAGACCTCTCTGCCCATACGACAGTATCACAAGTGGCGGCCTCGCGGTCCCATACGAACCCAGACCTCTCTGCCCATACGACAGTATCACAAGTGGCGGCCTCGCGGTCCCATACGAACCCAGACCTCTCTGCCCAGACGACAGTATCAGCACAATCGGCGGCCTCGCGATCCCCTACGAATCCAGACCTCTCTGCCCATACGACAGTATCACAAGTGGCGGCCTCGCGGTCCCATACGAACCCAGACCTCCCTGCCCATACGACAGTATCACAAGTGGCGGCCTCGCGGTCCCATACGAACCCAGACCTCTCTGCCCAGACGACAGTATCAGCACAATCGGCGGCCTCGCGATCCCCTACGAATCCAGACCTCTCTACCCAGATGGCAGTCTCATACGACAGTTCATCCTATGGTTACCATAACATACAAAAAGGGCTCACTATTCATCAGATCACACAAGGATTGCCAGTTTGAGTACAGCCTGTTCTCAGGTTCGAGGGGCTCCTCTTTCCCTTATTCAGTTACCACTTACCTGATCAGGGTTAACATCTGTTCATGTAGCCGCAGCTGACTAGAAGAATAGGCTACCCTCTTATACAAGAACACGCAGCACATGTTGGTTCACTACAAACTGGATACTTTATTACTCATTACATACATAATCACATAACATTACGATATAACACATAACCTGCAAAGAAAAGTGAAAGATTAAGTTGTACACTCTAATAAGAAAGGGTCGACATCACCTTAGTAGTATGTAGCCTGCACTCAGTGGTCATCTAGGTTCCCTTCTCGTTTGTATCTCGGCTCGCCTGGAATCACCCTTCTTCGAGTCACTGGGACCTCTTCCTTATCGGCTACTCTCTCCTCTCTCGCTATTCTGCTAGGAAAGCATCTGTCTCTCGGTTCTTCTCCGCCTTCAAGATGGCGTCTGTCTTCCCTGGAATAAGTAGTAGCTTTACTGCTAACGGCCAGATGCCGCCTACGGACTGAACATGTAACTGCCTCAGACTTTCACTAATATAGAGGTGCATTTCCTCATGGAAAATTCCGGCCCGTAACCTGCCGCCCACCAAATTCTTGTACCTCCCCGTACCAAGGACACGTTCCCAGCCGGCCGGTCTGATGTAGTGTCTTCGGCATGAAGAAAAATACAATCCTTCGATAAGGGCCGGCCTGAACCGGTTCTCTCCAAGCGAATAACACCTCATACCTAAAACATAGCTTTTGGCCTAGAAGCATCCCAAGCTGCCGAAGCAGAAAGAAAGATGGAGTCTCTCCCGTTTGAGGCCTACCAGGCCTGAATTCAGCACAGCTCCATGAAATACCCTCACTATAGGACAGGTTATGCCTAATACTAACGAATCTATCCCCTAGGCTATATATGCAAGCCCTGATCTATGGGGAAGAGCACAGAATCATATCAAAGTGCCTAGTAAATAGGCTCCATTCACTACTCTAACCCTTAGGCTTGAATGATAATAGACTGAAGTCACATCCAATCACTTGTTAACACAAGAAGGCCAGGAAAATCGAGCAGAACAGTGATATAGTGAAGTGGTAATGTGCTTAACGCTAAAATCTGAAAGAAAAGACTCAAACTCACATGACACAAATTTAGGCCCATTGTCAGTAAAATTTAATTGACATCAGGAACGCCTTCTCGAAGAAATAATTTCTTCAAGACCTCTTCCACCACAGCAGAAGTAATGCTTTTCACAAATGCAACCTCAATCAATCAATCAATCATAATACTTGTATAGCGCGCTACTCACCCAGAAGGGTCTCAGGGCGCTTGGTGGAGGGGGTCCGCTACTGCCCGAACTGCCAGGTCTTGAGTTGTCTCCTGAAGGCGAGGTGGTCCTGGGTCAGCCGAAGGGGGATGGGCAGGGAGTTCCATGTCTTGGCCGCCAGGTAGGAGAAGGACCGGCCTCCGGCGGTGGCTCTTCGGATGCGTGGTACGGCGGCGAGGGCGAGGCTAGTAGATCGTAGCTGGCGGGTGGGTGTATAAAAGGTCAGGCGGTCGTTGAGGTACTTGGGGCCCAGGTCGTGGAGAGACTTGTGTGCGTGGGTGAGGAGCCTGAACGTGATCCTCTTGTTGACGGGGAGCCAGTGCAGGTCCCTCAGGTGGCTGGAGATGTGGCTGCATCGGGGGATGTCCAGGATGAGTCGGGCGGAGGCGTTCTGGATTCGTTGGAGTCTTTTCTGTAGGTTGGCTGTGGTCCCGGCATAGAGGGTGTTTCCGTAGTCCAGACGGCTGGTGACGAGGGCCTGGGTGCCCGTCTTCCTGGTTTCGGTCGGGATCCATCGGAAGATCTTGCGAAGCATGCGAAGGGTGTGAAAGCATGATGAGGAGACGGCGTTGACTTGTCTGGTCATCGAGAGGGAGGAGTCCAGGATGAAGCCCAGGTTGCGTGCGTGGTCTGTTGGCTTGGGAGCGGTGCCCAGGGCTGGGGGCCACCAGGAGTCATCCCATGCGGAGGGCGATGGTCCCAGGATGAGGACTTCCGTCTTGTCTGAGTTCAGTTTCAGGCGGCTGTTCTTCATCCATTCGGTGACGTCTTTCATCCCTTCGTGTAGGCTGGTTCTGGCGGTGTTGGGGTCTCTGGTGAGGGAGAGGATCATCTGGGTGTCGTCGGCGTAGGAGATGATGTTGAGGTTGTGTTGGCATGTGATGGCAGCAAGGGGTTTCATGTAGACGTTGAAGAGGGTGGGGCTGAGTGACGATCCTTGCGGGACACCGCAGATGACTTCGGCGGCCTCGGAACGAAACGGGGGGAGGCGGACTCTCTGTGTTCTTCCGGCGAGGAACGAGATGATCCACTCCAGTGCCTTCTCTTGGATGCCAGTGTTGCTGAGGCGTTGGATTAGGGTGTGGTGGCAGATAGTGTTGAATGCTGCAGAGAGGGCCAGGAGGATGAGTGCCGCTGTTTCTCCGTTGTCGAGCAGGGCTCGGATGTCGTCGGTGGCTGCGATGAGGGCGGTCTCAGTGCTGTGGTTGGCTCTGAAACCGGACTGCGAGGGGTCGAGGGAGCCGTTCATCTCGAGGAAGGCGGCAAGCTGTCTGTTGACGATCTTCTCGATGACTTTGGCAGGAAAAGGAAGGAGCGAGATGGGGCGGAAGTTTTTGAGGTCGGTGGGGTCCGCAGTAGGTTTCTTCAGTAGTGCGCTGAGCTCGGCATGCTTCCAGCTCTCCGGGAAGGTGGCGGTGTTGAAGGAGGTATTGATGACGTCTCGGAGTTGGGGTGCGATGGTGGAGTCGGCCTTGTTGAAGACGTGGTGGGGGCATGGGTCGGTTGGAGATCTGGAGTGGATGGTGTTCATCGTGCGGGCTGTGTCTTCGGTGGTTACCGTGGTCCAGGTGCGGAGGGTGGCGGTGGGGTGCCTTGGTTCGACGGTTGGGTGCGTGGATGGTGCGCCGAAGCTGTTGTGGATGTCGGCAATCTTGCGGTGGAAGTACGAGGCGAGGGAGTCGCAGAGATCCTGTGAAGGAGTGATGTCGTTGTTGCCAGTGCTGGGGTTGGAGAACTCCTTGACGATGTTGAAGAGTTCCTTGCTGTCGTGGGCGTTGTTGTCCAGTCGTTCCTTCAGTGATTTCTTCTTGGTGGTGCGGATGAGCTGGTGGTGCTTGCGGGTGGCGTGTTTGAGGGCGGTCATGTTGTCAGCGGTCTGGTCGAGGAGCCAGGCTTTCTCGAGGGTGCGGCAGGTCTTCTTGGAGTCCTTGAGTTTGTCGGTGAACCAGGGGGCCTTCTTGCTTCTGGGTCTGTTGGGAGGGTTCTTCAGCGGTGCGAGGTCATCGGCGCAGGCGGTCAACCACTGGGTGAAGTTGCGGGCTGCTTCGTTGGGGTCCGTTGTGCTGGCAGGTGGGTTCTGGCTGAGGGAAGTGGTGAGCTGGTCGGCGGTGATCTTGCTCCAGCTTCTGTGAGGAACCTGTTGCGGGTGGTGGTGGGTTGTGTTTTTTCTGAAGCTGAAGTGGATGCAGCTGTGGTCGGTTCAGTGGAGTCCGGTGGAGTGGCTGAAGGTGATGTGCTTGCTGGATGAGAAGACGGGATCAAGCGTGTGGCCGGCGTAGTGGGTGGGGGTGTTGACCAGTTACTTGAGTCCGAGGCTGGTGAGGTTGTCCAGCAGGGCGGTGGTGTTGCGGTCCTTGTTGTTCTCCAGGTGGAAGTTGAGGTCCCCGAGGAGGATGTAGTCGGTGGAGGGGAGGGCGTGTGGGCTGATGAAGTCTGTGATGTCTTCGCTGAATTGTGTGCGTGGTCCCGGGGGTCTGTAGATGAGGGTGCCTCTGAGGGTGGTCTTGGGGTCGGTGTGAATCTGGAAGTGGAGGTGCTCGGCAGCGTTGAATGCGTCGTTGGAGTCGGTCGAGATGCGGATGGTGTTCTTGTGGACGATGGCGATGCCTCCTCCGGTCTGGTTGACGAGGTCCCTCCTGATGATCTTGTACCCGTCCGGGATGGCGATGGCGATGTCGGGGGCTGAGGAGGTGTTCATCCAGGTTTCCGTGAGGAAGGCGATGTCTGGTGATGTTGTGTCGAGGAGGTTCCAGAGTTCCACGGCGTGTCTGTGGACGGAGCGGGTGTTGAGCAGGATGCACTTGAGGTTGTTGCTGGTGTTTGGCTTGGCGGGCGCGGTGCAGGTTCGGAGGCAGGTGAACTTGCAGGTTCTGCAGGTGAATGGTCCGTGTATGCGTTTCGGGGCGGCCTGGCAGCAGGTGGGGTTCCGGCCGGCATTGAGTGCGTTGAGGGCAGCGGCGTCGTAGGTCTGACGGATAGTCTTGCGTCGGTGGGGGCCAGGGGTCCTGGCGCTGGGCGCGGTCCAGGCGCGGATGGGCGCAGGCGGGCTTGCCTTTGGCGCGCCTTCGGCGCACAATCGGCGCGCCCGCTGCGCGTGAACGCTGCACGTACGTACGGACTCTGCCATAAATGGCGAGTCGGGGGGGCGGAGCGAGGGAGGAGCAGCTGGGAGGTGGGAGCGGAGTGGCGAATGGGAGAGGGACCAGGAGGAGAGGGGGCGGGGCCGCCGGGGAGCAGCAGCAGGTAGCGGGGAACGGCGGCTGAAGCGCTAGGGGGTCTAGGAGCTAAACAAACAAAGGCAGGGGGATGGCAGCGGACAATCAGGGGGCATAGCACAATAACAGGGCAAAAACGGCAGGAATACAGTAATACAAATCAGGGGCACAGCACGATAACAGGGCAAAAACGGCAGGAAATACAGTAATACAAATCAGGGGCACAGCACAATAACAGAGGCGATAACGGCAGAAAAAACAGAAAACAAAATACGAGGCAGAGATACGAACGCTCAAGGGTAACGAGCAGGCGGTGGCAGCCGGGTGACCTCGGGAGGAGCCACGCGGCGGGTTGAGCGACCGGCACTGACGAGGTCAGGCTGGTCACAGCTCCCCGTCGCACGGCCGAGTCCTTAAGTGCCCAGTGGGAGGGAGGAGCAGCTGGGAGGTGGGAGCGGGGTGGCGAATGGGAGAGGGACCAGGAGGAGAGGGAGCGGGGCCGCGGGGGAGCAGCGGCAGGGAGCGGGGAACGGCGGCTGAAGCGCTAGTGGGTCTAGGAGCTAAACAAACAAAGGCAGGGGGATGGCAGCGGACAATCAGGGGGCACAGCACAATAACAGGGCAAAAACGGCAGGAATACAGTAATACAAATCAGGGGCACAGCACGATAACAGGGCAAAAACGGCAGGAAATACAGTAATACAAATCAGGGGCACAGCACAATAACAGAGGCGATAACGGCAGAAAAAACAGAAAACAAAATACGAGGCAGAGATACGAACGCTCAAGGGCAACGAGCAGGCGGTGGCAGCCGGGTGACCTCGGGAGGAGCCACGCGGCGGGTTGAGTGACCGGCACTGACGATCCATCTAGAAAAAGAATCTACTGTTACTATGCCATATTTCACATGACCATGGTCCACACCAACAGGACCAATAATATCCATAGCCAGCTTCGACCATGCAACCTCAAGTGCGGGTACAGCAACAATAGGAGAAGGTACAGTTACTTTTGTTTTATCACTTGCAATGCAGGGGTTGCATGGTCACACATGTTGCTCAATTTGTCTATCCATACCAGGCCACCAATATGAATCTCTCACTCTCCTCTTCATAGCCCTCATGCCTATGTGCCCTTCGTGAGCCAAATCCAAAATCCTAGATCTAAGAGCATCTGGCACAACTAGAACATTTGTTCTCCTCATCACACCACCCATCACAGACAATTCGGATAACATTTTTCTAAATGCATCCACCTGTTCAAGATGCATATTTCTATTGGGCCAGCCTGTGAGAAGTTGGCCTGATATATGATCTCACTAATTCTAGTATACACCTTGTATCAGTTCAAACAACCCTTATGGTGATTGGTTGTATCAGAGTGGCTTCCCTCATTCTGGCCTGATGCTCTTTTCTCTCTGGAGAAGTCATTCCCCTGTGAGAAGAGGCATTGGAGCTATTAGAGACATGGGAGTGGATAGATTTCCTTGAAGGGGATCTTCCTCTCCTGCTTCTCTGGTTAAGTCTACTTGAGGGTCTGAATGGGGGGACCCCAGTCAGACTCCCATGTAGGCTTAAGTTAGCCTGGCTAAGTCTCCCAACTTGGACCTGGCGGTCTACTTCATCTTCTGAAGTCCCTTCTGACTCATCTGTAGAGGGTAGACCCTCACCTGTACCTAGGGTACTAACCTGGGAGGCTCTCTGAGCATCATATTCCTCTAAGATCTCCACTAGTTGAATGAGGGTAGGGTTTGAACCCTGTTTTAACTTTCTGGAGGTACACAATTGTCTCATCTCCTGAAAAGTTAGGGTATCATATCTAGAGGGGATCTTTCTAGGATCTACCCCTCCTGAGAGAGAATCAACTTGATCTCCTCTCAGAGACATGATCTAGTGAGGGTGTGTGCACCTACCTACACTAGTTGTATCTACTAAACCTCTCTAGTAGTTGTAGTCAGGGTGTGCTAGGCCCTTCAACCTACAACAACTAAGTCCAGTAGGACTAAAGTATTTATAATCTATGTTATATGTACCTAACAATATCTATGTGATCTTTCAATTTAGTATCTCAAGATTACAATGGTATTAACAACAGAAAGCTCAGATCCCAACGCTGCTCACCAATGTGAGAAGTTGGCCTGACATATGATGTCACTAATTCTAGTGTACACCTTGTATCAGTCCAAACAACCCTTATGGTGATTGGTTGTAAAGTCAACCTTATAGACCAGCTATCCTAGTGGTAGCATGGACAAGAGCAGTCTTAGGCTAAACTCTGTATGGCATGACTTACGACAGTATCACAAGTGGCGGCCTCGCGGTCCCATACGAACCCAGACCTCCCTGCCCATACGACAGTATCACAAGTGGCGGCCTCGCGGTCCCATACGAACCCAGACCTCTCTGCCCAGACGACAGTATCAGCACAATCGGCGGCCTCGCGATCCCCTACGAATCCAGACCTCTCTACCCAGATGGCAGTCTCATACGACAGTTCATCCTATGGTTACCATAACATACAAAAAGGGCTCACTATTCATCAGATCACACAAGGATTGCCAGTTTGAGTACAGCCTGTTCTCAGGTTCGAGGGGCTCCTCTTTCCCTTATTCAGTTACCACTTACCTGATCAGGGTTAACATCTGTTCATGTAGCCGCAGCTGACTAGAAGAATAGGCTACCCTCTTATACAAGAACACGCAGCACATGTTGGTTCACTACAAACTGGATACTTTATTACTCATTACATACATAATCACATAACATTACGATATAACACATAACCTGCAAAGAAAAGTGAAAGATTAAGTTGTACACTCTAATAAGAAAGGGTCGACATCACCTTAGTAGTATGTAGCCTGCACTCAGTGGTCATCTAGGTTCCCTTCTCGTTTGTATCTCGGCTCGCCTGGAATCACCCTTCTTCGAGTCACTGGGACCTCTTCCTTATCGGCTACTCTCTCCTCTCTCGCTATTCTGCTAGGAAAGCATCTGTCTCTCGGTTCTTCTCCGCCTTCAAGATGGCGTCTGTCTTCCCTGGAATAAGTAGTAGCTTTACTGCTAACGGCCAGATGCCGCCTACGGACTGAACATGTAACTGCCTCAGACTTTCACTAATATAGAGGTGCATTTCCTCATGGAAAATTCCGGCCCGTAACCTGCCGCCCACCAAATTCTTGTACCTCCCCGTACCAAGGACACGTTCCCAGCCGGCCGGTCTGATGTAGTGTCTTCGGCATGAAGAAAAATACAATCCTTCGATAAGGGCCGGCCTGAACCGGTTCTCTCCAAGCGAATAACACCTCATACCTAAAACATAGCTTTTGGCCTAGAAGCATCCCAAGCTGCCGAAGCAGAAAGAAAGATGGAGTCTCTCCCGTTTGAGGCCTACCAGGCCTGAATTCAGCACAGCTCCATGAAATACCCTCACTATAGGACAGGTTATGCCTAATACTAACGAATCTATCCCCTAGGCTATATATGCAAGCCCTGATCTATGGGGAAGAGCACAGAATCATATCAAAGTGCCTAGTAAATAGGCTCCATTCACTACTCTAACCCTTAGGCTTGAATGATAATAGACTGAAGTCACATCCAATCACTTGTTAACACAAGAAGGCCAGGAAAATCGAGCAGAACAGTGATATAGTGAAGTGGTAATGTGCTTAACGCTAAAATCTGAAAGAAAAGACTCAAACTCACATGACACAAATTTAGGCCCATTGTCAGTAAAATTTAATTGACATCAGGAACGCCTTCTCGAAGAAATAATTTCTTCAAGACCTCTTCCACCACAGCAGAAGTAATGCTTTTCACAAATGCAACCTCAATCAATCAATCAATCATAATACTTGTATAGCGCGCTACTCACCCAGAAGGGTCTCAGGGCGCTTGGTGGAGGGGGTCCGCTACTGCCCGAACTGCCAGGTCTTGAGTTGTCTCCTGAAGGCGAGGTGGTCCTGGGTCAGCCGAAGGGGGATGGGCAGGGAGTTCCATGTCTTGGCCGCCAGGTAGGAGAAGGACCGGCCTCCGGCGGTGGCTCTTCGGATGCGTGGTACGGCGGCGAGGGCGAGGCTAGTAGATCGTAGCTGGCGGGTGGGTGTATAAAAGGTCAGGCGGTCGTTGAGGTACTTGGGGCCCAGGTCGTGGAGAGACTTGTGTGCGTGGGTGAGGAGCCTGAACGTGATCCTCTTGTTGAC
The DNA here is from genome assembly GCF_964204655.1 of Triturus cristatus. Classification (NCBI taxonomy): domain Eukaryota; kingdom Metazoa; phylum Chordata; class Amphibia; order Caudata; family Salamandridae; genus Triturus; species Triturus cristatus. The sequence continues at coordinate 458,128,549 of NC_140590.1, read as the reverse complement.
GGGGAGCCAGTGCAGGTCCCTCAGGTGGCTGGAGATGTGGCTGCATCGGGGGATGTCCAGGATGAGTCGGGCGGAGGCGTTCTGGATTCGTTGGAGTCTTTTCTGTAGGTTGGCTGTGGTCCCGGCATAGAGGGTGTTTCCGTAGTCCAGACGGCTGGTGACGAGGGCCTGGGTGACCGTCTTCCTGGTTTCGGTCGGGATCCATCGGAAGATCTTGCGAAGCATGCGAAGGGTGTGAAAGCATGATGAGGAGACGGCGTTGACTTGTCTGGTCATCGAGAGGGAGGAGTCCAGGATGAAGCCCAGGTTGCGTGCGTGGTCTGTTGGCTTGGGAGCGGTGCCCAGGGCTGGGGGCCACCAGGAGTCATCCCATGCGGAGGGCGATGGTCCCAGGATGAGGACTTCCGTCTTGTCTGAGTTCAGTTTCAGGCGGCTGTTCTTCATCCATTCGGTGACGTCTTTCATCCCTTCGTGTAGGCTGGTTCTGGCGGTGTTGGGGTCTCTGGTGAGGGAGAGGATCATCTGGGTGTCGTCGGCGTAGGAGATGATGTTGAGGTTGTGTTGGCATGTGATGGCAGCAAGGGGTCTCATGTAGACGTTGAAGAGGGTGGGGCTGAGTGACGATCCTTGCAGGACACCGCAGATGACTTCGGCGGCCTCGGAACGAAACGGGGGGAGGCGGACTCTCTGTGTTCTTCCGGCGAGGAACGAGATGATCCACTCCAGTGCCTTCTCTTGGATGCCAGTGTTGCTGAGGCGTTGGATTCGGGTGTGGTGGCAGATAGTGTTGAATGCTGCAGAGAGGGCCAGGAGGATGAGTGCCGCTGTTTCTCCGTTGTCGAGCAGGGCTCGGATGTCGTCGGTGGCTGCGATGAGGGCGGTCTCAGTGCTGTGGTTGGCTCTGAAACCGGACTGCGAGGGGTCGAGGGAGCCGTTCATCTCGAGGAAGGCGGCAAGCTGTCTGTTGACGATCTTCTCGATGACTTTGGCAGGAAAAGGAAGGAGCGAGATGGGGCGGAAGTTTTTGAGGTCGGTGGGGTCCGCAGTAGGTTTCTTCAGTAGTGCGCTGAGCTCGGCATGCTTCCAGCTCTCCGGGAAGGTGGCGGTGTTGAAGGAGGTATTGATGACGTCTCGGAGTTGGGGTGCGATGGTGGAGTCGGCCTTGTTGAAGACGTGGTGGGGGCATGGGTCGGTTGGAGATCCGGAGTGGATGGTGTTCATCGTGCGGGCTGTGTCTTCGGTGGTTACCGTGGTCCAGGTGCGGAGGGTGGCGGTGGGGTGCCTTGGTTCGACGGTTGGGTGCGTGGATGGTGCGCCGAAGCTGTTGTGGATGTCGGCAATCTTGCGGTGGAAGTACGAGGCGAGGGAGTCGCAGAGATCCTGTGAAGGAGTGATGTCGTTGTTGCCAGTGCTGGGGTTGGAGAACTCCTTGACGATGTTGAAGAGTTCCTTGCTGTCGTGGGCGTTGTTGTCCAGTCGTTCCTTCAGTGATTTCTTCTTGGTGGTGCGGATGAGCTGGTGGTGCTTGCGGGTGGCGTGTTTGAGGGCGGTCATGTTGTCAGCGGTCTGGTCGAGGAGCCAGGCTTTCTCGAGGGTGCGGCAGGTCTTCTTGGAGTCCTTGAGTTTGTCGGTGAACCAGGGGGCCTTCTTGCTTCTGGGTCTGTTGGGAGGGTTCTTCAGCGGTGCGAGGTCATCGGCGCAGGCGGTCAACCACTGGGTGAAGTTGCGGGCTGCTTCGTTGGGGTCCGTTGTGCTGGCAGGTGGGTTCTGGCTGAGGGAAGTGGTGAGCTGGTCGGCGGTGATCTTGCTCCAGCTTCTGTGAGGAACCTGTTGCGGGTGGTGGTGGGTTGTGTTTTTTCTGAAGCTGAAGTGGATGCAGCTGTGGTCGGTTCAGTGGAGTCCGGTGGAGTGGCTGAAGGTGATGTGCTTGCTGGATGAGAAGACGGGATCAAGCGTGTGGCCGGCGTAGTGGGTGGGGGTGTTGACCAGTTACTTGAGTCCGAGGCTGGTGAGGTTGTCCAGCAGGGCGGTGGTGTTGCGGTCCTTGTTGTTCTCCAGGTGGAAGTTGAGGTCCCCGAGGAGGATGTAGTCGGTGGAGGGGAGGGCGTGTGGGCTGATGAAGTCTGTGATGTCTTCGCTGAATTGTGTGCGTGGTCCCGGGGGTCTGTAGATGAGGGTGCCTCTGAGGGTGGTCTTGGGGTCGGTGTGAATCTGGAAGTGGAGGTGCTCGGCAGCGTTGAATGCGTCGTTGGAGTCGGTCGAGATGCGGATGGTGTTCTTGTGGACGATGGCGATGCCTCCTCCGGTCTGGTTGACGAGGTCCCTCCTGATGATCTTGTACCCGTCCGGGATGGCGATGGCGATGTCGGGGGCTGAGGAGGTGTTCATCCAGGTTTCCGTGAGGAAGGCGATGTCTGGTGATGTTGTGTCGAGGAGGTTCCAGAGTTCCACGGCGTGTCTGTGGACGGAGCGGGTGTTGAGCAGGATGCACTTGAGGTTGTTGCTGGTGTTTGGCTTGGCGGGCGCGGTGCAGGTTCGGAGGCAGGTGAACTTGCAGGTTCTGCAGGTGAATGGTCCGTGTATGCGTTTCGGGGCGGCCTGGCAGCAGGTGGGGTTCCGGCCGGCATTGAGTGCGTTGAGGGCAGCGGCGTCGTAGGTCTGACGGATAGTCTTGCGTCGGTGGGGGCCAGGGGTCCTGGCGCTGGGCGCGGTCCAGGCGCGGATGGGCGCAGGCGGGCTTGCCTTTGGCGCGCCTTCGGCGCACAATCGGCGCGCCCGCTGCGCGTGAACGCTGCACGTACGTGCGGACTCTGCCATAAATGGCGAGTCGGGGGGGCGGAGCGAGGGAGGAGCAGCTGGGAGGTGGGAGCGGAGTGGCGAATGGGAGAGGGACCAGGAGGAGAGGGGGCGGGGCCGCCGGGGAGCAGCAGCAGGGAGCGGGGAACGGCGGCTGAAGCGCTAGGGGGTCTAGGAGCTAAACAAACAAAGGCAGGGGGATGGCAGCGGACAATCAGGGGGCATGGCACAATAACAGGGCAAAAACGGCAGGAATACAGTAATACAAATCAGGGGCACAGCACGATAACAGGGCAAAAACGGCAGGAAATACAGTAATACAAATCAGGGGCACAGCACAATAACAGAGGCGATAACGGCAGAAAAAACAGAAAACAAAATACGAGGCAGAGATACGAACGCTCAAGGGCAACGAGCAGGCGGTGGCAGCCGGGTGACCTCGGGAGGAGCCACGCGGCGGGTTGAGCGACCGGCACTGACGAGGTCAGGCTGGTCACAGCTCCCCGTCGCACGGCCGAGTCCTTAAGTGCCCAGTGGGAGGGAGGAGCAGCTGGGAGGTGGGAGCGGGGTGGCGAATGGGAGAGGGACCAGGAGGAGAGGGAGCGGGGCCGCGGGGGAGCAGCGGCAGGGAGCGGGGAACGGCGGCTGAAGCGCTAGTGGGTCTAGGAGCTAAACAAACAAAGGCAGGGGGATGGCAGCGGACAATCAGGGGGCACAGCACAATAACAGGGCAAAAACGGCAGGAATACAGTAATACAAATCAGGGGCACAGCACGATAACAGGGCAAAAACGGCAGGAAATACAGTAATACAAATCAGGGGCACAGCACAATAACAGAGGCGATAACGGCAGAAAAAACAGAAAACAAAATACGAGGCAGAGATACGAACGCTCAAGGGCAACGAGCAGGCGGTGGCAGCCGGGTGACCTCGGGAGGAGCCACGCGGCGGGTTGAGTGACCGGCACTGACGATCCATCTAGAAAAAGAATCTACTGTTACTATGCCATATTTCACATGACCATGGTCCACACCAACAGGACCAATAATATCCATAGCCAGCTTCGACCATGCAACCTCAAGTGCGGGTACAGCAACAATAGGAGAAGGTACAGTTACTTTTGTTTTATCACTTGCAATGCAGGGGTTGCATGGTCACACATGTTGCTCAATTTGTCTATCCATACCAGGCCACCAATATGAATCTCTCACTCTCCTCTTCATAGCCCTCATGCCTATGTGCCCTTCGTGAGCCAAATCCAAAATCCTAGATCTAAGAGCATCTGGCACAACTAGAACATTTGTTCTCCTCATCACACCACCCATCACAGACAATTTGGATAACATTTTTCTAAATGCATCCACCTGTTCAAGATGCATATTTCTATTGGGCCAGCCTGTGAGAAGTTGGCCTGATATATGATCTCACTAATTCTAGTGTACACCTTGTATCAGTTCAAACAACCCTTATGGTGATTGGTTGTATCAGAGTGGCTTCCCTCATTCTGGCCTGATGCTCTTTTCTCTCTGGAGAAGTCATTCCCCTGTGAGAAGAGGCATTGGAGCTATTAGAGACATGGGAGTGGATAGATTTCCTTGAAGGGGATCTTCCTCTCCTGCTTCTCTGGTTAAGTCTACTTGAGGGTCTGAATGAGGGGACCCCAGTCAGACTCCCATGTAGGCTTAAGTTAGCCTGGCTAAGTCTCCCAACTTGGACCTGGCGGTCTACTTCATCTTCTGAAGTCCCTTCTGACTCATCTGTAGAGGGTAGACCCTCACCTGTACCTAGGGTACTAACCTGGGAGGCTCTCTGAGCATCATATTCCTCTAAGATCTCCACTAGTTGAATGAGGGTAGGGTTTGAACCCTGTTTTAACTTTCTGGAGGTACACAATTGTCTCATCTCCTGAAAAGTTAGGGTATCATATCTAGAGGGGATCTTTCTAGGATCTACCCCTCCTGAGAGAGAATCAACTTGATCTCCTCTCAGAGACATGATCTAGTGAGGGTGTGTGCACCTACCTACACTAGTTGTATCTACTAAACCTCTCTAGTAGTTGTAGTCAGGGTGTGCTAGGCCCTTCAACCTACAACAACTAAGTCCAGTAGGACTAAAGTATTTATAATCTATGTTATATGTACCTAACAATATCTATGTGATCTTTCAATTTAGTATCTCAAGATTACAATGGTATTAACAACAGAAAGCTCAGATCCCAACGCTGCTCACCAATGTGAGAAGTTGGCCTGACATATGATGTCACTAATTCTAGTGTACACCTTGTATCAGTCCAAACAACCCTTATGGTGATTGGTTGTAAAGTCAACCTTATAGACCAGCTATCCTAGTGGTAGCATGGACAAGAGCAGTCTTAGGCTAAACTCTGTATGGCATGTGAAGCCAGCTGTTATACCATATGTAATCCCTTGAATACCAAATGAAAGGACACCACAACAGATATATATAAAAATAGAATGTATTTATTCTAGTCAAACCTTCAGCACTCTTTATGAGATTCGAGGTAAGTACAACACAGTCTTATTTAAGCATATATTAAGTCACACAGGTAAGTAATACAGTTAGGCCCTAGGGGCCACGCAGACCATATACTAAGTAAGTGATATAAGAACCACGGTCACGAACACAGGATAGGCCTAGGCCTAGGGAATCGCTGGGGCTACACTATACTACCAAAGGTTAGGAAGTGGGAGGCCCACGGGATTCAGGTGCAGAGTGGAAACACTCACGCGTAATGCGTAAAAGTCGATAGAAATAGTAGTTATTAGAAATTAACAGTTTTAGGACACTTCTGGAATAGCTAGGAGTTCGAGACTTGGAAACTAGACCCTAGGATAGTCAATACCCTTGTGAGCACCGGAGTACTCAAGTTACCTAGCCCACGGGCTGCGGGTGCATAGGTGCGAACTTGCGTCGGGTTTCGTCGTTGACTCCTATGGATGCCTGAAGGAAAGTTGCTGACAGGCAGTCAGTGAAGAGTGTCTGGTGGATCCCAAGGATGGAATCAAGAAGTAAGGATACCTGCAAGCAGAAGGGACAGAATCTAGGTCACCAGCCAGGAGCCGGGAAGGAACCAGGAAGGAACCAGGCGATGTTGTGCAGATGCAGGTGAAGAGGTGAAGCTTGTTGCAGCAGCCACGGGTACCAGGAGGCGTCGAGGATGACCAGGACCAGGAGGCGAGCTGTCCCACGAAGGCTCCAGCTGTCGGCGGCGTCGATGTCGAGTTAGGACCCAACAAGCCTTGGCAAGCGGAACCCACGCAGAATGGAGGACTTGCTTCTGGTGCAGACCAGGAAGGTCTGGGGTGCTTCTCTTTCACAGAGGAGCGGGTGCCAGTCTGGAGGAGCTGGACCAGCAAGGTGAAATCAAAGGTTCGTCGTTGCAGAGGTTACTAGCCAACGGGCCAGCAACTGGACAACACGTCGAGCAACTCAGGTGCAGAAGGGCCCCACGCAGAACACGTGAAGTGTGGGGAGCTGATCTTCTTTGCAGATGGTGCTCGGTATGAGGGCTTCTCAATTCCCCAAGCACAGCCTCGAGGAAGCCTCAGAAGTTGTGCTAGTCAGTTACTAGCCACTTTTCCCAAGTCGCCGGTCCCACGTCCCTCGTCGCCTCCACGGGTTTCAGCTTCGTTGTAGAGGTGGATCTGGATCAGAGGTGTCTGGAAGTCTCGGCGCTGGTCAGTCTCTGCAGTCGTCCCTCGTAGGATCAGTCGCAAAGCAAGCAGCGGTCGCTGGATGGTGCCTGGTTGCCCAGGGTGGTCACTCCTTGGCCACAAGGGAGATTCTTCAGTCTTCTTCCTGAGGTCGAATGTCGAAGGTCCAGAGTTTCTGTTCAAGTTGCAGATTCAGGATAATCTAATTCTGCAGGGCTCAGCTACCTACTGATATACTGGGCTAGTGGGCTGGGCTACCTGCAAGGTCCCTCCTATGGGTGGGACCAGGAAGGGGAGTGGTTACACCCCCTTTCCTTTGTCCAGTTTCGCGCCAGAGCTGGGGCTGGAATGCCCCAGCGCCGGTTTGAACTGGACTATGCATGGGACACCTTGTGTACCCCAGGCAGTGTCTCATTCCTTTCAGCCCTCCCTGCCTCAATACACTAAAGTCTGTCTGGGGAGGTGCTAACACCTCCCCAAGCAGGAAACCTATTGTCCAGGCCTCCCTGGCTGGGAGGGCTCCCAGCTGCAGGAGGTCAGACTCGTGTCTGTGGCGGCAGCATCCATTTTGTGATGCTGAGGCTTTGGTCAGAGTTAAACAGCAAAGTAGAATTTTAACATGTCGGTCCCTCTAGAAGGGAGGAATAATATCCTCATTACCAGAAATGGTATGGGGGTATTATTCCAAAGTGTTAGACACCTTACACGACATGTTTTGATAAAGCCAAACCATAGTTACCATAACCGTTTAAGATTATAAGGTACTTTAAGAGTATATGGTAGGCTATATCATAGAACAGCTATAAGGACATGGTTCCGAAAGCTGCAGACAGGCTCAGCTCATGCTAGAGCACCATCTCACATGTTACCAAGCACTCTGCCTCCAGGATTGTTAAGGCCTGCCATAGGACTGGCTGATAGGTACACATGTGTCTATTTTAAGGGTAGATATAGGTATACTATATCTAAGCAAGGGGTGATTACATGACCTTGCCCCAGCTGAGTGATCAGCCAGTTGTGTCTGATTGGAAGGCCAGGCCAGGGGTGGCATAATACATGCTGCAGCCGCTGGGAGGCCTAGGGTACACCTATGCCCTGGGTACCTAGGGTACACTGTACAGGGTCAAATAAGGTGACCCTTACCAATTGGGTATGTACCTAGGGTACATGGAGTCCATTTTAAAGAGAGAGCAGACAGCCTGAGACCCTGAATGACAGGATCTCAGGCCAACTAAGTCAAAAAAAAGCTAGACACTAGGCAAAAAGTTGGGGGTAGCCATAGTCAGATATCCACCTTCCTACACAGCCTTCATTTATATATCTCATGGCTGTGGGTAAAGTGCTGTCATCACTTAATGCAACTAACCAATCAGCCTCAGAAATAGCACTTTGAGTGGCACAATGTGGGCGGAATTTACGTAGCCGTGCTACGCAAAGCTCCGCGAAACGGTAAAAAAATCTCCGCGAGCACGCAGAAATTCTGAAAACACGCGGAATTGCTTGTTCGCGATGCTTTTTTCCTGTTCACGAACGCTGTTTGCGTGCTCGGGAGGAAATATCTCATGAACATGCATTTTGAGAATGCGAACAAGCAAAAAGTTCTGCGAAGCCGCGCAGAATTTTGGGCAATTCCGTGTTCTCCGCGGAATGCAAAATTAGCCAAATTCCGCGAGTAGAATGGAATTTACCGCCCAGGCCTAAGACACCTCGCATATCAAAACATCGTCATTATCCAAAATTCTCTGATTTCCTTCATGGAAATTCACAGGTAGTCTTGATAAGCAATCCACCATCACATTCCTGATCCCTGAGATATACTCCATCATGTAACAGTATTCTTTCATTCTGTATTGACATTTGGCAATCCTGGGTATAGCCTTACCAGCACCCTTTGTGGTGAACATGTCAATTAAATGTTTGTGGTCAACTCTGATTATAAACTCTGTACCTCACACATATTGGCAAAAATGATTTATACCCCACCAACATACCAATGCTTCACGCTCCACCACAGAGTATGATGACTCGGCACCTTTAAGACCACGACTGGCAAATGCTACTACCTCTTCTCTCCCATTTCTTCTCTATAATAACACAGAACCTAAACCATACTGACTAGTATCAGTAATTATTATGCTAGTATCCCTGGTGTCGAATGGTTTGAGGGGAATTGCATTTCCGATTTCTTCCTTTATGTCCGCAAACTCTTTATCACACGAATCACTCCATACAAACTTCTCATTTTTTCATAATAATTGATGCATACCAGGTGTTTTTTGAGCAGAACTGTGAATAAACCTAGAGTAAAATTCCATCAAACCCATGAAAGATCTTAATTGATCCTTCCCTTGAGGCACAGGTGCTTCCACAATAGCTTTTACTAAACTATCCTTGGGCTCAACACCCACTGCAGATAGTTTGTGACCTAAATAAGTTACCTCAGAAATGACAAACTTGCACTTGTTTGCTCTGAATGTGACGCCTTTCTTCTCCAATACGTCAAGAACATGAACTAGACACCTATCATGGTTACTCTTGGTGTCTCCAAAAACTAATACATCATCTTGGGAACACAAAATTCCTTCATCATCCTTAAATAAAAATTCCATGAGATGATGAAAACCAGCAGAAGCTGAAGCCAACCCGAATGGCATTCTTTTGCAACGAAAGGCACCTTCTGGAGTGATAAATTATGTTAAGTGTAGTGAATCCTTATGCAAAAGTATCTGGTGATAAGCAGAAGTCATATCAAGGGTAGAGAACCAATTTGCACCTTTGACCAACGATAACATCTCTGTAATGTTGGGTAAGGGATGACTATCTACCCATATTTTAGAATTTAAATCCCTAAGGTCGACACACATTCTCAAACTCCCATTAGGTTTCCTAGCAAGAACAACTGGAGATAACCATTCAGAACTCTCAATGGCTTCTATGATGTCTTGTTGTTGTAACGTATCTAACTCTTTTTGAAGATCTGCCCTTATAGCCATAGGGACTTTTCTCACCTTGTGAACTAGAGGAACGACTCCCTCTTTAAGCAATATTTTATGCTTAAAACCTTCCAACTTCCCAAGAGTGTAATTAAAAACCTTAGCAAATTTAGTTTCCCATGTGGAAGATTTTATTTCATGAACACCAGTGTATTCTTTTCATAGCATTACTTGTTCTGAACTATTAGGGTCTAAAATTATACCTACATTTTGTTGCTCTAGCCATCCTTACAATTTTGACCCATGCTTGGCTACATAAACAACAGCCGATGCTTCATTACCTTTAAAATAAAGTTTTGTTTTAAATTCTCCTAAAACTTCAATGGGTTTTCTACCATAAGCAAAGGGTTTAATAAAATATTCAGCTAAAGTCACATTGTTAAATTTTTTCCAGTTATCAGTACCAATTAATGTAAAAGGTTACCCTGAATCAGCCATCATATTGATATCCATATCACCAACAGTTATGAGACAATATAGTCTTTGAATGGCACCCATTTCCATGTGCATAGCATCAACACCGAGATCCACATGTGTTTGTACATGAGTATTATTTGTACACAGCAATACACTTTCATCACTAGACTCAGAAGACTGGTAATTAGAATTTTGTTCACAGACTGCGCTAACAGTTTTAGGATTTGAAACATTTGTCTTAAATTTAGATCTGCATACCTGCACAAAATGTCCTTTTTTTACAACCAGAACAAATTTTGTCTCGAGCAGGACATGACGCAGAGTTTTCTAAATGGTTGCCATTTCCACACCTATAACAAAATAGTTTACTTTTCTTTTTAATCATCTCTTTCTTTTTGTCACAAAAGCACACAACAGATGGGACATTTTTAGAAGTTTCACTTGTCAAATACATTTGAGACATAAAGGAAGTAGTACTTTCAATGCCAGCTGCCAATTCAACTGCTTTGTGCAATGTGAGATTAAGAGTGGTAAGCAGAGCCCTTTGAATTTTGCTTATTGTTGGTGTGTTCAACAATTTGATCATTAATCAGTTCTTCCTCAAATTCTTTATATTCACACGAAGAGGCTAAGGACTTCAATCCCCTAGGCATTTCTCAATTGGTTCGCCAGGTATTTGATGGCGCTTATGAAACTTGTGTCGTTCTAAGACAAAATTCTTGTGAGGTTTGAATCTTAAATCCAACATTCTTAAAGCAGACATATATTCATCCACCACATCACCTTCCCCTAAAATGGATTGTTGTGGTAAGTGCTTTAGAATTTTTGCACCTTCCGAGCCTATACAATGGCATAATAAGGAATATTTCTTTTTATAAGTGAAATCTTCACCATTGATAGCAGCCATATACGCTTCGAAGCTTTCTTTCCATAGATCACAGTCTACACTGGCATTCGTTGTACTAGGAAAAAATGACGGTGGTGGGATAATGCTTTGCAACATTGATCTGAATGTTTCCTATTTGTGCAGAAAGTGAATTGTTGGGAGCAATATAATAAAAAATTGTAATACTGAAGTGTAAATTTTATTTTATAGTACTTTGTTTTGCAGTATCAAGAAAGAGTGCGTATCTTAAAAAAATGATAATTTACACCCCTTTTATTTATTTTTTGATAATGTATTATTTAGTGGTGTGCGTGTTACCGAAAAGCAACACGCTGAGAAGTTATTATCTATTACAGGTGTGCATGTCACCGCAATTTGTAACATGCAGCTTGTGGCTTTTATCATGTAAGAGGGGAACGTATCACCGAAATCACGCTGAACGTGATTATTTATTAAAGGTGTGCCTGTCACCGAAATGTAACACCCAGTATGTGGCATTTATTCCTTAAGAGATGTGCGTGTTACCGAAATCACCATGAGAAGTGATTGTTTTTAAAGGTGTGCATGTCACCGAAATGTAACACGCGGATGTGGCTTTTATTCAGTAAAGGTGTGTCTGTCACCGATATGCAGAGTAGACGTGTGTGTAAATGCAAGGTCTGGCAATTAACGCACAGAAGATTAGACAGCTGACAATGATGTTGCGTAGTGAACGCAGAAGTCAGGCAACGCAGCTAACAGTAATGCCGCTCAGAGAGAAAAGCGTAGGAGTCAGGCAAGTTCCGAGGCAGACGCAGAAGTCAGGCGAACAAGGAGGTCAAAGGCAGTCAAAACGACTTTCAAACCTCCACGTCATGAACAGCTTGAAATCCGCAGCGCCGTAGAAATATAAAAACAGTACCTTAATCCTTGGGCAATCCTCAAGACGATAACTCCGGTGCACGAAGGGGGACGCCCGAAGAGATGAGGAATCAGCTTCAATGCTTAGAAGGGATTCACTGTGAAACTAGCCGAGATTTGCCATGGACTGCCCTCGCAGCTGCTCAAGGTTGCCACGCCAGAAGATAGCGTGGGAGCCCTGCCAGTCAGTCGTCGCCAATGCACAGAAGTATGGACATGTGTGGGTAGGAAACAGGATTTATTCTGGAGCTTCTTAAGAATCGACAGGCAGGAAAGAAGGCTCACAACAACTGCCTCTCCCTGTTTCAATTCAAACATTCCACTATGCTGTGACCTAGTGAAGAGCATTCTACATTCCACTTGCAGAGCAGAACAAGAAACCAACTACTGGTTTGACTTCAAACCCATGACAGAAAATGAGGTATTCAATGTAATTACTAACTTGAAGCCCACTTCCCACACAACGGATCCCTTCCCATCCACATTTGTACAAAACCTCAACCACATCAATGCCCCGTTCTGGACAAAAATCATCAATACATCTCTCTCAGGCTGTGTACCTAACTACCTACAACTGGATCAAATCACACCCATAATAAAAAAAACAGGGGCTGACCTCAATAACCTCAATAACCTCAGACCCATCTCCAACCTCCCATTCCTAGCCAAAACAATGGAGAAGTGCGTCCTACAACAACCTCCATCTGCGTTCTGGGTTCAAAAGATGCAGGTCCAGTATTTCTCACCCAGAAAAGAGGGCAGCAGTTCCTTCAGTTCCCTTGGTCCACTGGGCTGGACCAAGGGCGGGATGAGGGCTCAATAACCCCTAACACCACCATCCCAGAGACCTTCTCCTTAATGCTGGCTCTCACCTTATCAGACAACCTGCAAACGTTGCTCTTCACAGGTGTGCTATCTCCAGTGTCCATATTATGGGTGCACAATGTAGTAAGTCCTGGGGTAAGGGAGAATAAAGAGGTACACAGCCCCAACAGCTGGCAGCAGTCTGTCTGTTGTTCTAGGGTCAGTGTAGGGGAGAGGCTGACACCCTCCACTGACCCATCTTGTTTCTTTGAAGAAAGGAGGTTGGGGAGAGGTTCAATCTCCTCTTCTACCCCATTATCAGTGACCAAGGCAATGGTTAACTCAGACCTTTCAAAGTGGGGCTTGAGGTGATTGACATGAGTTTTGAGGTCCACCAGGTAGGCAACCTCACTCTCGCACTCTTTCACGTCATAGGACCCACACCAATGGTCTTGTGAGCCCTTGCATTCATGGGCTCCATAAGAAACACTTTTTGGTCAAGCTGAAACTAGACCAGAGTGGCGTTCTGGTCATGCCACCGTTCCATGACCTCCAGGCTGGTTTCTAGATTTTCCTGTGTTTGCTTCCAGGAGCGCTTCATTTGGTTACAGAGAACCAGCATGTAGCTGACCATATCCTGGGGGAGCATTCTTGGGAGCTTGATACCAGTCCTCCATCACCAGACAGTGAGGTGATCTCACGGGGTGCCTGTACAGAAATCCAAAGGGGCTCAAGCCAACATCCTTCTGTGGTAGCTCCCTGTAGGCAAATGAAAGGACTTGCAGGAGGATGTCCCATTTCTGCCTCAAGAGCCCTGAAGGCCCATGGTCATGCCCTTTAGGGTCTTGTTGAACCGCTCAACAAGCCCATTGGTTTGGGAGTGGGGAATTTGTGGGTTACACCACACTCCTTCCTCATGGCCTTCATGTACATTGGCAAATTGGTACCACGGTTTGACACCTCCTCCTTGAGGAACACCACACGGGTAAAATATTCCAATTAGTGCCCTGGCCACTGTGGGTGCAGTCACCATCTTCGGAGTGATGGCCTTTGGGTACCGAGTGGCATGGTCCACCAAGACCAGGATGAACCTGTTGCCCATGGATGTCTTAGGATTCAAAGACCCAACAATGTCCACCCTTTAAAAGGAGGTGCCGACAACAGGGAAAGGTTGCAGGAGAGCCTTGTGCTTCCCTCCTGACTTGCCACTGGCCTGGCAGGTAGGACAGGACCTATAGAAAGCATCTGAGGCCCTCTGTATTTGAGGCCAAAAAAAGTGGGTGACAAGCCATTCAAAGGTCTTGTTCAGCCCCAAATGACCTGCTAGGGGTGCACCATGAGCCAGCTTCAGTAGGAAAGTCCTGTAGCACTGGGAGACCATCAAAACACGTGTTGCCCCAGGCTCAGGAACCTTAGGCTTGCTATACAGGAGTCAATTTTCTAAGTAAATCAGGTGATCACCAGAGGTGTCGCCAGCTGCCTGGGCCTCGGCCTGCTGCCGTAGACCCACTAGAGTAGGGCACTGCATCTGCGCCTTGTAGAACTCCTCCTGATGTGACCCCCTTCCCGCTGCCAGGTGGCCTGCTCGGGTAGGTTTGCCAGTGTGGCATCATCCTCCCCTGCATTATCTGGGGTGTCCCCCCTCAGGTTCAGACTCATCTCAGCTGTGAGAGTTTCAGGAGCAGGTTTCCCACGCCCCTTGCTCTTCCTCTTATTGGCGGGCACCTGCTCCATTCTTCCAGGCTCCAGGTCATCCTGGCTACCCTCTCAAGCAGCCAAGGACCATGTGGTCAGGCACACCCATCTAGCAAACCTAACATCTCCAAGTGGGATCTGAGCTCCACCTCCTTCCAGGCGGTGTGCTCCAGGTCATTGCTAAGCAGACAATCTACGGCATGAACGGACTCACAGCTACCCTCAAGGAACCTGAGACCCCTTCCACTCAAAGGGAATCACGGCCAGTTAGGCCCGCTGAGTAAATCCAGGCCTGCAAGGATTTGTGTCGAAGATGCAGTGTGCCGCCAAAGTGATGCATCGGTTTTGAGATGCCGCGAGACTGTGATGCAAGGGCCTGCATCATTGTCATTACAAGCCCATCCGTCATTGAGGGGCTTGCCATGCGCAGTCCGGCATCAAGGATGCAGCACTCAAGTGAGGTGATGCATCGGTTCCTAAGAGCTGTGAGGCTGTGATGTGAAGACTGGTGTTTTCTTAAAGGCTGCCGACGACAATGGATGCGAGGGCCTGCACCAATGATGCATCATGCAGTTGGGGATATGTGGCGGTTCTGAAGGACTGCGAAGCAATGCGAGTCTTTGCGATGGGTCGAATCCATGCAGCAACGAAGATGCGTTGGTTCTGCTCGGGTTTGCGCTGCACAGCAGAGGAGATGCCTTTGTTCTGCTGGATACACAGAGGCTGGCAGAGCAGCTTAAGACCATTTCCAGGGGCTCAGGACTGGGGTGGCACCACTTGGCAGGGTCGACTCACAAATGGCAGAGTTAAGGTGCATTAGCAAAGTTGTTGGAAGCCTGTTATGTCCCTGAGGCTTCAGATCAGGAGGCCAGCCAACTAGCCCTTGGCATCACTCTGGGCTCAAGAGATGCAGATCTACTAATTCACCCAGACAAGATAGCAGCAGGCATCATGTTAACACAGCAGGGCAGCAAGTCCTTCAGAGCAGCAGTCCAGCAGAGTGGAAGTCCTTGTAATAGCACAGCAGTCCTTCTTCCTAGCAGAGAATCCACGGTTCCAGAAGTGTACTGAAGTGGCGCTGCCTGAGGTCCAGTATTTATATACAGTTGTGCCTTTGAAGTGGGGGGAAGGTTCTAGAGGTATATCTTTGAGGTGCACAGGTGCCCTGCCTACCTGGCCCTGGCTCCTGACTAACTACAGGGGGTATGCAGCCCTTTGTGGGGAGACAGGACACAACCTATTTAAGTGTAAGTGGGACCGGGCCCCACACCTCCCACCCATCCTGCCGGTGATGGCCCATCCAATAACATCTAAGCTCCCCATTGTATGTGGCTGTCTAGGGGGAATACACAATGCCCAACTGTCGCTCACATCCAGTCATGTTACCTAGAGACAGGCTGCAGACACCAAACGACTAAGGTAAGAAAATATGAACTTTCAAAATTGTAATTTAAAATCCAACTTCAGCCTAAGTTAGGATTTTAAAATCCAGTTCCAGAGACACAAACAAGAACTGGTTATCTTTGCCCATTTGGAAATTACACTCATAAAATGCAATAATGCAACTCCAAAGTTATCCTATGGAAGAGATAGGCCTTGTAGTAGTGGAAAATTGATGTAAGAGTCTTTCACTGCCAGGGCATCTAAAATTCAAAAGAACATGTCCTACTTTTTAAACACATTGCACCCTGTCCTCGGGCCTGTTTGGGGCCTATCCTAGGGGTGACTTATATGTATCAAAACGGAAGGTTTGGGCTTGGTAAAAGATTCATTTTGCCAGGTTGAAATGACAGTTTAAACTGCATACACAGGTTCTGCAATGGCGGGTCTGAGACATGTTTAAGGTGCTACTTATTTGGGTGGCACAACCGGTGCTGCAGTCCCACTAGTAGCATTTCATTTACAGTCCCTCGGCATATGTAGGGCCACTTTACTAGTGTCTTACAGGTAAATTAGATATTCCAATTGGGTATAAGCCAATGTTCCATCAAGAGTTGTCTGCCATTAGACAACGTCCCTCTGGGTGCTACGTTGGTTTATCGCATTGGCGAGATTTGGATGTTGTACGTAAGGTTCAATCAATGAAGGTGATACTAGTCTTGTCCCAAAGTTTGCAAGAAAACTTTATTGATATTTATTCATTTAAACGATAAGGAACATCATCCTGATGCGGTTGACCTTCTTTTAAATGTGATCCCAATGCATTTCGGACACACTGGGGGCCCTTCATCAGGGGAATCTAAACAATAAAGTAAAACTGGTGTCACAATGAGGGACCACACCAAAGAGAACATTATATTCATGTACCTGGTAGGTTAATACAATTGTGCCCACGGTGAACAAAAAAGAAAGAAATCGACCACAGCACATAGGTAGCGTGTACAAATGTGTTCGATAAAGATGGTAAAGAAGATTTGAAAATGTTGATCTTAATGTGCAGCAGCATAGCTTTAAATTCCCATTAATGGTATTCAATCACTGTGTGTTTATAAAATTCAACAAGTCACGAGTGAGATCCTCTTTTGCAAAGTTCAAACTGGAGGTAAACAAGCTAATCAACAACCAACTGCCTCAAAAATATTGAAGGGTACGCTTGGTGCAACCATGATAAAATAACAGCCAATAGCTCCAAAATGGGCTCACTTGATACCAAAATTTCAAAGTATCCTTAGAAGTGAAGAGATCGAAATCAGAATGTAAAAAGAAGCATATATAATCTACAGGCAAGAGGCTGTATGAAGCAGAGAGACAGCTAAATTAGCTCTCCAACTGGGGAGCAGAAATCTGGCAATGAAGGCATAAAATAAGAGACACGAAGGACTGTTGGATAAGGGAAAATATATAATTGTTTGGCATCCCAGAACAAACAGAGACAGACAACATGATGGCATTTCTCACAGACTTTATACCACGATTGATGAAAATAAAATTCTCAGAACCATTGGAACTTTACACGGGTACAGACTGAAAATAAGGGGACTCTAAGGCCAGTAATATCATGCCTACTGTGTCATTAACATGTACAGACTACGCTTTAGGTGATCTAGAAAAGTGGAGGCCCTTTTATCTATGAAGGACTTATTATCTATGTCATTGACGTCTATTCACACAGTACTCCGATAAAGAGAAAAAAAGTATTGGCTCTGAGAGCAAGGCCGTTTCAAGGTATATTAAGTTTGTAATATTAGAACCTGTAGTTATTGTCACAGTTGATGGAAAGACAATTGTGTTCTCTGAATCTGCAGACTTGATAGACCTAAATATGCTATCAATGTTGTTCTGATGGGCACAACACCAATGCAAGTAGAAGAAGACTTTATGGAAAAAGTAACAGTACCAGACCAGCGAACCATGATCTGCCATAATAAAGGTTCCGTTGGAGAGAATGAACTGTCAAGTGGCTAGGTTAGGCGTACGGAAGCAACACTGCCATTTTGTTTATCCTTTTTATTGTTCTCATACTGATAATCACTTTTATCTGCATCTGTCTATTAATCATTGCAGCGCATATATTTTATAGAAGAATCACAATGGTTCAACAAATGTTGAAATGCCCCTTTGGGTATTTCTTGTGTATCGTTCTGAGTATGCACAAGTGACTGAGCGAAAAGGTTCTAGACCTGTTACCATGAAGGATTCTTGGGGAGTCAGGGTTGTCATGTTCTGAGGTTGCCCAAAACATTTACTACCTTTCTAGGTTTAGGTGTACTCATGGTGGCACTGTGAGCTAGCAGATCTATTGGCCACCATATCCTGAGGGGGTGCATAGAATCAATCTGACATCATCTAAAACAATTATGTTGTCCAACAAACAAACAGTTCCTACTGAGAAAGTAGAAACTGTATGACAGAACACCATTGATGATTGCATCGAGAACAACTGAACAAAGTGATGGAAAAAATACAGGTGCTTCGCATCCGACCTGTGTACCCTAGATGATGGACACAACAACTGCTTCCTTGCATCCCCTTGTGCCACAGCAGGACCTTTCACCTGTCCCTGCTGCCTTTTCACTGCCTCCATTGGACTGGCCGCCCTCGCAGGATCCCACACTCCGCTGTCCTCACCAGCCGAGACTCCCCTGGATCAACTTAGATGCCTCCAGATCAATGGAAGATTGCTGTGCAAACACGCAACCAAAGTCTGGGACACCATCTTCACCCTCACCCCCGATGTGACAATAATCACAGAGACCAGGCTCACCCAGTGTCCACCCCGGACATCGACACCACAACTCCCAGCGGATGCAAGATGAAAGATTGTGACCGCACCAACAAACATGGAGGCAGCATCGCCATTGTACACAAAGAAGCTATCATCTGTTCACCAAAGATGAAACAACGTCATTCATGGAGCACATGAATTTCCAGCTCCATACCGATGACAAAACCACCATCAGAGGCACCGCCGCAGGCAGACCCCCAGGACCACGAACCCTCTTCAGCGACTCCATCACAGAATTCATCACTCCGCTGACCATTAAATTCGAACACTACATCTTTCTGGGACACCTCAACTTTCACGTGAAAGACCCCCGAGACACCAACTCCTGACCTCCTGGAACAAATTGACAACATTGGCCTCATGCAGCTGGTCTCAGGCCCCATGCACAGAGCTGGACACATCATGGACGTCCAACAACAGAATCTTCAAGTCCAGCAACAAAATCAATTATAGCCACACCACAGAGCTCACCTGGTCCGATCATTCCATCATACACTTTACCACCCACAACCATCACATTGCCCCTTTCAGCAGCTGAACCAAGGTAACTCAGCACCAATGGACCAATACCCTCAGCATCACCCAGCCTGACGCTTCCACCAACCTGAACCAGGCAGTAGAGAATTTCAGTGCCTGGATCACCTGCGCTGCCGACTGAGTTGTCCCCACCAAACCAGCCAGATTGCATGGACCCAGCAAACAACTTAGCAGGTACACCCCAGAACTCAGCGCTGCAAAATGCAGATGCAAACAACTGGAAATAAAATGGCTTTCTGGCAGAAGCGACAGTGATTGAGCCATCTTCAAGTCTGCCCTCCACAACTACCACCACCTACTCAAAACTGTGGAAAAGAGAGCCCCGACATACCACAAAATGGCCAGCACCAACCAGACCAAAGAACTCCATCGTCAAAGTTCACCCGCTGTTCAGTCATAGAATACTTGACTCTGCCCTCACAGGAACTCTGCGACGCCCTTGCAGACCACTTCCACAACAAGATAGCCACCATATACAGAAACTTTGAGTCCCAAGCCTCCACCTCCTCAGCATCCTCACTCTGGAAAAAACAGCCAATGACCACCGACTCACCACATGGGAACAACTCAGTACAGCTAACACCAAGGCCTTAATGAACTCCATCCACTCAGAAGCACCCACTGACGCGTACCCCCATTGATGTTTCAACCTCGGAAGCGGCGAGATTAGCCACCAGCTCAGCGCCATCCTCATCTCTACAGCCACCTTCCATAATGTCTGGAAACACTCTGAGGTCTGACCCCTCCTCAAGAAACCCTCCGCAGGTCCCAATGACTTCCCAAACTACTGCACCATCTTACTGCTCCAGTTCCCCTTCAATGTCCTGGAGAAGGCCATCAACCTCCAACTCACCAAACACCTGGAGAGAAACAGCCTTCTAGACACCTCCCAATCAGGATCCAGAGCCAGCCACTGCACTGAGATGGTCTTGATCGCTGCAACAGACGACATCCGTACCATGCTCGACAGAGGGGAATCAGCTTCCCTAATCCTTCTTGACCTCTCCGCCGACTTCGACATTGTCTCTCTCCACACACTCATCGACCATCTGCACCAGATCGGCATCAAGAACAATGCTTTTAAAGGATGGAATTCTTCCTCAAGGGGTGCACACAGAGGTTTTGGCTCCCTCCCTTCACCTTACAGCCCAAGCACACCATCTGTGGTGTCCCACAAGGCTCATCCATCAGTCCCATCCTCTTCAACATCTGCACATACCACTAGTAGACATGTCAGGAACTCACAACATCAACATCAGCTCCTACACTGATGGCACCCAGCTTGTCCTCTCACTCTTCTATGATGAAATCCAACATTCACAACTGCATGAAGAACATCTCAGTCTGAATGAAAGACAACTGCCTGAAGCTCAACATGGACAAGACCGAAGAGCTGATTTTTGGCAGCCACGCTTCTCTCTGGAACAACTCCTGGTGGCCATTGGAACTTGAACCCACCCCCACTCTAAAAGATCATGCCTGCAACCTCAGCATCATCCTCCACAGCGAACTCTCCATGAACTGACAGGTCAATACCGTCTCCTCAGCCTGCTTCCATACACCCGCATGATCCGCATAATCTTCAAGTGGCTACCCACCATGAAAACAGTGACGCAGGCCCTCATTACCAGCCATCTAGACTTCGGCAACACACACTATTCAGGCACCACCGGTGAACTCATGAGAAGACTCCAGACCATCCAGAACGTAGCAGCCAGGCTGATATTCGACTTTCCCAAAATAACCCACATCTCCCAGCACATGAGAGACCTCCACTGTCTCCCCATTCAGAAAAGATGCCACTTCAAGCTCCTGACCAACACCTAAAAAGCGTTCCATGACCAAGGACCAGCATACATGAACCTCCACCTGAACTTCCACCAGTCATCCAGAAACCTTTGCTCCACTCAACTCGCCCTCACACTGTCACTGCCCATCCTTCACTGCCGCACCTTGAGGACGATCCTTCTCCCACCTCGCCGCCAAATCCTAGAACGCCCTTCCACTCCCCCTTCGAATAGCACTCTCATTGGTAGACTTCAGGATGGGACTCAAGACCTGGCTCTTCAACTGAGACCGACATCCCAGTGTCTGGATATCCTCACGTGTGATAAGCTGCACTTTATGAGTAGAGTCTGATTGATTGGTTGAAAATGCTGACTACCCTTTGAAAGACAGTGTGAGACTGAGGCAAAAAAACACTCTGTGTACAAACCACTATCAAAGTAAGACCATGATACAGGCTGTCCAGAGAGGGAGGGCTGAGACCACTTGCATGGTTAACTGGGCATCTTCATTTTCTTTTTCACTATGCTGGTTTCACAAGGTTGTTCAATGTTCTTCAGAATACTGATATTCTAGAATGGCAAAGAACACAATGGGGGGGGGGTAGGAAGTATTATTGATATTGCTGTTAAAAATATTTTGTTATCGCCAAAAGGAAATAGAACCCTGTATCTACCTTATAAGAAAGTAAGCTTGCAATTATGTGTATATAATAGCATAGGGCTCTCATGAGTTTAAAACTGATAGCAGACTACATGCAGATAATCTCCAATGTAACTATCAAACCAACTAACCACCCCATCTCCCCCAGTATACCAAAAGACCCTAATGCATCCTGTGGCTCCTTGATTTTTTGAGATGCAAGTTGATCGAATTGTCCGGAAACAAGACTTATGCAACCTACTTATTAGCAAAGGCTGAAGAATAGCATTCCTGTTACAAATCAGACTCAGTTTACCCCGCAAACAGTTGATGATACATCCAACACGGTTACTGAACCGTGTCTGTTTGTGTTACAAATGGCAAGTGGAAATTGTCTAAACAAGCATTGGCAACACCAAATTCCAGTGTAAAAATCCAAACTATTAGTCATACCCACCAATCCACCTATATAAAGGGCCAAACACATGACCATGATCCTTTGCTCTAACAAAACTGCTGAGAGGTCACAGGATTTGCCACACATTCCCCTGCTCTCTGTTCATACACTCACACTTCACCCACCATACAACTTGCACAGATGTTTTTGGTCAAAACAATTCTCACAAACACACACTTTTTTTCTCATTTATACTCACACTCACCCTCACCTTCACACTCATCCTCACCTTCAGATTCACACTCACCCCCACCATGGCCCCAAGGAAGCAGCCAAGTTTCACAGAGAAGGAATTGGAAGAACTTGTAGATGAAATAGTCAGAGCAGAGCCACAGTTATTTGGGAAATAAGTTCAACAGACCCCCGTGTCCCAGAGAAATAGGATGTAAGACAGGATAGTCAACAAGTTAAATGCTGAGGCACCTGTCCTGCGTACAATGGATGATATCAGGAACAGGTACTATGATGTGCAAAGGTGGGTCAAAAAACTGCTGGCCAGAGAACACTCCCAAAGCCAGCAGACTGGCAGTGGCCCTCCTGCACCACCCGTGCACTTCACTTCCTGGGAGTAGAAGGTGCGTGCCATCTTTCCGCTGGAGAGCATCTATGGACTACCAGAAGCACCAGCGTCTGGTAAGTACCTACTCAACATTCAAACAAAGTAACCAATTACACCTCCATAGACATCACTGTGAAGGATACAGGTATACAAATGACTGTTAATACATGAGTCAATGAGCCTGCGATGTGTATGTCATATTGATAAACAACATACCTGCAATAAAATTGAAAATGTATAATACTCTTATCATGTACAAACTCCCTACAAACTCACAGCAAGGTTTTGTGCTCCAGTCACCAGTGTCAGTTATCTTGCCAGCACATTACTACTCACTTACAGGAAAGCATAGTCACAGGTAGGCTGTTTGGGATGACTGAGAAAGTGGGTTGGGGCACAGGCCTAATGGGAGTTGTAGTGACTGCAGACACTCCTCCTCCCACACAGCCCAACAAGCCCATATAGAACTATGCTTACCTCACAGTGAGTGGAAATGTACTAGCAAGATGGCTGATACTGCTGCATGGTCTCTGGAGCAAAAGGTCTTAAAGGGAGTTACAGTCAACTCACTCAAACAACAGGCACCACTGTCAGACATCTTAAATGTACAATTCCCTCATTGTCAGGACATCACTCTCCCTGGTGATCTGGTTGGGCGTCCTGGGAGGAAGAGTGTTTGCACTGATTACATCTCCCATCAGCCTCTGAGCCAAACATACCTTCCCACCCAGCTCAAACCTCACAACTGGGACTATGCTGTTCCTGATGGTGACTGGAAATGTACTGGAGTACAAGGCCATGATGGGAGTTGTGGTCAACTCAGTCACCAGGTACTAGTGTCAGACATCTTGAGAGGACACTACCCCTCAGTGTCAGGACACCACTCTCTCGTGAGCAGTGTGGGAAGGTGTCTGTGGGGGCCCATGCCTGATGGGAGTTGCAATGACAGTGAACACTCCTCCTCACACCCATTGCAAATAGCTCATCTGGGCCTATGGATACCTGGCAGTGTGGGTAAGTGTACTTGCAAGATGGCTGACACTGCTACATGGTGTTGAACTTGAAGGCAAATACCATCATGGTCCTGTGCCTCAAACACCAGGCCCCAGTGTCAGTCATATTGCCAGTACCTTTTTCATTAGCTCTCAGGGACTGCATGATTCCAGGTGTGCTGTCTGGGCTGCCTGGCAAGGTGTGTGGAGGATAGGGCATGATGGGAGTTGAAGTCGATGCAAACACTCCTCCTCCTACCCAGCAAAACAGACCACCAGGAACCATGCTTACCTGATACAGAGTGGAAATGTACTTACAAAATGGCTGACTCTGTGGACTGGTGTATGGACAACTACACCCTGATGGGAGTTGTGGCTAAATAGGCACCAGTCATCAGTGTCAGACATCTTGCAAGCTCATTCCCACTCACTGTCAGGGAAGCAGAGTTACAGGTAGCTTTTGGTGCTGGGTGGAAAGGTTTGTGGGGGACAAGGCCTGATGGAGGTTTTAGCCAATGCAAATACTCATCCTCCCACCCAGCACTGCTGCCTCCTCTGTGCCTATGCTTACCTCACAGTGAGGGGAAGTGTACTGGCAAGGTAGCTGACACTGGTGACTGGTGTTGATCTTGAAGCCAACTCCCATCAAGTCCCGGTGCGCCAAACACTATGCAACTGTGTCAGCCATCTTGTTAGTACACTTCCATTCACAGTCATGTGGCCATTGGCCCAGATGATCTGTTTGTGCTGGTTGGGAGGAAGAGTGTTTGTTGTCGGTACAACTCCCATCAGGCTCTGTCAGACCTTCCTACCCATCCCAAATAGCTTACTTGGGACTCTGCTTTCCTGACAGTGAGTGGCAATGTGCTGCCACAATGGCTGACACTGGGGACTGGTGTCTGGAGCAGAAGGCCCTGATGGGATTTGTGGTCAACTCTGACAACAGGCACCAGTGTCAGACAATTGACAGTACATTTCCACTCTCTGTCAGGTAAGCATGGTTCCTGGTGGGTTGTTTGGGCTGGATGGAAGGAGGGGTGTTAGCCCTGACTACATCTCCCAGCAGGCCCTGTTCTACACACACTCTTCCCACCCAACACAAACAGCCCACCTGGAACTCTGCTCATCTGACAGTGAGTGGAAATGTACTGACAATGTTGAATGGTGTTCGGTGCACAAGGCTTTGTTGGGAATTTGGATTCATGTCTACCACTGTGCAGCAGTGTCAGCTTCCTTGCTAGTACACTTCCCCTCACTGTCAGTTAGCCATAGTCTCAGAGGAGTTAGCTGGGCTGGGTGGGAGGAGGAGTATTTGTAATGGATACAACTCATATCAGGCCTTGTTCAACATACACCTTCTCACCCAGCACAAACAGCCCTACAGGAACAAAGCTTACCCACAGTGTTTCAAAATTTACTAGCAGGATGCATGACACAGGGCACTGGTCCCTGAATTTTTCTCAACTACCAACATATCCTTGCGCTACAAACACCAGGCACCAGTGTCAGCCAGCAATGTCAATACATATCCACTCACTCTCAAGAAAGCAGAGTTCCATGTGTGTTGATTGTTGTGCACGGTGGAGAGAGTGTGTGTAGTACAGAGCCTGATGGGAGATCTGGCCATTGAAAACATTCCTCATCCCACCCAGCCCTACAGGCCCACTATGATGCATGCTTACCTGACAGTGCATGCAAATGTAACAACAAAATGCCTGAAAGTGGGGACTGGTATGTGGAGCACAAGACCATGCGTGGACTTGTTGTAAAGTCAGACACCAGTTCCCAGTGCCAGGCATCCTGCAGGTACATTCAAACACACTGTGAGGTAAGCCTAAGTCCTGTTGAGCTATTTGCGCTGGACAGGAAAGTGTATGTAGGACAGGGCCTGATGGGAGATGGAGTCAGTGCAAACACTCCTCCTCTCACACAGACTAAACAGTTCATCTGGGACTATGGCTACCTGACAGTGAGGGGATGTGTACTAGCAAGATGGCAGGTACTGAGGACTGATGTCTGAACCTCTCACAACTACCACATTTGCCTCTGGACTACGAACTCCAGCCACCAGTGATAAATATAATGCAAGTACACTTACCAATATTGTCTGGACAACACTCTTCCTGGTGGCCTGTTGGGGTTGGGTGGGAAGAGGAATGTAAGTTTCACAATTAGAGCACAAGCACACAAACCACAGTTTATCAAACTTGTTTGCCTCAAAATTGCAGAAAGCAGAGTTTGTGAACTCATCTGACTATGGACCAAGACCACTGAGTCACTGTCAGTGAAATTGCTCTCCCACCCTCGCAGCTCCACCATTACGTGAGGCCTGCCCCTGCCCCTTCACTCTTGAGTGTTGGTGATCGAGGCACTCCTCCACCCACAGGTTTCCCTGTGCCTCATCCCTGGTGGTCCAGTGGACCTCTGTCTCCTCTGCTCTTTCACTCGTTTTCACTCGTTTTATGCCCTCTTCTATTTTTCACCTTTTTGCACTTTTCTGCATCTCTGCTCTTTTGTGCCTTATTTCTGCTTATTTTCCCCCTTTCCAAAGGCAAGCCTATCTACGCCCGTCCGCGACCAGTGCTAGGAACCCTGGACCTCCACCCCGCCAATGCTGCAACCCAGCGGCACTCCACGCACTCAACCCAAGCCGCAACAACAACTGCAAGCTAGCATCACCAGCTGACACCCACAGACCCTTCAGCTGTCACCTCTGCGGGCACTCCTGCAGCACCACCAAGAACACAGACCCAGCGTAACCTGCCCGCAAGAACACAACCGAACCAAAGACCCTGCAATGCATCCTCCTCAACGTCCGATCCCTCCACAAACACACCACTGAAATCTGGGACCTCCTGAACAGCACCACCCCGGACTTAGCGTCCTTCACCGAAACCTGGACCAACACCACCTCGGGACCGGACATCGCCATAGCCATACCCCAAGGATACAAGATCTCCATGAAGGACCGCTCCACCCACCTGGGAGGAGGTATCGTCATCGTCCACAAATCCAGCCTCCGCCTGAGCACACTCCCCGACGAGCCCACAGAACTGATGGAACACCTTCTCTTCAAGATACTGGCCAGCCCCACTGCCACCATCCATGGAACCCTCATCTACTGACCCCCTGGACCCAGCGGACCTTCCGCCAACTCCATCAAAGACATCATCTCCCCGCAGGCCATCGCATCCACCAACTACACCCTGCTGGGAGACCTCAACTTCCACCTCGACAACCAACTGAACCTCAAAACCACATCCCTCCTGGACAACCTCCACAACATTGGACCATGCCAGATTGTGACCGAGCCCACACACTCAGCAGGACACACCCTTGACCCCCTCTTCACTACAGGAACCTCCATCACCTCCAACCACACCACCGAACTCCCATTGATCGACCATCGCTGCGTCCAATTCACCTTCAGAACACCCACCATCCGCAGACACCAGCACCTGCTCCCACAAAGAAACTGGACCAAAATCACCGACGACCAGCTCACCTTGTCACTCAACAATTCCACCCCTCCACTGCGGAAAACGACGACCCCAACACCGCAGCCCGAACCCTGCATAGATGGATCTTGGACAGCGCCAACACCCTAGCCCGCCTCAAGAAAATCAACAATACTAGTGCCAAGAAATCCAGACGGTTTAACACCAAACTTCGAGAGTCCAGACGCACTTGCCGCCACCTCGAAAAGGCCTGGAGGAACACCAAATCCATAGAAGCGCACAACAACTTCAGAGACGCCACTAACACATAACATCAACTCATCAGAGAAACAAGGAAAAAAGCGATTGAAGACAGAATCTCCACCCACGTGCACAACAACAAGGAACTCTTCAGCATCATCAAGGAGTTTGCCCAACCCACCAGCGAGTCTACTGACATCCCTCTCTCACAAGGCCTCTGTGACAAACTGAGCACCTTTTTCCACCACAAAATCAAGAGCATCTACGACAACTTCGACGAAGACAACCAACACACTGAACCCTTACCAACCACCTCCGATAACCGGAAACCATCTATTGACAACTGGACAGACCTCACCACCGAAGACACACTGAAAACAATTAAGCCAATCCACTCAGGCGCCCTATGGACCCCTGCCCCCACCACATCTTCAACAGAGCCACCGACACCATTACACTTATGCTCCGCCACACCATTAACCGCTCCCTGGCAACCGCCTCGTTGCCCGACGACTGGAAACATGCCGAGGTCAATCACCTCTTGAAGAAACCCTCGGCGGACCCCACCGACCTCAAAAACTTACAGACCCATCTTCCTGCTCCTGTTCCCAGCGAAAGTCATCGAGAAAGCCATCAACACCCAACTCGCCACAGTCATTAAAGAACACAACATCCTCTGCCCCTCCCAGTCCGGCTTCAGAAAAAACCAAAGCACGGAAAACGCCCTCCTCGCTGCAACAGACGACATCCGCACCCTACTGGACAAAGGGGAGACAGTAGCCCTCATCCTCCTCGACCTCTCAGCGGCATTCAACACAGTCTTCCACCACACCCTAATACGCAGACTCTACGAAGCAGGAATCCAGGACAAGGCACTCGACTGGATACGCTTCTTCCTCTCTGGCAGGACGCAGCGGGTCAGATTCCCCCCTTTCCTTTTGGACATACACCTACCAACTGCGGAGTCCCCCAGGGCTCCTCCTTCAGCCCGACCATTTTCAACGTCTACATGGCTCCACTCGCCCCCATCGTCAGAACCTACGGACTCAACATCGTGTCATACACAGACGGCATCCAACTCATCCTCTCCCTATCTAACAAGACCAACCACTGCCAGATACAACTTTCGAGAAGGCATGGAAGCCGTCACCAAATGGATGAAAAACAGCTGCCTACAACTAAAAACCAACAAAACAGAAGTACTCATCATGGGCCCAAAACCCGAGGCCTGGAGCGACATCTGGTGGCCCCCCCACCCTTGGAAACCTGCCAACCCCCACAGACCATGCACGCAACCTGGGAATCATCCTGGACTCCGAGCTCAAAATGGACTGCCAAATCAATTCCATCTCGTCTTCCTGCTTCCACACCCTCCGCCTCCTTCGTAAGACCTTCAAATGGATCCCCCTCGAACACCGAAAGACCGCCACTCACACCCTGGTCACCAGCAGACTCGACTATGGCAACGCACTCTACGCCGGAATAAACAAAAACCTCACCGCAAGCTACAGAACATCCAGAATGCCGCCGCAAGACTAATCCTCAACCTGCCAAAACACTGCAACATCTCCCAGCACCTGCGCACACTCCACTGGCTCCCTGTCGAGGTGAGAATCACTTTCAAGATACTCACCCACGCACACAAGGCCCTCCACGGCACCGGACTAGCATACCTGAACAGCCGACTCAAAAGACCTGGCTCTTCGACAGACCCCCTCCTTGATGGAATGGAACTTGCAACCCCCCCATTGCTAGCGCCTTGAGACCCTTATGGGTGAGTAGTCACGCTTCAACAAACCCCTGAGTGATTGATTTATTGATGGAGTCAATGTGCAAAATACATTATCTGTGTAGACACAAAGCTAAGCAGTCGCATATTTTGCTACTCACATCCATTCACATGTGTACAATGAGATGAGAACAAGAAATACCTCACTCACACCATTCCCAAAAATATCTGGGAAGATGAACATACTGTGAGTGTGTAGGCAGCCACACCAATGTGACCGCTAAAGACATGCACTAAGCCCAGTACACAGGCCAAAAATACATACATTGGGAGAGAAAGAGTACATGTGATACCGTGAAAGTAAAGATTTAGACAACAACAACCCACCTGCGCCATTCACAGGGTGCCACAAACCAGTCAATGTCGTTGGACAAGTAATGTCAACTAAACACAACATGTCCATTTATGCACATAGCTGGACATGTCCATCAATCCACAACTTGTCTGAAATACATTGTACTAAAAAAACATAGGCCAGCATCCTGAATAAAGGAGGCCAATCTACCTTCATAAACTCAGCATTAGGTTCAGTAGCCTTTGTAATGGGTATGATTTGAGGGGCAGTAGACATTCACATCAATCATTGTGTCATTTATGTACCCACAGGGAGAGCTGGGAACACCACTAGAAGCAACCAGGACAGAATTGAAAATTAACCCCGCATCCGAGAAAAGTGTTTTCTATTTATATAACTATCATTGTGCAACTTATTCTGAAAAAGAAACACAATATGTAAACAGATGAATAACTTCCCAAACATAAATATCACACAGTCATGTATCTTGATTGCAATTATGGAAAATCTTTTATTGTAAATCTCTTGTTCCGTTATTTTTTAAAATCACCACACAATTGCTTTGCCAACACGTTTCATCCCTCTTGGGACTTCTTCAGGGCTTATTTAAGTGCTGTTTCTTTCATTAACGGTAAGTGTGGCTCCAAGCCAACCATAGCAGCAACGTTGGTCAAACTGTATATTAATATTGATCTTTAGGTCGGCGTTATTAAGTAACGGTATTCCTCTTAAAGCACCAAATGGTCCACCTGGTGAGATTCACCCTGGATTAACCAAAATAGGTCCATGCAGCTAGTAACTTTTTTTATTTTCTTTCTTTGCAATCGAAAAGTATATCGTCTTGTCGCAAAATATCAATAAAGCAATGACACTTCATCAATGCGTCCAAGATCCAGGGATATCTCCAAAGAGCAACGAGGACAGCCAGTCCCAGACTCTCGTCAGCCAGGAGCTTACTGGCGTAGAGGTCTCTCAACCATATTCGGGTGACGAGGAGCAACCTGGTCCATCCGGTTTGGGTCATCCCACAGCACCAGCAGCGGCTACAGCAGGATCCTCTGCAACCACTCCCGCCTCAGCTGACAACACCCAGCTGACCCCTACCCTCATGGACACAGCAGCCCAGGACACAACTGACAGCACAGCAACACAGGGCACTCTAGAGTTGGCGGACAACAACATCCCTGTCAACAAGGAAGGAGGCTTAGTGTTGACTGTGCCAACAACAACTGGTCCTGCTCGGGTGGGTAGGGTTGGTGGAAGGGGCCGTCGGGACCTGGGCCGTCATGCAGCTGGTGCTGCTGATGAGGAGCACCCAAATCTCTCTAGAATCCTCCTTGCCTATGAGGGTTGCCAAGGAGATTTTGGCCAGGTCGTTGGGGTCCTCAGGACCATTTAACAGCAGCAGGCAGCACAAAATGAAAAACTGGACATGTTCATGAGGAAAATTGATGACATATCAGTGGTGCACAGGGACATTGTCACCTGCCTCCGTCAGATTGCTACC
The DNA here is from genome assembly GCF_964204655.1 of Triturus cristatus. Taxonomy (NCBI): domain Eukaryota; kingdom Metazoa; phylum Chordata; class Amphibia; order Caudata; family Salamandridae; genus Triturus; species Triturus cristatus. The sequence goes on along the minus strand of NC_140590.1, from coordinate 458,097,898 downwards.
AACATGTCCACAATATCCAGTGCATCAACATCTGCACAAGTCACAGGGAGGCACGTGGACTCTGGCGGAGAGCCCCCAATACCACGCTGCCTGCACCTGAGGGTTCCCCATGAAAAACGTAAAATGGGTCGTCTGAAGAAGAATCCACGAGAGACTGATGGCTATGTATCATCCCCAGGAAGTGACAAACTGCTCCTGATATCCTCCATTTCTTCTACTGTGCAATCTAGGCAGTGGAATCGGGTCTTCAGTAGGCCAAAAGTCCACTCCACCACTCACCTGATCCTACCATGGGCCTCATTAAACTACACTTCTGCAGGGGTGACAGGGTTACAGAGTGGTGTCAGCAACCAAGGCTGGTTTGGGTATCCAGAGTCTCCTACATTGAACACAGAAAAGACTTCAGTTGTGTGACAACAGAGCACTATCTGACATACAATCAACACACACCACAACACAAACATACAACATCACCTACCAACAAGCCAGGCCTGGTCAGGTTGCAGCTGAGACATTAAATGGGGGATGACGCTGTTTGTCAGGATGTAGGCATCATGTGCAGAGCCAGAGAAAAATGCGCAGTCGTGGGAGTTCAACATGTCAGCCAGACATACCACCTGGACATTGATCGAATGGTAATGCTTGTGGTTTCGGTATGTCTGCTCATTTGCTTGTGGTGGGATCATTGCAGCGTGGGTGCCATCAATAGAGCCAATGACATGTGGTATCCGTCCCAAGGCATAGAATTCCCCATTGATGTCTGTCAACTCTCCAGGTGTCAGGAACTTAATGTACAGGTCCAGGTAATTTAGCAATGCCATGGCTGAACATGGTTTAGGACATTCCACCAGATGTTGCCACTGTGTACTGGAATTTACCTGTGGCAAAGAAATGTAAGGCTGCCATCACCTTCACCTTGCGGGTTAGCGCAGTAGGGTATGTGCGACCAGGCTGCAAATGTGGTGCCAACTGCTCAGACAACTACTCAATAATTGGCCTGGTAAAATGGTATCTCTTAATTGTATCCCATTCTTCCATGGTCTGGAGGTCGGAGAAGGGCCTGTAGACTGGAGGTCGTCTGCGATACCTATGTGTAGAGTGTAAACAGAGTTGGTGTCAGTTTACCATGTACGAAGCAACATGCATTGAGACAAACTGAACATGAACTCTGAACACAAATAAAGGTACAGAACATTGGAACTACACATTTCTATGAAAAAGGCTGACCCTAGATACATATCACAACACTAGTACCCTTCACAGACAAGTTACCAAGGTATGGTGACACAGCAATTAGAGTGCTGTACTGTAAAGAGTCTCTACTGTCTGTCACCATTCATGGGATCAAGCATCACATGCTCCACAACTCCCCACCAAATAAGCCAAGATATAGGTTTGTGACAACAATTACATGGTTGAAAGGTATTCACAATAGGGTCATGTTATGCCAGATATGTGGGACACATGATGCACATCGCTTCTCACAATGAGAATCATGAACACCACTGTCACAGGGTGGACACTGTCATGTTGTCATGTCTGCCAAACACATACAATCACATGCACAGAACATGAACAATGTAGGTGTTGCATATATGATGCCATCATCCACTTAAGTCTTGGACACAAAGATACATAAGTCTCTATGGTATGCTAAATGTTTGGTCCGTGTAATCACTGTTTGAAGCCTGTCTACTGCTTTTAAAAACGTTATTCTGCTGCTAAATCGCTTTTAATAACGTCATTCTGCTTCTAAGTCATTTTTGGAGTCTGGAAGTTGCTTTTTAAACTGCACAGCACTCTTTTAAAATCGAATCATTAATTGTTTTTCTGAATTGCACACGTAAACTTGAAATTGAAGCACACTTGCGCTACCGGCTCCCGCCGATACTGCCTCCGAGGTCTCCGCACTTCCGCTCTGTTGAAAGCAGTCTAGTGCCTGGGGGGGGGGGGGGAAACAGCTGCTGCCACGCAGAGCTGATTGGTTGGTGGGCGGAAAGGGAGTAAGTGAAAAGCCACGTTGGAGCAGACGCGTGCAGCGGGTGCATCCGCTGGCGTGCCTAAGGCAAGCCCGTCTGTGCCCGTCTCTGTCCGACCGGGGCCAGAGGCCAGTACCCCTGGTCAACTTCAGACTTACACAGGGGCAGAATGCATACAATAGCCTCAAGTATTCACGCCCTCAGCAAAAGGGTAATGGAGAAGCTGAGAGCTGAAGAGCTACTGAGGGACAACGGTGCAGGAAGTCTCATTACCCCGGGTCTAGTCCCCCATAACATCAGTTCACCTAGCAGCCCACCTGGCCTGAAAGTGGCAGTGCTTAATATGCGCTCATTACAGAAGCACCACCTGTAAGTCTTTTCACTCCTCCAGGATGGAGACATAGACATTCTAGCACTCACTGAAACCTGGCTGGGTTACAATTCAGTCCCAGACATCATAGCTGCCCTTCCGGGGAACTTCGACGCCTTCTGGCATAATCGGCAGGAAAAACGCGGGGAGGAGGAGTAGCCATTCTTTTTAATAAGCAGATAATGGTCACCAAAATGGTGGCTGACAGCATCGATTATGCTGACATACTAAGGGTCAAAATCTCATTTAAATCACCCTGCCTACTACTGCTGGCTGCATACCGCCCCCCACAGTCAACCCCAAGCTCTAACTATCTCTTTACGGAAGTTATCACTGACCTGTGTTCACGGTACAAATGACTGTTAGTGGTTGGTGACTTCAACTATCAATGGGATAAAGATCCTAAAGAGCCACTCGCTAGCCAGTTTGAGACAGGAATGTGCACGATGGGACTCCACCAATTAGTGGATGCCCCGACCCACTCAAAAGGACACATCCTGGATCTTATCTGGACCTCGCAACCAGGGGTCAATCTAATAGGCATCAACCCCTGTGCATGGTCGGACCACGTGCTTCTTAGCTGCTGGGTCCCAACGGACAGCCAACTATCACAAGCACCCCCAGAGTGGAGAAAGGTGGCGAAGCTGGAAGAAAATTGAAGCTGACAACCTAGTAGAAACCCTACTTAGGTTCCCCCCTAAACTCAAATCATGGAATCTAGACCAGGAGAGTGAAGCCCTGACCAACTCTATATGCAGAGCTATAGACATAGTAGCACCGGAGCGAAGAGATAGAGTGAGAGACAAAAGGAAAGGGGCCCCCTGGTTTAATGAGACTCTGAGAGAACTGAAGCAAACCCTCCGCCACACCGAGAGGCGGTGGTGGAAAGCCTACGACCCAGCGGGGCTGACAACTTATAAATCCTTACCACGTATAAAAAATCCATTATGGTTAGGAAAGCTGAATACTACAAGGCGAGAATTTCAGATGCGCCTAACAAGCAGAAAGAGACTTTCAGAATTCTGAAAGAACTAAGCCAAAAAGCTGAGGTGAAATCCGCAGTCGGACCCCTAGATAGTGACACCTTCCAAACCTTCTTCTTTCAAAAGGTCAGGTACATTATTTCCGAGATTGACAACACCCCCATCATTCAGAGCTCCCTAGCCCAAAACCAGACCCCCCTTTTCCCCGACAAGCATCTCACGACCTTCCCTATACTGGACTCCACGTCGTTGACACAACTGATGAATCGCATCAAATCGGTCTCTCCTGCAGATCCATGCCCTCCGAGGATCTTCCATATGGCCCTTCCCGGCCTGGATAAGCAGCTCCTCGCATTGCTGAACAATTTCTTGGAGACCGGCCACCTACCCTCCAACCTGAAGGAGGCCAGAGACACCCCTCTCCTAAAGAAACGAGGAGCAGATGCCGCTAGTTTCAAGAACTATAGGCCTATTTCCCAGCTCCCCTTCCTGGCGAAAGTGGTAGAACAACATGTCCTAAAAACACTTTTATCTTTCCTGGAGGAACACGAACTCCTCCAGATGCGACAAGCAGGATTTAAAGCCCATCATAGCATGGAACTGGTGATGCTTTCTGTTCTTGGTGACCTCAGAATGATGGCTGACAAAAAAAAAACTGAACGCCCTGATTCTATGAGACCTATCAGCGGCGTTCAATATGGTCAATCACTCCCGGCTGCTGGATCGATTAACGGCCCTGGGTATTCATGGGACGGCACATCAGTGGCTAGAATCCTTCCTGATGGAGTGGTCCCAGAGGATCCAGTTAGGAGAGCGGGTATTAGACAGAGGTATTCTTACCCGCGGGGTCCCTCAGTGTTCCGCATTGTCCCTGATTTTGTTCAACATCTATTTACAACCTCTGGTGACAGCCCTAGCTCACATGGACTGCCGTGTTTTCAACTATGCGGATGACACCCAGCTCATCCTCCGGATTGACAATTCACAGTACACGAATGCATTGAAAATCAACCCTGATAAAACAGAGGTTCTTGTGATCCGTACATAAGACAACCCCTGGAGTGATCATTTTTGGCCCCAGGAGCTGGGCGCCACCCCCACACCAGCCCACGCCGTGCAAAGCCTAGGCATTAAAATCGACTCAGAGCTCTCCATGGCTAACTAAGTCACCACAATGGTCGGTACTTATACAGGGATCATGAGACAGCTACGGAGACTTGTTCCCCTCCTCTCAACTGCTTCCCTAAAAACGATCGTATCGGCCACAATTGTCTCCAGACTAGATTACGGCAATGCCTTATATATCGGCCTTCCTCATAAGCTTATCAATAAATTACAGGTGGTTCTGAACGACGCAGCCAGATTAATCTTTAGGCTGCCAAGACGGTCCTGCGCTTCCCCTCTGTTGTGCAAATTGCACTGGCTCCCCATCAAGCAAAGAGCTAAATTCAAGGGTCTCTGCATTGCCCATAAAGCGATCTACGGCAAAGCCCAGGCCTACATTAAGGAACGCCTGAAGAACTATGTTCCGGGCCGTATGCTGCTGTCTTCAGAAGCCTGCCACCTGGTCATTCTAGGATGCAACACCCCCTCCAAAGGCGGCAGAGCCTTTTCCGTCCTGCTTCCACAACTTTGGAACCAATTACCAGATTACTTGCGCAAGGAATCGGCTCTCCTCCCATTCAGGAAACAACTTAAAACATTCCTGTTCAGGGAGGCCCTGGACACTGTGTAAACATGCCTCACTGTGTGGCCATGCACCCGTCTCATGATCTCTGGCAACTCTCTCAAAAGCGCTTAGAGACCTGTCGGTGATTAGCGCTATATAAAAATCAATTAAACATTAACATTAACATAACAAACTCAAGCTGATGTGGCTCCTTAATGTCATGGTCTACTCATTCAAAGGTAAATACTTTATCCATGACTTCAACACCCAACATTTACAGTCAGAAATCTCACAGATTGCACACTGGGTCACACAGTCCCCCATAAGCAGTGAATATGTAAAGAAAACACATGTATATCCCCCAAAACACATTGGCACTGTGACCAAGCCTAGGAGGGTAAAATGAGTAGTTTTGTCTTAATGTTGGTATTAGCCTCAAAAACAGTGTGTCATGTGCCCCTCAAGGTTAGCTCCTCATGGGAGTATGAGCTATTTATTTGAAGGTCCATTTCATCATGAAAAAACTGTCTCCACACATGTAATGCACAGAAATACATCAACTAGAGGAGTGTCTGCCCTGCCAACCGATTATTGAAAGTACGGAGTAGCCACATCCTAACCAATTCTGACTGAGCCATAAGCTGTAAGTTGTAATGGTGACCGAGATGGGTGAGTATTCAATGGACGCGGTAGCCGTATCCAAACCGATTCAGTCACAGCCATTGGCTGCAAGTTGATATGGTGACAGACGCGGGTGAATATTCAAAGGACAGGGTAGCCACATCCGAACCAATTAGGTCACAGCCATTGGCTGTTGGTTGTTATGGTAACAGGAGAGAGTTTTGGATTGTGTCCTTATCGCGTGGAAACCAACTCGGTAACCTACCATCACCAATGTATCAAAGTCAATCGCAGTCCGATGATGTGTTTTGGAACGTTGTGGTAGGCGTGTCATCTGCAAGCAATGTTATGCATTGGACAATTTGGATAATGTGACCAACGTGAACCTCTTGAGAAGGCCAAGATGTGGAGGACCATCACCCGGAAGGTGTGCTCTGTGGGGATTGTATACTTGGACCGACCGTCATTGCCACAAGAGGTGGCAGGACCTTTGTGGCTGGACCAAGAAGATCATAGAAGCCTAGTTGTTTCTGTCACTTCCAGGCAAGTGGGGCGAGCGCCGAACCCTGACCCCCCATATGCTATGCATCCTAGCTGTGGTCTTCCCTGACGTGGATGGACAGTTGAAAGCCACACAGCAGCAAGTAGGGGGTGAATATATGCCTTGTCGCACACCTTTCTTAAAGGTGCATGTCACAGTACCTTAGCCTGCTGCCCTTTTCACAGGTTGTAAGTCAGCCAAACCCACTGATCAGTTTTGTAAGATGCATATGCACAAGGATAATTTGATGCCCAGTTATGCCCCTTTCATCAGGGAGATGTGAGTCAGTTATGTTCAGGGAAATGACAGTAGTGCCATGCTCATGTGATCAGCACAAACTGCAACAACATGTGCATGGAGGTAACCTTCTGGAGTAATGCAATTGCCCAACATGTGCCCCCACATTAACTAATGTATGACCTGTTCTCAGTGTGGTTTAAACAAATCTGTGAAGCATGTTGTTATTGGAGCACACAAGTGTGAAGAAGCCATGCTATACATTCCTGCAGCAGGTGACATCAATGTTAAGGCCTTGGTGAGTTTTGCTTGCTCATTGTGCAAATGTTAGGTGCCAGCCGTGGTGCTCAGTGTAATCAAATGTATCCCATGGGCCAATTACAGATATGCTAACTCTGGTCATCTGTCACAGTGGCCTGCCACATGATTGTGTGGAAGATTCCATTCTTTCCATTCAAAAGAGTAGTCCATGCGCCTGACTCTGTAACAGTGACAACACATACAAGTCATTGACAAACACAGGTGGTCACTAGTTGAAACATAGCTGAAAATGTGAGGTATGATGTTACATACACATTCACAACAGTTGCCATGTGTGTAAATGCTGTTGACTATACATACTTGGGACTTTGTAAACCATGTGTATGATGCATCACTGTCAGCCTGAGAGGTGTAAAATATGCATCATTTTGAAGTAAGTCAACAAAATGAGATGGGAAAGAAGAACAATCTAAGCTGTAGGAAATGTGCAATATGTCTAATGGAAGTGAGGGACATTCAGACTTGGGCCATACAAATGGGCACTTCTGCAGTCTAGACAGGATTGGAACACAGTTTTGACTGGCCTCATGAAGAATGGAGGTTCAGTACTGATAGTCTGTAAATATAATGCACCCAAACAGGCCAGTGGCATGGTGTTCCACCAGAAGCATTGTGAACATGCAGTCATCGGACTTGGAAGTGTGTTGACCATAGTTCACATCTAAAAATGGTGAGCTGTTTACAATGTGCACAACATTCTTATTCATCTTCATGACACTGTGTATAGATGCCACATGCCTCTCACCCTAAGTATGATTACTACCTTGGCGAATCCACAATAAAAGTCAGATGTGTGACCCAACAGTAGAGAACCTGAGTTACAGGACAAATGAGCACAATCACTGTTATCTATTTTGACAAGGAAGCCATTTGACCTGTGACATTAGAGCCAATGGTTCCCAATTTGATGACTAGGGATTGCAGAATGGACACCATGTCTCAATTCAATTGTATGAATCCTATTCCATTGTGAGCTCTGAGCTCCCTTGCAGGAGATGAGATATATATGTCACGACACTAGACCGTCACGTGTAAAAGGCGATATATCATCTGCTACATAGGTATGTAGTTAACATTGTGGTTGTGGCATTTGATGTTGATACATGCAATGTTGCAGATAACACCATGTGTGAGGGAGCAATGGTTAACTTGCAGACTGACAAGTGCCCTGTATGTAAATGTATCAAAAGATGATAGCACTAGTCAAAATGATGTAGTTGTTTGAACTGTGAGGATTTGTGATGTTACCTATGTGTCAAGTACATACAGATGACTTATGTGATTCTTTTTCATTTTTGTTCACAGCATCAGCACCGGCCAGCAGAAGAGGCAGTGCCACGGATGTAGGGAGAGCAGTTCGCCAGTCTGGGTCCAGTGTGGAGTCGGATGTGTAGGGATCCATTGGCGCGGAGGGTGTGGGAAGCCACACTGAGGGCAGGTCTGCAACAACATCTGCAGCATCTGAAGATCAGTCCAGCTCCAGTGATGACTCCCATGTTGTGGTGGAGGAGACAGGAAATGATTCCTCTACATCAGAGTCCACCACCACCACCACTACCATCTCCACCCTCACAACTGCTTCCAGGCCCACTGTTCGTGGCCGTGATCATGGCAGGGGACTAGTTTCCTTCGCGCTAGGCACTTCACCCACTTCCTCTGTCTCCCTTGCTGCCCTCAGTGTGTAGGCCATCGACATCCTGAGGCAGATCTCTGTGGGGCAGACAGCAGTACTGAATGTCCTCCAGGTGTATACCAATCATTTGACCCTAATGGTATCATTCTTGGAGGGCATTCACTCGGACATGTCTGCCCTATAGAGATCCAATCAGGTTCTAGCCTCCACACTGATGGCAGCAGTGTCCCAGCTCCAGCAGTCCCCCCCTCCTGCCTCTTTCCCATCTACAGTCCCAACTACCCTCCCTGACCCAAGCACACGCAAACATACACATGCACACACCTCAAAAGTGACATGCAGCATACAAACACACAAACACAAGGACAAACCCACATACATGAACATTCAGGAGACAGACAGCACACTCACCACCAGGCACATACGACCAGATGATACCCTCGGCCTCCACAAACCCTACCCTTGCCTCTCCTGTTACCCCCTCTGCCCAGAAACTTTTCCTATGTGACATTGGCCTCTTCCCTACCGACCCATCTAAACCCCCTCCTAAGACGAAAAGGCAACTCACCCTGTCATCTAAACGTGCCGCCCCCCCTCAAAAAAGAAAATCCCAACCCCCCGCAAATACCCCTGGTATCCCAAGTCCAAAACCCCTTCACCAACCCATACTTCCCCAACCCAGCCCAGTATCTCCCGCACCAAAAAAACCCTCCCAAACAGTCTGAGCCCCTCCCTATTCCTGTACATATCATTAAGGGTTATAGCGTCCCCAAAATGGTAAATCCAAGCCCATCCCACACTTCATAGAGCCCTCACACTACAGCTGTACCCCGCTTAGTCTGAGACTACCACTGCAGTGGACCCTCTACCCCCTCAATCTGACACATCCACTCCAGTGGACCCACTCACCCCTCCTGATCCCATCCCTCCCAAAACCCAATCCAGTCCTACCTAGTTTTGTCCCTTTGGTGCCTGGCATGCCACCTAGATGCCTCTCCCAGGGGAGGTGACCCCTTGCAGTATCAATGCAGGCAAGAGTCAATGGGCAGGATGTTTGTGCCCATTAATCATATGGACATTTATGGACTGGCCATTGGCCTTGTGTTACTCATTGGTTCAGATTTTGCCTGCTGAATAAAGCATGTTTCCAGTTTTTTAGTGCTGATTTCTGTGTCCCACAACTTAGTTATTAGTTCAATCAATCAATTAGGGAAATTGTAAGCGCACTACTCACCCGTGAGGGTCTCAAGGCGGTAGGGGAGGGGGAGAGCAGCTCCGGTCATTCGAAGAGCCAGGTCTTGAGGGTCTTCCTGAAGATGTGCAGGATGGGGGCGCACCTGATGTTGATCAGCAGCTCATTTCAAGTCTTGTCCACGATGTAGGAGAAGGTTCTTCCCTCCATTCTTGCTCTGCGGATGCATGGGATGTTGGCGAGGGCAAGGTTGGTGGACCGGAGGTTCCTCTTGGTTACGTGGAAAGAGATTCTGTCTTTGAGATTTTGGGGTCTGGTGTTGTAGAGGCATTTGAGGGCGTGGGTGAGTATCTTGAAGGTTACTCGTTTCTCGACGGGAGCAAGTGGAGGTTACGCAAGCGCTGGGTGATGTGTTTGTGTCAAGGGATGCAGAGGACGAGTCTGGCTGCGGTTTTCTGTATGGTCTAGAGTTTGCAGAGCAGAGACTTGTTGATCCCGGCATAGAGCGCATCTCCGTAGTCCAGTCTGCTGGTTATAAGTGCATGGGTGGCGGTCTTCCTTGAATCGGCTGTGATCCATTTTAAGGTCTTTTGGAGGCTGCAGAAGGTGTTGAAGCAGGTGGAGGTGACGGCGTTGACCTGTCGGGTCATGGAGAGGGAGAAGTCAAGTACAATGCCGAGGTTTTGGGCGTGGTCTGTGGGGGGTTGCCGAGGGTGGTGGCCAGGAGTTGTCCCATGCAGAGGGGGATGGTCCGAGGACGAGGACCTCTGTCTTCTCCGAGTTGAGCTTCAGGTAGCTGCTGTTCATCCAGGATGCAATGTCTTTTATTCCTTCCTGGAAGTTGAGTCTGGTGGTGATGGGGTCTTTGGTGAGGGAGAGGATGAGCTGGGTGTCTTCGGCGTAGGATACCATGCTGAGTCCATGCTGTCTTATGATGGCGGCAAGGGAGGCCATGTAGATGTTGAAGAGAGTGGGGCTGAGCAACGATCCTTGGGGTACTCCGCAGTTGATTTCCATGGGTTTGGAGAGCAGGGTGGGAGTCTGATTCTTTGGGTTCTGCTGGAGAGGAAGAAGCGGAGCCAGTCGAGAGCGAGTACCTGAATGCTGGCTTCGTGGAGTCTGGCGGTGAGTGTGCGGTGGGAGACGGTGTCAAAGGCTGCAGAGATGTCAAGAAGGATCAGGGCTGCGGTGTGTCCTTGGTCAAGGAGGGTGCAGATGTCATCTGTGGCAGTGAGTAGAGTGGTCTCCGTGCTGTGGTTGCTGCAGAATCCGGATTAGGAGGGGTCGAGGATGAAGTTTTCTTCCATGGATTTCATTAGCTGCAGGCTGACGGTCTTCTCTGTGACTTCGTGAAGGGGAGGAGGGAGATGGGTCAGTTGTTCTTGAGGTCCGTGGGATCTGCTGATGGCTCCTTGAGTAGGGTCTGACTTCTGCGGTTTCTAGTCAGAGGGAAAGATGCCGGTTTTGAAGGTGGCGTTGATGGTGCGTAGTAGTTCCAGAGCGATGTCGGCGGCGGCTCTGTGGAAGATGTGAGGGGGTAGGGGTTTGTGGAGGCTCCTGAGTGGATGCCTTTCATGGTTGATGCGGTGACTTCGGTGGTGACTGGGGTCCAGGAGGTGATGGTGGGCTGGCTGACGTTGCTGGAAGACAGAGTGGTTTCGGAGTCGGGTGTCTGGTCGTTGAAGTTGTCGTAGAGGCCCTTGATTTTCAGATGGAAGTAGGAGGTGAGCTTGTTGCAGAGGTCTTGGGATGGGGTAGTGTTCATGGTTTCACTGGGAGGTTTGGTGAATTCCTGGATGACGCAAAAAAGTTCCTTGAAGTTGTTGGAGTTGGCGAGGATCTTGTTCTGGATGAAGGTTCTTTTGGTGGATCTGATGCGTTGGTGGTATTCTGTCATGGCGTTCTTGTAGGTGGTCCGGTCCTCCCGGGACTTACTGTTTCTCCAGTTCTTCTCGAGACGTCTGCAGGTGCACCTGGAGTCTTGGAGGTCGGCAGTTAACCAGGTGGCCTTCCTGGGTCGATGGCTGTTTGGGTTACGTATGGGTGCGAGCTTGTCTGTGCAGTTGCAGATCCATCTGTGGAGTTCCTTGGCTGCGAGGTTGGCATTGGTTAAGGTGGTGGGGGTGTCGCAGCTGAGGGCGGAGTTGAGCTGCTCCTCGGTGATCTTGCTCCAGTTTCTATGTGGGGGGAGGGGTGAGGGTTTGGGTGCTGTGGGTTTGTCGACGTGGAAGTGTAGGCAGTGGTGGTCCGTCCATGGGGGTTGTGTGGTGTGACTGAAGTGGATGTTGTTACCTCCTGAGAAGATAGGGTCGAGGGTGTGTCCTACCTTGTGGATGGGGCTGGTGATGAGTTATTTCAGTTCGAAGTTGTCGAGGTTGTCCAGGAGGGTGGAAGAGCTGGGGTCACTGAGGTTTTTGAGGTAGATGTTGAGGTCGCTGATGAGTTTGTAGTCCATGGAGGTAATGGCATGGGGTGCGATGAGGTCAGCGATGAAGGTGGTGAACACAGTTCAAGGTCCGGGAGGTCTGTAGGCGAGGGTGCCTCTTAGGGTCGTTCTGGGACTTTTCTGGGTCTGGAAATGGAGGTGTTCGGTGGTGGGTGGGTTGTCGTTTGAGCTGGAGGTCATGAGTCTGAGGGAGCTCTTGTGTGCGTTGGCTAGTCCTCCTCCTGGGTGGTTGGGGTGGTCTTTCCTCTGGATCTTGTATCCGTCTGGGATGGCGGTGGCGATGCTGGGGGCAGAGGTGTATTTGGTCCAAGATTTTGTGAAGAAGGTGACGTCTGGTGAGAGGGTGTCGAGGAGGTCCCAGATCTCCACCGCATGTCTTTGCAGGGAGTGCACATTGAGGAGGATGCACCTCAGGGCTTCGGAGGTGTTGGCGTCCAGCGTGGTGGAGCAGCCGGTGGTGAAGGTCTGGCGGGGGTAACGGCAGGAGAATTGTCCGTGGGTGGTGCTTGGCATGGACAGCTGGCAGTTGTTCCTTCCGTGGTTGAGTGTGAGGAGGGTGGCTGAGTCATAGCGGTGGGAAGTCAGAGATCCAGGGTCCCTGTCGCTGGTCATTGTCAGGTTGCGGACAGGCGCAGACAGGCTTGCCTTTGGCACGACAGCAGCGCGCCCGCAGCGTGTGTCCGCTGCATGGCAGCACAGCGTTTGCCATTAAATAGGGGAGGGGAGGGGAGGGGAGGGAATGCGCAGCTGGGAGGCAGGAGCGGGTAGTGGCAGGGGAAGGGGTGCCGGGACAGCAGCGGCAGAGTGGGCACAGAGGAAAATACAGGGGCACAAGAGAAACAGGCACAAAATAAAGGCACAACACAGGGGCACAAGAGAACTGGCATAGGCACAAAATAAGGCCCTATACAGGGGCTGACAGAAATAATGCCTGACAGGACCGGCAGAGAGCGGACTCGAATCCTGCAGATCAGGACAGAATCAAAAAACAGCAGAAGCGGCACACCAGCGGCGCTGCGGTGGCGAGAGCAGGTCCCAGGCCAGGTGGTTAACTGTAAATCATGTACAATTAGTAGTGTAAGTGTACAAAGATTTTAGTATGTCTTGGATTCCATGTGGTCCATGGAGTATGTGACCTTTGACAGTACGTATTCAAGATTTTGTTGTCTACTGGGTGTCATCGTTCACATCAGTTTTGTCGATGAGGGTGAAATGAAGTCATCAAGCTTTTCTTTTTAACATTACAATTGCACATAGGTCATGCTTTCATATGTCAACATAGTGCAAGTGTTTCAAAGTGCAACAGTTTAGGAGGAGCATGTTGCACATGTTTGTGATGTGAAGAAAGACATCTGTCTCATCGATAGACTTGGGTACATATAGAGTTTGACTACATGGTAGTGACATTGGATACACCCATGTACACAAAGTAATGGTACAATACTTGTATGTGAATTGATAGCGGTGGACCCATGTCGGTGTCTTCTTCACATCTGGTAGACTAGTGGCAATGACACCCTTGCCAAAGGTGGCATGCCACTGTAGGCATATTCCCTTCATCGCTGTGTACTCATCTGATACATTCCGAGCCCATGGTGAGTGTATGGTGAGAAATATTCTCACAGTCTTCAGACTCTGTTGCCTCCAAGGACTACACTTTCTGCTGATGGTCCTGTTCGGCAAGGTGTCTGTGGTCTTAAAAGTCCAGTGCTTTCTTACTCATATGTCAGACATGCCATCCTGCTTTTTTTCGCTACATCATGTTGATGTTGTGTTTTGTCTGTCCAAGCTTGAATGTCATATTTACAACCACACATCAGTCGTATTTAAGCATATGATTTGTGTATAGGTTGTAATTTATGCATGACTGACAATGGTGTCCTTTTGAGGTATGGTTGAACGTCCAGATCAGACAGAGCTGAACTACAGGTGCTGTAATGTGTGTTGTAGTAAGCCAAGTGGACATTGAGTGCACAGAAGTGTTTTGGGTCTGTCTGCCATGCAGATGCCACTGGAGCCAGTGTCACATCCATGATCTTAGTTGCCACACAGGGGTGAATGTGGAATTTTGAATGCGAGGCGTAGCTGCAGGTGTGTTTTGCAAGGTTCTTGTTGCATATGCTAAGCTAGCTCAAACAAGGGTAGAGGTGAGAGAGACTAGTGTTTCCAACTTTGAAATGGAGTTGAGACTCATATGTAATGTGGGTAGGACAAATTTAGAGATGGCCAGAGAGTGTAAGGTATGAGTTAAGTTCATAGGCAGTTCTTGTGCAGGAGGCATGAAGTATCCACATCGTCCCAGTGTGAGGGGTTTTACATGCGCGGGTGTGAATCGGAGTATGCAAGCTTGTTAGACTGGTTAAATCCTGTGCAAAGTATGTAGTAGGAATAGGTAGATGTGATAGGGGTATAACCAGCTAGACAAGGTTGGATTCTGGCAGGAGATGAGAGCTGAAGTCTGTGGCACTGGTGTGAGAGAGGACTGTAACAGGCCAGTTTCAATGTGTGAGGATGGTTGTTAATGTGCATAAGTCAATGGGGGTATGGAGCATGGAAGTCAGATGTGAACATGATAGGGCCACAGTAAGACAAGGCTAAACTTGTCATATTTATAAAAGTTGATAAGTGCATGTAAAGGGTATATACAAGTTGTGTAATTTAGGGTGCTGAATGGTGAAATGCGAGATGTTGTATAGTTGATGTATGTTGTGTTTGAATCTGTGGATGCATTTGTTTTAGAAATGACAATCTGCAGAACTTAAGCAGAGTAGGATGGGTGGATGGTGATATGCGAATGACTGAGTACATATTCATTGAACAATGTAAGTGTCTTGTTGTGAGATGTGGTGATGTGTGAAGTGTGAAGTATGCATGTCAGAGTGGGTTGTGATGCTGCACGTTGTGACATGAGTGTAGTCCAAGACATTACGGAGGGTGCAACTGGTGATGAGAGAGGTCCATTTGACATGTTACGTTTGACATCTGCTGTGAAGGGGATGAGTACAGTACATTATGTGCATGTATGTATGTATGTATAATTATTTGTAGAGCGCACTGTAACCCTACGGGCATCCTGGCGCTATAGACATGATGCAGGGCAGAAACAGAGTAGGGGGAGCAAGGAGAAAATTAGACTCTGGGAAAAAGCCAGGTCTTGAGCCGTCCACGGAAAAGAGTCAGATCCTGAACCTGTCGTAGCTCTGAGGGAAGACCATTCCAGAGTCGAGCAGCCGCGGAGCTAAAAGCTCTGCCTCCCAAAGTGGCTCTCTTTGTCTTAGGAATCAAGGCCTGCCTAGCTGAGGAAGAGCGCAAAGTGCGCGAGGGGACATACCATCTAAAACGACTTTGTAATGGTACAGGGCCAAGGCCATGAAGAGCTTTGAAGGCTACACACAGGGATTTAAACATAATCCTCTGTTGCACAGGCAGCCAGTGAAGCTCAGCCAGAGCCTTGGTGCTGGAAAAATAGCGCGGTCTTTGAAGGGCTAGTTTTGCGGCAGCTGCCTGGATGCGTTGAAGCCTCCGGATCAGATAAGCCGGGGACGCAAGCAACAAGGCGTTACAATAGTCCAGACGACTAAGAATGGTGCAACGAACTACTGTGCCTCGCACATGAGGGGGCAGAAGAGGTAAGATCCTGCGGAGACCTCTCATGATCATGTAACAGTTTGAGACCACCTTGTTAACATGTGACTCGAGACTTAGCTTCTCATTGAAACAGACCCCCAGATTACGTACAGTCTTTACAGGAACCAGGGGGGTGTCCAAAGGAAGAGGCCAAAAATTGAGAGGCAGGGGTGACGATACCCTGCCCACTGAACAATGTAAGATCTCAGTTTTGGCACCGTTAAATTGCAGATCATTGTTTTTCAGCCAAGTCGTCATTTCCAGCATGCAGTTATGGAAGGTGGGTAGAGAATCCGCCTGATCACCTTCCAGGGAAATGATTAATTGTGTGTCGTCGGCATAATTAACAGCCGTAATGTTGCAAGATTTAATGATTTGTACCAGAGGTCGCATGTAAACATTAAACAGTATCGGGCTGATAGAAGAGCCCTGTGGGACACCCTGTTTGTTAGGCAAAAATTCTGACTGATATGGAGGCAGAAAGACCGCCTGCCGTCTGTCCGACAGATAGGACCAAAGCCATTTTAGGGCCAAGCCAGTGATCCCCATCTCTTCGAGCCGATGTAAGAGAATCTTATGGCTAACAGTATCAAATGCAGCGGATAAGTCAAGTAAAATCAACGTTGCAGACTGTCCCTTATCCGCTCGCATTCGCAGGTCATCCAGGGCAGTGATCAAGGCAGTCTCAGTGCCATGCCCTGGACGGAAACCAAATTGATTCTCCTCCAAAATACCTTTACTCTCTAAAAACCCAGATAGCTCCTGGCTAACGAGGCGTTCCGCTATCTTGGCTGGGAAAGGCAGCAAAGAGATAGGGCGATAGTTCCCATAGCAAGTGGGATCCAGGGATGGTTTTTTCAAAAGGGGGGAAACCAGCGCATCCTTCCAGCCGGCCGGGACCTCACCACTAGTTAGTGACTGATTGGTAATCAGGTGGAGGTGCGGAAAAGTTTCTGATCCCAATTCCTTCCATAATTTATGCGGAATAGGGTCAAGAGGAGACCCCGAGCAGACTTTCTTGGCCACATTGGAAAATTCCTCCCAAGAAGGGCACGTCCAATGATCCAACCGAGGCCCTGCTGCTACGTCCACATTTAGACTAGGAATTGAGTGATTCAATGGCTCCACTGTTGATAAGACTACATCAGCTTTACAGCTAGAAATAGGATCATACTGCAGGCCCTCAAGAATCCCCCTGATTTTATTGTGAAAAAAGGCCGCCAGCCCGTCACACAAATCCTGCGAGGGAGAAATCTTATTGGCCAGACATTCAGGATTATTAAAACCTCTCAGAATGTTGAAGACACACTTAGCACTATTCGGGGAGTTTTGAATGAGGTCAGCAAAATATAGCGCTTTAGCAGATACAATAGCGCACTTATATCTGCCCAGCAGATTCCGCCAAATGATCCTATCACTAGTTAGGTAGTGACAGCGCCATTGCCTCTCTGCATGTTTACACTGAATTTTAAAAGCCCTGAGTTCCTCTGAAAACCAAGGGGCCGAAGGGGTAGCTCTTTTCCTAAGTTGTTTCATTGGGGCGATCTGATTAACCGTATTCTTAATGTAACTGCAGAGCTCCTTGAAGTTAGTGTCAACCGACTGCCCTGGAACAGGGAGAGGAACCGCCTTAAACAGAGAGGTACCGTACGCTCTCCTTCGTAGGGCTTTCCAATCCCTGCTCAGCACACTATCAGCACCTTTGAACAGAGGGGGTTTACCTTTGGAAATTGTCGGGATACTAAAACTGATCAAATAATGATCAGACCAGTCCATAGGGAGGATATTGTCGAGAATCACTACATTCTCGCCCGCAAATATAAGATCAAGGGCATTGCCTGCCGAGTGTGTTGCCTCCAACACATGTTGTACTAGATTGAGATTGGCGCAGGATTGAACAATATTGTTATATGCCGTTTTCATCGTAGCGTTAGGCCAGAGATTGAAATCGCCCAAGATCAGCAGACTATGATGAGTGAGAGCCAAATTGCCAATCACCTCCAGAAATTGCTGCTGTGTCTGTTCGCTCACAGTTCCCGGGGGTCTATAACAAAGTATTCCGGTCAGGACATTGCCAGACTTGTCCTTCAGCGAGAAGCCCAAGGTTTCACACTGCGAGATCTCGTCAATGTCCAAAGGAACAAAATCCCAGATTTCTTTAAAGATAATGCCGGTACCACCACCCCTGCCATTAGATCTGGGTTTATGGAAGGCTTTAAACCCAGTGGGGCAGGCAGCACCAAGTTCCCCATCAAGACCAGGCGACAGCCAAGTTTCCGTCATAAACAGAACATCGCAGCTATGCTCATCGATAAGCATCTGGATTTCTGTTGAGTGCTTGGGGAGAGACCTAACGTTTAAGAGTCCACATTTCAGTCCCTCTTCTTTGTCGGGGCAGCCAGGACTCCCTGGTTCTTGTCCCATTGATAACGCTTCCGGAATCAGGGCACAATTATTCAATTGGAGTAACTGTGACCGGGTGTAGCCAAGTCGCCCATCAAGAGGCCTCACACAAGGTGGGGACTTGCTGGCAGCATGGTATGGCACATCCGGCACGTCCGAGGCGCGGACGGGCGCAGACGGGCTTGCCTTTGGCGCGCCTTCGGCGCGCCGCCGGCGCGCCCGCTGCGCGCGTCCGCTGCGCGGTCGCTTAATGATGACGTTTAAATAGGCGTCAGGCACAAAAGACTGGAGCGCTGACCGCCTATCTAAAAAACGCGCTAGTTCCGGTCACGCAAGTAAATAGATTACCAGGAATAACTTGTGCAAAAGAGCAAGAAACAGTAGCAGGTATATTTTAAAAAGTGCGAGTCAATTTTAAAAACAGGCAGCGATAAAACACACAATTCCCAATGCGATAACTCCACACCCCCAGAGCGTCACTCCCTTCAAGTCAATTAGGGCGCGGTCGCTTAATGATGACGTTTAAATAGGCGTCAGGCACAAAAGACTGGAGCGCTGACCGCCTATCTAAAAAACGCGCTAGTTCCGGTCACGCAAGTAAATAGATTACCAGGAATAACTTGTGCAAAAGAGCAAGAAACAGTAGCAGGTATATTTTAAAAAGTGCGAGTCAATTTTAAAAACAGGCAGCGATAAAACACACAATTCCCAATGCGATAACTCCACACCCCCAGAGCGTCACTCCCTTCAAGTCAATTAGGGCGCGGTCGCTTAATGATGACGTTTAAATAGGCGTCAGGCACAAAAGACTGGAGCGCTGACCGCCTATCTAAAAAAACGCGCTAGTTCCGGTCACGCAAGTAAATAGATTACCAGGAATAACTTGTGCAAAAGAGCAAGAAACAGTAGCAGGTATATTTTAAAAAGTGCGAGTCAATTTTAAAAACAGGCAGCGATAAAACACACAATTCCCAATGCGATAACTCCACACCCCCAGAGCGTCACTCCCTTCAAGTCAATTAGGGCGCGGTCGCTTAATGATGACGTTTAAATAGGCGTCAGGCACAAAAGACTGGAGCGCTGACCGCCTATCTAAAAAACGCGCTAGTTCCGGTCACGCAAGTAAATAGATTACCAGGAATAACTTGTACAAAAGAGCAAGAAACAGTAGCAGGTATATTTTAAAAAGTGCGAGTCAATTTTAAAAACAGGCAGCGATAAAACACACAATTCCCAATGCGATAACTCCACACCCCCAGAGCGTCACTCCCTTCAAGTCAATTAGGGCGCGGTCGCTTAATGATGACGTTTAAATAGGCGTCAGGCACAAAAGACTGGAGCGCTGACCGCCTATCTAAAAAACGCGCTAGTTCCGGTCACGCAAGTAAATAGATTACCAGGAATAACTTGTGCAAAAGAGCAAGAAACAGTAGCAGGTATATTTTAAAAAGTGCGAGTCAATTTTAAAAACAGGCAGCGATAAAACACACAATTCCCAATGCGATAACTCCACACCCCCAGAGCGTCACTCCCTTCAAGTCAATTAGGGCGCGGTCGCTTAATGATGACGTTTAAATAGGCGTCAGGCACAAAAGACTGGAGCGCTGACCGCCTATCTAAAAAACGCGCTAGTTCCGGTCACGCAAGTAAATAGATTACCAGGAATAACTTGTGCAAAAGAGCAAGAAACAGTAGCAGGTATATTTTAAAAAGTGCGAGTCAATTTTAAAAACAGGCAGCGATAAAACACACAATTCCCAATGCGATAACTCCACACCCCCAGAGCGTCACTCCCTTCAAGTCAATTAGGGCGCGGTCGCTTAATGATGACGTTTAAATAGGCGTCAGGCACAAAAGACTGGAGCGCTGACCGCCTATCTAAAAAAACGCGCTAGTTCCGGTCACGCAAGTAAATAGATTACCAGGAATAACTTGTGCAAAAGAGCAAGAAACAGTAGCAGGTATATTTTAAAAAGTGCGAGTCAATTTTAAAAACAGGCAGCGATAAAACACACAATTCCCAATGCGATAACTCCACACCCCCAGAGCGTCACTCCCTTCAAGTCAATGTCATGTATGTGAGAGGTGTTGAATAGTCGTGCTGTGAATGTAGGTATGGATGGAAGAAAGGCAGCACCAGTATGAGATTTTGAGATTCTGCTTGGAAGAGTACAAGTCCAAGGCTGGAGCTTGTGGGGCAGACATGCTTTGCCAGCTAGCTGCACCGGAGGGGGCTTATGACGTGCTTGTGTATATGATAGTTCCGAGAGATGAGCATGTACTTTGAAGTGTATGTGAGAGGGGTCATACTCGCACAAGTAGAGTTCATGCAGTCCATGTGGTTATCTTGAAATGTACATATGTGTAGATTATGTATATGTATGTGGGCAAAAACAGTAGCCAGAGTAAATATGAAGATGTGGAATGTATTTGCTGCAGCTTGCTGTCTGACAAATGGATGTTCATGACTCACTGTTTTAATGGCTACTTTGAGTACACTTTCATATGCAGGTCCTATTGGCATCACAGGACAAGTAGCCTCCACCTAGTGCCTTGTATGAGTTGTGTGCAGGCATATGTGGCGTGTTACCCTTTGTTGGTAGTTGTAGTCAGTTCTTGGCATTCATGCCCTCGGATACTGCCCCGGGATGGAGTTGGTGATTGCTTATATTGTAATGTCATGATGCCGGAACAATGGATAGCAGTCCATTGCGTAGAAGGCTACAGCCCCCTCAAGTGAAAAGTCAAGGATGAGTGTTGTTGTGCCACATGGGGTCAAACTACTCCAGAAACGCATTCCCACACTTCCCAGTAGACTACACACACATGGGTATTCATGGCATTCTGACTTTGAATGTCCAAGGTATGGGGGCACCAATGGAGTGTATTAATTGTGATGATATCTCTGGTTGTGCTGAAGACAACTCATTGCACTGTAAGCAAACTCACATGTGACACTAGAACAGTACACACAGTTCCATAAGTGTTAGCATTGTCAATTTTGTGGAGCCTATAATCTGGTTTGGCAAGGGTAGCCCTTGTGTGTGTCCACAAGGGCTCCCAGATTGCCCATTAAACACTGCCCTAGAGCCTGAGGGCAATATGTGTTTGTTGAAGATCTCCTTGACGTTTTCAAAGATTTTGAGACAGTGTTTCAGTGCCAAATGTGGACAAAGCAGACTTCATTCTGCACACATCCCTCATCCTTACAAGATGTACCCATTTCCCTTGGCTTGAGGGTGGCTATGCTGATTGTGTTTGTGAGCCACAGATGGAGCCACCCCCCTGGCATCCTCAGAATTGCTGGCAGCTTATCTTACACAATAGGCTGTGCACTAAAGCCTCCAACACATGTTGCTGGATCCTACGTCCTGAGACTCATGTGGGCTCCTACTACTATGCAGGACACAATCAGCACATTCAAAAAGGGATTATGATTTTGCAGCACACACTCTATCCTGAGGATGTACACATACAGATTGGGAGTGGTGTGCAGCGCCCCCAGTCCACACATGGTGACTGTATCCCACATTGTTGTTGGTCCATGCTTCTCTCCAAACCAAGAAGGATTCTTTTCCACAAATGTTTCAATGGCGACTGTGACACGACTAGGCCTGGGCAGTAAATTCCGTTCCGCTCGCGGAATTTGCGGAATTCAGGTAATTTTGCGT
Source organism: Triturus cristatus (assembly GCF_964204655.1). Taxonomy (NCBI): domain Eukaryota; kingdom Metazoa; phylum Chordata; class Amphibia; order Caudata; family Salamandridae; genus Triturus; species Triturus cristatus. Next base: position 458,076,205 of record NC_140590.1, on the reverse strand, counting down.
TCTACAATCAGCGGTTTCGTGGAATTTTTTGCTTGTTTGCACTTTTAAAATGCGTGTTCGCAAGATATTTTTCCCCGAGCACACAAACAGCATTCGTTAACAGGAAAAAAGTATTGCGAATGGGCGGAACAAGCAATTCCGCGTGTTCGCAGAACTTTTGCGTGCTCGCGGAGATTTTTTACCATTTCGCAGAGCTTTGCGTAGCGCGACTACGCAAATTCCGCCCACCCCTAGACACGACCACTTCTAGGTTGTTGTAGTGGAAGGCACAAAAATCAGTACTGAGTTGTTGGGTCTGTGGAGTAGTGTGTTGTCGGGGCAATATCCTCTGGGCTTCACTGTACACAAATGCATCGCATTGTCATACTTTTGTGAGTACATTGGAGTTCTGTTGCCCTGCAGTTTTTAGGTCTCGCGAGCCAAAGGCTTGAAGAGACATTTTATAACTCGGCTTTTCAAAGTGCTGCTGTGGCCTAAAGCTACAGTGCACGTGAACGTGCACGCGCGCAGCCGCCAATCACTGCTGCACGCGCACCACTCGCATGCTTGCCACACAGCGCTCCCGTCCAAGCGATCGCGATCACTTTCGCTTTGATCGCGATCGCTATTACTTTCGTTTTCGGCCACGCGGCCGAATGCTTGTTACCTAAGACACTGGTGCACCTAGAACACCACCCAACTCTGCTTTAAGCCACCACATCACTTCTCCTTCATCATGAAAATGAAGTGATAAGCGCAAAGGATATAACGCCACAAAACAAGCATTTACACTATACACCACTGACTACCAATTGCCCTTGTGAGAAATTAGACCTACAACGTACGGCTACCTTTTTACAAAATAACAGTGTGTGCCATAAGCGTCGCATTTAATTTTAATGCTTGTTACCTAAGACACTGGTGCACCTAGAACACCACCCAACTCTGCTTTAAGCCACCACATCACTTCTCCTTCATCATGAAAATGAAGTGATAAGCGCAAAGGATATAACGCCACAAAACAAGCATTTACACTATACACCACTGACTACCAATTGCCCTTGTGAGAAATTAGACCTACAACGTACGGCTACCTTTTTACAAAATAACAGTGTGTGCCAGAAGCGTCGCATTTAATTTTCTGCCGTGTTTGTTTGTGTTCCGTGGAGCTGTACTTGAAAAACGTCAACTTTAATCGGACAGCGGAAATCCAAAACAAGAAGCAATTCTTATCCGACCCGTCCTCCTAGCAAAGATGAGAATAACATCGAATCTGAAATCCGCGTGCTTAGTTTACAAAACATTTACCTAACCACGCACTCAAGGTCTGGCTGATAGCAGAAAACGAAAAGCGCGAGAAACGCCATACTCACACTTTAAAAGACCATAGTGGTTCTCCACCGTCTCACTCTTGCAGTGTACACCAATCAAAAGGCTTTCAAAGTGACGTACCTTGAGACGCGACCGGAAGTGCATTGGAGTCATGCATGTCGACAATCTCTCGGTTTTTTTTGTCGAATTGATGCAGCAATAGCGAAATCAAATGCATCCAGTGCAGAGGAAATGCTTATGGAGAAAGGTCCAATAGTGTAGCAAATTAGACGCTTGTTTGGAAGCGCCGTCAGCAGCATTGTATTCTGGGACATGTAGTTGTACATTTAAATTCACTCTCAAAATAAAACTTCACCGAAAGAACAGCACAGAGTGAAATAATTGCTGATGCTCGTAATATTTTGAATTCCAAATGTCTGCAAATTACACGGACTGTCCGTAATTTCAGCCTGATGCTAGTTGCAGGTTATTGATCTGATAACAGACAGCATTTGTCGGTAATTTCGAAACTGTTTACTTTTTACAGACTTCTGGTTTATTATGCAGCTGGCAGCTACGTCATGCAAGGATCAGAACTAGATTTCAGGGCAGCGTCAACGATTATTACGCAGTTACGAGAGTTTAAGCTATTGACATTGTAAATAACAATGCCTTTTCTTTTTGTTTTCTTTTTAAAAACCTAAATAAAAGGCATTGTTATTTACAATGCCAATAGCTTAAACTCGCGTAACTGCGAGACCTATTGCATTGCAAATGCTTGTTTAGTGTGTGTTGTGGTGGACTCATTCATTCACATTGTGATACATACATATGTGTGGTTGTGTCAATTCCTGTTCCACTGTCAAATGTGTGTTTCTCCTAGTATTTAGCAGGCTAAGTGTATCTATCTGATGATGACATTCCCTCATTGGTCAGAAACAACATGAAAAGGACCCATGGTCAGATTGGGATCACAATGATGCCTGGGGACTCTGAGAGTAATAGGCATACATTCCGTGATCATCGCTGTCATTGTAGCTTTTATCTCTCAAAGGAGGTTTTAAACAGGCACACTGCTGCTGATGAAGGGGGGTGGGGTAGTTTTGAATGGCCAAATGAGACTTGCCTCCCTGCAAGGCCCCTACATACAACGCAATCTCCCTGCACCTGCCATGCCCTGAAAGTCATGGGCAGGTGGGGGAGATGACACTGCTTTGTCATGTCTTTTAGGATAGTCCCAATATATATATCCCGGTTTACATACAATATTACATCCGCACAACTATAACTATTCTTAACAGGTGACCTTTTACCTAATAGCTTGCTCCTGTCTCTTTGACAACAGGCTCTTAGTGTTCGATCAGAATCTCTGTAACTGACGTACATAAACATGTCCCGAGGCACAGCAGATTTATTCTGTATAAGGGGCACCACTTTTTTCATCCTTGGCCAACAGCCAGCTGTGCATGATCACACTTGTTTAGAAAAGTATTGGTGCATGTTTTCAAGACATGTATGATTGTTTTCAAAACATCCATGGTAGTTTAAAAACATATCAATTCTAGGAAAAACCCTGGTGTGACCACTTTAGCATAAAAGACCCTTACTCCCCCCTACAAATCAGAGGAGAATTCCTTCCAAGCTGAGACGGGGGTTCTGCATGCTGAATCTTCGACATGCAGCGGTTTGACATCCATTGCGAGTTGTTACCCTCGAAGCAGAGACGGGGTCCTTCATTCCCAGCCATCAGGGGAGGGGGCTTGTTCATCCCTAAGGGTTTTTTGGCTACAGATACACATAGCTAAACACATATACACCTACACATCCAGGTTAGGCTAGGTACATTTAGGAACATTACTTAAGACTTGCATTTTAGGAATATGCAACTGTTTTTATCTGAACTGTTTCTGTTTCTCTTTATTAGCACTATGGTAGAAATGTATCTACTATTCATTATATTGGTACTAGCAATGTTTTTCGTAAGCTTCTGACTCCTGATTGTTGCAGCAAATATGTTTTACACAAGGCTGTTGCTGGACCAATAAATACTCATTGAAATTTCCTAATCGCCATTCTGTGTAATTTCTGAGAGAAAGCAAGCACGAGTGTCTGAGCAAAACATACTGTACTGTTTTCCACAGTCCCTGAGGAATCAGGGTTGCCATGTTCAGTGGTTGCCAGAGACTACCTACACCCATGTAGAATACAGGGGGGTGGTAGTGGCACTGTAGCGCTAGCTGGTCTAATGGCTGAAATATCCTGTGGGGGTGTCCGGAAGCGGTTGGGACACCAAGCCCTCAGTTTAGGTCATCCAAAATGCGCAGGTCCTGGGGGACTCCTAGGAACTACACGACATGGTGTCGCCAACGTTGGTTTGGGTCTGATATTGACAGTCATGCTTTGTCAGAAAGCCCTACTCACACCTTTTCAGAGATATCTGAATTGGGAAATCCGCCTCAGTTGAGCAGATATACTCTGTGTATTGGCTAAAGGTTTAGCAGGCTTGCAAGGATAAACGGTTCTGCACATTGTGCAAAACCCTACCTCTTAAACGTACTCTTCTCTTTTAAAAATGACTTTGCACGCGAGTAGCTCGGGGGAAGACAAAGTTGCAAACGCTCTTAACAGCACAGAGAACTGCAGACATGCAGTAACTATAAAATTATTAGGACACGGTGTACCCTTATCAGGTGAGTGTGTTAACTTTGTGATCGAGACACACGAGGTGTTCGGATCAGAGGTATTCTATTCTTGGGTTCAGTTCACACCTGCAGATCCGGTGACTAAATTGTTTCATGCATACATCGTAGTTGAACCACCAGATGAATACATTTCATATGAAGACACTGAAGTCCTGTTAACTTATCAGCAGCATAAAAGCTGGTTTAAAGGCGCCCTCTCACACACAACATCTTTCAAGAGACTCAGTCCGCTCAGCATAGAAGGAGCGACCTGGCCTGTCTTAGCGACACACAATCCACATCCCGAGATAGATAGACTACCAGTGGATGAAGTATGTAAAATAAACAAAGAAATAGTCAGGCTAAACAGACACATTGTCCACTTTGTCATGCAAACATTGACAGTCCAACCTGCGAGAAATGCTCCAGCTGGTTCACATCAGACCACACCTATAATTACCCCACAGACACTGAAATCAATAATAGGGACAATTCCTTCCAAACGGGATCAAATTCCGTTCTGGATAGCACAAAAGATTGCACAGTTGGAAGCAGTATTTCCCATACCAGAAAACATAGAATGCTAAAAATTTGCTTGCCAATGGGGATAGTTCCCTCGATTGAGGATTGTACCACTTGGGGAACAATCTTTGCTGCCTTTTACGTCAGAATACATGGTATTCCTTCCTTAGCAGTTGTTCCAGAAGTATGGAAACAAATACAGAATGAGTACAGGGCAAGACCTGCCCTGGACTTGGGAATAAAACTGATGGGTAATTTTGCCCAAGTCTCTGCAATCATGCTGAGCAATATAAAGGGGGAGGCAGCAGCAGTGGCCATACACAGCCACCTACGGTAAATAGCACCTAGATATAGTGAGCAAGAATTACCAAAAATGATTGAAGAAACCTATGCTAAATTAGGTAGAAATAATTTGGGAACAAAAGCAGGGAAGCCAAAAATGGCGGGTAGTCCCGACAATGACAACTCGAAGCAAGCACTCGCTTCTTTTAAAAAGAAATGGAAAAACAAAAATTGTAAAAATAATGATTAATAAAATAATTCACGATCAAGGGGTGGGTCTCCTTAGGAACCTTAGGAATCGTGATAACATTAGAAAGCCTGATAGGTATCAGGACACTGATACATGTTCCTTTAGTGCCTTCCAGGGTGTCGGGGTCCATCTAAAAACTCGGAGAGGGACGGGCAATCAAAACAAAAGACTGAAGATCGACCAAAGACAAAAGTGGGAAACACATTGAACTGCAGATTACATTATCAAACAGGAAGAGCAACATAAAGCAAAACCTCAATTCAAAAAGAAGAAAGTAGTTGGCTTAAAAATTAGACATGCCCAGGTTCCTGAGGACTCAGCTTCTGAACGGGGAATGGGCTCTGATGATGCTAGACAGCGTGGCAGAAGTAACAAAAGCTTGCCAGAACCTGAAGGATTTTCTGGCGACAGCAGTTTTGTATGAGCATATCGCAGTGGAAACACTTGATACCACAGTTAGTGTCCTGCATAGACTGTATGAAAATACACTTCAAATAGAGGGGTACATATCAAGGAAGGTTAAAGGTCTCTTTTGGGAGAAATTGACCTTTGGATATGACATACTGCTAGCAGAAAGGGATTGGCCGCCTGAGTTTGTGATGGATTGCCCTAAGGGGTAAAGCTTCATTTTGCCTGCTTTCTCCGGCCTCGTTATAGAATCTTTATAACATTCATACGGGAAGGAGTGGGCACTAGCGCTAGCTTCGGCATTATACTGCAATCATGTAGGGTGGGATGTGGAGTCCACCAACCACGACATCCCATTAAAATCTACTCCAAATCTACAGAGACAGTACCCTATAAAAAATGATGCAAAAAGACAGGTCAAAGAAATCTTAGACCAACTCGAATACCACGGTGTGATTGAGACTTGCACCTCCCGATTAATAATATTTTGTTTCCAGTCTAGTTTTAGATAAACACATGCACACGAACATTTGCAGTTAAGAATGCACACAGTGCTGTATTATTGAATAACATTGTGTGGAAGAAATACAAAACAACATTAGATATCGCGAGTGGATTCTTCTGCCAGAATATAGCTCCAGAAAGCAGATATTTGATAGCATTTTCTGCACTCTGCACTTTGCACTCAGCGAAATGTTTTGCTTTTGCCTAAAGGGTATAAGAACAGCCCGGGGCTATTCTTGGCAAGAATGTTAGAAATATTACAAGCTCGCGATGAAGAGGCTGTGTCCTATGTAGATGAGCATCTACCTAACGGACCATGAATTACTTGAACACTTGAGCAGGGTGAACAACATAATTGTGGGATTCGCCAACTTGGGCTACAAATTTAATTTCAACAAATCTAAAATTGCCCATCTCAATGTCCTGTTTTTGGGATATGAACTATCAAGTGAAGGCAAGAGCCTGGGAGCCAACCTTTTAGAAAAGTGTGCACTGCTCCAACCTCCCAAAAATCTAAAGGGTTTGCAATCCATTTTAGGATTTCTACATTTTGGCAGGACATACACTCTAGATTACGCAGAAAGAATAAAAGCTTTCTACAACTTAATCAGACCTGATTTCACACCACACCAGTGGACACCACAACACACAGATACTCTATGTTCAGTTCAGGCTGACATGATAGCATCTACACATTTACATACATGTGTGAATACCACTGACCTGGTGATTTAGGTCGTCCCGGGTTTTTCAGGGTATACTTTAATCCCTTTCAATGAAGGTGAGACAGTCCCAATTTCATGCAAATCACATTTGTACACAAGTGCTGAAATTCGATTTGCAGTAACTGAAAAAATACTGACAGCAGTACAGACTGCTGTTGTGAGAGAAAGAGCACTAGCGCAGGGAAACCGCATTATCATCGTAACCCCGGTACCAACTTGTAGAAGCTGTTACCAAAGCGAGCATCCCAAATGCGAAAGCTCTAAATCCGCGATGGATACAATGGGCTAATTCTCTCACTGCAACAGATGTAGATTACAGATACGATTCTACATTGAAAACACAAGCGTTCCTGCAGTACGAACAAGAATATCCTCTGCAGAATGAAATCTTGCCTCTAGAGAATTACGAGTACATAATTTACACTAATGATACTGCTCAGCCTGCCATAGGAAGTAAACAACAGTATAGCGCTGCATGTGCTATAATGAACGCTCGTATGCGGGGTGGTACGTTCCATCCCAACAATATGACTACGCAATCTCTAGGAGATTGTACAGCGCAGTTGGTGGAGCTGAAAGCCCTGATATTGGCACTACAGTATACGGATCGGGAATTCCCCACTCTGATAGTGTGCGATTTGTTTTACTGTGTGCAGTCGTACAATGAATATCTTCATTACCTGGGCCAGAATGGGTTTAGAGATTCCAAGGGTTACACAAGTGACAAAGCTGAAAGCATGCCTGCCACGGGCTCAAGTTATTCACACATTGAGTCATCAGCATGTTAGCATACACGTTGAAGTGAATTCACTGGCTTATGAAGCCACCACGGCGACAGTGCGAACTTCTGCTGTTTCTGCAATCATTTGTTTTAGCACGAGGCTAGACGGAGACATACTGATAGCTGTGAATGCCTCAAAGAACGGCTCTGCCATTCCAAAGGGCTTTCCATTAAAATATTCCTATAAATTAGATGAGTAAAACACACCGTATGATCAAATTCCAGGAGTAGGGGTTAGAGTTATACCAAACACTGATCGCAGATTAGGTTTAATACGAGCTGCACATGAGGGTCTGGGCTCTGCACACACAGGAGTCACTGCTACAGTTTTATTACTGAAGCAGCGAGTCTGGTTGCCAAGTTTGTCTAAACAAACAAAGGCTTATATCTTCAAGTGCGAAATCTGTCAGCAGATGATAGCTTCCACCGTAGCACGGCCACCACAAACACCATTACTCATTTCAGACAGACCTCTCGCATGTATCTACTTGGATCACTGCAGCCCAGTAAATTGAGACAGGGCTTACAAGTATATCTTGGTGACAGTCAATGCATGATCTAGATTTCTATGGGTTTGGCCTCAGCGATCGGCTGACACTCGAACTGTTATAAAGGATTTGAAAGTCTTTATCGGTACATACGCAATTGGCACGTTACATTCTGACTGTGGCCCTGCGTTTAGCTCTCTGGCTTACAAGGAAGCCATTAAAAGTATGGGCGTGGCCTTGCGATACTCCTCCCCCTACCATCCCGTGGGAAATTCGGTGGTGGAGAGGATAAACCGGGACCTGAAGCGATCCTTAACAGCAAGGGTATTAGGTGCGGGTGGTAGTTGGGTCAATCACCTATATGGGGTCCAGAGGGCACTGAATATCATGCCAAGAAAATCCTATGAGATCCTGTTTTGGACTAGTATATGGGTACCCGACCTCGATTGTGCCAGCACAGTGGCAGATGTAAAACCATTTGAGATGAATGATCGTTTGGCTGTTTCACAGGAACTCAATGAATACCAGGCATTACAAAGCAATGTCCAAGTAAAACGTACCACCACTGGGGAAGTGAAACCAGTTCTGGCAAGACCTGTCTGGGTCCCAAAAGTCGAGGACCTGGGCAGAGGAAAGATCGTGGACAAGAAGGAGTTTGTGCCATCGTACAGAACACCTGTACCTGTCCTGACGGTTCAAGGAACAAGAACAGTACTTCTACCGGCTCTTGCCAGCCGAAAAGAAAAAAGATTTGTCTCCATTGATCTGATCAAACCAAACCTACAGCAGGCCACATGGGGCCCTAGGTAGCCACAGATATCCTCTCGCTACTATAAAGGAAGTTCAGATGGAAAGACTAATAACGTTCCAAGACTCCTCTGCACAAGATGCAGGAGTAGCAAACAACAGAGTACGAATTACACCTGTTGAAACAGAACAACATCAAAATGAAACTGAAACGCAAATTGCAATTAGGCCCAATAATGAACTTTACATTAATATGTCTTCACAAGAAGCAACTGCCAGTTCTACAAACACTGCTGAGCTCCCAAAGATAGATCGAACTGCATCTGGCTACTTCATCAACTTCAATGACTTTTCTTTAGATCCATGTGAACATGAGCTAACGCCACCCGTTTCCTAGAAAGAAGGATTTCGACAATACTATCTCTGGCTGAAAAAGTCTTATTTTGTGTCCCCTTGGCTGCATCTTTGGTTTGCATTAGGGATCCTGTTCCTGTTAATTTGGATTGGCATATTAACTGTCTTTTTCCTACTACTGAATGGACATTACCTCCCACAACATTCTGCAGTACAACCTGTGAACTTGGTCTTGAAACCACATACCTCATCACACCATGAACAAAGAGACTTGTCCCTAGTAAACATTACAGCAGTTCCAGTACCCGATGGTATAGTTTGGGATAGAGTTTCATATGATGTATTTGGTCTTACTGAACATTTGAAAATTCCATACGTGTTCAAAATTTTAATGAATGATTTCCTTACCCCGAGTACACTCTCTGATTATTGGGACATTGAGACTATAAATATTATGCTTTCAGATTTAGAACAATCTGCTGCATTTTTTTACAGGGAATTGTATGAAGATATACCTGACTACGATAGTATGTTTTGTTACCAGCATTATGGTCATCACTTTTTGCATAGAGCAAGTGTTCCACGCACTGAAAACACCTAACATTAATGGGAACATTGCCTGACACCACCAAAAGGTAGTTCTGCCACATTCACCCAGAAACTTGCATACTTTTCAGGGTTCAATACATCAGACCCAATGTCATACTATTGTATAGACAGTTGGGAGATAAAAGGTGCTGAGTATATGAGCTTCGTATTTGTCAGCATCATATTCTTCGCAGATGCATTCATTTGCGTAAGCTTATAATAGTATGAAGTAATTCGAAGCTAGAAATTTAAAGAAGTAAATGAAAAGTGAAGCATATGTAATAATAAACATGGAGCATTCTATAGAAAACAACAGCTTTTGAGAATCATCATGTTATAAAGTATATATATATATATATATATTGATTCAGTGGTGTCCCAATGTTGACGCTGGCGCTCTCCTCTAGGGCGGTGCATCCTTTCCGACGGGGACAAGTCGGTTTAATATTCAACCAAAAACAATAGCGCTGCCTTACGCCGGCCGAATTTGTAATTTAAGGATGCACTCACTCGTGTATTGAAGTTTAAAGGCGCTTTATTTTCAAAGACGCTGCTTCACCCAACGTGTTTCACCTCTCCTGAGGCTTGATCACGCCTCAGGAGAGGTGAAACACGTTGGGTGAAGCAGCGTTTTTGAAAATAAAGCGCCTTTAAACTTCAATTCACGAGTGAGTGCATCCTTAAATTACAAATTCGGCCGTCGTAAGGCAGCGCTTTTGTTTTTGGTTGAATATATATATATATATATATATATATATATATATATAGCCCATTTATTTATAAAGCTGTGGGTTCTGGCCTTGTGAGCTCTTTTCAAACTATATTTGGTATATATATATATATTCACTGAAAAAAACAAAGGTTTCAGGGGCGTTATAGTTAGGAATTGGCATTTAAAAAAACCTTAGAAATTCACTAAAAAACCATAGGTTTCAGGGGCATTATAGTTAGCTGGACATTTCCCTCGTACAAAACCCTAGAAATTCCCCTGTTATAGTTAGTTCAGCTAACTATAACTCACGCCCCCGCAATGCACTGCTGATGACGTCACATATTACATCACTCATGAATTTCTAAGGTTTTTTAAATGCCAATTCCTAACTATAACGCCCCTGAAACCTTTGGTTTTTTCAGTGAATTTCAATGGTTTTTTAAATGCCAATTCCTAACTATAACGTGCATGAAACCTATGGTTTTTTCAGTGAATTTCAAAGCTTTTTTAAATGCTAATTCCTATCTAAAACTTATCTCTGAAGATATCATGTTTAATGATTTTGATTGGATTTCTATATTTTTCCAATTCAGTGTGTCATTTCATTAATTACATTTTTGTTAAAATACTTTTTTATCACCATTTTTAAATGTATTTTTTCAATTAATTCTTTTAAAAATTAAAAAATATTATTTGAACTTAATGGGTTTTTCAAACATATTTTTTTATATTTTTCAAAATATTTTTTTAACTACATGTGCAAAACTTTATTTTATATATTTTTTCAATGTTTTTGGATCCGCACACACTAAGCGCGCCGTTCTCGATCCCTACGCGATAGCATCTGCGCATGGTATGCGGCGGGTACGTGGTTAGTGCGCGATTTCAATGCGACCGGTACGCGACTCCTAGCCTATACGCGACACGTTCGATGCATGTAACGTGACGTTTACGCGCTTTCGCGATGCGTCCTCTGCGTCTATGACGCGGTTGGTGCGCGGATCCCGCGAATTATTTAACATTTAAAAAAACATATTTATGTATTGCATGTGAATATTAATTGAAGACAAACTCTAAACTAGTCTTAAAACTAATATATTTTGACATCTAATCCTATATTTTTCTTATTAATTCAATTTCGCGGATGCGCGCTGGGTGCGTGCTGCGTAAGCGCATGGTGCGCGGATCCCATGTGACCTGCAAAAAAAGAGATTTGATTGGTTCATTACACTTCCTGTTCTAACTACTGAAAGACCCCACCCATTTCAATCATTCTTCTTTGAGCTTCTTTGGAGAACCACCTCTTTGGAGAGAAGAACATTTTTTAGACTAAGTTTACACTTAGCTCTAATTTGTTTCAACCATAAATGGCTTCAGGGCAGCAGGCATCACCTGCATCACCTCAAACCTCTGAGGATGAATTTTTGCCGGAGTTACCACGCAAAGCACGTTTCTCTTCAGTGGTATGGAAATTTTTTACTTTTCCAGAGGGGCAGAATAAAACCAATGCCACCTTGGTCACATGCAAGATTTGTAAAAGAGTCCTATCGAGAGGGGATCCTAACAAGAAATACTCTTGCGGCACGGCAAGTATGATGAAGCACATGAGGACCTTTCATCCAAACAATCTTGCAAAAGAAGAGTGCCGACGGATGAGAAACACTCCTGCTCCTGCGCCATCCACCTCCATTTCAATTTTTAAAAGTGCTCTGCACTAAGTGCAATAAGACTTTGTGCTATGGCGAGCAGTCGATCGATCTGATCTGCCGCCGCCAAGAAAGTCATATTTGCTAGGTTTTTTTTTTTTATATAGTTCCCTGAAGTTCATTCTTTGGTTTCTCCTGTTTTTTTTTTTTGTTTTTTTTTTTAGAAAAATCAAAAAAAAATCACAAAATTGTTCAGAAAATCCCCAAAACAATATAAAAGAAGAAAGAAGGAAAAAAAAAGTTCTTGTAAGAACTAACTTTCCTGGTTTAAAAAAAGAGCTACATTTCTTTGTTAGTGTGTGAAAGTTTACATGAATGTATGTGTAGTACGTAATTGACTGAATGAATGCATTAGTAGCGTATGGTGAATGTATAAGTGCAGAACTATAAGGAAGTGCTGCAGCATCACACAGTAACCTCTTTAGCTGCAGTGTGCTGCAGTACTTCCGAAGCACAGGGATGCAACATATGTACATAAATATGTTGCAAATCTATGCTTCTGTCTGCACGGCTGCTTAAACTGCAGCCATGTGGTGACACAGGCACCCTTGCACAATAGTGCAAGGATATCTGTGTCATGTGCTGTTTGTTTTTCTACAGGAAGACACACCTTCCTGTACAAAAACAATGAGAAAATGCATTTTTGTCCTTCAATGTATGCTGAACATTTCAGCATGCATTGAAGATATAAAAATGTGGAGAAATTAAAATAATTCTCTTTGTTGTACTTTCCTACACCAATTGTAGAATGGTGCACCATTCACACACATATCGAGATCTATGATTTCTGATAAATCTAGACATGTGTCTTGTGCAATCATGCACAACAACACTTATAGAACACCCTTTCAACACAAAGTGGTCTAAATGATGAGGTGGTATTTACATGGAGTATAAAAAGTGCACAGAGTGCCTTTTCTTCTCTTTGTAAATATAAAAGAGTGTCTTGCACAATAACTATGTTCCAAAAAGGGACATATTTCCGTTTTTAAATTTCCTTGCGAATGATAAAAGTAAACACAGAGTTTTGTCTGCAAAGATGTTCAAAGTAGAATGATTGAAATGATTGTGGTCCTTCAACAGCTAAAAACGTGAAATATTATGAACCCCTCAAATCTCGTTTTTTGCAGCTCACTTGATATCTGATTATGGTCAGATTTCAAAACTACATAAACAGAGTGTTTTTAGAAACGTGTTTCAACTTTTTAGCTTCTTGCAGGCCTCTTCATTCTGCATATTGAAACTTAGTTAAACTTACCTTCACAGTAATAGGATTAAAAAATGGTATTCATTTTTTGCTGTTTTTCATTCAAATAAAAATTGTAAAAAATTGCTTATTTTAAAATTTAGATCTGTGAAAAAAAAAAATTATAACATATAATAATACATTTTTTACAACACAACATAATTTCCACAAAGTAATTTGTTTGCCTTTTTTGCTGTTCTCAGAATATATTGAATTTCACTAGAAATAGTGATTTCAATGGTACTCATCACTTAACAGCGGGCAAAAAAAAATCAGAAAGATTGTTAAAAAAAACCCAACATACTATTCTCAATAAAATACCAGAAAATACAAATCATACATATATGAAATGCTTACAGATTACAAAATGTTATAACTTTAACTTATAAAAACTGTAAATGTTGCCGCATTAAAATAATCACCGAATAAATGACCACCAAAAAGACCATAATTCAAAAATATACCTTTCCTTGAGGCCAAATGGTATTTTTGCACTTCTTCTTTATGTAAATTGTCCAATGGTAGTCCTATTAAATTATAATAATAAATTCCTCAGAGACTGAATTTTCTTCCTAAAACTTTGGCTTTAAAAATATTAGGTAGGAATTTTGTAATTCCCTAGGCAAACGTTGTTTGGAAACCAACTGGGCATCATTACAAAGTGTCCAGCCTTTGTCACATTTTAGATAGGCAGTATAATGTCCAGATGTGGTGGAAGGACCATCATGGAAAATTATTGCAATTGCTACAAAAGTCCTTCCTGATATTGATACTTGTGTTGCTACAAACTGCTTTATTAAAGTATCCAATTTTCTTCCATCAGCTGTACAACGTTGCATCATTAAAATTATGTATTTTCCATATTTTGTTAAGAATAATGTGGAAAACATTTCTGATTTACATTGGCTACACTCCATGTTTTGAATTGCACCTTTCACTAATTTATTGAAAGACACTGATTTACAGTCTGGTAATGTTAAATACAGAAATCTCTCAGTGTCTACATTGGTGCTACATGTATACATGCAATTTTCACAATAATGTTCCCATTTGTAAGAAAGGCCAAAAATATTTTCTATTTCTACACCTTCATTTTCAAAAATGGTAAGCATATACATTAAAAACTCCTGAGCATCTTGTTGGATATTTTGTGTAAATTGTGAGGAACCAGAACACACATGCAAAAGATTACGAACATCTGAAACAGATTGTATTTTACTTCTATCTGTTGTCAATTTTTCATAAACAGAATGCAACAGAGAACAAAATCTTTTTTCCCGATTCTGCATAATTTGTTCTTGCAAACCTTCAAGATGAAAAACAACATTGACCACTACATTAGCATAGCAGTTGACACCAGAACTATTTTCAAACTGATAACCAACAATCTCTTCAACAGTGTCCAATTTCTTTTTACCTGCAATCGCAACATTATCTTGTTCTTTTCCCTTCTTGACATCTTCAGTACAGATATTCTCTAACCTTCTTTTTCGACTAACCATACGCTTTTCAAATACAGGATATTGACCTAAATTTGGAGCATACACCCTTCTTAACCTATTATACTCTTTTACACAGTTTGCATCTGCAGTAACCTTGGTCTCATCAAAATCAATCAAAAACAAACCAGATAATGTTCTGACTCGCGACAAAGCAACATATGCCATACCCTCTTTAAATACAGTAGATCCAATGTTCACCAATGCACTGTCTACACTTAATCCTTGAGATTTATGAATAGTCACTGCATATGCCAGAGAAAATGGAAATTGTTTCCTACGGACATATACATTTTTAAAAAGCAAAAAACAAACTGAACAACGACCAATTTCTTTAACTTCATCAATCTGATCAAATTTAATTTTTAAAAATTCAATTCCTTCTTTTTTCTGATAATTCACAAAATCCACCACTTTACCCATTGCACCATTAACTAAAGCTTTCTCTACATCCAAATTACGCCTTAAAATTACCCGACAGTTTACACACACATACAGTGTCTTTTCCAAACCAGCAGTTTTAGATATTTTTTTTCTAAACAATCTAGTTTTGATCTCAACTTACCCGTCAAAATAATAGTGATTCCTTCATGTAGTATTTTATCGATGGCTTCAATTTTAAAAATGTCTTCATTTTCCAATTGTAATAATTCTTCGTTGAATATTGAACACTCACGCAGTGTCGGCATTAAGCAAATCACTGACTTATTTTTAGCAATTTCCACGTACACTTTTGCAGGAACTGCATTTTCATTTGGAAAGACATTGCAAAGTAATCGACTCTCCAAAGCTTCTTTCCTTTTTTTGAAAGAATTCCAATTCTTATATCTTGAAGAATACTTCCATAATCAGCATCATTTGCCTGTCGCATATTTGTTGTCAGTTCTTTGTATTCAAAATTACTCCAAATGTTCACATTACCAACACTGCCAAGAGACTTTCTGGTATCTTCATGTGCAAGTGTTTTAAATACCGGTTGTTCTTTTACCGGTGTCAGTTGCAGTAGATCTCCAAAAACTATGACGTGTTTTCCTCCAAATAACACGTCATACTCTGTTTTAAGAATGTGCTGCATTCTTAAATGCACAAAGGCAAGCATCAAGTTTGAAACCATGCTCACCTCATCAATAATGAGAAGTTTCATTTTCTTCAGCACTCTTGAAACTTCACAACAAGCTTCTCCAGATAGCTTGTGGTATTCCAATTTGTTCTCATGCTCTACTGGCAGCATTAGTAAATGATGTAAAGTAATTCCTTTAATGTTATGTGCTGCAAACCAAGTTGGAGCAGTGACAACACAAGACAAATGCGACTCAGTTGTTTTTTGCAGATAACTTGTAATTACTTTAATTAAGAAACTCTTTCCTGTTCCAGCTTGACCACTCACATACATTCGGATAGGTTGAAATGATGTACATGAGCACCCTTTCTTTTCATGAAGTAATCCATGGTCAATCTGCTCTTTTACTTGCTGATATATTTGTTTCTGTTCAACATTTAGTTGCTCTTCCAAGTTTCCTAACTGTATTGCATCTTCTTGTGCTTGATACATTGCTGTTTCCACCTCATTCATTGCAATCACTGCTTCATTTTCAACAATTGGTTGTCCTAGTGGATCTTGACTCAGTGCAGCAGAACTTTGACTGTCTTGAGAACTGTCTCTAGAAATCTCAGCTGCAATTGTAGCTTCTTGATCAATTTCATCATTCAACATTTTCACATAATTTGCGAAAGCACTGCATTGTATGTTATCTTTATCTTTACAAGCATTAAATAAATCTTCATAGCTGGGAAAATCTCCAAGTAATTCCAGTTCAGAACGCCATGGTTTGAACATTTACAAAAGGGCTAAATAGTAAAATTCCCTTTTGTCAGCAGTGTCGCAACTCAGTTTTCTGTGATTAATTAAATTTCCTTTCCTTTGTTTCACCAGACATCCTTCAGAACCAATCACTCCATATTTTCCGTCGTTGATGTTCTCTGTAATATTCTGTTTAAAAGTGTAGTTTTGCAGCACTTCATAGAGACACATGTTCTCAAGATGATGACTTCTCTTTGGATAGTATGTGTCCAACATATTGGTTTTCAAAATATCTGTACTTTCAGGGTCATTTTCTGCTAAATATTCAATTTCTTGAACAGATTTCTGTACCCGATTTCACATTCCTGCAAGACCTAGACTCACCCAAATGATTCTTCTACTTTTGCAATATAGACTTGCAGATGATAACTGATCTGAACATTCATATGCTCCAATTTCACGATGCGATAACATCTTCAAACTGAAACTGTATAATTTCTTACTTAGACTCTTCTCATGAGAAATCTCTTCTCACATTTCTTTCAATTCAGTCTTTTCTGATTTAGTAATGTAAGACGT
Organism: Triturus cristatus; assembly: GCF_964204655.1. NCBI lineage: Eukaryota > Metazoa > Chordata > Amphibia > Caudata > Salamandridae > Triturus > Triturus cristatus. Next base: position 458,059,042 of record NC_140590.1, on the reverse strand, counting down.
TACATATTGAGCAACAGCAATGGAATTGGCCGCAACATACTGAATATCCATGTTAGCGTTCCACATGGATAAAATAACTGGATTGAAGTCATTTATGTATTTCGATTCTTCGCTTCTTCTTAAGTTGTAGGTGTTTTTCAGAGACTTTCTTGTGATGGTATGTCGTACAGCTGACATAAAACTGTTCACTCTTCCTTTGGCTAATACAGGACGTGGAAATCCAAATCGACATTTGGTATAGAACTTATCCTTTGACTTGTACTTTCGTTGACAGTATTTTCCACACCTGTGACTTTGAAATCGTAAGACTTGTTGTTTTAAGATTTTCTCTTCTCTGCTATTTGGAAGAGCACATGTAGCATAATCTTCAATGAAAGACAAAACAGTTTCATCTGAATCTGTTCCAAATTTGGGGGCGTCCTTGACCCATACCAACAAATGTATGTGAGGAGCACCTCTTGCTTGATACTCCTTTCTCCAAAAGAAATCCACAACTTCTCCAAGAGGAGGATTTTTTTTATTGCAGCTGAAAGACATCATAGCTTCAAATCTATGATTGAAATATCTGCATACATTGACAGGATCCAAGGAGCACAATTCTCCAGGTGTCTTGTATTCAATATTTTTTATATTGGAATTTGCCTCTCGAAGAAATTTAAGTAAATCATCCCAAGCGTACTCAGCACAGCTTAGGGTAAGAAACCACGTAGGAGTTCCCAAGTTCCGTAGCATACATTTCAGTTCTCCATGTCGACGGTACCAATATTCATTAGTCCCACGCTGACATGCCATCAGATTAATCAAATGAGATTCTAAATGATCATCTCTCTGATGCACTTTATCCATAAAATCCTTTGCAGTTACATTTTGCAGATGCATTCCAGTTTTTAAAATGTGATTTACTGCATATGAAAGTCCAGACAAGTCACTTTCAAACAAAAGATGAAACATATAAGGGATACATTGTCGAAATCTTGGATCTTCTGCATATAATCTTGTTGTCCGATATTCAGATGCAGGAATCTGCACAGGACGTTCATCATATCGTCCACCTTTTCCTGTTGGAAACAACTGCGGGAAACAACGAGCTTCCAAGCTCTCTTCCCATACACTCATAGGACTTCCTGTTGCTTTTTTAATTTGAAACAACTCAATTGTATTCCCCATCACCTCTTTGGAATGAAGTGGATGTACACTGTAATGTTCATAGATCTCTTCACATCTGGACATGTCCACTTTTTCAATTTGTCCACTTAATGTTTCACTATCTTCTGCTAAATCTATTTCTTCTTCTCCAACAAACACATTTCTATAGTACTCATTATTTTTTATCAGATACAATGATACCTTTTGCACTTTTCTAACATCCACTAACTCTTGCTAGATTTTCTTATTCTTAGTAGGAACACCATTAACTAGAATGACTAGTGGCTCATTTTCTGCATGATCTACACCAATAGTTTCAACATTTTTCCTTAAATCTAATGGTAAATACACAACTCTTCCTTTCAATCCTCTTTGCAACTCTGATGGAGGTAATTTACTTGTTTTGGGCTCCATACGAACAATAGCCTGAAACGGGTGAACACATTGTATCAGAATAGACTCATACGTATTTAAATCAATCAGCTCTGGAGGAATAGCAACCAACTCTAGATTATTATGAACAGCTCTAGCAGGCATTTTATTCTCATCTAATTTATTATAACAATATTTGCAAATACGCTGCTCACATCCGAAAACAAAACAATCCTCTACCAACAAATAAGTTGCAAATTCCATCCACTTATCATTATCTTCTATTTCACTTTTTAAATACAGATTGACACCCCTAGTCTGATTTTTATAGTGATTTCGCCGACAACAAATACAAGAAACATTTGGTCTTTCACCTGAAATTACCTTAAACTTTGTAATTTCATCCTCAAATTATTCTGTAATTACAGGTTCTACATTGTCTTCAACATTTTGTTCTACTAATGTGTCAGTTTCTTCACTCTCTTGCTGAGGCCCAAAGTAACAAAACTCAATATCCTCACAAACCTGCTTCACATCTGAAACTGACCCACGTAAAAGAGCACTGTTCAACTCACTTAACTTTAGTGCTGGACTTTTTGCATAATACAACCTTCTCACTAACTTCCGCATTTGAGTATGATGAACTGCCAGCATTCTGAAATGGTATAAAACACTTTCACAAACTTTCCTAGAAAGACAAGCCAGAGAATGACCTTGCAAACCAGTATGTTTTCTCACTCTGCAAGGGTCTAGTCCTTGCAACAGCTTAATCTTTTGTTTTACACTTTTTTTAGTATAGACTCGTAAAAAACTACATAATTTTTCAATAGATTCCTGTCGTACACTACAAACACTACTGCAATCCCAAGTGTACACAGGGATTTTGGCACGTCTCCCTAAAACTTCATCAGCTATCACTTCTTCTGCATTTCTTTCAATCATTTTCTCTTTCTCGGACAGCCATCACTAACCTCATAACCTCTACCACTGGTGTCAACTGCATACAATAATTTTTCACTTAGTGAATAAGTCTCTTCATTAAAAAAAGGCTCTGAACTAGAACTGTGTTTCCATTCTCCCATAAAACATCACAACATTTTTGTTTATTAATAACTCTTTTCCTCCTACTTTTGGCCTTCATTACAAATATTGGTTTATCTAGTGATCGAATTCTGTTTAACAGTATAATAAACAGTTTCCTTTTTACTTCAAAAGCCTTTCCACAATGCTTTCAATATGCTTCTTCTTTTTATAAAATAAAGCTCTCTTTTTATATTTCTTCACATTTTTCAGCAAATTATGCACTACTCTCTTGTAAAATATTTTTTTGCGTAATTCCTTATACTGATTTTGTCTTCTTTTGCCATACTTCATCTCCTTTGACTGAACATTTGGGCTTTTCTACTTTTCCTCTTATTTTGATTTTTTTTCTTACTTAAAAAAATTTCTGAAGTTCCAGCATTCTCTACATTCTGTTTGCTCCTACAAACATTTTTAATATATTGCTTCGTGATCTTACCAGAATTTTTTTTCTTTTTAGCCACATTATCTTGTTCATTCAATACTTGTAGTTGATGTTTCTTCAAATAATCCTCCTGTCTCTGTTCTTTTCTTTTTCTGGCATAATTTCTCAATTTTAACGTTGAAAAACAGTATCTGCAAAAAAGAATCACAAATAAATGTATATTAATAACTTTCAAATTTACAGTATTCCATTATTGTACAAACACATTTTATTTAAAAACAGACTAAGAAACTATACCCTGAACCACAAGTGTGACGATGATTAAAACACTACATACATAGTGCACACTACTTTGAAGCAGTTCATGCCCTAAAGCCTACCTCACGTAGGGCCATATGTAGGTAGAATAACATTTACCGATTCATAAATACCGAATTTTACCGATTCGGTATTTATGAATCGGTAAATAGTATGTAGGTAATTAATCGGTAATCATTACCGATTCGGTAAATATCGGTATTTATGAATCGGTATTTACCGAATCGGTAATAATGCATCCCTTCCCATTGATTCCTATGGGCCTGGAGGCCCATAGGAATTAATGGGAAGCCAGTTACTATTACCGATTCGGTAAATACCGAATCGGTAATAGGGGAGGCATTATCATGGGTGGCAGGGTGTCACATTGACACCCTGTTGCACCCCTGATTCGTGCATGTGTGCACATGTGGCGCACATACATGCCCTAAGGGCATGTATGTCTGCCACATGGCACTTCACAAATTGCACAAAAATGCTTTTTTAAAGGTATTCGTCATTTACCATCAACTTGTAGTTGGTGGTAAATAACGAATCCAGACACCAATTATGCACTCACTTGAGTGCCCCCTACATAGCATTTCTGGATTCGGTATTTACCGAATTGGTATTTTACCGATTTCTTAAAATTCCGATTCGGTAAATACCGAATCCAGAAATCAGCCACCTACATCTCAAGTGCCTCAATACCGGTCGGTAACGGGATAATTACCGAATTTCGGCCGTTACCGACCGGTATTTGGCTTCCTACATATGGCCCTAAAAGACTACATGCTAAGTGACTGAATGATTACACTACTAAAAGAAGACACAATTGGTGAGTACCAGGGTGTTTGCTAGACGTATATGAATACTAACTGGGGAATTGAAGGTGCAAAAGACAACTGTGTAGCTGATTAGAGAACTGAATGCATACTGCATACGCATTTAAAGCAGTCCATGTGCTAAGGCCCGGCTCACTGCATGAGTACTTTGGTACTGACTGAATGATTAGACTACAGCAAGGAGACTGCCTGGATGAATTTATAAGTGGTTGGGTTTTCGCACAGGGAATGGATTAGTACTTGGTACTAAATGGGTCACTAGAAGAGTGCAAAGGGAGTGACAGGATGTTTGCTGCACTATATGGATACTGACTAGGGAATTGAAAGTGTAAAAGACAAGTCTGTAGGTGGTTAGAAAACTACATGCATAGTGCATAGGGGTTTGAAGCACTCCATGTGCTAAGGCCTGGCTCAGTGCATGAATACTTAGACAGTGACTGAATCATTACAGTACTGTAAACAGAGTGTATTAGTGAATTTATAAATGTTTGCGTTTTGGCACAGTGAATGGATTACTACATGGTGCTGAATGGGTCACTAGAAGACTGCAAAGGGACTGACAGGGTGTTTCCTAGAAGTGTATGGATACTGACTAGGGAATTGAAGGTGTGAAAACAACTGTATAGGTGGTTAGAGAACTACATGCATATTGCATAGACATTTGAAGCAGTCTATTTGGTAATGGTTGGTTCACAACATAAGTACTTAGAAACTTACTAAATCGTCAGACTACTTCTAGGACAGTGCCAGGGTAAAAATTTTAAATTTTCAGCTCTGGTGCAGTGAAGACAATACTACATGGTACTGCACTTTAGTGTCAAATCATGACTCATTTTATCAACACATAAGCAAAGACTGGCTTCTAATTAAGGGTGGGCGTAGTGGGCGTAGTGGGGCTACGTGAAGCAGCACGTAGTGTGCCCAAATCTACGCACACTACGCGCTTCGCGTAGCCCCACTACGCGCCACCCACCCACCCTACTTTTAAAAGATAAAATGAATTTGTAATAAAGCAAATTAAAGGCACTTACCTGACGCGCGGCGTCTCCCGGGGCTCCCTCTTCCTGTTTTTCAATTTTCCTGACAAATGCGCATGCGCGGACGCCCGCGCATGCGCATTTCTTGCGAGAAATGCGCATGCGCGGGCGTCCGCGCATGCGCATTTGTCAGGAAAATTGAAAAACAGGAAGAGGGAGCCCCGGGAGACGCCGCGCGTCAGGTAAGTGCCTAATTTGCTTTATTACACATTTATTTTAGCTTTTAAAATTACGGCGGGCGGGAGGCGGGTGGTGGGCGGCAGGCAGCTACGCTTCGCCCACGTAGTGTACGTAGGCGCTGCCTGCTTCGCCTACTTCGAAAACTGCGAAGCAGGCAGCGCTACGTACACTACGTGGGCGAAGCGTAGTGTCGCACCCAGGGTTACTTCTAATGCTACTAAAAGTTGACAACATGACAGGTTTTATAACAGTTATCTGTCAGCATACACAATCTAACCAAACGCTTCTCTCACAGTGGTTCCCAAATGCACACAGACTCACAGTGTGATTCTAGACAAGCACCACTATCCCTAGGAGTTTACCAAAACTCATTCACTACACTGGAAGTGGTAAGGGAACTGCACACAATCTACATATTTCACGACTACACTTTACTGTCAATACCTGACTCATTTAATGAAACCATAAACCATAACTGTCTTCTAATGCTACTAAAACTTCACAACATGACATGTTTTAAAATAGTTATCTGTCAGCAAATACACAATGTTACCAAACGGTTCTCTCACAGTGGTTCCCAAATGTACACAGACTCGCAGTGGGATTCTAGACAAGCACCACTATCCCTAGGAGTTTACCAAAACTCATTCACTACAGTGGAAGACATAAGGGAACTGCACACAATCTACATATTTCACGACTGCACTTTAGTGTCAATGCCTGACTCATTTAATCAACACATAAGTAAAGACTGGCTTCTAATGCTACTAAAACTTGAGAACATGACATGTTTTAAAACAGTTATCTGTCAGCAAATACACGATGTTACCGAACGCTTCTCTCACAGTGGTTCCCAAATGTACACAGACTCACAGTGTGATTCTAGACAAGCACCACTATCCCTAGGAGTTTACCAAAACTCATTCACTACACTGGAAGAGATAAGGGAACTGCACACAATCTACATATTTCACGACTGCACTTTAGTGTCAATGCCTGACTCATTTAATCAACACATAAGTAAAGACTGGCTTCTAATGCTACTAAAACTTGAGAACATGACATGTTTTAAAACAGTTATCTGTCAGCAAATACACGATGTTACAGAACGCTTCTCTCACAGTGGTTCCCAAATGTACACAGACTCACAGTGTGATTCTAGACAAGCACCACTATCCCTAGGAGTTTACCAAAACTCATTCACTACACTGGAAGTGGTAAGGGAACTGCACACAATCTACATATTTCACGACTACACTTTACTGTCAATACCTAACTCATTTAATGGAAGCATAAGCCATAACGGTCTTCTAATGCTACTAAAACTTGAGAACATGACATGTTTTAAAACAGTTATCTGTCAGCAAATACACAATGTTACCAAACGCTTCTCTCACAGTGGTTCCCAAATGTACACAGACTCACAGTGTGATTCTAGACAAGCACCACTATCCCTAGGAGTTTACCAAAACTCATTCACTACAGTGGAAGAGATAAGGGAACTGCACACAATCTACATATTTCACGACTGCACTTTAGTGTCAATGCCTGACTCATTTAATCAACGCATAAGCAAAGACTGGCTTCTAATGCTACTAAAACTTGAGAACATGACATGTTTTAAAACAGTTATCTGTCAGCAAATACATAATGTTACCAAACGCTTCTCTCACAGTGGTTCCCAAATGCACACAGACTCACAGTGTGATTCTAGACAAGCACCACTATCCCTAGGAGTTTACCAAAACTCATTCACTACACTGGAAGTGGTAAGAGAACTGCACACAATGTGCATATTTCAAAAGTGCACTTTAGTGTCAATGCCTGACTCATTTAATCAACGCATAAGCAAAGACTGGCTTCTAATGCTACTAAAACTTGACAACATGACAGGTTTTAAAAGAATTATCTGTCAGCAAATACACTATGTTACCAAATGTTTCTCTCACAGTGGTTCCCAAATGCACACAGACTCACAGTGTGATTCTAGACAAACAACACTATCCCTTGCACTATACCAAAACACATTTCTTCATCTACAAGGAGTATTACATTTTACTGCAGAAACCTAACTCATTTGACAAATTCATAAACAATGACTGGTTTCTAATTCTACCAAAATATAAAAACGGCATAGTTATCTGTCTACAAACACATGAAAAAAACAAATCCTTATCATAAAATGGTTTCTACATGCACACACACTGTCAATAACATTGTAGAGAAAAAAAAGTACTCCCTACACTTTAGCAGAAGAAATACATTAGTCTGATTAAAATAAAAATAGTCTACATACATCCCCTCACAATTAAATAACTCACCTTTCAAGTTGTTTTGTAGATTAAGAAGTATATCAGTCACACACACCAGATATTCTTATACAGAATCTCGGCACTGTGCACCTGTCAGCAGAACCTAAGAATGTCAAAGTTTCCCTCTCATTTTCCACACATATACATGTAAACATCAAATCACATTCCTTCCCACATAAATTCAAAAGCAAAACACATTTCTATTGGTTAAACATTTCAACCCTTTCCAAATTACATAAACTTCAACCCTTCCCCCAATCTGCCTTCTGCCCGTTATGATAGAAACAGGTCATGGAACACTGTACTGAGCACACAGGTCACAAGTTCAGCACACACAATGTTGCTAATCAAAACAGCAAGTGTGCTTGACTTCTCAACATATCAGCTTATCATATATAATGTTCCTTACAATCAGTTTTTGTTAACCAATAAGAATCATGCGTTTAAAAAACAGAAATATGCACCCTACCTTTCAGTGTAGAAGGTTGTCAAACAACCAATGATTTCTTGTCTTTTTTCAAAATTGCATCGTAGCCACCATTTTAGAAACATCTTACTTTCCAAACTGCCATTTCATTTTGAGAGACCATCTGAGTGAATCCAGACCTCCTTACAAGATGCTTACAGTGTGGATTGTGGGACACAGTTACATTTTCTGGAGCCAAAGGTATGCAGAAAACAAAGGCATTCACAAAGACCTAGGTTTGCCAAATGTAGACATTAAATGGATTGGACAGAGAGGGTTAAAGTGGCACCAATTGATGCCATTGGTGAAATCCTTCATGCAAATCCAACACCCTGACCTCATAATAGTGCACTGTGGTGGCAATGACCTAGGCACTTTGACTGGGGTAGGTCTGGAAATGCTTATGAAGGACACCTTTGCACAACTGATTTCACTTTTCCCTAAAACTGCCTTTGTGTACTCTAACATATGCCAAAGGCAGAAATGGAACTGGTCCGATCATTTTTGTCCACAGATTGAGAAAGCTAGGAAACATGTGAATAAATCTGTTTCGGCTTTTCTCCGAGACTACAGAATGGGGTCCATTTACAATAACAATCTGCGCTTTCATATGCAAGAGATGTATAGGAGAGATGGAGTACACTTTACTGATGAAGGAAACAGAGCCTTCCTCAACAACTTTAGACTCTGTATAGGTACTTACTTATAAGTACCAAAAACTCTCAATGAACACAACAGCTCTTTTTAGAGCCACTCAAGAACAAAACACTTAAGCTGAATCTTTATCTCCCAACAATTTCATTTTTTTCCCCTTGGATCCGTGAACCCACCGCGAGAGGATCCGTGCATCCAACGCGATAGGATGGGCGCACCGTGCGCGCATTTCGCCGTTTTTTTTTTTTTAAAAAGGGAGGGCCCCAGGGGGGCCTTCTGGGACCCCCTAAGCACCTCTAGAGGGTCAGAGTATTTCCACTGTGCCCCCTTTACATGTTTTACACACTTATTCCCCTTACTTAATCAGCCTCGCTTCTACCGAGGCAGAACATGGCCGCCAACAGTTCCTGGTTTCGAATGTAGAGAGACACTCGACAGCCAATTAGCATTCAGCGCGCGATCGGGTGGGTGCGCGCTCGGTTCGGGGAGGGTGCGCTTACGGTGCGGGTACGGTCCGCGGATCCTCCGCGGCCATAGATATCACTAACTTTTTTACCCTAATTTTCTCAGGAATTACTGAACAGATTCACACCATATATGCAAAAGGCACAAGTCCGAACTGAGGACTACCTCTTTGCCAAATTTGGTGTCATTCCGTTCAGCGGTTCGGGCTGTAGCTGCGACAACAGATCCTATGGGAAATTGCATGGGGAAAATGCGTTTTGGGACCCCCCTTTTTTCTCGGCCCCCGCTTAACGAATCACCGCGAAACTTTCAGGGTAGGAGCGGAGCAGAGCTGGCCAAAAGTTTGGAAAATTTTGCGAAGATTCGTTAATCGGCGCCAAAGATATTCCCAATAGAATGTTGCGGATTTCCTATGGAAAATAGGTCCTAACTAGAACTATCTACTGGCGACCGAAGGGAAGATAATATATATATATATATATATATATATATATATATATATATATATATATATATATATATATATATATATATATATATATATATATACACACACACATATTATCTACTGGCGGTCGCCAGTAGATAGTTATAGTTAGGACCACGTTTCCATAGGAAATCCGCAACATTCTATTTTGAATAACTTTGGCGCCGGTTGACGAATCCTCGCGAATTTTTCAAAATAGGTGGGGCGCTACGCTCCGCTCCTACCCTGAAAGTCTCGGGGGGATTCGTCAAGCGGGGGCTGAGATAAAAGGGGGGTCCCAAAACGCATTTTTCCCATGCATTTTTCCATAGGACCTTTAGACATAGCTACAGCCCGAACGGCTGAACAGAATTACTTGAAATTTGGCAGAGAGGTAGTCCTCAGGTCAAGGAAGTGCCTTTTGTAGGTTTGGTGTAAATCTGTTCAGTAGATTCTGAGAAAATAGCCTTTAAATCAATATATATATCTGAGCCAGCTTACGGTGCGCTTACCGTACGCGTACGGTGACGTGCGCGAGCGCGATTCTGATTGGCCCTTAGATCTTAGTAAACATTCGAATCGGTCGAAACCAGGAAGCGGCGGCCGCCATTTTCTCTCTCGCACTCTGACAGGGGGTTGAAAAACAAAGCCCCAAAACATGTAAAGGGGCTGTTTAGACAGCTCCCAAGCACCTAGCCATGTCCAGGGAGTCCCCAACGATCCCCCAAGGGAAAAAAGGCAATTTTAATTTTTTCAAAAATTTCGCCGATTACGCTTACCGTACGCGTACGGTAATATATTAAAAAAAAAAAAAAAAAAAAAATCCACATTCTCCCCACCCCGTGTGCAAAAGGAGCCAGAAGGGCACCTTTTGTGCATGGCTTAATAGAGATAAACCTAACACATATTTTACCTATCACAGCGATGCTCATCATATTTCCTCCATGTGCGCACGGTGCGCGAAGCGCATCGTGCGTTCATGGCCCATGTAGCGTAACGTGGGCACGCGGTGCGCGAAGTGCACTGCGTGCTCACTGTGCGTGCACGGTGCGCAAAGCGCACCGTGCGCGCACGGAACGAACTGCGTTAAGTGGGCGCGCACGCTACAAATGGCGTAAAGTAACTTAGCATTTAAAAAACCGTACAAATTCACTGAAAAAACCATAGGTTTCACACACGTTATAGTTAGGAATTAGCATTTAAAAAACCTTGCAAATTCACTGAAAAAACCATAGGTTTCACACATGTTATAGTTAGCTGGACATTTTACTGATAAAAAACCAATGAAATTCCCCCGTTATAGTTAATGTAGGCAACTATAACTCACACGACCGTAATCCTCTGCTGATGACATATGTGTCTTTATGAAAAAAAAATATTTGTAATATATGTATAGCTAGAATTTAATGGAAGAAGACATGGGCAAATAAGTGTCTAAATACAGTATTAGCATCAGCAGAGGATTACGGTCGCGTGAGTTATAGTTGCCTACAGTAACTATAACGGGGGAATTTCATTGGTTTTTTATCAGTAAAATGTCCAGCTAACTATAACATGTGTGAAACCTATGGTTTTTTCAGTGAATATATATATATATATATATATGAGAAAAGCAAACTCTCAGTACTTCCATGCAGGCGAAATGAGAGAAGCGGACCCAATGGCTCAGGCAGGTAGATGTTTTATTCCTTAAACCTTTCCCTCTGTTGATGCGTTTCGAGCACACTGTGCCCTTGATCACACAAAGATTACAGCGTCTGCAATTATTTTTAAATTGCTTGGTGTCCAACCCCCCTGTGGGTCACATGTTCACCTGAGTTGCCATAGAGAAAATACTTAATTTGTGCATTGCAATGTGTTTCTGATTTCACAACCTTATACAATGATTGTAACATTTGTATTTTCAAACAGCGTAAATGCGTGAAGTTGGAAAGTGGCAAATGCAATGAGTTACAGATGTATAAATATATAAATACTTAAATATGTATACAGTTGCACGTTTCATAAAATTTAAAAACATTGCGTAACTCAAGTTCCCAACTTTTTTGTGGATAAAATATTGGGAACCTGATACATAAATATATATACTCTTAATAAATATGTAAACAGATAATTGTGCAAAATAAAGCCATCTGTGCAAAATTTAGCTATCTGTGCAAATTTCTGCAAATGAGGGTCATGGATATATTCAATCAATCCACCTAGGAACCTGTCACATATTCAATATCTGCAGAACAATTTTATAAACTGCAAAAATGCATAACTAAGAGTTTTCATTTGCCTTTATCTCCAACCCTAGTCCACGAGCATATATTATACCTTTGGCGTCGTTTGACGAATCTTTATGAAATTTTCTAAAAAGTTTCTCTTTTTTGATCAGCTCCTATCTTGAAAGTTTGGGGGGGGCTGAGAAAAAAGGGGGTCCCAAAACGTGTTTTCTCAATGCATTTTCCATAGAAACTTTAGACAGGACCACAGGTTAAACTGCTGAACGGAATTATGCCAAATTTGGCAGGGAGAAAGGTCTTGGTCCAGAAAGCACGCTTTTGTTGAAATGGTGTAAATCCGTTCAGTAGTTTATGATATATTAAAGGAAAAAAATATATATATATCTGGGCGGAACCTAACTCCTGAGCACAAGCTTGCCTCTGATTGGTTGTTAACTCTTCAAACCAGGAAGTGTCCTCTGATTGGCTGCTAACACTTCCAATCAGGAAGTGTTAGCAGCCATCTTGTGCCTCACATCGAGTGAAAATATAAAACAAAGATGCCGGGGACAATTTAATACACCGGAGCTCTGTCTGTGCGAAATACCCCTTTCACGCTCCCTCTGCCCACATCACCAGCTCGCAGCTATGCCTTTAGAAGGCAGTCCGTGGGCTCGCAGCTCTCTACCTTTGTGAGCTAGTACACTGCTGTACCTCTTTGCGAGCGGACGCGCCTAATTTGGCAGGGAGTAAGGTCGTGGTCCAGAATACACGCTTTTGTTTATACCCCTTTCACGCTTCCTCTGCCCACATCACCAGTGTAATGACAAATCTTAGATCTCCCCTGGAACAAGGTATGTACCGTCACTTTCCCAGGGAGAGAATATCAGTTCCAAACTTATGGAATATAACATATGCACAGCACTTCCTAAGGTGGGTAAACTTTCAACACTCCCCAAAGGCAAGGCAAGAAAACAATAGAACATATGAGTCTCCTCTAGACCAAGGTATCACACACAACACTTCTCTAGAGCGAGATTTACTTTGTACATCACTTGCCAGGAATAGAACAATTTCCTACAACACAATTACCTGCTAGAAGGGAATTCACCCATCCTTCTACAACAGAATACTTGGCCAAGAAGAGTCCACACCTCCTGCTACAAGGAAAAGACGAATTGGTATATCTGGGATGTATTTATTAGTAAATAGCACCACACAGTAAGCCAAATGCACCAATCATAGCAGACTCTAACATATCAATTGTATGATTGAAACACAATCAAGGCAAACATATATGTAGAAATATATATGTATGGATATAAGAATCAGAAAATAAGAAGGAAAGGAGAGAATCAGTAAAGAATCAAGAGACAGTTAGTAGCAGAGACACCTCACCTAATGCTCCATCATTTCACCCCACTTTGCTCAAGGGGAGTCCATTGCTTGAACCGGGCGAAAGCTCAGAGGTGACACCACTTTTCCGTGACAACACGTCTGCTCCACGGAGTGAACTTCCACCAGGCCAATGTAGGCTCCCCTTTTTAATACAAATCCAAACACAGCGAAGCTTCTAGCAAGCCTCGCCCCTTCGTTCTCATGAGAGCCGTACCAGCCTGCTCCAAGGTCACAGCAACGGTTGATCAGGCCTTTGCTATGGCTACGAGTCAAACCATGTACATTCCTCTGATAAGAACCAGCTCTCTCTAATCAGAAAAATGCGAAAAACAGGAAAAAGAGCAGAACATGCAGGCACAGAAAATGGCTTCAGTATGAAAATGGAGTTAGTTAAGCCATGCACACAGAAAGGCCCAAAGCAAAGCAAGATGACATGAGAACATGTCAAAGGCAAAAGTTAGCACTACCATAAAGCAAGGTAAAGTCAGAAATCAGAATGACATTAGACCACGTCAAAGCCAATAGGTCAAAGTCATAATTCACCTAAACCAAATAACATTATACACTTAATCCCTCAGTATACAACATTGAGCACATGTGTGCACCACCACCCACAACACTGCACCTCAACATCCCATACCTTCTATTCTTGGAAAGACTATTCCATTAAAAGACAGAAGAAAAGCAGGCATATGCAAACCCATCCTACATTAAGGCTAAGGTAACATAACACACTTAAGTCAGTACAAAATGGTGGTTGTTGAGGGTCATCATAGGGTGTCAGACCACAAAAGTGGCTCATTCACCACACACCAGCTCACAGCTATGCCTTTAGAAGGGAGTCCGTCGGCTCGCAGCTCTCTACCTTTGCGAGCTAGTACGCTGCTGTGCCTCTTTGCAAGCGGATGCGCCACATTTGGCAGGGAGAAAGGTCATGGTCCAGAAAGCATGCTTTTGTTTAAATGGGGTAAATCCGTTCAGTAGTTTTTGAGAAATATCATATTGTACAGATATTATTTAAGAATTCTGACATCTGATTGTTTGAGGCGTTACAAGCACGAGCTTGTGGCTAATTGGCTGCGAACTGTTGAGACTAGGAAGTGTTGGCAGACATTTTGTGATTCAGTCTGTCAGCTCGTATCTCTCCGTAGTACTACCTCTGCGAGGCAACACTGAAAATATACCGGAGCTCTGTCTGTGTCAGATTCCCGTTTCATGCTCCCACTCCCCATATCACCACTTTGCAGCTATGCCTTTAGAGGCCAGTCCATCGTCTCGCAGCTCTCTACCTTTGCGAGCTAGTATGCTGCTGTGCCTCTACCTCTGTGAGCTAGTACGCTGCTGTTCTCCCTCTGCGAGTCAAGCCCATGGGCCGCAGCTTTCCCTCTGTGAGCCTGGGTGCAAACTGTTGATAAGTCACACTATATGAGCATTGAAAAGCCATTTTGTGACTCAGTCCGTCAGCTCGCATCTGTCGAAGGCAACTCTGAAAACATACCGGAGCTCTGTCTGTGCGAGATACCCCTTTCATGCTGCCTCTCCCCTCATCAGCAGGTAACGCACCCTCTTCCCACATCACCAGCATACCCCCAACAACCTTCTTGGGCCAGCAAGTCTCCCTCTGCGAACCACCAGTCCGCTCGCAGCTCTTCAGGTGCGACTTCTTGGGCCCACAGTTGTATCTGTGAAGCCAAAACTGGAAATATATCTCAGGTCTCTCTCTGCGAGATAACCCCTTCACGCTCCCTCTCCCCACATCACTGTTCCTCAGCTATCCCTTTGGAAGCCGACGGCCTGCACCTTTCCCTATACCTGTCAGCCCGCAGCTGTTCCTCTGCGAGCTGATGGGCCGCGGCTCTCCCTCTACAAGCCAGCCAGTCGGCTAGCAGCTCTTCATCTACGAGCCAGCCCGCCGGCTCGCAAGTCTCTGAGAACAGATGCAATAGAGCCAACGATCATGCAGGTCAGACACCCAACACTGCTCCGACACCCCCCAGCAGCAGTTCCTTGTCCGCCATCCCCCCTTACCCCCACCCCCCACAAACAAATGTGACAATCACGTTAGGGAATCTGGAACGTAAAAAATTGGCTAATGTCGTACAATTATCAATAGGAAGATGCTTGTGAGGTTGGACAAATAAGAATCTTAATCATGTATGGATTTACATATAAAACATTTTATTTAAACAAAATAACAAAATAAAAGTAGGTACATGTATGGCGTGTCATCCCTTGACAATTTGTGAATCACAGCCTACAAGACAAAAAGAAAGCTAAGATGGTGCGTCATGCGTCCAGCAAAGGAGAGAGAGAGAAATAGAGAAAGAGTGAGAGAGAGGAAGAGAGAGAGAAAGAATGAAAGAGTGAGAGAGAGAGGAAGACAGAGAAAGAGAGAAAGAGTGAGAGAGAGAAAGAGAGAAAGAGTGAGATACAAGGAAGAGAGAAAGAGAGAAACAGTGTGAGAGAGAGGAAGAGAGAGAAAGAAACAATGAGAGAGAGAGAGGAAGAGACAGAGAAAGAGAGAAAGTGTGAGAGAGAGAAAGGAAGAGATAGAGAATAAGAGAGAGAAAGCGTGTGAGTGACAGAAAGGAAGAGATGGAGAGGGAGAGGGAGTGTTGACACTATGGAGAAAATCTTCACAGCTCACCTTTCTGCCACCGGTGTGTTTCTAACCATGTGCCGGAATATAATGCAGCCCTCACATTTAGTCATCTGAAACGTAGTATAGAAACAGTGATGGCAGAGTACATACAACTGCACACGCGTAATTGTCTGTTTATCCCCTGCGCACTCAGGCTGCTACACCCCATCGACTCCCGTCACCCAGAGGTGTCTGTCCGGCCTGCACACTCAGGCTGTTGCACACCATCGACTCCTGCCACCCAGAGGTGTCTGCCTGCGTCTGCGCACCAAGGCTGATGTACCCCATCCACTCCCACTGCCCAGAGGTGTCTGCCCGCTGCTGTGCACCCAGGCTGCTGCACCCCATCCACTCTTAGTGCCCAAAGGTGACTTTCTGTTCCTGCGCATCCAGGCTGCTGCACCCCATCCACTCCCAGTGCCCGGAGGTGTCTGTCCACTCTATTGCACCCAGGCTCCTCCACACTATCCACTCCCACCGCCCAAAGGCGACTGCCCACTGCTGCGGAAACAAACCTCTCTGCTCACCTTCTGCCACCGGCATGTGTGTAAGAGGGTGCACCACATGCCAAAGCAACCTTCTCAGGCATTGCGTACATGCTGTACAGCAGAGCTCACAATTCAAACTGGGTGTTGATTGTCATGATGGCCATGCATCATCGCAGGCTGCACATGCGTTCAGCTCTGGTGTTACTGAGTGGTGGGAGTTTTGTGTTCGGGGGACGTCAATCCGTGAATCACAGCCTGTTAGACAAAAAGCAAGATAAGATTGTGCGTCATGCGTCCATCAAAGGAGAGAGAGAGACAGAAAGCATGTGAGAGAGAAAGAGAGAGAGAGAGAAAGAAAGAGTGAGAGGAAGAGAGAGAGAAAAAGACAGAAAGAGTGAGAGGAAGACAGAGAAAGAAAAACAGTGAGAGTGAGAGGAAGAGAGAGAGAAAAAGAAAGAAAGAGTGAGAGGAAGACAGAGAGAAAGAAAGAGTGAGAGAGATGAAGAGAGAGAGAAACAGTGAGAGAGAGGAAGAGAAAGAGAAAGAGAGAAAGAGTGTGAGAAAAAGGAAGAGAGCAACAGAGGAAGAGTGAGAGAGAGAGAGAGAGAGAAAGAGAGAGAAAGAGTGAGAGAGAGAGGAAGAGAGAGAGAGAAAGAGAGAAAGAGTGGGAGAGAGTGGGAGAGAGAGAAAAAGAGTGTGAGGGAGAGAAAGGAAGAAATGAGGAGGGACAGTGAGTGCCCACACTGTGGACAAAACCCTCACAGCTCACCTTTACTCCATCGCTGTGTCTCCAACCACGTGCCGGGACCTAGTGGAGCCCTCAAGCTCCCACATCTGAAACATACTACAGAATCAGGAATGCAGAGTACATACCACTGCGCATGCCTAAATCGCTGTCCCGCCATTGTGCTTCCAGGCTGCTGCACATCATCCACTTCCACTACCCAGAGATGTCTGCCTGCCGCTGTGTACCCAGGGTGCTGCACCCCATCCACTCCCACCGCCCAGTGGTGTCTGCCTGCCCCTATGCACCCAGGCCTCACTGCTCACCTTTTTGCGGACAGAGCACCCTCCACATCATGCAGCCCCACTCCGCAGGCCACCAGGTCTCACATTTGGTGCTGCGTCTTGATTTTACCATGGCAGAGGACATACCAGTGCACCCACCATCATCGCAGGTTGCACACCCCCTCAGCCCTTGCGGTGCCACTAACTCAGTGACTAGTGAGGGCACACATGTGGCGGTAGGCCCCTGCTGTTCGATGGCTCTGGCCTATGCTGCGGTCCAGTAGGGCACACAAAACATGAGCTTTCAGACCACCAGGATGGGGCATCATCGCAGGCAGCACACCCGCTCAGCACTTACAATGCCCCTACCTCAGTGGACCAAAATTCACCATCCTGTGGCGGTGTGCCTGTGCTGGCCGCAGTGCATCCAGTGCACCAAGTCTAAAATGGAAATGACATGGAGCACGTGCGTCC
The DNA here is from genome assembly GCF_964204655.1 of Triturus cristatus. Classification (NCBI taxonomy): domain Eukaryota; kingdom Metazoa; phylum Chordata; class Amphibia; order Caudata; family Salamandridae; genus Triturus; species Triturus cristatus. Next base: position 458,041,121 of record NC_140590.1, on the reverse strand, counting down.
GGTCATTTTTATTGGCAGTGTCACGTGTCCTGTGATGCCTGTGCTTGATGGGTGTGGTGTGGGTGTAAACCAGCCGTCAGGGAGTGGCTGTGGTGTACTGAGAACTAGACCTGTGAGCAGCAGATCACTACAATGAAAAGCTGGGCCATGTAGCGTTGTTGTCCCTCCCCGTATGTGTAAACGGATTGGGCTGGCCTGGCGTATGCCAGTCCTGCATTAGGCTGTGAACAATGACTCCGGAGCTCTGGGCGTGGTTCCGTCCTCGTCTGTATGAGGAATCAATTGATGCGGGTGTCCCTGTTGTAGTGGTGACGCCACCCGGGACTCAAGCGCCAATGTGTCACCCTGTACTCTTGGTATTATGTGCATTATTGTTGGTGGGTGACTTGTGTTCTTCACACAAGTTTTGTGCCACATCTCACTACATTCAGCTATTATGTGGCTGAGGGGCAATGCCGTTTTTGGAAGGTCCGCTATCCTGTTGTGCGCTGCCTCAGTGGTGGTGGTGGGGTGGTCCGGGGGAGGTCCTGAGGGTGGTGGCAGTGGGTTATGTGGCCTTCTTGGGTGTCGGAGGTGCATGAACAGTAGCTCTCTGACATGTGTTGGTCTTCAGATGTGATTCAGGGCTGGGCTCCCTTTCACACTGTAGGTAGTCGTCCTACTTTACACCATTCCTACTGCTAACGCAGCTTATCGCCTGTTTTTGGAATGCACCGCAGATTTGGCTGCTTGTTGAAAATATCGGGAAGTGGTGTTTTCGTGTTATTTTTGTAGAGGACCACCTACTCCGCATGTTATTTGCATTAGTTGTTGCTCTCATTAGTGGCAATTTTTTTGTCCGGGAGCTATTGCTGGAAAACTGGCGATATCGGCTGTTTTCACCAGGTTGAAAATGAAATGATAATTTAAAATCACTGAAAAAACTATAGGTTTAATGAACATTATAATTAAAAATTAACATTTAAAACCCTTTGAAATTCACTGAAAAAAACATAGGTTTTACAGACGTTATAGTTAGAAATTAGCATTTACAAAATCTTTGAAATTCACTGAAAAAACCATAGGTTTCAGGTACATTATAGTTAGTTGGTCATTTCACTCATACAAAAACAGAGAAATTTGAATGTTATAGTTAGTAGAGCTAACTATAACTCACGCCCCCGCAATGCACTGCTGATGACGTCACATATTACATCACTCATGATATGGTCAGTGACATCACTGATGACATCTTGAATGACATCACTGATGACATCACTGATGACATCATCCAGTGAATGAGTGTTTCTGTAAAGTTTAAATATATTTTATATATGTTAATGCCAAGGTGTATTGAAGAATGAGTTGGTGTATAAGTGTGTGGGTGGAGCATTTAATACGTGTGTGACTGACTGTATAAGTTATTGATTAAATGTGTCTTACGGAATGCATGGGTTAGTGACTAAACTGTGTGAATGTCTGTATCAGTCTCTCAGTTGTTGTGTAAGCTGCTGCATGGGTTGATGAGTAGGTAGTTATAGTTAGGACCTCATTTCTATTCAAAAAAGCGTTTTTTGTTTTCTCAATAACTTTGGCGTTGTTTGACAAATCTTCGCAAAATTTTCAAAACTAGTGGGGCGCTCCGGTAAGCTCCTGTCTTGAAAGTTTTGGAGTGATTCATCAAGCGGGGGCCGAGAAAAAAAGAGGGTCCCAAAACACATTTCCAACATGTAATTTTCCATCGGAAACTTTAGACAAAGCTACAGCCCGAACTACTGAACAGAATTACACCAAATTTGACAAAAAGGTAGGTCTTGGTATAGAAAGAGCCCTTTTTGTTAAATGGTGTAAATCCATTCAATAGTTCCTGAGAAATTTAAAAAAGAAAAAGTTTCGATTTCTGAGCACCGAACCCTCCCGAGCATGAGCTCGATTCTGATTGGCTGCCAACACTCCAAACCAGGAAGTGTTGGCAGCCATCTTGTGACTCGGTAACCGAGTCACAAGAAAAAGTGGAAAAAGGGTCGAAAAACAAGAAAAGGGGGAAGGGTAGAAACACCCTGACCCCCTAGGCCTGCAAAGGGGGTCCCACAAGGACCTTCAGGGCCCAAAAAAGCATTTCTTTTTTAAAACGGCAAAATTCGTGTTGGGGCTATGTAAATTATATGCGGCAGGGCACGCCGCCCTCCCGCAGCTTGGGGACTGCCACCTCCCCGGGGCTTGTTTTTTAATCTGTGGGGGGTCCAAGCCCTGGGGACTGCCCCCCCGGGCTTTTCTTAAATATGCGTGGGTGGGCACACAGCCCCCCGCACCCCGGGGACTGCCACCTCCCTAGGGCTTGAACCTAAAAAAAAATAGTGTGGGGGCCTCATGGTCCCCCCAAGACCTGGGGACCGCCACCTCCCTGGGGCTTTCTTGAATTATTTGCTGGGCCTGCAGGCCCCCCAAGCCCCAGGGTCCACCACCTCCCCGAGGCTGTGCATAGGATGGGAGGGGGCCATGCGGCCCCCCTCCAGGTGCCCATCCCCGGGACATTGCCGTTTGCTATGGCTCCCGCCCAGTCATAGCACACTGCTTTGCTTCATTGATGAGAGAGCAGGGAAACCGTCTCTCGCTCCAATGAAGCAAAGCAGGATTGCTTTTCCACAAGGGGACCTGCATGTCAGCTGCTCCCCTTGTGGAAAAGCAATGCAGCTTCCGCAGGAGGCGGGGAGCCGGCGGGACTGTGGGGGCATTGGGGCTCCACCCGCAGTCTCCAACAGAGCAGCCAGGCCCCGGGGGATGGGGTCTCCAGGGCGAAATTGGTCTCGGGAAGGAGGCCACGCGGCCACCTTCCCGATTAAAAAAAAAATAAAAAGGGGTCAGGCCCTGGGGGATGGGGTCCCCAGGGCCCCAGAAATGTGAAAGAAGGGGGACCACACAGCTCACCTTGTAAAAAAAATATATAAAAAAAGCCGTCATCTAGCCGGAGGCCACGCCCCTTTCTTCACCACACTGCAATCACGCCCCCTGGCCCGTTGTAAATTGGGGGATTAAGTCCCCGTCAATCCTGAGGGTCCCTGGGGGCCAACTAGCCCACCAGGTACCTCCAGTAAGGACCACAGAGCTGCGTTGCAGAGTGGTGGTCTGAGGCCATGCCCCTTTTTACACCTCTCTGCAACGCAGCTCTGTGGCGGTTACTGGAGGTACCTGATGGGCTAGTTGGCCCCCAGGGACCCTCAGGACTGAAGGGGACTTAATCTCCAACCTACAATGTGCCAGGGGGCGCATTTGCAAGTGGTGCAGCAAGGGGGCGGGCCTGAAATAACAAGTGTGCAAACGCGCCCCCTGGTGCATTGTAAATTGCAGGATTTAGTTGCAGAGTAGTGGTCCTAGGCCACACTCCTTTTTACACCACTTTGCAAACACGTCTTCTGGTGCACTGCTGGTGGGGCGATGAGGTCCTCTTGTGACCAGAACACCTCTCTGCAACGCAGCACTCTGGCGCTTACTGGAGGTACCTGGTGGGCTAATTGGCCCCCAGGGACCCTCAGGATGCAACGGGACTTAATAAGGATGTTATACTTAGAAATTAGCATTTAAAAACCTTAGAAATTCACTGAAAAAAACATAGGTTTCAGGGACGTTATAGTTAGTTGAACATTTCACTCGTAAAAAACCAGAGACGTTATAGTTAGTTCAGCTAACTATAACTCACGCCCCCGCAATGCATTGCTGATGACGTCACATATTACACCATTCATGACATGGTCAGTGACATCACTGATGACAATACTGATGACATCTCAAATGACATCATAACATCATAACATAAGTTGGCAGGGTATGCCCAGACGTGGTTCCCTTGCTCACTTTGCCACTGGATTCAAGCAAGCCGAGCTGAAGAGGGCTGTTATCCCGAAACTGGTCCCACAATGCTTGTTTCCGGTTCAGAGAAGACATGGCTTGGCAGTTCGGGCTGGACTGTTCCCATGAGGCACAGAGTCAAGACTGATTTGCATATAGCTGTGTCTAAACTGGGATGGCAAAGTGAGCTAAAGACTGATGATGGATTCAACCCATGACTGTGACTGGGGGTGAGTGTTTGAAAAGTTTAAGCACTCGGTCCATCATCTCCTTGTGTTTGCTTTGTTCGCCCTAAGTTGGCAGGGTATGCCCGGACGTGGGTCCCTTGCTCACTTTGCCACTGGATTCAAGCTAGCCAGGCTGAAGAGGGCTGTTAGACTGAAACCGGTCCCAGGATGCTTGTTTCCGGTCCAGGGAAGACATGGCTTGGCAGTTCAGGCTGGACTGTTCCCATGAGGCACAGGGTCAAGACTGATTTGCATATAGCTGTGACTGAACTGGGATGGCAAAGTGAGCTAAAGAATGATGATGGATTCAACCCAGATCTGTGACTGGGGGCAAGTGTTTGAAAAGTTTCAGCACTCCGTCCATCATCTCCTTGTGTTTGCTTTGTTCGCCCTAAGTTGGCAGGGTATACCCAGATGTGGGTCTCTTGCTCACTTTGCCACTGGATTAAAGCTAGCCTGGCTGAAGAGGGCTGTCAGCCCGAAACCGGTCCCAGGATGCTTGTTTCTGGTCCAGGGAAGATATGGCTTGGCAGTTCGGGCTGGACTGTTCCCATGAGGCACAGGGTCAAGACTGATTTGCTTATAGCTGTGTCTGAACTGGGGTGGCAAAGTGTGCGCAAGAATGATGATTGATTCAACCCAGAACTGTGACTGGGGGTGAGTGTTTGAAAAGTTTCAGCACTCCGCCCATCCTCTCCTTGTGTTTGCTTCTTATGCTTATCCCAAGCTTCCCTCTTCAAGCCGCTTAATCTATTTCTGCCAGCTAACGCATATGCCCTCCTAGCCACTTTGACAGCGTATGTATGCCTTGGTTTTGACTTGAGATCTATCTTTAAATCTTTATAGGCCCTTGAACAATTCTTGTCGAACCATTGGGGTCCTGGTCTAATTGTCTTGATGCTATATTTAGTCAGGGCTAATGGGGCCTCAATACAAATAATAGAAAATGAATCTAAAATGGCACGATCATGCGCATCAATATTCAAACACACCTCAAATTCACAGCTACACTTCTGGACCAAATGCCTCAGAAAGTCCTCAGGAATGACCTTCCCCCAACTAATACGTCTCCCTTGAGTTTTAACTGCAAGCAGTTCTTTAAAGATGGTGGAAGTCTTGGCCGCAGAGTCACACCAACAAAATTCTGCCGTAATTGGTTTGTGATCACTAAAAATACTCCATAATATTTTGAATTCCACCAAAAACTGAACCAGGCGTGCAGATACAAAGATATAATCAATTGTTGTGTTATTACTTCTTCCCTTAAAAGTAGGGATGGATGTGGGTGAATCGCACTCTTCGTTAGATAAAAGATTAATAAGGTTTAGCTCTGTAACCATAAGGTTAAGATTATTGCCCTGGCCTGAGTGCCTGAAATGAATCAGCTCTAGGCCCTCCATATGTTCCTAATCCCTCCTTTTTTCAATATATGTCTTACAAGGATGTAGATTAAAATCCCCAACCAGCAGGACTATTGATGAGAAGGACCACTCGGTTTTTTCGCAGAATCTTTTGAGCTCTATGTCCAGTGCTATCTTGGTGGAGGGAGAATTATAAATGTTGATTATCAGCACCTTAATATTATGGGCCAATGATAGTAGCACTCCCAGAATAATTCCAAAATCAAATGTTTTTAATTCTGTGGTACAGTCTTATCTTAAATTTAGAAGCCTTGCCAGGCCCCCTTTTGCTCTACCATACTGGTAGGCCTTGGCTTTGGCCTGTAAAGCAATAAACCTATCCATATATAAAGTCCCCTCTACATCCCAGGTTTCTTGAAAGCACACTATACCATATGTTTTGCATAGATCCACCCCTGTTTATCAGCTAATTGTGTGCTTCGCCCTGCAATATTCCAGCTTAGTATGAACAAATTACTTATTGTAGTATTAATGCATACACCTTCCCCATTCCCCCCCCTATTATATCTTTAGCACAAAAATTCATATCATCTCTGGGATCAAGCTGACACGGAACATTCTCTTCTCTAGGAAGCCAATCCTAATTTGCAAGGGCATAAAAAAAAACAGCTATATTTAGGTATACCAGAAAAACTGGACATGCTCAACATGCCCCCTGCTTTTACTGTTGAAGCTTTCTGTGTGCCCTCCCTAAATGCATTAAGTGCCCTAATAGATACCCCACTCAATTGATCTTTTAGTTTATAAAAATAACACAAAGGCAATAAACAATGTTACTGAATTCCAACTGAGCACTCAGATTCCTGTGTAACAGACTTTTTTTCAAATAATGAGTATTTAAGTTAACAAAGATACAATCTGCTTGTATGTCTGCCCTCCTAGGCCCAATCCACCCCACCCGCCTTAGCATCAAGATGTTATTGGACCTATGTTGCCCCTCTGAGTGTGAGGATTTGGGAGAGAATTAGGACAGTTCCCGCCTGTTTTATGGGCCCCAGGGATGAGATTTATGGTATCAGCTGGGGGAAAAGATTGCAAGATCCCATGGGAATTGTTCTCATGCCTACCTAATGGAGCTTTAGTACTAGCTCTTTCTTTGTCTAACTTGTCACAGTAAGTACATACTTGTTCCCTGTTGCCCACCAACTTCTCAGCATCCAGTATGGCATTATTTATAACATCCATCTTGGTTAATATTGGCAATAGTTCAGCCCGTAACTGCGATATGATTTTAGCCAAAACCCCCCCCTCCAACAACCAGTCACCTTTCGAGTTCTGTCCTTCCTTTTCCCTAGCCTGTTCCGGAGATATTGGGTGTAATGGCGGAGGATCGACTTCAATTGGGACTAGGGCAACATCAGGGGACTTTAAAAGGTAAGGAGATTCATGTTGCTTTTTTATTATTTTGGTATTGTCTTCGGGCGTTTTGCCTGCCTGCAACGAGGTGGGCTATTGGGAGAGCTTTCTCTGAGTGGCAAAGAAATAGCACTCAAACCTGTGTCCATAGAAAATTGTCATTGAGCAGTTGTTAGAGGAGCTAAAGGGCCGGGTGAAACCATGGAGCTATTAGGGACACCAACCACGGCAACAGTAAGGGATAACCTTCTCTCTGTATGATTAATCTCGTGATTGATTACAGTCATAGCCCGCTGTAGCATTCTGTCCAATGAGGTGGGCATGGAGGGTGTCTGTGCTGTGTTCAGTCCCCCTCCTAATTTCCTTTTACCCATCTTGATGCCTCTGGTCATACAACTAGTACAAGTAGTGTGCTGAAAGAAGTGGTCCAAATGGCAGGACCAAGGGGGGTGGCCAGGCCTGGCCGCTTCTGGGCTCTGACAGGCCCACCCTTGGCTGTGCGCTGTGGGATGAATGAGGCACCTTTACGGCCGCAGGAAGACTGGCCTGCCTCCTGCACCATGCAGAATGCTTGGGGACCAAGTCCCACCCCAGCCAGCCACTGAAATAGCAAGTAAATGGAGATCAAGGTCCTCAAGTGGCCTGGTTTACACAGTAATCAGTGTTAGAGGCAGGCAGCATAGCAGTTGTCACTGACGGGGAAGAAAGCAGCAGTTCTAGAGCAGCGTGGGAGCGCCACATACTTAAGCAGTGGGAGCCATGCAGGGGTCCCCAGCTATCAGTAGGTCCCAGCACTATAGAGAGCCTCATGGTGAGGCAACGCATCACAGTTAAAATTTCTCCCTATGGTGATGGCTGACAGTGGTCCAACGATAGCGCCACTGTCAGGGACACCCCTGCCGCATCGCTGAGCAAGTAGGGGCCGCAGTGGACGTGTCTCCAGGCCGCCCGCCCAGAAGGCCACAGTATCAGGCTTTAACCCTAGTCAAATCCAGGGAAGGCAATCACTCACTGCCAGGATCAGTCTGTTCAATCAGCCCGCACCTACAGGGCCTAGTGAGCGCCGCCAGGGACGGGCGGCAGCCACCACCACACCACACCCCGTGTCAGTCCCTTGCCTCAGACCAGCAAGCGTCGGGGTCAATGATGACAGAGTTGCCCCCATCAGCAGCTCCCCACAGCAGGCAGAACACAAGAGTCAATACTGTGAGTACGGCGTGCTTTCTCTTACTGGGATAAGGATCAGGTGTAGGTTCCCACGCACCCTGGTCTCTGGGGGTAACCCCCTGCTCCGTTGTTATGCTCCCGGAATAGGCCTACTCCAATACTCTCAGCTGCGGTCTCTCTTAATGCGCCTGGTTACTGCCCTCAAATGTGCCAGTCTCTGTCCGGGCAGTCTGATCCTGTTGCTCAAGCTTGAAGCTAAATGTTTTTGGAGTTCTGAATTTTGAGCCAAGTTCTATTCCACAGAATAATAGACCAGTTAACATTGAGATCTTCCTCACACTTCTGTTCCACCTGCGATTTTTGCATCTCAGTATTAGAAGATCTAACCATTTTATACAGTGTGGCTGCTGATGGTCATGAAACAAGAGTATCAAAAAGGTGATTATCTGACATTGCGACTGTATTAGTGATTGGATATTTAGCATATATAGCAGATACAATTTGTGAAAAGTGTTAGATTTGTATTTTAATAAATTTGGAAACTGTAATATATGTTGTGCATCAGAGAAATATAGTACCGTCTTGTCATTAAATAATTGATGAACCCATATTAACCCTTTCTCTTTCTATGGGTGCCCAAAAATTGTTCTATTATTAATTTCAATATATTTAATATACCAGATAAATTAATTTAAGAAATTAGCTTAATCGTTGAGACATGGAAATAGTATGGAGTACATTAATCTGCATGAGTTTTTAGGGACGGGTTGCAACGTACATGAGGGTTATTGAGAAAAAGGTATAAATTATTTAAATGAAAGAACTGAGTAAAAATCGATATCCTTCCAAGTGTTTGTTTGTATGGAGTCAAGATGTTCCACATTTTGCTCGTGTTGAGGTATAAATTCAGGAGTGTATGAAGTATTATAAAATTGAGTAACGATAGGGTCTTTATCATTCTTTAAAATACATTCCACCTTTGTTCTTTCTTTTAAAATGTTGAGATAGTTTGCAAAGCATTTTCCACCTTTATTTTGTCCACCATAATATTTTGCACTAGATCTAAGAAGATAAGAAGAAGCGTATTCTGTGAAATTTTTATTAAATTGGAATTTGGCTTTTATAATTTCATCTATACAAGTCTCCTTTTCACATTCTGCTTTTATTTGATATAGAGGTGATTAACAAATCCCTAGCTGCTGTATTGAAGGAGTCCAAAACCACTTTTATAGAAACATCACTAGTAGAGTTAAGATTGAAGAACTCACTAGCAAATTTCTTAAAGACGTGTGAAGGATTCATCCCTTAAAAGAGCATTGTTAAATCCTGATCATCTGTCTGCATTCAGAGCACATAAGAAATAAATCAAGATCAATATTGATAGGAGCATGAGTGGATATTAGAATTTTGCCAATCTCAACAAAGATTAAAGTTTGTGATATATGTTTTGATACAATTATATGATAAATTCTAGACTGCGAATGATGATACACAGTTTCCACGCTTCTATAAGTGACCTCGGAGTTAATGCAATGACAAATCGTTTCTGTATTTTACTTGGGATAAAAGTAATTTTAGAATTCCTGTCAAAAAAAGGATCAGATGTCTGGTTACAGTCTCCATCAAATATTAAATTTTCAGCAGAATATTCTCTTAGCTTTTGAGAAATTACCAAAAGGAATTGTCAGTTTGAGTTGGACCATATGATTTGTTATAAGTAACATAACAACCATCCATCTTTCCTCATCATCACTCTATTGAGATATACGTTGAATATTTAAGTTAAATGTCAAGATGTTTATCACATAGAATGATCCCTCAGTTTCTTTTTCCCGAACCTGGAGAGGAAAAAAACATTGCCGACCCAGCACTTTTTAAGCTTCAATATTTCTTTTTCAACGAGATGGGCTCCCTGCCGTAATGCAATGTTTTCTTTTAATCCGAGTGTCTATTTCCTTTACATTCTATTAAACTAATCTAAGTACCATACAGAAACAATAAGTTAAAAACTAGAAGAAAATACTTCAAAGAGTTGATAAAGAGAAGACTTAAAACTATATCCATAATAAATTCATGATAATGATAAAGAAAGCAAAGTAGAATTAGATTAGAGATGAAAAGGAGAGGTTGGGAAAATAGATGAGAAAGGTAGATATCAAAGAAAAGAGAATGAAAGATAAAGAGCAGCAGTTAATGCAAGAAGAAAAGGCACATATCTACAAACAAAACAAAACGTTGAGGGTGGTTTGGTCATTTGAGGAAGATAACAAAAAAAGTCTCTAATCTTATGAAAGTAGATGTATGGAACATGTGTTGAAAAAGCGGGCTATCCAAAACCAAAAACAAATATACTTGCAATAAATTCAGAGTGCAATGGGTATCAATTAGAGACAAAAGATAAAAAATACAAGAAAACAGTATACAAACTAAAGAATAAAAATGTTAATAAAATGTAGACAATGCAATTGCATATAGGCTTAAAAACAACTCATACTGTAAATACAATATTGTTGATTCTTATGGATACAATTTATACATCACAAGAAAACTACAAAAAGGTCGATGCGGCATTTCGGTGAGATGTAACTCCTTTACCTTCTTCAGGACAGAGTTTTCTAAAAACAATCTAAACAAAATTTCAATATATCGAGTCTTAAAAGTCACTCGATAGAAATGGAAGGAGGGCTCTCATCCGTACAGTTTAAAAAAAGGAATGACCTTTGTATTGGTAAATATTCCTTAGAATTTGCATTTGTTGGAGCCATCGATAAAATTGACGTGGGAAGTGTGAAAATTGAGACCAATTTGAAAACTGGCCAGTGCTTTGCATCAATAGTGTGCCGTGACTTTGGCTAAGTTTGTTAAGGGTTGCCGTTTTCAATAAGGTGAAGGAGGCTGCTCCTTCTCCCTTCTTGCGGCCAGAGCCTGGAATGACCTCCCTCTCCACCTCAGACAGACAACATGGCTCCCCATCTTCACAAGAAACCTCAAAACCTGGCTCTTTGACAGACCCCTCCTTGATGGACTGGAACCTGCAACCACTCCCCCACCCCCCATAAATTCTAAGATTATTCCCCCTGTTGCGATTTTCAAAATACTCCGCTTGTTTTTGAGGAAGAGATATTTGTGACTGCATTTTGTTGATCTTTTCATTAGGGTCCTCTAGGTTGCTCACCCGTTGTTCCACATCAGTCACACTTTTTTCCAAGTGTGTCCATTTCTCATCCAGTGTTGGTAATCTCTTATTAGTTTCTCCAATAAATAGTCAAAAGCTCTGATCTCTTCTAGGAGCAATTTCAGTGATTTGAAACAAGGTGTTTTGGCTGGTTCAGGAGGATCATTTTTAACCCTGTGTGGAGCAGGCGTAATGCCTCTATACAAAGTTCCACGGAGTTGGAAACGAACTCCGTGGAACTTCGCTCCGCACCCTCCCAAATTAATTATAAAGTAATAAAAAAGGCACTTACCTGCCGTGGCTGTCTCCTCCTCGCCATGGCTGCTCTCCTTCCTCATCCTTGCCATCCATCTTCTAACCCCTACATTGTACGTCTTACATGGGTGGAGGGGCTGGCTAACTACGCTCTGCCACGTAGTCGTAGTTTTGCGTAAACTCTGCGTTTGCAACAGAACACAGAGTAGGCAAAACTATGTAAACTGCACTGGTGGAGCGTAGTTACCCACCCGGGCTTAATCATTTTTAGGCTGTTTATGTGTAGAACCTCTAGGGTTAAGTGACACTTTAGGTATAAGGAAGCTGGAAGTGTTTGCTGATAGAGCCAATTTTAGTAACAAGGAAGGGGCATTTGTATTTTGCTTCAATCAATCATTCAGGGGTTTATAAAGTGTGACTACTTACCCATGAGGGTCTCAAGTTGCTTGGCATTATTAGGTTCTTCCATATTTTCAGGAGAAGATCCTTCTGAGTTCAAAGTATTTTCAAAAGATTGAGAAGAACATGTAGTGTCAGTTAATTTTTTTGCTTTGCTTTTCCCTTGCAGAATACTAGCTCACAAAATGTTGGTAAAAATATCAGAATTTGAGGAACCACTGGCTGCTAATGACACAAGATATCTCAGCTGGCACTAAAGTAAGCTGAATGCAATGCCTAAAAACCTGTCTTCACCGGGTCCTAGGAGGCAGAGTCAGCACAGGTCACAGACCGACGCCAAAGAGAGCGTGAAGCGACCCCCCTAGAGTACCCGTTGTGGCCTGTAACAAAGGAGACCAGATTGAATGTGCAACCAAGAAGGAAATAATATTCCTGCACATCCACAAGGGTGCCTGTAGTTAAGGTCACTCTGTTTTGCACCAGGTCCTGAAGAAAGCCCACTTGACCCCTAGGGGCTGACGAGGGCTGAAACATGTCGACCTTTTTTGGACACAATTTTTTTAAAAAGTGCACTTGACCATAATAAGTCGGATACGTGCACAACTAGAAAACTCTTTTTAACTGATCCCGAATCCAGTACTAATAAAGAAATCTACTGGCTTTACGAGATTTTTAAACAACTTTTTTCTTCACCACAATCACTTCACCTTTTTTATTCACGATCACTACTGTGATTACCAGTGGTAAAAGCCTCCGGGTGGAGGAAGCATTGGATTAACCCAATGATTATGCGATCACGTTAATACCAAATCCAGCGGAGAATCAAGATATACCGCTAATCTCGATCCTTAACCAAACGTGAATGAGGGTTTCTTAAACAGTACAAAGTACTAACCATGCAACACCCTGGTTTCCCAGGACCAGTGATCCACTCTACTACTGATTTTTTGATATAAAGAGTAAAAACCTGTTGGTACAAACAGCTCCCACTGAGCCCGACCATCCACAAGAATAAAGCTGTTTGTCAGTAGGTAAAAATGAAAGAGTAGAATCCCTCATACAAAGGATGACTGTAGTGATGAAAAGCCTAGTCAAGCAGCAACCACAATTGTTGTCAGGGTAAAACACAAGCAAACCCCAAATTAACCTGTGCTCGCCACCTTGGTACCTTGGTACAGAGCAGTCAGGCGTAACTTAGAGGCAATGTGTAAAGTTTTTGTGCAGCACTTCAAACAGTAAAACAGTGAAAACACACCACAAAAGGAGCCCACAACTGAGTTAGAAAAATAGAGTACATTTTAATAAAAAAACACAAGACCAAAATGACAAAAAACAATTAGCAGACTTGGAGATATTGAATTTTTATTTATACTGAAAATAGCTCCAAAAAGCACACAGGGCTATTGGGGATATCTGGTCGCCCCAGACCGATACAAAGGCACATTTCCTGGGCTAACCGCAATGTAACGCGGGCAGGCTACAGGGACCCAATTAGGCCTACTAAACAGAGTACCTTCAATTCTGGTTGTGGAGCACTACATGGATCCGGGTTTAAGATGCGCCACACAGCTGAAGCGATGCATCAGTCCCAGGATGCGACGAGGCTGTGGTGCAAGGTCCTGTTGCGTCGTCGTCAAGGATTCCATCAACAGGGCTTGCAATGAGAAGTCCGGTGTCGAGGATTCAGTCCACAGCTGACAATGCGTCTGCTACGAGTAGCTGTGAGGCAGCGATGCAGAGTCCATCATCAAGGCTTGCTTGCCACCAAGAGCATGCCAGCTTTCTGAACCATCCCTTCATTAGTTCCAAAATAGGTGCGCAGCTCCTCAGACAAGTGATCCACAAGTCCCTTGTCCACCAGGAACTAAGCATCTAGACACCACATGGGTCCTTTATGGTGCTTTGAGGTATCGAACCAAAGGAGTAGTGGGGAGCGGTCTGAGATGCCACAGGGAGCACAGCGGCTCCCACCATGGCAGAGACATCCACGGCTGCTAGGAATATATTGCCGATCGGGGACATACATTTGTTAAATGCCAAGGCATGTGTGTATGCTCATTCTTGAGGGTTTCATACCCTCAAGACATCGCAGAGTCCAAAGTAGTCTGTGCAAGAGTTGAGGGACTTGCAGACAGCCCGCTGGTGCCATGAGACGGGGTCCGTGCCATCTAAGTTTACGATGGTGACAGCACTGAGGTACCCCCCTGAGGAGAAGCACTCCGTATGGCAAGTAATCAATTCTGTTAAGTCGTGAAGGATCTTTCGTTGCATCTTGGGAGGGGTATAAATGCTCAACAGGTTGTATGGCTTCCCTTACAGGGTTCCAGCCACCCCCATGGACCTACCCAGAGGATCATAGAAGACCTGGGTGACCACTAAGGGGAAATTCTTGTGAAGATGGATTGCTGCCTCTCTGGATCCCCTAATAAAGCTAGAGTGATAGACGTATTTGTACTGAATCTACACAGGAAGGAACAGAGGTACCCAGAAGATGGGTTTACTGTAGAAGAGCTATGCTGGGTTGGTGGCGACGGGGGACCTAAAGGACCATGGTGCTTTTAAGATGGTCCAATAAGATTAAACACCATACTGGAAGTGGTTTCGGAGTTACCGAATGAGTCCACCACAGGCGGCACAGAGGGGAAGACATAGATGGGAGCAAGCAGAGAACCCCATTTGGAAATTACACTTTTATAATGTAATAAGGCAATCTCAATATTTTCCTATGGGAGATATAGGCCTTCCAGTAGTGAAAAACGAATTTATGAGTTTTTCACTACCAGGACATGTAAAACTTAAAAGTACATGTCGTGCTTTTTAAATACATTGCACCCTGCCCTCTGGGCTGTCCAGTGCCTACCCTAGGGGTGATTTATATGTATAAGGAAGGTTTAGGCCTGGCAAAAAGTTTATTTTGCCAGTTTGAATTAGCAGTTTAAGCTGCATACCCAAGCTTTGCAATGACGGGCCTGAGACATGTTTAAAGGGCTAATTGAGTGGGTAGCACAATCAATGCTACAGGTCCACTAGTAACATTTAATTTACAGGCCATGGGCACATGTAGTGCCACTTTACTAGGGGCTTACAAGTATGTTAAATATGCCAATTGGGTATGAGCCATTATGAAGAGAGAGCACATGCACTATACCACTGATTAGCAGTGGTGAAATGCGCAGAGTCCTATTACCAGCAAAAGCAAGGTCAGAAAGGCAAAAAGTCAGTAGGGGTACACAACCCTAATGGCAGACACGTCTAAAACCAGCCAAAAAGCAAAGGAATGTAACAAATATGTGAAGTGCGATCCCTTAAAGGCAACAGAAAACTCCTGGAGCTGAGGATGAAATTATATTCCTTTCTTTCTTAGTTGTTTTTTCAGTATAAACTCATTTCAAATTGTATTTCATTTGAAGCTACAAATGTGGTTTCCACTGCTGGAGATTTATGGCCTGCAGTGACCCTTAGTTCAGTTAGTTTAGTTTGTGAAGATTACAATCTTTTCTCTCAGATGTATTTGCCTTTTAATTAGACACCACAGTAATCTAAGCAGTGGGAGCTTTGATGTGGATGTCTAAAACAAGCAAAGTAGGTGAAAAACAGAAATGTGTCAAAGAGAAAAGTCAGAAATATATTCTGCAAGCTCTTCAGGCAACCTGAACAGATATCCAGCTGGTTTCTTCATGCAAAAAGACTTTCACATAGCAGCAGCACTGTAAACCAGTACCAGAATTAAAGAAAGGGATGACTCACCCTTGTTATCTTCTATCTTTCATATGTAGAAAATAAATTCACTGCTGTCATTGTCCAGTTCATTGCAGGCAGTCATGGAGATGAATCAGCAGGCAGCCATCTTCCCTCTGCATCAAGCCACGCCAGAGGCAATGTTTGTTTTAACATTATGGAAACCAACAGTAAAACAGGCCCACACACTGACCTGCCAGACCAGCCCAGTGGGCACTGCCTGATTGCCCTGTCGGCCAGTCCATCTTTTCCAGGAAGAAATTTAAGGCAAGATCTACCCTTGTTTTTACACAAAAGAAGGCAATTCAGGAGACTTAATGGAATGGCCCCTTGCATCTATCACAGCGATCAGTCAAACGATCCATCATTCCATCATAACATCCTAAGCTTTCTCTTGCTCTCGGCTGGTTCTAGAATGGTCTCTGATGAAGGCATTTATAGCATCGGCACTGTCATATAGGGCACGCTGGCTAATAAGCAAAGCAATAGGAAAACCACCGATCTAGCTCAGAAACCCCATGTAGACCGAAGTAAAACAAGAACAAAGAACCGTTGTTACATAGTTATTTTGCAAAGTAGGTCCCAAATACAGATGTTCTGAGTGCACAACTCCTATGTGTTACACACTTTGCTCACATCAGGAAGGCGCTCTCCATACTCACAGTTACACATTGCAATGCCACACATAATAAGTGCATACCTAGCAACAACAATAGTCTACATGTAAGCCTCCCTAAACACGCCCTCTCATACCTGATAAGGTCATGACCTCTGCTGCTAGAAGGCTCTTCACTCTCCTTCAGCGCCAGCCACATAACATAATAGCAGAGTCTTGTCATGGTCTTCAAGTCTGTCCATGCCCCACCCCTCTCCCAACAGATGAAATAGCACCTTCCCAACCCATCTGTTGTGGTAAGCCACAACGCTAAACATCCTCCCTCTTCCCATATCCACCTGTTCCAATCTCACTAATATGAATGACCCCTTCTTGCCCAACTACGCTGGCTACACTTGACTGCCCTTGACCTCCTGAATGGTGACTAGTTCTCAAAGTGGCATCCTAGCTCAGTCCATCCTCTCCGTTTGTGGTTGGTGCATCTGAATTAACTTTTAACTACCAGCTGCATAATGTATTCTATGGGCAACGTGTTATATATGCACAGTGTATGTAATTGTTTTGTTATATTGTTTTATTTATTTATGGAGTTTTATAAAGCGCGAACATGACCTGTCAGGGTATCAGAGTGCTGTACATATAGCAATCAAGTCATACGTAACAGGAAAAGAGAAAGACAAATGACAATCAGAAAAGGAATAACCATGAAATTACATATATTCAGTATATTATTAAGCATATCATTTTCAAGATCCATGGGAGTCCACCCAATGCTAGCCAAGCCGAAGAAGGATCAGGACTCCTAGAAAAGGAAAGTATGCAGCAAGAGCTTTTTAGCTTCTTTTTTGAAGGAGGTAGTCAAGGGGATCCTAATTTCCGGTGGTAAAGAGTTCCAAATTCTTGGGGCAAAGCTGGAAAAGGAGAGGGTTGTAGATTTTCTTTTTCTTTTATTTCTGGGGTTTTAACAGTAGGGAGTCAGTGCTTCTTAAGGAACGACTATCCCAGATAGCTCGAGATTTTTGGCCAAGTTGACAGGAGTATTGTGGTGGAGGGCCTTGTGCGTCATGCATGCAATCGTCAATTGGATTCTAGCTTCATATGGGAGCCATTTTAGATGTTTTAGTTCTGGTGTATTCTGGTTGATTCTCTTGGAACCTCTTGTGAGTCTGGCAACTGAGTTCAGTGTGGTCTTTAATGGTGCCAACTTTACTTTGGGTAGGCCGGAAAGAGTGGCATTCACGTAATCTTTTTTTTTATTATTTTTTTTAATTAAGGTTTCTATTGAAAATTTGGAAAACAGAACAAAGACACCAATAATATTAAATCAATGAAAGGAGGAAATTACAGTGACTCATTTCTCAAATCAACATAAAATAGTACAATACAAAACTGCAATAAAATACAAAAAGACAAATACAACTAAAAAAGCACAAAATCAATACTAAACATTGAATAATAATCAAAATCATCAGCAAAATGAAAACACTGAAAATAAGTCCGGGGTCCGGTAGTGAAACTGTGGAATGCAGTAACCTGCAATTATGGGCAGTGCCTAGGAGGAACATACTATAGCAGCTACACAGATAACGGCGATGTGTAGGAGAAAGCAGTTGCCTAAGGGGCTAGCAGAGGAGCCTGACTAGTATGTAGTCGGCATTGGAGGAGACTGAGGTCGAAGGAACAGCCTGCGATGTAAGGAGAGTGCGCTGCAGGTGTGTGTTATAAATGCACCAAATGTCCCGGGGCCTGAAGGGTTGAGGGTTGGAGTGGAGCATAAATCTCAGATTGTACACTACAGTACACCAGACTCCGGAGCCAGGCGGACTTGGTTGGACGAGCCCGCGCCCCCCAGAGGACAGCAATTTCACGCTTGGCCAACAGTAGCACTATCGCTGCAAAGTATCGGTAGCATAGTTTAATATGCTGAACCAGTCCCAACAGGCCTAGCTCCGGAGAAGTTACTAGGGGTGTTTCTATTATTTGTGTCAATGTAGCAAAAACGTCCTGCCAATAAGCTAAAATAGGGGGACAGGACCAAATCATATGGGCAAAATCAGCATCCAAGGTATTACACTTGGGGCAATTCGTTGGTTTAGAGGGGTCAAACTTAGCCAGTTGACTAGGGGTTACGTAAGTTCTATGTATGAATTTAAAACAAAGCAATTTATGCCTATGGTTAGGGGATACCCTGTGCATTTTTGCGAGACAAAAGGCCCATTCTTTGTCGGTCAATGGATGTCCAATGTCGGCTTCCCAATGTTGCCGGATCTCCCCGTCCCGCCCCACCCGGAGCGCCAAACACGCTTTTTATAGTTTAGTGACCAAATGTGACCCGGTGTCATCAGCGATAAGGAGAGTGAGTGGGGGGAAGTCAGCAAACGGGGCAGGAAAAGTGGAAAAGGTGGCACGGAGTGTCCCCTGAAGTCGGGCCACGTTAAGAGAGTCTACGCCAGTGAGGCCCGGGAGTTGCATCAGATCAGATAATGTACGTGCCTGACCATTCAGGAACAGGGATCCAAAGGTGTCCAACCCAAGTTTTGAGAAAGTGGCCAGAACCCCCTTATCAGTGGTGAGTGGTAAAAAAGGATTTTGAGCAAGCGGGAAGGCGGGTGAATAAAGGAGACCAGACCCGTATAGTCTATTAAATTTTCGCCAGGCTCAGCATGTAGTAGCCAAAGGTTGAATGTCCTGAGCATCAAGGGTCTTTCCCTTTGGGAGCAGTGATGCGAAAGGAGTCGAGGCAGCCAATTCCCTGTCCGTCTTGGTGTAGGGTATTCGGGCATCAAGATGAAACCAGTGGTGCGCAAATTGGGCCTGTGCCACCAGAAAGTATAGCTGAGGTTCCGGAACCGCAAACCCTCCTCGCGCATATGGGAGTGTAAGAGTGTCCAAGTGGCCCTAGGTCTAAGACCAGCCCAGATCAGTCGAATAAGGAGACCGCGCAATTGAGTAAAAAACGCGTTGGTAAGCGGAATGGGTATGGTGCGGAAAAAATAAAAGAATCAGGGAAGCACCTTCATTTTTATAAGGGCGATACGGCCTGCCATAGAAAGGGGCAGGTGCATCTACCGTTCAACTTGCAAAGTTAGATGGTCAATCGCAGGCCCGTAATTTAATTGCAAAACCTGGCTTTTGTCTCTATGAAGTTGCACCCCAAGATACTTCGTGGTCTCCTGAGCCACCCGTAGGGGGTACTCCGCCCCGTCCGTCGCCACCGCTTCCATGATGGGGAATAGTACCAACTTCCCCCAATTGATCTTAAGGCCTGACATAGAGCCAAAGTGTTCGATTTCCTAAATAAACGGCTGGAGATTGGTTTGAGGGTTGTGGACGAAAAGTAGAATGGCATCTGCATACAGAGACAATAGGAGCAGGCCGGCAGGGAGTTGCAAGCCGCGGAATAGGTTTTTTTCTTGAAGATGACGGACCAGAGGGTCCATTGCCATAATAAATAGGAGCGGGGATAAGGGACACCCCTGACGGGTGCCACGAGTGATAGGGATAGGAGGAGATAAGGAGCCATTAACCCGGAGGCGGGCCGTAGGGGATGAATATAAAAGGGCAATCAAAGCTATAAAGTTGGAAGGGAGGCCAAGCTTGCAGAGCGACGCCAAAAGGAAGGGTCATTCGAGAGAGTCGAAGGCCTTCTCTGCATTTAATAATGAAACTGCAGCTGGTGTGTTGGGTTCGATATGGCTGATGACCGAGAAAACCGTTCGAAGATTAAGGGCAGTGGAACGGTAAGGTATGAAACCGGACTGGAGACAGAATTTGATCTATCAATAAAGAGAGGCATGAGGAAAGCGTCTTGGCAAGAACTGTATTGTCAAAATTAATGAGGGATACAGGACGATAAGAAGAACACTGTGTGGGATCCTTTCCTGGTTTGAGTAGTAGGGAGATGGCTGCTTCACGCATGGTATGGGTGAGAACACCGGACTCCAGTGCCTCGGCAAAAACCTCCAAGAGTTGAGGTGCCAGGCTGTCTTTGTACGCTTTAAAGAATACCCCCGTGAGACCATCAAGGCCCGGTGCATTTGAACCAGAGAGTTCGTCAATGGCCAAAGAGATTTCCTTGACCGTAAAGGGGTACGCTAAAAATTCAGCTTGGACTTTGGTGAGCCAGACCATGGCCACTTCCTCCAAATAGGACAGGTTCTGCGTAAAAGTGACAGGTAATGTGGTGGAATAGAGGGGACCATAGTAAGCCACCAGTTCCGCCACAATGTCCTAGTCGGATGTGGCAGAGGTCCCATCCTCATGCTCAATAGACGTGATATGCTCAGCCCCTTTCGGCGGGCTCATCAGACGAGCCAGTGTCCTGCTGGGACACTCCACCCTCGCCATTGCCCCGCGCCAATTGGTATTTGCCGAGCAGAGACGCCTCCCTGTCGGCATGTTCATTGAAATCTAACAAGAGGGCATTATGCTTGGCTTGCACTTGTGGGTCGGGAGAGGACTCGTCTAGCAGGGCGACCTCAGCTTCCACTTTAGCGAGGCTGCCACGTATCGCTCATAACACCCCGGCTTGTTTGGAGATGACAACTCCTCGTATGAACACCTTAAAGGCATCCCACAGAGTGGAGTAATGTGCCACTGAACCACTGTTTAGGGTGAAGTATTCCGTAATGGCCTCCTGAACGTCTGCTCGGAACACCTCGTCCAGGAGAGCCGAGGCCGGGAAGGACCACCTCCGCTCCTAGCCAGCCGAGTGAGGGATGTTCAGGTGTGGGACAAGTGGGGAGTGATCGGAGCGAGTGCGAGGTTGCACGTCTGCCCCCTCCACCCAACGGCATCCCACGGCTGTGGCAAAGAGCACTCCTGTGATCTAATCGGGAGCGGACTACAGATTGTACTGCTAAGTGAAAATCCAATGAGGGCAAGCAGAATTTGATTTTCCTTATAACGTTAATTTGGTGATTGGCTCCCCTTATGGTTGCACTAATATGATCTTGCATATTTAGATGTTTGACCAAAGTTATGCCTAGCGATCAAGTAGAGTCAGTAATGTAGGGGGAGCAGTTGAGAGCTGTGAGTTGATTGATCCAATCTTCTATGGGGGCTGAGAGATTGTTAGGGGTGATCAAAAGCAATTTTGTTTTAAGGGTTGTTAGAAATTGGGGTCTCTAGTTGGCAGAGGTAGTACCTTTTACCAAGTAGGGGCCCTTGCATCTAGTCAGGGTAAGGGGGCTAAACTACTAAAATAACCCCTGCTCACCCCCATGGTAGCTTGGCACGAGCAGGCAGGGTTATCTCAGTGGCAGTGTGTAAAGCATTTGTGAACACATACAGTCATACAGTGACAACACTACAAATGGACACCACACCAGTTTAGAAAAATAAGTAATCTTTACTAGACTTAACACAAGACCAAATAACAAAAATCCACAATACAATATCAAGAATATGACTTTAAAATGGTAGAAATAGCTTAGTTCAATGTAGATGGTAAATGCAACACTTTACTCTCAAAGTACCTTAGATGCGTAACGCAAAACAAACAAAAGGGTCGCAGGGAAGGTGATGCATCTGTTCCTTGCTTCGGGGGAAGTGAGGCATCGGTTCCTTACTGCAGCACAGGGGAGGTGATGCGTCGGTTCCTTACAGGAGAGGAGGTGATGCGTCGGTTTCTTACTGCGTTCCGGTTACAATGCGACAAGATGGCGCCTCGATGCTATGCAACCATTCGGTGCAATGCGACAAAATGGCATCTTTGATGCAATGCGACAACTTGGATGCAATGTGTGCATGGCTGACGGCCGTGCGGGGAACTCGGTGGACTCTTGAGCTGCGACAGGCCCTGCGACATGCTTCTCCGGTGATGCGATGGCAACCTCTGCGGTGTCGACATGCTTCTCCGTCGATGCAACACGCTTTTTTGGCGATGCATCGGCAAACCGCTGCAGCAGCGGCATGCTTCTTCGGCGAAGCGACGGCAACAGCTGCGGTGGCGACACGCTTCTTCCTCGTTGCATCGCACTTCCAGCTCCCAGCAACACGCAGTCTCTAGAGGTCCCAAAAACAGCAGCAGGCACCTCTCTACAGGTAGAATTCCCAGCAAGGAATTTCAGTGGAGCTGGTTGTAAAGTCTTTGTGTCCCTGAGACTTCAGAACAGGAGGCAAGCTCAGCTTCAAGCCTTTGGAGATCTTTCTCAAGATGAAAAAAGTACACACAAAGTTCCTTTTCTCCTTTCCGTGGCAATAAGTAACCACTGCAGGCCAACCTCAAACAGCACACAGCACAAGGGCAGTCTCCTCCTTCAGCTTCTTTGGTTTCTCTCCTTGGCAAAGGTTCGTCTTGATTCCCAGAAAGAATCTAAAGTTCTGGGGTCTGGGCTCCAATATTGATACTGCAAGATCCTTTGTTCTCTGAAGGCAGAGAGTGTCTGTGCCCAGCCAAAACCAGTTCTGTCCTCCCTGGTGAAGCTTCCTGGCAGGAGGTGGGGACAGCATTGTTGAATGCAGACCTGGCACAGGTAGCTGAAATGAAAACTCCTCCCCCTACTTTCTATTGAATGCAGGTCCTATTCAGCCCAGCCCTGACCCATCAGACTACTGGAGCCAAGGCCCTCTCCAGCCCCCTGTCACTCACAAACCAGACATGGAATACACAAACCTAGCAGAGGCATACTGGATGGTTAGGCAAGAAAATACCTACTTTCTAAAAGTGGTATTTTCAAACACAGAATGTGAAAATCACCCACGCTAAAAGATGTATTTTAACATTCTGAGTTCAGGCATACTAAACTTTATTTTCCTATCTTGTTCCCTGGGTCAGATATGATTATAAGATGTTATAATCAAACTGCCCATTCTGTCCTATGGGAAAAGATAGCCTTACAATAGTGAAAAACGAAATTGGCTGTAATTCACTATCAGGACATGCCACACACATCAGGGCATATTCTAACTTTCACATACAATGCACCCTGCCCATAGGGGTGACTAACATGTAGAAAAGGGAATTTTTAGGGACTGGCAAGTGTGTGCCCTTGCCAAGTCGACATGGCAGTCCCAGACTGCACACAGGCTCTGCAATGGCAGGCCTAAGACAAATTTTACGAGCTGCTTCTGTGGGTGGCACAACCAGTGCTGCAAGCCAACCAGCAGCATTTGATTTACAGGCCCTGGGCACACATGGTGCACTGTACTAGGGTCTAACAAGTAAATTAAATAAGCCAATCATGGAGTCACTAATCCATTACAACAATTTACAATAGGGAGCACTAGCACTTAGGCACTGAACACCAGTGGCAAAGTGCCCAAAGCATCTAAACCAGCAAAAACATAGCACAAACACAGGAGGCAACCGCAAAAAATGGAAGGGAGACCCACGCCAATGGTGCCAGGTCTAACAAGGGTGTTAAGCATGCGGTGGTTACAGGTCAGCCATTGTTGGGTTTTCAATGGAGTGCAATTGAGCTTTTTGATATCTTCAGGTGAGGAAAGTTTTAAATACAATTGTGTATCATCAGCGTACACATGGAAATTAATTGTTGAGCTCTTTAAAATGTCTGTAAAAGATTCCATGAACAGGTTAAATAGAATACGTTAGAGTGTGGAGCCTTGAGGTACTCCAATTGTTACCAGTGTAATGTTTGATAATGATTGGTTCATTTTGTTCCTCTGAGTTCGATTGTGAAGGAATGAAGCGAAACAGTTTTAAACAGGACCTGATAACCACATCCTATTTTTTCGAGGCGATCAATCAAGCTGTCATGTTTGACCGTATCAAGCGGCGAGCAGAGACTAAGAAGTATAAGTAGACAGGATTCCTTCTGATCAAGCAATCTCAGGGCATCATCAACAATATGTCTCAGAGCTGTTTCAGTGCTGTGACCAGTCTGGTGCAAGATTGGTACTGATCTAGAAGTTGGAAATGTTAAATGTGTTTGCAGAGTTGCAGGTGTGCACATTTCTCTAGCATTTTGCTAGAGTAGGGAAATTGGGGATAGGGGGAAAATTGTTGGGATTAGACTGGTCAGCATTGAGTGTTTTAAAATAGGGGTGACCTGTCCTATCTTTAGGCTATCAGGCACCATGTCCTGAGAGAGATGCTTTGGTAACCTTCATCCATACATGGAGTAAGGAAGATCTAAACTCTTTGACAAGCTTAGCAGCAGAGGATTATTAGAATGGTTAGAGAGTTTTATAGATGTCCTTATAGTGAGTATGTCGTTTTTGTCCAACATTGCGAGGCGAGTTGCAATTCTAATTCAATCTTCCTTGTCTTATCGGAGTTTATGTCAGCATCAGATAGTTGTTCTGTACCCTCTGGGGTCTAGAAGTAGTATTGGAGTGGGGCTGAGCTCTCACGAGCAGGTTAGTTGAATTCTCATTGATCTTTGAGACATGATGAGAGGAGTTAGGTCATACCATAGAGACTGGAGCGAATTAACTATAGGGAGGGATTCTATTATACCGAGAGGTCAAGTTAAGACTTAAGTGCTTCTCAAGCTTCGAGGTGATGTAAATAAGGTTCTGGAGATTGGTTTTAACTAACTAAAGGTCTTGACTAAGGTCTGTAAATTTGTCTTCAAGGTAAGAGGCCTCATCATAATGGGTGGAAATGTAGTGTGGCCTAGAGGGGGAGTGTGTGCTCACTGGGATGTCTGGGAAAGTCCGTAACCCAGGGGGACCACCGGTGGTGAGGGAAAGGCTAGCAGTGGAGGCCAAGGGGAAGGATTGCTGGGAGTGATGCATGGATGATGAATAGGAAGAGGACTAATAGATGTGATATCAATGTACAATCTCTGCTGGTAGCTAATTATCTGCATAACTATGTACACAATGAGTAATGTAACCACTTACATCCTTACATCCTTTTATACAGCTTAGTTTAACATGCATCACACATTTAGCTCCCCAAAACAAAATTCAAATACAAATGTTTTGCTCCTAGCTGATGGAACAGAGTGCATGTTAGTCAACAGTTAGGTATTGTAGGCATTATTACAATTAATTGGGCCTGATGAGAGCGATCTGAGGCTGGTGATACCCATTGAAAAGAATGGGGATTAGAAGTAGGGGTGGGCGATAAATTCCACTCCTCCAGCGTAGTTTGCAGTGTTTTGTCCACTCTGAGTTATGCTTGTAACGCGGACTTCCAGCAAAACTCCGCTATGTGGCGGAGATTTTTCTTTCACGCTGCTCACCAATGTTAAATTGGCAAGCACAAGTGAGAATTGGCGTCCCCTAATGCAATTTACAGGCGCTAGGACAGCACTCACTGAGATTTTCTCAACGCAGGCAGTCGCGGCGAGTTGCGACCATTCACAGTGAGAAAGTTGCCGCTCGAGTAGAAAATTTACTCAAGCGGAAGCAAAGAAACAGCGCCATCGGGCAAACCATGTGATGCCGTTCGCACTGATTTTTCAGTGCCGAACAACCTCTGAACACTAAAAATCAGCACAACAAGCCTATTCCTCCCACTTGCAGAACTCTGCAGAATCTCACAGAGTTTTTATTTAACTCTGAGCCAACCTCCAGTTAGAAGGTTAAAAATGGAGAAGGTAAAATGGGGATGCACTCTGGAGATGCATTTCACTTCAGGCAAATTATGTGTGCATCCTGACGCCGTAGCTCCAAAAACTGTCCGCTTTCTGCTTCCAGATGTGAATCCATACAGTTATATTTCATCTGATGGGTAGGCGTGCACTTGCAAGAAACCCGTTTTAAAATTGTAGAGTTTTATCCTGACAAAAGATCCCTTCCCTGCAGGGGTACCCACATCCTGCCATTTGATGTTTAAATTGCACCTCATTAACACTTTTCAAACTGGGGAGACCCTCCCTTGTGTCTTTTCAGGGCAACCGGATCAATATCATCGCCTAGGAAAACAAAAAAGTTAGGCATGGGTCCTTAACGAGCCTTACTTTTGGATACTTTAGTTACTCGTGCAGGATCCTGACCACATAACCTTTCTAAATGAACCAAAAATCTAATCTTTAGCACCCACTGTTTCCTTCAAAGACAGAGTCATACGAAAACGATTACTATTTATAATAGGCTAATGATCATCACTTTCCTTCTATGTACTGAAAAGTGTTTTACTTGATTTGGTGAATGGAAATGCTACATAGATTGTCAAAGCAATTTTGCACCTAAATTAACAGATTCCTTTGAATGCACTGATGTATTTGCAAGTTTTGCTCCAACATTTGCACTGCCATACAAGTTTAAATTCGACATTTGGACCAATTGGTCATAGCAAAATTGAGATTTAGCACCATTTGGCCTGTCCAAATATGGTTTTAAATGTCAGAGCAAAATTGCATCATTGCAATCTATGTAATCCAGAAAATATTGGTGCAAATGGCTTTAGTGTAGTCTGTGTGTTCATGATGGCCCTTCTTGTTCTTCCAGGTACAAGGCACACAAAATTAAAACTTTTGTATAGTGTGATTTGATGAGGCCTTATCTGTTGAGGGAGCGAGAATTGGAGCACGGAAAGTGTGCTTTCTGTGAGCTCCAGAAAACCCAGTGGTGATTTATACAAGAGAGTGGTTGTCTGGAATTAAATCTGAAGAAGCCTTGGTGCCTCTGTGCGGGTAGTCCACACTCCTTCTCTCCTCTGTCTCTGGTTTCAAGGCCCTGGAGGCCATTAGGGAGATTAAGTCAGCTAATGGCCAAAGTAACATGGTTCTGAGCTGCCTTCGGAGATTGAACCGCGAGCCCTGCACTCTGGAGTCAGCCGCTCTGGCCTCTGCGCCAGACTTCACCTTCTCTAAAGACCACGGTACTCCTGCCCTTGAGAGTGGAATGGGGAGAAAGCATTGCAGAAGGATGGTAGGGTAGGACAAGTGGTGAAGCAGCTGCCTGATTTGCTCACTTTACAGGATCTGAAACGAATAAAGATTTTCCAACCATTGTCGCTGTCCATCTTCCTTGCAATAGAGAGTCCTCTGGCAGAGTAGGAGGTGGTGGGAGCTGGACGTCTGATGTTTCATCTGAGGGGTTCCCCCATAATAATTTATATTTTTTCATTATAAACATTCCCCATGTCTTTAAAGGTCACTACTCCCATATTTCCATTATAAAGCACCAGCTCAATAAAGCCCACCAGGCCGTAGTGCCAAGCCTCTTTTGGAATCAATTTTTCTCAACTTTCTCTGCCATAATGTTAAAAGACCTCTCAACGATTAAAATCTTATAAAACATTTGTGCAAACCAGCAGACATGTCCACTTGGATGACCTACGGAGTGCTTTCCTAACCTTGACATTTTCTGCTGGACCTCTGTGGTCAGATGTAAACCCTTCTTCTCTGTTCTTTACACAGGTTTACTTGTTGAGTGACCCAACTCCCCACCCCCACCCTCCGCCAGTCCTAGTGGGTCTTAATGATGGAACATAGAGGAAAGCATGAGAAAAACCCAAGTATTAATTCTCCAACCACTCAGCTGTTTGGAAGTGGCATTCAAGTTAAGCATTTAGATATGTCTATTTGTCACGGATTCCTTTTATTCCCCTCCATTCTCTTTAGTCAGTCTCTCCTCTAAAGAGAGAGTTTGAACATTGTCTTTCTGTCAAACGTGTTGCATGTAATATACATAATTGCTGACATTACTATGTCCCTTTTCCTTCATCATGCAATAGTTTAATTGTTCAGAACTTCTACACAAAATGGGGCATATTTAGGAGAGACTTGCATCATGTTTGCACCACACAAAATGGTACAGGCATGATGCCAACCTCTAAGTCAGATTTATGAACCACATAAAGCCACTTTGCATGGCTTTGAATTGCTTCATAAATGTGGAGTAAGGCAACGCAGTGCAAATCACTGCATTGCCTTACCCGGCACAAGGAAGGCATTCCATGGGCATTGTCATACAGCAGATAACTGTCTAGTATAAGCACATCTCTCTTGCTTTGCGCTTTACTCTGATATTTTGATCAGTTTCACAAGGGAATATGAACCTTGGCCTGCTTCACTTTTAGAGCGATTTTGTGGGGGAACAAATGCAGCAGCTCCACTTCTAACGAGGCCAGTTATGTGGGGCTGGGGTTTCACAGTGGGGGAGGTTAGAGTGGCAAGGGGTCTCAGAACAATATATCAAACAGAAGATTAGCATTCTAACACTTACCATTACCGAGGACGGGGCACCAAAACACACGTCCTTGCACCCACTCCTACGTGACGAACAGAAAAGGGTGGGATCTATGCCTGCGAATGAC
The DNA here is from genome assembly GCF_964204655.1 of Triturus cristatus. NCBI lineage: Eukaryota > Metazoa > Chordata > Amphibia > Caudata > Salamandridae > Triturus > Triturus cristatus. The sequence continues at coordinate 458,012,764 of NC_140590.1, read as the reverse complement.
AGGCAGCTGCTCTCATGCAGGGACGAGACACCAACGCCCGATCCATGACGCTAAATGCGTCACTGGCCTATAGTAGATACTGCCATAGACTACAATGGCAATGATTCATTGTGAAGGGCTTTAGAACAGTTAGCCCTGCATCGTGCATTACAGTTCAGAAAGTTGATTTACTGCCTGGCTTCCATCTGCTGCTTCAGAGCAAGGCGGGACAGGCAGCCTGGGACAGACAGCCCATATTTAAATACATTGATTTGTTTAGAGATACGATCGTATCTCTAAATAAATCGATCTATTTAATATTTCTACAGGAATGTGAAAGAAATGATTTCAGGGGGGCGCAGCCGCAGAGCCCTAATGAAGAATCCACCCCTGGTGAAAGAGCAGAATGCAGTCACATTCAGTGGTTAGCCAATGGTTGAGGTGAGCTTACCTATTGCCCCATGCTGCACTCTGTAGTAGATATACAGTTCAGTGCAACCTGGCCATGTCAACCCTTTGTAAATTATATTTATAAAATACGAAATAATTTGGTTGAAGCAGGGACAAGTGTAGTAGTGCGTGAAGGGGATAGCGTCGACATTTCGATCCGGCTTAGCGGCAAGAGGGGGAAATTAAAGCCTCAGCCATGCGGATCTTCTTCAGGACAGGGAAGGGGTGGGGTGGCCCTTTACAAGATGATTGCTTGCTTAGTGGTCCAATGAATGAGACAACAGAATCCAAACTGGCATAATTTCTAAACTCTTCTAGTACGATCCAGCCTCCGTGATAACATACTGCCCCAGGCTTGGGACCCACAGAGGGCTACGGCAACCCAAACCCAGCTAATTCAATAGACTTGGCGGTGCTTGTCAATGACTTCTGACTTCCTCATTCCAAAGCGGTAGGAGCCAGCTCAATCAGCTCTATTGAATCCCCTTCGCGCACCTGGACCATCTCCTCTACTACCCTTGTCCCTGCTTCAACCAAATTATTTCGTATTTTATAAATATAATTTACAAATGATTGACATGGCCAGGTTGCACTGAACTGTATATCTAATACCAGTTCCTGTACAATTATGTAAATATATGCTTCTTATCTTCTGTTTTGACAAACTCTGAGTTCTATTGACTCCTTCTAATCTTTGAGCACCCCTTTTCACTCATTTCCTGAATCAACTTTCCTCCCCCCCCCCTTTTATGACCCCTGAATGTTTGCTTAACCTCATGTCTATTTTCTAATAAATATTTTGTAATAAGAAGTACTGCTGTGCTGCACTTAATGTACTGTTTATGAAATTTAAAATTGATATATGTCTGTGAGCTAACATATTGCAAGATCAAAATACGTTCAATAACCATTACCCTATATTGAATATTTCTCTGATTGATTGGTCCAGGACCACTGTTTTTTGTAACAATTCACACCCAGGTCCGTGGACTATTTTGGGTTACCCCATTGGCTATAATGGTCACTCTGTATTAGGCAGAGTAAAAATGTGAATGACACAAAGCACCAATTGATGTCAAGGCAGACTGAAAGCCCTCATAAGTAAGTATATTTTATGTACACATCATTTTAGTAAAATCTAAAGGACATGGCTAAGATCAGACCTAAGAGGACTAGTAGTTAAAAAAACAGCCCTGGCAGGTGTATTCTTTACAGCCCCATATTGCCATGAGCAAGCAAGCGTAGACAACAGGGGACCTATTTATGAGCCGGATTGTATCGCTCTTGCACCACCCAATGCGATGCAAACCTTGCATGTGATTTATGAAGCCACGCAAGGCCACTTTGCATGGCCCTGAGTGGCTCCATAAATCTGGAGTATAACAACACAGCAAATTGCTGTGTTGCCTTACTCTGTCCTAGGAAGTTGTCCCCACGCAACTCCCATGGTTTTTGATGCATTCCCAGATTTACTAGAACTGGTAAACCTGGGAATGCACAAAAAAGATATGCCTCCCCAATAGAGTCATAATGAAGAGAAATAGCTGTATTTCTCCATGTTACGTCCCCTTTCTATGTGTGCTGCATTCTGTATCACACATAGAAAGAGGAATATGCCTCACAGGATTGTTTTTGTGCAGGAAAGTGCCCTTCCTATACAATAAACAATCCTGCATGCAAAGCAGGCATGCTTGCACCAGGGTGCAAGGGTGCCTGCATTGGCACTAGGCTGCATAAAGGGTGCCAGTCAGTGCAGGGGAAAACTCAGGAATGCACCCTATCGCCTTAAATATGATGCATACCTGTCTTTCCCCTGTCACGCAGTGCAGCGCAGAAAGATGATTTGCTGTGCCACACAGCCTGCCAAGTTCATAAATCTGTCCCCAAGTTTGAACCCCTTAAGTGGGATTAGGAAATGGTGCACTGCCCCAACACTTCTTAAATCGGCCTGATGATCAATTTTTATAGCATGCACCATCACACTTATTGGTTACAATGCTAAACGTTATGTAGCCATTTTTTACGAGAAATTCGAAAATATTTTAATAGAAGAGAATCTAGCGCATTGGCTTTACATTGCCTATAAAACAAGCAGTTGCAATGCAATAGGTCTCGCATTTTGGTGAGTTTGAGCTTTTGGCATTGTAGATGACAATGCCTTTTATTTAAGTTTTGGTTTTTAAAACATAAATTAAAGGCATTGTCATGCTGATAGCTTAAACTCTCGCAAATGCGAGACCTATTGAATTTCAAATGCTTGTTAGGACTTGTGTCTTGTCGGTTATCTTCATTGTTCTTAATCCACAATATACAATGAGCCACTGATTTATTTAGGCTTGCTAGAATCACTTACTGTGGTGACATAAGTGCTATCAAGACAAATCTAAAAATCTGGTCATGGGGAATTATTCAAACATGAAACTGGGAATATTGGGCGCTCTAAAAACTACACGGATCAGAACGAAAGGTGCTGCGGTCTTAAATGTCCTTTCGTTTTTGACAACTGAATAAAGGGCCAGGCACATATATGAAGCCAACTTTTTGTCACAGACTACACAATTTGTTGCGCTAACTTAAAGCCAACCACACAGCCTCCTCGTAGTGAGATAAAGCTGAGCGCACCAAATTAATTTTTACGTGTGACAGACAGATAGCCTGACCCCAACATGTATGCGCCGTGCCCAGATCAGCATTTACAAGAGGAGCAACGAAGCGCCACCAATTTTGGGGCATATTATCAAGACAGGCGATAAAATTAGAAAACTGCCGCTAAAACGGCGATAATGGGCTTGATAATATGCTCTATGGAATTCCAATTGAAGTCCATGTTAAATGTGAAGGACATCTAACCTGACCTTCAATTGGAATTCCATAGAGCATATTATCAAGCCCATTATCGCCGTTTTAGCGGCAGTTTTCTGCCGCTAAAGCGGCGATAATTTTATCGCCTGTCTTGATAATATACCCCTTTGTTCTTAGTCCCTTTTCTGTTTCACAGACGTCATCACCGCTGTGCCCCGTTGGTTGCACTACTGCGAGAGGAGGGGGGAGATGGTGCTGTTAGGTCTGTGGTGGAGTTTGTGTAGGGTTCGAACTGCTGTATCTTGGCCCGGAGGGCAACTTCCGCAGGGGGTCGGGTTATGCAGCAGGTTCAGAACGGCAAGTTAGTAATTAAGAAAGGGTCTCCTTGTACCCTCTGAACGGAGCTGCATTGACATTCACTTTCTCCATTCTCTATGCCATTTGAACTCAATCAGTATACCCCCTCCTGTCCTCTTTAATAATGCTGTTTTATACTTTGAAAATAGAGTAAGTACAAACCGTCGCCTGTTAGTTTCTGCCAGAGACCTGTCTCTGCGGTGCAGGTCCCTTCTCTCATCGGCACTCCTTACTTTTCCTGAAGTGTTAATAAAACTTTAAATTTTTCGCAAACCGCCCCATAATGAGCATTGTCACGTAAATCAGACTGAAACACCACTGGTGTTCTACCAATTCGCTGATGTCCCAAGTCAGATACCACAAATCAACCAACACTGGCACACGTCTGCAGAGGTTGTGCGAAATGCTCCACTGTAGACAGGGCTTTAATAGGAAGAAACAAGATTTACAGGTATGTTAACACTCGAGTAGATGGCCCCTGTGCGCCGCTGCTGGCACCCGAGTGCAAAACACTCTGGGAGAAAACATTTCCTAAGAAGCTGGGACATCCACACGCCTTTGGCCAATTGGTACTAAAGCCAGACGCAAAGGCCAATAGCAGGGCCGGACTGGCCATAGCTGGCACCGGGCAATCCCCCGGTCAGCCGCACGGGTTGGGGCCGGTTTTGGGCCCCTGGGGGCCTTTTTTGTTACAGGGCCATTTTTGCAGCGTAGCTGCAAAATAGGCCCAGTAACAAAATCGGCCGAAAACCGGCCCTGGCAAAGAGCTCGGCCGCACTCTCAATCCCCGGAGGGAGGGGGCGGCCGAGCACTTTGCCAGGGCCGCTTTTGGTTCCCAGTCCGGCCCTGGCCAATAGCGTGTGAGCACTACATGCATGATCTTCTTCAAAAGCTGAAGAAAACTGAAGTGATTCCAAGAGGTCGATTTCCTCATGCGCTGCTCTAGGCTTGACCTAAAAAGTGTACCACTCCTGCATGCGTGGGCTCCAGTCAGGTGACTTTATCTGAGCTCCAGTATCAAAACAACAATGTCTCAACCGGTAATTATATGGACAATTTTAGAAAAAATGCATAAATCATCAAGGAGGAAAAACAAGAGACCAAAGTAAGAAAAAGTTTTTTAGTTATTATTATTATTATGCAAAAAGATTATAACAGCACCATAATACAGTTCAATCAAATTAAGGTAGCCAAACATAGACCAGTTGTGTACTGACCGTGCTCGGTGCAAGTGATAAGTGCAGTGACACAAGTGATATATACAGTGTGGGCGGCGCAAAGTGAGAGAACAACATTAATCATAAACAAATTACAAGAACACAATGAATAATTTGCAATAAGGTATAAATCCTTAGGTGGCCGTGGGTTACACTGGGATGTCGACGGCGTTTCGACCTTACGCACTTAAGGTCATCATCAGGACAATGGCTACAATTTGAAGAGTGCTGCAGAGAAGTAAAGAGAATTAAGAGTAGGTGGATCCTCTTTTAGAATAAGGAAAGCAAGTAACCAGAAGTAGAAAGAAAATTAATAAAGACAAAAGTCAGTGGTAAGGGCAGGGAAGTGGGGTGGGGGGGGAATGGACGGAGGTGGGAGGAGAGGGAAGATGGGAGGAAGAAGGTGTAGAAATGGGGTGGGGGGGGAGGGAAGAAAAGGAAGGAAGGGAACGAAGGGGGAAAACCGTGTATTATCACAAAGGGAGGAAGGGTATGGCTGAGGGTAAATATCAGTGCAGTGAGCAGATATATTAAATCACCTGAGTTCTGGTCTAAAGAAAACGCGCAGAGCGCTAATGCTCGGGCGATCGTCAGGAACTTCTACGTGAGACGTGATCACGAAGTGCTTTCAAATGCCAGAACTACGTTCGGGAGCTGTGAAGAAATTGAAACTCGTTTAAATTCGAGGTTATCACAGGTCGGGGGGACGAGGTAATTTAGAATATAGTGAACTGACGTACCAAGCTAGCCGATATGCTGGGTCTGTTACGGTCGTGCAATCAAAGGTCCGGCTCGTATGGACAGTCTGCAATGTGTATACAAATAATGTGCCCAAATCTATAAACAAAGAAATAGCGGACATTAATCGCGGGCCTTAACTCAATTATCAAGAAAACGATAAAGCAATATAAATTAATATAAATTAAAGGGACCCTTACCAACTATTCTGGGTCAAAGTCAATCCGACAAAGCCAATGCTGAAATTATTCCAAAGTGGTACGTGAGCGTGCCAAGGACGCACGATGACCACTGAGTGGGACCAGTGATCTCTTTTCAAACGGACCGGACGAAAAATCGCCGGCAGAGCAAGCGGAACCAATACGCCAGGGTGACTGAATCACAAGCCGTGATACAACCGTGGTCCAGAAATACAGCCAATGCGGAAGTCCAATGTGCGCAGGCGCGCCCATCAAGGGGAGACACTAGACCGTAAACATACGGATGAACCAAGTGCCCCAGGGGAACAAGTAAACAATATATAAGCGATGCAAATGCACTTAAGCCGACGGGCAAGAACGGAGGGACAAAAGCGGGGGAAAGAAGGAAAGTCGATAAACCCACATGAATTGAACAATAGGTCTCGACTGGATCTTAGGAATTGCTTATATTAAAAGTTAAAACATAATTTAATAAAGAGGAAAGGCGGGAGTGGGGGGTGCGGGAAGGGCGGGGGGGGCGCGGAGGGGACGTGAAAAGGCAAAAATTAGGAAAAGAAAGGAGAAATGATGAATATATATCATATAAAATACAACATAAAGACATATATAGGCAGTTAACATTAGAGAGCTCACATATATAAAATATATATATATATACAGACATAAACACATTGGTCAACAAGTGTCTAATTTTAACTTGCTTAAAACAAGTGTCCACATGATCATCAGTTGTTACAATGGGAAGAAAAGGTTTAGATTAACAGAGTTGCTTGGACCATCAATGTAAGCAATCTTCAATATAACAAGCAAGATACACATAATAGTCCGGTGGTGGTAAACGGAACGAACATTAAACACCTCCTAAATCCGATACAATGGGAAAAGGGGGATACAAGTTCTAATATTAAAGATCCGCTAATGCTTTCAAGTACAAGGAATTAAGGCATACACAAATCAGAGTTTTTTTACGATGTCGGCACAACAGAATTCCATTCATCAAGGGAGTTAAGACCACAATTTACAGTATTGCAGCGCGTGATCCAGCGACATTCACATCTATTAAGTAGAAGTTGAAGATCACCGCCTCTAGTCGGTATTTGTGGACGATCGATTACCTGCCATGTGAAATCAGATTCTGTATGATTAAATTGCTTGAAGTGCGTAACTAATGGAGCAGTCTCCACACAGCATCTAATGCGACTCTTGTGCTGGCTGATTCGGTGCTTAATCATCTGAGTAGTCTGACCAATATATAGCAAGTTGCAAGGACAACGTATGGCATAAATCACATTAGTGGTCCGACAATTTGAAAAATGCTTTAGATTATAGGTGCGATCAGTTGTAACAAAGAACTTGGTGTTAAAAGTAAGATCGCACGCGGTGCATGTCTGGCATTTAAAATGGCCAATAACAGGAGGCAAACCCCACATGGATGTAACTGATGGAGTTATACTTTCCTTTACAGGCCACGTTATTGCGTGTACCAATTTGTCTGAGAGGTTATCACCTCTTTTGTAAGAGAAGAAAGGAGGGTCCTTGTATAAACCGGACGTCCGAAGCATTGTCCAGTGTTTCTTGATTATTTTCCCTACATTGTTACTCGAGGGACTGTATGTACTGACAAATGGAATCTGTTGGTTTTGGGTTCTTTCAGAAGGGGATAAGATCGTTTCCCTATGAGAATACCAGGCTCTCTTAGAGGCCCTGCGTACCAGATGTTTTGGGTACCCTCTACACAAAAGGTTTTCAGTCAAGGTAGCTGCTTCACGTACATAATCTTTTTTCCATTTACAGTTCCTTCTGATTCGAAGGAACTGCCCATATGGTAAGCCGTCACGTAAGCCTCGCGGGTGGTAACTAGTGTACATAAGCACCCTGGCGTATTGGTTCCGCTTGCTCTGCCGGCGATTTTTCGTCCGGTCCGTTTGAAAAGAGATCACTGGTCCCACTCAGTGGTCATCGTGCGTCCTTGGCACGCTCACATACCACTTTGGAATAATTTCAGCATTGGCCTTGTCGGATTGACTTTGACCCAGAATAGTTGGTAAGGGTCCCTTTAATTTATATTAATTTGTATTGCTTTATCGTTCTCTTGATAATTGAGTTAAGGCCCGCGATTAATGTCCGCTATTTCTTTGTTTATAGATTTGGGCACATTATTTGTATACACATTGTAGACTGTCCATACGAGCCGGACCTTTGATTGCACGACCGTAACAGACCCAGCATATCGGCTAGCTTGGTACATCAGTTCACTATATTCTAAATTACCTCGTCCCCCCTACCTGTGATAACCTCAAATTTAAACGAGATTCAATTTCTTCACAGTTCCCGAACGTAGTCTCACGTAGAAGTTCCTGACGATCGCCCGAGCATTAGCGCTCTGCGCGTTTTCTTTAGACCAGAACTCAGGTGATTTAATATATCTGCTTACTGCACTGATATTTACCCTCAGCCATACCCTTCCTCCCTTTGTGATAATACACGGTTTTCCCCCTTCGTTCCCTTCCTTCCTTTTCTTCCCTCCCCCCTCCCCACCCCATTTCTACACCTTCTTCCTCCCACCTTCCCTCTCCTCCCACCTCCGTCCATTCCCCCCCCACCCCACTTCCCTGCCCTTACCACTGAGTTTTGTCTTTATTAATTTTCTTTCTACTTCTGGTTACTTGCTTTCCTTATTCTAAAAGATGATCCACCTACTCTTAATTCTCTTTACTTCTCTACAGCACTCTTCAAATTGTAGCCATTGTCCTGATGATGACCTTAAGTGCATAAGGTCGAAACGCCGTCGACATCCCAGTGTAACCCACGGCCACCTAAGGATTTATACCTTATTGCAAATTATTCATTGTGTTCTTGTAATTTGTTTATGATTAATGTTGTTCTCTCACTTTGCGCCGCCCACACTGTATATATCACTTGTGTCACTGCACTTATCACTTGCACCGAGCACGGTCAGTACACAACTGGTGTATGTTTGGCTACCTTAATTTGATTTAACTGTATTATAGTGCTGTTATAATATTTTTGCATAATAATAATAACTAAAAAATTGTTCTTACTTTGGTCTCTTGGTTTCCCTCCTTGATGATTTATGCATTTTTTCTAAAATTGTCCCTATAATTACCGGTTGAGACATTGTTGTTTTGATACTATAATTCACCCGGTCTCAACTGGGTATACGGGTTTACTCCTGTTTCACGTTCCTTTATCTGAGCTCCAGTCATTCAGCCTTGCAGGCAGCCGCTGTCCCCAGCCCACCAAGGGTATGGTCTCTGCCTTCCCTGCGCAGAGCACTGAGTCCAGAATTCCAAGCCGTTGAGAATGACGAATAATTTTCCAAAATACCCTGCCTTTTCACTCAAGTGGGCATTGAAACCTCAGCTGAAACTGTGTACTGGCTTCTCTTGAATCCAAACAAGGCCGCCAGGTGCCAGAGACTCTGGCGAGCACAGCAGATCAACAGTGGAAACAAAGGGGCGGCGCACCGTGTGTTTGTTCATTGGAGCGCCATGGCTTGATTTAGTTGGAAGAAGAGAACAATTTATTGTAGTGATAACAATGCGAATTGTAATTTCGGTAGATTTCAGAGATACCTTTTACCATGCAAATACCAGAGGCAGTGATAACACTGATCATGTTAAAGAAATCCTGGGCGATGTCTAAAATGTGAATGTTTCAGAGGATGCCTAAGAGAAGATAATGCTTCTGTTCGGGTTCCCTTTGACTTTTTATTCTGAATCAAGCTCTATGTATCCTGTTAGATCGATACACACTTTCAAACCTTGTTTGATGGGACAACCTGTGCAGGTGGTTTAAAAATATGGGAAACTACCCCGTGTGTCATGGTCTCCCACCCGCTGGACTCTGTCACACCGCCTCCATCGGAGGACTGGCGGAGTATCAGTCTAAGAGCCAGTGGCGGCTGGTGACATTTGAAAGTGGTGTAAGAGCCAGTGGCGGCTGGTGACATTTGAAAGTGGTATGTGTAAAAGTTCTGGGTGAGTGGCTGGTGGTGAGTGAGCGTGGGGAGCTAGCCCGACTGCCATAAGGAGGCTTTGGGGGGTTCTTCGCCTGAGAAAATTTAGAATAAGGAGTGGGCAAATGGTGGACTTTCAAGCGAATTTGAGAAAGAAAAAAGGATAATGATGCAACTGTGAAAGGGTAATTATGACATTAACAAAGAGATTTGGTATGATAATGACGTCTGATGTGATGACTTCTGGGGATGCATATTACAAAGAATCCACGAGTACGGAACAGGTGTAAAATAAGAAGGGGTTCGTAGGCAGACAGATGCTGCTGAAAGGTAATTTATTACAAAAACTTCAATGGGAATCACTTTCTAGAAAACAAGTTATTACTGGCTCATGTACTGCTCAGGAGTAAAATGTGAGATATCATCTTCTTCTGAATCCATGGGCACAATTTGGAAACAAGTGGCATTTCACCTGTTTCCCTTAAAATACCGACCGCCTGACATAGACAAACTCTGACCCTGTAACTGGGCCATTTCACCCTCAATCCTTCTCCTTCCCGTCAGCAAGACAGGCAGAGAGATTTGCACACAGATGGGTCACCACTTTAATTACATTTCATCTGAGAGGCACCCAAATATTAATATAAAGAGCTTTCTGCTGGCTCCGACGCCAAGAGGAAGAGAGTATGGAAGCAGAAGTTTTCATCTCAACAAAAGGCGCAGGAGGAGTGTTGCTGAAAATGCGCGCTGAGTAATCCTCGTCCTTTCTTTCAACGCACCCCGCCACCTTTACCTGCAACAGACACAATCACCTTTAACACAGCTATCAGTGACAACCAGAGAAAGACGGAGGTCACAAGCAGGTCAACAGTGGCAGATAACGACACTTTTAAACCTTCCGATTCCAAATTCTTTTAGTAAAAAAAAACCCAGAACTTAATAGTCATAACATGTGCTGGATTTTAGTTTCTTTAAAAAATGACAAGAATGCAATATATGAACAAGCATTTGCAATGCAATCGGTCTCGCTTTTGGGACCTTATATGTATTTAGCTATGCAGCATATTAGTTTGGGTGCTGAAACATTTACTGTTCTAGCAGTACCACGCCTTTGATACAACTTCAAAAGAGACTTGTTTTAATTGTCTTAGAGTAGCATCATGTTAGACCTAAAGCATTTTCAATGTTATATACAACAAAGCCATATATGGTGCTTATTTATTATATGTAACCAACTACTATTGACAAAGCACATCATTTATACAACCTAACAAGCTCATACATTTCTTCTCCGCCTTCCTAGCCCTGCTCAGCTCTCTAGTTACTGCAGCAAGGTAGGGGGTTTGGGGGACCAGTAAGGAATGAGCAGAGAGGAAATAATGCAAAGCGAGTGATGGGGGCAGGGACGAGTGGGAAGAGTGCTGAGGAGGAAAGATGACAGCCTGCAACTGCACTGATATAGAGTGTTACATAGCAAATTCAACAGGAGGACATGTAGAAGGAATCACAATGTTGGAATGGGCCATTGCTGGGGGTGCTGCAGGAATTTATGGTTCTTCCATGGCGATTCTGTAGGAATAAATATTGGGAACCTCTGCTGGACACTCATTGCGCCCAAGGTTGTCTAAGGGTCTGGAAAGCAGAGAATACTATAAGATGAGGAACACCCAGGACGTGACCGGAAACTCGTGGTGCCCTTTGGGAACATCACATCCCCTGTCCCTCTCTGGGAGAGAAGCCGGCTGTGCAAAGTGCTGTGTAGCAGGGGTTGGTGCACTGCATCATGGTTTCGTGGGGCGAGGGTGTATATGTCCTTCAAATGCTGCCATTTTTTTTAAAAATTATTTTTATTGAGAGTTCATAAAAACAAAATCTTCAATACAGAATACATTTGTAGAACGATTAATACGGTACAAGGCACATAGGTGTAAAAGCATTTTACAAATTCATCAGTTCAAAAACTTGATTATAAAGTGCAAAGTGTAAAGCCAAAAAACAACAACGAATTTCGACAATTCAAATCTCAATTGTAAAGTGTAATGTGCAAATATAAAGTGCAAAATGCGTAGGGAGAAACATTCTAGCAGACTATTAGCTAAGAAGATATAGTTAATATTAAATGCTGTCAGGAAATACAGTAAAAAGGACTACGATTCAAACACACTCCAGAACTTCTCATATTTCTTGAGTGCCCCAGATCTCAGTGCATATTTTCTTTCCCTGCCCTGGATTCGTAATAATTTTGCCTTCCAAGCCTGAAAAGTTGGTACTTGATCGGTTTTCCAGGACTGTAAAATAAGAGATTTGGCTATTAAAGAAGCTATGAAAAGGGACTCATCATATGGAGTGTGGCACATAGAGCAGCCTAGTACAGGAACTAAGTCATCGAATATTATAATGGTTTTAAGCTCAGAGGAGAGGTATTTTTCAATTTCCTTCCAGAATGGCTGGATTTTAGGACATTCCCAGACAATATGTTTCCAGTTCCCTTTCTCCTCGCACCGAAAACATTTATCAACAACTAGGGGAAAGATACTATGGAGATAAGCGGGAGTTCTATAGATCAACCATTTATTGTAAAATTGCATGCGTCTAAAATTAGCGCCACGGAAAATTATTTTATTAAATTTATTTATCTTGTCCCATACAAACTTGTTGATTTCAATGTTCTCCCTCTTTTTCCACCTCTCAATGATCCTACTGGAACATTCCTGCCCTTTATCCTCTTTTAATAATTTGATCCAGATGCTCATCTTTTTTGGAATTTTATTATTCATAGCTGTCGAGATAGTTTCTTTGTGGTATAGATTTCCTATATCCAACCCTCTGAGCCTTTGATTGAGCATACAGAAAGACCAATTCAAGGTGGAATGTGAATAATGTACCTGTCTGGAGATTTCATCCCATGACTTCCACCTATTGCCAATGAGGAAGTCTTCGATCTTCACAAAGCCATTTTCTTTCCAGAGATTTATTATTTTACTCTCCATACCTCCCTCTTCTCCAAAGTTAAAGTTGTTCAAATCCGTTGTATTACTTATTCTAGGGATGGAGTAGAATTTCAAAAACTGAATTTTCTGTTTGAAAATCCACTGAAGGGACTTGTAGCGAACTTTCTTTGGATCTTTTATAATTCTAATTGGATCAATTATTTTTATTTCTGACAGCATCTTCCTCATAAAAAAATTGTCTGCTTCGTTAGTGTCTGAGAAAAAAAACCTAAAACTATGATGTGCAAAAGATGCAAAGTAATATTCTCTAATATTTGGAAGGGACAGCCCTCCTTGTGCAAAAGGAAGATATAAAGTGTCACGCGCAAGCCTAGGAGATTTTTTAGCCCAAAGAAAAGAAGAAATCAGAGCATCCACTTTATTAAAAAAAGAGACCTGAATTGGGCAAGGTGCGGTATCAAACAAAAAATTAAAAAGAGGTAAGACCGACATTCGTATTAATGCTGCTCGCCCCATCAAAGATAGGGGTAATAAGTTCCAACGATCTAAAAGAGACCCCACCTTTTTTAACAATGGTGAGAAGTTCAATGAAAACAGATCTTCCAGATTATCCGATATAAATATTCCTAAATACCTCTTTGGGGATAGATTATATATTTGCCTAAATTCTGGTATTAAAGTGTCTACAGTGCAGTTTACTAAAATAATTTCTGTCTTGTTAACATTAATTTTCTAACCCCCTAGATTCTGGAAATCTGAGAATATTTTTAGAATCTTCAATTGACTAGAGGGTTTGGCATCTAAGAAAAGGGCAATATCATCAGCGTATAATTTTATATTAGTCATACCAACTATTGGGGCTGTGTCGGTGCGTATATTCCTAATCGCAATCGCCAAAGGTTCAATGAATAGCGCAAATAAAATTGGCGACAAAGGGCATCCTTGGCGCGTGCCTCTAGTGACTAGACATGTCCCAATATTAGATTTGTTAATGATAATCTGTGCCTTAGAATCCATATATAGTTGTTTTAAAAGTATGATAAAAGCATCCGGGAAATTGAAACTGTGCAAAATAGCAAAAAGGCAGTCCCATGACACTAGGTCGAAGGCCTTCTCTGCGTCTAGAAACCAGATTTGAGCCTTCACTTGATTAGTTTAAAAAAAATCTAGTGCTTCCAGAACAAACTTTGTGTTTGAGTGGAGATGTCTGCCTGCAATAAAACCGCACTGATCGATAGCTACAAGGTATCCCACAATTTTATTCAATCGGTTTGCTAAAAGTTTTGTAAAGATTTTATAATCTGTATTTAGGAGACTTATAGGTCTATATGAATTTATATTCTCCTTGTCCTTCCCTTTTTTCAAAATGCTAACCACCACAGCTGAATGGAAGGAGTCTGGCGGGGGACCTCCTTGGAGTAAGTCGTTCAATAAAAGTAAAAGTTCTTTATGTAGGGTTCCTCTAAATTTTTTAAAAAATTCAATAGGAATACCATCATCACCGTTTGCCTTACCGTTAGGAAAAGAGCTGATTACGTCATCTAATTCTGACATTGAGAAGTCCTCTGTAAGGCATTTCTTGCCCTCATCGTCTAATTTCGGTATTGCCAGATGCTCTAAGAACTCCCCAATGGAATCAGATGAGGCCCCTTCGATTGCTTGATAGACTCCCTCATAGTGTTTTAAAAACAACTCGCCAATAGAGCCTGTAGTCTTAGCATATGATTTGGTGATGGGATTAATTAATTGATCTATTCTATTGCGAGCCTGCTTTTCTTTGGCTTGCCAGGCCAAAAGCTTGCCTGTATATTCGCTCTCCTCATAGATCTTCTGGGCATAGAGATTGCTATTAGTTTCACCCAGGATGTAATAAAAATCCCTCATCCTGCCCTTAGCCTCATTAAGCTTTTGCCCTGAGTGCGCTGATCTAGTCTAGTAGTGTTCTTGAGTTGCTTCCGTGAGATCGGTTTGAAGTTTTATTTTCTCCTCCTTTCTTGCCTTCTGCTTTGGTATTTCTTTAGATGTTATGAACCCACGGAGTGTAGCCTTGAAAGCATCCCAGATCATATTTAATGGGGCAGTACCTCTATTCTGTGTGAAAAACTGCTCAATAAATTCTTCAATGTCTGTACACCATTTAGGATCAAGGAGGTTAAGATTGTTAAAAAACCATCTTCTAATAGGGCTTATATCTTGTAGTCCCAACTTTACCTCCATGCAAACTGACACATGATCAGAGAAAGCATTGGACAGATGTAGATAGTTATATAACTCTAAGTCATGAGAAGTTAAAAAAAAATCTAATCTGGATGCAGAGTTATATTTTGCTGAGTAGCATGAATATTCTCGTTTAAGAGGATTGGAGAATCGCCAATGATCCATGATATCAAGATCTAATTTACAAGATTGAATGGCCAAAGCAGTTTGGGGTTTATTTTGACGGCGATCTTTTTTGGAGGAGTCCAATTGAGGGATCTGAAGAAAATTAAAGTCTCCCCCCCATAATATTAACCCAGGGAGCCCTGTCATGGCGTTCTTTAACTGTAAAATTGGCAGAGAGTTATCCAAAATTGGTGCATATATTGTAGCGAGGATTATGTCAATATTATTTAATTTCCCATGTGCAATTGCCCATCTACCTCTATGGTCTATGGCTGTGCCAGCCAGAGTGAAACCTACATGTTTTCCTATTAATATGCATACTCCTCTCTGTGCCAACCCAGCTGAGGAAGATATCCTATGGCCGGCCCAATTCTTCAGAATTTTATCTGAGTCCTCCTGATCTTTATAATGGGTCTCTTGTAAGTAGATGATGTCTGGGTTTAAATTCTTTAACCAACTTTCAATAGCATTTTTTTTTCGAACATTGTTAAGACCATTTGTATTAAAAGAAATAAACTTCACCATATTATTAATTCTTCAAGAGGAGGAGGATGGAACATGCGACAAGGCAGCCGAAATAAATAAATATGGCTAAGGGAATTTTAAATTTCAGCCTGTAAAAATAAGCATTAATCAACAAACCAGCAATAAATAATCATACAAAAAATTTTCAATAGTAAACTCTTTGTGCAAATAGGCAGATAGGGAGTACCGTTGTATAATGAGAATAGCGAAACCTCACTTTGTACAAATATGCAACTAAAGAACAGGAACATCTCACTGAGCAAATAGGCAAATAAGCAAAGTGGTTGTATAATGGCAGCAGAGCCTTTAGCAGTAGAGTTATATGAAAAGAGCGCAACCTCTCTTTATGCAAAAAAAAAAAAAAAAAAAAAAAAAAAAATGGGTAATATGGTTGTGCAAATAAGCAAAATGGTAGTACAATAGCAGCAGAGCCTTTAGCAGTGAGGTTAAATGAAAAGAGCGCAACCTCTCTTTATACAAACAATGGGTAATACGGTTGTGTAATAATTTTGCAAATAAGTAGCAAAAAACCTCTCTCTGTGCAAATGAGCAAATAAACAGTGCAGTTATATAATAGCAGAAGAGACCTCTCTTTTGTGCAAAAAAGGCAGAACATCAATGTGATCACATAGTAGCAGCAAACCCTCTCTTTGTGCAAATAAGCAAACCATAAGGGAACTTATCAGACCAGATAATAAAGCAGAAGGCCTTGTCCGTGCCAAAACTGTGTTGAATTTAGAATTAGAACAGAAGATTCTTCAATAAATGAACTCTCTATTTTTCCCCTGCAACACCCCCCTTCACCTCCCCTCCCATCCCAACCCCCCCTTAGAGCGGACGGTACCCCCCCGTGTCCCACTTCCGTCCTTCTCTTGGATTTCTTCTTTTTGGATGCCATGTCGTTGCATCCTTGTGTGCTTCCTGGCCCTGTCGTGGACTCGCCCATTAAATAGAAAAATAATTAGCCGTAAGCTATGGACCTAGACCTTCAAGGAGTGCCTGAGCTTCGTATATGTTCGTAAAAATAAAAAACTTCCCTTTGGCCAGTACTTTAAGTTTTGATTGCTGCACAATCGTAGCCTGGGCTCCCTTGTTTTTAAAAGAGTCAATCAGTTTAACAAAGTCCCTGCGTCTATGAGCAGAAGCTGCCGACATATCTGAAAAAATTCGAAAATTATTTGCGCCGTCAGCATTGAATAATTTCTTAGAATAGGCAGTGCTTAGAATTTTCTCCTTCACCCTAAAATCAGAGAAATTAAGCAAAATTGTACGCGGATATTTCAGATTGATTGGTTTATGCGCAGGGACTCTGTGCGCTCTTGTGATCGTTAAATCTCCTTGGAGCTCAGGTATGGCTTTTTTCAAAAGGGACTCAGACCACTTAACTACGTCTTTATCTTCCAAACCCTCTGGTATGCCTACCAAGCGTAGATTCGACCTCCTATTATAATTTTCAAGGTCCTGCATTTTTTCCGCTAGCTGGATTCTCTCTTTGTTGGCCACCAAGAGGTCTTTCTGTATTGCCGATAGGGAGTCCTCTAAGGATGAAATCCGCGTTTCAGCTTCAGTGACTCTTAAGGGAAAGTTGCCAAAATTTTCTTCCATTTTTGTGAGCCTGCTGTGCAGCTGAGAAATTTCCTGAGCCTGGGAGTTTTTGAAATCCCTTAATTCCTGAAGGATAGTCCCGAGCAAAATTTCAATAGAGTTTGCTTTTGTAGCACTCGGGAGGGGAAACAGTCCATCCTCTTGAGAGGCCTGAGAAGCCTGTGGGCTTAGCTCTTGGCTTGGAGTTTTCGTAATGCGAATAAGGCTAGGACTTGAGAACAGCTGAGCCGGAGGGGGAGAAGGGACCTGAGACAGTGCAGTGTGGGAAGAATTTCCATTTTCTGAGGTTAGTGCTGCAGGAGTTGCTTCTTCAGAACCTTCAAGGCCCTCCTGACCTAGCGCCACCCTCTGCACTGCTCCTTGCTCTGACTTGCCACTTCCCCCCACTTGATTCGCCCCTTCTTCAAATGCTGCCATTGATACGTTTTCGTTTCATTCCACATTTCAATTAAAGTCCATGTTTTTTCTCATAGAAGAGGGAGTTGGAACACTGTCATAAGGGTTGAGGAGTTGTCACTGAATTAATTCCTGGCTCTTCTGTCTGCAAAGCAACTTGTTTTAGTTTTCAAACAGCCATATTTGTTGTCGTGGGGATACATTTGTTCTCTTTTCACAACCTTAACATCTTCTTCTCCAGCTTTGAAAAGTTCATGCCTGGAGGCGATAAGTTTCGCCGTGCTGCGATTTTTCAAATTATAAACTTCCACAATGGAAGTGATTAATAATCACTAGTGCTGAATTGGTCTGTCATCTGCCATCCAGCACCCAGAAGCCGCGAATTCCTTCAGGTACGCTTTACCAAAGCACATGTTTACTTACAGTCAGCCTGAACCCAGGCCAAGCGAAGCGTGTCACATAACTGTGCTAAGAAGAGAAACCAATAGTGACCAGCAAATTAACCAAGCGTTACCGCTCTGAGAGTAAGAGATTGGTCACTGCACTGTGAGTAATAGCATTAAAACCCTTGCCTGTGGTTACAGATGTGTCTTTCACCCATACCTTTTTTGTTACATCATATCCTTTATCCTGAGGTACAGCAGCGCATTTCACTTTACCCTCCAAGAGTTGCAGCGCTGTCTCTTCCCCTCACTTACCTCTTTTGGTGGTTATAGTGATGGATCTGACTCACCTCTAGTTTATTCAGTACTGCCTCTCCCCGACTTCCTCGCCTTCGCTGGTGACTGCAGCAGCAGCCTGCTCCCCACCACACACCTCTCTGAGAGTTACAAAAGAGCCTTTTACTCGCCTGTCTCCAGCTCACAGCGGTACCTCACTTCCCCCTTTAGTTAAGCGGTGCTTTCATTGTCACATTTTGTTTGCAGATTTATATAGCGCGAACTCGACCCAAAGGTATTGGCGCGCTTTACTTGACCACCAGTTACATTACACAAGCACACACTCATTTTTTGGTAGGCACGGGGAGATTAAATTGCATTCTTAAAGTTACAGCTGCACCCGGCCTCACATCTGCGGGATATGCTGAAATTCCCTCACACGCTCTTTCTCCCTTCCCTGGACATGGCTGGTCCCTATCACCCCTGTACAGCCACCCTCCCCAGAATATACGTACAACCCATATCCCATACTGGTACGTCAACAGTTTTAGGGCTGCCTCGACTTCTATTACCAGATTTGCATTTACATAAACAGCTCTACTTTAACCTCTATCCTTTACACTGATATCTACATTCCCGAGTTCCATAGTTTCCCAGGTCCACGAGTAGGCAGCTCGTCCAGTTAAGGTTTTCGCTTGGCACTCTGGTACTTGTAGTCCTGTTTTATGATTCTATTATAAGCGTACTCAGGCAAACAGCAGGGACATTTGGGATCTCGCATCATCTCGGACATCCTCTAGGCAACTGGTATACCCCTCTCTCAAAATACCATTCTCCATATTTACTGCCCACCTCGGACACATCCTTCACTGCTCCATGCACCTCTGTTTCATGCCCAACTCTTTCTCATTTCCAAATCCCACCATGCTATTCCAGACTGATCCCAATTGCTCCGTCTTTCACTCTGTGCTTATCGCCCCAACCGCCTTCCCGCCCCTCTCCCTCACACCTCGGACCTGAAGAATTTTCACTCTCCCGCCACTCTCTCCGAGACTGTGCCCCTCACGCTCTGTGTGCCAGCAGCAGTCGGGGCTGCTGAGGTGTTTTGCTTGCCCGGGGCCGGTTGGTTGTTAGAAACTCACCTTGTGGTTGCTGTGGGCTTGAATTCCTTCTCGAGGAAGCTGCGGCCGCGAGCGCGGGAATGAATGAAGTTAGCAATTTTTATGCAAGGTTTTTCGGGCTTGACCGCGGCCAGCATGGCGTTCCTATACCTGTCAAATCTCCTGTCATGGAGATCAGACGACTAGATTTACACCAGGCAACCGGTACAGAGCAGGGCCTGGGCAGCGGCTGAGCGGGAGCCGCAGCCTGGATCCAGGAGACAGACACAGGAAGTGGGGAGCGAGGATGGGAGGAGAGGTGCACTTGATGTAGTGGGGTCCACTGTGCATGGGTAAGATAGCCGTCAGCAGCGCGTAACACAAACAAGCATTGAAAATGCAATAGGAAATGAAACACTGTATGGGTGGAAAATTCTGGACTTGTGGCGCTACAATTGTTAAGGCCCAATTTTTTTGGCATGCACAATCCTCGTGAATGGCTACACCCAAGAGCCATTGAAAAGGTAAAGTTAGAAAACGGTGGAGGGTAGTGCCTTCTTAATTGGTCCACGTCAGTGGATAATCAACATCAAGAACATTGCTCAAAATGAAATTACTTGTGTTGTTTTTTTTTTTATTTTTATTTATTTTTTTTTTTGAAAAAAAATGCAGGTATAGATTGTGAGAGAAAAAGCAACAAGCCGACACGTGTTTCGCCCTAGTGGCCCATTGGCCTTGGGCTTTTTCAAGGCGGTTTTCAGTAAGTGTCAAAGTCTTCCTGCGGATGTCAGGAGATGAGTCTCTGCGGTCTCTGCGGTCTCGAGGAATCAAAGCAATGAGCTGTCAGAAAGGTTCGCTTGCCCGGGGCCGGTTGGTTGTTAGAAACTCACCTTGTGGTTGCTGTGGGCTTGAATTCCTTCTCGAGGAAGCTGCGGCCGCGAGCGCGGGAATGAATGAAGTTAGCAATTTTTATGCGAGGTTTTTCGGGCTTGACCGCGGCCAGCATGGCGTTCCTATACCTGTCCAATCTCCTGTCATGGAGATCAGACGACTAGATTTACACCAGGCAACCGGTACAGAGCAGGGCCGGGGCAGCAGCTGAGCGGGAGCCGCAGCCTGGATCCAGGAGACAGACACAGGAAGTGGGGAGCGAGGATGGGAGGAGAGGTGCACTTGATGTAGTGGGGTCCACTCTGCATGGGTAAGATAGCCACCAGCAGCGCGTAACACAAACAAGCATTGAAAATGCAATAGGACTTGCATTTACGCTAGACCTATTACATTAGAATCAGAAGTGCGGGTGGGAAGAAGCCACGAATGGGAGTGGGGGGGCTGGTGTGGTCTGAGAAGTCACGGACTGCCAGAGGGGAGGGGGAAGGCAGGGGAAGAAAAATACTGTTGTAAGTAAAGGGGCTGGTAGCCGTGGAAGGATACAAATGATGAATGAGGAGGGAATAACAAGCCTCAAACCAATCGGAAGGCAACATTTAAGATAAAAGCCAATGGCCAGATAGTGGGCGGAGCTTCCACGAAGCTTCCACGATACAGTATATACTGCATGCCTCGCAAAGCGATTGCAGCGCATTAGCGCTGCAACGCTAGGCGAGACCTAAAAAGGTCCTTTGGCTACACAATCAATCAATCACTGCATTTGTAAAGCGCGCTACATACCCGAGAGGGTCTCAAGGTGCTGGGGAGGGGGGGGGGGTGCTACAGGTCGAAGAGCCAGGTCTTGAGGAGTCTTCTGAAGGCCAGCAGGTTCTGGGTCTGTCGTAGGATGGTGGGGAGAGTGTTCCAGGTCTTGGCGGCAAGGTAGGAGAAGGATCTGCCGCCGGCGGTGGTTTTTCGGATGTGAGGGACTGTGGCGAGGGCGAGGTTGGCTGAGCGGAGGCTTCGGGTGGGGGTGTGGAAGCTGAGTCAGTTGTTGAGGTAGGTGGGTCCGGTGTTGTGCAGTGCTTTGTGTGCGTGCATCAGGAGCTTGAAGGTGATCCTTTTGTTGACGGGGAGCCAGTGCAGGCCTCTCAGGTGGAGTGTGATGTGTACACAGATACAAGGGCGCTGACACAGACTTCCACGGGCACTGCTAAATATTTACAGGAAAGGAAATTACTTCAGCAGTAAAATTCACACTACTTTTAGGCGATTCCACCACTTCGTAATCCAGCTGGGTTTGTACTTAAAATTAAACCATTGCGACTTAGAAATTAAAATCTCTGCCAATCATGGTAAATAACTTTACATTATTTCACAACAGTCCAAGAGCAAGCCACCGATTCCAAGCTGGGGTACATGATAGAACACTCAGGGTTAAATATCTTACATTTCAACCGCAATGAAAGAAGGCATAGGAGTCGAGCATTGAAGAGAGCAATGAAGTGCTGCACTGTATAGGGGTTGTTGAAAGCTATCAAGCGAGAACTTTTCATCTTTGAATTACAGGCGATTTGTCCAAGATCACACTATGTTATATTCAGTGTAAAGGTGCGATTCTAACCCATACCCACAGGCTCACAGTTCGCAACTTTCCCATTAGACAAGACGTTTAGTTATACAGGGTTAACATTTTACATACGTAGAAGCAGGAAAACTGATTTTGAAAGACTTTTGCTATCTCCAGCTTATCAGTATTCTCTTAACTAAATTGCAGCAGTCGATTGAACCTTAAGCATCAAAATGTTGACTCGTTCCAAGTCTTCGAGTGTGACTGGAAATGGGAGGTGAACGAGTACGATCCTGAATGAATGGTAAAAGAAGAGCTTTTTTAAACTGTGAAATGACAGGTTAAGTGTTTTTTCATGTAACAGTGCTCTGCCCCTTTGCTGCTTCAGTGTTGCGGTTTACATGGAACCGTGCGCACTCCAGTGGCAGACAAAACATACCCCTTGGCACTTAATGCATGACTAAGCATCACCAGATTCAGGAAAGCACAGCTCCTCACTGCATAGTAACTACAGGGAACCACAACGAAGAAGCAGAGGCAAAAAGCAGTAGATCACATCAGAACAGTCTAAGAGATAGTTCACGAGCAAGAGACCCCTGGGAAACACAGCCAGAACGAGGACAAGCCAACCCTGTAGCCCCAAACAACTTCCAAGTGCACCAGGCAGCCTACAAGCAATGCACCATCAGCACCCTAAAACACACGACGAGCAGGGTGGCCAGCACCTAGACCTAATCCATGCCCCAAGTAAGAAAGTACAGGAAGTAGTCGTATAAACCACAAGAAAATGACCTCACTGGGAATGCCATCTACGTCCACTGGCATAATGGGATGAAGATTAACAGGCAGGAGAGGACAGACGTTCTGCTTCACTCCTTTTACTTAGTTTCACTGTAGATGTTCAGCACAGAAATACAGACATTACATGGAAGTGTGGGATACTTTAATTTTGCCTCAAACATCCATGCACAGTGTGCATATATTAGACCTACATTGATCTTTGTGTCATCTCTTGCTTTGCCTTGATGAATCTGTGGCTCTGGCAGACAGTGACGATGGCACTGCAGTTTACAAACTGAATTTGGTTCTTGATGAGCTTCCCTAAATTCTACCCAGGGCACCCATTGAACTGCCTTAAAGGATGTGACCATACAACGTCTGCCCACTGACGTGAGTAGCAGATTTGTTCCAGTTATAACCATAGCACTTTAGTGCAATTGTTTCTACCCCAAAAATATCCCTGACTGTTAAATGTCTAAGCCACAGTACAGTGCTCCTGTAGAATTCCTTGCTCTGATGATGACCATTCACTAATGTGCATAGCCAAAACCTTGATACATGAGCGGACATTCCATTACTTCATTTCTTGTTACTAGGAGCAGCATTGAAATTGGGACTGATAATTTTATTAGCTCTAATGCAACCTTTGTTAATGCCCATGTATTTTTATATTTTAAATACATTTTGCACATTATTACATGTGTCACTGTGTGTTCACACTATGAGCACTGCACCATTGTAGAACATTTGCCCTTTCTGCGGGGTCAACCCAGATTTTTCACCTTTTGCTGCACCCTATACATTCGCTGGCTGTAGAACTCTGTGCACTTTACCCCTCCAAACCAATGATGAAGTGCCTGTGCTCCCCCTTTCAACATGGTGAAATTGCCATACCACTAATTGGCATATTTAAGTAACCCATACAACCCTTGTATAAGGTACAAAGTGTACTCAGGGCCTGAAGTTCATTTTACTAGTGTAATGTAGTGTAATGTAGCACAACATGACTGCAGGCCTACCATTTGTAGTCCTGCTTTTGCAGTTTTAAACTGTAAATTTTACCTGCCTAAATAACCCCTTTTGGCAGGTCAAATCCATTCTTTTAAATATTTATGTCACCTCTATGTTGTCCTTATTAGCCTTAAGGTGGAGTGCATGCTATTTAAAAGTAGGGCATGTAAGAATTTATTGTCATACAAGTACTTACAGTGGATAAGCCCCTAAAGGTACTGCCACTGCAGCAAGGCTGGCTTTTCCACAGTTCCGTAGGACAACATTGGATTATATATTCTGATTTCAGTTACTAAACAGCTAGAAAACCAATTGAACAACTATTTTTAATCGTTATTAAATTAACAATTCAATAGTGAAGTTGGATGTTTGATAAATATTAGGAAAAGGGGACTTTTTGAAAGTTAAGTTTTTCTGTGCCAAAAGCCTCCAGAGACCCATTTGCATTTGTTCTGCCACTTCTGCCAGCCAATAATTGGCATTTGAATAGGTGTGTATGAGAGTGAAATGCCTCCCATAAGAAAACAATAGGCTGACCTGAATGAGTAGAGATGAACACTCTGAGCCTGACTGAATAGGCAGGGTGGGGCTGTGAACATCATGTTTGACCTTGCAGTGTCAAATCCTGTTTGGATGTCAAATCCTGCATAACAGGTCTGCTGGGGTTTTACATATAAACCTTGGGCCACACTTCGAATAGGCCTCCTCTGTCATAGGAAAATGTTAGGTGACACCTGGGCATTGCCATTCCTTTCTCCCCCTAGCCAGCCAGGCTCTAATCATGGTGGTACTCTTTTGACATTATAATGTGAAATCCTGCTGGAATATCAAATCATGCTTGACAGGTCTGCTGTGGTTTTGCATCTAACACTTTAACATTTGGGGGGCGCTCAAGGAGCTAGAACAGGAATCCATAGCAATTCTTCTGTATGAACAGTCTGGTTTCTGGAAAACCCTGCTTTTTTTCTACCAGACTTGTGTCTCTGGGTTTATTGGGGGTACAGTGACTGTCCAAACTGGATTTTAATGTTACATGTGGAAGCACCTTAGGATTACCATAGTACACACCCCAAACACACCCCCAGAACTCAAAGCACAAGTTCTGTATGGTTGAAGACTTCCGCCATCTTGAAAATGCCAAAAGTGGGTAGAGTTGGCCCCGGTAAATTTACCCCATTGCCCCCAGGAGTCATTCCTACCCATGAGCTCGGTCCAGGCATAGATGTGGCACCTCCAGGGGCCCACTTCAGAACACTCCTGGTCCTAGAGAAGATCACATAATGACCGAATCTGCAGCCTAGAAGTCTGGACCAGCTCTCCCTCCTACACCCAGGGCAAAGAAGTGGACTCCAAAGATCATAAGGCTGCGCTCCTGTTAAACCTATAAGTGTCAACAAGCTTCAAGAGGCCTTTTCCTGCAACTGCCCAGATGACCAGTGGGAACTGAATGTGGACTAGACCCTGTTGTTTGGCCTCTTTCTGACATCTTGTGAAATTCTAAGTGCCTTCTCTGAGGTCCTGAGATACTTCGGAGGAAGACTGGGACTTAACAGACTAAAGTTAGAAGGCTAAATCTTTGACCAGGACAAGCCTGGTTGGTGTATACCAACCCACGCTCCATTTTGTTTCATGTTAAATTGTGCCTAGGTTGTGGTCTACGATGACCATTGACTATCATTGGCACGTTATGTTTCTTTGCGCTATTCCTAATTAAAACGTCTCCAATTCACCTTATTGGATGTTTTTAGTTTTGGTGTCAGTTTGTTTATGAAATTTTACTCTGTCTTTCTAATTTTTTTTTTTTTTTTTTTTTTTTAAAAACCTTTATTTGTGCATAGTAAAGGAACAAATACGGGCCTACAACCATCAGGCCGGCCACAATACGTTGAGCACAGAAACAAACGGTACACCCCCTAGGCATCAACGGTCAAGGCAAGCAACGATTCAGGGTTACACTGGAGGGATCCGTGACACTGGGGCAGGAGAAGTGAAGGTTAATTTTAAGGTTTTTTAAAATGATTTTATCGAGACAGATTCAGTGAAAAAAGGGAACAAGGAGATTCGAGTCCGCGAGATATCTTCATACATTGGAGTGCAGCAGCATCGGTAAGACAGCCATGGAAATCACATACAGTAAGGCGATGTAACTAGAGAACAGGATCATAGCATTAGTGCATACACACCCCCTAAGCGCCGCCCCTTCACAATCCACCCCACACCCGGACCCGGAATCGAAACAAGTATAGCGCAGAGAGATGAAGAAAGAGGCCCATAGAACTAAGAGAAAACAGTAATTTACCCCCCCACCCAACACCAATGCGGAGGCTACGGCCTACCCCCCCCCCAGCATAGTGCCTGTCGCCCAATGAACCCGAAATATAGACGAGAAAGAAAGTAGGAATAGAGTGAAGAAACTAAGGGAAGAAAGAAAGAAAAAGGCGGGGGGGAGCCCGCGCAACCACTGAGCACCCGACACCCCCGGCCAACCCAACCTCCACACACTGAAACCCCACTACACCCAAAGACGGTCGTGTGAAGAGAGCATTCAATAATAAGGAAATGAAGGCAAACAGATCACGACAAGCGTGTACAACATGTGCAACAATTCCAGTCCCAGTCCAGCCCGTCCGTGAAACCATGATGACATCGAACAATCTAGCCCTGGCCCGTTCGCGGGCTTACGAGTAGGCCCGCCCCCTCGTGAAGGCCCCGCATCCCAAACAAACAGAGACAATATGGCCGCGCGGAAGAAGAAGGAGAAGCAAAGTCACAAAATGGCCACCGATCATCCAACAAAGTCCCCTTGCACACCACATGAAATCCAAACCTGGCTTGTAAAGTACATAAGTTCCGTATAAAAGGAGCCGTAGACCACCGTGCACGGTTCCTCGTGGGCGTCAGTTGTGGCTCCGCTGGCAGCTCCTGCGGGCGCGGTGAGACAGGCAACATCAAAGCAGGGAGCAACGACCGGGGAATCAAAGTATCCGCCATCGAACAGGAGGGCGTGCGATCCTGGGTACCGGGAAAGCCAACTGCGGACTCCAATGTAGCACTGTTACACCCGGTCGCCGCTTCCCCGCAGGAGGACCAGAGCACTGGCCGACTCACATCTCGTTGATCACAAGCAGGGCGCTCACGACCCGCAGCAGGCAGTATGGTATCGAACCGCTCACTGAGCGTTTGCAAGCCGGCACATAATCGCAGCCGAAAGTCCCGCAGGGCAGCCAGGACGGAGCCGTATGTCAGCGGAGGCTGCGCCCCCACAGCGGCAGCAGTCCGGGACGGCACCGGGGAGCTGGAGTTTGGCAGAGGGAGGGCGAAGCGGGCAGCGGACGAGACAGAAACACCCCCCCCCAGCAGCGAGCAGGCAGCCAGCGCGATGCTGTACCGCTGGACGTTACCGTGGGCAGGGGGGGGGTCGTGAACAGGAGGCAATCCCCAATAGGTCTGCGCCGCGACAGGTGAAAGCCAACAGCCGATGCCCTCCCTCTGGGCTCTTGTTGCGGCCGACTCAACGTCGAGACTTTTGACTGTTTCCCTCGTTTTCATGAGATCAGCCCGGATTAGGTTAACGTCTATTGAGATGGTGTCCATTTTGCGTTCCAAGGACTCTTTGACTCCAGTAATGGCGGCCATGACATCCTGCAGAGTCAGTTCCGGGGTTGCACTCTCGAGGTCCTTCGCGGGCTTAGGTGCGCCGCTGGTGTCGGAAGGTGAGCCTTTAGGTAGCGTGTACCTATCAAGCTTGTTGGACTGGGTCAGTTTAGATGATCCGGGACCTCTGGCCGAGGCCCTGTTCGCTTCATTCCTCCCCGTCATCACACTCGGCTCACAGACCGCAGCTGGTACGCCAGCCGCCGCCAGTGCACACGGCGGGGTAGTGCAGGCACTGATTCAGTTGTCTATACTCTTTCCGCAGGTTCGCCGGATCACTTTGCCAATGGCGGTGTGTATCCCCACCCCCGGAAGTCTCCACGTGCGGAGAAGCGCTCTGGGCACCGCCAGGGGAGTCAAGCCACAGCCCGAGGGGAGACACGATTGTCAGGTGGGAGGCCAAGACTTCGCTGAGAGCACCCTTCCACCATCTGCGGGCGGCCCCCTGTACTCTGCTTCCAGCGATACTCACACAGCTATTGGGGCAGCCGATCAAGAACCAGCCGGGTAGCAGCACTTGCTCCTCGTGCTCTGTTTACCAGCACTCTCCCCATTGCAGCATCAGCCACTGCCCCCTCTCAGCTCTGTGTTTCTGGCGTCCACAAGCGCATGCTGGGTCACTAATAAATGTCACAGCCCCTCGCTATGGCCATTGTGTGCACTTGTGGTACTGCGTGCGTTTGGTCCCAGTCTCGCCAGTATTGTGCTCAGCCGCTGAATGCAGCGCGCGGGCCGACCGCCGCGTGCATCCGCAGGGGATCCGAAAATGTTCACACGCCGAGGCGCGACCTTACAAGGTCCCCACACCACTGCCGGCAACACATGCCCCCGGGGAGGCCGCTTCAAGCCGCACTCCGGCCTTCACTCATCGCCCATTGCCGCCGCGGGTCAGCACAGAAACGCCCTCACCCGCTCAGGCGGACCACCGACCGGCGACTTCCGGTCCGCGGCGGCCGCCTCGCAGCCGCACAGCGCCGGCACAGCGGCTCACTCCGGCTCCTGGCTGACCGGGCGCGTGCAGGCCCAGACGATCGGGGTCCGGATCTCGAGGCCACAGGAAGCGTCAAAGTCCGAAAAAGCACGGACGAGCTCCACTCGCCCTCCGGTCATGGGATCTCTCATCAGAGGTCAGGATCTTTGGCCGGATCTATGCCGGGGGAAGGGGATACGGTGGTGCCGAAGATTTACTCGGCCATCTTCCCAATGTCTCCAGGGTTAACGGCTGTCCCCAATGACGGGAGTGCCCGTCTCAGATCGCGGCCGCCATTTTGATCGCGGCCGAGTCGGAGCCCGTCCCAGAAGGAAAGTCGCCTTTTTCTTCACCCACGGGTACTCCAGCACCTCGAAACTGCAGCCAGGGGAGCCCCAAGCATTCCGCTACATTATGCAGCGCTATGGGCTACTTCGGAGGATCAGGATCACTTGCGGCGGAGGGAGGCCGCGGAGGAGCTCCGAGGTCTGCTGCTGTTTACATCGGCGCCAAGCCACGCCCCCCTGTCTTTCTAATTTGTTTTGGTATTTTTATTGTGTTGCATTTCAGCTTTATTTTTTTTTTTTGATACTGCAGAAATACTTTAGGCAATGCCCTAAATTAAGCCTGTCTGCTCTGTGCTATACCTACCAGGATATTGAGCTCAGATTAATTTAGTGACTTTGAGGGTTCACCCTGACAAGGGTTGAGATTATTACTTGAAGTGAGTAGTCACCTCCATCCCAATTAATAATCCAATTTCTTAGAATTAATATTGTCTGTCTGGTATTTATAATTCCTCGAATAAATGTTTTCACCAAGATCAAATTATGGCACTTAGAAATCAGCTCTATTTACATAGATCGAAATGTTAGAATAAGTTCCTGGTGAATCATTGTGATGCAACAGTGGTTTATTTACGCCAGGTTGACACATTGGACTGTGCCATCCCCCAGGGACATGTACCCCTTCCTAGGTAACAGTGGCATTTCTCTTCATTTGAAAAAGTGAATAACTCTGGCACTCCACATGAAGTACAACATACTAAACTAATACATTTAAATGACCAGTTATGCCTGGATGGTCAGAGAGAAATGTTTATGTAATGTCTGTATATCCTCTTGAGCAATGCGGGTGAGAACTAACGCCTGGCTGAGGAATGTGTTATTTTTAAACAATACGGATCAAAACGTGGTAGTCCAGTCAATGGTTTTACTTCCCCAGCTGTACAAGATTGTTGGCAGACAATGTGCTAGTTGATACAGCATTTGTGCTGAAAATATTAAGAGAGTTGTGTGAAACGGTGTTGCTGGTTGCTAGTAGTCAAGCAACAACCATAAACCCTTGCAGGGTGAACCTCTAAAAGTCACTAAATTAACCTATGCTTAACCCTGGGTAGCTTGGCACACAAACATTCAGGCTTAACTTATAGGCAATGTGTAAAGCGTTTATGCAACACACAAACAGTAATAAAATGAAAATACAACACAAGAAAAATCCCAAACCAGATTAGAAAAATAGATTATATTTTCATTAAATATTTGGCACCAAAACCACAAGCATCCAATAGGTAAAACAGGAGATATTGATTTTAGAAGTATTAAGTGAAAATAGTGGCAAAAAGCACTAAGCGCCAACAAGGGATATCTTGTCATGCTGGACAGGGACAAATTCAAAGGTTTAGGCCGACTGCGATGGAGTGTGGGTTGGCTACAGGGACCAGGTTGCACTCGCTGAGCAAAAGTACTATAGTTTGGGCTGCACCGAAGATAAAGATCCTGTAGATGGAGAGGCTGTGGAGGGCAGAAGGGTGATGCACTGATGTCAATCTATTCGTTCGGTGGCGATGTGCTGGTCCTGGCGCCGCAACAGCTCCAATGCGTCAGCTTCAATGCAATGCTCCATGCAATGCAGTTTCAGCTTCTCCTCTCTAAACTGGTCCATGGTAACACTATACTTACTGGAAATTCATAAAATCGACTTCGCCCCCTTGACGGCAGCTCTCAACTCCGGTGCTTGCTTGGTCTTGGGCCCAAACCGTTCAGACCACATCACCCCTTATCCTCACTACACTCAAGTGGCTTCCCATTGAAGCAAGGATTATTTTCAAACTGGCATGCATTATACACAAAACATGAAGTCTCCTCTAAACTTTCTCACAAGTAAGTTAACCATTTCAGGTGGCTCCTGTTCCCCCAGAAGTTCCTACTCAATGCAGTTGACTTCCCTCAAAAAAACTTAGATCTCTAAAGCAATCCTTCTCTGGCACCGCCTCCAAAATCTGGAATGCCATCTCACCCACCATCAGGTAAATCCTCTTGTACATCCTCTTAAAAAAGGAGCTAAAATCCCTACTTTTGGGATGGAAAAGTCCTCTGCATTGTAAAGATATGTACCCCTGCCCTAAGTGCCCAGCTATACTGTTGTCTAGATCGCTAGTGCTGATTTTTGTCATAGGCGAACATGGATCAAGTGTGTGCACCATGACATAGGCCTGTCTCATGAAGTGCATTCTTGTTGGACCGGAAGGGGTGCCCAAAGTGCTACCTTCATAGTGGTAGAAGGCTACTGCCCTCATCAGGAGTTAAGTAGCACAAGAGCAGTGGTGGCTGCATGCCCTGTAGTGATCTGTAGTTGTGAACATGGACTTTTTACTCTGTGTCACAGGACTGAGGCCTACATGCTCCCTCACACTAACCTTTTGAAATATTTCACTACTGTGTGCTTAGCTCAGACGTGGCCTACATCAGGTAAGATGCAGAGTGCTGCACAGAGCAGGAGAAGTGACTCTGCGTTAGTTGTATGTGTGCCTGGGATTGGTACAGTAGAAGGATAGAACAGCGTTGTCCAATGCATGTATGGTTAGTGCATGTGCTAGGTGTAGGTATGCCTGAGAGAAATACATTGCATGAGAGATGTAGTGCTGTGCATTGTGTGCACAGGAAAACCATGTGCTATGGGTTCTTGTACTATACATGAAGGTTGAAGTGCTGTGCAAAGCACACATGGTGAGTGTGTGTGCTGGCAGACTGTGTTTTGTTTACAAAAAAGCACACCCTGGTTAAATATAGTCAAGTTTTGGTACTGAACAGTGTGTGCAGATTGAGTGTGTATACGGAATGTATGTATACATGTAATGGTGCAATGCATAGAGGTAGAAGTGCCGGACCCAAAGTGTGCTGTGAATGTGCACTGAGCCTTTGTGCCTGCAGTGGTACATTGTATGGAGGATCAGGGGTATTATTTTAGGAATCCCAGGCCTGCCTAGTGAAGACATGAGGAAGAGATGAATCGCCCCAGATAGATTTGTGTACTGCTTCATTCCCGGGAGCTGGGTGGGGACACAGTGGAGGGAAATGGAAGAGACTCCCTTAACATTTTAAGTGACTGCTTTTTGATTCCGTGATAGATCACAAAGAATAGTCCTAGACACATCTCAGGGTGGAAGATGGAGCTGATAAAGGAATCATGAAGAGTAGGGTTTTTGGTCTGGGATGAATCTTTTTGATGCACATATCACTGTGGCTGATATCCAGATGTGAACAATCAGCTGTAGAGTCATGCCTGCTGTGACAGACCTCTTTCATGAAGGACAATAAAAAGGAGAAGTGCTCACTTCAAAAGAAGCAGAACCCCAACATAAACCCTTATGGATCTACACCCTAAATCACATTTGGTGTCTGGACAAGGACTTTAAGAAAGAGAGGTTGAGCCCCAAAACATTTGTCATCTTCCAAACAGCCAGACAGGCTGTGTGATAAAGGAAAGCTCTGCAAGGCCTCTGCCTGTGACCAGGGCTGGAGGCTAAGTGTAGTAACGGAGGTCCACGCAGGTAGGTTGTAATTAAAGGTGCTTTATTCACACAGGTAACATGTTGAATAGTTCCATACAACAGGTAGTTGAGTTGTGAAGGAGAGCCCCACCAGGAGCAGCCTCCTACTGCTCAGCCCATGCTCAACCGTCACTTCACCTCTCTGTGTCCCAACATTCCGAGGCACAACAAGACTCCAACATTCTATTGATCACCGAGAACAAGCACTGGCTGAGCAGGAGGTGTAAAATACATTACATTAACAAATGCAGGATACTACATATCCCCTTTCCTTACAAAAGAAGGACAAGTCCAATATGTGAATAAAATATGATGAGAGTAAACAAATAACAGAATGCATAGGAGGAACAACGGTGTAACAGAATAAACGTCTAGGGAAAGAGAAAGCAAGGCAGAGCGAAGAGATAGATGGGAGAAGACAAGAAGGAGGCAATAGTGTAAGTATACAAATAGTGTAAATATACAAATAGAAATAACCATCCACTACAACAATGAAATAGAAAGAAGGAGACAGTGAAACGCAGAAGAAGAAACCAGTAGAAGAGAGAGACATAGATGCACCGAAGACTACCCCCAAACATACCCACTGGCCAGGCAGGCAAGCAAGGAAGGAAAGACGATGCACAACGCGAACTGGACACACGACTGACACCCAGACACCCGAAGAAGAGAAGGAAAGATGTCCTCTTGAACAAGGATGAATGTTAAAAACACTACAAAAGCGGAAAGACAAGAGGCAGAGGTAGAATAACAACAAAGTGTATAGTTCAGGTACCAAGGATGAGAAGAGGTAGAACATCACATGGATCACTGAACAAGTCTGAAAACAGAGGAGAATTCAACTTACCCCACTTTCATAATGATAATAAAATAATTAAGAGAATGGTGTTGTATGTACAACAATGTAAAATGAAGTAACCCTGACATTTCAAGTAAATGACAGCAAATGGCACTGTGACCCATAATGTGAAAGCCCGTGAAAGGCCAACCCCGTGTAGAGGTCACATGTACTGATATGTTGTGATGGGTTGCAACCCATGAAAGCACCCTGAGTGAGGGTAAACGTGTAAGAGAGGATGGGAATAAACCCCATATACTTCCCTGTGACATAAGGGAAGTAGCTACTGTAAATGGAACTGAGACCCATGCAACGGTTCCCTGTGTAAGGGAGAAAACCGTAAGTAGTCCATGTAGGCACGTGCATATAGAGCAAATGGGGCTAGTACCCATTGCCATCTCTGTGTAGGGAAGAAAGAAGTGTAAGGTGTACACATGTGAAATGTAAGAACCCCTTAAGATCTGTACTCAATGTCCATGAATGAAAGAACATGGACCATTAAATCCCACCAAACAATCCCATGCAGGATAAGTAGGAGAAAAGCAATTCCATAATGTAACGTTCCACAACCCAAAACATGTATGCATATGGGGCATAAGAGCACATTACAATATTGTTTGCGGTCGGTAAGCGTTAATAATGTGCATGTCACTGTTAAATGGTAGCGGCAGTTTCAGTCGATAACCTTTCAAGTATTTGCCCGGCGGTAATCGCCTCTTATACCACTCGATAATTTACCAATGAAAGAGGCAGGCGCCGGAGACTGGAAGGCAGGAAACAAAGTTTTATTCCGTCGGAGCAGAACACATCAGATCAGACAGCAAGGTATCGTCACGAGGTGCTCTAACTGCATCTCTGAGACCTGGTCTCTTATACACTGGTTTATTGCTTTATTACACATAGTACATTCTTGAGATTCCCTTGAAGTATGGGGGAATATCCCCTGAAGCCCTGGTTCAGATCCGATCCCACACATAGATACAGTAGAAGTTCCCACCCCACCCACAGTAGGAGATGGCTATTGCGCAGCAGGGTATTCCGCCAATTCCTGGGGGTGTGTGTGACCGGTCGGGTCTCAGGGAGTAGGGGCTTTGATCTACTGTAATCCCTTTGATGTGGGGTGTTTCCCCAACAGTAGGGGCAATAAACTGCATCCGCAGGGCTAGGTGATGGCCTGGGACCAGTTCAGACAATCGGGCGCAGAGGAAGGGGGTTATCAAAGGAGAGGCATGACCATGTATGGGATGTCAGTCGGATGTGGTTCCGTAGCAGGGTCGCGCAGAAGGAGAGGGTTTATGGCCTGTATGAGAGAGCGGGGGTGGCCGGCGCGCGGGGGATGCTCGCAGCGCCGGGGGAAAGCGCTGGCGATCGAGAGTGAGCGGGGAGAGAGAGTGGGGTGCCTAAAATGGCGGCCGTGCATTCGCTATGCGTGGCGCTGGGGAGAGGCAAGATGGCGCAGATAATGTTCAGTTTGCACGCTAAATTTCCACAGTCCTCCCTTTTAACATGTCTCGCCAGCTTGCCTAGTTTGGATCTATCCCCATAATACCCCGTACCTCCACCTCATTCAGAGTTTTCATCCGCTCTGTTTCAAAGTCCAAAGTCTTAGGGCAGATGCAGTTCATAAAAAGCGAACATAAAGGTGGCAGACACTGAATCCCCAAGCAACATCCACATAGTATCACGATTGGTATGAGGATAAATGAAAACAGCCTCCATCCCCAACCTTTAATAGTGTCCCAAAACCAACTCCCCAGTGACCATTCTTCTTGCTCTTGATGGACCTCTGTGGACAGTCTGTGGAGGTGTTCAATTGCTTTGTAGACTGAGGGTGAGTTATCCGGTACGTAGGTACAACAGCTGGACCCAATGATGCGGCATGCTCCTCCACGATCAGCCAGAACCACATCTAGAACAAGGCGGTTCTGGAGAGCCACCAGGCGGACGGCCTGAAGCTCAGCGGTGTTGTTGGCGAGGGCGCCAGCTGTAATGTTCATTGCTGTTTCGACTGCCTGGGTTAAGTGGCGGATGGCACGGCTGTTTGCCATCGGACCCCAGAGCGGAACAAGACCTTTTACTGCGTCCATGAACTGTGCTCCGGCGGAGTCGGCTTGTACAATGTCTTTGGCACGTTTCTGTCGGTGATGGTTTGCTGGAGCCACATATGTCGGGGGAAGGACGAAGGCGATGTAGCAGGTGCCTCCCCAACCTTTCGGGAGCCAGGTGTAGGCCTTAGTACCACAGACGAAGTACATATTCGGGGAGGCAACAAAGGAGGGTGGGTCAACTGAGTCCAAGGTTCGGGTGATGAGGCAGGAGCTGTGGCCCACCAGCTGTGCCCCCAGGCCTTCGAGGCATACAGATCCAGTGATGTTGATGACGGACAGGGCCACTGTTAGGGTGGCGGCCGCCCGCTTTCGGAGGTAGGAGAAGGTGGGTCTGGCTGGATTGTTGAACACTTGCATTTCAACTCGTTCTTTGGAGGGGATGTCCATGTGAAAGGAAGTGTTCGATCTCAGAGGGCAGAAGAGGGCGGAAGTTCTACCGGTTTTGTTCAGCCAGAACCCATGGTAGAAGTGTGACATGGTTCTGCCGGAAGTGGCATTGTCCTTGTAGCTCTCCTGTAGGAGGATCAGCCAGGCGAGGCAGGAACCATGGACAGAAAAAGGTGAAGGGATGAAAGGGATTGAGTGCCCAGTGGCATGTGGTAGCAACCCACAGATCCAGCAGTTAGTGGCGTTGGTGGCAAGATTGTGTTGGTGAAGCAACTGCACAAAAGAGTTATTCCAGAACTCCTTACGCCTTTCTCGGAGTTGGGGTGAAAGTGAGATCAGATGGTGTTCTTTCGTGGTGGTAGGTTGAACGGTGGTCAGCAATGTCTTATGAGCGGGTGTGCTCTCCTCCATGATCCAGAAGGTGACCACGAGGAGAAGGCAAAAGAGAAGGGTAATAAAAAGTGCTATTGTCTTAAAGCTGTGCATTCGGTCAGTCTTTGGGTTTTTGTAGTGGATCTTCGGACGTCCGATTGCTTCCATCATCTTCATGTCGGGCGCTTCCATCACCTTCAAGAGACTCGGTAGCGGGCAGAACCACAGACTTTGTTTTAGTTTCTCTCCTGGTGGCCTTTGAGGTGACTAGGCTACCGCTCTGAGATTTCCACTCAGCCTGTGGTCTGTTTAGCCGAAGTTCTCTCCTTTCGTCGCAAGTTATACCCTTCTTTGGATGGCACAGTGGGATCGGGATATTCAATCAATTCAAGTGTCTCTGTATCCGGGCAGCGGCTCAGGGATGGTCGGTCTTTGTCCAGAAGTTCCTCTTGGGCGGTGATGTTGTCCGTGGTTGTCAGGGTCGGTGATACCTTCTTGCAGTGGTGTGCATGCAGCCAATTGCGTTTCCCCTCCACTCGAAGAGCTGTTCGGGTGGTGATCAGGACTTGCAGGGGGCCCGTCCACCGGGGCTCCAGACTCTTGGTGCGCTGGAAGTTACGCACTAAGACGAAGTCACCGGGTTGGATGTCGTGTCCCGGGCCCCTGGAAACATCGGGAATGGCGTGCAGCACCTGCTGATGGATAACAGACAACGTCTTAGTTAGGTTATACAAATAGTCAGACATGAGGACGTCCGGGACGTCGTGGATGGATGTTGGTTTTGGTGCAGTCCAAAGGTTCATGGGCCGCCCAAAGACGACCTCGTAGGGGGTTAAGTGGTGTTTGGTGGGGGTGGAACGCATTGATAGCAATGCTAGTGGGAGAGCGTCTGGCCATCTTAGTCCTGTGGTGGCGACTATTTTTGCTATCTTAAGCTTCAATGTGGCATTGTGTCGCTCAACCAGGCCTGCAGATTGGGGATGGAAGACCGCATGGAATTTCTGTTTTACACCCAACCCCTTTAAGATGAGTTGGATAACTTCGGCTACGAAGTGGGGGCCGTTGTCGCTCCACAAAATTCGACAAAGGCCGTATCGGGGGAAGAATTCCTTCAGTAGTACTTTTGCGGTAGTCATAGCGGTGTTGTCATGGGTTGGGTAGGCTTCCACCCACTTGCTGAAGGCACACACAACGACAAGTACATACTTTAAACCTTGGCACCTTTCTATCTGGACATAGTCCATTTGTAGGACTTCAAAGGGGTGATTGGGGACCCCAAACCCTCCCCGGGGTACAGCAGTTCCTTTCCCAGGGTTGTGTTGGAGGCATACTAGGCAATGTTGGACCAGACGTTTGGCTGAGTCTGGTATTCTGTCGTTGTGCCAGACTTTGGAGATGAGTTCGATCATGGGGGCAGACCCTATGTGTGCGGGGGAGTGTGCCATGGTCAGCATGGGGATCAAGTATGAGTCGGGTAGCAACCATTTGTTCGAGTCTTTAGTTCGCCAACAACTGTCATCGTCCTTCAATCCCACCCGGGCCCATTCAGTTAATTCGTGTGGTGTGCTGGCTAGTTGGATATCCCTAATCGTTTCCCTAGCATCCTTCCATTTCTCAGTTTGTGACCTGGTCACGTACATGCGGGTCGTGGACCTATTCTCGGCTGTGGTTTGGGCAGTAATGTCAGCTAGTGCATTTCCCTGTCCTATAATGTCTGTCACCTTCTTGTGTGCCTGGCATTTGATCACAGCTAACCGTGTGGGGAGGAGGACTGCTTCGGTCAGGGCAGAGACTAGATCTCCATGCAGGATGGGTGTGCCATGAGAAGTCAAGAATCCCCTCTCTTTCCATAAGAGCCCAAAGTGGTGAACTACCCCAAAGGCGTACTGACTGTCTGTGTAAATGTTTGCAGTTGTCCCTGCTGCCAGGATGCAGGCTCGTGTGAGGGCAATTAGTTCCGCCGCCTGTGCGGATCGCTGTGTGATGCGGGCTGTCTCAACAACTGTTCGAGCTGTGGTGACTGCATAGGCAGCTGAGGTGGTGCCATCAGGGAGCTTGATGCATGAGCCATCCACCCACAGTTCTCCGTCAGGGTCCGGGAAGGCAGTATCCTGGAGGTCAACCCTACTCTTGGTTTGTTCGTCGGTGAGGGTCACGCAATCATGTATAGGGGATGCATTGGGGTCAGCGTCAGGGAGAGGTAGTAGAGTAGCTGGATTCAGAGTGGTGCATCGTTTCAATGTGATGTGGGGTGCAAGCAGAGTCAGTTCATAACCAGTCAGTCGTGCGCTAGTCAGGTGTTGAGTCTTGGTTTGGTTCAGGAGGGTATCAACAGCATGGGGTACCAATACTGTGAGGGGGTTCGAGAGCACGATCCCCTCACTTTGCCGGATAGAGACAGCAGCGGCGGCTACTGCTCGAAGGCAGGCGGGCAAAGCTCTGGCTACGGGGTCAAGAGTGGCAGAGAAGTAGGCACAAGGGCGTTGCTTAGGGACTATGGACTGGGTTAGGACAGACAACGCACATCCCTCCCTTTCGTGGGTGTAGAGGGAGAAAGGTTTAGTGTAGTCTGGGGTTCCTAGGACTGGGGCCAAGCAGAGGGCGTCTCGTAATTCTTTGAAGGAGGATTGACATTCGGGTGTCCAGGGGAGGGGGAAGGGGGTATCTTTAGCCAGCAGGGAAAGCAGAGGTTTTACGATAAGACTGAAATTTGGCAACCACTGTCGACAAAAGGAGGTGAGGCCCACTAGGGACCGCACTTGCTTCTGAGTTTTGGGAACAGGGGTTTCTAGAATGGTCTGAATTCGGTCAGGGGTAAGTTTCCTCCCGTCCCTGGATAGTAGGTGGCCTAGATACGTTACTTGGGGCTGGCAGAATTACAATTTCTTTCTGGAGACCTTGTGACCGTTCTCCGCAAGGAAGCGGAGGAGGTGAATGGTGGCTGTGATGGCAAGTGGAGTGGTGTCGGCCGCCAAAAGAATGTCATCGACGTACTGTATCAACACCACTCCATCGGGTAGTTGGACTGCATCTAGCTGTCTCTTGAGGGCTTGGCTATAAATGCTGGGACTCTCAGTGTAGCCTTGGGGTGCCCTACAGAATCTGTATGAACGAGCTTTTAGGGTGAAGCCGAAGAGGTAACGGCTGTCTGGGTGGATGGGGATGGAGAAGAAGGCGTTTTTGAGATCAATAACAGTAAAGGTGGTGGCAGTGGATGGAATCAGGGTGAGGATGGTGGTGATGTCTGAGACCACGGGGTACTGGGGTACGACTACTTTGTTAACCTCTCGTAAATCAACAATGAAACGGTAGGCTTTCTCATCTCCCTCGCCTTGCTTCTTTACAATGGGTAGGATAGGGCTGTTGCAAACATTACTGACTACTTCTTCTACCACTCCTGCCTCGACTAGGGACTCGATGATTTCCACCAATGCCTTCTCGCCTTCGGGTGATATCCGATACTGTGGAAGCTTTGGGAGTACTGCGTCTGGTCGGACGGTTATATGTACTGGGTCAATCACCATGCGCCCTACATCTGAGTCGGTTTTAGCCCATAGATGTGAAGGTAATGTGTCGAGTAGGGACATGTCAGCATCGGTTATAGAGAGCATACGCCGTGTGTGACAGGGTCTGGACAGATCTGGGTTATCGTGTAGGATGACTCGAACTCCGTCTGGGGAGCATCTGATGGTAGCTCGAAAATGTTTTAGCAAATCAAGTCCCATAATAGCATCGGGGTGTTGGAGGAGAGCAGAAAGGTCGTGTCAGTGGTGTTATCTTCTAAGTCAAAGGAGATTGGTGCTGATAAGGGGTTAGTGGAGGGCGTTCCATCGAAGCCTATTGAGGTTACATGTGAGCCAGACAAGGGTGCCCTAGGGATCAGTCGTTTGGATAACGCACTACGTGTCGCCCCAGTGTCTACCAGGAATGGAGATTTTGTGCCCAAGACCTTAGCAGTGACGTAAGGGCCTTGCTGGTCAACACGGAGTTCGACTGGATCCCTCACTTGCCCCTGGCGGTCCTATGCGAAGTCATGGGTGCTTTCATAGTCGGACTGCTGACACTGGTTTTGTCGGGGGCGGTCAAAGGTGTTTGGTTTGCCTGGCCTGACGTTGGTTGCGTCGTTCGTGTGCCCTCGTCCCTGTCCTCTGTTTCTGGGGTCATATGCTGTGTCTCTGGGATCCCTATTTTTGTTTAGTTCCAGAAGGACCGGGCACTGGGATTTCCAGTGTCCGAACCCTCTACAGAACGCACATTGGTTCCCATCTAAGTCTCTCCGTCCGTTGTAGGGTGCAGGTGTATGGTCTCTAGGGGGTAGCTTTCTAGGGGCGGTTGGGTGGTAATTCTCTTTCGGGGGTTCCCTTCCTATGGTCACCCCTTGCAACTGTGCTATCATTACCCTCTCCTTCAGTTCCTTTTTCTTCTTCTCTGATGCCCTATCGTTCTCGTTTTTCTGATTTTCGTAGTATTGGGCCATCTGGAGAATTGCTGCGGGTTTGGAGGCTGCCCAACTACTCTCACTGGTCTGTAGTTTCTGGGAGATTTCTTGTGACAGACCCTTCACATAATTCTGGACAAAGAGGTGATGTCCGGTTGCGGTGGTCATGTCTTGGCCACTGTAATCGGAAAACACAGTCTCGAATCGGGAGAAGTATTCAGACACATCCTCCTGGGGTTT
Organism: Triturus cristatus; assembly: GCF_964204655.1. Lineage (NCBI taxonomy): Eukaryota > Metazoa > Chordata > Amphibia > Caudata > Salamandridae > Triturus > Triturus cristatus. The sequence continues at coordinate 457,972,354 of NC_140590.1, read as the reverse complement.
CTGGCAGCAAGCCGTTACTATCGACCAGTCTACCTTTCTTTCTGGGATTAGAGTCTTCAGTTTTAGTACAATCTTGTCTGGGAGCTCTAATATGGCTTTTGGGGGTTTCTGTCCTGGTTCTCGCTGCTTATCTATGGTATCGAGTTGTACCCAGGTATATCCGAACGGCTCAGCGTGGTCAACTTTCCGGATTTGTTTCCACACATCAGCCGGCAGACATAGCCCAAAGAACAAGTCGATATCTGCTAAAGTCATAATCGTAGAACCTAAGGCTGTACCCAGTTCAGTGTAGAAGGCAGTCGGGTTCTTTCTCAAGTCGGGTAGAGTTTTTCTAAAGGTCAAAATATCTTGCCGGTCCCACGGCTGGTAGACCCAGTTATATACAACCCTCCCCTTCGCATCTTGGTGGTTGATGTCGTCATGCGTTCCCTGACCTCGTGGGGGGACCCAGTAGGGGGCAGCTTCTTTGATGGGCATCATGGCCTCAGCCCTTCCTTCCTGGGGCTTAGTCGCTATGGGGGTTTCTGCTTTGGTGGTCTGCCTATGTTCTCTAAGGTGTCGGTAGACCTCGAGTGTACGAGTAAAGAGGTTCGTCACGTCGCCCTCTCTTTCCTCTCCGATGTCTACCTTCCTATATAGGGCTGCTAAGCCTTCGGGACCTTTATCGTGGTATCTTTCCTCATACGCATTCAGGGCGTGATAACAGAGCCGTACGACGAAGTGTCGTCTGCGGCTGTCGGCATACGAGTTGTACACGTCTGTTATATACTCCTCACTTTCCTTTCGCTCCACCAGTGTCCCTACTATCTTATCAATTCCTGCTCGTTCATCCTTCGTTAATCGATTCATTCTGGTGGACTCTTTCTTTCTCATCTCTAGGTCGTCTAATGTTATAGCCGACGTTGTGTTCAGCGCAGGAGGCTCGGCCGGCGCGGAGGCCGTGAGGACCGAGGCCCCGGTACTGCTTTCGCTCGTGTTCGGGGGTTGTGGGTGTTGCACTACTGACTGGGAGGGTGCATATGGAGGGGGCATGTAAATGATCGGGGGACCTAACAGTAATTCGTCATTCGTTCGCTGCTTGGAGGACAACTCAGGGTAGAGCAAAGAAGGGGTCCTAACAGCGTACTGTCCTGATGTTTCGGGCTCCTGTCTTAATTTAGTTTCCCTTCTCTCCTTTATTTCTTCTTCTAACTTTCTAGCGGCAAGGTGAGCTGCCTTTCGTAATTCCTTTTCTGCTTTTACTTCTTCCCTCTTTTTCCGTTGCGTTGCTTCTTTGCGCCACATGCCAATACTGTCAAGCATAGTAGGCGTGGTCTTATTGCTACGCAGAGCTATTTCTAGCGTTTCTATCTTATGGTCGTCGAAGGATCCCATCAGTGGCCACTGACTCTCGGGGTCCTTCTTTGTATATTTATGCCATAGCTTGGTATAAGCTACGGCGACTAGTCCATATTTAGTGAACATGTCCTTATTAGGGGTGCCCTCCAGTGGAGCCGGATGGTTCACCTCTAATAAGCGGTCCGGGCAGAACCAACTACCAATCAGTGGGGAGAAGATAGGCATGACGGGTTTCAACGGGGACAAAAGTCAGCACTACCTATCTTTTCACTGCTTGCAAAGACTAGACAGAATATCTCTATTCCTCGTTATTTGTAAGCAGAGAATACCTCCAAAGAACCAATATCGAACAACTAGTGTTCGGACAATCAATCAATCAATCAATGGGAGATAAAGATAGGCATGACGGGTTTCAACGGGGACAAAAGTCAGCATTACCTACCCTTCACTATTTGCAAAGACTAGACAGAATATTCCTATTCTACGTTATTTGCAAACAGAGAATATCTCAAAAAGCACTATTCTCCAAAACAATCAATGTTCGGACAATCAATCAATGGGGAGATAAAGATAGGCACGACGGGTTTCAACGGGGACAAAAGTCTGCGTTACCTACCCTTCACTATCTGCAAAGGGAGAGAGAGAGAGAGTATTTCTACTCCTCCCCGTTTGTAGACAGCGAATATCTCAAAGAGAACAATCAATGAGCACAATCAATGAGCAATACTAGTATTTCCAAAGCTTTAAACAATCAATCAATTATTTCGCATTTTGTCGTGTATCACGACCTTACCCGGACCGCGTGGACAGTTTCTCGTCTTCCGCCTCCAGCGCCTGATCGTCCTCTACTCTCCGTATTTGCCGCGGCACTCCTGATGGTTCCCAGTCAGGACCGTAGATCACTCGAGAGAGGTCTGCTCGGAACCAGTGAAGTTCGGATGATCGGCTGCCAGACGAGGGTCTATTGGGCAGGAGCTCTCCCGATCGTTGCAGTCGTTCACTCTGTCGTCGGGACCTCTCCCACTGGATCCACGTGTCGCTGATGGGCCCCACGTTTGGGACGCCAATTGTTAAATGGTAGCGGCAGTTTCAGTCGATAACCTTTCAAGTATTTGCCCGGCGGTAATCGCCTCTTATACCACTCGATAATTTACCAATGAAAGAGGCAGGCGCCGGAGACTGGAAGGCAGGAAACAAAGTTTTATTCCGTCGGAGCAGAACACATCAGATCAGACAGCAAGGTATCGTCACGAGGTGCTCTAACTGCATCTCTGAGACCTGGTCTCTTATACACTGGTTTATTGCTTTATTACACATAGTACATTCTTGAGATTCCCTTGAAGTATGGGGGAATATCCCCTGAAGCCCTGGTTCAGATCCGATCCCACACATAGATACAGTAGAAGTTCCCACCCCACCCACAGTAGGAGATGGCTATTGCGCAGCAGGGTATTCCGCCAATTCCTGGGGGTGTGTGTGACCGGTCGGGTCTCAGGGAGTAGGGGCTTTGATCTACTGTAATCCCTTTGATGTGGGGTGTTTCCCTTACAGTAGGGGCAATAAACTGCATCCGCAGGGCTAGGTGATGGCCTGGGACCAGTTCAGACAATGGGGCGCAGAGGAAGGGGGTTATCAAAGGAGAGGCATGACCATGTATGGGATGTCGGTCGGATGTGGTTCCGTAGCAGGGTCGCGCAGAAGGAGAGGGTTTATGGCCTGTATGAGAGAGCGGGGGTGGCCGGCGCGCGGGGGATGCTCGCAGCGCCGGGGGAAAGCGCTGGCGATCGAGAGTGAGCGGGGAGAGAGAGTGGGGTGCCTAAAATGGCGGCCGTGCATTCGCTATGCGTGGCGCTGGGGAGAGGCAAGATGGCGCAGATAATGTTCAGTTTGCACGCTAAATTTCCACATCACCATAGTGAAAGTAAACTGCGTAATCATAGCGAAGCATACATTAGGCATAGGAACAGAAATGGATTGAAATTACATTTGCTGAAAGTTATAGTAAAGGGTGAGCGTGTCACAGGAAGATAAAATCCAGCGTGGAAAGAGAAACTGCCGATCACCCAGGTTGTAGCTGTCAAAACCAAGAACTTGTGAAAATGCTGCATTCATAGTGAGCAAAACTTGCCTGTAGCTGTTCGGGATGCGTGTGTACTCAAAAGAAGAAATTAGACAGCATGCAGCTAAGACACAAGGAAACCTGTGGTGAACACTCATTAAGGAGACCTCTGTAGATTTGAGTCTGATGTCAATATTGAGCACAGACGCGGACATTTCTCCAGTCGGCACACAACACTAAAGACTAGACAAACTGACGCTCATGAACAATGGCTGCACGTACCCTGCACACTGTCACTATGCAAATAGAAGCGTGACGTTAAAGAGGGCTTGCTAGTCTCCCTGCTGGGTGAGGGGACATCGCCCATGGAAACCAAGACCACCTGTTCGGGAGCACCAGCACCTGCCTGCTTTCTAAAACTAGTGTGCCCTCTGAGGAAGAGGAGAGCATTAGAGGGAGTGAGTTCCAGTGGGGAGTCCTACCGTGGGGACTCCCTGTGTAATGTGTCAGGATTCAGCTGTGCATACCCCGTAGCCTGTGTGCAAGACTCTTTTCTGCGACTCCCGTATGCCAGGAGAGATCAGCTGCTGAATCAAATATCGAGAGCTGTGCGGAAGGTGCCAAGCCAACAAAGCCCTGTTGTGGTAACCCCCTATGCAAGAGGGGGCCACTAGTGAAGAAGTTGTGTGACCAGCATGCCAGACCTTGAAAACATCTGGGCAGCGACCACATATACAAGGAGGATCTGCCGTGTTGTGAGCGATTGCAGCTGAGGAGCACGCATTGCATCTGGAAGGTACCACGGCAACCCAATGTGCAAGGAACAAATCATCAAAAATGTCTGGCCGTCGCCCAGGACGGAACTAAAACTGTGATTGGCAGGTCTAGCCGTACCAAAGGTTTTCCTTGACTGACTCCTGTGGACCAGGAGGATGCAGAAAAGGATTACGAGACCTTGTGAGACTGCAGTCCGGAGCCGAAGGACTGAATTAAAAGTTTTAATCACGGCAGAGTATGCATGGCAGCCACACCCCCTCTGGAATGACTCCTGTTGGGCATCGGAACTCAGAACCACCCCACTCCAAAAGATCACATCTGCAACCTCTGCATCATCCTGGGCAGTGAGCTATCCATGAAACGACAAGTCAACACCATCTCCTCAGCCTGCTTCCACAGGCTCTGCAGAATTTTCTAGTCTTCTAGAATTCTTCAAGACCAATGCAGAATTACCAATATTTCTCTGATTCCGCTGGCAGAATTAGAACCTCTGTCCAAGCCTAAGAATAACCCTGAACATGTTACATGAAGGAGGGTGGGATATGGATTCCCCTGACAACTTCTAGAGCCCTGACATTGAGGGGGATTGTGTTGCTGTATTTGAATGTTGCATCTCTTTACATGTGTAGAGTCAATAATAAAATACTGCCTTTTTTAATAGAAGCAAGTATTTGACAGGATATTGATTTATTGTTCGTACTGTTTGCATGATAAGTTATGAGTCATGTACACTGACCTGAATCTACATCCCGCCCTCCCCCACGAGGGAGCCTTGACTGCTGGAATACAGCTGCTTCTGAGAGTCAAGTGCAGTAGGTCCCTTGGCCCAGTTGAGGGGCATCCATAGTAGGTTAGTTCCATGGACATCAGGATTAAAGACCTCAACCACCACAGTTACTATGTTATTTTATTTGGATCGGTAAAGTGTGACTGTTAGTTAAAGAGCCAGGTCTTCATATTCCTGCGGCATTCCAGAAGCGAGGAGAAGGCCCTTATGTGTAGAGGGAGTTTGTTACAAGTTTTGGGTGTGAGATAGGAGAAGGCTAGACCTTCTGTTCTTCTGCTTATGCCATGGGCGTGTGGGAAAGAGAGTGAGGCAAAATGTAGGAGTCTGGTGAGATGTTTAAAGTGGAGGTGGTAGTTGTTGTAAGCTGGACCAACATTGTGCAGTGCCTTGGTTGCATGTGTGAGGAGGTTAATTTGGCAGCTCTTGTGTATCAGCAGCCATGGGAGTTGTCTGAGGTGTGGCGTGATGTGGGTGCGCCGTGGGAGGTCAAAGATGAGTTTAGATGAGGTGTTCTGGATGTCTGAATTTGGTGAAGAAGGTGGTTGGGGATGCCGGCATAGAGTGCATTGCCATAGTCTACCGGTGACTAGGGCTTGAGTGACGGTAAGCCTGGTGCTCATGGGGATCTATTTGAACATTTTTCTGAGAATGCGTAGTATGTGGAAGCAGAAGGAGCTGTCTGCGCTCACTTGTGGGGTGTTAGAAATAGGGGTCTCTAATTGGCATAGATATGACCTTTGTCCAAGTATAGACCCTTGCTTCTAGTCAGGGTAAGGGGGATATACACTTTAGATAACCCTCACCCCTTGGTAGCTTGGCATGAGCAGACCTGTTTATCCCAAAGGCAAGGAGCAAAGTATTGTACTCAAAACACACAGTAACACAGTGATAACACCACAAATCGACACCACTCCAGTTTAGAAAAATAAAATATCTTTATCGAAACTCAACATGACCAAAACGACAAAAATAAAACATATAGTAGTAAAATAGCACTTAAAAACATTTATTTCCAAAATAAAGCTTGGAGCTGTTACGACGTCGTGACAGCAATAAATTCAAAGTACAGTGCCGGCCGCGAGGTGCGCGGCATTGGGCATGGAGTCACACGAACCCCCAAACAAACAGTACCTTTGGATAATAAAGTCTATGACAATGCACGGCGTCGTGTAGGTGAGGCGTCGGTGCTGAGGTCGAGGCCGGCTCCCGGGCTGCCACAGGGGAGGCGAGGCGTCGTGTCCGCGAGGAGGCGACGTGTCGAATCCAGGACAGGGGAAGTAATTTGCGTCGGCGATGAGGTGGCGGTTCCAATGACAGTGCGCAGTTGGCGAGTTCGTGGAGTCACCCTCTGCGGTTATTAGTGCTGCGATAACAGGATGCAAGCACTGGTGATGACGGAGTCGGTGTGATCGGTGGCGTTGGGATATGTCGGTAACTGCAGGTGTCCGCAGGTGTTGAAGGACATGGGAGCTGCGGTGCAGGCCGGGCGGTGCGTCGTGCACATCATGAGCGTCCCCATGGCCTTGGTGTAGGTCACGGCATCACAACGGCATCGCTGACAACATTGGAAATTGCTTTTCTTCCTTCTTTCACATTACGTCCAGCTTCCAACAGCAGGAACAACCTCCAGAGGCCCAAAACTGGAATAGGCACCCTCTGGCAGTTCTCAACTCTCAGTGAAAGAGTTCAGGGAAGCTGGGGGTGAAGTCCTTGTGTCCCTGAGATGTCAGAACAGGAGGCCAGCACACAGAGGTCCTTGGAGACTCTCCTTCAAGCAGATTCATAGCAAAGTCCCAGTCTTTGTCCTTTCCTTGTCAGAAGCAGCAACTGCAGGCCAACCACACAGAGCAAAAGGGGCAGTACTCCTCACAGCTCTCCAGCTCATCTCTTTGACAAAGGTTCCTCTTGAGTCCAGAAGTGATCTAAAAAAAACTCCTGGGGTTTAAGGTCCAATACTTATACCCACTTTTGTCTTTTTTCTTCTTTGTGCAAGGGTGTCTGAGCCCTGTCCAAACCAGTTCTGTCCTCACTGGTGCAGTATGACCACAGGGGGTGGAAACATCATTGTGCAAGGGAGACAGGCCCTATTCAGGTGAAAGGAAAACTCCTCCCACTACTCTAGATGCAGCCAAGGTCTATTCAGCTCAGCTGTGAGTCATCCAGGAAGGGTCAGGCACACCTCAACTCCCCCGTGGCTGTCTACAGTGAATGCACATCCTCAGCCACTGTCACTCCAAAACCGGACAATCAATCCACAAACAGGCAGAGGCACACTGAATGGTTAAACAAGAAAATGCCTACTCTTTAAAAAGTGTCATTTTCCAACACACTATTTAAAAACCATGTTTACAAAATGATTTGGGGCATATTAACAAGCCAGGCGATATAATTATCGCCACTTTAGCGGCAGAAAACTGCCGCTAAAACGGCGATAATGGGCTTGATAATATGCTCTGTGGAATTCCAATTGAAACCCATGTTAGATGTGAAGGACATCTAACATGGGCTTCAATTGGAATTCCATAGAGCATATTATCAAGCCCATTATCGCCGTTTTAGCGGCAGTTTTCTGCCGCTAAAGCGGCGATAATTATATCGCCTGGCTTGTTAATATGCCCCTTTGTTATTAAATTCTGAGTTCAGCCAGCCTAAACTTTATTTCTCTATCTTGTCCCAATGGCAAGCTATACTTGTAAGATGTTACAAAGTATCTCCCCTATTATCATATGGGGCAGATAGCCTTTCAATAGCGGAAAGCGAAATACACTGTATTTCACTATTAAGACATGCCGCACACCAGTACATGTCCTACTTTTCACATACATTGCACCCTGCCCATGGGGGTGTATTGGGCCTACCATAGGGGTGCCCTACAGATAAGAAAAGGGAAGGTTAGGGACTGGCATGTGGGTGCACTTACCAGGTCAACATGGCAGTTTAAAACTGCGCACAGACAGTGCAGTGGCAGGTCTGAGATACCTTTTCAGGGCTACTCATTTGGGTGGCACAATCAATTCTGCAGGCTCACTGGTAGCATTTGATTTACAGACCCTGGCACACTCAGTGCACTTTATTAGGGACTTACCAGTAAATCAAATATCCCAATCAGCGAGAACCAATTGTAAGAACAATTTACACAGGGAGCACTTGCACTGTGACACTGATCAGCAGTGGCAAAGTGCCCAAAGCATCTAACTCAGCAAAAATGAAATCCAGCCTAGCATAAAAAAATACAGGAGGTAGAGGCAAAAAATTAGGGAAAACCACCACTAAGATGCCAAGTCTAAAACTGGGCCATGTTGAGTTTATTGTCTAAGATAATGCCCAGGTTTTCTGCATAGTTAGTGGCTGAAGGTGTCCCATGGGGAGTTCTTGTTGCCAAAGATCAGCACTTCTGAGTTTCAAGCAGTTGGTTTTCATCCATTCTGCTATGCAAATCATTCATTTGGTGAAGTTGGATCTGGTCATGGGGGACTTGTCTGTCATTGAGAGGATGAGCTTGGTGTATTTGGTAATGGAGATAATGGAGATGCAGTGAGATCTGGTGACATCAGCAAGTGGTGTTATATAAGTTTTGATCAGGGTGGGGCTGAGGGATGATCCTTGAGGTACTCCGCAGATCAAGTCCTTGGGCTTTAATGAGTAGGGATGGAGTCTGACTCCCTGAGTTCTCCCTGTGAGGAAGGAGCATATCTATTCAAGGGATGGACATTGGATGCCTTTTGCATGTAGTCTTTTGATGAGGCTGTTGTGTAATACAGTATTTGAATACAGCAGAAAGGTCCACCTCTTTGAGTGCAGCAGTTCCTCCTCAGTCAAGTAGGGTGCGCAATTCATCTGTGCAGGTGATGAGTACTGTCTCCACACGGTGGTTTCTTCGAAAGCTGAATTGGGAGTGGTCAAGAAGATTGTGGAGTTCCAGGGCATTGAAGAGTTGTTGATTGATTGTCTTCTCTATCATATTTGCTTTGTATGGTAGAAGGGAAATGGGGCGGGTTCATTGAGGTTTTTCAATTTTTTTTGATGAGTGCAGTGACTGCAGCATGTATCCAGTCCTTGGGCAGGTGGCAGACTCGATGGAGGAGTTGATGATGTGAATGAGGAATTTGCTTGTCACATGACCTCCTAGGTTGTTGATCTGTTGTTGATATGGGTCTGTAGGGTCCTTGGAATGGATGTTTTTATGATTGCAGTGGTGTCTTCTTCAGTCGTTATTCTCTAGTTAGTGAGTATTTACTAGAAAGGTAAGATTAGGTTTACTGTCTGTCCGAGCGTTAGGTGGTCAGCTTGCTGATTATGGTTGGGCTCAGTAAGCCTTGCATTCCCCATGGCCCTCTTAAGGGGGTGCTGACCCCTACTCCTGCAGAAATTGTTCCTTACCTAGTTGCCTGGTTATGAACTGCTTACTAAGGGCCAGATGTATGACCCTCAGTGTTTGCAACTCACAATTTGCATTTTTTGCGAGTCGCAAATTGCGAGTCGTAAACACTTATGTACAACAGTGTCTGAGATACGGTTTGCGATTCCCAAATAGGTCGCAAAGGACCTGCTTCATTAATATTCATGAGGCAGGTTGCAATTTGTGACCCATTGGGAGTGGCTGGCATTCACCATGTCTTTGACTGCTTTTTCAATAAAGTAGTTTTTTTTAAAAAATGCAGCACGTTTTCCTTAATGGAAAATGGGATGCATTTAAAAAAAGAAAAAAGAAAGTTTCAGTTTCATTTTTTAAGAGCAGGCAGTGGTCCATGGGACCACTGCCTGCTCTTAAAAAACATTTTTACTGCCAATCACAAAGGGGAAGGGGTCTGCTGGGGACCCCTTCCCATTTGCGACTAGCTTACCACAAATTTGAAATTGGTGGTAAATGCAATTGTTTTGCAACTGCATTTGTTGTCGCAAAACAATCTTACATCCCCCTGTGACTCGCTATTAGGATGGGATGTCCTTGGCACGCCCCTACCTAATAGCGACTCACAAAACCTATTTTGCGAGTCGGTAACATGGTTACCGACTCACAAAATAGGTTTTGCTCATTCTACAACACAGTTTGCTAAAAATGGTTGTACATCTAACCCTTAGTATGCTTCCTTCTCTGTCATGTTGGACTTCATTTGTTCTAACACTCCATTGCATCTTTTTTAATGTACTGATCTGTTATCCTCTGTAAAGGGCTCTGATACCCCTCGGGGTCTGGTACAGGATATATAAGACTGCAAATATTAATAATAATAATAACTAGTCTTAACTTGAGAAGAGTTTCAAAAATATTTCAGTGTTTGAAGGTTATTTTTACTACTGCTGGCTACCTTTCAACTGCAGGCCTTACTAAGCGAATACTGGCACTTCCTTGACTTTGATCATGTCTTGTTAAAGACATCCATAAGGACACATGAAGTAATTTGACCCATTCTATTCTTCTATAGAATTTAATTGATCCCTTAAAAAAATACCTAGTGTAAGAACCTGTGGTGTATCGCCATGCAGTCACTAAATGTGTTTTTTCCTATTTTCTGCTCTCGACACCACCAAACATTTAGTGCATTTAGCTAATAGATTTGTGCTATTTTTGTCAGTGCTCATGCAGAATCTATGGGGTATATTCACAAGAACGTGTGATAACTACCGCAAGAGTAGCTTAACGCAACTCTCAACATTGCAGCCCATCGCGGGAAAAAAACCCTGTGTCAACGTGGAATTCACAACAAGGCGGTACCATGCGTTAGTCTGCCTAAACCGCGGACAATCTCTGCGATACAACCACCTCGATGGAGATAAAAATACAAACCACAATGCAAAAAAACCTGCGATGGGCCAAAGCGCGATGAGGAAATCAGCGATAAGCAGCGCCAGGATGGCAACACACACCTGGCGGGCAGCAAAAATCACCATAAAAGTAGAAAAAACACCCAAACACAAACTGACCAACACCCAAGCATCATGGAGGCAGCCGGAGCAGGCGCAGTGGACGAGCGCAACCCCACAAGCACCCCATACGACCAGCCCGGGACCTCGGAGACAGGGATGAGCAAGGAGAAGAAGAAGAGGAAGACGAAGTTCAGTCCGCAGGCGAACAGGATCATAGTCACGGAGGTAATGGAACACCATCAACAACTGTTCGTGGCCTCCAACGTGTCATTGGGCACCAAAACTGGAATATGGCGGGACATCATGGACAAGGTGAATGCCGTCGGAGAGCACAAGAGGACAATGGACGAGGTCAAGAGGCGATGGAATGACATTAAGCGGAAGACCAAGGAGAAACTCGCAGCCAACCAGAAGGCAGCAATGCAGACTGGAGGTGGGGGCCCAGTGCCACAGCTCGTGCTGGATGACATGGAGGAGCTGGTAGTGACAATCATCAGTGTGGATACTGTGGCCAGAGTCGGGGGACCGGACACTGCTCAACAGGACAAAACACAACCGTAACAGGGTGAGTGACCACCAGGTACTGGAGGGACGGGTGGAGATGGCCACAATGGCACACATGCACAATCAAGCAGAGCACAGTGCACACCCTCAATGACTCTGGGTCATCGCCCAGATCTATAGACTGCCACAATGTACAATGCCATGCTGTCTGAATATCAACATGTACCATGCGGCTACATACATGTGGACACATTGCAATACACCATCTCCCCTTCACATTGCAGGGCCACCGTCAACACCCCCTGCAGAGCAGTCCCAGCCACTCTTCACTGATGATGAGGAGGACAACCCCAGCATCGACGCACAAGCCCTCCTAGACATCATTGACATCATCCGCGACTCACCTCCAGCATCAGGGCTGACCAGCTGCATCAAGGAGACCCCACCCATCACCCAAACCACCCAGCAGGAGGCACCCACGGCCCCAGCAGTCTCCCAAGACCCCCAGGAACAACACACAGCCTTCCAACGCCATGTGCTGGCTGCCCAGAGGGAGACAGCTGAGCAAGTGCGAGTGGGTTCGACCTCATGGCCATCAAACTGGACGCCATCCATGGGTGTCTGGGCCCGCTCCATGGTCTCCAATGAGCCCTGACTGACATCGTTGGAGTCCTGACGCAGAGAGTAGAACACCTGTCTGCTCAGAGGGTCACCAGCGATACCAGCCGTGAGCTGGCACACATGCGGCGGCTCATGGAGGACATGGTGCGGATGGAGGCGGAAAGGATGGCAGCCACTGCTGCACATCAACGAAATGTAGCTGGGATCTACCATGCCCTGCAGATCATCATCATGGCATTGCTGCCACAAGGCGTGGCGCAGATGAATGCTGCTGCCCCCACACCATCCACATCTCCGCCCCCTGGTCTGCCATTGCCTCACAGTGCGGCAGACGTATCCACCCTGGCACCTGATGTGTCAGTGGCACACAGTGCCTCAACCGGTACTGCAACACCCACAGGTGGGGCAGAGCACACATCCAGGGATGAGGACGTGGATGGGTTTGTGATCAGGAGGCACTAGCATTCATTTCAGCCACCAGGCTTGTTTCTGCTTGGTGCTGCACATGGCCTCATTACCTTTCACTGACCCCCGATACACTTTGATGCACTCACCTTGGACAGCGACATGCACTGCCATATCCTGTTTGATGACCAATGACACGGCGACCAGACTGCGGACTGTACCCTTCCTCTACCGCAGTACTTGTCATCCCAAGATGGACTCTGGCTGGCACTCCACGGGCCCATATTGTGTAGTGTGCTCGGTATTGCCCTGTACCGCTCCAGCTGCAGAACTGCACTGGATGTGCAATAAACATCCAGTGACGCACAGCCGTGTCATGTCTTTCATTATTCATGTATGAATGTGTGGATGAATGTAGGGACAGTGATTTCCCTTGCGTCAATGATGCTCATCCTTTGGGATGCCAGTCAGAGGGTGCTACATTGCATATTGTGTACCAGGTCCCTTGAACACTACAACAGGGACACACGCATCAGTCACTTCCATGTCCGGACATGGACTGAACCACTCCAAGAGCGCACGAGTCATTTTTGCAAGCCCTGCGCTGGTCCACTGTACGGCAGGCCAGACCACTCCGCTTACGCTCCGAGGGGGGGCCCTCATTGCTACCCATCGCAGGCATACTCGCTGGTGGTGTGCAGGTCACTGGTCTAGTTGTCAGCATGTCACAGCCACTCCCTGAGGGCAGGTTTGCACGCACACCACACCCATCCAGCACAGGCGTTACAGGCCATGTGACTCCGCCAACATAAGGGGGCCGACAACGTCACATTTCCCTCTGCCGGTGGTGACTGGATGACGGACATTCCACGGTTCTCAATCATAAAGGCACTGACTGGGGTTGCACAGGAAGTGGCACTCGGAGCATTGCGGCCAGCACAGGCACCCCGCCACGGGACGGTGACTTCGGGTGCACTGAGTTAGTAGCACCTTAAGCTGCTGAGCGGGTGTGCAGCCTGCGATGATGCCGGGTGCACTGGTATGTCATATGCCATGGAGTAATCAAGACCCAGCACCAAACGTGAGACCTGGTGGCCTGCGGAGCGGGGCTGCATGGTTTGGAGGGTGCCATGTCCATGGGCCCTGGGCTTGTGGCTTGCAGCAGCACGTGGTGGGACCTCTTGTCTACACGCCGGTGGCGGAAGGTGAGCAGTGAGGCCTGGGTGTGCATGGGCGGGCATGTTCCGATGGGCGGCGAGTGGGGTTGGGGTGCCTCTGCCTGGGTGTGCATGGACGGGCAGGCGATGTTGTCTTGTGCAAGTGTGTGTACTGTGCCAATCATGTATCTGGACTCTGTTTTCAGATGACAGCTCTGTCTCAGATGTGTGACCTGGTGTACTGCTATACATACCGGCAAGTGGTTGGAGATAGACCCGTGGCAGCAGGTGAGCAGTGTGGCCTGGGTGCGCAGGGGCGGCACTCTCTCTCTCTTTCTCCCCCTCTCTTCTTCTCTCTCTCTCTCTCCTTCTCTCTTCTTCTCTCTCTCTCCCCCTCTCTTCTTCTCTCTCTCTCTCTTCCCCTCTCTTCTTCTCTCCCTCTCTCTCCTCCTCTCTTCTTCTTCTCTCTCTCTCCCCTCTCCTCTTCTCTCTCTCTCTCTCTCCCCCTCTCCCCCTCTCTTCTTCCCTCTCTCTCTCTACCCCTCTCTTTTTCTCTCTCCCCCTCTCTTCTTCTGTCTCTCTCCCCCATCTCTTCTTATCTCTCTCTCTCCCTCTCTTCCTCTCTATCTCCTTCGCTCTCTCTCTGTCCTTTGATGTGCGCAGGACACACCTTCTCATCATGATTTTTGTCTTTCAGGCTGTGACCTACGGATTGTCCCGAGGAGTGCCGCCATGTGTCTTCATTTCATTTCAGTGTTCGTTTTAATAAAGTTTCATTTGCTGCTTCGAAAGTGAATGTGTGATGCTCATTTTTGTGACAACACATGCATGTTGTTGCCCTTTCGGCCCTCCAGGCTGCATGTTCAGTTGCCCGGTGCATCTGTTGTTCTTCAGGTGTGGGTCTGGGCTGGGCTCCCTTTTGTGGTGCAGGCTGTGGTCTGACTTTGCACCAGGTCAGAGCAGGTGTTATTTTCCTGCTGCTAACGCGCCTTATTGCCTATTTTGTGTTCTTATTGCAGTTCTGGCTGGTCATTGTGAATGTTGTGGAGTGGTGTTGTCGTGGCTTTTGGCACGGGAATGCCTACTCTGCATCTAATTAGCGATAGATGCGGGGGTCATCTGTGGCGATGTTTTTTGCGGCTGCTATCACGGGTAAACTGGTGCTGTGGGCTGTTAACAGCTTGTGCTTGGGGCAATAAGTTTATCGCAACTTTGGCTGCGATAATGTGCCGTTAACTCGGCGATAGATCCTTGTGAATATCCCCCTATGTTGCTTATGTTTCAAGGAGGTTTTTTTCACCTCTGTGGAGCCCTTTACTTGAAAGAAGATGATCAAGTTTAGTGCACTAAACCACCGATCACTCTTCAGTCTTTTTTTCAGTGTTTTACGGACAAAAGCCTATCCTACACGAATATTTGAAAATTCCCTGACAGATTGGTGCCTCTAAGAGGTCGACAGAGCTAGGGCAGTGTCAAGTCAAAGTCAGGAAATGTGTCGGACACCGAGCTCTATAGTTTAAGGTTCTGTTTAGCAGTACCTGTGTCTATTGCTTCCCACAGGTATGCCTCACCGATTTAACCTTATATTATTATGCAGGCATGTTCAATTAATCATTGCAATCACAAATGCGTGTGATATAATGGAACTGAGTAACACAGACATAAAAGCAACTGTTCAGGGTGACACATTTCATCAAGTTGAGAAGCCATGATTAGCTTTTAAGTATTCAAATTCCACAGTTGTAAAGAAAGACTAAAGGCCAGTGGTTCTTAACCTTTTGACTGCTGTGGACCCCCCTGAAACATTACTGGAATCCAGGGCTCCCCACTGAGTCAATACTGGAAGCCAGGGACCCCCAGACTAAGCAATTCCTATCAGTTGAAGCTCAAAACAATACACATAAGTATAGACAGACAGACAGGCAGGCAGGCAGGCAGGCTGGCAGGCAGGTAGGTTGGTAGGTATATAGGACAAACGCACAAATACTGGACTATGTAGCTTAATTCACAATCAAATTTGGAAAAGTTTTCACATTTTCTATTCTGCTTCTTTATTTGTAAATACATTGTTAATTTTAATTTATTGATTGTAATATTATTTAATTCTGTAAAAGAGCCCATGAAGAGGCCTCGAGGACCACTGGGGTCTTCGGACCGTATGTTAAGAACCACTGCCCTGGCCCACATCTCAACCCGAAACCGATTGTTTTGTATTCACCCCTAAAGCCAGCTCAGCCTGCAACAAACACTGCAGCTCGATTCCTTTCAATAATGTATCATGTACACGAGCCTAGGCGCCGGATTCAGTGTAGCAGCCACTTTTGTTTTCGGACCAATGGGATTTGCAGAAAGTGTTTCAGTAAAGCAATTAGAGCAACGCATTATAGTCTACTTACAGCGGGGGAGTTCTTTGAATATTTCAGTGGCCGCATTACGCAATGAACAGCCGACGCGTGGAGTTATAGGCAAAGTGATATATAGTAAATGAATGACCCAGGAGATCTGGGAGGAAATGCTCTACTGGTTTTGTAGTTCATTATCCTTACATGATGGAATTAAAGCGTGCTCAATAGATGAGTTCAGTCTACACCGAATTACGCTGGCGTAATTGGCGTGATTTCGGGGATTTTGTGTTACCCTTCCTAGACCAAAATTCCCAAAACGGCGCCATTTGCAGTGAAAATTTATCATGAATGCACAGAAACAACATACCGTTCGCAACTTTTTTTTAGCACGATTCATTCTTGCATCAAAATGTGCCTCAAGGACGCGTTTCACACTATCATATAGTGCTGAATGATGAATTTGTATTTTGCATAATTACACGTAATTTTGTGCAAATTTGACCAATATTATTTGTAATTTCACAAAATCAAATTATGCAAATTTCTCACACCTCTAGCAACCACTAGGCAATGTCAGTGTTGTAGTAAATTTTGAAATATAATGGAATAAAACATACTTTTCAGGGCTGTGTACACAATCCTCCTCTTCCAAGCTACTTCTTAAGGCTGAAGTGAGAAGGAACAAAAACCCTGCCTGCTTTGTCTCCAATTTATAGACTTCCACTTCCAGACCCTTGCAGCCTGATATGTCACAATAATGGCTACAGATATGCTACATCACATACATATTATATCTTAATGTCTTAATGCTTGTACAATAGGTATTAAGGGCATTAAATGTCTATTGTAATCTGATATGTTTTCAAACACAGCATCATCCACATATTGCAGTACAAAAAGAGGAAAAATATTTCATTTGGTGGGTGGACGTGTTAGGCGGGCCAGGCTTGGGAAGTTTTAAATGTAATTCCACTGTCAAATAAATAAAGATTTAAAAGCATTGGAGCCAGAACACAATCTTGTTATAAGCCCATATTTACCAAAAATCTTTTCCTTTATTCCCCAATTCAATTAAAATCCAATTATCTGTATAGAAGGAGTGAACTGCTTTAACAAGTGATTTGGAATTCCCATGGGTTTACGTTTTGACCATTGCAAAGTGAGATTTACTGAGTTGTAAACCTTACTGTACTTTATAGGACACACATGGAGATTTCAGAGTTGACTGATGCGCCTTTGGATTAAAGTTGAAAGTGTTTATATTTTGTCGATTGTAGAGCATCCTGATGAAACGTTTGTTTGAAACTTGGTAATTAAATCCTATGCTAATTATAGGTAGAGCCTGGGCAGTGCATGCTCTGTGAGGCATTTTGTAATGTAGACTGTTGCTTGCAGCACCTTTCATCTTTTCAATTTGCTCTTGTTTGTGCTCTTCATAAATGCCTGCTTTGGATTGGTTAGCATGCCTAATCAGTCTTGCCTTTTCATGTTTTGGACCCTTCTAGCAGACTGGCCCTGCTACATGTAGTCTTACACGTTTTTATGTCTCGCCTAGGCAGCACTTGCACTGTCTCTTTGAGACATGCTGTATTCAGGATATGGGTATAACTCTCCACGTACTTTCCGCCCATCATTTTAATTGGCTCTTGTCCCTGTCCTTTGGAAATGGTGGCTTTTTATTGGTCAATAGGCTTGTATTCCCTCCTTAGTGCCGCCTTGTCTCTTCTTGTAACCTCCCATGAGGACACCCCCTGTTACATGTGTTGTTACTCCCTAGGTTTTACTCGTGGCACTGTCTTACATGCAATGCATTATGGGTAGGGTGGATTTACCATACCTTCTGCAGGATGCAGTACGGCAAAAGAGGTCACATGGGCCCTCTTTTGGCCACTTATGGAACTGCACCCTGCAACATGGCTAGGTAAAAAAAACATTGACATTCATAATCAGCCGTGGCCTGTGCAGGTAGGAGCGGTGCAGTGGTAGCGCCAGGTGGGGGAGGATTTTGACAGACGATGTCCAGGGAAAATTCATTATTTATTTAATTTTCCCTCATGGTCGTTCCTCGAAATTCCCCGCCCCACCCGGCCTTACCGCCCCACAGCTCTTACCTGCACGGGCCACAGCTGTTTATAATGCCAATAACTCCAACTTTGCAGGGTGCAGTACTACATGTGGCCAAATTAGGTCAAATGGGACCTCTTTTGGCCACATATGGTACTGCATCCTGCAACATGGCTAGGCAAAAAACATCGACATTTATATAATGCCAATAACTCCAACTCCAACGAATGCCAGAACGATTGAATTTAGTAATAGAAGGAATGTAAAAACAAGCATTTCCAATCCAATAGGTCTTGCATTTGTTAAAGTTAGAGCTGTTGGTGTTGAAAATGACAACGTTTTTTACTTTTGCTTTTTTATACCATTGGCAATAGTGCTATGCAAATATAAAAACTCCACTGCAAATAACAAAACATAAGTAAAAACATTGTTATTTGTAATGCAATTAGCTCTAAATTTAACAAGTGCAGGACCTATTGCATTGCAAATGCTTGTTTAATTTACGTTCCACTATTTTTTGGGGGAAACTGCCTGGGGCTTGTGTATCAGCATGGTGCCCGCTTCACAGACACAACGCTTGCATTTTCCAAGGTATTTTTTTTGTTACTGTGTGAAATCAGAACAACAGGAGCTAATCAGCTGACACCCCTCTCACCTGGTGTTAGGAATGGGGGTGCTAGTTGGCAAGGGCTTGCACCTTTGTCAAAGTAGGGACCCTTCTTTCTAGTCAGAGTAAGGGAGTTACACTCCTAAAACAACCCCTGCTCACCCCCTTGGTAGCTTGGCACAAGCAGTCAGGTTTATTTTAGAGGCAGTGTGTAAAGCATTTGCATATAACCAAAAGTAATACTGTGTAAGCACTACAAAAGGACACCACACCGGTTTAGAAAAATATAGAATATTTTTATATACTCAAGAAAAATCCACAATACTGTACTTAGAAATCTTCAGTTATCAACTCAACCTTGAAATACAGTTCCTTAAAGTCGATAGCTCTGTCCAGGGCCATGACGGCATCGTGAACAAACAAATCTAAACAGTTCTGGCAGACCGCGGCATCACGGGCCAGCTACGGTGTCAGGGAGACCCACAAAACAGTACCTTTAGAACTGCAGGGCGCCGGCGTCCTCTCGTTGAGCTCCCGAAAGCACGGCGTCCACAGGCCTCGGTTTCAGAGGTCAGTGCAGGAGTCGTCGGCCCTTGAAGTCACACGCTTTGCAGATCAAACTTCTCGTGGTTGAAGTCAGAAGCGCCGGCGGTGGGTGGCATCGGGTGCTGGGGTGCTAAGTGCAGTGGTGCGGCGTGTGATGCCCTCAGGTTGCAGTGCGAAGTGATGCAGTGTTCGTTGCGGTGCTGGCAGTCATGGTGCAGGCAGCTGCGTCATTGTTGCTGAAGCGCTGTAGTCGGCTGACAAACTGGAGTCGCTGGCACCAGCGTCGGTAGGCCAAGGCTGCGGTGCAGGATGAGGGTGGTGCTTTGCGTAACTTTACAAGAGGTGCCATCGAACCACGGTGCAAGCAGCGGCGTTGATTTTGGCGTGGAGTGGCATCGTCAGGGATACCAAGGCGGCGGCGTGAAGTGAGGCGATGTGGTGTGCGGTGCCAACAGGTCGCGGTGTGAGCAGTGGATCAGTGGCGGCATCAGCAGGCGTCGTCGGTGAGACCAGGGTCACGGTGCGGCATTGTGGCGGTGCCCTCTGCGGTGCCTTTCAGACACGGAGTCGGCAGCGGCATCAAGTTGCTTTTTCTTGTGTTGCAGCACAAAACACACAGTCCCCAGTGCTGAGAGCAGAAGAACTTGAAGTCTTAGCTGTTCCTGAGACTTCTTGAACAGGGGGTATGCTCTACCTCAAGCCCTTGGAGAAACTCACAAAAATAGAATACAGAAAGTTCAGTCCAGTCAATGCCCAAGACAGAATCAGCCACTGCAGGCCAACATAGCAAAGCACTCAGCAAAGTGGTAGTTTCTCCTCACAGCTTCTCCAGCTCTTCTTCTTGGCAGTCTTCTTGTTCCAAAACAGTTAAAAATTTCAGGGGTTTGGGCCCCACTTTTTATAGCCCCAAATCCTTTGTCCTCTCAGGCAGAGAGTGTCTGTGCCCAGCCAGAACCAGTTCTGCCCTCTCTGGTGTGGCTTCGTGGCAGGAGGTGGAGACGGCATTGTCAGGGGTAGACCAAGTCCATTCAGGTGAAAGGAAATCTCCTCCCCCTACTCTAAATGCAGGAAATTGATAGAGATCAGGGTATCTAAAATATGCCCACTACCACGGATAGAGTAATCACACAGTTACACGCACATACATTCATCATACACTAGGGCCCATTTCACTAACATACGCTCAAATACTCTACCAGCAATAAACCTGTGGAAAGAAAAACACCTAAACACCCTGCATCAATATCAGGTCGATCAGATCTGGTTTAGTGACTGTCCTAATCAATAACATAATCTACACAACATATACAATAATGATCAAAAATATAAACCCAATATTTGACAAGAAAGAAAATTCAACACCATGTTTAAAATTATATTGCTTTATCTGAAATTAGTCAAAGTAAATCAATCAGAATAAATCATTTCTCATAGTTACCTATTCTAACTAAGTGTCAGAACGGGTCAGGACAAATCTCTCGGTAAAGTCTTTCAAGACGAAGTCCTCAGCACGATCCTCGGCAACGCAATCTCCCGCAGCAAAGGTAAAATGGCAAGTGGCAAAGCCCTCCCTAGGCTAACAATTTTATAGTAAAAATTACAATGGAAACACTCATCAAGTTTGCAAAATACACTGAATCACTGAGCAGAGCGAGAAGGAAAGGATGCAACATTTCAACATTTGTGAACCTCCGCTCAGGAAAAATACACATAGCGAAGACTACGGAACAGGAACCAAGAAAATAAAACATGTATCACATTTAATCCGGCTCCTCCTCGGCCATCGAGCCACAGTTCAGAGTTTTCCTCTAAGGCTCCTTTGTCTTTCGAGATTGCCAAGGACACTTTCACTTCTCTTGGAGAACTCCCAAAAACTGCTGCTGTCCTCATGGAAAGTTTCATAGAAGGACCATGGTCAGTCAACTTCAAGACCATTTCCAGCAGGGGTCTCCCTCGTCACGTCTTTCACATATTCACTCAAGGCCAGGCTTCAAAATTCAGCCATCTTAATACAGCCTCCATAGGCCACAATAGACCATCTTTAATTAAAGAGACAAAATAAACGTTACTACAGCATAATGATTAAACAGTGTTAACCCCACTAATACCCTTATGTGTATGCATTTATCTAGCTTTTGCAACATAAAAAAGCATTAATTCAGACAGCGTTTTGTGCTCAAAATAAACAGCACACAGCAACGTTTAAACATGAAAACTTGCACATTATTTTTTTAGAAAACAGAAACAGCACACACATGCTAACCCTCGTGTAACTTTCTCTTATGTTAAGACAAACAAATTGATTAATAAAAACACACTTGCACAAGACAAATAATTAATTGTTATTCATTAATAATTAATAAAACGCATAGACATACTAGAGCTTCAAAAGCCCCTGAATTTTCTAAATGAAAACTCTGCTCCAGCAATCCCCCCTTTGGTGATTTTATCACCAAATAAACCCCAAAAAAAAATGAGTGAAAATTTAGTCCCATTTTAGGAGAAATCAGAAATGTCTTTTCCCCTTACACAACATTAAACACCAGTCACTCTTTCATCATCTCTCTTTGTCTCTAAATAAACACTCTCCCTCAATTCTTCTAGTTCAATTTCTTGAGGTTCTCTTTTCAACTTCTTATTTTTCTTTTCCTTATTCAATTTCTTTTTCCCTCCCCTGTTTTTACAACACACACACACCAATCTTATTATTAATAAAGCCACAATTATACAAGACAAAGGAAACAATATTCTACCTATAATAGTACTACCTATTTTTGCAATAAAATCCTTAACAGCTATCATTTTATTAGCTATTTTAGTCCACAAATTCCCAGCTTCAAATGGTACTAATTCTTCATGCAAATCAGTAATATTTCTGATATAGACCTTCAGGTCTTTACTTTCGTCAGGAATGTAAGTGCAACAATGTTAAACTTTCAATATTCCACAAACTCCACCCTCCTTGGCCAATAGAATATCAAGGGCAAGTCGATTTTGCATAGACATGGCACGTACGGCACTTAATTCCGTATTCACCAAAAGAAACCCTCTTGCGGTATTTGTCGATAAGCGATCAACCACTGTGGACAGTTTCCGAATTCCATAAGCATTTAAAGAAATTCCCACTGCTGGAATCAAAACCCCAAAAATATCACCCACAATTTCAGACCAAGTTTCCCTCTTAAAACGTGTTAATAAGTTAATATCTTCTACATCTTTTATTTTATCTGTATGAAAAATCTTAGGGAAAACCAGGCCCACATAACACGTGCCATACCAATGGTCAGGCAACTTGTAATAAGCCTTATTCCCACAAACATAGTACACTCCTGGAAAAATTGTATCTTCTCCACCTCTGAAACCCCAACCTGTCGCAATGAAGTATGTATCATGGCACTCACTAGTTCCCACAAAATATGTATCATATTGGGATTTCCTTCTGGTAATACAAAGTTTACCCTTCTGCGGTGCATCCAGAGCTAAAGTTGGACTAGCCCCATTCTTCAACTCTTTTCCCATCTCAATGTCCCAAATTGTCTCACTCACTTCATATTTTCCCCCTTTCTCATGCATGTTCACTCTCCTTTCTTCTACCATATCCAGGAAAGCTCTCTCCTCTTCTTTCAAACTGCAAGTTAAATTATTCTTAAAAATGTAATCTAATGTTAATCCTTTTTCTTCAATAAAAATCTCACCAAAAGTGTTAGCTTCTTTAGCTGGATTCAGCTCTTTATTCATTGGCAAGTGCCCAAAAATACTATCTCTGTTAGACATCTTATAATCTATTTTCCCTAACAAATAAAAAACACTACTCAAAATACTACAGGAAATACCATATGTAGCTGGTAAATGGTGATAAGTAACACCCTCTGAGACAGATGCAGGTAATTGCATACAGACGTAGCAATCCCTTACTTCCATTGTCTTCACATATTCATATAACAGTTTAGAAAAAACATTACTAGAAAAATTATTAATTGACCTATCTTTGTGTATGTAACTACTACTTCTAATTGGAACTACTTTTTGTGAATTCTTCTCTACATTTGTCACATTCTCTATATTCATTCCAAACTCTACTCTAAAAGTAACTAATAAAACTAAAACACCCCACAGAAGCATTAATAATCCAGTACAACAGCAGCACATTCTACACCACCTCTTAAAGAAGGCACATCTATTTCTATTATCCTCTATGTTAGCCATTTTAGTTTAGCCTCTACTCCACTACTGTTTGAACTTCTTCAATTCTTCAGCAATTCTTCAACTTTCAGTTTATCCAAATGATCTCTTCGTTCACTTGATCCAAATGAATCCTACTTTCACTCAGTTTGGATACTTGTCATTCTTTACTTCAATTTCTTCAACATCAAATTGTATCAGATCTCCAACATCAAGATCCTCAGTACTCGACTCTTCTCCAATGTCAGTCAAGAGTACTTTCAGAATTTCACCAGTATCTTCCTCAACCACTTCTCTCAAGACCACTTCCGGATTATCTCGAGTCACTGTTTCTTCTTTTCCTCCTTCAGTCAGTGCCACATAAGACCATTCCGGTGATCTGTACTTTTGGTTGGGTCTTCTTACTCTTTTTATTTCCACTGGTTCGTTTGATTCCTTTGATTCTTCTCCTTCAGCTTTTGAACTTTGACTCGAAACTTCATTCACTTGTTCAGCTTTCGATGAATTTGCTCTTATCACTCTGTATCTTAGCCTCTTAACTCTGTTGTTAGGCCAACGGTCTCCTCTTAACACCTTTTTCGGCTTTGTTTCTTTATTACTCCTTTCTCCAATCCAAGTTCTCTTTCTCAGAACTCGACCCTCTGTTTGTTCATCTTCATCATCTGTTTCAAGTGCCTCTTGTTTCCGTTTTCCAGCAGCTTTCTTCTTCTCCACAGATTTTTTCACCACTGTTTGAGACTTCCCTACTCCTGTCCCTCCTCGGGTCTCCGACACGCAATCTTCTTGCTGTCTACTTGTCCCTTCACCTGACTCCTCATGAATGTTCCCTACACCTCCTCGGGGGTCTTCCGCAATCTGTCCCTCTCTATCTTCTTCTGACCTTACTTTTTCAAGTATAATCTCAAGTGGTTCTTCAATCTCCTCCTCTTCTGATTCAGGAGTAGTCTCTGTGTGATTCCTCTTTTCTTTTCTTTTCCCTTCACTGCTGTTTGAAACCTCAGGCTCTCTTACAGAATTTGATCTTCTCTCTGATACTCGCAGTGATTCTCTTGAAGCTCTCTCTGCTTCTTTTCTCACTGATTCCGTATCTTCAGTATCTTCATCATCACTGGAATCTGACTCTTCAAAATACTCTTTACCAGTCCCTTCTTTCGGATTTGGAACTCTCAGAGTATGACTTGCATGTACCCAGTGCTTCACTCCAGCACACTTTACTGCAGTCGTTGTAGTCAGAATGACTTGTCTCGGCCTTCCCCACCTTGGAATCAAGCAATTTCTTCTTCTGTGTACCTTAATCCTCACCCAGTCTCCTGGACTCAGATCATGGGCTTGCTTCTTCTCAAGTGTGGTAGCTTCTTCTCCAACCTGGTGAAACACAGAATGAACTGCGTCAGCCAGGCCTTTACAGTAATCCAAAATCATGTCATCAGTTATTGTCACCAACTTATTGACAGGCACGAATGCATGGCGCATAGCACGTCCCATGATTATCTCGTGCGGACTCAAACCAGTAGTTCTATCTGGAGTAGATCTCATTGTCATTAGAACTAAAGGCAAAACATCTGGCCATTTCATGCCAGTGGCTAAGCACATTTTTCCAATCCTATTCTTGATTGTGCCATTAATCTGCTCAACCACACCAGAAGCCTCTGGTCGGTATGCACAATGTAGCTTCTGCTGTATTTTCAATGCTTCACAAATCAAACCCATGAGCTCATTTTGAAAGTGTCTACCTCTATCAGACTCAACTGTTACTGGAAACCCGTACCTAGGAATCAACTCCCTCAACAGTAACTTTGCCACTGTTAATCCATCATTTCTTCTAGTCGGGTAAGCTTCTACCCACCTTGAAAACAAACAGACTACCACTAGAACATACCTCAGTCTGTTTACTTGGGGCATTTCAATGAAATCAATCTGCATTCTTGTAAAAGGACCTCCTTCTCTGCCTATTGTTCCCAGACTCACCACTGTCTTTTTCCCAGTGTTAAATTGCTGACAAACTAAACACCTCTGACAGATGCTCTCTGCAATTGTCCTGAATTTTGCATTGTACCAGGTCTGTTTAAACGACCTAACCATCGCGTCTCTCCCCAAATGTCCCTGGCCATGATACATCCTTGCCATTGACGACAAGATTGAGTTAGGCATCACTGGTCTGCCATCTCTGTAGACCCAAACATGGTCTGTTTCTCTTGGAGCACATCCTGCCTTAATCCAATCTTGTTTCTCTTCATCTCCTGCCTCATCTTGTAACTGTTTTACTTCATCCCAGGTCTCTAGGACATTAGTAAACATCACAGAAAGAAAAGACATTTCCTTTTCTCTTTCCCTGTTAATGGACTGATTGGTCTTGGCACAGTACTGCGCAACATCATTGGCGTACCTGTTTCCAATCATTATAAAATCCTCCCCCTGACCATGGGCAGCACATTTTACAACTGCTAACTCTTTAGGCAGCTGTATCGCCTCAAGCAATTTTCCAATCATTTCAGCATTCTTTATTGGAGTTCCACTCGATGTCAAGAAACCTCTTTGTAGCCAAAGTTGGCCAAAATCATGCACCACTCCAAATCCATACTGACTATCAGTTAACACAGTCGTCCTCAAATCTTTCCCAATCTCACAAGCTTTTGTCAATGCTATTAATTCAGCAACTTGCGCAGATTTCACTCCTTTCAATGGTGATGCTTCCATGACCTCTGAAAGTTTGCACACCGCATATGCTGCACATAGCACACCATCATCATTCCTCAAACATGATCCATCCACAAACAACACATGGTCATTCTCAGGTAAGGGAATATCCCTTATGTCTGGTCTCGGTTTCGTACAGTACTCAAGCACATCCAAACAATCATGATCATCTTCCATCTTTATACCCACATTTTCAATATCCGGCAAGAGTGTCGCTGGATTCACATTCACACATCTCTCAAGAGTCACATTTGATGCACCCAGAATCACTTTTTCGTACTTAGTCAACCGACTATGTGACATGTACTGAGTTCTGCTTCTTGTCAAAAGAATTGCCACATTGTGAGGTACGAATACCCTTACAGGATATCCCATTATGATTCCCTCACTCTGTTCCAGGCTTCTGCATGTTGCAGCCACAGATTTCAGACAACCTGGTAAACCCACAGCTACAGGGTCAAGTGTTGATGAGAAGTACGCAATAGGCCTTCTCAATTGTCCATGCTTCTGGATTAACACTGAAAGTGCACATCCATTTCTTTCACTGCAGTACAGCTCGAATTCTTTTTCATAGTCAGGCACACCCAAAGCTGGAGCCTCACACATTCTACTTTTGAGCTCTTCAAATGCTGCCAATTGTTCTGCATCCAGATCTAATGGATCTGTCATTTCACTTTTTGTCAATTTAATCAGTGGCTTTGCTATCAGAGAAAAATTAATTATCCACTGACGACAATAACCCACCATACCCAGGAACATTCTCACTTCTCTCTGGGTTTTTGGAGCTTTCATTTCTCTGATTATTCTGATCCTGTCAGTAGTCACTTTTCTCAGACCTTTTTCAATATTGTGTCCAAGATAATGAACCTCTTTCTTCCAAAATTGCAATTTGGCTGGAGATACCTTTAACCCTCCATCTGCTAGATGATTCAATAAAGCTATGGTATCCACTTCACAAGCTTCACGTGTCTTTGATGCCACCAGTAGGTCATCAATGTACTGCACTAACACTGAGTTTTCGGGCATAATCAAACTCTCCAACGATTTCTTCAATAACTGATTGAATATCGAAGGACTCTCTGTATACCCCTGTGGGATTCGACACCATGCTAAGATACGCTGGCCAAACCTAAATGCAAAAATCGGCTGGCTGTCATGATGCAATGGAATTGAAAAGAACGCATGACACAAATCAATCACTGTATACCACTCAGCATCATGTGGAATTTGATACAGAATCACTGATGGATTTGGCACAATAGGACAACATGCCACCACAATTTGATTAACTTTTCTCAAATCCTGTACAATCCTAAATTTCCCATTAGGCTTTTTCAGTCCCATTATCGGTGAATTACATGGACTACTCAGTAGTTCTCTTAGAACTCCCTGCTGAATCATTTTCTCAATTATAGGAGTTATCCCTTCAATTATTTCTGGTGTCATTTTGTACTGAGGAATGTTAGGATATGTAATTCCCTCTTTCACTGCAATTTTCACTGGATCTACATTATTCATCAATCCCACATCCTCTCCTGTAAAATCCCAAACTACTCTTTTCACTGTGTCTCTCAGCTCTTGAGGCAAATCCTCCGGATTAAACACAACAAATGCACCAATTAACTCACTTTCTCTATTTTCTAGAGTCATTCGGTAGAAAACATCATCATCTGGTGTCTCAAAAGCTATTCCATCTGGTGTACAAAAGATTGTGCACTTCATCTTACACAATAAGTCCCTACCTAACAGGTTCACTGGACTCGTATCACAGACAATAAATCTGTGCATGTCTGAAAATTTCCCTATCTGTACTCTTACTGGTTCAGTAAGACGTGTTCTGATTTGTGTATTGGCTACTCCAACTACTTGGATTGCTTCATCCGAGAGAGGAAGGTTTTTAACATCTGTTGACCTGACAGTTGATCTTGTCGCACCTGTGTCTACCAAAAAAGTAACACTCTCCTCATTTATTTTCCCATCCACAAATGGTCCTGCCTGGTCTATTTCTAGAGTTGCACCAAGTATGCACTCTTCCTCCTCTCTTCGGCACCGTCAATAATCACCCTCAGACTCACTCCCTTCACTCTTTAACAAGTACTGCTGTACTTTGTTAGAACGTCTTGGTTTGTTTACCTGCTCATCATTGTAGAATCCTGAATCCTGATTATACTTTTGTACCCCTCTATTCTGCGGCAAGGGCGGTTTTGGCTCTTGACTCTGCTGTCTCACAACTTTCTGTTGTTGCTGTTGATTATTCCCTTCGTTCTGGTTCTGCACCTGTTGATTTAAAGGTTTACTCTCATTACTCACTAATGGTGGATTAGGACATTCAGATCTCCAATGTCCCAGTTGGCCACAGTTGTGACAAGGGAACTTTTTCTTTGCTTCCTCAAGACTTCCTTTCCCCTTTCCTGCATATCTGGGTCTATTTCCTGCATTATTTCCTGGATTATTCGCCTGTTCCACTAACTGTGCTTCCTGTCTTTCTGCAACTTTCACTTGTGCCCACATTGCTTTCTCTTTCAGCTTTCTTTGTTTTGCTTCAATTTCATCACTGAAGTATTTTGCATGTCTCAGAATCTCATCTACTTTTTTACTCTGCCAATCCACTGTGTGTTCACGAATTCTCTCACCAATTTCAGGTCTTAGACCATATACAAATCTGTATACAAAGTGACTCAAATCTTTGTCACCCAGGTGTTCATCTCCACTGAATTGTTTAAAAGCCAGTATCAGCCTCTCGTAAAAAGCATGAACTGATTCTTTTGCTTCCTGTTGTGTTCGATCTATCTTAACCCAGTCTGTCTCTTTTGGAGGAACTTTACTCTTCAGGTATACCATCACCTGATCATACTTCCTCATTACTTCTGGATCTGGTGCCCCTGTTCTTGGATCTCTTGGATATTCCTCAGTAGGCCAACTCACAACTATTTTACACTCAGTCCACAAGTCTGCTGGAACAATTATATTAAACAGACTATTCAGGTCAACCCACAGCACTTTTGACAATTTCACAAACCTATCTACCTGCCTATACCACTCGACGGGCTTTTCTCTCAATCGAGGAAAATCATTCGTAAATGATAAAATATCCTGTCTGGTCCATGGAACATGTACATATCCTCCTCCAGGTATTTCTCTCATAGGATAATTATCCACCGGTTTCTCCTTTTCTCTTACTGGAAATGCTGAATAAGTTATTCTATCTACAGATTCCTCTCTTTTCTTATACCACCTATCCTTCCACTTTTCAACATCACCCCATCTTCGCAATAATGCTACCATTTCTTTAATCTGTCCTGTTCTACCAGAAGCATTCACATTTTCAATGTCCTTCTCAGTAAAATCCATCCTGTAAGTTCTCTGTAAAGCTTTCACTTTATCAATGTCAACTCCTTGTTCATTTGCTATTGCTCTTAGCCTGTCATGTGTATTCCTTGTTCTCCAGGTAACACTTTTGCACATAAACAACAGCTCACCATCATGATGACTCTTCAGGATTTCTATTGGAACTGTTCCTGTCACAAGCTCTTCTAATTCTATACGTAACCTAGCCACATCAATAACTTGTGAATCCTTATCCTTTTTCTGAAGAACCTTCATCCAATCATTCAAATCATCAACTGTTATTTCAGCAGTTTTTCTCACTGGAACCACTCTTTTCTGCGGTTCTAAAATTGGCATCCCTGAACAACTAGGTTCACTAGCATCCAGTAGTTCACTACATGTGTCATGTCTGGTTTGTCTCAGGTCACTTCTTTCTGCTCTTTTATCTGAATCTCCTGAAAGACCAACTGAATTTGTCAAATTATTCCCAACATATGGAATCATTAGTCCATTCTCACCTGCTCTCTGTTTGTCAAACACAGGCATAACCGGACCTATTGTTACAGGCACCGTAACAGCTTCCAGATTCTTCGTTAACTCCCTAATTTTCTCAGTCAGTTCTGTTGTCGTTTTTGCTAATTTTCTGGCATTTTCCTCACTACTTCGATTCTCTCTCTCCCTGAAAGAACTACTACTTCTTGATTCAGGTGTCACTTTTTCTTTCTCAATAATACAGACTGTATCTCTTATCGGAGAAACAACTGGTGTACTCTCATCTGGTTCTGGTCTATATGGAGGTGGTCTCTTGTAAATCATGTCATTAAAGACCTCATCATCATACTCATTAACTCCAACTGCTCCTTCTTCAATTGTTCTCATAGGATATAATCCCTCTGACATATTAACATCTCGCCATCTTTTCATCCGATCATGATGTGTTTCACGATCATGTCTCCTCCCAAACATATTCCTGTAATACCCTCCAGATCTTTGTTTTTCTCGCTCATGAACTTCCTCTTCCCATTCCACTAAAGCCTCGAACTGTGTAGGTCTCGGCTTCGAGTCCAGACGTACCATCTTTTCCCGTAAATTTCTCAACACGGCCAAATTAAATGAACCATGTTCTGGAAATGCTAGAACACCATCTTCTTTAGTATACCTAACCCAATTCTGCAACCATATACAGGTATGTAATCCATATTTCGCAACCATGAAGGATGCAGGTGTTTTCGCTGGAGGTAGCAACTCACCCTCTCTCGTTTTAACCTCTTTATCCTTGGTAAACCACTTTTTAACTTTCCCAAAGAATGTTTTTTTCTTTTTCTCCTCTTGATAATACATTTTAGCGCTTACCAAAACTCTCTACTCTTTCCGTATTATAAATATACAATACGAGCTTTTCAACCAATAGCAGCGCGACTCACACTAACGCACCAATCCTAGCGCGAACCCTATTCTGATCCACTATCCAATCAGAGCGCGGACTTTCTGACGTCAACAGTCGCTGCAGTCGCTTGTCTCCTGTCTTCTGTCACTCGTCTACCCCTCCTTTAAAAAATCTCTCAGTAGACTTCGTGTCAAGATTTCTACAAAATCTATTAGTTACAACATAAAAACATCTCCATTGTCTGCTTCGCTAACCACAGAATAGTAAAAGAGAGTCTATTTTTCAAAAGTCAACAAACTTTCATACATCTCATAACTGTTTCCTCTAGGACTTATCCAAAGAGTCTTACAATCAATAAATGTATATACATTCACGCACATTCATGCAAGAAAAATATAGTACATGCACACAGAATCCTGTTTCCTGAGAACAGCGCACAATCTGCTCCACTACAGAATTATAACATACATTAACTAAGCAACTTCGCCCAGTTCCTCAAACAAGCTCAGAGAATACCTATTACTCCTCCCGCGATAAGCTTTAACGGAAATCCTCTACGGATCCCTGGGACTTAAGACCAGAGTTTCACAGATAACCTTCACTATGATACATACTCCTTATATACCAGAAATATATTCTAATAGTAACATACAACAATGTCACTGATTCTGAACCCAGACAATGTGAACGCGCAACTTCATTTGTCACACGTTATTCCTTACAATCCCGTCTTTCCCGAGAGCAGCATATACTTCCCTCTGCCCTACTACGGAACTGCTACATCAGCTTCCAAGTTCCAGAAGCACTACATATAACTCAACATGACGACTTCAACATATAATATTAGTACATATACCAATATTGACAAAATAAAATCAATAAGCCAATGTACAAGCAATCTTATCAGATCAAGACAACCATCTAAAACCATCCTCTGCTACCGGAAATTGATAGAGATCAGGGTATCTAAAATATGCCCACTACCACGGATAGAGTAATCACACAGTTACACGCACATACATTCATCATACACTAGGGCCCATTTCACTAACATACGCTCAAATACTCTACCAGCAATAAACCTGTGGAAAGAAAAACACCTAAACACCCTGCATCAATATCAGGTCGATCAGATCTGGTTTAGTGACTGTCCTAATCAATAACATAATCTACACAACATATACAATAATGATCAAAAATATAAACCCAATATTTGACAAGAAAGAAAATTCAACACCATGTTTAAAATTATATTGCTTTATCTGAAATTAGTCAAAGTAAATCAATCAGAATAAATCATTTCTCATAGTTACCTATTCTAACTAAGTGTCAGAACGGGTCAGGACAAATCTCTCGGTAAAGTCTTTCAAGACGAAGTCCTCAGCACGATCCATGGCAACGCAATCTCCCGCAGCAAAGGTAAAATGGCAAGTGGCAAAGCCCTCCCTAGGCTAACAATTTTATAGTAAAAATTACAATGGAAACACTCATCAAGTTTGCAAAATACACTGAATCACTGAGCAGAGCGAGAAGGAAAGGATGCAACATTGCAACATTTGTGAACCTCCGCTCAGGAAAAATACACATAGCGAAGACTACGGAACAGGAACCAAGAAAATAAAACATGTATCACATTTAATCCGGCTCCTCCTCGGCCATCGAGCCACAGTTCAGAGTTTTCCTCTAAGGCTCCTTTGTCTTTCGAGATTGCCAAGGACACTTTCACTTCTCTTGGAGAACTCCCAAAAACTGCTGCTGTCCTCATGGAAAGTTTCATAGAAGGACCATGGTCAGTCAACTTCAAGACCATTTCCAGCAGGGGTCTCCCTCGTCACGTCTTTCACATATTCACTCAAGGCCAGGCTTCAAAATTCAGCCATCTTAATACAGCCTCCATAGGCCACAATAGACCATCTTTAATTAAAGAGACAAAATAAACGTTACTACAGCATAATGATTAAACAGTGTTAACCCCACTAATACCCTTATGTGTATGCATTTATCTAGCTTTTGCAACATAAAAAAGCATTAATTCAGACAGCGTTTTGTGCTCAAAATAAACAGCACACAGCAACGTTTAAACATGAAAACTTGCACATTATTTTTTTAGAAAACAGAAACAGCACACACATGCTAACCCTCGTGTAACTTTCTCTTATGTTAAGACAAACAAATTGATTAATAAAAACACACTTGCACAAGACAAATAATTAATTGTTATTCATTAATAATTAATAAAACGCATAGACATACTAGAGCTTCAAAAGCCCCTGAATTTTCTAAATGAAAACTCTGCTCCAGCACAGCCAAGGTCTATTCAACCCTTTCCTGACCCACCAAGACTATCTGGAGCCACGGGTCCTCCCCAGCCCCTGTTATCCAAAACCCAGACAGTCAATCCACAACCCCCAGCAGAGGCCTACTGGATGACTGAGCAAGAAAATACCTACTTTCTAAAAGTGGTATTTTCAAACCCAGAATGTAAAAATCACCTTCACTAAAAGAAGCATCTTTAGATTCTGAGTTTAGGCATACTAAACTTTATTTTTCTACCTAGTTCCCAGGATCAGTTATGTTTATAAGACATTATAATCAAACTCCCCATTCTGTCCTATGGCATGGCATGTCACACACACCAGGGCATGTCCTACCTTTCACATACACTGCACCCTGCCCACAGGGGTACCTTGGGCCTACCTTAGGGGTGACTGGCATGTAAGAAAAGGGAAGTTTAGGGCCTGGCAAGTGGGTACACTTGCCAAGTCGACATGGCAGTCCCAGACTGCACACAGGCTCTGCAACGGCAGGCCAGAGTTACATTTACAGGCTGTTTGTGTGGGTGGCCCAATCCAGTGCTGCAGCCCACTAACAGGATTTGATTTACAGACCCTGGCACACTCAGTGCACTTTACTAGGGACTGACAGGTAAATCAAATATGCCAATCATGGAAACACCAATCCATAACACAGTTTACAACAGGAGCACTTGCACTTTACCACTGAACAGCAGTGGTAAACTGTGCAGAGACACTAAACCAGCATAAACAGAGTCAAAATCAGGAGGTCAGAAAGCAAAAAGACAGGAAAAACATGCCAAAATTTGTCAAGTCTAATACACTGGAACTTGAGCTCTAGGATAACTGCCAGACATTGCTCATGGTGGAGAGAGTTTGTGTTCAGCTTTAAGAAAAAAAAATTCTCTCACTTTAAAATGTCTGTTTCTCCTGTATAAAGGTTTCACAAACTTCCACCCCTTGACGGTTTTTCGCAAATAATTTAAAATAAATGTCTGCACTCCACTTCCACCTGTCTGCTTCATCCATTTTGTATTTTGCATTTGTTTTAAAGGATATGGTACAGTCATTTAGAAAATTGACAAATTGGAGAATGTGTTACAGAGGTTGCAATGAGTAGCCCTTCTGTTCTGTTAGGCTGGGGACATTAGTGTTTATTTTTGGCCTACTTCTTTTTTGATGATGTACAGACTACTGATTACCATTTCCTTTTAATGATATACTTTCTCTTTCTTCTCTTATTTTGATCTCTTTTTCTATTCTACTTCTCACTGCGCATCTGAAGCTCTGTTGTGAAACAGTGCATGAGGCCAACCATCTTGGTTTTAAATAATTCAGGGCAGGAGGGAAAGGTGTTTGTTTTCGTTCTACTCCTCACTACACTGCCTCACTGCTTTTATGTCTTCCGTCTTGTGTCCAGTGTACTGTTACTTAGCTGCGTTGCCATCTCCCTTAATGTGACTTTCCTTTTGGATCTACAAGTTATATCCGGTAATATGTGCCTAGGCGCACAGTGTGGCTTCACATTAGTAGACCAAGACACAGCCATGGAAAACAATAAACAAGGGAATTCTTACAGTGTGCTGAGGCAGGCTTCCCACCATAACTAATTGTTTTAAATAAAAAACACCCCAAAGCTCACATGTCCACTTCTATAAAATAGTCAATCACAAGGTACTCTCAGGCACAACACTGCTACAGCTTTTGTATTAGTTTTCAGGTCTTGAGTATATGAAAGTGCAAACTCTCTGCTTGTAAAATACCTATTGGTAATTTACAGTGGGCTTAGAGCCCACCCATTGCTTGCCATTGTTTAAGTTTATTGGCACTCTCATTAACTTGTGTTTTATTTGTTGCCTTCTGTGGGTTTCCCTTTCTCTTTTGTGTTTGTCCCTCTTCTGGCACACAGCCTCTTTACTTTCGTCCATGCATTGCTCACTTTTTGGAAATAGCACTACCATTTTTTAAACTCTCCATAAGGGTGTATATATTTTCCAGTTATCTCCCTCGTGTACTTCTTTCCTCTTCCTCTGTAACAGCCCGGACTACATCAGTTTCAGCTTCATAACACTTATAATGTGCAAAAACAGGGAGAGGCAAGTATGGGTCAATAAAAATAGCACTTTCATAAAGTGTTATTGCATATTAGCTATTTACAACCCAATAGCTCAAAGTTTCACAAATGCAAGACCGATTGCATTGCAAATTCTTATTGTATATAAGATAAAGTATTGAACCCCACCATGAATCTGGTACTTTGCCTTTTAGAAAAGAAATTGTTAATAATTAAATGTACCTCAGACCAATAACTGGGGATATATAAAAACGTTTTACAAAGGTAGGTAGCTAGAGCCCAGGATGTTGTAATTTCAACTTGCCTTTATAATTGAAATCATTTCATATTTCCACTTCTCATTTGCAGATATAGTACAAGTCAATTCTATGGCAAACACCAAATGAAGTTTGGTTCTTCCTTGGTGCTGCCCCTTACAAAGAGACTTTATATGTGCAATCCAAACAGAAGCATATATATTATTACCAATAATTCGATGCTTTAAATCTTTCAGTAAGTTAACAAGGTTCCAGAATTTAGTTAGTGTTTCTTTTCCTACAAGCTTCGTGTAGGACCTGCCGTTGTTGGCCTGTACTCCTGTTAAAAGCAGTTCATAAAGATATCTTTTATTTCTTCCTTACGTTTTTTGCTTTCACCTGATGTCACTATTCACCAGATTTGCTAGCCTGTCTCAGGGCCTTATTTCATTCTATCTTCAATGCCTTTAAGATGAAGAAAACAATAGATTGCTGGAAAATCTCGACTGATTGTTCAGATCATCATGTTCTCATTTTGTTAGGATTTTGTCTATGAGCAAATTCCAGCTTCTAAATATGTAATATGTTCTGTTTTAAATAGGCCTGGGCAGTGAAGTTCGCTCCGTTTGCGGAGTTTGCTTAGTTTTTCGCACCAAGGGCCCTGTGGAACTCGCGGAGTTCCAAAAAACTCCACTCCCCGCAGCCGAGTTTTTTCCCTGATCGCATTCGCCAACGGTAAGTTGGCAAGCTCGAGCGGGGACAATTCAATGCTAGACTGCTTCCCAGCTAACCTTCCGTTCGCATTGAGGAAGCTGCCGCTTAAGTAGAACTTCCACTCGAGTGGCAGAAAGAAGCTGCACCCTCT
The DNA here is from genome assembly GCF_964204655.1 of Triturus cristatus. Lineage (NCBI taxonomy): Eukaryota > Metazoa > Chordata > Amphibia > Caudata > Salamandridae > Triturus > Triturus cristatus. The sequence goes on along the minus strand of NC_140590.1, from coordinate 457,936,214 downwards.
TGAGCTGTGAACGATGCTGTTTGCACTAATTTTCCAGTGCAGGACAGTAGTGGAACTCCACGAACTCCACCCAGGCCTAACACTTTCAGAAATTTAGCAGATTAAGGGCGTGATTTATATTTTGGCGTGTTACTCCGTCACAATGGTGAAGGATATCCTGTGCACAGAAATATAAATCCGTTGTGATGAAGTAGCATGTCCATCGAAATATAAATCAGGTCCCAAGGGCCATACTTTTTTTGGTGTGAGTGATGCAATGAACGTGGGTTGGTTCACCCTGCTAAATAGATTCAGCCACATTTATGTGTTCAAGTGTTGCCTGTATATGGCCCTGTTGTCTTAGTGAAATATGTATTATTGGCAGAGATGTATTATAATAAGTAGTTGAATGTTCAATGCTTTTAATACATCGACAAATTGAGGCATCCTCGCAAAATAAGGAGGGTGGAAGAGCTACTGTCTCAGGGTTAACTTGGAAAAGTTCTGCTAACACTTCCACATGCGCTCATCACTTATTTATCTAAGATGGATACATTTTTTTGCCTCCTTTTTGTAGAACAAATTAATGGCAGATTAACTGTTAAATTAGAAACCACAATTTCTGCAGCACTCAAAACTATGGTCTGCGTGAGACCCTTGGTTTTTACAGTGGGATCAGACTTCGCTGCATTTGTTATACTTTGTTAAAAATTGGGTAACTGGTTGAGGGAGTGAAACCCTACTCAAGCAGCAACCACAATCTCTGTCAGTGGGAAACACAAGCAAATGCCAAAGTAACCTGTGTTTGGCCCTCTGGTAGCTTAGCACAAAAACAATCAGGCTTAACTTCGGAGCACTGGGTAAAGTATTTGTGCAGCACTTTAAACAGTAATAAAGTAAAAAAAAAAACACAAGAAACATTCCATACCAATTTAGAAGACTACTGAAGAGATGGGTCTGAAGGTTGGGACAAGAAAATGTCATGTTTCTAAAAGTGGTGTTTTCAAAATTGTAACTTCAAATCTGACTTTAATACTAAAGCGGGCTTTAAATTACAACTCTTTAGACACCAAACTCAACATTCCCACTTACTTCCATTTGAAAGTTATCTCCTATTCAATGTAAAAGTCAACCCAATGTTATTCTGTGGGAAAGGGGAGTTATTTGTTGTGTTGTCCCTCAAACTATTCAACCTTATTCTCCACCAAAGGAGGAACGCCAGCTAAGACTATCACATAAGGACACGCCACGGGGAAAAGCACAATAGTGGGGAGAGCAGACTAGGTTCTTAACACAATGTTTTCTCTCTTGGCCCTGGTGCTAAAGGACCAATGACCCCAGCGACCCCAATGATACATCATCAACCTTCCCCCCTACTGCTTTTTCTGCCACCCCTAGTACAGAGGTGGCAACAGCGGTAGCAACTTGTTGAGATAATGGCAATTGGAGAGGGGCTTGTTTGGATTCTGCAGATTTAAATCTGTCCATTAAGGGGCAAGAGTTCAGCCAATAAGAGCAATTTAAATTTCATACAGTAGTCCCCCATAAGATGTGTAACATGGGACTGGCTAGAGCTTAAAAATGCTAAAATCTCTACCAGAGAAGAAGAGGAAAGACAATGTGAAGAAGTAGAAGTGGAGGCCCGTGGAGCTAGATTGATGGCCACAGTCTGGCTGGCCTGGTTGATATAGGAGGAGGTCAGCTCATACCTATTATGAGTCCCTTGTTTCGCCCTCTTGCTGATTGGCAGTTGATGGTGAGTGCTGCTAATGTTGCTCTCTGCCATAATAGGAGAGCTGGTGATGAAGGAGATGCACTAGACGCATGATGTAGCTGCACACAGGTTCTTTGAATAGCAATAGCCACAATACAAAAATACGTTTGGGCAAACGTGACATGTGGTAAATATTGTACCAACTGGAACAATTCTTTTGGCAATATTGAAGTTTTTTCTATGTTTATAGCCATCTTTGAGTCGATTTCTTCTACTGTATATGGTTGCCATTGATGGGATGATCCTCCCATACCAATTCCCATCCTGAACCATTGTCTCAGACAGGACAATATCAGCTTATCCCTTCATTTCTATGATACCGCAGAGGCATTCCTGAGAATCTCATGATCCCCCTACAACTCACCTTTTAATTCATTAATATATGGGCCTGATGAAGGTGGATATAAATTAAAAATTCTACCAAAACGTGCGTTGACTGGGTTGAAGGGAAATCCCAGCCTACAACGCGATCACAGATATCTTTGAAGTGCTCTCTACGTGATTCCAATCTGTGTATGTATTAGTGGCTGACTAGTCCATGTATGTGATGAGGGAGTGCTAGTGTGTTGTTGCGTGTGAGGTTAGAATGTGAGTGTGATTGGTTTTAGGGGGTACATTAAATGTGTCAACATATATGTATTATTCACAAATTTTAACATTGCATTCGAATAATCACCTCATGTATTTCAATGTGGAATTATTGTATGTTTACATTAATACATTTCTTATGGTTTCAACGTGTTTTTAACTTTTATATAATCAAGATAAATTGAGAAAACATGAATAAGTCTAAAAATATAATGAAATGACAAATAATAATATGATCATGTGCATGATTTGCTACTTCTATAAATGGCAGCCCATAGAGCTCTAGTGAGCCTACAGGGAAAGAATACAGGTGACGTTGAAGTTTTTGCTTATATTTTTTGTGGTCTTTTCCCCTTTCTCCTTGACCTGTAAATAAATCCTAGGGGATTCCTTTCTACATATAGTTTTATGAAGGAGATTTCACCAGTTGATGCAGTTGGTGCAGAAGTTAATGTAGCAGTAAGAGGAGTTAAACCAGGTGTGGGTCAGAGTGGGAGTCGGTAAAAGCCTCGCTAACAAAGGGGGCCAGAGCAGGAACCAAATTCAATGAAGACGTCTCTCAGTCAGAGCAATCTCAGTACTAATAACCCCTATGACTCTCTCCAACATTCTATCATTTAACACAGACTTTACAGGAGGGATAGAGATGAATTGACTGCCAGTATTTTTCTTCTTACCCACATTCTTAAGCGGGGGGGGCAGCTACATTCAGTCAAGAGAAAACAAGGCTTGTTAAGCTCACAATGCAAGCCTGAGGATAATCACAGGCAGCTTCAGGTAGAGAAACCAATCTCCACTTGTGGGATGACAATTCAGTGGAACAAACGTGGAGGCAGGTGTGGGTGGAGGGCCACTGTTAGAAAGATCTTGTTAGGGACAGAAGCCTGAGCCAAAGGCCCTTTCCTGACGCATGCTGCGAAAACCTCACAGACCTAACAGACACTGCGTCAGATCAAAGATTTGGTTTGAAAATACAGGCTGCGCAACCACTTTCTTTATGTGGACGTCCTCCAGGGTTCACAGCTCAAACTCAGGGCATCTGGCAGACTCTCCAAATTCTCCTCCTCCTGGGTCTTGCTCTGTGAAAGAATGACCCAGCCTGTGAGGAAGGGGCCACCAGCAGCTCATGTCAACTTGTGCCAAGGGCTCACTCAAATACGCCAGCAAAAACAAGTGCACTCATGTGTTTTAGCCACTAGGGAGGCTTCCCCCACACAGGAAGAGCAAATAAAGCAGGCAAAGAGGGCAGGCCAGCCAGCAAAAAAGGCAAACTACACTGGGACCAGGGCCAGCCATTTCTACCGTGCTGCCTGCGGCCTCTCTAGGAACTAACCCACCACGCAGGTCTTGCAGTGTGCTAACACACCACTTTTTGCCTCCTCGCCTCCCATGTCCCAGCCATAGCCCACTGTGCTGGCCCAGCGGCTCTGTGGTGAGCATACAGCTGCAAGCGGGAGTCAGCAGAACGGAAAGCAGGGAGTGATAATTTCTCCTCCCCGCCTCCTGCCTTAGCTAAGGGGGGGGGGACCACCAGGGAAACCGGCAATTAACAGCCGATACACCTCTGAGCCCGGAGGTGCATTGCGCTCAGAAGCTGGCATGCATGTGATGGCTGTGCTTACCATATACCCACTCAGAAGTATATTAAAACATATTAGTAAGGATAAGCTGATAACGTAAATAACAGTTTGTATATGTATATGCACTCCACTAAATGTTAAACAAATATCAAAATAGAATACATGAACTGCCCATTTGTTGCGTCTATTACAGTATCCATTTACAAGAAGGGCAACATCAGATCCCGAAAATTACAGGCCTATCTCACTGCTAGATTCATCGGTATAAGTGATGAGCAAAGTCCTGTTCAAAAGACTAGAAGAATGGGTTTGGGATTGCTCAATACTTTCACCGGTCCAGTCTGGATTCAGAAAAGGCTTGGGGACCATAGAGCAATGTGTGAACCTCAATCTACTTATAGACAAGTACACTTGTGCCAAAGGCGGAAGACTATACCTTTGCTTGGCTGACTTGAGCAGCGCTTTCGACCTAGTAGATCACACTATTCTTTGGACCATTTTGCTCCCTATGGGGGGTGTCGATGTGGACCGGAAGTGGCTGATGGGCGAGCCAAACCCTCCTACTCAGCGGGAAATGAACAGCGGTCTTGTCTCAACCAAAGCGAGCGGGGATGGGCCTCAGACATCAGCGGAAGGTGAGGACCCAAAAGGCGTACAGGCGGAATCCGAAGAAGAGGAGAGCGGAAGGAAGCAAGTGGAGATGGCAGAAGCGAGTGGCAAGAAGGACGAGGTTGAAGACGAGCAAAGCTGAAAGACGTGGAACCAGAGGAGCATCTTTTACACAACGATCAAACCCGGCGAACTGCAGAAGGGAGATTTATCTGCTTCCTGGCAAGATTGTTCAAGAATTTGGCGAGTAAAGTATGCTACGGTCCTCGAGGGGAGTGCACCAATAACTTTGCGGTCAAACGTGGCATTTGGCAAGGCTGTGTACTAGCCCCTCTGTTATTTTCTTTGTTTAATAATGGGGTGGACCAGACCTTACAACCAGTGCATTCCGATGCCCCCCAAGTGGCTGGGTGCCACACACCTGTACTTTTGTACTCAGATGATGCAGTCCTGTTGGTCAGGACTCCAGTGGGGTTGAAACATTTAATGGATTATTTTGGGGATTTTATTGCTGTCAGGAAATTGATTAATAATAAAAGCTAAACCAATAGAATGGTTTGTGGGCTAAGGGTTAAACAAAGTAGAACTTTTTTTATGGATAAATCGCTGGTGACCTCTGTCGATACCTTTTGCTAAATGGGCATTACTTTTTCAGGTAACGGCTTATTGACTCGTGAAATTACCAATGTCAGGAGCAAAATCGACAGAACTACCCATGGCATTTTTATATTTTCAGCCAAGCTGGGCTCTAGGCTGGTCAAGGAGATGACAGCAATTTATAGGGCAGGAGTTTTATCCATTGCAACATATGGGGCTGGAGTGTGGGGTTACCATAATAGCAAAGCACTGCAGATGGAGGAAAATGGTTTCCTCAAACGCCTTCTTAGTCTGCCCACTCCGGCTTCAACTGAGATCACTCACAGAGAAGTAGGGCTTTAGTACCTCACAGATATAGTTGCATCTGGCCCTTACTCCTCTGGCACTCCATATGGTCCAAAGAAGAAACTAGTTTCACAAAATCAATAATTTTAGAGTGTTTTACCTTGCCATGATGATTCCTTGGTTAAGTTATATTAATTCTTTGTACATCAAATTGTTTAAGATGTCAGTCCGGGCTAACCTCCTACAAGTATTATCGCACAGTAAGCTGTCTATCAGAGAAATCTTTATGAATCATAGGAGGGAAGTTCGGCTTGACTGCAAGAGCAGGAAACCAACTGTTAAGTTCTATTTAACATTTACTTCAACAGTGGGCAGTCAAGATTATTTTATTTATATTTCCACTCTCATGCACCGTTCTGCCCTATTTAGATTTAGATTAGGTATTGTTCATCATTTAGTTGCCATTCCCAACATGAAAACCTGTCCTTTGGACAGTTTTCCTTGCTCATGTGATGGACAGAGTAAGCAGAGCACTGTGCACTTCATGTTGTTTTGTGGCTTTTATTCTGGTTTTAGAAGTTATTACTTAAAACGTCTTTTGCTTGCGTACCGCAATGGATCGCATCTTTCTGCAGTAAAATACTTATCCGAGCCAAGTGATGCCAGGCCAAGTGTTAATGTGGCACTTTTTATTATAAACTCATTTAATACAAGCAAAAGTATTGTTGTACCGATATAGCGTTGACCCCATGATGATTTTATGAAATTGTAATGCTTTTTTAAAATTAATGTTGTTTATCAAGTGCTATCTGATTTGTCTTTTACTATTTGATATTACTTATGTGTAACACAATCAGTTTATATTTATGTACACTTTTGTGGTTGTTTTATATATACTGAATAAAGCTTTTTGAATTTGAATTTGAATTTGAACTGTCCATACTGGTACACAGTCTAATTAGGGTCTGATGTTTCTGTTTCCAGGTGTATGTCTGTAATGAGAAGCATGTGCATTTAAACCATCACCTAATTGTGTTCATTCCGGTGGTTCAGTTGACCCACAATAACCACTAAAGCTTTCTTGGGTACTGTTTTTAATAATATGGTTTTTATTCACAAGATTTGCTTGACAAAAGACAGAACACACTGAAGAGAAGCAGGGAGTACATATCTGTATAACTTTCAACACCTGAATGAAGATTTTCTTGACAATACAGAGTACTTGCTGCTGTCTAGCAAAACCATTCCTCTCATTCTCCATTGAGCAGAAAGATAAGCGAAAAACACCAAACCTGGCATGACTAGTCTAGTAAAGAAGTGTTGCCAGTCCCTGCCCTGACGAACACTCAGTCAGGCACAACATAAGTTGCAATGTGGCACAAGAGAACAGCTTCATCCCTGGCATCAAAGCAGTCCCATCATGATACATGAGCAGTCCTTGTTCTAGCACAGGGATGACCCCAGCCTAGCACTGGAAAGCAGCCCAGCACTAGAGGATGAGCAGCCCTAGCTAGGCATTGAAGTCACTAGCCCCAGACCAGCCACCAGGGAATATCAAAAGCCACCAGAGAAGGCCAAACCGGCATAGGACCAACTCAGGAAGTAAGCTCCAGTAGAGTAGCAACTGTCAACACTGATAGAGGGTCAGCACCTGAAGCCTAGTAGCAGAGCTCAGTTCTTCACAAAGGCAGAAACAATGGTCAGACAAGCAGCTCCCATATGGCACACAATTAGCATTTATAGTCTCCAGCCTAGCACAGGAACATCTCTTCCACTGGCACAAGAACGTCTCAGCCATGGCATGGGATAGCATGTACAACCTTGTTATTTGAGTAACCAAGTCCTGATGCAGGCCTATCCCAAGCCACGGGAATACCGCAACATTGGGGCAGTAGAGCTGCAACAACCATGGTAATGAAGCAGCAAAAGTGCTTTGACAACTGTCATAACTGTGTCACATGACCAGCACTTCTGCTACATCATGGACAACTCTGAGCTTTACAAATTAGCAGTGACAGTGGTTTCAAGAGAAGCCTCAGCACTGGAACTATTTATTGCAGATCTGAACAACACAAGACAGAGGTAGTAGATGCAGGCTAAGCCCTGGTATTCCCTGTGGTCTGGGGTGAAGGCTGAGAGTGGGGGTGGCATCCTTCTGCTACTAGCTTCAAACAAACCCCTAGGCCTCACGGGTGTCCTTTTGAACTGGTTATGAATTTGCACTATCTACATTTATATGTTTTCTCCTCTGAGTTATGAAACAATACAACAATAAAAATAAGAAAGAAACTATTTACACCGCAACTGGCCATATAGTACATAATCTTTGCTATTTATCAGGCGGATGGGAAACTAGCTCAAAATCATCACTGTTTAACTGGCCGCAGGCTAAATAATAGAGATGATGTGCAATTTGGCTTGTGGCCAGATAAATGGTGTGAAGGAGGTCTTAATTTAGCCAATCATTTAGAAAAAAAGACATGAAATGGTAGGGTGGTAGCCATCTTGTAATGGAGATGCAACATGTGTGAGGCCTTTGCATTTAAGTGCATATAGAAATGTATAATAGTTTTCACACAGGTGAGTGCATGAATTAGTTACAGATGAAAAAACGGTAAAATCAAGTTTGAATAAAAACATTTGTGCTATTTTAATATTTATATGAAAAATTTAGGAATCAAGCTACTAATTTAGGAGATTCACCCACATATTTTTCTACTGCAATCTCGGAGTTTATTGTTTTCTTTACACTTTCTCTTGCACTTCGTCACTTTACCGGGCTTGACCATGCCTATTTCTCCACAGTTTCCCTGCCCGCACTGATCTCTATTTTTCTTTGCACATTAGTAGTTTCCCTGTCCATCCTGGCTCATGCCGTTTGAGCAGAGGGAACCACCTAACACTTTAGACTACCGTGACCGCCTTTTGGGTGACTTCAATTTACATTTGGAAGATCCAGCAGTATCAAAATCCTCTGTGCTTCTGCAAGATCTCTCTACAATACAAATATGTTTTAAAACGTATGTGGCCCCCTACATGAAAAGGGACACCTGCTATACCCTATTTTTCTAATGACCCACAACTAAATGAGCTGGTTTCCTTTCCTGTAATGTGGTCAGATAATTTCATGATTCCCATGACCCTGAACGCATTGCATTGTAGTACTCCTCCCAGACCAACCACCTGGAAAGACTGCAGATGGTCAAAATGAAATAGCAAAGAATGCCAGGTCTTGAGGTCCTTCATGAACTCGGGCAACATGAGAGATTGCCGGAGGTGGATGGGTAGGGTGTTCCAGGCTTTGGCTGCGAGGTAGGCGAAGGACTTTCCTCCGGTTCTTATCTTGTTGATATGAGGGACGGTGGCCAGAGAGAGCTGGGCGAATCGCAGGTGTCTTTTGGGTGAGTGGAAGGAGAGTCAACTTCTTCAGGTATGCAGGTCTGGTGTTGTGAAGGGCCTTGTATGTGTGGGTGAGTAGTTTGAAGGTTATTCTACTTTCAACTGGAAGCCAGTGGAGATCGTAAGGGTGTTGGGTGATGTGATTGCGATGGGGGATGTCAGCTTTCTGGACAGTCTGGAGTTTGCAAAGGAGTTTCTTATTGATTCAGGAATATAGAGCATTGCTGTAGTCCAGTCTGCTGCGAGGAGTGCGTGCATGAATGTTTTTCTGGATTCGGTTGGGATCCATCTGAAAGTCTGTTGGAGGGTGTTGAAGCAGGTCGAGGATACGGCATTGATCTCGCAGTTCATTGTGAGCGAGGAGTCTAGTATGATGCAGAGGTTTCGAGCGTGGTCAGTCAGGTTGGGGGGATTTCCAAGGGCAGAGGGCCACCAGGAGTCATTCCATGTGGAGGTGGTGGAACCAAGGATAAGGACTTTCTGATATGAGTTTCAGGCAGCTTTTCTTCATCCCGATAACGAGGGCCTTAATCACGTCTTGGAAGTTATGTTTGGTGATGTTGGGTTGGTTGGTGGGAGAGATGATCAGCTGGGTGTCATTGGTATACGAGACGATGTTGAGCCAGTGGTTCCTGATGATGGTTGCGAGGAGGGCGATGTAGACGTTGAAGAGGGTCGGGCTGAGGAAGGAGCAGTGGGGCACTCCGCAGTTGGTCTCTGTCGTGTTCCGCATGGTAGAAAGGGAGTCTCAATATGGGTGGTCAGAGCAGGTCGCTATTATCGTTCACATTGAGAAAGCTGCAGCTCAACTAGAAAATCCACTGAAGCAGAAGAAAAAAGCAGCGCCCACGGGTGCGATGTGTGGTGTGATTCACACTGATTTTACAGCATGGAGCAAGCTCCTAGTGCTAAAAATCAGTGTGACTGCGAGCAGCACAAAATACCCAAATTCCGCAGCTCTCAGAACTCCAAAGGTTTTCGTGGAGTTTTTATGTAACTCTGCGGAATTCCGTGGAATAAAACTCCGAGAATTCCTCCCACACCCATCCCTGAGTTGTTACCACTCTGAAATAGAAAAAGCCAAAACAGCATATTATGAAAATAAAATTAATGGTGCATCCATTTCCCCATGAGAAATGTTCCAAATAGTGAAATCAATGTTGGATTCCACCTCAGACAGCTTCTCCCCTGAACCCACACAAACTCGCTGTAATGAATTAGCTTGATTTTTCTTAACATAACTAAAGACATTTACTCAGCATCTCCCAAGTCAGATAGGGATTCAGGCCCAAGTTTAACAATTGGTAAGCAGGGAATGGAGGTAAGTAGTCTCACAGACTTTCTCCGCCTGACTCCAGACAGCTTTGCAATTCTTTTCAGCAAAATAAAATCTGGATCCCCTCTTGACTTTGCTCTTCAGCACCATCTCTCCAAAGGATCTGATTCTATAGTCCCCAGTATGCTAGATGTGGTCAATCATTTCCTTGCAAAGGGTATAGTACCCCCTTCATGGAAACATGCCATGGTAAAAGCCCTCCTGAAGAAACCCAACCTTGAACCTCTTTGTCCAGGAAATTATATGCCCATTCAAGATCCAAAGAATAATTTGACCCATCCAATTTTGTTATTATTTAATTTCTTTCTTCTTTTTTTGGTAAAAAAGCGCCAAGCAGCCAGCGCGTTTCATCCTACTTCAAGAGGACTTTACTTGGGCTCATTAAAGGATAAAAGTATCAGGTATATTGCTCTTGGTCTAAGTGAAATTGCGTCGCGAAGTTCGTAGTGTCTATAACCATGCAGTCGGACTGTACCCTCTATACCCAAGGTAAGTCAGAGAGTAAATGGCTTCTGTGTCATAGGAGTTTTCCACACACGGGACGGATCTTAAATTTGGTGGTGCAACCCACAGTTGTGATAAACTTTACCTTGGTTGTGAAGACTGCACTTTTGAAACAGCGGAAGTGGTGGTAATGCACACCATTGGAGTATAATACTTCAAACCTTGGACTTCCTTGGGGATATTTGTGTGGGAATCTTGTGTTTCTTTCTTAGGGGATGTGCGTCACATACACACTTGGTGTATATGCTTCGGTTCACTGTTTTATTTTCTTGTACTAAATTATAGACCCATCTTGCTTCTTCCTGGACTGAGTAAAGTACTAGAAAAACACGTAAACCAGTATTTATCAGACTTCTTCAAAGTAAATAATGTCCTCCGTCTCACCCAGACTGGGTTTTGTCCAAAACACAGCACACAAACGACCCTTTTGACTGTATAGAAGAATCAAAAATGCTGCTTGATCGAGGAGGTACAGCAGCCATCATGCTCCTCGAACTGAATGCAGCTTTTGACACAGTAAACCATGACATCCTCATCAAAAGGACCAACAATGCTGGGGTCTCAGGACCTGCATTAAATTGGCTCATATCTTTTCTGAAAGATAGAACGTTTCAGGCCTTTGAGAAGTAATGATCATCAGACATCTTTGCCCTGAAGTGTGGAATACCGCAGAGCTCATCACTGAGTCCAACACTTTTCAATCAGTATATGCGCCCCCTTGCAGATATTGTACTAGCCCATGGCATATCCATTTTATCATATGCTGATGATACTCAACTGGTGTTCTCTCTTACCCCTGGATATGATCCCCAATCACCCGCATTGGGGCCCTGTCTGGAGAAAGTGGCAAGGTGGATGGCCAACTCATGCCTCAAATGAAATGGGGACAAGACTGAGCTCATGATAATAGGCAACAACATCAACCACTTCTGAGGCTAAGCTGGCTGGACTGTCTGGGTACCCCTCCCCCCTCAAGATGGTTATTAAAAGTCTTGAAATATGGCTGGATAAATCTTTATCAATGGAAGCCCAGGCGACTAAACTGTCGGCCAGCTGCAACAGCATTCATAGAATGCTTCATAAGACCATAAAATTGCTTCCATTCCTTTCCAGAAGGCTTGTGGGCCTGGCACTATTTCTCTCCCGCTTTTACTAAGGGAATTCACTATAAACAGGAGCACCAAAGCCCTATCTAAAAATCTCCAGGTTGTGCAGAAGATTGCAGCCCAAACCTTGCTCAATGCCTCTAGACACAGCTCTGCCTGGAAGGGTCTAGCCACCCTTCACTGGCTTCCAGTCGAGCAGAGCGTCAAAGTCCACAGGACACTTCTAACCAAAAGCCCTTCCATCCTCCAACCTCTGGTCACACCTTACACCCCGAGCATAACTCTTAAATCCACCACTGTCCCAATATTACAAAGAGTGAGAAGTAGAGTGTGCTCATTCGGCAACAATTTGGCCAAGTTACGGAACTTAGACCTCACACCATGAGGCTCATGGACGGTGAAAAAGTGTTTTGGAATTCTCTAAAAACATGGCTGTTTTTTCATGAAACCCCTTTGAATGAAGTGGTGTAATCTACGTTGCGTTTCTAGTGCTGGGATGCCTAAGAGTAGCCATGCGCTCTATAAATGTGCATTGATTTAATCGAATAATTGACTGTCTGCAAAGAATGATGCTTCCTACAAAAATGTTTTATTTACTCATGAGAATACATTGTGCTTTTAATGTTCATGATCCTCCTTTTGACGATTTTTGAGACCTGGGCTCATTTTGGGGTTTTTATTGTAAGCCTTGTGTTAGCTTTAGGCTTCTTTTTAAGGAGTATTGTGCTTGCTTTGTATTTCAAATCAGCAGTTGAGAAGCAGAAGCAAACAGGAAATGCAGATACATAGGTGGTTTCTGGGCCCTAGAGGGATGGACACATTTAGGAGTCAATTGGTGCTTGGGGACACAGTGTTTTGGGACACTTGCAGGAGGTAAATTGAGTAATGAGGCTTCTGTGAAATAGAGAGGTGAAAGCAGAAGACAGGAAAGTAATGCATCTGGATAATTCACAGGAGGAGTTCACTCTGCTGCCTGTGGATAAAGCGATACCAAAGGGGATGATGGACGGAGCGCTTGAGCAAATCAAACACTCACCCCTAGTCAACTGATCTGGGTTTTACTCATCATCATTCTTTAGCTCACTCCATCACCCCAGTTCAGACATGGCCATATGCAAATCAGTCTGACCCTGTGTCTCATGGGAACAGTCCAGCCCGAACTGCCAAGCCATGTCTTCCCTGTGGATCAACACACTTGTTCATATTAGTCACTCAGCAAAGCGGGTTTCAGGCATATATGCTTATTGGTCCCATGTCATGAGTGGTCCATTCATCCACTCTATCATTTTAGTCACATGCACAATGTTAGGTTTGATTGATAGAGGATGAGAAACAGGACACTGCAAAACAGAGCTTGGGGTACCAGAACCAGGGTGAGAAGGATCAGGATGGCCAGAAGAAAGTGGAACAGGGGGATCTCAACTCAGTGCACAAGGGCCCAAAGGAACAGTAACACCAGGGGTAGAAAGAACAGAAGGCCAAGGATCTTAATGAAGAGAAAGCCTAGGAGGGCCTGAAAGCACTACCAGGACCATAGGAACTAGGACGGCAAGGGCCAGGAGTAGTAGACCTGGGCAGAAAGACCAAAGAGGACCAATAGCAGGAGACCAATGGAAAGAAGTACCAGAGACAGGAGAGCCGAGACCATAGAGATCAGATCAAGGAGGACCAAGGGGCCAAAAGCAAATGGACCAATACCAAGAAAACTTCGACCAGAAAGGACCTGGGCTAGCAGGACCCAGAGACTCTAGAATAGAATGACCAGGGGAGTTATAAAGGACAAGGAAGTCTAGTCTCAGTGGGACCAGGATCGGAAGGTATATGAGGCTCAGGTGTGTCCTATACTAGGGTGATAATAACTACATGACTTGCAACACAGGAACTAAGAGGACCAGTGACAGAGGGATGAGGAAGACCAGACTCTGAAGGATCATTACTAGGAAGACCAAGATAAAGGGGACCAGGGTCAGACTGACAAGAACAAGGTGGACCAGGAAAACTAGGAGACCAGAAGGAGTAGTAGGGCTAGGATGGGGCTGGAGGACCAAGGGACTGGGGGAGCCAGACAAACCAAGGCTAGTGGGACCAGCACAAGAAGACGTGATACATGAGGACCAGACAAAGGAGTACCAGAAACAAGACCTGGACTACATTGACCAGAAGAAACCTGGAATAGAAGGATTAGGAACATATAAACCAGAGCTATAGATAACTACTGGAGGAGGACCGGGAGGACTGATGGATTAGACCTATGGTGACTGGGGTGAAATGGTCCAGGACCGGAATCCTGTGAAACAGGAGACCCACAATGCAAAGGAGTGAGTGCATGAGTACATGAGAAAGACCACAAAGTACAGGGTCAATACGCTCTATGGCTAGAATGCGGAACCTTGAGGGCAAGGAGCAGGAGGAGAAGGGGCAGGAGGATTAGGAACAGATTGAGGAGGACTACAAAGATCAGGACCTGGAAGGCAATGGCCAGTAGCATGGGGAAACCAGGGTATGCAGGGCAGGACTAGGAAAACCAAGGGGACCAGTACCAAGGGCACCCCGACGACCAGAGCAACGAGTACTAGGTGAACTAAAGGGATCATGACCAGGAAGACCAGGACCAGAAACAGATCTGATAGTGCCATGAAGCTTAGGATCTTGTGGAACACAGCTCAGATTAAGAAGTGGGGCAGAGCATAGGGACTGGACAATGGTGGCCAAGAGGACCAGGATCAAAATGACCAGGCTTTGGAGGACCTGAACAAAGAGAAACTGGATCAAGAGGTCCAGGATCAATGGCTACAGTACCAGTAGGACTAAAATGACAAAGGAAAGATCTAGAAGGACCAAGGCAACCCAAACCAGAAAGACATAGACTAAGAGGGTCAGGACATGAGAATCCAGATGGGCCATGGACCTACAGTACCATGGTTAGTATGTTAAGAGTGAGGAGTGAGAAGAACCAGCACAAGGTAACCAGAGTCAAGAGGAACAGAAAGTAAGAGAGGCAGGTGGGCTAGGACTGGGGGTACCAAGAAGGACCATGATGGCCAGAAGGCAAGGTTTATGATAACAAGCGCAATAGGACAAGAAGGACCATGAGGACCAGTACCAAGGCTAGGATGGTTGCTAAACCAGGTCCATGAGAACTAAACTCAGGAAAAACCAAACTATAAGGAACAGGTTCAAGAGGATAGGACCAATGGGTGCATAGTTTTGAGAACGACAATGACTATTAAAAATGAGAATAGCACAATCATGACCTGGAGTGACAGGGAGGTGAGTCCAGGTACACAAGCAACCAGTGCCAGATGGAAAAGTTCAGTTTGGACCAAGAAACCAAAGACCAGGGCGCCTGGGAAGATGAGAGCAAAGAGGTTCAGGGCCTTGAGTAACAGGACCAGGAGGATCAGAAGAGGATAAGGACCAGAGTCATCAGGACCAGGATGGAGGCCCAGGTCACAGGGCTAGGAACAGGATGGCCAGGAAGATGTGCAATAGGAAGACCAGATAAAGGAGTACCAAGATGAGCTTGTGTAGAAGAACGAGGACAAGGAGCAAGAAGACCAGGACTAGAAGGATCAGGACCAAAATCAAGGCAAAGAAGACCAGGGGGCAGAATAACCAAGGAAGATGAAGGGGGAAGCACCAAGAATACCAGGAGGACCGGAGCCAGGAGGACCAGGTTAGAGCAAGGAGGATTAGAAGGATCAGCATCAAGAGGACCAGGGACAAGCCTTGGCGTGCCAAGGGGACCAAACCCATAGGACCAGGGCCCTGAGTACCAAGTGAAGGAGAAAGACCAGGACCTGGGAGTACCAAACCCAAGGTGAGGGATACCGGGAGGACCAGAAGAGCCAGGAAGACTAAGGGGACTGGATCTATATATCCAGTAGAACCAGTCCCAAAATGATAAGGCTCTGAAGGGCCCAAGCAAGGAGAACTAGGACCATGACGGCCCATACCATTGGGTACAATGAGGACCATGACCAGAAGGACAAGGATGATCCAAACCAGGATGAAAAGTGCTAGAGGCCAAGTCCTAAGGATGGCAGGACACAAGAGGCCAGGTAGACAAGGGGGGCAGCAGGCCCTTAGACTGATTTACTAGGGATCAGATAAGCAGGGTGAGAAGGATCATAAAAACCAGGCCAAATGGATATGGGTCAAGAGGCTCAGGAAAGAAAACAAGGAGCTAGGAGAAGGGGGGCTGAAAAGACCAGGATGGCCAGAAGGATCAGATCCAAGAGGATTAGGCATACAAAGACCCAAACAAGGAGGACCAGAAACAACAGGATCAAGTCTAGGTGGAAGAAAGCCAGGACGAGAGCACAAACTGTGAGGATCAGGGATAGGAAGACTATTGCTAGACAAACCAGAGTGAGAGTAAGGTAGACTAGGAGAACACGACCAGAAGAATCAAGAGGGCATGGCTAAGCAATCCGTGCCAGCAGGACAAAAGCTAAAAGAACCAGTATAAGGAGGACTAGTAGGACCACAACAAAAGACAAAAGGAAGCTCAAGTCAGGGGCCCAAGGGTATCAGGACTTGTCATACCAGAACAATCAGGATGAGGATGAAAAAGAGGACCATGACAAGGAAAGCCAGGATGACAGGAGCCATGATGATCAAGTCATGTGACTAAGAACAGAATGGTTTTAACAAGGAGGATAAGTACAAAATGGACGAGTTAATTAATGATGAAAATGAGCAGGAGGGCCAGGACTAAGAGTATTATGACATGTTGGAAGAGGACCCGGATAACTAATCAAGTCAGGAGCAGGTGGGCAAGTCAATTAAGACCAAGGACAAGAGTGGGGAATTAGGTGGACTAAAAGGATTGGAATAGGAAGGACCAGGAACAGGGCTAGGAGAAGATTTTCTACTCAAGCCGCAGCCTTCTGATTACAAATGGTAGTGTCCACCCACGACCGCCTGCCAGATGTCCTCCAAGTGATCGGAAATCACGCTAGGGGATGCCAAATCTTGCTTGCTCTCGACAACTTACTGTTCTGGAGTTGTGTGCGGTAAAAGATTCCATGACTCACTGATTAGGTAAATTTTGGCCGAACTCTGCATTACAAAAGTAATGCAGAGTCACCAAAACTCTGCCAGTTCTGCTCTCAGAACGGAATATTTTGCCCACCCATTGTTCATATCATTGTTTTGAGGTGTTTTAGTCTGATTTGCTTAATTGAACTGAACCGGAATGAACACTTACAGAATGCACTGACTTCCTGCAGAAAAAGAGGAGTTTCTCATGACATGGAGCTTTTTGGTAATCCTATATCTGGCCCTGGGGCATTACCATGGCTTTGTGAGTCGGAGTGAATGCATACATTTAGAAAATTAAATAGCTTTAAATAAAATTGTGAAGCATCTGATCTTTATCAATAGTTACCTATGCATCATCATTAGCCACCTCGACAGGGAAACGTAGAGTAGTAGGAGCATTTTTTAAGAACAAGACAGCTCTATAAAGGGCTTCCCAAGTACCTATGTCCTGTTCTGTAGTGCAATGGAATGGCATTCTGTCTAGTGTCTATCAAAATAACTTGGAAACATTCGAACATTTGATGCCTGTGAGCCTATAAGAAGTTTCTGCATCTAAGCAAGTTTTAGCACTAAGGGCCTCATGTCGCTAGCTCCCAGGGATGTGACCAGAAATGTGCTCACCATTAGGTATAAAACCCTTTTTATGAGTTAGACATTATTTTGACTAGTAAAAACACTTTTGTGATTGTTTCCAAATTACAAATAGGAGGGTTCATGAAAGGGATTTCCTCCCTCTCCTTTTCAATTTGTAAAGGAATTTATTGATAGTTTGTGACTGCAATTGCTGTTGCAAACCGTTGATGAGCTAACAACACCCTACTTGTGGTGGACAGTAATCTGAAATGGGAAAGGGCCCCTTTAATCTCCTTTCCCTTTGGAATCATGTTGGAGTCTCAGGGGGGAGAAGTTTTCCAAAACAAAAACGTTTTCTTTTAACCAGCACTGGTTCCTTAAAGGTACATTGACTGCTTTGAAAATAAAACTTTTTCCATTTTGGAATGCAGTCATAGAGATGATGGTGTGCTTTCCCTTGCAGCCCACCATCACTGAGATTACAGCCAATCACAAAGGGTTTTAAATTGGCTTCTACCTAATGAATATTAATTAGACAGGCCGTTCTGCAACCCCCTGTGATTCAGTATTTTGTGTACCGACCAAAACAGTTCATATTTTTGGTTTGCAAAATACTATTCCATTATCAAACTATATGTGTGGAATTTTCAACAACTATTTGCAAATTAAATTATAATACATCAGGGTCTGTATTACAGAAGGGATGTACGATGTTACAACGCGAGTTTTTACAACACGTACCGTTACATCGCGGTCGTTACAACGACTGCGATGTTACCACGCCATGCCTTTACAACGCAAGTCTTTACATCGACTTGCACTAGATGGCGTGCTAACATTAGAAAAGCGTAATTTACTATTCCAACTCCAGTCCACTTAACAGTAGGGAAGGTGTTGGGATAGTAAACTACACTGTTTGTAATGTTAGCACGCCATCTAGCGCAAGTCGATGTAAAGACTTGCGTTGTAATGGCATGGCGTGGTAACATCGCAGTCGTTGTAACGATTGCGATGTAACTGCATCGCGGTGTACTAACCGCGATGTAAAGGATGTTCCCCTTACAGAAGTGCCTCAGGGCATTTTGGTATTAGAGAAGGGGCCGCAGACACTTGTGCAGCCCTGCTCTAATACAAATGTAGCACCAGCGCTATCTCAAGAGGGTGTTCCCTTATTTGCATTGGGGCGTGGCCCCATGCAAATGAGGGAATCTCTATACCGCTGCACCTGTGGCATATTACAGATGCGGGGTCACAGGTAAAGAAGCTGTCAGGCGGCGCACTGAAAGCACGCCACAAAAAGGTGGCACACTGTCAGTGCTCCCCCTAATGGCAGACCTCTGGAAGGGGCGAGTGGGTCCAAAGGACACCACAGACATCCCCTTGCAGACAGGTGCGGTCCCTCACTGCACCCATCTTCAAAGGGATCTCTCTCCCCTCTTTAAAATGCAGGTAGTTGCTGCCTGCAGTGTGAAACATGGAGTAGCTTTGAAGCACTTATTCTGTATTCCACTTGAACCTTCTGCCCCCAGGGCAGGATGAGTTCACGGCTGCCCTGGAAGAAGTGCACACATTCTAATACTAGTTTGCGCAGGGTGCACTTTTAAAAAGGAGCACCGAGCCGCAAACAAGGAAACTGTTATTTATTCATAATACGGCTTTCGGACCCTAACTTTCATAAGGAGATGGAGGCCTGGGGTGTTCACTCATAGTTCACAGTTTAGAGCAGCCAGTTACATTGTGAAGTTCCTCTGCTATTTGCCTGGCTACTGGACAAGCTGTGCACACTGTCTACTACTTAGTCAGCCACCAGGTGACTAATGACGTTTCTTTTCAATTTATTTACAAGGCCACCAGCAACACTGTAGAACATTTCTACTAGTCCGCCAGCTGCCGAATAAATACTGAATGTTTTTCACTACTTGCCAGTTTACTGGTCGCATAATATAAAATTCCTACTATTTAACTAACAGCCACATACATAATTCAGTTTATTTGCATGGCTGCTTGCCTAATTGTACATGTCTGCTGTTTTGCCAGCAGCTGGGTAATACCTATTTGTTTTGGTTACTTAACCGCTTGCCAAATCTTACAAAACCTCTAGTATTTACCAAATGAACAGGTAAATAGTGAATTTCCTTGCTATTTGCATGGCTGTCAGCCAAAGAATGCAAAATCTCTACTGCTTAGCCAGCGGACAGGAAAATAGTGAAGTTTTCCTGCTATTTGAATGGACACCAGCCAAACAGTGCAGAGTCTCTACTATTTAGCCACCGGCTCTGCAAAGAGTTAAGTTTTCTGCTTTTTTGCACTGCTATTGACTAAACACTGCAGAATCGCTACCATTTAGCCAGCTGCCAGGTAAATAGTGATTTTTTTCTGGTATTTGCACAGCCAAACATTGCAGAATCTCTTTTTTAGCTAGTGGCCAGGTAAATACTGATTTTTTTAATGCTTCCGGGCAAATAAAATAATTTCTATTGAGCCAGCGGCTGGGTAAATTCACTATGCACCCGGCAGCCAGCTGAATATTCCCTACTAAAAAACATTAGTAAAGTTAACAGAACTGGGTTTTACCAAGTGTTTTATCCAAATGTAATTTCATAATGAAATAGACACAGAACTATAATTAAGGCTCATTTGCTAGCATAATAAAAAAGAAATATTGATCATCCTCCAACCCAAAAGGATACCATTCACAATTAAGCAACATAGATGCCCATGAGGCACCATAAGCACTCTATGGCTATGATAAATCAACAAAGTAATCAGTACATTTTCCATTTCCGATCCTGCAATTATGCATTATTTAATTACTTTTCTTCCCAAAAAAACAGTGTATAAACACTTCCTTGAAGCTCAGCTTCGTCATGAGCAGACTATAATGAAGTATTTCTTGCTATTTGGAGACTTCATTATAATCCTGCATTTAGGTATATACCTTATGGGGAAAACTGAATGAATGGTCCAGCACAAACTCTCTCAATACTACTTCCCGCTGGGTATTTTAGAGAAGAGAGTGCTTATTAGAGGATGAAGAAATTGGGCTATTATTTGACAGCATTGGAGGTCCCACTCATATAAACACAGTCCTTGTCAGGGTGAACCACAAAAGTTGCTAAAGCTCTGGGAGTTTGGCACACAGCAGTTAGGCTTAACTCAGAGGCAAAGCGTAAAATATTTATGCAGCACACAAACAGTAGTGAAAACACAGGATAGATCCCAAACCAATTTAGAGAAATAGAGTACATTTTAATAAATAAAATGAAATAGGACATGTTACAATGCAAACTTTTACAACGCATGTTTTTACAACGCAATTTTTACATCGCAACTTCCATTACAACGCACGACTTTACAACGCATGCCATCACAATGCATTTTTAGAAACTACACTTACACAACACATTCCACTACAATGCATACCATTACAACGTATAATACTTTTAGAGCAACAGTAGTGTAAGTGTTGGATAGTGTATGGGTAAAAATTACTATTCCAACTACAGTGAGTGCAACGGTAGGGTAAGTGTTGGATAGTGGATAGTTGAAGGAAGGGGTGTGGCGCAATGGTCAGGTTGACTGACTCCACAACCTGGGGGCTCACGGTTCAATTGCTGGCGGCAGATTAGCCCAGCACCATGTGACTCTGGGCAATAGTTTGCTTAAGCTTCCCGACAGCCCCCAGCGCCTAGAGACCCTTACGGGTGATTGTTCGCGCTTTACAAATGTGGATTATTATAGTGTAGTGGTAAAAATGACTATTCCCACTCCAGTGAGTGCGACAGTAGGGTAAGTGTTGGAAAGTGTAGGGGTAAAAATTACTATTCCCACTCCAGTGAGTGCAACAGTAGGGTAAGTGTTGGATAGCGTAGAGGTAAAAATTACTATTTCCCATTACTTACCTTATAATGCGTTGTAATGGCATGCGTTGTAGTGACATGCGTTGTAATGGCATGCGATGTAAAGGATGTTGCGTTTGTAATGACTACATTGTAAAATGACACCAAAAAGAACTTAATCCAGTCAATAGAACCATAGATATTCAATTTCAAAGTTTTAAGTAAAAGTAGCCCCAAAAAGCACCAACTGTGGTTATCTGGTGGCACCAGACCGGACCAAAGTCACAAATTTAGCCAGGCCGCAATGAAGTGCAGGCCAGGTGCGGGACAGAGTTCTGCCCACTGGATGGTGTTCCTGGTTGTGCATAAGGCTGAGATGCGAGGCCTTTGTCATGTTGCATCACAATGTGACAATTTTGCTGAGGCCACCAGTCAGGAGCTGTGAGGGGCTGTGTCGAGTTACATCACACTGCATCAGTTCAGATGAGATCACCAATCAGGAGCTATACGTTGCTGCGATGGGAGGCCCTGCATTGCATTGTGTTGCACTGCATCGGTTTTGAGGGAACCCTCAGTTGGATAAGGAAAAGTACACTCTAGTGGGAGCCAATGGTCCAGGACCTGGGTGGCACCTCTTCTGGATCAGGACTCAGGTGAGCAGCAGGTCACAGGGAGTTCCAGTTGAGTCTGTTATCTCCATGTAACTCAAACATCAGAAATGGGTGTGAAATTTCATGACTGCATGGGGTCAGTAAATATATGGATGTTGGAAAACTGTCTGAAACTTAATTGCAGAAAGATCGAGGTGATTATCTTTGGAAACAATGGGAATTTCTGGTCCCCGAGATGGTGGCTGGAGGAATTAGCGACCCTTCCAACTCCAGTTAGGAAAGCAAAGAACCTAGGTGTAGTAGTTGATAATAAGCTCGCCTTCGGAGAGCAGGCGAACGCAGTCACCTCTGCTTCTTTCCAGACACTTAGGATGCTAAGGAAAATTCTTCATCTACTGCCTCCTGATAGTCAGCAAATAGTAATTACCTCCCTGATTTTATCTAAGTTAGATTATTGCAACAGCCTATATTTGAACATTCAGCAGTAACATTTGAATAAACTTCAATTACTGCAAAATGTGGCAGCTAAGCTGCCAACTGGAATCCCGAAATATACATCAGTCACAGAGAAATAAGAAAGCTCCACTTGCTGCCTATAAGGCAATGGGATAGATTCAAATCACTCTGCTTTGCATTCAAAGCTCTGCATGCTGTAGGACCTGATCACTTTAGGCAATGTTTAACTGGTAACTCCCACCAGAACCCTGCGATTCTTTGCAGCAAAGATGATTATAGTGCCTAGATTCAAAAGAGCCAACTGGGGTGAAGGAGTTTTCTCACCCGTACTGCCAGGGTGTGGAATGAACTTCTTTCCCATATTCGGGCCTCCACAGACCTGCTTTCCTTTAGGAAGGAGTTAAAGACCTGTGTTTTTTTAGTAATCAGTAGTTTTCTGGGAGTCCTTCAAACCTGTCTTCTGTCTGTAGAGCTAAGCGCTAGGACACTTTGTGGTAACCGTCACTCTATAAGTATAATTAACATAACGACACAGGAGGTCAGTCAGCTGGCCCTTGGAGTCACTCTGGTGGTCCTGCATTCAAGGAACACGTCCAGTCTTCCTTCCTTAGTCAGCAGGGCAGTCCTTTCAGTAGGAGGGCAACAGAGCAGTCCTTTTTCTGAGTCTTCCACAGGTCCTGAAGAGATCTGCAAGGTGTCTCAGGAGGTCGAATATTTATACATGGTGTCAGCCTTTGAAGTGGTGGATTCCCTATGCTTCCCCATATCTGGTTCTAAAATGTTCTACCCTTCCCTTGTCAAGTCTCCAAGAAGTCTGGGGTGAAAAAATACTAGTGTCAGGTTTGTTTGTGTGTGAAGGAGGCAAAGCCCTTGAAATGAGGGGGTTGAGTACAGCTCGCCCCGACCGTCCTGGTAGCATGGCCCAACCTGTCTATAGCCAATCCCCTTTTGTGGCACTCCCTGGAAGGAATACACAATCTCCAGCAGCAGAGCCATTCACAGTCATATGACCCACGATACTGGCAGAATACACAAATGGTTAGGACAAGAAAATGGCAACATTCTAAAAATGGCATTTTCGGAATTGTGACTTAAATTCTGACGAGACCAATAAAGAGGATTTTCAAATTACAATGAATTTGGATGTAAACATAACTGTCCTATCTGTTCTAAAACAAAATCACTTATAAAGTGTAAAAGAGTAACCCAATGTTATTCTATGGTCGAGATAAGCCTTGCAATAGTGAAAACGACTTTAGGAGTTTTTCACTAGCAGGAAATGTACAACTTAAGCACACGTTTGATTTTTTAAATGCAATGCACCCTGCCTTATGAGCTCATATGGTCCACCTATGGGGTGTTTTATAAATGTTAAAAAGGAAGGTTTAGGCCTGGTAATAAGGTTTATTTTGCCAGGTCGAAATGGCAGTTTAAAACCGCACTAGAGGCTGCGATGGCAGGCGTGAGACAGGCCTTGGATACATGTAGTACCATTTACTAGGAACTTACAAGTAAACTAAATGTGACAATGAGGTATAGGTCAATTGCACCATGTGTGAGGGACTGAGCTCAAGCACTTTAGCACTGGGTTGCAGTGGTAGAATACACAGAGTCCTGTAGCGAACGAAAATAAACTCAGCAAAACAGGAGGCAACAGGTTTTGTGGACAGCCACGAAGGGCATCAGGCCCAACAGAGGATAATAGGAGTGTCTGTCAACCAGGCATCATGATTTATGTAGTGAGATCAGTGGCCGAAGTGGGGGGGATCGGCAGGGCACGGCGTGCCCCTACTTCCTCAATTCCTAGGATTCCGTTGCACTACATTTTATTGCCTATAAATAAAGCTCGACGTTCCTGGCGTTCGTTGGAGGACGGGCGGCAGAGAAGTAACAGGACTCTGTCTTTTCCTTCTTGCCCAGAGAAGAAAAAGACAGTGTCCACTTCTGCTCTGCCGCATTCAGTGGCGGTCCGTCCATTGGGGGCGTTGGGGCGTTGCCCCACTAAGCACAGTCACAGTCACAGTCATCTGCATGCAGCATGCATAAAATCGATCGCACGCACTGTGCTGACTGAGCCTGCCACTGACACACGGCGCCGCACGCACTCCGGGAATCGGGATATGCCCGACTCAATGTGGACGGCACTGGGGGCGGGGCTGTCAGCGCGAATAGTGCAGCAGGCAGCAGCAGCAGTGTGCGCATGTCAATTTTTGGGCTAGTCATGACTGGCCCGAACATGCGCACACGCACACAATACCTTGACCTTCCCTCCTCCCCCCTCCTCCCCTAGCGACTCATTCTCAGGCAGTGTGGGTGTGGCGAGGCGAGGGACCGCAGCCCCCGGGTCTCATTATGGGCAGGGAGTAACCCTGCTCTTGGCCCAATCCTGTTGAAGTGCGCTGCTGATGCAGCGCCATGATTGGCTAAGACACCGCGCACGGCGTGCAGCCTGCATGGTGCCGCGCGTGGGTGGTGGCCGCACTTGTATGATTGGCCTGATTTCCCGAGGCGTACGCTGATACGCTCGCTGACTCGGAGTCGGCACGTGTCGCTCGTCCCCGGCGCACGCCAGTGCTGCCACATGACTGGAGGAGTCGGACACGGACGGAGACACGGAGTCAGTCACGAGTCGCACTTTATTCTACCTGTAACTGTAAGTAACTTTACTTTAAGTTTTCTGTACAGTCTGAGTAGTCTTCTTTGAAGGTGGCAAGTTATTCATCTGTAACGCGATCAGAGCTTTATTTATGCCTACGGCTTTTGTTACTTGACGGCTTTGGAACTGGGGAGCCAGGGTAACTGGTGCTAGCTCATGCAAAGCGCATTAATACCTTCGGGTCTAGTTCCCGATAAACTGCAAAAGAAGTGGGAGAGTCAGGTGACCCGCCCCCATAGCGTGCATATGTATACTGGCCCTCACTGTTTATTTATTTGTTTCTATTTTTATACTGTGCACGCTTCTGAGCACAATAATATGTATATATGCCCCCCCCCACGTAAAGTATAGGTATAAGTGCGCTTTTGTGTGTATTAGTCATTCAGTAGTGTAGTTGGTGGGGTGCCACTCCGAGCTGGAGCCTGCCAGGCTGGTGGCAGGTCAGCGGCCGCCATTTTGCATTCCACATGAATAGAGCGCATTTGAGAGCCGATTGAGGTCCCAGGCTTTCACGGGGAGAGTGGCAGATTGCAGGTCACCCTCGATTGGCACTACCCGGGCCGCAGGAGGTGAGACAGATGCAAAACCTGTTGGCCATGAGAGGGGAGACTTTAAAGCCACCTCGCGTTAATTAGCTTGCCCCGTACAGAAACGTGCCAGGCCATTTTCCTTCAGCAAAAACTGTGCTTGGAAACGGATATGAAAAAAACGCCGTGACTGATAAAATCCTACTACCTGTACCACGTGTGTCTGGGTTTTCAATGTGCTGTTTATTTTGCTTAATCACGCTTATATAGTCGACTGTCTGGAGTCCTCACGCTTCCCTAGTGTGTGTGTGTGTGTGTGTGCTCTGCTTGCTAACGGTTGTTAGTATGGCAGCAGGTCTGGGCAGGGTGGTGCGGGGGGGCATGTATAAGTGCAGGGTTGCACAATAGGGAGGTGTTGACACTGCCTGTGCCTGGAGGGGTTAAGAGGAGGGGGGCCCTGCTGCCTGAGTGTGACTTTCCTCGTCAATCTATTGCTGGTGGAGTAGTTCTCTAGCACAGGAACTGTAGTTACAATCAGGTCCTCCACGGTGTTCGTCAGGATTCGGAATATACAAATATATGCCTTCGTGAACCCTCTAAAATAATTATTTACTTGGAAACATTTGTACCGAAGGGCGTTTGCTTCCCCTATACATCTGGTGCATTAATTCCCAAATCTAAGGAGGTAACCTAGGTCCCTCGAAGCGCGTCGAGGTGGTTCAGTCACACGCACTTAAGGCGGTGGATTCATTGCCGATGCTCGATGTGTCACTTGATCATGATTCCTACTCTTTTGTTTGTAATAATTGTTCATGGGGGAATGAGAGATACTGTTTTTTTTATTTAAGATGTGTATGTAAAGCAAAGGATAGATAGAAATGTTTCATATCGAGATGAATACAGCCTTTTCTGAAAAATTCGAATGATTTTTTAAGGCATAGTCTGTGTCGTGATTTTAGAATGATTGGAAATCTTAGAGCTGAATAGGTAATATGCTACCTCCCACCACCCTAATCTTTCAAAAATAAATTGTTATATTTTTATTTTCAGCACCTGGTAAAGCCTGACAAGTCGCAACTGGAACCTTTACCTAATTTTTGGGCAATTTTTGGACAAAGAACAAGAGGCCCCAACCTCCTTTGCTGCTCTTTCATCCCAGCTACGACCCAGCAAACACCAGTGTTAAAGGTAAGGAAACTGATGATATTTTTATTCAGATTGGAGTTAGGGCTATGTTTCTGGTCACTCTACATGGTTGGGGTGGGTGCACATTCTGTACATTGTACCCTCCCTCAGTGGATGGAATTTACTAATACTGAGCCTTAGCCCTGTGGTTTGGGCAATAACGGTTGTGAAAGGCACTATCTATTCCTTGCCTTCTTCAAGGCCCTCAAACAGTGTCTGTTTCAGTGCCTTCAGCAACCACTATGGCACACAGAGGCAGCGAGCAGTGGTAAGGCTGTATTTTTAGCAGTCCTGTTGCGCAAAAGGGAGCTGTTGGATTGGAGATCTATTGCGAAAATGCACAAGGTAGATGTATTTATACTGAAATTTGCTATTATTGCACCAAATCTTATACGTTGTACTTTGACTATTGACAGGCTTCTTTCATATTGGTAAGGACAACATCGACATGATGAATACGGTAGAACAATTAATTACACGGTCATTCCATGCACGGCAACTAGAAGAGAAACTACAGATAAAGAGATTAGGACCTGATCGGCCAGACCTACAACTACAACAAGTTACCCAGGACAGAGGAAAAGCTTACACACGTACATTCTCAAACACCTGGTACACAAAAGCTGAATGGCTTACAGGGTGTCCGACAAGAAACAAACTGTTCTGCTTCCCCTGCTTGCTGTTTAATGGTGATTTTCCTTGGACAAGAGAAGGAGTGATAGACTTGAAGCATCTGTCTGAAAAAATCAAGAAGCATGCACACACAAAAAAGCATATGGAAAACGTAACAAGACTGGGAATGTTGGGAGACACACCGATTGAGCAGCACATAAGCAGTGCATACCGCCAAACAATACAGAAACACAATGAAACAGTTGCTAGGAATAGGCACATACTATCAAAATTAATTGATTGCATTCGTTTCTGTGGTGCTTTCGAACTGGCATTGCGAGGCCATGATGAATCAGAAGATTCCACAAATCCAGGAATATTCAAAGGCCTTGTGGATTTAATAGCCAGCATAGACAAAGAAATGGAAGTACATTTAGCAACTGCTACAGTCTTTAAGGGCACCTCTAAAACTATCCAAAATGAACTCCTTGAGTGTATGCTCGAAATTCTGAGAAGCCATATTGTCCAAGAGTTGCAAAACACAGACTTTGTGGCTATTCAGGCTGATGACACCACTGATGTGGCCACACAAACACAGTCCGTATTAGTCTTTCGGTACCTGGACAATGACAATAATGTTGTGGAGAGGTTCTATGGTTTCACTCATTTAAGAGACTCTACTGCAGAAACCATTACTGCAGCTATACTGCGTCAACTCAACTTCATTTTTCCAGAGGTGCACCAAAAAAAAAAAATGATTGCACAAAGCTATGATGGTGCGTCCGTAATGAGTGGAAGCCTTGGTGGAGTACAGAAAAGAATTAGAGATGTGTACCCTTATGCTCATTACGTGCACTGTTACGCCCACCAACTTAATCTTATTATGCAGCAGGCAGTATCAAAGATCTCCGAGACACGAATTTTCTTTCTGGATGTAGGAGGCATGGCAGCATTCTTCTCACGTTCCCCAAAAAGAACGGAAGCACTTCAGGAGATTGTGGACAAAAGGGTTCCAAGGGGATCCTCAACTCGTTGGAACTTTAACATACGTACAGTGCAACTAATATATCAATATAGGGAGGACCTTGTGAAATGTTTTCATAATATAGAAGTCAATGACAGCTTTGATTTCAAAACTCAAAGTGAAGCCCGTGGCTTTGCTAGAACACTAGAAGATAGAGAGTTTCAGTTCTTTCTGTTTTTATTTCAAGACATAATGTCAGCTGTCGAAAATTTATACAATCAGTTACAAGCACGAGAGATCGATACTGTCTCTGTGAAAAGAAATACCGCTATGTTTGTCGAGCGCATAAGCATAGTGAGAAATGAGGTGGACAATTTAGACAGCAAACTGCCAGAGGCTTCAACTATTGGAAACCACAGGAAAAACATCACCACTCTGGTCCGAAATGCAAAGGAGATATGTGACATTGTAATTGTGCATGCACAAGAACGGTTTGCTTTCACAAAACATTTGGTGAGTGCCGCATTATTGGAAAGTCAAAACTTTGCAAAATATGGTGAATCCTTCCCTCAGCATGCTCTGCATGAGGCTGTGGAAGCTTATCCCATGCTCAACCAAGAGGACCTCAAAAGTGAGCTGACTGTACTGTACTCAATGCCTGTGTACCGAAATGCCAGAGATGCCAGGGCTTTGCTGACTTTAATTTATAAACTAAATATGGAAAAGACATTTACAGAGACAGTGACTTTACTTAAAATTGTCATAACCACTCCTATGACAACAGCAGAGGCAGAACGATCTTTTTCCGCCTTAAAGAGGATTAAGACATTCCTAAGAAACACCATGCTTCAGGAAAGACTGAATGCTTTGGCAATGCTTTCTATAGAGAGCAAGTTAGTCCAAAATATCTCTGATTTTAACGTTCAAGTAATTGAAAAGTTTGCTGCTCTAAAAGACAGACGTGCTGAGTTTAGATACAAAAAGTAAACATATGTATGTTCAATGCTGCTAGTTTCCTACCACCTGTTTAGTTGTTTGTTAAATAAAAAACACCTGTGAGGTACTCAGAAATGCATTATATCTCAAAGTCTGTTATGAAGCTCTGTGGTTATACTGAATAAGCAGCTACCTATGTTATATGACATGATCTCTTTATTACTGTAATAACTGCACTTTCTTCATTGCTTTAATAACCTTTCTGCTTTCTCAAATTTGCTTGCAAATGCACCATTTTTCCACTCTTTTTTTCAAAATTTTCTCGGGGGGAGAACCCCCCCGAACCCCCCTTAGGTTGTTTGGGCTCACTCACTCAAGTATGCCAAACATTTTACGCCTCACCACTTTCAAATGTCACCGTCCGCCACTGGCCGCATTAGCTGCCCCCCACACCCTTTCCTTCTTCCCTCTCTTTCTGTCTAGCAGTTCTTCTCTTTCTGAAAACCGTGACTTCAAGATGAGGTTCTCACTCCATTTCCTCTCCTTTCTTTTATTTGCTCCCCTGTGAAAAGGATCCAAAAAAGAAAAAATAAATTGCTGGAAATGCGTATTTCAATTCCAAAGTGCAGCATCTGGAATAAAAGGTTAAAAATATGAAAAATAACTAAATAAAGTAAGACAGGGTGGTAGCAAATTGGCCAGATTGATTTTATTCACACCCAAACACATTAGCGCCACTTTTACAGAGTTTGCCAATGAAGCGCTATTTTTGTTTTCTTGTCTTTGTTTTTCCTGGGCTTGCAACTAGTGCACCAATCCTGGAGGTACTGCAAAGTGTGGATTGGAAAACAAAATGTGTACTGCGGCTCCAGGGATGTGGTCTTATTACCATACTGCTAACGTTTTGTAAGGATATAAGCAATGGACATTTAAATGGGTCCATTTAGGACCCTGTAGTCATGTCCTTAACTTTTCAGGCAAAAGCACTCACTGATTTCTGAATAGTGAGTGTAAAAGCGTTAAGGTAACTATGTTGTTCCTGCTTACATTTCACATGGTTTGCTAAATTTTGCATTCCCTATGAGTGTTTGCTTTTTCCAGGATGTTGTTACTGTTTTTGTAGGTCGCATATTGCTCTTGTCTAGTGCGTCATTTAAATTGAGCCGCATCCAGGTGTTTATAGCGGCAGCAATTGAGTTGTAGTTGAAGGCAGTGTGAGTGTTTCTCAGTGGGGCAGTATGGTGATCATTGGAGGAGAGGATGTGGCACTATGGCCAGAGCTTCTGAATTTGCAACTGGGGAACCAGGTTCAGCCTTAATAACCAGTCCACCAGACAACTCTCCTGAGAGAGCACAATCCCATGCTAGACCTTAGAAGGTTTCGCAAGACCTCAGAAGCCCTGGTGTCTTAGCACCAGCAGGTGGACCCTAGCAGTGGCAAGTGTGGGTTAACCTTCAAGGTTTGTCCACCACAATCCATACCGAAGTTCACCTCCAGTCTTGCGGGCAGGCCTATGAAGCAGAACAGCCTAGAACAACAGTGACTCTGTCACAGTGGTCACCGGACTCATGAGAAGGGCCAGCTCTAGGGCAGTGCAACCGGTGTGACCGCACCGGGTGCTGACTTTGAGTGGAGGCATTATGTTTGCAAGTATATTAAGGTTTTAAAAGCGCTTTCTGCCTCCTTCCTGGCCTCCAGCAATTTTCGGCAACAATAAAATTGTCTTGATGACTCTAGTGTTTAATGTTCTTCATAGAGAGAGATCATTTTGTCTAGTGGAAGTTTTGATTCATGGAAAGGTAGCTCAGAGGGTGATTGTGCCTGCTGCAAAGAACATGTACCATGCAGTTCACAAAGTGCACATAATGTAAATAGGTCAGTGAGATCCTTTTGTTACTGGCAGTTTATAAGTTAAAATCCTAACATAGAACAGTGAGCTATTAACTTTTATCTAAGAGCTGCAATGTATAAATTAGAGTGTTATGTTTTTTCCCCCAGTCTTTGATTATCCTAATGTTACAAAAAGTGTTCTTTTGGATGGAAATCAATTCTGATTCTTAAAGAGAACCCCCAACCATGGTATTACGCTTTAAATTCTGAGTTAGTGTTTCTCCAGACCAATCACTATTAAACTCTACAGCCTGCTAGTATGGTTGACATGTGACTCCTACACCTTGTAGTCCTTAGTCTTATGTAACATTTTCTATACAGTGATTTACACACATATTGATTGTCTCTGTGTAATGTGTGTGATGTAAAGTGCTCTGACACCCTTCAATGGTATGAGTGGAGTTGTAAATCAAATTAAATGCATCTGAGAGTGTGCTTATGGAGACTTGAGGGCACTGTTAAAGGGAGGTAGTGAGAGAATCCATGGCAGAGGTGGTCATTGGGGGGCAATAACAAACATTAATGCACAGGGCACCACCAGTGCTAAGGCCGACCTTGCCCTTGAGGCCAGTCTGTCTCACCCATAGGTACCTCCATTTGCCTTTTTTCAGAAGTAGTAGCTGCAACTCACCAGGGATTGGCAATGCAGAATTTGCACGCACACTGCTTCATTCACTAGCACTTTTAACATGTGCTGCTTGCTGTGGGGCCATTGGAATTAATTATGCAGCAAAGGAGGACAAAATTATGCCGCAGTGTTGACTAAATTATGCATTAAAAAATGGCTGCAGTACGTCTATCTTTTATGCCAATGTGATATGTTTGTGTCTTGGTCTTGCCTTTTAAGATGTGTTCCTAAATGGTGCTGTGTTCTTTGTTGCAACCGAAAATCAATAAAAATTGGTTATCGAAAAAAAAGAAATGGCTGCAGCGTAATGCAGTATATTTTCTGATATTTATTATTTTGACGTGTACACATGCTAAGAGTCTCTGGAAAGATTTTGCCTTATTAGTACCAGTGTAACATACAAATGCAACAGCGAGAAAGGTGATCAGCCAACCTATGCAATAAGCCACTCCGCAGCAAAACAAGTGACATTTTTTATTAACTTTTGATACGTTTGAGCTATAAACAATTTATCAGTTTAAATGGTCAGATCATGCAGCAGATCTTGCATTATGAGGCAAATATGGCAGAGCCATAATTATATAAAAACATTTGCAAACTAGGATATTTTGCCATTCATGTTTGAACTGCTGTTGTGGAAAAAGGGAGAAGTGCTGATGACAAACTCCATGTCTCGGCGACAAATGGCTTGTGCTTCCACATTTCATCGTATTTGGGACATTCTATGATTAGAAGCATATCCCACTTTGTGAATGTGTTTTTATGTCAATAACTCATTATAACCTTAAATAATCATGTGTATCCATTGGTTGATTAAAATGGGCAGTGAAATGCCAAACAAATACTAAAAATTGGGATGTTTGCGTATTCTGGCCACACCTCTGGCTCCGCCCACTGATCCAATCCTTGGGTTATTCCCGCCCTCTGATTCTCCGCCCACAGTTCCCCTACTTTTTTTCCCCCACTTCGACCACTGAGTGAGATACAGGACCTGTTAGCAGGGTGGCATTATTGAGGAAAAGCAGCGGCTGCTGGGATATGTTATACAAACTGAGTGAGGCAGAGTCTGGTGTCAAGCAAGTAGCACTCAATATCCCAGCAGCCTTTGCTCTTCTCTTCGATCACATCGGAGATGCCCAGGCACTCAGGTACGAGAGCGGTAGAGACCCTGAGCAGACAGAGAAAGACTAGGCGGGAAGGTATGGTGGAATGGGAAGAGAGTTGAAGGATGCTGTGACAGGAAGACACTGGGTAGAAGGGTGCTCGCGCAAGAACCACACTCCACGCTGTTACTTGAAGCGTAAAAGGCCATTTTATTAGGACATGGTTGCAATCATTTAGACTTTATTCGACAGTACATAAATGCAATAAATATACTTTCCCCATGCCATACCGACTCATTCTCCTTTCATCCATTCTCAAAACCATCTCACCTGTTAGACTCTTCCCCCATTCACTCGGTGACCTCCTTCCTCTCCCCATTCTCACCTTCACTTGCCCTCCAAGCATCCTCTGTGTAATTTCCTTCATTGGTCATTGCTTCCCGCGCCCGCTATCAGTCACCTGTGTACCGTTCTCCCCCCCCCCCCCGAGGTGTGGATCCGCCCGTATGTGACTACCCACCCCTCCAAAGTACTGTGACGCCTCTACTCTGCAACCTGCCCTAAACTGGCACGCTCAGCCCAAAATCTATCCCAACCCTTCGCTTAACGTCTGTAGGGTGGGTGGGCAGACAAACTTTTATCTCCCCCCCGGTGGTGCTCAGGTGTCAGGAAGTACCGCCAACCAGGGAAACCCCCGGAGGACGGTTCCCTGCCACACCCCCAGTTCTAGTGCACCTTTCGCCTCCATCCAGTCTACCTTGCGGCACCCTGTGGATGACCCTCCATCCCCTAAACCTGCGTCCCGTATAAAGTTCGCTATTGCCGGAACACTCCAGACTGCGAAATGTGCACCTATTCTAAGTAGGACTACCTTTCCCCCGAGGTTGCGTTCCTAACGCCTCACCCATCCCTCCAGGCACCAGGTGGATGACCATCCACCCTTGAAAACTGTGTCCTGTGTCAATAAGCAGCATTTACCAAACAAACCCCGTCCGTGACAAAAATGTACCATCGCAAACAATCACCTGTCTTCCTTCCCTCCGTCTCCTTAACCGCGGACCGTCCCCCTGTAATACTGGTCCATCGCCCCCAAACTTCCTTCTTGGCAAGGCCCCATCGGTGGATGACCATCCACCCGTACAGCCAGTATCCATTGTAATCCAGTAACCTTCCAGACCAATCCCCCATCCCTGAAGAGCGTCCCAGCCCCAAACAAGACCACCTGTGCCTCTTCCAATAGTCCCATTACCTGTGGGCCATTCCCCTGTAAGCATGTTCGACAGCCCTCAAAGTCCATCCTCTGCAAGGGACCATCGGTGGACGACCATCCACCCATAAAGCCAGTGTCCCTTTCAAACAAGGTACATTTCCAGGGCAATCCCCATCCATGAAAAGTGCTCCATCCCCAAACCAAAACCAACCGCCCCGTGTCCCCTCAAACAGTCCCCATTACCTGTGGGCTATTAGCTGTTAAGCATGCTCAACAGCCCCCCAACAATTCCCTCCTGTGCAAGGCACCATCGGTGGATGACCATCCACCCTTACTCCAGTGTCCCTTGTAAACAAGAAACATGTCCAGGACCATCCCCATCCATGAAAGTGCCCCATCCCCAACCAGGCCACCAGTTCCCCTCAAACCGTCTCATTCACTGCAGACCATCTCCTTGTAAGCATGCTAGACGTCCCCAGAGACCATTCATTGCAAGGCGCAGTGCTTCCCCATAACCCACTTCCTAAGTTCCTTGTCATTGAACCATATCCCTTGCCATGCCTCTTGGATTAAACCAGACCTGCCCTGTTCCTGAGTACATTCTCTCCAACGCCTTTGCTTGTATTGGAGCCAGTTCCCATATCGTATGACAGAGTCACTCCCACTGGCCGCAACGCTCACCCTGAGTCAATTCTACTGTTCCCCCCTCAATCATCAAACACCCCAAATGACTGCATTCCCCGCCTGATGACATCTGTACACCCGCTATGTCGCCTCTGTTGCTGCCCAACGTTCGGGAGAATGTCCGCCTGTCCAGGCGACCACACTGGATCCCAGGCCACTCCCCCTACCTGCAGTAGAAAAAGAATGCTTAGTCCCATAAGGATTATGTCTCTTTCCCTTCCATCCCCAGTCTCTCCAAAACCCCCACCCAAACCCCTTCTTTTACCTATAACGGCACAACACACCCTACTATACTGCCATCTCCCCAATCTTCGACTTCCCCCCCACCCCCGAACAGCCCTCCTGATGTCACCTCTGTGCCAGCCCTCAGGTGTAAGAATCGTGCCTCTCCTTAAGGGAGCCACTTACCGTCGGCCCAGCCCTCGAACGAAACCTAAATAGCCTGTAGCACCGTTAAACTACCTTCCGCATTTGGCAACCCCAATTCCCCAGCCATAGGCCTCCCTTCTCTTACCACCAATCACTGGTGCCTCATTCCCCCTCCTCGCTTTCCCCAGCTCCGTTGCCACCCGCTCCACTTCCCCCCCAACCGCTGTAGCCGAACAACAACCCAAACCTCCAAATCGCCCTTTCCCGGGCCACTACCCTCATTCTCCACTACGCCTCAAGCGCCAACGTTGCCCTTTTTCGATAAACGTCGTGCCCCTGTTTCGCCCAGACAAGCCAGCACAAACTGCCCGTCACCACAGCCACTGCACCCGTGTCTGCTGCCCCACCGGTACCATATCATTGCGTCTCCTGTGTCCTGCACTGCCATACTCCCAGATGCCCCTGACGAAATCGCCATATTGTCATTGGTGATACGACACGACCACCGTGTGCTGGCTCCTTGCACCCGACACGCAAAACATCTCCCCGCCCCTATAACTAAAACTGCGTCCTGTAAGCCAGAATTCCTGTTTCCAAATTATTGCCTGCTACAACCCCGGTGACCATCTCATCCCCAAACGCATCTTGCAGTGCCCGAAAGCCCCTAACCCTGTCTGGTTCCCCCAAGCAGCAGCCCAAGCCTTCTCCGTCTCGTCAGCTCCCCCTTCCGGCGCACCCCCTCAGCTTCCTTTACTGCGATGCCTACCGAAAGGTGATTATCTTATCAAGTGGCCAACAAACTACCTCTACCAGTCCCACTCCCCAGGCACGTCCCTACCTGTATAACACTGCCCCCGTCATGCCTCGCGACGCTCGCGCTCCAGATACTGAGGCCCCAGAACCCCGCATTTCTTCAAGCCCTCAGCCCCCACCCAGTGTGAACAGTCAGTCAGGCAATCCCGCTTTCTCTGCATATTTGCCCTGTCTAACAGCTGCCCTCGCACCCAGCGACATCCCCCCCCCCCACCCGGTGACCTCCCCTACTCCCAGTCCTCAAATGCTCCCTGTGCAGATGGACTTTGCCCCCAGGTCTCCTGTAGAAAACAGAGGGGGGGCATCCGTGATGGACAGCCACGACTCCCGGTGCTCCTGCTCGCCGCAGCCACTGCTTCCTCTTGTGAGTCAACTAGTGCCATGGACCCATGGCCTCCAACTGATCGAGAAGGACCTCCAGGCCCCTGCCTACCCCCATGGGCTTCTCCCCCCGTCAACCGGTGCGGCCCAGCTCGCCCCGGGAATGACTCCATCCCTCCCACGTCGTTGTCCAACCGACGCGGGAGCCCTCACCAGTCGCCTCCGCCCGAGACCTGACCGTTAGACAAAGTCCCCCGAAAAACCCACACCCCCTCCCTCCAGGTCCACCCCTCGTCTGATTACTTGCCCAACAACGTAAGTGCCGAGAAAATTCTCCTGCCTGCCTTCCCAGCTGTGGGTAGCGGCTGAATATTGCGTTGAAGAAAGACCACCCCAAGTTGAGCTACGTTCGGGCTGACCGTAACCCTTCTCTCACCGTTCCAGCCCAGCACACACCCCATCCATCTTATAAGACCCCCAGCTGTCCCCGGGCCTCTCACCTCAATATGCTGCCCCATGTGTTCGAGACCGATATCCACAACTTGCGTCAATTGGCACCCCCGGCTCAAAAGTCACCCTCCGAGCATGGCAAATAGCTGCTACACCCGGCAAATAGGGACGAGCTACCCTTTGTTTGCCAGCCTTCCGTTCGCCTGATATCACCATCGGCCGCTCGAAACCCAAAACCCTCTCCTCGCATGGCCCTAGGTTCCCATCATCTGACGTACGCCGCTCCTTGCATGTATCACCACCGAACTCCCCAGCTGACCAGCTGTGCGTCATTTGGGCCCTGGGTTCCCCAGGCCCCCAGCGTTGTCCCAACCTTACTGAAGGAAATACCATTGCATACACTTATAAATGAGCACCCGGTGACAACCAGGGCGTGAACACCTAATCTTCAAAGTACGACTCCAAGACTTTAACCCCCCCCCATTCATTTAACTGAGCGTCCGTCCGGGACCTCCTCTTCCAGAGCGAAGCTGCCATCCCCCTTGGAGCTCCTTGCCCCCGCTCCGTCTTAGGCCACACTGGCCTGAAACAAACAACAAAATGGACTGGTTACCTGCACTCCCCCCCCCCGCACCCTCCTGGCAACCCCCCACTCCAAGGCCCCATCGGACATCCTCCTATCGCACTGTATCCGGCACGCCAACTTCTCCTCCGTCGCACACTGTCACATTCTTCCATCTTCACCCCCAACACCATCCATACCACCCTTCACACAGCACATACTCAGAACTTGGTAGGATTCACAAGGTTGTATTGCTCAATGCGCGAATCCCGCGAAGGAGGGCAGGCCGTCGCGGACCCCCCTACTGCTTCTGGCCAGCGTCTCGGGGCCGTTGTGCGCCCCGCTGGCATCACCCCTTATCTGCCGGCCTTCTTCGCCGGTCCTGGATCCCCCCCCCCACTCGGTCGCGAAACTAAGTGGGTCCCCAGCACCACCGGGTCTCGTGCCGTGCTGGCAGTCCCTCACCCGGACTCTGATGACCTCAGCCACTACTGCCTGCAGCTCCCCGCCTCCCCCTAGGCCCACCCCCTACACCTCCTTCCCTAGCAGCAGCACCTATGCAAAGCCCTGCCTCGCTACTCCTACACTGCCACCTGCTCCAGTCCCCCCCCCCAACACCTATGCCGGACCCTGCCTAGCCGTGGGTAAAGCCGCTGGGGTGGGCCCACTGTCCGCTACCATGAGTAGGCTCCACAAATGCTGGGGTAAACCGTAATCAACTACCAATGCCGCCCCCCCACCCCAAACCACATCCCTCTGAACCCACGTGGGCAATGTGCAGAGCCCGTTTTGCATATTTATATAGCACAAACTCAAACCTAAGGTAGTGGAGCGCTTTCCATAGCACCTTATCTGCATTACACATTCCGGCACGGGGAGATTAAGTGATTTGCCCAGAATCACAGGATGTGGGCTCGACCACGAGGCTCGAACCCTGAATTCCTGCACCAGAGGCGGCAGCGCAGCAGACCGTCGAAAAAACCAGCTCCCCCTTCCGGGAAGCAGAAAGAGGAGGGGTCCCGCCTCTGCCCCCCAGACCCCGTTGTATAACCCGCGTGAAGAAACCAGGGCACTCCCACCATGCCGGGCGACACACGCATACCCCGCCTTCCCCCGCCTCAGTCCCGCCCTTGGCCGCCTGACAAGATTGCGCCGCCGTGAGTGCCGTCCATGTGCCCGCCCCCCCTCCCGCATGACTCATGACAGCACGCTCGCGCAAACGACAGACGCGCCCGCATTCAGTGCCCCCCGCGCATCCCGGACAACCGTGATATGGCAGCCCCCCGCCCCCTACCTGAAGCGTACGGTCGAATCTGCCATCCAGCGCACGGAATCCACCCTCCAGCGCACGCGAGGCCATCCCGGCCCACACGCCTGATGAGACTGCCCAAGGACGTAGGATATCAACCCGGCCGGCCCATCCAAGCGCCCAAACGTCCGCCGCATCGATGACACCATGCCTTCCAGCCCGCTGTGGCAAATTCCCTTTCCCTGCCCTGACAACCAGTGCCAGCCCCTCGCCGATCAACCAATCGGCAGATGGCCTAACACTGTATGACCTATCAGCTACAAACTTTTATCTCCACCCCCCCCCCTCCCCTCCCCTCCGGTGGTGCTCAGGTGTCAGGAAGAGGCCGGATACTCCTCTCCTGACACCTATATACCCTCCCAACTCCCGCCCCCCTCCTTCCTATGATCCCACCCCCACCATTTCCTTCCGGTCGTTTCGCGAATACCCCGGGGGAAGACTGGTCGGCGACCTTCACTTTCCCCGGAGCCCGCAATGGACGAATGGGTGCCGAGTGGGGGAGGATTGAAGCGATTACAGGAGACGCAGAGACGAATGGGAAAAATGAACCCACAGCCAGCAGGAGGGAGAGTAAGGAAAGCAATCATGAACAAGCGGCATACATTCCCAACGCACACTCGAAGTCTATGTTGAAGTATAGGAATCATACATCTGCAACAGACTTCAGCAAGATAGGTGCTCGGGTTTCTCCTGTGTTTTCTTTTTTTAGTCTTACATAATGCCATATTTTCGTAACGCCTTTTTAAGCGAAATATGCAGGCCTCTTGCTCACTAGTTGGTCGCTTCATGATTTTAAATGCTGACGCTAGATTAACAGAGAAAACGCTGCTTCGGGCCGATTTTTAGATCCGCGCATTTTGATTCTATGGAATGCGCCGCCCTCTTGTGCTAGTACTGGGTATAGCATACAAAATAGTTTTTTAATAAACACTTTAAGTTGTATTAGAAAACTGAAATCGACTGGAGGCAATGTATACAATTCAGGAATAGCTCCTGCTATGCCCAGTAAGTAGTCCTCTTCAGCCTTAGGGCCGTCTAAAATATATTTGATAATATCTCATGTACTGTTTCAATAGCAACTGTTTTCTTTTAAGTGTAAATTAATGCATTTAGAGGCAGTATGAGTTTTATTTAATGATTGTCAGTTCAAAAAAACAGAATGACTGACATACCCATACCAACTCACAGTTCGAATTTAACTACCCCCCCCCCCCGTCCACTTTCCCTTGCAAGTTACATACTAACATACTAATGCTCTTGTTTAATGCATAGAATCACAAACGTTCACCGTACTTTCTAGCACCGAGACAGCATGCTCTCAAGCTTCCTTCTCCGGGCTCTATGTTATTTTTTGAGATAATAAAGCCAGAAGCTCGGAAGAGAATACTAGTCCTGTGTCAACTCTGTTGTCAAGATTGATTTCGAGCTGTTCGCAAAATCCTTGCAGCGGCAACATATGCACCAAAGTTTTTTTTTGTCCTTTCCTTGCAAAATGTGAATTAGAGGAATTCATATTTTATTTACAGTGTTTATGCAGCGCTCTATGCTGCCTTTACGTGCCTACAACGTCTTCCGTGCGTTTCTTTTAGATGTTGGTTGATACATTCAGGGGGATATTCACAAGGACTTATCTCCGATTTATCTCCACCTTAACACATCAAAAGTGGAGATAGATTTAACACCCCATTCACAAGCTGGTGCAAACTGCAGACATCACCAGTATTCCTGCAATAACAGCCCCAAAATGTATTTTCACGGTGGACACCTCCAACTAACCCTAATGAGATGCAGAGTAGGCGTTCCTGTGCAAAAAAACACGAAAAAACCACAACACCACTTTCACAAAGAACTACCAGATCTGCGATGCGAACCAAAAACAGGCGATAAGCCGCGGTAGCAGCAGGGAATTAACACCTGCCTTTTGCTGGTGTTAAGCAGGACGACTACCTGCAGCATAAAAGGGAGCCCAGCCAAGGGCCACACCGGAAGACCCACAGATGCCATGGAGACAATGATAATCCAACGCAGATACCCATGAGGGCCACAACAGCCACCACAACCACCCCAGGCCTGCCACCACCCCCAGGATCTGCCCCGCGCCCGCCCCCCCCGGGAACACCAAAGAGGCAGCATACACAAAGACAGTGGACCCACCTGAAAAGCACCTGCCACCCAGACCCAACGCCAGAGGAGGACATTGCCCACTACAGGCCCAAAAGGAAAACCATCCCCCGCATCCTGACCCACATCCCCCACCTGCTGATTGTACCAACCCAGCGGACAACCAACATCCCTCCTCAGACAAAGCTGCCGGTTACGCAGCACATGCCGGCCTCTGGTACCATCCAACCCACAACTGCCAGTCGGAGGAGTCACACTGCCAGCCCCATCCAAGGTCATCACACTTGGCATGGATGCCAACATCAGCCTGGTACCCCAGCACCCCCACGTCACCCACACTGTGCAGGAGCAGCTGCAGACCAAGCAAGGCCCCTACACCATAGCTAGATTCACTCACGTGTCGGGGACAATCAACTGCACACATGTACCCCTCGTGCCCCCTGCCCACACTGCATACAACTACCACAAAAGAAAGCACACGCATACCATGAATGTGCAGGCTATAGTGGACCGCCCGGGACTTCTCAACAATGTCATGGCCAACTCCCCAGGCAGAGTGCATGAAACTCACATCTCCCAACAGTCCTTCATCACCCAGCGCTCCCCGGATGGCACACATGTAAATGCAGTGCCTGTTGGTAAGTCCAAAATAAACACACCACACACCTCCAGGCCACAGTCATGCAACTCACGACACTTCCAATGGGCACGCAGCACAACTACATTCAACATGATACACAATATGCCAACCGACTAGACACGACAACACAACTCCATTGGGAATCCGGCCTTGCCATGCCCACAACCCAGCCACGGCATGGCACCACAGACACACAATAGCAGGATGTGAGGAGAGGCATGGAGCAGGCATGTGCGAGACCGGCAAGTGACTAAGGAATGTGAACTTACCCAATGCCAGGTGTGGCGTGGAGGTGCCGGACAGACCACAGAGTTCAAACCACGGAAATGGCCATGTGGAGATCAACTGCTGGTGCATGGAGTGTAGTGGCCTGTGGACGCTACCATGTCCCCACAGGCTGTGGGGCAGAACATGGAAATGTCGCACGTTACGTCCGCCCCTGCATGCGTAGTGGATTGGACCTGCATACACCAGGCCTGCGTAGGGGTGTGAACAAAAAGCCCGTCGCACTGGTCGTGGTTCTCATTCGGAATGGACAACGCATCTGCCAGGGTGGCGCCTCTCACCCCGGCACGAGTCCTGTGCCGAGCGCGGCGGTGCTTGCTTCCCTGTGCGCCTGCTGCACCCCGGGCCGCTGGTCCCCAGACCCATCCCATGCCTGCCCCAGCGCACCAACGAGGCTCGGCTCACCTGCCTACACCGGCGAGTGTCAAAGAGGGCCCACCACGTGCCGGTGCAAGCTCCAAGCACCAGTCCCACGGCCTCCGCAGACCATCGCTGCCCCCCCGACGCTGGCCCACATTACTCCTTTCTCATTGACATACTCCACGGGTGTCCCCTTCGGCCCAGTAGGTCTCACGTGTGGAACTGTGTCCTGAGTCCTGAATGGCAGTGACCCCAAGTCCGTGGCAGCGGCCATAGCACCAGACTCCCTTCGATCAGTGAGGCATAATTCCATATCGCAGGCCTAACTCTGTGCGCAATGAGTCATGGGCACCATCTGGTTGGACCTTGGTGGCATCAGAGTCCATGGCCTGGTGGTTTTCCGCATCTTCATCTGGCTGGATCGGACTTGGTGTCCGACATGTGTCTGTTCCATTCATCTCCACCATAGTAACTGTTTCAGTGTGGTCCTGCCCTCTGCATCATGCCCTGGGGGTACACCTTCCACTGTACACCGAGACACTCTGCGACAAGCCCATTTGTCATCTACGGAAACCTGCTCTGCACTCGTAACCCTGCCCCAGTGCCCCGCAAGTCAGCACCCCGTGGCAGTAGGCCCGTGCAGGACGCTGTGTATCCGGGGCCACTAACTCTGTGCAGCACAAGTCATGGGGCCTTTATGGTTGAATGGTTGTGTCCACTATGATGTACACTGTTGTCGATTTCTGACTGCACCAGGCAGCCCTTGCTGGCTGGTGTGCACACACCCCACACACATCCAACCCAGGTGTCACTCGGTATGTGTGCCTGCTAATAAATGTGGCCATGCGCACATGTCCATAGCCATTCACACCATCTGAGCAAGTGTGTCTGTGTGGTCATTGTGTCAGCATGATGGGCACGGGCCCTGCATTATCACAGTGTGCTGTCTTCAGCGGACAGTACCATGTCACCTCAGCGTTGGCAGTGAACCTGGACATGCAGCCCCGCACGCACCCCCCTGCATGCACAAGCGGCGTGTGCTGGTCCGACGTACGTATGGTCAGCGCAGGGGTGTGCTGATTTGGCAGGGGGAGCAGGGTGTGGCTCGGACCTGGCCTTGGGCAGGAAGTGTGGTAAGGATGTCTCTGTGTTGGGGTGTTGTCGCCACCAGGGGCACATTAGTTGATGTTGCAATTTGGCATGCACCAGGAGGGCGGGTCCACACGTACGGGGACATGTAGGAGCGCAAGACCGCTTGGGGTCTTGGCACATGCATTCCAAGTGTTATGTGAATCAGGCCTGCGGATGCATGAGTCAGTTGTCTGGCCTCATTCGCAGCGCGATCACAGCCAGCCATGGGCTGTACACCTGTGTCTGCCCTGTCTGGACCATTGGCCTACACTCACGTGGACGCACACCTTCTAAGGCCAGCGTCACGGTGTTGTTGGCATGCCGCTGGACATGCACAGACAGGCATTACAATGGGGGGCTCGTGGGAAAGAGGAGCAGCTGTGTGGCAATGTGACACACAGTGAGGCCGCTCATGTGCCACATGCTGGGCATGTCATCCATGATTCCCAGGGTCGCAGACATCCCACCACACCTATGACAGGCCTCTGTACATCTCCTGTATGCATGCAGATGGTGAAGTTACTGTAGGGATGAAAGGTCCTTTGTCTGAACTATCAGGCGGCAGCACATCTGCAGCTCCGAGCAGTAACTTGCATGTGGCCAGCACCCCCTGACAGATACAATAGCATTTGCTTGTGACTCCCACACTACGCACTGTCGACGTGAGACCAATGTGTACACATCCCAAACACATGGTCGTAGTTAGCGTGTGTGAAATGGCCTTCACACGTACTCCCACCCCACCCCAGGCCTGCACCCGTTGCACACAGACACTGCTCATTGCACTGAGCTGTGCCATTTCATCCACAGGTCTGGCGCAGGGCAAGCCAGTGCCGCTTCAAGCAGAGCCACTGCCTCAATGGCAGACCATCCCGGACACATGCTGTATTCCAGTCACGTGGACCTGTACCATGCACGTCTGCTGCATGTACTGGGGGCACTGCCGTTGGCAGTCCTGTGGATCAGTTACCAGCTGAGCTTCTGCCTTGTGTACGTCACCTGCGTTCAGCCTGTGTTGCATTGTCGCGCGTGCATATTCGAGTGGTCCATGGATGTCTGCCTCTCCAATGTAACGGTAGCTGACCTGGATTACGACGTGTGTGTGCGCCCCCTGTTGGCCCACAACCAGGAGGATCACCGTGATGCCCGTTTATGGCATGCATGGATGTTTGGCATGCAGGCTGGAAACTGGACCTGGGAGATTGCACGAGTTGTCGTGTGCAGTGAGCACATTGAGACACTACCCGATTGGACTTTGGTGCACATTGGGTCCAGTGGTTGGAGTCAGCACATCTGTCCGTGCCAGCTGATGGATTACGTCAACGACATGTCAGATGTGGTGGACAACGATCGCTCATTGGAGATGTTGGCCTACGCCGCTGCACTCATGTTCATGGACGAGTGACAAGGTACCTGCAGCTACAACTGGATGTGACCCATTGTACGTGTCCCGATGCCTGGTTGCATGTTGGGAATCTGGTCACATGTCCCAAGACAACAGTGGACATGGCTGCATTGGCCTGGACTCATGATCCAGGCGCGGACAACCAATGCAGGTTAGCCCTGACTTGTGTTGGTGATGGATTCCCACGAGGTGGACATGGGCGCTTTCCTAGGTTCCTCATTCAGACATGTTGCTGCATTGGTCTGCATATCGTGGCACTTCTCTTGACCGTACTGACACGCACTTGTTGATAAAGTTTCTGCACTTTCACTTGTCTCCAACTGTG
Organism: Triturus cristatus; assembly: GCF_964204655.1. Taxonomy (NCBI): domain Eukaryota; kingdom Metazoa; phylum Chordata; class Amphibia; order Caudata; family Salamandridae; genus Triturus; species Triturus cristatus. Next base: position 457,891,445 of record NC_140590.1, on the reverse strand, counting down.
TTGTGTCTTGATTTGTATGCCAATTATGTGTGTCACGGACTCTCTGGATCCCTGCCATATGTGAATTGCTACCCCATCAGGACTATGGGTTTGTACTTGTGCATTATCATGTCCCTGTTTCGTGCTTAGCCAGATGCGTATGGCCGTTTACGAGCCACAGGCGGGTGCACTTGTGTCCTGTGTTCGGTTGTGCAAATGTTGGTGTTTGTACCACGTTGTGTTCAATGTTGAGGTGCTCTGCTTCCTATGTGTGTGTGCTGCATAGTGCGTGAGATGTCCCTTCAGCTCTGATTTGGCTCACCCTTCTCCCTTTCAGGCAGTGTGGTTTTCACTTCTGTGCTTGTTCAGTGGTGTTATATTGACGAGTTGTGTGACTTGTGCTCCTGGTTGCTGTTGTTACTCTTGGGCATGGTTTGTCTGCAGTTGAGCTGTGCTTAATTGTGCATGTGTGCCATTGTGCCCATCTGCCCCTGTACCCCCAGTCCCTGCTGGTTCCTCTCCCTGTTGTACTTGTTATTTTGGGCAGTTTCCGGTCCCCGAGTCCTGCCACCATCTCCAGACTGATGTGGTGGACACTATTTCCTCCATGTCATCCAGCTCCTGGTGTGGCGCACGACTCCCACCTCCGGTGTGCATTGTTGCCTTCTTGTTGTTGGCGGGTTTCTGCTTGTTTGTGCCTTTCGCATCATTCCGGATGTTCTGGTTTTCTTCCATTATCCTCCTCCGCTCTCAGGCTGCATTCACCTGGTCCAAGATGGCCTGCCATGTACAATGTTTTGTTGCCAATGGGGCTTTTGGGGTTGTCTGCTGACTCGGGTTGCCTCCATTGTGCTTGGCTGCTGTTTTCTGTTTGGTTTTTCTTTCTTTTTCAGGCTTTTGTTGTGCTTTTTCCCGCCTGCCATGTGTGTCGCGGGCCTGGCGGTGCTTATCCCTGCTTTCCTCATCGCAAATGTGCTAATCGCCCGTTTTTTGGTGTTGTGATTTGTGTTTTTATTTCCATCGAGGTGGTTGTATTGCGGACATTGGCCCTGGTTTGGCAGACTATTGCATGGTACCGCCTTGTTGTGAATTCCACGTTAACGCAGGGTTATTTTCCCGTGATAGGCTGCGATGTATAAAGTTGTGTTAGCATTTTTTGGTGATGTTTAGCACAAGTTCTTGTGAATATCTCCCTCAGCCTCTAAAAATAGAAGAGTCACATGGTAAGCCTTTATCAGTGGGAGAAGGAAATACATTCCTAATAGCGACCAACAAAGCCCAAATTTTTTCTTAAAGCAAAACTGATGTCATTTTTTAAAATCTTTGTATATTCCATTTCTGTGAAATAATGAATATTGGTTGCCTGAATATAATACAACTACATTTTTTGCTTATTTGTTCCAATTTTCTGTTGGTAGGTTGTGGGAATACATTTTTCATTTCTCATGTTTTCCTAACACTTTTGCTAAACTGCATATCTTTGGTCTACCTATTGAGCTTTGGTAGACATCCAGGAGAAAATTTACTTATTTTTTGCACCATGTTTGTGTCACTGTGTGAGGCAAACCTCGCGCAAAGTGTTCAACTGGAATTACTTTTCAATTACTTTTCAACAGAAATCCTGATTTCTGTTGCAAAGTAGCTTTAAAGTATTGCTAGGCATGCATGTGGCTGGAGGGCAGCGATCCAGACACTGAAGTGAGGAGGATAGACACCTGCTTATCTGTACAAAATCATGAAATAAATGTTGTTAAGGGAGCTAATTGGCATCATTTGAGCTTTACATTTTGGTAGATATTACAGGTAAATGGTGAGATAGTGTTTCTATATCAAAGTGGGGAAGTTCATATATTAGACACTCACTTTTTCTGTCATTAGTTACTACTTTAAAAAAGATGTTGAAAGGCATGTCCTGAAAACATCAACATTTATTGTGCCCATGTTGTGGGTTATCATAATTGGAGGCAGTGCCTGTGCTTTGTGAACTTTCATTTTACATAAAGGCTGTGTTGGGATAGGAGCCTGAGAGGCACAGTTGAAAGAGAACCTACTCAAAATCTTCAGATTGTTGATACAGTGGATTTGCATTCCTAGTAAGAAATATGTGTATACAAGGAATCAAAACCACCCCACTTGGTTATATTTCCAAGTTGTTGTAGACCAAGGCATGGTTCATAGAGTACTCAAAGAGATGATGTGTGATCGGGCTGATGTTTGTCTGACACCAGCTTCCCAAAGAAGAATGCATATTCTGCTGGATGAGCTAAGGGTCTGCATAGTGACAAGAAGCCTGTATGTCTGCTGAGAAAGGAGAGGTGTTTCCATGGTCATCCAGGAAAACTGTCACGGCGGAGAAGCTCAGTATGTGCCCAGTGTGTGAAACGACCAGAGAAAGAAGATAGCCCACGAGATTAAATGCACGAGCTAACAAAATTGTTCATTTGTCCAGTTTTACTGTGAGGTTGGTACCTGTGAACTGCAACAAAGTCAGAATGGAAACAAGTGTGGGCATGCTCAGCATCAACCACGGAAGTCTATGAATGGATCCAGATGCTGCTGATGCAAGAAGACAAAATAGTAATTGCTACAGTGTGAGACTGACTGACAAGGGGGTCCGCAAACAACAATGAAGCCATGAGTAAGCCCGTGGGCCTTGCCGTACTGTATACATAGCAAGGTCGACACGGTCTCATAATATAATGCTGGAAACCCTTCATGACAAGTGAATCCACTCTAAAGCTCTGAAATGGTTCAGTAAATGTTTTTGCAACTGAACACAAGCAGTTCAACTAGGTCATTTTCAATCTGAATCTAGCGCCATCAGCTGTGGTGTCCCGCAGGGGGCATCGCTAAGCCCCACTTTATTCAACACCTATGTTTCACCTCTGGCGAAAATCAGTAGAAAGTGGGGAATTGGCATTTGCTCCTATGCAGACGACACACAGCTGATGGTGGCTCTTGAGGAAAGACCTGAAGTTACCAAAATAAAGTTACACAACTGTCTTTCAGAGATGGCACAATGGATGCATGAGCATTGTTTGAAATTAAATGCAGGGAAATCAGAAATCCTGCTCTTTGGAGGGGCCAAGTTAATTTGGAACGCCACATGGTGGCCACAAACACTTGGTGCCGCTCCAATCCCCAAGCAATACTCAAGAAACCTGGGCATCCTTATTGATGATACTCTATCAATGAAGGACCATGTGCAGGCCCTTTGTGGTAAGGGCTTTGCCGCCCTGAAACTATTAAATAGACTCTTCCCCTGGATCCCGTTGGACTGCAGAAGAACAGTCACGTAAGCCCTGCTCATAAGTCAGCTCGACTATGGAAACGCCTTATTCGTGGGCATGACCGAGCTCCTCTTCATGCGGCTACAGGTGCTTCAAAACGCTGCAGCCAAACTAGTTTGCAACAAAAGCAGACTAAACTCTGCATCGATGTGCATGAAAAATCTGCACTGGTTACCTATGTGTCAAAGAGCAGTATTTAAACTGCTCAGTCACGCAAACAAAGTTCTATATCGAAGTGGCCCCAAAATACTTCAGGGGAAAATTGAGTTCTATGTCCCCACAAGGAGCCTACGGCCACTACATCAAGCACTGGCCAGAACAAAGCGCATCAAGAAAGTGAGGACTGGAGGGCGATCCTTCTCATATCTGGCAGCTAGGAAATGGAATGAACTCCCCTTAGACCTACAGCTCACATCCAACTACTTGGTGTTTCGGAAAAAACTGAAAACCCACCTGTTCCCTGAAAACTAATATCCACTTGTTCTCCCTTCACCAGTAGCTTAGTCCTCTTTTTCGCTATCAGTGCCTTGATATCCCTTGGGACGAATGCTGCGCTCTATAAATAATTAAATAAAATAAATAAAGAAAGGCTACAGATAATTGTAATTTTATTTATATAGCACTTACAACCCCTGGCGAGGCATTGAAGCACTTTTCAGCAAGCAGCATGCTACTCGAGAACCCATAAAGATAAGTGGTGAATTAGTATAGGGTAATATGAATTAATTTGTCAGTCTGTATGAAAAGGATAATGGAGGGATAGAAGAGGGGAGCGTCTAGAAAGTGTTTATCTGGAGATCATAACAATAGGATGAAGTATGGGATGAGTAAAGGATAGCTGGAAAGGGAAGAGTCTCTAGAAAGGTATCTGGGAATAAAATGAGGTCTTGGATGAGTCTAAGGAAGTAGACATAATGGAACAGTTTAGAAAGGGCGGTTTGGGAGACCTGAATAGCAAAATGAGGTTTGAGATGATGCAAGGAGGGATAAAGAGGGGAACAGTCTAGAAAGGGTTATTTTGGAGATCATAGTTGTAGAATGAGGTTTGGGATGAGTCCGAGACTGGTAGTAGAGTGTATATTGAGAAGTATAGGTGAGATATAGGGTAGTGCATTGTATTCATTCTTTTTACAGTAGGAGAAAAGTAATAAATATATAGATACATAAGTACATGGACATTTTATACGTATAACGGAGGTAATATATCATGATTTAAGTTGTATTTAATAAACTCAGACTTTCAAGTGTTGCTGTACTTTAAGCTAATTTATTTGTGTGTAAAACCTTTTTCTGTTTTCTTTTCTTTCAATGATTCAATAGTGAAGCAATTGTGGAATAAATGTATGATAACATTTACATAGTGTGCTAGATAAATAAACAGAGAGCCATAAACATCTATTCAAAAAGATATGAAAACTATGCAGTGACCTATACACATGTTAAGCATAGAATAATATAACAATGAGTAATATTTACATTTGTTAAACAGACCTAAGAATATCTATATATATTTATAAACATAATTATTATACACGTTTAATCAAAGGGATACACATATCTAGATGCATATATGTAATAAAATTGAATGCTTATATACACATGGATATGCTGTACATTTATGTTTGAGTATGGAGGTTATATAGGGAAGACCCAACCCTTGAGTAGTGTTCTGAAGATAAGATAGTTATCCGTGGATCCTATGTTTGGGGTAAAGAGTATATAGTGCCAACCACAGCTATCTGTTTGCGCTGAACCGGGTCAAAGTCAAAATTTCAGGACAACCAGAAAGGAACGCGTGTTGGATACAGTCCCAGATAAGTACAGCTGAAGTTTTGTGCCAAGAATACCGTTCACATTGGAGATTATCGTGAGGAACAAGGAGAGAGCCGCGGGCAGCAGTTGGTGTGGCACAAAGAGCAGATCAGGTGTCACAGAGGGGAGGTTGGAGCTTTGTGTTGCCTGTCCCCTGTGGGCTGACAATGCTGATCTTTAAAGAGAAGGACTGGCAGAGGCTTGTGCTGATTTTTGGTGCAAAAGGCATGGTTCTAGTGCAAACTGGACCGTTTGTGGTTGCAAAGAGCCCCAAAGCTTGATTTCAAGAGCCACAGCAGGGGCCCAGGACTGGAAAGGCACCACTTGGGGGCCAGGTACACACTGAAGATGGGTCCAGAAGCTGTTGGGCAGCCTTTTATGTCCCTGAGGCTCTGATCATGAGGCTATCAGACTAGCCCTTTGAGTCACTCTGGGGTCCTGGCTTCAAGATGGAGTTACTGTTTCAGTTCTTCTTCCCCAGGCAAGAGGGCAGCAAAGCAGGGCAGCAGTTTCTTGGATAGCAGCAGTCTAGCAGAGTAACAGTCATTGTAGCATCACAGCACAGAGTATCCACAGGTCCAGAAGTGTACTGAAGTGGTGGTGTTGGAGGTCCTTCTTTTTTTATACAATTGTGCCCTGGATCTGGAAGGTAGGAGATGCTTCTAGACCATGGGTACTCACAAACTTTCTCTCGGGGGCCAAATTTAAAGTGTGGTTTGTGGCCAAGGGCCGCACCGGTGGGGGCGGGGTCATTGGGGGGTGGGGTCATTGGGGGCGGGGCTAGAAGAGGGAAAAAATTACCGAGTCCATTAAGGGGGAACTTTAAGCATAACTAGAGCCGAGGGGCTCGGCTTCAGAAACACGCGAACCAGCCACAGCCCCGGAGAGATCACACAGAGGGGGGAGGGGTGGGGTGCAGCTTCAGAGGAGGACAGCGCAGGTCATGACGAGTGATTTTTTTATTTATTTAGTGTGTTTTAATATAGTGCGGACTTTACCCGAAGGTGTCAGAGCGGCTGCAGTGAAGATTCTCCGGGGCTGCGAGGACGTCGACGTCGTCACCACGGACACAGGAAGCTTCTTAAAAGGTCCTTTAATAGTCAGCTGTAAAAGTGCTAGTTACAGCTGACTTTTAAAGGGCCTGTGCTTCGCACCAGGTGCCGGGTGTGACGTCTCAGAGGCTCAGGCCAATCAGAGGCAAGCATAAGCAGAGAAGATGGTCGCAGGAACAAACGTTGTGAATACGTTGTGAATACGTATTGAATACTTATTCACAACGTATGCTCCTGCGGCCATCTTCTCTGTTTAAACTTTACAGAAAGGACTCGTATGGCAACAAGGTCCACGGGCTGCAAATGAAGGCTGGGCGGGCCGCCAGAGGCCCACGGGCCATACTATGAGTACCCGTGTTTTAGACAGTGGCTTTGAAGTGTATGGAATTTCCTGCCTCCCCTGCCTCCAAGCTGGCTGTAGTGACAATGCAGGGTCATTAGGCTCTTTGTGTGGAGGCAGGACATAGCCTTTTCAAGTGAAAGTGGGGCTGTGCCCAGGTCCTCTGTCCCATCTTGCCAGTGATGGCCCATCCAAGTCACACTGTTACAAATGGGGATCTCGAGTTGGCAGTGGTATGCAGTCGGTCCAAGTAAGGTAAGGGAGTTACACACCCAAGATAACCCCTGCTCACCCCCTAGGAGCTTGGACGAGCAGTCAGGCCTATCTCAGAGGCAATGTGCAAAGCATTTGTACATAAAACACACAGTAACATAGTTAAAACACTACAAAATGGATACCACACCAGTTCAGAAAAAATAACCAATCTTTATTGAAACCAACCAAGACCAAAATCTTTGAAAATACAACATACATAAGCCAAGATATCACGTTTAGGCAATTCAGTACACAGAACTCTATGGATGTGCTGATTTTAGCACAAAGTAACTTTGATGCATCAAAATCCGAGATGAAAAATAGCTGCAAAGTAGGGAGGCGTCAGAAAACACAAATGATGCATCGATTCTTGAATCCCAGGGGAATGAAGGCCTCAATGGTGCTGCACGCAAGAGAAGTGTTGCATTGATTCCTTACTGCTATGAGAAGGATTGAGTAAAATTCTAACAGCGGCTCCTTACTGCGGGCGATGCCCTGGAAACTTGGTGCCCGAGTATGATGTGTGAAAAATCCAGACATGTTGGGGTTGATGCGGCAACGCCGAAACAGATGCTGTGTCGATTCTTTCAGCCATGAGCAGGTGATGTGTTGATTCCTTCAGCCTCACAGCAGTGCCTACATTGGAGTTGGACCAGGAGTCCTGGATGTCGGAGGCACAGTACTCTGGACTCAGGCTGCAGTGGTTCTTCTAGCTGCGAACAGGTGCTGCATCGATTTTTCAGCCGCACTGCAGTGATGTGTTGGTTAGCTTGCAGTGGGAAATACGGCACTGAAGGGCGATGCATGGATATACAGCTCTTGAAGCAGAAAAACAACATCCAAGGACCCAGAACTGGAGTTGGGTCCAATTGGCAGGTCAGAACTCCCAGCACAGGAGTTCAAGCAAGCTGCAGATAAAGTATTTGATGGCCCTGAGACTTCCAACAAGACACAAGCATCATATGTCTCATGCAGGCCCATTGTTGTTTTCCCTATGTTAGCATGAGCAAGTTGCAGACTGTTTTCTGCTTTGCGCACATTACTATAAAAACGTGTTTTGCTTTGTGCCACGCTGTACTTTCACACAGAACCCGCCATTGTTTTTGCAGTCTGTTCTTTCCTGGGATTTAGTCTGCACACCATAAACAAGGTCGAACTACAATACTCCTTGTTATTTTGTTCTGGTCAGGCCTCAGCACCTAGGCAAAACACACAAATGCAGCTATTGTTTGGGTACACATACTTTTGCCATATAGGTATGCACGAATAGGTAACCACACACTTGGAGAGGAATCTTTCCAGGGAAGAGATTGTGACATCATCTGAGATGTAGAACTTTCATTTGTGCATGCTAAGGTATGGGGTCTGCTACCAACACTCAGAGATCTTCTGATATATAATTGTTTTCCTTCTGTACAAGGGGAGGGGATTAGGTTATTTGATTTTATGCAATGACAGCACCTTTTATAATTTATGGACTACTTACTATGCTGACCGTATTTGTGTTAGGCATTTTCTTACATATTGTGGCACGTATACTGCATACTAGAGCACAATAGTTAAAATAGACATTTTAAACTTGTCTTGTGTCTCTGTCAGGTCTTATTGTGGACTAGTATGAGTGTGACAGCGAAAAGGTGTGTCCTGCAACCACAATTCCTGAGAGGGTTGGGAGTGTTGTGTTCTGGGGTGTCTAATCACTTGTTCCTATGTGAGTGAGTAGGGGGGCAAGTGAGACACTATAGGTAGTCGGTCCCAGGCTCATGGGTACTCAGGTGGTAGGATGACTCAGTTCCTGCCTACAAAGGTTCTATGATCCCAAGCATAGTTCTGTGATTTCAGAAAGTCCCTGCAACATAAGCACACACAAGCGCTTGGAGAAACTTAATAAGCAGGATAAGAAATTCCAGTCCAGTCCTTTCTCTCCCCAAGACAGAAGTAGCATGTAGCAGGCCAGCACAACACAGCAACAAGCGAGTGGCAGTACTCCTCTTACAGCTTACCCAGCTCTTTTTCTTGGCAGAATCTCCTCTTGATCCAGAAGTGTTCTAAAAATGTGGGTTTACAGGTCACATACTTATATCCCATTTCACCTATGAGGTAGGCATACTTCAAAAGGATAGTTTTGGTAGTGCAAAGATCCTGCCTTGCCCTGTCCTGGCTCCAGATACACTACAGGGGGTCGAGACAGCGTTGTGAGAGGAACGGCACAAGCCTATTCAGGTGTCAGTGACAACTCCTAACACCACTCTAGCTCAGGAAGGTGCATCAGGCTGGTGATGGGCAATCAGAATATGCAGGACACACCTCAGCCTCCTTTGATTGACTGTCTAGAGTAAATGCACAAACAGCCCAACCGTCAGTCTGTGGATTTCACAGGCAGGCAGAGGCACAGGATGATAAAGTAAGAAAATGCCACTTTCTTAAAGTGTAATGTATTTCAGGAGGTTGGGTCCTTATTAACAGCTAGAATAGGCCTCTCTATATATTAGTCTAATATTGTTTCTAGCTGTCTGTTTAAACTATTCTACGCTCCTAAGAATTAGGACCACTCATTCAATTTCTTTGGCCCTTGTATTTATTTGCTATGATTCTTTCATCAATTATCACGAAATCACAAAACATTTTTCTTCAGAAAAGTGACCACAATCAATTTTTAGATATACACACAAGCATTTTCAGTGCATCAAACCAAAATTATGCAAAACCTTTTGGACAAAACAAACACCAGAATCATGAAAAACAAATGTAACATTTTAAAAACAGCGCATGTATACAATCTCACAAGTACTTCGCCCAGTCATATATTTATATAATCAAACAGCAGTAGCCGTAATTCCCTTAGTCAAAAATGGTTGTATTCTACTGTTAGTAGCTCTTGGGAACTGTTGACTCAATTCTCAGGTCTGAGAAATCCTAACTTTTCCCCTAGATAGTCATATTCCTGCAGTTGTATTTCCCAAGAGATTATGCCGTACCCCATTATTGTTATTGGGGTTCTCCTCAGGACACCGACTGGGTATGTTCTGTGGATAATAATATGTGAATTTGGAATTCGTTTCCTTTTTCACTAATCCTCTATTTCCACTTTTTGTGCTTAGTTCTAGTCAATGATCAACAGTCCAGTGTTCGTACTGGAACTGTTCTGCTCGCCGTTATGAAAAGGTTTCCACAAAGTTTCATGTACTTCGCAAATGATTGGTTACACCACGAATTCCCGTTTTTTCAAATTGCCTGTAAGAGCAAACACGTTCAGGTATGTTAATCTTGAAGTTAATTCAATGTGGAACGTGATGATAAACTCCTTGATACAGTGTTACGAGCCATTCAGCTGTGTGCTACTGTGACACAAAGAAACACGGTACGAGTCATTGGTTCTGGATTACGCGGACAATGACGCGGATGAGCAGCATTTCAGTTTTAAACATTGGATCGAGTACCGCGACTGGACTTGCAGCGTGTTGTTCTTGCTGCTGTGAAGTCAGCTAATACCGCAATTACCTTTTAAACTCGCTGATATTTTGAAGATTCGTATAACTTACTTCACACTTCTGCAGTGTTGCTCCAACAGTTACTGCACTCAATCAGTTCTTGAGGGTCCTTGAGGATTGTAAGTGGTATTCCACCTGCAACAAATTTTGGGCAAAAGAGGAGACAGACGGTCAAAATTGACTTTAAGTTCTGCCTACGACCGTACCCACGAGCATTACTGCATCAGTAAAAGGGGATTTCACTGTAGCAGCTCACCATATCCCAATGGGTGGCCTGCGGCCACTTGTGAGCTATGCCCATAGAGGTTTTATGTTCTACTTCTCAATCCATTTATCCAAACATTTATCCATACATGATTCACGTACTTATTTCTCATAAAATACCTAACAATTCTATCTCATTAATATGAGGTGGTTTATTATGATAAAACGTAAATCTACTATCCTGTTGGCATACATTCATTATTAACTGTACATAGCATCCGTTAGTCATGTATGATTGGTGATGCAGAAACCAACTTCTTACCAAGATCTGTGAATCAATCAATCAATGCAAACAAATTTCTGTTTTGATAGCAAGCGAGCTGATGGGTGTTACCCTGGTGTGGCCTAGCTTCTCATGACTCTGGAGAACAGACTGGCCTTGACTCGTCGCTGCATGCATCGCACCTTGGTTCACCACAGCAGGGCTGCCACACCTGTGAGTTGTTCTAGGCCCTTCGCTAGAACCACCCTGCCGTATATTGGGCTGTACCATATCATGAGTGTTGGACCCTAATGCTGGCCGCAAGGCAGACATAGGCCTGCGTAGGGTCATGGTTAAGGAGTGTTGGAAGGACAGTAATGTCATTATTTCCCAAGAAAAGATGAGGAAGGGTAGTTTCGTCAATGCAGGCTCACAGGCTCTGCACTGTTTATCTCATGAGAATGACTTCCTTGCCCTAGATCTGGGTGGTCCTCAAGCCTAGGGAAGCTGCACAGACCAGGAGGTGGTGCAGTCGAGTTTCGCCCAGTGCAAGATGAAACCCAAGGATGTCCAGTGTTGTCTTGCTTCCTTAACCCTTCATCTCATAAATGAGAGGAAGCCATTAGGGCTGGCCCTTGGGTGTGCTCCTGCAGATCTGAGGATGGCCCCCGAACTATTGTATCTGTGCTCATTTTGAAAAGAAGCAGTGTGTGACCGCCAAAATCCAGGTTAATGTATTAAATATGGTTTGTTGTTTGGAGACACTTGGCGTAGATGCAATCACCAGTGCTCAGGTGCATAAAGCTAATTTCCACAATGCTAGCGCTGTCTGCATCACCTTTGGTTCCACTCCTTAGGAAGGGGTGCTGCACACTCATCACAGGCCTCATTTCCATTCGGCCTCTTCCTCGTCACATTCTGAACATATACATTTAATACTTGCAAAGACAGACATCAAGCAAACAAATAAAGGCCTCTTTTATTTCTTCAGCTCCTCCTCCACCTTGGGGTTTAACCTCTAAGTGGAACTGACAGCCTGCAACATATCCAGTTTTTACCTGTCCCTGTTAGAAGTCTGCCTAGCCCACCTGTGCAGATAATGACGTTCATGTTGCTTCTTTTGCCTTTTCTATAGATGGTTCTGATGAACATCTGTGGTCTCTTCAGAGACCCAAGAGATGCTGTGTCGGATTTGTGAAGGCTTGGGCAGTGTAGAGTAACTTGGGCCATAGGCCTGATGCTGTCGTGGGCATGGCTGTAGGTGTGCTTGGCTGCCATAGGCATTATCTTACTGCATAAAGTGCTATATAAATGCGACAATAGAATACAATACATTAGTGGCATCCAGAACGTTGCTTCAGAGTCATCAGAGATCATTGAGGGACATGTTCTTGTTCTGTGCGCTTTCCAATTCTCAAGTAACTCCCGAGCTGAATGTTGGGGAGTTGTATATTATTGTTTGGGGTTGCACTGCAGAATATAGTCTTTGAATCTTCGAACAAAGGGTGTGGTTGTGCATAATGATTTTTTGTGCCTTATTATTCTGCCTCCTGCCTTAGCTTCTGTGGCCTTCTTTCACTTTCTGGAAGGATGAAAATACCGAGCCTCCATATGTTTCTTCTCTCTCCCATAGAGACTTTTGTGGAGGGAGATACATAAATCTAGCAGGATGCATTTGAACTAATATCACAGGAATTGCTCCCTGTCTATTGGTGCCCCTTTTCATGATGCTGTGGTCAATGCTGCTCCTCCTATTGGTGGCAGGTTTTGTCCCACCCCTTCAAAGCATTCCTGCTGGGAAACCTTTGGTGCCTATGCCTACTGATCACTTTAAATGCCTTGTTGAATCCACTGTACAGGCCATTTTGGTTCAGTGTTTCCCAGGTCCTTCTGTCCTAAAATGCCCAAAGCTTTTTGGGGATGAATGACTTGTGGCGGGCGATGAAAAAACAGAGGGTGAGGTTAAGTTGGATACCTCTGGAAAATATATCTGTGGATTGGTCTTGGCACACATGTTGGTGTGCACACAGGATAATTTGGGATCAAAGAATATTCCACATCTTTATACATCTACAGCTCCCGATCTTGCTCTAGACAATCCCTTTTGCAGGTACAACAACAAATGTCTCTTGTCTGTTTCTCTTTTGAAATACCCAATGTATTATTCTTAGGAAATGGGAAGAACCCGAGAAGATTGTGGAGCCTTGTTGCTGGTAAAGACTCTCTTCCATTATTGGTTGTGAAGAAGACATTCCTGTTGGGTGACACATCATTTGAATTAAGTACAGACACTGTATCCAGTTCTATACTTTTTATCTACAAATCATTGTTTTCAGGTGTTAGTCTGTATGATTCTGTGGAAGCGAAACAAACTACAGTAGGCTATTAAACAGCCCTGAACCTTTCAAAATGGTCTGGAGAGAGAAGGTCACCCTGCATTCCTGAGATATTATAGATTGATCTGCTGCTGCTTAGTTTGGTGGGGTGCACTAATTTGCCACCAGAGGACACCACTCATGGTGACTCTAGATACACAAGTGGAGGCATCACAAGAAGGTTCACTCAGCTGCCATTTTCGGTGGTGTCCGAAACTGAAGCAGACTTCACTGTGGGTGGATGTTAAATCTGAAGAAAGCTAATCTAATCCCATGCCAACCTAGGAAATTAATTGCTGCATTGTTCAAGACCAGTGTGGATCTGGTGCTTCTCTTGACTTCCACTGCTGTGAAACTGGAGTCTTGGTAGTGGGCTCTCCTTCAACTGGAGATGGTGCAGAATATCGATGGTTGCAATCCCAATGGAAAATAGCTGCATGTGTTTTTATGTGAGTCTGGGCCAGGCCCAATCTGATACCCTTCGCTCAACATGTTATGATAGTTTACGTGATGGGGTTCCAGAACCATGCCCTGCCTATGCCAGTTGCTCCCTGTCTGAAAGTCTATTTACAATAGTGAGTCGAGAAGGAGCACCTCAGCAGTGTTGTAGATCTTTTTTCACTGCAGATTTTGGTCTTGATAACTAATTCTATGAACAGGGCCTGAGGTGTCATAATTGGTGTTTTCAACTCGGGATCTCTGATCTCTATGAGTGGCTGGAATGTCCTGCAACTGAAGGGTACTGAGAGCTTTGTACATAGCATCCCAATTATTTTCTGTCCATTTGGGTAGGAAGTGACATCACTAGTTTGTCACTAAACCATCTTTAAAGAAGAAGCAAGGCAAGATGACTTCATTACCCATCATCCAACTGCACAAAAAGGACATCACTGCTGTCCCCATCATCCTGCTGCATTGTAAGTAATATCACTGGTTTCCAGTCAAAACCATTTTAACTGAAAAAGTCCAGCAACAGGACTTCATTTCCCATCATACAAACATTCATCTGCACAAGAAGTGAAGATAGAATGAGTCATTGCTATTGTAGTCTGACAGTGTCCACTATAGGCAAGTGACACTTTCAGCATCCTGGTTTCGAGTGCTGGAGTCTCCATCCCTGCGGCACAGAAGCCGGTCGACTTTCACAGGCTTAGATCCCACCCTTTCCCATTCGTCACATGTAGGAGTGGATGCAAGCATGTGTGTTTTGGTGCCTTGTCCTTGGTAATGGTAAGTGTTAGAATGCTAATCTTTTGTTATGTATATTGTTCTGAGACCCCTCGGCACCCTAACCTCCCCCACTGTGACACCCCAGGTCCTGGCTGCACGTTGCTGGCCCCGTTAGAAGTGGAGCTGCTGTATTTGTTCCCCCCTTCAAAACTGACCCAAAAGACAAGCAGGCAAGGGTTCTTGTATCTTTGTGAAGCTGATCCAAATATCCAAGTAAAGAGCAAAGCAAGAGATATGTGCTTACAGTAGACAGGTATCTAATGTATGACATTAAAACTGGCCCTATGTTCATGTCCTTAACAACATTAATGTCAAAAACATGGATCGATTTATGAACAATGAGTGTTAAAAATGTTTAGGCAATGCATGTCAGGCATTTAGTTCCTCTCCTATTTCAAGTTTTACTTAATTTTGCCTACCTCAAGAGTTAGCTATTTAATCATGTGTTTTGTTTCAGTATTTTTTGCATTTTTTAAGCTGTGCAGGTGATTATCAGGGGCTTTGATTGAGAGCTCTGATGCTGACTCTGAAGCCAAAGCAAAGTGCCTGCCAGTGGGTTGGCCTCTCTGCAGAGCACATAGAACAATGGTCATGTATTCCAGTTGTAATTGCAACTTTGTCAAAACGTGTGTGAAAGGGGTGCAAAGATGGCAAAATATTTAAAGGGCAAAAGCAAAAGTAAATAAACTGCTTATATTTGAGTGAGTGCAGTGTATGTTTGGAAGTGGTAAAGTGAGGGAGATGCAAGGAAGTGCATTCGGGGAAGAGTGAAAAGAGGGTGCTGAAGAGGAAAGAGAGGTGGTTGACGATGGGCAGATATACGAGATGTTCAGAGAAAAAGGACATATATATCTAACAAAAAGTGCACATAACTGAAGGCCAAAGCTACTTCCACAGGCCTCAATACTATTGAAATTTCAGAATTGAAACATTTTAAAAGGTTATTTATTCATAACCAATCCTTGTTGTTTCTCATTTATGTTAAACAGCTAACAACCATTGACAAAGTCAATCGTACTGACAGCTTCTAGGTGTAGGTCAGTCGTGTGTTATATATCTGGATGCAATTACATCTCAGAGAGAAACCAAAATACCAGTCCGAAAGCACGCTATGCAAATCACATAAATTTATTTTACGTGTTCCGTTTTAGAGAGTCCCCACATTTTTCATCCCACTTAAACACCTGTTTTCACTGCAATCAGCAGCTTTGGGTCCAGCCCAAAGCCTGGTTAGAGCATTTTCTTCCAAAGTTGATGCCGCATGCAGTGCAAGACACTGGGAAAGCACATACATTAAAAGGCTGAAGTTGTTTCGTTGTACAATTTGCACATTACAGTAACTGTTGAACATATTACTGCAGTAAGATATAGGGCAGTTTTTTAGGTGTTTAATATTTTAAACCTATACGTTCCCACTGCTTTATAAGCCTTGCTTTATTACTAAATTAATTTGCTTTAAAATGCACCCTTTGCAAATCTTTTTTTCCATTTTTTCTCTAGAAGAGGATCCAGCCTGGACCCCATGTTTATCCATTGTTTGCCCTCGTCGCTCACTACATAAGTCATACCAAACCTTTGAGCCTCCCCACTTTCAAATCTCACCAGCTGCCACAGTTAACAGCAACAAATTGTGGTATATTTAGTACAGTTGTATGATTAAACGTGTTAGCTTTGGCAAAAATATAAACACTGGGCTGATATTTATATTTGTCTGTCTGTTGGATAGGTATTGATGTCTGAGCTTTTGACATTCACATTACATCTCTCCCTCACAATCCTAAGAGTGAAAAGTGGAAGGATCATAATTGGCAGACTTTGTAGAGCTATAGCAGAACATCACTAAGGACACCAATGGCAAACACGTTCTACCACAACAGTTGGACCTGTAACCCATGTCTGCCCAGTGCTGCTCACCAACCAGGCAACGACACACCATTTAGTCTGACAAGGTGCATAAGTGATGTGCATTTTTAGTTCAATTTGAGATTGCTAGAAGGGCAACAACATGTGCTGGAGGTATGTCAGGAACTTATGGGCAAACTCATTTTAGATAATAAAATATAATAGCAGAGCCTGTGGCATGTTCTAGTAAAGATGTACAAAAGAGGACTTACAGAGGAGATGGATGAATATGAGACTTCAGTATGGTAAACAAACAACTGACTGATTTTGTTGAGAACTCGAGGCTTCTCCATCCGGCTCAATCGGGTTTTAGAGCCTCTTATAGCACCGAGTCTGCCTTAGTTGAGGTTTCGGAGGCTATCCGTGAGTGCTGGATGCGAGGGGAGTGCAGCCCTTATCCTTTTGGATTTGTCGGCTGCATTCGACACCGTTCCTCATGCTCTGTTATTGACTCGGCTAGCCGCTATCGGCATAACAGGTCAGGCCTGGAAGTGGCTGGAATCTTTTCTCACACTTCGGTCACAACAGGTCTGGCTCCCACCTTTTGTGTCTCCTCCTCAGCCTGTTTCCACTGGAGTCCCTCAAGGTTCTTTGTTAAGCCCTCTGCTTTTTAATATATATGTTACGCCTCTAGTTCAACTGGCAGAGGAAGGGGGGCCAAGGTTGTTGCATATGCCGACGATACTCAGCTCCTGTTTACATGGGACACGACTGACTATTCCACCTCCAGAGTGCAGGGCTGTCTGGCAGCCGTCTTTCATTGGCTATCTGTCGCCCAATTGAACTGTAATGAGGAAAAGACTGAAATTCTACTCTATGGTAAATTTCCGCCTCATTTTAGGGATTCTCTTTGGCCCTCAGCTTTTCCTCCTCCATCCTGCACGGGTCTCCCAGTCAAAAACATGGGTATCTGGTTCGACGAGCAGCTGTCCTTTCTGACTCAGATTAAAAAGCTCACAGGCTGTTGCTTTGGAATACTTAGACCTCTGAGAAAGTTTTTACCTCTGTTACCAAGACCAGCGAAGGAGACAGTGGTCCGGGCTCTGATCCTCTCCCGTCTCGACTACGCCAATGGTCTTTACATCGGTCTGCCCGATTACTTGCTGAAAAAACAGCAGATAATCCAGAATGCTGCAGCCCGGCTGGTGATTAATCTCCCCATCAGAAATTGTATTTCACCTGCGCTTCGTTTGCTGCACTGGCTTCCAGTCAGGAAACGCGTTGCCTCTACCCCCGACGTTCGTCTTCAACGTATGGGGGGTAGATCTCTTGCTTTTAAGGCCTCCAGGTTGTGGAATACATTGCCGCTATCTTTGCGTGCGATTCAAGACTCCTATCTGTTCAGGAAGCACCTCAAAACCCACCTGTTTTAATTTCCTATTGTTCGACTGCCCTCTTAGCTCGCGCCGGGACACTCCTAGGAGTAGCTGAGCGCGCTACACAACACAATAACATAACATATGGTTCTATTTTAGGTAGTGTGTAAATGCGTACATGCATAGTGGATAGATCAAGAACACAATGAAAATGAAATAGTGAGTACTAGATTTGTATTGCTTAGAGGCACATTGAGTAAACCCAGGGAGGGGTGTAGCATAGTACTGCTCACTATTAAGTATTGTGATGTTGTTTTGTGCATAAATAAGTAAGTTGTTGATGAAACAGATCAACATAGGTTTAACATGTTTGTAATTGTGGTAGTAAATGTTAATGCTTTTGAGGGGCCAAAAGATATTTCCTTTGGGAAAATGTAAGAACTGTATGGATTGCATGTAAAAACATATTTTGACATCATCTATATAGTCAGATATCGATTAGAAAATTAATATTTTTCTTTTAAGAATGGCTAATTGTTAAATTTTACAGTTATACTGAAACATTGGACTGCTCATTATCAAATAAATTGTATAAATGTTATTGTTTGATTAAGATTCATGCTTTTTTAATGAGGCACAATATTTTTTTAATATACTTTTATTATAGGATAGAGGCAAACCGTAAAGACTTATTTGTTTGTGGCCAGGCCATGCACTCAACCCCAATGTGGGTGCCCAACCCCCAGAAATAGAAAAAATACCTTGGCATACCCTAAAAAAAATCAGTGATGTCATCAATGGTGTCATTTGAGATGTCATCAGTGATGTCATCAATGATGTCATTTGAGATGTCATCAGGGATGTCATAAGCAGTGCATGAAGGGGGCACAAGTTATAGTTAGCTCTGCTAACTATAACTGGTCAATTTCTAAATATCCATCTAGGTGTGGATTTGTGTTTCAGAACAGTATAAATCAGTAGCAAGATTGGACTATTTTGTGCACTCCCGGGAAGTGGTCCTAAGGGATTATACACATGTGCCAAATCAGTTTTCAAACCACTCCCTAGTAGCAGTGTCAGTTATGGGATGCGTCCCGAAAAGTTAGATGCTAAATGGAATTTTGGTAGGGTCAAGTTAGAGGATGAGGACTGGTCTAAGGAGAATGAGATTGACCACTACATTGAGGCTAATACAGCTGTCCTAGCAACTGTATGGGACACTTTTAAAGTGGGAAAGAACATGTTTTCCTGGAAGGGAGAAATGTCCCCACTATGCATTCTGCTAGGTAATATTGTCCTGTTTCGACCAGATGGTCCTAACTTCCTAATGATTCATCAGTGAATTGTCATTGTTCATCCACACAAATTTAGCACCGTATGTATAATATCTTTATTTATTATTAAATAAAATATAACAAAGAAATAGACACAGTGCAGTATGGGGAACTATTGGCTACTTTCTCGGATGGTGTAGTGCGTTGTAACATAGTAAATTGCTTCACCTCATGCTATAAGGTTGAAACACCATTGTATGCAAATTGTGAGATATAGAAAACAGCAAAGTAAGACAACATACTTTGATGGGATAGAAAACAGCCACAAGTAGCATGTCGACTAATCGCCATCATGGAGAGAAAATATTTAAATGGTGGCTCGTGTGTGTAGAAAGCGGACTAGCCAAAGAGTGTATAAAGTGAATAAGAATAAGCACCATTATAGAACAGTATGATTCTGAAAACTGGTATACCTCAGTAAACCAAAACCACAAATGTACTGTAAACAAATACAGACAAAGCAAGATATACAGGGTGAGTCAGAAGGTAGATAATCAAGCAAAATTAACATGGTGTTTAGCTTAATCTTAGTTCTTTGAGCAGAGTGTGTTATCGTAGTGCCTCTTATGATGTTATCACAACTGCTGCAATTTAGGACAGCTCTGGTTCCTTTGTGCAACTTTTTTGTCTTTGGAGTCATCTTGTTTGTCTAAGAGTTCCTTAAGATTGTTGGCTCTTTGATAAGCAAAAAGGAGCACTGAGCTGAAAATCCATTTGAATTAATTTTGTTCTGTAACATGGGCCAATACTTCAATATGATACTTTTAAGTCTAGTGCTCCTGGTAGAATATTTAGACACAAATACCCTTTAATTAGTTTCACTGTGAGGGTTGTTGGATGTTAGGACTTGGATTCTCTCCTTGGTATCAATTCTTTCAATTGCTTCTTGTCTGACCTTGTTAGGGTAGCCACATTGTTTAAATTTGTTCACCATCGTATCTTTGCCTGTGTTTTAGTTATTGACATTGGAAGCAATATGTTTTATTCTCAACAACTGAGAGTACGGTGGGTGTCTCTTCAATGCATGTTGGTGAAAGCTACTGAAGTGCAGCAAATTACTGTTAGTTTCAGCAGTTTGACCACTTAGTGTGATGTCAACTTTCAAGAATGCAATGTTGCTCTCCATGATGGTGTTGTTAAAGCTTATCCATTCATCGATGATGTTGAGTTTTTCAATTGCTGATATCAAACCTGTTTTCTGACCCTTTCATATAAGAAATATATCATCGATATATCTTCAATATGTTATTAAACTGTCTTGCCATTCTTAATCATTGATCATGTTGTCAAGCTCAAATTGATGCATGAAGAGATTTGCATAGCATGGGGCAGCATCATTTCCCATGAAAGTTCCTGTTTGCTGTAGGTAGTGCTCATTGTTCTATGTAAAGTAGCTATGATACAAGGTGAAATGTAACAGATCGAGTAGAAATACTTTCAGATCTTCATCCCTTTGCGTGTTAACCAGGAGTGATTCAACAGCTTCAAGGCCCAAGTTATGAGAGATTGAGGTGTACAAGGACCTAACATCTATGCTACATAGAATGGGTTCCACATGTTCCTCAAATTGGATAATCCTGATCTTATGCAGAAAATCAGGAGTATACTTTAAGTAGCTTTCATGTTTTGAACCAATGGTTGCAGGTGATGGTCCTAGTATTTACCAACCGGTTAGTGTATGGGATTTTTAGGAGAGACAATTGGTCAAAATGGTGTTTAGTTGAGGTTCTTATGTATCTTCGGTAACATGTATATGTTCGGGGTTTGCAGATTTCTTTGTATGAGATATCATCTGTCGTATTCAGTAATGGTGCCATAGGAAATGGCCCTGTTAAGGATGGTAGACAGGATTTTAGAAAACTCCTGTGTGTGATTTGAATCCAACTTCAAATACAGAGTAGTATCATGAACATGATCATTAATGGTCATGGGTTAAAAGTCACTGTCCAACATGACTAATGTGCTACCCTTATCCACTTTGCAACATGTTATCGCTGTGTTATTAGACATTTTTTGATGATTCCTCTTTACTTCTGACTCAAATTAGAAATCCTGGGATCCTTCTGAAATTCTTTCTGAATGATGACTTCAAATGAATTCGAGTACTTTATGACTCACTGGTTCTAAGAATGTACTTTTATTTCTTCAGAGTTCCCTCTTTGTTTGTGACTGTTCCTCAAAAATGTTTTGAAAAAAATGTTGCAACCTCAAATTACTAATTAATTTGAACAAGCTTATCTGTTGTTCCAGCTCATTCAAATGATGTTTAGGGATGAAAGATGTACCTTTCTGTAAGGTAGTGATTTGATTCATAGTAAGTTGACATTTCAAAATATTAATAACTACATTTTTTGACTCTTGGTTTCTTTGTCTTTGTTGCCGTGTCCCCTCCGGATTGGACTGTAACGTCCAGGGCTCTCCCTAAAAAAGAAGCATCAGATGTTAATGGGACAGTTGTGGTGGATGTTAAGGGTGGCAAATCATTCTCTCCTTGGTTTCACCCTCTATGTATGGATTCACTGTTAGATGTTGAGATTTCGCCTTCAGCTGATTTTGAAGGGAATGGTTTAAGTTGTCGTCTCCAGCGTAGACCTCAGCCCAACTATAAAATTCACCTAGTTTATAGGCTATGGTGTCCTGTTTAAATTTTCTGATCTTCCTCTCATTAATCTCTTTGGCAAACTATCAAATTGAATATTGATGTCATTAAGTGTTTTGTCCCATTAAAGCAATCATACAGTCTTGTATAACCTATAAGAGTATTGCGGAAAAAGAATGTCTCGCAAGAAGAAGAATTGAACTAGAGCAGGGTCTGAAGAAAGCCAATGAAAAAGCTCTGCAACATAACAGCCTTAACAATCAATGAGCGCTTAGGAAAGCAAAATTTTTAATCCAGGATTATTATTATGAGAAAGCCTTTTTGCTAATCTAATAGTGCCTATTTACAAAGGGTATATGAAGAGAGTTAGTATACGGGGAGGTTTTTGGCCTGGTAGGCTAGAGAGGAGAAGGGCCAGAATAAAATGTTGTCATTTTATAATGATGTGACTAAGACACTGATTACTGGTCCAGGGCTGATTCAGGCTGAGTTTCTGGATCATTAGGAACTGTTTTATAGTAATAAGCAGGAAACTACTGTTGAACACCTTGGACGTTTCCTTTTAGTCTCCCTATTCCCAGGCTAAAACAAAATCAAATACAGGGTTTGATGGCTTTGTTTACTTCAGAGGAGATGACGGAAGTCATTAAGTCTTTTCCAATGAGAACGCCTGTGGGAAGGACCGCTAACCTGTTGAATTTTATAGGAAAATATCTGTCTCTGTTGAAATCCAGAGTAGCGCAACTCACCAACCACATCCTGAAGGGTGGCAAAATTCCCCTCTCATTTAACGCCGCCATTGTGGTTAGCTTATTATAAAAACATAGGAATCCAGAGAACGTTAATGCATATCGACCCATCAGTCTTCTCAACACAGACTATAAAATAGAAATTAACTTATTGGCCAACTGAATGAATGAAGTGGTAGGAGCTCTCATTCACCCAGATCAGTGTGGTTTTATTTTTAAGGTAGGTGTCTTTCAACAAATACAAATTGTTTGGGTGAATCTTTAGATTATTTTAAGCAAAAAAAGGTTCAGGCACAGGTGCTTTTATTAGATGTTGAGAAAGCTTTTGAGATGGTCAGTTGGAAGAGCCTTTATGTTATCTTAGAGAAGTTTGGTTTTAGTCCAAATTCTTTTCAGACCATTTCTAAAGTCTACAAGGGGGCTACGACACAAATTATTATAAACTCTGATGATATCAGCACCTGTCAGATAAATAAGGGTACCAGACTGGAGTGTCCTCTTTCACCCATCTTGTTAGCAATTTTCATAGAACCTTTGGCGATTGCTAATAGAAATGATGAGTGTGTACAACCACCTTTGGGGGTATGGCAAAGATCAAGCAGTATTCCGATGATGTGGTATTGTTTTTAATACTTGATGTGGTCACCCAAATGTGGGATTTGGGCCTTTTTTAGAAATTTAAGTCTGTGGGTGGTTATAAATTTCTAGGGTAAACTCAGACATTCTACTATGTAATTGTATGCCTGATTCTCTACCCCCAGGGCTCCCCCATTGGTGAATCCGAAGCCTAAAAGATATCCAGGCATTTATACCAGGGACATTGTCAAGGGTATAATTCATATTTAAATATCTATCTCTTATTAAGAAAATTAAGGCACTCTTCTCTAGGTGGACGGGTTTACCAATCTCTTTAATGGGTTGGGTTGCACTGATTCGCATGTCTATATTGCCTCTGTTTAGCTTTTTAATCACAGCACTGTCCAGTACTTTACAGATAAAAATTTTTAAGGAAATTGAGGGAGTGTTTTTTGCTCTTATGTGGGCTAACAACCACCACAGATTGCACTGAGCATTTTATATAGGCCAACTACAGAAGGTGGCCTGGCTCTGCAGAATATAAAAGAATACTATTTAACCAACTTTGCACATTTTTCATTTAGATTTTTTCTTCCCCTAGGTCCTGGTAAACCTATTGATAAAGTGAAGGTTTTTTTTTACACCTGACCTAATCACAGAAAAATGTTCATTATAAACATTTGTAATGGCTTTTAAAATATAAAGAAGACCTTTTCAAATGTTTTAGTATACCAGTTATTAACAACTCGAATCGATTCACTGATATTTCTAAAGGATCACATGCCATTCACACCAGAAGTATCGGCCAAAACTGGGAGACAAATGTCTATCAGAATATTGGGATGTTTTAGGGATAGACACCTGGAAAGAGTGGCCAGATATAGAAAAAGATATCAGGCAATGGAAGACAGTCCTGTGTTTGTCCTTTATTCATATTAGATATAGTAAAAGAATTGGACTTGAGAAAAATTAAGACCAGCTCTGAGTTAATTGAAAAACGGATTGAATTTAGTACTCATAGACTCCTTAGCTACTGGAGAGCTACATTTTGAAAGTATAAGGAGGAGGACTTGTTCAATAAAACTAGACAGAAATGGCAGTCAAGGGAGGGAGTGGTAATTTCGGCTGAGGTTTGGAATAAGATCAACATGTTTAATTTCTCTTGCTTGAAAAGGAGCCAACATCTGCCGGATGCAATTGTAAACAAAGTGACTTCTATATGGAACACCTAATTTTTTGCAGAGGATTAACAGCAAAATACAGGTGAAATGTTACTGATGTCTAAAGGAGAATTCAAGGAGCTGGCGGCATATTATATGTGATTGTCCTAAAATTGCACCATACTGGGCCTTTAGCAATGAATATTGTGCACGTACGCTTGTAGGTACCCTATATAGGTGCAGGTAACATTGCAACCTTTCACCTATATTCTTCCCTACATTACATACATAACAATGCTTAGAAACTGACTTTTTACCTAGATACCAAACAGCATTCAGAACGTGGGTTTTTCCCTAGTTCGAATCTCATACATCATGCATGAGGCTTCTTGGAAGCACAGCAAGACTCACAGAAGGACTAACATCTTCTGTATAATATTTCTGTATGAAGTTCATGTCTGACGTTATCCTTTAGGCCACCACAGTAACACAGCAAGGTAGGACCCTTGGGGAGACCTATGGGTATATATACATCACATCTTGTTTAGAAGGACAGAGGAGACCAAGACTTCCCAACTGACACACTGACCAGAGACGCTGAGGTTCCTGCACCCAGACGCTCCAGCTCGCAGTGGTCTAACATCCCTCGTGGGGTATCCAACCCGAGACCAGGACGAGGTCCCATATTCTCAGGTAATGGGGTTGACTAAATCCTAGAGGGATTCTTGGCATAAAACCTACACAGATGGTAGGTACATTTAGATACATCTAGTTATGGAGGCATCGTAGGAGTACACACTTTTTATCATGTGTTTTATATACTTGTATGTATTCATGATTATTACAAGATGGTAGAACTGTCCCATCCCTTTACTTTTGTCGTACTTCTAATCATATATCTCTGCTACTGTCTAATGGTTGTTGCATGTCATCTATTCTACACTAGAATAACAACTGTTCAATAAATTCTTATTGAAAACACCCAGCCTGTTCATTTTGTATATCTCTCTGGGACAAACTAAGTGAGCACAAGTGACTGAACAAACAGTAATATATTGTTTCCACGATTCTGAAGGATCAGGGTTGTGAAGTTCTGAGGTTGCAAAGAACTATTCTCTCCCCAATAAGAGGAGATTCTAGTGGCACTGTGAGCTAGCTGATGCAGACAGGCTAACCTACCCGGTGGGGGTGCATGGAATCAGTCTGCCACCAATCCCACAGTTTATGTAATCCAAACGTGCAGATCCTGTATAGGTTATATAGGAACTACACGACATGGCGCCGCCAACGTCGGTTGGGTACTTATTTAACAGTAAAATCTGAGTAGTTCAGTCGTGCTATTCTCAGAGGGCCCGATTCACAGAACTAACTTAAGACAAAATCCTAATCTTACTACCATTTTCATATTCACAGAAGGCACTTACTCATTTTGGTATTCACAGAAGACACTTACTCACTTCTGTATTCACAGAAGTTAGTAGTCCTAACTTTAGGACTCCTAAATGCCTTCTGTGAATACCGAAATTGTCTTACAATTAGAATTTTTCTCAATTTAGGAGTCCTAAAGTTAGGACTCCTAACTTTACTACTACTAAACTGAGAAAAATCCTAATTTTAAGGCTTTCGTTATTCACAGAAGGCATTTAGGAGTCCTAAAGTTAGGAGTCCTAACTATACTACTACTAAATTGAGAAAAATCCTAATTTTAAGGCTTTCGGTATTCACAGAAGGCATTTAGGAGTCCTAAAGTTAGGAGTCCTAACTTTACTACTACTAAATTGAGAAAAATCCTAATTTTAAGGCTTTCGGAATTCACAGAAGGCATTTAGGAGTCCTAAAGTTAGGAGTCCTAACTTTACTACTACTAAATTGAGAAAAATCCTAATTTTAAGACTTTCGGTATTCACAGAAGGCATTTAGGAGTCCTAAAGTTAGGACTCCTAACTTCTGTGAATACCGAAATGAGTAAGTGCCTTCTGTGAATACCAAAATGAGTAAGTGCCTTCTGTGAATACCAATATGGTAGTAAGTTTAGGATTTTGTCTTAAGTTAGTTCTGTGAATCGGGCCCAGAGACCCCTACTCACAAAAATACCATAAACGTCTGGAGTGGGTGGGCACTAGGGGTGGGCGGAATTTGCAAAATTAACTTTCGCAAATTATCGCGAAAATGTTTAAAATTATCACAAACAAGCGGAAATATCGCGAAGATGCGGAAGTTTTTTTCCGGCATGTTCGCGAGATTTTCTGCATGGTTGCGGGTCGCCAACTTACCCATGTGGTTTCTTGCGGGCGCGGCCATCTTGTTTTGAGTTGTCTCGCGGTGCATGATCGCGAGAAGAAAGACGTGATCGCGCGACGCATGACGTCACTGCGGGCGCGAACTGTCGCGCGACAGCGCAAATGGCTAAAAACAATACAACATCTCATGGAGAACGCGACTGGATCAAGAAAACTTGTCAGCGAACGCAGGGATTCAGGTAAGGTGATCGCGCGCGCGAGAATGTATTATTTTACAGCACGAGCAAGAAACAAATTATCGCCAAGCTGCGGAAACCGGATATTTTGACATTTTCGCGCTCTACTGCGGAACGCGAAAATGTCAAATTATCGCAATTTCCACGAACGGAATGAAATTTTCGCCCAGGCCTAGTGGGCACAAACTCCACCACAGCTAGGCTAAAAAATCCTATTTATTGGCTGTTGGTTAATCAAGCTTGAAGGACACAGTGTTCCAAAAATTGTGCAAAAACACCTTATCTTAGTTTCCTTGAAAATCTTCTTCCTCAAAAAAAAAAAATGACTGAAGACGTAGAAAACACGGGAGGAGTCATGCATAGATTACACCTCTCAATTGAAGGAGAAAATGCAGATGCAATTCCGATTGCAGAGAATTTTAGAAATACAGTCACCCTGAAACTAACTTGCGCATGGTGTAATGGCCAGGGGTGGCATAGTAGCTTTCATGATTGAGGCACACGGAGCATACAGAACAGAGGTATTTTATTTGTGGGTTACATTCCCAGCAGCAAATGCAAGAACACAAACATTTCACTCCTACACAGAAGGAGATGCACCAGTGGAATATTGTCCATTTGGGGACATTGAGGTTCTGCTTACGTACCAGGAACACTTATACTGGTTTAAAGGTGCCCTACCCCACATAAGAAGAAGAGTGAGACTCGACCTGCTCGGAAGAGGCTTACTCACACAACACAAAGAATTGATAAAATTCTACAGAAACTTGACGCAATCCGTCATGAGGACACTTACAGTCCAACCAGCAATGGTTGCAACAAATGGAACTCAAGCTCGGAGTACAGCAACTAAACTCACACCACAAACATTACATGCGGTGATCGGTAAAATGCCCACAAAACGTGAACAAATGCCATTCTCGAATACTACCCCATATGAAAAACACACAATGCTAACAATCTGCTTGCCCATGGGGATAACACCATGTTGGACTTGGCCCTTTTTCCCTCATTTTTTTCGTTTTTGTAATGTTAAGGTGCAGGTGCTTACTTCTCCCAAGATGGCTGCCACAGACCCCTGCTACTGCAGGGTGGTCGTTTTTCATAGTAGCACCCTAGCTGCCAGGAGCTGGCTGGGACCCACAACAATGTTGCGATACCAGCCCGCCTTTTTGTCCCATAGTTAGAGTGGGGAAGCTCCTGGAAGAAGCTGGAACCTTCTAGAAGGGAGGTGGGGTTTTACTTTTGCCGCCTTGGCTAGAGGTCACCTGACCTAGGGCTACTTAAGAGTGGGAGGGAAACTTGTGTGGTGAGTTGGCCGTTGGGGTGAAGCAGAGCTGGAAGAATCCACCAGGAGTGTAGGCGGTAGGGCCTAGCCAGGGACTTATGCCTCTGAGAGTGACAGGATTTAGGTACTGCCTCTTAAGTGAGTGAGGTGCCCTGTGAATCCCACTGATCTTGCCCAGTAGTAGGAGGACCCAGAGACTCTCTGCCAGCCTGACTAGGAAGGACCTAGTCGCCCTCTCCATCCCTACCCCTGTAACAGAACCCCTTAAGGGCGCCAGATACATCTGCGCCAAAAGACTTCATCTGTCAACTGAGAACTGAAACCTAACTTTAAGAACTGAGACTGCATGACAAGAGCGAGCTGTAAGCCTTGAATGCCAGAGCTGAGACTGCGTGTCCAAGCTACCCTAGTGAACAAAATACTAAGCCGATTGCCAAGTCACCGGGGATCGACCAGGTACTAGCGCTGTGACCCCCGCGCTCCCTGCCCTGGTCTGGGACCCCCGGCAGCGTGCTCCGCTGAGCACTGATCCCCATCCTTAATTTGAGCCCCCCCCCACGACGACGAAGCCAGCGCGCTCACCGCCGCGGCCTGGAGGCCTGGAGGAGTGCCCTGCTGTGTCGCGAGGCCCAGGCGAAGTCCGGGGCCCCGTAGCTGCCGTCGCAGCTGTGGGTGGAGAAGCGCAAGGTCGGGGCCGAGTTCCCCCAACGTCGTGAGGACGGACGCCTGCTGACGCCGAGACGAAGGTAAGCCCGGAGGCCGAGATCCCCCCTGGTGCGCCCCCTGCTGGTCCGGAAACCGCACCGCACTTGGCCCGGGTTGTCCCCTCCGTGGGAATCCCCTCCCCTGCCTGCGTGACGGAGAGACCCCGCCGAGGGATCCTGTCCGTGTCCCCCCTTCTGTGCTACTGAGCGCGGTGCTCTGTGAACTGCACCGGAGCATAGGGACTCGCTCCTCAAGTCCAGTAATCCTTCCCGCTGGAAGCCGTTCAAAGTACTGACTGACATTGCTCTCGCGTGGCGCTTCACGCCACCGACTCTGCTTCCTCAGCCGGAGAGACCGGAACGGCGAGTAACCCCATGTGTTATATGCTCTGCTCGAAAGTAATTATATGCCCAGGGATGCGAGTAGCGCACTGTGTTACATGCTCTGCTCGAAGTAGATTATATGCCCAGGGATGCGAGTCGCGCACTGTGTTACATGCTCTGCTCGAAGTAGATTATATGCCAAGGAGTGCGAGTAGCGCATTGTGTTATATGTTCTGCTCGAAAGTAATTACATGCCAAGGAATGCGAGTAGCGCACTGTGTTATATGCTCTGCTCGAAAGTAATTACATGCCAAGGAATGCGAGTAGCGCACTGTGTTATATGCTCTGCTCGAAAGTAATTATATGCCCAGGAATGCGAGTAGCGCACTGTGTTATATGCTCTGCTCAAAGGTAATGACATGCGACTGATTATGAGTCACGCGATGTATTAAATGTTCTACGCAAACGTATCCACATGCAACTGATTGCGCGTAGCGCTATGTTTATATGCCTTGCTTCACAGTACTAGGGGCCATTGATCACGAGGAGCGCTCAGTTCTACAGGCGCCATGTTAGTGAACCCAATGTTTCCCCCTTCAAGTATTACGCTTAGTTAGACGGCCGGTTCAGGGAAAGACTTTACGTAAGCGCGCACAGCGCTAGAACAAGGTTAGGCACTGCATAGATATCACCCAGAGTGTCGAATGTAATGTTACGATGGTATTATGTTTCATGGATTACCTTGTTATTTCCTGAACTGCAACTGACCAGCTATACTTGGATAAACTTGAAGTATTTGCATAATTTAAACGGTGTGGCGTCCCTTATTGTGTGTGACTCTAGTCCATGAGAAGCGTGTGGTGTATGGTTGCTTAACACATAGCCCTCTGGTTGCCCGACCGGCTCGCGCCACGCTACCGCCTATAGGGCCTGGTGACCCCAGGTTCCTACACACCACAAATAGAGGATGCCACCACTTGGGGTACAGTCTTTGCTGCCATTTATACCAGAACTCATGGTATCCCAACATTAGCAGTGGTACCAAACGTATTGAGACAAATACAAAACTAGAACGGAGCAGAGCCTGCCATGAACTTAGGGATGAAGATACTAGGTAACTATGCCCAGGTATCAGTCATAATATTAGCTAATATTAAAGAGGAAGCAGCTTCAGTGGCTATTGGCCAATGCCTAAGGGAGTTCAGTCCTTTAGAACAGGAACACGAACTACCTAAAATAATTGAAACTGCATATGCAGAATTAGGCAGAGACAGTTTGGATGGGGAAGCTTTAAAACCACAACTGATGGGCTGTCCTGAAAAGGACATTTCCAAGCAGACACCTTCTTCAACAAAGAAGAAGTAGGACAATAAAAAAAAAACTTTAAAGGAAATAGATCTCAATCCAGTGGTAGACCTCCTCCACAGGAGCCCTCCGAAAAAAAGGTATAACCTTAGGAATAGGGATAACATTAGGAAACCTGACAGGTATCAGGATGATGATACACGGTCCTCTCGTTCCTTTCAGGGTTCATAGAAAAACTCAGAGTGGGAAGGACGGTCAGACAGACAAGAAGAGCGTACAAAGTCCAGAAACAAGCAGCAAGCTCAAGATTACACTTCTAAAAAAGAAGAGAAACCAAAACAAAATACACAGTTCAAAAAGAAGGTTGCAGGTCTAAAGATCAGACATGCCCAGAATTCTGAGGACTCGACTACTGAACGGGGAATGGGCTCTGAGGATGCTAGACAGTGTGGCAGAAGTAACAATAGCTCGCCAAAACCTGATGGAATTTCTGGTGACAACGGACTTGAATGAATATATCACGGTGGAAACACCTGATACTAGGGTAAACATCCCACATAAGTTATATGAAATAACACTCCAAATGGAGGGGGACAAATGTAGGACACTTAGGTTCTCCAAAAAGAGACCTCTATCGTTTGGCTATGACATTTTGTTAGCTGAACAATATTGGCTTGTCATGGATTTCCCTAAAAGGAAAACAGTGATTTAACCAGCATTCTCAGATCATATTACCAGGCACCTAAAACACACACATATGTGCAGAAGTGGGCAGTAGCCCAAGCCCCAGCATCATACAAAAACCATGTAGGATGGGATGAGGATTCGACCCACCACATAATTCATTTAAAAAATACTCCAACTGCACAGAGGCAGTATCCAATAAAACAAGAAGCTAAAAAACAGGTCAGGGAGATCTTAGATCAACTTGAATACCAAGGGGTGATCGAAAATTGCACCTCATCAATGAATAATCCTTTGTTTCCGGTCATGAAACCTGACAATTCCTATTGTTTAGTTTTAGATTATAGACATCTAAACACTTGCACTAAGACATTTGCAGTCCAAAATGCACAGAGTGCCGCATTAATGAATAATATTGTGCAGAAAAAATATAAAACTACACTTAACATCTCAAATGGATTTTTCTGCCAAAATATAGTGCCTGAAAGCAGGTATCTAACAGCATTCTCAGCGCTAGGGTTCCAGAGTCAATTTTGTCAACTCCCCCAGGGGTATAAGAACAGCCTGGGGCTGTTTGCGGCCAGAGTAACTGAGTTACTTCAAAATTTGGGTGAAGAGGCATTGTCCTATGTGGATGATATTTATCTAACAGACCATGAACTAGAGGAGCACTTGAACAGAGTGAATACCATGATTTTAGGCTTTGCATCTGAGGTCTACAAATGTAACTTTAAAAAATCAAAAATTGCCCACCTCAGTGTCCTGTTTTAAGGATATGAGCTTTCAAGTGAAGGGAAAAGCCTGCCAGCCAATTTTTTAGAAAAAAACGTGCTGCTCCAACCTCCAATCATTTAAAAATTTACAATCAATCCTGGGATTCCTACATTTTGGTAGAACATATGTTTTGGATTATGAGGAAAGAGTAAAACCTTTCTACGATTTAATAAAACCTGACTTTTCAGTTAGACAATGGACACAGGAACACACAGATACACTTTGTTCCCTACACGCTGACATGATAGCTTCTAAACACTTATAAACACGTGTAATGTATGCAACCTGGCGATCCGTATAGTTGCGGGTCAATCTGGGTACACCTATCTAACGTTCGCCTCTATAGAAAAGATTCTAACAGCGGTACAGGCTGCTGTATTGAGAGAAAGAGCACTGGCTCAGGGGAAATGAATAATAATAGTGACTCCAGTTCCAGCCTTAGAGGCTGCGACAAAAGCAAGCGTTCCTAACACTAAAGCCTTTCATCTGAGATGGATACAATGGGCTAATTCTCTCGCTGCAACAGATGTAGAATACAGGCAAGACCCAAATTTAAAGACACAAGCATTTCTGTAATAAGAACAAGAATATCCTCTATCAAACGAAATAATGCCTCTTGATCAGTATGAATATATAATTTACACTGACGGATCCGCTCAACCGGCCATAGGAAGTAAGCAAAAATATAGAGCGGCATGCGCAATAGTTAACAGTCGCATGCGGGATGGAAAGTTCCACCTAATTTGCACAAAATCGCAATCTCTAGGAGACTGCACGGCACAGCTGACAGAGTTAAAAGCCTTGATACTGGCCCTGGGAAATACGGATCGAGAATTTCCCACACTAATTGTGTGTGATTCATTCAACACTGTACAGTCATATAATGAATATTTGCAGCACTGGGTTCAAAACGGGTTCAAAGATGCAAAAGGTGGCACAATTAAGCATAAAATGCTATGGGAACAGGTAGTGGAGGTGAAATCCGAACTACAGAGAGCTCACATGATATATACACGGAGTCATCAGCGTGATGGCGTTCACGTTGAAGGGAATTCATTGGCTGATGAAGCTGCAAAGGGGGCTGTATGCACGGCTTCCATAGCTGCAATCACTCATTTTAAAACGAGAATAGCCGGTGAGATTATGGTCACTGCTTCACGCAAAAACAGCAAACCAGTACCGGAAAGGTTTCCACTCAAGTACTCGTACAAGTTAGATGCCAATAACCTTCCATTTGCTCGGATTCCTGGAGTGGGGGATAAAGTAATTCCAAACATGGATCGTAGGTTAGGTTTAATTCTAGCAGCACATGAAGGGATAGGTTCTGCACATGCAGGAGTTAAGGCTACTGTTTCTTTATTGAAACAATGCTATTGGTGGCCTGGATTAACAAAGCCGACTAAAGACTATCTCTTGAAATGCAACATCTGCCAGCAGATGAAAGGTTCCACTGTAACACGTCCTGCACAGACACAATTTTTAATATCTACCAAACCACTAGCGTGTGTTTACTTGGACCACTGCGGCCCCTTACAAAGAGATGGGACATACAGGTATATCATGGTTGCAGTGGATTCCTGATCAAGATTCCTATGGGTGTGGCCCCAATGCTCAGCTGATGCTCAAACTGTTATAAAAGATTTGTCTTTATAGGGACATACGCAATTGGCACATTACTTTCTGACCAGGGCCCTGCGTTTAGCTCTCGGGCTTACAAGGAGGCCATGCAAGTAGTGGGTGTAGCGTTGCAGTACTCTTCTCCTTATCATCCCGAGAGAAATTCGGTAACAGAGAGGAAAAACCGAGACTTAAAGCAATTTCTAACAGCTAGAGTATTAGGCGTGGGTGAGAGCTGGGTAAAACATCTGTATGGAGTGCAGGGAGCATTGAATAACATGCCAAGAGGTTCTTTAGAGGGGTCTCTCCATATGAGGTCCTATTTGGGACAAGAATGTGGGTACCTGATCTTGATTGTGAAGGCGCAGTGACTGATGAAAAGCCATTTGACATCCATGATCGTTTGGCTGTTTTACAGGATCTAAATGAATCCAGGACACAACAAAGTGATATCCAAATGAAGCAGACCGCCACTGGGGAAGTCAAATCAGCCACGGCAAGACCTGTCTGGATCCCAAAAGTCGGGGATCTGGTCAGAGAGAAAATAGCGGACAAGAAGAATTTGGGCCATCATACAGAAAGCCTGTACGGGTCCTAGCAGTTAAAGGAACAAGAACTGTACTTCTACCACCTCTTGCTGGGAAAAAGGAGAAAAGATTTGTCTCAATCGACCTGACCAAACCACACTATGTGGGCGATACTGTGTAGTAGGGCACGTGGACTCCAAATTAGCAGACGCCCTCCTCTCGCTACAATTCAAGAAGTTCAAACGGAAAGACTCATCACGTTCGAAGAGTCTCCTTCACGAAATGATGGACTATGAAACAATGCTATGGAACTCGTTCCCCTTGAACCTGAAGTTTAAATTCTGAATAAAAATGAAAGAGAATTTTCAATACGACCAAATACAGAGGTCTACATCAACATATCTCAACAAGAGCAAACTACGATTTTCACAAATCCTGATACAATACCAACAATTGATCGAACTGTTTCTGGATAGTTCATAAACTTTGATATGTTTTCTTTGGATCCAAGTGAACCTGAAACGATGCCCAACCATTACGCAAGCACCATGTTAAAGACTTTCTGAATTTCCTTAAAAAGACTTACCTGGTATCACCTTGGGAAGAACTATGGGTAATTATCGGGATACTTTTCTTTCTTTTCTGGTTAGGCTTAGTAATAGTTTTTAGCATGCTTGTTATGGAAAATACCTTCGACAAAGCTCTGCAGCCCAAAAAGGTGAATTTAATTTTAAAACCACACCAATCATCTCATCGAGAACAAAGAGACTTGTCATCAGTGAACATTACAGCAGGTTCCTTTACCTGATGGTATTGTTTGGGACAAGGTTGATTTCGATATATTTGGTCCGGCCGAACTTTTAAGAATTTCTCATTTATTTAAAATATCGTTGAGTGATTTCATTACCTCAAGTACATTTGCCAACGATTGGGACTTCGAAAGGGTAAATAATATGGTGTCTGATTTGAAAAAACCTGCTGCATTTCCTAATAGTGAAACATTGGAAAGCACATCAGATTTCGAAACAATGTATTGTTATAAACACGATGGGCATAGTTTTTTGCATAAATCTGCAAATCCTAGAAATGTGTTCACATAACACCAGTGGGAACATTGTCCAACACCGCCGAAAGGCTGTTCAAAAACATTTACACAAAAGTTTGCATATTTTTCAGGGTTTTATATGTCTGACCCAACCTCTAATTATTATAAGGTTGCACCAACATCAGCACAAAAAAATATGTTAACTAACACCAAACAGATTTATTCTGCTTCCTTTATTGCCCAGTTGTCTGAACAAGGTTTTGACTTATGGAAAGACACCATAGACTTGAAATCAGTCTAGGATAATAGAGAATGGTAAGTTCAGGGAACAGAAGCTTTGTTTAGAGCATGCCTTATCCCCAACAGATCATGTTTTTGAACGAGACAGTTCAACAGACATCTTGCCTTGGAATAGCCAAGAACAAAGACTTAAACATACCTCGGCTGCCATCTCCATCACACACCGAGGGTAACATAACATCACAGAAAGAGATTATATTGAATGACATTATACAATACAACAGATCAGACCCTGATTGGAAGAAATGGTTGATTTGGCCGACAGACACTAATAGTTGTCAGGCGAGATTCATGGGTAAAACCAAAGGGTTCAGTATCCATAGGCCAGATCCACATTATGCACAGAGAGAACACTTATGGGTAGTGACATCCTACAGTGCAGGGAAGTTGTGCCTTGATTGGCTAAAAACCTCAAACACTTACAAAGGCGAAACAACACTTATCCTTACTGTCACAGTATGTGGATCTCAGGGATTTTTTACTAGGTCCCAAGAAGCCATGTCAGAAACGTTTCATTTATGCTGTCTACAATGAAATATGGAAAATATCCCAACAAGAGGCCGCAGAGAGATTACATAAAATAGACCATATAAATCTCTAGCAGTGGTAGATAATGGGTTAACTACATTGACCTCCTGGATATATACCTTAGGCAACATTGTATCTTCTGCGATAGACATACTAGAACAGGATTTGGCCATATTACAACACGGACAATCTCAACTACGTTCTATTATGTTGTTAAGCTGGATGCTGCAATCTTTGTGTGCCGGCTATGTGCCTTGGCATTATATTAACAGCACATCCCTGTTCTCTGAATATAATCTAACAGATGAACAGATAGATATGGCATGAAAGAGGAACAAAATATACAATGCTGCATATCGAAAAACTGGATAGATTAGCATTTACAGTGGCAGAATTACATCAACAGAATGGCTAATCCATGGCCACATAACCCTACCGGTCACTACTTTTCAGTTTCAGTATTGCCTTGAACAAAAGCAGGCAGGCAGATTTGAAGAAATGGGTAAGGAATACATTAAGGAATCATGGGTATTACCATACAGAGTTCGATGACGGAGTGGGGTTTGAGAAGTGTTTCTAAGCGGTACAAACTGTGAGAACACTTTAAGTGAATCACTCATATGCAGGATATAATAGTGCACTGTGCTTGTAATGGTTCTGTAGCGAACTTGTCCTGCCATTTGAGGGGTGCCCCAGCTGAAGTGATTACTCCAGCATTCAGGCTACTTTTAAATGGGAGTTACTTGATGCTGAACAGTCAAGGCTGCTGCAGAATGCTCCCGGGCATTACATATCTGGTAACCGTGAGCTCCAGGGTTACTTGCTGTATGCAAGTATTGCTTCCACCGACACATACAGTCAGGGAGGTGCCGTTATGGCCTTCACTGAATGTTTCCTTAATACGGTTCGATACTCTAAGCAGAATGAAATGCATGCTTTTACAGAAGTCTGTGCCCTAAACCTCCGCTCGAGAGACTTTTGATCTCCAGATCGCAAGGTCTTGGGCATAGATACAGGCGCTTATCCATACAAACTGCCCTTTCAATTTCGCAGCAATGGTAAATCGTATCTTAAACATGTCTGATACGACAGGCATAGTGCACCTATTTGAGAACATAGGTTCTGGACTTCTGGGCATCTTTCAGACGGTACTTGGAGTTATACCAAACTTCATACACTCCGTATTCTGAAGCATCTTTGGAGGACTTCCGCTCATCCTGTTTCTAGTGGCAGGTATCCTGATTGTTTTCCATCTGCCAAGCAATAGACGTCCCAGTCACCAAGGAGATGGAAAAAGCACTCCTGGAGTGTAAATACCGTGACCGCATGGAACAACATCTAGACATGCCTCGCCTAAGAGAACTAAGTGCATCTTGGTTCTTGTCATTTCGAACAGTCTGGATGGACTGCATCTTACCTGCCCTCTGATGCCTGTTTTGCGGAGAAGGATAAGGGCCCATGTTCTGCACTGTCCTCAGCGTATTCCCATGTTGATTGGTGAGGTGTTCTGTGGGCCAGCAGCCAGACACACTGTGGGCCAAGGCTACGGATGGCCCGTAAGACTCCGGACTGTTTAGAGATGCATTCTCCATGGATGACAACTTTGAAGCCTTCCCACAGCGTGGAGGGAGAGTTCACAGAGCGTTCGTTGAGTTCAAAATAATTCATGATTGCTGTTTGGATTTCATCGCAGAAAACGGAACGGAAAACGGAGTTGCGCAGCGTGTTTGTTGGAAGCCGCCATGAGAACGCACGCCGTGGAGAGAGGGGGAGACGAAGGCGTAGCTGGACCGGTGCGTAATCAGAAAGACTGCATGCCATGTGATCGGTGGAGGTGAGCATGGACAGGACATTGGGGGAGGTGATCCAGAGGTCTATCTGGGACCAGCAGCCACGGGTGCCAGTAACGCAAGAGCCCTCGCGTGCCTCGGGGCGCAAGTGACGCCAAGCATAGTAAAGGGAGTTTTCGGTGAGAATGGCATTGAGGAGGGCCGCAGCGCGTGGATGGGATGTGTGAGGACCCAAACAGTCCAGATCAGCTGAGAGCGTGACATTAAAGTCCCCCCCCCAAAGAAGCGCAGCCGGGCCGAGGGACGATATATGGTGCCACACCAGTGTAAAAATACAGTACATGAACCAAGAGCAATATAACAAAAACAAAGAAGCCACGGAAGGAGGCCTCAACTCCAAGAGGAACTCCCCCCACCCACACCAACCACCCAATCAGGTTGAGAGACCACCCAAACCCACCCTAGGGAACCACAACTGGGAAGGGAAAAATTAAGGACCGAAGTGAGAATTGTCCCGTGGGGGCATGGCTGTGCTCGGCATACACCCCTGTTGAAGAGACAGGGTGGCCAAGCAAAAATGAAGAACAGATGACGTGGTGTAGAAAGTCCAGCAGAGGTACAATCAGTCCTGGCCCTCCCGCGGGGCCGCCAAAAGCCGTTCAATACAGGTCAAACATGTTGAGATCCCAGGCGGGGAATCAAGATGGAGAAAAGAATACAGCCAGCTCCGTGGAGAACGAGATGATCAGTCATTGTCACTTAAGATGCCGGAGGCAGAGTCCTGAGATTGGGCTGTAGTGGAGCGGTTGGTGCAGTCGAGCTTCTTGGCGAAGGTGAGAGCATCTTTGGGATCAGGGAAGACAAGAGTTTTGGAGCCCTGTCAGACCGCAGCTTGGCATGATACACAAGAGAGTACAGGATCTCATGCTTTTGGAGGATGCGCTTCGCAGGCATAAACTCGCGGCAGGCAGCCTGAACTGCAAGAGTGTAGTCCGGGTAGAAGGACAAGACGTTACCTTGGTGACGGACCTCACCCTTGTCCCTGGCCGCCTGGAGGATTGCATCACTGTCTCGGAAATTGAGGATTTTGGCAATGATGGGGCAAGGCGGCAATCCAGGTGCGGGACGGGGGCCAAGGGAGCGGTGGCCGCGCTCTACAATAAAAACTGGGGAAAGCACATCTCCAAACAGTTTGTGCACCAGTTGCACCACGAAATCCTCCATGCGTGAAATGTTTGTGGATTCGGGTATCCCAGTGATACGGAGGTTACTTCTACTGGAGCAGGCTTCCAAGTCCTCGTTTTTGAAACGTATGAGCTCCAGGATTTTGTCCATCTGGAGTAGTTTTTGGCAATCCTGGGTGGCAGCATCCTCAACGTCAGAGATCCTCATCTCAGCATGCAGGAGACGGTTGTTGTGTGAGTCCACTTGCGACTTTACCACAACCAAGCGTGAGGAGAGCTGGTCCAGCTGGGCAGCGATGCCAGAGACGGCAGACTTGACCTTCAACATGATGGCCATGAGATCGTCCTCCCAGGAGGCGGCCATCTCCGCAGTGGGAGCGGAATCGCCTCTGTCGGCGGTCGCACCCTCCTGGCGTGTCTGGCGACGTTGATCGAAGGTGAGCCTGAGCTGTTGGGGTCAGCTTTACCCATGTCACCAGCCGAAAGGAAGGCGAGTGGGAAGCACCGCTTGGTGGTGGACCAACAACGCCCGCAGATGCAAGAACGACAGACAGGGCAGCAGAGGTTGTGAGGGGTGGCACCCAGGAAGACACCAGAAGGAGGGAACAAAGGTGTACCAGCAGGTTTCCCAGGGCCGTCAGGTTAGCCAGCAAACAGGGAAGCGGCCCAACAGCACGTGGCACCAGCAACACAGAATAGAGGCAGACGTGGAGTCCGTGGAGCACTCATCAGGGGGCACCAATAGTGGCGGCAATGCAGGTGCTGACAGGGGATTGCAGCCGTGGGCCCACAGCAACGGGGATGCAAGGAGGGGAGCAAGGCCTAGCACGCACGGGGCCGGATCCAGTGGGTAACAGGAAAATAAAGACTATACAGGTGTAGGGGCCCGTGGTGTGACACACGCGCCCCCGAGCCCAGCCGCAGCAGCCCCGGGTAGAAACAGCACTTACCTGGGTCCAGGACAAATAGGCCATCTCAGGAGCTGGCAGCAGTAAAGGGCAGGAAGGCCCGCCCGCAGAACCTCGGCATGGGGAGACACCTCTGATGCAGTCTGTGATTGAGCAGCCCCCGCGTCGGGGCCACGAACGAGGCGAGAGGTTGGTGGGGTCCAAGGTAGCCGGCGGCCAAGCAAGGCTTAGGCGGGTGTACGGCCATGCTGGGCCGGGAAGGATCCAGGTGAGGAGGCAGGCCGTAGACTGAGGCCGGATGGTGGAGAGACGTTAGGCCCGCATCCAAGGGCCGAGGAGGGCAGGGATCGCACCACCAAAGGGGGAACATCAGCGGGGTGAGGCGCGGGGGGCTCACCGCCCATGTCGCCCGGCGAGAGCGAAGCAAATCAGGACCTAGCATGTGCCGAAGTGGGATCGGCCGGCATCCGCGCTGGTTGGTGATGAAGGCCGGGCGGTATGGCGCGTGGAACCCCAAACCCTGCCGTCGAGAGCCCCCGGTCGGCAGAAAAACTCACCAGGCTCTTTCGCTTGCAGGGGCAGGCTGATGTCGAGGCAGTGCTTCAGGCAAGGTCGCTGCGAAGCGGGGAGGCCACGAGACAACAGCTGGAAGGCCCAGATCGAAGATGTAGGCCCGGGGCCAGAGCTCGAAGCAGGAGCGGCGGAGCGAGTGACAAAAAGCTCCCAGTGACACCCGAGGCAGGATGAAGGTAGGGATGTCGAGGCCAGGCGATCAGGAAGCCGTCATCTGTAGGATTGTGCCGGCAGAGCCCACTAAGAGTGCGGCCATCTTGCAGCTGGCCAAGCCACGCCCCCCTAGGGAAAACAGGGTTGAGGTATCATGTAGCAATGCTAATCTTCCTATCATTAGTATTGTCACCGGAGTTCTTTTTTGAGCAGATCTCAAACAGATCTCCAATAATGTGAGAGTGTTGCACATTCCCATAGAAAGTGCAATCAATCACAGTCTTGGGTATTGCACCTCCAGCACTTAGAGTCTGGTTGCAGGTGCACCCCATGAAGTATGGCAGCGGAACAGTGCCATTGGTGGAGGACCTTATATAATCTATATTTTAACCTAGCTTCCATCAGCAATTTGTTATGATCTTCTAGAATGGTAAGCCGCTCATTGTCAGGGACATCAATACCTAGTCCATTTACCCACCAACAGAGAAGAGTCATGCTTCATTCTGTGAGGTGGGAATGTTTTCAGTGTCATGTAAAATTTAGAAATAGTCCCCTTGTGTTCCTTCCATTGTATGATGTAGTGTAGCAGTGGGTGACCTCCATAGCATATGAGGGGGTGCTCAGGGTTTTTTGGAGATTATGGGTGAGTTGGAAATATTTTTATGGCTGCGATGGAGGTAGTCCATATATTTGTATGAGAGATTCAACCAGGATTATATCACCTTTGAATATTAAGTCTTCTAGGTGTTTCATTCCTTTTTTTCCAAAAGGACCAGGCAATTTTATACCCCACACTTTTATAGGGTCTATTTCTCGGGATCGGGTTATGTAGGTGGATGGTGTCTGAAGACATAATCAGTGTATGTATTTTGAGGAGTGGTGTTTGGGGTTTCCATCATGGCATATTTGAGCGTGGCTGGTGTAAAGTAATGTGAGCTCTGCTTTTGCCTTGAGGATGTTTTACATGGGTACCCACTTTGGGGTTTCTTTATGTGTTTGCAGCATATAAATCTAGTCTGTGCAAGTTAAGAAGGCAGGAAGTAAGACTCTGTTGTGGGAGACGTAAGTCCCCTGCAGTTGTTGCGGTTGTTTAGGCATAGAGTTTAGTTGCTTTGAATCTTGGTAGACTTCTTCACCAGATGAAGTTTCTAATGATTTGCTCAATTTCCTGTAGCAGGGTTTAGGAAATTGGGTTACTGGTTGATAAGGATTAAGACCTACTCAAGCAGCAATCACAATAAATGATGGGGTAAAGTCACAAGCAAACCCAAAATTAACCTGTACTTAATCCTCTGGTAGCTTGACACAAAGAAGTCAGGCTTAACTTAGAGGCATTGTTTAAAGTATTTATGCAGCACTTTAAACAGTAATAATGTGAAAGCACAACACAAGAAAAAAACCACACCAATTTAGAAACATAAAATAAAATGTAATACATTATTTGAGACCAAAAGAACAAAAATTCAGTAGAACCGGAGATATGCAATTTTTAAGTAAAAATAGTGCCTAGAAGCACAAAGCGCAAACTGTGGTTATCTCGTTCCTTATATTCTGGTTTGCAGAGCCTCGCAAAATCCTGTGTTGAGGATATGTTGCATAACCCCGGTTCCAAAGAAGCTTATAGGGGTGCGATACGGAGTCATGTGTCATCATTGAGGATGCTGTCGATGAGGGATTATGATTCAAAGTCCTGAGTGAGGATGCGTCGTACAGCAATGGTTCCTAGAATGCTGCGGTTCTGTGATGCAAAGTTGTCAGAATCTTACCTGGACTTCCACAAGAAGAGGTCATGATGCAAGGTCCCGATCAACCAATCAGCTGAAATGACCCAACAAGGTCAAAGCCAACCGGACTAATGGGGAAGGGGGGGGAGGCAGTAAAAAACAAGAGAGCATCTACTGATGCCGAATCTGCGAAAGTATAGTACTTACAGAGATATTAAATATGCATCAAGATGTTATACATTTTGCATTGGTTATGCCTTCTTAACTTAAGCTTATACAGCATGGCTGCAATTAGATCGTAAAAGAAACAACCAAATACAGATATCTAACAACTTCAGAGCATTGCATCATGCACCTAATATATAGCAATCTGGGGTCATGTTAAAAATGAAACACAAAAGGAATAAAAAAAGCCTTATTAAGCATGTAGACATGCTTAGAGTTCAATGTGTTCAATGGACCAGTTATGAAAGATCAAAATAATGCTTATATCTCTATTATTTCCTATAGAGATGACCACTTGTCCCCTTCAGGACCCAACACCGTGGCTCAGTTGAAGAGAAACTCAGATAAGAAACATTGCTAAAGCTGTTGTGCTGAATATGCATCTAAGCGCATTAGCACGTTACCCAGACAGAATCAGAATTGGCTTTTGAAGTATAGTTTTCTAATCTCCTTTTAATCCTGATGCGTAAGCGAAGAGGTTCTCAGGATTTCGGGTATACAGTGCAAGAAGGTATTCAGTCCCCTAACCTTCACCCCTAGTTTGGCAGGCCGGTATGTCGGGGCTTTTGAGAAGGATCATATCTACAATGAGGGAAATCCTTGGTTCCAACACATCAAACTGTGGCGCAGATTTATCGATGACGTCCTAGTAATATGGAGGTGTGCTGAATCAACAGTACGCGATTTTCTTGAGTGGGGCTAAATGGCCTAAATCGGTTACTACATTTTACATCGACCATCACAAAAACAGAACTGCCGTTCTTGGATTTGGTCATTGAACCAAAAGGAGGAGAACTATCCACCCATGTCTATCTATTCAAGAGTTTCCATCCAAAAGCACTGAGAGAGAACTTACCAGTGGGGCAATTCTCCCATTTACGGAGGAACTGCACAGACAATACGGATTTTGTAGATGAAGCAGCACTCCTAACCAAGAAACTCCTGAATAGACAATATCGAAAGAAGGTGGTAAGATGAGCAAGAAAAAGAGCCATGAATGCCAACAGCGAGAGCCTGTTGGGGAGGGTGGAAAAACCTACGGTTTCCAAAACAGTTTGCGTTACCACCTTTAATACAGCTTCACACCATATTAAACGCCTGATACTTAAGAACTGGCGGATCCTGAACTCCAACGGCTTTATCATGGAGAAACGCTTATTCCCCTACAAAAGAAGCGCCAATTTGAAAAATCGATTGGTGCATACTCAACCCCAAGTCATTAGGCTGGATCGAACTCAAGGTCTGTAGGACAATGCCCCAGTCACAGCACACATGAGATGTGGTTTGTGTGATGTATGCCACCTGACTAAGGACTCCAAGAGTATTGATGTTTTCCTTACTTACTGTGGGAGCAAAGGGTCCATATTAATTGCAATTCAGATAACGTTATCTATCTTATAGTATGCCCATGCAGAACACAGTACATT
Organism: Triturus cristatus; assembly: GCF_964204655.1. NCBI lineage: Eukaryota > Metazoa > Chordata > Amphibia > Caudata > Salamandridae > Triturus > Triturus cristatus. The sequence continues at coordinate 457,847,963 of NC_140590.1, read as the reverse complement.
GGCATGACAACAAGGAAGGTGAAAGTATGCATCATGGAACACAGGAGCACCATTAGATGCCAAAGGTCAAACACAATTAATGATATTGCCTGGACGGTGCTGGACAAACCTGAAATCTATAAGTCAGGTGGGGACATAAAGAGCTCACTTCTGCTAATGGGTCTACAGCCTACGTAGCCATGAGGTGGGGCTGAATGATGACATCCCCTGGAACACCCTAACTAGATAATGATCCTGTAAGATAAGAGCACATAGCAGGTGGTCTGATGCCTATGTATGTTTGGACGACACACGGAGAACAGGCCTCTTGGTCCCTGAATATTAGCTCCTTAGTGTACTAGAGTGGAGTAATAAAGGATGGATAGATGACCAGGTTTTTTGACCTTTTTACAGGTGCTTCTGTGAGTTCTAGGAGATACATGAACTTAGACGTCTCCTATAAAGACAGGGTTCTGAAACACCAGGGTGGCCCTATACTTTTTACATACTACATTGTGTTCCCTAATTGTGCCTAACTAATATCTGCGTGATTGCAGTGATATAAAAAATGGGAGAATCATCTGAGAACGCATCTCATGCACCGTGCTGATCAGGTTGAGGGCTTTTCACATGAATAAAGTTGAGGAGGATTTTTGTTACATTTAAAAAACAGGAGGGTATGTGAGAACCAATCAAAATTGGTACGGAGTCGGGAGCAATGATGTCACTATGTCATGGGGTTACATCGCCCCACATGACGGGAAGTAGGTGCCCTTTATAGAGAATGACGAAAGTGGAAGCTTGCCACCTTCACTGCGAGCGACTGAGATTTTCCAGGCAGCGGACCTACCTTAATGAAGTAAGGAGTCAGGGGTAGGTTGCGCGGGACAATAGATCCTGAAGCAGGTTCAGCGCTATGAGGATGGCTCTGGCGTACGGGAACACCGGTATAAATGAGACACCCTAACCTTTGACAAACCAGACTTCTTGTGCAGGCACCTCAATATTTCATCGGAGCACCCGATCGGGTGCTATCGAGTCCGAGACTCTCACCGCACTATGGCATGTAAAACTCTGAGATTATATTAAGGTAGCTGGGGGTGGTGACCAGTCTGGCTACCACATGGGCCGTCACATCGTTGGGCACTCTCATCATGGAGACAGTAGTGTAAGACTACTAACCACCATCAAAGTTATATGACCCCTGTAATATCTGGAGGGTTACTGCTTATTAGTAACATCTACATGTACATATTTTGTCTCTATGTAGAGCGTTACTACAAAGGGCCACTCCCAAAACCTCGCTCATTCAAGAGATTCGCTCTATGGAACTTGGTCAGTGACAGTCCTGGTTCTGCCTGAGTGGACGCGTTACAGTGTTGCTCTTTGGATATGGGTGGAACAGACCCCTGCGGGTTGTATGAAGTGGACATTGTTCCATAATGAATTGTCCAATTGGGACTATGAGCTTACAAGCTTGCCAACCTGCTGCTCTAGGCATTGTGGATGTGTACAGATGTTGAGTGAGATGGGGCTGCGCACTCTTATGGAAAGGGACATTTTTGTTTCTTATACATTATATGAGGAGAGCAAGGTGATCTAATGCATAAATCCCCCCCCCCCCCCCCTTTGCTATAGGTTATGGAGATAGTGTGTTTTGGTAAACCCTAACATGGAAGGCAAAATACCCAGAGATATCTACATCAGGATCAGAGGGTGTTGTTCTTGGATCCTGAAGGTCCTGATAAATGCCGGAGTGACCCCTTACTGTGGGCACAGTTACATCTGCAAAAACATGTTGACACCTTTGCAGTAAGGAGGGGTGAAGGGATCCTAATCTTCTCCTGTCAACACCATCCTTTACATTTTTAGCCCTAGCCGGGTGGCCCAGGAGTTAAATTGAAATCAGGGACACATCCGAGCCAGTTTTAACCTTCAGTGACTGCACTTTTCTTTGGTGGTCCCACAACTGTATGTTTTGTATTGTTTCCCCCTACCCCTTGCTCCACCCTGGCGTTGGTCTGCGCAGGGGTTTCACTTAGCAAGCCGAATGACGATGCATGTCACAATTTTGTGAGTGAGGGCAGTTTCTTCTCACGGAGCACGTGCCACCACCAGTATACACTTTTCTACCTCTTTTATGTGTAAGAGTCATTGACAGGGGAGGTCGGGGTAGGAAGGTAACCTCTCCCCCCTTCTTGTTGTGAGCAGGAGAGCAACATGCAAAGACCAACTGTGACCTACACCTACTCATGTGACTTATTAAACAGCCTTCAGGCACCAAGTGGTTAGGACAAGATAATGCCAACTTTCAAAAGAAATAGAAACAATTGATGGACGGAACGCTGAACAATGCAAATAATCACCCCCAGTCACAAGGATCTGGGTTTAATGCATCATTCTTTTGCTCACCACACCACCCCAGTTTGAACCCAGCCATATGCAAATCAATCTAGACCCTGGTACTTGTGGGAACAGTCTAGCCCAAACTGCCAAGCCAGGTCCTCTCTGGGCCAGAAACAGGCATCCTAGGACCTGTTCAGTGTGCCTGACAGCCTGCCTCCAATACATGTCTGGGATGAATGACAGCTACACTTTGTGCATTCCCTCTAGACAGTCACAAACACGGGAAGATGAGGCTCATCGGCATTCTGAGTACTCATCTGCATTTTGATAGCCTTCCTGGACAGGAAGGGGGAGAGGTGGCTCACACTTACATCTGACAAGGCTGTGTCCTGTCCTTACACAAAGCATTGATTTAACTCCAGGGTTTGACGGGCAGACAGGACAGGGCTGAAAGTGATCGTTGTGCACTTCAGAGAGTTCTTTTGAGGTCACCCCTTACATTAAAGGTACTTTTGGGTATAAGTACTGGGCTCTGGCCCATAAGGCTCTTTTGGACCTGTAACCAGACATTGCTGGCTGTGAACAATGCCAAACAGGACTGCTTTGCTGCCAGGAGGAAAGACACACTGCTAATTGTTTTTCTTTGTTGGCCTGTCACTTCATGGTTGCTGAGCTGCAGAAGGAACTGCCACTTTGCTACCTGCCTTGTGTTGCTTGCCTGCTGCTTGCTACCTCTTTGCTGAGCTAAACTACAAGTGTTCTGCAAGGACTTGTTGACTTCCCCCCGGTTAATTCAATCTCAGGTTTATCAATGACTTCACATGTTTACCATTGCCATGGGGCTCTGCCACTTGTGAGTCCAGTAGTTGTAATGTTGATAACGATTGGAGTGTGCATTATTGGTAGCACACCTTAAAAAGAGACTGATTGCTCCACTTATGAGTGATGGAGTGTTCTAGGGCTCATTTACTATTCCCTTGCACCACGATACCTCACTTTTAATATTGGAAAAAGTGATGTACCAGTGACGCAAGGGGTTTGTAAATAAGCCCACTGTTTCAAACACAGATGCCACAGCCATGAGGAAAGCACGACCAGTTGTAACATATATCAAATGTGCCAATTGAGTGTGAGCCAGTTTGACCATGTTTAAAGGAGGGCCACAAGCACTTTAACGCTGGTTAGCAGTGATAAAGTGCACACATGGTTTCATGAAACAAAGGGAGTATACAGCTGTGGAGACTAAGATCACAAGAAAGAAGAAGTCAAACTTCACAAGAATGTACAGTTTTTCATGCAAGCAAGCTGATGAACACTTTCTCATCTCAAGAGCCAAGAGGTGACAGAAATAGTCTCTGAACATCATGGATGGGCATTTCTATCATGGACTAAACTGCTTCAGAGCAGCCTAATCCAGCTTCTGTTTTTCACAGACATGTAGTCACAGACATGCGAGGATGTAGGCTTATGGCTAGAGCTGTCGAAGTTGGAGCTGGGGAACCGGTTCGAGCTTTGGTGTCGGATCAGCATCCTGTATTTCTGGGCAAATCACTTAATCGCCCGTGCCTACCAAAAATGAATGTGTCCTTGTGTAACGTAACTGGTGCTCATGTAAAGCGCTCCAATACTTTCAGATCGAGTTTGTGCTATATAAATCTGCAAAAAAAGAACAGAAAAACACACTCAAAACTTAAAGCGCTATAGAAAAAGAAAGCAAACGTCTTCCAGGAATGCTTCTCTGAAAGACTTACAAAACACACAACAATTAAGGCTCTTCTGAGGAGAAGCCCTCCTAGAATAAAGCACTCTTTTTTCGGATGCAGACAGAAACAAACACGGCTAACGACTCTCTCATAACAGTTACACAGATCAGATGCTTAAACCAATCGGGTTTCGAATCACTTTGGGCACACTGTACACCAATCAGCAAATTCACATGATTTGTTCTATCATTTCACCAGATAGCATGATATTCTCATTAGCTACCCTGAGTAAGCAAGGAACTTAGATGATTTTCTGAAGCGACGATGCACAAATCCTCACTCACACCCAATATGCTTTCAAGAAATAAAAAGATATATAAAACTAGAATTTACTCCTGTATAGAAGCCTCCATCAATACCTAGCTACATCAACAAAGAACACATGCATAACATGACATAAATACTACAGCATAACAGAACACAGCTCAGCACATGCCAGCACAGCATACCTTGGGGCATATTTACAAGGACTTTGTGAGAAATTGGCCTGGCATATGCTGGTCACTACTTTTAGTGGCCACCTTGCACCAGTCCAATTTGACTCTTATGGTAGATAGGTTTAAGACAACCTTTTAAAGAAAGCTATCCTAGTGGTAGCTGTGGAGAGCAGCCTTCAGGCTAAGTCTCAGAGGAATGTAAAGCAGCTTGTTTTACCTTCTAATGTCTTGAATTACCAAATGAAAGGACACCACACAATATATATGTATTTATTTCTAGACACACTCTACTAATCTCTTTATGAGATTAGAAGTCAGGAACATATTCAAATATCAACTTTTCACAATAAGTTAAGCGCAAATATGGCTGGGGCCCTAGGGGCGTACCAGACCATATACTAAAAAAGAGGTTTAGGAAAGTTGACTTGCAAAGGGACAGGGCCTAGGGCCTGTAGAATCGCTGGGGCTTCACTAATCCACCCAAGGCAGGTAAGTAAAAGACCCGTGGGAGACGCGTGCAGTGTGAGAACAAAGCCGCGGGTTCCCTATTGATTTCAATGGAGCAAGTTGCGGTTGGATTTTTAAAGTTTAAGGGTACTTCGAGGAAGTCTACAAGCAAGCCACTTACAAGGTAAGTAATTCGAGGGCCAAAACACACTAGGGCACCGGAGTGCACGAACTACCTCACCCAGGGAAGCCGGGTGCATAGGTGTCTTTTGGTGTCGGGTCACGTCGCTGTTTTCTATGGAATGATTTCAGGTGATCAAGGGTGTTTTGACTCTTCGCTCACGAGGTCCAGGAGGTATCGACGATAACCAGCAGCTGGATTCGGAGTGCACCACGATGTCTGCAGCTTACTGAGGTATCGGCAACCAGATTGGAGCCAACAAGCCTTGGCAACAGCAAGTCTTGTGGAAAGTGAATAAAGTCATCAGTGCAAACCAGCAAGGTCTGAGGGACTCACCCAGCAAAGGTGAGTGAGGGCAAACCTGGAGCAACCAGGGGAACCCTTTGGTTTGATAAGAAAGTCTTTGGGGGACCCACAAGCCAATGGGCAATGGATCGCGAAGACGCCTCTTGGGGAAATGCTTTACAGGAGCCCACGGTCACTCGGGATGGGGTAGGCCTCTGATTTTCAGTGCACAACCTGCTGGAGGCTTGGTCCACAAATGTTCCAATGCACAAGTTCGTAGAACGTCGTGAAGGGGTTGCACTTGACAATAGTGCATGGTACCCGGGTATTGCTGTTCCTCGTCACTCGTGGGGTCCACTTGCCACAGCTTTGCAATTGCCGTCAAGAAATCGGGAAATCCACTTCTGGGGCTGCAGGGACTTCGGACTCTAGTAGGAGCGGGAAAGTTTGCGACCGTTGATTAGAGTTTCTGGTGCCTGCCAAACAGGGGAGTCACTCCTTGACTCCAAGGGAGATTCTTCTGTCTTCGAAAGGTAGTGGAACGTCGAAGGGCCAGGATTCTTCTTGTTGAGCGTCGTCCAGGAATATCTGATTTGCAATGGTAAGGTTTCCCTATCTTATATTGAAGGTAGGGTAGGGACTAGCTCTATGACCACTCCTCTGGGAGGGTCAGGGTAGGGGGTGGTTACACCCACTTCCCTTTGTCCAGTTTCATGCCAGAGCAGGGACAGGTAGCCCCTGAACTGGTTTGAGCTGGCATATGCACAGAGGAGCCTACTGCTCCGCCAGTGTAGGACTTCAAAGCACTCAGCCCCAACACACTAAATCCTGTCTGGAAGGTAGTGACACCTCCCCGTGACAGGATGCCTATTGTTGGGCCTCCTCCACTGTGAGTTTCGGTCAGCAGCAGCAGGGCAGCCCAGTGTCTGTCCTGGTGACATCCATTTTGTTATGCCAGGGCCCTTTCAGATTTCTACCGTGTTCCCACAGTAGGTACATGTCGTCCCCTCTAGAAGGGTGGGATCATACTCCCACACCAGTTACTGGTGTGGGGGTATGATTCCAAGTTGTTTGACACCAAACACGACATGGATTGATGCAGTCATTCCAAAGTTAGCATTTACCGGGAGGTTATAATGCACTTAAGAGTATATGGTTTAACAGCATTCACAAACAGCCACAGAGAATAGACTCTGCTAGCTGCAGAGGGGTTCTGCTCATGCAGAGGCACCCCTCACATTGTAAACCAAGCACCCTGCCCTCAGGATTGATAGGGCCTGCCTTGGGGGTGGCTGATAGGTTTATATGTGTGTGTATGGTGAGATATAGGGAACCCATACCTCAGTGAGGAGTGCTAACACTACCTCACCCAGGCTGCAGTAGCAGGCCTGTGGTGTCAGATTGAGTCTGCTTCCCAGGGGTGGAATAATACATGCTTCAGCCCCTGGTAGGCCTGTGAAGTACCTATGCACTTGGTACGTAGGGTACCATATACTAGGGGCTCATAAGGTACCACAGTATCCAATCACTAGTGTATCTAGTATGCACACCAAGTCATTTAGAGAGAACAGAGAGACTGGGGCCCTGATTAGCAGGGAGTCAGCCAGACTATAGCCAGAAACCAGTGTTAACATCAGAAAAAAAGTGGGGGCAACATAAGTGCAGATCCTACTCCCCTACCCAACCCCCCCCCAACGCAGGTACACTAAACTAACCTTGACGAGTTGAGTCTTCGTGTTCTAAGTGGAAATACCTTGAGAGTCCATCTGCATTGGCATGTTGGGTCCCAGGTCTATTCACCTTTCATCTGTTTGAGCCATAGGAGGGGCTTGTAGTCAGTCTGAACTATGAAGTGAGTGCCAAACAAGTATGGCCTCAGCTCCTTCAGGGCCCACACCACAGCAAAGGCCTCCCTCTCTATAGCTGACCAACATTTCTCTCTAGGGGTCAGCCTTCTGCTTATAAGAGCTACTGGCTGGTCTTGACCTTCATCATTCAGTTGAGACAGTACTACTCCCACACCCAGCTCTGAAGCATCTGTTTGGACAATGAACTTCCCGTTGTAGTCTGGACTCTGTACGATGGGGGCAGTGCACATGGCCTGCTTTAGGTCTTCAAATGCCTTCTGACAGCTAGCTGTCCACTGAACCTTTTTTGGCATTTTTTTAGAGGTAAGATCATTTAAGGGGGTCACTATAGATCCATATCCCTTAACAAACCTCCTATAGTACCCAGTCAGGCCTAAAAGGATTCTAACCTGTGTCTGGGTTGTTGGAGCTACCCATTCCATTATGATCTGGATTTTGCTCTGCAAAGGTTGAACCTGGCCTCCACCTACGAGGTGGCCCAGGTACACAACCTGACTCTGCCCTATCTGGCACTTAGTGGCCTTGATAGTGAGGCCTGCTTTTTGCAGGGCCTCCAAATCATTTCTGAGGTGGACCAGGTGATCCTGACAGGTGGAACTAAAGACAACAATATCATCTAGATAAGCTGAGCAATAAGTTTCCTTACCGGTCAGAACTTCATTCACCAACCTCTGAAAAGTGGCAGGTGCATTTTTCAAACCAAAGCGAATCACCACAAAGTGATAGTGCCCACCAGGGGTTGAAAATGCTGTTTTGGCCTTGGCATCATCAGCTAACTTGATTTGCCAGTAGCCAGCTGTTAGGTCATATGTACTCAGATATTTGGCTGAGGCCAAAGTATCAATGAGCTCATCTGCCCTGGGAATTGGATAGGCATCAGTCCTGGTGACTGCATTGAGGTCTCTTTAATCAACACAAAACCTCATTTCTTTCTTACCACCCTGGGTATGAGGTTTTGGCATAAGGACTACTGGACTAGCCCAAGGGCTATCTGAAGGCTCAATCACACCTAGTTCCAAGATTTTCTGGACTTCAGTCCTGATACAGTCCCTGACATGGTCAGGTTGCCTGTAGATTTTACTCTTGACAGGCAGACTGTCTCCAGTGTCCTCCTCATGGGTGCACCAGGAAGTCTGACTAGGGGTCAGGCTAAACATATGTCTGAACTGTTGCAGCACTTGTCTGAATTCATTTTGCTGATGGTCAGTGAGGCTGCTTGCCAAAGAAACACCTTCTACTGACCGATCATCAGGGTTCTGTGAGAGCAGGTCAGGGAGAGGGTCACTCTCCTCCTCCTGTTCCTCATCAGTTGCCATGAGCAAGCCCATTTCAGCCCTGTCAACATATGGCTTTAATCTGTTGACATGGAGCACCCTAAGGGGGCTCCTGGGAGTTACAAGGTTCACCAAGTAGGTGACTTCTCCCTTTTGCTCAACAATGGTATGGGGGCCACTCCACTTGTCTTGGAAAGCTGCTGGGGCCACAGGCTCCAGCACCCACACTTTCTGTCCTGGCTGATAAACAGTCAGTACAGTCTTTTGGTCATGCCAAGCTTTTTGTAGTTCTTGGCTTGCCTCCAGGTTTTTGGTTGCCTTCTTCATGTACTCAGCCATCCGGGAGCGTAGACCAAGTAGATAGTCCATCACATCCTGTTTGAGAGGTTTGAGAGGTAACTCTCAGCCCTCCTTCACCAAACATAATGGACCTCTGACAGGGTGCCCAAACAGAAGTTCAAAAGGGCTGTAGCCAACCCCCTTCTGTGGGACCTCCCTGTATGCAAACAGAAGGCAGGGAAGTTAAAGGTCCCATTTTCGCCTAAGCTTTTCTGGGAGGCCTTTAATCATTCCCTTTAGGGTTTTGTTGAACCTTTCAACTAACCCATTGCATTGTGGGTGATAGGGAGTAGTGAACTTGTAGTTTGCACCACACTCCTTCCACATTGCTTTTAGATACCCTGACATGAAGTTGGTACCTCTGTCAGATATAACCTCCTTAGGGAAACCCACTCTGGAGAAGACTCCAATGAGGGCTCTTGCCACCAAAGGGGCTGTGGTGGTCCCGAGGGGAATTGCTTCTGGGTACCTGGTGGCATGATCCACTATCACCAGGATAAACCTGTGCCCATGATGCTATTGGAGGGTTAAGGGGACCAACAATGTAAATCCCTACCCTTTCAAAGGGAACCCCCACCACAGGTAGTGGTATCAGGGGGGCCTTTGTTGTGCCACCTGACTTGCCACTGGCTTGGCAAGTGACACAGGAGCGACAAAACTCCCTTGTGTCCTCTGACATGTGTGGCCAATGGAAATGTGGGACAAGCCTGTCCCAGGTCTTGTTTTGGCCCAAGTGTCCTGCTAATGGGATGTCATATGCTAGGGTCAAGAGGAACCCCCTAAACTTCTGAGGTATTACCAACCTCCTGGTGGCTCCAGGGGTAGGATCTCTAGCCTCAGAATATAGGACTTCCTCATCCCAATAAACTTTATGGGACCCACTAGCACTCCCAGCAGCCTCAGCAGCAGCCTGCTGTTTGAGGGGGTTCAAGAGAGGGACAGCACTGTTGCTCCTTACTCAGATCTTCCCTGGAAGGTCCCCCTGCCCCCAAGAACTCAACCTGATCAGGCTCAAGTCCCTCAGGGGCAGTTCCTTCTTCAGGATCTGCTTCTCCTCCCTCTCATGAGGGGCATCTGAGATCTGAGACAGAGAGGAAGGCACTGCCTTAACCCTACTGCTCCTCCTCTTGGGTAGCATCTGGTCCATAGTTTCAGGATCCAGAGCTGGTTCAGCTTTATGCATTTTGGCCTGTGACCTGGTCACAGCAAATACCTCTGCAGGTATGCCCAACATCTCAGCATGAGTCCATAACTTCACTTCAGACCAGGCTGAAGTCTATAGATCATTGCCCAATAGACATTCGACAGGGAGGTCTGCACTGACTACTACTTTCTTGAGGCCAGTTACCCCTCCCCAGGAGAAATTCACAACTGCCATACTATGGTTGGTCCTGACATTGCTTGCATTGGTAACCTGGTACATTTCACCCAGGATGATCTGTGCAGGGTCCACCAGATCCTCTGCCACCATGGTGACACTAGCACCTGTGTACCTGAATGCCAAAGCCTGTTTACCATTAATTACAGGCTGCTGTTTGTATTTGCCCAGATTACTTGGGCTCACTAGGAAGGACATATCAATGTCTCCCTCACAAAACAGCAATGCCTGAGTGGGTACTCTGACTAGGCCAGAGTCCACATCAGAACCCAGGGTCAACCCTACTACACCCTTATTCTGATTACCACCTCCACCAGTAGCTGCACTAGGGGGAACAGTTGCCTTAGGGGCAGGAGTGGTGGTGGTTTGGTCTTTGGACTTGTTACAATCAGAAGTCCAGTGCCCTTTCTATTTACAGAATTTGCACCAGGGCTTCTTTTGGCCTTTTCCCTTTGCAGACTGTGAATCCCCACCAGATGCAGATTTTTTGGGCCCTTGTGAAGACTTCTGGTCTTTTGACTTATCGCCACCTTTCTCAGAGCCTTTAGGATCCTGCTTCTTAGTGTCACCCCCTTGGTTCTGGGTTTTCTGCCTCACCCTGGTTCTGATCCATTTGTCTGCCTTCTTTCTCAATCCTTGGGTAGAGTTCAGATCAGAGTCCACCAGGTACTGATGCAACAACTGGTTTTGGCAATTATTAAGGATCTGTTCTCTCATCATAAGATTATACAATCCCTTAAAATTCAGTAACTCTACTATCAACCAGCCAACCCTCCAGAGCCTTGGCTGCATAACCTACAAAGTCTGTCCAGTCCTGATTCTGTGCTTTCTGGGTGTCTCTGAACTTCACCCTGTACTGCTCAGTGGTTAAGCCAAACCTATCTATTAATGCACTTTTCAGGACTTCATAGTCATCAGCATCCTCTTCTCTAACAGTGAGGAGTTTATCTCTACCTTTATCTGAAAAGGAGAGCCACAAGATTGCTGCCCACTGTTTCTGGGGGACCTGTTGTACTCCACAGGCCCTCTCCATAGCAGTTATCCCTTCGTGGATATCATCCCCACTATGATAGGGAGGAACAACCTTGGACAGGTTCCTATGATCTGGGATATAATCTCTGACTCTGGGGACACGGTTGCTGCCACCAGGGGGTTCTAACCCTTCTTTTCTAGAAGCTCTCCGGAGCTCAAAGGCTTCTTTATCTAATGCCAACTGCGTGGCCTTAAGGGCAAACCTTGCTTCCTCATACTGCAGCAGCTTGTACATTCTTTCAGTGCAGGTTTCTCTTCTGTTAAAGTATGAGTTTCTCTGATGGACAGATTCTCTTCCAGAGTGATATGAGTGGTCAGATTCCCTTGAAGGGGACCTAACCCTCTCTTCTACTCTGTCAGTTCTCTTATGGAGAATTCCTCTGTCCTGTTCAGATCCTTCCTGGATCTGGCCCTTCAATTACAGATTCCTGGTCATCTTGATTTTCATCATCAGACCCAAATACTGTAATTGACCCACTCCCTGATTCAGATCTGTTAGCTCCTAGAGCCAACCTCAGATCATCTGCTGTAAGCAGATCTATCAGGCCTAGTGTGGAGGGACTCTGTCCTAGCTTCAGGTGTCTTGCAACACACATGGTCTTCAGGTCAAAGAAGGTCATGTCCTTGTACTGAGGCTGCGTGGACCCATTGGTTCCAATCCTTAAAGACATTCTAGTGTTGTGCAGTGTTGTACTACCTACACTAGTTTGTGGCCTACTGATCCTAGCTTGAGCTGTAGCAAGGGTGTGCTATACACACAATATGATGGACAGAATGTTGCACAATGGCAAAACATTCACCCCCAGTCACAGATCTGGGTTTAATCCATCATTATTTTGCTCACCACGCCACGCCAGTTCAGACATGGCCATATGCAAATCAGTCTTGACCCTGTGCCTCATGGGGACAGTCCAGCCCGAACTGCCAAGCCATGTCTTCCCTGGACCGGAATCAAGCATCCTAGGACCGGTTTCGGGGTTTCACCCCTCTTCAGCCAGGATAGCTTGACTTCAGTGGTGTAGTGAGCACTGGACCCATGTCTGGGCATACCCTTCCCACATAGGGTGAACAGCAAAACACACAAGATGATGGACGGAATGTTGCACAATGGCAAAACATTCACCCCCAGTCACAGATCTGGGTTTAATCCATCGTTATTTTGCTCACCACGCCACCCCAGTTCAAACATGGCCATATGCAAATCAGTTTTGACCCTGTGCCTCATGGGAACAGTCCAGTCCAAACTGCCAAGCCATGTTTTCCCTGGACCGAAATCAAGCATCCTAGGACCGGTTTCGGGGTTTCACCCCTCTTCCACCAGGATAGCTTGACTCCAGTGGCGTAATGAGCACGGGACCCACGTCTGGGCATACCCTTCCCACATAGGGTGAACAGCAAAACACACAAGATGATGGACGGAATGTTGCACAATGACAAAACATTCACCCCCAGTCACAGATCTGGGTTTAATCCATCATTATTTTGCTCACCACGCCACCCCAGTTCAGACATGGCCATATGCAAATCAGTCTTGACCCTGTGCCTCATGGGAACAGTCCAGCCCGAACTGCCAAGCCATGTCTTCCCTGGACCGGAATCAAGCAAGAGTGTGCTATCCCTTTACAAACAGCTCTAAGTTCAGTAGAACTTATTGATACTAAGCTTGACTTTTATATGTACCTTGAGTACCTTTAGTGGTTTTCAGTTAGTAATTCAAATAGAGATTTTCTGGTAAAACAATGGCAAGCTGGAATCCCACACGCTGCCCACCAATGTGAGAAGTTGGTCTGGCATATGCTGGTCACTAGTTATAGTGGCCACCTTGCACCAGTCCAATTCGACTCTTATGGTAGATAGGTTTAAGACAACCTTTTAAAGAAAGCTATCCTAGTGGTAGCTGTGGAGAGCAGCCTTCAGGCTAAGTCTCAGAGGAATGTAAAGCAGCTTGTTTTACCTTATAATCTCTTGAAGTACCAAATGAAAGGACACCACACCGGTATATATATCAAATATATATGTATTTATTTCTAGACACATTCTACTAATCTCTTTATGAGATTAGAAGTCAGGAACACATTCAAATATCAACGTTTTACAATAAGTTAAGCACAAATATGGCTGGGGCCCTAGGGGCGTACCAGACCATATACTAAAAAAGAGGTTTAGGAAAGTCGACTTGCAAGGGGACAGGACCTAGGGCCTGTAGAATTGCTGGGGCTTCACTAATCCACCCAAGGCAGGTAAGTAAAAGACCCACGGGAGACGCGTGCAGTGTGAAAACACAGCCACGGGTTCCCTATTGATTTCAATGGAGCAAGTTGCGGTTGGATTTTTTAAGTTTAAGGGTACTTCGAGGTAGTCTACAAGCAAGCAACTTACAAGGTAAGTAATTCGAGGGCCAACACACACTAGGGCACCGGAGTGCACGAGTTACCTCACCCAGGGAAGCCGGGTGCAGAGGTGTCTTTTGGTGTCGGGTCACGTCACTGTTTTCTATGGAAGCCAAAGAAGATTTGCTGCTTGCGAAGACTGAAGAAGTGTCCGGTGGAATCCAAGGCTGGATTCAAGATGAAGATGACCTGAAATCAGAAGGGACAGTGTTCACAGTCACTTGCCAGTGACCCGGGTCCAGGAAGATGGGGGGCCATGGAAGTCGGGTGATTTCAGGTGATCAATGGTGTTTTGACTTTTCGCTCACGATGTCCAGGAGGTATCGACGATAACCAGCAGCTGGATTCGGAGTGTCCCACAATGTCTGCAGCTTACTGAGGTATCGTCAACTGGATTAGAGCCAACAAGCCTTGGCAACAGCAAGTCCTGTGGAAAGTGAATAAAGTCAGCGGTACAGACCAGCAAGGTCTGAGGGACTCACCCAGCAAAGGTGAGTGAGGGCAAGCCTGGAGCAACTAGGTGAACCCTTTGGTTTGATAAGAAAGTCTTCGAGGGACCCACAAGCCAATGGGCAAGAGATCGCAAAGACGCCGCCTGAGGAAATGCTTTACAGGAGCCCACGGTCACTCAGGACGGGGTAGGCCTCTGATTTTCAGCGCACAACCTGCTGGAGGCTTGGGCCACAAATGGTCCAATGCCCAAGTTCGTAGAACATCGTGAAGGGGTTGCACTTGACAATAGTGCACGGTACCCGGGTATTGCTGTTCCTCGTCACTCCTGGGGTCCACTCGCCACAGCTTTGCTGGGAACTCACAATGGCCATCAAGAAATCAGGAAATCCACTTTTGGGGCTGCAGGGACTTTGGACTCCAGCGGGAGCGGGAACGTTTGCAACTGTTGATTAGAATTTCTGGTGCTTGCCAAGCAGGGGAGTCACTCCTTGACTCCAAGGTAGATTCTTCTGTCTTCCAAAGGTAGTGGAACGTCGAAGGGCCAGGATTCTTCTTGTAGAGGGTCATCCAGGGATATCTGATTTGCAATGGCAAGGTTTCCCTATCTTATACTGAAGGTAGGGGAGGGACTAGCTCTATGACCACTCTTCTGGGAGGGTCAGTGTAGGGGGTGGTTACACCCACTTCCCTTTGTCCAGTTTCGTGCCAGAGCAGGGACAGGTAGCCCCTGAACCGGTTTGAGGTGGCATATGCACAGAGGAGCCTACTTCTCCCCCAGTGTAGGACTTGAAAGCACTCTAAAAGTGCACCCACCCAGCCCCAATAAAGTAAACCCTGTCTGGAAGGTAGTGACACCTCCCTGTGACAGGATGCCTATTGTTGGGCATCCTCCACTGCGAGTTTCGGTCAGCAGCAGGAGGGCAGCCCAGTGTCTGTGCTGGTGGCATCCATTTTGTGATGCCAGGGCTCTTTCAGATTTCTACCGTGTTACCACAGTAGGTACATGTCGTCCCCTCTAGACGGGTGGGATCATACTCCCACACCAGTTAATTGTGTGGGGTTATGATTCCAAGTTGTTTGACACTAAACACAACATGTTTTGATGCAGTCATTCCAAAGTTAGCTTTTACCGGGAGGTTATAATGCACTTAAGAGTATATGGTTTAACCGCATTCACAAACAGCCACAGAGAATAGACTCTGCCAGCTGCAGAGGGATCCTGCTCATGCAGAGGCAGTCCTCACATTGTAAACCAAGCACCTTGCCCTCAGGATTTATAGGGCCTGCCTTAGGGGTGACTGATAAGTTTATATGTGTGCGTATGGTGAGATAGAGGGAACCTATACCTCAGTGAGGAGTGCTAACACTACCTCACCTAGGCTGCAGTAGCAGGCCTGTGGTGTCATATTGAGTCTGCTTCCCAGGGGTGGCATAATACATGCTTCAGCCCCTGGTAGGCTTGTGAAGTACCTATTCCCTTGGTACCTAGGGTACCATATACTAGGGGCTCATAAGGTACCACAGTATCCAATCACTAGTGCATCTAATATGTACACCAAGTCGTTTAGAGAGAACAGAGAGACTGGGGCCCTGATTAGCAGGGAGCCAGCCAGACTATAGCCAGAAACCAGTGTTAACATCAGAAAAAAAGTGGGGGCAACATAAGTGCAGATCCTACTCTCCTACAGACTTAGTGCCACAGAGCCTTACTTTTACTGATGTGCAAGTGGCGCAATGCTCTGCTCCATATTTACAAAGCAGTGCTAATCCACTTTGAGTGGCTTAATGCTGCTTTGAAAATATGGCCCCTTTCATGCAACGCTCTGCGTGAAAGGCACGTGCAATGGGTGTCGCTGTGGGCGTTTCCATGCAACACCCATTGCATTTTGAAGATGCCCCAGATTAGCAAGAATCTGTAAATCTGAGACAGTGCCAAAAACTAAGGCCAGAAAAAAAGAGCAGGCGCTAGAGTGGCACAACAAGGAGAAATACTTTAATTTCTCCTCTTTGTTTGCTCTTGCTATGTGTGCTGCAGAATGCTACTGGATTCAAGATAGCCTGGCTGATGAGGGTTATGAACCCGAAACCGGTCCCAGGATGCTTGTTTCCGGTCCAGGGAATTAGCAAAACAAGCTTGGGTTTTGACTCGATGGCAGCAAGGCCAAGTCATATAAACTGAACAAAACAAAGAGAGTGCCAATGCTGCACTGAAATTTCAAGAAAAGTTTTTAAACATGAACTGAATTAAACACGTCCATTTCTGCCCATTTTTTTGGTTGATTTTAATCAAAAATATTTTTATGCAAATTTTCTTATTATTTTGCACGGTTATATTGAAGTGATTAAAGCATTAAATAATCAACGAACAACAAATTATTACAAATATTTACACTACATTAACACATATAAATGACATCACCACTAGCGTACCTCAATCACTCAAACAACAACAACACTCAAAAATACACAGAAATGCTAACTAAACACCATAAAACAGACAATTTACAATTGTATGTACAAAATACATCAGGCCATCAGCAACTAACACTTGCAGTACTTCTAAACGTTTATTTTTTAGTTGTTTTAGCAGATGATTGGCCAAAGGCGAAGATAGGTCAAAATAGGTCTACGCGTTTCGAATCCCTTCACCGGGGACTCTCATCAGGACCAATACTCTCTAGAGCTTGAAAGTACGCTACCCAGGCTTTCAATGTGAAACGAAATTAACGTCCAACGAAAACAATTTGTTGGGACAGACGGTATCTCATAGGTGCATGTGTATCCTTACTCCTCTTGGTCGAAGTTGGCTATGTTTCCGTGCAGAAAATGGCGTGGAAATTGAATCGCCAGCTCTTTGTCCGGTTAATCCAACGCCAACATAGCCATCGCGCACCGTGCTCACAGCGCCGAAGACAGGGAAGAAATGGCTTGGCAGTTCGGGCTAGACTGTTCCCATGAGGCACAGGGTCCGACGGATTTGCATATGGCCATGTCTGAACTGGGGTGGTGGAGTGAGCTAAAGAATGATGATGGATTAAACCCAGATCAGTTGACTGGGGGTGAGTGTTTGATTTGCTCAAATGCTCTGTCCATTATCCCCTTTGGTATCGCTTTGTTCACCCTAAGTTGACAGGGTATGCCAAGACGTGGGTCCCGTGCTCACTTTGACACTGGATTCAAGATACCCTGGCTGATGAGGGTTATGAACCCAAAACCAGTCCCAGGATGCTTGTTTCCGGTCCAGGTAAGACATGGCTTGGCAGTTCGGGCTGGAATGTTCCCATGAGCACAGGGTCAGACTGATTTGCATATGGCCATGTCTGAACTGGGGTGGTGGAGTGAGCTAAAGAATGATGATGGATTAAACCCAGATCAGTTGACTGGGGGTGAGTGTTTGATTTGCTCAAATGCTCCATCCATTATCCCCTTTGGTATCGCACAAATAGAAGTAGCAAATCACCATTATTATTATATGTGCTGAAAGGTTTGCCTTCCTGCACAAAGACATTCATCCCTACAATGCAGGCACCCTTTTAAAATGGCACAAGGGTGTCTGCGCTGGTGCTAGGCAGCTATTTTTAGCGCCGGCGTAAGGGAAAACAGAGGTGTGCACTGTATTCTTGTGAATACAGCACATCCTTGTGATTTGGAAATGACAGCGTGGTGCTGCAAAATTGCTCATAGAGCTGTGCTGCACCATTTCCTAGTTAATATACCCCCTTGAGTTTTCAATAGTGTTCTTTAAACAAATGTAAGATGGCCTGTCCATTGTTCAGAGTTAGAAATGGACTACCTGCTTCTAATCATAATTTTCTAAATATTACTGTTGCCCCACCTCAGATTTCAGTTGCAAGGGTCCTTGGAACTGATCTGCGATCTAGGGATCCAAGCAGGAATATTTTACAGCTCCGTCAGTAAGTAGTAGTTTTTTTTTCACCTCCTCTGTATATTTTAAGGTACTAATTCTTCTTGAAAAAAACATGAATAATGTTACTATCCATACCATGTTACAAATGCACAATTGTATTTGGACCCCACCAATCCTTAACACGCGCCAGGTCCTTCATTTACGGGGATTTGGCATAGGGCAGCACATCAAAGCTTCTTTCTGAGCTGCCCTATGCCAATGTGAAAGAGCAGGAATGGACACTATTTATGAAATATGGTGCATTCCTGTCCTTTCCCCCTGCGCAGGCGCCCAATTTGCTGCCTAGTGCCAATGCAGACAGCCTTGCACCATGGTGCAAGGGTGTCTGCATTGCATGCAAAATCCAGAGAGGCATTTTCCTCTTTCTATGTGTGCAGCACACATGGAAAGAGGAAAAAATTAGGAGAAATAAAATATATTTCTCCTTGTTACGCCTGCTCTGGGGAGGCGTAAGGTTTTGGTGCTGCCCCATGTTTACATCATTAAGTAAATCTGGGTCAGCATCAAAATCCATGGGTGTTGAGTGTGAAAACCTCTTCCTGGAGCAGAGTAAGGCAAATCAGGGACTTGCGCTGCTTTGTCTCACTCCATATCTATGAGGCCAAGCAAAGCGGATTTATATCTATGAGGCCAAGCAAAACGGATTTGTGTGGCCTCATAGATATGCTTGAGAGGCTTGTGTCCCCGAAGCATCAAAAAAAGTGACGCTCCTGCGGCGCAAGCCTCTCATAAATGAGGCTACAGGGAGTCAGATTGCACTATACCGTTCGTTTCAGTGTATATTTAGCAGTAATAGTAATTTACTTTATACTTAAGTTCCACTAGGTGGTGCTCATTGTCCATAAATGATGTGAACTCGTCCTTTTTCCACACCAAGGCTATATAATATGTTGAGTGAGAGGTAATTGGTAGCTTCTCAGCAACCTTCTTCCAGGAATTTAGAATAGCAAAAATGGACTAAAATGCGAATACAGATTTTCGTAGAATAACACACCCACAGTTTGTTTTAAAGGCTGCTTTAAGAGGCAGTCTGCTGCGTACTCGCACAGCACAGCACAGCACAGTAAGTACATGAATCCTCAGGTTCAGAAGGGCAGCTTCTCCTTCATATGGCCTCTTTGTAGTCCCCTTGTGGAGCGCATAAACCTTCCCCACCAACACTTGTTGGCAAGGCTATTTTCTGCTCTTAAATATATAAATTCAGACAGAGCGATAAGCCCATATATGGAATTAGCAGAGTTCTGGATAAGGTTATCGTGAAAACCACATAGACATATCTATACTACTATATAATAGGAGTGCAAAAGAACTGACACATCTTTTTGGAAATGTAAGGTACAATAGTCTGGAGGGCTATGCTAAAACAATTGCAGATACTATTATTAAATCGCGTTATCTAAGGGGCTTATTTATGAGAGCTCTGCGCCACCGTTGAATAACATAAAGTGGTACATGCGTGGCACAGGGCTCTCATAAAAATGTATGAAGCCACGCAAAGCCACCGTGCATGGCTTTGAGTGGCCTCCTAAATTATGAGTACCGTGATGCGTCGCCTTACTCTGCGCCAAGGAAGCATTCCATGGGAGTTGCAGTGGGTTTCCCCACGCAACACCAATAAAATGTGATGCTGCCCCAGATTTACATAATGATGTAAACCTGGAGAAGCGCCAAATCTGTACGCCTAGCAATGTGAGGTGTAACAAGGAGAAATATGTTTACCACCACTCTTTCCATTAGTGCTGTATATATATGTATATATATGTGTGTGTGTGTGTGTGTGTGTATATGTATATATATATATATATATATATATTTACCATTCCTGACCAGTGCTAAAGTACACGTGCTTTTTCCCTAAAACAATGAAGCATTGGCTTCTCCATAATTGCCATATTTAATTTGCCTATAGGTCCCAAGTAAAGTGCACTACATGTACCTAGGGCATATAAATTAAATGCTACCAGTGGGCCTGCAGCACTTTTTGTGCCACCTACCCAAGAAGCCCTGCTTTGAGAGGCCTCATCAATTATGAGTAAGTTGGCGCAGCGCAAATGACGGCATCACCTTACTCTGCCCCCAGAAGGCATTCCATGGGAGTTGTAAGTTGTGGTGGATTTTCACAGACAGCACCAACAGAATTTGGCACTGCCCCAGATTTACATAGTGATGGAATATATATATATATATATATATATATTTATGTTTGTGTATATATATATATATATATATATATATATATATATAATATATATATATAGGCCCAATTTTTGGCATGCAGCCCTTTTTGTGAAACCCACTCAAGAAACCCTTTAAACTTGCCCCAGGCCTGCCATCGCAGAGCCTCTGTGAGCAGTATTAAACTGCCACTTCGACCTGGCAAGTTAACCCTCATACCTGGCCCAAGGCTTTCTTTTTAATACATATAAGTCATCCCTAAGGCAGGTCCTGGACATCCCCAAGGGCAGGGTGCAGAGTATTTAAAAGGTTTGACACATACGTTTATGTTTTGCATGTCCAGGTAACGAAAAACTCCTCCATTCATTTTCACAACTTCCAGCCTATCCTGTCCATAGCTTAACATAAACATAACATAACACGTGTATTTGTAAAGCGCACATATCACCCATGGGTCTCAAGGCGCTGAATAACAGATGTTTATTGTTACCCAATTCCATGATAACACTAGCACTGCCTTATTGCACCTAATAATTGTAATTCCCAAGTGGAACAAGATAGAAATTTTGAGTTTGGTATCTCTGGACTCACAATTTGAAATCACAACTCATGGTGAAATCAAATTTTAAATTGTAAGCCTGTAAATGCCACTTTTAGAAAGTTGGCAATTGACCATTCTGTGCCTCTGCCTGTCTCTGAATAAGCGTCTAAGGAGGGTAACACCTGGGCTTTGTCCATTTTCTCTAGACAGTCACTCACAAAAGGAGCTGAGGTGACATTCACATCCTGATGGCCCATCACCAGGCTGATGGGCCTTTCCAGGCTAGATGGAGGGAGGGAGGAGCTGACATTTGCCCGCCCCCACACAATTTGCTTCATACTCCCCTGTAGTAAGTCGAAAGCAAGGGCATGAAGGACAGGGACCTTGTGGACTTCAAAGGACTCTCTTTGAAGTCTCCCCTACTTCAGAAGCATATCTGGGTATAAGTACCGGACCCCTGGCACCATCCACTCATTACAATCTGGACCTAAGGACACTCTACCGGGAAGAACTATGACACACTACAGGAACTTACAAATTTGATAGCCTTACGAAAGAACAGAGAGCAGTCCCACAAGATCTTCTTAGAGACCCCACTATAGTTACCAAACCCTCCGGCAAAGGTGGTAATGAGGTGGCTTTGAATGTCACTGAATAAGATTGAGACCTTAAGACAACTTAGAGATTCCAGTTGTTGTGAGATAATTGGTTGGGCAACATATAGAAGGTCCATTTGCACATGTCATGATCTCTTATGGGACTGGCATTCCAATGATTTGTTGGATATTGATAAATACAGATTTCTAAAAGTTGAAAATCCTACAACACCATGTTCCTACCTGCTCCTCAAAGTTCATATTGATGCCATTAGACCACCAAGGAGGGCAACAGTGTCATTAAATGGGAAACTCCTAGAAAACACTTCCATTTATCTCAAGCATTTTTATCTCCCTACGTAAAGGTTCTAAGATCGTTCTGCAAAGACAGCACTGAATCCTTACACAGAATTGAAGACATCAAACGGGAGGACTCTAGATATTAGTCTGTTCACTCAAGATGTTTGTTCATTGTATAGGTGCATTGAGCAGAGACTGGGAGCAGATTCATGCATGCATTTCTTTTGGGACAGGCCCATTTAGCTGTTAGATCATATCACCATGCTTAAACACATAATGCACTTCTGCTTGGAACAAAACATCTTTTTATTTGAACAAACTCTATACTGCCACTGCTCTAGGTTGCCATGGGCTCCTGCTTTGCCCCCAGCTTCACAAACTTGTACTTTGGCTTGTGGGAGTAGCAGGTGGCCTGGACAGACATCAACAAACAATACAAAAACCATATCCTCATTGGGATAAGGTACACTGATGACCTTTTGCTCATCTGGGAAGGAGACATCAAAACTGCTGAGGAGTTCATAAATATACTAAAAACGAATGATCTAAATATGAAATTTACTAATAAGATAAGTACAAATCACAGCAGCTTTTTAGATATATCTGTTGACACTGAAGGCAACACATTGAGAACATCATTACCCAGAAGAGAAACTGCTGGTAACAGCATTCTTCATGCGTGTAGCTATCATACCAACTCACTTAAATGGAACATCCCCTATGGGGAGAACCTAAGAACACGCCACAACTTTAGTACTGAAAAAGCATTTAAAAAAGAACAATAGAATATGATTCAACATTATAGAGAATGTGGATGTCCCCACAAAATTCTCAACAAAGGTTTTATTTAAGAAAAATCCTAGAAAATTGAACACCAGCAATTCCACTCCCAAATTCATAACCACTTACAATAGGGGTGCTTACAAGATAAGGAATTGTCTTAAAAAACACACTGGGATCTTATCACAAATGACCCAATCATAGGGAAAGATATAGAGGCTTGGCCTAAAATCACCTGTAGAAAACCCAGATCCATTAGAGATCTGCTTGTCTACAGCTACTCCAACCCAGAGCAAAAACACACATGGCTAGAGGAGCAAAAAGGCTTTTACAAATGCGGCTCATGTAAGGCGTGCAAATAAAGCATGAACCACAAGCAATTTGTACTCTCGTCAGGCAGAACTAAATTGTTCAGTAAATTCATCACTTGCTCATCAGACTTCACAGTATATGCCTTGGACTGTCAAGGCACACTCAAGTACATTGACAGTACCAAGTTTCCTGCCAAGAAGAGGATATTAGAACACCTTTGTGCCGTAAGAAACAATGATCCAACTTCCCTTTAAGTACGACAAGTCACTTTGAAAAAAGGGATTCAAAATGACAATGAATCACATTCTTTTGCATAGACAGGGTCAGCAAACACATCAGAGGAGATGACAGGGAAAGATCTCTAAGGATTCTTAAATCAAGGTACATGATCGAACTCAATACCAAATGGCCAGCTGGCCTGAACAGTGGTGATTAGCTAGCAACACACATTGGACACTAACTCATCTAGGAAATACTCTTTATTTATAACCTTGGTTTCTGAGTATTGATAAGATCTATGTTTTCTTTCTTTTATCTGGGGTGAATACTTCTGCAAGGAGAGGTTTACATTTACACACAAACATACATTTGCTTTAACTATGATCTATGTTTCTTCTGTTACAACTTTATTGTCTTTGCCTAGATAAATTGATTGCTTGTGTATTTCTTCTGTCAAAAAATGCTCTCTGTGGCTTGCATATGGACATGGTCTAGTTTGGTGTGCCAATTGGGTACTTGAGTTCATTGATATTTACAATTTTAGATCATGCATGGTACTGTCCGCGGTATAAGAAATCTGATACTGCCAAATAGGAAGAGGATACATTCTGTCATTTTGAACTACTATGCATTAGATACCTGTCCCTTTATTAGTGTATATTTGATAATATGTGGACACTTGTTCCAGTATTTACATACACATCTGACGTTCCCACGTACTGAGAAGTGTCATACCATGTATTTCTGACAATGCTATGAAATTGGTCATATCATGATGGCACTGATTGCACTTTTTCACTTTTCATTTTTTTGTATTTTTCTCAAAAAATCTTTTTCCTTTTCCTTACTCTTTGCACTCATGGTTATGTTATGATACATGCACCTCTTATTTGAAAATGTGTAACTTCGTGTTTCCTCTGCTCATTTGAGCTCTATTTTTAGCCTATAATATGGAAGGTCTTGTTTTTGAGCCACAAAAAATGCACTAATTTATTAATTCTTACAATGTTTATCAAAAATTGACTGGATAGTGTAGAACTTATGCTTGTTACAAAATTGCAGGGCAAAATTATGTGTAATATTTGAACTGTATTTCTAGAGGAAATTGAGCACACTTGAATGAATGAATTAATGAATGAATAAATGAATGAGAGTTTTTCTAAAGCGCAACGTTCACTCCAAGGAGCATCTAGGCGTTAGCGGCAAAAAAGACATCCAAAGATCTGAAGTGGAGAAGAGCTTAGTTCAGACAACCAAAGTAAGTATTAGATGAGAGATAACACAGTGTGATCTGGGGTGGCGAAAATCCATGTTTTAAAAGTTTTTTTAACATAAGTTCCGTTTGTGTATGTCTCAGCTGAGTGGGTAGGGAATTCCAGGCTTTGGTCCCCAGGACAGCCATTGCCTTACCCCCTCTAGATTTCAAATGGAAAGAGGGGGTTGCTAAAAAGTTCTCCGAAGATGACCGCAGGATGTGTTGGGTGGTATATGTTCTAATTCTAAATCTTAGGTATCCTGGTCCTGTTGCCCTTGTGGTCTTTTAGATGATGGTTAGGAGCTTGAAGATAATCCTTTTATGAATAGGCAGCCAATGAACAGTTCTGAGTGCTGCTGCTGAGCAAGAGTCTTTAGGCCATTTGAGTACCAACCTCGCTGCCGCATTTTGGACAACCTGTAATCTTTTCAGGACCGTCTTTTTAGTTCCTGCTTGCAGGCTATTACAGAAATCCAGATGTGATAAGATTAAGGCTACTGCAACAGTTTTCCTAGCAGGTACTGGCAGAAGATCAAATAATTTTCTGAGGGTGTTTATCATTTGAAAACATATGCCTGCCACAGCAAGGGCTTGCTTGTGAAACGATAGTGTGGGATCAAATTTGGTTCCTAAATTTCCCACAGTATCTACTGTGTTTGGGGGTGGGGCCGAATTTGAGGGCCACCACTGTTTGGGCAAAAAAGAGTTGGATTCTCCAAACAGCATGATTTCTGTTATTGAGCTGTTATATTTGAGATGATTGAGTTTCATCCAATCCATCGCTGCCGTTAGACAGTGGTCAAACTTCTCTTCAGCTGCTGTAGAAATTAAGAATCAGCTGTGTGCCGTCTGCATATGCAATGGATTTGATGTCAAATGTAGCCTTCAAAGTAAGGAGCTGTGTCATATAAAGACTAAAAAGAGTTGGGCTCAGGGATGAACCCTGGGGGACCCCTGATGACAACCGTTTTTCTTTAGATTTGTAACTTCCCAATGTTACTATGTGATCCAGGCCAGTGCCTTGTTTGTGATTCCACTATATGCAAGACTGTCTCTCAAAATGTCCTGAGAGACCGTATCAAACGCTGTTGATAAATCCAAAAGACTCAGTATCACATCCTTACCCTGATCCAAGGCAAACTTTAGGGTCTCAGTACTGTGGAGTAGCGCTGATTCTGTTGAATGGCCAGGTCTGAAACCCGATTGCTTAGGGTGTAGGATGTTAGCTTCTTGCAAGAAATCATTAAGTTGTGTGTTAACTAATTTCTCAGCTATTTTACTCAGACATGGCAACAATTAAATAGGTCTAAGATTGGAGAGAGTGGTAGGGTCAGGAATTTTCTTTTTAGGTCTCGCCTGACCCAGCGCATGCGCTGGTCTGGCGAGACATTTTGTGAGGGCTCCAAAACGTGCTACCAGGCCAGCCTAGAGCTACAGGGCATGTGCGCGGGCACGCGCGTTTCGCTTTACCGAGATTACTTTCACTTTCGCTGCCGCTTTGATGTTTGATCGCGATCACTTTCGCGGCCGCACGGCCGCTTTGATGTTCTCCGTGAGGCTTCAATAGATTGCAGCAGTTAAAACAAGCATTGGCATAGCCAATAGGTCTCGCTTTTGGGACCTTATAAGTGTTTAGTTATGCAACTGTTGCATGGCTAAACACATATAAGGTCCCAAAAGCGAGACCTATTGGTTATGCCAATGCTTGTTTTGGAGTGGCATCACTGCAGAAATGTTCCAATTGTCAGGGTCTCTCGATGGCCTAAAAGTAGAATTAATTATCTGGTTAATGATCGGATTTATAATATCTACCAGTGCATGTAGAATCTTGGTGGGGGGGGCAAGGATTAAAAGGTGAACCTGACTTACAGGAGAGGATGGCTTGCCTGGATTGGTCCACATTAATCTCCTTGAACCAAGTAAATTCGCTTTTAGTACCTGAGATTTGAGTTTCAGAGAACAGGGCATTATGTCCGTGAAATCTTTCTTCAGGTGTATGATTTTGTTTTCAAAGAACTCAGCGATTTGATCACATAGACCCTTTGATGGAGGGATTTCTTGTTCTAGGATTTTTGGGTTTGTGAAAGATTTCACAATATTAAAAATGGTTTTCTGTTTAGCTGCCTTGTTGATTAAATTAGAATAGTGTACCTTCTTTTCCACTCTAATTTGTTGGTGGAATGATCTAAGTGCCATTTTAAAAATCACTTTGAGAAAGGTTTCTGTGAAGCTGAAAGTAACATGCCGGTACTAAGCACGGCAATCAAGAGGCGACCCCCCCAATAGAAATTATATATATCCACTAAAAGAAATTAAAGGTTAAAGTGAAGTTATTGTTACGTGAATATGTCAGGGACAACATTAACTTTTAGAACTAAAAAATGCACAGAAATTTACCAAACAGTTAGAAAATCTAACTATAACTTGTGCCCCTGCCATGACCTGCTTATGAACTAACGTATCACCCATTACATGTTCTATGACATCACTTCTGACATCTCAAATTACATAATTGATGACTTCACTGTTTCAAAAACATCCATTAAAAATGTGTAAAATATGCTTTGGGATTGTCATTCTTGAAAGCTCCATACATATCACACCTTACTGAAACTAGAGAATCAAACCAGAAAAAATAATAGGACAGATGTACGAAATAATTTTTCTGTAGCAAACTCTACAGTGTTCAAAATTAGTGGGTTTGCTACTAGAAAATGGCTTTTTGGTATCCACTAAACCTGTTTTGCGATTTAGTAAATGTTTATCAAAGGTTTACAGAATCTCAAAATGAGTTTAGAAATGAATAGCGGATCACAATTAGGAAGGGGCACTTTTAGGGTGCTCTTTCCAAATTGCAATTTGGTATTAGGTGTCCCTATGGTCACAAGCCATTGAAAAGTTCCAACTACTTAAAGGAGATAGTAACTCAACTGCAAAAGGGAATGGTTTCACTTGGGACTTCTTTCCCTTTGTAAATGTTAAAACAAAGGTTTGCCTGGATGAAAACAGAGGTCCACAGGACCACTGCCAACTCTGAGACAAACTTTAAAAAGAAAAGTAAACTTTTCTTTTTAAACAGAGTCTATTTAAGAAAAAGGGCTGCATTCATTTAAAGACAATTACAGATATGATGTCTGCTGACCGTAAGAGACCACAATACTTGTGATGGCCCACAATCGAAGCAGGGGCAATTTCTTCATTTGGGCGTAGGGGCATTGACCCCCTGCCCAATGTGATCTGACACATATTTTAATTTTAAAGTGTATGATTAGGTGCCTTTCTGCCGAAGTGAAGTCAGGGGTGGAGCTTCATTTATCAGCAGTGACGAGGGATGACAGTGAAGTGGCTTAAAGTTAAGTGCGCATGTCAGGTTGGACTGGTGGCTTGTTCTGACCAGCCTGACATGCGCACCTTGGAGTCAGCGCATGGGTGGGAGGTTCACAGCAGATGCTCTAGCCCAGTGAGGAGCAACTCTAGGCAGCAGAAGAGAGTGGTCCTCTAAATCACACTGGCACTTGCATTAAGTCCCTGTTTTTGCATGGCTCTTGCAGTAGAGGGGAAAGGGTGGCCTGGGTCAGTGTGCTGCCTTCTCATCAGAGGGAAAATTACTTTTTCAGGTTATCTGCCGGCCTGTGCCCCGCTGAAAGAACCAGTGCAGTGCTGTCAGATTTATGGCACTGGAGAGCTTGGGCCCTCATGTGAACCGCATTTGAAGTATTCGTAAATCTCAGGTGCCGATAATGGGCTCTGCGTGCTTTGATCCCCCCTACACAAGTTGTCCATTGTGTGCTGCCTGCAGCCTCACCACTTTGAAATGTTATCATCTGCCACTGACTCGAAATGAGTTACAATTTGCAATCAACCTCATGCATATTCAGTCAGCCACAATTTACACCCTGATACATCTATATTTGAAAGGTATATCTGATTCCAAACCACCCAGAATTGACATTTTGTGAACCAAATTATCAGTACTTAAATCGGTTCACAAAATCAGAACTGTTTTTGCAAATATTCTGTGCGCAATTTGTGACCGATTTTACAAGTCAGTTCTTGGTACATCTGGCCCACCTTGCTGCCATAAAATGACGACATCCCATTGTGCCTCCCTATTACCTTTCAATGGTTTAAATCAAAGCAATGATGTGTTTGAGATCGAAACTACAGGCTGTGGGTTAGTCTGGAAATTCCGATAATCATTCAAATGCCATTTTCCATGAGTTCACTTAGTTAGCGATCAGAATTCTACACAGTTTATGAAAATCTCGCGCAAACTCTCACATGCGCCCATTTATTAACAGTGGCATTGGAGTAAGGGACACTGAAATGTTGCATCGGTGCACTCATGTGGATCGCACTTAACTATCAGAGGGGCATATCAACAAAAACCGGCGATAATTATCGCTCAGCGCTCTTAGCGTGAGGATAATTATCGCCGGCTAGCGTGAATTTTTATCGCTGAGATAGCGTGCTATTAGCAATGCTTATCTCAATAGCGATAAAAATCTACACGCTAACAGGCTAACGTGAGATTATCGCTGGAAACCCAGCGATAATCACACGTTACCTTGTTGATAGGGACAGGCAAACTTAGCCATGATATCCTCCTTCCATAGGATATCATGGCTAAGTCTGAAAATTAGCAGACGTAAAAAAGCAGCGTTAACCGCGGTTAGCGCTGCTTTTTTTGTCTCTAACAGGGTTAGCGACATTCTTGATAATAGGAGAAATGTCGCTTAGCGACATTTCTCCTATTATTTTACTCTGGAACGCCCCCTTTGCATCTCATTAGAGATGCAAGGGGAAGCGTAGAGTAAAAGGGTGCTAACATGCAAATTTGCGTGTTAGCACCCTGTTGTTGATAGGGCGCTAGTTTTATCTCCGCTTTTTTGGCTTTTAAAGCCAAAAAAGCAGAGATAAAGCCCTTGTTGATATGCCCCAGAGTTTGCTAACCAGTTCTGCCTGTTAGTTCGACATTTTTCAGGATGATGCGAACGAGTTTCTGTGTCAGTCTTTGCATTCTTCCAAACATGGAACAGCAAACCTGAAAAGCTGTTACTTCAAGAATACCATTTTAAGCGAAAGAACCGAGTTGCAATTCCACAACCCAACAACTCACAGGATGTCACTGTTGGACCAGTTAAAAATCACTCATGGGGGAGGTGTAGTAAGTGGAAATGACCAGCTTTTAAAAAGATAGGGAAATAGAAAGTGTGGCAGATGAGATACTTGTTGTTCACACTGGAATTGGTAAACAACTTCGCCAGCCTGATGGAAACAGCCGGGAAGCGGTGGCCCTTCTCAGAGAGGTGTGATGGATCTCGAGTCCTGCTGAATAGATTTGCTGTTCCAACCGAGTTTTGCTCCATTTCTCACCAGAAACCGGAACTTTTGGAAGTCAGCTTAATGCTGCATAAATTCAACGTGTGCATGCACAGGAAATAAGTCAGCTTGTAATAGACATTCTAATATTAATCACTTCCAGTAAGAGGGGACAAGAACTCTTCACTAGTCACACTATATGTGCATTGATATTGATTAGTAAGTGTGACTAGATTATTTATCTGGATAGGTGACAACAAAATTAATCAATACATTCTTAACACCGCATGCTGTGGCAGAAGCATCAGCTAAATCCCAGAGAAATGTGTGTCATGTTCAAATAATATCAAACAGCATTCACATTTATAACCAAAAGTAACAAAAACCTCAAACCAATTTAGAACAAGCATTGGCATAGCCAATAGGTCTCGCCTTTGGGACCTTATAAGTGTTTAGCCATGCAACAGTTGATGTTGTTGCACCAAGGATATTGTGCTGCATAACTAAATACTTATGAGGTCCCAAACGCGATTGAGGAGTAGTGGGCGTAACGCAGAGGAACCTGCACAAATGAATACACTCTATTTTATTCAGTGCTGTTGAGGATGTGTTGGCAAAGCGAAGCCGCAATTCAGTAAAACAGGCTCAACCCCAGCTTCGTAGACTTTCAGCATAGTAAACACAGCGGTCCTGCCATATTGAGTGTTTACATGAGAGGCTCCTGAACAAATCCTCTTAGTGCAACCCTTCTAATCAGTGAGTGAGCTTTGCAGGTTAATCTTTCATCAAAAATAATGCCAAGATTGTTACACCGATGCTGTTCATAATTGTACCCCTTCTGCAAACCAGGAGGAACAAACCAAATAATTACTAAAATTCAGAAGTTTGCCTTTGCGATATTAATGACCAAAAATGTTATTTTATTTTGTTCGACCTTACAAAAGAGTTCACTTATCTTTCCACCCTAAGAGGTGCTGGGATCGTTCGCAGAAGCTAACAGTGAACTAACTGCCTCTGAGGTGGACTATGAGAGGAGACTCTAGGGAGCCGTCCACAAGGAGGTCTTTTACTAGAGAAGCCAAAGCAGGTGGGGTTATTGAGCTGCTGTTATTTCTGCCAACCAACGTTTTATTTTTATTTTTAATTCAAACCGGTAACAGTGACGTTCTCTATCAAATCTGAAAACTCACTCCTGTTTATTATTCCCTGTCACATGTGGCCTCTTTCGGTCTTAGCGCTGGCGACAAACACTCGTTTGTCCCGATACACACTCATAAATGGCTTTTGTGACTCGGCCATAAGATCTGGCCGCCTCCCAGCACCTTCCTGTGATGAATATACAGTGCACCGAGCAGATACCTGACCAACACAACGCCCTGGATTCACACACAGGCAAAGCCAACGCCGAATGTGCCGGTGTAGTTAGTATAAAAGGAAGCTAGAGGTGCTGAACATGGTTCTGAATACTTCTAGCTGCTAGAAAACCAAAACTGTATACATTTATTACACAAGATCAGATCATGCGCTGCTATGGTCATAGCACCTCTCTAGCTCATTAAAGTACACTGTGTCCAGTCCTGGACCAGTGCATTCTGGGTGCTGTAGTCTTATTTGGCTCCCAGCGAGATATTTAGGCCAGCGCTCCTGCAATCAATGATTTGTAGGTGAAGAGTTCTGGAGCGAGTAGGTCACACTAAGTACTGTGTCTGGCACAGTGCCTAAAATGGAAGAATAGAAGTGCAGGCACTCTGTATCAGAGTACTTGCTTGTGTACCTGCTTGTTTCTGAGAAGTGCCGGTTCTCTACAATTAAATTACAAGTGTCACGTTTCCCTTGAGAAGTGAATGTACTCTCCTTCTCAAAATAAATAATAAACTGCTCAGCCGAGCGGACTCGGAGGCTCGTGCGCGCTTCTGGAATGTATACACATCGTGTAATGTTCTGAACGCCAATGCTCAGGAGAAGAAAGTTATATGCCAAGTGACAGTCTGCCAATGTGCTGGCGAACAAGAGGGGCACGAGAGAAGAGGATTAAAGTGGCATGACATGGGAAGAATGAATAAAAGGACTGGAGGATGAAAGAACGGGAAAATACGGATTGTGTAGGCAATAAGGGACAGAAAAGAAGGCAAGGATGAAAGAAGAGATATCTAAAAAGAAGGAAGAAAAAAAGCGAGACAGAAAGAGTAAATTGAATGTTGGGAACAATAAAAGGGGAACTGGAGCCATGAAAAACAAGTAGTCCGAGCGTTCAGGAGAGTGACATGAGAGAACAAGCATTGGCGGCGCGCAGCTGCAAAAGTGATGCGGCCGGACGAGAAGGTCGGGGGAGAAAGGAGGGGGGAGTGAGGGGGTAGTGCAAGCAGAGCAAGACTTAATTAGATAAGCATGGCAGATGGCGGCTGCGCACATTCACGCGCACATGCACGCAAGCTTTAGGCCAGGAACGCTTGTGGGTAGGAAAGCCCCTTACTAAAAGTAGAGCAACAGCGCATGCGCTGCTGTAGGCTCGACCTAAAAATGAAGGCATATTTATTAGACAGAATGACACAAAATTATTTAAAAAATAGAGTGGGAAACCCGAGATATGGGTTTTAAAATTGTAAAGCAAAAAGTGCCAAGAAAAAGCAAAGCACCAATCAAAGCCAATGTTTGCGGTAGAGCAAGACATCAGTACAATTGTCATGAAGCAGGGGTCGGGTAAGACTTGCATGTAATATCAGGCAAACGTTTTATTTTGTGACTTTGACATGTTTTTTGTTCCCAATTTCTTCAAGGATGCTGAAGCTGGTGAGGGTCTCTCAAAGTCAGATACTGCTATTGAGCTCCTGATTGAGACTTCAATGTGGGTGACAAAATCTCATAATGGAAAATAAACTCATTGTTGCAGCTGCCAAAAATGTGTAATCACTGGGTTAACTTTAGTGCCTCACCCTGGTCTCAGGTTTTATCTTCAAACTTAGTCACTTCTTTGATTCTCAAAATTCTCCAGCTGTGCAAGGGTGAACACAGTGACTGGTCAAGACCTCATGAGCTCGGCACCATCACCACAAGATCCAGTGCCTTTTTCTTCACATCAAAAATCTCCCAGTGGGCCAAACCAGGAAAACGTGTATGCCAAGGACGCACCTCTTATATATGTACTAACAATTTCTTCATGATGAGAAAGTCACTCCTGGTCTTTCCTACAGCCCCACATCATCACTCCTTCTTTGCATTAAGTATTGCTGCAACAGCAGGGTTCATGCAGGTTAATATGGAACCCACTCACAACAGCGCAGGTGATTCTCCCGCATACCATGAAACCCTGAGGCAGAGAACCGGAGGCCAGGCAGTGGGATTTAGCGGTACAACGCATGTGATAACAACGCAGTCGCTACCATTACAATGCAAGTCGTTTCTACGACTTGCTGTAAGGAGCGCTCTAAACTAAGGAATAGTATAATTTACTCTTCCAACACCTCCCCTACTGTTGCGCACACTGAAGTTGGAATTGTAAATTATACTATTCCTAAGTCCAGCGCGCCCCCTACAGCAAGTCATAGAAACGACTTGCGATGTAATGGTATGCGTTGTAACAATGCGGCCGTTGTAACGACCATGTTGTAATCGCATGCATTGTACCGCATGCGATGTAACATCGCATATTCCAGGCAGCTGAATCGATTCATGGGTCCAAGGGGGGCTTCAGAGTCCTTCCTTTCGGCTGATATCCCTGCAAGCTCACGCAGAATTCCTATTTAAGATTCTTCCATGTTCCAAATATTCTTAGAAGTTAGTGGCAGGGTACTATAAGTATCTCGTGCAGTCGCCTGTGATTGGAAGATTCCACATTCCCAAACCTGGCATAATTCTACCAAAACTCAGCCCTCATTTTGAGCTCATCCTTTTACACCTTTACGAAAATCTTTCCTCATTCAAAATGGCAGGTCAGTTTCTCCATTAGCAACAATGAATCCTCTTCCAGCTCCAGTTCTGTAGAAAAGAGGGGTATGGTATTCTGCTTTTATGTCTCTCCTTTCTGTGCCTTGTGTGCGCAATCTCGTTTTCTGAGGTTGATAGGTTGTGTTCTATTGTGGAACTCTCACCCTTGAGAGAGAATGTTATTATTGGAAAGCTTTTGTCAGTTAGCTTGGACTGTTGGTGGCTGAGGTCCCTTGCATGAGATGTACAATAAACTTATACTGTTTCTTCAACTACTTTTGGTCTCCTGCCTGCTATTTATCCTGAGGAGAACACCTCATTTTGGCAATGAGTGAACCTACTTTCATCAAACAGGGACCTCAACACAACTCAGCTTGCTAAAAAAGGGTTGTGAGTTTGTGTGGAGTCATGCCTGTAGTGAAGAGTTTGATGTCATCAAAAATTGTTTGAATGATACCCCTTCCTTATCTAGCTTTCATCCCTTCTTAGAGTCACATCTCAAGAAGGATGCTAGTTCAAATGCTTTGGGTGCTGTTTTAGTACAGAAAGCTGGTTGTTCTGAAAAGAAAATTATTTTCATTTCCAGACCCTTGAGAGGAGCCGAGTGTAATTATTCTGTTGTGGAGAAAAAAGCTCAGGAAGTCTACTGGGCCATTCGCAAGCTAAAGAAGTTTTTGTGGGGAAAATCATTTCATGTTGTTTCTGATCACAAACCTCCTACAGGTGTTTTCTGAAAGATATGGGTTGACTTTGTCTCGCACAGGATTAGGAAGTGGGTTGTTGCCTTGCAAGAGTTTCAATTTGATGTTTCTTATCTTCCTGGCACTAAAAACATTTTGGCAGACTGTCTCTCCAGGCTTTGTAGTCAAAATAATATTGCTGATGTGCCAGAGGAGTCTGAGTTCTTTTCTGGCGAGGAGTTTGAAGAAGAGGTGAATGTTTGTTTTATCACTGAGGGGCCGATTCCGATTCGGGCCGCAAAACGAACCGACGGACACGGACCCGGACCGAATATCGACTGACACGGACCAGCGCCGTACGACCTGTGCAGTACGATGCAACGCGTGTGAATTACAACCGACGCGTACGGAATACAAGCCATACGACCGAGCCGTAGGGAAAATAGTGATCCGACCGGAAAACCGTCGCGATTATCACCGACCGACACGTACCCGCAATGTACGATTTGCGCAGTACGATGCAATGCGTGTAAAACCAGACCGACTCGCACGGAGACCAAGCCGCACGACCGACACACACAGACAACCCGGCACACAAGCAATAGAGACCGCCGTGACCAACGCGTACCAAACACAGAAGATAGGCAGCGTGAACAAGGCGGAGAAGCCCACACGAGACAACAGCAGTGTCCTTTTCCGTCACATGAACGTCTCCTTCATGCCTACAAAACCCAAAGGAAAAAAGACAAAAAACTGACCAAACAAGCAATGACAAAGCCAATAAATACCAAAAAAAAAACATGGGACAAAGACGCACCCACAACTCCAACTATATAAAGGACTACAATCACTACCATCATCCCTTGCAAACAGGAGACACAGCCAGCAGCAAACACCAGTACACAGCAACATCAGACACACTCACAACTCCCCCATCACACAACTCACACACCATCAGCACCTCATACAAAAGCACTCGCATACACCCAGCAAAACCAACACCAACCCACCCTCATTTGCACCCTCACACACACATCCCTCACCACCACCACCCATCACCATGCCCAAAGAAGAATCCAAAGTTCACAGATAGTGGGTTAGAAGTGCTGGTAGATGAGATCATCAGAGTAGAGCCACATTTGTTTGGAGCATTGGTCCAAAGGACCCCCATCTCACAGAAAACCAAGATGTGGGCGAGGATTGTGGACAAGGTGAATGCCCAAGCACCAGCAAGGTGCACAAAGGACGATATCCAGAACAGGTGGTATGACGTGCACAGGAGGGTCAAGAAACTCATCGAAAAAGATCACGCCCTGAGTCAGTGCACTGGCGGTGGCCCTCCTGCCAAACCAGTCTACTTCAGGACCTGGGAGGAGAAGGTGCGGGACTTCCTACCACCAGAGAGCATCCATGGCCTAACAGACATCCCAGAGCCTGGTGAGTACACAAACAACATACCCAAGATTGTGTGGCAAGAGGACAGTGAAACCATGCACCGCAAGCAAAGCTACACTAACCAATAGATAATCAGCCCAAGATGTGTATGCCAGTCAGACAAACACAATACCTGCCATCTCAGAGTGACTGTGAACTGTGCCATAACATGCACCAACCTACAAACAAATAGAGCAAGCCAGTGGCACAAAGCCAAATGGACCCTGCCAGACAGTTTTCCACCACAAACACACCACCGCACAGTGCAGCTGACTGTCAGGAAGGAATAGTGGGGATGTAGGTGAAGTGAGTGTATCCAAAAGCATGATGGGGCCTGTAGTCACAGATAATGCTCCCCCTCCTGATTGGCCCATCAAGACCTCTCTGAAACATGCCCGCATCACAGGGAGTGGAAAGTGACTGACAAGATGGCTGACACTGGGTCCTGCTGTGGGGAGCACAAGGCCCTGCTCGGGGTTGTGTGCAAATAAGAAGCAGGACACCACTGACTGACATCCTGAAAGACAACTTGCACGCCCTACAATGGAAGCACGTTTCATGATGGGAAGGAGGACTGACAGCCCTGACCATACTTATCAGCATGGGGAGACACCCCCCCTCAACACAAACTCCACACAACTCACCGGGCACAATGCATTGACACACACCTCATTGAAATATCAGCAAAAAATACCCCGTACTGGGTGCTGCTGTGTGAAGCACAGGGGCTCACTTTGGACTTGTAGCCAAACAAACACCAGGATTTCACAGTCAGCCATCTTGCCATGCTGTCACACCCCCTCACAGGGAAGCAGAGTCAAGAGGGAGGAAGTATGGGCATGATGGGAAGGGGGTGTAGGCAAGACTATGATGGGACTCGCAGTCACAGACAATCTACACCCACCAACATGGCCCAGCAAGATCAAACTGAACCATACTCGCCTCACAGGGAGTGGGAAGGGACTGACAAGATATCTGACACTGGGCTCTGTTGTGGGGAGCACAAGGCCATGCTGGGAAATGGCCAACAACAAACATCAGGACTTCACAGTCAGCCATCTTGCCATTGCTGTCACACCCCCTCACAGGGAAGCAGAGTCAAGAGGGAGGAAGTATGGGCATGATGGGAAGGGGGTGTAGGCAAGACTATGATGGGACTCGCAGTCACAGACAATCTACACCCACCAACATGGCCCAGCAAGATCAAACTGAACCATACTCACCTCACAGGGAGTGGGAAGGGACTGACAAGATGTCTGATACTGGGCTCTGTTGTGGGGAGCACAAGGCCATGCTGGGAAATGGCCAACAACCATATCAAACTCTGTCCGTGACAAGCTGGGAAAAAGCTGTGTACAGGCAGGCATCTGTTCAAAAAGTAGAAAACGTCATGTTTGTGAACCAACGATGCATGTAGAAACATAAATCACACTGTCTCTTCTAAACACAGGTGGTGTTGGGCACCCAGCACCAAATGATGAGGATACCCAGTCCCAGACTCTGGCGGACACTGAGCTCTCTGGTCTGACTCTCTCACTGTCCTCTTCGGACGACAACGACCAACCTGGCCCCTCCAGTGTGAGCCATCATGCAGCACCATCAGCATCAACATCTGCACCCCCTGTACCCACGTCTCCAGCATCTGGACACCGACAGGGCACCCCGCCACCACGGACAGACCAAGGCCAATCAACACCCACAGCACAGGGACACAGGACCCCCCGGAAGCTACAGCAAACACCACCAGCAACACCACCCAAGGGGTCCCAGTGTCACCTGTGTGTCCCGCCGCTGGTCCTGCCCGTGTGGAGAGGGGTGGTTGGAGGGGTGGGAGGCAGAGGGTGTGCTTTGCAGAGGGTCTAGACTGCATGATGACCCCCACCTGGCACGCATCTTAGATGCATACCAGGATAGCACCGGAGGATTTTGCCAGGTAGTGGGGATCCTCAAGGACATGCTACATGAGCAGGTCGCCCACCATGCCTGCATGGCGGCCAAGTGGGATGACATTACTTCGGTGCATCGGGACATACTCTAATGCCTCCGCCAGATCAACAGCAACCTGTCCACACCCCCCTGTGTGCCCACAACATCTGTCGCAACACCATCTGCCAGCACCACAGGGAGGGAGGAGGACTCTGGCGGAGAATCCCCTGCACCACAGAGGCCTGCACATGAGGACCACCCCCCCCCCCGGAAGAAGAGGGCTCGTCCGAAGAAGGACATGTGAGAGGCAGATGTCCCAGCACATCCCCCAGGGCCTCTAAACCTGTTCTTGACAATGTCCTTTGTGCGCAACCCGTTCACCTTGTCCAATCGCACACAACTCGTCCACATGACATGGAGGGTTCATGTTGGGCCAATGTATCAGAGGATTGTGGACTTTACTCTGGACATTTTATCTACCAGTGTTAAATGGTAGTGGCAGATTCAGTCGATAACCTTTTAAGTATTGCCCGGTGGTAATCGCCTCTTATACCATTCGATGATTTACCAATAAAAGAGGCAGGCGCCGGAGACTGGAAGGCAGGAAACAAAGTTTTATTCCGTGGGAGTAGAACACATCAGATCAGACAGCAAGGTATCGTCACGAGGTGCTCTCACCACATCTCTGAGGCCTGGCCTCTTATACACAAGTTTATTGCTTTATTACATGGTTTATTATACATGGCACATTCTTGAGATTGCTTTGATACATGAAAGAACATCCTCGGAATCCCCACTTCAAGCTCGTTCCCACACATATCTACAGTAGAAGTCCCCACCCTACCCACAGTAGGAGATGGCTATCACACAGCTGGACATTCCGCCAATTCCCGGGGTGTGTGCGACTGGTCGGGTCTCAGGGGGTGGGGGCCTTGATCTACTGTAATCCCTTTGATGTGAGGTGTTTCCCTTACAGTAGGGGCAATAAACTGCATCCGCAGGGCTAGGTGATGGCCTGGGATCGGTTCGGGCAATCGGGCGCAGAGGAAGGGGTTATCAAAAGGATGTGTGACCATGTAAGGGATGAAAGGAGGTGTTGGTCCGGCACGGGATGTGGTTCCAAGGCAGGGTTGCGCAGGAGGAGAGGTTTTATGGCCCATGTATGAGAGAGAGAGAGAGAGAGAGCGGGGGGGATGGCCAGCGCGCGGGGGGATGTTCGCAGCGCCTGAGGGGCGCGCTGGCGGTCGGCAATGAGCGGGGAGAGAGACCAGGGTGCCTAAAATGGCTGCCGTGCGTTTTTCTGTGTGTGGCGCTGGGGAGAGACAAGATGGCGCAGATAATGTTCAGTTACGAGCTAAATTTCCACAGTCCTCCCTTTTAACATATCTCGCCAGCTTGTTTAGTTCGGATCTATCCCCATAATGCCACGTACTTCTACCTCGTACAGAGCTTTCATTCTTTCTGCTTCGAAGTTCAGAGTCTTAGGGCAGATGCAGTTTGTGAAAAGTGAACATAAGGGTGGCAAACACTGAATCCCCAGGCAACATCCACATAGAATCACAATCGGTATTAGGATAAACGTAAACAACCTCCACCCCCAGTTCTTTATTGAGTCCCAGAACCAATTCCCAAGCGACCATCCTTCTTGTTCCTGCTGCACCTCTGAGGAAAGTCTGTGGAGGTGTTCGGTTGCCTTGTAGACTGAGGGTGAGTTGTCCGGTACGTAGGTACAACAGCTGGACCCAATGATGTGGCATGCTCCTCCACGATCAACCAGAACCACATCTAGAACGAGGCGGTTCTGAAGAGCCACCAGGCGGACGGCCTGAAGCTCGGCGGTGTTGTTGGCGAGGATGCCAGCCGTAATGTTCATTGTTGTTTCGACTGCCTGGGTTAAGTGCCGGATGGCACGGCTGTTTGCCATCGGACCCCAAAGTGGAACAAGTCCTTTTACTGCGTCCATGAACTGTGCTCCGGTGGAGTCGGCTTGCACAATGTCCTTGGCACGTTTCTGCCGGTGATGGTTTGCTGGAGCCACATATGTTGGAGGAAGGATAAAAGCGATGTAACAGGTGCCTCCCCAGCTTTTTGGAAGCCAGGTGTAGGCCTTCGTACCACAGACGAAGTACATATTTGGGGAGGTAACAAAGGAGGGCGGGTCAACTGAGTCCAGTGTTCGGGTGATGAGACAGGAACTGTGGCCCACCAGCTGCGTTCCCAGACCTTTGAGGCACACAAGACCTGTGATGTTGACGATGGATAGGGCCACTGTTAGGGTGGCGGCCGTTCGTTTCCGGAGGTAAGAGAAGGTGGGTCTGGCTGGGTTGTTGAACACCTGCATTTCGACTCGCTCTTTGGCAGGGATGTCCATATGAAAGGAAGTGTTTGATCTCAGAGGACAGAAGGGGGCAGAAGTTTTTCCAGTTTTGTTCAGCCAGAACCCATGGTAGAAGTGTGACACAGTTTTGCCGGAAGTGGCATTGTCCTTGTAGCTTTCTTGCAGGAGGATTAGCCAAGCGAGGCAGGAGCCGTGGTCAGAGAAGGGCGAAGGGATGAAAGGGATAGAATGTCCAGTGGCATGTGGCAGCAATCCACAGATCCAGCAGTTAGTGGCATTGGCGGCAAGATTGTGTTGGTGGAGCAACTGCACAAAAGAGTTATTCCAGAACTCCTTACGCCTTTCTCGGAGTTGGGGTGAAAGTGAGATCAGATGGTGTTCTTTCATGGTGGTAGGCTGGACAGTGGTCAACAATGTCTCATGAGCGGGTGCACTCTCTTCCATGATCCAGAAGGTGATCATGAGGAGAAGGCAAAAGAGAAGGGTAATAAAAAGTGCGATAGTCTTTGAGCTGTGCATCTTGTCAGTCTTTGGGTTTTGATAGTGGATCTTCGGACGTCCGGTTGCTTCCATCACCTTCAAGGGACTCGGTAGCGGGCAGAACCACAGAATTTGTTTAGTTTCTCTCCTGGAGGCCTTGAGGTGATTAGGCTACCGATCTGAGATTTCAACTCAGTTCGTGGTCTGCTTAGCCGAAGTTCCCTCCTTTCGTCGCAGATTATACCCTTCTTTGGATGGCACAGTGGGATCGGGATATTTCGTTAACTCAAGTGTCTCTGTATTCGGGTAGCAGTTCAGGGGTGGTCGGCCTTTGTCCGGGAGTTCTTCTTGGCCGGTGATGTTGTCGGTTGTCGTGAGGGTCGGTGATACCTTTTTGCAGTGATGTGCATGCAGCCAGTTGCGCTTCCCCTCCACTCGAAGAGCTGTTCGGGTGGTGATCAAGACTTGCAGGGGGCCCGTCCACCGGGGCTCCAGACTCCTTGCACGCTGGAAATTATGCACTAGGACGTAATCTCCGGGTTGGATATCGTGTCCGGGGCCCCTGGAAGCATTGGGAATGGCTTGCAGCACCTGTTGATGGATAACAGACAATGTTTTAGTTAGGTTATACAAATAATCAGACATGAGGACGTCCGGGACGTCGTGGATGACGTCGGTGTCGGTGCAGTCCAAAGGTTCATGGGTTGTCCGAAGACGACCTCGTAGGGGGTTAAGTGGTGTTTGGTGGGAGTGGAACGCATTGATAGCAGTGCTAGCGGGAGGGCGTCTGGCCATTTTAGTCCTGTGGTGGCAACTATTTTGGCTATTTTGAGCTTCAATGTGGCATTATGTCGCTCAACCAAGCCTGCGGATTGGGGGTGGAAGACTGCGTGGAATTTTTGTTTTACACCCAACCCCTTCAAGATGAGTTGGATAACTTCGGCTACGAAGTGGGGGCCGTTGTCGCTCCACAGAATTCGACAAAGGCCGTAACGGGGGAAGAATTCCTTTAGTAGTACCTTGGCGGTAGTCATAGCAGTGTTGTCGCGGGTTGGGTAGGCTTCCACCCACTTGCTGAAGGCACACACAACGACAAGTACGTATTTCAGGCCTTGGCACCTTTCTAATTGGATGTAGTCCATTTGTAGGACCTCAAAGGGATGATTAGGAACCCCAAACCCTCCCCGGGGTACAGCAGTTCCTTTACCAGGGTTGTGTTGGAGGCATACCAGGCATTGTTGGACCAGACGTTTGGCTGAGTCTGGGATCTTGTCGTTGTGCCAAACTTTGGAGATGAGTTCGATCATGGGGGCAGACCCTATGTGTGCGGGGGAGTGTGCCATGGTCAGCATGGGAATCAGGTATGAGTCAGGTAGTAACCATTTGTTCGTGTCTTTAGTTTTCCAGCAGCCTTCATCGTCTTTCAATCCTACCCGTGCCCATTCAGTCAATTTGTGTGGTGTGCTGGCTAATTGGATGTCCCTAATCGTTTCCCTAGCATCCTTCCATTTCTCAGTTTGTGACCTGGTCACGTACATGCGTGTCGTTGACCTATTTTCGGCTGTGGTTCGGGCAGTGATGTCAGCCAGTGCATTTCCCTGTCCTATAATGTCTGTCACCTTCTTGTGTGCCTGGCATTTGATCACAGCCAGCCGTGTGGGGAGGAGGACTGCTTCGGTCAGAGCGGAGACTAGATCTCCATGTAGGATGGGTGTGCCATGGGAAGTCAGAAATCCCCTCTCCTTCCATAGGAGTCCAAAGTGGTGAACTACCCCGAAGGTGTACTGGCTGTCTGTGTAAATGTTTGCGGTTGTCCCTGCTGCTAGGATGCATGCTCGTGTGAGGGCGATCAGCTCAGCCGCCTGTGCGGATCGCTGTGTGATGCGGGCTGTCTCAGCAACTGTTCGGGCCGTGGTGACTGCATAGGCAGCTGAGGTGGTGCCATCGGGAAGCTTGATGCATGAGCCATCTACCCACAGTTCTCCGTCAGGGTCAGGGAAGGCTGTATCTCGGAGGTCGACCCTACTCTTGGTTTGTTCGTCAGTGAGGGTCACACAGTCATGTATAGGGGACGCATTGGGGTCTGTGTCAGGGAGAGGTAGCAGTGTGGCTGGATTCAGAGTGGTGCATCGTTTCAACGTGATATGGGGTGCAAGCAGAGTCAGTTCATAACCCGTCAGTCGTGCACTAGTCAGGTGTTGAGTCTTGGTCTGGTTCAGGAGGGTGTCAACAGCATGGGGTACTAGCACAGTGAGGGGGTTCGAGAGCACGATCCCCTCGCTTTGTCGGATAGAGACAGCAGCGGCAGCTACTGCTCGAAGGCAGGCGGGCAAAGCTCTGGCTACAGGGTCAAGAGTGGCAGAGAAGTAGGCACAAGGGCGTTGTTTGGGACCTCTGGACTGGGTTAGAACAGACAACGCACATCCCTCCCTTTCGTGGGTGAAGAGGGAGAAAGGTTTGGTGTAGTCTGGGGTTCCTAGAACTGGTGCTGAGCAAAGGGCATCTCGCAATTCTTTGAAGGAGGACTGGCATTCGGGTGTCCAGGGGAGGGGGATGGTGACGTCTTTAGCTAGCAGGGAAAGTAGAGGTTTTACAATAAGACTGAAGTTTGGCAGCCATTGTCGACAGAAGGAGGTGAGGCCTACCAGAGACCGCACTTGCTTCTGAGTTTTGGGAACAGGGGTTTCTAGGATGGTCTGAATTCGGTCAGGTGTAAGCTTCCTCCCATCTTTGGATAGGAGGTGGCCTAGATATGTCACTTGGGGTTGGCAGAATTGCAACTTCTTCCTGGAGACCTTGTGACCGTTCTCCGTGAGGAAGTGGAGGAGGTGGATGGTGGCCGTGACTGCAAGTGGAGTGGTGTCGGCCGCCAAAAGAATGTCGTCGACGTACTGTATTAACACCACTCCATCTGGCAGGTGGACCGCATCCAGTTGTCTTTTGAGGGCTTGGCTATAAATGCTGGGGCTCTCAGTGTAGCCTTGGGGTGCCCTACAAAATCTGTATGAACGGGCCTTTAAGGTGAAGCCAAAGAGGTAGCGGGTGTCTGGGTGGATGGGGATAGAAAAGAATGCATTCTTGAGGTCAATAACAGTGAAGGTAGTGGCAGTGGATGGAATCAGGGTGAGGATGGTGGTGATGTCTGAGACCACGGGGTATTGAGGTATGACTACTTTGTTAACCTCTCGTAAGTCAACAATGAAGCGGTATGCTTTCTCATCTCCCTCGCCTTGCTTCTTTACAATGGGTAGGATAGGGCTGTTGCAAACATTACTAACTACTTCTTCTACCACTCCTGCATCGACTAGGGACTGGATGATTTCCACCAACGCCTTCTCGCCTTCGGGCGATATCCGATACTGTGGAAGCTTTGGGAGCACCACGTCCGGTCGGACAGTTATGTGTACAGGGTCAATCACCATGCGTCCTACGTCTGAGTTGGTTTTAGCCCATAGGTGTGAGGGCAACGTGTCGAGTAGAGACAAGTCAGCATCGGTTATAGAGAACATACGTCGTGTGAGACAAGGCCTGAACAGATCTGGATTATCGTGCAGTATGACTCGAACTCCGTTTGGGGAACATCTGATGGTGGCTCGGAAATGTTTTAGCAAATCGAGACCCATAATGGCATCGGGGGTGTTGGAGGAGAGCAAAAAGGTCGTGTCAGTGGTGTTATCTTCTAAGTCAAAGGAGATTGCTGCGGACAAGGGGTTAGTGGAGGGCGTTCCATCAAAGCCTATTGAGGTTACGTGTGAGCCAGACAAGGGTGCCCTTGGAATCAGTCGTTTAGATAGTGCACTACGTGTCGCCCCAGTATCTACCAAAAATGGAGACTTTGTGCCCAAGACCTTAGCAGTGACGTAAGGACCTTGCTGGTCAACACGGAGTTCGACTGGATCCCTCCCTTGCCCCTGGCGGTCCTATGCAAAGTTATGGGTATCTTCATAGTCGGACTGTTGGCACTGGTTCTGTCGGGGGCGGTCAAAGGCGTTTGGTCTGCTTGGCCTGTCGTTGGTGGCGTCGTTCGTGTACCCTCGTCCCTGTCCTCTACTTCTGGGGCCATA
Source organism: Triturus cristatus (assembly GCF_964204655.1). NCBI lineage: Eukaryota > Metazoa > Chordata > Amphibia > Caudata > Salamandridae > Triturus > Triturus cristatus. The sequence continues at coordinate 457,803,517 of NC_140590.1, read as the reverse complement.
TGCTATGTCCCTGGTGTCTCAATTTTTGTTCATTTCCAGAAGGACCGGGCACTGGGATTTCCAGTGTCCGGACCCTCTACAGAACGCACACTGATTCTCGTCTAAGTCCCTGCGTCCAGCGTAGGGTGTGGGTGCATGGTCTCTAGGGGGTGGTCTTCTAGGAACAGCCGGTTGATAATTTCCCTTGGGAGGTTCCCTTCCTATGGTCACCCCCTGCAACTGTGCGATCATTACCCTTTCCTTCAGTTCCTTTTTCTTTTTCTCGGAAGCCCTATCATTCTCATTCTTTTGGTGTTCGTAGTATTGGGCCATCTGGAGGATAGCCACGGGTTTGGAGGCTGCCCAACTACTCTCGCTGGTCTGCAGCTTCTGGGAGACTTCCTGGGACAGACCCTTCACATAATTCTGGACAAAGAGGTGATGTCCGGTTGCAGTGGTCATGTCCTGGCCACTATAATCGGAAAACACTGTCTCGAATCGGGAGAAGTATTCGGACACATCCTCCTGGGGTTTCTGGCGGCAAGCCGTCACTATCGACCAGTCTACCTTTCTTTCTGGGATTAGAGTCTTCAATTTCTGTACAATTTTGTCTGGGAGTTCCAATATGGCTTTTAGGGGTTTTTGTCCAGGTTCTCGCTGCTTATCTATGGTATCGAGTTGTACCCAGGTATATCCGAACGTCTCAGCGTGGTCGACTTTCCGGATTTGCTTCCACACATCAGCCGGCAGACATAGCCCGAAGAACAAGTCGATATCCGCTAAGGTCATTATAGTTGAACTCAAGGCCGTTCCTAGTTCGGTGTAGAAGGCAGTCGGGTTCTTTCTTAAGTCGGGTAGGGTTTTTCTAAAGGTCAAGATGTCTTGTCGGTCCCATGGCTGATAGACCCAGTTATATACAACCCTTCCCTTCGCATCTTGGTGGTTGATGTCATCGTGTGTTCCCTGACCTCGTGGGGGGACCCATTAGGGGGCGGCCTCCTTGATGGGCATCATGGTGTCAGCCTTTCCTGCCTGGGGTTCAGTCGCTATGGGGGTCTCTGTCTTTGTTGTCTGTCGGTGTTCTTTAAGATGCCGGAAGACTTCGAGTGTATGAGTGAAGAGGTTCGTCACATCACCCTCTCCCCCCTCCCCAATGTCTACCTTCCTATACAAGGTCGCTAAGCCTTCGGGACCTCTATCTTGGTACCTATCCTCATAGGCATTCAGGGTGTGGTAACAAAGTCGTACGACAAAGTGTCGTCTGTGGTTGTCGGCATGCGAGTTATACAGGTCTGTTACGTATTCCTCACTTTCTTTTCGTTCTACTTGTGTCCTTACTACCTTATCGATTCCGGCTCGTTCATCCTTTGTTAGTCGATTCATTCTGGCGGAATCTTTCTTTCTCATCTCAGGGTCATCTAACGTTATTGCTAACGTTGTGTTCAGTACAAGAGGCTCGGCCGGCGCGGAGGCCTTGAGGACCGAGGCCCTGGTACTGCTTTCACTTGCGTTTGGGGGTTGTGGGTGCTGTACTATAGGTTGGGAGGGAGCATATGGAGGGGGCATGTAGATGATCGGGGGACCTAATAGCAATTCGTCATTCGCTAGTTGCTTGGAAGGTAACTCAGGATAGAGCGTAGAGGGGGTCCTAACAGGGCACTGGCCTGATGTTTCAGACTCTGGTTTTAGTTTAGCTTCCTTTCTCTCCTTCATCTCTTCCTCTAACTTTCTAGCGGCAAGGTCAGCTGCCTTTCGTAACTCCTTTTCTGCTTTTACTTCTTCTCTCTTTTTTTCGTTGTGTTGCTTCTTTGCGCCACATGCCGATACTGTCGAGCATAGTAGGCGTCGTTTTATTACTACGTAGAGCTATGTCTAGCGTTTCTATTTTATGATCGTCAAAGGATCCCATCAGTGGCCACTGACTCTTGGGGTCCTTCTTTGTATATTTATGCCATAGCTTGCTATAAGCTACGGCGACTAGTCCATATTTAGTGAACATGTCCTTATTAGGGGTGCCTTCCAGTGGGGCCGGATGGTTCACCGAGGCGGTCCGGGCATAACCAACTACCAATCAGTGGGGAGAAGATAGGCATGACGGGTTACAATGGGGACAAAAGTCTGCCCTACCGATCTTTTCACTGCTTGCAAAGACTAGACAGAATATCTCTATTCTACGTTATTTGTAAGCAGAGAATACCTCCAAGGAACCAATATCGAACAACTAGTGTTTGGACAATCAATCAATCAATGGTGAGAAAGAGATAGGCACGACGGGTTACAATGGGGGACAAAAGTCCGCGTTACCTATCCTTCACTATCTGCAAAGACTAGACAGAATATTTCTATTCTACGTTATTTGCAAACAGAGAATATCTCAAGAAGTACTATTCTTCAAAACAATCAATATTCGGACAATCAATCAGTGGGGAGGAAAATAGGCATGACAGATTACAATGGGGGACAAAAGTCAGCGTTACCTACCCTTCACTATCTGCAAAGGGAGAGAGAGTATTTCTACTCTTCCCCGTTTGTAGGCAGCGAAGACCTCAAAAAGAGCAATCAATAAGCAATACTAGTATTTTCAATCAATCAATCGTTTCGCAATTCGTCGTGTTACACGACCTTACCCGGACCGCATGGACAGTTTCCCGTCTTCCACCTCCAGCGCCCCGATCGTCCTCTACTCTCCGTGTTTGCCGCGGCACTCCTGATGGTTCCCAGTCAGGACCGTAGATCACTCGAGAGAGGTCTGCTCGGAACCAGTGAAGTTCGGATGATCGGCTGCCAGACGAGAGTCTATCAGGCAGGAGCTCTCCCGATCGCTGCAGTCGTTCACTCTGTCGTCGGGACCTCTCCCACTGGATCCACGTGTTGCTGATGGGCCCCACGCTTGGGACGCCAATTGTTAAATGGTGGTGGCAGGTTCAGTCGATAACCTTTTAATTATTGCCCGGCGTTAATCGCCTCTTATACCATTCGATGATTTACCAATAAAAGAGGCAGGCGCCGGAGACTGGAAGGCAGGAAACAAAGTTTTATTCCGTCGGAGTAGAACACATCAGATCAGACAGCAAGGTATCGTCACGAGGTGCTCTCACCACATCTCTGAGGCCTGGCCTCTTATACACAAGTTTATTGCTTTATTACACGGTTTATTGTACATGGCACATTCTTGAGATTGCTTTGATACATGAAAGAACATCCTCGGAATCCCCACTTCAAGCTCGTTCCCACACATATCTACAGTAGAAGTCCCCACCCTACCCACAGTAGGAGATGGCTATCACACAGCTGGACATTCCGCCAATTCCCGGGGGTGTGTGCGACTGGACGGGTCTCAGGGGGTGGGGGCCTTGATCTACTGTAATCCCTTTGATGTGAGGTGTTTCCCTTACAGTAGGGGCAATAAACTGCATCCGCAGGGCTAGGTGATGGCCTGGGATCGGTTCGGACAATCGGGCGCAGAGGAAGGGGTTATCAAAAGGATGTGTGACCATGTAAGGGATGAAAGGAGGTGTTGGTCCGGCACGGGATGTGGTTCCAAGGCAGGGTTGCGCAGGAGGAGAGGTTTTATGGCCCATGTATGAGAGAGAGAGAGAGAGAGAGCGGGGGGATGGCCAGCGCGCGGGGGGATTTTCGCAGCGTCTGAGGGGCGCGCTGGCGGTCGGCAATGAGCGGGGAGAGAGACCAGGGTGCCTAAAATGGGTGCCGTGCGTTTTTCTGTGTGTGGCGCTGGGGAGAGACAAGATGGCGCAGATAATGTTCAGTTACGAGCTAAATTTCCACACCAGCACTTCCAACTCCAATGTGAACTTTGGATTCCCAAACCAATGTGCAGCACCCACCATCCTGTGCACTTCCCTCACACATGTTTGTAAATAAACTCACCAGTACACCATACTTGCCTCTGTTGTAATTCCAACTTGTCATGTTCAGGGAAATGTCGATCTGCTACACAACACAGTGCATGCCAAATACTGCAACAATGTGACCAAAGTAAGGTGAATCATGGGGATGTGACACATGTGAGGGAGACACACCACTATGGCAACATAAAACATACTCACTCATCACACACAATGATGTTGACCTAAAACGCATTGGCATGCATAGGCACAACACCAACCCCAGTCAGTGGTAACAAGTCCACAGGTGAGGTAAGCAGATGTCACTCAGATATGGGAAGACAGACAACACACATAACAAAGCATAGCACAGGTTAATTACACATCCGTAACAAGTTTATTCCACAATAGTTGCACGGTAATTCTACGTAACAGTGGACACACACTCTCAATGTGTTGGAGAATGAAAGTCCAGGGATGTGTGGTACATCAGTTGATGGGAATTGTCAACTTCCACACTGGTGTTGGCTTCTGGGTGTTGGGGGTCAGTGTTGACCACACAACAGGCAAAGTACCCTGGGAAGGACAGACAAGATACAGTCAAAAGCACAGAAGAACAGGAGAGAAATGCAATACACATGCACAAAACATGTTGCAAGACACCTACACAAACACTAGTTAGCAGTACTACCTTATTGTGGAGTACACACCACCTGAATGAACACATCACAGCACGCATCCAGCCAAGTGGCACACAGACACACTCAGACAGCTACAGAGCTGGCACAACACATTCCAGGCTACCTCCATACATTCACATAACAACCCTGGAAACTCACATTCAGGTGAAGAAGTTGTTGATGAGCTGTGAGCGGACGTCACCATCATCTTCATCATCACTGGCATCTTGGCCCAGGCCGGGATCCTCCACAGGTGCCGGACGTTGATCATCGTCATCCTGGATGAGAGGCACCTCCTTCCGCACCGCCATGTTGTGTAGCATGCAGCAGACAAGGATTATTTTGCACACCTTTGCAGGCTCATATGGGAGGGCCCCTACGGTCTTGTCCCGGCAGCGAAAGCGGCTTTTCAGGAGGCCGAATGTCCGCTCAATCACCCTCCTCCTCCGACCATGTTCCTCATTGTAGCGCAGCTCGGCTGGTGCCACAGGGTTCCTGAGGGGTGTCAGCAACCACGGCATGTTGGGGTATCCGGAGTCACCTACACACACAAAAATTAACAAGTAGCTGAGTTTTGTAGGAGTGCGGAAGACAACATTGACAAACACACACAATGAGAAACAGTCAGTACACACCGACAAGCCAGGCATGCTGAGCTGGCATCTGTGACATCAGCGTTGCAATGCGACTACTCCTCATAAAGTAGGCATCGAGCGCAGAACCAGGTAACCGTGCACACACATGTGTGATCGACATGTCAGCAAGACAGACCACCAGAGGATTGAGTGAATGGTAGGGCTTCCTGTTATGGTATGCCTGCTCATGTGCCTGTGGTGGTATAAGGGCAACATGTGTCTCATCAATAGATCCGATGACGTTCGGCATCCTCCCCAGTGTATAAAAGGCATCCATTATTTCAGGGAGTTCAGCTAGGCTCGGGAACTTGATATACAGGTCGAGGAATTGCAACATCCCCTCCAAGAAATCGCGTAGCACCCGACTAAACATTGTTTGCAACATCCCACCAGCAGTAGCCACAGTGTACTGGAAGGTACCAGTATCAAAGAAGTGCAGGGCTGCCATCACCTTAACCTCTGGGGTCAGTGCTGTAGGGTATGTCCGGCCAGGTAGCAGATGTGGCGCCAACTGCTCCGCCAACTCCGCAATCAGTGGCCTGGTGAAGCGGTACCGTCTGATGCAGTCGTGATCCTGCATGGTTGCAAGGTCTGGGAACGGCCGATGGACAGCTGGTGCCCTGCAGTACAGAGATGCACAAAGGAAGATTGTCAGTTCATCCACCTATGTGGCCATGACCACGATCAATATTACATGCTGTATCATGACATACACAATGTATGTGTAGGTGTGTGCTGTTGGTCAAGGACACATATGTCACCTACAAGACCACCACCTCACATCTCAATTCCACATGTCCACATGAGTCCCATGTAGTGCAATGGCCAATTATCTGGTGTGTCACCCAACCTATGTGCTGCTGCAACGTTCCAAACACACACCACAGTGACAATTGAGGCCTCATGTCTCCCAGGCATCACAGATCTTTGCCATGCAGAAACCCAGGGTCCCTGTATTGCCACATCAACACAGCAATGGACATGGCGTAGCACGTACACACCACAAGGCAAGCATAAGTTTCACAGGTAATGGCCACTGTTGTTCCTGCCGGCCCTACATGTACGTCTCTTAGACACACACCCCATCAAGGGTGATGCATATACCACATGGATGTGGAGACTGTCACCCATTGGGCACATGTGATCAGACACATCTGAGACACAACATGCACACAGATTGTGGGTGCACATCAGTATTGTGGCTACAGGTCTCACTGTGACGTACATGCCATCACCCCCAGGACTCAGGGTGTATGTGACCTGTCCTAAACATATTCAACCTGACACTGTGTCCGTGACTCATGCCCATTACTGTCCAATTGCACATCACAGTGGTAATGTGCACAACACACAAAGGATTCTGCCCCCATGTACACGTGCACAGCCTGGGAGTGGCTGCACAAAGTGCCAGCCAAAAATACAGATGTGGCCCCCCCCAAACACCCAGGGAATGCAGCCTTACATGCCATGGGACACTGTGTGGCCAATGCTGTAGTGTGGTAGATGTGCACAGGTGTCCCTGGCCAGTATATGTTTGTTGCATCCGTATAATAGTCCCACTAATGAGGTCTGACCCGGGTGACACTGCATACGCATTGCACGGGTCATGTCCGAGCCATGCGTACGCTTTGTCATTGAATGCAATGAGGACCGACGCGGGTGACAATGCGCACGCATTGCACTGGTCATGTCCGAGCGTGCGTACGCTTTGTCATTGAATGAAATGAGGTTCGACGCGAGTGACTATCATGCATACGCGTCGGACAGGCATGGTCCGAGACAGGCTAACGCCTTGGCCATTGAATCGTATGGAGACGGGTGCATGTGTTTATTCAAAATACGCTTTGTACAGTCAGTTGAACGAGCCGGGCGCACCCATTGGCTCCAGACTGTCATGGAGACGGATGCGGATTCAAAACTTGTATGCGTTGTGCACTGGAAATTCAGTTGGATGCCTACAACAATGTTGCAATATCAAGTGTTCCATGAAGGTGAAGATTTGAACAATGCGGAAGCCGTGTACGAGTCATACTTTTAAATGGATTGCCCAGATTCATAGAATGCAACCGTGTTGGACCTATCACTCGGGACACATGGTACAGATTCTGCCTCTGCAGCACAGATATAAGGCTGGCTGGCCCCCAGGGAGCTCACTTGCCTGCACTACATGCTACTGGGCCACATCCCTGCTAACACTGCTGCTGTCTCTGCATCCTCTGGCTCCTGCTATGGCACGTACTCTGGAGAGGGCCCCAGCCTTCACTGAGGAGGAGAACCAGGCCCTGCTGGACGGGCTCCTTCCACAGTACAGCAAGCTCTGTGGGAAACCAGGGGAGCAGGTGAGTGTTCAGTCCACTGACTTCCTAATTATGCATGTTGTCTGACTAGCAGTACTAGCAGTGTGTACACCAGTGGCAAGCATTCCCACTGACTACTTTCATCCCCCAAAGTGTGTAGGTACATGTAATGAATAGGTTTCGTGCTGCTAAAGTGCATTATTGCAAGCTTAAACTATCCAGGCATTGTCAACACGTCAGACATGCAGGTGATTTTTCCTTCCCCATGGTTGCACTACCTGTGTAATTCATTTACCTTTGTGATGATGACATGTATATCCAAATGTGTGCTGCACAAATCTGGGGCATGTGTGTTAATGTACTTTTCACTTTGTCATCCTCACAGGTTGATGCCCCCAGAAGCAGGAGATCTGGCTGACCATCACCCAGGCTGTTCGTTCTGTGGGGGTCTACAAGTGCTGGATCCGCAACTGCCAGAAGAGGTGGCAGGACCTTCGGGGCTGGACCCGGAGCATAGCTAGAGTCCAGCTGAAGCTGTCACCTCCACGCAGGAGGGGCGAACACCGGACCCTGACTCCCCACATGCTCCGGATACTGGCGGTGGTCTTCCCAGACCTGGATAGGCAGCTGAAGGCCAGACAGCAGCAGGAAGGGGGCAAGTCCATGCCTAATCTGTGTACTATGTCTGACATGCTAATAGCAGTCTTTTGGCCTGGTCACACTTCCACATTACGTAGGTCTTGTAGTCCAATACTCAGGTCCCTCAATTGTGTGATGCACCCTCCTCATCTGTTCCACAGGTGTGGCCCCTACAGTCTGTTGCTTGTGTCACTAGGGCACTGTGTCCCTGCAGTCAGCTATGCTTCAGCTACCGGTCAGCGTCTGTTCCCGTGACTCTGTTGTGTGTTTCATGGGTGGGTCAATTGTTTACACAATGCCTGAGATCTGACATGTGATCTGTGTGTGCCCTTAAGATGTGTACCAATTGCTGGTCTGACTTGCAACAAGTGGCTGGGGTATTCCAAACAAAGAAAATCTATGAAAGTCAGCGCACTGCTAGTGACTGTGCTACTCATCTGTGAATGCGAATAACTCTTTTTTCTGCTTATACAATCTAAAAACACATTATGCGTGCAAACCAGAAAAGGTAGCCAACCTGAGCAACATCAATGAAAAGCAAGTGCTACTGCACCTGTATACCGGATGCACTGCGGTGAACAATCTGTCGACTCTTTCACAATGTACACTTAATCAGACACTGTTCATGATTAAGTGTACATTGTGAAAGAGTCGACAGATTGTTCACCTTTGTATTCCAAAGAAACCCATGCAGCAGGGGACTCCAATTTTGGGGCCTCAGGAGTATGTATATCAAGTATGTCACACTTGCTTAGCCACCTGACTACTGTCCAGGGCCAAACACTGTTTTACGTAGACCTGGCCGTTCATGCCTCCTCAAGGGCATTTAGAAACACTCTGTAATCCCACTCCTGTGTATGAAATTGCAGGTTGTGCTTAGTGACATGTGCCTTCAGGTGTCTGCCTCTGTGTCATTAGGGTGTGGCTTGTTATTATGTACAACTGAGGTGTCTCCATGATTCAGAGGGTCAGCATGACATCTGAGATGTGACTGTGAGAGACAAGACCTGTGTGACATATAGGTGTGTGATCATAGGACAGCGCACAATGGTGTATGCAACTGTGTCCTTCATGCAGCTGGGTTACATGCATGGCAGACTGTGATGTGTTAATGTACAGGGATTTGTGTTTGCAGAGACTCATACGATTTGCATGATGTGGGGTCTTCTGCGTCCTGGATATGTTGTTTGCATGGGATGGGCAAGTGCACCGGTCATCTGCAGAGTTAGCTTTACCCCTGAGCTAGGATTATGAGTCAGTGCATATTGTTGTGGTCTGGATGCCCTGCCCCTGTGACAGGAGACAGTGTTGACTGACTTTCAGGGCATTCCAGTGCCATGGCATTGAACTTCCTATGAGTGATTCTGCATTGTGTTCAAGTATGCACCATGCACCCCATTGTGGCATTGCCCATCAGGACGTGAGTACATCATAGTGTGTGTTGCTGGCATGCATCACAAGCATGTGAAATGAGTCTCTGCCCATCCCTTCATCCGGACACCTGTACTGAGTCAGTAGCAAGAGATGTGCTGTGTGTATAGTGACATACTCCTACATGTTCACTTGCATGTACAACTAATGTGTGGGTGGTGCAAGTTGGCACATTGGGTTGTTAGCATCCAACATGCAACGGACATATGTGTGAAAGTCAAAGAGGGATAAGTGTGCCATGGTTGATGTTGAGAATGACAATTGTCTTATTCTAAACAGTGTTGTCACTTTGAGCTGTGTTCAGCTGATGATGCCAGGGCTTGCCCTGTGATGTGATGTACTCACTGTGGTGTGTGCAGTCGGTGCAGGTGACTGATGTTGTTCTCTTACTTTCTGTTCCTATCCAGATACATCCACGGCCACAGGAGGGGACAGCTCCACGGACCAGGAGGAGCCACAGAGCCTTACAGGGACAGAAGGAGAGGAATTGGGTGGACCCAGTGGCATGGAGGGCGAGTGGAGCCACACAGAGGAGTCGTCAGTACCATCACCCCCAGCTGAGGGCCACAGCAGCTCTGAGGATGACTCCCTTGTGGAGGCGGGTGTCAGCAGCCACCAAACCCCAGATAGTGAGGCTGTCCCTGCCACCGCCACCACCCTCCCATCGGCTCCCATCCCAGAGGTCCCTGTGGGCTCCCGTGTTCGTGAGCATGTCTCCTTTGTGCCAGGCACCGCACCCCCTGCCCCTGTGTCCCCTGCTTCCATGAGTGAGGAGTCTGTGGACTTACTTAGACAGATCCATGTAGGGCAGACGTCGATGCTGAAGGTTCTCCATGCACACACAGGTCTGTTGACACAACTGGTGTCATTCATGGAGGGAATTTCCTCGGGCATGTCTGCCCTACAGAGGACCAATCAGTCCATGGCCTCCTCCCTGACGGCAGCAGTGTCCATCCTCCAACAGTCCTGCACCCCTCCTACCCCTGCACCACCCACAATTCCTAGCACCCTACCTGTCCCAAGCACAGAAACCCCCAAACCAAGGTCTAGACGTGCACACATGCAAGCGCAGGGGACTGATACCACACTCACAGGGGCTAGTTTGCAGACACACACAGTCATCCACAACCACTCTGCAGTCCTCCGAGACCTCTCTCTCCCAGCCCCCTTCCCTTGCCTCACCTGCAACCCCATCTCCCCAGAAGCTCTTCCTCTGTGACCTTGGCCTCTTCCCCACCGACCCAGCAGATCTTGATTACAATGTGAAGAGGAAGTCCCAACACATAGAGGAGAGTGCCCCTCACACCCAGACACCCTCCCCCAGGTGCAGTCAGATAGAGTCCCCCACCCGCAAGTCCCCCCGCCAGAAGAGCAAGATCCCCCGCCACCACGCAGCTCCACGGCAAAGTCTCCATCCTCCATCCCCCAGGCCACCACTCCAGAGGTTCCCCCGCCACTCCCTGCCCTGGGTTCCCCCACCCACAGATACACCCTCCCCAAAATGCTAAGGCCATCCCCCCTAGCACTTGCTCCCCCACACTTGGTCAGATGGTTAGTGCCACTGATGTGGGGACTGTGTCCCCCCCTGCCCTGCCGACCTCACCTGCCCCCCATTCCGCTCCCATGGATGTAGGCAGTGCATTGGAGTCCAAGACCACCCCGTCTGACTTGGGCACTGCAGTGGTGACCCAATCAACTCAATCTGACCTGCCCACTGGAGTTGTGCCGGCACCCACCCCATCTGACTTGTGCCCCACAGTTGTGACAGCACCCACCACTTCAGTCAGCTCCACTACAGTTGCAAGTGTCTCGCCTGCATCCACCACCTCTTCACTGCCTCCTTCTGCTGCGCCCTGTTCCTGTCCCTGCGGTGCCTGGCCTGCCCCCATGTATGCCCCTCCGAGGGGATGACCCCGGTCCTTAGCAGTGCAGGCAAGCAAGGTGTGACAGTTGTCACTCTACTTCACTCCTTGGCATTTGAACATGGACTGGCCATTGGCCTTTTGTTTTATACAGACGTTTAACTTGTAATATGCTGAATAAAGCTTTTTTCTTTATCCCTGTGAACTAGATTTAGCTGTACATTATGTTGATGATGTTTAACATGCCCTTGCACCTGTGAGGCTTTGTTTACAATGTTGAATACTGTTGTGTTGCTGTGAGGTACTCCCTGTGGTCAATGAGATATGTATCCTATTCTGGTGGGTATCCATGTCATACTTTGCAGCTACCTGGGTGTGTCAGGATCAACTAATTGTGGACATCTCTCTGTGAGCATTTCATTTGCATGGTCAAATCTCTGGCTTGAACCCATGCACATATGATGTGCTTCCCTTTGTCCAATTTGTCACTTCCACAGACTTTGTGCTCATCAACACTGGACCTACAGGTGTGGGCATCATTGGTATAGGAGCAACTGGGTCCTCTGTGCAACTTGCTAGACATATGTTTTGGGTATGTGCAGATGACTTAGGGGAGACTCACGTACCCAGGCTGTTGTGACCAGACCCTTCATTGTGTGGTAACTGATGGCTGACTGACCAAGTGTTCTGCAGATATGAGTGAGACTAGCGGTGAATATGTTTGGCACAGCTGGGCTTCCACAGGAGTTGGGTCCCCTCAAGTAAGTATGTTGTCCAGTGACATGGCCTGGGCCCATGGTGTGTGTTGTATGAGCATGTGTGTGTGTCCACATCCCTGTTCATGCACAGTGTTCCCTTGATATGTTCCTGTTGTTGATGCTTGCTGGGTGGTACTGGGTTCATCCCACTACTTTTATAATGGGCTACCAGATGTGTGGGTGCATAACACACTACTGTTAATTGGTGTATCATCATTGGGATTTGTCAGTTCTGAGTGGTGATGATGTTGTCAGACACAGATGGGACACAGTCAGGGTTCCTCAAGGCACCTGTTTATTTGCTAAATCATGTAGTTGTCCCTAGGTGGTAGTTTTCAGTGATTGAGACATTTGTATGTGTGTGTGACTGCTCCCACTTGTTGGGTTCATGGCTGCGATGCTGGCAGGTGTCAGCATGTGTGCCTTGTGGTTCTCCTTTGCTTCTGCATTGTCCTGGGACTGTGGTAGGGATTCTGAAGGTTATGTGAGCTTTGAGCTCATGGCCATGTACCACATACTGTGCAGTATGTCTGTCATTCCCCAGGGTTGTAAACTGTCTTGTGTGATGTGTCTGTGCACCTTAGTTCTTCCCAATATTCCTGTGTTTGTCATGGGTGCATGTGCAATGTCACCTGTCCATATGGGCTTCACAGATACACATTGCTGCAGTTCAGGGTGTGTGGTGTTGAGGGTGGACTGATGTGAATGTTTGCATGGATGGTCCCCTAGCTCCCGTTTGTCCATGGATGAGGGGCCATGCTGAGTGATTTGTGTTTGTGTATGTGTGATGTACGTTTGTGGCACAGGACACATGTCTGGGTTTCCCAGTTTATACGACATCTGCCTTTGTCATCACAGTGGAGGTGTCATGCATGCTTGTGTCACCCCAATGGTCCCTGGGGGTAGTGCTGTTGTGTGTCAGTCTCTTGCTGTGTTAGTTGGTTTACATTCCAGCTTGTGTCACATGTGTCTGTTGTGCTCCCTCTCATCTCCCAATGCCTGATTGCCCACTGAGGTTGTCCCAATGATAGTTTACTTTTGTATGGCACAGTGTCCACATCTGTGTCACTGTGGTTCTGCCCCCCTCATGTGTTGTGTAGTTGTCTGGGGATACTGTGACACACACTTACACACATGCTGTGTCAGATGTGCAGTGTGAGTTTGCCTGTTTGTGTTTGTGCATCGGCACCAGTGCATTGGTATTGCTGTTGTGCGCCTTTGTCTGGATGCTGTTTCTGTGATTTTGCCTGCTGTCCCTGTGAGTCATATCACATCATTGTGCACATTCATCCTGGTTGTTAGGTGCCATTGCTGGCATGGAATGTGAGTTTGTGAGCTGACACCTACACTCTACACATGTTGTTTTGATTGGTGTGTCTATTTTCGAGATGTGTGCATGCTTGGTGATGGTAACTTCTGCTCTTGTGTTATTGTACACTGTATGCATTGTCAGCCACCATGTGTGGTGCTTGTCTGCACATGGCCGAGAGTGTGTTATGTTTTCACAGCACTGTTAGCCTCACCACATCTCTGTGTGTATGGGACACAACCACTAGTTTGCCCCAGAAGTGTTTAATGTGTTGGGAGCAGGGATCATACATGCTGTTTGTTATTTGCAGCTTTGACCATGATGACACTTACCTTTTGGTCACTGTGATGAGGGGGGGTTTAGTCCCCATCACCACAATGCTCAAACATCTGCTGCATTTTGGAAGCCCACACTTAACTTCTGTTCTACACAGTGAGGGGGTGTTATTTTTACATTGCCACAGTGCTATGGTGATGCTTGCCTTGTGTATGTCATACTCATGTGTTGGTCACACATGTACTGTAACTTACATTGTATGTTCGTAGCCATAATCACTGTTGTGGGCATTTTTCACAGACTACACACTGTTGACATGATGTTAGGGGGGATGTATTTTGCTGACATACCTGATGTTGGAGTATGCTGGATGTGTTGCGCATCACCCATCCTATGGCTGGGGGTGGCAGTAGTGATGGGCAACATAAGCCCTATGGGTGGGGGTGCTAGGGGTGATGGGCAACATAAGCCCTATGGGTGGGGGTGGCAGGGGTGATGGGCAACAGGTCCCCTGTGAGTGGGGGTGGCAGGGGTGATGGGCAACATAGGCCTTATGGCTGGGGGTGGCAGTAGTGATGTGCAACATAAGCCCTATGGCTGCGGGTGGCAGTAGTGATGGGCAACATAAGCCCCTATGGGTGGTGGTGGCAGGGGTGATGGGCAACATAAGCCCTATGGGTGGGGGTGGCAGGGGTTCATAGAAAGGGTTGTTCGCATTTGCCCCAAGTGTGCTGGGAGTGACAAGGTACTGAAGTGCAGGACACAGCCAATGCTCGTCCGGGAACAGTCTTCTGGTCCTTGGGTTAATCTTGCAATTGCTATTTTGGGACCTGTGAAGTTAAGGTCTCAGGATCGATTTGTTTTGGTTTGTATGGACTCATATTCTGGGTGGCCTGCAAAAAAAATTGTCAATTCTGTTGAATCTCAGGTTGTTGTGGAATTTTTGGAAGAGCCCTTTGACCGTGACCCGTGTCTTTATTGTCTGACAACAGAGTTCAGTTTACTTCGCATTTCTTTGAGGAATATTTGGAGGAGAGGGGTATAAAAGTAAAAAGGCTGTCTTATATCACCATGAGTGTAATGGTACCCGTGGAAAGGTTTGTCAAAGTGTTGAAAGATGCTATGCAGCTAGCAGTTGTTTCTGGTGAAAAATGGGAGTTGTCTATCAAAAGCCAGGTTCATGAATATAGGTTTACACCTCATTCATCCACTGGAGTGGCTCGCTTTAGATTATTTAAGGGTAGGTCAGCCATTACTAATATAATTCCATCTTGGGTGGCCTCCTGCAAGAAAACGTCTAACTGTGGGACTGAAGATACTGTTGGTTGGAGGGAAAAGGAGTTGGTGTGTATGGAGAGGAGGAAGGATTTGTTTGATGTGAGGAAGGCGGCTAAAAAACTTCCGTAGTTGTTGGTGACTGGGTTAGAGTGAAATTACCAAGAAAAGGTGCTGCTGCCTCAAAGTTTGGTAATCCATTGCAAATTGTTAAATTATTCAACAATGCTCTCAAGACCAATGACCATAGGATCTGGAACCTGGGTAGGGTTGCCAAGTGTCCTCCTTGTGTTTCCTATGGTACTGGGGTTCCTGCCGCCTGCTCTACTTCTCAAGCGCCCAGGAGGTGATCTTCTTGTTTGAGGACCACTCCTCGTCACTTACAAGAATGTGTTTGCTAAGTATTTCATTATTTTTTTGTTTGTTTGTTTTTCTTTCTCTGTATTGCTTCATGTTTATGCTCCAAGGGGGAAGGCATGTAGTATGTCTCTCCTTTCTGTGCCTTGTATTGTGCAATCTCCTTTTCTGAAGTTTCTAGGTTGTGTTCTATTGTAGAACTCTCCCCCTTGAGATAGATTGTTATTATTGGAAAGCTTTTGTCAGTTTGCTCGGACTGTTGGTGGCTGAGGTCCCTTGCATGTGATGTATAATAAACTTATGCTGTTTCTTCAACTACTTTTGGTCTGATGCCTGCTTTTTATCCTGATGAGAACACCTCAAGGGGCCACCATCTCTTCTTGAGCATAGCTTACGCTCCTGTTAGATGCAGAGATGAATGTCAGACAGACTATTCAGAAGGAAAAGTATTCTGTCACTTGGATGTTTTCTGTCACTTGAGCCCCCTTCTGGGATCTTCGTGTCAAAAGTTAGGTTGTTACTGTAGTATTTTATGTTACCACCTGTAATTCTGTGTCCTCCCAGGTGACAAATCCAAGCTAACCGATCAGTATTTGCACAACAACAGTCTACATAGCTTTTTCAAAGGCTGCATTGTTTTTTGGCAAACCATAACTTCACACATAAATGGAATCCTAAATAAAGACTCCTGTGGAAGGACAATCAAAAGAACGGGTTTAATGCTGTTTGCCGTTCGAGCCCCACAAAGTCTCTATTTTAAATGGTGTCTTTTCATTGCAGATTTTAAACATCCACTTTCACCTTTGAATGCAAGTGAACAACAACCCTCTGACAAATTCCTATTATTTTCCGCAGGTGAATCATGAAAAGCAACATTTAGTCACTATTCGGCCTTTGCAGTGGAAAATGTAACTTCGCCTACGAAGGGAAAACCAGCATTTGGAAACTGCAGGAGTGTACTTTTATTCAACATTTAGCCTGTCCATCTTTTATACATCAAACAACCAACCCGCTGGGCTTGTGGTGTGCACTTAGCGATGACTTAGCCAATGGATAAACGTAGATTTTTCTTTAGGAAAAAGCACTCTGCCATACGTTACTAAAGTAGCTTTGTATTTCAGATGTCTAGGGCACAAAAGTGTTTTGCAGGAACCGTATAATTTACTTGCATATGTGGATATTGTATATATGTCTGCAGCCATTTTCTGATCCAACTGGCAAAGCCCTTACTGGCAATTGTGCTTAACAAATGTGTACCTCGACTTCTATTGCAGAGCACAGGCACTGTGTGACTCAATGCAGAGTCACAGTGCAGAGGCCTAATGCCATTCATCAAAAATACACCCGTAAAAATGAAAACAATCTGAGGATACAACATAGAAAAGAATCGCTGCAGTCCCAATTTAAGGGGTCACCCTCGTGCAAGATAACTGAGGCAATGACTAACTAACATTTTGAGGACCAAAATTATAATTTAGCATATTTAATAAACTTTAGGGCCAAAAATACCATTGTCTTCCATATCAACAACATCTAAATGGTATTTTTCCTGTTTGAGCTAAGGATGAGGAAAATGATTCAACTGAACTGTCATTCATCTAAACAATTATCACACTTCATATTTGCGGAGAAAAATTGTTTTTCCGATATTCTAGTGCACATTGTTTACCAGCTGCTCCTGAATTTATGCTCGCAAAGAACACAGCATTTAAAGAGGACTTTAAAGACTCAAGGAGATCAAGTTCCCTCCTTATGTCCTCTCTTTTAGAAACTGTTTTCACCTCAAGTCTAGATTTCATGTTTAGATTGATGCTTGAGGACAACATTCCAATAAATCATCTCACTGTTCACTCTCAGCTCCGGCAGATAGGCAGCGTCTTCACTGCAGAAGCAGACAGCATTTGGATCCCCTGCTTCCGAGCAGTTTAGGACTACGTGATTTTACTATTAATTATCAGTCAAATACCTACCAGGTCTATTATTTCTACATCAAAAAGATGCAGCAAATCTTTATTCTTGGAAAGGTGCTGCTCAGAGCGGGCCATTTCAAAATCTTATGGAGCTGTTGCGGAGTGTTTTTGTGTGTTTCAATGAATTCGAATTTTGCCTATGGAGGCCTAAAGATGCACTTCAAGGGTGGAGATATTTGCTGCTAGTTTGGTATTGCAATATTATTTTGGCTACAATATTTACCTAAAATAGCACTCCTGCATGAAACTGTGTTTTACTAGTTGGACCAAACTTAGGTCCATATATTCGAAGGTATTTTGCATTTCCTAACGGTGCAAATTGCAATTTCAGTCCTTTTGGAAATGTAAAATGCTATTTCAGTATTTACGAATGGCATTTGCGTTGGTGCAAAATGCAATTTCTATCTAGTAGATATCGCATTTTGGAAATCGCTAAATAGGAAAAGGCTAAGACAGATTTCCAAATAGCGAATCACTAACCAAATGTACAAAAGATTTCCTAATTGTGAATAGTCGTAAAATTACCATTTAGGAAATGCAATTACTATCAATATGGATTAGGTGGAAACAGGTGCAAACTATAAAAAAACACCCAAAATGCACCTGGCTCTTTAAGAATGGTGGCCCTGTATGTGTTGGTGAGAGGATGAGTATTTTGGCTGGCAGGCAGAGAACAAGGAGGAGACCGGAAAGGATATTTAGGGTGAGGGTCACCCTGTTTGAACAGACAGAGGAGGAGATTTTTGAGAAGTACAGACTGAGAAGTGAGGTTATCCTGGGCCTAATTGCTGAATTACAGCCTCAGCTTCAGACCCCAACACTCAAGAGCAATACAATCCCACCATATGTACTGGTCTTGCGTTGCTTACACCTCTTAGCTTCTGGCAATTACCAGGGGGTCATAGCAGAGCCAGGGGTCTTTTAAAGGTTCAAATGCAGGTTTCTGGACATGATGGTTAGCACATTTTACCAATACATTTATTTCCAAAATACCCCCCAATAATTGCAACAGACCAAATTAATGTTCTACCGCATAACACAATTCCACAATGTCATTGGCTGTGTTGATGGCACAGATATTGCCAGATATCCCCCCTTAGGAAATTAATACATATACAGAAACAGGAAAATCTAACAATCACTCAGTGTGCAGGTAGTGTGTGAAGACTCCTGTATAACAACAGACTTTATGGCCAGATTCTCAAGCAGCACCCATGACTCACAGTGCAATATAAACCAGTCTGTCACACTGTGAATTTGGCAATGTGTTTTTACTAGGCAAGATAATTGCTGTCTCAATTAATACAGTCCCCAGAGCTGTTTGTGTAATGTGACCTCATGGTTTTTCTTCCCATGCTCTTAAGAAGACAGTGCAAATGCTTTGTGTGCCTAGATACTCTAATGACAAGAAGTGAAAGGTAGTGCAACAGGGCACCCAGGACAACGTGCTCCATCATTGAGAGCACTTTTGGGTTACTGAATTCCAGGTTCCGCTGCCTCCACAAGACTGGTAAAGTACTCATGTACAGCCTGAGACATGCTGTAAAATCCTCACTCCATGTGCCATACTACACAATATTGCCGTGTGGAAGGATGTGCACAACATCACCGTTCGTTAAGGACGAATCTGACTCTGATTATGAATTACCGCCACTATAGGTGCAGCAGAACAGGACATTTGAGGCAGATGATTGTGAACAATACACAGAGATCACCAACAACTATTTTTTAGATAAGAGTGATAGCAACATCTAAGAAATGGACATCACATATGATGGTAATGCATGGTGCATAACTAAAAGATCATCTTTTATTTTGGTAGTGACAATAATAATATATCTGTCCTAAACCAAAAGTATCCATTGTGGATGTAAAACTGCATCAGCTATGCAACAAAGTATTTAATTTCAAGCAAAAAAAACAAAAGACTTATGACTGAGTGTTCAATGGATTCACTTCTTATGTCCTCTGGGGTTAGGTGCCTTGTCAGCGACACTGGCTTGTGGAAGTATGGACACAGGAGTGTTTAAGTGTGTATGGCTGGTACTGCATGCCTCCTGCATGGATGTGCCACTGAGGCTAGAGCCCTTTTTGGTCTCAGGTGGGGACAGAATGTTGGGGACACAGGTTGTGGGTCTATATATCATCTGCATAGCTCTGAGATGATCCTCTGTTTG
The DNA here is from genome assembly GCF_964204655.1 of Triturus cristatus. Taxonomy (NCBI): domain Eukaryota; kingdom Metazoa; phylum Chordata; class Amphibia; order Caudata; family Salamandridae; genus Triturus; species Triturus cristatus. The sequence continues at coordinate 457,784,027 of NC_140590.1, read as the reverse complement.
TCACCTAGAGAGTTCACCATATCCAAAATGCTGTTCCATATCTTATTTTTTGGGCTCTCTGGGACAGTGAAAGAGGCCTCTCCCAAATATCAGGTCTATATGTGACGCACATTCTTCTGTCAGGAGCTCCACCTCCTTATCAGAAAACCTGGCCTTCTTCTTCCTGCTCCCAGAATCCTTATCTCCATCTTCCTTGGACATGGTGCAGTTTTTTCACAGGTATTTCCTTGCCAGTGGTGATACAGGTGTACTCCTCCCTTCCAGCACCTTCATAGGCATCTGGGTTATGACCTCACCCTCTATTTCTTAACTACCTGGTCTGAAATTATCATTCTGCATCCAGAATGCAACTTTTCCTAATTTACAATTCCCTATTAGGAAATCGCAATTTTCCCAAAAGCGTGATTTCCTAATTGGGGCTGCCAATCTGTAGGAATTGCTATTAGTGGAAGCGGTGGTACATACATCTCATTTTGTGCTTCCCTAATAGCTTTTTATATGCAATCGCTATTTGGAAATCGCACATTCTAACTTTTGTACATATGGCCCTTAAAAATCCTATTAATAGTTGCTTAGGCTCTAGGATACAAGACGACTTCTATCTCCTCTCTTATTCTCCATTTGTACTTGTAAGAAATTGAGTTAGTAGTTGTGAAGTATGTGAGCCCTTTACTCGAAATAACTCCACAATTCCTTTTAACTGGGAACCAAATACCATATTGTAGCACTTGACTTTCTCAGGGTAGGTCAAGCAAAGCAGTCCTAAGCCTACTCAGGGGCGGGGGTTTGGGCTAGTAATACCAGTTTGTTTGCACGCAACAACAAAACTCAACAAATGATTGTCCAGTCAGTGCTTTTTCTTTAAAAAAGGAAATAATTTTATCATGCAAACTACTAAATACTATGAATTCAATTACAAATATAAACAATCAGGTAGGTTGAAATATCTTTGGTGACTCCCTCACATCACATTACACCCCTAGTCAGTCCTGAATCCTATATTCGCAAAACCCTCTATGTCTACTAGATGAAATATCACAATATATGGGGGTATCATTATCATATGGCAGGCCTACTGGCTTTGTCAGGGTGTCAACACATCAGTAAAAACAGCCACACATAATAATTGGCCAATATAACGCCATTGAAGTTAATGAGGACAGTACCAATATACATTATGTCTAATAACCCACCATTGATGGTAGCAGTTACCATCAATAACATTGATAAAGCTTTAATTGTCAACCATCACAAGATTAGTAAAGCAGTGTGCAAAAGCAGGTGTGTAATAGTCTTTCTTTTACATTCATTTAGCTGCTAATGCTGATTTAAATCCAGCTAAAAAGGTTCCTTGCACCAGAGCCTTTGTACAATAGTACATACTCCACAAGTTCCTAAAATCAAGACAAACCTCTGCTGGTGACATGAACAAAACCCTCCTTTTGGCTTGAGATGATATTTATTGGTACATTTGTGGTGGGGGTGGGGGATGCTACACTTCTGCACTCTGCAGCCTCCAAAACACTATTTACCAAGGTTTGTACACCACAAGGCAATCATGTAAATGGAGACCAAAATGGGACCTGTATTGCGCACCATTTGCCCAGGGCATGAATATTACTAGTGGCTTCCCTCTTGCTGGAGCCAGGAAGCTGCAACCATTTTTCTCTTACTATTTTTCTTTTCTTTTTGGAAGCCTAGGTCCCAACCTGTGGCATTCACATGCTTGTGCTTTCTTGGAGGGTATGGGGTGCAGCCCAAGACTGCTTTCTGCACTGTGCAGGATCCACGTTTTCTTTGTGCTCCCACTTGTGCTGTTTCCAGATGGCAGGAGCAGAAGCCAGAGGTGCATCTGCCCCCCACAGAGATAGGCACAGTGATGCCTGAGACCCTCTCAGTCCTTTCTCTTCGACCTTTTTTTCTCCGGTGGATGGTTCCCCGAGACATCTTTACATGCATTGAACCTTGGGCGGTGTGGTCCCCTGGGCTGTAAAAGAGATCAGGGATGGAGCCTCTTCCATGCTCCCTTCCCAAGCCAAATTAAATAAAAGAAGGATGCGGTGACCCCCGGGACCTGTTCCTCCCCGTAAGAATATCTTGAAATCATGTAAATTGCCACATGCTTTTGTTCACTGCCTGATACCCCCAGGGAAACAGGCTATATCTCAGGCCCCAGTGGGCTGATTTTCAGGATCTTGGGCTCATTTTACTTCTGGTGGCCATCTCTGGTGACCTAGAGCCTTTTTCTCAGGTGTGCTGGCCTCTAAAAAGCACTTTTCTTAGAAAGCTGGATTTCAATTCTCTATGCGACAGACTTGTCCTCCACCTGTGCTCCTGAGGCTTTCTCCTGCGTGTGGGGGGGCATCTTCCACAGATCCTCTATAGCTTCATAGCCAGCAAGCAGAAAGCCATTCCTGTTGCACTCCTCAAGTTTAGGGGCCTCATGGCTGTCTTACAGGGCACTTGTGTGCCAGTAGCTGTCTATAGGAAGAGCTCCCCTGAAAGCCTCACCTCTGCCCTTAGCTTACACAACTGCTGGATTTCTTCCCACCAACACTCCAAAGGAGAGTCCCGCCGGTATTGACACTAGAGATCTGTCCTCCCCATCCCTTCTTTTTCCAGGATTTGGATTAAACACTTTTAATTGCGCTATTGTGTGGGAGGACTTTGATCTTTCTGCTTGGGAGCAGAGTAGTTACCTTGGCCCATTAGGGTGGACATAGGACTGGAATCAGATTATGAGATGAGCCTAGGAAATATGACAATACTTAAAGTGTATTAGTAAGTGTAGATATGATGTTAGGTACTGTAAATCTACACTCAGGTGCCCCTAGATTGGTACCACACTGGACCACATAGGCCTAACTGTACTTTAGTGCAGATTTCACCTTTTGTGTTTAATACAGTGTAAATACCACAGGCCTACATTATGAATGATCGTTCACATTATAAGGCCCACCCCAGGTCAGTATCAATCCTTGAAGTGTCCTTTCTGCTACAAGCTACCTGTGCACGAATACTGGGTTGTGCAAAAAAAGTAGTCTCACACATTGAGCCCACACACCTGAGCACACAGAAGTGTTCACATATTCTCATGTAACAAGGACAGTACCCCTTACCCTTGCTGTGCAGTAGTGGCCTCATCTTAAAAAGTGGACACTGGAAGTAGGCACTCTCAGTTGATTTTAACGTGAATTCATCATGAGTGACACTCAGGTAGTGAGACTCACCCACAGTAAAAGTCCAAAAATTGCATAGACAAATGTGAAAAATCCATGGGGACTACAAGGGCAGAACCAATTTGCTACAGTAGGCCAGTGACAAAACATCAGATTGTGATGCAAGACTCAACTGTCAGTCTGGATCTGAACCTCATAACTAAACTGCTTCATAAACCACCCCAAACTAGATTTACTCATTCCACCCAATTACTCTGTTATCAGGTTTGCTCATGAAAATAAGAAGCGGTGACACTCCCCTTAAATCCAAATTGAACTCCACATTTCAATGACTGATTCAAGAACTTATGTCCAATGCATCTCTGCCCACCAGAATCAAAATCATTTATCATCTGCTGAGGATAATACCTATTTCTGATTATCATGATACCTATAGATTGCATAATTTTGTTTTCCTTATGTGTATGCTAACTATATACATACCTTCATCTAATGGGAGAGTGATGGAAGCTGGAATGTCTTTGGACAATGAACAGCCATGAGGGGAATATATGCAAAATAATTTATTAATGTAATCAGATATTCCAAATGGGCTTATGATGAAAACTATTCAGAAGGTGTTGATTTTCATGCAGATGGCCTTCGTAGATTAAAATCTATGGTTGGGATGAGAATACATGTGCTTTATCAAAAGAAACATTGCCCACCCTAGTAACTCTTTCTCTGCTAAATTAAAATATTTTTAACTTATATTGGGGTAGTCTAAATGGTCCTTCACTCTCCCTTCTCTTTTGACTTTATAATGACCTGAACAAACACTGCATGAAACCCAAGAACTCCAAAAGTGTAATCACTGAATAATTATTGCTAGAAATGACTGTTTACGGTTTGATGACCCTTTCTCCAGTGACTGGTCAAATCACCCTTAAATTCCATCCTCTATATCCTTCTCCATACTGCTTTTCTATTGCTGGAATATTAGTCAATTTATTTAAAGTCTACTATTTCCCCTATGTGTAATTCTACTTAGTGTACAATTATGAAGGGAAACCATTTTTTTAGTTAAGAACCTTTTCCCTTAAACCTCCACAATGTTTGGGGATGTTAAATGCCCTTTCCAAACTTGGAATAGCCCTTCGGTGAAGGAAATGTTCACTTGCATGGAAGGGGCAGAGATGAGCATGTTAATGTCCCAAACTCAAAAGTTTGTGGGTATTCAGAAAAATTCAATACAAGCCATGAATATCTCAGATCCCACCATTTTGCTCAATTTACTATTGTGTAATTGGAGGCAGTAGTGTCATAAAAGTACACAGTGGTACAAATACTTATGCCTCACCAGTATCCTGTTGTGGATAGGGCATGCAAATTGGCATTAGCTCAAACAGTCAAAACATCCTTAAAAAGCAGCACGTAATGTACAATACTCTGCTAGATGTGTGCCAAAATCTAACAGATTACCTTTGGCTGTTGATTGTTTTAATTAGCCATTTAAAGAGGTGACAATGCTGCGTAGATATTGTAAATATACTATTAGTTGATAGATGGAAACAGATTTTGACTGTAGCAGAATTTAAAATCTTAAGCAATTAAAATTGAGTGGAAAGAACGATTTCTACTTTACCAGTATGTAAGAAATTATATTATTGATTGGGGTGGGTGACTAACTAACTAAAGGAACAATCACAACCCTTGTCAAGGCGAACCATTAGCTCACTAAATTAAACTGATCTCAAACACCTGATAGCTGTGCCACAGCGGGGACAGGCTTAAGTTTCAAGTTTATTTACAAATTGATTTGACTTCAACCGAGATCCACAATTTATCACATTAATAAGTAGTGAGATTGCTAAAACAATAGTTTAAAAGTCCATATATGATATTGAAACCATAAACTGATGTAACCCGTATAAGCGCTTCTAAAACACTGGCAAAAACTCTTAAGAATGTAAACACCTTGAAACAAGCTTGTTCATTCTGAGGATATATCAGTAAGAGGATCAATTCATGGTGTGTGTCAAAAATAAAATGACCAATTAGTGGATTTAAACATCTTATTCTGGACTCCCCTAGTTCTGAGAATCAATGTAACACATGAACCAGATTCTGGTTCCTATTTGATACAAATTACAGATGTAGTATTCAGGAGAATTACTCCCCCCTCTCCCAGTCAAGGACTTGACAGGAAGATTCCCCATACTGAGAATCACAACGAAATATCTAACTTTGAGAGAGATTTGGGAAGAAATACAGTATTGCCCTGCCAAAAAACGATTATAGAGCCTAAACTTTTATACATTTTCAACTTGTTGCAATGCTCCACCTCCTGGGAAAAACTTTGCTGAGCATTGTGAGGTTTCAAGAATATTTATAGATGCCTTGGGGACTATAACCTAAGAAGATCCATATTACAGGTCTCCAAAGCATCCTTTACATTTCTAGAGGATGTCATGTGGTCAGAAGATGTCTTAATGAAGCCTCCACCAAGGAGTGCCATTAGGAATAAAATTGACTAATAGAGAAGCATATATACCCAGCTAACTATGCTAGCTAAAGCTTAAGCAAATGTACTAGGTATTCCACGCTTTAGCCTAAGCATTTTTTAGTGGAATAGAAGAGCTTCGGCTGCAAAATGTCATATTGCATATATTTAAAAATGACCAGTTAGAGATGGGTGTGTATTTGAGAACGTAAATTAGCGTAAATGAGATTTTGATTTTGTAGATTTGATTTAAATGTTTAAAATTCTTCTACCCATAAAACTCTAGAAAGATTGGAGAGCCTCCGTGGACAAGGGCAATGGCTTGACCCCCTATGTTTGTAAAATGCAGCATATCACTCAAGTTACTAGAGAAGGTTCTGCCTAATTAAACATAAGTTCTCCCCCTTTCAAGTTTTTCATGATCCTGGTACCGATTATCTGCCAATCCTCTTCTTTTTCCCCAAAGGCTAAGATTTTTCTTATAGCTATATTTATCTTTAGAAAATGCTTCTCAACATCATTGGACATTGCCCTCAAGTTTCTTTGGTGACCTATTAGAGTAAAATCAAATAAACTATGCAATCTGGGTAAATAGTTTTTTTGAAGGCAGAAATTGTTGTGGAAAATTGGACAAATACAATAAAAATAATAATGGTGTCAACAGACAGCACTTTTTAAGCCATTATAAGTAGCAATAGGAGAAGAAAGACCTTTAGTGCTCCCTTACGAATTGTTTTCACAACATAAAGGAATAGTAGGAGACAATAACAACAAGTTGATTGGAATCCTCAATGATGACAAGTTATGCCCAGAGTGAGTCTATCCACCAGCTCAAAGTCAAAAGAAAGGGCAAAAAACTGTGTAAGACATTTATTGTATACAATATGGGCATCTAAACTAATCTTATTTACTTAGATATTGTCCATGACTAAGCAGTTCAATCTAAAGCCAGATTGCTCTAGAAAAATAAATTTTGCCTTACATCTCCAAGTCTCCAAGTTTTCTAGGATGCTTCTAGCAAAGATCTTCCCTGCACCACCTAGTAGGGCAATTTGATGATAGTTCTCAGGGATTTTTCTTTACATCCCTTTTTATGCAGTGGCCAAATAATACGCTCTCTCCTTGAACCATAAGTAACAACAATGGGTAAATAAAAGCCTGAGGGATTAGGCCAAAAGTACTGGATTCCTTTTCACACGTAGATCAGGATTTGGTCTGGCTCCATTGCAGCTGAGACTCTAGCAATTTTTATATATCCAGCAATCTTATCGTAATTAAGAAGAGAGATGTCATTGTTCAATTGGGTGCTAACCTGAAACACCCATGCATCCTTATTCATCTTATATGGGTTAGAGATGTGGTCAATCAAAATTTGAGCTGGTATCACATTTATGGTGATTTAATTTTTTGAACTTCAATTGAGAACAGCAGTGCACCAGAAGGCCATTGAGTTTTTGTTATCAAAGATTGCTCAATGACAGTAATACCAGTTAAAATGATGCTTATGTGATGCATGATTTCTGTTACATTTTTTACTAACTGCCCTAATTATTTTCATAAGAGTCTTGGAAAATGAAAAGAGATGTTTTCAAATATGGTTGTTTTTTTAAACTGACAATTGGACCACATCGTCATCCTTCACTGGCTTCTCAATATGAGACCTTTGTTTACTGTTATCTTTTATGTATTTGATTACTTCATTCATGGTTAGCTCATATATGCTAACTGGATCCCCAGTGGAAACATCTTGTGAACCATATGAAATGATGCAATCAGGTCATTATATAGATTATTATTGCTAGGGTTCAAGTGTAATCTCGAATTTTTATGCTGAATAACGGCTGGATCAGATCAGTTTCCGAAGACAAAAACAAGAATTTTTTAGAGGTATTTCCAATGGCATTTGGAAAAGGCTATGATAAATATATATTGTGTTAATAACACTCATTTCCAACACCAGATCAAATACCAAATAATATATATTAGTTAGTTAATAATTTGAAATCTTGTCTAGCACTCTCAGCCTGGATATCCAAGTCCACTCTTCCATTTAATATTATTACACCTAGGTGCCGATTCCGATCCTGTAAAACCCGGGTACGAATGGTCGTACAGAGCGTATTCTCCGTACAACTCATACCCGGGAAATCCTCCTTACAAAGCAGCAAGTATGATTCGTAAAGAAATACCATTTCCGTACGAATCGTAAAAAAATACGTGCGGCTAAAAAATACCCACAATTCTGATCCGGGACATCACGTACGTGACGTCCGGACGGAGTCAGGCAGCGTTTTACGGACCAGCAAGTACGATTCGTGCCTACGTCACTCCGCACGGCTCATTTTTTACGGCAGCCAAAATTCCCGGGAAATTGAGGATGACGCGAAGAAGGATCACCGGTATGCGACGGACAGCCATGGACCCCATCCTACGTGTCATCCCGGCCCTCCTAGCCTACGACCTGGTGCACCAAAACCGCTGCGCACGCCGCAGAAGGTCAGAACAACACCCAGGGGCAAAGGGGGGGGGCGATGGGCAGGAAACATAACCCCTACCCAATTTAAAAAATACTATATTCTGTACATACATTACTTCCAGGGTCTGGTCACTGCGGGGGCGTGTCCACAAATCCCTGCGTACCGCAACAACGGATGTGGACGTGGACGCGTACCCGTCACCACTACAATGGTGGGACGGACCGTACCCATGCCCTCAGAGTGTGGGTATGGTCCGTACCACGCATACCCCTACATCACTACTACAATGGTGGTACGGACCGAACCCTTGCTCTGAGTCCGTGTGTACGGTCCGTACCACCATTGCAGTGGTGATGTAGGGGTATGCGTGGTACAGACCATACCCACGGACTCAGAGGGTGGGTACTGTCCGTACCACACGTACCCCTACATCACCACTACAATAGTGGTACGGACCGTACCCAAGCTCTGAGTCCGTGTGTACGGTCCGTACCAACATTGTAGTGGTGATGTAGGGGTACGCGTGGTACGGACCGTACCCATGGACTCAGACCGTGTGTACGGTCTGTATGTACGGTCTGTACCACGCGTACCCCTACATCACCACTACAATGGTGGTACGGACCGTACACACACCCTCAGAGCGTGGGTATGGTCCATACCACACGTACCCCTACATCACCACTACAATGGTGGTACGGACCGTACCCACGCTCTGAGTCCGTGTGTATGGTCCGTACCACCATTGTAGTGGTGATGTAGGGGTACGCGTGGTACAGACCGTACCCACGCCCTCAGAGCGTGGGTATGGTCCGTACCACGCGTACCCCTACATCACCACTACAATGGTGGTACGGACCGTACACACGCCCTCAGAGCGTGGGTACGGTCCGTACCACACATACCCATACATTACCACTACAATGGTGGTACAGACCATACACACACTCTGAGTCCGTGTGTACGGTCCGTACCACCATTGTAGTGGTGATGTAGGGGTACGCGTGGTGTGGACCGTACCCAACCTATGAATGCGGGGGTACGGACCGCATCACCCATACCCCTAGGGCACCAGTACATTTGTGATACAAGGCGTACACACGCCACGAATGTTGGCTTAGGGCCTGGTGCAGCATATAACCAGTATATTGGGGTGTGTGTATGCCCAGGACAGCAGTGTACTGCACCAAGGGTGCGGGTGGGTGGGTGGGTGGCTGCCTAGGATTCCCAGCAGTGGAAAAAGACATGTGAGGTGTGGGTGCAGCGGAATACCAGCAGTGGACAGAGACATGTGAGGGGTGGGTGCCTATCACTCCCAGCAGTGGACAGAGACATGTGAGGGGTGGGTGCCTATCACTCCCAGCAGTGTACAGAGACATGGGGGGTGCTTATCACTCCCTGCAGTGGTCAGAGACATGGGGGTGGGTGCCTATCACTCCAGCAGTGGACAGAGACATGTGAGGGGTGTGTGCCTATCACTCCCAGCAGTGGACAGAGACATGGGGGTGGGTGCAGAGGACTCCCAGCAGTGGACAGAGACATGTGAGGGGTGGGTGCCTATCACCCCCAGCAGTGGACAGAGACATGGGGGTGGGTGCAGAGGACTCCCAGCAGTGGACAGAGACATGTGAGGGGTGGGTGCCTATCACTCCCAGCAGTGGACAGAGACATGTGAGGGGTGTGTGCCTATCACTCCCAGCAGTGGACAGAGACATGTGAGGGGTGTGTGCCTATCACTCCCAGCAGTGGACAGAGACATGTGAGGGGTGGGTGCCTATCACTCCCAGCAGTGGACAGAGACATGGGGGTGGGTGCAGAGGACTCCCAGCAGTGGACAGAGACATGTGAGGGATGGGTGCCTATCACTCCCAGCAGTGGACAGAGACATGTGAGGGGTGGGTGCTTATCACTCCCAGCAGTGGACAGAGACATGTGAGGGGTGGATGCCTATCACTCCCAGCAGTGGACAGAGACATGTGAGGGGTGGGTGCCTATCACTCCCAGCAGTGGACAAAGACATGTGAGGTGTGGGTGCAGAGGAATACCAGCAGTGGACAGAGACATGTGAGGGGTGGGTGCCTATCACTCCCAGCAGTGGACAGAGACATGTGAGGGGTGGGTGCAGAGGAATACCAGCAGTGGACAGATACATGTGAGGGGTGGGTGCCTATCACTCCCAGCAGTGGACAGAGACATGTGAGGGGTGTGTGCCTATCACTCTCAGCAGTGGACAGAGACATGTGAGGGGTGTGTGCCTATCACTCCCAGCAGTGGACAGAGACATGTGAGGGGTGGGTGCCTATCACTCCCAGCAGTGAACAGAGACATGGGGGTGGGTGCCTATCACTCCCAGCAGTGGACAGAGACATGGGGGTGGGTGCAGAGGACTCCCAGCAGTGGACAGAGACATGTGAGGGGTGGGTGCCTATCACTCCCAGCAGTGGACAGAGACATGTGAGGGGTGCGTGCCTATCACTCCCAGCAGTGGACAGAGACATGGGGGTGGGTGCCTATCACTCCCAGCAGTGGACAGAGACATGTGAGGGGTGTGTGCCTATCACTCCCAGCAGTGGACAGAGACATGTGAGGGGTGTGTGCCTATCACTCCCAGCAGTGGACAGAGACATGTGAGGGGTGGGTGCCTATCACTCCCAGCAGTGGACAGAGACATGGGGGTGGGTGCCTATCACTCCCAGCAGTTGACAGAGACATGGGGGTGGGTGCAGAGGACTCCCAGCAGTGGACAGAGACATGTGAGGGGTGGGTGCCTATCACTCCCAGCAGTGGACAGAGACATGTGAGGGGTGCGTGCCTATCACTCCCAGCAGTGGACAGAGACATGGGGGTGGGTGCCTATCACTCCCAGCAGTGGACAGAGACATGTGAGGGGTGTGTGCCTATCACTCCCAGCAGTGGACAGAGACATGTGAGGGATGGGTGCCTATCACTCCCAGCAGTGGACAGAGACATGTGAGGGGTGGGTGCCTATCACTCCCAGCAGTGGACAGAGACATGTGAGGGGTGGGTGCCTATCACTCCCAGCAGTGGACAGAGACATGTGAGGGGTGGGTGCAGAGGAATACCAGCAGTGGACAGAGACATGTGAGGGGTGGGTGCTTATCACTCACAGCAGTGGACAGAGACATGTGAGGGGTGGGTGCCTATCACTCCCAGCAGTAGACAGAGACATGGGGTGGGTGCCTATGACTCCCTGCAGTGGACAGAGACATGGGGGTGGGTGCTTATCACTCCCAGCAGTGGACAGAGACATGGGGGTGTGTACATCATTAGCAGATGACCACAACTCCATGGGTGTATGTACGTATCCCTAATTTTCGACTATGTTGATAGTGCCATAACAACACATCACTGACAGCAGTGTCCCACTCCCATGAGGATGGATGTCTTTCCTCCACTGCATGACACACCACATGTGGGTGTGAGGACAAATGACACATGCATACCCACCCCTGGCGGATGCAGCACAATACACACACAGAGATCATGCCACAAGACTGTATAGTAGTCATGTCAATGCCTACTAAACTAAGAGAGCCAAAGGGAACACACACTGTCACGCACATCCCAGGACTGATAGGAATGTACAGGTGCTGGGACAGCCACCAAGATGTTGTCTCTCATGGAATGAATAGGGTGGAGTTCCCACAGATACAATTCCCACAATTGTGTCTCAGGTGCCCAAATACCCTGCAGAACAAGTACCATATGTGTGCTAGGCTGGGATTACACACATGCATAGTGCGGAAAAGGGAGAATTTCTCCATGAAGGCATGGCAACATACTCAATACACAAGTACAGTGACTAGCAAGGATGGCACAGACGATGCAGCTGGAGACATTGCTGAGCAGGCATGGCCATAGTTGAAGGGATCCGTCACCAACCAAGGGAATGTATACACAGGTCAGCACAACAATTGTGCAACTCTCTGCAGGGAAGATGTCAGGTGCCACGGAGGAAGGGACACTCCTTGGTACAATGTCTCAAAAAACAAATAACACACACGAACAAAGATCCTTTGCAGAGACCTTGTGATGGCACGCAGATCCCATGGGCCACCTCATGACCATCAGACTCGAACCTTTGCCCGAAACATAACACATTAGCACAACCCCAACTCCTGGAGCATCAGCACCAACATCAATACCTGAAATGCAATAGTGTTCAAAGTAAAAAGAAAATGCTTTAATCAGCATAAGATATTTTTTTTTCAAGAACACTCTATACAAAGGCCAATGGCCAGTCCAGAATAGAAATCCTTGGGGGGACACATGGGCACGTGTCTCCCCTAGCTTGCCTGCACATTAGAACCCTCAGGTTCGTCGACTGGGGGGGCATCATGTGGGGAAGGACCAGGCACTGCAGGGACAGGAGGTGTATGGGTAGGTGTGGTGGGTGCAGGGACGGATGCCTTCACCACAGGGGGTGGGGCAGTGCCAAAGGTGGAGGTGAGCTTGGCGCTGCACACTTCTGCCAGGGCGTCCAGAGTATCCCCTGCACCAGAAGAAACCACAGGCACAAAGGAGGGGGGGGGTCGGAGGGATGGGGTGCAGCGCTACTGGGGGAGGGGGTGGACATGGGGGGGACTCAACTCCCCTACCCGGGGAGTGCCTTGCCCGTTTGCGGGCTGGTGACCCAGTGGGGCTGAGGCCCAGCACAGACATGTAGCTCTCCTTGTCTGACTGTGTGGCAGGGGAGCCAAGGGGAGTGCCTTTGGAGTGACTGGGTAGTGAGGCATGCAGACTCAGACTGTGGCTGCGTGTATGCCTGTGTTCCCCAGACCCAGTGGGTGTGCCTTTATCCCCCTGAGTGTGCGTGCCAGGAGGTGTGTGCTTGCCCTTACGTGTTGGTGTGCTGCCTGTGTCTGGTGGGGTGTGTGCTTGGGAATGTCTGGGTGTGCATGGGACAGGCATGGGAGTGGGAAGTGTGGATGGGGCTGGGGTACGGTGTTGGGGTACGGTGCGTACAAGTACGGTGCTGGGGTACGGTGGTGGGGTATGGTGCGTCCAAGTATGGGGCTGGGGTACGGCGCTGGGGTACGGTGCGTCCAAGTAGGGGCATGTTGTACGGCGCTGGGGTATGGTGCGTCAAAGTACGATCCTGGGGTACGGTGGTGGGGTACGGTGCTTACAAGTACGGTGCTGGGGTACGATGTTGGGGTACAGGGCTGGGGTAGGGCGCTGGGGTAGGTCGCTGGCGTACGGTGAGTCCAAGTCCGGGCCTGGGGTATGGTGCTGGGGTACGGTGCCTCCAAGTAGGGGCATGGGGTACGGCGCTGGGGTACGGTGCATTCAAGTACAGGGCTGGGGTACAGTGGTGGGGTACGGTGCGTACAAGTAAGGGGCTGGGGTATGGGGCTGGGGTACGGGGCTGGGGTAGGGCGCTGGGGTACGGTGCGTCCAAGTATGGGGCTGGGGTACGGTGGTGGGGTACGGTGCGTACAAGTAAGGGGCTGGGGTACGGTGGTGGGGTACGGTGCATACAAGTAAGGGACTGGGGTACAGTGGTGGGGTACGGTGCGTACAGGTAAGGGGCTGGGATATGGTGGTGGGGTACGGTGCGTACACGTACAGGGCTGGGGTGGAGTGCGGACATGGGGGAAGGGGGGGCTGTACGACTCGTATCCCGGGCACAAGTTTACCCGGATACGAGTGGTACGGCGTTCGCTCCGTACGGGGCCTTTTCCATGCACTTGTGTTTTCGGACGGGCGGTACGGATCGTACTTGCGTGCTCGGACTTCAGTTTTACGATTTGTATGTAAAACTGTCCGGGGACGTCTCGTAGACTTTTCCCGAAGTGATTCGTATGTATTTTTCACGTACGAATCGTACTTCGCCGTTTGTACGGGACTTGTACGATTCGTACGTAAAAAAATACGGATATGAGTCGTACGGTAATTTTTTTTAACAGATCGGAATCGGCACCCTAGTGTCTTCAACTGTTCTGGTAGAAGTGTTCCATGTTTGTCTGCTCTTCTGTTACTTGAAAACTGAGGCTCAGGAATATTTCAGCTTTCCTCAAGATCTGTGTTCCTGAATATTTACATAGATATAGTAGAAATTTGAACATGGAAGTCACCTTTGATAATTACCCAAGTGGTCTTCTCTCTATCTATTGTCTTTTTTATAAAGTCAAATAGATCAATGAGAGCGGAATTGTTTTGTAAATCGGGGGATATATACATAATCAGAACTGGCATCCTTGGTGTGGTTTCCCCCCTAACTTATTTCCTTCAAATGTCCTGTTTTGCTGACTTTGGTTTTGCTGACTTAGGAATCTGTTCACTTTGCCACTACTAACCAGTGCTAAAGTGTTTATGCTTTCTCCTTAAACATTGTAGACTTAGATTATACCCAACTGACATATTTAGCTTACTTGTAAGTCCCTAGTAAAGTGCCACTACCTTCAGTACACTTCTGAACCTGTGTGTACTCTGCCGGGAAGAAGGACTGCTTTACTGCTGAAAGGACTGCCACTCTGCTGGACAGCTGCTCTGAAGGACTGCTGCCCTGCTTTAATGACCTGCTGCACTCTTGCCAGGGTGAGAAGGACAGGACCTGTATCTTTTGTATCCAGAGTGACATAGTTTGCTGGGCTTCTGACTTGTGCTTTAGGGACAGAAGACTCCAACAACCTTGAAACCAGCACCTGGACTTACATCTGTGAATGCTACCCGGCCATGTGGTGCCATACCAGTTCTGGGACTGTGAAAGTGGGCCTGAAGGTGTTCTGCCAGCCTATCTGTGTATCCAGCAGAACCAGCACATCTCCTCAGCTGTGCGGCGCAAACCTAAGCATAACCAACACATTGCCTCTAATGCAAGGATTCATTCGGCACAAGAACTCTGCATTGACCGCGCAGCCCGCATCGGGACCACCAATGTGCAAAGCTTCGGCGACACAGGCCCTTGCATCTCAAATCTCTTGTTGATGGCAGCCTCAACGATGATGCAGGTTCTCACAATGTAACCTCGCAGTTATTCGGAACCATTATCATTGCCTCGATTGCGCAGCACACCCTGGACACCTGACTTCACATCGCAAGCCCTCATCAACGGAATCCTAAAAGATGATGCAGGACCATGCATCCAGCTTTTCAGCCCTCAGAACAAGTGCATTGCTTGGCTGCATGATGCATCCCCAATGCAGGACCTCGCAGAGCTCCACAATCAGAACTTAAGGTACTCTTGTTCAGCGGGTCTAACTGGGTCCCCATGGCCATCTCTCACTCCTTTGTGGACAGTTTGAACTTGTGACTTTGTCCCGGTCTGAGGCAAACAGATATGCACAGTTGGCGATTTGTGCTTTTTTGTGCTATATTTCCTGTAAACTTTAAACTAGCATAACTCCAGTTCTACTGACTGGATTTTTGTCATTTTATTTATTTAATGTTACTCTGTGTTCTAAATTGGTGTGGGATCTTTCTTGCATTGTTTTTTTAGTTTGTGACTGTTTGAAGTTCTGCATAAATGCTTCACACATTGCCTCTAGGTTAAGCCTAACTTCTCTGTGCCAAGCTACCAGAGGGTTGAGCACAGGTTAATTTGGGGGTTTTCCTGTGCCTCACCCTTACAAGGATTGTGGCTGCTGCTTGAGTAGGGTTCCACCCCCTCAACAACTAGCCCAATTTCACACATTCCTTAAATATTAGGAGGGAGTGGTCCTGAGCTTAATTTGTAATTAGGACGTCAATCCTTAAAAACTAAAGATGATTATTACGATAACCAATATTGGGGATTTTTCACTCAAAATCTATAGATATTAAGATGACAATATTTTCCTTAGGAATGCCCTTGGTTATAATGAATGGCAGGGCTAATAAAGACATAATAAGCATCTACTAAGAAGTCATCCATTAGAAACATTTTTTGGGGCCTTCAATGCTTTATTTTTTCATCATCAAGCCCAGCTGAGTTGCAGGAGATATAAGATATTTTATTTCTTAGCAAACTGATATGTTTGAGTATGAGATTTATTTCTATTCAGTGCCCCTGATTTCCAAGTCCAAGAGAGACCTGCATTTTGCTGCATGAAGATTAAGAATTGCTCATGTATTTTTCTGGATCTACAAACTGTGTTAACTTTAACAACTACTGATTGTACCAGATTTTGTAGACATGTGATCAGTCAATGGGGTTACTCGAATACAGATTTAGGGGCATATTATCAAGCACGGAGTTAAAATTATTGCCACTTTAGCGGCAGAAAACTGCCGCTAAAGCGGCGATAATGGGCTTGATAATATGCCGCAGAGAATTCCAATAGAAGCCCATGTTGACACCACAACGTGGGCTTCTATGGGAATTCACAAGGGCATATTATCAAGCTCATCATCGCCGCTTTAGCTGCAGTTTTCTGCCGCTAAAGCGGCGATAATTTTAACTCCGTTTCTTGATAATATGCCCCTTAGAACTTCAGAGAAAAGAATTTCAGAGGCCTCATATCTACCCCACTACCTTATAGGGAATCCGATCCTGAAAAAACACCATTCCCATTCTTTCTAAAGAAATCTACATTGCCAAAAATAAATATTGCCTGGTACTAGACTTGACCAGAACTAGACTGCTGTGTGTCACATCATTCGCCCCAGTAAATGAAACCCTTCTAAATTCAGGATAAGGATAAGAAAGATATTTTAATGGGAGAAAGAAATATGGTACACTCAGAATCTTGGCTTTATTTAGAGAACCAATATCTCCCCAAAATAAGGTATTGATTTCAATTATACTAGTAAATCTTTTGTTTGTATTACTGCAGTCTAAGAAGATTTAAGTGTAATATGAAATCTTGGCTGTGTTCTCGAAAAACTCTTGATGTCATTAAGAAACTATGTTTCTGAAAATTGTCAGCTAAGGAGTTTAAAAAGAAGTTGTTTCTACCTGAGCTGTAGTCAAAGGTTGGTCTTTAACATCAGTGGGCAATTTGACTGCAGTAGAGCTAGCCCCTTTACTTGGTTGAGTAACAGTGTCCATATCCTCAGTGAGGAATCTTATCATATCCTCAGTGATAAATATTATGGTGCCGATCACGATCCGGCAAAAACCGGGTACGAACCGTCGGACGGAGCATAATCTCCGCCCGACGCGTACCCGGTCGTCAATTTTTACAAACAAGGAATTACGATTCGCACGGGTACACCATTACCGTACGATTCGTAACAAAGCCCGACCGAACAAAAAACACCTACCAATGCGATCCGGGAAAGCGCCGACCTGACGTCGGGACGCTCGCAGCCAGCCATTCACGACCCAGGAATCACGATTCGCACCGACGTCACCCCGCACGGTGAATATTTTGCGGCAGCCAAAAACTGCCGGGAAATCAGGACGACGCGAACAAGGCCCACCAGTACGCGACGGACAGACGACGCCGCGAACAAGGAGGACCAGTACGTGACGGACACACAGGACGACGCCACCAAGGAGGACCCGTACGCGACAGGACGACGCGATCAAGGAGGACCCGTACGCGACAGGACGACGCGAGCAAGGAGTACCAGTACGCGACGGACAGACATGGACCCGAACCTACGAGTCATCCCTGCCCTCATAGCAGTACACCTCCTCTACAGGTTACGACGCAGACGCCGCAGAAGGTCAGAATAACTAAGGGAGGGGGGAAAGTGGGGTGGGGTGGGGGTGGCACGACCAGAGCAGGCCACAAAACAACCACATAAGTCACACACCACACATGGCCTGGACATACCTGACTCCCATGCCCTGGTCACCACGAGGGGGTGGGGGCGTGTCCTGATAAGCCAGCGACCGCCACAACGGAAGTCCGTCACCACGCGAACCGGCAACACAACCAGACAGGTACGTCCCGTACCCACGCCTGAAGAGCGTGGGTACGAGTCGGACCACGCCCACACACGTCACCCCAACAATGGCGGGACGGATCGCACCCACGTGGCAAAGGCCTGGGTACGGGCCGCACAAACATCACATAGCGTGGGGACAGATATGTACGGACCCTACCCCCACCCCGTATGCAAGGAGCGTACCCCCCAGCCCAACAGTGCAAGTACGACCCGTACCCCCACCCGCGTATGCATGGAGCGTACCCCCACCCCAACAGTGTAAGTTCGACCCGTACCCTCACCCGCGTATGCATGGAGCGTACCCCCCATGCCAACAGTGTAAGTACGACTCGAACCCCCACCCACGAATGCAAGGAGCGTACCCCCCAGCCCAACAGTGTAAGTACGACCCGTACCCCCACCCGCGTATGCAAGGAGCGTACCCCCCATGCCAACAGTGTCAGTACGACCTGTACCCCCACCCGCGGATGTACGGAGCGTACCCCCACCCCAACAGTGTAAGTTCGACCCGTACCCTCACCCGCGTATGCATGGAGCATACCCCCCATGCCAACAGTGTAAGTACGACTCGAACCCCCACCCACGAATGCAAGGAGCGTACCCCCCAGCCCAACAGTGTAAGTACGACCCGTACCCCCACCCGCGTATGCAAGGAGCGTACCCCCCATGCCAACAGTGTCAGTACGACCCGTACCCCCACCCGCGGACGTACGGAGCGTACCCCCACCCCAACAGTGTAAGTTCGACCCGTACCCTCACCCGCGTATGCATGGAGCGTACCCCCCATGCCAACAGTGTAAGTACGACTCGAACCCCCACCCACGAATGCAAGGAGCGTACCCCCCAGCCCAACAGTGTAAGTACGACCCGTACCCCCACCCGCGAATGCAAGGAGCGTACCCCCCAGCCCAACAGTGTAAGTACGACCCGTACCCCCACCCGCAAATGCAAGGAGCGTACCCCCCAGCCCAACAGTGTAAGTACGACCCGTACCCCCACCCGCGAATGCAAGGAGCGTACCCCCCAGCCCAACAGTGTAAGTACGACCCGTACCCCCACCCGCGAATGCAAGGAGCGTACCCCCCAGCCCAACAGTGTAAGTACGACCCGTACCCCCACCCGCGTATGCAAGGAGCGTACCCCCCATGCCAACAGTGTAAGTACGACTCGAACCCCCACCCACGAATGCAAGGAGCGTACCCCCCAGCCCAACAGTGTAAGTACGACCCGTACCCCCACCCGCAAATGCAAGGAGCGTACCCCCCAGCCCAACAGTGTAAGTACGACCCGTACCCCCACCCGCGAATGCAAGGAGCGTACCCCCCAGCCCAACAGTGTAAGTACGACCCGTACCCCCACCCGCGAATGCAAGGAGCGTACCCCCCAGCCTAACAGTGTAAGTACGACCCGTACCCCCACCCGCGTATGCAAGGAGCGTACCCCCCATGCCAACAGTGTCAGTACGACCCGTACCCCCACCCGCGGACGTACGGAGCGTACCCCCACCCCAACAGTGTAAGTTCGACCCGTACCCTCACCCGCGTATGCATGGAGCGTACCCCCCATGCCAACAGTGTAAGTACGACTCGAACCCCCACCCATGAATGCAAGGAGCGTACCCCCCAGCCCAACAGTGTAAGTACGACCCGTACCCCCACCCGCAAATGCAAGGAGCGTACCCCCCAGCCCAACAGTGTAAGTACGACCCGTACCCCCACCCGTGAATGCAAGGAGCGTACCCCCATGCCAACAGTGTAAGTACGACCCGGACCCACACCCGCGGACGTACGGAGCGTACCCCCACCACACCAGTGTCAGTAGACTCGTACCCTCACCTCGAATGCATTGAGCGTACCCCCACCGTGTATGTGCCAAGCGCACATATCCTGAAATCGGAGGTGTGTGTGCAGAGTCCACCCAGCAGTGCCCTGAGACAGGAGGGGTGGGTGTGGAGTCCTCCCAGCAGTGCCCTGAGACAGGAGGGGTGGGTGCCTATCACTCCCAGCAGTGCCCTGAGACAGGAGGGGTGGGTGTGGAGTCCTCCCAGCAGTGCCCTGACACAGGAGGGGTGGGTGTGGAGTCCTCCCAGCAGTGCCCTGAGACAGGAGGGGTGGGTGCAGAGTCCTCCCAGCAGTGCCCTTTGACAGGAGGGGTGGGTGCCTATCACTCCCAGCAGTGCCCTGAGACAGGAGGGGTGTGTGCAGAGTCCTCCCAGAAGTGCCCTGAGACAGGAGGGGTGGGTGCAGAGTCCTCCCAGCAGTGCCCTGAGACAGGAGGGGTGGGTGTGGAGTCCTCCCAGCAGTGCCCTGACACAGGAGGGGTGGGTGTGGAGTAATCCCAGCAGTGCCCTGAGACAGGAGGGGTGGGTGCAGAGTCCTCCCAGCAGTGCCCTGAGACAGGAGGGGTGGGTGCCTATCACTCCCAGCAGTGCCCTGAGACAGGAGGGGTGTGTGCAGAGTCCTCCCAGCAGTGCCCTGAGACAGGAGGGGTGGGTGCCCATCACTCCCAGCAGTGCCCTGAGACAGGAGGGGTGTAACACATGTGTGTGAGGCCAGAATTATCCACATGCATACTGGCTACAAGGGAACATGTCCCCATGAACTCATGTCAACAGACTCCACACACAAGTACAGTGATCACCAAGGATGCCACGATTGTTGCAGGTGGAGACATGGCCCTGCATGCATGGCCAAAGTAGAAGGGCTCCGTCACACACACAGCTCATGTAGACACAGCTCTGCGCTAAACATTGGGAACACCCTGCAGGGAAGAAAGCTGGGTACACAGAGGAAGGAATACACCCTGGGACAAGTGCACCATGCAGTAACTGCTTACATGAACAAAGAAAGTTAGCCAACACCTTGTGATGGCACACAGATCACAGGGTCCCACCAATGAGCAGTACACTACTACATATCCCACACACCCAAACCCTTACACACCACCCAAAACCATGTAGCAGCCCCACCAACACCAATACCAGCATAGCAGTAGTGTGATAATGAAAACAAAATTAAGCTTTATTCAGCATGAGCACAATGTCCGTGGATCGCAGGCAGTTCAATCTTCACAAAGCCCATAGGGCAGTCAATGATTCTCAGCTGGATGGGGGACACAGTGGGATGCGTGTCCCCTACCTTGCCTGCACAGTCAAATGGCATCGTCTTCCACACTGGTGAGGGCATCAGGGGGGGGGAAGCAACAGGCACCGCAGGGACATCAGGGCAAAGGGGCGGCGTTGTGGGTGCAGGGATGGAGGACTCCACCACAGGGGGTGGGTCAGTGCCAAAGGCGGAGGCCAGGATGGCACTACACACCTTTGCAAGGTCCTCCAGGGAGTCCCCTGCACCCGAAGGGACCTCAGGCCCCAAGGAGGGGGGGGGGTCAGAGGGATGGGTCGCAGCGCCACCGGGGGAGGGTGGAGACAGGGGGGGAGACTCAACCACCCTGACCGGGGACCTCCTTGACCGCTTGCGTGGTGGTGTAACTGTGGGGCTCAGGGACAGAGCGGCCATGAAGGAGTCCTTGGGGGAGATGTGGCCAGGAGAGCTGAGGGGAGGGGATTTGGAGGGAGTGGACTGGGTGGAATGCGGACTCCCACTATGGCTGCGTGTCACACGTTTGCCCCCCGACCCAGTGGGTGTGCCTACCTCACCCTGTGTGTGCGTGTCAGGAGGAGTGCGGTGGACCTTCCCTGCTGGTGTGGTGCCCGTGTCCGTTGATGTGGGTGCATGCCGACGTCTGGGTGTACGTGTGACAGGCATGGGAGTGGGAAGTGTGGATGGGGCAGGGGTAGGTGGGGGGAGGTCGCGCTGCAGGAGACCCACTGCTGCAGTCAGTGTGGAGTCGATGGACCTCAGCAAGTTGCGTTGGTCAGCCTGCGATGAATGAATGCCCTCCAAGAAAGCCTCGATGTTGGTGAGGGTTTTGCCGTGGGCATGGAGGACATTAAGGATCGCAGCCTGACCAACCTGCAGTTGCCGCTGGATGTCCATAGACTCTGCATTGGCGGCAGCAGTGGAGACAGGGGCAGGGGGTGTGGTGCCTGGCAGGAAGGAGACATGCTGTGACCGGGCACGCTGGGAAGGGACACGAGCAAGTGGGAGGCGGCTGGTGGAAACTGAGGGGGCGGTGCGAGGTGTTGTTCCGCTGTCAGCTGCTGGTGCAGCCTCCGCCCACTCGGAGACATCGTCCCCGGACCTGTCAGCTTCGTAGTCTGATGTGCCAGTCGACAGGTCCTCGGCCACACTCTCCTCCGCCTCTGTCCCACTCGATGTGCCAGACCCGATGTCACGGCTGGCACTGGTGCTCGGTCCCTCCGCCTGGTCTGTGTCCATGTCTCCCTCTGTGTCCCCCGACGATGCTGTGGGCAGGGTGGAGAGACAGAAATTAATCAGACACCTGTACACATCTGTCACATGAGTCCAATCTACATAGGTAACATTGCATGGCCTGAAAAGGAAGATCCCTAACATCTACTGAACAGGGTACCGATGTAGGGCATGAAACACACAGTTGGTTGAGCCACCATGCCACTGAAATACCATGGAGAGCATGAGACAATAGCTAAACACAGGAAAAGGAGTCTGACATAGCACCCAGGCCCTGGGGACAATCCAGCACTGCATCTGCACCACACAGCGTTGGCGAAAATACCGATGACCAGGGACCATATCCATGAACTTGAGACACATGCTGCATAGGTAATGCTGAAAACATGCACAACATGACTCGGTCACTGCACATTGCGTGTGTGTCCAGACACATCACACACTGCCCAGACCCAGCAAGTGGTAATCAGGATTTAACACATAGGCATTGCCCGCCCCAACAAGACCCTACACGAGGCAAATTGTTGAGACACAGGTGGCACCAATATCTCATAGTCTGGGTGATACACACAGGGGCAGGCAAAAAGCAAGATTGGACGCCAAACAGCCAAGGTGCGCCTGTACAAATAATGAGGTACCAGTGCCCATCCTCAGATGAGTATAACAAGACACACAGGCACTGGCAACTGTGAGTATGAAGAAGGACAATCAGGTCAGGCTGCACAGTGGACACCTGTACAAAATAGCACGTCTATATACATGGTGACAGGGGACAATGGCACAGAGCACAACTTACGCTGTAGACACTGACAGTGGCCACGTTTATGATGACACATACACCACTGAGGAAAAGGTGCCCCAGGGGACAGTAGTGGGCACGCAACTACATGCTACTGAATGGTAATGACTGCAACACACGTCACCATCCCTGCACTATGTGTATCGCACACTCATGCACATCATGTCACAGGCCACTACATGGGACATGCGCGCTGTAAGGCATGACACATGAGAGACCAACTCCCATGTCTGGAGTCAGCATCAGTGCCAACTGACATGGAACCCACATGCAGTGAACTTGACAGTGCACAGGCAAGGTCCCACAACCTGTTACACACCACCCCCACACATGATGCTACAGTCATTGTTCCCGTGGACAAAGCGCCAGCCTACATTACCCTGTGAAGGAGTGACTACACACAGACCAGGGAACACATTGCAAGGAGGGGAAGGGTGGCAGGGGCACAGCGCTATACTGGGGCAAACAGGATCTGCACAGCACCTTTAAACCCTGCCAGTGAATTCATGCTACTGTGCCCTTACAAATGCCGGTGACACACAACAAACACACATGTACCTACCCCCTTCCGGCTGCTGCATCGCCTGTAAGCGCCTCTCCAGGTCTGGAAAGACCACCGGCAGCACACGCCTGTGGAGGTGGCTCAGACGGCGGCGGCCGCGGTTCTTGTGGCTCTCAGGTGAGTCCCCCAGCAGGAGCCGTGCAATCCTCCGCGTCCAGCACCGGATATCCTGCCAGCGTTTCCTCACCTGGGGCAGGCTCCGCCTCCGACCATCCACACCCCTCACGGCACTGACGGCGGTCAGCCAGATCTGCTCCTTGGCAGTGGCGCCTACCTGTGAGGAGGAACAAGTGACACCACATCAATACACCAGCCACATGTCACAGAGAGACATATGGGTACAAATTAGCTGGTTACAACAAGGCATGTCATGCAGCCAACGCATTGCACCTTTGTCATAGGGACATCATCCCCTGGTGAGGGAAAAAGCACTACGTGCCACAGTGGGTACACAGGTGGAATGATGGCAATGTCACAATTTGCGGGTTTATATAGCGCTGGAATCGACTCCAATGGAGTATCTCTGCGCTCTGGAACGGGTTTCAGCTGATCATTAGCAGACAGGGAGAGCCGTCTTAGATGTCACTTTTAAACAGCAAAGTTTTAAGCTGTTTCCTGAATTGCAAGTGTTCGGGACATAGTCTTAAAGTTAGGGGTAGACTGTTCCACAGTGTAGGTCCTACGACTGACAATGCTTTACCCCCATGTCTTGCTTTTTTGGCACGGGGCACCACCAGCAGAGAACCATTGCTGGATCTCAAGGACCTGGTAGGAACATAGGGAATGAATTTGTTTTCCAAGTACAGGGGACCTTGGCCATTTATACTTTTGTGGATCAGGCAACAGATTTTAAACTTAGTCCGTTGCCGGATTGACAGCCAATGCAGTTTTTCCAAAAGAGGTTTAGAAGCTGTTCTCGGAGGGGCGTTAAGGACCAGTCGAATCAATGATCAAGGCTCACACTGTGCATCACACCCACCCCTCCTGTCTCAGGGCACTGCTGTGAGTGATAGGCCCCCACCCCTCCTGTCTCAGGGCACTGCTGTGAGTGATAGGCCCCCACCCCTCCTGTCTCAGGGCACTGCTGTGAGTGATAGGCCCCCACCCCTCCTGTCTCAGGGCACTGCTGTGAGTGATAGGCCCCCACCCCTCCTGTCTCAGGGCACTGCTGTGAGTGATAGTCCCCCACCCCTCCTGTCTCAGGGCACTGCTGGGAGACATCAGGCACCCCCCCCTGGGACCCCCCCGACAGTACATGGCATGTGTGTTACACCTGGACGCAATGGCAGAAGTCACAGTCGCCACATAGGGACAGTCTGTGGCAGTGGCCTATGCACTCACCTGATACCCTGGTCGCCCATACAGCATGGAGTACTGTGGGAGGATCACATCCAGCAGAGCCATGTTCTCCTCCAGGGTGAATGGCTGTGTCCTCTCCACAGCCCTTGACATGGTTCCAGGGAATCAGTAGCAGCAGCTGGGTCGACGAATGCAAAGATGTGCAGGCAAGTGCTCCCTCATGGGACCTGGCTGCCTTATATGTGCCCTTCTGCCCAGTCTCATGCACAGGAGTACAGAGAGATTGGTCACTCACATTTGCATCCTATGTTTCCACCAATCCCTTCAAACCTAGCAGTCTGTGGGTTCTCTATCGGTTTCATTCTCCTGCATGATGTCAGCCCCACAAACACATTGCAACAAAGTAGACAAATTCCAACTGACTTCTGCTGTGCACCTTCCAGAACAATTTCGAATTTTGAACTTGGTCTCCATGACAACCAGCATGCATGTAGGCCTTAATACTTGTCCCCTATGTAATTTGGAGCATCACACACAGGTACGGTGCGTGTGGGGGCCCTAGGGCACCCCAAATGCATGGCAACGGCCCGTACATGCATGCCTACGCTCTCCATCACTATGGGTCTGCACGCGTATGCGTACCCGTAGTGGCACGGACCGTACACTCGCATCTACTCTTACTATCACTATGGGTCTGCACGCGTATGCGTACCCGTAGTGGTACGGACCGTACACTCGCATCTACGCTCTCTATCACTATGGGTCTGCACGCGTATGCGTACTCGTAGTGATAGTGAGCGTAGATGCGAGTGTACGGTCCGTACCACTACGGGTACGCATACGCGTGCAGACCCATAGTGATAGTGAGCGTAGATGTGAGTGTACGGTCCGTACCACTACGGGTACGCATACGCGTGCAGACCCATAGTGATAGAGAGCGTAGATGTGAGTGTACGGTCCGTACCACTACGGGTACGCATACGCGTGCAGACCCATAGTGATAGAGAGCGTAGATGTGAGTGTACGGTCCGTACCACTACGGGTACGCATACGCGTGCAGACCCATAGTGATAGTGAGCGTAGATGTGAGTGTACGGTCCGTACCACTACGGGTACGCATACGCGTGCAGACCCATAGTGATAGTGAGCGTAGATGTGAGTGTACGGTCCGTACCACTACGGGTACGCATACGCGTGCAGACCCATAGTGATAGTGAGCGTAGATGCGAGTGTACGGTCCGTACCACTACGGGTACGCATACGCGTGCAGACCCATAGTGATAGTGAGCGTAGATGCGAGTGTACGGTCCGTACCACTATGGGTACGCATACGCGTGCAGACCCATAGTGATAGTGAGCGTAGATGTGAGTGTACGGTCCGTACCACTACGGGTACGCATACGCGTGCAGACCCATAGTGATAGGGCCGTACACACGCATCTACGCTCACTATCACTATGGGTCTGCACGCGTATGCGTACCCGTAGTGGTACGGACCGTACACTCGCATCTACGCTCGCCATCACGATGGGTACACATACGGCAGCACTCCCACAGTGATTTGGGAACATGCACAGGCCCTCTCAGCAGCAGTACGGCGGATTTTACACATCACTGTGGTGATAGGCGACACACATGTAGGAATAGGGCGGACATACTTGTCCATGGATGGACATACTTGTCCAGGAATGGACATCAAGGCATCGTCTGTGCATTACCACATGTGTGGGGCACAGGTGTCACAGGCTGTGATGTGGAACATGCCTCCTGAGTGGAGAAGGCACCAGATGTATGATGAGATGTGTACATGTGTACTGTGTGAGGGTGCAATGTGTGCCAGGCATGCCCTTGACTCCTTTGACATGTGTGCATGTGGGACTGCGCACTTGGGGTGAGCGTCACTGGCATGGCACGGACACCAACACACGGAAGTGTCCCTTGATGCCCGGTACAGGGGTCATGACACATGACTTGTCACTACCCACAGTGCACAATGTGACTATGCCATATATGTGTCCGGGATTTACATCAGGTTGATGTTGTAGCACCCTCAAAAGCTGCAGCCGTTGCAGCAACCAACATGTGGCTGTGTGTAGATTGTCATTGCACACTGTTCCCAACACCATGCCACATGTGTTATCGGATGTGAGGTGCACATGTATGCAAGGGACACGGAGTAGCGTGACAAGGCCATGTCAGCAAACTCACAAGGAATGTGTGGTGAGTCATGACATGTGCACCTTCATGGCAAGGTGTGTGGGCTGGACTAGTGTAATGTCATGTGACCTGTGGCTCAAGTGTTCCGCTGCCAGTCTCTGCAATCGGCATCACACTTCTGCTGATGTGTGGGTGTATGTCACTCCTGTCTTGCGTCGGGCAGTGCACTTGCACTGGGACACAGCTATTTCCATGGCGTGGCATGGGGAGGTTCTCAATCACCGTGTGTAGCTGGGTCTTGGAAGGAGTGTCACCTTGCATCCATACGTGTCCTGGGCATGTAGCACATGCCTGACTCCCTATGTGGCATGTGTGTATTGCCAGATTTACATGTGCTCAGTAGACATGAGTTGTTCTCGTAGTGCACTCACTCTTCCTTGTCACTTCCAAATTACTGCAGAGCGCCTCCTGTTGCCCGAAGAATTCCAGACTTGGCCACCATGCAGGAGAATGACAGGATCCGGCTCTACCGCTTCACCCAACCGTTGATTCTGGAGCTGACGGCGAGACTGGCACCACACCTGCAACCGCAGCACAGGTATCCTACGGCACTGACACCCCAGCTGAAGGTAATGGCTGCCCTACATTTCCTTGCCACGGGTACCTTCCAAAATACCATAGCTCATGTTGGTGGCATGTCCCAGAGCATGTTCAGCGGTGTGCTGCATGATTTCTTGGAGGCCATGTTGATTCACCTGGATGACTTCATCAAGTTCCCAACCCCTGAACAGATGACTGAGGTCAAGCGTGGTTTCTATGCCCTGGGAGGGATGCCCCATGTCATTGGGTCCATAGATGGGACACATGTAGGTTTGGTACCACCACACGCACGGGAGGTGGCGTACCGCAATCGGAAGCACTACCACTCCATCAATGCCCTTGTGGTGTGTCTGTCCAACATGGTGATTTCACATGTCTGTGCTCGTTTCCCAGGATCAGCACACGATGCCTACATCATGAGGCGTAGCGGGATGCCTGATATGATGATGCAGCTGCGCAACGAACGGGCATGTGTTGTTGGTGGGTACAGTCTGTCTGTCCTGTATTCTGTTTGGCCGAGCAGCACTACCGCTTCGCCAGTTCTAACGATATCCATGTGCTTTCCATTTAGGGGACGCTGGCTATCCCAACATGCCTTGGCTGCTGACACCTCTCCGCAACCCCATCACGCCGGCCCAGCTCCGCTACAACACCGCCCATGGCCGGACAAGGCGAGTGATAGAGAGGACGTTTGGCATGCTGAAGAGCCAATTCCGGTGCCTCCACAAGACCGGCGGCGCACTCCCATATGCCCCGGCAAAGGTTTGCAAGATCTTCATGGTCTGCTGCATGCTGCACAACATGGCAGTTGAAAGAGCTGTGCTACTCATCCTGAATCAACATGACGAGGACCATCCACCCGTGGAGGACGAAGGGCTTGGCAATGGGGCTAGTGATGTGGAGGATGTGGAGCCGCAAGAGGACATCCGGACTCGGCTCATACGCGACTTCTTTGCTTAGTGGTGAGTACCAGTGTCTGAGTGTGCACGCCTTGGTCCCCGTGTGGCATGTGTTGTGATGCGTGTCTCCACCTGCATGTATGGCACGTGAGTCAGAGGTGTGTGTGGGTGTGTCACTGGAGTGATGGTGGCAGTGATGGTAGTATTTCCCCACTCATAATTGTGACCTAGCATGTTGTCATCCATACATGTGTCGAGTCAATGCACATGCAAGAGGCTGTGCTTTTTGTGGCTGACTTCTTGTGTGTCTCTCTTCCCCAGGTACCTGCGCATGCCGTCTTCTGGTTGCATTGTTGTGGCACTGCTATTCCTCATGGACATGGCATCGTGGGCTGACTCAGCGTTACAGGCACGGACACGTTTGGAAGTCTCCATGGGGTAAGGGATGCATCTGGGGTGTATTGGGTGTGGCAGTTGTTCACGATGTGTGCACACTGCCCCGGTCGGGGTTTGGTTCCTCTGCAGACATGTGGCATCCCCATGGGACACGACATGCAGCTGGGTACACCTGAATAGATGGGCTGCCTGGTTGTCAGTCATCAGTGATGGGATAGTGGATTGTGATGAAGGCATCAATGTGTGTGACACTGCCCTCGGACACATACGGTTAACATTGTCTTGACATGGCGTGGGACTTCCACATCAGCGGATGTATGGTGTATGGCAGTCTCTCCGTGAGCAGCTGTGGGTATTTAGCTGTTAGCCGACACTTGTGGGCCAGTTCCATAGCTATCACGCATTTGTGCTGCAGAAGGGGGGTGCCAGTGTTGGAGCCACATGTTACTCCACATGATGTGTTCATGTGTACTTCAAGTTGCCTCTGCAATCCCAAAAACATGACTATTAAAGGTGTCCCTATGCCTCCAAGGTGCCTCTTCTCAGTCAATGCTGGTGTGTTGGCACGGTGCATCCTGCATGTCTGGCATGGTATTCCCTGATTGTGGCTATGTGTCAATGTGTCGAGTGGCAAGATGCAAGCTGTGTGTGTGTGCTGAGACTGTGTATTGGGCATGATGTCCATGACTGTGTGGGTATTGTGACATGTGCCATCCCCATGCATCCAACGTTGTCCATGACCCCATTCTCTGCATCCACCGGACTCAAGCTTGCAGGACATGGTTCTGCCACCTGTCTACACATACCTGGGTGCCCCCCAGGACACGGGCCAGGATCCCTGACCTCTGCGCATGACTGTTGCTGTACTCAATGTGTCTGTCAGCACGGTTGTTCGGCCACCCCCTCAGCTGGTTCTGACCATCACGGGTGTGTATGGTGCTCCATGTCTGTCTTGCCTAAAAAACTGTGACCCATGTGTCCTGTGCCAGACTCAGGCCCCAGGGTGTGGATGGTTGAAGTGAACAGATGACTCAGGCATGTTTAGACTGTACAAGACACATGTTAGGTAATAATGCTACCAGCAGGCATCTACTCTTAATAGTGTGATTTATTATTGGGGGGGGGGGACAAAGTGAGGGGCTTTCCGGGATTAGGGAATCCAAAGTTCAGTAGGGGAGTTGGTGTCCTTGCCATTGGAAATCCTCAGAGTCCATGCCACAGTCTTTGTCAACATTGGTCAGCCAGTGACCAGCAGGGCCATGTGGCAGAGAATGTCTCTTGATGCTTTGATGCTGTTGCTCCAGTGGGCCAGGTGCCAGGCCAGGTGTCCTGGGAGATGGTGATGTAGCAGCCACCCTCACGGTCCATTCCGTGGACGACCCGGCTTCCTGCGGGGAACCTCAGCAGCAGGCCGTGACGACGTCTGGGATGCTCCGTCGGATGTTTCCTCCTCCTCCTCATGATCCCTCCCTGTGGGTGGTGATGTTCTCCGCCTTCTGGCACAGGGAGGGTCGGCCATGGTGTCGGCCATCCGACGGAGTTCAGCGTGAATCCCCTGGGACGCCGTCACTTGCTCAGCCTGTCTTTCCTCCATCCTCCGTTGGTGTACCTGTAGACAGGCTATTAGCTCCGCATGTTGCTGGGCCTGCTGGACCTTGATCCCCTCGAGGACGGACACAACCTGGGCCATGCCCGTGGTGTCCTGCCGGTATGAGTCCAGGATGTTACGGACATGGGAAAATACCGGATCCCCAGCCAACTGGTCAGGCTCGCGCCTCCGCCGTCCTCCACTCCCACCACCCCTGCCCACTTGCGTCTGGCCTGCACTTGTGGGCACATGGGGTCTCCGGGACCCCTGAGGGGTGGCATTGGCGTTGTCGCCTGCCTCCTCCTGGGTGCCCGGGACACCGTGTCCCTCCTGGCGAGCCTGGCTGCATTGTGGTGTTGGGGCAGGGATCCTGGGTGTCTCCTGGGATGTGGCAGGAGTGGGGGTGGTGGTTGGCACGGTTGTACCTGACGCAGGTGCTGCAGGTGGTTGGACACCAGAGGGGCCAGGTCGGTCGGGGTCGTCCGCAGAGTGGTGAGAGTGGTCGCTGCCGGTGGGATCGGTCTCCTGCAGATCCGGGTCCTGTGAGTGTTCCCCCCCAGTGTTGGGGGGTGCAGCACGACGTTGACCTGTGTGTGAGAGAGAAAATGTTAATTTGGATCCATGCAACATCCATGTTTCATCCGTTACAAAGTTGGCACATTTCCTCTTGGAATTAGGATCTGTCTTGCATTCCACTCACAGTGCACTTGTGCATGTGTGTGTCCCTTGGGCACCAATTTGGCCCCTTTAACTATGTGTGGCACAGTCTTACTTGCTGCGTCAAGTGTGACTGCAGTCAGCAGTGGCATGTGCCTGCTCATGGAGTGTGGTTGAGTAATGCGATGGCTTGTGGTGGTTGCGTGCCTGTTATTAATTTTGGTTGTGGTTGCAGTTCCCCCCATGTGAGGTGCGTTGTTTGTGTACTCACCCGGGTCTCGGAGTCCTTCTACTCCTTCAACTGCCTCCACCGGCAGTATGGCCATCACCCTCTCCTCCCAGGGATGGTACTGTACGGCTCTGCGGGAGGGCCCTCCTCCGGTGGCGTTGGCCTGGTCGTGTTCCTCCTGTCTCTTGGCTCTGACCCTCCTCCGCAGATCGTGCCACCTGTTCTGGCAATCCTGCTTGGTCCTCCTGGTGTCCGCAACAGCATTCACAGCATCGACGATGGTCTGCCACATGGCTGTTTTGGCTGCCTGGCTGGTGCTTCTGACCAATGTTCCAAAGATCTGTGGCTCGACTCTGAGGATTTGATCAACAAGGACCTCCAACTCTCGGTGACTGAACTTTGGATTCTTGGTAGTGGGCATGGTGAGGGGTGTGGGTGGGGATGGTGTGGGTGTGGGGGGGGTGTGGATGTTGGGGGGGGGTGTGGATGGTTGTGTGTGTGTGTGAATGTGATGAGAGGGTGTTTGTGAGGGTGGTCGTGTGAAGGTGTGCAAGTGTAAGATGTGGTGTCGCTTGTAGTCTGGTTCTGTGGTGTCTGGCAGCAGTGGGTCTGTTGCAAAGGCTCATGGTTTGTGTGTGTGGGCCCTTTTCATTGGTCCATGGGTGGGTGTGGCAGTGTTTGAATTTTGGGTGGGTGTGTTATAAGGAGTGGTGGTGTATTGGGCCTCTGTTTGTTTTTGACAGTTGCAGGTCAGTGATTGTGTTATTTTAGTGGTTGTTGGCCATGTTTAGTGGCTGTGTGCCTTTCGAATGGTGTATTGTTGTGTTGTTTTGTTTTGTCCTTGTTGTGTACGTGCGTTTTGAGCGTGTGTACGGTGTGTACATGGGCCATTTGGTTGTACGATTATGTCCTTGTGTGTGGCTTTGTACGACTCGTACATGCGGTTGTGATGTTGGGGCATGGGGTGCGCTCCGTACTTAGGAGGTTGTGTTGGGGCTGCGCCAGGAACGTACTGGGGTGGGGGTACGACTGGAACGTACTGGGGTGTGGGTACGACTGGAACGTACTGGGGTGTGGGTAGACGGGGCTATGACACGTCCTGGGGTGGGGGTGTGGCTCGCATGTACTGGGGTGTAGGTACACGGGGGGTACGACACGTACAGGGGTGGGGGGGTGTCCATGGACGATGGTACGGCACGTACTGGGGTGGGGGGGTGTACATTGACGGTGGTAGGACACGTACTGGGGTGGGGGTACGACTGGAACGTACTGGGGTGTGGGTAGACGGGGCTATGACACGTCCTGGGGTGGGGGTGTGGCTCGCACGTACTGGGGTGTAGGTACACGGGGGGTACAACACGTACAGGGGTGGGGGGGTGTCCATGGACGATGGTACGACACGTACTGGGGTGGGGGGGTGTACATTGACGGTGGTACGACATGTACTGGGGTGGGGGTACGACTGGAACGTACTGGGGTGTGGGTGGACGGGGCTATGACACGTCCTGGGGTGGGGGTGTGGCTCGCACGTACTGGGGTGTAGGTACACGGGGGGTACGACACGTACAGGGGTGGGGGGGTGTACATGGACGGTGGTACGACACGTACTGGGGTGGGGGGGTGTACATTGACGGTGGTACGACACGTACTGGGGTGGGGGTACGACTGGAACGTACTGGGGTGTGGGTAGACGGGGCTATGACACGTCCTGGGGTGGGGGTGTGGCTCGCACGTACTGGGGTGTAGGTACACGGGGGGTACGACACGTACTGGGGTGGGGGTACGACTGGAACGTACTGGGGTGTGGGTAGACGGGGCTATGACACGTCCTGGGGTGGGGGTGTGGCTCGCACGTACTGGGGTGTAGGTACACGGGGGGTACGACACGTACAGGGGTGGGGGGGTGTACATGGACGGTGGTACGACACGTACTGGGGTGGGGGGGTGTACATTGACGGTGGTACGACACGTACTGGGGTGGGGGTACGACTGGAACGTACTGGGGTGTGGGTAGACGGGGCTATGACACGTCCTGGGGTGGGGGTGTGGCTCGCACGTACTGGGGTGTAGGTACACGGGGGGTACGACACGTACAGGGGTGGGGGGGTGTACATGGACGGTGGTACGACACGTACTGGGGTGGGGGGGTGTACATTGACGGTGGTACGACACGTACTGGGGTAGGGGTACGACTGGAACGTACTGGGGTGTGGGTAGACGGGGCTATGACACGTCCTGGGGTGGGGGTGTGGCTCGCACGTACTGGGGTGTAGGTACACGGGGGGTACGACACGTACTGGGGTGGGGGTACGACTGGAACGTACTGGGGTGTGGGTAGACGGGGCTATGACACGTCCTGGGGTGGGGGTGTGGCTCGCACGTACTGGGGTGTAGGTACACGGGGGGTACGACACGTACAGGGGTGGGGGGGTGTACATGGACGGTGGTACGACACGTACTGGGGTGGGGGGGTGTACATTGACGGTGGTACGACACGTACTGGGGTGGGGGTACGACTGGAACGTACTGGGGTGTGGGTAGACGGGGCTATGACACGTCCAGGGGTGGGGGTGTGGCTCGCACGTACTGGGGTGTAGGTACACGGGGGGTACGACACGTACTGGGGTGGGGGTACGACTGGAACGTACTGGGGTGTGGGTAGACGGGGCTATGACACGTCCTGGGGTGGGGGTGTGGCTCGCACGTACTGGGGTGTAGGTACACGGGGGTACGACACGTACAGGGGGGGGGGGTGTACATGGACGGTGGTACGACACGTACTGGGGTGGGGGGGTGTACATTGACGGTGGTACGACACGTACTGGGGTGGGGGTACGACTGGAACGTACTGGGGTGTGGGTAGACGGGGCTATGACACGTCCTGGGGTGGGGGTGTGGCTCGCACGTACTGGGGTGTAGGTACACGGGGGGTACGACACGTACAGGGGTGGGGGGGTGTACATGGACGGTGGTACGACACGTACTGGGGTGGGGGGGTGTACATTGACGGTGGTACGACACGTACTGGGGTGGGGGTACGACTGGAACGTACTGGGGTGTGGGTAGACGGGGCTATGACACGTCCTGGGGTGGGGGTGTGGCTCGCACGTACTGGGGTGTAGGTACACGGGGGGTACGACACGTACTGGGGTGGGGGTACGACTGGAACGTACTGGGGTGTGGGTAGACGGGGCTATGACACGTCCTGGGGTGGGGGTGTGGCTCGCACGTACTGGGGTGTAGGTACACGGGGGGTACAACACGTACTGGGGTGGGGGTATGACTGGAACGTACTGGGGTGTGGGTAGACGGGGCTATGACACGTCCTGGGGTGGGGGTTCGACTGGAACGTACTGGGGTGTACCTAGACGGGTGGGGGTATACATATACGGGGGGGTACGTGTCGGACGTACGGGGGCTGGGGGGAGTGTTGGGCGCGTATGCGGGCACATGTCTCCATGGTTGCTGTAGGAGTTCGGTGCGGACGGTGTTTTTTCCATACGGTTGTAACCTCGGACGCACGGGATGGATCGTGATTCCTAGGTCGGACTTGGTTTTTCACGTTTGTAAGGTAAATCGTCCAATGACGTGTCGGACACATTTTCCGACCCGGGGACGTGTGGGGAATGATTCCCAGTGCGGTTCGTATGGACTTTTTACCATGCGAATCGTGATTGCCAGTTCGTACGGCACTTGTACGATTCGTACGGTAAAAAGACCCGATACGAGTCGCACGGGGGAATTTTTTACCGGATCGTGATCGGCACCTGGTGCCGATCACGATCTGGCAAAAACCGGGTACGAACCGTCGGACGGAGCATAATCTCCGCCCGACGCGTACCCGGTCGTCAATTTTTACAAACAAGGAATTACGATTCGCACGGGTACACCATTACCGTACGATTCGTAAAAAAGCCCGACCGAACAAAAAACACCTACCAATGCGATCCGGGAAAGCGCCGACCTGACGTCGGGACGCTCGCAGCCAGCCATTCACGACCCAGGAATCACGATTCGCACCGACGTCACCCCGCACGGTGAATATTTTGCGGCAGCCAAAAACTGCCGGGAAATCAGGACGACGCGAACAAGGACCACCAGTACGCGACGGACAGACGACGCCGCGAACAAGGAGGACCAGTACGTGACGGACACACAGGACGACGCCACCAAGGAGGACCCGTACGCGACAGGACGACGCGATCAAGGAGGACCCGTACGCGACAGGACGACGCGAGCAAGGAGTACCAGTACGCGACGGACAGACATGGACCCGAACCTACGAGTCATCCCTGCCCTCATAGCAGTACACCTCCTCTACAGGTTACGACGCAGACGCCGCAGAAGGTCAGAATAACTAAGGGAGGGGGGAAAGTGGGGTGGGGTGGGGGTGGCACGACCAGGGCAGGCCACAAAACAACCACATAAGTCACACACCACACATGGCCTGGACATACCTGACTCCCATGCCCTGGTCACCACGAGGGGGTGGGGGTGTGTCCTGATAAGCCAGCGACCGCCACAACGGAAGTCCGTCACCACGCGAACCGGCAACACAACCAGACAGGTACGTCCCATACCCACGCCTGAAGAGCGTGGGTACGAGTCGGACCACGCCCACACACGTCACCCCAACAATGGCGGGACGGATCGCACCCACGTGGCAAAGGCCTGGGTACGGGCCGCACAAACATCACATAACGTGGGGACGGATATGTACGGACCCTACCCCCACCCCGTATGCAAGGAGCGTACCCCCCAGCCCAACAGTGCAAGTACGACCCGTACCCCCACCCGCGTATGCATGGAGCGTACCCCCACCCCAACAGTGTAAGTTCGACCCGTACCCTCACCCGCGTATGCATGGAGCGTACCCCCCATGCCAACAGTGTAAGTACGACTCGAACCCCCACCCACGAATGCAAGGAGCGTACCCCCCAGCCCAGCAGTGTAAGTACGACCCGTACCCCCACCCGCGTATGCAAGGAGCGTACCCCCCATGCCAACAGTGTCAGTACGACCCGTACCCCCACCCGCGGACGTACGGAGCGTACCCCCACCCCAACAGTGTAAGTTCGACCCGTACCCTCACCCGCGTATGCATGGAGCGTACCCCCCATGCCAACAGTGTAAGTACGACTCAAACCCCCACCCACGAATGCAAGGAGCGTACCCCCCAGCCCAACAGTGTAAGTACGACCCGTACCCCCACCTGCGTATGCAAGGAGCGTACCCCCCATGCCAACAGTGTCAGTACGACCCGTACCCCCACCCGCGGACGTACGGAGCGTACCCCCACCCCAACAGTGTAAGTTCGACCCGTACCCTCACCCGCGTATGCATGGAGCGTACCCCCCATGCCAACAGTGTAAGTACGACTCGAACCCCCACCCACGAATGCAAGGAGCGTACCCCCCAGCCCAACAGTGTAAGTACGACCCGTACCCCCACCCGCAAATGCAAGGAGCGTACCCCCCAGCCCAACAGTGTAAGTACAACCCGTACCCCCACCCGCGAATGCAAGGAGCGTACCCCCCAGCCCAACAGTGTAAGTACGACCCGTACCCCCACCCGCAAATGCAAGGAGCGTACCCCCCAGCCCAACAGTGTAAGTATGACCCGTACCCCCACCCGCGAATGCAAGGAGTGTACCCCCCAGCCCAACAGTGTAAGTACGACCCGTACCCCCACCCGCGAATGCAAGGAGCGTACCCCCCATGCCAACAGTGTAAGTACGACTCGAACCCCCACCCACGAATGCAAGGAGCGTACCCCCCAGCCCAACAGTGTAAGTACGACCCGTACCCCCACCCGCAAATGCAAGGAGCGTACCCCCCAGCCCAACAGTGTAAGTACGACCCGTCCCCCCACCCGCGAATGCAAGGAGCGTACCCCCCAGCCCAACAGTGTAAGTACGACCCGTACCCCCACCCGCGAATGCAAGGAGCGTACCCCCCAGCCCAACAGTGTAAGTACGACCCGTACCCCCACCCGCGTATGCAAGGAGCGTACCCCCCATGCCAACAGTGTCAGTACGACCCGTACCCCCACCCGCGGACGTACGGAGCGTACCCCCACCCCAACAGTGTAAGTTCGACCCGTACCCTCACCCGCGTATGCATGGAGCGTACCCCCCATGCCAACAGTGTAAGTACGACTCGAACCCCCACCCACGAATGCAAGGAGCGTACCCCCCAGCCCAACAGTGTAAGTACGACCCGTACCCCCACCCGCAAATGCAAGGAGCGTACCCCCCAGCCCAACAGTGTAAGTACGACCCGTACCCCCACCCGCGAATGCAAGGAGCGTACCCCCCATGCCAACAGTGTAAGTACGACCCGTACCCACACCCGCGGACGTACGGAGCGTACCCCCACCACACCAGTGTCAGTAGACTCGTACCCTCACCTCGAATGCATTGAGCGTACCCCCACCGTGTATGTGCCAAGCGCACATATCCTGAAATCGGAGGTGTGTGTGCAGAGTCCACCCAGCAGTGCCCTGAGACAGGAGGGGTGGGTGTGGAGTCCTCCCAGCAGTGCCCTGAGACAGGAGGGGTGGGTGCCTATCACTCTCAGCAGTGCCCTGAGACAGGAGGGGTGGGTGCCTATCACTCCCAGCAGTGCCCTGAGACAGGAGGGGTGTGTGCAGAGTCCTCCCAGCAGTGCCCTGAGACAGGAGGGGTGGGTGCAGAGTCCTCCCAGCAGTGCCCTGAGACAGGAGGGGTGGGTGTGGAGTCCTCCCAGCAGTGCCCTGACACAGGAGGGGTGGGTGTGGAGTCCTCCCAGCAGTGCCCTGAGACAGGAGGGGTGGGTGCAGAGTCCTCCCAGCAGTGCCCTGAGACAGGAGGGGTGGGTGCCTATCACTCCCAGCAGTGCCCTGAGACAGGAGGGGTGTGTGCAGAGTCCTCCCAGCAGTGCCCTGAGACAGGAGGGGTGGGTGCCCATCACTCCCAGCAGTGCCCTGAGACAGGAGGGGTGTAACACATGTGTGTGAGGCCAGAATTATCCACATGCATACTGGCTACAAGGGAACATGTCCCCATGAACTCATGTCAACAGACTCCACACACAAGTACAGTGATCACCAAGGATGCCACGATTGTTGCAGGTGGAGACATGGCCCTGCATGCATGGCCAAAGTAGAAGGGCTCCGTCACACACACAGCTCATGTAGACACAGCTCTGCGCTAAACATTGGGAACACCCTGCAGGGAAGAAAGCTGGGTACACAGAGGAAGGATTACACCCTGGGACAAGTGCACCATGCAGTAACTGCTTACATGAACAAAGAAAGTTAGCCAACACCTTGTGATGGCACACAGATCACAGGGTCCCACCAATGAGCAGTACACTACTACATATCCCACACACCCAAACCCTTACACACCACCCAAAACCATGTAGCAGCCCCACCAACACCAATACCAGCATAGCAGTAGTGTGATAATGAAAACAAAATTAAGCTTTATTCAGCATGAGCACAATGTCCGTGGATCGCAGGCAGTTCAATCTTCACAAAGCCCATAGGGCAGTCAATGATTCTCAGCTGGATGGGGGACACAGTGGGATGCGTGTCCCCTACCTTGCCTGCACAGTCAAATGGCATCGTCTTCCACACTGGTGAGGGCATCAGGGGGGGGGGAAGCAACAGGCACCGCAGGGACATCAGGGCAAAGGGGCGGCGTTGTGGGTGCAGGGATGGAGGACTCCACCACAGGGGGTGGGTCAGTGCCAAAGGCGGAGGCCAGGATGGCACTACACACCTTTGCAAGGTCCTCCAGGGGGTCCCCTGCACCCGAAGGGACCTCAGGCCCCAA
The DNA here is from genome assembly GCF_964204655.1 of Triturus cristatus. Classification (NCBI taxonomy): domain Eukaryota; kingdom Metazoa; phylum Chordata; class Amphibia; order Caudata; family Salamandridae; genus Triturus; species Triturus cristatus. Next base: position 457,744,713 of record NC_140590.1, on the reverse strand, counting down.
GGAGGGGGGGGGGTCAGAGGGATGGGTCGCAGCGCCACCGGGGGAGGGTGGAGACAGGGGGGGAGACTCAACCACCCTGACCGGGGACCTCCTTGACCGCTTGCGTGGTGGTGTAACTGTGGGGCTCAGGGACAGAGCGGCCATGAAGGAGTCCTTGGGGGAGATGTGGCCAGGAGAGCTGAGGGGAGGGGATTTGGAGGGAGTGGACTGGGTGGAATGCGGACTCCCACTATGGCTGCGTGTCACACGTTTGCCCCCCGACCCAGTGGGTGTGCCTACCTCACCCTGTGTGTGCGTGTCAGGAGGAGTGCGGTGGACCTTCCCTGCTGGTGTGGTGCCCGTGTCCGTTGATGTGGGTGCATGCCGACGTCTGGGTGTACGTGTGACAGGCATGGGAGTGGGAAGTGTGGATGGGGCAGGGGTAGGTGGGGGGAGGTCGCGCTGCAGGAGACCCACTGCTGCAGTCAGTGTGGAGTCGATGGACCTCAGCAAGTTGCGTTGGTCAGCCTGCGATGAATGAATGCCCTCCAAGAAAGCCTCGATGTTGGTGAGGGTTTTGCCGTGGGCATGGAGGACATTAAGGATCGCAGCCTGACCAACCTGCAGTTGCCGCTGGATGTCCACAGACTCTGCATTGGCGGCAGCAGTGGAGACAGGGGCAGGGGGTGCGGTGCCTGGCAGGAAGGAGACATGCTGTGACCGGGCACGCTGGGAAGGGACACGAGCAAGTGGGAGGCGGCTGGTGGAAACTGAGGGGGCGGTGCGAGGTGTTGTTCCGCTGTCAGCTGCTGGTGCAGCCTCCGCCCACTCGGAGACATCGTCCCCGGACCTGTCAGCTTCGTAGTCTGATGTGCCAGTCGACAGGTCCTCGGCCACACTCTCCTCCGCCTCTGTCCCACTCGATGTGCCAGACCCGATGTCACGGCTGGCACTGGTGCTCGGTCCCTCCGCCTGGTCTGTGTCCATGTCTCCCTCTGTGTCCCCCGACGATGCTGTGGGCAGGGTGGAGAGACAGAAATTAATCAGACACCTGTACACATCTGTCACATGAGTCCAATCTACATAGGTAACATTGCATGGCCTGAAAAGGAAGATCCCTAACATCTACTGAACAGGGTACCGATGTAGGGCATGAAACACACAGTTGGTTGAGCCACCATGCCACTGAAATACCATGGAGAGCATGAGACAATAGCTAAACACAGGAAAAGGAGTCTGACATAGCACCCAGGCCCTGGGGACAATCCAGCACTGCATCTGCACCACACAGCGTTGGCGAAAATACCGATGACCAGGGACCATATCCATGAACTTGAGACACATGCTGCATAGGTAATGCTGAAAACATGCACAACATGACTCGGTCACTGCACATTGCGTGTGTGTCCAGACACATCACACACTGCCCAGACCCAGCAAGTGGTAATCAGGATTTAACACATAGGCATTGCCCGCCCCAACAAGACCCTACACGAGGCAAATTGTTGAGACACAGGTGGCACCAACATCTCATAGTCTGGGTGATACACACAGGGGCAGGCAAAAAGCAAGATTGGACGCCAAACAGCCAAGGTGCGCCTGTACAAATAATGAGGTACCAGTGCCCATCCTCAGATGAGTATAACAAGACACACAGGCACTGGCAACTGTGAGTATGAAGAAGGACAATCAGGTCAGGCTGCACAGTGGACACCTGTACAAAATAGCACGTCTATATACATGGTGACAGGGGACAATGGCACAGAGCACAACTTACGCTGTAGACACTGACAGTGGCCACGTTTATGATGACACATACACCACTGAGGAAAAGGTGCCCCAGGGGACAGTAGTGGGCACGCAACTACATGCTACTGAATGGTAATGACTGCAACACACGTCACCATCCCTGCACTATGTGTATCGCACACTCATGCACATCATGTCACAGGCCACTACATGGGACATGCGCGCTGTAAGGCATGACACATGAGAGACCAACTCCCATGTCTGGAGTCAGCATCAGTGCCAACTGACATGGAACCCACATGCAGTGAACTTGACAGTGCACAGGCAAGGTCCCACAACCTGTTACACACCACCCCCACACATGATGCTACAGTCATTGTTCCCGTGGACAAAGCGCCAGCCTACATTACCCTGTGAAGGAGTGACTACACACAGACCAGGGAACACATTGCAAGGAGGGGAAGGGTGGCAGGGGCACAGCGCTATACTGGGGCAAACAGGATCTGCACAGCACCTTTAAACCCTGCCAGTGAATTCATGCTACTGTGCCCTTACAAATGCCGGTGACACACAACAAACACACATGTACCTACCCCCTTCCGGCTGCTGCATCGCCTGTAAGCGCCTCTCCAGGTCTGGAAAGACCACCGGCAGCACACGCCTGTGGAGGTGGCTCAGACGGCGGCGGCCGCGGTTCTTGTGGCTCTCAGGTGAGTCCCCCAGCAGGAGCCGTGCAATCCTCCGCGTCCAGCACCGGATATCCTGCCAGCGTTTCCTCACCTGGGGCAGGCTCCGCCTCCGACCATCCACACCCCTCACGGCACTGACGGCGGTCAGCCAGATCTGCTCCTTGGCAGTGGCGCCTACCTGTGAGGAGGAACAAGTGACACCACATCAATACACCAGCCACATGTCACAGAGAGACATATGGGTACAAATTAGCTGGTTACAACAAGGCATGTCATGCAGCCAACGCATTGCACCTTTGTCATAGGGACATCATCCCCTGGTGAGGGAAAAAGCACTACGTGCCACAGTGGGTACACAGGTGGAATGATGGCAATGTCACAATCAATGATCAAGGCTCACACTGTGCATCACACCCACCCCTCCTGTCTCAGGGCACTGCTGTGAGTGATAGGCCCCCACCCCTCCTGTCTCAGGGCACTGCTGTGAGTGATAGGCCCCCACCCCTCCTGTCTCAGGGCACTGCTGTGAGTGATAGGCCCCCACCCCTCCTGTCTCAGGGCACTGCTGTGAGTGATAGGCCCCCACCCCTCCTGTCTCAGGGCACTGCTGTGAGTGATAGTCCCCCACCCCTTCTGTCTCAGGGCACTGCTGGGAGACATCAGGCACCCCCCCCCTGGGACCCCCCCGACAGTACATGGCATGTGTGTTACACCTGGACGCAATGGCAGAAGTCACAGTCACCACATAGGGACAGTCTGTGGCAGTGGCCTATGCACTCACCTGATACCCTGGTCGCCCATACAGCATGGAGTACTGTGGGAGGATCACATCCAGCAGAGCCATGTTCTCCTCCAGGGTGAATGGCTGTGTCCTCTCCACAGCCCTTGACATGGTTCCAGGGAATCAGTAGCAGCAGCTGGGTCGACGAATGCAAAGATGTGCAGGCAAGTGCTCCCTCATGGGACCTGGCTGCCTTATATGTGCCCTTCTGCCCAGTCTCATGCACAGGAGTACAGAGAGATTGGTCACTCACATTTGCATCCTATGTTTCCACCAATCCCTTCAAACCTAGCAGTCTGTGGGTTCTCTATCGGTTTCATTCTCCTGCATGATGTCAGCCCCACAAACACATTGCAACAAAGTAGACAAATTCCAACTGACTTCTGCTGTGCACCTTCCAGAACAATTTCGAATTTTGAACTTGGTCTCCATGACAACCAGCATGCATGTAGGCCTTAATACTTGTCCCCTATGTAATTTGGAGCATCACACACAGGTACGGTGCGTGTGGGGGCCCTAGGGCACCCCAAATGCATGGCAACGGCCCGTACATGCATGCCTACGCTCTCCATCACTATGGGTCTGCACGCGTATGCGTACCCGTAGTGGCACGGACCGTACACTCGCATCTACTCTTACTATCACTATGGGTCTGCACGCGTATGCGTACCCGTAGTGGTACGGACCGTACACTCGCATCTACGCTCTCTATCACTATGGGTCTGCACGCGTATGCGTACTCGTAGTGATAGTGAGCGTAGATGCGAGTGTACGGTCCGTACCACTACGGGTACGCATACGCGTGCAGACCCATAGTGATAGTGAGCGTAGATGTGAGTGTACGGTCCGTACCACTACGAGTACGCATACGCGTGCAGACCCATAGTGATAGAGAGCGTAGATGTGAGTGTACGGTCCGTACCACTACGGGTACGCATACGCGTGCAGACCCATAGTGATAGAGAGCGTAGATGTGAGTGTACGGTCCGTACCACTACGGGTACGCATACGCGTGCAGACCCATAGTGATAGTGAGCGTAGATGTGAGTGTACGGTCCGTACCACTACGGGTACGCATACGCGTGCAGACCCATAGTGATAGTGAGCGTAGATGTGAGTGTACGGTCCGTACCACTACGGGTACGCATACGCGTGCAGACCCATAGTGATAGTGAGCGTAGATGCGAGTGTACGGTCCGTACCACTACGGGTACGCATACGCGTGCAGACCCATAGTGATAGTGAGCGTAGATGCGAGTGTACGGTCCGTACCACTACGGGTACGCATACGCGTGCAGACCCATAGTGATAGTGAGCGTAGATGTGAGTGTACGGTCCGTACCACTACGGGTACGCATACGCGTGCAGACCCATAGTGATAGGGCCGTACACACGCATCTACGCTCACTATCACTATGGGTCTGCACGCGTATGCGTACCCGTAGTGGTACGGACCGTACACTCGCATCTACGCTCGCCATCACGATGGGTACACATACGGCAGCACTCCCACAGTGATTTGGGAACATGCACAGGCCCTCTCAGCAGCAGTACGGCGGATTTTACACATCACTGTGGTGATAGGCGACACACATGTAGGAATAGGGCGGACATACTTGTCCATGGATGGACATACTTGTCCAGGAATGGACATCAAGGCATCGTCTGTGCATTACCACATGTGTGGGGCACAGGTGTCACAGGCTGTGATGTGGAACATGCCTCCTGAGTGGAGAAGGCACCAGATGTATGATGAGATGTGTACATGTGTACTGTGTGAGGGTGCAATGTGTGCCAGGCATGCCCTTGACTCCTTTGACATGTGTGCATGTGGGACTGCGCACTTGGGGTGAGCGTCACTGGCATGGCACGGACACCAACACACGGAAGTGTCCCATGATGCCCGGTACAGGGGTCATGACACATGACTTGTCACTACCCACAGTGCACAATGTGACTATGCCATATATGTGTCCGGGATTTACATCAGGTTGATGTTGTAGCACCCTCAAAAGCTGCAGCCGTTGCAGCAACCAACATGTGGCTGTGTGTAGATTGTCATTGCACACTGTTCCCAACACCATGCCACATGTGTTATCGGATGTGAGGTGCACATGTATGCAAGGGACACGGAGTAGCGTGACAAGGCCATGTCAGCAAACTCACAAGGAATGTGTGGTGAGTCATGACATGTGCACCTTCATGGCAAGGTGTGTGGGCTGGACTAGTGTAATGTCATGTGACCTGTGGCTCAAGTGTTCCGCTGCCAGTCTCTGCAATCGGCATCACACTTCTGCTGATGTGTGGGTGTATGTCACTCCTGTCTTGCGTCGGGCAGTGCACTTGCACTGGGACACAGCTATTTCCATGGCGTGGCATGGGGAGGTTCTCAATCACCGTGTGTAGCTGGGTCTTGGAAGGAGTGTCACCTTGCATCCATACGTGTCCTGGGCATGTAGCACATGCCTGACTCCCTATGTGGCATGTGTGTATTGCCAGATTTACATGTGCTCAGTAGACATGAGTTGTTCTCGTAGTGCACTCACTCTTCCTTGTCACTTCCAAATTACTGCAGAGCGCCTCCTGTTGCCCGAAGAATTCCAGACTTGGCCACCATGCAGGAGAATGACAGGATCCGGCTCTACCGCTTCACCCAACCGTTGATTCTGGAGCTGACGGCGAGACTGGCACCACACCTGCAACCGCAGCACAGGTATCCTACGGCACTGACACCCCAGCTGAAGGTAATGGCTGCCCTACATTTCCTTGCCACGGGTACCTTCCAAAATACCATAGCTCATGTTGGTGGCATGTCCCAGAGCATGTTCAGCGGTGTGCTGCATGATTTCTTGGAGGCCATGTTGATTCACCTGGATGACTTCATCAAGTTCCCAACCCCTGAACAGATGACTGAGGTCAAGCGTGGTTTCTATGCCCTGGGAGGGATGCCCCATGTCATTGGGTCCATAGATGGGACACATGTAGGTTTGGTACCACCACACGCACGGGAGGTGGCGTACCGCAATCGGAAGCACTACCACTCCATCAATGCCCTTGTGGTGTGTCTGTCCAACATGGTGATTTCACATGTCTGTGCTCGTTTCCCAGGATCAGCACACGATGCCTACATCATGAGGCGTAGCGGGATGCCTGATATGATGATGCAGCTGCGCAACAAACGGGCATGTGTTGTTGGTGGGTACAGTCTGTCTGTCCTGTATTCTGTTTGGCCGAGCAGCACTACCGCTTCGCCAGTTCTAACGATATCCATGTGCTTTCCATTTAGGGGACGCTGGCTATCCCAACATGCCTTGGCTGCTGACACCTCTCCGCAACCCCATCACGCCGGCCCAGCTCCGCTACAACACCGCCCATGGCCGGACAAGGCGAGTGATAGAGAGGACGTTTGGCATGCTGAAGAGCCGATTCCGGTGCCTCCACAAGACCGGCGGCGCACTCCCATATGCCCCGGCAAAGGTTTGCAAGATCTTCATGGTCTGCTGCATGCTGCACAACATGGCAGTTGAAAGAGCTGTGCCACTCATCCTGAATCAACATGACGAGGACCATCCACCCGTGGAGGACGAAGGGCTTGGCAATGGGGCTAGTGATGTGGAGGATGTGGAGCCGCAAGAGGACATCCGGACTCGGCTCATACGCGACTTCTTTGCTTAGTGGTGAGTACCAGTGTCTGAGTGTGCACGCCTTGGTCCCCGTGTGGCATGTGTTGTGATGCGTGTCTCCACCTGCATGTATGGCACGTGAGTCAGAGGTGTGTGTGGGTGTGTCACTGGAGTGATGGTGGCAGTGATGGTAGTATTTCCCCACTCATAATTGTGACCTAGCATGTTGTCATCCATACATGTGTCGAGTCAATGCACATGCAAGTGGCTGTGCTTTTTGTGGCTGACTTCTTGTGTGTCTCTCTTCCCCAGGTACCTGCGCATGCCGTCTTCTGGTTGCATTGTTGTGGCACTGCTATTCCTCATGGACATGGCATCGTGGGCTGACTCAGCGTTACAGGCACGGACACGTTTGGAAGTCTCCATGGGGTAAGGGATGCATCTGGGGTGTATTGGGTGTGGCAGTTGTTCACGATGTGTGCACACTGCCCCGGTCGGGGTTTGGTTCCTCTGCAGACATGTGGCATCCCCATGGGACACGACATGCAGCTGGTTACACCTGAATAGATGGGCTGCCTGGTTGTCAGTCATCAGTGATGGGATAGTGGATTGTGATGAAGGCATCAATGTGTGTGACACTGCCCTCGGACACATACGGTTAACATTGTCTTGACATGGCGTGGGACTTCCACATCAGCGGATGTATGGTGTATGGCAGTCTCTCCGTGAGCAGCTGTGGGTATTTAGCTGTTAGCCGACACTTGTGTGCCAGTTCCATGGCTATCACGCATTTGTGCTGCAGAAGGGGGGTGCCAGTGTTGGAGCCACATGTTACTCCACATGATGTGTTCATGTGTACTTCAAGTTGCCTCTGCAATCCCAAAAACATGACTATTAAAGGTGTCCCTATGCCTCCAAGGTGCCTCTTCTCAGTCAATGCTGGTGTGTTGGCACGGTGTATCCTGCATGTCTGGCATGGTATTCCCTGATTGTGGCTATGTGTCAATGTGTCGAGTGGCAAGATGCAAGCTGTGTGTGTGTGCTGAGACTGTGTATTGGGCATGATGTCCATGACTGTGTGGGTATTGTGACATGTGCCATCCCCATGCATCCAACGTTGTCCATGACCCCATTCTCTGCATCCACCGGACTCAAGCTTGCAGGACATGGTTCTGCCACCTGTCTACACATACCTGGGTGCCCCCCAGGACACGGGCCAGGATCCCTGACCTCTGCGCATGACTGTTGCTGTACTCAATGTGTCTGTCAGCACGGTTGTTCGGCCACCCCCTCAGCTGGTTCTGACCATCACGGGTGTGTATGGTGCTCCATGTCTGTCTTGCCTAAAAAACTGTGACCCATGTGTCCTGTGCCAGACTCAGGCCCCAGGGTGTGGATGGTTGAAGTGAACAGATGACTCAGGCATGTTTAGACTGTACAAGACACATGTTAGGTAATAATGCTACCAGCAGGCATCTACTCTTAATAGTGTGATTTATTATTGGGGGGGGGGGGGACAAAGTGAGGGGCTTTCCGGGATTAGGGAATCCAAAGTTCAGTAGGGGAGTTGGTGTCCTTGCCATTGGAAATCCTCAGAGTCCATGCCACAGTCTTTGTCAACATTGGTCAGCCAGTGACCAGCAGGGCCATGTGGCAGAGAATGTCTCTTGATGCTGTGATGCTGTTGCTCCAGTGGGCCAGGTGCCAGGCCAGGTGTCCTGGGAGATGGTGATGTAGCAGCCACCCTCACGGTCCATTCCGTGGACGACCCGGCTTCCTGCGGGGAACCTCAGCAGCAGGCCGTGACGACGTCTGGGATGCTCCGTCGGATGTTTCCTCCTCCTCCTCATGATCCCTCCCTGTGGGTGGTGATGTTCTCCGCCTTCTGGCACAGGGAGGGTCGGCCATGGTGTCGGCCATCCGACGGAGTTCAGCGTGAATCCCCTGGGACGCCGTCACTTGCTCAGCCTGTCTGTCCTCCATCCTCCGTTGGTGTACCTGTAGACAGGCTATTAGCTCCGCATGTTGCTGGGCCTGCTGGACCTTGATCCCCTCGAGGACGGACACAACCTGGGCCATGCCCGTGGTGTCCTGCCGGTATGAGTCCAGGATGTTACGGACATGGGAAAATACCGGATCCCCAGCCAACTGGTCAGGCTCGCGCCTCCGCCGTCCTCCACTCCCACCACCCCTGCCCACTTGCGTCTGGCCTGCACTTGTGGGCACATGGGGTCTCCGGGACCCCTGAGGGGTGGCATTGGCGTTGTCGCCTGCCTCCTCCTGGGTGCCCGGGACACCGTGTCCCTCCTGGCGAGCCTGGCTGCATTGTGGTGTTGGGGCAGGGATCCTGGGTGTCTCCTGGGATGTGGCAGGAGTGGGGGTGGTGGTTGGCACGGTTGTACCTGACGCAGGTGCTGCAGGTGGTTGGACACCAGAGGGGCCAGGTCGGTCGGGGTCGTCCGCAGAGTGGTGAGAGTGGTCGCTGCCGGTGGGATCGGTCTCCTGCAGATCCGGGTCCTGTGAGTGTTCCCCCCCAGTGTTGGGGGGTGCAGCACGACGTTGACCTGTGTGTGAGAGAGAAAATGTTAATTTGGATCCATGCAACATCCATGTTTCATCCGTTACAAAGTTGGCACATTTCCTCTTGGAATTAGGATCTGTCTTGCATTCCACTCACAGTGCACTTGTGCATGTGTGTGTCCCTTGGGCACCAATTTGGCCCCTTTAACTATGTGTGGCACAGTCTTACTTGCTGCGTCAAGTGTGACTGCAGTCAGCAGTGGCATGTGCCTGCTCATGGAGTGTGGTTGAGTAATGCGATGGCTTGTGGTGGTTGCGTGCCTGTTATTAATTTTGGTTGTGGTTGCAGTTCCCCCCATGTGAGGTGCGTTGTTTGTGTACTCACCCGGGTCTCGGAGTCCTTCTACTCCTTCAACTGCCGCCACCGGCAGTATGGCCATCACCCTCTCCTCCCAGGGATGGTACTGTACGGCTTTGCGGGAGGGCTCTCCTCCGGTGGCGTTGGCCTGGTCGTGTTCCTCCTGTCTCTTGGCTCTGACCCTCCTCCGCAGATCGTGCCACCTGTTCTGGCAATCCTGCTTGGTCCTCCTGGTGTCCGCAACAGCATTCACAGCATCGACGATGGTCTGCCACATGGCTGTTTTGGCTGCCTGGCTGGTGCTTCTGACCAATGTTCCAAAGATCTGTGGCTCGACTCTGAGGATTTGATCAACAAGGACCTCCAACTCTCGGTGACTGAACTTTGGATTCTTGGTAGTGGGCATGGTGAGGGGTGTGGGTGGGGATGGTGTGGGTGTGGGGGGGGTGTGGATGTTGGGGGGGGTGTGGATGGTTGTGTGTGTGTGTGAATGTGATGAGAGGGTGTTTGTGAGGGTGGTCGTGTGAAGGTGTGCAAGTGTAAGATGTGGTGTCGCTTGTAGTCTGGTTCTGTGGTGTCTGGCAGCAGTGGGTCTGTTGCAAAGGCTCATGGTTTGTGTGTGTGGGCCCTTTTCATTGGTCCATGGGTGGGTGTGGCAGTGTTTGAATTTTGGGTGGGTGTGTTATAAGGAGTGGTGGTGTATTGGGCCTCTGTTTGTTTTTGACAGTTGCAGGTCAGTGATTGTGTTATTTTAGTGGTTGTTGGCCATGTTTAGTGGCTGTGTGCCTTTCGAATGGTGTATTGTTGTGTTGTTTTGTTTTGTCCTTGTTGTGTACGTGCGTTTTGAGCGTGTGTACGGTGTGTACATGGGCCATTTGGTTGTACGATTATGTCCTTGTGTGTGGCTTTGTACGACTCGTACATGCGGTTGTGATGTTGGGGCATGGGGTGCGCTCCGTACTTAGGAGGTTGTGTTGGGGGTGCGCCAGGAACGTACTGGGGTGGGGGTACGACTGGAACGTACTGGGGTGTGGGTACGACTGGAACATACTGGGGTGTGGGTAGACGGGGCTATGACACGTCCTGGGGTGGGGGTGTGGCTCGCACGTACTGGGGTGTAGGTACACGGGGGGTACGACACGTACAGGGGTGGGGGGGTGTCAATGGACGATGGTACGACACGTACTGGGGTGGGGGGGTGTACATTGACGGTGGTAGGACACGTACTGGGGTGGGGGTACGACTGGAACGTACTGGGGTGTGGGTAGACGGGGCTATGACACGTCCTGGGGTGGGGGTGTGGCTCGCACGTACTGGGGTGTAGGTACACGGGGGGTACGACACGTACAGGGGTGGGGGGGTGTCCATGGACGATGGTACGACACGTACTGGGGTGGGGGGGTGTACATTGACGGTGGTACGACACGTACTGGGGTGGGGGTACGACTGGAACGTACTGGGGTGTGGGTGGACGGGGCTATGACACGTCCTGGGGTGGGGGTGTGGCTCGCACGTACTGGGGTGTAGGTACACGGGGGGTACGACACGTACAGGGGTGGGGGGGTGTACATGGACGGTGGTACGACACGTACTGGGGTGGGGGGGTGTACATTGACGGTGGTACGATACGTACTGGGGTGGGGGTACGACTGGAACGTACTGGGGTGTGGGTAGACGGGGCTATGACACGTCCTGGGGTGGGGGTGTGGCTCGCACGTACTGGGGTGTAGGTACACGGGGGGTACGACACGTACTGGGGTGGGGGTACGACTGGAACGTACTGGGGTGTGGGTAGACGGGGCTATGACACGTCCTGGGGTGGGGGTGTGGCTCGCACGTACTGGGGTGTAGGTACACGGGGGGTACGACACGTACAGGGGTGGGGGGGTGTACATGGACGGTGGTACGACACGTACTGGGGTGGGGGTGTACATTGACAGTGGTACGACACGTACTGGGGTGGGGGTACGACTGGAACGTACTGGGGTGTGGGTAGACGGGGCTATGACACGTCCTGGGGTTGGGGTGTGGCTCGCACGTACTGGGGTGTAGGTACACGGGGGATACGACACGTACAGGGGTGGGGGGGTGTACATGGACGGTGGTACGACACGTACTGGGGTGGGGGGGTGTACATTGACGGTGGTACGACACGTACTGGGGTGGGGGTACGACTGGAACGTACTGGGGTGTGGGTAGACGGGACTATGACACGTCCTGGGGTGGGGGTGTGGCTCGCACGTACTGGGGTGTAGGTACACGGGGGGTACGACACGTACTGGGGTGGGGGTACGACTGGAACGTACTGGGGTGTGGGTAGACGGGGCTATGACACGTCCTGGGGTGGGGGTGTGGCTAGCACGTACTGGGGTGTAGGTACACGGGGGGTACGACACGTACAGGGGTGGGGGGGTGTACATGGACGGTGGTACGACACGTACTGGGGTGGGGGGGTGTACATTGACGGTGGTACGACACGTACTGGGGTGGGGGTACGACTGGAACGTACTGGGGTGTGGGTAGACGGGGCTATGACACGTCCTGGGGTGGGGGTGTGGCTCGCACGTACTGGGGTGTAGGTACACGGGGGGTACGACACGTACTGGGGTGGGGGCACGACTGGAACGTACTGGGGTGTGGGTAGACGGGGCTATGACACGTCCTGGGGTGGGGGTGTGGCTCGCACGTACTGGGGTGTAGGTACACGGGGGGTACGACACGTACAGGGGTGGGGGGGTGTACATGGACGGTGGTACGACACGTACTGGGGTGGGGGTGTACATTGACAGTGGTACGACACGTACTGGGGTGGGGGTACGACTGGAACGTACTGGGGTGTGGGTAGACGGGGCTATGACACGTCCTGGGGTTGGGGTGTGGCTCGCACGTACTGGGGTGTAGGTACACGGGGGATACGACACGTACAGGGGTGGGGGGGTGTACATGGACGGTGGTACGACACGTACTGGGGTGGGGGGGTGTACATTGACGGTGGTACGACACGTACTGGGGTGGGGGTACGACTGGAACGTACTGGGGTGTGGGTAGACGGGACTATGACACGTCCTGGGGTGGGGGTGTGGCTCGCACGTACTGGGGTGTAGGTACACGGGGGGTACGACACGTACTGGGGTGGGGGTACGACTGGAACGTACTGGGGTGTGGGTAGACGGGGCTATGACACGTCCTGGGGTGGGGGTGTGGCTAGCACGTACTGGGGTGTAGGTACACGGGGGGTACGACACGTACAGGGGTGGGGGGGTGTACATGGACGGTGGTACGACACGTACTGGGGTGGGGGGGTGTACATTGACGGTGGTACGACACGTACTGGGGTGGGGGTACGACTGGAACGTACTGGGGTGTGGGTAGACGGGGCTATGACACGTCCTGGGGTGGGGGTGTGGCTCGCACGTACTGGGGTGTAGGTACACGGGGGGTACGACACGTACTGGGGTGGGGGTACGACTGGAACGTACTGGGGTGTGGGTAGACGGGGCTATGACACGTCCTGGGGTGGGGGTGTGGCTCGCACGTACTGGGGTGTAGGTACACGGGGGGTACGACACGTACAGGGGTGGGGGGGTGTACATGGACGGTGGTACGACACGTACTGGGGTGGGGGGGTGTACATTGATGGTGGTACGACACGTACTGGGGTGGGGGTACGACTGGAACGTACTGGGGTGTGGGTAGACGGGGTTATGACACGTCCTGGGGTGGGGGTGTGGCTCGCACAAACTGGGGTGTAGGTACACGGGGGGTACGACACGTACAGGGGTGGGGGGTGTACATGGACGGTGGTACGACACGTACTGGGGTGGGGGGGTGTACATTGACGGTGGTACGACACGTACTGGGGTGGGGGTACGACTGGAACGTACTGGGGTGTGGGTAGACGGGGCTATGACACGTCCTGGGGTGGGGGTGTGGCTCGCACATACTGGGGTGTAGGTACACGGGGGGTACGACACGTACTAGGGTGGGGGTACGACTAGAACGTACTGGGGTGTGGGTAGACGGGGCTATGACACGTCCTGGGGTGGGGGTGTGGCTCGCACGTACTGGGGTGTAGGTACACGGGGGGTACGACACGTACTGGGGTGGGGGTACGACTGGAACGTACTGGGGTGTGGGTAGACGGGGCTATGACACGTCCTGGGGTGGGGGTTCGACTGGAACGTACTGGGGTGTACCTAGACGGGTGGGGGTATACATATACGGGGGGGTACGTGTCGGACGTACGGGGGCTGGGGGGAGTGTTGGGCGCGTATGCGGGCACATGTCTCCATGGTTGCTGTAGGAGTTCGGTGCGGACGGTGTTTTTTCCATACGGTTGTAACCTCGGACGCACGGGATGGATCGTGATTCCTAGGTCGGACTTGGTTTTTCACGTTTGTAAGGTAAATCGTCCGAGGACGTGTCGGACACATTTTCCGACCCGGGGACGTGTGGGGAATGATTCCCAGTGCGGTTCGTATGGACTTTTTACCATGCGAATCGTGATTGCCAGTTCGTACGGCACTTGTACGATTCGTACGGTAAAAAGACCCGATACGAGTCGCACGGGGGAATTTTTTACCGGATCGTGATCGGCACCATAGTCTACTTTTTTTGTCAGTATCTGGTTTTTGACATTCCTTTTTTCCATTCTTGTTCCTTAGGCTGTTTTCTAGGAGATTTCTCTTCTGATGGTCTCAACATCAACTGTATCAGCTAATTGATGCAGAGCAATGGCTTTCAATGTTTTTCCTTTTTAAACAAATATTGGATATATGGTGATTGGGCTAATATCTAGAAGGAGGATTAAAGGCACCTGTATTTTTTCAATCTAAGTATTTGAGAATTAAGAGAAAAGATTATGAAGAGAGTATATGTTTTCATTTTTACACTTTCTGTTTCACAGTAAAGGAACTCCTGCTTCATCAGCCATATTTTCTCCCTTCTTCTTGTTGCTTAATGCATTATCCAATTTGGGTAACCCATGCCGAGGAGGTGATTATAGCAAAGGTGTGTTCAATTGATTCAGACCAATTTCCTACATTGATAAAATTATATGTTGTTTCCAAGATATGGTAGGAAATAGAAGTTGTTTTCCCAAGACTTTTAATATTGAATCTAAAAGGCCCTGCAAGACATGGAGAGTTTCTGATGCATGGACATAGTCTCCCGGCAGGTAAGCGCAAGAATTTAAGGGAAACTAGGTTGCATTTAGGAAGTCCACCATGGGAAAAGACTGCTTCAATGAGGGCTAGTGTTTCTATTGCTAATTAGCTATCTCCTAAAACCTTTGGGATCTTCTTTTTTCCCTTTAGAGTTTATTAGATGTGTTTGATAGTATAGGACAACATTTGGCAGAGTAAAATCAAAGTTATTTGAGAATAAGATTTTGCCTTACCAATCTCGGGATCAACCCTTGCATATTCTGAATATGTGCTATTTATGTGGTTGGGTCAACAAACGTAGTCAGTATGTTAGACATTATTAGACTTTGCATGAAAGTGATATCATCTGCTTCAAATGGTGCCAGGGAGGTAGGGATTGAACTACTTTCTGTAATTTTCAAAATGAAGACTGAGATTTGGGGCAACCTAGGCAAAGCACCAACATTGACCTTCACTCTGCACAACATTTTGAGCCAGTTGAAGGCATATTCCTACTTCTTAATTGTTTGTTAGTTATTCTGATGAGTGTCGTGATCCAAGGCCTTCTATGACACTCGAACCTTGAGGTAAGATTCTCCACAGGTTATCCTTTATCCTCCAAGTAATAAGAGGTTCATGGAAAAACCATTAATGCTTGTCCGAGTTAAAAGACACAACTTCTTTACTATATTCTATATGAATGAAAGTTGTCACACAGAGGGGGTTCCTAGGAGGAAAAGTTCTGTGAAAAGACATCAGTGATTTTGAAAGATGGAGCATGCACTCCTCCTGGTCTTCTTTACACTTCTTTAGTGTTCTGAATAAATGGCAATAGCATCTCAAGGGGACTCCAAGAGGGGGGCATGAGGCCACAAACCACAAGCTTAACTGGGCGCCACCACCCCCAAAGTACATCTTAGGCCACACTCTCTCCTTGCCATCATAAGGGCTGCCACAACGCTCCTCTTCAACCCGGTCTTCAGAGCCTGACATTACAATCAGAACCATAAGTCTGCTTGCTACCCGACTTCTGAAGCGGTGGAGCAGACTGCTCAAAAGGACTTCCCTTCTTATGTGCCAAGGGTCCTTCACAGTGATTACTCGAGACTTTGGAAAAAGAACACAAAACCAGGGGCATCAAATTAGGTGCTTTGTGGAGAGTCCCAATTTATCCTGGCAAAAAAAGGCTTACTTTAGGGCAATGTGTAAAGTATTTATGCTGTACCAAATCAATTATAAAGTCAAAATGCAAAACAATGAAAATCCTATGGTATTAGGGAGTACTCTTCTAAAGCCCACAATGACCTCAAGGGATCACTGACATAATATCGACTACAAAAATATAGACTTACAAAAATATCGATGCCAAAATATAGAATGCCAAAATATCGAACTCCTATCTCCAAACAGGAAATTACAAAAATATCGAATCCTAAATATCGTAAATAATATAGTTAGTCAAAATATCGAATTTTTTAAATGTTTTAAAAGTAATGTTAAATTAATGAAATAATACATATAATTAACTGACACATACTTAAAAATACTTAAATAACAGTAAACTTAATGAATAATTAAAGTAAGTAAAAAAAAAAATTAATACATATATCTTAACGTGATATTAATTAAAAATATTCAATATTTTCTGTGTAGGATAGCGGGCGCGTAAAAATTACTATTACCACTCCAGTAAGTGCAATAGTAGGGAAAGCGTTGGATAGCGTAGGGGTAAAAATTACTATTCCCACTCCAGAGAGTGCAACAGTAGGGAAAGCATTGGATAGCGGGAGGGTAACATTTACTATTCCCACTCCAGTGAGTGCAACAGTAGGGAAAGCGTTGGATAGCGGGAGGGTAACATTTACTATTTCCACTCCAGTGAGTGCAACAGTAGGGAAAGCGTTGGATAGCGTAGGGGTAAAAATTACTATTCCCACTCCAGAGAGTGCAACAGTAGGGAAAGCGTTGGATAGCGGGAGGGTAACATTTACTATTCCCACTCCAGTGAGTGCAACAGTAGGGAAAGCGTTGGATAGCGTAGGGGTAAAAATTACTATTCCCACTCCAGAGAGTGCAACAGTAGGGAAAGCGTTGGATATCGGGAGGGTAAAAATTACTATTCCCACTCCAGAGAGTGCAACAGTAGGGAAAGCGTTGGATAGCGGGAGGGTAACATTTACTATTTCCACTCCAGTGAGTGCAACAGTAGGGTAAGCGTTGGATAGCGTAGGGGTAAAAATTACTATTCCCACTCCAGAGAGTGCAACAGTAGGGAAAGCGTTGGATAGCGGGAGGGTAACATTTACTATTCCCACTCCAGTGAGTGCAACAGTAGGGAAAGCGTTGGATAGCGTAGGGGTAAAAATTACTATTCTCACTCCAGAGACTGCAACAGTAGGGAAAGCGTTGGATAGCGGGAGTGTCAAATTTACTATTCCCACTCCAGCGACTGTAACAGTAGGGAAAGCGTTGCATAGCGGTAGGGTAAAAATTACTATTCCCACTCCAGAGAGTGCAACAGTAGGGAAAGCATTGGATAGCGTAGGGGTAAAAATTACTATTCCCACTCCAGAGAGTGCAACAGTAGGGAAAGCGTTGGATAGGGGGAGGGTCAAATTTACTATTCCCACTCCAGTGACTGCAACAGTAGGGAAAGCGTTGGATAGCGGTAGGGTAAAAATTACTATTCCCACTCCAGAGAGTGCAACAGTAGGGAAAGCGTTGGATAGCGTAGGGGTAAAAATTACTATTCCCACTCCAGAGAGTGCAACAGTAGGGAAAGGGTTGGATAGCGGGAGGGTCAAATTTACTATTCCCACTCCAGTGAGTGCAACACTAGAGAAAGCGTTGGATAGCGGTAGGGTAAAAATTACTATTCCCACTCCAGAGAATGCAACAGTAGGGAAAGTGTTGGATAGCGGGGGGGTAAAAATTACTATTCACACTCCAGAGAGTGCAATAATAGGGAAAGCATTGGATAGCGTAGGGGTAAAAATTACTATTCCCACTCAAGTAAGTGCAATAGTAGAGAAAATAATAAATGTCTTTTTATTTTTAAATTAATTAATTATTAATACAAAAACAAGTATTACAATTAATTACCAATCACACAAGAATTGATTATTTATAAATACCAATACATTTTTGTTTAATTAATTAACAATTAATAATTAATTAACAAACAATTGTTTTTCAATAACAAACATTAATAAATGCAAATAATACCAATTAATAATTAATTTATAATATATTAATTAAGGATATACACAAATTATTTACATAATTATTTTTTTCCAATTATATTACTTCCCTCCATATTCCCCTATAAACACAATACCCGCTACAAATATTAATTGAATACAATTAACATAATTATCAATTTACCTATTAATACTAATTAATTACCAATTAATACTAATTATTTACCAATTAATAATTAATCAACAACCAATTAATTTGCAATACCAATTAATAATTAACTAATAACAATTAAATTACTTCCCACCCTATTCCCCTATAAACCCACAACCCGCTACAGAAGTAAAATGCAAAATTAAATTAAAGATATAATAATTAACAATATACACAAATAAATTAAATAATTATTTATTTACAATTATATTACTTGCCACCATATTCCCCTATAAACACACTGCCCGCTACAAATATTAAATGAATACAATTAACATAATTATCAATTAAACAATTAATACAAATTAATTACCAATTAATACTAATTATTTACCAATTAATAATTCGTCAACAACCAATTAATTTTCAATACCAATTAATAATTAACTAATAACAATTAAATTACTTCCCACCCTATTCCCCTATAAACCCACAACCCGCTACAGAAGTAAAATGCAAAATTAAATTAAAGATATAATAATTAACAATATACACAAATAAATTAAATAATTATTTATTTACAATTATATTACTTGCCACCATATTCCCCTATAAACACACTGCCCGCTACAAATATTAAATGAATACAATTAACATAATTATCAATTAAACAATTAATACAAATTAATTACCAATTAATACTAAGTATTTACCAATTAATAATTCGTCAACAACCAATTAATTTTCAATACCAATTAATAATTAACTAATAACAATTAAATTACTTCCCACCCTATTCCCCTATAAACCCACAACCCGCTACAGAAGTAAAACGCAAAATTAAATTAAAAATAATTAATAATTCCTATAAATTATTATTTAATAATCTATAATTAAATTACTTCCCACCCTATTCCCCTATAAACCCACAACCCGCTACAGAAGTAAAACGCAAAATTAAATTAAAAATAATTAATAATTCCTATAAATTATTATTTAATGTACTATAATTAAATTACTTCCCACCCTACTCCCCTATAAACCCACAACCCGCTACGGAATTAAATTACAAAAAAATAAAAAAACATAAAATTCAATAATTTAAAAATATTCTAACATACATTCCAATATTAATACATACTTTTAACACATATACTAACACTTAAAACACTATAAAAAATTCGATATTTTTAACAACTATATTATGACTGTCGATATTACTTACTTCTATATTATTGCAATCGATATTTCTTACCTGTTTTTCGATATTCTTCACCACTATATTTTTGCAAGTCGATATTCTGTCCATTCGATATTAAAAACTCGATATTCTGGCTACTCAATATTTTTTTTTCGATATTATGTCTAGTTACCGACCTGAAGAGAGGCAATTAGAGAGAAACGGGGTCAGTTGAGGGAAAAGCTTTTCTAAGGTCACAGACTTCAGGTCCAGTCCTTTTCTGTTCTTCCTCAGGTCCCTGAGTGTTCCGAAAAGGCTGAATGGAGGTGCTTCATGGATGCCTGGCATGAGCTAATGAGTGAGGACTCCTGCGCATGCACTTACCAATGGGTTAAAAGTTCCAGGGATCAATCCGGCCCACTATGGCAATTCTCAAGATGAGAAAAATCTTCAGAAATACTAAACGTGGGAGCATATTATGTTAATCCCAGTGTCCTCCCACATCTAAAACCAAAATGCAGTTTGAAGCAACCACTGTATGACCAATAAACCAGATACAGATGTATGGTAGAACAAAAGTAGGTTTTTTTTGTAGCATTCGGACAGTTCATATGCAGAATTGTTTTGGCATCCTGTTTCATTTCAAGGGCGCCCCCAGTGTTATATGGAAAAGCAAGAGACAGAAGAATAGTAAGACAAACCATGCTTGATCAGCAACCAGACAGTCAATATGCAATAACTGTCTTTCCATACTGTTGCAAGAGAACCCCAAAAATGTATATGTAGAGGCAGCAGACATGTCAATCAGGATTTGACACTCAAGCAGGATTTGACACTGCAATGTCAAAATGTATGCTCACATCCCCCATCGTACATATTCTAGTAGGTTCAGAGGAGTAATTTCTGCCCATTCAGGTCAGCCTATTATTTTGTCCTTGGAGGCATTTCACACCTTTTTCACACCTAAGTTTCATAGATTTCAGGGCCACCTTTGACCTAGTCAATCGGGAGACCTAATGGAACATATTGCAAAGTTTTAAAATCCCGCTGGCTCTTTTAAATACGATTTAACAGCTGCATGCTAAGACCTAGGTAAAGGTTGACCTGACAATGAATGTGAATTGGCCAGAAGAAATACCTGTCAAAAAGGAATTATGACAGGGATGTGCGCCCCCTATTCTTTTTATCTCTGATGATTCCTATGGCATTAGGCAGGAATAACTCGTATTCCACAACAATTGGGGAATCATACATCCTGTGCCTTATGTACACAGATGGTTCAGTAGAAACACAGGAATTCAAAGATATAGGCGATTTTTGCGAGTGTAATAGCCTCACAGTAAATACTGATAAAATGAAGATTTTGATTTTTTATAAGAGAACTAAGAAGTTTGTTTGGTTCTTAAATAAATCCCCATTAGAACAATTCAGGGTTTAGAAGTATTTAAGCCTTAAATTTGCTGATAATTTGAAATGGGATAGAAACCTTGAGCTTCTAAAAACATCTTTAATGTCCACTGTAAATGACCTTAAAAGATTTGACTCACGTTATGGAGGTTTGTCAGCAGACCCTTTAAAGAAAGCAATATTGTGAAAATAACTCTTGCATGCCCTCAATAACATGGATGTTGGTTCATCAAAATGCCTGGAGTAGTCGAAGTGACATCACAGGCCATGTGACCCTGCCTGATGTCACAGGAAGTTACATCACATGAACTTTGATCTGGTGACATCACAAGAAGTGACATCACCTGACCTTTGCCCTAACCCGATGATGTCACAGGAAGTGACATTGCAAGGCATTTGATCTGATGACATCACAGGAAGTGACTTCACATGAACTTTGGACCCCATTAGCATACCTTACGAGCAACAAACATCTTATCTAACAGCCAGAATGCCCAAAGGCATGAATGCTTGCATTACAAATGCAGATGTTACAGTCTGCTCTTAGAAATTACTCCATTAATCACTGCTACTAAGGCAAAACTTTCCACATTTTTAAAATCCATCACACACACATACAGACAATGAATAATACACATGTAAATCAGTGTATAGAAAATGTTACATATGGCAAAGGAGATTATAATGTGTAGAATTCACATGTCATCCATAATGGTAGACACTTTTTAAGAGTGCTTGGTCTGGAGAAGCACAAACTCAGGATTCAGAACATAACGCATTGATTAGGGTTGACTTTAATAATAAGAATATTTTTTAACCCAAACAAACCTTTCTTAGCAACATCAGAATAGATAGACTGTGCAAAAACATAACTTTCTAATGTGTACCGTGCAGCTTGCATGCAGCTCTTAGATGGCAGTTCATAGCTCACTGTACTAGATTACAAATGGAGCTTATGAAATACACAGTGACAGCAGAATCAGAGACAAAAGCAGTAAGCCGCTGACCTATCTACTTAAAATATTGTTCTTTGATATGCACTGTACATGTTCATTGCAGCAGGCATAATAACCCGCTGCGCTATCTTAGATAAGTATAAATTGCCATTAGACAAAACTCCTATCTCTCTCCAGCAGGTACATTAATAAATCACCAGAGATAACTTGACACTTTTATTGCTGCTTGAAGATTGCTGAATGTACAAGGAATGTTGCCGGGTTTTTAAAACTGTTGCACTACTACAAAACCGCCCCCACTAACAAAACCTGCCCCCCACCCTTCCAGCCTCCTTGGGAAACGGCCTCCCATCACCCGATGCCTGGCATGGCAATTCCGGCCTTGTTGGTGTCAACAATACAACAATGCCAATGAATGTTGTATTCACATTACCTAAATGATAGCTAGACCACTAGAAGGGTTGAACGTGAAATGTGTGCACTTTAACAATCATTATGAAGGTTTGCAGCAGGGCATTTGAAAACCTTGTGTCAATTCCAAAAACAGATAATCATAACTTACTTTACTTGTTGGTTCTGTTTGAGGTTTGCCCAGGGCCCGCAGCTCACATGAGTCACAACTACTGGCACCACAACAAGGGGAGTTGGCGAGTCAATACACTAGTTAAGTCGATGTTATAACACAGTCAGTCTCATTCTCACACGACTTCACCTGCCTCGTCAGAGGTCCGACCGTCCGACTCAGTCAGAGAGTGACAAATAAGTGAAGCAAGCCACTCACAGCCCGGTCCCAAACTTGAGCTGATTCTAGTCAGCTACTAAAGAGTCTTGACACATAGCAAGCATGCAGCAGGCATAAGTCCGACTCGACTCCGAAGCTGCGCCACATCAGTTCTGCTTTTACTGCAGCGTGGGGCTGGCCAATACTTTTTGGCAGGGTCGTCATCATTGCAGCACTTTCGTGCTACCATATTAACGACCCTGGCACCCGGTCGGCAGTCCCAAACATGGTGGTACACATACTGCACTAGACACTATGTCCTCAGCTAGGGTAGGGTGCAGCAGGTGTGCTCTTGCACTTACATACACATGCTGTGAGCTGCAGCACGTGTAGCTAGTCACTGTCAAATCATACACATCCATGCTGCTCACCCTTCGTGCTTATTCATCAGTTTCCTGGCCCAGGCATGCATTAGATACATGCAACATATCAAATCAAAGACTGCTCTGGCTAGCCTGGCCTGAGGTCACCATAGCAATGAGTGAGACAAGTGCTTCCCCCACCCAACCCAAGCAAGGTGCCAGGTGTTGCTTAGGGGTAGCAGTTGCGAACCTGGCAACCCCTAATTGACTTCCATGCTCAGTAGAGCGAAGGAGTTATGCCCAGACTGTAGTGTGACTTGGGAGAAGATGAAAAGCTTAATTTTAAAGAAACTTTTGAAAACTCCAGCCAATTCAATAATACAGACCTTGAGTAATGAATTGAGGCTGTATTCCTATATTGACAGTGCAATCACAAGCATTAAGGTTTTTCTTTTTACTCAGAAAGAGTGTGGGTTTTAATAAACTTTCTTGTCCCACCAAAAGGTATCCTATTATATAAGGCATAAGGCTTGACCCTAACAAGTCCACATAATTTCTTAATTGTTTGGTAGACCCTCACACACCCTCACGGTGTCATGCTTCATAATCAGGCCTTATCCTAGTCCCTAAGAACCAGGATCTGCTCGAACATATTCCAGGGAGCACTTTGGATATTCTCCTTTGGGGGTCATAGATTACAAATATTTCGGAACACCTAGGTATCCCCTTATTCATGGTGATCCTGGTATGATTAAAAAAATAAAGGAAGAGTGTGCCTATGGAGATAATAAGTCTACACCCTACAAAAAGTCAACATGTTTCAGCTCTACACTGCAATGGCCATATGCTCCCAGGCTTTCATCAGGAGTGAATGAGCTATATGGCCCAGAAAATAAATTTCATTTAGAGATGTCAGTTAACAAAACACTATTCAGTCAGGACAACTACACAACATATAACATAAATACCATGCAAAGAGTATAGTCACCCTTTCCCTACAATGTTCTTATACTGGGTCCTTTAAGAGATAAAAACATTGGACTTGTGTCAATTTCAAGCTTTGTATGCACTTCAGTGGTGCCCTATAGTAATCATCCAATCAGTGAGCAAAACAGCTCCTTTAAGAAAACCTCTTTGTGAAGATTTATGGTAGGAGCTAAACAACACAAAACCTTCACAGACATAACACACAATCAAATACAAACATCTTTTCTTTTTATCTGTAATGACTAATCTGTGAAACATGTATCATGCTGTATCGTGCACTTATAATAATTACAAGCAAATAACCTACCCTGAGGTTTCAGGGTAATATGCTACAAGGAAGGAGTAGGGGACATGTCCCTGTCCCCCCTCAAGATTCATGATATAACATCAAACGGGTAAACCCTAGTTATCTTATTCTCTATGGAAAATGTTGACATATCAATGTCTGTTCCAAGATTAATTGATCTAATATAGAGGAAGTGTTTTCATGTTTAGTAATACAGTTGCTACTGCATTATTTTTTAATGTAATGATTCATTAATGTAATTTACAGGATTTTTTTTTATCTTTATAATTAAGTTGCCCAAAGAATGCAGCCTTGTTGATATTTTAAATTTGAATCAAGACAATGTTAGATATTGTGGCTAGTGCAACAGATTTGGTGTACAACAATTGCTATCATAATTATAGTTTTTTGTAGTTTATGTGTATGATTTGAATTAATTAAAAAAAAAAATTGGGTACTTTGCAATTTTCTATTTAAAGTACATAATATCTTAGAAATAGATAATTGGATTGTGTCTGTATTGTCCACACCAATGCAAATGCTAATCCCTTGCTAGTGAGTTTGAAAGCAAGTTCAAATTAGCCTCTAAGAACATCAGGCTGCGAAAAGGTAACTTTCTAAAAGTTACTCTCCCTTCATATTTATTAAAATCTGACATCCCCACTCAACTGAATTTTTAATATTTATTAAAATTATTTGTTTAATCATTTTTTGTAACTAATCTGATTCCTGAATTATAGTATTAGGATTTTATAATCTGTATCCCGGTTTTCTACATAAACAGCTAGGGCTGCCACAGTGAAAAATAGTTTGAGAGGCTGGTCGCTGTAAGAACATGTTAACATTAATCTTCTACATGTCCTAAATTTCAATACCATGCACGCTGTATTGTGGACTTCAAGGCCTACATAGGGGTGTCTTACTAATATTTAAATGCAAGGTTTTGACCTGATAAAAATTTTCGGGGGACAGGTTGGATGAAGTTTTTACACTGCTACTGTCACTACACAGGGCAGGCCTGAAGCCATGTCGGTTCTACGACTGTAGTGGATGGCAGAATAGGTGCTGCAGTCTACGAGTGGCATTTACTTTCCAAGCCCTGGGTACACCTTGTACCTATACTATGGACTTATAGGTAAGTTAGCCATACCAATTAGGAGTGTGACAATGTTACCATGTTTAAAGAGGCAGTGTGGGACCTCTTCTAATAGTTAGAAGGGGTAAAGTGTAGAGAGTTCTAAAGCCAGTGAAAATATAGGGTCCAGCGCAATTCAAAATATACAGGGTGACCAAACCGAAAAGACAGATTTCCTATATATTCATTTTCTTATTTCACTATTATTGGTTTCTTTTAATTAAATCTACTGTCTTTGGCAGGTGCAGGACACGACAATGGTAAATGGGACTGAGTGTACAATATGAACAAGCAACAAAACCAAGAGGGCTGGGTTACATTTTCAGTCAGAAGCCAGACATATTGACTTGAGCAAGGCTTTTTTTTAAATAGTGGGAACTTTAAAATTTGCAATGAGTGTTCCTTTCTCATGCCTCGTTTTTCCTTTCTGTCTAAATGCCTATCTATTCACACAGAAACCACTTGTGTCTGGTTTCTGACTGCCAGAACTCTATTTTAAATCCCACATGGCCTCTGCATAGCGCAGTAAACCCTGATTTTTCCTCTGGGTGCCTGTCCTCTAATGTCACTTCTAAGGGCCCAATTCCGATCTCTCTCAGAAAGGCTCCGAACGCGATCTGGACGAAAAAAGTCGGAGCCGTACGCGTGATTTCCGAACGACACGTACAGCTGTATGAGCGAGCAAGTCCAATGAGTTAATCGCGTAATCGCCGACCAAATCGTATCCGGGACTGAACCACTCCGTACGCCTCGTCCGTAGCCAAACCGTGCAGTGCAATGGAGCCAATTTCCGACTGAGCAAGTACGATGCACGATTCAGACAGCTGGATCGAGTCGAAGCCTCAGCCACGTAAAACCTCCAGGATGCAGACATCGTGGGCCGTGGAGGGCCCCCCTTCACCCGTAGCCTTACGAGTCAGTTGTCCCCCCTACACATGCATGTACGGTACGGGTGGCACCGATGCATCCCCACGACAGGGGTCACCCTTTTCCGCAACGTACCTTTTTCGTCAATGGCAGCCGATGTACGTGATGTACAACAGGCTCCCATTGACTTAAATGGGGCTCCGAGTGACCCGAGTCCATTGGCGCATACTCGCATCGTACTCGGGCGCTTGGAGCCCCGGAGCACGAGTCAGTCGGAAAGCCCTCCGGATCCAAGCCGTACAGAGAGTTTTCCAAGTGGGATCTGAATCAGGCACTTTGGTGCCAATTCCGATCCGGTAAAAAAATTCCCCGTCCGACTCGTATCCGGATTTTTTTCCGTCCGAATCGTCAAAGTAGCGTACAAACTGCCAAGTACGATTCGAACGGAAAAAAGTCCATACGAATCGCATTGGGAAGATTTCCCCACACGTCCTCGGGTCGGGAAAAGTCACCGACACGTCCCCGGTCGAAAAACCCACCGTGCGGAAAAATAAAGTCCGACAGCGCAAGTACGATCCCTCCCGTCCTCCCCATTTCACAACCGTACGCAAAAAACACCGTCCGAACCGAACTCCCATAGCAACCATGGAGACATGTGCCCGCATACGCGCCGAACACCCCACCACCCCCCCGCCCGCGTAGGTACGCACCGAACCCCCACCCCAGCAGTGCATGTCCGCCCCGAACCCCCACCCGTGTATGTACGCCCCGAACCCCCACCCGTGTATGTACGCCCCGAACCCCCACCCGTGTATGAACGGCCCGAACCCCCCCCAGCCGTGTATGTACGCACCGAACCCCCCCCAGCCGTGTATGTACGCACCGAACCTCCACCCGTGTATGTACGCACCGAACCCCCACCCCAGCAGTGTATGTACGCCCCGAACCCCCACCCGTGTATGTACGCACCGAATCCCCACCCCAGCAGTGTAAGTACGCCCCGAACCCCCACCCGTGTATGTACGCACCGAATCCCCACCCCAGCAGTGTATGTACACCCTGAACCCCCACCCGTGTATGTACGCACCGAACCACCACCCCAGCAGTGCATGTACGCCCCGAACCCCCACCCGTGTATGTACGCCCCCGAACCCCCACCCGTGTATGTACGCACCGAACCCCCACCTGTGTATGTACGCCCCGAACCCCCACCCGTGTATGAACGGACCGAACCCCCCCCCGCCGTGTATGTACGCCCGAACCCCCCCAGCCGCGTATGTACGCACCGAACCCCCCCCAGCCGTGTATGTACGCCCCGAACCCCCACCCGTGTATGTACGCACCGAACCCCCACCCGTGTATGTATGCCCCGAACCCCCACCCGTGTATGAACGGCCCGAACCCCCCCCAGCCGTGTATGTAGGCCCCGAACCCCCACCCCAGCAGTGTATGTACGCCCCGAACCCCCACCCGTGTATGTACGCACCGAACCCCAACCCGTGTATGTACGCCCCGAACCCCCACCCGTGTATGTACGCACCCAACCACCACCCGTGTATGTACGCCCCGAACCCCCACCCGTGTATGTACACCCCGAACCCCCACCCGTGTATGTACGCCCCGAACCCCCACCCGTGTATGTACGCACCCAACCACCACCCGTGTATGTACGCACCGAAACCCCACCCGTGTATGTACGCCCCGAACCCCCACCCGTGTATGTACGCACCCAACCACCACCCGTGTATGTACGCACCCAACCACCACCCGTGTATGTACGCACCGAACCCCCACCCGTGTATGTATGCACCAAACCCCCACCCGTGTATGAACGGACCGAACCCCCCCCGTGTATGTACGCCCCGAACCCCCCCCAGCCGCATATGTACGCACCGAACCCCCCCCAGCCGTGTATGTACGCCCCGAACCCCCACCCGTGTATGTACGCACCGAACCCCCACCCGTGTATGAACGGCCCGAACCCCCCCCAGCCGTGTATGTACGCACCGAACCCCCCCCCAGCCGTGTATGTACGCACCGAACCCCCACCCGTGTATGTACGCACCGAACCCCCACCCCAGCAGTGTAAGTACGCCCCGAACCCCCACCCGTGTGTGTACGCCAGACCCTGTGGTAAGCTCACAACAGTTGTGCAATGATATTGCACAATTCTTTAACACCAAGATTGCTGATATCCATTCAGCATTGGAGCTACAGAGGGTGACCCTATCCATCTCCACAGACTGTTCGCCGCTATCTCCATCTGAGGAGGTGTCTACTGGAAGTCTGCTTAGTTTTCCTTCCCTCTCCCTACTGGATCTTGAAGGCCTTCTGGCCAAGGTTAGGTCGGGTTCCCCCTTAGACCCTTGCCCCCTTAAGCTTCTTAAACAGTGCAAAGACTGTCTTCTCCCACCCTTATTGGGTGTGATGAATGGAGCAATAAAGGAAGGGACCTTTCCCATTCAGTGGAAGAAGGCGGTGGTCAAGCCTCTTTTAAAAAAAAACACTCTTGATCCGGGGGTGCTTAAAAATTTTCGCCCCATATCGTTGCTCCCAGCTCCGGCCAAGATGCTGGAAATTCACCTAAATAAGCATCTTGTTGACTTTCTGGAGTCCCATGATAAGTTGGATCATTCGCAGCACGGTTTTAGGAGAGAACACAGCACCGAATCCGCCCTTACTATTGTGCTTGACACCATTCGCACCAGGGTTGATAAGGGACTGACTACTCTCCTCATCCTTTTGGATCTCTCGGCTGCCTTTGATACCCTGTCTCCCTCAGTATTAACATCCAGGCTGAGGGAGATTGGGGTCAAGGGTACGGCACTTAGTTTGCTGGTATCCTTCCTTAATCAGAGGGAACAGAGAGTAAAGCTGGGGGAGTTCTTATCTCCATCCCTCCCTGTGCTTTGTGGGGTCCCTCAGGGGTCGGCCTTAAGTCCGACCCTTTTTAACATCTATGTTACCCCACTGGCCAGGCTTATTAGATCTTTTGGGATGGAGGTAATCTCCTATGCCGACGACACACAGATTCTGCTGTCTTTTACCCAACCTACTAGTCTGGCTGCCTCCAATTTTAAAAACTGTATGAAGGCAGTCGCTCAATGGATGGTAGGTAATTCATTGAAACTTAATGGGGAGAAGACAGAGATTCTGGTGTTCGGGGGAAAGGAGGATCTCTGGTCAGCTGATTGGTGGCCGTCCTCCATGGGGGTGTGCCCTATACCGTCGACTCTGGCCAAAAACCTAGGGGTCTTGATCGATCCCCTTCTGAGGATGGATCAACAGGTAAAGAGGACCATCTCCACGTGTTGGGGACTGATAAACATCCTACGGAGGATTAGGCACTATTTGTCTCCTCAGGCCAGGAAACAAACTGTCCTGGCACTGATTGGGTCCAGGCTTGATTATTGTAATGCTCTTTATTTGGGCATCAATAAAGGCCTGGTGACCCGTCTTCAAATGGTGCAGAATGCTGCCGCCAGACTGGTCCTGGACCTGCCCAAACGGGCGTCGGCTCATTCGGCTAGAAGGTCTTTGCACTGGCTCCCTATTGAGGCCAGGATATCCTTCAAGGCCCTGACTTTGATCTATAGAGCACTGGCAACTAAGCGGTCGGGTGGTGTGAAGGATTTGCTGGTCCCCTACACACCTCCTAGAACTCTCCGGTCGTCAAATAAGCTCCTGCTTCTAGTGCCCAGGATACGTAAAGCTAAGTGGGGAGGTAGAGCCTTCTCAATTCTTGCTCCCAGGCAGTGGAATTCCCTGCCTTTTGAGATAAGATCTCTTCCCTCGGCGCTGGCTTTTAGGAAGGCCCTTAAGACATGGCTTTTCGCCAAGGCCTACGCCTAGATATGATCTGCCTTACTATTGAATTTGTCTTGGTTAGGCGCCTTGATGCCTTTGGGCTAAGTAGCGCGTTTATAAGTCTTCTTTCATTACGCACCGAACCCCCACCCCAGCAGTGTATGTACGCACCGAACCCCCCCCCCAGCCGTGTATGTACGCACCAAACCACCACCCGTGTATGTACAGCCGTACCCACACCCCACCAGGGAATGTACGGACCGTACCCCCACCAGTGCATGTACAGACCGTACTGACGCCAAAAACACACGTACTGAACCAGGACAAACCATATTTACACAAGGAGAGTCAATTAGAGTTTCCCCACACCACCAAACATGCCCAACAACCCCACAAACATCACATACACTGACCTGCAACTGCCAAACTGCCAAACAGAGGCCCAAAACTCAATCACTCCTCATAACACACCCACACAAATTTCAAACACAGCCACACCCACCAATGGACCAATAAAAATGGACCACACACACAAACCATGAGCCTTTGCAACAGACCCACTGCTGCCAGAGCCCACAGACGACCCACACCACCATACTTGAACCTCACACTTGCATACCTTCACACAACCACCTACACAAACACCCCCTCATCACATTCACACACACACCTCCACTACCACACCCACACACCCACAACCATCCACACCCACACCCCCACAACCATCCACACCCACACCCCCACAACCATCCACACCCACACCCCACGCCATGTCCACCACCAAGAATCCAAAGTTCACAAAGGAGGAGCTGGAGATCCTTGTCGACGAAATCCTCAGAGTCGAGCCACAGCTCTTCGGAACATTGGTCAGACAGACCAGCATATTCGAAAAAACGGCCATGTGGCAGAGGATTGTCGATTCTGTGAATGCTGTTGGGACCACCAGAAGGACCAGGCACGAGTGCCAATCCAGGTGGTACGATCTGCGGAGGACGGTCAAGAGGAAGATGACTGACAATCACAACCAGGGGAACATCACTGGAGGAGGGCCGCCCCCCAGACCGGTACAATACCATCCCTGGGAGGAGAAGGTGATGTCCACGTTGGCGGTGGAGGGACTACACGGACTACCAGGACTCCCAGACCCTGGTGAGTACACAAACAACTCACCTCACATGGGGGGGATGCCATACACAATCAATCATGCATGCCACCCCCCCCAAGCCACCACCGGACACAACAACACTCCACAAACACACACATGCCACTAGCGCCTCCATGCCCCATGCATCAATCAGGGCCATGCCAAGTCACAGGCCACACAAAACACCAACACAACACAGGATGTGGCCGATGCTGGGAGTGGGGGCAGCAAAACTAACATTGAGCAACTCACAAGCACACAACAATGCCCTCAGCCCATATGGCCCAGGGCACAGCCATACAAACTGTGTGTACCCACACAGTACTGTCTTGCCTGCAAATGGAGGCTGCCATGCAGGATGACATGGGTCTGAAGGCACAATTTGCACATAACAGCAGACAATGAAGATGCATCGCTCTGATAGAGTCACAGCACACACCGCCACAGCAGCAGCCTACACTCAGACACACTGCCCAATGGGTGCCCGGAGAACAGGAACTAACTCACATGAACAAGCCAATGGCCATTCAAAGACCGGCTAACTGTGTGTGGCCAGGAAGCTGGCCTGAGGTGACAGAGGGTGACAAATAGAGGGAGGGAGAGGGGGAATGAGAGGGAAGGAGACAGAGGGGGACACAGGGAGACAGACAGAGGGAGGGAGTAGGGTGACAGAGGGAGACCGACAGAGGGAGGAGGGTGACAGAGGGAGGGAGGAAGGGAGACACAGGGAGACAAAATCACCCTTGGGTGGTGTGGCCATGTCCACTCGTCAGCCGGTGGACTGTGTGCCTGCAGACAAGGTCTGGCAGTGCCTCAACCCCCCCCTTACCGTAGATGAAGACCGGTCCATGTGTCAATCTGTGCACGAGTCCATCCGTGTTGCAGGCACAGACCTAACCACACACCCAGTATACCCACCCACTGTGTCGGTAAGAACCCTGTCACAAATGCTTCAGTCACCTACCTGCAACATCAAATTGCCTTGGCAAAACACCATTTGGCCACGTACAGTGCAACACGTAAGGCGCCTCTGCATGGCTCGCTACGCCCGCACACCACACTGCTGACTGTGTACCCAAATAGATGCATCAACTAAGATTGTGTCACACATGCGTAAAGCCCTGACAGCTGTGGCCAAGGGACATACCCATGCACAAGTGCACTGTGAGAGGAATGCAAGACACATCCAACTACCCAGAGGAAGAGTGCCAAATCAGAAATGCATGAAACATGGATGCCACATGTAACACTGTTAACATTGTCTCTCTCACACACAGGTCAACGTCGACGATCACCCCCCAACACTGGGGGGGAAGTCTCACAGGACCAGGCTCCGCGGGATGAGGACCCCACCGCCAGCGACGACTCTCACCACTCCGTGGATGACCCAGACCAACCTGGCCCCTCTGGTGTCCAACCACCTGCAGCACCTGCGTCAGGTACAACTGTGCCAACCACCACCCCCATTGCTGCCACATCCCAGGAGACGTCCAGGAGCCCTGCCCGCACACGACCACCCAGCCAGTCTGCCCAGGAGGGACACGGTCCTCCGGGCACCTAGGAGGAGGCAGGCGGCAACGCAGATGCCATCCCTCAGGGGTCCCGGAGACCCGATGCGCCCACAACGGCAGGCCCGGTGCACGTGGGCAGGGGTGGCGGGAGTGGAGGACGGCGGAGGCGCGGACCTGACCAGGGAGCTCAGGACCCGGTAGTGTCCCAGGTCAGCAACATCCTGGATACATACCGGCGCGACACCAGGGGCATGGACCAGATTGCGTCCACCCTCAATGACATCAAGGGGACCCTCGAGGAGATGAAGACCCTGCAGGCCCAGCAACATGCCTGTCAACTGCAACACCAAGGAAGGATGGAGGATAGACAGGCTGAGCTCGTGGCGGTGCAAACCCAAATGACCGGTGTACTCCGTCGGATTGCCGACAACATGGGCAACCCTCCCTGTGGCACCAGGCGAAGGCCATTACCAGACACAGGGAGGGATCAGGAGGAGGAGGATTCATCCGACGGAGCGTCACAGACATCGTCACGGCCTGCTTCCGAGGGTCCCCGCAGGAAGGTGGGTCGTCCACGAAAAAGACTGTGAGAGTCAGCAGAACATCACCATCTCCCAGGTCACCTGGCCTGGCACCTGGCCCTCTGGCCCAATAGCAGCACATGACATTCTCTGCCACATGGACTTGCTGGTCACTGTCTGACCTATGTTGACGAAGACTGTGGCATGGACTCTGACATTTCGCTACGGCAAGGATACCAACTCCCCCAGTGAACTTTGGAGTCTACACTCCCGCTGTGCACCTCTTGTCATCCCCACAAACCCGTACCCCACCACAAATAAATTAATCACACTTACAAGATGATGCCGTGATTCTGCATTATTACAATACATGTGTGTGTCGTAAAGTCAAAGCATGCCTGATCTCAGATTTAACTCCAACCATCCAAACCGTGGGGTCTCAGTCTTGCCCAGGACACACATGGGTCCCAATGTATCATCTGATACAGACATGGAGTACCATACTCACCTGTGCTGGGCCCAACCAGCTGAGTGGTTCCCGCACAACTGTGGCTACAGACACATTCAGGGGAGCAACAGTCATGCGCAGAGGTCAGGGATCATGTGGAGTGACCTGGCTTGCCGCTCCCAGGTATGTATAGACATGTGTCCCTACCATGTCCTGCATGCTAGCGTCAGGCGGATGTTGAGAATGGTGGCTAGGCCAAGGTTGGATGCATGGAGATGCCAGAATGCAGTTTTGGATCACAGTGCCACATGGTTGTGTTGGGGTTGTGGGCTGCATCATGAGTGTGGGCGTGGATCGAGAAGGTCATCCTGCAGCTGGCTGTGAATCATTCCCCCCATCCCGTTTGGACGTTGATGTGGCCTGGTTGCCCGATGCAGTAGCAGAGCTGTGCAGATGCACTCCGGATATGGACAAGTATCATGGGAGTCGTAAGGCACATGTCCGTAGACTGCAGGGTAGGATTCGACACGGATGTTGTAGTTGCCCTGTGGGATGGTCTATCTTGCCTTGAGGTGGATGGAACTGTGCATCATGTGCATAATACAGTTACCACTCCCTGACAAACCGCTAGCATCTTGTCACTCTACACATAGACACATATGCACCACCTCTGAAAACTACGCCAGACATGCCGCACACACAGTGGCAACAGGCCACCATTGACAGGGAAGAAGCACCTTGGAGACAGAGGGACAAATTTATTAGTCATGTGTGTCGGAATGACAATGATACTCTGTCAACACATACACAGGTCATGTGGATGAACATGTGGGAGCAACACTGGCACCCCCCATTGCAACACAGATGCTGGTATTCAATTGAACTGGCACACAAGTGACGGATAACAGCTAAACACCCCCTGCTGCCACGGAGAGGCTGCTATACACCATTGAGGCCCTGATGGGGCAATCACACACCATGTCAACCCGGTGCAACCTGTATGTTTCCGAGGCCAGTGTTACACACATTGATGGCCTCATCACAATCCCCAATCCCCTGACACATGACAGTCACCAAGTCTGACCATGGCTCCAGGTGAAGCCTGCCCCATGTCATGTTCCCCATGTAGGATCCACATGTATGCAAATTGACCACACATGAACCGGAGAAGTGCACACAGACTACAAACAATTTACACACCCAAAACGCCGTGAGGCATCCCTTACCCTAAGGAGATTTCCAAACTTGCCCGTGCATGTGACGCAGAATCAGCACATGTTGCTGTGTTCATGAGGAGTAGCAGGAGCACAACAATGCCACCAGCAGACAGCATGCCCATGGACCTGTGGAAGAGAGACACACAAGGAGTCAGCCCAAAGGAGCACATCCGCAAGCATGTACTCAACACGTATCATGTTGTCAACATGACAGGTGACAATGATGACTCTCTGACAACATCCTTCCATTGCGCCATCACTCGAGTGACACTTCAATACACACCACTGACTCACTTGGCAGACATGCAGATGGACACACACATTGCAACACATGCCACACACGGCCCAATGCGTGCACACTCAGACACTGGAACTCACCACTAAGCAAAGAAGTTGCGTATGAGCCGACTCCGCATGTCCTCCACAGCCTCCTCCTCCTCCACATCACTTGCCCCGTCACCAAGGCCTTCATCCTCCACGGGTGGATGGTCCTGGTCATCTTGATCCAGTATGAGTGGAACAGCTTCCTCCACTGCCATGTTGTGCAGCATGCAGCAGACGATGATGATCTTGCACACCTTCACCGGGGCATATGGGAGTGCTCCGCCGGTCTTGTGGAGGCACCGGAATCGGCTCTTCAGAAGTCCAAACGTCCTCTCAATGACTCTCCTGGTCCGACCATGGGCGTTGTTGTAGCGGTGCTCGGCAGCCGTGCTGGGGTTGCGGACAGGCGTCATCAGCCATGGCATGTTGGGATAGCCAGCGTCCCCTACAAGGAAACATCATGGACAGAAGTGTGTCAGCACAGGCAGTGAGATTGGAAGATGATGCCAAACACTGAACTGCCAGAGTCTACCCACCAACAATACATGCTCGCTCGTTCCGCAGCTGCAGCATCATTTCAGGCAGCCTGCTACGCCTCATGATGAAGGCATCGTGTGCTGATCCTGGAAAGCGAACACAGACATGTGAAATCACCATGTTGGACAGACACACCACAAGGGCATTAATGGAGTGATAATGTTTGCGATTCCTATACACCACCTCCTGTGCCTGTGGTGGTACCAACGCAACATGTGTCCCATCTATGGACCCAATGACATGGGGCATCCCTCCCAGGGCATAGAACTCACGCTTGACATCTGTCAACTGCTCACGAATTGGGAATTTAATGTACTCATCCAGGTGAACCAACATGGCCTCTAAGAAATCATGCAGAACACGGCTGAACATCGTCTGGGACATGCCCCCGACGTCAGCAATGGTATGTTGGAACGTACCCGTGGCAAGGAAATGTAGAGCTG
The DNA here is from genome assembly GCF_964204655.1 of Triturus cristatus. Classification (NCBI taxonomy): domain Eukaryota; kingdom Metazoa; phylum Chordata; class Amphibia; order Caudata; family Salamandridae; genus Triturus; species Triturus cristatus. Next base: position 457,708,666 of record NC_140590.1, on the reverse strand, counting down.
CCATCACCTTCAACTTGGGTGTCAGTGCACTGGGATACCTGTGGCGCGGTAGGAGTTGTGCTTCCAGCCGGCCAGTCAACTCATCAATCAACCGTTGGCTGAATCTGTAGCGGCGTATACAGTCCCGTTCCGAAATGGAAGGAACACCGAAGAGTGAGCACTGTACAACGACATTGTCAATGCACTGAGCACATGTTACACAGCCAATACACAAATGCCACATTCTGAGTCAGGTCTGTGCCACATTTCCTGGATACGTGCGCCAGTCAGGTGACACTCCTACCAAGGGACAGCCACTAACGGAGTGGGGCAAGCTCACGATGACATGGCATGAGACTAGCTGTGGGCCAGTGTAAGTGAACATGCACACGCATCACAGGATTCACAGACATCCACACATGTGCAGAAGTAGTATGCGTATGGTACAGACAGGTTGGTGGATGCGATATGCACTGGTCACATGTCATAGGAAAAGGACAGGCCACACACATTGCCTTGGAGGGGTACATGTCGAGACAGAACATACATAGAGAGCATGTGGATATGTACTTGTTTTGATACTCCGTGTAGTTGCATACATACACACCTCATGGCAGATCACATATGTGGGCTGGTGTGCGGAACAGTGTGCCATGGCCATCTACACACAGACACATGTTGGCAGCAGCAACTGCTGATGCATTGGACCACACACCTACAGCAAAATCATGGAAACACATGCCACACACATGACATGGTTGCAGCGTGAAACGCAGCCATACACATGTCATGTGTAATATTGCGTGTACCTGGCATCAGGGGACAGGTGCGGGTGTCCGTGACAGGGACATGCAAGTGACTCATGGCTCCACTAGTGTGTACGACATGCACACATGTCAAAGGAGTGCAGGGGATGTGTGGTACAATGCGCACCATCACACACGACATGTGTACACAGCTCATTGTACATATGCTTTGCCCACACCTCAGGGGTAAAGTGCCACATCACATCCTGACACACCTGTGTCACACACATGTGGTATTGCACAGACAATGCATTGGTGTCCACCCTTGGCAAAATCTGACCGCTCCATTCCTGTCTGTGTGCCGCCTGTCACCACTGACAGGTGTGAAACGCACTGTACATACGCTCTGAGTGCGTGTATAGGGTCCCTGGGCCAATATGGGCGCTGGCGTATGCGTACGCCTCAGTAGTACGGACTGTACACGCGGTTGTACGGTCCGGATCACAATATGGGCGCTGGCGTATGCGTACGCCACAGTAGTACGGACTGTACACGCGCTTGTACGGTCCGGATCACAATATGGGCGCTGGCGTATGCGTACGCCACAGTAGTACGGACTGTACACGCGGTTGTACGGTCCGGATCACAATATGGGCGCTGGCGTATGCGTACGCCACAGTAGTACGGACCGTACAAGCGCTTGTACGGTCCGTACTACTGTGGCGTACGCATACGCCAGCGCCCATATTGTGACCCGGACCGTACAAGCGCTTGTACGGTCCGTACTACTGTGGCGTACGCATACGCCAGTGCCCATATTGTGATCCGGACCGTACAAGCGCTTGTACGGTCCGTACTACTGTGGCGTACGCATACGCCAGCGCCCATATTGTGATCCGGACCGTACAAGCGCTTGTACGGTCCGTACTACTGTGGCGTACGCATACGCCAGCGCCCATATTGTGATCCGGACCGTACAAGCGCTTGTACGGTCCGTACTACTGTGGCGTACGCATACGCCAGCGCCCATATTGTGATCCGGACCGTACAAGCGCTTGTACGGTCCGTACTACTGTGGCGTACGCATACGCCAGTGCCCATATTGTGATCCAGACCATACAAGCGCGTGTACAGTCCGTATCACTGCTTGTGGGGTGCCCTAGGGCGTGGAACGCACCGTACCTGTGTGTAAATGTATGAAATCACATAGGGGACACATGAGGGACAAGTATAAGGGCCTAAATGCATGATGGTTGCCATGGAGACTGAGTTAGAATTTTGAATTTGAGCACCAGGTGCCCAGCAGAAGTCAGTTTGAAAGAATCTACATTGTTGCAAAGTGGATGTTGACTTGACATCATCATCAAAACTGAAACCATGCAAAGCCACACACTGGGGTAGGTTTGAAGGGATTGGATGAAACGTAGGATGCAAATGTGACTGACCAATCAATCTGTACTCCTGTACATGAACAGGCCAGCCAGGCAGATATAAGCCAGCCAGGTCCCATGAGAGAGCACTTGCCTGCACATCCATTCATCCATGACCACTGCTGCTGATAGTGATTCCTCTGGCACCATGTCGAGGACTGTGGAGAGGTCACAGCCATTCACCCAGGAGGAGAACCTTGCCCTGATAGATGTGATCCTCCCACAGTTCCAGAGCCTGTATGGTCGACCAGGGGTTCAGGTGTGTGCAGACTCCACTAGCTTAGACTGTGCCCCTTTTGTGTGACAGTGAATTCTGGCATTGTGTCCATGTGTGACAGACATGCACTGTTGTTTAGAGTGGGTCCCAGGGTGTGGAAGGCCTCATGTCACCCCTGCAGAGCATGCTGTGTTTCCTGTGTGCACTCCTCACTTGCATAGTGCCTACTGTGACAATGAATGCATGGTGCATGCCACATTCTGCCGGCATACTCCTCCTGGGGATGTTGTTTCCACAGTCCTGATGTGATCCTGTGTTCCCCCCAGTGTGACAGGTGACAGTACCCATGGATGTGTGTTTGTTCAGTGTACCTGTGCTGTGAGTGTCCAAAGTCCGTGTTCGTCCCCTGCACATTGGTGTGTGTGTAAGTCCCCTGTCATGTGGGTGAGTGCATATGGGGAGTGTTGCACACAAGCAGCATGAGGGATGGTTATAGCCTGGCCATCCGATGTGAGCAGGGAGCAGTGCTGTGTGCATGCCGTGCTGAGCCAGCCCCACACCTGTGACACCCCCCGTCTACTGGCACATGGGCAGAGTGAGGTGTGTACCCACAGTTGGCAATGCCATGTGATTGTCCTGTACCTGTGTGTGTCTGTGTACTCTGCTGAGGTAGCATCAGTGTGCTGGGGCAGGTGACTGCTGTGAGGTGCTGTACATAATCCTGGTGTAGCCTGTGAGGCACAGTGTGATCCCTGGTCAGTGAGTGTGTGGTGCCCCTCATGCCACCCGTGTACTTTCAATGACACGTAGTGCATTTGGCCTTCCACAGTGGATAATGTCCCTATGACAAAGGGGCAATCAGTTGCATGCATACCATGGCCTGTTCATAATGAGGATTGTACTATATGTGTGTCTCTGTGTCTTTGCTCATGTGGATTAATGTATTCTCACTTTTGCATCCTCACAGGTAGGCGCCATTGCCAAGGGCAAGATCTGGAGGGAAGCCGTCAGTACCGTGAGGGGTACAGAGGGTCGGAGGCGGAGCCTGTCTCAGGTGAGGAAACGCTGGCAGGACATCCGGTGCTGGACGAGGAGGATTGCACGCCTCCTGCTGGGGGACTCACCTGAGAGCCGTAAGAACCGTGGGCGCCGTCGTCTGACCCACATCCAGAAGCGTGTGCTGGCGGTGGTCTTCCCCGATATGGACAGGCGCAGTGCTTAATTTGTGCCGGTGCTTTCCGGTGCTTAGCACCGGCACTTATTTAACAGGGCCGGGTCTTTTGAATTTTCCCCTCGGGCGAGTGGCCCAGGAATTAATAAAAATAATTGCACCTGTCTTGATCTCCGTCAGTTCGGATGGCTGCCAGACATGTCTCCGGAGGATGGCCCACCCATCTCCAGGCATGACTGCATCACGCTAGTGATGTCAGCAGTGCCTGTCTGTCTTTCACGCAGGAGCGTGTTATTCTCGTTGGATAATTGCAGCTAAGGGGCGGGCTGATGGGTGAGCTGGCTGTGAGGCAGGCTGGGAAAGTTCATGTCTCTGCATAAACTCAATGACGTCAAGGTAAAATAAAAATGCGTGCCTTACTTTTCAAACAGTTCGCACGCACTGAACTGAATTCAGCTGAAGCCGGCCATACATGATTAAGTAGATGCTTGTGGCCTGGGCCCACCATCAAGTGTGTGCGTGCAGTCCTGTTCAGGATAAGCCTGTTGCCGTTTTATGTGACTGTGTTTTGAACCAGAGCAAGAGCATGTTGATGGGACGCTTTCGATTCCCTCCCACGTGTTCGGCAGCAGCTTTGCCTTCTTCGTCCTCGCTATGGGCTTCCAGAATTTCGGCGTTGCTATTTATCCGGCCCGGTGCTGGTGATCTTCGGAGCAGTGGAGATCCGATTGCGGGGGTTGGGCTTCATCACCTTGAGCTCCCTAGGCCGCCGCCTCACCCAGGTGTTCACGCTCATTTTAGCCGGTCTGCTTGCCTTGTTTCGTTTGGCAGTTCCCAAAAAGGTAAGCTAATTATATCAATTATTTTGAAACTCATTATCAGATTCCAGACGTGTTTCCTCCTTCCCAACTCCTACAGGGTATATTCTTTAACTCGTTATTAACTTTAATCTGATAAAATAGTCGAGTCAGGGCCTCCGAGTTTTCACTTCACTGTGTTGTGTACTATTTCGATCTTTGCAGTCTGTGTCTAAAGTCTAAAAATAAATACAAGTCACATCACTCCCTTCGTGAATGGCATATTCTGTGTGTCTGTAATGTTATGTGGAAAAATGGTCTACGTTAGCCTGTAAAAGGAACAAAAACATTAGCAAGGCTTGTGATTAGGTCTTAAAGCTTGAGAGTGCGTTCCTCTGCTCTGCCTAGAATGTGCAGATTAATCCACAGCCTGTTAGTAAAAAGACGCTTCAATGTAAAAAGGCACTGTTTGGGATCTGGCATTAATGGATGGATTTCGACAATCTTTAAGGCACTGCCATATGCAGTTAATGGGTGCGTTTCGTTCACTTGCGATTGAGAAGTGCTCCAGCGCCTACAAGTGCAGCCAGTTTGTTAACTGAGACTGCAGTTAGCTCTGGCGCCTCTGCACCACTTCTAATTTACCTGGAAGTGCAGCCGTAGTGATTTCCTGAAATTGCTCCCGTCTTTAATTTCAATCCGTGCAGCTACTCTCTCTAGTTCCTACAATTACTGCTATATCTACTGTATGGAAATGTTTGGCTTTTCACGTTCTTCTCCATTTCACCAAAACTGACTGTCACGGAGTTTATATGTGTTAACTCTATGAGCGCTGGCAAATTCTGGGTATATATGAATACAAGTACTGGTGAGCATGGAGCCTAAACCTAGTTGGTTCCTGTGACTGCGACTTAAAGGTAGATTACATATGCTCTCCCAGTGCTTAATTTGAACTGGCTGTTGCAGGTGGGGCCCACAAGCACTGACCGTTGCCTATTTTTCATAATCAGACTTTCGCCGAAAGCAGAGAGACAAAAACATAAAAAGGGGAAAGAAAGAGGAAGAGAAATATGGAAAAACAGTGACACAGGAAGAAGGCAGTATCGAAAAAGAATGTGCACGAGTTAAGGGAAAGGGGTGACTGGTGCTGGACGAAATAGGCATGATGTGGAATCAAGAATACGTGCCACCTACTGGATTTGAGCAAAACTTTGGACACCAGCACTTACTGCTTCACAAATTAAGCACTGCGGCAAACTGCATCACGTATCACTTCTGGTTGCCCGGAAGTGGGACCGCGGTGGGGGAGGCTGTGACTAGGAGTTGCTGTATCTGAGAGGTGTTCTGCCCTGGGGAGCTGACCAGACCGACAGCATCCGCGCCGTCAGGCGTGTCGTCTGGATGAATTTATTCTGTTGCTCTGCTGGAGGTGTGTGTCACACCGGTAGCTGCAGGAAGCAGAGCATGTCTGCACTATGAAGCAAGAGCATGAAACCCCCACAGGCCTGCACTGTGCATGTTCCTGGTCAAAGCTCTGAGCTACAGTCGCTAATGAACATTATCTCTCACCCACGTGCAAAATGCTCTCGGGTATGTGCATCGCTCTCAGACCAGTGAACAACAGCTTCATGCATTGAACACATGGATAGCTCCGAATCACGTGCTCTAAGGCTGTCTCCCCCAACACACAAGCTTTGGAAGGTGGTTTGCACTGTTTTGAATACGGAGGCCTAGCCACAAAACTTTCCTGGATGTCTTTCAAAATGATGACCGAAAGACGCTGTGAAAAGGGAGTGCCTCACAGTAGAGGGGAGGTAAGGGAGCTCAGGACCTCCAAGCACGATGTTACTAAGTGCAATGTCTCTATTTTAAAGCTATATATAGAGTAATAATAACTCTAATAGTCAAACTAAATGGCATGTTTTGTTTTAATTACTCTCATTTGAATTTGCACTGCTCTCATTCCCTTTTCTAATGTTCTTGTTCAATCACTTTCCACTTCCTTCCTCCTCCGTCTCTAGTGTGTGGATGCACACTTTTTGTTACTAGAACACTTTTAAAATCTCTATTATTAATTTGTGGGTTCTTCCATCTCTCTAATTTTTCTTGCTCGAATAAGAAGCAATTGAGATGTGCCTATTGATTTGTTAAACCCTGCTCACGCTTGCAATTATAGACTGCATGCCGTCCACAAAGCTGAAAACACCAATACCCCACTTGACATCATTCAGTTAACTGCGACATACTGGACTTTCCACATCATATAGGACAAAAAACCAGCTGACTAGAAATGATGTGCTGCTCAACGGAGATCCACATGAAGTGCGGACATTTTGTGAAACAAAGAGGTAGACCTTTCAAGTGGGGATAGCATGTAATCCGGACCTAAAAAAGTAAGAAGGCATCTAATTTTCAACATTGGCTCTCTTACATTCCTTTGGGATAAGGACTGTAGAACACCCAATAGTTGCTACTGTCATGCTGCTTCACTTCAGCCACAGTCTTGCATGAAAGCTCCCATAATGCATCTGTCTAGGGTCCATTAAATAAACCTTTGCCACTATGTGCTAGTTTTCTGGTACGTGAGAGTCAGCAGTGCCGGTTAAGGATGTGGGTGGGGCAACTAGAGTAAGTGGGTGGAGCCACTGGTAGAAGAGGGTGGAGCCGAGAGAAGTGGGTGTGGCCTCCTAAAAAAAAAATTGAGCACCTGCACTTCATATTTTACAAATTAAGCACTGGACAGGCGCCTACAGGAGAAGCAGCAGCAGGAAGGGGGTAGGTACATGTGTGTCAGTTGTGTGTCCCCAGCCAATGTAAGTGCGCGGTTGCATGGATACACTGCCAGGGTTTGATTGTGCAGTGCGTCAACTTCTCCCCAAAGTAGCCCGGTGCTGTTCTCACTCCCTCCCTTCCCCTCCTTGCCATGTGTTCCCTGGTCTGTGTGTAGCCACTCTTGCACAGGGTTATTTAGGCAGGCTGTTTATGCTGGTGCCCAATGCTAGCAGCATCATGTGTGGGGGTGATGTGTCACAGGTCTGGGGACCTTGCGTGTGCCATGGCCAATGTCAGTCATTGTGGGGTCCATGTCACTTGGCAATGATTGTGAATCACGACATAGGGGTGTGTCTCCAAAGTGTACAGCCTTCCAGCATGCATGTCCAATTGTGTGCCCTCTGACATGATGTGCCTGAGTGGGAGGCCTGCTAAGTGCAGGGACGGTTGCTTAATTTGCAGTCATGTCCATCCTGGACCATGGAGGAGTGTGGGCACTACTGTGCCCTGGGGCACCTCTTCCTAGGTATCATGTGCGTCATCAAACAATATGGACATTCACTGTGTCTTCGCCAGGGGTTGGGTAGGGTGGCATTGTACCCTGGGCTCAACTGTTATGACCTACAGGTTGCTACATGTGTCCACTGTACAGGGGGACCCATTTTGCTTGTGCATACTCACAGTGGGCATTACCTGTGTGTGTTGTTAAGACAATCTGATGATGTTTGCTTGTCAATGATGTGTGGACAGGCGCACGAGGGGCAGTGTGTGTACAGTCATGAATTAGTGGAGGCCATGTGTTTTCATCCCAGAGTAAGGGGTGTCATACTTTCTCCGTCTCCATGAGATTGTCGCAGGTGTGGGTGGTTTGTGCGTACAAGGCCTACATGTCAAGAGCTCCATCCTCCTTGCTGGGTTTGGCCTGTGTGTGATGTTTGACTGGACATACGCTCAAGGTGCAGTGACCCGGTCATGTTTGGCATGGTTTCATGTATTGCCTTTGCAGCATGTGCCAAGAGTAAATGGATATGATTCCTGCTCATCCCTTTTTGACGACGCAGTGTGGTGCAGATGCTGTGCACATTTGTCCCCAGAGGCTGGCTCCTCTGTAAAATTTGAAGTGAAGTGATTTGCTATTGTGTCATGCTCTCCATTGTTTCTCAGTGGCGTGGTGGGTCGACAAACTGTGTGTTCCATGGCCTACATGTGTACATTGTTTTGTAGGTGTAACTCCTGTTGCTTTTCAGGCTATGCAATGTGACCTATGTATCTTTGACTCATGTGACATATGTGTACAGGTGTCTGATTATCTCCTGTCTCTTCACCTTGCCCACAGCATCGCCGGGGGACACGGAAGGAGACACTAGCATGGACCGGGAGGAGGGATTGAGAACCAGTGCCAGCAGTGCTGTCCTGTCTGGCACATGGAGTGGCACGGAGGCCGAGGGGAGTGAGGCAGAGGACCTGTTGACTGCCAACACAGACTATGACGCAGACGGGTCCGAGGCTGAGCTCCCAGAGGTGGCGGAGTCTGCCCCCCCAGCTGAAGGCAGCCCTCCACATCCCCCCGCCACCTCAGTTTCCATCACCGGCCTCCCACCTGCTCGTGGCCCTTCCCTCCGTGCTCGGTCCCCACATGTCTCCTTCCTGCCAGGCACCGCACCCCCTGCCCCTGTCACCACTGCTGCGGTGAGTGCGGAGTCTGTGGACATCCTGAGGCAGTTGCAGGTTGGTCAGACTGCGATGCTAAATGTCCTCCATGCCCACACCCAGGTGCTGACCCAGATGGAGGCATACATGGAGGGCATGTCGGCTGCGCAGTCTGACCAACGGCAGTTGCTGAGGTCCATAGACTCCACACTGACTGCAGGACTGGATCTCCTGCAGCGCTGCCTACCCCCCCCTACCCCTGCCCCATCCACAATTCCCACTCCCGTGCCTGTCCCACGCACATCCAGACGTCAGCGTGCACGCACCCCAACAGACACAGGCACCACACCACCAGGGAAGTCGAAGCGCACACCTCCTGTCACGCACACACAGGGTGATGTAGGCACACCCACTGGGTCGGGGGGGGAAACGTACAACACGCAGCCACAGTGGGAGTCCGCAGTCCACACAACCCACTCCCTCCAAATCCACTCCCCTTAGCTCTCCTGGCCAACAGTCGGTGACAGCATCATCCACTGCAAGTGTGCCCCCCAGCCCCAGGATGACACCACCCCGCAAGCGGTGGAGGCGGGACCCAGCCAGGGGAGTTCAGTCCCCCACCCTGTCCACACCCTCCCCCAGTGGCGCTGCGACCCATCCCTCTTCCCCCCCCCCTCCTTGGGGCCTGTGGTTCGATTGGGTGCGGGGGAGTCGCTGGGGGAACTTGCCGACGTGTGCAACGCCATTCTGTCCTCCACCTTTGGCGCTGGCACCCCCCCTGTGGCAGGATCATCCCTCCCTGCACCCACAACACCTACCCTTGCCCCTCCGGTCCCTGCGGTGCCTGTTTCCACCCTCCCCCCTGATGCCCCCTCTTCTGTGGATGAAATGGACGTGTGAACTGTGCAGGCAAGCTAGGGGACACACGTCCTGAAGTGTACCCCCCCCGGACTTTGCTGCTGGCCTGGCCCATGGCCCTTGTACATAGTGGACATTTTCTCAGAGATATTTTCCTGCTGAATAAAGCCTTTTCTTTTGGTTTTGCACACTGATGCTTTCCTGGACTTGCTGTGGGTGCTGGTGCTCCCTGAGTTGGGGTGGTGATAATGTGTTAGGGGTCTGTGAAATGTTGGAGTGTGCTGCTCATGGGGTGTACCCTGCCATCTGCGTGCCATCACAAAGGTCTCTGCCAATGGTATTTGGTCATGTTTGCTCTCACTGTATGGTGACATTGTCCCAAGGTGTGTTCCATCCTCTGTGGAGCAGGCCATTTTCCCTGCAGGGTGTCTCCCAAATGCTGTGCTGTGCTGTGTCTACATTTCCTGGATGTGTGAGGGTTGCCTTTCAATATAGCCATGCTGGCTCAGCGAAGGCTCCACCTGCATCTGGGGTATCACCCTTGTTGGTCACTGAACTTGTTGATGGGGTATATTGTCCTCTGTCTGGGCACTGCTGGGAGGACTCTGCACACACCCCTCCTGTGTCTGGGCACTGCTGGGAGGACTCTGCACCCACCCCTCCTGTCTCTGGGCACTGCTGGGGGTGTTAGGCACACACCATTCTTATTGCAGGTTAGGTGCGTACATACACGGGTGGTGGTTCGGTGCGTACATACACGGCTGGGGGGGGTTCGGTCCGTTCATACACGGGTGGGGGTTTGGTGCGTACATACACGGGTGGGGGTTCGGTGCGTACATACACGGGTGGTGGTTGGGTGCGTACATACACGGGTGGGGGTTCGGGGCATACATACACGGGTGGGGGTTCGGTGCGTACATACACGGGTGGGGGTTCGGGGCGTACATACACTGCTGGGGTGGGGGTTAGATGCGTACATACACGGGTGGGGGTTAGGTGCGTACATACACGGGTGGTGGTTCGGTGCGTACATACACGGCTGGGGGGGGGGGTTCGGTCCGTTCATACACGGGTGGGGGTTTGGTGCGTACATACACGGGTGGGGGTTCGGTGCGTACATACACGGGTGGTGGTTGGGTGCGTACATACACGGGTGGGGGTTCGGGGCGTACATACACGGGTGGGGGTTCGGTGCGTACATACACGGGTGGGGGTTCGGGGCGTACATACACGGGTGGTGGTTGGGTGCGTACATACACGGGTGGGGGTTCGGGGCGTACATACACTGCTGGGGTGGGGGTTAGATGCGTACATACACGGGTGGGGGTTAGGTGCGTACATACACGGGTGGTGGTTCGGTGCGTACATACACGGCTGGGGGGGGGTTCGGTCCGTTCATACACGGGTGGGGGTTTGGTGCGTACATACACGGGTGGGGGTTCGGTGCGTACATACACGGGTGGGGGTTCGGTGCGTACATACACGGGTGGTGGTTGGGTGCGTACATACACGGGTGGGGGTTCGGGGCGTACATACACGGGTGGGGGTTCGGGGCGTACATACACGGGTGGTGGTTGGGTGCGTACATACACGGGTGGGGGTTCGGGGCGTACATACACGGGTGGGGGTTCGGTGCGTACATACACGGGTGGGGGTTCGGTGCGTACATACACGGGTGGTGGTTGGGTGCGTACATACACGGGTGGGGGTTCGGGGCGTACATACACGGGTGGGGGTTCGGTGCGTACATACACGGGTGGGGGTTCGGGGCGTACATACACGGGTGGTGGTTGGGTGCGTACATACACGGGTGGGGGTTCGGGGCGTAAATACACGGGTGGGGGTTCGGGGCGTACATACACTGCTGGGGTGGGGGTTAGATGCGTACATACACGGGTGGGGGTTCGGTGCGTACATACACGGGTGGGGGTTCGGGGCGTACATACACTGCTGGGGTGGGGATTCGGTGCGTACATACATGGGTGGTGGTTCGGTGCGTACATACACGGGTGGGGGTACGGGCCGTACTTCCACGGGTGGGGGTATGGTCCGTACATACCCCTACCCACGCTCTGCGTGCCTGGGTACGGCCCGTACCCATGCCTTTGGTGGGTGGGTACGGTGCGTCCCCCCATTGTTGCGGTGCCGTGGGGTCCACACCGTACACAGGCCTTGGGGGCGTGGCTATGGGTCGTACCACGCGTACCCCTACATGACCCCAGCAATGCTGTTACGAGCCGTACCAAGGCCTTTCTGACGTGGGTACGGGCCGTACCGCCATTGTTGGAGTGACGTAGGGGGACGCGTGGTACGTTCCGTACCCACGCTCTTGCGGCCTGGGTAGGGTACGTACCGGTTCGCGTGACCATCCACTTCCGTTGTGGCGGACGCTTGCGTTGCTGGCCTCGCCCCCACCCCCTGGAAGTGACCAGGCCCTGATGGTCAGGTATGTCCAGGCCATGTGTGATTTGGTACCATGTGTTGGTGTTGTGTGTCCTGCCCCTGCCCCCCCCTTTGCCCCTGGTTGTTGTGCTGACCGTCTGCGTCGGTTCCTGTACGCCAGGTGGACTGCTAGGAGGGCAGGGATGGCACGTAGGTTCGGGTCCATGTCTGTTCGTCGCGTCCAGCTGCTCCTTGCGTGTGTCGTCCTGATTTCCCGGCAGTTTTTGGCAGCCGGTAAATATTTTCCGTGCGGGATGACGTCGGTTCGATTCGTACTTCCTGGTTCGTGAAACGTAGGCTGGATGCGTACCGACGTCAGGTCGGCGCCTTTCAGGATCGGAATTGTGTTTAGTTTCTGTTCGGTCGGTGTTTTGTTCGATTCGTACGGAAATGGTGTTTCCGTGCTTGCATTTTCGGATGGATTTAGCACCGGGTACGAGTCGGACGGAGATAGGGCTCCGTCCGACGGTTCGTACGCGGTTTTTACCGGATCGGAATTGGCACCTTAGTGTCTATCAACTCTGGCAGGGTCTCCATCCATAAAAGTCTTCTCCAGCTGTAAATGATGGCTTGCCTTCGTAGATTCCTCTCCTAGTCCCAAATAATTCTTCTTTGGATTCTGCATGGATATACAGTAATGATGTTATATGAACATGACCTTGGACGCCGCATTGCCGTGAGCACTAAAAGATGATACCGCCGTGACCTCTTCCTGTGCGTTACACATGCATACTCTGGCATCACTAAGGATGTTTATTGCTTCTTGACCCCCTGTTAAGGGTGACTTTGTCCTTTTTAGGTACAGAAGGAACTTTGGCCGTAACCCCTGGTCCTGCTACTACCCTTTGCAATGTGTAGCAGAGACAACAGTTCATGTGGATAATGTACAGGATACTTAATACTAACTGCGCACAATGGTAGTTTCTATCGGTATACGAATGTAGAAAGAGAAGACCAATTACACAGACCGCAATATAGGGTCCAATTATTGTGAGTATATTTATATTGTAATACAGCTGTCTACACTTTGCAAGCCATCCCATAAAAAGTCTGATAGAAAACTTCACTTCCAGACCTGCAGACAAATGGTTTCCCACTTCGCAGATGACTCTTTTTACGAAGGGAAGTTTGGGGTCAACCCTCAGAATACCTACCAGTGTTGCCTGGGGATAGCAGTACAAAGAGATCAAGAATTTCAGTAAATATAATATTTGTAAGTCAAAATGTAAATCAACAAGCTCAAAGCTCTACCAACAGATTCAAAATACTCTGTTCTGTTTTCAATTGTATTTTGCCCTCTCTTTCCTAAAACCCTTATGTGTTCTCATTTTATGTTTATGCCTATTTTCTTTTTAAGATAAAACGTTCATGCAAGTATCAAAAATGGAAAAAGGAGAGACACATAAAAGCGTCGTGTACCTGATATCGGAAGCAAGCGCACAGAATTTCGCCTTCAGTGATTTTCATGTGTCTTACTTTTGAAACCACCCGGTTGTCGTCGTAAAACAATAAACCCTTAACTACTGGCTCCTCTTCTTTCTAATGTGCAGCTGCATTTGGCACCTGGGAGGCAACAACCCAAACACTGTAGAGAACATGACAACCATGCTGCGTTCACGCTGCTTGTCTGTAATTTGACGGCAGTCCACATTGTGCTCCCCTGCTGTCGTGTAGAGCCGCATCTTCATGGTGCTGAATTTGAATTCTGAAGTTGTGTTGAATAGAACGTTACCCCTGTGGCAGCTGCTGGGCATTGTGTGCCAAGGCTGTCTGCCAGAGCAAATAAACATTGAGCCTTTCACATCTGTGTCTAACTGCAACACAAAACAAAATCGTATGGGTGCCTGGAAAGGTGCCTTATAAGTGATTGATATCAAACAACAGTTCTGTTTACTCCACAGTAAACACCCTGGCTTTATTGAGGTAGACTTCTGTATGTCAAAGGTATTTTTCTGTGACTCTATTTACAAATGCACTTCTGGTTCATTTTCAGATGCAAAATCCTATTTGTGCCTGAAATGGGAGAGAAGTCGTTCGGTACCTGCACAACCACTAATCGCACAGATGTTATTTGCTCATGTGCAAATCGCTTACCCGTGCTAGTTTATGGCAGGACACACCTGGCAAGACTCGTGGTAGCTAATTGCGTTAAATTCTGATGTGTGCACTCTGAAATGCATTCTAGTGTGCACCTTAGGAAAAAGGAGAGCCTGGTAAGGAAGACCTGCCTCAGACATCATCTTGTGCACCAATCAGAGCACAGAGCAGCATCTAAGGCTGCAGATTACCACCCAATGAGCTGGAAGCCCTGTGCTGATTTCCTAGTAAGTTATAAAACCAGTATTTAGAGATGGAGATTAAGAGGGAAGAGAGAGACCCAAAGATAAAGGGGTATATTCACAAGAACGTGTGATAACTACCACAAAAGTAGCGTAAAGCAACTTTCAATATTGCAGCCCATCGCGGGAAAATAACCCCTGTCAACGTGAAATTCACAACACGGCGGTACCATGCAATAGTCTGCCGAAAACGCGGAGAATGTCCACGATACAACCACCCCGATGGAGATCAAAACACAAACCACAACATCAGAAAACCTGCGATGAGCCCTTCCGTGATGGGGAAAGCAGGGATAAGCAGCGTGAGGGCAGCAAAGTCACACGCAGTGCGGGAAGAAGCACAAGAACAGCATACGGAAAATGCCACTGAACAAAATACAGCAACAGCGGAGTACCACGGATGCACCCTGGCGAACTGCAGTGGACAACATGCACACCACAACATCCAAGCACCGTGGAAGGACAGAACCGACAGGCACACCGCATGAAAGAGACCAGTGGCAGACAAATCAGAGCTGCAGGAGCGACACACCCACCGTGCAGCATACGCATATAAGCTGAAGTGCACCTCGACATTGGCGACATCCCGGTAGAAACAGCAACCCCTACACAACTGAACACAGGACACAACTGGATCGGCAAATGTGCACAACCAGGCAAATCACATCTGTTACCCCAGGGATACATAACATGACAATGCACAATTCCAACCTGTAATCTGCAAATATGTTTTATTCACACATGCAGTGCAATTGGACACAATGAGACGTGCTCATGAGAAGTAGGTGTCAATGATGTAGTTCCTATGGGCTATTCCTGCCGCAACTGCAGTGAGATGTGGGCCACCAGCCCCATCACCATCATCATCGTCCGGTACCTCTGGAACTGGGATCCATGGGGCCCTGGTGAAAACACAGATGTTGTGCAACACACAACATGCAACGATCATCTTGCACATGACATCCGGGCTGTACAGGAGCTTCCCACCTGTGCAGTCCAGGCACCTGAAACGTGACTTCAACACGCCAAATGTGCGTTCAACGATGCCCCTGGTGCATATGTGGGCCGCATTGTACTGCCTCTGGGTGGGTGTGTTCGGGTCCCGGAGGCATATCATCATCCAATGGCAGAGTGCATATCCTTGATCACCTGTGACAGTGCAGGGAGAAAAGAGTCAATACTTGGTTCAGCAGGATGTGATGGCAGGCCCATGCATTCAGTGATGCCTGTGCTGGCTGTGTGTGGGGTGAGTGCAAGCCTGCCCTCAGGGAGTAGCTGGTGATGGCAACAACTCCAACAGTCATCAGGCACTCACACATGCATTGTCAGACCCACAAGGGAAGATGACTCGAGTCGCCCAGGGCCAGTGGCCCCAGATGCACAGCGGCCTACACGGGCCCACCGCCACGGGACGCTGACCTGTGGGAGAATGGGGCAGGGTCATGAGGGCAGAGCAGTTCCTCAAATGTGTCATGGCTGCATTCGGCATCTCCACACATCAAGCCGTTGTGTGGCTGTGGTGCCATGTAATGTCTGTATTGGGTGCAGGGGTAGCCCAGGATGACCATGGAGTGGTGTAGTCGTGTCTGGTAGGTGATCGTGTAGTCTGACATGTCGAATGTGGCTTGGTCACGTGTGCATCCCCACAGATGTGCTTTGTGCGTTGGTGGCTCTGGGATGTGTGGAGTGTTGATTTGGTACTTACCAAAAAGCAGTCCCATTCCATATGTGCCATCCTGGAAGCGCTGGATGATGAAGGACTGTTGGAAGATGAAGGAATTGTGCACACTACCTGGGTAGTTGGCGACGACATTGGTGAAGAGTCCCCCCGTGGTCCACTATTGCCTGCACATTGATGGAATGCAGTATCCGCAGGGGGCACAAGTGGAACATGTGTGCAGTCAATCGCCCCCAATGCGGCCGGGAATCTGGCTATGCGGTAGAAGCCTTGCTTTGTCTCCAGCTGTTCCTGCGCAGTGTTGGGGAAGTGAAGGTACTGAGGTATGAAGCTGAGGATGGCATCCTTGAGACTCCTCCGACTCTGACAGTTGTTGGTTGGAATGCCCCAGAGGCCAACAGGTGCAGTGCAGCCAGCAGCTTTGTCTGTGGTGGGATGGTGGTTCTCCGCTGTGTTGGGACTGTCAGCCTGTAGGCGATGTGGGTCATGATGCGGAGAATGGTTGTCTGTTTGAGCCTGTAGTGGGCAATGTCTTCCGCGGGCGTTAGCTCTGTGAGAGTGGTGTGTTTTTGGTAGGTCCGCTGTCTTACTCTACGCTGTCTATGTGGTGGTCCAGGGGCGGGGGGTGGCAGGTCCGGGTCCTGGGGGTGGTGGCAGTGAGTAGCTCCATGGCGTTGTTTGTTCTTCTGGTATGGCTGTGTGCGGGGCTCTGTTGCCTACTGCAGGTAGGCGTCCGTCTTTACACCTGCTTGAGGCAGGTGTTAAATACCTGCGGCCACTGCTGCTTATCGCCTGTTTTTGGTTTGCGTCACAGTTCTGTCAGCTCATTGTGAAAGTGGTGTTGTTGTTTTTTCATGTGTTTTTGCACAGGAACGCCTACTCTGCATCTCATTAGAGTTAGTTGGTTGTGTCCGCCGTGGTGTTAGATTTTGGGGCAGTTATCGCGGGAATACTGGCAATGTCTGCAGTTTGCACCTGCTTGTGAATGGGGTGTTAAATCTATCTCCACTTTTGTTGCCTTAAGGTGGACATAAATCGGAGATAAGTCCTTGTGAATATGCCCCAAAATGTGCTGCTCTGCCATTGGTGAAGCCGAAACAGCCACGGCTAAGGGGGAGTAAAAAGTTACTCTGAAAGAAAACCAAGCAGCATCAGCTTGTGAATGGATTATGCAAACCCACTTACCAAAATATGGGAGTGATTGGTGAAGACATCGAGAAGTGTCTCTTTTGAATTGGCATGAATTATGTATGAGGTAGAGCAGAAGCATTGCAGAACTATATTGTTGGGGAGGTTACCAGCACAATGGAGGAACACAGTTTTTACCATATATGAGACACTGTGAAAGCAATACTTTTGCATGAAGCTATTCTATAGATGAGATTTGGGTTTACCACCAAGCCATATTGCAGGAATTTCAAAGACACCACCAAGAGTCTCAGAAGTCATGGAAGGGTTCTGTAGACACCTCACTGATGTCATTGGATGGCTGCTAAAAGGCAGTAAAGTATGTTGAGGAATTGTTTCAGAGAGTTATGCCAGCATCTTGTGGTCTCTAATCTTACTGGTCACAGCGAATATGATAGGAAAGCTGCATTTGGTCAGCACTAGATTGTATAGGAAGACACAAGGGGTAACCAGAAGAAGAGTGGGTTGGGAGCAAGACCACTGACTCATTGTCAGTGAAATTGCTCTCCCTCCCTCGCAGCTCCACCATTAAGTGAGGCCTTCCCGAGCCCCTGCACTCCTGAGTGTTGGTGTTGGAGGCCCTCCTCCACCCGCAGGTTTTATCTGCACCTCATCCCTGTTGGTCCAGTGGACCTCTGTCTCCTTTCTCTCACTCCGCTTTTTTCTCTCCCTTTTCATTCGTTTTTTCCCTCATTTCTATCTCCCCCTGTTACTTTCCTTCTGTGTCTTTCCTCCTTTTTCACTCATTTTTCCCTCATTTCAAGCTCCCCCTTCTGTGCCTTTTCTCAGTTTTTCACTCGTTTTTCACCCTCATCTCAATCTTCCCCTTCCACTCTACTCTGTGTCCTCTGTGTCTTTGCTCCACTCTGCGTGCACTTATGCTGCCTAATTGGCACTTCCCCTCTCTTTTTGACCTTTTTCTTTGCCTTTTTCTGCCTGTTTTTTCCCTGCCCTTGCGGCTCCTTCCCCCCAGCACGACCAGTGAGACTGGCCCAATCCAGTTCCCCTCCCCGCTCTCAGCTGTCCAGCCCTCCCCGACCCCTACTTAAGGCGCGCCAAAGGCAAGCCCATCAGCGCCGGTCCGCGACCCGACCGCGACCAGCGCCAGGAACCCTGGATCTCTGCACCACCAATGCTATGACCCAATGGCACTCCACGCACTCAACCCAGGCTGCAACAACAACTGCAAGCTAGCATCACTGGCCGACACCCACAGACCCTTCACTTGTCACTGCTGCCGGCACACCTGCTTCACCGCCAAGACCGCGAACCCAGCACAAACCGCCCGCAAGAACACAACCGAACAGAAGATCCTGCAATGCATCCTCCTCAACGTCCAATCCCTCCACAAACACGCCACCGAAATCTGGGACCTCCTCGACAGCACCACCCCGGATGTGGCGTTCTTCACCGAAACCTGGACCAACACCACCTCAGGACTAGGCCTGGGCAAAAATTTCGTTCCGTTCGCGGAAATTGCGATAATTTGACATTTTTGCGTTCCGCGGAGAGCGAGAAAAATTCAAAAATTCCGGTTTCCGCAGTTTGGCGATAATTTGTTTCTTGCTCGCGCTGTAAAATGATACATTCTCGCGCGCGCGCGATCGCCTTACCAGAATCCATGCGTTCGCCGACAAGTTTTCTTGATCCGGTCGCGTTCTCCATGAGATGTTGTATTGTTTTTAGCCATTTGCGCTGTCTCGCGACAGTTCGCGCCCGCAGTGACGTCATGCGTCGCGCGATCACGTCTTTCTTCTCGCGATCATGCACCGCGAGAACAACTCAAAACAAGATGGCCGCGCCCGCAAGCAACCACATGGGTAAGTTGGCGACCCGCAACCATGCAGAAAATCTCGCGAACATGCCGGAAAAAAACTTCCGCATCTTCGCGATATTTCTGCTTGTTTGCGATAATTTTAAACATTCTCGCGATAATTTGCGAAGGTTAATTCCGCAAATTCCGCCCACCCCTACTCAGGACCAGACATCAGCATCGCCATTCACCAAGGGTACAAGATCTCCAGGAAGGACCAGCCCACCTGCCCAGAAGGAGGAATCGCCATTGTCCACAAATCCACCCTCCACCGAGCACACTCCCCGACGAGCCCACACACCTGATGAAACACCTTCACTTCAAGATACTGTCTGGCCCCACCTCCACCCTCCGAGGAACCCTCATCTACCGACCCCCTGGACCCTGCGTACTTTTTGCCAACTCCATCACGGACATCATCTCCCCACAAGACATCGGGTCCACCAACTACACCCTACTGGGAGACCTCAACTTCCACCTCGACAACCAACTGGACCCCTGCACCACATCCGTCCTGGACAACCTCCACAACATTGGACTCTGCCAGATCGTGACCGAACCCATGCACTCAGCAGGACCCACCCTCGACCCCCTCTTCACAACAGGAAACGCCATCACCTTCAGCTACACCACTCAACTCCCATGGACTGACCATCGATGCATCCACTTCACCTTCAGAACACCCACCATCAAGAGACACCAGCACCTGCTCCCACAAAGAAACTGGACAAGAATCACAGACGACCAGCTAACCTCATCTCTCAGCAACTTCACCCCAACCATCGCAGAAAACGAGGACCCCAACACCGCAGCCCGAACCCTGCACAGATGGATCTCTGACAGCGCCAACACCATAGCCCCCCTCAAGAAAAATAACACCCACGCCAAGAAAGCTAGATGGTTTACCACTGAACTTTGAGAGTCCAGACGCACTTGCCACCATCTCGAAAAGGTCTGGAGGAACACCAAATCCATAGAAGCCCACAACAACTTCAGAGCCGCCACCAATGCCCACCACCAACTCATATGAAAAAAGAGGAAAAAAGCGATGGAAGACAGAATCTCCACTCATGCACACAACAGCAAAGAACTCTTCAACATCATCAAGGAGTTCACCCAACCCACCAGCGAGTCCACCGACATCCCTCCCTCACAAGACCTCTGCGACAAACTCAGCACCTTTTCCACCACAAGATCAAGAGTATCTACGACAACGTCGATGAAGGCAACCAACACACTGAACCCTCACTAACCACCCCGACACCCTGAAGCCAGCGATCTACAACTGGGTAGCCCTCACCACTGAAGACACACTGAAGAAGATGAAGTCAATCCACTCCGGGGTCCCCACGGACCCCTGCCCCATAGCACCCATGCTCTGCCACACCATCAACTGCTCCCTGGCAACTGCATCATTCCCCAATGACTGGAAACACACCAAGATCAACCCCCTCCTGAAGAAACCCTTGGCGGACCCTACCGACCTCACAAACTACAGACCCATCTCTTTGTTCCCGTTCCCATTGAAAGTCATTGAGAAAGCCATCAGCAGCCAACTTGCCACATTCATTAAAGAGCACAACATCCTCTACTCCTCCCAATCCGGCTTCAGAAAAAAACACAATACGGTAGCCGCCCTCCTCGCCGCAACAGACGACATCCGTACCCTACTGGACAAAGGAGAAACAGCAGCCCTCATCCTCCTCGACCTTATAGTGGTGTTCAACACAGTCTCTCACCGCACCCTAATATGCAGACTCCACGACACAGGGACCCACAACAAGGCCCTCGACTGGATCCACTCTTTCCTCTCTGGCAGAACGCAGCAGGTCAGACTCCTTCCTTTCCTCTCGGACTCCACACCAACCATCTGCGGAGTCCCCCAGGGATCCTACCTCAGCCCTACGCTCTTCAACGTCTACATGGCTCTGCTCGCCCCCATTGTCAGAACCTACGGACTCAACATTGTATCATAGGCAGACGACACCCAACTCATCCTCTCCCTATCCAACGAACCCAACACCGCCAGACACAACTTTCAAGAAGGCATGGAAACCATCACCAAATGGATGAAAAACAGCTGCCTACAACTAAACACCAACAAAACAGAAGTACTCATCATGGGCCCAAACCCCGATGCTTGGAACGACACCTGGTGGCCCCCCCGCCCTCGGAAGCCAACCCACCCCCACGGACCATGCACGCCACCTCGGAATCATCCTGTACTTAGAGCTCAAAATGGACCGCTAGATCAACTCCTTCTCGTCCTCCTCCTTCCACACCCTCCGCCTCCAATGTAAGACATTCAAATTGATCCCCCTCGGACACAGAAAGATCATCACTCACGCCCTGGTCACCAGCAGACTTGACTACAGCAACGCACTCTATGCCGTAATAAACAAAAACCTCACCTGCGAGGGGCGTGGCTAACTGCCGACGGGAATGGCCGCTCGGTAGTTTAACTCCATAGCGCCACTCCCGCAATATCCGTGCAAGTATCACCCAGGCCGGCCTAATTTATGCACTGAAGCTGGGACCCTGCTGTCCAGTGACCCGTGGAGCCCTGGTATAAATTTGTGGTCGATCGGCATCAGCGATCGGAATGAGCTCCGTGGACCTGGAAAGCGCGGACCTCCTGGCCGGCGGAAGTGCCGCGGCGCGCGGCGCGAGGTTGGGGATGCGGCCTGGTCTGGCATGGGCAGCGCGAGCGAAGGTGAGCTTGCGCCGTGAAAGCACCGAGGCGCAGTCAGACAGGACGGTGGTGTGCCCCCATCACAAGGAACACACAAGACTCGGCGGAGTGGAGGAGGGCCCGGGGCCATGGCGAGCGGTGCCTGAGGGTGATCGACTGTTGGGCCTCGGCGGCAGAAGGAGTGGTAGTGAGCGGCGGCACAAGGGGGAGCCCGGACACCTAGAGGAGTTAATATAGTGCCCCAGTGCAGCGGAGGTGATAGACAATTTAAGCAGCTACCCAGCTGGAGGTAATTGGATGCTTGCAGTGGAGGGGACCTGATTGAAGTTGCGAATTTGCGGCTGGGGAGGCGACCGCAGGCTGTAACCTCTGGTGGAGAGCTGGTAGCGACGGGCCATAAAGAGACCTCCAGTGGAGTGAGGTACTGAGGACCCGGGCCTCTATAGCTCACTGGGACACTGATTTGACGCAGAGGACGGGGTGACCCTAAAGCTACTGAGTCCCTGACGGCAGGCGGAGGCCCAGCGGGGGAGGCCGGGGGCTGCGCTCTGCCATGGCGAATGGATCCACGGATTGAAGATTCGTGAGATAGTGGAAAGTGGTGAAAGGGTACGGATTGATTGGCCGGAGTGGTGAGATAGGCTGGGACCCGCGTGAGATTGGAACTGCCGTGACACCTGGTACACTGAGTCGGCGGGGCGGCGCTCAATTGCCAATTAAGAAGGAAGCATCCGCGTAGAAAGCTGAACCCGAGGGCCGGCTGCTAGCACCTGCCAGATCTCGCCCCAAGTAAGGCACCCTCTGCGAAAACCGACAGGCCGAGTGGGGGCTCTCGCTGCTGGCAGCGGGGATTAGCGGGGGTGCCCAGTCCATCGGAGGGGGAGTCGGAGGACCGGAAAAGATGGCGACCGGTAGGGCGAACACGACGGCGACCCAGTCGAAACTGGATAAATTCGCATGGCAGAAGCATCAGACGGAGGACAAAACAGTAGCCGAGACACCGGATGATGCCACGGAGCCCTCGAATAGGGAGCTGCTGGAGGCAATCATGGCGGTAAGGACCTCCCTGGAGGGGAGAATCGACACAGTAGTCATGGAGGTGACACTGATCCGCAAGAATATGAAGAAGTTGACGGAGAGAATGGGAATGGTTGAGAGTACAACTAAGGACCTAGTCACGGATACAGCCCGGCTTCAGGAGCAGGTCAAGGTGCTCAGCTCCTCCCACGAGGAAATGGCCCTGCAGCTGGATGACTACGAAGGGCGTATGCGCAGGAATATCGTCCGCATCATTGGGGTACCGGAGCGAGCGGAAGGGCAGGCGGCGGACCTGTTCGTTGAGGAGTTGATCCTGAAACAGCTACAACCAAGGGGCCTCTCCAAAAGTTTCACAATTGAGAGAGCTCACCGGGTGCCCGGAGGCCGTCCGAAGCCTGGGGTGCCCCCAAGACCACTGCTTGCGAGGGTGTTCAATTTCCGGGACCGCGATGTGATATTGCAGACGGCGCATGCAGCCCCACCACTCACCATTGAGAACAGTCGAATCATGTTTTTTCTGGACTTTACACTGAGGGTGCAGAGGCAGCGCCGTGGCTTCCTGGAAGTAAAGCGGGCACTACGAGAGCAGGAAATAAAATATGCTATGATGTTCCCTGCCAAGCTGCGTGTGGAAGCAAACGGAAAATCCTGGTTCTTTACCCGGCCGGAGGAGGCCTGGGAATGGCTGGAGGGATGGCGCAAGGTGGAAAAAAAGAATTCCAAGACATCCTCGGGAGCGGATGACGATGTGGACTGGCGCCAGCATAGGCGTTCGCGAGAACACTCTGGCATGGATTTGCAGGAACCGGCAGGAGGGCGCTAGCCAGGCGCCAGGTGAGACATTCTGGTTTTGCTGCCTACCCGGGGGACCGAGGGACTCTGGGGAGTATGACAATGGAATAAAGCAGCACTAAGATCAGGGGACCTGGATTCATGGGGTGGGGTAGGGGCTGGTCTGGCGCTGACACTGCAGGGACTTAAGTGTCATTACCGCTTCGGAGCTGTTCCACCGCTAACATTATGCTTAACGATATGCCACTGAGGGAAGTGGTCACCTGCGGGGGTCTGAGCGGCTCGGGTCTGGTCTAGGTCCATGAGGGGAGCAATAGGATCAAACAAGTATACCAGTGAATGCTACGGGGGTCCAATGAAGGGAGGGTGCTGGACCCAAAACGACGGTACAAGAGTTCAGGGCGGGGATCGGGAGTAGGGGGGCGAGACACTAGGTGTGGAAAAGCGGCGGGCCCCAACGGTCTCCCGATCGAGTTACTTAAGCTAATGGCCTCCATGCTAGCACCTCACCTTCTCAACCTGTACAACAAAAGCCGCGAGCGCGCCCTTCTGCCAGACGACTTACGTGGGGAGGCGATAGTCGTAATTCATAAGCCCGGCAAGCCTGCGGACGAGTGTCAGTCATATAGACCTATCTCTCTGATCGCAATTGAGGCGAAGATATTGGCCAAGTTATTGGCGAATCGACTGCTCCCCTACCTACCAGAATTGATCCACACGGACCAATCTGGATTCATGCAGGGACGTAATACAGCGCGTAACTTGCGTAGGGTCAACGGAGTCATAGGCCGAGTGAAGACCTTGGAGGAAGGGGCAGTGTTACTGGCACTCGACGCACAAATGGCGTTTGACACAGTGGCATGGGAGTACCTGTTTGCAGTCTTAGACCGAATGGGCTTTGGCCCTAAATTCAAGGGATGGGTCCGGTTGCTCTATTCACAGCCCAGGGCCCATGTTGTGGTAAATAACTATCGCTCTACCACCTTCCCCCTCAGCCGAAGCACGAGACAGGGCTACCCACTGTCGCCTCTGCTGTTCGCTCTGGTTCTCGAGCCCTTGGCGGTGTGGATAAGGGGGGACCCAGAGATTAGAGGCATGAGATGGACGGAAGACCACGAGGACCGGATATCGTTATATGCTGACGATATTTTGCTATATCTTGCCTCTCCAGCCCATTCATTGCGGCGGGTACTCCATATATTTCATATTTTTGGGGCGCTCTCTGGGTATCAAATCAACTGGACCAAATCCCAGATGTATACCCTGTGGGGAGACCCTCCACGAAGCCCCCGAGGCTACGACATCCCGGTGGCATCCCAAGGTTTTCTTCACCTGGGGATATTTATCACCACCAATACCACGCTGTGTGCCGAGAAGAATCTCCAGGGGGTATTAAGGCAGTTTTGTACAGATGTAGGACACTGGAAATCTCTTCCACTAACATTGCTGGGCCGGGCGTCCTCATACCATATGCTGGTCCTGCCGCGCTTTCTCTATGCGTTACAAAATACACCCAATCCGATCCCAAACTCCTATTTTTCACAGATTGAGATGGTATTGAGAGATTTGCTGTGGGACAATAAACCGCTCCCACATAGCTATGATAAAGTTAACAATGGGGTGGTATGATGGGGCATTGGATTGCCGGACCTGCATCTTTATTACCACGCCACGCAACTGGCGGCCATTAACAGCTGGGTGTTTGGGAGGCATGATGATCCGAGCTTCCGCACAGATCATTGGTTGATGGGGAAAGGTGGCTATAATTGAGCTCTTTACACCAATCATAAGAAATTGGGACTTACTGGCCCGACAGCGCGCGCGGTGGATGAGTGGCATGGAGTGCAGAAGCAGATGGGTTGGAGGGGCCGCTTAACGAAGGCTACCCCTCTATGGGAGCCAGATATTCTGGGGAGACTGAGTACATCGGTGGGATTCGATAAGTGGGAGATGATCGGAATCTCCAAAGTAAGTGACCTATGGGAAAAAGGCAAAATGGTAACATTCCAAGAGTTTCAGGCCAGATACCAATTGGCTTCCTCGGAGGGGTTTCGCTACCTGCATATAAGCCATGCCATAGAATCGGCCCAACAAAAAATGCGCCCATTCCAGACTCTTCCCCCTTGGAGGACAGGCTCCTGTTAGACCCAATGAACCGAAAGGCCATATCACTCACATACCGTAAACTAATCAACAATCGGGTGGACCCGATGTCAAAACTTAGGAGGGCCTGGGAAGGGGACCTGGCCGAGGAGGACTGGCGGGAGGCATTATCATCACCCAGGGAGGTGGCTATCCCAATGCGTCTTCGCCTGGTGCAGCTAAAAATCCTACACCGAGTGTACTTTGATGCTACTCTATTACATAAACTTAATAGGCGACCCGACTCACTCTGCCTTCGACAATGCGCTCAGACGGGAACATTCCTGCATATTTTATGGGAATGTCCCCACATACAGAGTTATTGGACTAATGTCACCAGACAAATGGTTAGGACATGTGGCAAAGCTATACATCCGACACCCACGATGTGCCTTCTCAATATCTGGGTAGCGACGGACCTTACGCAAATTGAGCAAGGATGGGTCACATTGAGGTGGTGTCTGGCTAAGCGGAATATCGCCCAAAGGTGGGGATTTGACAGCATACCACTACTGAGGGATTGGGCTAAAGACATGGATCACACCATGCTCGCTGAGAAAACGGTATTTAAAGGGAGGGGATGCCCACGTAAATGGGACCACAAGTGGGGAAAATGGAATAAGTATAGGGGGATATATGTGTCTCACCGACGATAGAGCTGAGGGGGGAGAGACAGCGGGCAAATGTGGGGTGAGTGCAAAGACAGTCACACAGGGTGAGAGGCGACCAGATTAGCAAGAGTGATACGGCGACTCCTGACTCAGGGACATATAAGGGTTTGTTGGAGGGGAGTCTGGTGGCATGTAAATTTAGGTACCCTGGACTCATGTGTGTTAGAGGTGCATTGAGGGAGTGTGGAAATGGTAGGAACTAATGTATATGCATTGTCTATGCAATTGTCTCTGCTGCTGTTTTGTTTCAAATAAAAATTGTTTAAAAAAAAAAAAACCTCACCTGCAAGCTACAGAACATCCAAAATGCCACCGCAAGACTGATCCTCAACCTGCCAAGACACTGCCACATCTCCCAGCACCTGCGCACACTCCACTGTCTCCCCATCGAAGCTAGAGTCACCTTCAAGTTGCTCACCCACGCTCACAAGGCCCTCCACAGCACCAGACCAGCATACCTGAAGAGCCAAGCCGACTCAAATTCCACGCACCCCAAAGGACCCTACGATCAGCCCAGCTCTCCTATGCCACGGTCCCCCGCACCAAAAGACCAGATCAGGAGGCCGCTCCTTCTCTTTCCTCGCGGCCAGAGCATGGAACGACCTTCCGCTCCACCTCAGTCAGACAACATCACTCCACATCTTCACAAGAAACCTCAAAACCTGGCTCTTTGACAGACCCCCTTCTTGATGGATTGGAACCTGCGAACCCCGCCTCCCCCCAGTGCCTTGAGACCCTTACGGGTGAGTAGTCGCGCTTAACAAACACCCTGATTGATTGATTGGCCTTGGGGAGAACAAATATAACAAAAAGAAATTCTCAAGGGGACTCCAAAATTCCGAAAAGGAGGCGGACCTAAATGATGTCTGCACTTGGAAGCAAGAGTTTGGCCACTCCACGAAGTGCTATATTTTGAGTGGCTGCATCCAGGGAATAATAGGGTTGACTGCCTGTTGCAAGATGCCACCCACTGGTGCAGACCACATGAGCTACAACAGTAGCACTTGGGATGGCAATTGGCCCACTGAGAACAGTAGGGAGACAAGAGGGTAACCTAGCTGGATTTTGATTCAGTGGCCTTCATACCTCCAAACATGGGTAGGCAATATCACCCGCTGATAGATCAACATGTGCCATTAGAGTAAATGAACCTTGATTTCCTCTATCATATAGTTAATGCTGGGATGAGCTAAAGTTCAATCCTGTTAGAGAGGCGGTGTGTAAAGCATTTTTGAGCAAATACAGTAATCCAGTGACAACTCTACAGATAGAAACCACATAATTGTATATTAAAAATAAGTATTCTTTATATATTTAACACAAGACCACAAACGACAAAAATCCACAATACTGTACTTAAAATTGTAGAATTGGCTTAGTTCTTAAAATGCAACACTTTGAGTCAATGTACCTTTGGATGCAACACGCAGGGCAACGAAAGTGTTGCAACGATGGTGATGCGTTGATTCCTTACTGCGCTTCCGGTGCGATGCGGCGAGCAACGCCGTGATGCGATGAAATTTTGGTGCACGGAAATAAAGATGTTGTCTTCTTCTTGATGTGGCACACTTCTCCGATGTTGCGAGAAGTCTCGACTCAATGCGTCAGCTACAGTGGCGACACCCTTGTTCCGTGATGCGACGGCAGTGGCTTTGGTGGCAACACTCTTCTCTGACAAAGTGAGACGCTTCCGCTCGATGCGACAGCTGCAGCTGCAACACCCTTGTTCAGTGATGCGACGACAGCGGCTCTGACGGTGGCACGCTTCTCCGTGGATGCAAGGCGCTTCTGCAGTGCAATGCGACAGCTACAGCGGCGACACCCTTGTTCCGTGATGCGACGGCAGCGGCTGCGACGGCGACACGCTTCTTCTTCAGTGCGAGACGCTTCTCGTGATGCGGTGCAATGCGACAGCTACTGCGGCGACATCCTCGATTTGACGGCAGCAGCTGCGATGGCGACACGCTTCTTCTTCGTTGCGAGACACTTGCAGCTCCTTGCGACACGCAGTCCCTCAGAAGGCCCAAACAACTGCAGGCACTTCCAAAGAACTCTTGGGGAGCTGGGTTTGAAGTCTGTTGTCCCTGAGACTTCAGCCGGAGGCAAGCTCTTCTCTCAAGCCCTTGGAGATCTTTTTACAAGTTGAAATAAAGCACCCAAAGTTGCTTTCTCCTTTCTTTGGCAGTCAGGCAACCACTGCAGGCCAATCCCCCAAGCAGCACTTCAGCTGAGGGATAGTTTCTTCTGGTTCCTCTCCTCAGCAAAGGTTTGATCTAAAGTTCTTGTGTTTGGGTCCCAATATTTATACCAAGTTTCTATTTGTTCTCTGAAGGCAGAGAGGCCTTTGCCTAGTCCAAACCAGTTCAGGTTAGTCCTGGAGCACTTTGTTTGCATGACACCTTCTTTCCTTTCAGAGTGCAGGGCAGAGACATCAGGCGTACCACAGGAGGTGGAGCAAGCATTGTGGAGGGAAGGCACAGCCCCATTCAGGTCCCAGGTGCAACTCCTCCCACCCATCTAGATGCAGATCTCTCTATTCAGCCCTATGCTGACTCACCCTGTCTCCTGGACTCCCCCACCCCTGTCACTCAAACTCCAGACAAGGAATATACAGCCTAATAGAGGCAGGTTTGGATGGTTAGACAAGAAAATACCTACTTTCTAAAAGTGGTATTTTCAAACACAGAATATTAAAACCAACTTCGCTAAAAGATGTATTTTATCATTCTGAGTACAGACATACTAAATTCGAATTTCTACCATGTTCCCTGAGTCAGTTTGGATTATAAGATGTAATAATCAAACTGCCCATTCTGGAAAATTGAGAACAGGTAGCCTTGCAATAGTGAAAAACGAAAATGGCTGTAATTCACTATAAGAACATGCCACACACACCAGGGCATGTCCTACCTTATAGTTACAATGCACCCTGCCCTTGGGCCTACCATAGGTGTGTCTGATATGAAGAAAAGGGAAGGTTTAGGGACTGGCAAGTTGGTGCACTTGCCCAGTCAGCATGACAGTACCAGACTGCATGCAGGCTCTGCAATGGAAGGCCTTTACACACATTTTTACAGGCTGCTTCTGTGGGTGGCCCAACCAGTGCTACAAGCCCACCAGAAGTATTTAGATTACCAGCCCTGGGCACTCCTGGTGTGCTGTACTAGGGTCTTACAGGTAAACCAATCCAACCAATCATGGAATCACTAATTCATACATCAATTTACAATAGGGAGCACTTGCACTGTGGCACTGGACAGCAGTGGCACAGTGCCCAAAGCAAGGTGCCAGGTCTAACAAATCCCATATCAGGAGTGTGGATGGGGAGTTGCTAGCCATAGAAAGCTGCTGTAACCAATGCCATTTGTTTGAAAGGTCAGCTAGGAAATGACTTAGATAATTCATATGGGTCGAGATGGAAAATTAAATGCATTCTGCTATTTTAGTACTACTTCAATGGCCATCTGTGGCCACAAGGACCCAGACTGTTTTTCGGTTCCTACAAAATTAGTAGGACTGCGTATAAGGGCAACAAAACTTTGCAATATAGAGACAGTGGGCCCGATTCACAGAACTAACTTAAGACAAAATCCTAAACTTACTACTTTTGGTATTCACAGAAGTTAGGATTTTGTCTTAAGTTTGTCTTAAGACAAACTTAAGACAGACTTAAGACTCTGTCTTAAGTCTGTCTTAAGTCTGTCTTAAGTTTGTCTTAAGTCTGTCTTAAGTCTGTCATAAGTCTGTCATAAGTTTGTCTTAAGACAAACTTAAGACAAAATCCTAACTTCTGTGAATACAAAAAGTAGTAAGTTTAGGATTTTGCCTTAAATTAGTTCTGTGAATCGGCCCCTGAGTCTACTAATATGATCAGTAAATGTATTTTGGCTAGCTCACAGTACCACATATATAAACTCCTAACCTAACAGAGTAATAGATGTTGTCGGTAACCTGAAACATGACCACTCCTATTCCCCAGGAATTCAGAGAGAGATCTAAACCTTACATTTGTCACTTTTGCATGACCAAGGTGTCACAAAGAAAAGATGTGAAAATACATTTTCAAATATTTATTGAAAAGATCTAAAATATGTGCTGGTATTGTTAAGCAGCTGAATCACATCATAATTATAGGCATTATTATAATGGTGAAAAAAAAAACAATTTAGCCCTGTTAATTGTTCCGAATGTTACTCATATCTATCGCTAAGACCTCTACTCTAGTGAGCACATGGCAGGTAAACCCTTCTTTTAGACCTGTTGAAATGATCTAACCCCATACCTTGGTATAATGTGTCAGGAAGCTGGATTTAGTGCATTAACAAATGCACTCGTCTGAGTGTGCAGGCCTGCACACTTCTCTTGCACGGCTATCTTCATCCTCAGTATGAAGGTTGGGGTGAGCAGGGCTGCATTTCAGTCATAGGTCTCAGCAGTTTTCCATGATAACTTCAGAGTATGAAGTTCCTCTCAATAAATTTTGCATGAACACTGTTTAAATAATGATACGCCATCCTTATCATACTGTGATAGAGGTGCAGAAAAGCATCTTTAGTGAGACTGAGGAGAAAGAGTCATCTCCTGCAAGCACAAAAATATAACCAGGCCATCGAGTTCTAATTTGTATGACCCTGAAACTAATTGTGTAGACTACCAGTCAACAGTTTCTACTAGGAATAAATGAGATCATGGCACTCCCTTGTATTAGGCAAAAACATGTGCAAACCATCATTAGAAAAAGATGCTAAGTTGAAAAGCTACACTGGAGGCTAAATGTAAGCTTTACAACACCATCCCTTTGATTGGATGAGGCAACTTATGTACAAATAAGCAATAGCAATGATTATACGCAAAAAGCCTTGCATTTCATATAAATACTTTAACAATTTAAGCAGGCACAAAAAAGCCTTCTAAAAATACAAAATTTAAAAAACACGTAAAATACTTAACAAGACAACAAATTCTTTGTTTAAAAAAAAATTAATAAGCAAATTAAAGAGGATAGGAGGCATCCAAATCAAAGTACGGCATCCCTGAAATATCCATCATATCCATTTTCAGAGTATCATTGGTGCCCAGGATGGAACCCGCATCCGCAGACAACATTTCAACAGAGGGCTAAAGAGCAAGATCCAAGGCACGAATGTGGTAATTATCAGCCCATCGAGCAGAAGCCGAAGGCAACAGAGCCGTGAGTGCAGCCTCAGAAGAGGATCCAGATGCCAAGAAAATTGAAGTCAAAGGAGTATTTGGCATTGTTGAAAGCGGCTAATAGTAGGAATCTTGCAGCAAAGGGAGCAACATCACAAGACAGCACAGCCAATGTGACCGCAAAGGACGCATAAGCAGATTCATAGCCGTAGACTGTGATCGCAAGGCATATGTTGAGTGCACACTCGAAAGAGCACCATAGACAGCGAAACTCAACTGCACTCTCTGAATCCACACCAGTCGAAAGGACTGAGACCAGTTCTTGTTCAGTTCCGTTAACAAAGATACTCCAAAATACTGTATCATGCACTCATGACACATAGGGGCGTGCCGCAGTTCCATTACCATTAGGCCCTGTTGTGGGACTTCCACTGCAGAACAACAGAAATATAACCAAAATAGCGACCAGAAGAAATACCACAATAGGAATTGTTCCAATAATACTTGAAAACAACAAATGTAAAAAAGATGGGATAATGGCAAGCACAGATTGAAACGTAGAAATAAATCCAGACCCAATGACTTTCAAAAGGTCTGCCACTCCAACCATGTTAGAAGCATTGAAAACAGAGGGGTCCATTACGATGGCGGGCGGGTAAAGTCCGCCCGCCACCGTAAGGGAGCCAGGGACCAACTGCCGAAGTCACGGTGGTCCCGCCATGTAAATTAGGATGCGCCCGCCCCACTGGAGGGCGCATCCTGGCCCCTTTACATTGCAGGTGGATCTGCTGGCTGCAGACCCACTAGCAGTGTAAATGGACTGTGCACGGCATTGCCATGCACCACATGGCAGGCACCATGTGGTGCCTGCCACGTAGTGCATGGCAATGAGTTACCCCCCATGTGCACCCCCACCTCCCCAACAGGCCCCCAACAGCAAAGACTGCGAACCTTTCCATCGTGGAGACAACTTACCAAGGTCGGATGCATGTAACTATTACACAAAAGTAAATTTTAAACTTAAAAGTAAATTTTAAACTTCCTATCCTGGAGATGCCCACAACAGCCTTTTCAAATTGGCTAGCCTTTGACAGCCTGAGCCAAGCTGTTCCCTGAGTAGGTGTGAAGAGTCTTGTGGCTGAGACAACACAGCCATTCGGTGAGTAAATTTGTTTTCTGAAGAAGCCAGGGAGTAGAAGGGGGCTGGGGAGATGAGCCGGACTTCAAAGGTAGAAAACAGATGTTACAGGACCCAGGCCAGTCCCTACTTCCTTGATTCACAGCCAGATGGGAGCCCATCTAACTAGATTAGGAGAGGGGCTGGAAGGGG
This sequence comes from Triturus cristatus, assembly GCF_964204655.1. NCBI lineage: Eukaryota > Metazoa > Chordata > Amphibia > Caudata > Salamandridae > Triturus > Triturus cristatus. Next base: position 457,675,770 of record NC_140590.1, on the reverse strand, counting down.
AGTGTAGGGAATTGTTAGCCACACTTGTGGATTGGGTTAGCCAGACATACACTCCAAGGGGAGAATATCTCAATTTTGGTTTTTGGAGACCAGTGCATTTTGGGTGAAACGTATGCCACACTTCACAGTAAGTGGTCATAGCAAAGGGAGGCAACTTTACTCCTATTGGTTAGAATGCCCGTCCCTTGCCAGACCAGAATAAAGGTTAAATAAGGCAGAGCTACAGAAGCTTCTAAGATCCCTGCTTGAAACATCTAAAAAAGAGGTGCTGCCTGCTGGATCCTTGGAGTGCAACACAGAATGCTTGCCCTCAAAGGAACTGCACTTGCTGCACTTTCAAGGTTCCACAAAAGAAGGACTGTGCCTGATTCAAAGAAATTGAGTGGACCCCCTGAGTAATAGCAGGTAGAAAAGTGTTGGAAGAAGCCACCTTCAACATCCAAAGAGAGGACTACTCCAACTGATCAGTTACAAATGGATTTTCCTGGACCGGCCAAGTGCAATGTGGCGAGGAAGAGCACTTGCATTTTAGCACTGGTTAGCAGTGGTAAAGTGCTCAGAGTTGTAAGGCCAACAAAATGAATCAGCACAAATGGAAGGAAAAAGGCACAAAGTCTGGGGAACGACCACCCTAAGGAGGACAGGACTAATATTTAGCATTGCCCATGCTGGTTCACCGACACAACATCCATGTAATAAATATTGATGAAAAAAATATCGAGTAAAAAATAGAGACAACAAAAATATTGACTCTTATACTTAAACAGGTAAGTACAAAAACATTGACTAAAAATACAGATGTAAAAAATATAGATGTATAAAATATCGAGTTTTATATAAATATAAAATAAAATAATATATCAATATTAAATTTAATTTTAACAAAATAAAATAAATTGAATATACATTTTAAAAAAAATAACAAATAAACGTAATTAAAAAAGATAAACTCACAAACATAATTATTTATACATATATATTTACTGTAAAACAATTAATAAACTATTATTTTTAATTTATGTTAAAACGTTATATAAAATATAAAAAATAAAAATATACACATCCATGATTTAAAATATAAAAAACACACAAATCTATAATAAATAAAAAAATTGAACTATTAAAAAATGTTTGAACTTAAATTTCACAATACAGTCATAGCAACAGTAGGGAAAGTGTTGGATAGGAAAGAGGTAAAAATTACTATTTCCACTCCAGTGAGAGCAACAGTAGAAAAAGTGTTGGATAGCTGAGGGGCAAAAATTACTATTTATACTACAGTGAGTGCAACAGTAGGGAAAGTGTTGAATACCGGAGAAGCAAAAACTTACTATTCACACTCCACCAGTTAAAAATAATTATATATTCAAAATTACAGAAAATTATAAAAAATAAATAAATAGTATTTGTAAAAACATTTTTTAAATATATAAGTAGAAAACATATTATAATAATTGCATGTAACAAATACCTACAAATATTATCTAAAATTAAAGAATAATTACATGTAAAAAATCTTTTAAACTAGAAAATATTTACAAGCAAAAACAATAATTAATACATAACATTTATTTTATTTATGTCCCACCCATAACAACACACCAATAACAGCACACCACAACATTTTTATTTAAATGTACTTCCAAAGTTAACATAACTAATAAGCAATTAAAAAATTCTATTTATGTTAATAATGAACACGAATCAACTACACGCACTTTAACACTATAATGTCAACAACACACACCTAAATTAAACTATAAAATAATAAAACACAATTAAACCATATTTTTAAATTAAAAACTGTTACTATTTACAATGAATTATTAAGTAATTAAAATGTATTTATTACCCACCCTTTACCCCTAAAAAGTAAAAACACACACAAAACAATTACCCCAAATTAATTAATTAACATTAATTAACAACTATACATTAATTAATTAAACACAAATTACTTCCCATCCATTACCCCAATAAACACCACAACAAACACCTAATTAACACAATTGCAAAAATACATTTTAGTTAATTTAATTAATATAAATTAACAAATATTTATTAAAAATAAATAAATAAACTACTTAACACCATTTACCCCTATAAAGACCAACACATACACCTAAAACTAATTACATAATTACCATAATTAATTACCAATTATTTATTCCAGTTAATTAACAACCAACTATTAATTCATCAAATAAAAATAAATTACTTCCCAACCTTTACACCTATAAACAGCAAAACGCACATCTAAAATTAATTACATAATTACCATAATTAATTACCAATTAATTAATCAAAATTAATTACCAGCCAATCATTATTAATTCATCAATTACAAATACATTATTTCCCACCCTCTACACCTATAAACACCAAAACACACAGCTAAAATAATTAAACAATCACCATAATTCATTACAATATAAATAATTAATATTAACAACAAATTATTAATTAATGTATAATTAATTATTTTACACATTCAACACTATAGCATCTCAATTAAACAAATAGTAATAGATAAAAAATAATCAATTAATTTAATACAATTAAATTACTTCTCACCCTTTTCCCCTATAAACCCACAACCTGCTATGGAACTCAAAATGTAAAATTCAAATAATTTTTTTAAATAACTACTAAAAATGTAACACATATATTAAAAATACAAGCAATTATTATACAAAAAACACATCACATACATTTAAAACATATACAAAAATACATAACAGTAATTAAAAAATCAATATTTTTAACAACTATATTTTTGGAAACGATATTAAACACTTCAATATTTTTAAAATCACTATTACTTATCTTAAGTTGTTATTCTTGACCACAATATTCTTGCTGCCTATATTTCTGAACCACGATATTTCTGACTCAATAGTTTTGCAACTCGATATTTTAAACTCAATATTCTGTCTGCACTCTGCCAAAGCCAAGACATCAATTCTTTTGTACTGTTTTGTTTTAAATAATAATTTGGGGCGGGATCAGCAATGCACTCAATAAAGCATCAACGTCCCAGACCTGCCAGAGTAGTGTACCCCATATAGAGTTACGGTAAATATTATCCCTGCAATACTCATAACTCTTTAGTTAGCTAGTTGTGAAATAAACGAATCAGAATAATCGGTTTTGTTTGTGGGAACATATTTTTCTTTGGTGGGGAAGCCTATTAAAGTATGAAACCGGGTCTGGAGAGACATGACCTCAAAAATCAGGGAACTTCTTTAAATATGTCTTAGAGCTACCTACAGGTGTTCTCAGACAGTGTTCCCACTGAGTATAATGAAAAACAGCAAGTGAAGTAGGAGCTCTGTATATGTGCATAATGATTGTAGCAAAGCATTTCACCACAATTTGCAGAATTAAAATACAAATCTTCATTTTCAAATACTGAGTACAATTATAATTCAGATAGCATACTAGTAACAGTCATAATATCCCATCCATCTGAAATGGAACGTGGGGTAATAAAATCATCCATAGCAATCTTGAAGTCATATGGAATTTGCAATATCCCTGTAGGGCCACAAATGTCATAGAGGACTTTACCCCAAACAATAGCATCATGGACAGGGAATGCAGTACTTTTCACAAGGGACAAGTCCTTTCGGACCTCATGTGATGAAGAATGGGGAGTAAGCACCTCATCTGCTAGTTCTGGAGAAAAGTGATCTGGGAAATAGTGTTCATTCAATAGTATAGAACTTATAACAAATTCAATCCAGAGGAATAGAAAAAATAATGGAACAAAAATCCAACAGTAAGACCCTGTAGAAATAAGGTAAGCTGTTTCAGCCAAAAGAACAGTGTACACACACCATGAAAGCAGGTATGCAAAGAGTCTGAGGAAAATTAATCAATGTTGACAAAATAACCAGAGACAGTCTGAGTAAAAATAGAGACCTCATCTGGCAAAGGAGCGCAGGTAGGTACCTCCATAGTTTGTTGATAGTATATAATTTCATTTAATTGCAGGGAACAGCAGTAGAACACGGCAAATTTACATTAGAAAAACATCCTGTGTTGTTATCACTAACTGGAACAATTAAAAGGTCATCATCTGAAGACCCCAAATGGGGGTGTTGAATGATCAGTACTATTTCAAAGTCAAAATAGCTTTTTTTCCGGCCACTAGGGCAATATAGTGAACATAAAGGGTTCGATTCCGATCCTGTATTTTTTTTCCCGTACGACTCGTATCCGTAATTTTTCCCGTACGAATCGTACAAGTCCCATCCCACCCATGAAGTACGATTCGTACGGGAAAAATACATACGGATCGTCCCGATCCGTACGAGTTCGATCGGGAAAAGTTGTACGAGACGGACCCAGACACTTTTCCGTACGAAGCCTAAAAATACAGTCCGACCGTACAAGTACGATCCGGACCGGCTTTCCGATTTACGAATCGTACGGAAAACGTCCCATACACGGGGAATGACTTGTACATATGCAATGTCGGTGTACGCACCAATGTCAGTGTACGCACCGTACATAGCAATGTCGGTGTACGCACCGTACATAGCAATGGTGGTGTACGCACCGTACATATGCAATGGCGGTGTACGCACCATACATAGCAATGGCGGTGTACGCACCATACATAGCAATGTCCGTGTACGCACCGTACATACACAACGCATGGGGGTGTGTGCCTGTACGACTCGTACCCCTGTACCGTACTGAACCACGGACACTGTAAAACAGCACAAGGAGGGTCTATTCGACTCGCACAACACCACAAAACACGTCTACAGTGCACAAAAAATGGAAATGACTGACCTGGACACATCCAAACAGGCAGAGGGGCAAACTCACAACCACCCCTTATAACACAATCACCAAAAATTCAAACTGAGGCCCACCCACAAATGGACCAATAAAAAGGGCCCACACACACAAACCATGAGCCTTTGCAACAGACTCACTGCAGCTAGAGAGCACACACCAACAACTGCACCCATCCACCTTAACATATACACCTTCACACAACCTCCTTCACACAAACCCCTTCTTCACATTCATACCCACACCGTTACATTCAGACCCACACACCCACAACCATCCACACCCTCACCCCACACCATGCCCACAGACAAGAATCCAAAGTTCACAAGGGAGGAGCTGGAGATCCTTGTCAATGAAGTCATCAGAGTCGAGCCACAGCTGTTTGGAACATTGGTCAGACAGACCAGCATAGCTGAAAAATCACGCCTGTGGCAGAGGATTGTCGATAGGGAGAATGCTGTTGCACCCATCAGCAGGACCAGGAATGAATGCCAAGCCAGGTAGTACGATCTGCGGAGGGCGGTAAAGCGCAAAATGAATGATGACTACGCCCAGAGCAACATCACTGGAGGTGGTGGGCCCCGCAGACCAGTACATTTCCATCCCTGGGAGGAGAAGGTGATGGCCCTGCTTCCGCCGGTGGGAGTACATGGACTGCATGGAGTTCCAGAGCCTGGTGAGTACACAAACAACATAGGTAACATGGGGGGGTAATGGCATCCACACCCCAACTCCACCAAATGCACGCAACTACCCCCAAGCCCTCACCGGCCAGAACCACAGTCAAAAATAACGCTAATGCCACTAACATGTGTATGCCCCATTGAGAAAGCAAGGCCATGCTATGTCCCATGCTACACGAAGCACCAACCCAAGAATGGATGTTGAATGATCAGTACTATTTCAAAGTCAAAATAGCTTTTTTTCCGGCCACTAGGGCAATATAGTGAACATAAAGGATTCGATTCCGATCCTGTATTTTTTTTCCCGTACGACTCGAATCCGTAATTTTTCCCATACGAATCGTACAAGTCCCGTCCCACCCATGAAGTACGATTCGTATGGGAAAAATACATACGGATCGTCCCGATCCGTACGAATTCGATCGGGAAAAGTTGTACGAGACGGACCCAGACACTTTTCCGTACGAAGCCTAAAAATACAGTCCGACCGTACAAGTACGATCCGGACCGGCTTTCCGATTTACGAATCGTACGGAAAACGTCCCATACACGGGGAATGACTTGTACATATGCAATGTCGGTGTACGCACCAATGTCAGTGTACGCACCGTACATAGCAATGTCGGTGTACGCACCGTACATAGCAATGGTGGTGTACGCACCGTACATATGCAATGGCGGTGTACGCACCATACATAGCAATGGCGGTGTACGCACCATACATAGCAATGTCCGTGTACGCACCGTACATACACAACGCATGGGGGTGTGTGCCTGTACGACTCGTACCCCTGTACCGTACTGAACCACGGACACTGTAAAACAGCACAAGGAGGGTCTATTCGACTCGCACAACACCACAAAACACGTCTACAGTGCACAAAAAATGGAAATGACTGACCTGGACACATCCAAACAGGCAGAGGGGCAAACTCACAACCACCCCTTATAACACAATCACCAAAAATTCAAACTGAGGCCCACCCACAAATGGACCAATAAAAAGGGCCCACACACACAAACCATGAGCCTTTGCAACAGACTCACTGCAGCTAGAGAGCACACACCAACAACTGCACCCATCCACCTTAACATATACACCTTCACACAACCTCCTTCACACAAACCCCCTCTTCACATTCATACCCACACCGTTACATTCAGACCCACACACCCACAACCATCCACACCCTCACCCCACACCATGCCCACAGACAAGAATCCAAAGTTCACAAGGGAGGAGCTGGAGATCCTTGTCAATGAAGTCATCAGAGTCGAGCCACAGCTGTTTGGAACATTGGTCAGACAGACCAGCATAGCTGAAAAATCACGCCTGTGGCAGAGGATTGTCGATAGGGAGAATGCTGTTGCACCCATCAGCAGCACCAGGAATGAATGCCAAGCCAGGTAGTACGATCTGCGGAGGGCGGTAAAGCGCAAAATGAATGATGACTACGCCCAGAGCAACATCACTGGAGGTGGTGGGCCCCGCAGACCAGTACATTTCCATCCCTGGGAGGAGAAGGTGATGGCCCTGCTTCCGCCGGTGGGAGTACATGGACTGCATGGAGTTCCAGAGCCTGGTGAGTACACAAACAACATAGGTAACATGGGGGGGTAATGGCATCCACACCCCAACTCCACCAAATGCACGCAACTTCCCCCAAGCCCTCACCGGCCAGAACCACAGTAAAAAATAACGCTAATGCCACTAACATGTGTATGCCCCATTGAGAAAGCAAGGCCATGCTATGTCCCATGCTACACGAAGCACCAACCCAAGAATGGATGTTGAATGATCAGTACTATTTCAAAGTCAAAATAGCTTTTTTTCCGGCCACTAGGGCAATATAGTGAACATAAAGGATTCGATTCCGATCCTGTATTTTTTTTCCCGTACGACTCGAATCCGTAATTTTTCCCGTACGAATCGTACAAGTCCCGTCCCACCCATGAAGTACGATTCGTACAGGAAAAATACATACGGATCGTCCCGATCCGTACGAATTCGATCGGGAAAAGTTGTACGAGATGGACCCAGACACTTTTCCGTACGAAGCCTAAAAATACAGTCCGACCGTACAAGTACGATCCGGACCGGCTTTCCGATTTACGAATCGTACGGAAAACGTCCCATACACGGGGAATGACTTGTACATATGCAATGTCGGTGTACGCACCAATGTCAGTGTACGCACCGTACATAGCAATGTCGGTGTACGCACCGTACATAGCAATGGTGGTGTACGTACCGTACATATGCAATGGCGGTGTACGCACCATACATAGCAATGGCGGTGTACGCACCATACATAGCAATGTCCGTGTACGCACCGTACATACACAACGCATGGGGGTGTGTGCCTGTACGACTCGTACCCCTGTACCGTACTGAACCACGGACACTGTAAAACAGCACAAGGAGGGTCTATTCGACTCGCACAACACCACAAAACACGTCTACAGTGCACAAAAAATGGAAATGACTGACCTGGACACATCCAAACAGGCAGAGGGGCAAACTCACAACCACCCCTTATAACACAATCACCAAAAATTCAAACTGAGGCCCACCCACAAATGGACCAATAAAAAGGGCCCACACACACAAACCATGAGCCTTTGCAACAGACTCACTGCAGCTAGAGAGCACACACCAACAACTGCACCCATCCACCTTAACATATACACCTTCACACAACCTCCTTCACACAAACCCCCTCTTCACATTCATACCCACACCGTTACATTCAGACCCACACACCCACAACCATCCACACCCTCACCCCACACCATGCCCACAGACAAGAATCCAAAGTTCACAAGGGAGGAGCTGGAGATCCTTGTCAATGAAGTCATCAGAGTCGAGCCACAGCTGTTTGGAACATTGGTCAGACAGACCAGCATAGCTGAAAAATCACGCCTGTGGCAGAGGATTGTCGATAGGGAGAATGCTGTTGCACCCATCAGCAGGACCAGGAATGAATGCCAAGCCAGGTAGTACGATCTGCGGAGGGCGGTAAAGCGCAAAATGAATGATGACTACGCCCAGAGCAACATCACTGGAGGTGGTGGGCCCCGCAGACCAGTACATTTCCATCCCTGGGAGGAGAAGGTGATGGCCCTGCTTCCGCCGGTGGGAGTAAATGGACTGCATGGAGTTCCAGAGCCTGGTGAGTACACAAACAACGTAGGTAACATGGGGGGGTAATGGCATCCACACCCCAACTCCACCAAATGCACGCAACTTCCCCCAAGCCCTCACCGGCCAGAACCACAGTCAAAAATAACACTAATGCCACTAACATGTGTATGCCCCATTGAGAAAGCAAGGCCATGCTATGTCCCATGCTACACGAAGCACCAACCCAAGAATGGATGTCCGGTATGCTGGGAGGGTGGGTGGCACAAAACACATAGTTGAACTCCAAATAAGACACAATTGTCCTCATCCCATATGGCCCAGGTACATACCCATGCACCATGCGCAATGCACAGGGATTGGGAAAGTACTGACAAGATAGCTCACACTCGGCCGGGTGTAGGCAGCACAAGGCCCTCCTGTGACCAGTGCAAACACAAACACCAAGACAACAAGGTCAGATAGGACAGGAACTCACACTCACTGTCATGGCAGCATGCTCCATGGGGGGACACCTACATCACCTGGGAGCCCCAGTGCCAAATCACACTACACACACCAGCAGGCCCTGTCACACACACACCTTACACAAGCAGACACCCCCGGGACAGGCAATGGATTTTCCCACTGTCACAATGGACATGTAACACAACAAGACCAATACATAGCCGAAGAAGCATCCAAACCAAAAATCTACATGTCAAAGACTCAGGAGAACATATCAATCTGTCCCCCGCAACATACCCATCCACAAGTGAACATTGAGGAGAATGCTAGGCACATACAACTACCTGGAGGAACAGTGCCAACTTGAATGTGTATGAAACATGCATGTTGCATGAAACAGCATTAACATTGTCGGTCTCTCACACACAGGGCAACGTGATGAATCTACCCCCAACAATGGGGTTGAAGATTCACAGTCCCTGGCCCGGGAGGAACCTGATCCCACTGGCAGCAACGCCTCTCAACACTCCCGGATGACCCCGACCGACCTGGACCCTCTGGTGTCCAAGCCCCTGCAGAACCTGGTTCAGGACCCTCTGTGCCAACCACCACCCCCATTCCTGCCACATCCCAGGAGACACCGAGGAGCCCTGCCTGCAGTAAACAACTGAGCCAGTCTGACCAGGAGGGACAAGGATCGCCGGGCACCCAGGAGGAGGCAGACAACACCGCCACTGCCATCCCTCAGGGGTCCTGTAGACCTGATGTGCCCACAACGGCAGGCCAGGCTCGTCTGGACAGGGGTGGTTGGAGTGGAGGCAGGCGGAGGCGAGAACCTGACCAGCCAGCTGAAGGGACCGGTATGTAGGCCTGGGCCACAATTCCATTCCGTTCGTGGAAATTGCGATAATTTGGCATTTTCGCATTCCGCGGAAAGCGCGAAAATGTCAAGATTTCCGCAATCCGCAGCTTAGCGATAATTTGTTTCTTGCTCGCGCTGTAAAAAAATACATTCTCGTGTGCGCGCGATCGCCTTACCTGAATCCCCGCGTTCGCTGACAAGTTTTCCCGACCCGGTCGCGTTCTCCACGAGATATTGGATTGCTGGTAGCTATTTTGCGCTGTCTCGCAACAGATTGCGCTCGCAATATTGTCACTTGTCGCGAGATCACATCATTTGTCGCGCGATCACGTCATTCTTCTCGTGATCATGCACCGCGCGAGTATGAGAAGATTGAGATCTCGAACACGTCATTCTCCACCGCAAACGAGAGCGTGAGGACGCGGGCACGTCTAATCGAACGCGAAAAGGAGAAAGAGACCCCGAACACATCATATCCAACGCGACAGGGAGCGAGAGAACGCGATCAAGTCATTTTCGACACGCCATCGACAACCGGCGGAAGTAATGTGAAGCTCGAGAACTCGAACATGTAAAATTTTCAATTTGGAGAAGAATATCAGATCTAGCTGCATGAAACCTTCTGCAAATGATGATTTTGGATGAAAACAACTCCTCAGATTGACATTTGGCTGTCCTTTTTTGTTCAAGGAGTCCTTTTTTAAAAAGGTGGGGAGAGGGAGGAAGTGACACAGAATCTCCAACTTCCTGTTCCTGTCCAGCGGGCTCCTCCCAGTGCTTTGTCCATGTCCTGCTCATTCTGCCTTTGGATTTTGAGCTGGAAAGATCACTCTTTTAGTCTGCTGCATCATTGCAATTGGATTTGAGGAGTTTTTCATTTGGATATTTTACAAGTAAGTGGTTGTTGTGTCTGTTTGATTGTGGGCATTGCAGTTGTTGTAACTACAATTTATTTTTGGTAACTATCATCATTCCTTTTTTTTTAAATGTTGTGGGTAGTAGTGGTCAGTAGTAGGCCCGAGCTAGTCATGGGCATGGCCTCATGGGTGTGTGCATGATGAAGCAACTGTTCCTTTGGTGTTTTTCGAATGTACTTCATTTTCAAGCATCATTTAGGGCATGGATGGCATTGGATTGAGTTGGGGAAGTGGGGGGTGGGCTTTCGGATGTTGGGCCTGGCCATGTGGATGGTGGCCATTTTGAAGCATAGGCCTGCAAGCTTGCCTGGCCTTGTCTGCTAACAGCCCTGCTTTCATCCACTAGGATCAGAGCAGGTTGCCACAGCTTTATTAATCAAGTGTTTTCTGTGTGGTCTGTTGAATTTAGACATCATTTAGGGCATGGATGGCATTGGATTGAGTTGGGGAAGTGTGTTTTTTTGGGGTGGTCTTTCTGATGTTGTTGGGCCTGGCCATGTGGCTGGTGGCCATTTTGAAGCCTAGGCCTGCAAGCTTGCCTGGCCTTGTCTGTCAACAGGCCTGCTTTTTCATCCACTAGGATCAGAGCAGGTAGCCACAGTTTTATTAATCAAGTGTTTTCTGTGTGGTCTGTTGAATTTAGACATCATTTAGGGCATGGATGGCATTGGATTGAGGTGGGGAAGTGTGTTTTTTTGGGGTGGCCTTTCTGATGTTGTTGGGCCTGGCCATGTAGCTGGTGGCCATTTTGAAGCCTAGGCCTGCAAGCTTGCCTGACCTTGTCTTCCAACAGGCTGCTTTTTCATCCACTAGGATCAGAGCAGGTAGGCACAGCTTTATTAATCCAGTGTTTCTGTGTGGTCTGTTGAATTTAGACATCATTTAGGGCATGGATGGCATTGGATTGAGTTGGGGAAGTGTGTTTTTTTGGGGTGGCCTTTCTGATGTTGGTTGTCTTAAAGACATGCTTTTTTTGTATGTGTCTGGTGTGTTGGTGTGCAATGCATGCACCCTGCAGCCCTTTTTGGGGCCTGTGAATGTTCGTATTTCCATTTTGTTGCATTAAAAAGGCAGAGTAGTGTGCTTTAGCAAATTAGCATGCATCCTCTACCTGGCTTTTATAGGCCTTTTGTCAGCTCCTGGTGTTTCCCAGGCTCCCTGCTTGTTTGTGATTTGTGAGTGTCCATGTGGGTGGTGGCCTTTTCTTGTGTTTGGACTGGGAGTTATTAGTGTCCTGCTTTTGCCATAGGCCTGCATGGTTTTCCTATTGGCTATTTGGCTTACTGCTTCCATCCATCCACCCCCTTTGCCAGCAGCAGCTCCATGGATGCTGAGATGCTCAAATAATTTATTGGCAAATAGGGTCTACCCCACTTCCATTACATTTTTATTTTGGTGGTTATTATTAACTTTCCTATCCTTCTTGAGAGAGTAGTGTGTGACTGTACACAGTAGTATAACATAGTCCTTGTTAAAAAATAAAGTCATAAATGGCTAGACTATATCTTTTGTTTGCACTAGTACAGTACTAAGTAACCGAACCACAACAACAAATGCAACATTTCACTGATGTTCTTCTCCTGGCTTATTTGCATTTAGAAGGCAGTGACAGAAAGTTCTCCTCCCCAGTTTGGGACTTCTTTTCTGTTAGCGCCAAGGAGGAGAACGTTGCTATATGCTCAATTTGTCGGCAAGGTGTTCAGCGTGGTAAGCTTGGTACAAACTATGGTACCGGAGGACAAGCAAGTCATCTCAGAATACACCACACTATCGTGTGGGAGGATCACCTACTTAAGTTAAAAGAAAGTAGAAAAACTCAACCCATTGAAGTTGGTCAGGATGAATCAGGGAGCGATATTATTGCGGTGGAAGGTGAAGAAGAGGGAGGCATTTCTAGCCCTGTCCCCAGTAGTGCAGTGGTAATGCCCACATCCTCCTCAGTAACATCAGAGTGGCACCGCAGTAAGAGCCATACTCTGAGTCAGGCTGAGAGTGAGACACCAAGGCGACCGAGTACCGCAATGAGACAATCTGTGTCGTTGAGCCTTAGTGGGTTAATGAGAACAGCACCACAAAGGAAAGTAATCCAGCCTAGCATGTTTAGGTTGGAGGGGCAGTTCCAACGCAACCACCCAATGGCACGATTGTACAATGCGAAGCTGGCTAAAATGTTAGCGCTGGACCTTCTTCCTTTTTCATTTGTGGAAGGGGTGGGTTTCCTTGAATTTGTGTCTGCCATCTGCCCTAAATGGAAGGTTCCCTGCCGGTCCTATTTCGCAAGAATTGCTGTTCCGGCACTACGTCATGATGTGCTGGAATTGGTTGGACAAGCTTTGCAGCAGAGTGCTGTTCACAATATCCACCTGACAACAGACATGTGGACCAGTTGCCAAGCCACAGATTACATGTGCATCACTGCACACTGGATCTCTTTTGTGGGGGTTAGAGATAAGCTATCTGCACGAGGTGCTGTTGACACAGCTGCGATTTTTGAAGGTACTCGGAAACATGCAACTGTAGCCATGTTCGCCATGTAGAAATCTCATACGGCTGAAAACATTTTACATTTGGATATTTTACAAGTAAGTGGTTGTTGTGTCTGTTTGATTGTGGGCATTGCAGTTGTTGTAACTACAATTTATTTTTGGTAACTATCATCATTCCTTTTTTTTTAAATGTTGTGGGTAGTAGTGGTCAGTAGTAGGCCCGAGCTAGTCATGGGCATGGCCTCATGGGTGTGTGCATGATGAAGCAACTGTTCCTTTGGTGTTTTTCGAATGTACTTCATTTTCAAGCATCATTTAGGGCATGGATGGCATTGGATTGAGTTGGGGAAGTGGGGGGTGGGCTTTCTGATGTTGGGCCTGGCCATGTGGATGGTGGCCATTTTGAAGCCTAGGCCTGCAAGCTTGCCTGGCCTTGTCTGCTAACAGCCCTGCTTTCATCCACTAGGATCAGAGCAGGTAGCCACAGCTTTATTAATCAAGTGTTTTCTGTGTGGTCTGTTGAATTTAGACATCATTTAGGGCATGGATGGCATTGGATTGAGTTGGGGAAGTGTGTTTTTTTGGGGTGGTCTTTCTGATGTTGTTGGGCCTGGCCATGTGGCTGGTGGCCATTTTGAAGACTAGGCCTGCAAGCTTGCCTGGCCTTGTCTGTCAACAGGCCTGCTTTTTCATCCACTAGGATCAGAGCAGGTAGCCACAGTTTTATTAATCAAGTGTTTTCTGTGTGGTCTGTTGAATTTAGACATCATTTAGGGCATGGATGGCATTGGATTGAGTTGGGGAAGTGTGTTTTTTTGGGGTGGCCTTTCTGATGTTGGTTGTCTTAAAGACATGCTTTTTTTGTATGTGTCTGGTGTGTTGCTGTGCAATGCATGCACCCTGCAGCCCTTTTTGGGGCCTGTGAATGTTCGTATTTCCATTTTGTTGCATTAAAAAGGCAGAGCAGTGTGCTTTAGCAAATTAGCATGCATCCTCTACCTGCCTTTTTTAGGCCTTTTGTCAGCTCCTGGTGTTTCCCAGGCTCCCTGCTTGTTTGTGATTTGTGAGTGTGCATGTGGGTGGTGGCCTTTTCTTGTGTTTGGACTGGGAGTTATTAGTGTCCTGCTTTTGCCATGGGCCTGCATGGTTTTCCTATTGGCTATTTGGCTTACTGCTTCCATCCATCCACCCCCTTTGCCAGCAGCAGCTCCATGGATGCTGAGATGCTCAAATAATTTATTGGCAAATAGGGTCTACCCCACTTCCATTACATTTTTATTTTGGTGGTTATTATTAACTTTCCTATCCTTCTTGAGAGAGTAGTGTGTGACTGTACACAGTAGTATAACATAGCCCTTGTTAAAAAATAAAGTCATAAATGGCTAGACTATATCTTTTGTTTGCACTAGCACAGTACTAAGTAACCGAACCACAACAACAAATGCAACATTTCACTGATGTTCTTCTCCTGGCTTATTTGCATTTAGGTGCACAAAAGACAGAGGAGGAGGAGTCATCAGCATCATCCGGCTACCCGTTGTACTGCCAGCCAGACAGAAGTCCTGCTGCGCATCACATCCACGTGTGACCAGAACTTGTTGTGCATCTGCATCCTGCCTGACATCTGAAGAAGATGGTCCCAAAGAAAGGTACCAGGTCCAGTACCAAGAAATTTGCCGGTGAGAAGAAGGAACAGAAAAAGGAAGTGCCATTAACCACGACTGGTGGTGTGCCGGCCAATGTTTTCTATGGCACCAAACAAGTTACGCCTGCAGCAGCGTTGTCCGGGAACCAAGCTGGGAGCAGCACAGCGGTCCAACCCCACCAACCTAGGCCCAAGGGCTTTAGTGTCGCAGAGGTAGCCAGTCTACTAACGAACAGCGATGTTGAAGAAATGTCATTACCGCAAAGTAGTACACAATCAAGTTCAACGCAGGCGCAAACTCAGCAGATAAGTGTGCAGCCGCAACAAGAACAGCAGCAGCCGCAACAAGAACAGCAGCAGCCGCAACAAGAACAGCAGCAGCCGCATCAAGAACAGCAGCGGCCGCAACAAGAACAGCAGCGGCCGCAACAAGAACAGCAGCGGCTGCAACAAGAACAGCAGCAGCCACAACAAGAACAGCAGCGGCCGCAACAGCCCACCATAGTAGTTGTTGCTCCTGATGTAGGGGCAATTCAGGAAATCGAGCTTCCTGCAGACAAAGTGGAGCAAAGTCAAGCCACTGTTTCAGAAGATCTATTGTCTTCCAGACCACCAGCAAGGAAAAGGAGGCTTAGTCCATCATCTTCTTCTTCAAGCCCCGCTTCTGATGATCGTGATGCCACTTGGCATCCACCAGCTCAGTCTGAGAGTGATATACGCCACAAGACAATGCTTCTGAAAAGGAAGGTCCCAGAAAAACTTAGAGTTATGGAGGTAGATGTCGAAGAGGGGGGGTGATGATGTTGATGAAGACGAGCCAGTCATCACGCACATTACTCCCACCCCAAAGGGATTGGAGACCAACATTCTCACCCTATCCAGAAAGGCTGCTACTGAGCGGGATGTAGCACAGATATCACCAACACAGGTTACACCACCACTACCTCCAGCTGCCATATTTTCCAAGGCCCGGCAGGGACCTACATCCAGATCAACCATCTCAGTAGGTAGTGGTAGTAAAAGTCACAGTCTAGGTGCACAGGGTCACATTTCAAGCACACTCTCCAGTTCATCTGGTATTGAAAGTGGCACATCCAGCAGTGACAGAAAGTTCTCCTCCCCAGTTTGGGACTTCTTTTCTGTTAGCGCCAAGGAGAAGAACGTTGCTATATGCTCAATTTGTCGGCAAGGTGTTCGGCGTGGTAAGCTTGGTACAAACTATGGTACCGGAGGACAAGCAAGTCATCTCAGAATACACCACACTATCGTGTGGGAGGATCACCTACTTAAGTTAAAAGAAAGTAGAAAAACTCAACCCATTGAAGTTGGTCAGGATAAATCAGGGAGCGATATTATTGCGGTGGAAGGTGAAGAAGAGGGAGGCATTTCTAGCCCTGTCCCCAGTAGTGCAGTGGTAATGCCCACATCCTCCTCAGTAACATCAGAGTGGCACCGCAGTAAGAGCCATACTCTGAGTCAGGCTGAGAGTGAGACACCAAGGCGACCGAGTACCGCAATGAGACAATCAGTGTCGTTGAGCCTTAGTGGGTTAATGAGAACAGCACCACAAAGGAAAGTAATCCAGCCTAGCATGTTTAGGTTGGAGGGGCAGTTCCAACGCAACCACCCAATGGCACGATTGTACAATGCGAAGCTGGCTAAAATGTTAGCGCTGGACCTTCTTCCTTTTTCATTTGTGGAAGGGGTGGGTTTCCTTGAATTTGTGTCTGCCATCTGCCCTAAATGGAAGGTTCCCAGCCGGTCCTATTTCGCAAGAATTGCTGTTCCGGCACTACGTCATGATGTGCTGGAATTGGTTGGACAAGCTTTGCAGCAGAGTGCTGTTCACAATATCCACCTGACAACAGACATGTGGACCAGTTGCCAAGCCACAGATTACATGTGCATCACTGCACACTGGATCTCTTTTGTGGGGGTTAGAGATAAGCTATCTGCACGAGGTGCTGTTGACACAGCTGCGATTTTTGAAGGTACTCGGAAACATGCAACTGTAGCCATGTTCGCCATGTAGAAATCTCATACGGCTGAAAACATTTTACAGGAGTTTCTCAGCAAGGTTTTGGAATGGCTGCGGCCAAGAGGGCTTGGTATTGGTTTTGTTGCCACAGACAATGGCAGTAATGTACTTAACGCCATGGAACTTGGTTCCTATTTCAGGGTTCCGTGTTTGGCGCACTGCATAAACATTATAGTTCAAGACTTTCTGAAAAAAGAACCCATAGTCAGCAATTTACTGGCCATCTGCCGAAGAATATGCACTCATTTCAACCATTCTTTTAAAGCGCGGAAGCAGCTGAGGATCATCCAACGTGAACATAGGATGCCAGTCAAGGCACTCATCCTGGAGGTGGCAACACGTTGGAACTCAGCGTATTACATGCTTGATCGTCTGTATGAGCAGTACAGGTCACTCCATGAATATGTCTGGAACAGAAGAGGGGATGCTACTGTTAAAGGCATGAACTTTGACATGGAGCAATGGAGCCTAATTAAATGCCTGACTGAGATGCTTTGTCCTTTTGAGGTCTTCACACGTGAAGTCAGCAAGGAGAACTGTACAATGGGCCAAGCTATCCCATTATTGCAAATGCTAGAGCATTAGCTGAATAATGTGTCTGAATCATACAAAGGTGTAGAGGACAAAAGGCAAGCCCTTGACTTGGTGGAGAGCTTATCCCATCGCTTAGCTGAAAATATAAGGATACAAAATAAAATTTTGTCACAAGAACATTACATTTGTGCCACAATTCTGGATCCACGTGCAAAATTTGGATTGAAGACATTCTTTGCTTTTTCCGAGATTGATGTTGCCCGCTACAAAACTTGTCTAGCTGAAGCAGCCAGTAAGTTGGAAAAAGAACGGCTGCTAATTAAAAGCCCGCAAGATCAACCCACAAGAAGTACTGCAGCAGGCCATGCAGGATCAAGTGCAACTTCGTCGGCTGAGGGCAGTGCGTTTGGATCACAACACTCACCATCACTATCGACCACAGAAACAGTAACTGGATCATTAGGCCGAGTACAATCGTTACACGATTGGTATGTAAAGTTAGGCATTAATAAGCACAGTGTTGATGCACAGAGAAATGAGCACGAAAGCTTACCAGCAGCAACCCTGAACATTGAACAGATGGTCCAGGCCTATCTGGACGACCCAACAGAGGTGTACATTGATCAAAACCCATTGCAGTATTGGTATAGGGAAAGGTCTGAATGGCCACAGCTCAGCAGGCTGGCGATAAGCTATCTGGCTTGCCCTGTCACAAGTGTCTCTTCCGAACGTGTTTTCAGTGCTGCTGGTTCCATTGTAACATTGAGAAGGACCAGTCTCTCGCCCAAAAATGTGGAGAGGTTAACAATGATCAAAATGAATCAGCACTTCATACCACCGAATTACACAATACATGAAGCAATGGAGGAAGATGAGGACAGCGGCTCAGGTGACGGAAGTAATGTGTCACATGATGATTACCTACTATTGGCTGACCCACCAGAGTTTGAGGACGAGCTATACTTCCCTGACAATTAGGCTTGCACTTACTGTCTTCCTCCCTTTTTTCCCACCGTTATTTGTGTGTCTGTCGCTCCGGTTACAAACTTGTGAATCACAACAAATCCATTACCACCGTCTTCTACTCTTCTTATTTAATATACAATTTTCAGGTGTCTGCAACTTGACAGTACAATCCTCCGAATTCAGCTCCTCCGCTCCATCATACTGAATCTCCCGCCCAAATCCATTGCCCTCATGAATGATGATTGGATGATGGTAAAATACTACAAGAAAAAAATCAAACTTTCCTAGTCCTGCCAAAAGAAGTGGAGCATGAATCAGATGACTACTATAGCTATCCTCCTTTCAGAGCTGAGAGAGACTGGCCATTAACTGAAAATAAGATGGAACAGGTAATGATTGATGCCATGCATTGGACGCAGAGTCGCAGAATGAATGATTTTGTTGTGTTTGTTGTGAATGAATTTATGTAATTGTGCACTGCCACTAATCAACTTTCTACAGAACACACTAAACTTAACTCAAGGTGAATTCAATTTTCCCCTTCTTGCAAATAAGAAATTTGTAATTCTCCTGCAGCTTGGTGATACATTGCTTTTAATTCAATACAGGAAGGGGACTCACTCTATCTGTGCAATGAGTATGATTGACACAACAGCACCGTCCATCATGATGATGGCGAAATAAGCGGCCCGTTAACTTAAGATGAGAAGGAACAGGTAATGACAATTAATGGCATGCATTGGACACCTGACTCTGAGCGATTGGTCTCTGTGTTTTCGTTGTTTGTTTGTTGTGCACAAAGTGAAGTCAAAGTGTACTAGTAATCTATCTTTCTGTACACACTAAAGACTGACTCAAGTCAATAATATTTCTACTCTTGTTGTGTAATAACAATTTTACTTCTACTGCAGGCCGATCTTCACAGTCAGTAAAAGTATCGGAGATGATGATGAAGTCAGGAGGATGTTTCATGAGTGGCATAAACTTAAAAGGCTAAAGGTAAACACGTCAACAACAACCACAGCAGACCCAAAATGTCTGTAGAAGTGGAATAGAGTGTAGCGGTGGGATGACTGCGGTGCATTGATTTACTAACTTAAACTGTAAAATGCTATGTTTGGAATGGATAATGTGCTTTGCCTATGTCCAACTCTTTAAAAAAAAAAAAAAAAAGTAATCTAAAGTCTTAACGTAGGATGTGCTACTGCTAAGCACTGTGGGCCTGCTCTCTCCTGTTATTGTTGAAGGTCAATGCTGGAAACAGACTAGAGTAGAGATGATGCATACATGCCACCTCGGAAAGTGTTCTTGTTGCACTACACCATAACTGGTGCGTTTCTCAATATCCCCTTTGGTTTTCCATCTACAATTACAGGCCGGGCCTTGCCCTATACTTTGGAAAACATTACAATGCACACCTATCTTACCAATAAATCGAAAAAAAAATTCCAGCCGGGCAGTGGCTAGTGGCGAGGCGACACACCCAAGATTGATGGACGAGAGGAGGACCAAGAGGAATGCCGAGATGCAAATCCAGTCCACATGTTTTACCAGGATAACACAGTAACAGTATCTACTTTTATCTTCTTTTAAATAATTTGATTAAAATTTTGTATACAATCGTTACAACAGTGTGTTCTTGGAGTTGTTATTATCATCATTAGGTCTGCTCTCTGTTTACGATTCTTCCCTACCAATATTTAAAATTTCTATTTGCTATCTGTAAAAGTATTAAGGCCGGAACAACAGAATAAGAACTAGAAGTGTATGTAATCCGGGTCTCATCATCATGCATGCATTTCCTTTTTCTCCCTTAACATATGGATATGGTAGTCTTCAATGATTGTCGTTTGTTTGTCCATGCATTCTGTTTTTCTATGTCAAACCTTTCCCAAAAAACCCCTTCCCATCCATTCAACAAACCCTAACCCTCTTCCCCCAGGCTGTGTGACTTATTGTCGAGGTGTGACTAAATTAAATGTTCACCAATACTTAATCACACACTTGCTGGGGTGGATGTGGCGAAAGCAACAGTACTTCAATTTCAAGGCAGAGCGATGATCTTCTTCTGCTTGCCCACCCATGAGTAGGATATTTTAGAGGTTATTTTATTTACCTCAGCATTAATTGCCGGCATTGATTGGATTTGTTTGTTTTCATTCCTCACATACAGCACTACCTGTTAGGCTGTAGGCCTAGTCAAGTGACTCTACACAACTGTAGTTTGTAACTCTGTCTAGTAGGCTATCCCAACCACCATTATGTTTTGTTGTACAATATTTTAGCATATTATTGTTGCTCGGTAAGTTCTGTACTGTACTTCATTCTACTACTCCTCTAACAGTCTCTCAAAGGCGATTGACTGTCTCCTTTTCTTTTTTTGCAAATGCTGCCTCCCTGCCAGTGTCTACTACTACTACTATACTACCACCACCACCACCCCAATCATGGCATGTTAGAAAAAGGAAACCATCTTCACCATTGCTGTGCCAAAGTTAAACATAAACATCAAGCACAGGTAAGAGAGAAGTTTGGGGGAGGTAGAATTAATAATGGACATGTTGTCAATGATTTCAATTTCACACACCAGTCCAGATAAAGAATGCATAAACTAGAGGACAGACTGAAAGTACTAGAAGGACAAGTCAATCAGTGAGGTGTGTCGAATCTATTTGTTTGTGTCTTACACAGTCAGCCAATTATTTAAATCAAACACAGGCTGTGGGCGGCCCTGCACCAGCAAGGAAACAGTGTGATGTAAAACAGTTACCCCACCTACAAAACATTAACAACATTGCAGGTAACATAGAAAATATATATTTAATTTACCCTAACAAAAATAAACTAAACCCACAAAAGCTGACCCACCCCCCTCCCTAACCCCAACCAATGTCCATAGGAAAGTCCTGGAGAAAAAGTCTGTAAAGCAAAAACCCAAACCCAACGCCCAAACCAGTTCCCACCCACCCAAACAAGAATTAAAAAAGGGGCAGAACTTTATGACAGGGACTAAACTGTGGGGCAGGACTCAAGGAGGACACGCATCTGCTCCTCTAAACGGGCGACGCGGTGTGTGAGGGCGCGGCAGTTGCAGCCACAGTGGGGGGGCACGAGAGATGGCTCTACGGTGGCGGCGGGCAGCCGCCAGACAGTGGCGCCGTACCGCTGGAGGGCGGTGGCTGGGGCCCGGGGCACTGGAGGAGGTTTCAATTGCTGCCGCAGTCTCTTCCTCCTCCTCTGCTAGGACCACCAGCCGCCGGTATTCCCGCTGGATTGCCTCCAGCTTCCGGCGCCGTGCCTTGGCGGCCAACTCCTTCCGGTTGAGTTTAGGAGTAGCTGTGTATCAAAAAGAAAAAAACAAGACAATTGTAAAATATACTCTTAGAAAAACAGTAAGACAAGTTAATTATTTACACACATAGTGGCATGGTAGAGTAGCACTATAAAGCACAGTAGTGCATAACATTTTAAATCTCGCCCGTCCTTCTTCCTTCCACCCGTCTTTCCCTTTTTAGTTGAACAGTGCACCAGGTGCTCTTCTCCATAAAACTTTCAAAGCGGAGTTGAAATCAGATAGATGAGGTCATTGGCTACTCAATACTCCCGCTCCTATGCCAATTAAAGGGATTCTAGTCTTCTAGTTCACTCTTCAAACATTCCCAACAACTCATACTTACTTACGACTTCGGATGGCGGGCGGACAAACATCCCCACGCTAAAAAGGTTGGGGGTCCTGTGGGGACAATTAATTAGGATGATGCGCCCGGCACAGTGGCAGGCGCATCCTGTTTTTTTACATTCTGGTTGGCGGTGCCGAAAGCAATGCTAAAAATACACGTTGTGCTGCTCTTCCAAGCACAACATGACGGGCCCCGCACGGAGCCTGTCACGTTTTGCTTTGAAAGGCAGGGGGGTACCATAGCATAGGTAGGTAGTACCCTCCATGGGGGCCCCCAAGCATACTGTGCAATGTCTGCATGCCTTTCTGTGGCGGACAGCAATGCCGCCACGCAAAGGCATTCCAAAATGCAGATTATATGGCAGGCGGTGTGTTCAGAGAGACACCACCGCCATATTGAACCCTTTTCCGCCTGGTCGACATGTGGGGGTCTGACTCTTTTCTACAGGGATGGCGGGAGGTTTGCCCCTGCGGTGTTGGCGGGGCCCTAAGTCTCAACAGTACAGTATACATATACACACAGTACACCCTTGCAGTGAGTGTACTGTCAAGTTCAACAATAGTGAAGGATTATGAATCTAACTTACCACCGCCCGCCACTGGTGCTGCCACTCCCCCTACCGCTCCGTTGGTATCTGCTGCAACTGCCGCATCTTCTCCCTCCGCGTCGCCTTCGCTGGCCCCGGCAATGGTGGTCGGTAGTGCGCCTAGAAAACATTACTCATTTATTAGGCGTTATATACACCTCCCCCCTATTGATCAGTAGCAAGGTTGAAAAATGAGTTAATACTAACATACATCACTAGTACAAATCAGGTAGTAGTAGAGTAGACACTAATAGGTATATGTGGTCATTCTAGCCTTTGCTTAGTTAGCCTGAGCCATGAAACCATTTTACCTTTGTCTGTTTTATTTTTGCACATGTGACGTTACCTTGCAGCTTTTTGTATAAGACACCTTTGAGCCCACATGACCTGCCTCACACTGCTACTGTCTACGCGCTGAGTACAAGCGGTCAACAAAAACATTAACAAGCCACTTTTTTATGAAGTACTGGTGTACTGCTAGGCCATATTGCTTATCCATAAATGCTACACTTTTTGGCACAGCTGAGAAATGCTTGCAAGTTGCAATATACTAACGCGCACCATTTCATTTTTCGCATTACAGACGGAAGATTCCCTTCTACGAACCAGAGCTTTGCAGAGCTTCTGAATGATGCACCAACTACCAGTACTAGGTTCTTCTAAGGTGAGGGGTCCCTTCACTCACATCTTCATTTATACATTTATATAAACTAAATTCCTAGGGGATGGTGGTGCTGCCTTCCACCACTGTTCAGTTATCATGATTTAATTCCCAACTGTAAGTAAGTGTAACAATGTTTATTGTTTTAATGTTATTGATTTTCCGGTTGGTGCTGCATTTTATAATAGAACAATGTACAGAGCTTCTCAATTCAAAATAAACATTTTGAACGTACATAGACTTGGTGGTATTTGGTGTGGAGTAACTTACATGAGAGAGCAAATTAAAGTAAGGGTGTGCATGTGCATTGCTTCCACGACTGAGAGGTTGGGTGTGTTATGTTCTGGGTTGTGTACTTGTTGGGTATCTTGGGGGAGGGTTCGGAGACCTAATAGTTATGACAAGACAGTACTATAGTCGAGCAGGGGATTGTGGTGGGTTCTGAATTTCTGATTGAGGTGTGTGAGGAAGGTCCAACCTACCATCACCAACATCCTATTTTCTTGTGCAAAGGTCTGTGTATGTGCAAGTTCCCTACAACAGTAGTAGTATGTCCTATAGGCTATCCTATCAAAATAGTAATAAATCTGGTTGGGCTTTTGTTGCTGTGAATTTTCAAAGCCTCAAGATTAACAAAGACTTAAGATCAATAAGACTAGAAGTAGTACAAGAGGACAACCCAAAGGATTGGACTCAATGGCTAGAGCTACTGTTGAATATGAGTTTTATATTACAACCTTTCACATAAAGAGTGGCACTGGCCAACTGGGGAAGCTTAGCTACTACAGTACAGACAGACTGATAGTAGTAGTAGTACTGAGAGTCATCATAGCAGAGGCAGGGATAAGATTTTTGAAACCGTACAGATCGAAGGATAATTGTTGGTAAAAAAATAGCATTTGGAAACAAACAATAGTTCATGAAAAATATGGTGCAGTAAAAGTTATGGAATAAGAAATATTATTAAAAACAAGAAGACTTACTGGGGCCAGCAGAGGAGCCCTCATTGGTGTCCTCCTGGTGGTGCTGTTCGGACTGTTGTCCCGCCGACTCCCCACTCCCTGTCTGTCTGCCCCTGGGTGCTGATGAACAGGAAAGATATAAGAAAGAGACAAACATTGATGGATGGTGTCAAACAAATACAATATTTTTCAACAACGGTCAAAAAACACTTATGTAAACAACAATTGCAATAACTAAATTGACCGATCTCATCTGGTCAACAAGTAGTATCGGGGGATTCGCGGATCGACTACTTAAATTACTATTTATCAACAGTAATCCAGTCTTCCATTCTGATTCCAGAAAACTAAGTTACAAGCAACTAAGCCTAAGTACGACGTACCACCCAACCTAGCCCACCTATTCCAGGCATGCCAATTGTACATTAAGTATGCATTTCCACTTCTTTTATTCCTCAACAATGCATATGGTCAAATGGAGGATACATGACTGCATTTTTTGTATACACCAAATTTTGGGTTGATTGATTGATGCTGATGTTCTGCTAGTGCTAATGCTAAGCCAATTACCACCACTCATTAAACAAACTAGAAAAGGTTCTAATAAAGTCTGCCGTACTAGCAGCACGTCACGTAACTGAGGGGACATCACGCATACCACTAACAAATCGGAAACTCATACAAAGTACCTAAACCTAAGTATCAATCCGCCCCTATCTCTTAGTGACAGGACAAAGTAAGGAGTGGACTAGAGTCACTGTAGCATCACGTAACTTAATTTATCTAAAAAAAACTCGTACAGAAGGAATCACGCTAAGCGAGCGCACACGCAAAGTTGCAAACAAGTAAGATTAATAGTAGCGCAGAAGAGCACCTGTGTCATAATCACAGAAAACTTTTAAACGTAATTAACCTGGAATGTAAGCAGCAACATTCTAGCTGGTTGGAAGAAAAAAAAGATATTCGCAATATATAACACAGAGCAGAAGAACAGACACAAAGTAGTAATAATTAAATAGTTACTCACCAAGCCCCGGGACCTCCACTCCTAGCAGGTCCAGCAGGTCCTGCTCACGGTCCAGGATGTTGGACCACCGGTGCGTCAGCTGCGCCTGGGTGCGCCGGACCCCAGAGAAGCGCGACACTGCCCGGCGCACCTTCCCCCGCCGCTGCCGACGCTCCCGGAGGCCGAACCCGGACTCAGGCCTGCCACCTGCTGCCAGGGTTGACGGGAGGTGGCGCTGCACAAAGAAAATCAGTGCAGCCAACTCCACCTCCCCAAATAAGGCCCGTGCCTGCACCCCTTGTGGGTGCCGCCTTCCGCAAGGAAGGCGTTAGCGGCTCTGGCTGCGAAGGCGACCAGCCCTACCCTTAGACATGGTTCTGGGGTAAGAAAAGGTAATACAATTAAAGAAGTAAAGGAAATAAATAATAGCAGCCAATAGAAAGAAATAAAGTAGCTAAAAAACAAAAATATAAAAGCAGGAAAATAGTTTGAGAAATAATAAATAAGAATGATCAAAAAAAGTGGGTTTAAACAAAGGATTGAAAAGATGTAGAGAGGATTCAAAATCAGGCCCCAGAACCATGCAATAGAGTGAAAAACAAGATGGCCGCGCCCTTTGCGACCACGTGCGCAAGTTCGCGCGATATTTTCTCCCCGAGCAAGCAAAAAGCAACGCGATCAAGTAAAAGCGGTCGCGAACAGGAAATATCTACGCGAACAGGAAGTAAGCATCGCAAGAGGGCGGGACAAGTGAAAACAAGATGGCCGCGCCCGTGAGTAACCGCATGGGTAAGTTGACGACCCGCGATCACGCAAAAATTACCGCGAACAGGTGGGAAAAAAACTCCGCGTCTTCGCGATTTTTCCGGCTTGTTTGCGGAGATTTTTAGCATTTTCACGATAATTTGCGAAAGTTAATTTCGCAATTCCGCCCACCCCTACCGGTATGTCACACATACACAACATCATGGATGCATACAGGGGTGACACCAGGGAGTTCAGCCAGGTAGTGATGACCCTCACAGAGATCAAGAACCAGCAGGCTGAGCAACACGCCAGTCAACAAGAACACCAAGGACGGATGGAGGCAAGACTTGTTGAGCTCCTGGCGGTGCAAAGGGACATAAGCCATTCACTCCGTCGGATCGCCGACAACATGGGCAACCCTCCCTGTGCCACCAGGCGAAGACCACCACCAGCCACAGGGAGGGAGGAGGAGGAGGATTTGTCCGACGGAGTGTCCCAAGCATCGTCAAGGCCTGCATCTGAGGGTCCCCCGAGGAAGGTGGGTCGTCCACGGAAAAGATCGTGAGAGGCAGCGGCACATCCACATCTCCCAGGTCACCTGGCCTGGCACCTGGCCTTCATGTGCAACAGCATCACCTCATTGACTGACATTCTCTGCCACATGGACTTGCTGGTCACAGTCTGACCAATGATGCCAAACACTGTGGCCTGGACTCTGATCACTTCAAATGGCAAGGATCCCATCTGCCCCTTTGAACTTTGGATTCTATGGTCCCTGCATTGCACCTTTTTCAGTGCACAAATCACGCCACAGAGCTATAATTAAAAAATTAATACGTGAAATTTTATAATGCAGTCATTTAGCATGAGTCCACAACATACGTGTGGGAATATGTCAATGTATGCCTGAGTGTGGAACTAACTCCAGCCATCCATACACTTGGATCTGAGTCCGGACAAGGACACACATGTGTCTCAATGTATCACCAAATACAGACATGGAGCCCAATACTCAGCCGTGATGGCCTCAAGCTGCTGAGGGGGGGCTTGCAATACTGCTCAGACAGACCAATTTGGAAGAGTATCATGAAGGTGTAGAGGTCATGGGTCATGTTGATGTTCCCGGGGATGGAGTCCCAAGTCGGTTTGGCTTGGTGGGAGAACTATCTCCTGCATGCAGTTTTTATGTGGATGTGATGAATGGTGGCCAGGGCAAGGTGGGCTGCATGGAGTTGGGCCAACTGGGTGTTGGATGACAGTCGTCCAAGGTTTGTTTTGGGTCTGGGGTTGTGGACTGCCTCCTGAGTGTGGTTGAGGAGTCTGAAGGTGATCCTGCAGCAGACAGTGAGCCATTGTAGCTATCTCAGGTGGACGGTGATGTGGCTGGGGATGTTGAAGATGAGGTGTGCGGATGCACCCTGGATGTGGACAAGTTCTCCTGCAGTTTTGCTGTTGTTCTACGTAGAGGCCGGTGCTGTAGTTGAGCCGGCTGGTGTCGTGGACCTGGGGGACTGTCTGTCTTGCCTTGTAGTGGATCTATCTGTGGATAATTTGCAGCATGCGGAGGGTGTTGCAGCATGAGGTACAGATGGTGTTGATTTGCATGGTAATTGTGAGCGATGGGTCCATGATGAACACCAGCTTGCGTGCGTGGCCACTGGGCGCTGGTGCGGTGCCCAGACCAGTGGGACACAAGGAGTTGACCTAGCCGTAAGGGGACAATCCTCAGATGATGACCTCTGTCCTGTCCAAGTCCAGCCTCATGTGGCTGATGCTCAGCCATTCGTCAACGGATCTCATGCCTTCTTGAAGTATGGATCTGGCAATGGCTGGCTCTTTGGTGATTTTGAGGAGCAGCTGGGTGTCAATAGCATACGAGATGATGATGAGGCCGTGTGCGCATGTGATGGTGGAGAGGGGGGTCATGAAGACATTGAAGATCGTCACGCTGAGAGAAGAGCCCAGGGGGATGTGCCACATGACCCCAGTGTACTACATGCTGCAGGGTGGAGGCCGACTCCCTGGGCATTGCTGGTGAGCTACTTTCTGATTTAATCCTGGGCCCTCCTCTGCATACCAGTGTTGGAGATGTGTGAGCTGACAGTGTGTTAGCACATGGTGTACAATGCCGTTGAGAGGTCAAGGGGGGGGCTCACCATTGTTGAGCAGGGCAAAGTTGTCGTTGGTGGTGGCAATGATGACGGTTGCAGTGGTGTGATTACTGTGGAAGATGGTCTGGTGCCGGTTGCCTGGAGCTGGGTGTGTGGAGGAAATTTGTCAGTTGCTTGTTGAGTGTCTTCCTGATGACATTTGCTGGGTAGGGAAGCAGGGTGATGTACCAGGAGATCCTGCGGTACTGCCGTCCATTGTTTAAGAAGGGCCTGGGTCTCTGCATGCCTCCAGCACTCATGGAATGTGGCAAACTCAAAGGAGACATTCATGACGCGCTGGTCATGGGCTTCAAGGATGGGGAATGATGTGGTTGAGATGTTGTGTGGGAAGTGGCCTGATGGAGAGCCAGAGTGGATTGTGCACATGAGCCAGGTGGTGCTGACGGGAGTCCAGAACCTGAGGGGGGTTTGTCCTGCGGATAATAGTGCTGTCTGCCTCTGTGTACCAAGGCTGTTGTGTATGGCCATGAACTAGCAGCGGTACAAAGTTGCAAGGGATGTGATCTGCCTTGCAAGGGTGGGGTGTCTTGGATGGAGATCTGCTGTCAGTTCACTCACAATGCTGATGAGCTCCTTGATGTCGTGTGTTTTGGTGTCTCGGCACTATCTGAAGGATCTCCACTTGTCCTTGCTGATGATATGGTGATGTCTGTGTGTGGTCTTTTCCAGGCCTGTAAGGTAAATGATGGCTCTTTGTGTTGCAAGGTTTGCACAAGAGTCCGGCTAGGTCTGTAGGAGTCCAGTAGGTCTGCCTTAACTGTTGTTGTGCTTCACAGGAAAGTCTGTCAATGTGGCAAGATTGTTGGATCAGTTGCTGATCCAGTGCGTGAGATTTCAGGTGTTGCGGTGGTGTTGTTTTGAGTGTCCCACACAGCTTGTCTGTGGTGACTTACATCAAGCATCTTTGGGGTATCATTAGCGGGGTGTGGGGCAGTGTGTTGCTTGTCGGAGACGTGGATTAAAATGTTGATGGACCAATGACGGATGGTGGTGTGGTTCTCCTCCAGCCAGAAGTTACTGGCCCCCAGCCACATGTAGCCTGTGGAGGTGAGGGCGTGCGTGCAGATGTACGTGTTGATGGCTTAGCGGAATTGTGGATGTAGGCCTGGAGATCTGTAGATGAGTGTTATTCTGAGGGTTGCCAGGGAGTTGCTGCAAACCCGGATTTGTGACTCTGAGGGTGTACTTGTGAATAAATTCCAATTCATCCTCCGGGCTTGTTGGTGCCATCCCTGCGGGTGATCTTGTATCCGTCTGAGATGGCAATGAAGAAGTCTTGTGCTGAGGATGCTTATGTCCAAGTTACTGTCATGAAGGTGATGTGTGAGGCTGTTGTGTTGAGGAGGTAACAGAGTCCAATGGTGTGCTGGTGGACGGAGCGGGTGTGGAGTAGGAGGCACATGACCTGGTTGTTCTGACAGGGTCTGTTAGGCTGGGCAGCGCTGTGTAGGCAGTTGGAGTTGCACACTCAGCATGCGAAGGTGTCATGTGTGCGCTTAGGGGTTGCCTGATAGCAGGCGGATGATTGCCTGGAGGATATTGCTTGGAGGTTGGCTGCAGCATGAGCCTGTTGTGTGACGTGGGTCATGCAAAGACCAGAGGCTCGTGCACTGTGCACGTTGCAGGCGCAGACGGTCCTGCCTTTGGCACGGCGTTGGCGCAACAGTGGCAACGAAAAGCTGCTGGCTGCATTTAGAATGGGTGGAGAGGGAAGGGCTGAGCATTTTGGAGGCGTGTGGGTTGCAGAATCAGGGCACTCGGTGGGGCGGTGCCGCAGGTGAGGCAGCAGCAGGTGGAAGGGGTGAGAAATTAGGCAAAAAGTAGCACACAAAGACAAGGAGGTCAGAAAGGCACAGTGCAACAGGTGTATGTAAAGGAAGGAGTGTCAGGTTACTCATGGGTCACTACGAGAAAATGTATGAACAATCACCAAAAATGACGGCCACAGGGTCAGGCAACAAAAAGACGAGCTGCGCACAGGAGAGACACCATCATCATGCGTTCACGTCCCATTGTGGGGAGCAACCTGCACAAATACATACACAACCAGGGACTTCATACACAATAGATATTATTAGCCATGAAGAACTGCATGCATGTTGCCTAAGTACACATACACATATGCTCAATATTTGACAAGTATGGCATAGATGACGCATGCAAACTGGCAAGAGAGCTGCAGTGACAGAGATGAGGCACTTTGGATTGTGCTGAACTGTCAAGAATTCCTGTCATACAAGGGAAACACGCCCTTATGTAAACAGGAGAGCTGTTACATAACTCAAGGGAAACACGCCCTTATGTAAACAGGAGAGCTGTTACATAACTCAAGGGAAACACGCCCTTATGTAAACAGGAGAGCTGTTACATAACTCAAGGGAAACACGCCCTTATGTAAACAGGAGAGCTGTTACATAACTCAAGGGAAACACGCCCTTATGTAAACAGGAGAGTTGTTACATAACTCAAGGAAAACACGCCCTATAAAGGGAGGAACCGGGAGGTACAAGGCTGTCGGATATTGTGTTTACACCGACGTACCTGCTTCGTGAAGAGTAGTGTTCCGGAGTGGTGCTCCAGTAAGGCAAGAACGGAGGTAGGTCGAGTCGTTACTCCCTGGGCCGTGTCTTGCCCCATCGTCACCTGTGAAGGACCCGGAAGCTCTACCGGTCAACCATTGAGCTTCGCTTTTTGACTCGGCTGAGTCCAAGCGCAGTGGCGCTTTTGCTGGTTGGAGTCGTAACTCCCAGCCCGACCAGAGACACAGGGACTGCCAGCTGTAACGCACACCAGGAGGTGTTTGCCGCGTTACAGACTCGGAAGTCCACAGGATCGATCGAGCGGCTGCTCTCGGTTCAGTCTTCTTGCTTGTGATTGGGGTATCGGTGACGCATCACCAGGAGGTGACTCCGCGTCCCGGTGCAGTCTGAGGAAGAGGTTGAGCGGCTGCTCCCTTTAGGTAGAGACCCCGGCTGGGTGTTTCCCTGACTCCTCGATTCTCCCCAACACTCTTCGTGCCCCTCACAGCCTACCGATTGGCATTGTCGGCCATTTCATTTCTGCCCTCTGTTGGCATACGCCGGGATCGGCGTATATGCAGAGGACGGTTAGGACCATCCGTGCTGTGGGCTGGTAACGTACTTAGCCTGGAGGATTCCAGTGACTATAACTTTTGTTTGTTCTTTGTATTTTATTTGCCTTCATTAAAAGAACTAACCCTTCACAAGTGGTTGCGTCCTCATTGTCGTGTCTGTTAAACGATCCTGAGACGTTCAGGGCGTTACATGAACACCTTTATTCCACATACACACACAAAGGGAAATGCATCCATGTGAACAGACTCACAGGTCAGTTGACAGAACATGTGGGACATACGCTGGACCCCCCCTTCACGACACGGATGATGTAAATCCCAATGAACTGGCACACAAGTTAAGGGGATGAGCCAAACACATCCTGCTGCACACGGAGAGGCTGCAATTCCCCATAGAGCCTGTTGTTGTGATGTCCCACACTATGTCCACCCTTAGCATCCGCAATGTTTCAGAGACAAGGTTTTCACACATTGATGCCTTCATCAGACGCCACACTCCACTACAGATGACTGTCAAGAAGGGTGAATATCATGTCATGGGAGTGATGCTACATGTTATATGCTCCATGGTGAGAAGACATGTATGCATGGTACCACAACATGCACAGAAGCAGGCCCACACATTCCCAACCCGTACCACCACCAAAAAGCATTGCTGCAATCCTTACCCAAACTGACATTTCAACATGTCCATGCATGTAACGCTGATTCAGCACATGTTGCAATTCTCATGAGGAATAGCAGGAGGACGACGATGACATGAGCAGACAACAGGTGCAAAAACCTGGGAATGACAGACACACAAGAAGTCACCTAAAACAATTCTCGCTGCACACATGGACATTTACAAAACATGAACAATGTTGGACACATGTACATTTCTCCACACAGACCCATGTTGGATGCACCAATAGCAGATGCAGTTGAGGGAACACTGACATCAAGCTCATGGGAACACATGACACACACCTGAAATAGTGACAAAGGGGCACGCTGATCGTGACATGTCAGTTGATAGAGTGTCCCTGTCCCTGGCATCAGGAGACAGGTGCGGGTGTTGATGACTGTGCCATTCCACTGCTGCTGTGCATGACACAGTTGGACTACAGACACACATGTGGCAAGTGTCAAGGTGATTTGTGCCACATAGTGTCCCATCACACATGACATGTGTCCACAGGTCATCACACATCAATTGTGCAACTAGATGAGATGACCTGTGCAATATCACTAGCTGACACACCTATGGCCTGCACATGACAGTATGCAATGACAAGTACTTGATGGACACCTTGTGCGACTCGGAGCCCTCCATTCCTGGCATGTGTGCGCCTGTATTACCATTGTAAGCGTGTGACATGCGTA
Organism: Triturus cristatus; assembly: GCF_964204655.1. Taxonomy (NCBI): domain Eukaryota; kingdom Metazoa; phylum Chordata; class Amphibia; order Caudata; family Salamandridae; genus Triturus; species Triturus cristatus. The sequence continues at coordinate 457,642,969 of NC_140590.1, read as the reverse complement.
CCTGTACGTGTGAACTAGTGCGTACCCATACGTGTCAAACGCACTATACCACTAGTGCGTACCCGTATGTGTGGACTAGTGCGTACCCGTATGTGTCAAACGCACTATACTACTAGTGCGTACCCGTACGTGTGAACTAGTGCATATCCGTATGTGTCAAACGCACTATACTACTAGTGCGTACCCGTACGCGTGGACTAGTGCGTACCCGTACATGTCAAATGCACTATACTACTAGTGCTTACCCGTACGTGTGAACTACTGCGTACCCGTACGTGTCAAACGCACTTTAGTACTAGTGCGTTCCCGTACGTGTCAAATGCACTATACCACTAGTGCGTACCCGTACGTGTGGACTAGTGCGTACCCGTACGTGTCAAACACACTATACTACTAGTGCTTATCGTACGTGTCAAACGCACCACACCACTAGTGCGTACCCGTACGTGTGAACTAGTGCGTACCTGCACGTGTCAAACACACTATACTACTAGTGCATACCTGTACGTGTGGACTAGTGCGTACCCATACGTGTCAAACGCACTATACTACTAGTGCCTGCCCATACGTGTCAAACGCACTATTCTACTAGTGTGTACCCATATGTGTGAACTAGTGCGTACCCGTACGTGTCAAACGCACTATACTACTAGTGTGTACCCGTACGTGTGGACTAGTGCGTACCTGTATGTGTCAAACGCACTATACTACTAGTGCGTACCCGTGGACTAGTGCATACCGGTACATGTCAAATGCACTATACTACTAGTGCGTACCCGCACGTGTGAACTAGTGCATACCCATACGTGTCAAACGCACTTTAGTACTAGTGCGTACCCATACGTGTCAAACGCACTATACTACTAGTGCGTACCCGTACGTGTGGACTAGTGCGTACCCATACGTGTCAAATGCGCTTTAGTACTAGTGCGTACCCATACGTATCAAATGCGCTATACTACTAGTGCATACCCGTACGTGTGGACTAGTGCGTACCCGTACGTGTCAAACGCACTATACTACTAGTGCGTACCCGTACATGTCAAACGCACTATACTACTAGTGCGTACCCGTACGTGTGGACTAGTGCGTACCCGTACGTGCCAAACGCACTATACTACTAGTGCATACCCGTACGTGTGAACTAGTGCGTACCCGTACGTGTCAAACGCACTATACTACTAGTGCGTACCCGTACGTGTCAAACGCACTGTACAACTGGTGCCGTAGGGGTACGTGTGAAACGCACCGTACCTGTGTGTGGATTTCAAAATTACATAGGGGACACATAAGGGACAAGTATTAGGCCCTAAATGCATGCTGATTGTCATGGAGACAGAGTTTTCAGTTGAAAAGTGTCGATCATGTGTCCTGGAACAGTCAGTTGGCCACAAAATACAATGTTGCAAAGTGGTTGTTGACTTGACATGATGCTCAAAATTTGAACGATGCGAATGCTGTCATTGGTGTATGTTTAAAGTCATTGGTGTATGTTTAAAGGGATTGGAGTACACGTAGGATGCAAATTAGTCTGACCAATCACTATGTACTCCTCTAAATGAATGCCCCTCAGCAAGACAGATATAAGGCAGTCAGAACCCATGAGAGGGCACTTGCCTGCACAACTTTCCAGTCGACCACACTGCTGCTGTCTCTGCTTCCTCTGGACCATGTCAAGTACTGTGGAGAGGGCCCAGCTATTCACCCAGGAAGAGAATGAGGCCTTGCTGGACTGCCTCCTCCCACAGTACACCAAGCTGTATGGGAGACCAGGGGAGCAGGTGAGTGCTGAGTCCACTACCTTTGCCTATGCACCTGGTGTGTGACTGTGAATATTGTGTCCAGGTGGGACAGACATGCAATGTTGTTTAGAGTGGGTCCCAGAGGGGGGGCATGCTGATGTCTCTCATGCAGAGCATGATGTAGTTCCTGTGTGCACTCCTCACTTGCTTTGTGCTTACTGTGACTTTCACTGCATAGTGCATGACACATTCAGCCTGGCAAATCCTTGGTGGCTTTCTTTCCTATTGTCCTGAGGTGATTCAGTGGTCCCCCCGGTGTGACAGGTGACTGTACCCACAGATGTGTATGAGTTGAGTGGACCTGTGGTGAGAGTGTCCAAATGATGTGTACGACCTCATGGACATTTATGTGTGTGAATGTTCCTTGTCATGTGGATGAGTGTCTATGTGAAGTGTTGCACCACAGCTGCATGGAGGAGGCAACAGATCAACCCATCTGTTGTGACAAGTAAGCCGTGCTGTGTGTCTGACTTGCAGAGCTAGCATGACACCTATGACACCCCACTGGCAAGTGGTACATGTGCAGAGTGAGGGTTGTATCCACTGTTGTCAATGACAGGCGAGTGATCTGTGCTTGGGTGTTTCTGTCTAGTATGCTGATGGTGCGTCAGTGGAGTGGGACATGTGACTGCTTGGCACGTGCTGGCCATCAGCCTGCTGTTGCATGTGATGCACAGTGTGTGGCATGATCAGTGAGTGTGTCGCACCCCTCATGCCAACCTGTTGACTTTCAATGCCATGTAGTGCATTGGGGCTTGCACACAGGCCAATTTCTTATTGTGTATGATGTAATTCCTGTCTCCATCCTATGCGCTGTTCAACATTTCAATGATGTTCAAATGTGTGTCTCTGGGACATGGAGCAGGTGTATTGATGTTGTGTCACTTTGTCATCCTGACAGGTAACTGCCTACGAGAAGGGGGTGATCTGAAAAAACATCGTCAGGGCTGTGAGATCTGAGGGGGGAGCGTAGTCGGCAGCTGCTACAGGTCCGCAAGAGGTGGCAGGACATCCGGTGCTGGACCCGGCGGATCGCCCGGGTCCAGCTGGGGCTCGACAGTCCTCGCCCCCATGGCGGCCGACGACGCCTGACCCCCACATGAGATGTGTCCTGGCGGTGGTCTTCCCTGAGCTCAATAGGCAGTTACAGGAGAGACTGCAGCAAGGAGGGGGTAGGTACATGGCTGTTTGTCGTGTTATGTGTCGCCAGCTTTTGGAAGTGCTCTGTAGCCTGGATACACTCCCAGAGTTTATATGTGCAGTGCATTTTCTGTTCCCCAATGTCACCAGGTGCTCTTTTTCATCACTTCCCCTCCTTGACATGTGTCCCCTGGTGTGTGTGTAATCACATTTGCACATGGTCATCTAGGGTGCCAGTAAATCTAAGTGCACATTGCTTTCTGCATCATGTGGGAGGGTGGTCTGTGACTTGTGTTGGTACCTTGCCTGTGCCATGACCTGTTCACTATGTTGGGGGTCCTTCTTTGTTGTCACTGATGATGATTCTCAACATAGGAATGTGAGCTTTCAACTGAACACCCTTGCAGCATGCATGACCAATGTTGTGGCCTCAAACATGATGTGCATGAGTGGGAGATATGCATAGTGCCATGACGGTTGAACATGGTACAGTCAGCTCATTCCAGGACCACGGAGGAGTGTGCCCACTACAGTCCCCTGAGACACCCTGACCTCCTAATCATGTGTGTCATCCAACACTGTGGGTTCAGCATAGGTCTGCCTCTGTGGCATTGTTCCCTGGCCTAGTTAGTATTTTGCAAATGTGTGCTACATGTGTCCACTGGACAGGGATATACCATTTTGCTTGTGCATACTCACACTGTTCAGTGCCTGTGTGGCTAGTCACAACAATCTGTTGATGGTTGTTTGTCACAAATATGTGTTGCCAGCCCCACGAGGTGATGTTGTGTAAATGAAGCTATTTTTCCAGCACAGTTATTGTAACCCTGAATAAGAGGTGTCATTTCTTGATCTGTATCAATCACATTGACTCAGGTATGGGGTGGGGTGTGTGGGAGAGGCATATATGTGCAACCCTGATTTTTCATGGCCAGGTCTGACTTGTGTGTGAGACTTGGCTGTACAAAGAATCACCGTGCAGTGCCCCTGTGATGCTGGCCAGTGCTTAATGTTCGTGCTTTGCAGCCTGTGTCATTTTTTGGAAAACATGATTCCTGCTCATACATTTTTTGCACCTGTGTGTGGTTCAGATGCAACGCAGTTTTGACTTTGTGTGCTGACATCTGTGTGTTCATTCTGGCTTGCCATGAGGGTGTCCCCACAGTACAGCTCAGCTTTTTTCAACCCAATTGCAGGCCCATTAGCTTATGCATTGTTCTGGGTGTGGACATGTGTGCCACTCCAGATGACAGGCAGTAGGTCATATGTGTAGCCAACTGTGTAATCAGGTGACGGATGGCCATGTGACAACTGACATAATTCAAGTTGTTACTCTAAAAAAATTGTACCTTGGCACTCACAGCACTTGTCAACAGTTCTTCATGGTTTAAATGTGGAAATTTGATGATTTGTGTTAAGAACACTGATGAACCTGCATGAAAAAAGTCTCCCAAGGAAGTGCACACCAAACGACATTTCCACTTTCATGGAACACACTGGCACATTTTCAGAAGCCACTGTTAGAATTAAATGGTGTTGCAGATTCTCAATATACATGTCCCCACAGTGGTCTTGATTTTGTGAGACTCCTTTGTCATTGGTGATACAAACTAACGAGTCTCAAGACATCAAGACCTCCGTGGGCCATGTATATGTACTTTCTGCAACACCATTTATTTCTAACAGTGGCTTCTTAGAAAAGTTGCCAGCTTCTTCAATGACAGTGTAAATGTACTTTTGTGTGCACTGCCTTGTGCGACATATTTCATGCAGGCACATGAGTGTTCTTTTCACGAAATGGCGAATTGGCACATTCAAAACATGTAGATTGTGTCAGGTATTGTGAGTAGGGATGGGCGGTATTTGAGAAAGTGACTTTTGCAAATTATCGGAAAAATGTTAAAAATCTCCGCAAACACGCGGAAATATCGCGAAGATGCGGAAGTTTTTTCCCGCCCGTTCGTGGTATTTTCTGCGTGGTCGCGGCTCGCCAACTTACCCATGCGGTTGCTCGCGGGCACGGCCATCTTATTTTCACTCTTCTCGCGGTGCATGATCGCGAGAAGAAAGACGTGATCGCGCGACCAATGACATTACTGCGGGCGCAAACTGTCGCGAGACAGCGCAAATGGCTACCAACAATCCAACATCTCGTGGAGAACGCGACCGGATCGGGAAAACTTGTTCGCGAATGCGTGGATTCAGGTAAGGCGATCGCGCGCGCGCGAGAATGTATTATTTTACAGCGCGAGCAAGAAACAAATTATCGCTAAGCTGCGGAATGCGGAAATTTGGACATTTTCGCACTCTCCGCGGAACGCGAAAATGTCAAATTATCGCAATTTCCGCGAGCGGAACGGAAATTTAGCCCAGGCCTAATTGTGAGTCCCAAGGTAGCAACATTTTTTCGTTTTTTGTTCCAAAGTACTTACAGGTCTCTGAGTGTGGTGACACCTTGAGTATTGAGGTGTGTTAGCTTACCTTGGGTGCACCACTACTGTTTCTTTCAGGGTAAACAAGAGGTGGCATGACTTCATTGTATTGCTGTGCTCACCGGTTCACAGACACTAGCTTCTCAGTGTATTTCTCTTTCAAGTTGTGGCCTTTTGTTTTCTTTTTTTCCTGGTGTCCAAGTGGCATAGTGGGTCTACCAACTGGGCAGTACAGGGCTTACATATGTGCGGATTAATCTAGCTGTTACTCATGATGCATTGCCTGATATGCACTGTGACCAATTGTTCTTGTGCTCATGTGTCAGATGTATACAGGTGACTGGTGCATTTCGGTTTCTTCTCCTTGCCCACAGCATCATCATCCACAACCGAGGGAGACACCTGCATGGACCTGGAGGAGGGACCCAGCGACAGTGCCACCAGTGCTGTGGAGTCAGAAGGACCCAGTGGCACGGAGGGCGTGGGGAGTCAGTTGGAGGACCTGTCTGGAGGCGAGAGCAGCTATGATGCTGACGGGTCCGAGGCTGACCTCCTTGAGGAGGCGGAGGCTGCAACACCAACTGGCAGCATCCCCACATCTGTCCCCGCCTCCTCCATTACCATCTCCGCCCTCCCAGTTGCTCCCATCTCTTCTGTCTGTGCAGAGGCCCACCATGTCTCCTTCGGCCCAGGCACCGCACCCCCTACCCCTGTCACCCCGGCTGCCCTCAGTGAAGAGTCTGTGGTCATACTGCAGCAGTTGCAGGTTGGGCAGTCATCGGTGCTGAATGTCCTCCATGGACACACTAAACTGCTCACACAGATGGTGTCATTCATGGAGGGCATGTCAGCAACGATGTCTGACCAACACAGGTTTCTGTGGTCCATGGACTCTTCCCTGACAGCAGCAGTTTCTCTCCTGCAGCGCTCCGTCCCCCCCTCTACCACGGACCCATCCACACTGCCCTCTCCCATGCCTGCCCAACGCACACCCAGACAGTCACGGGCACGCACCCCACCAGACACATCCAGCACACCCCCAAGTAAGGCACAGCGCACACCTCCTGGCATGCACACTCAGGGGGATGTAGGCACACCCACAGGGTCTGGGGGCAGACGACATATACGCAGCCACAGTCACAGTCCGCAGTCCTCACAACCCTGTTCCTCCAAGACCACTCCCCTTAGCTCCCCTGCCAAACTCTCACCCAAGGTGATCTATATGGGTGGGCTGGACTTTGCCCCCACTGAGCCACCACCCCACAAGTGGGCGAGGAAGTCGCCAGGCACGGGAGTTGAGTCCCCCACCATGTCCACCCCCTCCCCCAAGAGTGCTGCACTCCATTCCTCACCCACCACACCCTCTGTTGACCCTGGGGAATCCTCAGATGCAGGGGTTCGGATGGAGGCACTGGCACTCGCCTCCACCTTCGGCGCTGCCCCAGCCCCTGTGGTGGAGACATCCCCCCCTGCACCCGCAACACCTACCCTTCCCCCTCCTGTCCCTGCAGTGCCTGGTACTTCCACATGTGATGCCCCCCCCCCGGTCGACAAACCTTGAGGTTCCTTTGTGCAGGCAAGGTAGGCGTGGACACGGTCCCCTACGTCCACCCTTGGACTTGAAAAATGGACTGGCCATTGGCCTTTGTACATAGTCTATTTTTAATTATTTGTTTTTGGTGCTGAATAAAGCCTTTTCTTTTACTTTCAACACTATTGCATTTCAGGTACTTGATGTTGGTGATGAGGCTCCTGGAGTTGGTGTTCTGGTAATGTGTTAGGGTTCTGAGAAATGTTTTTGTAAGATGGTCATGAGGTGGACCATGGTATCTGTGTGCCAACACAATGTCTCTGCAAAGAATCATTGGTAGTGTGTGTTCATTTTGTTTGGAGACATTGTCCCAAGGAGTGTTCCTTCCTCTCTGGCACCTGACATCTTCCTTGCAAACAGTTGCACAATTGTTGTGCTGACCTGTGTCAACATTTCCTTTGTTGGTGAGGGATACAATGGCCATGCCTGCTCACCGATGTCTCCTGCTGAATCGTCTGTGCCATCCTTGCTAGTCACTGTACTTGTGTTTTGGGTATGTAGGAATGCATTCAAGGACAAATTGGCCCTTTTCAGCACTATGCATGTGTGTAATCACGGCCTACCACACAAATGGTACTTGTTATGCAGGGTATTTGGGCACCTGACTCACAATTGTGGGCATTGTAGCTAGTGGAATAGAACCATATTCCTTCCATGAGAGACAACATCTTGGTGGCTGGACCAGCACCTGAACATTCCTATCAGTCCTGGGATGTGCGTGACAGTGTGTGTTCCCTTTGGCTATCTTAGGTTTGTATGCAGTTACATGACTATACAGTCTGTTGGCATGAAATCAGGGTGTGTATTGTGCTGCATCTGCCATGGGTTGGTATGCATGTGTTATATGTCCTCACACCCACATGTGGTGTGTCATGCAGTGTGTGAAAGACATCCATCCTCCTGGGAGTGGGACACTGCTGTCAGTGATGTGTTGTAATAGCACTAAAATCATAGTCCAAAGTTAGGGATGTGTCCATACCACCATGTGGGTGTGGTCATCAGATAATGATGTACACTTCCCCATATCTCTGTCCACTGCTGGGAGTCATCTGCACCCACCCCTCATATCTCTGTCCACTGCTGGGAGTCTTCTGCACCCACCCCTCATATTGCAGGCCACTGTTGGTAGTCATATGCACCCACCCCTCATATGTCTGGACACTGCAGGGAGTCCTCTGCACCCACCCCTCATATTGAAGGCCACTGCTGGTAGTCATATGCACCCACCCCTCATATGTCTGGACACTGCTGGGAGTCCTCTGCACCCACTCCTCATATTGCAGGCCACTGCTGGTAGTCATATGCAGCCACCCCTCATATGTCTGGACACTGCTGGTAGTCATATGCACCCACCCCTCATATGTCTGGACACTGCTGGGAGTCCTCTGCACCCACCCCTCATATTGCAGGCCACTATTGGTAGTCATATGCAGCCAACCCTCATATGTCTGGACACTGCTGGTAGTCATATGCACCCACCCCTCATATGTCTGGACACTGCTGGGAGTCCTCTGCAGCCACCCCTCATATTGCAGGCCACTGCTGGGAGTCATACGCACCCACCCCTCATATGTCTGGACACTGCTGGTAGTCATATGAACCCACCCTTCATATGTCTGGACACTGCTGGGAGTCCTCTGCACTCACCCCTCATATTGCAGGCCGCTGCTGGTAGTCATATGCACCCACCCCTTATATGTCTGGACACTGATGGGAGTCCTCTGCACCCACCCCTCATATTGCAGGCCACTGCTGGTAGTCATATGCACCCACCCCTCATATGTCTGGACACTGCTGGTAGTCATATGCACCCACCCCTCATATGTCTGGACACTGCTGGGAGTCCTCTGCACCCACCCCTCATATTGCAGGCCACTGCTGGTAGTCATATGCAGCCACCCCTCATATGTCTGGACACTGCTGGTAGTCATATGCACCCACCCCTCATATGTCTGGACACTGCTGGGAGTCCTCAGCACCCACCCCTCATATTGCAGGCCACTGCTGGTAGTCATATGCACCCACCCCTCATATATCTGGACACTGCTGGTAGTCATATGCACCCACCCCTCATATGTCTGGACACTGCTGGGAGTCCTCTGCACCCACTGACGCACCCTCTTGGAGCTGTACACTGCTGGCCTGGACCTACACACACACCAATATGAAGGTAACATGCTGGGCCAGTCCTCTAAGCCCACATTCCTGGTGTGTGTGCGCCTCGTATCCCAAATGTACTGGTGCCGTATCGGGGTACATGTGACACGCACCGTACCCACGCATTCATTGCGTGTGTACGGTCCGTATCACAGTTCTACTGTGCCGTAGGGGTACGTGTGGTACGCACCATACCCACGCATTCATTGCGTGTGTACGGTCCGTATCACTGTTCTAATGGTGCTGTAGGGGTACGTGTGACGCACACCATACCCACGCATTCATTGCATGTGTACGGTCCGTATCACAGTTCTACTGTGCCGTAGGGGTACGTGTGGTACGCACCGTACCCACGCATTCATTGCGTGTGTACGGTCCGTATCACTGTTCTAAATCTAAATATAAATATCATCAACATAGGACTATACTTCTGAGTCAATTTCTTGTAAAATTGACATTACTCGGGCAGGAAACAGGCCTGGGAGTCTTCATGGGCTCCTAGTGCTGAGAATGCGGTCAAATTGCACTCTTTTTTGACAGAAAAAGCTTTTGGAAATGTCCAATGAAGTTTTGTAACAATATCATTTATTAGCCCTGTGCTGTGTGAATTTTGTACAGCAAATGTTCGTGTGACTGTTCAACTGTTGATAGTCTAAGACTGTTGGAAATGGCCCTTTTTGCAGGGTTATCACCTAACGTTTTGCTTCTTCCTCCTTTATTTTTCCAGACCCGTGGTTGTTGGCAATGGGACTCTGGGCACTTTACCACTGCTGATCAGTGCTAAAGTGCATATGCTCTCTGTATATATTGTTATTGTAATTGGTTATCCATGATTGACATATTTGTTTTATATGTAAGGTCCCTATTAAAGTGCACTGAGTGTGCCAGTGCTGGTGATTCAAATGCTACTAGTGGGCCTGCAGCACTAATTGCGCCACCCACATGAGTAGCCCTAAAATGGTGTCTCAGGCCTGCCACTGCAGTGCCTGTGTGCAGTTGCTAACTGCCATGCTGACTGGGCAAGTGCACCCACTTGCCAGTTCCTAAACCTTCCCTTTTCTGCATATTAGTCATCCCTATGGTAGACCCAAGGGCAGGGTGCATTGTAAGTATAAGGTAGGACATGCCCTGGTGTGTGTGGGATGTCCTAATAGTGAATTACAGCCATTTTCGTTTTTTCACTATTGCCAGGCTACCTGTTCCCCATAGGCCAGAATGGGCAGTTTGATTATTACATCCTATAATCCTAACTGACCGAGGGAGCATGGTAGAAATTCGAGTTTAGTATGCCTGAACTCAGAATGATAAAATATATCTTTTAGTGAAGTTTCTTTTAACATTCTGTGTTTGAAAATACCACTTTTAGGAAGTAGGTATTTTCTTGCCTAACTATCCAACCCTGCCTCTGCTAGGTTGTGTATTCCTTGTCTGGAGTTTTGAGTGACAGGGGCTGGGGAATTCCCAGAGACAGGGTGAGTCAGCAGAAGGCTCCATGTAGAGAGATCTCCATGTAGATGGGTGGGAGGAGTTACACCTGGGACCTGAATAGGGCTGTGCTTTCCCTCCACGATGCTGGCTCTACCTCCTGTGGTGCGTCTGATGGCCCTGGCCTACACTGTCAAAGGAAAGAAGGAGTGATGTAAACAGAGTGCTCCAGGAATGACGAGAACTGGTCAACTTCTGACTAGGCAAATGCCTCTCTGCTTTCAGAGAAAAAAGAGAATATTGGTATAAATACTGGGACCCAGACCCCAGAACTTTAGATCATACTGGAATCAAGAAGGAACTTCTGCCAAGGAGAAAGCCGGAATACTGAAGAGGAAGGACTGTCCTGCTGTGTGTTTGTGGGCTGACCGGCAGTTGCTTTGCTGCCAAGGAGAGGGGAAGGACTTTGCTGTTGCTGTGTCCCCTTGCTTGAAGAGATCTCGAAGGGCCTGCGGAGAGCTGGACTCCTATTAAGAAGTCCCAGGAACAAAAGGACTTCACCTCCAGCTTCCCCCCTGAACTCTGCTGAGTGAGTTCTGCCCTTCCTAGAGTGCTTGATCCAATTGTAGGGCCTCTGGAAGTTGTGCCTGCTGTTTGGGGAGCTGGACAAGAAGAAAAGAAGATCTGCAACTTTCACGCATCGCTCGCTTGCGGAGCGCATCGTCGACAGTGCGAGAAAATTCCTGCCGCCGCGAAGATCGTTGCAGCTCCTGTCGCTGCTGCTAAAGCCGACGCATCGTTCGCATGCGGAGCCCATCGCCACGGTGCGGAAAGATTCCTGTCACTGTGAGTATCGTCGCAGAGCCTGTTGCCGCTGGGTGAGATCGTCGCACCGCTTGCTTGCGGACCGCATCACATCGCTGCCTACATCGTCGCAGAGCCATCGCATCGAGGGGCCGCGAGAGGAGAAGATTGACGCTGCACCGTGCATCGCCGCTGCACCTGAGATCATCGCCGCCCGAAGATCGTCGCATCGTGCCTGTGCGAGACGCTTCCTACCGAACCTGCGCACCGGAATCCATACAAGGTATCGCATCCCTCCCCATACACACCGGCTTCGTCGCAACACGCCCGCTGCGTGCAGCGGGGCTGTCGCATCGCCTCCCCAGGGTCTCAGGAGTGATGCATCGCTTGTTTTTCAAAGCTGCAGCTTCCATTTGGAACTTTTTTCACATCTACAGGTACTTTGGGCTAACCGTGACGCAACTGTGAATTATTTTGACGCAAACCCTAGAACTCTTTAAAAGTCATATTCTTGACCTATGTATGTTGGATTTTTGTCGTTTTGGTGTTGTTTAGTTTAGATTAAATACTTTTATTTTCCTAAACTGGTGTGGAGTCCATTTGTGGTGTTTTCACTGTGTTACTGTGAGTGTTGGTACAAACACTTTACACATTGCCTTTGATAAGCCTGTCTGCTCGTGCCAAGCTACCAAGGGGGTGAGCGGTGTTATCTAAAGAGTGTATCCCCCTTACCCTGTCTAGAAGCAAGGGACCCTATTTGGACAGTGGTACCTACCTCTGCCAACTAGAGACCCCCAGATCTAACAAAGACTATATTACAGGAATAATCAGGTTTAAGTACAGGCAATAATGGATTATTCATAGGGGAGACACAAGGCTCAATCACACCTTGATATTCTAATTGTGATAGAATCTCCCTGGCAGGGCATTTAGCTTAATGTTTAATAAGATATTGTGCTTTCACCTGCAGGCTGGACCTTATAGGTATGACATGATAAGGTGAGTCTTTATCCTAACCCGCTTGATTGCAATACAATGCTCTGGCTTGTGCACGAGCCCATTCTAAAGTTAATGCTGCTTTAACTTCCCCGGGAACAAGAATGGAAAATGAAGGTATGATTACATCCTCCACTTGTGGGACTTTTGTAAAAAACTTTGGCGGACAATTAACCTAAGCCAAGAGAATGTCCTATTCATTAGTTAAATTCTACCAGCATATTACTTTAATAGTGCACACTATGTCACCCTCAATTTGAATGTCCAAATCATAAAGTCTATCAGGAGCGCTTAGAGTAGAGTTTTAACCTGTACATAGTCATTAGTCGGTCTTGCCACCAGAAACTGAAAAATAATTCTCACCTACCTCTCGTTCCGAATATCAGTTCTGAGTATTAGTGGCATATTTAGTGGAGATGTCTGCCACTATCTTATTTTTAAATTGTGTTTTTCTTTGTGGGCGTTTCTCTTCCTATTTTATGATGACATCAGAGGAGCGGTGTGAGTCTGTTTTTGGTTTCATATACTCCTCCCCTCTCCCTCTGATCGTTTGTCTGTTGAGTCCTGAAAGGAACAAGAAGTACGCATATCAGTATACTGATACCGATAAGGCTGTTTAAGTGGATCACACTTTTTTTGGAAGACTCCAGTTGTGGAGATCCAGTCTTTGTTTTAGTTGAAGCTCTATCCTTAATTTTATCCCAGCACTTTTTAAAAGTCTTGGGGCCCGATTCACAGAACAAACTTAAGACAAAATCCTAAACTTAGTACCATTTTGGTATTCACAGAATGCACTTACTACTTCTGGTATTCACAGAATGAACTTACTACTTTTGCGATTCACAGAATAAACTTACTACTTTTGCTATTCACAGAATGGATTTACGACTCCTAACTTTACGTCCGCACTCGGGCCGGAAATTCTGGCCCGGAGGCGGAGCTTCCGGCCCGGAGGTGGGGATTCCGGCCAGTGGCGGATCTCCGCCACTGGCCGGAATCCCCCACCTCCGGGCCGGAAGCTCCGCCTCCGGCCCGGAAGCCCCGCCTCCGGGCCGGAATTTCCGGCCCGAGTGCGGACGTAAAGTTAGGAGTCGTAAATCCATTCTGTGAATAGCAAAAGTAGTAAGTTTATTCTGTGAATCGCAAAAGTAGTAAGTTAATTCTGTGAATACCAGAAGTAGTAAGTGCATTCTGTGAATACCAAAATGGTACTAAGTTTAGGATTTTGTCTTAAGTTTGTTCTGTGAATCGGGCCCGAGGTGTCTGCTTGGCAATGTTCGCATCAGATCTAATTTGTTGTTTATTAGGCCTGGTTCCCAAACTATCACAACCTATAGATGTATAGGTTTCAAAAATTATTTTAGGTAGCCAGTGTTCCTGATCTACAGTTGGAACTAAAGCGAGCCATTGGTGTTTTGCCAAAGAAGCTTCCTCCCATATAATATTACTTAAAATATTTGAGGACACTGTGGCGAAGTTGCCAGTGAGTTGCATCCCCAAATCCAGGGCACAGTCCTCTCTATGTTCAGCCTGAATCTGTTTAAGGACTTCAGGTAAAACTGCAATTGAAGGAGTACCATGAGTAATGATGTCAATTGCAAAAATACAGTACCCCATGTATTACACTCCTCAACTGGGGGAACTATGCTAAGTGGAAGACTCATAGGGGCATATTATCAAGCACAGAGTTAAAATTATTGCCGCTCTAGCGGCAGAAAACTGCCGCTAAAGTGGCGATAATGGGTTTGATAATATGCCACAGAGAATTCCCATAGAAGCTCATGTTGACACCAAAACATGGGCTGCTATGGGAATTCTCTGTGGCATATTATCAAGCCCATTATCGGCGATTTAGCAGCAGTTTTCTGCCGCTAAAGCGGCGATAATTTTAACGCCTTTTCTTGATAATATGCCCTATCGTAAGAATTCTAAATGTATCTTGGGTTTCCATATGGGGGAACACTGCTTCAAGTTGATTTGTTTTTTGTGCAATCCAAAACACATTATCGTCATGTTTGGTCGGGATTTTCACCATAATGACATTCAAAGTATCTGAACTAATTGCAGGCACAGCCAATTGCACCTGTCCAGCTTGAAGGGCCCTTGCTGATGCAGTAGTTAATGTACTTATAATGTACTGCATCAGACGTTGATACAGCCTAACAAAATGGTTTAATAGAGCAAGAGTTTCATGCTGGTTTAATACATTTGTATGTGGGTAAGGCGTATAGCCTGCTAAGACAAGCCAGGTTGCCACTTCATTACTGAGAGGACCCAGTCTTTCAATTTTTAAGTGTATGTGGCAGGGCACATTGAAAAAATATGATTTTCCTGGTAAGTTACATTTTTATAAGGTCTATAAGCAGCCAGAACTGCAGTCTCAGTGTATGTGTGAAATGTCTGTGGATTTCCATTGAGTGCAGTAAAATTAACTCACGAATAAAAGACCTCATATTTCTAACCTTCTTGTGCCTCAACCATGGAGGTAACTTTTCCACCACCATTGACAAGACCTTATCTAGCCAAATGATTAATTACAGCTTGTCTATAATAACCAGTACTAATTATTTCTTGCGCCATATCTAACGAATGGAATTCAAAGGAAGGAAACACTATAGGGGGCTATCCTTTTAAAAGATCAAGCGTTATCAACCTACAGGTATAAATAGGTAATTCCTATTAAAGCTGAGAAGTGTAAATCCTTATCACCAGAAACTTCTCTGTGCAAAGTTGATAAAGGAGCGTAGGGAACACACACGAAAACTACTCAGGAGACCCAGTAAATATGTACCAGACCTAGAACATTGTTGGGGCCATGTTCTATGGTTCTGATGAAAGTAGAAGGACTGTGCATTAGTTTAACAAAACTTCACAATATAGAGACTGAGTTTACTAAAATAATCAGTAAATGTTGGTTTTTGGCTAGTTCACAGTAATACATCTAAACTCGTAACCTTCCAGAGTAATAGATGTTTGTAGAAACTGATCTAAACCTTTCGGGCCCGATTCACAGAACTAACTTAAGACAAAATCCTAAACTTACCACCATTTTCGTATTCACAGAAGGCACTTACTCAATTTGGTATTCACAGAAGACACTTACTCATTTCGGTATTCACAGAAGTTAGGAGTCCTAACTTTAGGACTCCTAAATGCCTTCTGTGAATACCGAAAGTCTTAAAATTAGGATTTTTCTCAGTTTAGGAGTCCTAAAGTTAGGACTCCTAACTTTACTACTACTAAACTGAGAAAAATCCTAATTTTAAGGCTTTCGGTATTCACAGAAGGCATTTAGGAGTCCTAGAGTTAGGAGTCCTAACTTTACTACTACTAAACTGAGAAAAATCCTAATTTTAAGACTTTCGGTATTCACAGAAAGCATTTAGGAGTCCTAAAGTTAGGAGTCCCAACTATACTACTACTAAACTGAGAAAAATTCCTAATTTTAATACTTTCGGTATTCACAGAAGGCATTTAGGAGTCCTAAACTTAGGACTCCTAACTTCTGTGAATACCGAAATGAGTAAGTGGCTTCTGTGAATACCAAAATGAGTAAGTGCCTTCTGTGAATACCAAAAGGGTAGTAAGTTTAGGATTTTGTCTTAAGTTAGTTCTGTGAATCGGGCCCTTCGTGTTTCACTTTTGCATGCCCAATGTGCCACAAAGAAAAGATACTAAAATAAAATTTCATATATTTATGGAAAAGATCTAATCCTTGTAAAGAAAACATTAGCTGCAATTATTAAGCAGCTGAAACACATCATGGTTATAAGCATTAACATAATGGTGAAGAACACAAACAATCAATCATAGCATTTGTAAAGTGCGCTACATACCCGTGAGGGTCTCAAGGCGCTGGGGGGGGGAGCTTCTACTGTTCGAAGAGCCAGGTTTTGAGGAATCTTCTGAAGGTCAGAAGGTCTTCGGTCTGCCATAGGTGGATGGGGAGTGTGTTCCATGTCTTGGCAGCAAGGTGAGAGAATGATCTGCCACCGGCGGTCACTCTTTGGATGCGGGGGACAGCGGCGAGAGTACGGTCTGTGGAGCAGAGCTGGCGGGTGGGGGTGTAGAGGCTGAGTCGGCTGTTGAGGTACGCTGGTCCTGTGTTGTGGAGTGCCTTGTGTGTGTGGGTGAGGAGTTTGAAGGTTATCCTCTTGTTGACTGGGAGCCAGTGCAGGTCTCTCAGGTGGGGTGTGATGTGGCTGCAGCGCGGGATGTCGAGGATCAGGCATTCGGAGGCATTCTGGAAGCGTTGGAGCCGTTTCAGGAGTTTGGCCGGGGCTCCTGCGTAGAGTGTGTTTTCATAGTCCAGTCTGCTGCTGACGAGGGCCTGGGTGACCGATCTTCTCGTTTCGGTGGGGATCCACTTAAAGATCCTGGGAAGCATGCGGAGGGTGTTGAAGCAGGAGGAGGAGACAGCGTTGAGCTGCTTCGTCATGGAGAGGGTAGAGTCGAGGATGACCCCTAGGTTGCGTGCGTGGTCGGTGGGTGTTGGGGGTGTTCCTAGTGCAGTTGGCCATCAAGAGTCATCCCAGGCCTAAGGGGTGGATCCGAGCATGAGGACCTCCATCTTGTCCGAGTTCACCTTCAGTCGGCTGTTCCTCATCCAGTCCGCGACAGCCTACATACTTTCGTGGAGGTTGGTTTTGGAGGTATGGGGGTCCTTGGTGAGGGAGAGGATCAGCTGGTGTCGTCGGCATAGGAGATGATGTTGAGGTTGTGACATCGTGCGACATGGGCGTGTGGTGCCATGTAGACGTTGAACAACGTTGGGCTGAGGGATGAGCCTTGGGGTACGCCGCAGATGGTCCCCGTGGCTTTGGAGCAGAAGGGGGAGGCGGATGCTCTGTGTTCTGCCGGAGAGGAAGGAGGAGGTCCAGTCCAGGGCCTTCTCGTGGATTCCGGCATCGAAGAGGCGTGTCCGTAGTGTGCGGTGGCAGACCGTGTCGAAGGCGGCTGACAGGTCCAGGAGGATGAGGGCCGCGGTTTCTCTGTTGTCCAGCAGGGTCCTGATGTCATCGGTGGCGGTGATGAGGGTAGTTTCGGTGCTGTGGTTGCTGCGGAACCTGGACTGGGACGGGTCCAGGATGCTGTTCTCCTCGAGGAAGCTGGTCAGTTGTTTTTTGACGGCCTTTTCGATGACCATCCCCGGGAACGGGAGCAGGGAGATGGGTCGGAAGTTCTTGAGATTCTTGGGGTCTGCCTTGGGTTTCTTGAGTAAGGCGGTCTCTGCATGCTTCCAGCTCTCCGGGAAGGTCGCTGTCTCGAAGGAGATGTTGATGGCTTTCCGGAGATGGGGTGCGATGGTGCTGCTGGCTTTGTTGAAGATGTGGTGTGGGCAGGGGTCTTCTGGGGATCCGGAGTGGATGGTGTTCATGATCTTGAGGGTGTCATCATTGTTGATGTTGGTCCAGGCGAGCAGGCGGTTGGTGCAGGTGGTGGTCATGGGAGTGGGGGTCTCCGTGGTTACCAGGGTGGCGTTGATGCTGTCATGGATGTCTGCGATCTTGCGATGGAAGAAGGTGTCCAGCGAGTCACACAGGTCTTGTTAGGATGGGATGTCATTGGTGTTGGAGCTGGGGTTGGAGAGTTCCTTCACAATGTTGAAGAGCTCTTTGCTGTTGTGTGCGTTATTGTCTAGGCCGTCTTTGAAGGAGGTCCTTTTGGCGGATCTGATGACGTGGTGGTGTTTGCGGGTGGCGTTCTTGTGAGCTGTGTAGCTTTCCGGAGTTTGTTCTCGGATCCAATTTTTTTCGTGTTTTCGACAGGTCCGCTTAGAGGTCTGGAGGTCTTCGGTGAACCAGCTAGCTTTCTTGCTGGTGTGGGTGTTGGAGGGCTTTTTGAGCGGGGCCAGGGTGTTGGCACAGTTGTTGATCCACTGTCTGAGGTTGCGAGCGGCAGTGTCGGGGTCGGTCGAGTCTACGTGCGGGCTGCGGGCGAGGGTGGTGGAAGCCTGGTCTTCGGTGACTTTGTTCCAGCAGCGGTGCGGCATCTGTTGGGTGCAGTGGTGCGTGGTGGGTTTTCGGAAGGTGAAGTGGATGCAGCGGTGATCGGTCCAGTGGAGCTCGATGGTGTGGTTGAAGGAGACGTGGGAGCTTGTGGATAAGATGGGGTAAAGCGTGTGGCCGGCAGAGTGGGTGGGTGTGGTGACGAGTTGTCTGAGTCCGAGGTTGGCGAGGTTGTCGATCAGGGTGGTGGAGTTGGTGTTGTTGTTGTTCTCAAGGTGGAAGTTCAGGTCCCCAAGGAGGATGTAGTCTGTGGAGGTGAGGGCGTGTGAGCTGAGAGGTCGGTGATGGAGTCGCTAAACTGTGCTCAGGGTCCGGGGGGTCTGTAGACGAGGGTTCCTCTGAGAGTGGTGTTAGGGTCGGTGTGGATCTGGAAGTGCAGGTGTTCGGCGGTGCTGAGAGTGTCGTCGGTATTGGTTGAGACTTTCTGGATGGCTATGGCGATGTCAGGTGCCGAGGAGGGGTTCAGTCAGGTCTCCGTCAGGAAGGCGACATCTGGGGTGTTGGAGTCCAGAAGGTCCCAGAGTTCTACGCCTGTTTGCGTGCAGAGCGGGTGTTGAGGAAGATGCATCTGAGGTGGTTGGGTTCTTTGGAAGGTGGGTTGGCGGGCCGGATGCTGGTGAAGCTGTAGTTCTAGCAGGAGAAGTGTCCTTGGGTGTGCTTCGGGGTGGCCAGGCAACAGGTGCGTGATCGCTCCATGTTGAGTGCATGGAGGGTGCTGGGGTCGTAGCAGAGATGGGCGTCGGGGCGTTCGTGGGGGCCAGGGGTTCTGGCGCTGGGTGCGGTCCAGGCGCAGACGGCGCTGACAGGCTTGCCTTAGGCACGCCTTGGGCGCGCCAGTGGTGCGCCCGCTGCACGGCCTCCATATAAGAGTAGGTGGGAGGGAGGAGCAGCTGGGAGGCGGGAGCAGGGCAGTGAATGGGTAGCAGGGGGGCGGGGCCGCAGGTATGCAACGACGACAAAGAGTGACGGGAAAAAGGTGGGTGAGGGCGGCGGGGAAAGCAGGGCTCGGCAAAAACAGGAAAACAACAAGGGGGAGGCAAGCACCAAAGAAGATAACAATCGGGGAGGAAGCAAGTCAGAAGAGAAAAAATATAGCGGACAGGCACAGTTCAGTACACGCAGGTAAATGACACAACAAGAGGGAAGAAACAACCAATGGGAGATAAGAGGGGAAGAAGCAAGTTAGTGGAGAAACACAGCAGACAAGCACAATTGCCTACAACAAAATGCAGCAGCAGAGCAGATGGGCAATACCGGCAGGTGCTGCGTAGCTACGTAATTCAACCATGTTAATTGTTCCTAATGTTACTCCTATCTATCACTAATACCTCTACACTAGTGAGAGCATGGTGGGAGTACCCTTCTGCTAGACCTGTTGAAATGATCTAACCCCATACCTTGGTATATTATGTCAAGCAGCTGGACTTAGTGCATTAACGAATGCACTCGTCTGAGTGTCCAGGCGTGCACACTTCTCTTGCACAGCTATCTTCCTCCTCAGGATGGCGGTCAGGTCCAGCAGGCCTACATCTCAAACACAGCTGACAGCAGTTTCATGGTAACTTCAGCGTGACATGCTTCTCACCGAATTCGCCATGGATGCTGTTTAAATGATAAAACACCATCCTTATCATACTGTGCCAAAGGAGCACAACATCGTTAGTCTTGGTAGAAAGCACTGTCTCCTACGAGAACAGAAATATAACAAGGTTTTTGTATTCTAATATGTATGACCCTGGAACTAATTGTACTGACTACCAAGTGACAATATCTACCACGCACTTTCTCGTATTAGGGGAAAACATGTGAAAACCACCATTCGATAAAGATGCTAAGTTGAAAATAAAAAAATAAAATGGAGGCTAAAAGTAAGCTCTACAACAAGACAGCCTGTCCAGGTAAGAAGTAGAATGTGGAAAAATGGCCCAGTCCCTGCAAGAACAAAAAGCATGGTAAAACGGTCCCTGAGATTATCATGGTCCAGAAGTGATCTGAACCTCAGGAATATAACTGGGTGCATGAGGGAAACATTTGTCTGCCATGGATTGTGATCCATAGTTTCAAGCTATAGAAAGACCCATCTATTCTGAATGTCTTCAGCGTGAAGCTGGGAAACAAACAAAGAGAGACATCATTAAGCACATTAAGATATTCTGGGAGGACAATGTCCTCTAGAGGGAGCCACAAGACATTGATCCTGGGGTCCTCTAGGAAATTAGACAAGACCAAGTGTTACAGAGCGTTCTTATCTGATTTAGAACATGATAACAATGACCAACATTCATGACAAGCTGTTGAGGTAAATCTACTAGCCCCGGAAGGGGTCCAGTGTGAAGGAGTTCTCTCATTACTGTATGACCTGTTTGGCCAGTGGCAAGTCAGTTGCATTGTGTAATGCCCTATATGTGCACAAGCGCTATCAGTTTCACAGAAGGGCCTGCACAATCTTCTGCGGCCCCTTCTGTAATACCATTGTGCCCCAGTGGGGCACAAAGTAGGCACATACACCCTTTGCAACCCCTGTGCAGAATATATAATACGGGCCTAGATGTAAAACCATTCTCATCCCACAGCTCAAAAGGGCAGTCTGACTTGAACTGGTAGGTCAAATCCCCTCGGTAATGAGAACAAGAAACCACTCATGTTTTTGCCTTTTTAAGCCTCAGCGTAACATCCAGCTACTCTTTGGTGTACTTTGAGCTATGTAATTCACATCTGTTAATATCCTTCACACATATGTTGTTATTCTTTTTGGTATGCAGTGATAGTTCTTGCGAGGTTGTTTCTGTAGACTCAGGGGCCGATTCCGATTCCGGACGTAAAATGTACCGACCGACACGGACCAGGAACGGAGACCTACCGACACAGACCGGCGGCGTACGACCCGTGCAGTACGATGTAACGTGTGCGAATTACAACCGACACGTACGGAATACAAGCCGTATGACCGAGCCGTAGGGAAACCAGTGATTTGCCCGTAAACGGGTCGCGACTCGCACCGACCGACACGCACCAGGAATGAACCCGACCGACACGTACCCACGATGTCCTACCCGCGCAGTACGATGCAATGTGTGTAAAACCAGACCGAATCACACGGAGCCCAAACCGCATGACCGGCACGCACAGAAATCAGGGACCTGAAGCAATAGAGATCTCCGTGACCGACGCGTATGAAACACAGAAGAGAGTCAGCGTGAAAGACCCCGAGAAGCCCGCACGAGCCAGCATCAGCATCCATCTCGGTCAGAAGAACGTCTCCTTCATGACTAAAAAACCAAAAGAAAAAAAGGACCAAACAAGCAATGACAAAGTCAATAAATATTTTTGAAAAAAACTTGGAACATAGACACACCCACAACTCCGCCTATATAAAGGCCACAAATTACTACCATGATCCTTTACAAATTCAAGAGAACAGCCAGCAGAGAACACCATCAGACAGCAACCACAGACACACTCACAACTCACCTATCACACAACCTACACACCATTAGCACCTCTCCAAAAGCACTCACACATACACCTAGCAAGAATCCAAAGTTCACAGATAGTGAGTTAGAAGTCCTGGTAGATGAAATCATCAGAGTATAGCCACATTTGTTTGGTACATTGGTCCAAAGGACCCCCATGTCACAGAAAACAAAGATGTGGGCAAGGATTGTGGACAAGGTCAACGCGCAAGCACCAATGTTGCGCACAAAGGATGACATCCAGAACAGGTGGTATGATGTGCGCAGGAGGGTCAATAAGCTCATCGAGAAGGATCACGCCTTGAGTCAGTGCACCGGTGGTAGCCCTCCTGCCAAACCAATATACTTCAGGTCCTGGGAGGAGAAGGTGCGGGACATCCTACCACCAGAGAGCTTCCATGGTCTATCAGACATACCAGAGCCTGGTGAGTACACAACCAATATACTCAATACTGTGTGGCAATACACAGACATCACTGTCAAGGGGACAGTGAAACCATGCACCGTTAGCAAAGCCACAGTAACCGATAGAAAATCATCCCAAGATGTGTATGCTAGTCAGACAAACATCATACCTGCCATCTCATAGTGACTTCTAACTGTGTCATGACATGTACAAACCCACCAACAAATAGAGCAAGGCAGTGGCACACATCTAAATAAACACTGTCAGACATTTTGCCACCACAAACACACTACCTCACAGTGAAGCTGACTGACAGGAAGGAATAGCAGGTATGCTGGTAAAGTGAGTGTATCCAAAGGCATGATGGGGTTTGTGGTCACAGATAATGCTCTCCCTCCCAATTGGCCCATCAAGACCTCTCTGAACCATGCCCACATCACAGGGAGTGGAAAATAACTGACAAGATGGCTGACACTGGGTCCTGCTGTGGGGAGCACAAGGCCCTGGTAGGGGTTGTTCTCAAATCAGAAGCAGGACACCACTGCCTGACATCCTGAAAGCCAACTTGCACGCCCTGCAAAGTAAGCAAGTTTCATTGTGGGATGTCTGGCCGGGTGGGAAGGAGGACTGACAGCTCTGACCATACTTACCAGCATGATTCGTCACACACACCCCTCAACACAAAACCTGGGATAATGTATTGACTCACACTCCATTGAAATATCACCCAAAAATACACCACACTGGGTTCCCCTGTGTGAAGCACAGGGGCTTTTTTTGGACTTGTAGCCAAACAAACAACAGGACTGCACTGTCAGCCATCTTGCCATTGCTGTCACACTCCCTCACAGGGAATCAGAGTCAAAAGGAAGGAATTATGGGCATGCTGGAAAGGGGGGTGTAGCCAAGAGCATGATGGGAGTTGCAGTCACAGACAATCCCCACCCACCTACATGGCCCAGCAAGCTCACACTGAACCATGCACACCTCACAGGGAGCGCAAATGGACTGAAAAGATGTCTGACACTGGGCTCTGTTGTCAGAAGCACTAGGCCCTGCTGGGAACTGTGCACCAACAAACAACAGGACTGCACTGACTCACATCCTGAAAGTTAACTTGCACCCACTGCAATGGTGGCACGCTTCATGATGGGATAACTGGCCTGGGGGAGAAGGAGGTCCTGACTTAAAAACAAATAACACCGATGCTGGCCATACACACACCTTCTCTGCTAAAACATATTGCATACGTGGTACCAGTCACTCACAAAGTAAATGCCCGTGCAAGATGGCTGACACATGGGCCTGATAAATGATGTGGCTGTAAATCACACATATGCACTGGCCAACTCAAACACGTCCGCACTCACAGCCATTGCAACCCTATGTTCAAACTCACTATCTGGGAAGGCAGTGTCCAGGGGTGCTCCCTGGCCTGGCTGTGGAGGTGTGTCTTGCAGATGACAAGTGTGGAGATCCATAAAGAGTACATTGCACAAAACACACAGGAACTCACATATACATCATTGACAGGGGACATCTGACAGTGAATGGAATGGACACACCAATATAGCTGACAGTGTAGCATGGTCTCATTCACACTAGGTGCAGTTGTGAGCTGCATTCCACTCCTACATCGTTCTGCAACATATGCATCCTTCACACAACACACCACTCACTGTCATAGACATTGTAGACACAGGGTCCAACCTGGACTGCATTGGAGGTGACATGCTACTCACAACAGCAAAACCGCTTACACACACAACACTGGCTATCACTGTCATGAGCATGGAAAAGCCAGAGAGCTGCCTTGCTCAATCAATATCACCATGGAGAACATTGACAAGTTAAATCACTTCTGCATGTACAAAACTCAGCACCAGCCTCATTAGCTACGGTGACATCATCACTTGTATGAAATGAGATGGGAACTAGGAACAGAGGGAAAAAACACTTTCTCCCAAGAGATCACAGGCATACCAGACTGTAACCATGTTGTACCAACACAACAATGTGACGCACAAAGACTAGCAAAAACTGCTACCACACATGCCCCAATCTTGCAATATATCTTAAGTGGAATTGCACGTATGTCCTCGTTAAAGGTCAAATGTGTACAGGATTGACACACCTGTGTCAGCCATGTGATGGCCCTTGAGTAGCAATGGCCATGTACAGTCAAATTGATACATGAGCTGATCATGCACACACTTCGACATGCACATTGAAATGCTCCATGTTGGCTGGAGAATGTGCTACAACAATATCAATCTCTGTCCGTGACAACTTTTGTCAATGCAGGGTACAGGCATGCATCCTGACTTACAGTTGCAAATGTCATGTATAGGAACCATTGATGCCTGCAGAAACATAACTTACATTGTTTGTCTCTTCCATACACAGGTGGTGCTGTAGACAGAGCAGCAACCGAAGAGAAGTCCCTGTCCCAGACTCCGGTGGACACTCAGCTCTCTGTTGTGGATCAGTCTCTATCCTCTTCGGATGACGTAGAACAACCTGGCACCTCTGGTTAGAGTCATCATGCAGCACCAGCAGTACAAACATCTGTACCCCCTGCACCCATGCCTCCAACATCTGGCAACAGACAGAGCACCCCCGCCAACACGGACAGACCAAGGACACAGAATTCCAACAGCACAGGGACACAGGCCACCCGGGAAGCTACGGACAACACCACCAGTAACAACACCCAAGGGGGCCCAGGGTCACCTGTGCATGCCACCGCAGATCTTGCTCGTGTGGCATGGGGTGGTGGGAGGAGTGGTAGGCAGAGGTCACGGCTTGCAGATGGGTCTGGACTGCATAATGACCCCCAACTGGCACGCATCATAGATGCGTACCAAGATAGCACTGGAGGATTCGGCCAGGTAGGGGGGATCCTCAAGGACATTCAACAGGAGCAGGCTGCCCATTATGCTCGCATGGAGTCCAAGTGGGATGAACTTACTGTGGTGCATAGGGACATACTGACATGCCTCCACCAGATAAGAACCAACATGTCCACACCTCCCTGTGTGCTCACAACATCTGTTGTCACTAGATCTGCTAATGTCACAGGGAGGGAGGATGACTCTGGTGGAGAGTCCTCTGCACCGCAGATGCCTGCACCTGAGGATCCCCCCCAGAAGAAGAAGAGGGGTTGTCCGAAGAAGGACAAGTGAGACGCAGATGGCCATGCACATCCCCCAGGGACACAAAACCTGATCTGGAAAATGCTCTTTGTGTACAGACCGTTCACCTTGTTGGATATAACTCAACTCGCCAACATGACATGGAGGGTTTATGTTGGTCTAATGTAGCAGATGACTGTGGACTTTACTCTGGACATTTCAGCTACCAACACTTCCAACTCATCTGTGAACTTTGGATTCAAAACCCAATGTACAGCACCCACCATCCTGTGTACTATGCTCACACATGTTTGTAAATAAACTCACTATTACACTATACTTGCCTCTGTTGTGATTCCAACTTGTTTTGTGTCATGGAGATGATGATCTGCTAAAGAACACAGTGCATGCAAACTACTACAGCAATGTGATCACCGTTATGTGAGTCATGATGATGTGACACATGTGAGGGAGACACACCACTAGGGCACCACAACACATACTCACCATGGCCATGTACCTCATTGACATTCCGGTCAACAATGATGTTGACCGGAAATACAGTGGAATGCACAGACACCACACCTATCCACAGTCAGTGGTAACAAGCCCACAGGTGAGATAAGCAAATGTCAGTCAGATGTGGAGAGACAGACAACGCATATAACAAAGTGTAGCACAGGTTCATTACACATCAGCAACATGTTTATTCCACAACAGTTGCAAGGTAATTCTACTTGACAGAATTGAAGTCCAGGGGTGTGTGGTACATCACTTGATGGGAATCGACAACTTCCAACCTGGGATTGGATTCTGGTTGTTGGGGTTCAGAGTTGACAAACAACAGGAACAGTACCCTGGGAAGTATAGACATAAGACACAGTCAAAAGCACATCAGAACAGGATAGAAATGCAATACACATGCACAAAACATGTCACAAGAAACCTATACAGAAACAAGTTAGCATGTCAACACTATTGTGGAGTACAGACTACATGAAAGGACACATCACTGCACGCATCCAGTCAAGTAGCACACAGACACACTCAAACAGCAACAGAGCAGCACAAACACATTTCAGGCTAACTCAATACATTGACATAACAACCCTGTAAACTCACATTCAGGTGAAGAAGTTGTTGATGAGCTGTGTGCGGACGTCCCCCTCATCATCATCATCACTGGCATCGTGGCCCAGGCCTGGATCCTCCACAGGTGGCGGATGTAGGTCATTGTCATCCTGGATGAGAGGCAACTTCTTCCGCACTGCCATGTTGTGTAGCATGGAGCATACAATGATAATTTTGCACACCTTTGCAGGGTCATATGGGAGGGCCCCTCCGGTCTTGTCCAGGCAGCGGAAGCGGCTTTTCAGGAGACCAAATGTCCGCTCGATCACCCTCCTGGTCCGACCATGTGCCTCATTGTAGTGCATCTCGGCTGGTGTCACAGGGATCCTGAGGGGTGTCAGCAACCATGGCATGTTGGGGTATCCGGAGTCACCTACATACAAACAATTGAACAATTAGCTGAGTTTTGAAAGAGGGTGGAATACAACATTGCCAAACACACACAATAGTAAAGAGTCAGTACACATCGACAAGCCAGGCATGGTGGTTTGGCATCTGTGACATCATCGTTTCAATGCGACTACTCCTCATGATGTAGGCATCGTGCGCAGAACCGGGGAAATGTGAACACACATGTGTGATACACATGTCCGCTAGACATACCACCAGAGCATTGATGGAGTGGAAATGTTTCCTGTTCCGGTATGTCTGCTCATGTGCCCATGGTGGTACCAGGGCCACATGTGTACCATCAATAGATCCGATGACGTTTGGCATCCTCCCCAGTGTATAAAAAGCAGCCTTTATGTCAGTGAGTTGACCTGGGCTAGGAAACTTGATGTACAGGTCAAGGAAATGCAACATCCCCTCCAAGACATTGCGTAGCACACGACTGAACATAGTTTGCGACATACCACCAGCTGTAGCCACAGTGTACTGGAAGGTACCAGTAGCAAAGAAGTGCAGGGCTGCCATCACCTTCACCTCTGGGGTCAGTGGTGTAGGGTATGTCCGGCCAGGTAGCAGATGTGGTGCCAACTGCTCCGCCAACTCCTCAATCAGTGGCCTGGTGAAGTGGTACCGTCGGATACAGTCGCGTTCCAGCATGGTTTCAAGGTCTGGTAACGGTCTATGGACAGCTGGTGCCCTGCAGTACAGAGATGAACAAAGGAAGATTGTCGATTCATTCACCCATGTGGCTTTGACCAAGCAAAATATCACATGATACATCATGACAATACACAATGTACTGAGGTGTGTGCTGTTGGGTATGGACATCATCTCACATCTCCAGTCCACATGTCTACATAAGTTCCATGTAGTGCAATGGCGAATCATTAGGCTGTGTCACAGTACCTATGTACTGCTGTCACTTTCAAAACACACACCACAGTGACAAGTGAGGACTGATGTCATCTAGGCATCACAGCTCTTTGACAGGCCGATACCCAGGGTCCCTGTATTGCCACATGGACACTGCCATGACATGGCGTATTTTGTACATGCCACAAAACAACCATGAGTCCCACAGGTAGTGGCCCCTGTTGTCTCTGCAGGCCATACATGGACATCTCTGAGACACACACACAACATCAATGTTGATGCACAAACCACATGGATGTGGAGACTGTCTCCCATTGGGCACATGGGATCAGACACATCTGAAACACAACATGCACACAGATTGTGGGTGTACATCAGAATTGTGGATATGGGTCTCACTGTGACGTAAATACCATCCCACCCAGGACTCAGGGTGTATCTGACATGTCATAAACATATCCAACCTGCAACTGTGTCCATGACTCTTGCCCATAACTGTACAGTTGCACATCACAGTGGTAATGTGCACAACACACAAAGGATTCTGTCCCCAGAAACCCGTGCACAGCCTGGGAGTGGCTGCACCAAAGAGCGACACAAAAAACCAAATGTTGCCCCCCTACACACACAGGTAATGCAGCCTTACATGCCATGAGATACAGTGTGGCACATGCTGTGGTGTGGTAGGTGTGCACCTGAGTCTCTGGCAAGCAATTGTGTGTGGAATCCGTTAACAAGTCACACCAATGTCAACCGACGCGGGTGACTTCTACAGAGACGCATCGCACAGTTGTGGACCGAACCGTGCGCATGCCTTGGCCAGTGACTGCAATGTGAACCGACGCGGTTGACTTCTACAGAGACGCATCGCACAGTTGTGGACCGAGCCGTGTGCACGCCCTGGCCAGTGACTGCAATGTGAACCGACGTGGGTGACGTTTATGCATGCGCGTCTTGCAGGCATGGACCGAGCCGTGCACATGCCTTGGCCAGTGACTGCAATGTGAACCGACAAAGGTTACTTTTTTACATACGCGTCGTGCAGGCATGGACTGAGCCGTGCGCACACCTTGGCCAGTGACTGCAATGTGAACTGACGCTGGTGACTTTTATGCATACATGACAAGTAGGCATGGACCAAGCAGTGCACATGCCTTGGCTAGTGACTGCAATGTGAACCGACGCAGGTGACTTTTATGCATACGCGTCGTGCAGGCATGGACCGAGCCGTGCACACGCCTTGGCCAGTGACTGCAATGTTAACCGACGTGGGTGACTTTTATGCATACGCATCGCACAGTTGTGGACCGAGCCGTGCACACGCATAGCCCATTGAATCGTATGGAGACGGGTGCGTGTGGATTTTCAAACTACGCGTTGTACAGTTAATTGACCGAGACGTGCGCACTCCTTGGCTATGGACTGTCATAGAGACGGACGCGGATTCAAAACTTGTACGAGTCGTGCGCTGGAAAGTCAGTTGGCTGCCTACAACAATGTTGCAATTCCTAGGGTGTCATGAAGGTGAAATTTTGAATGATGCGGAAGACGTGTACGAGTCGTACAATTCTATGGATTGGCCAGATTCATAGGATGCAACCGTGTTGGACCTATCACTTATGACACATGGCACAGATTGTGCCTCTGCAGCACAGATATAAGGCTGGCTGGCCCCGAGGGAGCTCACTTGCCTGCACTACATGCTACTGGACCACATCTCTGCTATCACTGCTGCGGTCTCTGCATCCTCTGGCTACTGCTATGGCACGTACTCTGGAGAGAGCCCGAGCCTTCACAGAGGAGGAGAACCAGGCCCTGCTGGACGGGATCCTTCCACAGTACTGCAAGCTGTATGGGAAACCAGGGGAGCAGGTGAATGTGCAGTCCACTACCTTCCTAGCTGTGCATGTTGTCTGACTAGCAGTACTAGCAGTGTGTACACCAGTGGCAAGCATACTCACTGAGTACTTTCAACCCCCAAAGTGTGTAGGTACATGTGATGAACAGGTGTTCTGCAGCAAAAGTGCATTTGTGCAAGATTTAACTTCCCAGGCAATGTTACCATGTGAGACATGCAGGGCAATTGTCCATTTCCATGGGTGCACTACCTGTGTACCTCATTTACCTTTGTGATGACTACTTCTATATCCAACTGTGTGCAGCACAAATATGAGGCATGTGTGGTAATAATGGCCTTTTCACTTTATCATCCTCACAGGTTGATGCCCAGCAGAAGCACGAGATCTGACTGACCATCGCCCGGGCAGTGAGATCAGTGGGGGTCTACAAGCGCCGGATCCGCAACTGCCAGAAGAGGTGGCAGGACCTTTGGGGCTGGACCCGAAGGATCGCAAGGGTCCAGCTGAAGTTGTCGCCTCCTCGCAGGAGGGGCAGACACCGGACCCTGACCCCCCACATGCTCAGGATTCTGGCAGTGGTCTTCCCGGACCTGGATGGGCAGCTGAAGGCCAGACAGCAGCAAGGAGAGGGTAAGTCCATGCCTAATCTATGAACTATGTCTGACATGCTATTTGCAGTCTTTTGGCCTGGTTACACTTCCACAATACGCCTGTCTTGTAGTCCAGGACTCATGTCCCTCAATTGTGTAATGTACCCTCCTCCTCTGATCCACAGGTGTGGCCCCTACAGTCTGTGACTTGTTTCACTTGGGCATTGTGTCCCTGCAGTCAGATATGCTTAAGGTTCAGGACAGCATCTGTTACCGGGGCTCTGTTCCGTGCTTCGTGGGTGGGTCAATTGTTTACACAAAGCCTGAGATCTGACATGTGATCTGTGTGTGCCTTTGATATGTGTACCGATTGCTGGTCTGACTCGCCACATGTGCCTGGGGTATTTCAAACACACCCATGCAGCAGGCAACTCCAATTTTGGGGCCTCAGGAGTATGTATATCAAGTGTGTCACACTTACTTAGCCACCTGCCTACTGTCCAGGGCTATACACTGTTTCACGTAGACCTGGGCAGTCATGCCTACTCCAGGGCATTTAGAAACACTCTGTACTCCCACTCCCGTGTATCAACTTACAGATTGTGCTTAGTGACATGTGACCTCAGGTGTCTGCCTCTCTGTCATTGTGGTGTGGCTTCCTTTTCAGGACAACTGGGGTGTTAATGAGTTTGAGGAGCAGCAGGACATCTGAGATGTGACTATAGGAGACGAGACCTGTGTGACATATAGGTGTGTGATCACTTGACAGTGCACAATGGTGTATGCAACTGTGAAGTTCAGGCAGCTGTGTTTCATTCACAGCAGGCTGTGAGGTGCTCATGTTCAGGGAGTTGTGTTCGCAGTCACTCATATGTCTGATTTGTATGCTGTGGGGTAATCAGAGTACGGAATATGTTGTTTGCAGGGGACGGACAAGAGCACTTGTCAGCTGCAGAGTTTGCTTTACCCACGACCTATGATTGTGACACAGTGCAGACTGTTGGTGTCTGGATTCCCTGCCCCTGTGACAGGAGACAGTGATGACTGACTTTCCAGGCATGCCTGTGCCATGGCATTTAACTTGCTATGAGGGATCCTGCATTGGAGTCAAATGTGCTCCATGCACCCCATTGTGGCATTGACTATCAGGACATGAGAACATCATTGTGTGTGGTGCTGGTATGCATCACAACTTTGTGAAATGAGACTCTGGCCTTCCCTTCTTCCTGACACCTGTACTGAGTCAGTGGCAAGAGATGTGATGTGTGTATAGTGACAAACTTCTACATTTTCACTTGCATGTCCAACAACTGTGTAGGTTGTGCATGTCTGCACATTGGGGTATTAGCATCCAACATGCAACAGACATATGGGTGCAAGTCCAGGAGGGATATGAGTGCCAGGGTTGATGGTCAGACTGACAATTGGCTTATTCAAAACAGTGTGAGCACTTTGAGCAGTGTTCAGATGATGATGACAGGGCTTGCCCTGTGATGTGCTGTACTCACTGTGGTGTGTGCGGTCAGTGCAGGTAAATGATGTTGTTCTTTTTTTCCTAATTCTATCCAGATACATCCACGGCCACAGGAGGGGACAGCTCCATGGACCAGAAGGAGCCACAGAGCCTGACTGGGACAGAAAGATACCAAAGGGGATGATGGACGGAGCACTTGAGCAAATCAAACACTCACCCCCAGTCAACTGATCTGGGTTTAATCCATCATCATTCTTTAGCTCACTCCACCACCCCAGTTCAGACATGGCCATATGCAAATCAGTCTGACCCTGTGCCTCATGGAAACAGTCCAGCCCAAACTGCCAAGCCATCTCTTCCCTGGACCGGAAACAAGCATCCTGGGACCGGTTTCGGGTTCATAACCCTCATCAGCCAGGCTATCTTGAATCCAGTGGCAATGTGAGCAAGGGACCCACGTCTGGGCATACCCTGCCACTTTAGGCCGAACAAAGCGATACCAAAGGGCATGGTGAGCAACAAAACAATGGATTTAGGCCCAGATTTCTGTACTGGGGTGAATGTATCGCATTGCTCTGCATTCTGTCCATCAATAGTTTTTTTTGCATCTGTCACCCCGAGTGGGATGGGTATGCTCAGACGTGAGTCCCGTGCTCTCCATGCCACTGGAATCAAGCTATCCTGGCTGAAGAGGGGTGAAACCCCGAAACCGGTCCTAGAATGCTTGTTTTCAGTCCAGGGAGGACCTGGCCTGGCAGTTCAGGCTGGACTGTTCCCATTGGGCATAGGGTCAAGACTGATTTGCATATGGCTTGGTCCAAACTGGAATGGCATGGTGAGCAAAAAAACGATGGATTTAGGCCCAGATCTCTCTACTGGGGTGAATGTATCGCATTGTTCTGCATTCTGTCCATCAACAGTTCTTTTTGCATTTGACTGGGACAGAAGGCGAGGAGTCGGAGGGACCCAGTGGCACGGAGGGCGAGTGGAGCCACAACGAGGAGTCCTCAGCACCATCCACCCCAGCTGAGGGCCACAGCAGCTCGGAGGATGACTCCCTTGTGG
Organism: Triturus cristatus; assembly: GCF_964204655.1. Lineage (NCBI taxonomy): Eukaryota > Metazoa > Chordata > Amphibia > Caudata > Salamandridae > Triturus > Triturus cristatus. The sequence goes on along the minus strand of NC_140590.1, from coordinate 457,610,219 downwards.
AGGCGGGTGTCAGCAGCCACCAAACCCCAGCTAGGGAGGCTGTCCCAGCCACCACCAACACCACCATCATCACCACCCGCCCATCGGCTCCCATCCCAGAGATCAGTGGAGGCTCCTGTGTTTGGGAGCATGTCTCCTTTGTGCCAGGCACTGCACCCCCTGCCCCTGTGTCCCCTGCTGTCCTGAGTGTGGAGTATGTGGACTTGCTCCAACAGATCCATGTAGGGCAGTCATCAATGCTGAGTGTCCTCCAAGCACACACCAGTCTGTTGACACAACTGGTGTCATTCATGGAGGGCATGTCATCGGGCATGTCTGCCCTACAGAGGACCAATCAGTCCTTGGCCTCCGCCCTGATGACAGCAGTGTCCCTCTTCCAACAGTCCCTCACCCCTCCTACCTCTGCCCCATCCACAATTCCTAGCACCCTACCTGTCCCAAGCACACACACACCAGCACATTCACACAAACTCACAGACACAGGCAGCACCCAAACACCCAAACCAATGTCTAGACATGCACGCAAGCAACCTCAGGGGACTGATACTACACTCACAGGGGATGGTTTGCAAACACACACAAATGCATCCACAACCACTCCGCAGTCCTCCGATACCTCTCCCTCCAAGACCCCTTCCCTTGCCTCACCTGCAACCCCATCTCCCAAGAAGGTCTTCCTCTGTGACCTTGGCCTCTTCCCCACTGATTCAGCAGATCCAGCGTACAAGGGGAAGTGGAAGTCCCCACATACAGAGGGGAGTGCCCCTCACACCTGGACACCCTCCCACAGGCACAGGCAGACTGAGGCCCCCACCCGCAAGTCCCCCCGGCAAGTGTGTGCATCATTGGTGTAGGAGCAACTGTGCCCTCTGTGCAACTTGCTATACATATGTATTGAGTATGAGCAGATAACTTAAGGGACACTTCCGTACCCAGGCTGATGTGACCAGAGCCTTCATTAGGTGGTAACTAATGGCTGACTGACCAAGTGTTCTGCTGACATGACTGAGACCTGCTGGGACTATGTTTGGCACAGCTGAGCTTCCACAGGAGTTGAGTCCCCTCAAGTAAGTGTGTTGTTCCGTGACATTGCCTGGGCCCATGGTGTGTGTTGTGTGAGCAGGTAGTGTGTCCACATCCCTTTTTCTACAGAGGCTGTGTTCCTTGATATGTTCCTGTGGGTGATGCTTGCTGAGTTGTCCTGTGTTCATCCAACATCCTTGTCCTGGGCTCCCAGATATGTGGGTGCATGACACACTACTGTTCATTGGTGTGTCATCGTTGGAATTTGTCAGTTCTGAGTGGTGATGATGTGGTCAGATACAGATGGGACTCAGTCAGGAGTCCCCATGGCACTTGTTTGTTCGCAATATCATATAGTTGTCCCTAGGTGGTACCTTTCAGTGATTGAGACATGTTTATATGTGTGTGACTGCTCTCACTCGTCAGGTTCAGAGGTGCAATGTTGGCAGGTGTCAACATGTGTGCCTTGTGGTTCTCCTTGGCTTCTGCATTGTCCCGGGACTGTGGCAGGGATTCCGAAGGTTACGGGAGCTTTGACGTCATGGCCCTGTACAACATACTGTGCAGTATGTCTGTCATTCACCAGGGTTGTAGACTGTCCTTGTGTGATGAGTCTGTGCACCTTAGATCCTCCCAACATTACTGTGTTTGTAATGGGTGCTCGTGCAATGTCACATATCCATGTGGGCTTCACTGATGCACATTGGTGCTGTTCAGGGTGTGTGGTGTTGAGAGTGGACAGAGGTGAATGTTTGCATGGCTCGGCTCCTACCTCCCTTTTGTCCCTGGATGACGGGCCGTGCTGAGTGATTTGTTTTGTCTAGGTGTGATGTACGTTTATGGCACAGGGCACATGTCTGAGTTTCACAGATTGAACAACATCTACCTTTGTCATCACAGTGGACATATCATACAGGCTTGTGTCACCCCAATGTATGGTCCCTGGGGGTAGTGCTGTTGTGGGTCTGTCTCTTGCTGTTTTAGTTCCTGTTCATTCCAGCTTGTGTCACACGTGTCTGTTGGGATCCCTCTCATCTCACAATGCCTGATTGCCCACTAAGGAGTGCCCAATTAATGGGTTACTTTTGTATGGCACTGTGTCCACATCTGTGCCATTGTGGTTCAACCCCCCTCATGTGTTGTGTAGTTGCCTGGGGATACTGAGACACACATACACATGTTGTGTCAGATGTGCAGTGTGAGGTTGCCTGTTTGTGTTTGGGCATCTGCACCAGTGCATTGGTATTGCTGTTGTGGGCCATTGGCTGGATGTTGTTTGGGTGATTTTCCCTGCTGTCCCTGTGAGTCATATCTCATCATTCTGCACATTCATCCTGGTTGTTAGGTCCCATTGCTGCCATGGAATGGGAGTTTGTGACCTGACACCTACAGTCTACACAGGATGTATTGATTTGTGTGTCTATTTTCGAGATGTGTGTATGCATTATGATGGTCACTTCTGCTGTTGTGTCATTGTACACTGTATGCAATGTCAGCCCCCATGGGTGGTTCTTGTCTGCACATGGCCGAGAGTATGTTTGATTTTCACAGCACTGTTAGCCTCACCACATCTCTGTGGGTATGGGACACAACCACTACTTTGCCACATAAGTGTTTCATGTGTTGGGACCAGGAATCATACATGCTGTTTGGCATTTGCAGCTTTTACCATGATGACACTTACCTTTTGGTCACTGTGATGATGGGGGTTTAGACCCCATTACCACAATGCTCAACATTTGCTGCAGTTTGGAACCCCACACAACCTTTGTTCTACACAGTGAGGGGGGTTAGTGCACATTGACACTGTGCTATTGTGATGCTTGACTTGCGTAGGGCACACTCAGTTTTTGGTCACACATGTGATGGGAGTTACATTGTATTTTCGAAGTCATATTCACTGTTGTGGGCATTTGTCACAGACTACACACTCTTGTCATGATTTTAGGGGGGATGTATTTTGCTGACATACCTAATGTTGGTGTATGATGGATGTGTGGCGCATCACCCATCCTATGGGTGTGGGTGTTGATATTGATAGTCATACAGCACCCTATGAGTGGGGATGGCAGTAGTGACAGGCAACATACCCCCTATGAGTGTGGGTGGCAGTAGTGATAGGCAACATACCCCTTATGAGTTGGGTGGCAGCAGTGATAGGCAACATACCCCCTATGAGTGGGGATGACAGTAGTGATAGGCAAAATACCCCTATGAGTGTGGGTGGCAGTAGTGATGGGCAACAGGTCCCCTATGAGTCGGGGTAGCAGTAGTGATAGGCAACAAGTCCCCTATGAGTAGGGTGTAGTTTTGGTTAACCACGCCCTATGTACAACGCTAAGTTAGCATAACCTCGATGGCTGTTAGAAAGCCAGCTTGCTGCTTCTGCTGCTTTTGCACGCGACACTGTTGTTACATGTTATTCATTCGAGAACTGCTGACTCAACTTTGCTTCACATGAGAACCGTCTGTTGTTTAACATCCTGAACAGCGAGTGGTGACCTTGGTCTGTACACCGTGTAAGGAACGAGTCTGTGTCACTAGACGGGGCAGGTTGTTGTGTTCAGGTTGATCGTACCATTTCTTAGCCATAACATACATACAGCTGCCAATACCTGAAAGACGAGCCCTTTAATATTACAGAGCAGCATGTTTTCTGTTACATTCGAAACGAAGAGCTGTTGCAGGAGAGAGCCTAGCTGATCCTGTGATGTGATTCCACTAAGCTGATCTATAAGGTATGGGGTCTAAGAGACCTAAGAGACCTTCTATTAGTCTAATAATACCTTATTAGTTGCTAGAGAAAGGAGGGTGGTTGTGTTCCACGGTCATTATTATTATGATTGCTCCTTTCATTTTCTATGGTATTGTAACAATGCTGATGGTGCTGATCCTAACCATTTGTCCGCTTGTGTTAGCCAAAGTACTGCATCTTAGGACGCGAGGTTTATAAAATAAACTCTTTAAACTTTTACCGTGTCTTTGTTATTCTGTTGTGGACTGATATATAGCTACCAACGGGTATTTCGGATTCCCACCACTCCTGAGAATATCTAAGTCCCTTGTTCTGGGTTGTCTATACGTTGGGACCGCCGAGCTAAATCTCGGATAACGAATGTGACACTTAGCTAGTCGGATAGGGGTTCTTAGTTCTGAGGGGAGTTTCTGGTACACCACAATTCTCTGAGGTCCTGGTTTCCTGCGCATAGTTCTGTGCATAAGCAGAATCCCTGCAACAAGGGGTGGCAGTAGTGATAGGCAACATACCCCCTATGAGTGGGGGTGACAGTAGTGATAGGCAACATACCCCCTATGAGTAGGGTTGGCAGTAGTGATAGGCAACATACCCCCTATGAGTGGAAGTGGCAGTAGTGATGGGCAACAAGTCCACTATGAGTGGGGGTAGCAGTAGTGATGGGCAACAGGTCCCCTATGAGTGGGTGTGGCAGCAGTGATAGGCAACATACCCCTTATGAGTGGGGGTGACAGTAGTGATAGGCAACATACCCCCTATGAGTGGGGTTGGCAGTAGTGATAGGCAACATACCCCCTATGAGTGGGAGTGGCAGTAGTGATGGGCAACAAGTCCCCTATGAGTGGGGGTGGCAGCAGTGATGGGCAACAGGTCCCCTATGAGTGGGTGTGGCAGCAGTGATAGGCAACATACCCCCTATGAGTGGGGGTGGCAGTAGTGATGGGCAACATACCCCCTATGAGTGGGGGTGGCAGTAGTAATGGGCAACAGGTCCCCTATGAGTGGGAGTGGCAGTAGTGATAGGCAACAAGTCATCTATGAGTGGGGGTGGCAGTAGTGACAGGCAACATACCCCCTATGAGTGGGGGTGGCAGTAGTCATAGGCAACAGACCCCTTATGAGTGCAGGTGGCAGTAGTGATAGGCAACATACTCCTTATGAGTGGGGGTGGCAGTAGTGATAGGCAACATACCCCCTATGAGTGGGAGTGGCAGTGGTGATGGGCAACAAGTCCCCTATGAGTGGGGGTGGCAGTAGTGATGGGCAACAGGTCCCCTATGAGTGGGGTTGGCAGTAGTCCTTCACTTGACCCATGTGATCTCTTGACCGACTTTACGGAGTGTGACCTTAAGTCAGTCACCATGGCCATGACTAAAATAAAATCTGGCTCCCCTGCTGATCCTTTCCCTTCTAAATTCTTTCCAATTATGGCACCTACAGTCCTACCAGGGCTGGTCCGTCTATTTAATAAATCCTTGGCTGAATCCGAGTTTCCTTTATGTTGGAAGACTGCCAGAATCAGACCAATTTTTAAGAAGCCTTCGGCAGATCCAGAGATACTTCTGAATTACCGGCCAATCTCTCTATTACCGTATTTCGGGAAAATATTGGAGTCCTTGGTAAATAAACAGTTGGTGTGCCACCTTGAAAGCCACGGACTTTTGGATCCCTCGCAATCTGGCTTCAGATCAGCACACAGCACTGAGACTGCTCTGGTAGAGGTCACCGACAACATCAGTCAGCAATCCTCATTCTGCTCTACCCGTCAGCTGCCTTCGACACCATCTCCCATCGTATTCTTGAGCGACGTCTCTGGGAGGTTGGTGTCAGGGGACAGGCCTTGAAATGGTTCATCAGCTACTTGAAGGATCGCAAAACCATTGTCCAGATGGGTAATACCACCTCTAGTGAACGATCAGTAATGATGGGTGTGCCCCAGGGCTCTATTTTGAGCCCTACCCTTTTCAATATTTACATGGTCCCCCTAGCTGCTGTGATCAGAACTCATGGCTTCGACGTCTTGTCCTATGCGGACGATACACAGATTCTGGTCACGTTGGGCCCTGACCCTAACGATACTAAGAAGCGTTTTAAAGACAGTTTGATCCATGTGGACAAATGGATGACATGGAACCATCTTCAGTTAAATGGGACCAAGTCTGAGATCATGCTTTTTGGTAAAGTGACCAACCACTGGACGCAGGATTGGTGGCCATCCAGGCTTGGTCCATGTCCCCCTCACAAGAACTTAGTCCGAAACCTAGGATTCCACATGGACAACTGTCTGTCCATGAAGGGGCGTGTGAATCTTATTATTGGTACCTGCTTTGGTGTTATGCAGAGCCTTCGCAGAGTCTTCAAATGGCTCCCCCTCGAGGCCCGCAGACCCCTAATACAAGGTCTAATAATTAACAGAATGGACTATGGCAATGCTCTTCTGTTATCAAATAATTCTGATCTCCTAGACAGACTCCAGGTTCTTCAGAACACTGCTGCGAGGCTGGTCCTCGACCGCCCTTATAGATCGCCATCGGCACCTTGCCTGAAAACCCTCCAATGGCTTCCAGTGAGAAAACGTACCCTTTTTAAGACCTTATGTCTAACACACAAACATATGTATGAAAAAGGTCCTAAATATTGGGTGCAAAAATTACGATGGTACCAGCCGTCCAGGGCACTGCCTTCTAGTGACTCTGCCCTGCTCACCCCCTCAAAATTCACACTGCTAGACAGGGTGGGCGCGCTTTCCCATTCCTGGCTCCAGCTTCTTGGAATAAAATGCCATTCGAACTTTGCAGCATGTCTGACCACAACTGTTTCCGTAAGAGACTGAAGACCTGGCTGTTTGGAAAACAGCCGCTGGCCCGGTCTTCTTATCTGCTCTCAGCAGCCTGCAAGCGCCATGAGACTCGCAAGAGTGATATGTGCGCGATACAAATACCCCTGACTTGACTTGACTATGAGTGGGGGTGGCAGCAGTGATAGGCAACATACCCCCTATGAGTGGGGGTGGCAGTAGTGATGGGCAACATACACCCTATGAGTGGGGGTGGCAGTGGTAATGGGCAACAGGTCCCCTATGAGTGGGGGTGGCAGTAGTGATAGGCAACAAGTACCCTATGAGTGGGGTTGGCAGTAGTGACAGGCAACACACCCCCTATGAGTGGGGGTGGCAGTAGTCATAGGCAACAGACCCCTTATGAGTGGGGGTGGCAGTAGTGATAGGCAACATACTCCCTATGAGTGGGGGTGGCAGTAGTGATAGGCAACATATCCCCATAAGTGGGGATGGCAGTAGTGTAGGCAACAAGTCCCCTATGAGTGGGGCTGGTAGTGGTGGTGGCCATGCAACCCCTATGGTGGCACATTGCTATTGGACAGGATATGGATCCCCTGGGTGTGTGTGACATTTGACGGGTATGTGTCGTTTGTTTGTGTGGTGGGTGTCTGACTTACCGTCTGCGCCGTCCACGTCTGTTCCTGATCCGGTCATAGATGTACAGTACTGGTATGACCGGCGCGATGAAATTCATGATGTATTCGTCTCGTAGCTGTGGATTGTGTTCTGGCATGAATCGTACCTGATATGCTGCTTTCCCAGATGCTGTGACGTGCTGTACATGGCGACCTGTCCGACACGTAGGATTTGTGCATCGTACTTGTGCGGCCGGAAACTGCTGTGGGAACTGCTTCCGGGCGACTCGAATCGGCAATTGGAGGTACGGCTCGTACGGGAAATGCTGCTGGAATCGCAGCCTACGTGTAGGTCGGAATTATGTCAATTATGCGCATCGTACTTCATTGCCTGGACGGACCGGCTCCCGGAACGTGCCGGTCGCAAGGTAAGGCTACGAACAGCTCTCGGAGGGCTGTCCGACCCGGATCGGAATCGACCCCTCAGTGTTGAAATTGTACTCTCTTCTTTGATTGATTGTGTTGATGCATTTTTTTCTCTGCTCATGATTGTTGAACAGTTTTAAATGTGCTTTGAATTGCACACTTTATTATTCTTGTTGCTTTCCTTGTTACCATTGAGCAATGCACTGATATTCTCCTGATAACTTTACAGTGTATGCAATTCAGGTGTAAAACTACATGTGACCTGATGGTTGTGAATTGCATTAAGTGACAGAATCGAATATTATCATATGCAAATATTCATGCAGTGTTGGACACAAGGTCACAATATGACTCAAGCTTATATAAAAAATTACACCTTCACATCCTCCTGGCTAGGGGAACTTGACTTGTGCTCTGCTGGGACCCTGAAACAACAACAAAATAATACCTTCACACAGAAGGTGAACAATGAACTATCCAGGTAATAGGCCTGAAAAGAACATGCAATTTTACTAAAATAGAGCAAACCTGAGCAAAAATATAAGGAGAAATGTACAGTTTCAGAACATGCATTTTGAGTTAGAATATTTGTCATCCTTTATATCGCTGGGATACCAAAAATAACAGGATGTAAATATTGAAGGTAAGTTTAGCATTTCTTACCACGAATTTCGAAGTTTCAAATAGCTATTACTTACATTATTGTAGTATTTAATATAGTTTTTGTCATTTATTATATTTTGTAAGTATTATTTAGGTTAGTTTTGTTCAATATTTTGAATTATCTTTATGTTGACATTATTTATCAGATTCTTTACTTTTGTAGTGAGGATTGGTTTTTTAAAAATATTTTTTATTTTTTTTGTTGCTTAGAATTTTTGTGAGTTTCTAATAGTTCATTACAATTAAAAAAAAGCTATCTTTTTTTGGGGTTATTGGTTTTTATGGAGCTAGTCTTTGGGCAGTGCATGAAGTCTAATTTTCTAAAAATAAAGAGGACTACATTTTAATTTCTGAGGTGAAAAAAAATTAACACCATCTCTTTGTCACCTCCAAATAACCATTAGGGTAGAAGGAAGACATTTGGCAGTCTGTAATGGATAAAATTAACAGTGTAGGCCAAATAAAAAGGACAGTGCAGAGTGCAAGAACTGCTGGCTTAAGTCTAAGCCCGGGACCAAAGAGAAACAGGCCAAAACCCAAGGGCAGCAGACTGGAGGGGAGCCTGAGGGCCAGAATGAGACGGACCAATTGGAAAATAAGGTTGCGTGAGCCATCCCAACAGTGTTGGTGGAAGAAGTGGTAGGACAGAACTGTGCTGCAGCTCAGGGCCTTGAAGATATACAGGGTAAGTGACAACAAGGGACAATGTGGCTAAAACTGTCATGCAGCACAAAAACACACTTTCAGTGCTGCATTGTGCACAATGGAAAGTGCAGGAATGTCTCACATGCTAGCTCATAAATTACAAAAATGTAATTTCATCATCATCATCATCATGATCTTTATTTCGGTCATTTTGGACCATAAAAGAGTACAACGATTATACAATTATAAATTACACAATAAAAGATTGCACATGGTTAAATTAAAAACAGTTATAAAACAGTTTAGTTGAAATCATCAGAAATGTTCATTGGCCACGTTAGACTTGATACAACGATTGCAGATGAACCACATTGCAGTTAGGAATTTTGCAACTGCAAGTACAATTAGGGCGGATAAGTCTGTCTTTAAAATTCTATATGCTGGAAGATAATACCTAAAACCAAGGTTTTTAAGGAGAGGGACAAGCCAATAATTCCTAGCTCTCTGGTAAGCCGGACAGAAAAATATAATGTGCAGATCAGTCTCTCGCGGGTATGGGCATGCTGGGCATTGCGCTGGGGGCTGGGGTTTAGTCCAGCGATCAGTGTATGCCCTAAGGGGAAGAGTACCATATCGCCACTGCATGTATAACTTCCTTGTAATTGGAGGGCCTACATCATCAAAGACAGACTCTAGGTGGTATGAATCTTTAAATCCAAGGAAGTAGTTAGATAAGGACCCCTCGCGTGTACTCTCAATTGTGGCACGTAACTTGTGCTCGTAATAAACCTTTGAGATAGATTTACGTGAGGACCTGCAACATGCATTTCCTGGATTTAGCCATAAATCTGGTCTTCCTAGCATTTCAAATGTTTGCTTAATATATTTTAACCATGGGATTTGTGCCGCTTTAGGTAGGCGCAAGATCTCAGCGAGCTCAGCCCTATAGTTGGATAATTCAGGCGTGCTCCAGATTTTGCGCCATAGGGTAAGGGGTTTAAGTCCCAACTCCTCCGAAATAGGTCTTAGGCCCTGGTCTAGTCTCAATGGGAGAAGTGGGGTAATAGGCGGTAATGTTGCCAGTTGCCTTATAAAATTGTTCTCCGTAATCTGCAATTTCTGAGCAGCTATATGCCCCCATATTTCAACCCCATAGGTCACTGCCCCTCTAGCCTGTATTTTATAAATTTGAAGGGGGGGAACAAATGGCTTGTAACTCGATCTGCTTATCATCCTGCATATGCCTCCCGATAACTGAACCAGTTTCAAATTTGCCTTGGTTTGGTGCGAATCCCATGTCATAGTTTGGTTGATTGTTACCCCCAAATAATCAAACGTAGTGACCCTCTCTAATCTAGCGGACTCTAACATAGGATTTGGACGAGTTGAAGAGGGCGGGTTAAGGATCATATATTTAGTTTTGGAAGCGTTGATTTCCAATCCGTGCTTCACACAAAAGTTCGAGAACCCATCCAGTACCCGTTGTATGCCCATGGGGGATTTAGAGAGCAGCAGGGTGTCATCTGCAAACATAATAGCAGGCACCCTGCTACCATTGAGCTTGGGGGCATTAGTGTTGCTCAGCCCAATGAGATGGTTAATAACCCCATTGACAAAGAGGCAGAACAGGGTCGGTGCAAGCACGCAACCCTGTCTGACCCCCGCGTCAACGGGGAAATTATCCGAAAGAACTCCCCCTCTGCCGCAAAATTCCCCTGATGTAATCTCATCAGGATTGATAGGATATCAGCGGGAACCCCTAAATCCGTTAGAACAGTCCATAATTTATCCCTTGACACTAGATCACAGGCCGCTCTCAAGTCCACAAAGACCATGTACAAAGTGCCGCCCTCAATTAGCGCGGTATTCCAGTATAAGAGATTCAGACGAAAAATCTGGTCTGTGGTTGAAACACCCTCTCTGAACCCTGCTTGATACGGGCTCATAATAGAGTATTCTTCAATCCAAATCTGGAGGCGTTTTAATATCAGTCTGCCGAAAATCTTTTGAGGAACATCGATAAGACTGATAGGTCTAAAGTTGGCTGGGAGCAGGGGCGATCCCTTTTTAAATATTGGGACAATCTCTGCGCCCAGCCAAGTATCTGGCACCTCCGTGCCCCCCAAAACGGAATTAAACAATGTCAATAAATAGGGTGCCCAGACGTCCGGTTCGTGTTTAAATAGATCACCCGGTAGGCCATCTAAGCCGGGTGCCTTACCTGATGCCAACCGTCCAATGGCCTCGCGGACCTCCATTAGTGTGAATGCAACCCCTTTCGAAGAGTCACTGACAAGCTGGGTAGGATTTGTCCATGCTCCATCAGCTACACTATATAGGGACTGGAAGTGGTCTTGCCAAGCCTTGGCTGAAATGTTATTGCAGAGGCCAACTCCTCAGACCCAGTGTTCACATAACGCCAAAATTTACGCGAATCCCCACGTGCCAGGGAGATGGTAAGTTTTTCCGATTTTTCATGTTCCCATTCAATTTTTGCATGACTAATCAGGCGCTTGTAGGCCGTTCTCCTGGCCCTGATCTCCACATTCCCCTTCCCCTCCTTTATCGAGGCCAGGAGATCAGTTTTTGCCTTACGGCATGTGGTGTTGTACCAGAGGGTACAAACAGCGTGTCCGTTAACCCTTTTTGGGGTGGAGAAGAGGATTTCAGACACCGATTTAATGAGGTCCTTATGCAACAGCCCCCGCAGTATATATGTGCCCTGGGTACTGGTTTGCTCCATAAATGCATGGGCCTTTTCGAGTGTGGGGATGACCCGGGCATACAGCCTGGATATCTTCCCTGGGTTAGAAACTAATTTCTCCCACTTCACTCTTCGTCTGTTATTCGTGAGGCCTAACCCCACCTCAGATCTCGCCATTTGTTCCCTCCTGGCCTCAAGACCAGGATGGTCATATTCCAGTTCCAGTGCGTTGTGGTCACTATCAGCCCTTGGGGTCACCCAAAAGTCTCTGATAAGAGACCATGAAGCCAGTGGAACTAGGATATACTCTAGTCTGGATTCCCTGCCCACTCTATTATATGTGGGTTTTGGGGGGATATCAGATTTTATCCGTCCATTACAGGCCCGGACACCATATTTCAAGGATAAGGATGTAATTTGTACAACCAGGGGCGTCCAAGCTCTTGGGCCCGGCGCTTCCAATGGGGGTACAGACCATACCGCATCCTCATCTTGGGCTAGACCATCCAGTAAGCCAGAGAGTGGCTCGAAATGGCAATTTAGGTCACCTTCTATTAAAAAAGGAATATCCTCAGGGATTTCACTTAGGACATCCGCAAGCTCCTGTATAGTACGCGACTCTTGCGTGATACGTACTGGTCTGGAGTAGACATTTACCAGTAGAAGACTCTGTGAATTTGGCCATTCCAACAATACAACAAGAATGTCGTCCTTGCTCAGTGGGAGAATGGTGGCACTGCATCCCAAATCGCTAGCCACCCAGGTTGCAAGACCTCCCAAAGGACGCCCCCTGCCCCCCCATTTTGCGCTTATAGAAAATGTGGCATAACCGGTACGATTGGCTTCTTCTCGCGCCCAAGTTTCTTGGAAGAGGCATATATCTTTGCCCTCAATAAAAGAGCTCCAGTCCGGGCAATTCAATTTATTGCCCAGGCCCGCCACATTCCAAGATACTATCTTCAAAGAGGGGCTGATGGTACTCTCAATTGGTGGGTTTGGGAGCATATCCATACTAGAGTGCATCCCCAATGGGTTATTGGTGTCTATGCTGCCATCTCGGGGCGGTGTCACCTCCCTTGCAGTGTGTGGAGAGCAAACAGGTCTTATATCTACCTCTCCATTGGTGTATTTCTCCTCGAGGTTGTCCTTATCCCTGGGAGTAGCTAGGCATATTTTAGTAGCTTGAGCCCCACCAAGACCTCTATCCTCCCCTCTCCCCGTCTCACTCAGTCAATCTACCATATCTAGGTTGCTGAACCTGTTATAGGTAGGAAAATTATCATAGCGCTGTAGTCTGGGAAGAAGGGGGCTCCCTCTTACTCTAGCACCCCCTCTACCTCCTCTTCTATGTACTAGTTCCCAACCCTCCTCTTCCTGTCCATGTCTTAAGGGTGGGTAGAAGAATGATAAGGGTAACGCTTGAATGGAGGTTCCCTTGTCACAATATGGCCAGCTACATATATATGAGACAGTCATGGGGTCCCTGAAATTAACCAGGACACAATCGCCATGGATAGATTTCTTGGTACCACCCAACCATGGGACTCTTCTCACCATAAGAACCTCACTTTGTATTCCTTCAGGGAGGGGCCTATTAGTAGAGAGCCAATTAATTACCTTGTTTTTTAGGGCTTCAACAGGTTCCCTAGAAGATGGCTTTAGTTCGGGAATACCTGTTAAAATGACTGTGTATGGGCTTGCCTCCGGTGGCAGGTTAACTAACCGTTGCTTGTTACCATAGCCCAGTTCCCCGTTTACAGGCGCATCTGACTTCTCCTGGGGGCTTACATTTACTGAGCAATTTGGAGCTAGTAGGTTAGCCTGTGGTGTTAGATGTTGAATTTGTATAGGCTTGGGTACAGGACCCCTTTCCTTGACTGGGGGCACTATTGTGGTGTTCTTGTCACTATGGGTCGGCCATCCACCTACAGATTGGCTGTCTTTTTTAGGGGCATCTGCTAAGTGAGCAATTTCCTTTTCGATATTCACTAGACAAGTTTCTATCTTTGCTAAGCGCACTTCCAAAGGATTAAGCATTATCCTCATAAGAGTGCGAATATCAGAGAGGGTAATATCCTCCTCCCCAGAAATTACATTTGTGCTAAGGGATATCTGCCCCGATGTATGGGAGGGTAGTGCCCTTTTTTCGGCGGCGAATTTAGCCCCTTGCTAGCTGTGCCATTTATGTTGCCCTCACACAAGGGGGTGTTCTTTGCAATTTTGGACTTTCTCCCCCCACAGTTTTGTACCCTTCTTTTCCTTTTTGGGATGGCACCCTCCTTCTCCCCCTGCTTTAGTTGCGTAGAATTGTGAACCCTGGCAATATTTCCGTCCGTATTAGACGGGGTATTAGACGGGGTCACGTTAGCTGCAGTCTGGGGTGGGGGGAGCTTAGGTAATGGTAAAGGTAATATACTGAGGTCTACTGGGGCAGATAAATCACAGTCAGTGTTGGGAGTAAAGGAACCGCTCAGATCGACTACATCAAGCGTGCCATTTGTCCCCCTAGCCCCAGCATCTGGTAATATACATTCCAATCTTTGTTCAGGGGTAGTTACATGTGCGATGGGTCCCAAAGAGGATCTCCTTACCCACTCAATTTCTTGCGAAATACGTCTTTCTAAAATAGTAATTTTGTCAATAAGGAGAGAGCCCGCTTTTGCAAAATATGTGTCCAAAGTACCTTTAGGCATCCCGGCAGCCAGTGTGGTCTTGCTCCTCGTCTCTCTTGCGGCCATAATCCAAGGCTAGATACGGGAAATATGATGAGGGGGGGTCGTTGACCAAGAGAGAGGGCTAAATCCCTATCTCGCCCGTTCTCGAACGGCCTCAAACGGCCCGCTCTTTGCCCGGTCTTCGACCCGCACTCTGTCCCGCACGCGTCCCGCTGACGCGGATGCTCCTGCCATTTAAGTAGAGTGGTGGATCATGCAGGAGTGGGCGGGAAGAGGCCCCAGCTGCACCTGTGGTGATGGCGCTGTGCAGGCTGGTCCTCGCAGTCCCGCCTGCGGTATTCACGAGCAACAAGGGCTCCCCTGGGTCCGGTGTCCTCCAAAATGTCCTGGGTAGAGTTTCACTAGCACCGACTGTCTCCGTAGGCACTGGAATCAACGTAATTTAGTTTTGCTAGGATACAAATGTCCTGCCCAGCGTAGCCCTGCCAAAGTTTGTCAGGTTCATGCATGATGTACTGCCCCAGTCAAGATTGTCCTTTGAATATTATGACTTGTAGTGTAACTTATGACATGAGTGAGCAGAACTACAAGTCCCCCAATACAAAGCACTAAACCTGCACTGTAGCAAAACATCATGCATGTCACTAGGAAATCTGCACTACCTAATTGTGACAATGCATGCCCCCTTTCACCATGAGGCAAGTGTGCATGTCTTGGGCCTACACAGCCAAAAGTGGATTGTAAATTCATGCTCTGTACTGTGGTTGCCGGAGGATTAACTTCTCACCAGAGGGGGGGTATAGCTGCTGAGTATGTGTAGGATCATAAAGTAGGATCATGTTAAGAGTCACAAGTACAGTCACTAGCATTGTACACTATTTCACTCTCCTGACCTGATATGGTGAGATTACACAGTTGTAATCTGCCATGTTAAACACCACACTAGCTTCTGTCTAGTACAACCATTTTTTAGGGGTGGGGGTGCATGCAAGTTATGCACACCAGAGGTACATGAGTGTTTGTTGGCAGCATACATGATGTGTGAGCTTGGTGGATCCCTGGTAGTGTATTGCCATGTAGGTGTGGCACATTGAACTGGTAGTGCGTCTGAATGGGAAGCCATTGAATGTCAAGGAGGGAAGGTGTGATGTGTGTGCTGCAACATAGCTTGAGTGATAGCCATGCACTGCTGTGTGTTTTATAGTTTCTCACTTGTGCAGCAGCTGTGAAGGAATGCCTTAGAGGAGGGCATTGGTGTACTACATTCTACATGTGATGTGGGCTTGGGTGATGGTGTGGTTGGTGTCAGGAGGGAGTCATAAGCAGAAAAGTCCAACTATGCTACATATGTCAAAGCTGGAGGATGTGAAACAAGGAATTTTGAAGTGTAAGGTCAGCTAGGTGTCCAGGATGATGAGCAGGTTTTGGGGGTGTTTGGAGGTTTAGGTGTTTGGCCTAGTCATATGGACAACTAGGGTAATCCTCACTACTATTTGGTGTGGTTTAGAA
Source organism: Triturus cristatus (assembly GCF_964204655.1). Taxonomy (NCBI): domain Eukaryota; kingdom Metazoa; phylum Chordata; class Amphibia; order Caudata; family Salamandridae; genus Triturus; species Triturus cristatus. The sequence continues at coordinate 457,594,405 of NC_140590.1, read as the reverse complement.
TGACTCATACCTCTCACATACAGCTAGGCCTGTTTGTCAATTGCATGATGTAAAGAATGTGGGTGGTATAGGTGTAGGTGTGTCCTGAGAGTCAATTTATCATCTGGGTGTCATTACTGTGAGAGAGGAAGTTTGGCCCCTGGGTCTGAATGATGATTGGCAGAGGAGCCATGTACAGCTAAGAGTGAGTGGGGCTGAGTGGACAGACTTGTGCATCTCTGCCGACGTGCAACCTGGGTAATGAGGAAATGAAATGTGCATCAATGGTTGCATATTTCCAAGTGTGATGTGCTTATCCCCTTCAGAGATGGTGCACAATATCTATTGTTCTGCATTCTGGGGCTGACTGTTTCTCCTAGGATACTACAACTTTCCACACTAATAAGCACACTATGATGAGTACATGCCCTCACCCATTTCTGCTGTATAGCAAGGCAACTTGCTATGTAGAGTTGTTTGGATGAGTGCCAGCTATGACTCTTCAGCCACGAGTGTGCAAATTGCATGCATTACAGCAGAGAAAAGGCAGATTGGCCTGGTGTACTGTGTGAAAGCCAGAGTGCAGGACCAAAACTAATAGATGACAAAAAACATTACTTTGTCTGGAGCTGTGGGTTAAGCGATGGCTAGAGGCAATACAGGCACCCTGGTGACATGGTGCAATGTCCTCAGCAGTGGTGTCAATAACTGAACCTTACATCAATCTAGTCCTGAAAATATACAATCAGCTAAGCAACATGGTAAATGGTGCCCTTATCGGTCCTCACCCTTTCAGGCAGGATATGCCAGCAAGCTGCAAAACTGCCTTGCAATGTGTGCAATGTGTGGTATGACACAAAAAGGATGCCTTGTTACACAGTGGTTTTGCAAACAATGTAACAATATTCTCATGGGAAAGGCAACACCAGGGTAACTTGGTCTCTTTCAGCTTTAGTAACATGTTCAACACATATGTGTAACATACAGTGAATGAAAACAAGTACTGCATGTAACCCAATGAACTTATGTCAACATCTATCATAGATCATTGTTAACATATATCAATTTCATTGCATAGGACCAAAACAACACCTCCTGTCCAGTAGCATAACCTGGATGACTAGTCTGTTCATGATGACATCCTGCCATCAGTGGACCATGTCACCTTCCAGCTACTCCTGAACTCCACAGAATCTCTATCTCCAGTCAAGTTGCCTTCCAACTGTGAGTGATAGGAGTCCAGCAGTGGATGATTAATTGTGGTTTGAGTGTGGATGGAGACCACAGTGGGCAGCCTAGAGGGAGTCTGTAGGTGCTTCAGTCCGAACAACGATACATCGCAGGCAATTAAAGGCACCTACCCTTGGATTCATAAGATAGATGACTCCCTGGCTGACATTGCTGGTGTCATGAGGAAGAGGCAACAACAACAGGCCTCAACCTCTGACACCAGTGAGGTTGCCAGCAGGCTGGGGACCATTATAAACATCATGGCATCTATGAAACACAAGTTGGACTCCTACATAACAACAATGGATGCCCTTCCTAATGATATTGTTGCATTGCTGAGAAGCCATCAGTCCCTTGTCAGTGCTGCCCTGCCTCCTTTGCTGCAACAGACATATGCTGCCAGAGACAGGGGAGCCGCATCTTCTGCCCCTGAAGTGCATGTGCCTCGGATACCTCCCACACAAACACCACCAACTGCAGGGGAGGTACAACACCCATCACGGGAGTAAGATGTGGACTTCTCCAGTTTCCATCGCCAAACTGCCAGGAAGCATGTGTCTGTGCCACCTGGACAGTTTCCAAATTGTCTTGTGTCTGTCATCGTGCCACCATCTTAGTCACCCAGTACTGTACCTTTTTGTTTGTGCACCTGTTAATCTTATCCGCTTGTGGATTGTTAAAGAAGCCTACCTTTCCAAATGGCAATTTGAATCTCCTCACAGAAATTCCACTTACCTCTACATGTCGCATGACATGTCTCCCAAATGGACTCAGCCAGGGCATCTTTTGCTTACAATCAATGTTGGGGTTGTTTCCCTAAAAAACTGAAAGACACCTCATGCTGAGCCAACAAAATATTGTAAATAAATTCACTACTATAAACCAAAGTGTTGTGTGTTTGTTGAAGAACAGAATACTTATACCATGGAGGATGATTATTAACATTATTCACATCATAGCATTTCAAGGAGAGTGAGCAGAAGTCACTAGCACAGGCTCTGTTTGTATTTGCAGCAACAACAAGTGCATGCACTGTGATGGCCTAATGAGGAATATGTTGCTTTCCAATGAAATGTCAGGGTGTGACAATAAGCTTCAGGTACTTGACTGACACACGGTGAAAAGCTCCAACTAAACACACAAATGCTTACCCTCTACAAATGGGTCTGTGAGCCATGTGAGCCAATAACACAGTTGCACTCATCCACATATTTCTGGCTCAGTGAACATGACAACCTGATCAAACACATATGATAGCCTTAATGTTCACACTGAAGAGATCCTACAGTACATGAAATATCATGCATACAGTTATTATAAGCAGATAGTCATGCCCATACTCCTTCTGAATTACCACCATACCTGTGCCACACATAGTTGCACAGGGCCAGTCTAAAACTTTGGATGTCAGTCTGGCAGGAATGCTTGCACTTACGGTTGGGGCCCAGTGTCAATGGGTAAATGCTGAATAATGTTACTTTGGTTCAAGTAGGGTAAATCTGTTTCTCTGCCCTGGATAGGCCTCATATGTTTTGAGTAAGAGTGTATACCCACATTACATCTATGGTACATTGCACACACATATTACTGCATGGGAGACAGAGCGTAGACGAAGACACAAAGGAACACCACCCCAGGGTAAAATGACATGGTACACTTATTGCCATCAATCAACAAAAAGTATTTCTCCAAAGTGAACTACAGGTAGTGCAACACTCACCAAGTAGTCAATAACAATGATGAGGGGGGGTTCTACAGACAGGTGTGGATACATTCATGATTGGAACACCCAACAATCATGAGCCACTTGCACAATAGTGCAAGGGTGTGTGCGCTACTGACAGGCACCAGCGTGTGCCAGTGCTGCTTGAAATCTGTAATATGTATTTCAATTATTCTTGTGCTACACTTTCACAAAGAGTGCAACAGTAGTATGGTGCCTGTGCTGTGCTGTGACAAGTTTTCAGAAAGCGCTCCACTTATAGTGGTTCATTTTCAATACACCACACTTGACTCAATTGGCAGGTATCAATTCCCATAGGGCTCTCACAAAAATACACTTACCTACAAAGCCAGCAGGTCAATAGCCACATCATGTAGTCAGCTCACATTACTCCATGCTTGTAAATCTTAAATAAGAAATTATGACACAGTAGTGAAAGTAGAACATTTTTTACACTACACAAAAATTAAAAGTTAATAATCAACCCCCAACTCCCTTAATGCACATACATCCGCACAATGAAGTGAACAATTGCATCCTATACATACACTACCTGCACATTTAAATCTAAACAAATATGTATTTTTTGCGGTGCTGTATTTTTTTATTTTTTATTTCTTTAAAATATTTTTTATAAAACACACACTAAACATCAACCCGTCAGCCCACCAAAAAACCTACCCATCTAAAAACCTACCTGCAAACTACCAAATAAAATATTTTTAAAACTTAATCTAACCTACACTATACAAAACCTAAATCCTAAACTACACTATGCCTGCATTACTATTAGTAATAAACAACATTTAAAAAAGGGGGAAAGGGAAATGTCCATGTGAGAGTCATTTTTGTGAACTGATGCACTCCATTGCCTTCTGTAGTGTCAACATTATAGCATGCAGGCTGGACAGCCCTCCCTTAATGCCTGCCATATGTATTTTCAGTTTCTGCATGTCTTTAAGGGCCTGGGCCTCAAATAAAGAGCCTATGACCGGGGATTGTTGTAGGACCTGTGTGGCAGCAACCAATGTGCATACAATGGGCCTGGAATAGCCTGAGGTGCACCCTGCATCTGTTGGGCCCCCATTGGTTGTTTTCTGGCTTGGGGCTATCCTTGCTGTTCCCTCTTTCCTGCATTCTAAGTCTGGCTGCCTTGCCTTGTTCGCACATGATGCCCTATGTTTTGTAGGCTTTGTAACACACTGGATGTGTCTGTAGTGCTCCATCCATATGTTGAACTGCTTGGCCTCTTTAGCTGTCATGTTGTCTGGGGAGGTAAAGGAAATAGATTTCAGTAATAGTTGAAAATGTAAATGATGTCTGCAATAATATGCTCACATTTTCATACCATTACATGTGGCAGGCCAGCCCAAAAGCCAAATATTGAGAAAAGAGAGATGAACAAATTAGCTTCTGTATATATACTTTTCCCAATCAAACAAGGAGAACATACTCAAGTGCTGGCAGTGTAGGTATACAAGATGGCAATGTCAGCACAAATTTACTTGTGACCATATCATCCGAGTCACAAGCATGATGTTGTGTCCACATAGAATAGGACACATGGACCCCATACGGACACTTTGGTGTTGGTATTGCAGCATGCAACAGATTTTGATTTTGATCATAAACATATGTAAAATGAGTTATGTCAAGCAAGTACATGTAGTGTGTCACTGCTTTGGTTTATTCATCTGAAAAATGTACAAGGCAACACACAGTGCTGTCTTGACTGACTCTGTACCAGGTAGTCAAAATATCGATTGCGGGTGGGCAGCTACCTTCCGTAAAACATACATGTTGAACACTTCACCAATATAGACTGAGCCAAATACCAGGAAACCTAACATAAAGTTTCTGGTATGCAGTTGTAGCAATACCATGATGAGACTGCAATGAATAATCTCCTGACCAAAGATTACTTTAAAAAGCGGGGAAAAAATTGCCATAAGATTGTGCTCAAAGAGAGTCACACATGAGCTGGACAGAAACTATGCTCGCTATACATGCAAATATTATGAACAAAGATACTTAGTCACAGGCAATACATTAATAGATCCCAATGGTTAGGCATAGAGAAAAATACATTCTTATTTTTATTATGAGAGTCTAAACAGTAACAACTAAGGGCCCCATTACAACAGTCCGCCCGCTGCCGTAACGGAAAACGGGACTGACTGACAGAGGTGCGCGGGTCCCTCGGGGCCAATTAGGATGCATTCTTGTCTTTAACATTGCGGTGGGGGGTGTTGTAAACAGCACCCACCGCAATGTTAAAGGTGCATGTCGTGCGTTGCAATGCACAACGTGACAGGCTGCACACGGTGCCTGCCACCTTGTGTGAGGCAATGAAGAGGGGTACCATAGGTATTGCCCAGTGCAGCCAACACCCCGCCAGGGGCCTCCAACGGGCCACCAAAGTCATTCTCCGCATGCCTTTCCATTGCGGAGTCTCCTCCATGGAAAGGCATGCCCACCACATCCATCATAATATGATAATATGGCAGGGGTAACTGGCGGTCGTGTGGGGAGTTATGGCGGGCGGATCGCCACCGCCAGTCGGGCGGTGGTGGTCCGCCCGCCATCATAATAGGCCCCTAAATGCTATACAATCACAACATGGTAAATGAAGTAGCTAATGAAAACAATGCCAAGACAAAAAAAATATATATCACTACATCTGATCTCACACTTCCATACATACCACATTCATACCACAGGCAGTTTGCACATACTAAAAAAAAAGAACAAAGAAATCTGAGAAGACCATTCCAAAATCACTAGAGTCTAGTATCTGCTTGAGTAGAGTATATAACATTCAGAATTTTTACACAATATTGTTATATGATCATAATACAATTTTATAAATTTGCTACATAGATACAATTCTGAAGAAAGGTAGTCAATACTACAAACATAATGTGTAGTGATTATGTTACCATGGTGACCATAACATATCCTAGTGTCTGCACACACAATTCAGCAAGGCTGCTTTCCTTGACACATTATAAATTAGGCTATGCATGTCAGGAGTGTGAGCATGGATGCTTAAATTCTCATCTATACTAGTAGTGTGTACTGCATTTCGCAGGTAACCTTGAGCAGTGTAATTGGCTATATGCTGCTGACACAGTGCATATCTGAATGCGCACCTTTGGGAAACAAGATTTACAATGCAGTCATTACAATGCACTACCTTTACAAGCAGTCATTACAAGGCAAGATCCTTTACATCGCATGCCGTTACAATGCAGCCATTACAACGCTTGTCACTACAACGCATGTCATTACAACTCATTATAAGGTAAGTAATGGGAAATAGTAATTTTTACCCCTACACTATCCAACACTTACCCTACTGCTGCACTCACTGGAGTGGGAATAGTAATTTTTACCCCTACACTATTCAACACTTACCCTATTGTTGCACTCAGTGGAGTGGGAATAGTAATGTTTACCCCTACACTATCCAACACTTACCCTACTGTTGCCCTTAAAGTAATATGCGTTCTAATCAAATGCATTGTAATTGTATGCATTGTAGTGACATGCATTGTAAATGCAGTTTCTAAAAATGCGTTGTGATGGCAAACGTTGTAAAATCATGCATTGAAATGGATGTTGCAATGTAAAAACTGCGTTGTAAATGTTTGCGTTGTAACGTCATACCTTCGCTCCTTCTCACATTGCATCAAAATTACCAACTCCCTGCCCTGTATGAATGCCTCCCAAAATGGGACATAGAGTATATGAGGGCACAAGTTAGGCATTTTCTAAATTTCCATGTGCAGACTTGTGATATGTTCCAAATGTACTCCAACCAAATCTGTTTGCACTGAATTAAGAGACCTTACATCCTGTCACAACATGCCAGGCTATATGTTCATCCCTACCAAGTGGACAAATACACTCACAATATGCATCAGACAGGCATTCTGGTTATGATCCGTTCAACACAATGGTAAAATTAAAGTTGCTGGTCTACATCCTTACAGCCTCCCTGGCATCTGTGCAATTGTTCCTCTGTCACTCCATCTCACATATCTATGATATAGACTGCTCTGTGCGATGATCAGGTACACCTGAGGCTAGATTGCAACACCATACCTCAGGTAAAAAGTTGGCAAAGAGGTGAAAGTAAGTAAACAATTCCTATGAACAATGTAGTAACACACGTACAGCTACACATGTTGAGATAACATGTGTTCTCTGTCATGACTCTAATCAATAATTAGGAATGACTTTCTCCTATCACAACATTTGCAGCATCTATCAAAGTATTAATTGTTGGTTTCTGATGGATAGCCTTTGATTTTGGAATTTACAGGTAGCTACTGGAACAAGTATGGATCACAAACCATTTTAGGTGTTGAACAGCATGAATGTCTGCCCATGCCTACAGCCTGTCACACTGTATTCATTTTGCAGGCAAGATTAAACATGTGGATTGCTCAAGCTGTCTGGGTAATGTGTTCCACCTCACCAGCACCAGTCTCATGCTCAAATACGGACATACACAATCATACCGTGTACAGAGAAGTTCAATCTAGCTCATTCAACTTTGCTGCTACATTTGTTGAAACCGTAGGTTGTAGTTTTTGTTTTATTTTTTGGGTGGAAAACAATAAAAGGTAAGAGCATGTGTAGATTTACTGTCAAATAATGGTACATGTGCCATAAGCTTCCAAACAGTAGGTGAGCAAACATCACCAAAGCAGGTAAAGATGCCTGATGCATGTGGGCCAGCATAGTTTGCTCCTACATGTACATTAAGATATAACCTTGTCAATTTTATATTGTAATGTGTACAACTTCAGTTGTGTTTGTACTCTGAGTGTAAATTGGTTACATGTGATTGATACACCCCCATACACATCACAGTTTTACAACTATCATAGATCACAATTAAACCTTACAGAGCTACAACCATGTACTTCTTACACTGACTGGTAGATTTGGGATCCTTGAAGGTCTCTATTTTGCCCCTGATATATAGAGCAGGTCCACTTACAAAACAATAATTTGAACATTGCTTGGTGAATTTTGTAAATAAACACTGTCTACATATTATGGCCAGTACCATGAAATCCCAATGATCTGGTATGTTCAACACACTGGACAAACATATGTATACACGGCCTGCATATATGAGATGCAGCTTGTTACATTACATGGCAGAGGTGGCCGAATATTGACGCTCAAAGATATCTCATATCACATGCCTGACACATGCCTCAGGCATGTGATGTTTTGTATACTGTTGGGCAGCATCATTTCAAGCCAGCTTGCACCATGACAGAAGAGGGGAAAACCTTTGGTCATAGACATGGCAAAGTAGAGCTGGTATCAAAAAGGGCAGATATACACTGTTTGTAACATTGTAAGGACAATATCAGACTATTAATGTCACTGGTGCTGACTAGTTACAATGCATGCTTCCTTGCAACATAGTGCAAGAGTGCATGACTTTGAAAATGGCATAAGTGTTTATACTGAAAGGGGTACCTTCTGGACCAAAAGAAATGGCCAGTGGTATTTTAAACTATTTACGTGTGCTGAACAATGCAGCACACATAAGGAGGTTAAGATTATAGGAGAGTGATCAGTACTTTCCTCCTTACTCATCACTTGTGCATTTAAAAAAACAACTGTTCATGCTCTGAATAAGCACATCTGTGAAATCAGGTGATGTTTACAAATACACGCATGTGAAAGAATTTGATAAGACCACAACACCTTAAACAATCCCCTTCGGCAGGGTGTTACAATTGTACAGATGTACCTTGGATGTTGGTATCACACCCCTTAAATGATCTGCCCCTTACTTGTAAGAAGTTTTTTACATTCATTTTGATAGAGACATAACTACATAAAGATGGTAAATACATACTTCCCTACGGGGCCACCAACATCCCAAGTAGTGTAGGCGATCGGCCTCACGGGTCACCACATCCCCACATCGGTGCTCAAGTTGGTGGAGGGTGCAGTCGGCACCAAATACCCTTGTCATGTGCCACAGCACTCTCACCCAGCACTCCTTGGTGGGGTAGCCCTGGCTGACTCTACCCCCAGAAGTAATCATGTTTGGGACACAATGGGCCAGAATACAAAACAATCCTCCAACCTTTCTCCCCCAAACAGGTTCTTTGCCCCACCCTTCCCTTAGATGGCCCAAACTGCTCTATACCCCCTAAATTAAAAACAAACACACCTTAACCTTACCCCTACCCTTAAAATAATAAACCCCTAAATGGATAAACACCCAACAATACAATGACAAAAATAGTACAATTAATTAATACAATACACAATTAACACAATTAGCACAAGACAGATACAGAGCAGACACCGACAAGGTCAAAATACTCCACAGTCCCCAAGCCCCTTCACAAAACATCTCCAACACCCAGCACAGACTAACAGAATGTAAAAGAAAGTGAAACTAACGTTCACACTTCCTAGTTTGCAGCCTGCCACACCCATTTCCTGGGTTTATCCTGTCAGTTTTTGACATTTATGCATTTTTTTAATGATGCATTGGAACTTAAAAGGGTTAATGCATCGTTCCTACACTGCATATTAGCACTTCTACAGTAATTTTCACGCATTGGCTTGGATGAATGACTTTTGATCAAGAAAAGTATTGCAATGTGCCATGCAACAGGGACGATAAGCGGGTTGTGGCCCACGCAACTGGCCTGATGTGTAGGTTCAACTAAAGAGCTGTGTGTGATGCTGGGTCACACACTTTGGCCAGCCTGTCCTTGGGCAAGGACTAGGGTGCCAACGCTTGGCAACACTGTGTGACAGAGTGCATTGTCCAGGTGGTTAATCTAGGTGGTTTAAGCCTGTCATGTGCCTGTAACTTCATGACAGGTGGTGCAACACATACCGGTGGGCCAGCAGATTGCCCATGGTGTATGCCTGGGTCCACGGAATGCATGTTCAGTCCCTATCACCATGCTAGGTGAATCATTAGGCAGCACTGCAACACAGCAAGGCAGACACACATGAATTGCACAATAACAGGGTACACACATAGATGTCACCTACAGTCATATGTGGATGTAAATATGGCTCCTGTGGTCTATGTGGTCTATGTGGCACCATAATGTATTCCTAAATCTGGCTAGGCTAAGTATTCAATCAATGTGTAGGGAATCCCTCATTGTGACATGTCACAGATGCAACACACACTTAGGGAAACGCAAATACAGTCTGCCTCACCCTTTCTACAGTGTTCCACCCAATTTGCAATTTTCCATAATTTTAGATAACCATCAGGTGGCAATCCAAATTGCATCATGTTTATGAGAGTCAACGCCAAGTCTTACGCACAAAACTACATAAGGTCATTAATGGAATGTAGTGGCGCACCGAAGTGTGCCTTGTATAGCCGAGTGAGAGATCTTCATTTTTCTTCTGTGATGCAATGCAACCCCGGAGAAAGGTTCCAGGGCCATTGCATGGGTGTACCCATACAACTTCCATGGTTTGAGACACATTCACAAATAAAGTACAGTAGAGAAATATGGGAATGCACCAGAAAGTCTAACCTTCCCACAAGTTGTTATAACTTCAAATCTACTTGTTACTTCATTTTTCAATGTGTGCTGCCATGGGTGAAATATGCATCACAAGATACTTTACTTAGCAGGAAGGCATACCTTCACACACCAATACATTCCTGCATGCAAAAGAAGCACTCTAGCACCATGGTGCAAGGGTGTGTGAGTTAGACCTAACTTGCAAAAAAGTCCCTGAGGAAGGAGAAAAGGCAGGAATGTGTTGTTTACAATTAGATGCAGCGCATTCCTGCTCTTTTGCCTTCACACAAAGCAGTGCAGTGGGGTGACTTCCTGCCCTGCACTCTGTGGCCATGCTCATATGATACCCCTCTGCTTACTGTCACAGGGCAATCTTGGAGCAATACTGTGATACACATGTTTTTGGCTAACACCTGCATTATGACATGCAGCACACACACAGTCACCGCACACCGAGTGGTGCTACACTCTCAATTGACTGCACCTGTGTACCTGAGTGTGTGAGGGTGGACAAAAACTACCAACACACCCAAGTCACCAAGTACACACTGTTCCACATTGAGAGCCATGTGTTGTGTAGGTCTTCAACAGGCACATATGTGGTTTTACAATGCATACATAATTACAACATGATGTTGAGCAGTTGCGAGTGTAACACACATCAACAGCCCAGTCGAAGAGGTGAGTGAGCCAGTAGGGCTTACCGCATTGAACCAGAGCCACATGGTTGTGTTCACTACTATAGTTCACTAAACATCATACTGCCATACCCACTTTCGCACTCTCTTAGTCCTGTCAAATGTAGTAGCAGTGCATTTACCCAGAAGGTAGGTCTCTGTATGGCCCTCGTGGTTCAGGAAGACTGCACTCCATGACACAAGCCTAAGTGATAGGACTTTCCCATTGGCATGTAACAGAATGTGTAATCCCCTCAAATATGGACGTATACACTAAGGGCAGGGGTTAACTACTCTTACCATGCAGAAGTAAGTTAATATTTTGAATCCCCCATTGCACCATGTTAAATGAGATAGTGTATGTACGCATGCATTTGTGTGAGACTTATGACAGGGACATTTCGTACTTTTCAAATCTCTGTATAATCCAGGTGATGTGATGGTTGCAAGGACACCTTCATTGCATCACATCTCTGGGTAATGACACACATTGCAAGGTCACCTGTTCATAGTGTTGTGATATAGGCCTATGAGCCTCATTGCATTGCTTTGCAATGCATGGTAAATATGTGATTCATCAACTGTGGCATGATGTGCTGTATGTGACAATCTGGACAGCAATTGGGTCACATGTGTTAGAATTTGAGGATGCCACACATGCATGCCTGCCTTCTTAGTAAAGGACATTATCACATATTACCATGTTACTAAGCCTTTGTGCATGACAACTGTAGAAAGCTGGCTCTCTATATAGTGTAGTGAAAAGAAATACACTGTGCAGAGAGTCAGAAGAATTTCCAAATGCTATAAAGAGTTAAAAGAAGATAATTCTAGTGGTATTTTTGTAGTAGTGTGGGCGGCAAGTTAGGCTTATCAAAGGCTAGTACTATCCATTTGTTGTACTTCACAGCACAATAAATGAGACACACACTCAAGAATAAATCCGAGGCCAATTTATAAAAATAATATTGATTTTTAAGACCAAGTACACAGTTCTAAGGTAAGTACTTTCTGAGTCACGATTTTTCAAAGTTCGGAAAATATATCACTTTTGTCCCCAATTACGAACCATAAAAGACAATGGCAAAAAGCAGAAAAATGCTCATAAAATCAGGCAATGCTTTCACGAAGTTCACCTCCTTGTTTTAGGTCGATGTTTGGACCAGGTCAAAAGCTTCACCAGGAAAAGTTCGGGAGCATCCTGTATCGGCCAAGTATTTTCCCAGACACTCAGTCATGAGTGGTCTTCATAGTATCCTATCTTAGTGGAGATGCCATGTCATGGTCAATGCCATTAGTCTCCAGAAATGATCCGTTTTTTTTTAAAGTGAGAACTTCAAGAAAGGAATTTCTCTGAATTTTGATCGACCTAAAGCATCACAAGCAACTGACAATGATTTATTGGAAATAAGGCAAGGAATCGAGACCTAATAGCTTACTTAGCCCAGTTCAACAAGCTGGTGATAGAAAATGAATGGCCCAAGAATAAAAGAGCTGCAATATTTTATTGAGGCTTGAAGTATGAATGCAAAGATGCTCTTGCTCAAGTACCGAACAGACCCACGGAAATTTCAGCTTTGATAGATTTGGCCTTAGAAATTGATTTTCATCAAAATGAAAGAAGAGGAGAAACAAGATTTTCATTCAAGCATACCAAGATTTGATTGAGAAAACACCAAAGTTTCTAAGATAATTGAAGGTTAGCAGGGTGCAAAGCCCATGCAAATTGGAACTATCTGAGGACCTCTGTCTAAGGAAAAGAAATAAAAAGATTAAATAAGCAATGCCTCAACTGTTGTGTTAGTGGACATTTGGTCTAAAATTGTCCAAAAATATGTAGGCAGTCTCTGAAGGAAAACTTTCAGTACCATCAGTAGGAAGAGTTTGACTGATGTGTGGGGATTTGGACACACCTTCCCAGGATCACGTATTGGCTAACACCTTAAAACCCTCCTTTCCTCATCTGGTTATGTCCATGTCACTTAAGTTTAAAGAAAACCATTAGAAATGAATCTCTGTAATGGTAGATTCTGGTGCTACAGGCAGATTTTGTGATCTGAAATTTTCTGAAAAGATTGGTTTGCAGGCCCTCTGAAAAGAAAAGAGTGAGGCGGTCTGAGCAGTGGAACGTAACAAATCTTTTGTATGGACCCATTGTAAGTCACACTGAGCCAGTAGAATTAGAATCCACAGAAGGTCATTATGAGACTCTACAGTTCAATTTATTTTACACCCCGCAGTTCCAGCTGATTCTGGGCTTACCTTGGCTCACTGAGCACAATCCCACAATCGATTGGAGTGCTTGTTCAATTGTAATGGACTCAGAATTTTGTAAAGAGAATTGCTACAGGAACAAAGAATCCCATCATAAACTAACTCCTGCAACTCTTCTATGTGAAGAAGGAGCCACAGTTTGTGTTATCCATGCTACAGAAATAACTCTGGAGTATACAGATTACCACAATGTCTTTAGTGAGATTGAGGTGGAGAAGCGTCCTCCACACAGGACTTATGACTGTGAAATAGAGCTAGAACCGGGCTCCAATCTACCCTGTTGCAGAATATACTCCCTAACTGAAAAAGAGAATCAACATTTAAAGGAATATATCCAGAAATATCTGAACAATGGATTTATCCGACCCATCCAATCGCCAGTGTCATTGCCGCTTTTCTTCATCCCTTTGAAGGAAGGAGAGTTGAGGCCCTACATTGATTATAGGGCCATCAATCGGATTACAATCAAAAACCAATATCCTTTGCCCCTAATCTCAGTCCTTTTAGACCTGGTAAAAGGAGAATGAATATACACAAAACTAGATTAGAGAGGGGCCTATCATCTAATTCAAATTGAGAGGGTGGCGAACGGAAAACAGCCTTCAGAACTAAGTATAGGTTTTTCGAATATCAGGTAATGCCCTATGGGCTCTGCAGTGCTCCAGCAGCTTTTCAACACTTCATCAACGATGTTTTAAAAGAATACATTGATCAGTGTGCGATAGTATTATCGTTGACGTCTTGATATACTCAGATTTAGAGAAAGATCATGAAAGACATGTGAAAGGAGTATTGCAGAAGCTAAGAGAAAACTGCTTATTTATAACATTGGAAAATGTGTTTTCAGTGTAAAATCGCTGAAATTCCTAGGATTTGTGTTCAATGGTTTGTGACCTGGACCATGTTTGCAAACCATTGATACACTGCATTGCATTGCATTGGTAGGATTCACAAAACCCCTTATATGACTCTGAAAAACATTTCTAACTTGTAAAATGGGTTTTGTACATTAGAAAAAAGGCATTTTATGGTCTCAGATCTATTGATTTTGCAATTCATAAGGTTTACAATTGCAAATTCCTTTCATACATCTTGGCCCTGCTTTCTTGTGCAGTTTTTTTTCAGATTCTTTCACTCCTGGACTTTCTATGAATCGATATGTTAGTTGTTCCACTTTGCTGTTAAATATTATTTCTTCACTGCAGTTTCGTATGGAACAATGGATTTCTCCTTTTTCAGTTTTGTCAACAAGTCTTTTGGCAGGACAACTATTGGCATGTAGCACAGAATTTGTGGCCGTGGTTTTAAGTGTAGCAGTGTTTCCAATTTGCCTTTCTTTGATTGCAGCCGGAAAATCAATATGGGATTTTGATGTATTGGATATTATTTGGATGTTAAATTCATTTTGATTCATTTAGAAAATGTATTCTTTGAAACATTTTGAGTTCCCTTGCCAGATTGGAAGAATGTCATTTATGTTTTGACTCCAGTGAATGACCTGGATTTGAAGTCATGGGACTGGTCATCCCATAGCAGTTGCCTTGCCATCAGTCCCATGAAGTCACAGGCATATGGAGGTGCAAATGTTGTGTTCATTGCTGTTACTGGAGCTCTATGCAGATAACAGAACATTGTTGTGTAAGTGGCATTATTCTAGACATTTTCATGATTTTCTTTGTATTCATGTGTTCATATTTGTGTTACTGTTATCAACAATGCAGTATCACATGCTTAAAGTTTGCTCATATACATGAAACATTTTCAGCCTCGATAAAGCCCTACACCTGCCTGACACTATAGAGTGAAACGTGTTGGTGAACTATGTATCAAGCAATTTTTGAACACTGTAAAAAGCTGAACACAATGTCAAATATTCAAACATGTTCTGAAGATGATTGGAATGTCTTCACTACACAACATAATTTTTTTCTAGTAGCATCCTGGCCTAAAGAATTATTTTTTATAACAAAAAATGCCTCATGTCTTTTCTCATTGACATACAAGATGTTAGGTCACAGCAGGAATTCGGGCATAACCCGCTCTTTAGGTTCTCTTCCCACAAATAAATACTAGAGTACAGGGATACCTGACTATGGGGCCCTGCTTAACAAAATACAGATGGAAGAAACTCTGCCAGCCGGTTCTCTGTGACAAAAGTGCATTTGCTGGTACAGCGGACACATTTTTGTCACAGCTGCTTTCCAAAAGAAATCTTCAAAGTAACGAATTGTTTCGAAGAGCAAAAAGCACAGTTGCCCTGACATGCAGCTCGCGGAGCCCAAAGTTAATTTTTCTGCCTCAGTTCTCCACACTTAGCATTGGGCCTGGAACACACTGGCGTAACGTAACTTGAGGGGGCCCCCCTGCAAGCTACATGGAGGGAGCCCACTTCAGCTTGGGACCCCCCGCACCGCGGGGGATGCGGGGGGCCTGTGTTACGCCACTGCTGACACAGGAAGGGAAAGTATTCTTAGGAGCGGATCAAACGCAGTAACCCTGTGGCGAAGGGATCGCTGTCTTTGATTACCGCAGACGTTCTACCATTGATCAGTGGCGGCGAAAATTAGGATTTGCCTGGGCTGGAAAACCACCTATTTATGGCAGCTCTCCCATTCCGTCATACCGTAAATGACTCCTAAATATGATACATAGGTAAAACAGAGCTATCAGCAAAAAGAGAAAAGAGAACACACTTTTCTGACAAAAGAAAACAGACATCTTTGTCGCGTGATGTGAGGAGATCTAGAACGCCAGAAGCCATATACGCAGCAGTGAAAGGAAAAGGCAGTCAGTGTGCACCCCGTGCTACTTCTGCACGTGTGCTGAAGTATTTTGTGTTTTTTTAAAGCAGATGTACGCTTTGCATAGCTTTACTTCCCAGGTGACACTATTTATTGCGAAGGAAAAGTTCCTAATGTACTCAACATGTGCATTAGTGTAAAAAACATCTTTCACAATTTCGGTGGCACAAACAAGATTTTCTGCAATGTTTTTCCATCTCGTGGCAATGTTTTTAATTAATGGTTTAAGCAATATAAAAGGCCAGACAAATCACATGTTTAGTGAGAAAACAGAACAACCTTTTATTGAACAATTTATTGGACCTGCATGAAGCTCCCAGAAAACAACTTCTGAAACTTATCACACCAGTAGCCAGTACACCCTGGTGAAACCCCCGAGGGGAAAAGCAATTGAATTATGGGAAGCAGGTCTGCATAGTGCACAATGGCTGAATGCGCTGTACGGTTGTCTACGTGGAGAACCTGAGAGGCTGATCCGTGTTATTATAATGAATGTTGTGGATATAAATGAGCCCATCTTTTCCAAGCCTGCTTTACAAATCAACCTGGAGCAGAAATATCCCTGTCTGCTAGAGGATAATAATCTGTATTATTTCCTTCCATGGGTGAATGATAATTCTTCAACCATTCATGTCTAAAAGACCTATAGAACAGCCACAACAAAAGGACAAGAGTAATGTCTTATAATGAGGGGCTGTCAAAATTACATGGGATTGATGAACCTCCAATTTTATCCTACTTAAATGAAACTGACTGTAAAGGTCTTTTATTTTCCCATTGATTTCGATGTTTTAATAAAGAGCCCCCTTGAGGTTATGACATTGGTGGTTTTCTTTATCATGAAGACTATCCATAATCTTCCCTTAAAAATCTATACTGAAAGGTACAGGAAGCAGTGTTACTGTACTACAGTATGCCCTGTGTAAATACACACTGTTAATGCTGGTCAACCAACATATTTCTGTTTGACAAAAGTTGAGCTACTCAAAACTAAATAGCAGCCAATTCTATATATGCTCATAAAAGGCCAATTTAACCAAAATACATAACCGACTTACATCTATTGGATATTAAGAGCATGATTACCAACCACCACTCACCCAGCCGTAGACAAGATGGATGTTTTGCGACAGAAACTAAAAACGCAAGTCTGAGTCAAAACCAGCATAGCAAGTAATTTAGCGCAGCAAAGTACTAAATGCAGGGAATGGCAATACAGGTACACCTGCAGCATTGCAATCGCGGCACAGTCAAGCAGGAGCTTGCACCTACATGCACATGCCCATTGGTAATAGTGCCCTTTGATTTTACATAGGCCACTTGCAAAGCCTGGCTCACAACCCACATAGACAATATGTAGGTGCTTAGTAATATAGACTAACTCTACCCTCTTCGTTCACATTTACAGGCAGTCCTTACACGTCACTCAGCCAGGTAAATTAGAATGTGCTAGAGGACCCAGTTGTTAATGGAGCTAACTACCTGGTAGGGTAATGGAAAGGGAAAACTGACACTTGGATGACAAACTGAAATGAAAATTAAACAAATAAGGCTAATCCCTTTTAAGAAGCTCATCCCAGACTGTGCTGGTTTTCTGCCTGTGAAAATCATTTAGCAACTTCATCTCTCCCTGACTGGCACACTGCCTTTGATGCTTCAACACTAACAAAAGGACTGTCGGGATAGGACTGTCACAAGCGGGGAGGTCTTTGGGCTGTTTTCCTTGGATCCCCTCTTGTGGGAGCTCTCCAGGTCTGCTATTAATTTGCAGACAAGGGCAACCAGAAGTTAACAGTAAAAAGAAAAGCATTACCAAATCAATAAGTCTCGGTTCTACAAGGCCAAGGTTTTGGCTTTGCAGGTAGCATGTAAGCAAAGGCATCAAGATGCATACACATGCATTGCAGGAAATCGGGTTTCTATTAAAATAAACCTATTTAAGGATGGCCACAGAGGCACATGCATGCGTTTCGAGGCATGCCTATGTCATGATGCATATATGTGCATGATGCATGATATGTGGCGGGGATTTTAGAATCAATCTTTTTTATTAAGTGATACACCTGCAAAGTACACAGCTCGACTGCCTACATCCGTTGGCCGGCAAAGCGAAACAAAATATGCCATACACAGCACACAGGTCTACAGACCGGAGGGCGACCCCGCAATAAAAGGATGGACCACAGGCCAGACCTGTCAGGCATGCGCTTGCGTATCGCAGATTTAAAAGAAGAGTCCAAAACAAAACATATAAACCCCCTCGCCCCCCTCCCCTCCCTCTTCGCATCAGCTTCTACCCACCACCCCGAAGCCCTGAGAGTCGACAGTCCTGATCAACGTGGAATCAAAACTCCCCAGTGCCCCTTGCCGGTTCCAGTGGGATAAGCTGAAGAATTTGCAAATATTTAGGGCACGTAACTTCCCGCACCTCCTTGGACAGAAGCCGCAAAAAGGGGGCCCAAATCTTCACATAGTCCGAACCTCTCCCATCGATTCTGAGTGATAGACGCTCCATCGCCAGCAGATGCCAGAGCCTCCGGATCCAGTCCCTCATATTCGGCGCAGCCGGAGAGCCCCATTGCGCCAACAGAACGTGCCACGCCGCAAGCAGCGCCAATGCCAGTTGCCTACCCTGCATCGTGCGCAGGGGAAAGCACTGGGGATGAGGGAGACCCAACAGCGTGTGCGCAGGATCCCCTCGGCAGCTTAATCTGAAACGCCTCGTCAAGGTCATCCAAGATCGCTGCCCAGTACCGCATCAACTTCGGGCAGCGACACAGCAAGTGAACGAGAGTGCCAGATTGCCCACACCCCCGCCAACAAAGACCGGATTTAGTAGGGTCCCAAGATTGAATTCGTGCCGGAGTATAGCACCAGTATGACGACACTTTAGAGGCAGATTCGGCCCCCGCCGTGTCAGATGCCGTATGGTGGATACGGTAGAAAACTTGCTCCCACTCCTTGCTCGTTAATGGGCGCCCTAGCTCAGTCTCCCAGCAAACCTGCGCCTTCGACCTCTGCTGCGTAGGACGCGCCATTATCAGTGCATATAGTTCCGAAATGAGCTTCCGATCATCTTTCTTGTAAATCAACCAGCGCTCAAAAGCGGTTAAGGGACGGGACATCAAGGCGAAGTTGTGAGGGAGGGTCACCCAATGTGCAAGCTGTGCGTGGTGATAGGCGTCGGTGGACGGCAGGTCAAAATTCGCAGTTGGGCGAAAGGGATTACTCCATCCGGCTCCAATAGGGAACCCACTCTCTTACAGCCTTCCTCACACCATGGCTGAAAAACAGGCGACGCACTTCCCGGCAGAAAATCGGGGTTGTCCACTATAGGCGTCATAGGGGAGGGGAACGTGGTCTTCCTCAATACGGATGGCAGACTCCAAGGCATCAGCAGAGGTCGCAGACAGCGGTGTGATATGGCAGGAGGCAAGGTAGGCCTCTTGTTCCGCTGGACCAGTCGCCTCCCTGGTATACAAGCGCCGATAAAACTGCCGGAAAGAATCCACAATAAGGGCGTCCTTAGTCTGCTCCACTACCCGAGCGTCCCGAATGGACTGGATCGCCGTGCGCTGCACGCTCGCTCGGAGCCTATGGGCTAATAAACGCCCCCCTTATCCCCACTGAGGTAAAATTTATGCCGCAGACGCGACAGCGCATATTCGGCCCTGTCGAGATCCAGGTGTTTCAGCATACGCCGCTTCGTTTCAAGCTCTCTCCACACCCTGGGCGCTCCGGTGCGCTTTGTGGCGTGCATTTTAAATTAATCTTTTACCATGGTAAATGTAGCGTCCTCCCCAGGCCGGGAGCGTGCAAATGAATATGCCACACACGGAACTCTGTAACAGGCGTCTTTATTCCTAAGCATACGATCACACACTGCACACTCATTATGTCATAACAGTTAATAACCACACCTTAACACACCCTAACAAGTTACATAATTCCTCTGTTGAGTCCCCCTAGAACCGAAAGAGTCCTAGTGCACACAGTCTCATGACACTAGAGAGAACAGCCATGTTAGATCAGAAAAGAACATAAAGAAAGAGTAATACAAGTGCGCGCAAAATGAAAAAGGAAGAGAGCAAGTGACACTGCAGTACTTTGTAGCTACCTAAACCGCTTAATAAATAAATAAAGTAAAATAATGTAACACATGTAGTTGAATGGGGAGTTGAATGGGGAGTAGAGGTGAAGCATCCTGAAGAGGGAGTGAAAAGAGTGCATGCTGAGGAAGGTAAAAGAACAAACAGAAGGGTGGAGCAAGGAAGTATGGGCACACCCAGGAAATGACGAATACCTAGTATTCCTAGAGACAAGCCACTTATGTGACTTATTCTCACATATGTAAATGGCATGGGTTTTCTCCAGTTCAGAAAAATGACACGAAGAGTGGACCAGCTTGATAAAACCTGTGACCAGCACATTGCCCAAATTTCTCTGCATTAGGTATGATAGCCCACTGAGCTATCTTTGTTTATTATGGGAAAAACAATAATTTTAACTTCCTGCAAGTTTTACAATTAAAATCAATGTATACTTTGTCTTTGGACTGCATGCCTTGACTTTTCTTCCTTCACTGTAGTCATGGTAGTGGAGTGGGAAATTTGCCTATACAGAAAAATAGGATGTTCAACTTTCCATACATCAAATTCACAAAACCATCAAGACCCCAGAAACCAGACACACAGCCACTGACCAACGCTGTCCAACTGTGTCAAACATTTGGCTGAACTATATATCCATTCATCAACATTTTGCTACGTTTTTACAGCTCTAAAGTGCAAAGCATCCACCATGTTTAGTGCTTTACAAAGGAAATCAAAGGAAATATATATATATTCACTGAAAAAACCATAGGTTTCAGGGGCGTTATAGTTAGCTGGACTTTTCACTCGTACAAAACCATTGAAATTCCCCCCGTTATAGTTAGTTCAGTTAACTATAACTCACGCCCCGCAATGCACTGCTGATGACATCACATATTACATCACTCATGACATGGTCAGTGACATCACTCAAGACATCACTGATGACATATCAAATGACATCACTGATGACATCACTGATGACATCATCCAGTGAATGTGTGTTTTTCTGAAAATTACATATGTTTTATATATGTATATCTCAAGGTCGATGGAAGAATAAATGGGTATATAAGTGTCTAAATGGATGATTTGTTTTTGAAAAATTGATTGGATAACTGACTGATTAAGTGTATCTTAGTGAATACATGGCTTAGTGAGTAATGTTTAAATATGTAAATATCTGTATCAGTCTCTCACTTTGTGCATAAGTGGCTGCATGGGTTGGTGAGTAGCTACATGAGTGTCTATATAGGTTATTAGTTGTATTTTTGAGTATCAGTATGAGTGTCTGAGTGTCTGTATGGTTCGGTGGGGGTATTACGTAGTGCATAGGTGCATGAATGAGTGACTCACTGTTTGTATGTGTTGAAGACAGCATGTGTGCAGGACTGTATGGGTGGATGAGTGTGCATGGGTGTGTTAGTGAGTGAATAACTGTCTCAATAGTGTCTTTATGAGTAACTACATATGTTTTAAACTAGTATATGTGACTATTGGTGTATATAAATGAGTATATGTGAGAGTGAGAGATTGGAAGAGTTCTTGTATGAATAAGTATGTGTTTATATAAGTGATTGTTTAAAAGACTAAGTATGTGTAAGTTTCTGTAGAAGTAAGTGTGGTGGTGTGTGTATAACTGTATATGCAAGTAAATGGATGTTTGATTCTTTATTAGCATGAGTGACTATGTGTGTGAGTAACTCTATGGATGAGTGGCGTTGTTGTTCTGCTTGGGTTTTCGGATCAGATAGAACCCGCTCATCAGAGCCTCACTAACCCAGCCAGAACGTTACCTCCTCCCTAGAACCTATTCACAATCCTGCAACCACATATGTCTATCACCTAAGGACAGGGGATTCCTACTATGCATACCAAGACCTCTTATAATCGGCGGCCTCGCGATCCCATACGGATCCAGACCTCTCTGCCCATACGACAGTATCACAAGTGGCGGCCTCGCGGTCCCATACGAACCCAGACCTCTCTGCCCATACGACAGTATCACAAGTGGCGGCCTCGCGGTCCCATACGAACCCAGACCTCTCTGCCCATACGACAGTATCACAAGTGGCGGCCTCGCGGTCCCATACGAACCCAGACCTCTCTGCCCATACGAAAGTATCACAAGTGGCGGCCTCGCGGTCCCATACGAACCCAGACCTCTCTACCTAGACGGCAGTCTCAGCACAATAGTTCATCCTATGATCACCATAACATACAAAAAGGGAATCAATCTCACTATTCATCAGATCACACAAGGATTGCCAGTTCGAGCATAGCCTGTTCTCAGGTTCGAGGGGCTCCTCTTTCCCTTATTCAGTTACCACTTACCTGATCAGGGTTAACATCTGTTCATGTAGCCGCAGCTGACTAGAAGAATAGGCTACCCTCTTATACAAGAACACGCAGCACATGTTGGTTCACTACAAACTGGATACTTTATTACTCATTACGTACACAATCACATAACATTACGATATAACACATAACCTGCAAAGAAAAGTGAAAGATTAAGTTGTACACTCTAATAAGAAAGGGTCGACATCACCTTAGTAGTATGTAGCCTGCACTCAGTGGTCATCTAGGTTCCCTTCTCGTCTGTGCCTCGGCTCGCCTGGAATCACCCTTCTCCGAGTCACTGGGACCTCTTCCTTATCGGCTACTCTCTCCTCTCTGGCTATTCTGCTAGGAAAGCATCTGTCTCTCGGTTCTTCTCCACCTTCAAGATGGCGTCTGTCTTCCCTGGAATAAGTAGTAGCTTTACTGCTAACGGCTAGATGCCGCCTACGGACTGAACATGTAACTGCCTCAGACTTTCACTAATATAGAGGTGTATTTCCTCATGGAAAATTCCGGCCCGTAACCTGCCGCCCACCAAATTCTTGTACCTCCCCGTACCAAGGACACGTTCCCAGCCGGCCGGCCTGATGTAGTGTCTTCGGCATGAAGAAAAATACAATCCTTCGATAAGGGCCGGCCTGAACCGGTTCTCTCCAAGCGAATAACACCTCATAACTAAAACATTACTTTTGACCTAGAAGCATCCCAAGCTGCCGGAGCAGAAAGAAAGATGGAGTCTCTCCCGTTTGAGGCCTACCAGGCCTGAATTCAGCACAGCTCCATGAAATACCCTCACTACAGGACAGGTTATCCCTAATACTAACGAATCTATCCCCTAGGCTATGTGTGCAAGCCCTGATCTATGGGGAAGAACACAGAATCATGTCAAAGTGCCTAGTAAATAGGCTCCATTCACTACTCTAACCCTTAGGCTTGAATGGTAAGAGACTGAAGTCACATTCAATTATTGTGCCTCACAAGAAGGCCGGGAAAATCGAGCAGAACATTTCACCCTTGACTTCAGTCTATTATACATTCATTAAACAGAACTAATATCTGTGGAAGAATAATATGAAACAAGACTAACTGGTCTATGTCTAGTACCAGGTGTGCAGAATTGAAGTAGTGAAGGAATACACTGAATAAAGCAACAGATAGAAATCAAAATGCCGATAGCAATCAGAATACCTCCTAATATTTGACGTAACAAATGCAAATCAGGTAACCAATTAAAGAGCCAGTCAAACCAGCCCTGGTCAATGTGTTTTCTAACTTCTTCTGTCAAGTCATGTAATTTATCAATGTGAACCTGAATAGATTTTGTATGATCCGACAAGTTAAAACAACAAAGACCCTCAAAATCAGAACAATCGTGTCCATGTTTAAGCAAAAGATAATCAATGGCCGCTCGATTTTGCAAGATAGCCCTTCGTTCACCCTGGGCGTCTAATAGCATGTCAGACAGGATTGTAGAAGTATGATTGATGGATTTTACCATCCAGCAGGCCATTTTCCCAATAGATTTGGCATTATAAACTGCCAAAGCAGGAACACCAACAATTGAAACAGCCAGGCTAAGGTATTCAGACTTGGAATATAAATGCAAAGATGAGTCACAATCCTCCTGTAATCTCACTGTATCTCGAATCACACGAGAGTTGGCATTCGGATGTGATGAGAACATGAGCAAGCTCAGTCTAGTAATGGCACAAGGGCCTCCAGAAATATTTGCGGGTATATATGGCCAGGAAGTATTACCACATGAGAAAAGCCATCCGGCAGGTAGTAACATCGTGCGATAGTGACTGGGGGTGACTACCATACTCTTGCAAGTCATGTTATTCTGAACAGAAGTATATGTTTTCGGTGTCCTTTGAAGGCACAAAGTCCGTTCATGAGCGGTGAATGAAGTGGCACCTTTCAATTTTAAACGCATACATTCAGAAATCGCACTAGGATCACAAGTAAGGAAAAAACATAAATCGCCCTGTGTAATATTATAGGTAACTATTTGGGACTGGATGGGGGGTATCGGGTCTGACAGTACATTACACAAGGGGCAATACTCATGGAAGCGAAATCGCCCAGAAGAACATTGGGGCGAGCATTTGATATATTGAAAATATGAGTCAAAGTCTCCAATGAAGCAGGGACAGCAACTAAACAAGTTGCCAAAATATCCGTCACCGATCTCATCGGTGTCAAGCAGAAATGAGGGGTTTTAGTCACTTGCTTGGCCAGTGTAATCCAAAAGTTCGGCGACGAATCCCACGCAGCGAAGGAACGCGACACTCGGGTTCTCAACTCAGCCCGGGTTGATGGGATCCCTCCTCTCTCATCGTACCAGCCCAAAAGGAGTCCAACGCCGACACATCCTGCAGCAACAGTCCAAAGAATGATCTGAAAGAGAATCAAATACAAGCATTATTCATTCTCGTAAGTAACATTTGTCAGCCGGGACTGCTTCCCAGCTATCTTTCCCTGGTCTCATAACTAAAATGGTGTTGTCTAGACCGGTTGCAATCACTTCTGCATGTTCAGGGGGATTCTTAGGCGACTGCACCCAAACTCTGGCCCCAGGATTATCTGTGGAGCCAAAACCTTTCTGGCCTCGTACAGTTAGCAACGTTGGGGCAGTGCCTTTTGTCATCTCACCACTGAAGACAGGCATTATTAGCAATTGAGCCACTCGGTCAGTTTTATGTATCAGTAAGTCAACCTCACTGCTATTCAGCAGGAGCACCTTAATCTCTCCCTGATAATCACTATCAATGATTCCTCCAAGCACCTGAATGCCTTTTACAGCCAGCCCCGATCTAGGGGCGATTAATCCGAAATTTCCAGTTGGTATATGAACACCGACACCGGTTTCAATGATGACTCGATCTTTACTTTTTATAATGGTGTCATCCATGGCATGCAAGTCTAAACCTGCCGACCCTGGGGTCGCTCTACATGGAGCCAAAGCTCCGGGAGTAATCTCCCAGTACATCACAGTCTCTCTGATCTCATTGGGCTTAGCATCAACATTCGGAGGAAACAAACGCATAAGTGGGGATTCAGCATTTAGAAAAGGACGGTTATTCAAAATCAATAGCGCTTGAGGCAAAAAATCTCACCAATTCTTATACTTGTCATCTGTTAATTTGCGCAATTGGTCTTTCAGCAGGCCATTCAACCTCTCCACAAGACCCGAGGCCTGTGGATAATATGGTATATGAAACACCCATTCAATGTTGTTTTCCACACAGAATTCCTGTACCAATCTTCCACGAAAATGGGATGCATTATCAGATTGAATTTGGAATGGCACACCATAATACATCATAATCAATTCCAATGTTTTAATAGTATTCAATTGGGTAGCTTGCTTACAGGGAAGGGCCACCAACAGGCCACTGTATGTATCAACAATGGTGCAAACATATTGACAATTCCTACTCATAGGAAGTGGACAAATGTAATCAATCTGCCAAATTTGAGCGGGCAATTTCCCGCGATGTAAATGACCTTTAACAATTTGGGGCACTTTGCGCTGCCTGATATGCTGACAAATGGGACAATGTAGAATAACATTTTTGATTAAATCTAGGGGAATATAAATTCCTCGATCAGCAGCCCACCTGCTAGTGGCTTTCTCTCCAAAGTGTCCTGCTTTCTGGTGGGCCCATTTCGCCAATCCCGCAATATCAGAATCTTGCGTGTCCACCACTGCCTCAGCAATTTTAGATTTCTCATCTGCAATATTATGAAAGAATTTGTCAAGAGAGTCTATCGGGGTATGAGCATCCACATGGAAGATTGTAACAGTACTCTGTGGGAGCATTTCCCAAATCTCCTGCCATAATTCTTTTCCCCACAGTTCTTTTGAATGAATTTTCCAACTATGGGAATGCCAAGTCGGTAACCAAACTGCCAGTCCATTGGCAGTAGACCAAGAATCGGTAAAAATATGACATGTGCCAGGCAACTCTTGCTTCAGAACTTGATAAACAGCATAGAGTTCAGCAAATTGACTGCTCTTACCCTCACCAGTTGTACTCAGCAATTTTTGTGTGATCGGATTATAGGACACTGCCTTCCAATGCCGTTTCGTCCCTATGAACCTTGCTGAACCATCCGTAAACCAGACATGGTTTCTGTCCTTTGCGGACAAATCATCAAAAGGTTTACCCCACTTAACAGGAGACTCCTGTACTAAAGGTACGGAACATTCACTCTCAGTCTCAGTTGATGGCGCCCGTGCCACCTGCTCATGCAAAGATGCAACTCCTTTTTGTCCCACACGTGCCCTGTCTTGTATATACCATTTCCATTTAATCACACTCGCCTCTTGAGCGTGTCCAATTCGGTGAGTTTTCGGCGAACTCATAACCCACTGCATGATAGGAATTTCAGGTCGCAAAACTATATCATGTCCCAAAGTCAATTGCTCGGTATCCACCAGAGCCCAATAACATGCAAGTAACTGTTTCTCAAAAGGTGTATAACGCTCACCAGCATCAGGTAACTTTTTAGTCCAGAAACCTAACGGTACTCTACTCTTGCCTTGTTTCTGCCACAAACTCCAATTCGCATAAAGGCCTTGTACAGACACATTCAAATCCACCTCACCATCACCTACAGGCCATAAATCTAGAGCATGCTGAATTGCTTCTTTTGCCAGACTGAACGCATCTTGCTGTGGTTTACCCCATTCAAATGCATTCTTTTTACGAGTGACCTGGTACAA
Source organism: Triturus cristatus (assembly GCF_964204655.1). Classification (NCBI taxonomy): domain Eukaryota; kingdom Metazoa; phylum Chordata; class Amphibia; order Caudata; family Salamandridae; genus Triturus; species Triturus cristatus. The sequence continues at coordinate 457,567,008 of NC_140590.1, read as the reverse complement.
AGGGGCCAATATTTGACTCAAATGAGGAATATGCTGGCGCCAAAAGCCAAATAAACCAATGAAGCTTTGGGCTTCTTTCCTATTTCTCGGAACTGCAAAATCAAGAATTTTCTGTTTAACCTGAGGGATCACTTCTCGGTGCCCTTCATGCCAATTAATACCCAAAAATTTCACAGCCTGGGACGGACCTTGTAATTTATCCGGGTTGATTTCCCAACCTTTCTCACGCAAGCACTCAATGACTCTATCCAATTGAGTCTGAACTTCCTCTTGTGTTTCGCCTTGGATCAAAATATCATCAATATAGTGACATATCTGAATTTGCGGATGAACCGGTACCTCAGTCAAATGCTCTGCCACCAGCCGGTGACATATCGTAGGACTATGCACATAGCCCTGGGGAAGACTTCTAAACGTCATCTGACGCCCGTTCCACGTAAAACTGAATTGTTCCTGACACTCAGGGGCAATCGGAATCGAAAAGAAAGCATTAGCAATATCAATGGACGCATACCATGTACCTGGATGTTTTTGGATTCTTTCAATTAGGGTAATAATATCCGGTACTGCAACAGTCAAAGGGGGTGTGTGTCTATTCAATTCTCAATAATCAACAGTCATGCGCCAAGAATTATCACTCTTACGTACAGGCCAAACAGGATTATTCCAAGCAGAAGTAACTGGAGTTATAACTCCTGCATCCACCAACTCCTGAATAGTGGTACTAATCTCTTCATGACCACCTGGAATACGATACTGTTTCTGACAAACCACTTTTGTCGCCTGGGGAACTTTTATGGGGGGCATTCTTAAACGACCAACCCGTACAGGCCTGGACGATATATAATGTTTAGTTCCAAATTGGTAACATCCATCATCTAAGTGCAAAGTCATTCCTTTCAAAATATCAATTCCAATTATGAATTCTAAGAGTGGCACCACTAATACAGAGTATTCTTTTCTAGGAATTCTACCTATTCTCATTTCAAGTAAAGTTTGAACTGCGGGAGTTTCCTTTCCACCTAATCCGGTAATTGTAAAAGGCTGACCTTTAAACTTCTTTGATTTTCCATGAATAAGAGTGGCCTCCGCTCCTGTATCTACCAATGCTCGGGCCCTTTGGACATTACGATGTTTCCAATAAATATCAATATCTACATAGGGTCTATTATCTCTGTGAGCCCATCTGTGTACTGGAGCTTGACCTATTTCCTAGTCCTTTTTACTGTGTTCTGTGTACCAGGATAAATCAGGATAAAGACTCTCACGTTTCCCAGGTATCGATACCTCCTGTTCATATCCATCTCCATTACGAAATGGATTACTGTTCCCTGCATTGTACTGCGGGTTTCGATCGGCCAATATGTGTCGATCCTCTCTCCTTCTCAACTCAGGGGATTGATCCCTATCATCTCTACGTCTGCTGTTAACATAATCATCTCTCCCCCTCTCTCTTTCCCCCTCTCTCTCCCTGTCTCTCTCACGACGGGGGGACAAATCACGCACATAACGTCGATCATCACGACGATCAGAGCGCCCACGGCGGTCGTCATCACCGCTACCGTCAGAAAAACCACGATCACACTCAGTCGTCCGAACACGCCGGGCACCCTCCTTTCGATCCAAGCCACGTTTGCGAAACATTTCCCACAAACGAGAAGTAGTCTCACCATCAATGTCCTCCTTCCGCACACCATCGGCCATAAGACCAAAAAACATATCACGTCTAGTAAGTTTATTGTCACCAGGAGTACGAGTGTCAGGCCGGGACTGCCGTTCAGGTTTAAACCACTCACCCAACTCACCGAGTTGGCGTACCGATTCCAGCACCACAGATAACATGTTACCAGTCTGATTAATCAATAAAGTCATCATGACCTGCTTATAAGCAACAGGGGAAGAACGAATAATACGTTTCCGCACAGAAGATGTCAAGAAACCATCAAGCAACCTATCAGCAGTATTAAGAAAAATTGCCGTTTTCATCACCTCCTCTTTGAGACGTTGCGCAGCATCGCGCAAAGTATACCACGGTTTGTCATTCAGAGGCCAATCAGACTCAGTAGGATATTTTTGATTACAACCCTCAGTCGCCAATTGAAGCAAAGAAATTTGACCACCAGCATTAAAGTTACGAAAATGATCCTGTACAGTAGAATCCGAACTCAAGGAACAAAACTTCAAACAATCGCCAGCATCCAGCATAATGCCAGCAGCGCCCAGTTCATAAAGGCGCACCATCCATGTGAGTAAGGGCTCACCAGTTCGCTGCCGAAATCGCTGCAAAATATCACTAATTTCTTGTTGAGTAAAATCCTCCAAAGAGTCTAAAGCAATACCATTCGGAGCACCGGGAGCCTGCTGCACTTTCCGCCGAAAAACTGGATGCACCGAGACCGCGGGACGAGCATCACAAGGAGCTCGACCAGTACACGTAGAGGAACAATCAATGGAAGAAGCATCGACCCCGCTCGAAGGACGAGCGCAATCACGGGGAGCACCATCAGAGGCGCAAGAAGCAGACTTACAATCACGGCCAGAGCGAGAGGACTCGCGCTTGGCAGACTCCTCACCCGAGGAAGGAGAATCACTCGAGTTCCAGATATTACCATCCCATTCATCAGGATTCCAATCCAGTCCGGCTTTCGCCACGACCAGACGCACCTTTCGCGTCGAAACCCGACCACGCCGATTCTTGTATTTATAACGAGCAATTCGCACAGCCGCCCTCTCGGCAATAGTTTGGTACGTCTCAAGTTTATCAGCAAGCAACTTATTTTGACATCGCAACAAAGTATGAGCATTCTGAATCTCAACAAAGTTCGCTTCCAAATCCTTATGTAAGGTCTGTAACTTCAACAACCTCTCATGCAGAATTCTGTACGCAGACAGAACAATCCAACCTCTGCGTCCCAAAACGGGAAGCTCATCACCCTTAGATACCGGCACCTTCTGTAAACAAGTAATCACATTAGCCGGCTCCGCCAGCTCCAAAAAAGAATTCCAATTCTCACTCAAACCAGTAGAATCAGCCCACTCACGGGCTAAGGCTTCATAAGGTGTTGAATCCCAGCCGGGAATATCAACGGGCAACTTAAAAGTAGATTTCGACTTTCTAGAAAACATCTTTGAAAAGAAAGAAAAAGAGAAAAAGAAAAAGAAGAAAGAGAAAAGAAAATAGCAAACAATTATAGACAAATAATATTCAAACGAAACCACGCACGCATCGAAAGGAAACACGATACAACCACAACGCACACAGGTTTCGTAAACGGTTCGTGACGCCAAATGTTCTGCTTGGGTTTTCGGATCAGATAGAACCCGCTCATCAGAGCCTCACTAACCCAGCCAGAACGTTACCTCCTCCCTAGAACCTATTCACAATCCTGCAACCACATATATCTATCACCTAAGGACAGGGGATTCCTACTATGCATACCAAGACCTCTTATAATCGGCGGCCTCGCGATCCCATACGGATCCAGACCTCTCTGCCCATACGACAGTATCACAAGTGGCGGCCTCGCGGTCCCATACGAACCCAGACCTCTCTGCCCATACGACAGTATCACAAGTGGCGGCCTCGCGGTCCCATACGAACCCAGACCTCTCTACACAGACGGCAGTCTCAGCACAATCGGCGGCCTCGCGATCCCCTACGAATCCAGACCTCTCTGCCCATACGACAGTATCACAAGTGGCGGCCTCGTGGTCCCATACGAACCCAGACCTCTCTGCCCAGACGGCAGTCTCAGCACAATCGGCGGCCTCGCGATCCCCTACGAATCCAGACCTCTCTGCCCATACGACAGTATCACAAGTGGCGGCCTCGCGGTCCCATACGAACCCAGACCTCTCTGCCCATACGACAGTATCACAAGTGGCGGCCTCGCGGTCCCATGCGAACCCAGACCTCTCTGCCCATACGACAGTATCACAAGTGGCGGCCTCGCGGTCCCATACGAACCCAGACCTCTCTACCTAGACGGCAGTCTCAGCACAATAGTTCATCCTATGATCACCATAACATACAAAAAGGGAATCAATCTCACTATTCATCAGATCACACAAGGATTGCCAGTTCGAGCATAGCCTGTTCTCAGGTTCGAGGGGCTCCTCTTTCCCTTATTCAGTTACCACTTACCTGATCAGGGTTAACATCTGTTCATGTAGCCGCAGCTGACTAGAAGAATAGGCTACCCTCTTATACAAGAACACGCAGCACATGTTGGTTCACTACAAACTGGATACTTTATTACTCATTACGTACACAATCACATAACATTACGATATAACACATAACCTGCAAAGAAAAGTGAAAGATTAAGTTGTACACTCTAATAAGAAAGGGTCGACATCACCTTAGTAGTATGTAGCCTGCACTCAGTGGTCATCTAGGTTCCCTTCTCGTCTGTGCCTCGGCTCGCCTGGAATCACCCTTCTCCGAGTCACTGGGACCTCTTCCTTATCGGCTACTCTCTCCTCTCTGGCTATTCTGCTAGGAAAGCATCTGTCTCTCGGTTCTTCTCCACCTTCAAGATGGCGTCTGTCTTCCCTGGAATAAGTAGTAGCTTTACTGCTAACGGCTAGATGCCGCCTACGGACTGAACATGTAACTGCCTCAGACTTTCACTAATATAGAGGTGCATTTCCTCATGGAAAATTCCGGCCCGTAACCTGCCGCCCACCAAATTCTTGTACCTCCCCATACCAAGGACACGTTCCCAGCCGGCCGGCCTGATGTAGTGTCTTCGGCATGAAGAAAAATACAATCCTTCGATAAGGGCCGGCCTGAACCGGTTCTCTCCAAGCGAATAACACCTCATAACTAAAACATTACTTTTGACCTAGAAGCATCCCAAGCTGCCGGAGCAGAAAGAAAGATGGAGTCTCTCCCGTTTGAGGCCTACCAGGCCTGAATTCAGCACAGCTCCATGAAATACCCTCACTACAGGACAGGTTATCCCTAATACTAACGAATCTATCCCCTAGGCTATGTGTGCAAGCCCTGATCTATGGGGAAGAACACAGAATCATGTCGAAGTGCCTAGTAAATAGGCTCCATTCACTACTCTAACCCTTAGGCTTGAATGGTAAGAGACTGAAGTCACATTCAATCATTGTGCCTCACAAGAAGGCCGGGAAAATCGAGCAGAACAGTTGTGTAACAGTATGTATAGGTGTATGAGTACATATGATGACTGAGTACATGTATGAGTGACTGTATAGGACTGTTGGTGAATGAGTGGATGTGTATGTGGATCTTAGAATTACTGAATAGGTTGTTGTAACTGGTATTGGTATGTCCATTGTTTTGAAAATTTTAGTTTCTATTTTTGAATGTGTGTATCAAAGTTTATATTGGGGAGAGGAGGTCTGCCACTCTATCACAAGGATGATGTCATCAGTGATGTCATTTGAGATGTCATCAGTGATGTCATGAGTGAAGTCACTGACCATGTCATGAGTGATGTAATATGTGACGTCATCAGCAGTGCATTGCGGGCACGCGAGTTATAGTTAGCTGAACTAACTATAACCGGGGAATTTCAATGGTTTTGTACGAGTGAAATGTCCAGCTAACTATAACGCCCCTGAAACCTATGGTTATTTCAGTGAATTTCTAAGGTTTTTAAAATGCTAATTCCTAACCATAACGTGCCTGAAACCTATTGTTTTTTTCAGTGCATTTCAAAGGTTTTTTAAATGCTAATTTGTAACTATGCCTACAGAGATAGGATGTGTGAAGAAAGAAGAAAAAACGCACAGAAAGAAAAAAAAGAAATGCAGAAAGAAGCAACAGAAGTCCTCAAAGACGAAGAAAAGTGCAGGAAGAAGGATAACGTGCAGAAAGAACAAACAGAAGAGCAGAAAGAAGCCTTGTTGCAAAATCATCCTGTACCCTCAACTTTGTCTGACTAACCTGTCCTAGAACCAGTGCTATGTTAAAAGACACTCAGAATACAGTGAAAACACCTACATACACTAGGGAACACTATGCATTGGGGTCCACCTGTGATTAGCATGACCTCCTCTGTAAGCCCCTAGTATATAATAGGGCAGGGGATTAAAACTACCTCTTAAAATGCACCACATGGCGTGTTTGCACACGTCACCTAAGGCCCTGTTCCCTCCCTTCCCCACTGTGTAAACACGCCCTGTGGCCGTTTTAAGTTGGGAGATTAAGTCGCCTTGAATCAGGAGGGTCCCTAGGGTCCAACTAGACCACTAGGTACCTCCAGTAAGCGTCACAGAGCTGCGTTGCAGAGAGGTGTAAAAAGTGGCACGGCCTGGACCACCTCTCTGCAATGCAGCTCAGTGGCGCTTACTGGAAGCACCTGGTGGGCTAGTTAGCCCCCAAGGTCCCTCAGGATTGAAAGGGAATTATTTCCCCAACTTAAAGCGTGCCACAGAGCGTGTTTGCACACGTCACCTCAGGCCCCGTCCCCTCCCTTCACCACTGTGTAAACGCCGTTCTGAGTTGAGAGATTAAGTCCCCTTGAATCCTAAGGGTCCCTAGGTTCAAACTAGCCCACTAGGTACCTCCAGTAAGTGCCACAGAGCTGCGTTGCATAGAGGTGTAAAAAGGGGCGTGGCCTCAGAACACCTGTCTGCAACGCAGCTCCCTGGCGCATACTGGAGATACCTGTTGGGCTAGTTGGCCCTCAGGGACCCTCAGTATTGAAGGGGAATTAAATCCCCAACTTACAACTGGTCAGGGGGCGCATTTGCAGAGTGCTGCAAGGAGGGGGTGTGGCCTCTGGTGCGATGCCGGTCTTTTATTTATTTTATTTTTTTAAGAATGAGGGCTGTGAGGCCCCCCTTCTTTTTCTAATTTATTGGCCCTGCGGACCCCTTCCCCCAGGGCCTGCACCCTAATTTCTTTTGTTGAAAAATTTTTATTTGGAAGGGGGCCGCGTGGCCCCCCTCCCAAGGCCTTAATCGGCCCCGGGGACCCCAACCCCCGGGTCATGGCCTTTTAAAAAAAAAATCTTTAGGAGGGGGGCTGCGTTGCCCCCCTCCTCAGGCCACTTATGGCCCCGGGAACCCCATCCCCCGGGGCCAGCCTTTGTCTTTTATTATTTTAAAAAAAGATATATTTATAGAAACACCTAGGACATGCTGGACAAACCGTATATGTACCTATCACCATGACGATTTGAGTGATATTCATTAAAAGGCGACTATGCATGCAATGAATCCACGTGGAATGTATTTACACCGCTAGTGAAGCTCTGATGTGTCTGACACCCTACCGAGTCTAATCCTGGTGCCCCCGCCGGTGGGTACTCTCCAAGTAGACACCCTTGTCGTTTTTTTATACAAACATGGATAGCTATTGACGGGCACATTTAATACACACGCACACCAAGCCATTCAAAGGGGATTCGACAAAAATTCGACCAAACTATTCAAGAAACCCCCCTCATGGTTAATAAAACACACATCCACCGCCGGATGTGTAATACTTTTTATTTTACTCTCTGGAAAGGAGACAAACCTCACTTGAGAGTCACAGCGTGCTCCTGGCTGAGCCCACCAGTGCCCGCTGAGTGCCACACACCTCTGTGTTGTATTCCACCAGCTAGTGCCTATGTTATGACACTCTCTAGCCCATGTGCACTGTAACACCACCCCTTGAATATGTCATGCCACACTTGCCTTCGCACGGGTTATATTGCCCCATCTAACGTGCCTTCCTCGATGCCTATGTTATAACGCACAGCGCTATGCCATACATATTACAATCTGGGATCCATATCTTTGTCACAGTGAATATGCAACGTTACACTCCTCAGCATATATTTTATATTACAACTTTAGAGACTAGTTAGGTTACACAACACTGCCCTTTGCATATTACAATCCAAGGCGCATATCGCATAGCACGCGCTAGTGCCTGTGCTATCTCGCGCTCTCCAATGAATCTGTCATTGCGCACAATGTATTGCATATTATATTTCACGCCCCGGTTCATCTTATATCACACTTTTTGGAGCATAGTTTATACCATATACTATATCTAGTTTTCATTTTCAATCGTGCTCTCAGGACTATGTTCTATATAACACTGCGTCCACCTACCCTTTTCATGGGCATTACATTTTGCGATGGGGGTGGAGGGTCAGGGGTGTTTCTGCCAAGTGAGCCCGGAATCACAGTCACAAACGTCCTCTTCTTCCTGAATAAAAGTGAGATTATGCTGCATACTTGTTCATATTTTAAGAAGTTCGCACAGACACACATTTTAAAAACAATAAAGTTCCTAAAACCCACCTTCTCTGAACAGTTAGCTTGCTGCCCCATCCACCTCCTCCCTATCCTCAGTTGTCTGAATCCATGGACTAGCCTCCTCCCTCCTGCCATGCATGGTCTGATGTGCTGCTACTGCCCTCCATTTAGCATGATGTACCAGTCCACTCCTCCTGCCCTCCATTGCCCAATTCTATGGCCCATCATTGACCTCCTGCTTAGCCTCTGTGCTGAGCTTGCTACCCCTATTCTCCTTCCCCCGCCCTCCGATTTCCTTTTACATGCCCCTGCTCCATCCTTTTTGCCCACCATGTTCCATGGACCTGCCACTCCTATCTACTCTGAGTGTTCTGTTGAGCTGCCACTCCGCTCCCACTTGCCTAGCATTGTCAGATGACTGTAACCTGTCCCTGCCACCTCCACCCTGCCTGTCCACATGCCATGCCCCTATCCCCCTCCTCCTGTCCTCCATGGTCCATTGTACTGCCACACCCTTCTGCCCTCCCTGGTCTGTTGTGCTGCAACTGCTCCTCCTGCCTGCCCCACGCGGTCTGTTGTGAGGCCCCTTCCCTTGAACTCTCTTGTCTGTACCCAGGTCCTGACCCTCCCTTCTATCCTCCATGGTCCTTTGTGCATGCCCCTGCACCCTCCTTCTTGACCATCATAGCCATTGTGCTGCCACTAACCCTCCCGCTTGCCATGCATGGTCTTCTGTGCTGCCATGGCCTCTCCCACCTTCCCTGTGTGGTCAGCTAGCTGCCCCTGACCCCCTCCCACCTTCCCTCCATGGTCTGTGTCTATGCCATCATAGTCTCACTGTTGCTCTCCATGGTGTGTTTGGTTTCTAGTGCCCATCCTGCCTCGCCTCCATGGTCATCTTGATGCTCCTGCCCCCTTGCCCCCAGCCCTCTGTTTCCTTGTGCAGACCCCTATTCCCTCCCTCCTGGCTTGTCTGTTCCTTTGTAATGCCCCTGATCCGTCCCACCTGCCCTTTATATTCTGTTATGCTGCAGCTTTCACTCCTATCTGTCCATTATGGTCAGCCAGCTACCATTGCCTCTTTCCCCTCTGTTCTCTGTTGTCCATGTGCATGGTCCTGTCCCCTCCCTATTGCTTTCTATGAATTGTTGTGCTGCACTCCCGTCCCGCATGCCCTGTGTGGTGTATTGTGCTGCTGCAAACCCTGATGCCAGCTCTGTAGGGTAAGTTTGGTGCACCTCTCCATGTCCCTCCTGTCCTCTGTTATCCAAGTCCATGTCCCTACCCCCATTCCTCCTGCCTTCCATGATCCAATGTACCATACTTGCGAACATTTTGAACTTGGTAAGAGGGAGATTTTGAAAAAAAAACTGGGGTATTGATTTTCCCCTTTGAGTTACATTGAAAAAGAGGAGATTGTAGACAGGAGACAGATCAAATAAAGCCCATTTGAGCTTAAAAACATTGGAGGTTTCCTGGCTGAAACGTGTCTGTTGGCATGTATGGTTGTACTACCACTGCCTCTTCCTTCTGCCCACAATGGTCTAATATATTGCCACAGCCTCTCTTGCCAGTCCTGTATTGTTGGTTTGTTGCCCCTGCCCCCCTTTCCACTGCCCTCCATAGTCTGTTGTGCTGTCACTGCCCTTCCTGCCTGCCCAGTGTGGTCAAATTGTTGCCTCTGCACTCTCCTACCTGCCTTCAATTTTCAGAGTCCGTGCCCCTGGCCTCTGCCTCTCAACAGTATCCCATTGAACAACTAGATTGCTAACATTCTATATTTATTACAAAAGTGTGGAACGCCTGACGTCATCTTGATGTAATCAAAACTGTAATACCTAGAGCATTTCCTTTAGAAATTACATATATGAGAGGGTCTTATTTGCATCAAAATTTTGGTTAGTGCTCTAAAAACTAAAATGAGGACATATTTTCTGAATTTTCAAATAGCGAGAAAGAACTTTTGAATTATTTGTAATCTTTATGTTTTTTTATCCAGTTGACCACTTGATTAAATGTTGCACTTAGGGGAGAGGATGTGGTGTTACTTACAGAGCTGCAGACTTTGCAACTGGGGAACCAGGTTGGAGTTTCTGCTTCAGCTCAACATTCTGTGATTCTGGTAAATCACTTAATCTCCCCATGTCTACAACCAAAATGAATTTGATCTTGTGTGATGTAACAAATGCTCATGTAAAGCACTCCAATACCTGACAAGTCTGCACTATATAAAACTGCAAATACACAAAAAATAAGTGTTTTGCACACTTCTGTCATTTGGCTACATGTGGGCTACATCTGGGTGATATTTGTGCTGCATTTGGGCTCTTTTGTCTCTGGTGGCCATCTTGGGAGATTTATTTGTTATGAAGTTTCCTAATTTCCTCATTTACTGCAGTCTCCTCAGTAGGAAATGCTTTCATTTTTTTACTTTGATTCCATCAAGAAGGTATTCAGATATGTCACACATTTTCCATAAATTCTGAATGTTAGCACTCTAGTTGCTCATTAGATCACTGTAGTAAAGCTATTGCTCACCACGGAAGTCTGCTGCTGGTATTAAAAGTGTATGTTTCAGTCTGCATATCAGAATTTTTTAATGAAATAGAAGAAGACTTGAGAAGTCACTTAAAATGTGCCCTAATTTTTCTTTCTTCAGCACTAATCATAATTTCTATGGCAAAATGAACCCCCTCATTGTGTTGCTTTTTAAATTAAATGTTTTAAGTGTTACCAGTTTATTCCAATCAAGATGGCTTCAGGTGTGCCATACTTTTGTCATAAGTAAGACAGTAAGCGCTCTAGTTGTTCTTAAGAACACTCTGGGACATTCTGTCATTGGGCTCTAGTTGGGCTACATCTGGGTGATATTTGGGCTACATTTGGGCTCTTTTGTCTCTGGTGGCCATCTTGGGAGATTTATTTGTTATGAAGTTTCCTAATTTCCTCATTTACTGCAGTCTCCTCAGTAGGAAATACTTTCAGTTTTTTACTTTGGTTCCATCAAGAAGGCATTCAGATGTGTCACACATTTACCATAAATTCTGAATGTTAGCACTCTAGTTTCTCATTAGATCACTGTAGTAAAGCTACTGCTCACCAGGGAAGTTTGCTGCTGGTATTCAAAGTGCATGTTTCAGTCTGCATGTCAGCATATTTTTATGAAATAGAAGAGGATTTGAGAAGTCAAAATGTGCCCTAATTTTTCTTTCTGGAGCACTAATCATAATTTCTATGGCAAAATGAACCCCCTCATTTTGTTCCTTTGTAAATTATATGTTTTAAGTGTTACCACTTTATTCCAATCAAGATGGCTTCAGGTGGGCCATACTTTTGTCATAAGTAAGACTGTTAGCGCTATAGTTGTTCTTTAGAACACTCTGGGAAGCTGCAGTAGAACACAAAGGAATCAACTGACAGTCTCTGCCCTTGTTGGATGTACATGTTTTACTGAGAATGTCAGACTTCATTCTCACATGACTGAGAAAGATAATGTGAATTTACAGAAAATATGCTCTCAGTTTAGCTTATAGATCACCTTCCAAAACTCTGTGGGAAAAGCATGAGAAAATAGTTTTCTCATGTGATTCATGATATCACAGCAGAAGGCTTTTTCACATGGTAAAATCACCTTAGAACACACCACAATTCCTAAAATGAGTATGGTACCATCAACAAATGATTTATAATGTAACTAAAGACTTAAAACCTTCTATTAACTGCAATGCTTTTTAATGAGGTGCTATCATGTATATTGGTCCCAAGATGGCTGCCAACACTTCTTGGATGAAGTACTGACAGCCAATCAGATCTCACAATGAGATGTGTGGTTAGGCTCCGCCCAGATATATCTATCTTTTTAACTCTAATTTTCTCAGGAACTACTGAACAGATTTACACCATAAAATGCACGAGTCTGAACTGAGGACTACCTCTTTGCCAAATTTGGTGTAATTCCGTTCAGCAGTTCGGGTTGTAGCTGCGTCAACAGGTCCTATGGGAAAATGCATGGGGAAAACGTGTTTGGGGACCCCCCTTTTTTGTCGGCCCCTGCTTGTTGACGAATCACCGTGAAATTTTCAGGATACGAGCGGACCGGAGCTGGCCAAAAGTTTGGAAACTTTCGCGAAGATTCGTCAATCAGCGCCAACGTTATTCCAAATAGAATGTTGCAGATTTCCTATGGAAAATAGGTCCTAACTATAACTACCTACTTGCGACTGCCAGTAGGTAATATATATATATATATATATATATAATTATATAAATTTTTATTTATATATATATATATATATATATATATATATATATATATAAATATATATATACATATGATCGAGTGTTCTCTGTGGTGCCGTGCTTTCCTTGATGCGACGAACACCAGGGCTTGAGGGTGAAGCGAGAGAAAAGTTTTGTTTCATACATATATATATATTCACTTAAAAAACCATAGGTTTCACACACGTTATAGTTAGGAATTAGCATTTAAAAAACCTTGCAAATTCACCTAAAAAACCATAGGTTTCACACATGTTATAGTTAGCTGGACATTTCACTCGTAAAAAACCATTGAAATTCCCCAGTTATAGTTAGTTCAGATAACTATAACTCGCGCGCCCGCAATCCACTGCTGATGACGTCACATATTACATCACTCATGACATGGTCAGTGGCATCACTCATGACATCACTGATGACATCATCCTTGTGATAGAGTTGCGGTCGCACGAGTTATAGTTATCTGAACTAACTATAACGGGGGAATTTCAATGGTTTTTTACGAGTGAAATGTCCAGCTAACTATAACATGTGTGAAACCTATGGTTTTTTAAGTGAATTTGCAAGGTTTTTTAAATGCTAATTCCTAACTATAACTTGTGTGAAACCTATGGTTTTTTAAGTGAATTTGTAAGGTTTTTTAAATGCTAAGTTATGTCTGTTTTATTATATTTTTTATATATTTATTTTACAATAAGCTACCTATGTATATAGTTATAGATTGATTGTATCCTGTAATATGGAAAGGCTTGTTTAAAATGTTTTTTTTTTTTATGGTTTTTCACCCTTCGGGGTCAAGGCTAGGGGGTCAAGAACTCTCTACCCTGCCCCCTTTTCACGTTCTCCACCTTTCTTTTTCTCTGTCACACACAAAACACATAAAATGGCGGCCGACACTTCCTGATTTCGACCGATTCGAATGTTGACTGACATGAATCCACCAATCAGAATTACGCTCGCGCACGTTAAGGTGTGTGCACGGTGCGCGCACGGTGCGCGCTTATAGATATTTATGTGCTTTTAACTGCAATTTTCTCAGGAACTTCTGAACAGATTGACACCATATATGCAAAAGCCACATGCCTGACCTGAGGACTACCTCTTTGCCAAATTTCAAGTAATTCTGTTCAGCCGTTCGGGCTGTACCTTCGACTAAAGGTCCTATGGGAAGATGCATGGGGAAAACGCGTTTTGGGACCCCCCTTTTTTCTCGGCCCCCACTTGACGAATCACCCCGAGACTGTCAGGGTAGGAGCTGAGCGGAGCGCCCCATTAGTTTTGAAAATTTCGCGAGGATTCGTCAACCGGCGCCAAAGTTATTCAAAATAGAATTTTCAGATTTCCTATGGAAACACTGTCCTAACTATAACTATCTACTGGCGACTGCCAGTAGATAATATATATATATATATATATATATATATATATATATATATATATATATATATATATATATATATATATCCAACATCGCAGGTTAGCCCCAAGGAGTGAACCACCAGAAGATCGTAGTTCACAGCATTTATTGAAAACTTGCAAGCAGGCAGTCAACAGCACACAGGCATCGGTAAAATCGTAGCGCCAGACGTGTTTCAGGAGTCTCATTATTCCTTTCATCAGTGGCAACATGACGGAAAAGGAGCAGTCTATTCTCGCGCACTTTTGTTCCAAATTACCTGCCCCAGTGGGCGTGGCTTTAATCTATATATATATGAGTGTGAGGCATCAATACATAGTGATGTTAAGACATACTGGTAGGACTGTTTGTAAGTGACGCAAAGGTAGGACTAACATTGGTACTGTTCTTATACATGAAAATTCATAGGCGCCATGTTGGAGTGGGTGAAAACTGTACCATTACATTGGTGTTTCATGAACTTACGCCTAATAATGCTACATGTAGCAACAGTGTTGCAATTATTGTATCATAATACTGTATACGACTATGCATATACTTAACACGTTACAATACATCAATGCTGTATATAGTCATCAATATACAATATACAAATATAAATATAAATTGAGCCCGTTACCCTGTGATGTGAAAATTATGATCTGGCAGAAGAACACACGTCTGTATTGACCATGTCCGATACCAGAAGATGTATTCGATGAGTGTCACAAAAGGAGGCGGGAGAGAGGTGAAAGAACTGGGAGCTATGTTTGCCATGACTGAGCCGGTGATCCCTGTGGGTGCTAGGTAAAGAGGCAAGGTGCAAAAGTATGGTACCACACGTCTTGGGGACATAGGAAGACATACTGTCTTTGTAAATAATGCAGCAACTGGTAGGTAGTCCAAAAGACAGTTGCCATCGTTGCTAGGTATAATGCCAAGTGGCACGAAAACAAGGCTATGCATGATGTATTGCGAGAGACTGCATTACCCAAGTGGGTTATTACTGCTTAGTCACATGTACGGGAATGAATGGGCCAGATGTTTATCCCTGTGAATACCATGGGGTGAAAACCTGAAACTCCCCCAAACGCATGGGCAGACTCCAATATTGTATATGAAACCAACCACATTTGTCTGATCTATCAAAGTAAAAAAGCGGAAAAAGTTCAAATAATAAAAATGAAAGAAACTGCCTCTTATCTGTGACATGCTGAGATCAACGTTGTACCGTCATGAAGAAAAGGGTAGGGAACCCCCAAGGGGGGAAGGAAAACAGCAGAAGAACCCAATGGGTCCCTTCCTTTCCTCCTGTTTGAATGAACAAGAACATACAATAAGTTAAAACAGTCGTGTCCGCGTAACAACAAGATTTATGATGTAATAAATCCACTTTACATCTCAATCTCGCCTGAGAGCATGTGCTTATTTTAGTTTGTTTGGATTGGAATGCTTGCTCCGCAGGTGGCCGCACCAATTCCCACTTGTTGGAGTTTCTCCAGTAGGAGCTTCGAGTTTTTGTATTTAATGAGGAGGAACACAAGACCGGCTGCTTACACCAACATCGGTTGGTGATGTATGCCGCAGCTGCAAAAACAAATGCGGATGCGTCTCAGAGATGAGCCACTGTTCCGGGTCGTTGAGAGGGAGGGACACTCCAGTATCGCAAGACAAGTGCAGGGTTGCCCAACTCTGGTTGAACACTGGGCGGGGGGACTCACGACTCTGATTGGTGCCCGCGTCAGTTGCCGTCTGAAGCACTATAATGCTGACACACACTGGATGGGCATCCCATACGAGAGGGCTGAACGGTCCTACCTTTGTTTTAATTCAGAACAGAGGTAGTAGAAGCAGGAGGAACCTTGTACTATACAAGGGGGCGAGTGACTTTTTGCAAAGTAACTATTGTGACACTGAGTAGCAGCGTTTTGCACCTTGACCCCAATATGGAGGATGACAGCAATAGGAGAGCTGTGGCGCAAACTCTATTTGCAAGAGCACTGGGTAAACTACAGAATACCCACAGACCAAATACAAGTGAAACAGAACTTTGGGGGTGATTACAATTCCGCCCGCCATCGTAGCAGTGTTTGGGACTATCTGCCAGACATGCGGCGGTCCCACCACTGCGATTAGGATGTGCCCACCATACGGTCGGGTGCATCCTGGGCTTTTAACATTGCAGGCGGTGCTGCTGGCTGACGCACCGTCTGCAATGTTAAAAATGCTTACACTGCATTTCCCTGCACTACTTGACAGGCACCACGCACTGCCTGCCACTTGGTGCATGGAAATGGCGTCACCTCCCCCAAACAAGGGGACCCACAACGGGCCCCAGAACCCAGTCCCCGCCAGCCTCGCCGCCGCCATGGAAAGGCCTTTTAAAACCCACATCCTAATTTGGTGGATGGTGCCTGCTAGGCACCGCCGCCATATTAGTGGCCCTGCTCCATCCGCCAGGCAATCGGTTCGATTGCCTTTGGCAGTAAAGCAGAAAACGGACTTTGCGTCTGCCGCAGTACTCACCGCCATCCTAATTTGGTGGTGGGTAAATCTCTATGTGATGGCAGAAGGACCGCCACCACCGGACCGGCGGTGGCGGTCCTTTCGCCATCATAATGACCCCCTTAATGGCATTCTCTAAAAATTGGAGAAATGAAGCAAAACAGAAATTTCCAAGTGGTGAGAGGCAGTATCCCTCCAAGATTATATTGATAAAGACATGGTGCTGAGAGGGTTAAGGATCTATATTACTCCATTGTATGAATCACCCAACACCAGGATGTTAGAAGATTGGGCTGCCAACACAACCAGGTGCTCTAAAATCATGTTGGAAATCCTGGTAAAATATGCCTGGCTAGACAGAGACACGATCATTAATGAAATAATAAATATAAAGGATGAACTCAAGAAAAGGAGTGAACAAGAGATCATCAACAAATTCATTGATGACATGAACCAGCGCATAAAAAAATATGAGGAAGACATCAAGGCCAGAAAACAACGAAAGCTCCACCGAGACTGTGTGGATTACGAGACAGGAAGGATTTTAACATACAGTCACAAATTTGACAATCTTTATGCCACTCCTCTACCAGGAATAACAAACACCTTACCAACACCAGTACCTGACACCATTGAACCAGCCACGTCCAGTGATGGGGACACCGACACATCAGTCACATCGGCAACATCTGGCAGCTCGACCTCCGGAAATGAATGCCTCTCCAGATCGGCCAATTTTTTAGACGAGTATCGGTTCCTGTGCAGCGGTCGACAAACAACAAGAACTACCCCAAAACCAAAATAACAAATCGAGGGGAGCTGGGGCACAGGGAAAAGGTAGAGGAAGAGGCTGGGTAAATGTCAAAAGGAGAAGAAAAAGAGGTGAACAGAGGAGGATCAAGAGGCAGAAACTGGGGGGGCATGGGAAGCAAATCTATGAGCTCCAATGCAGCAAAATAATGGATGATGAAATGGTAATTAGAATGATCATCAAACTTACAGATAGACCACTTAACGATCTGGAAAAGAGAACCTAGTATCTATGTCCAACCTTTTGTCCTTCAGAGCCCTTTGACTATGTGGACACTTGCATTGATCTTTTCAAATTTTGTAGAACACTTAAACTGAAGAAATGGCAGACAGAAAAACTTAGCAGCAGTAATGATACACCTGTTACCAACAAAGCTGCAGGCGTGGATGAACTAGAGATAGGAGATATTGATATGCTCCTTACCTTACATGAACTACAACATGATGGCATGGACGAGCCAACCAATGTTCACGCTATGTTGGATAGTTTGGCCATACCATATGTCAAATCTGCTTTCACTGGTTTTAAACCATGCTCCACTTTCCTACCAACTATGCTGCATGATAACATAGATATCTTTGAAGGCAATGTAATCAAGCAACTGACCAGATTCATACATAAACCGAAAAGCATGGATCACAACATCTCTAAATTTCAGAAGGAGGTCATTAGAGGGCTTGCAGACGACAATAGCATTGTTATACGTGCTGCTGACAAAGGTGGTAACATTGTAATTCTCACTCATAAAATGTACATCAACGAGGCATTGAGGGAACTTGGGGACACATCTTTTTACGCGCACACCACCAAAGACGACTACACCACTAGTGACACAACAGCCTGGGAAATGCTTACAGACTGGAAGGGCTGGGGCCTTCTAGAGTGGGAGGAGTTCTGTTATACAAGATTACCCCAAGCTACCCATAACGTATCGCCTTCCTAAAATTCATAAAGACAGACATAATCCCCCGGGCAGACCCATTGTGTCTTCCAGAAGGAGTGCATTTTAAAACATCTCTAAATATGTTGACCACTTCCTCCAGGACCATGTCATCTCAATTACCTCATATGTTAGGGACACAAAAGATTTTCTTAACAAAATCAAGGACATCCATTGGCAAGAGGATTATTGGCTGTTGATCATGGATGTTAGTCCACTCTACTCTATCATTGAACATAAACAGGGACTGGATGCATGCTCCAAATACCTCTCCAAAAGACCCGTAAGGTACATGGAGCATACCAATATGTTACAAGCCATGATTAAGTACTGCTTAACCAACAACATTTTCATGTTCAATGGCAGCTTGTACAGGCAGATCCGGGGAACTGCCATGGGAATGTGCTTCGCTCCCAGTTTTGTGAACCTGTTCCTAGGCACCTGGGAGGAGGAAATACGCAATGACACCAACCTTGCAATTGATTTCAGACGGGTCATCTTATGGCTCCGTTATATTGATGACCTTTTTGTCATCTGGAATGGCACTGAAACAGAGGCTGCTGACTTCATTGGGAAGCTTAACTGTAACAATCATAATCTCACCCTGGTCAGCAATCTGAGTAAACAATCTGTGGATTTTCTAGATGTGAGAGTAGAAATTAATGACCATGAAATCCACACATGCTCATTTAGGAAAACCACAGCAAGCAACAGCCTCCTACATGCCCTGAGCAGCCATCCAGAAAAGCTTAAATGGAGTATTCCCTATGGGGAATGCATGAGAGCCCGTCGTAATTGCAGCACCGATACATCTTTCCAAACAGAACTAACCACAATACTAACTAGGTTTAGTGAACGAGGATACCCCAATTGGGTCCTCAAAAAAGCAGTGGAGAAGGTCAATCTTGTTAGCAGACACAACACTCTACAAGAAAGGTCCGCTATCGACAGTAAAACAGAAGAGGGTGACGACATAACCAGGGTCATTCTGACCTATAATGGCAATTCTAAAGACATAAAGAAAATCCTGGTCAAAAACTGGGACATCCTGATGAATTATCCCGTTATTGGTATCATTTAGCAGACAGACCCAGAATTTGCTACAGAAAGGGACCCAATTTGAGAGATAAATTAGTACGAGTGATATTCCTTCCAAGAGCATCACCAAAGGACTTAACTTACAAGGTTTCTTTCATTGTGGCCATTGCAAAACCTGTGGCAGCAGCCACATGAAAAAATAATTTTAAAGGCCTGGCAGTAATTCCAATAAAAGAATACTGCAATTTCTGACTTGTAGTTCAACCTTTGCGGTATATGTCTTAGAATGTCCCTGCAATCTTAGATATATCGGCAGTACCAAAATCATGGCAAAGAAAAGGGTTCTAGAGCATATGAGCACTATCACCAACCGAGATCAACATTACCCCATACAACGTCCTTTTAAGACATATCATTTTTCTGACAGCTCGAAACTGCGTTATTCTCAATCGAGCAAGTATTTGCAGATCCCAGGGGTGGCAATAGGACTCTAAAACTCAGGAAAAGGGAGTCTAGATACATCATTGACTTAGGAACCAGACCCCCTTGGGAACACAACATCGATGAGAAATTAGGTATACACCTACATAAAGATTAGGAGTATATCGCCCTTGTGGAGCACCCTCAAGCATTAACCTTTTTCCTCTGATCTGCATAGTGGTGTGTGTGTATCTATACATATACAGGAATTAGGTTCATTTCGTCTGTAAATGTGTTAGAATTTTATAGTATGTAAAGGGCATAGCATGCAATCTGCATTATCAACTAACATGTTGTGTATTCGATGAAGTATAATTGAAGCAGGTATCTCAGGACACGGCTCTTTTAACTTATTGTATTTTCTTGTTTACTCAAACAGGAGGAAAGGAAGGGACCCATCAGATTCTTCTGCTGTTTTCCTTCCCCCCCTTTGGGGTTCCCTACCCTGTTCTTCATGACGGTGCAACGTTGATCTCAGCATGTCACAGATAAGAGACAGTTTCTTTCATTTTTATTATTTGAACTTTTTCCGCTTTTTTCCTTCGATAGATCAGACAAATATGGTTGGTTTTGTATACAATATTGTAGTCTGCCCATGCGTTTGGGGGAGTTTCAATTTTTCACCCCATGGTATTCACAAGGATAAACATCTGGCCCATTCATTTCCGTACATGTGATTGAGCAGTAATAACCCACGTGGATAATGCAGTCTCTTGCAATACAACACGCATTGCCTTGTTTTCATGCCACTTGGCATTATGCCTAGCAAGGATGAAAACTGTCTAGTAGAATACCTACCGGTTTATGCACCCTTTATTTTATTTATTTATTTATTTTTGCATTTTATATAGCACGAACATGAACCGTTAGGGTGTCAGAGCGCTCAAGAGATATAGTGGTCCCGAATGCAACCAATAGCAAGCAACATAAATGTAGGCATGCAGATAACATAAAACAGTATAAAAACAGTGGACAGTAAAAGTTCTCAGGACTTACAATAATATCTGAGACTGAACCAATATGTCAAATTACAAATTATCTTTTACCAACAAAAGACTCAGGGCCCGATTCACAGAATTAACTTAAGACAAAATCCTAAACTTACTACTTTTAGTATTCACAGAATGCACTTACTACTTTTGGTATTCACAGAATGCACTTACTACTTTTGGTATTCACAGAATGGATTTACGACTACTAACTTTACGTCCGCACTCGGGCTGGAAATTCCGGCCGGAGGCGGAGCTTCTGGCCCGGAGGTGGAGATTTCGGCCATGGCTAAATCTCCGCCACTGGCCGGAATCGCCACCTCCGGGCCGGAAGCTCCTCCTCTGGGCCAGAAGCCCCGCCTCCGGGCCGGAAGCCCCGCCTCTCGGCCATAAGCTCCGCCTCCGGGCCGGAATTTCCGGCCCGAGTGCGGACGTAAAGTTAGTAGTCGTAAATCCATTCTGTGAATACCAAAAGTAGTAAGTGCATTCTGTGAATACCAAAAGTAGTAAGTGCATTCTGTGAATGCCAAAAGTAGTAAGTTTAGGATTTTGTCTTAAGTTAATTCTGTGAACCGGGCCCTCAGAGTTCAATGTTTAGCTGAGCGATTCGTCTCAGTAGCTTAAACAAGATAGAGGACCCAGGAAAGAACTGTGTAGATCCCAATATGAATCAGTTATGGAAGACATTGTGGGACCCTCTGATTTATAAATTTGTAGTGAGCGGAAGGTGATTCAATCAACAGATGAATTAGTTGATTCTTTGTAAAGAGTTATGGTAGGAATTTCCCCATTAGGAAAGCTCTGTTTTATGTTCTCTTCTTCTGGAAGCTCAGCGGTTTCAGCACAAGATCTTTTGCGCCTCTGGAGTACCTGCCTCCTCTGGATATCATCACTTTCTGGGCAAGGTATGCTGGTTTTTTTTAGTGTAGCGCCTTATGTGTGATACAGGCCAGTGTGACTTGTACTCTGGCTTCATATGGTAGCCAGTTCAGAGCTTTTAAGTGTGGAAAGATGTGATAAAATTTTGTAGATCCAGTTATGAGTCTTGCGGCTGCGTTGAGACAAGCCTTTAGCGGCGCTGTTGAGGTCTTGGGCAGGCCAGATAAAGTTGAACATCCATATTCGATCCTCGTGATGACCAATGCCTGAACCGCCATTTTGAGGTCTGACGTTTCTAGGAATGGTTTCAGTTTTCTAAGACAACTCAGGTGGTACCAGGCGTTTTTACCCATCAAGTTGATGTGGCTTTGCATGTTCAGGTTCTTGTCCAACGTGTTTCCTAGTGATTTGGCTGAGTCCACTAAGGTCTGTGTGCAGTTAAGCGCAGTGATCAGTGTGGTCCATTCCTTTATTTCAGAAGAGATTTTGAAGGGAGGGAAATAAATAAGAATTCAGTTTTTTTGCTTGTTTAGCTTAAGTTGATTACTTGTTATCCATTGAATGGTCATCTTTAGCGCTTCAGTCATTGACTTGATCTCTTCAAGTGACAAGACTTTAATGTAGATCTGTGTGTCGTCAAGAATGGATTTACGACTACTAACTTTACGTCCGCACTCGGGCCGGAAATTCCGGCCGGAGGCAGAGCTTCTGGCCCGGAGGTGGAGATTTCGGCCATGGCTAAATCTCCGCCACTGGCCGGAATCGCCACCTCCGGGCCGGAAGCTCCTCCTCTGGGCCAGAAGCCCCGCCTCCGGGCCGGAAGCCCCGCCTCTGGGCCGGAAGCTCCGCCTCCGGGCCGGAATTTCCGGCCCGAGTGCGGACGTAAAGTTAGTAGTCGTAAATCCATTCTGTGAATACCAAAAGTAGTAAGTGCATTCTGTGAATACCAAAAGTAGTAAGTGCATTCTGTGAATACCAAAAGTAGTAAGTTTAGGATTTTGTCTTAAGTTAATTCTGTGAACCGGGCCCTCAGAGTTCAATGTTTAGCTGAGCGATTCGTCTCAGTAGCTTAAACAAGATAGAGGACAAAATTTTGTAGATCCAGTTATGAGTCTTGCGGCTGCGTTGAGACAAGCCTTTAGCGGCGCTGTTGAGGTCTTGCGAAGGCCAGATAAAGTTGAACATCCATATTCGATCCTCTTGATGATCAATGCCTGAACCGCCATTTTGAGGTCTGACGTTTCTAGGAATGGTTTCAGTTTTCTAAGACAACTCAGGTGGTACCAGGCGTTTTTACCCATCAAGTTGATGTGGCTTTGCATGTTCAGGTTCTTGTCCAACGTGTTTCCTAGTGATTTGGCTGAGTCCACTAAGGTCTGGGTGCAGTTAAGCGCAATGATCAGTGTGGTCCATTCCTTTATTTCAGAAGAGATTTCGAAGGGAGGGAAATAAATAAGAATTCAGTTTTTTTGCTTGTTTAGCTTAAGTTGATTACTTGTTATCCATTGAATGGTCATCTTTAGCGCTTCAGTCATTGACTTGATCTCTTCAAGTGACAAGACTTTAATGTAGATCTGCGTGTCGTCAGCATACATATGAAACAAGATGTTGGCGTGCCGTAGACTCTCAGCCAGCAGTTTCATGTAGAGGTTAAAAAGATTTTGGGAAAGAGTTGATCCTTGTGGTACACCAATCGTAATATGGGATGGCGATGATAGCTTTTGATTAACTAAAAATCGTTGTGAGATATTCTCCAAGAAAGATTTAAACCATTTGAGGACAGTTCCTGACAAGTCCATCCTGCTTCCGAGTCGATCTAGCAGTTTATCATGGTTTACGGTGTCGAACGAAGATGAAAGGTCCAGAAGAATTGAAAGACAAGCTTTGTCTTGGTCTTGAGCTTGCAAGGCGTCATCCACTATATGAAGTATTGTAGTTTCTGTACTATGGTCTGGTCTGAAACCTGATTGGCAGCTGTTCAGAAGATTTAGTTTAGAGATGTGTTGGCACAGTTGTTGATGCACACATTTTTCTAGCACTTTCGCTAATAAGGGAATATTGGATACTGGCCTGAAATTATTTGGGTCAGCAGCCTTCGATGTCGGTTTTTTTTATGATGGGGATGACGTGCCCAGTTTTTAGGCAGTCTGTATGGAGCCTTGAGACAGAGAGGCATTGATTATTGTGATCCAGATGGAGAAAACAAATTGGCTGGTTGTCATCGAGAATTTCGAAGGGAGAGGATCATTGAAGTGGTTATTCAGCCTTGTCAACAAGTGGATTTTGAAGATGTCGTTGTTGTCATTTAACTTGAAAGATGACCAACTAGGTTCATTTTTGGGACTGCTTGGAGGGAGTGTGAAGTTTCATCAGTTTGTGAAGCTGATAGGGAGGGTAGATTTAAAGAGGCTGCTCTACATTTCCCAATTAAATGGTTTTGTCTGTGAAGAAGGACAAGAATTCCTCACAATTTATTAGGGGTTTTGTTGCTTCTTTAGAGGATTTGGACGATTTATTCGACTGCTGTTTTACCATTTCAAAGAGTTTACGTGGTCTATTATGAGCCTTCTCCAGTTCCAATCTGAAGAAATGTTTTTTTGAACTGAGAATGCTTTTGTTAGAAGTGTTTCTGGTCTTTCTTATTGGTTTTAGTTGAGAGGATGATGGGTGTTGTCTTTATTTCCATTTGGTTAGTCTCAGCTCTCCTCTTTCCTTGTTCAGGGCACTACTAAATCAATGATTTTTGTCTCTATCCGTGATTCTCCTCAGTTTTAGTGGAACAACTGGATCGATTATGTCTGACATTGTTGTTTTGTAGTGTTCCGTGAGTTTGCAAACATACGTAATGTAAGAGGGTGGGAGAAGATCTTTCTCGCAACGTGCAGCCAGTTTCTCATAGACTAGGTCTTTTGTATCTCTAATCCATCTCCTTGGTTTGACACATTGTGCAGATCTTTCCTTTACAACTCCTGGAATTTGGAAGGGAATAGAATGGTGGTCTGACCAATCGCATGGAGAGATTGAGATTATATTGACTGCCTTTTCCCTTGAGATGATCCAGTCTAGAGTAGATCCTTTGCAGTGAGTTGGGAGAGTGCAGGCTGGGATTAGATTTTGTTCAGCTAGGAATTCTGTAAAGGCATTGACCTGACTATCGTTAATATCCTCCCAATGCAGATTGAAGACCCCCAGGAATAAATCATTGGAGTGGGGGGAATGTGTGCAAAATGCAAGGAAAATTCACTTTGTTTCTTATGGAAAGAGCGAGATATTCACCGGAGTCAGATGTATTAGAGTTTGATTGCGTGATAGCGAGATCGGAGTGGTGAATGCAGGTGATACCTCCCTCTTTTTTTATTTGTCTGTCTAGTCTCACGATGCTGTAGTTTGGGGGAACAAGTAGATCAGTGTAAGGCGATAAAGTTTCAGTAAGCCAAGATTCCGTTAGTACCGCTACGTCAATTTCTTGGTTTAAAATGAGATTTGCAATGTCAGAGGCATGCTTCACTGCTGATTGGCAGCTAAGCAGAAGACCTAGGAGCGGTTTCGAGGAGTTCTCAAGATTTGCTTCCTTGTTGGAGGAGGTTAGTGGAACTCTCTTCAGGTTATCGATGTTTCACTTTCTGTTTTTTTGAGTGGAAGTTCTATTCATGTTGATTTTGACAGTTCCAATTTTGTTTTCACCTCCCAAGCCCAGGAGACTAGGGGCCTCGGGTATTGATTCATAGGATAGTAGTGGGGCTAAAATGTCTTCTTCTGATAGCTACTTAATTTATTGACGCCGGCGATACTGCCTCTTTGATAGCGGCATGGCTGTATGGTTAGGGTGGCTTTGTAAATTGCATACAGAATTCTGAATGATCTTGATTTTTGAGATAGAGATTCTTCAGTGCGGTGTAAGACGCTCTTCATTTCAAGAATAGCGCTTAGTATGAACCAAAAGAAATGATGGACGGAGCGGTGAACATTGCAAGCACTCACCCCCAGTCAACTGATCTGGGTTTAATCCATCACCGTTCTTTAGCCCACTTTGCCACCCCAGTTCAGACATGGCCATATGCAAATCAGTCTGACCCTGTGCCTCATGGGAACAGTCCAGCCCGAACTGCCAAGCCATGTCTTCCCTGGACCGGAAACAAGCCCCCTAGGACCAGTTTCTGGCATCTCAGCCGTCTTCAGCCAGGCTTGCTTGAATCCAGTGGCAAAGTATGCTCAGACGTGAGTCCCTTGCTCACTTTGCCACTGGATTCAAGCAAGGAGTGTTGTTAAGTAACTGCACTTTCAGGTTGGTGTTGTCATCAAATTTCTTTAGATCCTTGTTAGCTGCTTGAATAAGTACTGTGCCATTTTTATAGATTGTTATATTTAGATCTGCTCTTAGGTCATGTGAAGGGGCGATCCTTAGCTTGATGACATGTAGAATATTTCTGGTTTCTTGTGTGCTCAATAATTTTATTAAGGTTTCCTGCCAAATTGCTATTTTTCTAGTGAAGAATATCAGGTCATTTACAATGATGTCTTTTTTATGTTGAAAGAAGGATCAGAAATCAGTATCTCTGGGTGTTTTCTCAAAATATTGTGTTTAAAGGTTTTAGCTGCAGCCCTGGAGAGGTTCGGGGGATATAGGATAGTGAATGAGTTTTTGTCTGCTGTTTTTAGGCATGATTCTGCCATGTTGATGGAAAGTGCTTTCAACTGTTATAATTGGGTTACTTTCCCCTTCCCTCTCAAATACCAGATCTGTGAAAGTGGACTTTTTTTTTCTTCTTTCCCCCCTTTTATCTTCCTATTCCCTTCGCTTACTCTTTTTCTTTTCTTCCTCTTTCTTATCCTTTCTCTTTCCTTTCTCTTTCTTACTTTTCCAAAGTTTTTGAACAGGAATCTGTATTGGCAGAAGTTTCAAGATGTTTCAAGATGGGCACCTCTTCGCACTCTAGGCCGGCAGTTCCAATCAAGACTGCCAGTTCTCTTTCTCTTTTCATTATTTCCCTACAGTGAAGCATAGTGTGGCCATTTCGGTTATGGACCGGACTGGACCAAAATAAAAGCAAAAAATAATTATATAAATATATGTTGGTGCAACGAGCCTGAACAGCAACCATGCTGGCTGTTCCTTACACGCTGAGTGCTGCCACGCCCTGAGCACTACTGTACAGAAAGGAGAGGGACCTCTCCAATAGAAATCCAGAAACATTGATAGACTGATTGCTCTCTGCGCTCTGTATGGCGGGGGCTGCAGCCTCTGCAACCAGCTCAGAGACATCCCCTCCTGTCCCGGCAGTAGTCGCACTCTGCTGTTGGGGTCGGAGAAAATCCCGCAGTGTTAGTGGGTCTCAATACCCGAAGAAAGCACTCCAGGAGAGCCCCGCCTGCACTGCGCTCACTCCAGTGCTGCCCTCACCATATGTAGGAAGGGAGGCAAAGTAGGAGGGATTCCTAGGTGGCTCAACATGAGACCAGGACCCATCCGCAGGTGGCTCGCTCACCAGACATGGAGCCTGCAGTCGCGCGTCTCCGTGGGCAGCACAGCAGGAACCCGGATACCACCCCAGGCGGCATGTTCACCAGACAATGAGCCTGCCGTCGCAAGTCTCATTGGATCTGCCTCCTCCGGTGCCATCAATCTCCGCAGATACTCAGTCAGGGGTGGCCAGTTCCCCGACCCATCTGGTGCACTCCGATGAGCGAGAAGAACAGCGTTCTTCCTTTGAGTAGAGCTGGGGATTGCACGTGAACAGAACCAGAGAAAATTAATTTGGTAGGATTCTCACAGCTGGGGTGGTAGATGGCGGGGGTAATGCAGGGATAACTACCTATTGGTAATCCCAAACCCGGGAGCCTCCTTGAGGTGCTCCTCTTCTGAGGCCATCTTCTGAGCAACCATTTCACTTTACAAAGACAGTATGTCTTTCTATGTCCTCTAGAGGTGCGGTACCATTCTTTTGCACCATGCCTCTTTTCCTAGCACCCACAGGGATCACCGGCTCAGTCATGGCCAACATAGCTCCCAGTTCTTTCCCCTCCTGTCCTGCCCACCTTTTATGACACTCATCGAATGCATCTTCTGGTATCGGACATGGTCAATACAGACGTGTGCTGTTCTGCCAGATCATGATTTTCACATCGCAGGGTAACGGGATCAATTTATATTTATGTTTGTATATTGATGATTATATACAGCATTGATGTATTGTTACGTGTTAAATATATGCATAATCGTACACAGTATTATGATGATATAATAATTACAACACTGTTGCTACATGTAGCATTATTAGGGGTAGGTTCATGAAACACCAGCGTAATGGCACAGTTTTCACCCACTGAAACATGGCGCCTATGAATTTTCATGTATAAGAACAGTACCAATGTTAGTCCTACCATTGTGTCACTTACAAACAGTCCTACCACTATGTCTTATCATCACTATGTATTGATGCCTCGCACTCTCACAACTTGTGTGATCAAGGCCGCTGTATGGCGGAAACAAGTCACAACAGGATTTATGATGTGATAAATCCACTTTGCATCTCGATCTCGCCTGAGAGCGCCTGCTTATTTTGGTTTGTTTGGATTGGATTGAATTACCGGCTTGATCTGCCGTTGGCAGCGCCACTTCTCACGGTTTTGAGTTTCTCCAGTAGGAGCTACGAGTGTTTGGATATATATATATTATGCATCACTCTATGTCTGCAAGGGTATTCTTTTGACTTATACTGGGTGCTCCCTTGTGTCTGGACAAAGCTAAATCTCTCTGAAGAGCTGTGATGACAGAGAAACACATGTCAGGGGTTGCTTTTATTCATTCCAGGTTTGCTTGGATGGTATTTTTCCAATCCAAAGCTGTAATACTGTGCCTGGGGTGGTAAATGACTTTTGGTTTTTAACAGCTTGTCATGGAAGGCTCTGGGCTATTCCTATGCTTAAAGACTTTGCTGTAGAAATGGCCAAATACTGTGTCCCTTTCTATCTCGGCATGGAGAGCACTGTGCTAATCCTATGCTTAAAAACGTTGATAGAAAAGCAGACATTTGAGTTGAGCAAATCAAGAGTGTCGCAGGTGTTGAGGGTGCTCTATACAGAAGCTGCTTTCCACCTAAACTTGGGAACTACCCAGAGTTCTCTTCTTCTTTTTTGCATAACTCTATGCCTGCAAAGGTAGTCTTTTGATATATATATATCTCTCTATATATATATCTATATGTATATCTATATCTACATATATATATGTAGATAGATAGATAGATAGATAGATAGATAGATAGATAGATAGATAGATAGATAGATAGATAGATAGATAGATAGATAGATAGATAGATAGATAGATAGATAGATAGATAGATAGATAGATAGATAGATAGATAGATAGATAGATAGATAGATAGATAGATAGATAGATTACCTATTGGCGGTCGCCAGTAGGTAGTTATATTTAGAACCTAGTTTCCATAGGAAATGGCGCCAATACCTTTGGCGCCATTTCAAGAATCTTCACAAAAGTTTCAAAACGAATTGTTTCCTCAGGGCATCTCCTGTATTGAAAGTTTCGGGGTGATTCGTCAAGGGGGGGAGAGGGCAGAGAAAAAAGGTGGGTCCCTAAACCTGTTTTCTCCATGCTAATTTCCATAGGAAACTTTAGACATGGATACAGCCTGAACTGCTGAACGGAATTACACCAAATTAGGCACAAAGATTGCTCTTGTTCCAGAAAGCACACTTTTTTTAAATGGTGTAAATCCGTTCAGTAGTTTTTGAGTTATTTAAAGATTTACATATATATATATATCTATTTGAGAATTCTGAGATCTGATTGACTGAGTCCTCCCAAGCAGGAGCTTGGCTCTGATTGGCTGCCAACACTTCAAACCAGGAAGTGTTGGCATCCATCTTGTGCCTCAGACCGAGTGAGAGGGGAAAAAGGTAAGACAAACATTATAAAACAAAAGAAGGGGGCAGGGTAAGAACACCCTGACCCCCCCAGGCCTGCTCAGGGGGCCCCACAGGGACCCCTAGGCCTCCAAAAAGCATTTTTCTTCTTGGGTGCGCAAACCCCGTTGAAAATGAAAAACAAAAACGAAGTGCATTTTTAAAGCCCCTGGGTGGGCCAGGTTCCGGAGGCATTCCTTAATTGGGTAGTGGGGCCCACGAGGGCCCCCCAGCCCCAGGTACCACCACCTCCCTGGGGATTTATAATATATGCACAGGGGGGCACGTGGCCCCCCCCACAGTCCCGGGGACCGCACCTCCCCAGGGCTTTATGATTATAGGTGGGGGGCCTGGTTGACCCCCCAAGCCTCGGGGACCATCACCTTCCCAGGGATTTTGTATTATAGGGTGGAGGGGCCTCATGGGCTCCCAAGCACCGGGGACCACCACCTCCCTGGGCCTTAATTAAAAACATTAAAGTGTGCGGGGCTCATGCCCCCCACACAGCCCCAGGGACCACCACCTCTGCGGGGCACTAATCAATTGAATGCAGGGGTCCGTTGCAGACCCCCATTCCCCGGGGACCACCACCTTCCCGGGGCTTTGAAAGTGTAGGGAGGGGGGCCATGTGGGTCCCCTCCTGGAGCCCTTGATGGCCCTGGGGACCACCAGGTCTGGCCCCTGCCATGTCCCGAGGTGACCACCCTTGGGACATTGGTGTTTGCTATGGCAGAGATATCATCAGTGATGTCAACAGTGATGTCAGTGAGCATGTCATGAGTGATGTAATATGTGACATTATCAGCAGTGCATTGCGGGGGTGTGAGTTATAGTTATCTCTCCTAACTATTACAGCCAAATTTCTCTGGTTTTGTACAAGCAAAATATCCAACTAACTATAACGTCCCTGCAACCTGTTTTTTTCAGTGAATATATATATATTCACTGAAAGAAACATAGGTTTCAGGCACGTTATAGTTAGGAATTAGCACTTAAAAACCTTAAAAATTCACTGAAAAAACAACAGGTTTCAGGGGCGTTATAGTTAGCTGGACTTTTCACTCGTACAAAACCATTGAAATTCCCCCGTTATAGTTAGTTCAGCTAACTATAATTCACGCACCCGCAATGCACTGCTGATGACGTCACATATTACATCACTCATGACATGGTCAGTGACATCACTCATGACATCACTGATGACATCTCAAATGACATCACGGATGACATCATCCAGTGAATGTGTGTTTTTCTGAAAATTACATATGTTTTATATATGTATATCTCAAGGTCGATGGAATAATAAATGGGTATATAAGTGTCTAAATGGATGACTTTTTTTGAAAAATTGATTGTGTAACTGACTGATTAAGTGTATCTTAGTGACTACATGGCTTAGTGAGTAATGTTTAAATATGTAAATATCTGTATCAGTCTCTCACTTTGTGTATAAGTGGCTGCATGGGTTGGTGAGTAGCTACATGAGTGTCTATATAGGTTATTAGTTGGTTTTATGAGTATCAGTATGAGTGTCCAGTATGAGTGTCTGTATGGTTCGGTGGGGGGTATTACTTAGTGCATAGGTGCATGAATGAGTGACTCACTGCTTGTATGTGTTGAAGACAGCATGTGTGCAGGACTGTATGGGTGGATGAGTGTGTGCATGGGTGTGTTAGTGAGTGAATGACTGTCTCAATAGTGTCTTTATGAGTAACTACATATGTTTTAAACTATTATGTGTGACTATTGGTGTATATAAGTGAGTATATGTGAGAGTGAGAGATTGGAAGAGTTCCTGTATGAATAAGTATGTTTTCTATAAGTGATGTTTTAAAAGACTTAGGGCCAGATGTAGGTAAAATCAATTTTGCGAATCCTTAATAGCGAATTTTACCGATTCGCTATTAAGGACTTGCAAAATTGAATGTAGGTAGGAATCGCTAAAATATTAGCGATTCCTTAATATTCCTTACTAGCGAATCGCAAATTGAGATTCGCTAATAAGGAATACCTACCCATTCATTCCTATGGGCTAGGAGGCCCATAGGAATGAATGGGAAGACATCCTCACTTTGCGATTCGCTATTAGTGAATCGCAAATTGCGGGTGCAATTTCAAGGGTGCAAGGGTTCCAAAAGGACACCCTGTTGCACCCCTGAAATGTGCATGTGTGCACATGTGGCGCACATACATGCCCTAAGGGCATGAATGTGTGCCACATGGCACTTTAAAAAATGCAAAAAAGTGCTTTTTTAAAGGAAATCATGAATTACCACCAACTTGAAGTTGGTGGTAATTAGCGATTCCTTAAGGCTAAAGTGCACTTTCTTTTGTGCTACTTATATTGCATTTAAGGAATCACAATTTGTGATTCCTTAAATGCAATCGCAAAATAGGGAATTGCAATTTTTGTGATTCCTTATTTTGCGAGTAGGTTTAATCCTACCTACATTGCTCAAAGCCAAATTGCGATCGCAAAGGCCGAAATTCTGCGAATTTCCGCATTTGCGATCGCTATTTGGCTTCCTACATCTGGCCCTAAGTATGTGTAAGTTTCTGTAGAAATAAGTGTGGTGGTGTGTGTATAACTGTATATGCCAGTAAATGGATGTCTGATTCTTTATTAGCATGAGTGACTATGTGTGTGAGTAACTCTATGGATGAGTGGCGTTGTGTAACAGGATGTATAGGTGTATGAGTACATATGATGAGTGAGTACATGTATGAGTGACTGTATAGGACTGTTGGTGAATGAGTGGATGTGTATGTGGATCTTAGAATTACTGAATAGGTTGTTGTAACTGGTATTGGTATGTCCATAGTTTCTATTTTTGAATGTGTGTATCAAAGGTTATATTAGGGGAGAGGAGGTCTGCCACTCTATCACAATTGATGTCATCAGTGATGTCATTTGAGATGTCATCAGTGATGTCATGAGTGATGTCACTGACCATGTCATGAGCGATGTAATATGTGACGTCATCAGCGGTGCATTGCGGGCATGCGAGTTATAGTTAGCTGAACTAACTATAACGGGGGAATTTCAATGGTTTTGTACGAGTGAAAAGTCCAGCTAACTATAACGCCCCTGAAACCTATGGTTTTTTCAGTGAATTTTTAAGTGCTAATTCCTAACTATAACGTGCCTGAAACCTATGGTTTTTTCAGTGAATTTCAAAGGTTTTTTAAATGCTAATTTCTAACTATGCCTACAGAGATAGGACATGTGAAGAAAGAAGAAAAAACGCACAGAAAGAAAAAAAAGAAATGCAGAAAGAAGCAACAGAAGTCCTCAAAGACGAAGAAAAGTGCAGGAAGAAGGATAACGTTCAGAAAGAACAAACAGAAGAGCAGAAAGAAGCCTTGTTGCAAAATCATCCTGTACCCTCAACTTTTTCAGACGGATACTGGTGGTAACTGAGTCTGACTAACCAGTCCTAGAGCCAGTGCTATGTTAAAAGACACTCAGAATACAGTGAAAACACCTACATACACTACGGAACACTATGCGTTGGGGTCCCCCTCTGATTAGAATGACCTCCTCTGTAATCCCCTAGTATATAATAGGGCAGGGGATTAAAACTACCTCTTAAAACGCACCACATGATGTGATTGCACACGTCACCTCAGGCCCCGTCCCCTCCCTTCCCCACTGTGTAAACACGCCCTGTGGCCGTTTTAATTCAGGAGATTAAGTCCCCTTGAATCCTGAGGATCCCTAATGTCCAACTAGACCACTAGGTACCTCCAGTAAGCGCCACAGAGCTGCGTTGCAGAGAGATGTAAAAAGGGGCACGGCCTAAACCACCTCTCTGCAACGCAGTGCAGGGGCGCTTACTGGAAGCACCTGGTGGGCTAGTTGGCCCCCAGGGTCCCTCAGGATTGAAGGGGAATTATTTCCCCAACTTAAAACGCACCACAGGGCGTGTTTGCACACGTTATCTCAGGTCCCGTCCCCTCCCTTCACCACTGTGTAAACACGCCCTGTGGCCGTTTTTAGTTGGGAGATTAAGTTCATTTGAATCCTGAGGGTCCCTAGGGTCCAACTAGCTCACTAGGTACCTCCAGTAAGCGCCACAGAGCTGCGTTGCAGAGAGGTGTAAAAAGTGGCACGGCCTGGACCACCTCTCTGCAACGCAGCTCAGTGGCGCTTACTGGAAGCACCTGGTGGGCTAGTTATCCCCCAGGGGCCCTCAGGATTGAAGGGGAATTATATCCCCAACTTAAAACGCGCCGTAGGGCGTGTTTACACACGTCACCTCAGGCCCCGTCCCCTTCCTTCGCCACTGTGTAAACACGTCCTGTGGCCGTTTTAAATTGGGAGATTAAGTCCCCTTGAATCCTGAGGGTCCCTAGGGGCAAAATAGCCCACTAGGTACGTCCAGTAAGCGCCATTGCAGAGAGGTGTAAAAAGGGGCACGGCCTGCACCACCTCTCTGCAACGCAGAGCAGTGGCGCTTACTGGAAGCACCTGGTGGGCTAGTTGGCCCCCTTAGGTCCCTCAGGATTGAAAGGGAATTATTTCCCCAACTTAAAATGCGCCACAGCGCGTGTTTGCACATGTCACCTCAGGCCCCGTCCCCTCCCTTTACCACTGTGTAAACGCACCCTGTGGCCGTTCTAAGTTGACAGATTAAGTCCCCTTGAATCCTAAGGGTCCCTAGGTTCAAACTAGCCCACTAGGTAACTCCAGTAAGTGCCACAGAGCTGCGTTGCATAGAGGTGTAAAAAGGGGCGTGGCCTCAGAACACCTGTCTGCAATGCAGCTCCCTGGCGCATACTGGAGATACCTGTTGGGCTAGTTGGCCCACAGGGACCCTCAGTATTGAAGGGGAATTCATTCCCCAACTTACAACTGGCCAGGGGGCGCGTTTGCAGAGTGCTGCAAGGAGGGGGCATGGCCTCCGGCGCGATGCCGGTCTTTTATTTATTTATTTTTTTTAAGAAGGAGCGCTGTGTGGCCCTCATTCTTTTTTTAATTTATTGGCCCTGGGGACCCCATCCCCCAGGGCCTGCAACCTAATTTTTTTTGTTGAAAAAAATTAATTTGGAAGGGGGCCGCGTGGCCCCCCTCCCAAGGCCTTAATCGGCCCCGGGGACCCCAACCCCCGGGTCATGGCCTTTTTTTAAAATTCTTTAGGAGGGGTCTGCGTTGCCCCCCTCCTCAGGCCACCTATGGCCCTGGGGACCACATCCCCCGGGGCAGGCCTTTGTTTTTTATTATTTAAAAAAATACATATTTATAGAAACACCTAGGACATGCTGGACAAACCGTATGTACCTATCACCATGACGATTTGCTTGATATTCATTAAAAGGCGACTATGCATACAATGAATCCACGTGGAATGTATTTACACCGCCAGTGAAGCTCTGACGTGTCTGACGCCCTACTGTGCCTAATCCCGGCACCCCCGCCGGTGGGTACTCTCCAAGTAGACACCCTTGTCATTTATTTATACAAACATGGGTAGCTATTGACGGGCACATTTAATACACACGCACACCAAGCTATTCAAAGGGGATTCGACAAAAATTCGACCAAACTATGCAAGAAACCCCCCTCACGGTTAATAAAACACACATCCACCGCCGGATGTGTAATACTTTTTATTTTACTCTCTGGAAAGGAGACAAACCTCACTTGAGAGTCACAGCGTGCTCCTGGCTGAGCCCAATGCTGTGTTACACCCACCAGTGCCCGCCGAGTGCCACACACCTCTGTGTTGTATTCCACCAGCTAGTACGTATGCTATGACACTCTCTAGCCCATGTGCACTGTAACACCACCCCGTGAATATGTCATGCCACACTTGCCTTTGCGCGGGTTATATTGCCCCATCTAACGTGCCTTCCTCGATGCCTATGTTATAACGCACAGCGCTATGCCATAAATATTACAATCTGGGATCCATATCTTTGTCACAGTGCATATGCAACGTTACACTCCCCAGCACATATTTTATATTACAACTTTAGAGACTAGTTAGGTTACACAACACTGCCCTGTGCATATTACACTCCAAGGCGCATATCATATAGCATGGGCTAGTGCCTGTGCTATTGCGCGCTCTCCAATGAATCTGTCATTGCGCACAATGTATTGCATATTATATTTCACGCCCGGTTCATCTTATATCACACTTTTTGGTGCATAGTTTATACCATATACTATATCTAGTTTTCATTTTCAATCGTGCTCTCAGGACTATGTACTATATAACACTGCGTCCACCTACCCTTTTCACGGGCATTACATTTTGCGATGGGGGTGGAGGGTCAGGGGGTGTTTCTGCCAAGGGAGCCCGGAGTCACAGTCACAAACGACCACTTCTTCCTGAATAAAAGTGAGATTATGCTGCATACTTGTTCATATTTTAAGTAGTTCGCACAGACACACATTTTAAAACAATAAAGTTCCTAATACCTACCTTCCCTCCCTATCCACCTCCTTCCTATCCTCTGTTGTCTGAATCCATGGACTAGCCTCCTCTCTCCTGCCATGCATGGTCTGATGTGCTGCCACTGCCCTCCATTTAGCATGATGTACCAGTCCACTCCTCCTGCCCTCCATTGCCCAATTCTATGGCCCATCATTGACCTCCTGCTTAGCGTTTGTGCTTAGCTTGTTGCCCCTATTCTCCTTCCCCCTGCCCTCTGATGTCTTTGTGCATTCCCCTGCTCCATCCTTTTTGCCCACCATGTTCCATGGACCTGCCACTCCTATCTACTCTGAGTGTTCTGTTGAGCTGCCACTCCCCTCCCACCTGCCTAGCATTGTCAGATGACTGTAACCTGTCCCTGCCACCTCCACCCTGCCTGTCCACATGCCATGCCCCTATCCCCTTCCTCCTGTCCTCCATGGTCCATTTTACTGCCACACCCCTCTGCCCTCCCTGGTCTGTTGTGCTGCAACTGCTCCTCCTGCCTGCTCCGCGCGGTCTGTTGTGAGGCCCCTTCCTCTGAAATCTCTTGTCTGTGCCCAGGTCCTGACCCTCCCTTCTATCCTCCATGGTCCTTTGTGCATGCCCCTGCACCCTCCTACTTGCCCATCATAGCCATTGTGCTGCCACTAACCCTCCCGCTTGCCATGCATGGTCTTCTGTGCTGCCATGGCCCCTCCCACCTTCCCTGTGGGGTCAGCTAGCTGCCCCTGACCCCCTCCCACCTTCCCTCCATGGTCTGTGTGTATGCCATCATAGTCTCACTGCTGTGTCTTGTTTCTAGTGCCCATCCTGACTGACCTCCATGGTCATCTTGCTGCTCCTGCCCTGCCTCTTTGCCCCCAGCCCTCTGTTTCCATGGGCAGACCCCTATTCCCTCCCTCCTGGCTTGTCAGTTCCATTGTAATGCCCCTGATCCCTCCTGCCCTTTATGGTCTGTTGTGCTGCAGCTTTCTCTCCTGTCTGTCCATTATGGTCATTTAGATACCATTGCCTCTTTCCCCTCTTTTCTCTGTTGTCCATGTGCATGGTCCTGTCCCCTCCCTATTGTTTTCTATGGATTGTTGTGCTGCACTCCCGTCCCGCATGCCCTGTGTGGTGTATTGTGCTGCTGCAAACCCTGATGCCTGCCCTGTCGGGTCAGTTTGATGCACCTCTCTTTGTCCCTCCTGTCCTCTGTTATCTGAGTCCATGTCCCTACCCTAATTCCTCCTGCCTACCATGATCCAATGTACCATACTTGTGAACATTTTGAACTTGGTTAGAGGGAGATTTTGACAAAAAAACTGGGATATTGATTTTCCCCTTTGAGTTACATTGAGAAAGAGGAGATTGTAGACAGGAGACAGATCAAATAAAGCCCATTTGAGCTTAAAAACATTGGACGTCTCCTGGCTGAAACGGGTCTGTTGGCATGTATGGTTGTACTACCGCTGCCTCTTCCTTCTGCCCACAATGGCCTCTCTTGCCAGTCCTGTATTGTTGGTTTGTTGCCCCTGCCCCCCTTTCCACTGCCCTCCATAGTCTGTTGTGCTGCCACTGCCCTGCCTGCATGCCCAGTGTGGTCAAATTGTTGCCTCTGCACTCTCCTACCTGCCTTCAATTTTCAGAGTCCGTGCCCCTGGCCTCTGCCTCTCAACAGTATCCCAATGAACAACTAGATTGCTAACATTCTATATTTATTACAAAAGTGTGGAACGCCTGATGTCATCTTGATGTAATCAAAACTGTAATACCTAGAGCATTTCCTTTAGAAATTGCATATATGAGAGGGTCTTATTTGCATCAAAATTATGGTTAGTGCTCTAAAAAACTAAAATGAGGACATATTTTCTGAGTTTTCAAATAGGGACAAAGAACTTTTAAATTATTTGTAATCTTTATGTTTTTTTATCCAGCTGACCACTTGATTAAATGTTGCACTTAGGGGAGAGGATGTGGTGTTACTTCCAGAGCTGCAGACTTTGCAACTGGGGAACCAGGTTGGAGTTTCTGCTTCAGCTCAACATTCTGTGATTCTGGTCAAATCACTTAATCTCCCCATGTCTACAACCAAAATGAATTTGATCTTGTGTGATGTAACCAATGCTCATGTAAAGCACTCCAATACCTGACAAGTCTGCACTATATAAGAATACAAATACACAAAAAATAAGTGTTTTGCACACTTCTGTCATTGGGCTACATGTGGGCTACATCTGGGTGATATTTGTGCTGCATTTGGGCTCTTTTGTCTCTGGTGGCCATCTTGGGAGATTTATTTGTTATGAAGTTTCCTAAATTCCTCATTTACTGCAGTCTCCTCAGTAGGAAATACTTTCAGTTTTTTTCTTTGATTCCATCAAGAAGGTATTCAGATATGTCACACATTTGCCATAAATTCAGAATGTTACCACTCTAGTTGCTCATTAGATCACTGTAGTAAAGCTACTGCTCACCAGGGAAGTCTGCTGCTGGTATTGAAAGTGCATGTTTCAGTGTGCATGTCAGAATTTTTTAATGAAATAGAAGAGGATTTGAGAAGTCACTCAAAATATGCCCTCATTTTTCTTTCTGTAGCACTAATCATACTTTCTATAGCAAAATGAACCCCCTCATTTTGTTCCTTTTTAAATTACATGTTTTATGAGTTACCACTTTATTCCAATCAAGATGGCTTCAGGTGTGCAATACGTTTGTCATAAGTAGGACTGCTAGCGCTCTAGTTGTTCTTTAGAACACTCTGGGAAGCTGCAGTAGAACACAAAGGAATCAACTGACAGTCTCTGCCCTTGTTGGATGTACATGTTGTAATGAGAATGTCAGACTTCATTCTCACATGACTGAGAAAGATAATGTGAATTTACAGAAAATATGCTTTCAGTTTAGCTTATAGATCACCTTCCAAACCTCTGTGGGAAAAGCATGAGAAAATAGATTTCTCTCAAACATGATTTATGATATCACAGCAGAAGGCTTTTTCACATGGTAAAATCACCTTAGAACACACCACAATTCCTAAAATGAGTATGGTACCATCAACAAATGATTTATAATGTAACTAAAGTCTTAAAACCTTCTATTAACTGCAATGCTTTTTAATGAGGTGCTATCATGTATATTGGTCCCAAGATGGCTGCCAACACTTCTTAGATGAAGTACTGACAGCCAATCAGATCTCACGATGAGATGTGTGGTTAGGCTCCGCCCAGATATATCTATCTTTTTAACTCTAATTTTCTCAGGAACTACTGAACGGATTTACACCATTTAAGCAAAAGGCTCAAGTCTGAACTGAGGACTACCTCTTTGCCAGATTTGGTGTAATTCCGTTCAGCAGTTCGGGCTGTAGCTGCGTCAACAGGTCCTATAGGAAAATGCATGGGGAAAACGTTTTGGGACCCCCCTTTTTTCTCGGCCCCCGCTTGACGAATCACCGTGAAATTTTCAGGATAGGAGCGGACCGGAGCTGGCCAAAAGTTTGGAAAATTTCTCGAAGATTCGTCAATCGGCGCCAACGTTATTCCAAATAGAATGTTGCGGATTTCCTATGAAAAATAGGTCCAAACTATAACTACCTACTGGCGACTGCCAGTAGGTAATATATATATATATACATATATATATATATATATATATATGCCACAAGGAATCGCCTCACCAAAAGCACAACGTATATATGCGCAAGAGACGAACACGGACCCAAAAGTAAGTGCTAGTGGTTTTTATTTAATCCAAAACCCAAAAGCTGCCATGACGCGTTTCGGCCTTCCAGAGGCCTTGATCACATGACGCTGTCTCGGGAAGCCTGAGCTTTTAAAGTGCAAGTGCAAAGGTTGATCATGACATCATCACAATGAACATAGAAGACAGAATATGTAAAATACATCTGTGCAAATACGCAAGCAATTATAAACATTTTTTCATTTTGTCATTCTTTTTCTAATTAACTCTCTGAGCCAACCAATGAAAGTCAAATACAAAGACATGTGCACCGGCCAAAGAAAGTTAAATGGCTAATGAGACGATATGTGCAGCAAAATCAATCCAATAAATTAACCAACAAATTTTAGTTTGTGTAGGTGTCACTGCCGGAGGTCCATTTAAATATACAATTGATAAATACCACATGGACCCCCTAATTTATGTGTGCCCACGACAAAGGCGTAATAAAAAAAGCCTACATTGGATCATTCCATCAATGGTGTATCTTGTTGCGTGTGATTTGGCAAAGGCATCCTTGGTTAACAATTGCCTGCACGAATAGACAAAAATAACTGGATCAATCCGGTTATAATTCTTCGCAATCTTGCCTCATACCCATTTAGTCAAAAGGAAAGAAGGCCATGTATGTGTGAAAATGTTCAAAGTGATGGTCTGATCATAATAGAAAGAATACAAAATTATTCTGTGTAATGGTGCTGACTAGTGTAGAGGAGGAAACATAAAAGAAAAACGACAACATTGTAAAACATATGACAGACAGATGGACATAACTGTCATTATAATCAGAATACTCAGGAGGAAAATTTCTTATTCATGTTGAAAATTAAAGAATAAAAATGTGCAACCCAAAATACGTCAGCAGTAGAAAGCAAACAAGAGCTATCATAGCCAGGTATAAAAGTCCTCGCTCGAATTCAACCCATTGGGTACCTTGGAGTCTAGCTCAAGAATGTACCTTGTCTCCAATTTTCTGAGCATGGCTTTCCTATCACCTCCACGCCTAAGTGGAGGTATTGTATCGATGACAAAGTAGCTGAGGTCCTCTAGGTTACTGTTGTGTTTTTCACCGAAGTGCCTGGCTACTGGGTAAGCTACATCATGATTAATGATGGCTCTCATGTGCTGGAGTATACGTTTATGTGCCTGCAACTTGGTGCTCCCAACATATTG
This sequence comes from Triturus cristatus, assembly GCF_964204655.1. Taxonomy (NCBI): domain Eukaryota; kingdom Metazoa; phylum Chordata; class Amphibia; order Caudata; family Salamandridae; genus Triturus; species Triturus cristatus. The sequence continues at coordinate 457,526,216 of NC_140590.1, read as the reverse complement.
CAGGCCACACGTACACTCCAGCACATAAACTGCAAAATCGGTCGCAGATATATATATATATATATATATATATATATATATATATATATATATATATATATTCACTGAAAAAACCATAGGTTTCACACACGTTATAGTTAGCTGTACATTTCACTCGTAAAAAAACCAATGAAATTCCACGTTATAGTTAGATCAGGTAACTATAACTTGCGCACCCACAATAAACTGCTGACGACGTCACATATTACATCACTCATGACATGGTCAGTGACATCACTCATGACATCAATGATGACATCTGAAATTACACATTGTGGATTGCGGTCGCGCAAGTTATAGTTACCTGATCTAACTATAACGTGGAATTTCATTGGTTTTTTACGAGTGAAATGTACAGCTAACTATAACATGTGTGAAACCTATGGTTTTTTAAGTGAATTTGCAAGGTTTTGTAAATGATAATTCCTAACTATAACGTGTGTGAAACCTATGGTTTTTTCAGTGAATTTGTACGGTTTTTTAAATGCTAAGTTATGTATTTATTTTTTATTTTTTTTTCTGGTTTTTCACTGTGCGCACACCCTGCGCGCACGGTGTGCTTCGCGCCCACGTTGCGCAGTCCATGCCGTGCGCGCCTCGCCTTTTTTTACACAGTAACATTTGTTTTTTTCTCCCTTGTGGGTCCTTTAATTTATTTAATAAATGTGATTGTTACTTCTTTATTTATTTATTATTTTTTTTTTTTTCCGTGCGCGTACCGTAAGCTTACCGTACGCGCACTCCGCGATTTTTTTTTAAAATTATTAAATGTATTTTTCGTACTTTTGGGTCCTTCTTGGACCCCCTGACAAACACTAGGGGGTCTGCAACTCTCTTCGTTGCCCCCTTTTCACGTTCCCCACCTTTGTTTCTCAGTGCGAGAGACAGAAAATGGCGGCCGACACTTCCTGATTTTGACCGATTCGAATGTTTACAGTCATGTAACCACCAATCAGAATTGAGCTCGCGCACGGCACCGTACGCGTACGGTAAGCTTACGGTAAGCGCACGGAGCGCGCTTACAGATATATATATTGATTTAAATGCTATTTTCTCAGGACCTACTGAACAGATTTACACCAGACCTACAAAAGGCACATCCTTGACCTGAGGACTACCTCTCTGCCAAATTTCAAGTAATTCTGTTCAGCCGTTCGGGCTGTAGCTCGGACTAAAGGTCCTATGGGAAAATGCATGGGGAAAACGCGTTTTGGGACCCCCCTTTTTTCTCAGCCCCCGCTTGACGAATCCCCCCGAGACTTTCAGGGTAGGAGCGGAGCGTAGCGCCCCATAAGTTTTGAAAATTTCGCGAGGATTCGTCGACCGGCGCCAAAGTTATTCCAAATAGAATGTTGCGGATTTCCTATGGAAACACCGTCCTAACTATAACTATCTACTGGCGACTGCCAGTAGATAATATATATATGTATATATATGTATATATATATTTATATATTACCTACTGGCGGTCGCCAGTAGGTAGTTATAGTTAGGACCCCTTTTCCATAGGAAATCCGCAACATTCTATTTTGAATAACTTTGGCGCCGGTCGATGAATCCTCGCGAATTTCTCAAAATAGGTGGGGCGCTACGCTCCGCTCCTACCCTGAAAGTCTCGGGGGGATACGTCAAGCGGGGGCTGAGATAAAAGGGGGGTCCCAAAACGCGTTTTTCCCATGCATTTTTCCATAGGACCTTTAGAACGAGCTACAGCCCGAACGGCTGAACAGAATTACTAGAAATTTGGCAGAGAGGTAGTCCCTATGTCAAGGAAGTGCCTTTTGTAGGTTTGGTGTAAATCTGTTCAGTAGATTCTCAGAAAATAGCCTTTAAATCAATATATATATCTGAGCCCGCTTACCGTACGCTTACCGTACGCTTACCGTACGCGTACGGTGGCGTGCGCGAGCGCGATTCTGATTGGCTCTTAGATCTTAGTAAACATTCGAATCGGCCGAAACCAGGAAGCGGCGGCCGCCATTTTGTGTGTTTCACTCAGAAAAAAAAGAGTGAAAACAAGAAAAGGGGGCAATGAGGAGAGTTACAGACCCCCTTACATGTGTAAGGGGGTCAAAGAAGGACTGTAAAGTACAAAGAAAACATTTATTGATTTTTAAAAAAAACACGGGGTACGCGTACGGTAAGCTTACGGTAAGCGTACGGTAGAAAAAATAAATAAAAAAATAAATGTAATTCAGATTTAAGTGTTTAGATATTAGGGGGCTCTAAAAAGAGCCGTTGTGTTTATGAAATGATTTTTTAGTGGTACCTACAAGTAAGTACCGATGCAGAGTCTAAGGTTCAAGAGGAAGACTCTGTTCCCTTCATCATTGAAGTGCACACCATCTCCTCTATAAATGTCTTGCATGTCATAACGCAAGTTGTTGTGGTAAATGGCACCCATACCATAGTCACGGAGGAAAGCAGAAACAGATTTGTTGACGTGCTTTCTTGCTTTGTCAATCTGCGGACAGAAATGATTGGACCAGTTCCATTTTTGCCTTTGGCATATGTTGGAAAACACAAAGGCAGTTTTAGGGAAACGTGAAAACAGTTGTGCAAAGGTGTCCTTCATAAGCATTTCCAGACCTACCCCAGTCAAAGTGCCTAGGTCATTGCCACCACAGTGCACTATTATGAGGTCAGGGTGTTGGATTTGCATGAAGGATTTCACCAATGGCATCAATTGGTGCCACTTTAACCCTCTCTGACCAATCCATTTAATGTCTACATTTGGCAAAGCAAGGTCTCTCACCATATCTGTTTTCTCTGCAAACTTTTCACTCCAGAAGACATAGCTGTGCCCTACAATCCACACTGTGAACATCTTCAAAGGAGAACTGGATGCACTCAGGAGGTGTCTTTCAGTAGAATGGCAATATGAAAAGAAAGACAGTTTGGAAATGGAGGCATACATATTTTTTTCAAAACAAAAAGAACTGATTGGCTGTTTCATACCATTCTAGAATAAAAACTAGGCTGTATGTGTAAATTAATAGAAGCATGTTTTGTATTGGTACAAAAAAATGTGTTACCAAAGAACAGTAGTATGGATTTGCTGTTAGGTTTGAAAAGTCAAGCACTCTTGCTCTGTGGAATTGAAACATTGTGTGGCGAACTTCTGACCTAACTCCACACAGCAGTGTTCCATGAGCTGTTTCTATGGTAGCAGGCAGAAGTCAAGTTGGGGGCAGGGTACTTTTGGAAAAGGGTTGGTTTTCAACCAATAGAAATGTGTGATTACATTTGAAAAAAAGGGGGAAGCACTGAGATTTGAAACTTACATGTATATGTGTGGAAAAATAGAGGGAAAGTTTGCCATTATCTGGTTCTGCTGAGAGGAGAGAGGTGTAGAGAACAGAGATCCTGGCTCTGATAATCTGCTGTTTGAGTGCCACATTTCTTTCACAACTAACTAATTTTAAAGGTGAGGTTAGAGTTTGAGAGGAGATGTATATGGTAAATTAAGAAATGAATAATAGAAATGGAAATTCTTTTTGTTGAAGTTGCGTTTATCATTTTCTGTTTTGGGAGAAATTTAAATGTGAGGAACATGTAAAATAATATGGACTATGTTTTCACGATAAATTAAGGTGTACTGGAAAAAAAAAGAATAGTTTAAGGGTTTGAGGTTGGACTCAGTAATGCAAATACATTCAGCATAACTAAGGCTGGTTGCCCTTGCTGGAATGTAGGCAGCCACCCAGGTTACACATGGTGGTGGTCTGAAAAAGCAGTTTGGACATGTGCATTTAAAAAAATCAAAAAAGTGGTTTCATAATGTGTCACTCTGTAAAAGTGATTTTCACTTGCCAAAAAAAAAGAGCAGTAAGTGTGCTTTCAAATTGGCAAAGAAATTTCGTTTTGGGACTAATGTGAAAACATGACTCTGTGTGGAAATAGGAATTACAGGCAGAGATTTATTGCGTTTTTTTCTGGTGATTTCACAGTTGCATTAGTAGGAAAAAGGGGGAGCGATTTTTTGGGGGAAGAAGCAGACTCTTAGCCCACACCCATCTGCTTGCCATGTATAATCATGCACAGTATTTACAAGCGAGTGGGGTTTTCAGGTTTCAGTCTGTAATGCAAATACATTCAGCATCACTAAGGCTGGTTGCCCTTGCTGGAATGTAGGCAGCCACCCAGGTTACACATGGTGGTGGTCTGAAAAAGCAGTTTGGACATGTGCATTTAAAAAAATCAAAAAAGTGGTTTCATAATGTGTCAGTCTGTAAAAGTGATTATCACTTGCCAAAAAAAAAGAGCAGTAAGTGTGCATTCAAATTGGCAAAGAAATTTCGTTTTGTGACTAATGTGAAAACATGACTCTGTGTGCAAATAGGAATTACAGGCAGAGATTTATTGCGTTTTGCTCTGGTGATTTCACAGTTGCATTAGTAGGAAAAAGGGGGAGCGATTTTTTGGTGCAGAAGCAGACTCTTAGCACACACCCAGCTCCTTTCCATGTATAATCATGCACAGTATTTACAAGCGAGTGGGGTTTGAGGTTTCAGTCTGTAATGCAAAGACATTCAGCATCACTAAGGCTGGTTGCCCTTGCTGGAGTGTAGGCAGTCACCCAGGATACACATGGTGGTGGTCTGAAAAAGCAGTCTGGACATGTGCATTTAAAAAAATCTGAAAAGTGGATTTATAATGTGTCAGTCTGTAAAAGTGATTATCACTTGCCAAAAAAAAAGAGCAGTAAGTGTGCATTCAAATTGGCAAAGAAATTTCGTTTTGTGACTATTGTGAAAAGAAATGTAGTAATATATTTAAATAAAATAAAGGAATTTTTTTTTAGTTTTTTTCAGGTATGCAATTGCTTTCACAATTTATAGTGAAATGCAATATATTCTGAAAACAGCAAAAATAAGGCAAAAATATTTTTTGATAAATATGTAAATATGTGTACTGTATTATAAAATGTTTTAAAAATATTAATACTTTTTTCTTTTTTTTCAGATTGATATAGAAAAATTTCGAAAACTAGAACCATTTTTAAAGCTATTTTTTAAAAAAACAAATGAATAAATATTTTTTTGAGTGGGTATGGTAAGTCAATAATAATAATTGTAGTCTCTCAAGGACCTTGTAATGTGATAATTGATTTTTAGTGTTTTTAAAAAAAAAAAAAAAAGTACGCGCACCGTACGCGTACGGTAAAAACAAAATAAAAAAAGTTTTTTAAAACATATGTAAAAAAAAGATGAAAGATAAGGTTGGCTCTTAAAAGAACCGTTGTGTTCATGCAGGGACAGAGGAAAGAAAGAATGGGAAAATTATTCAAAGCGACAAGTGTGCTGATCTATTTTGTTGTTCACTAGGGAAACACTGGTCTCCCTATGGCAAATTAGATCTTGACAAAAGGCGCATCGAATATCAACCCTCCGAAATCGAGGGTTCATTTCCAGAGGGCCAGCAAAAGGAGATGCTCCCCCCACAGATGAAGGGCTCACCTGACCTGCAGAAGAAGGAGTCAGCTCTGCAGATGATGGTCCAGGCTGAGCTGCTGTGGATGTACTTGCTTGTCTTTCTGAAGAGTTACCTCCAAAAAGATGACCATGTGTCCTTCTGTGTACATCCTTGAGGTGTCTCTTCATGGTATGATTCCCAAAGGAATACTTCCTGTCAGGATTACCTCTTGAAAGTACACGCTGACACAGCTTGCAAGTTACTAAGGGTGCATTCACCTTTTGCTGGCCTTCAGGAAAAGTAAAATAATCCCATACATAAGAGGGCTTTTGTTTCCTCGCTCTCTGCCTCAAAACAGTGCTGCTAGTGCTAGCCTCACTCTCAGAAGAGCTCTGCTGTTCTGCCATCGTATCACAAAGACAACCCAGCTCCTTCTCCTAAGGGATCACAAGCAGAAATGAGAGGAATGGGTGTGGTGTAGGAGAGTTCTAGAACTGAAAGTAGTTTCAACCAATCAAAAGTTGTGTTTCATGATCACATGACCTACCGTACGCTTATGGTACGCTTACGGTACGCTTACGTCAAAAGTGCGCATGCGCGTAAAAAAGACACGCGCTTGCGCGCATGCGCATAACAGACACTACCCGACACTTCCGCGTAACGTGCGCGTGTAGCGTACGCGCGCACGCGTCCCACGCGGAGTACGCGCGGCTACGCAAATTGCGTAACTATACGCAAGCAGCGTAGAAAAATTACGGGCGTTGCGTAAACCGTACGCTTACCGTAAGCTTACGGTACGCGTACTGAAAAAATAATAAAAAAAAAAAAAAAGTACTGCAAATAAATTTTACATGTTTATTTTAAAAAATATATTAAAAAAAAACATATTAAAGAATTTTAAAAATTTAACCATAGTCTTTATAAAAGGTAAGAAAATTAAAATAAAAATATGTTAAAAAAAATAGAAGAAAAAAAAAACAATTAGCATTTAAAAAACCTTGCAAATTCACTGAAAAAAACATGGGTTTCACACACGTTATAGTTAGGAATTAGCATTTAAAAAACCTTAGAAATTCAGTGAAAAAACCATAGGTTTCACACACGTTATAGTTAGGAATTAGCATTTAAAAAACCTTAGAAATTCAGTGAAAAAACCATAGGTTTCACACATGTTATAGTTAGCTGGACATTTTACTCGTAAAAAACCAATGAAATTCCCCCGTTATAGTTAGTTCAGCTAACTATAACTCGCACGCCCGCAATGCACTGCTGATGACGTCACATATTACATCACTCATGACATGGTCAGTGACATCACTCATGACATCACTGATGACATCTCAAATGACATCACTGATGACCTCACTGATGACATCATCCTTGTGATAGAGTGGCAGACCTCCTCTCACCCTAATAAAACCTTTGATACACACATTCAAAAATAGAGACTAAAATTTACAAAACAATGGACATACCAATAACAGTTACAACAACCTCTTCAGTAATTCTAAGATCCACATACACATCCACTCATTCACCAACAGTCCAATACAGTCACTCATACATGTACTCACTTATCATATGTACTCATACACCTATACATCCTGTTACACAATGCCACTCATCCATAGAGCTACTCACACACATAGTCACTCATGCCAATAAAGAATCAAACATACATTTACTTGCATATACAGTTATACACACACCACCACACTTACTTCTACGGAAACTTACACATACTTAGTCTTTCAAACAATTACTTATAGAAATACATACTTATTCATACAGGAACTCTTTCAATCTCTCACTCTCACATATACTCACATATATAAACCAATAGTCACATATACTAGTTTTAAACATATGTAGTTACTCATAAAGACACTATTGAGACAGTCATTCACTCACTAACACACCCATACACACACTCATCCACCCATGCAGTCCTGCACACATGCTCTGTTCAACACATACAAACAGTGAGTCACTCATTCATGCACCTATGCACTACGTCATACCCCCCACCGAACCATGCAGACACTCATACTGATACTCAAAAAACCAACTAATAACCTATATAGACACCCATGTAGCTACTCTCCAACCCATGCAGCCACTTATACACAAAGTGAGAGACTGATACAGATATTTATATATTTAAACATTACTCACTAAGCCATGTATTCACTATGATACACTTAATCAGTCAGTTACACAATCAATTTTTCAAAAAGAAATCATCCATTTAGACAGTAATATACCCATTTATTCTTCCATCGACCTTGAGATATACATATATAAAACATATTTAATTTTCAGAAAAACACACATTCACTGGATGATGTCATCAGTGAGGTCATCAGTGATGTCATTTGAGATGTCATCAGTGATGTCATGAGTGATGTCACTGACCATGTCATGAGTGATGTAATATGTGACGTCATCAGCAGTGCATTGCGGGCGCGCGAGTTATAGTTAGCTGAACTAACTATAACGGGGGAATTTCATTGGTTTTTTACGAGTAAAATGTCCAGCTAACTATAACATGTGTGAAACCTATGGTTTTTTCACTGAATTTCTAAGGTTTTTTAAATGCTAATTCCTAACTATAACGTGTGTGAAACCTATGGTTTTTTCACTGAATATATATATATATATATTCACTGAAAAAACCATAGGTTTCAGGGGTGTTATAGTTAGCTGGACTTTTCAATTGTACAAAACCATTGAAATTCCCCCGTTATACTTAGTTCAGCTAACTATAACTCGCGCACCCGCAATGCACTGCTGATGACGTCCCATATTACATCACTCATGACATGGTCAGTGACATCACTCATGACATCCTAATGATATTTTTTTGACCCCAATCCCCAGGGCCGGCCACTGTTTTTTATTATTTTTAAAACATATATATGTATAGACACATCTAGGACATGCTGGACAAACCGTACGTACCTATCACCATGACGATTTGCGTGATATTCATTAAAAGGCGACTATGCATACAATTAATCCACGTGGAATGTATTTACACCACTAGTGAAGCTCTGACATGTCTGATGCCCTACCGTGCCTAATCCTGGTAGACACCCTTGTCGTTTATTTATACAAACATGGGTAGCTATTGACGGGCACATTTTATACACATGCACACCAAGCCATTTAAAGGGGATTCGACGAAAATTCGACCAAAACTATGCAAGAAACCCCCCTCACGGTTAATAAAACACACATCCACTGCCGGATGTGTAATACTTTTTATTTTACTCTCTGGAAAGGGGACGAACATCACTTGAGAGTCACAGCGCGCTCCTGGCAGAGCCAAATACTGTGTTACACCCACCATTGCCTGCTGAGTGCCACACACCTCTGTGTTGTATTCCACTAGCTAGTGCATATGCTATGACACTCTCTAGCCCATGTGCACTGTAACACCACCCCGTGAATATGTCATGCCACACTTGTCTTCGCACGGGTTATATTGCCCCATCTAACGTGCCTTCCTCGATGCCTATGTTATAACGCACAGTGCTATGCCATACATATTACAATCTGGGATCCATATCTTTGTCACAGTGCATATGCAACGTTACACTCCCCAGCACATATTTTATATTACAACTTTAGAGACTAGCTAGGTTACACAACACTGCCCTGTGCATATTACACTCCAAGGCGCATATCGCATTGCACGCGCTAGTGCCTGTGCTATCTCGCGCTCTCCAATGAATCTGTCATTGCGCACAATGTATTGCATATTATATTTCACGCCCGGTTCATCTTATATCACACTTTTTGGTGCATAGTTTATACCATACACTATATCTAGTTTTCATTTTCAATCCTGCTCTCAGGACTATGTTCTATATAACACTGTGTTCACCTACCCTTTTCACGGGCATTACATTTTGCGATAGGGGGTGAAGGGTCAGAGGGTGTTTCTGCCAAGTGAGCCCGGAGTCACAAACGCCCTCTTCTTCCTGAATAAAAGTGAGATTATGCTGCATACTTGTTCATATTTTAAGTAGTTCGCACAGACACACGTTTTAAAAACAATAAAGTTCCTAATACCCGCCTTCTCTGAACAGTTAGCTTGCTGCCCCATCCCCCTCCTCCCTATCCTCTGTTGTGTGAATCCATGGACTAGCCTCCTCCCTCCTGCCATGCATGGTCTGATGTGCTGCCACTGCCCTCAATTTAGTATGATGTACCAGTCCACTCCTCCTGCCCTCCATTGCCCAATTCTATGCCCCATCATTGACCTCCTGCTTAAACTCGGTGCTTAGCTTGCTGCCCCTATTCTCCTTCCCCCTGCCCTCCGATGTCTTTGTGCATGCCCCTGCTCCATCATTTTTGCCCACCATGTTCCATGGACCTGCCACTCCTATCTACTCTGAGTGTTCTGTTGAGCTGCCACTCCCCTCCCACCTGCCTAGCATTGTCAGATGACTGTAACCTGTCCCTGCCACCTCCACCCTGCCTGTCCACATGCCATGCCACTATCCTCTTCCTCCTGTCCTACATGGTCCATTGTACTGCCACACCCTTCTGCCCTCCCTGGTCTGTTGTGCTGCAACTGCTCCTCCTGCCTGCCCAGTGCGGTCTGTTGTGAGGCCCCTTCCCCTGAACTTTCTTGTCTGTGCACAGGTCCTGACCCTCCCTTCTATCCTCCATGGTCCTTTGTGCATGCCCCTGCACCCTCCTTCTTGCCCATCATAGCCATTGTGCTGCCACTAACCCTCCCACTTGCCATGCATGGTCTTCTGTGCTGCCATGGCCCCTCCCACCTTCCCTGTGTGGTCAGTTAGCTGCCCCTGACCCCCTCCCACCTTCCCTCCATGGTCTGTGTGTATGCCATCACAGTCTCACTATTGCTCTTCATGGTGTGTCTTGCTTCTAGTGCCCATCCTGCCTGACCTCCATGGCTATCTTGCAGCTCCTGCCCTGCCCCCTTGCCCCCAGCCCTCTGTTTACATGTGCAGACCCCTACTCCCTCCCTCCTGGCTTGTCTGTTCCATTGTAATGCCCCTGATCTGTCTCTCCTGCCCTTTATGGTCTGTTATGCTGCAGCTTTCTCTCCTGTCTGTCCATTATGGTCAGCTAGCTACCATTGCCTCTTGCCCCTCTGTTCTCTGTTGTCCATGTGCATGGTCCTGTCCCCTCCCTCTTGCTTTCTATGGATTGTTGTGCTGCACTCCCATCCTGCATGCCCTGTGTGGTGTATTGTGCTGCTGCAAACCCTGATGCCTGCCCTGCAGGGTCAGTTTGGTGCACCTCTCCATGTCCCTCCTGTCCTCTGTTATCCAAGTCCATGTCCCTACCCCATTTCCTTCCATGATCCAATGTACCATACTTGCGAACATTTTGAACTTGGTAAGAGGGAGATTTTGAAAAAAAACTGGGGTATTGATTTTCCCCTTTGAGTTACATTGAAAAATAGGAGATTGTAGACAGGAGACAGATCAAATAAAGCCCATTTGAGCTTAAAAACATTGGACGTTTCCTGGCTGAATCGGGTCTGTTGGCATGTATGGTTGTACTACCATTGCCTCTTCCTTCTGCCCACAATGGTCTATTACATTGCCACAGCCTCTCTTGCAAGTCCTGTATTGTTGGTTTGTTGCCCCTGCCCCCCTTTCCACTGCCCTCCATAGTCTGTTGTGCTGCCACGGCCCTTCCTGCCTACTCAGTGTGGTTAAATTGTTGCCTTTGCACCCTCCTACCTGCCTTCAATTTTCAGAGTCCGTGCCCCTGGCCTCTGCCTCTCAACAGTATCCTAATGAACAACTAGATTGCTAACATTCTATATTTATTACAAAAGTGTGGAACGCCTGACGTCATCTTGATGTAATCAAAACTGTAATACCTAGAGCATTTCCTTTAGAAATTACATATATGAGAGGGTCTTTTTGGCATCAAAATTATGGTTAGTGCTCTAAAAGACTAAAATAAGGACATATTTTCTGAGTTTTCAAATAGCGACAAAGCACTTTTAAATTATTTGTTATCTTTATGTTTTTTTATCCAGTTGACCACTTGATTAAATGTTGCACTTAGGGGAGAGGATGTGAACTGCAGACTTTGCAACTGGGGAACCAGGTTGGACTTTCTGCTTCAGCTCGACATTCTGTGATTCTGGTCAAATCACTTAGTCTCCCCATGTCTACAACCAAAATGAATTTGTTCTTGTGTGATGTAACCAATGCTCATGTAAAGCACTCCAATACCTGACAAGTCTGCACTATATAACACTGCAAAAACACAAAATAATGAGTGTTTTTCACACTTCTGTCATTGGGCTATATTTGGGCTACATCTGGGTGATTTTGGGCTACATTTGGGCTCTTTTGTCTCCGGTGGCCATCTTGGGAGATTTATTTGTTATGAAGTTTCCTAATTTCCTCATGTACTGCAGTCTCCTCAGTAGGAAATGCTTTCAGTTTTTTACTTTAATTCCATCATGAAGGTATTCAGATATGTCACACATTTGCCATAAATTCTGAATGTTAGCACTCTAGTTGCTCATTAGATCACTGTAGTAAAACTACTGTTCACCATGGAAGTCTGCTCCTGGTATTAAAAGTGCATGTTTCAGTCTGCATGTCAGAATTTTTTAATGAAATAGAAGAGGATTTGAGAAGTCACTCAAAATGTGCTCTCATTTTCTTTCTTCAGCATTAATCATAATTTCTATGGCAAAATGAACCCCCTCATTGTGTTCCTTTTTAAATTAAATGTTTTAAGTGTTACCAGTTTATTCCAATCAAGATGGCTTCAGGTGTGCCATACTTTTGTCATAATAAAGACAGTAAGCGCTCTAGTTGTTTTTAAGAACACTCTGGGACATTCTGTCTTTGGGCTATACTTGGGCTACATCTGGGTGATATTTGGGCTACATTTGGGCTCTTTTGTCTCTGGTGGCCATCTTGTGAGACTTATTTGTTATGAAGTTTCCTAATTTCCTCATTTACTGCAGTCTCCTCAGTAGGAAATACTTTCAGTTTTTTACTTTGATTCCATCAAGAAGGCATTCAGATGTGTCACACATTTGCCATAAATTCAGAATGTTAGCACTCTTTTTGCTCATTAGATCACTGTAGTAAAGCTACTGCTCACCAGGGAAAACTGCTGCTGGTATTGAAAGTGCATGTTTCAGTCTGCATGTCAGAATTTTTTAATGAAATAGAAGAGGATTTGAGAAGTCACTCAAAATGTGCCCTAATTTTTCTTTCTGCAGCACTAATCACACTTTTTATGGAAAAATGAACCCCCTCATTTTGTTCCTTTTTAAATTAAATGTTTTAAGAGTTACCACTTTAATCCAAGCAAGATGGCTTCAGGTGTGCCATACGTTTATCATAAGTAGGACTGTTAGCACTCTAGTTGTTCTTTGGAACACACTGGGAAGCTGCAGTAGAACTCAAAGGAATCAACTGACAGTCTCTGCCCTTGTTGGATGTACATGTTTTACTGAGAATGTCAGACTTCATTCTCACATGACTGAGAATGATAATGTGAATTTACAGAAAATAAGCTCTCAGTTTAGCTTATAGATCACCTTCCAAACCTCTGTGGGAAAACCATGAGAAAATATTTTTCTCTCAATCATGATATCCCAGCAGAAGGCTTTTTCACATGGTGAAATCACCTTAGAACATACCACAATTCCTAAAATGAGTATGGTACCATCAACAAATGATTTATAATGTAACTAAAGTCTTAAAATCTTCTATTAACTGCAATGCTTTTTAATGAGGTGCTATCATGTATTCTGGTCCCAAGATGGCTGCCAACACTTCTTGGATGAAGTGCTGACAGCCAATCAGATCTCAGGATGAGATGTGTGGTTAGGCTCCGCCCACATATATATATGATTTTACTTTTGATTTTCTCAGGAACTACTGAACAGATTGACACCAGACCTGCAAAAGGCACACCCCTGTGCTGAGGACTACCTCTCTGCCAAATTTCAAGTAATTCTGTTCAGCCGTTCGGGCTGTACCTTGGACTAAATGTCCCTATGGAAAATTGCATGGGGAAAACGCGTTTTGGGACCCCCTTTTTTCTCAGCCCCCGCTTGATGAATCCCCCCCGAGACTTTCAGGGTAGGAGCGGAGCGGAGCGCCCCACCTATTTTGAAAATTTCGCGAGGATTCGTCAACCGGCGCCAAAGTTATTCCAAATAGAATGTTGCGGATTTCCTATGGAAACACGGTCCTAACTATAACTATCTACTGGCGACCGCCAGTAGATAATATATATATATATATATATATATATATATATATATATATATATATACACATACATATTGCCTCCAAAGTGATCCTTACAGATTCAGCACACTCATCAGCGGGTGCTCTGCGTGGGGGCCGGACCCTGGCCCTGAATTCCATTTTGTATTACAAAGGACTGGCACTCCAGAGCTGGATTAAGCTTAATTTAATCTTGTTACAACACTCCAACCAACGTGTTTCAGTCCTCTCACGGCTTTTCTTCTGTTACACGTTTATACCCACATTAGCCTTAATGGGGCATTGTGGGAAATGTAGTATTTACAAAAAGAAACATGTGCCTTTGTCAGGTATTTGTGTCATAACGTTAACTGATTTTCTTTATCTTTTTGTTTACATTTCCTTCGCACCATATTATTTCAGGGTGCTTCTGTAAACCTAAATTACGACTATTGCATTTACTGGTATAGTACCTGTTAATCCATTAATAATGCATTGTTAACTTAGTACAATATTTAATCATGAACAATATTGTCAATGCTCTGGTGCTACTGGTTGTTATTATCAATTATGTGGTATAGTACCCTAACATGACAACGCATTTGCAGAATATCCTAGCAGAGTTCAATTCGAATCTTCATTTTACAGTTCTGCAGTTCAATCTAGATGTACATATAGTTCCTCATAATTATTGATACCTCTGGGGGTCTTTGTCCTGAGTCTAATAATAAATTGTGACTCCATTTACCGCAGTTTCTTGACTCTGTCTCCTCCACGTTTCCCTTGAGGTATCATTTGAACTCCATAATAGTTCATTGCTCTCCAATCTCCTTTTTCGCATTGCGTCAAGTACTTTGCAGTTGCATTCTTCATATCCCTATTCTTCACCGCACGGATGTGTTCAAGGATGCGTTTTTTGAGCATGTAGGTCGTGCTGCCAATATACTTCATTCCACAATTGCACTCTATAATGTAGATGACAAATCGGGATGTACATGAGATATTCTTATGAATGTTGTTCACGTTTCCATTGGGTTCCATAATTGTTCCCAAATCTTGACCTATTTTACAGGCCTTGCATAGGTTACATTTTCTGAAGCCTTTCTATTTGTCTGTTAGCCAATTTGTTCGTTGGTCTTCTTGAAAATTGCTTTTAAAAAGTAAGTCCTTAAGGGATTTGGTTTTTCTGTAGGTGACCACTGGTTTCATTCCCATGATTTTCCCTATGTCTGGGTCTCCTGAGATTAGATGCCAGTATTTTTTTATTTTGTCGATAATTCTCCCACTTTCTTTGCTATATGTGGTAACAAATCTAGGTGCCCCTTGTTCCATGTTGTCCTTAGTTTTTGATTTTGGTAAATGTAAATGACAGGCCAATTTGGTTGGTATTCAATTTCAGATAGTTCTCATTGAAATCCTGTTCTGTGCCATTCCATATCAAGAATATATCGTCAATGTAGCGAACCCATAATACAATTCGGTCTAGATCTTCCTGGTTATCCACACTCCACGCTATTGTTTTCTCCCACCATCCCATTGTAATTGCAATAGTCGTAATTTAGGTTTACAGAAGTAGCCTGAAATAATATGGCGAGAAGGAAATGTAAACAAAAAGATAAAGATAAAGAAAATCTGTTAAGGTTATGACACAAATACCTGACAAAGGCGCATATTCCTTTTTGTTTTTTAAAACACTACATATCCCACAATGCCCCATTATGGCCTTGATTTTACCATCAGTTCTTTGAATACCAACATAAAGTATCAATATCAGATGTAAAAAGAACAAAAAAAAGATGGTGATATGGAACATCTTGTGCAGCAACATTACATTAAAATGTTTTTATGTGCTAAAAGGTTTTATGAAATTAACTACGCCAATATGGGCATTAATATATGATTGTGTGTGATTAACTTTATGTATTTATACCAAAAAGTGCTTTTGATTTACAACGAGAACTGTAAATAGTATGTTGTCTATATTCATTGTTGACCATATGACTGCAACACACCTGTCATTTTAAGAGATTTGAAAAAAACAGGGTAAAAAATGGTATTTAAAGCTAACATCTGACTGTGGGCGTGTCATCTGATCAAGGCCCTCCGGGGTTGAAACGCGTCATGCTGCTGTTGTTTTTATGAGCTGCAAATAAAACAACTTACCTGCACCTAACTGTGGTCCGTGCTCCTGTTCGTGGAGAAAGCAAAGAGGGGAGTATTTCTTCATATATAGCCGGTTTGGACTCCTCCAGGTATCCACGGACCCCCTTTTGACGATGGGTTCTACGGCAAAAATGAGACTGAGCTTGGTTACATGCACAAAGTGAATCCAGGAGGATTGTTGCGTCGTAGCCCCCCAGCAACCTGAACTACGGCACAGTTATCCTGTTACCTTATCAAGGTAAGTGAACACGGGTCAGAGGACCCGGAGGGCGCATTAACCACGAGGGGTTCAGATACGGCCAATAATCGAGGCGGGCTGGGTAAAGAGCTGTGAACGGATACTGGGGAAGAGGGAGCCAGCAACAGGCTACACCTGGGTTATCTGGAAAATTTCAAAATAACATTTCAGCTCCCAAAACTTAATGTCAGTGGACCCGCTAAGGAATCGGGAGGTGGCAGCTGCCGACATGTTTGACGACACCAAAACTCCCACATTGAACTCTATCTCCCAGAATGCAACTCCAGGGCTGCGCAACATTAGTCTGAGAGACAAAGTGAAACAGCTAGACAGATTAATGAAAATTGAACGAAGCAAATGGTGGGAGGCAAAATCCTTCCAACATTATTTGGATGTGGGGAGAGTCCCACAAGGATTGTGTATACTGATAGCCTCCAGCCATGAGGAGCCAGATCACATGATGAAAGAATGGGCAGAGACCAATTTAGAGTCATTGAGAAAACTTGTGAGCATTTTGGTCAGATACGCTAAGAAAGATCGGATACAAATACAAAATGAAATTGAAAAGCTGAATGATGAGTTGAAATAAATGGGGCAACAAGATGAGTTAACAAAATTAAAAGATGAAATGGTCAAAAGACTCCGGAAGGAGGAAGAAAAGATACGAGAAAGGAAGGCTTTCAAATTCTACAGAGATTGGACTGACTATGAGTGTGGGCATGTATTCACTTTCGCAAAGAAATTTGACTTTCTAAAGGTTTCCAAATACAGTGGATCAAAAGTAACAAACGCCGGTCTCACTAGTGGAAATACCAGACCAGAAAACGTGTCGAACTCCGATCTCAGCTCAGCTTTTGAGAGCAAAACGGAATTACAATCAGGCTACAAAACAAATGCCCATTAAGATTACACTAGCCGAAGAGGTGGATTTTTGTGTCTGGAGCACAGACAGACTCTGCGCCCCAGGAAGCAATTAAACCAAAGAAAGATAGATCAACAAACACCGCGAGAGGCAAAAAGGCAAACAAAGATGAGCCAAAAAAGCGAACACGGCAAACTCACCGCAACTAGAGACGTCAGTAACTACCAACAGTCAGACCATAATAAACTTGGCCAATGTGGATTTGAATAAGGCAAAAGAGCAACTGCTATCTCTCGGGCTCTCATATTGCCCCGAGAGCTCATTCAACTATGCTTCCATGAGATTTGACTTCTATAAGAGTGTACGCAGACTTAGGCTGAAGAAATACTTTCTACAACACAGCAAACCTAAGGAAAATATAGCAGAGCATGAAACTGATCAATTGGCTTCTACACCTCCATTGTTCAACCTCACAGCATCAGATATGTCAACTTTACAAGATTTGTAAGACTTAGCAAATGAAAACTTGGCACCAACGCAAGGCAATGTTGTGGCAGGATGTAGGGACACGAATAACGCCAACACTAGCATTACTCCTTTCAAAGAACGCTCGACCTTCAATCCAATCACACCGAAGGATACCATTGATATTTTCCAAGAGCATGTAGTAAATGGCATCAAACAATTGAATCACAGGGTGCAGAAAAGGACCAAAATGAAAGTCAACAAAAAGGAACTACAATATCACGAACTAATGACCAAACTAACTTCCAACAGTGAAGTAGTAGTACGTAATTCTGACAATGGGGGCAATCTGGTCCTATAGAGCAAGGCTGACCACATCAAGGAAGCTATGAGCCAGCTAGTGGATAAAGATTGCTACCGCAAAAGTGATTTGATAACATTAACCCCTTGAGTGCCTCGCCCTTTCCACGCCCTGTGCCGGGCGTTTCATTAGCGGGCGGGGCTCATGACGAGATAGTCTCGTCATGGGCACAGCGCAACCGCGGCCCATGACAAGACCATCTCGTCATGGGCACTCAAGAGGTTAAGAATTATGTACAACACCTACGATATGAAACTGATGGCCTGGAAAACTGAAGGAATGTTAACAGCACAGGAATATAAATTCTTAGGGAATGACAACCTGGTAACACCCATTTTATACTTCTTTCCAAAAATCCATAAAGACCCCCAGGACGTTCCATCATCTCGGCCAGGAATAGTTTACTAGATAGATCTTCCCAATATGTGGACTACTTTCTGTAAGATTTTGTACATAAACGTCCCTCTTATATCAGAGACACGGGGGATTTTTTATCCAAAATACATGGTTTTGAATGGCAAACTGATTTTATATTGATGTCTCTAGATTTAACATCCCTATATACATCTATAAATCACAAGGATGGTCTTAGGGCCTTGAAATTCTATCTTGACAAAAGACCTATAGAATGCATTGCACATAGAAAAATGTTAAATCAAATGGTTGAGTTCTGTCTTTTTAACAACATGTTTATCTTCCAGAACACACTGTATCAGCAGCAACGAGGCGTAGTTATGGAGGCCAGCTTCTCCCCTAGCTATGCATGCCTACATATGGGGTGGTGGGAGGAGCTGGTCCTCCAAAAAGAATATGAGGGCATTATTACTAATAACATCAAACTCTGGCTAAGATTTATAGACAACTTGTTTATAATGTGGCATGGGACGCAAACAGATGCAGAGAGATCCATAGAGGACCTAAGCAACAAAAGTCTCAACCTTCAGTTCACAGCCAACTTAAGTACAGAGATGGTTAACTTTCTGGATGTTCAGATATCCATCAGAGAGGGGAAGTTAGCTATAAAACTACATCGAAAACCAACAGCTGGAAATGCAATCTTGCATGCTAGCAGTTCTCATCCCCAACACCTCATACAAAGCATCTCATATGGGGAGATGCTTTGACTTAAGCGAATAAGTAGCTGTGAAGATGATCTGAGGGTAGCACAGGCAGCTAGTCAGCAAAGGTTTTTGGAACAAGGTTACTCATTAAAATGCATAACCACAGCCATCACCAAAAGCAATGCAGTAAATGGGGAATCCATTTTCAACCAATCTCCACCAGCAGAAGGGACTAGATTAACAGGGCATAGCTCGCAGGATGAACCGGCCAAGAGTTTTAGAGCCATTTTGAAATTTAACAAACAGGAGAAAGCCATCAGAAATATCATTCAGAAAAGTTGGCCAATAGCCCTCAGTGACCCTGTTGTAGGCCACCTATCACCAAACAGAGTGGCCAAAACATATAGTAGGGCACCTTCAATGAAGGACACACTTGTCCGAAATGACCCCTGTAGTCAACCTAAGGGTACTTGGCTTTCCCATAGAAAAGGATTCTTTAAGTGTAGGCTGTGCAAAGCATGCCAATTTGGTGTTAACAAAACCTCATACACAACACCATTTGGAAACTGGTAAAGGCCCATCAATAAGGCTCTGACATGTAAATCAGACCATGTCGTATATATGTGCTGGAGTGCACTTGCGGCCTACAGAATGTGGGGAGTGCCATTCTTCAGGGGCACAAAAGGGTACTTCAGCATAACAGGGCCATTAAAAATAAGGACCAATCATACCCTGTGGCTCGTCATTTTGACGAAGCACATGGTGATGATCCCAAGGATCTCAGGTATTTTGCTATGGATGCCGTCCCACCAAGCAAGTGAGGAGGGGACAGGGAAAAGCCACCAAGGCGGTAAGAAACTCAGTACATTCAGGATCTGGATTCAAAACAGCTTGGGGGCCTTAATGCCACTGAGGATTTATATACGTGCCTCTAGATATAATTTCAGAAAGAGTGGAATATTCAGTATGTAGTATTCTGTGTTGTTATATTTCACTTGTGTTAATGTTTCTTTAAAGTTTCCTTTGAATGCATCATCTCTGTTCTAATTGGAATGTTCCAGGTTGCTTAGTGATATGAGAAGCTGTGTCTGTTGGAGCTGGTTGTCCTCTTGCTGGCTCCTCTTCCATATAGCCTACAATAAATCTCTTCAAGATTCAACTGGTTTCCAGCCTTAATACTACATTTTATTGGCGACGATCTTGGCTACATGGATCTACCCAGCTTGCAGGCCTGAAGCCTGCCTACACTACTCGTCTACATTTCTTCAAGCATTACCAAGATAAGTTACTTTTTTTTCTATCTACATCTGCCTACTCTATGCCCCACCAAGGTACTGTGATTATTTTAATTTATCTCTTCATTTCTACAGTTGCCATAACCTCCAAACTGCCTCCGTCTCGCGCCTGTTTCCTGCGCTGTTCTCCTGTACCATCTCGCTCACTGCCATTGTTCCCTCCGTGTCACGCTCTGAGTTTTCATGCGCTCAAGAGTCCGCGTGCTGATCTCTACACTCAGTTTCAATGGAGTTCAATCCCTACGTGTGTGGGTTCAATGCGACGGATTAAATCTGGCAAGAAGTTCATCTTTTGTGTATCTGGTGAAAGTTTAAATTGGGCAGTGCAGCAACCGTAGTCTTACAACTTGGGCGCATGTGCAGCGCAGCAACGATAGTCTCTCAACATTCAAACTTTCTCAAAACTATTCCTACCGTGTTCTGCCATGAAACGAGGCAAGTTCTCCTCAAGTTCAAGTTTCTATCGCTCTGTTTTGAACACAAGCGCAACGCCAACTCCCAAGCAGTCGTGATCCACTCTTCCTCTATTTTACTTCAGCACAGGGACGGAGCTCGCTCTTGTTTAATTTCACATCTGTCAGGTGATTCCAGACGCCATCACGTCAGTGGCCATTTTTGTTTGGGCTCATGTTTAGTTATATCGAGTAGGAAGTATCAAGCTACAAGTGACAACATCTAGCTTTGGTTGTTCTTCAAGATTACGAAAGTTTCTCTACTCATTTCATAATTTGTTTATGCTCATCACGGTGATGGGCACACCATTACCTGCAAGTTAAAAAAAAAAATGAAAACAGTGGACAATCCTTATTATTATTTCTCTGGTGCTCCTCACACGGTGATGCGCACACTATTTCCATTTGTTTAAGCATCATTTCAGTTGTTTTTTTCATACACTGTACCAGTGCAATAACTACAGAATAATCTCAATTATTATTTATTTGGTGCTCCTCACACGGTGATGCGCGCACCATTTGTTTTTGTTTAAGCATCATTTCAGTCCATTTTGTTTTGCACACTTTTACCAGATTTACCACAAGAAGGTGTTATCTAATGATGAGTATAAAGAAACAGTTCTTAAACTATAGCTACATTTTGACAAACAACCAAGTCTGATGGTTCTCAGGCATAAGTTTTTTAAGAGGAAACAGTCTGAGGCAGAAGATGTTGACTCATACATTTCTGTTTTACACAAGTTGACAGCAGATTGCAAATTCAAAAATGTTACTGACCAACTTATTACAGATCAATTTATTTGTCACTGTAAGAATAAGAACATAAGACAAAAACTACTTAGCATGAGTGACCTATTGTTAGATGATACTATTAAACTAGCTAAGAGCATAGAAATCTCCATGGTTTCTTTAAAATAATTGGATGACAAAGTGTTAGAGTCAGTCAACACTATCAATATTAATTCTTCTACCAAACCCATCAAGAAATCTAAAAAAGGGAATGCTAATGTTCTCAGCAAATCTTCCAGACAGGATACACCGTTCAATGTGGGTTCTAACTTATGCATGACGTGTGGTAACCCTCCTCACTCTAAGGGATCCAGATGCCCTGCAAGTAATGTTATCTGCAATTATTGTAAGAAAGTAGGGCATTTTGCTAAAATCTGTTTAAAGAGAAAAGGACAGAAGAATCCAATTGTTAGTGTAGTTGAATCCGATTCTTCTTCCGATACGGAAGTAGTCTCTGTTGTAACTAATTGTAATTCACATGTTGATCCCATTGTTGATATCACCGAGATAAGAGTATTAAATTGTTAGTTGACTCAGGTGCTAAGATAACAATGATCACCCAAAAATCGTTTGAAGAAACATGGAGAGGTCGTCAGCCATTGTGTCCTCCTGATCACTGTCCCGTATCATATGAAGGTTGGAAAATTGAAATATTGGGATTCTTTGAAGAGGAAATATGTTTCAAGGGTCTTAACATATTGGGTTGGTTCGATCAAGGCCTCTTTGGAATGATTCTAAAACCAGGAGCCAAGGAACAAGTACTTGTTGTGGGATGCACTGATGAATTGCAAACATTGAAAAGTAAATTTGCTTCTGTCTTTGGAAACAACATAGGAAAAATTTGCGGTTTTAAACACAGAATAATAGTAAAGGATGGTGCTGTCCCAGTAAAACACAAACTTAGAGGTGTTCCCTATAGCGTAAGGGAGGACCTGGAAAAGGAATTATTACAATTGTGTGAGAAGGGTGTCATTGAGCTTGCAAAGTCTTCTCTGTGGCTTTCTCCTTTAGTGGTTGCCAGGAAGAGGTGTGGGAAACTAAGGGTCTGTGTTGACTTAAGATCCCTTAATAAGGAGATTTGCGTTGACTTACATCATCTTCCTAAGATCAATGACCTTTTTGCTTCCACTAAAGGGGCTAAGTTTTTTTCCAAGCTTGATCTTTCCAGTGCTTACCACCAGGTCGAGCTACACCCCGACTACCGTCACCTTACCGCTTTTGTTTCTCCTCTGAGTACCTTTCAATATTGACGGATGCCGTTTGGCATAGCATCGGCAGCGTCGGTATTTCAGAGGGTGATGAGAAACATTCTTAAAGGAGTCGATGGTGTGTTGGTCTTCCAAGACGATGTACTGATTTTTGCAAAGGACGTTACTTCACATGATCGCATCCTACACAAAGTTCTGAGTTTGTTTCAAGAGCACGGTGTTGTATTAAAACCTGAGAAATGTAGCATTTTCTGTACTGAAGTAGAGTATTTGGGGCACATCCTCATTCAAGATGGAGTTAGTCCCAGACCTGGTCTTCTTGAAGCCATTGCCAATGCGTCTACTCCTACTGATAAGACTGGGGTTAAATCTCTACTTGGTTTGTGTGAATATTATTCGAGATTTATTCCCCACTATGCTACCATTGTTAGGCCCATCAGTAATCTCCTCAAGAAAGGTGTAACATTTGATTGGTGCAATGAATGTGTGTCAGCCTTTAGTCAAGTTAAGTTGCTCTTGGGTAAGAGTGCTGTTTTGAAGTCTTTTGACGCCAGCTTATCCTGCTGTTTAACTGTTGACGCCAGCCAGGTGAGTTTGAGTGCAACATTAACGCAGGTGGAAGATGGAGATGAAAACACCATTGGTTTTGCGTCCAGGGTTCTTAAGGCTATGGAACTACAGTATTCTCTAATGGAAAAAGAACTCTTAGCCTGTTGCAGGGTGATTTAAAAGTTTCGTCCATATATTTGGGGAAAACATTTTCTAACTGACCACAAGCCATTAGTTAATATCCTCGAAATTCTGTACTCCTAGGGCTATGAGGATGGTTACCAAGGTTTTGCAGTACCAGTTTGATGTCAAACATATTTCTGGTGGTAAAAATGGGAGGGTAGATTATCTCTCTCATTTTCCCGCTAAAGAGAATGAAGATGAGGAAATTTCTTTTGCTGATCTTATTTATGAAGATTGCGAAGACTGTTTGGTTGCAACAATAGAGATACCAGAGTTAAAGTTCTGTTCGGAGGATGAATGGAGGTCGGCTTTTCGCAATGATTGTGTTCTCCAAGATGTTTGTACTCTTGTTAGGAACAGGTGGCCCAGAGAGAAAGTGATATCTGCTATGTTACTGCCATTTTCTAAAATTGAGTGTGAAATCTCCTTAGAAGATGGTCTTCTGTTGCGGAGTGATAAGCTAATTCCTCCGCAAGTGTTCAGGAAAGGAATCATTGAGAGGGCCCATGAAGGACATTTAGTTTCTTCTTTCACCAAACGTTGTATTTGTGATGCTTTTTGGTGGCCCAGTATGGATTCTGAAATCGATGATCTTGTTGCCAACTGTTGTGTCTGTAGATCATCTGACAAAACACTTAAAGTTTCTCTTCCTCCTCTGATACCTATTAAGTGTCCTGATGGCCTTTGGGTGAAACTTGGTGTGGATATTATGGGACCATATGAGATACTTTCTGGTGGTTCGAAATATATATTTTAGTCCTTGTTGACTATTCTTCCAAATGGCCTGAGTTTAAGCTTGTCAGGGAGGCTAACACCAAAAGTGTTATAGATTTTTTGAGTGATGTTTGATCAAGAGAAGGGTTTCCTGAAATCCTTGTTTCAGACAATGGGAAGCAGGTTGTCAGCAATTAATTTCAATCTTTCTTGTCTATTTCTAATGTGAAGCACATCAAAAGTTCTTTGTATCATCCTCAAGGAAATGGACTTGTGGAAAGGATGAATTGTGTTGTTGGTGATTGCGTGTAATGGGCTATGGCTGGCAGCCATGATGTTTATTGTGCTTTAAGCAGCATGTTTTGGTTTTACAGAACCACTCCTCATTCTTCTACAAAAGTCTCACCTTTTGAATTAATGAGGGGTAGGAAAGCCAATACATCCTTAAGACCTGGACGGATGTCCAAATCGATTAAATTGGAGTCAGACATTCCAAAATTAATGTCCATTGTTAAAGAGAATGTAATTTTATGGCAAGACCAGAGGCTCCTATTATGCTTTCTTATCTTGCTTTTTATTCAATAGCAGCCAAGATAAGTAACCAGAAACTACAGTTCCCAGGAGCTCAGGAACCAAACTGGCCAATGGGAACGTAGAAAACAGAAAACCTAAAGACCAATCATAGTAACCCTAACAATAAACATCATAACTGACTGCGCAGCTTCCTCTTTTCTTGCTGCTCGCAGTCAGATAAGTGCCTTTTCTTTGCTCTCGTGCTCATTGTGGTCATTTTATTGTGTTTTTTCATAATAATAATCGTTTTTGTCTTATATATTGTGCCTCATGGTTTTAGGCGCTCGTGCCTCCTCGCAGTGCCGGTCTTTGCTGCCAACGAGCCCTCGCGCTCGCTTCTTTTTCCCCCCTTTGGGTCTCCCAGTGGTTCTGCCCATCGCGCGCTTACCGCCTTTCGCTGGCGCTCATCCCCCAACGGCGCTTTGCCTTACAGAGTGTCCGGTTGCCAGCGCTTCAGTTTTTTCTTC
This sequence comes from Triturus cristatus, assembly GCF_964204655.1. Taxonomy (NCBI): domain Eukaryota; kingdom Metazoa; phylum Chordata; class Amphibia; order Caudata; family Salamandridae; genus Triturus; species Triturus cristatus. Next base: position 457,501,142 of record NC_140590.1, on the reverse strand, counting down.
GTAAAGGGCTTCCCTGCTCCCTCGCGCCTCGCGCTCTCTCACTCGAGTGCTCCGGCAAGTTTAATCTCTGTGTACACGCCCCTGGGAGGTTGCTGGTGCCTGGCTCCTCCCCTTTGTCTCCACATTAACCCCTTGTTGCCTTTTGCTTGCAATTATGAGCTCTGACAGCTCCCCTGTGCGAGACCAGCCTTCACAGGAAGGTGAAGCTTTCAAGCAGGATCTAAATAAGTTTATCATTTCGTCTGTGGAGAACGCTGTGGAGTCTTCCATGAAACGCATGTCCAAGGGCATGCAAAATACGATGTTGAGTCTGTTGTCCAAAGCTTTGGCCCAGTCTGCGGGGGATAGCAGACCAAAAAAGGTGGTTTCCTCTGCTTCTAATACTGCGTCATCACTGACTAGCGAGGTTTCCTCGCGTTTGATTGAGGACAAAGTGCCTCCCAGGCCTCCTTGCTCGGAGGGGATTTTAGGTACCCAGGGCAAACGTAAGCACAAATCTAAACACGCAGAGGCTCCCAAAAAATTAGTTATTTCCACCATTCTGGACACTGACACAGACTTGGATGACGCAGATGATTTGTTTGATATTTTTGACGTCTCTGATCCTCCTTCCCCTCCGTCTAAAAAGTTTAAGTCGGATTCCTTTAATTTTGAACCTGTTTTTGACTCCGAAGGGGTCCCCATGTTCGACCCTTCTTCTATTCGGCACCCCAATTCCACAGAATGGACACCTGCTTTTCATGTGGGGGAGTATATTTCGGCCAGATTGCGGCTCCCCCTGGACACCGCTGTCAGGTCAAGATTAAAATCCGAGTGCCCCAAGCCTTCCTTGCCAGAAAAAGTTACCATGGTCCCTGCTATTGACCAGCCCTTACTTACTTTTTTCTCCAAGTTTGGGAAGGACCCCCGTAAAGGGGTGGACAAAGCTTGGTCCATGTGCCAGGACAAACTCCTTGACGTGGTGGGTCCCCTGGCGTGTATTTTTGACTTGGCGGAAACTTCCCGCTTAGACGGTTCCGACTTACCTGCTGAAGAGATCTCCTTGTGGGTTCAGCTCGCCTTTTGTCTTCTCGGCAATGCTAATGCCGCCATCACTCACGAGCGACGTAAAGGTCTCCTAATTAAATTAGACCCCAAATTGGCCAATTTAGCTCCACAGGATCCAGGCTCCAAAGCCAATGGCCTTCTCTTCGGGGACACTCTGGTCAAAGATCTTAGCAGATTTGTGTCCACCTTCCCGTCTCTGGATAAGGCGCAACAGTCTATAAAAAAGGTTTTTTCCCCCCCGGGTTTTTGGACGGGCCGGCAGGGGCAGGGGTCGCTCTTCTGGCCGGTCTTTCCACAACCAAGGCTCCAGAGGTTCTTCCTCCACTCAAGAGTACAAACCCCAGTTCTACCCTCAACGCGGCAGAGGCTTCCGGGGTCGCAGACAGAAAAACTACCGCAACAACAACAACTTCAACCAACAGGGTAAGTCCTCCCCCTGTGGGAGGTCGGTTAAAACTGTTTCCATCCAAATGGCAAACAATCAGTGAAGATCCTTGGGTTCTAAACACGGTGCAAGGCTATCTTATAGAGCTTTACTCGCCGCCTTTCCAACTTACGCTGCCTCCTCCCATGGTGTTCTCCCACAACATGCAAGCTCTAATCGACTCAGAAATTCTCTCCCTTCTCCAAAAACAAGCCATTTCAATCGCCCCCTTCGATCCTTCCGGTTTTCTCAGCTCCATTTTCCTGGTTCAGAAAAAGAACAAAAAGCTGCGTCCCGTGATCAATCTCAAATGGTTCAACCAGTTTGTGGTATATTGACATTTGAAAATGGAGACCATTCTCCACCTAAGAGATACTCTTCGGCCAAACGACTGGATGGTCCATCTGGACTTACAGGACGCCTATCTCACAGTGCCCATTCATCCTTCTCATACCAAATTTCTCCAGTTCCAGTGGTCAAACATCACTTATCGTTTCACCTCTCTGCCTTTCGGTCTATCTTCCGCCCCCTGGTGATTTACAAAACTCTTGAAATCGGTGGTGGCTTTCCTGAGATCCCTCTGGATCAGACTGATCCTTTATTTAGACGACATTCTCCTCATGAGCTCGGACAAACAGCTCCTTCTCTCACATCTTCACACCACACAATCCCTTCTCTTGGATCTGGGTTTCCTTCTCAACTTCGAAAAATCTATGCTCATTGCATCCCAGAACATAGAATTCTTGGGTTTTCTAGTAGATTCAGTCGCAGCATCTCTCCTTCTCCCGCAGTCAAAAGTCTCCACGATCAAGTCAGAGATTCGGTCTGTTCTTCGGTCCTCCCTCATCTCCATTCGATCTCTGGCAAGAATAGTCGGTCTTCTATCTGCGTCCATTCAGGCCATCTTTCCGGGTCCTCTTCACTATCGCGCTCTTCAGCGTTTAAAAATCAGACACCTTCGTCAGGGTTTGGCTTACTCCAATCTCATCGTCCTAGACCACAAAGCTCGAGACGAACTCCTTTGGTGGATAGACCATTTAGATGCGTGGAACGGCCACGCTATCTTCGCTACGGCCCCGATCTTGTATTAGAATCAGATGCAAGCCTGTCGGGTTGGGGCACCCGTTGTGGACAAATCTCGACTGGAGGTACATGGTCTCGCGAGGAGTCCATATTGCACATCAACTGTTTAGAGATGCTTGCAGGTTCCTTTGCGATCCAAAGCCTTACCAAAAACAAAGTTCGATGTTCCATCCTTCTTCGCATGGACAATGTTTCTGCGGGCCGCTACATAAACCACCTCGGGGGGACCAAGTCCAAGCCTCTGGCAGAGCTGGCAAAAAGTCTATGGGAATATTGTCTGATAAATCAGCTTTCACTGACGGCGGAATATCTGCCGGGAGACCTCAACGCTGTGGCAGACTGGCACTCTCGCCATCTTCGAGACTCCAGCGACTGGAAGCTCTTGCCATCCGTTTTCCTATCCCTTTCTCACAAATGGGGTCCTTTCTCGATAGACATCTTCGCTTCCCGCCTCAATTCTCAGTTACCCTGATTTTTCAGCTGGCGTCCAGATCCTTCCGCTCTAGCGACGGATGCTTTCCTCCAAGACTGGTCCCTTCATCTCAATTATGCCTTTCCTCCTTTTCCCATGATCAATCGTGTTCTTTCTCAGGTACGCCAGCAGTCGACGTCCATAATCCTGGTAGTCCCGTTCTGGCAGTCTCAGATTTGGTTCCCGTCTCTGTTGGAAATGGCGGTGGATTTTCCAGTTCTTCTCCCGGAACGAGAGGACCTTCTCCTCTATCCCCTCGGCTGCCCCCACAGCCTTATCCTGAAAAACTCTCTGGTCCTATCTCCATGGAAGGTGTCCGGTCTTCCCCTGTTGACATCCTCATTTCGCAGGAAGCTTCTCTCTTTATCAGCAAAGCCTGGGCCCCTGGAACCTCAAAAGCGTACAAATCCGCTTGGTCTCTTTGGGCAAGCTGGTGTCTGGAAAGGCATATCGATCCCCTTTCAGCCCCTCTGAACTTTGTAGTTAATTTTCTGGCCTCTGAAGCCAGTGCGGGTAAGTCCTATAGGACCGTTAACCTGTAAAGATCAGCTATTTCCCTCAATCATTCCCCTCTCGATGGCAAACCCATTAGCTCACACCCCCTTATTTGCCGCCTGTTGAAAGGAGTTCGCTGTTCTAAACCTCCGTTGGCTAAGTATTCAAGTTTATGTGATGTTTCAGTGGTCCTTAAGTTATTTTCTGATTTGTCAGATAATACTTCCCTTTCCCTAAAAATGTTGTCTGCCAAACTTACTATGCTGTTATGCCTTGTTTCCATTAAACTCGTTTCTGATGTTAAGGCCTTGGACATTTCAGGCCGTCAATTCTCTCCTACAGGTGTTGTGTTCCAGATTCACAGACGAACCAAAACCAATCTGAATTCTGTATTTTACCCCTATTTTCCCTCTCATCCCAAACTTTGTGTTGGTCAATGTTTAAAGACATATGAACAAAGAACTGTTAATCTCAGAACGCCCTCCCATTCCCAACTTCTCATTTCCTTCCGCAAACCTCATCTCCCTGTTTCCTCTGCTGCCCTTGCCCGTTGGGTTCGCTGGGTTATGTCCCTTGCAGGCATTGACGTCTCCGTTTTCGGAGCTCATTCCACCAGGGGAGCCATGGCCTCTAAGGCCTTTTGGGCAGGCTCCCGCCTCGAGGACATTCTGAGATCAGCTGACTGGACTAATGATAATGTTTTTCGAATATTTTATTGTAAACCTATTGACTCTGTGGCTTCTTTGGTGATTGATATGCTTTGAACAAGCATAATAGGAGCCTCCGGTCTTGCCATAAAATGTAGATTTTCCTAGTAATTATGACGGAAAGTCTTAATTTTATTAAAGACACGGAGGCGAGTATTATCCCATCACTACACTACTAACATGTGTTCTCCCTCCCTTCAGCGAATCCGGCTCTGCCCCCGGCATCATCATGATCGTCCAGTCAAGCATCAACAGTGGTCTTTTCCGTCTCAGAGCTTCTCTTCTTCCACTCCGGAGTCACCGTCGCCGACGTCTGCAACTCTCCAGTCCTGGTCATCTTTGGTTCAAGAGGCTTGTTCATGGACCTTGGCGTTTTCCTTAGTGTTGGCAATTGTTCCACTATTTTCTGACTTTATCTGACCTGCTCGTCAGCGAAAAGAGGAAGCTGCGCAGTCAGTTATGACGTTTATTGTTAGGGTTACTTTGATTGGTCTTTAGGTTTTCTGTTTTCTACGTCCCCATTGGCCAGTTTGGTTCCTGAGCCCCTGGGAACTGTAGTTTCTGGTTACTTATCTTGGCTGCTATTGAATAAAAAGCAAGATAAGAAAGCATAATACTCGCCTCCGTGTCTTTAATAAAATTAAGACTTTCCGTCATAATTACTAGGAAAATCTACATTTCCACACAGTCTAAACAAAAACTATGTTATGACTCAAAGAAAGGTACCAAAACTTCAACCTTGGAAGTCGGTGCCATGATCAAGATAAAGAAGTCTTATCATGTTAATAAAGCAGAAAGTAAATTTGGAAGACTTGTTAAAGTTATTAAAGGGGTGGGTAATGCTATGCAGGTAGATGGCGGGTGGAACCTTAGCAAGGTTGCCAAAATTCAACAAGATGATTCTCATTCCTCTTCCAAAAAGGGGAGTTTATCCTCTACTAATGCAGATTCCACTTAGAGTAACTTCAGAAGAAGTTCCCGGGCGATTGTTAAACCTATAAGATATAGAGATTACGTTTTTTTATTTTTATTTTGTTTTTGGAAGAGAGGAAGGTAATGTAGTATTCTGTGTTGTTATATTTCACTTGTGTTAATGTTTCTTTAAAGTTTCCTTTGAATGCATCATCTCTGTTCTAATTAGAATGTTCTGGAGACGCTTAGTTGAGTACCAAGGCGCAAGGAACTTGGCCCCCATCAGGACTTCAAGTCCCAGGACTGCACGGGGCTCACGCCACCTGCCCTACCTCCGCCACACCTCCCAGCAGCAGCAGCTAAATTGCACCTCGCGCCTCCCGCTCCGCGGGAGACGCTTCGTTGAGTACCAAGGCGCAAGTAACTTGGCCCCCATCAGGACTTCAAGTCCCAGGACTGCACGGGGCTCACGCCAGCTGCCCTACCTTCGCCACACCTCCCAGCAGCAGCAGCTAAATTGCACCTCGCGCCTCCCGCTCCGCGGGAGATGCTTTGTTAAGTACCAACGCGCAAGGAACTTGGCCCCCATCAGGACTTCAAGTCCCAGGACTGCACGGGGCTCACGCCAGCTGCCCTACCTCCACCACACCTCCCAGCAGCAGCAGCTAAATTGCACCTCGTGCCTCCCGCTCCGCGGGAGACGCTTTCTTGAGTACCAAGGCGCAAGGAACTTGGCCCCCATCAGGACTTCAAGTCCCAGGACTGCACGGGGCTCACGCCAGCTGCCCTACCTACGCCACACCTCCCAGCAGCAGCTATTTAATTATTTACAACACCCGCTTAGCGGAACGCGCGCGGACGCGCCGAGCGTAGCCCGGGCCAAGGGCGGGCCCGTCTAAGCCCATCGTAGCCAGGAGGAGGCAGGCCTGGGCCACGGCTCTAACGCCTTGGGCTCTGTCTAATACACCTGATTGAAGCCTGTCTCGGAGCAAGCATACCATCAAGAGGTGAGAGGTAGTGGGGGTCACTGTACTGATTAACGAAATAAATCTAGTTGTTTGCCTGGGAGGTACATATCGGTTCCTTGGTTCCTCCACAATTAGGATACCCACGAACTTTATTGCGATGAACAAAGGGAGAGTTCTGGAGGAAAAAGGGTCAGGGAAATTAAAAGGGACACTTGATGCGTTTTTTGTAAGAGCTGAGTCGGCCCTGGCCCAAGAAATTCTCGTGGTTGAGAAAAGACTCTCAATGGACTCTGTGACAGCACAGAAGAGGTCGTCCATGGGGGCCGCCGTATTGGTGAGATCTCCGAAGTTACTCACCCCGGGAGTGAAAGAAGGAGAGAATACGCCCCACAGCGAGGCTGGGATTATTGATGCCAAGGATGAAGTGTCTGAGCTCGCGTCGCAGGGGGCGAGCGCAGATACAGGGGAAAATCCCATATTGGAGTTCGTTCGAGACAGTCATGACCAAATTGAGCACACCACGGAGAAGAGGCTGGAGGGTGTGGAAATTAATATGGGATCATTACCACACCATGGGGTGGCTTTATTGGTGGGAGGGTCGGCACAAGTAGATATATTGAAGGTAAATGAAATGACCATACGGGGAGTAGGGGAGGTGGTGACTCGATCAAAAAGGGCGCTTATTGATAAAATCAGGTCGAGCAGCGTACTTGTTCTAGCAAGTGATTCCCCAGTACTGGCGAAACGCTCACGAGGGGGGGGGGGGGCGAAATATGGCCAATGGTAAAACTAACAAAAAAGATCTATCAAAATAGGGAAGGAGAATAGGCACTCAAGCGCTTGTAGGGAAATCATATTGCACTAACTGCAGAGGGATAGAAAGCGGGGATGGGGCTGATGGCGCATTCTGGTTGAGGCTGGAAACTCTACTAAATTGCCATCTAGCTCCCTTGAAGAAAAAGTGTCCTGTGGCTGGTGGTGGTCTTCGCCTGGTAGCACAGGGAGGGTTGCCCATGTTGTCGGCGATCCGACGGAGTGAATGGCTTATGTCCCTTTGTACCACCAGGAGCTCAACCAGTCTTGCCTCCATCCGTCCTTGGTGTTCCTGTTGACTGGCGTGTTGCTCGGCCTGCTGGTTCTTCATCTCTGTGAGGGTCACCACTACCTGGCTGAACTCCCTGGTGTCACGCCGGTATGCGTCCATGATGTTGTCTATGTGTGACATACAGGTCCCTTCAGCTGGCTGGTCAGGTTCTCGCCTCCTCCTGCCTCCACTCCCACCACCCCTGCCCACACGAGCCTGGCCTGCCGTTGTGGGCACATCGGGTCTACGGGACCCCTGAGGGATGGCAGTGGCAGTGTTGTCTGCCTCCTCCGGGGTGCCCGGCGCACACTGTCCCTCCTGGTCAGACTGGCGCAGTTGTTCACTGCGGGCAGGGCTCCTCGGTGTCTCCTGGGATGTGGCAGGAATGGGGGTGGTGTTTGGCACAGATGTTCCTGAACCAGGTGCTCCTGGGGCTTGGACACCAGAGGGTCCAGGTCAGTCGGGGTCATCCGTGGAGTGTTGAGAGGCGTCATTGCCGGTGGGATCAGGTTCCTCCCGAGCCTGGGACTGTGATTCTTCACCCTCATTGTTGGGGGGAGATTCATCATGTTGCCCTGTGTGTGAGAGACAGACAATGTTAATGCTGTTTCATGCAACATCCATGTTTCATACACATTCAAGTTGGCACTGTTCCTCCAGGTAGTTGTATGTACCTAGCATTCTCCTCAATGTTCACTTGTGAATGGGTATGTTGCGGGGGACAGATTGATATGTTCTCCTGAGTCTTTGATATGTAGATTTTTGGCTTGGATGCTTCTTTGGCTATGTATTGGTGTTGTTGTGTTACATGCCCATTGTGACAGTGGGTAAATCCATTGCCTGTCCCTGGGTGTCTGCTTGTGTAAGGGGTGTGTGTGACGGGGCCTGCTGGTGGGTGTAGTGTGATTTTGCACTGGGGCTCCCAGGTGATGTAACTGTCCCCCCATGGGGCATGCTGCCATGACAGTGAGTGTGAGTTCCTTTCCTAGATATCTGACCTTGTTGTCTTGGTGTTTGTGTTTGCACTGGTCACAGGAGGGACTTGTGCTGCCTACACCCGGGCCAAGTGTCAGCTATCTTGTCAGTACTTTCCCAATCCCTGTGCATTGCGCATGGTGCATGGGTATGTACCTGGGCCATATAGGATGAGGGCAATTGTGTCTGATTTGGTGTTCAAAAATGCGTTTTGTGACACCCACCCTCCCAGCATACTGGACATCCATTCTTTGGTTGGTGCTTCGTGTAGCATGGGACATAGCATGGCCTTGCTTTGTCAATGGGGCATACACATGTTAGTGGCATTAGCGTTGTTTTTGACTTTGGTTCTGGCTGGTGAGGGCTTGGGGGTAGTTGCGTGCATTTTGTGTAGTTGGGGTGTGGATGCCATTACCCCCATGTTACGTAAGTTTTTTGTGTACTCACCAGGCTCTGGAAGTCCTTGAAGTCCATGTACTCCCACCGGAGGAAGCAGGGCCATCACCTTCTCTTCCCAGGGATGGAAATGTACTGGTCTGCGGGGCCCACCACCTCCAGTGATGTTGCTCTGGGCGTAGTCATCATTCATTTTTCACTTGACTGCCCTCCGCAGATCGTACCACCTGGATTGGCATTTAGTCCTGGTCCTTCTGATGGGTGCAACAGCATTCACCCTATCGACGATCCTCTGCCACAGGCGTGATTTTTTGGCTATGCTGGTCTGTCTGACCAATGTTCCAAACAGCTGTGGCTCGACTCTGATAACTTCATTGACAAGGATCTCCAGCTCCTCTCTTGTGAACTTTGGATTCTTGTCTGTGGGTATGGTGTGGGGTGAGGGTGTGGATGTTTGTGGGTGTGTGGGTCTGAATGTGAAGTTGTGGGTCTGAATGTGAAGAGGGGGTATGTGTGAAGGAGGTTGTGTGAAGGTGTATATGTTAAGGTGGATGGGTGCAGTTGTTGGTGTGTGCTCTCTAGCTGCAGTGAGTCTGTTGCAAAGGCTCATGGTTTGTGTGTGTGGGCCCTTTTTATTGGTCCATTTGTGGGTGGGCCTCAGTTTGAATTTTTGGTGGGTGTGTTATAAGGGGTGGCTGTGAGTTTGCCCCTCTGTTTGCCTGTTTGGATGTGGCCAGGTCAGTCATTTCCATGTTTTGTGCACTGTAGACGTGTTTTGTGGTGTTGTGTGAGTCGAATAGACCCTCCTTGTGCTGTTTTACATTGCCTATGTATGGTGCGTACATACGCGATGTTGTTGTGAGGTGCCTACATACGCGATGTTGGGGTACGCACCGTACATACGCGATGATGTTGTTGTGGGGTGCGTACATACGCGATGTTGGGGTAGGCACCGTACATACGCGATGATGTTGTGAGGTGCCTACATACGCGATGTTTTCCGCACTAATCCTAAATCGGAAAGCCGGTCCGGATCGTACTTGTACGCTCGGACTGTATTTTTTTTATTCGTGCGGAAAAGTGTCCGGGTCCGTCTCGTACAACTTTTCCCGATCGAATTTGTACGGATGGGGCCGATCCGTATGTATTTTTCCCGTACGAATCGTACTTCACGGGTGGTACGGGACTTGTAAGATTCGTACGGGAAAAATTACGGATACGAGTCGTACGGGAAAAAAAACCACAGGATCGGAATCGGCCCCTAACTGTTTAGGATTAATGAGTAACACCAATGATTTTGCTGTAAATAATTAATATTGAAATTGTTTCAATTGAGACCTATTGAAATGTTGCAATTCTGAAATTGAGAGACTGAATTTAACATTACTAAGGCCTGTGCGCTCTGCATGGAGATCAAGAACTGGATGACCACCTGTATTTTGAACCCTTTACGGCCCACTGAAGGGTACTTTGAGGAACTTGCACTGCCTTTAGACTCCACTCTAGTGCTGTTAACCCTGGATACAACAAAAATACAGACACATAACAGCGTGGAAATTGCTAACACTCTTAGGGAATTCAAGATTTATAACAAGTGAAATATAAACAGGAAGAAAATCGCTGACATGGGTTACCTTAACATTTCTTATTTTCGTTGTTCAGAAATCGATCAGTGTTTTTGACATTAATGTTATGGGACATTAAAAACAGGGCACACCCTTTTTCAATATCCTTATTTAATTACCACTGTCCTGAGACCCTGCCCACTTTAAGCACTGCTTAGGATAATGCCATTTGCCACGTGTAGTAAATACCCCACCTTAATCCTACAAACTTGTAATGTGAGGGCATTAACTGCATACATTGATTGGCCATTTGCATCAACGGATACATCAAAGTGGCATCACACCAGACTCGAGGATGTGTCCTGAACATCCAGCTAGAGGAGCTTTGTCTCTCTCCTCTTTATTCTCGGCTCCCTCGGGGGTCCGGCTCTTTTATTTCAGTTGTACTGTTTGAAGCCAAAACTCATTTTAACGTGTCAGACATTTAAGTGTGGAGTGTCAGGGATCTTAGGGTGCTGAAGCACTTTGAAAGAAACGCAAAATAAGAAAGGCAGCAGTTGTGACTGGCGCGCTTCCGCTTCGGAGCATTGATATTCCGTGAACACATCGCCTTTCAAGACTTGCGTGTAATCCTCTGTCTGACAACAGCCTCGGCGCCCACTGGAAAGAAAAAGAGAAAAGAATAAAGGGGAGAAATCTCGGATCCGGAACTGCACATCCATTTATTTATTCATTGAAATGCTATGCTCTTCCGCTAAGGAGATGCCTTTAAATCGTAATCCATTACTTCTGGTAAGAAAACATCTGTGTGATTTAAAGTATATGGGGGCATATTATCAAGCCAGGCGATAAAATTATCGCCGCTTTAGCGGCAGAAAAGATAATGGGCTTGATAATATGCTCTATGGAATTCCAATTGAAGCCCATGTTAGATGTCCTTCACATCTAACCTGGGCTTCAATTGGAATTCCATAGAGCATATTTTGTCAAGCCATTTATCGCCGTTTTAGCGCCAGTTTTCTGCCGCTAAAGCAGCGATAACTTTATCGCCTGGCTTGATAATATGCCCCATGGTTCTGCAGATGAATGTCAATGGGACAGACCTACACTTGGGAGCTTCATTTAGAAAAGGGCATGGCGCTATACAGCCCCAGCTGGGGACTGTATCTATCATTTTGGTCGGGGGAGTCTGCTGCGTGCTCTGTACCTTGTAGAATCTACTTACCCTATAGAAATGCATTGTCCTCCGTGAAACATCTCATCAGAGCAGCATTCAAAATGGCGGCAAGCCCAGGGATCCAGTGTTCCTAGCGTTGTAGCTTTGACAGATATATCCCTAGAGCTAACGAGAAAAGAAGCGGAAGTAGTTGTTGAATAAGTGCAACTTCAAAAAGAAGGGAAAACATTCAATGTTTGATAATAATGTCTTTCCATCGTATGGATCCATCTTTTTCATTCCATGTAATGCATTGTGATAGAAATAGGATGAGGTTGTGCTCCTTGGGTCTCCCAAAGGCCAGAAGCCTACCAGAATCTGAAAAAAGCTCTTCATCATAAAACAGACATAACCAACGTATTTTCCATTTTAAAGACATGACACCTACAGTATTAGAAGGGCACAACCATTTTTTGTGTTTGGGTTTTATGATATTTATGCATGAAAGACACTGAAAAGCAAAATTGCTAAATGATAACACCCTGGCATGTGCCCATAGTATAACCATACGTCACACACACCGTTTTGCCCTTCTGATCTTCTTAATGTTCCCCAGTTCCCTCCAGCATCTCTTCACTCTTCTTTTTCCCTCAAAGACGACTAAAACCTTTCTCACGTTCGGTGTGAGACCACTTCTTCACTTTGCTATTCTCGTTTTTTAAAACACACTTTATTGGTTTTCTTGGTTTCTCAAGTCATACACTATGTTAGGCACTTTGGTGGACACAATTGCAGTAGTATACCATGCATAATGTCATGCATAAACTTCATCATTACAGTATTTGCAAGCATTTCGTACCGTTTCGTACAGTATACATTAAAGTAACCATGTTTGGATTCATCCCCTCTCTCATCAACTCTTATTTCCCACTCCCAGTCATTTCTAATTTTTCACCCCATCCATAACCCTCTCTCTCCTTAACCATCCCACCTCACACAAAAAACGTACAGACTCCTGCTAATCACGCTTTGTGCTCTCCCCAACGAATGTATGACATTACAACGGAAACATTTACAATGCATGCCCTTACAACGCAGTTTTTACATCTCAACATCCATTACAATGCATGATTTTACATCGCATGCCATCACAACGCATTTTTAGAAACTACATTTACAACGCATTCCATTACATCGCATACCATTACATTGTATTTAAGGTAATTGTTGGATAGTGTAGGGGTAAAAATTACTATTCCCACTCAAGTGAGTGCAACAGTAGGGTAAGTGTTGGATAGTGTAAGGGTAAAAACTATGCATTGTAATGGTATGCGTTGTAATAGTATGCGTTGTAGTGACATAGGTTGTAATGACATGTATTGTAGTGACATGCGATGTAATGGCTGCGTTGTAATGGTTGCGTTGTAATGGCATGCGATGTAAAGGATGTTGCGTTGTAATGACTGTGTTGTAAAGGTAGTGCGATGTAATGACTGCGTTGTAAAGGTTGTTTCCCCTCCCCAACACTTCTCTCTTCACTGCTTCCAATCACATGGATCCCCAGCCATCTTCCTCTGTCTCTTCACTCACTTGACCCAACCCCTTCTCCCGACAACCTAACTGCTCACTGCTCACTATCCACGCTTCATTTTCCCCATCCGCACATCAATCATCTTGGTCTTTTTGTCAACATACTGCCATCACCTCCAGCACGACCCATAATCACTATATGTAGCTCCATTCCAAGCTTGATGAATACCTGCATGAATTTTATATATGGATGGCCCATGGCCACTTCAGACTAAACCATAGCAATACCAATGTCCCCATGTGGGGCAGCCCATCATATAAAAGCCCAGTCCCATCCATTCACCATGAGGGCAGTCAAAATCCTTGCCACTGTAATGCATTCTACCCTCTCTCCTGACCCATAATAAATAAAGTATTTCAGGCAGGCTTCATGAATCTCAACACACTGTGCTGCATCCTACATTACCTGAACTGTCCTTAAAAGTTACAATCCATTATCAGCTTTAATCTGTCATGGCTTTTTAATGCAGACTGCCTTCTAATTAGGGCTCCCTGTTTTCAATTTTTAATGATTTTTACAGATAATTACAGACAGAAAACATTATGTTTCCTGTCTGTGTTTATTTTTGAAAGGGGAAAAATACAGATAATTTGGATTCTTTTGAGTGTCTCTCCATTCTGAGATCAATGACTTTGGGCCAAAAGCTATACATGCTGGCTGCAGTCATGTTTAGTGGATGGCACAGTGGGTGCTGTAGTTTGCTTGCCATATTTAATTTACAGGCCCTGGTTACACTTTGTACCGTATACTAGGAACGTATAGGTAAAGTAAATGTCAAATAATTGCGTCATCTGAATTAAGGATCCTCCAGTGCTTTCAGTGACCCTAACTACAATGCAGTGTTTCCTGAAAAGGTAGTGTCTAGACAATGCTAGTGGAGGGCTTTAAGGACTTGGGTAATGTTATCATGTAGGTGTAATAATTGTCTGGCTTTTTTCTTTTGGATACTTAGGATTTTTCCAAATCATGAGAGTGATGTTCCTAGGTATAGTCTATTTGCGTAGTCCAAGTGCAACAGGACCAAAGCTATTGTAGCCTTACATTCTTTGTGAAAAATCAGAATGGAATGATGCATTATATGGTTTTCAAATTGTAGAAGGTACTTCAAGTCACTTGGTTCTAAAGTGATAGGCGTCAACATATGGTTACTCTCAGGTATTTTCCTTAACTAGGTGGTGCCTAGGCAAGTGGAGCCCCTGAAACCATTCAAATATTTGTAATTCATCATTATCATTAATGAATTTCACAAATCCTGCAGCATGTTTGTATCTCATGAGAGCTCTTTAGAATTAGATGGCAAATGATTAAAAATGTAGCCAAAATCAAACCACTCTTCTCATTCCACAGAGCCCACATCAACTCATCTTCTACACGACTACCATAATGAAGTGAGCAATAGAAGCAACACTCTGTTAAAGGCTTTCAAGCATGGCAGCAGCCCATGCTCTGACTGTATAGTTGTGCAATCATTCAACAAATGCAACAACATTACTACATTTTTCTCTGGCAAGATGATAAAAATCATACCATACATCAATACAAGACAGACACCAAGTGTCCTGCTATCCCTGCTATTCCATAATGTTTCATCCTCACGTGGACAGCATTGAACCCTTTCTTGGTCACTGTACTAACAAACATCTTTAACACACTCAAGGCCACCTCCTATGGAGAATACATTCTGCCATCAGCTATCATGAAATGTATGCATGGAGATACTCTAACATCATTCATTAACATCATCATTGCCCACCTCAGCCAAGGAACATTCCCTGAAAACAGGGCTCATCCTCCCATTTCTGAAGAAGCACAGTCGACACCGATGAACTTGTCAACCACTGTGCCATCATCCTTCATAAGAATAATTATTGAGAAAGGCATTGCCATCCAACTACAAGAACTTATCATTAATAACACCCTTTTACAGGCTTATCAATCCAGCGTTGACAAGGCTGCAGTAGTCAATAATGCCCTTATTCTCAATGAACCCTTCCTACTGATGCTGCTTGACCTCTTAGTGGCCTTTGACACAGCCTTCTACCAATCAATGTTCTGCACCTTATAAACATATGTTGGTTTCACCAATAGGGCTCCACAGTGGTTCAGTCCTACCTAACCAATCACCAGCATGCCCAGGTTGGTTTTTCAAAAACTTAGAAATATCCTGTCTCAAGTGGAGTCTCTGATGAATCCATCCTTTCCCATATCATCTTCAAAGTCCAAATGGAACTCTTGAGGAGCTTGTTTGCTGAAGGCAATATCAACAACCACTGATGACAAACAGCTTTAATTTGAAATCTCATCAGTGGTCGACATTCAGCTACTCCGATCCTTTCTCAAGTTCTTTTCAAACTGTATCTCTAGCTAATACCAAAACTCATCCCAAAAAAGGCAGTATTTCTCCTATTCTTAAACAGCGTGAAAAAATCTCTAACTGGACATGGAACCCAGTGCAAAATCTCCAGATTTACCCTTGTAAAAGACCATTTCTTCAAGAAATACATTATGAAGAAAACCAAGACAACATAGTACCAGCTCTCTCTCCTGATAAAGGTTGAAAATCTTCCTGCCCAAAACCGATGTAAGATCAACAGTTCATGCATTATTACAGTCTGAACTGAATGGAGGCAATGCTCTGCACACAAACCTCCTCAAATCCAGTCTGGTGCATATACATCATATAATATATGCTGTGACTCACCTCCATGGAATGTCGGAAACATTTCCATCACATAATCCTAACACTGCTTTTAAAAGTGTAACAATTCCTAAAAGAAAAATGTTGCAACATTTGCAGCTCATTTATAATCAAATGAAAAAGATTAGGTGTCAAATACCTATACTGTTTATCAGCCGCGGTCGGTAGTAGGAGTAACTGCAGGGCGGTGACGTGGGGAGGGGGAGGGGCAGGGTGGGGGGTAGTAAACTATGGATTACGGAGGTTTACAGGTAAGTTAACATATAAATTATTACAACGAATTTCGTTGCGTGCACTGCATCGCATTTGGGGATGCAGTGAACGCAACGAAATTCGTTTTATTAATTTATATGTTAATTTACCTGTAAACCTCCGTAATCCATAGTTTACTACCCCCCACCCTGCCCCTCCCCCTCCCCACGTCACCGCCCTGCAGTTACACCTACTACGGACCGCGGCTGCTGTTTATCCACTATCTGAAATATTGACTGTAGCCTAGATGAAGCTCATGTGCAGTGCTTAGCAAGTGGCCATTCACATTCCTGACTGGCCTCCTAATCTTTGCTTGTCACACCAAATCTTCACTGGGGCTTAGGAGGTCAGATGATGGACTTGAAAGAGTATCTCCTCCCAAAGAATCCTGTTCGCAAGCTCAAAGGAAGAGTGTGAAGTCAAAGTCAATGTGCAGTGGCAATTAGAGTAGGGTAAATTCATGGCTCCCTTTAATCGTCGTGGCCCAGTTAAATTCCCTGGGACTACAGGAGACCAAAGAAGAAAGAAGTTGGAAAGGCAGAGCAAGGTAGTGTCAATCAAAGAGCCAGGCAAGAACCCCATTGTGCACCCTCTTGGAATTAGGAGGTCAAGCCAGGGAGTGGGTGACCTACTTAGCTCGGTCCTTCAGGAAATTTCTTCACAGAACAAATGTTCATTTTGAATATTACCTACTGTGTAGCTCAAGGTAATGTGATCAATCATGTGTATGGTTACCATAAAGAGTTCATAACATAGAATGTCTGATAAGAAATACATCATTCATAGCCACCTTTCCCTATGTTTCAGACTTTTTAAGTCATCTGACTCAGCAGCCCTCATCCTCCGGGACCTCTTCACAGCATTTGACACAGTCTCCCACCCCATACTTATCAACCTCCTACATGACATTGGAATCCAAGGACACACACTCTGATGGATATGCTCCTTCCCGACTAAAAGGTCCCAGTCAGTCAGCCTAGTACCGAATACCGAATACTTTAGATGCCTGTGACCACATTGGCAGAGTTACACAAGGAGCCTCCCTCAGCCCAAATCCCTTCAATGCATGCATGCTCCCTCTAGCCAGCATCGTCCACTTTCATAATATCAATGTCCTCTCGTTTGCGATGACATACAACTCATTCTCTCCCTAAAGGACAAGACACCCAGTACCTGGTTCAAGTTCAGTGCCCATCTGACTGAAATCACCCACTAGATGAATACTAATTGTCTCATTCTGACAACCAACAAGGTAGAAATTGGGATCTTTGGGAAGACCACATCCCTGAGGGAATTCCAGTTGGTGACAAACAGAGCTAGGACAAACACTTATGCACTTCAAGAACCTTGGGATCAATGTCAACAGCAATGTGGACATGCAGTCACTGCCTCATGCTTCCATACCCTTAAGATGCTGATGAAGATTTTCAAACAACTCCCGGAAAACCTTCACGCACGCCCTGGTCACAAGCAATCTTGACTATGGAAACAGCTTCTATACTGGCATCAACAAAAAACTCAAGGAGATTGTGTACGAAGTGCTGAAACCTTTCAAACACTCACCCCCAGTCACAGATCTGGGTTGAATCCATCATAATTCTTTAGCTTACTTTGCTACCCCAGTTCAGACAAATCTATATGCAAATCAGTCTTGACCCTGTGACTCATGGGAACAGTCCAGCCCAAACTGCCAAGCCATGTCTTCCCTGCACCGGAAACAAGCATCCTGGGACCGGTTTTGGGCATAACAGCCCTCATCAGCCAGACTAGCTTGAATCCAGTGGCAACGTGAGCAAGGGACCACCGTCTGGGCATACCCTGCCAACTTAGGGCGAACAAAGCAAACACTTGGAGATGATGGACGGAGTGCTGAAACTTTTCAAACACTCACCCCCAGTCACAGATCTAGATTGAATCTATCATAATTCCTTAGCTCCCTTCGTCACCCCAGTTCAGACACAGCTATATGCAAAACAGTCTTACCCCTGTGCCTCATGGGAACAGTCTAGCCCGAACTGCCAAGCCATGTTTTCCCTGGACTGGAAACAAGCATCCTGGGACCAGTTTCAGGCTAACAACGCTCATCGCCCAAACTTGCTTGAATCCAGTGGCAAAGTGAGAAAAGGACCAATTGTTTTTTTTTTGCATTGGTCACCCCGAGTGGAACGGGTATGCCCAGACGTGGGTACCGTGCTCTCCATGCCACTGGAGTCAAGCTATCCTGGCTGTTGAGGGCTGAAAGACCGAAACCAGTCCTAGGATGCTGGTTTCCCATCCAGGGAGAACCTGATCTGGCTATTAAGGCTGGACTGTTCCCATTGGGCGCAGGGTCAAGACTGATTTGCATATGGCTGGGTCCAAACTGGAATGGCATGGTGACCAAAAAACGATGGATTCAGGCCCAGATCTCTGTACTGGGGTGAATGTATGACATTGTTCTGCATTCTGTCCATCAATTGTTCTTTTTGCATTTGTCACCCCGAGTGGGACGGGTATGCCCAGACGTGGGTCCCGTGCTCTCCATGCCACTGGAGTCAAGCTGTCCTGGCTGATGAGGGCTGAAAGCCCAAAACCGGTCCTAGGATGCTTGTTTCCAGTCCAGGAAGGACCTGGCCTGGCAGTTTGGGCTGGACTGTTCCCATTGGGCGCAGGGTCAAGACTGATTTGCAAATGGCTGGGTCCAAACTGGAATGCCATGGTGTGCAAAAAAACGATGGATTTAGGCCCAGATCTCTGTCCTGGGGTGAATGTATGACATTGTTCTGCATTCTGTCCATCAATTGTTCTTTTTGCATTTGTCACCCCGAGTGGGACGGGTATGCTCAGAAGTGGGTCCCATGCTCTCCATGCCACTGGAATCAAGCTATCCTGGCTGATGAGGACTGAAAGCCCGAAACAGGTCCTAGGATACTTGTTTCCAGCCTAGGGAGGATCAGGCCTGGCAGATCGGGCTGGACTGTTCCCATTGGGCTCAAGGCCAAGACTGATTTGCATATGGCTGGGTCCAAACTGGAATGGCATGGTGAGCAAAAAACGATGGATTTAGGTCCAGATCTCTGTACTAGGGTGAATGTATGACATTGTTCTGCATTCTGTCCATCAATTGTTCTTTTGGCATTTATCAACAAAAAACTCACCAGAAGGTTGCAGCCCATTCAGAACTTGGAAGCCAGAATCACTCTCAACCTCCCATGCTGCACTCACATCAAATCACACCTGAAGGAGCTCCACTAGTCGCCCATTCACAAACTGGCACAATTCAAACTCCTCTCACACACTTTCAAAGCACTATATAATACTGGCCAAGAATACCATAAACCATCGCATATGCTTTAAGCAACATTCCAGACACCTTTGCTACTCCGGACTCGTTCTTGAACAAATTCCAAGAATATGGAAAACCAGATCTGGAGTTCGAGCCTTCTCCTACATCACTCCTAAAGCATGGAGCAACCTGCCTCCTCTCCACTACTGGCAATTCATCAAGAAGCTGAAAGTCCTGGCTTTTCGAGTAGTCCCACTAGGCCTTAGAAGAGCTTCGACTAAAACCTGCTCAGCATCAGGATACCCTCCCTTTGATAGTGCGTTCTACAAATCTGCGTAACATAACATAGCATAGATCTAAATATGGTGCTATATGCACAGTGAAAAATAGTGCGTATGACGCAGTACTCAAAATATAAACAAGATTGAAAACAAACATGGTGCAAGTCCCAAGGTTGATCACGGTTGATTAATTATTACACAAACATCTTTAAGAGACTGTATCAAGTTGTATATATTTACTCCACATTAAGCAAATCATGTAACAAACAAAGGAGGGGTGTGTTAAAAGACTGCATTAGCTATTTGTCTAAAGCACCACTATATGTGTAAATTCCAAGGCACCAAATTAGTATCACGTCAAAGATTTCTTAGAATTCAGAGTAAAACAAAGAGCACGCAAGGTTCTGACTCAAAGACAAATCCACAGTATTTAGAAGTCAGAAAGGTAACTGATACTCAGGAGTCAATCCAAGAGTCCTTCCACCAATGTATATGTCCGTTCATCACTGAGCCGTTTTCTGAATCTATGGATATGACAAAATCAATATTTCATATACATTTGCACTTGGGAGCTTTTTTACCCATATAGACATTGCATTTGTCTCTAGGTCCAGCAAGTGTGCAGTTGTTACTTTGGTGCAGCTGCAACCTACAGTGTGAATGAATGAATGAATATAGGTTTTATAAAGCGTGAACTTAGCCCAGAGGCATCAAGGCGCTTCGGAGAGAGATCAGGGTCAGAGATGTCCATAGGTAACAGGGCTTATAGATTCGAGCAGGTGAAGATCCAGGTCTTCAGGGCCTTACGGAACGAGGAATGGGTTTCCAGAGTCGAAATTGAGGGAGGAAGGGAATTCCACAGATTAGCTCCAGCCAGCAAAAAGGCCCACCCCCCCCTCCCATCTGGATTTCCTAATCCTGGGCACTGTTACCAGATTCTTGCTAGCAGATATTAGCTGCTTGCCGGGGACACATCTCCGAAACAGTTTTTTAATGCCTTCTGACCCCATATTGGAAAAGGTCTTGTGCACCGGGCACAGGGCCTTAAACACAATTCTTCAGCCCATAGGGAGCCAGTGGAGGCTACTGATGGTAGCTGATACAGAGTGGAATTTAGGAAGACCTATCACCAACCTGGCGGCGGCATTCTGCACAAGTTGAAGTCGATGTAGGAGCCCCTTATTTAACCCTAAATAAAGGGCATTGCAGTTGTCTAATATAGACAGCACAAGGGCCACCACTGCCTGTTTCCACGAGGGGAGGGAGAGAAATTGGAAGATCATCTTGAGAATCCTTATCATCCCAAAGCAGGTGGAAACTGCTCTAATTACTTGGGCGCCCAGGGAAAGGGAGGTATCCACTATGATGCCTAGATTTTTGGCACTAGAGTCAGGGCAAGGGCAGGATCCAAGCGTGTCAGGCCACCAAGCCTCCGACCAGATATCCTTTTGTCTCCGAAAATTAGGATCTCAGTTTTATCCCCATATGAGTCTTAGATAGTTCTCAACCATCCATGAAGCCACCGCCAGCATGCAGATTAAGGGCAGGGCCCTCAATCCCTATTTCCCAAATACACAACTTGTCTATCAGTAATAATAGAGGATTCAATCTATTTGAAAATATCATTAGGCATTCACAATCAATGCACATAATGCAAAATGCCACCAATAAAACCAATTGAAGATTACATTTGTTTTAATAATTTATCGGTAAGAATTGTGATGTGCAATTGTTCTTAGCACATACCGATAAAACATGTTTATGTGTGAGTATGTAAGAATTCCAATGCATATTTACGAAAAGGGTACCGGTCAAAGCAAAGGAGTCTATACCACACTGTTGGTCATCTACATGACATGCCTTAGAAATTGTATTTCCCACTCTTATCCAGTCCTAGATGACAATCCCCCATGGGTCACATCCTCTGTAAGGACAGATTCACAAATCTACGGTCTTGTGTACATTTAGCAAATGCAATCATTCTTTTTACAAGTGCAACACCAATTGACATTCATTTTACTCTCTTAAACGGATTTAGCGCCTGATTTATGGTTTGGCAGAGAGATCACTCTGTGAAACATGGCCCTTTTCCAGTTTGCCGCATTTAGAGTGCCATTGACTAGAATGCACTTGTAATAAGGCTGACGGGAAATCTGTATCATTTTTCTATGATTGAATCTACTTCTAATGACAGGAAGTACGAGTTCCAGGATGTAAGTGCTTTGAGAGTGTGTACACATTCAGCTTATTTGTTTACCCTGAGAATGATCATCGATTTCCTTTCAAGGGCAGGTGTAAACCCCTGTCCTGGTGGGACTCTGCAGGTAGGAGACTTGTGGCACAGCGGGTGGGAGAGATGAGTGTGGGGCTCACGGTTCGATCCTCAGCGCTTGAGGCAGATCAGCTCAGGACCATGTGACTCTGGGCAATAACTCACTTAATCTCCCCAACGGCCCTCAGCGCCTTGAGACCCTTACAGGTGATTAGTTTGTGCTTTTTCAAATAGCAGGTTAGAGGAACACTCATTGATGGGGTCTAGGGAAAGGATTTAGGTCCCAACACTTATTAAGTCCTGGGCCCAGCTACCATCACTCGAAAAAGTGACACCCAAATAGCAAAAATTATTTTCTTGCTGCACTTTCACACCTTCTATAAAAAAAGCATGATTCTTGCTAGTCTTGGCCCCGCAAATCATGGTGTGGGTTTTGCTTTTGTTTATCAGCAACTTCCTCTCCCCTATAAATTCAGAAAACCGGTCCATCAGGCGCTGCAAACCAATAGGTGTCCGAGATAGGAGCACAGCATCATCCGCGTAAAGCAGAACTGGCACACTAATCCCGGCAACCTGAGGTGCATCAGCCTTAACTGTTTTCAGGACGGTTTCCACCCCATTAATAAATAAAGTGACTGTCACTCAGTGCCTCAGGGAAGGGACTGCCATGAGTGATCATCACTTGATGCCTCAGGGACTACCATGAATGACCATCACTTGATGTCTCAGGTGAGGAACTGCCATGAGTGACCATCACTTGATGCCTCAGGTGAGGGACTGCCATGAATGACCATCACTTGATGTCTCAAGTGAGGGACTGCCATGAGTGCCCATCACTTGATGCCTCAGGCGAGGGACTTCCATGAATGACCATCACTTGATGTCTCAGGTGAGGGACCGCCATGAATGACCATCACTTGATGTCTCAGGGAATGCCATAGGTGACCATTACTTGGTGCCTCGGGGGAGAGACTGCCATGAGTGACCATCACATGAATGACCATCACTTGATGCTTGAAGTGAGGGACTACCATGAGTGACCAGCACATGAGTAACCATCACTTGATGGATCAGGTGAGAGACTGCCATGTGTGAACAACACTGGAAGGCTCGGCTATGGGACTGCCATGAGTGACCATCTCTTGATGCCTTAGGCAAGGGACTGCCATGTATGACCATCACTGAATATATAGGTGAGGGACTGTATGTGCATGACCAGCCCTGGATGGTTCGGGTGAGGGACTCTATGTGCGTGAACATCAGTGGATGGTTCGGTCTAGGGACTGTATGTGCGTGAACAGCACTGTATGGTTTGGGCTAGGGACTGTATGTGCGTGACCATCAGTGGACAGTTCGGGCGAGGGACTGTGTGCGTGACCATCAGTAGATGGTTCGGGCAAGGGACTATATGTGCGTGTCCATCAGTAGCTGGTTCGGACAAGGGACTGTATGTGTGTGACCATCAGTGGATGGTTCGGGCGAGGGACTGTATGTGCGTGACCAGTGGATGGTTCGGGCTAGGGACTTATTTGCCTGACCAGCACTAGAGGGCTGAATTGAGGGCACTTTCATAAACGTAAACCATTGGTTTCATGTACTGGTTTCATGCCACCCTCGTCCAGGTCATTGGTACACAGCTCAGCGAGGTGAGCCAGTTGGTTTCTGTGGCTAACTTACTGCCCGGCTGGCAGGTGGCCACCCAGCAGCGAGGACCCCCGCAGAGTTGATAATGCTCCTAGAGTAAGTGGGTGGAGTCAGTGAAGGAAGTGAGTGGAGCCAGGGAAAGTGGATGTGGCCTCTTACAAACATTTGAGCACGTGGACTTCATATTTTACAAATTAGGCACTGAATGGCTGGGCTTACTTATATAGTATTGCGTGACCTCCTCTGATGTGTCTGTAAAACTTACCTAGTGTCCTGAATTTTGACTTCCTGTCCTGAATTTGTGTCCTGAATTTTGACCCTTTGTCCTGAATTTTTACACTCACCGTCCTGAATTTGCACCAATGCCAGTTGGTCACCCTAGCCACTGGTGCGTCACTTTTTCCCATGTCAAAAGTGGCGCTCCGGAGGCGCAAGGGGCTTGTAAATAAGCCCCTAGGTTTTTGACGGCGGAGACGGGGGCATTATTCATCGATACTGCTGTGCATCGCTGTATACGTGTTGTTGGTCCAAGAAAAGGTTTCACAATCTCGCCAAAACGTATTTTATACTCAAAAATATAAGGCGCTGAGCTCTTTAAACTAATGAAGGCTGACAACCTCGTTGTTTAAGCTAAGCTTATGCTTTTCATCTACATGTTCTGAATCCAGATCATCGGGATAACGCGCTCTGGGCAAGCCTTCGGTGACTTTAAACCACATCCGATACACAGGAGATAAAAGGATTTACTTTCAAGTCAGGCAAAATTGAAAGACAAGCGTGAAATTATTATGAGATGTGCGGTTCATGAAAATGCCGAGGAGGGATAATTATGCATACTACAGCAACAAGCCTTCCAAGATAGTAGGCCGCTTTCAAGTAGCTATTTATTTCTACACCTAATCCCTTTTTAGCCGTACATGGTTTATTGCTTTATTGATTGTGGAACAAACTGCGTAATCAATTTAGCTTTAAAAATTCTTTTAGAATGAAAGGACAGCAATTAGACAAAGTACGGGTAGAGAAAGGCAGGCCATTTCATTAATTAATGTAGTCACTTTTTCTAGTGTTCCTTTGGGAAAAGGGACCAGCAATCCATTGTATTTACTTATAACAGATGCACCCCACTCAAGCTTTGCATAATCTCTGCCCCATCCACCAACTCCTCTCAATAAGCAAGGCAATAAATGGTCTTTCCGTGCATGCCTTTATTATTCTAACTAGTTAAAACTCATGGTGAAACTGGCAAATTTACCATTCTGGCCTTCAGTAGCATATATTTCAGGGCAGATTTATCAACACTTTGCCATGCAGAGTGACTCTAAGCTGTGCAATGTTTTCATAGAGAATTAACTTTTGCACTGAAAAAGTGTCCTTTTTTCTGTTCAAATAGTGCTGTGTGCTGCTTTGCCCTACTTTGTGACGAGGGGCCTAACAAGAGTGGCAATTGGACGTTCCAGGTCAAGCATCCATATTTTTTTTACTCAAAGCCCTATCTACTAAAATTGTCAGACTATGCTTTCCATCAAAAAATAACACCTCCTGCAGGTTCAAAATTGGAGAAATATATTTACTTCTCCAAATACTTCACGTTATATGGTTGCTGCAATGTAGGGTACACCTCCAATGTGTGAAATGTTTTAAACATTGTTTTGGAATAGAATGTTATACTCGAAGGGTATACTTCCATGCAAGAATGCTAATGCATTGTGTATGATCTCAATGAAAGGACTGAATCCATGATTTGACAGGTGTACCAATGTCCACATCCTGTAGCCTATCCAAAGCATATCAATGTCAAGATGTTCGAGGGCAATAGACTCTGGGCCTCAGCCAGGTACAATGCCCACATAGAGAGCATCAAAGACAGATTTCTGTCAAGGAGAAGTTGCATTTGAGCTTTCTCTTATCCCGCTAGAGGTTTGGAGGGGACAGAAGGTGCGAGATGAATCTGGAGTTACCAGCCTTCAGATGCTCTAGCCAGGGTTTCTTCAGTAGCGACATCACTACTGCTCTTCTTAACTCAGAGGTAAAATATCGGTTGATACAATTTGTGTTATAATTCCTATACGTTAAAAGACAGGTTTCTGAATCTGAATATTCGAAACCCATAACTAAACTGATGAAGAAGCATCATTGGAGAGATAGCACTCTATTTTAGAATGAGAATTTGGAGAGACATCTAATACTACCATAAATAAGTAGTGGTATCTTCAAATTAAATAAAGTAATTAGCAATTAAGGTAAAAATCTTCGAGGACACAATTAGAGTCCACTACTGTGTTGGAATATGTCCTTCCCTGAAAGGTTACCCCAACATATTTGCCTTCCTTCTTCTCTTTTCCTGACCTAGTTTTTGTTGGTTTTAGGACTCTGAGCACTTTACCACTGCTAAGCAGTGCTAAAGGGCATGTGCTCTCCTTTAAATCATGGTAACATTGGATTATATCCAATTGGCATATTTCATTTACTTAGAAGTTCCTCGTAAAGTGAACTACATGTGCCCAGGGCCTGTTAGCTAAATGCTACTAGTGGGCCTGCAGCACTAATTGTGCCACCCACTTAAATATCTCCTTAACTATTGCTCAGGCCTGCCACTGCAGAGCCTGTGTGTGCAGTTTTAAACTGCCATGTCGACCTAACAAGTTAAACCTCTTGCCCGGTCTAAACCTGGCAGGGTACAGTGTATTTAAAAAGTAGTCCTAAGTCATAAAAAAACCCTTTGGGTCAATCCACACTTCACATACCACACTTACACATGGAACCTCAAATCACCAGTATGATGATGATGGACAAAGAGAGAATGTGATCAAAAAAATATATATAGACCTCAATAAAAATTACAAATGTATTCAATAACAGCTATACAGATATCTATGGAAAGCAATGTTGTTACATATATATTAAAAATATATAGTCCCTATCTGAACTACATATGACATAAAGCAGTTAAAAGACTTTACAATAGCAAAGACCTTGTCATACTATTACAAATTGGGAAAAACAAGTTGGAAAAATAATTCCAAATCACAGAAAAGTAGTACCAAATCAGCAACAAATCAATTGTAATCATCTCAAGCTTTATTTCATGTAACATATGAAATACAATTGTCCACATAGATTTAGAGTAGACTTTTCTCCTCAGTGCATCAATGCGTTTCGGTGGGCACTAGTTTATGGCCATCACCTTCTTCAGGAAAAACACACATAAATCCCAATATCAATATAAAAATCTTGACGAATGTATCAATTGGGGGGAAATAGCCTCCAAATACAAACGGCCAAATAATACAGGTGCCAATAGTTCCAAATACCTCCAACAAGTCAGGTAGGGATCAAACTCCCTGTATTGATGAGTGCGGCGTCCTTCTCATCAATACAATAGGTCCCAGATATCTCTAACCGGCACTGTTTTGCAGCCTTGTCACTCGGATGATATCGAGATATCAGAATCTGCAATACTTGTTCAATCGGTCTATAATGCCACGCCCACTAACTCGAATCACTCGCACAATAAAAACAGGCCTGAAGCAGGATCTGTATTTGGCCGCGAGCTCCATACGGATTCACGGAGGCGTATACCCCTGAGGAGAAAAGTCTACTCTAAATCTATGTGGCCAATTGTATTTCATATGTTACATGAAATAATGCTTGAGATGATTACAATTGATTTGTTGCTGATTTGGTAGTACTTTTCTGTGATTTGGAATTATTTTTCCTACTTGTTTTTCCCAATTTTTAATAGTATGACAAGGTCTTTGGTATTGTAAAGTCTTTTTAACTGTTTTATGTCATATGTAGTTCAGATAGGGACTATATATTTCTAATATATATGTAACAACATTGTTTTCCATAGATATCTGTATATCTGTTATTGAATAAATTTGTAATTTGTATTGAGGTCTACATATACTGTTTTGATCACATTCTCTCTTTGTCCATTGTCATCATACTGGTGATTTGAGGTTCCATGTGTAAGTGTGGTATGTGAAGTGTGGATTGACCCAAAGGTTTTTTGTATGACTTAGGTCTTTTCTGGTACCCTTCTCCTTTGGCTGTTGGGTCCCTCTCTCTTTTCTTAGAGATATTTAAAAAGGACATGTATTTTTAGTTTTTACATGTCCTGGTAGTGAAAAGCTCTTACATTCATTTTTCGCTACTGCAAGGCCTATCTCTCCCACAGGATACCATTGGGATTACCTTATTACATTTTATAAGTGTAATTTCCAATGGGGAAAAAAGAAAACCTCCAAGTTTGGTGTCTCTGGAATCACAATGTAAACTCACAACTTATGGTGAAGTCAGATTTTAAATTGCAATTCTGAAAATGCCACTTTTAAAAAGTTGGTATTTGTTTACTTTAGCCATTTGGTGCCTGCTGCCTGACTCTGATCACATGTCTGTGGTGGGTGACAGCTGAGCTTTGTGTATTCCCTCCATGCAGCCACACAATGGGAACTTAGGTGTGACTTGATGGGTCTTGCTGGGAGGATTGGAGGGAGAAGTTGGGCACAACTTCCCACTTATATATGAATAGGCTGTGTCTTGTCCAAACACACAGGGCTGCATACCCCCATACCATGAGTCTGGAGCCAGGCAGGAAGGACAGGGACTCTGTGTACTTCAAAGACATCCTTTAAAGTCACCCCCACTTCAAAGGCACAACTGGGTATAAGTACTGGACCTCTAACACTACTAACTCAGTACACTTCTGGACCTCAAACCACTCTACCTATAAGAGCTGCTGTGCTTAAGGACTGCCACTCTGCTGGACTGCTGTTCTGCAAGACAGTTGCCTTGCTGTGTTACCCTGCTGTCTGCCGCTCTTTCTACTGGGTAAAGATTCTACCCCATCACCTAATCCGGAGTGACTCCAAGGGCTAGCTGACTAACCTCCTGATTTGAAGACTAAAGGACATAAAAGTCGTCCACCCTTCTCCTGGGCCATTGGATGGGGACCCAGGTGCTTGTTCCAGCAAAACCATTGCCATCCTCTGCAGCAAGAGCAGAATTGATGCATCGCTGCCTTTGCTGGAACAGGACCGTTGCATAGCACTTGGAACCAGCGCATCGCCATCAGAACCGCCTCATCGGAACCACTGCATTGCCACCCCTGCAGAGAGACAATCAACGCATCCCCTTGACTGTGTGGAAAAATCCGACGCATCGGCTTCAGAACCATTGCATCTCGGAACCATCTCTTTCTCTGTAGAACAGGTGCATCACCATTGTTGCGTGGAGAGAATCAATGCATCATCTCGACTGTGGGATCGACACCAACTCATCGCTTGGCTGCACCCCGCAGTCTCGCTATTGTGACAAGGATTAAGGTACTTTTGTTCAACGGACCTTGCAGGGTCTTTGTATCCGGCCCGTTCTTCATCGCGGTCGGCCTGATCGTTTGACTTTGTCCCAGTCAGGTGCTTTTTTCTAAGCTCTATTTTCACATTTATCCTTCAAAAATTCATATCTCGACTTCTACTTATTGGATTTTTGTCATTTTTGGCTTGTTTATTTATTCAATTAAGAGCTACTTTTTAACTTGGTGTGGAATCGCTTTGTGTTGTATTTTCATTGTTTTATTGTTTGATGTGTTGCATAAACACTTTACACATTGCTTTCTAAATTAAGCCTGACTGCTCTGTTCCAAGCCACCAGAGGGTGAGCACAGGTTAATTTAGGGTGTGTGTGTGACTTACACTGACTAGGATTGTAGTTCCTGCTTGGACAGTGACATATGAGAGAATACAGATGTAAAGATTTTCCAATGTAGCAGAAATATTTTTGCATACTGAGTCTCGCATCAGTGACCAATTGTTATTTATATTGGGAATGCATCTTGGAGTATATCTCATTGATCTACATGATGGAATGGCTTTTGTCCTGGGCATCTCCCTGTACAAACAAATGTGCTGCTATGACAAAACATTCGTGAAGCTGTTAGCAGAAATATAGTTGTCTTTATCCAGATAAAGTAATCTAGATTTGAATGGCTCAGATTATCGTTCAGTGCACAAAAAGTACAGGAGAGACCGGTTGCAAAAGTGTTCAATATGTGTTCTGTAGGACAAGCAGTCCTGGTTAAAGCTGTTCTGGTTATTTAATCGAAACTAACTCATGTCTGGCATCAAATAGCTAGAATGGTCGTTTTGAGGGACTGGTTTTTATTCTTGTTTTCCATTGCAGTGTGAAAGAACACATGCCCCCTCTCTCGTATTCCCCTTATCTTTCTCGTCGCTTTCTTGACTCGTCCACCTTCTCCTCCTGTTACTCCACCTCCACTTTCTATTTTTGCAATCTATTTTCAAAACAGTGCCACGCATGCCTTACTCCTCTCTGCTGCTTTTCTTATGTTCCTCTCAGCGCCTCTCTCTCTCTGCTTCTGAAAAACGAATGTTTTTACTTTTTTTCCACTGCCATTCATTTTTCCCTCTTCATCTATTTCTCTATCCCATCCCCTTTTCGATTTACCGCCTACATTGTTCCCTTTCTATCTTATTCTCCATCTCCTTGTGTCAAAATAGCCACAAAGAATGCACCACCTTTTGTCGTGGTTTCATTTGCCACACTCCATCTTCCAGCCCTACATAAAGTCAGCCTTTCAATCCTGGCATCAAAGAAAGTTCATTTCTCTTATTTTGAGCTTTTTTTCATTTTAGATCCGGACTCAATATCAGGTCTGGTGTATTTTGTGACAAACTTAATTCAATTTTCAGTGATCTTCGGTTTTTCTTTTCCTTCGCTGGAGATTCACCAGCCTGGTTTAATCAGACTGAGTTTATCCAATTAGCTAATAAAGGCAAACCCACCAAAACCGTTGTAACAGCGATCATGGAGGTCTTCCTAAAAGCATTGGGTGCGAGAGTGCATCCCTCTGGAACATTTAATAGACCCATGCACTATTTATATTTAAATGTCGGTAGAAAATATGACAACAATGAACCTTAGACGTGCTTTGGTTATATCTTCTGACATCATAAACAGAAAAAGAGATAATTGATCAGAAGAAGCAGCTAGGAACTAATTTGTGCTTCTATCGTATTGTAGTCACCATCAAAAGCTGTGCAAGAAATCTCTTAAACCTCTGTTTCTTATGTTAGTCGTTTGGTCCATTGCTTTTTGTGTTACATCAACGTCTGCTGCAAGGGTCAAGAGTTAAAAGGAAAAAAAGCTACCCTCTAATAATAGCAGACCCTTTTCTAATATAGTTTAGGAATGCGTTGTACTGTAGCTTTTTGATAGTTGAATTAGTTTCATTTTTTCTCTAAATCTCTCTTCTTTAATGATGTTAATGATGTCATGGATAATTCAAAATATCCGTAACTAGTCTCTTTTTGACTTTGAGTGGTGAGCTCACCGAACTGAACTGCCTCGTCATCTCTCATATCTCAATGTACAGAGCAGTCGCCTCAGAGATTGACGGGCATGCCGCCCAGTGAAATATTAGACACCTTCATTTACTCTGGGGAGGCAGAGAACAGGACGGTCGCAAAGATACAAAGTCAATCATCGCCTTAATCAGTCACATTAGCAGTTGACATCACATGCTCGGATTCGCTCTTGGTTACATCAATCAGGCAGTTCACACAGTCAATCTAAGACCTCCTCCTGCAAGCTGCTGCCTCGCATCCAGGCTCAAGAGTAAGATGAATGTCCCTGTAGCCTTCATCGATATCAAAACTTCTAATTTCATTTCCAAACTTTTCACTGAAAAGCTTTCTTCTAGAGCTTTCAAGCCCACTAAAGACGCCTTTTGAAGAGAGCTTCAAAGCTCCGTTTAAAAGCTTTGGAGCTATGCCATAATAAGCACTCTTAAAACATCCTTCATCTCTGCCCCAGTGCCTCATTTGATGAGTAACGGAATATGACAATAGTTATTCTGTTAATCTGTTAAAAGATGGTAACTATTGTCACATTACATCACTCCCTGCAGTGTCTGTCTCGAAGAGGAAATGTTAGTGAGAAGTAACAGTCCTTTGCCTTTGATACAGTACAATCTCTGCTGCCTTTTGGCAAATGTTACACTATATATACGTCACATACATACATAGGCACAAATACTGAGGCCTTCACTCATATCTAGTTCAAATTTCACTCAAGGTGACAGACGGAAAACATCTTGACTGCTGCCCTGGATGACCTCAGAAGTATACAGAATGCAGGTGAAGCTGAATTTGGCACTTTTGGACCTCCCTGTGCATTTAAACTAGTCATCCGTAATATCCCAATCAAATAGGTGTTAAACGGTAGCGGCAGTTTCAGTCGATAACCTTTCAAGTATTGCCCGGCGGTAATCGCCTCTTATACCATTCGATAATTTACCAATGAAAGAGGCAGGCGCCGGAGACTGGAAGGCAGGAAATAAAGTTTTATTCCGTCGGAGCAGAACACATCAGATCAGACAGCAAGGTATCGTCACGAGGTGCTCTAACTGCATCTCTGAGACCTGGTCTCTTATACACACGTTTATGACTTTATTGCAGGGTTATCATACATGGCACATTCTTGAGATCACTTTGATGTAAGAAAGAACATCCTCAGAATCCCCACTTCGAGCTCGTTCCCACACATATCTACAGTGGAAGTCCCCACCCCACCCACAATAGGAGATGGCTATCACACAGCTGGACATTCCGCCACTTCCCGGGGGTGTGTGCGACCGGTCGGGTCTCAGGGGGTGGGGGGCCTTGATCTACTGTAATCCCTTTGATGTGGGGTATTTCCCTTACAGTAGGTGCAATAAACTGCATCCGCAGGGCTAGGTGATGGCCTGGGATCGGTTCGGACAATGGGGCGCAGAGGAAGGGGGTTATCAAAGAGATGCATGACCATGTATGGGATGTCGGTCAGGCGTGGGATGTGGTTCCATGGCAGGGTCGCGCAGAAGGAGAGGGTTTATGGCCTGTGTATGAGAGAGCAGGGGTGGCCGGCGCGCGGGGGAATGTTTGCAGCGCCAGGGGGACGTGCTGGCGATCGGCAATGAGCAGGGAGAGACCAGGGTGCCTAAAATGGCTGCCGTGCGCTTTCCTGTGTGTCGCGCTGGGGAGAGACAAGATGGCGCAGATAATGTTCAGTTCGCAAGCTAAATTTCCACAGTCCTCCCTTTTAACATATCTCGCCAGCTTGTTTAGTTCGGATCTATCCCCATAATACTATGAACTTCCACCTCATACAAAGCTTTCATTCGCTCCGCTTCAAAGTTCAAAGTCTTAGGCAGATGCAGTTCATAAAAAGCGAACATAAAGGTGGCAGACACTGAATCCCCAAGCAACATCCACATAGTATCACAATCGGTATTAGGATAAATGGAAATAGCCTCCATCCCCAACTTTTAATAGTGTCCCAAAACCAATTCCCAAGTGACCATCCCTCTTGCTCCTGATGAACCTCTGCGGAAAGTCTGTGGAGGTGTTCAATTGCTTTGTAGACTGAGGGTGAGTTATCTGGTATGTAGGTACAACAGCTGGACCCAATGATGCGGCATGCTCCTCCACGATCAGCCAGAACCACATCTAGAACGAGGCGGTTCTGAAGAGCCACCAGGCGGACGGCCTGAAGCTCTGCAGTGTTGTTGGCGAGGATGCCAGCCGTAATGTTCATCGCCGTCTCGACTGCCTGAGTTAAGTGGCGGATGGCACGGCTGTTTGCCATTGGACCCCAGAGTGGAACAAGTCCCTTTACTGCATCCAGGATCTGTGCTCCGGTGGAGTCGGCTTGTACAAGGTCTTTGCCACGTTTCTGTCGGTGATGGTTTGCTGGTGCCACATATGTCGGAGGAAAGACAAAAGCGATGTAGCAGGTGCCTCCCCAACCTTTCGGAAGCCAGGTGTAGGCCTTAGTACCGCAGACGAAGTACATATTCGGGGAGGCAACAAAGGAGGGTGGATCAACTGAGTCCAATGTTCGGGTGATGAGGCAGGAGCTGTGGCCCACCAGCTGCGCCCCCAGGCCTTCGAGGCACACAAATCCAGTGATGTTGATGACGGATAGGGCCACTGTTAGGGTGGCGGCCGTTCGTTTCCGGAGGTAAGAGAAGGTGGGTCTGGCTGGGTTGTTGAACACTTGCATTTCAACTCGTTCTTTGGCAGGGATGTCCATGTGAAAGGAAGTGTTTGATCTCAGAGGGCAGAAGGGGGCAGAAGTTTTTCCAGTTTTGTTCAGCCAGAACCCATGGTAGAAGTGTGACACAGTTTTGCCGGAAGTGGCATTGTTCTTGTAGCTTTCCTGCAGGAGGATTAGCCAGGCGAGGCAGGAACCATGGACAGAAAAAGGTGACGGGATGAAAGGGATAGAGTGTCCAGTGGCATGTGGTAGCAATCCACAGATCCAGCAATTAGTGGCGTTGGCGGCAAGATTGTGTTGGTGGAGCAACTGCACAAAAGAGTTATTCCAGAAATCCTTACGCCTTTCTCGGAGTTGGGGTGAAAGTGAGATCAGATGGTGTTCTTTCATGGTGGTAGGTTGAACGGTGGTCAGCAATGTCTTATGAGCGGGTGTGCTCTCCTCCATGATCCAGAAAGTGACCATGAGGAGAAGGCAAAAGAGAAGGGTAATGAAAAGTGCAATAGTCTTTGAGCTGTGCGTTCTGTCAGTCTTTGGGTTTTTGTAGTGGATCTTCGGACGTCCGGTTGCTTCCATCATCTTCATGTCGGGCGCTTCCATCACCTTCAAGGGACTCGGTAGCGGGCAGAACCACAGACTTTGTTTAGTTTCTCTCCTGGTGGCCTTTGAGGTGAGTAGGCTACCGCTCTGAGATTTCCACTTAGTTTGTGGTCTGCTTAGCCGAAGTTCCCTCCTTTCGCCGTAAGTTATACCCTTCCTTGGATGGCACGGTGGGATCGGGATATTTCACTAACTCAAGTGTCTCTGTATCAGGGCAGCGGCTCAGGGGTGGTCGGTCTTTGTCCAGAAGTTCTTCTTGGGCGGTGATGTTGTCCGTGGTCGTAAGGGTCGGTGATACCTTCTTACAGTGGTGTGCATGCAGCCAATTGCGTTTCCCCTCCACTCGAAGAGCTGTTCGGGTGGTGATCAGGACTTGCAGGGGGCCCGTCCACCGGGGCTCCAGACTCTTGGTGCGCTGGAAGTTACGCACTAAGACAAAGTCACCGGGTTGGATGTCGTGTCCGGGGCCCCTGGAAACATCGGGAATGGCTTGCAGCACCTGCTGATGGATAACAGACAACGTTTTAGTTAGGTTATACAAATAGTCAGACATGAGGACGTCCGGGACGTCGTGGATGGATGTTGGCTTTGGTGCAGTCCAAAGGTTCATGGGCCGCCCGAAGACGACCTCGTAGGGGGTTAAGTGGTGTTTGGTGGGGGTGGAACGCATTGATAGCAATGCTAGCGGGAGAGCGTCTGGCCATTTCAGTCCTGTGGTGGCCACTATTTTTGCTATCTTAAGCTTCAATGTGGCATTATGTCGCTCAACCAAGCCTGCAGATTGGGGATGGAAGACCGCATGGAATTTCTGTTTTACACCCAGCCCCTTTAAGATGAGTTGGATAACCTCGGCTACAAAGTGGGGGCCGTTATCGCTCCACAAAATTCGACAAAGGCCGTATCGGGGGAAGAATTCTTTCAGTAGTACTTTTGCGGTAGTCATAGCGGTGTTGTCGTGGGTTGGGTAGGCTTCCACCCACTTGCTGAAGGCACACACAACGACAAGTACGTACTTCAAACCTTGGCACCTTTCTAACTGGACGTAGTCCATTTGCAGGACTTCAAAGGGGTGATTGGGAACCCCAAACCCTCCCCGGGGTACAGCAGTTCCTTTCCCAGGGTTGTGTTGGAGGCATACCAGGCATTGTTGGACCAGACGTTTGGCTGAGTCTGAGATTTTGTCGTTGTGCCAGACTTTGGAGATGAGTTCGATCATGGGAGCAGACCCTATGTGTGCGGGGGAGTGTGCCATGGTCAGCATGGGGATCAAGTATGAGTCGGGTAGCAACCATTTGTTCGAGTCTTTAGTTCGCCAGCAACCGTCATCGTCCTTCAATCCCACCCGGGCCCATTCAGTTAATTCGTGTGGTGAGCTGGCTAATTGGATGTCCCTAATCGTTTCCCTAGCATCCTTCCATTTCTCAGTTTGTGACCTGGTCACGTACATACGGGTCGTGGACCTATTCTCGGCTGTGGTTCGGGCAGTAATGTCAGCTAGTGCATTTCCCTGTCCTATAATGTCTGTCACCTTCTTGTGTGCCTGGCATTTGATCACAGCTAACCGTGTGGGGAGGAGGACTGCTTCGGTCAGTGCGGAGACTAGATCCCCATGTAGGATGGGTGTGCCATGGGAAGTCAAGAATCCCCTCTCTTTCCATAAGAGCCCAAAGTGGTGAACTACCCCGAAGGCGTACTGGCTGTCTGTGTAAATGTTTGCGGTTGTCCCTGCTGCCAGGATGCATGCTCGTGTGAGAGCGATTAGTTCCGCCGCCTGTGCGGATCGCTGTGTGATGCGGGCTGTCTCAACAACTGTTCGGGCTGTGGTGACTGCATAGGCAGCTGAGGTGGTGCCATCGGGGAGCTTGATGCATGAGCCATCCACCCATAGTTCTCCGTCAGGGTCCGGGAAGGCAGTATCTCGGAGGTCAACCCTACTCTTGGTCTGTTCGTCAGTGAGGGTCACGCAGTCATGTATAGGGGACGCATTGGGGTCAGTGTCAGGGAGAGGTAGTAGAGTAGCTGGATTCAGAGTGGTGCATCGTTTCAATGTGATGTGGGGTGCAAGCAGGGTCAGTTCGTAACCAGTCAGTCGTGCGCTAGTCAGGTGTTGAGTCTTGGTCTGGTTCAGGAGGGTGTCAACCGCATGGGGTACCAATACAGTGAGGGGGTTCGAGAGCACGATCCCCTCACTTTGCCGGATAGAGACAGCAGCGGCGGCTACTGCTCGAAGGCAGGCGGGCAAAGCTCTGGCTACAGGGTCAAGAGTGGCAGAGAAGTAGGCACAAGGGCGTTGTTTAGGGCCTATGGACTGGGTTAGGACAGACAACGCACATCCCTCCCGTTCGTGGGTGTAGAGGGAGAAAGGTTTAGTGTAGTCTGGGTTTCCTAGGACTGGGGCCGAGCAGAGGGCATCTCGTAGTTCTTTGAAGGAGGATTGGCATTCGGGTGTCCAGGGGAGAGGGAAGGGGGCATCTTTAGCCAACAGGGAAAGCAGGGGTTTTACAATAAGACTGAAGTTTGGCAACCACTGTCGACAGAAGGAGGTGAGGCCTACTAGAGACCGCACTTGCTTCTGAGTTTTGGGAACAGGGGTTTCTAGGATGGTCTGAATTCGGTCAGGGGTAAGATTCCTCCCGTCTTTGGATAGTAGGTGGCCTAGATATGTCACTTGGGGTTGGCAGAATTGCAACTTCTTCCTGGAGACCTTGTGACCGTTTTCCGCGAGGAAGTGGAGGAGGTGAATGGTGGCTGTGACGGCAAGTGGAGTGGTGTCGGCCGCCAAAAGAATGTCATCGACGTACTGTATTAGCACCACTCCATCGGGTAGTTGGACTGCATCTAGTTGTCTCTTGAGGGCTTGGCTATAAATGCTGGGACTCTCAGTGTAGCCTTGGGGTGCCCTACAGAATCTGTACGAACGGGCTTTTAAAGTGAAGCCGAACAGGTAGCGGCTGTCTGGGTGGATGGGGATGGAAAAGAATGCGTTCTTGAGATCAATAACGGTGAAGGTGGTGGCAGTGGATGGAATCAGGGTGAGGATGGCGGTGATGTCTGAGACCACGGGGTACTGAGGTATGACTACTTTGTTAACTTCTCGTAAGTCAACAATAAAGCGGTACGCTTTCTCATCTCCCTCGCCTTGCTTTTTTACAATGGGTAGGATAGGGCTGTTGCAAACATTACTGACTACTTCTTCTACCACTCCTGCATCGACTAGGGACTGGATGATTTCCACCAATGCCTTCTCGCCTTCGGGCGATATCCGATACTGTGGAAGCTTTGGGAGCACTGCGTCCGGTCGGACGGTTATGTGTACTGGGTCGATCACCATGCGCCCTACATATGAGTCGGTTTTAGCCCATAGATGTGAGGGTAACGTGTCGAGTAGGGACAGGTCAGCATCAGTTATAGAGAGCATACGTCGCGTGTGACAAGGTCTGAACAGATCTGGGTTATCGTGCAGGATGACTCGAACTCCGTCTGGGGAGCATCTGATGGTAGCTCGGAAATGTTTTAGCAAGTCAAGTCCCATAATAGCATCAGGGGTGTTGGAGGAGAGCAGAAAGGTCGTGTCAGTGGCGTTATCTTCTAAATCAAAGGAGATCGGTGCTGATAAGGGGTTAGTGGAGGGCGTTCCATCGAAGCCTATTGAGGTTACGTGTGAGCCAGACAAGGGTGCCCTAGGAATCAGTCGTTTAGATAACGCACTACGTGTCGCCCCAGTATCTACCAGGAATGGAGACTTTGTGCCCAAGACCTTAGCAGTGACGTAAGGACCTTGCTGGTCAACACGGAGTTCGACTGGATCCCTCCCTTGCCCCTGGCGGTCCTATGCGAAGTCATGGGTGCTTTCATAGTCGGACTGCTGACACTGGTTTTGTCGGGGGCGATCAAAGGTGTTTGGTCTGCCTGACCTGTCGTTGATGGCATCGTTCGTGTATCCTCGTCCCTGTCCTCTATTTCTGGGGTCATGTGTTGTGTCTCTGGGGTCCCTATTTTTGTTCAATTCCAGAAGGACCGGGCACTGGGATTTCCAGTGTCCGAACCCTCTACAGAACGCACATTGGTTCCCATCTAAGTCTCTCCGTCCGTTGTAGGGTGCAGGTGTATGGTCTCTAGGGGGTAGCTTTCTAGGGGCGATTGGTTGGTAATTCCCTTTTGGGGGTTCCCTTCCTATGGTCACCCCTTGCAACTGTGCTATCATTTCCCTCTCCTTCAGTTCCTTTTTCTTCCTCTCTCATGCCCTATCGTTCTCGTTCTTTTGGTTTTCGTAGTATTGGGCCATCTGGAGGATTGCTGCGGGTTTGGAGGCTGCCCAACTACTCTCGCTGGTCTGTAGCTTCTGGGAGACTTCTTGTGACAGACCCTTCACATAATTCTGGACAAAGAGGTGATGCCCGGTTGCGGTGGTCATGTCCTGGCCACTATAATCGGAAAACACAGTCTCGAACCGAGAGAAGTATTCAGACACATCCTCCTGGGGTTTCTGGCGACAAGCCGTCACTATCGACCAATCTACCTTTCTTTCTGGGATTAGAGTCTTCAACTTCTGTACAATCTTGTCTGGGAGCTCCAATATGGCTTTTGGGGGTTTCTGTCCCGGTTCTCGCTGTTTATCTATGGTATCGAGTTGTACCCAGGTATATCCGAACGGCTCAGCGTGGTCAACTTTCTGGATTTGCTTCCACACATCAGCCGGCAGACATAACCCGAAGAACAAGTCGATATCTGCTAAAGTCATTATTGTTGAGCCTAAGGCTGTACCTAGTTCGGTGTAGAAGGCAGTCGGGTTCTTTCTTAAGTCGGGTAGAGTTTTTCTAAAGGTCAAAATGTCTTGTCGGTCCCATGGCTGGTAGACCCAATTATATACAACCCTTCCCTTCGCATCTTGGTGGTTGATGTCGTCATGTGTTCCCTGACCTCGTGGGGGGACCCAGTAGGGGGCGGCCTCTTTGATGGGCATCATGGTATCAGCCCTTTCTGCCTGGGGCTTAGTCGCTATGGGAGTTTCTGCTTTGGTTGTCTGTCTGTGTTCTTTAAGGTGTCGATAGACCTCGAGTGTACGAGTGAAGAGGTTCGTCACATCGCCTTCTCCTTCTTCCCCAATGTCTACCTTCCTATATAGGGCTGCTAAGCCTTCGGGACCTTTATCGTGGTACCTATCCTCATATGTATTCAGGACGTGATAACAAAGTCGTACGACAAAGTGTCGTCTGCGGTTGTCGGCATACGAGTTATACACGTCTGTTATATACTCCTCACTTTCCTTTCGCTCCACCAGTGTCCCTACTATCTTGTCGATTCCTGCTCGTTCATCCTTTGTTAGTCGATTCATTCTGGTGGAATCTTTCTTTCTCATCTCAGGGTCATCCAACGTTATTGCCGACGCTGTGTTCAGTACAAGAGGCTCGGCCGGCGCGGAGGCCGTGAGGACCGAGGCCCCTGTACTGCTTTCGCTCGTGTTTGGGGGTTGTGGGTGTTGCACTACCGATTGGGAGGGTGCGCATGGAGGGGGCATGTAAATGATCGGGGGACCTAATAGTAATTCATCATTCGTTCGTTGCTTAGAGGACAACTCAGGGTAGAGCATAGATGGGGTCCTAACAGGGTACTGGCCTGATGTTTCGGGCTCCTGTCTTAGTTTAGTTTCCCTTCTCTCCTTTATTTCTTCTTCTAACTTTCTAGCGGCAAGGTGAGCTGCCTTTCGTAATTCCTTTTCTGCTTTTACTTCTTCCCTCTTTTTCCGTTGTGTTGCTTCTTTGCGCCACATGCCGATACTGTCAAGCATAGTAGGCGTCGTCTTATTGCTACGCAGAGCTATTTCTAGCGTTTCTATCTTATGGTCGTCGAAGGATCCCATCAGTGGCCACTGACTCTCGGGGTCCTTCTTGGTATATCTATGCCATAGCTTGCTATAAGCTACGGCGACTAGTCCATATTTAGTGAACATGTCCTTATTAGGGGTGCCCTCCAGTGGAGCCGGATGGTTCACCTCTAATAAGCGGTCCGGGCAGAACCAACTACCAATCAGTGGGGAGAAGATAGGCATGACGGGTTTCAACGGGGACAAAAGTCAGCACTACCTATCTTTTCACTGCTTGCAAAGACTAGACAGAATATCTCTATTCCTCGTTATTTGTAAGCAGAGAATACCTCCAAAAGAACCAATATCGAACAGCTAGTGTTCGGACAATCAATCAATCAATGGGAAGATAAAGATAGACACGACGGGTTACAACGGGGACAAAAGTCTGCGTTACCTACCCTTCACTATTTGCAAAGACTAGACAGAATATTTCTATTCTACGTTATTTGCAAACAGAGAATATCTCAAAGAGCACTATTCTTCAAAACAATCAATGTTCGGACAATCAATCAGTGGGGAGATAAAGATAGGCACGACGGGTTACAACGGGGACAAAAGTCTGCGTTACCTACCCTTCACTATCTGCAAAGGGAGAGAGAGAGAGTATTTCTACTCCTCCCCGTTTGTAGACAGCGAATATCTCAGAGAGAACAATCAATGAGCAATACTAGTATTTCAATCAATCAATCAATTATTTCGCAATTTGTCGTGTTTCACGACCTTACCCGGACCGCATGGACAGTTTCTCGTCTTCCGCCTCCAGCGCCCGATCGTCCTCTACTCTCCGTATTTGCGGCGGCACTCCTGATGGTTCCCAGTCAGGACCGTAGATCACTCGAGAGAGGTCTGCTCGGAACCAGTGAAGTTCGGATGATCGGCTGCCAGACGAGGGTCTATCGGGCAGGAGCTCTCCCGATCGTTGCAGTCATTCACTCTGTCGTCGGGACCTCTCCCACTGGATCCACGTGTCGCTGATGGGCCCCACGCTTGGGACGCCAATTGTTAAACGGTAGCGGCAGTTTCAGTCGATAACCTTTCAAGTATTGCCCGGCGGTAATCGCCTCTTATACCATTCGATAATTTACCAATGAAAGAGGCAGGCGCCGGAGACTGGAAGGCAGGAAACAAAGTTTTATTCCGTCGGAGCAGAACACATCAGATCAGACAGCAAGGTATCGTCACGAGGTGCTCTAACTGCATCTCTGAGACCTGGTCTCTTATACACACGTTTATGACTTTATTGCAGGGTTATCATACATGGCACATTCTTGAGATCACTTTGATGTAAGAAAGAACATCCTCAGAATCCCCAC
This sequence comes from Triturus cristatus, assembly GCF_964204655.1. Lineage (NCBI taxonomy): Eukaryota > Metazoa > Chordata > Amphibia > Caudata > Salamandridae > Triturus > Triturus cristatus. The sequence goes on along the minus strand of NC_140590.1, from coordinate 457,460,017 downwards.
TTCGAGCTCGTTCCCACACATATCTACAGTGGAAGTCCCCACCCCACCCACAGTAGGAGATGGCTATCACACAGCTGGACATTCCGCCACTTCCCGGGGGTGTGTGCGACCGGTTGGGTCTCAGGGGGTGGGGGGCCTTGATCTACTGTAATCCCTTTGATGTGGGGTGTTTCCCTTACAGTAGGTGCAATAAACTGCATCCGCAGGGCTAGGTGATGGCCTGGGATCGGTTCGGACAATGGGGCGCAGAGGAAGGGGGTTATCAAAGAGATGCATGACCATGTATGGGATGTCGGTCAGGCGTGGGATGTGGTTCCATGGCAGGGTCGCGCAGAAGGAGAGGGTTTATGGCCCGTGTATGAGAGAGCGGGGGAATGTTTGCAGCACCAGGGGGACGTGCTGGCGATCGGCAATGAGCAGGGAGAGACCAGGGTGCCTAAAATGGCTGCCGTGCGCTTTCCTGTGTGTCGCGCTGGGGAGAGACAAGATGGCGCAGATAATGTTCAGTTCGCAAGCTAAATTTCCACATAGGTGGCCTAGGTAGGGATAGCAGTGGGGGCTTTTGAAAGGTTTTTCCACTTTTCTGATCATCTTTACTAAAATGCTATCACTTACCCGATCCAGTGGTAGTTTAGATGCTGTTTCCTGCAACATGCCTCACAGCTTGTCTCTATGTCATGTCATGTTATGTTATGTTGTGCTATGTTGTGTTTTGATATGTTGTCTGTATTTGTATAGCACCCTTTCATCATTGAGAGTATCCTGGCCCTTCGCAGGTGTGTAATGTTAGCCCTGGGTGGGGGGTTCTAACTTGAAGAGCTAAGTCTTCAGCTTTTTGTGGGGTTCAAAAAGAGAGGAGAAGGCTCTAATTTGGAGTGCGTGGTCATTCCATGCTTTAAGAGCGATGTAGGCGAAGGCTCAACCTCCGATCTGTTTCTGTGAATGTGTGGGTGTGTTCTAATAAGAGTCCGACTGAGCGGAGATGCCTGAAGGATTTGTGAAATTGTATGCCGCTGTTCAGATATGCTAAGTCTGAGTTGTACAGTGCTTTTTATGTGTGGGTGAATAGTTTGAAATGAGTGCACTTGTTCTCGTGAGCCAGTAGAGCTCCTGCAGGTATGGTACAGCGTGAGGCCGATGAGGGAGGTTTGGAACGAGTCTGGATGCTGCGCTCTGGATGGTTTGTAGTCTCTTTGTGAGTTGCTTGGTGGTTCCTGCATAGAGGGGGTTACGGTAGTCCAACCTTCTGGTGACAAGAGCTTGAGTGATGGCTTTCCTGGTGTTGATTGGAAGCCACTTGTAGATCTTTCTCAACGTCCTTAGAAAGTAGAAGCATGATGTGGTAAAGTCTTTCATCTCTGTGGACATGTTCAGTTTGTTGTAAATGATGATCCCGAGGTGTTTATCTTGCTATCAGAGGATGGAAGTGGGTCTGAGGTCTGTGAGCCCCCAGGTTGAGTTCCACAGTGAGGCATTTTTATCAATGATCACCACCTCTGTCTTGGCAGAGTTCAGTTTGAGACAGTTGGACGTCTTTGTGTGTTGGTAGATTTGTCCGAGAGGGATAATATCAGTTGCATGTTGTCGGCATAGCTCCAGAATATACAGAAACTCCAGTCCATCCACAACGCAGCGGCAAAACATATACTTGACCACTCACGCCATACCCACATCACACTGCACCTCAGGAAGATGCACTGGCTTCCCATTCACAAGTGAAGTCAATTTCAACTTCTCATGCACCCAGACAAATCCCTACACAACACAGGACAGAATACCTGAACAGCAGCATACACTTTCAACAACCCACCATTCCTATGCTTTGCTTATTCTCACTTGAACACACTCCCTGCATCCACAAAAGCAAAACTTGAGGTCGCCCATTGTCCTACATCACACCCAAGACATGGAATGCCCTCCCTCAACACATCAGGGTCTCCTCCTCACTTGCTGAGTTCCGCAAGAAGCGGACTGAAGACCTGGCTCTTCATATAAGCACCTTGGGACTGTACACCTACACACCTTAGAGCCTGGATAACCTCTTGGGCGATTAGTGTGCTATAAAAATCTGCATAACATAGGATGTTGATGTCATGAGTGTGGATGATGTCGGCCAGTGAGGCCATGTAGATGTTATTGGTCAGGAGCCTTAATGTACTGTAGAAAATTAAGAAGGTTTGGTTATTTCAATGCAAACATCAGAAGGAAACTCTGTTCAAATGTATGCATTAAAAGAATGATACAGGCCTAGGCTTACTACAATAGCAGAACAAAAAGCAACACAAATGGGGTTAAGATATAGGGGGAGGAAAACAGATGCAAGTTTTGGTAGAATAGCGAAATATATTTAGACACTACAGTAGAAGTGAGACCACAGGCCCACATTGAGGGAACACTTGTTTAAAAAAATAAGCTGATAAAGCTGAACAGAAGCACAGGACAGACAGGATGTTAGGCTTTACAGAGCAATAGACATGAAAGAGTGGTGCTGTTACACTTCAAAACCAGACAATCCAAAGACACCAAGCTAGTGTAGAAATATATCAAACTACAGGTGTAGATAGACTGAATTCTCTTGTCACGTGATCAGTTATTTTTGTAGAATAGCATTGCCTTTTTTGACAATGATGCTGTGCTTGACCATTTTATCAGTAATTATTCATGTGACATATTTACCTTTAAAAAGGTATATAAATCACTGTCCGTTGCCTTATGACTCAAAGTTCAGTTTACAGTTCCGTGGAGCTCACTGACCTTTAGTGTCTGCATATGCTTATTAAACTCTGAGCTTTATCACCAATTAAAATGGTGTCTTATTTTCTTTAGTTCAAAAACAGTATTTACAGATGAGGTGTTGTTCTTCTGAAGAGTATGGTGCCACGTTGACTTCTTGGGTTCTTCCGGAAATGAAGGTTCTGATCCACCAGAGAACGGACCTTTGAACAACAGTCTTGTCTAGCTGTCTGATCAGGATGGAGTTCGAAAGAGTGTCAAAAAAAGCCGCTGAGTAGTCCAGCAGTACAAGGGCTGTGGTTTCTCCTCCATCTAGGATCCTCCAAATGCCATTTGTTGCTGCAATGAGTAGTGTCCTCAGTGGAGCATGGAGTCTGAGGCTGTGAGTGGGAGTAGTGCAGGTTGTGGGTGTGAAGGAAGAGTGGCAAAGGGCAAGTGGTGGTGGGAGGAGCAGCTGGGAAGAGGGAGGGAGGCAGAAAAGAGTGGGAAAGCCTGTAGAAGCAAGAGGCAGCAAGGCAAAAAGGACAAATGGTGACAAAACAGAGGGCAGAAAAGGGAAAAACAAGTGGCACAAAACCATGGCCCAGAACACACAAATAATGTCAAAAACAAAGGCACAAAATATGAAAACAGTGGCTAAATAAAGCCACAAAATAGATTAAGGGGTCGATTCCGATCCGGGTTGGACAGCTCTCCGAGAGCTGTTCGTAGCCTTACCTTGCGACCGACCCGTACACGGAGCCGGTCCGTCCGGGCGATGAAGTACGATGCGCATAACTGACACAAATCCGACTGACATGTAGGCTGCGATTCAAGCTTCATTTTCCGTACGAGCCGTACCGCAGATCCCCGAACCGAGTCGCCCGAAAGCAGTTCCCACAGCAGTTTCCGGCCGGACAAGTACGATGCGCAAATGATACGCGCCGGACGGGTCGCCACGTACAGCACGTCACAGCATCTGGAAAAGCAGCATATCAGGTATGATTCGCGCCAGAACACAATCCACGGCTACGAGGCGGACCAGCTAGCAACGGGTACAAGACGGAGCGACAAGCAGCGTGTATGAGACGAACACATCATAAATCCCATCGCGCAGGTCATACCAGTACTGCACATCTATGACTGGATCAGGAACAGACGCAGATGGCACAGACGGTAAGTCAGACACCCATCACACAAACAAATGACACGTACCCGCCAATTGTCACACACACCCAGAGAATCCATATCCTGTCCACTAGCAACAGGCCACCATAGCGGTTGCATGGCCATCACCACTACCACCCCCACTCATAGGGGGGGTATGTTGCCCATCACTACTGCCACCCCCACCCATAGGGGACCTGTTGCCCATCACTCCTGCCACCCCCACCCATAGGGGACCTGTTGCCCATCACTCCTGCCACCCCCACTCATAGAGCTTATGTTGCCCATCACTCCTGCCACCCCCACTCATAGGGCTTATGTTGCCCATCACCCATGCCACCCCCACCCATAGGGGGTATGTTGCCGAGCCATACTGCCACCCCCACCCATAGGGGACCTGTTGCCCATCACTACTGCCACTCCCACTCATAGGGGGTATGTTGCCCATCACTACTGCCACCCCCACTCATAGGGGGTATGTTGCCCATCACTACTGTCACCCCCACCCATAGGGGACCTGTTGCCCATCACTCCTGCCACCCCACTCGTAGGGCTTATGTTGCCCATCACTACTGCCACCCCCACCGATAGGGCTTATGTTGCCCATCCCTACTGCCACCCCCACCCATAGGGCTTATGTTGCCCATCACTACTGCCACCCCCACTCATAGGGGTTATGTTACCCATCACTACTGCCACCCCCACCCATAAGGGACCTGTTGCCCATCACTCCTGCCACCCCCCTCATAGGGCTTATGTTGCCCATCACTCCTGCCACCCCCACCCATAGGGGACCTGTTACCCATCACTACTGCCACCCCCACTCATAGGGCTTATGTTGCCCATCAGTCCTGCCACCCCCACCCAGAGGGACCTCTTGCCCATCACTCCTGCCACCCCCACCCATAGGATGGGTGATGTGCCACACATCCATCATACACCAACATTAAGTATGTCTACAAAATACATCCCCCCTAACATCATGACAACAGTGTGTAGTCTGTGACAATGCCCACAACAGTGAATATGACTTCGAACATACAATGTAGCTACCATCACATGTGTGAACAAAAACTGAGTGTGGCCTACACAAGGCAAGCATCACAATAGCACTGTGTCAATGTGCACTAACACCCCTCACTGTGTAGAACAAAAGTTAAGTGTGTGGTTCCAAACTGCAGCAAATGTTGAGCATTGTGGTGATGGGGTCTAAAACCCCCCTCATCACAGTGACCATGGTCAAAGCTGCAAATGCCAAACAGCATGTATGATTCCGGGTCCCAACACATGAAACACTTTTGGGGCAAAGTAGTGTTTGTGCCCCATACCCACAGAGATGTGGTGAGGCTAACAGTGCTGTGAAAAACTAACATACACTCGGCCATGTGCAGACAAGCACCACCCATGGGGGCTGACATTGCATACAGTGTATAATGACACAAAAGCAGAATTGACCATCACAAAGCATACACACATCTCGAAAATAGACACACAAATCAAAACATCATGTGTAGACTGTAGGTGTCAGGTCACAAACTCCCATTCCATGGCAGCAATGGGACCTAACAACTAGGATGAATGTGCAGAATGATGTTATATGACTCACAGCGACAGCAGGGAAAATCACAAAAACAACATCCAGACAATGGCCCACAACAGCAATACCAATGCACTGGTGCAGATGCACAAACACAAACAGGCAACCTCACACTGCACATCTGACACAACATGTGTGTGTGTGTGTGTCTCAGTATCCAGAAGAAACTACACAACACATGAGGGGGGCTGAACCACAGTGACACAAATGTGGACACAGTGCCATACAAAAGTAACCCATCCTTGGATCCCCCTTAGTGGGCAATCAGGCATTGTGAGATGAGAGGGAGCACAACAGACACATGTGACACAAGCTGGAATGAACAGCAACTAACACAGCAAGAGACTGACACACATCAGCACTACTCCCAGGGACCAGACATTGGGGTGACACAAGCATGCATGATACGTCCATTGTGATGACAAAGGTAGATGTCGTACAAACTGTGAAACCCAGACATGTGTCCTGTGCCACAAACGTACATCACACCTACACAAACACAAATCACTCAGCATGGCCCGTCATCCATGGACAAACAGGAGCTAGGGACCCATCCATGCAAACATTCACATCTGCCCACCCTCAACACCATACACCCTGAACTGCACCAATATGCATCTGTGAAGCCCACATGGACAGGTGACATTGCAAATGCACCCATGAAAAACACAGTAATGTTGGGAGGAACTAAGGTGCACAGACTCATCACACAAGGACAGTCTACAACCCTGGTGAATGACAGACATACTGCACAGTATGCGGTACATGGTCATGACGTCAAAGCTCCTGTAACCTTCGGAATCCCTGCCACAGTCCCAGGACAATGCAGAAGCCAAGGAGAACCACAAGGCACACATGCTGACACCTGCCAACATTGCAGCTCTGAACCTGACGAGTGGGAACAGTCACACACACATACACATGTCTCAATCACTGAAAGGTACCACCTAGGGACAACTACATGATATTACGAACAAAGAAGTGCCTTGGGGAGCCCTGTCTGTGTCCCATCTGCGTCTGACCACATCATCACCACTCAGAACTGACAAATCCCAATGATGAAACACCTATTAACAGTAGTGTGTCATGCACCCACAAATCTGGTAGCCCAGGACAAAGATGTGGGATGAACACAGCACAACTCAGCAAGCATCAACAACAGGAACATATCAATGGAACACTGCCTGTGCATGAAAAGGGATGTGGACACACACACACATGCTCACACAACACACACCATGGGCCCAGGCAATGTCACAGAACAACACACTTACTTGAGGGGACTCCTGTGGAAGCTCAGATGTGCCAAACATAGTCCCAACAGGTCTCAGTCATGTCAGCAGAACACTTGGTCAGTCAGCCATCAGTTACCACCCAATGAAGGCTCTGGTCACAACAGCCTGGGTACGGGAGTGTCCCTTAAGTCATCTGCACATACTCAATACATATGTCCAGTAAGTTGGTTGCACAGAGGACCCAGTCGCTCCTACACCAATGATGCCCACACCTGCAGGTCCAGTGGAGATGCACCCACAGTCAGGGAAATAGATAAATTGGACAATGGGAAGCAAATCATATGTGCATGAGTGCCAGCCACAGATGTGACCATGCAAATTAAATGTTTACAGAGATGTTCTCAAATGGTTAATCATGACACACCCAGTTAGCTGCAAAGGATGACATGGATACAGACCAGAATAGGATACATATCTCATGGACCACATGGAGTACCTCACATCAACACCTCAGTATTTAACATTGGAAATCCAGCATCATAACTGCAAGGTCATGGTAAACATCATCAACATAATGTACAGCTAAATCAAATTGACAAGGATAAATACAAATGCTTTATTCAGCCAAATTTCAATGCAAATTCAAAGTCCTTTCACAACAAAGGCCACTGGCCAGTCCATATCCAAATGTCAACAATGTGATTTGAGTGACAACTGTCACACGTTGCTTGCCTGCACTGGTAAGGACAGGGGACATCCACTCAGAGGGGCATACATGGGGGCAGGTGAAGAACCAGAACCTTTTGGGTCCGGCGGCGCAGGGTACGCCTTAATCTCCTGGGTTCTCCTGCTCAGCTACACAGAGACAAGGGGACACTCTGTCGGCGTAAAAGATCAGATTTTATTAGCTGCAGCTAGTACAGTTGTCCTAGAAGTACACACGGTATGTTCTCAGGAGACTGCCACTTTACTCTGTGGCGCACAATCTTATATAGGCCATATGCGAAATATACATTAACCAAAGATACTCCTAAAACATATAGAAAGAACCAATAGGAAAAGTTGGAAAACAGAACAGAACCAATAGGAAAGGTTTGAAAACAAAGTATCGGGTAACTCGAAGAGCCTCTCCTCCAACTGTGTTTGTCACCCCTCCCCAAGAACTAATTCGTTAACAGGTCTGTGGTCGACTCGCAGGTGACGAGATACGTTTGTGTGTTCTGGAGGACAGTTGTGAAACGAGAGAATACGAGCAGAAGACAGCGAAGGCCAGACGATAAGATAAAGTCAGAAGAGAATAGTGTGAACCAACATATAGTTGAGACAGGGATTAGAAAAACCAGACAGGGATTAGTGTACTCGGCCAGTGCTAACATCAGCTTTGTAAATAGAGGCAGAAGGCTTATTTCGACACGAAGCTGCAGAAAAAGCAGAAAAGACTATGTTCGCCGTGATGCCTGAGTGAGGGCAACACAAAATGGCGACGGAGCACAAAATGGCGGGTCGATTCGATCACGATCGAAAATCGAATTTCCTCAGACCCTCCTTTTGTCAGAACTCAGGCAAGATACATAGACTCACGTGAATCTGAGTCAATGTCGATGGCCATGAGGTCATCGAGCTGTTGCTGTAACATCATTCTAATATTCTCTGTTACTTGTGGTTTGGGTTTAGGGATGCACATAGTAGCACACAAGTCGCAGACGGCGGGACCACAGTGCATACAAAGGCAACAAGAGAAAATGATGGTCAAAAATACTCCAAGGAATGTCAATACCTTCCAACCCCATTTGGACAGTAGTCCCCAAAACCACTCCAATAATGACCAATCTCCTTCGTCCTGGTGAATCGACTCAGAGATTACATGTAACTTAGAGATAGCTTGGTATACTGTTGGAGCGTCATCAGGTATGAAAATACAGCAACTTGACCCGATCAATTTGCATACTCCACCACGATCCGCAAGAACAAAGTCTAAGGCAACTCGGTTTTGTAACGTCATAAGACGATCTGCCTGTAGTTCTGCCGTGATATTACTTAAGGCTCCTACAGTGATGTCTATAATGGTTTCTAGGACACAAACCAGTTGCCTTATATTTCTGCTGTTGGCCATTGGACCCCAAAAAGGAAGAATTCCTTTGAGGAAATCTCCTCCCTCTTGTCCTGCTGTGTCTTTTGAATCAATAATCCCTCTGCCATATCTGTTTCGATGATGATTTGCAGAAGCGGTGTATGTAGGGGGAAGAAGGAAAGCTATATAACAGATACCAGAAAAACCAGTTGGCAACCACGTGTAAGCCCTATTGTGGCAGATAAAATACGAGCCTTGGGATGGTACTAGAGGAGGCGAGCTTTGAGAGGAGTAGACATATGTGTGGGTACAGTTGTTTCTTTGTATGGTATCAGTAGGCGGACTATTGATTTGTAGACAGAAATTTCCCTGATGAGGAATAGTCCAAATCGGTGGCGATTTTCCTTGTTTAACTTTATCACTAAGGCTAGTGACATAATGGGTGACGTTCCAATTGGTGTACGCTTTTCTTTCGTCAACGGAAATCTTACTATTCTCCATGATTTTAGCCATAGCTACCATTCCTTTTATCAGTGAACTATGACTGAAATCGGGACCACCAATATATGAACTAACGGGTCGTCTGAATTTGCTTTGGTAGGCATTGGAAAAGATAACAAAATAAGCCCAAGCGGAACCCTCATAAGAAAACGGAAGAACTAAATACGGCATTCTTTTCTCTGTGGTATGTGGCATATGTCCACACACCCAACAGTCAGTTGTATTGATCACTAATTGGTGTTCATGTAATAACTGGACAAATGAATTGTTGTAATACTCGGTTCCTCTAATGAGTTCATGTTGAGGAAGGGTATGAAATAGATGTGGAGAGACAGTAGAAAAAGACAAAGAGGTAGAAGGAGAGACAACTTTTTGCTGCAAAGCATAAATAATCCAACTTATACATGCCAAAATAATACACAATAATATAATGATACACAAGGTTATACTAAAACGATTGTACATTAATTTACAAAATTCTTTCTTCATTTTATCCTTTTTCTCTCTTTTCCCTAATGTAGTTTCCATCTTTCTAATGGATGCTCACGGCAATTTTCCTCAATCACGTAATTATGATTATCTGCTGTCCTATGACACTACAAGTCCTGCAGGTCTATTGCGACTACTCAGGTCACAATCAAGACTCCTACCATGACCCTGCAACCGGGATAGAATACTACATAGGAGAGAGAAAATCGTATGGGTTCTTCAGTCTGGGTCTTAGGTTATAGTGTTCTTTGTCAGGTACAGTCTGGTCTCGGAACAATGTTCTCGGATTTGTCGTATTCAAGCGACGATGTGGTGGTACAGCTTGTTGAAGAATGTCGTCGTCTTCTTTCTCAGACAATGTCCCATTCAGGCGTGCATCACTGAAAGGTACAAATCGTGGTGTGGAAATGTGGATTTTCCTGATCAGTTATGTCCCCTATCTTGGACCCCAACGGTTCTATATGCATGTTACAAGTACATGTATGTTCCCTCCAGTTCCAGTTTCTAAGACGCAAACATATGTGTGTCTACCGTCGACATGTTCTCTGTCAGATCCGCCATCAATGGGCTGGATATTCGATTCCTAAGTATGAAAGGCCACCGACTTTATATGGCTAAGTTACTCCATTTTACAGTTCAGGCAAGTAGGCCCGATTCTGTCCTCAAAGCCTTTCCCTGCTCTCTGTCTCTGACAGCTTCAGCTTGAGCTCGCATCTGTATCCATGAACTTTGTCCTACTCCCTGCGCAGCTAACGGTGCCTGCCTCGGCCAGTTTTCGCCTGCCTGCCAAGAAGCTGTATTTCACCTTCAAATTATCTATTTTGCTCTTCAGCCGATGCATTCCTGTCTAGTGATTTAGGTAAACATTTCCTTTAGCTCACAAGCAAAGGACTCAGCCTTTCCGTCCTCCTGCAAGTGATTCATAGCCCTGCTGCCATGGAAAGTTTTCTGCCCCTCGCATCTCATATAGACACTTAGGCGTTTGTGCACGCACACAGTCAGTATAGACTAGATTCTGTCCGAGAGTCCTTCCTTGTGGATAACATAGTTCTCTAAACATAGGATGTTAGATATGATTTGGGATTAGGTTGACTTGACCCCCCAGACTTCTCGTCTCCACATGTAGAGCTAAATGTCAAGTCCCCTTCACCCCCTAGTTGCACGTCACTCACACGTCATGCTGCTGCGCGCGCATCTATGCCAAGTATTATCTTATAGATCCACCTATGTCTGATAATCCTAACCAATCATGTTTCTTTTATTCCTTATTACGCCTAGTTTCGATTACATACCTGTTATGTCACTTTTCTTATCAAATGTTACGCCTTCTACATTCGTTTCATTGTAATGTACTTATTATAAAAATGCATGTCTGTCAATAAAGTATTGTACTTCACTTCCTGAACCCTCGTGGTGACGGAACCTGAAGGCCGCGACTCGAGTCGGCCATTTTGAATGGAATAAAACCCATTTAGAAAACCTCTTATACCACGGATTCTGCCTCTTGTTATTTTGAGCTATTTTACTTTATTTTAAGATTCCGTATGAAATTCAGTCCGGTAAAGAAGATTTTATTTACCACATAATGGCGCCCGAACAGGGACACTTTCTCATCTCACGCGCCGGCGGTGCGTTGCAGGCCCGGTCTCCTGCCACAGCTGGACGGACCATAAACGCGTACCAGCAGGATTTCCTGTAAGCTCCCTCCGGTCAAGCGGGGGCGACTGAGGCTGCGATCAACCCAGACGAGGCGGTGAGAAGTGCGAAGTATCCCGACCAGAGCCTAGCTGAGAGAGCAAGATCCGAGGTATACAGAGGCCCACCAGGTTTCTCGAAATCCCGATGTCCAGAGGGTCCGCTGTCCGCAGTCATCGAGTCCTGTCCATTCTCTGAGGCCTTCCGTTTCAAGGAGCTACTCGGTGAGTACCATCGCCGGGGAGGCGTGTTGACGCGCACATAGGTTGTGCCGGTCAAGACGGATTTGGGTACACAAATCCGGTCTGCACTGTTTAGCAGTGTATATGTACTGTTTAGCAGTATATCAAGTATTCCGAAGTATTCAGTTACTGTCAAGAATTCAGCGTGGTGATTAGTTAGGCAGACTGTCATCATTGTCGGTCATTGTTAAAATATTTAATGTTCAAATATTTAAAGTGTTTAAATGTCTTGCATATTGTGGTATGAATGATTGTTCATTGTTCACTGTTCATTATTGTGTTTTTCGTATTAAGTAAGTTCAAGAGTAAGTATCAGATCAGTTGTCAATATGCCGCTCTTCTCGAAGTTAAGACAGATTACTACCAGAAAAGGGGTGCTTGAGGAAGCAGTTCCTATTCCTCCTAGGGACACTCCAGGGCATTTTATGTACCATAAGCATGGCTTAGATGCCATATTGTTTCTTGATCTATGGGTAGATTATACCAAGGGATTGCCGGAAAGTCAAAGGTGGCCCGTAGCGGGAACCTGGGATGCAGAGTGCATCATGAAAGTGGAGGAAGAGTTATGGAAAAGAAAGGTCAGACAATCACAGAAAGACGCTGTTGAGTTATGGCGTAAAGAATCTCATAGACGAACAGAAAAAGCACGTAGACAAGAAGAGAGGAGTAAAGAAAGTTCAAATAAAGTTCAAGAAAATCTATTAATTAAGGAAGGTATCCGAGTGAAATCAGAACAAGTAAATAGACAAAGAAATGCTCTTATGAATGGTATGTATCCCCTTCTAGCCGAAGGACTACCTAAGGCTGCTCCAGAGATGCCAAAAGACTTGCCACCCCCATTATTTCCAATTAAGGTACATCCAAAAGGGCATCCCAGAACCGCAGAAGATGTTTTTCTTTCCTCATACCTAGACGACGCAGCTCCCGAGTATGCTAACGCCGCACCACATAGACCGTCTGGTGTAGGGGTTCAACGTCAGGATCAGGTATCTGTCCCCGTGCAACAGCAAGTCCCGACGCAAGCGTCGGCAAGCACATCTGTTTCCGCATCTGTCTCCGCAGTCGACTCTACAGAGGTATCGACACCCATAGTTGCTGTGTCACGTTCAACGAACCCATTCACACCCGACGCCCCAGATGGGGCCACGGGAGGTGCTAGCAGTACCTTTACACCACCCAGAATAAATAAACTTGTTTTTCAAGAGTCAGCACATTCACGTACACCTAAATTCGTAAGTGAACGTACGCTTAAAGAACTCCTTGTAAATTGTAGATATGACCCGGTGGTTGGTAAAGAGGACGAAATGGTCCTGGCATCATTACGTATCAGGCGAGCCGCAGAGTATTTAGCGAGGTTACCAGGGATGATTACGCATCTAGATAACATATATCATTTTGTTCAAACAGGACGAGATCCAGGATGTATTAACAGAGCTATGGAATTCCAGAAAGTAGAGATACAGGGGGAACTGTTACGTTTCCTCATAAACTGTGTGATCAGAAATCAAGACCGTCCGGGGGTAGACCCGAATGCAATGCTTATTCTTACAAGATGGAGTCAGAATATATCAGAAGGGAGACACGATAAGCAAAATTGTATAATAGCCATGTGCCGAAAAATCCGTAAAGAAATAGAGCGTATTCATGAAGAAAGATTGGGAACAGACGAGTTCGAGCAAGATGAAGTGTCCGAATCAGGGAATTCGGCAAGACAGTCAGAGACCATAGCCTATGTAGGCAGAGGAAGATCCTGTGAAAATACTAGATGTTTTTCTGATCCCATACACTCTGTATGTCCAAATAATAGCAGAACGTATCCGACGCCTGTAATAAATCTGAAGTCTCCTGAACATTCGTTTCAAGCCGCAGATAAAATACTACGAGAACGAAGGGGTTACCACCTCCTCGATTCCATGGATGAGCAAGAATTAGCCAGATCAGCCGTTCACTGGATTGACAGTCCTGAAAAATACGGTGATGAGACCGTAGCACACACGTTTTTTAATCTCAGTATAGATGAACAACGTTTAGCTGGAATCTATATGATTCAGCAACTCCTCATATTATATAAGAGCCAACATGCTGACCCTGGTCCTTTACCTGATATATTAACGGAACTACTCACGAACAGATGGAGAGGTTCTAGTAACAAGCTAATTAAAGAGATATTAGTGTCACGTAAGCAGTATGTCCTTTTTGTAAGTCCGGATTCTCTCCCGCTGCCCCGCAGAGAGAGAGCGCCGTACTATATGGATAGACAAAATCCCTTACGAGAAGTGCACCCAATAAAAGGCGAAGACAATGAGTTTCACCGTGTATTTGTTTACACACCCATATCAAAAATGGAATTATTAGAAATGAAAAAAGTAGTACCTAGTCATGACAAAGACCCAGCGGGTTTCCACCGAGAAATTAAAGATATGTTACTGATGGGAGAGTACACCTTTCCTGATATTATGACGATATTAAAGGTGCTTTTGCCTGCTGGCATTTATGAAAAACTGAAAGAAAAAGAGTGGGAAGTGGGTGACCAAAAGATAGACTGGACAGCATTAGCAGAGGAAGAAAGGGACCGAACTGCAGGTTCAGGGCTCGGGGATAAAGTTAAACTGTTACCAGGTTTACTAGTACAGGTACTGCCACGTTTATTAACTACAAAAAAGGAAGATTGGGGTGCAATCACAGCCTGCAAACAAAAGCAAGATGAAGACACAAGCGATTATTATGCTCGATTTGAAAAATGTTTTGGTATAAATAGTGGTATAAAAGCAAGCAGTGACTCATATCCACATTTATTTGTGACAAAATTAGTGGAAAATGCATTGCCTCCAGTAAAGAATAGAATATTGAAATTCGAGAGTACCTGGCAAAGTAACACTCCGTCACAAATGCTACAAATGTTACAGTATCATCACAATAGAATTAGGGATGAACAAGAACACGAGCATAGACGTATGAAGGATACAAAAATGAAAATGCTAGTTTCTCAGACAGTACCAGCAGATGGTCACAAAAAGGGTGTGACACATTCTGGTGATTCTGCAGTTCCTGTAAAAGGAACCTGCCACTACTGTAAACAACTAGGCCATTATGTACACGATTGTCCAGTCCTGAAACGTAATATAGCTACAGGTATTGCAAAGGAGAGACCACGATTAGTTAGACCAGATCAGAATGAACAAGGAGCTATGCAGCATGGACAGTCCATGCCAGTTCAGCAACAGTCCATGCCAGCCTCACAGCAACCCATACAGTTTGTGCCAGCTGCACCACCGTTGCCTGCTACTGCCACACAAACCACAACACGACAAATGTATCAGACTGCACAGTATGAATACCCTGAGTATCAGCGTTACGCATGAACCAGCCTAGAGAGGGAAGTTGACTTACCGCTTATCGAGATTCCTGTAGATCAAGAAGGACCTTATGTACATAGTGAATTATTAGGTCAAGATAGAAAATTCTTACTCGATACAGGGGCAAGTCGAACAACTATAAAACGTAGTGAAGTTCCAGGGGCACCCCTCTCAGGCTCTCAAAATGTTTCCCTTGGTTTTTCAGGAAAACCTATTGTTAATGAAGTATCACAGCCTCTACCACTTACGATAGGACCTTTGACACGAACTACAGATTTATTGCTTACTAAATCATGCCCAGAAAATCTGTTAGGAATTAAAACTCTGAAAGCACTAGGAGCCATAATATGTTGTTCTCCGGAAGGAGTAAGGTTGTTTTTACGTGATTTTAAAGGTCACTACGTGTCTAGAGACATGGATCCCCGACTACAGACTTTACCTGTACATCTATGGGCACAAGGCCCTACGGATGTTGGCTGCATGAACATTACACCCTATCGAGTCACATTGAAAGCAGGAGTGGTACTACCACGAATGCGACAATACAAGTTACCGCATGATGCCGTAGTGGCTTTGCTGAAAATCATTGATGAGCTGATTGCCCAGGGAGTAGTTGTAGAAACAGACTCCAATGTATGTAATTCACCGATAATTCCGATTCTTAAACGAACTGATCCTACTGCCCCACCAGTGTACCGATTGGTTATTGATTTGCGTGAACTAAACAAGTGCATTGTACCACAATTCCCTGTGGTCCCTGATATATCATCATTGTTGACAGCAATTGATTCCGAAGCAACATTCTTTACTGTAATCGATCTCAAGAATGCCTTTTTCAGCGTCCCAATAGATCCGGAAAGCCAATATTTGTTCGGATTCAGTTTAAATGGGCGCAGCTTTAAATTCTCACGCGCTCCCCAAGGATTCACAGAAAGCCCCAGCATTTACAGCCAAGCACTGAAACGAGAACTTGACAGTATCCACATGCCAGTCAATACTGCACTGCTTCAATATGTCGATGATCTGCTGATCACAGCAAGAAGCGAGCCAGAATGTGAAAAAGCTTCTCTGACAGTTTTACATTTTCTAGCCGACAAGGGGCACAAGGTGTCTCCTTCTAAGCTGCAATTCTGTGTCCAGCGAGTTATTTATCTTGGTCACTCGCTGTCCAAGGAGGGAAGGCAGCTTACACCAGATCGCATCCAGTTAATTGCTAACATGTCAATACCACAGACACAAAAGGAGGTGCGGGCTTTCATAGGCCTCACTTCATATTGTAGGCAGTGGATCCCTCAGTACGCATTTCTAGCAAAACCACTCATTCAGTTAACCACACAGGAGGCAGCCACATCGACTGTTCTCCCTTGGACTCAGGAACATACACAAGCTTTTGAAAGCCTAAAGGAAGCTTTATGTCAAGCACCTGTTTTAGCAACACCATGTTATAGCAAACATTTTACACTCTTTGTTACAGAACGCGAAGGTACTGCCTTGTCAGTACTCACTCAGGATCAAGCAGGATCACGCAAGCCATGTGCTTATTTTTCCAGTACATTAGATCCCGTAGCTCAGGCTTTGCCTGCATGCCTGAAATCAGTGGCAGCGACAGCTTTAGCAATCAGACAAAGCGATGCCATAGTGTTAGGACACCCATTGACAGTACAAGTACCACATGCAGTAGAGGTTCTTGTGAACCGAACACAAACACAACACTTGACCATAGCAAGACTTACCGGTTATGAACTGACATTGTTTCAACCACACATAGAGATCCGACGGTGTAATACATTGAATCCTGCTACTCTATTACCTATAATTGGAACAGACCCACTAGCTCATGATTGTGTTGAAATCATTGAAATAAAGACGAAACCTAGACAAGACTTGACAGACGTTCCATTGTTAGATCCAGACCTGACGTTGTATGTAGACGGATCGTGCATGAGAACAAGTACAGGAGATTTAGTGGCCGCGTATGCAGTCACAACAGACACTAAAGTTATTAAGACAAATTGTATAGATACTTTGTCAGCCCAAGCAGCAGAACTTATTGCTCTAACACAAGCCTGTATTCAAGCCACAAATAAGAAAGTTAATGTATACACTGACTCACGTTATGCATTCGGAGTTGTACACGACTTCGGCGTGCTATGGCGAGAGAGAGGTTATTTAACCTCCCATGGTGCCCACATTCAGCACGGACCCCTCATTCATGCTTTGTTAGACGCAATACATCTACCCACTGCTATATCGATTATGAAATGTAAAGCACACACGAAGGTTACTGATACCATTTCTCAAGGCAATGATTTAGCTGACAGAACAGCTAAACAGACTGCTCAGAATCGCATATTAGACATGACAAAGCCAATAGTTCAGACACCAACACAGTGTATGACAATTAAGGATCCCGCACTTGACGTAATTGACATACAGACACATGCCACAGCAGAAGAAATAAAGAAGTGGACTGAACTAGGAGGGATCCAGACAGATCAAGGATGGATGACGAAGGAGAAATCTGTATGGTTTCTCCCTGATTCCATGGTTCAAGCCATTATAGCTACAGTTCACAGTCCAGCACATTTAGGAGAGAAGGCTATGCTAGACAGCATTCAGC
The DNA here is from genome assembly GCF_964204655.1 of Triturus cristatus. NCBI lineage: Eukaryota > Metazoa > Chordata > Amphibia > Caudata > Salamandridae > Triturus > Triturus cristatus. Next base: position 457,442,332 of record NC_140590.1, on the reverse strand, counting down.
ACATTTGGTTCAACAAACATTTACGAGCAGCAGCTAAACAAAAAGTTCGTACCTGTATGATATGTTGTCAGTTTAATCCAGGAAAAAGTGTTCCCGTAGAGCAGGGTGGATTTCAGCCTCCTGACCATCCTTTTGAAGTCCTCCAGATGGATTATATTCAGATGGAACGTTGTCGAGGATTCAAATATGTTCTCGTAGTTGTCTGCGCTCTCTCCCGTTGGACAGAGGCGTATCCCGTATCAGATTACACTGCCCCGACTACTGCCAAGCAGCTAGTTCGAGAATTCTTCCCACGGTACGGTTTACCACGTGTTGTATATTCAGATAACGGCCAGCCTTTCTCATCCGAATTAATGAAACATGTCTCACTTTTGTTGGGATATCAGTGGAAATTCCACTGTGTCCGACACCCCGAGGCAGCAGGTCTCGTGGAACGACATAATCAGCTTTTAAAAATCAGATTGTCTAAAATATGTCAGGAAAAGGGTGTGGACTGGATAGTAGCCTTACCAGTTGCGCTATTTTACATGAGAATGGTAGCACACTCTCGAACAGGGCTATCCCCTTATGAGGTGATCTTTGGTAGACCACCGAATATGTGGGGGACGCCTATACCCCGTAAAATAACTGATGTTGACTGTAATATGCTGACAGATTACCTGGCTTCCTTGATGTCTGCACTACAATCTTGTCGTTCACAGGTAGTCGCAGCTTTTCCCGACAACACCGAGGTGAAACCTCATGATGTAATTCCCGGCGATTATGTTCTCGTCAGGAATTTTGATCGGAAAACCCAACTGGAGCCAAGGTGGAGGCTTCCTAAGTTGGTCCTGCTGACAACCAGAACAGCTGTGAAGATCGAAGGGAGAAAAGGCTGGGTGCATTCCAGCCATATCAAGAAATTTCATGGACTTCCTCCTGACACAAACAGTACTCCCCGTGTGTCTTCCCCCATTGACTCAAAGCTACCCTTGGCTGAGGCCAGTAGCACCGAACTCTATAAGCAGAAACTCAGGTCCAGATCCAAACTGTCGGACGATTTGATTGTTTAAGTCCTCTCCAAGGTGAAGCGGTTGAATCTGTCCCGACATGTATCCCTTAGGTCTGAATGATGTAGAGTCCAGAATCATAATGAAACGACATGCTTATTGTAAATTACTGCGTAGCCACTGTATTGTGACTTTATTAATTTTGTTTTCCTTGAGTTTTTTAATAGTTACTGCAAGTGTATTGTTGCATATGTATTATCCTGTTTCTAAACGTGCTTTCAATATAACTGATGAACATTCTTTTAGTGAATTACCCCCACATGAGTTGTCCTATAGACTTGCGCTGCGCAACAACACCTTCATTAGTATGTTACATCATTCCCATCAGACTAGTAATGCCACCAATTGTTGGGTGTGTGGCCGACTCCCTCCCTATCAGAATAACAAAGGAGTTCTGCCTTTCTTTCCACATCCGTTCACACACAATGGCTCCTGTGGAGCATGGTTCAGTTTATTAAATTCCATAGACCCAGACACAGCAGTTTATCAACAACATTGGATATGGGGAAATCTGAATCTAGTTTTATTCAAAGTCTGTCACCCCAATAAGGAGGGTCACCCCAGTAGAACAGGAACTGATTTAGAAAATGAAGTGTATAAATTAGGTAATTTTACGCCTAATCTTATGATTTTGAATGTCAAATCCGAAGTTGAACTAATTCTGCCCACTATGTCTGTATTTCCAGTTAAGGGTGAATTATGTGTGAGAAAAGTTGGTTCCATACATATGGGCCATAGCCAATGCGTTACTACAGTAGAATATCGTGATCAAGGTAAATCTTCATTTAGAGCTTCTCGCCATTCTTACTTTATATGTGGTCAGACGGCATATATGCGTCTGCCTCTAGATTGGGATGGTACCTGTTACATAGCATTCCTTCTGCCACCTGTTTTCCTAGCTCCCCCTGATTATTATCGAAATGTTCATTTAGTACACAATAGAGAGCGTAGAGATCTCCCAGTTGTCGATTATACTGAGACGGCATGGGACAAGTATGTAGATTTCAATAAAGGTATCTTTCCCTATATAGGTACCATATCAAATAGTAAGCTGATACGCAGACTCACCAAGACTCTTGAAGCTGTAGTAAACGAGACTATAGCCGCCCTAGGCAATCTGACAGAGGAACAATCAGTGATGAGAATTGTTGTTCTCCAGAATCGTCTTGTCCTTGACGTCATCCTGGCCGATAGGGGCGGAGCTTGCAGGGTCATCGGATCCAGCTGTTGCATATTTATACCAGAAAATTCGCCATCTGTATATAAAGCTATAACACGCCTTCATAAGATTGTGAGCCAGATACACGAAAATCCAGGCACTTGGACGTGGTCCGGGTGGTTTTGGAGTGTGATATCAGCCTGGGGATGGAGAGTTCTATCCTTCCTAGGTATTGGCCTTCTTATGCTCTTCAGTTGTTGTTTATGCCTGCAATGTGGACCAGCGATTTGTGGTCTGTGTGCCACATCATGTATTCCATATCACAGTTCTCGTTCAAAATACCGGAAGAAGAAGGAAGAAGAAATGATGCTCCATGAGCAAATCGATGGAATGATGAAGATTGATATCTCTTGAAGGGCAAGTAGGGGACAAGGAGGGAATGTGGAAATGTGGATTTTCCTGATCAGTTATGTCCCCTATCTTGGACCCCAACGGTTCTATATGCATGTTACAAGTACATGTATGTTCCCTCCAGTTCCAGTTTCTAAGACGCAAACATATGTGTGTCTACCGTCGACATGTTCTCTGTCAGATCCGCCATCAATGGGCTGGATATTCGATTCCTAAGTATGAAAGGCCACCGACTTTATATGGCTAAGTTACTCCATTTTACAGTTCAGGCAAGTAGGCCCGATTCTGTCCTCAAAGCCTTTCCCTGCTCTCTGTCTCTGACAGCTTCAGCTTGAGCTCGCATCTGTATCCATGAACTTTGTCCTACTCCCTGCGCAGCTAACGGTGCCTGCCTCGGCCAGTTTTCGCCTGCCTGCCAAGAAGCTGTATTTCACCTTCAAATTATCTATTTTGCTCTTCAGCCGATGCATTCCTGTCTAGTGATTTAGGTAAACATTTCCTTTAGCTCACAAGCAAAGGACTCAGCCTTTCCGTCCTCCTGCAAGTGATTCATAGCCCTGCTGCCATGGAAAGTTTTCTGCCCCTCGCATCTCATATAGACACTTAGGCGTTTGTGCACGCACACAGTCAGTATAGACTAGATTCTGTCCGAGAGTCCTTCCTTGTGGATAACATAGTTCTCTAAACATAGGATGTTAGATATGATTTGGGATTAGGTTGACTTGACCCCCCAGACTTCTCGTCTCCACATGTAGAGCTAAATGTCAAGTCCCCTTCACCCCCTAGTTGCACGTCACTCACACGTCATGCTGCTGCGCGCGCATCTATGCCAAGTATTATCTTATAGATCCACCTATGTCTGATAATCCTAACCAATCATGTTTCTTTTATTCCTTATTACGCCTAGTTTCGATTACATACCTGTTATGGCACTTTTCTTATCAAATGTTACGCCTTCTACATTCGTTTCATTGTAATGTACTTATTATAAAAATGCATGTCTGTCAATAAAGTATTGTACTTCACTTCCTGAACCCTCGTGGTGACGGAACCTGAAGGCCGCGACTCGAGTCGGCCATTTTGAATGGAATAAAACCCATTTAGAAAACCTCTTATACCACGGATTCTGCCTCTTGTTATTTTGAGCTATTTTACTTTATTTTAAGATTCCGTATGAAATTCAGTCCGGTAAAGAAGATTTTATTTACCACAGTGGAACGTTCTCGCTCTCAGAGTCACTAACGCCTTTACGCATCCATTGATCAAAGGGTAGGGGCAAAGGCACTTTCTTACAATGCACGCCGTGAATCCAATTTTTCTTTCCTTCGACCTTTACTGCTGTTCTCGTGGTGAGGAGAACCAACCGAGGTTCCTTCCACCTGGGCCCCAAATTTTTCGTCCTTTGGAAATTCTTTGTGCAGACCCAGTCACCTGGTCGGATGGAATGACCTGGGTCTGTGATGAAGAACACGCAATTTAGTTGTGAGTTCATGCAAGTAATCGATCAACATTGAATATGGCAAGTCTGAGTATTTCTTAGGGCGAGGGACTCCCCATATATTAGCTGGGCGTCCAAACACTACTTCGTAAGGGCTAAGTCCCAAATAAGAGTGTACAGCAGTTCTGGTGGATAGAAGAGCCAATGGTAAAGCATCGGGCCAATTAAGTCCTGTACTAGCTTGCACTTTCGCTAGCTTTAACTTTAAGGTTCCATTGTAGCATTCTACTAAACCCGCTGATTGTGGATGGTTTGCCGCATGAAACTTTTGCTTGATACCAAGACCCGCACAAACTTTTTGCATGACTTGGCCCACAAATTTGCTTCCATTGTCACTCCAGACAATGCGCGGCAAACCAAACCTGGGAAAGAATTCTTTCAGTAGAACTTTAGCTGTGGATAAGGCTGTATTGTCTTTTAGAGGGTATGCTTCTATCCATCTAGAGAAAGTGCATACTACCACCAGAACATATTTGAGGTTATTGCATCGCTCCATATGAATGTAATCGATCTGCAATACTTCAAATGGATATGTCGGAGGAGCAAAGTGACCCGCCGGAGTTGGGGTTCCCTTTCCTGGATTGTACATCAAACAAACAATACAATGTTTCACTACATTATCTGCACACTTTGGGATTCCTTCGTTTTGCCACACTGGAGCCAGAAGCTTGCATATACCTTTCGCACTTAAGTGGGCTGGACCATGTGCCATAGTAACTATTGGGAGCACATAGGCATCTGGTAACAGCCAACGTTGGTGCTCAGATAATTCCACCCAACAGCCCATCTCATCTAACATTCCTGTACTTTCTTTCAACTTGCTCAATTCTTTCTCTGTAGCCTCTTCCTGAATCGACCTTACACTTTCTACTGTATCCTCATACATTCCTCTCTCTCTAACCCAGTTCGTAGGACCCGCAACATACATTCGACTTGTAGCATCTCTCGCTGTCTTTTTCGCTACTTCATCTGCAAACGCATTTCTTCGACCAACATCATCTGTAATCTTCTTGTGTGCACTACACTTCACAATTGCAATCTGGGCAGGTAAAGAAAGTGACTAGAGAAGATCAGTCACCAGCTGACCATGTTGTATTTTAGTGCCATGTGAAGTAAGAAATCCCCTCTCTTTCCAAAGACGCCCAAAATTAAACGCCACACCGAACGCATACTGACTGTCAGTATACACATTCACTCTTTTCCCTTTTGATAACACACATGCTCTTGTTAAAGCTATCAGTTCTGCTGCTTGAGCTGAATTGTGTCTGATACGGGCTGTTTCCACAACTGTATGTAAAGTAGTAACAGCAGAAGCTGAAGCTGTATCTCCATTAGGAAGCCTAAAGCAAGATCCATCCACCCATAGAATTCCATCCAGATTTTCTAGCGGCTTATCTTTCAAGTAAATTCTTCCTTTTGTCTCTTCCTCAGTACGGAGGAAACAATCATGTTGTATTTCATCGTTTTTATCCACTGGAAGAGGCAACAAAGTAGCTTGATTTAAAGAGTTACATTGTTTGATATGCACATGACTAGCCAAAAGTGTCAACTCATATCCAGATAAACGAGCACTCGTAAGATGCTGCGTTTTCGTTCGGTTTAGTAAGGTATCCACTGCATGTGGCACCATGACAATAAGTGTGTTATCTAACACTACTCCAACAGACTGTCGAATAGACATTGCTGCTGCTGCTGTTGCTTTAAGACAACTAGGTAATGCTTTAGCTACCGGATCTAACGTAGCTGAAAAATATGCACATGGTCGCTGTTTGTCTCCAAAACGCTGCGTTAAAACTGACAACGCACAACCTTCTTTTTCATGAACATATAGCGTAAATGGCTTACTGTAATCGGGAGTACCCAATACAGGAGCAGAACATAGCGCAGCACGTAAGTCAGTGAAACTCTTCTGACATTCGTCAGTCCATGGAAGGGGCTGAGGCGTATCTTTCAGTGTAAGTGCCAATAAAGGTTTGGCCAACAGAGAGAAGTTAGGGATCCACTGCCTACAATAGGAAGTAATACCTAGGAAGGCACGTACCTCCCTTTGTGTGGATGGCACAGAATTCGTTCTGGGGTTAATCGTCCTCCCTCCTTTGATAGGAGATGACTCAAGTAGGTAACCTCTCGACGAACATATTGTAGTTTGGAAGGTGAAACCTTATGATTCAGATTAAACAAATGGCGTAACAATGCAACAGTCACGTTTTTGCAAATATCTTCTGATTCAGCAGCTATTAACAAGTCGTCCATGTACTGGATAAGAACAACACCAGACGGCAAATGAAAAGTATCGAGATGACATTTTAAAGCTTGGCTGTAAATAGAGGGACTTTCACAATAGCCCTGATGTGCGCGCTTGAACCGGAAGCTTCGGCCTCCAAGAGAGAAGCCAAAAATATCTCTACTTTCTTCCGCAATGGGAATACTAAAGAAGGCATTCTTTAGATCGATAACAGAAAACCAAGTCGCTGTGGAAGGTATCATTGTCAACAGAGCAGTGATATCTGGGACAACAGGAAATTGTGGTACAACAATTTTGTTTACCTCCCGAAGATCAATTACAAAACGATATACAGGAGGCTGAGAAGGATCACTGCGTTTAAGAACAGGAAGAATAGGACTATTGCATACGTTTCCTCTCGTTTCTTCAACCACACCCTTTTGAATCAAATCATGAATGATTTCCAAAAGTGCTTTTTCACCTTCAGTGGAAATTCTATACTGTGGAATACGAGGCAATTTAACATTAGGCTTGAGAGTAACAAGATAAGGTGGAATCTCAAGCCAGCCCACATCGTTCGGACCCGTGGCCCAAAGCGTTGCTGGAAGAGAAAGCAATTCAGGCGGAAACTGATCTTTGGACAAATATATTGGAGAAATTAATTTCTGACCTAAAGTAAGATGTACACTAGAAGGAGAACAATACATCGTAGCATGCATTCTTTTCAATAAGTCCAAACCCAACAGATTCTCACCGCAACCATTCGTCAAAAGAAGCGGAGCTTCCAAATCATAAGGGCCAATTGAAATGGGCAAAGGGCAAGAAACTGGATTACGAACAGGGGCGCCAGAAAATCCTACAGATACATTCATTAAGCCAGACAAAGGTGCCCCAGGGAGTTTTGAATGAATGATAGAACTTCTCATCGCACCAGTATCTAAAAGAAATGGCTCTGAAACACTCATTGTAGTGACATTAACATAAGGTCCATTCTGATCTATTGGAATCGACACAACTCCCTTACTTTGTCCATGGCTGTCCTAGTTAGCATGAAGACTTTCATTTCCGTCTTCAATGTAACAATCTTCATTGTAATATTGTGTAGACCGAACGTTTTGCTGATCAAAGTAATTCACGGAATTAGAAGGAGGAGGGGAACGCTGTTCTTGGGTTAACATACCTCGACCTCTACCTCTGCTTGCTGACTGGAGGCCAGCACGACCTCGTGAAGCAGATGGTGTGCCATTTCGCTGCAATAAAACCGGACAACTATTCTTGAAGTGACCTTCCTCTCTATAATAGGCACATTGATTAGGTCCTAACAAAGGTCGCGGAATTTATGGCTCAGGCTTTTGATACACCCTCTGAAATTGCAGAGGCTGTTGAAACTGAGGCTGAGCATAGCAAGGCGGATAAGCCTGTTGCAAGAGAACCTTAGTTTTTAATTCTTTAGTCTTTTTCTCTTGCTTATCTCTTTCTTCTTTATCTCTATTTTCATAATATTGAGTAGTAGCCAATATCTGGGCTGAAGAAGAAACAGCCCATGAACTTTCGGAATCTTTCAACTTATGTGACAGCTCGGGAAGCAAATTAAATACGAACTTATCCACAAATAACCGCTGTCCACCTTCCGTAGTCATATCCTGACCACTGTGATCAATGAATGTCTCCTCAAAACGAATAAAGAAATCGGAGACACTCTCATCTTTCTTCTGTTTACATGCGGCTAGTTTATCCCAGTTAACTCTCAAGGCAGGCATCATCGTCTTCATTAATGTAATAATCCTACCAGGGAGTTCTGAAATCAATGCATCAGGCTTTGCACCACCCACTTGGTTTCTATCTGCGGCAGTGATAGCATCCCAATTTCCACCTAATTCTTGGGCATGATTCTATTTTCGAATCCTAGCCCATAATGCTTGTGGAACTACATTCCCCATCAACATATCAATATCTGCTAAATTCATGATGCAGGCTTCAACAGTTTGCGACAACTCTTTATAATAACCTGCAGGATTCTTGCGAGGATCCGGTAGAGACTGTTTAAGGGCTAAAACTTCAGATCTTTTCCAGGGGACATGTACCCATATTCGCTGGAAGTGAGCAGGAATAGCTTGATTACCACCTGCTGCTGGAACCGCTTCTCTCCATACTGGAGGAACATCTCTCATTGGATAATTTTTCAGTGTCAACCTAAATGAAGGATCGGAATCTAGAAAAGTCTGTGAGGAAAATAAGGTTCTAAAGGAAACAAGTGTCTTTACAGCATCCTCAACCTTAGAACCCACAACGAGACCTTTATCAAAATTAGCCTGAATGTCTAACAGACCCTGAGGAACCGAACCCAAGTCCATATCCTCCCATCCTTTAATAAGAGTATCGCACATCACATTGAAAACATATCTCTGCGTAGGCGCATTCCACTGTGAGAAGGTAGGCATAATATCAGGTACACTATACCAAGGACCCTTTTCAATCCATTTTCGAGCAAGAGAGTCCAACATTTCCCGTTCTTCGGAATCTGGGAACTGGCTACGAGACTGTCTTCGAGAAAATGCCGGAGACACTTTTAATGCCTCAAAGAAAGGTGATAAAAGACCAGAGACCGTTTCTGTAAGTCGTTTACGCATAGATGGAGAATTGGACATAAGAATAGGGGACAAAGTATTAGGCGAATTAACTGAAAAGGGATCGGTAATTACCGGAGGAGCAGAAGGCAAAGAAAACGAAGGCAAAGGAGTCGAAGGCAAAGCCGGCAAAGGCGGCAATACTTGAGGGGGAAAATGTGGAGGAGCCGGAGCAGGCGGAGGTGCAACTGGTGGCTGAACAGCCTGTAACAACGGGGGTGCATTAGCACCTTGTGCATTGGGCGGAGGCAATCTCAATAGGTGAGACATCAAGGAATCCTCTTCTAAATCCTTTCTTTTATCAGAGGGGGAAGCTGGCAACATTGGATAGCATTTATCTATTGTCATACGATGCTGTCTCTCTGAAATTTCCATCGCATTATCGACTTCATCATCTTTAAATTGCTGAGCAGCCTGCATAATGGTCATACCCTGTGCTTTCTTATCTCGTTTTTCTTGCTTAATTTTCTTCTGTTTGGCTTCCTTACGCCAAAGGCGGAAAGAGTCAAACATTGCCGGCCGGGCTTTTCTTTTGAATAACACTGCTTCCAAATTATCTAATATATCAGGCTCAAAACTACCATTTTCTGGCCATTTTAAAACACCATCATTCTTCGTGTATCGGATCCATACCTCGTTAAAGGCGATAGGGCCAACACCATGTTTAGAATAGAGCTCATAAGTGGGAGTTCCAACCGAAGGAATCGGACAAGAGTCCTCAAGCCGGGAATCCCTATTACAACCAAAGCAACAAATTCTTCCAAACTTAGTCAGACCAGGCATCTCGTGATTTCACCGGACTGTTCATAAACATCAAGGGGGCAAACTCAGTTTACGCAGCACAAATGCACTTACCCTCGGCTTTGGCTATTGCAATAGTCAAATCTAAGGACCGTAGGAAAATAAAGAACCAAAATTGTGGGCGCGACCCACCAAATACTTAACTAAGGATGTCTTCTTACGCCAACAGAGGCCCCGTCTATCGTCTCGCCTTACCATACATCATCGAAAGAGGGCCAAAGCAGGGCGGCAGTTATAGCAGCAGTCATCAGTAGCCGTCCGGAAGGAGTAACCGCGCTGCATAAGACCTTCGGACCACTTTCGACATACAGGGGTCGCTTAATGTGGCTCGCGATTCCTCCAGAATTTTCTTGCGGGGTTCCTCACGACCTTCAGGCAGAACCGGTACCACTGAAGCCGCCCAACGTTGGGCGCCAGTTGAAGAACCAGAACCTTTTGGGTCCAGCGGCGCAGGGTACGCCTTAATCTCTTGGGTTCTCCTGCTCAGCTACACAGAGACAAGGGGACACTCTGTCAGCGTAAAAGATCAGATTTTATTAGCTGCAGCTAGTACAGTTGTCCTAGAAGTACACACAGTATGTTCTCAGGCGACTGCCACTTTACTCCGTGGCGCACAATTTTATATAGGCCATATGTGAAATATACATTAACCAAAGATACTCCTAAAGCATATAGAAAGAACCAATAGGAAAAGTTGGAAAACAGAACAGAACCAATAGGAAAGGTTTGAAAACAAAGTATCGGGTAACTCGAAGAGCCTCTCCTCCAACTGTGTTTGTCACCCCTCCCCAAGAACTAATTAACAGGTCTGTGGTTGACTCGCAGGTGACGAGATACGTTTGTGTGTTCTGGAGGACAGTTGTGAAATGAGAGAATACGAGCAGAAGACAGCGAAGGCCAGACGATAAGATAAAGTCAGAAGAGAATAGTGTGAACCAACAGATAGTTGAGACAGGGATTAGAAAAACCAGACAGGGATTAGTGTACTCGGCCAGTGCTAACATCAGCTTTGTAAATAGAGGCAGAAGGCTTATTTCGACACGAAGCTGCAGAAAAAGCAGAAAAGACTATGTTCGCCGTGATGCCTGAGTGAGGGCAACACAAAATGGCGGCGGAGCACAAAATGGCGGGTCGATTCGATCACGATCGAAAATCGAATTTCCTCACCGGCCAGGCACCACAGGGACAGGATCAGGGCTCAGCAAAAGGAGGCAGTGAAGGGGTGGTGGATGCAGGAGAGTCACTGGCAACTGCAGTGGAGGTGTCTGACGTGGTGGGTGCAGTCACAACTGTGGGGCACAAGTAAGATGGGGTGGGTGCCAGCACAACTGCAGTGGGCAGGTCAGATTGAGCGGACTAGGTACCCACTGCAGTGCCCAAGTCAGACGGGGTGGTCATGGACTCCACTGCAGTGCCCAACTCCATGGGAGCAGAATGGGGTTCAGGTGAGGTCGGCAGGACAGAGGGGAGCCACGGTCCCCACATCAGTGGCACAAACAGTCTGACCAGGGGGGTGGGGGTGGAAGAGCAAGTGGTAGGGGGTGAGGGCTGGAACATTTTGGGGATGGTGTATCTGTGGGTGGGGGAATCTGAGTCAGGGTGTGGCGGGGGAACCTGTGGAGTGGTGGCCTGGGGGAAGGAGGACATAGACTGTGTCGTGGAGCTGCGGTGCAGGGGTGGGGTCTTGCTCTTCCGGCTCCGGGGGGGACTTGCTGGTGGGGGCCTCAGTCTGACTGAACTTGGGGGAGGGTGTCTGGGTGTGAGGGACACTCTCCTCTGTGTGTGGGGACTTTCTCTTCCCCTTGTAAGCTGGATCTGTTGGATCGGTGGGGAAGAGGCCAAGGTCACAGAGGAAGAGCTTCTAGGGAGATGGGGTTGCAGGTGAGGCAAGGGAAGGGGTCTTGAAGGGAGAGGTATTGGAGGACTGCGGAGTGGTTGTGGTTGTCTGTGTGTGTGTTTGCAAACCATCCCCTGTGAGTGTGGTATCAGTCCCCTGACGTTGCTTGTGTGCATGTCTAGACCTTGGTTTGAGTGTTTGTGTGCTGCCCGTGTCTGTGGATTTGGGTGAATGTGCTGGTGTGTGAGTGCTTGGGACAGGTAGGGTGCTAGGAATCGTGGATGGGGCAGGGGTAGGAGGGGTGAGGGACTGTTGGAGGAGGGACACTGCTGCTGTCAGGGAGGAGGCCACGGACTGATGGGTACTCTGTAGAGCATACATGCCGGATGTAATGCCCTCCATGAACGACACCAGTTGTGACAACAGACTGGTGTGTGCATGGAGGACACTAAGCATTGATGTCTGCCCTACATGGATCTGTCGAAGCAAGTCCACAGACTCCACACTCAGGGCAGCATGGGACACAGGGGCAGGGGGTGTGGTGCCTGGCACAAAGGAGACATGCTCCCGAACACAGGAGCCTCCACGGACCTCTGGGATGGGAGCCGATGGGAGGGTGGTGATGGTGGTGGTGGTGGCTGTGGCGTTGGCGGGGATAACCTCACTAGCTGGGGTTTGGTGGCTGCTGACACCTGCCTCCACAAGGGAGTCATCATCCGAGCTGCTGTGGCCCTCAGCTGGGGTGGATGGTGCTGAGGACTCCTCGGTGTGGCTCCACTCGCCCTCCGTGCCACTGGGTCCCTCCGACTCCTCGCCTTCTGTCCCAGTCAGGCTCTGTGGCTCCTCCTGGTCCGTGGAGATATCCCCTCCTGTGGCCGTGGATGTATCTGGATAGAATTAGGAAAAAAAGAACAACATCAGTCACCTGCACTGACTGCACACACCACAGTGAGTACAGCACATCACAGGGCAAGCCCTGGCATCATCAGCTGAACACTGCTCAAAGTGCTCACACTGTTTTGAATAAGCCAATTGTCAGTCTCACCATCAACCATGGCACTCATATCCCTCCTGGACTTGCACCCATATGTCTGTTGCATGTTGGATGCTAATACCCCAATGTGCAGACATTCACCACCTACACAGATGTTGGACATGCAAGTGAACATGTAGGAGTATGTCACTATACACACATCGCATCCCTTGCCACTTACTCAGTACAGGTGTCAGGATGAAGGGATGGCCAGAGTCTCATTTCATATGCTTGTGATGCATACCCGCAACACACACAATGATGTTCTCATGTCCTGATAGCCAATGCCACAATGGGGTGCATGGAGCACATCTGAGCCCAATGCAGGATCAGTCATAGCAAGTTAAATGCCATGGCACTGGCATGCCTGGAAAGTCAGTCATCACTGTCTCCTGTCACAGGGGCAGGGCATCCAGACAACAACAGTATGCACTGTGTCACAATCATAGGTCATGGGTAAAGCAAACTCTGCAGCTGACAAGTGCACTTGTCCATCTCCTGCAAACAACATATCTCGGACCCAGATGACCCCACATCATACAGAACAGACATGTGAGTCTCTGCGAACACAACTCCCTGTACATGAGCACATCACTGTCTGCTGTGCATGAAACACAGCTGCCTGAAGTTCACAGTTTCATACACCATTGTGCACTGTCAAGTGATCACACACCTCTATGTCACACAGGTCTTGTCTCTTATAGTCACATCTCAGATGTCCTGCTGACCCTCAAACTCATGAACACCCCAGTTGTCCTGAAAAGGATGCCACACCACAATGACACAGAGGCAGACACCTGAAGGCACATGTCACTAAGCACAACCTGTAAGTTGATACACAGGAGTCGGATTACAGAGTGTTTCTAAAAGCCCTTGAGTAGGAATGACTGCCCAGGTCTATGTGAAACAGTGTATAGCCATGGACAGTAGTCAGGTGGCTAAGGAAGTGTGACACACTTGATATACATACTCCTGAGGCCCACAATTTGGAGTCCCCTGCTGCATGGGTGTGTTTGAAATACCCCAGGCACATGTGGCGAGACAGACCAGCAATTGGACCACATATCTAGGGCACACACAGGTCACATGTCAGATCTCAGGCATTTTGTAAACAATTGACTCACCCATGAAACACTCAACAGAGTCACGGGAACAGATGCTGTCCGGTACCTGAAGCATAGCTGACTGCAGGGACACAGTGCCCTAGTGACACAAGCAACAGACTGTAGGGGCCACACCTGTGGAACAGATGAGGAGGGTGCATCACACAATTGAGGGACATGAGTCCTGGACTACAAGACCTACGTAATGTGGTAGTGTGACCAGGCCAAAAGACTGCAAATAGCATGTCAGACATAGCACACAGATTAGGCATGGACTTACCCCCTCCTTGCTGCTGTATGGCCTTCAGCTGCCCATCCAGGTCCGTGAAGACCACTGCCAGAATCCTGAGCATGTGGGGAGTCAGGGTCCGGTGTCCGCCCCTCCTGCGAGGAGGTGACAGCTTCAGCTGGATCCTTGCGATCCTCCGGGTTCAGCCCCGAAGGTCCTGCCACCTCTTCTGGCAGGTGCGGATCTGGCGCTTGTAGACCCCCACTGATCGAACTGCCTGGGCGATGGTCAGCCAGATCTCCTGCTTCTGGTGGGCATCAACCTGTGAGGATGACAAAGTTAAAAGTCCATTAACACACATGCCCCATATTTGTGCTGCACACAGTTGGATATACATGTCGTCATCAGAAAGGAAAATGAGTTACACAGATAGTGCACCCATGGAAAAGGACAAATACCCTGCAAGTCTGACATGTTAACATTGCCTGGGAAGTTGAAGCTTGCACAAATGCACTTTTACTGCAGAACACCTGTTCATTACATTTGGGGGATGAAAGTACTCAGTGAGTACGCTTGCCACTGGTGTACACACTGTTAGTACTGCTAGTTAGACAACATGCACCATTAGGAATGCAGTGGACTGCACACTCACCTGCTCCCCTGGTTTCCCATACAGCTTGCTGTACTGTGGAGGGAGCCCATCCAGCAGGGCCTGGTTCTCCTCCTCAGTGAAGACTGGGGCCCTCTCCAGAGTACGTGCCATAGCAGTAGCCAGAGAATGCAGAGATAGCAGCAGTGGTATCAGAGATGTGGTCCAGTAGCATGTAGTGCAGGTAAGTGAGCTCCCTGGGGGCCAGCCATCCTTATATCTGTGCTGCAGAGGCAGAATCTGTGCCATGTGTCCCAAGTGATAGGTCCAACACGGTTGCATTCTATGAATCTGGCCAATCCATGGAATTGTACGACTCATACACGTCTTCCTCATCATTCTAATTTTCACCTTCATAAAACCCTAGAAATTGCAACATTGTTGTAGGCATCCAACTGAATTTCCAGCACACAACTCGTACAAGTTTTGAATCCGCATCCGTCTCCATGACAGTCCAGAGCCAATGGGTGCGCACGGCTCGGTCAACTGACTGTACAACCCGCATTTTGAAAATCCACATGCACCCGTCTCCATACGATTCAATGGCGAAGGCATGCACAGGGCTCGGTCCATGCCTGCACGACGCGTATGCATGATAGTCACCCGCATCGGTTCTCATTGCAGTCAATGGCTAAGCATACGCATGGCTCAGTCCTGAACTGTGCAATGCGTACACATGATAGTCACCCGCATCGGTTCACATTGAAGTCAATGGCTAAGTGTACGCATGGCTCGGTCCATGCCTGCACGAAGCATATGCATGATAGTCACCCGCATCAGTTCTCATTGCAGTCAATGGCTAAGCGTACGCACGGCTTGGTCCGGAACTGTGCAATGCGTCCCTGTTGAAGTCACCCGCGTCGATGACATTAGTGTGACTTTTTGACTGCTTCCACACACAATTACTTGCCAGGGACTCAGGTGCACACCTACCACACTACATCATGTGCTACACTGTGGCCCATGGCATGTAAGGCTGCATTACCAGAGTGTTTTGGGGGGGCAACATTTGGTTTGTTGTGTGTCACTTTTGGGCAGCCACTCCCAGGCTGTGTACGTGTTCATGGGGACAGAATCCTTTGTGTGTTGCACACATTACCACCGTGATGTGCAACTGTACAGTTGTGGTCATGAGTCGTGGACAGAGTTGCAGGTAGGATATGTTTAGGACATGTCACATACACCCTGAGTCCTGGGTGTGATGGTATGTACGTCACAGTGAGACCTATAGCCCCAATTCTGATGTACACCCACGGTCTGTGTGCATGTTGTGTCTCATATGTGGCTGATCAAATGTGCCCAATGGGATACAGTTTCCACATCCATGTGGTTTGTGCATCAACATTGATGTGTATGTGTCTACGAGACGTCCATGTAGGGCCTGCAGAGACAACAGTGGCCACTACCTGTGGGACTCACGGTTGTTTAGTGGCGTGTACATGATACGCCATGTCATGCCAGTGTCCATGTGGCAATACAGGGACCCTGGGTACCAGCATGTCAAAGAGATGTGATGCCTGGGAGACATCAGGCCTCACTTGTAACTGTGGTGTGTGTTTGTAACGTGACAGCAGTACATAGGTACTGTGACACAGCCCAATGATTGGCCATTGCACTACATGGAACTTATGTAGACATGTGGACTTGAGATGTGAGGTGATGTGCATGTAGGTGACATATATGTCCATACCCAACAGCACACACCGCAGTACATTGTGTATTGTCATGATGTATCATGTGATATTTTGCTTGGTCATCGCCACATGGGTGGATGAATCGACAATTTTCCTTTGTTCATCTCTGTTCTGCAGGGCACCAGCTGTCCACAGACCGATCCCAGACCTTGAAACCATGCAGGAACGCGACTGCATCTGACGGTACCACTTCACCACGCCACTGATTGAGGAGTTGGCGGAGCAGTTGGCGCCACATCTTCTACCTGGCCGGACATACCCTACAGCACTGACCCCAGAGGTGAAGGTGATGTCAGCCCTGCACTTCTTTGCTACTGGTACCTTCCAGTAAACTGTGGCTACTGCTGGTAGTATGTCGCAAACTATGTTCAGTCGTGTGCTACGCAATGTCTTGGAGGGGATGTTGCATTTCCTTGACCTGTACGTCAAGTTTCCTAGCCCTGGTCAACTCACTGAAATAAAGGATGCTTTTTATACACTGTGGAAGATGCCGAACGTCATCGGATCTATTGATGGTACACATGTGGCCCTGGTACCACCATGGGCACATGAGCAGGTATACCGGAACAGAAAACATTTCCACTTCATCAATGCTCTGGTGGTATGTCTTGCAGACATGTGTATCACACATGTGTGTGCACGTTTCCCCGGTTCTGCGCATGATGCCTACATCATGAGAGGTAGTCGCATTGCAACGCTGATGTCACAGATGCCAGAACAGCGGGCCTGGCTTGTCGGTGTGTAATGACTGTTTACCATTTTGTTTGTTTGGCAATGTTGTATTACACCCTCTTTCAAAATTCAGCTAATTGTTCAATTGTTTATATGTAGGTGACTCCGGATACCCCAACATGCCGTGGTTGCTGACACCCCTCAGGAACCCTATGACACCAGCCGAGATGCACTACAATGAGACATATGTTCGGACCAGGAGGGTGATTGAGCGGACCTTTGGTCTCCTGAAAAGCCGCTTCCACTGCCTGGCCAAGACCGGAGGGGCCCTCCCATATGACCCTGCAAAGGTGTGCAAAATTATCCTTGTATGCTGCATGCTACTCAACATGGCAGTGCGGAAGAAGTTACCTCTCATCCAGGATGACGATGACTTACCTCCGCCACCTATTGAGGATCCAGGCCTGGGCCACGATGCCAGTGATGATGATGATGATGATGAGGGTGAGGTCCGCACACAGCTCATCAACAACTTCTTCACCTGAATGTGAGTTTACAGGGTTGTTATGTCAATGTATTGAGTTAGCCTGAAATGTGTTGGGGCTGCTCTGTTGCTGTTTGAGTGTGTCTGTGTGCCACTTGACTGGATGGGTGCAGTGATGTGCCCTTTCAGGTGGTCTGTACTCCACAATAGTGTCAAACTGCTAACTTGTTTCTGTGTAGGTTTATTTTGACATGTTTTGTGCATGTGTATTGCATTTCTCTCCTGTTCTGTTGTGCTTTTGACTGTGTCTTGTGTCTTTCCTTCCCAGGGTACTTTGCCTGTTGTTTGGTCAACACTGACCCCCATCACCCAGAATCCAACACCAGTGTGAAAGTTGTCAATTCCCATCAAGTGATGTACCACACACCCCTGGACTTCAATTCTCCAACACTTTGTGACTGCGTGTCCACTGTAACGTAGAATTACCTTGAATCTATTGTGGAATAAACCTGTTGCTGATGTGTAATGAACCTGTGCTACGCTTTGTTATGTGCGTTGTCTGTCTTCCCACATCTGACTGACATTTGCTTACCTCACCTGTGGGATTGTTACCACTGACTGTGGATAGGTGTGGTGTCTGTGCATTCCAATGTATTTCAGGTCAACATCATTGTGTGGGATGCGTTACATGGACATGGTGATTATATGTTGTGGTGCCATAGTGGTGTGTCTCCCTCACATGTGTCACATCACCATGACTCACATAACGGTGATCACATTGTTGTAGTATTGGCATGCTCTGTGTTGGTTAGCAGATCAACGTCTCCATGACACATGACAAGTTGGAATCACAACAGAGGCAAATATGGTGTACTGGTGAGTTTATTTACAAACATGTCTGAGGATAGTGCACAGGATAGTGGGTGCTGTACATTGGGTTTTGAATCCAAAGTTGCCAGTAGAGTTGGAAGTGTTGGCAGCTGAAATGTCCAGAGTTAAGTCCACAGTCATCTGCTACATTGGACCAACATGAACCCTCCATGTCATGTAGGCGAGTTGTGTTAGATACGACAAGGTGAACGGTTTGCGCACAAGGAACATTGTCCAGAACAGGTTTAGAGGCCCTGGGGGATGTGCATGGACATCTGCGTCTCACTTGTCCTTCTTGGGACGCCCCCTCTTCTTCTTGGGGGGGGGATCCTCAGGTACAGGCGTCTGCGGTGCAGAAGACTCTCCGCCAGAGTCATCCTCCCTCCCAGTGGCACTGGCAGATCGTGCGGCAATAGATGTTGTGGCCACACAGGGAGGTGTGAACATGTTGGTGCTTATCTGGCGGAGGCATTAGAGTATGTCTCGATGCACCGCAGTAAGTACATCCCACTTTGCCTCCATCCGGGTATGATGGGCAGCCTCATCCTGTTGAATGTCCTTGAGGATCCCCACTACCTGGCCGAATGCTCCGGTGCTATCCTGGTATGCATCTATTATGCGTGCCAGTTGGGGGTCATCATGCAGTCCAGACCCCTCTGCAAGGTGCGCCCTCTGCCTACCACCCCTCCCAGCACCCCTATCCACACGGGCAGGACCTGCGGTGGCACACACAGGGGACACTGAGCCCCCTTGGGTGTTGTTGCTGGTGGTGTTGTCTGTAGCTTCCTGGGGGTCCTGTGTCCCTGTGCTGTCGGAATTCTGTGGCCTTGGTCTGTCTGTGTTGGCGGGGGTGCCCTGTCTGTTGCCAGATGCTGGAGGTGTGGGTACAGGGGGTGCAGATGTTGGTACTGCTGGTGCTGCATGATGACTCACACCGAAGGTGCCAGGTTGTTCGTCGTCATCCGAAGAGGACAGAGACGGATCCACACCAGAGAGCTGAGGGTCCACCAGAGTCTGGGACAGGGACTCCTCTTCATTTTCTGCTGTGTCCCCAGCACCACCTGTGTTTGGAAGAGACACACAATGTAAGTTATGTTTCTACAGGCATCAATGGTTCACATACATGATATTTTCTACTGTACGTCAGAATGCGTGCCTGTACACTGCTTTGTCCAAAGTTGTCACGGACAGAGATTGATATTGTTGTGGCAGATTGCCCAGTCAAAATGAAACATTTCAATGTGCATGTCGAAGTGTTTGCATGCCCAGCTCATGTATAGATTTGGCTGTACATGGCCATTACTACTCAAGGGCCATTACGTTGGTGTGTCATCCCTGTACACATTTGACGTTTAACGAGGACATACGTGCAATTCCAC
This sequence comes from Triturus cristatus, assembly GCF_964204655.1. Classification (NCBI taxonomy): domain Eukaryota; kingdom Metazoa; phylum Chordata; class Amphibia; order Caudata; family Salamandridae; genus Triturus; species Triturus cristatus. The sequence continues at coordinate 457,422,613 of NC_140590.1, read as the reverse complement.
TTAGGATATATTGCAAGATTGGGGCATGTGTGGTAGCAGTTTTTGCTAGTCTATGTGCATCACATTGGTGTGTTGGTACAACATGGTCACAGTCCGGTATGCCTGTGATCTCTTGGGAGAAAGTGTTTTTTTCCTGTGTTCCTAGTTCCTATCTCATTTCATACAAGTGATGATGTCACCGTAGTTAATGAGTCTGGTGCTGAGTTTTGTACATGCATATGTGTATTGACTTGTCAATGTTCTCCATGGTGATATGGATTAAGCAAGGCAGCGCTCTGGCTTTTCCATGCTCATGACAGTGATAGCCATTGTTGTGTGTATTGCGGTTTTGCTGCTGTGAGTACCATGTCTCCTCCATGCAGTCCAGGTTAGACCTTGTGTCTACAGTGTCTATGACAGTGAGTGGTGTGTTGTGTGAAGGATGCATATGTTGCAGAACGATGTAGGAGTGGAATGCAGCTCACAACAGCACCTAGTGTGAATGAGACCATGCTACAGTGTCAGCTTTATAGGTGTGTCCATTCCATTCACTGTCAGATGTCCCCTGTCAATGATGTATATGTGAGTTCCTGTGTGTTTTGTGCAGTGTACCATATATGGATCTCCACACTTGTCATCTGCAAGACACACCTCCACAGCCTGACCAGGGGGCACCCCTGGTCACTGCATCCCCAGACAGTGAGTTTGAACATACGGTTGCAATGGCTGTGTGTGCGAACGTGTTTGGGTTGGCCAGTGCATATGTGTGATTTGCAGCCACATCATTATCAGGCCCATGTGTCAGCCATTTTGCCCGGGCATTTACTTTGTGAGTGACTGGTACCACCTGTGCAATGTGTTTTAGCATAGAAGGTGTGTGTATGGCCAACATCGGTGTTATTTTTTTTCCAGTCAGGACCTCCTTCTCCCCCAGGCCAGTTATCCCATCATGAAGCGTGCCACCATTGCAGTGGGTGCAGGTTAACTTTCAGGATGTCAGTCAGTGCAGTCCCGTTGTTTGTTGGTGCCCAGTTCCCAGCATGGCCTTGTGCTCCCCACAACAGAGCCCAGTGTCAGACATCTTGTCAGTCCATTTCCACTCCCTGTGAGGTGAGCATGGTTCAGTGTGAGCTTGCTGGGCCATGTAGGTGGGTGGGGATTGTCTGTGACTGCAACTCCCATCATGCTCTTGGCTACACCCACCCCCCTTCCCAGCATGCCCATACTTCCTTCCTTTTGACTCTGCTTCCATGTGAGGGAGTGTGACAGCAATGGCAAGATGGCTGACAGCGCAGTCCTGGTGTTTGTTGGTGCCCAGTTCCCAGCAGGGCCTTGTGCTCCCCACAACAGAGCCCGGTGTCAGACATTTTGTCAGTCCATTCCCACTCCCTGTGAGGTGAGCATGGTTCAGTGTGAGCTTGCTGGGCTATGTAGGTGGGTGGGGATTGTCTGTGACTGCAACTCCCATCATGCTCTTGGCTACACCCCCCTTCCCAGCATGCCCATACTTCCTTCCTTTTAACTCTGCTTCCCTGTGAGGGAGTATGACAGCAATGGCAAGATGGCTGACTGTGAAGTCCTGGTGTTTGTTTCGCTACAAGTCCAAAGAGAGCCCCTGTGCTTCACACAGTAGCACCCAGTGCGGTGTATCTTTGGGTGATATTTCAATACAGTGTGAGTCAATGCATGCTACCCGGTGAGTTGTGTGGAGTTTGTGTTGAGGGGTGTGTGTGTCTCCACATGCTGGTAAGTATGGTCAGAGCTGTAAGTCCTCCTTCCCACCCGGCCAGACATCCCACCATGAAACGTGCTTCCATTGGAGGACATTCAAGTTGGCTTTCAGGATGTCAGGCAGTGGTGTCCTGCTTCTGATTTGCCCAGGGCCTTGTGCTCCCCACAGCAGGACCCAGTGTCAGCCATATTGACAGTCATTTTCCACTCCCTGTAATGTGGGCATGGTTCAGAGAGGTCTTGATGGGCCAATTGGGAGGGGGTGCATTATCTGTGACTACAAACCCCATCATGCGTTTGGATACACTCACTTCACCTGCATACCCACTGTTCCTTCCTGTCAGTCAGGTGCACTGTGAGTGTGTTTATGGTAGCAAACTGTCTGACAGTGTTTATTTAGCTTTGTGCGACTGCCTTGCTCTATTTGTTGGTAGGTTTGTACATGTCATGACAAGTCACTATGAGATGGTAGGTATTGTGTTTGTCCGACTAGCATACACATCTTGGGATGATTATCTGTTGGTTACTGTGGCTTTGCTAACGGCTTTGCTAATGGTGCATGGTTTCACGGTCCTCTTGCCACACAATATTGAGTATGTTGGTTGTGTACTCACCAGGCTCAGATATGTCTGCTAGACAATGGATGCTCTCTGGTGGTAGGATGTCCCACACCTTCTCCTCCCAGGACCTGAAGTATACTGGTTTGGCAGGAGGGCCACTGCTAGTGCGATGACTCAAGGCATGATCTTTCTCGATGAGTTTCTTGACCCTCCTGCGCACGTCATGCCACCTAATCTGGATATCATCCTTTGTGCGCAACGTTGGTGCTTGTGCGTTCACCTTCTCCACAATACACGCCCACATCTTTGTTTTCTGTGACATGGGGGTCCTTTGGACCAATGTACCAAACAAATGTGGCTCTACTCTGATGATCTCGTCTACCAGCACTTCTAACTCACTATCTGTGAACTTTGGATTCTTCTTTGGGGGCAAGGTGATGGGTGGTGGTAGTGAGTGATGTGTGTGTGAGGGTGCAAGTGAGGGTGGCTGGGTGCCGGTTTTGCTAGGTGTATGTGTGATTGCTTTTGGTGAGGTGCTAATGGTGTGAAAGTTGTGTGATGGGTGAGTTGTGAGTGTGTCTGTGGTTGCTGTGTGATGGTGTTCTCTGCTGGCTGATGTATTCAATTTGCAAAGGTTCATGGTAGTGATTGGTGTCCTTTATATGTCTTTGTTCCAAGTTTTTGGGGGGGATATGTATTGACTTTGTCATTGCTTGTTTGGTCCTTTTTTGTATTTTTTTCCTTTGGGTTTTCTAGGAATGAAGGAGACGTTCTGACCGAGACAGACGCTGATGTTGACTTCTCCGGGTCTTTCACGCTGACTTTCTTCTGTGTTTCATACGCGTCGGTTGCGAAGATCTTTATTGCTTCAGGTCCCTGTTTTCTGTGCGTGTCGGTCATGCGGCTTGGGCTCCGTGCGAGTCGGTCTAGTTTTACACGCATTGCATTGTACTGCGCGGATCGGACATCGTGGGTACGTGTCGGTCGGGTTAATTCCTGGTGCGTGTCGGTCGGTGTTAATCTCATCCGTTTTCCGAGCGAATCACTGTTTTCCCTACGGCTCAGTCGTACGGCTTGTATTCCGTACGTGTTGGTTGTAATTCACACGCATTGCACCGTACTGCACGGGTGGTACGGCGCCGATCCGTGTCGGTCGGTCTCCGTTCCGGGTCCATGTCGGTCGGTACGTTTTGCGGCCGGAATCAGAATCGGCCCCAGAGTGTCAAAAATGAAGTCACAAAATCAAAACCAGTGACAAAACCAAAGTCACATAACAGAGAGAGAGTAGCAAAGATGAAGGCACATAATAGACAGACAGTGGCAGAAACAAAGGCAAAACAAAAGGGAAGCAGTCATCCAAATGAAGGCCACGGATAGAATGATAGAGTCAAGGACAAAGTGCACAGAGGAGTAAAAGCGAGCAGATGAGAGAGAGAGAGAGAGAGAGAGAGAGAGAGACGTACAAGCGAGGTGGGTCAGAAAGGAGGTGGGTCCGAAACGGCCTTAATCAATGGGAGGACTTGTCACAGGTAAGTCCTGAGGGGGCTAGGACTACTGGTTAAACTCTTTCCACTGTTTCATTCAAACGTCATATCAGCTGTTGACTTCCGTGCTTTTTTAATTGAATCTCTCATTTTAGTGGATGACAACTAAATGTTTCAGTTTTTATATAACATTTCAAAAAAACTGTGAGAATTCTGAGTAACTATTTTTCAAATTATTCAGCAACGGCTGTGAAATAATTTCTAAATACTCAACTGAGAAAAAACATGAGGTTCTGTTTGGTGGCAGAGAATCAGCCCTGCTGCAAGAGGTGCTTCAGCTGAATGAGTTGGGTTATGCTACCATTCCCACATCAAAAAACATAAAAACTCTGTTTCTTTCTGGACAAAGACCTATCCATTATGATGTAAGTCATTGACATTTCTGCTTCTTGTTTTTATCAACTCTGAATGATTAATACGTTTTGTAATTCCTTCTGGTGGATCAGCATGTGTCAATTGCTGGAGCCTATGATGTGTTGTGATCATTTAGTGGTAACATCCAGATTTTGCTCCTTCAGTCCTGTTTAACTACTACAGTGCTGTTTAAAGCTCACCATAAACTGCAGATATTTGGTCATGTTGTGGCTTAACTCCAGTCTCCACACTGGCATTGCAGAGGTCAAAAATCAATGGTTCAGACTCTACATTGTTCACTGAACTTTTTTTTCTTACAGGATGAGCCCCATTCTTACTGGGTCTAGATTCTCAGTGTCTGTTAATCCACACATCGAATTGGGTAAGAACATTAATGAAAGATGGTTTAGTTCAGAATGTTTTCTATTTATGTGATATAACTTAATATCGGTGTAATAGCGGTCTAAAATGACAAGACAGTTCTGTGGGTTTATATGCTTGCTGCAGAGATGTCACGGTATTGTTTGCATCATTGGCTTTAATTCTTGCATGTCCATTCAGATTCAGATCTTTTACCCAGATTTCCACAGAGTTATTTCTGTCCACTCTACAAACCATAAAAAGTGGCGCTCCATCAGACCCAGCCCCCGTGAGCAAACTTAAACTAGTCGCCTCCACCGTTGCCCCTCCTCTAACCCACCTCATTAATGCCTCTTTCACACTTGGCACTGTTCCAGCCAACTGGAAGAAAGCCACGGTTAAGGCTCTTCTAAAAAAAAACCATCTCGATCCCGCGGACCCCACCAACTTCAGACCCATCTCTCTTCTCCCCGCAATCAGCAAAGTGGCCGAACGAATCGTCAACCAACAACTTTCCAATTTTCTAGAAACCAATAAACTCCTGCGCCAATCTCAGACAGGGTTTAGACCCGGACAGGGAACTGACACCGCTCTACTAGCCGTGGTTGAGGAGGCAAGAACCATCATAGACGCAGGAGGATCAGTGGCAGTGATCCTCCTCGACCTGAGTGCCGCCTTCGACACGGTGGACCATGCCATCCTCATCCACCGGCTAAATTTGATAGGAGTCTCTGACTCCGCCCTGTCCTGGATCAACTCCTTTCTGAAAGAAAGAACCTTCCAAGTGTCGGATGGCACAGCAGTGTCCACAGCCCTGCCACTTCAGTGTGGGGTCCCCCAGGGCTCCTCCATGAGCCCCACACTTTTTAACGTCTACATGTCCCCTCTAGAGGATATTATTGTTCCTTTTGGCATAAAAACAGTCATGTATGCCGATGACACCCAGCTGGTGGTTTCTATCAACCAGACGAATAATAGCCTAGACAATCTGTCAAGGTGTCTCGAGAGTGTTTTCCACTGGATGTGTGAATCTCGACTAAAATTAAACGGAGAAAAATCCGAGATACTTCTCCTGGGAAACTCACACAATCCCCCTCTATCCCTTTCTTGGCCGCCATGTATGGGAACACCTCCTGCCCCCAAACCCGAAGTCAAAAGCCTTGGCATCTGGTTGGATCGAGACCTCAACTTCAAAACGCAGGCCAGAAAAACCACGGGCACCTGCTTTGGCCTCATTCGAATGGCACGTAAGATCCTTCATCTGATCCCCTTCCAATCTAGGAAATTGCTGCTGCAAGGGCTGGTGAATTCCAGACTGGACTACGGCAATGTCCTGTATCTGGGGGCACCGGCATCAGTTATTTATAGACTGCAATGCGCTCAAAACGCCGCAGCAAGACTCCTAACCGGAACCCAGTCGAGATGCTCTGCAAAACCAGCACTCAAAAGTCTGCACTGGCTTCCAGTTAAAGAAAGGATTACGTTTAAGACCCTATGCATCTCCTTCAAAATAATGCAAGGCAGAGGCCCCCCGATTCTGAGATCCTTCGTCAATCACCATAAATCTAACAAACAACTCAGATCGGATTCCCTCTCCCTTGCCAGCGTCCCCAGAATAAAAAAGTCCCGATCCGGGGGGCGCTTGTTCTCCTACAACGCCCCTAAATTATGGAACACCCTTCCTCTTGCCATGCGGAGAGAACACAATCTTCTGGCTTTCCGCAGGCAACTAAAAACTTGGCTCTTCCCATAAACTGTCACCTCTTCTACTCCACCCTCTGGAACTTTAAGTCAGGTCAGCGCTGGGACGCCCTAGGGTAGCTATGCGCTTTACAAATCCCAATTCAAATTCAAAAATTCAAATTCCATTCAGCTGTTCTTGTTTTTTCTCATGTGCGAGTTTTTCTCATCGAGTTAAGCACAGCGCGAAGAAATAACTCAGTTTGTGGTCCGTGCTATTTAAATGGTCTTCTTTATTACTGAGAGAAAGAGCTTCATCGCGATTTAGGCAACAGTATGCAAAAAACAAGCATCGGCAAAGCCAATTTGTCTCGCCTCTACGAGATCTATTGGCTATGTTAAAACTCTTTGCCATATTGCATAGTAGCGCGGTCCCTGTGAAACATGGCTGTAAGTAAAAATAAAAGCATTTGCAATGCAAGAGGTCTCGCTTTACTGAAAGTTTGAGCTATTGACGTTGCTAATAATAATGCAATGCCAATAGCTCAAACTTTCAGTAATGTGAGACCCATTGCATTGCAAAGGCTTGTTTTGATTGCTGTTTGCGCTGCACTAGTTTCTCTGTAATTTTCTTCCTGCTCTGCTGACCTGCTTGTACTAACATTTATTCAGAGTATGTGCGCTCTAGAAGAAGCAAAATCAAACTAAAATCAACCTGTACAGAGAACATAGGAATAATGGGAATATAGGTAACTCGCATGGCATACAGTGCACGTCCTTCCCCGCGAGGCAGCAACATGCTAAAATAAACCCCCTTTTGGACTGTAACTCAAAGAACACTCCGCAAACAAAAAACAGAAAACAAAATACCATGCACGTTCACGCTTTTTAGGTCTCGGCTCGAAGGCTGCGCTTGCGCAGTCTCGATCCGAGATTTAATGACTTGGAGAAGAGGGGCTTGAACCCGCCCCTCTTCTCCCCTGTTTTCCATTGGCTGGCCTCTTGAATGCTAGCCAGCCATTGGAGAAGAGGTCCGTCATTCCGATTAGGCCCCGTCCTTTTCGAATTTGGGGGCATGTTTTTTTCAAGAAGTCTAATTATCTCCTCCAGCCAATGGCAAGAGGAGAGAAAAGAAAAACATGCCCCCGAATTCGAAACCGCCGCTGCCTTTCTCCGAGGCATTTCTGCTTCGCCTCGGAGAAAGGCGGCTGTGTTTCTACAGCGCCTATACTCACTGTGAGGTGGCTTCAGGGCTCTCTAAGAAGTCAATGTTCCTTTCCTCCATGGTTCTGAAGTATGTTATGCTCCTTCTTATGCTTTGTTCCTGCTACCCCTAGTATCCCTACTTACGCTAGACATGTTTCTGCAGCGCCCATTCGGACTTTAGCACGGCTTCGGTGTGCTACAGGCAGTCCAGCCTTTTGATCTGGTCTTTACTCCGCGTCTGTAGTTAAAATCGAGCGCACTGTGCTGTTACCACTACGATCACCTCTGTCTCGGAATCCCGCGCCGTTCTCTTGTGTGCACCGAGTCGCGTGTCCTTCACGAGGCGCTATATCTTCTCAGAGGACACTCACTCTTCCTGCAGCGGACGCACCTCGAGGCTGGCCCGCATGGTGTCCACGCAATGGAGGGGTGGGTGGGGCATAGGGAACATACTTAAAACAGCACCACACCACAGAATCTACGCCAGATTTTTGCATTTTTACATACAACACTTTTACACTGTTAGGCCTTGAGGCTAAGCGATTTCACAGCGCAAAGTGCCGCGGCTTCAAGGCGTAAAGCCGTACATGCAGTTCATTCGGGTGGCTTTTGCTGAGGCTGTCTGGTAGAAAGTATGTACCCACATGGGCACCAGCATGAAAGTGTTTTCACACTCCCGTGCCCACTTGTCTACAGGGGCCGAAAGGCAGCACGACGGGTGATGGAACTGGTGGTTCCGCGGGGGCAGGGAGGGTATAGTTGGTGTTCTAGCTCCAAGAGGTTGGAAGGTTGGCGAGGTACGAGGAGGGTAGAGTCAGCGCCCCCGCATCGGCATCATTTCCTCCTCTGTCATTGGCACACGTGACCCCCTTCGATCCACCCTGCCCACCATTCTGTTTTCCTCGGTGTTGATCTGGTCTTTACTCCGCGTCTGTAGTTAAAGAATCGAGCGCACTGTGCTGTGTTTTGGAGCAAAAAAAAGTATATGTGTCAGAGGTGCGTGGAGGGTAAAACTAAGCCCCCTTCTAACAGAAACAAGGTGATGGGGTACACAAACAGACATGCATACACAGAACACAACTAGAGACAGACGCTTAACAGACACATTGAGCGTTCCCGCTCACAGACCTACCAACAGAGACTCACGCAAACACAGCCCGACACGAATACCCTCAAACCCACACAAAAAGACACAGACTCACAAACACACAAGGCACAATCACAAAGTCACGCTCATAAGCACACATACATACAGACACAATCAGAAACACAAGCACACACAATCAAACCATCGCGAGTCAGGAAGGCGCCAGAGACTGAATAAACGACGTGAGTGCGTGAGAATTGCCCGTATGTTGATGCCCCAGAGGTGGAGTGAGTGACTGCGGTGTAGTACCAGGGGTGAGTGTTCTCTCAAGTGGGGCGAGGGCTAATTTTGTGGGAGGGTCGGGTGGGGCTGGCGAGGCCGCTGGAGATAGGGGTGACAGTCGGCAATGGAAGCCAGAGCCCCTGGCCAGGCGGGGGCCGTCAGACGGGAGCCTCCGTCCCTGCCCGGGAGATTAATGCGTCTCCCTCACCGCGTTCCCCGCAGTCCTGGCTGCTCACACAGACCCCCGCCCCCACCCATGAATCATGGGCTTGTCACCCTGCACCATGCCGGAGACACAGAGACATCGCTGTATCACGTTTATTGCAGTTTAAGTGGCGGGTGGGCTGGGCACTCCGGGGTGGTGGGGGGTGCTCTGTGTGTGTGCAAAATGCAATAGGTCCCGCATTTGAGTGATTAAGCTATTGACATTGTAAATAACAATGCTGTTTCTTTAAATGCTTTTTAAAAAAAACATACAAAAATAATGTCATGAGCAATGCCAATAGCTCTAACTTTAACATTGCCGAGACCATTGCATTGTAAATGGTTGTTAATGTCAGTTGGCAGTCGCAGTGACCGTCTGCATATCCTGTTTAAATTCATATGCCCTCCGTAACTTATGCGGTAGGCGCTTGATCACTCACACTTTGCTAACGAAATTCATTGCATTTATTTTTGAGAAATGGTTTGCAGTAGCAGTGCATTTCGCAGTAATTTGTGGCTGCGTTTCTTATTTATCTTGTTACACTGCTGTTCGTTTTCATGCATAATTGATTGCGTTTCGGTGTGACCTTTCTGGACTGATTTGCACTCAGTGAAGGTACTCTAAGTAAACAAATGTCAGACACTCCATTTGCACTGTATGAATGTACTCTAAGTCAACATATGACAACCACTTCATTACATTTGCTATCTCTGCTGCAGGCCCTCCAGTACACGATCAGTCCAGCACGTGATACATCACTGGCGGCTCCTGCAGTGAAGCTCGGGCTCTCTGAGGGAAGCACCTGACTGCACTAATGATTACAGCTCTAAACGGCACGGCCTAGCAGCTTAAATGTCAAATCTCTGCATTGCGAGAACGTGAATGGCCGATGTCTAAATTCCTTCAGATTCAGTCACACTTTGAATTAGCCAGGGAGCAGCGCGCCGGCCCCCGGTTCAATCAGCAGTGTTCAGAGACCGGAACGATTGAAGCTTTCAGCAGTGGTACAGACCATGAAAGGCCAGCCTTATTATTCGAGCGGCGAACAAAGGCTTGGAGGTCATGTACAGAGATAAACAGATTTTACCATCAATTATATTGAAAATAGTTTACCTTGGGTCGATGAGGGATTGACATAGAAGCTGCCTGCTCCCCAGACAGAGGCAGATGATATATTCGAGGGCTCCCTGTGTCATTGGAGAGCTCGGCGAAGGACTAGCTGCCAATACACTGTGGAGCGACCCTGTGAGATCTTTAAACCCCTCCCTCTCATGCCTGGGCTAAGTGGAACTCGCTCTGTGCAACGATGAACTGATATAACAATACCAGGAGAGCTACAGGTTTACAAATGCAAGCCATTTATTTAGCCACCCTTCTCTGACCAGTGCACAGCTAGACAATCTGATCCAGCGGAAGTCTTCCAAATATTCGCTTGCTGCCATTTCTATAGCACCAACACTGCTGGGAGGGACCAGGGAGCTAAACAACAGGTACAAGGCCAATGGGTGGTTGACCGGAGGCCGGTGTCAAGTGGGTTTCTATAGATTGGGCACCAAGTGCTCTTCAAAAGGGTGAATCTTCAATGCATTTGACTTGGAGGAGGGTGTGAGCAGTTCTGATGTGGATGGGGTGATGTGCCAGATCATGGAGAAGTCTGCTATCTTGTATTTTCCTTCTAGTGCAGTGGTCTCCAACCTTTTCTGTAACAAAAGCTACTTATGTTCAATGAAAATCCGCATGAGCTACCAATACTAGTGATGTGAAAGTGAACACCCCATCCAAGAGTGTCAGCAGTGATCACATTGGTGCATTAGGCAGGGTTTCCAGCAATAATGTCAAAAAGGCTTTGACAATTTGGGTAGTACATTCAAACTATAGCTGCAACCCCCGGACACCAAGGTATACATGTGAGTAACAAATCTTTCCATCTTAAATAATAGCCTTGATAAGGCTGGGTTCCGCTACTGAAATTTTAACAAGGAACCCTAGGTCGATGTCTCTTTTTACCTGCTGAGAAGTGTAAAGGGGAAAAGCAACTCAAATTAAGTAATTCAACTTCCAATAGTAACCATGACTCAAAAGATCACGGACTCCAATTTTGGTTTAAGGGGTTTTTTACAGAGCCAAAAACAACTGAATATACAAGCACATCAAGACGAGGTTGAAAAAATACATGGGAACTAATACAAAACCAAAACTATGGATGAGTCTGCTCGGATGAATCATGAAGAGAATAAACAACTCAAAAAATAAAACACAAGCAAGGACTGCTCCAACATTTAGGTCAAACTTCATCTGTGGCTGAAAAGCTAAAAGCATTAGACTATCCCTACTCTAACTCTAAGGTGACATCCCTACTTAGCATTTCCCAGACAAAGTCAGTTGAAAAGGTGTCAGCGCATGAAGACTTTCTAAGAAGCACATTCACAAGATAAGTCAGATACCAAAAGCTATAGAGCTAGTTCTAAAATACTCTTCCCAGATCAATCTTCTCACCTCTTCTCCTAACTCATCCTGTCTTCTTCTGCCCGTCCTCCCTTGGGGCACTTTCCCTAATACAAAACACAAAAATGTAAAACACACCCACAGATCACCTCATGCTAACGGACACCTCTCCTAGGTAGTTTTCCACCGTCTTCTCCATGTGTATTCCGTTGACCTTGGTTCCCAGGCCTCCTCAACGAGAAAGAACACCGGCTCCCAATTATCAACCTTCTATTTACTTTGTTTCACTTCTCCTCCATGCCTAACTTCTAAAACAAAAGGCATTAGTTCTAACTAACAAAGGCAGCTTCTTCCACCTGCAACTGAAACGTGAGAACAGAACATCCTTGTGTGCACATGAAATTCGCTGCCTACTTCTAAATGCGAGGGCTTACCAGGGAAATTACATTTCCAGGCCTACACAATTCGGCTAACATAAGAATAAACGAATAGGCCTTTCATAGCACAACGTGAACATTCGTTTAGGCCTTTCCACATTAGGATTTACACACATTAATAGTGCTTCTTGTTGCAAACCTCTACAATTATTACATATTAAGCATAACTGGTTATTTCTTCGTGTAGTTTTCATCATAGTACACGTTTAAATCAGAAATGCATTTCACTGCACATAAGCTTTCTGTTAGACAGCTGCAACATACTAAAAATTACAATTTCTTTTTTTTTTTTTTTTTTTTTTTGAAACCGTTTATTACAAAACTCAAAAAATATACAAAGATGGGCCTACAACCTTCCGGCCGGCCGCTAGTAGACAAAAGGAGCATATGATACACATTGTAGAGCGTGTGTTGCGGCTGAGGAAGATGCACAGGAGTTAGCAGCGTTGATAGCCACACCATCCGGACCCCACTGTACGGTTTCATTTTAAACTGAAAGAACAACCAGAAAAACAAACCCACAAGGCAATCCACAATCCGAAATAGCAGCATGTGCTCCCCTGAGAGGGGGACCCTACCAGTCCATAGGAGTATCAAGAAGGGGAAGAGATCAGGACTAGGGCTGGGTAAACTCAATGCCCGGAACAAGGAAGATGGGTCGGCTAAGGGGATGGGGCAGGCGACAGATCGGGCAATAACAGCGGAGCACAAATTCCCCCGCGGTAGGCGTTCCAGGGGCCCCATACTTTCACCCATGTCCCAGGCTTACCTCTCGCCACATACACCACCTTTTCCCGAAACATGCACCAATCCATATGTTCCTTCCAGGCCGAGACAGTCGGGGACCTCTGGGATCCCCACAGTTGAGCAATATCACGCTTGGCCACCATATATCCCAGAGTCACCCACCACGTCTGTGGCGCCGAGTAGTCGGTAGGTTCCCACACATTCAGCAGGCATCTCCTCGCTTCGGGTAGCAGCACCACATGCGTAACCACACGCAGGACCTCATGCACACCACGCCAGAATCGCTCCACCTCCGGGCATTCCCACAGTATATGTAGAAAGGTCCCCAAAGCGCCACACCCACGCTTACACAACCCGTCCACAGCATAGCCCATACGCAGGAGCCTTGGCCCCGTCATGTAGACTCTGTGGAGTATCTTGAGCTGGACGAAGCGAAGGCGGGCCGGTATGGCCACCTCTTTCGGGGAGGCCACCGCAGAGGTCCAGTCCTCGTCGTCCAGCTCCAGTCCATCGGCAACCCAAGCCTCACGAAGGGCAGTCAGCAATCCCGAGCGGTCATTGATCAGTTTTTTGTAGATCAGTGAGATCGTGCTGTCCGGAACGTGTCCATCCAGCACTCTATCCTCCAGGGGGGAATACTCCGGGATGGATGCAACGTCCGGGAAGACGGAGCCCAGTGCATGACGGATCTGCAAATACCGAAAGTACTCCCTGTCATGCAACTGGAATTCCGTCTCCAGCATCTCGAACGTTTTAAATCCTCCCCTCGTCCAGAGATCCCCCACTTTGCTGATGCCTATCATGTCCCACTTCTCGAAGCCCTTCGAGGTCCACAGGGAGCCCAACTGCTCGGACGCGTATAGTGGTGATGCCCGGGTCAGACGGTCCTTCCACCCCATCGCCACATTGGCCGCGTGCCACACTCGCACCATGACACGCGTGGGGCCGGTCAGCGGAGCATCGGGCGCGCTGGAGTAGGGCGCTCGATGATAGTCCCCACCCGGGAGTAGCATCTTATCCATTTCGAATGCCGGGTTTAAGGCGGGCCCGTACAGGCCGTGATTAATCGCAGCCAGCTGGGAGGCCCAATAGTACCGTTTGATATCCGGGAGGGCGATCCCTCCGTCATACCATGGGAGCGTCAGCTTCGCCAGGGCGATACGCGGCCTCCCGTCCCAGAACAGGCGGCGCTGCAAACTCTCCACCTCACGGAAGTAGCGCGCTGGGACGGGGTCCATAGTATTCTGCAAAGCGTACAGGAAACGCGGCAGAGACATCATCTTAAACAATGCCGCCCGGCCGAGCGGCGAAAGCGGCAAGCGCTGCCAGCGCGTGACATCTTCCTTCAGGCGCTGGAGGGGGGGAAGCAAGTTCCGATCATACCGGGCCTCCGGGTCCAGAGTAATGAAGACACCCAGGTACCGAAATCCCCGCGGGGCGATCTGGATCGGACAGCCCCGCGGGAGAATAGGAGCCTCCCAGAGAGAACATACACACACGATTTAGCCCAGTTGATGACAAGGCCGGAGTTACGACCAAATGAATGCAAGACATCAACCAGTACTATCAGTGATTTACGTGGGGAAGCTAGGTACAAGAGGATGTCATCAGCGTATAGGGATACGCGGTCCTCATACTCGGGGGTCCAACAGAGACCACGGATGGAAGGCTCCCACCGCAGCCACTCCGCCAGGGGCTCCAAGGCAAGCGCAAAAAGGAGCGGCGATAAGGGGCAGCCCTGCCGCGTGCCCCGGCCCAGCTCGAACGGAGCCAATACTCTACCGTTCACCACCACCTGCGCCAATGGGCCCGAATACAGCAATTTGACCCAACTGATGAACCCTGCGCCAAAGCCAAACTTCGCAAGCATCGCCCAGATGTATGGCCATTCAAGCGTGTCAAACGCCATAGTGGCGTCCAAGGACGCCAAAATGGCCGGCTCCCGTATGTACTGAACACGTGCGAGCACCCCATGCAAACGCCGCAAGTTAAGGGCCGTGTTATGATGGGGAATAAAGCCGGACTGATCCTGGTGAACCAGTTCGCCCACCACGCCGACCAGCCGATTGGCCAGGACCTTGGCGAGAATTTTGGGCTCCGCGTTCAGTAGCGAAATGGGCCGATAGGATGTAACCCGGTCCCGAGGTCTCCCCTCCTTGTGGATAACCACGATTGTAGCCAGACGCTGGTCCAGCGGGAGGGAGCCCACGAATGAGCCTCCAGGAACATCGATCGGAGATGTGGTGCCAGCGTATCCGGTCGCAACTTGTACAACTCGATGGGGAGACCATTAGGACCCATGGCCTTGCCGGAAGCGACCGAACGTATGGCGAGGGCAATTTCGTCGGAGGTTGGAGCGGCGTCCAACGATACTCTGTCCTCCTCCGAAAGGGAAGGCAGCGCGATATCCCTGAGCAGGGCACGGGACTCCTCTTCAGAGCGGGAAGACACCGGGGAATACACCCCACGGAAATAATCCGCGAAGCAGGAGACAATTTCTTCCGGCTCAGTAACACACACACCGTCCGTTTTCTCAATCAGCGGGACTACACGACTCGCTCTCTCCTTTTTGTCCAGCCACGCAATCAATTTACCAGCCTTATCACCCACATCATACAGTCTCCCCTGTTGCTCTCTACTGAGGCCCCTGGCCGCCTCCGTGACGAGGGCCCTATAGGCCGCTTGCTTGAGTTGGAGGACATGTAATACGGCATCCGTCACCCCACATTCTAGATTACCCTCCAACTCGGCTATCTCAGCTTCCACCCGGGTCACCTCCTCCCGCTCGCGCCTCCGGGTGTGGGAAATGATGGACAGGGCCTCTCCTCGTAGTACTGTCTTGAATGCCTCCCACAGTGAGACAGCCGACGGCACGGACCCCACATTCTCGTCAAAATAGCGCTGGAGGGATTTAATCAATTCAGCGCGAATGGTGGGGTCGCGCAGGTACCAGGGATTGATCGGGACCATCCTACCCTCACCCCTCGGAAAAAGATCCAGGTGTAACAGGAGCGGGGAATGGTCCGAGATACCCCGTGCCAAATGGCGCACCTCTCCCACCCTCCCAACATAGGCCGCCGGGACCAGGACATAATCTAGTCGTGAGAGACTACCATGGGCCCCCGAATGGAAGGTATACTGTAACTGCGTGGGATGTTTTAAACGCCAGCAATCCACCAATCCCAAAGTGTCCAATAGACCAGATAGCCACGCTTGGGCCCGGGGGAGGTCCCTAGGGGGGTGACGATCCACAGTCCCGGAAACGACCGCATTGAAATCCCCCCCCACCACCAGAATCCCCCCCGGAAGGCCAAGGAGGAGGCGCCCCAGGTCCGCAAAGGTAGTCGACTGCAGCCCCGGCGGGACGTATACTGACACAAAAACGACCACTTTGCCCTCCATCCTTCCCACCAAGACCGCGTAACGTCCCCTGTCGTCATGGAGCACCTCATCAATCTCCAACGGGAGCGAGTTCTTAACCATGATGCCCACACCCCTTGAGCCAGACGTGAAGCCCGAATGGGCCACTAGGCGATAGCCACGCCGATTCATGGCGCAGAAGGAGTTGCCAATGAGGTGTGTCTCCTGCAGAAAAACTACATCGGGCGAGATTCGCTTCAAGAACTGCAGGACCACACCTCGTTTTATCCTGTCCCCCAGTCCATTCACGTTCCAGGACAACAGAGTTAGTTCCCTACCCCCCATCGTAGACAGTAGCCACCATTTGTCCCCCCGAGAGCACTATTGAGCTAGCACAACAATACTTTTGCCATGTGGTAAAAACGAACAACACCCCCCCATCCCTGCCCACCCGCCCTAACAAAACTCCCCCCTCCCTGCACCCCTGCATGAGCCCGAACTGCCCCCCCAATGTGCAGTGTGCCTGTCGCCCCATATATATAGTAAAAACTAGCTAAACCCCCTAGAGGAGGAAGGAGAACCCCCAGTAGACCCCACACAACCTCCATAGGAGGGGAAATTATACAGACAGACGCTTAATCGAGAGTGGCATCATTTTTGTCCAGAGTGAAGCCCAATATTACCCCCTCAGTCCTGATCCAGTGTGCCGTCTCCCCCCGCCGCCCCCCCCCGCCCCCCAGATCACGATCCCCAGACAGAGTGTCCAGCCAGTCTCCGGCCGCTTCGGGACGGTCAAAAAAGTGCGTGCGACCCTCTACCTCCACTCGCAGCTTGGCTGGGAAGAGCATAGCGTATTTAAGGTTCAGGTCCCGAAGACGGCGCTTGACGCCTTGGAAGCTCAGTCTCTGCTTCTGGACCGCTGGGGTGAAATCAGGGTAAAAGTTCACCTCTATATTGTCAAGCTTAACCGGCCCATGCAGTCTGGAGGCTTGCAGGATGGCGTCTCTGTCCCGAAAGTTGAAAATCCGGGCAATGAGAGGCCGCGGAGGGGCTCCGACCTTCGGCCTTCCCCCGGGAACCCTGTGGGCCCGCTCCACCGCGAAGAATTTACTCAGCCCCCGTGGCTGGAGATGGGTAGCGATCAGGTCCTCCACAAATAGGTCCGCCGCCGCTTCCTCCCGTCCCTCGGGCACCCCGATGATGCGGATGTTGTTCCTCCGGGCCCGACTCTCGGAGTCCTCCAGGCGCCGATCCATAAGCGCGCTCGCCTGACTAAGCCGGCGCACCTCTGTTTGTAGTGCCGCCACCTCAGTAGTAAGGCCCGATGCGGTGTGGGCCAAAGAATCAACTCGGTCGTTGGTCTTGGAAAGATCGGCCCTCACCAGGCCAACATCTACGAGGACCGAGTCGATCTTCTGTGCCAGTGTGTCGAACCGCTGGCCCACCGAGGCCTTCATCTCGGCAATGGCGCCCATGACATCCCGCAGAGTCAGATCCGTGGGCAGGTCCGGGGCATCAGGAGGGCCCTCAGGGGATTTGTGCGGTCCGCCGGGAGATCCCTTCTGGAGGGTATAGCGGTCCATACTGTTGGCCTGATGGGTGGTGCCACGCCGGGTCGATTTGGTCTTTGCCCGGTCTCCATCTTGTTTCGTGGCCATGGCCGCCAGTCCCCCGGTCGCACCAGCCACGTCGTGAAGGGCAGGCAATCAGGGCCACAAGCTCCGGGGGGGGCCACCCCAGATCGGCGGGGTGGGTCACAGCCGGCGGGCAGGCCGAGTCTCCCAGCGAGACCACACCAACACAAAGAGCCCCGCGACGCAACCCTGCAGAGACGGCAAGGGGGTGCGAAAGCGAAAGCGAAAGCGAAAGTGCGGGGTACGCGACTCGCCAGGCCCGGCCCGCCGCTGTTGTTCACTTTGTCACTGGGTCACCCCTCAGCGCAAATCCGGGGTCTGGCGAGGAGAAGGCCGCAGACTTCAATCGGTGCTCACTCCGGTGTCCGAGGTCCGATTTGACAACGGGAAACGGGTGCCACCTCAGCTCAGGCTCACCAACACATTCCCCTCATCCGAGACAGGATAAATTCAGGATAGTCATAGGAGGTTGCGGAGGTCCTCGGGAGCCTCGCACCTACGCGGCCATCTTGGTTGCGCGCTAGGCTCCTCCTCTCAAAAATTACAATTTCAAATAAAACATCATTTCATTTCTCTTCTACATGATACAAAATACTTTTCTATTACTTCACTTGCACATTTTGTTATTACAATTCTATGCTACTGGTCAAAATTAATACAACACAAGAGTATATGCGGATGCGGACTATCCATGATTATGATGCACCCCTACAATTTTAGAGCACCATCACGCTCCATCAGTCGCCACCATCACAACAAATCACCTGCCCTGGATAAGGAACCAACCTAAACAGAGCTTGTAGCCTTCCTTCCCTGTCAGAACTTCTCTAGGCTCTTAATATTCTCGAAGTGGCTGCAGTCTTTCTATCCTTCGCTCTTGCTCTCTAAGAGACCTTTCAACTCTATTTTCCTTATGCCACTTATAAATCCTGACTAGTCCCCACAACAAAATCACACAAACCACCACTATAATGATAGGTTTCAAGATGTAGCCAAGGATTCCCTTTCCCAGGGACGCGAACCAACTCCCTACCTTGCCAAATCCTTTTCCCACCTTGTCCCAAATTCCTTCTCTGGCTAAGTCATGCCCTTCGTGATGTATCTCAGTAATGTTGCTTATATACCTCTTCAAATCTTTACTGTTGTCAGGTATATAAGTGCAGCACTGTTGGACCTTCCGCATGTTACAGACTCCACCTTCTTTTGCCAGTAAAACATCTAAAGCAAGACAGTTCTGTATCACCATAGCCCTTATTGACACAATCTCTCCATCTACAAGCAACAACGACTGAGCTGTATTTGCTGACAACTTGTCCACAATGGTTGACAACTTTCTAATCTTGACATCATTCAACACCACTCCCAAACCTGGTATCAATGCCCCAAAAACATCTCCTACAATTTCTTCTGCACTTGCACCTCGCTTCCTTCTAGGATGTAATCCACCTTCCAAATGGTCCAAATCCTCCACATGATTAATCTTGGGAAACACTACTGCCGCATAGCATGTACCATACCAATTCAATGACAATCGCACATAAGCATTCTTCTCACACACAAAATACACATGTGGCACCACTTGTATTGCGTCTTGTGAAAATTTCTTTGCTGAGGCCTCAATAGTGAAAGTATGATCACATACACTCTCTCTCACGAAGACCTTATCATAATAGTTTTGTACTTGTCTCACACACAATTTCCCTCTCTGCTAAAAATCCAACGCAATTGGACCACTACTCCCTTTTGCCTTTTGAGCTAACTCTTCTTTGGTCCACTCAACTTTACTTCCCTGTTGGACTTGGCCCTTTTTGCAGGGTCATCCCTAAACTTTTTGCCTTTCTCCTAGCCTTTTTTCTGACATGGTGTTGGTGGTTTTAGGACTTTGGGCACTTTAGCACTGCTGTCCAGTGTAAAGTGTGTGTGCTCTCTGTGTTACATATGGTAAGATTGGTCTACACCTGGTTAGCCTATTTAATTTACCTGTCAGTCCCTTGTAAAGTGGTATCTCATATACCCAGGGCTGGTAAATTAAATGCTACTCGTGGGCTTGCAGCGCTGATTGCGCTACCCACCAAAGTAGCCTTGCAAACCTATCTCAGGCCTCTGCCATTGCAGGGCTTGTGCACGTAGTGTTACTGCCACTGTGACGTGGCACCTAAAGTGTGTGCCATGTCTGTGACCCCCCTTTTACTACATGTCAATCACCCCTAAGGCAGGCCCTATCTAGCCCTGGGCAGGGTGCATTGTAGGTAAAAGGCAGGACATGTACCTTAAGTGTGTGACATGTCCTGGTAGAGACAAACAGCCATTATGGTGTCTCACCACTGTTGGGCTCCCCTCCCATAGGAATGCTTTGGGGATTCCCTGATAAGTGTTTCAGTGGTGATTCCTGATATGAGAGGAGCAGCGTGGCCAAGTTTAGTATATTTGTAATGGTAATAATAAATGCTGCGCAATGGTGTGCGCAGATTTATTATAACTATTTTAGAAATGCCACTTTTAGAAGTTGGCATTTCTGTGTGCTATGTGTCTGACTGCCTGATGTGAATTGCATGTCTGGCTTATGAGTGACCGGGGCTGGTGAGGTGTGTGTGGCTCCAGGAGGGGCAGGATGAGTCAGCACTAGGCTAAATGGGACATCTACATTTGGAGTAGTGAGAGGAGAAGTCCCTGGGCCCTGAATAGGTCTTTGCCTAGCCTGTACAATTCTGGCTCCACCCCCTGTGGTGTGTCTGATGACAAGCCCCCACCTGACAAAGGGGAAGAGGAGCCTTGTAAACAAAGTGCTCCAATTCCAATTCCCCCCGAACCAGTTTTGGCTGGTTCCCCCAAGCCCTGTGCCAGGGCAGACAAATCAAAGATGCAATATAAATATAGGGGCTGTGACCCCATGAAAGGTGTGTTGTTCCTGTGCTTGGGGTGCCCACCCCGCTTATGTGCTTATTTAACGGGTGCCCACCCTGCTTATGGTGCTGATTCAAAGCGGGTGCCCACCCCGCATACGGTCTTCATTGGCGGGAGCCCACCCCGCATTGTCTATATTTTTTACACGGATGCCCACCCCGCAGTGATACCTCCAGAGCTGGAGCCCACCCCGCATTGCGGCCGAAGAGAAAGTGAGCCACCGAGTGAGCCACCGGGCCGCTGTCAGCACGACCCGGAAGTCAGACGGAGCTGCCTGGTTGGGGGCGCAGTCGGAGGCGTGGCACCTGTGACCCGCAAGCTGAGGAGGAAGTCGCGCCAGAGCCTTGCAGGCTCCAAGGAAGCTGTGCCCGGGACCGGAAATCAGGCAGCTTTAAGTCCTTGTTGTAGGCATGGCCCGTGTGTCTGCCACCACAGAGAGAGGCAAAGAAGAGCCCCAGCAGTCGGCAGAATCGCCCAAACAAAGACAAAACCCCGGTGAGTGGGGGCTGAATGGGGAGCCATGTTAGCACTCTTCAGGCACGGTGGGTGCCGATTTACAAAGGGAGCATAGCTGCGCCGCCCCAGTGCGGGCCACTGCAATGATGGGGGCATTTTCTTTTCATGGCACCCGGAGGAGCCCAGTGATCGGGGCTCCCCCAGGCACGGTTGGTGCTGAGGCTACAAGTTTCCCAGCTGCACCGTGAGAGCGCGGGTATCTGCAACGGAGGTCAAATTCTTTTTCAGAGTCCCAGTGGGGGCTTAGGAAGCACGGTAGTGCAAAGGTAATTCCTCAGCTGTGCCGCGAGAGCGTGGGCAGCTGCAACGAGGGGGTTACTTTCTATGGATAATTAGGAAGGGGTGAGTTGCACCCCACGCCCCCTGCACATTGCACAGTGAGCTGGCTGCATTGGCAGCAAAAAGGGCACTTGGAAGGCCCTACGATCGCGCCCTGACATCTTGGACAAAGGACATTTGAGCCGCACAGAAGGCCAGTTGGCCTAGGGTCATTTCAGTGTATGCTAAGGTGCTGTGTGCACTTTTTTCTTTGTTACTGTGGTGCACTGCCAAATGTGTGCGTAATGTGTTTATGATTAGGAGGTTATTGAGTAATGTGTTTATGCTAATGAGGTAGGCCTAATGTGATAATGCTGAGGGCATTATTGTACCAGTAGTTACTGGTTATGTTTTATATTTACTTACCTGTTGTGATGGTTCTGACAGTGGCCCGATTGGCCCTGTCATGTGTATATAATCCCCTGTGAATATTGCATAGTGTCAGTTGGTACTGTGTAAATGTGTGATTATGTTTCTAATGTGTTTATGATAATACAAAGACTATTTTTGATATAACCTTGTGTGGAGTTCCTCTTGTGGTGTGCCTAGTGTGTTTCTACTGTGTGTGTGTGTTGCACAGAAGCTTTACACATTGCCTCTGGGATAAGCCTGACTGCTCGTGCCAAGCTACCAAGGGGGTGAGCAGGGATAATCTTCAGCGTGTAACTCCCTTGCCCTGACTAGAGTGGTGGTTTCTGCCTGACTTAGGCGCAAGCCCTAGCCAACCAGAAATCCCATTTCTAACATTGGTTGTCACCGGTGAGGATAGGATTTGCGTTTGCGCAGTACCACAGCGACAACTGGTTGCACTACAAACTTTGCGTTTAGAATAATCACAGGTTTGGGGATTATTTTTCCTGATTTTGTTTTCTCCTAAAAGTGTCATTTCTGAATTGTATATTACTACTTCAGCTCTTGCACCAAGGTCTCCAGTGTTGCACTTGTGTCTGAGTGCTTTACCAAAATAGAATCTACCTTTCAGCTTCATGATTTATTCAAATACAGTATGTTAGAGTTGAGGGGGTTCTGTGAAGAGAAATTTGTAGAAGTTAGTGGGTCAGAGACCCAGCAAGACCATCCGGAAACTATACTCCGGTGGCAGGATAACGAATTGTCATGGGAGGACTATGAGAGGAAGTATTCCCAGGCCACACACCAAGAGGGTGGTGGGTGTGAGGGTAACTGTGAAGAGTCTGAAGAGGAGGAAGAAGATGACAGGGCAGGCACACCTGTAGATAGTGAGGACCCCATAGATAGGGAGTCCCTTGCTGGATCCACTGCAGTGCCCCATCCCTTTCCCTGTCCCCAGAGGAGTGGGTAGATAGGAGGGAAGAAAGGGAGCATCAACTGGCTTTGGAGAGGCTCAGGTTAGAGCATGCCAAGGAGATAGCGCAGCTGGGTGTGTAGGAGAAAAAGCTAGAGACTGAGAGGGTCGTAGCGCAGGAGAGGATGGCAAAGGCTGAGAGTGCCTTTGCCAGGGAGAAACTCGCTCTGGAGGAAAGGTTGTCCCCTGAGAGTAGTTTTAGTTGTCTGGATTCACCAGTGAGGGCGGGGTCCAGTGGTGGCAGCAATTTGGTGTCCAGTGCAAGAAGTCCCACTCCCAGATCCCAGAGCGTGGTACCTAGTTCCTAGGAAGAGGGTGTCACACCTGAAGGGTATAGGTTGAGGTTCAGGGGCAGTAGGAAACTGTCTCACCAGTCTTGGGGGGAGTTTGAGGATGAATGTTGTGATGCATTGGAAGAGTGGGTGATGGTTAGCACGGCAAATCATTTTGATTTTGAAGGGCTGTTAAATCTGGTTGTCAAAGAGCACATGTTCAGTCATTGTTTTCTGAGATTGCGCCAACACGTGTTGGAGTGTGAGTTCTCTGATCTCAGGGAGCTTGCACGGGAAGCAGACCTCTGGGTGAGTGCCACAGGGTCTGAAGAGGCATTGGGGAGTGACCCTAATAGGAGTGGCTCAGGTATTTCCCAGCCCAGAGTGGTGGGAAAGGTTCAGAGTAGCCCAGCTAGGTCCCGGTGTAGTGGGAGGGGTATAGGGACTCATGTCCGGTCTCTGAAGTGAAAGAGTGAGAATGGGATCCATCCCAAGGTGCTCAAAACTCAGTCTCAGGGCCTAGATGGTTCCTTAAAGGAACACCAGGTAGGGAGCCTAGGCTGTACTAGTAGTCCATTTGAGGGGGATCTCCTAGTGTCAGGAGAACGTGGAGTGTCAGTAAGCAGAGCTCCAGCGGTTCTGGTGTCTGGAAGTGCCACTCCTAAGTGGAGGGTGCAGAAGTCCAGATGGAGGGGTGAGAGGGGGAGAGAGTCCCCAGTGGGAGAATCACTGGGTCAGGGACCAGCCAGAAGTGCTGAGTCTCTTAAAAGTGAGCATGGTGTTTTATATTTACTTACCTGTTGTGATGGTTCTGACAGTGGCCCGATTGGCCCTGTCATGTGTATACAATCCCCTGTGAATATTGCCTAGTGCCTGTTGGCACACTGTAAATGTGTGATTAGGTTTCTAATGTGTTTATGATAATGCAAAGGCTATTTTTGATATAACCTTGTGTGGAGTTCCTTTTGTGGTGTGTCTAATGTGTTGATGCTGTGTATGTGTGTTGCACAAATGCTTTACACATTGCCTCTGGGATAAGCCTGACTGCTCGTGCCAAGCCACCAAGGGGGTGAGCAGGGGTTACCTTCAGCGTGTAACTCCCTTGCCCTGACTAGAGTGGTGGTTTCTGCCTGGCTTTGGCGCAATCCCTAGCCAACCAGAAATCTTATTTCTAACACTCCCTTGTTGTAATTGTTTCCCATTCGTTGTCTATGCCTATCTTCTACTTGATCTATAAACTTCTTTTCTACATCTGTTAATGAACATGTTATATTGTGTTGATGTGCATAAGCTGTATCTAAAGTTACAGTGGGGATAAAATACGTCCCTATTCTATCTTCCTGTTTATAATAATCATGCTTATTCAAATACTTATAAGCTGGGACTTCTGTAAGCACTACATCATAGTTAGAAAATAATATTCATAGTGACCTTTGTCATAAAACATACTAAGCAATAAACTACAAGTATTACCATCCGTCAAAGAGAGATGATGGTATCGAATACCTTACTTCACTGACGCAGGCAACTGCATACACACATAACAGTCTCTCACATCCATCGTGTTCACATACTCACATAACAGCTTCGCATATGCATTAAGCGTGTAATCACCTCTAGACAAATCTACATGCAACATACGACTAGTTTGATCTAGCATAGCTTTTTCAGCTCCTACCCCTCATACTTTCTTTTGTGCTAGAAGTAGTAGGTGTGGACGTCCCTTTTACTCCCACTTCCCCAACTTCTGCATCATGTGAAATGGTTATAGATACAACAATAACTACTGTTATTAGTACTATCACTCCTACAATAAGTGTACCTATCACACACTTAGACCTATGGTTCGAATTTCCAGACTCCATCTTCAGTTTGTCGACTCAGCTCAGCAAAAGGATACACAAGAGTCTCAGTTCCTCTGATCTTATTTACACAGGCCAAATAGATTTTCCTAGCCCTCTTTCTTCTTCTACCGGAAAAAAACCTACATTTATTCTTCTTCCACTTGGACCTAGGTTATCTTCTTTGAGACATTCATTTACAGTTCACAGTTCATTCACAGTCTCTTACAAGCTCAGAACCAATTTCAATTAACACACGCTGTAAAACTTCATGACGAACAACTGCAATCTCTTGGGCTGGTGGCTGATATTCAAAAGTCGGAAAAGACAATTCCTGAAGGATCAGAATCTGCACTCTGCTCAATACTGGAGGTTGCGGAACTGTTATGGTCAGTACTTCCTGTATTTCCATTCCAGGAACTATCAATCCCACCTCGATTTATTAGCTCGGGCGTTCTGCTGATCACTTGTGAAGACCTAATTATTCCGGTCCCTACCACTCCCGGTATCAGTCACCATATAAGTCCACTCCGGGGCAGCGTATTTTTGGCAAGGCACTATTACTATCCTCTTCCTAAACTTTGTCTACTTCACTCAAATCAGAATCAGATGTCTCTGACACAGGAGCAAGATCTCTTTCAGGAGCTAGTCTCAGATTTAGCCTTCTTTGTCTCCCAGGCCACGATCCTTCTGCAGTGTCAGCTTTTCTTCTCTGCCCCCGACTACCTTGCACACTAGTTACTTTAGCTGAGTCTGACTCTATACGATTTGCAAAGTTACCTTCTCCCTCCGAGTCAATACCTGGGTCTAGTGTAGCATAAGCATCAGCAACCCCCACAGCTTGGCTTGATCTCTCGAGTGGCCTTGTTGCCACAGCTGGATTTCCTTCTATGAGAGGGGCTGTTTCTTCCAGGGGTTCTGGAACTCTGCGAGTATGGGAGGCATGTATCCAGTTCGGCAAGCCTCAGCACTTCACCGGTGTATTTGTCGCCAGAATTACCTGGTAAGGACCTCTCCAATGGGCATCAAGGCAACTTTTCCTCACATACTTACGAACTAGCACCCAATCACCCGGACACAGGTCATGGCAGAGGTCCCTCGAGGTCGTGAAAGACCAGTCCTTCTATCAGGTGTACTATGAACACTCATCAACACCACTGGCAATGTATCCGGCCATTTCAAAGACGTAGACGCACACACTTTTGCCATCCTCATTTTCAAAGTCCCATTAATCTGCTCCACGATACCAGAAGCCTGTGGTCGATAGCTACAATGCAGTTTCTGGTCAACATTTAATGCAGCACAAAGTAGCTTCATGATTTCACTGTGGAAGTGTGTTCCTCTATCCAACTCCAATGAAGTTGGAGAACCAAACTATGGTATCACCTCCCTAAACAACAACTTTGCTCCTGTGAGGGTATCACACCTTCTCATCGGGTACGCTTCTACCCATCGTGAGAAAACACACACCACAACCAGAACATACCTCAACCCATTTCACCTAGGCATCTCAATACAATCGAGTTGTATTCAATTGAAAGGCCCTCCAGACCTCCAAATATGACTCAATGCAACCACAGTTTTCTTCCCAGCATTCATTTGTTGACACATAACATACCTATGATATACTGCTTCAGCAAGCGCACGGAACTGTGGATTATACCACGTCTGTCTGAACACTCGCACCATAGCATCCCTTCCAAGGTGCACTGCTCCATGGATCTGTCTTGCCATAGGACTTAATAAGTCATCTGGTAACACTGCTCGACCATCATTTGAAACCCAAATCCCTTCATTTCTTTCTTACTGCCTGCTCTGATCCATACAGCTTTTTCCTCTTTTGAAACCTCTCCCTGCAGACGCTTGAGCTCATCCCAGGTGTCTGCCTTGGCTAACATCATGCTGAGCTCGGTTCTTTCTGGGCTCTCTCCTGTATAATCACCAGTAAAAATGCACCCTTGTTCAGCGCAAAAACATGCAACTTCATCTGCATACCTATTCCCAAGAGAGACAAAGTCATTTCCTCTCCCATGGGCTGCACATTTCACCACAGCAATTTCTTGTGGACGCTGTAAAGCTTCTAACAATTGTCTCACATATTCCCCATTCCAAATGGGAGATCCTGATGACGTTAGGAAACCCCTCTGTGACCATAGATGTCCGACTGCATCAACCACACCGAACCAATACAGGCTGTCGGTGTAAACAGTGACTCGGATTTGATCAGCAGTCAAACAGGCAGAGCAATGATTTCAGCTACCTGTGCGGAGTATACTCCCTGTAAAAAAGCAGCTTCCACAACTCCAGAAATGGTACATACAGCAAATGCTGCTCTCAAATGACCTACATTGTCTCTTAAGCATGAACCATCTATGAAAAAGATTTCATCGGACTCAGGTAGAGGTTTGTCAACAATGTCAGGCCTCGGTTTGGTGCAAAATTCAGTTACATCGAGACAGTCATGGTCCTCACAATCTTCATCATCAATATTTGGCAAAGGCATTAAACTAGCAGGATTCAGGATAGAACAGCATTTTAAAGTCACATTCTCTGATTCAAGTATAACTTGCTCATAATGTGTAAGTCTAATATTTGTCAAATATTGTGTCTTAGTTCTCGTCATCAGGATCTCAACCGAATGTGGTACAAAAACAGTAAGTGCATGACTCATAACAATACTGTCATGTCTCTCAGTGCTGACACCGGTTGCAGCAACAGATATGAGACATCTGGGCAATGCTGAAGGTACTGGATCTAAAGTAGCTGAAAAGTAGGCAACTGGTCTACGGACTCCTCCATGACTTTGAGTTAGTAATGACAAAGCACAACCTTCTCGCACACAATAGAACAGTGAAAAAGACTTGTTAGAATCCGGCATCCCCAGAGCTAGAGCACGACATAGATCCTCTCTCAACACCAAAAATTCTACCAGACAGTCATGATCCCACGCTACTGGATCGCTTACATCCTTGTGCGTCAGCCTCTGTAAAGGCTTTGACTTCACGGAAAAGTTTGGGATCCACTGATGACAGTACCCAACCATTCCCAAAAACATTCTAACTTCCTTCTGTGTGGTAGGCACAGTCATTTTCATAATCGCCTCAATTCGATCTGGTGACACCTTCCTCCTACCCTTCTCCATTCAGTGTTCCAAATACTGAACTTCAGTCAAACAATTCTGTAGTTTGTTCGGTGACACCTTGTGTCCATTCTCCGCTAGATGTTTCAGTAAAGCAAGAGTATCGATCCTGCAAGCATCCTCAGTCTCGGACATGATTAAAAGATCGTCAATGTACTGCACAAGAACTGAATTCTGTGGCAGTACTAGACTCTCAAGATTCTTCTTCAACAGCTGATTAAAGATCGATGGACTCTCTGTATACCCTTGAGGGTTACGACACCACGTTAACACATGATTTTCCAGCCAGAAAGCAAATAAAAATTGTCTCTCCTCATGCAATGGTGTCAAAAAGAAGGCTTGACACAGATCAATCACAATGACCCATTCAGCTTCACATGGGATCTGGAACAGTATCACCGATGGATATGGTACCACGGGACAACATGGAACCACAACCATATTGACCTTGCGCAGGTCCTGAACAATCCTACACTTCCCGCTCGGTTTCTGCAATCCCATGATTGGTGAGTTACATGGACTCCCCATTATTTCCTCCAGAATTCCCTGTTCAATCATAGGCTCAATCACAGGCTTGATTCCTGTAATCGTCTCCGGTGACAGATTATACTGAGGTGTTCTCGGAAACTCGGCATTGGGTTTGACTTGGATCTTTACTGGCTCACCCACCTTGATCAGTCCTATCTCTTCCCCTGTGAAATCCCATACATCCAGAGAGATGGAGTTCTTCAACTGTTAACATAGGAAATACCTCTACATAGATTCTGATTCACTACCTTAAATGCAGCATCATAGTTGTTAGTCTGCAATTCCACTCCCTTGGGTGTACAATAAATGGTGCAGTTCAGTTTGCACAAGAGATCACAACCCACCAAACAGACTGGACTTGAATCACATACCACAAATTGATGTCTATTGCGAAAGGTTCCTATTCTTACAGGTATTGCCTCAGTCAAAGGATTAGTCATTTTATTATTCGCCACTCCTACGTCTCGAAAGGGGTAAGTTGGGAACTACTGCAAATCTCACAGTAGAACCGGTAGCACCAGTATCAACTAAAAGGTAGTTGGATGATTGTCAACATCTGCCTTTACATACGGTCCTCTCTGGTCTACCTCCAAGACTGCTCCAAGAGTACAGTCTTCCTCCCCCCTCAGCCACCATCGTTGCAATGGATCTGAATCAAGTTCATTGAAAGTCTCGATAAAGGGCATCGGTTGGTATGTTCGGTTTCCCTGTGGGATTCTCGCTGGTTGGGGAACTTGTACCTGCGAACCTATTGCCCCCCCCTTGCAAAGATCTGGGTCTTGTCACTGTATTGACAACCTCAGGTGTCTACACCACTTCCTCAGTCTGAATCTGATTAGCTGGATTTGATCTACACTTGCGCTTCCAATGCCCAATCTTGTGACAATTATGACATGTAGTGCTCTTCTTTAGCATGGCAACATCTATTCCCGTCTTAGGATCTATGGGTTTCCCCTTTCCCTGACCTGATGTATTCTGATTCCCTCCTTGATTATTTCCCTGCCTTCTTTCTAACATTCCTCCATTTGACTGTGTCTGATCTTCTTTCTCTGCATTCTGCATTTGGACCAGCATCAGCTTATCCTTAAGCTTCTTATGCTTCAAGTCCACTTTGTCGCTACAGTATCTGGCATACCATAGAATCTCATCCACTGATTTATTCTGTCAGCAAATCAAATGCTGCTGGATCATAAGGCTAACTTCTGGTCTCAATCCCAACATAAATTCGGATCCTTTGGGTCAAGGGTATCCAACCCACTGTACTGCTTTAAGGCATGTAAGAGCCTCTCATAATAGGCATGCACAGTCTCCTTTGGCTCCTGAACAGTTCTGTCGATCTTAACCCAATCAATATCTGGTGGCGAAATCTTGGATTGCAACCGTGTGATTACTTGCTCGTACTTTTTCATAACCACCAGTGAAGGACCTTGTGTAACAGGGTCTAGCTCAGGCTCCAAAGACAGCCAATCAACAACAATTTTACAAGCTGACCACAAATCACTTGGTTCCACAATGTCAAACAATGTATTCAAATCAACCCACAGCACTTTTGAAATTTTGACAAATCGATCGACTTGCTTGTACCACTCAACAGGTTTTTCCCTCAGCCGAGGAAAATCATTGGTAAACGCTGATAAATTACCTCTACTCCAGGGCACATGCACATACCCTCCACTTAGTACCGCTCGCAACGGAAAAGCCTCTACTCTCACTGTTACTCTTCCTGGAGGTGGTGTCTCTCCTATGCTCTTTTTAGCACTCTTCTTCTTTGACCATCTTTCCTCCCATTTGTCAAGCATGCTCCACGCACATATCCCTATGATCAATTCTTGAATGTGCGTTTTCAAACCTATGACTCTTTTCTCTTCTAGTTGCTGACCACTACAATTTAACCTGTGATTTCCCTGTAACATCTTCATTTTAGAGAAATCCACATCATACCTCTGTGCCAACTCCGTCAATTTCTCATGTACTTTCCTTGCCTTCCGAGTTACATCCTTCGCCACAAACAGCAATTCATCCATCTCATAGTGTTCGATCCTTTCCAAAGGCAAATTCCCACCAATTATCTCTTCCACTTCTGCCTTTAATCTCACCCCATCAGCACACTGGCCCTCAGATCAGCTTTAATTGTGCCTCGACTCAACGCACTTCTCAACTCTCCACTCTCACTACCTTGATGTTCCCGCTGATTCCCTTCCATTAAGTTCCGTGAGACAGATTGACTCCCTGAAACTCCCTGACTATTACTACCTCCCGTCATCCTTCCACTAGGGCCTCTCACTGGGGGTTCCCATATCCTCAAGTCAGAGCACGAATCAGCCAAGGACCCTGTCCTCACTACTCTCTGTTCCACCTGCCCCCTAGATGAATCTGTTGTGGGTGGCAACAGCGTACTTGATTCTATGGGCCTCGAAGGATGACCACTTCCACTCGCTGTCCCCTTCCCTCCAGAACCAGTACCTTCTCCCATTACCGACCGTACCAGACTTCCATTTCCTGCCTGATCCGGATCGTGTACTGACAATATGGGACCAATGGTGACAGGTACTGTAAGAGCTTCTTGCAGCCTGGTAATTGTTGTTAGCTTCATTTGCTTCCATGCCCCTCAGTGGTTGTGTCCCCATTCTCTCTGTTCACGCTGAAATCCTTCCTCCTACTCCCACACTAGAGTTTGTCTGCGCCTCCCCAGATTCCTCTGTAAGAGTTCTCATTCCCTCTTCCGAACTTGGGTTATATGGAGGTGGACTCTCTGCTAACAACCTCTCCAAAAGACTGTCATCTGTGTCACTATCATTTCCTCTTCTCTTCTCTTTTGGGCATCTCCCACCTTTACTTAACAAGGGAAACAACCTATCTCCCTCGATGGTGTTTACCCTCCATCTCTTTGTCAATGCATCCCACCGTGCATCTTGAAATGCCCTGATCAACTTCTTCACCCTTTCCTGACTTTGATCTCTTTTTCTTGCATGCGCTGCTCTTATCCATGCATCCAGTGCCTTAAACTGGGTTGGTCTGGGTAAAGGTCATAATGCAGCCATCCCTGACTTCAAGTGATACAACACAACAAATCTGAATGAACCATAACATGGGAAAGCCAAATCTCTCTCCTTTTCAGTCATATTTTGCCAATTCTGAAGCCAAAGTATAGTATGGAGCCCTGCGTTCGTAGCCATGTAATGAGCCGGGGTATCCTCGGGCGGTGCTTCTTCCCCCACTTGAGTTACCACTCCTCTATCTCCCCTTCAAAGATCCTGCAATACCATAAAACATTTTGTGATGAAATCAACTCTTTTGCCCACAATGTTTTCGTTCTACTTCTTGATGTCAACCCACCAATACCAGCGCGGTTTTACACTAACCGACCTATCACAGCGCGGCACACTTAGATGCCACTCTTTCTCCTTACTCAGCTCTTCTTCTCCTTCACAATTCGTCTTGAGCACTCTCGCATGTCTCACTCATACAGCAAGTAACTGTCTGTCCACCAAACGACCGGAGAGTCACTTGATTGACTGTCTGTCCACCATACGACCAGACAGTCACTCGTAATTGTCTACCTCAATCTGACACTTGTCTGTCCGCTAAACGACCGGACTACTGCCCTTGACCATCTGCCCATGAACGGCAGGACAGTGACATAAATAGTTGATAGGATCCAATCACTCGATTTTACACACACAGTAACCAACGACCTGCGTTAGTCACTCAAACACTCACTCTCTCGTTCCCTATCTCGGGTGGGTTTATCGATGACGTCTCATGACTCCCACAATCAATGGTTGACAATTACGGCTCTGGGTGTCTTCTATACCACAATCTATCTATCCCAGGATCTTAGGCTAGTCGTCGAGCCTGACATCAAATAATCACATGGATCGCGCGCGCTCAGAGTCTGAAACCACAATCATTTAACTCTCATTCCAACTCCGCAAGACATCACACAATCAAATCATCACCACAATTGAACAACATCCCTATTCATACTCACTCCTCCGTGAACTGCTGCTTCCTCCGCCACGTCACTCTCCGTCAGTCTCTGACAAACACTGTTGTTCTCTTCCCTCGGGCTTCTGGACAACCATATTTTGGGCACTATGGGGTTTTCCTAACCTCTCCCTAACTTCTCCACTTACTACAGCGGTGTTAGACCTGGCACCTTGGCGTGAGTTTCCCTTCCACTTTTTGATGGTGTGCCTCGACTGTTTTGCTGGTGTTGTCCGCTCAGGGCACTGCGCCACGGCTAATCCGTGCCGCAGTGCAAGTGCTCCCTAAGTAAAGTGTACCTGTAATTGATGTTCATGATTGGTTTATTGGATTCACTGTCAGTCCCCAGTAAAGTGCACCAGGGGTGCCAGGGCTCGTGAATGCCAATGCTGCTGGTGGGCTTGCAGCGCTGGTTGCGCCTCCCACGGAAGCGGCCTTGTAAAATGTGACTAGGGTCTGCCACCGCAGACCCTGTGCGCGGTCCGGGACCGTCGCGCTGACTGCGCAAGTGCCCCCACTTGCCAGTCCCTAAACCTTCCCTTACCCACATATTAGCCACCCCTCTGGTAGGCCCAAGGGCAGGGTGCATTGTAGGCATAAGGTAGGACATGCCCTGATGTGTGTGGCATGTCTTAGTAGTGAATTACAGCCCTTTCCGTTCTTCACTATTGAAGGCTACCTGCTCTCCATAGGCCAGGATGGGCTGCTGGGATCACGCCAACGCTGTGACCCCAGTGGACTCAGAGAGCATGGTAGAAGTGTCAAGTTTAGTATGCCTGAACTCAGGATGATAAAATACTTCTTGTAGTCAAGTCTATTTTAGTATCCTGGGTTTGTAAATACTGCTTTTAGAAAGTTAGTATTTACTGACCTGACCATCTCAGTCCGCCTCTGCTGTGTGTATGTGTTCTGCCTGGCAACAGTAAGGAGCAGGGTTGGGGAATCCCCAGAGACAGGTTGGCTGCCAGGTGGTGGGTAGAGAGATTACACCTGGATGGGTGGGAGGAGTACACCTTGACTCTTGAATAGACCTGTGCTCTGCCACCACAAAGCCGGCGCCACCCCCTGTGGGGCGGCTGATGTCTCTGCCCTGCTGCTGAAAGGAAAGAGCAGAGTCACCATAACAAAGTGCTCCAGAACTGGACTGAGCCAGGCCTAGGCCCCCTGGCGCTAAAGAACAAAAGAATCATGGTATAAAAGTAGGAGCCTGGCTCCTAAGAATCAGAATCCTGTTTACCACAAAGAACCTCTGCCCGACTAGAAGGAGAAGAAGACGCTGGAGGAGCTGGCCTGCTGCTTGCCTTGCTGAGAAAGGAGAGGAAGAGACTTACTGAAAAGACTTTGCTACTTTGTGCTTGAACATTCTCCAAGGGCTTGATCTGAGCTTGCCCCCTGACCTGAACCCCAGGACCAGTGGGTTCTCTGTGCTTTTGCTCGTCCTCCAATTCGAGCCGTGTGTGCATCCCGCTGGAAAGAGACTGCGCCCCTCATCGCCCCTCCTAGGGCCGTGACACTCAGAAGCTTGCCTGCCTCAAACCCGTGAGAGCCCCGCTCCGTCCAGAGCCGCTCTCTGTCCCCGGGCCAGGCCGCCTGCATCCCTGTCACCGCCTGCTACTGGAGCGCGCTGACCGCGCTATCACCCCTCCCGCCGGAAGCCGTCCGACGACTGTGATCTACGCCGGGTCATCCAGCTGCACTGACCGTGCCCTGCGACCCCGCTTCGCTATCCCCGGACATCTCAGGCCGCGCCGCCCCCGCTGTGGAGACCCTCCTGCACCGCCGTGCCAAAGGGTCGCGGGCCGCGCCTGCCTACTTGCCCACACCTGCTGATTGAGGACCCAAGAACACTTCCCGAAGTTGAGAGTCGCACCGACCTGTGCCGACTCTCCCAATCACGGAAGAAGTCCAGTATCGGGCTCGGGGCCCGCAACGCCTTATTTTCCCGTTCGCAGGAGCCGATCTCTGTGAGTACTGGAGCTACAAGTAAAGAGACTACAAACTATCCATTTGAAACTACGAACCAAGAACATTTGCCTGCTGTATAACCTGGTGGCATAGCGAAAACGTTATTGGTCTTGTGATAAGTCTGCTGAGATATATATACCTTATTTTTACATAAAGAATCGTATTTTTATATATATCCAAGTCTGGTGTCCGTTTCTGGGGGGATTAATGTATTTACTGTGTGTATGATTGTAAGTGCTTAACCAACAACGCCTGAGGAATCGCCTTGGCTGCTCACGCCACGCACCTAGAGGGTGAGCAAGGGTCATTCGCGAGGGGTTATCCTGCGCCCTGACGTGGAGGAGAGGGTTCCTGCTTGACACAAGGGCAACCTTGCGCCAACCAGAGATCCCCGACTCTGACATTGTTGGCAGCGGTTGGGATTTCGGATTTGCACTTGTAATTTGCATACAGTGAATTATTAATCGCCAGATAGTGAGAGCAGACCAAATAACGCAGCCACAGGTTTGTAATTGTTGAACTTTGTTGAGACATCTGCCATTACTGCAACCATGCCTGGCTCGCACTCCGCTGGAAGAGCACTCTCTGTGATTTCTGGAATAGATGAGGTGGATTGGGAGAGACTGGAAGGCTACACGATGGAGCAATTGAAAGGCTACAGTGTAAAATTCAGAGTCCCCCATGCTGGATGCAAGAAGAAGCCCCAGTACACCAAGGCGTTGAGAGCCTGGAAGGAGTCACGAGACCTACGGAATGCGGGGGACATCGTTCCACCCGACAACCTTGAGGAGCCCAGCAGAGTCCGGTCGCCAGAGGAGCTGGCAGACAGGGCAGCAGACAGGGCGCATGCAATGGAGATGGCAAAGTTGGCAGGACAAATGGAAATGGAAAAGCAGAAGTTGGCCCTGGAGGCACAACAACGCCAAATGGATCATGATATCAGATTGAAGGAGTTGGAGCTGAAGGCGAAAAGTTTGGACACCGCTCCTTCTGGTGGCAGCACTCCACCAGCGCAGGTAGAGTCCAAGGTGTACATCCCCAAAGATGTAGTAAAGGAGTATTTTAGAAAGGATGACATAGGGCAGTGGTTTAGAGCCTACGAGGTGGCCATGTCCTCACACCGGGTCCCTGAGAAAGACTGGGGAGCGGGGTTGTGGGGAAGGTTCCTTGCGGAAGGGCGGGACACACTGTTAGATTTGCCCTTAGAAGTCCAGACCTCATACCCCCATATGAAGGAAGCTTTAATGACCAGGTATGGGTTAACTCCTGAGCTATATAGACAGAGGTTCAGGGAGACCAAGAAGATCCCTGAGAGTACGTATGTGGAGTATGTGACCTTTTTCTGCAGAGCGCTGGATGGTTGGGTGAAGGGTAGCAAAGTGAATGATTATCAAGGGCTACTTGATTTAATTGCATGGGAGCACTTGTCCAGTCAATGTTTTCCTGAGCTACGCCAGCACCTGATAGATAGCAAGCTGTCCAACCCGAGGAAGCTTGCTGAGGAGGCGGACCGCTGGCTCAGCACCAGGGTGCACAAGGGTCAAGTGGGAGACTCCGCCAAAGGTGGGCAGGGTCCCCAGCAGAAGAGTGGGGGGGACAAGGGTAAACAGAAGGGGTTCCAAAAAGGCCCCCAAAGTAATTCCCAAGGGAACCAGCAGAAGGGTTCTCAGCCTCCCCCACCCCCGCAGCAGAACGGGGCCCCGACAGGTAGACCTGTTCCAAAGGGGCCCTTCAATTGTTATAGGTGTGGTGACCCGGGTCACATTGCCTCTGATCCTAAGTGTCGCCTGTTTGGTAAGACCGCACCCACTGGTGCTCCACCCCGGCAAGTAGCTAGTGTTAACTTTGGGGAGGAGGTAGCAGTCCAGGAGGGTGGGGGTCCCGGGCAGATGACCCTAGTCTCGCTAGGAGACAGTGAGATGGTCCCTGTAACCTACCTGCCCTCTAACACTAAGAAATATGGGCAGGTGGTGACCATCAATGGAAAGAAGGTTGAGGCTCTTAGAGATACGGGAGCCAGCGTGACCTCGGTGAGGCAACACCTGGTGTCTCAAGAACAAATTGTACCCAATGCCTACTGTAGGGTTGTCAATGCTGACAACGTAGAGAGTCGTTGTCCAATGGCTCAAGTTCCCTTTGAGTGGGGGGAGGTCTCTGGTACTCTACAAGTCGCTGTGAGAACTGACATGCCTGTAGACTGTCTGCTAGGGAACGACCTGGAGAGTTCCCCTTGGGAAAAGGTGGAGAAGACCACGCATCTGAGGATGGTGGGTCTACCCGACTGGGCGTGCGTGACCACCCGGTCCATGGCAGCCAGTAGGGGTGTTGAGAGGGTCCTGGAGCCTGAGGGAGAGGTCCAGGAACCGGCCTTAGGGAGAAGGCGCAGGAGGCGCGGGAAACCGGCCCCCGAAGTTCCCACGGCCCAGGAGGAAGTAGACCCTGAGGGGGATGCTCTGGAGCCTACCGGGGAACAGATTGCCGAACTGGGAGATCTGCCTGAGCTGACCCATTGGCAGCAAGAAGGAGGTCCCTCCAGGGAGGAATTCTGCAGGGAGCAGAAAGAATGCCCTTCTCTCGTGGGTATGCGGCAGCAGGCTGCAGACCAGGCCAACGGTGTTCAGGCCAAAACACACTACGTGTACTGGGAGAGTGACCTCCTGTATTCCGAGCCTAAGGCTGCTGAACCTGGGTCAGCCCGTGTGCTGGTGGTACCCCAGAAGTTCAGAACCTTCCTACTGGGGCTGGCTCACGATGTGCCTTTAGCAGGACATTTGGGGATGGACAAGACCTATGACAGGCTTGTCACCCACTTTTACTGGCCCCAAATGCACAAGAATTCAGATTCATACTGCAGAACCTGTCAGACTTGCCAGGCAAGTGGTAAGAGCGGAGGGAAGCACAAGGCTCCTCTGCAACCTTTCCCTGTGGTCGGTACGCCATTCCAACGAGTGGGTATTGACATTGTGGGGCCTCTGGACCCCAAGACAGCCCTGGGCAACAGGTTCATCCTGGTCTTGGTGGACCATGCCACCCGGTACCCTGAAGCCATCCCTCTGAGGACAGTGACGGCCCCCGTGGTGGGACGGGCACTGATGGGAATTTTCTCCCGAGTGGGATTCCCTCTAGAGGTGGTGAGCGACAGGGGGACCAATTTCATATCCACATATATGAAATCCCTGTGGAAGGAGTGTGGGGTAACGTACAAGTTCACCACTCCTTACCATCCCCAAGGAAATGGGTTGGTTGAGAGATTCAACCGAACCCTCAAAGGCATGATCATGGGCCTGGACGGTCCAATGAGGCGTAAGTGGGACGTCCTCTTGCCATGCCTGCTCTTCGCTTACCGAGAGGTGCCACAGAAGTCCCTAGGATTCAGCCCCTTTGAGCTTCTGTATGGTCACCCGGTAAGAGGACCTCTGAGTTTGGTAAAGGAAGGCTGGGAGCAATCTCCCAGGAAACCTCCCCAGAATGTATATAGTTACATGCTGGCCTTCCGAAACCAGACTCGGCGTTTCAGGCAACTTGCTGAGGCAAATCTGGAAGCCAGCCAGGAGGAGATGAAGCGGTGGTACGACCGGAATGCCACTCTGGTAGAGCTTCAACCTGGACAAAAGGTGTGGGTCTTGGCCCCAGTGGAGCCGTGTGCACTTCAGGATAAGTGGACAGGTCCATTTGAGGTTGTGGAGCGCAAAAGTCCTATCACCTACTTGGTGGACATGCAGACTCCCAGGAACCCTTTGAGGGTCCTACATGTTAACCGCCTTAAGCCCCACTTAGAGAGGACCGAAGTGGGCATGCTGCTGGCCACTGATGATGGAATGGAAGAGGAGACCGAGCCTCTTCCTGACCTCTTAGTGGCCTCTGAGAAAGATGGGTCAGTGGATGGAGTTAACCTCTCACCCACCCTGACGCCCGAACAACAGGAAGACTGCCGCCACTTGCTGGGACAATTTTCCGACCGATTCTCCCTGGTTCCTGGTGTCACAGATTGGTGCGTCCATGATGTGGACACAGGAGACAGCTTACCCGTGAAGCACAAGGCTTACAGGGTAACTGACAGGGTCAGAGCTTGCATTAAGGAGGAGGTCTCCAAAATGCTTGCGCTAGGGG
This sequence comes from Triturus cristatus, assembly GCF_964204655.1. Lineage (NCBI taxonomy): Eukaryota > Metazoa > Chordata > Amphibia > Caudata > Salamandridae > Triturus > Triturus cristatus. The sequence goes on along the minus strand of NC_140590.1, from coordinate 457,384,098 downwards.
TGGTTGAGTCCTCCAGCAGTCCTTGGTCCAGCCCCGTGGTCTTGGTCCCAAAGGCTGCTGCGCCGGGAGCCACACCTGAACTCCGGTTCTGTGTGGACTACAGAGGACTCAATTCAGTCACGAAGACTGACGCGCACCCCATCCCCAGAGCTGATGAGCTCATTGATCGGCTGGGGGCTGCCCGGTTCCTCAGTACGTTTGATTTAACGTCTGGGTACTGGCAGATCGCCTTGACCGATGGGGCCAAAGAGAGGTCAGCATTCTCTACACCAGACGGGCACTTCCAGTTCCGAGTCATGCCATTTGGGATGAAGAATGCCCCTGCCACCTTTCAGAGGTTGGTCAACCAGGTACTGGTTGGGCTGGATGCGTTCAGTGCCGCCTACCTGGATGACATCGCAGTGTTCAGTGCCACCTGGCCTGAAAACCTGCGCCACCTCTGGGAAGTGTTGATGGCGCTGCTCCGAGCAGGCCTCACGATCAAGGCAAGCAAGTGCCAGATCGGGCAGGGTTCCGTGGTGTACTTGGGACACCAAGTGGGGAGCGGCAAGGTGGCACCCTTGCAACCCAAAATTGAAACCATCCTGGCTTGGGAACCCCCCAAGACGCAGACCGCAGTGAGGGCCTTCCTGGGGCTCACTGGGTACTACAGGAGGTTTGTCAAGGGCTATGGAACGATCGTTGCCCCCTTGACAGAGCTGACTTCGAAGAAGCAGCCCAGGAACGTGATTTGGACTGACACCTGTCAGAAAGCTTTCGACACCCTGAAGACTGCCATGTGCACGGCGCCCGTGCTCTTGGCCCCTGACTTCTCCAAGGAATTCCTAGTCCAGACAGACGCTTCAGAGCATGGTGTGGGGGCTGTTCTCTCACAGATGACTGAGGAGGGCTGGGACCAACCCGTAGCCTTCATCAGTAGGAGGTTACTTCCACGGGAAAGTAGGTGGAGTGCAATTGAGCGAGAAGCATTTGCTGTGGTCTGGGCGCTGAAGAAGCTAAGACCCTACTTGTTTGGGTCTCACTTCCGGGTTCAGACGGACCACAGGCCCCTCAGATGGTTGATGCAAATGAGGGGTGAGAACCCGAAGCTGTTGAGGTGGTCCATCTCCCTACAGGGTATGGACTTTACGGTGGAACACCGTCCTGGTACAGATCACGCCAACGCTGACGGTCTGTCCAGGTATTTCCGCCTTAGTGACGAGGAACCCCCTGGGCAAGGGTAGTTCTCCCCACATTTCAGCTGGAGGGGACACGTGTTAGACCTGGCACCTTGGCGTGAGTTTCCCTTCCACTTTTTGATGGTGTGCCTCGACTGTTTTGCTGGTGTTGTCCGCTCAGGGCACTGCGCCACGGCTAATCCGTGCCGCAGTGCAAGTGCTCCCTAAGTAAAGTGTACCTGTAATTGATGTTCATGATTGGTTTATTGGATTCACTGTCAGTCCCCAGTAAAGTGCACCAGGGGTGCCAGGGCTCGTGAATGCCAATGCTGCTGGTGGGCTTGCAGCGCTGGTTGCGCCACCCACGGAAGCGGCCTTGTAAAATGTGTCTAGGGTCTGCCACCGCAGACCCTGTGCGCGGTCCGGGACCGTCGCGCTGACTGCGCAAGTGCCCCCACTTGCCAGTCCCTAAACCTTCCCTTACCCACATATTAGCCACCCCTCTGGTAGGCCCAAGGGCAGGGTGCATTGTAGGCATAAGGTAGGACATGCCCTGATGTGTGTGGCATGTCTTAGTAGTGAATTACAGCCCTTTCCGTTCTTCACTATTGAAGGCTACCTGCTCTCCATAGGCCAGGATGGGCTGCTGGGATCACGCCAACGCTGTGACCCCAGTGGACTCAGAGAGCATGGTAGAAGTGCCAAGTTTAGTATGCCTGAACTCAGGATGATAAAATACTTCTTGTAGTCAAGTCTATTTTAGTATCCTGGGTTTGTAAATACTGCTTTTAGAAAGTTAGTATTTACTGACCTGACCATCTCAGTCCGCCTCTGCTGTGTGTATGTGTTCTGCCTGGCAACAGTAAGGAGCAGGGTTGGGGAATCCCCAGAGACAGGTTGGCTGCCAGGTGGTGGGTAGAGAGATTACACCTGGATGGGTGGGAGGAGTACACCTTGACTCTTGAATAGACCTGTGCTCTGCCACCACAAAGCCGGCGCCACCCCCTGTGGGGCGGCTGATGTCTCTGCCCTGCTGCTGAAAGGAAAGAGCAGAGTCACCATAACAAAGTGCTCCAGAACTGGACTGAGCCAGGCCTAGGCCCCCTGGCGCTAAAGAACAAAAGAATCATGGTATAAAAGTAGGAGCCTGGCTCCTAAGAATCAGAATCCTGTTTACCACAAAGAACCTCTGCCCGACTAGAAGGAGAAGAAGACGCTGGAGGAGCTGGCCTGCTGCTTGCCTTGCTGAGAAAGGAGAGGAAGAGACTTACTGAAAAGACTTTGCTACTTTGTGCTTGAACATTCTCCAAGGGCTTGATCTGAGCTTGCCCCCTGACCTGAACCCCAGGACCAGTGGGTTCTCTGTGCTTTTGCTCGTCCTCCAATTCGAGCCGTGTGTGCATCCCGCTGGAAAGAGACTGCGCCCCTCATCGCCCCACCTAGGGCCGTGACACTCAGAAGCTTGCCTGCCTCAAACCCGTGAGAGCCCCGCTCCGTCCAGAGCCGCTCTCTGTCCCCGGGCCAGGCCGCCTGCATCCCTGTCACCGCCTGCTACTGGAGCGCGCTGACCGCGCTATCACCCCTCCCGCCGGAAGCCGTCCGACGACTGTGATCTACGCCGGGTCATCCAGCTGCACTGACCGTGCCCTGCGACCCCGCTTCGCTATCCCCGGACATCTCAGGCCGCGCCGCCCCCGCTGTGGAGACCCTCCTGCACCGCCGTGCCAAAGGGTCGCGGGCCGCGCCTGCCTACTTGCCCACACCTGCTGATTGAGGACCCAAGAACACTTCCCAAAGTTGAGAGTCGCACCGACCTGTGCCGACTCTCCCAATCACGGAAGAAGTCCAGTATCGGGCTCGGGGCCCGCAACGCCTTATTTCCCCGTTCGCAGGAGCCGATCTCTGTGAGTACTCAGCGCCAAGAAACCGCAAGGTGTACGCTGCGCTTTAGAAATATTTTAAATTAGAAATTAGAAATTAGTACTGGAGCTACAAGTAAAGAGACTACAAACTATCCATTTGAAACTACGAACCAAGAACATTTGCCTGCTGTATAACCTGGTGGCATAGCGAAAACGTTATTGGTCTTGTGATAAGTCTGCTGAGATATATATACCTTATTTTTACATAAAGAATCGTATTTTTATATATATCCAAGTCTATCCCCGACTCTAACAAGCGGTAACCGTCCTTTCGCTACCAACTGATAAGGCTGGGTTCTGCTACTGATATTTTAACATCCAGCAATTTTGGATCCCCCCCCGACACCAGAAAGACCGTCACTCATGCACTCATCACCAGCAGACTGGACTACGGGAACGCCCTCTATGCAGGAACTACAACCAAGCTCCTGAAGCGGCTGCAACACATCCAGAACGCCTCGGCACGACTGATCCTCGACAACCCACGATGCAACCACATCACACCCCACCTGAGAGACCTGCATTGGCTCCCCGTCAACAAGAGGATCACCTTCAAACTCCTCATCCACGCACACAAGGCCCTCCACGACACCGGACCAGTATACCTCAACCACCGACTCAACTTCCACACCCCCACCCGCAGCCTCCGCTCTGCCAACCTCGCCCTTGCCACAGTACCTCGCACAAGAAAAACCACCGCCGGCGGCAGATCCTTCTCCTTCCTCACCGCCAAGACCTGGAACACTATCCCTACCAACCTACGACAGACCCAGGACCTGCTGACCTTCAGAAGACTCCTCAAGACCTGGCTCTTCGATCAGTAGCAGCCCCCCCCCCAGCGCCTTAAGACCCTCACGGGTATGTAGCGCGCGTTACCAATGCATCTGTATTGTATTGTATTGTATTAACAAGGAACCCCAGGTCGATGTCTCTTTTTATCTGCTGAGAATTGTAGAGCGGAGAAGCAACTCAAATCAAGTAATTCAACTTCCAATAGTAACCATGACTCAGAAGATCACAGACTCCAATTTTGGTTTAGGGGATTTATTACAGTGCCAAAAACAACTGAATATACAAGCACCTCAAGACGAGGTTGTAAAAATACATGGGAACTAATACAAAGCCAAATCTACGGATGAGTCTGCTCTGATGAATCTTGAAGAGAATAAACAACTCCAAAAATAAAACACAAGCAAGGACTGCTCCAACATTTATGTCAGACTTCATCTGTGGCTCAAAAGCGAAAAGCATTAGACTATCCCTACTCTATCTCTAAGGCATCCCTACTTAGCATTTCCCAGTCAAACTCAGTTGAAAAGGTGTCAGCGTGTGAAGACTTCCCAAGAAGCACATTCTCAAGATAAGTTAGATACCCAAAGCTATAGAGCTCGTTCTAAGATACTCTTCCCAGATCAATCTTCTAACCCCTTCTCCTAACTCATCCTGTCTCCTTCCTCGGGGCACTTTCCCTAATACAAAACACAAAAATGTAAAACATGCCCAGAGATCAATTTATTCTTACGGACACCTCTCCTAGGTAGTTTTCCACCGTCTTCTCCATGTGTATTCCATTCGCCTTGGTTCCCAAGCATCCTCAATGAGAAAGAACATCGACTCCTAATTATATACCTTCTATTTACTTTGTTTCTTTTCTCCTCCATGCCTAACTCCTATAACAAAAGGTAGCTTCTTCCACCTGCAACTGAAACATGAGAACAGAACATCCTTGCGTGCACATGAAATTCGCTGCCTACTTCTAAATGCGAGAGCTTACCAGGGAAATTACATTTCCAGGCCTACACAATTCGGCTAACATAAGAATAAACTAATAGGCCTTTCATAGCACACCGTGAACATTCGTTTAGGTCTTTACACATTAGGATTTACACACGTTAATAGTGCTTCATTAAGCATAACTTGTTATTTCTTCCTGCAGTTTTCATCATGGTATACGTTTAAATCAGAAATGCATTTCACCACACATAAGCTTTCTGTTAGACAGCTGCAATATACTAAAGGTTACAATTTCAAATAAAACATAATTTCATTTCTCTCCTACATGATACAAAATACTTTTCTATTACTTCACTTGCACATTTTGTTATTACAATTCAATGCTACTGATCAAAATTAATACAACACAAGAATATATGCGGATGCGGACTGTCTATGATTAATATGCACCCCTAAAATTTTAGAACACCATCACGCTCCATCAGCATTAAAAAAATATATTTAGATTCTACTATTTTTCTAGACATCAGCTTATGAGTCGTGAAAATACACACATTTGCATCTTGAATAAATGCTTTTTCATTTTGGTATACATATGATATTTAAACCAAGCAAAAGCTTCGATAGTCGTAGGCTGGGCTGCACACAGGAGACCTACTCACAGGTGGCTGGAGAGCTACTGGCAGCTCACGAGCTACTCATTGGAGACACCTGTTCTAGTGCTTCTGAGTCTGTAATTTGGCCATGTAACAAGCGTGCAATGCCCATAGGGCTCAAAGGGCTTCAGCACCCCCCCCTCATGTGTTTCAGCCTGGGCTGAGACAGCTTCCCGGGCACAAAACACTGACAACAATAAAACTACATTTCTCATGATGCAGAGGGAAAATGAAAGCGAAAAAGTCCAACAGAAGTGTCCAATCCTGAATGAGGACATCCAATAACGCTCTACCCTCCTCTTTCTTCCTGCGACCACATCAAGCCAGTCTTTGGTTATTCCTGTTTGCCAACGTCCGTACCTAAATCAAAGAAGGATAGTTGTAACTCTGAGATATGTAAACAACATGTTCATCCTCAGATAACAGTGACAATAGCATTCCGGATGAGAATAAAACAACCATCAAAATGCATTGTCAAACAAATAAAATTGTAAACATTTTACTCACTGCACATATGTAGGTGTTCCGGGGGAGGCTTTTACTCAATGGGTGGGCTAATCCTCGCCTCAGCCTCCTTAATAAAATTGAAACTTTCCTTTACAATAGCTAGAAATTATTTCATTCTATGTCAGTACCGGAGGCTTCATATAAGGCTAGTTTAAAGCTTGTCCCCCACGAAAGATGCCAGTGACACCACTGGTTGAAAATAAAATCTTTTGAAGGTGAAGTCTGAGGGCCAGTTTGCGGCATTAAGGATATCTACCAACCATGCCTCCAGGACAAAAGCCTTTGATGCCATTTCACCCCGAACAGAATGAGCCCCGAAATGAGAGGTATCTATCCCTGCCTCCTGCATCGCCCAACGAACCCATCTCGCAATTATAGGGGATGAGACTGCCCCGTGTGGTTTGGTGAGGACTATAAACAGTTGTCTGATGCCCTGTTGGTGTATGTCTATTCTCGCCACTTCGCAGAGCTTGAGCGCTCTGACCACACAGAACTTAGGGACATCAGGAAATACAAGATAGGACACTGACCTCGAATTGCATTTGGTTCATCTAGAAATATGAAAAGTAACTCCCTAAGATCCAGGGCCCTCACATCGGAAATTCTGCTACAGGATATCAAGCACAGAAGGGTTGCTAGTTTTGACGACATTTAGTTCCTGGACAAGTACTTATTGGATGGCCATGACCCGAAAAATTCTAAGACTTTGTTAACATCCCAGAGAACTGAGTATCGAGACTACGGGGGCACGGATAGTCTGATACCCCTCAGTAGCTTGCATAGTAGCGGATGCTCTACAATTGAGTGACTACCTACCGGGATATGACCTGCTGATATTGCTGACCGAAATGTATTGATCGACCTGTAAGCCAGGCCCTCCTTTGCCAAAGAGGCTAAGAAATTAAGGACATAGACAACATCTGCCCCCATTGGATCCACCTGTTGTCGAAGACACCAACTCCCCCATCGAGACCAGGCGGAACAGTATCTCTTGTAAGAGTTCTCTGCCCAAGACTTTGCGAGCAAATAGGCAGCGTCTGCCGAAAGGCTTGGCACTTTTCAGTGTTGCCTGTAACCCACCAGGCCATCAGGTGAAGACCGCCCGTGAGAAGGAGATGATGGGATTCCCTTGAGGATCTTTGAGGAGACCTCGACCGAGGGTTAGACGGATTGGGAAATCCCAGGAAAGTTCCATCAGAATTGGAAACCAGGATTGTGACCTCCAGATCGGGGTGATCACCACCAAATCCACTTGCTGTCTCCTCACCTGGGTTGATACCCTCATTTTATTGCAAAGGAGGGAAATGCGTAACCCTGCTCCAATCCTGAAGGAATGCATCCACAGCCAATACCTCCGGATCCGGACGCCAACTGTAGTACCTTTCCAGTTGGGCATCCAGTCGGGAAGCAAAGAGGTCTATGCAGAAGGGTCCTCAATGAGATTAGATTTCCCGGAATACTTTGGGGTGTAACATCCATAGACTGGTGTCTTTCCAGTGGTGGGAGACCAATCTGCCACCTGGTTGGACGTTCCCAGAAGGTGTTCCGCCGACAGAGATATCTAGTTGAACAGACAGTATTCCCAGAGGTCCCATGCCAGATTCGATAAAGCTTTGGACCTTGTCCCCCCAGGTGGTTAATGTAGCGGATTGTGCTACATTGTCCATCTTGAGTATGACACTACATGAATTCTTGTCCCTGGTCCAGCATTTCACAGCGAACAAGCCTGCCATTAATTCCAGGCAATTTATGTGAAGACCCTGTTCGGAGGAGGACCTTTTTCCACTGGTGAAAACGTCTCCGCAGCTGGCACCCCAACCGGAACCGCTGGCGTATGGTTCTATCACCAGGTCGGGTTGAGATCCGAAGATGGTCTGGCCATTCTGGGCTTCTATGTGGGAAATCCACCATTGTAACTCGGTCTTGGCCTACTCTGAGAGGGGCACAAATTGGGAGTAAGTGAGGCCTTTGCGCAGATGAGAACATTTGAGGCATTGGAGGTCCCTGTAGTGAAGGGGCCCCGGAAATATGGCTTGTATTGATGACCATAGAAGGCCCACCACTCTGGCTAGGTGGCGTAAGCATATTGTGTACTTTGCTAGTGTATGCCTCAGATTGTGTCTGATCTTGGATAGTTTGGGAGATGGAAGGGATAGAGTCGCACTGACAGAATCTATCCTGAAACCCAGGAATTGCATCCTCTGAGAAGGGATAAGGTCTGATTTGGATTCAATGATCACACACCCCAGGGACTCTAGAAGAGTTACTGCCTGTTGCAGTTGGATGAGCAAGCGTTGGGGGCATTGATTCATAATAAGTATATTGTCCAGATTGATTATCAGCTTACCCCCTCCGATCTGAGGCGCTCCACCACCGGCTTTATCACCTTAGTGAAACACCACGGAGCTGAGGATAGACCGAAAGGAAGGGAGGTGAATTCGAAGATTGGGGAGTTCCACTGGAACTGAAGAAAGCGTCTGTGAGGAGAAAAAACTGGGACCATAAGATACACGTCTTTGTGGTCCAAATGGACCATCCAGTCCTGGTTTTGCAGAAGGTCCCTGAGGAGGTGAATGCCCTCCATCTTGGAGTGGCGATAGATTAGCTACTCGTTGAACTCCTGGAGGTTTATTACTGGGCGATGGCCCCCATCTCGTTTCTCTATGAGAAAGATGTTGCTGAGGAAACCCCGTGGATGCAAGGTTGAGGGTAAGATTGCTCCTTTCTGCAGGAGTTCCGAAACCTCCCTGTCTATTAGTTCCATGTGATCTTTTGGAAAAATCAAGGGTTTTGGTCAAACCGGTTGAGTCGGCAACTCGAAAAACTCTATCTGGAAACCTTTGACAGTCTGTAAAACCCAGGCGTCTGAGGTTAGCGAAGACCAATTGTGTAGAAAAAAATTGCAGTCTGCCCCCTACTTTCACATCCCCCAAGCTCTGTACTCTCACCTTGTTGATTGTTGTAGGAACCATTTCCACTTCCTCTGCCACCCCTGCGGAGTGGGTATGATCTGGTGGGATAGAAGTTTCAGAATTTCTCTGGATCCTGCCACTGCCTTCTACGAGGTTCTGCGGACTTGTAGGAGGCTTTGTTGTAGGGACTGCCGGTCAAATGACTCCTGCCACGACCGGCTGTGCGAAAAACACGCGGGGTGAAGATGCGCTTTATGGACAATTGGGCCTTGTCCAGGGAGTTAAAAGTATGTACAAACTTGCCCAATTCCTTATCAAAGGGGTCTCCAAAGAGATTACCCTCTGCCACTGGACCAGCCTCTGAATTGGCCAGTTCCCCTAACTTAGGGTCTATCTTTATCAGTAAAGACCTGCAACACTCTGTAGAGATTGCCGCATAGGTGTTTCCTAGAAAGATGATCGCTCTCTGAGCCCAACTAGAGAGGGTGCCTGGAGAGATAAGGCTGCCCAAGGCTTTGGCGTCTTCCGCCATATCAAGAATCTTAGCCAGGGGGCCAGCTGTGTCCAGAAGCTTATCCTGACACGCTCTCCAAGAGTGGGGTATGCCTTTCTTGGCGTCACAAATAAACTTGGCTAAGAACGTGGCCATGTTAGGGTCCACCTCTGGCGTAACTCCAACTTTCCCAACTAGAGCCAGCCTTGGACACTCCTCTCATAGGCAGCTTCTAGCCTCCTTCTCCATAGGCTTACACAGTCTGGCTGCCATGTAGGCTGCTACTTATAGGGCTGGAACCCATTCCTCTGACCTTGGGTGTAAGAGATCATAAGGATTGAGCATATCACTGTCTGCATCAGGAATTGCTGCCTAATCTACCTTTGCTGGGCGCCAAAGCATCTGGGTAACTAGAGGGTCACGCCAGGTCTCCTGATGGCTTAGTGGGTGCCGAGTGGGGCTGGGCATCCATAAATTCCTTATTTAAGCATGCAAAAGTACTGTATCCACACCAGCATCGTTAGTGCGATTTTGTTTGGGGTCTATGGCATTAGTGGAGGGCTTTTCTGGAGGTAGAGCTTCTTAGCCCCAGACAAATCTTCCCTCGATTCGAGGGGTGGATGGTATTGTGCCTGAAGTTGGTCTATTTTCCTCCCCGGTGGCGCAACCACCTTTGAAACCACCTTGAGGATAGAGGTGTCCATAACTTGGAAAAAATTATCATCATTGGGTAGGTAGGTAATTTCCTCCTCCTCTTCATAATAATCATCAAAGCCATCCATAGTCTGTTTACAGTTAGGGACTATGAACAGACAAAAAAAGGGGTTCTGAGTAGGGAAGTACCCTAAATTGATTCAAATTTAGATTAATAATATATAGGGCTGAGCCCTGGGACCACTGCTTCCTGCTGGTGCTGAGTGAAGTATCCTGCCTGGGGTGGTCCCTTTAAATCAAGCACTAATCTTACCCGGTTTATGGGTGTCAGGCTCCAGGCAGGGGCGTTTTCGTAAAACTGGCACAAGTGTGAACAACGCTAATTAATTTCCATAAATCCTGCCCCACATGTTGACAGGTGTGCGGCCGTGCAAGTCTCTCCGCAACTGACATGGGTAGATAAGACGACTCGTGGCTCCGCGGGGGGTAAAACGCATACAAGCGTGCGAGCATTGGGCGCGCGGTCCCCTAGCGGTGGGAGGGCCGCGTCGAGAGCCTGACAGAGATAGCAACTGCGAAGGAGCGAGAGACACTTCAGCAGCCTTTAACAAAGGAAAATTATTGCCGCGCACGTCAATTGAGGCTCACAACGAAGGAACAATCGTGCTCAGTCGAACACATGCAAACTCTGTACATTTACAAGTCAAAATCAGCACATTCATGAAGGAAGTACAAGTCACTTATCTTGATGCTGCTGGAGCAGCAAAGAAAGGTGAGAGTAGAGCGTCCTTGGGGGAAGTTATTGGATGTCCTCATTCAGGATTAGACACTTCTGTTGGACTTTTTCGCCTTCCATTTCCCTTTGCATTATGGGAAATGTAGTTTTATTGTTATTGTGTTTTTTTTAATAAAAGCTGCTGATGTGAATAAATCGAGAAAGTAAAGACTTATCTGAAGCCTCTGGTGCTGCCATAGAATTCAAGCATACTTTTCAGAAATGATAAGACATGATCAGAGAAGTGAATAAGAATTTTCTGTTTCAAAGGATTATCTCAAAGAATCACCAGTTTGTAATTTTACACAGTGCTTCTCATCTGGAAACCCTACTTTCAAACACTTTTAATAGCAGTTAAATAGCTTAGTGAGACAAATAAATAAATATCCCAAAATATCGTAGTTTGTCATTGTGGATTCGTCAGGCCTACTCGATGATTCACCTCTCCTTCCTTGATTCGTAGCATAAATGGTTGCTAGACATATTAAATCATAGAGACGGTCTATGTTTTCAGTCCCCTTTTTTCCCATGAATAGGGGCGGGACTACAGCCACATTTAGGCACAGAGACAGGCAACTGACTGTCTGATGGTGTCCCCAAAAATCAGCTCTCTGGTACCTTGACTGCCCCAGAGTGAGTGAATAGGTATCTCGTTACACCCAACTGACACTCATTGTAAGAATCACTCCAAATTAACTAATCTGTAGATATTGATATTTCTTAGCCCAACCCTATAATCTTTTTAATTTTGTCACTCTGCATAGGGAGTAGAAAGCGTATACCCTAGGCGCATGCATTCAGGCCGAGAGACTGGCACACATAATCGAACAGACGTATAAATCCCACTGTTGTTTACAGTGCACCGTGTCTTCCCTGAGCAACAGGCATGATAGAGGCTGTAAGGGGAAAATAAGTTATTGTCACCAAGAGGTGTAATGACGTTAATGCTTTAATTAGGGCTGGGGAGCTTGAATGTGAGGTAATGAAAATAAAAAAGTGCAGTTTGGGATACCGGTATACAGGTACTGGGACTAGTTTGTGAATATCACCCAATAGTGGGACATTTCTGATTGCCAGTACCTAGCAGGTGAGAGGAGCTGCTGAAAGAACATATATTTTCTTTGGTCTGGACAAAGTGGCTCACTTTCATTTTAGAATATTTTTCTCTGGCAATAGAGCCTTTGGACTTTATAAGATCTACGTAGGGATTGTGTGGTCCAGGGTGTGCAGACCATATTACCTGTATATGTACCTGAAGAATCAAACACATTTCTCGCGTAGGGATGGAAATGTCTTCTGCATCGTGGATGAGTATGTAACCCTGCTAAGTCCCCAACTGCTTGTGAAAACAAAAGAGAGACGGCAGTGTACTGAATTTTCTGGTGTAAAGTTCCTCTGTTATATGAATATCAGATGCTTGTCCTGACATTTCATGTGTGTGTTGAGTGTGTGCAGTGAGTGAGTAGCACATGTATGGTATCTGGATTCTGTATGTGGTGAAGATGTGAGTACTGGTACTTTTGGCTGAAAAGTCCCAAGTTTTGGGTTATGGCTGTTTGGGCACCTTTAGCACCACTTCCAAGAGTCCAGAAATGGGTAGGCACCACTTGGAGGGTAAGATGCACTTGAAGCAGGATCCATCCCTAGGGATCAAGTTGCTGGAGCTTTTTGTGCCCTTGTCGCTCAGGACAGGAGCCCAGCAACTACCCCTTGGAGTCACTCTGGTAGTCCTAGGTTTGAGCAGCAAGGCAGTCCTCAGCAGGATGGTCCTCTCAGGGATCAAGGCAGGTTCCAAGCATGAGGGCAGTGCTCTGGGAACAGAAGGGCTGTCCTCTGAAGTGCAAAGCAGGCCTCAAGCAGAGCAGGAGGTGTCCTTTGCAGGTCCAAGAGGGAAATGAGGTGTTGGTCTGAGGGTTATATTTTTATACCTGGTGCCAGCTTTGAAGTCGAACAAACGCTTGCAGTTTCACCCTGCCCCCACCACACATAGATGGTTCTGAAATTTCCTTCGTCTCTGCCCAGGCTCCAAGAGGCCTTGAGGAACAAACAACTGGTGTTCTTGTGAGTGTGCTGAGCAGTGGCGGCTCGCTGAGGGAGTGCTGCATGGCAGTGGGGTGGGGCGGGGGAGGGGCAGGGTGGGGTGGTAGTGGAGTCCGACATATGATGGACAGGAGTAACGTAAGTAATTAAATAAATAAAACAATTTACCTTGCGCGCGCTGCATCGCCAACTCAGTGATGCAGCGCGAGCAAGGTAAATTGTTTTATTTATTTAATTACTTACCTTACTCCTGTCCATCCTATGTCGGACTCCACTACTCCCCCACCGTGCTCGTCCCCCCGCCTCACCGCCCGAAGCACTCCCTCGGCGAGCTGCCACTGGTGCTGAGGCAGCTCCTTAAAAATGCAAGTGCGGCCGGGAACAGCTCTCCCTCTCCAATGCTAGCAGGATGGCCCATCCTGCCAGCACTTACTCCCCCTTTGTCTCACTGTCTGGGACAAATACACATAGGCCAACTGTCACTCTGATCCTAGTCAGGTGACCCAGAACACAGTCTGAAGGCATCTAATAGGTAGGACAACAGAACACCAACGTTCTAAAAGTGGCACTTTCAAAATTGTGACTTAAAGTCTGACAGTAGCATTAAAGAGGATTTAAATTTACAATTCTTTCGAGTTCACACATGACATTTCTACTAGTTCTAAAACAAAAGTTATCAGTTATCACTAATTAAATTTAATAAGGTAACCCAATGTTATCATATGGTAGAGGGTAACATTGAATTTAGGACTTCATGTAAAACTTAAATGTACATGTCTCACTTTTTAAATACACTTCACCGTACCATATGGGTTGTTTAGGGTCAACCTAAGGGGTGACATATATATTAAAAAGAGGTTTATGCCTGGCAAGAGGGTTATTTTGCCAGGTCAAATTGGCAGTTTAAAACTTCACACAATCTTCAATGGCAGACCTGATGCATGTTTTAAAGGGCTACTTACTTGGGTGGCACAATAAGTGCTGCAGGTCCGCTAATAATATTTAATTTACATGCCCTGCGTACATGTTGATTAGTTTACTAGAGACTTATAAGTAGGCCTGGGCAGAATTTCAATTACGCTGGAGTAATCAGAGTAATTTCAGTAATTGTGTATTACTCTTTGACTCAGCAGTAACAATAATTATGCGATTATTCCTCCTCACGTAATGTGGGGAAAAAATCCCACTTCAATGGCACATTTAGCAAGCGCAAGCGGGTGCTCATACTCGCTCGTTATTCATTTTCTGTTGCATTTAGCATCCTTGCATTAATTTTGGAAGTGAGAATGCATCCTGCACTGAGATAACAAGGCGAAAGGCCAGTAGTATGCGGGGGAAAATCCTAACACAAAAGCACATTTAGCACGTAGGTTGCTTGCATTCACTATTTGTGTTTCGTTGCTTTTAGTGCTATTTCTCGGTGCTAAAATAAAACCTCACATCCAAAATGGATGTGAGGGAGCATTTTCTGCACTAAAATAGCGCTAAATGCAGAAGGTCTCTTTCTGTGTAATTGGCATAATCAGGCAGCATTCTCAGGTATTTCCACGTGATTACACTACACGGAAATTATGCACAGTACACCCACTCCTACTTATAAGTAAACTAAATGTGCCAATCAGGAGTAGGCCAATTGTACTGTTGCAAGGATTCACCGTACCACATCAGTAGCTATGGGCCCATGTCTGATTAGCTCATAGTGCCTTACCTGCTGTCCTAACCTTGCCAGAGTAACAGGTAAGTTGGCACCTGTGGGAAGGTGGATTTATGTTGCAGTACTGACCCCACTTTTTGCCTGGTTTTTGGGGCAACTATGACTGAAGTGTACTGAGTCCCTGCTAACCAGGTTCCCAGTAGGCCTGGATGGAGTTAGTGAAGTTATGCTACGCAGAACTCCGTGAAGTACCGAAAAACACGAGCAATCGGTGGAGTGCTGTAAGTTGCGCTGTTTGCGCTGATTTTTAGCGCCACAAGTTTGTTCCACACTGTAAAATCAGCATGAATGGCACCACATGCAGGACAAGAGAGTTAAGTTTCTTTTTGCCAATCAAGTAGATGTTCTGCTCAGGCGGCAGCCTAATCAACGCATGTGGCAGGTTTCTCAACATGAGTGATAGTAAACAGCCGCTACCGCCCGCATTGGCAAATCTCCCCAGAACGTGGTCAAGCATATGATTTTCTTCACTCACACTTGCCAACTTAACATTGGTGAAACGTGTTAGAGGAAGAACTCTGCTCTGTGCCACTTCGTGGAGTTTTTCAGAACTTCACAATCTGTGTGTAGTGGGCAAAACTCTGTGAACTTCGCCGGCGGAGCAGAATTCGTCACCCACCCTAATTTCCAGTACAGGGGTCTTTCTCTAAAACTGTACCACAATTGCCATAACTTCAGTAATCCCTGCAAGTCCCTAGAAAATTGTACCCCAGGTACCATGGGGCATTACAACAAAAGTCCTTTGCACACGTTTTAAGATAAATATACGTAAGTGTCTTTTTAAAGAAACATGATATGACAGCACAAAATGGAGACAAGGTCGACACAAGTTTTTCGGTTATTTTCAAGTTGCAATATATTTGAAAACTCCTTCATCAGAAGGAGAACATCAAGGAAAAAAACAGCCAACACGTGTTCCGTCAAGCGGGCAGTGTACCGGTGACTCTTCATGGCTGGGGATAAACAAATAACATAGTACAATACAAATTCAATAATTGAAAACCAAAATAAACCACACAGAGGTGAATTGGCGTAAAAACACCGCATATAAGTGGAAACCCTATGGAGAAGTGGAAAGAGCATGAGGAACCAAAGTGCAAGTGAATTTACACAGTTTAGACTAGGCCTGGGCTAAAATTTCGTTCCGTTCGCGGAAATTGCGATAATTTGACATTTTCGCGTTCCGCGGAAAGCGCGAAAATGTCAAAATTTCCGCATTCCGCAGCTTACCGATAATTTGGTTCTTGCTCGCGCTGTAAAATAATACATTCTCGCGCGCGTGCGATCGCCTTACCTGAATCCCTGCGTTCGCCGACAAGTTTTCTTGATCCGGTCGCGTTCTCCATGAGATGTTGTATTGTTTTTAGCCATTTGTGCTGTCTCGCGACAGTTCGGGCCCGCAGTGACGTCATGCGTCACGCGATCACGTCTTTCTTCTCGCGATCATGCACCGCGAGACAACTGAAAACAAGATGGCCGCGCCCGCGACCAACCACATTGGTAAGTTGGCGAGCCGCAACCATGCAGAAAATCTCGCGAACATGAGGGGAAAAAAACTTCCGCATCTTCGTGATATTTCCGCGTGTTTGCGATAATTTTTAACATTTTCGTGATAATTTGCGAAAGTGGATTTCGCAAATTCCGCCCACCCCTAGTTTAGACGCTCAAAACCAAAGTGTATATAGTGCATTTGAACTAGGACAACAAAGCAAATTACTGCGAAAGTCTAAAACTCGCCAAAACTAAGCATTGAGTAATAGCGAAATCTCGAATGTTAAGTCACAATCGCAACGTGTCAGAAAGACTCAAAAAGGCACCGTATCCTCCTTCATTTTCGAACTACTCTTACTCACCGCTACCAGGCAGGGCTCAATTTTTCCCGTATACTCAAAACCCTACACGGAACCCTCATTTTCTTGCTTCAGGAAAGGCAGCCACAGCGGTTTTATATCTTACTTCTTATCACCAGAAAGTACTCTAGACGCCAGAAATGGATAGAGACAAGGTCGCTTCTGAATTATTTGACAATCTTGCGAAAGGAATCCGGACCACCACTTCATCCACAAATGGTAACCCACAACGCAAAGAAAGTCTCAAAGAAAAGTTTATCAAACTTGAAAGACGAAAGAAAACGGAAAACTCAAGATGGTGGGACAGTGCCACGCTCAAACAATATATTCGATTAAATAGGGTCCCAAGGGGACTTCGTTCCCAAATCTTTCCTACCTTTGATGATCTGAATGATGATCTATTGGGAAAATGGGAAGAAACTCTCACCAATAAATCCACTACACTGATACACATTCTAATAGAAAACGCCGAACGTAAGGTGGCTAAGTTACAGGAAGAAATTACTGACCTAGGGAAAGAAATCCAGGCTCTGGATCTTAAGGAAGCAACAGAAAAGAAATATGTTATTTTGAACAAGATCCTCTCAAAACACCAGAACGATATAAAAGAAAGGAAGACAAGACAATTTAAGCGAGACAAGGCTGACTATAGAGAAGGCTGAGTCTTTACCTTCGCCAGGAAATATGATCAACTAGTGCAGGGTGCCCAACGAATTGAAAAAGCACCCAGAAATGATAACATTTCCATTTTCTCTAGCACCACTTCACTCAACAGTATCACAACCAGTGAAAGTGGCCTAGAAAACCAGGGAGGTGCCGCCCAAGACTCAGGACCCTGCACTTCAAATTTTTTACACGAAATATGGACAATAAGAAGGGAAAATCACACCCAAGAAAGACAAAATAAACCAGACAGAAAACCCACTGAGGGAAGAGAGGGGGCCAAAGATGACTACAAAAAGAAGTTGAGATCCGGGGACGGGAAGTAACAACAATAACCAGCAAAGAAGTCCAGGTGGTCAATCTTTCCTCCAAAATCTTAACCAAAGATATGATCTCCCTTTTGAGCAAAGGCCTTAATTTTAATCCACACGGACAAGGTGACTCTTGTAGAGCTAAAGTTGACCCATTTAGATTCATAAGGGGACTTAAGCTTAAGAAACACTTCTCGTGCATGCCTATACCCAGCGATAACATAACTCACATACAATGTGATAATCCCTCAAACTTTCAAAGTATCAACGATCTCAAGGATACCCACTTACTCTCATCCTTGGCAGATTGTGACGACCCTTCCAATACTTTGGAAGATCTTTTTCACGATTTAGACATAAACACCAACCAAACAATTGCAAGTGGACTCAAAACCAAGTCGAAATGGACTCCCACCTTACCAGGCGGGAATCTGGTAGACACCTTCTACAACCTAGTTTTAGAGGACTTGAGAGACATGAGAACAAACTGATTGCACATAAACACAAAGGATGGGATAATATTTCTAGGAATGAACGTCTAGCACTAAAAACCTTGAGCACTGACATTGAGATTATGATCAGGGAGGCTGACAAGGGTGGGAATGTGGTGGTTATGGATAGATCTGACTATCACAATGAGATACTTACCCAACTTCAAGATAACACATGCTATGAACTTCTCAACCACAATCCCATGGGCCCCCTTACCATCCTTATTAACAAACATCTGTCTGATTGGCATGGTCTAGGACTTATTAACGATGATGAAGCACTCTACATGAAGGTATTGAGACCCACTTTCCCTTGGCTATACACCCTCCCCAAGATCCACAAACAGGCGGCTTTTCCTCCTGGCAGACCCATCATATCGGGTATGGGGGGACCTACTGAAAGACTTTCCCAATATGTTGACCTTTTTCTGAAACCCATGGTCCAAAACCTCCCTTCCTACATACAGGACACCAAACACATCTTGAGTATTTTGACCGACTTACAGTGGCAATCAGGCCTGGTTATGGCCACTTTGGACGTTGTGTCCTTATACACCTCCAATAAACCTGACTTAGGCCTACAGGCAGTGACCAAAGTCCTACACAACAGACCTCCCACCCTCTGGCAGCACACCAATATGTTGATTTCTATGATGGACATCATCCTCAATAACAATGTCTTCATGTATGACAATCAGTGGTACAGACAGACCAAGGGAGTGGCCATGGGCTACAAATTCTCACCATCATTTGCTAATCTATACATGGGCTCGCTCGAATCTGAATGGATTTGGGGAAAGAAGGGGGCACAATGGACTGACTCGATCATTTACTGGGGGAGGTATATCTATGATTGCCTCCTTCTTTGGTCTGGCACCCAAGATAAACTAATAGAATTCTGTGACTACCTTAACAACAACGACATGAACATGAGATTTACATGTGAATCAAGTACAACCAGGGTTACCTTCCTAGACATAGAATATACACTAAAGACAACTGCCTACACAGCTGTCTTTACCGCAAGGAAACCTCATGCAATGCAGTGCTGCATGCGGAGAGCTCTCACCCGCCACACCAAATTGAGAACATCCCGTATGGAGAGTTCATTCGGGCCAGACGCAATTTCAGTGGAGATTTTGAATTTCACAAATGTATCAAAGATATGGAAATGAGATTTTCCAGTAGAGGCTATAAACCACACATTTTACATAGGGCAGCCATGAGAATTGAGAAGGTAGATCATGATTACACACTCAGAAAGAAATAACATCAAAAACATAAGACACAACAGGTGAGGTTGATCGTGGATTTCAACGACATGAGCTTTTTTATGAAAAAAAGTCTCAATAAACATTGGAATGTACTCTTAGCAGACACAACTTTGAAAGATGCAATCAGCCCTAGACCTCAAATAACAGGCGGGGCAGGAATTTGAAGAACAGATTGAGTCCTACGGTACCCCGTGTCACCAGAACTATGACATGGCTCATGCCTTACTCCTAAGGCTTTTTCAAGAGTGGCTGCTGTAGTGTGTGTAAATGGGCATGCCATGGTGCCAGGAATTTCTGTGGCTTCAACAGACACAAATACGCCATCAATCAAAACATCACATGCAACACCAAGTATGTGACCTATGTCCTTGAGTGCACATGCAAAAGCCAGTATGTGGGCAGCACTATTCGATGCCTAAAAGAACGCATCAGTGAACATACTAGAGCCATCCACCAACAAGATGCACGCTACCCAATGGCATTACATGTGGCATCCTGTCCCTCACAGGGCCCCCACAAGAGATTCCAATTTTTGGGAATTGATGTCGCTGAGGCCAACGTAAGAGGAGGTAATCGTGAACTCAGACTTAGACGTCAAGAAGACACCTGGATAATGTGTCTCCAATCAGTCAAACAGGGCCAGAATTCTGATCACGAACTCCAATGCTTCCTTGGGTACTTAATCACCTGTTGTTTTCAATCCATCCACAATTTTCCTTATCTCTCTATGATATTTCCGCTTGTAGCCTTATGCTTGTTTTTGTGTCTTTTCGTCCTTTTAGTACACTGTTATAGTATTCCAAGCTTCCTTAGATTCATATAAATTTCATTGCCAGGACCTTTTTTGTAATAACCTTTTTTGAGTGGCCTACAAATAATTATTATATTTTTTCTTACTACTAATTCCATTTTGTTTCAATACGAATATACTGTTGTATGTACTAATTTGATTCAACCATAGTTCTGTAGAGTTTGCCGTTCCCTTGTTAATCCTTTCCCCTTTTCTCTTACCCCCGCACGCCCAGACTTCAAGGTTGATGGCTGAACCCGCCCGTCACCCCGTGGTTCTTAATTTCAGCAAGCCACTACTGGCCTTTGCCATTTACATTGAACCCGACCAGGCCGGGTTGGAAGTATCACCGGCCTCATGGTGAGTCATTTTAAACTGCCCGTTCTACCTTTTGTGTTTGGTTGTTTTTTTTCACTTCCAAATTTAAATCTTCTTCTGTTAGGCCCCATGCCCTCCTGCTTTTGATTCCCACTTTTTTCTCCTTCCAGATCCTTATAATCTTGTTCCATATTCAGGTATTTATTTCGCCCACCTCCCTGTTCTTCTAATTACACCACATTTAACGGTAGTCATCTGTTTTCATGCGTGATTTCTCTCCTTCTTCCTAATATTCCGTATTTTCTTTTAGTTTGCTGTATGAACTTGAGATTATACATGCGGTCTTTTAGAAACAATTTTGTCTAGTGTTCATTATAACAATACTGTATTTGCATAATATGTACCTGTTGTTGGAAATCAGAGCAAGACCGCAGTGCCATGTCATTGCTGTTCTCTCCATAGACACCATTTCTAACCTGTTTGGCCCTGATCCATAGGTTTTATTCTGAACTATGCACACCCCAAGTGATCCGTCAAACGTATCAAGTCCGTTTGTTTATTCTATTGCATAGGGTTCTTTCTTGACTCTTTTTCCTTTTGAATGAAAGGCTCTTCTGATGGTTATCCGCCTGTAATTAATCTTTGCCCTTATTTATTATTATTAATACAATTTGTATGTTATTTCACTTAATGTTGCATTTAACCATCATACTCTAAATAGTCACTGCCACTCCACCTTTTTGAGTCTTTCTGACACGTTGCGATTGTGACTTAACATTCGAGATTTCACTATTACTCGATGCTTAGTTATGGCGATTTTTAGACTTTTGCAGTAATTTGCTTTGTTGTCCTAGTTCAAATGCACTATATACACTTTGGTTTCGAGCCTCTAAACTGTGTAAATGCACTTGCGCTTTGGTTCCTCATGCTCTTTCCACTTCTCCATAGGGTTTCCACTTAAATGAGGTGTTTTTACGCCAATTCACCTCTGTGTGGTTTATTTTGCTTTTCAATTATTGAATTTGTATTGTAGTATGTTATTTGTTTATCCCCAGCCCTGAAGAGTCACGGGTACACTGCCCGCTTGACGAAACACGTGTCGGCTGTTTTCTTCTTTGATGTTCTCCTTCTGATGAAGGAGTTTTCAAATATATTGCAACTTGAAAAGAACCAAAAAACTTGTGTCGACCTTGTCTCCATTTTGTGCCGTCATATCATGTTTCTTTAAAAAGACACTTACATATATTTATCTTAAAACGTGTTCACAGGACTTTTGTTGTATTTACTGAGTGGGCCCTTGCCACTCCCTTCAGGGGTTATTGGGGTTTCCTCTGACCTAGTGTCACCGTATCCTCCTTCATTTTCTAACTACTATTACTCACCGCTACCAGGCAGGGCGTAATTTTTCCTGTATACACAAAACCCTACACGGAACCCTCACCATGGGGCATTGGTACTGAAGAGAGTCCATTAGGGCTGCAGCACATATTGTGCCACCCTAGGGACCCCTCACCAAGACCATGCAAACTGCCATTACAGGCTGTGTGTCTTGGTCAAGAGAAAAGTGAAGAGTTGACATGGCACACAGTCCTGCGTGCCATGTCCACAGACACTCCATGAGGTATAGGTAAGTCACCCCTACTGCAGGCCTTACAACCCTAAGGCAGGGTACCCTGTATCCCATGTGTGGACAAATCTGCATGAGCAGATATTCCCACATAAAATCTACATCCATTCTGGGATATTGTAAGTGCACAGGGAAGCCATAGAGAGTATATGGGCTGGATACTTGTCATCACGGGTTTCCTAGCTCCATGATGGCTTCACTGTACCCTAAGATGTTTAGTACCATACATTTCGTCTTAATAAATCATCACTGATGCCAGAGTTGGGTTTATTAATAAATGCAAACAGGAGACACCTTAGAGGGTCCCCTGGACACCTAACAAATACTGGTGTGGTCTCTGACTAGTCTTAGCCAGCCTGCCACCACCAGACATGTTTCTGACCTCATGGTGTGAGAGTCTGCACTTGCAGAGGCCAGGAACAAAGCCTGCTCTGATACTTCACATCTCCCACCGGCTGGAATGGCATTGCTAGGCAGGTAGCTTAAAAGTCAATGCCACCTTTGAAATGCGACCCAGGCATCTCCAGATAGTAGACAATGCCAACCCCACTTTCCTGCTCCACATTTGGCGGGAGGACAGGTGGGAAAAATAGTGAAATTAGGAGGTGGGTCCTCAGCCAGCCCAGACCACCCCATAGGTGGTGAGGGTGATGTGGAGCTCACTTTTCATTTTTCTCTATCTTGATTTAAGAGGGAATTCGCCAATTAGGGTCAGGGCTGTGCTCAATCTTCAAAAATAAGTGGTCATTTAGAGGGTGTAGAAACCCTAAAGGTAGGTAGTCTATTGGCTAGTTCCTGTCTCCCCCTGTCATACCCCTAAAATTAGTATTTAGGTGGCACCCCTGGACCCTGAACTTCAGATTTGATGGACACAAAAAAAGATATGGACAAAGAATGAGCTCCTGACCCAAGAACAGAAGACCCGCTACAGACTTTTGATGCAAAACCTTTTCTGCTGCTTGCAGGACTTGAGGTGTGCTGGCTCATCTTGCTGCTGTTAGGACTCCAAGAACCCCAGAGCAACCCCGCCCTTCACTAATCACCAGAGAACACCCTTGGGGTAGAGGAACTACTCTGCAGACCACAGGCACCGAACCAGTGGAGTCCAGTTTACCGACTTGCTGCTCTCCGGTAAATCCAACACAACATCCAAGCAAAAATAGGTACATCAACTCCAGAGGGTCAGATCTGTCTCCCCAATAAGTTTGGAGACACCCAGACCTACGGGATCCGTGCCTCACCAATACCTGGGGAATCGGACCCCCTGCAACCTACACTGAGAGGAAGAGTCCATTCTGGACTCCAACTGCCCAGGAAGAAGGCACCCATCGATGGATGTCAAGACCCCTGAGGCCCACTTCATGAGTGGCCCAGCTGTCCCAGAATTGTCCCTGCAAACTGCCTGCCCCTGACTGTGAAAACATCTAGACGCACGCCCCTGGCTGACCTATCTGCTGTGCACCCAGCCCACCTGGCCTGAGTACTGATGAATCAGCTATGCTCCTGTGGTCCTGGGCCCTTGCGATCTGCTCACTCAAGAAGGAACCCTCTGACTTTTCTTTAAGTCTCCTTGTGCAGTGTGTTTTTAGGTGGCCCTCTCCTTCGTAGCGCACCAGCTTCTAATAACCTCAGCATCCTGCTCCTGGCCGAATCCGGAAGCTCCTGAGAATCCGCTGGTGGGACTTTGGACCTGGCCTTGCTACTTACCTAAATCCAGAAGGTGAACCACGAAATCCAACTGTGTGATTTTATATGCATTTTTCTACTTTCTCCCATTGACTTCAATGGTGCGTTTTTACGCACAAAAGTGATTTATTTTATGAACTTGAAAAATATATATCTTGAAGGGTACTTACTGTAGAACAAAGTTCTTGGTCTAAAAAATCATAGAAAAATCAATGTTAATTTTGCTAATTATTCATGGATTTATTTATCATTTACTGAAGCCTAACTGCTCATCTACACTAACACAAATAGAGCTTTAGTATTATCTACGTATATCTCTGCAGTCTGCATACCAATCTGGTTCACACTGCACTCTCTGCACAGTGTACTTCATTTTAGTGACTAGATAGAAAGCCAGCCTCCTACAGCACCCAGAACACAACACTCTAGTCCCCTCAGGGAATCGTTGTAATGGATCATCATCTTTTGTTCTCTTACTCATACATGTCTATAATAAATAAAAGAAAGACACAAGGAAAGTTTACAATATTTATTGAAACTATTGTGCTCAATCATGTAGCAATTGAGCTGCAATTAGAAAACATAGGCATCTGAGCAGAGTAATTAGCATTACTATTAAACTGTATACAATGAAAAGCCCTATGATGGTGAATTATATATTTTGCCTAAGCCTAACCTCACGACGTGATACCATGCTAGACAATAGCAGCTGGTTCTGGTATTATGTCTATGTGTTAAAATGTGTTAGTGACCGACTACAGAGAAAAACAGGGCTGAATCCCAGCAGAGGAGCTGCATAACAAAACATGTGCAAAACATGTGCAGCCTATTTCTAAAATAATAGTGTGGCACAAAAACAAACCTGTTACTTTGTAATGTGTGCAAAGCAAAAGTGACCTACAGCCTACAGTTAGGCTAAAATAGGGGACAACTACAGTGGGGCCCACAGGGAACTCACAACAGTGCTGTGTTTTAATGAGTGAGGACAAGCACTTTAACACTTGTTAGGAGTGATAAAGTGTACAGAATCCTGAAGCCATCAAAAAGACAATTTAGCAAAAACATGAGGGCAGTAGACAAAACGTTTGGGGAAAGATCACCGTAAGGCTGACAGTTCTAACAAACTGCAACGCACTTTCTGCAAATATGAAGAAGCGTGCGGGAACAGCAGTTGACATGAATTAGAAGCTGGTTCCGCCACTGCCAATTTTGAAGTCAAATAGCTCTTTCACTACCCAGGTAAGAGATTTTATCCGCATGGAGGCTGCAAATGCTGGAAAACTCCCCAAGATCCAGACTGACATGGAGGCCAACCAGCCATACCAGCATTCTCTATGCAGCTGGGCTGGGGGGGTGGGTTGCAGCTGTGGAAGATTATCAACATCACAGGTGCTGCCTTACTGAGAAATGACAGGTCGTCAACTTCTAAGTAAAGTTGTGGTAATGGTCCCTACAGATCAAGAGCTGCTGCAGAAGTAGTATTGCTGCATGTGTCTGTCTTGCACCGTAGAAGAATGCAACAACAGCACTCAGATTACTGTTGGACTTGAGACTTTTGAGAGAATGAGATACTGTGCACAAAAGCAAGGACAAGTTGTGTGGAAATGTTTTTGTATGTAAGTTTTCAGAAAATGGGTTATTAATTGACGTAGATGGGTTTCACATCACAAGCAATAGGGTCGCTTATCCTGTTAGGGCATCTTAAGGCTTCACATTTAAATTTGAGCTCAACCCCTGGTTAGCTTGGTCACAGAGAAGACAGGCTTAACATAAGAGACAATATTTAATTTATTTAAGCAATGCCAAAACAATAATACATGTAAAACTACATACAATAAAAATACCAAACTGAATTTGTAAACGTTAATGAACAAAATGACACAAAAACTACAAAAATCCAAGTAGGGGAAACATAGATGAGGAATTTGAACAAATAAGTGAAAATAGCACAATAAGGTGGCATTGTTAGTCTATGTTCAAAGTACACTGGGTCCTAGGCATGATGTCAGGCTGACTGAGATGGAGTGTGGGTGAGATACAACAAACAATTTTAACTTGGTCCTGGAGATCCTGAAGTCCAAAAACTTTCTAAGTCACACTTTTTCAGAGGTTGTCGGAAAATTCCAGTTAGACACAGCTAGAGGTCCCAAGACCTTACGAACAGCACTTGGAGGTCTGGACTCACTCCTGCAGACACACCAGCAGGATCCAGGTCAGGTCCAGTTGGTACTGGTCAGCTTGACACTTCAAAGAAAAGGTCCCTTGAAGCTTCTTTTGTTCCTGCAGCCACAGAGGTGGCCAGAAAACTGACCCTTACAGTCCACTTATGTGCCCTGCGTACAAGGTATGCCTGGGCATAATTTAAATTACGCTTATGTAATTCACTTACTTTTGGGATTTTTATGATATTCTTTTTTATGTGCAATTCCTGAAAATATGTTATTGTGCTACTTTGCATAATTATGCTCCGTTTGCAGCAAAAACCTGACCTCGAATGGCACATTTTTCACAATTCCTGATAAAAATTGGCATATTGCACAAGACCTATCACGCCAGACAAGCCAGTGACAGCAGCAACAGAGGACACAATAAATGGCAATTCCAAGTCCCTAATGGTACTCTGCCCAAAAGGACAGCTACAGATTTTGCTTGACTACTTTGATTTTTGGAGAGTTTATCAAGGACTAGCTGACAGCTACCGAGCAACCAATTGACTCAAACTTTGCCCTTTAGCCTTGAAAAAGCCCCAGGCTTGTGCTCTGCAATGGTGCAAAATACATTCTTTCTTTGTTATGAAGAACCCAGAATAAATATAGAACGTCTAATCATTGTTACTTACAGTCAATCTCTGTTCTACTCTTGAAAACATTTCTAATGAGTGTGAGGACTGATACTTCTAATGTTCTATATATTAAAGGAAATGTTGGAGAAAATGTATGCTATGGCATTTCTTTCTTAGGATGTAAATATCCTCACATGTTCTGAGGAGTGTGTCTTGGATTGTCACATTTTTATTTGGTGTGATGATTACTCCCGGTTTCTCTATAAGCAATGTTGTAAAGGTTTACAGGGGTATCCCTAATCCACTTTTGCAGCAATTCCTGTTTGCCTTGCCTATAGAAAATCCTATAGTGCACCACACTCATCAAAATAAAGATGGTGGGACCCATTTTACCCTGTCCCAGGGTTATGTGAATACCCTGAGGTATAGTCAGGGAAATAAGTAGCCCCCTCTACTCCAGTCAAAGTAATCCAGTTCAGGAGGTAGCTTCTATACCAGACTAGAAGAAGAAAAGAGGCCCATCCCTAGGTCTCACTTTATGTTTATGTAAGAAATTGGGTTACTGGTTGAGAGAGTTAGTAGCCCCAGTCAGGCAACAACCAAAACACCTATCAGGGTGAAACACAAAAGTTACTAAATTAACCTGTGTTTAACCCTCTGGTAGCTTGGCACAAAGCCGCCAGGATTAACTTAAGGGCAATGTGTAATGTATTTATGCAGGACAGAAACAGCAAAAAAGTGAAAACACAACACAAGAACAATCCCAAACCAACATATATAGAGTACGTTTTAATAAATAAGATGATACCAGGATGACAAAAGTCCAAATAGTAATACTGGAGGTATTCATTTTCAATTCTTTAGTGAAAATCGCACCTAAAAGCACAAATCACCACTCACTGTCATCTGGTTGTACTAGTCCAGGAGAAAGGCGCAAGTCCAGGACAACTGAGATGGAACGTGAATCTGATACAGGGACCAGGCTAGTCCCACTGACAAAGATACCTTCTCAAAGTCTTGCACAAACAGTTCAGTTAGGGGTGGAGGAGGCCGCGAGGAGCAGGGAGAGCACTGTAATGTGAAGAGCAGGCAGGGTATCGCAAGCTGTCATCACTGTAGTGCAAAGAGCAGGTTGGGCATCACAGATGGTCGTTGCTGGAGATTGGCATTGGTGTTCACATCAGGTTATCGCTGCTGTAGTGCTGAGTGCAGATCTTGCATTACTGGTTGTCACTGGCAGTCGCTGTAGCATGAAGAACAGGTCTCACTGGAGATCTGCATTGTCAGTCATCGGGGATGACTGAGTCTTGGCGTGAAGAGGTCTGTTTGCGGTTGCGATGAGCCCAAACGTTAGGATTTCACCTTTGAATCTTGTGAGGATATCAGACTGATGTCAGCCAAGAGTCCAGGACCTTGGGGTTCTATTTGTGAAACAGGGACATATTCTAGTAGAAGCAAGCAGGTCTCAGGTAGGTCCAGCTGCAGGTACAGGCAGGTCAACTGGGCAGTTGCAGGGAGGCCCAATATTTGTATCTGGTGCCAGCATTTTTTTGTGTTGGGACTTTCTGGGGTGTCAATATGCTAATGTCAGGTTAATTTGTGTGTGCTGGAGGCAAGCTCTTTGAAGTGAACGTTGGGTAGGATACAACTCTGCCCCAGCTATCATAGCAGGATAGCCCATCCTGCCATCACCTTGTCCCCTTTGTGTCAATGTCTGGGAGAAATACACAAACCCCAACAGCAGAGACATTCATAGTCATGTGATCCAGGACATTGACAGAAGGCACAAATAGTTAGGACAAGAAAATGGAAACATTCTAAAAGTGAAATTTTCTGAATTGTGACTTAAAATCTGAATTTACCATTTAAGAGGATTTTAAATTACAATGTATTTGAGTCTAAACTGCATACCCCTGTTTGCTCCCAGTCCAAAGTTGGCACTTGTTAAATGTAATAAGGTAACCAGTTTTAGCCAATGGGAGAAATAAGTCCTGCAGCAGTGAAAAAAGATTTTAACAGCTTTTCACTGCCAGGATATGTAAACTGAAGTACCCAGGTCATATGTTTTTGCATCCTCTGTATAAGCCTTTCGGGTCTACCTTAGGAATTACTTATATGTATTGAATGAGAAGGATTAAGCGTGGCTAAGGGGTTATTTTGCTAGGTAGAAGCGGCAGTTCTAAAACTAGATTACAGCCTGCAGTAGCAGGCCTGAGACATGTTTAAAAAACTATTTTAGTGGATGGCACGATAAGTGTTGCAGGCCCACTAGCAGCATTTAATATACAGGCCCTGTGTCAGATCCAAAAACACTCACCTGAAATCCAGATTTCTGCAGAAGCAAAGGAAGTCTACCTATGCCCCTTAAAACCAGCTCTCGACCAGACCTTGTTCATGCATCCGAGTCAGGGACATGTCACAAAGGGAAGGGGGGATGGGATGAGAGAAAGAGAAGAAAAAGACTCCTCTGCCTTCTTTGTGTTAGAATCAGGTCTATCTATAGACTCAACAATGTAGTGGTTAGTAAACTGGCTTTCCTGCATTATGGGATGTAATGCCCAGAGTGATTTACTCTTGTGAATGGAAAAGTTTACAATTATCAATACATGTACAGCTATTCCCTTAAAAATACTTTTGCAGCCTCTTGACCAGATTTTCTCCTAGTATTCCATTTTATTCAGCTGTGCCTTTTTCATCTCGTGTGGTTCTCTAAACTGAGTTTTCTCTGAAAAGTGCTTTTACCTGACTCTCAAACTTTACAGAGACAAACAAGATCACTAAGTCTGAGATTAGATCTCTATTGATTAGTGCTGGTCTTTTCTTCCAAGCCTTGCTGTCTTATCAAAATGCTCCTCAATTAATCAATCAATCAATCAATCAATCAATCAATCAATCAATCAATAAATCAGGGGGTTTGTAGTGCGCGCTACTCACCCGTGAGGATCTCCAGGTGCAGGGGGCGGGGGGAGGGAGCAGCTCTCGATCAATTGAAGAGACAGGTCTTGAGGTTCTTCCTGAACGTGTGCAGGGTCGGGGAGCGTCTGATATTCACAGGGAGCTTGTTCCAGGTCTTGGCTGCGATGTAGGAGAAAGCTCTCCCGCCTGCTCTGTTTCTGCGGATGCACCTCAATGTTCCTTTCTTGCTGACTATCACACATCACAAGTCATTTAAAAAAGGTTCTTAGACGTTTCTTAGCACTGACCTTGTTCCTTTTTGTGTTTTTCTTTTAAGCCATGCCATAGTGCCCCCGCGCCACGGTCTTATCAAATTCATAAGTTCCTGCAGGTTTTAAGATAAAATTATGTCCTCCGAGGAAGTTGCATAGGGATCCAAAAAGAAGCTGGTCCATGGAGAGCACAGGTAAGTTCCAGTGGAAGCCGGAGTCTGGAGGGTTCTAATCTCAATAATGGAAAAAAGCCAAGTGAGGCTTCGGGGCTTGAGCAAGGTGTTTAGAGGACCACACTCAAGATTGCTGCTGTTCCCGAAGTCTTGTGAGGGTTCGAGAAGGGCCCATCTATTCTAAAGGCCCGATAGGAGGCCTTTCTGATACAGAAAACCTGACTCGGCTTCAAGTGCCCAGGGGACAATATAAACCTACTTTCCATAGAATTCCTTCCAAATAATAACCTTCTGGGGCCGGAAGTGACGAGCACAAGATGGAGCTCAAGTGAAATCGTGAACAAAATCAAGGAAGAGGAAAGCACGCTCAAGCACTGGGGTATAAAAATGGCAGTCTAATTGAAACCTCCTTATCCAACTCCATTCTTAAAAGCCCAAATCATCGTCTCAGACAAAATTACCACTTCAGTATTAAGAGGGGCAAGAAGCAGAACCCCTGGCAAACTCACTGCTTGGATAGAGGGTTCCAATTTAAGCAGAAGCTCAGGGCCCTTAATCCCAATTTTGAAACCGGGACCAGAAGCTCGGTCGCAAATAACATGCACAATACTAACAGACCGTCCAAACTGCCAAGAGTGTGATACCCCACAGATAGCTCTACTTGTGCAAGGTCAAATTAAACTCTGCATTTGGAACATTAATGGCCTGGCAGCCAAATTGGTCGATTATGAAATAGTCAATTACTTGAAAACATTTGATTTAATACTCCTTCAGGAAACCTGGGAAGATAATGCAAAGGAACTCCAAGGGTATTCCTCCTACTTCGTCCCGGCAACAAAGGACTCTAACTTTGGTCGCTGTTCGGGGGGACTAATGATGATGGCTTCAATAACCAAAATTGGCTCAATACAGCCCATAGAGGCGAAAATTACACCACCTAATGCAGTTCATGCATTACAGATAAAACTCAAATTCAACAATACAACACAAGACGTTATAATAATTAACACCTACGTGCACCCCAAATGAAAACAAAAAGCTGTAAAGGAGTTGTCAAATGAAATAAAACGGATTATGGATGAGCAAGACACCGACCACATAATCGCTGCTGGTGATTTCAATCTACAACTTTTTGGGTCAAGCCAAGATGATGGCCTCTGCACGAACTTACATCACTCTGGGGGATACCGAATCAGGGCCAAGCAAACATTAGCAAACCTTCAAGATGGGACAAATATCTGTTACAAGAATTAGAACATTTAAATTTAAGAGCACTGAATGGCCGCTTCTTGGAGGATAATCCACCAGTTGCTACATTTCATTCCTCAAAAACGTCCTCCTATTTAGACTACACATTTGTAACACTAGCCATGTTCAATAAAATAGCAACCTTTAAAATAGGTGACAATGTTCAGCGCAATCACCTCCCACAGGAAGTATTGTTGAATGCGAGGCCAGCTGTTATAGTAGATATCAATCAATCAATTTTTTTTAAAAGCAAAATTGACAATATATTGGCTTCCCTTCCCCGGCTAGGTGAGGTCTCTTCCTTGGAGGATAATTCCACCTCCCAACTTAAGTTGCAATCGGTGGAGCTGGCCTCCCTTGGTCCGGTCACTAAGGAGGAAGTTTTAGCGGTTCTGAGGTTTATGAAGAGCGGCTCCCCGAAAGACCCAGTACCTATTAAATATCTCAAATTGGTGTCATCTACAATCGGTGGCCCTGTGACGGACCTGATAAACCTGTCTCTCGTCCAGGGGGTAGTCCCCCCCAGTTGGAAAGGGGCGGTGGTTAAGGCCCTTTTGAAAAAACCTAACCTCGATCCCGCCGATCTCGCTAACTTTCGGCCTATCTCCTTGCTGCCGGGTATCAGTAAGGTGGCTGAGAAGCTGGTGAACAGCCGCCTTTCGGACTTCTTGGAAACCAATTCCCTCCTGGGCGACTCCCAAACGGGTTTTCGCCCCGGTCAGGGGACTGACACCGCCCTGCTGGCGGTCGTGGAGAATGCGAGGAGCATGCTGGATTCGGGGGGTTCAGTGGCAGTGATCCTCCTGGATCTCAGCGCTGCTTTTGACACCGTGGACCATCAGGTGCTTCTCCAACGGCTGTCGGGGGTGGGGATCACGGGTCTGGCCCTCAAATGGTTCGCTTCCTTCCTGGAAGGTCGCTCATTTGAGGTATGGGAAGGCCAGGAAAAATCATCTTCATCCCCTCTCCAGTGTGGTGTGCCACAGGGCTCTTCATTGAGCCCTACCTTATTTAACGTTTACATGGCCCCCCTGGAGAGTGTGGTACTGCCGCTGGGTATTAAAATCATCAGTTATGCTGATGATACTCAGCTGGTGGTAGGCCTCTCCCAGTCGGCGCACCATCCCGACCGGCTGCACACGTGTCTTGAAAAGATCTACACGTGGATGTGCAGCTCAGCCCTAAAGTTAAATGGCTCCAAGACGGAATTGATGCTGCTGGGGAACTCTTCTCCATCTCTGTCCCCCAGCAGCTGGCCAGACTGTCTGGGACCGGTACCCCCCCCCAAGCTGGAGATCAAGAGCCTGGGGGTATGGCTGGAGCAGGACCTATCTTTTAAAACCCATGCCAAAAAGACTGCTGGCGTGTGCTTTGGCCTGCTCCGCTCAGCCCAGAAGATTCTGCCTCTGCTCCCAGTGGCCACTCGAAGGCTTCTCATCCAGGGACTTATCATCTCGCGGCTGGATTTCAGCAATGCGCTTTTCCTGGGTGCTCCCGAATCTACCCTAAATAAACTGCAGCAAGTGCAGAACGCGGCTGCTAGGCTTCTGACGGGTCTCCCTAGGCGTCAATCTGCTCGCCCGGCGTTGAGGGCACTGCACTGGCTCCCGGTGAGGGACAGGGTGAAATTCAAGTCACTTTGCATCGCCCACAAAGTTCTGCATGGGGTAGGTCCACCTATTATGGAGGAGATGGTCCAGCCTTACAAGGCCCCTCGTTCTCTCCGCTCTGACCATCAACATCTCCTTCAGGTTGGCAGGGTGAAAAAGGCAAGAACCGGTGGCAGAAGGTTTTCAATAAATGTGGCCTCTTTGTGGAATTCATTGCCCCTACAACTGCGCTCGGAAGCTAGTCTTCTTCGGTTTCGTAAACTTTTAAAAACTTTTCTGTTTCTCGTGTAATCCCTGCATTCTTGTAGTAGTGTTATGTACTGGTAAGCGCCGGGATGCCTATTGGTAACCAGGCGCTATATAAAAACTCAGAATAATAATAATAATAATCAGTTAATTTGTAAAGCGCGCTACTTACCCATAAGGGTTTCAAGGCGCTGGGGGGGGGGGGGGGGGGGGTGCTGCTGCTACTGGTCGAAAAGCCAGGTCTTGAGTTGTCTCCTGAAGGTCAGTAGGTCTTCGGTTTGTCGTAGGTAGAGGGGGAGGGTGTTCCAAGTCTTGGCGGAGCGGTTTGAGAAGGATCTGCCTCCGGAAGTGGTTCTACGGATGCGCGGGACTGTGGCCAGGGCGTGGTCAGCGGAGCGGAGTATCCTGTTGGGTACGTAGAAGGAGAGTCGGCTGTTGAGGTAGGCTGGGCCGGTTTTGTGGAGTGCCTTGTGTGCGTGGATCAGGAGCTTGAAGGAGATCCTTCTGTCGACGGGGAGCCAGTGCAGGTTCCTAAGGTGGGGGTGATGTGGTCGAGGCACGGGACTTCGAGGATCAGGCGTGCAGAGGCGTTCTGGATTCTTTGTAGTCTGTTGATGAGCTTGGACGAGGCTCCTGCGTAGAGGGCGTTTCCGTAGTCGAGTCTGCTGCTGACTAGGGCCTGGGTGACTGTTTTCCTCGTGTTTGTCGGGATCCATCTGTAGATCTTGCGGAGCATGCGGAGGGTGTTGAAGCAGGTGGAGGAGACTGCGTTGACTTGTTTGGTCATGGTGAGTTTCGAGTCGAGGATAACTCCCAGGTTGCTTGCGTGGTTGGTAGGGGCCGTGGGGGTCCCCAGTGATGCGGGCCACCAGGAGTCGTTCCATGCTGAGGGGTTGGACCCGAGGATGAGGATCTCCATCTTGTCTGAGTTCAGCTTAAGTTGGCTTTCCTTCATCCAGTCGGCGACGGCCTTCATTCCCTGGTGGAGGTTTTGTCTTATTGACGTCCATCTTAACTGTCGGTTAACAAAAATTTTTGAGATGACAAACAAGAGATTTAAAACCCTGTTGTTATCTGAAACACGCTAAAATGCTTCTCAAGTGTAATATTAATTTCTTATCTTGGTTTAGTTGCACTCGCACTTTAATCACCAAGCTTCTAACTTGGACAATGGACCTGCTTAAGCTGTGCCATCCGACCTGAGAAGTTATGGTAGTCATTGCCAGTTAGTACTATCTGAGGCATAAGAGTTTATGAGAACCTCTTTTAAAACAGCTAATTGTATAAATTAGGAAAATGCAATTGATGACTTTTTTTATATTATGCAGCTTTTAATTGCTTTTATTTGTATTTATCTGTGTACAATGGAAATATTTGTGTCATGTTTTTGCAAAGGTTTTAATTAATCAAGCAAAATAAAATATTATCTCATCTTAAAAAATATATATAAATTGGAGCCATGGGCCCCATGTGAACAAACTAAAGATATTATATCTCCTAAGAATCAGGAAAATGACATCATGACAAGTGTGAGGGCCTCTTAGACAGAATATGTGTGTGGTGACAAGCGTCTGTGCAGGAAGCCCATAAACCCTACCATGTATCCCTGCCTGGGTGGGTGGGGGATGTGAGGGGTCATTCAGAACAAAATATGAGGGGTTGTGCAGTGCTCAAGCAGTGTGTGATATGACTCCCTGTGTACATGTAGTACCATTTAATAGGGATATACAAGTAAGTAATTACATATGCCAATTAGGCGTAGTCTAATTTTACCATGTTTAGTGAGAGCACAGGCAAATTACCACTGGTTAGCAGGGAAGAAGGGTCTGAATGCTAACAAAAGTAGTTTGAGCAACAGAAGTAAAATATCTGTGGGAGATCCTACAAAACGTGTCTGGTCCAACTGTGGAAATATGGATTTTTCTGGTCAGTTATGTCCCCTATCTTGGACCCCAACGGTTCCATGTGCATGTTACAAGTACATGTATGTTCCCTCCAGTTCCAGTTATGAAGACGCAAACACATGTGCGTCCACCGTCAACATGTCCTCTGTCAGATCCGCCATGAATAGGCCGGATATTCCATTCCTAAGTATGAAAAGCCACCGGCTTTATATGGTTCACCTATGCCATTTTACAGTCCAGGCAAGTAGGCCCTGATTCTGTCGTCAAACTCTTCTTGCCTTCTGCCTCTGAAAACTCCAGTCTGAGCCTGCATCTGTGACCATGAACTTTGTCTCATTCTCTGCGCGGCTCACGAAGCCTGACATCAGCCTATTCTCTGCCAAGAACTGTATTTCACCTTCGAGTTATCTGCTTCACCCCTCAGCCGATGCATTCCTGTCTAGTAGTTTAAGTAAACATTCCTTCCAGCTACCGAGCAATGGCTCGGCTTCTCTGTCTTTATGCAAGTAATTCATAGTCCTGTTACCATGGAATATTCCTACCCCCTCGCATTTAGTGTAGACACTTAGACGCTTGTACACGCACGCACAGTCAGTATAGAATAGATTCTGTCCGAGAGTCCTTCTTTTGTGGATAACATAGTTCTTTAAACATAGGATGTTAGATATGATTTGGGATTAGGTTGACTTGACCCCCCAGACTTTTCGTCTCCACATGTAGAGCTAAATGTCAAGTCCCCTTCACCCCCTAGTTGCACGTCAATCACACGTCATGCTGCTGCGCGCGCATCTATGCCAAGTATTATCTTATAGATCCACCTATATATGACATCATAACCAATTATGTTCCTTTTTACTCCTTATTACACCCATTTTCGGTTACGCATATGAATCGTCATTTTCCTTATCAATTGTTACGTCTACTGCATTCGCTTCATTGTAATGTATGTACTATAAAAGTCATTTCTTGTCAATAACGTATGTACTTCACTTCCTGAACCTCCGTGGTGATGGAACTTGGAGCAACCGATTATAATCGATCATTGGAATAAAGCCCATTCCGAACCTCTAATACCACGGATTCTGCCTCTCATTTTACTGAGCTGTTTTATTATGTTTCCGTATCAAATTAAGTCCCGGTAAAGGAATTTTATTTACCACATGAATGGCGCCCGAACAGGGACACTTTCTCATCTCACGCGCCGGCGGTGAGTTGCAGGCCCGGTCTCCTGCCACAGCTGGACGGACAATAACGCGTACCAGCAGGATTTCCTGTATCTCCCTCCGGTCAAGCGGGGGCGACTGAGGCTGCGATCAACACCCAGACGAGGCGGTGAGAAGTGCGAAGTATCCCGACCAGAGCCTAGCTGAGAGAGCAAGATCCGAGGTATACAGAGGCCCACCAGTTCGAAGTCGAGTCCAGTTTCCGACGAGTCGAGTCGAGTCCAGTCCGGTCCAAGTTCAGTTTCCGAGGCCTTCCGTTTCCGAAGCTACCCGGTGAGTACCATTGCTGGGGAGGCATTTCTGACGTGCACATAGGTTGTGCCGGTCAAGACGGGTTTGGGTACACAAATCCGGTCTGCACTGTTTTAGCAGTGTATATGTACTGTTTAGCAGTATATCAAGTATTCCGAAGTATCTAGTTATTGTCAAAGAATTATGCTTGGTGATTAGTTATGCAGACGATCATCATTGTTGGTTATTTTAAAGGTTAAAAAATGTTTAATGTTTAATGTGTTAAACGTCCTGCATATTGTGGTATGAATGGTTGTTCATTATTGTGCTTTTGTACTAAGTGTGTTCAAAATTAAGTATCAGATCAGTTCTCAATATGCCGCTCTTTTCGAAACTAAGACAGATCACTACAAGAAAAGGGGTACTCGAAGAAGCCGTTCCTATTCCTCCTAGGGACACTCCAGGGTACTTCATGTATCATAAACATGGCTTAGACGCTATATTATTTCTTGATTTATGGGTAGACTACACCAAGGAATTACCAGAAAGTCAGAGGTGGCCCACAGCGGGAACCTGGGATGCAGAGTGCATCATGAAAGTAGAAGAAGAGTTATGGAAAAGGAAAGTCAGACAGTCACAGAAAGATGCCGTTGAGTTATGGCGTAAAGAATCTCATAGACGTACAGAAAAAGCACGTAGACAGGAGGAGAAGAGTAAAGAGAATTCCAATAAAGTTCGAGAAAATCTATTAATTGAGGAAGGTATCCGAGTGAAATCAGAACAAGTAGACAGACAAAGAAATGCCCTTATGAATGGTATGTATCCCCTTCTGGCCGAAGGATTACCTAAAGCTACTCCAGAAACACCGAAAGACTTGCCGCCCCCATTATTCCCAATAAAGGTACATCCTAAGGGGCATCCTAGAACCGCAGAAGATGTTTTTCTTTCCTCATATTTAGATGACACAGCTCCCGAGTATGCTAATTCCGCCCCACATAGACCGCCTATCAGGGAGGTTCAACGCCAAGACCCAGTACCCGTATCCCTACAGCAACAGATCGTGTCACAAGTTCCGACAAGCACATCTGTTTCTACATCTGTTCCTACAGCTGCTTCTATAGCTGTGTCCACACCTATAGTTGCTGTGTCACGTTCAACGAATCCTTTCACACCCGACACCCCAGATGGGGCTACGGGAGGTGCTAGTAACACTTTTTCTACGCCACCCAGAATAAATAAACTTACGTTTCAAGAGTCAGCACATTCACGTACCCCCAAACTCATAAATGCCCGTACGCTTAAGGAACTTCTTATAGATTGCAGATATGACCCTGTGCCCGGCAAAGAGGACGAAATGATCATGGCATCATTGCGTATCAGACGAGCCGCAGTGTACTTAGGGAAGTTACCAGGAATGACTGCGCATCTAGATAAAATATACCATTTTGTCCAAACAGGGCGAGATCCAGAATGTATTAACAGAGCTATGGAATATCAGAAAGTGGAGATACAGGGGGAACTGTTACGTTTCCTCATAAATTGTGTGATCAGAAATGAAGACCGACCGGGGGTAGACCCGGAAGCAATGCAAATTCTTACCAGATGGAGCCAGAATATATCAGAAGGTAGACATGATAAACAAAATTGTATAATAGCCATGTGCCGAAAGATCCGTAAAGAAATAGAACGCCTACGCGAAGAAAGATTAGCGGTAGACGAGTTCGAACAAAACGAGGAGGAAGGGTCAGGACTGCCAGCAGAACAGTCAGACACCATAGCCTATGTAGGTAAAGGAAGATCTTGTAATAGTAATAGATGTCCTATTGACCCGATACGTCCGATATGTCCAGATAATAACAGGAATTTCCAAATACCTATAATTAACATCAGGTCTAACGAGCATTCGTTCCAAGCCGCCGACAAACTACTCCGAGGACGAAGGGGTTATCATTTTCTCGATTCTATGGATGAACAAGATTTAGCTAGGGCAGTTGTCCATTGGGTGGACAGTCCCGGAAAATATAGTGATGATACAGTAGCACGCGCATTTTTGAATCTCACCCCAGATGAACAGCGGTTAGCTGGGATTTATATGATTCAACAACTCCTCATATTATATCAGAGTCAGCATTCGGACCCTGGTCCCTTACCTGACATATTGACTGAACTGCTTATGAATAGATGGAGAGGTTCAGGTACTAAATTAATTAAAGAAATTCTAGAATCAAGAAAGCAGTATATTCTTTTTGTATGTTCAGACCGTGTCTCATTGCCCATCAAGGAAAGAACCACGTATTACATGGATAGACAGAATCCCTTACGAGAAGTGCACCCAATAAAGGGCGAGGACAACGAGTTTAAACGCGTATTTGTATATACGCCCATATCAAAAATAGAATTGTTAGAAATGAAGAAAGTGGTACCCAGTCATGACAAAGATCCAGCGGGTTTTCACCGAGAAATTAAAGACATGTTACTCATGGGAGAGTATACCTATCCCGACATTATGACAATATTAAAGGTATTGATGCCTGCTGGCATTTATGAGAAACTCAGGGAAAAAGAGTGGGAGGTAGGAGAC
Organism: Triturus cristatus; assembly: GCF_964204655.1. Classification (NCBI taxonomy): domain Eukaryota; kingdom Metazoa; phylum Chordata; class Amphibia; order Caudata; family Salamandridae; genus Triturus; species Triturus cristatus. The sequence continues at coordinate 457,345,359 of NC_140590.1, read as the reverse complement.
CAAAAGATAGAATGGTCACTATTAGAAGCAGAAGAAAAGGCCCGAACTGCAGGAGCAGGACTCGGGGATAAAACTAAAGCACTACCAGGTTTATTAGTACAGGTACTGCCACGTTTATTAACTACGAAAAAGGAAGATTGGGGTACAATTTCAGCCTGTAAACAGAAGCAAGATGAAGACACTAGTGATTACTATGCCCGATTTGAAAAATGTTTTGGTATAAATAGTGGCCTAAAAGCAAGTAGCGAATCATACCCACATCTGTTCGTAACAAAATTAGTAGAAAATGCCCTGCCCCAAGTAAAGAATAGAGTATTAAAATTCGAGAGTACCTGGCAAGGTAACACTCCATCACAAATGTTACAAATGTTACAGTACCATCACAATAGAATTAGAGAGGAACAAGAACATGAACACAGACGCATGAAAGACACAAAAATGAAAATGCTAGTTTCTCAGACAGTCCCAGCTGAAGGACATAAAAAGGGTATGACACATTCCGGTGATTCAGCCGGACCTGTAAAAGGGACATGCAATTATTGTAAAAAGCCAGGTCATTACGTACACGATTGTCCAGTTTTGAAACATAATATCGCCATAGGTAAAACACAAGAAAGACCACGGCCACCTAGACAGGACCAGAATGAACAAGGAGCTCCGCAGCATGCACAGTCCATGCCAGCTTCACAACAGTCTATACAGTTTGTGCCAGCTGCACCAGCGCTGCCTGTTGCTGCCACACAAACCACGACACGACAACTGTACCAGACCGCACAGTACGACTATCCTGATTATCAACGATACGCATGAACAAGCCTAGAGAGGGAAGTTGACTTACCCCTTATCGAGATCCCGGTAGATCAAGAAGGACCTTATGTACATAGTGAATTATTAGGCCAAGACAGAAAATGTTTACTCGATACAGGGACAAGTCGAACAACCATAAAACGTAGTGAGGTTCCAGGGGCACCCCTCTCAGGCTCACAGAATATTTCCCTTGGTTTTTCAGGAAAACCTATTGTTAATGAAGTGTCACAGCCTCTCCCACTTACGATAGGACCTTTGACCCGAACTACAGATTTATTGCTTACTAAATCATGTCCAGAAAATCTCTTAGGAATAAAAACACTGAAAGCTCTAGGAGCCATAATATGTTGTTCTCCGGAAGGAGTAAGATTGTTTTTACGTGATTTTAAAGGTCACTATGTATCTAGAGACATGGATCCCCGACTGCAGACTTTACCTACACATCTATGGGCACAAGGCCCTACTGATGTTGGATGCATGAATATTACACCATATCGAGTCACATTAAAGGCAGGAGTGGTGCTACCACGAATGCGACAATACAAGTTACCACCAGATGCTGTAGTGGCTTTACTACAAATCATTGACGAGCTCATTACCCAAGGAGTAGTTGTAGAAACAGACTCCAATGTATGTAATTCACCGATAATTCCGATTCTTAAACGAACAGATCCAAAGGCCCCGCCAGTATATCGATTGGTTATTGATCTGCGCGAATTAAACAAGTGCATTGTGCCACAATTTCCTGTGGTCCCAGATATCTCGTCATTACTGACAGCTATTGATTCCGAAGCAACATTCTTTACTGTAATCGATCTCAAGAATGCCTTTTTCAGCGTCCCAATAGATCCGGAAAGCCAATATTTGTTCGGATTTAGTTTAAATGGACGTAGCTTTAAATTCTCACGCGCACCTCAAGGATTTACAGAAAGCCCCAGCATCTATAGCCAAGCACTGAAACGAGAACTCGACAGTATCCACATGCCAGTTAACACTGCTCTGCTTCAATACGTCGATGATCTGTTGATCACCGCGAGAAGTGAACCGGAATGTGAAAAAGCATCACTGACAGTTTTACAATTTCTAGCCGAAAAGGGGCACAAGGTGTCCCCTTCTAAGCTGCAATTCTGTGTCCAGCGAGTTATTTATCTTGGACACTCGCTGTCCAAGGAGGGAAGGCAGCTTACACCCGACCGCATTCAGTTAATAGCTAACATGCCAATACCCAAGACACAAAAGGAGGTGCGGGCTTTCATAGGCCTCACGTCATATTGCAGGCAGTGGATCCCTCAGTACGCATTTCTAGCAAAACCGCTCATTCAGTTGACAACACAGGAGGCAGCCACATCGACTGTTCTCCCTTGGACCCAGGAACATACACAAGCTTTTGAAAGCCTAAAGAAAGCTTTATGTCAAGCACCTGTTTTAGCAACGCCATGTTACAGAAAACAGTTTACACTTTTTGTTACAGAACGCGAAGGTACTGCCTTGTCAGTACTCACACAGGAACAAGCAGGAGCACACAAACCATGTGCTTATTTTTCTAGTACATTAGATCCCGTAGCTCAGGCTTTGCCTGCATGCCTGAAATCAGTGGCAGCGACAGCTTTAGCAATCAGACAAAGCGATGCCATAGTGTTAGGACATCCATTGACAGTTCAAGTACCACATGCAGTAGAGGTTCTTGTAAATAGAACGCAAACACAACACTTGACTATAGCGCGACTTACAGGGTACGAACTTACATTGTTTCAGCCACACATAGAAATCAGACGCTGTAACACATTGAATCCTGCCACACTTTTGCCAGTAATCGGAACAGACCCACTAGCCCATGACTGTATTGAAGTTATTACTATAACGACGAAACCCAGACAAGACTTAACCGATGTCCCATTGTCAGATCCAGACCTGACATTGTATGTAGATGGTTCATGTATGAGAACAAATACAGGAGAGTTAGTGGCTGCTTACGCAGTCACAACAGATACTGAAGTCATTGAAACTAATCGTATAAATACTTTGTCAGCTCAAGCCGCAGAGCTTATTGCTCTGACACAAGCCTGTATTCAAGCCACAAATAAAAAAGTCAACATATACACTGATTCACGTTATGCATTCGGAGTTGTACATGACTTCGGCGTGCTGTGGCGAGAGAGAGGTTATTTCACTTCCCACGGTGCCCACATTCAGCACGGACCCCTCATTCATGCCTTATTAGATGCAATACATCTACCTACTGCAATATCAATTATGAAATGTAAGGCTCATACGAAGGTTACTGAAATCATTTCTCAAGGCAATGATCTAGCCGACAGAACAGCTAAACAGACTGCTCAAACCCAAACATCCGACATGACAAAGACAATAGTCCCGATGCCGACACATTGTATGACAGTTAAAGATCCTACCCTTGACGTAATTGACATACAGACACATGCTACACCAGACGAAATAAAGAAATGGACTGAATTAGGAGGGATCCAAACGGACCAAGGATGGATGATGAAGGAAAAGTCTGTGTGGTTCCTTCCTGATTCAATGGTCCAAGTTATAGTTAACACTATACATAGTCCAGCACATCTAGGAGAAAAAGCTATGCTAGACAGCATTCAACACATTTGGTTCAATAAACATTTACGAGCAGCAGCCAAACAAAAGGTCCGTACCTGTATGATCTGTTGCCAGTTCAACCCAGGAAAAAGCGTTCCCGTAGAACAGGGTGGATTTCATCCTCCTGATCACCCTTTTGAAGTACTCCAGATGGATTATATCCAGATGGAACGATGTCGAGGATTCAAATATGTTCTCGTAGTTGTCTGCGCTCTGTCCCGCTGGACGGAGGCATACCCGGTTTCAGATTACACTGCCCCGACTACTGCCAAACAGTTAGTTCGAGAATTCTTCCCACGATACGGTTTACCACGTGTTGTTTACTCAGATAACGGCCAGCCGTTCTCATCCGAATTAATGAAACATGTTTCACTTCTGTTAGGTTATCAGTGGAAATTTCACTGTGTCCGACACCCCGAAGCAGCAGGTCTCGTAGAAAGACATAATCAGATACTGAAAATCAGATTGTCCAAAATATGCAGAGAGAAAGGTGTCGACTGGGTAGTAGCGTTACCAGTTGCACTCTTCTACACAAGAATGGTAGCACACTCTCGAACAGGGCTATCCCCGTATGAGGTGATCTTCGGCAGACCACCAAATATGTGGGGGACGCCTATACCACGCAAAATAACTGATATTGACTGTAATATGCTGACAGATTACTTAGCTTCCTTGATGTCTGCACTACAATCTTGTCGTTCACAGGTAGCTGCAACCTTTCCCGACAACACTGAGGTGAAACCCCATGACGTAATTCCGGGGGACCTCGTCCTTGTGAGGAATTTCGACCGAAAGACTCAGCTGGAGCCCAGGTGGAAGACACCCCAGCTGGTCCTGCTGACCACAAGGACAGCCGTGAAGATCGAAGGCAGGAAAGGATGGATTCATTCAAGTCATATCAAGAAATTTCATGGACTTCCTTCAGATGTAAACAGCCCACCTCGTGTGTCCTCACCAATTGACTCAAAACTACCTCTGGCTGAGGCCGACAGTAAAGAACTTTATAGACTAAAATTAAGGCCTAGGCCGTCGGACGATTTGATTGTTTAAGTCCTCTCCTAGGTGAAGCGGTTGAATCTGTCTCCGACATGTATCGCCTAGACCTGAATCATGGACAGTCGCGAAAAATGATGAAACGACAGGCGTATTGTAAATCACTGCGTAGCCATTGCATAGTGACATTATTAATCTTGTTTTTCTTAAGTCTTTTAATAATTACTGCAAGTATATTGTTGCACATATATTACCCTATTGCCAGAAACGTTTACAATGTTACTGCTGAACATTCTTTTAGTGACTTACCCCCGCATGAATTGTCTTATAGACTTGCGCTGCACAATAACACTTTCATTAGTATGTTACATCATTCCCATCAGACTAGTAATGCAACTAATTGTTGGGTGTGTGGCCGGCTCCCTCCCTATCAGAATTATGAAGGAGTCCTGCCTTTCTTTCCACATCCGTTTACACATAATGGCTCCTGTGGAGCATGGTTTAGTTTAATCAATTCCATAGACTCAGATACAGCCGTTTACCAAGACCAGTGGGTATGGGGAAATCTGAACCTAGTTTTATTCAAAGTCTGTTACCCTGACAAGGAGGGTCGCCCCAAAGGAACAGGAACTGATCTAGAAAATGAAGTATATGGATTAGGTAACTTTACACCTAATCTCATGATTCTAAATGTCGAATCCGAAGTTGAACTAGTTTTACCAACCATGTCAGTATTCCCAGCGAAAGGTGAATTGTGTGTAAGAAAAGTTGGTTCCATACATATGGGCCATAGTAAATGCACTACTACAGTAGAATTCAGTGATCAAGGCAAATCTTCATTTAGAGCTTATCGCCACTCCTACTTTATATGTGGTCAGACTGCATATATGCGTCTACCTCTAGATTGGGATGGTACCTGCTACATTGCATTCCTTTTGCCACCTGTTTTCCTAGCTCCTCCTGATTATTATAGAAATATTCATTTAGTACACAACAGAGAGCGGAGAGATCTCCCAATTGTCGATTACACTGAAACAGCATGGGAAAAATACACAGATTTCAATAAAGGCATCTTTCCCTATATAGGTACTGTTACTAATAGTAAGCTGATACGTAGATTAACTAGAACCCTTGAAGCGGTAGTGAATGAAACTATTTCCGCCTTAGGCAATTTAACAGAAGAGCAGTCTGCTATGCGGATTGTTGTGCTTCAAAATCGTCTTGTCCTTGACGTCATCCTGGCTGATAGGGGCGGAGCTTGTAGGGTCATCGGATCAAGCTGCTGCGTATTCATACCAGAAAATTCACCATCTGTATATAAAGCTATAACTCGCCTTCATAAGATTGTAAGCCAGATACACCAGAACCCAGGCACCTGGACTTGGTCCGGTTGGTTTTGGAGTGTATTATCTACCTTTGGATGGAAGGTCCTATCTTTCCTAGGTATTGGCCTTCTCATACTATTCAGTTGCTGTCTATGCCTACAATGTGGACCAGCGATTTGTGGTCTGTGTGCCACATCGTACATTCCACATCAAGATTTTCATTCAAGATCCCGGAAGAAGAAAGAAGAACAAATGATGCTATATGAACAGATCAATGGATTAATGAAGATTGATATCTCTTGACGGGCAAGTAGGGGACAAGGAGGGAATGTGGAAATATGGATTTTTCTGGTCAGTTATGTCCCCTATCTTGGACCCCAACGGTTCCATGTGCATGTTACAAGTACATGTATGTTCCCTCCAGTTCCAGTTATGAAGACGCAAACACATGTGCGTCCACCGTCAACATGTCCTCTGTCAGATCCGCCATGAATAGGCCGGATATTCCATTCCTAAGTATGAAAAGCCACCGGCTTTATATGGTTCACCTATGCCATTTTACAGTCCAGGCAAGTAGGCCCTGATTCTGTCGTCAAACTCTTCTTGCCTTCTGCCTCTGAAAACTCCAGTCTGAGCCTGCATCTGTGACCATGAACTTTGTCTCATTCTCTGCGCGGCTCACGAAGCCTGACATCAGCCTATTCTCTGCCAAGAACTGTATTTCACCTTCGAGTTATCTGCTTCACCCCTCAGCCGATGCATTCCTGTCTAGTAGTTTAAGTAAACATTCCTTCCAGCTACCGAGCAATGGCTCGGCTTCTCTGTCTTTATGCAAGTAATTCATAGTCCTGTTACCATGGAATATTCCTACCCCCTCGCATTTAGTGTAGACACTTAGACGCTTGTACACGCACGCACAGTCAGTATAGAATAGATTCTGTCCGAAAGTCCTTCTTTTGTGGATAACATAGTTCTTTAAACATAGGATGTTAGATATGATTTGGGATTAGGTTGACTTGACCCCCCAGACTTTTCGTCTCCACATGTAGAGCTAAATGTCAAGTCCCCTTCACCCCCTAGTTGCACGTCAATCACACGTCATGCTGCTGCGCGCGCATCTATGCCAAGTATTATCTTATAGATCCACCTATATATGACATCATAACCAATTATGTTCCTTTTTACTCCTTATTACACCCATTTTCGGTTACGCATATGAATCGTCATTTTCCTTATCAATTGTTACGCCTACTGCATTCGCTTCATTGTAATGTATGTACTATAAAAGTCATTTCTTGTCAATAACGTATGTACTTCACTTCCTGAACCTCCGTGGTGATGGAACTTGGAGCAACCGATTATAATCGATCATTGGAATAAAGCCCATTCCGAACCTCTAATACCACTGATTCTGCCTCTCATTTTACTGAGCTGTTTTATTATGTTTCCGTATCAAATTAAGTCCCGGTAAAGGAATTTTATTTACCACACAACAATTTAATTGTGAAAGGGCGGACATCTTATGAAGTAACTGGAGATCTTTTTTTCACCCTACCTGATATTCCTGCCAGAGGAAGAAAAACATTTCCCCACACCCATTCCATTGTCTCTGCTATGTGAATAGTTTTCATACCTTATTAGGTATTTTAACTAGCTGGGCAGATGTTGCAAGGCTAATTCAAATTATCCTTCAAGAGCTTCAGGCAGTAAAAGCTTACTTCTCAACTTGACTCTTCCACAATAAAATTTCAACTTCAACATTGAGTTGGCATTTTAATTAACATTAAAATTAGTGTTAGAATTGTTTTTTCTAGATTGCTCCAATCTACAAATAGTGCGATTCGTATTTTATCTTGCTTCTCAGTGTTTCTGTATGGAACAACCAGATCCTTGCACATTTAAATATCTTTTCGGTGGTAGAGCCTGATTACGAGTTAGGTGGTTATCCAGCTAGATCACCGCTGCGGCATTGCGAGGATGACTGCCGAGCCCATGGCATCTCGCCCACTTAATTACAATTTGTACCTGGGCTTGTGGGGCCATGGTGGTGGTCCCACAGCGGCTTCATGCTTTGACTAAGGATCACAGCCAGCAGTCAGGCCGCTGCCATGGCACTTCTGCCATATCGGGAGCATTGTGTGTCATGCACCATGTTGTGCATGCCACACAGGGCACGCATAATGGTGCAATTCTAGGGGGTGTTCAACATGTGCCCCCCCCCGCATGCACACCCATGAGCAGATTCACCCAGGGGCTCTCTTTGGGACCCCTACCATGCCACCACTGCTGCGGGATCCTGAATCCCGGTGGTGGCGGCGGTCTTCTGGCAGTCCCACAGCCACCATCGTAATTGGGTGGGAGGCCCGAGACGATATCAGCAATTGGACCACCATCCACTGGTGCGGTGGCCCCAGGACCACTGTACTCGTAATTAGGCCCCTAGTCACTAAAAGGACATGTTAACTTAATTTTTGCAAGTCCTTCTATAAAAGCACATTTACCCTGCCTTAGAGTACAAAAGCCTGACCATGGGATGTTGAAAAACACATAGAGAAATTGGTTTATCAGACATATTTCCATGCATGTTATAACTTTAGTATTGAGCATTCACTGTGAGCAAACATGCCAGATGTAGTGATCCAACCAAGTGTGTCACCTCAATGACTATTTATTTACAGGTGACATATACATTTTCTGTGAAGATTAATACTACCTTCCTCACTTACTCTGTACATATGCACTTATATATACATATTATCATGGCAAATAACGGTGATAAAATGTTTATGGATTCTAAAGCATATAAAAGCATATATTACCGATGGGGATTGGAGTGACCCTAGTTTTTGTCATGTAAAAATAAAAAAAATATTGTGTTTTGGGTTTATGTTTTTTATCACATTTAATAATTCATAGTTTGACGTGGTGGCTCCACACTTCAGTATTGTTTATCTAGAGAAAATAGATAATGCATCATTAAAACATTTAAGTTCAAAATATAACCAAGCTTCAATACCTTGTCTAACTATTTTGTAATGCTTGATTCTCATACTATATATGGAATTTATACTACATCATTACATTAAATAGTACTAATCATCAATAGCATCATCTTGAGGTGAAAGTGTATAATTATTATTTAACAGAATATCCCAAACAAAAATCTTCATCCTCTGGGTGTGTTGGAAAAAGGAGAAGAAATCTTAGCCTACGGAGGGAGTAAAAAACAGTGTCCTTTCACAGTCTAAGCAACTGTTTCTTTTGTGTCTCAAGCCCTAGTTTTTGCTTATTAATCCAGTGTTGCATTATCCTCCTCATGGGACACAACATCCTCATGAGGCAGATCTTATTATGGCACCTAATCATCTAGAGGGGGACAACCCAGCAGAAGTTTTGAAGGTATGTCCCTGGTGCCTGCATAAGTCTTGAGTGCCACTACTCTACTCTCCTCAGGAAGTCTGCAAAACAGTTGCACTGTGCTCTATGCTTCACAACATTGCCCTGCAGGGCAGCACCCCTTTCATGCCTAATGATGATTATCAGTCGAAATACTAGGGTGATGATATAGAGATGCATCACGGAGATGACCGTGATGAAGATGAGGGCATTTGCCTCAGGAGTGAACTCATTGAAAACATCTTTGCCTGATAGCAACTGAATTAAATTACATTTTCAAAAGCTACATTTATAATAACACAAACAGCTTCTAGTATGAATTGTATTAATAAAACAAAATATGTTTTTCTATTAAGGGTTTATTAGATTTTGGAAAGTATTGTATTACACAAACGACTATGAATTTGCTCAAATGTAATTTATATAACAAAAAGATGAAGAATATTGAGGTGGACATGTTATGTGAACTAATTAATATATGTTAGTGGTCTGGATGTTGTTGCTATAAGAAATTAATTCAAGCTAATTGCTTACTATGCTTTTTAAAGTATTGCATTTTTTAAATGTAATTCTTCCCCGGCAATGCCATTCTGTCATCTGCATACCACAAGCTAGCCATTGGTGGGTATATTGAACTCTTGTTTACAAACTGCTGATGTAGACATCTACATTGCAAGTTGCCTGACCATTCATGTAGTGTGTTAGGAGATTAAATTTTTCTTTTTTTAAGATAGAAATTCTTTAATTTTTCAAAAGTCGACATTTAGTGCAAATTGTTTTTTAATAACTTTATTTACCAGTTTTAATAATAACACATCATCAGTTCCAACTCCAATACAATACAGCATCTACAGTTCTTATTATATTACAGCTCCACTTAACTATTTGCACCCATGACAATCAGAGTTTTACACACATACTACAAGTTCTAAACAAATTTAGTTTCTAACAATAAATATCTGTATCATCGCCTAATCCCAATGCAGAAAACATGCACAAGCTACATGATAATATCCAAATGTCCAACACTTAAGTCATTGTTGCGGAAGTTAGCCAATACCCGCAGGTATGTTAGGTGATTTCATCTGCACACTTGCTGTGTGTCATGGAGTGCTTCCAATATTAACACGTTTGTTCTAAAGTCCCTGAGACATGCTGTTTCTGTCTCAAACCTATAGATCTTTTTCTTAATTTGGATGTTATCCGTTGAAATGTGTGTAGTTGCTGATTATGTTTACCATATTATGTTGTGAAAACGTGAGGACAGGATCCAGTTGTTGTTGCTAATCTATTGAATGGATCAGTTGCTACAATTTGTAGGTATGACTGTTCTCTTTGCAATAGCTGTATATTTGTGTTCACCTTCCCATTAGTTTGCAGATTGTGAAGTCTTCGGATACTTTTTGAGAAATGCTTTTCCTACGTTGGACGATAATGGAAACAGTAGGAAATGTTTTTTGTTAAAGTGTGCATGGAGAATAAGTGCTCATTAAGGGCCTGATTGCGAAGCCGGTCGGCCTCTCATCCGACTGGCACCGTGGCAGAGGCAGGACAACCCGACTAGAAGTGGGCGGTCTCGCTGCCCGGATTAGGATAAGACCACCTTCAGGGCGGTCGCAATGTGTATAATTCCTATTGTGGCGTGTTATGCGGGCTGCAGCACACACCCCAATAGAAAAGAAACACATTTAAAACATCCCTGCAGTATGTGGCAGGCCCCATGCGTGGCCTGCCACATGGTGCAGAGATGTTTAGGGGGCACCATAGGGCCCCATAGCGGAGGTCCAGGTGGGAAGGGATCACCAAAGTCACTTTTTGCCTGCCTTTTCATTAACCCCCATAAAAGGGCAGGTGGAAAGGGACATTGCAAGCCCTCATTGTGGGATTACATGGTCTTTGAAATGCAGAAACAGAATGTAGATGAGATTTTTGGTTACTCACAAAGTAGTTAAACTACTAAAGAGTGACAAGGGAAAAAGAAGGAGCAAAAAGACACGGGCAAAAACCAAAAGGAATTGTTAAAAGAACCCTCACTCACCAACCTAGTTGGTGACATGCTTCATCATCGGGTTCCCACCAGAGAGGCCGAGTGCCTCTCTGGTGTGCTACAACGCCTGAATTACAGCGGAGCTGGTTTTTTGAATGTGGAGGGGAGTGGAATTAAAAGGTAAATGGTTTTAACCATCAACTTATTTAATGTCGGCAAACCAAAGACCAATAAAAACGTGAATTGGGCAAGTTCTGGCTTGTTAGGTTAACCAGAGCTTAACCAATTAGTGATAAGGTCGACATGACATGTTTCTGCTTAAATTTGCCCAATTGGCTAAGCTTTCATCAGGACCACAAGGGCCTCCACGGCGGTATGCGCACGCTAAGGCGCACCCTAACCTGTGGAGATCAAAATGGTAAAACTCACGGTTTTACCGAATAGCCATCCTAGTATTTCCGGGGCTATAAAAGTCTGAAAAAGAAAGGAGACAGACATAACATATATAAAAACATAAAGAGACATAAATTCGTCGATTTACATTTGTTTCGATTTTGCTAGTTTTGGTGAATAAGCAATTTGATAATCCCGTGTTGTGGAGCGGGAGTGGGTGTCTCAATAGCAATTGTAGCTTGAAACGCTCAAAAGCGAGTGATTACTCGTCGCAGAAAAAGGGGCTCATAGAGGTGTTCTCCACAAGACCCTGTGCACTATTTGTGTCTGCATTCGATTACATTTATGTGGTGTCAGGGTAACTGACAAAGTGCAATCGTAGTAGCTAATCTGCCACTGTGTAAGCCGTAGGAATAGCGGACTCGTGAAGTGATAGGCATGCTGAAAACAAGCGTCTGTGGTGTTTGCCAGGCGCCGTTTGCTCCAGAGCATGTCTAGCGTTTACAAATTAATTGTGAAAAAAACACAGCTGCATGGATAAAAAAGGGGTTATAACCATCTTACTTAAGTTCTCGATGTTACTAACATCATGGGTCCGGGAGGGGGGTAGTGAGCTATAGTTTCTGTCAGAATGGAAGACAAAAATTAGAATGTTGCGTTCTTTTTCAAGAGATAAGTTGAACAAAACTAGTTTCTAGCCAAGGAAAAGTTCCCCAACTTACTTCCATGCTCGCACACTCCCGCAGTCAGCCTCGATCTGTCCTCCTCGGCCCGGATATTAGTGAGTGAATGAGGAACGCGGAAGTAAATACTCCGTGGTTCCCATCACGTGGTTTGTTGAGGCGTATGGGTGTGCGTGATGCATTCCGTGTATGTAACAAGTTTGTAGACGTGCTCGTATTGGTTCATCCTTCGTAATGGACAAAAATGAACCGGCGTGCTTAGTTCGCCAGGCGAAGAATGCTAAAAATAACTATGTTGTTGGTGAGCAGGAATACTTATAGGAATACACCGATTAGAAGGGAACCCATTACAGTAAGGTGCATACGTTTTGTATGTTTGAAAAACTTGGTGAAAGCGTTCATTTCAGTTCTCCTCTGTCATGTGAATTTAAAAATGGCGTTCATGTACTACAGATTTCCAAAGCTCCCAGTAAACAGGATATTACCAACTGAGATTATTAAATCGAAAAAGCGCCATCTTACAGGGGGAAAAACAAGAAACGCAAAGAGCATATTTCAAACTGTCAATGACTAAGGGCAGGCCTTGTCACCATGAAGTTGGAATGATGGGGAAGTCTAGTGACAGCGAAAATTGGCAAATCTAAAGGCATTTAATGTGGAGAGAACTGCACGGAGGCTATTTAGGTTATACCGTTACAGTGGCTTGGTAGGATCTGTAATTCAGTGTTTTAATATCGAACTCCAAGGAATATTATCATTCAAACCCTGAAGATGTGTCGATAAACGATAGATCCAACGTTGTTCTTTTTCGAATAGTAATTGTTGGGTGTATGGTCCAGGCTTCAGTTTCTCAATGATTGTCCACTTCATATCATTTGGTGTGTGGTTTATCAGCAAGAAATGTTCAGTCAATTTTGTGCTCTGCTTTCGACAGCGAATGGTGCTGCGATGTTCGCAGATGCGTTGCTTAATCTTCCTGCTAGTCATGCCGACATATTTCAGTCCGCATGTACAAGTGATTAAGTATACCACATCCGTGGAATTGCAATTGGTATGCATTCTCTGTATCCATTGTTTGCCTTGTTCCAACGCCAAATGCTTCGAAGGTGATGTAAGATGGCAGACACTGCACGATCCACAGGGGTAATGGCCAACAATAGGGGGAAGACCCCAAGCACTGACGATGGATTGGTCCTGGTTTCTGTCCGGAATTTTCGGACGGGTATGTACCAGGGAATCCTTTAGGCTCCTTGCTCTTTTATGGGAAAATAAGGGTTTCTCCCAGTCATGTTTGTTGCTTGTAAGGATATTCCAATGTTTCTTAATGGACTTACATACTGCATTGGATGCTGCGTTGTAAGTTGTAACGCAAGTGAGAGGTATTGAGTCAGGATCGTTTCTCTCATGAACTTCCAAGAGTGCTTCCCTATTTTGATTGCGTGCGCGTTTGTTGCTCCTTGCAAGTATTTTATCAGGGTAGCCACGGTCTTTCAATTTCCTTGTGAGATCACTTGCCTGTTGCTTGTATGTGGAAACCTCACTGCAATTTCGACGAAGACGAAGATATTGGCCAAAAGGGAGGTTTTCCCTCAGTGGACGTGGGTGATAACTGGTGAAATGAAGCAGATTGTTTTTAGCCGTTGGTTTGTGGTGAGTTTTAGTTTGTAGGGTCTCGCCTGTCCTGGTGATGACCACATCCAGGAAAATCATCTCTTTTCTGTCATAAGTATGTGTGAACTTGAGGTGAGGATCACATGTGTTCACCCAGTTGAAAAAATCCAGTAGAAGTTCCTCTGTACCCAGCCAGATGATCAAAACATCATCAATATATCTTTTCCAAAAGAATATATTGGATAAGGATTTTGTGAATCTAGGATGAATTTGCATTCGAAATTGAACACGTACAACCCTGCTACCGAAGGCGCGAAAGTGCTGCCCATCGATGTGCCAGTTGACTGTAAAAACAGATCACCCTTGTATTCAAAGAAGTTTCTTTTTAATGCAAGGGCAGCACAAGCAATTACAAATTCACGTGGAGTTGTATAGTTCCAAGTGCTCGCCTCCAGAGTGCTCCTAATTACATCAATGGTGTCATCCTGGGGAATACAGGTGTAGAGGCTCTCAATGTCCATTGTCACCATGAATAGACTTCCATCAGGAAGTGTGATCTCGCGTAGGAGAGCCAATAGACTTTTCGTATCCTTAAGATAGGTGCTGGTTGATTGGATGAGTGGCTTCAAGAAAAAGTCACAGTAACGTGACAAGGGTTCCTATCCTGTTCTTATGAGTTTTTGGGAGCGTGTAGAAATAAGGGATGGTAGCCTCACTGGTTGTGAGGAAAATCGCTTCCTGTTTGGTGATAGAGCCCTGGAGTTCAGCGTTCTCGACCAAATCATGAATGGTGCTGTGGAGTTCTTGAGTAGGATCCACATCTAAAGGAGTGTAGCTGATGGGATCGTTGAGGAGGCGTCTACATTCCTTATCATAGGCCGTGGTATCTTGAATTACTACTCCGCCACCTTTGTCCGCTGATTTTATTACGATATCCGTGTTGGCTTGTAGGGCGTGTAAAGCTTGGAATTCACTGGCCTTCATGTTCTTGAAACGGTCAGGTTCCATGAAAGCTTCAATGTCATTTGATACTGCCTGTTCAAACGCTGTAATCTCAGGTGGGATAGCATGAGGCGGGGGGTAAAAGTAGACTTCACCTTAAACCCTGTATCACTCACTTGTGGCTAGGTACTGTCTAAAGGACGCTTTTCAAAGAAACTCTTGAGCTTAAGTTTCCTAAAGAAATTTGAGAGTTCGCATCTCAGTTTGAAACTATCAAAACGGGCTGTAGGTATAAAACCTAACCCTTTTTCCAGAACTGAGGTCTCATCAGCTGTGAGTGTTACAGAAGAGAGGTTCGTTATCAAACTCGTTGATTGCTGGGGCCTGGTCGTTGTGCCTTGCTCCGCGTGTTGTCCCCTACTGCTTCGTCCTGTTGCCAATGGACTTGGGTGGATCCTCTACAAACTAAAACTCACCACAAACCAACGGCTAAAAACAATCTGCTTCATTTCACCAGTTATCACCCACGTCCACTGAGGGAAAACCTCCCTTTTGGCCAATATCTTCGTCTTCGTCGAAATTGCAGTGAGGTTTCCATATATAAGCAACAGGCAAGTGATCTCACAAGGAAATTGAAAGACCGTGGCTACCCTGATAAAATACTTGCAAGGAGCAACAAACGCGCACGCAATCAAAATAGGGAAGCACTCTTGGAAGTTCATGAGAGAAACGATCCTGACTCAATACCTCTCACTTGCGTTACAACTTACAACGCAGCATCCAATGCAGTATGTAAGTCCATTAAGAAACATTGGAATATCCTTACAAGCAACAAACATGACTGGGAGAAACCCTTATTTTCCTATAAAAGAGCAAGGAGCCTAAAAGATTCCCTGGTACATACCCGTCCGAAAATTCCGGACAGAAACCAGGACCAATCCATCGTCAGTGCTTGGGGTCTTCCCCCTATTGTTGGCCATTACCCCTGTGGATCGTGCAGTGTCTGCCATCTTACATCACCTTCGAAGCATTTGGCGTTGGAACAAGGCAAACAATGGATACAGAGAATGCATACCAATTGCAATTCCACGGATGTGGTATACTTAATCACTTGTACATGCGGACTGAAATATGTCGGCATGACTAGCAGGAAGATTAAGCAACGCATCTGCGAACATCGCAGCACCATTCGCTGTCGAAAGCAGAGCACAAAACTGACTGAACATTTCTTGCTGCTCAACCACACACCAAATGATATGAAGTGGACAATCATTGAGAAACTGAAGCCTGGACCATACACCCAACAATTACTATTCGAAAAAGAACAACGTTGGATCTATCGATTCTCGACACATCTTCAGGGTTTGAATGATAATATTCCTTGGAGTTCGATATTAAAACACTGAATTACAGATCCTACCAAGCCACTGTAGCGGTATAACCTAAATAGCCTCCGTGCAGTTCTCTCCACATTAAATGCCTTTAGATTTGCCAATTTTCGCTGTCACTAGACTTCCCCATCATTCCAACTTCATGGTGACAAGGCCTGCCCTTAGTCATTGACAGTTTGAAATATGCTCTTTGCGTTTCTTGTTTTTCCCCCTGTAAGATGGCGCTTTTTCGATTTAATAATCTCAGTTGGTAATATCATGTTTACTGGGAGCTTTGGAAATCTGTAGTACATGAACGCCATTTTTAAATTCACATGACAGAGGAGAACTGAAATGAACGCTTTCACCAAGTTTTTCAAACATACAAAACGTATGCACCTTACTGTAATGGGTTCCCTTCTAATCGGTGTATTCCTATAAGTATTCCTGCTCACCAACAACATAGTTATTTTTAGCATTCTTCGCCTGGCGAACTAAGCACGCCGGTTCATTTTTGTCCATTACAAAGGATGAACCAATACGAGCACGTCTACAAACTTGTTACATACACGGAATGCATCACGCACACCCATACGCCTCAACAAACCACGTGACTGGAACCACGGAGTATTTACTTCCGCGTTCCTCATTCACTCACTAATATCCGGGCCGAGGAGGACAGATCGAGGCTGACTGCGGGAGTGTGCGAGCATGGAAGTAAGTTGGGGAACTTTTCCTTGGCTAGAAACTAGTTTCGTTCAACTTATCTCTTGAAAAAGAACGCAACATTCTAATTTTTGTCTTCCATTCTGACAGAAACTATAGCTCTCTACCCCCCTCCCGGACCCATGATGTTAGTAACATCGAGTACTTAAGTAAGATGGTTGTAACCCCTTTTTTATCCATGCAGCTGTGTTTTTTTCACAATTAATTTGTAAACGCTAGACATGCTCTGGAGCAAACGGCGCCTGGCAAACACCACAGACGCTTGTTTTCAGCATGCCTATCACTTCACGAGTCCGCTATTCCTACGGCTTACACAGTGGCAGATTAGCTACTACGATTGCACTGTGTCAGTTACCCTGACACCACATAAATGTAATCGAATGCAGACACAAATAGTGCACAGGGTCTTATGGAGAACACCTCTATGAGCCCCTTTTTCTGCGACGAGTAATCACTCGCTTTTGAGCGTTTCAAGCTACAATTGCTATTGAGACACCCACTCCCGCTCCACAACACGGGATTATCAAATTGCTTATTCACCAAAACGAGCAAAATCGAAACAAATGTAAATCGACGAATTTATGTCTCTTTATGTTTTTATATATGTTATGTCTGTCTCCTTTCTTTTTCAGACTTTTATAGCCCCGGAAATACTAGGATGGCTATTCGGTAAAACCGTGAGTTTTACCATTTTGATCTCCACAGGTTAGGGTGCGCCTTAGCGTGCGCATACGGCCGTGGAGGCCCTTGTGGTCCTGATGAAAGCTTAGCCAATTGGGCAAATTTAAGCAGAAACATGTCATGTCGACCTTATCACTAATTGGTTAAGCTCTGGTTAACCTAACAAGCCAGAACTTGCCCAATTCACGTTTTTATTGGTCTTTGGTTTGCCGACATTAAATAAGTTGATGGTTAAAACCATTTACCTTTTAATTCCACTCCCCTCCACATTCAAAAAACCAGCTCCGCTGTAATTCAGGCGTTGTAGCACACCAGAGAGGCACTCGGCCTCTCTGGTGGGAACCCGATGATGAAGCATGTCACCAACTAGGTTGGTGAGTGAGGGTTCTTTTAACAATTCCTTTTGGTTTTTGCCCGTGTCTTTTTGCTCCTTCTTTTTCCCTTGTCACTCTTTAGTTGTTTAACTAATTTAACCCTGGGGGAACAAGAGTGATATTCCCTCACCCTCTTAGTGTTTTTGGAGATACTCACAAAGTAGTTCTTGATGGTGGTGTTGCTTGGTGTTGTCCTCATCTGGGCCACATGATCGACCCATCCTATGGGCCTCTGAAGCAGCCTGAGTGATAAGTGGGAAGTGGTAACAGGTGCCTCCTTGTGCAACAGTGTCCCACTTTCTGATACAGCTGGTGAAGTGAAATGTCACTTTTCAGCAGGTGCACTTTCTTCTCCACAACAAAAGAGCAAACTTAACTGGACATTGCAGCCACTAATAATTGAAAGCCATCCCACACTGCCCCAGTATGTAATGTTTGTATTGTATACTCAACTGCTGCAGCACTTTATGTTGGACCCTCTAGATCTCATTCGGGCATTCAGAAATTCATTCGGGGCCCTTAGAATTTCAGAAATCTACCCAACAATTCCTACTGCAAATTCGCCGCACCCATCAGATTGTGGCCCATGGTTTCTTGGTATTCGGACAAAATATTGACATGCAGAAATATTGATTGTTTAATATAGTGATCCACAAACATTGTGATGCAGGAATATCGTTGACAAGAATCTCAATTTTATTAATAATAAAAATATCTATGTTGTTAATATCCTTTACAAAAATATAATTGTTAATGATATCGTTTTTTTATTCTTTGTGTATTTTAATATATGTTTTAATTATAAATGTTATAAATTGTTTGTTTAATTATTGTTATTGTTTTTAAATATAGTTTGTACATTTTTTGTTGTTATCAAATTTACTTTAATTGTTTATTGTAATTCTTAGTCTTGTAGCGGGATGTGGGGATTGTAGGGGTACAGGGTGGGAAGTAAATTAATT
The DNA here is from genome assembly GCF_964204655.1 of Triturus cristatus. NCBI lineage: Eukaryota > Metazoa > Chordata > Amphibia > Caudata > Salamandridae > Triturus > Triturus cristatus. The sequence goes on along the minus strand of NC_140590.1, from coordinate 457,326,496 downwards.
ATAATTAATTAATACTTTTTTAAAAACTATTAATATAATTAATAATGTAAATTGTGTGATTAATTATTTTTTAGGATATGTTTTAGGTTCGGGTTGTGGGGTTTTTAGGGATATAGTTTGGGAAGTAAATACATTATAATTAATTAATAATTTATTTTTAATCAATAATTACGTGATTGGTAATTATTCAAGTAAATTGTGCAATTAAGATTTTTTTTAAATCATATTTGAGGTGTGGGGTGTAAGGTTTGTAGGGGTAGAGGGTGGTAAGATATTTATTATTCATTGTTTAATTGGTAAATAAGTATGTAACTTGTATAATTATTATAATTTATAATACATATTTTAGGTGTGGGTCGCTGTGTTTTTAGGGCTACATTGTGGGAATTTAATTAAGAATTCATTTATTGATAATTAGTCAGTCAGTCAGTCAAAAATCTTTATTCGGCTGCAACCAGACATAAAAGAATACATCAAAAAGATAACGCGTTTCTTGTTAAAACACAATGTAGTTAATAAAATACAAACATCAAATAGAAGTTCCATAAATAAAAGAGCATCTACAAGCATAGTACGTATCAGCAGCATTTTGAAATGTCATCATTAATCACTGTGGAAATAGAATAAATACATAAAAAAGTAATTTTCCGACAATATTTCGAAGCCGACAGTTCGGCTTCGAAATATTGTCGGAAGAAATATGTTTTTTAAACCATTAGGCAGATACATTCATCTTTTGAAAGCTGGAGATAGTGAAAAGCAGCCTGACATTTTCTTATATTTAGGATTTCTTTTTTTTAACAACAAATTTTATTGATTTTGTAGTACCAAGTGGGCAAAACCCAATAAGCGGCATATAGGTACATGACGAATAATGAAAACAATAGGTACTGCAAATATCCTCTCCAGGAGGTCTGCAGAACATCAGACCTAACAACCCTCCCCTCACCCCTCCCCCAAACCCTGCACCACACATCCCTTGAGAAGTGATACGTAGTTATACAATAAGGAGATTAGTTCCGCATCCATAGCAAGCTAAAACATTAGATTGGTGAGTCATTGATAATCAATCATTCAAGAGGGTCCTGAATGGCTGGTTGTGTTAAGAGAGACAGGTCAATGCCCCGGTATTTTGCCCATCTGGCCCAGATCTTCCCATGTTTTTGTGGGCAGCCCCGTGCCTGAAACACCGCCACTTTAGCCAACATACATTTATCTAGGGCCGATTTCCATGCTGCTACCCCGGGGGGAGAGGGGTTGCGCAATGTCTCACTCGGCTAAGGTGAGGCCCAAGAATAAGAGGTGTCTCTTGTATCTGTTACCTCCGATATCATCTGTGCTGTGGAGAAGTGTCAGTCTAGGGTCTGCTGAGATGTCCCACGCCAACACCCACCCCAAGCAGGACAGCACAGCACGCCCGACCAAAATTTCTGCAGTGCCCCGCAACTCCAGACGGTGTGAAGGAACGACCCGTCATCAGAGTTACAACGGAGGCATGTGGGGGACTGTATAGCCCCCATCTTCCAGAGGCGAAGGCGAGTATAATATATTATGTGGAGGTATTTGAACTGGATCAGATGGTACCTAGTGGAGACAGCAGAATACCTGGGGCTGGCTAGGGCCTCCACCCAGTCGTCGTCGGTCAGGGGTGGTAAGTCCGCCTCCCACGCCGCCTGGGTCCGATGTATGTTAATTTTGGAGTGTGTGGTCAGAGTCTGATATATTTGGCGAATTTTATGTGCCCCTAGATCGTCCATTAGTAGTCTACCTTCCATGGGGTGAAATTCAGGTAGTGACTGGAGGTGTTTAATCAGAGGAAACAGAGCATGGCGGAGCTGCAGGTATTTGTGGAATTGAGATTTGTGTAGGTCTAACTCCTCCTGCAGTGTCTGGAAGGATTTAAGTGTGGGACCCCGCCTTACGTCTCCGAGTGTAGATATCCCTATATCGTCCCATCTGCGAAACCCCGTCGGGGTCAAAACGGGCCAGAGGCGCGTACCCTGCCAAAGGGGAGTAGCGCCTTTAAGAATGTCCCACCAACCCATGGAACTGGACACACGTCTCCAGATCTGAATCACCATTCGGCAGGCCGGGGGAGCGACTCTAAGGACGAGTTATTGTACAGCAGATTAAGCAGCGGGTATCCAGCTAAGAAGAGCCTTTCTACTGCATAGGCTGAATCAGCTTGAGAGTTATACCACCATTCAATAATTACCAACAGCTGAGATGCCCAATAGTACGCCCGAACGTCCGCTGCCGCAATCCCGCCACAGTACGTGGATTGAATACACGTCGCTAGGGCTACTCGGACCGCCCCTCCCCCCCAAAGGAACCTATTGAGGAGCGCATTTATTTGGAGAAACCACAACTGGGTAATGGGATATGGATAATTCTGTAGCCTGTAAAGCAAGTGTGGCAAGGACACCATTTTAAAAATGGCATACCGACCATTTAGTGATAAGGGGAGGTGGGACCACACTGTTGTTTCCTCGCGCACCGCTGGGAGCAAGGGGGCTATATTGCGTGACCACGCTACAGTGGGGCATCTGGTGATATGAACACCTAGTTACTTGAAACCCTCCTCCGTGACGATCAGCTGCGAGGCCCAAGCATGACTTCTCTGTTCGCCGCATAAGGGGAAAAGAACAGATTTGCAGGGGTTGGCACATAGTCCAGTTGTCTCTCCAAAGACCCGCAAGATCTGGAGCACCCTCGGCCCAGTGATCCATGGGTCAGAGATGAAGAATAATGCATCGTCGGCATATAGTGCAATCATATCTGAGCATTCAGGCGACCAATCCAAACCCCGGAAGACCACGTCCAGGCACACCCTGCTGCCAATGGCTCTATAGCTAAGGTGAATAAAAGCAGGGAAAGAGGGCAGCCCTGTCTGGTCCCCCTGCGGCTAGGGAAGGATGCAGAATGGTACCCAGCCAGATCTGTATATAGTAATTTTACATAGGCACGAAAACGGGGCCCTAGGTTAACCGCTTCTAGGATTTTAAAAAGATAGGTCCAGCTCAATGAGTCGAACGCCTTATCGAGTTCTTCAAGTAGGACAGCAGCGGGGCATCTCAGGTAGCGGGCCTCAGCCACAGCAATGTGGGCGCGTCTGATGTTGTGACTGGTAGAGCGTTTTAGCATAAAGCCAGATTGATCTGGATGTACCAGGTCCAGAATACAAGTACGCAGACGATCGGCCAGGACTTTTCCTAGCAATTTCGGCTCAAAATTCAATAGGGATATGGGGCGATATGAACCTGGATCTCCTGGAGGGTGACCCGGTTTAAGGAAGACAACTATTTCGGCATGCTGCCAGTCTGGAGGCAGGATACCCTGTTCCGAAGCCATGTGTACCGCTTTAAGTAAGTGTGGGCCAATGGTCTCCATATGGGGGTGCATAAAATCGCATGGGAACCCGTTCGGGCCTGGGGGCCGGGCGCGTATTGGAAAGGGCTGCCTGTAAGAGAGATGGGCTTGTCTAAGGCATACCGTTGCTCGTCCGAGAGGCGTCTGGGGGGGACATCTACAAGAAAAGCATCTATGAGAGGTTCGTCCAGTCCCTCGCGGTCGCTGTATAGAGCCGCAAAGAAATCGGCAAAGGCCTGAACTACTGCCTCGGGGGAGGTACAAGTATCGCCTCCAGGGGATCTCAGGAGAGGGACTTGTGTCGGGGATGCCCTAGCCTGGCACAGTCTATGGAGCATCTGACTAGATTTGTCACCCCATTGATAAACCCTGTATTGAGTTGCTAGCCAGGCTTCTTTGGCATTATCTGTGAGCAACTTGTGCAGCTGCTGTTGGACATGTAGTAAGTTACGGCGGGTACCGGCGTCAGAGCCGTCCAATAGTGCGGTTTGAAGAGTGAGTTGTCTATCTTCTAGGTCCTGTATCTGAGTCGATGAGTTGTGTCTCCGCCTTGTCTGCCGCGCCTATGTGAATCCTGGGAAGAGTCTGAGTCCATATGGGGTGGTGAATGCGGCATGAGGTTGCGTCGTTTGTCCGTCCAAGCAAACACCTCCTCTGGGTAATCGAAGAATTGTAGATCACTTTCATGCGGGCCGGGAACAGCAGCGCATAGGATAAATTCAGTTCACGGAGTTGACGCTTGGCCGCAACAAAGGACTGATGCGGTAGCTGGACCATCCGGGTGTAGTCCAGGAAGACCATGATGGGATGAGACTCAAAAATCATTTTCTCTTCATGTGTCCTGGCAAAACGTAGGACGGCGTCGCGGTCAGCGTAATTGAGAAGCCGGGCAATAACGGGCTGTGGGCGCTCTCCTGGTGGTGGCTTTTTTGTCAGAGCGTGGTGAGCCCGCTCAATCATGAAGCAGGAAGAGATGTCTTGAGCCAACCTGAGAGAAGGCATCCATCGAGGACCCCTCACAACCCTCCGGAAAGCCTACCAGGCGGATGTTGTTGCGGCGGGCCCACCCTTCTGCATCCTCGACCCATGCTGCCAATTCTTGGGAAGCCATGGCCAGTTTGTCGACCTTCTTCTGGAGTGTGGAAACGGTGTCCTCTACTGTGGAAACCCTCGTCTCTGCTTTGGTGATTTGGTTGACTGCCTTTCGGAGGACTTGAAGGAGGAACGACACTTCCGAGCCCACTGCCCCGATCTGGGCCGCCAGGATGGTTCGCGACTGGTTAATGGCCTCCAAGAGTGTTGCTGTGTCCGGGTAGAGACCCTCCGCAGGTCCCTTGCCCGCTGAGGTGGCCGTGGTGTAGTGGTCCATGGTGTGTTGTTTGGGTGCCGCTGCCCCAGCGTTGCCCTTGCCCATGTTGAGGTGAGGCACTACCCAGAGAGTCTGCTCCAAACCAACCCTCACTGCCGCCAAAGGTGAGGAGGGGATCAACAGGGGAGGATGGGTGGAGAGCAATAGGGTTCGCCACTTACTACGAAGCTAGGCGGGAACACCGTGTTCAGAGTCGCCAGTCCCCGGGCTCACCCAATCACGGCAGATGTGTGGAATCAACCCCTTGATGGCCCCCCAGGGCCTCAAGGAGGTTGGAAAGGACCGTACGGCGTCCCAAGGTGGCCACCGCTCCGGATGTGTCGATTCGGGACAATACAGACCAGCCGCCTGCTCCTGTCTGCTGCCAGGAATGGCCCCAGTCATCTCGGTATTCTGCCCCCAGCTGGGGGTACGGGGCATGGGTCGGTGGCTTCTATGGTGTCGAGAAGATGATCGTCCCAGGCAGATCACGCCCTCAGCCTCCCTCAGGAACAGAATCCCAGTCTGCATGTTCCAGGGGTCCTGGGGCCGAGGTGGTGTCTGTTGCGGGCTCGCGGACCGCAGCGCACGGCGGCTGTGACTCGGCCGATTCCGCCCTCCGGCACGCACGCGGTCTCTGCCGGCGGGATGTTCTGAGGGTTATGCTGGCCCTCCGCCACCGCCAGATCACTGGTCCAGGGTCGCCGCGTGTCTGTGTGTAAGCGGCTCACAGGTATGGGTGCTGGGGTCCAGGATAGTGCCAGATGATGGCCCTGAAGGGAGCGAACAGCGGAGCTCTAAAGAGACGCGTCCGCCATGTTCAGCTCCCAAGCCACGCCTATATTTAGGAATTTTGAAAGCGGTTTTAAAAAAGCACGTCTTTGATTAATATAAAGTTTACAAAAAAACATAAAATGCAGCATGCTCTGCGCAGATTTTGGATCACAGGAGCATAAATCCAAGGGAGCATCAGAATATACATTTCATGGATATGAAACCAAAAAGTGAGAGATTCCAAACTTGAACCTAATAAGGTAATATAATTTAGCATGACTAAAGTAAAAGGAAAGTTAAGGCTCAGTACCTGGGGAACAAACTAGGAGTGAGTGGGCAGCAACCCTTTTTTTTGCCATCTCCCGAGTACCTCTTAACGAATAGGAGTGAGCTAAAAATTCTCTTTTCAGCTTTGCTATTGATGTTTTGGTAATATTTCTGGGGTTGTCGAAACAATCCAACAATCCCAAGTTCTCCAATTGAGCTTTAACATAAGAGATCCAAGGAATTTTACTCACCCACACCAGTTTTAGACCGTCTGGAATAACAGCACGGTGCAAAGCCGCTTCTTCCTTTACCCAGATGTTGTGCCACAATGACAAAGGAACTAATTTTATGCGAAAGGACAGGGGAATCACACCAAGTTCGCTATGACAAATGGTGGCATCAGTGCTTTTTGGAACACTCAACAAGCTTTTAAAAAAAAGTATTCTCAGCTCTCTGAAGGGATTCAACATTACAGGAACCGCAAACTACGGCACCATACAAGGTGACAGCACACGTACGTGCTTTAAAAATTTCAGTCATTGCCTTGATGGGGCAGGAGCCTAGTTTTTTTGTGAATCTAAAAATTGCCTCCAGATTTTGGTTGAAACCCCTGATCCTTGCCTCTACTAGGTGAGTCCAACTATTTTTTGAGTCAAAAAGAATTCCTAAGTAAGAAAAGTTGGGCACATAAAGCAATTTCTCATTATTTATAAAATACGTCTTTAAAATTGTGGGGGTCTTGCCCACCACCATAATATGGGATTTTGCTACATTTGTCTTCAGGCCAAGGTTAACCATAAAATTATTAAAACTAGTTAGGAGCCTTTGAAGCCCCACCCCAGTTCTGGACATTAAAACACAGTTGTCTGCATATAATAATGCCGGTAACAGCCTACGACCTATCTGAGGAACGTCCACATTCCCATTTTTTATGTGGCTTTCTAGGTCATTTATATACAGACAGAATAAAATTGGGGCAAGGACACAGCTCTGGCGTACACCGCGTTTCATTTCGATTGGGGCAGTAAGTTTCCCACCTGCTCCATAACGAACTCTCCCCGTGACATCCTGATGCATAGCTGCTAAAAAGTGCACAATGGCCGATTCGATGCCCATTACCAGCATCTTCTCCCAGAGCCTCCCTCTCTGGAACCAGTTGAAGGCAGATGTCAAATCAATGAACTCTAAAAAAAGGGAACCAGGCTTGGCTAGGGTGTATTTACCTATGACTAGGTGCAGAATGAGGCACTGCTCAACAGTGCCGAGGCCTCTCCTGAAACCATATTGGATATCAGAAAACTTGCCATTTTCCGTTACCCAGGCCTCCAACCTTTCTAGAATTACTCTGCCTATGATCTTACAGGTACAGTCAATTAACACCTTTTTTAAAGATGGGAACTATTCTCACTTATCTCCAGGAAACAGGGGGTCCCTGAGCCACATAGCAATTTAGGATATTTGTAAGTAGCGGGAGCCACAAGGGAGTGTTAGCTAAGAACAGATCCGCGGGGATGCCATCAGGGCCTGAGGCCTTATTCCTCACGGTCTGTGTTAAGGCCCTGTCCACTTCATCTAATGTAGGGGGTGTCAGGGTTGATGCTCCATATTTCGAAATTAGTACTAAAACCAGGATCCCTATCAATTTTATAAAGGCCTGAAAAATGTTCGACCCAAATCTCAGGCATAATTGCCACATCAACCTTACTATTGCTATTATCATTAAGATAATCCTGGTTAACAGTTTGCCAAAAGAGTTTGGAATCTCTACTCTGGCAGGCTACATGAAGTTGTTCCAAAGCCTCATATCTAATTTCTAGCTTGCGTTTCTCTAACATCTGCTTATCTTCAAAGTGTGACTGCTTTACCTCTCATATATTTCGGGGTTTTGTTTTCAACGCCATAATTAATTTGTTATGAAAGAAAGTGCAGTCCCTATTAAACCACCTTTTATTACTCTGTGTACTAGACTTGATTTATTTAGTCAATGCAACATTCTTAGCCTCTGTTATTGCCTCAAAAGATGTTACCATGACTGAAGAATTTATGTTATCTTCCAGACAATCTAGAACTTGGGTCAAATTAGTTGTTATCATTTGACGAAAGACCAAATCAGGGTTTATAGTAGACCACTTCCGAAGTAACCGCTTATTTTTAAAGTAAGTTAGTGGACCTGATCGAACAGAAGAAGTTTGATCATAAGATTGGGTCATCAGCTCTAGAGATAAAGGTTAGTGATCGCTGTAACAAATTTTGTGGATGGTAAAAATCAAAGAATGAGGTTTAAAATACTCTGGGAGAGCAATAAAATCAATTAAGGAGCCTTGACCTCTCCCAATGTATGTAACCAAATCGTTGCCTACAGGATTTATGAGATCCACAGTAAGGAAAAAGGAAAATTTTGACAACAATGAATTAAAAAAATTCCCACAGGGATTGTGACTAAAATGACAGCTTCCATCAGTCACCCCAGCCACGAGGTGGCATGCGGCCTGTTTTGACAAGGGACACAGTTTACAGTTAAAATCACTTCCCCAAAGCACTACAAAATCCGTGTTCATCTATTCAATGTGATTTGACAATGCATTATCCAGTTCTTGGGCAATGCTAATATTTGTGATGTTAAAATTGTTATGATAGAAATTTACGAGAACCAATGTCAGGTTTTTCCTAAGAGAGATGTTAATGATCTGAAAATGCAGTGAATCACTCTTAATCTTTCCTATTCTGCCATTAAGGGTCGTTGAGACCAAGGTCAGTAATCCTGCCTTTGCATGACCACAGAGGGAGACATTGGCAGGTGTGTGAATGGAAAAAAAATCATCTATATGAAAAATGTCTTGCATCCATGTTTCCTGTAAACATATTATACTATAATCTTTGATAAAGGCAGCCCACTCATTGTTTTCTAATTTGCGCGACAGGCCTGCAATGTTCCAAAATTAACTTTCATAGGTGGTCATGTTATTATGACAAATAGACCCCTCCGATGTGGATAGTAGAGGTGGAGCATGGGCATCTGTGGGCACCAAATCACAGGAATTTCCAATTGTCCCTGCGACATAACGTTATGTGGTGATTAAGTGTTCTCTATTGATACATGAGAAATAGTACTAACTGAATTAGACATAGCAGGGGAAACAGGGTTTTCCAGACCACATACATCAGCGTGAGACAGCTCTCATCCCAAAATATCATCAAAACATGTCAAAGGGTTCCCTACAATATCAGGGAGATTAGCAACATCTGTCTCGTTCAAGAAAGGTAATGGTAAATTTTCCACCACAGAAGCCTGTGTGTTAGGCAATATATGTGATGAACCATATTTGACTCCAAACAAGCTCAAGACCGGAAAGTACAGTCAATCCACATAATCTAAAGGTGAAAAACGATTAAAAGTTGGAATGGCATAAGCAGTTGACCTGTTGACAGCTATAGGATCAAGTCCGGGACCTCTATTTGTTGCTGGCCTATAGAAGTATCCCAATGGTTCTGCCTCAATGGGGCCCCTCACATTACTTCTCCAGAGAAGCCTATCCATGAGTCAATTTACCAAGGTCTTGTCCCTAAAATTGACGATAATACAATCGCCGGTTTCCTTTTTTAGCTGTGAGCTCACCCATGAGACCTGTTCAACATTATTTATACTACAATACAAGTCATCGCTACATGTTCAATCCACAGCTTTGGCCAACCAATTAACAGTTTTGTTCTTAAGCTGCTTCCAATCCTCTTCCTTGCTAAATGGCAACATTTTTGAGAACGATGACGTATGGGGTGACATAAGGCAGGAGATGGAGTGTTCGTCTAAAGTATTTTCGAGCACCACCTGAGCATGTATTATGTTGACTGTCTGCAAATTAAGCCTTCCAGCTTCCCTGTGCCTGGCTGTTATGGTTGTCCTGCCATCACCCAGTATAAGGAGCTCATCCATTTGCAGTGTTGCTTGTTGTAATGCAATCTGAGGGGTATTGGTAAAACAGTTTTTAGCTAGGGGTGCCAACTGAGAAGACATCACTTTGGGTATGTCCTGATTTATATTAGTAGTAGAATAAGAAACAGTACCTGGACCGGGTGTTAGCTTGGAGACATTAGCACCAATTAATATTTTTAGAGACGTATCGATGCTGTTTAATATTCCCAGTAGTGGTTCAAGGAGTGTTTTGATAGTATCCTCCAGTGTGCCGGTGAGCTGTATAGTAGACAAAAAATCCCCTGCATGGTGTTTCTAGTGCCTGAAGTACTGTTTAAAACTAAGGCCTTTAGTACTCTCCTTGTAGGGGGCGCCGGAATTTTCTTTCGCGTTACCAAGGGCAATGAGTCTTTTTTGTCCTTGCCACAAGCCTTGTTTTTTTTGGACGGAGGAGGGCATAATTTGTCAACAAATCCTCCCTGTTGTGTAAAGCTATTGTTAGCTACAATCCTGCCTGTATAGGAAACATTAGGCACTGAGGTCTCCACGGCTTGATCAATGCTCCCTGGGCCATCGCCCTCAACATTACGCTCCAGCGCACAGTCCTGCTGCAGCTCTGACTCAGACTCAGTGGGCCACTATGCAGTGCTCTTTGTGTGACCCCCATTCTCTCCGCCACAGACTCTATTTCACTTGGTATCTTCCCCATTGCTTTTGTCCAGAAATTAGTAATTGATGATGTAAAGTGGTGTGACTTAGCAGAAGGCATAACTGTTTTAAGCTTCCCCATTTCCTTACCTTTGGTTGAAGTAATTTTGCCAATGCAATGTCCCTGTACTTTTGCCTTAAAGCCAAGAGACCTGGCCTAGCCCAGCCCAGTCTTGTCCAGTCTCGGACGGGCGCAGATTAATTAATTATTACTTCATTATGAATTATTCAATTGATATTTATGTTAATTGTGCAATTATAATATTTTTAAGCTATATTTTAGGAGTGTGCTGTCTAGCTTGTAGAGGAACAGGGTGGGAAGTTATTTAAGTAATATTAATTTTAAAAATGTTTGTTCATTTATTAAAAATTGTTCTTTGTATTATTTAATAAGTTAAATATGTTATATTTTGTTTATTTTGTTTATTTCCATTACTTTCTATTTGTTGACTGTTATATTTGTGGGAATATAATGTGGTATTTTATTTATATGATTAATGTTTGTTGTATTTGATAATAATTTTAAAAAATTCCAATATTTATGTTATTTTTAACTTTCTTGTTAAAATCTAGACATTTAATTTTTTATATTTAGAATGTTATATTTTGGGGTATTTAATAGAGTTGCTAAAATATGTTTTTTGTTTGAAGTGTAGCTGTGAATAAAGTGGGAATAGAATATGATACCCCTCCTGAACCTAATGCTTTTTCTACAGTTGCACAGACTGGAGTGGGAACAGTAAATCTTCCCTCTCCTGAGTGCAACACTTTCCCTAATTTTGCACCGACTCGAGGGGATTCGTAAATTTAACCCCTCCTGAGTCCAACACTTTCGCTAATGTTGCACAGACTGGAATGGGAATAGTAAATGTATACCCTCCTGAATCCAACGCTTTCCCTACTGTTGCACCTATTGGAGTGGGAATAGTAAATGTAACCCCTCCTGAGTCCAACACTTTCCCTACTGTTTGACACATTGGAGTGGGAATAGTAAAATCTTAAGCATTCCGTGTCCAACGTTTTCCCTACTGTTGCACATACTGTAGTGGGAATAGTATATTTATTATTATTAGAGTTTAATAGTTGTTTTATTATTATTTAGATATTTATTATTATACATTTTTGTATTTAATTATATATATATATATATAGATGTGATCAAGACAGTAGTTTACTGTCGAAACGCGTAATGCTGCTACTATGCCAAAACTGCTGACAACTTGAGCAATAAACTGCACTGAAATCTTCAACACGCTGTGGTCTGTACCTGTTTTTGCCGGAACTCCGAGAACAGATGGGACGGTGATACTATATATATATATATATATATATATATATATTTACCTTTCCGTAATTCTAAAATTTTTTTGTAAAACATTTTTTTATCTATTGTTTACTTTTTATGTATAATTAATTCAGAAAAATGTTACATTGTGTATGTAAATTTATATATATATATATATATATTCACTTAAAAAACCATAGGTTTCACACATGTTATAGTTAGGTGGATATTTCACTCGTAAAAAACCAAGGAAATTCCACCGTTATAGTTAGTTCAGATAACTATAACTCGCGCGCCCGCAATCCTCTGCTCATGACGTCACATTTTACATCACTCATGACATGGTCAGTGGCATCACTCTTGACATCACTGATGACATCATCCTTGTGATAGAGTGGCGGTCGCGCGAGGTATAGTTATCTGAACTAACTATAACGGTGGAATTTCATTGGTTTTTTACGAGTGAAATATCCACCTAACTATAACATGTGTGAAACCTATGGTTTTTTAAGTGAATTTGCAAGGTTTTTTAAATGCTAATTCCTAACTATAACGTGTGTGAAACCTATGGTTTTTTCAGTGAATCTTTACGGTTCTTTAACCCCTTCAGTGCCCATGACGAGCTGGACTCGTCATGGGCTGCGGTGGCGCTGTGCCCATGACGAGTCCAGCTCGTCATGAACTCCACCCGCTAATGCAAGGCGCGGCACTGGGCGGGGAAAGGGGCGGGCATGCAAGGGGTTAAATGCTAAGTTATGTATGTATTTTTTTTTTGTAATATTTTTATTTTTCATTAAACTACGTATTAAACATTTTTTTTTTTTGTATGGTTTTTCACCGTGCGCGCACCCCCGCGATTTTTAAAAAAAAAATGTAAATGTTTTTTTCTGCCTTTGGGGTCCTTCAGGGACCCCCTGACAATGGCTAGGGGGTAAGGAACTCTCTACCCTGCCCCCTTTTCACGTTCGCCACCTTCCTTTTCCACTCTCTCTCTGAAAACAAACAAAATGGCGGCCGACACTTCCTGATTTCGACCGATTCGAACGTTGACTGACATGTAACAACCAATCAGAATTACGCTCGCGCACGTTAGGGTGTGCGCATGGTCCGCGCACTGTGCGCGCACAGTGCGCGGCTATAGATATGTATGTGCTTTTAACTGCAATTTTCTCAGGAACTACTGAACAGATTGACTCCATATATGCAAAAGGCACATCCCTGACCTGAGGACTACCTCTCTGGCAAATTTCAAGTAATTCTGTTCAGCCGTTCGGGCTGTACCTTCGACTAAAGGTCCTATGGGAAAATGCATGGGAAAAACGCATTTTGGGACCCCCCTTTTTTCTCGGTCCCCGCTTGACGAATCCCCCCGAGACTTTCAGGGTAGGAGCTGAGCGGAGCGCCCCATTAGTTTTGAAAATTTCGCGAAGATTCTTCTACCGGCGCCAAAGTTATTCAAAATAGAATTTTGAGATTTCCTATGGAAACACGGTCCTAACTATAACTATCTACTGGCGACCGCCAGTAGATAATATATAGAGTTTTCATATCGTTATATTTGAAAAACCTTAGAAAATTTGTATATAGATTTTAATGAATCTTTTTAAGAATTGCTTTTATTATATATGTGTATATAAATATTTGCACATCCACATATATGTGCATATGTTTGTTTAAATAACAATGGGTCTCATTATGATGACAGTCGGTCGGACTCCTGGCCGCAATTGCGGCCTTCAGGAGACCGCCAACAAGCATGCGGGCAGTCCGACTGCCGCATTCTGATGCAACTGCCGGGATGGCAGTCAGAAATTTATCAGAACCACAGTGTGGGCATGCTATGGTTATGGATAAGGACCGCAGCACATGCTTCCACCATGCAGCACATCCTGCACGTTTGTGGACCATGTGCCGAGGTGAGTGGGGGCATTACATGCTCCCCGCAGGGTCACTTTTCAGACTCCCGCAATGGACGAGGGCCCTGTTTGAAGCCTCCCATATCCCTTCCCCGATAACATTTTCATGGCAGTGTTCCCACCATTAAAAGGCTGTCAGAAGAGGATATCCAAATCCTGATGGCAGTGTCTGCCTTGGCACCCCCGCCAGTGTTGGGAGCTGGTACGACAGAGACCCCATCGGGATTTATGATCTCGGCAGGCACAGCGGTCCTTGGTCCGACCAAATAGGGGCTGACCGCCAGCATTGTATTGTGGCGGTCGTACTGATGGGCTGTCGGCGATCAGGCCGCCACCGACGGCCTGTCGGTGTGCGGTCTGACCGCCATCGTAATGAGGTCTGATATATTTATATATATGTTTATATATTAATTAAACATATTTAATTTAAAATATATTCATGTTAAATGTTAAAATATTTAATATTTACTGTTTGTAACCATATATATTAAAAAAACAATATTTTTGTACATATTTTTCCGATATTAGTGTACAACAATATGTTTTTTATATATTTGCACTTACCATTTTATATGTATAGAAAATATAGAAAAACAATAGTTTTGTGATCGATATTTTTGACACAATATTACTGTATCACAATATTTTCGGTTTCAATATTGTGTCAGAGAATCGGTTTGTTAGGGCACCCTCAGCAACCCTTCCTGCAGCAGGTCCTGACCCAGCCTTGGTCAAGCAGGCTAGTGGCCTTCAGTGGGTGGCCACCGCTGTTCTCTGCCCTGGGGGTGCAACAGTTGTTGAAGCTCTAGTTGTAACTTGAGCCAGGACTGGAATTGCCACAGTCTATAGAAATGTGGGGACACAAGGCTCTGGACTCAGTTGCCTGTATTAGGATTTGAATCGTTATTGCAGAGGGAAGGTATAGAATGCAGGAGACAGAAACAGATGGGCCTGGCTGCTCCTCTTGATGTTCATCAAGGGCAGGAGATCTCCTCTCACTGAAGGCTTCCAAAGTTGTTTCTTCAGGATGAGGGGTCACATGATTAGAAGAGGTGGTTTGTCTTTTGGCAGGCTGACATACAAATACATTTTCATTGACATGCAGTTACTAATTAATTACATAAATATTCTAAAATGATACCAATACATCAATTTATAGTAGGCACACATATTACCCTTCATTGAGGGCTGAACTGATATGGTAAGGAAAATGCGAACAAAGAAGCCTGGGAGTCCTAGTGGAGCGTTCTGTATTGGGATATCTATTTTTTCACAACGTTTGAAAATCCAGAGTTTGTAATGAGTAACCCACTTGGTTTTTCTGACAAGCTCTCTCTATCGGCAGGCCTTATTTGACACCTACATTTCCCTATAGAAAAACCATTATCTAACATTGCTGTTTTGGGCATTTTGTAGTAAAAATAAAATACAAGTAATTACAAATTCAAGGCCTTAATTAAAGCATTTGTCTTTAAAAATTTGTATGAATTTGATAAATAATTATAACTGAATACTAAACAATCCCATTAAAAAAAATGATCTTGTGTTTTATTTATTCCTGGTGAGAACGAAAATTAAAATAAAAAAAACACATTTCTGTCTTCATGTGGATTAGGTAGCAGGTGTTGAGGTACAATTAGAAAAAAAAGAAAAATGTAGCCAAGTATAATATTCATGTTTTATTTTACGAACATACAGCAATGCTAGTAAAAAATGCTAGTTAGTACTAACTAAGGCAAACTGTTAATACATTAAAAGTTGATTATCATAATCGTAAACTTGTGAGCTGGGCAATAGATTGGAAACATGGAAAAAGGGTGATTCAGTTATTGTTAGATGTCTGAAAATGCTATTATTTTAACAGCTCCAGGCCATTTTTAAAGACTTTTATTGCTGGTTTTAAATTTCTGCACACTGTGGTGCTGCTGTACTGCTCCCAGGGGTATATTCACAAAAACATGTGATAACTACCGCAAGACTAGCTTAACGCAACTCTCAACATCGCAGCCTATCGATGGAAAATTACACTGTGCCTACCAAGTATTCACAACGCGGGGGTAGCATGCAATAGTCACCAGATAACGCATCAAATGGCCCACACAAAAATCAATGCCACGCCGCAAAAAGGCGAAACACAAATGTCAAGAAAGCTGCGATGGGGCCAATCGGGATACAAAAAGCTGCGAAAACCAGCGGAAGGCCAGCAAATCCCATGCGTCTGGCGGAAAAATGCACCATAAAAGCAACAAAAACAACACACCAGAAAGAATCCAAAGTGCGTAGCAATATGGATGCACCCTGACCCAGCGCAGAGGCCAACGCGAACCCGACAAACCCAACAGACCACCAGCAAGGAACAACGGGGTCGGGGAAGGCCAAGGAAAAGAGGGAGAGGAAGACGGGGTGCAGACCGCAGGAAAACAAGACCAACGTCACAGAGGTGAAAGAACACTAACAGCAACTGACTCACAAGCAGACTATCATGAATGCAGACGGAGTGTCGAGGAGGCCAATGGAGGAGGCCAAGAGGCGCTGGCATGATGTGGAAACCTAAACCAGGCCCAAACCTGCTGCCAACAGGAAGGCGTTACAACAAACAAATGATGGACGGAATGCTGACAATGCAGACATTCTCCCCCAGTCAAGAAATCTGGGTTAAATCCATCGTTCTTTTGCCCACTACGCCACCCCAGTTTAGACATGGCCATATGCAAATCAGTCTTGACCCTGTGCCTCATGGGAACAGTCCAGCCCGAACTGCCAAGCCATGTCTTCCCTGGACCGGAATCAAGCATCCTAGGACCGGTTTCTGGCTATCAGCCGTCATCAGCCAGGATAGCTTGACTCCAGTGGCGTAGTGAGCACGGGTCCCACGTCTGGGAATACCCATCCCACTTAGGGCGAAAAGCGTTACAACAAACAAATGATGGACGGAATGCTGACAATGCAGACATTCTCCCCCAGTCAAGAGATCTGGGTTAAATCCATCGTTCTTTTGCCCACTACGCCACCCCAGTTTAGACATGGCCATATGCAAATCAGTCTTGACCCTGTGCCTCATGGGAACAGTCCAGCCCGAACTGCCAAGCCATGTCTTCCCTGGACCGGAATCAAGCATCCTAGGACCGGTTTCTGGCTATCAGCCGTCATCAGCCAGGATAGCTTGACTCCAGTGGCGTAGTGAGCACGGGTCCCACGTCTGGGAATACCCATCCCACTTAGGGCGAAAAGCGTTACAACAAACAAATGATGGACGGAATGCTGACAATGCAGACATTCTCCCCCAGTCAAGAGATCTGGGTTAAATCCATCGTTCTTTTGCCCACTACGCCACCCCAGTTTAGACATGGCCATATGCAAATCAGTCTTGACCCTGTGCCTCATGGGAACAGTCCAGCCCGAACTGCCAAGCCATGTCTTCCCTGGACCGGAATCAAGCATCCTAGGACCAGTTTCTGGCTATCAGCCGTCATCAGCCAGGATAGCTTGACTCCAGTGGCGTAGTGAGCACGGGTCCCACGTCTGGGAATACCCATCCCACTTAGGGCGAAATGCGTTACAACAAACAAATGATGGACGGAATGCTGACAATGCAGACATTCTCCCCCAGTCAAGAGATCTGGGTTAGATCCATCGTTCTTTTGCCCACTACGCCACCCCAGTTTAGACATGGTCATATGCAAATCAGTCTTGACCCTGTGCCTCATGGGAACAGTCCAGCCCGAACTGCCAAGCCATGTCTTCCCTGGACCGGAATCAAGCATCCTATGACCGGTTTCTGGCTATCAGCCGTCATCAGCCAGGATAGCTTGACTCCAGTGGCGTAGTGAGCACGGGTCCCACGTCTGGGAATACCCATCCCACTTAGGGCGAAAAGCGTTACAACAAACAAATGATGGACGGAATGCTGACAATGC
This sequence comes from Triturus cristatus, assembly GCF_964204655.1. Classification (NCBI taxonomy): domain Eukaryota; kingdom Metazoa; phylum Chordata; class Amphibia; order Caudata; family Salamandridae; genus Triturus; species Triturus cristatus. Next base: position 457,309,002 of record NC_140590.1, on the reverse strand, counting down.
AGACATTCTCCCCCAGTCAAGAGATCTGGGTTAAATCCATCGTTCTTTTGCCCACTACGCCACCCCAGTTTAGACATGGCCAAATGCAAATCAGTCTTTACCCTGTGCCTCATGGGAACAGTCCAGCCCGAACTGCCAAGCCATGTCTTCCCTGGACCGGAATCAAGCATCCTAGGACCGGTTTCTGGCTATCAGCCGTCATCAGCCAGGATAGCTTGACTCCAGTGGCATAGTGAGCACGGGTCCCACGTCTGGGAATACCCATCCCACTTAGGGCGAAAAGCGTTACATCAAACAAATGATGGACGGAATGCTGACAATGCAGACATTCTCCCCCAGTCAAGAGATCTGGGTTAAATCCATCGTTCTTTTGCCCACTACGCCACCCCAGTTTAGACATGGCCATATGCAAATCAGTCTTGACCCTGTGATCATGGGAACAGTCCAGCCCGAACTGCCAAGCCATGTCTTCCCTGGACCGGAATCAAGCATCCTAGGACCGGTTTCTGGCTATCAGCCGTCATCAGCCAGGATAGCTTGACTCCAGTGGCGTAGTGAGCACGGGTCCCACGTCTGGGAATACCCATCCCACTTAGGGCGAAAAGCGTTACAACAAACAAATGATGGACGGAATGCTGACAATGCAGACATTCTCCCCCAGTCAAGAGATCTGGGTTAAATCCATCGTTCTTTTGCCCACTACGCCACCCCAGTTTAGACATGGCCATATGCAAATCAGTCTTGACCCTGTGCCTCATGGGAACAGTCCAGCCCGAACTGCCAAGCCATGTCTTCCCTGGACCGGAATCAAGCATCCTAGGACCGGTTTCTGGCTATCAGCCGTCATCAGCCAGGATAGCTTGACTCCAGTGGCGTAGTGAGCACGGGTCCCACGTCTGGGAATACCCATCCCACTTAGGGCGAAAAGCGTTACAACAAACAAATGATGGACGGAATGCTGACAATGCAGACATTCTCCCCCAGTCAAGAGATCTGGGTTAAATCCATTGTTCTTTTGCCCACTACGCCACCCCAGTTTAGACATGGTCATATGCAAATCAGTCTTGACCCTGTGCCTCATGGGAACAGTCCAGCCCGAACTGCTAAGCCATGTCTTCCCTGGACCGGAATCAAGCATCCTAGGACCGGTTTCTGGCTATCAGCCGTCATCAGCCAGGATAGCTTGACTCCAGTGGCGTAGTGAGTACGGGTCCCACGTCTGGGAATACCCATCCCACTTAGGGCGAAAAGCGTTACAACAAACAAATGATAGACGGAATGCTGACAATGCAGACATTCTCCCCCAGTCAAGAGATCTGGGTTAAATCCATCGTTCTTTTGCCCACTACGCCACCCCAGTTTAGACATGGCCATATGCAAATCAGTCTTGACCCTGTGCCTCATGGGAACAGTCCAGCCCGAACTGCCAAGCCATGTCTTCCCTGGACCGGAATCATGCATCCTAGGACCGGTTTCTGGCTATCAGCTGTCATCAGCCAGGATAGCTTGACTCCAGTGGCATAGTGAGCACGGGTCCCACGTCTGGGAATACCCATCCCACTTAGGGCGAAAAGCGTTACAACAAACAAATGATGGACGGAATGCTGACAATGCAGACATTCTCCCCCAGTCAAGAGATCTGGGTTAAATCCATCGTTCTTTTGCCCACTACGCCACCCCAGTTTAGACATGGCCATATGCAAATCAGTCTTGACCCTGTGCCTCATGGGAACAGTCCAGCCCGAACTGCCAAGCCATGTCTTCCCTGGACCGGAATCAAGCATCCTAGGACCGGTTCCTGGCTATCAGCCGTCATCAGCCAGGATAGCTTGACTCCAGTGGCGTAGTGAGCACGGGTCCCACGTCTGGGAATACCCATCCCACTTAGGGCGAAAAGCGTTACAACAAACAAATGATGGACGGAATGCTGACAATGCAGACATTCTCCCCCAGTCAAGAGATCTGGGTTAAATCCATCGTTCTTTTGCCCACTACGCCACCCCAGTTTAGACATGGCCATAAGCAAATCAGTCTTGACCCTGTGCCTCATGGGAACAGTCCAGCCCGAACTGCCAAGCCATGTCTTCCCTGGACCGGAATCAAGCATCCTAGGACCGGTTTCTGGCTATCAGCCGTCATCAGCCAGGATAGCTTGACTCCAGTGGCGTAGTGAGCACGGGTCCCACGTCTGGGAATACCCATCCCACTTAGGGCGAAAAGCGTTACAACAAACAAATGATGGACGGAATGCTGACAATGCAGACATTCTCCCATTTTGCATTTGCCAACAGGAAGGCAGCAACGGCGACAGGAGGTGGGAGTCCTGCACCACAGGAGGAGCTGGAGGAAATGGAGGCCAGTCATCAGTGTGGAGACGGTGCAAGGAGTTGGTAGTTCGGACACAGCTTGATAGGACCTGACACAACAACAACAGGGTGAGGATCTAAAAGGGACTGGAGGGATGGGGGGAGATGGGCACAATAGCACACATGCGCAACGATATGTAGCACACTGCACAACCACAAATACCCAGGGACCTGTCCTTCATCCCCGTGGCACACTGCAGCACACACACATAGCAATCACAGCACATCCCATGACAATGTGGCACAAAGTGCAACACCGACACTGCAGAACAGGGGACACGACAGGGTCCGCCCATGCGCAGAAACAGGCCAATCACATTGGACAGAGCAGGGAACTGTGTGATGCATATGTACGGGTACAACCTCACAACAGTCATGTAGTTCAAATGTCCACTGTCCAGACTTAAATTGCCAGCACCGCCCAGTCATTATATACATTGTCACACAGTCTGCATGTCCATAAGAACAATACGCTAACATAAATGTCAACACAATGTCAACATGCATCTCCCCTTCACATTTCAGTGGGACAAACAACACCTCCAGCAGGTCACACCAGACAACCCACCAGTGATGCCAAAACGACCACCACGTCTTCGACACCGAAGCCCTACAACAGCCCATAGACATCCCACGCAACCCACCACCAAGACCAGGGCAGGAAAGCCACTTGGAGGAGAACCAGCCCCTGCAACAGACCACACAGCATGAAGCAACAGCAAGCATGGCTGGCACACAACCATTCACCGACCCACAAATGGCACACCAATGCCAGGTGTCAGAATGGCAAAAGGAGGTGGCCCAACAGGTGCGGGTGTGGAAGGCGTAACAGAACACATACGTGGGTGTCGATTACCCTTCAGGGACCACCTACACCCCACAAAAGAGACCCACACTGCCATAGAGACACATGCAGATGCACATTCCCAGTACAGAGCCACACCCAGGGGTAATCACATATCAGCCACACACCCAAGTTGGCTCTGCGTACGACGACACAGTCCACTTCCCTTACGAATTGAGTGGGTGACGACAAAGCTACATGTCCAAGCTCTAACCTGCTGCCTGCGGTGACATGTCTGTGTCCGCTGTACACAGCACAATGTAATGTCGTAGGGCCCAGGGCCCTCATGCATACAACAAGACCACAGGGAAACACACAGATATTATGTCGAACTGGCTACGGGCACGTGCGCCCGGCCCCTTTATTGGCAGGGCCACACATACAGTGATGCCTGTGCGGGATGTGTGTGGGGTGGGTGCAAGCCAGCCCTCAGGGAGTTGTTGGTGCTGGCAACAAATACAACAGTTAACACAATAAATACGGAAACAGACAACACCAGCATTACAGGGACAACTGCGGAGCATCATGGAGGTAGCCTGAGCAAGTCCAGGTGGCACACAATGAGCAAGCAGAAGTGTCCGTGAGTTGCAGTGCGCTGAGTCTGGGGCACCAGAGCTGAGCGAGTTCATGTGAAGATAATGTCTAGGATTCTGTCCCTACGGGACCTACATGATGCAGCTGCAGTGGGGGGTGTCGCACCTGCATCATCTTCCTCGTCGTCGTCCCAGGTCTCCCAGAACTCCTGAGGTGACATTGCTGCATGAACCCACCACAGTACATAACCAAGACAGTAATGGACGATAATAAGTGGTTCACTGAGTCAGTGGCACCTGGAGTACTGAGCAGGGGATCAGGCAGAAGATGGAATCCATGACATGTGGAGGCAAATCCGTCAGTCTGCCAGTACAACCATTTCGACACAGGCATTTTGCGGTTGGAGTCGGTCCTGGTGGTGGTGGCATGTGCCTCCTGCGGTGATGCGACGTCCAGGCCGGTCAGAAATCAATTTGATGTGTGAGCCCTGGTGGGCCGCCGTTCAGGTTGGAGGCTGCAGACAGCGCAGGGCCACAGACACATGGCGTTGATGACCCCAAGGCCATCACTTCAGAGGCCATCCAATATCTCAGAAGAAGGGGTCCCGGACATGCCCAGTACAGAGTTAGTGGCCCCGGATGCACTGCCACCGGCACAGGCACCCAGCCACAGGGTGGTGACTTGCGGTGCAGTCAGATGGGCCATGCGACCTGAGCGGGTCCTCATCAATGTCTGAGGTGTATGTTGCGGAGGGTTGCGTGGGACAGTGGAAGGTGTCCTCCAGGGTATGATGCAGAGGGTGGAAGCTGTCCGGAAGCACAGATGGAGGGGTGATACACCACGGCCTCGTTTTCGCCGCAAAGTCAGTATCACCGCCATGATGGCGACGACAACCCCAAGTCCATGGACTCAGTCGCCACCAAAGTCCAACCAGAAAGTGTCCATGGGTATCAGGGAATAGACATAGTGGCACCGGGGCTGAAAGGGGATGCAGGCTGCGATGAGGTCTGTACAATGACATTTAGTCAGCCATAAATAAATCAAGGCTCAATTCGAAATTGTGTGTGACCTATTCGACCGCAGCGTAGGCCGGGAGCAGCGGTCAGCAAGGGCCCACAGCCACGTGTCATTGGGATGCTATGCACATGGTTGCCGCCACCTGACCGAAGGGAGTACAGTGAAGTAGAATCTTCCTTATTGTGCATACACGGACAATGTATGATCAAGATTCAGTTCCAAATGTGTGACCTACTTGACCGTGGTGTAGGCCGGAAGCGGCAGTAGAGTACGTCAACGAGAAAGGACTAAAGTGGGCCTGTGTCGTGGAGGCCGTGATGGTCTGAAGAGGCTGCCAAAGTCACGGGCCTTGGGCTTGAAGCTTGCGCAGGCACGTGGTGGGCCCTCCTTGACACACGCCGGTGTCGAGAGTTGTTCAGTGTGGTCTGGCTGCGCAGGGGTGGGCCTGAAGGGTTCATGGTCCTGCGGGCCGGGGTACGGCAGGCGCACAGGATCGCAGGCAACTCCGCTCACAAGGATGACGTCGGCCTCGTGGCATGGTGATAGGCACCGCCCTTGGCAGAGACATCGGGCTTTCCCGAAGAGGACCACACCCAGGGCTACGTGCTTTTTACTTACACCCCTACGCTGGCCTGGCATACGCCGGGCCATCCCCCTCTGCTCACGCTTACTGGAGGAACATAACAGGCAACATTTCCACGAACTCCCCCACTGGCTGAGGCAACATGGTTGCGTCCACTGTCCACTAAACTCCATACACCAGAGGTGTATGTCGCCATGGATATGGGTGTGTTCTGCATACTGCGGTCTGTCCAGCACATCTCTGCCACTCTTGGCATTGTGTACTTTCCCAATCATGGTTCTCCTGCATCCTTCACACATGCCTGGTGGCCACCTCTCCCCACATTTGGCTGTTGTGTAGCTAGGGTGCCATGCCATTGATGGCTCATGTTCACGGCTTGCCCAGGTTACCATTGTGAGTTGTTCTGTTGTGTGTGTTGGGTGAGCATGTCATTTTGCATGTTGGTTGCGATTTTGTGAGGTGTGCATTGCCAGAGTTGTGAGTTGCATGGTTGCGGAGTTGAGGTGAGTGGGGTGTTCATTTGTAACTTGCCAAGGGGCTGTGCATTTCCCTTGGTGCCATCCTGGGAACGCTGGTTGCTGATGGCCTGTCAGAGGATGGAGGAATCATGCACAATGGCTGGGTATTTGGAGGCAACATTGGTGGAGGTTCCACGGTGTTCGGATGTTGCCTGCACATTGATGTGAGACGTGTACTTTCTGTTGCGGTGATTGTGTGCTGTGTCACCAGGGGGCACAGGTAGGACATATGTGCTGTGGATTGACCCTAACACATGCGTGCATCTGGCTATAGCGTATGGTCCTTGCTTGGTCTCCAGCAGATCCTGAGCATTGTGTTGGACATATAGGGACTAGGATACCAGGCTGATGGTGATGTCCAGGACAGGTGTGAGGGACTTGGATGTGGCTGGCTGTGAGACTCCTCTGATCTGGTGGGTGTTGGTTGGGGGTATCAGGGGCAACAGGTGCAGCACAGCCAGCAGCTTTATGTGGGATCGGATGTTGGTTGTCCGCTGTGTTGGTGCAGTCGGCCTGTTGGGCGATGATGGTCAGGATGCGTACAATGGTTGTCCTTTTGAGCCTGTAGTGGGCAATGACATTGTCAGGTGTTGGGTCTGTGAGGCTGGTGCATTTCCTGGGGGTCCGCTGTCTTTGTCTGCGCTGCCTCTGTGGTGGTCCAGGGGAGGGGTTCCGGGTGGGGGTTGGGGTCCCCGGGTCGTGGCGGTGGGTGTTGTGGCCCTCTTGGGTGTCCGGGCCGTATGACCGGTGGCTCCATGGCATCTGTTGCCCTTCCGATGTGGCTGTGGGTTGGGCTCCCTTTTGTGGTGCAGGCTGTCATCCGACTCTGCACCAGGTCTGAGCAGGTGTTAGTTTCCGGGTGCTAACGTGTCTTATCGCCTGTTTTGTGTTCTTATCGGCTACTCTGCATCTCATTAGCGATAGTTGTGGGGGTCATCTGTGGTGATGTTTTTTGAAGCTGCTATCGCGCGTATACTGGGGCTGTGGGTTGTTAACACCAGCTTGTGATTGGGGCGATAAGTTTATCGCAACTTTGGCTGTGATAAAGTGCCGTTAACTCGGCGATAGATCCTTGTGAATATGCCCCCCAGTGTATGTGCTCTGATCTCTAAATTATATTAAACTGGTTAATCCCAGATTTACATATTTTACATTTATGTCAGGCCATTGTCTAAATACACCGATGGAAAGGTACATTTTACATATGGACTAAAGCAAAGCAGTGCTATCCACTAGTCTGCCAAGCCAAAAATGCCTTTATAAATTAACAAGTCACTGTATCGGATTTCTAGCCCACAGGCCGTGTGCATGTTATTTAAAAATAGAAAATGTGGAAATGTAAAGGTAGAATGTCCATACTGTAACCAGCCTCCAAAAGCGGTTCAAGTGAGGAAGGCCCTGGCTGCCCCATTCAAAAATACATAGAGGAATTATTAATTATTATGCTATATTTGTTTAGCTCAAGTTATAAACATAAATCAAAATGTAATGATAACATTTAGAAATATCTATAGTGAAGTAGGATTTGGAATAAATATTAAAGTTGAAAAAATAAAAATAAATTTGTTTTCCTGCCTGAAGCTTGTATAGGGTAATTTGCATCAGCTCGCCAGCAGCTGCTCTGCCTGCCATTGACCCTGATGAGGTGTGCAAATTGCTTCCATAGCACAGACAATGGTTTGATTGTGGGAAGTTTATTTTATTCCTCTCTGGCAGGAAGATCAATTAGAACTCTATATCAGGCCCTTTGTTTGTCTTATGGTATAATAAGCTTCTTTGTGCAGAAACTTGATGGTAGTAGATGAGTGCTGGGCATAATTCCTCACCACTATTTTCTGAATTGAATCTGGGGGGATTCACTTTCTCAAGGGCAGTGCTATCATTTTATGGGCTGCACTTTCTACTCTGTTTCCCCCCATTATTCTGGCATCATTTATAGTCATTTCTAGAAGTAATGCACAGCAGGCACTCATAGGCCCCTGTGTTTCTAAAACTTTTGCATCATATTTGTCTAAGCATCTAGAACATGCAGTTGCCTCCGGTTGTTTCACTGCCATTTCTGTCAGTTTGTTTCTTTACTTTATAGACTCCTACGTGACATTGACAGCCTGCAACACTTGTGACCCTGTTTTTTATGGTAAAATTACCAGCTCCATGCCCTCGCCCAATATTGTGTTTCTCCTATCACCTCTCTCTTCACTGCTTCATATTTTGCCTATTTCTTCCTATTGCCATCAACGACTTTCAACTCCAGTCCCGCAGACCCAGCGGCACACTCCCTGCGCACCTCCTTGTCCCCAAGCCCCTGCTGCTCCACTGTAGGGGCTGCTCTTCCTGCTACTTGTTCCAGCCTGATCTGAGGCTGATGACCCCCTGTCATGCATTCGCTAATTTGCTTATACCTTATACGTAATTATTCATGTGAAATGGCTGCTGCATGCATTTATATTATTGTACAAAAATGTGCATTATGCTCAGTGCATTTATCATGTGTTTTGATAGTATGCTGCTAGTTCATATATTCATGTATACATTTGAATAAATGCTTCTTAGGAGAAATCAGAAAGCTATAGCTTTTCATAGGAGTGTGCAAGGGAATTCTCACATTATTATCTCACCTTGCCTATCTTGTGATCATGAGGGATAATTTCCACGATATAAGGGTTCAGATTGAAATAAAATAGCTGTCCACAGCCCTCTCAGTTTGAGGGATGAGTACTTTAGTGGAATTCCAGCTAGCAGAGCAGTGTGGCTCTGAGTCAAGCCATCCAAGGCAATTGAAGCTGTTGGTCTCACAAATTATTTTCCAGCGGAGACGTAACTGAGCCTTATTTTGGAGCCAGCGATGCAAATTGCACAAACGAAGGACCGCTGCGAATGTGTGTTTATTCTATTGAACTGACGCTTTATTATGGACTTATTTTTGATGGTAGAAAAATTGGCCCAATCAGAATATAAAAAATGCACCTTATATAACATGTTGCCAATTCTAATGCAAATTATATGTTTTGCTGACGTTGCCGTTATGATCTTACTTATTTTTGCAATCTGTTAATTTATTCTGCACTAAAACGGACTTACAATATAGTCCTAAAAGGGGACAGTGTGGAATTCTTGTATTTCTGCACATGTGGCAAAAGGATTCCAGAACTCCCAACAACAATAAATAAATGAATACGTGAAACAGTTTCTGGAAATGTTAACGTGCCCGACACCATGGGTCATGACTTGTCTGTTCCTTCATCCCGAATTGGTAAATTGGCCAATACCTGAGCTTGTCAAAGAACCACGAGTCATCTACTGGGTTCTGTCTACCTAACATGTGTAAAAAAAAGAGTAGCAGTGGCACCAGGGCTGTCAGCAGAACCTGTTTCCTGTAACAAAAGATAGATCTGTGGCTTAAGGAAATGTGACACACTCAAATTTGTAGCTTTAAAACGCAGATTACCTACCCTCAGCATTGGCCAAGAAGAACTGGGAGTTTGAAAGGTGGGAAGACATCAAGGCAGCACTCCATAACAGGGACATGAAGAAGTTTTGCTCTTTAGTGAGCGCAGACAGTAGTCAGACAGAACTCAGAGATTGAGCCAAATATCGCTGCAGCAGCATGGAAACGGCATTTCCAAGCTCTCTATACAACCGAGGAACCCACAGAGCCCAAAGATGTAACGGTCTTAGCAACTCCAGGGAATCCTAATGAAGACAACCAATGGATCACTCTAAAAGAAGTCACAAATGCAATCAGGAAGCTCCCCCTAGGAAAGGCCCCCGGTCTAGATAAGATCCCTGGGGACTTATTCAGGGAAGAACCAAACATCTGGGGACCCTATCTCTGGGCAATATTCAACGCTATCCTGCTAGGTATGAAGATCCCGGATACGTGGCTAGGGGCTGAAATCTTCCCAGTGTTCAAGAAATGTTCACCCCTCTTGCCCTCTAACTACAGGCCGATTAGCCTCATAGAACTCACCCAGAAACTGTTAGCTAGGATCCTCCTTGAGCGTCTCCATTTCTGGATGGAAGAGCATGAAGTCCTGAGTGCGTATCAGGCTGGGTTTAGGAAGAAAACCTCCACCATTGATCAGCTCTTCAGGCTGTAACTCTTATACTGGTAGACGGTGTCAATAGAGGGTGGCAGTCTCTATTTGATATTCGTTGACCTCAAATCGGCCTTTGATCTGGTACCCCAAGCTAAATTGTGGGAGGTTCTTGAGCAGCTGGGTATTCTGTCCTACCTGTTGTCACTGTTCATGCGATTACATACAGGTAACTTGGCCCAAGTTAGGTATGGGAAATCTGGAGAACTGAGCCCCCGCTTCCCAGTAAATAGAGGAGTGAGACAGGGGTGTGTGCTGACCCCCACTCTGTTTTGTCTTTTTATCAACGCCCTGGTGGCCCAATTAAATGAGGTAGCGGACAATGATGCCCCGAAGCTGGTGCAATATAGGGTGCCAGCTATGATGTTCGCGGATGACACTTTGCTGTTGCCCAAGTCTCCCATGGGCATCCAAAATATCCTAGACAGTTTCTCTCTCTTTTGTTAAAATCGAGGGCTAGAGATTAACACTACTAAGACCAAATATATGGTTTTCAATCCAGCCAAAACATCTCGCCCAAACCCCTCCCTAAATGGCACCCTCTTAGATAGAGTGACTGTCTTAGATTACCTTGGCGTTACGTTGTCCGAAACATTTGAATGGGGCCCACAACTAGCTAAGGCAGGCTTGAGGCTAGCGCAGTTGGCGGGGGGAATCACTAAATCTTATAGGAACCTTATACAAACCCCCAGGCCCTGTTGTCGAAATTTATAAAGTGCAAGTAAGGAGTGCTGCAATGTATAGGGCAGAACTATGGGGCCACCGCCCCTCTGGCTGACTTGCCAAAATTGAAAATCAATTTATGAGAAAGCTCTTGGGCTTACCGCCTAGCACTCCCCTCATCCCTCTGCGCCTGGATTTAGGAGTCAAACCAATAGCAGAAGAGATTGGTCTAAGACTACTGACCTTCTGGCCCAGACTGTGGGCAACTCCTGAACTAACATCCTACCGAATTGAACTCAAGGGGGTCTTGGGATTACTGGGGGTAGGAAAAAAGCCTTGGTTTAAGCACATCAGATAAACCTGTGCCAGAATAGGTATACCCAACCTGTGGACTAATCCAGAGGAAGTGTCCCCAACAATATTTCGACTACAGCTTGTCAGGGCTTATAGGTTGTCAGGGCTTATAGGACACATAAACTAGTCGAACACCAAATTCGGGCATTTAGCGACTGAATTTTTTAACATAAAAACCGAGTACCTCTTTGAGTCTTTTTTGGATGACATACAGCCTCCCATGGCAAGGAAGCTGTATGTACAGTTCAGAACAGGGACCCTCCCGGTCAATGCTTTCATGAATAAATGGTCAAAAGATCCCTTTGTTAGTTGTCCTGCCTGCAAAAGCCCTGATGAGACTGATATTCATGTTCTTTGTTTCTGCCCTAGTTATAAATCTGCCTAGTTATAAATCATACCATTATGCAGAAATATGGGATGCACACAGTGTTTGGAGGTGTATAGAATGTTAAGATCTGATATGCACCCCCACTATAGTCTTTGCCGTATCCCGATTTCTTAATTCTGTGTGGCACAGGCGAAGGGCCTTTTTTTAACACATTTCAGCAACTCTAAAAAAAAAAAAAAACTGTAACAGTTTTTATACGGTTTTAATCATTCTTGTTATTAAATGGTATAAAGACACTGGACATACTAAAATGTTCTTTTTGGATGCATTATAGCCTTATAGCCCGCCGTAGCGGGCTATACCGGCTATTAAAGGCCCGCTGCAGCGTTAAAGGCCCGAGCCGAAGGCGAGGGATTTTAACAAAGCAGAGGGACTTTAAAAGCCGGTATAGCCCTGCTACGAAGGGCTATAAGGCTATTAGAACATTCTGCCACTAGAGGGCAAATTGTTCTAACAAATAAAACAAAGCCTTCAGGGAGCGCGAGGGGATTGAAATCCCCTCAGGCTCCCTGAAGCCTTTGTTCACAGCCAGAGCTGTGAACAAAGAAACATTGGAATGTTGGAGCTCCGGGCTTATACCAGCCATTATAAGCCCGGAGCACTCCATTGTTTTCAATGGAGCTGCCAACATTCCAATGTTCTAATATGGAATATACAATCAATGAATTGTCAAAATCTGTTTTTCAATGCTATACTTGTATATGAATTTCTACTTTTCATGGCCTTTTATGACCGAAATAAATTTTGTTGAAATGGAAATGGTAAAAAAAAAGTAGCAGTGGCACCAGGGCTGTCAGCAGACTCTACCTGCTTCCTGTAACAAAAGATAGATCTGTGGCATAAGGAAATGTGATACACTCAAATTTGTAGCTTTAAAATGCAGATTAACTACCCTCAGCATTGGTGAGCTATGAAAGTATATGTGGTTTGTTGAGTTTGATGCATGCATCATTGAAGCATTCCATATAAATGACATTTGATCACGAAGGCTTTTCAAAGTAGGTTTAATCTCATAAGAAGATCCCATCCCTCAAGAGGCAAGCCAGAGTTTCAACTGCAGTACAACTCAAGTAATAACAAGTTCTACATGACATATACAAGATTCCATTATGACATAGATTCCAATACTCTTCTCTCAATTAAAGAGACACTTCACACGTCTCAGTGGGGCAGTGCTCGGTCGCACTTTGAATGGTTGAGCGACCTGTAGAGCAAAAGATGAACAAAACAAAGTAGGATTTAACAGTGGTGATAAATATCACCGAAGGCACCAACAATCTGCAATAGACTACCGAGAGATCATGGTGGCAGGGTTGGAGGGCGAGCTAGAGAGATGGTCAGTGGATTAAGAATTAAGACGAATGATTCTCCCTTAAAAAGGAGTCACAGTAAATGGCAGTGTTCAACTGATTCACTTCCAATACGCTAATCAATCTTCAGTTCATAAAGAGGTTAGCTTGGGAAAGTGACTGCCCTAATGACCTAATTATAGATCTTTAGAAATAATGCCTTGAATTAACTTGCTTCCTGGATGTGTGCTCATCGCTCAATAAACAGTCCAATTAGACAGTAAAGGACTTAGCTTAGTTTCTTGCTCAACCTTTGGGTTGGGTTAATCAGCTGTTAGTATTGAACATGTAATCTGCTAAAACGGCCTGCTTTGCCATATCTCCAAAACTCATTAATTATTCGATGGCTGAAGGCATTTTGAGAAAGTCCAGAACTGGTGGGCCACATAGGACCAGAGACGTTTTAGGGAATGGGCAGAGTAGGCTATTGCCCAGTGCCCCCACACCTCCCAAGGGCCCCCCTGGATAAAGAACTTTCCATCAAGCTCACCTCTGTTTATTTTTGTATCCCAACCCTCAATATATAATTCAATATTTTTAGGCTACATATTGGCTAAATTAGCTGTAAACTGGTGATAAAATTCAATTGTGCCAAACAGGGTCGCCCAAAATATGTCTTGCCCGGAGCCCCAAACATCCTTATGATAACACTGTATAGGACAGTTTTTAGATTCTGATAGCAGATTTAATACTTCCGTAATAGGAGAGAGTAGTCATTAAGATTACAAGCATTTCTAAATACAATTTGTTGGATAAACCATGATTAAGTGATTCAGTGAATAGCTAAACATTTCTAATAAAACACGCAGAAAGAGGAAACTTAAGACCACCTGGAAGGTTAGGAGTAGGAAGAGGATGGTGGGTATTCTCTGTTATTTTTTCACAAGCAATGCACAAAATTGTATGGGAAACTAATAAGTAAATTAAAGTGTGTCGTTGTGCGACTTAACACGTGTATGTATATGGACATGTGACTGACAAATAAAACAAGTGTTGGCAAACCCAGGAGGCCTGGATATTTTGTTAATGAAACAGCTGTTCCTTGACAGGTTGTACTGATTGCTGAATGGGTGAATGTAAGAGGGATTCCAAAACTGAACAGATGCTCGAATCAATTGTTTATTGAATGGGTGAGTGAGAGACTGATTTTATTGATAATTACTAGGTGAGTGGGTGCATAAATAGAGGAATCAGCCAGTGAGAGCAAGGGGGGATGGATACAGACAGCTGCACTACCATTTGGTAATCCATACTTTTCGTATGTCTCAGGAATAAGGAGTGAAGTTTCAGATTTGTGCCTTCATTTATTGATCTTAAGTACACCTTCAGCTGCTGCCTATTGAATAGTAATCATTAGTGAATTAATAACTTTAACCTGTCAGTTACTAATCTAAATTGGAGAACTTCTGCAGCAGGAGGTGGAGTGAGAAAGATTCCCGTCATGCATCAGTCCACACCAAAATCACCTCCATGTCTAATGAAGGGGTCACTCACAACGACAACTACTTTGAAGAACAGAAGAAAGACTCACAACTCACTGAGGTTGTAAAGTTACATTATGCATTCAAAACAAACATAACATACTAACAAAATAATTATGGTGCAGATAGAGTCTGTCCAGGTAGGATACCCTTACCTGCTTTCACCAGTGGTTACGGATGATATAGCTACAACAGCCAATTGATTGCGAGCACTGTGCACCGACCTCAGTGGCAGCTCTGAAAGCAGTTTGCAATAATGACTCCCCCAGCAGCACTGTAGCACTGTAGCCAGCGGTTGCCGGCTCAGGTAAGCTCAGTGGGGCGGGGCAGTACGCGGCAGGGGTGGAAGCCGACAGATGACAGAATAGGTATTATTTATTTATTTAATAATACCTATTCCATCATCTGTCAACTTCCCCCTTCCCACCCGCCCCGCCCCCGCCACGCCCCACCGCGTTTACCTGTGCTGGCTCCCGCTGACTGTAGCATGGCTGTGCACCCTGAAGAAAAGTTTTGCCTCTCAAGAGTGGTAACAATATTGCATAAATATATAATAATATTTATCATATTTGTGTTTGTTTAAAATGACAGTTAATTGAAATTGATCAGAAACTAGGCTGGGGTTTCACACTGCTGATAGTTTACCAGAGACAGCAGCCATGGCAGTACAGTTCTCTAAATTACTGTGGAGAGGGTTACTCTGCACTTTCATGGAGGTCTCACAGTGATAGAAATGGGTGTCTCTAGTTGGCAGAGGTAGGTACCTTTGTCCAAATAGGGACCCTTGCTTCTAGTCAGGGTAAGGGGGATGCCCACTTTAGATAACACCTGCTCACCCCCTGTGTAGCTTGGCACAAGGAGACAGACTTATCCCAAAGGCAATGTGTAGAGTATTTGTACTCAAAAAGTACAGTAATACAGTGATAACACCACAAATGGACACCACACCAGTTTAGAAAAATAAAGTATCTTTATCTAAACTCAACAAGACCAAAATGACAAAAATCCAACACACGTGTACTAAGAATATAACTTTAAAAAGGTTTCACACAACTTGGTCCATAGAAAACTATGGATGCATGATTTCTGACAAAGTACCTGTAGATGCTTCTAAATTCACAGGGCCAAACAGCCGCAGAGATGGGAAGCATAGAGAAACAAAGAGATGTGTCAGTTCCTGAGACCATGGGAAGGCGATGCAAAAGTCCTGCTGCATGCAGGAGAAGAGATGCGTCGAATCCAGTCTGTAGGGGAAGGTGTTGCGTCCTCTCCAAAACGCTTCTGGCCCGTGGGTGATGCTTCTGGAAAACATGCCGCACAGGTACAATGCGCGGAAATCCAGTATGCATCGGCGATCGATGTGGCAACGTTGAGCAGTGCTGCATCGGTTTCCTCAGCCGCAATTCCTCCATGCGTCGGTTCTTGCAAGTTTCCACAGGGGCTGTGTCGGTTTTGGCAGTGGTGCGGTAATGCATGGGGATTCTTCTCGTAAAGCGGTGCATCGCTCTTCTTGCGGAAAAACAGCTGCAAAAAGAGTGATGCGTTGATTTCTTCAGTACTTTGGGCTTCTTCCAGCTCCAGCAGCAAGCACAACCTCAAGAGGCCCAGAACTGAAGCAGGCACCACCTGGCAGGTCAGAACTGTCAGAAGCAATGTTCAGGGGAGCTGGGGGGTGACGTCTTTGTGTCCCTGAGACTTCAGAACAGGAGCCCAGCACACACAGGCCATTGGAGATTCTTCTTCAAGCAGGTTCAAAGTTCCAGTCTTTGTCCTTTCCTTGGCAGAAACAGCAACTGCAGGCCGACCCCACACAGGACACGACAACGGGGCAGTACTCCTCCTCAAAGTTCTTCAGCTCTTCTCCTTGGCAAAGGTTCCACTTGAGTCCAGGAGTAATATAAAGTTCCGGGGTTTTAGGTCTAATACTTATACCGCAAAATGTCTTTGTTATCTTTGTGTAAGGTTCTCTGAGCCCAGTCCAAACCCGTTCTTTCCTCACTGGTGCAGTATGACCACAGGGGGTAGAGACAGCATTGTGCAAGGGACATAGGCCCTATTCAGGTGCAAGGGAATCTCCTCTAACTACTTGAAATTCAACCAAAGTCTATTCAGCTTAGCTCTGCATCTTCCAGGGCGTGCCCCCCCCCCCAGTGGCTGTCTACAGTGAATGCACATCCCCAGCCCCTTGTGCCCACTTTGAAGTAGGAGAAGATTCCGGTGGAATCCAAATCCACAGAGGTCTTTGGAGTTTCCTTCCTCAGTGCCCTGGGCCCAGCTTGTCAAACCTTTTGTGAGTATGCTCAGGCAGAGCCTTTGTGATGTGCAATTGTGGTAAGGGACAGCTCCTCCCTCTCAAGTAAAAGCACCTATGCTTCTTTGTCCCACTGCCCGGGAGCAATATACAGAGACCAACTGCCAGCTACACCTAGTCATGTGACCCAGGAAACAGGCTGGAGGCACCAAATGGTTAAGACGAAAAAATGGCAAAGTTCTAAAAGTATTTCCAAACTGGGGCGCCATGATGCCCCAGTACCGGACGCACAGCTAGGTTTGATGCATCACAAAACAATGCCACAAATGTAATTCTTTTCTTCAATGTTTTATTTTCTTCTCCAATTTTTCACAGTTTCTTTTTAACCAATGTTTATCCAGTTGTCACATGAGAGACGCTTATGCTTTTCGCTATGTCCTTAATGCCACAAAAATGCCAATCCAGGCCTTATCTTGGGGCATGGAGCGTACATAAGTATTGCTCCACTGTTGATTCCAATAACCCAATGCATTTCGGGCCTTTGTTGGCCCTTCGTCAGGGGTGTTCTACAAATTAAAACATTGATGTTAGACTGTGTGTTTCCACAATTTAAACATAATACCTTTTGCACTTCATATTAAGCATCCATACCTTGGATTCCAGCTCATCCCTTAATCAACGTCCTCCCGCTAAATGTGTAGTTCCATCGCTACCGCTCCTTCCCAACTGCCTAAACCGCCCCCATCTTTCCCACTATCGCCTTTACAATCTTAACAGACCCGTACCTATGGCTTTACACAACAAGTGTCTAAAACCACCTAACAATCTAACTGTTACCCCACTTTATGAGATATTCCGTACTGGCGCATACCTTCAACAAGTGATCTGATAAACGTCCTTCCACCATGTTCACAGCTTAATAGAAGTGCAAAAGGTATTATGTTTAAATTGTGGAAACTCACAGTCTAACATCAATGTTTCAATTTGTAGAACACCCCTGACGAAGGGCCAACAAAGGCCTGAAATGCATTGGGTTATTGGAACCAACAGTGGAGGAATACTTATGTACGCTCCATGCCCCAAGATAAGGCCTGGATTGGCATTTTTGTGGCATTAAGGACATAGCGAAAAGCATAAGCGTCTCTCATGTGACAACTGGATAAACATTGGTTAAAAAGAAACTGTGAAAAATTGGAAAAGAAAATAAAACATTGAAGAAAAGAAGTACATTTGTGGCATTGTATTGTGATGCATCAAACCTAGCTGTGCGTCCGGTACTGGGGAATCATGGCGCCCCAGTTTGGAAATGCTGTATTAACACGTGGTATAGGGCAGACCACGATCCGGGTTTGCACGCTAATTGAATGGAATAAAAGCAAAAGTAATGAGCAAAAATTGAAGAAACAGGTGTGCACTCTGTCGCCCCCCTTTTCTTGAAAGTTCTAAAAGTGCCATTTTCAGAACCGTGACTTAAAATCCGACTTTACCATTACAGAGAGTTTTAAATGACAATACTTCAGATACCAAACTCAACATTCCTGCCTACTTCAATAAGTTATCACTTATTGAATGCATAATGTTACTCCAAAATGATCCTATGGAGAGGCAGGCCTTGCATCAGTGAAAAAGGAATGTAAGAATTTTTCACTACCAGTACATGTAAAAGTTAAAAGTACACGCTACACACCCAACTTTTAAACACACTGCATCCTGCTCTATAAACTGTTTAGGGCATACCATAGGGGTGACTTGTATGTATTTAAAGGGAGTTTAAGGCCTGGCAAAAGGTTTATTTTGCCAGATCGATATGGCATTTTAAAACTGCACCCACAGGTTGCAATGGCAGTCCTGAAACATTTTTAAAAGGCTTCTTAAGTAAGTGGCACAGTTAGTGCTGCAGGCTGACCAGTAGAATTTAATTCAGAGGTCCTGGGTACAATAGTTCCACTTTACTAGAGACCTACAAGTAAATTTAATGTGCCAATTTGCTGCAAGTCATTTTCACCATGAATAAAGGAGAGAGCACAAGTATGGTAGGTAGGATTGGTGCTAATGACCTGCCCGATATCTGGTTCACCAGCCTGTGTTTGTGTATAAGTGTATGTGTGAAACCGGTGCTATTCACCCAGGTGCAGTATCAAGTTATTGCATCCCAGTTACTGCACCCCTTCCTGCATGCTATGACAGGTCAGGTACAGGGAGTTGTTAGCTGGTCAGGTAGTCTGTTACGTGCCCTAGAACCATGCAGTATTTATGGCCTGATTACGAGGTTGGCAGTCTATCAGACCGCCAAACTCGCGGTGGAGGTGCGGTGGCTGTTGGGAACTGCTGCACCAGTGGTCCAACCAGCATATTATGAGTACGCCCGTCGAAGTGCTTTGGGACCACCGCAGCCACCAGGGATCCTCGATCCCTGGCGGTGGTGCGGCGCCCTGCTCCCACATCACCAAACATGTAATGAGGCCCTCTTCTAGCAGTACGTCTTTGAAAGAAAGTCACCAAAACACTGAAGGGCTGCATTGTTCAGCTAGGGCCTCCAGATCAGTAGCTGTCAGCTCTCAGCCATGCCCTCATGTCTCCTCCTAAGGGACCTGTATGCTGAGGACAGCTGTAGGGAGCAGCAGTGTCCGGCTCAGGTAAGTGCAGTGGGGCAGGTCAGGGAAGCCGACAGACGACGGAATAGTATTATTTATATATTTAATTGTACCTATTCTGTCGTCTGTCAACTTCCCCCCCACCCCGCCCCACCCCAGCCCTGCCCCACTGCCCCACTGCGTTTACCTGTGCCGGCCTCTGCTGGTAGGTAGTCACTACTTAGAGCAGACAGTGGCAGGTGGCAAAGATGTGCTTTCATGCAGGAATGAGCTCCACAAGCTCGCAGCTCAAGATGACCTACTGTGATCTCTGAAGCTAGTTGATATTAAGAAGTAAAACCAGGGCATGGCTACCATGAGTTGTTACACCAGTAGGGCATACCAGGACATGAGCACATCTGGAACAGGGTGCCAGTGGGCAAGGCTTATGCTTCTTCCGGTACTGATGCTGCTATAGCAAAAACAAAATAGAAGAACAATAGGAAGTAAATGTCTCATCTGCCACTAACCCATACACTGGATGATTCTCTTCCAGTGGAAAATTCACTGGCAGAATTACATGTGTTCTAGGGCTATTATTAAATAGGTAATTCTGAAACTGAAATCTTCATTGTAAGAGAATTATCCAACAAAGTATGTGGCACTTTCTCCATATACAGAAAAGTTTCAGAGCACCTGTACGACCATTTAATTCTGGTCACTCTTAATTTGCGAGTCGCAAATGGAAATGTACTAACGTGTCTCAGACACATTTTGCGATTCCCTAAGGGGTCGCAAATGACCTGCCTCATCAATATTCATGAAGCAGGTCACAGTTTGTGACCCATTGGGAATGGGCGGCAGTCACAGGGATGTTGGCATGCTGGGATTAGCAGAACACCATGCATGTGATTGCTTTTTCAATAAAGCAGTCTTTTTTTTTCAAATGCAGCCCATCTTCCTTAAAGATGCATTTAAAAAAATAAAAAATAAATGTTTCAGTTAAATTTTTTAAGAGCAGGCAGTGGAAGGGGATTTCTGGGACCTCTTCCCATTTGCAACTGGCTTCCCACCAATTTGAAATTGGTGGTAAACACGATTGTTTTGCGACCTCATTTGCGGTTGCTAAACAATTTTACATCCCCCTGCATTTCGCTATTAGGAAGGGACGCCTTTGGCACATCCCTTCCTATTTGCAAATCGCAAAATCTATTTAGCGAGTTGGTAACAGGTTAAATAAGTTTAGTACATGCTACAAACTTTATTAATGGTCGCAAACTGGCCGATTTTCCAATTGTGACGTCGTACATATGGCCCACAGTTACAACTTAACTCTAAATCAGGCACTTAGCAGCAGAAGAGAAGAGTAAAAGTACTATACACGGGCAACATCTACAAGGGAGAATTTATAATTCACTGTTTTGGTAAAGAGCTTTTCCGAGGTTCATTTATACTAGGGGTGGTCAAGTTTGGTACATGAGAGCCAGTACCACGCCAGATTCTCAGAATATCCCAATCAGACAAATGTCACTTCAATGTTTCTTATAAAAACTCATTTACGTAGCAGTGGTTAACCTCGTACCCTGGCTTAAGGGTAAAGCTCCTCGTGTTTTTTCACCTCAGAGCTGTTAGGATTTCAGGAGTGTTGCAAAGGGTCATTCACTGGACTAAGCCTCTTCTAAGCCTGTTTCTGTGTGCGGTTGACCTTGTTTCTTTTAAGTACATTCTTCATGCGCATTACAAATTTCTCAACATTAAAATTTCACTTTGAGGCTGCAGGTATGCATACCAATTCTTATAACAATCCCGTGGCCATAACTTGTAAAACAGCACCTTTTGAAGGATCCCCAAGGCCACGTTTAATCTACATACCAAGTGACTTCATAATAGCCCTGAAGCTGAAATACAAATATTAATTGTCAGCTTTTCTGACATGCTGAGCAAAAGGTTTAAATTTGAAGATGTTCATAATGATTCTCCTTGAGGAGGTAATTGCCTCTGATGATTGACAGGCCAGGCTTCTCGAACTGAAAAGAGCAAAAGCATGCAAAAATAGATTTCCTCATCCTTACAAAGTTTGTGAAAAACAAACAATGAGGGAAAAAGACCAGTGATGGGTTTGGGCAGACTAACTGAGCAACAATCAAACCTGTAGCAAATATCCTTAAATATAGAGTTGTCAGATAATTCCCTTGCTTATACAATTTGTGTGGAATTCATTTCCTGCAAATGAGATAGGATGAATCGTTCCTCCAATCAATCATTGGCTCTAAGTTTTTCTTAGAACCTTTAAAGCACCACACTGTCATTTGACTTCTGTATGTCAGAATATTGACCACAAAAATATTGTGCTACAAAAGTATTGTGGCAAAAATATTGCAGCAAAAATATCTGCATCAATAATGTTGTGAAGGTAGCTATAGATTGTATAGGTATGCACAGATTCAAAATGTTCTTAGTTTTTACACTCTACATATACTGATTTTGATAAAAATATAAAAAGGAAGGAGTTCATGGTACTCCCAAGGTCCGGTGCACTCACGGAGTGTGTGTCGGCTATAAAATATCCGCAGATGCGTTTCTGGCTCTAGCCATCATCAGTGAAAAAAGCTGTCAATGAAACAAACACAGTCATTTAAAACGGTCCTGCCATATGGTTGGTGGATCCTTAAGTTCCACTTTACTAGAGACCTACAAGTAAATGTAATGTGCCAATTCGGAGCAAGTCAATTTCACCATGAATAAAGGAGAGACCACAAGTACTGGTTAGCAGCGGTAAAGTGTGTAAAGGCTTAACAGCCAACAACAAAAAAAAGGTTCAGAAAACAGGCGGGTGAAGACAAAATGTGTGGAGGTGACCTCTACAGAAAGGGCAGAGTCCAATATCATATAGTATAAACGACACAAATGCATCATGAAATAGCTGTACACAGTGATGTTATCAATGATGTAATTTCAGATGTCAACAGTGGTGTTATCAACGATTTCATAGAACATGTCATGAGTGATGTAATATGTGAGGTCATGAGCAGTGCATAATGTAAAGCAAGATATTATTACCATAACTACTATAATGTCAATTTTAACTTTGCTTTTTCAGTGAATTACTAGATTTGTTAAACATAAAGTAAGATTTTATTACTATACCTAGCTATGGCTACCCCCTGCCATGCACAAACTTTGTCAAGTGTCCAATCCACATGGGTGGCCAACACCCCCGCAGCATACGGCCTGGTGCAGAGAGGCTTTTGCAATGAACGGAGTGGTATTAATTTTGTCCCGGGAGGGTCCCTTTGGGCCCGCCTTCTCCCCACAAGGGCTAGGGAATCATGGTATTTCCTCTTTCCCCTTCTGTAAAGGCTGCAGCAGTACTCCTGTTGATGTTGTGGCCAGCCAGTCAGAGCGCTTGCTCCAAAAATGTCTCTCAGCTAATTGGAAGGCTTGCATTTTTGGATTTCAGCCCAACTCGGTATAGCTATAAGAAATTGTATTATTTGTTGATGTAGCTTCTTCAAAGAATAACCACAGATCTTGACAGGGTTAACCACAAAAGTCACAAAATGACCCTGTACTGCTTAACCCTCTGGACATTTGAAATAAAAGCAGCCCGACTTAACCTAGAAGCAATACGTAGAGTATTTAACCAGCACTCAAACACTAATAAAGTGTAAACACAATACAAGATTAATCCCAAACTAATTTAGATAAATAAAATGAAACAGAAACAACAAAAATCCAATCAGTAGAACCAGAGCATATGAGTTTTTACAGTTTAAGGTAAAAATAGTGCCAAAAGGGGTAAAATGCCAACTGTGTTATCTATTCATGCTGGACAGAGACAAAGTCACAGGTTCAGGGTGACCGCAATGGAGAATTGGTCGGGTACGGGAACAAGTGCGGCCCGTTGCAGGTTGAATCTTTTGTCCTTAATGCAGCGAGAGAAATGTGAGCCTCTGTGATGTGTTGGGTCTGTTGAGTCAATGATCACGAGCTGCATGGTCCTGTGATGCATGGCTCTGCATCGAATTTGGTGAAGCCACCACTCAGGAGCTGTGCCCTGTCGAGATGTGAAGGCCTGTATCATCCTGCACTGTTACTGAGTCAGATCCGGTGAAGCTGTGATCAGGAGCTCAGTGGTGCTGCGGTATAAGTGTGAGGTCCTGCATCAGTCTGCGCTGCATCGGATCTGGTGAAACCTTAAGTTGAGCAGGCAGCAATACGGTCTGACTCCAGCCATGTGTTCAGGGCATGGACGACAGCACTTGGGGGACAGGGCTTATGCCCACATAGACCAGCAGAGGGGACCAGGTCAGATCCAGTTGGGCATGCCCAGATAGAAAGCAGAAGAGGTCTCTGGAAGCTTGTTGTGTTTTTGTAACTCTAACAGTTCAGCCACTGAACCTTGGCCTGCTAGGGTCCAGGGTTCAAGGCAAGGGGGTCCAGTCTTCTTTCTTCAGACAACAGGGTAACCCTTCTTCTGAATACTCTCAGGTTTAGGATTGATCTGATTTCAGCTTCTGAGGGTGCCATGTGTTATCCACAGTGTGAGCCTGTATGTGGGGCACACCCCTTTTCCAATCCTAAACTGGTTGTGGTCAGTTTTACCCTATCCCCTGAGTCTGGCTCCAGCCTGGCTAGAGAACCAACAGGCAAACACGCCCAGGTGTGAGATGCATTTGCCAGTGACAGGGCAGGCATCTTCTGATGTCAGTAATGGGCTGGATACAGTACTCTGGCTACCCTTTGAAGCTCAGGAAAGTGCTGGAAACAGCCTCCCAGGCCATCTTGCTCAGGAGAGGAATGCCCTTCTCCACACCCAAGGACCCTTTGTCCCCTGTCTGGAGGGAATACACATCACACCACAGAAGAGCCATAAACAGTCATGTGACCCAGGACAGAAATGCATATTTAATTTAGCCAAATTTCTAGAAGTCGTATTTTTTTAAATAGTAAGTTAAAATACAACTTTACCATTAGGATTTTAAATTGCAATACAAATAAGTAGAATAAGTATTTCTCTAGCTGCTCCCAAACTGAAACTATCACCTATTGATTGTAATAAATTATCTCAGTATTAATCTATGGGAGAGCTGAACTTGCTACAGTGAAAAAACAACTTGGGAGGTTGAAGGGAGGATGTCACTGCTATGACATAAAAAATATGAAATATACATGTCCTACTTTTGTATACCATACACCCTGCCATCTGAGCTTTAGTGCCTACCTGAGGGGTTGCTTTTCATGGTCGAGGCAGTGTCTTCGGCCTTGATTGGTGTCCAGTTGGAGATGGTGGGCTGGCTGGTATTTCTGGGGGGCGGGGGGCCGTCTGTGGCGCCTGGTGGATGGTGGATGGTCGATGAAGTTGTCGTAGAGGTTTTTGATCTGAGGTGGAAATAGGTTCCAAGCTTGTTGCAGAGGTCTTGGGATGGGGTGATGTCTGTGGGTTCGCTGTGTGGGTAGGTGAATTCTTGAATGACACTGAAAAGTTCCTTGGAGTTGGTGGAGGTGGCCAGGATTGTGTTTTGGATGAAGTTCCTCTAGGTGGCTCTGATCTGGTTGTGGTAGTCCGTCATGGCATCCTTGTAGGTGGTTTGATTTTCGGTTGTCTTGGTGTTTCTCCAGTTCTTCTCCAGGTGTCTGCAGGTGCGTCTGGCATCGTGGAGAGCAGTGGTGAACCGTACGGCTTTCCTGGGGCGTTGTCTGTCGGGGTTGCGTAGCGGGGCGAGCTCGTCTATGCAGTCGGAGATCCAGGTGTGGAGTTCTCTGGCTGCTTCATTGGTGTTGGGTGCCCAGGTGTGGTTGTGTCGGGTGAGGGTGGAGTTAAGTTTCTCGTCGGTAACCTTGCTTCAGTTCCTTCTCGGTGGGTGTGGGGCTGGTTTGGGTGCCTTGGGTTTGTTGATGGCGAAGTGTACGCAGTGGTGGTCGGTCCATGGTGGCTGTGTTGTGTGGCTGAATTGGACGCTGTTCCCTGCCGGGAAGATGGGGTTTAGGGTGTGTCCTGCTCTGTGGGTTGGAGTGTTGATGAGTTGTTTAAGCCGATGCTGACGAGGTTGTCACAAAGGATAGTTGAGTTGGGGTCGCAGGGGTTGTCGAGGTGGAAGTTCAGGTCTCCAATGAGTATGTAGTTTGTTGATGCAATTGCGTGGGGTGCGATAAAGTCAGTGATGGTGGTGGCAAAGGGTGTTCAGGACTGGGGGGTCTGTAGATGAGGGTTCCTCGGAGTGTTGCTTTGGGGGGGGTCTGGATCTGGAAGGGCAGGTGTTTAGCGGAGGGGAAAGTTTCGCTGGAGGAAGTGAGGTGGAGGGTGCTCTTTTGGGAGATGGTGAGGCCCCCTCCTGGATAGTCTTTTCTCTGGATCCTGTATCCATCTGGGATGGTGGTGCTGATGTCGGGGCGGAGGATGTGTTGGTCCAGGTCTCTGTGAAGAAGGGGAACTCGGGCGAGAGAGAATCGAGTAAGTTCCAGATTTCCATGGCGTGTTTGTGTACGGAGCGCACATTGAGGAGGATGCATTTTAGGGTGTCGCCGGTGCTGGCGTCGGCGGTGTTGGAGGCCAGGGTGGCGGTGAGGGTTTGGTGGCAGTGGAGGCAGGAGAACTGGCCATGGGTTGTATTTGGCGAGGCCTGTTGGCATTCTCTAAGTCTTCCAGGGTTGAGTACGAGGAGGGTTGTGGTGCGTAGTGATGGGTAGTGGGAGGTCCATGGTTCCTGGTTCCTGGTGCTGGCCACGATCGGGTCTTGGATGGGTGCGGACGGGTTTGCCTTCGGCGAGCCTTCGTCACGCCATTGGTGTGCCCGCTGCGCGACCGCCCAGCAGCCGCCATTAAGTAGGGGAGCTGGGAGGGAGGAGAGGCTGGGAGGCGGTAGCGAGGGAATCCTGGGGGGGAATTCCCGGGGGAGAAATCCGGGAGGGGAATTCCCAGGGGGAATTCTGGGGGGGGAGGGGCCACAGGGGCAGCAGCGGCGAAAGGCGAAAGGAACAGGCAGGCACAAGAACATTAAACCGTGGTGGAATTACAGCAAAACAGGGAAAAATTTGGAAAAAAAACGGCTGAGAAAGGTTACGGTGGTTGCAGGCAGTCTGGTCCCAGTTGGGGCGGGGAGTGGGCGCAGGAGCGGGCAGCAGCCTCAGACCTCCTGAGGAGGAGGTCGGGGTCTGGAGGCAAGAAACGGCACAGCAGAGCTGCGGGGAGAGAGTGGACCTAGACCGAGGGTCTTTACATAGAACTATGTGCACTGTTACCCCTTCTAAACAGGAGTAAAGGGCCTGTGCTACCCCTTTAAACATGGTTAATTGGCTCAACCATAATGATTTATTTAACTTGCTTATAACTTGCTATAGTATATGGTATAGAAAATGTTCCTACGGTCTGGAAGTTAAAAACCACCTGTAGATTGCAGCACCTATTGTGACATCAACTGAGTGGGCTTGTAAAATATGGCTTAAGGCCTACCATTTGTAGCCTGACTGCAGCAGTCTAACATCTGCTATCAAACCTGTAAAAATGATCCTTTTTAAAAGAAAGAAAATACATCTTTAACAATATCCTACGTATATATGTCCTGAAAAAGATTTGAGCTTGGAGTAACATCAAGCTAGTGAAAATATTGTCCTAATAAAGAAATAAAATTAAAATCAAGAGGTTTACGACATACGTATTATGCGTCATAGAACATGCTGGTTATAAAGCAATTGATAACATGACAAGCTAACAGTACAGTATACATCGGATGTTTTATATTCCCACTCTACTTTATTTCCCCTTCTTTTCTTTTTCCTAGGGATGTTTATGATATTGTATGCTATTCCTTATTGCATTATTGCCATGTTCTCCTAATCCACATTAATCTCTGTATGTTTATGTTTCGACTCGTCGTTAACATGAGTTATTGATATACTCTATTATTATTCTTTACAAAAACAATTAAAAAATATGAATCGAAATAACTCTTTTTGACAGGTAGGAAACCCTGCTTTTAAATAGTAATGTCACCTCTAAATACACCTTGTTCTCCACAAGGTTTGGTACCTGATATTTAAAAGTGGAACATGTGCAAAATTAAAATTGGCATTTTCTTCCAGTGATTATGCTCCTAAGCTATTTTCACAGACAGGACTGCAGCTGAATCCTAGAAAATGTAAAAGTACAGATTATAAACTTTCCGATAAGAAAAAGGCTGCAAAAGTCACTGAAGGACCATTTTTAGCATTTATTAAAATCCAATTTAATTGCATAGTTAGATTTTCTTCATATATTTAGGAAAAGTTACCTTTTACCTTCCTCAATTCTGGTAGACTAATTAGCATTAGCTTACTGACAGCCTGCCCAGAGTTTGGCCAAAATGATGTGCAAAAACTACTCCCATGGCAAAAGCAATGGCTAGGGTATAGGGAGGTTTGTATCTTCCCCTTGCTGGAAGACCAGTTAGGGCAGACCTAGGAACTGCATTAACTTGTAAATACTTCTGCCCTTTCACAAGTAAATATATCGTGAGACTTGGAGAAGGCAACCCTTTGTTCACCAGTCAGTCTGGCACCTAACCCATTGGGAGGGGAGCTACTTGCAGTACCAGTTATGAGTGACCACAGAGCAATGGACTGCTCATTTCTTCAGTCACTCTCTGTGTGGTCACACAGGCTCTGAACAAGGGAGAAAGGGGTTCTCCATCCTTAATGTTAGGAACAAGGTGCACTGTGGCATTGTTTGCAGTAGTACAAACAGCAACTGCTGCAAAAGTAGGTACGGTTGCCCCTGGGATGTTTAGCCCCTTGGCTAAGGATTAATCAGGAGTCACTAGCTTGTTCCAACAATAAATGTGGCAAACCAAAGCACCCTCCTTAAAACACTTTGTGGACCTGCCGGAAAATCAGAAGAGGACTGCACCTGTTATCTGAGAGGAGCCCTCAAGGACTGGACCTTCTTCCTCTTGTGTCCAGAACTGCAGGGATCAGTTGACTGAATTCTTACATGGTTATGGAGAAACAATAAGCTGCAAGGTGCCATTTTACTGAGTGACACATTGAATAGTGCCAGCTGGTCCTGGACTGGACCTTGATGGAAGACTCTGCTGGAGTGAGTCCTGGTCTTTAAGTGCAGTCCTTGAGGTGATGAGAGCCTTAGATATGACCCAGAGGAGTTGCTTCAGAAATCCTAAAAAGTGGAGACTTAGAAAATGTGTGGATTTTCAAGACCTCAGCAGATGTCAGGCTGACCTAGAAGAAAAGGTGCTGGATTTTGGTGCACTTTCACCGAATGAAGCTTTAGGTCTGCCCCACCAAAAGGGTTTGCGCTACATAAAAACATACAAAGTCAGAAGGTCAAATCTTTGGCTGGGATCAACCTGCTTCAAGTATCCAATATCTCTCCACCGCGGCTGGCCTGAAATCACATCTAGATTCTGGTCTATGACTTCCATAAACTATCTTTGGTGCTTAGTGCTTTTTGACATTATTTGTATTAAAAACTTTTAGAAATCATTATCTCCAGTTCCCCATATTAGATTTTTGTTACTTTGCTTATTACAATTTTTTTGTATTTTGTTTTGGATTTTTATTGTTTTTTTTGGCTGTTTTGACTTTATTACTGTCTTGTTACTGCATACATAGTCTACATATTGCCTTAAGTTAAGTCTGTTGCTCTGTTTCAGAGCTACTAAGGGGTCGAGGTTATTAACATGAATTAATTTATTGATTCATTAATTTAGTGACTTTGGGGTGCTCTCTGTCAATTTAATGTCTTTATTTCTTAAGGTAGACAGCCACCAAGGTCAAATAATAATCTACTTTCTTTCATTGATGTTTAATGGTGTGACCTAGAAGTTGTAATATAGAATACCAAGGTGCCGATTCCGATCCGTTAAAAATATTCCCCGTACGAATCGTATCCGGATAGTTTTACGTACGAATCGTACAAGTCCCGTACAAACTGGCAAGTACGATTTGCATGTAAAAAAATCCATACGAATCGCATTGGGAAAATTCCCCGACACGTCCTCGGGTCGGAAAAAGTGTCCGACATGTCCCCGGACATTTTTACGTACGAATTGGGAAAATGAAGTCCGAGCGCGCAAGTACGATCCGTCCCGTCCGTCCGAATGCACAACCGTATGGAAAAAACACCATGCGGAGCGAACTCCCATAGCAACCATGGAGATGTCCAAACATGTGCCCGCATACGCGCCGAACACCCCCCCAGCCCACCCCCCCAAGTACACGCCGTACCCCCAGCCCCCCATGTACGCGCCGTACCCCAGCCCCCCCATGTATGCGCCGTACCCCCAGCCCCCCCCATGTACGTGCCGTACCCCCAGCCACCCCAGGCACGGAGCGTACCCCCACCCCCTGTATGTACGGTGCGTACCCCCACCCCCTCCGTATGTACGGTGCGTACCTCCAGTGCGTAGCTACGGGGTGGGGTGGGGGTACGCTCCGTACATACGGGGGGAGTGGGGTTACGCACCGTACATACGAGGGGTACACACCGTACATACAGGGGGTGGGGGTGCACACCGTACATATGAGGGGTACGCACCGTACATACGGGGGTGGGGGTACGCTCCGTACATACGGGGTGGGGGTACGCTCCGTACATACTGTGTGGGGTGGGGGTACGCTCCGTACATACGGGCGTGGGGGTACGGCACAGACATGGGGGGGTGCTGGGGTACGGCGCGGACATGGGGGGAGCTGGGGGTACGGTGCGGTCGTGTAGGGATGGGGGTATGGTGCATACCAGGCCCCCTTTTCGCCATGCATCGTGGCGTACTTAGCTTTTCCGGCACTTTTTGGGTCCCGTAAAAATATTGCCGTGCGAAGTGCTGTGGGTACGAATCGTACTTGCTGGTCCGTAAAACGCTGCCTGACTCCGTGCGAATGTCGCGTACGCGGTGTCCCGGATCGGAATTGCGGGTATATTTTAGCCGGTCGTTTTTTTTTACGATTCGTACGGAAATGGTGTTTCCGTATGAATCGTACTTGCATGTTTGTAAGGTATTTTTCCCGGGTACGAGTCGGACGGAGAAAACGCTCCGTCCGACGATTCGTACCCGGTTTTTCCAGGATCGGAATCAGCCCCCAAGCAGTTATTTAGGTTGAAATTAAAAATCTCTTTTTTGGTTTTTGGTTTTCATTCCATCAATTTTGTGTTGTTTTCTAACTTTATTCTTTTATTCACTTTTTGCATCTTAAGTCTTTAGGAACATGGAGGTGGGTCTAGCTAATGCGGAAAACCTTAGCATGGCGGAGTGGAGGAGTATGTCCAACAGTGAGGGCTGAAGTTGAGCACAAAATCCAAGAATGAGGATTACTAGATTGCCCTCAGAGGTTGGGAAGAAATCCGTCAACTGCAGTACAGCTCAGAAGAGAAGGAGGATGTAGTTAAAGAGGAAAATGAGGATGAAGTTGAGGCGGCTCCAGAGGATGGGTTATTTCTAAGTAGTGGCATTCTCTTTGTTTTTCAGGGCAGGGAGCTATGTTTCCTCTCAGAGTTTGGCCCCATCAGAGCTGGCTGAAAGGTATCTTATTTCTTCCCTCATTAAAATAAGAATTTAGCAAAGCAGAAGGAGAGAAAGTTGAACTTGACCTTAGAGGAGAAGAAGATCTAGGAGAGGTAAACATTGGGTTAACATCCCAAAAGACAAGGACAGTGTTGGACTTAGCCCTCTCTGCAGGGTCTCGCCAAACCTTTTGCCTTCACCTCTCTTATTTTACTAAATTCATTTTTGATTGCTTTAGGACTCTGTGCACTTTTCTAATGCTAGCCAGTGCTAAAGTGCTTATGCTGTCTCCTATAAAAATGGTAAAACTGGCTTACACTTGGCATATTTAATTCACTTGTAGGTGCTGGTAAAGTTGTATTACATGTGCCCAGGGCCTGTAAATTAAATGCTACTGGTGGACTTCAGCACTAATTGTGCCACCCACTTAAGTATCTTTTTTAAACATGTCTCAGATTTGCCATTTGAGCCTGTGTGCTGTTTTAAGCTGCCATTTTGACCTGGAAAAATAAACCTATTGCCAGTCCTAAACCTTCCTTTTTAATACATTTAAGTCACCCCTAGGTTAGGCCCTCAACAACCCTTAGGATAGAGTGCACTGTATTTATAAATGTGAACGTTTACTTTTCACTACTGCAAGGCATACCTCTCCCATGAGATAACATAGGGTTATGTTATTACGTTTAATAAGTGATAACGTTTGTGTGGGAGCAGGTAGAAATTTCATGTCTGGTGTCTGCAAGATTTTAATTTAAACCCCTCTTTAATGGTAAACTCATAATTTAAGTCACAATTCTGAAAAATCCACTTTTAGAAAATTGACATTTTCTTGTCCTAACCATTAGGTGCCTGTAGCCTGTTCCTGGGTCAGAGGACTAGGTGTAGTTGCCCTTTGTGCATCCCTCTCAGACAGCATCACAATAGAGGGTCCAGGTGTTGTCAGGATGGGTAATCTTGGCTTGATGGTGGGGGTAGGTTTCACCTATCACACTTTCACTTCAAAGGCAAAGTCCCATCTCATGCACAAAGGACTTCACATTAGCCTAATGTGTCCTCATGCAGACTGGGACCAGGGCAGGGAAGCAAGTAGTTCCAGGAACCTCAGTAAGGGAAAATCTTCAAAAGCTTCTTCTACTTCGAATTGGGTACCAGGTGTATAAATGGGCCGGCAGACCCTCTCTTCCATACAATCCTGGACCCTGAATATTACAGAAGTATGCCCGGCTTCCCTGCTGTTTAAGGCCTGACCTGCTTACTGAGAAGGAAGATGGACTTGTTCCCTTCATCCCAGGTTGAGAGATTCCAAGGGTCATCTGACTGGCCTCCTATGCTGAGCTATAGGGACATAGAAAACTCCAGAGACCTCCATGCATCTGCCCAGCTGACCTGCTGCCTGCACCTACGACTTGATCTGTAACTGAAATTTTGTGAGCTTTGATGGCCTCTGCAAGCATGAGTTCCTGATCCCCAAGAGGTGCCTCTTCAGGTTCTGGACACTTGGCTGGCATCAGAGTGCGATCAAAAAGTTTAAATTGAGAAATGTTGGGCTCTCGAGACTGCAAACAGGCCCGATTGTGCCATGTTCTTGCTGACTGTGCCGACTTCCTGTGAACCCTATTAATCACGCCTCAGCAACTGCGGGCGACGACCCACAAAGCAAGATCTGGACCTCGCGCTACAGCATTGATAGCCCACGGGACCCAAGATGACGAATCTGCAGCAGTGATCAGCTGCGACAACTCAACAGAATCTTAGCGCTACAGCAGTGACTGTCTGCAATGACCGGCCTGCTCTTAATAATACAGCGATAACCATCCATGTCCCTCTCCGTGCTCCTCACAGACTTCCCTACCATGAACTGGAAGCTTTGTGCTGGACTTTAGAAGGTAATTCTTTCAGCTGGATTAACCTGGTCCCTATATCCAGTCTGTTCTCCATTGCAGTTAGGCTGAACCTGTGACTTTCAGCCAGTCTCTCACGACCTTCAGTGGCGCTTTGTGCTTTTTGGCACTAAACTCACCTGAAACCTTTAAAATCACATATCTTCAGTTCTACTGACTGGATTTTGTTGTTCTGTTGTCAAATAATTTAATACATTTTTACTCTATTTTCCTAAATTGGTAAGCTTTTACTTTACTGTTTAAGTGCTGCATACATTGTTTACACATTGCCCCTAAGGTAAGCCTAACTGCTTTTGTGCCAAGCTATCCGAGGGTTAAGCAAAGGTTAATTTAATGATTTTTTGTAGTCTACTCTAACAAGGATTGTGGCTGTTGCTTGAGTAAGATTTCACCAACAGCCCAATTTCTCACAGGCAGGAAAGTAAATGATTATCCTTAACTGTCTAATTTGTTCATACAAGAACAGAGTTGTACCAGCACCTAATAGATTCCAGGCCCTCTCTCCAGGGAGCTTGCAAAAGAGCCTGACCTCTGGCTCAGCCCAAGAGTGTCAAAGAAGGTACCAGTAGTTGATCACAAGCAAGTTAATTCAGACCCCAACATGTTATTAAAAGATGAGAACCCTATAAAGCCCTAAACGTCTGTCATAGGAAGAGAGCCCTAACTCACTTCAGGGAAGCAGGAAAGTGGGATAGGAAGGGAGATATCTCATGCCCCAGGAAGGCACTAACCAGTGTCAACTCTATAGAGGAGGCTAGTGTAGAGCATGCTCTTGTGTCCCTTTTTTGGGATGTTCACCTTAAAGGTCAGCTGGTGATCCAGGAGAATTCCCGATAGTACTTCCAGATGGTAATCGTGAATGGGTTCCATATCACTGTTCTGTGGGATACCTGTGCTAGCTGGACCCTATTGGGCAGTAGCCTGGTCTCCCAAGAACAGTACCTGCAGGGAGAGGTTTGTAAGGTAAGGAACATCATTGGGCTGGGTCAGTCTGACCACCCAATGGCTATGGTCTCTATAGAGTGGAGGAGGTTAGTTGTCCAGAGGAAGGTAGTTGTGTGTCTCTTCTTACCCATGGACTGCATACTTAACAGTAAGCTCTCCCAAGCAAGAGAAGAGCTCGGAGGTTGGCTGCCCAGAGTGACCTGAAAATATTGATTTATGGGTGTATTCTCGCTAAGTGGAGGGTATGGGGGTCCAAGAAAAGTGCAAAGGGTAGGAGGTGGATATCATCTACAGTGGGAGGACCAGAGGCATAGGTGTTACCTGCTCTGATAGGAGAAGACCCAAAGTATGGTGCTGGTAAGGCCCTCCTTCTGGCCTATCTGCATTGTCACAGCGAAAAGAGACGTCTGGGCCAGGCAGATCCGAGCATGACACAAATAGAGTGCATCACCATTGAGGAGGACTGTGCATTCACCTGAGAAGTTTTGGACTGCCGGACAAATTCTGAATCTCAAGGTGCAGACCACGAGATGGCAGAAGTGGCAGTAGAATGAGAGTGTCTGCAACATCAAGTTTTGGGCACAAGTGAGAGCAGGTTTAGCCCTTCAGGTCTCCTCTCATGTCACAGACAGCAGGCTTCTTCTATTCTTCTGTTGCTCGGATATGAATTTACCTTAAATAAATGAAAAGACAAGAGGCGTTTGGCAAAACAGGAACAAGTTGATTTAATCAAACGCTGGTGGCTAGAGAGGCAGGACAGAATGCGTCTGCTCAAAATCTCTCGATATAAAAATGTTGGCCCTCAATTTATAATGTTCATGAGGTACAATTAAATGCTCTCTACATTCCAAAAGAGCATCTTATCATAAATCAATCACATTTGCGTTTCTGAGAAGGATACAGGTAGCTCTCGACCTCGGAGAGAGCTAATGTGGGCCAGTGTATTTTTGTCCACATGTCTGGTGTGAGGAGCTCATGATCGCTACTTATGGTGTGAATGTCATACCCTGTCTGCTTGTATTTACCTATCTACATGCGGTATTTAGCTTGTGGTGTACTGGGGAGCGCAAACCTTTGGCCAAACGGGTTTTATTGGGGCCAATCACCTTGGACTTGTTTGTGGTGCAGCTGTCTATCTGTGGAATTGATCAGGGTTTTTCCTGGGTGCGTGTTTGCCTGTAATTTACATGGGACCCCACCTGTTACTTGTTACTCGATAAGAGTGGGCATGGGTCGCAGGACCTGCCTGACCACGTATACCTGACTCGGGGGAGGAGGAGGTCACCTTGGGTGAATCCAACAGCAATGATGTGAGTTCATTGGAACTCCTAAGAATAATATGGCAGACACTGTTTTTTAATCAACATTACCAACATTGTGCATACAGTTGTCCACATTGTTCTTGCTGGTGCTGTCAAAGGTATATTTGCTTTGGTCTATACGTACATTGACATTGTTTTTATTGACAACAATATTATTATCGTACAAGCATGGATTATGACATACATTTGAATCATTATTGCTGATGTCCGAGCTGCTGTGTGGGCACAAGTTACGATATACATTGACATTGCATTGACAGGCATTGTAGAGGGTATGTGGGCACAGACTGTGTCATACATTCACATTGCATTTACTGATATTGCCATTCTTGGGCCTGCACATATCATAACATTCATTTACATCGTATTCACCACCCAATATTTCCACAGGTCAAGAGTAGTTCAGAGGAGCTGGGGATGAGGTGCAATTTTTAAGCAATCTACTAGGCAGAGGGTGGAGATGACTCCCTGACCTATAGGCAAAAGATTTCCATTTACAGCACATCCTGTTTACCATACTGTAAACTATCCCACAGTGTGTCATTTTCAGGGAAACGTGATGTGGCAGGCCTTTTCTGTCCCTGGAGGGGATGTTGGCCCACCCAATGGTGTGTCCATGTTAATGAGCAATCCCCTTCTACCTAACTACATCAAACTGGTTCTGGGACAGCTTCCCTCTGCTTTGGGATAGAGGTAGTTTGGATACAGTATACCTTGGGATCAAAAGGCACCTCTTACCCAGGTCTTACTTTACTATAAAAGGGCAGTTATCACCCTAGTCCTTTTCAGATTAATGAAGTTCCTGGAGCCTCTCAACGGACCTTCATGAGATAAGCTGATCACTTACCCAGGCCATCCTGCCAAAGGGCACAAACTAATATTTGTGCTCTGGGTGCAGTTTCACGCCTACTCAAGTGAGGAAGCACTGGGGGGGGTATTGCAGTCAAGGCAGACTAAATTTCTAAAGGTTAATATTATTACACCATGGAATTGGCTTTATGGCATTACTTCAAGTGTCAGGACTCTAAGAGTGCTCCGGACCGCCTCCGTCATTCGCCGCTTTAAGCCACCTATATCAAGTTCTTCCTGGACACTTTCCTTTCATTGGAGGTCAGAGTGGGATGGGGGGAGGGTTGTGGTCAAGGTTATTAGGGTCTGTGGTTATCCCCAAGGTGGCCGAGTGACGGATCAGTTCCAGAATGAGTGCCGGCTGCATCTAAGAAGACTGTCCTTTTGGTGCTTTGAGGCTGCTGAGAG
The DNA here is from genome assembly GCF_964204655.1 of Triturus cristatus. NCBI lineage: Eukaryota > Metazoa > Chordata > Amphibia > Caudata > Salamandridae > Triturus > Triturus cristatus. The sequence continues at coordinate 457,273,064 of NC_140590.1, read as the reverse complement.
TTCTACTGTTCGGGGCCTTCCCACTTCCGGGCTGATGAATTCTGCCACAGAGAGGCTCTGCACAGTGTTGCAGGGTGCAATACCTGCTGTTCCTGCCTTCCTGCTGGCTGAGGAAAGCACGTCGGTTCAGCTGCTGGGCCTGGTGAGATAGGGTGGTGTTTTGAGGTGAGAGGGCATGACAGGGAGCTTCTGGAAGACTGTGCTCTGCCACCCACACTCAGTTTTTCCTCCTTGAGGCCTCAGATTACTGGGCTGCTTCACGCTGGGGCAGATAGAGGACTCGTAGCAGAAGCAGTGAGGTGGGACACATTGCTGACCCAGGTGTGGGCCGGCAGCCTGGTGGGCCCATTGAGGTGACCTGGACCTTCAATGCACCTATCTGACACCATCAGTGCTCCTGGTCATGGCCCGTTGGGTCAGGAGACACTGGGGTGTGGTCTGCACCAGTTTTGCTACCTGGGGCCTCAAGGTAGTGGGGCTCCTACTGGCCGTAAGACTTGAGGCTGTCAGGACTACTACTTCACCTCAATCCTCACCTCACCTTCCCCTCTCCTCTACCCACAATTAACCACCACCGCCTGACCACACCGCCATGGGTAAGAAACATGAGGGTGCATTGACTGACTAGTTCCAATAGGGAAAATTGGAGATGCAGGGTGAGGCAGGGGTTCGCTAACAACAGGATACCGGGACGACTGGCCTGAACTGGTGATGAGCCTGATGGCAGACCCCATTCTACTTCCCTGATTACGCACATACAACCTTTGACATTCCTGCTGGTCACATGGGTGCCCCGGCTGCCTGTGCTGCCTTATCTTGATGGGAAAGTGGACCGGGCGCCCCTGTTAAGACTTCCTCGTTATCACCACTGCCAGAGTCATGGGGAACAACACGACTCATCAAATACACTCTTCACAAACCTGAACGAACACGTTCAGAACCAGTCTGTGGGTGGTTCCCGGGCATGGGAGGGACATCGGGAAACCCACCTTCCCAATGACACCAGTCCGCTTAACTATCCTACAAACCATCCATACATCCCAAGCAACGGTATAAACTAAGATTGTGGAGGTTTATGTCAATGCGGCACTCTTGCACCAAGACCTACGCAATGTCGCTGGCAGAATTGCAGAGGGTGAAGGACGAATATCAACAATGGCAGATGACATCTACAACTTGCCTTATGTCCAAAACTGTGGAACTGCGGGATCAGGCAGAGGACCTCGAAACCGATCTTGTCGCAACAATCATAGGTTCCCTGTTGGTTTGCAGATACCAAACTCTACTGAGTTCTTAGAAAAGTGCCACAGATCCTAGATGCTTATGGACAAACTGTCCACCTGGTTAGTGGTGGAATGGGCGCATAGAGCACTGACACTCAGGACGCACACAGGCTCATTATCGCTTGCATTCCAAACATTTGAGATAGAGACTCCACCCTTTGTGAGGCCTGACAACTAAAAGCACTGCACTATGAAAATTTTTAAATATTGGTGGTTCCAGACTACACTAGAGCAGTGCAGGCTAATCGGAGGTCATATGCGAAGGTTAAACAAAAACTGAAGGCTATGAATTTGTCATACATGCTTTTGTTCCCCACACATCTGAAAGTGTTCTTTGAGAGCAAAATTATTTTGCTTGACACCAAGGAAGCTGCGTGGGAATGGCTCACTGAAAAAAGGCAGATACATCATCCGGATTGGTCTCCCCTATCCTCTGTGAGAGCGCTCCCACAGAGGAAACCTATGACTGACTGACAGAAACAGAAGACCCGAATCTGCTCTCACGCATATTATGCACACTCGGGTTTGGATACATCTGCACCACAGTCAAAAGCTCTGCTCCAGGCATTGCAAACTGTCCTCACACCCCTCAAATCATTGACCCATACCGCGCCCTCTGGAAAGTTCTACCTCTTACGGTCTGCTTGCGTTGATGTGGGGGATCATTAGCATACTGCAGCCCTAGTGGGGTTAACCCCGCTGTCTGTTAAGTTGGGAAGATCAGCTTGAACCAACATTACACTTCAATCTTACAGTAGACGATAGCTAGTCTGAGATCCTTGAGTAAATTACATAATGGTTTGAGATTATGTTACAGTTTGAAGAGCAAAAGATGCTCCTGGGGTAGAAGTATGGGTTGGGGCATATTGGCAGAGTTCATATTGTTTTACTGTTTCTGGATTCTGTTTGTATTTGTTGTTTTATGATTGCAACTATGCCACACTAACACATGCAGCGAGTTCTCTGTATAGGCACACATAGCAAAGACAATGACGGGCTCTTTCCCCAGTGCCACACAGTTGGCACCCACCTTACTGGCTTTAATTTATCTACCATGCCGACCCTCACAGACTTCCAAATCTCATCTTGGACTGTTAGACCATATCAAACTGTCCACAGTCCTGCTCTATGTTCATCACTTCCTCCCCGCAATTTCTGATGTTTCAAGCGTCACACATGCTGGGTACCCACTGCGCCTTCTTTCTCCATCAAGGATATGATAGAGCCTTCCACGCTGACTTTGCACAGGGCTCCCAGAGGTTGGTAATTCTACTTTACCGCTCCTTCTCCATGGTGATTAACCGAGTTCTCCCTGATGTTCAGGGCCGATAACTTTCCCTTGATGGTAGAGTGGCGGGGCAAGGCCTTATCTGGTATGCATCTACACACCCCATTGGCTAGTGAGCCAATTCTTCACAGTCTCACAAATCTCATCCTGGTGCAGTGTGGAAGGGGACTTCAATGCTGTGCTGGACCTTCGTGCTGATTCTACAGGAACCCATCTAGACACAGGTGTGGAAGTTCCTGTCAACTGTGCAGCTGTGGTGGATGCCCTTGATCTATGCGACATAAGGAGAGTATGGCATCCTGACAAAAACAATACACACACACACACACACACCTCAGCAGCCCATCACTCTCATGTATGCATGGATTTTATACTCATATCGGTCAATGACTGTTTGCACATGTCAGAGATACAAATTCTTCCCAGAGGAATTTCTTATCACTCCCCTGTGCTACTCCATCTAGGCTTCAGGGCTCCTACCCAGCGACCTATGTGGTGCCTTAATGCAAGACATCTTAAAGACAAAAATTACTCTTGAGTAACCTCCGAAAAGCTGACATCACATTTTCAAACCAATCAGGAAACAGTGGAGTGGGCGGCCTGCAAAGCTACCATTAGAGGACATTGCAAACAAATTCTCCAGTCGAAAGAAATAGACTGGGTCTAGCTTGTGGCTTAATTAGAGGGTCAAGCCCTGCTGCTGGGGACACAACTTCCTGATGACCCACAAGACGAGGATTCCCACCAGCTCACAGTTGCCCATGCCAAGATTCAGCACATATCGATAGAGAATATATGAGTGGGGAGACAAAAATGCCAAGCTGCTCTGCTGACTGGAAACCAGGCTCCTAACCTCTTGTCTGATCTCAGCGGTGTTGGAGGCAGAGGGCATGCCCCTTCACTCCATCCCAGCCATAGTCCATGCATTTGGAGATTAATACCATAAACTGTACACAACAGTTCTGAGACCAGATGCCGAACAGGTCTCCCCGTTGGAGGACATTCCATTACCTAGAGTGTCACGGGCTGAGAGACATGACTTAGAGCAGCCAATTAGAGTTGAGTAGAGATAACCACTGCCATCTCCGAACTGGCAACTAGGAAAACAGCTGGCCATGATGGCTACCCTCCTTAAATCTATAGTGCATATAGAGATAGCCTCTCCCCGCATCTGCTTGCACTTTACATAGACATACATAGAAGCTGCTAAAATAGGCCATTTTTCGCAGGAACTTGATAGGGCCACCATTGAGGTCATTTCAAAGTCAAAACCTCCACCCAACGCCTGTGCGGCCTGCTGGCCCATCTCATTCGTTAATAGGGAAATTCAACTCTGTGCCATGATACTAGCTACTTGAATGAAAACAGTTCTGACCACCTTAATACACCCAGACCAGTTTGACTTTATGCAGGCTAGAGGCATTTCTTCAGGTGGCGGTATGTTGCCTTGGGGCGCCAACATCTATTGACACCGTCCATGAAGCTACTGCTGATAGATATTCAATAAACATTTGACACGGTGGACTGGACCTTTATGTCTCAGGTCCTACAGAGGGCAGGACTTGGTCCCCATTTCTGTGGCTATGTCAAATAGCTTTATTACAATCCGACTGTGCAAGTACAAATTAACGGTGTGGTCTCAGACGTCTTGCCTATTGTCCAGGATACAAGGCAGGATTTCCTCCTATCCTCCCTACTCTTTTGTCCTTGCCATTGATCCCCTAGCACTGCTTATTCACTGTGATACCCAGGTTCAGGGCTGGACATAGGACCCAGGCCATGATGTCCATATCGCTTTATATGCAGACAACGTTCTACTGTTCCTGTCTAACCCTCCAGAGACTGGCACACACCAAGTAAAGCTAGGGACTGCCCAACAAAGCACACAAAGATCTGGAGCAAGTGGTAGGTTCATTTTGGGCTTGGCACTTTGTTATAAACTGTTTGAGACTGTCTCCTTATGAGTTTGATACTGTGGACTTAATGCTGTGGACTTTATGCTGTGGACTTTATGCTGTGATCTTCCTAATGTACCTACGATGGTATCCAGAAATGACAGTATGTGGTATATGTTTCTTGTAACCATAACACTAATAAAGTTATTCTTAAAAAAAGTTGTTTCAAAAAAATATCAAAAACAGTGGTTGAATTAATTCTGTTGCACCCTATGGTGCCTGTCACACCGTGTATGGCTATAAAGAGGGGTCCCATGAGTACCTCCACTGGCCCAAACCAGAAGCCTATGGGTGAAGGGGGGCTTGTGACGGGCCCCCAAAAATTCAGATTCCGACAGCAATTTTGTGTCGGACAACCCGATTCTGAACAGCTGTCAGATTCGTACATCGTAATCATTCGGTCAGAAACAGTGTCCATAGAGTTGTAGGATTAGGCTCCGAACGACTCGGCCTGTCCGAATTCCAATCGGAAATGATTCGGACAGCCCGAACAATTTCCTTGCATCGTAATCGGTTGTTCAGAAATGTATCCAATTCGGTCAGAATCATAGGTTTCAAATCGGATTCTCCAAATCTGAATCCCATTCAGAGCCTTTCTGAATGCCACCGTAATCGGCCCCTTTATGTTTAACGTAGGTGGCAGTGGGGCGAGGGAGATGAAGGGTGGTGGGGTAGCAAACACGGGCATAGGATGGAACGGAGGAACGTAATAATTACTTTCCTCTGTTCCGTCGTATGTCCGTGATTGCTACCCCCAACCTGCCCCGCCTCACCGCCCCACAGCACGCCCTATGCGAGCTGCTACTGTATTTGGAGAGACTGCAAAAATGGATGACCAAGAACCTCTTTATAGGAAACCCTCATAAGACTAAGTTTCAACACATCACTCAATTCCACATATACCACAGAAAAAGCAAGATAGTTAAATCAGTGAACTTTGAACATTTTCATACCTCATACACACAATTAATAGGAAAACATATATATATACACGCATACACACATATATGTATATGTATCTATATATCTATATCTATAAACTGTTCCAAGCCCGCAAATCACGAGCGAGCGGAGATCGTCTGGCAAGGACCTCTTGAAGAACATCCATTAGGAAATCAAATCAGGAACACACCAAATTGAAGTGCAAGTGCATATTTAATAATCAGCACAATTACTCCAGAGAGATATATACACATATATATATATATATATATATATATATATCACCTTTTCTATTAATTAATACAATTTTTTATGAATTAGTAAGTCACTTATATATAATCATTTTTGCACTAGTGTGTTATTATGCACTTTTTGTCCAGGTTTAGGACACAGAATTTTGCACTATTAATATTTCAACAGACACAAGTGAATTTTGTTCAATATATTGGTAATACTCAGATGCTAATTATTAAAATGGGCACTTGTCCTCTATTACTGATATGTATTTTGAACATACATTGTGATTTGAATGAGATTTATCCTGTAGTTAATAATTACAAATATAAAAAGAACGATTCCCCTGTGGGAATAGTTTTTTTAATGGATATTGCATTTAAATATAGGATTCATGTCAGCTATTTACATCAAAAGTCTGTTGTTTAGCTCTATGAACAAACTTGGCGGAGTTCATTGTTGTGCAATTGTATATAAAATCACGATTGGTCTCGACATGTCATGTGATCAAGACTGGGGAAACCCGGTCGAAACGCGTCATGTTGCTGTTTGTGTAATATAGAGCACTCAAGAAAACCTTACTGCGTGGTGGTCCGTTCCTGTGTGTTTGCTGGAAAAACTTCTTGCAGTCAGGACTGTGAGTTTAATATATATATTTTTTTTCACTGAACAAAACCATAGGTTTCAGGGACATTATAGTTAGTCTGACATTATACTCGCACAAAACCAGAGAAATTTGGCCATTATAGTCAGATGAGCTAACTAAAACTCGTGCTCCACAATGCACTGCTCATGACGTCACATATATTATCACTCATGACACAGTCAGTGACATCACTGATGATATCACTGATGACTCCTCAAATTACATCACTGATGAAATCACTCATGACATCATCCAGTGACTGAGTGTTTTTTTTTTAAGTTTAAGGGCCACATGCATCAAAGTTAGGAATTGCGATTGCTAAGTTGCGATTTTTAACAAAAATCACAATTTAGGAATCGCAATTCCTTATGCATGTAGAAATCGCAAAAAAAATTGCAATTCCTACGTATTCCTTAATTGCGATTCGCAAATAAGGAATTGCTTCCCATTCATTCCTATGGGCTAGAGACCCATAGGAATCAATGGGAATTGCATGCGTAATTTGGGAGTACCATACAGGTACTCGCAAATTGCACATGCAATCTCAAGGGTGCAAGGATGCCAAAAGGACACCCTGATACACCCCTGAAATTGCAATGTCAACACATGTTGCACACAAACATGCCCCAAGGGCATGTATGTGTGCAACATAGAACTTTGAAAAATGCACTTTTGTACATTTTCTAAGTTCTCGCAAATTGCCATCAACTTTGAGTTGATGGTAATTTGCATTGATAAGGAATTGCTTCCCATTCATTCCTATGAGCTAGAGACCCATAGGAATCAATGGGAATTGCATGCGTAATTTGGGTGTACCATACAGGTACTCGCAAATTGCACATGCAATCTCAAGGGTGCAAGGATGCCAAAAGGACACCCTGATGCACCCCTGAAATTGCAATGTCAACACATGTTGCACACAAACATGCCCCAAGGGCATGCATTAGTGCAACATAGAACTTTGAAAAATGCACTTTTGTACATTTTCTAAGTTCTCGCAAATTGCCATCGACTTTGAGTTGATGGTAATTTGCGTTTCTTAATTGTGAAATCACAATTTGAGATTCCCTAAATGCAATCGCAATCTAAGAAATTGCAAATTTAGCGATTACTTAAATAGCGATTATTGCATTTGGGCTGATGCATCCCAAAGGCAAAAATAACGGTGGCAAAGGGGCAGATTGTGCACATCTGCTCCTTTGCAACCGCTATTTTCAATGATGCATGTGGCTCTAAGAAGGTTATATGTACACCAAGGTGTATTGAAGAATTGGTGGGTGTATGAGTATCTGAATGGATGATTTAGTGGGTGTGTGACTGACTGTATAAGTGAGTGGTTAAACGTGTCTTAGTGAATGCAAGGGTGAATGACTAATCTGTGTGAATGTCTATCAGTCTGTCAGTTGGTGTATAAGTGGCTGTATGGGTTGGTGAGTAGCTACATGAGTATCTACATGATTTGCTGTCTGAGTACCTGTATGTGTGCCTCAGCATGTGTGTGGGTGGGGGGTGTGCGACTCCCTGCATGCATGCATGTGTGGGTGGGTGATTCAGTGGGTATATGGGTTCATGAGTGCATCTGTGAGTGGCTGTATGAGTGTGTGAGTGTGCGTATTCCTGTGTTGGTGAGTAAATGGATGTCTCAGAGGTATATGGATGAGTAACTACATAGGTGAAAGGAAGTATATGTGAGTGTTGGAGTATATGACTATGGGCCACATGCATCATTGAAACTAGTGTTGCAAAGGGGCAGATTCGCACAATCTGCCCCTTTGAGACCACTATTTTTGCTTCAACCCAAATGAAATACTCGCTGTTTAGGTAATCGCTAAATTTGCGATTGCACTTAGGAAATCTCAAATTGAGATTACCTAAATGCAATGCAACAACAACAAAAAATGTGCGATTTCGCAACTAAGAAACATAAATTACCATCACATCAACTAAAAGTTGATGGTAATTTGCGAGGAGTTAGAATAACGCAGAAAAGTGAATTTTTCAAAGTTCTATGTTGTACACATACATGCCATTGAGGCATGTTTGTGTGCAACATGTGTTGACATTGCAATTTCAGGGGTGCATCAGGGTGTCCTTTTGGCATCCTTGCACCCTTAAATTGAATGCACAATTTGTGAGTATCTATATGGTAGTCGCAAATTGCGCAAGCAATTCCCATTGATTCCTATGGGCCTCTAGGCCCATAGGAATGAATGGGAAGCAATTCCTTATTTGAGATTTGCAATTTGCGAGTCGCAAATAAGGAATATGTAGGAATTGCACATATTTTTGCGATTCCTTCATGCATAAGGAATTGCGATTCCTAAATTGCAATTTCTTAAAAATCGCAATATAGGAATCGCAATTCCTAACTTTGATGCATATATGTGAGAGTGAGTGATTGTGAGAGTGGCTGTATGGATGAATGTGTGCTAGTGTCAGTGATTGTATAAGAGAGTATTTGTTAGTATCTGTATGAATAAGGGAGGCATTGTGTGTATAACTGAATAGGTGAGTAAATGGCAGTGTGATTGAGTCTTTGGGTGACTGACAAGATGTGTGAGTATCTCTGTGGGTGAGTGGCGGTATGTGAGTGTCTGTATGGGTGTATGAGTGCATATATCAGTGGCTGTATTGATGAGTGACTGAGTGTATGAGTGACTGTATGGGTGAGTGAGTGGATGTGTGTGTAGACCTATGAATTAGTGAGTGGGTGTTTACTAACTGGTATTGGTGTGTCTATGGTTTCGAGAATGGTCTGTATTATAGGGTGGGTGTATGAAAGGTTATATTAGGCTGTGATGAGGTGCATTACATATTAAGTGGATGATGTCATCAGTGGATGATGTCATTAGCCCCCAAAGTCCCTCAGGAGTAAAGTGGACTTCATCCCCCAACCCGTAGTGTGCCAGGAGGTGCGTTTGCAGAATGGTGGAGAAAGAGGGGCGTGGTCTCCAAAGACATCTTTGCAGTACCACTGTGCGGGACTTACTGGAGGTAACAGGAGGGGTAGTTGGCCCCAAGTCCCACACAGCAGCATTGGTATGTTCTCAAACCAGGCAACGCCCCTTTGCCCACCAATCTGCAAATGTGCTCCCTGGCGTGCTCTTGGATGGGTATTAAAGTCCCCTTTGCTGCTGGGGGTCCTTGGGAGCCGACTAGCCTACCTGACACCTCCAGTAAGCCCCAGATAGTGGAATTGCTGACGACCTCATCGCCCCGCCAGCCATGGCCAAGAGGCGCATTTGCAGAGTGGTGTAAAAAGGGGCATGGTCTAGGACCACCTCCCAGAATTCCCACTGTGTGGGGCTTACTGGAGGTACCTGGTGGGCTAGTTGGCCCTTAAGGACCATTAAGAATCTAGGGGACTTAATCCCTCAACCTACAATGCACCAGGAGGCACACCTGCAGAGTGGTGTAGGGAGGGGTCAGGGCCACCGGGAGATGCTGGCTTCTCTTTTCGTTTTTATTGTTAGAATGGGGGTTGTGTGGCCCCCCTTCTCTTAATATTTTGTGGGCCCAGGGAACCCCATCCCACAGTGCCTGAAATATTTTATATTTCTGTTTATTAAAAAAACGGGACGGCCCCCCCCTCCCAAGGCCGATTTTGACCCTGGGGATCCTATTCCCCGGGGCATTGCCTCATATTTAAAAAAACAAAATCCCTTTAAAGGCCATTATTGGCCCCGGGGACCCTATCCCCGGGGCATTGTCCCTTTAAAAAAAATGTATTTTTATTACGGGAGGGGGGGCCGCGTGGGGGGACCCCATTCACAGGGGCATGGCCTCACTGTTGAGGACCACGAGGGGAGTCCTAATGCCCCGTGGTCCTTGCCGGCTCCCCGCCTCCTGCAGGAGGCATCATTGCTTTTGGGAAAAGGGAGCTGCAAACATGCAGCTCCCTTTGCCCAAAAGCAATTCTGCTTTGCTTCATGAAAGCGAGAGCAGGTTTCCTGCTCTCACTTCCATGAAGTAAAGCAGTGTTTGCTATGGCAGGGTGGGAGCTGTGCTCCCGCCCTGCCACAGCAAACTGCAATGTACCGGGGTGAGCATCCTGGGACATTGCTGGCACTGGCACTGGGGGGTGTGGCAGTCCCCAGGCCCAAGGAGGGCTCCAGGAGGGAAGCTGCGCATCCCCCCTCCCAACAAGTATAAAGCCCCGGCGAGGTCGTGGTCCCTAGGGCCGGGGGTCTGCAACGGACCACTGTAGTACAATAAAGTGTGCCCCAGTGAGGTGGTGGTCCCCGGGGCAGTGTCGGGGGGGCTCAAAGCCCCCAACACATTTTTAAAGATAGCCCTGGGGAGGTGGCAGTACCTAGGGCTGGAGGGGGATGCGAGGCAACCCCCATTTAAACATTGAAGCCCTTGGGAAGTGGCAATCCCAGGGGCTTGGGGGGCCACAAGGCCCCCCCACCCATGATTTTGCATAGCCCCGTGGAGGTGGTGGTCCCTAGGGCAGCATGGGGGGCAGGAGCCCCCTCGTGGTTTTTATTTAAAAAAATTCAGGGTGGTGGCGTTCCCCTGGGGCTGTGGGGGCCCGTGCGGCCCCCGTACACATTTACCATATTGTCCCCGGGACCTGGCACACCCAGGGGCTTATTAAAGGGAAGTGCGGAGAACTGCGCTTCGTTTTTTAAAGTTTTCTCAGCAGTATTCACATAGGGCACACAAATCAGAATCAAGCTTGTGCTCGAGTGGGTTCGCGGATCCACCGCGGCAGCCAGATATCGATAGCTTTTTATTTTGGGATTTTTCAGTAACTACTCAACAGATTTACACCATTTAATGCAGAGAGTGCACTCTGAACCAAGAGCTACCTCTCTGCCAAATTTGGTGTAATTCCATTCAGCAGTAAGTGCTGTAGCTGCAACAAAGGTTTCCTATGGAAATTAGCATGGAGAAAATACGTTTTGGAATCCCCCTTTTCTCATCCCCTGATTGACGAATCACCCTGAAAGTTCCAAGACAGGAGCTGACCAGAGCACCCCATTAGTTTTGAAAATTTCCTGAAGATTAGTCAAACAGCGCCAAAGATATTGACAAATCAAAAACCGCTTCTCCTATGGAAACTGGGTCCTAACTATAACTAACTACTGGTGACCTCCAGTAGGTAATATGCATATGAATCAGAACAAGTGAGGGATGAGGCAATGATACCGCACCTTTCAGCAAGAATAAATTGGCAAAGTAATGATGGTGCGAGGAAACCAGGAAGTGCACCCCTCTCCACTCCCTGTTTGGGAAATCCCAAAAGAACAATCACAAAAACATGGAATCCGCACCCATCGATTGTATACGCATTTAGAGTCCTTTTAGCATTGCTAAAAGGATTGTGAATAGTGGATTTTAACAACTTTAAATGTTCATCGATGTCAATAAAGAAAGTAAGGAAATAAGAACATAATGGCTTGGCATATTCTTCAGATCGTCACAAACAAACAATGTCTAACGGACTCTAAATGCGCATGCAATCGATGGGTGCGGATTCCATGTTTTTGTGTAGGTAATATGTATATGTACATATAAACACACACACACACACACACACATACATGTATAACTTACTGGCAGTCGCCAGTAGGTAGTTATAGTTAGAGCCTAAGTTCCATTAAGAAAGCGTTTTTTATTTTGCTAATAACACCACCAAACCAATCTTCACAACATTTTCCAAACTAGTTTGCAACTCACTTCAGCTGATGTCTAAAATGTTATGGGGTGATTAAAAAACACATTTTCCTCATGCAATTTCTCATAGGAATTTTAGGCATGACTATAGCCGCTGAATGAAATAAAATCAGATTTGGCAAAAAGCTAGGTCTTTGTCCAGAAAGAGTAATCTCTACATAGTGGTGTAAATCTGTTCAGTATTTTTGGAGTTAGTAAAGAAAAAAGATTTATGTATATCTAGACACACCCACACAGTCTCTCACACACTGACTCATGCATCTATACAGCCACTCACACACTCATGCAGACACCCAGAACATCACTCACACACCCATTGACACACCCATAAAGCCACTCAAACACCCACTTAGAGACCCAGAGAACCACTCACACACACACTCACAGACACTCGCACATGCACACAACCACTCACACATCTTTATATCCGCTCACATACCCACTCAGAGACCCATAAAACCAAACCCACACAACCACTCACAACACCCAGTCAGAGATCTAGAAAATCATTCAGATACCCATACAACCACTCACATACCCACTCAGAGACCCATAAAAGCATACCCACTTGCACACTCATATAGCCATACACACACACCCACTCACATACCTGTACATCTACTCACATATCCACTCACGGATCCATACAGCCACTCACACATTCACTCACAGACCCACATGGCAACCCACTCGTTCACCCACTCACAGACCCACGTAGACAGTCACACAAGCACTGACACACACACACAACCACTCACATGCCCACTCACACACCCAGATTACAGGAACATTATAGTTAGGAAATAGCATTAAAAACATAGTAATTCACTGAAAAAAATAAAGGTTACAGGGACATTATAGTGAGGAAATAGAAAATAAAAAAAGAAATTCTTTCACACACACAAAACCATAGAAATTCAGCAGTTATACCCGTGCCCTAAGCGAACTATAACTCTTTCACTGCTAATTACTCTGCATATTACATCACTCATGACATTTTCTATGACATCGTTGATAATATCATTGCAAGATTTGCAGTGAAATTATAGATGAGAAGCCTGTGCAGTGTGAGGCCACGAAGAATGGTTACATTAAGGTATGAGTTATAGTTATTTGAGATAATTATAACTATAACTGTTGAATTTCTATGGTTTTGTGTAGCTAAAATCTTAATCTAACTATAAAGTTCCTGTAACCTTTGTTTTTTAGTGAATAACTAAGGTTTTTTAAATTCTATTTCCTAACTATAATGTCACTGCAACCTTTGCTTATTTCATTGAACATACAAATATATTCACTGAAATAACCAAAGCTTAGATTGACGCTAAAGTTGGGTAAAATTGTGAGTGACAACATAACATTTTAAACTCAAAAGGCCACTGAAATTCACCAGCTGTAGTTATCTCTTGTTACTATAACTTGTGCCCTAAGGTTACTTGCTCCCATGACATGATTACATTTTGGTATGATTTTATTTTGAATTTATAGAGCTCAACGTATTTCCAGAGGCATATTGGAGCTCTCATGCACAGTGTGGTCATCAATGATGTTATTTCAAATATTGTAGTGATATTATCGATCAAGTCATAGAACATATCATGAGTGATGAAATATGTTGGGAAATTAGCAGTGCATGGCAATAGCGTAAGTTATAGCGAACAACAAAAAGGCATAAAATTAACCTGTGGTAGCTAGGCACAAAAGTTTTTAGGCTTAACGTAGGGGCTATTTATAAAGTATTTATGCAGCAAACAAACAGCAATAAAGTGAAAATATAACACAAGAAAAATCCAATGCCAACTACATTTTAATACAGTCAAAACAAAATAAAATCCAATCAGTAGAATGGGAGTTATGAATTTCTAAAGTTTAAGGTAAAAACAAGTGCCTAGAAGATCAAAGTGCCAACTACGAGCATAGTTGAGTAAGATTGGGTCAAGTAGAAAATATGTCTGACCTAGATTTTTTTTTTTTACCCATTTTTGTTAAAATCTTTTTATTAACATTTTGCACTTTATTAATAAAACATATAGGGCCATATGTATTTACCTAAATACCGGTCGGTAACGGCCGAAAATCGGTAAATTTCCTGTTACCGACAGGTATTTAGGCAATTGAGATGTAGAAGGCTGGATTTAAGGATTCGGTAATTTACCGATTCGTTATTTTAAGGAATCGGTAAAATACCGAATCCTTAAATCCTATATAGGGAGCACTCAAGTGAGTGCATTTTTGTTTTAAGGATTCGTTATTTACCACCAACTACAGGTTGGTGGTAAATACCGAATACCTTTTAAAAAGCAATTGTGTGCTTTTCTAGAAATGCCATGTGGCAGACATACATGCCCTTAGCGCATGTATGTGCGCCACATGTGCACACATGCACGATTCAGGGGTGCGACAGGGTGTCAATGTGACACCCTGCCACCCTTGAATATGCTCCCCCTATTACGGATTCGGTATTTACCGAATCGATAATAGTGAATGGCTTCCTATTCATTCCTATGGGCCTCCAGGCCCATAGGAATGACTATGAAGGTATTCCTAATTACCGATTCGGTAAATACCGAATCGGTAATAACGAATATTACCGAATCGGTAAAATTTACCGGTTTTTTACCTACATTCTATTTACTGATTCTTAAATACCGAATCGGTAAAATTCGGTATTTAGGAATCGGTAAATAGAAATTACCTACATATGGCCCCATAGTCAGAGCAGCGGTCATGCGTCAAGTGGAAGAAGAAAGGAAAGTGATTGCCAGAAGTACGATGCACAATACCCAGTAGCAACAGGAAAAACAGAGATATAAATTATGGCGAGTACTTCCAACCATGAGTCAATATCCCAGGGAGAGCAGAGCAGTGCAGGTGAATCATGGCACTGGGTAGCATATAAACGAGTCAGGTATAGTGCAGGTCGAACCCAACTGGGGACATAGGGCACAACAAAATGAGGACAACATAAGTCAGGGAAGGGAAAGGGGAGTTTTTTTAAGACCTGCTGCCGCATCTAGTGTAGGTGGGGGGCCAAAACTACCAGGACCTGGTGACAACAAGGCTCTGAGATAGAAGGGCTAAGTCAGCTACTCTACACTCCCGCCGGCGGGGGATGTACCCTGAGTTACGACCCCAGGTAACGTATTTGGGTCCTCTGTGTCAGTGACCATTCCCTGGAGCTTGGAAACCATCGTGTCCCACTGAGGTGCTAGGGGGAATATATGAACGCCAAGCAGGTCCTCCCTACGTAGCGCCACATCCTCTGCCTTAGCCCAGTTAAGGAGGGATCTGCACCAGGCAAGTGGGTGGGGCAACAGAGGGGATTTCCATCGCTTGGTGATCAAGCGTTTGACCGTTGTTAGGCCCAGGTCTAGAAACTGTATGGCAGCCCTACATTTTTTGTCTCTGCTAAAGAGGTGCAGCACATGGGCCTCCCAATTAGGGGGAATGGTGCGGGAGGTGCAAGTCATGAGGGTGACCGTCACATTGTACCAATAGTCAGTCAAGACCAGACAACACCAAATCATATGGAGAATGTGGGCATCTAACTGCCGGCAGTGGGGACAAGCCGCATCTGTGCGGAGGAAGTACCTATTGATTTGAGCTGGAGTAAGGTAAGCCCACTGTAGTACAAATAATTGAATTTGTTTGAATCGTTGGTTATGGGGGACATAGGTCAGGCTGTCCCAGACGACCGTCCACTCTCCATCTGTAAACGCCCTCCCCAGGGCTGATGAGGGCTCCAGGAGGCCACATACCTTTTCTGTGAAGTACCGCTGAACAGGATTTGCTGCTGTGGAGAAAAACATAGTAGGAAATTTTGCAAATACATGCAGACCTGTAATGTACCTTGGGTGGATCGGTATGTAGGTAGGTTCCGGTCTCCTCTTGGTTCTTAGATCCCAAGTTTGGGATTTTGGCTATCTGGACACCTTTAGCACACCTTCCAATGGTCCCTGATTGGAGAGGCACCACTTAGATGGTCAGGACTCACTTAGGCTGGGTTCAGGTGCAGGTTCAAGATGATTGGGGTCTTTTCTGTCCCTGAGGCTCCAATCAGGAGATGAGCCAACTAACCCTTGTTGTCGCTCTGGTAGTCCTGGGTTCAGGAAGTAACACCGGACTTGAGAAGCAAGGCAGGCCTATGAGGGTTCAAGGCAAGTGTCAGGCAGCAGACCAGTCCTTCCAGGAGCAGCAAAGCAGTCTTGAAAGGTACACAGCAGGTCATAGCAGCAGGAGGTCATCTGAGAGTCATTATGCAGGTCCAGAGAGTAAACTGAAGAGTGGGTCTGAGGGTTCTAGTTTTATACCTAGTGCCTTCTTTAAAGTAGTAGAAGTTTCTACAGATTGTTCTTTGAAGCCCTTAGACTTTCTCGCCTTTTCTGCCTTGGCTCTAGTCTGACTACAGGCCCAATGAAGTGGTGTGAAGCCCTTTGTGTGAAGGTAGGGCATAGCCTATTAACTTGCATGGGGGCCCGTGCCATGCTCAGCCCTCCCATCTTTACAGTGGTGGCCCATCCAGGCACACCTAATCCTTCCATTGTGTGGCTGTCAGGGAGGGATAAATAAATCCCAACTGCCAACTACTCCCAGTCATGTGATCAAGGGACAATCTGCAGGCACCAAATTGCTAAGGTAGGAGAATGCAGACTAAATTAATGTGGCATTTCCATAATTGTGACTTGAAATCTGACTTTACTATTAAGTAGAGTTTTAAATCACAATTTCTCAAACACCAAACATGAAAGACCTACTTGCTCCCAATCAAGTGTTAGCACTTATTAACTGTAATAAGGCAACCCAATGTTATCCTATGAGAGTGGTATGCCTCAACAGGAGTAGTGAAAAACAAATGTTGGAGATTTTCACCACCAGGACATGTAAAACTCAAAAGTACATGCCCAGCCTCTTAACTACAATGCACCCTGCCGGACTGGCTTCCTACGACCTACCTTAGGGGTAACATATGTAATGAAGAGTTTATGGCTTTGCAGGGGGTTTCTTTTTTCAAGTTGAATTGGCAGTTTAAAACTGCAATGAGGCTGCAATAACAGACTTGGGACATGTTTTAAGGGGCTACATAAGTGGGTGGCACAATAAGTGCTTGAGGCCCAATAGTACCTTTTACTTTACAGGCCCTGTTTATATGGTATACCAAAGGGACTTAGAAGTAAATTAAATACACCAATAAGAGGTTAGCCAATCTTAGCACTGTTTTGCAGTGGTATAAAGTGCACAGAGTCCTAAAATCAACAAAAACAAATACAGAAAAAATAGAAGGGTGAAGGCAAAAGGTATAGGGGTCACCCTACCCTACAGAGAGGGCCAAGCCCAACATTATATAAATAACCAAGGTTTAAAGTGATGTTATAGTTAAGTGGAAACTTCATTTCAGTGCCATTAGTGGTGAGGGTGTGAATTATAGTTACCTCAGGGCATGAGTTATAGTTACTAGGGGTAAGTATAACTAATACATTTCAGTGGCTTTTTTTAAATTTTAAATGTTATGTTGGAACTGAAATTTTCACCTAACTTAAATGTCACTTTAATCTTTGTTTTTTTTCAGTGACTATATAGAGTTTTTTAATGTCAAATATTTTATCCCCATCCGTAAATCCAGCTGCCCATCGGCAAGCCTGCAGCCAACTCCTCATATTCAGGTAACCCCACACCTCACATAGATTTGAGACTTCCTGCAGCCCCCCACTGCATAAACAAAAAGTTTGGTGGTGCCCATGACTTTTTTAGGGGGCACCACAATCATGCTAGTACGTTTTGTTAAAATTCCCTATGGCATTATGAGGTGCTCCTTGCTAGGAGCATTGAATAATAAATGAGTGGCTCCTACTGCCCATTTATTATTATTCTTTTTTGTTTTCTTTAAAACAAGTTTTGGGTATCCTGGTGCCCACAGATCCTGCAGCCTCTTTGTCATCCCTGCCACCTATTCTCGGTGCCGGTAGGAACTGGCAATTCTTTTTTGATATTTCTGAATAATACTGGGGAGGGAGCATGCAGCCTCCTTCCCATAGATCACAGGCCCCAAGGGACCCATATGGCAGGGCTGGATCACTGACATAATATCGACTACAAAAATATAGACTTACAAAAATATCTATGCCAAAATATAGAATACCAAAATATCGACTCCCTATCTCCAAACAGGAAAGTACAAAAATATAGAATCCAAAATATCGTTGTAAATAATATAGTTAGTCAAAATATCGAATTTTCTAAATGTTTTAAAAGTAATGTAAAATTAATGAAATAATACATATAATTAACTGACACATACTTAAAAATACTTAAATAACATTAAAATTAACAAATAATTAATGTAAGTAAAAAAATAATTAATACATATATATTAACGAAATATTTATTAAAAATATTCAATATTTTCTGCGTAGGATAGCGGGCGGGTAAAATTTACTATTACCACTCCAGTAGGTGCAACAGTAGGGAAAGCGTTGGATAGCGGGAGGGTAAAAATTACTATTCCCACTCCAGAGAGTGCAACAGTAGGGAAAGCGTTGGATAGCGGGAGGGTAAAATTTACTATTCCCACTCCAGTGAGTGCAACAGTAGGGAAAGCGTTGGATAGCGTAGGGGTAAAAATTACTATTCCCACTCCAGAGAGTGCAACAGTAGGGAAAGCATTGGATAGCGTAGGGATAAAAATTACTATTCCCACTCCAGAGAGTGCAACAGTAGGGAAAGCGTTGGATAGCGGGAGTGTCAAATTTACAATTCCCACTCCAGTGAGTGCAACAGTAGGGAAAGCGTTGGATAGCGGTAGGGTAAAAATTTACTATTCCCACTCCAGAGAATGCAACAGTAGCGAAAGCGTTGGGTAGCGGGAGGGTAAAAATTACTATTCCCACTCCAGAGAATGCAACAGTACGGAAAGCGTTGGATAGTGAGAGGGAAAAAAATACTATTCCCACTCCAGAGAGTGCAATAATAGGGAAAGTATTGGATAGCGTAGGGGTAAAAATTACTATTCCCACTCCAGAGAGTGCAACAGTAGAGAAAGTGTTGGATAGCGGGAGAGTAAAATTTACTATTCCCACTCCAGTGAGTGCAACAGTAGGGAAAGCGTTGGATAGCGTAGGGGTAAAAATTACTATTCCCACTCCAGAGAGTGCAACAGTAGGGAAAGCGTTGGATAGCGTAGGGGTAAAAATTACTATTCCCACTCCAGAGTACAACAGTAGGGAAAGCATTGGATAGCGTAGGGATAAAAATTACTATTCCCACTCCAGAGAGTGCAACAGTAGGGAAAGCGTTGGATAGCGGTAGGGTAAAAATTACTATTCCCACTCCAGAGAGTGCAACAGTAGGGAAAGCGTTGGATAGCGGTAGGGTAAAAATTACTATTCCCACTCCAGAGAGTGCAATAATAGAGAAAGCATTGGATAGCGTAGGGGTAAAAATTACTGTTCCCACTCAAGTAAGTGCAAAAGTAGGGAAAATAATAAATTAATATTTTGTTAAAAATTAATTAATTATTAATACCAAAACAAGTATTGCAATTAATTACCAATCACACAAGATTTAATAATTGATTATTTATAAATACCAATATATTTTTGTTTAAATAATTACCTAATAATTAATTAACAACCAATTGTTTTTCAATAACAAACATTAATAAATGCTAATAATACCAATTAATCATTAATTAATAATATATTGATTAACGATATACACAAGTTTAAATAAATAATTTTACAATTATATTACTTCCCACCATATTCCCCTATAAACACACTACCCGCTACAAATATTAAACTAATACAATTAACATAATTATCAAATAAACAATTAATACAAATTACCAATTGATACACATTATTTACCAATTAATAATTAATCAACAACCAATTAATTTTCAATACCAATTAATAATTAAATTACTTCCCACCCTATTCCCCTATAAACCCACAACCCGCTACAGAAGTAAAACGCTAAATTAAATTAAAGATATATTAATTAACAATATACACACATCAATTAAATAATTAATTATTTACAATTATATTACTTCCCACCATATTCCCCTATAAACACACTACCCGCTACAAATATTAAATGAATACAATTAACATAATTATCAAATAAACAATTAATACAAATTAATTACCAATTGATACACATTATTTACCAATTAATAATTAATCAACAACCAATTAATTTTCAATACCAATTAATAATTAACTAATAACAATTAAATTACTTCCCACCCTATTCCCCTATAAACCCACAACCCGCTACAGAAGTAAAACGCTAAATTAAATTAAAGATATATTAATTAACAATATACACACATCAATTAAATAATTAATTATTTACAATTATATTACTTCCCACCATATTCCCCTATAAACACACTACCCGCTACAAATATTAAATGAATACAATTAACATAATTATCAATTAAACAATTAATACAAATTAATTACCAATTAATACAACTTATTTACCAATTAATAATTAATCAACAACCAATTAATTTTCAATACCAATTAATAATTAACTAATAATTAAATTACTTCCCACCCTATTCCCCTATAAACCCACAACCCGCTACAGAAGTAAAATGCTAAATTTAATTAAAAATAATTAATAATTCCTATAAATTATTATTTAATGTACTATAATTAAATTACTTCCCACCCTACTCCCCTATAAACCCACAACCCGCTATGGAATTAAATTACACAAAAATAAAATAACATAAAATTCATTACTTTAAAAATATACTAACATACATTACAATATTAATACATACTTTTAACACATGTACTAACACTTAAAACACTATAAAAAATTCGATATTTTTTACCACTATATTATGACTGTCGATATTACTTACTTCTATATTATTGCAATCGATATTTCTTACCTGTTTTTCGATATTCTTCACCATTATATTTTGGCAATTCGATATTCTGTCCATTCTATATTTAAAACTCGATATTCTGTCCACTCGATATTTTTTTTTCGATATTATGTCTATTTACCGGCAGGGCTGTATTATGTTTAAGGGGAGGGTAGCATGCTGCCCCCTCCTTGAGTATTTATGGGTGCTGGGGCCTCATCTCATGAAGCTGCATTTTGGGGATACACAGCCCCCCCTCCCAGCCAATACCGACCCTGGAGACCCCATCCTCCAGGACCTTAGGTGGGTGCCCACTGCCCACCACAGGCACCAAAAGAGCAAACATTGTGGACCATGGGGGACACACAGGGCACCTACAGTCCCTTGACTCTACGCATGCACCCATCCTGGGTGCAGTGGGGAGCGATATTGCTGAGTGGGAGCAATTTCTTTTTCCCTCCCGCAAGTGTCCAGGAAGGAAAGAAAATGTGTACTCCCACCTGGCAGGAGTATTTTTGAAGATTGCACCAGGTGGGAGCACACATTTTTGTCCCAGCCCGCAGAGTATGTACTGTGAGTGGGCTTCTAGGGAGACAGCCTTTATAGACTCAGGTGAGGAAGTGCGTGGCCCCCTCCACTTACTGAAACAATTATTCCCGCAGGATTGGGTCCCTGGGGCCTAACAATGCATGGGAGGGGGCCACACGCCACCCTTCCTTTTCAATAACAAAGTGGATGACTGAGGGGACGGGGTCCCAGGGACGAAATCAGCCCAGGGAAGCGGCTCAAGGAAGGGGCCCCATGCATGCCCCCTTCCCAAATAATGTTTAGGTATATATATATATATATATATATATTCAGTGAAAAAAACCATAGGTTTCACACATGTTATAGTTAGCTGGACATTTTACTGATAAAAAACCATTGAAATTCCCCCGTTATAGTTAGTGCAGGCAACTATAACTCACGCGACCGCAATCCTCTGCTGATGCTAATACTGTATTTAGACACTTATTTGCCCATGTCTTCTTCCATTAAATTTTAGCTATACATATATTACAAATATTTTTTTTTCATAAAGACACATATGTCATCAGCAGAGGATTGCGGTCGCGTGAGTTATAGTTGCCTGCACTAACTATAACGGGGGAATTTCAATGGTTTTTTATCAGTAAAATGTCCAGCTAACTATAACATGTGTGAAACCTATGGTTTTTTCACTGAATTTGCAAGGTTTTTTAAATGCTAATTCCTAACTATAACGTGTGTGAAACCTATGGTTTTTTCAGTGAATTTGTACGTTTTTTTAAATGCTAAGTTACTTTACGCCATTCGTGGCGTGCGCGCCCACTTAACGCAGTTCGTTCCGTGCACGCATGGTGCGCTTCGTGCACCGTGCGCGCACAGTGAGCACGCGGTGCGCTTCGCGCACCGCACTCCCACTTTACGCAGTTAGTGCCGTGCACGCACGGTGGGCACGCGGTACGCTACGCGCACCGCGTGCCCACGTTACGCTAGATGGGCCATGTGCGCACATGGAGGACATATTATGCACTTCGTTGAGAAATGTAATCTTTTTATTTTTCAGATGTGTTATATGCCATGCACCAATGGTGCCCTTCAGGCACCATTTGCACATGGGGTGGGGAGAGGATGGATATTTTTTTTTTTAAAGCGTAATCGGCGAAATTTTCGAAAAAATTAAAATTCCATTTTTGCCCTTGGGGGATCTTTGGGGACTCCCTCAACATGGCTAGGTGCTTAGAAGCAGTCTAAACAGCCCCTTTACATGTTTTTGGCCTTTGTTTTTCAACCCCCCCTCAGAGTGCGAGAGAGAAAATGGCGGCCGCCACTTCCTGGTTTCGACCGATTCGAATGTTTACTAAGATCTAACAGCCAATCAGATTCGCGCTCGCGCACTGCACCGTACGCGTACGGTAAGCTTACCGTAAGCTTACCGTAAGCGCACCGTAAGCTGCCACAGATATATATATTGATTTAAATGCTATTTTCTCAGGAATTACTGAACAGATTTACACCAGACCTACAAAAGGCACTTCCTTGACCTGAGGACTACCTCTCTGCCAAATTTCAAGTAACTCTGTTCAGCCGGTCGGGCTGTAGCTGTGTCTAAAGGTCCTATGGAAAAATGCATGGGAAAAACGCGTTTTGGGACCCCCCTTTTTTCTCAGCCCCTGCTTGACGAATCCCCCCGAGACTTTCAGGGTAGGAGCGGAGCGTAGCGCCCCACCTATTTTGAAAATTTCGCAAGGATTCGTCGACCGGCGCCAAAGTTATTCCAAATAGAATGTTGCGGTTTTCCTATGGAAACAGGGTCCTAACTATAACTACCTACTGGCGACCGCCAGTAGGTAATATATATATATATATATATATATATATATATGTTTTGACCCTCCTGGGCCCTGGTGCATCTTAGATGTCATTTTAATAAAAAAATTAATGCCACCCAGCATTTATTTTTAACAGCAATCCTGCAGGTATACCACGGATCGCTGCAAAAAAAAAGAAAAAATTCCGTTGGCCCACGGGGTTCCCTCCTGGACCCCTCCACAAAGGCTAGGAGTGCAAGGAACCCTTTCCCTGCCACCTTATGTTGTTTTGATAAAACATTTTCAGGAGAGGGAACTAAAGGCCGGATGCAAAAAAAATTGGGATTGTGAATTCCTAACTGTGATTCTTATCAAATCTCAATTTGGGAATTGCAAGTCTAAATGTACAAAATAAGTTTAAATAAAATAGCAATTTCTAATGGGTTTGCAAATCAACCTACCTCAAGAATATTAATGAGGAAGGTCACCATTTGCGACCCATCAGGAAAACACAGACATCACAGAGATGGTGATCTTCTGAGGTCAGCAGACCACGTTGTCTGTAATTGTTTTTTAATAAAGAAAACTTTTTTTTTTCAATGCAGCCTGTTAAAAATTGGTTTACTCATTGACTAGGGTGTGAGCCCTGGTCAAGCAGCAACCACAATGCTAGTCAGAATAAGGCACAAGACAACCCTAAATTAACCTCTACTCAACCATCTGGTAGCTTGGCAAGCAGTGGTCAGGCTTAACTTAGAAGCAATATGTACAGTATTTGTGCAACACTTCAAACAGTGAAAGCACCACACAAAAGGATCCCACACCAGGTTAGATGGATAGAGCAACATTTAAAAAATGAGAAACATCTAATCAGTAGAACTGGAGTTATGAATTTTTAAAGAATAAGAGAAAAATAGCACCTAAAAGCATAAAGCGCCATCTGGGGAAAACTGGTCACGCTAGAGTGGGTCAAAGTCAAAAGTTCAGATTTACCAGGTTGGCACGCAGGTCGAATACAGTCCAAGATTAGTCCTGCTGTAGTTCCACTGAAGGTTTATCTTCTCAAGTTTTGTGCTAAGAGTCCCGATCGTGTTGGAGAGGGCCGCAGAGAGCAAGAAGAGCATCGCTGTTGGTGGACAGTGTGATGCGAAAGCAGGCCAGCATCGTGGATGGGCAGGCTGGAACTTCATGCTGAACAAAACATAAGGATCCACCTCGAAGGAGGTTCAAAATAGGATGTTTCCTATCTTGGTATGATGCACACAGTGTTTGCTCAAATACCCCTCACTCACCAAAAGGGCCCTTGGTGTCATGCTTCACAATAGGGGTCTTCCCGCACCGCTGCGGGACGGGGCGTGCTTTGACCTGGGACTACGCGGGAGCACTGATCTTACAGTACTATGTGTGGTGTACGGATAGTGAGAGGAAGGGTCAAGAAAATGCGAGAAGTGAATTAAAAAGGCCCTGGCCTCCTGGACTAAAGAAACTGTAATAGGTCATTGAGGATTGTGCTGTTAAAAGGGGTGGTTCGGAGATGTCCTGTGTGTAATGTGCAGATACTCCTGATCAAGTCAACATGTTTCTAAGCATCAAGGCTTCTTCATCAGGACTGGAAATGATCCCTTCAGGACTCACTGTGTTGCTATCAAGACGTGATGAAATAGTGTGCTATATACAGAATAGTGAAAAAATTCTAAATATCATGCACTTTATACAGTACCCAATCGGTATTTCTAAACTGCAAGTCAAAAAGAGAAAGCACAATTAGTAATACAATTGCGCCTTCCAAGGCGCAAATACGTGTAGCCTGTAAATACAAAGCGCCACAATGTGACTGTAGTGTCATTAGCCTTAGTTGTAACTTTGAACATAAGTGCCGTGACCTGTTGGGATAAAAAGATCGAACGAGACACACACACAAAACAGAAAACACACACTCTATATTGGAAATCAGAGTAATCGAAAATCAAAAAGTGGGTAAGTATGTAAAACAAATACCCATAGGTTGATACATACTAGGATGTGTAGGAGACAATGCTCCATGAGCGTTTTGAACGGGTGGGAAGGGTGTTACCACTGTATTCTATTTAGTAAGGAAAGGGGGGGGGAGATGTTGTCCATTGCTAGCGGTTCAAGGAGATCCTTAGAAAAAGCTGTAACTTACGTAGTAGTGAACTCTGCCTCGCTCAAGATAATACCATCCCGCGGCTCCGTGGTGTGAATGAGTCCGCGGGAGAGGCTCTATTTATGCTGCTGGTAATTGGCACTTAGTAAACCAAAAATGATTGCACCTGTGAAGATGTTCGTGGTCACCTGGAAGTCAATGTTCGATCACTTCCGGTGGCCGGGTTGTAATGCGAATTAAAAATTTGCGAACATACGTGACAAGAATTTTCAATTCTATTAAGGACAAGGAGGCGAGGATTAAGCTTTCTCATTTCTTTACTAGAAATGCTCAGCAGCCAATAAAAACACAGTATATATACAATAAAAAACTACAATACCCATAAACACCAGGGTATGACATGTACAACCATAGAGTCTGCCATATAAAAGGACATATAGCAAGAACAACGTCCTCTTTCTTTGGTGAGGAGAACAGTTCAAAATAACAGGAAACAGTTCAAGAAAAACGATGACCAAAAGGAGGAATCCGCCATCAGCAACAGCAGAAGTCCATAACGAAAACACGCAGCACTGGAAGGCCGCCGGACACTGGGAGCAGAAGGCGAGCGGATGCAGAAGAAGCCAGAAGAAGCTGTAACCTCATCACTTTGGGTCAGAACCTGAAAAGAGACAGACTGCCGTAAAACACATCCCATATAATAAAATATATATAAAGGGGGGGAAAAAAGTATCAGAGAACAATAACTTATCAGAAGAAATATACAATGCATATGCAAGAACATCAGTATAAATGCAAAATAAATATATATATCAGAAAAACATAATGGGTGGGATAATCCTCGCCTCCTTGTCCTTAATAGAATTGAAAATTCTTGTCACGTATGTTCGCAAATTTTTAATTCTATGTCAGGACAGGAGGCTCCGATTATGCTTGTTCAAAGCTTATCCACCACAACTGAGGCTACCTGATCAATAGGTTTATAATAGAAAGATTTAAACATGGAATCAGAGGACCAATCTGCCGCCTTCATAATGTCAGACAAAGTAACACCCATTGAAAAAGCTTTAGAAGCCATAGCTCCCCGTGCCGAATGAGCACCAAAAATGGACACATCAATGCCGGCCTCAGACATAAGCCAGCGAACCCACCGAGCTAAAGTAGCCGGGGTCACAGGGCGAAAGGGCTTCTGCAAAGCAATCAACAGTTGACCCTGCAAATCTGTACGTAAAGAAGCAGTACATACCTCGTAATCCTTGACGCATTGGACCACACAAAGGTTGGGACGGAGAGGAAAAGAAGGATAGGAGATCAGAGAAGTATTTGTTTTAGTACGACGGGAGAGTCGAAAAGTGACACCCTCAGGGGTAAAAGAACGACCAGCTAAGTCTAGTGCTCGAACGTCAGACACCCGTCTGCAAGAAACTAGACATAACAACATTGTGAGCTTGGCCGACAATTGTTTGCGGGAAAGCAAGGAGTTGGAAGGCCAGGAGTCCAAAAACCTCAAAACAATGGATACATCCCATAGAGACGAGTATTTAGGACAAGGAGGACGCGTCAGACGTATACCCTTGAGCAATTTAATAATCAAAGGATGTTCACCTACAGGTTTCCCATCAAGAGGACAGTGGCCTGCTGAAATAGCAGAACGGAAATTGTTAACCGTTCGATAAGCTAAGCCTGAAGAAGCAAGAGACGCTAAAAAATTAATAATTATAGAGACATCCGCAGAAACGGGATCAGCCTCCCGTTGAACACACCAATCACACCATCGTTTCCAAGAACCTGAGTAGCGTTTGTGAGTGTTGGGTGCCCAAGAGTCACTGATGAATTTGCAAGCGTCGCGAGAAAGGCCTGGGACCGACCAACGGTCCCCGAAAGTCGCCAAGCCAGAAGACGGAGAGCGCCTGACTGGATCAGGGGATGCGGATTCCTGAGAGGGTCCAGCAAAAGATTCCATTTCTGGGGAAGAAGGATCGGCACCGCACAAGACATTTCCAGGAGAACTGGGAACCAAGGCTGAGCCCTCCACAGAGGAGCTATCAGAATTAGCTCTGAATGATAACGCCTTGTGCGAGCCAGGACTCTCGGAATCATCATGAACGGAGGAAAGGCGTAGCATAGAAGGGCAGGCCAGATTTGGAGAAATGCGTCCGTGGCCAGGGCTTCCGGATCCGGTCTCCAGCTGAAGAACCGGGGAAGCTGCGTGTTGAGGCGAGAGGCAAACAGGTCGATGTGACTCTGCCCCCAAAACCGACGGAGAGAGCGAAAGATGCGAGGATGAAGCCTCCAATCGCTGAAATCCCGAAGGTGACGCGAATGCCAATCCGCAATCTGATTGTTGCGGCCTGGAAGATACTCGGCAATAACTGTGATCTGCTTTTGTAGACAAAAATGCCAAAAATCTTTGGCGATCTCCGCCAAGAGCTTGGACCTCGTGCCGCCCAACTTGTTGACATAACGAACCGCGGATACATTGTCCATGCGGAGAAGAATGCAACAATTGGACCGAAGGGGCGTGAAGCAACGAATCGCAAAGGATCCCGCCAGGAGTTCCAGACAATTGATGTGGAGAGACAACTCCTGAGGGGACCAACGACCCCCCGTTGAAATGGGACCGCACCGGGCTCCCCAGCCCCACAGGCTGGCATCGGACTCTATTACCATTTCCGGGGAGGAACCGAACAGGGCTCGCCCATTCCAGGCTTCCATGTGGTCCAGCCACCACTGCATCTCGCATCTCGCTTCCTCTGAAAGAGGAATCTGATCGGAATAACGAAGACCCTGCTGTAGATGACGGATCTTCAACCGTTGTAATGCCCTGTAATGGAGGGGACCCGGGAAAATCGCCTGAATTGAAGACGCCAAAAGACCGACTACACGAGCTATGGATCTCAATGATACAATCCGATTGGAAATAATCGAAACCAATTCCCGTTTGATGTATCGAATCTTCTGAGTGGGTAAAAGAAGCTGACAGGTCAGAGAATTGATCTGGAAGCCTAGAAAGTCCATCACCTGAGAAGGAATGAGGACCGATTTCTGCGGATTCACCAGAAATCCCAGAGATTGTAAAAGATCGATCGTCCACTCGAGATGTAAGATCAATTTGTGCGGACAATCTGCCATGATCAGAATGTCGTCCAAATAAATGATCATGCGGAGACCCCGAGCGCACAAGTGTTCCACCACTGGCTTCAGAAGCTTGGTGAAGCACCAGGGCGCCGACGAGAGGCCGAAGGGGAGGACTTGGTATTCGAACCAATTCCCCTGCCACAGGAACTGGAGAAAACGCCGATGTGGCCTGAATATTGGGATTGACAAATAGGCGTCTTTGAGATCTAAACGAACCATCCTATCTCCCGCTCGGAGAAGATCTCGCAAAAGATGGATGCCCTCCATCTTGAAATGGCGGTAAACCACTCCGCCGTTGAACTCTTTTAGATTGAGGACCAGACGGGAACCGCCCCCTCGTTTTTGAACTAGAAACACCGAGCTCACAAACCCTCTTGGATGGCGGGTAGTATGAAGAATAGCTCCCTTCGCAAGAAGGGAGTCGATCTCTGAAGAAATGATCTCCTGATCCTGTAGAGAAAATACCAGTGGGGTGGGAAGGAGGGATTGATGTGTGGGTTGGTAAAATTCTATCTTGTAACCCTGAACAGTTTCGAGAACCCATGCATCGTTGGAGATTAACTGCCAATTGTGGAGAAAAAATTGGAGTCTTCCCCCCAAAACCACTTCGGTAAAAGGAATCAGCCTCACCTGAATTGTTGGAGTCGTGGTGACCCCCTTGTTGTCCTCCGAAGCGACCTCTCCGGAACTGTCCCCTCCCTTTGCGGGAGGGATAGAAGTTAGAACGGGTGGTAAAACCGGAATCCTGTCCACCTCCGCTGTGGGACTGAGAACCCCGTTGAGAGTTCTGTTGTGATCCTCGGCCGAACGAACGTCCCCTAAGACGTCCGGCCTTTGCAAAAACCGGCCGAAACGCCCGCCGTAGCGAGGCTTGGGCTTTGTCAAGGCCGCTGAAAGTGGCCACAAAATTCGAAAGTTCTTTAAGGAACGGCTGACCAAATAAGAGCCCCTGGGCCAAGGGACCGGCTTCTGAAGTGGAAAGCTCCGCAAGCCTGGGATCCAGGCGGAGAAGGATGGAGCGACGTCTTTCACATGAAAGCGCACAATTGGCATTGCCCAATTGACAGATGGCTCTCTGAGCCCATTCAATGAGTTCGTCAGGGTTAACGAGTGCAGAAGACTCTTTAGCCAGAACGCCCAAATCTAAAATTTTAGTGAGAGGCCCCAATAAATCTAATAATTTATCCTGGCAAGAACGCCAAGATCTGTCCAATCCTTTTTTAGGATCCCTAGCGTACTTTTTAAGATAAGTGACCATGGTTGGGTCAACCTCCGGGGTCTCAGCCAGATGGTCTGCCAAATCTGGACGAGGGCACTCGGATCTGAGGCGTGCCCGGACGTCTTTATCAAAAGGCTGGCGAATGTGTGATTGTACATAATCCGCCACTGCTGGGGAAGGCAACCAAGAAGAAGAATGGGGGTGGAAAATTTCTGACGGTTCAAAAGTTAGAATGGGAGGATTGGAAGGAGCGTCCACAAAATGCTCCTTGCGAGCCTTTTTTCGAGGAGGTGGATCAAATTCTGAAGAAGAAGAAAGAGCATCATCTGCATCAGGGTCATGGAGAGAAGAAAACGAGGTCCCAGCTGACCCCCTAGTGGAAGCTGTGTCCGATGACAATGTCTTAGCCAATCTCTGAAAATCTGACCTGTGAGGATTAACAGGGGACTTTGACGCACGGGCAGGAGGTAACCAACCCTGTTGCTGTGCGTAAAGAGACAAATGCCGTTTCAGAGGATTAATAGCGCGCACAAGCGCTTTATTCACAGAATGTTGCACCCCTTGATCTAGTGCTTCAACTAAATCCTGCTCCAAAGAGTCAGAAGGATCCTCCTCAAAATAATATTCCTCCTCAAAATATTCTTCCATGTTGACACAAAGCAACAATATTCAATGCCCACAGGAGAAATAAGAATCAATAGTGGCCAAAGGCACAATGCAGGGGGAGTGGAAAAACCCCACAGCAAGCCAAAGTGTAGATAAAATATCTAAACACTCAATAACAAATTTAAAATGTGGAGGGAGGGCTTGCTGGCAGAAAAAACTAGCACTCTAGGCAATGCCTATGCAAATTTTACTACCCAGAAGGTTTAAATCCGAAACTGGGCGTTATGAGGGGCAAATACCGAGGCTGTGGGCTCTGTGCGCTGAAAGCGTGCAGTCTGACAGGAGAAATATCACCTGAAAACAATGAAAATGGCCGCCGGGCATTCGCGGTAACGGCCGCCTGGTAATTAAATATTTGGAGCACTCGCAGCGTTAGCGCGAGCCTCCAAGCCCCTATCTCCCTCTCCACACGATAAAAACTTGTTTTAAACACGGGCGCGAAGCGCCCAACAGGAAGGTGAAACCACACGCTCCCTGCACGGTAACAAGCGCAGCGAGCGATAAGGAGAAACCAACGCGAGCCGGCAATTGAAACTATGGCAACAATAAACAAACGCGCATTAGCGGTTACAAATAGTATTACATTAGCGAGCAATATGTAAACAAGCTACCAAATACACTTTGCATAAATGGATAAACAATAGGAAAGAAGGACTTAACTGGCTGCGGAGCAGCAAAGAAAGAGGACGTTGTTCTTGCTATATGTCCTTTTATATGGCAGACTCTATGGTTGTACATGTCATACCCTGGTGTTTATGGGTATTGTAGTTTTTTATTGTATATATACTGTGTTTTTATTGGCTGCTGAGCATTTCTAGTAAAGAAATGAGAAAGCTTAATCGGAGCCTCCTGTCCTGACATAGAATTAGAGCGGTAGTATCCAGCAAGGAATCCAAACGGAAGTGACTTAGCCTGCTGGGATCTTAAACACTAGAGAGATAACCCGTTTTTACTGCTGTTGAACAGGAAGTGTATTTTATTACCAAAGTACCGATGTTCAAAATGTGAACTTCAAGGCAGTTTTCGTGGTCTCTTATGGCTGCAATTTTTAAATGTTTAAAAATGAGCTAAGTGACTCTAAATACAAATATAAAATTTAAAAAGCAAATTTCAATTAATATTGGGTATTGAGTGGCAGATGTTGGGTACACGTTCCGTGGGGTGGTATGCATAGTGAATATTGCTACCGGACCCATGCGGAGAGAGAGAGATCTTATTAGTAAGGCCGTGGCCTTAGAATGCACTATTACGAGCGCAAAAAGGCTCATACCGTGGTCGAGCTCTTTTAAGGTTTTTCTTGTATTGCATAGGGAGGTTAATTGTGAGAGAATAGTGGCGTGTCTCAGAACATAATGGATTCTTGTCAGCAAACCCCACAGAAAGGGGGAGTTTCCTCAAGAGCACGTATGGCTCTTGGCGTGGTGGTGCTCCTGGTGGCTTTACCTCTGAAGATATGATTAGAGATAAAGAAGTTTATAGAATTTAGGTAAATTTGCGTGTTTCAGAACCAGTGGTAGGCTAGCCCCACGGGGGGTCATTAATGCATGGACTTGTAGGGTCTCCCAAAACCTTCGAGCAGTATGCCTCAATGATACTGTCCTCTCCACAAAGGGGTTGTTCCAAAATAGGACCTTAGAAGGTTTTAGGACAGTTGATCCCAAGGTATGTCATCGTTAAGACCAGTCAAGTGGGTTCCCAGACGGAACACACATCGTTGTTCTTTTTCCAGCAGGCCATTCTCTTTGTGGAGTTGCTCAATCACGGTCCAATTCAAGTCATCCACGCTGTGAGCCATAGCTAGGTAGTGACTTGCCATCTTTGTGGTGCTCTTTTTGCATCAAACATTACTCTTGTGCTCGCCAATACGGATCCTTACTGGTCTTGATGTCATGCCGACGTATTGTAGTCTGCATGGACACGTGATCATAGATATCACGTTTCTGCTATTGCAGTTTGTGAATCCTATTTGTTCCCAGACTGAGCCATTCATGAACGTGATGTTTTTACTTCTTTTTGTGAGGTTGCATGTGCTACAATTACCGCACGGGTAATGACCCTGTACAGGGGGAATGGTAGCGGTGGCCAAGTCCCTTGCAGGTGTCACGCGAGGTTTAGTATGGACCAAGATGTCCTACAGATTCCTGCCTCTCTTGTGGGAGAACATGGGTTTTGGAAAATTGAGACTCCCACAATTGAGAATTCTCCAGTGTTCCTTCACTATTTTTCACAATTGATTGGAGTGAGTGTTGAAAGTGGTTACGCAAATGGGTCTTGTTTCCTGTTCTTTGGGAATGTGGTTTTCCAAGAGAGCGTCTCTGTTGTTGTTCTTTGCCCGTTTTAACCCTCTCTTCACAATTCGTTCCGGATAGTTGTGTTTTAGTAGCTTACTTTCCAAATCGGAGGCTTGGTTCTTGAAATCTGTGAGCTCGGAGCAGTTCCTCCGGAGGCAGAGGAACTGTCCGTAGGGGAGGTTGTCCCGAAGGTGTCTGGGATGGAAATTGTTGTATAGTAATAGGCAATTCTTTGCCGTTGGCTTTGCATGGCCTGTTATTGACAGAATACCTCAAGGCCACCTCGAGGCCTAATAGTCCAAAACGAACCTTTCATATTTCAGCATGACAAATCCTTCAAAAAGGATTGGTCACTAATATCGTGGCACGGTACAAGGGACTGACTGGTCCTTATCATCAAGACAAGATGGAAAGGTAGAGCTAGCCATAACGGGGACTTCTATTCTTTAATTTGTATATATGGTACTCTGATCTGAGCAAAAGAACATCTGGGTAATGATAATATACAAGTCAAGGGGAGCTTTGATTTGAGAAAGTAGTGGCATGCCATACACTGAGCAGGCTACACACAAGAGTATAATAACACCTATGTAAACTTTTTACATTCACTCACAAAAATAAAGTCTGGAGTTAGATAAGACCTTTTGTCTTTGATAAATTGTATGTATAATATACTTAGAAATAGGGTTTTCAGGCAGTCCTCTTCATCAATTGGTCTGTTATTTTTTCTTCACATTTTGTGTCTGTCCATTATAGCATGCAGCATGAAGCAATGGGTCAGCCCCCTTCAGCCACTGACTTACTTAATTGTGAGCAACGGCAGTCTGCTCTTTCACAGGAAACCTATCCAAACACAAAGTAGTTCCCTTACATGCTAGGGACTACTATGACAATGTGTGATTTTTGACAACAAAAACTTTTTTTCTTTTAGCCAATGTTTGTTTCAGGCTGATGGGGGCAGCAGCTTTTGGGACAATTATGTTTTATGGTGTAATAATCTTCAGAAACAGTCCTTTGGATTCAAGATATTTATTGAGAGGCAACACTGGGATGCTCATCTATGTCAGGCACCAATCCACATCAGACTCAGACAGGTTCCAAGATAAACAAGCCTGAAACCTTCTGGCATAGTTGCCATTCTACTGCATTTAAAGCTACAACATTTTGCAAAAAGCATGACAAAACAAAACAAAAACAAAAGGCAGACAGCCAACTGCAGCACTGTGGGCTTTACCAATGATTGCTTTAAAATGGAAGGGATGCAAATTAGTTATTATGGTTGTGCACATGTTCTCTTCACTGGTCTTACAGCAGGGCCTGTGACCAAAATGCTCTTGCTTTAATCATTTGCATCTACGTTTTAGACCATGAATAATTTACTCTACCTAAGGGAAGGTATGCCAAGTAGGAGCAATGAGTCATTTAAGGCCTAGATTATGGCAGATAACACTTGGAATAAAGGCGCATATTTACAAGGCGGCGATAATAAATAATCGCCGCTTTTGCAGCCGTTTTCGGCCGAAAAAGCGGCGATAAATTTATCACCTAATTAGCAAGGTCACGCTAACGCGTGAAACCTTGCTTTAGCGCCGGGATTATAAAGCCCAGCTTTGCATCTCTAATGAGATGCAAAGTGGGCATTCCTGACCTGACATGACAGGAGAAATGTCGCTAAGCGACATTTCTCCTATCATCAAGCCCCACGCTATGAAGCATAGCGGCAGGAAAAGTAGCAATAACCCTTGTTATCGCTACTTTCCTTACGCCTGCTTCAGGACTGACTTAGCCATGATATCCTATGGAAGGTGGATATCGTGGCTAAGTTTGTGAGACCCTATCAACAAGCTAACGCCACATTTTGTGAGCTGGGTTTTCAGTGATAATCTCACGTTAGGCAGTTAGCGTTAGGATTATTATCGCTTTTGAGATAAGCGTTGCTAATAGCACGCAATCTCAGCGATAAAAATGCACGTTAGCCGGCGATAATTATCCTAGCGCTAAGTGCGCTTAGCGATAATTATCACCGGTTGTTGCTGATATGCCCCAAAGTTCTCACATTTCTTTAAATCTGTGTAAATTGTGTTTTGGCTGCAAATTTGATGATGCTGTGGACGCTGAGCCTGGCGGCGAAAGAGTTGACTCTGTCACTCCGTGATTTCTAATGATGGATTGCTGGTATGAGTCGACGTGGCAATTATCTGTTCCAGTGTATTCTTGAGGTGGAATTGGGTCCCCCTGCTCTGATGAAATTGCCACAAAATTATTAAATGTAATATGTCTGCCGTTCAGGTCGAAATGGTCTAAACAGGACACCTTTGTTTTAAATGAGTACGGATCCGAAAAAAGTATGAGCTGTGTATTTTCATAACTTGATTTTTACTTTTTTGGAGAACCACACTGGGCCTCCTCCCTTTACGGGGCTCTTTAGCGATTGATTATTTGGACAAATATCACTGTTTTGACACATTGCTTTCTTCTCAGGCGCGTAGCTAGGGGGGGGGCGGTGGGGGCGGACCGCCCCAGGCGGCACTATATTTAGGGCGGCCGCTCGGCACTGGTGGCCCGTTGCGGCTGCGGCGGCCTTTATAATTTATTTAGGGACACAGTGTGTCAGTGTGTCAATAAATAAATTATAAAGTCCGCCGCAACGGCGCACGCGGCCCAGTTTTAAAGAGTGCACTGTGCAAGCAGCGAGCTGCGCACTGCGCACCTCACCTACCTGGTTGTAGTGCTAAGTGCGTCAGTGCGTCAGCGCCTGCTGCTGCATTGCAATCATTGCCACCGCACCATGACGTTGATCATCCCAGCCTGCTCCAGTCCAGGGCCGTCAATCTTGGAGAGCGCGCGCCAGCGCTACCAATGACGGCCCTGGGTTACAATTTTGCCCTGCCCTCGCGATGAAAGCGTGGCGGTGATGCGTCACGCGCTTCACCACTACGCACACTCTCGTGAGGACCAAATTGTGGCCTGGGGCAGTCTGCTGCGGCAGCGTGGATAATTCGTTTTATATGCAGCCAGGAGAAAAGAAGTGTGTTTATTTCTATTCACCTTTCCTGACCCCCGCCGCTGCTTATCACATCAGGCTGTGACACAAAGTTTGACTAATGGAGTAGAAGGTAAGAGAATGTGTGAGACTCTATTTATTTTTGTTTTAAAAATATGCGCAGGCCCAGCAGGACACGTACGTCGTGTGTGCTTCATTTAAACAGTTGTTATCATTATCATGGCACGGAACTGAAACTGGCAAATAATGGCATATGTTCTGGTAGAAACAATAAAAGAACGATGATGGTGAAAAATACTGGGTCACCTCGATATTTACATCATATAGAAACTCAAGAAAATGCATCTTCGCTGCACCTACTAATGTAAATGTTGTTAATATATTGGCAACTTAGATACAAATAGTGCTTCGAAACCAAGCCACCATGGGGGCATGGGAATTACACAGTAATGTGCACCTTTCTGCAATATGAAGCACAAATGGAAGGTGGCCTTGGCATGCATAGCACCGCGATCATACAAAGAGAAAAACAATCTAGCACTAACGACGACCAGGGGAGTAAATAGAGACCACCCAGCGCCTACTGCACTAGGACACAAAAAAAAACAAGGTAGAAAATAAACATCTTAGACGCAGCACAGAAGTGTGGCGGGCCTGGAAACCCAGAGGCCTACAAGACAAACCCATCCCTCCAAATGTAGGCCACAGTGAAGGAATAAACAAAGTATAGTGTCTAAATAATAATAAACAGTTCACACACGTCGATGACAACCAGACAGGGGCAGAGAAACTTGAGGGGTTTCTAAAGCCTAGAAAAGTAGATAGACTACGCGCTTTGTATCAGTGCAGACTGTGGCAGCTACACATAGTGCCTAGAAACCAAAAGTGGAAATGGCTACATGGCTCCAATACAGATTATGGGAAAGAACGAAAAGAAATGCGTGAGTTTGACATTTGATGCAGTTTCCCCCTCTCGTGCATTGCAGGCGACAGATACCCTCGAGTTTGCCCTGTGAAAAGGAAGGACAAGACAGCAGCGCTGAACTGCAATAAAAGAAATGGGCGGATCAGCTTCACCGGAACCCTAGACAGTATCGATATCAGTGGTTACTGGATCAATAAGGACAGAAACCTATAACTTGGAGCCATGTTCGTGGAGTACTGACGTCATTCCGTTCAGCCTCTGCGTCAAAGCAGGTCACTCGCATTCTGCACGTACCTCTCTATAGGGGAGTGTATGCTTACCAATATCAGGTACCACGCACGCCTTAAAGCATGCAATGCAACGTGTTGACCTTTACTACCCACCTAATTTGAACGACTAGATATTTTCTAATTAAGTTAAACCCCTCGGCCAATCCCACTACCCTTAAAAACCCCTTCCTACATCGTACCCCTACCCTTCTCTGTACCCTAAAAACATTTTACAACTCCATGCCCTCACTTATCACTGTATCTTTAAAAAAAACTTACTTCCCAGTACCCTTACCGATCCCTGAACGCTAAAAAAACCTTATAACCTCACCTACCCTCACCCATTCCTGAATCCTAAAACACGACGACCTTGTTCCCTTACCTGAACCCGAAAACCCCTACCATCCCATACCTTTACCCTTCCTTAAAACCTTGCACCCAATAATTCCCTTATTTAATAGAATATAAAAACGCTTGCTTGCGTGGCAAAGTCCAGCGTTGTTAAGTGCCAGAAAATGGCATATGTTACACATCGTATGCTTAAAGCACGCAATGCAATGTATGTGTTCAATCATTGGTAAGCGGCATGGCGCAGCGCTCCAACCCACAGGGCTAAATGATCGAACACTCGCTATAAACCTCTACCAACCTGCCCCGGTGAGAGTGCAACTGACGTCATATGCGCCTCGGAAACGCTGAGCCCTGGGATACTGGACAATAGCAAGCACTGATATTATTTTTAAAAAGTTTAAATAAATAATCAGAGGTTAGGATAGTGTCTTTGGTACATTATGAGAATCATACACTGGCACTTTATATGAACTGAAGCAGGAATTAGTAAAGTGAGTGGAGAGTGAAAACACAGATCTCCATAGAGAGCTTAAGAGGGGCTTCAGGAAACATGAAATGCAGGAGGCATGGGCTAATATTGTGGAGGCTGTCGCTGTGAGTGAGAATCCTGAATCGGAGGGCAGAGGGATACCACGATGATGCCTCTCCTGGATGGAGAAAGGTGGCATGTGACTGGGGCAGTCTGCAGCGGCAGCGTGGATAATTCGTTTTATATGCAGCCAGGAGAAAAGAAGTTTGTTTATTCCTAATCACCTTTCCTAAACCCCGCCGCTGCTTATCACATCAGGCTGTGACACAAAGTTTGACTAATGGAGTAGTAGGTAAGAGAATGTGTGAGACTCTATTTATTTTTGTTTTAAAAATATGCGCAGGCCCAGCAGGACACGTACTTCGTGTGCGCTTCATTTAAACAGTTTTTATCATTATCATGGCTGATGCAGAACAACAATAAGACAATAACAAATGTCCCAATAACGCTGGTGATTAATGATCCGCTGGAGAGCAATAATTTGTCTGTTAGTAGTTTTTAAACTGTATTTTGTGTGGATAGCTCAGTGGGTTGCTGCCTTTGTCACAGAGATCCCCCTGTTACTTGCAGTTCAGAAGTTACAATCCTAACATAGGAAAGTGACCAATGAACTGTCACCAAAGAGCTGCAGACAAACATGAATCGTTTTTTTGTTTTGTGATATAGTTAGAACTTCCTCAGTCTTTCATCATTCTAATGTTGCTAAAATGAGTATGTTTGTTTGGGCAGAGATACGTTTTTATCACTAAAGCTGACCCCCATGGAATACTCTTTTAAATCCTAAGGTTTTGTTTCCCCAGACCAAACCCTCTGAAAATATACTGCCCACCAGTATGGATGACATGTGATTCCTACACCTTGTAATCCTCATTGGCTTATGTGACATTCCCTGTAGACTGATTTACACACTTGTATGATTCATTGTCTCTGTATAATGTGTTCGTGGTGTAAAGTGCTGACACACTACACTGATATGAGTAGCGCTGTACAACAAATGCATATGAGAGAGGGGCTACGGAGCGATGAGGGGCACTGGTGGAGGGTGACTGCAGGGCTCGAGTCGGGGTACCAGGCGGGTGGACAGCGTCCCCTCACTTATTTTAACGGGAGCTCGATTACTGGAGCAAATGGAGCCACACATTTACTCTTTGGCCTCTCTGGGGTGAGATCGGAGCTCATTCAGAACGCTGCTCACGCGCTGGCTTCTCTGATGCAATGGCATCTAAGGGGTGAGCGAGAGGAGGCAATGAGTCTGATGGTGCAAGCCACCTTTCGTGACATCACTTGCTGTTGTGAAGTCAGCGTCCCCCCACTTCTTTTATTAGGACTTGTGCCCTGGGTGACAGTGAGGGAATCCGAGGAAGAGGTCATGGTGTGGAGGGGGAGCTAGGGTGAGATGAGGAGCACTGGTGGAGGGTGGTAGTGAGGGAGTCTGAGGAGGAGGTCATGAGGGGGAGAGGCTACAGAGAGATAAGGGGCACTGGTGGATGGTGGCAGTGAGGGAGTCCAAGGAGGAGGTCATGAGGGGGAGGGGCTATGGGGAGATGAGGGTCACTTGTGGCGTGAGGCAGTGAGGGAATCTGAGGAGGAGGAGGTCACTAGGGGGGCCATGGAGGGATGAGGGGCACTGTTGGAAGGTGGTAGTAAAGGTATTTACGGAGAAAGAGGTTATTAGATTGGCGCCAAAAAAGACTTTCGCATCAGCGCTAAAGCCGGCCCTGTCATGGCCTTTCTGTTTGTGTTTATTTAATTAGCAGTCGGGTCATAAGGGCTACTGTGGAACATACTTTAAAGTGCATGCTAATTATATTTACTGCTATATTTAATGTTTTAAGTTTGAAGGTGATTTTACTAATGTTTTTACCGGGAAAAAGCAAAGTGGAGCCCGATGGTGCCTGATATGTTGCTGGGGCCCAAGGTCAGCTGTGAGATAAGGTGCACTGGAGAGAGGAGTAGTGGATAATCAAGCCTGTAAGGGAGAGCATTGCCGAGTCCGGGGTCAGGTGGAGGTAGTAATGAAGAGGGATTCTCCCTGAAGGCTCGCACAGAGGGAGCCTGTAAGGGAGTGCGTTGCAGAGTCTGGGGTCAGGTGGAGGTAGTAATGAAGAGGGCTTCTCCCTGAAGGCTCGCACAGAGGGAGCCTGTAAGGGAGCGCGTTGCAGAGTCTGAGGTCAGGTGGAGGTAGTAATGAAGAGGGATCCTCCATGAAGGCTCGAACAGAGGGAGCCTGTAAGGGAGTGCGCAGCAGAGTCTGGGGTCAGGTGGAGGTAGTAATGAAGAGGGTTTCTGCCTGAAGGCTCACACAGAGGGAGCCTGTAAGGGAGTGCGCTGCAGAGTCCGGGGTCAGGTGGAGGTAGTAATGAAGAGGGATTCTCCCAGAAGGCTCGCACAGAGGGAGCCTGTAAGGAAGTGCGCAGCAGAGTCTGGGGTCAGGTGGAGGTAGTAATGAAGAGGGATCCGCCATGAAGGCTCGAACAGATGGAGCCTGAGTAGTATCACTTGCCTGATACTCCCACCTCAGAAACCTCCTCTTCCCATTAAAGGAACATTACATGGAAAGTGATAATATTTAGAAAGAGATTTGGAAAAGAGTGAGTTTTACTGGTCCTATTTTTCTTGTTTCTTCTGAATATTCAAGGAGTGCCGCAGCGCAGGAACAGTTTGTCCTGGGTCTTGGATAGAGTTCAACAAGTTCCCATGGCCCCCACAACTGTGTTTAAGGATTGTGATCATAATGTGTCGCCCCTCCCTGTATTTTAGCTTTGGGCCCCCAGGCAGGCTCTGCACCATGTGTGTGCTGAGGCTGCTGTGAAGGAGAGATGCACTATTACAAGCTGGTTTTGGGTACCAAGAGCACATGTCTTTTCATTCCCAGGGAGTTGGTTGCTGCTGCTTGGAATTAATGACAGGGAGCGACCCCTGGTTGATGCCTTTGGGCCACCAGAGTGGGCTTTGTATCCGGTCTGTGTTGGCAAGGTGGAGCTGACTGACCCCTTTGTGCTGCGTTTAGTTTTAAGGGCACACAGTGAGTCACTCCCTGTGAATAATTAATTTGCTGTTTTTGAAAGATAAATAATCACAGGCTTCGACACTGTTAAGTTGGTTTTGGTTCCCCACTGCTTTAATGGGGGGGGGCCATGATGTATGGTCATTTAATGTCAGCTGTAGATGAAGGTTACATGAACAGTGTCATGTATGTGCATGTTTGCATTGTGTTGAGGGGATTACCAGGTAATTGTTCACGCAGCTCTCTGATGGATGTCACATGCGGTTTTTCTGAGTCCCCAGATAGATCATGCAGTCTGTGTGTTCTCTTTTGTACTGCCAGTCACCGGTGTATTCAACTGTGTAGCCTTGGACCGTGTCATGTATGTGCATGTAACTTGCATGATCAAGGTAACTATTAGCGGCGATACTACGTGTCTCTTGGACCTCTTTGAAGTGCATGCCCTCCCCCCCCCCCCCCCCGGGGGGGGGGGGGGGGCGGCAATCTGAGGGATAGCCCCGGGCGCCACAAGCTCTAGCTACGCCACTGTTTCTTCTCACTTAAATATAACTTTGGGGGTCATTTTTGTGATTCAGTCTTGGAAGTGCCAATGATGGCAAAGTGAGCTAATTGGCGAGTACCTGCCAACAGCTCCCATGGTGTTGCTTACTTGACCCACCATACTTTTTTGTTCTCTTTTGAACACCTTTTTGGTTTGAACACTTGTCAAACATCATTTGTACACAAAAATGTTTTTATGTTTATAAAACAGACACACATGGGGGAGATATGATTAAATATAAATTTATCTTGCAAAGATAAAGAAGAAGCAACGTGATGTAGCTGTGTGTTTCATAACCAGGGTTCTGATTTTTTGATCCAAGATAAACAAGCCTGAAACCTTCTGACATAGTTTATATTCTACTTCATTTAAAGTTACAACATTTTGCAAGAA
Source organism: Triturus cristatus (assembly GCF_964204655.1). Taxonomy (NCBI): domain Eukaryota; kingdom Metazoa; phylum Chordata; class Amphibia; order Caudata; family Salamandridae; genus Triturus; species Triturus cristatus. The sequence continues at coordinate 457,231,359 of NC_140590.1, read as the reverse complement.
GCATGACAAAGCAAAACAAAAACAGAAGGCAGGCAGCCAACACTAGCACTGTGGGCTATACCAATGCTTCCTTTAAAGTGGGAGAGTTACGCATCAGTCATTTTGGGTGTGTGCATGTTCTCTTCACTGGTCTTACAGCAGGGCATGTGGCCAAAATGCTCTTGTTTTAATAATTTGCATCTACGTTTTAGACCACAAATAGTTTACTCTACCTAAGGAACGGTATCAAATGAGTAATTTATGCCTTAGATTATGGCAGATAACAAACACATGGGGGCAGATTTACAAGCCCCTTGCGTCACTTTTGCGCTGTTGTTGCGTCACTTTTGTGACGCATCGGCAACGTAAAAGTTGCGGCCCATTTACAACATGACACATCTAGGGAGGTGCGTCACGTTGTAAAGCCCTGCGTGACATTATACCTGCGTCAGGTATAATGTATGCAGGGTAGGCGTTCCCACACAGGAAAGCCTCGTAAAAGTAACGCAGTAAAATCTACAAGATTTCACTGTGTGACTTTTAGGACGCCAATGCGTCAAAACTTACGCCTGCTTCAAGCAGGCGTAAGGAGTGACGCAGTGTATTGTGAATAGGCCGCAACACGCATTGCTGGAGTTGTGCCGTGCTTGCGACACAACTCCAGCAATGCATGACTTTTCCATCAACAAATGCATCAGAATTTCTGATGCATCTGTCAAACTTTGCGCCATGGTGCGCCGTATTGTAAATACGGCACATCCATGATGACGCAAGGGTTTTGCATGGTGGCGCAGGGAAAGTGACGCATCTCTACAGATGCGTCACTTTCTTGTAAATCTGCCCCTTGGAATATAGTTCTCACATTTTTAGGTCGAGCATTCGAGACCTCTTGGATATACATTAATATAATGATTGCGATTGATTTATTATTAACCGTTCAATTAGTTAAATTCATTACAGTAAAAAGCTAAAATTAGATCCCCACCCCCCTTACCCACCCGCCCTTTCCACCCCCTGCCAGTGCCTCCTGTGAGATTGAAAACCCTGTTCCAACAGTCAATCTTGTGTTGCGGGGACCTTTCAGCTTTCTATCCGGGTACTTAATTTTGATGTGGCAGGGTTCTATACAGAGCACTTGAGGTAGCAGCGAGTTCTTCTTTGCCCATTGGTGTTTGCGGAAACAGTTTGTAGGCGCATTTGTCAAGTCTGATTTTGAGAGCTTGAGGAAAATCCTTTATACTCTAGTGTCCAGAGCTTGTCCAATCAGGTAAATAAATGTTGCCGCTCTTGCAAGGTGGTGTGTTTTTGTTTCCGAGAAGCACCAATCTGATGCCTCCTTGCAAGTTCTGATGCCAAGAGCTCTTAAAATGGGATGAAGCAGCCTCTGTCGTTCGTTGATGAATTTTGGACAACAGCACAATAAATGAAGCCAAGATTTCCGTTCGTAGTGGCATAGGCGACATGAAATGGCTCTGTCTGTTCGTGCCCATGCTGGGCTAAAGTCCCAAATTCTGAGGACCGTTAGCCTCATAAAAATAATTTTCTTATGGGCCTGCGCCTCTAGTGCTTCCATTAGGTATAGTTGGACTTTCCCCAGGATGTAAGATTCATCCAGTGCCTTTGTATGGGTGTTGTGTCGGAGTGCAGTTAGATCCTATAGATTCATAAGAAATGGAGCGGACCTGCCGTCTCATGGTGTTCAGCCAGGCCTTGTGCAGGATTTCTGTGAGGGGCAGACTGTTTAGATCTATGTTTAGGGTCTCTATTGCCTTACTCAGTTTGGTGTGCCAGGGGGAGACCTCTTCTTTGAAGATTGTTGCCAAATGATGTTTTAGAGAGTTGTGCGGTGCTTTAAGGACTCCAATATAATACTTTATTAGGTCTCCCTGGAGGGCCAATTCCGGTCTGGCTAGCCCTAGTTCCAGCCGTAATCTTGTGTTCCTAGCATTCCTGGGTACGTGAAGCACGATCTTATGGGCTTTGACCTGCGCTGCTGCAAAAAGTTTATCTAAAGCTCCTGGAAATGCCAGGTGACCGTAGTTAATGGCTGGAATTAATTTTGCCCTGAGGACTTTCAGCATGGGTTTGGCTGTGGGGCTGGTCAGGCATTGGCTTAGTCATCTTATTGAGAAAATTACTCTGTTGATTTTAGCAGTTAGATGTTTTGTATGAGCTGCCGATGTTGCCCTATCCGAGATAGTTGTAGACTGCGGTGGTCCCAATTTGGTGGTCTCCCATCTTCCAGACTGCTTGTTTTTTTTGCGGGTATCTGCCAAATATCATTATCTTCATTTTCCCTTGATTGACTGTCAGGTGATTTTCCTTGTTGTACTTCCCCAACTCTTTAAGGGCTCTTTGGAGACCTACCCGTGTATGGTCCATCACTACGGTGTCATCTGCGTACTGTAGGATTGCCATTCTCGCCTTGCACAGTCTCGGTGGAACTAGACTTGCCTCTTTCAGGGATGGCCCATGTCTGCTGTATAGAGGTTGAATAGTAGGGGGGCCAGGACGCAACCCTGCTTCAATCCGTCGTTGGTTTCAACTTTTGCTTATAGAGCTGTGAGGCTTATCTTGACTTGTACCCAAATCTCCACGTGAAGGGATATGATGGCCGTCAGTAGCTTAGGAGGTACCCCCCACGATGACAGTTTTCTCCAGAGTCTGCCCCTATCGACTTCATCAAAAGCCGCGCTGTAGTTAATGAAACAGCAGAACAGCGGCGGGGGCCTGACTTTCACAGCACGTTTTGAGAGGTAGGCCAGGGCCATGATGTTATCTGTTGTTGCGCTATTTTTCCTGAAGCCGGTCTGGTAGAATGGAAGCATGTCGTTGTTGATGGCCGCACCCTCTAGATCTCTCAATAGTAGTTTGACAAAAGCTTTGGCTTCTACATCCAGCAGGGCCACTAGCCTATAGTTTACATGGTTGGAGTGGTCGCCTTTCTAATGAATTCGGAAGAGGATAGATCCTTTCCATGAGTGTGGAATTACTGCCGGCGCATATGAAAAGTTGTATAGGGGGTGGGGACTGTGGAGAAGAGTGTCTGAGCTGTTTTAAAGACCATGGCTGGAATGCCATTTGGGCCTGGCACCCCATCATTCCTCATTTTCCTACTCTCCAACGTTATTTCAGCTTTCGTAAAACCAGCGCCCTCGAGCTTCATTTATCCTGCGTCGTCTGGGTGCTTGGGAAGGGTGGCTGTCTGAGTGCCTACTCCCCAGATGTTCTTCAGTGGGGCTTGCTCTATAGCTGGTGTACCTCTAGTATATAATCCCCTTACGTATACTTCCCACTCATTGCTTGCAATGTTGTTCACCTTGGTCCTTGGTTGGGAGCTCAGATGGTTGATGTACCGCCTTAATTTAGGGTTGTTCTTTTCCTTTAGCAGGGCAAATACCGTGATCCATTTTTGTTCCATCTCTTTCCTCTTTTGCTCACCTACTTTTCACCTCAGGGCGACTCACAATGCAGCTAAAGCGGCTCCCTCTGCCGATGTTACTCCTTTCTTCCTACTTCTGAGTGCCTTCATTAGTGCTCCTCTGCATTGTCTCAGGCACTTCGGTGGGTGTGGGTTCTTTAAAGAATTCACCTCGTGACAGGAAGTTTTCTTGCAATGATTTTTGCCCAGCTTCCGCCATAGGTCTTCTGTCAGTTCTTCCCAGAGATTCGGTCTCCCATGGTACATGGGCCTGCCACGTTGATATCCAGTCCTGCATTTTCCCTTTGAGAGAGGTTGTCCATTTTATTCTTCTGATGGCTCTGAAACGTTCATCCCCTGTGGTTTCTCCCAACATTTTCAGAAGCACTGCTGCTTCCGTTCCTAAGTTAAATCGTGCGCGTAGAGGCCTGTGGTCACTTTCACCTCTATCATCGACCTGGAATTCTTCTAACCTGTCCACTGTTTTTTCGTTGATTAAGATGTAGTCTATAGTGGATATATTCCGAAACGATGGTTTAGAGCACCACGAGGGTGATTGTAGTTTCATCAGGAAGTGGGTAGAGTAGAGTTTGACATTTTTAAGAAGACCGAGCAATGGGCCTGCCTTGTGCCCTTTAATTTGTTTCCCCGGGGCACTTTCCAAACCTCTCAAGTTAAAATCTCCTGCGATGATTGTGTTGTAGTGCTCGTATTTTATTAATATATCTTCCAGTGTGTTGGTGAGAAATTCCATGCTGGCAGTGGTCAGTGACGGGTTAATGTAACAGTTTATGAGCAACAGATTAAACAGCAAGTGGCCCTCCCTTAGCCCAGCAATAGTCATTGCTTGCAGATCAGGGAAGTTTACTCTTATTTCTGTGATCTTGAGTTTTCTCGCATGGCTTATGAAGATGGAGAGACCCCCCGATGGACGACCGAAGATGTTTCTTTTTGTTGCATTATTCCGAAGTTCATGAAATCCCGCTATGGGTTTTGATTTCATTGACCAAGTTCTTGACAGCAAATAATGTCCCCTTTCGCGAAGTAGTCCTGTACTTCCTTGATCCCTACTTTTTTGTTTAGCCCTGCGATGTTCCATGATATAAGGGTTAGTTCCTGGGGGAGGTCCGAGTTTTGGCCTTGGTGTTAATCTTCCTGCACCACGGTAGCCCTTCCTTCTCTAGCGAGCGCTTGATTTTGGCTAGGGGTGCTGTTGCCAGCTGTCACCTCTTGTGGCCTGTTTCGGTTGACCCATTAGCACTCTTCGCAGGTTGTCACTTTGTAATATGGAAACGTTTATTGGAGTTTTAGAGCGATCGTTTGCATGTTCTCCTTATTTCCTGTTGTGGGTGGTGCCTTTCAGGATTGATGTAGGCCCCGACCTCTCTTTTTGAGGTATGAGGACAAAGGGATAATTAGAATGAATGTTGCTTCTATGCCCCTATTTGCGAGTTGTTGGGCTTTACCAAGGACTGCCCATTGGAGGGAACGCTCGCAAAAGCCCAGGATGGTTGAATCACCATGGCTGTCTCTCTGTGTCCTTCTGAACTTTACCCACTCTATATTGTCCAATGTGATCTGAGACAGTGATTTGACATGGCCAAAGAGTCGGAGGATATTGTTTCTGTTTAAGATGTCATGAGGCCCTTCCATGTGGTACCTGGGGGTAAGCAACACTTCGTGTAGTGGAGGTGGTTCCACAGAATTTGTTTGTATGACCCCCCCATTGCACTTGCTGTTTGATCTCAGACTGTGGGGGGGTTTGATCCAGGTTTGCCAGTGATGTTCCTCTTCTGCCCTGTTGTTAATTCCCAGCGTACTGGCCATATGCATTTGCTCCATCGGTGGGGATGAAGTGTGCTCCCTAGGGCCTTTATGGCCCTCCAGTTACAATAGGTCATGGAGCCTGATTTGTGTGGCGGCGTCCTCCTTACCCATGCTATCCCTATTTGTTATCGCCTGAACGGCCGTTGGTGCTGGCACTGCTGAGTAGGATAGGTCTGCCTGGTCAGTCTGGATTACTTAAACCTCGCCACGTTGTGTTACGTCGTCCCTTATTCTTTCTTCGACTTATCCTGTGTCTGCCGGCAGGCGCTGGCTCTTAATCTTTTGTTTGATATTAAAAATTGGGTTGAGTGGAAGTGCTTTTCTCCTCAGGTCTGTGGCTGTTAAGCATTGCCGGCAGGATGGATCTTCTTTTAATTTTTGATCTCTTCAGATGTTTTTTCAGCTTTTTCTTCATCCTCCTTGTTAGGGGTGCTTCTCTTCTGGCTTTGGTTTCCCCCTCCATGGTTCTTTTCTGCCCTTCAGCTTCCTTTGTAACTGATCTTGCCAGAGCTTCCTCGGTGTCACTCTTTGTCAGGCATGCCAGAATCTCTTGGCTGTTCATCTCATTCTTTAAGGTTTTTGTTTCCATTTCCCTTGCTCTGCCGTGTTCGCCCTTGGAGGTCACTTTGGGGTTGACCTTGTCCAGTAATTCTGTTATTCCTGTTTTTTTTAACGATTCGCCACTGCTCTTGGTTAGTGCCACTATGTCCCCCAATATTTCTGGCAATTCGGCCCAATTTTCTATTATGGTGGCACTTGAGCTTATCCGGGCTATCATTGTCTGATTGTGTTTAATTGATAGCTCCATTTCGTCCAATTTGCAGCACTGATTCTCTAGGCTCTGGGCTATTGATTGCAGGAGGTCTACTTGGATCTCCATTTTAGTTGCTTGCCATATCAGGATCTTTGCTATTGACTTCTGAGCTTCCCTAATAGTTGTCAGAAGAGAGGAATCTTCTTGCTCGTCTTGATCCTTCTGGTCTGTCGATACAGACATCCCTGCTTGTTTGTTGCCCTCATCTTTTGCCGCTTCCCCTCTCTTGATAAGGAGGGGGGTGAGGTTCAGGGTCCTTTCGATTGTCTGCTCTAACTTCTGTAAGAAGGAGTGGGTGAAATCTCCTGTGTCTGGTGATTCGAGATGTCGGCACCCAGTTGATTAAACCATTGAGCTTGGTCGTGAGACATCTTATGGATTGATATGCGTTTTACCCTCCAAGACTTCCGACATGTCTGCCTCCTGGGGCCGATGGATCAAAACATTGATTGGTGAAAGGCTGTGTATCACATCTATGGGCTTCATTCCGATCCCATCGATCGATTGTTGTGAGCCTCTCGGAGTCGGAATCACCAATCCTTACTTTATATGTTGTATTATTTCCCTCTGTATCTTGTGCCTTAAGTCCGCTAACCAGGGGCGAGTTTTGATCTCCCTGTACCGATGTGTCCCAGTCCTGCCCCCCTTCATTGGGCAGGAGATAGCCTCCCCTGAATGGGGGTTCTTTGATGTCAAGCTGCTTGATGAATGCCTGGCCGGGTCGGAGTGCTTGAGGTTTGCTTGCTGTGAGCTCTTCAGTCTCTTCCGTCTCTTCAACCCCCCTGGCAGACATGCCGGATGGAGGCAAGCTACACGGCGTCTGTAAATAGTGGGTGATGAGCCCTTGTTGAGAGGATTGTAAATGGGGGCTCCCAGTGTGCGACTCTTGTCTGGAGTTCTGAGACATACTCCTTGTGACCCTAGTTGCTTGGCCTTTGTGGGTTTCTTTGTCAAAGACAGCGTCCATCCTCTTTGGTTTAATCTATTTCCCCTTAAGCATTATCCTCCCCGCACCAGGAGGAGAAATTTGAAGAGCTTGCTGGGTTTTGGGATTCTTAAAAAATCTCTCCCTTAGTTTTTAGGGCTGTTTCATATGATCACTCTTCTACATGTGCTGCCTAGGCCGCTCTCCTAGCCACATAATTGGGCTGGTTAGTTGGCCTGGGCCAAAAAGTGGGATGCCTTTGCTCCAGCGGCCTTCTCCGCTATTGCGCTGCCTTTAACACTTTTGCCCTTTTGTCCTTTTATCCTTTTATCCTTTTGTGCCAGCTCTTTTGCCACGCAGCTCACACCAAACCCACAGACTATAGCCACCGCCACTGTGCTCCTGTGTCCTGTGTGCTCCCTGTAAGAGAAAACACCCTTTCCACTTTCATCAGCAAAGTTTGGTGGGGCTGAGCAAGGTCCGGCAGCGTGGGGGATTTGATGAGGGTTTGAGGATACAAGGGGATGTGAGCGTTCAGGCCTCACAGATTTTCTCACTCACCCACTGACCACACCTGGTGCTTTATTCTTTAAGCTTTATGCTGTAGCCCCGCTCACTGCAGATTACTTTGCCACTGAATTATTATGCGGTGCTTGGCCGGGCTGGGTATGTCAGGTCTGTCTGGTCCGAGCTCTCTCCAAGACCCGTCCTTCTCCCAAGCTCTCACCTCAGCTCCTGATGCTCGCGGCTCACTGCTCACGGTGCCCCCCGCGGCACCGTGTGGCTCACCGGGGCTTCCTGCAGGCTCCTGCGGTTCCTAATGCGGCTTCCCGGTTCAGCTCCCGATTCGCGGAGCCCGGTTCTTGGCCCCCCGCGGCTCTGCTCCGCTGCTTGTTGCCGCTGCTCTCCCTCTCTTACACCAGGTCTCTCGCAAAGATCAGGACTGGAACCAAGTATATTCGCTTACTTTAGTATATACTTATTATATACTTATATGTGTATGTACTTTGTGGGCTCTGGAGATCAGCCCTAGGACTTGTCTGCTTCCGCTCAGGGAATTTTTTTTTCTGTTCACCTGCCTCTATTTAACTGTCTTGATAGAAAACGGCTAGCTGGGGTCAGTGAAATACCAGAATCACTTTAGCAATCTCTAGATTCCCATCCTTAGAAATTGTCTTCCACAAGCACCCGTAGACAATAATATATTTTTCAAATCTTGTACTTTTAGTAATATGACCACTGACGGCCGTGATTTTGCATTAAAAACAGAGCTTTGGACTATACCATTTCCCGCAATATTTCTCTCCATGTGTTCTCATACTTGGCGTGTCACGCAGTTTGGTGCTTACTTTCCCTCCATGTTAAAGAACAGTATATGTTTCAGGGCCCAAGTTAATGTGCTGCATAGCTAAATCCATTTAAAGTCCCAAAGGCGAGACCGATTGCATTGCAAATGCTTGTTTTAAAATCTAACCTGTGTGAATTGTGTTTGGCTGTGAGCAAGCTTCTTTCCTCAAAAGCCTTGCGCTACACAATTTGTACATTGTTTTCCGTCCTGACACAACTAATTTCCCAGAGGAGACTGACTGATTTCCCTATAACACCTTGGGTTTAATACTAAATGTGCAATACATCACCGAGGCAGCTCATCATCCAGCGAATGAAATGCATCTCTTAATTAGAGACTTCTAATCATGTCTTATATTGCTCCCATAAATATTGAAGAAATAAAACATTAGATCCGTTTGAAATTATCTTCACAGACAATATTTTCTTTTCGCCAAGGTGCATCCATTTTAGCGTCCTATTTGCATCCCATTAGTGCCCGCTCAGCGGAGAGCAGGGCTCTGCTCGGTTCAGGGCTTTAAAGCATATAATGAAACAGCGTGCATTTCAAATCATGCTAATTGCCAGTGATGAGTCAAACGCTTTGGCAGGAGTTCAGGTGCTGTAGTGGCAGGTTGAACCTCCGCACAACCCGCAGGGCTAACCGGGTCATTGGAATTCATCAGTGGCCCTTGGAACCACATAATCACAATCTCCTGGGGCCTTTAGGCGGCAGCGAGGGGGCGGAAAGAGCTCCGCTGGGGCACTGTGCGAAACCTATGATCTCATGTGTACTTTAAAAACAATTTTAAAACTGGTGGTTGACCTTCATAGGCATTTCCACGTGGCAATGTATGCATTAATTGGTAATATAGTTATTGCTATTTTAATTCGGACACTTAATTCAGCATAAGCATACTGTTAGGGGGTGGGAAGCAGGAGTGTCACAATCACCAGGTGCGGTACTTAGAGCAGAATGTGGGTCCAATTAAAACAGATTTGAGAAATCGTGAAGTGATGAAGTCAGGACATAGTGATATCAAACTGAGGCAGTATACTGTACATTTGTTTCCGTGCGTGCGTTGCTCATTTCTAACATTACACAATTACATTCATTTAGGTTATACATGTACACAATTTGATGTATGTCGAAATTAAGGGGCCGCTAGGCAACTCCTCTTCTCCTATGCTTATTCGCAAGAGCTGTCAGATAATATAGGGATATACAATAGGACATTTTTCGGTGCACACAAATGCGTAAAATGTACTCGGTCGATTTTTCAGCAGGTTCGTCGGATGTCTGCCACGTCTCAGAGCACTACAGATGCCCTCACTGGCCCAATACATCACAATAGTGACAACACTGTACTAACTCAATCATCACAAACATAATGCCCACACAGACACTCAGACACACACTGATTGCATGTCACAAAACTGATTTATCACACGTGCACGCCCAGCATGATGCTCAATGCCACCAAAATGACACTTGCTGCACACTCTATTGAATTTAAAGGTGACAGATTTAAAGCAAGTCTTGTGGGCCTGGCTCCACTCATCAACTCTTGCACTGGTTCATGACTCACTGTGATGGTTTTGCACATCTGTTCTAAAACCTCATTATGTTGCATGTTCAGTTCTACGTAGCTCCGTAGATAGAATAACACCACGTCTTCTAGCTTGACAACCATGTCCCTGGTAATGTTCCCGAGTGCTACAGTGATACCATGGCAAAAACAACACTGACGAAGCTGCCCGAGCCATCTCTCAGGTCGATTAAAGGATGCCACACAATAAGCAAGGTGCAGCTCACCAATCTAGAGCAGGTCCAGACGGTGCTAACTGATACTGCAGCTTCAGGAAATGGAACCTTCCAATTTCCACAACAGTTCAAGCACCAACACTCACCCTGACTCACAGTCGCTTGTACACCTACAAAAAAAACACATCAAAATCACACTTTGTGGCTGTTACTTCGCTTGATGATGTGTTGCAGGTGTTCCTTGACATATTTGGTGATTTGCAGTGTCTGAAACAAACCTCATCAGCCTTCACATGACAAAATGGGGCAACCAATGAAACTAATGCCCCGCACATGTGGAAACAAGTGGAGGAGTGTTAGGAATTCTACAGGGAGCTGAATTTATTAAGAAAGTGAAAGGTCCCACTCCAGGGGTCTGCAGATTGTATCACAAAAAAACAAATGAAAGTACTAGCATGGGTATAAATGCACCTGCCAATCATGTAATACAAAATGGAGTTACAGAGCACACCTAAAGTGGGTTTGGTGGTAACAGCTACAATTCTTTCCAAATATTTTTAAATTCCAGCTATTGTCAGCTGCTGCTAGAGTCCAGTACACGACAACCTTCTCAATAAGTGCAGGCCTTGGGATGTATCTCTATCACCAATGTCTTCCAGAACTGTATCAGGAATTGTGGATGGGGCTGATGTGTGCCATCAATGTCAGTGATTACATCCTTCTGCATTCTATGCCTGTGGATCGACAGAACAGCAAGTTACAGACAATCATGAAAAGACGCCAACACCTATATAAAAGTAACTACCAGCAGGAAGGAGTTCTGTCCAATCTGATGACATCAAATACTCTGCTACTCTACATTTCGACAGAGGCATTTTGGATATGGTGAAATATTGTGGATATCTTATTAAGAGATTTACAACCCTATTAGACCGCACTCTGTGACCTCTTGAAAGTCAGCTCTGCTCAGGAATGGAATGACCAGCGTGATAAGCTTTCAAGGCAACAAGGACACTGTTTTGAGCAGTCGCAGCCCATGCAGGTAAGAGCAGTGAGGCGGGGGGGGGGGGGGGTGATCGGGTAGGGGTGCAGATTTCAACAGACGCCGACGTGGGAAAATTAATTATTTATTTAATGTTCCTTTGTTGTTGTCTGTCAAAATCCACCCACCCCACCTGGCTCCACCGCTCTTACTTGCACAGGGCGTGTCTGGTCTTGAGTACAACCACAATGAATAACTATGACCAGGCCAAGCCCACCGAGCTGATAGCTAACAGAAGCCCACTGACCAAGGAAGTAGTGCTGCTACAATTACTCTCAAAGAGCAAATAGGGTCATGTTGATTATATATATATCAAACAGACACTCAGGGTTAGGATCGGTATCCCCACATTGAAAGGAAGCAATAGGCATTTTGTGGGGATGCATCAATTTCACTTATACCTTTGAGGGCAACAATTTTCAGTGGCCATGTATCACAAAACACTAATTCTTGGTTCCAAAACCCATCATTTAAATCTCCTTGAAGAATGGGGAAAAGGATTATACAGTTGCATAATACCTCTTCGAGGTTAGATATAAGCCTAGTAATACTGTGCATCCAGATTGTCTGGTCGTCCAACCATCAGGAGGTGCAACGGCCTAAAGAGACACTATGTTAGGCCGCTCCTGGCATGATAAAGTCCTTTCCTTGCATGTTTGGAGAACGTCTGACTGCCAGTGTTGGTGATGAATGTCGGCAACGTGATCTTGCTGCATCTCAGGAAAGGTCATGAAAGAGAATGCCAAATTACCTGTTATTGGTTTATGGTCCTGTTGTCCTCTTCCCATTCATTACAAGTGAGATATATCTATCTTGCAGACAGAAAAAAGATCTAAAGTAATACTGGAACCCATACCCTACCCCCTCCCACCTGGAGTACTTAAGGCATACTTACCTTGGATTTCTTCTGAACTACTAAGCCCCACATATGAAGGCCGGCCATCCTAAAGTGTAATGAATGGGACGAGGATGACAGTACCAGGAGTAACGAAGGTTACCGGTAAGTAATAGGGCATTACCCCCAGGTCCCTCCTGTCCTTGTCCCATTCATTAAAAGTGAGAATACCCAAGCCCGGAGCCCAACATTCATATAAAAGAAAACCAAAAGGACACACGACCAAACCATTGCACCCAAAAGTGATGTATCCACACAGGCCAGAACACAAGACAGGAGTCCATGGTACATAACACCCGTAAACCCAAAAAAGGGGACCAGCACACTACCCCTACAGGAGAATAGAACTCATGACCAGGATGTAAGAGGAGGCCCAGGCAGGAAACTGGAAAACGTCCAACATGAACACCTCCAGAAAAGGAGCACAAGAAAATGCCACCCCAAAGATGAGTGCCCCTGAAGCCAGTGGCGGCTGGTGACATTTGAAAGTGGTGTTGCGTAAAATGATTTTCATACCGCACCTTAGCAAGTGAGCATTGCAAGCGAGCCTGAACAATCTAAGGCGGGTTTGGGGCAGTTCTCCCCACACATTTTTAAAAAAAAGAGTGGAGAAATGGTGCATTTTCAAGCAAATTTGAGAAAGCAGGAAGGTTAATAAAGCTATTGTGAAAGTGCAGTTATTACATTAATGAAGTGATGTCATATAACATAGGTAGCTGCTTATTCAGTACAACCACAGAGCTTCATAACAAACTTAGAGATACAATGCATTTCTGAGTACCTCACAGATGTTTTTTATTTAACAAACCACTAAACAGGTCGCAAACTTGCAGCATTCAACATTGTTCACTCTTTGTAGTTAAAATCAGCACGCCTATCTTTAAGAGCAGCAAACTTTCTATACAGTACAGTCAACTCCGTTTTCAGGTCCTCTTTGTTGAGCATAGGTTAAGCTTCCACAGCATCATTCAGAGCTTGCCCAGGGAAGGATTGATCATATTTTGAAAAGTTTTCACTTTGCAATAATGTGGCACTCACCAAATGTTTAGTGAAAGAAAAACGGTGTTGTGCATGCACAATTGTAATGTCACGTATCTCCTTTGCAATTCGGACCAGACTGCTGATGTTTTTCCTGTGGTTTGAAAAAATATAATCCTCTGGCAGTTTGCTGTCTAAATTGTCAACTCCATCTCTCACTTTGCTCTTGTTGGTGACAAACATACTGGTATCTCTTTGCACAGAGACAGTATCTATAGCTCGTGCTTGTAACTGGTTGCATACCATGTCGACAAAATACATTATTTCTTGAAATTAAAACAGAAAGAACTGAAACTCTCTGTCTTTTAGTGTTCTAGCAAAGCCACGGGCTTCATTCTGACTTTTGTAATCAAAGACATAGACATCATTGGCTTCTATGGCGTTAAAACATTTCTCAAGGTCCTCCCTATGTTTTTATATTAGGTTGACTGTACGTATGTTAAAGTTCCAACGAGTTGAGGATCCCCTTGGAAGCCTTTTGTCCACAATCTCCTAAAGTGCTTCCGTTCTTTTGGAGGAACGTGAGAAGAATGCTGCCATGCCTCCTACATCCTGAAAGAAAATGTGTGTCTTGGAGATCCTTGACACTGCCTGTTGCATAATAAGATTAAGTTGGTTGGCGTAACAGTGCACATAATGAGCATTAGGGTACACATCTCTAATTCTTTTCTGTACTCCACCAAGGCTTCCACTCATTACAGACGCACCATCATAGCTTTGTGCGATAAGTTTTTTTTTGAGGCAGCTCTGGAAAAATGATGTTCAGTTCACGCAGTATAGCTGAAGTAATGGTTTCTGCACTAGAGTCTCTTAAATGTGTGAAACCATAGAACCTCTCCACAACTTTACTGTCATTGTCAAGGTACCGAAAGACTAATACGGACTGTGTGTTTTTGTAGCCACATCAGTGGTGTCATCTGCCTGAATTGCCACAAAGTCTGTGTTTTGCACCTCTTGGACAATTTGGCTTCTCAATATTTGCAGCATACACTTAAGGAGTTCATTTTGTATTGTTTTAGAGGTGCCCTTAAAGACTGTAGCACTTGCTAAATGTGCTTCCATGTCATGGTCTATGCTTGCTATTAAATCCACAAGGCCTCTGAATATTCCAGGATTTGAGGAACTTTCCGATTCATCATGGCCTCGCAATGCCAGTTCAAAAGCACCACAGATACAAATACAATCAACTATTTTTGATAATATGTGTCTATTCCTATCAACTGTTTCATTGTGTTTCTGTATTGTTTTCCGGTATGCGTCATTTATGTGGTGTTCAATCGGTGTGTCTCCCAACATTCACAGTCTTGTCAGGTTTTCCATATGAATTCTTGTGTGTGCATGCTTCTTGATTTTGTCAGACAGATGCTTCAAGTCTATTACTCCTTGTTTTGTCCAAGGCAATTCACCACCAAACAGCATGCTGGGGAAGCAGAACAGAGAATTCTTTGACGCGCACCCTGTAAGCCAATCAACGTTTGTGTACCAGGTGTTTGAAAATGTACGTTTGTAAGTTTTTCCTCTGTCCTCGGTAATTTGTTGTAGTTTCAGGTAAGGCCAATCAGGTCCTAATTGCTTTATATGTAGTTTCTCTTTACCTGTCCGTCCAAAGAATGACCTTGCAAGTAGCTGTTCTACTGTATTCATGATGATGCTGGCCTTACCAATATTAAAGAAACCTGTCAATAATCAAAGTGCAACGTATAAGGTTTGGTGCAATTATATCAGATTTCAGTATAAATACATATATCTTGTGCATTATCGCAATAGATCTTCAACAGCTCCCTTTTGCACAACATGACTGCTAAAAATGCATCCTTACTACCTGCTGCCTCTGTGTGCCATACTGGTTGCTGAAGGCACTGAAACAGACACTGCTTGAAGTTGAGGGCCTTTGACAAGGCAAGGGATGGATAGTGCCTTTACCAACCGTTATTGCCCAAAGCACAGGGCTAAGGCTATTAGTAAATTCCATCCACTGAGGGTACAATGTTCAAAATGTGCACCCACTCCAACCACCATGTAGAGTCACCAAATTCATAGCCCTAAATCCAATGTAAAAGAAATATAGCATCAGTTTCCTTACCTTTAACACTGGTCTTTGCTAGGTTGTAGCCGGGGTGAAAGAGCAGCAAAGGAGGGTGGGGCCTCTTGTGCTTCGGCCAAAAACAGGCCAGAAATTAGGTAATGCTGTTGTCAGGCTTCCCCAGGTGCTGCAAATAAAAATATAACAATTTAGTCAACTAAACACAGACGGTCCTCTCACAGATAAGACAGCGCCCCTCAGCCTTCGCATGCAGGAACCAGTCCGCCCAACAACCCATCCATCCACACCCAGATCACCTTAGTGAAATGTCTTGCACTAGGTACGAAACCATCACCACGTTTTTAGTAACTTTTGATACATTTGTGCTAAAACACATTTTTTGTTAAAATCTGCAGATTATGCAGCAGATACAGGATTAAGGGGCAAATGCTTCTCATTCAGGTTGGGCATACTCAAGCGGTTGAGTCTAGATGGGTTCAGCCAGGCCTTCGCCCAGTTCATGAGATGTCGTAGCAGGAGAGAAATAAAACTGATCACTTACTCTTTCACTAGTGCAAAAAACCCATTTGATTTCGATTGCTGCAAATGTTTTTTTCTTGCACTGGTAGGGAATGTGCGAATGTGGGTGAAGAGTTAAGCATGGTCTGGTGCAAAAGAAGGACAGCTGACCTTTGAGTGAACTATACGCCGTGACCACATACATGTATTTGCTCCAACACTCATTATCGGTATGGATTTCATCGCAGTGGCAGCGCGCGTTTAACATGATAATGAGAATTCAAGCACCGCGATCAATGAGGTTATTGTGACACAATGTTGTAATAAATCCAACCATGAAGGAGTAATGTAATAGAACTGGGCATAGCATGCCCTACCACAAACCAAACCAGAGCTGCAGGGACACGTCACAGGTGATCAGCGCGAGCCTCGCAGGGCCTGCCTTCTAATGAGCACTGGGGTAGGAGGTCTTTCCAAGGGGCATATTATCAAGACAGGCGATAAAATTATCACCGCTTTAGCGGCAGAAAACTGCCGCTAAAACGGCAATAATGGGCTTGATAATATGCTCTATGGAATTCCAATTGAAGCCCGTGTTAGATGTGAAGGACATCTAACCTGAGCTTCAATTGGAATTCCGTAGAGCATATTATCAAGCCCATTATCGCCGTTTTAGCAGCAGTTTTCTGCCGCTAAACCGGCGATAATATTAACGCCGTCCTTGATAATATGCCCCTTAAATGGCGAGGATCACACGTTGTTCAGTAGAGGAGCGGGTTGCAGCAGCCTGTTCCTCTCCTACTACTGGCCCTCATTTAAACCTCGCTCTGCGTACTGGGCAGGGGATTCGCAGTAGCACATTTTTAATTAAATCTCCCCATACATTTTAAAAAGCGGAATTAATAAAAGAATAAAAGCGGCTCATCCCTCAAAGAACGGCAGCCTTCATCTCGCAGAGGAGCGGCATGGTGGTAATTACCCTTCGCAGCCCCCCCTTCCATGGGAGGGTTAGTAATGAGGGGCTGCCTCTGTACACAGAGGGCATTCTTTGCCACGCTGGGCTCACCACGGGGTGGTTTCTCTGTGCCAGGGCCAACCATTAGATAAAAGAGCGACGAAGGAGCTCGGCGGGTTAATGTCACGTCACATGTGAGAGTATATACACTAATCGGTATATCTGCCTCAACAGAAACACTCCGGCCATAACCATACACATTCAATAAAAAAAAAACGGGCCTGCACACTTGTATAGAGGAATTTTCACCCCAGAACTCAGGCATGAGCTGTCATGATGTTATGTGCACACTCACACATCACGTGATCCACTAATAGAAACATATATATATATTCATGTAGGTTCACCTCACCGAGCTTAGGGGAATATTATCAAGGACGGCGTTAAAATTATTGCCGGTTTAGCGGCAGAAAACTGCCGCTAATACGGCGATAATGAGCTTGATAATATGCTCTATGGAATTCCAATTGAAGCTCAGGTTAGATGTCCTGGCAGTTAGGGCTGGACTGTTCCCATGAGGCACAGGGTCAAGGCTGATTTGCGTATGGCCAGGTCTAAATTGGGGTGGCATGGTGAGCAAAAGAATGATGGATTTAACCCAGATCTCTTGACTGGGGGTCAATGTTTTGATTTGTTCTGCATTCCGTCCATCAATTGTGTGTCTTTTGGATGGTATTACTGCCAATTAGTTTAACTGTTTAATTAATTCACACATTGCGGCCAGCGCCGCGAATCGCGATAGTGGAGCAATGCCCCAGTGCCCTAATGGACACACCACGGCTGCCTGCAGCCCTGCCAGAGGAGGAGATCCGGACGGAAAGTTAGCTGGCCCAATCAACTGTGGGAACCACCGACAAAAGGACAAAGAGACAAAGAGATCTCAAAGAAAGCCACACGACACCAATAATCCAGCAAGGCCCAATGCACATCCAACAAGAACCACAGAACCACCACAGCTGACCGTGAAGCAGCCAACCAAGAGGGCAGAACTACTCTCAGAAAACAAAGGCCCAGAAGCACCTCAAAGGGCACTAAGGAAGAACCAGATGCCACACTATGCAGCCAAGACAAAAAACACCAACAGAAAACAGGACATATAAAGTTCATCAACCCCAAATGGTCAGAAACTAGATCCCTCAACACCAGAGGCAAGACCCAGAAAGGCAGCAGAGGCCACAACGACGAGCCAGAAAGAAACGCCATACAGACAACCGCCATCCAATTGCAGCAACAGCCAGGCACACCCATGGGAACCCAAGGCAAGGAGAGACCAGGGACCACAACGGAAACACCACCCAGAAGCGCAAAACCATCCCACAGAACCGACAATATCCACCAGGGAGAACTCCAGGGAATCCATCAAAGAAACACCCACTGACACCAAAAAGTACCCTAAAGTACCTCACGGACCGCAGTGGGGAAAGGCAATGCGACGATGAGACGATGCAGGGCACCGCCAGGTGCCATCAAAAGCACTGAGCACCATAACCCTTTTAATTCACAACCAAACCAAGAGACAAAGCTGTGGAAAACAAAGTGAAAGGGGGAACCGCAGAAGAGAAGAGAAGCATGGGACCATCCCAGAGACCCCAAATTGGCAGCAGCTCAAGACAGAGAAACCAAGAGCGGCAAAACCAAAACAGTACCAACACCATCACTACACGGGAGTCCCTCATCAGATAAGCTGAGAAACAGGGAAGAAGACCATCATGAGACTAGGTACGCAACAGGAGGGCAGGCCAAGCAACACAGCCACACCCCAGACTACTGCACACCAACTATGGGCACCCCCCGGGGGGGCTTAAACCTCGAGCCGGGAAGCAAACAGGACCAAGAAACAAACTTCAAGAATCCCACACACTTGATGAAATACCTCCAATGGCCCTGGGAGAGATAAAACCAAGGAGGGAGTAGGCACCGCCTAAGAGCCTCAGACCCCACAGACGGGACAGTAACTGTCACTAGAGACCTCCGATATTCCTTCCGCTAGGGAAAAGGCTCACAGGTGGATCTGGCAGAAGAGGTACCCAGCAGACATGGAAGGAATGCCTGCACTGACCACCAATTCTGAACCGTGCCAAAGGTACATTGACTAGAAGAGTGAGCTCCAGAGACAGTGGAATCCAAATACAGAGGAACCCACCGAGGCCTCAAGAAAACTGCCCCTGCCACTTGACCCAGGAGAGGGAGCATGGAACCCCACAAGCCGCCTACCCCTCCCCAGACCGACATCCCCATCCTGCTGGAATGCCGACCAGGAAATGGAAACCAGGTATGCAGTACTCAGATGGCTAAAGAGTGAGATCTCCCAACAAAGAAGTCAAAGCCAGAACGAGATCCTGGGTCCCAGGCATAGCAGCCACAACCATCACCACAAAGCTGTTCTCCATAATCCAGCAGGCCCGACGTGGATCTTCAGATTGTGCCAATGGGCCGCGCCACCCTCCTGAAGGTGTCTTGGATCTGAAGTGCAGCCCAAACAGGCCCCTCAGCATGTCCACACAACGCCGGGAGACCCTACAGCAGGTCCGCGCTTGCGCATTCCCCACTTGGAAGCACTAGTGCAATGGGTAAACCAAAAGCCAGGCTTTACTGCAGCAAATCAGTCCCCACGTTTCTGACACAGCCTCCACAAGCCCTGCAGGCAAGGAGATGGGTGTTCTGCTGGCCGACACCTCCGCCCATCTTAGGAGTCGGCTGGCAACTTACCCCAATCAACTGATTGCCCCAGCCCGCAGGAGCCCTCCTATTCCTTGTCCTGGACAACTCTGTCTGTAGACAGAAAAAAAAATTGTAACAAGAAGAGATGGAATGCTGGGTAAGTATGCCTTAAGCGCTCCCAGTGGTAGGGGGTAGGATATAGGTTTTAATATTCCTTTTGTTCTTTTTTCTGTCTGCGAGATAGATATATCTCACTTGTATGGGACTGTTAGAACTGGGGGTCTCTAGTTGCCAGAGGTAGGTACCTTTGTCCAAATAGGGACCCTTGCTTCTAGTCAGGATAAGGGGGATACACTACCAAAATAACCCCTGCTCAGCCCCTTTGGTAGCTTGGCACGAGCAGATAGGCTTATCTCAGAGACAGTGTGTAAAGCATTTGTGAACACATACAGTAATCCAGTGACAAAACTACAGATGGACACCACACAGGTTTTATATGAAAACTAAGTATTGTTTATATAGACTTAACACCCAAAGCCCAAAAACGACAAAAATCCACAATACTGTACTTTAAAAATGGTAGAAATAGCTTAGTTCTCTTAAGATGGTGTTCTGCTTGGGTTTTCGGATCAGATAGAACCCGCTCATCAGAGCCTCTCTAACCCAGCCAGAACATTACCCTCTCCCTAGGGCCTATTCACAACAAGTAACCACAGATATATACCACCTAAGGACAGGGAATTCCTAATATATATATATATATATATATATATATATATATATATATATATATATATATATATATATCTAGACCTCTTATAATACAAGTGGCGGCCTCGCGATCCCAGACGGACCCAGGACTTCCTACCCAGACGGCAGCCTCAGCCTCGCGGTCCCAGACGGACCCAGGACTTCCTACCCAGACGGCAGCCTCAGCCTCGCGGTCCCAGACGGACCCAGGACTTCTTACCCAGACGGCAGCCTCAGCCTCGCGGTCCCAGACGGACCCAGGACTTCCTACCCAGACGGCAGCCTCAGCCTTGCGGTCCCAGACGGACCCAGGACTTCCTACCCAGACGGCAGACGGCAGCCTCAGCCTCGCGGTCCCAGACGGACCCAGGACTTCCTACCCAGACGGCAGCCTCAGCCTCGCGGTCCCGGA
Source organism: Triturus cristatus (assembly GCF_964204655.1). NCBI lineage: Eukaryota > Metazoa > Chordata > Amphibia > Caudata > Salamandridae > Triturus > Triturus cristatus. The sequence continues at coordinate 457,210,947 of NC_140590.1, read as the reverse complement.
TGGACCCAGGACTTCCTACCCAGACGGCAGCCACAGCCTCGCGGTCCCAGACGGACCCAGGACTTCCTACCCAGACGGCAGCCTCAGCCTCGCGGTCCCAGACGGACCCAGGACTTCCTACGCAGACGGCAGCCTCAGCCTCGCGGTCCCAGACGGACCCAGGACTTCCTGCCCAGACGGCAGCCTCAGTACAAGTTCATCCTATGATTACCATAACATACAACAAGGGAATCAGTTTTACTATTTATCAGATCACACAAGAACTGCCAGTTTGAGCACAACCTGTTCTCTGGTTCGAGGGGCTCCTCTCTCCCTTATTCAGTTACCACTTACCTGATCAGGGTTAACATCCGTTCATGTAAAGTCACAGCTGACTAGAAGAATAGGCTACCCTCTTATACAAGAACACGCAGCACATGTTGATTCACTACAAACTGGGTACTTTATTACTCATTACACACGCAATCACATAACATTACTATGTAACACATAACCTGCAAAGAAAAGTGAAAGATTAGGTTGCACACTCTAATAAGAAAGGGGTCGACATCACCTTAGTCGTGTGTAGCCTGCACTCAATGGTCATCTAGGTTCCCTTCTCGTCTGTGCCTCGGCTCGCCTGGAAGTTACACCTCCGCAGTCACGGATCTGTTCCCTTCTCCCTTCTCCGAGTCACTGGGACCTCTTCCTCATCGGCTACTCTCTCCTCTCTGGCTATTCTGCTTAAAAGAGTATCTGTCTCTCGGTTTTTCTCCGCCTTCAAGTTTGTCATCTGTCTTCCCTGGAATAAGTAGTAGCTTTACTGCTAACGGCTAGATGCCGCCTACGGACTGAAGTAAGTGCCAGTATCTGCCTCAGACTTTCACTAATATAGAGGTGCATTTCCTCATGAAAAATTCCGGCCCGTAACCTGCCGCCCACCAAATTCTTGTACCTCCCCGTACCAAGGACACGTTCCCAGCCGGCCGGCCTGATGTAGTGTCTTCGGCATGAAGAAAAATACAATCCTTCGATAAGGGCCGGCCTGAACCGGTTCTCTCCAAGCGAATAACACCTCATAACTAAAACATAACTCTTGACCTAGAAGAATCCCAAGCTGCCGGAGCAGAAAGAAAGATGGAGTCTCTCCCGTTTGAGGCCTACCAGGCCTGAATTCAGCACGGCTCCATGAAATACCCTCACTACAGGACAGGTTATCCCTAATACTAACGAATCTATCCCCTAGGATATGTGTGCAAGCCCTGATCTATGGGGAAGAACACAGGATCATGTCGAAGTGCCTAGTAAATAGGCTCCATTCACTACACTAACCCTTAGACTTGGATGGTAAGAAACTGAAGTCACACTAGTCACCCTTTAACACAAAAAAAGGCCGGGAAAATCGAGCAGTACAGATGGTAAATGTGACACTTTAAGTTCAATGTACCTTTGGATGCGTAACGCTATACAACAAAAGTGTTGCAGGGAAGGTGATGCGTCGGTTCCTTACACGCAAGAACGGTGATGCGTCGGATCCCTACTGATGTGTAGGGTACGTTGATGCGTCGGTTCTTCTCGGCGTAGGGAGGTGATGCGTCGGTTTCTTACTGCGCTTCCGTGGCGATGCAGCCCGAAAAACCGTGGTGCGATGAAGATCCGGTGCAATGAAACAAAAGGGCGTCTTCTTCTTGATGCAACACGATGTGTGCACACCCGACGGCCGTGCGGCGACTCAGCGATTCTTCTGAGCCGCGACAGTCCCTGCGACATGCTTCTCCGGTGATGCGATGGCGCCTGATGCGTCGGCGACACTCTTCTCCGGTGATGCGAAGCACTTTGGCAATGTGATGCAACAGTTGCAGCGGCAACACCCTTCTTCAGTGATGCAACGACAGCGGCTGCGGCTGCGTCACGCTTCTACGGTGATGCAATGCCATCTGATGCGATGGCGACACTCTTCTCTGGTGATGCAAGGTGCTTCTTTGATGCGAAGCGACAGCGGCGACATCCTTCTTCAGTAATGCGACGACAGCGGCTGTGGCGGCGACTCGCTTCTTCTTCGTGAGTCTCACTTCCAGCTCCTTGCGACACGCAGTCCCTCAGAAGGCCCAGCACAACAGCAGGCACTTCAAAAGAACTCTTGGGGAGCTGGTTGGTGAAGTTTGCTGTCCCTGAGACTTCAGCAAGTTCTGTCTCAAGCCCTTGGAGATCCTTCACAAGTTGATTTGAAAGTAGCACAAAGTCCTTTCTCCTTTCTTTGGCAGTCAGGCAACCACTGCAGGCCAATCCCCCAAACAGCACTCAGCTCAGTTTCTCTGGTTCCTCTCCTCAGCAAAGGTTCTTCTTGTTTCCCAAAGTGATCTAAAGTTCTGGGGTCTGGGTTCCCCCTTTTATACTCATTTTCTCTTTGTTCTCTGAAGGCAGAGAGGCCTTTGCCTAGTCCAAATCAGTTCTGGTCAGTCCTGGAGTACTTTGCTGGCAAGACTCCTTCTTGCCTTTCACAGTGTAGGCCAGGGACATCAGACGCACCACAGGAGGTGGAGACAGCATTGTGGATGGAAGTCACAGCCCTATTCAGGTCCCAGGTGCAACTCCTCCCACCCATCTGCATGCAGATCTCTCTATTCAGCCCTATGCTGTCTCACCCTGTCTCCTCGAATCCCCCAGCCCCTGTCACTCAAACTCCAGACAAGGAATACATAACCTAGCAGAGGCAGGCTTGGATGGTTAGACAAGAAAATACCTACTTTCTAAAAGTGGTATTTGCAAACACAGAATGTTAAAACCAACTTCACTAAAAGATGTATTTTATCATTATGAGTTCCGGCATACTAAACTCGAATTTGCACCTAGTTCCCTGAGTCAGTTAGGATTATAAAATGTAATTATCAAACTGCCCATTCTGGCCTATGGGGAACAGTCAGCCTTGCAATAGTGAAAAACGAAAATTGCTGTAATTCACTATTAGGACATGCCACATACACCAGGGCATGTCCTACCATATACTTACAATGCACCCTGCTCTTGGGCGTACCATAGGGGTGACAGATGCAGAAAACGGAAGGTTTAGGGACTGGCAAGTGGGTGCACTTGCCCAGTCAACATGGCAGTACCAGAATGCACATAGGCTCTGCAATGGCAGACCTGAGACACACTTTACAGGCTGCTTCTGTGGGTGGCACAACCAGTGCTGCAAGCCCACCAGCAGCTTTTGGTTTACAAGCCCTGGGCACACTCAGTGCACTGTACTAGGGTCTGACAAGTAAACCAAATCAGCCAATCATAGAGTCACTAATCCATACATCAATTTACCATAGGGAGCACTTGCACCATGGCACTGGACAGCAGTGGCACAGTGCCCAAAGCATCTATAACCAGCAAAAACACATGAAGCAGCAGCAAAAAATGGAAGGGAGACCCACGCCAAGGTGCCAGGTCTAACAGGGACGAGGACAGGAGGGACCTGGGGATAATATTCAAATGACAGAAGAACTTTGTCATGTACTGAAGAGAATTCTGAAGTTTTGGTGGCTCTTCACACAAGAAGGTCCATTTAATGGATGTATTTCAAAGAAGATTTTGGCACCCTGCTAGAAACGTGATGAATAAACTTTCAATTATTGAGGTTTTCCCCAAGTTATTATTATTCTTTAAATTCTGGATGTCTAGCATTTGACATATGTTGAAGTAATTCAGGTCACCGCTGAGCAAAGTGTAGCCACATGTGCTCTGTCCTGAAAAAGAACAGTGTCGTAGGTAAAGCTGCATTCTGTGCAATTGTTTGGCAGTTGCACAAAGTTCAATTCTGTGGTACAAGAGGGAAGACCGTATTTTCCACCTCTAAATAATGCATAATAGCAAAAGATTTCACTTTTAGGTTCAAATCTGTTTTATTAGATTTGAAAGAACAAACAATATGGAACATTAACCTCATCTACATCCAGTGGCTGGTGAGGTAGAAGAAACACATGGGAAGGGTGGCTTTTTTTCTATGGCCACCATCAGTTTTTCCATGCCAAGCAGTTCCCAAAGCTTATGCAGCCAATCCACCCAGGTTGGTGTCTTGTCTGTTCCCCATTTGGACAAAATGACCTGCTTGACTGCACAAAGGGCTAGATTAATGGGTCTCCCTTCCGCTGAGCGCAATGGGTAAGTCAGTACATTAGGGAGACCTAGCAAAACATAACTGGGGAACTTAGGTATGTCGGTCTTGTACATCGCATTAATATCTGCTACAACATCAGTCCAATAACATTGCAATTTAGGGCAGTGCCAAAGAATATGAGGCAGTGTACCCGTGTGGCTGCAAAGTTGCCAACGCCCATCATCTCCGTTGTGTTTCCATTTAGCAATTCTCACTGAATAGAACCAGTAGTGAGTTAATTTAAGTAGGGTCTACTTACCGGAGGCGCTATATGCGGACGTGCAGGCCTTGTGCAATATGTTGGAGACAGTAAGGAGCATTAACACTCTAATTCCCACTGATCCTGGGCTGGAGATTCAGTGGCAACCATGGCATAGATGTCTGAGAGGAGACCGTTGTTCGTGTGACGGGTGAGGAGCCACTTCTCAAAATGTTTAAGGGGCTTACCGGCATTTGGGCATATGTGAGGCTGGGTCACCTAGTGTCTAATGGCAACATATTTCCAGGGCTCATTAGATAGGATGCCGTAGTAGGACTCGACTTGCGAAGAATCCATAAGGCCGTTGTGGTCAAAAAGATCCCCCACTCTTTTACAATTGGTCTTTTGCCAAGGGAGGACCGTGGTGCCCTGCACAGGAGGTGGAAAGTCGGGATTTCCTAAGATGGGTGTTTGTGGTGATATGTGGGTGGAAAGATTCTTTGTTAATTGAACTCTGCCCCAGGTCCTAATTGTTTCCCTAACTACTGGTTAGAAGTGGATTCCCTCCTATCGCCTGGTCAATAAAGCACCAGTGCTTCTCAGTGCGGGGCCTATTCCATTCCGTCCGATACCTGAGCTGAGCCACCTGATAGTACCAGACAAAGTGGGGGGCTGCCTAAACCTCCATCTGGCACAGCGAGGTAGGCGTATTCTTCGCCATATGTGCCCTCTTATCCCATATATAATCTTCAATAAGATGCTGCAGCTTTCCAATTCTATGCGGGGGGACTGCAAGGAGAGGATTTGGATTATATAAAGTATCTTTGGCAGAAAGGTCATCTTGATTGCTGCCAACCTACCCAACCAAGATATGGGGCCGCCTTTTCAACATTGTAAATCGGATCGTGCAGTTTCAGCAATGTAGCATAGTTACGCTCTGCAGTCTTCTCCGGCATGGAGTGGATTTGCAGGCCTAGGTATGATACCCTTTGGGTTTTACATGGAATCTCTCCAATTTTTGTGGTAATGCCAGATGTTTATGTTTAAATCATTTTTATTTGAGTTATTGTTGTAGTACTTTATTCTGGCCGAAGGCCATAAATGTTTAACACATGAAAAATGGTCTCCAATTGACAATGCTCATTGTGATGCATACACATATTAAACACTTATTAGATATAACTAAAATTCATCATGCAAAATATAAAAAATCCTCAATAGAAACGTTGTTAGTCACTGTTGGTAAAACAATATTTACAAATCGCTAGATATTTAATTGCATTCCCCTGTTTGGTATGTATTTCAAATCAGCTAAAAATCTGTGTGTTACAGTTAAGATAACAGATTAATTAAAATTCAAGTACTATTCCAGATAAAGTGCATTAAATGTTAGGGCATCATAGTTATAGTCCCATTTTGTTTCTTATAATCCCTATTTAAAATAAATATTGCAATAAAGCAAATATTACGTGTGGTGCAGTACTCACTGTCAACACCCTTAGTGCATGGAGAGCTTAAATTGCAAGTGCAATCCCCATTCGTCCCCCAGTTTGCCGTATAACTCTTGATCTGCAGAGTGCCGTATTGCAATTTTAAGTACAAAATTCTTGCTAAGTGTGGTTGGACGTAATCGAAGAATTCTTCAAAACTTGGATTAGGTTTTATGATAAGAAATTAGGTTGTTAACCTTCCCAGGATTGGGTTACAATGAAGGGCGTTTAGAGTGTTTAGCCAATATGCAGTTTTCAGTATGTTTTTGCAACATGGTGTTAAATTATGTGGCACAGTCCAATATAGATTAAGACCTAATCCTGTGAGACAATTTTTACCAAATCTTAGCCATGGAAATGTAAGGCAGCTATCAATGGGCAAGAGTTCTCTTACTCCCTCTCTGTATACCACTAGCTCTGGTGTTGTTCACAGGCGTATCCAATAAAGCAGTGGTCGCAGTGTTGTAGTTTGTCCTATGCACTTCATGTTTAGATCATAGAACATTGGGATAAGTGGTGTTAATGGTAGTAGCCCCAGTAATCTCCTTATAAACTTATTTCCCCATTTACTAGCATTGGCGACTCGCATAGAACGTGCTGCGGGATGGTGAGGCAGGGGTGGGGAGGGGCATGGTGGGGGTAGTAAACCCAGATGAAGAAAACAAGGACCCCCTGAACAGTAAGTAAACCCAGACATATGACGACATACTACCCTCATGTCTTATGTCTCTACAGAGACTGTATTGACAATAGTGTGTTTATCCAGCCTATCCGGCTCACCCCAGACTAACCCCTTCGAGTTAAGTCAGTTTCCTTGCACTAACGCGCATTGCACAGTACCCCATATAATGTCTTTGCCAGTTCTTTGGATAGCACTTATACTTGAGAAGCAGCATGCTCGGTGGCCCAGCCCAGCCTCCTCCGGTCTCTGACGGGTGCATACGGGCCTACCTTTGGTCCGGGCTGTGCCCAGGCGTATCCTGGGCATGCCAATGTGCATCCCGCGCAGTGGGACCCGGCCACTGCCTTATGCGCCTCCGGGTGCGGGAAGAATCCAGCGACAGCCACTAAGGCTGCTGGGGCTTGTGGTCCTGGCCTGGTCTGGCTGGTTGGTTGCTGCCCCCCTTGGAGTTATTATAATCAAACAGTGCCATTGATAAAGGAGCAGAATTAGCAGTAAGACATTGCATGGCATTTAACGAGATTTATAAATTCAATTTTACAACTACCTCCCTCCCATCCTTCCCCCTAACAAATGAATTAGAAAATCAAAAACAAAAAAACAAAAAAGGAAGAAAGGAATAGACTTCTGGGTCCTATTCTGATACACGTCGCCACTTTCTCCCCTCCAATCTTTCACACCAGTCCACCTGACATGGAAGCTCTGCTAGCAGTTCATGACTTCTCCGCCTCTTTATTGGGAGCGACAGATGGAGTGGGGTCGTGTGTGGTTTCCAAAAGCCTCAGCAGTCATAGGTACTTGGGGCAAGTTAGTTCCCTCATCTCCGCACTGAGTAGAGATAAAGAATGGGTGCCAGTAGTCTGCAAATGTGCTCCATGCCCAGCACAGTCCATAACCTACCCAGCCAGCCTTGGTGTGTTGGAATCCTGTCTGTGCCCCAGTGGGACAATATGTTCTGAAGTGCTGCTCCCAGGGCCAATCCCATTTGCCTGCCTCTACGAGATTTAAGAGGGAAAGTGGGCTTGTTGAGTAAGCCTAAAACAATGTATGCTGGGAAGTGTGGAATATTCGTATTAAAATGATTATTTATGTCAGATAAAACTTGTCCCTAATATGCGGAGAGATTAGAACATTCCCACAATAAGTGAGTCAGAGTGCCCTCTGCTCCACATTGTCTCCAGCAATGTGAAGGGCGGTTGGGGTTATATCTATGGATTCTCGATAGAGTAAGGTACCAGTAGGTAGCTATTTTAGTCGAGGTTTCAACGCTTAAACATTTTGTGCTGTGTAGCATGCTCAATAAAACATATCCCTCCATTCTTCCTGCTAGAGTGTTTGGCCCAATTCAGACTCCCACCTTCATTGCCCTGGCATAGGGGCCACCTGTTCTGGAGGCCACAGCATATGGTAGAGTTCAGTGATGAGGTGCGCATTTGTTGTCTTTGTGTGAAGCCACTTATCATACGGTGTAAGCCGTCTCTGGGCCCCTGGGGGCACCAGAGGGTGCAGCACCCAGTGTCTCACTTGGTGAAAAGGATATATTTCAGACTCGGGTAGGACAAATGCGGATCGGAGGTCCTCAAATGTCAGGGGGCCCCCTACATCGAACATATGTCCAATGGACCGACAACCCTGAGCTTCCCAGTGATGGAACACCTTTTGATCTACTCCAGGGGAGAAATCCTCATTTTCAACTATGGGAGTAAGGGGCGATGGGAATGAGGTTAGGTCGTGCTTGGCTGCTGTAGAATCACATGCTCTCAGAGCCATGCGAATGATTGGTGAGTTATATATGCCTTCTGGATGCTGCGTTGTGTGTAAAAAAGGGACCCGTAATAAAGCCCGTCCCGCGAGTGCTCGCTCCATGAAGTGCCAATGTTTCTCGGACTCACTACGCAACCACTCCAACAGGACGTGCAACTGTTTGGCCTGGAAGTAGAGAGTCAGATTTGGGCCCCCCAGTCCCTCCTCTCTAGGTGGCCTATAGCTTAATTCCCTACTCGTTCGAGGCTTCTTATGGGCACACACGAAGGAACAGATCTCCTTCTGCAGCTGTTTAAGAACTCCGGGGGAGGCTCTACAGGAAGAGTTTGAAAAATGTATAGGATTTTGCGCAATATGTTCATTTTGATCGCCTCCACTCTCCCCAACCAGGAGACGCCAAAGGGTCCCCATCTGCCCAATTCTCCACGCATGTGGGACAGGAGTCGTTTGTAGTCCAGAGCTGCTGTGTTGTGAGTAGATTTTGTGAGTTTAATCCCAAGATGTGGGATGGATCCTGTGTCCCATTGGAGCAGGATTGAGCATGCCAGGGTATCTATGGTGGACAGTCGGAGTGAAAACCCCATTGCCTGTGACTTTGTCACATTAATTTTGAAGCCAGAGACTGCTGCAATCTCTCCAGCTCGGCAAAGAAAGCGGGAATGGACATCTGTGGTTCTTCCAGCGTGGCGATCACATCATCGGCATACAAACTGATGGCATGAGAGTCCCCCCCGAACCGCACACCGAGGATCTGCGGTTCCTCCCGCACTCTCTGGGCCATCGGCTCCATGTAGAGCGTGAAGAGCAACGGGGAGAGCAGGCACCCTTGTCTAGTGCCCCGCAAGATCTGAAAGGGTTCAGAAGAGCGCCCATTGACCTGTAGCATAGCCGTTGACTGACTGTTGCCACTGGGTACCCATCTAGAAAATGTTCTCCCACCCCGAAATGTGCCAGGATAATCTTCAGATATCCCCAGTCCACACGATCGAAAGCCTTTTCGGCATCAATTGATATCATGATCTGCTTTGTGTTTTGGCGCTGCGCTTTATCAAGGAGATAGAGTAGCCTTCTTGTATTGTCGCTACACTGTCTAGTGGCTACAAAACCGGACTGGTCAGGGTCTATCAATCCTGGCATCATCAGACACAGGCGTGCTGCTAATATGCCCGTGAAGAGCTTCAGATCAAAATTCAGGAGGGATATTGGTCTATAGGAAACACAAAACATCCTTACCTGGTTTTGGAATCACTACAATTGAAGCTCCGAGCATTGTGGGAGGAATGTTCCCTGTGTCACCTATAAAATTAAATAATCTAGTAAGGATGTGGGCCAATGATGCACAAAAGGTCTTGTAAAAGATGTTAGAGAAGCCATCTGGGCCAGGAGATTTGTGTAGTTTGAGGCAAGCTATGGCCGATATCACTTCTTCTATTCGGATGGGATCATCTAGACTAGCTGCCTGTCCTGGGGTAAATTTTGGAAGATTAGCTCGGTGTACATAACAGAGTGAATCTTGCTCTGCAAATTGTTGTGGGGGGGTACAGTTTAGCATAGAAATCTCTAAATGCCCGTGTTGTAGCTATGTCATCTTTGCGCTCATTACCAGCCTCATCACACACTGTATGAACTGTGGTCGACTGGCATTGTGCCTGGAGCTTATTGGCTAAGAGGTGCTCCCACCGATTGCCCCCCACGTAGAAGGAGTGACGTAATCTCAGTGCAGCATATTCTGCTCTATGTAAGTCAATGCCCGTGAGTTGTTAGCGGGCCGCCTCCAGCTGTCGACACACTTGTGGAGCCCCGGTCCGCTTGTGAATGCGTTCTAATTCTTGTACTTGACCGTGAGGTCCCTTCGTCCTTCCTTCCTGATTCTGTTATCTACCACTTAGATAGCTATGAATCCCCCCCTGGCGTGTACTTTAAGTGTTTCCCATAGTGTGATAATTGAAGTGTCAGGGGTGTCATTGAAGGTAAGGAATTCCTTTATGGCGTTGTCTGAGCTCTTTATCACATCCGAACGGTGCAGCAGGGTATCCCGCAGCCACCATGTGAATGATGGTCTTTCTGGAGGGGGGAGAGTGAGAGCCAACACCACTTGGTCAGAGTGTAAGCGCAGCTCGATGTCTGAGGCTTGTGTATGGGAAAGTATGGAGCGGGAGTCGATAAAATAGTCAATTCAAGCATATGTTTTACGTGCATGTGAATAAAAAGTGTAATCTTGGTCATTGGGATGCAGGGAATGCTACATATCTACCAAACCTAGGTCTTGCAGCCACTCCCGCCCTTCTCGTGTAAGGGCCCCAGTCACACCATGACATTATGCAGAGCGATCTAGCTGGTTGTCAAACACTATATTAATGTCGCCACCCAGTAGGAGTGTCCGGTCAGGAGCAGCAGTGAGGTCCATCACCGCCATCTTCAGTAATGCTGCCTGACCCTTGTTGGGCTTGTATATGGAGCCGAGGGTATAGTCATGTGCGTTAATGGTGATCGTGAGAACTAGAAGCCTTCCTTTAATCTCTGACTGCTTCACCCCAACTTTGCCCTTAAAAAAGCTCAAAAAAAGAAAATCCACGCCTGCCGTTTGAGCCGTATGTGAGGAGAAATATTGCTGAGGGAATGCCTGCTATCTAGGTCGATGTGTGTCTTTGGCTAGAAGGTGTGTTTCCTGCAATAAGCATATTTGTGCTGTCAAAGGCTCTAGATAGGAAAGGACAGACCTCCTCTTAATCGGGCCGTTCAGTCCCTTCACATTTAGGGGGAGACTTTTAAGCTCATCTAGCGTGCCTGTAGGATCTCAGAAGATTCTGCATAGTGAACTGGTGGTCCTCCCATATACTCTTATCTAGCACTCCTTGGGCTCTCTGGTGTGTTTGCCTCGCAGGCAACCACTGCCAGGGCACAAGAGGTCCATGACCCAGGAGGTAAAACAAATTCAACAAAGAAGAAATAGAAAACCCCAAAAGGGAAACTCCTACAACAAAGTCCCAGGGAACTAAAGTCCAACATCTTGCAATGTGTGTGGTCAGAGGCCTATGCCCCGGCTCGAGACAGAAAAAGGGGAACTGGATGGGGTACCCATGGCCAGTGTCTCTTTGCCCCCACCCTGCCCAGGCGTCTGTATAAGAATTAAGCAAAGGTGGCTGCACAGTGTCCCCTTTTTGCCTCCAGTTATTCCGAATGTCCATCGCCTGTTGGCTCCCCGGTAAGGGGTGCCAGGACTGCTTGGCGCTCTTTGGTCATGGTGGCTAAGTCTGGTTTCAGTGAGCCTGTTGGAGATTTGATCCGAGTCCATCCGTGGCTGCTTCTCCTATTTCTGTTTGGTTTGCTTGCCAGTGTTTCCTCTTCCGAAGGTTCCGCAATGCCCAGGAGCCTGCTGGCCTCAGCGACGGAGCATATTGGATGAAGTTCACCGTTGAGAGGGAAAATCAATCTAAGTGGATGACCCCATGAGTACGACACGCCAATAGATCGTAGGTGTGCAGTGATGGGTCGGAACGCCTTTCTTTTCAGTAGGGTCGAGGCAGCTAAGTCCTGATTTAAAGTGGGTCTCTGATCTTTATATTTGAAGGTGGGGGCATCTCTGGCAGCTTGTAAGATCCACTATTTCAGTTGATAATCATGGACGCAGTTTAGGATGTCAGCTGGAGGGGCCAAATTGCTTCTTCGGGCCCTAGTCTATGCATACGGTCAAGCTTAATGGAGAAATCTTCCAGCTCTCCAAGCAACGCGCGAAACATGTCCATCCATCACCATGGCCTCGATGTTCATGCCCTACTGCAATCCTCGAATACAGATATTATTGCAACAGGACCTGTTTTCAAGGTCCTCCGTATGGGCTTGGAAATCCAGGTATTGCCCCCGTAGGCAGATGACTTCCTGCTGTAGACTCTCGAGATCCTCTGTCTTGTCCATCTTGCGGTCCTCCAGGGAGTTAACCCTCTCCCCCAGTGAGTCTATATTGCGCTGTACCTCTCTCAAATCTGCGGACAGCTCTCGCTTCATGGTGGTGAGGTCCTCCCTCAAGGAGGAGACGAGGGATTCTGGAAAGGGGCAGCTGACCGGTCCCTCCATGTCTCCACTCCCCTCTATCTCCGCTGAGGACCCCCTGGGTGGGTGGGTTCTCAGATTGGGGCAGTTTTGAAAGCATGTCCTTGACTGACCTATCTTTCTTCGGTCTGCCAGCTGCCATGTCTGAGAGCACCCCAGGGGCCACGCTCCGACTCCCTTAATCTTCTATAGTCACAGGTTGTGAAGCTCACTCAGAGGGCTATGGGCCATGGCTGTTGTATCCCGATCTCTTATGTGTCCAGCCTAGAGGGGAGAGCCCCGTGCCTTCCCAACAAGTCCTATGTCTTCAGAGGTCCACTATATGCTGGGCTGCTATCCCTTCCCCGCCCCTGCTCCTCTCTTTAAGTCCTGTGCCCTGACACGGGGCTCAGCAGTGCCCTGAATATTGTGGCCGGGGATCGGCCCAACATAGCGTTTTTAATGAGGCCGATGCCCCCCCCGCAGCCAAGCAGAGCAGCCTCTCCTCTGCTGTTTTGAGGGCGTGTCCCCCGGGGCTCCGGTCTCTCAAGTATCTGCTAACAGTGGCTTGTTGTGCTCAGGCCCCTCCTCTGCTTGCCTTGGGCCTTGTTCCACATAGCCCACAGCACGCTGCTGGTGGTTGCCTGCGTCCTTGTTTCGGCGTGTACTCACTATATAGCTCCGATCTGCTCGCTGCTGCCGGTGGCGGGGCCTCAGTCGGCCCATGGTTGTAAGGCCGGGGGCGGAGCGGGAACTGGTGCTGCCGTTGGTCTAATTAAAGGCACCGCTTGGCCCGCTACTAGCGGGCATCCTCTGGAAAGCAGGAGATATTTAGAGTGAACAGGCAAGTGGGAGCGCACCCGGGGAGCCACAAAGATCACTTGGACTGACTGGGCTGTCTCGGAGACACCTGGGGCCAACGCTTCGCTGCAGCCAGCGGCGACTGCCGCACTTGCTGCTCTCTGCTGTCCTGGCTCTCCGTGGCCTCCTCCACCCCCGCCGTGACTCTCCACCTGCACCAGGTGGAGGAAAGAGCAGTAGGCGATAGGCAATAAGGGGGGAGCCCCTATTCGCACCTCTTCACACCACCAAAACCTCTTGCTGCGGGCCCTGTCTCCCAGACCCTGACTCCAACCCCCGGCACAACTCTACTCTTTGTGCTGTGGGCTGCTGCAGGGGGAGTTTCAGGTGCTCCGTCTATGTCTGTTGTCTCCGGAATCTCTTGGAAACACAGCCCATGTCGGGCTGTGACCATCGGGTCTCCCCGTATTAGCCCAGCCGTAATCGCCTCTGCCGCCCGCGGCAGCCCCCCTTCAGGGTCCTTTCAATCTCCATCGATCACTAGGGGGGAGAATCCACCCTGGGATGGTGTCTCTTATGCTCAGGGGTCACCCGGGTTCTCTGAAATGGCAGTCTCTTTGGCTCTGCGGCCTTCCTCTCAGGGCAGTGGGTTCCTTCTAGGCGCTGCCTCGTTCCTTCACACTACCTCTCCAGCTGATTACCTGATAGTGCGCACCAGGTGCTGCGCTAGCTCCAGGATTGCTTGCCCGTGGGGGCACGGTTGCTCAGGGAAGTTTCCCCTGACGGTGTGTGGCTGCAAAGGCCCCTCTGAGTGCTGTAAAATTACCGAGCTCGGCCAGGTGGGAGCGGAGAGACTGGAGAACAGGTCTTACCACTCAGCCATCTTGGCCACGCCCCAACATTTCACTTTTAAATGTTTCACGTGAATAACCACTGTCTATTAGAGAAATGTCAAACTTGCAACTTAAAAGGAAATCATTATGACAAAACCAATGGAAGCTTTGGATTTTAATTACCCAAATTATTTATCTATATTTCAAGGTGCTGATATTGTCTGTCTGAAACGTAGTAGCATTGTTTAGCAAAATACTTCTCATATTTCTTAGCTAGTCTCCATTGATTTCCACATTATTGTCAATTTTCATGCCTAATCCTCCTGGGGCTGAGGTGGCATAGTGCCTCCGCTCAAAGACAAAACAACACAAAAAAATCAAGAAAAGTGCAGCTCCGAACACCCCTAGTTCTCATACTCTGCTAGCTGGTTCCCATGATAGCAACTAAGATCTTTCACAGCACAGCAGAGCCAGACACAATAGTGAACAGCACTCTGGGATAGCATTTGCCATCTCTGAAAAACAGTAATTGGATATGATTGCTTGGTGTTACCATGAATAACTACATTTGTTTCCTGAATTGGCAAAGGCATGCAGCAGCAGCTCCTCAGCATCCCGAATGCTGGTTGGCCAACACAAAGAGGTCACTATCAGAAACATGGTAGAATAGACAATTCTGCACATTGGATGTTTTGACAGGGCCTACAACCCCTGCACCTTTCACAGAGGTGAACAATTTTGATTAACAATTGCCTGCTGTTAGACCTGATGCCATTGATGTGGGTATCCGCTGCATTTTTTGCTTTTGCCTCCTGTGTCTTGGACTCCGTTTTGCTGGTCTAAATGCTTTGGGCACTTTGTCACTGTTGTTCAGTGCCAAAGTGTAAGTGCTCCACTTGTAAATCGTTGTTATGGATAAGTGATTCCATTATTGGCATAATTGATTTACTAGTCAGACCCTAGTACGGTGCACTGTGTGTGCCCAGGGCCTGTAAATCAAATGCTGCTATTGGGCTGCAGCACTGATTGTATCACCCGCAGAAGCAGCCTGTAAAAGGTAACTCTGGCCTGCCATTGCAAAGCCTGTGTGCAGTCTGGGACTGCCATGTCGAATTGGCAAGTGCACAAACTTGCCAGTCACTTACCGTCCCTTTTCTTGCATGTTAGTCACTCCTAAGGTAGGCCCAAGGTACCCCTGTGTGCAGGGTGCAGTGTATATGAAAGGTAGGACTTGCTCTGAACTGTGTGGCATGTTCTGAAAGTGAAATACTGCCAATTTCGCTTTTTACTATTGCAAGGCTACCTGTTCCCATAGGACAAAATGGGTAGTTTTTTTGTTATAAGCATAACTACCCCTGGGAACAAGGTAGAAAAATAAAGTTTTGTATGCCTGAACTCTGAATGTTAAAATGCATCTTTTAGTGATTTTACATTCTGTGTTTGAAAATAGCACCTTTAGGAAGTAGGTATTTTCTTGCTTAACCATCCATGTGCCTCTGCTAGGTTTGTGTACTGCATGTTTGGCTTTTGGATGACAGGGGCTGGAGAGGGGCTGTGGCTCCAGAGAGCCTGATGATCCAGGGCTGGGCTGAATAGACCTGGGCTGTATTTGGAGTTGGCGGAGGAGATTTCCTTTCACCTGCATGGGCCTGGTCTGCCTTCAAGAATACTGTCTCCACCTCCTGAAAGTTAGCTGCACCAGTGAGGACAGAACTTGTTTTGGCTGGGTACACACACTCTCTGTCTTCAGAGAACAAAGGACTTTTAGATCACTTCTGGGAAATCAAGAGGAACCTTTGCCAAGGAGAAGAGCCAGAGAAGCTGAGGAGGAATACTGCCCCTGTGCTGTTTGCTGTCTGGGTTTGGCCTGCAGTGGCTACTTGCTGCCAAGGAAAGGAGAAAAGGACTTTGCTGTTTGTCACCTGCTTGAGGAAAAGTTCTCCAAGGGCTTGAAACTGAGCTTGCCTCCTGTTCTGAAGTCTCAGGGACATGAAGACTTCATCACCAGATCAATTGCTCAGGAAAGCTTAAAAAGACTATTAATAAACTTACCAACCACCTTTCCTTGATAAAGGATAAAGACATACTAGTGAAAAGGAATCATGCATGGCCAATTATAAACGGATTTAAGGGAAAAAAGGTTCAAAAATATCTTGAATCATCATGGTCTAAGAAAAACAAATACATCTTCATTAAAGCTAGATTTGGTTGTTTGCCAGGATCATGTCACTTACCTCCATGGAAGAGAACAGAGGAGGACAAACTACGCAGGCTATGTAAATCTGGCCAGGAGAACATTATCCACTTACTGTGTCTTTGCCCGGAGATGGAATATGAAAGAAAATCCACTCTTAAGAAACTACTTAATAATCGTGGTGTAAGGACATGTAGGCAAGCCCTGATAGCATGCTTTAATCCTGAAGACTTACTAATGAATTCTGCATTTGTAAAATTTATATGTGCTGTTGGGAAAAAGCTGGATGTATTTATCTGATGTTATAATGGATTGTGCTAATATTTATTATATAAGTAAGTTTTTTAAAATATAAATATGATTGATTGTTTTGTAGTTTTTTTTATTAACTTTGACGATATTTTAGCAATTTTTGTAAGATTTTAATTAATCAAACAAATAAACTTGAACTGATCATCACCAGATCCCCTGTACTGCTTTGCTTGGAGTTCTGACCTGCAAAGATGTGCCTGCTGTTGTTTTTGTCCTTTAGAGAACTGTTTTCCACTTGGAGCTGGAAAATCAATGCAACTTTGAAGAAGCGATACACATCTGCCCCTGTTTCTGACGCATCGCCGAAAAAACCATCGCAGCGCCTGCCGCGGCTCCAGAAATCGCTGCACGCCACATCGAGTGCATGATCTCTGAAGTCCTAGATCATTTCACCGAGTTCGACACCATGCCTGCTGTGCAGCTGCAAAAGTTCACGCATCATTCCGGATCATCGCATTGCACTGAGGTGCCAAGTTTGTCGCATCGTTAGGGGATGCAGTAAGAAACCGACAATTCCCCTCCCCATGCAGTAAGAAACCAATGCATCACCCTCTCTCCGGTAACTAACCGATGCATCACTTCCCCTGTGCTGCAGTAAGGAGCCGATGCATCACCTCCCCCGGAGAAAGGAATCAAGGCATCACCTGCTCTGAGTGTCAGGAACTGAAGCATCACCTTCCCTGTGGCCCATTTAGTTTCTTTGCGTGTCGCATCCCAGGTACTTTGTGAGAAAAGTGTTGCATCTGCAATTTGCTTTGAACAGAACTATTTCTACCATCTAAAAGTAATATTTTTATTACTGTATTGTGGATTTCTGCTGTGTGGTCTTGTTTTGGTTTAGATAAAGATTACTCATTTTGTCTAAACTGGTGTCGTGTCAATTTGTAGTGTTTTTACTGTTTTACTGTATGTGTTCACAAATGCTTTACACACTGCCTCTGAGATAAGCCTGTCTGCTAATGCCAAGCTTACAAAGGGGCTGAGCAGGGGTTATTTTAGTAGTGTATCCCCCTTATCCTGACTAGAAGCAAGGGTCCCTATTTGGACAAAGGTACCTACCTCTGCCAACTAGAGACCCCATTTCTCTGGTGGGGATCTGGATTTGCATTTGTGTCTTACGTACAGTGATTGGTGTACACTACTGGTATAGTGAAGACCATTATGCAACCACATACATTTGGTGGAACATTTTCTTTGGGAATTTTTTTTTTCTTGCAACTGAGAACTGCCAATCTTCATCATGTCAAAACCAGCATCACTTGCATCTGTTGTTATTGAATTTGAAGAGGAAAGGGTTGATACCTACACTGTGCCACAACTTATATCTGCCTGCAAAAAGTTCAAAATCTCTGTCAGAGGCCTCACTAGAAAGGAGAAATACCAAAAGGCGCTGAGGGCCTGGTTGGAGTCGAGGAATGCCAGTGAGAATGCCGAGGAGAGGAATTGGAGGAGCAGCAAAATGGGCTATTGGGTCTGCCTGGGGGGAGGGTTGCTTCCGGGGGGCCCGCAGTGTCTCTTCAAAGTGGCTGTCTCCAGCAGAAGCAAAAACCAAAGGAAATGATGGATGGAGTGTTGAACATTGCAAGCACTCACCCCCAGTCAACTGATCTGGGTTTAATCCATCACCGTTCTTTAGCCCACTCTGCCACCCCAGTTCAGACATGGCCATATGCAAATCAGTCTGACCCTGTGCCTCATGGGAACAGTCCAGCCCGAACTGCCAAGCCATGTCTTCCCTGGACCAGAAACAAGCTTCCTAGGACCGGTTTCTGGCATTTCAGCCGTCTTCAGCCAGGCTTGCTTGAATCCAGTGGCAAAGTTAGCAAGGGACTCACGTCTGAGCATGCCCTGACAACTTATGGCAAACAAAGCAAAAACCAAAGGAAATGATGGACGGAGTGTTGAACATTGCAAGCACTCACCCCCAGTCAACTGATCTGGGTTTAATCCATCACCGTTCTTTAGCCCACTCTGCCACCCCAGTTCAGACATGGCCATATGCAAATCAGTCTGACCCTGTGCCTCATGGGAACAGTCCAGCCCGAACTGCCAAGCCATGTCTTCCCTGGACCGGAAACAAGCTTCCTAGGACCGGTTTCTGGCATTTCAGCCGTCTTCAGCCAGGCTTGCTTGAATCCAGTGGCAAAGTGAGCAAGGGACTCACGTCTGAGCATGCCCTGCCAACTTATGGCGAACAAAGCAAAAACCAAAGGAAATGATGGACGGAGTGTTGAACATTGCAAGCACTCACCCCCAGTCAACTGATCTGGGTTTAATCCATCACCGTTCTTTAGCCCACTCTGCCACCCCAGTTCAGACATGGCCATATGCAAATCAGTCTGACCCTGTGCCTCATGGCTTCCTAGGACCGGTTCGCCATAAGTTGGCAGGGTATGCTCAGACGTGAGTCCCTTGCTCACTTTGCCACTGGATTCAAGCAAGCCTGGCTGAAGACGGCTGAAATGCCAGAAACCGGTCCTAGGAAGCTTGTTTCCGGTCCAGGGAAGGCATGGCTTGGCAGTTCGGGCTGCACTGTTCCCATGAGGCACAGGGTCAGACTGATTTGCATATGGCCATGTCTGAACTGGGGTGGCAGAGTGGGCTAAAGAACGGTGATGGATCAAACCCAGATCTGTTGACTGGGTGTGAGTGTTTGATTGGTTCTGATGCTCCGTCCATCACCACCCCCTTTTGCACTGCTTTGTTCGCCATAAGTTGGCAGGGTATGCTCAGACGTGAGTCCCTTGCTCACTTTGCCACTGGATTCAAGCAAGCCTGGCTGAAGACGGCTGAAATGCCAGAAACCGGTCCTAGGAAGCTTGTTTCCGGTTCAGGGAAAGCATGGCTTGGCAGTTCCGGCTGCACTGTTCCCATGAGGCACAGGGTCAGACTGATTTGCATATGGCCATGTCTGAACTGGGGTGGCAGAGTGGGCTACAGAACAGTGATGGATCAAACCCAGATCTGTTGACTGGGTGTTAGTGTTTGATTGGTTCTGATGCTCCGTCCATCACCACCCCCTTTTGCACCGCTTTGTTCGCCATAAGTTGGCAGGGTATGCTCAGACTTGAGTCCCTTGCTCACTTTGCCACTGGATTCAAGCTAGCCTGGCTGAAGACGGCTGAAATGCCAGAAACCGGTCATAGGAAGGTTGTTTCCGGTCCTGGGAAGGCATGGCTTGGCAGTTCGGGCTGCACTGTTCCCATGAGGCACAGGGTCAGACTGATTTGCATATGGCCATGTCTGAACTGGGGTGGCAGAGTGGGCTAAAGAACGGTAATGGATCAAACCCAGATCTGTTGACTGGGTGTGAGTGTTTGATTGGTTCTGATGCTCTGTCCATCACCACCCCCTTTTGCACCGCTTTGTTCACCATAAGTTGGCAGGGTATGCTCAGACGTGAGTCCCTTGCTCACTTTGCCACTGGATTCAAGCAAGCCTGGCTGAAAACATCTGAAATGCCAGAAACCGGTCCTAGGAAGCTTGTTTCCGGTCCAGGGAAGGCATAGCTTGGCAGTTCGGGCTGCACTGTTCCCATGAGGCACAGGGTCAGACTGATTTGCATATGGCCATGTCTGAACTGGGGTGGCAGAGTGGGCTAAAGAACGGTGATGGATCAAACCCAGATCTGTTGACTGGGTGTGAGTGTTTGATTGGTTCTGATGCTCCGTCCATCACCACCCCCTTTTGCACCGCTCTGTTCGCCATAAGTTGGCAGGGTATGCTCAGACGTGAGTCCCTTGCTCACTTTGCCACTGGATTCAAGCAAGCCTGGCTGAAGACGGCTGAAATGCCAGAAACCGGTCCTACGAAGCTTGTTTCTGGTCCAGGGAAGGCATGGCTTGGCAGTTCGGGCTGCACTGTTCCCATGAGGCACACAGTCAGACTGATTTGCATATGGCCATGTCTGAACTGAGGTGGCAGAGTGGGCTAAAGAACGGTGATGGATCAAACCCAGATCTGTTGACTGGGTGTTAGCCATAAGTTGGCAGGGTATGCTCAGACGTGAGTCCCTTGCTCACTTTGCCACTGGATTCAAGCAAGCCTGGCTGAAGACGGCTGAAATGCCAGAAACTGGTCCTAGGAAGCTTGTTTCCGGTCCAGGGAAGGCATGGCTTGGCAGTTCGGGCTGCACTGTTCCCATGAGGCACAGGGTCAGACTGATTTGCATATGGCCATGTCTGAACTGGGGTGGCAGAGTGGACTAAAGAACGGTGATGGATCAAACCCAGATCTGTTGACTGGGTGTGAGTGTTTGATTGGTTCTGATTCTCCGTCCATCACCACCCCCTTTTTGCACCGCTTTGTTCGCCATAAGTTGGCAGGGTATGCTCAGACGTGAGTCCCTTGCTCACTTTGCCACTGGATTTAAGCAAGCCTGGCTGAAGACAGCTGAAATGCCAGAAACCGGTCCTAGGAAGCTTGTTTCCAGTCCAGGGAAGGCATGGCTTGGCAGTTCGGGCTGCACTGTTCCCATGAGGCACAGGGTCAGACTGATTTGCATATGGCCATTTCTGAACTGGGGTGGCAGAGTGGGCTAAAGAATGGTGATGGATCAAACCCAGATCTGTTTACTGGGTGTGAGTGTTTGATTGGTTCTGATGCTCCGTCCATCACCACCCCCTTTTGCACCGGTTTGTTAGCCATAAGTTGGCAGGGCATGCTCAGACGTGAGTCCCTTGCTCACTTTGCCACTGGATTCAAGCAAGCCTGGCTGAAGACGGCTGAAATGCCAGAAACCGGTCCTAGGAAGCTTGTTTCCGGTCCAGGGAAGGCATGGCTTGGCAGTTCGGGCTGCACTGTTCCCATGAGGCACAGGGTCAGACTGATTTGCATATGGCCATGTCTGAACTGGGGTGGCAGAGTGGGCTAAAGAACGGTGATGGATCAAACCCAGATCTGTTGACTGGGTGTGAGTGTTTGATTGGTTCTGATGCTCCGTCCATCACCACCCCCTTTTGCACCGCTTTGTTAACCATAATTTGGCAGGATTGCTCAGACGTGAGTCCCTTGCTCACTTTGCCACTGGATTCAAGCAAGCCTGGCTGAAGATGGTTGAAATGCCAGAAACTGGACCTAGGAGGCTTGTTTCCGGTCCAGGGAAGGCATGGCTTGGCAGTTCAGGCTGCACTGTTCCCATGAGGCACAGGGTCAGACTGATTTGCATATGGCCATGTCTGAAGTGGGGTGGCAGAGTGGGCTAAAGAACGGTGATGGATCAAACCCAGATCTGTTGACTGGGTGTGAGTGTTCTATTGGTTCTGATGCTCCGTCCATCACCACCCCCTTTTGCACCGCTTTGTTCGCCATAAGTGGGCAGGGTATGCTCAGACGTGAGTCCCTTGCTCACTTTGCCACTGGATTCAAGCAAGACTGGCTGAAGACGGCTGAAATGCCAGAAACCGGTCCTAGGAAGCTTGTTTCCGGTCCAGGGAAGGCATGGCTTGGCAGTTCGGGCTGCACTGTTCCCATGAGGCACAGGGTCAGACTGATTTGCATATGGCCATGTTTGAACTGGGGTGGCAGAGTGGGCTAAAGAACAGTATTAGATCAAACCCAGATCTGTTGACTGGGTGTGAGTGTTTGATTGGTTCTGATGCTCCGTCCATCACCACCCCCTTTTGCACCGGTTTGTTAGCCATAAGTTGGCAGGGTATGCTCAGACGTGAGTCCCTTGCTCACTTTGCCACTGGATTCAAGCAAGCCTGGCTGAAGACGGCTGAAATGCCAGAAACTGGTCCTAGGAAGCTTGTTTCCGGTCCAGGGAAGGCATGGCTTGGCAGTTCGGGCTGCACTGTTCCCATGAGGCACAGGGTCAGACTGATTTGCATATGGCCATGTCTGAACTGGGGTGGCAGAGTGGACTAAAGAACGGTGATGGATCAAACCCAGATCTGTTGACTGGGTGTGAGTGTTTGATTGGTTCTGATTCTCCGTCCATCACCACCCCCTTTTTGCACCGCTTTGTTCGCCATAAGTTGGCAGGGTATGCTCAGACGTGAGTCCCTTGCTCACTTTGCCACTGGATTCAAGCAAGCCTGGCTGAAGACAGCTGAAATGCCAGAAACCGGTCCTAGGAAGCTTGTTTCCAGTCCAGGGAAGGCATGGCTTGGCAGTTCGGGCTGCACTGTTCCCATGAGGCACAGGGTCAGACTGATTTGCATATGGCCATTTCTGAACTGGGGTGGCAGAGTGGGCTAAAGAATGGTGATGGATCAAACCCAGATCTGTTTACTGGGTGTGAGTGTTTGATTGGTTCTGATGCTCCGTCCATCACCACCCCCTTTTGCACCGGTTTGTTAGCCATAAGTTGGCAGGGCATGCTCAGACGTGAGTCCCTTGCTCACTTTGCCACTGGATTCAAGCAAGCCTGGCTGAAGACGGCTGAAATGCCAGAAACCGGTCCTAGGAAGCTTGTTTCCGGTCCAGGGAAGGCATGGCTTGGCAGTTCGGGCTGCACTGTTCCCATGAGGCACAGGGTCAGACTGATTTGCATATGGCCATGTCTGAACTGGGGTGGCAGAGTGGGCTAAAGAACGGTGATGGATCAAACCCAGATCTGTTGACTGGGTGTGAGTGTTTGATTGGTTCTGATGCTCCGTCCATCACCACCCCCTTTTGCACCGCTTTGTTAACCATAATTTGGCAGGATTGCTCAGACGTGAGTCCCTTGCTCACTTTGCCACTGGATTCAAGCAAGCCTGGCTGAAGATGGTTGAAATGCCAGAAACTGGACCTAGGAGGCTTGTTTCCGGTCCAGGGAAGGCATGGCTTGGCAGTTCAGGCTGCACTGTTCCCATGAGGCACAGGGTCAGACTGATTTGCATATGGCCATGTCTGAAGTGGGGTGGCAGAGTGGGCTAAAGAACGGTGATGGATCAAACCCAGATCTGTTGACCGGGTGTGAGTGTTCTATTGGTTCTGATGCTCCGTCCATCACCACCCCCTTTTGCACCGCTTTGTTCGCCATAAGTGGGCAGGGTATGCTCAGACGTGAGTCCCTTGCTCACTTTGCCACTGGATTCAAGCAAGACTGGCTGAAGACGGCTGAAATGCCAGAAACCGGTCCTAGGAAGCTTGTTTCCGGTCCAGGGAAGGCATGGCTTGGCAGTTCGGGCTGCACTGTTCCCATGAGGCACAGGGTCAGACTGATTTGCATATGGCCATGTTTGAACTGGGGTGGCAGAGTGGGCTAAAGAACAGTATTAGATCAAACCCAGATCTGTTGACTGGGTGTGAGTGTTTGATTGGTTCTGATGCTCCGTCCATCACCACCCCCTTTTGCACCGTCTCCAGCAGAAGAGCTGGAGGACAGAATGAAAAACAGGATGCATGAGTTGGAGCTCACGAAGCTCAGGCTGGGGAAGGAGGATAAGGATTTGGCATTTCATAGGGAGATATTTGCCCTGGAGGAGAAAAAGATGCTCTTAGACCATGAAAGAGGGTTGAGGGAGCTGGATCTAAAGGCAAAGAGTTTAGAGTCCAATCCCCATGGTGGCAGCACACCATCAATGCCTGGAGAAGGAATAGTATACATCCCCAAGGAAGTTTTTAAGGATTTCACAAAGCAGAAAGACATTGGTCAGTCGTTCAAAGTTTATGAGGTAGCAATGACATCCTGCAGAATCCCTGAGAGAGACTGGGGAGCGGGGTTATGGGGTCGCTTTGTCAGTGGGGGAGGGACACATTGCTAGCATTTCCCACTGAGGATCAGATGTTCTATGCCCCCATGAAGGAAGCCTCAGTAGCAAGGTATAGGTTGACCCCAGAGCTGTACAGGCAGAAATTTAGAAACTGTAAGAAACTTGGGTGGAGCATGTGTCCTACTTTTGCAGAACATTGGATGGTTGGGTGAAGGGTAGCAAGGTGAATGACTTGCAGGGGCTCTATGATTTGGTTGCATGGGTGCATTTGTCTAGTCGTTGCTTTCCAGAGCTATGCCAGCATTTGATTGACAGTAAGCTGACTGACCCCAGGAAGCTTGCTGTGGAGGCGGACCGCTGGGTCAGTACCAGGGTCCACAAAGGTTATGAGGGAGACTCTGCCAAAGGTGGGCATGGTCCTCAGCAGAAGAGTGGGGGGACAAGGGTGAACAGGAGTTACAAAAAGGGCCCCAAATTAATCCCCAAGGGAACCGTGGTAAGGGTTCCCAGCCTCCCACTGAAAAGAAGCCATGGGTCCCGACAGGTAACACTGTTCATGGGGTCCCAGGACATGTTATGGTTGTGGTCAGATGGGCTACTTCCATGGGGATCCTAGGTGTCCCAACAAGGTTACCACCGCACCCACTGGTGCACCACTCCAGCAACTGGCTAGTGTAGCCTTGGGGAAGAAGGCAGGTGCCCAAGAGGGGTGGGGTCCCGCAGAAATGGCCCTGGCCTGTTTGGGAGACAGTGAGATGGTCCCAAGAGCTCATCTGCCTGAAAACACTTAAACATACAGGCAGTGTGTGACCATCAATGGCCATAGTGTGGATGCTCTGAGAGACAACGGAGCCAGTGTGACAGCTGTCAGATGTGGGCTTGTGTCTGAAGAGCAGATGGTCCCCAACACATTCTATTCAGTAGCTCCCGCTGACAATTCAGAGTGCCGCTGCAAAGTGGCACAGGTTCCCTTTGAGTGGGTGGGTCTCATGTACCTTGAAAAAAGCTGTGAGGCCAGCCATGCCTGTTGACTGTCTGCTAGGCAATGATTTAGAGAGCTCCCCTTGGGCGAAGTTGGAGCAGAGGTCTTATTTAAAGATGCTAGGTCAGCCTGAGAGGGCGTGTGTGACCACGTGGTCAATGGCAGCCAGTAAAGGCTTTCAAGTAAACCAGTAGCCTGAAAGAGTGGCCCAGGTGCCTGCCATAAAGAGAAGAGGCAGGGGGCATGGGAAACTGGACCCCGAAGTTCCCACGGTCCAGGAGGAGGCAGACCCTGAGGAGATGCCCCGGAGCTAACAAGGAAACAAGTGGCTGAACGGGGGGACCAGTCTGAGCTGACCCTTTGGCAGCAGGAAGGAGACCCCTCCAGGCAGGAATTCTGCAAGGAGCAGCAGAAGTGCCCTTCTCTTGTTGGTTTGCGGCAACAGCCTGCAAACCAGGCAGCAGGTGATCAGTCCGGATCACATTGGATTTACCGGGAGAATGGTCTCCTGTATAGCGAGTGTTTGAAATGGGGGTCTCTGGTTGGCACAGGTATGCACTTGTGACAAGCAGGGACTCTCAATTCTAAGTCAGGATAAGGGGATCACCCTTTCAAATAACCCCTGCTCACCCTTTAGGTAGTGTGGCGCAAGCAGTCAAGACTATTCTCAGGGCGCTATAGGTTAAGCATTTGTGAACACATACAGTAATACAATGAAACACCACAAATGGACACCAGTCAAGGTTATATCAAAAATAGTTCTCTTTATATAAGGCTTAGCACAAGACCAGAATAATGTTTAGAAATGACCACAGTATTATTTCAATGTTCTTGCAAAAAGGCTTAAAATGCAAAAATAGGCTTCTTTTACTCGATTCTGCTTCTTTTCAGGCTTTGTACGGTTCGTACCTGGGTGTACCACTCGTCCGCGTTAAAAACAAAGAATGTACGAGTCAAACAATCGGTGCGGACTCCGGGGTCCGGGACGTGCACACTGCGGTGCGAACAGAACAAAGTACCTTAAGTTCGTGGGGTCCTCGACGGACAGTGCGGGACAAGTTGATGGGTCCGGTTCGTAGTTCGGCAGCGTACTCGGTCTGGTCCGGTCGCGGCGTCGGGACGCGGCGTTGGTACGGGACCTTCAGGGGTACGGGCGGATGAGCCGGATCAGCTTGCAGAGTCCGTGGCGTCGGCGTTCGTGCCATACCTACGGTGCGGATCAGCGGCGACACTTCTCGGCGCCGTACTGCATACGGGGATGATCAGCGTACTGCGGCTTCTCGGCTCTGAGTACGGCACGGCGCAGTACGTTAGCAGCGTACGGACCGTACCTGCGGGACAGCGAAGCTTGAGTCCGGCATACAGGGTTCGGCAGCCAGGGATGTACGTCTCAATTCGGCGGGGAAGGTTGGGTGCAATTCAGCCGGGAGGGATACGGTGCGAACTAACGCTTTTGGATCAGCGTAGACGCACGGTGCCGGGAGGCAAAGACACGGCTTCGCGGCAGATGTAGTACGAGGCGTACTGGGGCCAAATCCAGCGGGAAGCAAGCAAGAATTGTCCAGGCAACTCAGTTTTTGAAGGCAGATGAGTCCGATGGTCCTGGGACTCAGTTCAGGGGGCAAGCTCTCTTCCAAGCCCTTGGAGATAGATGAAAAACAAAGTACAAAGTCTCTTTCAGTCTTTTCCTCTCCTTTCTCAGCAAGGCACCAACTGCAGGCCAATCCCCCAGGTCAGGGAAAGTTACTCCTCCTTCAGCTTCTTCCAGGTCCTTCTAGTCAGGCAGAGTTTCTTCGTAGTTCAATCAGGATCTGATCTCTTAGGAGCAGGGCTCCTACATTTATACTCAGTTTCTTTTGTCTTTACAGGCCAGGGGGGCCTTTGCATAATCCCAGTCCAGTTCTTTTCAGTGAGGAGCACTTTGTTGTTGAGACTCTGGCTTCTTCTTTCAGCAGGCAGGGCAGAGACATCAGACGCTCCCCAGGGGG
Source organism: Triturus cristatus (assembly GCF_964204655.1). Taxonomy (NCBI): domain Eukaryota; kingdom Metazoa; phylum Chordata; class Amphibia; order Caudata; family Salamandridae; genus Triturus; species Triturus cristatus. The sequence goes on along the minus strand of NC_140590.1, from coordinate 457,183,907 downwards.
TGGAGCCAGCATTGTGGAGGCAGAGCACTGTCCTATTCAGAGTCAAGGTGCACTCCTCCCACCCATCCTGGTGTAATCTTTCTATTTACCACCTGGCAGCCCCAGCCTGTCTCCTGGAACTTCCCAGCCCTGTCACTCGAGCTACACACAAAGAAGATAGCCCTCCCCTCCAGAGGCGGACTGAAATGGTTAAGCAAGCAAATGCTAACTTTCTAAACGTAGCATTTGCAAACCCAGGATCTTAAAATAAACTTTACTAAAAGATGTATTTTATTATTCTGAGTTTAGGCATACTAAACACGAATTTCTACCATGCTTCCTGAGCCTGCTAGGATTATAGAGTGTTATAATCTAGCAGCCCATTCTGGCCTATGGAGAGCAGGTAGCCTTCAATAGTGAAAAACGAAAATGGCTGTAATTCACTATTAGGACATGCCACACACCTCAGGGCATGTCTTACCTTATCCTTACAATGAACCCTGCCCTAGAGCCTACCATAGGGGTGACTAATATGAAGGTAAGGGAAGGTTTAGGGACTGGCAAGTGGGGACACTTGCCCAGTCAGCATGACAGTACCAGACTGCATGCAGGTTCTGCAATGGCAGACCTTAGACACATTTTACCAGGCTGCTTCTGTGGGTGGCACAACCAGTGCTGCAAGCCCACTAGCAGCATTTGGATATACAAGCCCTTGGCACCCCTGGTGCACTCTACTAGGGACTGATAGTAAACCAAATAAGCCAAACATGGAAGTCAATTCACATAATACATTCTACCATAGGGAGAGCATATGCGCCTTAGCACTGGTCAGCAGTGGTAAGGTGCCCAGAGTTATAAAACAGCCAACACCAGGTCAGAAAAAATACAGGAGGAAGGCAAACAGTTTAGGGACCCTGCAAAAAGGGCCAGGTCCAACAGCGAGCTTAAGGTTGCTGAGCCTGGGTCAGCCTGTGTGCTGTTGGCACCCCAGCACTACAGAGCCTTCCTACTGGGGTCTGGCTCATGATGTGCCTTTGACAGGACATTTGGGGCAAGATAAGACCTTTGAAAAGCTTGTCACCCACCTTTTCTGGCCCCAAATGCGTAAGAGTTCTGATACTCATTGTAGATCTTGCCAGACTTGCCAGGCAAATGGTAAGAGTGGGAGGAAGTAGAAGGCTCATCTCCAACCTTTACCTGTGGTCAGCACCCCCTTTGAGAGGGTGGGTATTGATATTGTGGGGCCTCTCGATCCCAAGACAACCTTGGGAAACAGGTTTATCCTGGTCTTGGTGGAGCATGCCTCCCGGTACCCAGAAGCCATCCCTCTCCGGACTGTGACGGCCCCCATGGTGGGTCGTGCATTGATGGGGATTTTATCCCATGTGGGGTTCCCCAAAGAGGTGGTGTCCGACCGTGATACCAACTTCATATCCAAGTATATGAAGTACCTGTGGCAGGAGTGTGGTGTTACCTATAAGTTCACCACTCCACCCACCCCCAAGGTAATGGGCTGGTTGAGAAAATTAATCAGACCCTGAAGGGCATATTTTTTGGGTCTTGGTGAACCCATGAGATGTAAGTGGAACATCCTCTTGCCATGCCTTTTGTTTGCTTACAGGGAGTTACTGCAAAAGTCCTTAAGGTTTAGTCCCTTTGAACTCTTGTATAGGCACCCTGTGAGAGGACCTCTATGTCTAGTGAAAGAACGCTGGGAGAATGCTCTCAGTAAACCTCCCCAGGATGTATATAGCTACATGCTGGCCTTCAGAAACTAAACTAAGCACTTCAGACAACTTGCTCAGGTGAATCTGGAAGCCAGCCAGGAGGAGATGAAACATTGGTATGATTAGAATTCCACTCTGATCAAGTTTCAGCCTGGACAGAATGTGTGGGTCATGGCCCCAGTGCAGCCTTGTGCACTCCAGGATAAGTGGACCGGACCATTTGAGGTGGTGGAGCGCAAGAGTAATGTTACCTACTTGGTGGACTTGCAATCTCCGAAGAACCCTGTGCCGGTCCTGCATGTGAACCGCCTTAAGCCCCACTTGGAGAGGTCTGAAGTGGGCATGCTCCTAGTGACAGATGCTGGAATGAAAGAGGAGACTGAGCCTCTTCCTGAGCTCCTGTCTGGGAAGGAACACTATGAGACAGTGGACTCAGTAACACTCTCCTCCGCCACGACTCCTAAACAGCAGAGTGACTGTCGCCAACTGTTGGAACTGTTTGCTGCTCTCTTCTCCCTGACCCCTGGTGTCATTCAGTGGTGTGTCCATGATGTGGACACTGGGGACAGTCCTACTGTGGTGCACAAAATTTACATAATGACTACAGGGTCAAGGCTTGCAGCAAGGAGGAGCTCTTCAAGATGTTATCATTAGGGGTGATTGAGCCCTCAAACAGCCCTTGGGCCAGCCCAGTGGTCTTGGTCCCAAAGAGCCACACCAGAACTCCGGTTCTGTGTAGACTACCAAGGGCTCAATTCAGTCACCAGGACTGATGCACACCACATCCCCAGAGCTGATGAGCTCATCGATTGGTTGGGAGCTGCCCGGTACCTCAGTACGTTTGACTTAATGTCTGAGTACTGGCAGATTGCCTTAACTGATGGGGCAAAGGAGAGGTCAGCATTCTCAACACCGGAGGGGCACTACTAATTCCGGGTAATGCCCTTTGGGTTGAAGAATGCCCCTGCCATCTTTCAGAGGTTGGTCAACCAGGTGTTGGCTGGACTGGACTGGAAGATTTTAGTGCCACCTACCTGGATGACATTACAGTGTTCAGTGCTACTTGGGAGGAACATCTGCACCACCTCTGGGAAGTGTTGAAGGCTCTGCAGAGCGCAGGCCTCAAGATCAAGGCGAGTAAGTGGCAGATCAGACAGGGATCTGTGGTGTACTTGGGACACCAGGAGGGGAGCGAACAGATGGCGCCCCTACAGCCCAAGATTCATACCATTCTGGCTTGGGAACCCCCCAAGACCCAGACAGAGATGAGAGCCTTCTTAATACTCACCGGGTATTACAGGAGATTCATCAAGGGTTATGGCTCCATTGTTGCCCCCTTGACAGAGCTGACTTCCAGGAAGCAGCCCAGGAAGGTGAACTGGGCTGACGCTTGCCAGAAGGCTTTTGGTGTGCTGAAATCTGCCATGTGCACAGCGCCCGTGCTTCAGGCGCCAAACTTCTCAAAGGAATTCATTGTGCAGACACATGCTTCAGAGCATGGTGTGGGAGCAGTGCTCTCACAGCTAAATGAGGAGGGCTAAACCAACCTGTATCCTTCATTAGTAGGAGGTTACTTTCACTGGAATAGGTGTGGAGTACGGTTGAGCATGAGGCATTTGCTGTGGTATGGGCGCAGAAGAAGCTGAGGCCCTACTTGTTTGGGACTCACTTCCTGGTGCAGACAGACCACAGGCCCCTCAGATGGTTGATGCAAATGAGGGGTGAGAATCCAAAGTTGTTGAGGTGGTCCATTTCCCTACAGGGGATAGACTTCACGGTAAAAAACCGTCCTGGAACAGAAAACGCGAATGCTGATAGTCTGTCCAGATTTATTCACCTTAGTGAAGAGAAATCCCAAGACGTGGGTAGTACTCCCCCACATTTCAGCTGGAGGGGACACGTGTTAGACCTGGCACCATTGGCGTGGGTCTCCCCAGCATTTTTTACTTTTGCCTCCTGTGTTTTTGCTGAGTGTTTGACTCTATTTTGTTGGTCTAGATGCTTTGGGCACTTTGCCACTGCTGTTCAGTGCCAAAGTGCAAGTGCTCCCTTTGTAAATTGTTGTTATGGATTAGTGAATCCATGATTGGCATATTTGATTTACTAATCAGACCCTAGTACAGTGCACTGTGTGTGCCCAGGGCCTGTAAATCAAATACTGCTGGTGGGCTGCAGCACTGATTGTGCCACCCACAGAGCAGCCTGTAAAAGGTAACTCTGGCCTGCCATTGCAGAGCCTGTGTACAGTCTGGGACTGCCATGCTGACTTGGCAAGTGCACGCCCTTGCATTCCTTAGCCTGCCCTTTTCTTGCATGTTGGTCGCTCCTAAGGTAGGCCCAAGGTACCCCTGTTGGCACGGTGCGTTGTATGTGAAAGATAGGACATGCTCTGATGTGTGTGGCAATTCCGGATAGTGAAATACTGCCAATTTCGTTTTTCACTATTGCAAGGCTACCTGATCCCATAGGACAAATTGGGGAGTTTGTTTATAACATCTTATAAGCATAACAACCCCTGGGAACAAGGTAGAAAAATAAAGTTTAGTATGCCTGAACTCAGAATGTTAATATGCATCTTTTAGTTGGGGTGATTTTTACATTCTTTGTTTGAAAATACCACTTTTAGGGAGTAAGTATTTTCTTGCTTAACCATCTAGTGTGCCTCTGCTAGGTTTGTGTATTTTATGTCTGGCTTTTGGATGACAGGGGCTGGAGAGGGGCAGTGGCTCCAGAGAGCCTGATGAGTCAGGGCTGGGCTGAATAGACTTGGGCTGCATTTAGAGTAGGGGGAGATTTCCTTTCACCTGAATGGGCCTGGTCTGCCTTCAACAACGCTGTCTCCACCTGCTGCCAGGATGCTGCACCAGTGTGGACAGGACTGGTTTTGTCTGGTACATACACTCTCTGTCTTCAGAGAACAAAGTATTTTTGTGTATCAAAAGAGGGGCCCAGACCACAGACTTTTAGATCACTTCTGGGAAATCAAGAGGAACCTTTGCCAAGGAGAGGAGCCGGAGAAGCTAAGGAGGAATACTGCCCCTGTGCTGTGTGCTGTCTGGGGTTGGCCTGCAGTAGCTACCTGCTGCCAAGAAAAGGAGAAAAGGACTTTGCTGTTTGCTTTGTCACCTGCTTGAGGAAAGGATCTCCAAGGGCTTGACACCAAGCTTGCCTGCTGTTCTGAAGTATCAGGAACATAAAGACTTCATCACCAGATCACCTGTACTGCTTTGCTTAGAGTTCTGACTTGTAAAGTTCAGCGCCAGGATACCCGTAGGGTGGCAGATAGCGCTATACAAGAGATTATACAATACTACAATACAATAAAGATGTGCCTGCTGTTGTTTTTGCCCTTTAGAGAACTGTTTTCCGCTTGGAGCTGGAAAATCAACGCAACGTCAAAGAAGCGAGATGCATCCGCCCCTGTTTCCGACGCATCACGAAGAAACCATCACATAGCCTACCCCGGCTCTAGAAATCGCCGCACGCCTCATCGAGTGCACCGATCCCCGAAGTCCGAGATTATTGCACCGAGTTCGACAAATGGCCTGCTGTGTGGCTGCAAATGTAGCCTGAGCGGTAAATTCCGTTCCGCTCACGGAATTTGGGTAATTTTGCATTCCGCAGAGAACACGGAATTGCCAACATTTTCGCGATCCGCAGCTTTGCAGAATTTTTTGCTTGTTCACGCTTTCAGAATGCGTGTTCGTGAGATATTTCCCCCGAGCACTTAAACAGCGTTCGTAAACAGGAAAAAAGCATCGCGAATGGGCGGAACAAGCAATTCTGCGTTTTCGCAGAACTCTGCGTGCTCGCGGAGATTTTTTACCGCTTCGCTGAGCTTTGCATAGCGAGACTACACCAATTCTGCCCACCCCTATGCAAGAGTTCACGCATCATTCCGGTTCGTCGCATTCCATTGAGGTGCCACGTTTGTCACATCGTTGGGGGACGCAGTAGGAAAACGACACATCACTTCCCCACGAAGTAAGAAACCAATGTATCACCTCCTCTCCGGTAAGGAACCGACACATCATCGCCCCTGCGCTGCAGTAAGGAACCAACGCATCACCTCCCCCGGACCAAGGAATCAATGCATCAGCTTCCCTGAGTGTATATTATTATTATTGTATTGTGGATTTTTTCATTAGGTCTTGTTTTGATTTAGATAAAGATTACTTATTTCTCTAAACTGGTGTGGTGTCCATTTGTCGTGTTTTCACTGTATTACTGTATGAGTTCACAAATGCTTTACACACTGCCTCTGAGATAAGCCTGTCTGCTCGTGCCAAGCAACCAAGGGGGTAAGCAGTGGTTATTTTAGAAGTGTATCCTCCCTACCCTGACTAGAAGCAAGGGTCACTATTTGGACAAAGGTACCCACCTCTGCCACCTAGAGATCCCCATTTCTAACACCTGCTTTTAACCACAATATGTAAGTTCTTTCAACAGCTGTATAGAGTCAGAATCATTTATTAAATCGAAATACAATGCAGGAAAAAGATTATTGTTCTGAAGTTAGAAGGCTGATGTTTTATAATGCTATATTTTTCAAATTTTACTAAATGGAACTGTGGTCAGACCTATTAAAGAAATTACTCATAATAGCATAATGATTTGGATAATTCGATTCACAATAACAACTTGTAATTTGAATGTTTCTGCTGCTAATTGGTATGAGTGTGCATTGACATGAATCACTGTCATTAATCAGGTTGTGACTTGGATCTGAGACACTTAAAGCTTTCTGTTTATTTTGTATTCCTTGCACTAGCCTTGTGTTGTTCTGTGAGCCTGATGTATGTATGTATGTATGCATATATGCAAGTGTGCATCTATATATGTGTGCATGTGCTATTTATATATTACAAAACAAGCCAAATGGCAGTGGAGTGCTGGAAAAGGGTTCACCGCAAAGACAATGCGCAATTGAAGGAGTAGCTGGTTTCCAAGAGCAAAGGTGGACTCTAACTGCACTACAATGTGAAATTCTTCGAAGAGGTATATCTATAGCACTTTCCTAAATTGGAGCAGGGTTTGGGCAGTCCCTAGGTGCATAGATGGAGAGGGCATGTTGCCTTGTTTTCTGTTGCTCACTTCTTTGTCTCCAGTCCATTGACTCCTATCTTTGGGTGTGTCGAAAACCATTGCAGATAGGTAGTCAGCTATGTGGGGAGGTGTGCCAGTCGTGATGATTTTGAAGGTGGCGCTCACTGGCAAGGGCAGCCGGTGTTTCATTCGGATGCAGATGTGATCATATTACTTTGGGCCTTTCATGATGCATGCTGCCGCAAGTAAAATTTTCTTAAGGGGGACCAGTGTGGGGCAGTACTTTAAAAAAAAAAGGGCCAGGGCCCGTAGCAGGAGGCCAGTGCAGCTTGAACCATCCATTGCCCCTGCCATGCTGCCTATGACAATACAAACTGAACTATTAACCGTCACACTCTATCAAGTGTGACAATTCATACTATTTCAGGGCCCCAAAGGTATAAGAATGGCTTGGGCAGCAGTTATTAGTCATTGTTAATATATATTCAATTATTAAAAAGCTGTTGTTTTGTTCATTCCTAATTAGGCGGACAGCGCCACCATGTGGGAGACTGTCATAAAAGCGGGTGCTGAGCATTGCAAACTACCGGCTCTAATTAAGCACTGCTGTGGAGTCACGAAACCGAGGACCATGGTATTGGTGAGAGTACAAGGGCTTGAACAGTGATTCTGAAGGTGCTTTGGAGAGGAATGATTTGATAGCTCATAAACAGAAATCACACGCTTTTGTTCCCAAAGTTCGTTTGGGAATTAGTCACTTTGATATATTTAAAGCCTCACTAGGACCTTTTAAGTTTTTTTTTACTACTGTCAGTGCCTTTTATTAAAGTGCTAAACGCCTGCATGTTTAAATGTTTCTAAGACCTTGAAAATGAATGGACCACCCGCTGTACAAATTCCACGGTGGGCACTTCACCTTTACATTACCTGTTTTTTTTACATTAAGTGCTCTGTGGTGTACACAGATGCACAACTGCATTGAGCCACAATCTATGCTACAATGCACTTTTAGGATCATAAAATGTTACATTCTTCCCCCTGGCCAAACATGCATTTGCAGCACTTCTATACGAAGTTGGTGCCTATTCTTCCTACGGAGAGATCAGTGGAAAGAGACAAAGTCATTTTGAGATTAAACACTTTGCAAGTGCATTTTGCCCCACACCTTGCCAGTGGATTGTGTGCTAGCTAACATGTGCATTTGCTGATGTGCTGTCTTGCACAGACATATATTTTTGGCACTTGATTATGTAAAGAGTATTTAGTCTGAAAGAAGGCATGCACGATGATAAGCATATGTAGTGTGCTTGGAAGCACGATAAAATATGCCTAAAAAAGAAAGACGTTAGGAGCAATTAAATAGAATTATCCTCTGAGGTATAATGATATTCGATATGTAGATTGATGACCCCAAGGTTATCCTACATTAATCCGTGGTCTAAGCAGAATTGGTTGACCTGAATCTAGGCAATGAATGTCATTTCTATAACAATCCTGTCTTGAGACCGTTTCATTTTGTAATAAATACATTCAGACCTTTAAGAAGGAACAGAAGGGAAAGGAAATGATGTCGAATGGAACAGAGGGCTTGGCTACTCTTGCAGCCTAATGACTCTGGCATAGGCATTCCCCATCTCATTCTGAGAACATACAAAATGAGAAATTGGCTTTTTAATTAAAAATATTTGGCAGCCCTGTATTTGCAGCACTCTAGGTACTTCTTAATTGTTCGTTTTTAATTAATTCATCTGTCTGTTAAACATGCCACAGGGCTCCCTTTTCAAATTGCCTTGTAGCGGAGCTACAATTCGCTAATTCTTCCAAAGGTACAAAGGGCTTCCGGGTTGTGTGGGGGACGGACTCGTTACTCGGGACGGAAACTGTCTGCGCTGGTATTGTAATGGAAAATACCCTGAATGCTAAGATCGGAAAGACAATCCAACTGAAGAATTTCCTCCAACATAGGGATAGACTGGTGCAGGAAATTCCTTTGTTGATTCTCCTTCCGAGTTCAGTTCAGTTCAGTATATTCAGGTGAGCAACAGGTTAGTCACATTTTCCATATATATTTCTGGCGCAACAATGACCCCTGAATGCACCACATTTACTGGTCCGCTGCTCCTCAGTCACTCAGCCCCCCCCCCCCCCCCCCCGCTTCTTAAGTTGGCTGTAAAACTGGTCAGAACTGGGAGTGTTTTGCCTTTTCTTGCGAACACGCTGAGATATCTTCATAAGATCTGTCATGAAGAGGGCAAGAACAGATCATGACAAAGCAATTTGGTAGGATGAAGGGAGCTGTCAACAACAGGTGAGAAAGTGAAATAACTTACTTTTCTAGGGGGGAGGGTGGGCTTGATGTCTGGGCTGGTAGATTTCCTAGTAAAGAGGCTTTCTGGCTGTTTTCTCCCTTCACAAAAAACAAATAAGAAGGGCCCCTTAACCACCAAAGGAGAAGGGCACCAAATGGACCGTAGTCAAGAACAGATCCCCTTTAGGCGTACTTCATACAACAGAGCCAGACCACTCTTCACATGTAAAATGTCACCAGAACATAATGCCATCTCAGGCCAAATGTATGCACAGTATAAAAATATTTTATTTTGTTTAAAATCTTCAAATATTCATGAGCAAAAAATCATTATACATCATTCAAAAAGAGATAAAAACCTACACATAATTCAATCTACACAATTGATCTAAGGGAGAAACTGCACGAAAATATAATTTCTAATCATCAAAAAACACATACACTAGATCCAGATCATCTGTGAGACATAAACTGTCTTGTACATTAGATTTTTAGCAGTTTCACAAATGTCACCCCCATCTACAGTTTGCCTTTATATAGTACGCGGCGACGCATACTATATAAAGGCACAATGTAGATTGTCCATGCAGACTTTTTAATAGAATATGTAAAGTCGGGTACCATCCCCATCGGACTACAGGTTCGGAATGAACCGGGTTTGTTTGTGGAGAACAAGAAATTTCTGGAGATCTGGACTCAGAATTAGTAGGGACTGGATGTTCCTCATAATCGAGACTGCCCACGAGCTGATAGTAATAGAAAAAGAGGCTATTGAGAAACTAGAGTTGGAATTTAGGGATAGTACAGCCGTGGAAGATGCAAAAAGGAAATTGGAGGAGATAAATAGGGATATTGAGGGGTATAGAGATTACCTTCTCAATAAAAAAATAAAAAAACTCAAAAGAGATTTTGAGAGATTTAGCACAGAGTCGACTTATCCGTATCTAAATGAAAATTATAATCAACAAAAGAATGATCAGGGCTGGGAGAGACCCAGTAATAGGCCAGTGTATAAGAGAGGATGGAGAAAGGGGGTAACCTTCTCTGACACATCAGGATCAAGCAGTGAGGAGGAGACTGCCACTAGGGATGAAAATAGCACTGGAGGGAATCCCAAAGATTGTGGTTTTTTTTTAGAACACAGACCACAACGAGGTCAGAGATACAATGGGAACCAAGGGATGGGACAACAGCCCCGGGGCCAACCTCCTCCACAACAGGAATATTTACGCACAAGGAATCAACGTTACTGGCGCCAGATGGAGCACCAGTAATTAACTTGTCAAACAGAGAACTAACACAGATAGAGATAGAGGTCCTGAGCAAAGGCTTTAGTTTGATTCCATCTACAGGCATTAATAAATATCAACTAGAGAAGAACTTGCAAGCTTTCTTCTGGAAAGTAAGATTGAAAAGATTTTTTGAGGATAGACCGGCTGGTGAGACCACCAACAGGTCAGGCCTTAAACCTAGGTCCACCTTTACTCCCTCATTGGGAATGGTAGGAAAGAATTTGGAGGTCTTTGAAAAAGCCATTGAAAGTGGGGTACAGAAGATCTTGGCGGAGAATCCAAGGAACTCTGTGGAAAATATGAGTAGAGAAGAGAAGTTAGCCTTAAAGTCTCTAAAAGATGATTTATCTTTGACAATTAAGCCTGCTGACAAGGGTGGAGGTGTAGTTGTTTGTAACACTAATGATTATGAATATAAAATGCAGGAAATGCTTAAGGTTGAGGAGCACTATGAAGCAGTCCCAAGAAATACATTAGTGAAATTAGCAAGGGAGTGTCAATCACTATTAAATGAGGTGAAGGATAAAAACTGGATTTGTAAGCAGGAATTCAGATTTTTAAGTAATGACGAACCTAGAATCCCAGCCCTGTACGGCCTACCAAAGATACATAAGAATAGTGACAATCCACCGATGCGGCCAATAGTGAGTAGTATAGATTCCCTCACAGAGCCCCTTAGCAAATATGTGGATCATTTTTTACGTCCACTAGTGAGGAGTTTAAAATCCTATGTGAGTGACTCAACACATATAATCTCCATGCTTGAAGGTAAGGTGTTTTGTAGAGAGACTCAGTGTCTAGTTACCCTGGACATTGAGTCTCTTTATACAAACATTCCACAAGAAGCTACAGTTGAGGTGGTCCGTAGGGCTATCAATGATGTGGAACTAGATGGAGTGAATAAGGACTTTGTAGTGGAGTGTGCCAGGATGGTTCTAATGAATAACATCTTTCTATTCAAATAACAACTTTTTAAGCAATTGAAAGGGACCAGCATGGGGGCTACATGCGCCCCAAGTCTAGCATGCCTCTATGTGGGGGGGGAGTTCGAAAAGCAACATATTTATAACAAACTCGCACCCTTCTATGAGAATGTAGCAGGCTGGTACCGCTACATCGATGATATTTTCTATATTTGGGATGGTGAAGAAGATCAGCTGGAAGTGTTTTTATCTTGGTTGAACATGGGAGACCCAAGCCTTAAATTTACCTCCCAATACAGTAGGTCTAAAGTGGACTTCCTGGACATTTCCATTAAAGAAAAGGATGGTGTTCTGGAGGTTGAACTTTACACAAAACCCAGGGCAAGAACACCTTGTTGCACTATTCAAGCTTTCACCTTAAGTCCCAAAGGGACAATATCCAGTTCAGTCAATTTCTCCGCTTAAGGAGAAATTGTTCTGATATTAATGATTTCTACAAACATGCAGAGACTTTGAAAAGGAAGTTCAAAGACAGGGGCTACCCTAAGAAATTAATCTCGCATTTGTGCAAACAAGCATGATTCTACAATAGAGAGGCAATGATAAATAAAAATGAACCCAGAAAGAAGGAAAGAGATAAAGTGGTTTTTGTAAGCAATTTTTCTCATATCAGCAATCGGATTAAAAACGTTATTAATAGTAACTGGCATATCGTGAATAACGAAGAACAGAAGAAGTTGGATAGACCTATCTTTGCTTTTAAAAAGAACAGAAATCTGAAAAGTGAATTGGTACATACCTATCGTGACATTCATGGAAGCACACAGAGCACGTTAGATAGAAGGCCAGCAATTGGCAATGTCAAATGTGGTACGTGCAATGTTTGTGCTTCATGTATCGAGGCAAAATGCGTAAAACACAATGGCTGCCAAGTGAACTCGAGGACTCTGAACAACTGCAGGAGCAAAAATATAGTCTATTTCCTGTGGTGCCCGTGTGGCAAGGGTTACGTGGGCGAAACTAGTAGGGAGTTACGCACTAGACTACAAGAAAATCGCTCAGCAATTAGAAGCAAGAAAATAAATGCCCCTTTAGTAGGACATTTTTTAGAAATGGGACACAATGAATTAGAAATAGAGTGGTTCATTTTGGAGAAAATTCAGAAGGGAGCACGCGAAGGCAATGTTGAATTGAAACGTAAAGCCAGAGAACAGTGGTTTATATCACTGTTCAATACGGTCCGGAATGGCCTGAACTCTAAAGAAGAATGGGATCGCCTTATTGGTGGAATTTGATCCTATCTATATTTCTCTATGCCCAAAGTAACAATGTGGTTGGAGAATTATAAAAAAAATGGTGCTGTAAGAATAAGAATCGAGAAAGGTCAAAATGGCCACTGGAGTTGCAAGTATTGGGGATTTCTCTTGATTTCTTTTGAATCAAGGTTCCCTTATGTTTTTGAAGGAAACTCAGGTGATCATAGTCATTATGTTGCTTGAAAATGCATTCTGACGTGACGAGAGGGCCGTTTTGAGGGTATTTACTTTGAAATCAAGACCAAGATTGCCTCCACAGTTACGAGGGTTTCCAAGCATATGGGCAGGTCGACCCAGTTGTCCCTCGTGATCTGTTGTAGTCATGTGGCAAGAGAAATTGCATTTAAACGCCAGCTGTGGCGGGGATGCTTAGAGACTTTATCGGCCCGGAGGTTTTCACCCCGGTTTTTGGCTGGATAGTGGCTAATAAGGCACGAGTTACGGCATGCCAAGGTTTACGAGTGAGGCGGGGGGGTTTTATTGGCTGCTCACCATTGATTTGTGAGAGAAGTAATGATATATGGGCGAGGTCTAAATGGCCCGTAAGACATCGTTTCTATGCGTGTGCATATATATTCAGCCGTTGGTGTTTATGCGGGAGTAACATCGTGCAACTGTAAATTTGAGTGAACGTAGTTGCCGTGTTTACATATGCGCTAAGCACAGCAGCACATATTGCAGTCTATGTCGAGTACCCGGTCCTTTATGGGACATTTTGCAACTGTAAATTTAAGTGAATATAGTTGCCGTGTTGCCGCCTGCGCTAAGCACAGCAGCACATATTGCAGTCTATGTCGAGTACTTGGTCCCTCACGGGATTCGTTATTTTGGGCATTGGAGAGATATGTACTACATCAAGAGCACATGGCAGGCGAACGGAGAGCTTCTTTTTCATAGTTCTATGATGTTTTTTCAAAAGCGATTGGTGGAGTGCACCTTATCGCAAATTAGTATTTATCATCAACCAAAAAGCTCTCTGTATGTGTCTTTCAGAAATAACACGATTGGCCAGAATTGTTTAAATTCCGTGAATCCGCGAAGAGGATTGTTTTTAAGAAACTAAGAAGATATTGTTTTTAAAAAAGCACTGGTATCAAATTAACGATCACGCCAGACGAAACAAGCGCAATACATTTAAAGGTTACACAAAATCTGGATGAATTAAGTATTGATGAAACGGGGCTGTATAGTTATTTGGAGCCTTACAATGCATTTTCCCTTATTGCAGCGGCAGGGAACGGCATCTCTTTACTGGATCGTCAGTACTGGGAGTCCCTTTATAATTTAAAGGTAAGATCTGCTTGTTATTGAGCCTTTACCATATGACTCAAAGTATCAATTATTCCAGGAATAAGGGATGTTATTCTCCACAGATTTATTCCCATATCCGAATGGGATGCCCCATGGAGAGATTAGCTAATCCTCGTATTTGGGCCTGCAAGTAATGTGCACTGCAGTGGAACCTAGATGTGTATCCTGATATCATGATAGGTAGACACTTAAGGAATGTTCTCTTGAATAAGACCTCAATCACTTCATAATCTGATGGGTCTGCACAGTATTTTATATTCATTTATTTTTATTATACCTGACAATAATTCATAAGGGATGCTTAGACACCCTCACCCGGGGTGGGTTGAGACAATATTGCCCCTCACTGGTCAGGATGATTTTATGTTATAATTTAATCCTTAAGAGTAATGTATGAATGAAAGTGCTTTAAGTTGTGGTGAGTGAAAGGTAATGTGCGGTATCACCAGGATATGAACACTGTATTTTTTATATATATATCTATATAAATATATATCTCTCTCTCTCTCTCTATATATATATATATATATATATATATATATATATATATATATATATATGTATATTACCTACTGGCGGTCGCCAGTAGGTAGTTATAGTTAGGACCCTGTTTCCATAGGAAATCCGCAACATTCTATTTGGAATAACTTTGGCGCCGGTCGACGAATCCTCGCGAACTTTTCAAAATAGGTGGGGCGCTACGCTCCGCTCCTACCCTGAAAGTCTCGGGGGGATTCGCCAAGCAGGGGCCGAGAAAAAGGGGGGTCCCAAAACGCGTTTTCCCCATGCATTTTTCCATAGGACCTTTAGACACAGCTACAGCCCGAACGGCTGAACAGAATTACTTGAAATTTGGCAGAGAGGTAGCCATAAGGTCAAGGAAGTGCCTTTTGCAGGTCTGGTGTAAATCTGTTCAGTATTTCCTGAGAAAATAGCATTTAAAAGCATATATATATGTGGGCGGAGCCTAACCACACATCTCATCCTGAGATCTGATTGGCTGTCAGCACTTCATCCAAGAAGTGTTGGCAGCCATCTTGGGACCAATATACATGATAGCACCTCATTAAAAAGCATTGCAGTTAATAGAAGGTTTTAAGACTTTAGTTACATTATAAATCATTTGTTGATGGTACCATACTCATTTTAGGAATTGTGGTATGTTCTAAGGTGATTTCACCATGTGAAAAAGCCTTCTGCTGGGATATCATGATTGAGAGAAAAATATTTTCTCATGCTTTTACCACAGAGGTTTGGAAGGTGATCTATAGGCTAAACTGAGAGCTTATTTTCTGTAAATTCACATTATCTTTCTCAGTCATGTGAGAATGAAGTCTGACATTCTCAGTAAAACATGTACATCCAACAAGGGCAGAGACTGTCAGTTGATTCCTTTGTGTTCTACTGCAGCTTCCCAGAGTGTTCCAAAGAACTACTAGAGCGCTAACAGTCCTACTTATGATAAACGTATGGCACACCTGAAGCCATCTTGCTTGGATTAAAGTGGTAACTCTTAAAACATTTAATTTAAAAAGGAACACAATGAGGGGGTTCATTTTTCCATAAAAAGTATGATTAGTGCTGCAGAAAGAAAAATTAGGGCACATTTTGAGTGACTTCTCAAATCCTCTTCTATTTCATTAAAAAATTCTGACATGCAGACTGAAACATGCACTTTCAATACCAGCAGCAGTTTTCCCTGGTGAGCAGTAGCTTTACTACAGTGATCTAATGAGCAAAAAGAGTGCTAACATTCTGAATTTATGGCAAATGTGTGACACATCTGAATGCCTTCTTGATGGAATCAAAGTAAAAAACTGAAAGTATTTCCTACTGAGGAGACTGCAGTAAATGAGGAAATTAGGAAACTTCATAACAAATAAGTCTCCCAAGATGGCCACCAGAGACAAAAGAGCCCAAATGTAGCCCAAATATCACCCAGATGTAGCCCAAGTATAGCCCAATGACAGAATGTCCCAGAATGTTCTTAAAAACAATTAGAGCGCTTACTGTCTTCATTATGACAAAAGTATGGCACACCTGAAGCCATCTTGATTGGAATAAACTGGTAACACTTAAAACATTTAATTTAAAAAGGAACACAATGAGGAGGTTCATTTTGCCATAGAAATTATGATTAATGCTGAAGAAAGAAAATGAGGGCACATTTTGAGTGACTTCTCAAATCCTCTTCCATTTCATTAAAAAATTCTGACATGCAGACTGAAACATGCACTTTTAATACCAGGAGCAGACTTCCATGGTGCAGTAGTTTTACTACAGTGATCTAATGAGCAACTAGAGTGCTAACATTCAGAATTTATGGCAAATGTGTGACATATCTGAATACCTTCATGATGGAATCAAAGTAAAAAACTGAAAGCATTTCCTACTGAGGAGACTGCAGTACATGAGGAAATTAGGAAACTTCATAACAAATAAATCTCCCAAGATGGCCACCGGAGACAAAAGAGCCCAAATGTAGCCCAAAATCACCCAGATGTAGCCCAAATATAGCCCAATGACAGAAGTGTGCAAAACACTTATTATTTTGTGTTTTTGCAGTGTTATATAGTGCAGACTTGTCAGGTATTGGAGTGCTTTACATGAGCATTGGTTACATCACACAAGAACAAATTCATTTTGGTTGTAGACATGGGGAGACTAAGTGATTTGACCAGAATCACAGAATGTCGAGCTGAAGCAGAAACTTCAACCTGGTTCCCCAGTTGCAAAGTCTGCAGTTCTGGAAGTAACACCACATCCTCTCCCCTAAGTGCAACATTTAATCAAGTGGTCAACTGGATAAAAAAACATAAAGATAACAAATAATTTAAAAGTGCTTTGTCGCTATTTGAAAACTCAGAAAATATGTCCTGATTTTAGTCTTTTAGAGCACTAACCATAATTTTGATACCAATAAGACCCTCTCATATATGTAATTTCTAAAGGAAATGCTCTAGGTATTACAGTTTTGTTTACATCAAGATGATGTCAGGTGTTCCACACTTTTGTAATAAATATAGAATGTTAGCAATCTAGTTGTTCATTAGGATACTGTTGAGAGGCAGAGGCCAGGGGCACGGACTCTGAAAATTGAAGGCAGGTAGGAGGGTGCAAAGGCAACAATTTAACCACACTGAGCAGGCAGGAAGGGCCGTGGAAGCACAACAGACTATGGAGGGCAGTGGAAAGGGGGGCAGGGGCAACAAACCAACAATACAGGACTTGCAAGAGAGGCTGTTGGAGGGAAGATCTATTACGGGTCAAGGAAGCTAGGGGCGGTCCCCAGATCCCCGGGAGCCACCACAGAACTGAGCAGGAGAGTGAGTCAGGGACAAAAGGGGCACCTTAATTTGAGCCGGGGTGCCTAGGAACGCTTGCTCCAAAAATGAAGAAAACAGACATATGAGACATGGAATTGGAGGCAGAATACAATGGCAGTTTAATGAGAAGATGCAACTTCAAAGAAACCGCAGAATAGAGACATAAAGTACAAAATACAGAATCCAGATAATCATACAGCTGTCATAATATTCTCTGTATCTCAATTAATGTACTGACAGAGAGAGAGAGAAAACACATCTATAAATGCATCATGAGAAACAAGTTACACCAAGGAAAATGTTACCTAGGAACACTCACGTTTACTCTTAGAGCAAGCATTCCTGCAATTACAATACAAAATCTTTTAAATGCAAAAGTAAAGAGAACAATGGTTAAACATAACATGACATTTCATATAGGTAAAATAGAATAAGATACTTCAAGCAAAGCAGAGCAAGACATTTTAAGCAAAGGAAGACAAGAGCTCCCAGCTCTTGGGGAAAACCTGCACTGCCTGTTAACCTACATACAGACGGCGAGGTAGTCCGTCGATATCTGTGGGTGCTCCCTTTTTATATCATTTTGTGGGCTCCTTTGCACGTTACATCTACCTACGTATGCTACCCAAAAGCTTCGTCTGCAGATTTTACCAGACATTTCGTCATTTACCCACTTAATGCTGACAATAGACTGGGTGAAAAGGTCAGTCTCTCAGGCCAATCGCTTATCGTAAGTTCCATAGAGCAAGCAGAAAATAATGGGTATTGTACGGGAATTCAATATATTCATGTATAAAATCTCCTCAGTTCTCCTAACTTGACGCTCTGCGGTTGCCTCTTCCTTAAAAGCGGTAAACCTGCCCAGGAAGCAAGTACCAGTCCAGGATGCAGCCTACTGTATGTCGACAGCTTCAGGGGGATGTTGAACTTTGATACCGAGAACGGAGCACTCGGGTAGGGTGGGGGCTACTAGTTTGGATAAGAAGGCCTCGCAGACCGGCCTTCAGACTGCTATACACTAAAATTGCAGAGCTATGGTCAATTTAACAAAGAGGCCTACATATTGAACAGAAGGGCCTACACAGGGGTTTTATGCTGGCTGAGTGGTAAGGATGTCTCAGGATAATTATATAGCAACACAGGACCCGCTGGTCAATTTAATACGGCCTACAAATGCAGCTGGCAGGGCAAGGACAAGGGTCTCATACTTCAGGTGTGGACAGAACGGGCCAGGGGCCCCCTGTGATACAAAATCTACCCTCCTTCAAGGCTGTGGCAATGTAATAGACCATTGTGGGCAGAAGGAAGAGGCAATGGTAGTACAACCATACATGCCAACAGACCCGATTCAGCCAGGAAACGTCCAATATTTTTAAGCTCAAATGGGCTTTATTTGATCTGTCTCCTGTCTACAATATCCTCTTTTTCAATGTAACTCAAAGGGGAAAATCAATACCCCAGTTTTTTTCAAAATCTCCCTCTTACCAAGTTCAAAATGTTCGCAAGTATGGTACATTGGATCATGGAAGGAAATGGGATAGGGACATGGACTTGGATAACAGAGGACAGGAGGGACATGGAGAGGTGCACCAAACTGACCCTGCAGGGCAGGCATCAGGGTTTGCAGCAGCACAATACACCACACAGGGCATGCAGGACGGGAGTGCAGCACAACAATCCATAGAAAGCAAGAGGGAGGGGACAGGACCATGCACATGGACAACAGAGAACAGAGGGGCAAGAGGCAATGGTAGCTAGCTGACCATAATGGACAGACAGGAGAGAAAGCTGCAGCATAACAGACCATAAAGGGCAGGAGGGACGGATCAGGGGCATTATAATGGAACAGACAAGCCAGGAGGGAGGGAGTAGGGCTGGGGGCAAGGGGGCAGGGCAGAAGCAGCAAGATAGCCATGGAGGTCAGGCAGGATGGGAACTAGAAGCAAGACACACCATGAAGAGCAACAGTGAGACTGTGATGGCATACACACAGACCATGGAGGGAAGGTGGGAGGGGGTCAGGGGCAGCTAACTGACCACACAGGGAAGGTGGGAGGGACCATGGCAGCACAGAAGACCATGCATGGCAAGTGGGAGGGTTAGTGGCAGCACAATGGCTATGATGGGCAAGAAGGAGGGTGGAGGGGCATGCACAAAGGACGATGGAGGATAGAAGGGAGGGTCAGGACCTGTGCACAGACAAGAAAGTTCAGGGGAAGGGACCTCACAACAGACCACACGGGGCAGGCAGGAGGAGCAGTTGCAGCACCACAGACCAGGGAGGGCAGAAGGGTGTGGCAGTACAATGGACCATGTAGGACAGGAGGAAGAGGATAGGGGCATGGCATGTGGACAGGCAGGGTGGAGGTGGCAGGGACAGGTTACAGTCATCTGACAATGCTAGGCAGGTGGGAGGGGAGTGGCAGCTCAACAGAACACTCAGAGTAGATAGGAGTGGCAGGTCCATGGGACATGGTGGGCAAAAAGCATGGAGCAGGGGCATGCACAAAGACATCGGAGGGCAGGGGGAAGGAGAATAGGGGCAGCAAGCTAAGCACAGAGTTTAAGCAGGAGGTCAATGATGGGGCATAGAATTGGGCAATGGAGGGCAGGAGGAGTGGACTGGTACATCATACTAAATTGAGGGCAGTGGCAGCACATCAGACCATGCATGGCAGGAGGGAGGAGGCTAGTCCATGGATTCACACAACAGAGGATAGGGAGGAAGGGGATGGGGCAGCAAGCTAACTGTTCAGAGAAGGCGGGTAATAGGAACTTTATTGTTTTTAAAACATTGTGTCTGTGCGAACTACTTAAAATATGAACAAGTATGCAGCATAATCTCACTTTTATTCAGGAAGAAGAGGACGTTTGTGACTGTGACTCCGGGCTCACTTGGCAGAAACACCCCCTGACCCTCCACCCCCTATCGCAAAATGTAATGCCCGTGAAAAGGGTAGGTGAACACAGTGTTATATAGAACATAGTCCTGAGAGCACGATTGAAAATGAAAACTAGATATAGTGTATGGTATAAACTATGCACCAAAAAGTGTGATATAAGATGAACCGGGCGTGAAATATAATATGCAATACATTGTGCGCAATGACAGATTCATTGGAGAGCGCGAGATAGCACAGGCACTAGCGCGTGCTATGCGATATGCGCCTTGGAGTGTAATATGCACAGGGCAGTGTTGTGTAACCTAACTAGTCTCTAAAGTTGTAATATAAAATATGTGCTGGGGAGTGTAACGTTGCATATGCACTGTGACAAAGATATAGATCCCAGATTGTAATATGTATGGCATAGCACTGTGCGTTATAACATAGGCATCGAGAAAGGCACGTTAGATGGGGCAATATAACCCGTGCGAAGACAAGTGTGGCATGACATATTCACGGGGTGGTGTTACAGTGCACATGGGCTTGAGAGTGTCATAGCATATGCACTAGCTAGTGGAATACAACACAGAGGTGTGTGGCACTCGGCAGGCAATGGTGGGTGTAACACAGCATTGGGCTCTGTCAGGAGCACGCTGTGAATCTCAAGTGATGTTCGTCCCCTTTCCAGAGAGTAAAATAAAAAGTATTACACATCCGGCAGTGGATGTGTGTTTTATTAACCGTGAGGGGGGTTTCTTGCATAGTTTTGGTCGAATTTTTGTCGAATCCCCTTTGAATGGCTTGGTGTGCATGTGTATTAAATGTGCCCGTCAATAGCTACCCATGTTTGTATAAATAAACGACAAGGGTGTCTACCAGGATTAGGCACGGTAGGGCATCAGACATGTCAGAGCTTCACTAGTGGTGTATATACACATTCCACGTGGATTCATTGCATGCATAGTCGCCTTTTAATGAATATCACGCAAATCGTCATGGTGATAGGTGCGTACGGTTTGTCCAGCATGTCCTAGGTGTGTCTATAAATATATATTTTTTAAAAATAATAAAAAACAGTGGCCGGCCCTGGGGATTGGGGTCAAAAAAATATAATTAGGAGACTGGCCCTGGGGGATGGGGTCATCAGGGCCAATAAATTAGAATAAGAAGGGGAACCAAACAGCCCCCCTTCTTAAAAAACTAAAATAAATAAAAGCCTGGCATCGTGCCGGAGGCCATGCCCCCTCCGTGCAGCACTCTGCAAACGCGCCCCCAACAGGCATCTCCAGTATGCGCCAGGGAGCTGCGCTGCAGCCAGGTGTTCTGAGACCAAGCCCCTTTTTACACCTCTCTGCAACGCAGCTCTGTGGCCCTTACTGGAGGTACCTAGTGGTCTAGTTTGACTCTAGGGACCCTTAGGATTCAAGGGGACTTAATCTCTCAACTTAGAACAGCCACAGGGCGCGTTTACACAGTGGTGAAGGGAGGGGACGGGGCCTGAGGTGACGTGTGCAAACACGCACTATGGCACGTTTTAAATTGGGGATATAATTTCCCTTCAATACTGAGGGCCCCTGGGGGCTAACTAGCCCACCAAGTGCTTCCAGTAAGCGCCACTGAGCTGCATTGCAGAGAGGTGGTCCAGGCCGTGCCACTTTTTACACCTCTCTGCAACGCAGCACTGTGGCACTTACTGGAGGTACCTAGTGGGCTAGTTGGACCCTAGGGACCCTCAGGATTCAAATGAACTTAATCTCCCAACTAAAAATGGACACAGGGCGTGTTTACACAGTGGTGAATGGAGGGGATGGGGCCTGAGTTAACGTGTGCAAAAACGCCCTGTGGCCTGTTTTAAGAGGTAGTTTTAATCCCCATGCCCTATTATATACTAGGGGCTTACAGAGGAGGTCATGCTAATCACAGGGGGACCCCAACGCATAATGTTCCCTAGTGTATGTAGGTGTTTTCACTGTATTCTAAGTGTCTTTTAACATAGCACTGGCTCTAGGACTGGTTAGTCAGACTCAGTTACCACCAGTATCCGTCTGAAAAAGTTGAGGGTACAGGATGATTTTGCAACAAGGCTTCTTTCTGCTCTTCTTTTTGTTCTTTCTGCACGTTATCCTTCTTCCTGCACTTATCTTCGTATTTGAGGACTTCTGTTGCTTCTTTCTGCACTTCTTTTGTTTCTTTCTGTGCATTTTTTCTTCTTTCTTCACATGTCCTATCTCTGTAGGCATAGTTAGAAATTAGCATTTAAAAAACCTTTGAAATTCACAGGAAAAACCATAGGTTTCAGGCACGTTATAGTTAGGAATTAGCATTTAAAAAACCTCAGAAATTCACTGAAAAAACCATAGGTTTCAGGGGTGTTATAGTTAGCTGGACTTTTCACTTGTACAAAACCATTGAAATTCCCCCGTTATAGTTAGTTCAGCTAACTATAACTCGCGCGCCCGCAATGCACTGCTGATGACGTCACATATTACATCACTCATGACATGGTCAGTGACATCACTCATGACATCACTGATGACATCTCAAATGACATCACTGATGACATCACTGATGACATCATCCTTGTGATAGAGTGGCAGACCTCCTCTCACCCTGATATAACCTTTGATACACACATTCAAAAATAGAGACTAAAATTTTCAAAACAATGGACATACCAATACCAGTTACAACAACCTCTTCAGTAATTCTAAGATCCACATACACATCCACTCATTCACCAACAGTCCTATACAGTCACTCATACATGTACTCACTCATCATATGTACTCATACACCTATACATCCTGTTACACAATGCCACTCATCCATAGAGTTACTCACACACATAGTCACTCATGCTAATAAAGAATCAAACATCCATTTACTTGCATATACAGTTATACACACACCACCACACTTACTTCTACAGAAACTTACACATACTTAGTCTTTTAAACAATCACTTATAGAAACACATACTTATTCATACAGGAACTCTTTCAATCTCTCACTCTCACATATACTCACTTATATACAACAATAGTCACATATACTAGTTTAAAACATATGTAGTTACTCATAAAGACACTATTGAGACAGTCATTCACTCACTAACACACCCATACACACACTCATCCACCCATACAGTCCTGCACACATGCTGTGTTCAACACATACAAACAGTGAGTCACTCATTCATGCACCTATGCACTACGTAATACCCCCCACCGAACCATGCAGACACTCAGACTGATACTCAAAAAACCAACTAATAACCTATATAGACACCCATGTAGCTACTCACCAACCCATGCAGCCACTTATACACAAAGTGAGAGACTGATACAGATATTTACATATTTAAACATTACTCACTAAGCCATGTATTCACTATGATACACTTAATCAGTCAGTTACACAATCAATTTTTCAAAAACAAATCATCCATTTAGACACTTATATACCCATTTATTATTCCATCGACCTTGAGATATACATATATAAAACATATTTAATTTTCAGAAAAACACACATTCACTGGATGATGTCATCAGTGATGTCATCAGTGATGTCATTTGAGATGTCATCAGTGATGTCATGAGTGATGTCACTGACCATGTCATGAGTGATGTAATATGTGACGTCATCAGCAGTGCATTGCGGGCGCGCGAGTTATAGTTAGCTGAACTAACTATAACGGGGGAATTTCAATGGTTTTGTACAAGTGAAAAGTCCAGCTAACTATAACACCCCTGAAACCTATGGTTTTTTCAGTGAATATATATATATATATTTCAAAGGCTAAGTGATTGTTTTCTGTATATTCTTACTTTGAAATCACTTATAGGTTCATAAATCCATGTGGGAGTGATTATATCTTGTCCTGAGGAAGGTGGTTTTTTAAACACATACATCCACCGAAACGCGTCGACGCATACTATACAAAGTCACACTGTAGATTGTGGTGACATTTGTGAAACTGCTAACAAACTAATGTATAAGACTGTTTATGTCTCACAGATGATCTGGATCTAGTGTATGTGCCTTTTGATGATTAGAAAGTATCTTTTCTTGCAGTTTTTCCCTAGGATCAATTGTGTAGGTTGAATTATGTGTATGTTTTTATCTCTTTTTTAATGATGTATAATGATTTTTTGCTCATGAATATTTAAAAATTTTTAAGCAAAATAAAATATTTTTATACTGTGCATACATTTGGCCTCAGATGGTGTTTTGTTCTGGTGATATTTTGTATGTGAAGAGTGGTCTGGCTCTGTTGTATGAAGTATACCTAAAGGGGATCTGTTCTTGACTACGGGGTTTTCTCCCTTCTTAGGATCCCTCACACAAGTTAAAATTCTTGTGCTTCTGTTTATGGATGTTGATAATAAATAGGGTGGATAAGAGTGGTACGCCCTTCGACAATCTTTTAAAAACTAAGGGTGTGCACTTCTCACCCTTCCCTTCAATGCCTCTGGCCAAGCCGAGGTGTCTCAGTGCACCAACATTATGAGCCACAGACTCCATTGTGTTGCCAAGTGAGGTCCTAGCCCAGCTGTAAATGCCAAGCCCCTGGCTACCTGAGGATTTAGAGGTGTTATCTCAGATTGGACAGAAGTGGGGACATTATATTACACTAACTGCAAGCTACCCACCTTTCACCTCTTTTGGAAGAGAGACACAAGCTGCCTTGGACAAGGCTTTGCCTAAGCATCACTCCACACCCCAATGGTACATTCCTGAAACACTTCTCAATATATTTATGAAAGCAATATGGATTTAATTGAAGTAATTGCAAAGGGAGGTTTGTAGCCATTTCCGAATAGGTAATGTAGTCTGTGTTGAAAAAAAATATTGTATCTATTTGTTCATTGCTGTATTTAGGCAGCTAGCAGTGATGACATTTTAATTAGAAACAAAGAACAACTCTCAAGGCAATAAAGCAATGAGGGTGATGTGTGTAACATAAAATTTGAAAGGTAAGAGTTACGGTGTTGATTAATTGTGCCGGTTGTGCGGTTGTCACCGGTGAACACAGAACTACATCATCAATATTTGCATTTCTAATTCACTTAGACAGAAGTGAAATATGCATAGTTATATCTGTGTAAGTAGAGGACATTCATGCATTTGTTTCTCAAAACAGATTTGAGGAATAATTTCTGCAAAGTAGCCAGAGTCTAATTAAAGAAATTATGTTTGCTTAGGTAACATTCCTTATTTTTTGCTTATTTTGCAATGGCCTGCATCCAGGCGCAGCCCATGCAGGTAAATGCGGTGGGCCTGGGGGGGGGCGAGGGGGGTGAGGAGAGGTGGGTTTGTTAGTCGACAGACAGCGACACGGTAAACTTAAATTTAAAAAAACAAAAACCACTTGCCTTGCGCATGCGCAAGATAAGTGTTTTTTGCTTTTTAAAATTTGAGTTTACCTCTTTGTAATGTTGTTTGTCATGGACTGGCCCACTCGGCCACTGTTATCAGGGGTGTTTATTGTGCAGACCCCACGTATAGCAATACAGTAAGCTGGCCCAGAAAGTGAATAAAGGGCCCAGAAGGCTGGGCGTGGTTTAGTCTAGGGCTAACCACTAGTTAGTTACACACCTGTGCCCTGTCTCAAGTCTGTCCTAGGCCCAGGCCCTAGAACACTACACTGGCGACGAGGTGACTGACTCACCCTGCCAATCTGCATGCTAGCTGCTGTGGCCACCGCCGACATCGTCATACCGAGGGCCCCCCTGCCGGGCCCCTGCCAAACTTTCACCTCCTGGTGCGCGTTGAATACCGTGCCGGTTGCTGCCCCCGCAAGACCCGCCTGCTGCTTACTGGTTGAGCCTGCGACCGTTGCATCCGCCCGCCACTGCCGCCAGTGGCCGCTGCCGCACCTTCCCACTCCGTGAGCCTGCCCGGAGCCAATGCGGCCGTCCTGCCGCATGTCGCGCATTCGCAGTTCCCTCCGGCCCCGGCGCTGATCTTGACCAGCCTCTCCTGCGCCGGCCCTCCAGTAAGTGCGCAGTTAGCGCGTGTGCCTCCCACCTCATCAGGGAATTCTCCCGTGTCATCTGGCACCAGCAACAGTGCCCACGATTCACAGCATCCTGCTGCTCGTTGCCTGCTGCCTCAAGTCTCATCCCTCAACACGTGGTCATTTGCCTGCACCCGCTGTTGGCACGTGGCAGCGAACAAGTACTGCCTGCTCACCCTCAGCGCCCTCTGCAGGGCATCAGCATTCCGTCCACCTGGCACCATTCCTGTCACACTCACCTGCCTCCAGGTCACAGCTTCTCAGCCCTCCGTCCAGCTCTGCCTCAGTCCATGTGCTGTGCCCTCCACCACGCTACCGCCACGGCCCAGCTCTCCTGGCAGTGCATAACTTCACACCACCATGTCGACGATACCCCCTCTTGAGCCGTTCACCGTCATTGTCCCTCTGCCATCCCAAGCGTTGCGCTGGAAAGAGTGGGTGGAGCGCCTTGAGAATTTCTTCGACGCTGCGGACATCCCGGCTCCGCGGAGGAGGCCCATGCTCATGCACCTGGGTGGCGCCGATATCCATAAAATATCCAAAAGGATTAGGGAAGCTGGTCCTCCCAGGAACTACGCTGCGCTTCAGGACGCCATCACAGCGTACTTCGAGCAGTTCGCTAACCCCGATTACGAGCGGTTCTTGCTCCGCCAAGCCCGCCAACTTCCGGAGGAATTGGTGGATGTATTCTATGCCAGGCTGAAGGAACTAGCAAGTACATGCACCCTCCCAGATGAGGACGAGGAAGTCCGAGCCCAATTCATTCAAGGCTGCGTGTCAACCAAACTACGCGAACGAATCCTACAGGAACACAACATGTCGATGCAGGACATCTTAACACTCGGCCGCTCCAAGGAACTATCGAAGGTCAGGGTGGCGCACATGGACCCCAAACCAAGCGTCCCTGTCAAAGAAGAACCCGTGTGCGCCCTTCGCACCAAAACCCACGAGCTGAAACCAAAGGCCGCCCGACCGAATAATACAGCAGCCCACCAGAGCGCTCGCACTCGCCCGTGTGGATGGTGTGGAGGCCCCTCACCCCATGATGGCGCCTGCCCAGCGCATGGCAAGATCTGTAGTGCCTGCGGAAAAGTTAATCACTTCTCCAAAGTGTGTCGCTCCACACCGAGAAGGAGGCAAGGTGGCTCACCTCGAGGAGTCCACGCGATCCAACACAACTCAGAAGACCATGCCAGCAGCGACATGGACGACGATGAAGCCGATGCCACCACAGTCCGCGTGGTCAGAATGCTGAACACCCTGTCGGCCGAACAACCTGCCACACCCATGTGCACCATCAAAGTACAGAGACAGACAGTCGCAGCCCTCATTGACACGGGGGCCACCATTAATCTCATGGCAGACAGCATATACCGGAACCTACTGAATCCCCCAGCACTCCGCCCCACCAGAGTGCAAGTCTATGCCTATGGCACCAAGTCTCCACTCAGGCTATGTGAAGTATTCCAAGCTGATATCTCTCACGGAACCACTCACCAGCGAGTCAAAGTGTACGTGTCCCAAGAAGGTTCAGTATTTCTGCTAGGCTGCCGGACTGCACAAGACCTCAACCTGATCCACTTTGCATTCCCCATCCACGCCAATGACCTGGACCACCTGCTGCATGCGTTCGAGACGCTCTTCGAGGGGATTGGATGTCGGAAAGGCCCAGCCGTCCGCCTACACATAGACAAGTCCGTCGCCCCGATCGCCCTCCGCCACCGGAGAGTTGCTTTCCACCTGCGGCCCAAAGTGGAAGCGGAGCTGCGTCTTCTAGAGAAAGCCGGAATCATTGAATGAGTGCGAGGCCCAACCCCATGGGTGTCTCCCATCGTCGTCGCAAAGAAACCAAAGCAGCCAGACGCGGTCCGCATCTGTGTGGACATGCGGGTCCCGAATCTCGCCATCAAGCACGAACGCCACCTGACCCCGACAGTAGACGATATAATTGGGGAATTATCCGGCTCCAGATGGCTCTCCAAAATAGACCTCCGGTCGGGATACCACCAGATCCCACTCCACCCCGATTCTCGCCCAATCACAACGTTCTCCACCCACGCAGGGCTCTGGCAATACACTCGCCTCAACTTTGGGATTTCCAGCACGGCGGAAGTGTTTCAACACATAATCAAGACGGTCCTTCAAGGGCTAGAAGGCGTCCTAAATGTCAGCGATGACATCTTGGTGCATGCGCGTACTCTAGAGGAACACATCCAATGACTCCGAGCGGTGTTCACCAGAACACGAGACTGTGGACTCACCCTTCATCGGGAAAAGTGAGAATTCCTCAGGAAGAACATCAGCTTCTTCGGCTACCGCTTTTCCGACAATGGCATCGGCCCAGATCCTGAGAAAGTAAAGGACATACAGGACGCTCCAGCACCGACGTCCGTGTCCGGAGTCCGCAGCTTCCTGGGCATGGTCACGTATTGCGGACGTTTTATCAAGAACCTGTCGGATCTGATGGGCCCACTACGTGACCTTACCAAGAGCGCCAACCACTGGGAATAGGGACCGGAACAAGCAGAGTTGTTCCAGAAAACGAAAGCTGCCCTGTCCGCCGACACGACTCTGGTGTACTTTGACCCTCGGCACGAATCCCAGCTAGTGGTGGATGCTAGCCCCACAGGGCTTGGAGCCATGCTAGCCCAGCAGCAGGCCTGCGGTGATTGGGCCCCTGTCACCTACGCGAGCCGGACTCTCACGCCCACCAAGCAACGTTATTCGCAAATCGAAAAGGAAGCCATTGCAATTTTTTGGGGTTGCTGCCAATTCCACCTATATCTATACGGACACCCATTTACAGTATTGACTGACCATGAGCACCTCATCCCGCTCTTCCAAGGATCATCGTCGCGTCCTCCACAGAGGATTGAGAAGTGGATTCTCCAACACCAAGAGTTTCAGTTTACTGTAGAATACCGACCATGCACCCGTAACCCGGCTGACTTCCTGTCCAGACATGCCAGACCAGTCACAGAGCCAGAAGCGGCAGGAGCAATAGCCACTGAAGAATACGTAAGCATGATCATCGAGCGGTCCAGGCCTCTCCCGATCTCGCTGGAAGAAGTGATACAGGCCACCAAAGAGGAAGACTGCCTCCAGATCGCATTCCAGGCACTTTCTTCCGGAGACTGGAAGCCGCTCCAAAACCCGACACCATTTCGCACCAAAGAAGCACAGACCACCCTAAAAGCTCTACACCTAGTTCGCCACGAACTGTCAGTGTCCACCGATGGCTGCCTACTAAGAGGTCCTCGCCTTGTCCTACCAGGACGCCTGACCCACCAGGCCGCTCTCTTAGCTCACGGAGCCCACCAGGGTATAGTGAAAACGAAGAACCGCCTCAGAAGCAAAGTATGGTTCCCTGGCCTAGACCAACAAGTCGAGTCGATCATCCAATGCTGCTCGGTGTGCCTCGCAACCAGCCTCCCCAACAGGCCTGCACCAGTCGTCATGGAGGCGGGCCCCGATACCCCCTGGGAGCGGGCTAGCGCGGACTTCGTGAGTCTTCCCGGAGGAAGGTACATGCTGGTTGCCATTGACAACTTCTCCCAATATCCAGAAGTTGAGATCGTCTCCTCCACTGGCGCCAGTGATGTTATTCCCAAACTCGAGAAAATCATGGCGACCCACGGTCTCATCGGAGAGCTCAGGAAGGACAATGGCCCACCCTTCACCAGCACAGAGTTAGCCGAATACCTCTCGTCCCGTCGGATCAAACATCGCAAGGTGACTTCCAGATGGCCCCAAGCGAACAGAGAGGTTGAGTGAATAATGCGAACACTGAACAAAACAATCCAAATAGCCCTGGCTGAGGGCCACGTTGTAGAACAAGCCCTGTATCAATTTCTCCGGGAGTACCGCCTCACGCCTCATTGTACCACTGGAGTGGCCCCAAGCCGCCTGTGTTTTGGCAGAACGGTGACGGATACCATCCCGCACCATCCCATGTGGGCTGAAGCATCGGTCCCCCCAAGTCAGTCACTAGCGCGGCAAACAAAGACCAACCAGGATGCATCCCGGAGGAGGCACGCAGTTGAGAGCCTGATCAAAGTGGGAGACCAAGTGCTCGTGCGAGGCCGCCACCCCGGCGGGAAGTTTAGGATACCTTTCGAGATAGATCCATGGACAGTAACAGAAGTCAAAGGCACGATGGTGACCGCGGTGCGAGGAAGCGAAAAGGTAACCCGCAACGTCTCATTCTTCAAGAAGACCCCAGCCGAGGACACCGAGGAGTTCCCCATGGCCAACAGGCCTGGAACTGTGAGAACGGACAGCTCCTCCAGGGAGAGGGAAGCGGAAGATCGCCCCACGACAGTCAGCAAAGAAGATGTCAAGATTCCCTCCGCTCCCGAGATGACTCAAGATTTGGACCCTCGAAGCAGTCAGCCAACAGGAGAGACTGACAGCCGAGCCAAGGAATCACTGACTCCGCCTGCCAGAGACAGTCAGAGCCAGTACAATCTTAGGCCCTGCCCTAAGTCGTCTCAGAAGTATCGGGACTTTGTGACTTGCTGTCGAATTCCCCGGGGAACGACGCCCGGAGAATCCGAATCCCTCCTGACCAAGTAAGACTGTTCCATTAGTATTTTGCTGTACAGGTCAATGCCAATAATTCTTAGCCACTGTTTATGATGACCTGATGTTTTGTTTTTTGTGGGTAAAGGAGGAATGTAATGTTGTTTGTCATGGACTGGCCCACTCGGCCACTGTTATCAGGGGTGTTTATGGTGCAGACCCCACCTATAGCAATACAATAAGCTGACCCAGCGTGCGCCCCGCCAGCAAGGGAATAAAGGGCCCAGAAGGTTGGGCGTGGTTTAGTCTAGGGCTAATCACTAGTTAATTACACACATGTGCCCTGTCTCAAGTCTGTCCTAGGCTCAGGTTCTAGAACACTACACTCGTCATCGTCTGTCGATGCCACCTGATCTTTTCTGCATGGGCTGCGCCTGCCTGCATCGCCTTAAGTTCTTCACCTATTGTTGGAACAAACCCTTCATGCCGATGCTGACATTTCAGAGATAGTGCATACCCAATGGCATTCTTTCGATGGAGTTACTGCCAGGTGTATTTGAGATGACAGAAAAGTGATTTGATGGAATATCATTATGAGAAACCATTTAATCTAAACAGTTAAATAGAAGTTTGCAGGATGAATGTATTTACCATTTCATAGGGGGAAAAAATCATAGAATGTCTATTTTTATTCATTTGGCTTATGCATAACTATTTTTAAGGTGTACAATAAATGGTTGTAGGCCTTACTTTCAGAAACATTTTGTTGAAGGTATTTAATTTAAACTTTAAATCAGAGAAAACTATTTCAGATTTAAATCTTTTATGTTGTCGAACAATTACTTTGGATGCGTTTAATTCACTAAGCCCTCACCACCCTTAAACACCATACACCTCTGTCCCTTAAAAATGTCTCCTGATGCATAAACTCTACACATCCTTGACCCCTAAACTCCACCCATCCCTAACTCCTAAAAACCCCTCACCATACATAAACTCCACCCGTCTGTAACCCCTAAACTCCACTCATCCCTGAAGAATTGAAGCCAGCTCCACTCCTAAACTCTACCCGACTATTAAACTAAAACCCCCTCACTACCCCTAAGTGTACCCATTCCTAAACCTTAAACAATCTCACATCCCTGAAAACCATCCATTCATGATCCTCACCACCCATACCCTCCCTATCCCTAAACCTTAAAACCACTTTCTACATAAAAGCTCAACTTAATCCTGAACCCTGAATACTCCACACAACCCTAAACTCCACCCTTCATCACACCAAAACAATACCCATCACTGAACTTTAAAAATTCTCACCAGTCCTAAACTCTACCAATCCGTCAAGCCTAAAAAAACCTCTACATCAGTACATACCACTCATCCCTGAGCACTAAAAACCCCTCACCAACCCTAAACTCCACTCATCCTTGAACCCTGAAAATCCCTCACCACCGTAAACTCCCAATTGCCTGATCCCTAAAAAAACCCTTACCATCCTAAACTCCCCATGCCTGATTTCTAAAAAAGCCCTCAACATCCCTAACCTCCACCCATCCCTGAGCCCTAGAAATGAATATAGCATGCTACAATGCATGCTTTTACATCGCATTCCGTAACAACGTGGTCGTTACAACGACCCATTGTTACAACGCGATGCCATTACATTGCAAGTCATTAGATCGACTTGCACTAGATGGCGCTCCAACATTAGGAATAGTATAATTTACTATTCCAACTCCACCCTGCGCAACAGTAGGGAAGGTGTTGGAGCGCCATCTAGTGCAAGTCGATCTATTAACTTGTAATGGCATCGCGTTGTAACAACGGGTCGTTGTAACGACCGCGTTGTTACGGAACGCAATGTAACAATCGTGTTTTTAAGGTTGTTTTCCCCTAGAGACCCCTCATTGCCCCTAAACATCACCCATCACTGAACACAAAAATCATCACTACCCCTAATCTACACCCAAGTGTGTGATTTTGGATGCTTTCGTAAAATTATGTATACTTTAAAATGTTTCTGTTCATTTTAAATTTATTTGTATTTCCATAACATTAACTTTACTTAAAATTGGTTTTCCATGATTTGGTTTCCTCTAATGTGGTTTCTAAGTTTCAATTTTTCTATAAATTCACATATAACAGTTGCTGCCACACTGTACCGAGAAAATTTTCAAGATAGGTTTTCAACTGGATATATTTGTACATATCTAGAGCAATTAGCTCTCTCTTCTCCAATTTTTAACCATTTCTTTCCAGTCAGTTTTCATGTCAGACATTTATCCGGTGCTCAGATCAAAAACATCGTGGTGGGTGCACATGTCACAAATCATGTTTCTAGGAGCATCATTATTATGCCGGTCGGTCAGCCCGCCGGGCCCTATTGTGGCAGTCAGCAGACCACCAACAAGCATGAGGGCAGTCTGACTGGCGTATTGTGATGCGACCGCTGTGCTGGAGGTTGGAAACATGGCGGGGGCATGTTGCATCCCTGGGAAAGGGCGGCAGCGCATGCCAACACTGTGCATGAACCTCCTGAACGTACCTTAACCATGTACTATGCACCATGTCATGCATGGCCCAAGGTGCACGAAGGTGAGCGATGGAACTACATGGCCACCAGGGTCACTTTTCAGTGGCCCACGATTGACAAAGGCCCTGTTTGTGACAACCTTTTCATGGCGGGATTCCTGACATAAAAAGGCCTCCAGATAGGGATATTGTAATTCTGACGGTTGCGCCGACCGCTGCCCCATAGGGACCTATGATCCTGGCTGAGCCGGCAGTCTTGCAACCAACAGCTTAAGGTCCGACTGTCAGTATCAGAGTACGGAAGTCATACAGAAGGGCTGTCGGTGGTTGTACCGTCACAGAAGGTCTGTCGGTGGTCCGAGGAGACCAGTGTATTCAGGCCCTAAGTGTCGGTTTGTATCTGTTTAACATGTCAGATGTGCTTCAAAATGTATGAATAGCAATTGGAGCATAAATGTGGGGCGCTGAAGAGGTGTGGGAGTTAGGGAATAATGGCCCCTCTTTCTCCTTCTTTTGATGATCCTGACTACATTTTCTTATTGGCAGCACAACCTGAAACACAGTACACAACAATCATTAATAGCCTTACTGCTTCTATGGATACCACTCACAGAAGCCTGTCAGCACCATTGTTATCTGAATACTTTAGGAAAGGAAAGAGGTTTCAGCATAGGCACAATTTGAGGCAACTCAATCCCCTTGTGATCTGGTTAAACACAGAAGTAGTGATATTAGATACTGTGGTGTGGCTGCAGAGGAGGCTTCTGATAGTAGATACATGCTAATAAATCTGTTGTGGTCCCAATACCTTGAAGGTGGAAGTACCAATCCACATGCACAGGAACTGATATCACTGGTTTCACACCAAAACAAACTTTTAGTAAGAGAAGGCAACTGCCCAACTGCACAGAAAGTGGCATTACTGGATTTCTCACCATCAGTCTACACAGCAAGTGACGTCACGGGTTTTCCTCTAATGTGGTTTCTAAGTTTCAATTTTTCTATAAATTCACATATAACAGTTGCTGCCACACTGTACTGAGAAAATGTTCAAGATAGGTTTTCAACTGGGGATATTTGTACATATCTAGAGCAATTAGCTCTCTCTTCTGCAATTTTTAACCATTTCTTTCCAGTCAGTTTTCATGTCAGACGTTTATGCGGTGCTCAGGTCAAAAACATTGTGGTGGGTGCACATGTCACAAATCCTGTTTCTAGGAGCATCATTATTATGCCGGTCGGTCACCCCGCCGGGCCCTATTGTGGCAGTCAGCAGACCCCCGACAAGCATGAGGGCAGTCCGACTGGCGTATTGTGATGCGACCACTGTGCTGGAGGTTGGAAACATGGCGGGGGCATGTTGCAGCCCTGGGAAAGGGCCGCAGCGCATGCCAACACTGTGCATGAACCTCCTGAACGTCCATGAACCATGTACTATGTACTATGCACCATGTCATGCATGGCCCAAGGTGCACGGAGGTGAGCGATGGCACTACATGGCCACCAGGGTCACTTTTCAGTGGCCCACAATTGACAAAGGCCCTGTTTGTGACAACCTTTTCATGGCGGGATTCCCGACAGAAAAAGGCCTCCAGATAGGGATATTGTAATTCTGATGGTTGCTCCGACCATTGCCCCATAGGGACCGATGATCCTGGCTGAGCCGGCAGTCTTGCAACCAACAGCTTAAGGTCCGACTGTCAGTATCAGAATACGGAAGTCATACAGAAGGGCTGTCAGTGGTTGTACCGTCACAGACGGTCTGTCGGTGGTCCGAGGAGACCAGTGTATTCAGGCCCTAAGTGTCGGTTTGTATCTGTTTAACATGTCAGATGTGCTTCAAAATGTATGAATAGCAATTGGAGCATAAATGTGGGGCGCTGAAGAGGTGTGGGAGTTAGGGAATGATGGCCCCTCTTTCTCCTTCCTTTGATGATCCTGACTACATTTTCTTATTGGCAGCACAACCTGAAACACAGTACACAACAATCATTAATAGCCTTACTGCTTCTATGGATACCACTCACAGAAGCCAGCCAGCACCATTGTTATCTGAATACTTTAGGAAAGGAAAGAGGTTTCAGCATAGGCACACTTTGAGGCAACTCAATCCCCTTGTGATCTGGTTAAACACAGAAGTAGTGATATTAGATACTGTGGAGGCTTCTGATAGTAGATACATGCTAATAAATCTGTTGTGGTACCAATACCTTGAAGGTGGAAGTACCATTCCACATGCACAGGAACTGATATCACTGGTTTCACACCAAAACAAACTTTTAGTTAGAGAAGGCAACTGCCCAACTGCACAGAAAGTGGCATTACTGGATTTCTCACCATCAGTCTACACAGCAAGTGACGTCACGGGTTTTCCACAAAAACTGTATTTAACTGAAAATTCCAAGCTAGGGGACTTCATTTCCCATTGTCCACATGCACAGGGAAGTGACATCACTGTATTTCCCATCATCCCTCTGCACAGGAAGTGACACACTGGATTTGCCATTATTCATCTGCCCAGGAAGTGACATCACTGGGTTTCTGCTCACGGTATCCTGCCCTCCTCCTTCCTCCCAGGACCTATTTAATTGTGCCTTCAGTATGTGCTATACTGTTCACTGCCCTTCCTCCTCTTTCCAATTACCTTCACCTTAAAATAATATTACACCTACCTTACCCTTCCTCCTGGGGCACCTTTTTGTAGACAAATGTTTGAATTTGTGAAAACTTGTACTCATGATATTTTCTGACTAGGCAAGAGATATCCGTGTCTGTTATGAATAAATGTGTTTATGTTTCCCTTTGAAAACTGCTAATTGTTTTTTACAGGTGTATCTAAAGAATGCATGTCTATTAGTCTGTCCACTAGGGCCAATTGTCGCATATACCACATCCTACCCAGGTCCTAGTGATTTAGCTGGGTTAACCCCTTGTATTGTAACTCTCACTGGCACTCTAAAGCCAAGCCAATCTGAGCCTGTCAGCGTATGGACAGTGCCCAGCTCCAGGGAACCCTGGTTCTCCTCCTAACCACCGATACTCTGTTGCACCCCTACTGTGAACACACCTCTTGTAACTTGGCACAAAGCAGTTCGGTATAAATTAGAAGCAAAGTGTAAATAATTTATGCATTTCTTAAGCAAATAATGCAGTGAAAACACAAGAAAATTCCAAACCAAATTAGAAGAACATAAAGTACATTTTAATAAATAAAATGTCAGAACAACGAATATCCAATCAGTAGAACCATAGATATACAATTTTAACATTTTAGTAAAGTATACTGCCTAAAAGCACAAGGCGCCACTCATGGTCTTCTGGTCATGCTAGTGAGGGGAAAGTCACAAGTTCAGACTAACCACAAAGAAGCATGGGCCAGAGACAGGAACCATGTTAGCCTCCATGAAATATTACCCTCCCAAAGTCTGGTGCGAATAGTTCTGTTTGACATGGCAGAGGCAGCGAAGAGCAGGGAAAGCGTTGTGGATGGTCATCGCTGTCGCACGAACAGCAGGCCTAGCGTAGCAGACAGTTGTTGTTCTAGTGTAGATATGGGCGGGCGTTGGGGACGGTTGTTGCTAAAGCTTTGCGTTGGCAGTCACTGAGAGCTATCTTTGCTGTAGCATGAAGTGCAGATCTTGCATTTGGGGTTGTTGCAGGGAGCAGAGTTTTCCTGCAAACATACAAAAACTGCAGAATTTCTTCTTTTATTGTAGAGAAGTGCAATCTGATGCCACCCAAGAGTCCAGGACCAGGGAAGGCTCTTTGGGATCAGGGACTCACTCAAGCAAAGGTTAGCAAGCTGTAGGTCCAGGTGGATCCAGTTGCAGTAGGCCAGCTAGGCAGTAGCAAGGAGGCCTCTGGAGCTTGTTGTGCCCCAGTACCTCAGAACAGGAAGTCAAACTAAAGGCGCTTGGCATCACTGAGGTAGTCTGGTATGAAGGGAGCAGTTTCAACCTTCCATCTCAGAAATCAGGACAGGCCACAAGCAGAAGGATAGTCCTATGGGGAACAAGGTCTGCCTCAAGCAGCAAGGCAGTCCGCTGGGGGAAAAAGGCAGACCTTACTCGAGTCATATATCCAGATCCAGTAGCATACCAAAGAGTTGCTCCTGAGGTCCAATATTTACACCTGGCTCCGGCCTTTGAAGTGTGGGTCCCTATACTACCCCCACATTTGGTTGCAGAAAGTTCCTCCCTTCCCCTGTCAAGGCTCTTAGAAGTCTGGGGTTAAAAAATACTATTGCCAGTTTCCTTTTTGGGTGAAGGAGGCAAAGCCTTGTGAAATGCAAGTGTGGCTCGGTAAAGCTGTGCCTGCAACCCTCCTGGCAGAATGGCCAATCCTGTCCACACCTAATCCCTTTTTCATCCCTGTCTGGCAGGAGTGCACAAATTCCAGTTCAGAGTTAAAGGCGCTAAACTTGCCTCTTAACACTGAAACCAAAAACATTATCAGGCGCAGAGGTGTTTTTCGCCTCCCCTTTGGCTGGCACCCAGATTACTAAGAATGAATTAAAAAATGGCAACCATTTCTCCCGAAATTGAAACAAGGGATACTTGTGAGATCCCCAAACAATTAAGTGGGCTATATCTCATGCCCAGTCGATTCCCAAACATGTACTAGAACTGTGGAGCCTTTTAGATCTTGAAATACCCGACATCTGTTTTGTTACTGAAACTTGGCTACACGACCAGGCATCCCCTGATGTAGCCACAGCACTCCCACCGCAAAATTATCTAACTAGGGGGCATATTATCAAGGACCGGCGTTAAAATTATCGCTGCTTTATCGGCAGAAAACTGCCGCTAAAGCGGCGATAATGGGCTTGATAATATGCCGCAGAGAATTCCCATAGAAGCCCATGTTGACATCAGAACATGGGCTTCTATTGGAATTCTCAAGGGCATATTATCATGCCCATTATCAACGCTTTAGCAGCAGTTTTCTGCGATAATTTTAACGCAGGACCTTGATAATATGCCCTAGATTAGATAGAGCTGTTGGAAGAGGGGTGGCCTCTAAGGAAAAAATTGACATTATCATGCTAGACTCCTGGAGTACAGAAACAGTCGGAATACTCATTTTTAAAATCACAACTCAATCACTTGAAACGTGGAGAGGGGCTCTGGTATATCGACCCCCAGGTCAAAAAACCAACTTTATAAACTATCTACTGGAAACAATTGCACCACATGTATTAGCTGCAAATAACTTCAGCCTCATAGGAGATTTCAATTACCATGCAGAGTTATCATCCGACCCTGATACAAACCAATTGATAACGACGCT
This sequence comes from Triturus cristatus, assembly GCF_964204655.1. Taxonomy (NCBI): domain Eukaryota; kingdom Metazoa; phylum Chordata; class Amphibia; order Caudata; family Salamandridae; genus Triturus; species Triturus cristatus. The sequence continues at coordinate 457,145,427 of NC_140590.1, read as the reverse complement.
GGAATCACTGGGATTGTTCCAAAAGGTAGTAGGCCCTACTCATCAGGCTGGCCACACACTGGACCTGTTATTCACTAACTCAGCAAAACTCACAGTTAAGCAACCACTCCCTTTACTCTGGTCAGACCACAATTTGCTAAAATTCTGCATTCCCATGGATATCTCCAGCAATCGCCATAACAATGATTATAACTCGATAAGACCCTGGCGCAAAGTGAACCCAGAAGCTTTTTCAGCCCATTTGAACTATGAATCTGCGTCATACTTAGGACACGTAGATCAGGCAGCCATGGCTTTTGTAGATGCCATCACACGGTTTTTGAACACAGTGGCTCCCCTGTCAAGGCTCAAGGTTAAAGTCAGAGCATCACCATGGTTTACGTCAGAATTAAAAACTGACAAACTCTCCGGTAGGACGACAGAGCATCAATGGAGGAAAACTAAAACTATTGAAGACCGAACAAGATATAAGCAGGTTCACCGCATCTATTTAAATAAGATTAAACAGGCCAAAAAAGTTGTATCTAACTGACAGGATTAATAATGCCACAAACTCCGATAAAGAGCTCAACAAAATTTTGAAGGAGTTCGCCACCCCCCACGCCGAACAGTGCTCTCTCCTCCCCACGCAAGAATGGGTCGATACAGTGTCTTCCTTCTTTGATGAAAAAGTCAATATCATATATAGCTCTTTCCCTCAAGATAACCTTAAGAACACTTATCTCCACCTAGGTGAAAAAAGCTATTCTACTCTGCCATTGCTGATGGCTTTTAAAGCAGTGACTTGTGAACACGTATCAGTGGCTGTATATAAAATCAAATCAGGTTCCCCAGCAGATCCTCTTCCACCCCGTTTTTTTATTAAAATTGCACCCCTGCTAACTCGGAGTCTCACAGAGATCTTTAACATGTCACTAGATCAAGCCATGGTCCCAACCAGATGGAAAACAGCTCAAGTCAAGCGCATCTTGATAAATCCAAACTAAGATCCTATGGTACCAGGCCACTATCATCCCATCTCATCATCCCATCTCGCTACTGCCTTATTTTGGGAAGGTGCTTGAATCTTTGGTAAACAATCAACTAACCGCCCATCTGGAAAAACATGGATTCCTTGATCCATCGCAATCCGGTTTCCGGTCAGCACATAGTACCGAAACGGCAGTAGTAGAGATTGTTGATAATATGAGGCTGGCCCTGGATAAAAGAGAATCAGCTATGCTGGTCCTCTTGGACCTGTCAGCAGCTTTCAACACCATCTCCCAAAGCATTTTAGAACAGCGGCTCTGGGACGAGGGAGTCAGGGAGAAAGCCCTGGACTGGTTAAAAAACTTTCTAAGGAACCATTTAACCACTGTACATATAGATACCCTGGCCTCACGCAGTAGGCCAGGAAGCATAGGAGTGCCCCAGGGATCCATCTTAAGCCCTATGCTCTTTAACCTCTATGTAACACCTCTGGCCAGGGTAATCAGGTCCTATGGTTTTGAGGCCGTGTCCTACACTGATGACACCCAGCTACTGATCATGTTTGGCCCCGACCCTGCAGACACAATGACCCGTTTTAAAAACTGTATGATCCATATCAGCAACTGGATGAGCAATAACAAACTACAGCTCAACGGCAATAAAACTGAGATTATCTTGTTCGGCAGGGCCGAGGAATATTGGTCTGACAATTGGTGGCCACAGGAATTGGGCTTATGTCCATCTCCAAAACAAGCTGTACACAATCTTGGAATAACCATAGATAATAAACTATCCATGAAAACCCATGTCAATCTTGTATTAGGCACCTGTTACGGCATCCTTCGGAAATTGCGTAAAATCTTTAAATGGATACCTATCGAAGCCAGGAAACCTCTGGTGCAGGGTCTAATAGTAAGCCGACTGGATTACGGGAATGCGTTGCCGGCTTCCCTAAATGAATATCTTTTTTCCAAACTACAGATTCTGCAGAACACCGCTGTCAGACTTATTTTGAATTTGCCATCCAGATCTCCTTCAGCTGCCAGCCTAAGGTCCCTCCACTGGCTTCCGGTAAGAAAGAGAGGCCATTTTAAAATCTTATGCCTCTCCCACAAGATCATACATGGAACCGGACCCTGTTATCTAGTGAAAAAGCTTAACCGGTACCAGCGAATAAGACTGTTAAGCTCTAGTTCTAAATCTCTTCTTACCCCACTTCGAATCCGCACTGTACGGAGTGGGGGACGATCCTTTTCCTTTCTTGCCCCCATCTTTGGAATAAGCTTCCATCCCATCTTCACTCCATTGTCGAACACAAACATTTCCGGAAATAATTAAAAACGTGGTTATTTGATCAGAAGTAATGATAATAGTTATGATCTTTAGCCCACTGGCATCCCGCAGGCGCCATGAGACCTCAAGGTGTTTTGTGCGCTTAATAAGTGTTTTTGACTTTGACAAATCTCGACTACAGATCCATTTACAGTCATGTGACCCACAAAATTGGCTGGAGGCACAAACAGGACAAAAAAAATCATTTTTTTAAAAGTGGCCTACATTATGGGTAAAATATGTGTTAAAAAGTAAGATTTAGGCCTGGCAAAAAGTTTATTATGCCAGGTTGAAATGGCAGTTTGAAACTGCACAACAGGTGGCTGTAACTGGCTAGAGACACGTTTTAAAAGGCTACTTTAATAGGTGGCGTGAATGCTGGTCGCATTAGAAACATTTAATTTAAAGGCCCTGCATATATGCAGTACCATTTAATATGGACATACAAGTAAAGTAAATGTGCCAATTAGGTGTAAGCCAATTTTGCTATATTCAAGGGAGACATCAGAAGCACTTTAGCATTGGTTAGCAGTGGTAAGGTGTGCACAGTCCTAAAGCCAATGAAAATGAATTCAGCAAACAGGAATAGTGAAGGTAAAACATTTGTATATACCACACCAATGATGTCAGGTCTAATATTCATGTTCAAGATACGCATCGCAGCCAACTTCTCCTTGTGCGGATCCCTTGTATATTGACCACCAGGACCCCCACCAACTTTGTCAACAACATCACAGATTTGTCACACGCTTCATCATCAAAACCAGTGCATTCTTCCTCCATGGAGACCCTAACTTTCACCTACATAATCACACCAACCCAAACTCTATGGCTCTTCTAGAAAACCGCCAAAACCTTGGCCTCACCCAGTATGTTTCTGAACTCACCCATACCCCCAGACACCTATTGGACCCTATTTTCCCCTCAGCAACATCACAGTCGACAAGCCATCTACTATAAGATGGACAGACACCACACCTTCATCAGTTTCTGGATACCTATCCTGGACCATCACAGACCTATCTGCCACTGGAAAGGCATCTCAGAAGAGAAGTGGGCACCCACTTTCTCCCAGCATTGGCCCAAGCACACCAGCATTTTGCTGAAAGCCACAAAAAACCCTCAGCAGCTGGATCACTGCATGAGGCAACACCATGGAACCCCTCAAGCGCAACCCAGTGGCAAGAGCCCAACCACAGGCCAGCTGGTACACAAATTAACTGAGGCTGACAAAACAGCACTGCAAGCAATTAGAGCACACATGAAGAACAAGTCAAGACATCGTAGATCTTCAAATCATCTCTAAGACCCTACCAGTAGCAGATTTTGAACACCAAGTGCACAGCTCTTGCAGATGGCATTGACATCAGCACTAACAGCAGTAGTAAGGAAATCTTTGCCATCATCAAAGAATTCACTGTGTCTCCTACTGCCTCCAGCAACATCACCTCCTCACAAGACCTTTGCAACAAGCTCTATGAATCCTTCTGTAACAAAATCACCTCCATATACAGTAAGTTCCACCCTCAACCAGACCCTGTCACCATTGTAACTCAGCGTCCCACCATGACATGAACCCTAATGTTGTTGCCTGCTGTCCCCGCCACTGAAATCTCTGCTACTATGAAGCTCATCCACTTTGGGGCTCCATCTGACTTTGTCCCTATAACTCTTTACCAAAGGACTCCTACCGATCAGCGAAGCACTAACACCCATCCTCAATGCCTCCATCGACTCTAGCGATTCAGCCATACTCTCGGACGGGGAACAACCTTTACAACGCAACTTTTACAACGCACTACACTTACAACGCATTTTTTACAACGCAAAATCCATTACAACGCACTACACTTACAACGCATGACACTACAACGCATTTTTAAAAACTACCTTTACAACGCATTCCATTACAATGCCTACCATTACAACGCATAATATTACACTACACTATCCAACACTTACCCTACTGTTGCACCCCCTGGAGTTAGAATAGTAATTTTTACCCCTATACTATCCAACACTTACCCTACTGTTGCACCCCCTGGAGTTAGAATAGTAATTTTTACCCCTATACTATCCAACACTTACCCTACTGTTGCACCCCCTGGAGTTAGAATAGTAATTTTTACCCCTATACTATCCAACACTTACCCTACTGTTGCACTCCCTGGAGTTAGAATAGTAATTTTTACCCCTATTCTATCCAACACTTACCCTACTGTTGCACCCCCTGGAGTTAGAATAGTAATTTTTACCCCTATACTATCCAACACTTACCCTACTGTTGCACCCCCTGGAGTTAGAATAGTAATTTTTACCCCTATACTATCCAACACTTACCCTATTGTTGCACCCCCTGGAGTTAGAATAGTAATTTTTACCCCTATACTATCCAACACTTACCCTACTGTTGCACCCCCTGGAGTTAGAATAGTAATTTTTACCCCTATACTATCCAACACTTACCCTACTGTTGCACCCCCTGGAGTTAGAATAGTAATTTTTACCCCTATACTATCCAACACTTACCCTACTGTTGCACCCCCTGGAGTTAGAATAGCAATTTTTATCCCTATACTATCCAACACTTACCCTACTGTTGCACCCCCTGGAGTTAGAATAGTAATTTTTACCCCTATACTATCCAACACTTACCCTACTGTTGCACCCCCTGGAGTTAGAATAGTAATTTTTACCCCTATACTATCCAACACTTACCCTACTGTTGCACCCCCTGGAGTTAGAATAGTAATTTTTACCCCTATACTATCCAACACTTACCCTACTGTTGCACCCCCTGGAGTTACAATAGTCATTTTACCCCTATACTATCCAACACTTACCCTACTGTTGCACCCCCTGGAGTTAGAAAAGTAATTTTTACCCCTATACTATCTAATACTTACCTTAAATGCAATTTACTATTATGCGTTGTAATGGTATGCGTTGTAAAGGTAGTTTTTAAAAATGCGTTGTAGTGTCATGCGTTGTAAGTGTAGTGCGTTGTAATGGATTTTGCGTTGTAAAAAATGCGTTGTAAGTGCATGCGTTGTAAAAGTGTGCGTTGTAACGACATACATCCCTCTCGGACACTTGTAAACATGCCATCATCTGGCCCCTGCTCAAGAAACCATTCACTGACCCAGCTCTTGCTTTTCAACTACAGACCCATCTCCCTTCTAACATACCCCGCAAAGGTCTTAGATAAATTAATCAACCAACACATCCCTGGCAATCTCTGAAACCATCAGCTTCTCAACACCATTCTCCTGGATCACTATGCAACATTTGACTTGGTCTCTCCCCCATCCTCATCATCTGCCTGAACAAGATTGCCATCCAAGGACCTACTCTCCACTGGATCTGCTCCTTCCCAACGGATAGAACACAAGCTGTCAACTTGGCACCTTACACCTTGGAAGCTTGCAAACTGACCTATGGAGTAGCTCAAGGGCAAGGTTCAGTGCTCAGCCCCACCCTCTTCAATGCATGCATGGTCCTTCTGGCCAACCTCATCCGTGCAAATGATATCAACATCCTCTCCTACGCAGATGACATGCAAATCACACTCTCCCTCTAGAAAAAGACACCCAGCACAAGAAACAAGTTCACCACCTGCAAGGCTGAAGGCGCTAATTGGATGAAAGAGAATTGCCTGAAGCTCAACACAGACAAGAAAGAAGTAATTATCTTTAGCAAGAACACCTTACCATGGGGCTCCAACGGATAGCCAGCTGAACTCAGACTTACACTAAGAACTCACACCAGGATTCTCAGAATAATCATTAGCAACAAACTGGAACATGACTGCACCTGCCAACACTGTCAGTGCATCCTGCTTCCACACTCTGAAAATGCTGAGGAAGATCGTCAAAAAGCTCCCAAGCAACACTAGAACAATTAGCACTCTTGACCTAGTCACCATCAAGTTGGAATATGGGAACACTCTATACACTGGGATAACCCAGCAACTCACTAGAAGACTTCAAACCAACCAGAACTTGTCAGCCAGACTCATCCTCAACACAGAACTCACATCACACCACATCACAGGGAACTACAATGACTTTGAAAACAAAAACCCGCTCAGTGCAAAGGTCTCAATCACACATTCAAGGCACTCCACAAATTAGGCCCCATCTACCTGAACAGTCTCATCTCCATCTTCCAATCATCGAGACACTTCCACTCTGCAAGACTCCTACTCACCAATATCCCATGCACACACAGATCCGGATCATGGGGACAGGCGTTCCCTTACATCACTTCTAAAGCATGGAACGGCCTCTCTCTGCAAATCAAAGCCTCCTCCTCTCGTCTTGAATTCTTGCAAAAAGCTGAAGACCTGGATTTTCAATTAACCAATCTACCATAGGTAGGGCTAGGCATACACACCAGCTCAGCTCTATGATACCCTCGCAAATGATAGCACACATTAAAAATAGACATAACATACCATAACTTAACATAACATAACACGGCATAACATAACATAATATAAACATAGCATAACAGTTGATATCTTTCTATTGTGTGCATGTATATTGTATGTTTATAAGACTTTATTTTTTATGTCACAGATAATGGTAAATGTATTTTTTTCAGTAATATTTATACATTTTTAATATATGTTTTACCATGATACTCCACCTGTTCAAAGCAGAAGTAGTCTTTAGGTGATAATTCTTCTTGTCCTTGAACATTTCCAGCTAATTGAGGTAAATATATTTTCTGCATACGAAATTAATTCACAACAAATCTGTTTGTCTTTCTGCAGGAAGTTCCCCTTCATGCTAACCTACCGAGTCGAATTTCCGCATATGAAAATATTTCATGCAGAAACACCTGTAATTGTACGGAGCAAAGTTTACTCATACCACCACACTCTAATTTTGCTCTTCACACAGGAGCGGCCCGTGCAGGTAAGAGCAGTGGGGCGGGGTAGGGTGGAGTTCGACAGGTGATGCCAAGGGAAAATTAGTCTGTCGATTCCCGCCCCACAGTCTCTCGCTCTTGCCTGCACTTGCCGCTCCTGTCCTTACAACTTGTAAGGAGGGCAACAGTGGGAACTCCACATAGCACGGCGTTCATATAAAGGACAACATGCCTTTATCTTATATATAATACATCACTTCCATTTTAACCCCTGCTAGCTACAAACGTATCATTGTTGGTCTTCCAATGTTGCAAATTTAGTCTTTAAAATTTAATTTTAATTAAACATGATACTCAAATGAGACGATAATGTATTCACTTGGGTTTCAATTTTTGATGTCTGTTGTTGGAGAGAAAGAGAGACTGAGAGTTTGGGCTACATTTGATTGCACGTGGCAGGCGTTTTGAAGTAGTCCTTGTATTATGCAGGCCCTTAGAAGTAATATTTCAAGGCAGGAACAAAGACAGGTGTTTAAAATGGTTTGTGAAGCTCATAGCACCTTATCAATATTTTACAGAACAGTCCTGCTGTCTGCATGCTGATAGGACCAGGGATGCATTTCGCTGCATTGCAAGTAGGATATTTTTGAGAATCATAGATTATTTTATTTATCACATGAATTTCCTGAATGGAATGGTCTGTAAAGCAGGTGTTTAAACCAGTGTTTTGAGCCATAGAAAGGAAGAACATTTACACATTCACCTACCATATATTTAATTAAGAAGAAATGTTTTTGACTCATTTAGTTCCAAATTGTTTAAGAATATGTGCTCTTGCTGGGCCTCAGCTCTGGACATACAGAGCTGGGAAAACTAAATGTGCATCAAGGCCTGGACTGGGAATCAAAAGCAGACCAAAACATGTGTGGGTCACCTTGCAGATTTTTTTTTACAGTGTGTTAGAAAACAGGGTTTTTTGCAGTGTCCCCCCACTTTTTGCCCCCATTTTTGTCTGAAACTGGTGGTCACAGACTCTGATTGTGCCCTGTGTCCTGCTAACTAGGCCCAAGGCCAGGGACTCTGTATTAAAGGTATATGGTAATTAGGTGTAATTAAAATTAGTCTGACAACCTACCTGTACGTCCCTAGTTTATGGTAGGGCATGTAGGTTTAGAGGCCCAGTAGATTTAATGCACTTCACAGTGCACTGCTGTGGTGCATAGTGTCATTTTAAAAGCCAGCCCCACCAAATAAGTCACACCTAAGATCTACCCCAAGTGCCCCAAAGGTAGGGTGCCATCTTAAAATAACCATGGACATTATAAAAGATGTTTAATATGCCCTGGTGAGGGAACAACTACCAATTCTGTTTTTCCTCATTGTAGATTGATAGCTCCAGAGGCTAACATGAGAAGGCTTTACTAATCCGTAATAAAGTATAACTATTGACAGGAGCGAGAGCAAAAGTATTTTAAAGTATGGAAATAATAGTTGTAATAAATCCAGCAACTTGCCAAGGTTGGAGTTATTATAACTATTGCAGGAAATAAGTTATAGAACTGCTTTCCTAAAGTTGCCAATTTTAGCCCAATAGCAGCCTCTTCTGTTTGGCCAGCCTTTGACAGGCTGATCCAAGCTCCCTTGATAAGGTGTGAAGTGGCCTGGTCTGAGACAAAGGAGATATTTGTTGGTAGGAGATCTGCTGCTGCAAATGCCAGGACATGAAGAGTCTAGGTTGCCAAACTGGTCTTCAAAGGGAGAAAGACAGTAAGGACACAAATCAGGTCTACCCCACTTCCTGCACCTCAAGCCAGACAAGAGTCCCTGTAATTTAAATAGGGGAGGGGCTGGAAGGGGACTGTAGGAAAACTTTAGCCACACCTGTGTGTCGACTTAGCCAAATCTAATGCCTCAGGAGGGATATTCTCCATTTAGATTTTTGTAGCACAGTTCTTTCTGAAACAAGAAAATGCCACACTTCTAAGTGGTCATCACAGAGGGGGCAGCCCATAACCAATTGATCAGGGGTACCCCTCTTTTTGCCAGCCAAGAAACATGGGAAAATATGAGAGAGCTGCTCAGCAAGTCAGTTCCCGCCTGGAAATATAAAGCGAAGAAGGTCTGCCCTGCCGAACTCCTGGTCTGCTCCACAAGAGGACTGCACTTATAATAAATGCACCTGCTGCACACTTTGGGTTTCACAAAAGAGGACTTTGCCTGGCTTCAGAAGGTTCAAAGAGTGAAAGCAACAGGTACAAAAGAACTTGAAGACGTCACCTGCATCAACTCAATCAAGATAAGATCAGCTTACCAGCTGCACCTGGACTTTAATGGATTTGACAAGGTGCATTGTGGGAATTGTAGCCTCAAACCTACAAAAGGCAAATCAGAGCTTCTGGACACTTGGCCAGTGTTGTGGATCCACAAAGACCAAAACGAAACATCTGGAGAAGAGGCTCTGCCCTGCTAGACTCTGGAACTGCCCAAGAGATGTCTGCACTCAGAAGGACTTCACCTGCTGCACTCACAAGGCTTCACAACAAAAGTACTTTGCCTGTCTTAAAGGATAAGGAGTGGACTCCCTGATCAGCAACAGTTAGAAAAGTGCTGGACGGTCTGCCTGCAACATTAACATCAAGGACTTGAATTTACCACATGCATTGTGTGAGATCTAGTCCCAGCCCCCAAGAGCCAAACCAGAGCTACTAAACACTTGGCTGGTCCTATGGACCACTTTCCTGCATCCAGAAACACTTCTGTAAGAAAGCGTAAAAGTGTTATATCGCAGGCAGCCTAAAGTCTTGCCTTTCTCCCAGTCCGGCGCGACCATTTTAAACCCTTTGAGCGATGTTTGTTTTTAAGCTTTAATGTTACTTGTAATCTTTAAAAACTCATATTTCTGGTTCCCCACATTGTATTTTTGTCATTTTGGTGTCCTGTTGTAGATGAGAAAATGTCCCATTTGTATAAATTGGTATTGGATTTTTATTGCGTGTTTTGTCATACATAGTTACTATATTGATGTTTTTTAAATGCTTTACACACCTGTCTCCTAATTGAAGCCTGCCTGCTTGCAGCCAAGCTACCAAGGGTTGAGCAAGGATTAATTTATTAAGAACTTGACCTGACCTTAGGAGGTTATTATTGTGTTATTACTAAGTGTAGGTACCTACCTGCACTGACTAATAAACCACTTACCAACATTTGGTGCACACTAGTGGGATCAAGGACTTGTGTTTACCACATCATATAGCATTTAAGCGAAGATCTTTAAAAATCCCTCAAATTGACCTGGAGCAATGTTTTTTATTTGTGCTATGTTTATTCATTTCATAATTTAAATTTTTTCTAACTTGTTCTGATAAGGTGATGCCAAAGTATTTGTGTGACCCGAAACATAGGGAAACCGTGGTGCTTGATCTGACTAGCCTACCCACCTTCACTATAGCAGAGCTGAGGGTGATGTGTGAAAAGAGGGGTTTGCCAGCCTATAGCAACACTAGGATCACAGAGCGTGTGCAGTCTCTGTAGGTCTAGGCAATGCTAGTAGAAACAAAGGAAGTCCAGAGATAGAGGGGTGGGGGGAAGCTGGCCCCGCCAACCTCCAAGAGACGGATGATGACCTCCTGTCCACTACTTCAGTAATCAGGGCCCAGCCCCCAGTTAGTAGGAATGGAGGGTCTGTGGGATCCACCTAGGAGAAATTAGAACTGTCCATGAGAGTTAGAGAACTTGAGGCCCAGTTAGCCTACATAGCTGTGGAGTAAAGGAAGTTGGCCCTGGCCAAAGGGAAATGGGCAAGGAAGAGAAAAGAGAAGTTGGCAGTAAAACTGAGTGTGAGATGTCAAGGGGTGATGGGTTTGACCAAAGGTTGCCCAAGGGGGATGTCCCTAAGTACCAAGAGGGTGATGAAATTGATAAATGGCTGGCAGCATTTAAGAGGGTTCTTAGAAGGAGGATGGCTAGCTCTCAATACTGGTGTTCACTTCTGTGGAGTGATTCTCAGTAGCTTGGATGGATAGGTTCCTGACCCTAGAGGGGGAAGCAGTCAAATCAGAATCCCACATTAAACAATGTCTTTTCAGAAAGTTTGGTCTCACCTCAGGGCAATACAGGATGAAGTTCAGGGATACCCAGAAATTCAGCACCCAATCTTGGGTGGACTTTGTTGACATCTCAGTAAGGGCACTAGACGGCTGGATACAGAGTAACAAGGTAAGTACCTATGAGGGCTCTATAATTTGTTCATGAAGGAGCACATTTTTAGTAATTGTACCTCAGACAAGTTACACTAGTATCTTGTTGACGTTTAGCTGTCTGGTCCAAAGGAACTGGAGAGATAGCTGATAGGTGGGTGCGTAACACAGTGCCTACGAAGTCCCAGATGGTTGACTCCCAAAACGGAGAGATTAGGTAACCAAAATCCAAAAGAGGGAGATTGTAAGCCCACCAAGGAGACTCACTCAATACCCCAGAACGCTAAAAAGGAGGAGAGCAAATTCCACCCCAGCTCTGAAAAGCAGAGGCAGGGGGACCCAGTGCTAAAAAGATACCAGGATAACAGAGTTTGTTTTGAGTGGTAGCAGCCAGGTTATTTCAGGGGTGACCCAAGAAGGTGAATAGCACTGGGCTGACCAATGTAACCCTAGGGGAGAACTCCTCAGATGAAGAGTCCCTGTCAGCAATTTACTGGGAGACAGGTCCTGATCCTAAGTTGCTGGTCCCCGAGGATGAGAGTAGGCACTTCCACTTCATTAAGGTGAATGGGATCCTGCCAATGACCTGCGATGAGAGACTCATATGCCAGTCACACCATAGCGAGTGACAGGTTGGTGTCCCCAAATCTGTATGTGCCAGGAGAAACAAGAAGAGTAAGGGTAGCCCCATGTGAGGTCAAAACCAAACTTGTAGTCATAGTGCCCCTGGAAAGGGAGGGTGCCCTTGGCAGCTATAATGTGGTAGTCTGTGCTGACCTCCCCTTAGATTGTATCCTAGGCAATGGCCTCCCAGATGTCACCAAAGTTTCTCTTTTTGTGTTACTCAAAGGGAGATTACCTGGGTCACAAATGAACAGATTGTGTATGGAGAGAAAGAGGATTCCTGCAGAGGTTCTTCAAGGGGTAAAAGAGAAGCAAAGACAGGCTCAGAACAAGTGTGCTACTTCAGTATATAAAAAACACTTGATGTTGTTGAAGGAGATTATGTGCAGGTTGAAAATTCCCTTTAAGGGGGCTTAGAGAGTTACCCAATTTTCACCACCAAAGAATGTGGGTTGAGTTAGTGAGTACTCTGTAACATTGGGGGATGCCAAGTGTTGGAATAAAAATAAGTTATCTGTGGTACGCAGAGAGTGTGATTGTGGGTCAGCCAATCAGAGACCTGATGCGAGTGATCAGGGGAGAATCAAACAGAAGCAGGATGTGATCCAAGATGTTGCTTAGTGGAGATCAAGCAGGATTTCTAATATACCTTAAAAGTTGCAGGATTATGTGCTAGTTTGAAGGTGAATAAGCTTCGTGAATTATTGTACATATTTCTTGGACTCTTAGTAAGGGTCAAATATTTATTTTCTCTTTCCTTTTTGTGTTCTAAGTTTCCATGAACTGGGAAAGTCAGTTGTTGTGAGCCTGAATCCCTGCTGGTAAGCTTGCAAAGATGCTTAAGAATAAAGAGATAATTGAATCCTTCTTGCATAAACTGCCATTAGCGCAATATTCATGTGGTATTCTTTTGTTCAAGTTACCTTTTCCAATGGTGGTGCTCATTTATCTATATGTCTTTATTTCCCCTGAAAGCGATATATAATGCAAATGTGCAGTAAAGTCTTCGAATATTCCCTGGCAGCTCATCATGAGAATGAAACGAAGGATAGTAATGAGAGGTGTCTCCTTGTTCTTTTTATTAAATGGAGGCTTTCATTGCAGGCTGATATTGTTGATCATTTCAAAGTCTACAGTTAAACCAAAGGTTGAATAAGTCTTTGTCATCTCCCACCGCTAAGTCTGTCCCGACAAAAAAATGTATGTCCTCCTTGACTGACTATCCAAGCTCTGCATCCTGGTCCATTTTTGTTCTCATTTTTATTTTAAATCAGTCACATCTTGTGTAAAATTCATCCTCATACTCAGGGTTGCTGCTGTGAGGATGATCACTCGCCTAAACATGATGTACGACCAATTGCCTCTATTCATGAATATATCTTCTGGAGTCTGATCATTTTTGGGGAGGGGTTGTGTTTACTCATTTTAATAATAGTCAGTCTCCTCACGTTTTGAGGACAGAGACTAATCCTTGTGACTGTGGCAACTGCTCCATCGAACACATGCTCTGAAGATACTTTAGCTCCCTGCCATGCTAAATACGTTATTGCCAGCCAGCTGAGTTCTGACCACTGTTTCTTCTTTATCACACACAGAGAGAGGGGGGACCAAGAGGAGGTTTTAGGACCAGCGTGGGTACACTCCCCACTTGTAATCATGAACACACAAAGAACCCACGAGTCCGTAATCTCAGTCAAGTAGAGATGTGGACAGTGAGAGCCATGCAATCTAAAGTGATACGGGGAATATCCCTTTTAAAGGACAACTCTCCTCACACACCAAAGGTGTCATGCTTCATCATAGGGGTGCCTCCTCACGTCAAAACCTATTTTTGGTGTGGGCTATGACCCGCTCTCTACAAGGGGGGAGCTCAGGGATATTTTCAGTGTTAGCACATGGGTTATCCTGAAAACCCTATGTGAGCGTGGCGTGTGAAAAGATAAGGTGCAGTGCTGAGTGTGTGAGTGAGTTAAAACGGTAAACACCCAAAATATCGATTCCAAAATATCGACTGCCCAGAATATCGAAGTTAAAATATAGAGTGGACAGAATATCGACTCATCAAAATATAGATAGGTCAGAATATCGAAATTGGGGTACAAAATATCGATTACCAAAATATAGACCTTAAAAATATTGAATACCATAATATCGAATTTAAAAATGTAGATTACCATAATATCGAAAAAAAAAATGGTGTTATGTATGGTAGAATATGTGTTAAAATGATGTATTATTTTTTTTGTAATGTATGTTTAATTTATCTCAACAAATGAATGTTATGTAATTTAATTATTGCGTAATTTAATTCCGTAGCGGGTTGTGGGTTTATAGGGGAATAGGGTGGGAAGTAATTTAATTATGGTTAATTAAATGTTAATTATATTGATAAGTTTTGATAATTAATTAATTGATAATTAATTATTAATTGGTAATTAATTTGTATTAATTGGTAATTAATTTATATTAATTGATAATTATGTTAATTGTATTTGTTATTATTAAGAGCGGGTTGTGGGTTTGTAGGGGAATTGGGTGGGAAGTAAATTAATTGTAATAAAGTAAATAATTATTTTTTTATTTATGTGTATTGATAATTAATTTTTAATTAATTAATAATTGGTAATTAATTTGTATTAATGGGTAAATAATTTGTATGAATTGCGAAATCATTTTTATTATTTGCAAAGTTATTTTTATTAATTGATTAATTGATAATAATGTTAATTGTATTTTTTATTATTGGAAGTGGGTTGTGGGTTTATAGGGGAATTGGGTGGGAAGTAAATTAATTGTAATAAAGTAAATATTAATTTTTTTATTTATGTGTATTGATAATTGATCATTAATTTTGAATTGGTAATTAATTATTATTAATTGGTAATACATTTTTATCAATTGACAATTAATATTTTTAAATGGTAATTAATTGTTATTAATTGGTAATTATTTTTAGTTAACTTTTTATCGGTATTGATAATTAATGTAATCTTATTTTAAATTTAAATCATTACTTTCCCAACTTTTGCACTCTCAGGAGTGGGAATAGTATTTTTTACCCGCTGCTATCCAACTCTTTCCCTACTGGTGCACTCATTGGAGTGGGAATAGTAATTTTTACCCTCCTGCTATCCAACGCTTTCCCTACTGTTGCACTCACTGGAGTGGGAATAGTAATTTTTACCCCTGCGCTATCCAACGCTTTTCCTAGTGTTGCACTCTCTGGAGTGGGAATAGTAATTGTTACCCTCCCGCTATCCATCGCTTTCCCTAGTGTTGCACTCTCTTGAGTGGGAATAGTAATTGTTACCCTCCCGCTATCCAACGCTTTCCCTACTGTTGCACTCTCTGGAGTGGGAATAGTAATTTTTACCTCTACGCTATCCAACACTTTCCCTACTGTTGCACTCTCTGGAGTGGGAATAGTAATTTTTACCCCTAAGCTATCCAACCCTTTCCCTGCTGTTGCACTCTCTGCAGTGGGAATAGTAATTGTTACCCTCCCGCTATCCAACACTTTCCCTACTGTTGCACTCTCTGGAGTGGGAATAGTAATTGTTACCCTCCCACTATCCAACGCTTTCCCTACTGTTGCACTCACTGGAGTGGGAATAGTAATTTTTACCCCTGCGCTATCCAACGCTTTTCCTAGTGTTGCACTCTCTGGAGTGGGAATAGTAATTGTTACCCTCCCGCTATCCAACGCTTTCCCTACTCTTGCACTCTCTGGAGTGGGAATAGTAATTTTTACCCCTACGCTATCCAACGCTTTCCCTACTTTTGCACTCACTGGTGTGGGAATAGTAATTTTTAGCTCTACGCTATCCAACACTTTCCCTACTGTTGCACTCACTGGAGTGGGAATAGTAATTTTTACGCTCTCACTATGCAACAAAATCTCGACTTTTTTAAATTACTTATATTATGTTTACATTTTAAGCTTTTTTATATTATATTATGTATGTTTTATTTAATTGTTTTTAATATTTAATTAATTTTATATTATTTTTAATACATTTAAAAAATTCGATATTTTGGCTAATTATATTTTGACAGTCTATATTTCGGAATCGATATTTTAGTACTTACCTGTTTGTAGATAGGGAGTCGATATTCTGTCCCTCTATATTTTGGTGTCGATTTTTTGTGTAGTCAATATTTTGTCCCTCGATATTTAGTCACTGAACCAGTTAAAACTACTTACTGAGTTAGCAACAGCGTTTATTAAGCTCCCCAGTGGCAGGATTGAAAACAATATGCAGTATATAGAGCCTGTCAAAATTAGAGACGGCTAGATTACTGGGATTGACATGTTTCGGCCTTTGTGACCTATAAAAGTGTTGTGGCCTTCATCAGAATCTTATAAGACAGCTATTGCTAAAGTGATTAAGTGCAAAATCGTCAAACAAAATTGGACGCAACAACGGTGTGTTTATACTGAACCAGATACTTTCATGTTCAGGACATCCACCCTGCCGGCAGGACAGACTCCACGGGACTTCACACTGCATCTGAGCGGTTGGCGTCTGTACCCATTACTAATTAGTAATGGACAGAAGTGGTAACTCTCCCAAACCTAAATAGGCTCAATCGGTGGACTTGACTGAACTACGTGTTCTAGGCCCTGATTGGCTATGTGTTCCTAAGTCATGTAGCATCGGATTTCATCGTGTTTTTAGGACCATGCATACCCCCTCCGGCCATGCGTGATTTATTGGGGCAATCACCCCGGACCATTGTAATATCGCTGCTCCTATCTGTGATCAAAAGTTTCCTGCCAGAGTGTTTGCCTGCCAGCAATGCACCCTCCCACCTGTGACCCATCAATCAGTAATTGCGGACAGAGGTCGCAGGGCCCGCCTGACTACATACTTGTATGTCCAGGTGGATGTGGAGTTCAGGATGGGCAATTCTATTAATAAGGATGATAGTTCATTTTTGGGGGCGTGGCTTGAAAGCCAAAGATGGCGGTCGCGTGAGCCAGTAGCTCCGTGCCGGCCCACAATTATCCTGGCACCCCTGGGAAGGAACTGGCAACCGGAGGTGACCTGGAATGGGCCACTGAGCTCTTGGTCGTCTGGGGGCACTGGCACACCCGATGATGGTACGATAGCAGAACTGTCCTGCCTGCACCTAACATGGCAGCATGGCTCCAGATGGTGGGTCTGAGGAGTGAACTGTGGCTACCGCAGGGGCTGCTGCTGGCAGAAAGAAAGTACCAACTACTGCAGGCACTGTCTGAGAGTGCTGGAGGATCTGCAAGATGACTGGAGACTTGGATGTGGTGGGGCCTAGCCTAGCAGACACCAGCTGCGGAGTGACGAGGCCTGGCGATCACACAGCTTGCGCAACGGTGAGTCTCCACACCGAGCGCCGCCGACCCGCCTTGTGCCATTGGAGGTGAATTGTAAGGCAGTGTTCGCACTGGCGGGATTGTGGGGAGGCCCCGAGCGGGACCTGCTCTGCGGACCCCTGGGTTGGTGACTCGATCTCCGGCCAGCCTAGAGACCGGTGTGCCCTGAGGGAAGGCCCTGCTATAGCAGCACGGTGTAACATGCACACAGGAGTACTCTGACCGGAGGGCTGAAGGCAGAGCTCAGAGCAGAATATTGAGAGCATAGCGGATACGCTGGAGACTGCGGGTCATTGGACACCTCAGGGGAATATGAGGAATGTGGTGTTATTTCCCAGGATAGAGGCTTGGCGCAGGGTAGTAACCAAGGGGAACCAGGAGGACACCCCGCTGTAGTGGGACAGTGATGAGCATATAGTCTGGGATTCCGCTCATCGGAGACAGCGAGTGGGCTCTTGAAGACCTTGCGGGGAACCCGATGTCTGCATAGGCAGCTACGCGCTGCTAGAGACGACATCACAGGAGCTACTTGGGGTGAAGCGAGACGCTGTGATCCAGCCTGCGGAGTAGGGTCAGAACTGTGCGCACAACCCTGGTTGAAAACAGGAAAAGACTAGGCACAGCTCTGCACCCAGAAGAGCTATTTGGGCGCTGATGGAACGATGCAGAGATATATGCATGTAGTACCGCGAGGCTGCAGTGGACCTGGCAAAAACCACCTGCCTAGTGTAAACTCATTGATTGGGGGGCATGCATGAAGAGACAAATTGGCCAATAAACATTTAAGACTGAGTGCGAGTGTGCCGGGAACTGCAAGGGGGAGTTCACAGCGACGTGATCTGCACAGGAGTTGCATACCAGCCTTCCAAACACATGAACTGTGAAACACATGAACTGTGTGAGAACATTGACCAACAGAAACAGCGCGAGGGTTGATGCTCCTGATCTGTGGTGGGAGAGAACCCTTGGAGTATAGTCTGGTGGCTGCATCTGGCTGTAGCTGTAGCTGCACTGGGAGCAGTGGGCCTTGGGGCCTGGCTGGAATGCTCAGAGATGCTACCAGTAGGGCTCGAGTAGTGGTCGTTTGGAACCTGTTGCCACAGTAAAATACAGCAGAGGGATATCGACCTGTGACACCTCACAGTGCTACGGGGCAAATTAGAGCAGTGAGGACTGTCTGGCAGAAATGGCACGAGCGAATACGACTGGGCAAGTTCTGAAAACTGACAATACTCTCCCAGCAAAAGCGCAAAAAGACTTGGGTGACCCAGTGCAGCAGTAATTGGCGAGAACATTGGAGGCTATCGCTGATACCAAGGCCACCCTCCAACAAGACATTACTACAGTGTCTGTGGGCCTGGGCCTGCTGAGGGAGGAACACAAGAAACTGGCTGAAAGAGTAAAGGTCACAGAACATAGAATAACATTTATGGAGCCGGCTCAGCAATCATTAGTGACGCAAATGGGAGACCTTACAGATCGCATCCGCAAACTGGAACGGAGAGCAGAAGGGCATAATAGAAAGAACAACATAAGAGTCCTGGGCCTACCTGAAGGAAGCGAAGGCAATGATATGTTGTCCTTCCTAAAACAGTGGCTCCGTGAGGTGGTGGCCCCCGAAGGCCTATCGACCTTCTACACGCTAGAGAGGGTGCATCGTGTCCCTGCCAGACTACAGGCACCGGGACGGTCTTCAAGACCAGTGGTGGATAGGCTCCTCCATTTCCGAGATAGAGATGCCCTCCTGCATAAAGCCTGAACTGACAGCCTGTATACTGTTGACAACAGTAAAGTTTCCATCTTCCCCAACTATACACTGTACGTACAGAAAAGGAGAACCTCCTTCTTAGAAGTCAAGAAAGCACTGAGAGAGGAAGGGTTTCAATATTCTTTAATCTTAACTGCCAAATTACGCATCCTCCTAGATGGAATGAAAAACTTTTGTGATGACCCTTGGTCTGCTTGGGAATGGCTAAAAGCCTACAAGACCAGAAACCCTCAGTTGACACAGACTCAGGTGGTACCGTCCAAGAGGCGAGAACCCCGGAAGAGATCTAAGAGACGACCCAGAGGAGGGGCTCCAGGCCGCCCGACGTCCTCGCAAACCAAAAGGGAGAGAGCAGAGGCCCTATAGGCGGTAGCGGCCATTGTGGAAAATAAACGGCCCCTTCGGAGGCTGGGACTCGCTCCTCGAGAGAATCTGAGGGACTTGACTCGGACTCTTCACATAGTGGCAGTATAACACTACCAGTGGTGACCCCCAACACTGCTTACAAGATCATCTGATGTAAAATACAGTTTGGTGGCTACAAGTGAACCTTGGGGTGGGTGGGAGGGTCCCTGATGCCTACCGGAGACCAAACTTAGATCATGATAACTAGTGCTGGTGCGCCCTGGGCACATGACCTGTCTTAGCGAACACCTCTATCATTGTCAACCCTCACTGAGCCCTCTTTTTCTTTGGAGTTAGAGCTCAGTTAGTGTTTTGATGCTTTATATAGTGTTTTTGCAGCTGGCCATTGCCAGACTACTCCGGGGTCTGGGAGTTGTTCAGCAACAGGGTTGCTATGTTAACTGTTTCTCTTTAGCTGTTTGTAGAGTGGAGTGGTCCAACAAGATTACGGGGACAGAGGCAGGAGGGCGCCTATGGGGTGACTGGCAAGAAATACACTGTTACCATGGTGCACACACATAATGTCATATGGTTCCTGTCCTGGAATATCAGGGGGATGAGGACTATAACTAGGCGGTACAACATCTATTCATATTTAAAACGCAGGGATCTACATATAGCCTTTCTCCAAGAGACGCATCAGGCCAAAGATGAAGCGAAGAAACTCCATGAAAAGTGGAGAGGTCACGTTTTTGCTACAACCTCTTCAGCTTCTCAAGAGGGATGTTAATATGGGTAAAGCCTGCAATCGCCTTTGATGTCACACACTCTATGATAGACATGGAGGAGAGGAACATAATCCTGGTGTGTAGATTGGCAGGATGGGAGATAACATTGGGTAACATCAACGCACCCAACCAGGATCAGATCCCATTTCTGGCCTCCCTATCAGCCAAGATTGCTGTGCACATGAGTGAGCAGGTACTACTAGGGGGGGGGATTTTAATTGTATAGCGGACATTGTGGCTGACCGTTCCCACCCGCCACTTCCGGGGGCTCAGTCCCATTGCACGGCAGCTGGGTTTTGTGATTGGATTCACCATCGGAGCTTGGTTGGCATCCGGAGACGGCAGCATGAGCAGGACATGGAATACTCTTTCTTCTTGCCTATCCATCAGGTGACACAAGACTGGATACTTTTCTCTGCACGCTGAAACTTGTAGCTCTATTCTACATACAGAACATTTGGGGCGCACTTTGTCTGATCACAGTCCCTGGTTGTTGTCTTGTCAACCCTTGGGGAAGCGACCACCTATTCCTTCATGGAGGCTTAACCCGTTGGCATTAGAAGATGTCCCATATCGGTCATCTTTGTCAACACTTATTGAATCCTTCTTTCTCACAAACACACACACAGCATCCTCGACCCTTATGGAATGGGAGACCCTCAACATAGTGGTGCGGGGACACTGTATGGGATAGGCGATTGGGGCACTATGAGAAATACATAAAGAAATCCTAGAGTTAGAAGAGAAAATACAGCGTTTGGACAATCATGTCCAAGGTGCTTACCTCGCTTCCCTCCTGGAGTTACAGCAGTCAAGGGTGGCCTACCAGGAGGTACTGAGTAGACTCTAGTGTTACAACTATAAAGAATTCTTAGATAGGATGCAGAGAGGAGGGGAGGACCAGAAGGCCACTGGCATGGTTGACCCAACAAGAAATAGTGGGTCACTTGTTACCCAGCTTCGACAGGACACAGGTGTGCTTCTTTATAGTCCAGATGATATTAATAATGCCTTTCATGGTTATTATGAGAGGCTGTATGCTGCTACGGTAGCAGCCGACCCAACCAGTATAAGGGATTTTTTAGACCCCCCCCTGCTACTCAGGGCTGTGAGTCATCAGATTCAAGAAGAGTTGGGAGGACCAGTGACAGTACATGAAACCCATGCCATTGGAGACCTTCCAATGGGCAGAACGTGAGGACCCGATGGGCTCCCTGTGGAATTTTATAAATGGTTCTCTACAAGTCTGGTGCCACAGCTAGAGACTCTCTATGCAGATTCGTCCAACAGGGCATCTTATGCGATACAACAAGGGATACACTTGTGATTCCACTCCCCAAAACCAAAGAGACAGCTGCCAGAGTGACAGATTTTAGACCCCTTTCAATGCTACACCTCGATTTAAAATTCTTAGTAAAGTGTTATCAAATAGGTTGCTTCTCCATATGAGAACCCTTATCCACCCGGACCAAAATGAGTTTATTCCTTCACGCTGTACTTCTTACAACCTTCACAGACTTTATTCTGTATTGTACCAGGCAGATCCTTCCTGTAATCAACAGACTGCAGTGTTGTCAATCAACCTGGAAAAGGCATTTGACATGATCAGTTGGGAATACCTCTTCGAGGTCATGTTGCAAATGGACCTTGAGGAGGAATGGGTGAAATGGGTGCGGCTCCTCTATGCGTCTCCCACTGCATGGGTCAAAACGGGCAAAACGATCTCTGCTCAATAAACAATTTTACGTGGCACACGGCAGGGGGGACCACTTTTGCCCCTGCTGTTTGCCTTAGCAATAGAACCGCTTGCAGAACAGGCTCGGTTGGGGGGCGGTGGGCTGGATATCAGGGTGGGCACTCGGGTGCATACTATTTCACTTTATGCAGATGACCTACTGATCTATCTGGGAGATGCAGTGAACGGCACAGTGTCGGCATTGCAGATATTGGAAAGCTTTGAACGAATATCAGGTAATTGGGTCAAAAAGGCCAAGACATAGTTATTCCCAGTAGCGGGACCCCTTCCGAGAGTAGAAACATTACAGTTGGACATACAGTGAGCCCCCCCCACTCCTTTAAATACTTGGGCATCCAGGTATTCCACTCCCTAGAAGATCTGAAGGAGGGTAATTTAGGCAGAGCACTACGGTCCCTCAAATCTTGTGTTCAGTTCTGGCGTACTTTGCAACTCCCTATGATGGCCAGGGTCTCTTTATCCAAAATGGTAATGTTATTTTGTCAATCTTCCAGTTCTGATGACACCAGGTTGGTTTGACCCGCTGAACTCGCTGTTGAGAGGGCTGGTGTGGGCCGGTGGACGTCCGTGAGTGTCCCTGAAGATGCTACATCGCCCCATAGCATAGGGTGGGTTGGGGGTGCCGAACATAGAGTTCTACATGTTAGCCGCCCAGCTGCAGTGGTTGGCGTATTGGTTGGAAGGGATTAACGAGGAAAGCACATGTTTGATGGAGCTTGATAGACATCCTTGCAGTTTGTTGACTAAACTGTTGGTTCCAACTACCCCCACCCCTTACCACTCAGTGTTACAATGCACAGCGGTGCTGGCCTGGAAGAGATCCCTGGACAAAGTTCAAAAAGCTCCCAGATATACCTCTATGCTCCCCCTCGTGGGCTTACCACACGGTACCCTCTATGTCATTATTTTTTACGGAGGACCAACCGAGTCTTGGACACAGGCAGGGGTGGAAATTGTGGGCGATTGGTATTTTGAAAAAAGTATCCTCCCATTTGAGGAACTGGTGGATAGTACTGGGCTTCCTCAGGGCCAGTTTGTACAGTATGAAGGGGGACATGAAGAACCGGAGACACACCCAATCCTGCATGCACTGATAACCCTGGATATGGCTGGGCATCAGGTGAAGTGGTTTTACGGTATCCCTTGACCCACTGGGTGGACTCCGAGGGAGATGGGATAGGATATTGGGTGGGGCTTCTCACAGATGCTGAATGGGGTCACAATCTGCGATCTCCCCCGTAACACACGTCTTAAATATATACAATTCAATATCATATATATGACCTGCATGACACCTCATCGCCTCAGTGTCATTTATGGTGGGGAAGTTCGAAAATGTCCAAGATGTGACCACCTTGACGCTGATTTTATGCACATGCTCTGGGATTTCCAAATGATACCCCCCTATTAGGAAGCGATTGTTCTCAAACTTAAAGATGTTCTGGGGAGAGAGCTGGCATTCACGGCATGGGTGTGCCTGGTGGGACTCTTTCCTCACCCACAGAAACGTAAGGTAGGGAACAGGCTGATTGACTTAGCCTTGGGTCTTGCTAAGCGTAGAATAGCATTAGAATGGAAGTCCACACAGGGGTCCAGGGTGGAGCATTGGAACCGAGATGTGCTCAATTGGGCGGGTGTAAAATGTAGGGCATTGTGCTGGGAAGGGGCTAAAGGAGTACGGACATGCCCTATAGCTGATTTATGCACGGAAATGATGATGGCTTGGGAGCAACCAGTGCATACCAGTGAGGAAGAAGCGGGGGGGGGAGAGGGAAATAACCTGAATGAGGACAACGAGTTGTGATGGCTTATTTCTAGCTATATTAAATCAGAGACTTGTATGCTGGCTTTCCCGAGCTACAAGATGCGATGGCATGTGCTTCGGATTGCGCAAGATGACTCTCTTAGGAGGATGTTCCTCCCTCTCAAACTGATAATCCTAGAAGGACCCGTTACCTCCTAAGCCTAGATTCCCTAGATAAGAATATCTGATCCCTGTTCTATATTGCACAAGTTTAAGTTTGTTTCAAAAAGAGTTCTTTTCTTCTTTTTTTCTTTTACTTAAAAAAGCTCATTCAGGGGGCGTGGCCAGCCATCAGGGCCGCAAAGATGTGACTTCGTTAGGCTCTGTGCCAGAGCCCTGTGGGAGGGTGAATAGCTGTGTCCAGTCCCGGGCAGATGGCTCAGAGAGAGCAGGGACTGGACTTTTAACCGACAGAGATCTACCCTGGACAGCCGATGCGACTGTCGATGAGAGACCCCCGGGCGGCCTCGACGGCACCGGAAGGTGAGAGGAGCCCTCCTTTGAGGCGCATATATCTGCTGGGGCTGCAGGCATTGAAATCATTGGGTGGAGGACAGGCAGAGAAGAGGGTGGTCAACCTGGACCGGTCCCGTTGGGCCGTGCAGCGCAGCAGTGAAGGGGTGATCCCCCGAAAGAGATGCCTGGCCTTTTGCCTGACCCTAAGATGGTGCCGGCTGTCCTCCAGGCTAGAGCATGTGATGCCCAGTGAGAAGAGTGAGCAAGAGCACACGCTCCACATGAGAGGGGGGATGCCATACTTCAGCAGGCACCACGGAAACACGTGGCCCACCTGGAGGTGGAGAGAGGCGCTCTGAGCCTGGTGCCATCACGGATTGCTCTCGGTGGAATCGCTTTTCCCCTCTGATCCGGTGGCTTTAGATTGGAGGGCTGTGAGGTTTGTCGCAGAGTTGCCCCTATGCCACCCGTAAAAGCTCAGCCCAACAAGGTCTCTGGCAACTTCGGGACATCCAACGCAGGAGAGGTGCAGGAGGAGGAGGGCGCCCAGGGACGGGGAAGAATGGCGCTCACCCGGGACGACCTTCTTACAACCCTGAGGGACTTCAAAAGAGAGCCAAGAGAAGACATAAAGGTGGAAATAGGGACTTCCTTTGAGTCCTTCAAATTGGAAATGGGCACCAAAATTATTGCACTTCAGGCGGAGGTGGACTCGGTTGGGGCACACGCCCTCAACCTAGAAGTGAAATGCCAAGATTTGGAGGGCCGAATACAGCCGCAAGAGGAGGGGGCAGAATCCCTTACTGCCCATTTGAACGCAGCACTTCTCATGTGTTAGGCCCTGGAGAGCCGCTCCCGAAGAGAGAACATAAGGGTGCAGGGCCTGGAAGAAGGGAAAGAGGAACAGACAGAGAGCCTATTCACCAGCATTTTAGGCAAGGGGGCACGGAAAGTGCTTCTGGAACGCGTCCACAGGGTGGGCCCGCCATAAAGGGGAGAAATCAACTCCAGAGAGACCTCCTAGCCAGATTCACCTCCTTTAAGGTCAAGGAAATGGTGCTCCGGAAGGCCCATGACCGTGACTTGGTGGAATATCAAGGTGCGACCTGTGGACTATTTCAGGATGTTGCCCAGGCCACATGATGAGATGCCAACATTTCTGACTGATCACATCTGTCCTGAGTGAGCGCCACATTAGATATAGGTGAACCTACCCCTTCAGCCTGGTGTTCTCCTTCCATGACAAGCACCAGCACTTCATGGAGGTCGAGGGAGCAGTGGCCTTGCTCGGCCTGGGGAAACCTTCGCCACAAAAAGAAACAACACCGAAAGAAGCCTCCACCGATAGGCCCGCAGGCCTAGGGAACTAAGGGGGCCTAGCAGACACCAAGGATAGCTAACAGGAACTCATCATAATGAGATCCCGCTCTTTGCTCAACCAACAGAAGCGTCTGCCTGCCCGTGCAAGCGGAGGACAATGTAGAACCCTCCCTGAGATGTTAGGGTCCCCCCTAGAAAGGGGACAGGACTGATGAAAGGTTTTCCTCCACATTTGTTTTTCTGCCTTCTATTGCCGCAAACCGGATCACACCAGCCAGAAAGCGCCGCTTCAATGACTGGATCAGAACAATGACTATACTAGGGACAAGGTCTTCCAGAGATCTCTCATGGGGCTCTGGGTGCGGGAATGGTCCTGTCCCAGTAGCTTTCCGAGGATACAATCCCAAGGGACTTTGCAGAATCCTGAATAGTTCATGTTTTTCGCTCAAATAGTTGCGTTGTCACTTGTTTTACCCAGGGATCACAGCCTAAACGAGATGGGGAGGTGCAGTGGGGGGGGACAGAGGGTTCTATGCTACTGCCTAAGTCGGGACAAAAGGACAGATGGGGGTTAAATTAATATTGTGGAATGCTAGGGGCCTTAACTCCCCTAACAAAAGGCAACACTTCTAGAAGTTTCTGGGGGACAGGGCCCGCAGGTTGTGGCTGTGCAGGAGATTCATCTTAAAAAGGGAGAGGAAGTGAGGCTGAAGCATAGACACTATCCCCTGAAATTTCGGGCAGCTAATACCAAAAACAAAATGGAGTTGCCCTACTGTCCATTCCTTGGCGCACTTTCACCTGGAATCCTCGAAAAGCGGCAAGGAGGGGAGATTTATTATGGTTAGGGGCTTGCTACTGGTCAGGCCCTGCACCATAGCCGCAGTGTATGCGCCTAATGTAGCACAGACACAATTTCTCTCAGCTTTTCTCCTATCCCTGGCGGGTTTTGCTTCAGGGGAAATTGTTCTCATGGGTGATTTTAATCTCATATGGAACTCACAGATGGACACTACGCATCCACAGAGAGCCGGGGGGCGTTCAGCAAGGCTCTGAAGCTATCCATGCAACAGCTGGGGCTTATAGACGTCTGGAGGACCCTTAATCTCAACACACATGACTATTCCTTCTTTTCACACGCCCACAGGTCATACTCGAGTATGTACCACATTTTTATTAGTCAATCACTCGCACATGCGACCTCCCTCTTCCTCTCCATAAGTATCTCGGACCATGCCCCCATGACCTGTGTACTAAATTGGCCAGCCTCACGTTCTAAATTGACCAGATGGTATTTCCAAGAGTGCTGTGCAGGGATAGATTACACAGAAATGACATCCGCAAAGCTATTAGGGATTTCCCCCCAGCGCTACATGAAGGGCCCTTTGATCGTTGGAGGGAGGGGGGCTGCCTCATGATTTCCACCCTTTTCACTGGAGGGAAGATTCGCTCCTTTACAGACTGCTTAAACCATTTTCAGCTCCCACAAACTGAAGGCTTTCATTCTGCACAGTTAGTACACTTGGTCCAGCAGCCACTAATGCGACAGACAGCCACTAGAGAACTGCTCCCATTGGAACAATTTGTCCAATCTGGCAACATAGGGAGGGGGTGCATCTCCTTTCTCTATACACTCATGCTCACATTGGGCTCCCAGCAATCACTGCATCATAGAGCATTTTGGGAAGGTATTCTGCCAACCGCGCCATTAGATAAGCAATGGGACTACCTGTACAAAGACATAGCGAAATAAAACCGATCCATGTTCCTGAGAGAGGCCCACTAAAAAACATTACACCACTGGTATCTCTACCCACAGAAACTACATTCAATGTTTCCCACCACGACCAATCGCTGCTGGCGAGGTTGCGGCCTTCTGGGGGACTTTAAACACATATGGTGGGAATCCCCAGCTATACAGCCCTTTTGGAAGGAGATATTCTCCCAGATTAAGCTAATACTGGGGTACCCAGTTGGCGATTCCATGGAGCACATTCTCTTAGGGGTTCGCAATCCAATTCTCAAATATCAGACCCAAGGGGACTGATCCATCATGTGGTTATGTCTAGGGGCGGCTAAAATGGCTTTGGCGGCAACCTGGAAGAAGCTGGAAGCTCCCTCACCCACACAATGGCATCGCCGCTTATGGCACGCATTGGCCCTGGAACGATTGTCCGACATCGTTAATGACTCTCGCAAGGGCTTTGACTATGTTTGGACCCCGCTAGTAAGCTACTTATCGGAGGGACTTCCTTTATTTTGCATGCCGTGCCGTCCCAGGATGCGGGCACTACATCACTTCCTGATTTAATAAGGGATTCCCGTCCACCGAGGTTGGGGCCCCTGGTATCTCCCCCCACATGTGAATCCTCCTGCGCTGGTCACGGGAGACTTACTTCTAGACTCCTATTCACATATCAGACTATAGGCTTATGTGTTTTCCTGGGTTTGGTTGGGTTTTTTCTCTTTTTATCGCCTTCTTCTCACTTATCCATTGGTGTTTTATTTCCCTTTAAATTAAGTCATTCAAATATTTTAGCACTCAGCTTTTGGACCCTGTGCTCCAATCGGACGGAGGCCTATATGTTCACCTTTGGACTCAGCGCAGGGTTCGCCTCTCAGAGTTATTCGCGGGGGCAATCCGAAACTTGTTACGAAACTGTGCCTATCCTATAGCTATTCACTGCATGGATTATGCTCCTGTGAAAAAGGATTGAACGCACTATGGTTTATACAAAATGTTTTTAACCTGTGAATAAAATTCAATAAACAGATTTCGGCCAAAAAAAAAAGCTCATTCATTTATATTGGACTATCATGTTGCATCCTGATATGGGCATACCGGCCGCTCATGGGAAGGAACAAAACGAAATGTACATCCTGTAACGGTATATACCAATGTTCAGTAAGATTCTGATGGTACCAATAATTTGATTGCTAAATTACTTCCCAGCAATAAACATGCTGATTATTGACCATAGGCCTTAGGAGACAATGTATCCTGATGTGTCATGATGATCTGGAAATTGATGCTGTATGTAAACCTATACACTTTCTGTATTTTGAATTGTTGTATCAGAAATGCCAATAAAAATAAGTTTAAAAAAAGGATGATAGTTCATTTTTATCGACAAATGCATCGATAACCATATTATCAGATTTAAGTTCTGGTATATGAAACCAACCCATTTCAGTTGTTGGAAGTGAAGCTGTTGTTGCTGTTGATTTAGTAATGCCCGGCGATGGTGTTGCTTCTACAGTTGAGACTAGCTTCTAGAAGTCCAACATCACCATCCTCTTCAAAGGTTGAATGCTGAACTTCGGTTCAACCATGGCAGCAAATTTGCATTTGTTCATCTTCTGGATCACCCATCTTCTGGATCACCCTCTTGGCGGATGATTCAGTCCTTGGAAATTGAGACATTCAAAGCTGAGAAAGGAATGAAAGTGGCTGGCACTTTTTGGTACTGTAGAGTCAGTATGGTAGCACAGATGTACTGTTAGAGAACACAATCTCTTTTTTCAGCCCTTGGTTGGTGTTCAAGCCAAAGATTTACATGTTGACTGAACCAGCTGCTTCTTTATTTACATTCGTAGATGCTTGCTCCACCATTTGCAAATGTTCCTGCAGCAGGTGCAATAACGAGATCACCCGACTCATTATGCTGTCCACCTTGCTGACTTCCCATGTCATAATATTCAAAGGCAGCTGAATTTTGATTCACTGACCCTCATTGTCCATCTTCAGCATCATAGTTTTGGCAGTCGCATCCCGTCTCGTTTGAAGTATGCAATCATGGATCGACCTGTGTTGCTAACCCATGCTCTGCAGCATTTAGTAGATGGAGTTCCAACACATTGTCACCTCCTGTATGACGTTTTATGAGGACTCACAGATTGATCCTCCAATGCTTCAAAGCTTTGAATAACTGACTAAAATTTGCAATATTTGACAAGCACGTTGTATACTGCTTCTTCTTCAGTGAGCATTGATGTACATGTTCTCTGTTACTTGAAAATTGGTCCACATTTCTGTCGTGAGGTGGATGGACTGAACAGCACTCGCATAGCTTCCAACTAATTGCAGCACTTCATGGTGAAGCACAGGCACTGCAACAGTGGATAAATATGTCTGACTGGGAACCTCCATTTTGAACAGACCATCCACAAAAATACCTTTCCTACCATTAAAAAAAGGAGTAGGCCAATACCTAACAATTTGGCCATTTGTATAAATGGACGTTATCAGGGGTTTGGTTGTATGGCAAACCTTTAGTGAACATAGCCTTGAAAGTAGACTGCTTTCCTTGTGGTACCTCAGCTGTTGACGGTCAAGAGGTAGGCTGCTTGACTGCTTTGGGCTGACTGTATGCCTCTGTCCCATGTGCCATTCTGAAGGTGATGACTGCAAAATGTGAGCAACAGTCACAGGGCTGCTATCTATGAAGCTGACATCCTCTTCTTCTTCCTTACTATCACCTCCTTCTTTTTTTTCTCTCTCACCAGCAGCTATCTTTCTGAGAAGCTCAACTCACATGATTCTGTGTTAATTTTCCTGAAGGGTCATTTGGCCCTCAGTAAGGTAACATGGACCTTGCTTACCACGACAAACCCTTTTGCTGCAAATCGAACATTCTCCATTTCTCATGAGGCCTTGGCATGAAGAAGTCTCAAACTAGCAAGAAAACGTTCCTTTTGTGCTAAATCCTGAAGAAATTGAGATGGAGCTTGGCTGGTTTGTTTGCGCTTCACTACAACGGTCTATAATTGTGGGAGAGGTGGTGGTTGGTGCAGGTTTTCAGGATCTTCTTGAAACAATGATAGCAGGCAGTGTTGGTGGAACTATGTAAGTTGCATAGAGGGAACCTGTACTTCTTCTGTCCCACTTTTAACTCACAATTACTGGTCATCATCATCTTCCTCATTTTGAAGGCTTTTGGTAACCTTCCTTCTCTCTTGTCTCTTGTAGTGGGCCTCAGCGATGTTCCAATCTGTGTCAAATTCCTTCGAAATAGGATTTGGAGGAAATATTCTTCCTTTTTCTTTCTGGAAACGAAAGAGCAATCACTCACTACAACATCCTGCTCTGCAGCAAGCTCAATGTCCCACTCTGCTCCCACTTGCAGAAGATTAAGTGCAGACCCTGGTTCCTTTGAGTTGAGTTTCCTGTGAAGATTCACGTTGCTGGCGGGACATATTGATTTCAGACTCACTGCTCTCCATGACTGCAATCACTGCAGCATTAAGGGGACACGGGCTTTGTTTTTTGTGGTGATGATGTTGATCCAGGGGCGAGCCTCCTCCTAGCCACTTTCTGCCCAGAAGAGGGTGAAGCAGGTATGTTGCATTTCTGGAAAAAAGATGAGGGCTTGATACGAGTGGTGGCATATACAACAGACTTCTCACTGGCTACTTTCTTGGCAGGGACATTCTTCTTTGGGCTATCTTCTTTACATCTTTTATGGGTTAGCACTCAGCAGAAGCACTTAGCAGAGCAATTTGGTATCACTGACTGCTAATTTGCAAACTCCACATCAGTATCCTACATGACATGTTGTGTACCTATAGTCAATAGACAATATGCTGGACGTCAGTGAGACTTTGACGATCTAGTCAATAGAATAAGTCATCATCATCAAAAATACTGAATAAGCTTACACAGGAAAAGCTAAGCTGGTGTCCCTGCAGGACCCTCCTGAACCCTATGGGAGGTATGCAAAATCCAAATAATGCAATAATAGCTGCTGTCCCTCCAGGGCCCATGGGCCATAAGAGAGCCAGGTAAAAATACAATAAAGTAATTACATTGCTGTTGCTCCGACAGCACACATGGGGCCCCTGTGGGAATCAAGGAATGACAGGCAAAAATCAAATAAATTAATTAAATAAAAGCTGGTGTCACTTCAGGGCCCATGTAAACCCTATGGGAGGCAGGCAAAAGTAAAAACAATAATTCAATAATAGCTGGTTTCACTCGAGTACCAATGGGACCCGATGGGAAGTGGTGGGATGGGCAAAAACTAAATAAATAAATTAAATAGTAGCTAGTGTCGGCCCAGGGCCTGTGAGATCCCTGTTGGAGGCAGGGGAAAAGGCAAAAATCTAATAAATTTATCGGAAACAACAACTGGGTACTACAAATTACAGCTATCAGACATAAGAACAAACAAATATAACAGGAAACATCTATATTAGGAAAAAACAAAAAATGAACAAAATAAATATATGAGCATGTTAATATCAGCGCTTATAGAAAATTAAATAAAAACATAAATATTCAGAAGCACAGATTATCTCAACAAAATGGTGGTTGCTCAGCACACTGCATGGGCCGGCAAGGAAGGAGGTATGGAGAAGAAAGACAACACGGATATTGCTGCATGTCTAGCAAGGAAGAAGGTCTAGAGAACAAAGACAAAATGGAGTTTGCTAACAAAGCTAGCAAAGAATGAGGCATGAACTGGTGAGAAAGTACAAAATGTCCGGCTATCATGCTCACACACACATAGATGCAGCACAACATAGTGGTCACCCACATGGCTAGGAAAAGAAGGAGACGTAGAGAACAAAAAAATATGGCTACATTATCATCCTATCTGGGCCTACCCATGGGACTGCCCTGGGCCTTTACCTACCACCAGTAAATCAACAAAGTTAAATATGAAAATACTATTTAAAAATGCCCAACCACAAACAGAACATGACAACATCAAGTACCCCACCAAAATACCTTTAACTATTGCAGAAAAAGCACTATACTCAACCATCTGACATAGGCATAAACCAATAAAAATGTTGAGTTAGCACATGGGCATAAAGGTAAGTGAGAACAAAGGAAAATGTCTAGATCCATAAGCCTATACTCTCAATCTTAACCATAAACAGCTGCATGCAGAAAAAAGTAACCTACATTTTGCACGAACACCAGGCCATCCACTAGGCAGACTAGCCTCAAACAGTAAAACGACCACACTGTAAAATAATTGCAAGTCTGTACAAATTTCAGAAAAGCACACGGAAATGAAGAAAATGTATATATATTTTGCAGAGTTTTATATAGCGCTGACTTAACCCAAAGGTATCAGGTATCAGAGCGCTTTACATGAGCACCAGTTGCTTTACATGAGGACACATTCATTTTTGTTAGGCACCTCCCCAATCCCAAAAATGTGCAAATAATCCATTTAAATCCATTATCCTAAATAGGCCCCTACTTCAAACTTTTGGCCATCCAGTAGCAAACAAAAAAACAGATCAGAAACAAATGTTGTGATGCTTGCCCTCCCTCAAACAAAAAACTATTTCCAAAGTACTGCATTGAATTTACTTGATTTTTCCCAAGAGATAAAAATTCCAAAGGTGAAGATGCATAAGAAATTATAGACAGAGAGTGATCTTTTCCCTCAAAATTCAAATCCAAGTGACAAATGGTTCAATGAGTAGTGGGAGGACTCTTCTGGACAGGAAGAGGAAGCTGCTACTGCATATACAGCAGTCTCCCAGTCTTTATGTCACTTTTCTTCTGTTGAAAAAATGATAAAAAAAGAAAGAAAAAGAAAAATGTGTTGTATACTACAAACATTACCCTAAGGGACCTTTCTTTCAAAAACTCAACTAAAACGTGTATGCTTGAGTTGATATTTGGTCTCTTGAATTAGAACAGCAGGTAAATAAATCACCTAAAATTTATGTTGACCACAAATGTTAAAGGACTGTTGCTTGCAGAAAGTGCAGCTCAAGTTCATGTAGAAACTGCAAATTACATGTTTTCCTTGCTGCTCAGATTTCTTGTTACTCACTGTTGCAAAATAGCTTACTCTCAGGCAGTAAGTGTAACTTTTGGTATGCCAGCGTAAACTTCACCTGGGTCTAATTCCAGCCTAACATCCCACTGCCAAGTCCACTACCTGTGGGGTGTTGGACCTAATCAACCATTTTGGCCAACTTTCAAGTCCTGCAATTGGCAGTAATGCCACCCTTCTCAAATGTAGAGTCCAACTGGGGTAGAGGTAACCATAGCTTACACAGAGAGGCATGCCAGCAAGTGAATGCTACCACCATGGCCAACTTGGTGATGTGGCTTATCTTGTTTCATAGGCGAGGCTTCTGTTTCCAAATTAGGGCAAGCTCTGCCCAAAGGCAAGAAACCAAGACGGGCTACTTACAGCTGTCTGTTTACGGAACAAGGCCCCATGCCATCCACTGACAAATGGAATGTCTAGTCTGGTGTCTTGCGTAGGCCTTACTTCTAGCCATTGGGCTGGCAAGGAGTCAACCACTTGCTACTGAGGTCTATTTGCCCTCTTAGGTTTGTAAGAGTAGGAGTGTACAATCTCATATTGCAGACATCCTCCCACAACTCTCATTTGCATCATCTTACAGTCAGTACCATGAGATAGAGCATGTGCCTGACAGCCCAGGACTTCTAGGGTAGACATGCAGTCCACCACAAGGGTGACACACTCTGTATTTGTCTTACATGTGTCTTTCTGGACCAGTACCTATGCCTCCTGTAGCAGTGACAGTTCAGGCAGCCCCTCTATGCCAGAAGTAACCTTACCAGTAACAGTCTAAGGGTCCTCCACTGTCAGGACACATAACATCTGGCACTCTGATACTCCCACCATAGATGGCATCCACCTCCAACCACTTACTTTTTTACCTGGGACACTGCTTTGCCACAGTACCCTCATATAGAGGGTTGGTTGGTTGGTGAGGTGCCCTGGCAGGCGCCCCACCTGGCTCATTACTCGCCTGTTGGAGCTCACTACCAATGATGTAGTCTATGGGCATGTTGGGACAATTACCTTTCTATGGGTAATTATCCCCTCCCATTCTAATGATACCATGGGCACAAGGCAGACAGATATCCACCCATGGACATTCCTTGCCCCAAAAAGCCTATCCTGGTAGACAATATTCTAGGGAAACCAGCTTTTTCACCACCATGGTCTGACTGACACAAGTATACCACAGATCAATGACAGTGACCCCATTCAAATGATTCCTAACACCCTCAGGCATCAGCAGCTTACCTACTGGATCCACTTCCCTCTAAGGTATACTAGGCCTCCCTTAGGTAATACTCCTCCAAAGCTACAGAGGCCAGCCCTGTGGAGTGCCCAATAGTGATAGCCTTCCTGTTGGAGCATGAGGAATCACCTCTTCTGTACCATGGCTGCAGGCAGTCAAAGCACCCATCATTCTACCCCAAGTTCTCAGAAGTGTTTTGGGACTCTTTCTCTTGTCAGAAGTAAGGGGCCCTACTGAGTTCCCTTTTTGAGACTTGTTTCTCCACTTCTTTCCCTGGTACCCCACTTGCGGGGGCACCCTCCTGGGATATTCTGGACACCCTAATGTATACCCACACATCAGCTGCCATTCCAAGCTTTCTGAGGTCAGTCAACTTGAAATCCTTCCAATGCTGGTACATAACTGAAGAACAATTAATCAAGATGCACTCCTGCACAAGCAAAATGTATAGCACATCATAAGAGTCACTGTATTGCCCTTCATATTTCTGTCCAGTGCTTTCAATCAGATATCTACTAGGCCTTAGAGAAATAGAAATTATGTCAACATAATTTGCATATTTTCAGGAATTTTACAGTATGATTGTTATGCAAACTTCCTTAACTGACACTGTGAAAAATTGGGTTTCTTGTTAATGAGGGTGTAAGCCCTTCTCAAGCAACAGGCACAATCCTTGTGAGGATAAACCACAAAAGTCACTAAATTAATCCATACTTAACACTCTATTACCTATGCACAAATGTAGTTAAGCTTAACTTAGAGGCAACGTGTAAAATATTTATAAAGCACACAAACAATGATAAAGTGAAAAGAAAACAAGAAAAATCCCACACCAATTTAGAAAAATAGAGTAAAATGTTATACATTATTTAACACCAAAACAAAAAAAATGCAATTAGTAGAACCGGATATATGTAATTTCCAAAATTTCAGTTAAGTATAGCACCTGAAAGCACACAGCACCGCTCATGGTTATCTGGTTTGAACAAGACCGGGTGAAAGACACAAGTGCAGGCTGACTGCGATGGAGCGTGGGACGGATACAGGGACCTGGTTCGTTCCACTGAAAAAGTCCCTTTCTAAAGTCCAGCGTGAAGAGCTAAGTCCATGGCAGAGGAGGCTGCAAGGAGCAGGGAGAGCACTGCAGATGGTAACACTGTAGCGTGAACAGGGGAACAGGTGTCACGGACAGTTGTTGCTATAGAGCAAAGATCCTGTCGGGCATCACAGACTATTGTTGCTGGAGATTTTTGTTGTTGGTTACCACGGGCTGTCGATGCTGTAGCGCAAAGTGCAGCTCTCACGGTGTCAGATGTTGCTGGTGGTCGCTGTAGGGTGCAGAGTCGGGTTCACCGGAGGTTCGCCTTGGCAGTTGGAGCAGATGGCAAGATTTTGGTTGAACAGGCTTGTTCATAGTCGTGATGAGCCCAAATCTTCAGAATTTCTCCTTTTCTTCAAGGATGAGCTCAGCTCATGCCACACCAAGGGTCCAGGACCTGGAAGGCACCTCTTGTGGATCAGGAACTCACTCTAGCAGAGGCCAGCAGGGCTCATGCAGGTCCCATTGCAGGTCCAGGCCGCAGGTCAGCTGGAAAGATGCAGAGAGGCCTCTGAAGCTTATTATGTCCCTGTAGCTCTAACAGGAGGTCAGTCAGCTAACTCTTGGAGTTACTTTTTGTATACTTTAGTGTGTCACCCTAAGGGGGACGGCTATGCCCAGACGTGGAGCCTGTGTCACTGGAACCAAGCTGTACCTGGCCGATGAGCCCATAACTAGGGCAAAACTGATCCAGGATTGTTTATGTTTGGGTTGTTGGAGGACCTGGCTTGACAGTTTGGGCTGGACTGTTCCAAGTGGAGCAGGGTCAAACTTGATTTGCATATAGCTGGGTCCAAACGGAGGTGACATGACATGCAAAATAACCATGAATTGTGATGCAGTCCTGAGTAATTACCAGTGGCTGAGATTAATTCAGGGATTCCACCCATCACTTTTTTGTAGACTCTTGGAGTCACTTCAGCATGGAATGAAGGGAGCAGGTCCAGTCTCCTTCTAAGGAAGCAGTACAGGTCTCAAGCAGCAAAGCAGCAGGGCATCCTTCTTCTGTGGCATCCGCACGTGCAAAATTGGACTAAAGAGTGGATCTGAGGGTCCACTCTTAATTTCTTAAAGTGGGAGAGCTTCTGGAGTTTCCCTCTACAGAGGTGTCTGGAATATCTTGACTCCCTGCCCTGGTCCCAGTCTGGGCTCACAATAGAATAGTATGAAATCCGAGTGGGCTGAGGCAGTAACTTTGAGGCGCAAATGTGGTAGATGACAGCTCCCCCCACTATCCTCCTACAGATGGCTCAGACCCTCTATTGTGATGTTGTCTGGGAGTAATACACAAATCCCAACTGCCAACTTCACCTAGTCATGATGTGACACAGGAACAGGCTGCAGGCATCAAATGGTTAGGACAAGACAAATCCAACTTTCTACAAGTTATAAAAGTTCAAAACACCACAACAATGCCCAAACTGACTTTCCTTTTGCACACACTCACTTTCCTTCATGACCACTATATTCAATAGCAGTGACTACCATTTTTATCATTAATTATAACACTTTTTGTAAATATGTTAGTTCTGAATTTTGATAGTCCAATCACGAGATATTAATTATTTTCACACAAATGGAATATTTATACAGCATTGTTAGTTTGCTTTACTCATTGAAGAAGGAGTGTAGAAATATTAGTTATGTGTGAAAATAATTAATATCTCCTGTTTGGGCAATCAAAATCCAGAACTGACATATTTGTAAATTAGTGTTTGTGTCCAATGTCTTGGTTTAATGTGTATGTTGGGTGAGTGTAATGTATTGTAAATATAAGTAATTCTCATATTGTGCTCTTTTGCATGGTCATAATTTCAAAAAGTGTTATAATTATCGATATAAAAATAAATGGCAACCACTGCTATTGAATGAAGGAAGGGGTAGACCTGGGAAAAGGTTTACTTTGCCAAGTCGAAATTGCAGCACACATGATGCAATGGCAGGCCTGAGACAGGTTTAAAGGGATACGTAAGTGGGTAGCACAATTAGAGCAGCAGGCCCGATACTAGCATTTAATTTACGGGCCCTGGGTACCAGTAGTACCACCTTATTTTGGACTAACAAGTAAATTAAATGTGGCAATTGGATGTGAGCCAAGTTCACCATGTTTAAAGAAGAGAGCACAATCACTTAAGCACTGTCTATCTGGTAAAGGGCACAGAGTCCTAAAAGCCAACAACAATAAATTCAGCAAAAATAGGATGAGTGAAAGCAAAATGTTTGGGGATGAACCTGCGGAGAGGGCTAAGTCCTTCAGACACTATTACACCACTTCACCTATTTGCACACCGTTTGTTGTAAAAATATTAACAGGGAACACAAAGAAGCAAAAACTGTTGTTAGCAGTGCTTTTGGTTCAATGGCTCATAGCACAAAAAATAAACGTGGGGAAGCATTTTGCGCTAAATATAAACAGATTTGCTTTTCGTGGTATTATGTCTAACCGTGCTGTAATTTTACCTGGTTATGTAAAAGCAAAATATGTGAATATTGCACACCCCTAATCTAAAAAATCAACCAAAGTTGGTTGTCCCCCCTTGTGTGTGTCTTTGAACGTCTCACACTATTCTTTGGAGTAAGACCAAACTTCAGCTCTAGGGTATTCTTCTGTGGATGCATGAATCTCTACATCCTCTTTCAGAGCCAGGAGTGTACCCCTATCCAATGTAGGCACCAACCCACACAGCAATACTCCCTAGTGCTCTTTGTTGTAGTCTATGAATCTTCAATGCCCTCTCATAGAAAATGAACTATTTAACAATGTCAACCCCCTTCACACAGCTAGTCACTAAACTGTTGGGTAAGTGAGGGGCATATGACCCCCCTTATAGACACCTCATCTCTGCTGCCACCATCTTCGTTAGACTGCGCAAGTTACAGTCTGGCCTTATTTTAATCCAAGGTCAGTTTCTTTTTCTCCCTCTCTGACAACGTTTTCTCCTCCAGGGCGGTAGCAGCCATCTTGCCCTGCAGCTTCCTCTCCAGCTTCTTCAACATCAATCAACATAATTTATAAGAAAAGGTCAACACAAACATTCTAGCCATTGGCAAGTTATCTCCCTGCACCTTAGATTTATCTCAAAGTACCAAGTCACTTATTGAGTGAAAGATAGACTTGAAAATATGGAGAGCTGCTCCTAACGTAATAATATTCACATTATTGGCCTCATTGTGGGAGCTGAAATGCAACAACTTTATAAGATTCTACGGGCTTTAGTCTGCAGGAAAGCTCAAATTGTGGTCCCCATGCCTTGGTAGTTTCTCAACTTCAGGCTCAATGGCCATCAAGCTTATGGCACAGGTTATTCAGAGCACTCCAGGAGTGTTATGTCATGGATTAAAACTGGATGTCGAGGGACAGTGATACGTGACAGTGAGTGGTCGCCTGGATGAAACAAATACTGATCCTGGGATTATAGGGGGAGACGTTTATTGTATACTGGATACTAATCTGTACAGCTCAGCGCTCCCACTCCCTTGGGCTCCAGCAGAACAATAACAAAAAATAATTCCAACAATGGTTGGACGACTGGAATTTGGGTGACACCTGACATGCATTTTCTGTCTTGCCACAAACACTCTCTTCATTCCCCATACATGACATGCACTAACAAATGGATAGGTTTTTTTTTATGTTAGATTTTATTACCTATTTCTCCACTATTTCATTCTACCCAAGTCATATTCCACAGGAAGACCGCCAAACTTGAAGTCATACCACCCGCCGGATTGCAAGTTTAATCCTTGTGATCGGTTTGTGCTGCAGCAGTCGCACAGCAGTTCCTTTCTAAAGTTCAAAGTAGAGCCATTGAAAGGCAGTGCAGTGGGACTGCCGAAGCATGCTCCTGCATAGGAAAAATGCACCATGTCATGTATTTTTTCCTGTGCAAGAACTGGGGGTGTAGAAATACAGGGGGCACAACATGCACCCTACTGCATGCACCCCATGCACAGAGGTGGGCCCCCTGAGTTGTCTCACTGCCACCCTTTCCATGGCAGGCTCACCACCCACCATGGATAAGGTCGCAGTGAGGCAGATTGTAATTTGCTTGGCGGTGTCGCTGGGGCACTGCCAGCATATTGCAGCCTTTGACCGCTGAACCACCGCTGCTGGATCAGAATCCCCGACGTATGCAGCGGTCCTGTGGCGGTTCAACTAACATGTTCTTGTAGTGAAAAACTTGTTTTCCATCAGTGTAAGGCCTCTTCTCCTTTAGGGTAACTTTGAGTTACCTTATTACATTTAATAAGTGATAACTTACAATTGGGAGCAAGAAGAAAGGTTAAGTTTGGTGTCTAAAGAATTGTAATTTAAAACCCTATTTAATGGTAGAGTCTGATTTTTAGTCACAATTCTAAAAATGCAACTTTTAGAAAGTTGGCATTCTCTTGACCTAACTATTTAGTGCCTGCTGCCTTTATCATGGGTCACATGACTAGGTGTAGCTGGCAGTTGGGCTTTGCGTATTGCTCCCAGACAGTGAGACAAAGTGAAAATAGGTGTTGGCAGGATGGGACATCGTTGACTTGATAGAGAGGTCGATGTCACCTACCACAAATGCACTTGACAAAGCCTCTATCAGAGCACACTTGCAAAGGGTTTGATACTAGTCTTTTGTGCCCCCAAACAAGCTGGGGCCAGGGCAGGGAGGCAGGAAATTTTAAGCACCTTTGGGGTGGATACCTCCAAAACCTTTTCCTACGTCAAAGTGGACATCAGGTATAAATAGTGGAGCCTCAGACCCAACACTTCAATATACATCTGGACCCGCGGAAGACTCAGAAGGGCTGGTGTGCTGCTGTTCTGCAAGAAGTGCAATAATACAGATAATGGATGGAATGCTTATCTAATCAAACATTCACGCCCAGTCACAGATCTCGGTTAAATCTATAATCTTTTTGCATTCTACGCTATTCCAGTTTAGGCCCAGCCATATGCATTCTGTAAGAATAACTGCTAATCTAGAGCACTGTTACTCTTCTGTCCTGCTGCCTGATTGAGAAGGACTGGACCTGCTTCTTGAACTCGAGGCAACCAGGGTAACCCCTAGGGCTAGATGGCTGCTCTCCTAATTAAAGTCCCAGGGACAGAAAAGGCTGTAACAACCTTGAACTCT
This sequence comes from Triturus cristatus, assembly GCF_964204655.1. Lineage (NCBI taxonomy): Eukaryota > Metazoa > Chordata > Amphibia > Caudata > Salamandridae > Triturus > Triturus cristatus. The sequence continues at coordinate 457,104,592 of NC_140590.1, read as the reverse complement.
GTACTTGGAGTCTGTCTTCTGTGAGTCCCACCCCCCGAAATTGAGCCACCCCAGTCTTGGACCCTTGGAAGTGGGCCTGAAGTTGCTCTGCCAGCCCATCTAATGTCCTGTGAGCAGAAATGATACAGTATGACTTCTCTCCTTGAGTCAGCTTTGAAACCATCTCTGCACGATGCATCCTTGATGCAAAATCTCGTACCACAGCCTCTTTGGAACCGATGCAGGATATTGCATTGCAAGCCTCTTGGCAATGCTTTCCTCAATGAAGATACAAGACTCCACATTGCAGGTCCGCAGCCTCCTCAGAGCTGCCGCTGTGCGATGCATCCTATACACATCCTCCGCGTTTGATCTCGCAATGCTCCACAACCACAACTTAATGTACTTTGATCAACTAGTAGAACTGGAACCCTGTACCTGGCCCATGGTCTATCGTGGTCAGCCTTTATCCTTCTAGGCACTGTTTTCACATAAATCTTCAAAAATTAATATCTCTTGAATCTACTGATTGGATTTTTGAAGTTTTGGCCTAAAAAAACTCAGTCATTTGCTTTCTATTTTTCTATATTGGGATTTTTCTTGTGTTGTGTTTTCAGTTTATTAGTGTGTGAAGTTGTGCATAAATACTTTACACATTGCCTGTAAGTTTAGCTTGACTGCTTTTATGCTAAGCTGCCAGAGAGATAAGGACAGGTTAATTTGGGGTTGCTTATGACTTCACTGTAACAGAAATTGTGGTTGCTGCTTGAATAGAGTTTTATCCCCAACCAGTAATCGGATTTCCTACGGCTCTTAATTACACTGAATTAAATTACACAATTTTGCACACAGCTACTATTATTCATACATCTATGTGTATGTTATACTGCAAAACACTAGTTTGATATTTCTTCATTTCTATATAAAAGACCTTCCTTGAGTAATCTGTTCATGAGATGTTGTATATGCCATTTAAACATTGTTTTATAAAATGCTCTAATAAATTAAGTTACTTTGTACAATCAGTAATAGTAATCTATGGCGTAACATAATCTTTGGTGGCCCTTCTGCAAGAAATGGAGAGGGGGACCCCATAATGCCCATTCCTTCTCAATTGCCCACCACTTTGGAGAAGTACTTCAACTTTTCTGCCCGCATCCACATGACATCGGCAGTAGTTTCCATGATACATTAAGCGGCAAAGAGAAAAAAGCATTGTTTTTGCCTAGGCAAGAGCTATTGGCTTTGCAAATGTGTTTTGCCATGTTGCACACCAGCGTGGCTGCTGTACAGCATGGTTAAAAGTTAGTTTCGTAGAGGAGAGTGTTGTGGAGTGGAGTGTCATAGACTTGAGTGTCTTGGAGTCTGTAGAAGTGTCTTGGAGTGGCATAGAGTGTTGTGTTGGGGCATAAGTATGTCAGGGAGTGATTTGGGATGAGTAGAGTGGAGAGTTGTTGAGTGGCATAGAAATTCGTGGAGTGGCATAGAGCAGTGTAGAGTAGAAGGGCAGAGAGTGTCATGGAGGACGTAGAGTGCAGTGGAGTAGAGTGGAAGAGCATAGAGTAGAGGTGGGTAGAGTTGAATAGAGTGTCATTGGGTGGAGTGGTGTGTCTTACAGTGGAGCGGCAAAGTGTGTTGTAGAGTGGAGTGGTGCAGAGCGGAGTAAAGTGCCAAGAAGTGGCATATACGGAGTTGCATACAGTGGAGTAGGGCATCACGGCGTAGAGTGTAGTAGAGTGGCATATGACTGAGTTGCAAAGCGTGGAGTAGAGCGTCATAGAATGGAGTGGCATAGAGTGTCGTGGAGTAGAGCAGAGTGGAGTGTTGTGAAGTGCCATATATTGTCACGCAGTGGAGGCTGATGATATTTGAAAGTGGTGAGGTGTAAAAGTTCTGGCTCAGTGCCCAGTGGAGAGCAAGCCCAGCGAGTCAGCCTGATTGTCATGAGGGGTTCCGCCCCCTGAGAAAAACTTGAAAAATAGTGGGCAACAGGGGTATTTTCAAGCAAATTTGAGACAATTAGAAAGTTAATAAAGCAGTTGTGAAAGTGTAGTTATATAGTGCTATCCGGTTATGAATGAGACTTGAACTACTGCCTGATCCATGACCCCCTTGCAAACTAAATATATAGTTTATGTAAATTTACTTTTTTCAGTACAGACTTTCATGAGGGTGTTTCAGTACAGACTTCCATCAAGGAGTAGCTTGGTTAGTAAGATTGGGGGGGGGGTGAGTTTCCTATTTTCCAACAATAACACTAGCAAGTAAAGTTAAAATACATTATGCGACAAGCAGGGTGTATGAGAGGGGCTTAAGGGGCAATAGAAAGGGGGAGGAGGGTGGATTGATAGGAGTACTAAGTGTGAGAAAACTATATTTTGTAAAATTACTAAAATTTTTAGGACTTTCAAAACAGAAACAGGAAGATAATGTGGGTGTGCGTTTTTGTCTGTATTTATGTATAAATTGCTTCATTTCTGCTACTGCAAATTGTGTGCACGGCAGTCACACAGTGAAAATATGCAATGGAAGCAGTTTAAGAAAAGCACATTTGAAAGTAAATTCTTCAAACAACTGAAAACGTACCAGTTTACAGTATAATTATGTTACACACAGATGTCAACCCAGGAAAACTACATGTCATGAACTGATGCAATCTGTAAAACAGCTAGTCCGGCTGGAGTCGAAGTCAATGGAATGACTGAAAGTAAGTGGACCATATTATTCAGACACATAAATCAATGTAAAGTACAGCAGCAGGTGCTTGAACCTGAGCGGATTATATTTACAAACCCAGCAATTCGCCCTATGCTGAACTGAGTCCCTAAGGGCCAAATCTGTAGTTGAGACAATGCACGGAACTCATAAATACTAACATTACACTTATCATGGGAAACCAAACCATAGACAAAGAAATGTTTGTGCTTAAAAATATAGAAATGAAAAACTGGCATACTTAAGTGACTGTTTCCACTATGCCTTGCAACTTCTATTCCACACCTAGGAGAATACCACTGTGAGGTTAAAATGAGTGCTATTTCTTAAAATAAATGTACTTGTGAAATGGATGCACGAGATTATACACAAAGACTGCCCTCGTCTCCTGAGCTATTTTCCTAGTTCAATATGAAAAGAGGGAGATGTTTCCCATCACTTAACCTCAGGAGATGACCACTGAGGCCATGTCCTATAAATCCCTCAACCTTACTCAAACCTGCCTGGGTCTATGTAGCAAATGAACTTAACAGGGACACCACCTGTGCCCAAGAAAGTAAGGTTGCAGCCAAGGGAGTAGCCAGAAAATTAATATACCTCCCAGTTTGAATCAAAGCTCCAATGGCACCAGACAAACAAAGCAAGTCATCACAACACTACCCAGAAGAGCTTTCTTGTCTCTTCCATCCAAGCATCTATCTATGCACCCTTCCATCCAACTGCTGATAGCCACAATTTAACATTTATATTTGGTCATCCATTCTTCCTTTCATCTATCATTCAGTCTTTCACCATACAGTCCATTCATCCATTTGTGTCCATTTAACTTAATCCATAATTAGCCTACATAAATTAAAGCCTGGTGTCAAAATGGCATAGCCTGATAAGAACGCTATGCAATAACTAATGGCAGACATTTGTGCTTAGTGAATACAGGAAACTGCGTAAAGTTAAGGCACATCCCTTAACCGTCCATCCCCCCGACTCAAAACATTAATTACACTGAACTTTACTGCCCCGCTTTATGGCAACGCACAGTAGCATGCTTTAAAGTGCGGGCCCTGAAATAATAAACATATATAAACAAATGTACTTACCCTCTTGCCCTCTGCTCCTTATTTCTTCTGCAATGGAGTCAGTGCGGGTCCCCCTGGAGTCTCAGGCAACTCCCCTCCACGAATAAGGATGCTGATCTCATGTTGATGTTAGCAGCATGCGAGCAGTGCCAGGATAGGTTGGAGCAGGCTGTCCTGCAGACACTGGGGTCCCGTGCCTGCTCTCCACTCAGCTGTCTACAACAGCTGAGTGGAGAGGTTTAAAATGCGCATGTCAGGCTCCGCAGCAGATTTTCTCAGGGCGGAGGTCACAGGTGGTCGCGGTGATTTGCAGTAAGAAAGCTGCCGCTTGAGTAGAAAATCTACTCAAGCGGCAGCAAAGAAGCTGTGCAGTTAGGCATGCTATGTGGTGCCGTTTGTGCTGATTTGGCAGCACGAAAAAGCTCCCAATGGTACAATTCCACGCAAGCAGTGCAATGTGCCGATTCCGCCTGCTCGCTGAATTCCGTGGGATCTCGTGGAGCTTTCATGTAACTCCTTTGTGTGTTCTGCCCACACTAGTCAGTAGGTCTTGTGGCTCAGTTTCTAAAGTTATTGAAGAACGAGTTGATGGAGAGGTCTGGCATAACACTACATTTGGAGGTATGAATGTTGTTTGCACTTGTATTCTGAACTGTCTAGCAGAGTTATCAGTGACTCTACAGTAGGATTCGCGGACACTGGCTGATTTGACGTCTCTAAAATGCTGGTAGGGCTAGGGTAGAATAGGTTATATGCAGGAAGGGTCACTAGGCTTGGCGGACTCCGCTCCAACCCTACAAGCATTTCAGAGATGCCAGCATGTTGTGAAAAACCTTTGGATTTCAATAAAGGTCAAACTAGCTGCAGCTAAGGTCTGTTCTATAGATAGCCATAATTTGGTTACTGTACCCCTTGTTTCTCTGAGCACCTGTGCACTCAACACACCTGTGTAGTTACTGGTCTCTCAGTTCCAATCTGCATTCCTCATCTCATTCCTTCCTTTCACTTTCTATCTTTCCTCAAACGTTTCCACTTTCACTCCTTCCCATCAGCTCTCTCACTTATCCTTAAGTGCTTTCTGTCATTTTTCACCCTTCTACCTCACCTCCAAAGCTTAGCTTCATTTAGTTTTATTTGCCTTCTCCATTTCTGTCTACATTTAATCTATGTCCAAATCTCCCTCTCCCTTTCTCCATATCTTATTCCTACCTTAATTCCTTAATTTATGTCCTTCATATTATTTCTCTTTTCTTCTCCAGTTCCTTCTCATTTAAAAAATCTCTCATTCTAAGATATTATCTTTCCTTTACAGTCCGCTCCCATCTCCTTTTTTCTTTTTCTCTTTACCCTTCCTAATTATGAATTTGTCTCAGTACACTCAAATTTCCCTCGACATTGCTCTTTTTCTTTACTATCATTGTCTTGTGGTTTGCTTGCCATCTTTTTCCTTTCCATTATTTCTGGTCATTCTATGTTTTCTTCAATCTTCTCCAATCCTCTCGTTCGTTCATATCTTCTACTTTTTCTCTCTAATACCTTTTCTATCTTTCCATTATGCCATATTTCTCTTGCTCTCTGCTCTTCCTTTATACTATCTTATGCATGTCGCCTTAGTCTATTTTGTCACCCTTCCCATTCTCTCTTTCCTTTTTATATCCACCCTCCCATCTCTATCACCTTTCCAGCTGTTCTCATTCCTATGTCACCTCTTCACCTCTTCCCTTCTGCATGTCTCCCCTTCATAATTTCTTGCCGCTTTTCTTTCCCACCTCCCTCATTCTCCATACTTTCATTTTTCCTTTCATTCTATGAAAAAAAGAATCTTTTTTTCAGGTTTAGAAAACACACTGCATACCACTTGGTGCCCTTATATACTCTGCAGTTATTAAAAGCTTTAATCACTGCAGAATATGAAAGGGCGATGAGTGATATTTGGCCATGCTATTTTCTTAAGCAAAATGCATCCTCACATCTATTTTTGGACTAAGAAAATAATGCCAAATGCTCAATCCTCCCTGTCACAGAATTCTGTGGAATCTGGTGGAATTCAGAATCAAATTCCACGAATTCAGCCCTCCCCTAGGAACTAGTGATCCAGCGGTAATTACCTGGTAATTTCCCTATTCAAAACCACATCACCTATGGTTTACCGCTGAAAATGGTGAAAAATTATGGATCTTTTGATGACCGTGTTTCACCAAACAGGAGACTTTACATATATATAAAAATTAAATGCAAACAATATTAGAGGCAATAATGAGAGTGGTGAGTTATTTTAAAGGGTTTTATTTAAGTCAAAAGTTAAGGTTCTCTGACTCTTTATTCATTAGTCAAATATCAATCAGGTTACAGAATTGAAAAATAGGAAAAATAGCATTAATACAGAACATATTACAGTCTGCATATAAGCATCACATATAGGAAGGGAAATGTGGCGCAAATTGTCAGTCAAAACTCTTAAAGAGTTTCTAAGAAAAAGAGTAAGTCTTACAAGGTTAATCAATAATTAATAATGGCAGAAATATCCCATAAAGAGAAATAAATGCAGTTTAGCACCTAAAATCTAAATCTGTTCTGATCCTTTCAACTCTTTCCCTCTGCTTCGCTGTGCTAGTCTGTGTCTCTGTCTCAAGCTGCACCATAGCCCCCACAGAATGCAGCCCCTCCCTGTCTCTGTGTCTAGCACAGAAACTGGGCCTGGAGAGAGGCAAATAGCAAGGCAAAAAGGAGGCACTCCTCCCACTTGTAAGCCATATTTCAAGGAAAAGTTCACGTGCTCAGTCCTAATAGCTGATCCAATCAGAACTTCAAGACATATCATCTCCCCATGGGCTGACTGGATACGTCATTAATCAGGCTTGTTCCTGTTCAAATTTCAGTCTTGTGATTTATGAAAAAAAAGTGTGTTCTTCTCTCCACGTTTAAACTGGCTACAAAAATATGCAACATTTTGAAGGTGGAGGAAGCGTTAGGAAGGTTTTTTTTTTATCAGAGCCCGTTCATTGAAAGTTGCTAGGGAAAAAGTAGCACATTCCAAACTGTTTCAGTTTAGTCCACTAAAGCAAACTAAAATCACGTGGTTTTCTACACTGTGAAACACAATTCAGCACATTTCTACTCTTGCAAAAATACATGATGCCATTTTAAAAGTACAAATACATTTTCTAAATTAATGTGCATTCTATAGTGAGATTACATATGGATTAATCACATATAAGCATGGCTGTTCAACTAATTAAGCATGTTTTCACATAAAAGCACCTCCAAACTGAAGCCCTATGTTTTCAATCTTGCTTTTCCACAATCTGCGTGCCATTATAAAACTCATGTCTGCAGCTTTTTGTCATATAATAATGCATACATTTTATAGGTGAAATCTAAGCTCCATCAATTCACCCTTTTAATAAATATCAAATCATTGTACCTTAAATGATTTCGAAATTTATCACACTAAATTTCACATGTTACATTTGTTTAAAAAAAAACAACATCATTAGTTGAGTCAAATATATGTTTTTCTCTACCTAAAATGTTACAACTCATCTTTAATACACAGGTGTCTAAAAGAGAACCCTACTAAATTAGTATGTTCTTTATCACTCGTTATTACAAAAGCTGAGCATATAACAATGTCACCTCTATTTCTAAGGCCACACAAATTTGGTCTATAAGCAGATCATATATGGCCAAGATCAAATGTTGTTGTGCAGATTTCTGTAAGTAGCTTCTTGGAACAGTTTGACAGTTCTCATGTATTTGTTTCAGCAAATTGTGGCTCCGTGTCACCTGCTTGCCTTCAGGGTGGCTCAAACAGTGTGGCATCCTTTACTTTTTCCATGCATTTTGACCACTCAGGTGCTGAAAAACGTTGACAGAGCACCATCAATTCCGTGCACTTTTCCAATCCAAGCCTTTCACTTTTATTTTCACTTTGATCAGATTCAGATGTTTCAGCTATGGTTGCAAATGATTTTTCAAGGGACCACTGCAAACTTTGTGGTTTCCCTTTCAGCCAGCTTTTTCCTACCTCCACTCGTAGGCCCACAGCACTAATTTCTTCTTCAGAGGCTGCATCTGACTCTTTCACCGTTTGGATACCACTTTCATCTGAGTCAGTTTCCACTTTTTGCTTTTCCAGTGCCACCTCAGTTTTCTCTAGTGCTGCTTTAAACTCTGTGTGTTCCCTTACAGCTTGACTGGCCCTCTTCTGTGGACTTTTGACCACTGCTGGCATTTTTTCTTGAAGAGGAGCTGTTTTATCAGGGGGACACAGGACCATACGTGTGTGAGAGGCATGCACCCAATTTGGAAGGCCACCACATTTCACAACAGTCTTTGCCAGGATCATTTGGAACAGGCCTTTCCATTTCACAGCATCTCTCAGATAAAAGTTTTGACACCATTCATTATGTAGATCTTGTGTAGCAGTTGCAATCTGGTGAGAAACTGCACGCTCCACATCAGTCAGACCTTCACGGCAATGGCTAGTCTTTTCATTAGTCGTTTTCACAAGTGCATTTGCATGTAAATACTCAAGCAACTTTGGTGATGCTGAAACACAGTCTTTTGCAAAGTGTAACTCTGTGGTGCCTTTGTGTTGCTTTATTATGCTTGAAACTTCAGGCAGATAGCTACAACCCACTCCTTGTCCAGTCTGTGGTTCTGAACTCATCATCTTTGAGACCTCATTATGATCTGATTTCAGAGAAACTGGCAATCTATACCTGGGCATCAGCTTTTGCAATAACACATTTGAGACTAACAGGATACAATATTGTACAACTGAATTAGCATATCAGAGGTGCTCGGGCTGGGACCAATGACCAAGCGTCTAGCACGGCCGGCCTTTGTATCGATCCCAATTCCTATTCTGTGAACCCCGTTCCTATAGCCCCTAATATTTTCCATCTTACTTCTGATACAGATTTAAGTCAGGGGCTAGTCCAACCCCTTAGTGGTCTTTTAACAGACGCGCAACCTATTATTTCTGATTCAGTTGGCTATGCCTCGTTTTGTGGCTCCCTATGTTCCTGGAATATCGCTGGTTTAAACTCTAAGCTAGCTATTGCCGATTGGGTCTCATTTATTAACACAATGGATATTTGTTTATTCCAGGAGACATGGCTTTTAGAGCCACGCTTTTGTGTGGGCTACCTAAATTTCCATATTCCGGCAATCAAGGGTTCCCATGGGCGGCCATCAGGGGGCCTAACTATTTGGTTAAGAAGTCATCTGTGCCTGACCACTAAGCTCCTCCGCACGAGTAATCGTGATATTCAATTGTTGAGACTTGAGCTCGGACCCATGGGTAAAATTGACATCTATAATGTGTACGTAAGAAGCTGTAGGGGTGCTAAATCCTCGGTCATTGATGATCTTTTAAGCCTGCTGGATCTTTATTCAGTCGACACCTTTGTTATCATAGCAGGTGATTTTAATATAACGTTTGAACCTCTTCTGGAAAATAAATGGGATAAGCAGGATATTGAAGAGTTAGGTTGGGGCATCCCATCTCTGGAGTTATCCCCTTTATCAAGGTGGCCGGAAGTGGCCATTCAGCTTAATTCCCTCTGTATGGACAGGGGTTTGAGGGCTCTGAATGGCAGGATGCCTAGCGACCGCGTGGGTGCCTGCACTTTTAATAATGGAGTATCCAGGAGCAGAATTGACTACATTTTGGCCGATATGAAATTATGGCACTCCCTTGTTGATATGAAAATTGTTTCTCTTCCGGAGAGTGACCATAACCCTCTCTGCTTATGGCATAGATGGTGGAAGGCTGATAGTGGCCCCGATAAGGATGGGGAGTTGAGCCCCCCTGAGGTGGTGCCTTCCAATGATATGCGCCGTTTGAAATGGTCTGGTCTTATGGGAAACCCAGCTATTTTAGCTCAAATTCAAGAAGAGGTGGATGGTTCCATTATTATTATGGAGTCAGTTCTAGCCTCCAATGGTAATTTATGGGACGTAACATCTGCGCATGATAGTTTATTTACCAGCTTGAAGTCCCACTTTCTCATTAAAGGTAGACCAGGATCAAGAGGTGTTATCCATCAAGCATCCTGGTACAATAAGGAATGCAGGGAAGCTAGACTTTTACTTGGGAATGCTCTGAAGGGTAGGGATGTCTCCCTGGTTCGCCACAGAAGAACCATCTATAAGAACTGTGTGGCTAGAGCTAAACGCCTCTGGGATGGGAAAAAGTGGGAGGGCCTCCTTGAAGCAAGCCTTCAAAATAATAGTAAATTGTTTTGGAGTATTGTAAAGTGGGGTTCCGGTGGTCAGCCAGAGGGCCCCCAAAATAATGTTTCCCAAGTGAAATGGGTTGAGTATTTTAAACCCCAATATGCTGCACCCATTGATCCTTCTGAAAGTCTGGGGTCCTGTCAGTTGTTTAAACCAGACGACGATTTTACCAGTTCCGAGGTGAATTTAGCATTTGCTGGCAGTAAGCTAAATACATTTGAATTTAGACATTTCTTGGTCACAGTATTTTCCCAAAACAACTCCACAAAGGAAGCAACCATTACAATAATTGGAAATGCCATTATTATAAACTCACTCTTTTTATGACTGACATCTACCACAGCTACTAAATTAAGGCAGCTGGGCATTTCTGTGACGTTGGGGTCAAGGGTTATTGGGAAATACGTCACAGACCTTTGAACAAATTCATGTTTTTGAACAGGCACTGAGAGACCGCAGCCCTCCCTCTCACTGCACATCAGTGTATTTTCTTTTAAATAAACTTGCATTCCTAGTGCCGGGGCGCGACACCTTTTCTCTTTCAACTCTAGGAATGTTTTTGTGCAATTGTTGTCCAATGGAAGCGGATCAGACACATCCTTGTGTGTCAGCCTCAGTAAAGGCTTAGCCACTAGGGAAAGGTTTAGCAACCACTCTCTACAGCAGCTAACCATTCCCAAAAACTTCCTGACTTCTTTCTGAATTTGAGGTGGATTCATCTGGTAAATTATTTCCACTCTCTCTGGTGACACCTTTCTCCCTCCCTTTCCAATTATGTGTCCCAGCCATTCATTTTCTTTCTGACAGTACTCCTCACTAGCTTCATGCAATGGCACTGTGACATGAACTTGGCAAAAATCAATAACAGTAAGCCATTCTTCAGCACATGGAATGTGAAAAAATATATTGGCTGGATTCGGTACCATAGGACAACATGGAAAAATTATTCTATTAATCTCCTGCTCTAATCTGTTCTTTTCATTTAGTTTCTGCGAACCTGTGATCAGAAAGTTACATAAACTTCCAATCAATTCCATCAAAAATCCTTTTATTGATAAAATTCCTGCAACTGATGCTGTTCTTGAATACATGTCATCTAATTCTAATTTGAATGAGACATGCTCTGCACATTTTATTAATCTGACATCTTTCTTTGTGAACTCTCTTATTTCTGTGTTTATTATAGCTTTCAAATCAGAAGGTAATTTTTCAACTGTCTTTTCTGAAAACAATGCTACAGCTGTCTCTTGTTGGGCCATTTTAAAATGTGCATCCTCATCAGGAATCTGAAAATTAACATTATCTGGTGTATAGTAATCTGTGCCGTTTAATTTGCAAAACAATTGTTTTTCTGTCAGGCCTTGTTTCTGGAGATTATTCACATTTGCTTTGGACAACTTATTTAAATTAATTTTAGCATTTTCCATATTTTGTGGGACCATTTGGGCTTGAAAAATTCCTGCCATTGGTACCTGTTTCTGAACTGACATTTGCATTTGCTTAGCTGGCACGTCTTGCACCTGCATTTTTCACTGTTTTTGCACATTTCCTACTCCTGCATCATGTTTAAATTTCAATTTCTTCTTCCAGTGCTCAAATCTGTCACAAAGATGGCAAAAGGACACGTTTTCCAGCAGTACAACATCCATACCTGAATTTGCACAAACCAAACCACCTTTATTTCCATCCTGTGGAACACCAAATCTTTCTTGAGCACTTTTTACCTCTGCTTGTGAAACATCACCCTGTATCACAATTGTATTCTCTGCAAACAGCTTATTCTGAAAACATTTCTGTGCAAACCCTCTCTGTACCATCATAGGTTTTTCTTCAAACTCTTTTGACTTCATTCCCTGTCCAGCACAATAGTAACCTTCATCCTTCAGGTGCCACTCTATCAGCTTTTGCTGTATGTGCACACTGATCTGATCAGAAAATATTAAACCAATAACCAACTGAGTCACAATAAATCTTATGCTAGTGGCATCAGGACATACTCTACCACTGTTTTGCTGAAACATTAAACACACACTTTCACAAAACTCATAAACCAATTTTAGCTCCTGTTTTGTTCTTTTAATCTGTACCCAATTAACATATTTTGCTGGCACTCTGCCCTTCAGAAAAGTAATCACTGCTTCATTTTTCTCAACAACAAGAGAAAATGATGGTGCATTCATGCAAACATTTTTCACTGTCTCCTCACCTGGCCTTTGCACCGCAACTTTAGATTCAAACCATAATTCAGTTTGCATGACAGTGTCAAAAATTATTTCCAAATTAATACACAACTCCTTTAAAATTTCGATAAATCCATCAACTTGTGGGTACCACAGCATAAGTTTGTCTCTCAATTTCGGGAATGTGTTCAGAAATTCTGCCAGTTCACTTTTGTTCCGTGGCACATGAACATGCACTTCTCCCACCATTTTTCTCAATGAGCAAGCAAAAGCTACTCCCTCATTCTGCTTATTATTTTCCTCAACTAAATCTGGTGGTTTCTTTTTCTTATCCAGTTTCCTTGCTAGGTCTGGTGGTTTCTTTTTCTTCTCATGTTTTCTTGTGCACTTGTCTCCTAATTTCTCAAACCCATTGCATTTAGAAATATATTTCGTTTCTGCAATGTGCAATTGCATTTCTGAAGAACACATTGTCTCATTTGCCTCATCATCCACATGTACCCTGAAACTTTTCTGAAATGGAAAACTTCCTGAAACATTTATTTCATATTTTTGAGCCAAATCGGTCAGTCTACCATGTGTAGTTACTGCACATGTATTTGTTTCCTTACGCAGGGAAATTAATTCTTTTTCCTCACACTGGTTCATTTTTTCATGATTTAAATAGCAAGGACTGTTAATTTCTTCATGCTCAAATGTTGAATTTAAAACACTAAGCTGTTTCTCTTTTTCGGGGTCTGGGTTAATTTGTTCCCGCATGCTTTCTATCTTTTTAATTACTGCTGCGTCCTCAAAGTAGGTTTGAAAAATCCCATCTTCAAATATATTCATTTTATCCTGGGCTGTGGGTGCTGTAAACACAATTTTCTCCCCATCTTTCAATGCTTGGACTGTCTGGGGTAGTTTCTGTTCAATAATCTATGCATTCTGAGTTTCTGGAATAAACCCTGACATATTTACTCCTTCTACAACTCTTTGAACCTTTTGAGTAGGGCCCATATTAATTTGAACAGTCATAATTTGTCTAGGCACTGTCTGTACATCTGCAGCTTGTAGATGTTTCACTGGATCAGTCACATTTAAAGCAGTAACACCTGGAGGTATCACTGTCAGTGCTGAATCAACAGGTAGTGGGTCAATCTGAAATGTCTGCACATTTCTCTCATTCTGTATTTCTCTCTGTTCAACAGAAGCAGTAGCCACTGTAGTACTTACTGGTACACTATTTTCAGTATTTTTAATGGGAACCACATAAAGTGGCAGACACTCAGTTAACAATGCATTCATTATTTCATCCCCTGAATCATTATTTATTTGAAGCTTTTTATCATCATTAATTCCCTTCTCCTGCATCTGGTGCTTTACCTTTTTATCCTCACTTGCTTTGTCTCTTGCTGCTTTTTCCCACATGCTTAAGGCCTCAAATTGTGCAGCTCTAGATGGTGTCTTTCTTTCACATAGCACTTCCCTTAATTTGTCAATAACTTGCAATTCAAAAGTACCATCTTTTGGAAACCTCAAAGGACCCTCTTTTTCAGTAATCTTGCACCATTGGTGAACCCACATACATGAATTTTGTCCCAAATTGGTAGTCATAAAATGCACAGGTGTTCCTTCAGGAGCATCGCCAACAAAAATCGAATTTTTCACTTTACCTCCAAGCAGCTTCTTTAAACCTTTAAACAATTCCATTTCTGCAATATTTTAATGCAATTTACTTTCTCCAATCCTGCCACAATTGACAGTTTCAGGCTGTTTAACTCCTGCTACAGACCCCTTCTTTTTAAACAGGGCTCACTTCACACCCACTGTCTCGTCCAGTGCCAGCGTGGCCCTTTGGGACGTCAGTTTTCCTCCTGCTACTAGCCCTCCCTTTACAAAATCTTAGGACAATTTTTTTCTTAGGTTCTCTTTTACTCAAAATCTATTAGTAACGACATAAAAACGCCACCATTATCTGTTTCGCTAACCAAAGTATAGTTAATGACCTTTTTTACAAGAATTCTGTCTTTCCCGAGAGCAGCGCTTACCTCTGCCCTACTACAGAATCGTTACTTCCGTTGATAAAGTAGCACATCCCTCTACCATACCCTTCTAACAAGCATTAGCTAACCGTTTCTCCAGAGTTAAGACACATAGTTGGAGACCCAATGCTCCTGAGAAATAAAACTAGAGTTTCACAATTAACCCGAATGCCTTCACATTCACGCACTTTCACACAAGAAAATGTAGTACATTTACACAGAATTCTGTCTTTCCCGAGAACAGAGAACAGTCTGTCCTACTACAGAATTATGACATACGTTAACAAAGCAGCGCTTACCTCTCCTTTGTCCTTCTAATAAGCTCAGAGAGTACCTATTACCTTTCCAGTGATAAGCGTTATCGGAATGCCAGTTGGACCCCTGGTACCTAAGACCAGAATTTCACAGGTAACCTTCGCTATCATACACACTTCTCTCACACAGAAAATGTCTCTAATGGCAACACACGACGATGTCACCGAATCGAACCCAGAAAATGCGTTGTGCAACTTCAATCGTTACACGTTTTCCCTGTGCACCTACAGGGCAACAACAATTCCGTCTTTCCCGAGAGCAGCGCTTACCTCTGCTCTACTACGGAACCGTTACAAACTTCCGACTTCCTACATCCCAGAAGCCGTGCAAACAACATATAACTCGACGCGACTCAACATAGAATGTTAGTACATAAATCAATAATCAATAAATCTGTCCTATGAAATTAACAATTCAATCAATAAAACAAAATAAAAAACATCAAGTCAAAATGAGCAAACTTTCATCCACAGCCAAAACCCTTACTATTTTTCAACCTCAAAAACATACCTGCAGGCACATTAACATTTCACAACCCTATTAATACTCCCACCATTCCAGCAATCTCATTCTTGTATCACCTTTCCAGTACTGCTTTACCAGTCTTCAGGTTCTGAGCACAGGAATCAGGAATCAGGACTTTATCTAACTTGGGCAATTATTTTCTAGCACTAGGCATTAAACTATTTATGCTCCTTTTGGTGATGGCACTAACCTTAACTCTGCTACCAAAAACTGATCCAGCGGTAATTACCTGGTAATTTCCCTATTCAAAACCACATCACCTATGGTTTACCGCTGAAGAGGGTGAAAAATTATGGATCTTTTGATGACCGTGTTTCACCAAACAGGAGACTTTACATATATATAAAAATTAAATGCAAACAATATTAGAGGCAATAATGAGAGTGGTGAGTTATTTTAAAGGGTTTTATTTAAGTCAAAAGTTAAGGTTCTCTGACTCTTTATTCATTAGTCAAATATCAATCAGGTTACAGAATTGAAAAATAGGAAAAATAGCATTAATACAGAACATATTACAGTCTGCATATAAGCATCACATATAGGAAGGGAAATGTGGCGCAAATTGTCAGTCAAAACTCTTAAAGAGTTTCTAAGAAAAAGAGTAAGTCTTACAAGGTTAATCAATAATTAATAATGGCAAAAATATCCCATAAAGAGAAATAAATGCAGTTTAGCACCTAAAATCTAAATCTGTTCTGATCCTTTCAACTCTTTCCCTCTGCTTCGCTGTGCTAGTCTGTGTCTCTGTCTCAAGCTGCACCATAGCCCCCACAGAATGCAGCCCCTCCCTGTCTCTGTGTCCAGCACAGAAACTGGGCCTGGAGAGAGGCAAATAGCAAGGCAAAAAGGAGGCGCTCCTCCTACTTGTAAGCTATATTTCAAGGAAAAGTTCACGTGCTGACTGGATACGTCATTAATCAGGCTTGTTCCTGTTCAAATTTCAGTCTTGTGATTTCTGAAAAAAAAGTGTGTTCTTCTCCCCACGTTTAAATAGGCTACAAAAATATGCAACATTTTGAAGTTCGGAGGAAGCGGTAGGCAGGTTTTTTTTTTATCAGAGCCCGTTCATTGAAAGTTGCTAGGGAAAAAGTAGCACATTCCAAACTTTTTCAGTTTAGTCCACTAAAGCAAACTAAAATTACGTGGTTTTCTACACTGTGAAACACAATTCAGCACATTTCTACTCTTGCAAAAATACATGATGCCATTTTAAAAGTACAAATACATTTTCTAAATTAATGTGCATTCTATAGTGAGATTACATATGGATTAATCACATATAAGCATGGCTGTTCAACTAATTAAGCATGTTTTCACATAAAAGCACCTCCAAACTGAAGCCCTATGTTTTCAATCTTGCTTTTCCACAATCTGCGTGCCATTATAAAATTCATGTCTGCAGCTTTTTGTCATATAATAGGTGAAATCTAAGCTCGATCACTAGCACATGTTCCACGCATCCACAGAAGCAGATCCGTAGGTTAAGCCTTCTCATACATCGCTCCTAAAGCTTGGCATGTCCTACTACTTCACATTAAAGCGTGCGACAGACAGACAGACAGACAGACAGATAGATAGATAGATAGATAGATAGATAGATAGATAGATAGATAGATAGATAGATAGATAGATAGATAGATAGATAGATAGATAGATAGATAGATAGATAGATAGATAGACGCGCAAAGACTGGTATTTTATTTTAGTGTCCCTGTGATACAAAAATTTGAAAAAACACCTGAAGTCATATTTTATTCCCCTTATTAGAACATACTTTAAACAGTTGATGTAAGAAGAAAACACTTTGAAATGTTCTCTATTGCTGCCTTAATGACCCAACTGATAATTTAAGTTTACAAAGACGGAAAGGTCATGTTTAAATACATATCAACAATGTCATATACAGTTCTACTTAATAATTATGTCAGGCCTTTGCAGAATATTAAAAAGTGAACAGAGGGCCAGGATTCTTCTCTGGGAAAGGTGACAATCTTACTTACCTCTGTCCCAGTTTGTTCTGTGCTGCCTCTTCACCTCTCAGAGAATCTGTGGAGGACACTCTCACTGAGGGCTCCCACCCACTCTTGTAAGTACCAGCCATGCTGGGACTAAAGAGAAACAAATAAACTATTTTTTTGTTTATTTTCCCTTCTAGGTCTGTGCGAGTCATCTCTGACCATGCTGAACCCTGCAGCTTCTTCAGAGAGACACACAGGACTACACAGACAAGCTGAGGTGCCCCCTTCATGTACAGAAGACTACGGTGCCCCTACAGCACAAGTTTTTTAAAACGAAATCACTCACCCTGTTCTTCCATTTCTTCTTCCTAATGACTGCCTGTAGAGCCCTAAATACTGACGATTTGGTTGACCGGTCATAATATTTCCTCCCAGGATTGTAATTGCAACTCTAGTGCTGTCCACCACCTTTAGCTTTTGATTATTGCATTTGCATAGATATTAGCTCCCTAACATGACACCTAAGGTGTTGGCATCGCCTTTTATAGTTTTAAACTGTATGTGGATAACAAGATAGACACATTGACCTTGTTAGCGATGTTCTGAGAATATTTTGTACCTTACTTGTGTACTTGCTTCAGTCAAATGTGCCTAAAATTCTTTGCTCCTTCTTCACTACTTCCTCACCAAGTATCGTCAGGTACTAAAGGTAATGTTAATGTTAATGTTAGTGGGGATTTATAGAGCGCACGTACGCAGATTGGCTTCATGGTGCTAAGGCTCAAAAGGTTGACAGAAAAGACAGAAGCTAACCCTGTATGAATAGCCATGGTTACTAGAGATAGAACCATGAACACTAGTTGGTGTATATGTTCCATCACAGGTACTTGATTCCAACCTGGAGGCCTTCTCATGTCTTCTTACAGTTGCGGCTATGGGGGCGATTATAATAGGGGGTGACTTCAATGCGGTGACGGATGCCCAATGAGACACGGAGGCCACCACCGTGGTTCCTAGGCACTCACAACTGAAGATGTGGGTGGAGGCCATGGGTCTTGTAGACATCTGGTCATTACCCCATGGGAGAGAAAGACAGTTCACATACCTCCTTGCACAGAACTTCTTCCCACATCAACTAACCATTCTCCCCTTCAACATGTCACTGGATAAACAGGGAATGGGGTGAGCAGTCAAAGCCCTATCGTATACATGGTGGCTCCAGGACAGCTCTATTACAGACTACTTCTCCCTAAACAAGAATACAGTTTCCTCCCCTGCTATGTTATGGGAGGTGCTTAAAACAGTGGTAGGGCCCTGTCATTCATCAGTGGGAAGACCCGGGAAGGTGAGGTTGGGTTGCTGCAGTTGGAGTGAAGGGTTTGTCGGCTAGAGGCAGTGTTGGCAGCCCTCCCCTCCATGACAATTCAAATGGAATTTAGACTACAGCTTCTGGAATTTGGATATGGCCAGACTAAGCCAGATCAATGGCCAGGGGAAGGTATACGAAATGAGCAATAAGGCAGGTAAACTGCTTTATTGGTTAACCGGGCTGCACGGCATCTGCTATTTAGTTCCTGAGGTGTCAGCCTGTATGGTGGAAATACTCTGTATGGCACCACGCATCATAGCTGAATTTCGAACCCAATAAATAGACCTCCATGCTTCCAGACCCTACCCCTGAAATCGAGAATCTATTAGCGAAGGACCTCCCAGTACCATCTTTATCATCGACCAATATGGCAGAGTTGGATCTTCCCCTCACAGAGGGGGAGGTCCAATGGACCATTACAGAAATGCCATCAGGGAAAGCCCCTGGACCCAATGGGATTTCCCTTGAACTGTTCAGACGGTACTCCTCCTTGCTTATCTCACATTTTTTGGCCCTCTATGAAGATTCCTGGACAAAACAATCACTGCCACATGATTAAGGAGGGGCATCCATCTCAGTTATCCTCAAAGATGATAGGGACGTCGCAGCCTGTCCTCCTTATCGCCCAATTTCAATAAGAAACACAGAACCCAAAATCCTTGCCAAAATACTGGCCACTCACCTGGCTTGAGTGATCCTTTTCTTGGTAAGCCTTGGTGGAAATATTCACTCCACTCACGGAGTTGGAGAAATTTGGGAACTGAGTTCCCACTAAATTCTGGCAGCCAGTGCGCTGAAATGTTTTTTCTGTTGGAGCCTGCAAGACTTCTTTGCTAACAAGAGCCACAAGACTTTCCGGCCGCTAGAGAAGGGACACGAGATTTGGCAGCTGCTAACGTGGCTTCTGGACAGGACCGTGCCTTCTGGCACCATTTTCGTGATGCTGGTGAGTGCGAGCAGATTCACTACTCATGAAGAAGCATAATCATCTCAATAAGATGTTTCTACTCCAATGGACTGATCAAAATGTTTTTAGTTGGAGAAGCTATTTTTTTAAATTTTACTTTTGTTTTAATAGGGAGGAAGTGCCCCAGGGACTTCAAATTCCTGTTCTTGTCCAGCAGGCTTCTGCCAGTGTTTTGTTTATGTCCTGGTCTGTTTTAATTTGGATTTAGAGCTGAAAGGCTCACTCTCTTTGTCTGCTTCATGTAGACCATTAGATTGAAGGACCTTGTTTTGTGATATCACAAGTAAGTTTAAGAACTCCTGTATAGGGGTGTTGTTTGTTTGTTTGATAGAGGGCATGCACCAGTATTTATTTGTACTTTTATTTTATTTTAAAATGTTATTGTAGTGGGTGGCCTGCAGTTCAGTGGGGGCCTAGTTAGTTTGTGCACTTCATTTTTCACCTTCTGTAAAGTAAACATGTTGCACAGTTCAGTAAATTTTCTCCAGGTTTGTTAAGTTCACAATGATAATTTATTTTACTATGTGGCCTAGTCTGCCAAAGGGCCATCCAGCCAGCAGGCTTTGTATTTCACATGTATTTCTGTAAAAAGTGTATAGGTGGGATGATATTTGATGCCTTGGGAGGATGTGTGTTGTAAGAGTTTCATAGGTCAGATTTTTTTTGTTTTTGGCATTGCTGAATTAATGTTAGTGTTTTCTTCGGTGTTTTGTGTAGTCAATGTCCAAAGGCCTTCGTGTGATCTTTGTTTTCCATGCCTCCTTGCTTGTTGTTTGACTATGTGGCCGGCGAATAGTTTGTGTAGCCAGCCCGTGTGCTTTTGCTGTTGACCAAATGTCTTGTTGGGGCAATGTCTTCTTGCTTGCTGTTGTTTGACCATATGTTCTCAGTGGCCATTTTGTATAGCCAGCCAGTGTGCTTTTGCCATAGGCCTTCATGTGTTCTTTGCTGTGGCCATACCTCCTTAGTTGCTGTTGTTGGTTGAACATATGGCCAGTGGCCATTTTGTATAGCCAGCAGGTGTGCCTTTACCATAGGACTGCATGTGTTCTTTATAGTGGCTATGCCTCCTTGCTTGCTGTTGTTGGTTGACCATGTGACCATTTTTTGCAACCACCCTTTTTCCCAGTTTTCAAAACCATTTTCTAGGGAGACTGATAGGAGAGGGATATGTCTTTTTGTTTTTGTTCATTTCTTTTTTACTTCTCCCTGATATCAGGTTAATACTAAGCTTGAGGATCATTGTAGTATGTTTATATTAAGATTCTTAACAGGGTTTATATCATGTGCATTTTTTTGCATTTTTCACCTAAACCTCCTTGCCTACTAATGGGATCAATATTTTCAAGTTTTTGTTTATTTTATTCATTATTTATTCTTAAATGTTTCCACCGTTCATCCATTCACTCCGTACCTGCCATAGATGCACAGCCCCACAACTTTCATTTTTTAAGTATTAATCTATTTTCCCCTGGACCCCATGCCTGCCTTAGGTGCACATACAGCAGCATTGATTTTTTAAGAATTATTCAATTTCCAAAAATGTGGCACACGGCAAGACTGGATTTTCCAGTTTTTTTGGTAAGATGGCATTGAACTTAAGAAAGAATACAGTAGTGAAGCACTAGCACCAGAAGGTAACTGAGTGGAATGTATGACGTTACATCTCATACATTCACTATGCATAGCTTTACAACCTGGTCGTTACAACGACAGCATTGTTACCATGCGTGCAATTACATCGCAAGTCTTTTCAACGACTAGATGTAGGGGGCGCGCTGGACTTAGGAACAGTATTAATTACTATTCCTACTCCAGTTTGCGCAGCAGCAGGGAAGGTGTTGGATTTAAAATCCAACACATTCCCTGGTGTTGCACGGCCCCTACAGCAAGTTGGTAATACAACTTGCGATGTAATGGCACGTGTGGTAACAATGCGGTTGTTGTAACAACTGTGTAGTAAAGTTACTGCGTTGTGTTTACAGCATTTTAAACGCTGTATACCGACTAGGTGGGCTTGTTTTTGGTTTGCAATGCATTGAAACCTTTGTAAATGCTGCATTAACTAAAGCAGATGCACATTGCGCATACAAATCTGCAGTGCCGAATTCAAACATGCTGCAGTTAGGTCATGGGTGAAGAAATGCCATGGGCAAGGAGATGATGAATGGTGATTGGGGGATACATACCTGCCTCGCTTAACAAATTCAGCAAGTATACTAGAAATTAATTAGTCAATAAGCAAGCAATGTGACTTATCAGGGCCCGTCCCTGTCCCCACTAATACTCCCCCTCGAACCACCTCCACATCTGGCACACTGGCGCTGCTTCTGGCCCTGGTGGTCTGCACAGCTATGAAAAACATTGCAAATTTTAGATGCCAGATACGCCTCCCCTTATTACTTTATTTCTTACAAAATACAACTGCAATACATTACTACATTTTGGTTAGCAATATCTTCTATCAAAAATATCACGTTAGGCATTTTGTTGGTTGAGAATGTTAGAACAGCTAGGTAGCAAAGCCGACCAAAACCTTTTCGTAATGGAGGAGTAGAGCTATGATGACTCTAAGTCATTGAAACACAATTAAGGGGTGGAATAAATTGGTCAATGATGGTCATATGGTCTTTGTTGGAAAATGCGATGGGACTGTCCTCATACTACTTTCCTGCCATGCTGCACGGTCATCGAAACTGCTGGTATACTGCAACACAACATTGGGGGGGGGGTACACCATGACCATGGGCACTATCTTATTTAGCTTTTAAAGCATTAATAAGAAGAAAAAAATCCTTCTCAACAGGCATTCAGAGAATAGCTTACTTGGGCCTGCAATCTTCACAGTGTAGTAACTAAAATCTATTCTCTTAGTCTTACAATTTCACTCCGCAAAATATATAAGGGGAGAGGGAAAGCTCGCTAAAAAAGCAGAAGACATATACAGACTAGTACAGACAGGAGGATGTCAGCTACAGAAACATGAAATACAGAAAAAAAGAATAATGCTGGGATAACAAGAATTTAACATACATTGGATAGAACAAAGAGGATTTGAAAAAAGAGATAGTCACAGTACAAAAAAACAAGGAAAATATATGGGCAGAGGTGCAATTTAGGAAACGAATAACAATATATTAACAGGAGAACTTACTGGGGCTAGCAGACCCATCAGCCATGCTGCGGCACTCGCGATGGTACTTCCACCCACCACTGTACTGGTTGTGGCACCCCCAGCTCCCTGACCGACCTCCGATGCCCTGTTCTTGTCCTTGGGTGCTGATGTAAGAAATAAAGAAGATTAAAAAAACATATTAGTGGTAGAGTTATCCCCCCCCAAAAATGCAGTAATATTGTGCTTTTCCAAATCAGATCGCCTATAGTGCTAGTATAGACTCAAGATGACCTATTTCTATTTTCCTAAACCTAAGCCCTATTCCAAATGTCCTAAACCTAAACTACATTTTAAACTATTAAGTCATTACAATGAATAATCTTTGCTTCTCATCTCAACCCCTTTGATGGGCCAACTCAGTCTCCATTTTCAATGCATAGATGCATCCAGCACATGACTGGGAGATTGCTTGGGACTGTTCATGCTAAATAAAGAAAGGCACAGAGAACGGTAACTCACTGATATTACTACCACCACTATCTTAGTGACAGGACAGAGGAGTCTGCTGGACTTCCTAAATAATCAGCCCAAGCAAGCGCCGACGAGTATGATTAGGTAACATTGAGCACCTGGCTAGCTGAAACTGGATCACATAATATTCGTAATATAAACTTAACTTACCTCTGAGTGTGAGCTGCATGGTATTTGAAAAAAAAACATATTAGCATTGTAGAACACAACAAATACATATTTACTCACCAAGCCTCTCAACTTCGACACCCAGCATGTCGAACAGGTCCTGATCTCGGTCAAGCATGTCGGCCCAGCAGCGTGTCAACTGCTGCTGAGTGCGCTGTACCCCACTGCTCTAGATCATGCACCAACGCACCCTACCCCACAGTAGCCGATGCTCCCGCAGGGCGTACCCACTATCAGGCCTGCTACCAGCTTAGAGGAGAGGTGGTGCCGCACATAAAAAATCAGTGCCGCCATCTCCACCTGTGGAAAAATATGGCGGGGCTGCACCCCTTGGCTGCACCGGCTATCACAGGTGTGCGGCTAGGAGCTGCACCAGTGCCGCTGCTTCCTGCCCCCCCCCCCCGCTCTGCCATGGCACTCGGAGGGAAAAAAAATAGGAAAGAAAGGAAGAACTAAAACAGTACAGGAAAACCCCCTAAAAAGTATTAAAAAGTCACGGAAAAAGAAAGAAAAACAAAAATGTAAAATACCCAAACATAAAATAAAGGTAAATGAGGAGTTGAAGAGTGGATAGGGGAGCATTGGAAAGATTTCAGATGGATAGGAAAATAAGGCCACAGAACAGAAAGCAGGTAAAACAAAATTGCTGCCCCCATGCAGACCTGGTGGTGCAGTTATCGCAGATTTTTTAGCACGGAACATGCTACTGGCATGAAAAAGCAACACGAACGGACTGCTGAGCAATATTCTGCCCGTTGGAGTTCTGCAGAATCTCATGGAGTTTTTTTAATTCCACGGAGCAAAACTCGGCGAGTTCCGCCCAAGCCTACTTCTTAGTGCACGCAGACAAATATGGCTTCATGCCCAATTGAAACACCAGACACAGACTCTGCAGATTACACCTGGCCCTTGCCAGGGTGGACGAGCTGGTGGAGGACAGTGCCCTCTGCCTGGTAGATGTGGAGTGGGCCTTCAACACAGGGCATTGGCCCTTCCTCATTGCACTACTCTGCAAAATGAGCTTTGGTCCACATGTTGTCTGATGGCTTGAGACCGTATATGAGGACTTAGGGGCCCAGGTCCAAGTCAACGGGATTCTGTCAGCAGCTTTGCCCTTGGAAATAGGCACATGGCAAGGGTGCCCTCTATCTCCTGTGCTGTTCACCCTTGTGGTGGATCCCATGGCGGAACTAATCCGAGTTGATGGCTGGGTGTGCAGTTTTCAGTGGCAGTGGGGCTCGAAAGACAGAATTTCAGTCTATGCAGACTATGTGCTCTTTTACATTCAACAACCTCAAATTGGGATGCTGTGGGGTTAAGGGTTAATTGAGAAAAATCTACTCTTGTACCAAGGGGATGTCACAACAGTGGCAATGGAGACCAGGATCCATGTGGCAGGAAATAGTTTTCACTACCTAGGAATGATTGTTGCCTTCTCCCAGCTAAGATATGGGGAACTAACTTACTTCCTCTCCTCCCTAAGACTAAAAACAAATTTAAAGTATGGCTTTTCATTACCACTCTCCCGGTGGGCCGAGGGGGCTCCTTGAATTGCTAACCCTTCCATGTTTCCCATGGTCTCCTTAGCCTATTATATAGCAAGTCCTACCCACGCTCCCTGCCTCCAGCTTTGTGCCTCCTGGTCATATGCTAGCAAGCAACCTTAAAACACCTTAACTAGAACAGCACAAAAACAGTGGCAACACCACTGTGGAAGGGTACATGTGTAGCAGAGATGTCACTATTCTCTGGCTTTGTCAACTGGGGCCTAATTGGGCTGTCTTGGTGGGTAGTCACATTCGAGAACTCGCCACAGATTTCCATCTGCAACCCTCACAAATCTACAGATGCTTACAACTCATACACACGCTAGGCACAAACAGTGAGGGTCTTACCGCTGTCCTGCAATACATCCCCTTCAAATGGTACTTAAAGTTAGAAGCTTTGGGTGAGGTGGGTATCTCTCACCCCTACTTCCATTAATAACTTAACGTCCAGACCCCTTGAGGTCACTCATGGGGAGGCGGACTTAGGAATCGAAGAGAACAAAGACAGGGTAGAGGTAAAAATGCAACCATAATGTTAGCCATATCTATGCACTTTCACCTCATCCTGTTTATATTTCTACATAAATTCCACTTTGCATCTTTCTGCCTCTGAAGGATGTGCCATGCTGACAGCCCTAACTGTTTATGATTTGATGCCTGGAAGTGCCTGAGCATAGCAAATACAACCGAGCCCTAAACAGAGTGATAGCTTGCAGACTTACCCTAGACCCTAAACTAATCCAGTGGTGTATTGTATGGAAGACCTCAGAGGCCCGGGGAGCACCGAGCCCTGATTGTTATGGGCTACTTGGTGGCAAAAAGTGACATGGCACAACACTGGTGAGATCCGAACCTCCTGCTCTTACAAAATGGGTCAATGGGAAAAACATCTGTGAAGCAATGGAGAATCTGGTGTGTAAAGCCCGTGGGGTCTACAGAAAGTTTGAAAAGATCTGGGGATCCTGGACCCAATTGATGGCTGAGACAGGGTGCATCCAAAGTTTAAGACTGCACTGGGGAAAGAGGGATTCTATATATACTGATATGCCAAGATGTACTGTGGATAGGAGGGGAAGATGGCACATGATTGGACCCTGCTAATGTATCCAGTCTTCATTGCAAATACAATAAGATATTTTTAAAAAAAAATTGTTTGATGTCCAGTGTGGGATCCAAGTGGAGCAAGCATTGGCAAAGCCATTAGCTCTGGTGTTGGCCACCAGTATTCTGGCAATTCTTGTTTTGTTTTGTCATGGTTTTTGCAAAACGTTATTGTTTGTGTGGGATATGTCAGACCCGCCTCAATCTAAGACAAATATCATTTGCTGCAGGCAACAAAGTTTGTTTGGTCTAAAAAAGCACACACATTATCATAGTACTACCTGGCACTAAAGGGAACTACTTAAAAAGTCAATCAGTCTGACATTAGCTGCAAGCCTCTTGCCTTTCAGTGGGGAAGGTAAAAAGAAAGAAAGGAAGAAGCAAGGAAAGAAAGGAAGAAAGAAAGAAAGAAAGAAAGAAAGAAAGAAAGAAAGAAAGAAAGAAAGAAAGAAAGAAAGAAAGAAAGAAAGAAAGAAAGAAAGAAAGGGAAGGAGAAGGAAGGGAACAAGAAGGAAGGAAACGAGAAGGAAGGAAAGAGATGGAAAGAAAGAGAAGGAAAGAAAAATAAGGAAAGAAAAGGACCTAAAAGGAAAGAGAGAAAAAAGCGAGAAAAAAGGAAGGAGGCAAGAATGAAAGAAAGCAAGAGTGAAAGAAGAAAAGAGGATAAAAAAAAGATGGAAAGAAGAAAGGAAGATGGAAGAAATGAAGGAATTAAGGCAAGGAAGAAAAAGGAAAAAGAAAGAAAGAAAAAAGAGAATGAAAGAAAGAAAGAGAAAGAAAGAGCAAAAGAAGGAAAGAAAGAAAGAGCAAAAGAGAGAAGGAAAGAGATAAGTATGAAAGAAGGCAAGACTGAAAAAAGGAAAGAGAAAAAATGGGAGAAAAAAGGAAGGGAAGGAGGAAAGGAATTAGGAAAGAAAGAAGAAACAAAAGGAAGAACAGGAGAAAGATAAAAGTAAAAATAGGATAACTTAATACTAAACAGTTTCAAATGGACACATTCTGGTATAGTGTCAACTAGCAGCAATTATTAGCAAAAAGACAGAAACATGGGCTGCGCTGCACAGAAAAGTAAGAAGTAGTGACTCTCTTGATTTTGGCCTTCTGCCTGCCACTTTTTTTTTTCTTCCTCAGTGCAAGCTGCTTTTAAGTGCACCTCGACATAGGAGTGTAACTCAAGTTTGGATTATTAATACATCCACCACTGCACCCAGTTTCAACTGGTTATCATTCTAAATTCTAGATGAACTATGGCAGATTCTGTTTGACCCTTTTGATCTCAGGTGATTCAAGCACCATTCGAGTGCGCTCTTTGAAGTTTTCCCGACACCACAGAGGTTTTTTGATTTTTTTGCCACATATTCTTTTGCGATTATTACCCATTTTGATGTTGCTTCACAAACTAGTGTTTGAAATTCACTTGACTCTGAGACTTCCTGCCCTGAATTTCCTGTATATAGATTTTGCTTCCTGATCATGACCCTGCTCTAAAAAAACTAATGTCAACGAAACAAAATATGTGGACTGTGTTTTTAAGAGTTTGATGGTGAATATAGGCACTAGTTTAATGGGTGTTGATTTCAGACATTTTATTATCCCTATCGGCCACATGTATATATATTTCTGTACATAGCATATATGCACTTTTTTCACCACTGATCACTTTTCACTAATCCGTCACCTTTTATGACCATCTTATCCTTCTACATAAAATATAAGTTTTGCATCTTACTGCTAACAATTGTTTACATATTCAGAAATGGGATATGTATAAATAAATGCACTAAACCCATAACTACAACTTACTCTGGTGAGAGTTGTTCTTCTATTACTGTTTTGTTACTACTGCAGCGGTAGTCAAGGGCTAACTTTTTATACATATTTGTCCAGCCCAGTTACTGGGTCACCCCTTTTGTTTTAGAGTCAAATAGCAACAGTCAGAAAACCAAAACACTCCCAAGGAGCTTACCACAAAATTGGCAGGAGATGGGATCTGATAAAGATGGAATGTGCATCAGAAGCTTCCTGTTATGACATCAGGCTCTATACACAAAGGCAACACTAAAGTAATTACATAGTAAAAACTAAAACACTGAAAGGAACTAGATTGCATGCAGAAATGCTGCTTGTGAGAGAGCAAAATGTAGTCTCTCAAAGTGAAGTTAACCAGCGGCTTAAGTAGGCTGACCCACATGCTTTAGGCTGTAGTGGGGGGAAGCAAAATGTGAATGACACAACAACAGACCAATGGATGAAGAGAATTGGATGAAAGTCCCTATATTTAAGTATTTTATATAAATGTTGTTAAAATCAGAAAGTGGGGCTTTTTACGACTCAGCAAATATTGTAATAATGTAATACGTCAGCCTGTGAATAAGCTAAATACAATATTGCTAAGTAATAATACTAACAAGTTTGGAATGTGTGCTACAACCTTATTTATTTTTATTTTTTGCTGAACAACTATTTTCTTGGTAAAATTAAGAATTGAGAAATAACAGCAAATACAGTGGCATGTAAGGCCAGCTTATACACATATAGAGGTAGAAACTTTGATTATAATACATGCACCAATAGCAAACAATACTTATATATAATATTAAAGATTGATAAAAAAGGAAGTTTAAGCTATAGAAGTTAGAAAGTAAAGAGAGGAAAGAAGGACAGAGAGAAAAAGAAAGGAGGAAAGACAGAATCTACAAAGCAGGAAAGAAAGATAGGGGTGGGGCAGGGGTAGTGAGTACATTGATGGTAATGAGGAAGAAGTAAGAGTCTAAGTGAACTATGGGGGAAGTGGGGTATCTTGCAAAAACAGGGGCCTTAAAAGAAGAAAAATATCTGCTTTGTCCATTAAATTGTAAATAATCTTTTCATACCTGTACATCTCCGCAAGTCATTCCTCATGTGACAGCAATTGTGGAGTGTGTGAATGTTGCAAAATATGGATTATGGTAGCTGTAAGGGCAGTGAGGAGCAATCGGTGAGCATGGCGGGTCAATTCGTAAATGTCAGATAAGTCATGGAGGAGAATTAAGGGGTCTGGAATTGGCTGGGGTAAATCAATAGATTCCTGGAGCGTAGACTCTACTGACATTCAGAGAGGTGTATGGTTGGACAGTCCAGTAAAATATGGACAATATCACAGTATGCATGATCACATCGGCAACAGGCAGAATGAGGGAGCAACCCTGCAGCCTGAAGCAGCGCCAGGGTCCAGTGCCAGCCCTGAAGGAACTTAAAAAAACTGAGTTGCATCCATGCCTCACGGACCCCTCATTCTATGACCACCAACATTTCTGTCCAGTCTTCCTCATCATATTCCACCAGCAGACAGGTCTGCCTGGTCATCCTGAGGCTAGCCAATTGTGGGTGAGAGTAAAGATGAGAAATTAGGAGGTTATATAATCCATACATTTAGCCTTCAAACTGACCCCAACTATTGAGGTAAGAGAACACCAGGGAGCAGGTAATGGTCCAGGGTTGGGGACCTAATTTGTTCAGCAGACATTGATGTATTGTATATATCACCATTGTTGGGTATGCAACAAGCAAAATTTGACCCGTAGCATCTCAAAGGACTTGATTTCACTACCAAAGATCAAGTGCGTAAGAGTCAGGATCCCAGCTCTGCTCTAAGGGCCCCAGTCAAGCATGGTCCCTCCAATGCAAATGCCTGCATTATTCCAGATAGTTGATTTGTCATTAAGATGTGCGTCCACCAGAAAAGCCTGTGGGCCACATCCAGGCAGCGTACATGGCTTTCAGCATGAGATTGGGGGAGTTAGCAGCAGCAGGGACAGGAAGATGGAGGGCCTGTAATCTCAACGATGCCTCCTGAAGTCTGTGTTTGATCATTACAACAGAGGGTCTTGGAACTGCGGGTGTATGTATGCCATTTATGCAAAATGTAGGGCTAAACAGTAATGTTCAACAGAGGAAATGCCTAATCCCCCTGCTGATCTGTTGGTAATAAGTTTCCAAATTGCTAGATGCGGTCTCGCTGAGGCCCAAATGAAGGCCTAAATAGTCTTACTGAGGTCGAGAGGGTTATTCATTTGGGAAGCATGCCTAACACGTACCCAGAGAGAGAGATTTAGGTGGGACTACTTCGCAAAGTCCAGTTGCATTTGCTTCAATAATGGGTTCAGCTTTCCAACACAATCGTTCCAGGTCCTATTTACTAGAATGACCAGATACCTTAGGTGGGAATTTTCCTGCTGAAATGGGTAACCAACTATGGCAGCCAGGTGGAGATCCACAACAATGGCAAGGACTCACTCTTTGCCCAGTTCATTTTGTAGCCTGATACTGCTGCAAAAGCATCAATGGTCTCCAACACCACAGGAATGGAGGAGGGTAAGGCCAATAAGGTAAGTACAATTTCATCTGCATATGGACACAATGTTGAGGGACCTCCAGGCTTTGAAATATCTATTATCCAATCTGATTGGCACATGGCCACTGCTAAAGGTTCCATTGCAAAGAGAAATAACGGGGAGAGTGGGCAACCTTGGCTGGTACCCCCTACAGACAGGAAAGGCATCAGAAAGAAAGCCCCCACAATTTGCCTGCGCAGAGGGGGAATCGTGGAGCCATCTCATTCTGGAGTTGAAGTTTTCACCAAGGCCAAATTTCCGGAGCATGGCAAACAAATAGTCCCATCTATCCTGTCAAAGGCCTTTTCTGCATCTAATGACAGTGCCAAGGCCTCATCCGGAAGGTCTGCTGCTAGCTAGACCGCATGAGCTAGCATGCAGAGATGAATGTGGGATGAGTGGCCTGGGACAAACTCCACTTGTGAATGGTGAACAGGAGAGACAAGGACTTGTTTAAGGCAGTATGCTAGAATTCTTGCCACTGTCTTGAGGTCCCCATTGAGCATGGCTATGGGGTGATAACTTCCATGAGGAGTGGATCCTTTCCTGGTTTGGGTAGGGCCAAAATAAGCGCCCTGTTAGACAATATAACAAAGGAGCCCGAGCGATCAGCCTCAGCAAACGGCCTCATAGAGAAGACCCACTACCTCGGATTTGGTCCATTTATCGAACTCTGCCGGGAAACCATCCTCATCTGGGGCTTTTTAATAGGGTAAATATGATATGGCCTGCTCTATCTCATTCTTGGTAATCTCACCCTGAAACAGCTGGCTGCCATCCTCTGAGATAAAATGTAATTTGACTGTTTAATTCAGAATTCACTGTGACTCATTTATTGCGTTGCCTTTGTTTTTATTTCTGCTCGCCTACAGTGCAAACTTAATGTTGCATCTTTCATTGATCATATACCAGTAGAAACAGCAAAACCACCAAGAACCAGAACACCTACAAGAACACTACGACAAAATACTATCAACTCATCAGAGCCACCAAGAGAATTTTCATCCAAAACAAAATCCTCACCAACGCCAGCAACTCAAAAGAACTCTTTAATGTCATCCAAGAGTTCACCAAACCCCATAGCAAAGCCATGGACGTCAAGCCATCCCAGTACCTCTGCAACAAGCCCCATAGCAAAGCCATGGACGTCAAGCCATCCCAGTACCTCTGCAACAAGCTTTGTTCCTACTTCCACCTAAAAATCAAGGCCCTCTACGAAAACTTTAGTGAACAGACTCCAGAAACCACCCTCCCCCCTTGCAATGAAAGCCAGCCCACCATCTCCACCTGGACACCGGCCACCACCGAAGAAAACACCACGATCATGAAGAGCACACACTCAGGAGCCCCCAAAGATCCCTGCACGCTGCACATCTTCCACAGAGCTGCTGCCACCATAGCACCCGAACTACGCCGCACCATCAACGCCTCCTTTGAATCTGGCACCTTCCCCGATGAAGCGGGCAGAGGTAAAGCCCCTCCTCAAGAAACCCTTGGCTGACCCGACAGACCTGAAAAACTACGACCCATCTCCCTCCTTCCCTTCGCAGCCAAAGTTACCCAAAAATGTGTCAACGCCCAGCTGATCACCTTCATCGAGGAGAACGCATCCTAGACTCCTCACAGTTTGGATTCCGCTGTAACCACAGCACCGATACCGCCCTCCTTGCGCCAAAGACGACATCCACGTGCTACTCGACCAGAGCCACCCCGTGGCCCTCATCCTGATAGACCTCTCCGCAGCTTTCGACACTGTCTCCCACGCACTCTTGCAGCCAGACTCCATGACGCTGGCATACAGGGAACCGCCCTCGACTGGCATCGCTCCTTCCTCGCTGGTAAAACTAAAAGGATCAGGCTCCCACCTTTACTCTCCAAACCGACAGAGGTCAACTGAGGAGTCTCCCAAGGACCTTCACTGAGCCCCACGATCTTCAACATCTACATGGACCCCCTTGCTGCCATCGTCAGACAGCATGTGCTCAGTATACTATCTTACGCCGACGACACCCAGCTCATCCTCTCCCTCATGAAGAACACTGAAGACACAAGACTCAGCTTCCAGGAAGGAATGAAAGAAGTTGCAACTTGGTTGAGCAACAGTTGCCTAAAGCTCAACTCAGAGAAGACAGAGGTCCTCGTCCTCAGACCCCCCCTTCACCTGGGACAATACCTGGTGGCCCTCGGCAACCCACCCACCCCGATTGACCATGCCCGGAACCTCAGCATCACTCTGGACTCCTCCCTCACCATGACTCACCGGATCAATGCCATCACCTCCACCTGCATCAACTCCCTCTGCATCCTCCGCAAGACCTTCAAGTGGATCCCCCAAAGTCAGAAAGACTGTTACCCACACACTCATTACCATCAGGCTGGACTACGCGAACGCCTCTACGTTGGTATCAACAAATTCCTGCTACACAAACTCCAGACCATCCAGAACACTGCAGCCAGACTCATCCTCGGAACCCCACGACATGAACCCAAGATCCAGCACCTGCAAACCTCCACTGGCTCCCCGTCGAGAAAAAAGTGACTTTCAAGCTACTCACTCTTGCATACAAATCCATCCACAACATCGGACCCAAATACCTCAACGAAAGAGTCTCATTCAACGCACTCAGAAGAAACCTATGCTCCGCCAACCTTGCCCTAGCAGAGACCCTATGCATCCGCAGAACCAGAGTATGAAGAAGAGCTTTCTCCTATGTTGCAGCCAAGGCCTGGAAAGGCTCCCAGTCAACATCAGATGCTCCCCGACCCTGCACACCTTAAGGAAGAGCCTGAAGACCTGGCTTTTAAGCTGAGCCGGAGCTGCATCCTCCCCTCCCCTCCAGCACTTTGAGACCTTCATGGGTGAGTAGTGCGCTTTTAAAACCCCTGACCTTTTTGTTCTACTTAACATGTTACCCAGGTCCTATGGATCTTTCTTTGGGTTACCCCAGTAGTTTTGTAATATTGACATCCTGAGAGGCAAGGTCAGCGAATACCTTCCAGGAAGGTGTTCATCTGATCTGTTCCTTGAACAATTTCCAGGGAGGAGAGGAACTTGTAATAGGATGCAAATGCATCTGCAATTTCCTGAAGCTTGTGACCAGCACCCGTGAGTTGGGTAATGATAGCAGGGATATCCTATTTCCACCTCCCTTTGCTTGATCTGCACAGACAAGAGATGTCCCGCCTTCTTTCCCTGTTCATAGTGCAGGTATTTTAGCTTCCCTAGCATATATTCAGCTTTAGAGGTGAACAGGGCATTGAGGTCCACACGTACCTTCTCAAGGCTGTGCCTGGTGATAGTGGAAGGGTGGTCCGTATAAGCATGCATGAGGTGGGCTATGTCTTCTTCTAGTACTTTCTGATGCTCCTCCATTTGCTTGTTGGATAGGGCTGCATCCCTCATCAACTGCTCCCTGATAGTCGCCTTCGCTGCTGCCCACAATGTCAGAGCAAAGATGACCGAACCATCATTGTTCTCCCTGTAAGTATGCAGATGAGCTGTAAGCTGTGTGTTTACTTGTCTTGGGTGGTTATATAGAATAAGTTGAGATGCCAGGGCCTGCGAATTGGCTGTGACAGACCCAGATCACACTCCTGGGTAATATGTGAATGGTCCGAAAGTGCTCCCTTTAATATTGAGGTCTCGCAGAGAATATAAAGTAGATGGTTGCCAATGCTTACAATGGACGGGCCAAATATGTGTTTTCCCGATTCGCGGGATGCAAAAGTCACCATTCGTCATGGAGGCCATGATCAGCCACAGGATCTCCTAGGAAGGCTCTGTCCCATTATTGGATACATCAATTGGACTGGTGCAGTCTAAGATCGAATCCTGGACCAAACTCCAATCTCCGCCTAACAGGATGTTGACTGTATTTATCTCTGTCAACACTCACATGAGCTGAAGAATGAAGGCACGTTTTGAACCTGTCTGTGCATATACTAGACCTATGCATAAAACCTTATCATTAATCTTTAATTTGACAAACACATAGGAACCCTATGGATTGATCCAAGTCCTAAGCACTACATGGGATAACGTTTTCTAACTGAGGATGGATACATCACGTTTACGTTGGGTTGGTAAGTCCTTTGCACCTCTCAGAGGACAATAGCTTTGTATCTCTTTGTCCACCCAATGCCACCAAAGATTCTCTGCTTCTTTCTTGGTAAGGTGCATCTTCTGGAGAAGGTCGGGGTGTTTGGAGCTGAGATAGGAGACCACTCTTTTACGCTTGAAGTAATGTGTAAGATCATTGGCATTCCAGGAAAGAATGCACAAAAGTGTGTTCATGGTTATAGAGACCACCAGATTTAAAGGGAGAGTCAGAGGGTCTTAAGTGCGTGGGAATGTTAGTCAGATCCTGTTAGCAGTCTGCGGGTTGTTTTTGAAAGGGTGGACCAGAGCAGACAAGGGGAAGGCAAAGGAGAGAGGGTGAGCAATAAAATAAATGTGCAAAAGAAAGGATGGAAAAAGGTGGTTTAACCGAAAACGTAAGAGATGAAGGAAAAGGAGGTCAGGAAGAATTAGGGTGGTGAAAGAAAAGAACAATGCACAAATAAACACAATCCTTTGTGAGCCAGAAATCAATTGTATAATCAGTATAATTGCTGTGTCCTATTAACTGTAATAGGCGGGTCTACACCTGAATGGCCGTTGCATTTGGTAGGCCCCGGGGTTCAGTGATCTAGATGAAAAAAAACTAGGGTAATGGGAGGATAGACCCTAGAAAGTATTCGGGAGATTGGTAATGATGAAGGTTGGATACTGGGTGAGTAATGACATGGAGAAGAAAGGAAGCAAAACGTGTTCTTATGTCTACGAGCTGAGTGGAAGGGCAAATGATGGAAAATAGGACACATTGGGGGATATTCACAAGCACTTATCTCCAATGTATCTCCACCTTAACGCATCAAAAGTGGATGTTCACAAGCTGGTGCAAACTGCAGACATTGCCAGTATTCCCGCGATAACTGCCCCAAAATTTATCACCACGGTGGACACCACCAACTAACCCTAATGAGATGCAGAGTAGGCGTTCCCGTGCAAAAACACATGAAAAAACCCACAACACCACTTTCACAACGAACTGCCGGATCTGCGAAGCGAACTGAAAATAGGCGATAAGCCGCGGTAGCTGCAGGTGTTTAACACCTGCCTCAAGCAGGTGTAAAGGCAGACGACTACCTGCAGTAGGCAACGGAGCCCCACATACAGCCACACCCTAAGAAAAAACAACGCCATGGAGCTACTCATCATGCAGCTCAGAGCCCCAACAGGGCCACAACACCCACCGCCACCTTCCCCAGGACTGCCACCAACCCCAGGACCCGGACCATTCCACCCCCAGACCACCACAGAGGCAGCGCAGAGTAAGACAGCAGACCTACCGAAAATGCACCACTCTCGCAGACCTAACGCCCGAGGAAGTAATTGCCCACTACAGGCTCAAAAGGACAACCATCCTCTGCATCATGACCCACATCGCCCACAGGCAGACGGTCCCAACACAGCAGAGAACCAACATCCCTCCGCAGACAAAGCTGGCTGTGCTGCACCTGTTGGCCTCTGGTACCTTCCAACCAACAACTGCCAGAGTTGCAGGGGTCTCACAGCCAGCCCTATCAAAGTTCATTACACCTGTCCTGGATGCCATCCTCAGCTTCATACCCCAGTACCTTCACTTCCCCAGCACTGCGCAGGAACAGCTGAAGACAAAGCAAGGCTTCTATGTCATAGCCGGATTCCCGGCCATGTTGGGGGCAATCGACTGCACACATGTCCCACTTGTGCCCCCTGCGGATACTGCACACCACTACCGCAACAGAAAGCATCAGCATTCCTTCAATGTGCAGGCAATAGTGGACCACTGGGGACTCTTCACCAATGTCGTCACCAACTACCCAGGTAGTGTGCATGATTCCTTCATCTTCTGTCAGATAGCGGAAGTGTCGCACGCTGTGTCCCCCCTGTGTGCGTGAGCGTAGAGGGTTGGCCCTGAGTACGCCAGGGCTGTGCAGGAATGTGGTGACAAACCCCTTTGTGCAGGGCATGGCCCACTCCCGGCAAGACCAATGTCACTGACAGTGCAGTGCCGGCGTGGCCTGCCACGAGGCCTGCCACGAGGCCGACGCCGTGAGCAGCGGGCCTGCAAGCCTGTACGCATGCTGCACCCCAGGACGCTGATGCACAGACCAGGCCTGCCCGCCCCAGCGCACCAATGCCGCACTGCTTTCTTGCCTAAACTGTTGTGTGTCAAAGAGGGCCCAACACGTGCCGGTGCAAGCACCAAGCCCCAGTCCCGTGACCTCTGCAGCCTCTGCAGACCATCGCTGGCCCCCCAGACGCTGGTCCACATCACTCCTTACTTATTTACATGCTCCACCAGCGTCCTCTTCAGCCCAGTAGGTCCCACATGTGGAACAGTGTCCTGAGTCCTGAATGGCAGTGACCCCAAGTCCATGGCAGCAGCCACAGCACCAGAGTCCCTTCGATCAGTGAGGCATAATTCCATATCGCAGGCCTGCGACACGTAGTGCCACTAACCCTGTTCAACGCAAGCGGGTGACACGTGGTACCACTAACCCTGTGTGCCATGAGTGACTGTCATCGTCCGGCAGAACATCGTTGGTGTCTGATCCTGGGGGTTGTCATCAGCACAGACAGGTAAGGACTTGGTGTCTGGCCTGGGTCTGTGGCATTCATATCCGCCGTTTTGCTGGACACAGCTGGGAGGTGCCCTCTGCATCATGCCCTGGGGGTATTCCTCCCATTCTCCCCTGTGACACTTCTGTCAGGGTGCATCCGTGGTACTCCGCTGCTGATGTATTTTTTTCTGTAGCATTTTCCGTATGCTTTTTCCCGCATTACGCATGAGTATTGCTGCCCTCGCGCTGGTTGTCACTGTTTTCTTATCGCGCTTTGGCCCATTGCAGGTTTTTTGGCGTTGGGGTTTGTGTTTTTATCTCCGCCGATGTGGTTGTATCGCGGACATTGGCCGCGGTTTCGGCAAACTATCGCATGGGGCCGCCTTGTTGTGAATTCCACGTTGACACGTTGTTATTTTCCCGCAATAGGTTGCGATGTTGAGAGTTGCGTTAAGCGACTCTTGCGGTAGTGATCACACGTTCTTGTGAATATACCCCATTGTGTCTCGAAGTTACGATAGAATAGTCTATGTGAGTTATTACTCCATAGAGCGTTCATTTGAAGGGTAAAAGGGTATAAAGAGGTAGAAGGTGGGGGATATGTGTGCAAAGTTCTTCGTATACTAATCCATGAAAAGTGCAACCAAATGGAGCATGACCTTGCTTATTTTTTTTGGGTTGTTGAGGTGTTTATTACTATTATAAATCTTGTTCTCTTGAATTACTTGAGAATAGCACATAATCATTGTTTGTATGTGTATTTATTCTCGCTCTCAAATGGGAATCTGCCATACCACTGGCAGATGTAACAGATTCTCGGATTTGTTTGTCACTCCTAGCATAACTCAATGAGAGAGGAGAGAGACGATTGCCAGCGTTCTTTTGTCCAAACTGGTTTGGATTTTTTTAGGGCACTGGACATCCGGGTGGGGCCTCTAAAATATCATAATGACGCAACAGTCTGCAAATCATCTATCTCTACAGAATTATGTTAAAGTATATACATGCGCAAGATTGATTTCAGACATTGCCTAAACAAAATATTTCCCTAGGAATTTACATACATAGTATGTTGTGCTGCAAACATATGTCTTTATGTTCTCTTTCTAAGCTTAATTAGGCACAATTTAAAGCATGCCCATACAAGAGACAGCCACTCAGCAAAGAAGAAGGTGGAATTAAGAGGCAGGGCCCGATTCACAGAACTAACTTAAGACAAAATCCTAAACTTACTACCATTTTGGAATTCACAGAAGGCACTTACTCATTTTGGTATTCACAGAAGGCACTTACTCATTTCGGTATTCACAGAAGTTAGGACTCCTAACTTTAGGACTCCTAAGTGCCTTCTGTGAATATCGAAAGTCTTAAAGTTAGGATTTTTCTCAGTTTAGGAGTAGTAAAGTTAGGAGCCCTAACTTTACTAGTCTTAAACTGAGAAAAATCCTAACTTTACGACTTTAGGTATTCACAGAAGGCATTTAGGAGTCCTAAAGTTAGGACTCCTAACTTCTGTGAATACTGAAATGAGTAAGTGCCTTCTGTGAATACCAAAATGGTAGTTAGTTTAGGATTTTGTCTTAAGTTAGTTCTGTGAATCGGGCACCCAGTCACTGAGCAGAGAAGAATGTGGAACTTTATACTTTTTAACAATCCAATTTTTTTCTGGCAACAAATTTCTACATAAATGAAACGTCTGAAACACATTCTGAAAAAACCCATTTACTTTAACTATTTAGGCCGGATGCATTTGACTATTTGGTGATCATACAAGAACAACAAATGAAGTTCAAGATCTGTTTGAGTTTTCAAATGTAACTACTTGGGATGCTAAATAAATGTATACTGCATTTCTCTAGTCACTCCGCTTACACTCTCGTCCAGATGTTTATGTGAATTATGTATGTATGCCATCGGTACGTATGCATAGGTATCTTGTCAGCTCTTTTTCCACCCTGATAAAACATTATTAGATGTTCTAGAAATAGAACATTTTAATTTGTCCAGGATACCTATCAGTTTTGTGTTGTCATCAATATCTTCAGGTCTTTCACTGGTTACTGGTCTTTCTAGAATTCGACTTCTAATCATTTACTTCACTTTTCACGCCATTATGGGTTTACTCATGCCTTCCTCCTGAACAAACTTCAATGATATGTGCCCAATGGCATACTTTGCTCTTGTGCCTAAAACCTGTAATTGATGTCCTGGTTTCCTAGATATCTGAAGGAAGTTGGTGCCTTATATCTCTGTATCAACAGTCCTCCTCGAATTAATCTTACTAGTTATCATCAAAAGTGTAGGAATCTTCGTAAATCGCTTTCTTGAAATGTTTTTCATATTAAGCTAGGACTAATTGATCCCTGTCGGCGCTATAAGAGATCCTATTACAATAGCGTTTTGAAATGCGTAATTTAAAATCGTCACACTTAAATGCTTATATTACTAACCCACTCACACTTTTAGATTATTCATTAAGTGCAAATGCATATATTAATACCTTTTCCCTAGAATAAGTGTACACTAAAAACCTGGAAAAGGCAATTAATTGACAAGTGGGATGTACAAATAATGGCGGGATATATTGCTGATATATTTATTACCAGCTCACTGTGCTCTAGAAAATTATGGCTAGGACCTTCGATGGAGCTCTTGGGCTGCCTTCATTATAAACACTGATGTAAGTGAGATTAGCAAGGTAGGCATTCCTGTCTCACCTTTCACTAAACCTTAACATTCTACATCACCCCAGTTTGCACCCTATCAGACTTAATAGAAACATAACATAAAATAATATCACATTTCACCTAACTTAATTTTGCATCTTCCTTGCAGCTTCATCTTTGCAACATGAATAGTATTTTCCAAAATTATTAGTACTTTACAGTCAGTCCCAACATCGTATGCACCACTCATCCCTAGCAATATACCGCATGCTCCAGCAGCCTATCCCCCCCCCCCCAAGTTTTCCCAAGAACGTCCTGTGCCACCCACAATCATAAAATGGACAATTGAGTACAAGACCATAACTTTGCACTCTGGCATTCATCTTTATGACTATAGAATGCCTCATCCATCTGCAACTATATTTCTGAAATCAATGCTGTCCCCACGTTTTACTGCCATTACTGAGAAAGAACAATCAAATCACCCTCCCCATAATAATTAGCACCCCTCCTTCATCTTTCAAATAGCACACAACCACTGTTTTCACACCATTCAACCTTAATGTTGTGCCCATTTATCACCCACCAAGAAACACCACCACCTTCTTCAATTACCTTAATTCACTATACCCCTTCACTTCCTTCATCATTCACAGAGGCCTTATTCTTAAGCCAAACAAATCGCCAACAGAATATCGTACTTTCCGTTGCTGTATGTGGCCATGCACTAAAAACCACTAACTCCTCCTTTACACACTCCCCCGAAAACCCAAGAGACCCGGTCCCAATTTCGAAGACACTCCCCTCCCACCATTAACCTATCTCCTTCTGGGTATCCCAGTGAGTCATTATATCTCTTTTACTCTATCTAACCACAGTCTCCTGAATGCCCCATCACT
Organism: Triturus cristatus; assembly: GCF_964204655.1. Classification (NCBI taxonomy): domain Eukaryota; kingdom Metazoa; phylum Chordata; class Amphibia; order Caudata; family Salamandridae; genus Triturus; species Triturus cristatus. The sequence goes on along the minus strand of NC_140590.1, from coordinate 457,064,190 downwards.
AAATGCAAACAATCCTCAAATGCCATACCATGATTCCAGAACCAAATTCATAATGATTTCACTCCCATATTGAACTCTACATCTTTTGACCAACTTAATGGCATCCTGACATCAGAGTTTGACACTTAGGGGCAGATTTAAAACGGACTTGTGCCACATTTACGCCGCCGTTGCGTCACTTTTGTGAAGCAGCAGCGGCGTAAACCCTGCGCCATGTTGCGCCCCATTTACAACGTGACTCATCTAGGGAGATGCGTCATGTTGCGTCACGTTGTAAAGCTTGCGCCACATGTGGGCGTACCTGCACAGGGGGGGGCCTTCCGGTGCAGGAACGCCTCCGAAAAGTGGCTGAGTGAAATCTACAAGATTTCACTCAGTCACTCTTCCGGCCATGGTGCGTCATAACCCTGCGCCGGCTTGAAGCAGGCGTAAGGATTGACGCAGCATTGTAACAATAGGGCACCCCCGAGCCTTGCTGGAGCTGCTTCGCGCTTGCGACGCAACTCCAGCAATGCGCCAACCTTCCGCCATCAGATGCGTCACGCATCTGTTTATCCTTGCGCCACGATGCGCTGCATTGTAAATGCGGCGCATCTATTGTGGCGCAAGGGTAAACTTTCGTGATGCATCTTCCCTGGCGCATCCATGCTGATTTTCAGGGATGCGCCAGGAAACATAAATCTGCCCCTATCTATTCTGAAGTTTTACCCTTTTTAACCATCAACCATAGCCCTTACTCCAGGTAGACAAGCATCAAAAATATGTGCATTCATTGATCATCAAACTACAGAAATATAGATGCATGCAGACATGCCGCAACTAGCCTCACATCCATCCTCTTGATTGCAAAATAATATTTCTATCAGCGCCGCATCTCCTGTTAACACCTCAGCCTCAATTATTTGCGCGTGCAACTAATGCTTTCTGCCCTCCTCGCATACACATCCTATATTTTCCTTTTCAGGTGATAAATTTGCTTCATAATTCACCTTCAAAATCTCAGGCATTAGAATTGACTTGACAACAATAACCTCTAATCAGTTGCCTCCTACAGTTTTCCTACACTTCTCGTCCAGTACATCACTCTATCTACCTTCTCTTTACCACCTTTCTTAGATTAAATTCCCATTCTCGAATCAACCAAACCCTCATTTGCACATCGGTGCCCCTAAAATTATTAGACCATTGTTCTTCTCTTCTTGTATGTTATCCTGCTTCACATCTCTTTTCTACCATACCTTAGAAAAGAATATACCTGCCATGCTTCACAACTGCAGTAATCCAGCCTCCACTTTAAAAAAACACACTGGTGATCCGTAAGACCCCACTAACTATCAGATTGTCACTCTACTCCCTTTCTTCCAGAAATTCTGTGAAAATGCGTTTTTGATTAAGTACCTTCTCCATTACATGCAATCACCTTTGCCCTATTCAATCTACAAACTGTTGTATTTTTCCACAGACACTGTCTACTTTCAATTTCCTACTTTATTACCTGCGCTCGCCATGAATCACATCTTCCCATCTCATACTTCTGAATCACCCTACAGCATTAAAAACTGCTTTCTCCTCCCTATGCTGTCCACTAGTTCCAGTTTTAGGATAGCTGATTCTACATTCAGCTAGGGCTCCTCCTATCAGAGCACTCCTATTCAGACTCCTGGCACTCAAAAATGTCCACCACAATGCCTGTACTTGTAGGTGCCCCACATGTGTCTGTCCTTGTTCTAGTCCATTTATCACCCTACACCTCATCTTATGGCAGTGAAAAAGCTCCATTTGTTTTCTCCTATTATGTCTATGCTGGTGATGCACAAATATGTCTTTCACTTCTAACCTCCACTCCCTCATCTCCTTTGCAGCCATCCACTACTGAATGGCAGTCTGCTTGTTCATGCTCACCAGTACGTACTGAACAAACTCCAAACTTTGCAGAATGCCACAGCTCGACTGCTATTGAAGATTCTAAAATACCATTCAGTTTCTAAATATATAAAAAACTACACTAGCTTCCCATAACACAGACAATGGTTTTCGAGGCACTCTGCATTGATTATAAAGCATTAAATGACTTTTGCCCAGCTCACCTCAAAGACAGCTTTAAATGGTACATACCTGGCAGGACCTTACGTTCTGCATCAGCCAAATTTGCTGTTGTCCCTAGGTTTAAATGATTTTCTTGGCGAGGCAGAAGCTTTGTGTGGGGAGCAACAAACGCTTGGAATGTTCTGTCCATATAAATCAAAACTTCTCCTAATTCATTAGCCTTGAAAATGTGGCTGTTAAAATAGGAGTAGGTTGTTTATCCATTAGGATCCTAACTACTAAAGAAAGGAAAATAAATAAATAAAATTAGAAATGGGGGTCTCTAGTTGGCAGAGGTAGGTACCTTTGTCCAAGTAGGGACTTTGCTTTTAGTCAGGGTAAGGGGGATACACACGTTAGATAACCCTTGGTCACCCTCTTGGTAGCTTGGCACGAGCAAACAGGCTTACACCAAAGGTAAAGTGTAAAGTACTTGTATTCAGAACACTCAGTAATACTGTGAAAACACCACAAATGGACACCACACCAGTTTAGATAAATAAGGTATCTTTATCTAAACCAGCACAAGATCAAAACAACAACAATCCAACATACATGTAATAAAAATATGACTTTTAAAAGGTCCCAAGCTACTTGGTCCATAGGAAACAATAGATGCATGATTTTACACAAAGTATTGCAGATGTATCAAAATTCACAAGGCCAACCAGTCACAGAGAAGGAAAACAAAGAGAAACAAAGGGATGCATCAGTTCCTGAGCCCTTGGGGAGGCAATGTGACAGTTCTGCTGCACCTTGGAGAATTGATGTGTTGAATCCGGACTGTTGGGGAAAGTGATGTGTCGATTCCAAGATGGTTCTGGTCTGCAGGTGAAGCATCAGGAAAACTTGCTGCACATGTGTGATGTGTGGAAATCCAGGATGCGTTGGTGATCGATGTTGCTGCGGCAGGCAGAGCTGCATCGGTTTCTTCAACTGCGATCCCACGATGCCTCAGTTCTTGCAGTTGTGCTCAGGTGCTGCGTCATCTCTGCAACAGCACGGTGGTGATGCATGGAGATTCTTCCCGTACGGCGTGTTTTATATTTTAAGGCAGCTCTACGCATTACATGGCAAAGAAGGAACATCAATATTATTGCCCTGTGTGGGTTATTGATTATCATCTGTAAATGAATTTCTGAATCGAAGTACAGGTTCACTGATGAGTTTTGCTGCTGCATTCAATCAGCAGAGAGAAAAGTTGATTCTTTGGAGAAACAGCTGCACGAACGGCGATGCATTGATTTTCTTAGTTTCCCCAGTTTCTTCCAGCTTCCAACAGTAATGACCTCCAGAGGCGCAGATCGGAAACACGTACCTTGTGGCTGGCCAGAGCTCTCAGCAGTGGAGTTCAGGGGAGTTGCGCATGAAGACTTTGCATCCCTGAGACTTCAGAATAGGAGGCCAGCACACACAAGCCATTGGAGATTCCTCTTTAAGCAAGTTTCTCAGCTAAGTTCTAGTCTTTGTCCTTTCCTTGGAAGAAACAGCAACTGCAGGCCAACCCCACACAGCACACAGCAAAGGGGCTGTAATCCTCCTCACAGCTCTCCAACTCGTCTCCTTGGCAAATGTTCCTCGTGAGTCCAGAAGTGTTCTAAAGTTCTGCGGTTTGAGGTCCACTACCTATACCTCATGTTGTCTTTGTTTTTATTTGTGCAAGGGTTTCTGAGCCCAGTCCAAACCAGTTATGTCCTCACTGGTGCAGTATCAACACAGGGGGTGGAGACAGCATTGTACAAGTGAGACAGGCCCCATTCAGGTAGAAGGAAAACTCCTACAACTACTCTAAATGCAGCCAAGGTCTATTCAGTTCAGCACTGAATTTTTAATTTATTTCTTTATTAATCAGTTAATTAAAACCATAACAATATTACAAACACTATTTAAAAAAGAGCATATTGCGTAAACGTTACAGTTCTCTAAAAATATCTTAAATAGTATGTAATTATAAAAATATACTTCTTGTTTTATCATTGCTCAGGTTTAGCTTTCAGTTCTTGTTCATGAATATGTAAAAATGTAATCAGTTTACAGTTCATTTGGGGGTCGGTGGAATCCAGTCCTCTTATGATAGCTGTTCTACACAACCTTATGCCCCTGTCCAGGAATGCTCGCCGTAATATTGTGGTTCGTGCTGGTTGCAGTATCTTACAGTGGCATACAAGATGAACCTTTTTATAGCCACAGTGCCGGCAATTTTCATTTTCCCTTTGTATCCAATGAGGGGCATCCACAAGAGTAGGGAACTGTCCAAACCTTAATGTTACTAATTTTCTTTTTACGTAAATAGAGAAAGTGGAGTCCAGATAGGCCGCTTGTTTCAATGTTTTATAAGTGTTGATTACTGTCCATGAATGACTTCTTGTAGAAAAAATGTCTTTATCAACCAGCAGCGAGTGGAACTTTGCAGCCTTATTTAGTGTTAATTTGAATGTTTGGTAGGTCATTTGTTTGTTCCACAACTCATTTGTGCAGGTAACCTTTAATGCATGTTCCAAATATTTGTAGGCTGGCGAGTGTTTATCCTGCTCCATTTTCTGCCATTAGGATTCGTTAAGACCATTTTCCTCTACGATTTGTTGTATTTGGTACCATACTTTTAAGTATGTGTAAAGTCTGCCCAGTGTTTCGTTCATTAGCCCAAACTCCAGGCGCATCTGTGCTAGTGAGGCAGTCTTCGGGAGCTGGTGAACCTTTTTATAAATGCTCGTTGTTAGTTTGTTTAGGGTTTCTGAATCCTTCCCGTGCATTGCAGCACTGGCGTATGATAGTGTTGGCAGTGCTTTAGCTGAAATTGTCGTTAATATTAGTTTCAAAGACGGTCCCTCCAGTTTCTTTGCAAGTGTTTAAAGGCAGATGTTAATGCCCCTGCTCGCTGCGGCATGTATTTTTTCTGATCTCGAAATGATAATTTATCATCGATATAAAATCCCAAATATTTGTAGCATGATACTTTCTCCAGTAGATTACCTTTTAGTCTAACATTGTGAATCAAGGCTGTTTGACTTGTAATGAGCATACACATAGATTTGGTTTTTGAAAGATTTAGTTCCAAATTATTTACCGACAGAGATTCAGAGAGGCCATTTAGTAGTCTTGTCAGGCCTACCTTTGTCAAACTTAAAAAAACGAGATCCTCTGCGTAGGCGAGATGCTACAGATGTAATTTTCCCAACTTCGGTGAGTGTGAATTAATTCTTTCTAGCTTTCTCAAAAGGTCTGAGATGAATAAATTAAATAGGTGCGGAGCCAGTACGCACCCCTGTTTCAGTCCTGTGTTGGTATACACTTTTTGGATATTCTCACTCCATTTCCAAGCTTCACGCATACCCAGATATCTGTATAAAGCAGCAGTAGACCCTTCAATATTCTGTTTGGTATACCCCAGGATTTTAATTTAGACCACATGAGTTTCCGGTCTATGCTGTCAAAAGCAGCTTTTAGGTTGATGTAACACAGATGAAGATCCTGTTTTCTGCTTTTACATCTTTCAGCAATCATTGAAATGGAAAGAATATTTTGTAATAGTTTTGATGCCCTTCTTAAATCCGGTTTGATTTTTTGGTAGTAGGTTACATTCTCTAGACCAGTCTGCTAGGTCTTTAAGAATTAATGAGGCAAACTATTTGGCTTCAACATCCTGTAAGCCGATTAGCGTATATTTTTTTGGACTGGATCTGCCACCTCCTTTATAAATAGGGGTAATGATTGATCCCGGCTAACTTTCTGGGATTTGATTGTTAAGTTCTACGTCAATATAGAGTTTCCCTAGGATCGAACTCAAGTATTTCGAGTCATATTTAAAAGTAGCCTGAGGAATGGCATTCGGGCCAGGAGCGCCGTCACTTTTGCCTTTCTTTATTATGTTTGTTATTTCTTCTGTTGTGTACATCGATTGATTGGTCTGTGATTTCAATTCATGTTGTCTTTGTTTTTATTTGTGCAAGGGTCTCTGAGCCCAGTCCAAACCAGTTATGTCCTCACTGGTGCAGTATCAACACAGGGGGTGGAGACAGCATTGTACAAGGCAGACAGTCCCGATTTAGGTGCAAGGAAAACTCCTACTACTACCCTAAATGAAGCCAACGTCTATTCAGTTCAGCACTGAGTAATCTGGGAAGGACCAGGCAAACCTCAAACCCCCAAGTGGCTGTCTACAGTGAATTTACATCTCCATCCTCTGTCTTTCCAAAACCAGACAGTCAATACACAAACAGTTACTAAATGATGTGTTATTAAATTCTGAGTTCAGAGAGCCTCTATCTTGTCCCAATGGAAAGGTATACTATAAGATGTTACAAAGTATCTCCCAATCTATCCCATGGGACAGATAGTCTTTCAATTGTGAAAAACAAAATGGGCAGAATGTCACTATCAGGACATGTCACACATACCAGTACATGTCCTACCTTTTACATATACTGCTCCCTACCCATGGGGGTACCTTGGGCCTACCTGAGGGGTGTCTTACATGTAAGAAAATGGAAGGTTGGGCCTGGCAAGTGGGTGCAAATGTCAGGTCAACTTGGCAGTTTAAAACTGTGCACATACACTACAGTGGCAGGTCGGAGATACCTTTTCAGAGCTACTCATGTGGGTGGCACAATCAGTGCTGCAGGCCCACTAGTAGCATTTGATTTACAGGCCCTGGCACACTCAGTGCACTTTACTTGGGTCTTACCAGTAAATCAAATGTGCGAATCAGAGAAAACGAATTGCAATAGCAATTTACACAGGAGCACCTGCACTTTGACACGGGAAGCAGCATTTTCTTCGCATGCGTTTCTTCGCATGCCGTTACTACGCGGTCGTTAGTACGACCGCGTTGTTAGTTAGCATACCTTTAGTACGCAATTCGGAACTACGAATTGCAGTAAGGGGGAGAAGGTGTTGGATTTAAAATCCAACACCTTCCCTAGTGTCCGCATAGACTGGAGTTGGAATAGTAAATTATACTATTCCAACATCCAGCACCCCCTTACTGCAATTCGTAGTTCCGAATTGCGAAGTAAAGGTATGCTAACTAACAACTCGGTCGTACTAACGACCGCGTAGTAACGGCATGCGAAGTAAAGGCATGCGAAGAAAAGTTATATATTCCTTTGACACTGATCAGCAGTGGCAAAGTTCCCAAAGCATCTAAGCCAGCAAAAACGAAATCCAGCACAGCATCAAAAATACAGGTAGTAGAGATAAAAAGTCAGGGGAAAGCATGCCAAGTCTAATAAATAATGAATAGGTTCTTTCTCTTTCAGGATTCCTTTCACTACCATGTAAGCCAGCGCGAAGACACCCTAGGGTAATCGCTCACTTTATGAACCAAATAACGTAACATTAAATTTGGGATCAGGGTCATGACAACAACGTTGCACAAAAATCTGGAGAAGAACTAAATGGAGCTCACTATGGAAATACTAGATATTCTTAATAATTATTCAAAACGAGGTTAGAACTCAGAATGAAGCAGAAAGGCATTGTTTTGTGTTATTAAAACCGTTTGTCTTTAAGTTAATAATGTGTAGTTCATTTGGTGCAACAGCTACACAAGATATACAGCCCTATTAAAGTATTACCATGTGATTAGCAGAATTATATTGTAGCAGTTACGCAACATTAGATACCCAGTGAATAGAGAGTGAAAGTGTGAAAGAGAAAGGAGAAAATTGCACTTTTACATTTAGTCATTATGAGTTTTCTCAGAATGTTTGGCATGTTTCTTATAGCTCACCATCAGTTCCTCTTTTTCAGACATCATCTCAAATGCCATTATTAAATCCTATATTGCACACAACTATTAACCCCAATGTGAGTGATGTTTCAAGGGAGAGCATTTGTCTGTAATTTTAGCCCTTCTGCTAAAAGACAAAGGTTAATTCTGACAGTTGATATGGCTCAGATGAAATGTAAGGGAGGGAGTCTCCTGCGCTGTGATCCCGAGGGAGAGGCAGAGCGATAGACAAGAAACCAGCCTTCAAGCCGGGGTTCCTGAATGAAATGTAAGTTCATGCAAATTGTTAATCTAGAGATGTAAAGGCTGTTTGGAAGCCTGTATAGATATAAATTGATGGAGTCAGTTTAAGCTTCCTGATGATAAATAGTTATTCTTATTTGAGAAGTATGGTGAGGGTGTTCAAAGCTGAGTTGTGGAGTTCGTGTTTAATGGGCAGTTACACAAATGTTTGTACTCTGTACAATCTGTAAATTACTAAAATCTTTCTTTTAGAAGCACTTTAATAATTTTTACCTAACTTTCTTTGCGCATTTTGTGGAAGTCTATCTTATTCTGTTTTGAATGCAAGTTTGAAAGAATGACCTGCACATTCACAGTGCTTTCTTTGGCTGACAATGACCTCCTACCACAAAAAATACACAAGTCACTATTCTGTGCTGCACCAAACAGGATTCAATTCTATGGGCCTCTGGTTGCACACATAGACATTTGCAGTGATCATAATAAATAATAGAGATTCTGTAACATAAAGTAGTGCATTTCCCACTGATTAGTTTAACTTTCATTTTTCACTAAGGTGTGCATTATTTTTTATGCAGTTACTTGATAGCGAGAGATCAGCGAAATAGTTACAGTTTATTTTGTTCTTCTTAGCCAAGCTTTTGATTCTGCCTCCAGGCTTGATGACCCAAGCGGACTCCCCTGCGTCAAACGAGTCTGTAATCACCCCAGCGGTTAAGAGGGAGCATAATGCAGGGAAACAGCAATCTAAAACCAAGAGGGCAACAAGAGCACGAAAAATTGCCAAAGATCCTCTGGCCCCTGACAGCACTGCCTGCAGAAAGAGACTTTGGGATGGGGATAGGTGAGGTTATGATACTAAAATTGGAACAGATGGTTCGCTCCTTACTTAAGCCCCTAAATTGTAGATTGGGGAAGATTGAGAAGAAAATAGAGCACCTTATTAATGGTCGCTCTTCTAGCACATGTGGTCTTCCGATGAGTCTGCCTTACTCTCTTGTAGCAGAACATGCCCCCGGGTGTTTGGGGATCCAGCAGGGGGCCTAGCTGGGAAGGACAAAAACTCAAGGCAGGCAAACCAGGCTAATCGTCCAGATTCCACGACATTACCCACAATCCCTCAGCACACTTCCCCCTTTCCACCATTCCCATCGCTGACTAATAAAACCCACACTATCCAGGGGCAAAATGAAACTTCTACCTGGGTCATCCGAGCCAACACACAAACAAGGGGAGAAAGAGAAGGGCAGGAGAGGGATGCAACCTTGACCTTAGAGTTTACGCGGGCAGGAATAAGCCAGTTACACACATTAGACCTCCGCCTAGCAGCGCTTCCTTATGTTTTGGTCCTGGCTAATGTACCCGCCAAAGGAAATCTATAGACCAGCTAATGAGTAAAGTCTTACACTGGTTCAACATACACCTCAAAGGCCATGGCCTGTGGGGTACCAGTTCGGACAAGCACATTATAATGGCCAGGAGCGTAGGATGGGTGAGCCCTTCCATCAAAGATACTAATGGTGACAGCGTCGTTGTTAACTTTAATAATCAGTACATTGTAAGACGCCTGTTGAGACCCTCCACAAATGCTCCTTTGCTCTCTACAAAGATCTCTGTTCTTCCTCTAGCAAAATTCTACAGACCTGCACCACGCCCGCTCCCCCACAGCCGGAGATCCCTAAATAATATCCTTAATGCCTTCCCCCCCATTGTCATCATGAGATCGCCCCTGCCCCTATAGACTGAGGGCAAGGTTTGAGTTGTCAAATCAATTCGCCCCTGTTCGATCTCGAGGCCTGTGACTGACTACCCAATGGGGGCGCAATAGATACTTTAATTGCCACTAGTGAGCTCCCATACATTCCAGCCACACAGGTTTCGTGGGACCAGATCAAACCATCTACGGGGCAGCATTACACAACTTACCTAGCTGTAAGTCCCTAACAAGCAATTTACGAGCACTGTCCCTAGTAAATCAGATGGGCCAACTAAAGAGGGAGGTATACTTACCCACATGGAATGTGGCAGGTCTTGCAACAAAGATGGCTAATGCTGAGTGGTTAGCGCTATGGCAGGATCAAGATATTATATGTCTTCAGGAGACATGGGCTTTGGACCCAAAATTCACAAATGGCTACCAAACCTACCAAATCTATGCAGTCCCCTCCCTCGCACGAAGAGTCAAAGGGGGCTTAGTAACCTTAATCGCGAATGCATTAGCTATTAAGGTTGTTAAATTTGAAACCCCCCGTACTTCCATATCTTATCCTTTGAAGGAGGACGCCACCAGGGTTGTATATTAATAAACTACCATAACAACAATTTTTGTGGCAGTATGGCGGAGATCATAGATACACTGGAAAAAGGACTGGATAATTTCAAAAGGTCTTTGTAGTGTGAAGAACTTAACATTATATAGCTAGGTGATTTTAAATCCCAACCATGCCCCAACTCATTGGGAACGGTTTGTGTCAGGGTTGACATGGAGAGAGAGCGACTAGTCCACTTCATGCACCATGCTTATGGGAATGCGCTAAATAAGTTAATAGCATCTAAGAGCTTGGAAGTGAACAATAAAGTAATCACCGATGTGCGAGGATTGGAAAAAACCTTCTTTTGGGGCAATTCCAATTCTACATTAGATTTTATAGTTCCACCCATCAAATGTTGGGGATACATTTTTCATACTGAGATATATTTTCAAATCTTTGCGATCACACAGCACTATTTTTTTAGCTTCTCGGAGTCAGAATCCCCTCCTGTCAAATGGAGAAAGTTACAAAACCAATCCCAGCCAGGCTTAATGGATATCAGCTTAAATGGGCCAACATAGATAACAATATAATCATTCAGCAAGTTGTAACCAACAAGCTGAATCTGGTCAGGTCATAAACTGTTTAGACCCGGAAACTTCCCCAGATATTTTAATTCTGAATTTTACAGACATACATCAGGATATCAAATTGGCCCCGACTTGGCCCAAAAATAATAGGGAGAGACCTGAAACACAATGGTTCGGTGAGACTTGCACCCGTGCTCTGAAGGACCTTCGTGGGGCCCTGAAAGCATCCCCTAGAAACCTATCCCAGATCAAGGATCTGCGGCTGGTGAATAGGAAAGCCTGAAAAAATAGGGAAGAAGAGCTGAAAAAAGAAGAGTGGGAAAATCTGGCTAAAACAGTAGTAGGGATTTCTGTAAGATACGCCCCTTTCTTTAAGAAGGGGGAAGAAACATTACAAGATAACCATGTGGATGAAGATACATGGGTGGCACATTTTGAAACAATATTTGGGATAGAGACTCTACCGGGGTTGAACTGCTCAACCCCTTAGAGTCCCCACCCAAGCCTGTGACTTTCAATCTGGAGGAAATAAGCCTTGTCCTGGCCAAATGTAGTCGTTCCAAAGTGCCCAGGACCTGATGGGGCCCCCATTGATTTCTTCTTAGAATACCAAGATCTTTGGCCCCCTCTGTTAACCAATGTATTCAATGAAATCTCCAAGAGAGGCCCACCCCCATCATGGAGAACAAGTATTATAGTCCCAATTTATAAAAAAGAGGATAAATCCAGCCCTCAGAAATACCAACCCATTTCCCTTCAGTACTCCACTGCCAAACTCCTGGGGCAGATTCTTTTGAACAGTTTAGAAGATTGGGCAAGAGAAAACAACATCTTGATGCCATCTTAATATGGATTCCAGAAGGGTAGAGGCATGATTGATCAATGCCTAAACCTTAGCCTGCTTATCTCTAAATACACCAGAGCAAAGAGAGGGAACATATACATGGCCTTTATGGACCTCTCTGCAGCTTTTGACTACGTAGCCCATTCAAAATTGTGGGCAACCATGGCTGAGCTGGGCATAGATACTAGGCTTCTTACTCTTACATGCCAAATATACTTACAGGCGACGGTGTCTGACCGCTAGGGAAGGGATAGGGAATGCACCAGCCCTTTTAAGACCATGAGAGGAGTCAGGCAATGCTGCATTCTCACCCCATTCTTATTTTCACTCTATACAAATGGGGTGGAAGCTGCCATAAAAAGGTGTACACCTGATGTTCCATCCTTTGTGTCAGGTGGATTTCCAATCCTGGCCTGTGCGGACGCCGCCGTCCTGATAGCAAGGTCAGGCGTAGTACTTAAACGCCTAATTGACACCTATGTGAGTTTCATGTCATCCATGGATCTTAAAGTACACGAGTCAAAAACCTTTATCTTATTGTCAGGACTACCTCCCCTAAAAATATGCCATTGTTCCATATTGGGACTCGTGAACTAGCCGTTGTGGAGACCTTTTCATATTGAGGAATTAGTTTCGATGTTAGACAAACCTGGAGACACATACACTGGACTCAAAAATAAAGTAGTACACTGGCTGACTCAGAACAGACCGCTCCCCCCTGAAATCAATGGTGAGATTCTACACGTCAGGAGATTAAATTGGCTGGGCCCTAGACCCAAGGACAAACAGGGAGACGTCATCATCATTAATTTTCGAGATCATAGAGTGCTCCCTCATATTATGGACTGGTACTCCCCGCGTAGGGGCTCCGGAATTTCAACGGCCGATTTAAGTTATTTTTACCCCCGCTCCCTTTTGACACATCCCACACCTTCATACCTCTTATCGAGGGCCACTCCCGAGATATGTCACTTCACTATTCCCACTTCTAACAGCTACGCTACCCTCTCGGGTTTGAATGAACAGGACTGACTCTCTCACCCTGGACCGATGGCTGACAATTCATCTCAAATGAGTATTCAGTCACCCTCCTTAGTACCAGACAACCCTAACATCACGATTAATACGTTGCCTAGTACCACCATGGGGTGGAAATCACCTCTTGCCACTGTTTCCCATCCTTCACTTCCAGTGCTACCGTTTCCGCCGGTTGTCCTGACTACCACCCTCCATTCCCCCCATTTGATCCACAGGGACCTTCATCTCTTGACAAATTCCCCGCCTTTTATAGAAACTGCCATGGCTGTAACAGACTCGCCGCCTGGTACTCTTTGTACGTTTGAGCCCTTGCAGGGAGACAGTCTCTTGTCTTGGAACGTGGCAGGTCTCCTTGACAAGCTGTCTAACCCTGCATGGACTCAAATCGTCTCCTGATACAGTATAATCTGCCTCCAGGAAACCTGGACCCCTACAGAGCTTCATCTTCCAGGTTATCAGACCTTTCACACCCCAGCCTCCCCCAGTCCTTATGGCAGACACAAGGGAGGACTCACGACCTACATCTCTGTAGAACTCCGATTAAAACCAACCTATATTACACAGTCTTCTTACTACCAATTAATCAGTTTGTCCGGCGGCTCCATTCATAATGTCGTTCTGGTCAATCTCTATAATAACATCCCAAATGCATACTTGGACCCGGTGTTTAACGGATTAAAATCCGACCTAATAAACAAAGAGTCCCAAAACAACTCTGATACTTTAATTATCCTGGCAGGCGATTTCAACTGCCCGCTTTGTTCTCAGAATATCAGAGGCACTTGTGGTCGGATGACTGAAATGGATGATTCCCCTAACCATTTCTGTCACTCTAAATTGGGAGACTTGTTAAACGGATTATTTTATTTCAATCTATCCTTTGTTAATGATTTATGTTCTCCCCCTAAGTCCTTTAAACCCACCTATAATGGGAGAGGTTGTCATACCACGATCGACTACTCACTCATATCCACAAGGTACTCAGGCTTGATAACCAATTGGGAGACCCTTGAAATTCCTATCAGTGACCACTACCCCATCGAGATTACCTTAAAGCTAACCCCGAATATTAAAGGCCCGGCCAGGCAGAACACCACTTATTCCCCTCCCCTGCAGCTGGGCACCACCATGGGCCTTTTCCTCAAATGGGACAAAGTAGTCCCCTCCATTTTCCTAATAAACCTGGTTACCAATAATTATGATCACTTTCAAATTTGCCTGTCATCTACGGAAACCCCACAGACAATATCCAGCTCGTTCTCCGTAATCATGACAGAAATCAAAAACCTTCTTGCGCGCGCGCCAAAGAAATCTGCCCCTTCCCCCCACGGTTGGTTTGACAGGGAGTGCTCTAAAGCCTTGCGCGTGTTGAAAGCAGCTCTGAATTCCAACCCTAGAAACCGTCATGAGATCCAGATCGCTAGACATAACTACCGTACCAAACGCCAGGCAAGGAAAAAACAGCTGAAATTGTCGGCCTGGGCAGCCCTGGTGGAAGCCTCCGAAAAGAAAGATAACACCGCCTTCTGGAGGGCAGTCAATGCCCCCTTTTTCCGATTTTCCAAGCCTTCGACCTTGGACTCAGCCATCACCCCCGAAACCTGGGTCACTTATTTCAGCTCTCTATACAATCCTACTAACTTGGTCACTCTACCTTCTGAAACTGATTCTGTATCCATTTCCCCTCCTGATTCAACTACCCCCTCTTCTTTTCCCCTAAATATTGTTTTTGACCATGATGAAGTACTAATGGCTTTAAATGACAGCCCCTCCGGGAAAGCCCCAGGCCCTGACTGCGTCCCTATAGACGTTTTTAAGTCACACCCTGACTTATGGGCCCCACTGCTCACTAACGCTTTGAACTCTCTGAATTCCACTGGTTTCATTTCCACCTGGCCATCGGCTGTTGTCGTCCCGATTTTTAAAAAAGGCGCGAGGGATAATCCCGCCAATTACTGCCCTATCTCACTTTTAGACTCCCTCATGAAGGTAGCCGGGCGAATTATTTTAAATAGATTACACGATTGGCTAAGCACTCAAGATATTATCTCCGAAATGCAATATGGTTTTAGGCAAGGCAAAGGCACCATTGAACAGGGTCTTAATCTGTCCCTTATTATAGCCAAATATACTCAGGCAAAAAAAGGTAACCTCTACATAACCTTTGTTGACCTCAGCTCAGCATTTGACTGTGTTGATCATGGGCAGTTATGGGACTCCCTCACAGAAATTGGCTTAGACCCTACCATTATATTATTCATTAAAGAGCTGTACAGGGATGCATCGGCCCGCGTGAGATATGGCATCAACGGGGAATGCTCCGACAGATTCACTATTAAGCGAGGTGTAAGACAGGGTTGTATATTAGCCCCTTTACTTTTCACCCTTTATATCAACTCTGTCAGTCACCACCTGTCTAGAACTTACCACGATTACCCAACAATTAATGGTAAATCGATCCCCATCTTGCTTTATGCCGACGACGCGGCAATAATGTCCCAGACTCCCATGGGGCTTCAGAGGGCTGTTTCTGAATTTTCTGACTTTATGTCACAGAGAGGCCTAAAAGTTAACACCTCCAAAACCCATAGTATGTCCTGTGGCCCAGGGATTGGGAAAAAGCCATGTACTATCTTTTTAAATGGCAACAAATTATCCAATGTCGATAGCTTCCCTTACCTGGGCATTACTTTTAATAAGAGGGGCACCTGGAGAGCTGCGGCCCAAGCCAGAGGCTCAGCAATGACTAAAGCAATAGGTGCACTGACAAACTTTTCAAAAAAATTAGGGGGTCGCCCATTACGCCCCTTACTCCAGATCTATCGGGCGAAGTGCACCTCAACCGGCACCTATGGGTCAGGGATCTGGGGGATTGAATCTGTCGAACATCTTCAGCGCCTCGAGAATGCTTTTCTACGTTATCTCTTGGCTGTTCCCCCCGGCATCTCTACCCATATGGTGCACACAGAACTGGGCCTCACATACATTGCAGACACAATTAACTCCTCTCCCCTCATCCTATGGCATAAAATTTGGATCAACGAAGATACACCATTTAATAGGGAAATCATAGTAGACTGTCTAAAACTGACAGAGGTCAGGAACATTAAATGGCTGAACTATGTAAAAGGGTTATCCACTGACATCGGGCATCCGGAATTTTTTGCTGATCCATCAACCTTATCTCACATATCCAAAGCCGAGCTTAAGCGACTTGTTTTAAATCATCTGCACCGTAAACGCTGGCTCTTAGAATCACAGAAATCCACCACTGTTGATTACCAAAATTCGATCACTGTGACTGGCATACAGCAATACTTATTACTAGAACCATCTCCATTCATTCGTATGCTCCTGACCCGTCTTCGCACTAACACGTTCTTCAGACTTCTTACTTTCCCTAATCCAAATTGCTGGGACACTGACCTACAAAAATGCCCCTGTGATGGCCTCTCGCCTCAATCCAACATCCATTGCATCCTTTTCTGCAGATTTTATCACCTGCCAAGGACTACTTTTTTAAAACCACTGCTTGGGGTATACGCACATGCAAACTGGCATACTGCAAATTAAAATCTTTGGAAACCCCTTTAGTCCTGGCAGCTATGTCATCTTACCTGAAAATGACGATGAGGCTGAGGTCATCAATGCAACCCTAACCTGTTTTAAATTTTGTTGCTTAGCTGTACCTATCTTTTTAACTTTTGTGATTTTACTTACGTTATTGACTGCATGTAATTTTAGCTGTTTTAAGGATTTTTATTCATGTGTACTTTTTTTATATTGTATTTACATATCGAATAAAGCTCAATATCTATCTATCTACACTGGATAGTAGGCCACAAACAATGGAGCGCACTCTAGCAGCAGTCTCCAGTTTTACCAAGAAACTGAGCTCAAAGCCCATGGCAACAATAAGAAAGATCTACAATGCCAAAACGATCTCGGCAGCATCATATGGGGCAAGGGTCTGAGGCATAACACCAACCGATTCCGTACAGAAGATAGAGAACAGGTTTTGCAAGAGTATTGCCTCACTTCCCCCTCAAACTATGTCACTCACTTAGAGCTGGATTTGCCCTATGTGTCCGACATAGTGAGAGTAGCACCGATCATGCTCCAGCACTCAATATGGAACAGGGACACAGTGGGCCTTAATCAGACCATCATACAAAACTGTCTCTCACTTGATAAGGCATATAAAATTCCATGGCTTGAATACGTTAATCTGAGCTTGTACTCGCTAGGAGTCCCCGAATTGTAGAAGCCCATCTCATGCTCAAGCTTCCCAAAAAAAGAGGCTAAAGGCATTATTTTTAGTAAAGCTAGCCTATGAAAGGAAGGAATCCCAGAAAGTTAAAACAACTGTAAAATGTTATTACTTGATTCCACCTTTAACAGAGGGTGAATACTCATATCTGGATGTGGTTAGGAACCTCCACCATAGGTTTACCCTTTTAAGGTTCCGCCTAAACCTAACTTTTTTTATGTTGGGCTTCCCTCTGAAAAAGTTTGGGCCCGATTCACAGAACTAACTTAAGACAAAATCCTAAACTTACTACTTTTGGTATTCACAGAAGTTAGGATTTTGTCTTAAGTTTGTCGTATGACAAACTTAAGACAAACTTAAGACAGACTTAAGACAGACTTAAGACAAACTTAGGACAGACTTAAGTTAGGATTTTGTCTTAAGCAGTTTTGCTGGAGCCTGGGCCCGTTTCCAATGAACCAGACACAGGGGAAAGGGTGATAGATTTTGATGTCCCTGAGTCTCTTAAGAATAGGTGGCTAGTCAGCTAGCCCTTGGAGTTACTTTGGGCTAAGTGATGAAGGTCCAGTCACAGAGTAGCAGGACAGGACAGCAAGGCATGAGTCTTCCAGAGCAGCAGTCCAACAGAATGGCAGTCTTTAAGTGCAACAGTCTTTTTCTTGGTAGATGGTTTCAGGTCCAGAAGCGTACTGTGGTGGTAGGGTCAGAGGTCAAGTAGTTAAAATCAGTTGTGTCTTTGAAGTGGGGATAACAACAAGGAAGGGTATTTGAAGTGCACAGAGGTCCTTTCCTCCTGCCATGGGTCCAGACGCAGGACAGGGTTTTTTTGCAGCCCTTTGTGTGTGGACAAGGCCCAGCCTATTCTGGTGTAAGTGTGAGGCTGTACTGAACTCCTCCCTCCATTCCTCCCTGGAACATGCATGAAGTCACACCCAGCATTCCTTTGTGGTTGGCTTTCTGGATGGAATACACCAAGGGAACTTTTACCCAGCCCAGCTAGTGACCAGAGACAGGCAGCAGACACCAAATAGCTAAGAGCAGGAAAATGTTCAACTTTCTTAAAGTGGCATTTTCAGAATGGTGACCACACATTAAAGTTTACCCTTAGGGAGGATTTGTTATTACAGTTCCATAGGTACTAAACATGACCCCTCTATCTGCACTCAATTAGGAATTACAGCTTATTAAATGTAATAAGGAATCCCCAATGATAATCTAACAGAGGGTAGACTTCTCAGTAGTGAAAAACAAATTTGGGAGTTTTTCACAACCTTTACATGTTCTGTCTTTTAGTTACATAGCACCCTGGCCTATGATCAACCTAGAACTTAACTTAGGGAAGACCTATATGCAGGAAAGCTGGATTTTTAAGGCTCGGCAAGGAGTTTTAAATTTCAAATCGACATAGCAGTGTAAAGTGCACACACATGCTGTGCAGTGACAGGCCTGAGACATGTTTATGGACTACTTGAGTGGGTATCACAAGCAGTGTTGCAGTCTCACTAGTAGTATTTAATTTATAGGACCTGGGCTCATGTTGCACACTGTACTAGGGACTTACAAGTACATTAAATATGCCAGGTGAGAATACACCAATCAATCAAATCATATTTTAGGGGAGAAGCACATGCACTTTAACAATGGTTGGCAGTGGTAAGGTGCTCAAAGTTCCAAGACTAACAACAACAATCAGCAAAAATATGAGGCAAGCAGGAAAAAGGTTTGGGAAAGACAACACTAAGACTGTCAGGTCTAACAACTTTCAAGTAATTCAGTTCAAGATTGATTCTGTACAAAAACATCACTTGTATACGATTTAATTGCCTGTGAAGTTCCGCCATGCATAACAGTAATATTGGCCATGAAGTAAGGGACACTAGTCAATTGGTTCACTTTGTTCACTTTATCCCAAATTAATGTCAATACAATGTTGGGATCTTATGTATTAAGTTTAAATGCTTCCATATGTTAAAGACACTTTCTATATTTTGACGTCTTTATCATGTCCTTACAATTTGTGTCATGTAATTTATAACACAAATCTTTCAAACATTATGCATGTTCTTTGACAATTAGGGATGAACCAGACCACTGGTTAAGCCTTGACTTGAGTGCAGAACCATTTTAAGACATGGAGACATAGAAAGAGTCAGTAATTGCCCAGGCTCCAACCTTCTGAGGGGCCTGGCTCCTACCCCCCTCCACGAGGACCACCAAAGGACCACTGCACCAGCAGCATTTGCAAGGGTTGGTGCTGCTTGGCTAACCACTTGACAGTGCCTCTACTGTTTCTGGTCTCTATGCTGTTACTACTCTTGAGGTAAGCAATTATTTCAGATACTTATGGTGGGTCTCTCTTGTATAATTTCAGGAACTGTTCCATCAAATTCTTCTTTTCCCTATTTGTCCTTTTCTTAGCATCTGATCTCACTTAATTAGGATCTTTCAGTCTTTCTGTCTGGTAGTCCAATCTCCCAGTTCTGAGATAAAGGAAGAGTCCCTGCCAAATTCTAATGCAGCAGTTAAACCTTGCTGCTGTGAGAATACAGACCCATTAAGGGTACCTCACATTCTGACATTAGGTGTGAGACTGCCACTCATGCCATCTGCTCTGCCTGTTTATGTTTTTAAGGTGTGAAAGTGATCCAGATGGTTTTATTCAATTTGTCTAAACTAGCATAAGGTGAAAAAGTTACCCCTTAATGGTTTTCAAACTGTTCGCCATGGGCTTTAAAATGTTTAGAAACACAATAAAAAAATGCTGGTGTTGCTTTCTCTCCAAGAAACACTGAGTAGATTTTAGAAGAGGTGATGTCATTGACACAGACCTAGTGTAGCATACAAAGAGGAAATCACATAAACAGCACAGTGATTAAATAATTCAAAATAAAATCAGCACATAAACAGTACATAAATGCGCTGATCAAGTAGTGGGGTATGGCCTTTCCTTAACCCTTTGTCCTGAGTTTTATCCTGAACTTGCCTCCATGTCAAGTTGTCACTCTCCTTACATTAGATATGTTATTCTTTAAGTGAGAATTTGGGACACAGCGACATACATTGAATGATGCTAATGGCTATGTCTACAATTTTGTTTTGAAGCGCAGTCAGCATTTATAAAAAAAATTCAGACTAAGGGCTCCTGGCAGCAGATTACAGAACTAGGGGCATATCAGCAACACCCGGCGATAATTATCGCTCAGCGCTCTTAGCGTGAGGATAATTATCGCCGGGTAACGTGGATTTTTATCGCTGAGATAGCGTGCTATTAGCAACGCTTATCTCCTCAGCGATAAAAATCCTCACGCTAACTGCCTAACGTGAGATTATCGCTGGAAACCCAGCGATAATCTCACGCAATGTGGCGTTATCTTGCTGATAGGGACTCACAAACGTAGCCATGATATCCACCTTCCATAGGATATCATGGCTAAATCAGTCCTGAAGCAGGCGTAAGGAAAGTAGCGATAACAGGGGTTATCGCTACTTTTCCTGACGCTATGCTTCATAGCGTGGGGCTTGATGATAGGAGAAATGTCGCTTAGCCTGTCATGTTAGGTCAGGAACGCCCACTTTGCATCTCATTAGAGATCCAAAGCTGGGCATTAGGAATCCTGACACTAAAGCAAGGTTTCACGCGTTAGCGTGGCTTTGCTAATTAGGCGATAAAATTATTGCCGCTTTTCGGCCGAAAACGGCCGCAAAAGCGGCGATCATTTTTTATCGCCTGCTTTTAAATATGCCCCTTGGTCACAGGATCCTGGGCAACGCTGGGCCCAACAGCATATGGTGATCCCAGTGTAGTCTGAGACTGTAAGCCTGATTATAAAAAGAGCTGTGCCTTCCCAAACACATGTGAAAACTAGGAAAACTACGAAAGTTCCTGCCTGTGCTGGAGAGCAAATCGATGGTAGATGGAGTGGTGGTTTCAACTCCTGTGCAGGTCGGTGCGCTGGGTGACTTTAATAAGATACAGGAGAGCTCTAGGGAGGACCAGGAGACTATGCCTCTCTCCTAAAAGGAACTTTTGTGGCACATTAACCGTTGTCTCTTCTCTTGCCACTATGAGCGCATCAGTAGGACAATGAAGGCACATAGGTAAACAAAGATGTCCTGCTTGATGGAATGGCTCCTTAAACCCCTCGCCGCGGCAGGAATTCCGCCGCGGCGCTGGGGGGATTTGGGGGCAGTTGCGGTGCCGCTGTGCTCGTGACGGAACCACTCCGTCATGAGTCACGGGTGAGCTGTGCTCATGACGGAGTGGTTCCGTCACGTCTCCGCCCACTGCGCTAATCGCCCGCACAGGCGGGGAATTAGCGCCGCGTGGGCGGAGCGGCCGCTAAACGGCCGCAGCATGACGGAACCACTCCGTCATGAGCACACAGCACCCGTGGCTCATGACGGAGTGGTTCCGTCATGAGCACGGAAAGGGTTAAAATTGCATGGTGGCAAAATAAGTATCCACACAAGGGCTGTGAGGCCTATTATGCCATGGGTCCTTTCCTTAATATGGCGCCAGCTCTCTGTATGTATAAAGCAGTTCTCTTATAAAGCAAATCCAGCAGTTGCACACTGAGGTCCTGATTACGAGTGACTCAGCTAATTTCAAACCATTCTTAGACCCCTGCTGATGAACAGGTCGGAATTATAAGTTTCCTTTTATTAAACGCATCAGATAATTAGATTTATCTGATGCATTAAACAAAACATTTGTTAACCTGCTAAAATTTAACAGGGAAAAAGCATACAGTATTTACCATATCATGCCGATTTTGGTGCATTAAAGATCCAAATTCTCATGTTATTCCCCACAAATTTATAACAGGCGCTACTTGCTGCACTCTATAAATAACATATTCCAGGTGCAAAAAATAGTACCTAAACTCGTAATCAGGCTCTGAGTGTTGGGGACATAATATGTTTTTAAAACCATTGGTATAAAAAGTATTGGAAAAGTAATTTTTAAGCCTACAGAAATGAACAAAAACTTTATTACATTCTATAACGTTAACAATAAGAGGTAGAATTTCATAATTGGCATGTCCGATGAAGAGACACATCGAACATTCTCAAGGCAAGTAATGGATGCTTTAATTAGAGCTCATTATTGCGAGAGCGATGGATGGAAACCAGATTTTTATGTCTTTTTATAATGCCAGATTAATTATGCTTATCCACTCATTCCACAGTGTTGCCTTCAGATTGGGATCGTCCAACGCATGTTGTGTTTAGATTTAATGTGGGTAGCAGGACCAGCATGCTCCATTCTATCGAAATTCAACTACCGTACCTGTAACTTGGTGATTGGAGCCCTGGAAACCAGGGCACGTGCAGAATTAGCATGTTCCGTATTCCCCTGATGATAAGCATCGTCCACTTAATGGTGCAGAAGAATTATTACGCTAAGCTCTCTAAGCAATTACCCAGTACAATAAAACATAATTTCTGCAGTTATATCTGTGGTATTTGGGCCTTAGGCCCACATGCTGGTGAAAGTAATGGACGCAGACACAAATTATATGGTTGGATAACTGGCCCAGAGCACATGCGCTCGGCCCCTTTTATTGCTAGGGTCACCTGACTGGTGACACCTGTGGTGGGTGGGTGTTCAGTGTGTGTTACACATGCTGGAACACTAGACTGCTGATCGGAGGATCACTACATCCCTCCCAAACTTTAATAAAGGTCAAAACACAAAAAGTCCGAACCTGCGGGAGAGAACACAAATTACAAACAAAAGTATAAGTCAGTGATAATGACTTCCACGTAGTCTCTTCGCTGATGGTCAACTGCCGGCGAGGGTATACTTGCGGCCAGGACCAATCTGTTTCCTTGGCACGATGTCCGGGTGCTCTGTGGACGTGCTCTTTTGGACTTGCACCGTGGAAGGGTGCTTTACAGTCTCTTTTCTCCTGTACTGCCATCAGTGAAAAGTGTGGATGGACTGATGGTTGGTCACTGGTGTTTTACTTTCCACGGTATAGTCCTGGTAGAGGTGTTTTCTCCAACTGGTGGTTGTCTTCTAACCGGATTCAAAGTTGCAGGATATCCCTCTCACGGATATCCCTCTCTCGTGGGTGTCCCCTCTCACTGGACGACCAGGAGGCCCTTTGTTGCCAGGCTTCCACTGGAACGGTGGACTGCCGCATTGTCGCTCCAACCACGCTGGAGGAGTCGCTACGGGTCCTCTCTCCGTGTCCGAAGCTCCACCTGAAAAGGGTGTTGTTGGCACTTGGTCTTTCGCGCGCTACCTCTGTTCTCCCAGGATCTCCAGTGCAAGCTTCAACAGTCCGTCTCTCGTTTCGGGACCCGCTGCCACCGGTGTCCCTGAGGCCTCTGCCCCTTGGATATCCACGGTCCTATGTCCGTTCCATCCTAGAGGTGGTTGGTGCCAACGGACCGGCCTGCTCGTCTCTGTTGTCCCCGGGGGACCTACGGGTTTGCACATAGACGTGTACTCCCAGTTGTGCTGATGTTTTCCAGGTACTGTGTCCGGATGTCCATGCATCTTCTCACTTTCCTCTTCGGGTGTTCCCCTTCCGTTGAGTGTTGATCTGTCGCGCACACATCTTTGCTCTTCTCCTTTCCTCTTCGGGTGTTCCCCTTCCGGTGCGTGTTGTGTTGGTCCGTCACGCACACCTCTTTGCTCTTCTCCTTTCCTTCTCTTCTTCCTTCATTGCGGCGTCGTGCCACTCAGGATCCGTCTTTCTTTTCATTTCTTTGCGACGCGGTCCGATCTTCTCACCTTCTTGCTCATCCTTACTAGGCTTCTCCGTGTAGCGTGCACTCTACACGTTTCCCTCTGGTCTTGTCCCAACACTAGATAACTGTCTTCCTTTCCCTCTGTGACTGGACCGGTCGTCGCGGCCTTCTTTCTCACGATTACTTCTGATTTCCAAATGATGTTGTTGGACCTCTCGTCCGTCTGTTTCTGGTCCTCTTCACGGACCTCCCCTGGGGTCCTCTTCATTGACGTCCCCTCGGTCTTCCTCTTCGCTCCCTCTCTGACCTCTTGACAGGTCAGTGTGCTCTCTGACCTCTTGTAGGTCGCTGTGCTCTCGGACCTCTTGTAGGTCTGCATCCTCCTTGCGACTATCTGATGGGTCTGCTTCTTCCTTGCGACCATCTGGTTGGTCGGCTCCGTCCTCCATGCGACCGTCTGGCTGGTCGGCATTTTCCTTGCGACCATCTCGTTGGTCGGCTTCTTTCTTGCGACCATCTGGGTGGTCGGCTTCTCCTTTACGACCAACTGCCTGGTCAGCATCTTCCTTGCGACCATCTGGCTGGTTGGCATCTTCCTTGCGATCATCTGGTTGGTCGGCTTCTTCCTTGCGACCATCTGGTTGGTCGGCTTCTTCCTTGCGACCATCTGGGTGGTCGGCTTCTCCCTTGCGACCAACTGGCTGCTCAGCGTCTTCCTTGCGATCATCTGGTTGGTCGGCTTCTTGCTTCTCGTGGTCTGCGCAACCACTTCTTCTCTCCGCAGTCGCATTGCTTCGGCGCGCTTCAAACTGCGCCCTTCAGTCCCTTCTGAGACTTGCTGAATTGGACTGTTGTCCTGGCTTCTGCCCAGTGTCCTCGTGCATTGTTCCACTGTCCTCCTTCCTGCTGCAGTGATCATCTCCCGCCAGTGGGCGTCACCGCATTCCTTCACTCGCATCTTGTCAGCTTGTCCTTTGAAAACCTTAGCAGCATGTTCTTTTTGAAGATTCTTGGTAAGCACGCTTGTAGATGTCTGCCACCTCAGCGTAGGTCGTTGGGCATGTCGCCTCTCTGCTTTGCAGTGTAGCAGCTGTCTCATCGCCGCTGTGCATTCCATTTAGCAGCTTTGCCTTCTGGAGTCTTCCTTCTCTTAGTCAAGCTGGAGCTGCCTTTCCCTGATCAACCTCTGTGCTCCCTAGTCACACTTTCCCAGTGTCCCAGTTCTGTGGCACTTTGTTTTATTTTTTTTGTCCTCTGCTTGTGTCAGCTTGCATCAGTCTCTTGCTGGCACACCTACATGATCAGGGCACATCACTCCTGCCATCATTTTTACTTTGTGGGTGCAATGCTTGGACCGGCCACACGATGGCAGTGTTACCTTGTATGATATGTGATCCCGGCTGGTTTTCAAAGACTCTAACGCCTCGCGGTGTCTTCACACAGGGGAACGTCCTCACCGACTGCCACACCTTCTTGGGACTCCACCGCAGGGCACAGGCACTCGCAGACAGGTAGGCGCTTTGCATACTTTGCCTACTGTTGCTCCGTTTCCTTGCCACTGTTAGTGGTGTTTACTGGAACACCTGCAGCCATTTGCCCTTCTCTGCTTCTGTCCACTTCCCCTCGGAATGGGCACTAACACCTCCGGCTCTCTCTCTTCCGCCCCCCCGTCTCACCGCTCACATGTCGCGTGGAAGGGAGGGGCTGGCCGCAGTTCACCCTGGCTGCTCTGACCGGCTGCAGGCCGCTCGCGGCCCTCACACTACGTCTCCCTCCCTCCTGCAGGCGGGGAAGGAGACTCAAACAGGCTGACAGTCCTGCTCTTGAACGTCCGCCAGCAGCCTGCCTTTTCAGTTCCTCGAGGGCTGCCTGGGCTGACACAGTAAGTACTATTCCTGCTCCCGCGGGCTCTCACATTTCTCCGCTTCTGCGCTGCCCCTCGCCACAGGCCCGCTTCTGTCTCAGGCTGCGCAGAAGGTTGATTGCGCCGCTCTGCTTTCACTCTGGGCCACGCACTCCGTGTCCATACCTGGTCTCACCCCACCTCCGCCAATTCGCTCCTCACACGCTGCACGGGGGGGAGGGGCTGGAGTTGCTCCTGTGCTTGCTTCTTCCGTGGGGGCGGTGGGCACAGTTTGTTCTTCGTCGCAGGTGGGCTCCGCTTGTGCCCACACCCGAGGCAGTCACTGCAGCCTTTCTCGCTCTCCTCGCTGGGGCATGGGCTGGCGCTGGGAGCGGCCAGCCCTCTACCAGGCACAATTCGCTCTCCCACGCGGAGGGGCTCACCTTCGTCTTCAGATGCGAGGTGGGCTCCCGCTGCTCAGGGCACTCTTCTCAGCGTGCCACGGCCACACGACACATTCCACACTTGCGGGCTCACCTCATGCCCGGCAGGTCATCGCGACCGATGCGGGTGGGCTCCGCTCAGCTCGCCCTTCTCCCATGCAGTTTTTCCCACGCCTCTGCGCAGGGGCAAATTTGGCAGGCACATGAGGTGCGGGGTGAGCTCCCGATCACCTCGTTTTCGCGGGCCCAGGGCTCTACACACGCCCTGCGGGCCATCGGACGCGTTCCATGCTGGCTTCTGGGGGTGCCCTTGACATGGGCAGCCCACTCCCCCTCACCACCTTCCAAAAGGCGGCTGCACACGCGGGATTCACCCGCTCGTCGCCATTGTGGTATTTGGGCCTTAGGCCCACATGCTGGTGAAAGTAATGGACGCAGACACAAGTTATATGGTTGGATAACTGGCCCAGAGCACGTGCGCTCGGCCCCTTTTATTGTCAGGGTCGCCTGACTGGTGACACCTGTGGTGGGTGGGTGTTCAGTGGGTGTTACACATGCTGAAACACTACACTGCTGATCGGAGGATCACTACAATATCATCATAAATTATATCATTTCCTTAAGCGAGTTTTGTGATTTTTTTTGTTTTAATAGACTGTATTTGATTTTGAAATGGTTGTACATTTTTGTATAATAATTTTAGGAATGGTATTTTGAGTTTGTTGGAGAATAGGGTGGGGAGTAATTTAACATTTTCGATTACTTAAGTTTCTTAAGTTTAACATTGTTGTCTTCATTTTTTGAATGTTTATATTATTTTTATTAAATGATATCCTCATTTTCTAAAAATGTGTTTTGTTGTCAAATTATGTCAAATTCAAATTTTTGAAGTTGGAATAGTAAATGTGGAATCACACAAAGTTCAACACTTTCCCTAATGTGGGTATGATTGAAGTTGGAATTGTAAATGGGATCCCCCCATAGTCTAACACATGCCCCAATGTGGTTGAGTTTGGAGTGGGAATAGTAAATTCAACCACTTGCTGCAAACTCCAAAGCTTTTTCCATTGTTGTTAAGTTTGGAGAAGGAATAGTAAATCCGAACCCCCGAAAGTCCAACACTTTATCCAATGTGGTTACAGCTGGAGTTGGTATAGTAAATCTGCACCCCCCAACCCAACACTTTCTTCAATGTGGTGAAGTAGGGAATTGAAATGGTAAATCTGACCCACCTCCCCCCAATTTCCAACACTTTTCTCAATGAGACTGAGGGCCTGATTATGAGTTTGGCGTAGTTGGCGCTGGCTCTCCGCCTGCACTGCTGCACCAAACCTGCGCAAGGTCCACCAGCCGTATTACGAGTTGAACTCGTGTGCAGTGGATGGTCCTTTGCCTTTTCCTATGGTGGTGCCTGGAAAACAAATGCAGCAATGAGAACAGCAAAAAAGTTCCAGCACGGCATGGACCGTGACATCCATGCCCTGCTGGAGCTTTGGTGGTATACAGACAGGGGGTCACTTGTTGTGCCCTCCTGAATGTATACCCATGGTCGGGGGGACGGGGCCCTGTAGGGCTCCCGTGGTTCCTCTACTGCCAACCTTTTCATGGCAGGGCTCCTACCATGAAATGGCTGGCAGTGGCGGAACTTGTAATATGCTCAGCAGGACTGTGCTCAGCTTCTTAGATTGTGGTGCAGTCCTGCCACCGAGCAACTGTTTGCTGAAGCAGCCGGTGGTCCTCCGCCGCAACGGCTTTTCAAGTCATAATGCGGTGGATGGACCACAGCCACTGCGAGACTGGCTGTAGCGAGTCTTCCAGACTCATATTCAGGCCCTACGTTTCTATTGGAAATAGTAAGTGTGAAATCTACAAACTGATAGCATTTGTTTTCATTTTTTGTACAACAAAAGATATAGTAATTTGTAGTATCAATTGTTTATTTGAACATTAGTAAAGGTTTTAGAAAATATACTTTTTTACGTTTTTTGTTATATGCTTTTTCTAAACAAATATATAGGACTTTTACCTGTTCATTAATTTTCAATAATCATGTCACAATCCTGTTCAGAGGGCCACATGGCAAGCATGAATTATTGCGGACCATAGTGGTGGTTGGGGCCTTTTACTCCTGATGTCCCAGGGCCCAGTATAATATAGACTGTAAGCCACTAGGCCAAGTACCCCTTCAGAATTTTACTCTCAGGGGTAGTACAAATCCAGCAGTCCAAGGCCTCTTGGGGAGAAGTTATGGTGTAAAGCGAGCACAGACTCACAACTCAAAATATATCCATCAACCCCCAATAGATGATTGTCCAGTCAAATACTTACTTTTATGTAAAAATTAGTATTTATCTATTAAAAGAATGCACAATTCAACATACTGCAAACAATATACACAGCCTTCTTGAGGCAAGCCTACTAGCATTACCCGAGTCAGCTTTCCAGCCTGACGTCCCCATTAATGCCTGAAGATTATTTCCTGTGTACATGCAGTGACATCTAATGAAAGCTCCGCTAAAGTGTTCAAGTCGTAGAACTTCCATGAGCGCTCTTAAGGACAGCACTTGCTACACTTTGCAACTCCCATCATCTGAATGACTCCATAGTAGGGGTGGGCGGAATTTGCGAAATCCACTTTCGCAAATTATCGCGAAAATGTTAAAAATTATCGCAAACACGCGGAAATATCGCGAAGATGCGGATTTTTTTCCCCGCATGTTCGCGAGATTTTCTGCATGGTTGCGGCTCGCCAACTTACCCATGTGGTTGCTCGCGGGCACGGCCATCTTGTTTTCAGTTGTCTTGCGGTGGATGATCGCGAGAAGAAAGACGTGATCGCACGACGCATGACGTCACTGCGGGCGCGACTGTCGCGAGACAGCGTAAATGGCTAAAAACAATACAACATCTCATGGAGAACGCGACCGGATCAAGAAAACTTGTCGGCGAACGCAGGGATTCAGGTAAGGCGATCTCGCGCGCGCGAGAATGTATTATTTTACAGCACGAGCAAGAAACAAATTATCGCCAAGCTGCGGAATGCGGAAATTTTGACATTTTCGCGCTTTCCGCGGAACGCGAAAATGTCAAATTATCGCAATTTCCGCAGAAGGTTGATTGCGCCGCTCTGCTTTCACTCTGGGCCACGCACTCCGTGTCCATACCTGGTCTCACCCCACCTCCGCCAATTCGCTCCTCACACGCTGCACGGGGGGGAGGGGCTGGAGTTGCTCCTGTGCTTGCTTCTTCCGTGGGGGCGGTGGGCACAGTTTGTTCTTCGTCGCAGGTGGGCTCCGCTTGTGCCCACACCCGAGGCAGTCACTGCAGCCTTTCTCGCTCTCCTCGCTGGGGCATGGGCTGGCGCTGGGAGCGGCCAGCCCTCTACCAGGCACAATTCGCTCTCCCACGCGGAGGGGCTCACCTTCGTCTTCAGATGCGAGGTGGGCTCCCGCTGCTCAGGGCACTCTTCTCAGCGTGCCACGGCCACACGACACATTCCACACTTGCGGGCTCACCTCATGCCCGGCAGGTCATCGCGACCGATGCGGGTGGGCTCCGCTCAGCTCGCCCTTCTCCCATGCAGTTTTTCCCACGCCTCTGCGCAGGGGCAAATTTGGCAGGCACATGAGGTGCGGGGTGAGCTCCCGATCACCTCGTTTTCGCGGGCCCAGGGCTCTACACACGCCCTGCGGGCCATCGGACGCGTTCCATGCTGGCTTCTGGGGGTGCCCTTGACATGGGCAGCCCACTCCCCCTCACCACCTTCCAAAAGGCGGCTGCACACGCGGGATTCACCCGCTCATCGCCATTGTGGTATTTGGGCCTTAGGCCCACATGCTGGTGAAAGTAATGGACGCAGACACAAGTTATATGGTTGGATAACTGGCCCAGAGCACGTGCGCTCGGCCCCTTTTATTGTCAGGGTCGCCTGACTGGTGACACCTGTGGTGGGTGGGTGTTCAGTGGGTGTTACACATGCTGGAACACTACACTGCTGATCGGAGGATCACTACAATATCATCATAAATTATATCATTTCCTTAAGCGAGTTTTGTGATTTTTTTTGTTTTAATAGACTGTATTTGATTTTGAAATGGTTGTACATTTTTGTATAATAATTTTAGGAATGGTATTTTGAGTTTGTTGGAGAATAGGGTGGGGAGTAATTTAACATTTTCGATTACTTAAGTTTCTTAAGTTTAACATTGTTGTCTTCATTTTTTGAATGTTTATATTATTTTTATTAAATGATATCCTCATTTTCTAAAAATGTGTTTTGTTGTCAAATTATGTCAAATTCAAATTTTTGAAGTTGGAATAGTAAATGTGGAATCACACAAAGTTCAACACTTTCCCTAATGTGGGTATGATTGAAGTTGGAATTGTAAATGGGATCCCCCCATAGTCTAACACATGCCCCAATGTGGTTGAGTTTGGAGTGGGAATAGTAAATTCAACCACTTGCTGCAAACTCCAAAGCTTTTTCCATTGTTGTTAAGTTTGGAGAAGGAATAGTAAATCCGTACCCCCGAAAGTCCAACACTTTATCCAATGTGGTTACAGCTGGAGTTGGTATAGTAAATCTGCACCCCCCAACCCAACACTTTCTTCAATGTGGTGAAGTAGGGAATTGAAATGGTAAATCTGACCCACCTCCCCCCAATTTCCAACACTTTTCTCAATGAGACTGAGGGCCTGATTATGAGTTTGGCGTAGTTGGCGCTGGCTCTCCGCCTGCACTGCTGCACCAAACCTGCGCAAGGTCCACCAGCCGTATTACGAGTTGAACTCGTGTGCAGTGGATGGTCCTTTGCCTTTTCCTATGGTGGTGCCTGGAAAACAAATGCAGCAATGAGAAGAGCAAAAAAGTTCCAGCACGGCATGGACCGTGACATCCATGCCCTGCTGGAGCTTTGGTGGTATACAGACAGGGGGTCACTTGTTGTGCCCTCCTGAATGTATACCCATGGTCGGGGGGACGGGGCCCTGTAGGGCTCCCGTGGTTCCTCTACTGCCAACCTTTTCATGGCAGGGCTCCTACCATGAAATGGCTGGCAGTGGCGGAACTTGTAATATGCTCAGCAGGACTGTGCTCAGCTTCTTAGATTGTGGTGCAGTCCTGCCACCGAGCAACTGTTTGCTGAAGCAGCCGGTGGTCCTCCGCCGCAACGGCTTTTCAAGTCATAATGCGGTGGATGGACCACAGCCACTGCGAGACTGGCTGTAGCGAGTCTTCCAGACTCATATTCAGGCCCTACGTTTCTATTGGAAATAGTAAGTGTGAAATCTACAAACTGATAGCATTTGTTTTCATTTTTTGTACAACAAAAGATATAGTAATTTGTAGTATCAATTGTTTATTTGAACATTAGTAAAGGTTTTAGAAAATATACTTTTTTACGTTTTTTGTTATATGCTTTTTCTAAACAAATATATAGGACTTTTACCTGTTCATTAATTTTCAATAATCATGTCACAATCCTGTTCAGAGGGCCACATGGCAAGCATGAATTATTGCGGACCATAGTGGTGGTTGGGGCCTTTTACTCCTGATGTCCCAGGGCCCAGTATAATATAGACTGTAAGCCACTAGGCCAAGTACCCCTTCAGAATTTTACTCTCAGGGGTAGTACAAATCCAGCAGTCCAAGGCCTCTTGGGGAGAAGTTATGGTGTAAAGCGAGCACAGACTCACAACTCAAAATATATCCATCAACCCCCAATAGATGATTGTCCAGTCAAATACTTACTTTTATGTAAAAATTAGTATTTATCTATTAAAAGAATGCACAATTCAACATACTGCAAACAATATACACAGCCTTCTTGAGGCAAGCCTACTAGCATTACCCGAGTCAGCTTTCCAGCCTGACGTCCCCATTAATGCCTGAAGATTATTTCCTGTGTACATGCAGTGACATCTAATGAAAGCTCCGCTAAAGTGTTCAAGTCGTAGAACTTCCATGAGCGCTCTTAAGGACAGCACTTGCTACACTTTGCAACTCCCATCATCTGAATGACTCCATAGTAGGGGTGGGCGGAATTTGCGAAATCCACTTTCGCAAATTATCGCGAAAATGTTAAAAATTATCGCAAACACGCGGAAATATCGCGAAGATGCGGATTTTTTTCCCCGCATGTTCGCGAGATTTTCTGCATGGTTGCGGCTCGCCAACTTACCCATGTGGTTGCTCGCGGGCACGGCCATCTTGTTTTCAGTTGTCTTGCGGTGGATGATCGCGAGAAGAAAGACGTGATCGCACGACGCATGACGTCACTGCGGGCGCGACTGTCGCGAGACAGCGTAAATGGCTAAAAACAATACAACATCTCATGGAGAACGCGACCGGATCAAGAAAACTTGTCGGCGAACGCAGGGATTCAGGTAAGGCGATCTCGCGCGCGCGAGAATGTATTATTTTACAGCACGAGCAAGAAACAAATTATCGCCAAGCTGCGGAATGCGGAAATTTTGACATTTTCGCGCTTTCCGCGGAACGCGAAAATGTCAAATTATCGCAATTTCCACGAATTTTTAGCCCAGGCCTACTCCATAGGGATGTCATAACATACTAAAACATTCAAAGAACTCATCCCAATTAGTGTGGGAGTTACATCCCACACCATGACTTGCTGTTGTGGTGTGATGTGAATTGCATGATGAAGTATGCTACCTTTGGTGGGTGAGGGATTTTGTCCTGTCAAAGGAATACTTTGCCATCATCTTAGGTTTCAAGTAACCCTTCTTCTTAGACCAGGGTATTTTGTCTTGTTTAGGGCACTTAATCAAGATTTATGAGTCCCCATGGAGCACATAAATTCAGAGCAAGTTTTGCAGGGCCCGGAGGCCCTTATTTCAGTTTTACCTGCTAACAGGGTGATGGTTCAGAGTCCCAGGGTGCCCCTCAGCATCCCGGTTGTGCCCAGAGTGGGGCAATTTGGGGTGTTCGCAGTTGCCATCCTCATCACTCTTCCGATGCAATAAGTCTCAAGGGAAAATTTTCTGATGCTCCTGTACAGGGGAGCTGAAGTTACTGCTCTTATTTCCATGGGTCATGGCCTATAATGTCTTCTCAGTTGAACGTGGGTTCAGGGTGATGGTTCTCCTCCTCTTTCATGGCCCCTCCTATCCTGGACTCATGTCAGATTACAGAAGCATACAGGTTGATGGCCCTCTCTCTTCACCATGGCCCCACCTGGAATATGGGGATTGCGGGTTACACAAACCTCTTTGGGTCGCAGCACTGTATCAGGAAACAGCTCTCCATCCCTCACAGTGCAGCGGTAAGAGAGGTAATGCTGATTCTTCACTGTGGTCTCACCTGACAAGGGAGTAGCATACTTTGGCACATGGTTCCACATACTCAGGTAGTAGTTCAGAAGACAATCTTAGTGACTCTGATTTCCCTGATACCAATAAACAACAACTTAGAGGTCGAGGCACGAGACGACCCTGGAGAGGATATGTAGCACCACATTTCCAACAATGGTGGCCCCCCCACTCCGTGGGGCTTTCCTCCACAACAGTTCCCACCACCTAATGCAGCATATCAAATGCACATGCAGGATTTCAACAATCAGCCTTTTTTAGGGTCAGGTCAAGGCCGAACCAGAGGCAGAAGAAGAAATCGACAAGCGCAAGTGCACTGGAATCAACCATCTCCGGTTGCTCCACAGGTGAACACTCACAGCAGATCCAAACAGAACCAATTACAGCCAGGGTAGAACCCGGAGGAGATTTGATACTGAACTTAAGCCAGAAAATCCTCACTGCAGATGAAAAATCAGTACTTAACAAAGGTCTTGGGTTTGTCGTAACATCGGTTGGTGATGATTTTCAAATACAATGTGAACTTGCCAAATTTTTCCGCAAGATACGCTTACACCATTTCTTCAAAGACAAAGACAAGACATAACCACTTACTGACACCACGAACACGGGTCTGAGGATACGCTCTACATTCAACCCTCCTGTACATAATATTCCATCACAAGTACTTACTTTTGAGAGAAAAGTACAAGAAGAAATTACAACCCTGTGTACAAACAAGAAAAAGAGTTACAGTAATCTACCTAAGCTGGAATCAATTGCACTTCGTTCTCTGAAAGAAGATAGAGAAATTATCATTAAGCCTGCGGACAAGGGTGGAGCCACAGTCATAATGGACACCCAGACTTATCGTGAAGAGTGTCTCAGACAATTGGATGACAACAGATTCTACCAACGACTGAGAGAAGATCCTTCAGAAAGAATTGGTAAAACCATCACTGGGTGAGTAGAAGAAGGACTAAATGAAGGTTGGATAAACCCACAAGAAAGTGCTTTTCTGCGGACAACCCACCCGGTAATGCCGTATTTCTACACATTACCAAATATTCACAAGACCCAAAGACCTCCCCCTGGTAGACCAATAATATCAGGGATTGGTTCTATGCTAAAACCTTTATCTACCTTTGTAGACTTTTTTCTAAGACCGTTAGTAAGAAAGATGCCGACTTATCTTCAAGATACCAAAGATGTACTCCGCCTTCTCCCTACAGTAGATTTTGACTCAGAACAAGATCTTCTTGTTTCTTTTGATGTTGAATCATTGTATACATCGATTCCACAAGATGAAACACTGGACACTATTGCTTCCATATTCTTGAACGATGCTAATTTAGATTCCATCACTCTGGTCCATTTCATTATGGCTTTAGCACAACTAGCAATGAAAGAAAAAATGTTTATGTTCGAAGACAGGATCTACTTGCAAATCTCAGGTACAAGCATGGGAAGTGTTTTTGCGCCGAGTCTGGCGAACCACTACGTCCACAGATTTGAACAAGAACATATCTTTAATGAAGATAACCCCTTCCATAAGTCTATCAGACTATGGAAGAGGTACATTGACGATATCTTGGTGGTATGGAGAGGTAACTTGGAATCAGTTGAACTTTTTCAAAAATGGCTTAACACACGTAACGCCTTCTTGAGGTTCACCTTGGAAGCACATAAAACCAGGATATCTTTTCTGGATTTGTCTATTTTTGTAACATCAAATGGTCTAGCGAGCGAACTTTAGCGCAAACTAATGGCTCGTAATTCTTTGTTGAGATACGACAGCCAACACCCTAAAGCCTTACGTGATAATTTACCGTTCGGTCAATTTCTACGTTTGAGACGTAATTGCTCAACTCTGGACCTATACAAACAACATGTAAGTGATCTCTCTAACCAACTATCAGTGAAATTATATCCAAAGAAACTGATAAAAAATGCATGTAAACGTGCAACTAATAACCATAGAGATCCGCTGCTTGAACCCAGGTGTGAAAAAACGTAACTAGAGCGTCTCACATTTGTCAACACCTTCAGTACACTCACGAATGGTATCCAGAAAAGCATTCGTAAAAACTGGCGTATCTTGAATACCTGCAATCAAAAAATTCCAATGCCTCTCTTTGCCTTCAAAAGGGGTCCGAATCTCCGAGATAAATTGGTTAACACACGCACCAGAGAGCGAGAACCAAAAACACAGGGTACTTTATGGAATCTACCAGCTATCCACGGCCATTATCCTTGTGGGACATGTGCCGTTTGCCCACAAACCAAACAATCTAAAACAATTGACATAGGTACAACCAGGCCATGGATACAAAAATCTTTCTCTAACTGTAACAGTGACAATTTAATCTACCTACTACAATGTCCATGCCAATACCAGTATGTAGGTATGACGACTCGCAAAGTCAAACTAAGGATGCAAGAACATAAGAGCACTTTTAGATGCAAAAAGATCAATACAAGGCTGACCCGACATTTTTTTGAAAAAAATCACCAGGTGGATGACTTTACATGGACGGTCTTAGAGAAGCCATTTATACCGTCCTATATCACTGACAAGACTAAATTCCTCTTCAATAAAGAACAACGATGGGTGTTCAAATTGCGGAGTGACAAGCAGGGTCTTAATGACTCGATCCCTTGGACTGCTTTACAATAGTCCATGAGGGTCATATACCAGACAATGTTACAGCTCCCCTTCCCTCCATCTCTTTAGACAAAGGGTCTCACTAATACAAGGGACAAGGGTTAGGTATTTATCGATAACTATTTATCGATACGTATAAATAAAAGCTCATTTATTTTTTATTTTTTCGAAGATTAAATTTACTAACACTATTTGTTTTATTTCTTTTACCAACAACCGTGTACTTTTGTTGAGTGTTGGTATCAATAAAGCTTTATCTTCACACTATTGTTAAAGAAACCACCATTTCCTGTTTTTATCAATACCATTTGGTAGTTTCAATATCGCTACCTGATTGGTTTTGCAACTCACGCAGACATCGTGTTACTAGACGTCATCAGCTTGTGACCCGAAAAGAGTTTTTAATAAAGTATATGGTGTATAGTTGTGTAGAATCATTTTGATCATACATTATCGATACGAACAAATAAAGACGCATCTAGATTATACTCCCTTTGTTGTTGATATCGATAATACTTTTCTAATGGATTCGAGCAACACAGAAGAAACTACCATTTCCTGTTTTCAATACGTCATTTAGAAGTTCAAACACTGCGATTAGATTGGTACCGTAACCCACGTAGCAAGCGTGCTATAAAATGTCATTTAGCCGGAGCATCGGCACCTCCCACAAACCCAGGAGAGTCCGAGGCACCGACGGATAGGTGAGTGATTCAACCATGGTCTCGCGGTTGCTTGTACTATTCTGTTCACTCTCTTCCAATCTGAGAGTTACTCCTCCAGTATATTTACGCTGCACTCTCCTTGAGCAATACATTTACGTGTTATTCAGCGGATGTTTAGCTACCTTTCAGAGAGAGTCCATCAACATGTGTTTTTCTTACCTAGAGAGCACTGTTTTTATCGCCGAATATTCCATCTGTAGGCGTAACAGCAGCACACAAGCGTTAATCATGCCCAAACTTTACCTCTTCCTTCATAGCCGTTATCTTAATCTTAGTAGGCATTTTCCACCGATTTTGAGGTTTGTTCTGTCTCCCTAAGAAGGGAACTAATAGTAGTTACTACATTCACTAGATAAGGTGATTCAGTGTGAGGCAAGAAGATTTTAGAAACGTCTGGTCTACATAATTTAGCTAGAAGAAGCAATACAACACTGTAGAAGACTCTTGAGAAATACAACTGTATTCTTTAAGCTATCATTGATCCACTGCTATATCTAAATTTCTTTTAGAGTGGGGTCTCCAATACCTGAGTTAGTGACCAGGTGAGGTGAGGTCTGTATCTCGTATGATGCAGGTGAGTGCACTGTTTTTTCTTACTTAAATAATGGTGCGCTATCTCAACATGTGAATATCACATAAGAATCGCTAATGTTGCGATGTTCAGGTTTTTAAGGAACAAACTATACCAATATTCAGAGCACAAGGAAGACTATATTTGTTCATGTATTTGTTTATTACAGGAGTGAAGATTACCCTGCTCATTCAGAGATCTCATCACTCAAGGTTGTACTTTTTGACAATTTCCATTCACACGTTATATATAGTTTTTCACTCTCACAATTTGCAGTAGCTAGTTAATTTGCATAGATCCTGAAGAAACCCGGAAAAAGTTCCATTTAGGCTGAAACTAGTCGACCCATTGTGAAGCAACCTATTTGTTTAAAGTTGCTTATACATACTTTTTAATAGGATTGGCATTGAGATGGTGATTAAAGGCTGTTTCTCTCTTTCTCAACTCCTTTTTAAATTTCACCTTTATGCACTGCACTAATACTTCCATCACACAAGAGACGATTTACTTCTGTTGTATCAATCATGACCATACTGGTTAGTCTCTGTCTGTGAAGTTTTCTTCTCTGACTTTACTTTGCATTGTTCAGTTGCAATCTTTTGCTACATGATTTCCCTCACGGCTTTGAGGAGTAGTAGCTAAGATTGAAGGATAACCGAATGATGACACTGGCCTCTCTTGGCAGTTGATGGAAACCAGATGAACTTGTTGATTTCGCGTTGAAGGCTACTAATTTGATGATGCGGTTTGGAAGGGACTGAAAGAGATATAGAATTTTAGGGAGTACCGTCATTTTGAGCACTTGGAGCTGCCCCAACCAGGAAAGAATAAGAGGTTTCCAGGTCCGTAGGTCCCAGAGAACCGACTTCTGACAGTCCTGTCAGTTGATCTGAGACCAAGAGGTGAGAGTAGGAGTTAGCTGGAGACCAAGGTATCGGATAGAGTGGGAAGCCCATTGATAGGGGACCAAAGACTGGAGCATTGGGATCTCGGCTTGAGGAATCGTAAGATTAAGAGCCCAGGATTTCTCATGGTTAATTTTAAGACCAGAGGCCAACTCAAAGGATGGGAGGAGGGCCAGGAGGGCTGGGAGGAAGGTATGAGGCTGTGCAAGTGTGAGGAGGAGGTCATCTCCAAAGAGAGCCACTTTGTGTTGGTGGCCACCCAGGGGGATGCCGTGAATGTCGGGGGCTTGGCGAATCAGGATGCCAAGGGGTTCCACTTTGACAGCGAACAGGAGGGGTGATAGAGGACACCCCGGCCGGGTGCCTCTGCGTTTCGAGATGGGATTAGAGAGATTACTATTGACCCGTACCTGGGCCATTGGGGAAGAGTAGGGGGCCATTATCCAAGCTATCATTAACGGTCCCAGCCCAATTTTATGTAGAACTGCCCGAAGAAAGGTCCAGTCCACACTATCGAACGCCTTCGCCACCTCAAGCGACAGAAGGCATGCCGGAATGTTCCAATGGTGGGTCTTACTCACCAGGTGCGTGATACGACACACATTATCCGCGCCCTGGCGGTGGTGGCTGAAACCGACCTGGTCCAGGTCCGGGTCGATGAGGCTGGGTAAATGTGGGTCAAGCCTTTTAGCTAATATTTTAGAATAGATTTTCAAGTCTGTGTTTAGCAGTGCTATGGGACGTATGGATGAGCAGAGTGGGGGATCCTTGCCTGGTTTAGGGATGAGGGCAATTTCCGCCATTCCCATAGACTGGGTTGGCCCAGTGTCAGTGGCAAAGGAGTTAA
The DNA here is from genome assembly GCF_964204655.1 of Triturus cristatus. Taxonomy (NCBI): domain Eukaryota; kingdom Metazoa; phylum Chordata; class Amphibia; order Caudata; family Salamandridae; genus Triturus; species Triturus cristatus. The sequence continues at coordinate 457,025,128 of NC_140590.1, read as the reverse complement.
AAAGGTGGACGATGTGCGTCCGAAGCTGCAGAAGGAACATGCGGTAAAAAGAAAGGGGGAGGCCGTCTCACCCCAGGGACATTCCGATGGGAAAGTCCTTCAGGGCCCCAGCAAGCTCCTCGTGTGTAATTGGGTCTTCCAGATGTTGGGCATGATATTGACTGAGAGAGGTCCAGAGGCCAGCATCCAGCAGACTCCATATTTGGTCAGGGGAGGGCGAGGCTTGGGCATAGAGGGAGGAGTAATATGCATGAAAAACTTTGCATTTAGACGTTTCTGTAGTTGCACGTGTACCGTCCCCAAGTTGGATATTAGATATGTGGGCCTTAGCTGCACGTGTCCACAGACGCCGAGCCAGGACCATGCCCACCTTGTCCCCCCCACGTACTAGCACTGCTTCATCACCAACAGAGCGCCCTCTGCTTTATTGGTTCGATGAGCCCGCAGTTGACCACGAAGAGTAGCCAAGCTCCGTTTGTGGGCAAGTGAAGGGTGCTCCTGGTCGAGATTTTCAAGAGCCTTTAAGTCCCTGGAAAGATTAGCTTCGAAGAGGCGTGCTTCCCTTGCTCGTGCAATTGTGATGGATGTGATATGGCCGCTTTGAAGGAGTCCCACCCAACCGAGAAGGGGGTTTCAGGGATATCATTAAGTTCGAAGTATGAGTCGATGGCCGTTCGTAATCCTGCCACGTCCTCAGGGTCCCGGAGAACATGTGGAAGGAGGCGCCAATGAGGTGGGTGCGGGCATATGTTGAACTATGGCGCAAAAGAAGTTCCACGTGGGCGTGGTCTGAGACCGAGATGGCGGACATAGAGGCAGATACCGTTTCCCCTATGAGGGCATGCGAAATGAGCATGTGGTCGATAAATGAGTATGAACGGTGTACATATGAGTAGTATGAGTAGTCGCTAGTGTCGGGGGAGTTGTACCGCCACGACTCAAGTAGAGTGAGGTTTGCCAGTTGTCTCTTTAAGGGGGAGGACATAGCTCCTGCCCCTTGAAAAGAGCCATTGCTACGATTGCGAGCAGGATCCCAAATAAGATTGAAGTCGCCTCCTAGGGTTAGAGAAGGGTCCGCTTGTGGCACATGTTCCCCCAGGAGGGCTCGAAGGTAAGGGTCCTGTGCCTGATTAGGCGCATATATACTGCATACAGTAAGAACCGATGTCCGATCATATCCTCAACTTTGATAAAGCGGCCATCGGAGCCGCGGAAGATTTTAGAAGTCCTCTACTGGATACCAGAGCCACAGAGTATTGCCACACCAGCTGTTTTGGAGGGGGCCGAAACCCAAAATTGAAGAAGGTACCGGGGATGAGCCATGCAAGGGACATCCACTTTCATCAGGTGGGTCTCCTGTTGGAGGATTATATCAGGTTGCTGCTGCAGGAGATAGCGCCATATCTGGTGCCGCTTATTGGGAGAGTTGAGCCCCTTGACATTGAGGGAGAGAGGATTTTCAGGCATAGGATAGCGGTCATGTCCGATGGGAAATGCGGTCAGGCCAATGCGCCCCAGGGAAAGTCAAGACCGGACAATAGCAAGGGAAGGGGGGATTTGTCAAAGCCTGAAGAAGTCCATCACGCCATTGTAGGGAGCAGAGTGGGGCTCCAAAGAAGGGGGGGCAGACAAGCAGCACTCCAGTCGAAGGGGGAAGATCGTCGTGAGGTGAACCCCCGCCCGCCGAGGAGAAGGTTGGAGAAAAGGAAGAAGTCGAAAGGGGAAAGAGAAAAGATGAATACATCTAAAATATATATAACCAATATTGGCCAACCGGGCCACAGTGTCCTGCTCCAGTCGTGGGTCAGTTGAGGCCCTGGGGAATGAGTGATCCCGGAGAAGTCACTGTCCCAGGAGCATGGAGGGGGAGGGTCGCCAGCTGTAGGAGGTGTCATCCGGGTGGACAGTCCATCACCGTCAGCACTGCAGATAGGAAGCTGGGGTAGGGTCAGCTGCAAGGGATTAGACGCCGACGATGAGATATTTTCCAAGGCCGGCGTGTTCCACCGCCGGCGAGGACTAGGTTCTAGTCAGTCAAGGAGAAGAAGGCTGGGAGCTAGAGGCAGAGCGGTCCCCCACAATGGATCAAATGTGCTGTATAATATCATTCTTGGCTTGCAAAGATGACCGCTCTCCAGGATGCGGGGAGTACCGGTAGTGGCGTACAGTAGACCATGAGGGTTTGGCAGGGGTCGAGTGGAGGGCGGAAGACGCGAAGGGCTGGACGGCGGCGTCACAGAGAGATGGAGGAGTTGTGCCACCTCCTGGAGTGACCTCACCATCCGGCGCTTGGACTCCCACTGGAAGATAAGGGCAAAGAGGTGGCCCCACTGGTATTGAATGTTCAAACTTCTCAGCTTGTCCGTCACAGGCCTAAAATCTCGGCGTCTCCGGAGCGTGGTGGGGGCTAGGTCCTGGTTGATCTGAATTTTGGCTCCGTTGTAGGTGAGATACGGTTTAGAGTGCACCGCTTTGAGAATAGCTTCTTTTTCTGTAAAGAAGTGGACCTGAGTCAGAATGTCCAGAAGGAGGCCCGACCTGCCTGCGGGCCCGGAGACCCGGTATGCTCGATCCAAAGCCAGCGGGGAGGCATCACCATCCCCCCAGACTTCGTGTAGAAGCTGTGCCACGTAGGTCATAATGTCTGTCCCCTCCGCCCCGAGAGAACCCCTCGGATGCGGAGGTTGTTCCGGCGGCTCCGATTCTCCAATTCCTCAGCTGCTGGTCGATGTGTTGTTCCTCAAGGGTGGCCAGGCGCTGCTAGAGTTGATTCTGGTCCTCTGTTCGTGCATCCACAGTCTTCTCTAGACCATCTACCCTGTCCCGGAGGTCAGTGACTTCCTTCCTGAGCACCCTCACACAAGAGTGAACCTCGGTGCGCAAGGAGACTATTTCAGTCTTAAGCTCTGCCATGAAGCCAGCCATAAAAGCCTGGGTGACAGGGGGCGTAGCCCCTTCAGTCTGTGAGACCATTTCCCCAGAGGCGGCTGCACCCAATTTGCCCCAAAGCGAGGCGACAGGGTTGTCCTTTGGGGGTGACGCTGTGTCCTTTACCAATTTGGTGCGTGTCCTCTTCCAGCTGTGACCGACACCCGACCTCGCCAGGCGTGGTAACTAGGGGCGAGTAGAGGGCAGTTGAGGAATCAATGGGGGAGTCAGATGCACCTGCTCGAAGTCGGGTTGCGTATGTCATGGCGTGCCAAGTGGGGTCCCACTGTCACCACCATGTGGGAGAGGGCAGGCAGTGGTGCGAGACCCCGGGCCGCACCCAGATCCCCGCCCCTGGAGTGGTCAAATCCAGATGGCACAGGTTCATGCGACGCCGGGCCGTGCAGCCAAGGAGTCAGAGCCAAGTCGCAGCCATCAGGAGACTCACTTGGGGATGTGCGGGGAGAGTCTGCCTCCGCTCCCTAACCCCTGTCCGCCAGTCCAGAGTGCTGCAAAGCGCCACGTTCCGCACCTCGGGGGCAAGATAGTGCAAATTCCCTAAGGCCCACAGGAGAAGGGGAGAGTCCTCAAGAGCCTCCGCAGTGCAGGGTGTCCGCCTCATAGACCCCAGCCAGCAGGTCAGTCAGGGCCCAGGTGGTCTGACACTAAAGCGGGTCCCCCCGGGGGATGCGCGTGTCAAGTACAGGCCGTTCCTCTTCTAGGCCTCTGCCATGCAGTCTGGCGTGGCAGGGCCCAGCGCGGCAAGGTCCAGCATGGCTAGCACAGGCAGGGGAGGCCCCAAGCGAGCCCCATGCAGGTGCACCCCTGGGAGGTGGGCGGGTAGACATGCCGGGTGCGGGCCGCAGCGAGGATCTTCACTCCGAGGCAACAGTCAGGCCCCCACACCCCTGCGCCGCATCCAGTAGGCCATAAGCGCATCGGGCAGCAGAGTCAGGGCCGGTCCCTCCCAGGTCAGGTCCACCGCTCAATGCCCCTCCTCACCATCCATTGCACAGCAGGGTCTCTCACCACCAGAGGGCCCAGGGACCAGGGGCCTGCCTCTCCACTCACCCCTCCCAGGCAGATCCAGTCTCAGTTGGGGCCTTGCCTGGTCCCAAGATGGCGGACGATCGGTACAGTCGGAGAGAAGCTTCCCCCGAACCTCAGCTCCTCAGAGGTGCAGGCCGCCCCAACGCACACCAGGGTCCACACCAGGGCAGGGCAGCGCCAGGGGGAGTCCGATGGGGCCCAAGGCCATCCCCTCAGGCCACGAAGGGGGTCTGTGCCAGGATGCCACAAAATGGCGGCGACTGCGATCCGGGCTGAGGGGCCGAGGGTAGGCGGCCGCACCACCGCTATCGCCGACTCTCAGCCACCCTCCACCTGTCAGGATAAGCCCCTCACTCTCTGTCACAAGTGCGCTTCAGGGGTCGGCGCCGTCAAAGTCCCAGCTCCACTTAAATTGCTTTAAAAGGCAGCGAGCGGCCGGAGTTCCCGCGGCGTGCGTCTCACTCCATTTGTAGCGAGACCACGCCCCCAAGCTCCCCTTTTTATGGTACATTTCCAGACACACTTGTGATTCAGTGTCTCTGTATTTGCTGTTCATATTCTGCTCACTTTGAAGTACCTATTACTGTGCTGTGCTCATCTCAAAAGAGCAGTCTATCACAGCAGGACCATCTCCAATCTTGATAGCCCCAAACACAAGCTATGGGAATGACTAGATGCTTAGACATGGAAGTCAATCTCAGTGATAGGTGCTTCAAAAGGTTACTCTGGGACTACAGTCCAACTTTTAATAATTCTCTTATAAGTCCCATCTGCTTCCTGATATATTTTCCCAGGCCCCTTAGACCACTGACATCCTTTCAGAATCAAAGAGCTGCTATTGAAGAGGACCAAAGAGCCTAGCTCTTTTTTCCTCCAATATGTGTTCCACTCAGCTCTCAGGAATGCAGCAATCCACACCTCTACCTCTCCCTGATTTTCCAGCAATCCCATGGTCTCCCAAAATGGAACTCAATGTCTTTCATGTATCGTTCTCTTCACAAGTTCACACATACCCCTGCATATAGATACATTTACATGCACACAGTCTCCAATTGACATTAATTAAAATGACCTGTTTACTCTACTGATGACTAAAAATATGGTATTCTCCTGCCAATGCGCTGGTCGCATTTATCTCAAGGTAATGCAGTAGCCTTACACCTCCGGGGGTTATCACATAGGGTGTCCCTCCCGGTCGAGGGAGACCGATCTCCATGAGACAGGCCTAGGTCATAGCGCACATGGATGATCCGTGTTTGCTCATTACCAAGGATCCATATATCACCACAGCTGTGGCACTCAGAGCAGAGGTAAATGTCCATCACCATCCAAGAGACTTTTCTCTTCAAAAGACTCCCCTCTCAGATCATACTTCCTCAACTAACTTCTAACATCGAGAGGGTAGATGGTCAGAAATGTAAAACTGTCTGTTTTACAGACATAGGAGCCAGCATTCCCATGGTGAAATCCAGCTATGTAGCAATACTACAAAATCTAACCCTTGAGAAAAAATCTCAGCGACTTGAGATTTTCGCCCGTCATAGCCATTAAGCATTTCAATTGCTTATGATCTGCTTGCGCTAAACAGATATGGGTGGAACTTATGCGAGGCCTACACTATCACAAAGCACTCAATAGCGGCCCAGCTCTGTTCTCTACCTTAGTCATCCAATTAAGCAAACACCCCTCCAGCTCCTTTGTCATAGACATATATCTGTAGAATGAAAGGCTGACTATAGTCAGGTGCTTTCATTACAGGAGCATTGCATAGTGCCTGCTTCATACTTTCAAATGTCTTTGACACCTCTCAGTCTAGATCCCTCTTCCGGGCTGCTTCTTGGGGGTCAAAGAATTCAATAGGACAGCTATACTCTCAAAGTTCGCCACAAAGTTCCTGTAATTCACGGTAAGTCCTAGAAAGGTTCTCACTTCAGTCAGGATAGTAGGCACTTCCCACTTTCATCACAAGTTGAATCATGGAATACGACAGGTAGATATTCCAGTTTCCCACCCCATGCCAAAGATACTCTACAGAGACCTGCCCCAACTGACACTTAGTTGCCTTGAGGGTCATTTTTGCCTCCTATATCCTTGCCACCACCTGTCCTAGGTGACTCGGTGGTCCTACCATGAATTGATAAACACTGCAATGTCATCCAGGTAGGCCACACAGAACCTTTCAAGCCCTGCAAGAATGTGGTTGACCAGGTGCTGGAAAGTGTCAGGAACATTCTTCAACCCAAAGGGCATCACCATAAATTGATTCAGCCCATCTGGTGTAAAAAATGAAATCTTCTCCTTGGCACTAGGCACTAAGGTGATTTGCCAGTAGCCACTGGACCAATCAAAAGTGATAAAGTACTTTACAGCACATAACCTATCCTCTAGCTCATCTCCTCTTGGAACTGAATATGCACCTGTTATTGATAATTCATTGATGATGCGGTAGCCAATATAAAACTGCAAGTCAATAGACCCTTGCTTTGGCACTATCATGACAGGACTAACCACAGACTATAAGACCTCAAGTCTAACATCTTGGCAACCTCTGCATTAATGCATCCCTGAACCTTGTCAGACAGCTTTGAACTAGGAAACAGTTCTAGAGGTTTCCATCCCCAAAGGAGTTTGGAACTTCCTTTTACCCTGTCCTGGCCCCAGCTTGTCTGGGGCACAAACTAAAAGTGTGAAACCCTTTGGGAATGTGCTGAGGCAGAGGTCCTGATTTATATGTTGGTGGGAAGAGACTTCATAATAGCGGCAATGGAGTTCCCTCCCTACCAACAGGTCTGCTTGCCCAATCTATATGTTGGCTGACCATATCTTTGCCCACAGCAGAGACTACTTGGTCTACCCAGTGGGCAAACATCTTGCATGGCCTTGCAGGGTAAGGGCCATCAGAGAAAAGGTTATACGTCTTCCCACCCAATTAGGATGGGTGGACATATAGCCATTTTTCACTGTCTTTTACTGCCTGAGGGACAGTAAAATGCAAATAATGCTCCTCTGCCATTGGAGATGGCTCCCATGGTGAGGGAAGCATTACATTTTTTATTTACAAAAAGAAAATCCCTTTTGGGGATTTTCTTTTTCTAAATAAAAAAAACATTATTTCCTCCAGGGATGTATCCTGCTGATGTAGCCCTGTAGCAAAGAGTAAAATGCATTGACAGAAACCGTCATGACGGCGTTTCCTGCAAATGTTTTCATAAATGCCTGCCTGCTTTGCAGTGATTTACAAATTAGATAGACAGTCCCTTCGTCATGGGGAGGGAGTAGTTTACTCTGTACCCATGGTGGAACGACAGCCTGTCCACCTAAAATTAAATCAAGCTCAGAGTTTTTGCGATATGAAAGTGTGGTAAGTGGCAGTCCTGCCCCCCATCAAGTTAGAGATGTCCATCCTGCCAACACCGATGCCCCTTTGTCTCACTGTTTGGGAGTAATACACAGAGACCAACTGCCAGGTACACCTACTCATGTTATGCTATGTTATGTAGCTTATAGAGCGCAGAGCTGCCCCAGCAAAGGGGCGTCCCGACACTAAAAACAGTCAGAAGGAGAGGACCACTAGAAAGGGTATAGGAACCTGCAGTGAAGGAAAAAGATGCGCCTTAGTTGCCTTACGGAATGCCAAATAACTGTTTACGCTGCAAAATGAACAGTGGGAGAGAGTTCCAAAGTTTGGCCGAAAGTGTGGGGAAGGCACGTCCCCAACCCGTGCTTTCCTTACCCTAAGAACCACCGCCAAGTGTTGGCCCATCGATTGAAGTTGGTGAGGAGGACTGTAGGGCGAGAGCAGGGAGGCCAGAATGGCCGGGGAAGAGGACTTCAGGATCTTAAAAGCGATGCAAAGAAATTTGAATTCCACACGTCTGGCCACCGCTAACCAATGTAGTCTGCGGATGGCGGCAGAGGTAGAACAAGTCCTCAGGAGGCCAAGGAGGGTTCTAGCCTCCGCATTCTGGACTCTCTGTAATCTTAGGATCTCTGACTTGTTGGTCCCCAAGTAGAGCGAGTTGGCATAATCTAATCTCGACAGTATATAACAAAGCACAGAAAATGGTAGCGGTGGTATACAGGGTAGCACATCAATTATCAAACAGTGTATTTCCTAAACTATTCTGTAGCCAAGTACCTATGTTGGTGCCACTCAAGGTAACATACAACACCCCACTACCACGGATGTCACCACACAGAAGTGTCAGAGGACTCCCATGCTAGTCTTAACAAAACAGATTTACCTTGGCACTCCTCAAGTTTTTGTGTCACTATTATTAAATAGTTTAGCTAATTTGTAGTAAATCAATGTGACAGCTCACAGGCAAGTAGTCCAACAAGTACATTTATGCATAATTCAATTTAATGACATTTAGCAATATTCTATTCCAATTGTTGTGACCTAATGCTTTAAAGTGCAATCCAAATACACAGAATAAAGTGCTGCAAATGTTGTTTTTGCTAGTTGTCAAGTAACCTCCAAAATCAATGGTCCAAATAATTGAGAATACTTCCATATATGAAAAAAGAACCCGTTATTTGCGTAGCGGCATTGGGGGACAACACAGGCCCCCACCACTTTCTTGGTTTGGGCCTGAAAGCTGAGAGCGGAGTCCACCCAAACACCCAGATTTTTTACTATCCATTTGGGGGTGGGGACACAACCCAAGGTAGTAGGCCACCAATGCTCACTCCATAGCTCACCATCCCGCCTAACCAACCGGGTTTCAGTCTTGCTTGTGTTGAGCTGCAAACAATTGGCAGACATCCACTTAGAGATGGCCATAAGATTACTCCGAAACATGCAGGCATCCTGCGCTGAGTTGCCAGAAAGTGCCACTTCCAACTGAGTATCACCGGCGTACGATACCAGTGTCAGGCCTCTGCTCCTAGCCACCATTGCTAAGGGTTGAACATACAGATTGGACAGCGTAGGGCTCAATGCTGAGCCCTGTGGCACCCCTTGTTGAATAGTATGGATCCGAGAGGAGAAAGGGAGAGCCGACACCTGAAAGGTCCTCTCAGAAAGGAAGGTGACAAACCAGTCAAGGGCTGAACCCAAAATCCCCGCTTCTTCCAGCCGTTGCAACAGAATCTGGCGGGAGATCATATCAAACGCTGCACTGAGGTCTAATAAAATCAGTGCCGACATACGTCCCTCTTCCAATGCGGCCCTCAGACGTTCAGTCACTGCTAGAAGGGCTGATTCCGTGCTGTGGCCAGGTTGAAAGCCGTTCTGAGAAATGTCCAAGATGTGACCCAGGATACAGACTGCAGGCACCAAGTGTTTAGGACAAGAACATTCCAGCTATTTTAAAAGTGCCCTTTTCAGAATTGCAACTTTAAATCCAATGTTCCTATTAAAGAGGGTTTTAAATTAAAATTCTTTATCTATCCGTAGCGACCAAGATCGACACTCCTACCTGCTCCCAATCAAAAGTTATCAGTTATTAAATATAATAAGGTTACCCAATTTTATTCTATTTTATCCTTGCAGCAGTGAAAACAAATTTAGAAGTTTTTCACTACCAGGACATGTAAAAGTTAAAAGTACATGTCCATCTTTTTAGATACTCTGCACCCAGCCCTAATGGCTGTTTAGGGCTTACCATAGTGGTGACCTATATGTATTAAAAAGGAGGGTTTAGGCCTGCAAAAAGGTTTATTTTGCCAGGTCGAAATGGCAGTTTAAAACTGCACACAGAGACTGCAATGAAGACTTGAGATGTATTTAAAGGGCTACCTAAGTGGGTGGGGCACTTAGTGCTGCAGGCTCACTAATAGCTTTTAATTTGCAGGCCCTGGGTACATATAATACCATTTTACTAGTGACTAACAAGTAAACTAAATGTGCCAATTTGGATTAAGCCAATGTTACCATGTTCATATGGGAGAACACAAGTACCTTAGTACTGGTTAGCAGTGATAAAGAGTGCAGAGTCCCAAAAGTCCAGAGAAAACAGATTCAGAAAACAGAAGGGTCAAGGCAAAATGTTTGGGGATGACCCTGCACAAAGGGCCAAGTCCAACAAGCACCAATGATACTTTCTGTGCCTTTGTGTTAAAATAAAAAGCTGTAAGGAAGACCTGACTTCTAGTGCCAGCAAGGGTAACATGCCCTTAATCTGTTTTTTTTGCAATAGGACATACATACTTGGATACAGTGGTCACTTACACCTGTGGTGGCCCCAGTACCTGTTTCACTAATGCTAGTGATGGCCCTTTCATAAATAAAACCCATATATATTGCCCCCTTTCCAGGGGTCATCTCTCTGAGGAAGTTGTCTCTGTTTATTTGTAAATGAAGATAAGGGTGACCACAGTGCCCCCTCTTTTGGCCCATATCTTTGATACTATCACTGGATCTCGCTCCTTTTTTTGTTTTATTCTGGCATTGCTTTTGGGACCCTGGGGTCCAGAGGATTAGGGCTCTGCATCTGCATGCAACCCTTTGCCTCTTCTCTGCCACCCCCTTAGATCACTTTTCCAAAAAACAGCTGTCCCTGGATGATTAATACTGACCTTGAAATTCCTTTGTATGATAGTGAAGGGAGTGGTGGGGTACAAAGTGCTAAAGCCTTTAATTGATGGAGTAAAGCATTCATTGTTACAACGATTTATTGTTTTTAAGAGGTAATGTAAGGATGCTATCAGCTGGGTTCTGAAGTCATTGAGACACTTACTGACATGTTAGCAGTAGGTACAGTATGATTTTTGCTAGCCAAAATATATGTTTTGAAAGAACTTATTTTATCTCAAACACTACTTTAGGATGTGCCATTATTGCTAGAGCTGCCGAGTTTAGAATTGGGAAACCAGGTTTGAGTCCATGCATCTGCTCAACATCCAGTGATCCTGGGCAAAACACTAAAACTCCTGGGCCTAAAAGAATGATTGCGACATTGCATTATGTAACTGGTGCTCATGTAAAATGCTCCAATACCAACTATTTGAGATGCTTTGCATTGCAGCTGTTGTGTCTGTGGGGGCCCGAGAGCACTACAAGGACCAGGACGCTGCGGGGTACCGAACACCTCGCCCCTCCCCCCTGTAACCGGGGGCTACATCTACTCCTCGCATCTCCCGCTCCGTGGGAGATGCTTCGCATTGCCGCTGTTGTGTCTGTGGGGGCCCGAGAGCACCACAAGGACCAGGACGCTGCGAGGTACCGGACACCTCGCCCCTACCCCTTTAACCGGGGGCTACATCTACTCCTCGCATCTCCCACTCCGCGGGAGACGCTTCGCATTGCCGCTGTTGTGTCTGTGGGGGCCCGAGAGCACTATAAGGATCAGGACGCTGCGGGGTACCGGACACCTCGCCCCTCCCCCCTGTAACTGGGGTCTACATCTACTCCTCACGTCTCCCACTCCGCGGGAGACACTTCGCATTGCTGCTGTTGTGTCTGTGGGGCCCAAGAGCACTACAAGGACCAGGACGCTGCGGGGTACCGGACACCTCGCCCCTCCCCCCTGTAACTGGAAGATTTAAAAGTGATTAGCCCTTCCCGCCACGCGGGACGCACGCGGGCGAATGCTGGGCTAAGCCCGGGTAAAGGGCGGTGCCGTCTGTGGCCAACAGGGGCAGGCAAAGGCTGGGCTGGGCCCCACCTCTGTGAAGATCACTTCGAACTCTGAGAGCGATCAATGACCCAGTTGTGGACTTGAGAAGAGGTAGCATTACTGTATATGATAGACTGGACTGGGAGATCACTGTTGTAGACTCAAGTAGGGTGCGGATCTGGACTGTTTATTTCCGGTTAGCTGGGGTGGTTTTTTTAATTTCTTTTTTATTGGCCCTATAGTTGGTTTAGCTTTTCTCGTATCTTGAAGGGGAGGACCGCTTGTGCTTGCCTACCAATCATTATACCTGTATAAATCGTATACAATGGCTAGTACGGTACAAACAAGGTAATCCAAGCTGAGCTTGAATATTTCACCTAATCCCCGTTCTGCGACCAAACCTGCTCAGCCCACCGCAATTGATAGAATGTTGCGAAAAGCCATTGCTAATGAAATCGAGCGCACTGAGAGGCGTATTTCATTAACCCCGCAAATCGATCTTACCCCCTTGTCCCAAGAGTCTGAGACTGACATGGTTGTAATCCCCCCAAATGCTCTAGCAGTTTCTCCATCTGCTGACATTACTTGCGCCCAGCTGGCGACTAATGACGATTTAGAGACACAGATAGCGGGGGGGAAGGGACAAATCGCTAGGAAAAAGAGGATCAGCACTAAGAAACCCAGGCAGAAGAGGGGAAAAACTACCCCTGCCCCGACCGAAATCAGCAATGTGGCTGCAGGGGTTGTGAGGGGCACGCGCCGCTACCACAAGTACCCCCAAACTGGGTATCCCAAATCATTAGTGACTTGCAGAATTATTTTGAGCAGCTCATCAACACTCAAATGAAATTAATTCTGAGTCGGCTAGACAAAGTGGTAACCTTGGTTAAAACAAAGGGTGTGGGGGCGGGTAAAACTTTGCCTCCACTAACAACTGCTAAAGTCACTGAGACTATCACTGCGATCCCGTTAGTTGCACAACCAAGTAATCCCCCTGAAGGGCAATCCATCATTGCCAAGCGTCCTCTATTGTCCCCAAACCCCCATCATCCACACACTAGTCGTGTTCTCAATGGCTATACTGTGAGCTCAGGTGATGTTACTCTTGCCCCACCAACACGTATCCCCCAAGTTATAGCCCATAAGCAGCCCTCACCAGAATTTCCACCCCAGTGTCAATCTGAAGGGCCACCCCCCAAGGCGATAATTAACCCTCTACCCTGTATAAACTTACCCCTAGAAGCGACCCCATACGTAATTATACTCACGGGGTCCCGGAGTTGAAGCCAGATCGTACAGAGGCCTACGATGAACTCAAGAACAAAACCATGTTCTGGCTGAACAAGAATAGGCCGCTAACAGGGAATGATCAGGGGGAAATTATGTTTGTCCGAAGGGTGAGCTGGTTGGGGAACAGGTCAAAGGATGCTACTGGCGACTGTGTGGTGGTAAATTTTAGGAACCAGCGCGTAGTCACCCAAATAATAAGCTGGGAACCGGTTAGCCAATCAAGTAATATCAGATCTTTGCCCCTGAGCTTTTTCTACCCAAGGGGAACTCCGTGTTTTGGTCCAGGCCCCGGATTCCGAAGCAGAAGTGATAACCCTTTGGGTGGGAAGGGTTTCTGCCGTCCAATGCCATACGCTTCCCTTAGAAATCAGGGAGCACTTAGCCTGAGGAACAGATTTGACCCCCTTATGTCTTTAGACGAGCAGGACTGAATAAAGAGCAATAGAACCCTTCCCACGAATCGACTCTGCGAAAAGGGTTGTTCCCCTAATATCTCCCAGACTGTAACTTTATTTCACCACCCCGCATTGAATGTGCCCACCAGCTATGTTGCGGAGTCCCCGGATGGGACTCTTATGGATTGTGTTGAGGTCCCCCCTGTTTCAGGAAATCCCCCTGGATTACCGGTTAGGTCATCAGGGAGTGAGGAAGTAGCAGGGCTGGATCATATCTTCCTGCACCCTCAGCGACCAGAGAATTTATATAATCTGCCCAGGTCTAACAAGGACTCAAAAGGTGATAGGATAGAGGACAATAGCCTAGCTACACTATATCCAAAAGAGACACAAACGCAGGAGGGGCTAAAACTGGTATCATGGAATATAGCGGGACTATCAGCAAAATTTGATAACCAGGAATGGAGGAAGTATATCACCAGGTTTCAGGTAATTTATTTGCAGGAAACCTGGGCGATAGACTGTAGCCCCTTTCATATAGCGGGATACGAGTGTTTTTCTGTGCCTGCACAGAAGTCAACCTCGGGAAGAGCTATGGGGGGACTTTTTATATTTGTAGATCTGCAGCTGGAAGGAGTATGGACAAATCTAAATTGGCCCACAAATAATATTCAGGCCCTTGGGTTCCACACAAATGGGCTAAATGTGATTTTGATTATTTTGTATAACGCAGTGGCAGTCAAGGGGAAGGGATCTACAATAAGTGAATTAGATAATCGATTAAGCGCAGAGACAGCCTCGAGGAAGGGAGCGGTGGCCCCGTTAGTGGTTTTAGCGGGTGATTTTAATTGCCACCTGTGCCCCAACCTGATTCCTGTTAATGAGGACTGGTCTCGTTGCACGTTGGAGGAAGGTCCGCACTTTCAGCACTCTGGTGAGGGGATGGAATTGGATAGAGTCCTGAAAAGTCACGACCTAGTACACACTATAGACCTTGTGGCTATAGGAAGTGGAGGGGAGGTCATTCCAACATTCAAGGGCAGAGGGTGTCGCTCTTTCATAGACTACGTAGTGGTCTCCAGTCTATTTAAGGACAGGATAAGAGGGGCAGAGATCGAATGGAGTATATTCAGCGATCACAACCCCCTTATGCTGGAGATAGAAGACCTGTCCCCCAGAAGTGCTAGGAGAGGTGTAGGGGTAGTCAGTATTGAGAGGGTAACGGATCAGGGGAGACGACTTAGATGGACCAAAGTGGACGGGGACGCTTTTTACAAATCCCTAATGAGACAGGGAATGGAGTGATTGGGGCGTGCCTTGACCTTTCGGTGGAGGGACCTGCCGTTGTCAAAGCATTTGAGGAAGTGGCGCATCTAATAGATGGGCTACTAAAGACCACTAAGCAAGGGAGAGTAAACGCCACCCCCAGATGGTTCGACAAAGATTGTTCCCGGGCACAGAAAGAGCTAAAATCTAGCTTGAAAACTGTACCCCGGGACAAGTCACGCATTGCACTGTGTAGGATCACATACAAAAAGGCGATTAAATGCAGGAAATATTCCCTCCAATCACAAGCCTGGGAAGATTTAAGGGCCGCAGCGGATAGAAGGGACATAACTGCGTTCTGGAAAATAATAAATAACCCATGTTTTCAGGACACTAATGCCCCAGAAATTGGTACTACCATTTTGCCAGAACAATGGTATGATCATTTTAAAAGTTTATATCACCACACTGCTGAGAATAATAAGGATGATGGGAAGGGACCCCGGTGGGTTACCACGATTGAATTTTCTCTGGAGGAAGTGGTAGCGGGTATCCAGAGCTTAATGCAAAACAAAGCGCCAGGACCAGATGGTATCCCACCAGACCTTTATTTAAGCAAGGTGGAGCTGTGGGCCCCTATTCTCACAAGGGTGATAAATGCGGCAGTCGCAACCGGTCTCCCGCGTTCATGGTCATCAGCAACAATAGTCCCCATCTTTAAAAAAGGGAACAGGGATAACCCCCAGTGCTACCGCCCCATATCTTTTATCGATGTGACGGCCAAAGTGTTGGGACGAGTGGTCCTCAACCGCCTTACGGACTGGCCGACGAACATCAAATCATTACAGATACTCAGTACGGGTTCAGGGCAGGGAGATCAACAACGGACCAGTGCCTGAACCTCTATCTTTTGGTGGCAAAATATACTCTAGCCAGCAATGAGGCTATATATCTTGGGTTTATGGACCTCACTGCAGCTTTTGACAACGTCAATAGAGAGAAGCTGTGGGCCTTGATGTCCAGATTAGAGGTTGATCAGGGCCTGGTTAACACCCTGAGAGCATTGCACTGGAACACTACTGCCAAAGTGCGTTTTAATTTGGAAGGGGGCACTACGGCACCTTTTGCTTGCAATAGTGGGATCAGACAGAGATGTATTTTGGCCCCGTTTTTGTTTTCCCTATATATTAATAATTTAGATCAGGCACTAGGCAAATTAAAAGTAGATTCTCCTCAAGTAGGTTCCCGCCCTGTCCCTGTGTTGTTGTACGCAGATGATGCAGTTCTTTTAGCCCGCACCCCCAAGGGACTTCAGCGCCTGATAGACGGGTTTTTCAGTTTTATGGACACCTTAGACTTGTCGGCAAACCTGACTAAGTCCTTTGTCATATTGGCTGGAACCAAACCCTGTAAGAAGTTCTCATAAAAAATAGGCACACACAAACTAGGGCAGGTACAGACCTTCCCCTACCTTGGCTTGTTATTCGACAGGCTTTTAAATTTTTAATTTTTAATTGAAGAGCGGTGTTCCAATCATGAATTATGGACGCAGGCTGGGCCGGTGGTCGCCAGAACAAGTTATGAACTTGTACAGCTCAATCTGTTGCTCAAAAGTGGTATATGGGTCTGAAGTTTGGGGTTTTGTTAGCACTCAGCAGTTACAGATAGAGGAGAATAAATATTTGAGAAAGGTGCTCAAAAACCCACAAAGTACTCCCACCTACATTATCCATGAAGAACTAGGAAGGGTATACATTGAGGACCTGATAAAGGTCAGACCTCTTATGGCCTGGCTAAAGATTTGGTCCAATACCGAGGCAGACCTGAGCAGACAAATTATTAGAGACTGTACAGAAAGGGACAAAGGAATGAGTATTCCCTGGCTAAAATACGTGAAGTCCACACTTGAGGGAATTGGTTGTAAGGATCTTTTTACCAATCCAACGGAAATTATCCCCCAAGATACATTGAGAGTCAAAAGAAAATCCTTGGACCTGGTAGCCTCACGTAGAGCGGCTGCGGAAGAAAGTAAAACCTCCGTCTGTGCTCACAGAATGGTGAAAACAGAGGAAGGAATGGAACCTTAACTCGCTCTTATGTATAACGCCCAGGATAGATTTTTAATCACTCGTTTTAGGCTCAACCTTTTACACCACCTATTGGCTGATCCACCAGGTTTTATTTCAACCGTTGAGCAGAAAGGTTCCTGCGACTGCGACAATAGGTCTCCGCAGGATACCCTTCATTTTGTACTATTATGCCCATTTTATGTTTTACCTAGGCGTAGCTTTTTAGTAGGAATTTTAAAACAGGCAAAGTTTAAACATGCCAAGGTTGCCTTATTATTCTTGCAAAGGGCTAATGATCCTCATACACTGTTCTGCATTATGAATTTCATTAAGGTTGCTTTAAGGTTAAGGAACTCAAGAGGGCAGTATTGAATGAATTTTTTTGGCCAATTGTCTCCAACCATGTGTTATGAACCGTATTTTACTGATTTTAACTGTATATGTACTTTTATGGTATTTTTTAAGTACTGAAGAAAGGACTATTGAATTGAATTGAATTGAGTCTACTCTAAATAAAACCTCAAAGAAAAGAAAACTAACATTTGTGGCAGCCTAGCTTATACTATGGGTCATACTATTTTAAAATAATGACTTGCATATTTACAGTGTGCTTTGTCATAGGTTTGGACTTCTTACCACTATAAATACATAAGTCACTATTCCACACCTCACTAACTAGGACACAATGTTGTGCTTTTCTGGTCTCATACACACACTCATCTACAGTAAACACATTAACTAACTGAGGTTTCATATTGCTCAATTTTTTTTTGTAGTTTTGCAGTTTTATATAGCGCAAATTTGAACTGAACACACTAGTGAACTTTACATAAACACCAGTTACATTGCACATGGTCATATTCATTTTTTAGATAGGCGATATTAAGTGATTTGCAAAGTATCAAAGACTTGTATTCGCAGTCATGTGAAAGGAAACCTAGCCTCCTCTTTGACCATGCCGCACGCTCGTGACCCCACCACCCCCATAGAACTCCTGATCACAGTTCCCATACTTTTTTCATGACTTCAAGGTCTGTGTGTAAATGAAGACAGTCTGGAAATGTGTCAAATAAAGATGGTTGCACTTCCAGGCAATCTTAGTTTACATTTCTTTGCTGAGTCATTTGCGCCCCCATGGTTATTGAGCAACCGAGACCCAGGTTTCATGTCCCACAGTTTGCAGACCTCTACCTTAGCCGGTTTGCATTGTACGGTTCCCTTGTGGCACCCATGTCCACCTAGTCATTTATCTCAGATGTCTTCTGAACTTCCTTATATGGCCCACCTCATTTGTCCTCCAAAGCCCTGGGAGAAATAGGGTTTAGCACTAACACCTATTGATCTTCCCGTTAACCAGTCAG
Source organism: Triturus cristatus (assembly GCF_964204655.1). NCBI lineage: Eukaryota > Metazoa > Chordata > Amphibia > Caudata > Salamandridae > Triturus > Triturus cristatus. The sequence goes on along the minus strand of NC_140590.1, from coordinate 457,007,207 downwards.
CGTAACCTTCTGGTCATACCACTCCACAGCTTTGCTAGCTTGAAGGTTTTCCTTTGCTTGACTCTTGAAATGCACCATCTCACTTCCTCCTGAGGTTCTCTGGCAGAGTTCCCACCATGTACATCAGTGTTTTGTTAGATCATTTCACCAAACCATTAGTTTTTGGGTGGTATGCTGTGGAGAAGCTGTAGTCCACACCAGCTAGCACCCACATTTCTCTTATGTAAGGCACGATAAAATTGTCTCACATGTTTGAGGTTACTGCCCTTGAAAATCCAACCCTAGAAAAACTCCCTTGCTCTCGCTATCACCCGTGCAGTCATGCTCCTCAGGGGTACCTCGTGACGTGATCCATTACGACCAAGATGTACTTGTTGCCCTACTGTAAGGGAGTGGAACAAATGGTCCAACTATGTCTATTTCCACCAGCTCAAATGGAACACTAACAGTGACTTTGTCCTCCCTGCAGGCGTACCGCCTCCCTGGCAAGCAGGACAGATTCTACCACTACCTGGCCAGTAGAACAGAGGGTCCTACCTATCCTTGTTTTTTCTAATGCCTAAGTGTCCTGCCAAGGGCACCTTATGGGCCAGTGATAACAGGAAGCTCTGTGTACCAACAAAACCACTGGCCTCTTAACAAATCCTGACTGAGGATTCACCATCTGACTGTAAAGTAGGCCCTCCTGCCATTCAACATAGTGCGTCCCAACCTCTCCATTGCTGACCTGTTTCTGAGCTTCCTTCTGAAATTCCACAAAGCTGATATTCATCATAGCAAAGCCTGTAGCTCTGGAAGCAACCCAGACTCCATCACCTGGTCTGCTTCAGGAACTTCAACCCCTCTCCCTCTGGAGCAAAATCAATGACCTCCACGGTCATTGCCTTCCTAGAGTCTGCTGTTTCCTGCAAACTATCTTCTCCTTGTTCCTGCAAATTGGGAATGTTCCAGACTCCTCCAGGGACCTCCATGCAGCCTGCGCTCTGGTCAACCCATCTGAAGTGGTGTTAGGCATAAAGGCTTCTGGGACTGGCATCTAGTGAGGGCCAATCAGATCATTTACCAAGAGACAACCAGCACCTTGCTTTTCCTTTAACCCAACATTAATCATGGCCACCTTGACATTGAGCTCAATATCAAACCTGGCAAGTAGTCCTCCATGAGCTTCCACTGGCTACCAAACCTGTATTCTTGGTACCAGGAAGAATCTCACAGGCATAAGGTATTTCAGTCATTGTGTGTAAGGCTCCAGTAACCCTCAGGGCAGGCACTTTGCTCCCATTAATACTAACAGAACAAACCCCATTGTATTACAATGAATGTGCCTCAGATCACCGTGGTCCCTCTTCCAAATGTCCATAGCCACTAGGTTGAGCACGACCAGACCCTCCTGGGTCCTCTCACGCACATGAAGAATATTTTCAACCACAGGTGCAGCTGGTACAGGGTCTTTCACCTGAGAGTCTTGCTTAAAAGGTCCCACCTTGTGGCACTTGTAGCAAGTCACCACCTTGGACTTTGAAGAACTTCCCTGTCTTCCCCTTCTCATGATACTCTTTCCCCAACACACATTTTTCATTCCTACTTTTCTCTGAGTTTTGCCCAAGACACAGGGGAATTACCCCAGCCGTTACCCTGGCCCTTGCCCTCAGGTTTGACCTGACTGTGGAGTTTTCTTCCATCCCTTTGGATTAGAACTATGTTGTTCCCGCCCCTTGTTACCACCCCTTTGTGTAGGCAGGATCCTGGATGTGCACCAGGATTTCTTCCCAGAAATTCTGATTCACAAAGCACAAATACCAGATATGCATACGTGCACCCTGGACTGTTTGAACCACCAGCATGTGTCTGAGAGCATGAGGAACATGCAGTTGAGGCATGAGATAACATTGGTACATACTCACAGGGGAATATTGATATTGATACTGATAATTTTAAAGCACTCATTTGCCCAAGGTCATCTTGGTGCTGGTGTCCGTAAACACTGATGGTAAAAACAGGGGAACAGCCATTACAACGCGGTTTTTACCACGCAGTGCAGTTACATCGCATGCGTTATAACGCATGCGATGTTACAACGCTATGCCATTACAACGCAAGTCTGTACATCGACTTGCGCTAGATGGCGTGCTAACATTACAAATAGTGTAGTTTACTATCCCAACACCTTCCCTACTGTTAAGTGGACTGGAGTTAGAATAGTAAATGACACTTTTTTAATGTTAGCACGCCATCTAGCGCAAGTCGATGTAAAGACTTGCGTTGGAATGGCATAGCGTTGTAACATCACATGTGTTGTAACGCATGCGATGTAACTGCACGCGTGGTAAAAACCCGCGTTGTAATGTCATACATACGTAAAAACAGGTCTGTGTGAAAGATGAGAATGGGTTACTAAAGAGTCAGGCTTTGTGGAAAGAGCCATGCTTTGAGTTGTTTCCTAAACTGCAGAAGGGTGGATGATGCTTTGAGGTACAAGGTAGTGTATTCCACAATGTAATGGTGGCATCTGAAAGACTTCCTAATTTAAGACCTTACTCTTGATTTGGTACAGCAGAGGGGTCCTCTGGGGTTATACCAGCAGAATACCTTTCTCAAATAGAGTGGGCCTGAATCATGAAGCACTTTGTATGCCAAACAACGTGCATGTAATACTACTCTTTTCCTAACTGGGAGCCAATGAAGCAGCTCCATGGTTTGGGAGACTGATATGTATTTCAGGATATACTTCAGAAGGTGATCTTCTGCATTTTACAGAGTCTTCGGTTTATTCATATGCCTTTTTTGTATGCTCATATAAAAAGCATTGCAGTTATCAATCTTAGAACGCACTAATCTGGTGATTACTGATTTCTGTAAATCGAAAGGGATGAACAGAAAGATCTTTTTCAATGTTCTTAAAAGATAAAAACAAATGATGGGATGTATCTGATCTGAAAAATTAATTTTTCTGTTAAAAATGACCCCCTGATTTCTAACCTGAAGAGGACCCAAATCCTGAGATCAACAAGTGGGATTCAAAAATGTTGTTTCTTTTCCAAAAAGTAGGACCTCTGTCTCCTCCAGCCTACAACCTCACACATACACTTTTTGGAATGTTTGGCAACCTCTAATGAATATCCTGAAATTAAAACTAGAATCTTCTTATCATCCACATCTGACATGGTGTAAAAAACAAACAATCTACTCAGTTTGGCCTATTGCACCACATATTTATTAAAAATGGTCAGGCTCAGGGAAGATCCCTGAGGGACCCCACATGGCAGCCTGAAAGATGTTGATATAAAGTCACCAGCCGAGTCTGGAGGCTTAGTGGACTAATGTGCCCACTGTAGGGGGTCTGCGTTCAACTTTATGATCACAGGTTCAGATTAGGCCTGGGAGTAAGACTCTGCTACGCTCATGGAGGGTGTGGAATTCGGCACTCTCTGCTCAGCAGAGGAACGCATAGTTCCTCAATTTTGCCTTCCCGGGAATGGAGTGGTTTGTTTTTCCATTTGCACACTCAAGATTTGTTTTGGTGCTCACGAATGCCGTGATAAACTCAAGCCACTTGCGAGTTCCCGCGACACTTCATGCTTGCTTGCACGACTTTCAGCCGTGACAGCGCCAATATGGTGCCAATTGCAAATGTACCACTCGAGCAGTTTTTGTGCTCGAGAATCAGCTGAGAGGCTTTATGAGTTGATTTTCTTCTCCAAGTTGATTTGTGGAGTTGTTTGTTGTGTGCGAGAAGACTTTTCTGATATCTTTTTATATTTAACAGAACTGAAGTGCCCCAGAGACTCCGACTTACTGTTCAAGTCCAGCTGACTCCTCCAAGTGCTTTGTCTATCTCCTGGTCACTTTTCATTTGGATTTGGAGCTGGAATGATCACTGTGTGTCTATGTCTGCTGCATATATACCATTGGATTCAAGGACTTTGTATTTGAGATTTTACATGTAAGTTCAAAAACTGTTCTATAAGGGTGTTGTTGTTTTGATTGGGGGCTTGCACTAGAATTTATTTGTACTTTTATTTGATTTTTAAATGTATTGTGGTGAGTGGCCTGCAGTTTCAGTAGACGTCTTGTTATTTTTTTACATGCATTTACTCTTCTTTGTTAACGGAAAAATGTTGCACAGTTTAGCACAGTTTCTCCATGTTTTAAAAAAATAAATTTGCAATATTAGTTTAATTCACTGTGTGGCCTAGTCTGCCTATGGACCTTCCAGCCAGTAAGCCAAGTACTAGTCGTGGATCCATGAAACAACTGTTTCAGTGGTTTCTGCTGACTTGAAACATCATTTAGGCCATGTATGGTACTGGATTAAATTAAAAAATGTGGCTTTTTGGGGGGTATTTGACTTTTTTTTTTTAAACAGTGTATAGGTGGGGTAATATATTTGATGCCTTTGGAAAATGTGTGTTGTTGTAAACATGTTTAGCTCTGTTAAATTTTTTGGGGCTTGCTGAATCAATGCTGTTTTCTCCTGTGTTACCAATTATGATGCCTTCCTTTGTCTGGCCAGTGTGTGAGTATGTTTGCCATTGGTCACCTTTTGTCCATGTGGCCAGGGATCCTTTGTAGGTCTCGCATAGACATCTATAAGGCACCAAGTAATCAGTATTACTACTGAAACTCCACCCATTGCATTTGTCTTTGTCGCTTGCCATTGGTGGAATCTGGCATTGCTATTCTTATCTTGCTCATTGTTGGCTTGTGGTCCGATACATCACTTCCTTTTTCTTCCCTGTTAGACTTGGGGGTCTCTAGTTGGCACAGGTATGCACTTTTGACAAATAGGGACCGCCTCCTCTAGTCAGGGTAAGGGGGTACACTCCTAAAATAACCCCTGCTCACCCCCTTGGTAGCTTGGCATGAGCAGACAGGCTTATCTCAGAGGCAGTGTGTAAAGCATTTGTGAACACATACAGTAACCAAGTGACAATGCTGCAGATCGGCGCATATAAATTCTCCCTACTTCCACGGACAGAGTAAACCTACAGTCGCATGCACATACACTCATCATACGCTAGGGCCCATCACACTAACATTCATTACTATTACTCTATCCACACTGTATATAAGAGCGAAACCTATACCAATCTGCATCCAGTGAGAGGTCAATGTGACCATAGAGATATGTCCTGAGTCATGATTTTAAACACAAGAAATACATTAGAAACTCAATAAATGACAAAAAAATAACCACCCGACACTGGTATTCAAACAAAGATCATTTTTTTATCTAAATTAGTTCAATGAAAGTCAATCAAATAGCAAGTTCATTATTCTCATAATTACCTATTCTAGCTAAATGGGTCAGGACAGGTCTCTCAGTAAAGTCTCCAGAGTCGCCGTCCTCTCGATCAGCATCGATCCTCACGAGCATAGGTTCAGGAAGAAGTGGCCTCAAGATGCAAATGCTACAGACCCTCTCTAGTCTAGTAATATTTATAACAAAACTAGCGAAATAAAAGTAACAAACAAACTCTGTACGTCCGTTGAGCCGCTGAGCAGAGCGAGCAGGAAAGGATGTTGTCTGGCAACATTTAGAAAACCTCCGCTCAGAAAAAAATCACAAAAATAAAAACACGGAAGAAGGAACCTCGAGTTGGAAAGCGATACATTCATGAATGCTCTTCCTTGGTACCATAGCGAAGCCACCGCAGGTTTATCTCAGTTCATTGTGGCTTTATTCTTTTCCAAGGGCAATTGGAAGCATGCCCGGAGCTGCTGTCCTCACGGAAACTTTTAATTCAGACAGAGGCTGTGGTCAGGTGACTTCCAACCATGTTCAGCAAGGCCTCTCGTCACATCTCAATCACTCGAGCGCAGGCTGTAAATAGCAGCCATTTTGGTTTAGGCCAAAACGGACCATCTTAATTAAAAGAAACACAAAACAACGTTACCACATCATAATGATTATACAGTGTTAATCCCCACTAATACCCTTATGTGTATGTAATTACCTAGCCATCTGCGACACAAAGAAAGCATTATAGTACGTTATTTTAAAAGCACAAACACTAAACAAATAGCACTTTAGCAACACTTATTTAATTAAATTGCACACCAACTTAGTTCACATTTTATTAAGCAACATATATGCATTCCCACGTGTAATTTCTCTCATTAGTAATGTTGGTTAATCAAGACTTTTAACAAAACTAATAATTAGTGATTATAAATCAGTAATTTTAATCATAACATATAAACAAAACTGGAGCTTAAAACTCAATAAATTTTCAACAGAAAACTCTGCTCCAGCAACAACACTACAGATGGACACCACACAGGTTTTATATCAAAAATAAGTATTCTTTATATAGATTTACAACAAGACCATTAAACGACAAAAACACACAATACTGTTACTTTAGATGGTAGGATTTTGCTTAGTTCTCTCAAGTTCTTAGATCCAACACTTTAAGTCAATGTACCTTTTAGATGCGACCCGCAGGGCAACGAAAGTGTTGCAACGATGTTGATGCAATGAAGTTTTTTTGCGCAAAGAAATAAAGACGTGAAGATCTTCCAGATGCGGCACGCTTCTCCGATGTTGCGAGAAGACTCGACTCGATGGTTCAGCTGCAGCAGCGACACACTTTACGCGATGCGACGACAGCGGCCTTGGCAGGGACACTCTTCTCCGATGTTTGCGAGACGCTTTTGCTCGATGCGATGTTGCAGCGGCGACACTCCTTTACGCGATGTGACAACAGCAGCTCCGACGGCGGCACGCTTCTCCGTGGATGCGAGGCACTTTTCTTGATGCGGTGCAATGCGACAACTACGATGGTTGCGATGGCGACACGCTTCTTTCTTGATGCAAGACTCTTTTCTTGATGCGGTGCAATGCGTCAGCTCCGATGACTGCGATGGCGACACGCTTCTTCGGCGTTGCGAGACACTTCCTGGATGATGCGAGACGCTTCCGCTCGATGCGATGCTGCAGCGGCGACACTCTTTACGAGATGCGACGACAACAGCTCCGACGGCGGCACGCTTCTCCTTCTTGAGTCGCACTCCCAGCTCCTTGCGACACGCAGTCCCTCAGAAGGCCCAACAACAGCAGCAGGCACTTCCAAAGAACTCTGGGGAGTTGGGGGGTGAAGTCTGTTGTTCCTGAGACTTCAGCAGGAGGCAAGCTGTTTTCCAAGCCCTTGGAGATCCTTCACAAGTTGAGCAAAAGTACACACAAAGTTCCTTTCTCCTCTCTTTGGCAGTAAGGCAACCACTGCAGGCCAATCCCCCAGGTTCAGGGATAGTTTCCTCCTCAGCTTCTTCTGGTTCCTCCCTCAGCAGAGGTTCTTCTTGTTTTCCCAAAGTGATCTAAATTCTTGGGATCAGGGTCCCAATATTTAAACACAAAAATCCTTTGTCCTCTGAAGGCAGAGGGGCCTTTGCCTTGTTCAAACCGGTTCTGGTCAGTCCTGGAGCACTTTGTTTACCTGACTCCTTCTTTCCTTTCAGAGTGCAGGGCAGAAACATCAGACGCCCCACAGGATGTGGAGCGAGCATTGTGGAGGGAAAGCACAGCCCTGGAGCACTTTCTTGACATGATTCCTTCTCTCCTTTCACAGTGCAGGGCATCAGACGCACCACAGGGGGTGGAGCCAGCACTGTGGGGGGCAGACACTGTCCTATTCAGGTCCCAGGTGCAACTCCTCCCTCCCATCTAGATGCAGAGCTCTCTATTCACCATTGGGCAGACTCACCCTGTCTCCTGGAATTCCCAAGCCCTGTCACTCAAACGCCAGACAAGGAATACACAACCTAGCAGAGGCAGGTTTGAATGGTTAGACAAGAAAATACCTACTTTCTAAAAGTGGTATTTTCAAACACAGAATGTTAAAGCCAACTTCACTAAAAGATGTATTTTATCATTCTGAGTTCAGGCATACTAAATTGAAATTTCTACCATGTTCCCTGAGTCAGTTAGGATTATAAGATGTAATAATCAAACTGCCCATTCGGCCTATGGAGAACAGATAGCCTTGCAATAGTGAAAAACGAAAATGGCTGTAATTCACTATTAGGACATGCCACACCCACCAGGGCATGTCCTACCTTATACTTACAATGCACCCTGCCCTTGGGCCTACCATAGGGGTGTCTGATATGAAGAAAAGGGAAGGTTTAGGGACTGGCAAGTGGGTGCACTTGCCCAGTCAGCATGACAGTACCAGACTGCACGCAGGCTCTGCAATGGCAGGCCTTAGACACACTTTTACAGGCTGCTTCTCTGGGTGGCACAACCAGTGCTGCAAGCCCACCAGCAGCATTTGGATTTACAAGCCCTGGGCACTCCTGGTGCACTGTACTAGGGTCTGACAGGTAAACCAAACCAACCAATCATGGAATCCCTAATTCGTACAATAATTTACAATAGGGAGAGCATATGCACTTTAGCACTGATCAGCAGTGGTAAAATACCCAGAGTCATAAAACAGCCAACAACAGGTCAGAAAAAATACAGGAGGAAGGCAAAAAGTTTAGGGATGACCCTGCAAAAAGGGCAAAGTCCAACATTCCCTTTCTGGAGGAAGCAGCATGGACAAACTACAGTTAACTTACGCTGCTGGCTGTTATCTTTTTAATTAGGGACTACTTTTTTTCTTTGCTACTTGCATTTCCATATCTAGCAGCTTCCTGCACTTACCCAACCCTATTTATTTATTTAGGTTTAATTTTTCATAATTAAATCACACTTAAATGATGCAGCCCAGGGTGAGGCTCGAACCCTGTTTTCTTGCTCCAAAGTCAGCAGCGTTATTGTTGAGCCACCTCCTCGCACTGTTCGTTATACTTGGTTTCAGATGCTACATTTCTCCATCTCAACCCTGTTTTTTTTTTAATTGTACTTGTCTCCTCCTCCATGTGTATTCTTTTTTTAATTTGTCTCTCTCCACCCCCACTCTGAGATCGCTGTTTATTTTTAAATAATTAAATAATGCAGCTCACGCAGAAGCTTGAATCCTGTTCTCCAGCTCCAAAGTGAGCAGCTTCAGTAGCGTGTGCAGCCTGCCATCTGATTGGGTCAGCTTACAAATGGTTTCATTTTCGTAGCTTCGCTGCCCTGCCCAGCGAGCACACACCACTCATTCACTTTGTTGTTCCTCTTCTTCCCTGTCTGTCTATCTCCTTCCCACTTAGTGAAAACCTGACTTCAACAAACAGGGTTTTCACCCTTTCTTTTCTCCTTTACTGTATTTGTTCCCTTGTAAAATGGATCCAAAGAAAAACACTTTTGATGAAAATGCCGTCTTTTCTGAAATTTTTCTGTTCCAAAGTGCAGCCTCGGGAAAAGGTTCAAAATATGAGAAATAAATAAATAACTAAATAAAACAAGACATTGTGGTCGTAAAGTGGCCAGATTGGTTTAATTCACACCAAAAAATTAGCGCCACTTTAACTTATGCCGCCAATTATATTGCGGTGCCTGGGGCATCTAATGATGAATGCAGCTCGAGTCAGAAGTCGGACCCACAGCAGCAGTGACTCCTCGCGGCCAACCCATACCGTGTGTCGCTCTGATAGACTGTCACTAGCACTCTCAGGTCTGTAATCCATTATTGAACCTTGTTGAAAATATTTTTAATTTAGTCAGAGTGTCATAACCGTGGTCTGACTTTCAAGCAAACACACAGTACAATAAATAAGAAGAACGTCACTGAGTGTCTGAGCCTCAGCTCTCTGCTCCCACGCTGCTCAGAGACTCTCTGCCTTACCTTGTGCCGGTCTTGGCCTCTCATTACCAGCCGCGGCCCGTGGAGGGAGTTCCGTGGGGCTTAAAGGCTGGGCGGGGGAGGGGCAGGGTGGGAGGTACTAAAAACCGGAATATGGATAATTGGAGGTAAGTAAACAATTAAATAAATAAAACGAATTTGGTTGCGCGACCTGCATCGCAAAATGCGATGCAGCGCGCGCTACGAAATTTGTTTTATTTATTTAATTGTTTACTTACCTCCAATTATCCAGATTCCGGTTTTTAGTACGTCCCACCCTGCCCCTCCCCCGTCCCGCCTTTCCGCCCCACGGAACTCCCTCCACGGGCTGCGGCTGCTCATTACCCCGTACCTGTGGCGTTTACCCCTCTCTTCCTACTGAAAACAGGGAAGAAGGGAATAGATCAGATCAGGGATGGGTAGTGCGGTGGGGACTATTACTCTTTCACAGTATATTTAGTCATTGGGGCGGGGACGTCAGACGGTGACAAGCAGCACATCGCTGCACATCATCATGAGAGGCGATATCACACCCATCAGGGACGACGGGGTGATGCACTATCATATGATCATTCATAGGGTGGGGTGCTCAGTTCCGGGAACCCAGGGTGCTGCTTGCTGTGACATCAGTCACAGGGAGGGTGCTCGATTCAGGGAATACAAAGTGTCGCTATTGCACAAAGGGTGAATCAGTGCGCTACTCTTGCTTTTTAGGTCTTGCACAGTCTGGTTGAGAATGACCTACAGTGGACATGCTAAAACCTAATAGTGGAATTAAAGCTTGTTCACGGCGTACCAATGATTGGCTTTATTGTCCCTCACTTGCTTCTTGTTTGATTCAGCGTCAGCTCCTTTGCTATGACGGAGCGCTTTACATGAGGTCAGCAAAGTTACAACATTAATAACAATTTTACGTTACATCAAAAAAGTATAAGACACATTAACGGGGGAGAAGGAGAGATCAGTTGAGAGGGAAGGGGGAGAGGGAGAGTGAGAGAGAGAGGATGAGGTGGAGAAAGGAATAAAAGACAGAGGTAAAGGCAGCCCAGAGACCGCATGGGTAGGTGACGGCCAGAGAGGTAGTCCGAGGCCAGTCTCCCCTATAGTTCTCAAGGAGGCACCAATGAATATCAGTCAGACAGGTGGATAGAAAGGATAACAAGGCAAGCAGAACGGCATGAATACAATGAGGGGGAGGGTGGGTGAGACCGGGAGAAGGGGAGAAACAGTGCCCGAGGTCCGGCTGGGCAGGTGATGGTCAGGGGGTGAACCAAGTCCGATTTCCTCATTAGCTGAACAGAGCAGCTCCACCATGCGACGAACATAATCGTCGGACTCCGCTGTCAGGAAAGAGGTCACGTGTCCTCAGGGAATGTCAGAGTAGTGCGAGTTGGCGGGGGGGGGGGAGGCCATGGTCATAAAGAGATCTAGAAGTCCTCTTGAGGTCAGGCACAGTCCAGGAAGGGTTGAGTAGGTAAAAAAGTTCATCAAGGGGGAAGAAGTCACAAATATCGGCCATGTTGGGGTCAGGCATCCTGGGCCCCTTTTCCAAACCGAGAGTGAGCTGGGTAAGATAGGGCTTTGTGGGGAGGGAAGGGTCGGACTCCCATTAGTTATTACAAAGGACACAAGAACAACCCAAGTGTCCCTAGGTTCTCGAGGCGCAGCGAAGACCCTGGAAGGGCACTGGAGCACATCTCCCATTACGGTGGGCAGTGCGGTGGAAGCCACCATTATGCCTCGCGCAGGGGGGCGGTGGGGAGGGGGACCGCTCACCTCGATCTTCGGCAAGCAGGTGCCTCAAAGCTCAGGGCAAACAGACCGGCATATCCGCTGCGGCTACGGGATGTTATCATGCACAGTGGACGGGCTACCCCGCTCTGGGATTTCAAAAGTGGGTCCGTTCCATCCCAGGCACCATTTCGAGGCAACATCGCTGGGCAGGTCGTTTGCGGATATCCCGGCGTTGCAGCATCTGGATTGAACGGCACCCACAGCGGCAGATGCTCCCGACCTTCAGATGTCAGGAGAGGGCTCAAATTGGCTGTTGAAGTGGGGTTTAAGCGCTGCGCTGGTTGTAAAACTCAGGGCTTTAGCAGAGTAGAAGCTCCGAGCGGCCATGATGGATCCTGGCTCCACCTCCCACTTCATGCTAATGGGCAAATAACCTGTCTCCAAGGAATGATTTAGTAGTGAAAGAATCATACTTTCTAGCCCGGGAAGGGCCATACAAAAAATCCTTGGTGGACAGGGATTGGCGGGGGAGCCAGATTTGAACCTATCCATCAGACATGATATACGGGCGGAGTTTAGTTTAGAAAAGGTAGTGAGCCTCAAATCTGGGTTACAGGGGATTTGGGTCTGATCGGTATCCACCTGATACATTGGGCTGTTATCTATCTCAATGAGGATGTCCCTGACTTTCTGGAGAAAAAAGTCATAACATTTATTGCAGTCCATTGCATTCACTGTCAATTTTTGTTCTGACTTCTGGCTAATCTCCTTTAGAATTCTAAAAGTTTCCTTCTTGGCGGCCTCCGTTATTCTGGCCTCATATTATTCGCCCTTCCTGTCTATTATGGCCTTTTATATTGCGTTAACTTGGTCAAACAACAACAAGCAGGAGACATGGAAAACAAAGAACACATGCAGGCCTATGGCAAAAGCACATTGGCAGGCTACACAAAATCGCCACCAGCTATATGGTCACAATAATCACCAGCAAGGAAGCATTGCAACATCAAAGAATACATGCAGGCCTATGGCAAAAGTACACTGACTGGCTGCATAAAATGGCCACAAGCCACATGGTCACAACAACAAGCAGGTGGCATGGAAAACAAAGAACACATAAAGGCCAATGGACACTGACTATACAAACAAGCATTTGCAATGCAATAGGTCTCGCATTTACACGAGTTTGAGCTAGTGGCATTGTAAATGACAATACATTTTATTTATGTTTTGTTATTTAAAGCATAAATAGAAGGCATTGTCACTTACAATGGTAAGAGCTCGGCGCGAGACCTAAATAGCAAGCAAGCAGTTTTACTTATAATAACAGCTACCTATAGTGTCGTGTGCAAAAGCAGCAAAGTGGCAAGATGGCGTTTAACTTCTGAAACGCTTATACTAACATTGCAATGCGTGCAGGCAGACCCCTGTCTTCACTACAATCTCACACATACACTTCTGTCCATAGCACTCCCAAAGCCTGATTCCAACTGAAAATGAGCTTCAACGCTTTGTAAGGGAATGAAATGCTATATGTACTACAGAATACTGCCTTCTATTGGAGGAGAGCGAATCAGAGAGGATAGTACGTGTGGAGATGTGGAAGGGGCCAGGGGTACAAAGTAGAGGAATTGAGGATGGAGAGAGCAAAAGAAAAACAAGCATTGGCAAAGCTAATAGGACTTGTGATTTGGGACTAATTTCTCTGACCAATACTTTTTGCTTTTGCTGTGCAGCATTGGCAAGAAGAAAAACAAAGGAGTGATGAAGTGGCCGCTGTTGACAGTTCCATACACCACCACATAAGAAGTGCTGACAGAAATGAAGTTGTTATTGCATTTCTATAGTGTTAACTTCCCTTGATGAGGCGTCGAAGCGCTTTTCGGCGTGTAGAACGCTAATCCGAAATCCAAGACTGATTATTGGTGAATAAGTATAGGAAAATATAAAAAATGTATTTGAGTAGTGGAAATGTGAGTCTGTTATTTGGATTGAAAAAGAAGAGTGGAGTGAGAGAAGAGTTCTTTTTTTAATGATCGATCTTAGATAAGTAATTTAAAAAAATACATTTTAAGTGCATGAAGGTGCATTTTTTTGGTAGTGGAGCACCAGCAGAAATGGCAGCTACAAGTCTTTTAAAAAATTGTGAAAAAAATTTAAATGCCCTTTAGGGGCAGGGGAGCAATAGAGAAGCCGGTAGAGGGACCAACGTGAGGGGAAATATAAAAACAGAGCCGAGTGGGTGGAGGAGGAGAAAAGCAACACATGAAGGAGAGAATAATACTGAGCGTGGGAGGAAGAAACACATAAGAAAGAGAGCAACATGGAGCAAGGGGTTGGGGGGAGAAGCACACAAGCGTGAGAATACGAAACATGCATAGGGGCTGGGTGTTTAGGGGAGGGAAGCTGCACAAAAGAGAGAGCTAGAGAACACATTCACTCTCAAGGAACGCTGAAAGAAAAAGCGAAAAGTAGTTCCCTAAAAGTGAGCAAGTATACAAGTCAGCCATTCAAAAGGATAGCAAAGCAGAGGATATTCTGCAGCGGTGGGATAAACACATGATGGATAAGGCAAACCATAAAATTAGTAATGGATGGTGTCAGGGCAGAGTGTCAGGGTGGGAGGGGAGGGAAGCTGCCGAAAATACAAACAAAAAACAAAAAAAAAGAACTTACCTGCAATCCCCCCCCCCGCATCGCTGCTCTTCTGCTGCTCTCTAGCTCCAGTCCACTGCATCACAGGTTCCCAGATTCCCCTGCGGCCAATCCAGCTGCTGCCCTCATGCTGCTTGCAGCATGGGAGCAGCATCATGCTGCATGGAAGCAGTATCAGGATTGGCCAAAGGACCCTGGATTTGTGCTCCCAGAGAGACTGGGTGCCTGTGCCCGCTGTCTCCAACCTAGCAAAGCAGCTTGGGTTGGAGAAAGCTCAGTGGGCATGTCGGTCTGGCCATCCTAAAATGGCCAGCCAAACCAACATGCACACTGACAGCAGTGTGCAGCAGTCCTCCTGCAGCCTGTCACCGATTAGGCCTATCCCCCAAGACTCGACCCGTGGAAAAAAATGAAAATAAACCCCTTTTTATTATTGTTTTTATTTTTTGAAGTTTTGAGGCTGCTGGCGGAGATGAGGGGGGGCAAAGCTCCGCTCTGATGCTTACGGGTCTAGCCAGGCTATATAAAACTCTTTAAATAAATAAATAAATGAAGGAAGCCAGAGTCACCCCTTTAAGGTTGGCCACATCTGCCAAAGGCGGATGTGGCCAACCTTAAAAACTATAGGCCCATCTCTCAGCTCCCCTTTCTGGCAAAGATTATGGAGCAACATGTCCTCACAATATTTTCATCTTTCATTGAGGAACATAATCTACTCCAAGGGAGGCTGGCTGGCTTCAGGGCCCATCACAGCACTGAACTTGTGATGGTGGCCGTGCTCGATGAGCTCAGAACTAAAGCGGATAATAAAGACGCGAGCGCACTGATTTTGTTAGATCTGTCGGCAGTGTTCGACGGTCAACCATGCACAACTCTTGCTGAGAATTGCACATCTGGGCAACGGCGGGCTGGCTCATCAATGGATCGAGTCCTTTCTGTCAGGAAGTTCCCAAAGGATCAAATTGGGCGACCAAATATCAACAAGCATTGGCATAGCCGATAGGTCTCGCCTTTGGGACCTCATAAGTGTTTAGCCATGCAACAGTTGATGTTGTTGCACCAAGGATATTGTGCTGCATAACTAAATACTTATAAGGTCCCAAAAGCGAGATCTATTGGCAATGCCGCTAAAGTGGAGTTAGGCGCCATCCGTGTTCCTGTGATATAGTAACTATCTGTATGCTATCATGCCACAGATTGCTTTGTACATAAATGACGCCAGACTCGTGCGGAGCTTGGACGGGCGGGTATGTTTCCACGTACAGCGTACAACATGTGATTGGCGCACTATATTACAACTTAGTGCAAATCTGGATTCTGCTGCTGTAAAAGGTGCCGGGTTTGTAGAACAAGAGCCCGAACGACCTGCAGGATTCTGACGGATGGACTACCGAGCTGCCCAGCCTGGGAGTTCAGAGGCCATGCATTAGCATCCATTGCTTGGCCTCCCTGCTGAAGTGCAGCGCTTGTTGTGATGGTGGTTTGGGGGAGGTGATGCTCATGGTTCTGTATTGAATCTGATAACATTTACAGTCACACCCTAAAGGGAAAGGGGGATAAAAAAGTGCCCTGTTCACGCCAGTGAGTGAAAGACTGATAGAGCAGGACAAGAGGTAGTCAGTCAGATGTCAGGCAGGAGTTAGTCTGACTAGCAGGACTCTAGAGTGATAGTCATAGTTCAGTCAGTTTGGTGAATTCAGATCCAAGTAAGGTCTCTGAAAGGCCTCTGGAGTGAGTTATCTATTGGACATGTGACTTCGAAAGATGGGTAGGTAGCACAGGTATCACATTGACCCTTGGTGGAAGGCAGGCTCTTTTAATTTGCTTGCTCCAACCAAACTTAGGGCAGTGTCCATGCCATGAGTGATATAGCGCCAGTGCTGAAGTGGGTGGTGGCTGCCTAAAAAACGTTTGGATACCTGCACTTATTTATATTTTATTATTACGCACTGAGGTCCATGAATTTCATGGAGAATGTGAAAGAGGACGAGGTGAGCGGTCCGGTGGATTGGGCAGGAGAGGATCAGGTGAAATGGGCAGGAGAGGGTCAGGTGGAATGGGAAGGAGAGGGCCAGGTGCAGTGGGCAGGAGAGGGTCAGGTAGAGTGGGCAGGAGAGGGTGAGGTAGAATGGGCAGGCGAGGGTGAGGTAGCATGTGTAGGAGAGGGTCAGGGAGCGAGGATAGGAGAGGGTCAGGTGGAGTGGGCAGGAGAGGGCTAGGAGAAGTGGGCAGAGAGTGTGAGGTAGAGTGGCCAGGAGAAGGTCAGGTGGAGTAGGCAGGATAGGGTCAGGTGGAGTGGGCAGGATAGGGCCAGGTGCAGTGGGCAGGATAGGGTCAGGTATAGTGGGCAGGATAGGGTCAGGTAGAGTGGGCAGGAGAGGGTGAGGTAGAGTGGACAGGAGAGGGTGAGGTAGAGTGGACAGGAGAGGGTCAGGTTGAGTGGGCAGGAGAGGGTGAGGTAGAGTGGACAGGAGAGGGTGAGTTAGAATGGGCAGGAAAGGGTGAGTTAGAATGGGCAGGAAAGGGTGAGGTAGAGTGGGCAGGAGAGGGTGAGGTGGAGTGGGCAGGAGAGGGTCAGGGGGAGTGGCCGGGAGAGGGTCAGGGGGAGTGGGCAGGAGAGTGTGAGGTAGAATGGGCAGGAGAGGGTGAGGTAGCATGGGCAGGAGAGGACCAGAGGGAGTGGGCAGGAGAGTGTGAGGTAGAATGGGCAGGAGAGGGTAAGGTAGAGTGGGCAGGAGAGGGTGAGGTAGAGTGGGTAGGAGAGGGTCAGGTGGAGTGGGCAGGAGAGGGTCAGGTGGAGTGGGCATGAGAGGGCCAGGGGGAGTGGGCAGGAGAGGGTCAGGTGGAGTGGGCAGGAGAGGGCCAGGGGGAGTGGGCAGGAGAGGGTGAGGTAGAGTGGACAGGAGAGGGTCAGGTGGAGTGGACAGAAGAGGGTCAGCTGCAGTGGGCAGAAGAGGGTCAGGTGGAGTGGGCAGGGGAGGGTCAGCTGCAGTGGGCAGAAGAGGGTCAGGTGGAGTGGGCAGGGGAGGGTCAGGTGGAGTGGGCCGGAGAGGGTCAGGTGGAGTGGGCCGGAGGGTCAGGTGGAGTGGGCAGGAGAGAGTCTGTGGAGTGGGCAGGAGAGGGTGAGGTAGAGTTGGCAGGATAGGAACAGGTGTAGTGGGCAGGAGAGGGCACAGTGGAGTGGGCAGGAGAGGGCCAGTTGCAGTGGGCAGAAGAGGGCCAGGTGGAGTGGGCAGGAGAGGGTGAGGTAGAGTGGGCAGGAGAGGGTGAGGTAGCGTGGGCAGGAGAGGGTGAGGTAGTGTGGGTAGGGGAGGGTCAGGTGGAGTGGGCAGGAGAGGGCCAGGTGCAGTGGGCAGAAGTGGGCCAGGTGGAGTGGGCAGGAGAGGATGAGGTAGAGTGGGCAGGAGAGGGTGAGGTAGAGTGGACAGGAGAGGGCCAGGTGGAGTGGACAGGAGAGGGTCAGATGCAGTGGGCAGGAGAGGGCCAGGTTGAGTGGGCAGGAGAGGGTCAGGTGGAGTGGGCAGGAGAGGGCAGTAGAGGGTCAGGTGGAGTGGGCAGGAGAGGGCCAGGTGGAGTGGGCAGGAGAGAGTCAGTGGAGTGGGCAGGAGAGAGTCAGTGGAGTGGGCAGGAGAGGGCAAGGTGGAGTGGGCAGGAGAGGGTCAGGTGGAGTGGGCAGGAGAGGGCCAGGTGCAGTGGGCAGAAGAGGTCCAGGTAAAGTGGGCAGGAGAGGGTGAGGTAGGATGGGCAGGAGAGGGTGAGGTTGAGTGGACAGGAGAGGGTCAGGTTGAGTGGGCAGGAGAGGGTGAGGTAGAGTGGACAGGAGAGGGTGAGTTAGAATGGGCAGGAAAGGGTGAGTTAGAATGGGCAGGAAAGGGTGAGGTAGAGTGGGCAGGAGAGGGTGAGGTGGAGTGGGCAGGAGAGGGTCAGGGGGAGTGGCCGGGAGAGGGTCAGGGGGAGTGGGCAGGAGAGTGTGAGGTAGAATGGGCAGGAGAGGGTGAGGTAGCATGGGCAGGAGAGGACCAGAGGGAGTGGGCAGGAGAGTGTGAGGTAGAATGGGCAGGAGAGGGTAAGGTAGAGTGGGCAGGAGAGGGTGAGGTAGAGTGGGTAGGAGAGGGTCAGGTGGAGTGGGCAGGAGAGGGTCAGGTGGAGTGGGCAGGAGAGGGCCAGGGGGAGTGGGCAGGAGAGGGTCAGGTGGAGTGGGCAGGAGAGGGCCAGGGGGAGTGGGCAGGAGAGGGTAAGGTAGAGTGGACAGGAGAGGGTGAGGTAGAGTGGACAGAAGAGGGTCAGCTGCAGTGGGCAGAAGAGGGTCAGGTGGAGTGGGCAGGGGAGGGTCAGGTGGAGTGGGCCGGAGAGGGTCAGGTGGAGTGGGCCGGAGGGTCAGGTGGAGTGGGCAGGAGAGAGTCTGTGGAGTGGGCAGGAGAGGGTGAGGTAGAGTGGGCAGGATAGGACCAGGTGTAGTGGGCAGGAGAGGGCACAGTGGAGTGGGCAGGAGAGGGCCAGTTGCAGTGGGCAGAAGAGGGCCAGGTGGAGTGGGCAGGAGAGGGTGAGGTAGAGTGGGCAGGAGAGGGTGAGGTAGCGTGGGCAGGACAGGGTGAGGTAGTGTGGGTAGGAGAGGGTCAGGTGGAGTGGGCAGGAGAGGGCCAGGTGCAGTGGGCAGAAGTGGGCCAGGTGGAGTGGGCAGGAGAGGATGAGGTAGAGTGGGCAGGAGAGGGTGAGGTAGAGTGGACAGGAGAGGGCCAGGTGGAGTGGACAGGAGAGGGTCAGATGCAGTGGGCAGGAGAGGGCCAGGTTGAGTGGGCAGGAGAGGGTCAGGTGGAGTGGGCAGGAGAGGGCAGGAGAGGGTCAGGTGGAGTGGGCAGGAGAGGGCCAGGTGGAGTGGGCAGGAGAGAGTCAGTGGAGTGGGCAGGAGAGAGTCAGTGGAGTGGGCAGGAGAGGGCAAGGTGGAGTGGGCAGGAGAGGGTCAGGTGGAGTGGGCAGGAGAGGGCCAGGTGCAGTGGGCAGAAGAGGTCCAGGTAAAGTGGGCAGGAGAGGGTGAGGTAGGATGGGCAGGAGAGGGTGAGGTAGAGTGGACAGGAGAGGGCCAGGTGGAGTGGACAGGAGAGGGTCAGATGCAGTGGGCAGGAGAGGGCCAGGTTGAGAGGGCAGGAGAGGGTCAGGTGGAGTGGGCAGGAGAGGGCCAGGTGGAGTGGGCAGGAGAGGGTCAGGTGGAGTGGGCAGGAGAGGGCCAGTTGGCGTGGGCTCTTCCATACAGCCTACACGTAGTTTCCCACCACGAGAAATACCCGCTTAAACCAAAGCTTTTTAGGTTAAAAAAAAGTTCACCAAGTTGCAATTTTATGCACTTGTCGATTTCACACGATCCCAGCAGTGGTCTGTCTTCTAATGGACTTATTCCTGTGGTGTATAAAACGCACACTGTCCATGCAGTTTATGCAATAGCAGTGAATCCACATCTCTACGTTAGGCCAGATGTGGGAATTACACAGAGGACTGCTAATGAAGTCCGTTCCAGCGGGCTCCACAGTTGGCATGCACTTAGTTGAAAGTACGGTGCTTATTTCTGTATTAAAAATGAGTTAACACCCGTGGATTCTTGGGCCACCTTTCCAAACTGTTATAAGAAAACAGTGGTTCTGTCGGGTATAGGTAAAACAATTGCTTTATCGAAAGGATGAGTCAAGGAGAGAAAGGGAATCAATCAAGTTGACCACACAATCTTAGAATGCAAATCAAAGATCAGGCTTGTTTTGAAGAATATAATGTCATTTTTTATATATAAATTACATCATTTATAAAGCCGAGCACAAATGACATTAGAAATGCAGGATTACCAAGATAGTAGACTGTAAAGTGAGTCAGTGAATTTGTGACAGAGTGACATAGGTGATCAAATTGTGCATAATATATACAGTGAACAAATGCAGAACTTTGTTATATGTACAGTATGTAAAGAAAGGGCCAGTATCGAGGGCAAACAATGACACTGTTTCATGGATAAATCAGAAATTATATGAAAAGCAGGTCTCGCACTGGTCCTAGGATTTTCCGTCGACGTTTCAACCCAATAAGTGCGACTTTGAATCGTCACGCAGGGTCTTCATCAGGACATTAAAATACAAGTAGGTACCCTGCAAGGGCAAGTAAAGTGTGTGTCAGACATGTGTTATGATTGTATGGTTGTGTGATCCCGAAAGGTACGGGAAACCACTCACCTAGCCGGCGGTCTAGGAGGGCCTGGTAAGGAATTGTTCAGAGGCGCAGAGCTCCTCATCAAATGTGGTCTCTGTAAGGCAAAGTACGTGTTGCTATAAACGAACAACATAAGGTCTACGCCTGTATCGTCGTAAGGCTAAGAGTCTTTGTGTTGACCAATTACAGAAAATGGTTGAAGGCTAAGAATAATGGTTAAGAGTAATGGCCTCTATGTTGGCCGGTTGCAGAGGACATGTAATTCAATCGTGTGCATAAGTGGTTAAATGGTTAAAAAAGACGGTCTAGTTCAAGAATTATAGCGATTTAATCAACCGTGTGGGGAGGGGGAAAAAAGAGATTTAGATGTTAGTTTAAACGCTCACCTTAGGAGGCTTAGATCAAATAGGTGAGGACAACTCCGGTGAAAAAACGCGTCGGAGCCGTTCAAAGATTTACATTTGGTTCTGAAAGGATAAATGTTGAATCAGAATAGTTCACAGCCGGGCGGGTCCCTGGGCACTTATTACAGGGACGAAGTCTTACTTGGGAAAGCGGTAATGAATCACGCTGCAGCAGCTCCTGTCAGAGTCGGGAGAAGCCGCAACTGACAGGCAGGCCGCTACATGAAGGAGAGCCGCGCTGTCCCGTCTGACGTCACCATGGTGACGCGTAGAGGGCGTTGCCTAGCAACCATTAGTGCGTCTTGGAATTCCGGCCAATGGTGCGCGAGGAGCGCTACACTGACGTGGAACCAGCAAAACGTCCCAATTACCTTGAGATGATCATGTGCTGTGGGGGCGTGGTGTAGCAAGCCGGACCACCTCCGGGAGGGGCGGCCCAGTGGGCGCGGTGTGTACTGTGCCCACGTAGAGTGACATAACTGTCAATCTGCATGATAGTTTAGAGAAAGAACAGATCGTGTAGTGAGCGATTGCAACAGTGGTCCGAAATGAGTGTTTGCAATTGCTAGGGATCATAAGTGAGTCTAACGCTAATCGAAGTCAGCAGAGTGATGTACCAGTAGGGTTGCGCGGTAACCACGGTAACATCAGTGAGGCGGGTCAGCTGAAGTCGAGTGCGCGTTGGCTGCCAATTAGTGTGTCCAGCAGCAGGGTTGACAGATCGTATGCTAATAGGCATTTCAGAAGTTGTAAGGGATTAGGATCATGCATAGCCAATTTAACCATTGCGTAGAGACGCATGAATGCAGATGTAATGAACACAACAGTCATTATTTACAAAGCATATGCCTTAGGAAACATAAATCGAGTCCAAATTAAATAACAATTTGAGATCTGTCTTAGAGTGACAGCAGATCACAGGGTAAGATACAGAATGAAAAATAAGCAAATCATGTGTTCAAAATGCAGATTAGCCTAAGGTTGTGCGACAAGGGGTGCAAGATGGAGTGTCATAGTTGCCCCATTTCCCTAGATGTTTCCTCGAGGCTGTTAAGCCCTTGCTGGACAGTATTGAGGAAGTGAATCCATCTACACTCTTTTCTCTTCAGATTCGTAGTTATTGATCCCCCTCTTGGCGCGAGACTGACCTTCTCTAGCACCCACCATTTCAAATCTTCAGGTCGATGTCTTAGTGCCAGAAAATGGTCCACCATGGGGGCCCCTTGCGTTCCGCATCTGATGCGGCTCATGTGCTGTAGTATCCTTACTTTTGTTTTTTGCGTTGTTTGTCCCACGTATAAGAGATCACAAGGACATCTTATCACGTATATTAAACTTGAGCTGTTGCAATTCGTGAAGGTAGTTGAGTTATAAGTTCTGTCTTTATGGGGGAAGGAAGAGCCCTCTATTGACAAAGGACAGGCTTTGCATTGTCCGCACTTGTAATGGCCCATGATGGATGGTAGCCCCAACTGTTCTCTGAGACTACGAGGTTTTGGTGGTTCAAGGTATGCCTTAACAACACTGTCTTTTATATTCTTGGCCCGTTTAAACGCGAAGATGGGTTCCTCGATGGTCGGCAGTTCGCTCGCAACAAGATTCCAGTACCTCTTGATAATTTTCTTCATCCCATTGCTCTTTGTGTTGAAAGATGTGACACATACAATGTTTTCACTCTTAGATCTTTTTTCTTTGACCTGTAAGAGTGCATCTCTTGGACAGTACCATGCGCGTTTGCGTGCGCGTTTCAGGAGACCCAATGGATATCCCCGTTCCTTTAGTCGAGTGGTAAGGATCTCGGTTTCTTTAAAGAAATCAGCTCTGCGCGTGCAGTTCCTCCTCAGCCTAAGGTATTGGCCATAGGGAAGGTTATCCCTTAGGCTGCGTGGGTGGTGAGAGTCATATTTCAGGAGGGTGTTCCGTTCTGTGGGTTTACGGTAGAGGTCACAAATCAGTTGTCCATCATCCACTTCAAAGGTAAGGTCTAGGAAATCGATGGTATTGTTATCATTTGACATGGTGAACTGGATATCATTGGATCTGGCATTCAGCCAGTCAAAGAACTGGTTGAGTTCGTCCTTGGTACCAGTCCAGATCATTATAACATCGTCTATGTAGCGTTTCCAGACGGTAATGTTGTCAATGAAAGGATTCCGGTGGTCATATAGATGTTCCTCCTCATACGCGTCCATGAAGATATTGGCCAGGCTCGGCGCATAGGTAGCCCCCATCGCCACGCCTTTACATTGATAATAAAACTGCTTCATGAAAACAAAATAGTTATATCTCATGGCAATCTCCAACAGGCCCATCAGGAAATCGGTAGGTATCCAGTGCGGTCGCATTCTTTTGTCAAGGATTTCTTTGATAACTTCCAAGGCCCTCGTCTGAGGAATGGAGGTATAAAGCGAGGATACATCTAACGTGACCAACAGTTGGGTTTGTGTATCAAATGGTTGACCCTCCAGCAATTGGATGATATGCATTGTATCGCGAACATATGATTTAGTCTGTGGTATCCATGGCTGTAAGAAATGGTCTATGAATTGGTTAAGCGGCTCGAGTATGGAACCGCAACCCGAGACAATTGGTCTACCAGGAGGCTTGTCGAGGCGTTTGTGGATCTTGGGAAGGGTATATATGGTCGGAATCCTAGCCTCACGCTTGTTCAGGAAATCATATTCAGATTGACTGAGGAAGCCTTGTGAAACTCCATCCGTCGTGATCTTTTGGATCAGCGATTTGATTTCAGCTGTGGGATCCCTCGGCACCCGGCGATAACTGTCTGTGCATGCCAATTGAAGCTCTATTTCAGCAACATAGTCTTGTGTGTTCTGCAGCACTACTGCTCCCCCCTTATCTGCGGCTTTTATAACAATGGTCTCATTAGTTCCCAAAGTCGAGAGGGCCAATTTTTCAGGTTTACTGATGTTATATCTGATGTATTCCTTTTTACGGAGTAGGTCCATGGTCTCCTCAAGTACAATTTTTTCGTAAGCAAGTATTTTATCGCTCATCATGTATGCACTTGGTGTGAATGTCGAGATAGGTCGGAAAGGCGTTGCTGTGGTTGCTGGGGTATAGATGTTTTTCGAAAAATAATACTTCAGCCTGATTTTCCTGAAGAAACGTTGTAATTCAACCTTGACATTGAAAGAATCAGGAACAGCTGTGGGTACAAATGATAGCCCTTTGGATAGGACCATCTTTTCTTCATTCGTTAATGCATAATCAGAGAGATTGATTATGGGATCTAGAGTGTCGAGGGGTCTGGCATTAGCGTTAACTTGAGTTGAGGCCAGATCGATATTCGCTTGTTGCAGTGGTACTTGCTGGGAAATGTCAATTATGGTGGCAGTAGTGGTCGGTTGCTCTAGCCGTCCAGTTGATATCAGTATCTCATCAGGATGCTCAGATGGTATTCCATTTATGACAGTTGCCTGAGAATTTGGATCAACTGTTGGGGTTGAGGTGTCCTGTTGTGAGGGTAGTGGCAACCGTACTGGAGGTGATGCAGGATTGGCGATTATCCCTTCATACTGTGGATTCACCAACGATATGTCTGCCTGCGGGTCGAGATTTCTCCATGGGCTTCCGGCTGGAAGAAACGGACACGTGAGTTGGTGCGCCGGCTGTTCCCTCCTCTTCGGTTGTTCCATCCTCTTGGGCGACCCCAGAACTGATCTTGGCCCCCTCCCCTGATTGGTTGTCGGGGGCCCTCCCCTAAAAAAAGGGACAATTGGTTATCTTGGTGGCTCGTGGAAGGTCTATCTAGATCCGAATCTGAACCACTACCAAATGTAGAGTCAGAGAAGGTCTTAAATCTTCTAGGGCCTTGTCTGCTTTTGTTGGAAAAGAAACCTTGACTATCTTGTTGATAGTAATCCTCTGCTAGGTAAGGATAAGTGGATTTCTTGTCGTAACTTCTAATGTCCTTAGACAACTTATCTAGCTTTTTGTTCAAAGTTGTCGTATTAAACTCCACTAAAGTTTTCTCGGCCCTTTCCAGAGCCTCCTTGGCATTTGTTAGGGCACTGTCTCCCAAAATTTCCCTTTTAAGTTCCGTAATTTCCTGTGTGAGTTTTTTTACGTATTCTATTGCAGTCTCTATTCCAAGCACCATCCAGTGCCTGGAACAATTGTTTGCCACAAAACTAAATCCTTCCCTGAATTTAGGTACGTCTATAAATATTGCTGGTTCATTGCGAACCTGTAAGCCCTTGGGAATTATGTTAGATTCAAGATACTTGGTCAATACATGGCACAGAGACCACATTTGATGAGGAGCTCTGCGCCTCTGAACAATTCCTTACCAGGCCCTCCTAGACCGCCGGCTAGGTGAGTGGTTTCCCGTACCTTTCGGGATCACCGGAGGTACATGGAGAAATCTCGACCCGCAGGCAGACATATCGTTGGTGAATCCACAGTATGAAGGGATAATCGCCAATCCTGCATCACCTCCAGTACGGTTGCCACTACCCTCACAACAGGACACCTCAACCCCAACAGTTGATCCAAATTCTCAGGCAACTGTCATAAATGGAATACCATCTGAGCATCCTGATGAGATACTGATATCAACTGGACGGCTAGAGCAACCGACCACTACTGCCACCATAATTGACATTTCCCAGCAAGTACCACTGCAACAAGCGAATATCGATCTGGCCTCAACTCAAGTTAACGCTAATGCCAGACCCCTCGACACTCTAGATCCCATAATCAATCTCTCTGATTATGCATTAACGAATGAAGAAAAGATGGTCCTATCCAAAGGGCTATCATTTGTACCCACAGCTGTTCCTGATTCTTTCAATGTCAAGGTTGAATTACAACGTTTCTTCAGGAAAATCAGGCTGAAGTATTATTTTTCGAAAAACATCTATACCCCAGCAACCACAGCAACGCCTTTCCGACCTATCTCGACATTCACACCAAGTGCATACATGATGAGCGATAAAATACTTGCTTACGAAAAAATTGTACTTGAGGAGACCATGGACCTACTCCGTAAAAAAGAATACATCAGATATAACATCAGTAAACCTGAAAAATTGGCCCTCTCGACTTTGGGAACTAATGAGACCATTGTTATAAAAGCCGCAGATAAGGGGGGAGCAGTAGTGCTGCAGAACACACAAGACTATGTTGCTGAAATAGAGCTTCAATTGGCATGCACAGACAGTTATCGCCGGGTGCCGAGGGATCCCACAGCTGAAATCAAATCGCTGATCCAAAAGATCACGACGGATGGAGTTTCACAAGGCTTCCTCAGTCAATCTGAATATGATTTCCTGAACAAGCGTGAGGCTAGGATTCCGACCATATATACCCTTCCCAAGATCCACAAACGCCTCGACAAGCCTCCTGGTAGACCAATTGTCTCGGGTTGCGGTTCCATACTTGAGCCGCTTAACCAATTCATAGACCATTTCTTACAGCCATGGATACCACAGACTAAATCATATGTTCGCGATACAATGCATATCATCCAATTGCTGGAGGGTCAACCATTTGATACACAAACCCAACTGTTGGTCACGTTAGATGTATCCTCGCTTTATACCTCCATTCCTCAGACGAGGGCCTTGGAAGTTATCAAAGAAATCCTTGACAAAAGAATGCGACCGCACTGGATACCTACCGATTTCCTGCTGGGCCTGTTGGAGATTGCCATGAGATATAACTATTTTGTTTTCATGAAGCAGTTTTATTATCAATGTAAAGGCGTGGCGATGGGGGCTACCTATGCGCCGAGCCTGGCCAATATCTTCATGGACGCGTATGAGGAGGAACATCTATATGACCACCGGAATCCTTTCATTGACAACATTACCGTCTGGAAACGCTACATAGACGATGTTATAATGATCTGGACTGGTACCAAGGACGAACTCAACCAGTTCTTTGACTGGCTGAATGCCAGATCCAATGATATCCAGTTCACCATGTCAAATGATAACAATACCATCGATTTCCTAGACCTTACCTTTGAAGTGGATGATGGACAACTGATTTGTGACCTCTACCGTAAACCCACAGAACGGAACACCCTCCTGAAATATGACTCTCACCACCCACGCAGCCTAAGGGATAACCTTCCCTATGGCCAATACCTTAGGCTGAGGAGGAACTGCACGCGCAGAGCTGATTTCTTTAAAGAAACCGAGATCCTTACCACTCGACTAAAGGAACGGGGATATCCATTGGGTCTCCTGAAACGCGCACGCAAACGCGCATGGTACTGTCCAAGAGATGCACTCTTACAGGTCAAAGAAAAAAGATCTAAGAGTGAAAACATTGTATGTGTCACATCTTTCAACACAAAGAGCAATGGGATGAAGAAAATTATCAAGAGGTACTGGAATCTTGTTGCGAGCGAACTGCCGACCATCGAGGAACCCATCTTCGCGTTTAAACGGGCCAAGAATATAAAAGACAGTGTTGTTAAGGCATACCTTGAACCACCAAAACCTCGTAGTCTCAGAGAACAGTTGGGGCTACCATCCATCGTGGGCCATTACAAGTGCGGACAATGCAAAGCCTGTCCTTTGTCAATAGAGGGCTCTTCCTTCCCCCATAAAGACAGAACTTATAACTCAACTACCTTCACGAATTGCAACAGCTCAAGTTTAATATACGTGATAAGATGTCCTTGTGATCTCTTATACGTGGGACAAACAACGCAAAAAATAAAAGTAAGGATACTACAGCACATGAGCCGCATCAGATGCGGAACGCAAGGGGCCCCCATGGTGGACCATTTTCTGGCACTAAGACATCGACCTGAAGATTTGAAATGGTGGGTGCTAGAGAAGGTCAGTCTCGCGCCAAGAGGGGGATCAATAACTACGAATCTGAAGAGAAAAGAGTGTAGATGGATTCACTTCCTCAATACTGTCCAGCAAGGGCTTAACAGCCTCGAGGAAACATCTAGGGAAATGGGGCAACTATGACACTCCATCTTGCACCCCTTGTCGCACAACCTTAGGCTAATCTGCATTTTGTACACATGATTTGCTTATTTTTCATTCTGTATCTTACCCTGTGATCTGCTGTCACTCTAAGACAGATCTCAAATTGTTATTTAATTTGGACTCGATTTATGTTTCCTAAGGCATATGCTTTGTAAATAATGACTGTTGTGTTCATTACATCTGCATTCATGCGTCTCTACGCAATGGTTAAATTGGCTATGCATGATCCTAATCCCTTACAACTTCTGAAATGCCTATTAGCATACGATCTGTCAACCCTGCTGCTGGACACACTAATTGGCAGCCAACGCGCACTCGACTTCAGCTGACCCGCCTCACTGATGTTACCGTGGTTACCGCGCAACCCTACTGGTACACCACTCTGCTGACTTCGATTAGCGTTAGACTCACTTATGATCCCTAGCAATTGCAAACACTCATTTTGGACCACTGTTGCAATCGCTCACTACACGATCTGTTCTTTCTCTAAACTATCATGCAGATTGACAGTTATGTCACTCTACGTGGGCACAGCACACACCGCGCCCACTGGGCCGCCCCTCCCGGAGGTGGTCCGGCTTGCTACACCACGCCCCCACAGCACATGATCATCTCAAGGTAATTGGGACGTTTTGCTGGTTCCACGTCAGTGTAGCGCTCCTCGCGCACCATTGGCCGGAATTCCAAGACGCACTAATGGTTGCTAGGCAACGCCCTCTACGCGTCACCATGGTGACGTCAGACGGGACAGCGCGGCTCTCCTTCATGTAGCGGCCTGCCTGTCAGTTGCGGCTTCTCCCGACTCTGACAGGAGCTGCTGCAGCGTGATTCATTACCGCTTTCCCAAGTAAGACTTCGTCCCTGTAATAAGTGCCCAGGGACCCGCCCGGCTGTGAACTATTCTGATTCAACATTTATCCTTTCAGAACCAAATGTAAATCTTTGAACGGCTCCGACGCGTTTTTTCACCGGAGTTGTCCTCACTTATTTGATCTAAGCCTCCTAAGGTGAGCGTTTAAACTAACATCTAAATCTCTTTTTTCCCCCTCCCCACACGGTTGATTAAATCGCTATAATTCTTGAACTAGACCGTCTTTTTTAACCATTTAACCACTTATGCACACGATTGAATTACATGTCCTCTGCAACCGGCCAACATAGAGGCCATTACTCTTAACCATTATTCTTAGCCTTCAACCATTTTCTGTAATTGGTCAACACAAAGACTCTTAGCCTTACGACGATACAGGCGTAGACCTTATGTTGTTCGTTTATAGCAACACGTACTTTGCCTTACAGAGACCACATTTGATGAGGAGCTCTGCGCCTCTGAACAATTCCTTACCAGGCCCTCCTAGACCGCCGGCTAGGTGAGTGGTTTCCCGTACCTTTCGGGATCACACAACCATACAATCATAACACATGTCTGACACACACTTTACTTGCCCTTGCAGGTTACCTACTTGTATTTTAATGTCCTGATGAAGACCCTGCGTGACGATTCAAAGTCGCACTTATTGGGTTGAAACGTCGACGGAAAATCCTAGGACCAGTGCGAGACCTGCTTTTCATATAATTTCTGATTTATCCATGAAACAGTGTCATTGTTTGCCCTCGATACTGGCCCTTTCTTTACATACTGTACATATAACAAAGTTCTGCATTTGTTCACTGTATATATTATGCACAATTTGATCACCTATGTCACTCTGTCACAAATTCACTGACTCACTTTACAGTCTACTATCTTGGTAATCCTGCATTTCTAATGTCATTTGTGCTCGGCTTTATAAATGATGTAATTTATATATAAAAAATGACATTATATTCTTCAAAACAAGCCTGATCTTTGATTTGCATTCTAAGATTGTGTGGTCAACTTGATTGATTCCCTTTCTCTCCTTGACTCATCCTTTCGATAAAGCAATTGTTTTACCTATACCCGACAGAACCACTGTTTTCTTATAATAATCCTACCCAGGTTCTGAGGGACACAGGGTCACCCCATTGTTTATATACCTTTCCAAACTGAGCACAGAACTTTCAAGAAAAGCATCTTTAACCTCTGAAGTCATTTCAGAAGGAGTTTGAGGCCATCTCGAAAGTTTTACATGTATTGTAAGAGAGTTTCTAAGGACAAAATATATGTGCCTTTTGTACAAAAACATTACCTTGCATGTAGGGCTCCCAATATTTGATGTATTTGCTGCAGTACACTCTGTCATTGCTTGGAATTTGAGTTTTTGGTAGCTAGAACTGGAGGAGAGCCATTGCCGCGAACATGAAAGTAATGGCCAGCGAGGAGGAAGAGATAAGAAAGGCAGATGGTGGCCTTCAGGCCAAGAAAAGCTTGTGGGTAGCATTCTGAAAAGCCCTTTAGTAAAAGTCGAGCAACAGCGCATGCGCTGCTGTAGGCTCGACCTAAAAAAGGGTGACCTTACTTGTGGAGTCCCTCAAGGCTCAGCTCTGTCTCCTCTTCTTTTTAATGTGTATCTGCAACCACTAGTGGAAGCTATGGACTGTTAAGTATTTAAATATGCAGATGACACTCAACTTATTCTGCAAATTAATAATTCCTCGCAAGCTCAGTCCAGCACCCAGAACATCCTCAGATACACGGTGAACTGGATGACAACTAATTCATTAAAAGTTAACCCGGACAAGACTGAGATCCTTGTGATCTCCCCTAAGGGGAACCCCTGGAACGACCTCTTTTGGCCACAGGAGATTGGCTAGCGCAGGTCGTTGAAAGTCTGGGCATTAAGATAGACACCAACCTCTCCTTGACCAATCAAGTGTCCTCGTGGTTGGCACCTGCCTGGGTCTAATGCGACAGTTGCGGAAGCTGGCTCTCCTGCTTTCACCTACCACTCTAAAAATGATCGTATCTGCCACGATCGTGTCCAGATTAGACTATGGCAATGCTTTGGACATTGGCCTCCCTGAGAAATTAATCAGCAATTGCAGGTGATCATGAACGATGCGGCCAGGCTGATTTTCAGGCTGCCTAGATGGGCTCATGCCATGCCCTTAGAGCCAAGTTTAAGGGCCTCTGCATTGCCCATAAAGCTATTTTTGGTCAGGCCCCTGATGAATACAAGCCCCAGCTAGGCCCGCAAGAACAAGGGTTCGCTCTCCTGTAACGGAATCTATAAGGAAGTTGGCACGGAAACTGCAAAGTACAAAGACAACGTTTATTAACCCTTAAGGGTGGTCCTACAATCCACACAACACTCTTCAGTATTGCATGGAGTAGCACACAGAACATTCGTACACAGTCCCCTTTTATACACAACAGAGGGGCTCATAAGTGGGTGGATACAACATGAGGCCGAAGAACATTACCATTTATGGTCATTCTCGATACTGAATCAATACATGGGCGGAGCCAACACACTCCTTGAGCCCGCGAAAGGACATGGTCAAGCAAAGCTAATTATAACAGATGTGGTCAAGTCTGGGCATGCGCCAGACGGACAAAAGAGAGCTATTTATAAACTGTTGCTAGGCAGATTACAAGAGCAACTAACACAGAGGTCGGACTCTCCTCGTGGTGAACACATGGCAGCATGCCAATACAAAATGGAGTCCGGACTTCGGTCAACATAACGAAGAAAACATGATCAAAAGGGGAAGCATTAATGTTTTCAGTAAATGCTTAATCACATTCTGCCTTAATTTACAACAGACGACCCTTTCAGCATTTACTGAAGACATCCGGCTTCCAAGAATAATCATTATATATATCAATTATCATCATTCCCTTAACCTCTTTAGCTAGACCCTTCTGGCGAGCAACATCGGCAATAGCTTTCTTATCTGGAATGCAGAATGAAATGCATACGGAACAGCACAATGGTCCACATTGAATACACATACAGAAAAGGAACAGAACTGCTATAATAATGCAGAGACCAGTTAAGACCTTCCATCCCCAGGCAGTAACCAACGCCCAAAACCATCCGGAAAAGGACCAAGTGCCGTTTTCTGTGTGGATTTCAGCTGCTATTTTATGCAGCTTGTTAATGGCGTTATAGACGGATGGCGTATGATCAGGGATGAACACACAGCAGCTACTTCCAATAATTTTACAGGCTCCACCTCGATCAGCTAACATTACATCTAGTACCATACGATTCTGCAATGCAACAATCCTAGTTATTTGTAATTCTTCCGTAAGATTCCCAAGAGCGGCAGCAGTCTGATTTGTCACAGCTTCTACCACTCTTGTCAATCTTCGGATCTTCCTACTATTCAAAGCAGCTCCAACAAAGAAAAACAGTCCTAAGTTAAAATCAATATACTGTTGCAAGCTGGTATCGGTCTGATCCACATCATCAATTGATAGAGTACGTTTATATCTATTTACAGTCACATTATTCAACAGTTTCAAATCCTTATGATATGACGCAGGTGCTAAGAATACAGGAGGTAATAGGAATGATACATAGCATACCCCGGACCACCCTGCAGGCAAACGGTAATAACCTTTATTTCCACATACAAAATAGGTATTATGGGACGCTAGGAAGGTACTGTTGTTCAGCCCGTCGATGTTCAGTACAGTTATACAATCACTGACACCAACAGGAATAAAACCCACACTCTGGACACACAGGTCCGCTTGAGCTTGTGCTACTTGGATTACGAACTTGTCCTTCCCCACAGTGTCTCTTGTGTTCGTGAAGATATAGGTAATGGATTCATTGTCCGGTCGGTACTCTTCCCATTCCCAAATTGTCCCATTTGCTTGTGGATATCCATTTTTATCTTGATGACATTCTTTATTGAGTCTGAAAAGCAATCGTCCCACTGTCGGTTTCCGAGTGGCAAACAGCAAAGTGTACCATGCTCTACAAGAGCCATTATGAGAGAAAGGAAGTGGTATGAATGGCGTTCCTCCTTTCTTCTGATGGGCTGGCATCATCCCACATATCCAACAGTTCGTAGCGTTCGTAGCAACGTGGGTGTGATGCAGCATCTGAATGAAAGTGTTATTCAAATAGGACTGTCGATGCTTCAACTCTTGATATGGTAATGTATAAAAGTAGTGCTCCGCAGGCACTGGAGTCGTCAACACAAGTGTCTTTCGAGCAGGAGTTACCTCCTCCACAAACCATGTGGTTATCCCAACAATAGCTACTGTTAGCATGAACCCCAACGCACAAAGGATTTTCTTCTTCTCCATGTCAAAAGAAACAATACCCTGATATCTTCCTGAAACTAAAAAGTCTGTCAGAACTCTTCCCCTTGGGCAGCGGTTGATTTCTTCACCAGCGGGCCAAGACGGGTGTCGCTACACTAATGCAGGGCTGATCCCCCCCCCTTGCCTCATCGGCTCTCCGTTTCACTAACCCAAGGGCCGTTCTGACAGTATGTCCCGGCACTGGAAACCTTACTTCCTTGGTCGAAGATGATATCGCCTTCCTCCAGACGTCGTGTGGTCCGGAAAGAGCTCCTCAGTGTCATTCGGCTTCGCAGCACGGCCTGTCTCTGCTGCTAGGATTTCTCGTTGATCGGTCAGCACGGCAGACTCCACCAATCCGGGCGGTACCTTTCGGCAGTGCAAGGAATGGATCCAATTCTTCCTGTTCGAGACTCGCACTGCCGTCCTCGTTGCAAGGAGGACTTGTTCAGGTCCTACCCATCTCGGCTCCAAACTGTTCGTTCTGTCGAAAACCTTCACCATAACATGATCCCCAGGCCGGAGACCATGTCCTTCACCGGTAGACCGATCAGGGAGCGCCTCTCGGACCTGTTGATGAATAGAAACCAAATTATCCGTTAACTGTGCCAGATAATCGCTCATCATTACACAAGGTACATCATACACAGCCTTAGGCCTTGGTGGACCCCAAATATTCATTGGGCGTCCAAATACAACTTCATATGGCGTAAGGCCAGTTCGAGAGTGTGGCACCGACCTAATTGACAATAACGCCAGTGGCAGGGCGTCTGGCCAAGTCAAAGATGTTGAAGCTTGGATTTTGGCGATCTTAAGCTTCAGTGTACCATTATACTTCTCGACTAGTCCTGCAGACTGGGGGTGGAATACGGCGTGGAACTTCTGGGTGATGCCTAGGCCCTTCAAGACATATTTTATAACATCCGCTACAAAGTGAGGCCCATTATCACTCCACAGAAGTCTACAGACGCCGTATCGAGGGAAAAACTCTTTCAGCAATAGCTTCGCTGTAGTCATTGCAGTATTGTCTTTCGTAGGGTACGCCTCAACCCATTTACTGAAGGCGCAGACCACTACCAGAACATACTTCAAATTGTTACAGCGCTCAAGCTGGATGTAGTCCATCTGCAGGACCTCAAAGGGTGCAGTGGGCGTCGCAAATCCTCCTGCTGGAGTTCGAGTGCCTTTCCCTGGGTTATACTTCAGGCAGATCATACAGGTCTGCACCACCCTCTTTGCTGTGCTAGCAATCTCTGGATGCTCCCAGACTTGGGTAAGCAATTTCACAATTGCGGAAGCTCCAACATGTGCTAGCCCATGTGCCATCTGAACCATAGGTTGTACAAAGGCCGTGGGTAATTTCCATCTATCCATCTGCTTATTTCTCCAGCAACCCTCGTCATCCAGTTCTCCTTCGCTAGCCCATTGTTCCCGCTCTTTGTCAGAAGCGGTCCTCTGTATTTCTCGCACTTCTTCCTTCGCATCTCGCCATCTTTCCACCTGTGACTTTACTACATACATGGCAGTAGCGCCAGGCTGCATCGCGGTCTCCCGTGCTACTCGATCCGCTAACGCATTCCCTTCTCCAACTTTATCAACTACTTTCCTATGGGCACTACACTTAACAATGGCAATTTTCTTCGGGTATGTCAATGCGGTTAAGAGGTTGTGGACTAACTCACCATGCATTATCTGTACCCCATGTGACGTTAAGAACCCTCTCTCCTTCCAGAGTAGGCCGAAATCGTGCGCTACTCCGAAGGCATAGCGGCTATCTGTGTAAACATTCACACACAATCCTGTACTGAGCTCACATGCTCGTGTTAAGGCTATCAGTTCCGCTGCTTGAGCTGATTTCTGTGGTATGCGTGCTGTCTCCACTATCGTGTGTAATGTGGTAATTGCATACGCTGCTGAAGTCGTACCATCTGGTGGCTTCAGGCATGATCCGTCTACCCACAACTCTCCATCTACCTCTGAAAAGGGCGTATCCTGGAGATCAATACGACCCTTTGTTTGTTCCTCAGTCACAAGAATACAATCATGCGCTTTCTGCGCCTCAGGCTGGGTCTCGGGGTATGGCAACAATGTGGCCGGGTTTAATGTCACGCACCTTTTCAACGTAATATGAGGAGCCAAAAGCGTCAGCTCATATCCCGTTAAACGGGCACTGGTCAAATGCTGCGTCTTTGTTTGATTAAGCAGGGCATCCACAGCATGGGGAACTAACACCAACAATTTATGGGACAACACAATTCCTTCACTTTGGCGTATTGACACAGCTGTCGCCGCTACCGAGCGAAAACACCCTGGTAATGCTCGGGCGACAGGATCAAGCACAGCCGAAAAGTATGCACAAGGGCGCTGCTTGTCGCCGTGCATCTGTACTAAGACTGACAATGCACATCCATCTTTCTCATGCACATACAACGAAAAGGGTTTTGCATAATCAGGGGTCCCTAACACTGGTGCTGAACAAAGGGCCTGTCGCAGTTGCTGAAAAGCAGCATCACACTCATCTGACCAAGGGATTGGGATAGGTGTATCCTTTGTCAGAAGGGCTAACAATGGCTTAGCTATGTGTGAAAACCCCAATATCCACTGTCTACAAAAAGAAACAAGACCCAAAAATGCACGCACATCCTTCTGCGTGGATGGTCTCGGTGTGTCCAAAATTACTTGGATACGATCTGGTGTGAGTGCACGCCCCTCCTTAGACAAAAGGTGACCTAAATAAGTCACCTTTGGTCTACAGAATTGCAATTTCTTCCTAGAGACCTTGTGATTGTGGGATGCTAAAAAGGAAAGTAAGGATAACGTGCTTTTCTCACACAACTTCAGGGTGTCAGCCGCCAACAGGATGTCATCGACATATTGAATGAGGGCGACCCCCTCGAGTAAAACAAAGGAATCCAACTGTCGTTTCAAAGCCTGACTGTAAATACTAGGGCTTTCCGTGTAGCCTTGGGGAATTCTACAAAAACGATAAGATCTATTATTTAATGTGAACCCAAAAAGAAATCGGCTATCAGGGTGAATGAGAATGGAAAAGAAGGCATTCTTCAAATCAATCACTGAAAACATGGTCGCCGTAGGCGGGACCAAGGTAAGCAACGTCGTGATATCAGAAACCACCGGGTACTGAGGTATCACGATCTTGTTTACCTCCCTCAAATCAATAATGAACCGATAGACCTTTGCATCCGTGTCCTTTTTCAAAATTGGGAGAATCGGACTGTTACAGACATTATAGGGAACTTCTTCCACTACCCCTACTGCTATCAAGTCTTGCACAATTTGTATGAGAGCCTCCTCGCCCTCCTGGGAAATACGATACTGCGGGAGGCGTGGTAGCACCGCCCCCTCCTGGACACTAATGTGGACCGGAGGAATCACCATTTGTCCCACATCTGTGTCCGAAGTCGCCCATAAAGCTCGGGGGAGGGTAGCCAACAACGCATCCTCTGATATCGTGCACATCCGCCCAGACCTGGGATAGTTGTCATTTAAGATCACCCTCACACCTTCAGGGGAGCAGCGAATTGTAGCCCTAAAGTACTTTAACATATCAAGGCCCATAATGTTATCCGGTGTATATGGAGCAAGCAGAAACGGACAGGGCGCAGAAAAAGAATCAACCTTAAATGTAAGGGGCTGTGAAAGAGGGCTTCGGGAGAGTGTACCGTCAAACCCTACCGATGTAACTATTGAGCCGGATGGGGGAGCCCCCGGAACCAAGTACCTAGACAATGCACTACGTGTCGCTCCTGTATCCACTAGGAACTGATCAGTAGAACCTAAAACCTCAGCCGATACATAAGGACCCGTCTGATCGACCGGCACCTCAACTGATTCGGACCCCCATCCAACGCATTCCTATGCATGCTGAGAATCACGATATCCCGATTGATCGATGTCCGATACATAATACTGGTGCTGGCGATCAAAAACATTTGAGCCATCTCGGTGCCGCCCGGCAGTATCGAAACGGACATTATCGTTAGAATTCCCTCTAAAGTTCGAGAAGCCCCCTCTACCTCTCGGGCCACCCGGAGTGTGCCCCTGACGCGAAGCACGCAACGCTGGGCAATCCCTGGCCCAATGGCCCAACTGCTTGCAGTACGCACACTGGTTCCTATTCAAATCAGATCGGCCCGAAGGGGGACCATAAGATCCGCCCCTTCCTCTATTATTATTACCCCGTCGGGGCGGGCCATATACTTGTGCTAACATCACCTTGGTTTTGAGATCTTTCGATTTCTTCTCCTCCTGGCCCTGCGCCTCGTGCTCCTGACGCTCATAATACTGAGCGATAGTCAGAAGGGCCGTCGGTGTCGCGGAGGACCAAGAACTTTCACTCGCCTTTAACCGGGCCGCAACTGCCGGTAGCAGATTAGCCACATATTTGTCCGCGAAAAGGTGGCGGCCCGTGTCGTCAGTAAGCGACTGGCCACTAAAATCATGAAACGTCTCCTCAAAGCGCGTAAAGAAGTCCGCAACTGACTCGTCAACTTTCTGCTTACATGCAGTTAACATATTCCAGTCAATCTTTTTAGGGGGGATAATCGTCTTCAACTTAGCCACAATAGCCGCAGGGAGATCTAAAATATTCTGGGGTGGTTTCTGTGCGGGCTTCCGTTCCCTATCCTCATCCTCAAGGTCAGACCACCGGGCCTTGAAGGCAACCGCATCATCTACCTTTCGGACAGAGCGCCACGTATCCGGCGGTAGGATAAGGCCAAAGAACAGGTCTATATCCGCTAAGGTCATAATGCAAGAATTCAAGGCCCCCTCGACTTCTTCATAGAAGGCCGCTGGATTCTTGCGGGGGTCAGGCAACGCATTCTTTAGTGCCATAACATCGGCCCTATGCCATGGAGTGTAAACCCAGTTATATACAAAATATCCCCTTGCATCGGCGGAGTTAATATCCGAGCTAGTCCCTGCTCCCTTAGGAGGAACATACAAAGGCGCCGCCTCTCGCATTGGTTTAGCATGCACTATGTCATCCTTATCTGACTGGGAGGCGGATGGGTGGCCCCCTGCTGCAGACGAATCCGACTGCTTCTCCTCCTCCGTTTGTTGACGTGCTTTCTCTCGAAGGGCCAGCACCTCGTCCCGCAAGGCGAACAGCCGCCGAGCCGCCTCAGGAGCCTTAGAGGGAGAAAAAGCACCGTTACGTATTGCTCTAGCGTCCGAAGACACTTCGTCAGGCTCAAGAACATGAGAATATTTTCGGAAAGCAGTAATCACTTCCTCCGCGAAATGACCCAAAAAATACACTTTATCTCTCTCCTGCCACTGCCCCCAAGTCTGAAATAAGTCCTCCAGGGATACCTTGCCTTTAAGCGCACGGAAGGAAAGTGTCCGAAGCTCAGCCATTTGCTCGGCCGACAGCATGGACCGTGTGTCTACCTTACCCGAAACCGGGTCAGAATCTTGCGGCCGTGGAGCAGATGCGCCAACATAAGGGGGCGGAGAGCGATCTAGTAAATAAAAATCATCATCAGGATTATTAAGGACAGGATAAAGTGGCTGGCGAACAACATATTGACCCGAAACCTGTAGCCTACGCTCTTTCTCTTGTCTGTCCGTTTGCTCTTTGTCCTCCCGACGCTTCGCTTCCTGCGCTCGCACATGGTCATTCTTCCGTTGCTCTTTATCAAACAGCGCTTTCTCACGTTTCTCTCGCTCACGCACTTCCTTCACCCATAATCGCACACACTCAAACATATCCTGACGAGCACGTCGCTTACACATACACTGTTCCACATACTCAATCTTACGTATATCAAACGATCCATACAAAGGCCATCGCAACTCAGGATCCTTCCTCGTGTATTTCCTCCATAGCGTGCTGTACATTATGGAAGAAAGACCATGCTTCACGTACATATCCCTATTAGGAGTCCCCTCTGGGGGAGCTGGAGCAGATTCCTCGAGGTTCAACCGGTTTCCAAAACAGCAGCACCACTTACGGAGTGCGCTAAAAGCAGGCATGCTAGGAATAATGCAAAATATGCAATATTATAAAGAAAATGGCACTTAATCGTTGCGCCGTTCAGAGTTTACACAGCTCCTGGAGAAATTTCTCCACATTACCTGCCTAT
The DNA here is from genome assembly GCF_964204655.1 of Triturus cristatus. Classification (NCBI taxonomy): domain Eukaryota; kingdom Metazoa; phylum Chordata; class Amphibia; order Caudata; family Salamandridae; genus Triturus; species Triturus cristatus. The sequence continues at coordinate 456,968,237 of NC_140590.1, read as the reverse complement.
ATGTGTTGCAACGCATATATTTTCACAAAGGCAAATTCAAAATATGACTAGTCATCATCAATCAAAACTCAAATAGCCAACCCAGGCTTCAAAACTCGGAGCAAGTACCGTACAACGGTTCTTACCAATCAAGAGTCCAGGTTCCAACTGCCAAGCTCCACAATCGCCCAAACGGCTCTCACGGCAGGACCGACAGAAGAGGTCTCAGTCGATGACCGGCGCCACCCAGACGGTCAGCTCGGAAGGGAAGGAAGAAAAACCCCGGGATGCCAGGGCTAAGACGCCGCTGGCAGTGATCACGTCCCCGGCCAAACTCCTCACCTTCGTCGCGACCAGTCCTTCGAGCATCCGAGTCGCCGATGAGCCCCACGTGACGGGCGCCAATTGATGAATACAAGCCCCAGCTAGGCCCGCAAGAACAAGGGTTCGCTCTCCTGTAACGGAATCTATAAGGAAGTTGGCACGGAAACTGCAAAGTACAAAGACAACGTTTATTAACCCTTAAGGGTGGTCCTACAATCCACACAACACTCTTCAGTATTGCATGGAGTAGCACACAGAACATTCGTACACAGTCCCCTTTTATACACAACAGAGGGGCTCATAAGTGGGTGGATACAACATGAGGCCGAAGAACATTACCATTTATTGTCATTCTCGATACTGAATCAATACATGGGCGGAGCCAACACACTCCTTGAGCCCGCGAAAGGACATGGTCAAGCAAAGCTAATTATAACAGATGTGGTCAAGTCTGGGCATGCGCCAGACGGACAAAAGAGAGCTATTTATAAACTGTTGCTAGGCAGATTACAAGAGCAACTAACACAGAGGTCGGACTCTCCTCGTGGTGAACACATGGCAGCATGCCAATACAAAATGGAGTCCGGACTTCGGTCAACATAACGAAGAAAACATGATCAAAAGGGGAAGCATTAATGTTTTCAGTAAATGCTTAATCACATTCTGCCTTAATTTACAACACCCCGGGCTACATCAAGGAGCGTCTGATGAACTATGTTCTGGAACGCACATTGCGATCATCCACAGCAGGTTTTTTGGCCCTTCCAAGAGTCAAACTGGCATCAAAAGGTGGCCGAGCGTTCTCTGTCCTAATTCCCCAGAATTCTGGAATGAATTACCGGAGAACCTTTGGAGGGACTCTGACCTCCTTTCCTTTAGGAAAGGTCTTAAGACCTATTTGTTTAGGGAAGCCTTGGCTACAGTACAATTCTGCATGTTCCTGGGACTCTTGTGACTACCTGAGTTTTCTCTACAAGCGCTAAGAGACCTGCAGGTGATTACATGCTATATAAGCTACAATTAACATAACATAACATATGACTGGTGGCCATTTTGTGTAGGCAGCCAGTGTTCTCTTACCATAGGCCTGCATGTGTTATTTGTTTTCCATGCCTCCCGCTTGCTGTTTGACTATGTGGCGTCAGCTATTTTGTATAGCAAGCTAGTGTGCTTTTGCCATAGGCCTGCATGTGCTCTTTGTTGTGGTCATGCCCATTGTGCGTAGACAGCCAGTGTGCTTTTCCCAGAGACCTGCATGTGTTCTTTATTGTGGCCTTGCCTCCTGCTTGTTGTTTGACCATGTGGCTGGCGGCCATTTTGTTAATCCAGTCAGTGTGCTTTTGCCCTAGGCTTGCATGTGTTCTCTTTGTTGTGGCCTTGCCTCCTTGCTGGTTGTTGTAGTTGTGTGTAGCCAGCCAGTGTGCCTTTGCCATAGGCTTGCAAGAATGAATGACACATCAGTTTAATAATATGCTTGAGAATCATTGTTGTATGTCTATAAGAATATGATTTTGATGAACAGTGCTTACGTATATTACATGCATTTTTTGCATTTTTCTATTTTGCACCTCTAATAGGTTTTCTTCTCATCCTTCCATTTAAAGATCAACAATTATTGTTTTTTAAATGTTAATTTTTTCATGTAATCTTAATTTTTTTTAATTTAATTTTTTTGTTAAGTAATTTGTTTACATTTGTGTTTAATTGTATTTTGTTCCAATTTTTTATAAATATTTGTTTGCCGTTTGCCTTGGTCAATCCAACATCCATCCATCCATCATCCATAGGCGCAAAGCCACGCAATAGCAATACAATATATTTTAGGTATATAATTCCATTTCCTCCTGGACATCCTGGCTGCAGTGCACTGCGTTACAAGTGCGGATAGATGGGTATATAGAAAACATATATAGTGTGCAGATCATATAGTTTTTAACATAAGACAAACATAGGCTCAAATAAATTCAAGTCACATCAATCAAGACAGTAATATAATGTGAAGCCATGCTTAAAGGTATCCCAGTACAGATTTGCTGTGGATTAAGCTGGCATTTGAATCACTACACCGTCCATACTCTGGCACCCCTTCTTCCCCTTTCTCCCTTTGGGGCACAGATTTTTGACAATGTTTGTATTTTGGCATTCATATTGAGAGTGTTCAACGTGATTAAATAACATTGAACCTTGAATAATTGAATGTGATTTGTACTATACGTTTTTCGTTTCTTTATGTTATGTTCATGGTGAATAATGCTGTACTGGGACCAATCCCACAATGCAGTGCACTGCAGCATACATCTGTGTAATGATGATGATTCCTCCATACCCCCCCATGACCACACTTCCTGCCATAGGTGCACACTAACCTTCAGTGTCTCCTTTAGAATATATGGACATAAAGGAAAGAGCTCTAGCATTCAGTATATCATGTGTTATTCTTTTGTGGCATGGTGGTGTGGTTTGACTTTGAAGTGGTTATTATTACCTAAGTAAACAAAACAACCACCTTAATAGTGCCTTTGTCTGTACTTATTCAAACTGCAAACAATGCCACATTTCACACAAAATGTTTTTCTTGCTTGTTTGCTTTTAGGTTCACAAGAGAAGAGATATCACCTGTATTACTGCCAAACAAAAGGGCTGTACAGTCATACATCAGTCCTCCAGCCTCTTTCACTTGTGCAGCTTATTGCAACTGCCAACTGAGAGCTTTAAGGCGGCCAGAAAGAAAGATGTTTACAAGAAAGTCATCAGTGAAAAAAAGCAGCATCCCAAAAGTGGCATGTTGGCCCAAACCTTTTTGGACCACCAAGTTGTGTGCATGCTGCACCGACCTCCGGGAAGCAAGCTGAGTATAGCACTCCCACATCAACAGTAGCATCTCAATCTAAGCCCAAGACCATGTCTATCAGTGAGGCAGCCACTGCAATCCTGGCGAAGACGATGAGCAGTGACATTGACTTTGATTAATCCCTTTTTTAAAGTAGTATCCAATCATTTCAAGAAAGAGAGCAAAGTGGACAGCAGCCGCAGCAACCGATAGTACATTTTTCTGATGTTGGAGTAGAACAGGAGGTTGAGCTTCCTTCCAAGCAAGAACTCCCTCTTTTAGAATAATTGGTTCCCAGATTACCAGCAAGGAAAAGAAGGGTACTACTCCACCATCTTCTCCAAGCGCCACTTCTGATGATGATGATGATAGGGACATAAAGTGGACGCCGGCAGAGTCCAGGAGACAACAGGAGAGGCAAGGAAAAAGAAAAGTTCCTGAAAGACTAAGGGCCAAACTACAAATGTGGCAGTGTGGGAGTAGGCCGCCATGCCAGGGCCCCACACCCACAACACCAAAGCAGTACTGACACCGCCCTCCATATTACGAATTTCCTCATGTCTGGCAGGCAGTGCCCATTAAAAAAAGGCATTCTAATGGAAGCGACTGAGGCTGTTCCTGCACAGCATAAACTGTGCAGTCCCTGCCATGCAACATGTGCCCCCCTGTAGACACCCCATGACCCTGAGGAAACAAGGGGCCATGTAGTGCTCTGTTTGTTGCCTCCCCGCCACAGTTTTCATTGCGGCCACACTGTCATGAAAAATGTGGCAGTGAGGAAATCCTAATATGCTCGGGGGTGCTGCAGCAGGACCACCAGCATGTTAGTCCCTCTCACCGCCATGCCACGGACGCAGGATCCATGATCCCCAGTGGTCCCACTGCCATAATCGTAATATGTGATCGGACCGCTACCACAAACTCGCAATCAGCCTCTTAGACTTATGGAAGGGGATGATGATGATGAGGAAAATGATGACGACAAGGCAGTCATCGGGGAAGGTGTCACAGAGGAGTCCGACATTGCTATTTAACCCACTCTCAGATAAGTGGCACAGGTAGTACCACCAGCTCTCTTATTTGAAAAGCCCCAGCTGAGACCTGCACCAACCCCTATCTCAGGAGAAGCAGAGAGGCAATCAACAACACGCCCAACTACTCCAAGTTCTTCTTCAGTCATTAAAAGTTGCACAGTAAAAATGTACTTTTCCCTTGTTTGGGACTATTTTGTGGTTAGCAAAGAGGGAGAGAACATTGTGGCATGCCACATTTTCCACAAGAATGTTTGTTGAGGTAAGCCTGGTACAAATTATGGTACTGGAGGCCAAATGACCCATATGAAAAAACACCACACAATCAAGTGGGAGAAGCACTTTAAAAATTGCTGAACCTCGTGGTGGTGGTGAGGAGAGACGTTGAACACCAGTCCAATCATAGTGGGATGTGATGATGAGGAATATGAGGGTGACATCCTCAGGCAAAGCAGCCCGGTCTCCAGTTCGGGCGGACTGTTCCCATTGGGCGCAGGGTCAAGTCTGATTTGCATATGGCTGGGTTCAAACTGGAATGGCATGGTGAGCAAAAAAACAATAGATTTAGGCCCAGATCTCTGTACTGGGGTGAATGTATGGCATTGTTCTGTATTTTGTCCATCAATTGTTCTTTTTGAATTTGTCACCCCGAGTGGGACGGGTATGCCCAGACGTGGATCCCGTGCTCTCCATGCCACTGGAGTCTAGCTATCCTGGCTAATAAGGGGTGAAACCCTGACACCGGTCCTAGGATGCTTGTTTCCAATCCAGGGAGGACCTGGCCTGGGAGTTCGAGCTGGACTGTTCCCATTGGGCACAGGGTCAAGTCTGATTTGCATATGGCTGGGTTCAAAGTGGAATGGCGAGCAAAAAAATGATGTATTCAGGCCCAGATCTCTGTAGTGGGGGGAATCTATGACATTGTTCTGAATAGTGGGGTGAATATATGACATTGTTCTGCATTCTGTCCATCAAGTACTGTGCCAGCAGAATCACCCATCTCATTGACTTCAGAGTGGCACAAAACTTGGAGAGAGATGGAGACACCATGGCATACAGTGACTGCCCCACCATGATGCACATTGAGCCTACCAACAGCTACTTCTCCAAAGTCGCCTCCATCAGTGGCGCCAGCAAAGAAGATATCCCGGCTACTATTACGGGCATGTTTAGGCAGGATGGACCCTGTGAGCGCAACCACCCAACTGCATGTTTGTACAATGGGAAGCTGGCAAAAATGTTTCCGCTGAACCCTCTCCTTTTTTCTTTTGTGGAAGGAGTAGGATTCTTAGAATTTGTGGCAGCCATCTGCCCGAAATGGTAGGTTCCAAGTTGGACCTATTTTGCCAGAGTTGCTGTTCCAGCACTGCATCGAGGAGTGCTGCAGTTGGTTGGACAAATTTGGCAACAAAGTGTTGCTCACACTATCCACCTTACAACACAGGACTTGTCAGGTGACTGATTACATGTGCATCACTGCACACCGGATCTCATTTTGTGGAAGTAAAGCAAAAGATATCTACAGGTCTTGGCCGAGAATAAGATTTTGAGAGCATTCGGCGGCATGCAACAGTCGCCATGTTTTACATGGAGAAAATACATACAGCTGTAAACATCTTAGACAAATTGAGCTGCAAAGTGTATGAATGGCTGCAACCCAGAGGTATCAGAATTGGATTTGTTACCACGGACAATAAGAGTAACATAGTCATGGCCATTTCAAAAGGTGGCAATTACAAGCTTCTGAATTTGGCCAATTGTATCAACCTGGTGGTGCAAGACTTTCACAACAAAGTGGACATAGTCAACAACATACTGGCCATCTGCAGAAGATTGTGCACTCATTTCAGCCATTTTTATAAAGCCTGGAAGCAGTTGTGGATTATTTTGCATGGTAATAGAGCACCAGTTAAAGCCCTGATAAAGGAGATGCCAACACACTGGAACTTGACCTATTACATGTTGCAACATTTGTTTGAGCCGTACAAACAGATCAATGACTATGTCATTCTAAGAGGAGAAACCTAAGACCATGGATGAGGACAAATGGGGCCTAGTAGAATGCCTGACACAGATACTACTACCTTTTAAAGTTTTCACGGGGAAAGTTAGCAAGGAGGACAGTACTATGAGCCAAGCTATCCTGTTGTTACATCTGCTACAGGACCAGGTAAAGAAGGTGTCTGAAAGATTCGCCCCGCAGGTGAGTTTGAAAACCCAGAAGCGCATGCCTTGGTGGAGAGCTTAATTCTTTGCTTGGTCTGTAGTGCAAGGCTGCAACAGGACATCATCTCATCCAAACAGTACATCTATGCCACACTACTTCATCCATGATACAAAAACATTCTGCCCACTTTCATTCCTTTTTCTGAAGGGGATGTTTCAAAACACAAGAGGTGGATTGTTGAGTGTGAGAAGCTGGCCAGGTATATGATGTCCACATATGTAAGTGGGAACCTTGCACCAGTCTAGACAACCTTAGAAATGTGTCTAAGTGGTAGCTGTGGAGAGCAGCCTCCAGGCTTAGTCCTGAAGGAGTGTAAAGCAGCTTGTTTAACCAGAATGCAATCTTATGTTATAGATTAAGTGAAAAGAAAAACACCAAGTATTTATAAAGATATGTATTTATTATATAACACTCTCTAGTATGTTTCAATATTACCTTTATGGACATAAATACAATGCACACAATACCTTAGCAAAGAAACACAGTAAATAGCACAAAATACACGATGGGCCCCATGGAGGGACCAAACCATATACTATGAAAGTGGTATAAGAACCACAACTCAGATCAAGATAGTGTTGAGAGGATGTAGAAGTGCTGGGGACCCAAGGAACCACCTAATGTTAGTAGATAGGGACCCCACGGAGAGCGTGTGCAGTGTGGGAACACAACTACATGCTCCAAACAACTCTAGGTGTTAGTCGCGGTTGGATTTTTAAAGATTAACGACCCTTCCCAGTGGACCCTGAAGAAACCCTGTGGAAGACAGAAGGTTGGAGAGCAACCCCACCCATGGATACTCTAGTACCCACATTGCCTACACCAGGGAAGTCAGGTGCATGCATGCCATGTGCTGTCAGAAACCGCAGTCGAACCAACAGAGGACTTCAGTAAAGTGCCACTGATGCAGAACGAGAAAGTGTCCAGTGGAATTCAAGGTGGATTCTAGATGAGAGGTACCTGCAAGCAGAGGGGCAGAGTCTATGTCACTCAAGAGTGACTAAGAGACTTGGAAGACGAATGCCCTCCGATGTTGAGTGTTGCAGGCTGGAGGACGACGACCTTGACTCTGCAGCTGTGAGGACAGGCAACACGGAGGAGGACCAGGAGACATGCACGAGCTGTCTCATGAAGGATGTCGAGTGCTGAGGGGTCGGTGTCCAGTGGAAGCACTAACAAGCCTTGGCAAATGCAACTAATGCAGGAATCAAAGAAGGATCAAAGTCGGGACTAGCAAGGTCCAGGGGACTCACCAAGAGCAGGGGAGTCAGCTCAGGCCCCAAGCAATCAGGGGAGCCCAAAAGAAACAACAATGACCCTCAACTGGACCCACAGGCTGGAGGAAATGGAGTCGCATGAGGCCCTCAAGCAGCTCAGCGAAAGATACAGGCCATGATGCATATGATGCGGTGTGGTTGAAGATTCTGGTCACTGGTGGTGCTCGAGGTTGAGACTACTTGGAGCCTGAAGATCTTCTTGGAAAGAAGTCACAAGCGTTTGCAACTGCATGTTGACGCGTTGCACAGGGGTTCAGTTATTGCAACCCCACGAGGGATACTGGCCTCAAACTTGGTGAGAGGGCAGGGCAGGCCTCAGGAGCTGTGGAAAACCCCTACCTGTGTTGCAGAGCCTTTGTAGTCTGGAGGAGCTCAGGATCAGCAAGCCGGTCAACTTAGTTGTGGTGCCTACAAATGCAGGGGAGGGCCTCCTTCACTCCAAGGGAAACTGCTTCAAGTGTCTTTGATGCTTCACAGACCTTGGAAGGTTCCTGTGTGACACACAGGCAAAGATGATGCAGCAGACTGGAAGGTAGACGAAGTCAGGCCCAAACGAAGTCCAGCAAAGTCTAAGGTGCCCAGACGGTAGAGGAGTAATGGTGTCTGATCTGAATCTTATCCCACGACGAATCTAGGGACCTACACCCAGGTAAGCCCTTAAGTACCCTAGGGAAAGGTTTGGGAGAACTCAGGGGACCCTCCCAGGGGTGGGTCTAGACAGGGAGGAGGTTACTCCCATGTCCTTTTTCCAGTTTCGCGCCAGAGCGACTGGTTTGAGATGGACAATAAAACACACAAGATGATGGACGGAATGTTGCACATTGGCAAAACATTCACCCCCAGTCACAGATCTGGGTTTAATCCATTGTTATTTTGCTCACCACGCCACCCCAGTTCAGACATAGCCATATGCAAATCAGTCTTGACCCTGTGCCTCATGGGAACAGTCCAGCCCGAACTGCCAAGCCATGTCTTCCCTGGACCGGAATCAAGCATCCTAGGACCAGTTTCGGGGTTTCACCCCTCTTCAGCCAGGATAGCTTGACTCCAGTGGCGTAGTGAGCACGGGACCCACGTCTGGGCATACCCTTCCCACATAGGGTGAACAGCAAAACACACAAGATGATGGATGGAATGTTGCACATTGGCAAAACATTCACCCCCAGTCACAGATCTGGGTTTAATCCATCGTTATTTTGCTCACCACGCCACCCCAGTTCAGACATGGCCATATGCAAATCAGTCTTGACCCTGTGCCTCATGGGAACAGTCCAGCCCGAACTGCCAAGCCATGTCTTCCCTGGACCGGAATCAAGCATCCTAGGACCAGTTCGGGATTTCACCCCTCTTCAGCCAGGATAGCTTGACTCCAGTGGCGTAGTGAGCACGGGACCCACGTCTTGGCATACCCTTCCCACATAGGGTGAACAGCAAAACACACAAGATGATGGACGGAATGTTGCACATTGGCAAAACATTCACCCCAGTCACAGATCTGGGTTTAATCCATCGTTATTTTGCTCACCACGCCACCCCAGGCCAGACATGGCCATATGCAAATCAGTCTTGACCCTGTGCCTCATGGGAACAGTCCAGCCCGAACTGCCAAGCCATGTCTTCCCTGGACCGGAATCAAGCATCCTAGGACCGGTTTTGGGGTTTCACCCCTCTTCAGCCAGGATAGCTTGACTCCAGTGGCGTAGTGTGGACAATACACAGAGACACCAAATGTGCCCCTAATGCAGACTGAGTGGCAATGGCAAAAACACCCACCCCATCCCAATACACTAAATCCTGTCTGGGAAGTGGTCACACCTCCCTGTGACAGGATGCCTATTGTTCCGGCTTCCCCTGCTCAAGCTTTGCTCAGCAGCAGGAGGGCAGAATCATGTCTCTGGTCAGTAGCAACCAGTTTGTACTGTCCAGGTCAAGAAGGCTGGTACCAGGAACACTGAGAGACTAACGAAGGGCTCTTCCAGTGCTTGGAATCATACCCCTCACAACAAACGTTATGGGGGTATGATTCCTACATGTTTGATACCAAACATGATAGGATTTGTTGCAGCCAGTTTCAAGATGGTCATCGTGTAATTACGTTGTGCCCCTCTACTGACTGACAACACGGGAATGGACTCCATAGGCTGCAGGGGTATGCTGCTCATGCAGGGGTATCCTCTCACCTTGAACCAAGCACCCTGCCTTCAGGATTGCAAAGGCCTGCAAGAGGGATGACTTATAGGTTTTAAGTGCAGTGACCCTAGATATAGGAAACCAATATCTTTAGTAAGTGGTGCAAGCACCATCTTACACAGGCTGCAATTGGCAGGCCTGTAGTTCCATTTTTAATGGTCTCTTATGAGTGGCATAATGCATGCTGCAGCTCATGGGAGACCTCTGGGGTACCTATGTCCTGGGTACATGGGTACCATATACTAGGGACTTATAAGGGTACCCCAGAATCCAATCTGGGATATACCCAAGTACTGAACAACACAATTTAGGGAGAAAGCAGATAGACTGGGGTTCCCAGTCAGACTAGCAGATCCTAATTTCCTATATTGAGCAAGCCAGAAACCTAGAAAAACATCTGGAGCTTAGAGACCCACCCCACAGTTCTGGGATGCACCTTTAACTTTCAGAGAGGGCATTCTTGTCTCACAGCAGCCAACAATACCATCAACCAGAACACTGGCAACAACAGCAACAGAAGGACCAGACCCAACCTCTGAATTGTATTGGTGTTGATTGGCAGGGCTTGAGTCCAGTTCGGAGGCGATGGAAAAAGAGGTTCAGCAAGGGACAGCACCAATGACCATCCACAAGATGTTCCAGGACTATCTGGATGATGCAAAAAAGATCTATGTGAATCAAAATCCATTCATATATTGGTATGGAAAGAAGTGGCAATGGCCAGAGCTCAGCAGTCTGGCAATAAAGTATCTGGCTTGTCCTGTAGCCAGTGTATCTGCTGTGAGTGTGTTCAGTTCAGCTGGTGCAGTTGTTACATTCAGAAGGACCAGTCTCTTGCTTCAAAACGTGGAGAGATTGACTATGACCAAAATGAAAAACATTTTATACCATACAATTACACCTTTCCTGAAACAGCACAGGAGGAGGACGATTGGTCATAATCAAGTGTGTTAGCTAACCAATTTCTGTGTGAACCACCTGAGTTTGAGGACGAATTCTAATTCCCGGACCGAGTATGCCAGTGCCCCCATGGAACGTTTTAATTATTCTCTTTGAACTTCTGCGTTTGCAAAACAAAAAAAGTAGATAGTGGAACATTATTATTTTTGTGTCAGATTTATACTGCCCCATCCTTTTTTAGTCAACTATATTGCCAGATTGCAGTTGGACCTGTGTGCAGTGACGAAGCCTCCACAATTCTTTGATGACATTGGAGACAGTGCCTGCCTCCCTCGCGTGCCAATACCAAATTCCAATATGTTGCCTGCATCAAAGATGGGTTGTCTACCTACGACCTAATTTACCTGTGCTTAGATTGGATTTTGGAAGAGGTAACTACAACTTTTGCAGTGGTGGCAAACAGTGAGGGAGGGTGTTGAACTGTGATTTGGGAACTTCCTTGAGATGATTTGCAATGCTTGGGGCCTGCAGTCATGGTTTCCCTGGAGGTGATTGGCCTTTACGAGCTTACTTAATGAAAATTGATTAACCTGCACGGTCCTCTCCTATCATCCTTCTGTTTTTTCATCACCTAGGAGGGCTGCCCCTTGAGATCATTCTAATCTGTTTCTTGCATCAAGGAAGGGAAAGTGTACCTATCACAGTGCTTGGATTGAAACAGGTAGCCATTGCACTAACAAGTGATCTGATTATTAAGTGATTGGGAGTGGTGATTGATGATTCATGTGGTGGCAGACAGTGAGTGAGGGTGCTGATCTGTAATTTGGGAACTTGTTTGAGATGATTTGCAATGTTTGGGACCTGAATGATGAGCTACCATAGTTTCCCTGGAGGTGATTGGCCTTTTCACACTTAACCAGATTTACTTGAAGAGCCCTCTCCTTTTCTTTGGTTCATCAAAGACCAGAACAGTCAGTTTTATTTCACAAACAAAAACCTATGCGAAATACTGCAATTCTGTTTCTGTACTTGTTTTCCAACAGCAGTGCGCTACATGTCTATGTTTCTTGGTGATGAATGGTCTGGGACGGAGTTACTCGGAGTCAGGAGGAGAATGGAAGAATTCAGGTTGGGAGCATTGGGACTACCACATCAAAAGCTAGAAGCAAGACGTTATTGACTTCAAAGGAGAGTCTGAGGCCTAGTACTCAACTATGTGGAATGAAGAGAGGTGCATTGATTTTTTAAATGAAATGCTTCCATGTGTTTGTGTCGCTCTGGTGGCAAAGGTGAAACTCTAAGTCCCCCTCTTGTTTTTTTTGCTCTGCCTCTGTGTCTTCTTGTTACACTTCTCATGAAGCTTACCTTCTTTCTGTCCTTCTCCTTGACTCTAAATTACAGTTTCTGTTTTACAATCTGCAAGCCTTTTAGTCTCCTGCATGAACGAAAGGTGAAAACTGAGCTCAACACTCCTGCTGACCTATCGAACCTGTTTAGCCAGGCACCCAAGAGTGATGGACATTCCTGAGGAGAATGCAGACACACCACCTATTTTTTAATACAGTATCATATTTCTTTTAACAATCATATTTGTACAACTGGGTGGGTGAGTTCACGCCCAACCTAGAAGGCAGAAAATTTAAACATCCGATAACTTGGGTTTTGGGGACAAAAGGACTGTTTGCAATGAATTTAACTGTACTGTGTCATACTCATTCCTTCATTTTCTTCCACAACAGATTGATGACCAATGATGTGCTGCTCATTGCCCAGATGAATGTTGTCCTTGTGTATTGTTTGTCTTTGTCAAACATTTCCTATACCTCTTACCCCGGCCTGTGTGATTTATTGAGGTATGGCTTAATTTACACCATCAATGGATCACACACTTGTTGCGGTAGATGTGGTGAAAAAAAACACCAACTCACTGCAGGATCTTCTAAGCAATAGCCCACACTGGCCTCATTTACCCACCGGTGCATAAAAGTGATCCATATTTTAGATATAGAACGAAGACCCTCAGTTGTCAGCATCATCATTCAGGCCTTGTGTGGTTTCACTGTAAACGCCTAACCTAACCTTGTCCACTCCAGACTTTGAGTCCATTTTTTATGACTCGAGGATTTCGTTAGTTATTAGTAGCTCCCCATTGCTGAAGTTACTACTATTGCTATTTTTTGTTACTTTATCACTATCAGGAATTCTTGCTGTGTCGTCATCATGTAGAAGTCTGGCCTCTCTTTAAAGCTTTGATATCATATAACCCACTAAGTCAGTTTTTATTTCCATTTAGTTGCCTGTGATGGATAATCCTTCTGATTAATCCTACAGTTGGAGCTTACTTGGGTAGAAGTGCGACCTCGCTTGTGAAGAGTGATCCCTTCCCTGTTATTGCTCTATCTATATTCAGGTAAGACAACTATGGAGTGAAGTGACCTAGTTAAGTTAGTAAGTAACTAATTGATACTGCAAGTAATCATCTATCTAGGTTTTTGTAGACAATATAGGTCATGGCAGCATCCCCCTAATGGTCAAGATAGTTAGAGTGGTATAACTCTATATCTAAGCGGTACACTCTTAGAAGTACATAAACAAGCTGCGTAAAAACGAAACGCAGCAGTGCAAAGTAAAAGTAAAATTTATAAAATATAATAAGTTTACCCTTTACATTTTTTCAAACAAACCCAACCTTCTCACCCACAACAGGCACACCCTTCTCCCCAAACAAATCACCTGGCCCCCAACCAATGTCACAAAAAATGTCCAAAGAAATCTAGTGCAATTCTTGGTCCATTCTCAAATACCACCCTCTCCACCCATAACAAGTCATTCCTGCCAAAAAATAAATTAAAAAAAAGGACTGGAAAGGGGCATTCTGCATTTGGATCTGGAGCTGGTCCAGGCTCTGCTCCATCATTGCGATCCTGCTCTCTATGGAATCCAGCTGCTGCAGGATGTGCTGCAGAAATAGCCTGCTTTTGTCACTGGCTATGGGATAGCCGGGAGGCTGGAGTTTGAGGGGGAACGGCTGCACTGGGGCCCGAAAGAGACTGAGAGGCAGCTATTTCTCCCTCTTCTTCATCCAGGACCACCAGCCATTGATATTCATGCTGTATTCTCTCCTGCCTCTACCGCCACAGACGAGCTGCTAAATACTGCCTGTTGGGTGCTATGGGTAGACCAGCAGCAGTAGTTATATTGAGAAAAACAAAAAGACAAATTGTATTTAATGTTCTGTGCAAACAATTGTTTGAAATTAGTGGATGGCACAGAAGCAATACATTGCTGGTCCCCTAGGGCCATTGGAATTTGATTTGATTATGATTAGGAGAGTCACAAGGCCAATTTTATGTTTTACCCACACATGCCTCGCAAAAAAGCACTGACTGTGTGGCAGAAAATTATTAGGCAGAATACCACCGGATTAAAAAAACAGTGATTTGATTTATTTTTTCTTCTAAAAGCTGTTTTAAGTAACTAAACAGACTCTTTGAGTGGAAACATAAATTAGCTCTTATTAATGAGCTAGGCATTATCACTTTGGAGTGCAAGTTATGTGCTGTGCTAAATTAACAGAGCAATGCTCATTGCTAGTCAGCATGTTGGGTATTTTGCTACTGTCTGCAGTTGGCGCAACTGTAGTTGACAATTTCCAATTTCCAAGTTTTTATATCAATGGCCCTGCTCTTCATCAAATGCCTTTCTCTTTCTCCCCCAACTCCAAAGAGACAGATGAATAATAAATAAGATTCTAGTCACACACATCATGTGTGAAATGGGGGTATTATCCTGTCTGCTGTAGATGTAGATGTAGAAGTAGATGTTGGGGAAAATGATGCACTGCATTACAGGAAAAGGAGCGGGCTATATAGATTGTATTTGGCACGTTCGTCACAGCGTATCCCATATGCCAAACTTGACATCAAATCATGCACTTACTTCCACTTTACTCACTGGTATTATCCACCACCATATATTATTTCCCAAACATTATTTCGCTGGGCAGTAAGGAAAGGAAACTCTACTGTGGGGTAGGGTAGAGGGATTAGGCAAGTAGGGTAGAGCTTTTGATATAGAATAGAGGGGCCACTACACTAATCGTCAATTCGTCACCTTTGGCTTATTCAGTCACTGTACTAATCGATGGAAGTCGAAAGGGAAATATCCGAACAGGCGTAAAATATATCAGGTATTGAAAACCGTTGAATATATTTTGTAATCACTTCACATGGCTAAAAAAACCAAATGTGGCCCATGTGAAGAACGGATTTTTCAAATGTTTGGGTAGGCTGGGGTAGAATAACTTAGGAAAAACTAAAGGAGTGAAGTACTAAGAGGTGACTGAATCGCGAAGGTAAACACACCTTGTGTGTTTGGTTTGCAATAGATTGAAAACTTTGTAAATGGAGCATTAACTGAAGCTGACTCACATTGCACAGTTAACACTGCAGGTCCAAATTGAACCATAGTGCACTTCGGTCATAGGTGGCAAAATGCTATGGGCTGGGAGAGGGGATGATGAATGATGGGTGAAATAGTTCTGCCTCGCTTAACAAAAAATACAGTCAAGGAAGTAGAACGAAAAAAATGCCTGGCACTTTGAACCATGCCTTTGATAACCCTACATAAACAAAGCAAGCGAAGTAGGTGAGCAGCATGCCCATCTCCGTGAAAAGAGCTGCCTAGCTTAGTCATCAAAGCTATCCAAATATTCAATCATCATTTCATTCTCATTCACCCATTGCCACCATGATTTAGCTTTACTTTCTTTCATCGTCTTTCACTAAAATTTCCAATTCATTATCCATCCTTACAATATCCATCCTTTCTTCCAACAATCCTTTCGCTCATGCATCTCTTTACCCACTTACGCACACTTGCACCCATCCACCCTTTGACTCATGCACCATTTTTCTTTCTTTTAACCTTCCTTTCTTTCACTTTTCCTTCAAGCCATCAATGCTCATTATGGGATGAGTTGCAGAAAGAAGAACCCATTCATAACTCAACCACCGTTCCAGCTGGTAAAGCTAGGGGGTTCACGGTCATGAGTTGACAGTGCCCTGGTTCTAGATAGTGAGTATAATATAATACTAATAGTCAATCACCAAGCAATTATGTGACTCACCTGTGCCCGTCCCTGCCTCATCATCTCCCCCTCCAACTGAGTCTCCTACTGCAGCTGCACTACTTACATCACTGGTGGTCTGTGTGGCTAGAATAAAATGTTATACATAATATTTTAGATGCCAGATACGCCTCCCCTTAATTTCTTTCACTCAAAAAAATAGAACCGCAATACATCATCACTACAATTCGGTTAGCACTGCAGTATCTTCTATCAAAAATATTACTCTGAGAATTTGGTTGGTTGACAATGTTAGACAAGTCAAGTAGTGAAGCCAACCCAAAAAAACTTTTTGTAATAGAGAGGCAGAGCTATAACCTATGATGATCATGAATCATAATGACTCAGTAATTGAAGCACAATGAAGTGGTAGGATAATGGTCAATGAAAGACATATAGTGGTTGATTGGCAATGCAATGGGACCTCATACCTTTTCCACCTGTGCTGCACTGTCATGCAAACTACTTGTATACTGTAAAATTGGAATACACAGCACACAACATCGGTGGGGGGTTCATGACCACTTGCTCGTAAACTCAAATGTTAGAGCACAAGTAGGAAATAGAACGCCTTCTCAACAAACATACACGGTGAATGTTTTAATACTAGCTTACTTGGAACTGCAATCTTTACAGTAGACAGTAGAGTACCAAAATAGTGTTCTTCTAAGTCTTACTCTAATTGTACCACAAAATATATAGGAGAGAGGGAACGATTACCAACAAAGTAGAAGATAAGTGAACTAGAGACTAGAGACTGGAAAAAGTCAATTACCAAAAGAGAAAAACATGTAATATAAGGAAAGGAAGGGGTCTGGCAGAAAGAGTGCCCAGTGTGGCCAGTGTGGCAGCTGGCTTGAGAGAGGTGGAATTCTGGCTCATATTGTTCAAAGGATTGTATTGTATGTGCCTTGAATAAGTGGCTCAGGACATTACATTCGCCCAGTGCACATCTGAGGAAGTGAAGGAGGACCATTGACAGATAGAAGTCTGGGTAGAAGAGGGTAGGGGTGTTCAGGTAAGGGAAGGTTGTGAGTTCCTGCTTGATGGATATTTGGTCCAAGAACTCAAGGAGAGTTTTCTTTGGTGTAGCAAGGTGAGCACTTCGATGGAAATGGCATGCCATCCAGTAGACGTCCCACAACGGCTGGCGTGCAATAGCCAATACCTGTGTGTCTACTTATTGTTTGCTTTCCCTTAATACTCATTGAGCGATGTATCACAGGCGGGCTGCCCAGAAGTACTCCACTAGGATGGGCCACAATATTCATGCTGTGGATGCATGTGCTATCAAAAGAGAGGCTGGGATATGAGGTCCCTCCTGCTAAGGTGATAATACTATTTTGGAGAGAACAAAAGTCACGTGTGGGGGTGAGCATGGGGAGCGATTGAAAAAAGGCATCGAAACATAATTTTAACGTGGTGCTTATTATTTTCTGAACATTAATAAATAAAATACATTTTTAACATTGATTCCTATCAGATACAAGACTTTTTATTTTCATGTTTCTGCATTTATTTCAAGTTTCTTTTTTAATCATTTTAGGCTGTTCATAGAGACTCTGGTCACGCTTCCCTGTTGCTCTTTAAAATTATTTTCTTGGGGTGTAGTGGTGGGGTAGGCTTTAAAAATTACTAGGCAAGTCATACTTTCAAATTTTGTCAGTTCAAAGAACCATAAAAGTACATAATAGCAGCATCACAATAAAAACACAGTGCAACTCCGTAATAAGTTAATAACATTAGAAATAAAAACAAGATATATACAAATGTAAGGTGCAGAGTACCTTTCCTTTGTAAAATAGTTACATATTAACCAATAGTTAGCTCATCTCTGTGTACACCTTCCAACAAACTCTGAAAGGTCTGCCCGATCTGCTATTGTATCTAGTGATGTGTGTTTAGTCAGGGTTATTCAGGGGTTGTCTACGTAAAGTTCATAGTGCATGTTAGAGAGTTAATTAATATTGCTATCAGAATTTTGGGTTAGTTGGAATTATGCTAAAAACACAATATCATGTGACATAAGCGTAAAATTAATCGCAACCATTAGTAAATATCTAATTTCAGCATTATACAATATAATATCAATGTAACTGTCAATCAATAGGACATAGTATGGTCTACAGAACCCAATTTCAGCACTATACAATGTAATATTATTAGTATAACTGTCAATCAATAGGACACAGTTTAAACTACAAACATTACAATTTGAATCCTCTCTTTTTTAGTAAATAGCTCACGGCAAGTAAAAATCTACTAACGCCAAATACAATTAATTGTGAGCTGTCTTTTTGCAGTATTCTTAGGGCCGCTGAAAATGTCCTAGTCATCAACCTCAAGCACAGCAGCTTTATCCATTTCCTTCTGAAGCTAGCATATTTTGGGCAGAAATATTAAATATGTGCAATATCTTCTTCAGCATCTAACAAGCAAAAAGTGCATTTAGATTCCTTCCCTGCTGCTTGGTCAGATGACTACTTGACTATAAATTGATTAATCAGGAGGGTTTCATAAAGAAATTTCAAAAAGAGGGTTTTAGCTAATTGAGGTTGAATTTAATCCAAAAGAGGTGTCAATTTAAAATATAGGAATTGTGTGGTCTGTCTTCCCATTGTACAATATAATGTGGCCTTGTTCAAGATAAAATTCCAATACATGTACTTTAGATCATTTTTCGAATCTGTGGTCAGCGAGCTAGGATCTGTTCAGAACCTATTCAAACCCAACTTGAGAAACGAGGTTCATAGGTGGCTAAGCTAAGGATAATTAAGTTGGCCATCAAGTTCCAATAACTCTCTCACACCTTGTTTGTATGATTTAAATTCTTCCGTAACCCAAATTCTTTTAGAGGTCTCAGTGTGGCTAAATGCTCCAATCTCTTGATGCCAATGTCATAAAACAAGGGGATAAAAGGAGTATTTTAGGGAAGAAATGGTTTCATCTGCATCACTTTATTTTCCACTAAAATTAATGGATTCAAGTTTTCCCTACCCATAGTTCAGACCCATATATTGCCCTGGTCTCAGTGGCTTGTTGTTTTTTGACAATTGGTATGGTGTTTTGGAGTAGGACTGTCTTAGCCTTACTTATATGTGGTTTCCTTGACAATTGTGAGTCAATTATCATGCCAAGTTAAGTAAAGTTAGTTACAGCCTCTAAAGATGTGCAATCTATCACTATTTCATTTTTGTGGTCTGATAGCCATATATTTAGTCTTGCTGGGGTTTATTTCCGGTCCTTTTGATCTGAAATAATGGCTAGAACTATCTAATAATCTTTGTAGTCCCCACTGGGATCTGAGATAGCAAGATCGTATCATCTACTTACTTTAATCCACACATGTGGGTCCCTCCTAACTTCGGCGAGTCTTGAGTGCAATTTTGTAAGTACTGGACTAAGTCATTCACACATAATGGAAACAGAGTGGTGGCCAGAACACCGCCCTGTCTCACTCCCCTCCTAACAGGAATGGCGTCTGTGAGGTTCCCCCCTGGTCCCCAATGCACTTTGGCCAAGCTATCTTGGTGGAGCCTGACTATCTGTATTAGGATCTCCTGCGGTACTCCCTGTCGTTGTAAAGATTCCCACCGGAGATCCCTTGGAATCAAATCGAGCGCAGCCTTCAAGTCTATAAATGCAACATACAAGTGCCCAGCCTTTAGTATGATGTACTCTTAAGCTGTGCATGATAGTCTAAAGACCTGATCTATCGTACTTGTCTTAGTCCTGAAGCCCGCCTGACACGGTGAGAGGCTGTCTTTCTCTTCTATCCACTCGGTCAATTTGTTCAGTACCTGTTTCACATAACATTTTTAGAGGGTGTCTAGGCTTATGGACCTATAATTATCCAGATGGTCTTTACTGCCTTTCTTGTGGATGGGGACAATTTCTGC
The DNA here is from genome assembly GCF_964204655.1 of Triturus cristatus. Lineage (NCBI taxonomy): Eukaryota > Metazoa > Chordata > Amphibia > Caudata > Salamandridae > Triturus > Triturus cristatus. The sequence continues at coordinate 456,948,452 of NC_140590.1, read as the reverse complement.
CCCCTTCCATGATTCTGGAAAGGGCGCCCCTGATGCCACTGCATTACTTAAAAGATTAACACATGGTACCCATATTTCTGGGTTATGCTTTAAGAGATCCCCTAGGCAGGTCTTTATAATTGGTTGCTGTTTTGGTGTATGTTTTTTTAAGTGGTGTATGCTAATTTACAATATTGTGGTAAGCCTTACTTTGAAATGTAATGTTTATTTATTTTCTATGTGTGCTCTATGTGTTTAACAATGATTTTAGTGCTTGTTTACTGTGCTTTGTTTTATGCTAGGGTTGGATAAGTGTTTTGGGTGAGTTTATATGGTTTTACACTTACTGGATTTTATTTTCAGACATCAGAATTAATTTTTCACCCTGATGCTTTTTTTCAATCAAAAGGATCTAGTTATTTCTTAACCAAAATTGTTTTTTACTTTGTTCTTTATTTTTCAGATGTATGCATGTGTTTATATATTTTTGTTTCACAATTTCTGGCTTTCCGAATAATTCCTCATCTAATTGGACTGGTATTTAGTATTCTTTTTTCCTCTGGTTTATTTTTGCCAATTTTATGGCTTTTTTATCGATATTAATTGGGATTACATTTTGTCAGAGTCATTTTACTGACCAGGATTTCCGCTATATAATCATAAGAATGATCTTATTTAGTTTATGTATTTATTATTTATTGACTTTGTTGGTTGGGCAATATTATGGTGCTTGTAGTGCTGCAAAATAAAATAAAATCCCAGTGGTTCTCGATGTTGCTCCCAGTCTCGTGCACAAATTATTACCACAGTGGGTTGGCATTTATGTCACCAATCTGCTCCCTGCCAATACCTGTAGCCTTAATCTGGAAAACCACCAGTTCCAGGTACCCCGCACTCGTGGTCCACAGATTCTCACTTCCACGGCAGGCAGTTCCACGACATGAGACTGTGAGCAACATCGAGACCCACTGGGGTTTTAATTTATTTTGCAGCACTACAAACACCATCACCAACCAACAGGTCCATTGGGGCGGGGCATCTTTGAAATGTAAAGATGTGACTGCAGTCCTCGCTGTTGACTCTGTGCCTAGTCTGTGAACAAGGGCGTGGAAGCCCAAATATTGTCTGGCTGTCATTCATAAGGAATCCTGTCGCTGCTGTGCTCGCTGCACCTTCATTAAAGGAATTTGAATTCACCCGAGAGGCTTTTCTGTATGGCGCACCCCTTTGTGTTTTTGGATATAATACGGCCGGCCCGGTCATGGCACTGCCCGCCGCGGAAGTGCGGATCTGTAGACCAGGAGTGCATGGTACCTGGAACTTGTGGTTTTCCTGATGAAGGCTGCAGTATTGGCAGGGAGCAGGTTGGAGACATGAATGCCAACCCACTGGGGTAATATTTTCTGCATGAGACTGTGAGCAACATCGAGACACACTGGGATTTTATTTCATTTTGCAGCACTACAAACACCATGATGCTTGGAGGCCCGTTGGTGCAGGGCATCTTTGAAATATAAACATGTGACTGCAGTCCTCGCGGTTGACTCTGTGCCTAGACTGTGAACAAGGGCGCGGAATCCCGAAACGCGTCTGGCTGTCATTCATAAGATATCCTGTCGCTGCTATCCCTGCTGCACCGCCATTAAAGGAATTTGAATCCACCTGAGAGGGCTTTTCTGTGTGGGCACCCCTTTGTGTTGTTGGAGATAATTTTTTTATAGTGCTAGAATTTTTACATGAGGTAGAAAAATGTTTGTTTATTTAAAATAATTTTGGTTATTTTGCTCTGTATACTTATATAATTTTAAATATTATAACTCATTTTAATTACTTAGATGAGTTTGTGTCTTTTGAGTATTTTAATTCAGGTTAGTATGTTAAATTGGTTTTAATAATATTTCAAAATTAATATTTATAAAGTATGCGTGTTCATGTTCTAGGAAGGTTAAACGGTGTTTAGTATTTTTATTTAATGTAGGGTTCTTGCTATTGAATCTAAATATGGTTGTCCAGGGTTGTTAGTAAAGAATTTTACTTTGACTGCAAGGAACTTGATGTACCTAAAATAAACTAATGGACTATACCTACCAATAGTCCCAATACCATTACCAAATAATCAGTCAGTTGGCAGTGAAGAAGATTCAACTGTTTATTAAACAAAATGCTCTATAGAGGAGCCTCTCTGACCCTCACCCTTTAGGTGCGCCGAGAAGACTGTTGGCTCGTATTCAAGCATGAGGTTACATACTTTTCGGCTCAACACATACAATCACTGTAAATGGAAAAACACCAGTTGGCACTGGAGCTCCAGGAAAGGACAATATATGGCACACATCAAATCAGTACAAAGGCTTGGCTATCAATTACTGATGAGGTCAGGAGGGGTGACTCCCTTTCATCTTGGTGCCTGGGAGTGTAGACACGGCGCCTCCAGGAATGCGCTTATCGTCCCCCAAAGCCAGATGCGACCTTGAGTCTTAGAACAGAGAAGTGAACGGCCTACCTTCAGGTGCTACCAGTAACTCAGATGAGCTGGGGCCTGACAACCGTACGTGATCAACACGTGATCATGGCCTTAGCTCGAGCAAATGAAAGGAAGATGGCGTCTGTATGATTCTCGGCCTACTCTTTTAACAATAGATATACATTGGGAAAATCAATGAGTTTCCTCCAAGCAGAAGTATACATATCAAGCAGAAAGTGTACGTATGGATGCATCATGCTAACATAAAGTAGGTCCGATACTCCTTATATACGGGAAATCTACCTTTTTATCCCTCAAGCTCATGCATTTGTTTAGTTTGGAGGAGTTTGGCTTGAATTTAGCTACGGATTTCACCATCCTTATCTCCTGGTACCTCTGTTATTAATGCATAAGAATTTCTAAGAATTGGTGGAGTCTAAGATGGCTTCTTCCACATTTTCCTTGTAATCTGTAACCAGTCAGCTGGGGCTCCTTCCTCCCCTCTTCTACATTCACTTTAATGGCTGCCAGATTGAAAAATAACTATCTATCTGCTAAACTAATTAATTATTGTCCAGTCATACCTTTATGATCTAGTGACAAGGCTTTACTTGCTATTCCCGGGTCAGAAAATCTCATACTAGAGGCAGGTCTTTTTCATACAGTGCCCCTTTCTACTAGAATGAGTTGCCATTGCATGTTCACCTCTGCTCTGATCATGCCAAACTTTGGAAATTATTAAAAACATGGCGGGCCATCCTGGGGATTCAACATTGTGGACGGTGCTGCGGGCTGCAGCACCGTTCGCAATGTCAATATGCCATGTAGTGCATTTCCCTGCACTATGTGGCAGGTACCACAAGGTGCCTCCTACTTAGGGCTGTGAAATGTTCGGGGGTACCATGGGTACCCCCCCAGTGCACCCCCCAACGGGCCCCTGAATCCAACCTCCACCAGCCTTTCCATGACATTGTAATCTGGCGGGCTGTGCCTGCTATGCCCCGCTACCATTATTCCGGTCCTATCTGCTCTGCCAGGCAATCATAACGATTCACAACAAAACCGATAAAGCACGGGGGTGAAAGGGATAGTTTTAAGACCAGCACGGAAAAAACTCCAAAAGTATCTATAACAGGAAACAACAAGAAATCCGTGGGTCTGCAAGCATCAAACTAATTGTCCCAAACCACAAAATCAGATGCTAACAGCAACTACAAAAGTCCTCATAAAGAGGACGGAGTCCCATCACCCACCGTGGTGGCATGCTTCATCATCTGGGGCCTCCTGTTAACCACAACCTGGTGTGGTTAACGAGCTACAACTCCTGAGAGAACTAAGGAAGGAGGAGCTCACAGATGTTTTAAGGGTCTGAATAACCTATTGAGGCTAAATATAACAGAGACTGAAGCTGCCCTAAGTGTGGTGAACTGACGTGAAGTGTGCAGAGTGAGTGCAAAAAATAGTTAAAATTGACTATCCAGCGAAAAATATGTTTATTCAGTATCGTTGGATGTTAAAAACTAAAACAAAAGTGGTCAACATGTTTCTGCCTTTATAAATCACAGAATTGTGATCAAGGCTTTCATCAGGACCATGTGCTACTCCTGCAACATAAAGCAATGCCAAATGAGTACAAAATGCAGCTACATCAAATCAAAACGATACCTCCGGCAGATGCAACCACTCAGTTAAAGGAAAGTGGGGCTGCAGGGGTTCTTAATGCAGTACCCGTCAAAGATCGGGACTGTGCATCAACGCTCCTGGTGACAACTCAGGGCGTGAAGCAGCGCTCTCTCCGTCGCTATCCCAGGTGGTATTCCTGGTTGTCCCTGGCGGTGTTGCAGGAGTAGCACATGGTCCTGATGAAAGCCTTGTAAGGCAGACAGCAGAGATAGGGTGGCACATGAATTTCTGTTTCTGCCTACACTGGAGAGTGGTATGGCGGTTCCTACTATAAAGATGTAGTAACTGACTTCTCAGCTGCAGCATGCTACCCATTGGGTGTCAGAGGGGGGGAACTGGGAGAAAGCACCTTTGGCCGATGAGACTAATCCGTGGTGCTAATCTCCACAGTTGTTATTTTCAGGGAGACAGGATGAGGGCTTGGGCTAGATGCAAGACACTCAGGGACTTGTATCCCAATGAGGAGTGTATCACCCTTAAAGTGGCTTAGGAGGCCTTTGGAATAGGGAAAGGACAATTTTAACCCATGCCAATATAGCTGCCATAAATTGGGTAATATGGCCCATGTTTCCAGGTGCACCGTCCACTTCACTCTTGTTCTGAGGCGGATTGGTATGAGGGGAGCCCGCCACTTAGCCTCTCACCTTTATAGGGCAATGATTGCTGGGAGTGTCCCTGGAAGATGCATAATTAATCAGGTCCTGTTCTATGGTCAGGAATGTATCCTGTAATGCACAATTTGAACTGGCAGAGTTTAATTTCTTGCACACCATGTATGTCACTCCAATACTGCTTCACAGGATAGACCCCAGCAGGCCTCATGGTTGCCACCAGTGTCACACTCAGTTGGTGTCTTTCTTGCACCTTGCCTGGTGCTATTCCTTGATCAGAACCTTTTGGGGATATATAGTGAGGTGGGTGGCCACAGTCTTTGGAGCTGCAATAGAGCTGGACATGGTTGTTTGCCTACTGGGAGATGTTAAAAAGCATAAAGGCAAAATGATGGAATTTAAATTCTTGCACTTGCTCTTGCTGCTGGTGAAGAACAGAGTCGCAATTACCTGGTTTGGCAGGTTGGGCTTAGTGTGGATGGTTGGGTGAGGGATGTGAGTGAGTGGCGATGGCTTAAAAAGTACATCTCCGGAAATGTTGACATGATGATAAAAGTCGAGGACAACCTGCAGGCTTGGGGGGCATTGCTGACTAAATTTGTGGGATGGGAGGGATGATCGCAGGACATGTCCTCTGAGGATGAGAGGCAGGATCCGTCTGCCACAGATGCAGTGGCACTTGTGGTACCATGTGTGGAGAGTGATGGGACATAATGATATGGTTTCTTCCTTCTGTGGGTTTTGATCTATTACTGCATGCCGAATGTTTGGGGATGGCTGTAGTTTCTTTGCCTCTTTTATTTTTGTTGCTGTTTTCAGCTGTAAACAATAAAACACGTTTTAAAAACAGTTAGTAAATTGTTACTGATATCAAACTATTATTCTTTTATTTTTAATGAGGTTTTCATATGGTAAAATTGTATTTTTTACTTGTGTGATTGGGAAGTGTCGGGTGTGTCGTATCTTCATTTTGTTTAGGTGCTACTGGTGTTTCTCTAGCTGTTTTGCATAGTTTGGCAATTAATCTTCTTACGGTTGGTATGCCAGGGAGTTGGCCTGTTGCTTGTTCAGGAACTTTTGGTATAATAGTATTAAGTACCATACCAGTTGGGTGTTGTGAGCTCCTACTGGCCTCTTTTAGATTGTGTAAAATATTTCTGACTTCTATTTCAGTAATGTTAGAGGGATGGTTATGTTCCCAGTACTTTCAGCTATTTCATTTTTACTCGTAACCCTGCCAAAGCATTCATTTGAATAAAAGTTGGTGCATTTCCAGTGTGTTTTTTCATTTGTCATGCTCTAATTACAATAAATATATACTATATCATTTAAAAACAGGTTTCTTTTTCTGGAATTTGAAGCATTTTGCAGTTTTTAAAATTTGATCTTTGAATTTTAGAGCATAGCAAACATTTTAGAAAATATATTAATTTAAAAAATCACTATCTGATATTAAATTTATTTAAAGGCTTTTACATTGCAAGTGCACATTTTTTGTTACATTTTGTATGTTTTCTATATTTCATTTTCTTTGCCGGTCTGTTTGATGTTGTATTTGGCAGTGTTTTCTTTTGTTGCACTGAAGTAAGGAATCCATTGCGTTGGATGATAACTTTTTATTAAAATTTAGTAAGGGGTGTGTTTATTTTGTTTTATTTTTTATATATTTTAAAGCATTTTTTTTTTATTCAAGTTTTGTGATTTAGTTACAGTACTTACTTTTGAGGTGGTCTTTTTTGTATTTTGAGTAAGTCGTTGTCTGTGTCTTTATTTTTGTCATTTATCCCTGTGTTGCTTTTTGTAGCGGATGCACCTATAAATTTGACTAATAAAAATGTAGCATAGTTTTAATTATTTGTTAATTTAATATACTTTTAGTTCTTTATTATTTTGTTACATTTGCTTGATTGTCAAACTTTGCTTGTATTCGTAGTGGCTCTTTGAAGTGTGGCAGTCTTCTTTTATAGGTTTGCAAAAGGAGTGAAGCTTCCTGCTGTAATTCTTTTTTAGGAAGAATTGTTTCTGTTTTTGTGGTCTTGTATACGGTTTTTCATTTCAAAAAGGTTAATTTATTGACTTCTTTTAAGCTTAATTTGATTGGTTGCTTGATTACACATTTGATCCTGTTTTTGCACCAATTATGGTAAACACTAATTCGTTTTTTCATTATTTATTTAATTTAGAGTATTTTATTTATATTTATGTGTATATGTTTATATATATTCAATGTAATATTGTGAGTTTTATTTATTTTCGGTATTTTTAGTTTTTCATGATTGTCATTATATTTCCTAAGTTTTAATGTGCTCAATATATGTTATTTCTATATTTTTGTTTGCGATATTGTCTTTTGTATTTAAGATATTTTTTTCAACAATAGTTTTTTGTTGTCAGTATTTATGTGTTTACTTTTTAAGTATAGGGTGCTGATATTTATGTTTTGATATTTGTGTATTTCAATATTTGTTTCTCAATATAGTATCATACAACCACAAAGACAGCACCCACAGGTCAGAGTGTCAGAAATTATGAGAGGACAACGCAAACACTCTCCAGATCATACTTTATAAATAAACATGACTGGAAGGTATTGGCATCATGATCCAATTTGATAAATGATGATTTTAGCAGGACTACAACAATAATCTAAATATATAAAACACACTGTGCAGGATTACATCTTTGAACACACACCCATTCCTATTCCACTCCAAAGTTAAACATGCACAGTGCATCTCAGTGGCTCGAACAAAACTTATACTTTCCCCAAATACCATTGATATGCACTCATGCATGAGAAAGCATTTGAACAATATGGAAGTTATGCATTGCATTCCCGACATGCCTTGACCTGTGATGGCTATTTTGACATTTCCACACATTGTTCAATATACGGAAGGAGAAACGCAGGATAAGCTAGCACTGGTGAAGTTTGCACTCTACCATTGACAAAAGCAACACAAAGTCGGCTGCAGTGTGAATCAATTATCAAAATGTATTGCTTTTTATGAAAGGTATAGATGAGCGGATAAATAAATATGTGCTGATTGAGTGCATTTTTCAGATGGTAAATGGTCCCTCGCACATTTCAATTGAAGAAGAGGGATACACCCAACCAACCAATAAAAAGCAAGAGCACAATATTCCAGAGGGCTGATCCAAAATTTGATTGAAAATGCCTTAACCCAATGCCTGTAGATTCCAGAGTCAGTCAATCAGTCAAAGATTCTTTATTCAGCCAGTAAAGTCCATAAAAGCACACCAGTAAAAACAATTGTACCAAAGACACTTATAAATACAAAAGCTTAAAAAGTGACCATAAATACATAGCCGGTCAGGTTAACACATGTTAAAATATCTAAGACTCTTTATACAAACAGGTAAAAAATAAGACTCCCTGTTAAAAAGATAATATGGAGACCAGCTCGAAATATAAACCTCAGCAGATAAGGTGTAAATTCAAACCATACAATGTACCATCATAAGATAAGCACAAGTAATGCCCAAGGAATGCTAATCAGATTCAGGCTTACTGGAGCATGGGCATCTTCTTCCTGAGTCTTAGAGCTTCTGAAAAAAAAACAGGCGACACCTAGGCAAACCATAGGGGAGGAAAGCATTTGTATATACAATAATGATGCCTTACTTGGACAAATTGGCCAGATCTAAGGAGTGGAAGGATTAGTTTTTTTACGCAGGGGGGCATAGAATTATCAAAAGAATGTAAAATGCAGAGTATCCTGGTCGGAGAGGTTGTCACATGAACATGACTTTAAGGCACCAAGCTTTGAGAAGCCTTTTGGAGAGGCTAGTAACCAGTGTATAAGATTAAATCTAAATCTGGTTTGCAGGAAGCGATGGTGCGCATTTTTGAAAAGTGACAAATAGGGCTGCACCTGTGAGCTTGAACTTAGTGTGATGCATTTTGTCACCGAAGACTTGGCAAGTTCCCTTCCCTCTCTTTTCCCCTGCTGCCTGGCCAGAAACAGATGTTTAATGTTCCTAATGTCACTTGTGCGTAAAGACCTAGGGTTTGTATACAAATCGGGACAGCCTAGCTAACTCATCTGCTCCGAGATATACCTTAGCCAGGGAATACACAAGGCTCCCTCAAGCGCAGAACTACTAATACAAGTTGGGTGCTAGGCATGCCCATATTCTCAGACATTGTATTAAAGGCCCAACTGCAATATGATCAGTTATATATTTCAGACCATGCTCCACATGCAACATGAAGGCAGGAGTGCAGGGGGGATGGTGAGAAGTCTGAGCATAAATTTATTTTCCACCACCTGCAAGTCTCTCACATCCTTATACCCCCACACATCACATCAATAGGTGGTCATTGGAATCCATTCATCTCTATACACCTTTAACAGGCGGGGTAAAGGCTTTGCCCCCCAGTCTTTTTGCTGAGTCAATTGTTACCCCCACTGCCCTTACCAAAACATTCTATTTGTGTGCTCTTTGTGCAACCCACAAACCTCTGTCATCAATCAGCACACCCAAGTAAGGGAAGGATGAGACTCTACTTAGTTATACCCCCCTGCAAAAGAACTTATGCTTGACAGCCTGCTTAGTCCATATTTTTATAGAATGGGATTTAGAAAAATTTGTTGCGAGGTCGAACAAATCCATAACATTTGCAGTCCTGGCAAACAACAACGTGTCATCTGGGTTTAAAAGAGCAGGAATAATTATGGAGTCAGCTCTTGGGATGTCTTTACTGGTTTTCGAGAGGACATCCCCAAGCTTGTTGATGTAAAGCGTAAGCAGCAAGGAGGCCAATATACACCACTGCCTGACCCCTCTCTTGACCTCCCAAGAGGCTGACACGCGGCCGTCCTCATTATACCTCACCGCAGCTGTAATATTAGTGTGGGCAGAGTGTAGGAAAGCCACCAAATCTACGTCCATGCCCAGATCCTAGAGAGTAGGCCGCAACTTGGATCTGTTAACGTGGTCGAATGCTGAAGTTAGGTGTGCAAAGATCCCCGCTTAGCTAGTGTGTATTTCCCCACCACCAAGTGTAAGTTAGTACATTGATCTTGCGTCCCTCTGCCCTGCCTGAAACCGAACTGTAAGTCTGAGTTGACATTAAAATTATCTAACCAGGAGGTTAAATGCTCCTGGATCACCTTTCACCAGCTGAATCTAAAAGCAAAATCGGTTGATAACACACTGGGTCGTCACTTAACCTTTTTAAAAATAGGTAAAATGATGGGCTTTGACCAAAAAGAGGGGACGCCACACAGACAGGCAGCATTACACACCTGTGACAGTTTCTTGACCCAGGCCGGAGGGTGAGTTTTATTTAGGTCCAAAGAAACCCAACCTGGACCCGGCGCTTTTTCCCCTGCTGTGGCCAAGATGGCCCTCTGTATCTCATCTGTGTTAAAATGCAATGGCTCAGTAACTGTGCCTAGGTCCTACGATACGTCGGACCCTCCTAGATCATGACCACTGTATATCCCTTCAAAGTGTGGACCCATCTCTCTGCAGCTATGGTGCAATCTATTCTAGAGTTTTCTATATCTGAAAAAAGGGACAATTAACCACTGGTATCTGTCAACACACTTGCCGGACCGAGGGCCTCCCAAGCCCGTTCCCTGATAACCTTCTTCCTCTGCTAGATTGTGAGTTTGTAGGCCCTCCTACAAGACGTGACCCCAAACTCATCCCTCGGAGTTTGCTTAATGGCCCAGCAATAAATTCCTGCGAGCCTTAGAGCAGTTGCCATCAAACCACTTTTTCTCCTTAACACCTTTGGACCTGCAGTTAGTGATTAGGTTATCGGCTATCTGCTTAGTTAGTTTGTTAAAAGCATCTAGAACAGTTCTGTCCTGCGTTCTCATGTCCAGCAGATTGAGATCTCACCTGCACATTCTGCATACAGATTGTCTAAAAACGTCTCTGTTATCACCTTCTCCCATTTTACCCCACATGCTTGATCTTTTGTGCTGATAGCAGAATTTGGAATGCTCCTTTCCTCCCCATGTGAGTCAAAGGAATGAACCAATTCGAGTGTTAAGGGATTATGATCACTATAACTGCTGCAGGAGACACTTAGTTTATGGACTGCAGGCGCTAAAGGGGCGGAAAGCATTATAAAATCGATCATGCAAGAGGAACCCCTGCCTCAGTTATTGGGAACAGGAACATCCAACCCGGTCTGTTCGAGGCAAAGCAGATTATTGGCTGTGAGGAGCTCATCTATGAGATGGCCTGATTCTGAGTGCTGAAAATGGGCAGCCAGTGGTAAGAAGTCCGCATGACCCTTTACAAGTACAATCAAACTGACATTGATGTGTGTTAAAATCACCTAAGATTATGACCTCGTGGTAAGAATATTTCCTCTCTCCATATTGTTCAAGAAACCCCTCTACTACAATGTGTTCAGTATTAAAATTTCTACAGAAAGAATACTAATGGGGGAATGATTTGTGAACAACAGCTCTGCTGCTAGCAAGTGGGGTGAGTGACAGTGTGCGACTCTGGTAATGCAACCTAATTTAAGCGAAACCAGAAGAATACCACCCTTTGTTCTGTCCACTGGAGATGGGGATGCACATTTAAAAAAAGAGGAAAAACCATCCCGAGAAAATGGTTTTGTTAGTATCCCATGTTTCCTGTAAAGCAATTATGTGGCAACATGCAAGCGACCTCCGCCATAATGTATCATCTCTTTTTGACCTCAGTCCAGCTATATTCCAGGACATAATCTTCATGCAAGAGGGAACAGGAGTAACAGGGACTGGCTTGAGGGGTAAAATAAATGCATTACCCACCCAGCACATGGGCCTTGGGCCCAGCAGCTCTGCCCGGGCAATTAGTGGTCAATCGTTGCCATCTAGCCCATCTAGATCTAGCAAAGGTTCGAATTTATTGCCTATGAGAAGTGCAAACCTACAGTTATCTCCCTGGGTGGTCCTCGCATGTCTAAAACCGGACAGTCTGGGGCAATCAAGAAGAAAAGTTAGTGGGATAAAAGTGTTAAAGGGGAACAACCATGATTGTTGTTTTAGAAACTTTCATGAAATGACTCTCAACAAGCGCTTTAGTATGTACGGGGTGTATTACATCAACTATGACACAGTCCTCCTCAAGGTTTTTCTTCACCCTATGAACCACCCAACCCACTCTTCTGGCCATTATAGCATGGGGGGACAAATCTTGCCCATTTACTATGTTACTGTCACACCAATGAATGACCTTGTGCATAAGATCCAAAATGGATTCTTTCGATCCCATCGTGATTAGTGGAACTCCCAATAAGATGGCCACTAAGGATGCTGATTCTGAGGGCAGCTCTAGGGAAGTTGGAGTTGATGTGGGAGAGGTGATCCCTGTCCCTTGACCCTCCCCCTCAGTAGATAACATAATGAATTGACTCTCCTGGTTAGGATGACTAGGCACATGTGCTGGGCCTCCTGTACTGGTCATTCGTGTGGGTGTGAGCCCAGCCGCATGACTGGTCCCCACAGCCACAGGCTTCAAACCATGGATTTGAGCCCCAGGGGCAGACAGGGAAAAATAACTGAGTTTGGCCTCTACATCTTCAAGCCGTAGAACAATAGGAGTAAGCAGTACTTTGAACAAGGATTCCACCATTGGAAATAAATTGTCTGAGAAATGCTCCAAGTCAATATTGGTTGTCGTGGAAGCCTTGTTCTGTGGTAGAGTCTGGATTGCTCTTTTTCCCCCGGTCTTCTTCCTTTTGACTGGGGGATCAGCTGGAACAATTTCATCTTCTGCTGTTAGCTCCCCAGCCTTATCACTCATGACAAAAGCAGATTATACTGCTGTGGGCAGGGAACCAGAACCAGAAACTTCCCCTGCTGCCTCATGATTATCCGAGGGTAGAGAACCCTGAATGATTTTCTCAGTTTCCAGGGAAAGCCTCCTTTTGGTCAGGGCTATCTCCTTAGTGATCACGTTAGCTGCCCTGATTAGAAAAGAGTCTATGGTGGTTACAGTATAAGCACCCCATTGGCCCAGCAGTCATTTTCTTTTTGCCCATTGTTGTGAAACTTGCGTACTTACAGTGGAGAATATGGTGGCACAGAGATATAATGTGCGTATTACACCACTACACCACCCAATGGGCCTTGTAATCTGCGATCGGCTGGCTGCCCTGCCCCAACACCAAGATAATCTGTGCTCTTATAAAAGACAAGGAGTGCAAATCACCCATAAAGCCTATACGAAGCCACCTTCAAAATGCCAAGGGATTTGAAAAAGAAAAACAGTACCTTTGAGCTTTGGGTAAACCAAGAGATGTGGCCCAGCCCTGCCTCTGTCAGCCGCTGACGAGCGCAGTCGGCCCATTCTTGGCCCAGTCTTGGACCGGTCTTGGCCCGGGAGATCCGACCGGCAAATATGCCCTGGGTCCTGTAGTTTCCCCTCCTGTTTCATGGCAGTACAGCAACAGGTGCCCCAACCGGCAAATATGCGCCACGAGGCGCAGAGCAACAGCGTGTGCCGCAACTATGCTGCAATGGACTTTGGGGCCTGTAGTTTCTCCAGTTCCCTCCTGTATCCTGGAAGTACAGCAACGGGCATTGTCACAAATAGTTCACAAATAGGGTCGGTCATAGTGTCTTTGCACCTCTTTTGTGCAGACGACCTACCTCAGCGCAAGTCTATAGGAGGATCCGCAGCAGGGTCTGCATGTCATCGGCCATGGGCTCCCTACAGCCTGACACACATGAAGTGGTCTCTAGAGCCCAGTTGATTGCTATTGTTAGCTTGTCAGGAGAGCCACGTATACGCCCATCAATTGTCCCCAGCACGTGCAATCAAATCAGCCTAAGTGCTAGCACATGGCGGGGCGGATGCAGGGTGAGGAAACAGGCACCGCAGACTGTAAGCAGGCCATCAGGCTTCTATACTCAGTTACGGCATGCAGGGACAAGCCACCAGCCATCTAGGCCAGGATCTCCACCTCACCACGCGAGCCAGTGAGCAGGCCCTCCAGCGCCGATGCCGATCCAGGCCCTGCAGCACCACATGAATACAACCCATTATTGGAACCCAGGTCTTTACCTACATTAATCACAATTCATAATAAGTCCATGAATCTGTGTTAAATTTACATCAAATCATATAGATAGAAAACACATACAGTCAGCCAATAGGTCTCGCCTTTGGGACCTTATAAGTACTTAGTCATGCAACAGGTGAGGTTGTTGCACAAAGGATATTGTGCTGCATATCTAAATACTTATAAGGTCCCAACAGCAAGACCTATTGGCTATGCCAATGCTTGTTTAACTAGTGGAAAGCAGGTTTCAAGTCGAACCAAATATGGGAAACCAATTTACACAAAATTTGTTTGGCCTGCCCAAATGCACCTGCACAGATGCTTCCATTGGCCATTAAAGTTATCTAATCATGAGCAAGCAGTCCATCCAAAGCAACCCTGTAAGACGCTGCCAGCGACAGACTGCTATGGTGTCTGTAGCAAGACTGCGAAAAGCTGCTAATTTCTCGTTGCATTTGTGTGAAACGAGCCTTCGTGGATTTTCTGACAGATTTCTTGCATGTATTGCAGAAAACTTGCCCACCATTAAAGTATCTAGTGAGAAGAGCTGTCATTCCATACAGGTGGATTTTATGGGGAAAATGTCTCGATTGCATTTTTTCAAAAACTTTCGCCTTTCATAGATCCCTTACTTTCATTGGGTATTTAAATGAAAGGACAACATTGCCCCCCTTTCCACTTACTCAGTAGATCAGAAAAGAAGTCTCGCGAGGTTTGAGTTTGCTGGAAGGGGACCCCGTTGACACTTACTTTCTCCGCTGAAGTCTAGCTATGTAAACAGTCACAAGGTTAGGCCTTTTTGGCTTTGAAATCTGTATTACTGAATCTGGTATAAAGGGCTGATAACAGCTTGTTCCTTCAGAGTCAGTCAAAGAAACCACTGTCGCTGACTCAGAAAAACCTGTAAATTCGGCAGGTTCTAATATACCCATTTCCTCTGTTGAAATATCTGTGAAACAGAAGACTACATTGTATGTGACCGGCAGTATTGTGCTGACATGATCATGACCATGACAAGTGAGGTACCATTTTACTCGTAAGACTTTGGGGGACGCGGGGTGGGTGGAAATGTGTGGATCCACGCAGATTCCAGAACTTTCCACCACAGAAATGTGGGGAAAATGTGTTTTTTTGGACAATTTTTTAGGTTTGCAAGGGTTTCTGGGTAACAAAACCTGGCAGGAGGCAGTCAAGTCACCCCATCCTGGATTCCCCTGGGTGTATAGTTTTCAAAATGTATAGGTTTGCTAGGTTTCCCTAGGTGCCGGCAGAGCTAGGGTTAAAAAACTACAGCTAAGCACTTTGCCAAAAAAGGGTCATTTTTCACTGCGAACTTGAGGTGTGTCCACGTTGCATTTTGCTCCGTTTCCTGTCGCGGGCACTATGCCGACCCACACAAGTGAGGTACCATTTTTCTCGGAAGACTTTGGGGAAGGCAGGGTAGTGGAAATTTGTGGATCCACACAGATTCCAGAACTTTCCACCACAGAAATGTGGGGAAAATGTGTTTTTTTGGACAATTTGTTAGGTTTGCAAGGAATTCTGGGTAACAAAACCTGGTGGGAGGCAGTCAAGTTACCCCATCCTAGATTCCCCTGGGTGTCTAGTTTTCATAAATGTATAGGTTTGCTAGGTTTCCCTCGGTGCCGGCAGAGCTAGTGTTAAAAAACTACAGCTAGGCACTTTGCAAAAAAAGGGTAAATTTTCATTGTGAAAATGTGGTGTGTTCACGTTGGGTTTTGAGCCATTTGCTGTCGTGCGCACTATGCCTTCCCACACAAGTGAGGTACCATTTTTATCGAGAGACTTAGGCTAATTCAGATTTGTAAAGAAACTGTTATTACCTATTGATTTTTGATACATTTCTGTCTTCCAAATGAAAGACATTGTGTAAAAAAGAAGTCGTTTTGAAAAATGACCGATACTTCTCATGCTAGTATGAGTATTCCCAATTTCGAAAATGTGAAAATATGTACTGTTTCTAAACTCCATAATTTGTTCCCTTTTCAGAAATACATAGGTGTCTTTCATACCGATTTTTCCATGTATACATTTTCCCACAATAATTGCTATATACCCGGAACATAATAAAAAACCATTGCAAATTGCTGCTTAGTTTTTAACTCTGGGTTCATCGGGTTCTTGGTGAACCTACAAGTCCTATATATCCCCACAACCAGGAAGGTCCAGCGGATGTAACAGTATATTGCTTTCAAAGAGCTGTCATAATTAGAAGAAGTTACAGGTGAAAACGTTGACACAAAAGGCAGTTTTTTTCAGCTAATTTTCAATTTTTCCGAAATTGAACTGTTAGTTTCTATAAAGAAACCTTGATGGATCTACACAAATGACCCCTTGCTGAATTCAGAATGTTGTCTACGTTTCTAAAATGTATACCTTTCCATGATCCATTATTACTTTCATACCTATTTCTACCATTAACTGGAAGGAGATTTGAACAAAGCACAAAAAATAGCAAAAATAGGCTATGTCCCAGAAAAATGCCAAAATTGTGTAAAAAATGTTGGTTTTCTGACAAAAGTCTGTCATTACCTAAAAGCTGGGAAAAAGGTGATTTCAGCGCCACAAACCCTTTTTTGATAACATTGGCAGGGGAAAATCCAGACGCTTTCATTTGCAGCCCGTTTTTCCCATTTTTCCACAAAAAAACAAAATTTAGCTGTTTTGTAGCTAATTTCTGGGTCCCCTCCAGGGGAATGCACAAACCCTGGGTACCTTCAGAATCCCCATGATGTTGAAAGAAAAGGACGCAAATTTGGCGTGGATACCTTATGTGGTCAAAACGTTACAGGGACCTAAGCGCGCATAAACTCAAATAGCTATAAAAAGGCTGAGCGGGGGGGGGGGGGGGGGGAGGCCTAGCGGCGAAGGGGTTAAGGATGCGTTGTGCAGCAGTGGTTCTAATGGGGTGCAGGCTGCGATGTGAGGACCTGCGTCGAAGATGCGTCACATAGTGGCAATTCTGGGGAGCTGCAATGCGAGGTTGTGAATCGAAGACACGTCGCACAGCGGTGGTTTCCGAGGAGTGGCAGGGCTGTAATCCGAAGTCCTGTGTCGAGGAGGCATTAGGCAGCAGCGGTTCCATAGGGCTGCAGGGTCCTGCATCAGGATGCATCACACAGCAGTGGTACCAATGTGGGGCTGTGAGGAGATGTATCACGCAGCATGTTGCAGGTCTAGTCTTTCTCACTCAGTAAGCATGGCAGCAGGGCAGCAGGGCAGCAGGGCAGCAGGGCAGCAGAGCAGCGGAGTAGCATGGCAGCAGAGTATCAGTCTGTTCTTGCAGCGGAGGAGCACAGGTGTTCTTCTTCTGAGTCTTTGCAGGTCCAGGTGTTTACTTAGGAGTTGGGTCTAAGGGTCCAATATTTATGCTTGGTATCATCTTTGAAGAAGGAGATGTTTCTAGAGGGTTCCTCCTTCAAGGGTGTTTGGAATTGTATTTTCCTGCTCCCTGCACTGTCCCCAGCTTGTCCAGGGGGTCAAAAGACTGGTGCGAAAAACCATTGCAAGTGTGCTGAGTCTCGGTCTTTGTTACGTGTAAGTGGGGTAGGTGACAGCTCTGCCTCCTCCTCAAGGAAGAGATGGCCCATCCTGCCAACACCTGTTACTCCTTTCCCTCACTGTCTGAAAGTGATACATAAACACCAACTAAAGTCGTATTTTTTCAGAATTGTTACCTAAAATCTGACGTTACCATTAAAGAGAGGTTTAAATTACAATTCTTTAGAGACCAAACTAGACATTCCTACCTGCTCCAACTTAAAAGTTATCACTTGTTCAAAGTAATATGGTAACCCAATGTTTTGCTATGGGAGAGTTAGGTCTTGTAGCAGTAAAGAATTAATGTAAGAGTTTTTTACAACCAGGACACGTTAAAGTTAAAAGTACGTGAAACTTTTTTTTTAATGCACTGCACTATGCCCTCTACGCTGTTTAGGGCCTACCCTAGGAAGACTTACATGTATTAAAGAGAGGGTTTCGGACTGAAAAAAGGTTTATTTTCCAAAGAACAAAATGCCAGTTTAAAACTGCACACACAGGCTGCAATAGCAGATCTAAGACATGTTTAAAGGGCTATGAAAGTGGGTGGCACAATAAGTGCTGCAGGCCTACTAGTAGCATTTAATCTACAGGCCCTGTGTACATGTAGTACTACTTTGCTATGGACTTACAAGTAAATTAAATGTACAAATTGTGTGTAAGCCAATTTCACCATGTTTAAATGGGAGAGCACAAGCACTTTAGTACTGGTTAACTGTAGTTAAGTGTGCAGAGTCCTAAGGTCAACAAAAAATTATTTAGCAAAAACAGGCAGAAAGTATAGGGAAGGAACACCCTTAGGGTGACAGGTCTAAAAAGGTTTAAACAAAAATAGCAGCCCATGTTTCCTAAATCCATCAGTGCTGCTTTAAAAATAATCGATTTTTGGAAAATTTCATAGCAAACAGGCAGTTGACTCTTGGGTCTTGAAGGCACTCTTTTTCATAAAGCACTGATACATTCCTTTCCCAATTAGAAATAGGATGGAGACGCGCCTTTCAAGACCATTTCTATTTGAGATGATAAAAGGTTCACAAAAATCTTTTGCAAGTCGGAATATTTTTCTCACTTGTCCTAGATCTACTTAAATAAAAGCCCTGCGAATCTTTAGGACCTGCAATCTCAAATGGGCTTTGCAAATGAGCATTATATGTTATCCTAGGTGTTTTCGATTTGAAGCATTTTTTTTTTACATTGCTGAGGGCTGCTTCCTGCAATGAGGTTAAAGCCATACCTGCTCTGTTTAAAATTTGGGGCCAGATGTACGACCCGTTTTTGCACACGCAAACTGGAGATCCTCCCGTTTGCGACCGCAAAAAAGGGTAATGGCATGTACATATGCTATCTTGTGAGTCACTGACACGCAAAATAGCATTTGCGACTCTCGCTATTAGGAAGGGGCGTCCCTTCCTAATAGCGAGTCACCAAGTAATGTACAATTGTTTTGCGACCGCATTTGCAGACGCAAAACACTTGCAGTTTACCACCTACTTCAAGTAGGTGGTAAGTCACTCGCAAACAGGAAGACCCCTTCCCCTTGTGAGTATGTGGGAAAATATTTTTTAAGAGTATGCAGTGGTCCCAAGGACCACCACCTGCCTTTAAGAAAATAGAACTGAAAAGTTTTTTGTTTTTTTTTAAATGCGGCCTGTTTTCCTTTAAGGTAGCCGGGCTGCATTTAAAAAAAAAGACTGCTTTGTTTAAAGGCAGTCTCAGACATGCAGGCCACCATCACTGGGAGTGCTAGGCTTTCCTAATGGGGTCGCAAATTGCGACAGCCTCATTAATATTCATGAGGCATGCAATTTGCGACCCCATTAGGAATCGCTAACAGTGTCTCAGACACTGTCATACATCCAAATTTGTGAGTCGCAAATTGGTGGGTCGTACATCTGGCCTCAAGTGCTTTATTTACTCCTTTAACTGCCTGGCAATCCCGCCTGATTTGATTTAATTAATTTAATTATGTATTACACATAATAATAATAAATGCATGCCTGTCAGAGAACAGGTATAGCAAAAAAGACACAAAGGCATTAACGTGCTTTACATGAGCCCGAGAACACATAACACAGGATCAGATTTGTTTTGTATATAGGCACGTGCTGATTAAGTGATTTGCTGGATGTTGAGCTGATCCTGGTACTTAAACCTGAAGTCCCAGTTCCAAAGTCGACACCTCTGGCCACATTTCCTTCCCTAATTTTCCTTGAGTCCCAATAAAATGCCCAATGTACTGACGATACATTTTGTGGGGGCGAGAAGACATTGCCTCAGGTTACCAGGCCTGTCTCTCATGAGTTTTAAATGAATTATAACCAGGGTCGTTAGAAGGGTAAAGCAACGGCCCACTGGCAGTGAACTACTCTCTGTGCGATTCTCTGCCAGTCACTGTCTCTGACATGACCCATTAAGTCAAGTTTACTTGAAGAAAAAGAGGGAGCTAGAGTGGAGGAAAGTATTACCGTCTCTAGTTCTGAAGATTTAAGATATATATATTTGTATATATAAAGTTTTTTGCGACACAAATTTGGGTGTAATTAAAACTTTAAAACTACCAGTCCCAGAAGGCACCTTAATGTGCTGACTGGGTGTATGGTATAAATGGGTGAAACTGTAAAGGGACTAATGTTTGCACCGTGATCAAAACCTGCCGGTCGAAACGCGTTGGTGGAGGAAGGAGTAATGGCTTGCTAATGAAATAAACCGTTTTTGTAACCTACCCCCTGGGAGTGAAATTTTGTTTTGGTGAGAAATGGAAACTCGAGGCTAGTCCTGCCTCGCCACGTGCCCCAGCTGTGCAAAGCGCACCCTTCGAGTGGGATAAAATTGGTGGTATATATATATATATTCACTGAAAAAACCATAGGTTTCACACACGTTATAGTTAGGAATTAGCATTTAAAAAACCTTGCAAATTCACTGAAAAAACCATAGGTTTCACACATGTTATAGTTAGCGGAAATTGTACTGATAAAAAACCAGTGAAATTCCCCCGTTATAGTTAGTGCAGGCAACTATAACTCACGCGACCGCAATCCTCTGCTGATGCTAATACTGTATTTAGACACTTATTTGCCCATGTCTTCTTCCATACATTTTTAGCTATACATATATTACAAATATTTTTTTTTCATAAAGACACATATGTCATCAGCAGAAGATTGCGGTCGCGTGAGTTATAGTTGCCTGCACTAACTATAACGGGGGAATTTCACTGGTTCACAGTTAGTGCCGTGCATGCACGGTGGGCACGCGGTGCGCTACGCGCACCGCGTGCCCACGTTACGCTAGATGGGCCATGTACGCACGATGCGCTTCGCGCACCGTGCGCGCATGGAGGACATATGATGCACTTCGTTTTGAAAGGTAATATTTTAATTTTTCGTAATTTTTATAAGCCATGCACAAATGGTGCCCTTCGGGCACCATTTGCACACGGGGTGGAGAGAGTGTGGATAATTTTTTCTTTTATTATTTTTGTTTAAAATATTGTGGTTTTTCACACCACTAATAAGCACTGCACATTTGGTGGCCTACGGTCACCAAAAGCACAGGGGGTGGGGAGAGTGTGGATAGTGTTTTTTTTATTACATTTTTTACCGTACGCGTACGGTAAGCGTAATCGGCGAAATTAGCGAAAAAATAAAAATTCAATTTTTGGCCTTGGGGGGTCTTTGGGGACTCCCTCAACATGGCTATGTGTGTGGGAGCTGTCTAAACAGCCCCTTCACATGTTTATTGGTTTTATTTAACAACCTAACTCTCAGTGCGAGAGAAAATGGCGGCCGCCGCTTCCTGGTTTCGGCCGATTCGAATGTTTACTAAGATCTAAGAGCCAATCAGAATCGCGCTCGCGCACGCCACCGTACGCGTACGGTAAGCTTACGGTAAGCGTACCGTAAGCTGGCTCAGATATATATATTGATTTAAAGGCTATTTTCTCAAAATCTACTCAACAGATTTACACCAAACCTACAAAAGGCACTTCCTTGACCTGAGGACTACCTCTCTGCCAAATTTCTAGTAATTCTGTTCAGCCGTTCGGGCTGTAGCCCTGTCTAAAGGTCCTATGGAAAAATGCATGGGAAAAACGCGTTTTGGGACCCCCCTTTTATCTCAGCCCCCGCTTGACGAATCCCCCCGAGACTTTCAGGGTAGGAGCGGAGCGTAGCGCCCCACCTATTTTGAGAAATTCGCGAGGATTCGTCGACCGGCGCCAAAGTTATTCCAAATAGAATGTTGCGGTTTTCCTATGGAAAAGGGGTCCTAACTATAACTACCTACTGGCGACCGCCAGTAGGTAATATATATATATATATATATAGATATTGCGCTCCTATCTCCCAAAGGAAATTCCGTGCATTCTCGGGGTATCTTGATAACTTTATTTAGCGAGGACGCGTTTCGGCGTTTAGCCTTCTTCCAGCTCGCGTTGCATTTGAAACATCACCAACATTGCACTATTTAAATTACAAAACTCCACCCTATTGGATGAGGGAATAGTTGGAAACAAAGAGAGGACTCACCACCGTGTACCTGTGCACCCGCCGCTAAGAGTGCAGCTGTGGCCTTATGGTGAAACCTGGAGCAGAATGTAATACAGGCTGTTTGCACCGTCATAGCAGATAGAGAGCACTATCATCGATAAGGATCGGCAATTCTGTAAATTGCTGGAGAAGCGCCATACGGCTGAGAAAAAAGGGGGGTCCCAAAACGCATTTTCCCCATGCAATTTTCCATAGGGACCTTTAGTCCAAGGTACAGCCCGAACGGCTGAACAGAATAACTTGAAATTTGGCAAAGAGGTAGTCCTCAGCTCAGGGATGTGCCTTTTGCATATATGGAGTCAATCTGTTCAGTAGTTCCTGAGAAAATCAAAAGTAAAATCATATATATATGTGGGCGGAGCCTAACCACACATCTCATCCTGAGATCTGATTGGCTGTCAGCACTTCATCCAAGAAGTGTTGGCAGCCATCTTGGGACCAATATACATGATAGCACCTCATTAAAAAGCTTTGCAGTTAATAGGTTTTAAGACTTTAGTTACATTATAAATCATTTGTTGATGGTACCATACTCATTTTAGGAATTGTGGTGTGTTCTAAGGTGATTTTACCATGTGAAAAAGCCTTCTGCTGTGATATCATGAATCATGTTTGATAAAAAACAATTTTCTCCTGCTTTTCCCACAGAGGTTTGGAAGGTGATCTATAAGCTAATCTGAGAGCTTATTTTCTGAAAATTCACATTATCTTTCTCAGTCATGTGAGAATGAAGTCTGACATTCTCAGTAAAACATGTACATCCAACAAGGGCAGAGACTGTCAGTTGATTCCTTTGTGTTCTACTGCAGCTTCCCAGAGTGTTCCAAAGAACAACTAGAGCGCTAACAGTCCAGCTTATGATAAACGTATGGCACACCTGAAGCCATCTTGCTTGGATTAAAGTGGTAACTCTTAAAACATTTAATTTAAAAAGGAACAAAATGAGGGGGTTAATTTTTCCATAAAAAGTATGATTAGTGCTGCAGAAAGAAAAATTAGGGCACATTTTGAGTGACTTCTCAAATCCTCTTCCATTTCATTAAAAAATTCTGACATGCAGACTGAAACATGCACTTTCAATACCAGCAGCAGTTTTGCCTGGTGAGCAGTAGCTTTACTACAGTGATCTAATGAGCAAAAAGAGTGCTAACATTCTGAATTTATGGCAAATGTGTGACACATCTGAATGCCTTCTTGATGGAATCAAAGTAAAAAACTGAAAGTATTTCCTACTGAGGAGACTGCAATACATGAGGAAATTAGGAAACTTCATAACAAATAAATCTCCCAAGATGGCCACCGGAGACAAAAGAGCCCAAATGTAGCCCAACATCACCCAGATGTAGCCCAAATATAGCCCAATGATTTTGCACTGTTATATAGTGCAGACTTGTCAGGTATTGCAGTGCTTTACATGAGCATTGGTTACATCACACAAGAACAAATTCATTTTGGTTGTAGACATGGGGAGACTAAGTGATTTGACCAGAATCACAGAATGTCGAGCTGAAGCAGAAACTCCAACCTGGTTCCCCAGTTGCAAAGTCTGCAGTTCTGGAAGTAACACCACATCCTCTTCCCTAAGTGCAACATTTAATCAAGTGGTCAACTGGATAAAAAAACATAAAGATAACAAATAATTTAAAAGTGCTTTGTCGCTATTTTAAAACTCATAAAATATGTCCTTATTTTAGTCTTTTAGAGCACTAACCATAATTTTGATGCCAATAAGACGCTCTCATATATGTAATTTCTAAAGGAAATGCTCTAGGTATTACAGTTTTGATTATATCAAGATGATGTCAGGCGTTCCACACTTTTGTAATAAATATAGAATGTTAGCAATCTAGTTGTTCATTAGGATACTGTTGAGAGGCAGAGGCCAGGGGCACGGACTCTGAAAATTGAAGGCAGGTAGGAGGGTGCAAAGGCAACAATTTAACCACACTGAGCAGGCAGGAAGGGCTGTGGCAGCACAACAGACTATGGAGGGCAGTGGAAAGGGGGGCAGGGGCAACAAACCAACAATACCGGACTTGCAAGAGAGGCTGTGGCAATGTAATAGACCATTGTGGGCAGAAGGAAGAGGCAATGGTAGTACAACCATACATGCCAACAGACCCGATTCAGCCAGGAAACGTCCAATGTTTTTAAGCTCAAATGGGCTTTATTTGATCTGTCTCCTGTCTACAATCTCCTCTTTTTCAATGTAACTCAAAGGGGAAAATCAATACCCCAGTTTTTTTTCAAAATCTCCCTCTTACCAAGTTCAAAATGTTCGCAAGTATGGTACATTGGATCATGGAAGGAAATGGGGAAGGGACATGGACTTGGATAACAGAGGACAGGAGGGACATGGAGAGGTGCACCAAACTGACCCTGCAGGGCAGGCATCAGGGTTTGCAGCAGCACAATACACCACACAGGGCATGCGGGACGGGAGTGCAGCACAACAATCCATAGAAAGCAAGAGGGAGGGGATAGGACCATGCACATGGACAACAGAGAACAGAGGGGCAAGAGGCAATGGTAGCTAGCTGACCATAATGGACAGACAGGAGAGACAGCTGCAGCATAACAGACCATAAAGGGCAGGAGGTACGGATAAGGGGCATTACAATGGAACAGACAAGCCAGGAGGGAGGGAGTAGGGGTCTGCACATGTACACAGAGGGCTGGGGGCAAGGGGGCAGGGCAGGAGTAGCAAGATAGCCATGGAGGTCAGGCAGGATGGGCAATAGAAGCAAGACACACCATGAAGAGCAACAGTGAGACTGTGATGGAATACACACAGACCATGGAGGGAAGGTGGGAGGGGGTCAGGGGCAGCTAACTGACCACACAGGGAAGGTGGGAGGGGCCATGGCAGCACAGAAGACCATGCATGGCAAGTGGGAGGGTTAGTGGCAGCACAATGGCTATGATGGGCAAGAAGGAGGGTGCAGGGGCATGCACAAAGGATGATGGAGGATAGAAGGGAGGGTCAGGACCTGTGCACAGACAAGAAAGTTCAGGGGAAGGGGCCTCACAACAGACCGCACGGGGCAGGCAGGAGGAGCAGTTGCAGCACAACAGACCAGGGAGGGCAGAAGGGTGTGGCAGTACAATGGACCATGTAGGACAGGAGGAAGAGGATAGGGGCATGGCATGTGGACAGGCAGGGTGGAGGTGGCAGGGACAGGTTACAGTCACCTGACAATGCTAGGCAGGTTGGAGGGGAGTTGAAGCTCAACAGAACACTCAGAGTAGATAGGAGTGGCAGGTCCATGGAACATGGTGGGCAAAAAGGATGGAGCAGGGGCATGCACAAAGACATCGGAGGGCAGGGGGAAGGAGAATAGGGGCAGCAAGCTAAGCACAGAGTTTAAGCAGGTGGTCAATGATGGGGCATAGAATTGGGCAATGGAGGGCAGGAGGAGTGGACTGGTACATCATACTAAATTGAGGGCAGTGGCAGCACATCAGACCATGCATGGCAGGAGGGAGGAGGCTAGTCCATGGATTCACACAACAGAGGATAGGGAGGAGGGGGATGGGGCAGCAAGCTAACTGTTCAGAGAAGGCGGGTATTAGGAACTTCATTGTTTTTAAAACGTGTGTCTGTGCGAACTACTTAAAATATGAACAAGTATGCAGCATAATCTCACTTTTATTCAGGAAGAAGAGGACGTTTGTGACTGTGACTCCGGGCTCACTTGGCAGAAACACCCCCTGACCCTCCACTCCCTATCGCAAAATGTAATGCCCGTGAAAAGGGTAGGTGAACACAGTGTTATATAGAACATAGTCCTGAGAGCACGATTGAAAATGAAAACTAGATATAGTGTATGGTATAAACTATGCACCAAAAGTGTGATATAAGATGAACCGGGCGTGAAATATAATATGCAATACATTGTGCGCAATGACAGATTCATTGGAGAGCGCGAGATAGCACAGGCACTAGCGCGTGCTATGCGATATGCGCCTTGGAGTGTAATATGCACAGGGCAGTGTTTCTGTAACCGAACTAGTCTCTAAAGTTGTAATATAAAATATGTGCTGGGGAGTGTAACGTTGCATATGCACTGTGACAAAGATATGGATCCCAGATTGTAATATGTATGGCATAGCACTGTGCGTTATAACATAGGCATCGAGGAAGGCACGTTAGATGGGGCAATATAACCCGTGCGAAGACAAATGTGGCATGACATATTCACGGGGTGGTGTTACAGTGCACATGGGCTAGAGAGTGTTATAGCATATGCACTAGCTGGTGGAATACAACACAGAGGTGTGTGGCACTCAGCAGGCAATGGTGGGTGTAACACAGCAGTGGGCTCTGCCAGGAGCGCGCTGTGACTCTCAAGTGATGTTCGTCCCCTTTCCAGAGAGTAAAATAAAAAGTATTACACATCCGGCAGTGGATGTGTGTTTTATTACCCGTGAGGGGGGTTTCTTGCATAGTTTTGGTCGAATTTTTGTCGAATCCCCTTTGAATGGCTTGGTGTGCATGTGTATTAAATGTGCCCGTCAATAGCTACCCATGTTTGTATAAATAAATGACAAGGGTGTCTACCGGGATTAGGCACGGTAGGGCATCAGACATGTCAGAGCTTCACTAGTGGTGTAAATACATTCCACATGGATTCATTGTATGCATAGTCGCCTTTTAATGAATATCACGCAAATCGTCATGGTGATAGGTACGTACGGTTTGTCCAGCATGTTTCAAGGGGACTTAATCTCTCAACTTAGAACAGCCACAGGGCACGTTTACACAGTGGTGAAGGGAGGGGACGGGGCCTGAGGTGACGTGTGCAAACACACATTATGGCACGTTTTAAATTGGGGATATCATTTCCCTTCAATACTGAGGGCCCCTGGGGGCTAACTAGCCCACCAAGTGCTTCCAGTAAGCGGCCGTGCCACTTTTTACACCTCTCTGCAACGCAGCTCTGTGGCACTTACTGGAGGTACCTAGTGGGCTAGTTGGACCCTAGGGACCCTCAGGATTCAAATGAACTTAATCTCCCAACTAAAAACGGACACAGGGCGTGTTTACACAGTGGTGAAGGGAGGGGACGGGGCCTGAGTTAACGTGTGCAAAAACGCCCTGTGGCCTGTTTTAAGAGGTAGTTTTAATCCCCCTGCCCTATTATATACTAGGGGCTTACAGAGGAGGTCATGCTAATCACAGGGGGACCCCAACGCATAATGTTCCCTAGTGTATGTAGGTGTTTTCACTGTATTCTAAGTGTCTTTTAACATAGCACTGGCTCTAGGACTGGTTAGTCAGACTCAGTTACCACCAGTATCCGTCTGAAAAAGTTGAGGGTACAGGATGATTTTGCAACAAGGCTTCTTTCTGCTCTTCTTTTTGTTCTTTCTGCACGTTATCCTTCTTCCTGCACTTTTCTTCGTCTTTGAGGACTTCTGTTGCTTCTTTCTGCACTTCTTTTTTTTTCTTTCTGTGCATTTTTTCTTCTTTCTTCACATGTCCTATCTCTGTAGGCATAGTTAGAAATTAGCATTTAAAAAACCTTTGAAATTCACAGAAAAAACCATAGGTTTCAGGCACGTTATAGTTAGGAATTAGCATTTAAAAAACCTCAGAAATTCACTGAAAAAACCATAGGTTTCAGGGGTGTTATAGTTAGCTGGACTTTTCGCTTGTACAAAACCATTGAAATTCCCCCGTTATAGTTAGTTCAGCTAACTATAACTCGCGCGCCCGCAATGCACTGCTGATGACGTCACATATTACATCACTCATGACATGGTCAGTGACATCACTCATGACATCACTGATGACATCTCAAATGACATCACTGATGACATCACTGATGACATCATCCTTGTGATAGAGTGGCAGACCTCCTCTCACCCTAATATACCCTTTGATACACACATTCAAAAATAGAGACTAAAATTTTCAAAACAATGGACATACCAATACCAGTTACAACAACCTCTTCAGTAATTCTAAGATCCACATACACATCCACTCATTCACCAACAGTCCTATACAGTCACTAATACATGTACTCACTCATCATATGTACTCATACACCTATACATCCTTTACACAATGCCACTCATCCATAGAGTTACTCACACACATAGTCACTCATGCTAATAAAGAATCAAACATACATTTACTTGCATATACAGTTATACACACACCACCACACTTACTTCTACGGAAACTCACACATACTTAGTCTTTTAAACAATCACTTATAGAAACACATACTTATTCATACAGGAACTCTTTCAATCTCTCACTCTCACATATACTCAATTATATACACCAATAGTCACATATACTAGTTTAAAACATATGTAGTTACTCAAAAAGACACTATTGAGACAGTCATTCACTCACTAACACACCCATACACACTCTCATCCACCCATACAGTCCTGCACACATGCTGTCTTCAACACATACAAACAGTGAGTCACTCATTCATGCACCTATGCACTACGTAATACCCCCCACCGGGCCATGCAGACACTCAGACTGATACTCAAAAAATCAACTAATAACCTATATAGACACCCATGTAGCTACTCACCAACACATGCAGCCACTTATACACAAAGTGAGAGACTGATACAGATATTTACATATTTAAACATTACTCACTAAGCCATGTATTCACTATGATACACTTAATCAGTCAGTTACACAATCAATTTTTCAAAAACAAATCATCTATTTAGACACTTATATACCCATTTATTCTGCCATCGACCTTGAGATATACATATATAAAACATATTTAATTTTCAGGAAAATACACATTCACTGGATGATGTCATCAGTGATGTCATTTGAGATGTCATCAGTGATGTCATGAGTGATGTCACTGACCATGTCATGAGTGATGTAATATGTGACGTCATCAGCAGTGCATTGCGGACGTGCGAGTTATAGTTAGCTGAACTAACTATAGCGGGGGAATTTCAATGGTTTTGTACAAGTGAAAAGTCCAGCTAACTATAACACCCCTGAAACCTATGTTTTTTTCAGTGAATATATATATATATATATATATATATATATATATATATATATATATATATATTATATATATATATATACTTAAAAAACCATAGGTTTCACACATGTTATAGTTAGGTGGACATTTCACTCGTAAAAAACCATTGAAATTCACCCGTTATAGTTAGGTCAGATAACTATAACTCGCGCGCCCGCAATCCAGTGCTCATGACGTCACATATTTCCTCACTCATGACATGGTCAGTGGCATCACTCATGACATCACTGATGACATCATCCTTGTGATAGAGTGGCGGTCGCGTGAGTTATAGTTATCTGACCTAACTATAACGGGGGAATTTCATTGGTTTTTTACGAGTGAAATGTCCACCTAACTATAACATGTGTGAAACCTATGGTTTTTTAAGTGAATTTGCAAGGTTTTTTAAATGCTAATTCCTAACTATAACGTGCGTGAAACCTATGGTTTTTGAAGTGAATTTGTACGGTTTTTTAAATGCTATTTTTTTTTTAATGGTTTTTCACCGTGTGCGCACCCCGCGATTTTTTTCAGAGAAAAATAAAATGTTTTTTCACCCTTCGGGGTCCTTTAGGGACCCCCTGACAAAGCCTAGGGGGTCAGGGACTCTCTACCCTGCCCCCTTTTCCCGTTCGCCACCTCTCTTTTTCACTCTCGCACCCACAACAAACAAAATGGCGGCCGACAATTCCTGATTTCGACCGATTTGAACGTTGACTGACATGTAACCACCAATCAGAATTACGCTCGCGCACGTTGGGGTGCGCACACCGTGCACGCACTGTGCGCGCACGGTGCGCGGCTAAAGATATGTATGTGCTTTTAAATGCAATTTTCTCAGGAACTACTGAACAGATTGACTCCATATATGCAAAAGGCACTTCCCTGACCTGAGGACTACCTCTCTGCCAAATTTCTTGTAATTCTGTTCAGCCGTTCGGGCTGTACCTTCGACTAAAGGTCCTATGGGAAAATTCATGGGGAAAACGTGTTTTGGGACCCCCCTTTTTTCTCGGCCCCCGCTTGACGAATCACCCTGAGACTTTCAGGGTAGGAGCTGAGCGGAGCGCCCCATTAGTTTTGAAAATTTTGCGAGGATTCGTCAACCGGCGCCAGAGTTATTCAAAATAGAATTTTCAGATTTCCTATGGAAACACGGTCCTAACTATAACTATCTACTGGCGACCGCCAGTAGAATATATATATATATATATATATATATATATATATATATATATATATATATATATATATATATATATATTTTGGCATTTTAGCTAAGAGGAGGGAACTGGTAGGCTGTTACTGTGCTGCTGTGTTACTGTGAGCGGCCGACCGCTCTAGGGCCAGCACCGACACCAACCGACCACGCACGCAACCTAAGATTCATCCTCGACTCCTCCCTCTCCATGTCCAAGCAAGTCAACGTCGTCTCCTCCTCCTGCTACAACACCCTACGCTTGCTCCGCCGGATCTACAAATGGATCCCGACCGAAACAAGAAGAACAGTGACACAGGCCCTCGTCAGCAGCAGACTGGACTACGGCAACGCACTCTACGCAGGAATCCCAGCCAAACACCAACGGCGGCTACAACGCACCCAAAACACCTTCGCCCGACTGATCGTCAACGCCCCTCGCCGCAGCCACATCACCCCCCTCCTGAGAGACCTGCACTGGCTCCCAATCAACAAGAGGATCACCTTCAAGCTCCTCACCCACGCACTCAAAGCACTCCACAATGCCGGACCAGCCTACCTGAACAGCAGACTCAGCTTCTACACCCCCACCCGCCAGCTCCGCTCCGCCAGCCTCGCCCTCGCAGATGTCCCCCGCATCCAACGTACGACCGCCGGCGGCAGATCCTTCTCTTACCTCGCCGCCAAAACCTGGAACACCCTCCCAACCCACCTACGACAGACCCAAGACCTACTCGCCTTCAGAAGACTCCTCAAGACCTGGCTCTTCGAGCAGTAGCAGCACCCCCCCCCCCCCCCCTCAGTGCCTTGAGACCCTCATGGGTAAGTAGTGCGCTTTACAAGTACATTGATTGATTGATTGTTTAAGGCCCTGCCTAGTCAGATACTACTAGCCTGTCGTTCGTCCATTACCAACGCTGCCTGAAGCTGGGTGCTTTTTATAGCTGACTGTAAAGGCAAGACCTGGGTATGGTCACCTCTGTTGTAACAGATGGATTCCAACTCCAGACAGGGTCTTCCGAGAAACTATTTCTAGCTTGGTTTGGAAGATCTGAAAAGCTGCTGGGGACAGATATTACCTGCCAGGAACATTGCAGTGAACTAACATGATTAGATAGTATTTAAAAGCAGACCAGACGACAGAGCTTGATGACCCATCTAGAGGGCCCAGACCACTGGTGTGCTGCTGGAATGACAGAGGAAAACTGTGCACCAGCTTTTGGGGTTGTAACACCATTTGTGTCAAAAAGTCTAAAAATATTGCCACAGCTAATCAAGCAACACAACAGCTTGAGGAATGTAAACACCTCAGGAGTTTGCATTATACATACTGCTGGTGCAAAGGGCAGCTAACTTCTCCCAGCCCTTCCGTTCTCTATGAAGCACCCTTGATCTAGCATTCTCCACTGGCCATTCCGAGTGCGCTGCTGTCCTCCAGTGAATGCTTGTTACACGAGTCTTTCTTTTTGACGGTGCAAGAACTATTTTATTCCCATTACATTTTGTTAGATGATATTTTACATCATAATCTTTAATCACCTGAACTCGTTTTCTTCTTTCTATACTTTTCTTAAATATGTTGCATACCCTCTTTTTATTTACTTTTTGGTGAATTGATATATGGTGGTTGTTGCGGAGCCATAGTCTCACATCTTCTTGAAGGCCGCCATGCATCCAGACAACATCCATCAGTGGTGAGCTGTGGTGGCTGTA
This sequence comes from Triturus cristatus, assembly GCF_964204655.1. Lineage (NCBI taxonomy): Eukaryota > Metazoa > Chordata > Amphibia > Caudata > Salamandridae > Triturus > Triturus cristatus. The sequence continues at coordinate 456,916,619 of NC_140590.1, read as the reverse complement.
GACATTGAAACTGGTTTCCTTTTACAGTGGTGCTCTGTGGTCCGTGGGAGAGGGTGGATGCAGCTTGCATCCAAACTTCAGGCACTCTTCCCTCCAAGACTCATCCTGATATATACAGCTGATTTTATTCTGTTCCAACAGGTGTAATGTCAAAGGCCAATGATTCCAAAGGGTGTTTTGAGACAAAGTTCCACTATGTCTAGATTCACCACTGCCAAAGGCCAACAGCTACAGTTTTCAACAGTTCCAGCTGTTATATTGTAAAACTACACCTGCACAAAATTGTGCACCACTGACAAAATAGTGTGCAATAACAGTATACATGCATAGGGACCAGTATGCATATAGTCAAAGCTATTTGGCAATTTCTTTAATAAGATCTTCAAAGACTTAAAACCTTCCACCGCCACCTGTGTACCCAGCTCTTTCACACTCTCCTTTCAAATTTTTAAAAAAGGTTCAGCTTTACTACAATACATTGTTTCAAGCAATCAGAGCTTGGGCCAAAGGATAAGGAGTGAGAACATGTATAGCTTCCCCATCCTAGCCCCAAAGCACCCTGCGCACATTTTGTAGTGTGAAGGCCTCTCGTTGCATTTCATTTACCTTTCTATAGCATATGACGCATTTAGCAGACTTTCCCTCATCCTTGTGGACAACGGCGGTGTCTCGCTACTTACTATTTCTCTACTCAATGGCTCTCATCGGCTGAATCTAGGCAGACTGCCCCAAGAAATTCGAGATTTGCCAGATTTTAACTTTGACTGCATGTGAGAATGTCCGTATTCCTGAGAACAAACTACTAGCTTATTTTCTACATAATTGTCAAATTTTAACAGTAAAATAGTAAAATAGTTACAGAACAGGAGTTTGCAGCGCCGCTCAAATGAGAACCAAGCACACCACGAAGCTGAAAGGAGTCCCTGTTATAGTTCCTTTTTAGGAATTTAAAGCACGCTCCAAGCGCCCCAAGATTTAAAAAGAAACCTTCAGGCGCGGGGTAGGGGGGGGGAGGGGGAGATGGGGAATGGCGTTCCGGTACCAAGTTTCCTGAGCGAGGCTCGTTTTATTAGAGGTTCATTCCCTGCACTAGGCACATTTCTCATATAGTGCAGGTAACTAAGATAGCTGTCTATATTGCTAGTGTGAGCAGGCCACCTTGTTCCATATGGTGTATGAATGTACAACTGATTAACTAATGCAGAGCAGGAAGGAGCCATGATCGAGCACTGGTCTTAACTAGGAGACAGCTTGCTCTGTGATGGGAGGTCGTGTCTAAATATTCAGCCAATTCTTGAGCTAAGATTCTGATCTGGTGGTGTACTGCACCTAGACTCACCCACCTTACCTCTCCCTCATCTAAGTTTCTAATGCTCGTCCTCTTCTACCTGGAGGGTCAAAAAGGTTTAGTCACAGCGATTTACCATGACAGATCAAGTACCTAGTACCTTAGTTGGCAATGATGCCTGATTGTCTCGCTGGTGTAGTACTTGACGCCCTCTAGCAGTCGGCCCAGGTGACAACATCTAAAATTGAATCACTAGTCCATCAATGCATTCACTCATCGATCAAGTAACTAATTCTTGCATCGGTGACATCTCATCACACATACATTCTGACTAATTAATGAAGAAGCACTTTTACATTTATAAAAAGAAGAAATCAAAACTGTTGCCTGTGTCAATGGTTATTTTTTAAGAGAACAGCTGCCTGAGTTCTTTCTCAAGGAACACAGTAGTACAGGAGGTGATACACACTTCTGATGTGTTAGAGAAGGTTGTGGAGGAGAGTCAGCACACTCGACTGGATGATAACGGCAGTCTGCGTGATTCCTGGGAATGTAGCCTCCTGAGTTTTAGATCAGCCATAATGAAAAGGTTTAAGATTAGAAATATAAATCAGAAAGCGATCCAGGGAAAATGATGCTGTGTACTAGAGAAACAATTTGATGATCTGGCGGATCTGTAAGAGAATATGGAAAAGATAAGTCTCCCTTTGCAACTAACACTTAGGAGATAGATGAGCCAAAATTGCAGAAAAAAGTACCAATGGATGTCCAAGAAAGGTTAGAGAATCACTCTGGACATAATAACCTACGGTTGCTGAGCATTCCTGAGGGGATAGAGGCAGGAGATCTAAAGGCCTATGTGAGCAAACTCCTGAATGGGGGGATCCTGCAGGATAGACCAGATATTGATCTGGACAAGGAAATTCTAGGAGTCCTTAGGGATCCCTTTAAGCCCATCTTATGCCTTAAAACCCCCAGGAAGATTCTTGTGAACTTTCATACTTTTGCTGTAAAGGAGTTGATTTTTTTAACTCATGCACTGAAGGGGGAAAGTTTTGATCCATGAAGATTGTACTTGTCAAGTGAGGTCTGACATATGCAAAAGGAAAGCGCAACAACAGTGGGAGCTTGGCACTAGAATGGATGAACTGCAGATGCTTGGGGTCAGAGTTCTGATAAAGTTCTCTGCAATTTGTGGATTATGTGGAATAATAAACTACATAATCTCAGAGACCCTGCTGAAGTAGATGTCTTAATAGAAGAAATGATAAGGTCTAGGTTGGATTGGCGAGGAATTTGATATAGCACTTATAGGTTGAGACATCCTTCCCCAGTGTGAGTTCTCAAATGGCAGACAAGAAGTCAAGAGTCGAGGGAGGGGTTCCCCAGGGTGGGTGTAAGAGGGGCCCGACTGGGGAGCATTGAGGTACAAAAACAAAAAAAAGTCCTCAAACCATACATTAAGAATAGGAGGAGATGCTGTCACTTTGAAAAGAGTTGGATCTAAGGCCTTAAATATGGGACATTTTGGGTGGTATATAAGTTAATCTCTGATACCAGGAACTTTGATATTAAAATTGAAACTTGGAACATAAATGGAATGAGGTCTCAGAGAAAGCAAGGTTTACTTGCAGAGCATCTAAAGGATAGTGGGGCGCATATAATAATCTTGCAAAAAAAAATTTCAGAGAGTAAAACCTTTTTAGTAGGCTTAGCTGGGTACAGGATGTGGTGTGCTCTGACCAGTAGGGAAGCACAAGAATGGTCACCATTGTTGTCAAGAATCTTGTAAAGTGTAACACACACAATACTGGGAGATGGCTAGTGTCAATCTTGTTGATCGGTTGTACACAGCTATCTTGTGCAGTGTATTATGGTCCCAATTGTGGAATTCAGCATCTCTGGCGATCTTACAGCAGGATCTGTTGGAAGCTGCCACACGTATATTTGCTGGAAGGACTTTAACATTGGTTTAAGGAAGGAGTTAGAACATCAAGTATTAAATATATAAATTCCCCCAAGATGTGTCGCAAGTTAAGGGATATAAGGTACTTAAACGTTGTAAATATATGACGCAGGAAGTCGGGAACCTTTATAGGATTTACCTTCTACAGTAACAAATATGTCCATCATTCTAAGATCAACTAGTTCCTCCAAGGCCAAGCTTTAAATGACTTTGTTGAGTCAGTTTTTCATCTTCCAACTCTATTATCAGACCACTCCTTGGTATACCTAAAACTGCCCCTCCCTGGAAGGTCGCACTTGAGGCGATGAACATTAAACAGGATCTTCCTCTTGGAAGAGCGTTTAGGTTTAGAAATGTGAGCTAGGACTGCCGTTATTTTGTGCTGAATGAGGTAATAGCAAACCATCTCATAATTTGGGATACATATAATGCTTTTCTGAGGGGGGGGGGGGTCATAAGTAATTTATCAACAAGGCAAGATCTGGAAATACGAAAGAAGGAAGAAGTGTTTCGGGCTAGAATTTCGAGGAAAGAGATAGAGCTACAAGTCACCCCGATAAATACCCTTCCAAACAAGCTGCTCTTTTTCTAGACTTTGAGGTAATGCAAGCTTAATACGAAGGCAGGCTGCTGGCAAGGACAATTCAAGATAGATGGAAAGCTAGTAAGATACAGTATTTTTCTTATGGAGAACACTGTAGCTCCCGTTTAGATTGGAAGGCCAGGACAGATAGAACTAGGAATTCTATACGCACATTAGTAGACTCTTAAATAGTGATGATTCTAGACACCAATAATGAGTTAAAAGGAGAGATACTGAAATATATGAGATTGTTATATAAAGAAGATATCTAGTCTGATAAAGATAGCATTAGGAACTGTCAGTCTGATAAAGATCTCATGGTCTTAACAAAGGAGCAGGTTAAAGGTCTGAGTTCAGAGATCACCAAGGAAGAAATACAGAGTAAGATCCTAAAAAGCAAAGGGCGGTAAGGCATCTGGGCCCAATGCCCCACTTTAGTACCTGATTGAGGCTGATGACAAACATTGCCCTGAACCATGCTTGATTTGGAATGATCCATCACAATCTAATTGGGTAACCCAGTAAACCTCAGGACCTGGGTAATGTTTAGTACAGTCAACAAAATAGACCTGTCAGTAACAGAGACAATGCAGGAAAACCAGTATTTCTTACTGTAAGCCGGAAGCATTATTCAACATATGAAAGAAATAAGAAGAAAAAGAAAACACACAACCAGTAAGACAATTACGGCTCAAAGCATGTATTATGGTGTAAGTACATGAAGCTGCCTATGTACGTGTTAGACCCGGCCCTCGTAACATAGTCAGACCTAACCCCTGCACCTCACACCAGCCCCGAGCCCACGGACTAGCCGATCCTTCCCACCAGAACACACACACCCGACCCGGACTCCCCCCGTCCGTGGCCTTCCTCCTTCGGCCACCCCGGGCCCGCGGGCCCACTTCATGCACCAAGATGGACGCCGGCCCCAGCGCGACCCTAGCCTAGAGGCGCCACTCCGGCTGGAGGACATCGCGCTCCCCTTGGGATGAGAAAGGGAGGAGCAGTTTCCATCACACCTCCGCGCTTCCCTGGGAAGGTGGGTTTCGATCGACCCGCCGGCCTCCCCGAGGGCTGGCTCCATGCCTGCTGGGTGTCTGGGGCTCCTCCCGACCCGGCCCTGAAAGGATCAAAGGACAATGGCAGAAAACGCCCAACAAGCGACCCCCAGGTGACAAGACCCCTGCCTGCACAGACTCCGGACATCAAAGAGGAGTCGCCCTATAACAAGGGGTGCTTTGGGACTGTCTGGCAGATTCGCCTTGGAACACCTGAGCCCTGCTGAGTGACTCGCGGCTCCCCGAAGATCGTAAGACCTCCGAACTTGTGCTTGAGCCCTGCTGAGTGACTTGCGGCTCCCCGAAGATCGTAAGACCTCCGACTTTGTGCTTGAGCCCTGCTGAGTGACTCGCGGCTCCCTGAAGATCGTAAGACCTCCGAACTTGTGCTTGAGCCCTGCTGAGTGACTCGCGGCTCCCCGAAGATCGTAATACCTCCGAACTTATACTCGAGCCTGCGGAGTGACTCGCAGCTCCCACAGACTCTCTTGGTCCCGCCGGACCCCACGACGACAAGCGTATCCCCCAGCTCGAGGATTGTGAGCTGTGCGCCGGGTACGTTCCTGCATTTGATTCCTATCCCCAAAGACTGTCCCTCTACCTCCTAACCCCCCTCCAAGACTTTGTGAGCCCGCGCTCTACTTGTATATATTTTGCCTTGCTGATCATAAAGATCCTACCACTCCGATCTGATAAAGATTTGCTCTTAAGAACTCCTCGTGTAGTGTCTCTCTGTCGTGTGGTGCCGAGTGTACGATCCTAGATACGAGGTTCCTCCCCTTAGGAGTCTCCCGCCAGTGCCTGGCTACGATACCTCGAGGGTGGGTCTCAGGGCAGTCAGGGCCCCTTCCGGGCCCCTCTGAGGTCGCCTTCTAACATTGGTGGCAAGCGACGGGATTCGGGCCCATAATCTAGAGATCGTACCGTGAACGGCTGACGCACTACCAACAAAGATGGCAGAAGGAAACGCCAGTACCGTGTTCCAGGTGGAACAGCTGGAAGAGTACACTCACAAAGAACTAAAGCAATTCTGTAAGGAACTCAAAATCGCTACCACTGGTCTCAACACCAAAGAAGATATGCTAAAGGCACTGAAAGCTTGGGTGGATTCTGGAGCCTCCCGCCCAGAAGGAGCGGGGGAGCCCCACGACGAAGCTGGACCCTCCCAAGGAGAACGCAGCAGCAACCAGGTGCGAGGCTTTGTACCAGACGGGGGCCTATCCCCGGAGGAACTCGCAGACAGAGAAAAAAGCCGCCATCACGAGCTCGAATTAGCCAAACTCAAAATTGAGGGCGAGTTGAAATTGGCCGAGAAAAAGCTAGCAGTAGAATAGTTGCGAGTACAAGGAGAACTAGAAGAGAAGAAACTCCAACGAGAACACGAGGGAAGGAGACTTCAACTGGAACATGAACGCAGCTTGAAGGAAATAGAACTGAAAGCAAGAAGCAAAGAAGCGCGGCCACCGGGGAACCGGGAGGCAGCCGCCCCGACGGAGCAGAAGGTCCACATCCCCAAGGATGTGGTCAAAGAATATTACAAAAATGATGACATTCAGCAGTGGTTCCGGGCCTACGAGGTCGCCATGACCTCCCATCGGGTCCCGCAGAAGGATTGGGGGGCTGGGTTATGGGGACGATTCCTGAGCGAAGGGAGAGACACCCTGCTCGACCTACCCACCTCCATGCAGACCTCCTATGAACACATGAAAGCGGCCCTCCTCACAAGATACGGCCTCACCCCGGAGATGTACCGCCAGCGGTTCCGGGACTGCAGGAAGATCCCGGGTACCACCTGGGTGGAATATGTGAATTTCTTCAGCCGCGCCTTTGATGGGTGGATCAAGGGCAGCAAGGTAACCACCCTGGAAGAACTAACCGACCTTATGTTGTGGGAACACCTGGCTGCCAACTGCTTTGTGGAACTACGCCAGCATCTGCACGACAGCAGGCTCACGGACCCAAGAAAGCTGGCTGTCGAGGCGGATCGCTGGACCAACACCCGGGTCTCCCGGGGCCCTGTAGGAGAGTACCCCCGAGCCAGTCAGGGACCACCCCGCCAGAGAGGGGGGGGAAACCAGGGAGGGCAGAGAGAGTCCCAGGCCAGTCCCCCGAAGTCCCAACCTCCACCTTTCCCGGCACCCCCACCAGCTGTATCCGGCCCCCCCTGAGACGGGGGCACCGGGTAACCATCACTTGTTTCTGTTGCCAGAAGCCCGGGCATTACGCCAACGACCCTGAATGCCCCATGGCCCCACGCACCACCCAGGCAGCACCCCCCGTTAGACAGATAGCCAATGCAGCCCTGGGGGAGGAGGTTGAGGAGGTCGAGGAGTGGGAACCCGCCGCTATGGCCCTAGTATCCTTAGAAGATAGAGAGATGGTCCCTGGGAGCCTCCTGCCCTCTAACACAAAGAAATATGGGCAGCTCGTAACGATCAATGGCCACCAAGCAGAAGCCCTCCGTGACACCGGGGCCAGCATCACCGGTGTCCTTAGCCATTTAGTCCACGAAGACCAGGTCCTCCCCAACGTATTTTGCCCTGTCATTTCAGCCGACAACACGCAAAGCCTATGTAAGGTAGCCCTGGTGCCCTTTGAGTGGGGAGGGGTGGTCGGTAAACTGAAGGTCGCAGTGAGAACCTCCCAGCCCGTCGACTGTCTCCTGGGGAACGACCTGGAAAGTTCCCCCTGGGGACAAGTTGAGCGCAAGACCCACCTAGGGATGATGGGCCTCCCAGAGTGGGTGTGCACCACCACTCGATCCATGGCGGCTCGACTGACCCCCCTGAGGGAAGTCGACGACGCCCCGACCCCTGAAGATGGGATGGTCCCGGCCGAGGGTCCCCACATCCCCCCACCAGAGGAGTCGATCGCCAGTGAGGAACCCCAGCCTTCCGACTCCACCCCAGACACCGAGTTAGGCGATCTGCCCGAATTAGCCCAGTGGCGCCACGAGGGGGGCCCCTCCCGAGAGGAGTTCTGCCGAGAGCAGGCTACCTGTCCCTCCCTGGTCGGGCCCCGGCAACAGGCAGAGGCCCAGGCCGCGGGCGACCAGACGGGGACGCACCGGGTGTATTGGGAGAATGACCTTTTGTACAGCGAACAGAAGTCGGTGGAGCTAGGGTCCGGACGGGTGCTGGTGGTACCCCTACGCTTCCGAAACCTCCTCCTGGGCTTGGCCCACGACGTTCCCCTCACAGGCCACTTGGGTCAGGACAAAACATACAGTCGCCTCGTGACTCACTTCCACTGGCCCAGAATGAAAGCGGATGTGGAAGCCCACTGCAAGTCCTGTCCCACGTGCCAGGCCAGTGGGAAGAGTGGAGGGAAGCGCAAGGCTCCCCTCCAACCCTTCCCTGTCGTCAGTACCCCTTTTGAGCGGGTCGGGATCGACATTGTAGGACCTCTGGATTCCCCAACTTCCCAGGGGCACCGGTTCATCCTCGTCCTGGTGGACCATGCCACCCGTTACCCTGAGGCCCTCCCCCTGCGCACCGTCACGGCCCCCGTGGTGGGCAGGGCGTTGATGGGGATCTTCTCCCGCATGGGTTTTCCCCGCGAGGTCGTGAGCGATCGCGATACTAACTTTATCTCCCGATACATGAGGTCCTTATGGCAACAGTGCGGGGTGTCCTATAAGTTCACCACCCCGTACCACCCCCAAGGAAACGGCCTGGTAGAGCGGTTTAACCGGACTCTGAAGGGGATGATCGCAGGCCTGGAAGAGCCCCTCCGGCGTAAGTGGGACCTCCTGCTCCCCTGCCTCCTATTCGCATACCGAGAAGTTCCCCAGAAATCCTTGGATTTCAGCCCCTTTGAGCTACTCTACGGGCACCCCGTCAGGGGGCTTCTCAGCCTGGTCAAGGAAGAGTGGGAGGCGGCGCCCCGAGACCCCCCCCGAGATGTGTTCCGTTACGGCCTGACCCTCCGAAATCAGACTAGGAGGTTCCGGGAGATGGCAGAGGCCAACCTGGAGGCGAGTCAGGAGGAGATGAAGCGCTGGTACGACCAGAACACTGCGCTAGTCGAGTTTCAGCCAGGCCAGCTGGTGTGGGTCATGGCCCCCGTGAAACCCTGCGCTCTCCAGGATAAATGGACCGGGCCCTTCAAAGTAGTTGAGCAGAAGAGCCCGGTCACGTACTTGGTAGACGTCCAGTCACCCCGGGACCCCCTCCGGGTCCTCCACGTGAACCGCCTCAAGCCCCACTTTGTGCGGACGGAGCTGAGCCTCCTACTGGCCACTGATGACGGGTCCGAAGAAGAGTCAGATCCTCTCCCTGATCTTCTGCGCACCAAGGAGAAGGACGGCTCTGTAGAGGGAGTGAACCTCTCCCCGTCTCTCACTCCCCAGCAATGTGAGGATTGCCGCCAGCTCCTAGGGCAGTTTCTGGACCTTTTCTCCCTGGTCCCCAAGGTCACCGACTGGTGTGTCCACGATGTGGATACCGGGGACAGCCCGCCAGTGAGGCACCGAGCCTACCGAGTCCCTGACCGGGTCCGGTCCTGTATCCAAGCCGAAGTCTCGAAAATGTTGACCCTAGGCGTGATCGAACCCTCAGACAGCCCCTGGGCCAGCCCCGTGGTCCTGGTCCCAAAAGCAGCTGCCCCCGGGGTCGCCCCAGAACTTCGCTTCTGCGTGGACTACCGGGGACTCAATGAAGTCACCCGAGCCGATGCCCACCCCATTCCCCGAGCCGACGAGCTCATTGACCGGCTCGGGGCTGCTCGGTTCCTCAGCACCTTCGACCTCACCTGCGGCTACTGGCAAATTGCGCTCACAGAGGGAGCCAAGGAGCGGTCCGCCTTCTCCACCCCGGATGGGCACTATCGCTTTCGCGTGATGCCCTTCGGGATGAAAAATGCCCCGGCCACCTTCCAGCGACTGGTAAATAGAGTCCTGGCCGGGCTGGAAAAATTCAGCGCTGCATATCTCGACGATATTGCAGTTTTTAGTTCCGAATGGAGTGAGCACCTCCAGCACCTCCAGAGGGTGCTAACCGCCCTACGCCAGGTGGGCCTCACCGTGAAAGCCAGCAAATGCCAGATTGGGCAAGGTTCGGTAACCTACCTGGGGCACCAGGTCGGAAGCGGGCAGGTCGCCCCTCTACAGCCCAAAATCGACGCCATCCTAGCCTGGGAACCCCCCACTACCCAAACAGAGGTCCGAGCCTTTCTGGGCCTCACGGGCTACTACCGGAGAATCATCCGGAATTACGGCAGCCTGGTCGGTCCCCTCACGGGACTCACGTCCAAGAAACAGCCCAAGAAGGTGCAGTGGTCCCCTGCCTGCCAAGAGGCGTTCAATGCCCTGAAAACGGCCATGTGTACGGCCCCCGTCCTCCAGGCCCCCGACTACTCCAAAGAGTTTGTGGTACAAACTGATGCCTCCGAGCATGGCATCGGGGCAGTCCTCTCCCAGGTAAATGACCAGGGTCTAGACCAGCCCGTGGCCTTCCTCAGCCGAAGGCTGTTGCCCCGGGAACAGAGATGGAGTACCATCGAGCGCGAGGCGTTCGCCGTAGTCTGGGCCCTCAAGAAACTACGCCCTTACCTGTTCGGCACCCATTTCAGGGTCCAAACCGACCATCGCCCCTTGCGATGGCTCATGCAGATGCGAGGAGAAAACCCCAAGCTTCTGCGGTGGTCAATCTCCCTCCAGGGGATGGATTTCACCGTGGAACATCGCCCTGGTACAGACCACGCCAACGCCGATGGCCTTTCCCGGTTCTTCCGCCTCAGCGAAGAGAACCCCCAAGAAGATGGGTAGTTCTCTCCGGCTGTCAGCTGGGGGGACGCGTGTTAGACCCGGCCCTCGTAACATAGTCAGACCTAACCCCTGCACCTCACACCAGCCCCGAGCCCACGGCCTAGCCGATCCTTCCCACCAGAACACACACACCCGACCCGGACTCCCCCCGTCCGTGGCCTTCCTCCTTCGGCCACCCTGGGCCCGCGTGCCCACTTTATGCACCAAGATGGCCGCCGGCCCCAGCGCGACCCTAGCCTAGAGGCGCCACTCCGGCTGGAGGACATCGCGCTCCCCTTGGGATGAGAAAGGAAGGAGCAGTTTCCATCACACCTCCGCGCTTCCCTGGGAAGGTGGGTTTCGATCGACTCGCCGGCCTCCCCGAGGGCTGGCTCCACGCCTGCTGGGTGTCTGGGGCTCCTCCCGACCCGGCCCTGAAAGGATCAAAGGACAATGGCAGAAAACCCCCAACAAGCGACCCCCAGGTGACAAGACCCCTGCCTGCACAGACTCCGGACATCAAAGAGGAGTCGCCCTATAACAAGGGGTGCTCTGGGACTGTCCGGCAGATTCGCCTTGGAACACCTGAGCCCTGCTGAGTGACTCGCGGCTCCCCGAAGATCGTAAGACCTCCGAACTTGTGCTTGAGCCCTGCTGAGTGACTCGCGGCTCCCCGAAGATCGTAAGACCTCCGACTTTGTGCTTGAGCCCTGCTGAGTGACTCGCGGCTCCCTGAAGATCGTAAGACCTCCGAACTTGTGCTTGAGCCCTGATGAGTGACTCGCGGCTCCCCGACGATCGTAAGACCTCCGAACTTATACTCGAGCCTGCGGAGTGACTCGCAGCTCCCACAGACTCACTTGGTCCCGCCGGACCCCACGACGACAAGCGTATCCCCCAGCTCGAGGATTGTGAGCTGTGCGTCGGGTACGCTCCTGCATTTGATTCCTATCCCCAAAGACTGTCCCGCTACCTCCTAACCCCCCTCCAAGACTTTGTGAGCCCGCGCTCTACTTGTATATATTTTGCCTTGCTGATCATAAAGATCCTACCACTCCGATCTGATAAAGATTTGCTCTTAAGAACTCCTCGTGTAGTGTTTCTCTGTCGTGTGGTGCCGAGTGTACGATCCTAGATACGAGGTTCCTCCCCTTAGGAGTCTCCCGCCAGTGCCCGGCTACGATACCTCGAGGGTGGGTCTCAGGGCAGTCAGGGCCCCTTCCGGGCCCCTCTGAGGTCGCCTTCTAACAGTACGTTGCACTAAAGGTTGCTCCAACATGTGCAGAAATGTGATGAAAGTGCTTGTGCAAAGTGTCATGTGAAAAGTATTAGATTCTTTTTGCAGTTATTTCCTTCCTAGCTGTGTGTTTTCTTTTTGTTCTTTTTTCTTTCATTTGTTGATTAATGCTTCTGGTTTACATTAAGAAATACTGGTTTTCCTGAATTGTCTCTGTCACTGATTTGGAAGGATGACCTAATTGAGAGAGATGTAAATCTATTTTGGCAAGTATCTTAAAATGTAAAATGTGTGCCACTGAGGAGAAACCATCTTTTCACTCTTTATAGGGCCTACTGGAATCCAAGAACTCTGGTAAAAGTGGTCTGTAAGGTGCCTATCTGCCAGAGTTCTGCGAGCCGGAAACAGCATTTACAACGCTGCTGTTACCACACAGGTTGGTAACAACGTGGTCATTACAACTATCGCGTTGTTACCACGCATGGCTTTACATCGCTTGTCATTTCTACGACTTGCGCTAGGTGGCGTGCAAGACCAAGGAATGTGTTGGATTTTAAACCCAACACATTCCCTGTTTTTTGCGCTAAGTGGAGTAGGAATAGTAATTTGTACTATTCCTAAGTCTAGCGCGCCACCTAGCGCAAGTCGTAAAAACGACTTGCGATGTAAAGCCACGCGTGGTAACAATGCAGTCGTTTTAACGACCGCGTTGTAACCTACTGCGTGGTAATAGCACGCATAGTAACATGCTATATTCCTGCGAGCAGATGATATACATATGTGTTAGAAATGGGGGTCTCTAGTTGGCAGAAGTAGGTACCTTTGTCCAAATAGGGACCCTTCTTCCTAGCCAGGGTGAGGGGGATACACTCCTAAAATAACTGCAGCTCACCCCCTTGGTAGCTTGGCACGAGCAGACAGGCTTAACTCAGAGGCAGTGTGTAAAGCATTTGTGAACGCATACAGTAATACAGTGAAAACACTACAAATGGACACCACACCAGTTTAGAAAATAAATACAAAATCTTTATCTAAACCAAAACAATATCCAAAATGACAAAAATCCACAATAAAGTACAAAAAATATGATTCTCAGATGGAAGAAATAGTTCAGTTTAAAGCAAATTGCAGATGCAACACTTTTCACACAAAGTACCTTGAATGCGTCGCACACACAAACAAAAAGGGTCGCATGGATGGTGATGTGTCATTTCCTTACACTCAGGGAAGGTGATGCACCAGTTCTTTTCTCCGGGGGAGGTGATGCATCAGTTCCTTACTGCTGCCCAGGGGTGGTGATGCGTCAGTTTCTTACCGGAGAGAAGTTGATGCGTTGCTTTCTTTCTGCGTGGGGAGGTGATGCGTCGGTTTCTTACTGCGTCCCCCAATGATGTGACTACCTGGTGCCTCGATGCGATGTGACAATCTGGGACGATGCGTGGGTTCTTGCAGCTGCACAGCAGGGCTTGCATCAGAATCGGTGCGGTGATCTCAGACTTCGGAGACCGGTGGACTCGATGCAGCGTGCAGCAATTTGTCGAGCCGTGGGCAGGCGCTAAGTTGGTTTCTTTGACGAAGTGTCGGAAACAGGTGTGGTTGGGTTCTGAATCTTGACGTTGCATTGCTTTTCCAGCTCCCAACAGCCAGAACAACCTCCAGAGGCCCAGAATAGCTACAGGCACCTCTAGGCAGGTCAGGACTCCCAGCAAGGAAGTTCAGGGGAGCTAGGGGTGAAGTCTTTGTGTCCATGAGACTTCAGAACAGGAGGCAAGCTCTTCTTCAAGCCCTTGGAGATCTTCCTCAAGCAGGGGACACAGCAAACAGCAAAGTCTTTTTCCCTTTCCTTGGCAGAAAGTAGCCACTACGGGCCAACCCCAGACAGCAAAAAGCACAGGGGCAGTATTCCTCCTCAGTTTCTCCAGCTCTTCTCCTTGGCAAAGGTTCCTCTTGATTTCCCAGAAGTGAATTAAAAGTCTGGGGTCTAGGTCCATCTTTTTATAACACAACATCCTTTGTTGTCTATGACACAGAAGCTCTTTGCCCAGCCAAAACCAGTTCTGTCCTCTCTGGTGTAGTTTCCTGGCAGCAGGTGAAAACAGCATTGTCCTTGGCAGACCAGGCTCATTCAGGTGTGAAAGCATTCTCCTCCCCCTACTCTGAATGCAGCCTAGGTCTATTCAGCCAAACCCTGACTCACCCTGGAAAGGTAGTACACACCTAAACCCCCCAAGTGCCTGTCTGAACAGAATGCACATCCCCAGCCCCTGTCACGCCATAGCCAGAAAGTCAATACACAACCTAGCAAAGGCACATTGGATGGTTAGGCAAGAAAATAAAACATAGTGGGGCATATGCATCAACATTAGCATTTGCGATTCCTTATTAGCGAAAAATAAGGAATCGCTAATAAGGAATAGCAAAAGGCTATGCATGTAGGAATCGCTATTCAAATAGCGATTCCTTAACATTCCTTATTACCGAATCGGTAATACCGAATCGGTAATAAGGAATACCTACCCATTCATTCCTATGGGCTTGGAGGCCCATAGGAATGAATGTAAAGCCATTCTGTATTAGCGATTCGGTATTACCGAATCGCTAATAGCTGGAGCACTTTCAAGGGTGCCAGGGTGTCAAAAGGACACCCTGTTGCACCCCTGAAAATGATATGTGCACATATGTTGCACACACACATGCTCTAAGGGCATGTGTGTGCGCAACATGACACTTTGAAAAATGCACAAAAGTGCATTTTTCAAAGTTTTTGCAAATTACCATGCAGTTCATCTTCATGGTAATTTGCTCCCCTTATTAGCGAAATCGCTAATTTTTTAACTTTGATGCATTGCATTTAAGGAATCTCACTTTGGGATTCCTTAAATGCAAGAGCTATTTAAGGAATCGGTATTTAAGGAATCCCTATTTAAAGAATCGCTATTTAAGGATTCCTTAAATACCGATTTCTGCTTTTGGGTTGATGCATTGGGATTGGGTATTTTCTACTTAATACCGGGAGCTAATAAGGAATCGGTATTTTACCGACTGGATTTTGGCTTGATGCATAAGGGTGAGTATTTTCAAACCCAGAATGTAAAAATCACCCTCACTAAAAGATGCATCTTAATATTTTGAGTTCAGGCATATCAAACTTTATTTTCCTATTTTGTTCCCATGGCAGAAATACTCATACGATGTTATGAGCAAACTCCCCGTTCTATCCTATTGGGACAGATTGTCTTACAATCGTGAAAAACAAAATTGGGAGTATTTCACTATCAGGACATGCCACACACATCAGAGCATGTCCTACCTCTCACATACACTGCACCCTGCCCACAGGGGTACCTTGGGCCTACCTTAGGGGTGACTAACATGTAAGAAAAGTGAACGTTAGGGCCTGACAAGTGGGTGAACTTGCCAGGTCGACATGGCAGTACCAAACTGCGCACAGATACTGCAGTGACAGATCTGAGTTACATTTACAGGTTGCTTATGTGGGTGGCACAATCAGTTCTGCAGATCAACTAGCAGCATTTGATTTACAGGCCCTGGGCACACACAGTGCACTGTACTAGAGACTTACTAGTAAATTAAATACGACAATCATGGAATCACCAATCCAAAACAACAATTGACAAGGGGAGCACTTGCACTTTGGAATAGTACAGCAGTGGCAGAGTGCCCAAAGCATCTAGGCACAGCAAAACAAAGTCCAACACACAGCAAAAATACAGGAGGCAGGAGGGAAAAATACAGTGGAAACCCACACCAATGAAGCCAGGTCTAACAATATGTTTATGTTCTGTCCTGCATTGTCACCTTATTGGAACAGTGTGAGTAAGAACCTCAGTGAAATATCTTGCTATCAAATTAAGGTAAGCCGCCAGCTGCTGTATTATGGTAGTGATCCTGAGCTTAACATCATGACAAATGGACCTAAGGTAAGGCTTATCTTTTATGAGGAGAGAGCTATGCAAGTTGTGGAAGTCGGTAGACCTCTCCTCCTTGGAGTTATTATTGAAATATGTCAATTATGTATCCCAAGTGGACATTGCATGTGAGTCAGACAGCTATGAAAGGGCCTGGAAGAGCTATATTGAAAGGCAATAATATCTGCCTTGTCCAATGATTACTCTTCATATGTTGTGGTTGCTGCGCTGGTGGAGTCAGCGAGCTTGCACCAGCAATCTCAGTGAGTCAGCTTCTTCAGTAGAGGAAACAAAGCTATGAGAAGCTCGTGGTGTAATGGGGACGAGAGGGGTGATTGTAGCGGCAAAAAACACATTTTTGCAGTATTAATGGCTTCATAATGCATGTATATACTCTTTAGCACACACATTTTACCACTGTCTCGTAAAATAAAATTTGAAGCAAATTGACATTTAACACCGAGCTATTGTTGTGCTTTAATGGCAGGAGGAATCATCTCAGCAAACGATGAATATCTTCAAGAGGCTCGTTTTAGGTACATTATCATATTTTCAAACTGTTCAAATGACTTCCCAACCTCAGAAAATATGAGTATTTTCCTTCCGATTAGAACAAAAATGTCCGGTATTTGGTTGAAAAGCGGTCTTAATTTTTCAGGCTGATCGGAAAGTGACAGAATGGCTGCCGAGTCCAGATACGGAGGCCCCAGCCATCATTCACCCAGCACCAATTCATCTCTAGCAGCAGCAAGCTGTCACCAATGGCTGGTGCGCATACAAAGCAGAGCTCACTGGCAGCACTCGGTGACACAGGCTGTACTACAGCCGCCGGATTCAAAGGCACATGGCTCATCATGAACACCGCCAAGCATCCTGTTCACAACAAATCATTTGAGGCACACAATTAAAATATAGGCTGATACTTTTCATTTTCAGATTTTTTACTCAAAGGCAAACATACTGCTAACCAAGCCAGCGGATAAGTGTCGAACTCTGCCCCATGCTGAATGCCTTTTATTGTTCGTCTGGAGGACGTGACCTTCAAATCCTCCAGAGTACCACTAGGAGCGGGAAGGAGATAACAGCCGCATTTTTCACACTACTTCTGGAGAGGGGAGGAGGAGACATCCGCATCCTTCACACTTCTTTCGGAGTGCGGAGCTCGAGGCTTCCATACTGTCCACAGACTCACTGGTGTGAGGAGGACGTGCCGGCAATTTCCTTGCGCCTAATATAGCGTTTATACATGCACCAAACAGATTACCCTGTTGAGTCCCCACCCGAAGAGGGGGCAGAATTGCTTCTAGTGCCTCTTCCAACGGTGTCATAAGAACGCTGAATTGGGTTCTAATCAGTGGTCGAAGTGGGGAAAAAATAGTAGGGGAACTGTGGGTGGAGATTCAGAGGGCGGGAATAACCTGAGCATTTTGAACAGTAGGCGGAGTCAGAGGTGTGGTCAGAATGCGCAAAACATCCCAATTTTTAGTATTTGTTAGCATTTCACTGACCAGTTACAGCTTATTATGTTATTTAATTCAATCAAAGGATACACATAATTATTTAAGGTTTAAAATGAGTTTTTGTCATTAAAATACATTCACAAAGTGGGATATGTTTCCAATCCCAGAATGTCCTAAATATGCTTAAAAGTGGAATCACAAGCCATTTGTCTCTGAACTATGCAGTTTCTGTCATCAGCACTTCTCCCTTTTTCCACAAGAGCAGTTCAAACATGCATGGCAAAATATCTTAGTTTGCAAATGTTTTATATATAATCATGGCTCTGTCATATTTTTCACATAATACAACATCTACAACACAATCTGACAATTTTAATAAATAAATTGTTTGTAACTCAACGGATCAAATGTTGCTAAAAAATGTGACTTCTGTTGTGGCGAGGTGGACAGCCCTTTCCAAAGGCTGACTGTTAGACTTGGGGGTCTCTAGTTGGCACAGGTATGCACTTGTGACAAATAGGGACCCTCTCCTCTAGTCAGGGTAAGGGGGTACACTCCTAAATTAACCCCTGCTCACCCCCTTGGTAGCTTGGCACGAGCAGACAGGCATATCTCAGAGGCAGTGTGTAAAGCATTTGAGAACACATACATTAACCAAGTGACAACACTACAGATGGACACCACACATGTTTTATATAAAAAATAAGTATTCTTTATATAGATTTACCACAAGACCATTAAACGACAAAAAAACGGAATACTGTTACTTTAGATGGTAGAATTTTGCTTAGTTCTCGTAAGTTCTTAAATGCGACACTTTAAGTCAATGTACCTTTTAGATACGACACGCAGGGCAGCGAAAGTGTTGCAACGATGTTGATGCGATGAAGTTTTTGGTGCAAAGAAATAAAGACGTGAATATCTTCCAGATGCGGCACGCTTCTCCGATGTTGCGAGAAGACTCGACTCTATGCTTCAGCTGCAGCGGCGACACCCTTTACGCGATGCGATGACAGCGGCCTTGGCAGCGACACTCTTTTCCGACGTTTGCGAGACACTTCCGCTCGATGCGATGTTGCAGTCGCGACACCCCTTTACGCGATGTGACGACAGCAGCTCCGACGGCGGCACGCTTCTCTGTGGATGCAAGGCGCTTTTCTTGATGCGGTGCAATGTGACAACTACGATGGCTACAAAGGCGACACGCTTCTTCCTCGATGCGAGACTCTTCTCTTGATGCGGTGCAATGCATCAACTACGATGGCTGCGATGGCAACACGCTTCTTCGGCGTTGCAAGTCACTTCCTGGATGATGCGGGACGCTTCCGCTCGATGCAATGCTGCAGTGGCGTCACACTTTATGATATTGCGACGACAACAGCTCCGATGGCGGCACGCTTCTCCTTCTTGAGTCGCGCTTCCAGCTCCTTGCGACACGCAGTCCCTCAGAAGGCCCAACAACAGCATCAGGCACTTCCAAAGAACTCTGGGGAGCTGGGGGGTGAAGTCTGTTGTTCCTGAGACTTCAGCAGGAGGCAAGCTCTTTTCCAAGCCCTTGGAGATCCTTCACAAGTTGAGCAAAAGCACACACAAAGTTCCTTTCTCCTCTCTTTGGCAGTAAGGCAACCATTGCAGGCCTATACCCCAGGTTCAGGGATAGTTTTCCTCCTCAGCTTCTTCTGGTTCCTCCCTCAGCAGAGGTTCTTCTTGTTTTCCCAAAGTGATCTAAATCCTTGGGATCAGGGTCCCAATATTTATACCCAGAAATCCTTTGTCCTCTGAAGGCAGATGGGCCTTTGCCCAGTCCAAACCAGTTCCTGAGCACTCTTTTTACCAGACTTCTCCTTTCCTTTCACAGGGCCCGATTCACAGAACTAACTTAAGACAAAATCCTAAACTTACTACCATTTTGGTATTCACAGAAGGCACTTACTCATTTTGGTATTCACAGACGGCACTTACTCATTTCGGTATTCACAGAAGTTTGGAGTCCTAACTTTAGGACTTCTAAATGCCTTCTGTGAATACCGAAAGCCTAAAAAATTAGGATTTTTCTCAGTTTAGTAGTAGTATAGTTAGGACTCCTAACTTTAGGACTCCTAAATGCCTTCTGTGAATACCGAAAGTCTTAAAATTAGGATTTTGATCAATTTAGTAGTAGTAAAGTTAGGAGTCCTAACTTTAGGACTCCTAAATGCCTTCTGTGAATACCGAAAGCCTTAAAATTAGGATTTTTCTCAGTTTAGTTGTAGTAAAGTTAGGAGTCCTAACTTTAGGACTCCTAAACTGAGAAAAATCCTAATTTGAAGACTTTCGGTATTCACAGAAGACATTTAGGAGTCCTAAAGTTAGGACTCCTAACTTCTGTGAATACCGAAGGGAGTAAGTGTCTTCTGTGAATACCAAAATGAGTAAGTGTCTTCTGTGAATATGAAAATGGTAGTAAGTTTAGGATTTTGTCTTAAGTTAGTTCTGTGACTCGGGCCCACAGTGTTTGGCAGAAACATTAGACGCCCCACAGGAGGTGGAGCCAGCATTGTGGAAGGCAAGTACAGCCCTGGAGCACTTTGTTGACAGGATTCCTTCTCTTCATTCACTGTGCAGGGCAGAGACATCAGCCGCTGCCCAGGAGGTGGAGCCAGCATTGTGGAAGGCAGGCACAGCCCTATTCAGGTCCCAGGTGCAACTCCTCCCACCCATCTGGATGCAGATCTCTCTATTCACCACTGGGACACCTCACCCTGTCTCCTGGAATTCCCCAGCCCTGTCACTCAAACTCCAGACAAAGGAATACACAGCCTAGCAGAGGCAGGTTTGAATGACAAGAAAATACCTACTTTGTAAAAGTGGCATTTGCAAACACAGAATGTTAAAACCAACTTCACTAGAAGATGTTTTTTATCACCCTGAGTTCAGGCATACTAAATTTGAATTTCTACCATGTTCTCTGAGTCATATAGGATTATAAGATGTTATAATAACCAAACTGCCCATTCTGGCCTATGGAGAACAGGTAGCCTTGCAATAGTGAAAAACGAAAATGGCTGTAATTCACTATTAGGACATGCCACACACACCAGGGCATGTTCTACCTTATCCTTACAATGCATCCTGCCCTTGGGCCTACCATAGGGGTGTCTGATATGAAGAAAAGGGAAGGTTTAGGGACTGGCAAGTGGGTGCACTTGCCCAGTCAGCATTGCAGTAACAGACTGCACGCAGGCTCTGCAATGGCAGACCTTAGACACACTTTTACAGGCTGCTTCTCTGGGTGGCACAACCAGTGCTGCAAGCCCACCAGCAGTATTTGGATTACAAGCCCTGGGCACTCCTGGTGCACTGTACTAGGGTCTGACAGGTAAACCAAACCAACCAATCATGGAATCACAAATTATACATTAATTTACAATACGGAGCACTTGCACTGTGGCACTGGACAGCAGTGGCACAGTTCCCTGAGCAACTAACACCAGAAAAAACATATGAGGCAACAGCGAAAAAATGGGAGGGAGACCCACGCCAATGTGCCAGGTCTAACACTGACTGATCACCTTTCTCACTACTGCATCTATATATTACACTGGTACTAATAAGGCAACATCTTTCATAGACTGTTAGCATGTGTAAAAATGTCAAAATAATAAAGTGTCAGAAAATATACTGCATTACGTTGCAGCGTTTGTTTTGCTGCATAACTTAGTCAACACTGTGGCATAATTTTGTTCTCCTTTGCTGCATAATTCCAGTGCCCCCAAAGCAGGCAGCACATGTTAACAGTGCTTGTGTATGAAGCAGAGAGACATTGAAATTTGCTAACTTAGTTTGGTGATCTTGCAAATCCTGCATTGCTGATCCCTGGTGAGTTTCAGCTACTACTAATGAAACAAAACCAATGGAGGTAACAATGGGTGAGGCAGACTGGACTCAAGGGCAGGGCTGGCTTTAACACTGGTGGTGCCCTGTGCAACAATGTTTGTTGGTGCCCCCCAATGACCACCTCCACTATGGAGTCCCTCACTGCCACTCTTTAACACTGCCCCTCAAGTCTCCATAACCACTCTCCCTCTCAGATGCATTTAATTTGATTTACAGTGCCCCTCATGCCAGTGTAGGGTATCAGAGCACTTTACATCACACACACTACATAGAGGCAATCAATTATACATGTGTAACTCACTGTATAGGAAATGTTACATAAGACAAAGGACTACAAGGTGTAGAAGTCGCATGACGCCATGCTATTGGGCGGTATAGTTTAATAGCTCACTGTACTATGTTAGGGTTTTAACTTATAAACTGCAAGTAACCAAACATCTCTCTGACAAAAGCAGTAACCCACTGACCTATTTATATTATGTGCCCTTTGTGATCTGCATTATACATGTTCTTTCCAGCAGGCACGTTAACCCTCTGCGCAGCCTTTCCACGAATAAAAACTTCCACTAGACAAAACTCCAATCTCTCGCTAGAAAGAACATTAATCAACAAAGTTATAACACTTTTATTATTGCTGAAAATTGCTGGAGGCCAGGAAGGAGGAAGCAAGCACTTTTAAAACCATAATATACT
Source organism: Triturus cristatus (assembly GCF_964204655.1). NCBI lineage: Eukaryota > Metazoa > Chordata > Amphibia > Caudata > Salamandridae > Triturus > Triturus cristatus. The sequence goes on along the minus strand of NC_140590.1, from coordinate 456,894,783 downwards.
TGCCACCCAAAGTAAGTGCACCGGTCGCACCGCCCTAGAGCCGGCACTTCTCAAGGGTCCTGTGACATCAGTGATAAAGTCACTGTTGCTCTAGGGTGTGCTTCTTCATAGACCTGCCCGCAAGACTGCAGGTGAACTTGAGCATGGATTGTGGTGGACAGGCCTTCAACGTTAACCTAGACTTGCCCCCACTAGGGTTCACTTGCTGGTGCTAAGATACCAGGGCTTCTAAGGTCTTGCAGAGCCTTCTAAGGTCTAGCATCAGAATGTGCTCCCTCGGGAGAGTGGTCTAGGGGACTGGTCATGAAGGAGGAACCTGGTTAGCTCAGTTCCAAATTCGGCTGCTCAGGCCATAGTGCCACATCCTCTCCCCTACTGATCACCATACTGCCCATCTGAGAGAAATGCACACTGCCTTCAGCTACCACCCAATTGTGCCCCACTATAAACACCTAGATGGGACTCAATTTAAATAACGCACTAGAGAAGAGCAATATGCTGCCTGAAAAAAAAATAACATCCTGAAAAAAGTAAACTGTCTTAGGGAATGCAAGATTAAGTTAAGCATGTGAAATGAAAGCAGGAACAGCATGGCTACCTTAACGCTTTTACACTCACTAGTCAGAAATCAGTGAGTGCTCTTGTCTGAAAAGTTAGCGGCATGACTGCAGGGACCCATTTCAATGTCCAGTGCTTTTGTAAAAAGACCACATCTGTGAACACAGCGCTGCGGTACTCATTTTGTTTTCCAATCCACCCATTAATCAGGCATTGCAGTACCTCCAAGATTGGTGCACTTCCATACCCTAGGAAAACAATGTTGTTCAAAGAAAAGGTAAAACAAAAGTAGCGCTTCACTGGCAAACTCGGTATACTGACGCTAATGTGTTTGCGTGTGACTAAAATCATTCTGGCCACTTTGCAAAGACTATGTCTTGCTTTATTTAGTAATTTATTTTTCATATTTTTGAACCTTTCATTCCTGAGGCTGCACTTTGGATAGAAAAATGTCAGAAAAAGACATTTCAAGTAAAGCTATTTTTCTTTTTTGGATCCATTTCACAGGGGAACAAATAAACGAAAGGAGGAAAGACAAAGTGAGAACCGTTTCTTGAAGTCACGTTTTTAGTGAGTGAGGAGCAGCTAGACAGAAAGAGAGGGAATAAGAGGGAAAAAGAGGAAAAAAGAGAGGGTGGAGCAGCTGCAAGCGGCAGAGCAAGTGAACACTGTCCTTGTCATCTCTAGCAAGAAGGAAAACACCGAGTCCTTTTCCTTCCCTGCTCACCCGTCTGTCCCCAAAGGGCCAGCACCGCCAAGTCTTTCTACGGCCATGGCTATTTCTGATGGCTATATCTGTGGTTCTAGGACGCATGTTTAAAATAGTAAAAGTAAGGGTACGGAATGTATTCACTTATAGAAGAAGGGGCACGCCGTGCTGTGCCCTGCCGATCCCGGCCACTTCGACCACTGGTTCTAATTCTATAGTCGGTATGCTAATCCTATCTTTGGTAGTAGAACACAACCACTGCTTGTGGTTTGGGTCCCTCACACCGCTTGATTTTTTTTGAGCAAGAGTGAACTGCACACTGACATCATAATAGCTGATCCTGGAAGCTGCCAGAGCAATTGAGCTCCTGAGACTGGCAGGATTATTGATGCTCAGTGCAACCCCACAACCATGATCAAAACAGGAGAGGTGGGGGGGCGTGGCTTCGAAGCCCATGGGGATGGCCGCCTGAGTCCGGGGCTACGCTGCACCGGGACGGACTTTCAGCGCCGACATAGGTTCCTGCGCTTCCTTGTTTAAATTTCTGGCAGTTCCTGGGATCGGAACACAATGCGCACCCGGTGAGAGTTAAAAGGACATTTATTGTGCCCAAATTACATCGTTTTCGGCGCGTTTTCTAACCGCCTCAGAGCGTCCGCCATTTTGTGGATAGCACGACGCTAGTACGATGCCAGCGCGCGTCTAGGACTTCCATCTTCTGTTTTCCCAATGAATGTGTTCAAGTCCTGATGGCCTCCTCTGCAATAACAACGTGCCCCTGTTAATTCCAACTGCTGCCTCTTTGCTAATTTAATCTTGGATATCAACTCACAGCAAAGGACATGCTCCTCTGTTATGCTTCTCCTATCCAGCTCTGGTATTTCTGATATGCTCACATATCTGGTCCTTCAGCATTGAATAATACACCAGTCTTGAGGAGTTTTCTGGATGCCTCTATTTTATGTATGCTACAAATTTTCCTTTTTCTTAATATGAAGCCTACTTTGGCAATTTTCTGTTAACCACACAGGGTCAAAATTATTATTATTTTTTCTCTGCGTTACTGCTCCTACATGCTCATTTCGACTGTCTCCACTGAGTGTTTCAACGCTTCTGTCACAGATTTGCTCGCTCTATACTGCTTACTTGCCACTGTACTTTTACTCAATTGGTCTCCTTCAGCATAACGGACCCCGCTCATTCCACTATCTGAGCACTCAGGTTTCTATGGGCAAATTACGTAACCCGAAGTTAGTTTTTGTGCCTTCGAAGAGTTCTCCTGCAGCGTTATCTTCCTCTTCTCCAACAACAGGCTCTCCTTCTACCACAGACCAAATGGCGGGAGTTGCTCCCAATCGTCCTTCCTCATCGCAGCCAATCTCGAACAAATCTTCTCCCGCTACTACATCAACTAAACGCTTGAAGCAGGACTCTCCTCCTCCAGATAAATCGTCATCTCCTATATCCATGGAGTTACTTTTATAGGAGATACACGCTTTGCGTCCGTTTGTAGAGGAGACCAATAACAAAATGCAGTTTCTTGAGGAGAAATGGTCAACTATGGAAAACAGAGTGTCTTCCATGGAGCAGCAGGTTTCAGAGATCCTAGTCAATTCTCAACGTATTTCCTCACTGGAAAAGTCTGTTCTTGCCCTCCAACAACATACTGAGGATTTAGAAAACAGGAATAGGAGAAATAACCTCCGCATTTATGGTCTGCCTGAGTCTCTGGAAGGTGATGACCCCGTCTCGTTCTTCTCCTCCTTCCTCCCGAAACTTTTGGATATGCCTACTACCACCTCTCTTAGTATCCAAAGGGCTCACAGGCTTGGTCCTCGTTCATCTGCCTCAACTAAACCAAGAGGAGTCATCATTCTCTTTTTGTAATTCACGGATCTTCTTTTAGTCCTCTCTGCAGCTAGATCTAAACACCATGTTTCCTGGTTGGGTCAGAGGGTGTTTCTCTCTCAAGATGTCTCTAATGCCACTGCGCCAACAAGGAAAGAGTTTTTGAACCTTCGTACTCCTCTACGTTCTCTTGGTGCCAGATACAGTTTATTTCACCCATGTATCTTCAAAGTTACCCACCAAAATCAAACCTGGACTTTTCAAGACCCTGCTGAACTTAAAAACGTTATTCATATTCAGACCAACAGTGGCATGGATACCTCCACTTCTGCTTGTGGTTGACTGTTTAATTTTCCTTTTTCTTACAGGTTTTTTCAGATAATGTTTTTGTACTTGCCTTTGTCTGTTGTATTGTAGATTTGCCTTTTGATGATCTTCAAAGAGTGTTATTATGGTTCCTTTCAATGTTTACTTCTTTTTCTGGTTGTTCTCCTTAAATGTCTCTTTTTGCTCCAGTTTTCTTATTTACCTCCAGTTGTTTGTTGGATTGTATATTCATCCTTAAGTATCTTCCTAGGTGTTTCCCTCATCCTAACCGTTTCTTATATTTATTTATTCACTCAGATCGATTGGTGTGTTTCCCTTCATCTCATATGGTCCTTCTCCTTCATCCTCCGTCATGGTGCGGTCTGGTCTCCTGATTCTGGGAGGTCAATCTTGTTGAGTGTTGCCATAGCCCCGTTGTCCTCTTTATGTCCCCCTCAGGTATGTTACTCTCAGTCATCCTTTTTGGATATGTACTGTCTCTTCTTGTACTTTTTTCTCTTTAGCCTTCCCCTCTTTTCCTTTCCTTTCCCACTTACTGTTTATCTACACTCACTTTTCCTCTGCTTGTGCAATTACCCTATTTTTGTATTTCTATAATTCCAATTGTTTCTTCTTTATATCTCTCTAGCTTCTTCCCTGATTCCTCCCTCTTTTTTCATTCTTTTTTTCTCTCACTTTTTGACATTTCCTTCTCTCTATTTCTTGCTGTAGTTTTTGTTTTTATTAATGTTTTGCAGTTTTTAAATTCAGAGTAATCTCCTGGAATGTAAAGGGTTGTATTAGTCCCATTAAATGACAGAGAGTCCTTTCCCACCTAGCTTCATACAATCCTGATATAGTTCTCTTACAAGAGACTCACCTCACTGAGGCTGAGTCTCTTAAGTTAAAACGAGGCTGGGTGGGTACGGTCTTATTCTCTCCTTCTACCAATAAAAAGAATGGTGTCCGGTCTGTAGGGGGAGCGATGCATCGAATCTTCGTGCCAGTTCCGGTTCGCAGGTGATGTGTCAGGAAAGCGTTTCGCACAGGTATGATGCATGGATCTTCGGGATGCGACAGCGATCAATGCGGCTGCGTTGCGTGGCGTCGGTTCTCTTCAGCCGCGATCCCTCGATGCGTAGGTTCTTGCAGCTGCAACAGGTGCTGTCACGATCTTAGCAGCAGCACGGCGATGCAATGGAAATCTTCTCGCGCCGCGAGATGCGCCGGTGAAACGTGCCGCAAGAAGAGCGATGTGTCGGGTTTTGCAGTTCTTTTCATGCTTCTTCTTCTTCTTCCAGCTCCCAAACAGCAGCAAACAACCTCCAGAGGCCCAACAACTGGGTCAGGCACTCTAGGCAGGTCAGCAATCCCACAGCAGAGTTCATGGGAGCTGGGGGTGAAGTGCTTTTGTTCCTGGGACTTCAAAACAGGAGGCCAGCTCTTCTTCAAGCCCTTGAAGATCTTCCTCAAGCAGAGGACACAGCAAACAGCGAAGGAATGATCTAAATTACAGGGTCTCATATTTATACCCCAAAAGTCTTTGTTCTCCAGGTGTAAGGGGTTCTAGACCCAGTCCAAACCAGTTCTGGGTGCACTCTGCCAGTGCGCAACTTCTTCCTTTGTTAGTGTGGGCCAGGGTCATCAGACACACCACAGGGGGTGGAGCCAGCATTGTGGAAGGCTGGCACAGCCCTATTCAGGTCCAGGTGCTACTCCTCCCACCAATCCAAATGCAGATAGGCCTATTCAGCCTAGTGCCAACTCACCCGATCTCCTGGTGCCACCCCAGCCCCTGTCACTCTCAAGCCAGACAGTCAATTGACAAACAGGCAGAGGCACACAGAAAGGTTGAACAAGAAAATAGCCACTTTCTAAAAGTGCTATTTTCAAACACAGAATTTAAAAAACCATCCTTCCTAAAAGACGTGTTATTAAATTCTGAGTTCAAGGAAACCAGACTCTAATTTCTCATCTTACTCCTATGGGAAGATATGCTTGTAAAATTGTTACACAGCATTCCCCATTCTGTCCTATGGGCAAGATGGCTTTTCAATAGTGAAAAACGAAATTGGCAGTATTTCACTGTCAGGACATGTTACACACCCCAGTACATGTCCTACCTTTCACATACACTGCACCCTTCCCAGGGGGGTACCTTGGGCCTACTCTAGGGGTGTCCTATGTGTAAGAAAAGAAAGGGTAAGGCCTGGCAAGTGGGTGCACTGGCCAGGTCGACATGGCAGTTAACAAACTGTGTACAGGCACTGCGGTGGCAGGCCTGAGACCTCTTTTCAGGGCTTCTCATGTGGGTGGCACAATCAGTGCTGCAAGCCCACTAGTAGTATTTGAGTTATCAGCCCTGGCACACTCAGTGCACTTTACTAGGGACCTACTGGTAAGACAAATATGCCAATCATGGATAACCAATCACAATAACAATTTACACAGAAAGCATATGCACTTTAGCACTGATCAGCAGTGGTAAAGTGCCCAGAATCCTAAAGCCAACAACCACAGGTCAAGAATAAATAGGAGGAAGAAGCAAAAAGTTTGGGGATTGCCCTGCAAAAAGTGCCATTTCCAGCAAGCCTTGAAATAGCTCAAAGCCTGTGCGTCAAGAAGGGAAGAAACATTTGTTGACTGCATTTTTCTTTGTTCTAATTCTCTAGACTATCAGAGTAATACAGAATAAAAAACATACAAAAAAACAACTTGTGACCATCCCGAACTGTAACCCATTAGGGAATAAGATTCACCGGAAGATCTGTGGGCCCTTTATCCAAATTCAAGTTCTTTGGTTCATTGGGTTAGGGGCTTCCCATTTCGGACATCTGGGTCCAATGAAATATTACCTATCAAACTAGGACAGATGCAACCAGGACCTATAACCCCTTCCTTTTACTGTTACCTGCTAGCAGCACCTGGCATCTGTCTGCTGTGAGTTCTGCTCTGCCAAGTGGTGGCAATCCAGTTGTGGGCCCTGGAAGTGAGTTTTCAGTGCTACAACTCAGAAAATCCATGCATCAATAGTATTGCGCTGATAGGAACGTGCACATTTCCTTCGATCCTAAAGCATCGCTGCTGTGGTATGAACCGCGGACACCACATCGTCAACTGAATCTTCCCCTGTTTCCAACACATCTCTGAATTTATGTGGCTTGATGCCAAAGCATTGCTTTTTGCTGCACGTATCAATAACAGCCCAGCGGTTCCACGATGATGCATTATCCTGATGTTCTTTGCATCTTGACTCTCAATGCATCTTCAACTTTGCGCAGCTCGGATCTGATACATCACCCCATCTGCGAGAACATAAGCAAAGCATCACCTCCCTTTCTCCAGGTATCGTCGTCGAGGCATCCCTGGTACTCGTCAGCAGGCCAAGGCTGGTCCCTGTATCCAACCAATGCTCCATCACAGTCGGCCCGAACTTTTGCATTTGCCCTGGTCAAGCGCAATCAGATATTTTTATTTGCATTAGCCCCGGTTGGTGCTATCTGCTTCTAAGTACTACATAACTGTTTATTTTTAAAAAGCTCCTAAGAAAATTACCTATGTTTTTAAACTGGTGTGGAGTTCTTTTATGAAGTTTTCACTGTGTTACTTTGTATTGTGTGCACAAACAATTTACACATTGCCTCTTAAGGTGAGCCTGACTGGTCTGTACCAAGCTACCAGAGGGTGAGCACAATTCAATTTAAAGTGTGTTACTGACTTACCCTGACTAGGATTGTGATTACTGCTTGGACAGGGTGTATACCTCTGCCAACCAGCGACCCAATTTCTGACACTTGTCATATGATAAAAAGACCAAAAATAATTTCTCTGTTCAGCTATGCTAAACAGAGGATCTACCAGTGCTTAATTTGTTCCAATGTTTGGTAGTGCTTAGAACTTATTAATGACAATCTACCACATAGCTGTATACTTTTTTAGCAGAGCCCATGCACAACATATTCAATACACTTAAAAACAAGCATTGGCAAAAGCCAACAGGTCTAGCCTATGTGAGATGTATTGGCTTCATTGGAGTGTAGTTGAGTGCCATGGAGTGAAGTGAAGTGGCATTGTGTGGCATGGAGTGGCATTGTGTGGAGTGGAGTGAAGTGGAGTGGAGTGGCTATGTGTGGTTTGGAGTGGGGTTGCATTCTGTGGTGTAGAGTTGAGTGGCATTGTGTGGAGTATAATGGCATTGTGCAGTATTTAGTGGAGTGGAGTTTAGTGGAGTAGAGTGAAGTGAAGTGGAGCAGTGCGGCATTGTGTGGCATGGAAGGAACTGTCATTCTGTGTAGTGAAGTGGTAATGAGTCGGGAGGCGTGAAGTGGCATATTCGTAAGTGGAATGCCCTCGAGTGAAGTTGCATTGTGTGGCGTGAGGTAGGGTGGAGATGCATCGGTGGAGTTGAATGGCATTGTGTGGTGTGCGCTGGAGTGACATTGTATGGTGTTAGTAGAGTGGAGTGGCATTGTGTGGTGTTGATTGGAGTAGAGTAGTATGACATTGTGTGTCATGGAGTGGAGGGGCATTGTGTGAAGAAGAGAGTGACTGGGTTGCATAGAGTTGAGTGGGGTGACATTGTGTGGCTTGAAGTGAAGGGGCATTGTGTGACATGAATTGTGTGGCATGGAGTGGCAGTGTGTGGCAGAGAATGGAGTGGAATTATGTGGAGTGGAATATCATCGTGCAATGGTATTGTGTTGAATGGGACTCAATGGCACTGTGTGTAGTGGACTGGCATGGACTAGAGTGGAGCAGCACTGATGGGCATAGGGTTGTACTGAATGGAGCAGAGTGGCATTGTGTGGAATAGAGTGGACTGGCACTGTGTGGAGTGGAATGGCATTGTTTGGAGCAAAGTGGCATTTTGTGGTTTGGAGTGGCATTGTGTGGCGTGCAATGGAGTTGAGTGTCATTGTGTGGAGTGGAGTGGCACTGTGTGACATGGAGTGGACTGTAGTGGCATTGTGTGGCATCAAGTGTAGTGGAGTGGCACGTTGTGTTGTGGAGTAGGATTGTGTGGCATGGAGTGGATGGCATTGTGTGGTGTGGAGTGGTATTGCATGCAGTGGAGTTGAGGGGCATCATGTGCATATAGTGGCCAAGTTTAGAATGAAGTGGAAGGCTAAATAATTGTAATTATAATACAATTTGATATATCACTAGATGTGGGCGTAAAACTCGCGGAGTTTGCGAAATTCGTCAACTCTGCATTTCAAAACAGAGCAGCGTTATTTTAGTTAGCGCACTGGAAATGTCCTTTCATGCATGCAAGAGTGACTTGACGGGCGCTCACAATCGAGCCATTCGCGGTAGCCAAGAGATTTGCTAGCAGGCCGCATGCTCCTGCGAGATTTTGCGGCCGTCAACATGGCATTCGGGCACACCAGCGACTTCCGGCGGATGTGCTCTGCCAGACACACACACAGGATCTACCGCAGCTGCAATCTGGGGAAAATTCTCTCCTCAAGCAGCATCCAAATCTTCCCAAAACAATGATTTGGAGTCAAAAACCTCCTGGAATGGACATTTGGCATTGTTTTCTTTTTGTGAGAGAAGTGCCTTTTTCGTTTTTTTTACTTTTTTCCAATTGGAAGGAAATTCCCCAGAGTTTCCAACATCCTATTCCTGCCAAGAAGGCTTCTCCCAGTGTGTTGTCCATCTCCTGGTAACATTTCATTTGGATTTGGAGATGGAAGGATCACTCTTTGTGTCTGCTGCATACACAATTTGATTTAAGGACTTTGTATTTGAGATTTCACAAGTGAGTTGAAAAACTGGTATTGGTTGTTTGATTGGAGCCACGCACCTAGATTTACTTGTACTTTTCTATTGATTTTTAAAATGTATTGTGGTGAGTGCCATGAAGTTTCAGTAGTGGCCTAGTTAATTCTTTGTAAGTCATTTTTCTTCTTTTATAAATGAAAAATGTTGCACAGTTCGCTACATTTTCTCCATATTTATTATATATTTGCAATATTGATTTGATTTACTATGTGGCCCAGTATGCCAATGGGCCTTGGGCCAGTAGACCCAGTGCTAGTCATGGGTGCATGAAACAACTGTTTCTGTGCTGTCTGTTCAATTTGAATCATCATTTAGACCATGGATGGATTTGGATTTAAATACCAAATGTGTTTTTTGTGGTATTTCACGCTTTTTCCTTCCTGTAAACAGTGTTTAGGTGGGGTAATATCTTTGGAGGATCTGTGTTGTTGTAAACATTTTTAGCCCTGTTAATTTTCTTTTTTGGCATTGCTGAATTAATGCTGTGTTCCCTGTGTTGCCAGTGCCTACTTGGTCTGGCTGGTGTGTGTGTGTGTGTGATTGCCACAGGCCACCATTGGCTTTGTTCCTCATGTGGCCAGGGCCCATTTTGTATAGTCAGAGTCCATAGGCCTGCATGTGTTCTTTGTTTTCCAGGCCTCCTGCTTCTTGTTCTGACCATGTGGCTGGCGGCCATTTTATGTAGCCAGCCAGTGCGCTTTTGCTATAGGCCTGCATTTATTCTTTGTTTTGGCCATATCTTCTTGCTTGCTGTTTGACCATGTGGTTGGTGGCCATTTTGTGTAGCCACTGGCAGTCAGTGTGCTTTTGCAATAGGCCTGCATGTCTTCTTTGTTTTTCAGACCTCCTGCTTGTTGTTGCTTGTAAGTTGTAACCATGTGGCTGGCGGGCATTTTATGTAGCCAGCCTGTGTGTTTTTGCCATAGGCCGGCATGTCTTCTCTTTGTTCCCAATGCCTTCCTGCTCAATGTTGTTGTTGTTGCTGATCATGTGGCAATGGCAGGCAGACATTTTGTGTACCCAGCCACTGTGGCGTTATGCTTTGCTATATGATTGCCTAGATGGTTGAGCAATGAGATAGCACTTTAATAAATTATAATTTTATCTTTGAGGATAACTTCACTTATTTATAATTATTTTCCAATTTTTTTAAAATTTTAGTTTTAAAAAATAAATAATGATTTGTTGCTTAATTAATTTTATTTTGCATTTTTTTTACTTTTTTAAATAATTTTTTTTTCCACATTTTTTTAAGTTTACAAAAACAGATTTTTTCACTGCATCTGTCATCAATGAATCAACCCCATGTCTGATATAGGTGCACAACAGCATTCCTTGTCTCAGGATTATTCCATTGTCATTTGTCAGCTTCATCTCCCTGAGGGCCACATTCCACATGACGTGATACACATAAAGCTAACAGTTGCATCTTTATGTTGTTGTTGCTCTTCCTTATCCTTCCTGAGTGTACAGTCAGTTACCTTGAAAGTTTATGTTGGTGTGGTTTTCCGTTTAACAAATGGATACACTGTATTGTTAATTATTTATAATAAGAGTAACCAGTGACCACATTAAATGATATTGTTTGTTTGTACTACTAATTGAACTGCAACAATGCCACATTTCACTGGTGCTCTTCTTGCTTTTTTTCTTTTAGGTGCACACGAGACACTATCACCCATTGTACTGCCAGACAGAAGGCCTGTGCACGACATGATGTGTGACTCACACATCACACAGACATCTCTTCAACTTGTGTGAAGCTAAGTGACAGTGCTAACTGACAGCTTCAAGATGGCCCCAACAAAGGTGCTATCAAGAAAGTGGCCAGTGAGAAGAAGAAGGAAGTTACCACCAGTGGTATGTCAACCCATATCTTTTTGGGAAGAAAGAAAACTGTGCCTTCCACACTGGCCTCTGGGGAGCAAGCTGGGAGCAGCACCCCTGCATCATTGGACTCACCCCAATCTAGGCCCAAGGCCATGTCTGTCAAGTGGAAAGTCAATGTAATCACTGCACGTTGACGAGCAGTGATGTTGAAATTGACTTATCTCTAGTGCAAATTAGTACCCAAACTTTGCAGGAAACTCAGAGAAGTGGACAACAACAGCCGCAACCCCTAATAGCAGTTCCTCCTGAAGTAGGAGCAGTTCAGGAGATTGAGCTTTATGCTGAGCAAGTAGAGGGAGCTGCTCTTTCAGAAAATCCATTGTCTTCCAGATCTCCAGCTAGAAAAAGTAGGTCACTGCATCACCTTCTTCTCCAAGCCTCCCTACTGATGAGCTAGACACCACTTGGATCTGCCTCAGTATGAGAGTGAGACACGCCACGAGATTAGGCTAGGGAAAAGGAAGGTTCCAGAAAGCCTTAGAGTTATGGAGGCAGGTGTAGAAGAGGAGGATTATGACACGCCAGTCATCACGGATGTTGGCCCAGCCCCAGTGGAGACCGACGTTACCCCATCCCAATTTGCTGGGAGGGATGTGGCACCACAGATACCACCACCACCAGCTGCCTTATTTGCAAAGTCCCAGCAGCGGCCTACAACCACCTCAGTAAAAGTAGGTACTGCATAGAGTCAAACACCAAAACGCCCATCTAATGCCAGTTCATCCGAAATTGGCAATGGCACCAGTGTCAGAAAGTTGAGCTCCCCAGTTTGGGACTTCTTTACGGTTAGCCAGAAGGAAGTGTACATTCCCATATGCTTCCTTTGTGGAGCAAGTGTTAGTCAGGGTAAGTTTGGTACAAGCTATGGTACCGGGGGATAAACAACACATTTGAGAAATCATCATACAATCCATTGGGAGGCTCACTTTAGTGGCGAAAAAACTGCAAGTTTTGTTGGTAAAGCAGGTGAAAGGCTGAGCACAGAATCCGATCCGATCACAGTGGAAGGTGAAGAGGAAGAAATTTTCGTTATGCAAAACATGCCCTCTTCCCAACAGTGCAGTAGTATCACCCACTATTCAAAGTTACAAGAGCAACCCTTATGTCCCTGCGAACCGGGTAAGTACACTGTACTCCAAAACAATGTTCACAAGGAACTAATTTGAAAATAATCATCTATCGCATACAACATCAATGGTTGTATTTGAATTAATCTCTCATAGAACTAACATGAAGTCAATGATAAACACAGTAAGCCTACACACAACCTTTCTTTATATACCAAGCCTCAGCCGAGGTCTTTTATTTAACACAAATTGTTCATTAAATCACATATAAAAGAGATTCATTCCGCTACTGGCACGACACGGATTAACCGCGCACTGGGTTCAGGGCCAAATGATTAGTGCCATCCCTGACTACGGACAACGTTTCCTTATTTGCAGATAATTGGATATAAAAGTCGAGATAAGAACAGGTCTTATCTCCCCGAATAGTTGGGGCACTTCTGAATCAGATTAATGGAGGAATATTAATATAAAGTTCAAGGAAGCGTTTCTCGCCATATATCCGGTCTACCATTTGACCATTATCCGTGGATGAAAAATAATATAAAAAATATTGTTAAAAAAGTCAAAGTTTGGACGTAAAAACTCTATTTTGCTCATTCTTTTGCATACTGGATCCGAGATGGACTATTGTATGCTTAAAACTGTCCCCATATTTACAGTCCTGATGAGACCCGGTATTTAGAAGTGGGTCGAAACGTCGTCGACAAACGAAATAAGAGACAGCTTTGACTGAATTATCATATATTATTTACAAACTGTCCTTATTAATTTTTCCAATAACCTTTTACACCTTTATTATTTCTGTGTATTTATGTTTGTGAGGTTATGGTTTTCTTCACTGGGGTTCACTTTGCACTGCGAATGTAAAGAGAGGAGTAATGTATATATAGTATGTTTTTATATGTGATTTAATGAACAATTTGTGTTAAATAAAAGACCTCGGCTGAGGCTTGGTATATAAAGAAAGGTTGTGTGTAGGCTTACTGTGTTTATCATTGACTTCATGTTAGTTCTATGAGAGATTAATTCAAATACAACCATTGATGTTGTATGCGATAGATGATTATTTTCAAATTAGTAGTATCACCCACAACAGCAACAGCGCAATGGTACAAGACTCAAGTCGAGACACCAAGGCAAGAGAGGACAGTGACTGCCCCGCTGAAACATACATTGAGCCTCAGACTGTCTGCTCTCAAGAAGTATCCTACATAAGTGGCACCAGAAAATAAAAAAATCTAGGCTACTATTCCTGGCATGTTTAAGTTGGAGGGACAGTATGAACACAACCTCTCAATGGCACATTTGTACAACGCAAAGCTGGCTAAAATGTGAGCGCTGGACCTCCTCCCTTTTTCTTTCGTGGAAGGGGTGGGTTTTCTTGAATTGTGGCAGCCTTCTGCCCTAAATGGAAGGTCCCCAGAAGGTTCTGTTTCACCAGCGTTGCTGGTCCAGTGCTACATCACAATGTGCTGGAATTGCTTCAACAAGCTTTGCAGCAGAGTGCTGTTCAGAGTTTCCACCTGACAACAGACATGGGCCAGCTGGCAAGCCACTGATTCCATGTGCATCACTGCACACTGGATCTCTTTTGTGAGGGCTAGAGAAAAGGTATCTGAAGATGCTGACACTGCTGACATTTTTAATGCTGCTCTGAAGCATGCAACAGTAGCCATGTTCGCCATGGAGAAATTGCATACTGTTGCAAACATTTTGAAAGACTTTAACAGCAAGGTCTTTGAATGGCTGTGACCAAAAGTGCCTAACATTAGATTTGTTGCCATGGACAATGGCAGTAATATAGTTAAGGCCATGGTCAATGGTGGCTATTTAAGGGTCCTGTGTTCGGTGCACTGTATCAACATAACTGTATAGGACTTTCTCAAAAAAGACCAAGTAAGCAACTTAATGTCCACCTGTAGAAGAATCTGCACTCATTGCAGCTTTTCATTTAAAGCCCCAAAACAGCTGAGGGTCATTCTGAGTGATAATAGAATGCCAGTAAAAGCACTCATACAGGAGGTGCCAACACGTTGGAACATACGACAACCATAGCAAGGAAGAAAGCACTGTTTCAGCGATTATGCACATTCACATTTGATAATGGCAGTGCCTGAAAAGAAAAATGATATCAAATAAAACAATAACCTTTAACCAAACGTGCTGTTACATACAATTATAAGAGCAGAAGCACCAAGTGTAGTGCACTTGGCCAGCGGCCACAGTAGCTACCACTTCAAAAAGCACGTCCATCAATCTGTCAGCTCGAGGCGGAGTTGCAAATAGGAGCGGAGTGGCTGCCAAATGTTTTTAGGGCGGGAGGCAGGGGGTAGCAAAGGAGCATAGACATCACTGGTGGTGTCACAGTACAACATGTCCCGCAGCGGCGGCGCAGTGTCGTCCCAATGTAGGGAGACTTTTCTTTAGCTAGCACAATGCAATGGCGGTGAAGCATCTGATTCCAGCCCCCAGTGGGAGAACATAACCCAATAAAGCCAACAGCAGTGAGGTTGTGAGTTCAGCTTCAACCATAAGCTCTAGATCAGGGGTACTCACAAACTTTCTCTCGGGGGCCAAATTTACAGTGTGGTTTGTGGCCGAGGGCCGCACCTGTGGGGGCGGGGTCAGTGGTGGAGGGGGCGGGGCTAGAGCAACTAAAAAAAACTGACTATGAGGTTGAACACAGACCCCTGCAGCGGACGCATTCGTCCACTGAGCCACCAGACCCAGCATACACACACACACATATGTATACAGTTCATTGGGGATTTGTCCATCAGAAGAACCGCACTTGAACACAAGCTGCTTTTCCCCACAAGCTTTTATTAGGTATGGTTCGTCGCGCTTGCCTGTAATTATTCACACCTGACTGAGCCCGACGCGTTTCGATGACTCTCTTCCTCAGAGGCTCACACAGTCAGTAGTATGCGAATGAAAGTTCCCCGAGTCCTTGTTTGGCAGTATATCGTACGCAACGTGCTGTCTCATATAGAGCAGCCCATTTGGTCATACGACATACTGCCAAACAGGGACTCTCTCTCTCCCGGTCTCACTCTCTCTCTCCCGGTCTCCCTCTCGCTCTCTGTCTCCCTCTGTCTGTGTCCCTTTGTCTCCCTCCCTCTCTGTCTCCCTCCCTCCCTGTCTCACTCCCTCACTCTCTGTCTCCCTCTCTGTCTCCCCCTCTCTCTGTCTCCCCCTCTCTCTGTCTCCCCCTCCCTCTGTCTCCCTCCCTTTGTCTCCCTCTGTCTCCCTCCATCTCCCTCTGTCTCCCTCCCTTTGTCTCCCTCTCTCTCTCCCTGTTTCCCTCTCTCTCTCCCTGTTTCCCTCTCTCTCTCCCTCTCTCTCTCCCTGTCTCCCTCTCTCTCTCCCTGTCTCCCTCTCTGTCTCCCTGTCTCCCTCTTTCTGTCACCCTGTCTCCCTCTGTGTCCCTCTGTCTCCCTCCCCCTCTCTCTCCCTCCCTCTCTCCCTCCCTCTGCCTCCCTCCCTCTCGGTCTCTCTCTCTCTGTCTCCCTCCCTCTCGCTGTCTCCCTCCCTCTCTCTCCCTCTGTTCCCTTTCTCTGTCGAGGCTCGTGGGCCCTGGTGAGAGGCATAAGAGATGCCTATGGTGGTGTGCGGCCCGCAGAGGAGAGACTGCTGAAAAAGCAGGTCCTTGCGTTGCTGTTCACTCGTCTTATCTCCCATCGAGTTTTAAGGGCAGAGGATCTGCGAGAGGTTGCTTGGGTAACACAGGCCATCAGGCGCGCAACACCCATTGGACTCAAAGGGCTTCAGCCCCCCCTTCCCACCCCCGTCGCGTGTGGCAGCCCGGGATGAGACAGCCTCGCTGCGCACACACAGCCGCACCCGAGCACTTCACAGGTCTTTAAAAGACCATTTGCATGTTAATGAGGCCTCGCTGTTTCACCCCTTCTAAGAGGCCCTGCAGCGCCACTCTGCCTATTGCTTAAAGATTCAGGCCCCCCACCCTCCCCCGAAATCAGCTCCACTCTGCCTAAAGCTTAAAGATTCAAGCCCCCCCCCCTTCCCCCCGCCGCCGAAATTTAGCTCTAGTTGCGCCTCTGCTTGCGAGGCACTGGTTTTGCGGATGCTTCTTTACCCAGTGAATGCGGCCCCCGAGGAATAACACCAGGCAGAATTGCAGTTGATTGCCAACTGTCTGTTGTTTTACACGAGGGCCGCATGGAAAGGGCTGGCGGGCCGCAACTGGCCCGCGGGCCGTACTTTGAGTACCGCTGCTCTAGATGTTCAAACACAAAAACTAGAACTGCCGGGCAATTCCAAGCCAAATGAATAAAATCAGCATGTGATGTAGCGCATCTCTGACAAGTATTCAGCTTACTGCAGTCCATCTTCGCGAGCAGCACAGGGGTGACGTAAACTCTATGTATGTATTTAAAATGCAGAAGCTTATGTTTGTAGTTATTGGAAATGTATTGTGTTTGCCCACAGCAGAAAGTCCACATTTCTTCAGTGAGAGGGTGCACCAAATCGTCCTCCCAAGCCACCCTCGCCCCCGTCACTGGGCACAGTGTTTGTGCAAGATAATACAGTCGGAAAACCAGATGTGTGCAATCAGGTGATGTGACTATTGTGGTGAGCAATGGAAACTCAGGGGGTTCCGTAGCCACAGGGCGTATCGCAGCAGTAAGCAACATACGCGTTCTGTGCACCAGGAAGCGATCCAGCACGGAAATGTCACAGCCCTCCATTAAGTCCGCCAACATGTGCGTCTGACCATCCTTGAACATGTCGCCCACAGTCTGAAGCCGACAGTGGGTGAGTACTTGTTTTGTTAAAGTTTCAGTGGTAGGAGCCATCCAAAAGTGGTAAATGTGGAGAATACAGGTAATCAGCCTTCAAGTATTTACGAAGGCGCCCCAAGACCCGGCATGTAGTTTGCAGGGTATCAATCTCGGCCGTAGTCCTGGCAAGGCCACGCAGGAGAATAGAAGAGAGAGGATAAGTATGGGTCTGCATATGGGCAGGCGTCAGAAATTGCAGGCACGCATCCGGGTGATACCAAAAATAATCATAGTGTGCCTGCGCGACCAGGTAATATAAATAAAAGTCAGATACACCAACGCCACCACGTGCGAATGGCTGAGTGAGCGTCTGCCAGACAACCCGTGCCCGACCACCAGCCCAAACAAGCTGCGTCAGCATGCCCCAAAGAATATTAAAAAAGGTGACCATTAGCGGGATGGGGATATTTAAAAATAAATATAAAAACTGTGGCAGGATCACCATCTTGATGATCACAGTTTGACCAGCAATGAATAGAGGAAGTGCTATCCAGTGATCTATCTGCCCCGCAAGTCTGTCCACAGCCGGGCCGTAATTGAAAAGGATAATTTCTAAAGCTGAACGATGTAAAAGGACTCTCAGGTATCTGGGGGTGGTATTAACACCACTGCAGGGGGAGGTCCATTGTAAACGGGAGGGTGGCATCTGTTAAGGGAACGACCTAAGACTTGGCCCAATTGACCACAAGCCCAAAAAAAGTGCCAAATCGCACCACTTTTCGAATAATGGCGGGGAGGTTAGAACCTGGCTCCCAGACAAACAGAAGAATATCATCTGCATATAAAGAGGCCAGAAGAGCACCCTGATGGAAGCCAATCCCCCGATGCATATGTCGTTCCTGTAGATGCCCCACCAATGGATCCATCGCTATAATGAACAGCAGTGGCAAAAGTTGACACCCCTGCCTGGTGCCGCAAGAGAGTACACATTTGTCTGAGTGCACCCTGTTTATTCTAGGGTTAGTGTACAGAAGGCGGACCAAAGAGCGAAAGTTCTGTGGAAAGCCAAGCTTTCTGAGGGCTGCCTGGAGGAACTCCCATTCAAGGGAGTCAAACGCCTTTGCCGCGTCCAGCAATATCACTACGGTTGGGAGAGAGGGGTTTATCTGATTAATAACCACAAATACTGTGCGTAGATTCACAGACCTCAAGTGGTTCGGGAAGTATCCTGATTGTGGGGGCGAAATAATCTGATCAACGATTAAGAATTTCCGTGTTGCGAGCACTTTAGCCAAGATCTTGTAATCCTGATTTAAAATACAAAGGGGTCTATACGACGCACAGCAATCAGGCAACTTGCTTGGCTTGAGCAGTAATGTGATAATCGCCTACCTCATGGTGGGGGGAATTCACCCGACTACAGCGCCTCCGCATAAACTTTCAGTAAATGTTGAACTAGCAGCATTTTATAGGTTTTGTAAAACATGCCGGTGAGGCCATCAGTGCCAGGTGCACAAGAACCATTCAGAGCATCTGTTGCTTTCTCAATCTCGTCAGCCCCGATAGGCGAGGCCAGGAGTTGCTGTTGCCCCTTCTCAATCCAGACCATTGCGATCTCATTCAGATAGTGAATTGAGGTGGTGCCAGTTGAGGGGGAGGGCGTGGTGTATAGCCGAGTGTGATATGTCAAGAAAGTTGTAAGAATATCCGCGCCATGCGCAACACGTGTACCGTCCGCTGTTTGGAGTTGGGTAATATATGTGGTGTGCTGCCAAGGGGCAAGCAGCCGGCAAGAGTGCGTCCTGGCCTCTTATCTTCCCCATACACATGGGCACATTCATATTTCACCAGGTATGCAACCTCACGCAATGCGAGTTCTAGAAAGCCACCTAGTAACTTCGTGCACTGATGCTTCGGAGAGGGGGCCATTCCTGTCAGCGCCCGGGCATTCATCTTGTTGTAGGGCCGCTAGCGCTGATGGAGGCCCTCAGTACATGCCCCGCAGCTACAATAATGGACGCCACACTTTGTGTCTGGGTCTCGGCGCGTGACTGCCTCAGCAGGCCGCGCCCCTTTATTTTATACAGAGGCGTACGCCACGTTCGTGGCGTACGCGTTGCGTAGTGACCTTATGCGCTCTAGCGTCTAACGCTAGAGCGCTAACTGTAACATCCCTCCCCAACTTGGATAACAAAATAAACCAAAGTCCATAACAGTCACTCACTTGCTTGGCAGGCAAAGTCTTTAAGGCGGCTGCTTGGCGTGGGGTTCGCTCTCAGACCATACCTGGCAGTGGCACGAGTGCCGGAGCTGGGTGGGTGGCCATTCGGGGCTTCACCTTCCGTCGGGGCATGAGGGCTCTGCTCTGGGGCGCTGCAGGCTCCGCTGGACGTCAGTCCTGGTCCCAACTCTGGGGTTGAGATCTCTTCCTCCCCTCCGTCCAGTCCCCTCTGGCCGCGGTCGGTGGCCTCCGGAATGCGTTTGAACCACGAGATGTTCCTGGTGGTCGACTCCACCCCTCTTTCTGCTGTGACCATTGTACCCCGCCTCTGTGCCACAGTCCAACTACCTGGTTCATACCGGGGTCTGAATTTTCCTCCCGGCCTTCTGTCCTTCACGAGGACGCTGTCCCCTGGTCTGATGTCGCGGTCTCGACTGCCTCTGGCCCGGCTCACTTGTCGGTTGCGGTATGCTCGTCGTTGGAAAACCTCCTCCGCTTCGAACGGTGGGGGCGCCCACCCAGGGACTGTGGGTAGCCCATCGCGGCGGGGCCCATTGAGCATGAGAGACCACGGGGCTTGTTTGGTGGAGCAGTGGGGCGTGCTCCGATATTCTCCCAGGAATCGCTGGATTTCCCTCTCGGGGTCTAGTTGCTCCACGCCGGCTATTCGAATCACTTTATTCAGGGTCCTCATGAATCGTTCTACTTCTCCGTTGGCCTGTGGCCACTGAGGAGTGATTCGCCGATGTTGTACTCCCTGATGCTGAAGGAACTCCCGGAACTCATGACCGTGGAAGGGTGGCCCATTGTCACTCTTCACCTCCGAGGGGCGCCCGAACATGGCAAATATTTTCTCCAGCGCTGGTCCCACGAACATGAAGGCTGTGGACGGTAGAACTTCCACTATGGGATATTTTGAGAAGTTGTCAATGACCACCAGCGACACTTTTCCGTTTGGGAGGCTCCCGAAGTCTATACTAATCTTGTCTCACGGGTACCTTCCTGGTTCTTCTGTCACGATGGGGGCCGGAGGCTCCGGGCCGCTCGTCACCTGGCACGCGGCGCAGCTCCTTACCACCTCGTCCACCATGCCATCCAGCCCCGGGAACCATATCTTCGCCCTCATCCTGGTCTTCATCTTCTCCGTCCCTTGATGGCCGTCGTGAGCAATGGTCGTGGCTTGATGGCGTAGTGCGGTGGGCATGACGATCCTAGACCCTCGCAGGACGACACCATCGCGGGTCATACTTAGTTCATTCCGCACTCGCCACATCTGCTGCAAGTCCTTCTTGTCCTCGTCTGCCCACGAGTTGGCGGTGTGTAGGAAATCAGCCCAGGACCCTTTTTGAAGAGCCCCCCGTGTCCTTGCCAGCACGGCGTCGTGCTCCCCGGCACGTATGATCTCCTGGATTGTCAGTATCCGAGGGCAAGTCAGAGCAGCTAAGAGGTCGATGTGTGCTTCGGTTTCCTCTTCCTCTTCTTTCCCGACCGGGGACGTCACCCCCTTTTCCGGGTGTCGTGACAGAAAGTCTGCCGGGTTTTTCGCACCTGGCCGGTATGTCACCTCCATCTGGTATTGTTGTAGTCCAATGGCCCACCTCTCGATCCTCGGGGGGGGTGGGGTGCTGTCCCTTTGAACAGGGGCACCAATGGCTGGTGGTCTGTCACCACAGTAAAAGGGTGCCCGCAGACATATAGGTGGAAATGCCGGCAACCCCATCGGATGGCTAGTGCTTCGCGTTCAATCTGAGAATACCTCTGTTCAGTTGGGGTGAGTGCCTTGCTGGCGTAGGCCAGGGTGGCCCATGTTCCTGGTTCTTGCTCTTGCGTAAGGACTGCGCCCAGTCCCACCGGGCTGGCGTCGACAAGTAGTTCTGTCTTCCTGGTCGGATCAAAGTAGACCAGAGTGGCCTGGTCCAGCAGCGTGGTCTTGATAGCATGGAAGGCATCTTCTTCCTCTTGCCCCCAGCGCCACAGGGTGTCTGTCTTCGTGAGGCGTCTGAGAGGTTCCGCCGTGGTAGCCAAGTTTGGGATGAACCGCCCACAGTACGTGGCCATCCCGAGAAAACTGCGGACTTCCGACGCAGAAGTCGGTGCTGGGGCGTTCTTGATAGCCTGGGATTTTCTTGGGTCTACTTGAATGCCATGGTTGGTAAACGTGTATCCGAAGAACTCGATGCTTTGTTGAAAGAACTGGCACTTCTCCTTGTGCAACGTGACCCCAAACTCTCTCAGCCTCATCAGTGTGGACCGGACCCGTCGGTAGTGTTCATCCACTGTTGTGGCGTGTATCAGTATGTCATCACTGACGTTTAGTACTCCTGGTAGCCCCTGCAAGATGTCTCTGATAGTGTTCTGAAATATTTCGGCCGCCGAAGAGATGCCAAAGTTAAGGCGTCGGTACCTGCGTAGCCCCAGGTGCGTGCTGAAGGTAGTGATATACCTGCTCTCTTCGGCCAGCGTTAGTTGGTGGTACCCCGCGTTGAGGTCCAGTTTGGAGAACCACCGTGCTCCGTTAAGGTCTGCGATTATGTCATCCATCGTGGGCGTGATGTGCCTCTCCCTTTTGATGGCCTTGTTGGGCAGCCTCATGTCGATGCACACTCGAATCTTGCCTGGTTGCCGGGGCTTTTCCGCTATCACCATGGGTGATACCCAGGGGGTGGGTCCGGTTACTGTCTCTATGACACCTTGCTCCTCCAACCTCCTCAGCTCCTCCTCTACCAGCGGGCGTAGGTGGAAAGGAATCCTCCTGTGTTTTAGCGCTGTGGGTGTGACTGAACGGTCAATGTGGAGCTTGACTGGTGGTCGTCGGATGTTCCCCAGACCAGTGAACAGCTCTGGAAACTGGTCCAGCAGGGTAGTCGTCTGGGACTCTTGCACCTTCCGGAGGAATGCGATCAACCCTAGGTCTTCGGCTGCGTGCCCGCTGAGGAGGGTGTCTGCCTCTTGATTGATCACATGTATGTCAATCGTTATCTCTGCCTCATCTGACTTCACCGGCACCGTCATCTTTCCTGCCAAGGGCAGCGGTGTGTCACTGCCGTAGGCATAAATCTGGGCTTTTGACCGTCGGAGTTCGGGCTTGGGTCGGAGGCGATTGTATTGCTGCACTCCCATCACGGTGACTGACGCCCCTGTGTCGATCACTGCGTTTATCCGGGATCCAGCGACTAGGACGTCGCACCTCGGTTGTGGTCTTCTCGAGCTCTTGAGGGCTCTGGTGAATGAAATCAGGTATGTCTCCCCTTCGTCATCATCGGACTCCATTGCATCTTCCCGCAGGGCCTGCGCTTGCTTGGTGGGGGAGGACAGCGACAGCTGGGATAGTTGTCTCACCAAGGCCTTCTCTGGCCTCTTTCCCCTCCGGTCCCGTTGCGTGGCTCGTTTGCGGCAAACAGACGCAAAGTGGTTCATCACGCCGCAGTTGTCACACGCCTTTCCTTTCGCAGGGCACGTCCTGCCTCCGTGCTCGTCATACCCGCAGTACCCGCACGGGGCTGCAGGCTTCTTTGCCGCCGGTCGGCAGGAAGCTTCACGCGTCTGTATTGCGTCGGCCCGCTCCGTTTTGACTGTTACTCCTGACCCGGCGCCTCGTGTGAGCGCCATCTCCATCTCCTCTGCGCGGGCGTCGGATAGATCATGGGACCGTGCCAGCACTAGAATGTCCGCCATCGGGATGTTCGGTTGGCGGAGAATGAGTGTTCGTAACTTTTTGCTGCGTATGCCGCATATTATCTGTGCTCTGATCTCCTCCTTGGCTCTATCACCCACGAGGTGCGTGTCTGCCAGCACCCTCAGTCGAGCGTGGAATGCATCCACCGACTCCCCTTCCTTTTGCCTCGCTTGGCGCAATTTGAAATGTTCAAAATCCGGGTTCAACTGGGGGTCGAAATGCGCATTGAGGGCTCTCACGGCCGCGTCATAGTCGTCCGCGTTCCCTGTGTTGGGGAGGTGCTTGAATAGGAGATAAACTTCTTCCCCTGCATAGTGGAGTAGTAGAGACCTTTTCACGGTGCCATCCGTCTCCCTGGTGCCCGCAAAATAGTTGTCGAGTCGGCCAATCCACGTTTGCCAGCGTGGGGCGGCAGTGGCAGGGTCAGCAGCTTCACTAAACGGCGGCAGAACGCCGGACGCGGGGTGCAGTGGCACTGCCTGGGCGGGGCGCTCATCATCCCCCATGGCTCCCTGGGGCACAGCACAGCAGGAGGGACGGCAGCAGGCAGAGGAGGCCGCAGTGGCAAGAGATGCCCACACTTGGGGTTGACAGAGGGCGTCAGGGCTCAGCCAGGGCACAGCAGGCAACTGGGGCAGAGGGCTTCAGGGCCCAGCCAGGGCACAGCAGGGACACAGAGTCACTCAGTTCAGTGGCAGGAATGTTCATCTGCCAAAATGGGCCGTGTTCGGTGCACACGTGCACTCACCGTAGGTCAGAGGGGCCCAGCTGCACTGCCCGCGTGAGACGGAGCCGGTTTCAGTCGGGCCCGTCAGGAACACGTGCGCGCGCGCGGGACTGCCGCGGAGCGCGTCTTCCAGCTGGGGCACACGGGGTCGATCTTCGCACTCGTCGCCAGTGTTGTAGGGCCGCTAGCGCTGATGGAGGCCCTCATTACATGCCCCGCAGCTACAATAATGGACGCCACACTTTGTGTCTGGGTCTCGGCGCGTGACTGCCTCAGCAGGCCGCGCCCCTTTATTTTATACAGAGGCGTACGCCACGTTCGTGGTGTACGCGTTGCGTAGTGACCTTATGCGCTCTAGCGTCTAACGCTAGAGCGCTAACTGTAACACATCTCACACAGCGCCCGCTCAGTCGCATCTAGGTCTCGACGAAGTGTACGCAAGACACCGACTTGCTTGGCATTGCAAACACCCATGACATAGACTTTAAAAGCCTCCCATAAGATGGCATAGTGAGGAACCGATGAAGTATGGAGCGTCATTACGCCCCAATCCCAGTCGCACAGAGATGTCCATAAGTATACAAAAATACTCCAATTCAATGCTGTCGTCCGTTTTTAACCATTTAATTATAGTTTCATCCAATATTTTTTTACTTTCTTTCTCCATCCACATATAAGGTTTCATGCTTTTCAAATGCTTCTAATGCTCTAGATATGCCCTCCCAGGACTTTTTCTAAAGCACGTGTGAAAATGCATTATTCATCCTAGGCAGTATTTTCCACTTCAACCCGATGCATTTCGGGCTAGATAGCCCTTCTTCAGGGGTAACTGCAAATTTAAAAACCACCATTACTACTTTTTATTAGTAGACATGTGACATAGTCTGTACTTCGCTCATTTCATTATATAAAACCACTAAACCGTATATATAGAAACAGAACCCTTCCCCTGCCAGTGCTCTTTTATTGTAAACCGACACCCCTTTAATTTTTCAGAATGAACCCAAAGTGTATCCGCTATGTGCCTTGCTAATCTATATACACCTATCATGTATCCCGTAGCTGATTCCCTTGTAACCACACCAAGAAACAATCGCAAATATTTAAATGTGCCTGCAAAAGTCTTTTTTCTCCACTTCACTTAAAACCGGCATCATATGCATTAAATACCACCACTCTGCCTTCTCCTACTTACACTCCCATTTCAGACTCCCAATATATAACTACTTCCTCCTCCATACTTTCCAATCTCCCCATGTGCACTTCAAATCAATGCACTCACACCATACTCCAAACACTACCCCAAACACAAATTTTCACAATACCTGCAAAAACTTCATCCCACGCTCGATACGACAACAAACTCAGCTGGTTTCCAAACCACCTCCGTGAAAGTGTTCAACTACCTTCTCCAATGTGATGAACCCCATTTTAAACCAAAAACCTAACCACTCCCTCCTGTGTGCATACTAATTATCTGCATGACGCTACCTACCCTTCCCAAAACTACTCGTACTACGTAGAATACAAGCTCCATAACACACTGCTTTTCTACCGTTAGCATGCTGCTACATATAACCAACTAAGGGGCATATTATCAAGACAGGCGATAAAATTATCGTCCTTCACATCTAACATGGGCTTCAATTGGAATTCCATAGAGCATATTATTAAGCCGATTATCGCTGTTTTAGTGGCAGTTTTCCGCCGCTAAAGCGGCGATAATTTTATCGCCTGTCTTGATAATATGCCCTTAACTATTTACACATACCTATTTACAAAATTCCATTTCATGAGGATGTTGTTTTACAAATCGTTAATCACATGCTAATGAAAGAAAAAAAATAAAAGCGCATGATCTTAAAACCACTATGGTGATTCTCGTTGAACCACATCACCTCGCTCCTATGAACATGATGTTCCACCTTACATGTGGCGTTGCATTTAATTATCAATTTAATCCTTGTTTTTCTGGGTGAAAACAATCGAAGGGGGCAATTTATCCATTAACGAGCCAGTGTTGATCCGAAAGTATTTCGCATTAGCTTCCTGTACTTCACTTTTAAAAACCGTGTTTAGTAAAGCTTCAGTCGGGAAGCGCCAGGATCTGGAGGATCACGCCATGTCAGGGAGAGTCAACGCAAGCAACACTGGGGAGTGGTCCAAAAGGGTTCAAGGAAGGTGGTCCACTTCCTGTAACTCTACTTAAATGTCAATAGTTGAGTACCATCTGTCTATGCGGGACCATGTGCCATGGGGTGGGGAGTAGAACGAAAATTCCGTATCTGCTGGATGCCAATGTTACCACACCTCGGTCAATAAGTGTGTGTGCAATAGGGCTGTGAGTTCCTCTACAGAGAAAGACTTTGTGATGTGTTTCGCCCCTGAGGTGTCAACAGCCGGCTGCAGTATGAGATTGAAATCCCCCCCCCCCCGAATATGATAGAGTCAATCAGCACTCCAGTGACGTGCATGGAGATCCCAGCAAAGAAACCCCTGGTGTAGGCATTCGGGGCTTAATCATTAGCACGAAGAATGCGTTTTGTGCCCTAACTCCCAGCCACCAGCAGACACTGACCCTCGGGATCTCCCATCACCATCTGGGGTACAAAGGGGAGATCCTTATTAATTAATATAGATACTCCGCAGGAGTAGGTGCTATAGCTGGCAAAAACCCTATTGTTACCCCAACGACCAGCAAAATGATTATCACGCTTGGGAGCGTAGGGGGTTTCCTACAGAAAGGCAATATGTTTTTTGTGTCTTGTAAGATAGGCCATCACCCGGTGTCCCTTGTGGGAATTTGATTGACCTCTCTTCGTTCCATGTCATGCAGCGTAGTACAAACCCCCCCCACTCCCGCTTCTGAACCCCCTACAGTAATCCTGATGGTATATAGCTCAGCATGTTTCTGTGCGCAAGCCTGTGCACCTTATGAGCTCTTGTAAAGATATCCTGCAAGATATGAGTTAAAACTGCAAACAAACCCATGAACCCATCCCTCCACCCCCACCTACAGCAGATAACCACCCAATCTGTATCCGTTAAATCCCAAAACATATTAAACAAGAAAGTAACAGAGAGATAAAAACACACTAAATAGGATATCTTCTGGGGGGACAGCAATGCCCCGAGCAGGCCCCCTATGCAACTATGATGAGACATGCGTTAATGTGTAACTACAATCAGATAGGACCGAGACGGTCCTTATTGCTCCCAGAACTGGGAGAGGAAGGAAAAAAATGGGTTGAAAGAGAGAGTTATTGCCCCCAGCATCCTGACAGTGTTAATGGATCTGAGTGCAGTGTATCCACTCCGGGTACCGTAGTGCCGACATCAAGAGGAAAACTCAGTTGTAGGCAGCAGTTGATCCTTTCCCAGGAGAAGAGCCTCCTTCCGGCTTGAAGCGTTTCCAGAAATTAGCCACCTCCACAGGTGTATCAAGATGGACTTCTTCCCATTGAGCTGAAAACGGAGGCGTGTGGGGTACAGCATGGCGTAGCGGAAATTTGCAACCTTCAGGATGCGTGTGATATCTTGAAACTTGCACCTAGCTTCCTGCACTACTTAGGTGAAATCTGGGAAGAGGCACAGAGAAATTTCCTGAAACTGCAGATTTTCAGTTTCTCTAGCCCGGCACAGAGCAACGTCTCTATCACGATAATTGAGCATCTGCGCTATGATTAAGCGGGTAGGAGCCCCCGGGGCCGATCTTGGTGCCAGCGACCTGTGGGCTCGCTCCACAGCGAATGTGGTGGAAAAACTGTCTCTGCCGAACAGCTCAATCAACAATCGTTCTATGTACGCCTCCATAGAGCCGGTATTGGTTGACCACCCCTGCAATGCGAAGATTGTTACAACGCGATCGCGCCTCAAAGTCCTCCGCCTTCGCTGCCGTTGTCGTCAATAAGTGCTCTGTGTGCTCCAGGCGCCTGGACATCGCCACCAGCGCATCTTCCACATCCGATATGAGCTGTTCCTGCTGCTCCAGCCATTGATGCATGGAATCAATGCACGCGCCCAGGTCGTCATAGCGGACGTCGATTGCCTTGAAGCCCCCTGTAGTTCAGCCATTATGGCGGAAGCGTCCTCCAATGCAGGTGGTTGGGAGGCCTAGGGGTCGTCGTGCTCAGCAGGGTACCCCCACGCTGCATCATCCTCAGCCTCCTGCCTGTCGGTCTTGGCAGCATCAAAAGAGAGCTGGCACTTTTTTGGGTCCACTCGACCCATTGTAGGGGAAAGCAGGTAGAATCGTCAAGCAGCAGTAGTAACCAATACCGCTCCACCAGAAGAAAAGATAAGGGGTTTCATTATACCCCAATATGAGGACCAGGATTGGAGACAAACCTGCTCAGCTCAGTGACGCCGCTATGGCAGGCACCTGGTGAATACCGCCGAAGTAGGGTAGAGGCGCAAGCTCTTCACTCCTGCGACGAGCAAAAGCCTAGAAAAAAGGGGGGGTAGACTCAGGCCTTTGACTGGGCGCCGATCCAGCATCATTGCCAGACTTATTACATGCTTGAACACCTGTTTGAGCAATACAGACCAATGAATGAATACGTCATGCAAAGAGGGGATGCAACTGTGAAAGGCATGACCATTGAGATGGACCGATAGGGTCTAGTCTAATGCCTGACATAGATGCTGCTTCCTTTTGAGGTGTTCACATGGGAATTCCGGAAGGAGAACAGCACCATGGGCCAAGATATCCGGTTGTTGCACATGCTACCGGAACAGGGGAGGTGTCTGCAATGTGCGCAGGTGTGGAGGAAAAAAGATGGGTATGACTTGGTGGAGAGCTTAATCCATCGCTTATCTTTTAATACAAGGGTGCAAAGAGACATTGTGTCATGCAAATATTACATCAGTGCCAGAATTCTGATCACCGGTATAAACCATGACTGTCACTTTTTATTCCTTTTTCAGACGGGGATGTTGGAAATACAAAGCATGGATAGCTGAGCAAGCCAGTGAGCTAGAAAAAGAATGGTAGGGAAATTAAGGCCAACCTCTCCATCCGTTCCTGCTGCCTGGCTTCCATGTTGACCAGACTCAGCATTATGCGGTGCTGAAATGTGCAGATATATGGGGGAGCAGCAGTGGTGGAAAGGCAATGGGTGGCTGCCATTGGACCGCTGTGACACAGAACTGGAGGCACTGGGGCCTGGTTGGGTCCTGAGGCATCAGCAGCTGCTGCTGCCACCTCCTCCTTCAGGACCACCAATCACTGATATTCGCCCCTGATGGCCTCCAGTTTCCTCTGCTGGTCTAGGCTGCTATCTCCTGCCTGTTAGGATAAGTCGGATCATCAGGAGTAGCTATATCAAGAAAGAAAAAAGGCAGATTGTAAACAACACTCTTAGCAAAACACATAAAATTATATAGTGGCACAGAAGCAGCACATTTGCTGGCAACCTACCCTCGGGCCATTCGATTTTGATGTGATTAGGGTTTCAGGCATTATGCCCTATATGGAGTACACAAGTATTCTTCTCTCTCTTGTTGAGCTAAATTAATGGAGGAATGCTAGCTCAGCTGTCGCCCTGGGCATACTTGCATTACTTTGTTGCTACTGCCTGCAGGTGAGGCAGCTGCACTAAACAATTATCTTATTCCTCATGGCTATGCTCTGTTAAATGTCTTTGAATTTCACCCTGACTGCAAGGCAGATGAATAGTTACTGTGAATGGTATATGTCACGAGAGGTACTATAAAAACAATTATGCAGACAGACATCCTCCTGTCTGCCTGTAAGAAGTAGATGGTGGGAAAAGCAATGCACTACAGTGCAGGGAAAGGATTAAGGATTTGGCATGTTTGTCACAGACTAGCCCATTCGCCAAATCCTAAGGCACTTACTCTTAGTCCCACTTTACTCCCTGGCCTCACCCTCCTTCCCCACACTTTAACATTACTTTTTTCCAACAAAATAGATTTGCTTGGCAGTAAGGAAGATTATTATTAACTTACTCTACAGTGGGTAAGTCAGAGGGATAAGGCCGGGTAGGTACACATTTCACTGATCATCGTTATTAAGTGCCTAAGCGTTTGTTAGTAGTGAGGCACTTTGCTCAGCAATTGTGAAAGGGTAAAATTTGACCAGACATAATCCGTTATAGAAGCCATAATTAAATATATCAGTTGGCCAGAGGAATGTGGCACATGCAAAGGATGTTTTTGTTTACATTTTAAGAAAGGCTGGGACAGAGGGAACTTAGGAAAGGAGTTTGTACTAGAAAGTAACTAAGTGGGCACTGAGAGTGAAGGGAAAAAGCACAATAGGTTTTCGCATTGCCATGAAACTTTTAAATGGGCCTATACATTAAATGAGGCATATCTACATTGCACAGCCAACAATGCAGTGCTGTTGATGTAACCATGCAGCCATTAGGTCACTAGGTGTCATTGGCGAAATGCTATGGGTAATGAGGGAGGGAGGTGATTGATGGGTGGGCAGGTAGAAATATACATATTATATATATAGGTTGTGCTTGTAATTTACTGTGAGTCAAGGGAGTAGTCTGAAATACCACATCTCAACCTCTTGAATCAAAATAACTTGATAAAACCATAACAAGCAAGTAAAGGTGAGAAGAACGCCACTCCAGAGGTCCTTGTCCCTTCTTCATTACAAGGATTTTTCAATTCATCATTGCATTGTTCTTCTAGTATTATTAGTATTCTTCGCCCTTGGCTTTGCTACTCACCATTTAAGATTTACATTCTCTCAATTCAGTCTGTGGTTCACCATTGAAAACCATCCATCCATCCAACCATATATACATCCATCCAAACACGGCTCTCAGTCTCAATTAACCTTTCACCAACATACATTTACCCACCCATGCATCCTTCTTTCACCCATCAAACCCACCCGCATATTTCTTTCATCCACTCAGGTAGGCATCCTTTCTCCCATACAGTTACACCCCCGGCAGTCAGGCATCCTTTTTTCACCTGTATACCCTTCATCCATCCTTCACCCACCCATGCATCCTATCACCCACCTATATGCATTATTTCACCCACGCATCCTTCTCTTCTAATCATATTACATTTCACCCATCCTTTCTCCTTCCATCATTCTTACCCTTTTCCATCAACCCATCATAGTGAAAGGTCTTTATGAAAATGTGTCTGCTGATTTGGAGATAGAAGAGGCCACCATTACTCAAACCAGCTGTGTATGTTAAGAGGGGTGTGTTCAACTGTTCACATGTCAACAGTACACCCTTGCAGTGTGTATATAAATAATTGGCAAGCAAAATGACTTACCACCGCCCACCACTGCGGCTGGCTCACCCCCTACTGCTGCTGCATCTGCAGACTGGTTAGTGCCATCACTGCTGGCCCTGGCGGTCAGTGTGGGTAGAAAAACATTATACATTTTTAGATGCCAGATACGCCTCTGCCTATATTAGTTTTTTGTGCAAAATACAAATACAACTACACACATCACTACAATTCAGTCTATTAAAAATATCTGGTTGGGCATTTTGTTGGTGGGAGTTTTTGAAAATCCTCAAGATAAACTGTAATGGAGTGGCAGAGATATTGATGAATCTGAGTTTTTTAACATAAACAAAAGAGTGGACAACTGGACATCTGGTCTGATATGGCAAATGTACTGGAGCTAGCCTCCTCATACTTCCTTCTAGCCATGGTACACGGTCATCAGTTCACCAAATGCTGCTAATAATAGTAGGCCTATACTAAGAGAAACAACTTCGGGGTATCCAACATGACCATGGCCACTCTCTTGTTTTACCGATTGAACATGTGTAATTAATAGAAAGCCTTTTCCTTCTCAACCAACACGTGTAGAAAAGGGGCATGTAATCTTCGCTGCAGAGTAGTAGTATGTGATTAATAGGTTCTCTAAGTCTTTATAGTACCACCACTTGGCAGTCCACAAAATATATAAGGGGCGAGGGAAGCTTGACTGACAAAGCAGAAGAAAGAAAGCTACAGACAGACTAGTGCAGAGACAGTTTAAAGTAAAGTCAGAAACTTGAAATATAGAAAATAAATACGTAAATATGATAATGCAGAGATAAAAATAATTTAGAAACAGATACCTCAAAGAGGATTTAGAAAACAATTAGGAAACA
The DNA here is from genome assembly GCF_964204655.1 of Triturus cristatus. Lineage (NCBI taxonomy): Eukaryota > Metazoa > Chordata > Amphibia > Caudata > Salamandridae > Triturus > Triturus cristatus. The sequence goes on along the minus strand of NC_140590.1, from coordinate 456,863,138 downwards.
GGTAGAAATAATAATTCAAAATAAGTAAAAGTTTGGGAAATAGATATTAATGATAACAACAGGAGGACTTACTGGGGCCCGCTGAGCCATCGGCTGAGGAACTTTGGCCCTGGATGCTTATGTAAGACATGAAGACGGAAACAGATTAGTGGTAAATAAATAATCTCTCCAAAAATATTTTTGGGCAGGAAAAGGCAATTGCAATAATATTGAACTTTTCTAAATTAGATTGGCTAGTAGTATCACAGACCGCCCTATCCTATTCCAAATGTCCTAAACCTATGTAGCCCTATTCCAAATTTAGTAAACTACATTTTGGAATTACTAATGAATAGGGGCGTGGCCTAACCAAGCACCAAGATGGTGGATTGATTCAGGAGCTCCCAGGCGGCTGTTTGGATTTGTCTGCTCTACGCCGCTGGCTGGCAGCTGTCCTGGCTCCTGAACGCTGCTGCCGCCGCTGGACATATCGGAGCAGGGACAGAGCGAGTCGGCGCTGGTGAGGGTGCTCTGGATCCCCAAGAGCGTGGCTCCCTTAGCGGCGGCCTGACGTGGCCTTTAGAGGCCCTGTGACAACAAGGGTCGCGGGCAGGCCTGAGGGTGGGGCGCCGCTGCAGAACGTGGCTGCGTGGCAACAAAGGCTACAGCTTTGCGGCCTTCGCAAGAGGAGCAGCAGTCAGGGTCGCACCATGGAGCATTCATCAGCAACGAAGGGGATGAGTCATGCCCATTCTCTCGGGCTCCCAAAGTGAAATTAACATGGCAGGCTGCACGAATGCCATGTTGGCATGACACCAGATTTACCAGGATGACCGGCGCTGTTGAGAGAGCGCCCGGTCTATAAATAATTGTTTTTTCTGGCACCGCATGCTGTGTTGCAGAGCAGATATTGGGGGTGCTGCTCCCATTTGTTATATGCACATTTTCATTCCTGCTTTGCTTTGGGGTGAGCTGTGCGTGAGGCCCCTCCTGGCTCCATTTTATTATTCAGACTAATTCACTGGCTGAGTGAGCACGTGATGGGAGACCCTGGATTCCTAGCATCCCCCTCCTGGGCCTCACATTTAAAGTATAGCGCTGTTGCAGCCTACTACAGCTGGGGATCCTATATTGACCTTGCAATACTCAGTCCACATGTTTTTCAGATCGTCTGCCCGTTTGCCACGGGGCATGGAGACCCTAAGCAGCAGCTTTCCTTCGACATAGCTAGGACCCCTGGACGGGAAGGTGGAGACAACGCCGCATGGGGAGCATCAACTGAGCGCCCTGATCCCCCAGACCCTAAGCAGCCTGCACTGGAGGGAACCGCCGCCATAATGGTGGAGCTGCATGCAGGCTTTAAGGCCATTGTCGTGCGTTTCGATGACCTGAGTGCACGCATGGACTCTATGCATAACCGAGTGGAACAACATGAATCCCGAATAGATGCAGCGGCAAAGCGTATTTCAGAGGTTGAGGATGTGCAAACAGCAATGGCTAAATGTCTAGATCGCACTGAGGGCCTCCTTAAATCGATGGTGGCAAAGGCGGAGGACTTGGAGGTGAGATCACGCCACAACAATCTCCGGATAGCGGGAGTGGCTGAGACAACCAACATGGGCCCGGTGGAGCTCTATGTTGAGAATCTACTAACCAAACATTTTGGCAGAGACTACTTCTCCACCACATTTGCTGTGGAAAGAGTCTACAGAGCTCTTGCTCCTAGACTGGCTCCCGGTGCTCCCCCACTCCTTATTATAGTGCGATTGCTTCTCTACAGCGACTGTGATGCCGCCTTGAGTAGAGCCAGAGAGGTGGGTGAGATATTGTTTCAGGGTATTTCATTGTCTTTTTACCCTGACTTCCTGCCGGTTCTGCAGGAGGCTAGGCGCAAGTTTCAGGACATCAAATGTACTTTGAGAAATGCCAATGTCTGTTATGCAATACTGTACCCGGTGCACCTTCGCATACAGGTCGATGGTAAAACATCCGTTTTTGACACCCGTGCAGAGGCGTCTGAATTCTAGGAATGACATAAATCTTATATAGACTCCTCTTCCAGAAAGTGACCTACAACTGTCCGTGATGGTTTGTGCTATGAAGAACAGCGCTATTGGTGCACATGTTGAACGCTATGTATGCCAGCTGTATGAACACTCCAAAGACAATGTAGCAGTCCCCCATGTTCTACTATTTCTAGCTGCTTGATATAACTATTGGTTTGAACTCCCTCTGAGAGCAGTTATATGCACATTTACAACTTTTACCGTTTATGTTTAGCGCTTCGCTCGGGGCGTTGCTGCTCGCCCAAGAGATCTCCTAATTCTTGTAACTTCCTGTGGATTTTTGTTTTCTTTTATTGTTCATAGAGATGGGTTGGGTGGTTATCCGATGTGGGGGGAGGGTGGTGGGGTGGGTAATTGAACTTTGTAAGGTTCAGTTTGTTTATATGCTGCAGGTTCTTTGCATAGTCACTGGTACGCTATTCACATTTACTTGCAATGACACATTGATCCTTATGCAGCTGGATTCAACATGAAGGGCAATGTACGGGGGGTGGAGAGACTGGAACTTAAGTGCATGACATGGAATGTAAGAGGACTCTCAAATCTCCAGAAGGGACAACAGATACTGGCCTATTTGACACGTCATAGAATACATGTTGCGCTGCTTCAAGAGACCCATTATGCACAAACTCAAATAATTGGTTTGCTGCATCATGGCGCAATAACAGATTTTTCTCTAAGTACAGCACTTATACCCGGCGTGTGTGCATACTAACACACAAGACACTTCCCTTTGTATCCCAGTCTGTTGTTATAGACCCTTAGAGGTGATATCTTCTGGTAGCTGGAAGTATTGGAGCAAAAATAAATACTTATTATTAACGTGTATGCCCCCAATGTGGATGCCCAAGGCTTTTTTTGATACTATTTCCGCATATATCACCGCCATATTGATTGATACCATCATGTTTGGCAGGGACTTCAATCTCACACTGCAACTTAGACGAGACCTCGATAAGACTGAGCGAGCGTTGCAGGACCCTAGATGCCCAGATCCTGCCTGGGGTGGAACACCGCCCTTGCATCAGCGGGCGACTCTTCTGAGTGATTTCCAGGATCATGCAGTGCGCTAGACCGCCTATTTGGGGAAGTACGCGTGTGCTCAAGTGTACCGGGAGGGTGAGAGGCCTGGACACATGCTGGCACATCTACTTATCCCTCGATAGCACAACATCTATATTACCCGACTCCAGACGGCGGAGGACGCCTTGGTCACACGTGACGCAGATATCCGCTCCACCGTTAAATCATATTATAATCGATTATCTTCCTCTTGCTCCCCGTCGACCGGTACAGCCCTCTCTGACTATATGAATGAAATAGCAATGGTCTGGCTGCAAAAGGGGCAACGGCATTTCTTAGCTTCACCTATCGGGCGGATGAAATCGAGGAGGCCATTGACAAGTTGGACGACTCTCGGGTCCCTGGCACTGATGGCCTCACTGGGATGTTTTATAAAACGTGCAAAGCATTATTGATACCGCACCTGTTGGAGGTCTATGTAGAGGCATTATGGTCGGCTGAATTGCTACTATGAAAGAGGCAATAGTGGCATTGCTGCTTAAACTGGATAAACCGCCTGATAGGTGTGCATCCTATAGGCCACTATCATTATTGAACCAAGACTGCAAAATATTGGCAAAGGTTCTTGCAACTCAAATATCACTCATAATCGATCAGACAGTCTCTCCTCTTCAATCAGGCTTTATTCTAGGCCGCTCTACATCCGTAAATCTTCGCATGCTGTTTGCCATCATAAACCAGATCAATCCTACTCTCCCCGCAGATGTGGTACTGCTTGACGATAAGAAAGTGTTTGATTCTCTAGAGTGCGAATTTCTCCAATTAGCACTTACTAAATTGTGGCTTTCCACAGAATTTTTGCTCCTTAGTCCACTTATTATAAACAAATCCGTTCACACAACTTCAGGTCAATGGGGTATTATCGGACACATTTTCATTATTCCGTGGCACAAGGCAAGAACACCACCTCCAACAGGGAATTGGGTTCCACCGAGGCCCCCTCCTGACTTCACTATATGCGTACGACATTCTTTTATTTGTTCGCGAACCCGTCATGAATCTCCCCCGAATATGCATGAAGTGGTGCAGTTCAGGGTCTTTTCTGGGCTTGTCCTAAATTGGTCCAAGTCTGAAGTCTTTCCACTGACGGAGATCACCCTCCCCTATGCAATGGAGTTCCCCCTGTGCTGGTGCGATGATCCTCCCAGATATCTTGGGGTAGTATTACACCGCAAAGCTGCAGACGACATCCGTCTCAATTGCGGCCCGGCCATGGACCTGCTGGCAGGACAAATAGACAGCTGGATAGCGCTTCCATTATCTATCGCTGGTTGCATCGCGATCATTTAAATGGTAGGGCTGCTCAGTTTTCTGTATCTGTTTCTGAATATTCCAATCCCACTCAGGGTTACTTTCTTTAACACCATCCATTGCATGTCGACAAGATTGATATGGGTGGGGGTTCAGGCACGAGTAAAATGGCAGACACTTACCCAGCCGTTTGAGCGGGGGGGTGGGTTCGGAGTTACCAATTTTTATTTATGTTAGTTTGTGGCCCAGATGCATTATGCATATTTTTGGTATCACCCAGATGCACATTTGCAGTTTCTTAAACTGGAGTACACCCAGGCTCGCCCTACTCCCCTCTCCTCTATTCTCCCACTCGGGCTCACTAGGACTCCTGCTGAAATTCATGCCTTACAAACCACTAGCTTGGGGACGTCTTCGTCAATATTTAAGGACCGAGCATTTTTACTCTCCACACTTGCCGGCTGCCGCCTTCAGACTGTGCAGTTCGGGCTGGACTGTTCCCATGAGGCACAGGGTCAAGACTGATTTGCATATGGCCATGTCTGAACTGGGGTGGCGTAGTGGGCAAAAGAACGATGGATTTAACCCAGATCTCTTGACTGGGGGAGAATGTCTGCATTGTCAGCATTCCGTCCATCATTTGTTTGTTGTAACGCTTTTCGCCCTAAGTGGGATGGGTATTCCCAGACGTGGGACCCGTGCTCACTACGCCACTGGAGTCAAGCTATCCTGGCTGATGACGGCTGATAGCCAGAAACCGGTCCTAGGATGCTTGATTCCGGTCCAGGGAAGACATGGCTTGGCAGTTTGGGCTGGACTGTTCCCATGAGGCACAGGGTCAAGACTGATTTGCATATGGCCATGTCTGAACTGGGGTGGCGTAGTGGGCAAAAGAACGATGGATTTAACCCAGATCTCTTGACTGGGGGAGAATGTCTGCATTGTCAGCATTCCGTCCATCATTTGTTTGTTGTAACGCTTTTCGCCCTAAGTGGGATGGGTATTCCCAGACGTGGGACCCGTGCTCACTACGCCACTGGAGTCAAGCTATCCTGGCTGATGACGGCTGATAGCCAGAAACCGGTCCTAGGATGCTTGATTCCGGTCCAGGGAAGACATGGCTTGGCAGTTCGGGCTGGACTGTTCCCATGAGGCACAGGGTCAAGACTGATTTGCATATGGCCATGTCTGAACTGGGGTGGCGTAGTGGGCAAAAGAACGATGGATTTAACCCAGATCTCTTGACTGGGGGAGAATGTCTGCATTGTCAGCATTCCGTCCATCATTTGTTTGTTGTAACGCTTTTCGCCCTAAGTGGGATGGGTATTCCCAGACGTGGGACCCGTGCTCACTACGCCACTGGAGTCAAGCTATCCTGGCTGATGACGGCTGATAGCCAGAAACCGGTCCTAGGATGCTTGATTCCGGTCCAGGGAAGACATGGCTTGGCAGTTCGGGCTGGACTGTTCCCATGAGGCACAGGGTCAAGACTGATTTGCATATGGCCATGTCTGAACTGGGGTGGCGTAGTGGGCAAAAGAACGATGGATTTAACCCAGATCTCTTGACTGGGGGAGAATGTCTGCATTGTCAGCATTCCGTCCATCATTTGTTTGTTGTAACGCTTTTCGCCCTAAGTGGGATGGGTATTCCCAGACGTGGGACCCGTGCTCACTACGCCACTGGAGTCAAGCTATCCTGGCTGATGACGGCTGATAGCCAGAAACCGGTCCTAGGATGCTTGATTCCGGTCCAGGGAAGACATGGCTTGGTAGTTCGGGCTGGACTGTTCCCATGAGGCACAGGGTCAAGACTGATTTGCATATGGCCATGTCTGAACTGGGGTGGCGTAGTGGGCAAAAGAACGATGGATTTAACCCAGATCTCTTGACTGGGGGAGAATGTCAGCATTGTCAGCATTCCGTCCATCATTTGTTTGTTGTAACGCTTTTCAGACTGTGCGACACATGTTTGACAATGGACAAATGCGCTCCATAGCAGACTTGACGAGAGATAGGGATGTGACTGCATTGGACTGCTTCCTGATACACAGAACGCACACCTCGTTAGTTACAGCATTAAGAACCCTGGTGATGGAACCCCCTGAGTTCCAGCCCCACACCACATTAATTACAACATCCGACAATACACACCTGGTCTCTAGATTGTACCATCTTGCACAGACACCGCGACTGAGGTTGGGCGTGCGGTCAAGGATGGCTTAGGACACTGATTGGCACATCCTCTGACGGATCAAATTTGGACCTATTGTTGCTTACAGACTAGATATGTCTTGAATAATTATAAGCACAAACTTCTGCATCTTAAGTATTTACATAGAATGTATATTACCCTCATGGTGGTTTCCATTTTGAATCACGCTAAACCGGATAATGGCCAGAGATGTGGGATGGAGCATGCCGAATTTATCCACTTGGCGTGGAATTGCACTGCTGTCTTGACCTTCTGGGAGTCGGTCTTTGAACATCTTAGCTTAATGGTCGAAATTACTCTTACTCCCCCGCCTTTGCTGGCGCTGCTGTGATTCGTTCTTACCTTGCGAGTTGGCATCAGGTGTTTTACTGCAATTGCACTTCTATTGGCCAAGAGACAGGTCTCTCTGCACTGGGGTGATGTCTCCCCACCAGCGGTGAAGACCTGGCTCAGGGATTTGATGTATTGTGACACTACCAATGATGTCTACGCATCCTTGCTTCCCCCTACTTCCCAGCCAAAAAATATCTTGGCTCCTACTTGCTGCTCCATTCCAAACTCACTGATTGATGTGTCTCTCTACTACCAACAATTGCAATAATAGCTGGCCAATTGCAATGTTATATGTTCTAAGATCTATTGTATTACAAACCTGCACTAAGAGTTTTTTCTTGTTTATGTTTTTTTTTCTTGATTTGCCATATCTGTCAGTGTAACCTGCAATGCCCATTTATATGTCAACTTGTAGATATATAACCAGTATTATAACCAGTATTATACATATTATGGCTATTGGATCTCGCTTTAAAATCTTAATAAAAACGGTATTAAAGTGAATTACTAATAATTTGCAACTAATGATGTTTGTGTCTTCTCATTTCAGTCGCAAACTCTCAACCGCCTTTGATGGGCCAATTAACGTAGTCTGCATTTTTATTTAAATGCATAGATGAACGTATGCATATACAACAAATTGGTTGCTTGCCACTGTACGAGCTACAAAAAATGGCTCTAAGAACTGAAGTGAGAGGACGTACGCCACTAAATTATTAGTACTAACTACCACGAGTATCTTAGTGATAAGACAAAGAAGAATTACTTCTTACATATTCAGCCCAACAAAGGTCATTCCGAGCACCTGTCTAGAATAAGGATCGCATTCTATTTGTAAACTTAACTTACCTGCGTGTGAACAGCATGCTTGCTAGTTGGGCAAAAATATTAGTAATAGCACAGAAAACACAAGTAATAATAATATTATTAATTACTCACCAAGCCCTACAAACTCCACTCCTAGCAGGACCAGGTCTGGGTCCCGGACCTCAGAACAATGGTGCATTAGCTGCTGCTGGCTGCACTGGACCCAAGAGTGGCGGTATACTGCCCGACGCAACCTCGCCGAAAGCTGCTGGCGCTCTGTCAGTCCGTACCCGGACCCAGGCCTGCCGTTTGGTACCAGGGTGGTGTGGAGATGGCACTGGATATGAAAGAACAGAACTGTCTCCTCCCCCTCTGGAAACAAAGCATGGGACTGCACCCCTGCTGCTGCTCCTTTTTTTGATCCCTGCTCTGCCAGGGTGCTGGGGGGAAGAGAGGAAAAAAGAAGAGGAAAAAGAACTAAGGAAGGTAAGAAAATAAGGAAGTAAAACACAAAAATGAAAAAGTACAAAACAAAACAAAAAAAAAGTAGAAAAAACGTAAAATACACGCTCAGAAAGACTAAAGGAAAGATAATAAAAATAAATGGTGGGAAACCAAGTTTTAGAAGGCAAGGAAAACAAGTTTTAGAAGGCAAGGATTAAATAGATTGAAAAAGGATCAAAAATTAGGCTCCAGCACCATAAACAGAGTGAGAAACAAGATGGCTGTGCCCAGGCACACCGCGTGGTGCAGTTTGCGTGAGATTCCTGCCAGAGAGCGTAGTTCGCACTGACGTACAGTATAAATATCACATGAATGGGCGTAACAAGGGCACTCTGCCAGATTGCGGAATTCGGCGTCGCACAGTGGAGTTTTTTTTACAACTTCCCTTAGTTCTGCGTAGCATGGATCCACAAACTCCACCCTCTCTATTACCAATTATGTCGACCTACGATTTATGCAAACATTATGTTATATGGAGACATCTGATGCATGGACGAAGATGGGGGAGGGAGAGAAGCAATGCAGATGGAAAAATAAAGAAAATAGCACATGAATCATAGTGAGCAATAGATAGATAAAAGAAGGACAGTACTTGGCCCATGCTCCAAACGAAAGAACAGAAAGTGGATCTGCAAATGTTAGCCTATTAGGAGGCAGCAACTAAGCATTTGAATATTAATCAGTGGGCAGACTTCAAGCCCCTTTCATGCACTATCAGTAGGTGATACCTAAAAATCAATGCGCTGGGTCCAGGACATATTTACACTGTTAGGTGACCTGGAATGTTCAGAATTTCACACCTGTATTGTTTGATGGCTAGCATATGGTTTTGCTGGCAGAGACAGTGAGTAGTGCCAACCGTAGTGGCCTACTGAGAAATACCTCAGGCCTTGGCACTTACATTTCTACAAATGAAGCACTATGAACTACCAAGCATACATCAATAATACATCATGATGACTTGCTGATAAAATTATAGGTGAAGCATCCGAAAATGGTGTGCTACGTGGTTGTGCAAGTTGGTTAGCTGACGAAAACCATACCATTCAATTACATTGGTAGATTCAACAGCACCAAGAAAATAATCATAGCTATATAGCTTATACTTTTCAACAAAATCACGAAGATTCATTCATTAAGAAAGCAAACGTGTTTGTCAGCTGACACATGTTATACCTCTGCACCAACATTTAGCTTCAGGTTTCTAAGGGCTTCAGTAAGCTACAGTCAATGGAAAGTTAGGTTAGAAGTGGAGTGAGTGGTAGAGAAAGGTCTTTGGTGTGCTAGCAACTGTTGAAAAAACAATTGTAGTCCTCTTAAATCACAATTTTGCTTTAGTAAATAAAGCATCCTGTGTCTTTCCTCTTTAGGGCAGTCAAAAAAAAAATGTTTTATTAACCTTCTATTGAGGTACACATTGGCCCTTATTGAAGCTATGCAATTTCTAACAGGATTGCAAGCTTCACATTCACTTCAAACACCTTTGGATGTATGTCAGAATAGCATAAAGAGACAAATCGTCAGACATAAATATCTTTTCTTGTCGTGTTGTTCCTAGAAATCCCCAGGACCTCTGCATTTTGGAAGACCTAAACTCAGGGCTTGGTGTCCCAACCGCTTCTGGACATCCCCACAGGCTATGTCAACCGTTAGACCTGCTAGCTCTACAGTGCCAGTACTACCCCCTGTATTCTATAGTGGTGTAGGTAGTCTCTGGCAACCACTGAACATGACAGCCATGATTCCTCAGCAATCATGGAAAACAGTACAGTACGTTTTGCTCACACACTCGTGCTTGCTTATTCTCAGAAAATACACAGGTTGGCAACTAGGACTTTTCAATAAGTATTTATTGGTCCAATGACAATCTGGTGTAAAACATATGTGCTGCGACCATCAGGACACAGAAGCATACGAAAGAGATTGCTAGTACCAATATAGTAAATAGTAGATACATTTCTACTATTAAGTGCCAAGAAACCCAAGGGTATAAGTGTGGTATATAAATTGCCATAACATAACAGTGCTAATAAGATGAACATAAGTAGTTCAGATAAAAACAGTAGCACTTGCATATTCCTTAAATACATGCCCTAAGTAATTTGCCTAAATGTACCTAGTCTAACCTGGATGTGTGGGTGTATATGCATATAGTTATGTGTATCTGTAGCCAAGAAACACATAGGGATAAACCAGCCCACTCACCTGATGGTGCAGAACGAATGATCCCATCTCTGCAACGAGGATGACAGACCTCTGCGTGTAGAAGATTTCAGCATGCAGGACCCCATCACAGCTTGGAAGGAATTTTCCTCTAATTTGTAGGGGGGAGGGATGGTCATTTATACTAAAGTGGTCACTCCAGGGATTTTTTTAGAATCGATATGTTTTTAAAACAATCATGGATGTTTTGAAAACAATCATAAATGTTTTGAAAATAATCACCAATGCTTTTCTAAGCAAGTGCAATCATGCCCAGCTGGCTGTTGGCCAAGGATGAAAAAAGTAGTGACCCTTATACAAAATAATTCTACTGTGCCTGGGGACATGTTTATGTACGTCAGGTACAGGGATTCTGATAGAGTAGAGAGAGCCTGGTGTCGAAGAGACAGGAGCAAGCTACTAGGTAAAAGGTCACCTGTTTAGAATCGTTATTGTCGTGTGAATGGTACAAATGTAGGTAATAGGGGTATACATTATAGAACTAGCCTAAAAGAAATGACATTCCTATGTGTTGTCTAAAAAATATCAGCTCATTGGAGTAATATTTTCTATTATAAATTAAAGAGTGCCGATATTTCTATAGATAATATTTAGTATCTCGGCTGCAACCCACACTTTGTTTTGTCAAATAAAACACATCTGTCAGCACATGCTGCTGCCTGGCATTAGCCGTCTGTAGCATCCTCCCCAGCCTGGGAGCATGCAAATGACAATGCCACACAAGAAGCTCTGCAATAGACATCTTTATTCCTCAGCAGAACACCACACATTGCACTCTCATTACATCATATTCATTACCATTAAAAACCACACTTTAGCACTTCCCAGCAAGTTATGTAATTCCTCTGTTGAGTTCACTCAGGTTCCTAGTACACATAGTCTCAGGAAACTACATCTCCCCCTTTGTTAAATAGAAAATATAAACAACAGTCATATCATAGTTCTTCAACAAATCATCGAGGCACGCGCACTAGTCGGCCTGAAGTCGGTATGAAGTAGTTGAGATGCACTCTTGCAATGCTTGATCTGGACTATTAGGTGGGATTGCCTCATTCATGATTGCAGGAGCTGTTGAACGTCAAGGTAGTTGCTTAAACTGGGATGAGTCCCGTGTGATGGACTGTCAGGGGCACCATGCTGTCACCATGAGTCCTTTGCATGTCATGACCCTCAGAGGATCAACAGAAATTACAGTGTCTTTTTCCACTTTTGTTTCTGCTTGACTAGGACCCAGTCACCTACATCGAAGACTGTTTCCTCAGCTCATTGATGCCAATCAACATATGTTTTAATTTTGCACTTTTGAGAAATGACACAAACCTTAAAGGCATTCATGGGTTGGTTGACTGTCTACTGTTCCCGATAGCTCTCTCAAATAGCAAGGTGGCAAGACTCTCACCAGTCGTGGAGTGAGAAGTTGTACGGTAAGCATGAAGGGTTTGACACAGGGCTTGTTTAACTCGATTCCCTCCATCGATGCTCAATAAATTACCCTTTTTGATGGTACCCATGAGTTGTTCCACAACACCGTTGGCATTGGGCCACAGAGGTGTACTCTTTTGATGTTTGACATTGAGTCTGACTAGGAACTCCTTAAATTCTTTGCTGACCATCTGACGATTGTCTGATGTGAGAATGGTTGGGAAACTCCACACTGTAAAGATGTCATCCAGCCGCTCGAAGACCTTGTCACAGGTTGTTGATGATAACTCCTTTACTAAAAGAAAGTATAAATACTCATCAATGACTACCATGAGATGATGTTGATTTCCTAACGGCCCAAAGAAATCAACTGCAACTCTTTCCCAGGCATGTGCAGAAAGGTCAGCCATTGTCAATTGACGCTCATTAGTTTTGGGGGAAAGCAGTTGTAGAGATGGCACTCTTTCAATTCTGTTTCTACTCGCTCATCTAGACGCACTTGGTCACCTGGGGGTCTTTTGGTAGTTACAATGCCACAATTCCATGATGTCCTTCATGGGCTAGTTTAATGACCTGCTCTCTTAGGCTCTGAGGTATGACAATTATTGAGCTATTCAATACAACACCTTCCTTGATTATGGACAGTTCATCCTGTACAGTTTTGAATTTTTGAAATTCAACATCGTCAGCAAAAGGTTTTAGTATTTTTATCCTTTACTGAGTTGAAATGATGTCTTTGAGGAAAAGCAGGTTCTTCTCAGCATTAGTAGCAGCAATAATCTGATCAACATACAGAGCTGCTGGTGTGCTGGACCTCACAATGAAGTTGTTGTACTCCTCAGCCATTTTGGATGTAGAATAGGCCTGGGCGGTAAATTCCGTTCCGCTCGCGGAATTTGCGGAATTTACGCAATTTCGCGTTCCGCGGAGGACGCGAAATTGCTAAAAAAAGTCTGCTTTCCGCGATTTAGCGAAATTTTTGCTTGTTCGCGATCTCAAAATGCGTGTTCGCGAGATATTTCTCCCCGAGCACGCAAACAGCAATTGTGAACAGGAAAAAAGCATCGCGAACAAGCAATTCCGCGTGTTCGCGGAATTTCTGCGTGTTCGCGGAGATTTTTTACCGTTTCGCGGAGATTTGCGTAACGCAATTCCGCAAATTCCGCCCACCCCTAATGTAGAACTATGACAGTGTAGTGGTATTCGAGAAAAGTAATCAGCAGGGTTCTGATCTTTGCCTTGCTTGTGTACAATGGCATAGTCATACTCTAGCAGTCGCAAACCACAACTCTCAAGGCAAGGGGACAAGTTGTCTGCTGGGTTTCCAAAAATAGTGAGCAGCACATGGTGCACTGTAACGTTAATGAAACATTTTCCTTTAGAAACTCATGAACATTTTCACAGGCCTACACTACAGCTAGAATCTCCTTCTCCTGCAGAGAATAAGCACGTTCTGTGTCAGACAGGCGTTGACTTACATAGGCCTCAGTGTGTCTCTGGGCATTCGGGTAACCATTATGTTGAGCAAGGATTGCCCCCAGTCCCATCTGGCTTGCATCTACTGTGTTCTCAGTATGTAACTTGAGGTCAAAATTGAACATTTTGGTTGCATTCTCAATTGGATGTTTTATTCTTTTGAAATTTTGATCATATTTAGGAGACAACTGGAAAGGGAGGCCCTCACAGTGGCAAAGTCACAAATGTACATTGAGCAATAACTGGCCATGACTAAGAAGGAGAGCAGCATGGTGACATATTGTGGGAGGCAAGTAGCTGACAAGGCTTGAACTTTATCTGGGTCACTAGTCATTCCCCCATCGGAGAAAATGTGACCAAACAACTTAAGTTTGGTCTTGTGAAACTCACACTTTGCTAAATTCAGAGTGAGACCTGCATCTGGAAGCAGCTGGCACACTTGCGTAAGAGCCTTGTAATGCTCCTTTTGCGTTCTCCAAAATACCAGTATGTCATCACTGTAGTTGAAAGCATGTGTAATAGGTTGAATTATGTGACATATAACATCCTGAAATATTCCTGAAGCCAATGACACTCCAATACTCAACCTTTTCTTTCTGAACAAACCCACATGAGTCTAAAAAGTAGTAATGTAGAGTTCGCTTCCAGCTTGAGTTGTCGGTATCCTTTGGCTCCGTTCACGTGATCATGTCCACTAGGGGCGGATCTTTCTCTCTCAATTTCTCCGTTGGTCTGGCGCATATCAATACAGATAGGCACAGCACCTTCACTGTCCTTTTTTGGCACCACCACTATGGGCGTGGAGCGCCCAATGATGTTATGCTTCAACTGCACTTCCAGTTCTTTCTCAACAGTTTCTTGCAATTGAAAAGCGACTCTGTAGTACTGCTGAGCAACAGGGTGAATGTCCTTGCTAAGTTGCACTTTCATGTTCTTAAACCTTTCTAGGCCATGAAATAATGATGGGAACTGACTCACAATTTCAGATTGAGTATGGAGGTTATAGGTGTATGTTAGACTTGGGGGTCTCTAGTTGGCACAGGTATGCACTTGTGACAAATAGGGACCCTCTCCTCTAGTCAGGGTAAGGGGGTACACTCCTAAAAAAAACCCTGCTCACCCCCTTGGTAGCTTGGCACGAGCAGACAGGCTTATCTCAGAGGCAGTGTGTAAAGCATTTGTGAACACATACAGTAATCAAGTGACAACACTACAGATGGACACTACACAGGTTTTATATAAAAAATAAGTACTCTTTATATAGATTTATCACAAGACCTTTAAATGACAAAAATACACAATACTGTTACTTTAGATGGTAGAATTTTGCTTAGTTCTCTTGAGTTCTTAAATGCGACACTTTAAGTAAAAATGTACCTTTTAGATGCGACACGCAGGGCAACGAAAGTGTTGCAACGATGTTGATGCGATGAAGTTTTTGGTGCAAAGAAATAAAGACGTGAAGATCTTCCAGATGTGGCACGCTTCTCCGATGTTGCGAGAAGACTCGACTCGATGCTTCCGCTGCGGCGGCGTCACCCTTTACGCGATGCGACGACAGCAGCCTTGGCAGCGGCACTCTTCTCAGACGTTGCGAGATGCTTTAGCTCGATGCGATGTTGCAGCGGCAACACCCCTTTACGCGATGTGATGACAGCAGCTCCGACGGCGGCACACTTCTCCGTGGATGAGAAGCGCTTTTCTTGATGCGGTGCAATGCGACAACTACGATGGCTGCGATGGCGACACGCTTCTTCCTCGATGCACGACTCTTCTCTTGATGCGGTGCAATGCGTCAGCTACGATGGCTGCGATGGCGACACACTTCTTCGGCATTGCGAGACACTTCCTGGATGATGCGAGATGCTTCCGCTCGATGCGATGCTGCAGCGATGACACACTTTACAAGATGCGACGACAATAGCTTTGACAGCGGCACGCTTCTCCTTCTTGAGTCGCGCTTCCAGCTCCTTGCGACACACAGTCCCTCAAAAGGCCCAACAACAGTAGCAGGCACTTCCAAAGAACTCTGGGGAGCTGGGGGGTGAAGTCTGTTGTTCCTGAGACTTCAGCAGGAGGCAAGCTCTTTTCCAAGCCATTGGAGATTCTTCACAAGTTGAGCAAAAGTACACACAAAGTTCCTTTCTCCTCTCTTTGGCAATAAGGCAACCACTGCAGGCCAATCCCCCAGTTTCAGGGATAGTTTCCTCCTCAGCTTCTTCTGGTTCCTCCCTCAGCAGAGGTTCTTCTTGTTTTCCCAAAGTGATCTAAGTTCTTGGGATCAGGGTCCCAATATTTATACCCAGAAATCCTTTGTCCTCTGAAGGCAGAGGGGCCTTTGCCCAGTCCAAACCAGTTCCTGAGCACTCTGTTTACCAGACTTCTCCTTTCCTTTCACAGTGCAGGGCAAAAACATTAGACGCCCCACAGGAGGTGGAGCCAGCATTGTGGAAGGCAAGTACAGCTCTGGAGCACTTTGTTGACAGGATTCCTTCTCTTCATTCATTGTGCAGGACAGAGACATCAGCCGCTCCCCAGGAGGTGGAGCCAGCATTGTGGAAGGCAGGCACAGCCCTATTCAGGTCCCAGGTGCAACTCCTCCCACCCATCTGGATGCAGCTCTCTCTATTCACCACTGGGACACCTCACTCTGTCTCCTGGAATTCCCCAGCCCTGTCACTCAAACTCCAGACAAAGGAATACACACAGCCTAGCAGAGGCAGGTTTGAATAGTTAGACAAGAAAATGCCTACTTTCTAAAAATCATTACGACAGCTATTTAGCAGTTTGGAGCCTCCGTGGGTATGGGATACTATTAAACTCTCGCATCGAGCTATTTCAAGAGCTGACATACTAACAGTGGGCAACTGCCTCCTTGTGAGTTCTTCCTCACAGGGCACCCGGCTGGGTACCTGTGAGTATCTAATTTTCACCTTGAGCACGGTGTCACCGTACACTTAAACGCTAGACCTGCCCCGGACGATAAGGTAGATAGGCGTAACATCAATAACTCCTCAACACACTTTCCTTTTGAGACCATAGATTTCTCTTTTGACAAATATTTTCCTCATCCTCTTCTTTAGGTGTCCCCTTATTAGACTGTCCTGACGAGACCCTTTAAATTGGAACAGGGTCGAAACGCCGTTGACTTGAAAGGCAAATCAATAAAGCAACACTTAGAATGCTTGAGTGTTAACTTGAATTATTATTTGTTTATGATTGCCTTGAAAAGAAAAATATAAACCTTTTTTGTATGTTGCACTTTATGTTAACTGTTTGTTTAGGTTTATTATATTTTTTCATTGGGACACTATTTTTGTAAATTGTATGTATAATGTCAATTTGTATTTTGTATTTATGTCTACTTTCTATGAAAATATTTTTGTAATATAAAGGAAAAATATTCTTTACAATAAGACCTACTGTGTATGGTTTTGCCTTTTCTTCTGACATCTCGTTTAAACCCCTTCCTCCATTGACCATTATTATAGACTATATACTGTATTGATAAATATTAATCCACACGAGCTATTGTTTCCTCACAACACATTATACCCAGGCTCCCTGTGAGTAGGGTTTCCTTGTTTCTCATTCAAATTACTTTCTAAAAGTGGCATTTTCAAACACAGAATGTTAAAACCAACTTTACTAAAATATGTATTTTATCATCCTGAGTTCAGGCATACTAAATTCGAATTTCTACCATGTTCTCTGAGTCAGTTAGGATTATAAAATGTAATAACCAAACTGCCCATTCTGGCCTATGGAGAACAGGTAGCCTTGCAATAGTGAAAAATGAAAATGGCTGTAATTCACTATTAGAACATGCCACACACACCAGGGCATGTCCTACCTTATCCTTACAATGCACCCTGCCCTTGGGCCTACCATAGGGGTGTCTGATATGAAGAAAAGGGAAGGTTTAGGGACACAGTACCAGACTGCATGCAGGCTCTGCAATGGCAGACCTTAGACACATGTTTACAGGCTGCTTCTGTGGGTGGCACAGCCAGTGCTGCAAGCCCACCAGCAGTATTTGGATTACAAGCCCTGGGCACTCCTGGTGCACTGTACTAGGGTCTGACAGGTAAACCAAACCAACCAATCATGAAATCACAAATCACACATTAATTTACAAAAGGGAGCACTTGCCCTGTGGCACTGGACAGCAGTGGCACAGTGCCCTGAGCAACTAACACCAGCAAAAACTACAAGAGGCACAGCGAAAAATGGAAGGGAGACTCACGCCAATGTGCCAGGTCTAACAATGTAGGATATCAGTCCCATGTCAGCAGCAGTGGTAAAACTGAGTAGGCATGCACTGGATGAAGTTCATTGAAGAACGTGAATTGGCACTTGCACTGACATTGTTTTATGTTGCATGGTTGCTATGAACAACCCTTGAATCTGCCATTGTCTGGTGGCAGCACACGTGCATACCTTTGTGATGGGTTGAGGCCTGGCACTGGAGACAGGCTCTAAAGATTTTTGGCTGGCATGGTTTTAATTGATGCATTACTGTCTATGATAAATGTTATGGGGCAACCGTTAACTATTACTGTAATCTTGGGGGACTGTCCAAATGAATTCTATAGTCTTGTTAGATGGTTTGTCTGTGTCCTTTGTTCTTCTCTGCAAGCAGCCAAAACTATAACTGCTCTTTCATCGGCCCTTGCAGCCATTAATACTTTCTCCAAACTGAGTGTCTCTCTCAACATGCATCTTCTGACTTTTTCTGAGAGACAGCCATCAATGACTCTGAGGCGTACGGTTTCTTCATCACTAAACTCATTAAACTCAATACACTTGCAGTGTTTGATAAGCACATAAAGTCTCTCAAGAAACTCATCCATTGTTTCACCATCTTGTTGTCTCTCTTGATTGAAAATGTATCATTCATGTTTGATATTTGGCATCAGATTGAACTTGGTTCTTAATGCATCTTTGATCTGACTCTATGATATTGCATCAGTTTGTGATAGTGATATTTTCTTTATAATTTCTTTTACTCCATCACTAGTAAGGTTCTTTAAGTACTGTTGCAGGCATTCTGCTCATGTAAAGAACTATGCACAGGAAACTAGGACCTCAGTGAATTGTGGTGTACCCAAAAACTCACCTCAGTACCCAGAACCCCTATCCGACTAGCATCAGTGTCTCATTCGTTCTCCGTATCATCTCGAAGCTACCAATGATTAGACAACCCAGAACAAGCGACTTAGAGTACTCTCAGGAATGGTGGGAATCAGAAACACCTTTTCGTTACTATTCTCATCAGTCCACAACAAGAGTAATCAGAGACACGGAAAAGTTTAAAATTTTTATTTTTAACTACGTGCTCTAAGGTGCAGTACTTTGGCTAACATAAGCAGACAAATGATTAAAAATAAAACCATCAGCATTGTTACAATTCCATAGAAAATGAAGGGAGAAATCATCTTAAAAATGACAGTGGAGGCCGGTTCGGGCTGCTAGCCTGGCCTTTGGACTGTCCTCATAAGTTTCCGGTGCTGCGCCACCCTAGATGCACTGCATGAAAGAGACCTGTCTTGTGTGACCTGTTTGTGTTTTGTTGTCTGAAAATAATAAAAAGATTTACCAAAAAAAAAAAATGACAGTGGAAAACAAGTCCTATAATACTTTGTGAACCACCCTCTCATGGCTAGTAAACTAGTTTTATAAACTAATAGAAGGTCTCTAGGTTTGAATGGGGAACCCCATACCTCAAAGATCAGCTTAGGTGAATCACATCACAGGATCAGTTCTGCTCTCTGTGTCTGGAAAGGTTTTCTCCAAGTGCCTGAATCATGCATGCAAATGCAATGTTAAAGGCACCCGAGTTTCAGCTATTTGCAGCTTATTTGCTGTGTCTAGAGCGTGGGACGATCAACCTGAATTCAACAGCATACATTGTAATTTGACCTTGACGGCTTCTGTACACAGTGTTCAGACTAAGGTCGCGGGGCATGTCTAGGGATGTGAACAACAGACCGTTCTCATGTGAAGAAAAAGCAAGCAAGCAGTTTTACTTGTAATAACAGCTACCTGTAGTGTCGTGCGCAAAAGCAGCAAAGTGGCAAGATGGCGTTTAACTTCTAAAGCGCTTATGCTAACATAGCAATGTGTGCACATAAAACCCTGTCTCCACTACAGTACCTAATGATTTTCTTACTATCCGCTTCGTCCAGCGCATCTATGAAATCATCGAACGTCTTGATCCATGCAGTCCACTTGGCGCCAATATTTTGTTTCTTGGTGGTGTTGAATGGTGGTTGTGGGTGAGTAGTGCGCTATATAAATGCTTTGATTGATTGATTGATTGGTTTCAGGAACACAGCTTCAACTCCAACTCCTCATGATTCCAGCTGCAGACAGTTTTGAATCAACTTGGGGTGCACGTGGCACACACATGCAGTTTCCTATCCTGTTGAAAACTTGCAGGCAGAGCAGTCTTGGTTCTTCGAGACATGCATCCCCTACCCATCGTCAGATGTAACGTCCTTCCCAGCCCGAGAGCATCAAAGAAATACACCACACACTGAGCTCTGTAATAGACATTTTTATTCCTCACCAAATGATTGCACAATGCACTCTAATTGCATCATAACTTTAATAACCACACCTTAACACCTCCCAGAAAGTTATGTAACTCCTATGTTGAGTCTGCCCAGAACCACAAGGGTCCTAGTGCACATAGTCTCACAACACTACACTAACTACGCCTGGTTTTATTTCAACATGTGCGATATTTATCTAGATGAAGCTGTGTGCGAGACTTTCACTTTTACGTGTTTATTAGTCAAGGACAGATGGCAATATTAATTAAATGGGATTGGCAATAAAGATCACCATGCCAATGGCGTACATGCATACAAATATTCATGGTGAAAGTGCAAAAACAATTACAAAAACCTTTTTCAGGGTGAGCTAACAGAAGTCATTTTTCCTAGGAGTGTATCCCATACTTGTTCTGATATCATCAAAACTTTTCACTTGAAGATCAGCTGCATCAAGAACAGAGAATCACAGTAACAATCTGGGAGTGTCAGTTATAATGCCACATGCTGTCTCCAGCCCAGATTCATCCATGGAATCTTAAAGGTACTCTCAAGAATACAACAGACAAAGCCAACTCTCTGCGGCAAGAAAGAGACAAATATTGACTTGTTGAGCAGTAAACAACATATACAATGCAGAATAAAAAAATGAGTTGATGAGGCAAAATCCAGAGCTCCATCCCACTCTACGTTATGCCATCTACAGCAGATGCACTGCCCATGGGCTTGTCCCTCACCTCTTGTCATTCGGCAAGAATAAAATGCTGAAAAACAAGAGATGCACATTTTACTTGTGAAAACAAAGTCTGATTCATAATGCCAACTGACTGGCTGAGTGCCACTGTAGTTACAGAGTAAGGTATACATCAGAACAAGGGCATGTATTAATATTCCTCATGTGGGAGCCCGAGTCAGCGAGATAATTGCTCCATCGGCTGCACATTCAGACACATTTTAAAAGTGGTGATTTATCATTCATTTTGCAGCTGGCAAGAGACCAGTGCACTGCACCCTCGCTGAGCAACTTATAACAACAGATAGCAATGGCTACCTTTAGAACAGACCGAGAAAATTAACTTTCCAAGTTCCAACTTTTAATTTATGTGTGCAAACCATGAACAATATGATACTGAGATCAAAGGCTTGTTCAGCCATCTGCAGCATCTGGTTTCAAGTATTTGAATCCAATATTGCTTTAAGGCCAATAACTGAAAGGGCTTCCGGATTCATGTTGTACTATATTCTATAGGGGTTTAGTTCAGAATATCATTGACAAAAAATATTGTCTGACATAAACATTGTGCCCTAAATATTATTTGCGATCATATTGGGTCACGGGGTATAGATTTTACATTATGAACTCCAATTGGGTGACATTTTTATAAACAGTATTTAGGACACAATCATTTCAATTCATGGAGATAAATTCAGTCGAAAACATAAATTAACTACCAAATTTACCTTACCCGGAGGTCAGAGCCCATTTACGGGTGCAGAGTTCTCTGCCATTGACTGCAGAGTTCTTCACATCCATTAGTCCCACTGAAGGGGTGGGAACATGAGTGTTTCGAGGCATTCCAAAGTGTGGTTAGCTGTGGAAGTTTTGGAATGCTCACAGATATATTTCTTTTTTTTATTTTTTATTTTTTTTTATTCATCGTCACAAAAGAAAACCGATCCATACATTTCATTATACACATCTCATCCAGCCAGTTATACAGCAAAATCAGCAGGAATAACGGAGTAGCGTATACAAGTAAACAAGATTAAAACATGATTAGACCTCTACATGGTGACTTTCGTCCAGATTTAGCCGTTGTAGTCACATGAAGAAGAAAAAAAAAAAAAAAAAAAGTAGAGGATAGGGAGTCTTTACTGTTTCAGTCATTTTCAAGTCTGTCTTTCCAATCAGAAATTGGAGTCCATATCCGTTTCCCCATTTGCTGTGTCTTCCAACCTTTTTTATCATACAGTGCTTTTTCTAATGCATATGTCGCTAATAATCGTGCCATCCATTGTTGGAATGTTGGCAGGTTAGGATCTTTCCACATCGCTGCAACACATAATCGACATAGGGTCATTGCTATATAAATGAACTCGTATTGAGGTAATTCTATACCATCCCTGGTTACTCCCAGTATCATGACTTCATTAGTTACACTAATTTTAATCCCGAGTGCATGATCAAAAAATTGCTCTATTGTGTTCTTAAATACATTCAAGGCGGGGCAAGCGGAAAACATGTGAATAGTATCCGCCTGTGCCTCCCGGCATCTGGGACAGACCACTCCTGTTGTTCCCCCCCATTGGGCAATTCTATATGGTGTATAATATAGCTCATACATAGTCTTATATTGTTGAGTTTGTAAAGTAGCGACTCTTAGCACTGAGTTTGATAATTGAATCGCTTTTTCGACCTCATTGCCAGTTAAGTTCAGCTTGTTATTCCATTTGTCAATGACTCTTCCACGGTCATCCTCCTTATACCTGATCAATTCTCCATAAACCTGGGAGATTGAACAGCCTTTATTATCCCTGAGAACTTCCATAATTTCTACTCTTTTATAATTAGTATCCCCTCCCTGTTTCTTTGACAAAGCCGATCTTATCTGCAGATATTTAAAAAAATCCCAGCGATCTAAATTATATAGCTGCTGTGCTTGATCGAATGTTATAAGACCGATTATACCCACCAGATCTCCTATTGTTTTTATCCCCTTCATATCCCAACGCTTCATAACAAGATCGGAATACCGTTGATAACGACTGATTATTAAATAACGGAGTATAATAATTCATCCTCCCGATTTTCATTTTCTTCCTTACAGTTGACCATATTGCCATTGCTACGCCCACATTCTTAAACTTAACCTTCTTATTATAGCTGCCTTCATTGAATGTAAGGAGCCATTTGTCAGAATCCTTGATCAATAGCTCATATATATCAGGAACGCTCTCACCCACTCTCCATCGATCCTCCATATTTCCGCCCACTAACCCACGGGTGTATTGTAGGACAGATGCCCAATAGTATGCCCTATAGTCAGGTGCCGCTAAACCCCCTCGTTCTCTCGGTAATGACAAAAATTTCAGTGCTCGCCGTGTTTTACCTTTAGCCCATATAAAATGATTTGTAAGTCCTTCTATTTCACTGAGTCAGTTGTTATTAAATTTCAACGGGATAGTACGAAACAAGTATAATATTTTAGGCAGGAAAATCATTTTTATTAAATTGCATCGGCCAATTGTTGTTAAGTACAGATTATTTAATCTATCTAAATCTCGCTTAGCCTTTTTGATTATCGGTCCCAAGTTCATTTCCACTATCTTTGAGAGGTCGGAGGTTATTGTTATTCCTAAATAGGTAGCTGAGTCTGTTATTCTTTTATCCACCATCCTTACCATTTTATTGATTACTATTTGGGTTTTGCTCTCATTTAGTTTATACCCTGAGAGCCCCCCATAAACTGTTGCCTCTCTTTCTATCTCTGGTAAAGCTATTGCCGGGTCCACAGTTATTACAGCTAAATCATCAGCATACCCTAAGATTTTCGTTTCATGTCCATTCAGGACAATGGGCATGATATTTCTATTTAACTCTATCTTTCTTATAAACGCATCTATATAAAATGCGAAAAGTAATGGGGAACATGGGCATCCTTGTCTAGTGCCCCGTCCAATTTTGATAACCCCACTCTGCTCGCCCATGATCCTCAATCTTATCGTAGGGTTCAGATATAGAGCTCTCAGCGCCCCGATACAAACATCCCCTATGTTTACCTTCCCTAGAGCCGCCCAAAGGAAGCCCCACGAGACCCTATCAAATGCTTTTTCTGCATCTAATCAGATTAAAGCCATAGGGTCTCGTGAAGCTGCCGTCCCATCAAACAAAGCACAGACTCTGCGAATATGATCCGCTGTACCCCTGCCTGGGATAAACCCATGTTGGCGGGGGAAACAATCTTACCAATAAAAACACTAAGACGATTGGCTAGCATCTTAGAGTAGATCTTAGTGTCGCTATTCATCAAGCTTATGGGCCTGTATGACCCAGGGTCGGTTGAAATTTTGTTCTTTTTAAGAAATACCACCATAGTTGCCTCTCGCCAGGACTCAGGAGGAGTCGTCCCTCTTTGCGTATCAACCATTAATCGGTAGAGATCCTCTTCTATACTGGAGAGGAATTTTTTATAAAATTCAAGTGGTATAGAGTCGGGACCCACCGCTTTCCCGGCTGGTAGATCTTTGATTGCTCCTCTCAGTTCTTCTACCGAAAAGTTGGAGTCCGTGATCACTCTATCCACACTTGTTAGTTTCTCTACTTGCACACTCTCTAGATAGCTCTCGATTTCACCAACTGCCGCACCATTTTCAGGATTATATAAATTTTGATAAAACTCTTGAAAAATAGCGCAAATCTCTTTTGGGGTTGTGGCGATAACTCCCGTTGCAGAATTTATCTGTAAGATGTCCCCCTTTGTGGCTGCCTGTCGAGTCCTGATAGCTAAAGTACGCCCTATCTGCTCGCTATATACAAATTGGTCCTGTTTCCACGCCAAATATTTTCCTGCTGCTTTGTTTGCTAATAGCTCACCCACAGCTGCCTTTGCCATAGCCAACCGTTGTAAAATTCCTAAAGTCTCTTGTTTAGCTTCTATTACTTTTATAAATTCCTCTTCGATGACGGCAACTTTTCTTTGCCTACCCTCCATTTCTTCTTTCTCTAATTTATTTCGTTTTAATGAATAGCTGATTGTCTCTCCCCTTATACCAGCCTTCATGGCGTCCCATACAATTCTAGGGGGCGCAGATCCTCTATTTATATTTAAATATTCCTTTAGCCAGCTATCCATCCAAGTTATATACTTAGGATCATACAACAAGGCTCTCTCAAAAGTCCAGCTAGATCTCTCTTTTTGTTGGTTTGGGATATCTATATCAAGTATCAAGGGACTATGATCTGACACCAGCCACGGTAGTTTTTTGACCTTGGAGATCGACAACAATGCAGATGATACCAGAAAATAGTCCAATCTAGCCAAGGATTTGTGTGGTGCAGAGTAATAAGTGCTCCCCCCTCCCCTTCCCCCATCCTTTTGTTGTTCCCATTTATCAGTCAGCCCATTATCCTGCATCATCTGCATTAATGCCTTATGAGTCTTCTTCTTTCGGCCTGTGAACCTGGATGGATCATTTTTCCACAGACCGTGTAGACCATTTATATTTAGATCTCCACAGACTATGATAGGCAAGGGCCAATTTGTTAGTTGTTCGTTAATATGCTCCAAAACCTCTGAGTCGTCGATTATTGGGGCATAAATGGAGCAAAGTGTGAAGTCGAAACCTCGCACACTACATTCCATTATGATCCATCGGCCATGAGAATCTGCTTTCTGTTTTTTAACTGTCACCAGCCTGCCCCGTGCTAACACGGCCACCCCCCGCGTCCTGGACCCTTGTGTTGTATATATTAATAGCTGATAGCCAAGCTGTTCTAACAAGTATTTCCGGGATGCCTCGATGTGGGTGTCTTGTACGCATACGATATCGGCATGTAATGACTTTAAATACTCTGTCAGCTCTCTCCGCTTTTTGGCATCATTCAAGCCGCATATATTAATTGTGATTATCCGCATGAAAATTTATTGTCTCTTTTTTCCCCCCATTTTCCTGCTGGTTTCCCTCTTTCCCCTCCTGTATGTTTTCTTTGTGATGATGACATTTTTCTCTTTTCTCCCCCAAAATCCCTCCCCCACCCCCAACCCTGACCTCCCCCCAAGAGGTGACGCCTCCCACCCCCCCCACCTACTGAGGCAAGCAGACCTAAGGTCTCTGTGATGGAGTCTGGCCTTCAGCCTCCCTATGCATTGTCTCTTTTCTTCTTTTTGAAACGATGTATCATGTCATATCATAGTGTCATCCACAGCATCAATTATTATACCCCACATATCTAATCTGCACCCATGCCTATATATGTATCCTGTGTCTATATATATCTGCTTATTGACAGTGCCCGTGAGATTTTTTGTTCAGTCCATTTTTCATACAGTGGTACTGTCTTTTTTCAATGTTTCCAGGTACGCTTTTGCCTGTATTTCAGAAGTGAACACTCTGACAGTGTTTTTGTATATAATCTTCAATTTTGCTGGGTTCATCAAATAAGCCTGCAGCCCCATCTGGTGACAGGGGTCAAGCAGCTCTCTCAGTCTCCATCTCCTTTCCACTGTTATATGACAATAGTCTGGAGTTGTGAAGAAGGACTGGCCATCAAACGAGCGCTTAGAGTTGGGGTGAGCTTTAGCATACACTTCTTCCCTTAATAGGAAATTTCCAAAATATATCAATATAGCCCTAGGTCTTTGTATTCTCTGTATGCCTCCCTGAGCTTTTTCCTGAGCCTGTCCCAGTTTCTCTTTCTTTTTCATCATTAAGGGAAATCGATGCACTCTCTGAACTTCTTTCTCCCAATCCCAATGACTTAGTTCTGGGAAGGCTCCTTTCAGCAACTGCATTACGTAAGCTCTCACGTCTTCCCCTTCCTTTCCTTCTTCTATGCCCAGGATTCTGAGGTTGTTCCGTCGTTGGCGATTCTCTAAATCTTCCAGTTTCCATTGGATGTCTGACAGTTGCTGCTCGTGTTCTTTTGTCTTAGTTATCTCTTTTAGTTGTTGATCTTCCAAATTGCTAGTACGCTCCTCTAGATGAGACACCCTCTTTTTTGTGTCTGAACAGACTTTGGCAATTTTTTTTATTGACTTTTCTAGATTCCTGGTTACCAATCGATTTTTCCTCCCCTCAGTTCTTGTTGCATCTTGCAATTCTTTTATCGAGTTCAATATCAGCTGCAGGGGAGGCATTTCCATTTCTGATTTTCCAAGAGCCGCCTGCGTCCCCGGATAATTTCCCTGGGTATCTGAATAGTCCCACTTTAAGTTAGTTGTACTGTCACCTCCACTGCGTCGTCTTTGCGCGCCTAGTGTTTTTTCCTGTGATTGTGTGGCTCTCTGTCGTCTTGACAGCCTCTTCCTTCTGGTAGCTGTATCTCTTTCCTTAAGAGAGCCTAGGCTGCTTGCTGAACTAGGGCCAGAGTTAGCATCTATAGAGATCTCTTCATCGCTCCCTCCTGCCTCGGAGGGAGTATCTTCCGACCCATCAGTAACGGAGAAGAAGTTATCAGTTACGTCTGGGTTATCCTCAATACCACAGGGGCCGCTGCATACAGCAGTCTCATGATTTAGAGCATCGGTTCGTACTGGGCCCAGGCTCATAATGCCTGGTATGTTTTCCAAACTGGTTATTATTGATCCTGTTGCCTCTGCCCCTGAGTAGCCTCTTTGTCCCTTTGACTGATCTATGAGAGTCGTTAGGCCCGTCTCAACTCTGCTCTCCCCATGACCTGCTTCAAGTTCTTCAACAGCCTCGACCCCCGTGATCTCTCCCCATTGCAGCTCAGAGTTAGTATCCTGCACCTCGAGAGCCCTCCTTAGATTCTCCTGTATATTGCCTTTTTCTTTACAGATGACCGCGTTTTTTTCCTTCCTCTTCTCCCTGCCCGGCATTGTCTTGGTAATTTTATCTGTTACCCTCTCTGAGTTGACTACTTCAGCTGCTTCGACTGTTTTATTCGCAGTGTCTTGACTGGCGGGGGAAAAGGACCCTGTTATAGATTTAGTGCCTCCTGTATTTACTCCATAATTCACGATCTTGGCCGCATTAATGACGCATGTCGGGGTCTCTGTACCTGGCGCTTTAGCTTTTCTCCCCCTAACATTACTCCGAGTCTCCGTATTAATTTCTACGCCCCCATTCTCACCTGAGATAATCTGGGCGTCTTCAGGAGTTTTTCCCTTTCCTCCTCGCATTGTTTTCGGCGCCATCCTGTATGTGCTGTATGTGCTGTTTGTTACAGCTCTTGGCTCACACAAATCCAGTGTGGGAGCAAACACAGCAAACACAGCGTCTTGTCCGTTATATCCGTCTGCGGACTCTTCTCCCGATGACACCCTCCACCACCTGCCCTGCCAACTTCTCCCTGCTCCGCTTGCACTCCCGCAACCTTCAGTAGTGCTTTCCTTCTTGCCGCTGCGGTTTTCACTAGTGTTGCAAGCCCTGCTTCCCACGCACGTCCGATTGACGGCGTCTCCCGAGTTCAGCCTGTCTCTCAGCCTGGTCTCCCAATCTCGCAATTACGCCAATACCGCCGCTGCCGCCACTAGCAGTCCACGGATCAGCTCCTCGGCGACGGAAACAAATTCACCGCTGCTAAACACCGTCTCCATGAGGCATATGACCCAGTACACCACCTCTTTCACCAATTCATTTCTCCGGCATAGGGAGCGATCTCGGCTGCTGCCTAGTCAGACGCCATCTTGCCTCGCTCACAGATAGATTTCAGGCCAGTCACTAATTCCCCATGTTCTTTCCAGCCTTGAAAACAGATTTTTTCTCCAGAAAAGAGCTTTCCTTTTTAATAAAATCAAAAGTAGGCTCAGCTGAAATGCTTTTTACATGTTCAAAATGCCATGTAGTTCTTTGTTATCAGAGACAAATGCAAACCGTGGGTGTTGTTCTTAGCTCTCACCAGAAGAAATGTCTGTCCAAAGCCCAGCACAGTTGCTTGCAGGAGCACTGTCAGTAGCTGATCAATGTAATTAATAAACAACACCTAGTGAGAAAAAAAAGGGCCCACGACTGCCTCTAACGTAATTGTACAACACAACAAATGGCATGGTGTCCTTATGATAAGAGTTTTGGGGGGAAATACCAGTTGCTACTCTAATGATCCAGTTTGGATAAATGTTGGTGTGTCTCCTACTAAACCTGACAATTTCAAGAGTTGGATAAGGTGGGATCACTCACATAATGTGGCATGCTTCATCATAGACCCCCTCGTCCCACCCTGGTAAGATGGTACTACCAGGGCGACATGATCAATGTAATTACCTTAAAGGTAATTCCATTAAAGCAATTACTTTGCTTGGCCTCTGACAGTCATCATGGAAGCAACTTCTTTTATTTCGCTTATGGTGCAAACCTGACTTTGCTCTAATGTAAAGAAAAAAAAACAGCAAATGTCATTGGTTAGACTTTCACTGGAAATGTATGCCCATTCCTAGTAATCTTGTTTAAATTCCGATTAGTTTGTTTAGCATATGTCACTTAATTTTTATTTTTCTTCTTTGTATATGCTTTGCCATTTTTTGTTCGTCTGAGGAAAACTATGGGAATGGATGTGGGCCACACTGGCAACTTTAGAAACTGTATTGAAAGTACATTGAGCAGATATCTTTGATACATTTCTACTCAAGGACATACCACACATATAATTTTCATAAAAAGAGAAACGCTCAAGAGGTTTTTTTCCGTGATACATTAATTTCTTTTCAAATATTACAAATTTTTCACACGGAAAGAAAAGTGCAATTTCTCCAACGTCTCTGGACAAACATGCACAGCATGCAGCAGAAGCAGCAACAAAGATTGGAAGTGAGAAGATACAATAAGGGAATGATTAGATAACAAGCTTTTTCTCAATGTGCTTGAATGGATTGACAGCAATACCCCAGTTCACATCCAGCAGGCCACATTCATTCTTTACTTTCAGAAGAAGCTGAAGCCTCATCTTTTTATGTATCGCCTCATTGCATCATAACATCTCCACTGCCTATTTTGAGGAGCACCTCTCTCTTCTGCAACATTTCCCACACCAACCTTCAGCATAGCTCCCTCCCCAATATATCCTGAGGTCCTTGACCCTCTTACTTTCTCTCCTTGTTGGGTGGATTGGTCTGTTGCTTTATTACTGTTGGTACAGAAATGTTACCTACATGGTAAAAAAAGCTTGTCCTGAATGACCTAACATTTTGTTGGCCAAGCTAACACAGTAATCAAGTGTGTGTACTGTGTCCCAGGCCAGTCCAGGGAAAGCCAAGGTCTAGAACCTGTTCTGTTGTCTATAGGGGCACATTAAGCTTGCACTCTTTATGATACTGGACTGAAAGTAGCATTGGCTGTGTGCCAATGTTTGAAGATTAATAGCCTTAGGCAGACCTTCTATCTGTTTTGGGACACTGTGGCCTACAGGAACCACTCCTGTAAAATGCTGCTTAATCTAACACTCAGATCCTGGCATGAACATTCTATATGCATAATGAGTTCATTTATGCATGGCACTTATGAGGTAGCAAAACTACTTTTGCAGTGAGCCTATGATTTCTTGGCCCAACTGATCCATTTTGCATTGTCTCTGCTTTAGCATAGCACAAGATGGAGGGCTTATACAGCTTATCCAGATAGTGGAACTGTATTGGCTGTATTCCTGAAGCTATAGGGATGAACAAGACACTGAAGTGAGGGGGGATGAAGACAGGGCTCCCCATAGAAATTCTATGAAGACCATTTTGCAGGGGATTTCTTGTTAATTTTCCTGAGCACTGCCATTTGGTGGATTGTGGATGGTGGATGGTGGGGAACCAGTAGTGAGTTAGCACATTCTGTTGTCAAAGGTGAGTACATTTCTAGGCAGTGCTGTTCTTTAGTCTTTCCCCAATTCCTACTTCAAGAAGGCTGGTGAAAGCCTGGCACAGTCTTCACACAACATTATGCCCATGTTTTCGATATTCCTGGGTATTCATTGCTCCCTGCTGTGAGAGTCATCAACTTACCCAAAGGCTGTGGCAGCACTGCTGCTACAAAATTACATTTGGACGTGAACCACCCTAAACTGACTGTTAAAGGCCGTGCCCCACAGAGCACTTGAAGAGCTGCTATGGTCCAAGGCTGATGTCTGCATGACAGCCAGTCATAGCAAAGGTGAGAGGACATCACCTGGTGTCTTTACAACTTATTTAAAAAGGGTATGACCCTGCATAGTGCTTATAAACCTTTGTCCCTGCTCAGAGAGTGAAGGGGAGGTACCTGGACCTAGAGGAGGAGAGACTCTCCACAAGGAGAAGCCCAGCTGTTTTTCTGGCACTTGGAACACTCATCAGAAGCAAAGTTAGTGTCAAAGTAAGTAAAGAGGAATCACCTGGTCTCCCTCTGCAGTTTATGTTATGAACTGCATGAAGATGCGGCAAATCAGAGCACCAGCGTGCTCTGCAGCACTCCTGTAGCAAGATCAGATAGACTTGTGCTTCAACTGATCAATGTTTGGCATTTCCTGTAAGAACCATCATTGCTTTTGAAGCAAAAAACCTGCCTCCTGAGCCGGAGACCCCAGTTGCCAAAGACAAGCACACTCCAATCAGGCCTCTTGCACTCTTTCTCCCAGTGGACCAAGTGAGGAGTGGATCTACCGCCTGTAGTCCTGTGCCACTGACACTGATGACGAATATGAGAGCCCAACACTCACACCAGACAGTACTTCACTATGTTGTGTCTCCCAATGAACAGGTATCACAAGGCCCGAGATCAGAAGATAGAGACAGCATCTTGAACTCATATGAATAAGCATGCCATCAGGTAAGGTAACATTGCCAGCCGGAACTCTTTCGCTCAAAATCTGAAAGAACTGACCTACGGGTTGCCTAAGATGGTAGTCACTTGGTGAACTCGTACCTAGTCCTGATTGTTGCCAATGATCTTTTATCTATGCAAGACACTGCAGATATCAAGGGCACTATGGGAACTAAGAGAGGTCATTATAGATGGTGTGACACTTGGCAGAGACAGTAGAAATAATGATAGATACCCTGTAGCTGAATCCCCATTACTTTTTAGCATTTGTTTTGCTGTGGCATTAGAGTACTTCCTTCACTTTTATTAAGGAAGACACTAGGCTGGAAATTGATTTATTGTGCCTGTATAATAACTGTTTATTAAGAGTTTTTGCCCCTTTCAGTCCCTTCCTGAGAAGCCTTTTGAAGGAAAATCTACTGAATTCAAAGTATGCAAAAATTTAAAAGAAAACAAAAAGTAGTGAATTACAGAATTCGCTGAATAGGGGATGTCCTGGCACCCCAATGAGTATAGATCTACCCATGCAGAGACAACACCAAACCAATTTATATAGTTTTATAAATATGACTTAGTTGAAGATCATGTGATGAAGCCAAATCAAAGGTGTTACACAGGTGCAAGGTCTGAAGCTGTGGGAGAGCATGAAAACGGTCTTCAAATAGATAGAAATGTAAACTTTCTGTCTGGGCAAGTTATCCAGAAATTTCTAGTCCTCAGTTCCAGTCATAAGAGCAAGGCTTTAGACATAAGAGAGGGGCACAGTTGAAGACATAAGAATCAATCATCACCTGGAAGATGGAAAGAGTTCCATGATAAATAACACAGGAGAGAGAGGACGTGGAAAAGCAGCCAGAGCTGCTGACTCAAGAGCAGGGGATCCGGTTCGATTCTGAGCTTCGCCGCAACATCCTGTGATTCTATGCAAATCACTTAGGGCCTGAATACGATGTCGATCAGGATGGCCGTCCAACCAACATGGCTTCGGTGAGATTATGGCTGACTCAAGTGTGAGCTCTACGACTGCCATACTATGATGTATACAAGGCAAATTTCTGACCGAGTCAGTCCGAGATGACTGCCACGACCGCATCGGTCAGAAATGAGTCGGATCTAACTGAGTCTGTCGGAAAGGCTGTTCTATAATGATTCTGACTTCGCAAATGCATTGGTTATACAGCCGATTTTGATGCATCTGACATGATTGTGGTTCCGTGGCAGCCTGCCTGCCACATGGCAAGTGTATATCACAGACTCAAACACTTACGCTAACTAACACAACACCCACCATCGTATGCCCTCACTAATCTACACAGCTGATGACAATTCAAGGAAAAGACACACCTACCAATCCACCTATATAAAAAAATAAATACCAAACCGTGATCCTTTGCTATCACAATCCTGCAGAGTCTGATGGAGTACATTGCTGTTTCTAGTTGCATACAGTGCAGCCATGCCTTCACACCTTCACATACTGCAATTGCATCACTCACTGCACAATTCACTTTTTTGGGTTATTTCTTGTTCTGCACACCTCTTTAATCTCACACTCACTAATTCACAATGACCATAAAGAGGCAGAAGTTTCTCAGATGAGGATTTGATAGTGCTTGTGAATTAAATCCTATGAGTAGAGTCACAGTTGATGTGGGACAGTATATTCAACAAGGTGAGTGCAGTTGCCAGACTCTACGTTCAAAGGAAGAGGTGGTATGATGTCAGGAGGAGGATCAAGGTCATAGTCAGCAGAAACCACTGGGTCACACAGCAGACTGGTGGTGGTCGTCCCGTGCCACCCGTACCCTTTACTGCCTGGGAGGAGAAGATACATGCCACTATGCCACCATAGAACTTTTTTAGAATACCAGAAGGAATGGAGTCTGATAAGTGACCACCAAACATCGGCCACAAGTTAGCCATGACACCTTGCCACACATAACAGCAATGGTTCAAGTTTTGTGAGTATGACTTTTTGAAAATTAAGCAGTAGCCAAAGTATTGTAGATGTGTACCTAATGCAGACAACCAGTATATCTGTACTGAACATCCAAAATTACCCAAACTATCACATTTACAAATGTCTGCATGTAGGCTGCCAGTGTATACCCATCTAACCCATCATGGCACCAACAACATCTGTCAACATTTCCAAAAAATAACCCCTAACTAGAGTAAGTAGTTGCCAGGTATGTAATGCAAACCACTTCATCAAGTAATTAGATCTCCAAAAAGGGAAGACCTACGCCTACACCAGCCACTCCCAATCCCATCTAAGAACAACAGACTCCTGTGTAAGTCATCTCTCCTTGCAACTTCTCTTCACTGGTAGTAAGTAATAGGCCCAGGTGGGCTGGCTGGGATGATTACTCACTGCACTGACCACACATCCCAGCAGCCCTTCCACTCCAAACAATATTCATCTCTGTCAGCCATCTTGCTACTGCACTCACCCTCACTGGCAGGAAGTCATTGGTCAAGTGGGGGGGAGGGAGAGAAGTGTTAGAAGAGACCACAAATCCCAGCAGGCCTTCCACTCCAAACAACAGTCATCTGTCAGCCAGCTTGCTACTGCAACCACCCTTACTGGTGGGAATTCATTGGTCAAGTGGAAGGAGTGGGAGGAGGGTTAGTAAAGACCACAAATCCCAGATGGCCTTCCACTCCAAACAACAGCCATCTTGCTACTACACTCACCCTCACTGGCCAGAAGTCATTGGTCACATGTGGAAGATGGGGAAAGAGTGTTAGAAAAGACTACAAATTCCAGGAGGTCTTCCACTCCAAACAACATCCACCTCTGTCAGCCATTTTGCTACTGCACTTACCCTCACTGGCAGGCATCAATAGTCCCAGGTGGACTGGTTGGGAGGATGACTCACTGTACTGACCATACATCCCAGCAGCCCTCCCACTCCAAGCGACAGCCATCTCTGTCAGCCATCTTGCTACTGCGCTCACCCTCACAGGCAGGAAGTCATTGGTCAATTGGGAAGGAGTTTAGGAAAGACTACAAATCCCAGCATGGCTTCCACTAAAAACTCCAGCCACCTCTGTCAGCCATCTTGCTACTGTATTCACACTCACTGGCAGGAAGTCATTGGTCAAGTGGGGAGGAGTGTTGGAAAAGACCACAAATCCTAGCAGGGCTTCCACTCCAAACTACAACTACCCCTGTCAGCCATCTTGGTACTGCACTCAACCTGATTGGCAGGATGCAATAAGCCCAGGAGGAGTACTTACTGCACTAACCACATATCCCAGCAGGCCTTCTAATACAAGCTCACAGAAACAGTCACCTGTGATGTACCTCCAAAACCATTTACCTCACATCTCACTAAGGAGTGTGAGGTACAATTCACTGAACTTTGTATACATAATGCTATGCACATACATGCATTCCTACTTAGGCTGTGTTATCCCAGTCTCTTGAGTAGAAAAGAATGAGCCCATCACTCACAGCATGACTACATTATACTGGAATATACACAAACTGTTCAGGGTTTGGCTGTTACTTCAATGTGTCTGGTGATACACAGACCATGTAAAGCACACACGAATAACAAATAACATTAATAATAGATGAGTATGTATGTCATGCAAATTATTTAGATATTGAGCTCACTAATCCTCAAGTGTCATCTACAGAGTGTCAGGTACAAGTCAATGTCAGTAGACATGTTACAATCCAATTTGAGAACATGAGCATATCAGCACAGGTTTGGAGCAAGACCATAAACCACATCATGATTAAGTTGATTTGTTTATACCAAATAAAGGCTAACATCATGGAGCTAAGTGCCAAATCATCCATCTAATACAGTTTTGGCATCCAGGCATTTCTTAAATGTGTATGAGTTGGGGTGTAATGTTTAATCACATAATTGACTGTGTCATATTTGTACCAACAGGACAATCTGGGAACACCTCGATTCAGACTAAAGAAAGCAGCCAGGCACAGACTCTAACCCTGATTAAGCTCCCCAGCAAAGAAGACTCTCCCGTACCCTTGGACAAGGAGGAGGAACCTGGCCCATCAGGTTTGGCTTGACAAACAGCACCAGCATGTCCAGTGGTATCTACTGTGACATGTCCCACCTTAGCTACCAACATACAGCTGACCCCTACCACAACAGATACACCACCAATCACAGGCAACAACACCATCACAGCAACATAGTTCACAATGGAGTTGATGGACACAAACTCAGTCAATGAGAAAGGAGGATCTGCTTCAACTGTGCAAGCACAAACCATGCCAGCCCGTGGGGGTAGGGTAGTGGGAGGGGACATGTGGATCCACGTCACCAAACAGCTGGTGCCACTGATGTCCAGGCCAAACTCTCCTGGGTACTTGATGACTATGAGGAGAACCAGGTTTCTGAACACCTCTGGAACCAGAGGGCCAGGTTTCTGAACAAAGCTGAAACATTGAAGAACTGCAGGAGTCCCAAGACTAAAGACTTGATCGCTTCAGTAGAAGTGGTCATAGTTGTGCTGAGGGAGATTAGTCCTACCCTTCCCCAGGCATTTGCACACACAAGTACCCGTCCCTGTGTGACGTCTCCACCTGTGACATCAATATCTGCGCAAACCACAGGGAGGGATGCTGAGTTTGGTGGAGAATCCTCAGTTTCCTGGAGCCTGCAGTTTTTGTTCTCATCTGCAAACATGGGGTGGGTCATCCAAAGAAAGATAAGGGACGGTCGGATGGCAATGCACAACCCCCAGCCAGTAAAAAACGGTGCACCTAATATCCTTCTTTGTGTGCTAACCATTAACTTTTGTTAACTAGTCACACCAAATGTTCCACATCAGAGGGAACAACACTGTTGGAGTTTGGACTCTGATAACTATGGCTATTACTTATTGGATTTTAACAAGCAACACAGTCAACTTCTCTATGGTTATTTTTTTATCACTGATCCATATTGTATGTCATCACCTAGTCACCATGTTTGGCAAATAAAAACACTTTGCACATCAATACCAGCTCATGTTGTGCCTTTGACATCTATCTCAAATTGTTCTGATCATCTTGTGAGCACTCTGATGAAATAGTTATCAACCAAGGTCAACAAGTACATGCTAATTGTAACTTAAGAGCCACAAAATCAATCAATCGTGGCACCACAAGATAGTCATACAGATTCAGTGTTTCATACAAACATTTTTTAATACTTATTTTTATTATAGTAATACTGCTTCGTTAATCACAAAAATTACTACCAACATTTACTCGTAATCTGCCCGAGGGCCTTCAACAAGGAGTACAATGTTTGTGATGTATCAGGGTGACACACCCTATCATCTTTGATACGTACAGACCCTGTGGGGTTATCACATCAATAAGGCTCATACAGTATAAAACCAGGAAAAAACAAGAACAAAAACATTATAACATTGAGTGGCAGTGACGGAGGTGTATCATACAAACTTTACAAACTTTAGTCCACAATACATATTCACAGATAGTCATTTGTGCAAACAATCATAACAAGTTGACATCCCACTCAACAATCCATGCCACCAAACTAGTTTGTCATGACAAAAAAGTTGGACGAGCTACATCAGACAATGCAAACTTCAATGCAAAACACAAATTTTATTTTCTGTGAATACCTGTCAGCAGATCACAAACTCCATAAAGGCCATACACAATCAGTGGACAAAGAAAAGCGCACAGACTGTAGTACTAGCCAGTGCGAACAGGTCCAATTACAACAAGTTGTGCTGTATCTTTAGGTAGGTTACAAGCATATGTCAGTGGTGTGGCACTTGAACTGTGACATGCAGACATGCAATAAGGACACAAATATACAGCTACATCAAGTTTTCAAACATTGATCATCTAGGTGATATGAATGGAAACTACCATGGTCTATCCCCACAACCACATTGTTTTTGAGCACATGATGGTGCACTTACTGCAAAACAAATTACACACTGTGGGATGAAAGTCCATTGGTGGTGTAGCAACTTACACTCCTACTATTGTAAGCAGTTGACATAACAGTTATGTACTCTTAAAGTCTGTGCCAGACATTCCCAGGATCATTCCATGTCCAGGTTGCACTCAGACATAGCATTATATGCCTAATGATGGCACAAGTCAGAAACTCCCCTCAGTTGATGACATGGCAAAGTGAACTGAAACAACAAAATGAAATAAGAAAGGCAAGAATAATGTTACTGTTAACCCCTTGCATGCACATGACGAGCTGGACTCGTCATGGCACACAGTGCTTGTGTGCTCATGACGAGTCCAGCTCGTCATGAAACATCGCAATGGAAATCCCTCTGGTGCGGGTACCAGAGGGATTGCCTTTTTGCCAAAAGAGCCTCGGGAGCTGGGGAAGAGCTTCCCCAGCTCCCGAGGCCCCCCTCCCCGGTTTCCCTGAAATGACGATCGGCGCGCAAGTAGCGCTGACGTCCTTTCAGTGAAACCGAAACTGAAATGAGCCTAGAGGTTCATTTAATTTTCCCTTTCTATGTGCTCAGGTGGCTATCTCAGCCCCCTGAGCAAGTAGAAAGGCGGGAGAGGTATCGTTGGAAAGGGGAGAATCTCCCCTTTCCAATGGTATCCCTCCCCAGTGGAGACCTTCTTGGGGATTGCCACAGGAGGGCGATCCCCAAGCAGGGATCCACCCACTAGACACCAGGGAGGGGGGAGCAGCCCCTTGGGCAAGGGCCTTTGCTCTCCCCAATTTATTTTGGCATAGTTTTGGCAGTAGCCCCCAATCTGCCTCCCCAGGGGGGCAAAAAGCCCACTAGACTCCAAGGAAATTTTTAGAAATAAAAATAAGGGTGGGCTGCCCAAAACAGGCATGCCCATGCCCCCACCCACCTGCCACCATTACAGCCTTTCTGCCCCCCCTGGGGGGCAGATGGGGAATTGGCTCCTAATCTGCCCCCCGGGGGGCAAAAAGCCCACTAGACACCAGGGATTTTTTTAGAAAGTAAAAATAAGGATGGGGGCTGCCCAAAACGGGCATGCCAATGCCCCCACCCCCGCAATAATTACAGTTTTTATGCCCCCCCGGGGGCAGATAGGGCATTGGCCAATAATCTGCCCCTTCGGGGGGGCGGAAAGCTCACTTGACGCCAGGGATTTTTTTCACGCAATTTTATTTAGGGTAGTGGCTGCCCGAAACAGGCACGTCAATGCCCTCACCACCATTACAGCCTTTCTGCCCCCCCTGGGGGGCAGATGGGGCAGTGGCCCCCAATCTGCCCCCCCGGGGGCAGAAAACACACTAAATGCCAGGGATTTTATTTTGCACAATTTGTGTTAGGGTGGGGGCTGCCCAAAATGGGTACCCAAATGCCCTCACCCCCGCCACCATTACAGCCTTTCTGCCCCCTCGAGGGGCAGATGGGGGCAGTAGCTCCCAATCTGCCCCCCAAGAGGGGCAGAAAGCCCTCTATCAACCAGGGATTTTTTTTGTGCAATTGTTCTTAGGGTGTGGGCTGCCCGAAACGGGCATGCCAATGCCCCCACCCCCCCCACAAAAATGACAGTCTTTCTGCCCCCCGGGAGGCAGATGGAAGCTGTAGCCCCTAATCTGCCCCCCCCGTGAGGCGCAGAAAGCTCACTAGAAACCGTGGATTTTTTTGTGATTTGTTTGCGTGAAAAAAGTGATTTTTTCAGATACAATTGAGGTTTGCAGGGGTTTCTGGGTAAGGAAACGTTGGGGGATCCACGCAAGTCATACCTCCCTGGAATCCCCAGGGTGTCTAGTTTTCAGAAATGTGTGTGTTTGGTAGGTTTCCTTAGGTGGCCGCCGAGCACTGGGCCAAAAACCCAGGGTACCCCCTTTGCAAAACCAGGTCGTTTTGTGATAGGCAATTTTGATGTCGCCTCACTATGTTTTGGGCACCTGCCTGTCGCGGGCACTTGTGCTTCCCACACGTGTGAGGCACGGTTTGTATCAGGAGACCTGGGGGAACACTGGGTGGTAGGAAATTTATATCAGCCCGGTGATGCCACAACTTTCCCACACAAAAATGTGTGAAAAAAGTGATTTTTTCAGCTAAAAGTGAGGTTTGCAGAGGATTCTGGGTAAGGAAATTTTGGGGGATCCATGCAAGCCATACCTCCCTGGAATCCCACAGGTGTCTAGTTTTCACAAATGTGTGGGTTTGGTAGGTTTCCCTAGGTGGCCGCCGAGCACCGGGCCAAAAACCCAGGGTACCCCCTATGCGAAACCAGGTCGTTTTGTGATAGACAATTTTGATGTCGCCTCACTACATTTTGTGTCCTTGCCTGTCGCGGGTACTTGGGTCTCCCCCACGAGTGAGGCACCATTTTTATCAGGAAACCTGGAGGAACACTGGGTGGTATGAACTTTGTGTAAGCCCAGTGATGCCACAACTTTCCCACACAAAAATGTAGTGAGGCAACATCAAAATTGCCTATCACAAAATGACCTGGTTTTGCAAAGGGGGTACTCTGGTTTTTTGGCCCGGTGCTCGGCAGCCACCTAGGGAAACCTACCAGACCCACACATTTCTGAAAATTAGACACCCGGGGGATTCCAGGGAGGTATGGCTTGCGTGGATCCCCCAACGTTTCCTTACCCAGAATGCCCTTCAAACCTCAAATTTAGCAGAAGAAATAACTTTTTTTCACACATTTTTGTGTGGGAAAATTGTGGCATCACCGGGCTGACACAAATTTCCTACCAACCAGCATTTCCCCGGGTCTCCCTATAAAAACAGTGCCTCTCTTGTGTGGGAGGCACAAGTACCCGTGACAGTTAAGGCCCCAAAACGTAGTGAGGCGACATCAAAATTGCGTTATCACAAAACAACCTGGTTTTGAAAGGGGGTCCCCTGGGTTTTTGGCCCGGTGCTCGGTGGCCACCTAGGGAAACCTACCAAACCCACACATTTCTGAAAATGGTGCCTCACTCGTGTGGGAGGCCTAAGGACCCGCCATGGGCAAGGGTCCAAAATGTAGTGAGGTGCACTACGTTTAGGACCCTTGCCTGTTGAGGCGCACTACGTTTTGGACCCTTGCCTGTCGCGGGTACTTGGGCCTCCCACACGAGTGAGGCACCATTTTTATCAGGAGTCCTGGGGTAACACTGCATGGTATGAAATTTGTGTCAGCCCGGTGATGCCACAACTTTCCCACACAAAAATATAGTGAGGCGACATTTGAAAATAAGTTGTTGATAACTGATGTCGCAAATCAACACCTTACTCCTCACCACTGTCTTCATTGCCCAGTCCCGGATCCTCAGCCGGTTGCACCTGCTGCTCTCCTTCACTTTCAGTCAGAGGGATATTCTTCCTAATTGCCAGTTCGTGGAGCATGCAGCAAGCAACAGTGATCTGGGTGTCAGTGATATAGGGTAGGAGCAATGTTCACCCAATGAAGGTGCCAACTGCTGGCACAAATCATTTATGGTCACTTAGGGCAAGGTCAGGTTAGAGTATGGTGTGAACAGGAAATTAAAATGTGTCATGAAATATGTTAAGATCACATGTTTGACAACAGGCGCAGTGTTGGGAACTGTAGTCTGCTAACTTTGACATTGATTATGCTAACAGTTCCTGACTTATGTGACAAAGTACATGGATATGTACATCTTGCATCTGTACTAAGAGTCTGGTATAATGTCAACACACATCAGGAGGTTTTCCTGTGAAGGACCATCACCCGGAAGATTTGTTCCCTTGGGGTCTGACGAAAATGGTGGCAGGACCTGGGAGGCAGGCTAAAGAAGCTCGCTGAAGTCCAGCTAGGCCTGGCACCTCTAGACAGAAGGGGGCACGCATTGCAACTTGACCCCCCTAATGCGTTGCATTCTGGTGGTGGCCTATCCCAACTTCGATGGACAGTTGTGAGCCAGACAGCAGCAAGGAGGGGGTGAGTATGTGCCTTGATGAACGTTGTACAATACCATGCATGTTCAAATATTGCAGCCAGGGTCATGACTTTTAGGTTTTGCGACAATCAAGACCCATGTAATGTGTAATATATAGCATATGCAACAATAGTTGCTGTTGGATGGCTAGGTCTCTTGAATCAGGGCCATGTAAGACTAAAAGAGGCAGTGCATTACCAGTAGTGCTAGTCCATTGTATATTGGGCACATGACAACACAATGTGAAAGAAAGGGACCCTTTACATATTTCTGTGATGCTCAACATAGTTCATCTTAAATACCATACCATTATTTGCCACGGTCCCTCTATTGAGACAACAACACTTTTGTATTATTTGATGCTTGTGAACTTGACTGTGACATGCCATGCAATACAACCAGGTAGCAGGCACTGTGTAATTGTAGACATTGGTAAGTGGAGATTGATCTGTGTTCAAAATTTTACAAACACTGGTGCTATCTGTAACCAATGTAGCAGTTGGCAAATGCAGGTTTTTGCATACTGATGTCACATGTCAGACTGGACCTTACCAAAAGTAAGTGAGAGAATACATCTAAATTTGAGCGGATGTTTTGGACTATGTGTAGGTGACAACAGATGTCTGTGAGTACCTAACAAAGTAGGTGTTAGGTTGTAAGGGGGGTAAGTCCTTGGAAGTGGAAGTTACATATTCCCAATGGTATTGCTGGTTGTTACAAGTGGTATTAATCTTTCTGTGCAAATAAAAATATGGCTTAGTACTGTAAATAAGATATCTAGAAATGTGGCTTTAGCCATTTCTGAGAAGGGCAGATATATTCAGGTGAAGAACACAATAGCATCTAAACTTGACAATATGTGACTGATGATATTTATCAGGGATAGGCTGACTTGGGCTTGTGAGATGTGGACATCAGCAGGATGTACACGATAAGAAATAGTGTTGGCAAAATGTATCAAGTAAAATGTTGTGCACTAAGATTGTGACCACACAATGATTCTACCTAGTCTGGTGGTATAGTAAGCCACATGTCCCTGAATTACTATTAAGTCATTGTCATTGGCAGTGTGATAAGCTGTGTTTACATGGCAAACTGTTAAAAGTGTTGTAATCTGTCGACAGTACATTTGATTACTGCACTTTGCTGACATGACACAATATTTGTAGACATATATTTTTGCCTTGCTATGCCTATATTCTGTGTGTAACTCATATATGAGTTACAGATGTGACACTTAGAACTGCTTCATATGCTAATGGACAGATGTGCAACAATAATGTGATCCAAGTGAAATAGCCTATTCCATGGCTCCGACATCTTGATGTTGACTCATCAAACTATGTTTACTGATGCAGGGCACCTGCTATTCCACAAGTTCTGGATTGGGTGAGTTCACTAAGTGCTATATGTTAAGTCTGCCGTGTTCTTCCATTTCTTAGTAGAAGGTCTATTCTCCCTTGGATCACATAAGGTAAAGGTGGTATACCATGAGGGCCTCATGAGTGAGAGGCAATATGTCAGCTGCTACATAGATGTGATTAAGATGTTGAGAAGGATAAACATGATGTTGCATCAATCTATGCTCCTGACACCATTGTTTGAGAGTGAGCACAGGTCTTGTAGCTTTCAGCAATGCTCTATTGCTCAATATGACCTACTGTTGTCATCCAAGTAGAAATTACGATGGTAGCAAATGTGGGTAGAGTGGTTATTACACCTATGTACTTTGTACATATCAACATCTCATCTAATTTCTTTTGTAATCTGTTTTTCGGCATCAGACCAGGGCAGTGAGGGAGACAGTGCCACAACTGTTGGGGAAGCAGCTGGCCACAGTGGTTCTCATGCTGCCAGTAAGCAAGAGGGAACCAGTGGCACAGAAGGTGATGGGAGCGTAACTAAGGAGCTGACCGACTTGACCGCTGGAACATCTTCATCTGAGTCCATTTCCAATGAGGCCTCCCAGGTGGGGGTGGATCTTCCTGGACCTGTGCCCTCTACATCTAAGCCCACCACCCCCGTACCATCTCCACCCTCACAGCTGCTCCCCTGCCCGCTCTCCATGGCTACTACCCTAAGAGGGAAGGAATCTCCTTCTTGCCAGGCACCTCACCTCCTGCTCCTGTCTCCCCTCCTGCCCTGAGTGCGGAGGCCATTGCCCTCCTGAGGCAGATCTCTGGGGGTCAGACAGCAGTGCTGAATGTCCTCTAGGAGCATACTTATCAGAAGACCCGGATGGTATCTTTCCTGGAGGGCACTCAGGCTCTAGTCTCCACACTGATGACTGTGTTGCAGGGATTCTGC
Organism: Triturus cristatus; assembly: GCF_964204655.1. Classification (NCBI taxonomy): domain Eukaryota; kingdom Metazoa; phylum Chordata; class Amphibia; order Caudata; family Salamandridae; genus Triturus; species Triturus cristatus. Next base: position 456,819,584 of record NC_140590.1, on the reverse strand, counting down.
ACAAACACAGAACTATGTGCAGAATTATAGGACCTTGGTGTATAGGGACTGAGTCTTCCTACCACCTTAGTACCCACGAGCCCAGGACCGACTAGCTATAGTGTCTCACTTGCTCTCCTACTCACTCACGAAAAACAAGTGATTAGACACCCCAGAACACAACACTCCCAGATCTCTCAAGAATGGCGGTAATGAGACACACCCTTTTACTCGCACTCTTGTACTTGTCCACAGTAAGATCTGACAGAGACACGAAACAGTTTCAAATGTTTATTTTAACTAACGTGCCCTAACATTCAGTATACGTGCCACAACAAGTAGGAAAATGCATAGTACAAATACAGTCAGCATAGCAGCTAGTCCATATATCATGATATCATGAAGGGAGATGTCATAAGGAAAAGACAATAGAGCCTAACCTCCCTCTCTTTGCAAAGAAGCAGTATTATTATATATTAGAAGATCTCTGGGCTTTGTTAGCAAACCTCATACCTTAGCCTATAGATGGGAAATCTACATCATAGATGCTGTCTCGCTCTTCTTCCTGGAAAGATCCCTCTCTGAGTGTGTGCTACCTATTCGTGTATAACAAAACCATAGGATGTTTATCCAAACAACAGCTGCATCAGTATATTTTGTCCAAGGGCCAAGGCCTGGTCAGAACAAAATACCAAGGGGCATTGTTGTTCTACATCGCACATCAGAGGCAGCTGGTGAAGGTTGAAATTGGTGTGGCTGGGCTGTGCGCGGGCGAGAGGGTGAACAATTTAAATAAAATAACAAATGAAACGTTAAAGCCCTCGGATGCCTACTAATTTTTGACAAATAAGCATCTGCAATTATGCACCAGGAGGCAGCATTGCTGCAGTGTGCTGCATACAAGCACTGCAAGGCCTTACCATGAGTGCTGTATAAATCACTACAAAACATTACGTAGCACAAATGGTCAGTATTTTAACTCCACAATCTGTGCACTTATGAAGTAATCACTGCCAATCCAGCTTTTACTGGTCGTGCACATGGCTTTATGGATGGGGCAAATAAATGTGGACTGTGAGAGCCCACCTGAGCTTTCATCACTAAATACTCCAAGCCCACCACGCCCAAGCTGGTCTTAAATCTGTTTTATCCACTGAGGCAGTTTTTAGCAGCATTACTATTATTAATACTTTATATTCAAAGTTTGGAGTTTTTAAAGTAAGGCAAGGGTCCTCATAATATGGCGACTGCAGGGATGAAAGGCCGAGTCAGCCTCTCAGGGTCCCAAACAAATGACACACAGATCTCTGCAGCAGGTGTGCAACCTACTGAACAGCACAAGCCATCATCCCACCCAATTTAGACAACTGTCACTAAAGCAGTTCTTTCAGATGTGCCACGGCAGGGGATTGCTTGATAAAGCAAACAAGTATTTTATTTAGTGCGTTGCTCTTGGGCATGTCTGCACCCTGCAACATTTACTCTATGTTGCGCATAGGACAGGTAGCTGTTTACGGACTATGTAGCTAAAACTGAAATTCCGAATTCTTAATACCGAATTTTACCGATTCGGTATTAAGAATTCGGAATTTCCGATGTAGGTAAAAATTCGGTATGTGTTACTGATTCGGTAAAAATCGCAAAAAAACATTACCGATTCCTTAACACGATCGGTATTACCGAATCTGTATTACCGAATCGGTAAATACCGAATAAGTAATTCAAAGCACCAGCAATTGAGGAATCAGCCAATCCTGTGCATCCACCCCACCTCCCAACCAGGAAGTGGCCACACCCATGCAGGTGCAGTGAATCTGAACCTTCTGGAGAGGCTGGGAGTGCAGAGGAGGACAGAGGAGCCACTAGGAGAACTTTACCTGTGAAACCTGCACAATGTCTGACAAGGAGACAGACAAAGAAGGTGCTGAGAGGAAGAGAAAGTTAAAGTTCAGTTAAAGGGAGCTCCAGGTCCTAATTGAGGAGATGGCCAAACAACATTCGAAGCTGTTTGGCAAACAGTCCCTGCAAGTGGCTGAATCTACAAAACTGAAGATCTGGCTGGGGATACAGGCACAAGTGAATGCCATAGGAGTGACCACCCGGGAAATAGATGACCTGAAAAAGAGGTGGTATGACATCAGGGGCATCACCAAAAAGAAGATGGCAGAGATAAAAAAACAAGCCAGCCAGACAGGAGGATGAAGGAACAGGGCGCCTGCACTGACTGCTCTTGAACTGCTGGTGGAGTCCACCATAGAGCCGGATAGCGTATGCGGAATCGGGGATGCAGACAGCTCAGCCAAAGCTGCCAACAGACAAGGTAAGAAGCATGCACACCAATCTGCGCCCCGCCATTCCCTTTCCCCATTCCCCAATGAGGCTGTGTGAATCCCACTCCAGTACAGGTTTTACTAATCACCAGCAATGCATTGTGGGAGATGAAGTGAGTGGAACACTGTAATAATCAAAGATGTCTCGTAGACAGGTCACTTAGAACAGGTTATAGGTTTATTCCTTAAGTTACAAAGTCCAAGTAAAACTCCTGTAAGGCCTCTGCTAAGTCCCTATATGAGCCCCACCAGGAGCAGCCTCCCTGCTGCTCAGCCCATCTCTTCCAACTGCCAACTCCTCCAGTCCCACACACACAACATTCCAAGTGACATCACTCATGGCTGAGCAGCAAGGGACAGGACAGTAATGAGGAAGATGCACCAACAACAACAATAGGTTACAGCACACACGTATCATGACAGTCATCCCACTGAACACCAAGGCATGTGACACACATCCGTGATAAGCAAGCAGAGGACAGAAAGATAGTGTTCCAGGAATGACAATTTATTATTGCTACGTAGGGCTGCCAGACTAGTGAGCTAATGTGCAATTTCTGTCCACAGGCGAGACATCGCGCAGGGCTGCACGAGACAAGGGAGGTAGGGCACGCCGGAAGGAGAGTGTGGAGGAGGCCATTGCAAGTACAGGGCACACCACACCACCACCGCCAGCATCACCTCCACCGCGAGCATCACCATCACCGCCAGCATCACCAACACTGCTAGCATCACCAACACTGCTAGCATCACCAGCAGCAACACCACTGCCAGTGGCAAGACCCAGGAGGCATGCAGTTGCCACTCTACAAGAGATGGAGTTGTCCTTGGAAGACACCAGGGGTGGCGAAATCTCGACTGTGCCAGTGGATGGCAGTAATGCAGGGTCGCAGTCCACCTCAGGGAGATGGCACACAGGTGCTAGACGCCGCAGGGCCAGGGAACAAAGTCCACCTTTGCAGGGTGAGGACAATGGTGTATTTGCAGGGCTGGAGGCAAAAATGGTCAAGGTTCAGCGCCTGCAAGGGAAGGCAATACAGTCTGTACAGCGGCAAATGAGACATCTGAACTGTAGCATGCATAACATCGAGAAGAGCATCAGCACTATGAACTCCACGCTGTCTGAGGGCATGGGGGAGATGGCGGAGAGCATGAAAGGGATGGCTGAGGGCATGAGGGACATGTCCCAGGCTGTGATGCTGCTGTGCAGCAAACTAGAGGGGGACAGGGTGGCACGGCGCAGACAGAGGCAGAAGACAGAAAACCATACAAAGGAGGTGAACCGCCTTGCAACTACCACATCTATACTCTGCAGGTGCTCTGTGGCCATGCAAGAAGGGATGCAACAGTTCAGCCATGATGTCTCTAGAGGGCTTGTCAAGGTCACAACTGCACTAGAAGTGCTCCTAACAACTCAGGCTGCCAATACTGGTGCATGTTATGTGGGGGATGCCGAGGAGACTACCAGTCGCAGCAGCATAACGCCCCCTGCAACTGAGACCAGGAGGAGCAGCAGGTGACATGGGGCTGGCACTGAGACCATTGCCAGTGAAGACAGTCTGCTGAGTGAACCCAGCAGTGTTGTGCGTGGCCGCAGGCGTTAATGCAGCCCACACTTTGTGTACTCTATTGGGTGACTTAACCCATGATAAGCTTTTAGCATTGTCACAAATAGGACTGGCAAGTTGAGCCCTTTGTGTAGTGGCGTAGTGCCCAAAAATAAAACTACGTCATTCAAATGCAACAACTGGCTGTGTCTCCTTACTTACTCAGAAGTAGTTGCGTGTGATGTCTGCCCGTCTTTGTCTCCCATCTGGTGCTGGCGCCACTCCTGCTGCGTTGGGCTCTGGCACAGCAATTTCATCATCATCGTCCTCAGAGTCCATTGATTCAACTTCTGTGCCTTTCTTAGTGGCAAGGTTGTGCAGCATAGCACAAGTTGCAATGATTTTACAGCAGATGATGGGTGTGTACTGACGAGCACCTCTGCTTTTGTGGAGGCAGCGGAACCTGCTTTTCAATAGTCCAAACGTGCGCTCCACTACGTTGCGTGTTGTCTTGTGTGCCACATTGTATCGTCTCTTACTCGGGGTTGATGGGTTTAGGTGTGGAGTGAGGATAAATGACCGCACAGCATAAGCGCTATCACCTAGGTAAGAAAGAGAGTGCCATTAATTACAAACACCGACACATTAATTTGCTGTATCCATCAGGGTGTGTCACAATGATTTACCTAGCAGGTATCCTTTTCCAAATTATCCTGCAGCCAGGCATGTGTAGATCCCACTGTTCTGGAACATGTAGGAGTCGTGGGTGCTTCCTGGAAATTTGGCCACAATGTCGGTGATTATGTTGGCTGCATCGCAGATTACCTGCACATTTATGGAGTGGGTGGATTTTCGGTTTCTGTAGATATACTCAGTGGCTGCAGGTGGGCAGATTGGAATGTGTGTCCCATCAATGCACCCTATGACATGAGGCAACTGTGTCATTTGGTAAAAGTCTGTCTTGGTTTTCAGCAGTTCCGCCTGTGTGTTTGGGAAGCTTATGTAGTGATGCATTCTCTGCATCATGGCGTCCAGGAACTTCTTGAAGAAATGGGACAGGCAACTCTGTGACACCCCACCTACCGCAGCTATCACCCCCTGGTAACTGCCAGATGCAAGTAGGTGTAGGCTACAGAGCACCTGCACATGTGGTGGTATGGCGTGCGCCCTTGTTATTGGATGGTCCAGGAGTGGGTGCAAGTCCCTTATCAGGTCCATGATGGTTTGGGGGTATAGCCTGTACCTTTCATGGATCTCAGCCTCAGTCAATTGGAAAAGTGTGATGCGCTGACTGTAAATGCGCTCCTCCCGTCTCCAGATCATCACTCCTGCTTCCTGTAGCCGTAGCTGCCTTGCAATTACATAGAAGATAGCCATAGTGATCACACTGTTGCATTTTGGGATTGCTTATATACACTTCACCTGATTACCACCTGCTTTCATTCAGTGTTAATTACCGACTCCTAAATACCGAATTTCATGAAATTCGGTATTACCGACTTTTCCTACATCTCTTTTATTGTTTTTACCGTTTCTTATTTACCAATTTGGTAAATTAGGAATCGGTAATTACGATTCGGTAAATTGGGAATCGGTAATAAGGAATCGGTATTTACCGATTTCTTATTACCGATTCCTTCCCTACATCGCGCATGCCTATATACCGGTCGGTAACAGTGAAAATTACCGAATTTCACCGTTACCGGCCGGTATTTGGCCACCTACATCGGCCCCTCAGTGAATTGCTGCTGGGTCATGTCACTTGTGACTCAGCAGCTGGATATTATTATCCAGGCAACGCAAATTTAGCAGTCAGCGTTCTAAGGAAATACATTAACTAGCCAGATAACTTCTGAAGTTTGTCAAGGAGAGTAGATTCGGTATGAATATGTTAGGGTTTGGGATACGCTCATGGCCTTCACGCTAAATGCCTGCAATTAAGGAGTGCTTTATCAATAATACCTCTGTCCTGATCAAATCGAACATTAAAATCCATAATGTATTGACCTTTTTGAGATGGTTGCTTAGGAGGGAGATTTCATCCTGTTTTAATGAATAATTACAGAAGTTCTGGTCCCGTAAAGATATCCAGCTAGCATCCTTCCAGAACTCTCTGCTTAAAGGTCACAGCTAGGTCTGAATACTGGCAGGCACCATTATTTAACAAAAATGTTGTATTCTGGTATAGATTAATCAATCCTCAAAAACGTAGGACTTACGTTATTTGTGGTGAAAGAAAGCTTAGATGCCTGGAGTCATTCTTGAAAGATCGGACCCTCAGCTGCGACAGACGCTGATCCTTTAAATCACACCCTAAATTTACTTTAAAACACCACAAAGACAATGATAACGATTCATTTCACCTTCATAATATTCCTAGGGATATAAGGAATGTGCTCATAACATATCCCCCATTAGCCAAAAGGAGCGCAAATGTTCTGCCTCCTCAGCATAACAGATTTCGTGAACAATAAGCGTAGTCGTCACCCAACAACTGCTCAGTGAGCTGATTGATGGCTGGTGGTGTTATGTAGGCTTCCCCTCGGCTTCCCGCTCCACTGCCTCATCTTTAACTGAGGGCAGAGGGGGGTTGCACTCTGCAGCCCATGAGCTCATTTCCTTTCAAGGAGGGAGCTGAAAACGAATACTTCGCGTAGCAAGCAGACTCCGTACTCTGCCTCAGGAAAGAAATAAGCTCATGGGCTGCAAACAGTTCAGAGCAGCACATTGTCCGTGATTTTTACTGTGGTGCTTAGCAGTGGTTTCAACGCATGCCTGGACGAATACCTGAGTGCTGCTAGGCCAGCTTACCTCGTACTTAGTGCCGTGGTCCACTCACAGGGTTGGGGGCTACGGGGAACCGTCGGGACTGTCACTGGTCAGGGAAGGTTCAAGGTGACGCCGACACGCACCAAGGGGCACATCAACAACAACCGGCGATAATTATCTCTAAGCGCACTTATCGCTAGGATAATTATCGCCGGCTAGCGTGAATATTTATCGCTGAAATAGCGTGCTATTAGCAACGCTTATCTCAATAGCGATAAAAATCCTCACGCTAACAGGCTAACGTGAGATTATCGCTGGAAACCCAGCAATAATCTCACGTTACCTTGTTGATAGGGACAGGCAAACTTAGCCATGATATCCTCCTTCCATAGGATATCATGGCTAAGTCTGAAAAATACCAGACGTAAAAAAGCAGCGTTAACCGCGGTTAGCGCTGCTTTTTTTGTCTCTAACAGGGTTAGCGACATTCTTGATAATAGGAGAAATGTCGCTTAGCGACATTTCTCCTATTATTTTCCTCTGGAACGCCCCCTTTGCATCTCATTAGAGATGCAAGGGGAAGCGTAGAATAAAAGAGTGCTAACATGCAAATTTGCATGTTAGCACCCTGTTGTTGATAGGGCGCTAGTTTTATCTCTCCTTTTTTGTCTTTTAAAGCCAAAAAAGCAGAGATAAAGCCCTTGTTGATATGCCCCTATCAGTGAGCGCCAACGTGTCTTCTCTTCAGCATTTGGCTGTCACTGCAGGCCTAGTGACACACAGAAGCCGGAGCTCAAATCATGGCGTCCAGTGTCATCCACACGGCAGGCGCGCAACACCCATTGGGCTCACCGGGCTTCAGCCCCCCCCCGTCGTGTGTGACAGCCCGGCTGAGACAGCCTCGCGGGCTGGCGTCCGTCTAATTGCAGCCTCACCAGAGTACTTCACGGGTCTTTAAAAGACCATTTACTCGTTAATGAGGCAGTTGTTGTGTTTTCACCCCTTCTTACAGCCATTCTGCCTATGGCTGGAAGACATAGCCCCCCCCCCCCGAAATCTTTTTCAGCCCTCCCCGAAATTTGGCTCTCGTTGCCTGCCTGCCACACGGCCCTGCAAAATAAATACAGAGCGGGAAGCAGACACCTCGAGTCTGCGCAGTGTGTCTTCAAAAGACAAACTGCGCAAACTCGATTTCTCAGCATTTCACCTATCCCACCCTTTCCCAACTTGTCACAAGGCGGGACCCATTCTCTGTGACAAGTAGGAAAAGAGTGGGATGACCTCCTCCCCACTCCTTGACTGACGTTAAGCCAAGGTGCTACAGGGCTTCAGTTTAAAATGCCCTGGGCTAATCTTACCTACATGTCTTCTAGGGGGTGGAGACTGCTCTATTATGCAGTGTCTTTTCCAAGCTGATGACCTCACAGGCCTCGGGGCTGAGATCGTCTGCCGGGTAAATACTGTATACCAGGCGCGCAACACCCATTGGACTTAAAGGGCTTCAGCCCCCCCCCCGTCGTGTGTGGCAGCCCGGGAAGAGACAGCTTCCCGGGCACACACGCAGCCGCACCCGAGCACTTCACAGGTCTTTAAACGACCATTTGTATGTTACTGAGGCCTTGCTGTTGTTTCACTCCTTCTAAGAGCCCCTGCAGCTCCACTCTGCCTATTGCTTAAAGATTCAGCCCCACCCGAAATCAGCTCCACTCTGCCTATTGCTTAAAGATTCAGCCCCCCCCCTGAAATTTTACCTTAGCCACCCCAAAATTTGGCTCTAGTTGCGCCTTTGCTGTATACTCTTAGCCCGCCCACGGCAGCCGGAGGCAGTGTGTCATTATTCTCATCATCACAGTGAACGCAGCTCAGGCCCAAAGCAAAAGACGTGTGTACATTATTTATTTCATACATCCTTAAACGGTTTGCTTTCACTTTGGTAATGGCCTACCCTGGGGAGTGAAAGTAAAGGGGGCGGAGCCCCGACGCCCTAGCTCACAATCCGCCACTGTCACACATAATGTTCAGTCAAAATCCCAGGAACATGCAGAGAGTGAACACAGCGATGAGTTCACATGTGAAAACAGCCATAGAAATTATTGCAAAAAATAAAGACGTGTAGTACGTGCGCAAAGCATCAGGCAGACTGCAGCGTGGTCATGCTGACTTAGTGAAGACAACAATGTCCCTATGGGCCACATGACAACAGCATTATCCTAAATCCAGCTTTCCACCCCCTTCCTGCCTCTACCCTATCCACAGTCCCTATTCCCATACCTGACCAAAGCACACACATACCTGATCACACATTCACAGCAAGATGCACATGCAGCACAAAAACATACAGACATAAGGTGAAAGAAATACACACATGCACTCAGCAGACACAAGACACCCTGACTTCTACATTCACTTACTTGCAGGCAGACTCAACACCCACTTTACCACATAACTCACATACAGACAAACAGGCAGATAGAACACCATTACACAGAGCCATGACAGACACCACACCAGCACACACAGACATGCCGCATACATCACTACCCTCTTCCTCCACACCCCCTGCCCTTGCCTCTCCTCATACCCAATCGGCCCAGAAACTTCACCTCATTACCCTTGACCTCTTCTCTTACCAAACTTATCAACCCCCTTCCAAATCTAAAAGGAATACCCTTGTGCCCCTGCCATACCCTTCAACATCCACGCCCAAAACACGTAACCAGCCCCCTATGGAGACTGAAAGGCAACAGTAAGGAAGCCAGAAAAGGAAAATTCCACCTCCTGCCACTGCCCAACCCCCTCCAATACCGCCACAGGGAAGAACTTAAAAGGAAAAAAAGGTCCCCCTCATCCCTATTCCCTTCATCACCGTTCAGGGATATAAAATATCCAAAATGGTGAAGCCTTACCCCACCCCTCCACATCCTACCCTCCCACTGAGCTAGCCGACCCCCCAATCCTGAGCCCAGCCCCCACAAGGACCAACCCTGCACCTCTAGTTATTTTATTTTGGGGCCTTGTATGCCCCTAGATGCCCCTTCTAGGGAAGGTATCCCTCAGCAGCAATACTGGTGGCTAGTTTGGGTGGGCCACACTTTGCTGGCCCACAACATGGACATTTGGACTGGCCACTGGCCTTTGGTTTCATACATGAACTCTGGAGGCTGTATAAAGTAATTTTAATTTTGTATTAGTATTGCTGAAGCCAATGTCTATCGACTGGTATCTAGAGAATGCTAAAGTGATTCTGGTATTTTACTGACCTCTGCTGGTCGTCTTCTATCAAGAAAGTTAAATAGAGGCAGTTGCCAGAGAAATAAAAAAACAGAAAGTCCCTAAGCAGAAAGCAATTCTGGTATTTTACTGACCTCTACTGGTCGTTTTCTATCAAGACAGTTAAATAGAGGAAGTTGCATAGAAAAAAGTATATACTAAAGTATATACAAGAGGTCTCGAATGCTCGACCTAAAAAGGGGTAACAGAGCTTAAATAATACCAACCCTCCTGTTTTGATTTGAATTATATTCTCTTTGGTAAGCCATCATACCATTAATAACATATTTAAAGCCATTATGAAATGGTGTAATAATTTTACATATGCAACGTTGGAGTTCCTTCATAGACCTGTTCATCATTTCATCTTCAGCATCACTATTGAGTCAAGGGCATTTTGTTTGAACCTTTAAGAGACAATGGAATGAAAGACATCAGCAACACCAGATGCCTGATTTAGACATATTTAGACATAGCCAATTTAGCTGAATAATCGCGCAACAATTGAGGGGGTCCGTGGATTTTTTTTTTACAGGGGGAACAGCATTGATGATTTTGAAGCATACTGTTGTAGGGGTAGGTGTGTTGCTTGCCGGTGGCGACGCCCACGACGGTCTTGGTTTTGCTGGTCTCCGAGTAGGTACAGAGGCAGTATGACATGCGCAATTCGCTCCATAACTGCACAGGAAATGTGGAAGTGTGGTGACTTTCGGCCTTATGACCCACCCCTTCTGCCAGTCCTGATGAGGTGGTTTGACCGACACAGACGGCGCATCAGAAATTTTTCTCACAATAGAGTAGGAGGTTCCAGGGCTGGACCGCGCTCGGATCTGCTTCATTGGGCCTTTCCAAAACCGTCATGGTCTGAATTTCCAGTCGGAGTCAGAAAAACTGCGTCGGTCCGTCAGTCATGTATTGTAGTGCATCGTAATACTGCGGTCCGAACTATTGCTTCCGACGCAAGATTGGGCGGTCAAACCGACCCTGACAAGCATGCGGAGGCTTACTGACCGACATTGTAATTTACCCTCAAATCTCTCCAGGTGATAAATTGTTATGTAAATATGCTGCAAGAGTAAAGACAAAACTTTATGAAAATATAGTTTGAAAAAAGCGGATCTTAACAGTATTTTGGCAGTGGGAAACTTGTGAGAGAAGCAGACGAGGAATAAGCATTGGGAAAATGTGCTAAAGTGATTAGATATGGAGGAAGGGTAAGTGGCACCGCACGGGAACCAATGTCAAGCCAGGAAAGAGAGGAGGCAGGATGGAAGTCCCTTTTAAGTTTATATTAAAAACAACAGATTTCTCAAAATGAAGGAAAAGAAAATACATTTTAAAAGGATAATAATCACTTTGAGCATTTTGTTTCAATCAGGTTTAGTGAACCAAATGCATCCAAAGGCAACCACAAAAGCTGCTCAGGTCATTAAAGGGTGACTTCGTGGAAGGAAGCCTAAGGTAGTGGTCAGAATGCAACATTGTACATTGCAAGCAGACAAGAAGAATCAGATTTGGAAACCAGCATCTCTAAATCCAAGAACATGTCTATTCCTTTGTCTCCAACAGAGTCCATGTGTACATAAACTATTTCCAAGCTAGCCAATCACATTAATTCATATTGAAAAATTCTCCTGAGGAAAATGCTTAAGCTATAAAAAGAACTAAAAAAGATTCAAAGCAATTAACAGGCTCATTCACTCAGTTTGAGAGGTATTTATCACATGTAGTGTTACATGTTAGAAAACGTCCAGTTATCACCTCTGCACTCATCTTCCTCCTCAAGGCTACTTTTTTTTTATAGCTATTGCATGTGGAGTGGTGCACATGTTACACCTTTCTATCCCAACTAACATCTACCATTATGATCTCTGAACACCTGGAACAGAGATTCTAAATGCCATACTGTGTAAATGTTGAGGAAAACTGCTTTTTCTGCATAATTACCACAGATGTTTTGCCTTTTTCTGGACCCTGTATTTGGCTGTTATTAGGACTCGGTGCACTGTGACATTGTTAGTCAGTGCCACACTGTGAGCGCTATCTTCCTAAAATAGTATTTGTAAAATCATTTTCAACCAATTGCTCTATTTACGTTAATTAAATGTCAGATGTGGGCTGCAGTGTGTACTTACACCACCCATATTCATTACAAAAAGATATGATTTCCTGGAGCATCACTGTGCTATGATTAAGCTACGATTTGAAAGCACTTCAGTGACACATTGCAAGGAAAATGGCATTGGCCATATTTGGAAACTATTTTCAGCCTGTGACGTAAGAGTTTCAACTAGCCCCCTGTATTCGTCTCTTGTCCGCCCCTGCTCAATGTAATGATTTTGACCATCTAAATCTATGGTTTAAGGGCGGCTGGTAGTGTTCTTCACAATCCTTTCTTGTTTATAAGTTCCCTCCATTGAAAATAAGCATTAGCAAAGCCAATAGCTTTAGTGTTTGTGAGACCTATTGGCGTTGCCAATAGTTTTTTAAAGATGTAGCACAGCAGAGCATGCTGCTGTACAACATAGCTCAAAGTAAATAAAAACAACATGCTATGACGTGGCCAGCATTGACTGTATCATAATGCATTTTTGGCTTACTTTAAGCCAACTTGCACAATAGCCCGCGCTACTGTGCGACATCATTAAAATCATTACCAAAGTCAAATATCTCTGTGTGAGCTATTTGGAATTGTTAATGTTTTTAAAGCTGTTGCACCGAAGTGCAGGCTGCTGTGAAGAATGGGTTAAATCATATAAAAACAAAGCTTTATCATGCAGCAAGTGTTGACCGCTCCATAGTGCTTTGTTTTTATTTACTTTAAGATGTGCACAGCACTGGGGTTGGCAAGCAACAAGAGGGTGTGAAACAAAGAATGTGTAATGCGATGTGACTAGTGGGTGTAAGTGAGCAATGGCAGTGGATTGTTTTAAAAACAACAGACAGTAGGATAAAAAGATAGTAGAGAGCGGGGAGGATTTACACCACAGAGGGTGGGGTCCAACAGAGAGCAGGAGGAAGGGGGATTAACACCATGTAGAGTGGGAGGAGGGCATGGGTGAAGGAGAGGGACCACAGAGGCATTCATTCCCTAAGATACATTCCGAAAAGTTAAAAAAAAGCACCTGCAGGAGTGTGCAGCCAGTGGAAGGACACTGGCCACAGGAAGCTGTACTTGGTCCATGCTCCACGGCAGGTGGGAAGACTGAAGCCCAGGAGAGAGCTGAAAGGTGAGGAGGAGGCACCGACCAACATGAAGCAAGGAAACAAGAGTGACTTGGGAGCCAACCAATGGTAAGCAAAGGTAAGTACTGACTGTTGCATCAGTTTACACAAGCCACACTTGTTAGATGTAAACTACACAGGCATTTTCTCCACGCTATAAAATTACCGGAATTGGCTTTTAGGCAAAGTTCCTCAGTTTAAGACTGCAATTAATAAAACAGACACGCTTCATTACGCAAAGCGTTATTTTCATGTCAAAGTACAACTGTTTTTACAGTTGAGCTATTAGGTCATTCGGAACCAGAAGTGTAAAACATAGTCCGTGAAACAGATAACAATCCATAATTCTATGTTTTATATGTCTAGAAAATATTGAACCCAGGCACCGTTTTGTGTTTCTTCCAAAACAATTAACTAGCAGCAGAAAAGCAAAAATCAGTTATATGGAGCACCATAATTTACAAGCAACATACATAATTCTCGAGGGTGAGGCTAGGAAATAACAAAATAAAATTGATTTTACTTGAACTGAGTTGTACTTATAGCAGCAATAAAGTATCCAACACATAAATCATGTGCCCCCTCCCCACCCCTCTGTAGCACTGACTCATGGAAGCTCTTGAACTAGCTTATTAGATGATCTCTTGGCTTCTGTAAGTAGACTCTAACAATGCAAGTTGAACAGGTCTATTTGTTATTGAAAGAAGCATGTTAATGTTTTGCTGGAAACAAACAGAATTTAAAGAGGTTACTTTTTCCATTCTTGTTTCAGCTAGTTATTTCCCGTTCAGCACTCGCCCAGCTATTGTATCTGTTGCAGGTACAACAGTAGTCAATATGAAAATGTTGTTTGCTTTTATGCATTGTGAGAGTTATCTATTTCATAGTTATTTCTTTTATTTGATTGAAAAACAAGTACAGACAGAATGCAAAGGTATGAAATGTACTGGCTAAACCATCCTGCTTCCTCATTGCTGCTGCCACCCCAGGTTTCTTCATTCCTATTTTAATGAGAAGCTGCTGGAGCGCATAGTTGCACATTTCTTTAATGAGCTCCTCCTTTTCAGTCCTATCAGCAGTTTTGGAATATTCCTCTCTGAGTCTTTGATAATGAATAAGGAAAACGCTTCATATAGCAAAAACATCAGTTCTGTTATGGTTCCCATAATAGAGCCAACTGCACATCACCTAAGAGATTTTTTCTGAGTGGAGGGACCACCATGAAAAGCCTGGCTGAGAAAAAACTAGTAATATGCATGGCTGGACTATGGCGGTCCCGCCATGCATACTGCTGCCTCTCACCGCCACACCTACGCCAGGGAACTGCGGTTCCCGGGCAGAACAGGTGGTCCGGCTACCCAACTTGTAATCAGGCAGTCGGACCGTCGGTGCGGCGGTGGCTAGATCTGCCACTGCAATGCCACCACGAGCCTGGTAGTCCTCGGACCGCCAGACTCATAATTAGGGCCTTAGAGCCATGGCTCAAGCTTTTGGGATACCCTGATTGTGTCTCTGCTTTAATATTCACGCAAATCCTCTGACAATTTGCCACAGATTGGTAATGTTCTGTGTAGGTGATATTGAGTCATGAGAAATGCTCTGGTTACTTTCCACTAACCACTATGACACTAACAGGGCCAGTTAGACTGCGGTGCAGGGGGCTTGACAGCCCACCAATGCAGAGAAGGTTCATCTCTCTACCTGGCCAGCAGAGGATTACCAACAATAATTAGAGGTCCTCACCATGATTTTAGGGATCATTTTGATGAAAGTGAGCTTGCCCACACAGGAGGAGCATTGCCATCATAACACTAACCCTAGCCAGCAACCATGGTACCGTCACAGGTTATTTTGTTTATAAACAAACCCTAAAGCAGAGATTAGTAGCTGCAGAGTAAAATATTAATGGATTGACATACATGAAGCATCATTAAATATTTTCAATGCCCAGGTCTGCTTTTTAATTCATGACCGTGCCAAGCAGGAAAAATGTGGGTTGCAAGGGCTATCCAACTAGGGTGTGCATTTCAACACAGTAGCCTGGCCCCTCTGTGGAAGAAGGGCTGCTGAGTCAAAGCTTTCTGACGGTTCAGCAAGCAGAGGCAGTGCTGCTAAAAAAACACAATCGTTCTCCACCTCTCTCTACTAGCCTTACTGCTGACTTTCAGACTGTAAAAAGGTAGGTGCTCTTTAGGTTGTGGGTAGTTTATTATTTAGTTGATAATGAGTGATGGGACATGCTCAGATTACCAGCCTCTAATTCTTGTTGGATTGAGTCCTATTCTTTCTTGTCACGGTCCTTATATTAAGAGGGTGAGTCATGCCCAGTAAACAGGCAACTGACTTCAGTCCGTCAGCCATCGTAATGACCCCCCAAGTAAGGCCAGCCATGCTTTATCTTCAAATGCTCCCTAATTCATGTGTAACTTTTACGGTTCTGTCATTCATGCGGGCTGCTTTGACATTCATGAGATCAAGACTTGACTAACTGATGTATTGTCCCAGATGGTTGAGTTGTTCATGTTTTATTAATTACCATATAATGACCATTTTTGCACCATTAGTCTTTTCTTTTTTATAACAATGATGATGTTTGTATTCTTTTACGGTTGTTTTATCAACCGAATATAGATTTTATGATGCTGATATATGTAACAATATATTTTAGGAGCATGACAACATTTGTTCTTGTCCACACTTACCACTATTGTGCGATGACACCCTTTTCTCAAGGTTGATAGAGGGCACAACACATATACATTATTCAAGCATGAACACACACTCACATTCACGCAGATGGGCATTTACTCACATATAAGAAAACACACCCACATACAAGGACACACAGGCACACACAATGCATTGTAATTTTTCTTAGTCTCAAGGTACATGATTCCAATAGTAATTTTGGCTGCATCTCTTCTCTCTCACATGGCTCTATCAGGATCTTGCTCCTGATTCACCATTCCTGGGAGGAGCAAAGGCTGAAAGGGAGCATAGTAGGCAGCCTGAGGAAGGTAAGGGCGAAGATGCCAGGGCAGAGGACAGTAGAAGGTAGTGGTTCCTGTAATATATTTAGCATAAATCATTAAATTAGCTGATGAATACCTTTAAAGCAAAACCAAAGGGGATGATGGACGGAGTGTTGAACATTGCAAGCACTCACCCCCAGTCAACTGATCTGGGTTTAATCCATCATCATTCTTTAGCTCACTCCGCCACCCCAGTTCAGACATGGCCATAAGCAAATCAGTCTGACCCTGTGCCTCATGGGAACAGTCCAGCCCAAACTGCCAAGCCATGTCTTCCCTGAACTGGAAACAAGCATCCTGGGACCGGTTTCTGGCTAATCAGCCGTCATCAGCCAGGCTAGCTTGAATCCAGTGGCAAAGTGAGCAAGGGACCCACGTCTAGGCATACCCTGCCAACTTAGGGCGAACAAAGCAAAACCAAAGGGGATGATGGATGGAGTGCTGAACATTGCAATCACTCACCCCCAGTCAACTGATCCGGGTTTAATCCATCATCATTCTTGGGCTCACTCCGCCACCCCAGTTCAGACATGGCCATATGCAAATCAGTCTGACCCTGTGCCTCATGGGAACAGTCCAGCCCAAACTGCCAAGCCATGTCTTCCTTGAACCGGAAACAAGCATCCTGGGACTGGTTTCTGGCTAATCAGCCTTCATCAGCCAGGCTAGCTTGAATCCAGTGGCAAAGTGAGCAAGGGACCCACGTCTGGGCATACCCTGCCAACTTAGGGCGAACAAAGCAAAACCAAAGGGGATGATGGACGGAATGTTGAACATTGCAATCACTCACCCCCAGTCAACTGATCCGGGTTTAATCCATCATCATTCTTGGGCTCACTCCGCCAACCCAGTTCAGACATGGCCATATGCAAATCAGTCTGACCCTGTGCCTCATGGGAACAGTCCAGCCCAAACTGCCAAACCATGTCTTCCTTGAACCGGAAACAAGCTTCCTGGGACTAGTTTCTGGCTAATCAGCCGTCATCAGCCAGGCTAGCTTGAATCCAGTGGCAAAGTGAGCAAGGGACCCACGTCTGGGCATACCCTGCCAACTTAGGGCGAACAAAGCAAAATCAAAGGGGATGATGGACGGAGTGTTGAACATTGCAATCACTCACCCCCAGTCAACTGATCTGGGTTTAATCCTACATCATTCTTGGGCTCACTCCGCCACCCCAGTTCAGACATGGCCATATGCAAATCAGTCTGACCCTGTGCCTCATGGGAACAGTCCTGCCGGAACTGCCAAGCCATGTCTTCCCTGGACCGGAAACAAGCATCCTGGGACCGGTTTCTGGCTAATCAGCCGTCATCAGCCAGGCTAGCTGGAATCCAGTGTAAAAGTGAGCAAGAGACCCACGTCTGGGCATACCCTGCCAACTTAGGGCGAACAAAGCACAACCAAAGGGGATGATGGACGGAGTGTCGAACATTGCAAGCACTCATCCCAGTCAACTGATCTGGGTTTAATCCATCATCATTCTTTAGCTCACTCTGCCACCCCAGTTCAGACATGGCCATATGCAAATCAGTCTAACCCTATGCCTCATGGGAACAGTCCAGCCCGAACTGTCAATCCATGTCTTTCCTGGACCGGAAACAAGCATCCTATGTGTGAAGAGCCTATGGGGCCAATTACGATGTTGGGTGGAAAGCCTCCTCCCAACAGTCCAAATTTCCTTGCCCGCGACAGAACCCTTCTGACTGACTTGGTCGGTTTACATTCAGACTGACCGATTACGATGTTTGTGGTCAGAACGTAAATCGCATGGTTATTCCGAATGGGGTCTGACTGGCTCTCGGAGTATCCGTGTCGGTCGGAACCGCATCGGACACCCTATGGGCAGCGTTTCCATCCTCGGTTTATGTTGTCCGTTTCCAACAGCCTTTCCGCGTCGGCCATGTCATGTCATGCCATGAGGTTCTTGTTGATCGCGGCATAGAGTGCGTTTCCATAGTCCAGTCTGCTGCTGATGAGGGAGTGGGTGACGGTTTTCCTGTATGTGAGGGGGATACAGTTAAAAGTCTTACATAGGAGACGGGGGGGGTGAAAACAGGAAGAGGTGATGGCGTTGATCTGGCAGTCCCTTTTGAGTTCGGTGTCCAGGATGATTCCGAGCTTGCGTGCGTGGTCCGTGGGTGGGTGTCCGGGGGCAAAGGGCCACTGGGTGTCATTCCAGGCATCGGGATGAGGGCCTATGATGTTTACTTCGCTTTTGTCTGTGTTCAGTTGTAGGCAGCTGTTTTTCATCCACCTTGTGACTGCTTCCATTCCTTCTTGAAAGTTGTGTTTCAAGATGTTGGGTCCATTGGATAGTAAGAGGATGAGTTGTGTGTCGTCTGTGTATGATACAATGTTGAGTCTGTGTGCTCTGATGATGGAAGCAAGAGGGGACATGTAGATGCTGAACAGGGTGGGCTCCGGGATGAAGGGAGGGAGTCTGACCCGTAGCTTTCTGCCGGAGAGGAATGAGTGGATCCAGTCGAGGGATTTCTTCTGGATTCCTGCATTGTGGAGTCTGTAGGTTAGGGTGCTGTGTGAGACTGTGTCGTAGGCCGCGAAGAGGTCAAGGAGGCTGAAAATACTATTGGTTATTTAATTGAACATTTATTTTAATTGTGGAATACATTTTTTTAAAGTTTAATTTTAGGTGTGGGTTGTGGGATTTTTAGGGGTGAAGGGTGGGAAGTTAATTAATTTTAATGAATGAATAATTAGGGGCCGATTATGATGTTGTTCAAAAAGGCTCCGAATGGGATTTGGTCTTGCGGAATCCGATTCGGATCCCTATTTCTGGACGAATCGTACACATTTTCAAACAACCGATTACAATGTCCAGAAACCATTTGAGCAGTCTGAATTGGTCCCGAAAGGCATTCGGACAGCCTAAGTGTTTCAGAGCCAATTTGTACAGCTCTATGGACATGGTTTACGGACGAGCGTTTACGATGACCAATTCGGACAGCCATTCCGATTCGGTCTGCCCAAGACGAAACGGCTGTCAGAATCTGTCTTTGGGGGTCCATTGAGGGCCCCCCTTCACTCAGAGGCATACGAATGGGGCCTGTGGGGGTACCCAAGTGGCCCCTCTTCCCAACCATGCACAATGTGGCAGGCACCATGGGGTGCCCACCACAGGGTGCAAGATTTTCCCCAACCACACCTTTTTTCAATGGGAACCTGTGTTCTTCTTCACAACACAGACTCCCACTGAAGTCAATGCAAGTCCGACCGAATGATGTTGGAAAGCATCGTAATTGGTCGTCCGGACTCACAGGACCCAATTCGTTTGGAAACGAGTCCGAGACTGATTCATTCAGAACAGTTTCCTAATGACTCCATTACGGGCCCTAAGTTTTTAATTAACAAAATTTGTTTAATTGATAATTAATTAGCAATTTTGCAAAAAAAATTGGGTTTATTGATGTGGGTTTGGGGTTTTGTAGGGGTATGGGGAGGGAATTAATAATTATTTTCTAAATTAATGTTAATTATGAATGTTATCATTAATTATGTTAATTGTGCAAATAATTTTTTGATAGATTTTATGAGGGGGTTGTGTGTTTTGGTGGGGTATATTGTGGGAAGTACATTAATTATAATTAGTTAATGTTTAATTAATGGTAATTAGTTTGTTGACAAATATTTATATTAATAGCGCAAATAATTTTTCTTTTTTACAAGTTAAGTTTTAGGTGCAGGTTGTGAGATTTGTGTGTTATAGGGTGGGAAGTAACTATAATAAATATACATAATAAACAATGTTTTTGTTAATGATTCCTAAATTAAAATATTTATTTGTATGAAAATTATTTTTGCATTTTATTTACAATAATATTTGTAGGTATTTGTCATATGTATTTGACATTGTAATGTGTTTATTTTTTTATTAGGTATATTTGCATTTTATTTTTCAATATATTTATATGTTTTTATTTACTTTATTTTTTAAGTAATTTTATTTTATTCAAGATATTTTGTTTGTTTTGAATGTTAAACTGACTGGAGTGGGAATAGTAAATTTTACCACTCCGCTATCCCACACTTTCCCTTCTGTTGCACTTATTGGAGTGGGAATAGAAAATCTTACCCCTTCGCTATCCAACACTTTCCCTACTGTTGTACTGACTGGGGTGGGAATAGTACATTTTACCCCTCTGCTATCCAACACTTTATCTACCGTTGTGCTGACTGGAATAGGAATAGAACCTTTTACCCCCACCCCCAATCCAACACTTTCTCTACTGTTACACTCATTGGGGTGGGAATAGTAAATTTTACCCCTCTGCAATCTAATAGTTTCCCTACTGTTGTAGTGTTTGGAGTGGAAATAGTACATTTTACCCCTATGCACTCCAACAGTTTCCTTACTGTTGTACTGGCTGGAATGGCCATAGCAAATATTACCTTTCAGCAAATCAACCCGCTTTACTACTGTTGCATTTACTGTAGGGAGGTTTGTAAATTTTACCCAGAGTTATTATTTTTGCGTTGTGTGGGACAATAATTTTTTTTATATATTTATTTTATTAGTTTACACATTTTTGAATAAATTGTAGCAGGAATTGTATGTTTTACATTTCATATTTTATAAGTTATTTGATATTGTTATCATTTATAATATGCTTTTGTTTATTTAAAATTACAATATTTTTGTCATTAATATTTCTAATGTGTAAAATAATTTTTATTACATTTAAAGAATCTTAAGTTGTTTATTTGTTTTATTATATTAGAACGGTATGTTTTTTAAAGATTTTATGGTAATGGTATATATATATGTATTATATATGTATATATTAATTTCCAATATGTTTATATTATTTTTAAATTATAACATAAATTAAAATATTAGTTTAATAACAGTTTTAAGTGGATATATGTACATATATACACTAATTATCATATATATGTGCTTAACATTTTTAAATTAAGTTTATTTGTTATGTTTGTTAAAATATATGTAAAATATTTTTACATTTTTAAAAAATTAATGTTACTATTTAATATATTTAATATGTATTATTTAATTTGGTATATTTTTAAAAAACGATATTTAATACAACTATATTAATGGCATCAATATTTTTTTTCTATATTTTTGTACTTACCAATATAAGTATAGGATGATGATGTTTTCGACATCGATGTTTTCACCACAATATTTTGGCATGTGGATATTTTGTGGTTCGATATTTTGTCAGTGAACTGTATCTGTCCATTCGGGAAAGTTCCAAGGCAATCTTGGAAATGCCTTTATCAAATCACATTTCATCACACATCCCTAATCAATTAGTCTAATCTTTAATTATAATTATAATTAAGTAACATAAAGCCCACGCTCTGCACCCACATACATTTTCATGCCATCATGCCTAAAATAGAATTCGTATTTCAGCATCTGTCCAATAACTTGTCCTTGTGAGCATCCCCATCTCAATCACAGGTATCTTATATACCTTTTTCATGTGCTAATTTATTGAACAAGAAGGGGTTAGCCTGTGCTAAGTTCATGTTTTGCTACACAGGATAGTGAACAATGCATCTCTTCAGAATATAGATCGCACGCAGTACTGTTAAGGTAATAACTTTCCTTCCTTCCAGGTAGAACTTACACCACCATTTGTAGCTAGTGTGTTTATTAAAGAGAGTAAACTGAATGGCTTTTGATGGAAAATAGGAAGGCAAGCTTCCTCTGCATTATTCTCCCATCATGCATTTAAATGCATTTAATACACAAACAGTTACCATTTTAACTTACAACAGGACCTGTGAGGTGTACAACATTATCTTTTTTAATTTTTTTATTTTATTGTATCATCACCAGTACTTTAAATACATGAAAGTTTCATTTCATAAAAGTAAATATTAAACAGTAACATATAAGAAAACCCCCTCTTTCATATGGGCTACAATTGAACTGATCACGCAATGAGAACTTCATCAATCTTATAAAGAAAGAAAAATACGTGGGCTACCGGATTCTTATACAGGCCCATAAATCCTTTTCCTAGGCCATACCATTCAAATGCCTGCCGTAGGTAGTCCCAGGAAACCATGTCAAACGCTTTCTCAGTGTCAAGAAGGATAAGTGCCGTGGGGTCTCCTGAGACAGCTGCTGCATTGAAAAGTGTTATTCCCGGCGGACATGCTTAGTAGTTCCTTTTCCAGGTATAAACCCGTGCTGACAAGGGGGAATTACTTTGCTTATGATGGAGATTAGCCGAGTAGCAAATATTTTAGAGAACTTTTTTGAATCACTGTTCATTAGAGTGAGAGGCCTGTATGACCCTGGTTCTCGTGCAGGCTGGCCTTTAATTAAGAAAATGGCTATTACTGCCTGAGCCCACGTCTCAGGTACCGAGTTCTCCCCTTGTGCCTGTCTAAAGGATTCAATCATATCCCGTTTTAATAAGTATTAAAACATTTTATAGAATTCCAGGGGGATCTGGTCTGGGCCCACCGCCTTTGTGATACTTTAAAACATGGAACCACATTGGAGGCAGGCCCCTACCCTGCCGACTTTGGTATTTAACAAACCGCAAATGACAAATGCGGTATGTACAAGTGTTTTTGTCATGTTTAACCAAAGAATTCACTGTATATATATATATAATACTACATATTTAACCCTTGGGTTCCATGTTAAAACAGTAGCCATTTTTGTGATTGCCCTCACATAGGCCATGCTTAGGCCTAAAGGACACGTACACCTTCTGTGACTTCTCTGTGACCTGGGCAGCTTGGCTCCGCCACCCCAGGTCAAACTGGTCTCACGAGTTCCCCGTCCTCTGGCCACCTGTGATTAGCATCAGGGCTTGACACACCATAAAGTCTTTTCATCCTACACAAGCCTCCGGCTAATCTCTTTCACACCTGACTGTTCC
Source organism: Triturus cristatus (assembly GCF_964204655.1). Taxonomy (NCBI): domain Eukaryota; kingdom Metazoa; phylum Chordata; class Amphibia; order Caudata; family Salamandridae; genus Triturus; species Triturus cristatus. The sequence continues at coordinate 456,796,544 of NC_140590.1, read as the reverse complement.
TGCTTTATGGCTTGTTTCCCAAAACAGGAGATGCTCATGTTTATTGGGGCCTATCGATATCTGATGTGGGATCTGAGCCTTGCTGGGTAAATAATTATGGGCTGGCTTAACTGGAATGTTGGATGACTCTGCCTTTTCGTTTGCAATGTATACATGTGAATGACCAACTGCAAGAGAAGGGCGGTGTTGCCCAGAGCGTAACATTCTCCATAAAAGAGGAGACTGGTTTCTGTTCTGGAGACTGCCTCATTCAGTTGCTAAGGCTTCTGTGCGACGTAGTCTCACTCATTTAATGTTTAATAAAGATGTCTTTTTCATATTTTAGCTTCTTCTGCCAGTTTCTTTGTTACATTACCATGAGAGCGTCTTTTATAATACTACAGCAACAGGATAACCCGAAGTCATAGGGTGCTATCCCTGGCACCGCTGGGGTCCTAAAATCCCCGGTACTTCAGTTGGCGCCCGACAGCGTGGCATCAATACAAGTGACTATCTGGAGGAGCGATCTTGTCAGAGGACAGAAATCTACTGGGGAGAACAGGACAGAAATCCACTAAGCAGGTACCGAGGTTCTGGGGGATTCTTTGTCTCTGCAGCCCAGTATATCTCTGATCTTTCTGACTTTGACTCTCCAAAAGATGTCACTCCCGATTAGAACCCTTTTTGGCGTGAGTATTATAAAAGACGTTTTGTTATGAAGAACTTGACAGTTAGAATTTGGATAACCTTTTGATTAATAAAAGTAAGAGTTAAGTATAAATGGGTCGCTCCCACTCCTTTGGTTCTTTGGGTCTTTGATTTGGTTATCGCAATTACCAAAGCCGAGGGGTTGATTTCTTGGTTTTTAATTTGGTCATTGCAATTACTATAGCCAACGGTCTCGTATATTTGCGAGTGTATTGATAGAGATAACCCCTTGAAGTTTGAAGTTAGATTAGTGAGCTATAAGATGCCTGATCTTAGCAGGTTTGAAATGTAGAAATTTGTGTTGGCCAACTTTTGGTTTGTATAGGTTTGGATATGCGAATTGCAATTTGTGTGGGTAGGTAATGAGGAGATATTTCTCCATTTGGTTTAGATTATAATACTTGCGTTTTCCGCAGTATTTTTGGCATGCCTGTTTTTAAGCTCACATGGAAAAATGTGTTGCTTTTTTGGAAGGTACCATAGTTAAAATCGGTTAGATTTGAAAACATATTTCTTCCTTGGTGATTTTGTATCCCCAGGGAATTAAAATATGACATAATACAAAACAAGGATCCTTCGTTCTGCGCAGTTTCATGAATAAAGATATGCAGAACGATTTTGTGTGGTGTTCTGCTAGGCAAAGCTAGTGAATTGAGCGCACTCACTACTTCTTGTAGATACATCAGTTTGTTGGGCTGTTTATGCAGCCTTTTGGAACACTATTGAGAAGCGTTTCTTGTAAATATGACTTACAACTAGTATTTGCAAATGGTGGTTCAAGTATAGTCTGTGAGCTGTTCTTTCTTTCTGTCATGCGTATTGATTTGCAAGTCAACTGTGTGTTTAAATGTCTATGTGGTTTTCTCATTAGTGCAACTTCTGTAAGTAAATTGCGACGGCGCTATTTATGAAAAATGGCTAAAGCGCGCTGTATTGTCTGTTTGACCCCCTTTCCGTTTATGTCTGAAATGAGCTCAATGTGTGTTTGTGGGTCTTCTGATGTTTTCAGTCTGTTAAGTAAATTGCTGGTTAATTAATATCAAGTAGAAACTTAGAAAAGAAATGCAGAAATGAACGATTTGATGTGCTAAAATAGCTATAGTTGCTCTTTAATTTATAGAATGAGCGTTTGTTAATATATACAAAACTGCCGTTAAATGCTTAAAGGATAAAATTAGAAACACATTCAGTAAATATAAATAAGGCCCCAAAAACGAAATTATCTATTTTTGCAAAAACAAAGTAAATTTACAGCATCTTCCTTAGATGCATTGTATTAGATGTTCACAGGCAAAATTTTCAGCTGCAGTATATTTGATAGGAATGTTCATTCAGCCAGCACTTTCCCAGTTAAAAACGGGTGGAATTTTGCATAACGGTCCTTTTAAATGAAAGTGGCGCAAAAATGTGACGCGTTTCAAATTGGGCTTATGCGCTTAGGCTTGTGAGTTAAATGTGTCCAAAATGATAGGCAAGGGATGCAGCTTGTTTTTTATACATGGAATTATCACAAAAACGAATAATTGGGATTTTTTTAAAAGAAAATTATTAATAATGGAAAAATTATTTTTAAAAAAATAAGTGCTTTTCAAAATCGTTTTTTTGATATTTATAAAGCTTAATACTCATACTATGACCTCCTAGCATTAAAATTTGATTTGAGTTGTGTTGCATCACTAAAATGGCAAGCATTCGTGTGTGCAATTTTCCCTTGGCGCAGGCGTAAACGAGCTCATTTTTATAAAGTATAAGTTATTATTTCCAATGCCTGACTCATGGGTTATGTAATGGGCATTCTGGTAATGCATATTATGCAAGAAAATTGTAGGATACTTATTTTTGAATGCCAAAAACATCAAAGTCGAATTTGGGTAAAAGGGCTGTTTAAAGTGCATTTTCTTTCATTCAGAGTACTTTTTAAAGTGCCTCAGGCTTCAGTAAATACATACATTTAGGTTTGATATATATTTACAGGTTGTGCCTTCTTATGATTCAATGAGTTAATATGCCAGTCCAACGGCTTGTTTACCTACTGAGAAGTTCATTAATTTAAAGTTGATGAAATGTGTACCATTGCATAGGATTGCAACAAGCATTTATTCTAAAAACTGGTATATGTGTTATTAAGTTTTGTGAATTATTCACAGTACATGTAGTTTAACAATCTGGGAATAGGGATCATTTTTTAGCGCCTAAAAAGGAGAAATTATTTTTCAAAATAGAGCGAATTATTGCAAGTTAGGAGGAATTAGGAAGGCCTTCTGGCTTTGACGAATTCAGAGTGTCAGAAGCTGGGGGTTGGGAGAGCTGCAGAGGCTGGCTCGGTCACGCTGCTGAGATGCTATCTTTCCCGTAAACAATGGAGTTGACATTTATGACCTTTTAAATTAGGGCCTTGCCTCTGTGGAATGCAGAATGCCCTTGCTACAGGGGCCTCTAAAGGTGGGGTTTCTGGTTTCTCCATAGCATCACTAAAACTAAAGAACTCAATTCCAAAGGGAAAATATAGCAAAGGGGTTTTCTTTGAAAGTCCAAACATCATGTTAAATGCTTTGCAGATACATTGGTGCTCTAAAAAAAAAAAATAGAATGATGCCTGACAGTTAATAATGGCAATTTATTTTTGTGTATTTGGTTCTCTCATGAATTGTTCTTGCTGGTCCTGTATGTTAGAAGAGAAACAGTAAAGTTATATTTGACAGCAGATTTCAATTGCCTGGTGATCTACTGTCAAAAAGGAGGGTAAGTATTTTAAACCTGACAAATTAAACAGGCCCAAATATTGGGTTTTGGGCTGCAGTTTTACAGTGCATAAAGTACATGACATGGTGTTTGTGTGTCACCGCTTATTACATATACTATTGTTTTGTCTATGCTTTTTGTGCTTGATATACAGCAAGTATTTCTGATGGCCTGACGTTTTGTGCGTTTTTATTATTTTTTGCATGTTTTCGTTGTTTTTGTTGCTGCTTTTTGATACTATTACAAGTTTACCTGTGTTGTGAGGGGATGGTCATGACGGTGCCCATCGCTACGCAACAGTTGGTTGAACTTGTTCTGGTTACTAAATTCCACAGCTAATGATATTTCATGCTGTGAGCATGAGAGACAACACTTCACCAGTGCATGTCTAAATTGGCTATAATGGTATTACAGAAAACTAAAAGAGATCTACAGGATCGAAGTGTGTCACCTGTAGTTAGTCACGTTACTGCCCTTCCCTTAAAGGAACAGGCAGCCCTACATTTATGTATCCTTGATTGGACCTAAGGATGAAATTATAGATCTGTGACTCAAGGTGGCCTAATCTCTATATTACATTAGTTAATGATGTGTTGCTTCCTAAGTAGCCTATGGCTTTTGTTCCTTAAAAGAAAACTAGGTTTTCATTTTTCCCTGAAGAAGGAACTGGAACATTACCTAAGATTACCGTATATGGTGTAGTCGCCAGCGGTAGAGTTAAAACGTATGTGACTTTGGCCTTTTGTGTATCACCCGTACTCTTGGTGTTGTCACATGCCTGACTACCACCCAAGTAAATTCTTGTCCTTCCTATAGATTTTTATTTTTTATTGCTTTTGCTTCTTCCCTGCCCAATGTCGCATTATGCTTAGTGATTGGGGATTTTAGTTGTGTCCTAGTTCCAATTCCCTTTTCCGTATTCCTTTCACCAGTCAGCCCATTTATTATTGTAGGTGTATTGTTCAGGTACACACTTCCAGACTGCAGTGATGCACCAGGAACCCCCATATTATGTACAATTCCCTTTTGCATGACCAGACTGGTTTCCAAGAATTTTCCTTAGGCCTGCTTCAATGTTTTCCAGCCTGACTGTCAGGATAGCGATAGACTGGCTAACTGACTCAATATTATAGTAAGACAAGTTTTCCATCTCAAAAGGAGATATCTTACGTTTACTTTTTGAACATGACAAATTTTCAATGTCTATTTTTAATGTGGTTTTTACCCTTTTTGTTCCTGCTGCTTTAATTTCCGGTGGATCAGAAGTTTCTAATCATGCAAATATCAGGACCCTCTAGTTCTTGTCTTTTGTTTTCATATCTGACTATTAGCCTGTGTATTGCCTAGTGCACCTGATGTGAAAGGTTTCTACATGCCTATGATAATCTGTACCATGTGATTTCTCTATTGAGATGTCCTAGATAAGGAATTTAGAAACACTTATATGTAATCATTGAAAAAAAAAAAAATGTGTTTGCCCTATTAGACAATGCCACCATATGTGAAGACATCTATTTAGATAGAATTCTCGTGTAGTTATCTACCCTTAGATGATGGAGGCTCTCACACGGAAACCCAATTGAAAAGCTTAGAGGCACTGTTTTGCCTACTGCCTTTTTATTTGTATTGCTTCCTGAGAAAGACAGTGTATTCTAGACGAAAATTGTCCCATGGCGCGTGGCCACTCTTTTGAAAATCACAGGCCACCTGTTTACAGTCCCCTTGTTATACAACAAACTGTTTAAAGCATCACACTTGCTTCATCAGAAGGCGTTCAATATCAGAAAAGAAGGAGGAGCTGGTTTTGCCACAGAACCAGATTTCCAGTGCAAAAGAGCGCCTGTCATGTGCTGGTAACCTCTGACAGTGTGCAGTCCCTTGAGCCCCTTGGCCTGAGTTTTTTGTCACACACCCCCCTCTTTTCCTTTGCTTCAATGGAAGTGCAGTGCACCGGCGGATCCAAGATTGACAGAAGGCACTACATTCCAGTGCCCATAGAAGAGCAGTCTGAGCGTCCTCTGACACTGAATGACGAGTGTTGGAGTATGAGAATGGTCCCGAATCTGCACGAGATCACCTGTGCCCGTGATCAATGGAGAGCACACTACCTGTAGTGCCCGCCACAAAGGAAAAATACTGGCGCACTGCCTTGAGACATTGAGACTTTTTTTTCGAGTGAGCTGTGGGTGTTTGCCAGGAGGGCACTCCAACTAAGCAGTACTTTTCTCATGAAGGGCTTGAATGAAGAGGCCCAGGCCCAGGCCCAGGCAAAAGAAAACAACAGAAGAAGATTTGATGGACAATAGAAGCCTGCCAGAGAGGCTTTTTGAACGGCTTTTTGAACGGACTCTGGGCATAGGTGGTTTCACAAGAGGTTTCCGTGTGATTGTATAGAGTAGGTGTTAAGGAGACAGATTGTTTTGCTGGCATTGTTTTAAAGTACTATTCTGTTTAGTAAAAGCAGAATAGAGTAAATTGTCTGTGGAAAGAGTATTTTCACCTCAGAGCATTGATGAGGGTCACCACTGTTTCACCTGAACATAAAAATTATTATTTCATTTGTAATAGTGGTCACTACTTTCTCCCGTTGTCTATATGTTTTTAATAACGAGTCTTCTAGTGTCTTTTTAAACATGACGTTGTCATTAATCGGTGGGATCGTTTTTCTCTACTCAATTGACTTCTGCACCCGCTTCCCAACCTATGTCCTTTCCTACTACTGTTTCTTTGCACTCTTTTCACCCTTTTCCTGAACATGAGCAGGTTAGAAGTTCAGAATTCGTAAGCAATTCTTTTGTACAGCTTCTGCATCAACACTAGTAATGACCATCACTAATTATTGGGTGTGTGATCTTATGCCGCCTACTACAGATAGAGGTATTCCTTATTTTGTCCTGCCATATGTGGCCTTTGTGCTACTACATGTGTAAGGAGACGTGTCCCGTGAGAGTCGCTAAGTAATAGGATGATGCTACAGCAACATCTCCATGACTTCATGTCTGTAGACCTGGACTCGGATTGATGAGAGAATAGTTATTGCCTATGTAAGGGCAAAAGGAGGGTCTGTGGCACTTTAAAACATGGAACCACATTGGAGGCAGGCCCCTACCCTGCCGACTTTGGTATTTAACAAACCGCAAATGACAAATGCGGTATGTACAAGTGTTTTTGTCATGTTTAACCAAAGAATTCACCGTATATATATATATAATACTACATATTGAACCCTCGGGTTCCATGTTAAAACAGTAGCCATTTTTGTGATTGCCCTCACATAGGCCATGCTTAGGCCTAAAGGACACGTACACCTTCTGTGACTTCTCTGTGACCTGGGCAGCTTGGCTCCGCCACCCCAGGTCAAACTGGTCTCACGAGTTCCCCGTCCTCTGGCCACCTGTGATTAGCATCAGGGCTTGACACACCATAGTCTTTTCATCCTACACAAGCCTCCGGCTAATCTCTTTCACACCTGACTGTTCCTGCTTTATGGCTTGTTTCCCAAAACAGGAGATGCTCATGTTTATTGGGGCCTATCGATATCTGATGTGGGATCTGAGCCTTGCTGGGTAAATAATTACGGGCTGGCTTAACTGGAATGTGGGATGGTCATCATGACTCTGCCTTTTCGTTTGCAATGTATACATGTGAATGACCAACTGCAAGAGAAGGGCGGTGTTGCCCAGAGCGTAACATTCTCCATAAAAGAGGAGACTGGTTGCTGTTCTGGAGACTGCCTCATTCAGTTGCTAAGGCTTCTGTGCGACGTAGTCTCACTCATTTAATGTTTAATAAAGATGTCTTTTTCATATTTCAGCTTCTTCTGCCAGTTTCTTTGTTACATTACCATGAGAGCGTCTTTTATAATACTACAGCAACAGGATAACCCGAAGTCATAGGGTGCTATCCCTGGCACCGCTGGGGTCCTAAAATCCCCGGTACTTCACCTTACCCGACTGTAGACTCATCAGGGCACTATATATTTCTTCCTCGGTTATGTTCGTTTCCATAAAATCTCTATCTTCAGTAGTAAAGTGCTCTATTTGGCTATCTTTCAGGTATTCATTAGCTGGGTGGCGGATCAGCTTGAAATCCTCCTGGATCGGCTCGAGATCCTCCTGGTACAATTCACTATAATATTTATAAAATTCCTCTCGTATGCCCATAGGGTATTTCCCGAAATTCCAGTCTTTATCCTGTATCGCGGCTATTTTCCCCGCCACCCTACTATGCCTTGTTCGTACGGCCAGCATGTGCCCTACCTGCTCGCTAAGTTCATAGCATCCCTCGCACCAAGCAAGGTATTGCTCAGCTGCCTTGGTCGATGAGATCTCCCAATTTTCAGCTTTTGTTACCGCTATTTCATACGTCTAGCCCTCCAATGGCGCACCCTGTGCTATTGCCCTTGTCAGCTCCTCTTCAAGACTAGCCATTGCCTTTTATAGTGTAGTAATGCGTTCTGCTTCCTTTTTTCTCCTTTGAGAACCATAGCTAATTGTCTTCCTCTGACCCCGGCTTTAAATGTGTCCCAGACCATCGCACTGCTAGTGCTGTCCCTGTTTATTTCCAAAAAAACCTCAATCCAGGTATTCATGTGTTTAATGTAGCCTGAGTCTTTTAGCAAGCCTCTGTCAAATGTCCATACTGAGCCTTTCCTCTCACCCCCCCATAAGTTAACAATTAATACTAAACAATTGTAATATGAGAACACTCTAGGACCTTTTTCTATGGCACTGGCTGAGGCTAGTTCTGTTGAGGTAAAAAAGTAATCTAGCCATGCCACTTTTGTGTGCAGTGCGGAGTAATACATGCCCCCAGGATCTGGAACTTTAGTCGCTGCCCAAATATCCACCAGGCCGTTATCTCAAATTAGCAACAGCAGAGCCCTGCACACCTTATTTTTACAGTCTATATATTCGTTGGTGCCCCCCTCCCATTCAATACCCAAGCCGATAATATTTAGGTTGCCACATAGTATGACTGGTGTTCCTGGTGAAGCCAGCCTCGAGTTCACTTCTTCCAAAACCTCCGGATCATCAGCCATAGACCCATACACGGAACAAAGGATAAAACTAAATTCCCTACTGGCTTGCAATTCTTCCATTTTACATAATTCCTGCGATATAATATAGCGACCTCTTAAGTCCTTGCCCCTGGCATCGTGTTCACAACCAAGTTATACCCTAGCTGCTCCATTAATTTGGCCCTAGACCCCTCAATATGTGTCTCTTGCAGACACAAGCTATCTGCCCTTAACATTTTCAATTCTATCGCAAGCCTGTGCCTTTTATTTTGGTAATTCAGCCCACATACATTAACTGATGCTATTCGAATTTTCGTCATCTGTTATCTGAGAAAGAGTCTCTGATTTTGTGTTACCTGTTTCATGTTTGTGCTGTTTACATATAATGTATAACCCCTTCTACTTTCATGTTCCTCATGGTCTAGTTTTCCACACCAATTTCCCCCCTTCTCCCAGTAGCCACTCCCCTTGCCCTCCCTCCTCCTCCTCTTCCCACAACAACCCCCACCGAGCCCCCCAAATTTGACCAAATGGGTCATAACCTGACCCAGATGATGTCGCCTGAATGGCCATCTGGGATGCCCCCGTGCCCTATACCCCCTGCCCCCACACATTTATTCTATTCCTACGTAGTGTACCTATCCTACCACCGCTAGTAAAAAATGAGAAAAAAAAAGAAAAAGGGGTGATGATTAGGGGAAGATAGCGGAAAAGCTAAAAAAGAAAGGAAAAAAAGGAAAGAAACACCCCCCAAACCCAATCTCTCTCTTTCTATTATTTTCTGCCATTTTCTTCTCATAATTACTTCACCTATACCATTTGATGAAACCATGCAGCCATGTCTATCCCCAACCCCCCGATCTCCGAATGTCATAACGTCCCACTCTATCTTCCCGTTGCCCCTGCTGCTCAAAGTTCTCTTGTCAACTGCAGTTCCTTCAAGTAATCTTGAGCCTTTATTTCTGAAGTCAGCACCCTGACTTTGCCTCTGTATACAATTTTAAGGCTGGCAGGGCTCAACATAGGCTTCAGCGCCAATTGCCTGGAATAGGGAGATTAGTTGGCATAATCTCCAGGGCCTTTCCACCTCGGTATGGCAGAAATCTGGGCATGTGAAGAAAGTGTGTCCATTATGGGATCGTTTCTCATTTAGTTTTGCCTTATCTGAAATGGCTTGGCGAAGGAGGAAGTTCCCAAAAAAGACTAGGATCGCCCTAGGTTGTTCCGTTTCCCTTGCCGTAATGTTTTTCCTCGGAGTCAGTGGAAATCGATGCTCCCGCGGAATCTCGGTGTCCCAATTCCAGTTTGCTAGTTCTGGAAAAGCTCCTTTCAGAAGGTCTACCATAAAGTTTCTTACATCGCTACCCTCGCTGTTTTCCGCAATCCCCAGAAACCGTAAGTTGTTTCGACGCTGGTGATTCTCAAAGTCCTCGAGTTTCCACATCATGTTCCTCCTGAAGTTCTTTGTGTTCCTGCATCTTCCCTAACTCACCCTCAAGGGTCGCTGTTCTCTCCTGCACATGAGCCACCCTTTCTTTTATTTCTGAGCACATTTTACTCATCTTCCGTATGGCTCCTGACGCGCTCTACGATTCTCTTGGTGAGCCTCCCCTTGAATTTGTTTGAGGGTGGAATAGATTAAATCCATCGAGGGGGTATCATCAGTACTAGGTGAGGCCACAGATGTGTTTTGGGTCTGGTCGACCATGCCTTTGTTGTAAATCTGGCTTGTGGCAGAGTAATCCCATTTTAGCCTGCGTGTGGTTTTGCCAGTGCTATCCGTTCTGTGTTTTTCCCCCAGGTCTTCGACTTGCATTTCCCCAATCATGACTTTTATTAGGAGAGGATTCATCAGTTCCTAAATCTTCATCTGTAAACCCAGGTGTGGAGGTTGAAAGCTCTGACTCATCTGTGAGTGAAAAAAACTCCCCCCCCCCCCCGAAATCCAGTGATCCTATTGGGTCCTCCTGCCAGGATTTGCCCAACTGCCCTTGGAGTGCCATCGCCCCAGTCTGACAATTGTTTATAGGAGTGTGTTGTAGATCAGTTTCACTCATAATGATAATTTTACTAGCAGGCTCAATTTCAGCAAATAACGGCAATCTGTCTGGCAGGGGCGCAGGCTTTTCGTTACCTGTCTGTTTAGGCAGTCAGTCTACTCTCAGTCTCTCGCTCTGTGGCCCCCTGCTTGATCTCCATCCTGCCGGGTAGGCTGCTGCTCCTTCTGCTCCACCTCCTGCTCCTGGCTCCGCTCTTCAGTCCGCTCTTCAGTCTGCTCTACTGCAAGGGTTTGTACCGGCCCATCTGCTACTGAGGCTGCAGCCACAAGGTCAAGACTGGAGTAGTCAGCTGCAGCACTTTCCCCTCCGATTTCCACTGAGACTAGCGAAGCCACAGACCACTGCCGCACCACTGGTGAATGCCTCCACAATAAGCGGCTGCCTTCCCCGGTCCCCTGGGACAGTTTGGCGGCCAGAGTGCCCCTCTCCAATCCGCTCCTTGGCAGGCTTCAGATCAGCCTCCTCCACTCTCCCGGCTGCATTGCCGCACCGGTAACCACGGCCCACCGTTGCCCCTCCGGGGTCTCCCACTATGTCCTTCGGCACTCTGATTGCTTTTGCGGCCATGTCCCCTGCCTGCAGAAGTCTCCAGGCAGTGCGGATCGCTAGAACTGTGGCGCCTCTCACGAAAGACGCAACACACTGCTCCAGCCAACGAAACCCTCTCCACAAAGCTGGTACTCTGTGCCTCTCCAGGTAAGGGTGATCTGTCCTTCTCATTTGGTGTGTTTATCCCCAGGCATTAATTTTGTTATTTTCGCATATACTTTTTATACAGCTTTTAGTCCTTTAGTCTATTCAAGCTGGGATTTCCATGAGGCTGGCAGCAGGACACAGGGGCAACTCACTCCCGGCGATCAGTCAGCTGCCATCTTTCTCCAGCAACCAGTATTTCTGAGGTGTAAAACATTATCAAAGCACATACAAAGTAGCATGCCATCCTTGACCCTCCTGCCCATCCTCTGCTCACCCTGGCTCCTGCTAACCCTCAGTTTCTAGAGGCTCTTTCTGAACATCGGCTAATGCTCAGTTTCCAGAGGTCACTGTCAACACTTAGCTCGCAGAGACTTCTGCTCACCCTAATTTCCCATAAGCTTGTGCAGATCCTCAGTTCTTAGGGGGTCCAGCTCACCCTTAGTTCCTATATGCTCCGGACAACCATCAGATTCCTCTCAGTTAGCATTTAGAGCCTGATTACGATCTTAGGGGACAGGGTTACTCCGTATCAAACATGATGGGTATCCCATCCACTGTATTTCAAGTTGCATAAGATATAATGGAATTGGAATTTGGCAGACGTGATATACGTCTCATATGTGATGGAGTAACCCTGTCCGCCAAGTTCATATTCAGGTCCCTAGTTCACAGAGGCTCCGGCACACCCTCTGTCTCCACAAACTCCTGCCGACCCATGGATCTCAGATTCTGCTGCTCACCGTCAGTTCACGGAGGATCTTTCTAACCCTCCATTCCAAAGTTAGAAATGAAGTGCACAGGCAGTGCTAAGTGCACATAGGGCCCAATCAGATCAAGAGATATGTGCAGTGGTAGAGCTGTTGGCACATGCAGGTCATGTCTCAGGTGTTATCTGAACTTGTGTGTACAGGTTATCTGCAGATGAGGGTTAAGGTACATTGGCTGAATTGTGGTACACTGGAAGATCTGTGTGTACAAACAGATTGTGCAGGTCATGGTTGTGGTGCACTGTCACAGCTGTGGGCATTCGCAGGATATGAGCAGGTCAGGTTTTGGGTACACTGACAGAGCTGTGTGTACATAGTATTTTCAGGTAAACGTTAAGGTGTGATGGCACAGTTGTGTATACATATTATATATGAAAGTAAAAGGTGTAGTGCACTTACAGAGCAGTGTGTTCACATGGGACCTCACTTCAGGCTATGAGCATCTAGGCCCAGGGACGGAGTGTGCCACTTACCCGTTAGTGACACACAGTGGATGGCTGCAGGTACTGTATAACCAAGCACAGTCTGTGTAGCTTAAGAGCACCAGGGCTGCTTTAGGTAAGACATGGAAATACAACTATAAATTATACCTGTTAGTATTCCTGTCTACCAAAGCCTGAGTTTTTATGAGGTTGTCTGAAAATAGGAAAATAGGAAAACACAAGTAGGACTGAGGGCTCGTCAAACCTGTTCAAGACAGTCAATCAATCAATCAATCAATCCATCAATCAATCAATCAATCAATCAATCAATCAATCAGTGTACTTGTAGAGCGCACTACCTACCCGTGAGGGTCTCAAAGCGCTGAGGGAGGGGGTGCTGCTACTGCTCAAAGAGCCAGGTCTTGAGGAGTCTTCTGAAGGTGAGCAGGTCTTAGGTCTGTCGAAGGTGGGTAGGGAGGGTGTTCCAGGTTTTGGCGTCGCGGAAGGAGAAGGATCTGCCGCCGGAGGTCGTTCGTTGGATGTGGGGGACAGCGGCGAGGGCGAGGCTGGTGGAGCGGAGCGGAGCTGGCCGGTGGGGGTGTAGAAACTGAGTCTGCTGTTGAGGTAAGCTGGTCTGGTATTGTGGAGTGCTTTGTGTGCGTGGGTGAGGAGCTTGAAGGTGATCCTCTTGTTGACGGGGAGCCAGTGTAGGTATCTCAGGTGGGGGGACATTGAGGATCAGTCGGGCGGAGGTGTTTTTGATGCGTTGCAGTCGTCGGTGGTGTTTGGCCGGGATTCCTGCATAGTGTGTTGCCATAGTCCAGCCTGCTGCTGACGAGGACCTGTATCACCGTTCTTCTGGTTTCAGTAGGGATCCACTTGTAGATCCTGCGGAGCATGTGGAGGGTGTTGTAGCAGGAGGAGGAGACGGCGTTGACCTGCTTCGACATGGAGAGGGAGGAGTCGAGGATGATTCCTAGGTTGCGTGCATGGTTGGTGGGTGTTGGTGCTGTTCCCAGCGTGGTCGGCCACCAGGAGTCGTCCCAGGCTGAGGGGGTGGGTCCGAGGTTGAGGACCTCCGTCTTGTCCGAGTTCAGTTTTAGTTGGCTGCTCCTCATCCATTTGGCGATGGCCTTCATTCCCTCGTGGAAGGTGGTTTTGGTGCTGTGTGGGTCCTTGGTGAGGGAGAGGATGAGCTGGGTGTCATCGGCATTGGAGATGATGTTGAAGTCGTGCTGGTGGGCGACGTGCGCGAGGGGGGCCATATAGACGTTGAACAGCGTCGGGCTGAGGGATGATCCTTGGGGTACGCCACAGATGATGTCGGTGGCTTCAGATTGGAAGGGTGGGAGGCGGACTCTCTGGGTTCTGCCGGAGAGGAAGGACGAGGTCCAGTCCAGGGCCTTCTCTTGGATTCCGGCTTCTTGGAGGCGTGTCTTTAGTGTGCTGTGGCAGACCGTGTCGAAGGTCGGCTGACAGGTCCAGGAGGATGAGAGCTGATGTTTCGCCGTTGTCTAGTTGGAGCCTGATGTTGTCTGTGGCAGTGATGAGGGCCGTCTCGGTGCTGTGGTTTCTTCTGAATCCGGATTGGGATACGTCTAGGATGTTGTTGTCCCCGAGGTAGCTGGACAGTTGCGTGTTGACGATTTTCTCGATGACCTTCGCCGGGAACGGGAGTAGGGAGATGGGCCGGAAGTTCTTGAGGTCCTCGGGGTCCGCCTTGGGCTTCTTGAGAAGGGCGTTGATTTCGGCGTGCTTCCAGCTTTCCGGGAATGTAGCTTTCTTGAAGTAGGTGTTGATAACCTTCCGTAGTTGGGGTGCGTCTGCTTTGGTGAATATGTGGTGTGGGCAGGGGTCTGAGTGGATGGAGTTCATGACCTTGCATGTCTCGTCATCGTTGACGTTGATCCAGGAGGTCAGGCCATTGATGCGGGTGGTGTTCGTAGAGCCGGTAGGTTTTGGCGTTGTCGGGGCGGTTGTGGTGTTGAAGCTTTCATGGATGTCAGCGATCTTGCGGTGGAAGGCGGCGGCCAGCAAGACGCACAGTTCTTGTGAGGGTGGGATGTCATTGGCGTTGGCGCTGGGATTGGAGAGTTCCTTCACGCTGCTGAAAAGCTCTTTGCTGTCGTGTGCATTGTTGTCCAGGCGGGCTTTGAAGGATGTTCTCTTGGCTAATCAGATGAGGTGGTGATGTCTGCGGGTGGCGTTCTTGTGGGCTGCGTGGCTGTCCGGTGTCTGTTCGTGGAGCCATTTCTTCTACAGTTTCCGGCAGGCTCGTTTGGAGGTCTGGGGCTCTTCGGTGAACCAGGTGGCTTTCTTGCTGGTGCGGCTGTTGGAGGGTTTCTTGAGCGGGGCAAGGGTGTTGACGCAGTTGTTGAGCCATTGTCTGAGGTTGCGGGCGGCGGCGTCTGGGTCGGTGGTGTCGGTGGGTGGGTTCTGGGTGAGGGTGGTGGTCAGCTGGTCTTCGGTGACTCTGCTCCAGCAGCAGTGGTGCGTGGTGGGTTTCTTGTAGGTGAAGCGGATGCAGCGGTGGTCAGTCCAGTGGAGTTCGGTGGTGTGGTCGAAGGATACGTGGGCGCAGGTGGAGAAGATGGGGTCGAGCGTGTGTCCGGCGGCGTGGGTGGGAGCGGTGACAAGTTGTTTGAGGCCAAGGTTTGGTGAGGTTGTCAATCAGGGTGGCGGAGTTGGCGTCGTTGTTGTTCTCGAGGTGGAAGTTCAGGTCCCCGAGAAGGATGTAGTCCATGGAAGCAATGGCGTGCGTGCTGGCAAGGTCGGCGATGGAGTCGCTGAATTGTGCCCGCGGTCCGGGGGGTCTGTAGACGAGGGTCCCTCAGAGGGTGGTGTTGGGGTCGGTGTGGATCCGGAAGTGCAGGTGTTCGGTGGTGCTGAGGGTGTCGTCTGAATGGGTGGAGACCTTGAGGGTGGACTTGTGGAAAATGGCTATTCCTCCTCCGATTCTGTTGGTGCGGTCCCTGCGGGTGATCTTGTATCCGTCCGGGATGGCTATGGCGATGTCGGGGGTCGAGGATTCGTTCCACCAGGTCTCGGTCAGGAAGGCAACGTCTGGGGCGGAGGTGTCGAGCAGGTCCCAGAGCTCGATGGCGTGTTTGCGTGCGGAGTGTGTGTTTAGAATTATGCAGCGGAGGTGGTTGGGTCCGGTCCTTGGTGGTTTGGTGGCTCTGTCTCAGGTGAAGCTGCAGGTGGGGCAGGAGAATGGTCCGTGGGTGCGTTTTGGGGCGGCCTGGAAGCAGCTGTGGTCTCGGCTGGCGTTGAGTGCGTGGAGAGTGCTGGCGTTGTATTGGAGTCTGGCGTTGTGGTGTTTGCGGAGTCCAGGGGGTCTGGCGCTGGGTGCGGTCCAGGCGCAGACAGGCGCAGACGGGCTTGCCTCTGGCGGCCGCCATTTAAGGCGGTGAGGGAGGGAGGAGCAGCTGGGAGGCGGGAGCGGGGGGGCGAATGGACTGCCAGGGGGCGGGGCCGCAGGGGAGCAGCGGCAGGAAGGAGCGAGGGATACAGAAGAGAAAAGGGGGGCAGGGGGGAACGAGCTCGGCGCGGGGCAAAACGAGGGCACAACGAAGCAGAATACAGAACTACAAACGAGGGCGCAACAGTACAGAAGCCAAAAAACAGAGAGACTGAAATTAACAACGGGGCACAGCACACAGTCAGGGGGACAGCAGGATCGAACTCACGTTTGGGAGCAGGCAGCTGGGGGACGGCGCTGGCACACAGGTGGAGCTGTGCCGCAGGAGGGGAGCGACCTGGCCTCCAAGCAGGGTCAGGGGTCGCTCTCACTGCCGCGCAGCAGCCACCATTTAAGGCGGTGAGGGAGGGAGGAGCATCTGGGAGGCAGGAACGGGGCGGCGAATGGACGGCGAGGGGGCGGGCAGCAGGGGAGCAGCGGCGGGAAGGAGCGAGGGATACAGAAGAGAAAAGGGGGGGTGAACGAGCTGGGCGCGGGGCAAAACGAGGGCAAAATGAAGCAGAATACAGAACTACAAACGAGGGCGCAACAGTACAGAAGCCAAAAAACAGAGAGACAGTGAAATTAACAACGGGGCACAGCACACAGTCAGCAAACAGTCAGGGGGACAGGAGGATCGAACTCACATTTGGGAGCAGGCAGCTGGGGGAAGACGCTGGCACACAGGTGGAGCTGTGTTGCAGGAGGAAAGCGGCCTGGCCTGCAAGCAGGGTCAAGGGCTCTGATATCTAGACAAAACTGTTGACTGGATGTGAACGACTATGGTCTGGGTCCCTGGACCCAAGAAAGTTCTGCCTTTCCTGGAATATGAAGCTTAATGAGCTCTGATCTGTACCAGTACCCTACTGAGACTGTTCTATAGTAATTACTTGTACTTAGGGACAGTACAGGGACAGCTACCCCAGCATCTATGGATACAGGATGGGCCCACCCACATCTCTTGTGGGCTATGGGAGGATACTAACCAGTTGTGGTTCAGAAAAGAATATTCCGAAATATGTTCTGAAACCCACTAAACACTTCTATTCATGGAAAATGCGCATCAATATCTCCAGAGAATGGAAACGTTGTTAGTGGCCAATCTGTGTTTTTGTTTGGCTCTGGATATCAAAGGGACCTTTAGGTGTATCCAAAAAGGACTACTCTGTAGTAATGTGTTGTGGATAAATGTGTTATGGTACCCAAGATAATTGGTAGCATACCTTAATTCAACACAACACGGCATGAAAAGTAACAGATTACAAAGTTTATATTGTTTCTTTTAATTATATCAAAACAGTGCAAAAGCAAAATCAGAAATTGATTCCTGTAGGAGACTCGATTGTTAAACTAGGGTAGATCGAGGCTTCAATCTTAATATGAGCTGGGGCTGAGCACCCGCATAGTCAAAACTGTGGGGCAGATTTACAAGCCCCGTGTGCCACTTTTGCGCTGCCGTTGCGTCACTTTTGTGATGCAGCGGCGGCGCAAAGCTAGCACCATGCTGCGACAGATTTACAACGTGACGCATCTAGGGAGATGCGTCACATTGTAAAGCCCTGCGCCACATTAAACCTGTGTCAGGTTTAATGTATGCAGGGTGGGCGTTATGTCGGAAAAAGATTCGGAAAAGTGATGCCGTGAACTCTACAAGATTTCACGCAGTCACTTTTCCGACGCTGGTGCGTCAAATCCTTATGCCTGCTTCAAGCAGGTGTAAGGCGTGACGCACCATGTAAGGGATAGGGCAGGTTGGAACAGTGCCTGAGTTGCGTTGCGCTTGCGACACAACTTCAGCATTGCGCCAACCTTACGCCGGCAGATGCGTCACGCATCTGCTTGTCCTTGCGCCACGATGCACCGCTTTGTAAATGCGTGGCATCTGCGGTGGCGCAAGGGCAAATTTGTGTGACGCATCTTCCCTGGCGCATCCCTGCTGATTTGCAGGGATGCGCCAGGGAACGTAAATGTGCCCCTGTGCATCCATCAAAAGTACACAGGTTTTTGTGAGAAATCCCAAGCTTATTTTTGGTTGCTTGATGCAAGCAGTAAAGCCTCCTCAAAGAAAATAGCATGTTGTGTATGTATAGCATCACCCATATGTTATAGTTAAGAAATAAATAGGTTAATCACCTAAAGCATTCAGTTAAAAATAGTAACGTATTGCTTTGAGATTATCAACAAATGAATGAGTAACCCATTAGTAATAATATGAGGAACAATAAAATATAATCCCCACACAATGTTCCTCACGCACCTCGACTAGATTAATGTAGTGCTCCCTTTTGTGCCTTGCGGCATCATGTTGACACATTGCTTTGTTGAAAGTCATGTAACACCACCTGCATACCTGCTGTAGCCCTAAAGGTCTTCATCGAAGTGTCCTGACTGACCGCATGCACCTCAGCATCTTCCTCCCCTTCCCAAATTTAAGAAGACCATTTATGCCTTTTACCCTTATCTCTACGGAGCTCAAAAATGTAAGTTGAGCTCGTAGCATCATTTAGCTGAACACCGAGTTTTCCTTTGATTCAGTTTGAAAATGAATACAAGTTCAATTCAGAACCCCTTCGGTATGAAAGCCAGAGATTTAGCAAGTCCTGCCCTACACCCAAAAAAGCTCTACGTCTTTCCCTCTGTTAATGATGAAGTGGAAAGAGCCCACGCAAACTAAGCAGTCTCGAGCAGAACACATATGTAAATTTTAACACAAGTAAAAAGGAAGAATATTGGTCTGCAGACTCTACACAACTAAAGCAAGAATTCGTGTTTTAGCTATCATTTTAAATCATAATGCAAACGTATTATGCGTGAACACTTAAACATACAAATACTGGCAATGTCAGGGCCTGTAACATTCATCAACATCATCAAAAGAGATATTGGAGCTTGCTGCACATCAGAAGGCAGCAGAATCACCCATCTGAAAATCGAGTTACCACTGTTCTTCTTGGTTTTATTCCAGGCACATGCTTCATTTGATGGAGCGGGTAAAATGTTTTCTTTTCATATACCCAATCCATTTATATAAGTTCATATTAAAAGGACTAATAATTAATTCTAATAACTAGTTGATTGATGTGATGATACTTAACCAACCTTATTAACCAAGAGAATACACGTGGGAATGCATTTGCATGGCTAAAATAATAAGTGAACTAAGTTGGTACGCATATTAAAATGATAAGTGTTGCTTAGGCAATGTTAATGTAATTTGAGCTTAAATAAACAAGCATTAACGGCTTTGAATGTTGCATATGGATAGATAAATGCATACACATAAGGGTATTAGTAAGGGAATAACACTGTTTTAATCATTTCTATGTATTAATTACGATTTTGTGTTTCTTTGCTTAAAGTTGACTATTCTGGCCTACCAAAAGATGGCTGCCGACTGAATCCTAACTAAAGTACATGACTTCATAAATTGAGCAACGGAGAAAGACGCCTGCACTGACTTCGTTCGTGGCCTTTCCATGACCCGACAGACCAGGCCCATGAAGACTACCCTGGGCGAGGTGCCAATGTCCCTGAACGTGAAGCAATTGTTGCCAATGTGGAAAAATGAACTACCAAAAGCCACCTATTTACAATAGACTGATACTTTCTTGACCTGGGAACAGCCTTTCCCATACGCCTAAATTTGATTTTCATACACATGTGAAAATTTGAGAATGTTTCTTAATGTATTGAGGCGTAGTTGAATTCAGCCAATCCGTGACCTGGGAATAAAGAAAATGTTACTGTTATATGTAAATTTTAGTATAAATATTAGTAGACTAGAGAGGGAAATTTACCCTAGCTGATCGATGCTACTCTATGCGACACTCCATGCTGCTCTTCACTAGAGATCCTTATGCTGACGGAAGAGGACGGGACTTTAGGACTCTGATGAACTTTCTGAGGACCAGTTCTGACTTAGGAAACGACAATTAGCCAGAATAGGTAAATATGACAAAAGATAATATTGCATTATTAGGATTTAACCTGCATTTTAATTAGATAAATAAAATCATTATTTGAAGAACTGTGTCGGGTGATTATTTCTTTGAAATGTTTATTGAGTAAATTAAGAGTTAAGCGCTTCATCAAATTCACTATCAACTAAATGATCTAATCGACCTCCGGATGGAGGAACTGTTAGGGTAATTCAGTAAATGTGGTTTCCTCTATCCAAGTAAAGAACTGTAGTTCGGGATCGGATATCTCCCTCTAGGCACGGATAGCTTGAAAGAATAAATGTTGGTGTTATGGGCCCCACCAGCGTGTGATGTGTGTATGTGCGTGTGACCGAGAAATCATTCCGTTCGTGGAAGCAAGGGGGAATTTTGTGTTCTGAACTGCACCAGTATTTCTGGTGGCTAGAGATGGTTTTTATTGTTTTGGTTTGATGATTTTGGCATGTATATAGCTTATCGATGATTGATTGGTATTGATATATGTACTAACACTATGGTTCCGATCACGATCCGGTAAAAAAAAGGCCCGTCCGACTCGTATCCGGTCTTTTTACCGTACGAATCGTACAAGTGCCGTACAAACTGGCAATCACGATTCGCATGGTAAAAAGTCCATACGAACCGCCTTGGAAATTATTCCCCACACGTCCTCGGGTCGGAAAATGTGTCCGACACGTCCTCGGACGATTTACCATACAAATGTGAAAAGTGAAGTCCGACCGAGGAATCACGATCCAACCCGTGCGTCCGATCTTACAACCGTATGGTAAAAACACCGTCCGCACCGAACTCCCATAGCAACTAATGGAGACATGTGCCCGCATACTCACCCAACACTCCCCCCAGCACCCATACGTTTGAGTCGTACTCCCCGTGTATGTACACCCCCCCTGTATGTACACCCATGTACGTGTCGAACCCCCACCCGTGTATGTACACCCGTGTACGTTCGAGTCGTACCCCCACCCCTGTACGTGTCGTACCACCGTGTATGTACACCCCTGTACGTTCGAGTCCTACCCCCACCCGTGTACGTGTCATACCACTGTGTATGTACACCCCTGTACGTTCGAGTCCTACCCCCACCCGTGTACCTGACACACAGAGGGAGGGAGAGGGGGACAGAGAGGGAGGGAGACACAGGTACACGGACAGAGGGAGGAGGCTGACACACGGAGGGAGGGAGAGGGGGACAGAGAGGGAGGGAGACACAGGGAGAGCAAATCAGCCATGTGGTGTGTGGGAATGTCTGCTCGTCAGCAGGTGGACTGCGTGCATGTAGACAAGGGTGGCCAGTGCCAGCACCCCCCCTCTCCTCCATGGCAAAACACAGGGCCATGTCACAACCTGTGCACGAGCACAACGACAGCTACCTGCATCATTGAAGTGTGTGTAACTACTTCATGTGCCCACGTACAGTGCAACACGGAAGGCGCCAATGCATGGCTCGCCACACCTGCCCACTCCACTGCTGACTGCAGTCACACTTGACGCAGCAAGTAAGACTGTGCCACACATAGTTAAAGGTGCCAAAGCTGTGCCCATGGGACACACCCATGCACAAGTGCACTGTGAGTGGAATGCAAGACAGATCCAAATTCCCAGAGGAAATGTTCCAACTTTGAAACTGATGAAACATGGATGTTGCATGGACCAAAATTAACATTGTCTCTCTCACACACAGGTCAACCTCGTGGTTCACCCCCCAACACTGGGGGGGAAGACTCACAGGACCCGGCTCTGCGGGAGGCCGATCCCACCGGCAGCGACGACTCTCACCACTCTGTGGACGACCCCGACCAACCTGGCCCCTCTGGTGTCCAACGACCTGCAGCACCTGCGTCAGGTACAACGGGGCCAACCACCACCCCCACTCCTGCCACATCCCAGGAGACACCCAGGATCCCTGCCCCACCACCACAAAGCAGCCAGGCTGGCCAGGAGGGACACGGTGTCCCGGACACCCAGGAGGAGGCAGGCGACAACGCCAATGCCACCCCTCAGGGGTCCCGGAGACCCGATGTGCCCACAAGGGCAGGCCAGGTGCAAGTGGGCAGGGGTGGTGGGAGTGGAGGACGGCGGAGGCGCCAGCCTGACCAGTTGGCTGGGGATCCGGTATATTCCCATGTCCGAAACATCCTGGACACTTACCGGCAGGACACCACGGGCCTGGCCCAGGTTGTGTCCGTCCTCGAGGGGATCAAGACCCAGCAGGCCCAGCAACATGCGGAGCTACATGCCTGTCTACTGCAACACCAACGGAGGATGGAGGACGGACAGGCTGAGCTCGTGACGGTGTATACGGGAATTCACGATACACTCCGACGGATGGCCGACAACATGGGCAACCCTCCCTGTGCCAGAAGGCGTAGAACATCACCACCCACAGGGAGCGATCAGGAGGAGGAGGAGGAAACATCCGATGGAGCATCCCAGACATCGTCACGGCCTGCTTTTGAGGGTCCCCGCAGGAGGGCGGGTCGTCCACGGAAAAGACCGTGAGGGTCGGCGCTACAGCACCATCTCCCAGGACACCTGGCCCACTGGAGCAACAGCAGCACAGCATCAAAAGACATTCTCTGCCACATGGCCTTGCTGGTCACTGTCTGACCAATGTTGACAAAGACTGTGGCATGGACTCTGTGGATTTCAAATGGCAAGGACACCAACTCCCCTACTGAACTTTGGATTCCAAACACCCGAAAAGCCCCTCATGTCATACCCCCCTCCCCCCACTAAAATAAAAAGTCACACCATGAAGAGAAGATGCCTGCTGGTTGCATTATTACCTTACATGTGTCTTTTAAAGTCTAAACATGCCTGAGTTCTCTTTTGACTTCAACCATCCACACCCTGGGGCCTGAGTCTGGCACAGGACACACGGGTCACAGTGTATTAGGCAAGACAGACATGGAGCACCATACACACCTGTGATGGGCCCAACCAGCTGAGGGGGTGGCCGCACAACCGTGCTGACAGACATATTGAGTACAGCAACAGTCATGCGCAGAGGTCAGGGATCATGTCCAGTGTCCTGGGGGGCACCCAGGTATGTGTAGACAGGTGGCAGAACCATGTCCTGCAAGCTTGAGTCCGGTGGATGCACATAATGGGGGCCTGGCCAATGTTGGATGCATGGGGATGGCACATGTCACAATACCCACACAGTCATGGACATCATGCACAATACACAGTCTCATCCCACACACACAGCTTGCATCTTGCTACTCGACACATAGACACATAGCCACTATCAGTGAAAACCATGCCAGACATGCTGGATGCACCATGGCAACACACCAGCATTGACTGAGAAGAGGCACCTTGGAGGCATAGGGACACCTTTATTAGTCATGAGGCAACTTGAAGTACACATGAACACTTCATGTGGAGTAACATGTGGGTCCAACACTGGCACCCCCCTTCTGCAGCACAAATGCGTGATAGCCATGGAACTGGCACACAAGTGTCGGCTAACAGCTAACAGCTAAACACCCACAGCTGCTCACGGAGAGCCTGCCATACACCATTGATCCACTGATGTGGAAGTCCCACAGCATGTCAAGCCAATGCAAACCGTATGTGTCCGAGGGCAGTGTTACACACATTGATACCATCATCACAATCCACTATCCCAACACTGATGACTGTCAACAAGTCTGACCATCTATTCAGGTGTACCCAGCTGCATGTCATGTGTACCATGGTGATGCAACATGGCTGCAGAGGAACCAAACATCGACAGGGGCAGTGTGCATACATCGTGAACAACTGCCACACCCAATACACCCCTGATGCATCCCTTACCCCAAGGAGACTTCCAAACGTGTCCGTGCCTGTAACGCTGAGTCAGCACACGATGACGTGTCCATGAGGAATAGCAGTGCCACAACAATGCAAGCAGCAGACGGCATGCGCAAGTACCTGGGGAAGAGAGACACACAAGAAGTCAGCCACAAAAAGCACAGCCACTTGCATGTGCATTTACTCGACACATGTATGGATGACAACATGCTAGGTCACAATTATGACTGGGGAAATACAACCATCATTGGCACCATCACTCCAGTGACACACCCACACACACCTCTGACTCACGTGCCATACATGCAGGTGGAGACACACATCACAACACATGCCACACGGGGACCAATGCGTGCACACTCACACACTGGTACTCACCACTAAGCAAAGAAGTCGCGTATGAGCCGAGTCCGGATGTCCTCTTGCGGCTCCACATCCTCCACATCACTAGCCCCATTGCCAAGCCCTTCGTCCTCCACTGGTGGATGGTCCTCGTTATCTTGATCCAGGATGAGTGGCACAGCTTTCTCAACTGCCATGTTGTGCAGCATGCAGCAGACCATGAAGATTTTGCAGACCTTCGCCGGGGCATATGGGAGTGCGCCGCCGGTCTTGTGTAGGCACCTGAATCGGCTCTTCAGCAGGCCAAACGTCCTCTCTATCACTCACCTTGTCCGGCCATGGGCGGTGTTGTAGCGGAGCTGGTCCGGCGTGATGGGGTTGCGGAGAGGTGTGATCAGCCATGGCATGTTGGGATAGCCAGCGTCCCCTACATGGGAAGCACATGGACATTGTTAGAACAGGAGAAGCGGTCGTGCTGGAAGTCTACGCAAAATACAGGACAGACAGACTGTACCCACCAACAACACATGCTCGTTCTTTGCGCAGCTGCGTCATCATTTAAGGCATCTTGCTACGCCTCATGATGTAGGCATCGTGTGCTGATCCTGGGAAACGAGCACAGACATGTGAAATCACCATGTTGGACAGACACACCACAAGGGCATTGATGGAGTGGTAGTGCTTGCGATTCCGGTACGCTACCTCCTGTGCGTGTGGTGGTACCAAAGCAACATGTGTCCCATCTATGGACCCAATGACATGGGGTATCCCTCCCAGGGCATAGAATCCACGCTTGACCCCAGTCAACATTTCAGGGGTAGGAAAATGTATGAAGTCATCCAGGTGAATCAACATGGCCTCTAAGAAATCATGCAGCACACGGCAGAACATGCTCTGGGACATGCCACCAACATGAGCTGTGGTATTTTGAAAGGTACCCGTGGCTAGAAAATGTAGGGCTGCCATTACCTTCAGCTTGGGTGTCAGTGCCGTAGGATACCTGTGCAGCGGTTGCAGGTGTGGTGCCAGTCTCGCCGTCAAATCCAGAATCAACCGTTGGGGGAAGCGGTAGCACCGGATACAATCATTCTCCCGCATGGCAGCTAAGTCCGGAATTGGTCGGGGAAGAGGCGGCGCTCTGCAGTAATTTGGAAGTGACAAGGAAGAGTGAGTGCACCACAACAACAAATAATTTGTCCTGAGCACATGTTAATCTGTCTATACACATATGCGACATACGGAGTCAGGTATGTGCCACATGCCCTGGACACGTATGGCTGGCAGGTGACACTCCTACCAAGACCCAGCTACACACGCAGATTGAGAACCTCCACATGCCATGGCATGGGATTAGCTCTGTCCCAGTGCAAGTGAACAGCCAGACGCAAGACAGGAGTGACATACACCCACACTTCAGCAGAAGTAGGATGTCGATTGCAGAGACTGGTAGCGGAACACTAGAGCCACATGTCACATGACATTACACTATGACAGCCCACACACCTTGCCATGAAGGTGCACATGTCATGACTCACCACACATTCATAGAGAGGATGCAGACATGTCCTTGTTACGCTACTCCGTGTCCCATGCATACATACGCACCTCACATCCGATACCACATGTGGCATGGTGTGCGGAACAGTGTGCCATGGCCATCTACACACAGACACATGTTGGTTGCTGCAACGGCTGCGGCTTTTGAGGGAGCTCAAACATCTACCTAATGTGAACCCCCCACACATACATGACATAGTCACATCGTGCACCGTGGGTAGTGACATGTCAGGTGTGGTAACCCCTGTACCGGGCCTCAGGGGACACTTGCGTGTGTTGTTGTCCGTGCCATGCCAGCGACGCTCATGCCAAGTGTGCAGTACGACATGCACACATGTCAAAGGAGTCAAGGGCATGCCTGGCACACATTGCACCGTCACACATTACATATGTACACATCTCATCATACATCTGGTGCCTTCTCCACTCAGGAGTATTGTGCCACATCACAGCCTTTCACACCTGTGCCCCACATATGTAGTACTGCCCAGACAATGCATTGATGTCCATCCATGGACAAGTTTGTCAGCCCTATACCTTCCTGTGTGCTGCCTGTCACCACTGTGATGTGTGAAAAACACCGTACTTCTGCTAAGAGGGCCTGTGTACCTTCCCGTATCACTATGGGAGTGCTGCCGTATGTGTACCCATCGTGATGGTGAGCGTACAGGCATGTGTACGGTCCGTACCACTACGAGTACGCATACGCAAGAACACTCATTGTGGTACGGCCCGTACACGCGTGCCTACGTTCACTTTCACTATGGGTGTCCTCGCGTATGCGTACTCGTAGTGGTACAGCCCGTACACACGCCTGTATGCTCCCTATCACTATGGGTGTCCTCGCGTATGCGTACTCGTAGTGGTACGGCCCGTACACACGCCTGTACGCTCCCTATCACTATGGGTGTCCTCGCGTTTGCGTACTCGTAGTGGTACGGCCCGTACACACGCCTGTACGCTCCCTATCACTATGGGTGTCCTCGCGTATGCGTACACATAGTGATAGTGAGCGTACAGGCGTGTGTACGGGCTGTACCACTACGAGTACGCATACGCGAGGACACCCATAGTGATAGGGAGCGTACAGGCGTGTGTACGGGCCGTTGCTATGCATTTGGGGTGCCCTAGGGCCCCGGAACGCACCGTACCTGTGTGTGAAGCTCAAAATTACATAGGGGACACATGAGGGACAAGTATTAAGGCCTACATGCATGCTGGTTGTCATGGAAACCAAGTTTAAACTTTGATTTTGTTCTGGAAGGTGCACAGCAGAAGTCAGTTGGAATTAATCTACTTTGTTGCAATGTGTTTGTGGGGTTGACATCATGCTGAAGAAAAAAACAGAATAAGAACCCACTGACTGCTAGGTTTGAAGGGATTGGAGGAAACATAGGATGCAAATGTGAGTGACCAATCACTCTGCACTCCTGTGCATGAAATGGGCCAGCAAGGCAGATATAAGGCAGCCAGGTCCCATGAGGGAGCACTTGCCTGCACATCTCTGTATTCCACGACCCAGCTGCTGCTACTGATTCCCTGGAACCATGTCAAGGGCTGTGGAGAGGTCACAGCCATTCACCCTGGAGGAGAACATGGCTTTGGTGGATGTGATCCTCCCACGGTACCCTATGCTGTATGGGCGACCAGGTTATCAGGTGAGTGCAGTGTCCACTGGCACAGACTGTGTCCCTTTTTTGTGACTGTGACTTCTGCCATTGTGTCCAGGTGTGACACACATGCTATGTACTGTAGGGGGGGTCCCAGGGGGGGAATGCCTGATGTCTCCCAGAAGTGCCCAGAGACAGGAGGGGTGTGTGCAGAGTCCCCCCAGCAGTGCCCAGAGACAGGAGGGGTGGGTGCCTATCACTCCCAGCAGTGCCCAGACATATGAGGGGTGGGTGCCTATCACTCCCAGCAGTGCCCAGAGACAGGAGGGGTGGGTGCCTATCACTCCCAGCAGTGCCCAGAGACAGGAGGTGTGGGTGTGATGCACAGTGTGAGCCTGGATCATTGATTGTGTAGTTGCCCTCATTCCACCTGTGTCCTTTCAATGGCACATACTGCTTTTGGCCTTCCCCAGAGGATTATGTCCCTATGACAAAGGTGCAATGCGTTGGATGCATACTATGCCTTGTTGTAAACAGCAAATGTGTTCTAGTATGTCTCTCTGTGACATGTGCCAGGTGTATTGATGTAGTGTCACTTGTTCATCCTCACAGGTAGACGCCTCTGCCAAGGAGCACATATGGCTGACCGCCGTCAGCGCCGTCAGGAGTGCGGATGGTCGGAAGCGGCGCCTGTCCCAGTTGAGGAAACACTGGCAGGATATCCGGTGCTGGACGCGGAGGATCGCACGGGTCCTGCTGGGGGACTCACCTGAGAGCCATAAGAACCGGGGGCGCCGCCGTCTCTCCCACATCCACAAGCGTGTGCTGGCGGTGGTCTTTCCAGACTTGGACAGGCGCCTACAGGAGATGCAGCAGCAGGAAGGGGGTAGGTACATGTGTGTTTGTTGTGTTTCACCAGCATTTGTACGTGCACTGTTCCATGGATACACTGCCAGGGTTTTATGGTGCTGTGCAGATCCTGTTACCCACAGTATTGCAGTGCTCTCCTGCCTCCCTTCCCCTCCTTGCAATGTGTTCCCTGGTCTGTGTGTAGTCACTCCGTCACAAGGTTATGTAGCCTGGCACCTTCTCCAAGTGTACTATGCCTGCAGCATCATGTGTGGGGGTGGTGTGTAACAGGTTTTGGGACCTTGCCTGTGCCCTGTCCAGTTCTGGACTTGTGGGTTCCATGTCAGTTGGCACTAATGCTGAGTCCAGACATGGGAGTTAATCTCTCAAGTGCGAGGCCTTCCAGCACGCATGTCCTATGTGGTGGCCTGTGACATGATGTGCATGAGTGTGCGGTACGCATAGTGCAGGGATGTTAGCGTGTGTTGCAGTCATTCCCATTCAGGAGCATGGAGTTGTGTGGCCACTACTGTCCCCAGGGGCATCTTTACCTAGGTATCATGTGTGTAATCCGAAAATGTCGAAAATCTCTGTGTCTACAGCATAGGTTGTGCTCTGTGCCATTGTCCCCTGGCACCATGTATATTGACGTGAAATGTAGTACAAGTGTCCACTGTCCAGCCTGACCTGATTTTCCCAGTACATACTCACGGTGGCCATTGCCTGTGTGTCTTGTTACAATCATCTGATGATGCCCATTTGTACATGATTATTTGGACAGGCGCACCTTGGGTATTTTGTGTGCAATATTGAATTTTTGCATCCCATGTGTATTTCACCCAGACTAAGAGATGTACGTGCTTCCTGTGTCTCCAAAGAATTGTCTCATGTAGGGGGTGGGTGGTGCGGGCATGGCCTACATGTCAAGACATGAAATCTCCTTGCTAGGACTGGCCAGTGTGTGATGTTTGTCTGGACATACACTCAAGGTGCAGTGTGCCAGTCAGGGTGGGCATGTTATCAGTATTACCTATGCTGCATGTGCCTCTAGTTCCTGGCTATGGTCCCTGCTCATCCCTATTTCCTGCCACGCTGTGTGGTGCAGATGCAGTGCTGGATTGTCCCCAGGGCCTTGCTCCTCAGTCAAAATTCCATGTCATCTCATTTTCTATTGTGTCATGCTCTCCATAGTTTTTCCGTGGCATGGTGGGTCAAACAACTGTGTCTTGCAGGGCCTACATATGTACCTTGTTTTGTAGTTGTAACTCTTCTTTTGTTTCAGGCTATGCACTGTAACCTAAGTAGATTGGACTCATGTGACATATGTATACAGGTGTATGATTAATTTCTGTCTCTTCACCCTGCCCACAGCATCGTCGGGGGACACGGAGGGAGACATGGACACAGACGGTGCAGAGGGACCGAGCACCAGTGCCAGCGGTGACATCGTGGCTGGCACATTGAGTGGGACTGAGGCGGAGGAGAGTGAAGCCGGGGACCTGTCGACTGGCACAACAGAGTATGAAGCTGACGGGTCCGAGGATGATCTCTCCGAGTGGGCGGTGGCTGCACCACCATCTGACAGCAGCCCTACATCTCGCACCGCCCCCTCCATTGGCATCAGCCGCCTCCCACATGCTTGTGTCCCTTCCCAGCATGCCCAGTCACCGCATGTCTCCTCCCTGCCAGGCACCGCACCCCCTGCCCCTGTCTCCACTGCTGCCGCCAATGCCGAGTCTGTGGACATCCAGCGGCAGTTGCAGGTTGGTCAGACTGCGATCCTTAATGTCCTCCATGCCCACAGCCAGGTTCTCAACAACATGGAGGCATACTTGGAGGGCATTCATTCATCGCAGGCTGACCAACGCAACTTGCTGAGGTCCATAGACTCGACACTGACTGCAGCAGTGGGTCTCCTGCAGCGCTACGTCCCACCCCCTACCCCTGCCCCTTCCACACTTCCCACTCCCATGCCTGTCCCACATACACCCAGACGTCAGCATGCACCCACCACAACAGACACAGGCACCACGCCAGCAGGGAAGGTCCGCCGCACACCTCCTGACACGCACACACAGGGTGTAGTAGGCACAACCACTGGGTCGGGGGGCAAACGTGTGACACGCAGCCAGAGTGGGAGTCCGCATTCCACCCAATCCACTCCCTCCAAATCCCCTCCCCTCAGCTCTCCTGGCCACATCTCCCCCAAAGACTCCTTCATGGCCGCTCTGTCCCTGAGCCCCACAGTGACACCACCCCGCAAGCGGTCAAGGAAGTCCACGGTCAGGGTGCTTGAGTCCCCCCCCCTGTCCACATCCTCCCCCAGTGGCGCTGCGACCCATCCCTCTGACCCCCCCCCTCCTTGGGGCCTGTGGTTCCTTCGGGTGCAGGGGAGTCCCTGGAGGACCTTGCCAAGGTGTGCAGCGCGCTCCTAGAATCCACCTTTGGCCCTGCCCCACCCCCTGTGGTGGAGTCCTCCATCCCTGCACCCACGTCACCTACCCTTCGCCCTCCTGTCCCTGCGGTGCCTGTTCCTTCCCCCCCACATGATGCCCTCACCCCTGTGGAAGACGACGGAATGTAACTGTGCAGGCAAGCTAGGGGACACGCATCCCACTGTGTCCCCCATCCAGCTGTGACTCATGGACTGCCCTATGGGCTTTGTAAATATTGAACTTTCTACTAACACACTATTTAAGATCATGCTGATTAAAGCCATTTTTGTTTCCTTTGAACACTACTGCTTTTCTGATGTTGCTGTTGGTGGGGCTGCGACCTGATTTTGGGTGGTAATCATGTGTTGGGTGTGTGGGAAATGTAGTAGTGTGCTGGTCATAGGGGGGACCCTGGTATCTGTGTGCCATCACACGGTGTTAGCTAGGTTTCTCTGTCCATGTACGCAGTTGCTGCATGGTGAAATTGTCCAAAGGTGTATTCCTTCCTCTGTGTACCCTGACATCTTCCCTGCAGGGTGTTCCCAATATGTGGTGCTGAGCTGTGTCTACATCAGCTGGGTGTGTGACGGACTCCTTCAACTTTGCACATGCATGCTGAGCGATGTCTCCACCTGCATCATTCGTGGCATCCTTGGTAGTCATAGTACTTGTGTGTGTGGACTATTGACATGACTTCATGTGGACATGTTTTCTTTTCGGCGCTATGCATGTGTATAATCCCAGCCTTGCACACATGTGGTACATGTACTGCAGGGTCTTTGTGCACCTGACTGACATTTGTGGGCATGGTATCTGTGGCTACTCCACCCTTTGCGTTCCATGGGCACTGCTGGGAGTGTTAGGCACCCACCCCTCCTGTCTCTGGGCACTGCTGGGGGGACTCTGCACCCACCCCTCCTGTCTCTGGGCACTGCTGGGGGGACTCTGCACACACCCCTCCTGTCTCTGGGCACTGCTGGGAGTGATAGGCACCCACCCCCCTGTGTGTGGGCACTGCTGGGGGGACTCTGCACACACCCCTCCTGTCTCTGGGCACTGCTGGGAGGACTCTGCACACACCCCTCCTGTGTATGGGCACTGCTGGGAGGACTCTGCACCCACCCCTCCTGCGTCTGGGCACTGCTGGGAGGACTCTGCACCCACCCCTCCTGCGTCTGGGCACTGCTGGGAGGACTCTATACCCACCCCTCCTGCATCTGGGCACTGCTGGGAGGACTCTGCACCCACCCCTCCTGTCTCTGGGCACTGCTGGGAGGACTCTGCACCCACCCCTCCTGTCTCTGGGCACTGCTGGGAGTGATAGGCACCCACCCCTCCTGTCTCTGGGCACTGCTGGGGGGGACTCTGCACACACCCCTCCTGTCTCTGGGCACTGCTGGGGGGACTCTGCACACACCCCTCCTGTCTCTGGGCACTGCTGGGAGTGATAGGCACCCACCCCTCCTGTGTGTGGGCACTGCTGGGGGGACTCTGCACACACCCCTCCTGTGTCTGGGCTCTGCTGGAAGGACTCTGCACCCACCCCTCCTGCGTCTGGGCACTGCTGGGAGGACTCTACACCCACCCCTCCTGCGTCTGGGCACTGCTGGGAGGACTCTACACCCACCCCTCCTGCGTCTGGGCACTGCTGGGAGGACTCTACACCCACCCCTCCTGCGTCTGGGCACTGCTGGGAGGACTCTGCACCCACCCCTCCTGTGTCTGGGCACTGCTGGGAGGACTCTGCACCCACCCCTCCTGTCTCTGGGCACTGCTGGGAGGACTCTACACACACCCCTCCTGTCTCTGGGCACTGCTGGGAGTGATAGGCACCCACCCCTCATATGTCTGGGCACTGCTGGGGGGACTCTGCACACACCCCTCCTGTCTCTGGGCACTGCTGGGAGGACTCTGCACACACCCCTCCTGTGCCTGGGCACTGCTGGGAGGACTCTGCACCCACCCCTCCTGCGTCTGGGCACTGCTGGGAGGACTCTACACCCACCCCTCCTGCGTCTGGGCACTGCTGGGAGGACTCTGCACCCACCCCTCCTGTGTCTGGGCACTGCTGGGAGGACTCTGCACCCACCCCTCCTGTCTCTGGGCACTGCTGGGAGGACTCTGCACCCACCCTTCCTGTGTCTGGGCACTGCTGGGAGTGCTAGGCACCCAGCCCTCATATGTCTGGGCACTGCTGGGGGGACTCTGCACACACCCCTCCTGTCTCTGGGCACTGCTGGGAGGACTCTGCACACACCCCTCCTGTCTCTGGGCACTGCTGGGAGTGATAGGCACGCACCCCTCCTGTCTCTGGGCACTGCTGGGAGTGAAAGGCACCCACCCCTCCTGTCTCTGGGCACTGCTGGGGGGACTCTGCACACACCCCTACTAATTCACAATATGTACGCTTCGAACATACACGGGTGTGGGTTCGCTCCATGCATACGCGGGTGAGGGTACGGGTCGTACTTACACTGTTGGGGTGGGGGTTCGCTCCATGCGTACGCGGGTGAGGGTACAGGTCGTACTTACACTGTTGGGGTGGGGGGTATGCTCCGTACGTATGCGGGTGGGGGTACGTGTCGTACTTACACTGTTGGATTGGGGGGTACGCTCCGTACGTACGCGGGTGGGGGTACGTGTCGTACTTACACTGTTGGGGTGGGGGGTTCGCTCCATGCATACGCGGGTGAGGGTACGTGTCGTACTTACACTGTTGGGGTGGGGGGTACGCTCCATACGTACGCGGGTGGGGGTACGTGTTGTACTTACACTGTTGAGGTGGGGGGTATGCTCCGTACGTACGCGGGTGAGGGTACGTGTCGTACTTACACTGTTGGGGTGGGGGGTACGCTCCGTACGTACGTGGGTGGGGGTACGTGTCATACCTACACTGTTGGGGTGGGGGGTACACTCCATGCATACGCGGGTGGGGGTACGGTCCGTACATTGCCATACCCACGCTGTGGAATGCTTGTGCGGGCCGTCCCCAGGCCTTTGCCACGTGGGTACGTGCCGTCCCGCAATTGTTGGGGTGACGAAGGTGTGGGCGTGGTACGACTCATACCCACGCCTTAAGAGCGTGGGTACGAGTCGTACCTGTATGGTTGTGTTGCCGGTTCGCGTCGTGAAGAACTTCCGTTGTGGCGGTCGCTGGCTTGGCTGGACACGCCCCCACCCCCTCGTAGTGACCAGGGCCTGAGGGTCAGGTATGTCCAGGGCATGTGTGCTGTGTGAATTGGGTGGGGGTTATGTGTCTTGCCCCTGCCCCCCCCCCTTTGCCCATGGGTGTTGTTCTGACCTTCTGCGGTGTCTGCGTTGTAACCTGTAGAGGAGGTCGACTGCTATGAGGGCCGGGATGACACGTAGGTTCGGGTCCATGTCTGTCCGTCGCGTACAGGTCCTCCTTGTTCGCGTCGTCCTGATTTCCCGGCAGTTTTTGGCAGCCGGAAAATATTGTCCGTGCGGGATGACGTCGGTGCGAATCGTAATTCCTGGTTCGTGAATGGCAGGCTGCGTGCGTCCTGACGTCACGTCTGCGCTTTCCCGGATCGCATTTGTACGTTTATTTTGTTCGGTCGGGGTTTTGTACGATTTGTACGGGAAAGGTGTTTCCGTGCGAATCGTAATTCCATGTTTGTATATTTTGACGACCGGGTACGCGTCGGACGGGGAATGTGCTCCGTCCGACGGTTCGTACCCGGTTTTTACAGGATCGTGATCGGCACCTATATGTTGAAGTTGTATTGAGTTTTATGTTGTCTGTACGGCTTCTGGGAGGTCGGAAGTCGGGAATTGGTAACAGTTCCGTAGCAGAGCAGAGGTAAGTGCTGCTCTGGGAAAAGACGGAATTGTGGTTTCCCGTAGGTACACGGGAGAAACGTGTAAGCACGACGCATTGTCTGGGTTCGATTCGGTAGCATTGCTGAGTGTTACCATTAGTGATATTCTGTATGAGAAAAGTGTGAATGAGAGCAAAGGGTTACCTGTGAAACTTTGGTCTTAGGTACCAGGAAACCAATTGGTATGCCGATAACGCTTATCACTGAAAAGGTAGCAGGTGTTCTCTGAGCTTGTTAGAAGGACAAAGTAGAGGTAAGCGCTGCTTTGTTAACGTATGTCATAATTCTGTAGTAGGACAGACTATTCGCTGTACTCGGGAAAGCAGGATTCTGTGTGAATGAACTATATTTTCCTTGTGTAAAAGTGCGTGAATGAAATAGCATTCGGATTGATTGCGGAACTCTGGATTTATTTCTCAGGAGCATTGCGTTTCCACCTATGTGTTTAATTCCGGAGAAAACAGTTAATTGATGCTTGATAGAAGGGTGAAGTAGAGGGATGCGCTACTTTGCTAACGGGCGTAATGATTCTGTAGTAGGGCAGAGGTAAGCGCTGCTCTCGGAAAAACAGAATTCTCGTGGGAAAAGTCTTTTGCTATTCTGTGGTTAGCGGAGCAGACAATGGAGATGTTTGTATGTTGTAACTAACAAGTATTGTAAAATTGAAACAAAGTCTACCGAGTAGTTTTGTAAAGGAGGGGTAGACTGAAGACAGGAGTCAGGAGCAGGAGCTGCTGCAGCGAATGCTGATGTCAGGAGGACCGCGCTGGGATTCGACAGCTAGTCAGTGACGTAGACGCTCCAGGATTGGTGCGTTAGTGTGAGTTGCGCAGAGATTGGAGGTCGTGACAGTGACGTAGACGCTCCAGGATTGGTGCGTTAGTGTGAGTCGCGCAAGGATTGGAGATTGTGACAGTGACGTAGACGTGCTAGGATTGGTGCGTGAGTAAGAGTCGCGTTGCTATTGGATTAAAGATCGTACAGTTGCAGGAAAGACTAAAGGGTTCACGAAAGAAAAGAAGATGTATTATCATTCACTCGAGAAAAGGAAAAAGTCTTTGTTCAGTAAACTAAGAAATTGGTTCGTGAAAGATAAAGAGATTGTGACTAGGGAAGGACAGTTACTTCCACCAGCGAAGACCCCCGCATTCTTCATGGTTGCGAAATATGGGTACCATACTTGCATCTGGTTAGACAATTGGGCGAAGTATACAAAGGAAGACGGAGTTTAAGCGTTTCCAGAGGATGGGTCCTTTAATTTGGCAATATTAAGGAATTTACGAGAGAGGATGATGAGCTTAGATCCGCGACCTAGGCCTACGCAATTTGAGGCATTGACACTGTGGGAGGATGCGATGCATGAGCGAGAAAAACAGAGAAATGGTAGTAGGTACCGATACATGTTCGGACGGCCTAATGATCGCGAAACTCACTGTGACCGATTGAGAAGGTGGCGAGACGCAAGTATGACTGAAGGGTTGTTTCCAGTGACAACTGTAGGGGAAAATGAGGGAAGGAAATGCTTAGAAAAGAAAAATCATGTAGAAACCCGGAGGTATGGGGCCAACGAGACAGATGAGGATGTCCTAGATGATATGTTTTTCAAAAGCCCACCTCCGTACAGGCAGGAACCAGAGACGCCAACCGCAGATACACCAGTGAGGGAGACTCTGAGAATCATTAAGACAGAAGTTGTGACTCCGGAAGTAAAAAGAAGGAATTCTCTTAGGGAACGGGGAAAGGAAAATAGGGCAGAGAGTGAAAATTCTAGGGAACTAGCAAAAACCACATTAGAACTGACAGAGAAAATAAGAGAATTGACGAAAAATCTAGAAACAGTTACAGTCCCTGTGACCATAGGTCCTGTTATGCCTATTTTTGAGAAGCAGAAAGACAGTGAGCATGAACTAACAGTCCCGTATGTGAACAATAGACAGGAAGAACAGCCCCTGATGAGAGCAAAAGAGAATTCCTGGGGACATACTATGGGTAAAAGTGAATTGCATGTGGCAAAGAACCCGTTTTATTGTCCTGATACTGCCGAGAGAAGCGGAATGATAGGAGGATCAATATTAGAACCACAGAGATTGACAGAACCAGGGAATGTAGAGAAATCAGTGAGTATAACTACCGACGAATTGAATGAATGGCTGAAGGGCTTGCAGGATAAAGAAAAAGAATCTCATACCGTTGATGTGGCAAAATTACGGATGGTGTTAGAAGAATTGATTGTAGGGACCATTCCCACAGAAAAGCTGAAAAATTACCAAGATGAGGAATTACTGTTTTTGTGCAAAAGTGTCACTTGGAGAGCAAAGAATTTACATGACAGACTAGCAGAAATAGCAAGTGAAATGGGAATTGACATGGACAAGGTAATAGCTTTACAGAAGCCATACCGAGTGGATTTCACAGAAAAGGACATTGAGAATCTGAATGCTGCAGGACTAATAGGGCAGATTAGGGACATAATCACAGTATTGAGGAAATGGGGAGATGTGGACAAATAGAAGAGCAGGTGGTATAGGAAGCGGGATGACACCTTAGACAGAACATTTCCAGCGTTTCCTGTGAGAGAAAAGGAGAAGGTGGTGACAGAGTTCCCTATGAGAGAGATTCCAGGAGGGGGATATGTGCATGTCCTATGGACGAGACAGGACATTCTGTCATTTACAAATGACTTCCCTTGATTACGGGAAAAACCGGTCGAGTGGTACAGACAGGTAGACAGATTCGTTAAATTGTCAAAAGTGCTGTGGATTGATCTGAATAGTCTGTTTGATATAATAGTGCCAGCAGACTTGTGGGCAGAATGCAAGATAGTCATAGATTGGCCAACCAAAGAATACCTGAAAGATCCCAAAACAGGAGCCCCAGACCCAGAGGTAATGAAGAAATATGAACAGGTCATGGTATTTTTGAAAAACAAAGTTCCTCCAAAAGAAACAGACCTGGTTAAAATAGATCGAACACATCAGGAAGTGAAAGAGTCAGTCCATGCATACTATGAGAGGCTAATCTTAGCTTTCAAACAGTTTAGTGGGGATGACAGTCTGGGAGAGAAGGACCTGAGTCAGTTTGTGTACAGATTTGTGTATGGTCTGCGTCCCGAAATTGGGGACATGATTAAGCAGCACACCGTGGACTGGCAGAGCAAGAAAATAGATGAGATCCTAAGGCATGCTAAATACTTTAGTGATGAGATTGAGGCAAAGCAGCGAAAACTAAAAGAAAAGGCAATGTGGGCTCAAGTGAAGGTTGCAGAGAGACAGGAAGCTCAGCTGGTAGAACAAGCTAATAATCCAGGCATTAAATCAAGATTTGGCCCAGGAAAAGGAAAGGGTAATATAGAAGAAGCAAAGAAGAAGTTCCCATGCCACAATTGCGGAAGTTTAGGGCACTGGAAATCTGAGTGTAAATATCCACCAGGTACTAATAATGAAAATCCGTCATTGAATCCACAGGTGCAGTGTGAGGGGAGTGGCCCACCGCCGCAACAGCAGAAGGCTGTTAATCCACAGAATCAGGTGCCAAAACCGCCCTTACCACAGAGCCGGAATACCCAGAAATATAGTAAGGAGACGGGATTCTACTATGAAGAACAGGTAAACAAACCGCAACGCGCGATCGCTGTGTCACAGTATTGGCTGCAAAATGACGAGAGTGAGTAAGAGGAGATTTATTGACGGTGCCGAAAAGAGGAAGCAGGGTGCGTACTTGGCGCATCTGTAGAGATAGATCAGACAGGACCATTTGTGGATGGGAAAGTTAATGATGAAAACATTACTTTTCTAGTAGACACGGGAGCTACACGATCCACTGTCTGATCAGCAGATGTGAAAAATCTTCCTCTTTCGGATGAAACAATCCAAGTAGTTGGTGTATCAAACACCCAGATTAGAACGTACCGTACTGAACCTGTAAAGGTCAGAATAGGGAAATTTTCAGACATGCATCGATTTGTGGTGTGTGACACCAGTCCTGTGAATTTACTAGGTAGGGATTTGTTGTGCAAAATGAATTGCACCATATTCTGTACACCAGACGGAATAGCCTTTGAAACACCAGATGAAGATGTTCTGTATAAGATGACCATAGCTAACCGAGAGTGTGAGGTTGCTGGAACCTATGCAGTATTCAATCCAGATGAATTGCCCTCAGAATTGAAACAGACAGTGAAGGCAGCAGTCTGGGATTTCACTGGAGAAGATGTAGGCCTGATGAGAAATATAGACCCAGTAAGAATCGCTGTAAAGGAAGGAGCAGTTTACCCAAACATTCCACAATACAGAATGACACCTGAAATAATTGCAGGAGTAACCCCTTTGATTGAGAAAATGATCCTGCAAGGAGTGTTAAGGGAGATATTGAGCAGTCCATGTAATTCGCCTATAATGGGACTGAAAAAGCCGAGTGGGAAATTCAGGATTGTGCAAGATTTGAGAAAGATTAACAAGATTGTTGTATCATGTTGTCCCATTGTTCCAAATCCCTCAGTAATTTTGTATCAGATTCCTCATGATGCAGAATGGTACACAGTAATTGATTTGTGCCATGCTTTCTTTTCCATTCCGTTGCATCATGACTGCCAGCCGCTTTTTGCATTTCGGTTTGGAGAGCGTATTTTGGCATGGTGCCGAATCCCACAGGGGTACACAAAGAGCCCCTCCATTTTCAATCAGTTGCTAAAGAAATCACTGGAAAGTCTTACCATGCCTGAGAATTCCGTTTTGGTCCAGTATATTGACGACCTATTGGTGGCGTCAACGACACGTGAGGCCTGTGAAACAGACACCATAGCTTTGTTGAATTATTTGGCAGATGGAGGACTGAAGGTATCTCCGACAAAATTGCAATACTGTAAAAAAGAAGTACAATATTTGGGTCACACTATCGAAAAAGGGCTGAGAGAAGTGACCATAGACAGGATCAGAATCATTAGAGGAATGAGAGCTCCAATGACCCAAAGAGAGGTGAGAATGTTTTTAGGAATGGTTGGTTATTGTCGTCAGTGGATAAGTAACTTTTCCCTGATTGCCAAACCATTGGTAAAATTGACAAACAGTGAAGTCAAAGACCCCCTTGAACTAAACAAAGAAGAATTGTCAGCATTCAAACAGCTGAAGAACAGTCTTTGTGAAGCCCCAGCTCTGGGCATGCCAGACTATGGGAACGAATTTGAACTATACTGTAGTGAGAGAAATGGATGTGCACTCTCAGTGTTAATACAGAAACATGGAAGGCAAAGGAGACCAGTGGCCTATTTCTCATCAATGTTGGATCCAGTGGCGATAGGTCTGCCAGGATGTCTAAAAGCAGCAGCGGCTACATGCCGAAGCCTAGGGCAGAGTGAGGGAATCGTGATGGGGTATCCAGTAAGAGTGTTAGTACCTCATAGTGTAGCGATCCTTTTAACAAGGAGTCGAACACAGTTCATGTCACATAGTCGGCTGACTAAGTATGAAAAGGTCATTCTAGGTGCAACCAATGTGAGTTTGGAAAGATGTGTGAATGTGAATCCAGCTACACTTTTACCTGATGCAGAGAGAGTGGAGATAAGAGAGGACGTTGATCATGATTGTCTAGATGTGCTTGACTACTGCATGAAACCTCGACCTGACATAAGAGATCTGCCACTGCCAGAAAGTGATTATGTGTTTTTTGTGGATGGATCCTGTCTGAGAACAGATGAAGGAGTGTTGAGCGCAGCATATGCAGTATGCACAGTTTCAGCAGTTATAGAAGCATCAATCTTGAAAGAAGTTTAATCCGCTCAAGTAGCAGAAATAGTGGCATTGACAAAAGCATGCAAAATTGGGAGGAATGTGAGAGTGACTGTGATGACTGATAGCCAGTATGGCTTCGGAGTTGTCCACGACTTTGGCCAATTGTGGCTACAAAGAGGTTTCCTGACCTCAAGTGGAACTCACATAAGGAATGCAGAAGTGGTTGAAAAATTGCGTGAGGCAATACAAATGCCCAAAGAATTGGCTGTGGTGAAATGTGCTGCTCATGGGCAGGGTAGTGATTACATCACTACGGGGAATCGCTTTGCTAATGACATGGCTCAGTATTGTGCCCGAAACCAATACTCAATTAATCGGTCAAAAGAAAAGGAAATGTCTTCTTGCTCCATAATGTTTACTAACGTTGTGGGAATATGGGATGAAGTGAGGCAGTTGCAGGATGAAGCAGTTGATGAGGAAATGAAGCAGTGGGTAAAAGCAGGTTGTGCACCCAGGGAAAAGGATCATGTGTGGGTCTATCGGGTTGGAAGACCAGTAATGCCTGATAGCATGATGTCAACCATGGCACGGATGTATCATGGCCAAGGACATCTGGGAAGGGATGCCATGATAAGGGCTTTTAAGCAGACCTGGTACAATCCAAAATTCAGGTTGATAGCAGAAAGTCTCTGTCAAAGATGCCTGACATGTCAGCAGTACAATCCTGGAAGGAAAACTGTGGTGAGTCTAGGCACCATAGGCCGGGAGGGAGGACCTTTCACCAGAATGCAAGTAGATTTCATTGAAATGCCCCCTTATAACAAACTGAGGTATGTTTTGGTGGTAGTTTGTCTGTTCTCTAGGTGGGTGGAAGCATACCCAACCAGAAGAAATGATGGAATCACAGTGGCCAAGCTATTGTTGAGGGAATTCATCCCAAGATACGGGTTCCCAATAACCATAGAATCAGACAGAGGAGGACACTTCTACAATGAGATCATGAAATTGATTTGTGAAGCATTGGGTGTACAACAAAAACTGCATTGTGCCTACCGACCAGAGGCTTCTGGTGTAGTCGAGCAAATGAATGGTACTATCAAAAACAGAATAGGGAAAATGTGTTTAGCCACAGGTATGAAATGGCCTGATGTCTTGCCTCTGGTTTTGATGACCATTAGGTCTACTCCAGACAGAACTAGAGGTTTGAGTCCACACGAGATCATCATGGGACGCGCCATGAGACATGGGTTTGTACCAGTCAACAAGCTGATGACTATAACTGATGACATGATTTTGGATTACTGTAAAGGCCTGGCTGACGCAGTTCATTCTGTGTTTCACCAGGTTGGAGCGGATGCCACCACACTTGAAAAGAAACCAGCCCATGATTTGAGCCCAGGGGACTGGGTGAGAATAAATGTCCACAGAAGAAGAAATTGCCTGGTTCCAAGGTGGGGAAGGCCAAGGCAAGTCATCTTGACCACAACAACTGCTGTGAAGTGTGCTGGACTGAAAAACTGGATACATGCAAGTCACACTTTGAGAGTTCCAAATCCAGCAGACAGGGTTGGAAAAGAATATTTCGATGAATCAGAATCAAGTGATGAGTCAAGCAATGAGAATATAAAGTCAAAAGAAAATCCTGAAAGGGGGGAAAATGAGCCAAGACTAGTTCAGACTCCCAGAGAAGAAATTCTGAGGAAAAGATTGCAGATTTCAGATGGTTCAGATTCTGGAGATGAGCAAAACGTCAATGGTGAACACAGAAAGAAGAAAAGAAAAGAATGTCCAGTCAGAAGTAACATTTACACCAAATGAGAGAGTAGAAGAAGTTCCACCTGAGAAAATATTGGAAGGAGAAGAAGGGACAGTCACAGAAAGAGAGGGACAGATTGCGGAAAAACCCCGAAGAGGTGTAGGGAACTGCAACACCCAGCCAGGTGAAGGGACAAGTAGTCAGCAGGAAAATTGCGTGCCAGAGACCCGAGGAGGGACAGAAGTAGGGCCAACCCAAGAGGTGGAAAAAGAGATTACTGAAAAAGAAAAGACAAACGAGACAGAATCTGAGGACAGTGAAACTGAAATGCCAGAGGGTCGAGTTCTAAGAAAGAGAACTTGGATTGAGGAAAGAAACAATAAAGACGGCAAAACAAGAAGAAATGCTAAAGGAGATCTTTGGCCAAACAAAATTAAGAAGCTGAGATATCGATTGACACGAGTCAAACCTTCAGAAGCTGAACAAGTGAATGAAGTAACCAGTCAGCATCCAGAAAAAGAGGGAGAAACAGAAGTGTCTGAAGCAAACAAACGATCAAGAAAACCAAACCAGAAGTATAAGTCACCTGAATGGACGTACGTGGCACTGCCTGAACAAGGAGAAGAGGTAGATAGTCAAGGAAATCCAAAGGAGACTTTATTGAGATTGATAAAAGAAGAAGAAACAGGGGAATTCCTGAGAGTTATCTTATCCGACATCGGAGAAGAAGCGGAAGATCAGGAAATCCTGTATGTGGATGACGAGAAAGAAGTGAAAAACGACGAGAGGCCAAGCTGAGTAATTTCAAACAGGTCCTTGTAGGAATACACAGGATTGAATAAGAAATTGAAGTATTTGGATCACCTGATAAGGTCTTAGCTCGTGTGGGAAAGCTACAAGAGGCAGAGTAGAAGCGGCTAAGTCAAAAGACACGGTTAATTCTAACAAAATGGCTGACATAGATGATAACAAGAGTAGATGTACTTTCATGAGAAGATGGTGCAAGACATGTTGTTGTTGTACAGGACTATTAATGCTTCTTTGGAGCGTACTCGCGCTTTTGATCTCTTTCAAAGTAACTTTAGATACACTAACGGGACATACTGAGAATATGACTAACATAGTGAAAAACTCACAGAAGGTAATACCAGTTAGAACAAGCACTGACCATATGCATCAAGATAGGTCAATAACTGATTTTTCTAGCAATGTGTTTTCAAAATTATTGTATAAATATGTAAAAACAATGGACGTAAGGGATTGCTACGTATGTATGCAATTACCTGCATCTGTTTCAGAAGGGATGACTTATCATCACCTCCTAGCAACTCATGGAATAACATGTAGCGTTTTAACTAGTATATTTTATCAAGTAGGAAAATTAGAGTATAATTTGTCTAATATAGATAATATTCTTGGACGATTGCCCATGAATAAAGAATTGAATCCAGCTAAAGATGCTAATGTATTAGGGGAAATTTTTATAGAAACTAAAGAACTAACTTTAGATTATATTTTTAAGAATAATTTAACATGCAGTTTGAAGACAGAGGAGAGAACATTTTTGGATATGGTTGAAGAGAGAAGACTAAAATTACACAAGAATGCAGAGGGACATGAAGAAGGGGAAAACATTTGGGAAATAGATGGGAAAAAGGAGACACCGGGTGGAGTTAGACCAACAATAGCTATAGACTCACCCCAGAAAGGCAAATTATGCATTATGAGGGAAAGATCAAAATATGATTGTATTTATATAGGGACAAGTGAGTGTCATGATACATATTTCATTGCATCCGGATGGGGATTTAGAGGCGGAGAAGATCCAGTTTTCCCTGGACTGTACTATATTTGTGGGAACAAGGCTTACTATAGTTTGCCCGACCATTGGTATGGCACATGTTATGTTGGCCTGGCCTTTCCAAAGATCTTTCACATGGATAGAGTAGGAAATAATGGACCAAATAACCTACTAATGCGTAGCAGAAGAGAAACCTGGTTAGAAATCGTAGGTGATATTTTTGGAGCCTTGATACCAGCAGTGGGAATATCTTGGAATGCAAATAATATTCTGAAATTGTCAACCATAGTGGATCGCTTGTCAACAAGCACCGCTGGAGGATTTCTTTTGGTAAACACTGAGCTGGTTGCCATGCGTGCTATGATTATGCAGAATCGACTTGCCCTTGATATCTTATTGGCAAAAGAGGGTGGAGTCTGTGGAATGCTGAAAGTTCAACATTGTTGCACTTACATTCCTGATGAAAGCAGAGATCTAAAAGTCTATATTAAGAATATTACAGAATTGCATGATGAAATAAAACCACTGGAGGTTGAAAGTATCTG
Source organism: Triturus cristatus (assembly GCF_964204655.1). Classification (NCBI taxonomy): domain Eukaryota; kingdom Metazoa; phylum Chordata; class Amphibia; order Caudata; family Salamandridae; genus Triturus; species Triturus cristatus. The sequence continues at coordinate 456,752,464 of NC_140590.1, read as the reverse complement.
GACTAGAATTAGTAATAAAATGGCTGCTATTAAAGCTTTCTTAGGTAAATTAGGTAGTACTATAATAGGTTAATATTATTTCCATTAACCTGTGTGATTTTCGTATTATTAATACTTAGATTAGGATGTATGTGTTGTAGACATAGAGGAAATAAAAGGAAGGTTAAACGAGAAATTTACAAAAAGAGGGAAAAGAAACCAGAAAGAGATCTCAATGAAATAGAATTGGAAGAATGGAAGGAGAGTATGTATGACAAAACAAAAAGAGAAGATGAAAGGGAAACAGAATTTTAATTGAGCAAGAACACATTTCAAATTTATGTAAAAGGGGAAATAAATTGATTTTTTTGTGGGTTTTGTTTGTGGTGATAAAATCACCAAAGGGGGGATTGATGGAGCGGGTAAAATGTTTTCTTTTTATATACCCAATCCATTTATATAAGTTCATATTAAAAGGACTAATAATTATTTCTAAAAACTAATTGATTGATGTGATTGATGTGATGATACTTAACCAACATTAATAACCAAGAGAATACACGTGGGAATGCATTTGCATGGCTAAAATAATAAGTGAACTAAGTTGGTACGCATATTAAAATGATAAGTGTTGCTTAGGCAATGTTAATGTAATTTGCACTTAAATAAACAAGCATTAACAGCTTTGAATGTTGCATATGGCTAGATAAATGCATACACATAAGGGTATTAGTAAGGGAATAACACTGTTTTAATCATTTCTATGTATTAATTACGATTTTGTGTTTCTTTCCTTAAAGTTGACTATTCTGGCCTACCAAAAGATGGCTGCCGACTGAATCCTAACTAAAGTACATGACTTCATAAATTGAGTAACGGAGAAAGGCGCCTGCACTGACTTCGTTCGTGGCCTTTCCATGACCCGACAGACCAGGCCCTGGGCGAGGTGCCAATGTCCCTGAACGTGAAGCAATTGTTGCCAATGTGGAAAAATGAACTACCAAAAGCCACCTATTTACAATAGACTGATACTTTCTTGACCTGGGAACAGCCTTTCCCATACGCCTAAATTTGATTTTCATCCACATGTGAAAATTTGAGAATGTTTCTTAATGTATTGAGGCGTAGTTGAATTCAGCCAATCCGTGACCTGGGAATAAAGAAAATGTTACTGTTATATGTAAATTTTAGTATAAATATTAGTAGACTAGAGAGGGAAATTTACCCTAGCTGATCGATGCTACTCTATGCGACATTCCATGCTGCTCTTCACTAGAGATCCTTATGCTGACGGAAGAGGACGGGACTTTAGGACTCTGATGAACTTTCTGAGGACCAGTTCTGACTTAGAAAATGACAATTAGCCATAATACGTAAATATGAGAAAAATAATATTGCATTATTAGGATTTAACCTGCATTTTAATTAGATAAAGAAAATCATTATTTGAAGAACTGTGTCGGGTGATTATTTCTTTGAAATGTTTATTGAGTAAATTAAGAGTTAAGCGCTTCATCAAATTCACTATCAACTAAATGATCTAATCGACCTCCGGATGGAGGAATGTTAGGGTAATTCAGTAAATGTGGTTTTCTCTATCCAAGTAAAGAACTGTAGTTCGGGATCGGATATCTCCTTCTAGGCACGGATAGTTTGAAAGAATGAATGTTGGTGTTATGGGCCCCACCAGCGTGTGATGTGTTTATGTGCGTGTGACCGAGAAATCATTCCGTCCGTGGAAGCAAGGGGGAATTTTGTGTTCTGAACTGCACCACATTCACTGAATCATTCACATTTGTCTCAACAGGAATCAGATCCACAGCTTGCATACACTCCGAGATAGACTCTGAGCCTTCTTAGTTTTAAAGATCAACAAGATGCGAGCTCTTTTGTTCCACAGCTCCAGAGATTCATCATGAAGCAGGAATCACACCCCTCATTCCTTCATAGACAAGAATTCGTTCATGCTGACGTATGTCCAGAAGAGCAGGCCTCCTCGATGCCCATTTTTGTCCCTGATGTTTTCCCTTTGCAGGTTGGATCATATTTTTCATGGATCAGATCTTGGCTCTGCTTGAATCCTTTGATTTCCTGATGTTAAGTGTGATGATTCTTTTCTCTTTTAAGCAACACTATCTTCATTTTCAATCAAGATTCACTAAAATTGCCAAAAGAGTTATTTTTCCTACTTTGTGGGTTTGACATTTGACAGACCTTCTCAGGGACCAGGCCTTAACACAAATTGAAATTTACATGAATAGTTATTGGAAAATGCAGCACTGTTTAGGCGTGAAGGACGCCTGCAATTTCCTTTGTTGCATGACACTTTACAATTTTAAATGTAAATGTATTATCACTTTTAGGATTTAGAAAAATATAGCTGAGCCTAACTTTTACAACGAACAATTGTAGGTGACCAACACATTGTCACATTTATCAGCTATTCCTATGCCTGATCTGCAGTGTGACGTGCACTCCATTACATGTCATAAGGTTTGATCCCAATGTGAGTGGTTAAAGTTTTAATGTAGACCCATGTGTGGGACTTCATATTTAATAAGCCTGTTGCACCATTTGTCCATACTTTGTAGATTATAATGTCAAATCTAAAAATTAAATAGCCAGATTGGTGTTTTAGGGGAAGTATAGTCTTCAATAACAAAAAGACCCTCTAAAGTAAGGATACAGCTAAGGATTAACTCGGAAGAGAAGTATTAGCAAGGAGGGTGCAAACATGTCACAGTAGCAAAATGTAGAGTAAGAACAGCGATAACATATTCCTATTTGATGGCCATTAATATACAGGATTTTGTTATATTTACATCATACCTTGTTATTCTTGCTTGAGGCCCATTACCTGTGTTTCTTTAAAATCCCACATGTACCTAACATTGGACATTGGCTCTTGTCCTCTCCTTTCACTTTAAATTCTTTGTCAATACTCCCATCTTGTAATTTGCTTGTAAAGATTGCTTAAAAAGAAAACCGTGGCACCATGTTCCACAGACATCAGCTAATTCTTTGGGATTTACCAACACTGTGAAAATTGTAATGAACACACATCCTGGACATGACAATGTATTGAAGGAGCTGAGTCTAGACATTCTTAGACCTGCTCTAGAACCTCGAGTCGATGGTACTTCTCAGCAGGAAAGCGTGGGGGGGAATCGTTAACGAGTCAATCATTCTTAATCATTCCAATTGTGATTCGCTAGGACTCTTAAGAATCAAAGACTGCAAAATGTGGTTCGTTGGTTTATTACAAAGCTAAAAATAACTACACATACAAACACCTCAAAATGAGGGTGTAAAAACACATTGGGACTACTACAAAGCCAAATCTACTGATGATATTAAGGCGACACAACCTGCACAAGATAATTAGTTGAGGAATCAGGATACAAAGGGGTGTGGCTGAGCTGGCGACTAAGATGGCCGCCTGGCGCCTTCCATGCCACTGTCCTGGTGGGCAGAGCACGGGAGACGAAATTGCAAGCGAGTGGCTTCAAAATTAGCCGTTTGTGGCTTTGATTGACAGGGGAAGAATGGAGCTATGGCTTGTGCTCTCTCGGACCTGACGCGGCCCTCGGAGGCCCCGAGATGACAGGGGTCTTGGGTGAGCCTGAGGGTGGAGGCCAAGAGATGCAGAGTGGCAGCGAATGCTGATCCCGAAACCTCAACAGAGCCTGTGGGGGACACCGGCCTGACTGCAAGGAGTTAATATTGCCGCTCCATGCCCTTAAGGCGCCATGATGCAGCGGTGAGCGTGCAGGGCGGGGAGGCGCCCAGAACGAAACGCCGAGCAGTTGGCTCAGCAAGCAATGAGGCCACGAAGCCTACCAGCCGCATTTCAGACGGCGCCGAGTCCCCTCTACTGCCAGCAGGGCTCGACACTAATGAAGACTCCGTATTAGTGCACATACTATATAACAATGTGCCACACATGCTGAAAGCCTGCCAGACAGGCGCCTACTCACATCAGCTACTTCTCCTCTCCTGAGTTGCTGGATACCATGCGCACATGCCAGGCTCATACAGGCGTGAACAGTCGGCCCACTACTCACTGCGGAAGTGTGTTGACTTCATGATTAAGGGCTAATATACCTACATAATTAATATAAGCTGCAAGACCTGCAAGAGGCCCGGACTCCCTGCACCACATGTGCCCCCAGAGGCCACACAACACGATGGAGCGAACAGACCCGAAACAGCTCCAACTATCCTTTGACACTACGAAGACCACCAGGCGCGATGATGCAGAAGGGGAGGGGGTGCTGAGGTCCCCAATTGGATGGCACTGATGCCATCATGGTGGAGTTTGGGGCTGACTTCCAAGCCATTGACACACGCCTGGATACCCTTACTGCCTTACTGGACGATATTCGTGGGCACCGAGAAAGGCACAGGACTCACGTTGGAGAGGTGGAGCAGCAGGTATCAACCTTGGAGGACTCCAACCCCCCATCAACAAGAGGCTAGAGAGGACCAAACGCTTGCTCAAAACAATGGCTGCCAAAGCTGAAGATTTGGAGGCACGCTTGCGCTGCAATAACATTCGAATTGCCGGAATGGCTGAATTCACAAATATGGGCCCCATGCCTAAATTTGTAGAAACAGTCCTGATGGACATCTTTGGCAGAGAGGCCTTTTCCAGTACATTTGCAGTGGAGAGAGCCCATCGAACATAAGGGCCACGTCCGACGCCCGGAGCGCCCACCAGATAAATAGCAGCATGACTCCTTAACTATCAGGATCGAGATGCGGCGTTGCGAGTGGCCCGAGATCAGGGTTCACTTGCATATCAAGGCGCAGAACTGGCGCTTTTTCCGGACTTCACACCGATGCTGCAAGAAGTACGCGCAAATATGCAGATGTCAAACATACATTACAAACACCAAATGTGTGCTACGCTATTCTATACCCTGTGCGGCTTCGCATCCAGATCGATGGCAAACCACAGATTTCTGAAACCCCTGAAGATGCCATGAAGTTCTGGAAGCATCATCAGAAAACAAAAAAAAAGACGAATACATGTAGAAGACGCAGAGTTGGAGTTATAACAACGTTCAGTGGCCCCACAGACTTGTACAAAATGGAGTCCCACCAGGCCCATCTACCTACAGACAAGAACTGTGCCTAGCCAATGCGGTCGAGATTTTGGGTCAATGATGGACTTCCATGAGTTATGACCACGTAACAGCTACTGAACTTTGCTATTTTAAAAAATTATACGTATGAGGCGGTGTAGAACTCATTTATTATATTCAACCTTGAATGGTGTCTTCCTTGGAGTGTTGCCTATCCCCCTTGGAAGTTTTTTTCTGTTGTTTATTCAGCAATTTCCCTTTGTTCTCAGGGATATTAATAGGATTCACCAGGTGCTATTTTCTATGTATCCGATGTGGGTGGGGGTTGTGGGAAATGTTTTTTAGAACCTATTGTTCTTTGTTGGATACGGTACAGAGTAATGTTTCTGCGGTTAAATGATTGTACATATGTCACACATTCGCCATGCGCTACATGGTAAGACATACCAGCAGCATGCCCCCACCAACTGTACAGCGTAAGGGTCTGCACTTAAAAGGTCTATCCTGGAATGTTATAGGGTTCTCAAAACCCCGAAAAGGGCACCAAGTGTTAGCATACATGGCCAGACATGCCTTCCAAATAGCTTTCTTACATGAGACACACTACACATCACTCCCAACACATCGATTTGCATCGACCTGGGGCACTAACTGTTTCTACTCCCAGTGTGTATGCATCCTAATGCACCGGCCACTCCCTTTTCAGGCGAGGTAAGTGGTGGCCGATGAAGGGGGCAGATACATTTTGGTTGTTGGTATGCTGGGTAATGAACCACTTCGACTGATTAACATTTATGCCCCGAACATAGACTCTACAGATTCTTCCCCAAAGCCACCACACACATTGCACGACTAGGCGCAGAAAACATACTCATAGGAGGAGACTTCAATCTAACCCTAGATCCCAAAGCAGACACAACAGGATCAGAGCACAACACTAAACCACATGCTGTGCAAGATCTCACCTCACTATTACGGTGCTCGCTACTAACAGATCCTTGGAGGGCTCACCACCCCACTGGTCAAGATTACTCCTTCTACCCCACATGGTTCATGGTCACAAACAGACCATTGGTACCTCCCTCCCTGGCTTTTACTAACAGTCCAGACTATTGACTACCTGCCCGCACACTATCAGACCGTCCCCCTGTCCTTCTCACATTGGAGTTGCCCACTATCTCGCGGCCACACTCCCTCTGGAGATTCCCGGCTGAAACATTACTAGACTTGGTTTTTCGTAGCGAAGTTGGAGAGGCCATTCAAGAATATTTTCAATTAAATTAAGGTAAACTACAGTCCACACTATGGGATGCCTTTAAAGCTTATATTAGAGGGGTGTGCATATCCAAACAAGTGGGAGTGTTACGTTCCATACAAAGAGAGCTGGAGGTGGTGGAGGGAAAACTCAGAGATATGGATGTGGCTACGAGTCCGACTGATCCCCGCGTCACAGCATTACCGAGCGAGACTGTGGACAGAATTCAATGAACTTGTGGCATGTAAAGTAAAACATCTAGGGAAATATGCTAGGGCCCGAGCATAGATCAGAAACCTGGTAAAACACTCGCTAAACTACTCCTTCCTCAGCACCAATCAGCTTACATCACACAGCTAGATGATGAAAATGATGTAATGCTGCTGAAGGGGAATTAAATCACTGAGGTCTTTTTTTCATATTATACCAAACTCTATACACCGCACAATCCCCCGCTGGGGCAAGCCCTCACAGACTACTTAGAAGAAGTGGCCAAGTTATGAATAGAAGAGGGGCAGAGTCAATTCCTAGCCGCCCCTATCAATGAAGATGAAATTAAACTAGCAATTGATGATCTTGCCGGCCTAACTGGTGAATTATACAAAGCCTATAAAAGCTTACTGGCCCCTCGCTTATTAGAAGTATATGCTTAGGATGTGCAGGAAGGATCTCTTTCCCCCACTATGTGGGAAGCCATAATTACACTCCTAATCAAACCTGGCAAAACACCCCGAAGATGTACATCATATTGGCCATTGTCACCCCTCAATCAAGACTACAAGATCTTGGCCAAAATTCTAGCCACCCACCTCTCTCTACTAATTGATAAGCTCATATGCCCCTTTCAGGCTGGATTCGTCCTCAGCCACTCCATCACAGTAAATTTGCGGTCATCAATCAGCTCGATCCCACCCTGCCAGCAGCAGCAATCTTGCTAGATGCTGAAGAGGCCTTTGATTCTTTAAAATTGCCTTTTTTATATGCAGTGTTGCAAAAACTGGGGGATCCCGGTCAGCTTCGCCAATCTAATTCGACTTCTCTATGCTGCCCCCACCACTCGCCTTAAACTGAATGGTGAGATAGCTTCCCAATTCATCCTCACTAGCCAGGGTTGCCAGCTCTCGCCTTTGCAATTTATTATGGCCCTGGACCCCCTAGTGCGGCACATCCAAGAGAGACATATCCACAGCGGGCTAAAATTCCATCGAGGTCTACTAGTGGCCTCGTTTTATGCTGATGATATCATGTTATTTGTATGGGACCCTGGTGTTAACTATCTCCGCTACGTGCGAGGTGGTACGATTTGAAATATACACTGGTCTCACTATCAACTGAACTAAATCAGAAATCTTTCCGCTGACCCCAACCACCATTCAAGTCGACATAGACTTCCCATTACGGTGGTGCACAATCCCCCTAAATATCTGGGCATTTTCCTTCACTGTAATGCTTCCGAGGTCATTCGCCTCAACTATGGGCCGGCGATTGCCAATCTTGCAATGCAAGTTGAGCAGTGGATCAAACTCCCTGCTTCTATAGCTGGCAGAATTGGCATCATGGAAATGGTGGTGCTTCCACGTTTTTTATAACTCTTTTTAAATATTCATCGCGCTCACCACAAAATATTTTAAAACACTACGAGTTTTACTTATTCGGCTTATATGGGCAGGCAAGCAACCGTGCATTGGGTGGAACGCACTTGTCATGCCATATCACTGAGGAGGATTTGGGGCCCCAGATTCTATTTATATTATTTGATTGCCCAAATTCACTTTACATATTATTGGTACCACATGGACACCCGCCTGCAATATCTGAAGCCATAATGCTCCCAGGTATATCCAAACTCGCTTTCAGTTATAGTGCCACAGTGACTACCGTGGAACCCTGCTGAGATTTAGACATTACCTACCGCATGCTGGGCATGGTCCAAACTATGACGTTACCTACAGGCAGAGTACCTATACTCCCCACATATACTATTATCTGACAACCCTTGGTTACCTCCTACAATAGAAACTCTCACTTAGCACACTCTAGCCCGATACGGACTGCGCACTGTGGGTGACCTTTTTAAAAATGCACAACTGCGCACTGTAGAGGATCTCATCTTGAGTAGAGACGTGCCATACATGGATAGATTCCTCCTACACAGGGTGTGATGTTCCCTAAAGGGGGCACTCCCAACTGCGGAAGAGGAACCTCCAGATTTCTCACAGCTTACATTAACTATTACAGCGTCATATGTGGCACATTTAGTCTCAAATCTCTACCACACATCCCTGGCTCTATGCCCAGCAGCCATAAATAAAGAGTGCCAAGCCTGGGAACAGGACTTAGGCCTCCCATTGCTTGACCAAGTATGGCTTTATTGCTGCGAACAAACGCGTTACATCTCAAATAACCACCTTCATAAACTATTACACTTTAAAGATCTGCACCAAGCATACATCACACTGAATCTTCTGGCCAAGATGGACCCCAGCATCCCACACACATGCACCAGGTGTGCTGCAGATCAAGCGCGACTCTCTGACCTGGCATGGAACTGTGACCCATACTGGCACATTGGGGAGAGGTCTTCCGTCAGGTGTTCCTGATGATACAATATATAATACACCCTACGCCACTAATGGCCCTGCTGGCGTACATTAACCCCTTGCATGCCCGCCCCTTTCCCCGCCCAGTGCCGCGCCTTCCATTAGCGGGCGGAGTTCATGACGAGCTGGACTCGTCATGGGCACAGCGCCACCGCAGCCCATGACGAGTCCAGCTCGTCATGGGCACTGAAGGGGTTAAGCCTTTACAGAAAGGAAAGCGACGGTTTACTGCCATTGCCATACTTATCGCAAAACAGCAGGTCTACCTGCATTGGAGTAGTGCGCAAACCCCAACTGTGAAGACCTGGATTCGCGACCTGATATATTGCGACACCAAGTGAAATATATGCCACACTACAACCACAGACCGTGTGCCCGAAAGACATCTGGCAACCGCTAAAGACTGCTTACTTGCAGGCGCACCTCCTAGAGATTGACTAAAAGTTCTGTTCAGATATTGAATTGCCGTATTGCCCCATGGGGCGGGGATGAGCTGCAAAAACACATTTTGTCCTTGGATACTGCTGAGGTAATCTACCTGCTGGGGGGGAAGCGGATACATGCATGCAATCTAAAGCATTTTCCTAGGCTTGCAAGGAGAATCCTGAAGGAAGAATGTTTGGGGACCTGGATGCATCTTGCAATGCCTATCTCATGCAGCTTCGACTACCATAGGGGACTATACATGTGTTATATGCCAATCAGTGTGAATGATAATAGGCGGAATATTGAACACGGCGTATGGTTGTTATGGTTATTACCTGTACTGAAGAAGCAGTCTGTATAAAGTTTTACTGTTTGAATTAAGTTGTTTTCCTGGTACAACAATCTGAGAATATTTGAGACCTCGTCTCTTGATGAGTCGTAAATAAGCTCCCTGTTTTCTGTTTTTACTGATTTTTACAGATAAATACAGACAGAAAATCATTTGTTTTCCTGTCTGCATTTATTTTTAAATGTGGATAAAAACAGAAATTGATTTGTTTTTGAGTGATTCTAAATGCGGTCAATCATGACTGCCAGGGCCATACTTGTGCAGATTAACAGGCAAGGGGATTACACAAATATAGGGATTTAAGTAAAGAGCATTAAACAGCAGTAGATTTGCACAACCTTGATATTAAAATGTATATACTTTATTGCAAGTGCATATTTTACCATCTGAGTGTGTATATATCATTAAAACCTGCCAGGCGTTCAGGCATGAGTGCGCATAAACTGGTTAAATAAATGCAGAAATATACACATTTCAGCCTCATTTTTTAACAAAACCTAAAATAAATATGGATAAATACAGGTAAAGTTAGCAAATAATCAATATGGATAAATACAGACGGAAATTACAAAAATATAAATGCAATAAAACCAGGAGCCAAATTCATAAACTGTACCTCTGTATACCACAAAAATCTCAATAAATAATTTAAAAAAAAAAGAATCAGGATACAAAAGATTAAGGAACAAATGCCCAAGTTCCCTGGAATTGAAAGTTCATGTGAATAAAGCATTAATCTGTACCTACACTAGCACTAACGTGACATCTCTAGTTAGGCATTTTGCAGGGCAGGGTCAGGTAAGGTGTCAGCGTGAGGAGTCTTCCTCAGAAGTCTCCCCACATCAGTTGGGCCAAACAGCATGACGCTACTAAGACAGAGCTCATTCTAAGATGCTCTCTCTCTCTACAGAGAAGAAGTGCCAGGTCTCTTTCCCTAGTTACGATACATCAATACAACAGGTGACTTCCCAATAGCCTTTACAGGCCATGCCATCCGGTCAGGCCACATCCTCATAGGTACTTTTCCACTGGACAGCAATGCCCCTGAGCGGTGGTGAGATGACCTTGCTTTGCAGGCTCTCTCCGTGAGAAAGTACAACATTTCTCCATATCAGTATCAAAGCTCAATGCATCCCTTTCTCTCCTTGTCTAACTCCTAAAACAAAGACATTATTCTAGCTAACAAGGATGCCTTTTCCACCTGCAAAAGAAACATGAGAAAGAACAGAATCCAAAGTGCACATGAAATTCAATTATTAATTCTAATGCGGAAGCTTCCTGGGAAAATGCATTTCAGACTTAAAAAATTCAGCTAACATAAATGAAATGGAACATGAACTTTATGAAGTTATATAGAAATTGAATCATGTACAATTAATAATTTCACCTACATATAAAATGAGATGATTAATAAGCACATTCAATAATTAAATAATTGTCTATTGCACAACATGTGTGGTTCAGTTAATATTCTCTGCTACTTACATTCATTTTACACGTTATTTCTTCACATATTCTACATTTTGGCCTAAATACATCATGTTCATGTTATCAAGTTGTGGTAAATATTTAAATTACCTGTACTGTTTTTTATGCGGTAAAAGTCTAGTAAGAATAACTCAGAAAAATAAGAGGCAGAATCCGTGGTATTTGAGGTTATAAAAGGGAATTTATTCCTTACAAAGGAATTATGGTTCGAACCAGGCAATCGAGTTCCGTCACCACGAAGGTTCAGGAAGGGATCAGCAATACATTATTGACAGGTTATAATATATATAGTAAATGCATTACAGTAAAGACAGATGCAGGAGGCGTAACAGCTGATAAGTATACACATACGTAATGAAAAAGGCGTTACAATAGGCGTGCATAGAGGCGTATACTAAAAACGTCATTATGATGATGACACAAGTGGGTGGATCCATAAGAGAATCCTGCAAAGTCAGCAAAAATACATGGCAGAGATGCGCGCGCAGCCGCATGACGTGTGATTGACGTGTAACTAGAGGGTGAAGGGAATTTGACATTTAGCCTTACATGAGGAGACAGAAGTCTGGGATGTCAGGACAACCTAGTCCCAAATCGTATCTAATATCTTGTGTTTAAGGAACTATATTATCTGGAAGGAAAGGTCCTTTCGGACAGAGTCTATTCTATGCTGACTGCTAGTGCGTGTACAAGCGTCTAAGTGTCTACATGAGATGCGAGGGGGCATAGGCCTACCATGGTAACGAAAGTCATGAATTACTTGCACGGAGACAGTAAGGCCGGGCCCTTTGCTCTGCAGCTGGAAGGATGTTTACCTAAGCTACTAGACAGGAATGCATTTCTCGAGGAGCGGAGCAGATAACTTGAAGGCTGAATACAGTTTTGGAAGGCAACAGGCCGGGCTAGGCACCGTTAGCCGCGCAGGAAGTAAGACAAAGTTCATGGATACAGATACAGGTCCAGGCTGGAGCATTCAGAGGCAGAAGCAGGAAAAGCTCGATGGCAGAATTCAGGGCCTACCTTGCCAGAGCTGGAAAACGTGAAAAGTATACCATATAAAGACGGTGGCAAGGCATACTTAGGAACGGAATATCTGACCCATTCATGGCAGATCTGAAAGAGGACATATTAACGTTGGACACAATTGTATTTGCGTCTTCATAGCTTGAAGTGGAGGGAACATACATGTACTTGTGGCATGTACATGGAGCCGTTGGGGTCTAGATAGGGGACACAATTGATCATAAAAATTCATATTTCCTCATTCCCTCCTTGTCCCCTACGGACCCTTCATGAAATATCGATCTTCAGGAATCCATCAATCTGTTCATGTAACATCATTTGCTCTTCTTTCTTCTTCCGGGATTTTGAATGAAAACTTGAACGTGGAATACATGATGTGGCGCACAGGCCGCAAATCGCTGGTCCACATTGTAGACACAGGCAACAACTGAATACTATGAGAAGGCCAATACCTAGGAAGGATAGGACTTTCCATCCCCAGGCTGACAACACGCTCCAGAACCAACCGGACCATGTCCAGGTGCCTGGATTCTGATGTATCTGGTTTGCAATCTTGTGAAGACGAGTTATGGCTTTATATACGGATGGCGCGTTTTCTGGAATGAAAACACAGCAACTTGATCCGATGACCCTACAGGCTCCGCCCCTATCGGCTAGGATGACGTCAAGGACAAGAGGATTTTGGAGAACAACAATCCGCATCGCAGACTGCTCCTCTGTTAAGTTGCCTAGGGCGGAAGTAGTTTCATTCACTACTGCTTCAAGGGTTCTGGTTAATCTACGTATCAGTTTACTATTTGAGACCACACCTATGTAAGGAAAGAGACCTTTATTGAAGTCTGTATATTGTTCCCATGCTGTTTCAGTGTAGTCAACAATCGGGATATCTCTCTGGGGTCTATAGTGTACTAGATTGGTATTTCTATGATAATCAGGAGGGGCTAGGAAAACAGGTGGCAGAAGGAATGCAATGTAACAGGTACCATCCCAATCTAGAGGTAGGCGTATATATGCGGTATGACCACATATAAAGTAGGAATGACGGGAAGCTCTAAATGTAGACTTGCCTTTATCACTGAATTCGATCACAGTAGTACATTTACTATGACCCAGGTGTACTGAACCATTCTTTCTTACACAGAATTCACCTTTGACTGATAATACTGACATAGCAGGCAAGACTAGTACAGCTTCAGATTCAACATTCAGAATCATGAGGTTAAGTGTAAAATTACCTAATCCATATACTTCATTTTCTAGATCAGTTCCTGTTCTTTTGGGAAGTCCCTCCTTGTTAGGATAACAGGCTTTAAGTAAAGCTGAGTTCAGGTTTCCCCATACCCAGTTGCTCTGGTAAACTACAGTGTTTGAATCTAAAGAGTTAATCAAACTAAACCATGCTCCACAGGAACCATTGTGTGTGAACGGGTACGGGAAGAGAGGCAGAACTCCTTTGTATTTCTGATAGGGAGGAAGTCGGCCACATATCCAACAATTTGTAGCATTGCTGGTCTGATGGGAATGATGTAACATACTAATGAATGTGTTGTTGCGCAGCGCAAATCTATAGGACAACTCATGTGGAGGTAGTTCACTAAAATAATGTTCGGCAGTAACATTGTAAGCAGGACGAGCACGCTTGAAAATAGGATAGTACATGTGCAACAGTATACTTGCAGCAATAATAAAAAGACTTAGAAAAAACATAATCAACAATGTTACTATACAGTGGCTATGAAGTGATTTACAATATGCATGTTTCTCGAGCTGTTTCTGTCTATTTCTCTCTCTAATTCGGTCTAGAGGATACATGTCAAAGACTAAATTCAACCGATTCACCTTGGAGAGGACTTAAACAATCGAATTGTCTGACTTGCTAGACCTTAGTTTCAGTTTATAGTTTTGAGATTCGGTCTTTTCAACCAGGGGGAGTTTTGAATCAGTCTCTAGAAGGGGGCAGGGCTGAGAGTTCAGATCAGATGGTAGTCCATGAAATTTCTTGATATGGCTAGAGTGTAACCAACCCTTGCGACCCTCGACCTTCACTGCTGTCCTTGTGGTGAGAAGTACCAGTTTTGGTGTATGCCAGCGAGGCTCCAACGGGCTCCTCCTGTCGAAGTTTCTGATGAAAACTAGGTCTCCAGGAACCACTTCATGGGGCTTCACCTCGGTGTTGTCGGGAAAGGCTGCAGCTACCTGTGAACGGCAAGATTGTAGTGCAGACATCAAGGAAGCAAGGTAATCTGTCAGCATATTACAATCAACATCAGTGATTTTACGAGGTATAGGCGTCCCCCACATATTTGGTGGCCTGCCGAAGACCACCTCGCACGGGGATAGCCCTGTGCGAGAATGTGCTACCATTCTCATGTAAAATAGTGCAACTGGCAAGGCTACTATCCAGTCGACACCTTTCTCTCTACAGATTTTAGAAAGTCGAATTTTCAGGGTCTGATTATGACGTTCCACGAGACCTGCTGCCTCGGGATGTCGGACACAGTGGAATTTCCATTGATAGCCTAACAAGAGTGAAATGTGTTTCATTAGCTCGGATGAGAACGGCTGGCCATTATCTGAGTACACGATACGGGGCAAACCATACCGTGGGAAGAATTCACGAACTAACTGCTTGGCAGTAGTCGAGGGAAGTGTAATCTGAGACGGGATATGCCTCTGTCCAACGGGAAAGAGCGCATACAACTACGAGGACATATTTGAATCCTCAACATCGTTCCATCTGGATATAATCCATCTGGAGGACTTCAAAAGGGTGATCGGGAGGTTGAAATCCACCCTGCTCTACAGGTACGCCTTTACCTGGATTGAACTGACAACAAATCATACAAGTTCGGACTTTCTGTTTGGCTGCAGCTCGTAAGTGTTTGTTGAACCAAATGTGTTGAATACTGTCTAACATAGCTTTTTCTCCTAGATGTGCGGGACTATGTATTGTGTTAATGATAACTTGAACCATTGAGTCGGGGAGAAACCATATATATTTTCCCTTCGTCATCCATCCCTGATCTGTTTGGATCCCTCCTAATTCAGTCCATTTCTTTATTTCCTCTGGTGTAGCATGTGTCTGTATGTCAATTACATCAAGGGCGGGATCCCTAACTGTCATGCAGTGTGTTGATGTCGGAACTATTGTCTTTGTCACGTCCGTTGCGTGATTCCTGTTCTGTGCTGTTTGCTTAGCTGTTCGATCTGCTAGGTCGTTACCCTGGGAAATAATATCGGTGACCTTTGTATGGGCTTTGCACTTCATGATAGATATTGAAGTAGGTAGATGTATTGCATCTAACAGAGCTTGAATGAGGGGACCGTGTTGAATGTTGGCACCGTGAGAAGTCAAATAACCTCTCTCTCGCCAAAGGACTCCGAAGTCGTGTACAACTCCGAATGCATAACGTGAATCTGTGTATATGTTAACTTTTCTATTCTTGGCTTGAATACAGGCTTGTGTCAGAGCAATAAGCTCTGCTGCTTGAGCTGATAATGTGTCAATATAATTTGTTTCAATGACTTCGGTGTCTGTCGTGACTGCATAGGCGGCCACTAACTCTCCTGTACTTGTTCTCATACATGAACCATCTACATAAAATGTTAGGTCTGGGTCTGGTAATGGGACATCTGTCAAGTCTTGTCTGGGTTTCGTCGTAATAGTAATGACTTCGATACAATCATGTGCCAGTGGGTCTGTTCCACTTAATGGCAAAAGTGTGGCAGGATTTAATGTACTACAACGTCTGATTTCTATGTGTGGCTGAAATAATGTTAGTTCGTAACCTGTCAGTCGTGCTATAGTCAAGTGTTGTGTTTGTGTCCGGTTCAAGAGAACCTCTACTGCGTGTGGTACTTGTACTGTCAATTGATGTCCTAATACTATGGAATCGCTTTGTCTGATCGCTAGAGCTGTCGCTGCAACTGATTTCAGGCACGCAGGAAGAGCTTGAGCTACGGGATCTAATGTGCTAGAAAAGTAAGCACATGGTTTGTGTGATCCTGCTTGTTCCTGAGTGAGTACTGACAAAGCAGTACCTTCACGTTCTGTAACAAAGAGTGTAAAAGGCTTACTGTAAACATGGTGTCGCTAAAACAGGTGCTTGGCATAAAGCTTTCTTTAAGTCTTCAAAAGCTTGTGTATGTTCTGGAGTCCAAGGGAGGACAGTCGATGTCGCTGCCTCCTGGGTTGTCAACTGAATGAGTGGCTTTGCTAAAAATGCGTACTGGGGGATCCACTGCCTACAGTACGAAGTGAGGCCTATGAAGGCCCGTACCTCTTTTTGTGTCTTGGGTGGGGGCATGTTTACAATTAACTGGATGTGGTCAGGTGTGAGCTGTCTCCCCCCCTTGGACAGCAAGTGCCCAAGGTACACAACTTGCTGGGCACAGAATTGCAGCTTCGAAGGGGACACCTTGTGCCCCTTGTCGGCCAGAAAATGTAAAACCGTCAGCGATGCTTTTTCACATTCGGGTTCGCTTCGGGCGGTGATCAGCAGATCATCGACATACTGAAGCAGTGCAGTGTTTACTGGCATGTGGATACTGTCAAGTTGTCTTTTCAGTGCTTGGCTGTAGATGCTAGGACTTTCTGTAAATCCTTGAGGTGCGCGTGCGAATTTAAAACTTCGTCCATTTAAACTAAATCCGAACAAATATTGGCTTTCCGGATCGATTGGGATGCTGAAGAAGGCGTTCTTGAGGTCAATTACAGTAAAGAACGTTGCTTCTGAATCAATGGCTGTCAGTAATGAAGAGATATCTGGGACCACGGGGTATTGTGGTACAATGCATTTATTTAATTCGCGCAGATCAATAACTAATCGATATACTGGGGGTGCTTTTGGATCAGTTCGTTTAAGAATCGGAATGATCGGAGAATTACATATATTGGAGTCGGTTTCCACAACCACTCCTTGTGCAATGAGCTCGTCAATGATTTTCAGTAAAGCCACTACAGTATCTGAAGGTAACTTGTATTGTCGCATTCGTGGTAATACCACTCCTGCTTTGAGTGTGACTCGATATGGTGTAATGTGCATACAACCTACATCAGTGGGGCCTTTTGCCCATAAATGTGCAGGTAGATTCTGTAACCGGTGATCCATGTCTTTTGACACGTAGTGACCTTTAAAGTCACGCAAAAATAGTCGTACTCCGTCCGGAGAACAACATATTATAGCTCCTAGAGCTTTCAATGTTTTTATACCTAACAAGTTTTCTGGGCAAGATTTTGTAAGCAATAGATCTGTAGTCCGTGTCAACGGACCAACTGTAAGTGCAAGCGGTTGCGATACTTCGTTAATAGTAGTCTTTCCTAAAAAACCAAGGGAAATATTTTGTGAGCCTGAGAGGGGTGCCCCTGGGACTTCGTCGTGACTTATAGTTGTTCTGCTTGCCCCTGTATCAAGTAGGAACCTTCTGTCTTTCCCTAACACTTGACTCTGTACATAAGGACCCTCTTGATCTACAGGAACCTCAATAAGGGGTAAGCCAACTTCCCTCTCTAGGCTATTTCATGTGTATCGCTGATATTCTGGATAGTCATTTTGTGCATACTGGTACATCTGTTGTGTCGTGTTTTGTGTTGCGGCAATAGACTGTGGCTGTGGTACCACTACGGTCTGTTGTGGAACCGGCATAGGCTGTACATGTTGAGGTGCTTGTTGTTGGATCTGATCCTGTCTAGGCGGACGTGGTCTCTCCTTGGTTTTACCCGTAGAGATATTATGTTTCAGAACTGCACAATCGTTTATATAATGACCTGGCTGTTTACAATAGTTGCATGTCCCTTTAACGGGAACCGCTGAATTGCTGGACTGTGTCGCACCCTTTTTATGACCGTCAGCTGGAACTGACTGAGCGACGAGCATTTTCATTTTCGTGTCTTTCATACGTCTTTGTTCGTGTTCTTGTTCTTCTCTAATTCTATTCTGGTGATACTGTAACATTTGTAACATTTGTGAAGGAGTGTTAGCTTGCCAAGTGCTCTCAACTTTCAACACTCTGTTTTTGACCTGTGGCAGGGAATTCTCGACTAGTTTTGTTACAAAAAGATGTGGATATGAATCACTACTTGCTTTCAGGCCGCTATTAATACCAAAACATTTTTCAAATCGGGAATAAAAATCACTAGTGTCTTCATCGGGTTTCTGTTTGCAAGCTGAGATTGCTCCCCAGTCTTCCTTTTTCATAATTAATAAACGTGGCAATACTTGTACTAATAATCCTGGCAATGCTTTTGTTTTGTCCCCAAGCCCTACGCCTGCAGTTCGGGCATTTTCTTCGTTTTCTAATACTGTCCAATCAATCTTTTGGTCTCCCACTTCCCACTCTTTTTCTTTGAGCTTCTCATAAATACCGGCAGGCAATAATACTTTCAATATTTTCATAATGTCAGGATAGGTATAATCACCCATGAGTAACATGTCCTTTAGTTCACGGTGGAAACCTGCTGGATCTTTATCATGGCTGGGCACTAATTTTTTCATTTCCAATAGTTCTATTTTAGTTATGGGCGTGTACACAAACACGCGTCTAAACGTATTATCATCATTTCTAACTGGGTGTACTTCGCGTAAGGGATTCTGTCTGTCCATGTAATACGTTTTTCTTTCCATGGGAGGAGCTGGATCATGTTCTGGACACAAAAAGGCACTATATCTATGTCGGTATTCTAGAATTACTTTAATTAGATCGGTACCTAGACCTCTCCATTTATTCAGGAGTAGTTCTATCAGTATATCAGGTAGGGGACCAGGATCGGAGTGTTGGCCTTTATATAATATAAGGAGATGTTGTATCATGTATATACTAGCTAAACGTTGCTCATCTGGGGCGAGATTCAGAAACGTGTGTGCTAGCGCATCATCACTGTATTTTTCAGAACTGTCAGCCCATTGTACTGCTGACCTGGCTAATTCTTGTTCATCCATAGAATCGAGCACATGGTACCCCCTTCGTTCTCGAAGTAATTTATCAGTAGCCTGGAATAAGTGTTCAGGGGTCCTTGGATTTGAGATAGCTGTTTGAAAAATTCTGTTACATTCTGGATGCATCGGACGTATTGGATATTTGAAAGATCTTCCTTTTCCTACATAAGCTATCGTTTGTCTAGCTGGTAATTCTAATTGTCCTGTGTTCATTTCTGACTGTTCCTCCTCCTCTTCCTCCGATTCAGTTTTATCTGCTTCTAATCTTCTTTCATGTATTCGTTCTACTTCTTTTCTGATCTTTCGGCACATGACTTCTATATACTTCTGTTTATCATGTTTTCCGTCTGTTATATTCTGACCCCACCTGGTAAGTACTTGCATTTCCTCCGGCTCTACCTCAGGCCTATCTCTGTTACTGATCAAGCAGTTTATGAAAAAGCGTAACAATAATCTCTGCATATCTACTTTCTGGTATTCCATGGCCTCGCCAATACTTTCAGGACCTTGCCCTGTTTGGACAAAGCGATATATTTTGTCTAAATGTTCAACCATTCCTGGTAATGTCATTAAATAGTTTGCGACTCGTCGTAAACGTACTGAAGATAGCAACATTCTGTCGTGTTTACCTGGCACTGGGTCATATCTACAATCTGTAAGAGGTTCATTTAATATATTGTCATTAGCTCTTTGGGGTGTACGTTGGTGTGCTAAATCCCTATAAGTCAATCTAGTTGCTGGCGGTGGCGTGGAAAAACCTCCTGTCGCACCTCTTGAGGTGCCAAGTCCAAAAGGATTTGTTGGGTGTAGGGTAGAGAGTGTGGGTGCAGGAAGGACTATAGAAACAGATGGAATGTTTAGAACGTGAGGAGGAGTTTGTTACTGCGGAGGTGAGTGCAGCTGATCTTGGGGTTGAGCGTCGTTAACAGGTGGTGTGCGTGGCTGCGCACCATTAGCACATTCGGGGGCTGCATCATCTAAATAGGAAGAAAGGAAAATGTCCTTTGCGGTCTTGGGATGTACTTTAATCGGGAGTAATGGAGGTGGCAGATCTTTTGGTACCTCCATGGTGGCCTTAGGCAAACCCTCGGCCAGAAGAGGATACATACCATTCATAAGAGTGTTTCGTTGTCTGTCTACTTGTTCTGTTTTTACTCGGATACCTTCGTCAATTAATACGTTTTCTCGGGCTCTTTCTGAATCTTCCCTACTTTTCTCTTCCTTTCTGAGCGCTTTCTCTGTGCGCCTATGCGATTCTTTACGCCATAATTCAATGGCATCTTTCTGTGACTGTCTGGCTTTTTTTTTCCACAATACTTCTTCTATTCTCATGATGCAATCTGCATCCCATGTTCCAGCAGCAGGCCATCTCTGACTCTCTGCTAAATCCTTGGTGTAGTCCACCCATAGATCAAGATATAATACGGCATCTAGGCCATGTTTATGGTACATAAAGTACCCTGGAGTGTCCCTAGGTGGAATGGGAACAGCTTCCTCGAGTATCCCTTTTCTAGTTTTTATCTGTCTTAATTTTGAAAAAAACGGCATCTTGAACCTTGCTACTTAATTCTTACTCGGTCTTGAACACAATAATTACAATAACCACAATAATGAAGATCGAACAATCACTCATACCACGACATTTAAAACATATCAAAACATTTTAGAACGAACAATAATAATTAGAATAAAACTAGTTAACTGCATAATACTAGATATACTGTATGTACTGCTAAAACAGTACAGATACACTGCTAAAACAGTGCAGACCAGGTCTGTGTACCCAAACCCGTCTTGACCGGCACAAACTAATGTGCACGTCTGGATGCGTCCCCAGCAACGGTACTCACCGGGAAGCACGGAACGGAAGGCCTCGGAAGTCTGGACTGGACTAGACCAAACTGGACTGGACTCGACTCGTGACTTAGATACTTTGGAACTTCGGAATCTGGTGGGCCTCTGTATACCTCGGATCTTGCTCTCTCAGCTAGGCTCTGGTCGGGATTCTCCGCACTCCTCACCGCCTCGTCTGGGTGTTGATCGCAGCCTCAGTCGCCCCCGTTGGCCTGAGGGAGATACAGGAAATCCTGCGGGTACGCGTAATTGTCCGTCCGGCTGTGGCAGGAGACCGGGTCTGCAACGCACCTCCGGCGCGTGGGGTGTGAGAGGTGTCCCTGTTCGGGCGCCAATTATGTGGTAAATATTTAAATTACCTGTACTGTTTTTTATGCGGTAAAAGTCTAGTAAGAATAACTCAGAAAAATAAGAGGCAGAATCCGTGGTATTTGAGGTTATAAAAGGGAATTTATTCCTTACAAAGGAATTATGGTTCGAACCAGGCAATCGAGTTCCGTCACCACGAAGGTTCAGGAAGGGATCAGCAATACATTATTGACAGGTTATAATATATATAGTAAATGCATTACAGTAAAGACAGATGCAGGAGGCGTAACAGCTGATAAGAATACACATACGTAATGAAAAAGGCGTTACAATAGGCGTGCATAGAGGCGTATACTAAAAACGTCATTATGATGATGACACAAGTGGGTGGATCCATAAGAGAATCCTGCAAAGTCAGCAAAAATACATGGCAGAGATGCGCGCGCAGCCGCATGACGTGTGATTGACGTGTAACTAGAGGGTGAAGGGAATTTGACATTTAGCCTTACATGAGGAGACAGAAGTCTGGGATGTCAGGACAACCTAGTCCCAAATCGTATCTAATATCTTGTGTTTAAGGAACTATATTATCTGGAAGGAAAGGTCCTTTCGGACAGAGTCTATTCTATACTGACTGCTAGTGCGTGTACAAGCGTCTAAGTGTCTACATGAGATGCGAGGGGGCATAGGCCTACCATGGTAACGAAAGTCATGAATTACTTGCACGGAGACAGTAAGGCCGGGCCCTTTGCTCTGCAGCTGGAAGGATGTTTACCTAAGCTACTAGACAGGAATGCATTTCTCGAGGAGCGGAGCAGATAACTTGAAGGCTGAATACAGTTTTGGCAGGCAACAGGCCGGGCTAGGCACCGTTAGCCGCGCAGGAAGTAAGACAAAGTTCATGGATACAGATACAGGTCCAGGCTGGAGCATTCAGAGGCAGAAGCAGGAAAAGCTCGATGGCAGAATTCAGGGCCTACCTTGCCAGAGCTGGAAAACGTGAAAAGTATACCATATAAAGACGGTGGCAAGGCATACTTAGGAACGGAATATCTGACCCATTCATGGCAGATCTGAAAGAGGACATATTAACGTTGGACACAATTGTATTTGCGTCTTCATAGCTTGAAGTGGAGGGAACATACATGTACTTGTGGCATGTACATGGAGCCGTTGGGGTCTAGATAGGGGACACAATTGATCATAAAAATTCATATTTCCTCAAAGTTACAAGATTCTATCACTTAAGTTGACCGAACAAAAGATAATATGCTGATGCAGTCTACACGTGTAATTATAATGCACCCCTACAATGACAAATGGATTTTGTGCTACATCAGTATGAATGAAATTCGTATCAATATGCTTGATGCAGTTTCCTAATAATGAAAAGGCATTCAAACTCTTATTCATGGAATGCAGAAATTCTCTAAATACTGGGACAGATAAAGTATGCTTATTTTATTTTTTGTATACTGGTGTAAAATGAATAATCAAGTCGTAGGCCCTGATTTAGACCTCGATGGATGGGATGATTGCTCACTCACGTGTGGGATAAGACCTCTGTTGTATTAAAAGTGCATTATATCTCATAGCACTTGCAACATGATAGACAAGAAATACGTCAGGTTTGTGATGGAGTAATCCATCCACCAAACTATGAATCTCAACCTAACACAATTTGCAGAATAACTTAAAATGTTGCAATACATATATTCCAACAGACCTATGTGCTGTAGAACGACTGACTAGTGTATGGTAGGCATAAATTATGGCTTACAGTATTGTTACAGGCACTGTCTGCCCACAAGGCACAAGCACTGAAAACTGTGAGGAAGAAGGATGAAAGGAAAACTCTAGGACAAAGTGGTGCTAACCTCTGTTCCTTGGTCTCTTGAGGATCCATGTGGCTTCTGTCTTTGTTAGTCCTGGTATCCTTGGCAGATTGCCCTGATTTTTTGCCCTCTGACCTCCTGTTTAGCTGACTTCATTTTTGCTGGCTTTAGGATTTTTGGCTCTTTACCACTTCTAACCAGTGCTAAAGTGAATGTGCTCTGTATTCTTTACATGGTAACATTGGCTTATCCACAATTTGCATATTTAAGTTATTTATAAGTCTCTAGTAATGTGCACTGATGTGCCCAGAGCCTGTAAGTTAAAAACTATTAGTGGGACTGCAACACTGATTGTGCCACCCACTTCATTAGTCCTTTAAACATGTCTCAAACCTGCCACTGCATAGCTTTTAGGTGCAGCTTTAAACTGCCATTTCGACCAAACAAGTTAACTTATTTGAAAAGCTCAAGTCTTACCTTTTGTTCCATATAAGTCACCCCTAAAGTAGGCCCTAGGCAGCATTATGGACAGGGTGCAGTGGATTTAAAAGGTAGGACATGTACTTTTGAGTTTTACATGTCCTGGTAAGGAAAAACGATTGCATTATTTTTTCACTACTGCAAGGCCTATCTCTTCCACAGGTTAACATGGGGATTACAGATTTACATTTTATAAGTGTAATGTCCAATTGGAAACAAATGGAAATTTGGAGTTTAGTGTCTCTGGACTCACAATTTAAAATCACAACTTATGGTGAAGTCTGAAAATGCCACTTTTAGAAAGTTGGCATTCTCTTACTTTAACCAGTGGGTACCTCTGCCTGTCTCCGAAAACATGTCTGAGGTGTTTGACAACTGGGCTTTTGTGCATTCCCTTTAGACAGTCACACACAAAAGGAGCTGGGGTGTGACATTCACCTCCTACTGACCCTTCACTAGGCTGATTGACCTTCCTGAGCTAGATTGAGAGGGAGAAGTTGACACTTGTATCTGTAGAAGGCTGTGCCTGTCCCCACACAAAGAGCTGCATACTTCCCTGTAGTGAGTCTAGAGCCAGAGGCAAGAAAGGTAGGGATCATGTGTACTTCAAAGGCGTCTTTGAAGTCTCACCCACTTCAAAGGCACAACTGGGCATAAGTACTGAGCCCCTGGTATCACCACTTTGGAACACTTCTGGATCTGAGGACATTATGCCAGGAAGAAAAACATCTGTGGTAGGAGGGCCTGACACTCTGCTGAACTGCTTTGCTATGTTGCCTGGGAGTGAGAAGGGTTGGCCCGGCATCTCTACATCCTCCAAGAACTTTAGTGACTCAAAGGGCTTGCTGGCTTGCCTCCTGTTTTGAAGTCTTAGAGACACCAAAGACTTCCTTTCACTCTGCTTCATTTGTTGGACTCTGCCAACTGTGAGTCCTGTCTTGTCAAGAGGTGCCAGCCCAGTCCTGGGCCTTGAAAGGGGGCTATCTAGTCGTTTTTCTCCCGAAATCAATGCAGTGATGACTTTGTGCAAATCAGAACCAGTTCGGTGCCCTCTGACACCGATGCAGTGCCGCTCGAGGACATCCCTGCGTGGCTGAACAATGACGTGGGCACGGCTGCGAATCTTGATGACAACGCAGCACTTGCATCATAAGGGGTTTGACAATGATGTGGGACCCGACTGCGAGGCTCGATGATGACGCAGTGCCTACATTGCAAGGGGTTCGACAGCAATGCCGACTTAGTACTAGATGATGAGCATCTACTCGACAGCATGGATCGGAGCCGATGCATCAAGTCTCTGGCACAGACGCTTGCTCGATCGAAGGTACTTTTTCAGCAGGACCTGCGTGAGTCCTGTATCACACCCACACTCAATCGTGTTCGGCCTGAACTTTGGATTTACTCCAGTCCAGCATGACCTCAAGTAACCCATAAGCGCTATTTGCTTTTAAGCACTGTAGTGCACTTTATTCTTTATATCTCAATTTCCACTTATTGGATTTTTGTCTTTTAGGTCTTGTGTTACTCATAAAAATATTCTTTATTTGTTCTAAACTGGCGTGTAGTCTTTTGTGGTGTGTTTCAAATACTGTAATTTACATGTTGCACAAAGACTTTCCATATTGCTTCTTAAGTTAAGCCTGGCTACTCTGTGCCAAGCTACCAGAGCGTGAGCACAGGTTAATTTAAGCTGTGTATCTAGCTTAGCCTGACTGCGATTGTAGTCCCTACTTGGACAGTGTGCAAACATCTGCTAACTATACCAATTTATACCAGTCTCACCCCTGCAATTTCTCTCAATCCATCAGACCGAAAAATATACAGGTTAGTGGAGGTGAAATCTTCAAGTCAAAGAGGAAAGGAGTGAAACAAAGTCTGTGCAGCCAGTTTCTGTGCAGATAAGTGCCAGCTGGGGTTGCAGGTCCTCAGGGCTGCAACTATTAATTCCTTCTCAGTATGGACATAATTATCACTATTGCCAAGATTCTATGCCCCCTGCACACTCTTTACTATCCTATGTTGGTCCTATGTACTAATGTTCCTTCGCCTTCTTCTTCCTAACTTCACTTCTTCAGTGCTCACACCTCTTTTTCTCATCATCTCCCACTTTCTCCTCTCAAATCACCTTCCCATTCTCACTCCACCTTCTACCCCAGCAGCCTTTTCCTTCTAGTCTCCCCTCTCACTCTACATTCTACTTCTCCTCCTCTCCCCCCTGTTACCTTCAGTCTCATATTATACTTCCTCTGCCTTTGAATCTTTTCCCTCTACAACTGCCCCTTTCCTCCTTCTGACTCCCCCTCAGTCCTGTTCTTTCCCTACTTCACTTCCCTCTTGTACTCCCTTGTCTTCCCCCCTCCTTCCTTGCCGAGCATATTCTTGCTCCTTACTCACTACCATACAGCTCCTGTCTCATTCGCCACACTCTTGTTCCCCTCCCCACTGGCCTCCATGCGTCTTCCACCCTAGTTCCTGCCTCCTTTTCTTTTGGCTCTCTCTCACTTGCTCCAGCTCTCTGTACCTTCACTTCTCTTTTGCTCGGTCACCACATACCAGCCTTCCAATCTTCCCATATTTCCTCCATTTTTATAATTTCTTCCTCTTGTTTGTTCTAGATTATTCTAAGACTGTTGTCGCTATTACTGTTACTATGTACAGTGCACGGAAACCGCTCAGTACAGATGCACTATTTAAAATAGTGAAATAATAAATAAATAGGCTCATACTATATTGTCTCACGTATTGCAAGCAACAGCATTAACAAGGATAGTTTCCTGTATACATCACCTCTGTTTGATATAAAACTCAGCAGAAAATCACCTATTCGGTTCGCTCCTTCAGTGCTGCAGGTCTCCTTGAACCCTGCCATATGCTCTGCTGCCAGTGTTCCGCCTCGATCTTCATGCTGCCTGCGCCTGTATTTCTCTTCAGTGGCATAGCCAGCGTCTCTTAGCTGCATTATACAGTTTTGCTAACCTTTCCTTGACCACGCCATTTATTACTCTTCAGCGAGTTAGCCAGTTTATTTTTAGCCATTTCTGTGTAGTTTTTGTCACACTTTTCTTTCCTGTAGCGCTTTGTGTTTTCCAGCTGCGCCGCCCGTTCCTTTCCTGCAGACCGAAGGCGCACCAAAGCCAAGCCCCTCTGCACCCGACCCCACCTAGACTGATCTTTCTGCTCCTACAGATACTCCACCGAAGAGCTCCGAGCCCTGGACCCCAGATGCCACAACGACAAGTGTTGCCTCGCAATCCTCAATTAACGGTAGGACCTTTCACCTGCCGCTACTGTCTCTTCACCTACAACAGTAGGCAAAGTGTTGGACTTTAAAGTCCAATGCCCCTTTACCTAACACATGTCGTTGTAATGCTGTGCGTTGTAAGTAGAATGCATGGTAGTCAAAATTGGAGCCAAAGGTGGGGGGACATTGCAAACAAGTCCTGTTTATTCACACATAGTAAAAGAAATGACAAATGGAAATATGTAACTGCATACTACCATTTCTGTTTAGGAAAAGACGTAATTTATTATGGAAGATTTAAATCTCATTTAATACTAATGGCATGGGATCTCAAATAATGAAACACTAATCAGTCAAATACTTAATATGGTACAGTAGGCACCGTGTTGATGAAATTGTTCACAGTTGTTTTAGAACTATCTCATAAATATAATAAGGTCATAATGCATCAAGGTAGGCATTCAGTACCTATTCCAGCAAGGACTCATATAAAAGAGACTTGCTCAGAAGCAATCTTCTCAGATAACTTGTAATACCGTAATAATTATGTTCGTAAAAACGAATAATTAATCATAAAATTTGTATACTTAAGCTTAGGGGAAGCTTGCATATATGTCGTACTAGCAAGTAACCCGAGAGTGATTAAAATGGCTGCTAACGCGGAAATCTTTACTGCGTATGCGTCAACTACATCTACGTAATAATGACATGCCTATGCTTTGGAGGGAAATCTTTGCAGCTGCGCAATTGCTTTCAAAATGGCAGCTTGGAACTCACATGTTAATGCGCATGCTTATGCTGAAACTAAACCCTGAAATTTTAATAAAATGCTAATGCAATAGATTTATATAAGTAGAGGGGGTTAGAGTAGAGATAGGTGGTATACAGTGAAATCATTTTATATTGAATTTAATATATCTCTTTCTGACTACTTTATTAGTTCGTATTTTGGGCCTCAAAGGATGACAGATGTCCATGCCCCACGTGTCTTCTGCACATGCGTATTTGTAACCCTCCAGGAACCATGACAAATTAATTGAAACTCCTCCAAGGCCAGGACCTCTGTTTGTCCTGGGAACAGAATCATCTTCCTGACCGATGAATGGAGTAGTTATTAAATTGTATCATTTTGAGTGCTAAAAATATGAACTCGGTTGGGAAATAAAGCATGGGAAAGTATATTAAGGGGAGGGAACATAGAACAATGAGCTTAAAGAAAAATATTAAACTTAGCATGGTGTGATGATCATCTCCCCTTTTCCTGTCTAATCAGAATTAGGAGTTTCGTAAATTTGAAACATTTAGGGGTAGTACATGCTATTAGAAAGGTATAATTGAGGTAGTTTAGTTAGTTTAGTTACCACTGCGAGACAGAGAATGCTGAGAGACTGAGATGCTGTCCGAGAATTAAGAAGAATACTGAAGAAGATCCAATCCCAGATTTAGAACTTTTGAGGCAATAAATTAGAAAAAGATCACGGAAGAACCGAGGAGGCACATAATAGAAGAAGATCGCGGAAGAATCGAGGAGGAAGATAGTGTCAGAGAGGGGTGCGACTCAGGCGTCGTATCTAGAAGAGGTCATCTATCCTGTCCCTGAATCCTGTCCTGAGCCTTTGTCACCTGATCTGTCCCTGGGGACCCTTTCCAATTCCTTGGCCAAGGGGTTGGTTTTCACACCAGTCTAGGTAATAATTCTGTGTAGTATGTCATTGTACTGCTCTCTCTGTTTTCTCCCTATTCACGTTCTGTCATCGTAATAAGTTTGTTTAAAGATTATTCTAATTAAATTTCATTCCTTTCCTCTCCTTGGAGAAGACGGTGTTCCAACAGTATTTTGGTTCTTGGCTCACATGAATTTACTAGATAAACATTTAAAACTCTCCTGAGTCTGTAGTTATTTAAAAAAGGTTTATTCTATGTAACTTTTTACCTATTCTGTTAACTCAGTTAACTTAAAGGTCCATTGACCAGAGGAAAGTACATTGGATCAGAAAGGTTTGGTAAGAAATGGTTAAGATAAATCCATCTTACAGGTATTAGAACAACAAATTGACCCCAGCGATATCTATTAGCCTATGTGAATGAGTGTGTGTTTATGGGCCCAAGTGAGTATGTAGTAGTTGAGTACCTGAGGTTGGTTACCTGCTGGATCAGTTTTTCTGGTAACAAAGCTATGGTTTGTTTTATTAACTAGTTAGGTGAACATTTTTTAATTGGAATTTTTGATTATGTATTAACAAACCCGGGAATATTGATGATGAATGGAAACCACACTGCAATGAGGTTACTCGTTTGCTAAAGGTAGCGCTGAAGGGCTATGCAAGGCTGACAGTGCTGAATTAGGGATTATTTTGTATAAAAGTGAGAGTGAGTGATAGCAAAGAGTCTGCTGGTGAAACTTTGGTCCTATATCACCTAGAAAGGGTAGTACTGAAGGAGTAGCAGGTTAATCGGTGCTTGAGTGAAAAGTAAGCGGAAGAGGTTTACTCGCAGTAAATGCAATTGACTTTCTGATTTTAGCAGAGCAAACAGAGTAGCGAACGTTTCTATGTTGTCAATTAATGAATTTTGTAAGTAAATTGAAAGAAAAATAAGTTATTTGTGTTACCTTGTAAAGGAGGGGTCAGCTGCAGGTGCTGCACTGACGTCACAGAGGGCTGCGCTGGGATTGGTTGGAACAGCGGGTGTGTGACTGACAAAATTGTAAAGGAGGGGTCAGTAGTAAGGAGTGATACTGACGTCACAGAAAAGCCGCGCTAGTATTGGCTAAGCGCATAGCGTGGAACAGAATTTGATTGGTCGAAAGAATAGAAGCCGCGCTGAGTAAAGACTAACCTTTGGCTGGTAAAATAGAAGCTACAATAATAATTGACCGTGAGCTTTATATGTGGAGACACAATCCAACATTAATAGGGAATCGCCCAGACACAAGGTATTTAGGGTTTGCCAGAGAACAATATATAAAAGGATAAACACCTAAAATGTACAGAGAAAAAAGAAAAATGACATTTATGCAGAAAATTCAACATTATTTTATAAAGGATAAACCCGTTAAGACTAGAGAGGGAATTCTTATCCCTCCCCCGAAAACGCCTGCATTATACATGATGATGGAAAGAGTGTATCATACTTGTGTATGGCTGGAAAATTGGAGAGAATATACAAAAGGTGATGGAGTGCTAGCTCTTCCAGAACATGGTTTGTTTAATGGGGGAATTCTACATAACCTGAGATTAAAAATGAATGAATTAGAGCCCCGGCCAAGATTAACCCAATATGAAGCTTTTGAGGAATGGGAGCCTGAAGGGTTTTATCCTAGGCTACCACGTGAATCACAAGATAATCAGATGAAACAATGGAGACAAGCAATGGTGGCTGAGGGATTATATCCTGTACTAATGACTGAGGAACAGTCAGGAGGCAAGTGCACAGAGAAGACCAAACATTTAACGATGACAGGTAGTGGAGAATCGGAAGATGATTTTTTGGATGACATTTTAATGAAAAACCCTCCACCTTACCAAGAAGAACTAAGTAGAACTACTCCTAGTGCTCTGGTTTTGGGAACACCATTAGATCCCCAACTTATACATGGCCCAATAAGTGGAAGGGTACTTCAGGAAAAAGAAAGGCAATAAACAAGAATAGAGAAGAATTGATACAGAAAATAACCCAACTGAGTACCCACCCTGAAGCATTAACTATAACAGTGACTATAGGCCCGGTGGTTCCATTATATGGAGATAAGACAATCGCTCACAAACCACCAATCATGACCACATCTATAATTGAACCTAGGAAAGAGCATATAATAATTGATGATCAAGGCAGTGAATATGATTCAGTGATATCATTAATGGATTTACTGATAAGAGGACAGATAAATGAAACACCTGAAAAGAATCACACCTAGTTGTTCAAAGGAAATACAAATAGAAACGTCTACAGGAGTCAAGATTGCCACAATAGTATCCCCTGAAGAAATAGAAAGATGGGCACAGGGAATAGACAAGCCAAAACAGCCCCAGAAAATTCTAGATATTTATAAATTGAAAGTGGAATTGGAAGAAATGATAGCTGAAAACGTGGGACTAGACAGGTTAAATACTTACAGTGAAGAAGAGGTACTGTTCATTTGCAGAAGTATCACTAGAAATACAAAGATATTCCATGAGAAATTGGGAATTGAAAGGTATTACAGAAACCATACAGAGCAGAATACAGTGCTAAGGATCTGGAAAATATGAATGTGTCTGGAAGAAAATTACAGGTTAAAGAATTAATGACCATTTTACAAAAATGGGGTGACTTAGACAAATGGAAAGCTAGATGGATGCGAAAAAGGGAAGAAGCAAATGCTAATCGAATAACTTCAGAATTTTTGATGAAAGACAAAGGAAAGGTAGAAAGATTATGTCCTATGAGGGAAGTACCAGGAGGATATGTACATGTACCATGGACCAGACAGGATATTTTATCATTTACAAATGATTTCCCGAAGTTAAGAGAAAAGCCTGTTGAGTGGTATCGGCAAGTTGAAAGATTTGTGAAGGTTTCTAAAGTGTTGTTTAAAGATTTGTATGGTTTATCTGACATAGTGGTACCTGCTGATTTATGGACAGAATGTAAAATTACTGTTGATTGGCCTAACGATGAGTACCCGAGAGATGCGAAAACAGGAGCCCCTTCAGAAGAGGTAATGAAGAAATATCACCAGGTGGTCACTTTCTTGAAAGGGAAAATTCCTCCAAAAGAAACAGATTGGGTAAAGATAGATAGAACAACCGAGGACAGAAATGAGTCCGCACATACTTATTATGAACGCTTACTGCAGGTATTTAAGCATTTAGTGATTTTGAGAACATTGGAGATAAAGATAAGGGACATTTTGTGTATCGATTTGTGACAGGATTGAAACCAGAAATTGGAGACATGATTCGTCAGCACATGTTGTGTTGGCAAGCGAGACCCATAAACGATATTCTCAAATACGCAAAGTATTACACAGATGAGATTGACAATAAACGAAAGAAATTAGAAGAAAAGGTGATGTGGACCCAAGTAAAATTAGCGAACAGCAGAAACTCCAACTAAACAGCCAGACAGGAAATCAAGGAAAGGGGCAAGGCCAAAATGAAAATAATGGGAGAAAACAAAAAGGGACGAATAGAGTAGATATGAAGCAAAGAAAAAGTTTCCTTGTCATGGGTGCGGAAAATTGGGGCAGTGGAAAAACGAGTGTAAAAATATTCAGAATAATAATGGCCCAAATCAAAATTTAAATCCACAGACGCAGAATGAGGTGATAATGAGTCAACCACAGCAGGTTGTAAATCTACAGAGTCAGTTGCCACCTGCTTCTATGCCAAATTTTGTGAACCAGGCCAAGTACAGTGTGGACACCGGATTTCAAGGAGGAAGTGGTAAGAAAACTTCTGTAACCTCGCAATTTCTTTTACCCGACCCTTATTTCGATGACAGCGACCAATGAAGGTGCCTGAGGGGGGAGGAAGAGGAGTGCTTACTTGGTGCATCCTTACCGGTAGATCAGTCAGGTCCATATGTTGATGGCAAAGTAGAAGGAAAAGATATTACCTTTTTGTTGGAAACTGGTGCTACCCGTTCTACTGTGAGAACAACAGACATTCCAAACCTACCCCTCTCTGGAGAAGCAATCCAAGTAGTGGGTGTATCCAATAGACAGACTAGAACCCCTATTACAGAACCCATGGAGGTGCGCATTGGCAATTTCAGAGAAATGCACACATTTGTGGTGTGTGACTCCAGTCCTGTAAATTTATTAGGTAGAGATCTACTATGCAAAATGAATTGCACAATATTTTGCACACCGGATGGTGTTGCAATTCAAACTCCAGATGAAGATGGAGTCTATAAAATCATGTTACCTAAACAAGGCAATGAGGTGGATGAGATGTATTCCATGATGACAAAAGACGATTTACCAGATGAGGTCAAAATGACAGTAAATTAGGGTTAATGGCAAATGTAGACCCAGTAAAAGTAACTGTGAAGCAAGGTGCAGTTTACCCAAATACTTGACAATACAAAATGAGTCCTGAAGTTAAAGCTGGTGTTGCAGCAAAAATTGATCGAATGATTGAACAAGGCATTCTAAAGGAAATAATGAGTAGTCCCTGTAATTCACCTATAATTAGCATTAAGAAACCTAGCGGGAAATATAGAATAATTCAAGATCTGAGTAAGATTAACAAACTTGTTGTACCTTGTTGCCCTGTAGTGCCCAACCCAGCCGTGATTCTGTACCAAATACCATGGAAGGCAGGATGGTTTACAGTAATCGATCTATGTCATGCTTTTTTCTCTATTCCATTACACCCAGACAGTCAATATCTTTTCTCATTTAAATTTGAGGACCGTTTTAGTTTGGAATCGTGTTCCTCAAGGGTACACTGAAAGTCCTTCAATTTTCAATCAGATATTGAAAAAGTCCCTAGAAACCTTAGGGTTGCCCAGAAAGTCAGTATTGGTGCTGTATATTGACGACTTACTAGTCACATCTAAAACAAGAGATGACTGTTACTGATTCAATTGCCTTGTTGAATCATTTGGCTGATGGTGGACATAAAGTGTCCCCAAAAAAAATTACAGTTTTCAGAACCGGAGTCAAATACCTAGGACACCAAATAGAACGCGGAGTAAGGAAAGTGACCCGAGAAAGAATAGGAATAATAAGACAAATTAAATTGCCACAAACTCAGAGAGAAATAAGAATGTTCCTTCGAGTTGTAGGATACTGTAGGCATTGGATTGTAGGGTTTTCCCTGCTAGCCAAACCCCTAATACAAATGACCAAGAAGCGAGCAAAAGATCCTATAGAATGGGATGACAAAAGCATGGGAGCATTTGTGAAATTACGGAAATGTTTGTGTGAAGCCCCAGCTTTAGGTATGCCAGATTACTCAAAAGAATTTGCACTGTTTTTTATTGTGAAAGAAATAGTTGCGCACTATCAGTTTTAACCCAGAGACATGGTTTGATGCGACTTCCAGTGGCGTACTTCTCTGCCACTTTGGACCCTTTAGCCTCAGCTTTACCTGGTTGTTTAAAAGCAGTAGCTGCAACCTGCATGAGTCTGGAACAAAGCGAATCAATTGTAATGGGACAAACGGTAAAGGTGCATGTTCCACATTCAGTTGAGATTCTTTTAACAAGAACTCAAACTCAATATTTCACTCCTAGTCGGATGACTAAATATGAAAGAATCATCTTAGGTGCTGACAACATGACAATAGTCAGGTGTACCGTGCTAAACCCTGCCACCTTGTTACCAGATGTCTATGGAGAAGAGGTGAGGGATGAAGTCGAGCACGACTGTTAGGATGTGACTGAACTTTGCACCAAGCCCGTCCACACATACACGAAGAATCTTTGAAGAATGCCGAACATGAGCTGTTTGTAGATGGCTCGTGTATTCGCCATGAGGAGGGAGGACTGCTTACGCTATATGTACATTGGCTGGAATAGTCGAAGCATCCTATTTGCCAGGAGTCAAATCTGCACAAGTAGCCAAATTGATAGCTTTGATTAAAGCTTGCAAAATTGGGAAAAACTGGAAAGTAACCATTTTTTACTGATAGCCAGTATGGTTACGGGGTTGTGCATGATTTTGGCCAACTCTGTATGCAGAGGGATTTCTTGACTTCTGCAGGATCCCCAATTAAAAATGGAAATTTCATAAAAGAACTGCTTGAAGCAATACAATTGCCAAAAGAAGTGGCAGTGGTCAAATGTGCCGCACATCAGTCAGGAGTTGACTATGTGTCAGCTGGTAATAGGTATGCTGACCAGGTTGCCCAATACTGTGCAAGAAATAAATTGGCGGTAAACAAGAAAATTGAAACAAGTGGAATTAGCTGCCAACTTATGTTACTCTCAGGATTGGCAACACGGGAAGAAGTAAGACAACTGCAAGATGAGATACAGATGATTTGGGCCTAAAACCATAGCTTTTTGCTCCCCATGCCACTCCAGTTTAAACGCAGCCATATGCAAATCTGTTTTGACCCTGCTTCCCATGGGAACAGCCCAGCCCGAAATGCGAAGCCAGGTCCTCCCTGGACCGGAAACAGGCATTCTAGGACCAGTTTCGGGTTTTTGCCCCTCAGTAGCCAGGATAGTTTTAAGCTAGTGGCACAGTGAGCCCGGGACCCACGTCTGGGCATACCCGGCACACTGAGGAAGAGAAAGCAAAAGACACACAGTTGATGGACAGAATGCAGAACAAATCAAAACATTCAACCCCAGTCAAGAGATCTGGGTCAAATCCATCAATCTTTTGCTCACAATGCCATCCCAGTTTAGAACCTGGCCATTTGCAAATCAGTCTTGACCCTATGCCTCGTGGAAACAGTCCAGACTGAATTGCCAAGCACAGAATATCAGCATCTATGAGGTATTTGTGAAAATTCTGTTTTATTACATTATGTGAACACCAAATATTCCCATGACACAGAATAATTAAAATGAAACGACCGACGTGTTTTGGCGGATGCCTTCAACTGGGTCTCACTGACATCGCAGTGCATAGCATTTTATTACTGGTCCTTCTCCACCTTGATAACCCTTAAACACTAGGGCAACCATGCTACCTATCCTATACTGGCAAGTTATGTCCATCATTTTCTTGTCAATGTACACTCACATATAAAGCACCTCCAATATCTTTTTATCCTCCAGGTTTTCTTTCCCAACATAGCTATTGAGGCATTTTATGTTACACAATTGATGAAGGTTTCGATTTTGTAAACCATTTCTCTATTTTAGACATGAAAATTCTTTTTCAGAACAAACTTTTATAGTTTCACTCAATAGATTTAAAAAAAGTCATCATAAAGTACATTTGATCATAAGTTGAGATAAAATTATCCTCAAGAATTTCCCTAATTCACAAATTCATGATATGCATTTAAATATTGGGTACGTGTTAAACGCATAATCCTCTACGTATTTGGACACAAGGTGCATAAAATGATTAATTAGAGCTGTAACTCCATACCAAGAAGTCATTTTGTAACATGCCCAATATACCAATAGCAATTATTGCAAGATTCTAGCGCACCAAAAACCATTCTAGAACCCCTGATGAGTCAAATATTTTAATTTTTTACTGGTCAGAAAGTGCACAGTGCATAGTCCTAAGGTATGTTACAGTACTAGATCCTCCCAAATATTTTAGGGTACCATGTATTTCAAAGCAAGAGCATTTATGAAGTGCATGACGCATCATTATATGATAGAAATACTTAAAATGCAAAGTGCTCATAAGGTGCAGAGTCTATGATCAAAACAAATCATACAATTCCATATGTTCCAAAGTGCTAAAGGGTACAATGTGATTCTTGAAGATATAGAGTCCAGCAAAGAATGATGACCATCCATAAAGTGCATGACATCAAAATCATACAATCCAATTCAATACAAACTGCATAATATTCATGACGTGCAATATGCTGTACTTGACTAAAATTCATTACTCAGATCTGAGAAATAAGTCATGCGTAATGTCCCAAACTGCTTTTAGAGGAGCCTTCCATTATGCTCACTGTATGCCTGGGTACTGCCAAGGCCATAATAAAAGTATGACCCCCTCACAACCCTGGATCTTCATAGTATTCAGAAAATGTACACATAGGGAGAGGGAGACTAAAAAGTGGGGGGAAGGCTATTGAGATGTAGCATTGTGCCTAAGCAGGAGACTGGGTTCTTAAAACCAAGTAACAAGGTTTTTCTCATATATCACAGTCTCTTGCTCAGTGCTAAAAAGCAGGAGTTCCACTTGGTATCATAATCACAAATGTACATACAGTTCAGTGCCCCAAGGTATCTCTGTTCCTAATGATAGTATTAGTCGTGAGTTTTTCTTCCGCAGTTCTTTTTCTTAATCAGCTCCCCTTGGGTAAATGAAGGAATTACCAATTTATAAAGTGTGAACAAATGCCCAAGGGCATCAAGGTGCTTGAATATGTTTAATGACACAGCAACTGAATGTTGCCAACAATAAATTGTGATACTGCTCAAAGTGACAGGACATGGGGTAAGCCTTATCACCATTTTTTATGGCTCTTATATGTTGTAA
This sequence comes from Triturus cristatus, assembly GCF_964204655.1. Taxonomy (NCBI): domain Eukaryota; kingdom Metazoa; phylum Chordata; class Amphibia; order Caudata; family Salamandridae; genus Triturus; species Triturus cristatus. The sequence continues at coordinate 456,715,480 of NC_140590.1, read as the reverse complement.
AATTCTTAATTTCAACTTGTTAATAGTGCTGCCCATGTATAATTTATCACATCCACATTAAAGGACAAAAATGACATGGTCAGTTTTGCAAGTTATTAATTCTATGATTGATTATCTCCTCATTTCCTTCAAAGGTCCAATAGTGCCTGAAACTTGATCTGTACGTACATGCCTTACAAGATCTGAATTTAATAAACCCTCCCATGTTCACAGAGAGCCAATTCTTCTGCTCTTTTTTAGGCTAATGACTAGAAGCTAAAATATCCCCCACAGACCTTACTTTTTCAGAGGTTATCCATGGACCCATCTCCACAACTTGTTTGAGATGCTAATCCTTCTTCAGAATATGCCAGTTCTTAAGCAAGAGCCTTTTAATACTTGGTTACATCATACTGTATTCCAAAAATAATCTTTTCTCTTTGTGATCTTTTTCATTTGTGCTATTGTTCTGTGAGTACAACAGTTGTTCCCTTGTTTTCTCTGTGGCTCTTTTCTTTGTGTCTTCTAATATATTTATGGGATATCCTCTTTTAAGAAAACACTTGACCATACCACATACTTCTTTGTTGTACAACTCTTCGGTGGAACATATTCTCTTAGCTCTTAGCCTTCGGCTATATGGTATGCTCCATTTTAAAGCATCCCAATGGCCACTATTTACATGTAGTAAGGAATTAGTAGCTCTTGGTTTCTGTGGATCATTGTTGTTAGTGAATCACCAGTTATTTCCAATTTCACATCAAGGAAATTAAAGTGCAAACGGCTCTTGCTTGTGGGCAAACCGTAATTTGAGATCATTGTGGTTAAGTTTTTCTAAAAAGACATTTAATTAATCTGCCTTTTTTTCCCACAAGATAAACAAGTCCTCCATGAACCGGGTCCACAAAGTGATTCTCCTGGTGAACTCCTCATTTTCTTCGGCCCAGGCCACCACTTTCTTCCACCACCACATGAATAAATTCATGTAGGTGGGGGCAAAGGAGGTGCCATGGCTGCACCTTGCTGTTGTAGATAAAATTTGCCATTATACATAAAAACATTGTGAATAAGGCAGTATCTCAACATTTCCAGTAACATTTGTGTGTGGTCAAACCATTCTTCTGGTCAATAATTATTCTCCAATCTTTTCATAGGATTTCCATTGAGGCACGTACAATGAGCAGTGTTGCTCAATTGTCTTCTTACCTCTACCAGATGGGTTTTCTGGCCCATCAAAACAATATTTCCCCCTTTATCTGAAGGCTTTATAATCAATGATGGATTACTTCTTAGTTCATTAATATCAATCCTTTTGGGAAAAATTGCTCTTATTTGGATCATTTTGCCATTTTATTTTGGAGCTCATTTACATCCTCTACGACCAATTCTTGGAACAGGTCAGTCCGGTTCCCGGAGGTAGTTGTGGAAAAAATCTATGGCGTAGTTTTAAACCACTTCCCACCTGAAATTTTAAACCACTTCCCTCCTGAAATTTTGAATGAAGAGGGTTTAGATTATGCTGGCATCTCACTGCTGAATTGTTTAGGTTTCTTCTGATGGTAATTGTGAAGCTTTAGTTTTCTAACATATTTATACAATTCAATTCTTGAATCTGTAAGACCAAGGCATGCAAATGGATAATATTTTAAGCCTAGATTAAGTAATCTTTCCTGATTGGTGTTCAATTCAAGTGAAGAAATGTTCACTATGATGGACTTTTTCATCTCATCCAATTCAATCTGGTTTATTTGCGACCTCTGATTTTTCCACGCCCCCCTTCCTCTTGCCCCTTCTTGCTTTGTAGTTTCTTTTCTGTAGTTTTGTTGTGATCTGCCCCTTCTCCCTTGTTGCATGGTCATCCTTAATAGTCGCAGTTCCTTGTGAAAATCTACCTCATCGGTTGGTGCTTCAACCACACTAGATCCTGCATCAGTGCTCATCTCACTCTCACTTTGAGTGTTTCTTTCTTGTACACCTGTTTTTACTCTTCCCCTTAAGTTGTTGAAAGTTTTTCACAAAAGTGGAAACACTGCCATAATAGTAATCCAGGCAATTCCTCTTGAATTTCCTAGATTTGCGCTCCATGATTTCCTCATCATATTCCCTCAAAGATTTTTACATTTTTAATATTAAAACCTTTACAGTTGCTTCATCTTTATAATTACATTTTCCTTTTAGCATGTTCTTTCAGGGTTTTTATTAATCTTACTGAACATTCTTCTGCATTTTCACACCCTTCATTTATTAGGTCCTCATCCAAGTCTTCGTATATCGGCAGCAGCATATCTCTTAACCCCTTAAAGAGGGATTTAAGTGGGATGAAAAAACTGGGGGGTCTCTCAAAGGGGCGTGGCCTATGTAATTAAGGGTGTGGCTTAAAAACACGTAAGCTAAAAATCGGGGCTTAGCATAATGTGCCTCCTGACTTGCATTTTGCTGTTCTGTCATTGCAACAAGTCAGGGCTATTGGCTTTGTCAATGGTTGTTAGTCACATAAGATAAAAAATCAGCAACTATGACTTATATATAATATTGAAAAAACTTTCCACTTAAAACCCTGGTGACACCACAACAATGTTGCTGCTCCTGAGATTCAAAAAGGGAAGGGAAATCCAGAGAGAAAATGACTCTCTTTAAAGGATTTCCCTTCCCCTACAACACTCACCTGGCATGACGTAACTTCTCCACTAGTGAGGAGTGAGCCATGTGAGCACATGCACATCAATGTGCCTGCTGTCACTGCAGTCCCGAAAAAAAGGACCGCCTGTGCCAGGGCACAAAACAGAGCCCGACAGAGACCCGTTTTGAGGCCTTCTTTAAAAAACTGCCGGTGCTCAGCATTGGTAAGACCAGGCCCACTTAAAGCCCTTCCCACTAGGGATTCCTTTGCATTCCAAATATTTAGTGAGAGAAGTCATCTCCCACCACTGTTTAGCTTCTGCCCGTCTATATATAGTAGTTTTTGAGAAATTAAAAGTGAAAAATAATTGTATATTTGAGCAGTTGGGCTCTCAAGAGTCCAGCAAGCCATCCTTGAGAGCGTGAAATAAAAAATGGGGCTCTGTGATTGGTTGAAAGGCCAGTTTTTCCTGTGAGCCTTTTTTCTCTTGCAGGAACATGAAGGCTCCTGCAAGCACTCTGACTGGCTGGCTGTTGGAATGTTAGAAATGAAATGGCCGCCATTACTGTTTACTGTGAAAAATTTAAGATGTTGTGGAAATGAAGTAAAAATGCTATGTAAGGGGGCAGCAGAAAGGCATGCTGTCAACTTAGATTTAGAGAGAGGTGTCTAAGGGATAACTACTGTGAAAAAAAAAATGCATATTTTTTTAATCTAATTTTTGCGATCCCACCGGACTTTTGCGGTATTGTAAATAGTAAAAAGAAGTAGATGAGCTCTCAATACACTCTATTTGTAGGAATGCATATTGTGACCCTTGTTATTGAGAGAAAGTGCATAGGACACAAGTACTGTGATGAGTAGAAGGCAAATTCTTACGGGACCATGAAAAGTAGGTAGGAGTAGGTCATGTTTAAATGCACTCTGCTATCCACACTTGTAACTGTTGGAATGAAATGGTGTTTATCAAAGTTGACTATTTATGCTCTTTGGCTTGGGTAGAAATAATGCTCATCCACACACCCACTACACAAACTCGTCATCTGAGAGAGGTGTCTGAAAGGAGAAGGCAGTACCTCCACACCCTACTTCGCACACTTGTCATCTGAGAGAGGGTCTGAAAGGAGAACTCAGTCCCTTCCCACACCCTCCTACATACACCCATCATTACAGAGAGAGGTTTGAGCAGTGAGGCCAGTTCCTTTACACATCCTACTATGCACACCCATCATCTGAGAGAGAGGTCTGAAAGGACATCCCTGTTCCTCCCCACATCCAACTACGCACACCCATAATTACAGAGAGGGGTCACAGCAGAGACACCAATCCTTCCACACACTGTACCATGTACACCCATCATTTGAGAGAGAGTCCTGAAAGGAGAGGTCCTTCCATTCACACACCCGACAACGCACACCAGTGATCTGAGGTAGAGGTCTGAAAGGAGAAGCTAGTCCTTCCCCACAACCTACTATCCACACCTGTCATCTGAGAGAGAGGTCGGAAAGGAGAGCCTAGTCCCTTCCCAAACTCTACTATGCACACCCATCATACAAGAGAGAGGTCTGAGTGGACAGGCCAGCCCCTCTCCGTATCTTACTACGCGCACCCATCTCCTGAAAGATGGTCTAAAAAGAGAGGCCAGCCTCTCCCCACTCCCTACTAATCACACGCATCATTTGAGAGAGGGGTTTGAAGGGAAAGGCCAGACCATCCACACTCCCTTCAACACACACCCACTATCTGAGAGAGAGGTCTCAGTGGAGAGGCTAGTCTTTCTACACACACCCTACCAGACACAGCGGTCAATTGAGAGAGGGGTCTGAAAGGACAGCCCAGTCCCTCCACAAACCCTACTATGCACACCCATCATTACAGAGAGAGTTCTCACCAGAGAGGCCTGTCCCTTCCCACACCCTACTATGCACACCCATTATCTGAGACAAAGGTCTCAGTGGAGAGGCCAGTCTCTCTCCACACACCCTACTATGCACACCTATCATCTGAGAGACAGGTCTGTTTGAGAGGTCAGTCCATTTACACACTCTAATATCTACACCTGTCACCTGAGTAGGAGCTGTGAAAGGAAAGGGAAGTCATTCCCCACTCACTACTATGCACATCTCTCATCTGAGAGAAAGGTCTCAAAGAGGCGTTTACTTCACCCACAACACCTTAACAAGCCCACCCATCATCTGAGAGAGAGGTCTGAAAGAAGAGGGAAGTCTCACTCCACTCACTACTATGCACACCTGTTATCTGAGAGAGAGGTCTCAAAGAAGAGGCCAGTCCCATCACACACCCTATTATGTACACCTGCTGTGCAAGAAAGGGGTGTCAGTGGAGAGGCCAGTCCCTGTACACGCTCAAATGCCCCTTTAAATATGGCCAAGAAAGCACTTGTAATGAATATGCAGAAAAATATTATTTTCATGTAACATTTGTAAAACACAAAAATCTTTATCTTCAAGTTTTAGCATTGTAAACAAAGTGTAAATATTGGGCCCTCAAACCCAGCTCTTCAGTAAGCCTCTGAACCTTTGAAAGAATCAGAAAGACTACTGTGCTACTCTGCTTCAAGAAGGACTGCTACTCCGCTGCCCTATAGCCCTGCTGCCTGAATGAAAAGGACTAGGCCTGCATTTTGAACCCAGGACTATCAAAGTGACTCCAAGGGGAAGTTTGCTGGCCTCCTGATCAAAACCTCAGCGACAGAAAAGGTTTCAACCACCTTGAACCCAGCACTTGGACTCTGTCTGCTGTGGGTCTTTCCCCCAAGTTGTTCCAGCTCAGCCCTGGACCCTTGGAAGTGGGCCTGAAGGGGTTCTGTTAGGACAGCTGTGGTCTTTTGGGCAGAACTAATGGAGCAGGATGCATCCCCTCGCTGTTCCGCATCAGAACCATCGCAGGGCAGCATATCCCTGATGCAGGACACCACATTGCAGCAACTAGCACATAGGAAGATCCGCACAAAGCATTCCTGACACAGGACTTCGCATTGCAAACCTCCATCAATGGTATCCTAGATGAAGAAGCAGGACTTCTCATCACAAGCCTTGCCCATGGCTTCATCGGATCCTCTGCTACACAACAGATTCTCAGTGCAGGACCTCACATCACCACATGCAGCTCATGGGAACTGCCACTGTGTGATCCACTCACAACATGGGAACCCACAATACTGCACAACTTCGTTCAGTCTACCCAACGTGGTCGCCGTGTCCGGCCCATGCTCCATGGTCAGCCTGAACTTGTGACTTTGACCTGTGACTTGTAACTTTGTTGCGGTTCGGAGCAACCGTTTAACCACAGTTAGTGCTTTGTGCTTTTAAGCACTATTTGTACATAAATGTTTAAAATGTCATATCTCCAGTTCTATTGAATGGTTTGTGGTTGTTTTGGCTCAAATAATTTATTGCATTTTATTCTATTTTTCTAAATTGGTGTGGGATTTTTCTTGTCTTGTGTTTTCATTTTATTACCATTTGAAGTGCTGCATAACTACTTTACACATTGCTCTAAGTTAAGCCCGATTGCTTTTGTGCCAAACTACCACATGGTTAAGAATAGATTCATTTGGGGTTTACTTGTACTTCACCTTGACAAGAATTATGGTTGCTGCTTGAGTAGGGTTTCACCTCCCCCAACCAGTAGTTTTCCTACAGTGGTGTTCAGCGGTGAGGATTAGGACTTTTTGTTTATGCAGTGCCATACAGTGAATTTGTGTATCACCAAAATCCCAGAAAAATAATTTAAAGCAATTTTGAGTTTCTTTTGACTTCTCCTTGATTGGCTCTTTTGCTTTTTTCAATTCACCCTCATTCTATCCGTCTGTCTGTGACCATACCCGCAGATATGGAACGTAAGCTCATCAACAGGCAGAGATGTACTGTGGCTGAGCTCAAGTGGTTCTGTAAGGAAAGGGAACTTCCAACCAAAAAGGGCACAAAAAGGTTGGAGCTTTGGAAAGCTCGGAGGGCCGTGCTAGAGGCTCACCAGTTGCTGACCACAACAGAGGACTGGGATGAGGAGGATGAAATGAAGGAGCAGGAGTAGGACTTAGGTGCAGGTCCTGAGATGGAGGGGAATGATTTGTCTCCAGAATTGGTGATCCCTTCCAAAGAGGAAAGCAGTTTGTTCACCCACAGTTGGCCCCTCGAGGAGAGAAAAATGGCTCATGGAAGAAGTCTCAGAGGGCTAAACTTAAGAGATAGCAAGCAGAGTCCAGCAATAATAGTAGCAGCATGTCCACACTATCTGAAGGGGGCAAGAAAGTACACATACCTAAAGATCTAGTACCCAGCTACTTGGTAGGGAATGAAAATGACAAGCGGTTTTCTGCCTATGAAGTGGCCCTCAATATGCACAGGGTCCCAGAAGAGTTTTGGGAGTGCATTTCTCTGGAACCATATGCCCACAGTCGGGAGGGATACCTTGTTTACACTGAAAGTAGGAGACCACATCAAGTACACTCAAATGAAATCCATCCTTGTCACCAAATGTGGACTCACCCCAGAGAAGTACAGCATCAGATTCAGGGATAGCCAAAAGATGCAGAACCAGTTTTAGAGATATTTTCTTGATTACACCATAAAGGCACTGATTGGTTGGGTGCAGAGCAGCAGTTGATTTTACTCAGTTGTTTAATCTGGTACTGAGAGACCACATTTACGGGTTAAATATCTGTTTTACTGAGTTGCACCAGCACCTGCCTGATAGAAAACTCACTGCTCCCAGGTAGCTTGCTAAGGAGGCGTACCTCTAGTCAGCACCAGAGAATCCAAAAAGTAGGCCTGGGCAGAGTTTGCGGAGTTTGCTACACAGAACTACGTGAAGTGAAAAGAAAACTCTGCGAACGGCAGAGTATGTTACCTCGCGCCGTTCGTGCTGATTTTTTGCGCAAGGTGTTTGTCACATGCTGTAAAATCAGCACGAACGGCATCATGCACAACGCAAGAGAGTTCTGCTTTTATAAGCCGCTCGAGTAGAGGATCTACTCAAGCAGCAACTTCCTCAATGCAAACGGAAGGTTTCTCAATGCAGGCGTTAGCGATCATCCAACCCACACACTCCACTAAGAAAGTGGAGTTCACCACCCCAGCCTACCAAAAAGGTATCTCGGTGGGATTACCACAAGGGTTGTCAGGGGTCCTACTGGAAGGGAGAGTGGAGAGAAAAACTTAAAAATAAGGAGATCTCTAAAGTCCCCCATATCATGCCCAAGGGAAAAACCTTGAGCCTAAAAGAAAGTGGTCTTATGACAAAGAGACAGGGAGATTCTTTTATTTCTGAGGGACAAGGCCAACATGTGTTTCACAACTAAGTAATGTTGCTTCATCACGGCCGAAGAGGAAGGTTGGTAAGGTTAACACAGACAATTAGAACAAATATTAAAACCCAATCCAGATAGAACAAGGGAAAGATCGAACAAAATATAAAAATATATTTTTTAAGTACATTTACTCAGTGTTGATAATAATTTCCAATGATCAAAAAAATGTCTAACTAGTTCCCGAGATAGAATAATCATCAATTACTTGTGTTGTGTCTTGTCTAATCATTTAAGTTATCAGGAGCAACTGGTTGACTCTTTATTCAGTAAGTCTGATATGGAAGAGGTGGTCCATCTTTAGGTACACCGCGCAAGAGTTTGAGACAGCTAATTATAAATCTTCAAAGATTAATGATAAAGGAGAGTTTGGAGATCCAGACTCTGAAACAATTTCTTGAGAGAAAACTGATTCCAAGTGGGTACAGATTAACCTTTTCCCATCAGCAAAAGATATGTCTGAGGAGATGGTGGATAATTGCCATTCAAAAATGACAAAATACATCATTTGACTTAATGGTTATGTTGATTGACCAAACAGAAGTAACTATGAAAAAAATAGAAGTGCAGGTAATTGACCTAAAAACCAGAAATCAAAGATCTAATATATATGTTATCTTAGACAATATTCTAGATAAATACCAAGAAGAGATGAAAAATGAAAAATAGTCCATGTTAGAGCCGACGGGGAAGGACAATGCTGGTCATGGAGACCTGCCTGAGGATGATGATGGCAAGTTTAGAGTGGGCTCACCAAGTAGGAATTCTGTCCAGTGTAAAAAGTGTGCCCAACTCTAGAGGGCATGAGACATTAACCTGAGGCCCATGCAGCAGGTGATTCCTTAGGTGATCACCTAATCTAGTGGGAGAAAAACCTTCTGTATAGTAAGTTACGTTCCTGAACCTGGTGCAGCTTCAGTATTGGGGGTTCCCCAGAGTTACAGGGCCTTCCTACTGGAGTTAGCTCATGATATACTCCTAGCAGGACATCTATGACAGGACAAGACCTTTGTCAGGCTTGGCCCCCACATCCATTGGCCCCGGATAAAGACAGCCTCCGATACTTTCTGTAAGTTTCGCCCCCCTGCCAGGCCAGCGGGTAAACAAGACAGAGGCTGAAGGCTCCACTGGTTAACTTGCCTGTCTTTGGCACTTCCTTTGAAAGGGTTGGCATAGACATTGTTGGCTCCTTGGACCCCGAACAGCCTTAGGCAACAGGTGGTTCATCCTGGTTTTGGCAGATCATACCACATGGTACACAGAGGCTATCCCTCAGAGGTTGGTTACTGCAGCTGTGGTGGCAAGGACCCTGATTGGGATTTTTCCCCATGTGGGGTTCCCCAAAGAAGTCGTGTCTTACAGAGGCACCAACTTCATGTCGAATCCAGTACCATAGGCCTACACACCAGCTGTTGGCAGCGAGGAGTTTCATCTATGCACACTTGACGTGCTATGCGAGGTATTGCAATGTTTGTCCCCTGCTGTAGCAGACAGTGATAATATTATGTCTCCCAGCGAGTACATTTAATCTGAATCTGGCTCACCATGTGCTGGGAACGAATATGGAACTTTTTCCTTCCCTTTATATTTCTAAAATAACTTTTTCAAATTGACACTTTCTATCACGAAGCATGGCCTTCTAAGTACACTTGCAGTAATTCAACTTGTGTGATGAAACTCGTTTAGAACTGTGATTTGCGGAACTTTTCGACAATGTCAAACCTTACCAAAGAACATTTTTTCTCATTTTTTAAACTGTTTTTTAAATGATTTTTAGAAACATTTTAAATGACTGCTTGATAATTGTATACACTGACACTGTTATGAAAATGTGTATCTCAGACTGCGTACTATCATTGTTAAGTACAAGGTGGAGTGGGTGTTATATTTCATATTGGTACCCTAATATAGGTCCAGGGAACATCGTACACTTTCCCCACATCAGCCCCCGTTATTTCATATGAGCGAGCCTTATAAGAACATAACTCCAAATAAGGACAGAATGCCTTATCGGGACATCACGCCTTATAAGGACTGTAGCCTTTTATGAATTAAACCTTTCACCTAGTTCCATGCCGAGGGTGGGTTTTTCCCAATCGATATTGCTAAGTCGTCATCCTTAGCACATATGAATAATTGATGAGACACTCTCCAGGAGGCATACTTCACCTCTCCCATCGACGCACAAGGATTAATTCCCAACGTCATTCTCATACTGAACAATGGGTAACACACGTACATAGACTGTATAAATACAGCACCTCTTGCTATCAGAAGGCAGGAGGGAACCGAGACTTCAAGATCGACACACTGACCAGAGACGCTGCAGCTCCCGCATGCCATCGCTCCAGCTGACAGTGGTCTGACGATCCCTTGCAGGGTGTCCAGCTCAAGTCCAGGACGAAGTCCCACACTCTCACTAATCAGGTATGGGGGTTCGACTCAATCCTAGCGAGATTCTTGGCTCATAAGCTCTTAGGCTTAGGCTCTGTAGCATCTACTCACATGCTAGGTACATCTAGTTAGGCATCTTAGGAGTACACACTTTATTTTTATAAATGCATTTCATATTCATGTATATGTTCGTGACTATTACAAAATGGTAGAACAACACTATTCCTTTTTATTCACTGTACTGCTGGTTCTATATCTCTGCTACTGTGTTACCGTTGTAACAGCGCACTTATTCTACATGAGAAGAACTACGGTACAATAAATTCTTATTGTAAAAACGCTCGACTGTTTCTTCTCTGTATCTCTCTGAGACAAAAAAAGCAAGCTCGAGTGACTGGGTGAAAAGTAGTATATTGTTTCCACGAGTCTGAGGTTATTGTGTTCTAAGGTTGCCAAAAACGATCTCTCTGATAGCAGGAAATTCTAATGGCACTGCGAGCTAGCTAATGCAAACCATAGGCTAACATATGCGGCGGGGTGCACGGAGTCAGTCTGCCACCAGACCCACAGTATATGTTATCCATAAACAGCGTAGGTCCTGCATGACAGGGTACTATTAGAACTACACTACAAGTCCATGGGAGATGAGTGTGAGATAGCCTACAAGCTCTCCACACACTAACACCTTCTAACAAACAGGCTTGTCAAAAGATTGAACAAGACCCTGAAGAGCATGATAATTAGCCTGCCTAAGCTGATGAGGTGGAAGTGGGATGTCTTCTTGTGATGCCTGCTGTTTGCCTAGAAAAATGTACCACAGAAGGGGGTTAGGATTAGCCTACTTGAGCTCCTGTATAGACACTCTGTTTGGGGAATTATCTGCCTTGTGAGAGAGGGGTGGGAGCAAACTCCCAAGAAGCCCCCTCAGGACATAGTCAGCTCCATGCTGGCATTCTGCAACCAGATGGAGCACTCCTGGAAGAATCTTGAGACCAGTCAAAAAGTGATGACACCCTATTACAAACAGAAGGCCACTCAAGTTGAGTTTCAACACAGTCAGAAAGTGAGGGTCATGAAGCCTGTAGAGCCCAGAGCTATCCTAGACCCTTGGACAGGTCCATGCTGGAAATGGCCCTTTTTGCAAGGTCAACCCAAAACCTTTTCCCTTCCTCCTACCCTTTTTGCTGAATTCATTTTTGTCAGCTTTAGGACTCTTGGCACTTTACCACTGCTAACCAGTGCTAAACTGCATGTGTTCTCTCCCTAAAATGTCATAACATTGACATAAACCCAATTGATATATTTAATTTACTTATAAGTCCCTGGTAAAGTACACTATATGTGCCCAGGGCATGTAAATTAAATGCTACTAGGGGCCTGCAGCACTATTTGTGCCTCCCACTGAAGTTGCCCTTGAAACATGTCTCAGGCCTGCCACTGCAGAGCCTGTTTGTGAAATTCACACTGCTGTGTCAACTTGGCATTCAAAACCCCGTGCCAAAGTCTACAATACCCTTTTATTACATATAGGTCACCTCTAGGTAGCCCAAAGGGAAAGGTGATGTGTAATTAAAATGAAGCACATATACTTTTTAAGCTTTACATGTCTTGGAAGTAAAAAACTCTCAAATATGTTGTTCACTACTATGAGGCCTACCCCTCCCATAGATTTACATGGGGGATTCCTTGTTACTTCTAATAAGCTGTAATTCCCAATTGGAAGGAGGTAGAACTATCATGTTTAGTACCAATGGAAATGTAACGATACATCCTCTTGATTGGAAAAGTCAAATGTATCATTGCAATTTAAAAAATGGCACTTTTAGAAAGATGCAAAAGAAACAATTGATGGATAGAATGCTGAACACAGGCCCCTTAGATGACTCATGCAAATGAGAAATCAAAATCCCAAACTGTTGAGATGGTCCATTTCCCCACAAGGAATCAATATTTTCATTTCAAATCCTTTATTCGATATTTAAAAAATATCATAAAAGTACAGTAAAACATAAAAAAAAAACATTTCAATTCATTTCAGTTGCATTGGCCTTCACAAAGTAGATACATCATCAATTCATTAAGTGTTGCCCCCTAGTCTTCCTAAGTCTAATTGCAACTTTAATAAAATTCATGGTACAAGCCAGTGTCAGTGGATTCTCAGACCTTTGTAAATATAAGAGAGCAACCTTGGCATGTCTAAACTTCATTTGTTTCAAAATCCTTATTAAAAAGCTACCTCTGGGTACAGAATAAAAAGGGCATAATAAAACAAAGTGAAGGGTATCCCGCGGAGACCTATTGTCGCAGCCGCAGGTACCCTTCTGCTCAACTGTAACAGTAAAACCAAATGAAACAGCCAACAGGTGATGTAAAAGGTTGAGCCTAAATCGAGTGATTAAAAACCTGTCTTGTGCATTGTGCATAAGAGCAAGGTACGGTTCCATACCTTCTACTGTCTCTACCATGCTATGGGCACGAACTGTGGGCTTGCTTTCTTCAAGAGCCACTCTGCGTGCATTCTCTTTAGCGTAAAAAATTATTTTAATTCTCAGTTTGTCCTCGGGGATTATTATTGTTGGGTTAAAAAAGAGATCCTTACAACCCAATTCCTCCAGAGCAATCCTTACATAATTCAGCCACGGAATGCACATTCCCTTGTCTCTGTCCATGCAGTCTCTAATAATGTGTCTGCTCAGACCTGCCTCTGCATTGGACCAAATTCTTAGCCAAGCCGTAAGAGGTCTGATCTTGATTAGATCCTCTATATGTACTCTTCCCAGTTCAGCGTGGGAAATATGGGCCGGTGTACTTTGTGGAGTTTGGAGGATCTTTCTCAGGAATTTTTTCTCCTCAATCTGTATTTGTTGGATGCATGCAAAACCCCAGACTTCAGCTCCATACATTACTTTGGGGCAACAGATTGAAGCGTATAGGAGCATAACCTGTTCGGGAGACAACCTGCCCAACCTACGCCCGTAGCCCATAACGGCCCCTGTGGATGCCACTAATTTAGAGCTCCGCTCTTCAGTTAAAAGTTTAAAATTTAAAAGCCCGTCAAAGAGTATACCCAGATAGGAAAAGGTCTTAACCTATTCCATTTTATGTGTGCCTATTTTATAAGATTTTTTTTTGCAAGGTTTAGATCCTGCCAGCAATACATAGGACTTAGTTAGATTGGCCGATAGATCTAAACTGGCCATAAAACTGACGAACCCATCTAACAAACTCTGAAGACCTTTGGGAGTTCGGGCTAAGAGTACCGCATCGTCAGCGTACAACAACACAGCCACTGGTCGGGAGCCTACACTAGGGGTGTCTACATTCAGTTTACGTAATGCCTGTTCTAACTCATTTATATACAGTGAGAACAGGAACGGGGCCAGAATGCATCCCTGTCTCACCCCGCTGGTGCAAGGGAAGGGTGCCGTAGTATCACCCTCCAAATTAAAAGGCACTTTAGCAGAGGTGTTCCAGTGGAGTGCTCTTAAAATATCAACTAGGCCCTGGTCTACCCCTAGTCTGATCATCAAATCCCAGAGCTTTTCTCTATTTACATGATCAAAAGCGGCTGAGAGATCCATGAACCCTAGGTATATAGCTTGATGGCTTGCGAGGGTATATTTAGCCACTAATAAATAAAGATTCAGGCACTGGTCTGTGGTTGATTTTCCGGTCCTGAACCCATATTGCAAATCTGTAATTATTTGATGTTCTTCAGCCCAATCTAACAGGCGATTCAAAACTACTCGCCCCAGGACTTTGGCTGTCACATCAATTAGGGATATGGGTCGATAACACTGCGGATCATCCTTTTTTCCTTTTTTAAAAATTGGGACTATTATAGCCTCAGACCAGGATCGTGGCATACTTGTTGCAATCGCTGTGTTTATTACCCTTGTTAGGATTGGAGCCCAAAGGTCAACCCTACTTAGGTAGAGATCTGGAGCAATTCCGTCCGGGCCTGGGGATTTATTTTGTGTCAGCACTTGGATGCCCGCTACCATTTCCTCCAATGTAAATACGATTTTGGACACCCATGGGCAGAATCTCTCATCACCCCTAGAGTTCTCAGTTGAGTGATTGTACAATAATTCAAAGTGATCAGACCATTGCTCCGGAAGGATGGATGTACCGATTACTGGGGCAGCAGTGTCCTGGAAACAGGGTTTATTAATTATTTTCCAGAATGCGCTTGAGTCTCTTCTATCTGCTGCATCATGTAACTCGTCCCATGCCTGTGATTGGAGTATCAATTTTCTTTGTTTGATCGCTTTTTTATATGCTATCCTGCACTGTGCGATACGCATCTTGTCTCTTGGGATTATTTTTAAACCTTTTTTTAACTCTTTATCGGCCCGGGAGCAGTTTTTGTCGAACCATCTGAGGGAGGATTTAACTTCCGCTTTCGAAGATGATTTTAGTAGACCGTCTATGAGGTGTGCCACAGACTCAAAAGCTTTAACCACAACAGGTCCCTCCAATGAGGGGGTCTAAGCACACCCCAATCATCTCTTTACCTTTCTCCATTAAAGAGCTATAGAAAGCATCCCCATCCACTTTTGCCCATCTGAGGCGTCTCCCTTGATCAGTTGCCCTCACTGTGCTAATTGCCTTGACCCTTTTCTTTGCATTACGGGAGGACCAGTGCTTAATCTTCAATACTAATGGGTTATGGTCACTGAATATGCTCCATTCAATGTCTACCTCATTTATCCAATCCCCGAATAGATGAGA
This sequence comes from Triturus cristatus, assembly GCF_964204655.1. Classification (NCBI taxonomy): domain Eukaryota; kingdom Metazoa; phylum Chordata; class Amphibia; order Caudata; family Salamandridae; genus Triturus; species Triturus cristatus. Next base: position 456,700,424 of record NC_140590.1, on the reverse strand, counting down.
GACAGCGATGTAATCTATGATGGAGCAGTACCCTCTTCCCTTGAATGTAGGTGTGATCTCAAAGCCATCTTTGAAGCCCACCAGGTCTAATGTATGCCTTAAGGCATGGTTTTTCAGGACCCTCTCTAGCTCCAGCCCTTCCGGGGTGTGTTCAAAATGCGGCCCTTTTGCCAATGTGCAACCAGACCAAACACCCTCCAACGGTCTTACATTAGGGCACAGAGGACAGTTTAGGTCTCCCACCAAAACCACGCACGGGGCCATAGCTGTCTTCCTTTGGTTCAACTCTCGGGTCAGGCAAATATCCAGGTCATATATTACTCGCCCTTCCCATGCCCTGCTGTGGCATTGTATACATTAATCAAAATGACTTTTAGCCTGCTTGCGTGTAACCCAATAGCTTGTATATTAGCTGAGTTCCTATTTAGATCAGTCCACACACCTTCTAACTGCAGATCTACATAAATGATTAACCCTCCCATTGCTCTTCCCGGGGCCAATTTCTGTGCAGGAACAGAAAAACACTTATACCCTGCTAAGTGAAAGGGATTGTGGTCCACCACCCAGGTTTCCTGCAAACAAATTACATGAACTCTGGTGATATATTGCCTCCACTCCTGATTATGAAATTGGGAGGACAGCCCAGCTATGTTCCATGAGACCATTTCAATCCCTTCTTGCAATTGTCTCCCTTTTGGGCCAAGGTTAATAAGGGTAGTGTGGTCAGATACTCCAGTGTGTGCGTCTATATCAGTCGTTAGCATAGTCTGAACAGCTTGTGGGTACTGTATTTGTGGGGACATATGGGCTGCTACCTCAATAATCTTGTCCTCCTGTGGGCATGCAAAACTTCCCAACATATTTCCTGTTATACATTTGGTTACATGGCTTTTGTCTGGGATCCTCCCTCCCATTACGCAGTGAGTACAGATTTTACTCGTCTTAGGGTGACAAGAGATCGTAATTGTGGGGGTAATATGAGCAATATTCAGTTCTACAGGGGTTTGCTCAGCATAATCTTTCACCCCTTGCAGTCAATCCAACTCCTCCAGGGACATAAGGGGATCGAACCTGTTCCTCAGGGCTAATCCACCTTGGCTCCCCGGGAGAGCGTATGACTTTGTTCCATGGAAGCCCTTGCTACCCCATGAGCGCTCGTCTGTGTATTGATGGTCCCAATTCCGAAGCAGTGTACTTCTGCCATTGACATAGAAGAACCCCAAAGGTAAAGAATTAATGTTGCCACTTTGAGCAGTCGGGCCCCAACTTAATATGTAATCGACTGTTTTGTAGTCCCTAAAATTTACCACCACGCAGTCGCCTACTACATTCTTTTGCCTATTCCCTAGCCACCTTACCCTTCTTACATGTAAAATCCCCCCCTGTACATCCCTCGGCAATGGCCTGTTCATATTCAGCCAATGTGTGACTTTATTTTTAAGATCGTCATGCAATTCTGTGTGACCAGGTTTTAATTCTGGGACCCCCGTGAGTATGATGACATATGGGGCTGCCTCTGGGGGTAGATTTATACAAGGCCTGTTATTAACGGGTTTTGTGGAAGGTGTATCTCTGGTTTGGGGCTGGCCCAACAGATTGTGCGGTGCCGCCAGGTTTTCAGAGGTTATGTTCAAAGGAGGGCCTGTGTGTATTCTATCGTATGTGCGTGGTTCGGGATTGGCAATAGTGCTGGTTTTGTAATAACATTAGAGGGCCCTGCTACAGAATTCTCTAATGGGGCGGGGGCATGTTTTTGTTAGGCTGTTCTTCTTCCGTGATTTTGATTATTTGTGCAGTCAGTGAGTTTGTGCTCATTGACTCTGTGACCAAATTATTGGTCAATGGTGGTGAAGGAATGTTGCCTACCTCTCCCGCCCTTAACTTCACTAAAGAGACAACATTGTCCAACCTACTCAGAATTTATTTTGTCTGAGCGTTGACAAGTTTCTCAAAATATGACTGTAGGTCACTGATAATGTGGGACACCCACCCAGGGGGTGCCTGTGTATCCGAAACTTGATCCTTTCTATCTTCTACGGCTACAAAATCTGGGTGGTTAGGGATCAAACAATTTCTGGCCTTTTTGTGCCCAGGTTGCCTCTTACTATTCCCCTTTTTCTTAGCAGCTCGTGTCTTAGCCCCTTTACCATTTACATGTATACCCCCGATGGGAGTTGTCTCTACAGGGGTAATAGTTGTCAATGGGGCCTCCAGAGTCAAGTCATGAGTGGACATTGGCATATTAGTATCAGGCGACGAAAATTGGCTAAATTGAGGGGTTAATGAGAGCCGTCTTTCAGTGCGTTCAATTTCACTTGAAACTTCGCCGATAGCTTTCAGCAACATTCTGTCAATTGCAGTCTGCTGCGCAAGTACTTGGGGAGGAGTTCCTTTTACATTATTTGTGTGTCTTAAGTTTAGATGGACCTTGGTGCTCATTTTAACAGATCGAGTCTGAACCCTTGCAGCCATTCTGCTGCAACACTATAATGTCAGTGTCACTGCGTGACTTGAAGCTGGATGGTCCCTTAAAATGTGCTTCCAGGGACCTAAATATCCTCTTAGTGTTAACAACAAACAGTACCTTCATGAGCTCTCTGCAACTTCTTCTGGGTGTTCGGGGGTGGCCCAGCCCTGCCTCGTCCTGCCCCGGACGGCCACAGACGGCCCGCCCTTTGCCCGGGCTTAGCCCGGAGCGGCCCGCGCGCGTCCCGCGAGGCGGGAGGCGTTCCCTTCTCTTAAGGCGCCTCTAGGCGCGTCGATGTCGTCACTGGTGCGCCGGACCCCATGGCAGCTGGGTGATGTAGTCCCCAGCTGCTGTCGTAGCCCTCACGGAGCAATGTGAGGCGTCCTGGGGAGGAACCAGGTGCTGGAGCCAATGCGAGCAGAGCCGTTCCCCTCACGGCGCGACCGCTGGCACAGGTGAAGCCGTTTCCCCCGCGGCGCGGCCGTTAGTGCAGATGAAGCCGTTTCCCTCACGGTGCTGATGGAGGTGAAGGCGTTGCCCTCACGCTGTGACCAGGTAAAGAAACTCTGTAATCAATATTACGATAGAGCTTTCCCCTGGAACTTGCCATGCCAATGCTGATGGTCTGTCCGGTTCTTCTGCCTTATTGATGAGAACTTCCATGAGTGTGGGTAGGTCTCCCTGCTCTCAGCTGGAGGGGACATTGGTGGGACCTGGTTTCATTAGCCCCAGTTTAGGACTAAGGAGACTCTGCACTCAGAGCAGAGAACACTGCATATATAAAATATGCCATGTCTTTCTGTCATACGGCACCTACCTGGATCCCAGATGATTCCAATGGGGTGATGATGCTAGTTCCTGAATCCTTCTGAGACTTGCCCTTGGTTTACAGGAGGAGACACTGTTCTAGTGGCAAATCCCAGGGGAAAGGGTGTTCGGATGGAGAGAGTGTGCAGAGTCAAAGACGCTGTGGCTTGTCTACTCAACAGCAACACTGTAGCAGGCATTTACACCAGTATGATGAATGGTTATCAGCGATATGGACCTATAAACAAACAAATAATAAAGCTTAAGTCTAATATTAATTCTATCTCTTAAGGTATCACCTCATGAAAGCTTTTCAAATCTCAACCAACCTTTAGTTGTGTTGTTGTTTTGTTTTCATTTAGATTGTCTGTAGAGGCTCCTTTATCACATTTTTCAAAACTGTAGGGAGTATGATTTCACAATTAAACCCACAGGCAAATTTGGATGGGGTTAGCTTCACCCAAGTCCTCTCTGGCAGAACCCTGCCAACAGTATATACAAGTTGAACAAAAACACTGGATATCTTTGTTTGCAGTACAATGTTGTGAGTGAGCTCAGCGTGTAGTAAAATCAAGTCTGTTAATGTATTTTTCCTTTTCTTCTTGTTCTTTTTTCCATCCAGGTTCCAGACTAATTCAGGATGTTCTTTGTGGTGAGGGTGAAGTGGGAGGATCAAGGGAGCTGACAAGACAAAGTCCTGGAAGCTGGGAAACAGGTAAGTGGCGGGCAAAGAGTCTAAGCGAAGGGGAGGAGTGTGGACGGTCTTTAAATAAGACTACTTTGGAACATTCATAAAGCTCACATTCTAATTGTTTGTAACAAGGACCAGGTGAAGATAATTAACTTGATGAGGTTGCCTTCTAGAAGTTGTGTTAGAATGTTCACAAAGGTCGTGTTCTAATTGCTTATAATGAGGAACAGATGCAGATGATTAAGTTGATAAGTCTGTCTTCTAGACCGTGTTTTAGAATGTTCACAAAGGTCGCATTCTAATTGCTTATAGCAAGGAACAGATTCAGGGGATTCATTTGATGAGGGATGTCTTCCGGAAGGTTCCCACTGAGGTCATCTATGCAGGTTGCTTGATGCTTATTCTGGTGAATTTTCTGGCTATTTCTTTGGCGGCTGAAACCTGACCTTGCACATGCATGGCAAAACATTTGTAAAAGCAATTAAGCCTTTTCAAACAAACCAGGGAACACCAGCTGCAGCTAGCTATTACCAACAGCATGTAATATGGTCAAAAGTCAGGGTTTGTTCATTCATGAGTGTTGGGAGGAATGATATGAGTCATGCCGGTATATTGTGATAGTCAAGAGAGGTGAACTGTGGCAGGAAACCTGACACTATCTTTTTATGTGTCGAGTTCTCTACCCTGACTGCGAAGTAACAGTAGTCGTAAACAAACTATTAGATCGAAAGTTTGTGAATTCCAAAATAAACCTAAACTTAGACAAAAGTGTAAGTTTACCATTGTGAATCAGGCCCATAGCATTTCAGATGACTAGTCTCAAACAGTGATGCATTTCCCTAAAGTCAATGGCAGTAAAATATTCAGAGAAGAGTTGCACTGCATATACATTTTCTTCTTTCTTTCTTTTTCTCTTCCTTTCTCTTTCTTCTTCCTTCTTTTTCATTCCTTCTTTTTCTGTTTCTTCCAGTGCTTCTCTCCTTCTCTCTGTTATTCTTTTTTCAGTTCTTTCTCTCCTTGTACACCTTACTCTGCTTTTTTGATTCCTTCTTTCCTCATTTCTCCCTCTCCTCTCCTCTCCTCTCATCTCCTTCCTTTCCTCTCTCTTTTCTGTCCACCAATTCTTCCTCCATTCCTTCATTCTTTTTTAGGTCAAGCCTAGCGCATGCGCTTCTCTAAGAAAACGACTTTTTGGAATCGCTCTGGACTTTTCTCAGGCTCGTGCGTGTGAAAAGGCCTATGGCTTGCGGTTACGAGCAGCGGCGCACAGTGTGCCATCTGTTGTTTCAGATTTCACACTAGTGCGCACGCTGCACTCGCCGGACGCTGCAGCTGCTTTCACTTTTGCCTCCACTTGGCCGCATGCGTACCACTCGCGGCACGCCTCTAATGTACTGTCTTCAGTGTTTTCTTTTTGCTCTGATCCATTATCTCCTCTCTCTTTGATGCTGATTTTCATCATAAATCTCATTTTGTAAATAGCGCAAAAACAATGAGCTAATTCGAGATTGACAGCGATTTGCACGCGTTCACTTGCTCTTTTGCCAATAATTCTCTACGCCGTGTAATTTTTGCATTTAGTGTCAAATATTACAGTTTCTCATTAGCCGGGAAAGAATCAGGATGGCTTTTCTGCATACTTACGCTTGATGTCACCTGCTCAATTATTTTCCTCTGCATGTTCCAAATGAGCAGTGGCAAGTGGTGGAGACAGCTTGCAAGCCAGCGCATCCATACGTCAAGCCCTCAGCAACATATTCCTCTGTGTGTTGCATTGCTTTGTCGTTCTGCCTTCTTGCTCTTTTCTGTCTGCAAGCCATGGAATCCCCAAACTCTTACGTCGGTGCAGATCCCAAATCGGTGAGTCAAGGCAGGGATTTCAAAGCATGCATCAGAAAAGCTGCAAGGTCTGGAGGTCGTCTGAGCTGCCAAAGTGCACCTAAACCAGTTTTCACCTGTCTTATCACTCCTCTTTCATCATGATTTCTTCTTCTTTCAGACTTATTTCAATGTATCTTCTTCTTTGCCTTACCAGACCCACCTTATGTCTGCATTGGGTCTTCTCAGCCTCTCCTCATTCTGCATCAGCGAGAATGGGCAAGGCTGAGCGCTGCATAGCGTGGGCCACCATTATGGCGGTTGCGCTGGTCCCGGTTGATCTTGGGGGAAGTGGGTGTGTCACCGCGCCAGGTGATGACGCGGCACCCCCACTTCCGCCACGCAGCCAATGGGGGCAGGTTATGGGCACGAACCGGAGGCACTTTAGTGCTTCCGGTTCACATGATCCTTCAACATAAGGGCAGACTGGTTTAGACCGGCATGCCCAGTGCCCCATCTTTTAAAAGGGGATGCGGGGAGCGGGAACAGTCTCTTGTTCCTTCGCCCCCCCGCAGAATGGCACCCGGGCCACCAGCGGCCTGTAACTCTTTTAAGGTCTCGCTGAGGCCAGCGCATGTGCTGGCTCGGATAGACATTTCGTATGTGGGATTTTCAAAGTGCTACCCACAGTGTTTTGCTGGCCTAAAGCTTGTGTGCACGATCGCGTGCACGTGCGCAGCTGGCATCTAATGGCTCCTCAGCTCGCACTCCCCCCTCCCGTCTCATTAGCTTTATAGATTGAGGCTCCATTGTTTGTATTACCCCCTCCCTTCTCTCCCCGCTCTTTTTGCACTACCCCCTCCCTTCTAGTCAGCTTCCTTGAGGCTCCTCTGATTGCACTTCCCCCTCCCTTCTCTCCCCACGTCATCTCGGATTGCACTACCCCCTCCCTTTTCGTCAGCTTCCTTGGGGCTCCTATGCTTGTACATCCCCCACCCCTAAATGCACCTTGTTGTCCAAGTGGAGCAAGTTAGTTTAGACTGCAACACTACATATTAAATTAAAAGCTTTGCTTCGGGACTAGAAGCCGTTTTTTGACAATGCAACATTTGCAAGTGTTACGGAGGAACCAGACAAGAGGCGCAACTGGGGCAGAAGGCAGACAGAGCCATCCTGCCTGATTAATGGATTTTTCGTTTTTTCGGGTAAAAAGCCCCAGGCCCAAGGAGAGCACAGCCCACACCCACACATCCTCCTAAATTGAAATTTCCAGTCTGGACGAAGGGTTTTTACATTTAAGCACAAACATTACGGACCATGACAAGTATGTACTGTAAAAAGGGTACAACCTTGGCCAGTATTGTTATCGGGCTCATAGCCACAGTCAGGTGCGCTTATTTATAGCCAATTGAACATTTACTAAAAACATATATAAAATGAGTTACTGCCACACACAAACCATTACAGAGCTGCAGAGTGAAACTTACATTACGGCTTATAGCCAATTGAACATTTACTAAAAACATATATAAAATTAGTTACTGCCACACACACACCATTACAGAGCTGCAGAGTGAAAGAAACATTATTAATAAGGTTCTTTTTCCAGCGTGTCTCCAGGGGATGTTCATTAACCTCACATTCGGAAGCAGTGCGGGGCCAGAGGGATAATAATCATGTTGTCATTCTTTCATGGGGAACCGGGTTCGAATCGAGGCAGGGATGCATAACATCCAGAGTTTCTGGGCAAGTTACTTAATCTACCCGAGCCTAACATCTGTAATACAACTGGTGCACATGTAAAGTGATCTGGTTCATTCCTTGACTTTGAAGATGTGTTTATTCGATAAATGACATACTGCATGACAACGTAAAGCAAGGGGATATGTCCGTTTACTAAGGTATTCTCTTCGAAGCACTATGCGTGCCAAAGATCACACAAACTGCCAGGAGGGACGCATCACATGAACAGATTCAAACTGGGAAGGAAAAGAACATGTTCAGAACCTTTCTGATCTCTGCGTTTGTCAGCCTGCACATAAGCATTTTGTAAAGTGAATGTGCGTTCCGGCAGACACCGGCTTCAATTAAGCCCCTTGCAGGGGCCTACATGTACAGCCTGTGACAAAGCCTCAGCTGAGAAGTGTTTCTCCGGGTGATATTGCTAGGAAAATTCACAATGCCTAAACAATAAAATCATATGAAGCGCAGCAGACATTTGTATTTTTTTCATGGGGGACCGGGTTCGAATCGAGGCGGGGATGCTTAACATCCTGTGTTTCTGGGCAAGTTACTTAATCTCCCCGTGCCTAACAAAATGAATGTGTCCATCTGAAATGCAACTGGTGCACATGTAAAGTGCTCTGGTTCATTCCTTGACTTTGAAAATGTAAATGTGTTTATTCGATGAATGACATACTGCGTGACAACGTAAAGCAAGGGGATATGTCCATTTACTAAGGTATTCTCTTCTAAGCACTATGCGTGCCAAAGATCACACAAAGTGCCAGGAGGGACGCATCACATGAACAGATTCAAACTGGGAAGGAAAAGAACGTGTTCAGAACCTTTCTGATCTCTGCGTTTGTCAGCCTGCACACAAGCATTTTGTAAAGTGAATGTGCGTTCCGGCAGACACCGGCTTCAATTAATTCCCGTGCAGGGGCCTACATGGGCAGCCTGTGGCAAAGCCTCAGCTGAGAAGTGTTTCTCCGGGTGATATTGCTAAGACATTTCACAGTGCCTAAACAATAAAATCATATGAAGCCCAGCAGACATTTGTCTTTTTTTTATGGGGAACCGGGTTTGAATCGAGGCAGGGATGCTTAACATCTTGTGTTTCTGGGCAAGCTACTTAATCTCCCCGAGCCTAACATCTGTAATACAACTGGTGCACATGTAAAGTGCTCTGGTTCATTCCTTGACTTTGAAAATGTGTTTATTCGATGAATGACATACTGCGTGACAACGTAAAGCAAGGGGATATGTCCATTTACTGAAGTATTCTCTTCTAAGCACAATGCGTGCAAAAGATCACACAAACTGCCAGGAGGGACGCATCACATGAACAGATTCAAACTGGGAAGGAAAGGAACATGTTCAGAACCTTTCTGATCTCTGCGGTTGTCAGCCTGCACGTAAGCATTTTGTAAAGTGAATGTGCTTTCCGGCAGACACCGGCTTCAATTAAGCCCCGTGCAGGGGCCTACATGGGCAGCCTGTGACAAAGCCTCAGCTGAGAAGTGTTTCTCTGGGTGATATTGCTAAGACATTTCACAGTGCCTAAACAATAAAATCGTATGAAGTGCAGCAGACATTTGTCTTTTTTTTATGGGGAACCGGGTTCGAATCTAGGCAGGGATGCTTAACATCCTGTGTTTCTGGGCAAGTTACTTAATCTCCCCGTGCCTAACAAAATGAATGTGTCCATCTGTAATGCAACTGGTGCACATGTAAAGTGCTCTGGTTTATTCCTGGACTTTCAAAATGTGTTTATTCGATAAATGGCATACTGCGTGACAACGTAAAGCAAGGGGACATGTCCATTTACTAAGGTGTTCTCTTCTAAGCACTATGTGTGCCAAAGATCATACAAACTGCCAGCAGGGACGCATCACATGAACAGATTCAAACTGGGAAGGAAAAGACCGTGTTGAGAATCTTTCTGATCTCTACGTTTGTCAGCCTGCACGTAAGCATTTTGTAAAGTGAATGTGTGTTCCCGCAGACACCGGCTTCAATTAAGCCACCTGCAGGGGCCTACATAGACAGCCGGTGACAAAGCCTCAGCTGAGAAGTGTTTCTCAGGGTGATATTGCTAAGACATTTCACAGTGCCTAAACAATAAAATTGTATTAAGCGCAGCAGACATTTATATTTTTTTCATGGGGAACCGGGTTCGAATCGAGGCAGGGATGCTTAACTTCCTGTGTTTCTGGGCAAGTTACTTAATCTCCCCGTGCCTAACAAAATTAATGTGTCCATCTGTAATGCAACTGGTGCACGTGTAAAGTGCTCTGGTTTATTCTTTGACTTTGAAAATGTGTTTATTCGAAAAATGGAATACTGCGTGACAACGTAAAGCAAGGGCATATGTCCATTTACTAAGGTATTCTCTTCTAAGCACTATGCGTGCCAAAGATCACACAAAGTGCCAGCAGGGACACATCACATGAACAGGCTCAAACTGGGAAGGAAAAGACCGTGTTGAGAAACTTTCTGATGTCTGGGGTTTTCAGCCAGTTGCTGTAGATATCTAGATTAGGATCTTTATAACAAGGCTGCTTTTCACTTCGTTAGCTTCTCCTAGTTTCCCTTTGTAACTGTAGGACACACGCTAAGTTTTCACACAACAGCAGACCTTGTGGCTCCTTCTCCCCCCCCCCCCCCCCACCCCCACCCACCTGGACAAATGATAATCCACTAGGATTTATTCACACTGCTACACAAGGCAGCGTAAAAACAACGTTTTTGAGCTGCACCTATGTATCTTTAAACTTATATTACAGCATTACGGTGCATTTATTGCTTTTATTTAATTTAGGCAGATACAGTGCTTTGGAGTAACTTTACATACGGGACTGCAAGTTTATGCACGCAAATGGGTTTTTAATTCTGTGCTTTTTATCTGCATTATAGCGCCTTTTATTCACTAATTTTCTGTTTTGCACGCAAAAGTTCTTTCTAAAGCAGTGTGAGAACACCAATTGCATTGCATATTCTCTGTCTCAGTGCAAGCATAATAGTTAGCAAACAACTAGCAATTAATTTAATATTTACAAATAACAGTTAGTTGGGGCATGCATGCTTCTTGCTAGCAAATGGGTGTTTGAACACATAACAAACTAGAAAAAGAAAATGCAATGTATTTACTAGCATAATGTTTGTGTCTCATTTCCTTTTGTTTCAGTTACAAAAATATTAGATATACATTTTACAAATATTTTGTTTGCAAATCTTTCATATTAGTCTACAGAAAAATATATAACAAACCATGGTGTAGCACCCAGGAAAATATGCTGCTACATGGCTAAATACTTAAAAGGTCCCAAAAGCGCGACCTATTGGCAATGCCAATGCTTGTTTCTCTTTTTATCCTTTACAGGTCGTGAGGTGCAGCCTTCGACTTGGTTCAGCAAATGCAGGGGTTCAGAGCGGCTTCGAGCGGCGGGGCAGCGGAGGAGCTGCAGGATCCGATGGTGCTCGGCGGCGGAAGCCACAGAGACAGCTTTGAGTGGATTTTGGGCGCTACAGGCTGGGCAGCAGAGGAGCTTGGGCGGCTGCAGGATCCGATGGTGCTCGGCGGCGGGGGCACAGTGATGAAACCAGCACTGTAGTAAACGCACGCTGGCTGTGGGGGTGATTGTGCACGGGGTTTGGTTACATGCACCATGGTGGGTTGGGAGGCCTGACCCTGTACTCCCCGTTCCACGTGCTCATTCTTCTGGGGCACAACTGATAGGGCTGTAGCCAATGCTGTGCTGGAGCATATTGGGGGTGCCCTGGTCCTTGGAGTGTATGGGGAGAGGTGACTCAGTGAGGTTGGTTTGGAAACACAGCAAATAGCTTGGTAATTGGGGTCCCGGGGCCCATCGGGCTTGTGAGTGCCGGGTCACTGCACCTCCTTCCGACCCTGTTTTTTGTCCCGTGAGAAGGATGCCATGGCTATCTACATCTTCGATAGTCCAGCTATTTAAAAAGCACTAGACGCTGTGTTTTAGCGCCACTGGCTGCTAAGGTGTAGATTCCGATCCGGGAAAAACCGGGTACGAACCGTCGGTCGGAGCGTTTTCCCCGTCCGACTCGTACCCGGTTAAAAAACATTACAAACATGCAAGTACGATTCGCACGGAAACACCATTTCCGTACGAATCGTTAAAAACACCGACCGACGAAAATATACATACAAATGTGATCCGGGGAAAGCGCCGACGTGACGTCGGGACGCTTTCAAGCAGCGTTTCACGAACCAGGAAGTACGATTCGAACCGACAGCAGTCCGGACGGCAATATTTTTACAGCACCCAAAAAGTGCCGGAAAAGCGAAGTACGCCGCGAAACGACCAGATTAGGGGGCCCGGTACGCGCCGTACCCCCCCCCAGCCCCCGTGAGTATGCGCCGAACCCCCTCCAGCCCCCGTGAGTATGCGCTGAACCCCCCCAGCCCCCGTGAGTACGCGCCAAACCCCCCCAGCCCCCGTGAGTACGCACCGAACCCCCCGTGTATGTACACCCGTGTACGTACGAGTCGTACCCCCACCCGTGTATGTACGGTGCGTACCCCCACCCGTGTATGTACACCCGTGTACGTACGAGTCGTACCCCCACCCGTGTACGTACGAGTCGTACCCCCACCCGTGTATGTACACCCGTGTACGTACGAGTCGTACCCCCACCCATGTACGTACGAGTCGTACCCCCACCCGTGTACGTACGAGTCGTACCCCCACCCGTGTATGTACACCCGTGTACGTATGAGTCGTACCCCCACCCGTGTATGGGGGTACGCACCGTACATACACGGGTGGGGGTACGACTCGTACATACACGGGTGGGGGTACGACTCGTACGTACACAGGTGTACATACACGGGTGGGGGTACGACTCGTACGTACACGGGTGTACATACACGGGTGGGGGTATGGTGTACATACACGGGGGGTTTGGCGCGTACTCACGGGGGCGGGGGGGGTTCGGCGCGTACTCACGGGGGCGGGGGGGTTCGGCGGGTACTCACGGGGGCTGGGGGGGCCGCGCGTATGCGGGCACATGTCTCCATGGTTGCTATGGGAGTTCGGTCCGTACGGTGCATTTTCCATACGGTTGTAACATCTGACGCACGGGACGGATCGTACTTGCGCGCTCGGACTTCACTTTTCACATTTGTACGTAAAATCGTCCGGGGATGTGTCGGACACTTTTTCCGACCCGAGGACGTGTGGGGAAATTTTCCAAATGCGATTCGTATGGACTTTTTCCCATACGAATCGTACTTGGCAGTTTGTACGCTACTTGTACGATTCGTACGGTAAAAAGACCGGATACGAGTCGTACGGGGAAAATTTTTCCAGGATCGGAATCGGCACCCAAATGTGAGATTAGCACAGACAGGAATCCTAAATATGGATATACATTGTGCTTCCGTTATCTTTATTATGGGGTTTAATATTCTATACTTGTATTGAACAAATTGAGCGCATTTATTGCATATTTCATCATGCTTCATGATCGGAAGGTGCCACTTTTTATACCCTATGTGTTTCTCCCCGACATTCCCCTTGTCCTGATCGATTTTCCTGGCCCATTTTACCCTCCTCCTCAATGCTGTCGTTGTATTGATACTTTGACGGAAAGGTGGGAGTTTTCCCTTTCGGAAGGGGGGGTAGTGGGGAGCAGGTGCAGTGCTGTATCCTTTTGAAGGATTCAATCAGAGATGCTCACGGGAAAATGGGCATAGTATTGTTTTAGCGAAAGGCTGTCCAAGGTTTTTTCCTGAATAAACAGGTTCAAGACATTTGCTATGCTCCGATTGCCCTCCTCTTAGCTCGAATTCGGTGCCACGCTGGAGTTTACATAGTGCCGCACAGCCGGGTTCTTCAGCCATGTCATTCCACCTGCGCACTGACACTGGAGTGGTCCGCATTGTGGGATGTAAGCCAAGTGATAAGACAAGACGGTGAGGTAGTTCCGTCCAACTTTGGATGTGACTAGGTGCAGCTGCATGGTGTTGAGGTTGGATGTGTGTCTCGCTGGCCAATCTGTCCATGGGGAAGGTGGAGGGCCTGCCTGGAATGAGTAGAATTAGAATGGCTATTTGAATGGTACCCATTAGATTATTTTGAGATGTTATCGGGGGGATTGTTAACGCTCTTATCATGCTATTGTTGGTGCATTTATTAACCAATGAAAAATTTAAACTAATCCTGGTTCTACATCGTAGGATGCTTCATTGAGCCGGCGCGGTCTCTTCTGAACCCACACATAGGGGTTGGGGGCCAGTCTTATGATTCAGAGGAAATGTCACGTGTAGGTGTTTGCCATCCTTTCACTTCAGGGCGTACATCTATTCATTGGTTGTGTAGGTCATATCCTCCTACCACAGCGGTTTATGAACATGTATTGCCCATATATGCCACCCCGCTGTTTATGTGGCTCATGTGCATTCATCAATGGGAGAAAACCCTTTTCGGATTAGGTTTAATGAAAGGGGCGGTAGGAAGAAGGGAACACACGCGTATGTTGATGTTGGCAGTTATGAGCAATCATCATCATTTTGAACAGTGCCTCTTCTATTTTATAGCAATAAGTACTGTGTTTTATGGCTTTTAACGCTTGTTAAGTGCTTCATGCTGTATGGGGTTGCTTCCCGTAAAAATGTCATCGCAAATAGGTTTATTAAGGATACTTCCTGACCGGTATCATATCCAGGTAGCAGTGAGAGAACAAATGTGTGTTTTTGTTTTGTCAGAACGAGCGGCAGCTGACAAGGGAGGTTTTGGAGTCAAAGGCTCTCAACTTCAGAGGGCGCAAAAACTGGCTTTCCAGTCAGCCAGCAAGCTTGCATTACACGCACTGCATTTATGACTCCAGGTAGCTGCTTAACAGAAGCCAATCCATTAAGATATGGTCCTGAATGGAAGCGATTTGCAGCTGTGTTGTATGGTTCCAGGTAGAAGGAGATTGAAATCACCCAGGGTGATGCTGGTAGTGAGTGCATTGCGCCCACTCCATGGAATCCTATAGCACACGGTTCCATTGATACGTGGGTGGAAAAGATCCATGTCTTAGGCAGATCCTGAAAATACAGTTCGGAACATATCGTGGGTAAGTGCTCTCATTTGAAAGTACGATTTCAATGTTCCTCATGTAATGAAACTGATACTATGCTTAGCGCTCTCAAAGTCTCTCTGAAAATCTGATTACAATGTTCTTCATGTAATGCAACTGATACTATGCTAGGCGCTCTTAAGTGGAAGTTTGATTTCAATGTTCCTCACTTAATGCAACTGGTGCTATGCTAGGCGCTCTCATTGAAAGTCTGATCTCAATGTTCCTCATGTCATGAAACTGGTACTATGCTTAGCGCTCTCAAAGTCTCCCTGAAAATCTGATTTCCATGTTCTTCATGTAATGCAACTGATACTATGCTAGGCACTCTTAATTGGAAGTTTGATTTTGATTTCAATGTTCCTCACTTAATGCAACTGGTGCTATGCTAGGCGCTCTCATTGAAAGTCTGATTTCAATGTTCCTTATGTAATGCAACTGGGGCTATGCTAAGCGGTCAGAATTGAAAGTCTGATTTCAAGGTAAAGTTTTAAAAAGCCCTGCATCGGGTCAGCCAGCAAGGTATATATACGGTATGTTACCAGTTATTCTTAATGTAGTTCCACGAACAAATCCTTGTGGAAGCAAACATATCAATGCTAGCTAAAGAGTGATGACAGCCTGGTTAGCTCACTCTATTTTCATGCCACATTTTGTGGTAGAATCTACTCGCGGAGTGAGAATGTGTCTGGTCAATCTGAGCGTGAAGAATGCAATGCTATGCATCCAGGGAGTGACAATTATTTGCCACCGGAATGGTCAAACCAGTGAAGTATTTTCAGGTTGAAACATGACTGCCCTACTGTTGGCATCCCATCAAGACATTCCAAGCGGTGGTGATGTCACATCAATATATTCCAAGTCTTTGATGTCAGTCTTGCGAGGCGCTTGCCTCTGTGATGTCACTTACATACATTATCAGTACTTGTGATGTCACATCCATACATCCCAGGCCTTGTTGTCACACCTTCGAGAGTGCTGTATGCATGTGTGTGCTGTTACACAAATGAGTTAGGAGACTGTGTTAAATAGCATCTATGCACCCATCGCAGGTACACGTATGCATTGGAAGCTGATTATGTCTAAGCCTGGGCAAAGCACTACGCTACGCTCGCGTAGTTTGCGAAGTTCGCGCTACTTCGCACTACGCGAACTGCACGTAGCACAGTGCGAACACGCGTAGAGTAGTGTTGCGTAGTGCTGCGGTCATTTTTTGCTTGCTCGCGGTCCTCAACGTCAAGTTGGCGACCGCGAGCAAGCAAAATGACATCCCGGCGAGACTTTTTCCTTGTTCGCGATCAGCAACTTCAAGTTGGCGATCGCGAGCATGGAAAATAAACCTCCCGGCGAGATTCCCAACGTGAGGAGGTCAGGTTTCTCATTGCGAGTGGTTGCGTATGCTCGCGACCGCTCGCGATGAGAAACTACCAGTTTGCGTTGAGAAAGCTGAAGCTCGAGTAAAAATCTACTCGAGCAGCAGAAAACTACAGCTCGCACTGTGCAAGATGCCATTTTCAATGATTGCACAGTGCCGGTTGCTTGTCCGCACTGTGCAATCATTGAAAACGACATCTGGCACAGTGCGAACAAGGTACTACGCAGTTCGCGAAGTGCTACGCGTAGCTCGCGTAGTGCGAACTTCACTTTGCATAGCTTCGCGAAGTGCTACTTCGCGAACTACGCCCAGCCCTAGTCATGTCACACTCTACCTCTGCACCTGTCTGCTTGTACACGTATGCAATATATGCCTGTGGATTGTCACACAGTACCTATGCACCCTTGTGCACATACTCTTATAATAAGTGATGTGTTGTATCACACAGTACCTCTGCACCCTTGTGCCTGAACGCTTACGCATTGGATGTCCGTGTTGTGTCACATGTACCTATACAACCTTGTACTTGTGCAATCAAGCTTTATATGCCTGTGGTTCGTCACACAGTACCTACGCACCTTTGTGCTCCTACACTTATACTACTAATGTATCGTGTCACACAGTACCTCTGCACCCGGGTGTCTGAACGCTTATGCATTGGATGTCCGTGTTGTGTCACCGTACCAATGCATCCTTGGGCCTGTACAATTAAGCATTATATTCCTGTGTTGTGTCACACTGTCCCCTGTGCACTAGGGCACATTTCTGCATCAGATGCCTAGCTCGTATCATACAGTACCTATGCACCCTGTGCTTGTACACTTTTTGCACTAGATACGTATGTGGTGGCACACAGTACCAATGCATCTGTGTGGTTGCACATTTGATGTCCGCGTTGTGTCACACAGTACCTATGCACCCTGGGCTGAGGGTGTGTGTGGTAAGGGTGGTACTGTCTCATGATGTAGTCAATGGGCCTGGCATGCAAACCGTAACTCTTATCCAAAGGCTAGGAGCACTAATCATCTATGTTTTTATGTTCCTTTATGTATGGTGGATCCATGAATGTGATACCTGTGAGGTGATCCACACCCCAATGACGGCGAGATGTGGACAAGAAGTGGGGACTGGAGGATCCGGAATGGGTGTGGCAAGCAGTGGTAATACGTGCTGCCCCGTTGCCAGACTGGAGGCCTTTATGGCACAGGGGATGTGGGCCTAGTAAGGACCACTTCTGCTACACGGCGATGGGTCACTCCTCCCTATCTTTCAGTTCAGAAGAGTCATGGGTTTGGCCATCCAGGATGCCGGGTTGGATTTGGCTAACTTTGGGACCCACTCCTTTAGCATTGGGGTGGCCACCGAGGCAATGGCAACGGGTCTAAGGGAGGAGCAGGTCAAGAGGATCGGTAGGTGGCCCTCTAACTGCTATAAGCGCTATGTGCAGCTGCACATGCTCTAGCCCATTGGTTCTGTTTTATGTGATTTGCAAGATTATTTATCCTGTGACTCAGGGAGAAGTTTGCATCAGTACACTGCTACATAGTATCATATGCTGTAGGGTAGGTTTTTTAGCCTGTCGGTAGGGCAATACACTGACGGATGTTCTATTTTCATGTTTGCTTGCAGTGTCACAAGGCCAGGGTGCGTAAGTTGGGAACAAGAATAGAGTTTCAGGGACAGGGCAGACTGTGCATGGGGCAATTCAGGGAGTTGGTGAACCGCGCTTTAAAAACAAAGTAAGGGACCACCAGCAATCTGGATCCTGCACCTAGGGGGTAACGACCCGGCTCGCCTGGGACAAAGGGTTTTAGTTGAGGAGCTGCTCACTGAGGTGGGATGGTTGGCAAAGAGGTGCCCCGATGCTATGATCGTCTGGTCTCACATGATCCCAAGGTTCCAATGGAGAGGGGCGAGTCAGTGTGAGCGTTGAATCACGGGGTAAAGCGGATCAACAATAAGTTTGATAAAGCCGTTCAGGACCCCGAAACTGAATTTAATAGGACATGGGTACATCCGGGGTGATCAGTCTTTTTTGCAAGACGGGTTTCACCTATCTTTCAAAGGGAATCAGGCATTCATGGAGGAAATTGTAGCATGGTTGGAGGGCGTGAGTTGCAGGGCATGACCTCCTAGTGGACTGAGGGGGAGGACAGATAGTCGGGCAACTATGCTGTCCTGTGGCGGTAAGGTCATGATTGGTAGGCATAGTCTTCTGTCCTTAGCGGTCAGAACCATGTAACTCCAGGGGCAGTAACAGCCGGTAAGTAGGCTGTCGGGGTGCGGGGGCGTCACTCTTTCCAGTGGGCCAGTGGCCACCCTCTCACGCACATCCGCATCAGGGCGCAAGTATGTACATTTTGAAGCCCCCATTATGGAGTTTAAGGCTTAGGGCATAGGGGGGGCCCGGAAAGTATCCGTCCGGTAAGCCATACCCCCTTCGCAAGCTTACTCCGGTGGAGTATTTGTAGTTGACCGGGACCTGGCGCTGCCCGTCATTGACTTTGCCGTAGGCTCTAGAGGAGGTACGCAGAAAGTAAATATATGCATGTTAGATTACGGTAGGAGTGGTCACTGTATTAGAGCATGTTAAAGTTAGTCAAGTGACATCATGTGTCTAACAATGTATCTGGACTTTCTGCGTAATACATAATGTGAATATTAATCAAGGTTTTTTAATTTCGTAATAAATACGGCCGGGGGGTCACACCCCCTAATCCCAAAAATTGTGTGGTGTTAAATGCTTGCCTTGGAGGAGGGAGGGAGTCCCTATCCATCCAAGGGTGGGTCGGTCTGGGTCCAAAAGTAAAAGAGGACTTAGGCACTACCAGGCCATGTGGGCAAGGCTGAGCACTGCATAGCGCGGGACGCCATTATGGTGGTTGCACCGGTCTCCGGTGACCTGGGGGAGGTGGGGGTGTCGCCACACCAGGTGATGACGTGGCACCCCCACTTCCACCGCGCAGCCAATGGGGGCAGGTTATGGGCATGAACCGGAAGCACTTTAGTGCTTCTGGTTCACATGATCCTGCAACATAAGGGCAGATCGGTTTAGACTGGCATGCCCAGTGCCCCCCCTTTTAAAAGGGGGTGCGGGAAGCAGGAACAGTCTCTTGTTCCTTCGCTCACCCGCAGAACGGCACCCGGGCCACCAGCGGCCCGTAACTCTTTTTTCCCCACCCACCATCCCCTAAGGCAGGCAGTTCATATGTGTGTGTCAGTAAGGTAATCTTGCTTGGTTCTCTAAAAATTTTCATTGCAGGTATCTCAGGAGCTACGATCATATGTAAATATCATGAAGTTTGGTAATTTTGTAATAAAAGTGTGAATATATGTCGTTTTCAGTTACAGTTATGTTGATATAAAGTTAAGGAAGTTGATATAACATTTAATAAAAGTATCAGTAGATAATATGTTGTTTCACGCAATATTGTCGTATTTAGTTGTGTGTCTCCTGTCAGGCGGTAAGGTCATGATTGGTAAGCATAGTCTTCGGTCCTTAGCGGTCAGAACCATGTAACTCCAGGGGAAGTAACAGCCGGTAAGTAGGCTGTCTGGATGCGGGGGCCGGGGGAATCACTCTTTCCAGTGGGCCTGTAGCCACCCTCGCATGCGCAAGCACGTCAGGGTGCAAGTATGCAAATTTTTAAGCCCCCGTTATGGAGTTTAAGGCTTAGGGTGTAGGGGGGGCCCGGGGAATGTATCCGTCAGATAAGCCGTACCCCCTGCGCAAGCTTACGCCGGTGGAGTATTTGTAGTTGACCGAGACCTGGCAGCTGGCCGTCATTGACTTTGCCGTAGGCTCTAGAGGAGGTACGCAGAAAGTAAATATATGCATGTTAGATTACGGTAGGAGTGGTCTCTGTATTGGAGCATGTTAAAGTTAGTCAAGTGATATCATGTGTCTAACAATGTATCTGGACTTTCTGCGTAATTGTACATAATGTCAATATTAAACAATGTTTTTTAATTTCGTAATGTATACGGCCGGGGAGGTCACACCCCTTAATCCAAAAAATTGTGTGGTGTTAAATGCTTGCCTTGGAGGAGTGAGGGAGTCCCCATCCATCAAAGGGTGGGTCGGTCTGGGTCCAAAAGTAAAAGGGGACTTAGGCGCTACCAGGCCATATGTGTCAGCAGCCACTTCTGGCTTCCCACACAGCACCAAACCGCATCGGCCAAGACAGACTATTTTCTTGCGATGAATAATCATTACAAGTGTTGATCCGTGGGAAATCGTGTGTAAATCCCTAAAAGTGAAAGAGCAAAGGAGGATAAAGGTGAGGGAGGCAGCAATTGGTTGAGGTTTCAGTGGGTTGGGCTACAGAGATCTGGCACCGGTTTGGATCACAGTCTGGTTCCCTCCGGCTCTACAGCGAAAGGTACCAGAATGAAGCGCGCCGCAATGTATTTTTCCCTGTGTTCTCTGCTGTTACATCTGCTTTTTCCACAGGCATGCCACGTCTTGGCAGAAGGCCAAGACGTGGGCCGGCAAAGGGAATCAGGTAACTGCATAATTTGTGGTATAAAAGTTGTGGCTCCACTTACTTCTAACCTCGTGTGGAGTAGAAATAATTCCTTCTATTGTACTGTGGCGTTCAGAAAGACATGCAATTTCTCTTTGTCTGCCAGTTTTTCCTGTGTTCTGATTGTCACAGTTTATAATTCCCCTGCTGAAGTCGTCCCCTCCCCCATACCCAACAAGTGGGTGCTCTGCACTGTATGTTAATGCATGGTTTTGACTTAAAATGTTCTAAAATAGGATTATTGTGTAATGTTAACATTTAGTTGGAAAGTTGTACTTCCATATGTACAATGGCGTAGCTAGGGGGTGGGCGGTGGGGGCGGTCCGCCCCAGGCGTCACTAGTGGCCTGTGGCGGCGGCCTTTATAATTTATTTGGGGACACTCACTGACTGTCACTGTCCCCAAATAAATTATAAAACCAGCTGCCACCACGGGCCACCAGTGCCGTGCGGCCGCCGCCCCTACAGTGAGTGATGTTATGTACACAGTACACCCACCACACCCCACACCCACGCGAGCCCGGAGCAAATGCACACGTGACGTACAGTTACGTGTGAACTGTAGTACGCGACGTGCACCATGCACCAGTGGCGTAACGAAACTTGAGGGCCCCCCCCCCCAAGGTAAGTGGAGGGGCCCCCTGTGGGCTCAATCAGGAGTTCCCGGGCCGGAGCAGTGTGTTGAGGGGGCCCCCTGGAGTTTGGCCCCCCGCACCGCAGGAGCTGCGGGGGCCTGTGTTACGCCCCTGCCAGCACAGCTCCCATTCCCCAACCTCTTAAGGTGTTTTCACCAATCATAATACAATGTGCCGTCATCGGTATACACTCCCTAGTATTTGCAGACACGACCAACAGTGGAGAAGCGAGAACATTCTTCTCTATCACTTCCTTAATTATAAGCGTCCACAGTTGTGTCCCGAGTGGCACAGGCGTTCCTATGACATATGCGGCATGACAGCACCTGCTTCCCCAAAACATGTACACGATTATTGCTGGCATAAAGGAGTAATTTCCTGTCATGTTCTGTTTCTATTTAGTACAAATCCTATAGCTGCCCTCATTTGGATTTGCACACAATACCTGGGCGCAAAAAGAAAGCTTTTACATGCATTATGTTTTGAACACACTAACAGGATTGCTGTGTGTATGGAATGTAGACTAATGTATGTGCTTCTGAGCAACCTACCGCTGTGGGCATAAACAGAGAATGCAACGGAGATTACATCTCGTAAAGATTTCAGAGATGCTGTCTCTCACTATGAATTAATAGGCCCTTTCGCGGCAGTGCAGAGCAAAGGACAACACACTGCGTTCACAAGAAGCTCATGTGTATGCAGGCGGGTGCAACCCATGATCTGAAAATAAGAGGTGTAAAACATACACTGTCAGGCCGAGGCACTTTTTGCAGCCACTAGGCCCGCACCGTGCACTGGGCTGTTTGTGCCTGATGAACATGAAATACGCCATTTATCTTAGTTCTGTTTTGCAAAAATGGATGGTGCCGGCTTGATATCATGTGCTGTGTATTCTGGATAGTCATGGTGAGGTAAGCCAAGGATTGCAGGGTGGCTGGAATCAACAGAAGGCATTATAAAAACAAAAGCAAGACGTTAGGTAAGCAAACAATTACTGTTGAATGCCTTTTTGTTGGAGATTAGGTATCTACATTTGAAGGCAGAACACCTTGCTGTCTTTTTGTCTCAGATGTTCACTTGACATGCTTACTTAAGCATAGAATGAATTTGCATTGGGTCAGCAGCAAGTGGCTCCAGCACGTATCAATTTAAATTATTCTCTCTGCAATTACCATATGGTGCCGGTATTAATGGAGGCCTAAAACAGCCTTCACTCCAATGCCAAAGATTAAAAGGTGTCCCACCTTGTTCGAGTTTAAGGTTTTGCATGCAGACGCAAGAACAACTGCCTGTAAACATGTGTATTTCACCAAATGAGAACTACGAACTCCCCATCTGCATTTACTGTATAATTTATAGAAAAGATGAATAATGGCATAAGTCAGGTTTTACCGGGAGACAGGAATTTGCCATGGATTACCTGCTTGAAGAGTAAGGTGTAAATTAACTGGATGCTTTTGTCCTATGGTTTTACCCTACCTCTTCTAATCTCCTGTTTATTTTTGTAACGTTCTATTTTGGAACATTTCTCTCATGTAACGTAACTGGTTCTATTGTACAGCGCTCTGACACCTTCGGGTAAAGTCCGCGCTATATAAAAATGCATAAAATAAAATAAAATAAAGTGTTTGAAGATTTCTCATTTATCAGTTTATTACCCCCCACAGGGAACTCTGAAGTTAGAAAGATGGGGACTTTCTAGAAAGTACAATCTAGCTCAGACTATGGCAACACCATTTTATCTCCCAGACCCCTTTCATATAAAACCCTCTCTTAAAACTGCCTGCTAATCAGCAAGGCTTATACACTCTGCAAACAAGTACAGCCTTTTCACCCCCATACTTCCAGACATACATTAGCTTCCAGTAGCTGCCAAAGTCAAATTCAATGTAAGCTATCTTGCCATGCACTGTATGTGACAATAACCCCCCTTACCTTGTGGATTGTCTGGCATTTTCTAGTGGCTCAAAAAGACCGAGAAGCAAAGACCCATTGCTACTGGAAGTACCCTACTTCAGAACAACCACCACAAGCAAACAATCCTTTGCCAGGGCTATTGTGTCACCAGGCTATTCTTCGTCATGCCCGGTTGACTTCCCTTCGCCCCCACATAGTGCAGGTATACCAATTTATCTTTTGGAGTTGTGAAAACAAACACCTGTCCTGTAAACTTCCCCCAAGGTTGCCTGGAAAACAAACTACCTATCAAAGATAACAGGTTTATCTGGGTTCCCCTTACATTGTCCCCTGAATTAGCCCACAGACAAGACAACTAGACGAGTATGAGTTAAGGCTTTTATGAGAAGCCAAACAAGGGCAGAGTATATGTAAAATGATAGTAAAATGATAGTGGGATTAAGAATATATTACCCTCAATTACTGCTTTGAATGTTTTGTCTGCAATCAATTAAATAAGCGATTCTCTTTTGAAGGGGACCAAAAGCCCTACTAATTATTGAGATGGATAAATGCAGACATTACGCTAATTATTATTGGGATCCTCATAATGCCTAATTTAAACCTTGCCTGAAGATTCAATGGAAATGTACAATGAGCTTGACTTGGGAGCTGGACAGGGTTTTTTTTTTAATGTCAAGCCTGCGCAGCTCATGCACTGCTGTGCGAGGCATGATGTATTCGAGTATGTACTTAAAGCTCTGCCCACACTCCACCCATATTTGTCATTGGTGTGTGTCACAGTCCTTTATAAATGCTGCTTCTAATTCGTTAATAGGCTTGTTAGTCCCTCCTTAGTACCACCTTGTCTTAATTTGTAACCTCCCATGAGGCCTGCCCCTTTTACTTCACTTGTTCCACAGTACATCTTACTTACTCTGTAAGCACTATTTTCTTTAATACTTTTCTCCTACTGCATGCACGACATACTTTCCTCCAACATTTAGCGCGCCATGCACGCTTTCATTTCCAAGCAGCCCGGGATAATGACGGCCACTTCGTTAAAATAAAAATGGTCGCTCATTTATAAGAGATTTAGATACTGGCATTGTAAATGACAATGGCTTTTATTTATGTGTTTAATTATCAAGACAAATAAATAAAAAGCATTGACATTTACAAGGCCAAAAAATTAAACTCTCGCAGATGCGAGACCAATTTAATTGCAAATGCTTGTTATAACTTCCTGTTGTTCTCTTCTTCCTCGAGTTCTTTCTCTTTCTTTCCTTTTTTTTGCTCCCTTTTCTCTTGTTCTTTCTTCCTAAAGCGATCTCATCATTCATTAATTTATGTTGTTTCTTTGCCTGAGAGGTACATTTATGGGATTGGGTATGCCTGCATAGGTATATTTGCTTGTATAGCACTATCAAGCATGTGTGTCTAGCTATTCTTAATCCAAAATCTTTAAAATTGTGTCAGTTTCTGGACATCGATTAATTGATTTTAGGGCAGTTAGCAAGAAAATGATAGTCCTTTGGGTCCTATCTCTCATAATGAGGATAGTGACATCCTATGTATTGCATGACAAAGATACAACAAAACCATTGAGACCTCACAAATGATTCAAAAAGGAAGAGTAAAGAAACAACACTGGGTCTTGTGGACCCCATAGCTCAACAATCATTACCTAACAGATCTTCTGCCATTAATAGTGTGTGCTTACTACTTCAGGATTGGGGGCTCTAGGGGCAGTGTTTAATCGTCTTGATCTTTTTTGGGCAGTGCTCTAATCCATAAGGCAGTAGCTCAAGATATATTTAATTGACCAGAAGTAGCTCTCACTATTGAAAAGGTTGGGATCCATGCTGTAGATGAAACTGAAAAGAAGACGACAATGCAGCAGGTCCACACTGTCAGTGTCTTTGCACCTGACCAGTGACCTGACAAGTGCTTCACAGGTGTAGTTTAGCCGTGCCCCTTGTGAGAGTCTTTGTAGCCACCTCAGGGGTCAAGGGTTTCTACAGAGATACTGAGTGATTATTTAAAACACCTTTGTGATTTCATTCTGCGCTGTCTTCAGCACATCTGCTAACTCCAAGAGTTAGCGCCAGCACTGGAGAGCACATATTTTGCTAACCAGACACTTAGCTCCAGACTACACCTGGCGCACACCATGACAGTCCATTCAAATGCATTGCCATTGAGGTACGGTGTGGTGCACCTTTGAGCCCCACTAAAAAAACACACCGAGGCTTCTAAGAGTGACGCTAATATACCAGGGAGGGTGCAAAGCCCTGATGGACATCAACTGTGGCCAGCCTTCCCCACAATGTTAGTTTGAAACGCTATCTGCATGGTTTTTCCAACTCTCATTGTCAACTACCATGTGATGCTGGCTCCTCACAGGGTAACCGTGTGACACACAGTCGTGCTGTGTGAGTTGGCAGAGCTGTAATCCGGTCCCTGGACTTTTCTTTTACACCAGACTCAATTGAAGCAAGAAAAAACACAGCTTCCCAATTCATAGATTTGGTAAATGAAAAACTAAAATCCCTGTGTTTGGCATACAGAGATGATAAAGCAACCCCATCAAGAGGACCCTAACCCTTTTCCTTTGGGAGTACCTGGAACTGACACAAAACTATGGCTATCATTATGAGGCCAGGTGGTTGGATCCCTGGTCGCTACTCTGGCGGTCTGGAGCCCGCCCTAAAAACATGAACTTATTAGGATATGACCGCCGGGCTGGTGGTCGGAAAGTCAGCGATCCCACCTAGGTGACATGGCTCGCCCATTCTGATGAGCCGCATCAGATGCTGCAGCGCCTTCTGCACGTCAGTGCACCATGTGCCATGCACCATGTTGTGCATGGCACACAATGCACAGAGGTGAGTGGCGGCTCTACATTTGCACCCCGGGCCACTTTTTAGTGGCCTAGTATGGCAGGGTTCCCGCCATGAAAAGACTGTCGGAAAGGGATACCATAATTCTGATGACCTATGCACGGAAGGTCGGTCCGTAAATGAACGTCGCTACCCCTTCCCCCTTCTACATAAACTCAGACTCACATTTGAATAAAGTTATGCGAGTGTTGTAAGGGGCTAGTAGCAAATGTACAATTATTTCTTTGCGAATTTGCCTCAAGTTGACCAATTTTGTCTTCTTTAAATATGTGATCACAAAACGTGGCACCAAATAACTACCATTGTCCCGTTTTGATCGCGCTGAAGAAGTTTTTTTATGACTGCACATCTTGGTACACATGTACTGTAAAACACACATACATAAAAGATGGACCCGGTAGAAAACTGCACAAACCCTATTACCTATACAACGTTTTTTTTAATGCTCACTGCCGCAAAAACTCCTGCTATGGAAGCCATGCGGCGCACATAAATGTACGAGCAGTTTAAATTGAGCACAACAGCTAAACTCGCTTAAAGAATCATTGGTTTCTTCCACTCAGGCATTATTCAAAATGGAGCCCTGGAATGTTTATCGGACAAGTCAGTGTACCTGTTGCAATAACACAATGATCTCAGCGTGAACTGTGAGAAAATGAGCCGCAGGTCTTTACAGAAGGGGGAAGAAAAACAAGCTTAGCCTCGAGATGTGTTCAGGATTTACGTCATCACTTTCCAATAAAGGAGAGGCCCCCAGAGATTTAATCACATCCACACAGCAGAGAACAGCTGCTAATTTTCTTCAGCTTCATAACATGCAATTTCCTAGTCACTGGATGGCTTTCATGCAGTGGCACATTACCTGTGTACTGCATGTTTTCCTCTTTGCTACAGATCTAAAGATTGCAATTAAATTGAACTCGGAGCAGCCACGAATAGTTTGTTTGGTACTTTGACACAGCATGATTGACCCAAACTCTAGGGTGTTTTTAGCTGGGAAATAATTCAGATACGTGTGAAGCATGGACGAAAAGAAAGCAATTATTTGTCTCCTGACTACAGCAGTTTAAGAAACAAAATTGAAAATGGCTTCAGACAGTTGTTTTTGAGCTAAAATATCAAAGTATTTTTATTTACTGTAATAATGACAGAAACACATGGGGTAGTTTATCTGAAAAACACATTGTAAATATATCTCACTTACTCACTCACAGGATGCACTCAGGTTCAGCTCCTTGAAATTCTGGCACCAGACCTACTGAGTGGGCCTAGTGGGAGAGATTACAAAGTAGGAATACAAAATGAGAAAAGAGAATGCTTGTTCGGTGAACCCAGTCATGTTCAGTCCTCTAAAAATAGTAGCTTCGGGAAACATGTTTTCGTCCACATCTGATTCATTACGCTAGTCATTATTCAGAGGACGACTTGCCTAAACAGTTTAAAAATGGTTCTAAAACGCAAATTTTGTCTAGACGGCTCAACAAGTAACTCAATGGTTTATAACAGGAGTGGAGTCTAGACGGGAGTTCCTTCTTAGGGCCTCTCAAATGCATTGGCCCAATTAGGAGTGGGCTGGAACACGTCCTGGTTATATCCCAGCGCCTCCTTTTGAGCGTTATTGATAGATAACACGGGTATGAGTTATACTAGGGGATGCGGGCTTCTGGAGATTAGGTGAAAATCCCCTAAGGCAAGTTGGACCTAAAAATCAAGTAAAAAGTGGGGAATTATTGAGGCTACCAGATAGCCATTTCCCTCAACTAAACCTGACAATTCAGCAGCTCCAGCGCCTAGATGAAAAATAACAGACTGGCAAAATTACGATGGATCATGTATTCCCACTGGTGTCCTTGTCATCCTGAGCATGCTGCTAATCCCATTCCAACCTGGCAAAGTAAACACTTTGCCAGGCCTAAATCTTCATTTTTAATACATAAAAGTCACCCCTAATGTAGGCTTGAAATGTCCATAGGGCATGGTCAATGGTATTCAAAACTTAGGGCATGTATTTTTCGAGCCAGATGCACAACCATATTTTGCGATCGCTGTCTAATTTCCCGTTTGTGATCACAAAATATGGTTATACAGCAAAATTGGTCAGCCCCATGTACAAACCCTATTCTGCGAGTTAGTAACCTATTACTGACACGCAAAATAGGGTTTGCAACTCGCTAATAAAAAGGGGAGTGCCAAGGGCGTCCCTTCCTATAACCAAATTTCACTTAACTGTATGATTGTTTTGCAAACACAATTATGGTCTAAAAATACTCGCAGTTTACCACTGTTAGAAATAGAGGTCTCTTGTTGGCAGATCTAGTTAACTTTGTCTGAATAGGGACCCTTTCATCTAGTCAGGGTAAGGCAGAAACACTTCTAAAATAACCCCTGCTCAACCCCTTGGTTGTTTGGCACGAGCAGACAGGCTTATCTCTGAGGCAGTGTGTAAAGCATTTGTGAACACATACAGTAACACAGTGAAAACACTACAAATGGACACCACACCGGTTTAGAAAAACAAGTAGTATTTATCTAAACCAAACAAGACCAAATCAACAAAAATCCACACTACAGTAACAAAAATATGACTTTCAAATGGTATTAATAGTTCAGTTCAAAGCAAATTGCAGATGCAACACTTTTCACACAAAGTACCTTGGATGCGTTGTGCACACAAACAAAAAGGATCGCAGGGAAGGTGATGCGTCAGTTCCTTACACTCAGGGAAGATGATGCGTTGGTTCCTTGCTCCACAGGAGGTGATGCGTCGGTTCCTTACTGCTGTGCAGGGGAGGTGATGTGTCGGTTCCTTACAGAGGAGGAGGTGATGCATCAGTTTCTTACTGTATCCTGCAACGATGCAACACACTTGGTGCCTCGATGCGATGCAATGATCCGGGATGATGTGTGGGTTCTTGCAGCCTCACAGCAGGGCTTGCGTCGAAATCGGTGCGGTGATCTCGGACTTCGGAGACCGGTGCACTTGATATGGCGTGCAACGATTTCACGAGTCACAGGCAGGCGCTGCGTCGGTTTCTTCGACGATGCGTCGGAAACAGGTACGGTTGTGTTGAGCTTCTCATTGCATTGCTTTTCCAGCTCCCAACAGACAGAACGACCTCCAAAGGCTCAGAACAGCTACTGGCACCTCTTTGCAGGTCAGAATTCCCAACAAGGAAGTTCAGGGGAGCTCAGGGTGAAGTCTTTGTGTCCCTGAGACCTCAGAACAGGAGGCAAGCTCAATTTCAAGCCCTTGAAGATCTTACTCAAGCAGAGGACACAGCAAACAGCAAAGTCCTTTTCCTTTTCCTTGGCAGAAAGTAGCCACTGCAGGCCAACTCCAGACAGCAAACAGCACCGGGGCAGTTTTCCTCCTCAATTTCTCCAGCTCTTCTCCTTCACAAAGGTTCCTCTTGATTCCCAGAAGTAATCTAAAAGTCAGGGGTCTGGACCCCTCTTTTTATACAGTGAAATCATGTGTTCTTTGTGGCAGAGAAGCTCTTTGCCCAGCCAAAACCAGTTCTTTCCTCTCTGGTGCAGCTTCCTGGCAGGAGGTGGAGACAGCATAGTGGAAGGCAGACCAGGTCGGTTCAGGTGAAAGGAAATCTCCTCCCCCTACTCTAAATGCAGCCCAGGTCTATTCAGCCCAGTCCTGACTCATTCAGACTCTCTGAAGCCACTGAACATCGAAAGCCACTATCACTCCAAAGCCAGACAGTCAATACACATCCTAGCAGAGACACACTGGATGGCTAAGCACAAAAATACCTACTTTCTAAAATTGGTATTTTTAAACACAGAATGTAAAAACCACCCCCACTAAAAGATGCATTTTAACATTCTGAGTTCAGGCATGCTAAACTTTACTTTCTACCTTGTCACCAGGGGTAGTTATGTTTATAAGATGTTATAAGCAAACTCCCAATTCTATCCTATGGGAACAGATTGCCTTACAATAGTGAAAAACGAAATTGGCAGTATTACACTACCAGGACAAGCCACACACATCAGGGCATTTCCTACCTTTCACATACACTGCACCCTACCCACAGAGGTACCTTGGGCCTACCTGAGGGGTGACTAACATGTAAGAAAAGGGAAAGGTAGGCCCTGGCAAGTGGGTGCACCTGCCAAGTTGACATGGCAGTACCAGACTGCACACAGGCTCTGCAATGGTAGGCCTGAGTTACATTTTCAGGCTGCTTATGTGGGTGGCACAATCAATGCTGCAGGCCCACTAGCAGCATTTGATTTAGAGGCCCTGGGCACACACAGTGCACTGTACTAGGGACTGCCTAGTAAATCAAATATGCCCTTCATGGATCACCAATCCATAACAATAATTTACAAAGGGAGCACTTGCACTGTGGCACTGAACAGCAGTGGCAAAGTGCCCAAAGCATCTAGACCAGAAAAACTAAGTTCAACACACAGCAAAAAAAACAGGAGGAAAAAGACAAAAACACAGGGGAAACCCATGCCAATGATGCCAGGTATAACAACCACCTACTTCAAGTAGTTGGTAAGCCACTTGCAAATGGAAAGGGGCCATCAGGGGATCCCTTCCCATTTGTGAGTATGTGCAAAAATATTTTTTAAAAGAGAAGGCAGTGGTACCATGGACCAATGTCTGCTTTTAAAAAATGAAACAGAAACATTTCATTTTTCTTTTTTAAATGCAAAGTGCCCAAAGCATCTAGACCAGAAAAACCAAAGGTCAATACACAGCAAAAATAACAGGAGGTAAAGACAAAAATATAGGGGAAACCCATGCCAATGATGCCAGGTATAACAACCACCTACTTCAATTAGGTGGTAAGCCACTTGCAAATGGAAAGGGGGCCCCAGCCAATCCCTTCCCATTTGTGAGTGTGTGCAAAAATATTTTTTAAGAGAAGGCAGTGGTACCATAGACCACTGCCTGGTCTTAAAAAATGAAACAGAAACGTTTCATTTTTCTTTTTTAAATGCATCCCATTTTCCTTTGAGGAAAACTGGCTGCATTTAAAAAAAACTGCTTTATTTAAAAAGCAGTCACAGGCATGGTGGTCTGCTGACCCCAGCAGGCCACCATGCCTGGTAGTGCTAGCCATTTCAAATGGGGTCACAAATTGCACCTGCCGATGAATATCAATGAGGCAGGCAATTTGCGACCCCATTAGGAATTGGCAACAGTGTCTGAGACACTGCTGTAACATACATTTTGCAAGTTGCAGAGCAACGCAATTTGCGACTCGCAAATTGTAAGGGTCATACATCTTGCCCTTAGTGTTTTACATATCCTGGCAGTAAAAAACCTCCAAAGTCTTTGTTCACTATGACAAGGCTGGCGTTCCAATAGGTTAACACTGGTTTACACTATTACATGTAATAAGTGCCATATTCAGTTTGGGAATAGCTAGAAAAATGGTTGAAGGAATAATTAAAATCAGACGTAATCATGAAATCGGATTTATTAATACTATTTTAGAAATTACACTTTTAGAAAGTTGTCATATTCCTACCTAAATCCAAAAGGCTTTACTGCCAGAGTCTAGCTGTCACCTCAGCCCTGATGGCTTCCCTGTGGTGAGATGTTTCTTGCTCTCAGACAGTGGACAAAGGGCCCACGGAGGGGGGACTCTTTCTTGACAGGATATCCTGAAGATGTTTACCTTGTCACTGGCAGATGAAGCTCATACCTATGCCTCTCACCCCTTTGTCTCTCTAGTCAAGCTGGCACCAAACCCAGTGGGAGCAGAGGAACTCATCAGAAGATCAGAACTTGTTTTAAGGGTGTACAGATGCTTGTCCCCCATCCACAGGTTGGCACTGGGCATACAAGAGGACCCCACATGCCTCTCCTAAGGACAAATCTGAACCTGTGAAGATAAAAAGAAGGACTGCCCTGCTATCTGAAACCTGAAGAAAGACTAGACCTGCTTGCCTTGAACCCAGGACCCCAGACGTGACTCCAACGGACAGTTTTTGAGCTACAGGGCCACAACAAGCTGCCAGAGGCTTTCCTTGCAACTTCCCAGCTCACTGTTGGAGAGTGGTTTGTACCACATAAACTGGCACGGAAATGTGCTGTCTGAAAAAACAAGACACACGTCTGACAATGCAGAAATGGAGTCAGGATTGACACTATTTATTTACACAAATCAACAATACGTGTTAAAGACACATCGTTAATCAAAAATAGCAAGTAACAAGTGTCAAAGACACATTACAGATCAAGAGCAAAAACATGCAATCTAGCAAGTTTTAGAATGGCGGCAATTCAAAGAAAGAGAGAGAGAAATTGAATATCAAAGTACGATGAAACATTATAACCTTTATCAAAATGCCAAATAAATCAGTTAACTGGTAACACCTCTGTCATGAAAATACACTGTGAGAGGTGGTCAATGAATGGGCCAGTAAGTTGTCCTTTTATAGAACCTTTAATGAGGAACTGTTGAACGCAAGATTTAACTTTAGCAGGTGTTTGACCGCAGAACATAACAAAATTTGAACATTTTATCAAAAATTATTTGTGTCAATTCTCGGAAGCTTTAAGGTGGAATCTCCTTATATGGTACATAGTGCATAGAAAGGTTATTGTGTCATTTTAAGCCACTTTGCTGTATTAGATTCAAAAACAAGCACAACATCAGGTCAGAAGCTGTGTAAAGTTACAGTTAGCCCCCACCCCTACTCTTACCTCATCTTGTTCTTCTAGATGACATATGCATCCTGTTATTGCTGCATCTTCTTGAAATTAAGAAATATGCACGGACAGAGGACAGGGGCGGAGAGCTGGGGCCTGGTGACTTATTTATCAGAAAAACAGTGAACTGAAGGTCGTGGCCGTCACAGCAGCAATAACTCTAATCCTTTTTTCGATAGGCATGAGGCCTACTGTTTCGGTGAATGCTTAAGGCAGTATGGACAATTTACCACACCCTTACATATTGACTGACAGGAACATTCAGGACTCTTATGCTTCAGATGTGGAAACAATAGCTATGGCATTATATGGTAATACTGGACCCTGCTTCCTCACCAGTAGCAACTGGACCTGCCCTGGGCTATGCTACTGGTCTCTGCTGGAGTGAATCCTTACCTGCAAAAAGATCCCTCTGGTCTTGGACCCTTGGCTGGTATTAGAGTGTGTTCCTCATGTCCTTAAACTGCAAGAAGAGGGATTTGGAATGCTTTACCAACTTTCTGCTTCAAGAACCATTGGAGAATGGGACCGCCATCGAAGCCTCAGGCATTTAAGTCGAATTGCTGTTTAGACTCAGTTTGCTGATTTGCCTCGCTGAAGAAGATCCAACTTCTAGAAGTACCAATGTAAGGGGCTTCATTGGGACCAATGCCAAGCTGCAACCTGTCAACGTTTAGGCCTTCCTGGGCACAGACGTCAAACTTTGACCACTCTTAGTTTTCCCATCTTTTTTGACAACTGTGCCAGGACCCTGCTCTCAATCTATCATTGAGCCCCACTTTAGACCCAGCTTGCAGCTTACCTCACCGATGACTCCTCACTGACCACTTTTTCTCCATAAATGATTCTAAGTCAGAAAGTGAACTTTCTACCGGTATGAACTTGGTCCCTGTATCCAACCTGCGCTCAATCATGGTCAGTGTTAACTTTTGACTCTGACCCTGTATAATGCAAACAGATAACCGTGGTGGTTGCTTTGGTCTTTTTGGCGCTATTTTTTATTCCAACTTTAAAAATTCATTATCTACCTGTTGGATTTATGTCATATGGTTTCATTTTTTTAAATTTACTTTTTTTCCAGTTTTCTAAATAGATTTTTCTTGTGTTGCATTTTCACTTTATTACTTTAGAATACTGCATAAATACTTCACACATTACCGTATCGTATTCAAAGCTTTATTCGAGGAATATACTCATAAAAGCACAAACAGACATTTAAAATACATCACATTAAAAATGTTCCTATTTATACATACTGTTTAAACAGTTGTGCATACATAAACAATAAAAATCTTTGGTGTACATTTACACAGAGATTACTTGTTACCCCAGTTATATTACATTAATAGAAATTGCCCTCCGTCTAATGGACCATGCCCACCCCAGATACTTTGCTGTACCCAGAACAATAGGCATATCAGTGGTGGTGCAAATAATTCGTAGCGCCTCAACACCCCTGGTTGTCCCTAGATTTCTACAAACAGGAGCTAACCAAACTCTTCTCGGGGTGGCATAAGCTTTACACAGGAATAGAAAGAGACCTATATTTTCCTCAGTTGCACCACAAACTGGGCAGCACGAGGTGGTTGAACTCCTCCACCTACCCGTCAGTGATCTCAGAGGAAGGGCACCTGATCTTAACTGGAAGAAAAGCTTCCTATCCCCTGGGTTAGTAATACTGTCCCAGTATAGTTCCAATGCAGGACACAGTTTGATTTCTAAGAAACGCCCCGCCATTGTGTCTGATCTCGTTCTACTCCAGAGTCTGCCATCTATCCAGTCCCAATATAAGCTTTTAATTATGTTTTTACTTGGAAAGGGTTCCCCAGATGGATTATCCCATAGATTGGAGAGGCCGAGGTCACCTAGAGCAGTCCTAAGATTTTTTAACCAGACTATTTTATGAAAGGTGTCAGCTTTAATTATGGCAAGGAACCCCTCTGCATAATGCCGTATCTCTGGGATAGTCCAGAGGCGTCTCCAATAGAGAATCGGGCGCAATCGCGCTCGGTCACTAACTGATCTTCTCCCTAAATCAAGACCAAGCGGGATTAATGGTGTACTCTGAGGGAGACCCGTGATTCCCCTAAGGAACCTATTCTCCGATATTTGCAAGGGGAGAAGCCTCTCGAAACCCCACAGCTCAGCCCCATATAGGGCAGACCCAATAGCCTTGGCACCATATACTGCCAGGACTGGTTTTATAGGCTTTGATTTAGACTTTTTGTGTTCCACCCGAAGTGCCCCCGAAATCTGTTGATGCCTCAGGACCGCCTTTTCTATATGTTGAGACCATTTTAGATTGTTTGCTATCTGCACCCCAAGGTAGGTAAATACAGTAACCACCTCAAGCTCACAGTTGTTCAGAAGTATTTTAGGCCGGGGTCTACGTTTTGGTGAGAAGGCCATCAGCTTGGTCTTGCCCACGTTAACTTCCAGGCCATGTTCCCCACAGAAAAGATCGAAGATGTTTAAAGCTCGCTGCAAGCCAGCCGGTGTTTTAGACAAAATCAGCGTATCGTCGGCGAACATCAGGATCAGAACCCTGAGGCCCGCCAACGAGGGTGCATCGACACTGGCATCCAGCATCCGAGCAACAATTCCGTTAATAAATAGGGAAAAAAGCAGGGGGGCCATAGCACACCCCTGTCGTACTCCGCGTTCAATCGGAAAGTCGGCAGATGATTCACCATTCATACCCCACTGAACTTTGGCGAAATTACACTCCTGCAGCCTCATTATCAGAGTGAGTAACTCAGCCGGAAGGCCTATTTCGCTCAGAACTGCCCAGAGCTTTCTCCTCGGTACCAGGTCGAAGGCAGCCCGCAAGTCGACAAAGGCAACATACAGGCTGCCCTCACCGAGCACCACCGTCCCCCACTGCAGCAGAGCAAAGCGAAACACCTGGTCGACTGTGCTTGTAGCCCGCCGAAAACCAGCCTGATAAGGGGACAGGGCGTTGTTCTCATCTACCCAGTCCATTAGTCGCTTTACCACCATTCTCCCTACCACTTTTTGGATAGTGGCAATCAAACTTATCGGCCTATAATTGGCCGGGAGGGACCGATCCCCTTTTTTATATATGGGTATAATATTTGCTCCCTTCCATAACTCTGGGACTGCCGTTCCCTTCGCAATAGCATTTCCCAAAAGGAATACATACCTAGCCCACCTCGCCTTATCGTTTATAAAAACATCAGAGGGTATCCCATCTAGACCCGGGGCCCTTCCCCCTTGGGCAGAGCATATTGCAACTTCAGTTTCTTTAAGGGAAAATAAATTCCCAGTGGGGAATACAGCTGAAATTACTTCCACATCCTTAAACTCGGTAATCTCAGCATATTGGGGTTTGAAATAATCCACCCAGGCACCCTCAGCGACATTATTGTCGTGTTTATTTGGAGTTCCACCTCTACCCCACTTGACAATATTCCAAAATAACCTGGAATCCTTAGCCCCCGAGGCCTCCTTTAGTTCTACCCAATACTTTTCGTCCCATGTTTTTTTTGCTAGCGATACGCTAACCTTGTAGTG
Source organism: Triturus cristatus (assembly GCF_964204655.1). Taxonomy (NCBI): domain Eukaryota; kingdom Metazoa; phylum Chordata; class Amphibia; order Caudata; family Salamandridae; genus Triturus; species Triturus cristatus. Next base: position 456,664,259 of record NC_140590.1, on the reverse strand, counting down.
CTTCCTAGCCTCGCTAATCGCTGCCCTGTCCCTATTCCTGATTGCTCTTCCCAAGCTTAGCCTGGCTTCCCTGCACTGATGATTGAACCACCTAGCTGGTTTGGGTGGTTGTTTCCTATTTATCTTGCGGGACCTCAAGAAATGCGGTTTTAAAAGGGAAAAGAGTTTATTGTGTATGTCCGTTATTTCCCTAGAACCTGGGATTACGGGGTTTGCAGCCTCCATAGCAGCGATTGCAGTATCCACCTCGGAACTTATAAAGTCCATAGATTCTGCATTCGCCAATACACTCGGCCAGTTAAGTCTGCGCATGTCATTAGCCATGATAGGCATTGGGCCGTCACTTAATTAAGGGTTCCCTGATATGGCCATCCACCAGTTATGGGTCACACAGAGGGGATTGTGGTCACTTTCCAGTCTACCCTCGATTTTCATGTCACATACCAACTGCCACAAATTGAGGCTGCAAAGGACATAGTCTATCCGACTTTGGTTATGACCATTGTCGAATGTACAGGCACCTTCCCTATCGCCCTTCGTCCTCCCATTTAGGGCTCTCAACCCATGTTCCAGGCAAATGGCATTCAGTTGTAATATATCTTTCGTCCACCGCTTAACAGGAGCCAGATTTAAAGTCGGAACACCCCATTGCGTATCCTCCTCTTGCCCTAGGGGATCATCCGAACTATCCAATGGTTCGAAAGTCCTATTTAGGTCACCAGCTACTACAACTTTGTTACCCAGGGACTGCGATTCCAAAAAAATGGACAAAGCCTCTAGAATGGGTGAACTCCCAGTGGTACTGCCCCTGGCATAGATGTTGTATATATCTATCCCTCCCCACTTTTCTGAGGCTATTTTTATCATTTGGATGTCCTTACAACCCAAATCCACCACTTTGATTGTTATTTGAAGACATTGCCTTATCCAGATTGTAAGGCCTCCCATCGGTCGACCCCTAGCGCCTCTACTGGCCGGGATTGAAAAATTTAGGTAACCAGGAAGAAATATAGGGTCACAAGCCCATGTCTCCTGCAATAAACAAACTTCAAAGCCATTGACGAAATCCATCCAGTTTTGGGAGATCAACTTGCTACTCAGCCCCGCGATGTTCCATGAAAAAAACTTCCCTAGACTGGGGCCGTCTATGGGTACTGCTCCTACACAGGACATCCCAAAGTCGTTTGTTAAGATTCCGTCATATCCCTCTCTCTCTCGGGTGGTATCCTCAGTGTTGTGATCAACCTCCTTGGTGCCAACAGTACTAAGTGTAATTAGTTCCTCATTTTCAGAGTCCCCAGAAATTGAAATACACTCCCCACATATTTCCTCCAAAATCACAGTCTCCCAACCAGTTCTCATTTCATTTGGTTCCACATTTTTAGTCAAAACAGTTAACACAGGCTTCCCACATATATCCCAACGGGTCATACCTTCCCTACTGTTCGTGGAATAATCGGAATTTGGTCAATAGACCCACCCCGGATCTTTCATCACTTCAAAACGTTTGTACGTTGGTCCATTATAAAAGTTGCCCCGTTGTATGGGTACAGTGAAAGGAACAAACCCTGGGGAGGGGAGATTGTTATAGCAACCTAGTTCACTGATCATACCAAATTGAACACCTGTTGGTCTTGGATAAAAGAATGTAAGATCAACAACACCAATTCCACCACTGCTTGTGCCCCAATTTTGCTTCGTGATCAGACGTGCCACCCTAGGATCTTGAAAATTAACAACGATACAATCCCCCCCCAAGTGCTTAGGAGTACAACCTATCCAGTCTGTCCTTCTCACTCCAATAATCAGCCCATCCACTTCCCCGGGCAGTGGTCTATTTACCTTTAACCAGTGCATTACCTTGTTTTTTAGCATCTGGAAGGATTCTCTTTGCCCGGCCAACAAAGGTGGTACATTAGTAAGGACAGCCACGAAAGGATAAGAATCTGGAGTGAGATTCATAGGAGGTATCCTACGGGGTGCCTTCATCGGGAGGGTGTTTGGCAGGATAATGGCAGGAGCAGCAGGACGGGATGTTGGAATACTTGGTGGTAGTTGGGAACTATTCAATACAGTGTTATTAGTTTTGGAGCTGTCATTGTTACCCCTAGCAGGAACACCAAGAAGAGGTGTTGAAATGCTTGGTGAGGGTTGGGAACCATTAGATACAGGATTGCCACTTTTAGAGCTATCTTTATTACCTATAGCCACAGTATCAGGCAGCTTGTTTTTTTAGTGGTATTACTACTTGGACGGTCCGACAAATCTAAATTAGTCTTGGGGATATGTCCCTTCGACTGAAGCCTACTTGCAATGCTGACTACGGGGGGAGGAGGCTCAGCGATGGACACGCCATTTGCCTGACCATTTGGTTTCGGAAGATTGATACTATCCCCCATCCTAGGGTGGGACTTGATTAGGGATTTGGTGGAAAAAAAGTTATCTGGAGTAGCCTGCTCGAAATGATCTAACCGATCAGCCAATTTTTTAACTCGTTCCTCAATAGGAGTCAAGAGAGACCTCATCAGCCTCTCCAACTAGTGGAGCAGAAGATAAGGTCTCAGTCAACACCATCACTGAGGGGTCATTCGTGTTAGATACAGGACTAGCCGGAACAACTCTGTCTTTGACAATCTTAACCCCACCAGAGCCAGCCCTAATAGACTCGCAGGAAGGGCGTAGACATTTTCCAACCTTCCTTGTTTTTTTCGGATGTTTAGGAAGATAGCACTTCTTCGGGGCAGCACTTCTTTTATTACTTGGTTTAGTTTTAGCCACGTGAGTTGACACACTCGGTTGGGCAGTGGTCACCTGCCCTGTAGGTAAACCAGTTAGTATAATGGACGAGGTAGAAGGCAAAATGGACACATCGTGGCCCACAGACGAGCCAGCCAACAACTCTGGTGAAGGGGGAAAGGCGTAAGGCGTTTCCAGTACAGCTGGCAGGGTTAGGGATGACAGGGGAGGAACCAATGCCGGGAAACCCTGAGGTGGCCGTTTCTCCAAAGGAATTTTAAGGAGTTCAATAGATAACCTACGCTCGGCACGCCTCTCCGCCAAAGCGATCTCTTTGTCAATATCTTGGGTTACCCGACTAAAGTATTTGTCTAGAGGACCCAAAGTGGCTGACCCCACCTCGGCCTGAGTAGAGATCTGGGCAGTGGAATTTGAAGGAGAAGACATACTTTGCAGCCAACGAGCTTTAAAATGAACAATACTATATAAACAAACACCAGAGGTCTCTAGATACAGGGAACGTACTGTAACAAGTGGTCAGAAGGCACAATGTCAGAGAGCGGGCCCAGCCCAGCCTCCTTCAGCCCCTGACGGCCACAGACGGTCCCGCCCTTGTCCCGGGCTTCTCCCGGGACGCTCCCGCGCGCTCCCGCGCAGCGGAAGTAAGCTCCACTGTTATAGATCAGACGTGACGCGCAGGGGGCGGGGCTGACAGGGAGAGCGGGCCAGGTGTTCTCAATCGGCCAGGCAGGGACTCCTGGGAGATGGAGTCCCTGCAGAAACGCTCGCAGCCCCGCCCAAGAGCCCCAGCACAACACAGACTGCACAGCCTCTCCACAGATTCCCCAGCGGCAATTCCAATGAAGCGGGACCCGCGAAGCGGGTACGGCGAACAGTGGGCTCAAAAACAGTACAACAGCCCAAGGCCAAGAGTCCAGGAGCAAGGGTCCGTCAGACGCACCTTCAAATCAGCAAGGGATCCCGCAGGTAAGAGGCAGGCAGGCTCTTTAACACACTCTGTGCGCAGGGGGTGGGGCTGACAGGGAGAGAGGGCCAGGTGTTCTCAATCGGCCAGGCAGGGACTCCTGGGAGACGGAGTCCCTGCAGAAACGCTCGCAGCCCTGTCCAAGAGCCCCAGCACAACACAGACTGCACAGCCTCTCCACAGATTCCCCAGCGGCAATTCCAATGAAGTGGGACCCGCGAAGCGGGTACGGCGAACAGTGGGCTCAAAAACAGTACAACAGCCCAAGGCCAAGAGTCCAGGAGCAAGGGTCCGTCAGACGCACCTTCAAATCAGCAAGGGATCCCGCAGGTAAGAGGCAGGCAGGCTCTTTAACACACTCTGTGCGCAGGGGGCGGGGCTGACAGGGAGAGAGGGCCAGGTGTTCTCAATCGGCCAGGCAGGGACTCCTGGGAGACGGAGTCCCTGCAGAAACGCTCGCAGCCCTGCCCAAGAGCCCCAGCACAACACAGACTGCACAGCCTCTCCACAGATTCCCCAGCGGAAATTCCAATGAAGCGGGACCCGCGAAGCGGGTACGGCGAACAGTGGGCTCAAAAACAGTACAACAGCCCAAGGCCAAGAGTCCAGGAGCAAGGGTCCGTCAGACGCACCTTCAAATCAGCAAGGGATCCCCTTTAAGATAAGCCCACTTACTTTGTGGCAAGATACCAGAGGGTTAAACACAGATTTATTTAGTGACTTTACCGGTTCACCCTGAAAAGGATTGTGATCATTGTTTGAGGCTGGTTCTCATCCCCATCAAATACTACTCTAATTTCTTACAGCCAGTGTTAGAAATGGCGCCGAGCATTCAGGCTTATCATTAGAGGCAATGTGCAAAGCGTGTGTGCAACACACTCACGCCGAAAAACACTGAATACACCACTAAAGAGTTTCCACAAAAGACTGTATAAAAATATACTATATTATACATAAAATCTGACCAAAGCGACCTAAAGCATAAATACTGTGTATGCAACGCAAATCTTGAGATAGTACTTGTTATTCTGACAATGCAAGAATTCATACAACATACATTATAACAGAAGGGCATGAAATGCAGTAGTTAGAGGGAAAACACAAAAGACACCACAGATCATAATAAGCACATCAGCAACAGTGAAGGAACATGGATCCAGGAACAACTGCCCTTCTATGACCAGGGGTATGGTCACTAATATGTCCTAGCTGCAATGAGTGTGTTCATGCCCCAAGCACAGGCTGCAGGACACCCTAGTGCCTACTATATGTAATGTGGTAACAGAGTTCTCCAGATGCAACAATGTCTTGATCAGGGTCCTCCATCTAGGACTCACCACATCAACACAATCAAGCAAATGCCCCCAAGGTACGTCCCAACAGGGTGGAGCATGAGCTGCAGACTTTAGCGATGAGGCGCACTGATAAGGGTACGCCCTGTAGATTAATTTGACGTCTACGAGGAAGGGGGAACAATCATAGATGAATACAAAAAAATCCCACTGGACCTACATTTCTTTATTATATATTGGCTACGACTCTACGTGTCTAATCGCTGTGACCACATGACAACATAACAACCTTGCAAATTCTGAGTCTCATGTTTTTTATATTTTTTTTAGAATTTATTTTATACATTAAAGTTATTCAAAATCATTATTTCATCATTTATATCAAAAGAGAGTAAAAAACATAGATTTTTTATATTAAACTTTGTAGTAATCAGGTCCAGGCTGATTGTGATGTTTCATGAGGATTTATTCAAGTTGGTTACAAGATAAGTAATACAGTAGTATTCAGCCGTGGATCAGCAGTATTCAGCCCCACCAGGAGCAGCCAGCAAGGCGCTCAGCCCTTCTCCAACTGTGTACTTCATACCCAAACATGCTATGTTACATCATCTCAAGAGTGTTCCACTGGTGGAGCAGTGGATGACATGTAAACATAATAACCAAGATACTACATATCCTCCTTTCTTCCAGAAAGAGAACAGAAAAGAGAAATATGGAATCAGATGTAGAAGCTAGAAGAACAAAAGAGAGAGGAGAGGACTAGAGAGAAACAAAGCAAAGGTAGAGACAAAGAAAGCAACCAAAACTCTTAAAGAAACAGATAAACATAACCTGTTTCCCATCCTCCTTTCTAATAAATGAGAGAAAGAAATAAAGAGAAGAAAAAGAAACCATCAATGGCCAGGTAAGTATTCGAGAGAGCAATCCACATCAGGAGAAAAGAAAATGACAGAGAAGAATAGAAAAACAATATAAAACTCCTTCTTCTCCATACTATTATAAACATTTGAGTTTTAAATAAAATAGAAAAGTACTGGGCTACAGTGTTGAGAATGAAAAGGAAAACAGAGCAGAGAGAAAAACGCCCAGTCTAACGTGAACCAATGCATTATAGTTAATGGACAAGAACCAAACTATACACCCATGTGGGTGACAATATGAACGTGCAGAGGCAACCACAAGAGAGGTCTATACATAGCACTAAGTAGTGATGGTGTAAGACCGTGAAATATACCTCAACTGGAGGTCTATTGGTATGCACAAGGAAAAGGAAAAACCCAAAAATGCACCTCGAGGAGAGGTCAATGTTGTGCACTAGAGTAGCAGGAATACAACCCAAGTGAAACACCCCATGAAGAGGTAAAAACATTGTGCACTGTAGTCAAAGTTGTGCACTAGAGTAGCGGGAATACAACCCACGTGAAACACCCCGTGAAGAGGTCAAAACAATGTGCACTATAACAAAAGACACATATATCGCGAAGAGGTCAATGTTGTGCACCGTGAAACACCTTGTAAAGAGGTAAAAACAATGTACACTATAACAAAAGACACATACCTCGTGAAGAGGTCAATGTTGTGCACCGTGAAAACCAGAACGACACACCTCGTATAGAGGTCCAATGTTGTACACTGCAGTGATGGGACTGTGACCCATACTACACACCTCAAGTGGAGGTAATTTGTTGTGCACAGAACAGATGGGACTATAACCCATGTGACACCTCGTGTGGAGGCAAAAATGTTGTGCACCATAGAGATGGGATTGTAACCCATGTGACACGTCTGTAGAAACAAAAGGAATGTTGTGCACCGTAGAGATGGGACTGAAACCCAAACAACCCAAGTACGAGAACAAGGGATCAAATGACACTAATGGACACCCAACAAAAGAAATCAAATTAGAAATGTGCATTAACATGTCAATCAAAATACAAAACACTTTTTTCCTTTGGATGACTGCAAGTAGAGACAAAGCAAACAGGTATGCACTGTAAGAAACAAATCTAGATGAGTACTGAAAGAAACGACGCAGGTGAGCGACCTCTCACCCGAGTCCAATAACACTGGTAGAACTTTAATATGCATGCCAAAATGTGATACAAATAATAGAGCTTGTCACTGTTTTTTTTAAACAGTGTGAAGTCAACATGGAGCACGTAGAAGGTGTGGAAAACAGAAACAATGCCACTCAGCAAAGAAAGATGACAAGGAGATATCGTGAAATGTTCTAACACGGCGCTCCAAAATTACTCTATTGCGTACAAGAATGTACCCCACATGCTCCAAATCAAAAATATCCCAGAGACATGTCAGGCAAACACAGGAAGTCTTGAAGCGATCCCGGGGTTTGCAGACACAAACACCACAAATGAGAAAGAGTCACTGTTCTCTTACCGGATATCCAAGATGAACAGAGAAGCTGAAACAACCGGCATGCGACGTGGATTCCCTTCAAAATGCGCAACGTCTGTTGAACCAAAAGATTTAAATTAACTTTATTGCGAGTGAACAACGTGATTGGCACAGGAAGAGAGATCCCTTGACAGGAACATGCGCCGCATCCGTACAAGCGCATAGAACGAGATAGGCAAAGTAGAGTGGTTGGCATGAAGGACTTCAAAATGGCGGCACGCTATGTGCGTCCCACCGGGTGGCTCACGGCGTGTCCGTGCACACAAACATACCCAGCGGATGCAGTTGGAGACCTCAGTGTAGAGAAAACGATTCCATAGAGGGGAGACATCACAAGTAATCCAGAAAGGCTTCACTGGATACCGGCAGTTAGGACTGCAGGCGCAGCGGCTTTATTGAAGCATCTTTTGAAAAGGTGAACGGGAAGAAAGCGCGCCATGCATGTCTCGTGTCGAATATTGATACAGACGGTTGAACTGCCAGACGTGGAGAGTATGGCTGGGTTCCATTATTTAAAAGAATAGTGTTAGAAATGGGCTTTCTGGCTGGCTAAGGGGCATGCGCCAAAGCCAGGCAGAAACCATCACTCTAGTCAGGGCAAGGAAGTTACATGCCAAAGATAACCCCTGCTCACCCCCTTGGTAGCTTGGCACGAGCAGTCAGGCTTATCCCGGAGGTAATGTGTAAAGCATTTGCGCACGCACCCAGCATCAACATCCCAGGCCCACCACAACAGAAACTCCACACAAGGTTATATTTAAAAATAGCCTTTGTATTATCATCACACCTTTAGAATAGTATGCACATATTATACACTGTGCCAACTGGCACTAGACAATATTTACAAGGGATTATTTACACCTGACAGGACCCACTGGACCACTGTCAGTACCATCACAAAGTGAACTTAGTAAATGTAGAATTTGGCATAAACATAGACCACAACCAGTACTACTGGTAATCACTGCACTTAGCATCAGCCTGTAACATAAACCACATTATGCACAGTATCACATTAGGCGCCAAACGCATTGTACGCCAACCTCATCAGCATAAACACATTATGCACTTCTCTCACAAGTCTAAACACATTAGACCCTAACCTCCTAAGCATAACTACATTAGGGAATAACTCTTATTAGCATAAACCATCATATGCAAACCAACCTCATAATCATGAATCACTTTTAGAGGTATCACACAGATGCGTAAATCATTCTACAGAAATCACATTTCCTAGCACCCAAAATCACAGTAGGGCCTGGCGCCCTATAAACCTAACAATCCCTACTGGCCAACTGGCCATCTCAGAAAGGGGCTCAAATGCCCTATGTCCTCAATGTCAAGGCGCGCTGCCAAGGCAGCCAAGGTCAAGGTGCGCACTTCAGCGCAGACCTAAACATTGCAGCTGGCGCTAAGTGCTGCGCAGCTGTGCAGGAAAAGATGGGGACGAAGGAGTGCATCTCACTACTGAGTCCAAGGCATGTCCCCTAAAATAAAGACCTAAATGGTGCAGCTGCCCACTACTTGCTGGGCAGCTGTGAAAGTAAAAAAATGCGGCAGGGGCTCTCAATGGCCCATAGAGACAGTGTGCAACACGTTGGAGCCACGCTCGGCTCTAGAAATAAATCAGGCGCACATTGGAGCCCTCTAGGCTCTTGAAAATAAACATGTCCCCTTTGTTGGAGCCACACGGGGCTCTGAAGATTATGGGGCCAAACCTCGGAGCCACGTAGGTTCTGGAAATAACTATGCCCCCGTTGGAACCATCTGGCTCTGAAAATAAACAGGTCCCCTGTCGTTGCAGCGGCCCGCAATGGCGGCGCCGCTGTGAAAATCAGCCCCACACTGGGGCACTGAGGAAGGGAAAATAAAGGAAGGGGGTCACGGGCCTTGCTGGCCCGGGAAATAACTGTGCAGCATGCCGGAGCGGCCCGCTGCCATCCGGGGCCGCTCCAAAAGCTACCATGCCCAACGTGAGAGCCACACGGGGCTCTTAAACTAATTATGCTCATCTTGGTGGGGGGGCGGCCCCAACTCTGTGCCCCAGCCACCATCTAACTCGAGCCCCACTCACCTGGGCTCTATGGCGGGACTTCTCCGGGCTCAGGAGCGGGACCGGCACTCTGCTTTTCCCCACTTCGCTGGGGAGGCTTCGTCTGGTATTCAGCTGCAGTCTGCAGCTCTCCCATAGGCGGGGTGGGCTCCTGCCCGTCTTCCTCCTCTTTTTCTGGCATCGAGGCTCCCAACCGCTCATGGGAGCCCCGTTGAGCATTTTCTGTCTCCCGGGTGGACTTCCTTAGATGCGGGCCTTCCCTCGGGGAGGCGGAAGTCCCGCCCAACGCCGGGCATCACACTGCCTGACATCCGGGTCGCCGCACGATCGCTGCAGCCGCTTCTTTTCTAAATTTGCGGTGCAATACGGGGTAGGCTCCCGTCAAAGCAAACAACGGGGGGTAGGCACCTGCCACCCTCAAACAGCACAGGTGCGGGGTGGGCACCCGCAAAGATGGGCACCCGTAATTTCGTCATGGCCATAAGCGGGGTGGGCACCCGCCCGACAAGAAGTATAAAGCGGGGTAGGCTCCCGCTGAGATCGGTAAAACGCGGGGTGGGCTCCCGCTCTCCCTCTGCGATGCGGGGGAATCCTCACATCAGGATTCCCTCAGAAGGGGACGCAGCTCAGCGCTGCCAGGCCCACATGCTCCTCTCTCCTCACCTCTTGGTCAAATTTAAATAAAAGCGCTCACAGGCGCTAGAAGCCACAAAGTCCTTAAAGGTTCTGGAGATCAAGGAGATAAGTCCATAGAGAGGAAGGGGCATAGCTGGGCCCAGGGGACAGCACACAGGGCCCTCCAGCAGGGAGGCAGCCCCCATGGCGGTCCCTCCTGGGCCCCAGCAGCAGCAGGCCCCCTCCGTCAGGATCAGGAACAGAACAGGAAAACTGAACACTTTCATGGGGTCACAGCCCCTATATTTATACCACATTTCCCTTTGTGACACAGCACAGGGCTCGGGGGAAAAACCAGATGCAACTGGTTTGGGGGAGCTTTGGAGCACTTTGTTGTGCTCAGCTCCTCTTTCCATTGTTAGGTGGGGGCTAGGTGCTCAGACGCACCACAGGGGGTGAGCCAGCATTGTGGAGGGAAGGCCCAGCCCTATTCAGGTCCCAGGTGCAACTCCTCCCTCCCATCTACATGCAGATCTCTCCATTCACCACTGGGCCACCTCACCCTGTCTCCTGGAATTCCCCGGCCCTCTTAGCTCCTGTCAATCACAAGCCAGACAGGCAATTCACATCATACAGCACACAAAAATGCCAACTTCTAAAAGTGGCACTTCTCCACTAGTCACAATAAATCTGTGCACACCATTGCGCAGCATTTATTCTCACGAGTTTGCACATACTAAATTTGACCCTGCACTCCACTCACATCAGGAATTACCATGGACACACAGATCCCCCATGCATTCCTATGGGAGGGCAGGCCTATCTCACCACATGCACTCAGAGAGTGCACGCACTTTACACTGGGCCACAGTGCTAAAGTGCGCAGAGGCCACAAATCACTACCAATATGTCAGAGCTTAAGGCAAAAAGTTCAGGGGTGAACCTGCCAGAAGGGCCAAGTCCAACAAATAGACTCACCACTTACATCATTAACTGCAGAGGGGTACTTGGTCGAGAGACAGCTCTTCACGAAACGCTCACCACACTAGACCACCAACAAAACTGGCTGAAATCCGTTTGTGTAGTGTTGAGACACTGTAGAAACGTCGCTCCGTTGTTGAACACAAACTCCTGCTCAACCCGCTCCAGCACTGCACATAAACTCCTCTATGTATATATGAATGGTCAGGTACCGTAGATTAGAGCCAGTAGCCTCACAAGGTTTGCTGAAAGGCTTACCACACAAGACGCAGGCGTTGGCAGGCTTACCCTCACTGAAGAAACTGGAACTGGCACTTTTGCGTTGAGGGCGACCGGGAGGTCACTGGTGGGGCTGATGTGTGCCAGTAGTTGAGTAAGTGCAGCTGTAGATTCAGAAGTAGCTTGAGGTTGAGAGTAGGTACTCCAGATGTCCTCAAAGGTAGCAGAAGTAGGTTCTTAGGTTCAACTTGTCGCCAATAAATTGTCATAATCAGGTCCAGGCTGATTGTGATGTTTCATGAGGATTTATTCAAGTTGGTTACAAGATGAGTAATACAGTAGTATTCAGCCGTGGATCAGCAGTATTCAGCCCCACCAGGAGCAGCCAGCAAGGCGCTCAGCCCTTCTCCAACTGTGTACTTCATACCCAAACATTCTATGTTACATCATCTGAAGAGTGTTCCACTGGTGGAGCAGTGGATGACATGTAAACATAATAACCAATATACTACAAACTTTTTCCTCTTTTCATTATTTTCTACACATATCTGATACATATTTCTTTGACATGGGCAATATTACCTATTTCATTTCCTTATGTATGTGTAACCCCTATTGATTGACCATACTCTCATACTAGCTTCTCATACCGACAAGCATACTCTTTCATCCAACACTCCATGTCACACCCTCCCAAGATAACAAACCACTACATGGGTCACCAAAAAGATAGATGTATACAAGTCTCTGTGACACTGCTGTGGGTTGGGTGTCAAACATCCAGGTCAACGCACGTTTTGGTGGTTGTTATCACTTTAGGACCACCCTCTTCTGGACCACAAATACAATAACTATCATAGAGGCGGGTGGTATGGGTATCTGAAATGACAAAGCGAAAACATGATTTGAGGGATGCTGGAAAAAACAATCATAATTGTATTTGAATAAACATATGTTTGAATAATGCTCCATTGGTTTACCAAAACTAAACAGGTTAATAAAGTTGCTAGTTTGTCATAAGAAAAATAAATATGTGTCCCTCACACCCCTCAGAAGAGAGAAGCAAAAAAGTGCAGTCTATATAAGTATGAAGAATGCCAAATTGGTGTATGAAGGCATACCAGTTTATCATGCTTTAAAGAAAGAGGAAAGACCCGTACTGTGAATTGCAAAGAAAAACAAAGAAGAAGAAGGGAAAAAATCCCTATGTGAGGCCCAAATGCCATAGAGTTTGAAAACCTATGATCAAAAGCAGTACTAAAAGTCTGTACAAGTTAAAGCCTCACTATGGGAGAATAATATCTTGGCACATCCAAGAAATGCCCATCCACGCGTTCAGTGTTCCATAGTGCTTGTGTCCTTCAAATCATGGAAATATTGCTCTGTTGGTTGTAAAAATGACAGTCAGAGCCCATATACGCTTGGTAGAGGGTGTTGAAAAATGTATAAGTTCTCTAAGCGTATTCTTTATGTAAAGAATAGGAGTAATAATACTTGATGTACTGTTTATATATGGTTGTTTGGACTCTTGTCAGTAAGACAGACTAGTAGGAGAGTCCCAGGAATTATTGGTCGGGCACTTCCATACATCCATTCCACCTAGGGGGTCACAAAACGAAGATATACCATATTGGTGGTTTTTGCATTTCTAGTGTCTGGTATATTGTAATGCCACTATTAATGTTTCTCTGATATAGATGGTTTAAAATAAGAAAATCGTAGTATAGAGACACTGAATCAGTTATTAATATGTCCGTAATAGGACTTAAAGTAGGCATATATTTTTGCATTGTACGTAACTTCTAAATATAGTGCATACACCTCAGAGGACGACACTGTCCATGTGATCCTGGAAATACTAGTTTAAGATGGTTCTGCCATGAACTCTACTTAAGACTAGTATGTGCCAATATATGGACTATTGTGGATCATTGCTATAATACCATCCTTGATTATATCACCCACCTCGGCTCAATCTCTGCTCCTATATTCCTTTTACGACATTCACTGAGAAAACAACTTCAGCGATGAGACCTCGCCGGGCCCCCTGGATACTGAATAATCAGCTGCAGTTTTCCGCTGACACGCTGCTTCATGACTGGGGCAAGATGCCAGCTGTCAGGGCCCGCCTCCATCCGTACCTCCCACAGTGGTACCTGAACTGAGACAATGGGGCTCCCACAGTGGTGATGGTTCTGGAGTCAGTCCCATGGCTGAGCTGTGAGTGGCTGGGGAAGCTTTGTTGTCATCGCGGGCCCCAGCAGCCTTGTTGCCATAGTGACAAGTAGGGGAGGGGTTGCGGCCCTGGAATGCCATGCGTGGCGGTGATTCTGATTCCTTTTCAGCACTGTCAGACATGCCGGGAGAGGTACCCATATTGAGGATGTTGTGCTAAGTACGCTGTGGTGTGCTCTGGCCCCTCAGGCTGGACCGGGGAGCCAGCGCTGACTTCATCGGTGTCACCCTGCACTTTCACTCACAAGTAAGGGCCACGCTGAGAGGCTCTCCAAATGCGGTGCTGACTCAGGCACGCCTCTCCGGCTAACGGGGCTCCTCTGAGAGGGGTTCTCACAATTCAACAGACAATTCACCAGCAACAAAGGCCTGGCACTCTGAGCCCAGTGTGTTTGCTTCTCGCACAAGGAGTTTCAGGCTCGCACGAAGTGTGAGGCACTACTTTCCCCTGGGCAAAGTGCTCCACACGAGCTTGTTAGTAGTCAACAGACATCCTTTAACACCAAGTGCCTATGCTTCTGAAATCCCTAAAATGAAAGCACTCAGCAGACACTGTTACTTAGGGAACAGAGGAGTCAGCAGGCAGCGCTTAACCCTCACTAGTAAAAAGCTTACAGCGTCTAAAATGGGGGGAACAAGCCACAGAGTCCCTGTAGAACAACTGGGGGGTGCATAAAAGCAGGGAGGCTGGCAACAGGCCAGGGTATAATGCAGATGCTAAGTATGAGTCCCTCCTGCAGCCCAGCAATTAGCAGGCAGCAGGCAAACACAGCAAATCAGGTAGCCCCAGTGGCGCTTTCTCCTGGCAGTACAGCAGTTTCCTGGCAATGTGCATCACGTAGAGCCAGCAGCATCCTGTGACAAGTCCCATTACATATGTAAAATGATGGGGTCAGAGCCCCTGTCCATATACTCCCAAATGTCTTTGTTCAAGAGGTGATTTCCAAAGAAACCTTAGAAGTGCACAACACTCCCTTTCAACACAGCCCTGGCTCCAGACATCAGAATGGGGTAAATCAGCCCTCTGTGTGAAGGTAGGACACAGCCTATACGATTCTAAAGTATATTCATTCATTGATTTTGTCAGGTGACAATTGGGTGTCTGTTCGAATTAGACTCACCTGTAGAGTAAGTCCAACATAAATAACCATAGAACTTTCTTCAAATAAAATCCATTGCAGGCATCTTTACCCGTCATTTTCAGATTCGCCCAAGCATCCAAGGGTATATTGGGTCTCCCCTGCTATTATACCACTTTTTAAAAGTGGCATTTCTAAAATAGTAATGTATAATCCAACTAAACAAGTAATTAGGATTTATGACTACCACTCTAAACATACCAAGCATGGCAACGTCACTCCTTGAAGATCGGAAATTACCATTTAAATATATATAAGGGAATTTGCAATGCTAGCCTGTCAGAGAGGAGTAGGTCTCACAGAAGAGAGAAACAAAATAGGCAGTTTTTTACTACCAGGACATTCCACACAATAAAGGCACATGTCCTACCTTTCACTTACACAGCACCCTGACCATAGGGATACCTCTGGCCTACCTTAGGTGTTACCTATGTGTAATAAAAGGGGAGTTTAAAGCTTGGCAACTAGCTTGAAATGCCAGTTAAAGTGGCAGCAAACAGCACATGCAGGCCCTGCAGTCAGAAGCCTGAGACACGTTTGAAAGGCTACTTCTGTGGGCAGCACAATCAGTGCTTCCAGGCCCACTATGAACATTTAATTTATTAGCCATGGGTATATGGTATACCACTTTAATACAGACTTAGAAGTGAATTAAATATGCCAATTGAGTGTAAACCTATTTCATCATGTTTAAAGGAGAGAGCACAAGTATGTTTGTAGTGGTTAGCAGTGGTAAGGTGCACAAAGCCTGAAAGCCTGCCAGAGCAAATTGAGCAAAACAGGAGGAGTTAAGACAAAAGGTTTGGGTGTACTGTAAACTATGCCAAGGATGGTATGTCTAACACACCGCTTTCCCAAGATTCAGCAAGCCCTCGCTGGGATACTGAGTGGTCCTGCATATATTCTGCATATATTCTCACCTAAGATGTCCACAATCAAGTGGGCCCATGCACCATTTAGAATGATAGGAGAAGCCTGACTCTCTCCTATAGGAAACTCAGTAAGGTGGGTTGAAGCCAGCCCAAGCACCTCTTCCACTGTACGTAGCACAGGCCCAACCGCTGATGCCTGTCATTCCAAAAATAACAAAAAGAGAAACATTTTTAGGCAAAAGAGAATGGAAAACTCTGGCCCACTGGAGCCTGGGGAGCCCTGTCTAATGACGGGCACAACAAAAATAAAACACAAAATGTGGTCTGTGCACCAATAGCCCTTTTCAAGAGGTGTGCAAAGCAAGCAAGGGCTGACTGTCTTTTTATCTTTCAGACATTTTCCTGGTGAGCTGGAGCCATTGGAGGCTGGTTTTCAAAGCCCACACTACTGGAACCTGTGCCAGTTTCCCCTGCTTCCCACAATTAATTGAAGCAAGCACCAGAGGCTTTAGACAGAGAGAGAAAGAAGAGGAGAGAGGAATCAGAGAGAACGGAGAGAAAAGGGGAGAGGGAGAATGGATGGATGGAAGGAAGGAAGGGGAGAGAGTTATAAAATGAGGAAGGAAACCGATCAGGGTAGGTTTTAGTACCTCAGTACAGCCCTGTAGGCATGCTACAGTGGGTGGTGAAACTCTTTTTCTAAGGGAGTATTGTGAACAAGCATTGTCAATGCCAATAGATCTGGCTTTAAAATAATGTTGTGTGGTAATGTGAAGCGTTACAAGTATATAGTATGAGAAGGAATATGTATTTTGTGGGAGCAAAGTACTGTAGAAACATATTGGTGTAGGTTATCGGGCCAGGTGACAGTTGTGCTGTCAAGCCAGACCTAAAAATCCATGTATGTTAATGACTGCCTTCCTCCCATCTGTGCTGCTGCCAGAGAGACACATACACCATAAAGTATCTAATTATCGAAAATACTTTTACAGAAGTACAATGTTGCATGTGTGCCCCTGAAAGTCCAAGTTAAGGCAGCTGTATAAATAAATACAATTATCAAAGCTATGTGGAAAGAGAACACTGTTTTTGGAAGCACACAACTTCTGCCTGATCGAAACCTGAACTTCTGGTCTTCCAACATGTAGGCGGAGCAAAAGCCCCTTTCTAGTGTTATTTATTCACGCGTTTTTATATAGCTCGTTCTTTAACCGAAGGTGTCAGAGCGCGTTACAATAGAACCAGTTAGGTTACATAAGGTCTCCAAAGTACATAAAAAACATACAATACGAAACAGATACATGCATCTAAACACAAAAAGAAAACATTACAATGGTATGTATGAGCAAAATGCAATTTAAACTAACAGCATAGATATATTCTGCCAATATTGGTGGGAAGTGAGCACAAAGTATTGTCAGGAAGTTAGCGCAAAGAGTATAGAAATAGCATAATGATATTGTGTAGCATAGCATTATGATAGACAGGTTGCTTAGTTCATTGTCCAAAAAGTATTCAAAGGCCCAAGCTGCTAGCCCTGTCCCTGCCATCAGGACGGGCTCAAGCTACATGCAAGATGGAAGAATGCCCAAACATTAGTAAGTTCTATATCAAGGGTTCAGGAGGTGGAGGGGAGCTGTTTGATGTAGAACACACGCAGCAAGGGGACGATGTCGCAGTCTCCTCCGGCACCGAGGGTATCTCCAAGGCAGCAGCAGAGATCCCTGTTTGCCTGCAGGGTGTCAGTGGGGTTTTAGGAGTTCCCTTTTGTTTTGCTTGACCTAGCACATGTACTGGGTGTTGAGGCGGGGGATGGGGGCAGCTGAGTGGTGTTCCTATGTTGGTTGCGTCAGTCTCCCGTCTACCTGTCAGCTGTGCACAGTGGGGAACCGGCAGTGGACTCAGGGCCACATGCCTGAAGATCAGTGGCAGGCTCCCGACCACCAGTCAGCAGTGCATGACTGAGCACTCCCAGCTGACCCAGGACCAACATATTGGACAAGACGGGGTCGGTTCACAGAGTGAACATCGCCCTCTTGCATGAGCACGCCTTATCACTAAAATGATATTCTCATCAACCAGTAACCTCTGGCACCCTGGCCGCCCACCTAGACAGGCCTCGACAGATGATGCGTGCAGCCTCCTGATCACCGGCCACTTGGCATGGCGGAGCACATCAGCGGACCCAGGACCCAGGACCACAACCGGGCGGATTAGGGGCCAGGCCACAATACATGCTACCCTCCTGCTGGAGTGGGCTTCACCACCAAAACGGTGGTCTCCTGTGCTTCCCTTCTTGGTTGTTGTGCAGTCCTCAACCGCACTCCTTGTTGTGCTGTCCCGTTACCCGATTTTGGACTCTGTTGTCCACTATGGGAGATCAAGAGATCGTTTCTCTCGACTCCAGATAAGCGATGGCTTGATGGAGGGGCTTTGCTGGGATTTATGCCAAAATGGCGATCCCAAGCCCGGGGGAGCTCCTTAGCAGTCAGCCATCTTAAAATCAGCATTGTTGCTTACATAATTGTCTGGCAACAGTTGCGTTGTCAACTGGGCTGGCGTAAATCGGATTCACCGGAACAGTGCCCTGGGTAGAGAGAAAACTTGGTGTTTGTTGTGCGGGTGGGGGTAGGGGTCATTACAGTGTGATGGCAGGAGGTAGGTATGAGGTAGACAGGAGGAGGGCAGGGGGTTGACGGTGTGCTAACAATTACTCGGAGGTACCTTAAGTGCTGATTACAAAGTGTTTAACAGGACCCGATTGCCAGTAAATGGAATGGACGAGCTTCTGTTTGCATGGCATTAAATCAGGGAACCCCCTGCTGCGCCCTCAGAGTATTGGCGCCCCAAGTTTAGGCCCAGCCCGCCAATGCCCAAGCCAAAAGGAAGTATTGATGGACTGAATGCAGAACAAATCAAAACATTCACCCCCAGTCAAAGGATCTGGGTTAAATCCATCATTCTTTTGCTCACCATGCCACCCCAGTTTAGACCTGGCCATATGCAAATCAGTCTTGACCCTGTGCCTCATGGGAACAGTCCAGCCTGAACTGCCAAGCCAGGTCCTCCCTGGACCGGAAACAATCATCCTAGGACCGGTTTCGTGGTTTCACCCCTCTTCAGCCAGGATAGCTTGATTCCAGTAGCTTGATTCCAGTGGCATGGAGAGCAGGGGACTCAAGTCTGAGCATACCCGTCCCAATCGGGCTGACAAATGCAAAAAGAGGTATTGATGGACAGAATGCAGAACAAATCAAAACATTCACCCCCTGTCAAAGGATCTGGGTTAAATCCATCATTCTTTTGCTCACCATGCTACCCCAGTTTAGATCTGGCCATAGACAAATCAGTCTTGACCCTGTGCCTCATGGGAACAGTCCAGCCCGAACTGCCAAGCCAGGCAGGCTCGTCAAGCCAGACCATAAAAAGAGAGCTTTGTGACTGGCTAGGAGAGGCGGTCCGCTCTAAATTCCGAACATACAAGGAGATGAGGTAATTTTGAAAGAAACTATAAGTAAGTAACAATGACATTGTCTGTTAGAGGGAGCGCTGAGACTGGTACGTTAGAATATGTGAAGTGGCCTGCGATCTCACACCGGTGCTGGTGTCCTTCAAACAAGGGACAACCCACAGATATATCACGCTGGTAGGCCATCAAGGGCACACATACTGTAATCTGCGGTATAATCCTCCGCAGTAACCGGAAGTACACTGCGCCAGCCTTTAGAAGGCGAAGTGCTGACATTCATCTCCATTCACGCTCCACGGGCTTACAGCATGTCTCCCTCCCCCAGCCTTGTTCCCTGCGGATTCTCGACACCTACCTTTCTTTTCAATTCAATTCGTCTAAAACTGACTCACCCCTGCCCTTTCACGTCTCTGATGGAAAAAAGCTCCCTGGTGCCTCCATCTCTCAGCCTTTTATACACTATAGCCGCAAAGCTCTTTCCGAGATAACTGACAGCTCTAACAGCAAGCTTGTTCTGACGGCTAATCGACAAGGAGACGGTAAGCGAAACGAACTCTTGCCCCCTACTCCAAAATCCATGCATGGGGGGCAGTTATGACTGCAGACACAAATTATGAGCACCCATGTCAGAAGTTGATACATGCTGCGCACTACCGGCTGTGCCCGAGACTTGGAAAATGTTGATTTTTGAAGTAATACATTTGTGCAACATAGAATCATTTGTTTATATGTGCATTATTAAAGCGACTGTTAGTTGTCGTTTCTATGTACTGGGAGTATCAGGTGATGTAATTAAATAATGTAACCGTTTTCAATTTACGACTTAAGAAGGATTCACCACTTTCGCCACGAGTTTGGAAATTCAAATTCATGCAAATCTTCAATTTGTGAATTCGATTTCGTGACTTGCATATCACGGTGGCAAACATTCATCTAACTGAGCTATATGCCAGCATTGGTGATGTTTAAATGGATTGGACCACCATAAATGGGAATACATCTTCATAGACGGGACATAAATCTATTTTATGGTTTCAGAAGTTGTTTTATTGGGCTTCAGAACTAATGACGTCCTAGATGAAGTGGCTTGACGTATATTAATTCAAATTCAATTCATCTTTATTCAGATTTAAAAATAAAATCATTCAATGTAGGTGTGAATGAGTGATAGCCAGATAAAGGGAGTAGAGTCTAGTTTCGAAAAATGAAACTAAACAAGTGCAAAGATTCCTTGGCAAAGAGGCTTTTATTTCATAAGAGTAAACTACAGTGTTTAACTAGTCTGTAAGATCCCTACTTACCTTTGTTTTGCCACTTTATTCATGACACCGGAGACCATGGGTAGCAAAAGGACACCAAGGGTCACAAAGGGCAGATCAGGAGTTACAGCTCCAACCCTTGCTTACTATTAATTGATGTCCATAGTTGGAGGAATGAATCACTTATCCTACCAGGTCCTTGAGACATATATTTCTCCAAGTCAAGCTTGCCAAGCCTTAGTGTCAGGAGGCCTGACAATATCTACCCCTACCCTACCACTGGCTTACAACTGGCTTCACAGACCATGCATGAGAGGCAACACTCCTTTTTGTGGCTCAACGTAGGGAGCACTGTCCTCGCAGTGTATTCTAAACTCTGCTCTGCCCTCCAGTTTTTAAATAGTCTCTCTGTACCTTGCAGCAATCAGCCTGGGTGGGTCCTCTTGCAGCCTACAACCCTTCGGGTTTAAGTATGCCATCCAGGAAATGGACCTTTTTATACTGATACAAGACCCTCTAATTTTGAGTCAGAGTCATTCGGTACCACAGGAATCTCAGAGGATGGTTTCCCATGCCAATAGCCCTCCCTTTTCTTTCTGGAAACCTGACATATTTTTTATGGTGCCAGTTTCTTGACTCCCCTATCAGCTGTTTCTCTCGGTGTCACTTCCACTCAGGCAGTTCACACATTTCTGCATGGGTTCACTTCAACATTTCTCTCCTGGCGGAGTCTTCAAAGATTTATAGATAGTCAACATTAATGGTGGCACATACTCCTACTTCATGAGGTCACTTACCCCTCTGCTCGAAGGTAACCATCGCTCTGTTATGTTATTTTAGGCATATTTGCAGAGGGCACTATCACCTTGGACGGTATCCTGGTGCTGAGCAGGTGTGCGTTTAGGCACACTGAGTGCCTAGTCCAGCTATCTGAAAAGCCAGCTCTATAACTTCTTGCAGAATTCAAGAAGTGAGGAGGAGACTCATGTGTAGCTGCATGTCATTCCACACTTTAGCAGCAATGTAGGAGAAGGTTCGACGATCAGATTCGGTTCTCTCTATGGGTAGGATTTGGGCAAGTAGGAGTCCAGACGAGCAGAGATGTCTGGAAGGTTTGTGAAAGCAGATGCAATTTTTGAGGTATTCTGTGTCAGTGTTATGTGATGCCTTGAAAGTTTGGGTGAAGAATTTGTATTGTGCTCATTTGTGAATGGGTGGCCAGTGAAGCTCCTTCAGGTATGGCGTGATGAGAGTGCGTCATAGTAGGTTGAGAGTGATTCTGGCATCAGTCTGCATTCTTCTGGTGAGTTTTTTGTTGATCCCGGCATAGAGGGTGTTTCCATAGTGCAGATTGCTCGTGAATAGGGAAGCCATTTGAAAATCTTCCTCAGCATCTTCAGGGTATGGTAGCATGAGGTGGTGACAGCATTGACTTGGGTAGTCATGTAAAATTTGCTGTTGATGATGATCCTAAGGTTCTTATGATGCATGGTGGGAGTGGGTGTCTGTACTATCTCGGCTGGCCACCAGGTGGAGTCCCACAGTGATGTGCTCTTCCTGAAGATTACAATTTTGATCTTGTTGATTTTCAGCTTTAGACAGTTGGTCTTCATCCAGTGGGTGATTTCAGTCATGCAGGAATTGAACATGATTTAGGTACTGGGCGTCTTATCCATGAAGGATATAATGAGTTGAGTGTTGTGGGCATAGGAAAGAACTTTGATATTGTGAGAGCAGATGATGCTGGATAAAGGGATCATGTTTGCTTTGAAGAGAGTCGGGCTCAGGGAGGATCCTTGCAGAACTCAGCAGATGAGGTTGAGGGTGTCCGCGCTGTTCTGTGCCAGCCTGACTGGCTGGGTCCTTCCAGTCAGGAAGAAGCAGATCTATCAGATAACATGTCCTTGTTGTGTAGGTGTTGGATGAGGATGGGATGGGAGAGCTTGTCAAATGCTGCCGAGAGGTCCAGCAAGATGAGGGCCGCCATGTCTTCTCTGTCCAGAGTCATGAGGATATCCTCCTTGACAGTGTTGAGGGCAGCTTCCATGATGTGATTGAGTCTGAAATCCAGACTGAGTGGTGTTTGGGAGTTGATGGTGGTTGAGTTATTTGGTCAGATGTCTGTTAATGATTTTCTATAAGACTGGTAGCAGGGAGATTGGTCTATATTTGGCGAGCATTGAAGGGTCTCCAGAGGGTTTCCTCAACAATAGGTGGACAGTTATGCATGTCCAAGCATTTGGGAAGGTTGCCGAAATGGTGGAGGCATTCAGAATTGTTATGAGCATGGCACTGATGGGTTGCAGTCCTCTGGAGTGGGTGTTGTGGGGGTAAGTTTTCAAGTGGATGGACTTCCTGGTGTCTATGTTTTCTACTAGGGTGATGACTGGCCGTGTGGAAAGGTCTTTCTTGTTTGGTTACAGGCTGAAGTTGCTGCAAATGGAGGTACTTTTGTTGCTGAAATTTTGAGAGAGGTTTTGCAGAGGCCCTTTCAGGGAGTGAGTTGGAGGTGGATGATGGTGAAGTGAAATCTTACAAAATGGTGAAGATTTCTTTGCTTTTCTTGGTGCCAGCATTGATGTGGTCCACCAGATTGGTGAGTTTGGCCATCTGGATCAGTTGGTGGTAGCGTATCTCTGCATTGAACATGCATCTGTCTGGATTTTCCTGCTTCATTCTCCATTTGCACTCCAGTTGTTTGCAGTGGAGTTTCATCTGTCTGAGTTACTTTGTCTACCAAGTGGTCTGGGGTCTGGATCTTATTGTATTATTGTGCTTGAGGTGGGCAAGGGAGTTGGTGCAGGAGATGATCCAATTGTTGAAATTCTTAATGGCATTGAGAAAGCTGTTACTCTGTGCAGGTTGGTAGGTATTGAAAGGGGTGTTCCAGACCTTGTCAGTGTTGCAGTTTCGGTCAGCTGGTCTGGTGGTGGTGCATGCACATCGGACCAGGACAGGGCTGCTGAACTTGAGCAGGGCGTGGTATATCCAGGGAACTGGTGTGGGCTCAAGTATTCGGATGTTGCTGAACTTAGTGAAAATAGGGTCCAGCGATGTGGATATGTCCCTTTACTCGTTGGGTGAGGCCCTGGCTTCTAAGGTTTTGAATGAGTGCTCTTGAGTTGAGGTTGGCGTGATCTTCCAGATGGAAGTTCAGGTCACCAAGTTGGATGCAAGTTCTAGCAATGAGAGTGAGTGGTTCAAAGAAGTCCATGATGGTGTCATAGAAGTTGACTTGCAATCATGGTGGTTTGAAGATTAAAGTGTCATTTGGGGAGAAATTGGCTGTGATGTGGAGATTGAACAACAGGTGTTCCTTGACAGAGGATGACATTTTCGTGGATGTGGTGCAGCTGATGGTGTTTTTGTGGATGATGAAGATTCTGTCGCTGGGCTTGGGAATTCTGTCTTGCCTGGTAATCTTGTAGCCAGGGCAAATTGCTTTGGCAATGTCAGGTGCTGATGCAGGGTTCAGCTAGGTTTCCATGAAGAAAAGTAGGTCAGAGCATTGTCACACAGCAGGACCCAGATCTCCGTGGCATCTTTGTGAGTGGGCGGGTGTCATAGGAGCATGCATGCGAGTGTGAAGTGTTGTGTGGGTGATTGCAGGGCTGTGGAAGTGTCAGAGAGTAGGTTGTTGGGTGCTGTGTGTGCGGTGAGTGTTGAGTGTGGGTAAGTGCATGATCGAAGTTCACCTCATTATCTGCTTTCACAAAGCAGTGGTGCACATCAGGGAAAACTACTCCGGAGACACAAATTTGAATTCACTGAGGTCATGCTGGCATGTGTGCCTCTCAGTGCCACAACCTGGGTCCCACTGATGTATGGCCAGTGGGTGTGGATCATTAGTATTGATTGCAGAACATCGATGGTACTAACTAGTAAAGCCATAGTATTGTGGGTACCAGTCTTTGGAGATTGGGTTTATTAATAGTATTTAAATTGTTTTTTTTGTTGTAACATTTATATAGAAGTTTAAAATATTGTTAATTTTATTATTGTGGATTTGAATGTAATTTAAGGTGCTGATAACTTTTTAGTTTTTTTCCTTTCTTATTTATTCATTTTTATTTGGTGTATTTTGTTACTTTGCTTTTTTAAATATTTTTTGTTGAGAATGTTTTTGAATTTTTCAAATTGTATATTTATATTTTAAGATTTGCAAGATTACTATTTTTCAGATTGCTGTGTGTTATGGGGTTTGTGGCTGGGTAGTGTTGTACATTATTTTGAACGTATGTTTTGTAAATATTTAAACTTTTCAATATATTAACCCCTTCTGTGCCCATGATGAGCTGGACTCGTCATGGAGCACAGTCGCGCTGTGCCCATGACGAGTCCAGCTCGTCATGGCACCCACCCACGGGGGAAGCGCTGGTGCTCCCCCCGTGATTGGTCGATTTTTTTTTTTTTACTGGGAAGGCAGGGGAAGACCTTCCCCTGTGTCCCCCCGCCCCCCCGCGTTATCAATGACGTCAGCGCGAGAGCCGCGCTGACGTCATTGGAGGTTTTCCCTTTGCTCTCTGAGGCGCACGAAGCCATTTGCTTCCTGCGCGTCGGAGAGTAAAGGTGAGGTTTGGGGCTGGGGAGGGTTTTTTTTTGCATCGGTGGGTTTGGGTTAGGGTGGGGGCACTTTGGTATGCCCAGGCATGCCACGAGGCTCGGCTTCGTTCGTGTGTGCCTGTTGTTGCTTCCCTGTGAAATGGATTCAAATTTGAAAAACGCTCGTCTTTATAGTTGTTTCCCTGTGAAATGGATCCAAAAATGCCGAGAAATGCCCTTCTTTTTAATTTTTCAAATCCAAAGTGCAGCAGCATGATTTTTGCATCGGTGGGTTTGGGTTAGGGTGGGGGCACTTTGGTATGCCCAGGCATGCCACGAGGCTCGGCTTCGTTCGTGTGTGCCTGTTGTTGCTTCCCTGTGAAATGGATTCAAATTTGAAAAACGCTTGTCTTTCTAGTTGCTTCCCTGTGAAATGGATCCAAAAATGCCGAGAAATGCCCTTCTTTTTAATTTTTCAAATCCAAAGTGCAGCAGCATGATTTTTGCATCGGTGGGTTTGGGTTAGGGTGGGGGCACTTTGGTATGCCCAGACATGCCACGAGGCTCGGCTTCATTCGTGTGTACCTGTTGTTGCTTCCCTGTGAAATGGATTCAAATTTGAAAAACGCTCGTCTTTCTAGTTGCTTCCCTGTGAAATGGATCCAAAAATGCAGAGAAATGCCCTTCTTTTTAATTTTTCAAATCCAAAGTGCAGCAGCATGATTTTTGCATCGGTGGGTTTGGGTTAGGGTGGGGGCACTTTGGTATGCCCA
Organism: Triturus cristatus; assembly: GCF_964204655.1. NCBI lineage: Eukaryota > Metazoa > Chordata > Amphibia > Caudata > Salamandridae > Triturus > Triturus cristatus. The sequence goes on along the minus strand of NC_140590.1, from coordinate 456,638,671 downwards.
GGCATGCCACGAGGCTCGGCTTCATTCGTGTGTGCCTGTTGTTGCTTCCCTGTGAAATGGATCCAAATTTGAAAAACGTTCGTCTTTCTAGTTGCTTCCCTGTGAAATGGATCCAAAAATGCAGAGAAATGCCCTTCTTTTTAATTTTTCAAATCCAAAGTGCAGCAGCATGTAGAGAATTAGAATTTCTTAAATGAGAATTAAATGCCTAACTAATAGCAAGACAGAGGGGTTGCAAAGTGGCCAGATTGTTTTTTTTTACATCCAAATACACCAGCATCACTTTACAGAGTTTGCCAGTGAATTGCTACTTTCATTTTCTCGTCTTTCTTTGAAGAGCATTGTTGTTTCCAGGTTGGGAGAGTGCACCATTCCTGGAGGTACTGCAATACCTGGTTGATGGGTGGATTGGAAAACACAATGTGTACCATGGCTCTGTGTTTATGGATGTGGTCTTTTTATACCATACTGCTTACGTTTTGTAAGGATGTAAGCAATGGACAGTGAAACGGTTCCCTTCAGGGCCCTCTAGTCATGTCCATAACTTTTCAGGTGAAACCACTCGCTGATTTCGGAATAGTTAGTGAGAGATCGTTTAGGTAACCATGTTGTTTCTGCTTACATTTCACATGCTTTGCATTCCCTATGAGTGGTTGCTTTTTTTTTTTTTTTAGGCAGCATATTACTCTTATCAAGTGCATAATTTGAATTGAGCCACATCCAAGTGTTTATTGCGGTCACAATTAGGTTATAGCTGAAGGCAGTGCGAGTTTCTCTCAGTGGGCAAGTATGGTGTTCAGTGGGGATGTGGCACTATGGCCAGAGCTGTGGAATTTGGAACTGGGGAACCGGGTTCCGCATTCATGACCAGTCCACCACACCACTGTACTGAGGGAGCACATTCCCATGCTAGACCGTAGAAGGCCCCACTAGACCTTAGAAGGCTTGATGTCTTAGCACAAGCAGGTGTACCCTAGTGGTGTCAATTGTGGGTTAACCTTGAAGGCCTGTCCACCACAATCCATACTGAAGTTCATCTCCAGTCTTGCGGGCAGGCCTACGAAGCAGCACACCCTAGAGCAACAGTGATCCAGTCGCTGTGACTGTCACTGAGGTCACATGAACCTTGAGCAGGTTAGGGCGATGCGAACGGTGTGACCTCACTGGGTACCTATTTCGGGTGGGTGTTTGCATTGTGCTGAGGGGATTACCAGGTAATTATTCACGCAGCTCTCTGATGGATGTCACATGAGGTAAAATACTGCAATAAATGGCAGACACTCTGAAAACAAGAGCAAACGTTATGTTACATGAGGCAATGGTGGTAATTGTGCATGTATCAAAAGCAAACAAAATACAAGAGGTAGCAAACGATACGTTACAAGAGGAAAAGTGACATGTGTGCAAGTTACCAAAGAGTACAAAGTACAAGTAGAGGTATAAAAGTGCAATAAATGGCAGACACTCAAAACACAGGAACACACTGGGAAGGCACTTCTACGTGCATGGAGAACAGAATTTCCTATAATGTAAAGACTTCCTTCAGACAATAGAGAGGGTGTGAATTAAGTTTGGAAGTGTCTTTGCAGGAGGAGAACTTTGAGGTCAGTTTTGAAGGACTGGGAAGAGGGAGGGGTGGTCCGGAGCTGAGGCTGAGTTCCAGATTCTCGCCGCGTTGCTTGTAAAGGATTGGGCCATCGATCTTTCCTTCTTGAAAGTGGGAGGTTCAAGTAATAAATTTTGCGCAGTACGTGATGGTCTAGAGCATTATATGCATATGTGACAATAAAGTTTTCTCCTTTATATTCTAGTCTAAAGCTTTTGATTCCTGATTCCAGTTTCGACAGTGGTTGTTCTGCAGTTTTGTGTAGTTGCATTGTTTTGGTAAGAATTTTTTTTTTTGTATTTACTCCAAATGAGTAATATTGTAATGTCTGAATGAATTTTTTGTAAGTGATGTCATAATGGCGGCATATTTAGTTAGTGGTTTGAGCATGAAATTCTTTGCAATGTGTTTTGCATAGTCTTATGTGTAATTGCTTTTCTCTTTCTTTTTTAGTGGGATATTGTTGATCCATACTGTGTTTGTACAGAGTAGGTGGTGGTGAGTAGTTTAGCTGCCTCTGGCAAGTGAGTGGTATTGTTTTGGAGTATATATGAGTTTTTGATAAAGGTGCTTTTTGTTTATTACTTATTTTACAAAGTGTTTGTTGTTGTTGACTTGTTTGACAATTTACCTTTATTAGTAAGCAATATGGCTAGCCGTAGAATGACTGCTCAACAGGTGGTTGGTATGCTTCTTGAATCTTCCTCTGAGCATGATTATGAGACTGACAGTGCGTCTGAGGGAGAGGAGGGAGGGGAAGATTCTGGCAGTGAGTTTTCTCTCAACATGGAATCATCAGATGATGAAGGTACTCTCAGTGCAGATGAAGGTACTCTTAGTGTGGTTGAAGCAACTCTCAGTGCGGATGAAGTGCCTGTCTTAGAGGAGGAAACTGCTGTGCCGATGGTGCAAGAGGCATCTGGATTGCAGTCTGAGGCTGCTAGGCTTCCTACTGGAAGTGCTGGACTTTGAGTTGATCCAAACATGGTGCAGCCGGTGTTGCCTGCCTTTAGCGGTGATGCAGGGTGTACAGTGGATTGTGAACACTTTTTGCCTATACAGTTTTTTCAGTTGTTTATGGATGATGTATTTTTGGGTGAGATTGTTGAGCAGACAAATTTGTATGCTGAACAGTTTTTGAGGGACAACAGCGACAAACTTAGGCCCCAGTCTAGAGCTACCTGGTGGACTCCCACATATCTGGAAGAGATTAAGAAGTTTTTGGGTTTGACTTTATTGATGGGTGTGGTAAGGAAGCCAACCTTGGCTTCATATTGGTCTACTAGCCCCTTGTTGGCAACTGCCATATTTCCTGCAGTTATGACTCGTAATCGGTATTTACTTTTGCTACGTGTGCTGCATTTTGTTGATAATTCTATGGCGTTGCCACGAGATCACCCTGACTGTGACCGTCTTTTTAAGATTCGGCCCGTTCTTGATCACTTTGTAGATCGATTTTCTGAGATCTATACTCCAGGGAAAGAAATATCTATTGATGAGTCTTTGGTCTTGTTCAAGGGCCGTTTGGTTTTTAGGCAGTACATCTCTAGCAAGAGGGCACGCTATGGAATTAAGCTGTATATGTTGTCTGAGAGTAGGACAGGATATGTTTTTAATTTTCGTGTGTACACTGGTAGAGATTCTACTATTGACCCCCCAGGTTGTCCGTCCACTTTTGGAGTTGCAGAGAAAATTGTGTGGGATCTTGCTAGAAGACTGTTTAACAGAGGCCACCATTTGTACCTTGATAACTTCTATACTGCTGTGCAATTATTTAAGGAATTGTATAAAGTGGACACTTTTGTATGTGGCGCAATCCACTCTAACCGTAAAGGTTATCCAAAAGAGCTTGTTTGCAAAAAACTTCAGAGGGGGCAGTGCAGTTCCTTGCGTAGTGATGAACTACTAGCTGTAAAATTTGTGGACAGGAGGGATGTGTACATGCTGACTACCATCCATGATGAGAGTACTTCACCTGTGGCTGTTTGGGGTCAGGTTGCTGAAGTGCGCAAACCTGTGTGCATTCTAGACTACAATAAGCACATGGGTGGTGTTGACAGAGTAGATCAAAGGTTGGAACCTTACTCTGCTATTCGGAAGGCTTATGTTTGGTATAAGAAGTTGGCCATCCATTTCTTCGAATTAGCAAATTTCAATGCTTTTATTGTGTTCAAGGAGTTTTCTCCTGCGTCAAACTTGACATTTATTCAGTTTCAGCACTCTGTGATAGCTAGCCTTGTTGTTGTGGAACATGCAAGTGTTCCTAGATTTGGAGTGGTGGAGGATGTGGTTCGATTGAAAGATCGCCACTTTCCTGATTTCATCCCTCCCACACAAGCAAAAGATTTTCCCACTAGGAGATGCAGAGTCTGTTGGCAAAGAGGTACACGGAAGGAGATTTGTATGTACTGCCCCGACTGTCCTTCTAAACCTGGGCGGTGTGTCCCTGCTTGTTTTAGAGCGTACCACACGCAAAATAATTTTTGGGAGCATTCATGAGTGGTAAAGTGAACTGCCTGGTCTGTATTCTTTGAAAAATTTGATTCTGTTTCAAGGTTGGCGTTAGTGCAATGTATTTAGTTTCTGATTTTGTGTTTGTAGATTTGTATCGATTTGCGATTTGTTTGTGTTTTTATTTTTGTCTAATAAAAATCCTAAATGTGTTGGCGGTGTGTGTGGATTGGCACTTGGTTGGCGGTGTGCGTGGAATGGTGCTTGGCTGGCGGTGTGTGAGTAGTGACTTGCTGCTGGTCACTACACACACTGCTAGCTGAGTGCCACTCCACGCAATCCATCAGCTTGTGTAGTTGCTGTGTCAGGAATGTGGGCGTGTGAAAGTGATGGGCCCTTGAATGGCGCTGTGTGCTGGTGTGAGTTTTGTTATGTGATGGGCCCGCGGCTGGCGGTGTGAATGGTTTTGTATGTCTCACACGTATGAAAGGTGTATGAATGGCCTGTAAAGAGGTTGGTGCCTTCTCGTGGCTTTACAGCTCACGAACTGTGAGTCAATGGTTCAGTTTCTCGCCCTTTCAATTATTAACAGTGCATTTCATTTTTGTGAAATCACTTGCTAATACAATTGTATATACTGAACCATCACTCACCCTCGTACCAAATCCAACCAGTATGTGTGTGCGTTTGAGGAATAGATGGCTGTGCAGGAATCTTTGTCTTTTTAGTTTCTCTGCCAAGGTGCATGTTCCATGTAAGAATAACCCACCAACTGTAGATATTGTCGTAAACCCACGGGAGTTCATGGTGATGTCTCTCTTGTGAATTCCAAAAAGTTATTTTATCCACAATGTCCTGCAAACCTCAAAATGTCTGTCACATTTTCCTTGCAATATTGTGCCGAAATTCTCACGCTGTAGAAACAAACAATGTCAAAACGATCTGGTTTTGCAAGGGGGTCAACTGTCTTTTTGGCCTGTGCTCGGCGGCCATCTAGGGAAATCTACCAAACCCATACATTTTTGAAAACTAGACACCCGGGGGCTTCCAGGGAGGTATGGCTTGCATGGATCCCCCAACGTTTCCTTACCCAGAATCCCCTGCAAACCTGAATTTTAGCTGAAAAAATCACTTTTTTCACACATTTTGGTGTGGGAAAGTTGTGGCATCATCGGGCTCACTCAAATTTCCCACCTCCCAGCGTTCCCCTGGGTCTCCCGGTAAAAATGGTGCCTCACTTGTGTGGGAGGCCCAAGTTCCCGCGACAGGCAAGGGCCGAAAACGAAGTGAGGTGACTTTAAATTTGCCTATCTCAAAACCACCAGGTTTTGCAAGGGGGGTCACCTGGGTTTTTGGCCCGGTGCTCTGCGGCCATCTAGGGAAACCTACCAAACCCATACATTTCTGAAAACTAGACACCCGGGGGCTTCCAGGGAGGTATGGCTTGCGTGGATCCCCCAAGGTTTCCTTACCCAGAATCCCCTGCAAACCTCAATTTTAGCTGAAAAAATCACTTTTTTCACACATTTTTGTGTGGGAAAGTTGTGGCATCACCGGGCTCACTCAAATTTCCCACCTCCCAACGTTCCCCTGGGTCTCCCGGTAAAAATGGTGCCTCACTTGTGTGGGAGGCCCAAGTACCCGCGACAGGCGAGGGCCCAAAACGTAGTGAGGTGACATCAAAATTGCCTATCTCAAAACCACCTGGTTTTGCAAGGGGGGTCACCTGGGTTTTTGGCCCGGTGTTTGGCGGCCATCTAGGGAAACCTACCAAACCCATACATTTCTGAAAACTAGACACCCGGGGGCTTCCAGGGAGGTATGGCTTGCGTGGATCCCCCAACGGTTCCTTACCCAGAATCCCCTGCAAACCTCAATTTTAGCTGAAAAAATCACTTTTTTCACACATTTTTGTGTGGGAAAGTTGTGGCATCACTGGGCTCACTCACGGGAAATTTGTGGATCCACGCAGATTCCGGAACTTTCCACGACAGAAATGTGGGGAAAATGTGGTTTTTTTGACAATTTTTTAGGTTTGCAAGGGATTCTGGGTAACAGACCCTAGTGGGAGGCAGTCAAGTCACCCCATCCTGGATTCCCCTGGGTGTTTAGTTTTTAAAAATGTATAGGTTTGCTAGGTTTCCCAAGATGCCCGCAGAGCTAGGGTTCAAAAACTACAGCTAGACATTTTGCCAAAAAAGGGTCATTTTTCACTGCTAAATTGAGGTGTGACCACGTTGCGTTTTGCGCCGTTTCCTGTCGCGGGCACTAGGCCGACCCACACAAGTGAGGTACCGTTTTTCTCGTAAGACTTTGGGGAAGGGGGGGTGTGTGGAAATTTGTGAATCCACGCTGATTCCGGAACTTTCCACGACAGAAATGTGGGGAAAATGTGTTTTTTTGACAATTATTTAGGTTTGCAAGGGATTCTGGGTAACAGACCCTGGTGGGAGGCAGTCAAGTCACCCCATCCTGGATTCCCCTGGGTGTCTAGTTTTCAAAAATGTATAGGTTTGCTATGTTTCCCACGGTGCCCGCAGAGCTAGGGTTAAAAAACTAGAGCTAGGCACTTTGCCAAAAAAGGGTAAATTTTCACTGCGATATTGAGTTGTGACCACGTTGCGTTTTGCGCCGTTTCCTGTCGCGGGCACTATGCCTACCCACACAAGTGAGGTACCATTTTTATCGGGAGACTTAGGGTAATTCGGATTTGTAAAGGAACTGTTATTATCTATTGACTTTCGATGCATTTCTGCCTTCCAAATGAAAGACATTGTGTAAAAAATAAGTCATTCTAAAAAATGACTGATAATTCTCATGCTAGTATGAGTATTCCAAATTTCAGAAATGTGCAAATACCTACTGTTTCTAAACTCTATATATTGTTCCCATTTCAGAAATACATAGGTGTCTTTCATACCGATTTTTCCATGTACACATTTTTACAGAATAATTACTATATACCCGGTACATAATAAAAAACCATTGCAAGTTGCTGCTCAGTTTTTGTCTCTTGGCTCTTCGGGTTCTTGGTGAACCTACAAGTCCAATATATCCCCACAACCAGTAATGTCCAGCGGATGCAACGGTATATTGCTTTCAAAGAGCTGTCATAATTAGAAGAAGTTACAGGTGAAAACGTTGACACAAAAGGCTGTTTTTTTCAACTAATTTTCAATTTATCCTATATTTAACTGTTTGTTTCTATAAAAAAATCTTGATGGATCTACACAAATGACCCCTTGCTGAATTCAGAATTGTGTCTTCTTCTCACAAATGTATAGCTTTCCAGGATCCATTATTGCTTTTGTACCCATTTCTGCCATTAACTGGAAGGAGGTCAAAAGCACAAAAAATAGCAAAAATAGGCTATGTCCCAGAAAAATGCCAAAACTGTGTAAAAAATGTTGGGTTTCTGACAAAAGTCTGGTATCCCCGAAAAGCTGGGAAAATGGTGATTTCAACCCCACAACCCCTTTTTTGATAACATTTGCAGGGAAAACCCAGATGCTTTCATTTGCAGCCCGTTTTTCCAATTTTTCCCCCAAAAAACAAATTTTGCTGTATTTTGGCTCATTTCTGTGACCCCTCCAGGGGAATCCACAAACCCTGAGTACCTTTAGAATCCGCATGATGTTGGAAGAAAAGGACGCAAATTTGGCGTGGATACCTAATGTGGTCAAAAAGTTACAGGGGCCTAAGCGCGCACTACCCCAAATAGCCAAAAAAAAGGCTTGGCACAGGAGGGGGAAAAGGCCTGGCAGCGAAGGGGTTAAGAAAATCTTTTAATTTTTACAAGTTATAACATTTATTTTGAATGTATTTTGGAGTTGTTAAGTTACATGGATGGTTTCTCTGGATAGTGTTTAAAATTAATTTAACGATATTTAAAATGAATTAATTTAAGTTATATAGATTTTGATTATATAACACTTCTAAAAATATTTTACAAAATTTGTGTTGTGTTTTTACAGTTTGGGGGTAGTGTATTATCACATGAATATTCAAATATTTTATTTTAGATTCTGTTAATGTATGTATGCATTCTAATTTCAAGAAATGCTTATAATACTTTATAGTTTTTGTACAATTACATTGCGACAATATTTTTTTTGTATTTTTGTTTGGAAAATATTTACATTTCTAATTTTGAAATTAAATAATTAAATCATTACATGTTTTTCTAAATATTTCTTTTTTAACTTTTCCTAAATATTTTCCAAAATTCAAAATCATTTTTAAATTTAGTATTTAGTGTAAACTCTTATTTTGATTTTATACATATTAATTGGTTTTACATTTTTAGAAAAATATATTTGGCATATTCCCTCATTTATGTATTTCTTTGCATTTGTTTTTGTTATTTATTATTGGATTCCTTTTGTATAGTATTTTTGCTAAGTACATTTTTATTTTAATGTTTTTTTGTTTGCATTTTTTCTTAAATATTTGGTAATGTATATTTTACATCATGAATTTGCTTTTTTAACTATGACCCTCCCGATATCCAACACTTTCCCTACTGTTGCTTAGGTTAGATTGGGAGAAGGTCTTGGGACCACTCCAACATTTTCTGCTATGTTATGTTATGTGTATTTGTAAAGCACACAAAGTTACCATAGGTAAAGTAATTTTCATTCATTAAATATTAAAATGCATTTAAGCATCAGTAAATGTTTTTAAAGAGGTTTAAAAAAAATGTTTTTTTGTTTTCAAATAATATGAAATACATTTATTTGTAAGCATATTCAATTATCTTTGTGTTTTTAGAGGAACAGATCTTATGCAGAAATTAGTTTGTCATTTTTATATTTAATATTAGAATTAAATATTTGTTTTCAAATAATTTATGTTTTTGATTTTTTTTATCATGATAAAAATGTTTTTAAATAATAACGGCATGCCATTTTAGGTATGTTACATTTCACAACAATATTGATTTTTTAAAAGTTTTAAATTAATTTAAGTAAAATGGATTTAATATTTTAAATTATGGGACCGATTACAATGCTGGTCGAACAAGCATCCGACTGGCATCGTTGCGATAAAGGGACCGGCCGACAGGTAGTCAGGGGTCCCGACTGTCAAATTAGGAACCAAACGCCGTGGAGGCGGTCAGAAACAAGCCTCTTTGCATTGAGGCTTTTGCTGCGGCCCAGAAAAGAGCTGCAGTACAAGCCCCAAAGCCAAAAGGCATGCTTTTATACATCCTTCCACCCTGATGTTTAGGGGGCACCCCAGGTGCCCCCCAGGGCCCATAGCGGAGGGCCATAGAGGGCCAAGGACCCTGCTAGGGGTCCCAATAAAGCCTTACCACCAGCCTTTTAATGTCAGAAGAATCGACATGAAATGGCTGACAGAAAGATGGATTGAAATCCCCTCGGTGGTGCTTGAGAAGGCACTGCCTCCATTGTGGGAAATGAGATCCAACCAACCACCCGACGGGCTCCTTGAGCTTGTCGGAAGCTGTTGGTCAGTTCCTGGGGCAATGTGGTCCGACTGACCACATCGTAATATGGCGGTCTGACTGGGGCTATGGATGTCAGTGGGACCGACACTGATGGCTGGTCGGGGTTGGTCCCACTGACATTGTAATCTTCCCCAAAATATTCAATATTATTTAGATTACATTTTTTTTTTTAATTGTGTTAATTTAACTGGTTATTGTAAATGTCAACATTATTGTAATATGCACTTTTGTAGTAGATGTTATTTAAGGTTAGAGTTTTTTACAATGATATTTTCAAATCAATATTTTTGTTATTTTAATTGTAAGTGTAAGGTTCACAATGTTTTACACTCCATAAATGTGGCCTTAATATTTTTGGACCTTGATATTTATAAAGTTCCCAAATCAAGTTAGTAAATAGGAGAAGAAATTATTAAACAAAGAGATGGCCAAAATCAGAATAAGGGAGCAATACCTCAGATTTATAATAAAGTTGTTAAGGTAAAAAGCACCAAGTAAACACAAACACAAAGCACCTCCAGTAGAGGTAGACTGGGATCTAGGTGCCATTTCTAGCTAACCTTAGCGGAGCAAGGCCATGGAAGCCTAGTGGACTGCACCTGACAAGAGTTTCACCTTAGGACTCAGTCCTTTTTATGGAAATGTAAATATTCTAGTGGGGCAGGACAGGAGCATCATTCAAAGTTGGAAAGATGTTGTTTGGGGTCACACTGAACCTGGCTCAATTGACGTTCCATTGTCTCTATTGTAATTTTTTAGCCTTATTGTGTTTTAAAGTTTTACTTTTTACTGATCTTGAGCACCAAGTTTTCCAGCAGGGAGAGGTTGGATGTTGTAGTTAACATCCCTGCTTTAGCCTTAAACCTCTTGTCATAGATCTCCCAGTATGAAAAACTAACAGATCTTGGCCAACAATTTGAGTTATTTTGAGTGAGTCTTTACACCCTGTCCCAGACCTTCAAAAGTTGAAAAAAACGAATTCCTAGCTTTTGAACATGTACAACTTTACCCTGCTAACTCCTACTGCTCACACTCTGCTGGTCAAGGCTTCTAACAGACTATCAAACAGTTCAACAGTGACATGGAATCTCAACCACTAACTCCAACAAGGGCTCCAGCAAAGTCCACTCCTGTCTTCTTCCAGCTAGTCCTCCGGTTATGCAAAGGAGAATCCCAGATTTTCAGGCTTATATATTCCTGAGACTAAGGGGCCTATTACGATGGCAGGCGGACTTTAACGGTGAACGGGACCATCCTCCAGAGGTGCGGCAGTCCCGCTGTGGCCATCAGGATGCCACCGCCACCTTGGCTTCCCCCATCCACATCATTGTTGCGAGTGGTGCTCACAGCACCGCACACCACAATGCTGTGAAAGCACGTTGTGCATTGGCATGCACAAGGTGACAGGCACCACGTGGTGCCTGTCACCTTGTCCATGCCAATGCCCCATGTGCACCCCCAAAACACTCTGAGGGGCCCTCAACGGGCCCCCAAAAGCAGAGACCGCATGCCTTTCCATGACGGCAATGCCGCCATGGAAAAGCACATCTCAGCCAACATCTTTCCCTTTTTCCGCCCGGTCGATGAGTCAACCGGCAGAAAAGCGGCGGACGGTCTTTCCATCCGCTGCGGACTCCCCAGCCATACTAATATGGCAGGGGGTCAATCAGGCAAGGATGGTGGGTGGATCGCCCCCACCGGGCCAGCGGTGGTTACCGCCAGCCCAGCGGAGGCGATCTGCCCGCCATCCTAATGGGCACCAGCTGGGGCAATCCTTGAGAGACTTTCTAAAGGCAGGGTACTAAAAGACTCAAGCGTTCCTCAGTCCTTATACATGCAGACACCAAGCCAATATCACTTTCTCATTCAAACGGTCTCTCCCAAGTTTGTTTCTGGATAAGCTGGTAGTGAGCAGTCTTTCTTATAACTCACATTAGCCTTGGAAATGGTAGGGGGCTGAAGTGGAAAGCAGAAACTTTAAAGCCACTGACCAGAGCATTGATAGACAGCAATGGCAGGCAAAGTCTTTTCACTGTTCTACTATGGGGCAGATTCCGATTCCGGCCGGAAAACCAACGAACCGACCAACACGGACCCGGACCAAATACCGACCGACGCGGACCAGCGCCATACGACCCGTGCAGTACGATGCAACGCGAGTGAATTACAACCGAAACGTATGGAATACAAGCTGCACGACCGAGCCGTAGGGAAAATAGTGATCCGGCGGGAAAACCGACGCAATTTTCACCGACCGACACGAACCCGAAATGAACCCGACCGACCTGTACCCGCGATGTCCGATCCGCGCAGTACGATGCAATGCGTGTAAAACCAGACCGACTCGCACGAAGACCAAGCCGCACAGACAACCAGGTACACAAGCAATAGAGACCGCCGCGACCGACGTGTTTCAAACACAGAAGATAGGCAGAGTGAATGAGGCGGAGAAGCCCGCACGAGACAACAGCAGCATCCGTTTCCGTCACATGAACGTCTCCTTCATGCCTACAAAACCCAAAGGAAAAAAGACTAAAAAAGGACCAAACAAGCAATCACAAAGCCAATAAATATCAAATAAAAAAAGATGGAACAAAGACACACCTACAACTCCAACTATATAAAGGACTACAATCACTACCATCATCCCTTGCAAACAGGAGACACAGCCAGCAGCAAACACCATTACCCAGCAACCACAGACACACTCACAACTCACCCATCACACAACTCACACACCATCAGCACCTCATACAAAAGCACACACACATACACCCAGCAAAACCAACACCAACCCACCCTCACATACACCCTCACACACACATCCCTCACCACCACCACCCATCACTATGCCCCCAAAGAAGAATGCAAATTTCACAGATTGTGAGTTAGAAGTGCTGGTAGACGAGATCATCAGAGTAGAGACACATTTGTTTGGTACATTGGTCCAAAGGACACCCATCTCACAGAAAACCAAGATGTGGGCGAGGATTGTGGACAAGGTGAATGCTCAAGCACCAGCAAGGTGCACAAAGGACGATATCCAGAACAGGTGGTATGAGGTGCGCAGGAGGGTCAAGAAACTCATCGAAAAAGATCACGCCCTGAGTCAGTGCACCGGCGGAGGCCCTCGTGCCAAACCAGGCTACTTCAGGACCTGGGAGGAGAAGATGCTGGACATCCTACCACCAGAGAGCGTCCATGGCATAACAGACATCCCAGAGCCTGGTGAGTACACAAACAACATACCCAAGATTGTGTGGCTAGGGGACAGTGAAACCATGCACCGCAAGCAAAGCTACACTAACCAATAGATAATCATCCCAAGATGTGTATGCAAGTCAGACAAACACAATACCTGCCATCTCATAGTGACTGGGAACTGTGTCATGACATGCACCAACCTACAAAAAAATAGAGCAAGCCAGTGGCACAAAGCCAAATAGACCCTGCCAGACAGTTTGCCACCACAAACCCACCACCTCACATTGCAGCTGACTGACAGGAAGGAATAGTGGGGATGCAGGTGAAGTGAGTGTATCCAAAAGCATGATGGGGCCTGCAGTCACAGATAATGCTCCCCCTCCTGATTGGCCCACCAAGACCTCTCTGTAACATGGCCACATCACAGGGAGTGGAAAATGACTGACAAGATGGCTGACACTGGCTCCTGCTGTGGGGAGCACAACGCCCTGCTCGGGGTTGTGTGCACATCAGAAGCAGGACACCACTGACTGACATCCTGAAAGACAACTTGCACGCCCTTCAATGGAAGCACGTTTCATGATGGGAAGGAGGACTGACAGCCCTAACCATACTTACCAGCATGTGGAGACACCCCCCCAACGCACACTCCACACAACTCACCGGGTAGAATGCATTGACACACACCTCATTGAAATATTAGAAAAGATACCCCGTACTGGGTGCCGCTGTGTGAAGCACAGGGGCTCACTTTGGACTTGTAGCCAAACAAACACCAGGATTTCACAGTCAGCCATCTTGCCATTGCTGTCACACCCCCTGACAGGGAAGCAGAGTCAAGAGGGAGGAAGTATGGGCATGCTGGGAAGGGGGTGTAGCCAAGAGTATGATGGGAGTCACAGTCACAGACAATCTACACCCACCCACATGGCCCAGCAAGCTCAAACTGAACCATACTTGCCTCACAGGGAGTGGGAAGGGACTGCCAAGATGTCTGACACTGGGCTCTGTTGTGAGGAGCACAAGGCCATGCTCGGAAATGACCAACAACAAACACCAGGATTTTACAGTCAGCCATCATGCCATTGCTGTCACACCCCCTCACAGGGAAGCAGAGTCAAGAGGGAGGAAGTATAGGCATGCTGGGAAGGGGATGTAGCCAAGAGTATGATGGGAGTCGCAGTCACAGACAATCTACACCCACCCACATGGCCCAGCAAGATCAAACTGAACCATACTCGCCTCACAGGGAGTGGGAAGGGAGTGCCAAGATGTCTGACACTGGGCTCTGTTGTGGGGAGCACAAGGCCATGCTGGGAAATGGCCAACAACAATTTCAAACTCTGTCCGTGACAAGCTGAGAAAAAGCAGTGTACAGACAGGCATCTGTTCGAAAAGTAGAAAATGTCATGTTTGTGAACAATCGATGCATGTAGAAACATAACTCACATCGTGTGTCTCTTCCAAACACAGGTGGTGCTGGGCACCCAGCACTAAATGATGAGGATACCCAGTCCCAGACTCTGGCGGACACTGAGCTCTCTGGTCTGACTCTCTCTCTGTCCTCTTCAGATGACGATGACCAACCTGGCTCCTCCGGTGTGAGCCATCATGCAGCATCATCAGCATCAACATCTGCACCCCCTGTACCCACGCCTCCAGCCTCTGGACACAGACAGGGCACCCCCGCCAACACGGACAGACCAAGGCCAATCAACACCCACAGCACAGGGACACAGGACCCCCCGGAAGCTACAGCAAACACCACCAGCAACACCACCCAAGGGGTCCCAGTGTCACCTGTGCGTCCTGCCGCTGGTCCTGCCCGTGTGGATAGGGGTGCTGGGAGGGGTGGGAGGCACAGGGCTCACCTTGCAGAGGGGTCTGGACTGCATGATGACCCCCACCTGGCACGCATCTTAGATTCGTATCAGGATAGCACCGGAGGATTTGGCCAGGTAATGGGGATCCTCAAGGACATGCAACACGAGCAGGTTGCCCACCATGCCCGCATGGAGGCCAAGTGGGATGACATTACTGCGGTGCATCGGGACATACTCCAATGCCTCCGCCAGATCAACACCAACCTGTCCACACCTCCCTGTGTGGCCACAACATCTGTCGCAATACCATCTGCCAGCGCCACAGGGAGGGAGGAGGACTCTGGCGTAGAGTCCCCTGCACCGCAGAGGCCTGCACATGAGGATCTCCCTCCCCGGAAGAGGAGGGGTAGTCCGAAGAAGGACATGTTAGAGGCAGATGTCCCAGCACATTCCCCAGGGCCTCTAAACCTGTTCTGGACAATGTCCTTTGTGAGCAACCCGTTCACCTTGTCCAATCGCACACAACTCGCCCACATGACATGGAGGGTTCATGTTGGGCCAATGTAGCAGATGACTGTGGACTTTACTCAGGACATTTCATCTACCAGCACTTCCAACTCTAATGTGAACTTTGGATTCCCAAACCAATGTACAGCACCCACCATCCTGTGCAGTTCCCTCACACATGTTTGAAAATAAACTCACCAGTACATCATACTTGCCTCTGTTGTGATTCCAACGTGTCATGTTCAGGGAGATGTCAATCTGCTACACAACACAGTGCATGCCAAATACTGCAACAATGTGACCAACGTAAGGTGAGTCATGGTGATGTGACACATGTGAGGGAGACACACCATTATGGCAACACAACACATACTCACCATGGCCATGTTACTCATCCCACAAAATGATGTTGACCTGAAACACATTGGCATGCACAGACACAACACCAACCCCAGTCAGAGGTAACAAGTCCACAGGTGAGGTAAGCAGATGTCACTCAGATGTGGGAAGACAGACAACGCACATAAGAAAGCGTAGCACAGGTTCATTACACATCAGCAACACGTTTATTCCACAATAGTTGCACGGTAATTCTACGTAACAGTGGACACACGCTCACAATGTGTTGTAGAATGGAAGTCCAGGGATGTGTGGTACATCAGTTGATGGGAATTGTCAACTTCCACACTGTTGTTGGCTTCTGGGTGTTGGGGGTCAGTGTTGACCAAACAACAGGCAAAGTACCCTGGGAAGGACAGACACAAGACACAGTCAAAAGCACAGAAGAACAGGAGAGAACTGCAATACACATTCACAAAACATGTTGCAAGACACCTACTCAAAAACTAGTTAGCAGTACTACCCTATTGTGGAGTACACACCACCTGAATGGACACATCACTGCATGCATCCAGTCAAGTGGCACACAGACACACTTAGACAGCAACAGAGCTGCCACAACACATTCCAGGCTACCTCCATACATTCACATAACAACCCTTGAAACTCACATTCAGGTGAAGAAGTTGTTGATGAGCTGTGAGCAGACGTCACCCTCTTCCTCATCATCACTGGCATCTTGGCCCAGGCCGGGATCCTCCACAGTTGCCGGAGGTTGGTCATCGTCATCCTGGATGAGAGGCACCTCCTTCCGCACTGCCATGTTGTGCAGCATGCAGCATACAAGGATTATTTTGCACACCTTTGCAGGCTCATATGGGAGGGCCCCTCCGGTCCTGTCCAGGCAGCGAAAGCGGCTTTTCAGGAGGCCGAATGTCCACTCAATCACCCTCCTGCTCCGACCATGTGCCTCATTGTAGCGCATCTCAGCTGGTATTACAGGGTTCCTGAGGGGTGTCCGCAACCACGACATGTTGGGGGTATCTGGAGTCACCTACACACACAAAAATAAACAAGTAGCTGAGTTTTGTAGGAGTGCGGAATACAACATTGACAAACAAACACAATTATAAACAGTCAGTCCACACCGACAAGCCAGGCATGCTGAGCTGGCATCTGTGACATCAGCGTTGCAATGCGACTACTCCTCACAATGTAGGCATCATGCGCAGAACCAGGGAACCGTGCACACACATGTGTTATCGACATGTCAGCAAGGCATCCCACCAGAGCATTGATGGAGTGGTAGTGCTTCCTGTTCCGGTATGCCTACTCATGTGCCTGTGGTGGTATCAGGGCCACATGTGTCCCATCAATAGATCCAATGACGTTCGGCATCCTCTCCAGTGTATAAAAGGCATCCTTTATTTCAGGGAGTTCAGCTGGGCTCGGGAACTTGATAATCAGGTCTAGGAAATGCAACATCCCCTACAAGACATCGCGTAGCACCTGACTAAACATCGTTTGCGACATACCACCAGCAGTAGCCACAATGTACTGGAAGGTACTAGTGGCAAAGAAGTGCAGGGCTGCCATCACCTTCACCGCTGGGGTCAGTGCTGTAGGGTATGTCCGGCCAGGTAGCAGATGTGGCGCCAACTGCTCAGCCAACTCCTCAATCAGTGGCCTGGTGAAGCGGTACCGTCTGATGCAGTTGCGTTCCTGCATGGTTGCAAGGTTTGGGAACGGTCGATGGACAGCTGGTGCCCTGCAGTACAGAGATGCACAAAGGAAGATTGTCAGTTCATCAACCCATGTGGCCATGACCAGGCTCAATATCACATGCTAGATCATGACATTACACAATGTACTGAGGTGTGTGATGTTGGGCATGGACACATATGTCACCTACATGACCACCACCTCACATCTCAGTTCCACATGTCCACATGAGTCCCATGTAGTGCAATGGCCAATCATCTGGCTGTGTCACCCAACCTATGTACTGCTGCAACGTTCCACACACCACAGTGACAAGTGAGGCCTGATGTCTCCCAGGCATCACAGATCTTTGCCATGCAGAAACCCAGGGTCCCTGTATTGCCACATTGACACATCAATGGACATACCATAGCAGGTACACACCACAAGGCAAGCGTAAGTCCCACAGGTAGTGGCCACTGTTGTTCCTGCCGGCCCTACATGTACGTCTCTTAGACACACACCCCATCAAGGTTGATGCATATACCACATGGATGTGGAGACTGTCACCTATTGGTCACATTTGATCAGACACATCTGAGACACAACATGCACCAGACTGTGGGTGCACATCAGTATTGTGGCTACAGGTCTCACTGTGACGTACATGCCATCACCCCCAGGACTCAGGGTGTATGTGACATGTCCTAAACATATCCAACCTGAAACTGTGTCCATGACTCATGCCCATTACTGTACAATTGCACATCACAGTAGTAATGTGCACAACACACAAAGGATTCTGCCCCCATGTACACGTGCACAGCCTGGGAGTGTCTGCACAAACAAACCCAACAAACCATATGTGACCCCCCAAACACCCAGGGAATGCAGTCTTACATGTCATGGGACACTGTGTGGCCAATGCTGTAGTGTGGTAGGTGTGCACAGGTGTCCCTGGCCAGTAAACGTGTGTTGCATCTGTATAATAGTCACACCAATGAGGTCCAACGCGGGTGATAATGCGTACGCATTGCACGGTTCATGACCGAGCCATGGGTACGCATTGCCATTGACTGCAATGAGGTCCGACACGGGTGACAATGCGTATGCATTGCACGGTTCATGACCGAGCCGTGCGTACGCTTTGCCATTGACTGCAATGAAGTCCGACGTGGGTGACAATCCGTACGCATTGCACGGTTCATGACCAAGCCGTGAGTACGCTTTGCCATTGACTGCAATGAGGTCCGACGCGGGTGACAATGCGTACGCATTGCACGGTTCATGACCGAGCCGTGCGTACGCTTTGCCATTGACTGCAATGAGGTCCGACGCTGGTGACAATGCATACGCATTGCACGGTTCATGACCGAGCCGTGCGTACGCTTTGCCATTGACTGCAATGAGGTCCGACACGGGTGACAATGTGTACGCATTGCACGGTTCATGACCGAGCCGTGCGTACGCTTTGCCATTGAATGCAATGAGGTCCGACGTGGGTGACAATGCGTACGTATTGCGCGGTTCATGACTGAGCCGTGCGTATGCTTTGCCATTGAATGCAATGAGGTCCAACGCGGGTGACTATCATGCATACGCGTCGGGCAGGCATGGTCCGAGACAGGCGTACGCCTTGGCCATTGAATCGTATGGAGACGGGTGCATGTGTATTTTCAAAATACACGTTGTACAGTCAGTTGAACGAGCCGGGCGCACCCCTTGGCTCCGGACTGTAATGGAGACGGATGCGGATTCAAAACTTGTACGAGTCGTGTACTGGAAATTCATTTGGATGCCTACAACAATGTTGCAATTTCAAGTATTCCATGAAGGTGAAGATTTGAACGATGCTGAAGGCGTGTACGAGTCGTACATTTAAATGGATTGGCCAGATTCACAGAATGCAACCGTGTTGGACCTATCACTTGGGACACATGGCACAGATTCTGCGTCTGCAGTACAGATATAAGGCTGGCTGGCCTCCAGGGAGCTCACTTGCCTACACTACATGCTACTGGACCACATCCCTGCTACCACTGCTGCTGTCTCTGCATCCTCTGGCTCCTGCTATGGCATGTACTCTGGAGAGGGCCCCAACCTTCACTGAGGAGGAGAACCAGGCCATGCTGGACGGGCTCCTTCCACAGTACAGCACGCTCTATGGGAAACCAGGGGAGCAGGTGAGTGTACAGTCCACTGCCTTACTAATTATGCATGTTGTCTGACTAGCAGGACTAGCTGTGTGTACACCAGTGGCAAGCATTCTCACTGACTACTTTCATCCCCCAAAGTGTGTAGGTACATGTAATGAATAGGTGTCCTGCTGCTAAAGTGAATTAGTGCAAGCTTAAACTATCCAGGCATTGTTAACATGTCAGACATGCATGGCATTTGTCCTTCACCATGGTTGCACTACCTGTGTAAATCATTTCCCTTTGTGATGATGACATGTCTATCCAAATGTGTGCAGCACAAAAATGGGGCATGTGTGTCAATGTACTTTTCACTTTGTCATCCTCACAGGTTGATGCCCACCAGAAGCAGGAACTATGGCTGACCATCGCCTGTGCTGTTCGTTCGGTGGGGGTCTACAAGCGCCGAAGCCGCAACTGCCAGAAGAGGTGGCAGGACCTTCGGGGCTGGACCCGGAGCTTAGCTAGAATCCAGCTGAAGCTGTCACCGCCACGCAGGAGGGGCAGACACCGGACCCTGACTCCCCACATGCTCCGGATACTGGCGGTTGTCTTCCCGGACCTGGATAGGCAGCTGAAGGCCAGACAGCATCAGGAAAGGGGTAAGTCCATGCCTGATCTGTGTACTATGTCTGACATGCTAATAGCAGTCTTTTGGCCTGGTCACACTTCCACATTACGTAGGTCTTGTAGTCCAATACTCAGGTCCCTCAATTGTGTGATGCACCCTCCTCATCTGTTCCACATGTGTGGTCCCTACAGTCTGTTGCTTGTGTCACTAGGGCACTGTGTCCCTGCAGTCAGCTATGCTTCAGGTACCGAACAGCATCTGTTCCCGTGACTCTGTTGTGAGTCTCATGTGTGGGTCAATTGTTTACACAATGCCTGAGATCTGACATGTGATCTGTGTGTGCCCTTGAGATGTGTTCCAATTGCTGGTCTGACTCGCCACATGTGGCTGGGGTATTCCAAATAAACCCATGCTGCAGGGGACTCCAATTTTGGGGCCTCAGGAGTATGTATATCAAGTATGTCACACTTGCTTAGCCACCTGACTACTGTCTAGTGCCAAACACTGTTTCACGTAGACCTGGCCAGTCATGCCTCCTCGAGGGCATTTAGAAACACTCTGTAATCCCACTCCTGTGTATGAAATTGCAGGTTGTGCTTAGTGACCTATTCCCTCAGGTGTCTGCCTATGTGTCATTAGGGTGTGGCTTGTTGTTACATACAACTGGGGTGCCCATGATTCAGAGGGTCAGCATGGCATCTGAGATGTGACTGTGAGATACAAGACCTGTGTGACATATAGGTGTGTGATCATCTGACAGCGCACAATGGTGTATGCAACTGTGTCCTTCATGCAGCTGGGTTGCACGCATGGCAGACCTTGATGTGTTAATGTACAGGGATTTGTGTTTGCAGAGACTCATATGCATGATGTGGGGTCTTCTGGGTCCTGGATATGTTGTTTGCATGGGATGGCCAAGTGCGCCGGTCATCTGCAGAGTTAGCTTTACCCCTGAGCTAGGATTGTGAGTCAGTGCATATTGTTGTTGTCTGGATGCCCTGCCCCTGTGACAGGAGACAGAGTTGACTGACTTTCAGGGCATCCCAGTGCCATGGCATTTAACTTGCTATGAGTGATCCTGCATTGTGTTCAAGTGTGCACCATGCACCCCATTGTGGCATTGCCCATCAGGACATGAGAACATCATAGTGTGTGTTGCTGTCATGCATCACAAGCATGTGAAATAAGTCTCTGCCCATCCCTTCATCCGGACACCTGTACTGAGTCAGTAGCAAGAGATGTGCTGTGTGTATAGTGACATACTCCTACATGTTCACTTGCATGTACAACTAATGTGTGGGTGGTGCATGTTGGCACATTGGGGTGTTAGCATCCAACATGCAACAGACATATGTGTGAAAGTCAAGGAGGGATATGTGCGACATGGTTGATGTTGAGAATAACAATTGTGTTATTCTAAACAGTGTTGGCACTTTGAGCTGTGTTCAGCTGATGATGCCAGGGCTTGCCCTGTGATGTGATATACTCACTGTGGTATGTGCAGTCAGTGCAGGTGACTGATGTTGTTCTCTTACTTCCTATTCCTATCCAGATACATCCATGGCCACAGGAGGGGACAGCTCCACGGACCAGGAGGAGCCACAGAGCCTTACAGGGACAGAAGGAGAGGATTCAGGGGGACCCAGTGGCATGGAGGGCGAGTGGAGCCACACAGAGGAGTTGTCAGCACCATCCCCCCCAGCTGAGGGCCACAGCAGCTCTGAGGATGACTCCCTTGTGGAGGCGGGTGTCAGCAGCCACCAAACCCCAGCTAGTGAGGCTGTCCCCGCCACCACCACCACCACCCTCCCATCGGCTCCCATCCCAGAGGTCCCTGTGGGCTCCCGTGTTCGTGAGCATGTCTCCTTTGTGCCAGGCACCGCACCCCTTGCCCCTGTGTCCCCTGCTGCCCTGAGTGAGGAGTCTGTGGACCTACTTAGACAGATCCATGCAGGGCAGAAGTCGATGCTGAAGGTCCTCCATGCACACACAAGTCTGTTGACACAACTGGTGTCATTCATGGAGGGCATTTCCTCGGGCATGTCTGCCCTACAGAGGACCAATCAGTCCATGGCCTCCTCCCTGACGGCAGCAGTGTGCCTCCTTCAACAGTGCCGCACCCCTCCTACCCATGCACCACCCACGATTCCTAGCAGCCTACCTGTCCCAAGCACACAAACACCCAAACCAAGGTCTAGACGTGCACACAAGCAAGTGCAGGGGACTGATACCATACTCACAGGGGCTGGTTTGCAGACAAACACACAGTCATCCAGAACCAGTCTGCAGTCCTCTGAGACCTCTCCCTCTCAGCCCCCTTCCCTTGCATCACCTGCAACCCCATCTCCCCAGAAGCTCTTCCTCTGTGACCTTGGCCTCTTCCCCACTGACCCAGCAGATCCTGATTACAAGGGGAAGAGAAAGTCCCCACACACAGAGGGGAGTGCCCCTCTCACCCAGACACCCTCCCCCAGGCCCAGTCAGACTGAGACCCCCACCCGCAAGTCCCCCCGGTGCAGGAAGAGCAAGACCCCCCCGCCACCACGCAGCTCCAAAGCAAAGTCTCCGTCCTCCATCCCCCAGGCCACCACTCCAGAGGTTCCCCTGCCACTCCCTGTCCCGGGTTCCCCCATCCACAGATACACCATCCCCAAAATACAAAGGCCATCCCCCCTTGAACTTGTTCCTCCACACCTGTTCAGACGGTTAGTGCCACTGATGTGGGTACCATGTCCCCCCTGCCCTGCCAACCTCACCTGCCCTCCATTCCGCTCCCATGGATGTAGGCACTGCAGTGGAGTCCACGACCACCCCGTCTGACTTGGGCACTGCAGTGGTGACCCAATCCACTCCATCTGACCTGCCAACTGGAGTTGTGCCGGCACCCACCCCATCAGACTTGTGCCCCACAGTTGTGACAGCACCCACCACTTCATTCAGATCCACTGCAGTTGCAAGTGTCTCGCCTGCATCCACCACCTCTTCACTGCCTCCTTCTGCTGCGCCCTGATCCTGTCCCTGCAGTGCCTGGCCTGCCCCCATGTATGCCCCTCGGAGGGGATGACCCCGGTTCTTAGCAGTGCAGGCAAGCAAGGTGTGACAGTTGTCACTCTACTTCACTCCTTGGCATTTGGACATGGACTGGCCATTGGCCTTTTGTTTGAACAGACGTTTAACTTTTAATATGCTGAATAAAGCTTTTTTCTTTATCCCTGTGAACTAGATTTAGCTGTACATTATGTTAATGATGTTTAACATGCCCTTGCACCTGTGATGCTTGGTTTCCAATGTTGAATACTGATGTGTTGCTGTGAGGTACTCCCTGTGGTCCATGAGATATGTATCCTATTCTGGTGGGTATCCATGTCATCCTTTGCAGCTACCTGGGTGTGTCAGGATCAACTATTTGTGGACATCTCTGTGAACATTTCATTTGCATGGTCCCATCTCTGGCTTGCACCCATGCACATATGATGTGCTTCCCATTGTCCAATCTGTCACTTCCACAGACTTTGTGCGCATCAACACTGGACCTACAGGTGTTGGCATCATTGGTATAGGAGAAACTGGGTCCTCTGTTCAGCTTGTTAGACATATGTTTTGGGTATGTGCAGATGACTTAGGGGAGACTCACGTACCCAGGCTGTTGTGACCAGAGCCTTCATTGTGTGGTAACTGATGGCTGACTGACCAAGTGTTCTGCAGACATGAGTTAGACGTGCGGTGAATATGTTTGGCACAGCTGGGCTTCCACAGGAGTTGGGTCCCCTCAAGTTAGTGTGTTGTCCCGTGACATGGCCTGGGCCCATGGTGTGTGTTGTATGAGAATGTGTGTGTGTCCACATCCCCGTTCATACATAGACAGTGCTCTCTTGATATGTTCCTGTTGTTGATGCTTGCTGAGTGGTACTGGGTTCATCCCACTACTTTTCCAATGGGTTACCAGAGGTGTGGGTGCATGACACACTACTGTTAATTGGTGTATCATCATTGGGATTTGTCAGTTCTGAGTTGTGATGATGTTTTCAGACAGAGATGGGACACAGTCAGGGTTCCCCAAGGCACCTGTTTATTTGCTAAATCATGTAGTTGTCCCTAGGTGGTACCTTTCAGTGATTGAGATATTTGTATGTGTGTGGGACTGCTCCCAGTTGTCGAGTTCATGGCTGCAATGCTGGCAGGTGTCAGCATGTGTGCCTTGTGGTTCTCCTTAGCTTCTGCATTGCCCTGGGATAGTGGTAGGGATTCTGAAGGTTACGTGAGCTTTGAGGTCATGGCCATGTACCGCATACTGTGCAGTATGTCTGTCATTCTCCAGGGTTGTAAACTGTCCTTGTGTGATGTGTCTGTACACCTTAGTTCCTCCCAACATTCCTGTGTTTGTCATGGGTGCATGTGCAATGTCACCTGTCCATGTGGGCTTCACAGATACACATTGTTGCAGTTCAGGTTGTGTGGTGTTGAGGGTGGACTGATGTAAATGTTTGCATGGATGGTCCCCTAGCTCCCATTTGTCCATGGATGAGGGGCCATGCTGAGTGATTTGTGTTTGTGTATGTGTGATGTACGTTTGTGGAACAGGACACATGTCTGGGTTGCCCAGTGTATACGACATCTACCTTTGTCATCACAGTTGAGGTGTCATGCATGCTTGTGTCACCCCAATGTCTGGTCCCTGGGGGTAGTGCTGTTTTGTGTCAGTCTCTTGCTGTGTTAGTTGGTGTTCATTCCAGCTTGTGTCACATGTGTCTGTTGTGCTCCCTCTCATCTCCCAATGCCTGATTGCCCACTAAGGGTGTCCCAATGATGGTTTACTTTTGTATGGCACTGTGTCCACATCTGTGTCACTGTGGTTCAGCCCCCCTCATGTCCCTGTGAGTCATATCACATCATTTTGCACATTCATTCTGGTTGTTAGGTGCCATTGCTGGCATGGAATGGGAGATTGTGAGCTGACACCTACAGTCTACACATGTTTTTTTGATTAGTGTGTCTATTTTCGAGATGTGTGCATGCTTGGTGATGGTCACTTCTGCTCTTGTGTCATTGTACACTGTATGCATTTTCAGCTCCCATGTGTGGTGCTTGTCTGCACATGGCCGAGAGTGTGTTATGTTTTCACAGCACTGTTAGCCTCACCACATCCCTGTGGGAATGGGACACAACCACTAGTTTGCCACAGAAGTGTTTAATGTGTTGGGAGCAGGGATCATACATGCTGTTTGTTATTTGCAGCTTTGACCATGATGACACTTACCTTTTGGTCACTGTGATGAGGGGGGGGTTAGTCCCCATCACCACAATGCTCTACATCTGCTGCAGTTTGGAAGCCCCCACTTAACTTCTGTTCTACACAGTGAGGGGGTGTTCTTTTTACATTGCGACAGTGCTATAGTGATGCTTGCCTTGTGTATGACACACTCATGTGTTGGTCACACATGTGCTGTTAGTTACATTGTATGTTCGAAAGTCATGATCACTGTTGTGGGCATTTGTCACAGACTACACACTGTTGTCATGATGTTAGGGGGGATGCATTTTGCTGACATACCTGATGTTGGAGTATGCTGGATATGTGGTGCATCACCCATCCTATGGCTGGGGGTGGCAGGGGTGATGGGCAACATAGTCCCTATGAGTGGGGGGGCAGTAGGGATGAGCAACAGGTCCCCTATGGGTGGGGGTGGCAGGGGTGATGGGCAACATTAGCCCTATGGCTGGGGGGGCAGTAGTGATGGGCAACATAAGCCCTATGGCTGGGGGTGGCAGTAGTGATGAGCAACATAGTCCCTATGAGTGGGGGGGCAGTAGGGATTGGTAACAGGTCCCCTATGGGTGGGGGTGGCAGGGGTGATGGGCCCTATGGCTGGGGGTGGCAGTAGTGATGGGCAACATATGCCCTATGACTGGGGGTGGCAGTAGTGATGGGCAACATAGTCCCTATGAGTGGGGGTGGCAGTAGTGATGGGGAACAGGTCCACTATGAGTGGGGGAGGCAGTAATGATGGGCAACATAGTCCCTATGAGTGGGGGTGGCAGTAGTGATGGGCAACAGGTCCCCTATGAGTGGGGGTGGAAGTAGTGATGGGCAACATAAGTGCCCTATGGGTGGGGGTGGCAGGGGTGATGGGCAACATTAGCCCTATGGCTGGGGGTGGCAGTAGTGATGGGCAACATAAGCCCTATGGCTGGGGGTGGCAGTAGTGATGGGCAACATAAGCCCTATGGCTGGGGGTGGCAGTAGTGATGTGCAACATATGCCCTATGAGTGGGGGTGGCAGTAGTGATGGGCAACAGGTCCCCTATGTGTTGGGGTGGCAGTAGTGATGGGCAACATGAGCCCTATGGCTGGGGGTGGCAATAGTGATGGGAAACATAGTCCCTATGGCTGGGGGTGGCAGTAGTGCTGGGCAATAGGTCCCCTATGGGTAGGGGTGTTAGTGGTGCTGGCCATGCAACCCCTACGGTGGGCTGTTGTTAGTGGCCAGGATGTGGATCCCCTGTCTGTGTGTGCCATTTTGCGGGTACGTGTCGTTTGTTTATGTGGTAGGTGTCTGACTTACCGCCTGCGCTGTCGGCATCGGTTCCTGAGCCGGTCATAGATGTAGAGTACTGGTATGACCTGTGCGATGGGATTCATGATGTGTTTGTGTCGTACATGCTGCTTGTTGCTCCGTCTCATACCCACTGCAAGCTGGTCCGTCTCGTAGCCGTGTATTGAGTTGTGGAGCGAATCGTAGCTGATATGCTTGTTTTTCAGATGTTGTGACGTCCCGTACGTGGCGACCCGTCCGGCGCTTAGGATGTACGCATCATACTTGTCATGCCGGAAACTGCTATGGATACTGCTTCCGGGCGACTCGGTTCAGCGTTAGGAGTTACGGCTCGGACGGAGAATGGAGCTTGAATCACAGCCTACGTGTCGGTCATGTTTTTGGCAGTTATGCGCATTGTACTTCCTCTACAGGACGGACCGGCTACGGGTATGTTTTGTGTCGCACTGTAAGGCTACGGACAGCTCTCGGAGAGCTGTCCGACCCGGTATCGGAATCGGCCCCTTTGATGCCAAAGTCCTTAGTCTCATTGACTGAGCTGATGTTTCCTCAGCCAATGTGGGAAAATGATGGGAACTTGAGGAAAGGGTGAGCACTGAGCAATTCTCAGGGTTAGGCATTTTGCAGCCCCATGTACTGGCAACTCTTCAGAGTTTAGTAGTGCTTCCTATCTTTGCCCCTGCACTCTAACACACACACGCACACATACACACACATATGTAGAGATACACACACATAAACCCCCTCACACACACACAAACTACGGCACGTGAACTGTTGAATGGCTGCACAAGAACTGCAAAGCAGTTTGGCAACCGACTTCCACTCAGTTCTCTCACCTTCCCTCATCCAGTGAGCACTGAGCATGATGTGCATGTGGGCAAGCTGGTCTTGGCTGGCCCTCTCCTGAGTCTGCTTGCCATTTAGTTGGTTGGCCTGATTGGCATCCAAGGACTTTTCACAAGTACGTTTTGCTTTGCATTGCATTCCAATGTCCTGCCATTTTGGGATAGCTAGTTTGGTACATCCTCAAGTACACAGAGTTTGGGACGAGGAAGACAGATAGGTGTAATGTTCCAGTTACTTCTGTCCTCCTTTCTTTTCAGTGCCTTTCTTGATGGCATTTTTGACAAGATGTTGCTGTAGTTCTGGGTTAATTGGCAATTGATATGCAGCTGGTGAGACCTTCCTTTATGTTATGGGGGTGGGTCCACAGTATGGAAAGTAAAGAAGGGCCATTCTCTATTTTATAAAGGGAAAAGAGCTTTATTTCCATGGAAGATAGGGTAGGCTGCCTTGGCATGAAGATTTGACTGAGGTACGTAAGGAGTATGGCAAGACTATGACTTGGAGTAATGAAGATGACTGTGAGGTCATCAGCGAAATTTTCAAACTACATCTGCAAAAGGATAGTTCTTCATAAAAATGGAAAGAGAGATTGTGCACCGTATGGCTCTTAAGTGTTCAATTACATAGGAACACTAGACTGTCTTGATGTACAAAAGGTTCCTCTTTTAGTCTTTATGTTTCCACTATTCTTATTAATTTTAATGCTACACATACCATCACCTGCAACCCTCTGGCTAGTGTGAAACTGTTCCAGCATTAAAACTCAACATTTTGTTAAATCAACAATCCTCTACCACCCCCTCCCACTCCCTAGGTTGCCAAACCAAACCTATAGGGAAATACACCTGTTGCTCGATTGTGATAAAACAAATAGGACAACATTCTTCAAGGATCCAGAGCAGTAGTAGTAATAAGAGCTAAATCATGTCATAACTTTGGGATTCTCCCCTGGAATGAGCCACAAATCTTATGATACATGGGTCAAATAATTTCTCCAAGCCAGCATTCTTATGAAGGGGTCCCAGCTTGTCTCATATGCTTTTAGATTGCTACTATGTCCCCCAACTTACTGAACATGCCTGAAGCTCGGGTAAAGTGCTTTCCCTCCTGTTTTGACCTTTTCATGTTATTATGTTCAACTTCGAATGAGGGGAAGACTGACTGTTGAAAGTCATTTCTACATGTGCCTTGCTTTATACCCATCTAAAACACTCACTTTACTGTGGTGCAAAGCTTAACCGAGTTATTTTCTTTATCTTGCAGTACATCAATTGTTTTTAGATGGGTGAATGCAGTATGTTATCTGCCTGCGGAAAAGTAACGAATGAAGTGACTAAAATTGTCATATCTGATGTTAAGCTAAATTGGTTCATTGGAGAGCAATTTCGCTAATGCAAGATAATCATTTACAGTTGCACAGAAAATCATGTTAAAGCCAACAATCCATACTATACAAATACATAATGGGGCTGAGCTGAACACCACTAGAGATGCTGAGCTTGTATGCAAGACAAGATAGGGAATTGGTCGTAATCACTATGTAAATGATAAGGATGGGTTTGAAGCTGGTGATGCTGGCAAGGAAAGCCAATGGAGTTCCATCAGTATGAAGGGTGATGTGACCATATTTCAGGTCCTGGATGAGATGCACTGTGGCTTGTAGGAGTCCCTAAGTGGTGCCAGTGTGGATCGCAGTGTAACCATTATCCAGATGCGAAAGTGCATGTTTTGGAACAGCAGTCCTGAAGTACCTTTCAGGAAGAAAGAATTTCATTTTCTTCAGAAGCGAGAGCTGCTACCAGGACAGCTTTGATTTTTAGCCATATGTTTCTTCAAGGGGAGGTTGGTATCCACGATGGACAAGTGACTTGGCATTTGGTGAAATTTAGGGTTTCAAGCTGTCAAGGTTCATGTCATTGAGACAAGTTTGGAACTGGTGGTGACAATGTGAACAAACCGGTGTTGGTTGTAAAGGTAAAAGAAGAACAAGTGACATTACCAGTGAATCCAGCCGCGGTCCATGCAGGTAACAGAGGTATGGTGGTGGGGCTGCGTGGGAGGGGGGGGATTTCAAGGGACGATGCTAAGGAAAAATTAAATAAATAATTAATTGTCCCTCGGCATCATCCCTTGAAATCCCCCCAACGCAGCCCCACTGCCCCACCGCTGTTACCTACACAAACTGCGGCTGAGTGAATCCCATTCATAACTCCAAGTTGTGTGTGCAGATGGGATGTCAACTGTGTTAAACGCAGCTGAGAGGTCCAGCAGTATCAGGAGGCAGGGGTTACGTTCATCTGTAGTCAGGATTGCATCATCTACGATGTGTAAGGTAGCAGTCTCTGTGCTGCAACATGACCTGCAGACAGACTGGTAGAAATCAACAAGTCAACAATCTCAAATCATCTTTTACAGTAGTTTAAGGTGCTGTCCTTAGATTATGCAGTTTTGTTTTGAGGATTTACCATGATTGAACCAAGAGATATATCTTGCAATGAGATCGCACAGCTTGGCTCTACGTAAATATATATCTTCGTTAATCCAAATTTGAATCCCAGGAAAGGGTACGGCCACCGAAGTTTGTGGTTTAACGATGTTCAGTCTTTGATCTAAGAGGCATTGAAGATGTTGCATCTACTAACACCTTCAGGTTTGTAGAAATGTGTATACTTCAATGACTGTTGGCCTGGTATTTGGGTGAACCACATACGTCAGCACCATAAACTACTGCTGAACTTCAAATTTTGATTGTGTGCCCATAAAGGTAGCATTTAACTAACTTGCCAAAGTTTTTGGAATCTCGTTATAGACAAAGAAGACGGAGATGAGGTCTGTTTACTCTGCACTAGCTGGGAAGACCAATCAGCTTTTTGAAAATGAGCTTGGGCACCACTGTGCCTTGTAAACACATATCCCACACGTTGGAGCCTCTCAGGGCTCCTAAAGAATAATGCCCCAAAACAGCGTGGGAGCCTCGTGGGCTCTAGAACATGAAGAGGCCCCAAGATAACGTTGGAGCAGCCTGCTGCCTTCCGGGGCCGCTCTTATCACAAAAAAAGGATTTGCCCCTGTATGTTGGAGTCCCTCTGGACTCTTAATCAATGCTGCTCCTTCGTTGGAGTCCCTCTGGACTCTTAATAACAATAATGGCCGCTAAATGTTGGAGCGACCCCCCCTATCAGGCGGGGGCCGCTCGGGAAGTAGACCGGTCTGGGACCGGCACCCACAACACACATGGAGTCCCCCAGCCCGTTTTAACTCAC
The DNA here is from genome assembly GCF_964204655.1 of Triturus cristatus. NCBI lineage: Eukaryota > Metazoa > Chordata > Amphibia > Caudata > Salamandridae > Triturus > Triturus cristatus. The sequence goes on along the minus strand of NC_140590.1, from coordinate 456,608,138 downwards.
CGGGCTGCTCGGATGTCTCCGGTGGCGGCGGGGCTCTTCTCCTTTGCCGGCAGCACTTCTGGGTCGCTGGAGCGTGGGGTGGGCTCCCGGCTGCTCCCTGCTTCTTTTGACCACACGGCGTTTTCCTTCACCGACGGAGGCGGGGTAGGCTCCCGCCCTTCGTCCGGACTCCCGACTTCCTCTCTTTTTCCGGGTCTCCGTCACAGGAGCACGGGGTGGGCTCCCGTCCGCTTCCTGTTTAAGCCACGCCTACGTCTTCCCCGAGTCTGCCTGGCTTCCTTTCCACCCAGCCGTGGCGGTGATTGCGATCCGGTGGCAATGAGGGGTAGGCTCCCTCTTTTTTAATCATACAGTGCAGGGTGGGCACCCGCGAATGAGGGCAATACGGGGTGGGCTCCCGTTTAGGAAAATAATTAAATAAGCGGGGTAGGCACCCGCAAGAGCACATAAACGCAGGGTGGGCACCCGCTCGTAATTATAATAGGCCGACAGGCGGCGGGGGGAATCCCACACGGTGCAGCTCCGGGCTGCAGGCAGATCCGCAGCGCTTCTCCTCTTGGCACCGGAATAAAGCGCACTCCAGTACTAAAGATATAGCGCTCCCCAGGCACTGCAGTACACAGTTACCAGGAGAAAGCTCTCCTCAGCCTGGCAAAGTCCAGGGAAAGTCTCTAGGAAGGCAGTGGGGCAAGGGCTGGGCCCAGGGGCCAGCTCACAGGGCCCTCCAGGCAGGGAGGCAGTCCCCAGTGGCGGTCTCTCCTGGCGCCCAGCAGCAGCAGGCCCCCTCAAAGTCGGATCAGAAGAAGAACATTTTACATGGGGTCACAGCCCCTTCTTATACACAGGTTTCCTTTGTCTCAAGGTGCAGGGAAGGGGCGAACCAGTTACAACTGGTTCCTGAGCACTTTGTTTTTGTTGCTCAGCCCCTCTCCCTATTCACAGAACAGGCCAGGGTCATCAGTCGCACCACAGGGGCGGAGCCAGCATTGTGTGGGGAAAGCCCAGCCCTACTCAGGTCCCAGGTGTACTCCTCCCACCCATCTGGCTGCTGATCTCCCCATTCACCACTGGGTGACTCATCCTGACTCTGGGGATTCCCTAGCCCATCACATGACCTCAGCCAGCCAATCGCCAGACAAGGCACCTATCTCACACTGCACACAGAAATGCCAACTTCTAGAAGTGGCACTTCCACACTAGGTACATTGACACCGCACATATCATCGCGCAGCATTTCATCACACGAGTCCGCACATACCAAACTCGCACCTGCACTCCCCACGCATCAGGAACTACCAGGGACACATACATTCCCCCATGCATTCCTATGGGAGGGCAGGCCAACCTCACTACACGCACGCACTTTACCCTGGGACACAGTGGTAAAGTGCGCAGAAGCCAAAAATCACTAACACCAGGTCACAATAAAAAGCAAAAAGTTTCAGGGGTGAACCTGCCAGAAGGGCCGAGTCCAATACAACCTTGCATAATTTCGCATTACCATCTTTCATTTTTGCAAAGTTTAGTTACATTTGTACAGAAAATATTATATATCATATATTAAAATGATATTCTCTTACACACTTCCTAAAGATCATTCTTCGACTGACAGCATTAGGGTGGTCTTCCCCCCAACTTTTTGCCTACCTCCTCCATGTTTCAAACCTCGTTTTTGCTGGCTTTAGGAATCTGCACACTTTACCACTGCCAAACAGTTCTAAAGTGCTTGTGCTATCTTTCAGAAACATGGTAATATTGGTTCGTCCCCAATTGGCATATTTAATTTACTCCTTAGTCCCTAGTAAAGTGCACTACATGATTCCAGGGCCTGTTAATTAAATGCTACTAGTGGCCCTGTAGCACTTCTTATGCTACCCACTTAAGTAGCCCTCTAACTATGGCTCATGCCTGCCATTGCAGAGCCTCTGTGTGCAGTTTTCACTGCCATTTAAACCCGGCGAGATATATTTCTATGCACATAAGTCACCCTAAGCTAGGCCCTGGACAACCCAGAGGGCTGGGTGAAATGTATTTAAAAAGCAGGGCATGTACTTTTAAATGTGATATGTCCTGGTGGTGAAAAAAGCTCAAATTCATTTTTCACTACTGCAAGGCCAATCTCTCCCATAGGCTAACATTGGGTACATAATTACATGTTTAAGTGTAATTCCCAATTTTGAAGAGATAGACTTTCCAAGTTTGGTGTCTCTGTAATCACAATATAAAATCACAACTTATGGTGAAGTCAGATTTAAAATTGCAATTCTGAAAGTTCCACTTTTAGAAATGTGTATACACAAAACAACATCAGGTGGTTGTGAGATTTAAACACATCTTTACTTAGGCATGAGGTACATTTTACTCAATAATCATGACCTCAAATTTGTTTTAGTAATGATTGAACACAAACGTTTTTTAAACTTTCACATTTGGTGCGATAAAAGAAAGGACAATCCACATTCAACTCAATGGATACACAGTGAAAAATATTTGAAAAACGTGTGTGATTCCTTTACAAAAACCTGTTAGGCACAGGGTAACACAAGTTACACCACTAATTCAAACGGTAATGGTGGGAGGAAATGGACGTGCTGGGACTTCAACAGATGGACTTGCACCAGACCACAGAGTCAGTGCAGGTTCAAGCATGCGTGTTCCATTTGCGCCAACCCATCCCACCCCGAATCCAAATGGCTCAATAGATCAAAGGATAAGGGTAGGAAAAAACAGGAGTGAGGTGGTGACCCCGCTCAGACCTGCCTTTTGATTTGCCATGTCCAATACTCTTTTGAATTGAAAGCGTGTCAGTGGGACCCCATCTGCATGTATCAGCAAAGGCCCCCTTTTGTCACGTGGTCTAACCTGCAGGTAGCTCTCCACATGTGATAGAGGACAGCATGGGTTACCTTGTGCCCGGTGTAGAACTACCCCATCACCCCGGGCCTCCTGATCTGTCTTGGACTTCTTAATTGATATTAGTAAGGTGTCGGCCGTGACCTTAAGGCAGTCAAACTGTAGGCCGCCGTGTATATCCAGTTTGTTTTGGGCCACTAATTCCCCAATCCTGAAAGCTCCGTAAAAGGCCAACGAAAATGCCGCCGCGAATAACCGTACTTCCCCTGATGTGCTACAAATTGCGGGGAGGATCGCTATTAATGACGTCAGAAGCTCAACCCCAATTGGCTGCCTTGTGTCTGGGGCCGACCCTTGGAGGCATTGCCAACCTTTTAGAGCATTCCTCACCGTAAAACTATTAGTGGGATCCCCCTTTTTGCTGATCTGAGCAAAGAAGGAGATAGCCGCCACATGCTGCTTAGCTGCTGCAGCAGAACGCCCATTGCTCTTTAAACAACCCAGGTACTGAATGAGTGCCCCAGTGTCGTGCCACCTCACAGCCCACCCTATACCCAAGAATGAACAATATTGCCAGAACGCCCCTTCGTATGCTTTCCTGGTACTGGGTGCTAGGCTAGCTGCCACGAGGTCCGGTAGGTGGGGGCACCAATCTGCCAGAGTTGTTCTGGGAAGAGGGTGGCATACTCTGCTGCTGCTGGGAGATGAACCCTGAAAACCTGCATCTTAAAGCGAGAAAGTGCATCAGTAGCATGATTAAGGACACCAGGCACGTGCTTAGCCCTAAATTGTACATTCAATTTCATGCATGTGAGAACAATCTCCTTCAAGAGGCGGAGAATCATCTTACACCGGGCTGCTTGCTGGTTGATGCATTCAACGACGGTCATGTTGTCTGACCAGAAAACTACTGACTGATTACACAACTTGTAGAAATGTGGCATTTTCTTACTTTAGCCATTTGAAGCCTGCTTCCTGTCTCTGATACATGTCTGGGAAGGGTGACAGCTGGGCTTTCTGTGTTCCCCCTACACAGTCACACACAATGGGAGCTTAGGTGTGACTTGATGGGCCATTTTGGCAGGATGAGAGGGACGAGATGGACCCAGCTTCACTCACTCTTGAATAGGCTGTGTTCTGTACTCACACAAAGGGCTGCATACCCCCCAGTAGTGAGTCCGGAGCAAGGTCAGGAAGGGAGGACCTCTGTGCACTACAACAAAAAGTCTTTGAAGTACCCCCATTTCAGAAAGGCCAAACGGGCTATAAGTACTGGACCTCTGACACCAGACCTTCAGTGCACTTCTGGACCTGTGAAGACTCTGCCAGGAAGAACTGCTGTTCCGCTGAAGAACTGACACTTTGTTGAACTGCTGATTTTCTGGACCTATACCTTACTGTACTGCCCTGCTGCCTGCTGTTCCTCTGCCTGGGTGAGAAGGACTGGACTTGCATCTCTTGAACCCAAAGTGACTCCAAGAGCTAGCTGACTGGCCTCCTGATCTGAGGTCTCAGGGACATAAAAGACTTCCAACTTCCCTACTTCCGCACCTGGACTCTGCCATCTCTGAGTCTGTCCTGCCAAGTGGTGCCACCACATCCCTGGGCCCTTGGAAGTAAGGCCTAAGGTTCTTGCCTCTGTCAAACTGGCATATCAGCGCCATTGCATGGATCCAAACTGGTGCATTGCCACTGATGGGTGGATTGGAACCAGTGCATCGCTCCTGTTGCATGGATCAGAATGCTGCATCAGCACTGCTGAGTGAATCGGCCCAGACATATCACCTTTGGAACCACCACTGCACAAGGTTTCCACATCTCCATCAACCGCATCTTCACAACGATGCCGAATCTCCGCATTGCAGCTCTTTGCTCATCTGCCCGGATCAGGACCAGTGCATCACCCTCACTGCATAGACAGACATTGATGCATCGCTTCTGCTGCAACCTGCATCTTCAACATCGACGCAGCCAGGATCAAGGTACTTTTGTTCAGCAGACCTCACTTGGTCCCTGTATCTGGCCTGCCCACCATTGCAGTTGGACTGAACTTTTGACTTTGTCCCGGTCCAACACTACCAGATATCTCAAGTAAGCGCTTATTGCTGCTAAGCACTATTTCATAGCTTATTTTTAAAAAATTCAAATCTCAAGTTCTACTTATTGGATGTTTGTCATTTTGGTTTTGATGTATTTATTAAATGAAGTTCTAATTGCCTAACCTGGCATGGAAGCTTTTTGTGTGGTGTTTTCGCTGTTTTAATGTTTGAAGTGTTGCACAAATACTTTACACATTGCCTCTAAATTAAGACTGACTGCTCTGTGCCGAGCTACCAGAGGGTGAGTACAGGTTAATTTAGGGTTTGCCTACTTCTTACACTGACTAGGATTGTAGCTGCTCCCTGACTTGGGCTCATATCCTAGTCAAACAACAATCCAATTTATAACAATTACATACTTGGTCTTAGATACAAATCTTTTGTACATAGATATTGTCAAAAAAGCCCCCAAAAGTGCATGTGGATTTTTTTAAGACCCTGCCATTATCACAGGATTACCTGAAAAGAAGATCACAGGAAATCATCTGGTTTCCAAGGTTGGAAAATCCCATCCCACTGACAGAAGGTCTATTTTTTAGTCAATAATATACTAGGTTAACAAAGATGGAAGCATTATGCGCACCAAAAATGTGGCCTCTAATTTTGTGGGGGTCTTGACATACCATTTATGGAAGTATGGGCCATATGTACAAAGCATTTTTGCCTTTGCATATGGCCCAATTAGCAAAATAAGGCAATTTGTGCCAGCAAGAATGCTTTCCCTGATGTACAAACATCCAAACAGCGATGCTCTAGATTCACAGTTTGGGCGATATTTGGAAGGGGAATGTTTAAATGTCCCTTACAAATAGAGATTTCTAGTGTTATATATAAATGTTTAGCGACTGAAATGCGTTCGCAATACCTTGATATTTTACTACCAACTCAAAGCTGGTGGTAATGAACATTTCATTTTTTTGGGTTGAATCACATCCAAGAAAAAGAAAACCTTTATTCAAAAGCAATCACAGATGTTATGTTCTGCTGAACTCAGCAGTCCACCATCTCTGTGATGGCAGGCATTCCTAATGGGTTCCAGACTGTGACTTACCGCATTAATTTTCAAGAAATAGGTCTCTATGCAACTCACTAGCAACCGCAGGTATGAAACAAAAAGTTTCATACACAAGGGATAGCAATTTCCAAATAGCGATTCTGGTAAAATCGTTTTTCCTAACCTTTGTACATCTGGCACTATAACCTCTATTTTTATAGGGAAACCTTTGTATCCATAAACATATTGAATATTCAACATAAATTTAGTCCCCATAAAATCGTAACAAAACTGAATAAGTTAAATGGTATAATATGAGAGCAAGATAGTGCACATTCAAGACTTAGAAGCAAGAGCTGCTACTACTGCATTATAAGTAATAGATTCAGATTCAGTACAGCGTGACCATTAGGACCACACAATAGAAGTCTGAGTCAGTAACTTGAAGTTAAAAGGTTCATCACAAATTCAAAGCCAGACTAATATATATCAATCTCAAGAACATACTATAAAAGTGCAGGATTTTCAAAAGAAGACCAAAGTGACGTACAATATTGGTCGTCAACAGCAAGGAGCATATAAGAATTTCAATGGCAGTTCAAAGGTAAGATCAAACTGGAGATCAAGTTCCTGAAGTTTCAATTGAACTTTCACAGTTTTCCCCAAATTCTCAGAACTCATTTCCCTGTCATTTGCAAGAAAGGATGTCCAATCAGGGAATAAATACCTCCAGCAGGGGACTCTTGCTCACTTTTACCTCTTGAGTGTTGTCTCTTCTCCTCCTTCAGTCAGGTCTGAATCCGCTGTATTATGTGGTATATCTGGGTCACTTTCTCCTCGCGGAACCAGTCTCCCTCTTTCCTACCTTCTCGGCCAACGTTCTTCTGCTGCCCCTTGCAGTTCTCTAGCACTCTGCCCTTCATTAGGGTATGATTCTATGTCTGCTCCGACCACTGGATTGGCCTTTCCTTCACTAGTTTCATCATACAACTCTCCAGTACACTCCTCAGGGCAATAAAGTGCTATTTCAGTTTCTCAATGCTCCCCTAGAGCTTCACTAACCTGCTCCCATGATCCTTCAACCACCATAGTCTCTTCCGGGAGAGGTGTTGTTATTTTGGCAAAGGATACATGGAACCGGGCGAGTATGAGCAGCGTGGATCCAATTAGGGGGACATCCCCACTTCACAGCAGTTGTAGTCACAAGAATGACTTGGTATGGCCCTCACCAATGAGGCTCCAGGCACAACTTCTGTACGTGCTTCTTCACCACCACCCAGTTTTCTGGAACTTAGGTTGTGGCATTGCTCCTGATGTGAAGGGGATGTGGCAGCTTCAACCTGATGAGAAACAAAACGCACCACGTCAGCCAATCCTTTGCAGTAATCTGGTATCAGATCATAAGTAATACTCACAGGCACATTTGCAAGAACATCTGGCAATCTTATTACCCTTTCCATGATGAACTCATGGGGAGACAGTCCTGTCCTATAATTGGGTGTGCTGTGCAGACTCATCTACAGCAACGGCAAGCATGGGGCCATTTTAAAGACATAGAAGAGCAAATAGGCAAGTCTTGATTTCAGTGTCCCAATGACTTGCTCCACCAGACCTGAAGCCTCAGGTCTATAACTACAATGCAGTCTCTGTTGAACCTGCAAGGCAGCACACAGCATCCTCAGTACTTCATTCCTGAAGTGTGTGCCTCGGTTCAATTCCAAAGACGCCGGGAAGCCTAACCTTGGTATCAACTCCCTCAATAACACCTTTGTTTCTGTGAGATTATCATTTCTTCTTGTGGGATATGCCTCAACCCATCATGAAAAGATGTGCACAACAGCCAACACATATCTCAGCCGATTGAATACACGCATTACAATAAAGTCCATTTGCATCCTATTGAAAGGACCACATGACCTCCCTATGTGTTTTAATGTTACCACAGTTTTCCCTACATTGTTCTGTTGGCACACAACACATCCGTGACACAACTCTTTCCCCATCAACCTGAACCTTGAATTAAACCTTGTTTGGCTAAACAAGCTAACCATAGCACCCCTCCCTACATGAATGCGATCGTGGTAATGTCTAGCCATTGGTGGCAACAAACTATTTGGCAACACAAGTCTGCCATGTCTTGAAACCCATATTTCATCTTCATCTCTTTTAACACAACCTGGGTTTATCAAACTCTGCTGTTTTGATTCTGACACCTCTTCCTTTAACCTCTTAACTTCCTCCCAAGTATCAGCAGCTGCTAGCAAAGGTTGTTATTGCTATCATCTGTTCCTTCATTTACATAGTCTCCATTAACTGTACAAGCATTGTAAATGCAGCATCTTGCAACCTCGTCAGCATATCTGTTGTCAATTGTCAGATACCCATCTCCCTTGCAATATGCGGAACATTTCACAACTGTAACTTGCACAGTCAATTGTAAAACCTCTAACAGTTTTCTCACCTGCTAACCCTTATGGATAGGGGATCCTGATGATATCATAAATCCCTTCTGGGACCATAACTATCCAAGTCATTCACCACACCAAAACCGTACTGACTATCTGTAAATATAGTCACCTGTAATGGATATGAAATGTAGCATGCTCGGGTAGGAGCAATTAATTCAGCCACTTGTGTGGTGACTACTCCTTGAAGCCAAGCAGCTTGCACTACTCCTGAAACGGTACAGACTGCATGAGAAGCTATCAAATTTCCTTAATGATCCCATAAACACGAGCCATCCACAAAGAATATGTAATCAGATTCAGGTAGTTGTTCATCTTGTATATTTGTTCTCGTCTTGGAGTTCAATGACATAAAGACAGTCATGCTCCACCTGACCATCATCTTTTTCATTCTCAGGAAGGGGTAGCAAAGTGGCAGGATTCAATTAGAACACCTCTTTAGGGATACGTTCTCTGCTGCCTGTATGATTTGCTCATACCAGGTCAGGTGGCTGTTCTTGAGGTGCTGTGTCTTTGTTATAGTTAACAAACTTTTAACAGAATGAGAAACAAATATATATATATATATATAATCAAGGGAAGACCCATTACTATAATTTCACACCTTTTGATGCTGACACCTGTCGCTGTCACTGCTTTCCTGCAGTCAGGCAGTGCTGCAGCCACTGAATATAACATGGCTGAGAAGTAAGCAACTGGTCTTCAAGCACCTACATGATTCTGTGTTAACACTGAAAGAGCGCAGCCCTCTCTTTCTCTGCAGAAAAGCAAAACCACTTTGTTGTAATCAGACATTCTTAGTGCCGGTGCCTCGGCAGAGGCTTTCTCTCAATTCTAGGAAGGCAACCATACAGTAATTGTCCCAAGGCACAAGATCTGTCACATCCTTGTTTGTCAGCCTTTGTAGAGGCTTAGCCACTAGGTAAAACTTGGGTAGTCACTAACTACAGTAGCCTACCAATCCCAAAAGCATCCTGACTTTTGTCTGTGTTGTTAGTGGATATAATTGCATGATCGCCAAAATTCTCTCTTCTGAAACCATTTTGTCACCTTTCTCAATATGATGACCAAGATATAGGACTTCTCTCAAACAGTACTGCAACTTATTCGGGGACACTGTTTGACCTGTTTTTCCCCTGTCTTTTTGCTTCTGACCTCTTGTTTTGACTGTGTGCTGCATTTAGTTATTGCTGGTTTTTGAACTCTGGGCGCTTTACCACTGCTGATCAGAGCTAAAGTTCAAGTGCTCCCTGTGTAATTGTAATCATGATTCGTTTTCCATGATTAGCATGTTTGATTTACTGGTAACTCCCTGGTAAAATGCACTGTGTGTGACCAGGGCCTGTAATTCAAATGCTACTAGTGGGCCTAGAGCACTCATTGTGCCACCCATATCTGTAGCTCTTCAACCATGTCTTAGACCTGCCACTACAGTGTCTGTGTGTGTAGTTTTGAACTGCCAGGTCGAACTGGCAAGCACACCCACTTAACAGGCCCTAACCTTCCACTTTACTACATGTAATAAACTCCTAAGGAAGGCCCAAGGTAGGCCCATGGGCAGGGTGCAGTGTATGTGAAACGTAGGATATGTGTGATTGACATGTCCTATTAGTGAAATACTGCTAATTTCGTTTTTCCCTATTGCAAGGACTATCTCTCTCATAGGTTATCGTTGGAGCTTCCTTTTAACCTCTTACAAGTGTAACTTCCAATTGGAAGAGATAAAGATTTGGAGTGTGGGGTCTCTGAACTCTTTTAATGAAGTTGTTTTTTAATTTATGTGTTTGAAAATGCCACTTTTAGAAAGTCGGCATTTTCTTGCTTTACCATTCCGTGCTTCTGCCTGCCTGTGGAACGCATGTCTGGTTTCTTTAGACTGACAGTTGGTCTGTTTGTGCATTCACTCTAGACAGTCACACAAAGGGAACTGAGGTGTGCCATGCATATCCTGAAGACCCATCACCAGGCCTCTTCCTGAGCTGAGGGGTCTTCCTGAGCGAGATTGTTGGTGGGAAGAGTTGTCACCAACACCTGAATACGGTTGTGTCTTTCATCACACCTCTGTAGTGTGTCTGGAACCAGGTCAGGGAAAGGCAGGATCTTGGGCACTACAAATTCTTTCCTTTGAAGTTTGCCTACTTCAAAGGCAGAAACTAGTATAAGTACTGGAACTGTGACACCATAACTCTAGAACTCTTCTGAACTAAGAGGAGACTCTGCCAAGAAGAAGAGCTGGAGAAGTTGTAGGAGTGGAACTTCTGCTCTGCTTGTTGCTGTGCTGTGCTAGCCTACTGCTTGCTGCTTCTGCTTTGAGTAGTGAAAGGACTGGACGTTTGCTTTCTGGATCCTGCTTGCAAGGTTCTACAAGGGCTTTTGTGCACTAGCCTCCTGTTAAGAAGTCTCAGGCCCCTCAAAGACTTCAGCTGTAGCCCCTGAACTTCTCTCCTGGGAGTTCTGACATGCCAAGTGGTGCCAATTCCAGTTTTTTGCTCTTGGAGTTGGTTTTGCTGCAGAGAAGAAAAGATAATCCACGCATGCCCTTTAGAGACTATTTTTCCAGATGCAGTACCTCAGTGCGCCCATAAAACCAATGCATTGCCAAAGTGCAGCCGAAGAATCAACGTAGCGCCTGCCGTATGTCTGAAAGATCACCGTAGCCTGAGTCCCAAGCACAGTGTCACCAACGCCTGAGGCACCCGCTCCGACACAGGCCCTACAGAGCAGTTGAACAGGTCGACGCATCACCTGCTTCACGGCTGGAAAATCGATGCAGCGCCTGTTTTGCCACATTGACCCAGCACATCCAGATTTTCAACGCATCGCACCTTTGAGCCAAATTCTTCATCGACGTTGCCCAGCTGTAAGGAATTGAGGCTGTGCATCTGAATATTGTGCATCACCTTCCCTGACAGTAAGGAACCGATGCATCACCTCCTCTGGCAGTAAGGATCCAACGCATCAGCTCCCCTTAGAGTAAGGAACCAATGCATTGCTTTGCATATTGGCATCACACCTCCCCAGCGCATGTTTTTGTCTTTGATTTTGACGCATCCCTGGTACTTTGTGATAAAAGTGATGCATTCATAATTTCTAGTGGACTGAAAAATGTTGAACCCTTTAAAAGCAATATCCTTGCTTGTGTTTGTTGGATATTTGTCATTTTGGTCTTGTTTTACTTCAATACAGAGTGGTTATTTTTCTAAACTGGTGTGGTGTCCATTTGTAGTGTTTTCACTCTGTTACTGTGTGCATTTGTACAAATGCTTTACACATTCCCTCCAAGATAAGCCTGGATGCTCGTGCCAAGCTACCAATGGGGTGAGCAGGGGATATCTTGGGTGTGTAGCTCCTTTACCCTGACTAGAATAAGGGTCCACACTTGGGCAGGGTGCAAGCTACTACCAACTAGAGACCCCCATTTTCAAAAGACACCCTATGTACATTCTCAGCCAAGTAGTTTACCAATGAAATAGTGCCAGGTTTGCATGCTTCACAAGTATTTGATGCAACCATTAGATTGTCAATATTTTAAACTAGGACAGAATTACCAAAACCAAAGGCTTCAAATTCTTCTTAAGGATCTGATTAAAAATGGAGGGGCTCTCCGTATACCCTTGTAGGTCTTGGCACCTTGCCAAAACACAGTTCCCGAGCAGGAATGCAAAGAGGAACTGACCACATGCAAAAGTATTGAGAAGAATGCCTGGCACAAAACAATAATAGTAAACCACTCAGCCTCAAACTGAATTTGAAACAATATTAAAACAGGATTGGCTACTATGGGACAACAGGGAATCACAATGTTATTGAATTGGGAAGGTCCTGGACTATGCAGTAGTTTCAGCTATGCTTCTGCAGGCCTATAATGGGTGAGTTACATGGACTCCCCAAGATCTTCTTCAGTATATCTTGTTGAATCATTTATCATTGGGGTTATTCCAGAAATTGTTTCAGTGGTCAATTTATACTGTGGTGTTCTGGGATAATTCACATTCAGTTTTATCTGAATATGGACAGGCTCAACTCCTTAAATGAGTCCAATTACCTTTTTTCAAAAATCCCAAACTTCTACTCTCACTGAATCTCTGAGATCTAAAGACAAGTCTTCTGTCATCATCATCGGATACATTCCCATAGTTAGATTCTGATTTGCCAACTTAAAGGCAATTACCTCATCATGAGTTTGTTGTTCTATTTCTTTTGGGGTACAGTATATGATGCAATTCAGTTTGCACAATAAATCGCGTCCTAACAAACTCACAGGACATGAATAACAAACCATAAATTGATGATTATCCTCAAAACATCCTATCTTTACAGGGACATCCTCAGTAATGGGGTTCTTCATTTGTTGATTAGCAACTCTAACAACTTGGATAGTTCTTCCCTAGAGGGGTAGGTTTGGGACTTCCACGGATCTCACAGTAGAACGGGTGGCACCAGTATCAACCAAAAATTGTATGTTGTAGCCATTCACCTCAGCATCTATAAATGCGTCACTTTGGTCTAACTCCAAGACTGCACCAACCACTCAATCTTCCTCACCCCTCAGTTATGTCAGAAAGACTGATCGATCCTGAAATCTTCACTTGTCCTGAACATGGGAAAATATTTGTAAGGATTATTATTCTGGAAAGCAATCTGATTCAAATTCGGAAACCTGGCTTGAAGAAAATCTGGCAACATTAGCAGCTTACTGTGGCATCGGAGGTTGGGAAACCTGCATCACTGGTGCTTGTGGCATATTAAAATTCTGAGCTCTATGTCTGGGTACGTTCCGTTGCTAAAAGGAATTACTGTTCTGAGGTGGTACAAACCCTGAATTTTGACCTTGATTTGCGGGATTACGACAACATTTTTGCTTCCAATGCCCTAGCCTATTGCAGTAGTGGCATGGATTGGACTTCTTCCACGTAGCTACATCAAATCCAGTTCTCGGATTAATAGTGACACCAACTTCTAAATTATGAGTGTAATCCACTTCCAACCTGCATCGTTGGAGTTCCCTGTTGATAACATCCCTGCATTGGAGGGGCGTTCCCTACAAACTGTGGATTTTGAATTCTTCTCTGAGCAGTCTTCATTTGTACCACCATCAATTTCTCCTTTAACTTTTTCTGCCTCATTTCAGTCTCATTGTTGCATCATTTAGCATATCGCAAAATCTCGTAAACCTGTTGAAGATTGCATTAATCTCTTAGCATGAGCTGAAAGCCATTTTGTACTTGGCAGCCATCTTAGTTAGCTATGTGCTGGCCATTTGCTGTTTCCCTCTCCCAGAGTCTTGCACATGCTCAGATGTGCTTAGCTAGTAGAGTGCACCTGTTCCTAGTATAGAACTGTCAGGCTGTTCTAACTGATGTCAGCAACTGATTACTCCTCCTACTTGTTGATTGTGCAGTTTCTGTATGACCATCTATGTGCATAACTCTTCTCATGTGTATTTGTACCGCCTTTTTTCAGCCCCTGTGGGGGTATATAATGCCCCTGTTCTCTGTACTCCTTAGAAAATGTCTCATACAGTGATTTGAGAATGCTGTGTGACACATTTTTTCCCTCTTTAGAGGTTAAATAAAAAGATGTCTTTTATATTACAGCTTCTGTGCCAATCTCTTCTTTGTTGGTTTAAAAGGACCAGGTGTATCAGTGAAGCCCCAGAGAAGGTTTTGATTTCTACAATTGGTGCCCTCTGTGAGGCTCATCAGAGAAGTGGCTATCCAAGGGAGTGATCCTGATGGGAGACAGGAATCTACTGAGGAGGACAGAACAGGACTCTAGTAAAAGGTACCCTAAAACTGAAATTCTGTCTCTGCAGCCCAGTATATTTCTGGTCTTCCTGATTGGACTCCTCCAACTGCTTACCTGACTGAGAACATTTTTGGCGTGAGTATTCTAAAAATGATCGTTTGGTCACTCAGAACTTGGCAGTTAGAATCTGGAAACTTGTGCTTGGTAAGGTCGTTTGTTACGACGCTTCTTGGATTTGTATGGAAATTGGCCAATATTTGGAATTTGGAAATATGTAAACTGCAATTTATGTAGGCAGGTAATGAGAAACTTTTGTAAACTTGAACTGCACACTTTGAGTTAAGTGCTACTTTGTGTATAATATTGTATATGCTGCAATATTTTTGGCATGCCTGTTCTTAGCACACATCGTAGAATGTGTTGCCTTGTTTGTAGGTACCCTTGGAACTTGTATTGAATTAGCCGGCTCCCCTAGAGGGGAAACTTAACTAGGTTTAGGTATAAAAACGTATTTCTTCCTTGGTGACTTGTACCCCGAGGAACTAAATATGTACATAGAAAGGATCCTGGTCTGTGCACTTAGTAACATTCATAAGTGGTGATATGCAGAGCGTTTTTTTCTTGGTGTTCTGCCAGACAAATCTAGTGAATATGACTTACTACTAGTATTTACAAATGGTTTGGTTTAAGTACAGTCTGTGGGCTGTTTTTTTTTGTGTCTTAAGTGTTGATCTGTGGGTTAAATGTGTGTATAAATGTCTGTGGTTTGTCATTAGTGGTACTTGTGTGAGTAAGTAGCGATTGCGCTCTTGGTGCAAGAATGGCTAGCCTTAAGTGCCCTGTATTATGTGTATGACACCGTTTTGAAAATGTCTGGAATGAGCTCAATGTTTTTTTTTTGTCATCATTCTGTTATGCAAAACATCATTAAAATAAAATATATTTTAAAAGAATCCAGCCCCAAATTATATAGTATATGCTAAATAGCTGCACGCTATCATTAAATTGACAGAGTAAGACACTATACATGTGTGCAAATTGCCACGATGCTAAAGATAAAATTAGAATCCACATTTAATAGGAATAAAAAAGCTTCAAAAAACGAAATTGTGTGTTTTGCAATAGATACAATTAAGATACAAAATGTCACAGCATTTATCCTTCTGTATTAGGTATTAAAAGGCATTCACATTATCTGAGTCAGTTGGTTGTTGCTGACCTGAATACACATTACAGAACAACAGATTTGTGCTGGCTCGAAAGGCTGACTTGAAAGGCGTGTGAATTCAACGCCTTTTCGTGTCAAGCAGCTGTGTAAACATTAGACTATTTCTGACTCCGGCCACAGAAAACAGCTAAAGTCACTACCCCTTAAGTCAGTGCAAACACAGAGTAAAATCCTGCATTTCAGACTGCTGTTTTAAAAGTTAGAAATATAGTTTCATTATTTTTGATAAACAGAGGACAGATTGACAGTAGGGATTTATTTTCTTAATGCCTTTTTAAATAAGGATAAGAGTGGTTTTTGATGTTAAATAATAATGACTGTCCTTCATTTAAAAGTGGCGCAGACTTTCAAGTTAAACTTCTGTGCTTAGGGCTAAGAATGAATGCGTTTAAATATGATAGGCAAGGGATGCAGCTTGCTTTTCATACGTGGACTCATCAAAATGATTGGATTTATAAAAAAAATAAAAATTATTTTGATTATATAAAAGATTTTATTTAAAATAGGTGCATTAAATTCGTTTTTTAATATTAATAATGCCTACTAATGATGCTGTGACCTCCTATCATCCAAATTGAATTTAAGCCGTGCTATACAGCAATAGGGGGTCACTTACATGTGAAATGTCACTTTACCCAGGGGTACAAAACTCATTTTTATAAGGGTATACATTATACATTTCTGATGCCACATCTCTGGGATATGTAGAGGACATTCTGGGGATGACTATTATGCAAAAACATTGTAGGATATTCATTTTTAAGTGCCCCAAACATCAAAGTCGAAATTGAGTAAAATTCACTATTTAAATGAGGTTATTCCAATCAGAGCAGCTTTTAAACTGCCTTAGGCTCCAGTAAATGCACATTTGTAAGTTGAGAATGAATAGCTGACATCTATACTGCTAAACAAGCACTCAGCACACTGCTTACAAATATAAATATGTGCAAAAAACTGGCAGAAGTTATTAAGCTTACCTCTAAATTGCTGGTAGACAGGAATGGAGTGGGTTGTTGAGCTCTCAGTCTCCAGGGTCACTTTGAATTGGGAAAACCGCATGAAAATCTTGTACACAAGATGGGACAGCTGCGAATAGGTTAAAGGTCGAAGTTCTACATTTAGAAGCAGGGCTCAGCGCAACATTTGCTTTGACATTTCGACATTTGAAAGACGAAATGGCAGGGCAGGGACAGAAAGAGGTTTTGCTTACTTTTTTTGGCAAAAGCAAGTTTTTGTGCACTGATATGAACAGATTGAATAATAATGGTATATGTGAGCTCTTATTAAGACAATGGCTCTGCCATATATATAGCACTAATGCTTTTAGGGCTGAATTAAGGAAGCAATGGGATTTAGTTTGAATTCATGTGCCCTCGTGTTACACTTGTACATTTGCGAAAGAAATATGTTCTTTAGCTAGCTCAATGTGCTATTTAGCTCCTCAGAGTTTGTTTATGCCCAGTTGCTACAAATTGGGGTTGATAGTGTTGACAGAATGAAACATGTTACAGGTTTTCTACTGTCAAAAATGGGGGGAGGAGGCTAGCTCCTCTACAAATTAAGGGTAGGCAAATTTATGTTTTCTCTCTCTTTTTCTCAATTTCTTTTGAGCCTGTCTAAACTGTCTGTGAAATAGCCATGAGACATTTAGTTGGATATTCAGCAATACTGTTTTAAACATTATTAGCATTAATAAAATGAATAAATACATTTGCTATGTTACTTCCCATCCTGTCTGATGAAATTATGAAAGGATGAGTAGTCTAGATTGCTGTTTCCTTATTTGATCTTTAAGGGGAACTAGCTGGCGGTAGTTTTTGTTCTAAAATTCTCAGGTGAAAACACCACTATTGTTTGTTATTCTCATGCTACATACAGTTTTGCAAGGGCATTGCTAGTTTTTATTATCTAGTCTGTGTAAATAAACTGACAGTCCTTACTAGAGCTGATGTTGCATAGTTTGGATTGTGAAAAGTAGAATGCAGGGAAGATGCCTATGTGATCCTTAGCAAACATTTTTGAGGAAAATCTTGCTTTATAGGAGTCTGTTTGTCACAAGATGTTCTGCTGGAGAAAATGTACCCATTATGTTGAAGTTTTTAGTTCTTTATGTAATAGGAATCCCTGCTAAATTAGCAGTTTTAGATGTTCCTGTTGCTCCTATAACATGAGAGCATGGTCCTAAGCATACAATGTAGGTGCTTTTATTAAGAGAAATCATTTTAGAAGTGTCTGCAGTCCTGTACAAGTAATGCAAAGTCTATGAGTAAAAGTGTAGAACATTTCCTTTTTTCTTGAGGGTCTTTAGAGGATTAAGATAGGAATATACAGATGTAAGGATTTGGAGTATGTCTGTATTGTTTTTCTCTTTTCCTCAGAATTTAGTAAATGAACACAGACTTCCTTGGCTGCTTGGGATTGGGTAACGTATTACTCTTGTCAGTTCACCAAAGAGTTCCTTTTATACTTGCCAATAGGTCGAGGCTGTTGTTTTTTTTACTCTCACATTCTTTATTTACCTTTTAATTGTCCATTCCAATCTACAACTGCCTGCGCACAGCAGAATTCTGAGGAAGAGAGTCTTATCCAGTATCTCTATTTCTTTATTATACCATTCCTCTTTCTCTGCTTCTACAATTTGTTTCCCATATCATATAATATGTGGTCAGAAGCAGTTGTGTAAGTGGACGAAAGAGTCCAGCCAACCCATAGGAACCTTTGTACAAGGTTAGTGAGTTGTGACAATATCCAAATTTGAGAGGACATGCCTTTTGGAGAAGACATGACTCCTAGTCCTTGGGAAATTCTTAGTACTCACACATGCGCACTCTAAGCAGCTAATTACTACAGGTGCGTAAACATTGAAAGTAATTTATGATCCAGGCACATTAAAGATGAGAAAGATATTGTCAATGGGACCCTGCGGGCACAGTCCAAAAGAAAATTCAGATGCATTGTATATTGCAACAGCAATACCACAACAGTAGAAGTTCTTTTAATGATTGATTCATAAAGGTTTTTTAAAAACAAAGGAGATATGACATTTTTTAGGTTCATTTTTGCAAATCATTAAGAATTAAAGGCCATAGGTATCAACCAAATTTGCGTTTGCAAATGGGCCGATTTGCACAATCAGGCTTTTTACATGTATCAAAACCCATTTTGCGATTTGGTAACCTGTTACCAAATCGCAAAATGGGTTTGCAATTCGGTATGAGGAAGGGGCATGTTTAGGGCGTCCCTTCCAAATAGCAAATCCTAATGGTATGTATGAATGTTTTGTGACTGTAAATGCGGTCACAAAACATTCACATTTTACCACCTACATCAAGTAGGTGGTAACCCATTTGCAAATGGGAAGGAGTCCCCACGGACCCCTTCCCCTTTGGGAATGGCTGTAAAAACGTTTTTTTAAGAGCAGGCAGTGGTTCTAATGACCAATGTCTACTCTTAAAAATGAAAACGTTTCATTTTTTTTTCTAAACGCAACTCGTTTACTTTTAAGGAAACTGAGCTGCATTTAAAAAAGAAGATTGCTCTAATGAAAAGCAATCATGGACATGGTGGTCTGCTGACTCCAGCGGGCCACCATCCCTGTGAGTTTAGCGAATCCTAGGGGCTCGCAAATTGCGATCTACCTCATTAATATTGATGAGGTAGGTCGATTTGCAACCCCCTAGGAATTGGTGTATGAAACTCTTGGAAATTGCGATTACCTAATTGTGATTCTCAGAAAATCACAATTAGGTAATCGCAATTTCCAATTTTGATACATGTGGCTCTAAATGTTCCAAAATGGTATGTTTCTTGCCTACACAGGAACTATTCTGATCAATGGAGCTGTGAATTCAAAAGGGATTTGTATTCTATGGCTAATGCAGATAGGCAAATATCTCAATGCTAAATACTGTGCTATATGAATATTTTCAAGAAACAGATTACATTTAAGCATGAAGATCTTACTTTGGGTCATGAGGAGATAAAGACACATAAGCAAAGTATTCTATCTACCAGACTCTAAATCAAGGCCAGAGTAATTTTTTACTTTCACCATGATTATGTTTAGTTGGGATTCCGATATTACCTAGGTTATTTGCTTCCACCAAGCATTCTCAGTTTTCGTCTCAATGCATGGACTACGGCATAAAGGCAAAGGAATTTACCTATATAAAGGTTTGTTAATTCATACACAGCAGAATTCTGAGGCAGAGAGTCTTATCCATTATCTCTATTCCTTTATTATACCATTCCTCTTTCTCTGCTTCTACAATTTGTTTCCCATATCATATAATATGTGGTCAGAAGCAGTTGTGTAAGTGTACGAAAGAGTCCAGCCAACCCATAGGATCCTTTGTACAAGGTTAGTGAGTTGTGACAATATCCAAATTTGAGAGGACATGCCTTTTGGAGAAGACATGACTCCTAGTCCTTAGGAAATTCTTAGTACTCACACATGCGCACTCTAAGCAGCTAATTACTACAGGTGCGTAAACATTGAAAGTAATTTATGATCCAGGCACATTAAAGATGAGAAAGATATTGTCAATGGGACCCTGCGGGCACAGTCCAAAAGAAAATTCAGATGCATTGTATATTGCAACAGCAATACCACAACAGTAGAAGTTCTTTTAATGATTGATTCATAAAGGTTTTTTAAAAACAAAGGAGATATGACATTTTTTAGGTTCATTTTTGCAAATCATTAAGAATTAAAGGCCATAGGTATCAACCAAATTTGCGTTTGCAAATGGGCCGATTTGCACAATCAGGCTTTTTACATGTATCAAAACCCATTTTGCGATTTGGTAACCTGTTACCAAATCGCAAAATGGGTTTGCAATTCGGTATGAGGAAGGGGCATGTTTAGGGCGTCCCTTCCAAATAGCAAATCCTAATGGTATGTATGAATGTTTTGTGACTGTAAATGCGGTCACAAAACATTCACATTTTACCACCTACATCAAGTAGGTGGTAACCCATTTGCAAATGGGAAGGAGTCCCCACGGACCCCTTCCCCTTTGGGAATGGCTGTAAAAACGTTTTTTTAAGAGCAGGCAGTGGTTCTAAAAATGAAAACGTTTCATTTTGTTTTCTAAACGCAACTCGTTTACTTTTAAGGAAACTGAGCTGCATTTAAAAAAGAAGATTGCTCTATTGAAAAGCAATCATGGACATGGTGGTCTGCTGACTCCAGCGGGCCACCATCCCTGTGAGTTTAGCGAATCCTAGGGGCTCGCAAATTGCGATCTACCTCATTAATATTGATGAGGTAGGTCGATTTGCAACCCCCTAGGAATTGGTGTATGAAACTCTTGGAAATTGCGATTACCTAATTGTGATTCTCAGAAAATCACAATTAGGTAATCGCAATTTCCAATTTTGATACATGTGGCTCTAAATGTTCCAAAATGGTATGTTTCTTGCCTACACAGGAACTATTCTGATCAATGGAGCTGTGAATTCAAAAGGGATTTGTATTCTATGGCTAATGCAGATAGGCAAATATCTCAATGCTAAATTCTGTGCTATATGAATATTTTCAAGAAACAGATTACATTTAAGCATGAAGATCTTACTTTGGGTCATGAGGAGATAAAGACACATAAGCAAAGTATTCTATCTACCAGACTCTAAATCAAGGCCAGAGTAATTTTTTACTTTCACCATGATTATGTTTAGTTGGGATTCCGATATTACCTAGGTTATTTGCTTCCACCAAGCATTCTCAGTTTTCGTCTCAATGCATGTACTACGGCATAAAGGCAAAGGAATTTACCTATATAAAGGTTTGTTAATACATTTCCAGTAGTAGGTTTAATAGACCTGTGTTAACCTTGCTTGTTTTATTTTCACAGCAAACCAAATATCCCTAAACAAATGAGAATGTACTTCAAACTGTAAAGAAAGGGTAGCACAAGCCTCTTTAGAAGGTACATAATATACAGGGAATTCCGTGGTTGATTGTGTAAAAGTATACTGATCCTCAATGGAGGAATGATTATAGGAAAGTGGGTTATTATTTTTGGTGGACTAGTTGTGAGTGCAATCTGCTCAACAAAATAAAAATAAAACCTTGTGCTCAATCCCTGATAAGCGGACACAAAGCAGGCAGGCTTAAACCAAAGGCAATATGTAAAGTATGCAGGCACATACACACTAGAGAAAGTCACAAAAAGCACACTAAAACTACAGAAGCAATTTTAAAGAGCTTACTAGTTCAATTAGACCAAATCAACAAAAGTCCGGCAAGGGGAACAAGAGATATGTATCTTTAAAGTTCTAAGGGAAAATAACACCAAGATGCACAAGGCACCAATAATAGTCAATGGCCGGGGTAATCAGGGACCTAGGTGTGATTTGAAGATGATCAAGATGGCGTTCTGGTCGGATATAGCAGCTGGACTGGTCATGCTGAAAGTATGGACGTCAAAAGTTCAATGTCACTTTTTTGGGAGAAAAATCTTGACATTTCTTCTAAGTCCCAATGAAGAAAGAGATTTTGTCATTTTTATGAGAAGAAAAATCCTTCCTAAGTGGGCCGGTGCTGAAATTATAGCTGGCACTTTGAAAATAAAGGTAAGATATTTAAAGCAGGTTGCTCCTACTGGAGCTTTGAGAATTTCTCACCCACACATTTCTAAGTCCCAAAGCAGAATCAGATGTAGTCAAATTTTGTTCTGGTGCCATGTCCCTGGCTGCTAGGATATCCAAGGAGGTCACTTAGAGACTCTCATGGTGTCAGGCAGAGGCCAATAGTAAAATCCAATCCAGTTTCTATAAGTCAGCTGGACATTTCCAGGAAAATGCCTTTTGCAGCTTGTTGTGGATCTTGGAGTCCACATCTTTGCCCTGGATACAGGAGGGAGTAAGTATAATCCGTTGGGGCCTCTCTGGTCAAAGACCACTGGTCCAATCCTCTTCTAAAGGTCAAAAGAGTGTTCTAAAGATGGTGCCTTGGAATGCTAGATTGATGCTTGGCACTACCTAGTGGGTAGGGTGGCTAGCGGTCACTCGCAAAACCAATGGGGTAAAAGTTCCAGAGGTCAACCCTACTGACTATTTCAGTACATCTTGTTTGCCTTACTGCAAACAATCCTAAAATCCCATGTGCCAGGGCACTGCCATGATGGCTGAAGGCTTCAGGCAAACTAAACGTGGGGTCCTAGGGCTGGGGGTGAGTATGGGAGTGCCATAGGGAGAAAGCAAAACCAAAGGGGATGATGGACGGAGTGTTGAACATTGCAAGCACTCACCCCCAGTCAACTGATCTGGGTTTAATCCATCATCATTCTTTAGCTCACTCCGCCAGCCCAGTTCAGACATGGCCATATGCAAATCAGTCTGACCCTGTGCCTCATGGGAACAGTCCAGCCCGATCTGCCAAGCCATGTCTTCTCTGGACCGGAAACAAGCATCCTGGGACCGGTTTCGGGTTCATAACCCGCATCAGCCAGGCTATCTTGAATCCAGTGGCAAAGTGAGCAAGGGACCCACGTCTGTACATACCCTACCAACTTAGGGCAAACAAAGCAAAACCAAAGGGCATGATGGACGGAGTGTTGAACATTGCAAGCACTCACCCCCAGTCAACTGATCTGGGTTTAATCCATCATCATTCTTTAGCTCACTCCGCCACCCCAGTTCAGACATGGCCATATGCAAATCAGTCTGACCCTGTGCCTCATGGGAACAGTCCAGCCCGAACTGCCAGGCCATGTCTTCCCTGGACCGGAAACAAGCATCCTGGGACCGGTTTTGGGTTCATAACCCTCATCAGCCAGGCTATCTTGGATACAGTGGCAAAGTGAGCAAGGGAGCCACGTCTGGGCATACCCTGCCAATTTAGGGCGAACAAAGCAAAACCAAAGGGGATGATGGACGGAGTGTTGAACATTGCAAGCACTCACCCCCAGCCAATTGATCTGGGTTTAATCCATCATCATTCTTTAGCTCACTCCGCCACCCCAGTTCAGACATGGCCATATGCAAATCAGTCTGACCCTGTGCCTCATGGGAACATTCCAGCCCGAACTGCCAAGCCATGTCTTCCCTGGACTGGAAACAAGCATCGTGGGACCGGTTTCGGGTTCATAACCCTCATCCGCCAGGTTATCTTGAATACAGTGGAAAAGTGACATAGGGAAATCATCAGTATCCTCCCAGATCTAACACTAAAATCCAGTTTGATGCAGGATCTGGACTAACTACTAACCAGGAGACAGAATCTAGTAAGACAAAACATGGTCCTTCAGTGACCAGACTGGAGATACACAATACATGTTATCTGGTCCTGTTTGAGCCCCTCCAAGAGTGCACACGTTTTACATGTACCTTAGACAGGCAAATAAGGCAGGATTTGACACTGTCGTGCCAACATGCCAACAGGATGCCCACATCCCCCACCCTGAGTATTTTGCTGAGCTCAGAATTGTCATCCCTGTCTATTCAGGTCAGCCTGTCAATCAAACTGACCTGTGGTGTATCTACTGGGAGAAGGCCTACACATTTATCATGCCTCATTCAGGTCAAGTACATGCTGACCAGCTGTCAGATGTTAATGCTAATTAGCCTCCTGAAGACAGAGGCAGGGAAAAAGTTAGATTTCTAATATTTGTGTTCCTTTAATATTGACTAAAAATGATACCGCACCATTGTATTAATTCTTAATAATTATTACAAATATTTTTTTCATTATTGTTCTAGCTGGAGTGAGATAGCAGTATTGAAAAAAAATTCTGCACTAGGGTTTTCTACAAAAGACAGATTGGCCGGCGACAGTAAAACTAACTTTTGGGGACATATCACTGTAGGTACATGGTCATATTAATTTTCTAGGTGTCCCACTTTTAAACACCATGCACCTTGCATTGTGGGCTACATGGCCTACTTGGGGGTAAAAATGGTAAAATTTGAAAGGTAAGTCTTTAACTGTCCAAAAGGTTATTTTGGCAGGTCAAACTGCAGGTTTTGCACTACAGTAATCAAGCTACACTGGGTAGGCCTGGGGCCATGTTTTCAATGCACAATAGATGATGCAATCCACAAGTGGCAGTTATCTTTTCATGCCATGTATTTCTGCACCATATACTATCGCCTTATAGGAAAGTTAAATGTGCCAATCAGATTTTAGGTCAATTTCAACATGCTTTAGGGGACAGAGTACATACCCTGTGCATTGGATAGCAATGTCCCAGTGTTAAAGTTCAACATCACGAGCAGCTGAGTCCCAAAAAAATAAAAAAAACTGATAGTGACTATCTGAAAAGTTCTCTCTTTGTAACACTGAGCATACTTGTTGACTTTTAGACCATGATAATTTTACAAAGTCTTTTTCCCATAACCAGTCTGTGAAGTCTATCAACACAATGGTTGTGGACCAATAGACATGTTCTCTCTCTACCTCTCCCATTCCTCTTTCCCTGCACAAGTATGCTGCTCACCCCCATCATCCTTCAATCAGTAGTCGCAAGTAAGTGAGAGTTCTTGGTCCATGTCTCTCCTGATATACCACTGAAGTAACCGTGCAGGTCAGTGCATGTCATCCCCCGACATTGTTACACTTTGTTGCTTTATCCTGATCTGTGATACAACTCATAGCTTAAGCAGCATCCCAGAATGCAGTGACGTTTCCTGAATGCAAGATGGTTTCTGGGGAATCGGGAAGTACTTTCCAGACTTTCCTGACTGGTAGCAAAACAGCTATTCAACTATCTGAACATGATATATTGGATGTATGAGAAATGGGTTTTCGTCCTAGTAGTGGTACACTGAGACAGTTCTATAAGTAGCAGTAGATCAACTAAGACGCATCATTGATGATAGAGACAACACCAGTATTGTTATGTTGGACTTCTTCGCTGTTGGAGTCGTGGCTTACTGGTTCACATCACTAGTACAAAAGTGCCTCCAATCAGTTAATTTACCATTGCTAAGATCTAGCAACTCCATGGCAACATTAGTGTCTATTAGTGCGAATCACGATCAAAGATCATGTCTAACATTGAAATCAATCCATTTTCTCAACTGGTTAGGTCTTTTTCCTTTTCTATCAGCTCCTATGCTGAAGATACCCAGCGGCTGATTTCTCTGGACTCGAATTTCCGATACTATGTGTCCACCTTTCATAGCTGTCAACCACGAAATTTGATTGAGCAAAGATTTTAAAAGACTAATTACAGAGCTAATTATTGTCAGCACAAATAAAACACTGTTGACAAAACGCCCATCCACTTCACTATTTTTATGTATCTATATCGATCAGCACCTTTCCTTTAATCTTAGATAAAGAAAAATTACTTCCCCCTGCTTTCATGCTTTGCAGTATATGGGTATAATTCTCCATTATATTCCTGAAGGCTCAAGGAAGGACAATCTTGGTACGTGTGCTTTAACAAATTTGGGGGCATATCAGCAAGGGCCTGCGATAACTATCACTCAGCTCTTTTAGCTGGAAAACAGTGTGATTATCGCTGGAAATCCAGCGATAATCGCACTGTGACCAGCGATACCTTGCTGATAGGGCAGGGGGGTCTTAGCCATGTAATCCACCTCCCATTGGATTACATGGCTAAATCAGATTACAAGCAGGCGTAAGGAAAGTAGCGATAACTGTGGTTAGAGCTACTTTTCTTATCGCTCTGCTTGTTTGAGTGCAGCTTGATAATTGGAGAAATGTCGGTTAGCGACATTTCTCCAGTTATTTTGGCACGGAACGCCCACTTTGCATCTCATTAGAGATGCAAAGCTGGGCGTTGTTGTAAGGGGCGCTAAATCAGCAAAACACGTGATAGCGTGTCTTTGCTGATAAGGCGATGAAATTATCGCCGCTTTTCGCCCAAAAACGGACGCAAAAGTGGTGATAATTTCTTAGCGCCGCCTTGCTGATATGCCCCGAACTAAGATAATAGTCATTACGTTGGATTACTTGACTTTTCATTAAAGAAACTTCTATTACCTTAAACATTTTCACTCAGGAAAGCTCCGGGACTCAGTTCACATAAAGCCTTCACTGTCTTTCGATGAAACAGCAGGTGCTATTGAACACTACGGGCCTCATGTATTTTACAGTCAGTAAAGCTCAGATTCGGAAAATCAGAGCCTTACCGACAGCAAAATTGAAAATTTTAATCACTAAACACAATTTGTGATTAAATATGATGTGGATCTTAACATAGTACAATTTGAGTTTGAGAATAGGTGCTGAATCAATATTTGGAAAGAGCGTGTTAAGGGCATTCTTTCCAGATATCATGTCCTTTAGCGATGTATTAATATTTTGCAACCGAAATCCGGTCAGAAAACATTAGTATTTCACCAAGTTATGTGTAATTTTTCTCATTTTTTTTTTTTACTTATCCCGTTTTTCTTGTAGGAAAACAGCATGCATTTAAAAACATAAAAGATCGCTTTATTTGAAAGCAATCACAGACATGGTGGTTTGGTGACCCAAGCAGGCCAACATGCCTGTAAATATAGCCTATCACAGTGGGTCATAATTTGCGGCCTACCTCATGCATATTAATGAGTTAAGTCAAATTGTAACACACTATGATTCTGTATTTCTGAACTTAGCTTGTAGTAGATAGGCTGGTTCGCCAAATACAAATGCATTTAGCATAAGTCAGTGTGCTTTTACCGAATCCATTTTTTGTACATTTTCAACAAAAAATTGCAAATCGTTAAATGTTCTAATATATGCTTTTTTAATGGAAATCTTTGTTCATAAGAGAGATCGTGCTAAGCAAGAGGTCAAGAAAACGTATTTTTCAGTGGAAGATCCAACAAGCAATCAACTGGGAGAACCATTCTGTCCAACTGCTTAGTGTCCCTTGGGTAGGGTGAGTGTGTGCAAGAGGCCATTTCATCCGGTACCTCGGGTCCAAAATTTAAAATATTCCCTTTTGTTATACATATTTAGATCCAAGAGTATTTATTGTTACAAAGGGCCTTAAGTTGGAATTATTTTGTCAAATTTCTCTTTTTTTAAAGCTTTCTTCATTTAAATTTTGTGATTAGGCCAGCATTACAGTCTGTACAGTACTGTCATTCGGTAACTTAAATACCTTTTAATCCATTCATTAATAGCAGTACAACATGTGCCTTATAGAATGAGCTCAACATTTACTGTGGAGACAAACACATCAAGACTGGTATGTGTGGAGGTCATGTTGGAGCATTGCGACAAACTGTCCATACTACCCATTATGGCATACCAACCTTTTACAGTTAGAGTTTCCTCCCATTTAAGAAGCAAAGCCTACTCCCATCTTGTCTCCCCTTGTCATGTATACTATTGTTGCAGGTATTCTGATCAGAAACAGAACTATTGTTAGAACTGGGGGTCTCTAGTTGGCTATGGTAGGTACCTTAGTCAAAATAGGGACCCTTGCTTCTAAGTGAGGGAAAGGAAGGACACCTTCTCAGATAGCCCCTGCTCACCCCCTCGGTAGCTTGGCACGAGCAGCCAGGCTTATTTCCAAGGCAAATGTGTAAAGTATTTGCAAC
Organism: Triturus cristatus; assembly: GCF_964204655.1. NCBI lineage: Eukaryota > Metazoa > Chordata > Amphibia > Caudata > Salamandridae > Triturus > Triturus cristatus. The sequence goes on along the minus strand of NC_140590.1, from coordinate 456,580,247 downwards.
CACGCTCTCAGTAACCCAGTAATAACACTACAAATGGACTCCACATGAGTTTCATAAAAACAATTATATGTTTATATAAAAAAGATATACGATGAGACCACACGATAAAATTACAACATATGCGTATTTGTACTATTTCACCTTGCCGGTTATTAAGCCAGCAAGCACTGGTAGGTTCTTGCAGTAATAATGAGCAATTCACGATGATCTAATGCAGTCCTAATGCAATGATATGCAGTTCGTAATGCAAGAATCAGGCAGTTCGTAATGCAAAAATAATGCAATTCGTAATGCAACAATCTGCCAGTTCGTAATGCAAAAATAAAGCAATTTGTAATGCAACAATTAGGCAGTTCGTAATGCAAAAATAAGGCACTTCATAATGCAACAATCAGGCAGTTTGTAATGCAAAAATAATATACTTCAGCACCGATCGCGGTGCTCTGGACAGTCTCTATGCCACTCTTACTGACCCGCGGTCAACTACTGCCAAATATGCCCCCAACACTGTTATGATGGAAAATAATGGGCCGCTCCACACTCCCGCCCCAGTACTGTCACTCCTTGGCAAGTACGGGCCTGAGTGGGGGCTCGCGCTGCAAAGATGCGAAAGGTAGAGAGCGTTTCTCTTGTAGCCCGCGCCCCGCCCCAGGCGGCAACACACGCATGCTAGCTAAGCGTTACCTGGGGGGTGCGATCTCCCTCTCCTCCCCTCTCCTCACGGCTTGGGCCTCCGGTGTGACTTCATTGATCTTGGGCAGTGGAACTCAGTCCTCCGACGGTGATGGTTCGAGGATTCTCCTAGCCAAAGGCAGGCTTGGGCCATCGGTGGTGAATTCCCACAGCTCCTCTGGGGATGCTGGTCCTGGCCGATGGCAAGGACAATCGCAGTACTTCCGGTCATGCTGCCGATCGAAACAGCGAACAAGACTGCTGTGGGAAACACAGTCACGGGGCAATTTCCCACAAAGGTCTCAGGCTGCAACAGGGCACACGCACCCAGCGTAGCTGAGATTCACTTAAGCTCCAGGTGCACACGATCACAGGGCAATCCTCACGAAAGTCTAAGGCTGCACAAAGCACACGCACACAGCGTCTCTGAGACTCACTTGGACTCCAGGTGCACACAATCACAGGGCAATCCTCACGAAAGTCTCAGGCTGCACAAAGCACAGGCACAGAGCGTCGCTGAGACTCAATTGAACTCTGGATGCACACGATCAGAGGGCAATCCTCACAAAGGTCTCAGGCTGTACAAAGCACATGCACACACCTCGATGAGACTCACTTGGACTCCAGGTGCACACGATCACGGGGCAGTTCTTACGAAGGTCTCAGGCTGCTCGAAGCACACGCACACAGTGTCACTGAGACACACTTGGAAACTTGTATGTTCCTGAGTTTCCACAACAGGGAGCCAGCTCTCCTCGGGCCCTTGGGGACAAGTTACTTCAGGACACAGCACACAGCAAAGTCCTTCCAAGCAGGGGGACACAGTACACAGCAAAGTCCCTTAGCCCTTCCTTAGTTAAATCAGCAAACTGCAGGCTAGCCCCAGAACACACAGCAATGGTCAGTCCTTCTCTTCAGTCTCTTCAGCTGTTCTTCCTTGGCAGAGGTTCCTCTTGACCGTGAAGTTGTTTCAATCCTTTTCAGTCTTGATCAGTCAAAAGTCCAGGGTTTTCAGCTCTCATAGTTATACCCCCACATGTCTTTGAAGTCTTTATGTTCAGGGGGCACTGACCCCTGTGCAAACCAGTTCTGGGTGTCTCCCTGCAGTGACACCTTATTTCTTTGGTAGTGGGGGTCTGGATCCTCAATCACTCAGCAGGAGATGGAGCTATTGTTTTATGGCAGCAACCCAGGCCTCTTCACCTTCAGGAGCTACTCCTCCCCTCTACACTCCAGATGTAGGTCAGCCATGGCTGTCTCACCTACTCCTCCCCTGGGTCAAGACATTCCCCAGATCCTATTCACATTCAAATCCGGACAGTCAATCCACAACCAGGCAGAGACACACAGAATTGTTAGAACAAAAAATCAGCCATTTCTAAAAGCGTGGTTTCTAAACACACAATTCAAAAACCACCTTCACTAAAAGATGTGTTATTAAATTGTGAGTTCAGGCACACTAAACATCACCTCTCCATCTTAAGCCTATGGGAAGATAGGCTGGAAACATAATACACAGCCACCTCCATTCTCTCCTATGGGCAAGATGTCCAGGCAAAAGTGAAAAACAAAATTGAGAGTATTACATTATCAGGACATGGTACAAACCTTAGTACATGTCCTACCTTTCACATATACTGCACCCTGCCCAGGGAGGTACCTTGGGCCCACCATAGGGGTGCCTGATGTGCATAAAAAGGGAAGGGTAAGACCTGGCAAGTGGAAGCACTTGTCAGGACAACAAGGCAGTTTAACAGACTGCTGTGACACGCCTGAGATCTCTTTTCAGGGCTACTTATGTGGGTAGCACAATTAGTGCTGCAGGCCCACTAGTAGCATTTGTGTATTACCAGCCCTGGCACACATAGTGCACTTTACTAGGGACTTTACTAGTAAGACAAACATGGCATTTATGGACAACCAATTATCATTGCGCTTTACATAGGGAGCACTTGCACTTTGACATTGATCAGCAGTGGCAAAGTGCCCAAAGCATCTAAGCCAGTCAAACGAAATCCATTACAGGATAAAAAATAGAGGAGGTAGAGGCAAAAAGTCAGGGGTAATCACGCCAAGAAATGCCAGGTCTAATACGTATCCCCTCCAGCTGAAAAGTGGGGAGAACTACCCACCCTCATGGAAGTTCTCATCACTAAGGTGGAAAAATCTGGACAGACCATCAGCATCGACGTGTTCTGTTCCAGGTCGGTGTTCCACCGTGAAGTCCATTCCCTGTAGGGAGATGGACCACCTCAACAGTTTTGGGTTCTCACCCCTCATCTGCATCAACCATCTGAGGGGCCTGTGGTCTGTCTGAACCAGGAAGTGAGTCCCAAACAAGTAAGGCCTCAGCTTCTTCAGCACCCAGCCCACAGCAAAAGCTTCCCTTTCAATTGCACTCCACCTCTGTTCCCTAGGAAGTAGCCTCCTGCTAATGAAAGCTACGGGTTGGTCCAAGCCCTCGTCGTTCAATTGTGAGAGTACTGCTCCAACACCATGCTCTGAAGCATCTGTCTGCACCACAAACTCTTTGGAGAGATAAGGTGCCTTGAGCACGGGCACCGTGCACATGCCAGTTTTCAGGGCTTCAAAAGTGGTCTGGCAGGCATCAGTCCTGAGTACACCACAGAACCCTGCCCTATCTGGCACTTACTTGCCTTGATAGTGAGGCCCGCCCTCTGCAAGGCCTTCAACACTTCACAGAGGTGTTGCAATGGTTCCTGCCAACTGGAGCTGAACACAGCAACGTCATCCAGGTAGGCTGCGCTGGATTCCTCCACCCTCACAGCACCTGGTTAACCAGTCTCTGGAAGGTGGCAGGGGCGTTCTTCAACCCAGAGGGCATAACCCTGAACTGGTAGTGCCCCTCTGGCGTTGAGAACGCTGACCTCTCCTTGGCCCCCTCAGTCAAGGCAATCTGCCAGTACCCAGATGTCAAATTAAAGTGCTGAGGTACCGGGCAGCTCCCAGATGATCCACAAGCTCATCAGCTCTGGGGATGGGAAGAGCGTCAGTCTTAGTGACTGCATTGAGCTCACGTTAATCCACACAGAGCAGGAGTTCTGGGGGGGCACCTGGTGCAGCAGCTTTTGTCATAAGGACCAATGGGCTAGCCCAGGGGCTGCTGGATGGCTCAATCACCCCTATCACCAGCATCTTGGAAAAGTCCTCCTTGATGCTGGCCCTGACCTTGTCAGCTACTCTATCAAAGTTTTGTTTTACAGGCAGGCTGTCTCCAGTGTCCTCACCATGAACGCACCAATGGGTGTATCCTGGGGTCAGGGAGAACAGGGAGGCGAACTGACCCAATACCTGTTGACAGTCCCTCTGATGTTCGGGGGTCAGGGTAGGAGAGAGGTTCATCCCATCCACCGACCCATCCTTCTCCTTGGCTAACAGGAGGTCCGGAAGAGGGTCACTTTCCTCTTCCGCCCGGTCATCTGTAGCCAAGAGCATGGCACATTAAACCTCTCAAAGTGGGGTTTGAGGCGGTTCACATGGAGGACCCTCAAAGGGTTCCTGGGAGACCCTAAGTCAAAAAGGTAGGTCACTTCGCTCTTGCGCTCCACCACCTCATAATATATGATAATTTGGCCACCTCATATATATCTGATAATATGGCAGTCCACTTGTCCTGGAGTGTGCAGGGCTCCACTGGTGCCATCACTCACACTTTTTACCTAGGTTGAAACTCAACCAGAGTGGCATTCTGGTCATACCACCATTTCATTTCTTCTTGGCTGGCTTCCAGATTCACCTGAGCGAGTTTCCTGAAATGTCTAGTTTGGTTCCTGAAAACCAGCATGTAGCTATACACATCCTGGGGGGGTTTACTAGGAGCCTTGTCCCAGCCCTCCTTCACCAAACTCAAGGGTCCTCTTACAGAGTGCCCATAGAGCAGCTCAAAGGGACTGAACCCTAAGGACTTCTGTGTCACCTCTCTGTAAGCAAACAGCAGGCATGATAAGAGAACGTCCCACTTACGTCTCGTGGGTTCTTGAAGACCCATAATCATGCCCGTCAGGGTCCAGTTAAATCTCTCAAACAGACCTTTACCCTGGGGGTGGTAGGGCGTGGTGAATTTATAGGTTACCCTGCACTCCTTCCACAGATATTTCATATATCTAGATATGAAATTAGTACCCCGGTCAGACACCACCTCTCTGGGGAATCCCAAGCGGGAGAAAAGCCCCATCAGTGCATGGCCCACGGTGGGGGCTGTCACAGTCCAGAGAGGGACGGCTTCCGGGTACATCGTGGCATGGTCCACCAAGACGAGGATGAACCTGTTGCCCATGGATGTCTTGGGATCCAGAGGCCCCACAATGTCAATACCCACCCTAACAAAGGGGGTGCTGACTACAGGGAAAGGTTAGAGAGTGGCCTTGTGCTTCCTCCCACTCTTACCACTTGCCTATCAAGTCTGAAACGTCCTGCAATGAGTATCAGAACTCTTGCGTATTTGAGGCCAGTAGAAGTGGGTGAAAAGCCTCTGAAAGTTCTTGTCCTGCTCCAAATGTCCTGCTAAAGGCACATCATGAGCCAGCCCCAGTAGGAAGGCCCTAAAGCACTGGGGTACCACCAGCACATGGGCTGACCCAGGCTCAGTAACCTTGGGCTCGCTAAATAGGAGATCCTTCTCCCAGTAAATCAAATGTGCCCTGGACTGATCACCTGCTGCCTGGTTTGCGGCCTGTTGCCACAAACTTATAAGAGAAGGGCACTTCTTCTGCTCCTCACAGAATTCCTCCCTGGAGGGCCCCCCTCCTGCTGCAATTCAGTCAGCTCAGGTAGGTCCCCCAGTTCAGCTACTTGCTCCCCTGTAGACTCCAGGGCATCCCCCTCAAGGTTTGGCTCCCCCTGGACCGTGGGAACTTTGGGGGCCAGTTTCCCGCACCTCCCTGCATCTTCTCTTTAAGGCAGGCACCTGGGCCACTGTTTCAGGCTCCAGGTCCTCTTGAAACCTTCTACTGGCTGCCATAGACCGAGTGGTCACACAAGCCCACTCAGGCAGACCCAACATCTCCAAGTGCGCCTAGGGCTCCACCTCCTTCCAGGGGGAACTCTCCAGGTCATTCCCCAGCAGACAGTCTACTCACATGGACTGACTTACAACGACCTTCAAGGAACCTGAGACCCCCCACCACTCAAAGGGAACTAGCGCCACCTTGCAGAGGCACACGGAGTTGTCTGCTGCAACTACAGGGTGAAGTACATTGGGAATTTCCTGCTCCTCAGACACCCACTAACCCTTGACAGATGTCAAACTGGCTCCTGTATCTCTCAGATGCCCCACTCCTTCCATTGATGTTCACACAATGCCTGTACTTCTTAGTATTCTCAGCAGAGAGGCTTCTCGGACCATCTCTCGATCTCCTAATGAGACCAGAGTCATAACTGCTTGCTCCTCCCCATTCCAAGGACTCAATTCCTCCCCCAATGCTACACTCACTAAACCCGGTGTTGGAGCACCAGTGGGTGCAGGTAGTTTCTTGAGGCATTTAGGAGCAATGTGACCCACTTCTTTACAGAAATAACAAGTAGGAGGACCTCTGTGGTCTCGCTTGCCCTTAGGGGACCAGGGCCTCTTAGCCTTGGGGGACTGAGACCCTTTCACCTGGGAAATACTTTGGGGCCCTTTAGACAACTGCTTGTGGTTAACCTTGTTCTCCCCCACCTTCTGCAGGGGACCCTGTACACCTTTGGTAGTGGTACCATCAATTCCCTTGTGGACCCTGGTGCTGGTCCAGTGGGCCGCCTCTTCAGCAAGCTTACCGGGATCAGTCAGCTTACTGTCCAAAAGATGCTGATGAACTTAGAACCTCCGGGCTGAACAAAGATTTTTTAACAGGCACACCAGCCCACTCAAAAAGAACAATTTACATGCCAAGCCGGGTGCCTCAGAGTGCCACCTAAAGGGCTCACTTAGAAAACACCATGTGTACTTACCTGCATAAAATAAAGGAAAAACTCATGTCTGCTTACTGTCCTTAGAAATGCTGGCTTGCCCCCCTCAGATTCCTGCCCCAAGTAGGCTGGCACCAGACCCATGCACGACTACGGAAGGGTGTCTTGTCAGGCTGTACAGATGCACCAAACAGCAGTCCGATACAAGCTACATGGGAGGCCAGGGGTGTGTTTTCAGGTTGTACAGATGAACCAGAGAGCAGTCTGGTACCAGCCACGTGCAAGAACAGTAGTGAATTTTCATGCTGGATGACAACCCTGACCTTCCAGCCTAGGGTCGATTTGCATTCTGGAACTTGTAGTTTTGCTTTCCCCTTTAAGCATAGCACAGATGGCTGAAAAATAGTACTGGCTGAAGGTGGCTCACAGGGGAGAGGGCAGGCTCACCTCCTGTGCTGCAAGGCAGGTGATCAGCATGTGTACAACTCCGACCTACATACCAGGATGTACAGGTGCTACAAATGCTCCCTGATCAATGACCTCTCATCTAATTAGACCTCTTTGATAGGGACTCATCTTTATTTAAGGGCTGGAGACTGCGGTTCCACTGTGCCTTGCCCCACGCTGTTCTACAAGGTTGTTGTTAAAAATTGATTAAGTAAAATCTCTTGTCATTGGTAGGTGTGCACCATGCACCTGCAGTGATTAGGCAAGTATAGTAAAGTGGAAAAAACAACCCTCATAATAAACAGCGGAAACTATACTCATCTCAGGAGGATAAGCTGTGCTCTGGGAATCTGTCTCTCTGTGGGGTAAATCTCCTTTGTTAGGACTCTGATAATTAATGGGAAAGATACGAAGGATATGTAAAAGGTAAGCAAATCTCTACAGGGTATGTAATCTGTTAACACAAAATGATGGCCTCCCTCCCTCCTTGCAGATTGTGATGGGACCCTCACTCACCCATTCCTCGCACATATGAGATGGCCTTGGACTGACTGGGAGCCCCCTGAAAGGGTGAGGGCCCTCTGAATAGCTGAAACCGCTATGCACAGCAGAGGCCTGCATTATGCCCCTGGTTCTGTGTAGTGGAATGAGCTCCTCAGCCGGGCCAGGCAGAAACCACCTGTTTTCACTCTAAAATTAAGGATAACCTCTGAGGCGCGCCTCTCCTGTGTCGGGAGGTGCTGAAGAGGACAGAACTTCCTCTCCCTCTCCCATCACTTAAGACCCCCCTCCTCTCACCAGACTCCAGCCCTCTTCATGGCGTTCCAAGAGAAATTCAGCAAGTCTACAAACATGATGTGTGCTTTTCACGCCGTGTTTGTAGAGTTGCTGCATTTGTTTTCTTAATAGAGCTCTGGCTGCGGGGTGATTGTGGGCCTTTGTTAAAGATTTCAGGTTAATTGCAGCGCCCGTCTGGAGCTGCAATTAACCTGAAAACTTTAACAAAGTCACACAATCACCCGCAGCGCAGCTCTTTTAAGAAAAGAAATTCAGCAAGTATACAAACAGGACGTGTGCTATTCACGCCCTGTTTGTAGACATGCTGAATTTCTTGTTACCTAAGCCCGGCTGCGGTGCATACTGAGTGCTTTTGTTTAAAGTATTCATGTTAATCGCAGCTCGTGACGGCGCTGCAATTAACATGAATACTTAACAAAAGCACTCAGTATGCACCGCAGCCGGGCTCTACAAGAAAGAAACACCTGTTTTTCGCGCCGCTCGCTTTTTAAAAGCAGCGGCGCGAAGGTTCTCGTTTGATGTGTTGTGTGTGTGCGCTCCACACACAGTACTGCGCGCTACAGATAACAAAGGTGAGCGGGCGCGCACCCGCGCACGTTATTGGGAACAGTGTTCATAATGCAAAAATAAGGCAATTCTTAATGCAACTATCAGGCAGTTCGTAATGCACTTCGTAATGCAACAATCAGGCAGTTCGCAATGCAAAACGAATGTACTTCAGCACCGATCGTGGTGCTCTGGACGATCTCTATGCCACTCTTACTGACCCGCGGTCAGCTACTACCAAATATGCCCCCAACACTGTTATGATGGAAAACAAAGGGCCGCTCCACACTCTGGCCCCAGTAGTGCCACTTCTCTGCAAGTACGGGCCTGAGCGTTTCTCTCGTAGCCCGCACTCTGCCCCAGGCGGCAACACACGCACGCTCGCTGAGCGTTACCTGGGGGGTGCGAGCTCATTCTCCTCTCCTCTCCTCTCCTCGTGTTTTGGGCCTCCGGTGCGACTTTGTTGATCTTGAGCAGTGGAACTCGGACCTCCGACAGTGATGGTTCGAGGTCTCTCCTTGGCAAAGGCAGGCTTGGGCCGACGGCAGTGAATTCCCACAGCTCCTCTGGGGACGCCGGTCCAGGCCGATGGCAAAGACGATTGCAGCACTGCTGGTCAAGCTGTCGATTGAAACAGAGGACAAGACTTCTCCGGGACATACAGTCACGTGGCAATTTCCCACAAAGGTCTCAGGCTGCAACAGGGCACATGCACACCGCGTCACTGAGACTCACTTAAGCTCCGGGTGCACACGATCACAGGGCAATCCTTACAAAGGTCTCAGGCTACACGAAGCGCATGCACACAGCGTCGCTTAGACTCACTTATACTCCGGATGCACACGATCACAGGGCAATCCTCATGAAGGTCTCAGCTGCACGAAGTATATGCACACAGCGTTGCTGAGACTCACTTGGACTCCAGGTGCACACGATCACAGGGCAATCTTCACGAAGGTCTCAGGCTGCACGAAGCACACACACACAGCCTTGCTGAGACTCACTTGTACTCCGGGTGCACATGATCACAGGGCAATCCTCATGAAGGTCTCAGGCTGCACGTAGCACATGCACACAGCATTGCTGAGACTCACTTGGACTCCAGGTGCACACGATCATGGGGCAGTTTTTACGAAGGTCTCAGGCTGCACAAAGCACACACACAGCGTCACTGAGACACACTTGGAAACTTTTATGTACCTGAGTTTCCACAACAAGGAGCCAGCTCTCCTGGGGCCCTTGGGGACAAGTTACTTCAGGACACAGCACACAGCAAAGTCCTTTCAAGCAGGGGGACACAGTACACAGCAAAGTCCCTTAGCCTCTCCTTAGTTAAATCAGCAAACTGCATGCCAGCCCCAGAACACACAGCAAGGGTCAGTCATTCTCTTGAGTATCTATAGCTGTTCTTCCTTGGCAGAGGCTCCTCTTGACCGCAAAGTAGTTTCAATCCTTTTCAGTCTTGATCAGTCCAGGGGTTTCAGCTCTCATAGTTTTACCCCTAAATGTCTTTGAAGTCTTTGTGTTCAGGAGGCACTGACCCCTGTCCAAACCAGTTCTGGGTGACTCCCTGCCAGTGACACCTTATACCTTTGATAGTGGTGGTCTGGATCCTCAATCAATCAGCAGGAGATGGAGCCATTGTTTTATGGCAGCAGCCCAGTCCTCTTCACCTCCAGGGGCTAATCCTCCCCCCTACACTCCAGATGCAGGTCAGCCATGGCTGTCTCACCTACTCCTCCCCTGGGTCAAGACATTCCCCAGATCCTATTCACATTCAAATCCAGACAGTCAATCCACAACCAGGCAGAGACACACAGAATTGTTAGAACAAAAAAACAGCCACTTCTAAAAGCGTGGTTTCTAAACACACATTCACAAAAAGATGTGTTATTAAATTGTGAGTTCAGGCACACAAAACTTCACCTCTCCATCTTAGGCCTATGGGAAGATAGGCTGGAAACATATTACACAGCCTCCCCCATTCTGTCCTATGGGCAAGATGGCCTTGCAATAGTGAAAAACGAAATGGAGAGTATTTCACTGTCATGACATGGTACACACCTTAGTACATGTCCTATCTTTCACATACATTGCACCATGCCCAGGGGGCTACCTTGGGCCTACCATAGGGGTGTATGATTTGCATAAAAAGGGAAGGGTAAGACCTGGCAAGTGCGTGCATTTGTCAGGACAACAAGGCAGTTTAACAGACTGCGTGCAGGCACTGCAGTGGCAGGCCTGAGATCTCTTTTCAGGGCTACTTATGTGGGTGGCACAATTAGTGCTGCAGGCCCACTCGTAGCATTAAGGGCCAGAAGTGCTTGCTACAAAAACAAGCCGGGAGGAGCTACTGGGAGCCAGTCAACAAAGGAACTGTACCCTTTTTTGGAGGGCTCTTAACAGCCCCTGTTTTTCAGAACCGGAAAACCTGGACTAGGTCATAATATTTACCTTGTTGAATGGAAGACTCATTTTGAGAAAGTTTACAATCATGGACACAGTGAGGAACCCAGTAACCCAGTAAGAATGCAAATTGCTCTTCTAGAAATGGATCCACCCATCACTCTTGAGGAGGTTAGGCTGGGTATTGAGGGGCTGTCCCGGAATAAGGCTCCCGGACCAGGCGGTATTCCCCCGGAACTTTCTTCGTAACAACACAGATGTTTTGGCCCTGGTTTTCACCAGGGTACTTAACGCTGCAGTAACGACAGTAATGCTACCCTCGTGGTGTACTGCCACCATTGTCCTGATTTTTAAGAAAGGGGATAGGGACAATCCTCATTGTTACTATCCTATATCTCTTACTGATACAAGTGTCAAAGTCCTTGGCAGGGTCTTATTACATAGGTTTTCTGATTGGGCTTGTCAGGATCTCACCTGTGTTTCTGCAGAAGCACCCAGGAACTGAAGAAAAGGTCTGCAACCTCCCCCAACCACCTATTGTGCTTATCAAACCCTAAGCAACAATGGTAATCAGGGGAATGAGGGAGACAAAAAAAGGAAAAAGCGGAAGAAATCCCTTGACGTATTTCACCTTCCACAGGGCCTTTCGTTTTCAACAAAACTGAAAAAGAAGGGGCTGTGTTAGATGGCAATTGTGTATTCTTTCATGCAGCAACTCCAAACCTCTCTATAATTACCTTAAGGTTCCCTTCTTCTGATTGGGTCCGGGGTAAAGAGGAAGTGTTGTCCAAGAGACTGTGCTGTGTGGAAGGAGTAAAGTTCATGAACACTTAAACCTGACATGAGTGCACAACTAAATCCATAAATGTAAAACTACTGCTCACCAGTCTTGTTAAACAATGGGCTGGGAAATAATGACTTGTGGTATTCTGAACTTCATGAAATACTAGGCATTCATAAGGTACGTGTGGCTTGTCGAACTTCTATGCATTGAGAGAAGCAAAATCCCATGTCTTCATGCGAGGGGTAACTTTCTAAATAGTAAACAAAAAAGGGCCGCGCAAAACGCTGTTACCGTAGCCTTCGGTTTCCAACTTATTTTCTGTATCCGATAAGCCTTGAAAGTAAATGGAGCCCCGGCAAACAGTAGAGTGCAGTAGAGGGAAGGAGACTGGTAACCAGCTGGAGTAGGGGCTTTAGGAGGGCAACGGAGCGGAACTATCAGTGTAAGGGGGTCTGGCTGACAGGCGGAACCAACAGCCAAAAGTCCGGCCGGTCGGTGGAACCAATGGAGTCCGGCCGATGGGCGGAATCAAGAAGCAACCGTCCATCCTGCCAGTGGAACGAATCCCTTCTGTTGTACGGCTCGGTGAATGGGGCAAAAAATCAGGCAGTCCACAAAGGAAAGGGAGTCCAAGGGGTAGGGGGACCAGAACGCCGTCAGGGGTCCCGGGAGAGAACGGCAGCCAAGGGTAACAGAGAGTCCCAGGAATGAGGTATGTTGCAGACAGGAACCGCCGAAGGGAGTGAGGGACTCGACGCGAACCGGAAGTGCACAACAGCCTCAACGGGAAACACTAGAACGCAAAGCGCGATGTCAGGGGAGAGTCAGGCTTTAAGCTTGCCTGACCTCCTCACGCTGGATGTCTCCTGTGAAAGATACGCAACAACCTGGGTGCATGCACGTGACTAGTAGGTTCCCATGTGCGTTCTTCGACACCATACCCTTTCCAATGTATCAGGTATTGTAGTTTGCGTCTGACTCTCCTTGAATCAATGATCTCCTCAACCTCATATTCTGGTTCATCATCGATTACCACTGGATCAGGAATATCAGGAAGGCGAATACCTGGTTCTACTGGTTTCAATAGGGAAACATGGAATACTGGGTGTATTTTCAGTGAGGTGGGAAGGTCCAGTTTCATAGCAACCGGGTTCACCACCTTGAGTATTTTGTAAGGGCCTATGTATTTGGGTTTGCATTTGCATGCCCCTCTTAGTGTCAGGTTCTTAGAAGATAACCATACCTCGTCTCCCTGTCTGTCTTCTGTTTCTGACCGTCTGTGTGTGTCTGCCCCTTTTTTGTACCTAGCCTTAGCTTGTTCTAGACTCACTTGTGTTGCTTTACGTAGTGTTTGGAGTTCTTGTATTAACTCAACTACATATGGCATCGAACAAAAAGAATACAAAGGACTAGGTATAGTCCGTGGATGATAGCCATACATGCAAACAAATGGTGTGTAAGTAGTCGAAAAATGGCCGCTATTGTATGAGATTTTGGCTAACCAAACCAGATCATCCCAATCCGTAAGGGAGTGTGAGACCTGACATCTAATGTATTTCCCGAAAATACTGGTTCACCCTCTCCGTCTGCCCGTCTGTCTGGGGTGGTGACTGGAAGACAAGCATGCATCTATCTGTAGTAAGGCACACAAACCTCTCCAGAACTTAGAAATAAACTGAGCCCCTCTGTCCGAAACCAGAACTGATGAAAGTCCATGTAAGCGAACTACCTGCTGCAAGAACACTGAGGCTAGCTTCTGTGAGGTAGGAACAAAGTGAGCCATCTTAGTGAATAAATCTACTACTACCAACAAAGTATTATGTCCCTTTGCTGTGTGTGGTAATTCGACTATAAAATCTAGGGATACAGTATGCCAGGGACGAGGAGGTTTAGGTAACGGTTGCAGTAATCCTACTGGCTTTTGCTGAGAGACCTTACTTTGAGCGCATACGTGACATTGTTGAATGAATTGCTTCGCGTTGTTTCCCATCTCTGGCCACCAGAAGTATCTACGTAGGAATTTCAGTGTCTTTTTGAACCCTGGATCTCCTGCAAGAGGATGTGAGTGAGACCACTCCCGAGTTTGTGCTTGTAACTCCTGGGTTGGGAGAACTATACCTCCTTGTATGTAAATACAACCATGAGCTTTGGTATCTTCGTGTGTACCTATCATTCTTTCCATTTCTATGGAGGCTTGTTTTTCTTTGACATTTGCTAGAAAGTCTTCTTTAGAACATACCCCTCCTATTATTCTTTCCCTAGCTATAATGGGGGTTGGTTTGACTAGGGTCTCCTCGTGAACATAGCCCAGACGAGACAACGCATCCACTTTTCTATTCTTTCTTCCTGCTTGGTATTGAATAATGAAATCGTAGTCACTAAAAAACTCAGTCCATCGTAACTGTCTCATAGGCAGGGCTCTTGCGGATTTTAGGAACTGCAGGTTTCGGTGATCTGTTAACACGGTGATGGTGTGATTGGCGCCCAATAAGTATTGCCTCCACTCTTCGAAAACCTTTTTTATGACCAGCAGTTCCTTGTCCCCTATGGTATAGTTGATTTCGGCTGGGGTTAATTTGCGTGAAAAAAAGGCCACCGGGTGAAGGATTCTTGTGCTAGGGCCGGCCTGCGAAAGGACTCCCCCAACTGCCACTTGGGAGGCATCTGCTTCAACCATGAAAGCATAAGCAGGATTCGGATGTCGCAATATGGGAGCTTGTGTGAATGCTTTTTTCAACCTACAAAAGGCATCTTCTGCCTTGAGAGTCCATAAAAACGTCACTCGTTTTCTTAACTGTTTAGTGATAGGGGAGACTAAGTCGGAGAACTTGCAAATGAACCATCTATAAAAGTTGGCAAAGCCAAGAAAGCTCTGCGTCTCCTTAACGGTCTGTGGGGCCGGCCAACGGTGAATAGCTGACACTTTCTGAGGATCCATGCTGAGACCCTGCGGGGAAATGATGAACCCTAGAAAGGCGACTTGCTGTGTATGAAACAGACATTTCTCTAATTTGCAATACAGTTTCTTGTCTCTTAGACGTTCTAAAATGTTTTTTACATGTCCCACGTGTTCTTGCATGGATGAGGAAAAGATCAACAAGTCGTCAATGTAGGCTATGACATATTCGTCCATCATCTGCTTCAGGACTTCATTAATAAAGAATTGAAAGGCTGAAGGGGCATTTCAGAGCCCAAAGGGCATCACTAAGTATTCGTAAAACCCGTATTTAGTGCAAAAAGCCGTCTTCCATTCATCTCCCTCCTTGACACGCACAAGGTGATATGCCTCACGTAAGTCTAATTTGGTAAAGACCTGTGTGTCCTTTACTCGGTCAAGGAGGGAGGAAATTAGGGGCAAAGGATACCTGTTCTTAATGGTAATGTTGTTTAGAGCCCTATAATCAATACATCATCTAAGACCGCCTTCTCTCTTTGGAATAAAAAAAAGAGAAGAGGCAGGAGACCAGGAAGGGCGAAAAAAGCCTATCTGGAGCATGTTATCTAGGTACTCTCGAAGGTATATGTTTTCTTTCTCGGTAAGGGAATATACCATACTACAGGGAATACGAGCTCCTGTCTGCAGGTCAATCCAACAGTCATAGACTCTGTGCGGGGGAAGACTTGTGGCCTGTTCAGCATCAAAAATGGATCAAAGATCCTGATAGACTAAGGGCAAGGATCCTTCTTCAACGGTAGCAGAGGCTACTTGATTAGTTACATTGTCTATGAGACGAGGGACGTGGTTACTACATGAGTCAGGCCTAAATGCTAGAGTCATTTCTTTCCAATCGATGAGTGGGTTGTGCAACCGTAACCAAGGTAACCCTAATATAACCGGAAACTGGGGTGAATGTATTAGATCAAATTCCAAATATTCTTGATGTTTCTGCTCTATGTCTAATCGTAAGGGAATAGTATGATGAGTAATGGGACCTGATTTTAAGGCACTGCCATCGATAGTAGTTACTTCTTCCCAGGTAGCCTTGGATATCCGGTCAATGTTATACTTCTGGACCCATTGGTTGTCCATGAATTTGCCTGACGCACCTGAGTCTATCATTACCCGGACCTCGAGTACCTGTTGTTTCCAAGACAGATGGGTAACGACAAAGAAACGACGAGAGTGGCATAACAATATATCCAAGGAAGAGACAATTATTCCAGAATTACCCGAGGACCCTGTCTCATAAGGCCTCGGGCTTATTAGTTTTCCGACTTCCTTGTCTGTTTCGGCTTTACGGGACACTCCCTAAGGAAATGGCCTTTTTTCCCACGATAAAAGCACAGCTTGTTGTCTCTTCTTCTCTGTCTTTCTTCGTTGCTTAGAGGTTCCCTCAATATTCCAATTTGCATGTGTTCTGATTCATCCGTAGTCTTTTCTGTTTCAGGTTTCTTTTCTCGATATGCCATCCATCTATTGTCTGTCTTGCCCCTTTCCCTTTTTCGCTAACGACTACCAAATCTATTGAGGCTGAACACGATTCGGGAGGGTCAACTACCTGACCCAAGGCTTCCTTTATCTCATCTCTTAAGCCCTTGTAAAACAGGGTGCTTCGTTTCTCCTCGGGCAAACCTGCTTTTGTGACTAATCTGTGAAACGTGGTCATATACGTGGCTAACTCCTAGGTTCCCTGTTTCAAGGTCAATAACTCAGTGTCTGCAGAATGAGTGAAGGTGTGCCTGTCGAACAGTTTTCTAAGCTCTCTTCTGAATGCGTTGTAGTCATGTAATAAAGGGTCATCCATCTCAATCAGGGGTATGGTCCAGTTAGAGGCAGAGCCCCCAAGGTAAGAAATAACAAAAGCCACCTTTGCTTGGTCTGTAGGAAAACAGGCTGCCTTGCACATAAAATGTAACTGACACTGGCTTATGAAAGCTGAAAACCTAGCCGTATCGCCTAAGAAACGTTCAGGGGGGCGCTAATGGAATGGACTGGGGAGTGGATACGTGTATGACAGGATTAGACACACTAGAACCTGGTCTGCTTATGTCGGCGTCTACTCTTCTCTCTCTCTGTAAGGCATCGACTCGTGTGGCTAGGGACTGGGTTTCTACTTGTAGGTTCCCAATCATGTTGGCTAAATCAGCCAACGTCACTTGGTTTAGTTCCATGACACTTGGGCAGAATATAGTTCTTTTCTTTTGGGCTTTGCGTTCTGTCAGGATCTCACCTGTGTTTCTGCAGAAGCGCCCAGGAACTGAAGAAAAGGTCCGCTACCTCCCGCAACCACCTATCGTGCTTATCAAACCCTAAGCAACAATGGTAATCAGGGGAAGAAGGGAGACAAAACAAGGAAAAAGTGGAAGAAATCCCTCTACGTATTTCACCTTCCACAGGAGTTTTCGTTTTAAACAAAACTGAAAAAGAAGGGGCTGTGTTAGATGGCAATTGTGTATTCTTTCATACAACAACTCTAAACCTCTTTATAATTACCTTAAGGTTCCCTTCTTCTGATTGGGGCTGGGGAAAAGAGGAAGTGTTTTCCAAGAGACTGTGCTGTGTGGAAGGAGTAAAGTTCATAAACACTTAAACTTGACATGAGTGCACAACTAAATCCATAAACATAAAACTACTGCTCACCAGTCTTGTTAAACAATGGCCCGGGAAATAATGACTTGTGGTATTCTGAACTTCATGAAATACTAGGCATTCATAAGGTACGTGTGGCTTGTCGAACTTCTATGCATTGAGAGAAGCAAAATCCCCTGTCTTCATGCGAGGGATAACTTTGTAAATAGTAAACAAAAAAGGGCAGCGCAAAACGCTGTTGCCGTAGTCTTCGGTTTCCAACTTATTTTCTGTATCCGATAAGCCTTGAAAGTAAATGGAGCCCCGGCAAACAGTAGGGTAATGGAGTCCGGCTGACAGGCGGAACCAACAGCCAGACGTCCGGCTGGTCGGCGGAACCAATGGAGTCCAGCCGACGGGCGGAACCAAGAAGCAACCGTCCAGCCTGCCAGCGGAACCAACCCCTTCTGTTGTCCGGCTCGGTGAATGGGGCAAAAAATCAGGCAGTCCACAAAGGAAAGGGAGTTCAAGGGGTAGGGGGACCAGAATGCCGTCAGGGGTCCTGGGAGAGAACGGCAACCAAGGGTAACAGAGAGTCCCAGGAACGAGGTATGATTCAGACAGGAACCGCCAAAGGGAGTGAGGGACTCGACGCGAACCGGAAGTGCACAACAGCCTCAATGGGAAACACTAGAACGTAAAGCGCGATGTCAGGGGAGCGTCAGGCTTTAAGCTTGCCTGACCTCCTCGCGCCTGCGCGTTCCCGAGCCGCCATCTTGTGTCAGTGATGCCGGCAATCGTGACAGGGCTGACACCAACTAAATCATTTGGCAGTGCAAGATAAGTTTTGCATAGGAAAGTCAACAACAGACCAGTGTCTAAATCTTAATCTTTTAATCTCTAAATATTCGATAGCCATACCCGGAGGTCTCTTCCTGGGTTTTATGGACCTCACTTTAGCATTCAACCGAGAGGCTCGCAGTAAACTATGGATATTATTTGGGGACTTAGGAGTCGACCCAGCGATTATAAATGTTTTAATGACCCTACACGTTAACACTTCTGCTGTAGTTAGATACACTCAGGAAGGAAACATCACTGATCATTTTAAATGCTCCAGAGGGGTCAGGCAAGGATGTATTCTAGCTCCTTTTTTATTTACATTAAATATTAATGGACTAGAGTCATCCCTGATATCTTTACAGTCTGATACCGCTAGGATCGGTAGGAGAGCTGTCGCCATTCTGTTGTACGCGGATGATGCAGTACTACTAGCACGAACACCAAGAGGTCTTCCATTTACTAGATGGGTTTGTGTCCTTTATGAATGGGATGAACCTGTCACCAAATCTGACCAAATCATATATTATGGAATTCAGTAAACAGGCCACTAGACTGAATTCTTATAAAGTAGGCACACATAGTTTAACGAAGGTCCTGGCTTACTCCTATTTAGGCATTTTATTTGATGAGAAACTGAACTGGAAACACTTACATGAGGGGAAACTTCCAAACATGAAAATATCAATGGGAGCTATTGCAAACTACGCACACAGACTAGGCACATGGTCACTGGAGGTAATTTTAAAGTTGCACAACTCTGTCTGTAGTTTCAAGGCTAAGTATGGAAGTGAAATATAGGGGTACGTAGCGATAAACAAATTACAGACCGCACAAAGAAAATATTTTATATGAATTTTGAAAGTTCCACAGGGTACCCCCTTGTATTCTGTACAAGAAGAATTAGGCACCAAGTACATAATGGGTCTGGTGGCTGTTAAAACTCTGTTGTGCTGGGTGAAGATTTGGTCTAGTGAGGAGGCAGATTTTAACCGATTAGGAATTCAGGGCTGCCGCTCACTTGACTGTGCACTACAAATTCCATGGTTAAGATATGTCAAGGAGACCCTCACTGTCTTAGGTAGAGCAGAATTGTGTTTGAGACATGACACAGTGAAGCCTCAGGATAAGAATATTGTGAAAGATTTGTTTTTTAAATATGCCCAGGCTTCTCGGGAGGAAAAGGAGCATAGGAAACCTATGGTAAGAGGCCATGTCCTAGCTAAGTCCGGGCAGGGCACTTTGTTTTTCTCTGTAAATATAATCTGTGTCCAAGACGATTGTTTCTTAAACTGCTTTAAAAAAAACTAAAATTTAGGCATGCCCATGTAGCTTTATTGTATCTGTAACTTCTGCCAAATGCTCGCACTCTTTTTTGTGTCACTAACTTTTTAAGAGCTGTTTTAAGCTCAAGAAATTCTAGATGTGATTAATGTTTACAAGGATAACTGTGTTCATGCCCCCTCTTCAGATATGCTGTTATAATGATTTGATGTTGATTCCAATTGTGGCTTCCCATATGACTCTGACTATTGCACGTCTGTGTAGCTCTTTTGTATTTTTAGTTTGTGCATAATGTATGTATGATCTTTTATTATTATTATTTTTTTTAATTCTACATTGAGGCCAATAAATTTTAGATGTGATTGACGAAGACAAGGATAGTTGTGAGTTTGTGCATCTTGTGATATGTAGTTATCAAATTAATTTGATGTTGATTTTATATGTGGTTTCTTTTATGGCTGTGACTACTGCAGAATAAAGATTATTATTATAATTATTACTTTTTCCTTCAGACGATCAAATATCTGCCAGGAAGTCAAGTTTGGTGTCAATAGTATGCAAGCTTAGCTTGGGGTCCTGAAACATAGAGAAAACATCCCGCTCCAGATCTGAGCACCCCTCAGCCTCAGAGGCCAGCACAGACTCCTCCCACAAAGGCTCCATCATGCGTGTCATCCCGTGCGGTTCAAAAGGCAGCAGAGGTTGCCTATTTTCAATCTTTCCCATCACACCATCGATTTCGGCTCCCGCTCCAATATAGACAAAGGAACTATATGGCCAGGGCAGAGGAGGCAATTAAAATCAGCTAGCCCCCCCCCCCCCCTCCCAAAAGAAAGAAGTTACCAGGCCAGGCAGGCTATAGGAAATATTGAGGTCAATAAAAAAGACTGCAGCAGAGATGGGCCCTAGCAGCCCCCTGCCCACAGCAGCATCTAAGTGAGCCGGGCAGAGGGGCCATGCTCCTTGTCTGAAGTGGTGGATGCGCTCTAACCTCCACGGCAGCACCATCTCTGGTGGGTCCTGCCTCACCGTGGGGGTCAACCTGAGGGGCAGGAGTAGACCACAGCTGTTCCTCTGTATCTGAGAGGGAGGGGTGGGAAGTAGACTCTCAGTAAATGCACCCAAAGCTGCAAGCACCAGCCATGGGGGCGCGCAAAGTCCCCAGCGTCAACAGGTGCCTACATAATCATAAGCATCAGGCCACCTCACTCTAGCTCACCGCTCCAAGTGTCCATTAATTGACAACCAGGTTTTCTCCAAAAGGGCTGGTCACCCGGAGGCCAAACATCCAGGGCGACCCCAAGAGAAGCCAGAGGCAAACAGCAGCACCACAGAGGCCCACGGGTGAGGCAGGTGAGCCTGCAGCATCCCCATGCACAGTGAACAATCCGGTAGGGGCCAAGCACCCACACAGTCACAGCGGCCCAGCCAAGTGCCCAGCAACAATCACAGCCAAAGTCCCAGGCAGTTGGCCCCAGCACCACAGGAATAAGTGGAAGGCAACTGGGTCGGCTGCGGTAGGCTGCAAGAGGCAGGAGGGGGGCCCTGTAATTCACCGCGGCTCATCCCAGGGTTGTATGCCCAAGCAGCACAAAGTTTCTCTCACTACCCCGCTGATCGTGTTTAGGGAGATTTTAGAGGCTGGCAGGGATTCACTCACCGGCGGAGGTGTCCTGCCTCTGCAGAAGCACCACCAGCAGGCCCACCACTCAAGGGCATCCAGAGAGTGAAGTTCAGTGGGGGCGTCTCCTTCCCCCTTCCAGTGCTTCATCAGCAGCTGCAGTCCGCAAGAATGGGGTCTAGGTCTCCGCATGGCAGCAGCCACAGTTTGGAAATTGTGGTAGGAAAACGAGCAACCACAGCAGGCTCACCAAGGCATCAGGTAGGGGCAGCAATTATATATTTGTCCCATTGTCGGATCCGGCCACAAGTAAATGTCTATCAGCCTTTTTACCCATGATGTAGCCCAAGTTTATAAACTAGTTTTCTTGATTATGCTTTTTAGGGCAAGGATACAGTCCCAACAGGCAGGTTTAACATTTTTTGCTACCTTAACACCAGTGAATGTCCTTATCACTTGCAGAACAGTTCCCAAAACGAAACGGTTTCTCCAAAGACCCAGAACGTATGAATGATGAATGAGGTCAGCTGAGCACCTAGGGTACCACCCTCCCAGTCCCAGGTACATATCACAGAGTTTTTTGGGCGTTAAATATGTAAAATGTAGTTGATTGTATAGAGTCAACCTAAACCTGGCATTTTTGGAAACCTGTTTAGGTATGCTACTATTTGTTTCCATTTGAGTCAGTGACCCCAGGTACAATGTCTCTTTCCCATTTTTTTTTGTAAGGTTTATGGTTTTCGTGTAGATCCTCATCAACCACCACTTTTCTCGAAGTGCCAAGTTCCAATAGTGTTTCCACCACTGCATGTGTGGTTAGTGGACCATCTCTGACTGGCCATTCATCTTTGACCTTTTTTATCTATGCATTAAATGGCCGGAATCAAGCCGGAGGTGGGGGGTAAGTATTTGCTCTTCGAGCTCTGAAACATGTGTAGCGCCTCCTCGTACAACATGTCACCCCCTGACATGACACCCGCCTCAGACCAGATCCACACATCCACATGTTGTGCAAATCTGGTCCACATCACAGGAGCATGGATGGCACAAATGACAGGTTCTGTTGGTCTTGCTCAGCATCTTGTACCAGGACCAGTTGGCCACTTCAATTATTGAGTCTGCACCATTTTTACATCGTTGTGGTGGGGGAAAAGTATCTTGGCCAACAGAGGGACATCTGCCAGCTGTCCCTGGTGTATATAGCCTTGGATGGGAGTGGCTCCACCATCCACTGGAACCTTCTTTATCTGAAAAACAAATGTCAATATTGGGCATTTCCAGGCCATCTATCTCTTGTTAAATTTCTCTTTATTGCAAGCCTATGTGTTTCTCTTCAAGTCGCCTTTTTGAGGACTAGCATCAAGATGCTCTTTTCAGGTAAAGATTGTCTTTTTATAAATAGTAAATAATATTATATACTAAGAATGTGGACAGAGGCACACTTCATTGCTTGTATGTTGCATGGCCCTTTGTATACGTGAAATGCAATCTTTGCTATCTGCCTCCTGATGCATAGCTACCCGTTTCCCCATAGTCCAGGTGAACAGCAGTTAGGTTGACAGGTCAATGGCAAAGACTGACGTTAATATTTAGTGCATGTTGGGTCTGCGTCTTTTGTTTATTTTTGGTATAATTAGCTCATTATTTTTATGTAAGATCTTGAGTATCTATGAGAGCGGAATGTGAAGGAAGAGTAATCTGCCGCAAGTCAATTTCAGCACTTAGGGCCGCATTTATAAATTGCCAGACGGAGTTTGGTGCGGCAGAGAAAATGTTTCCCAAGCCTTGACGGATTAACTGCCTGTCACATTTAGAAGTGACTGCCAAGATAGCAGTCATGTTTAAAGCATTGGCAGGAACCACCATCACAGCGGTTCCTGTCAATGCGTTTTGAAGTTAAATGCATGGCTCCATCTACATGACAGAGCCGAAGCGGGATTTTCTTTTTGAAAATAAAAATAAATGCCCATCTTGCCATGGGAGTTATCCCATATGAGAAGGGCATTAGACCGTTTTCACTGCTCCTTACCTTTCACTGCTCCTTACCTTTCACTGCTCCTTACCTTTCACTGCTCCTTACCTTTTCCTTTTCCTGGCTGTGGGCAGTGAAAACTGACCATTATGCGCGCCCATCTAAATTAGGTGGGCGGACATAGAGGTCAACCTCCGATGGCCCTTACTCCATAGGGCCATCAGTAGGGAGTAACTATATAGAGAAGGATTAGTCTCTGCTGTGGTTACACCTAAGGCCCGCATTGAAATGAGGCGAGTAGACTAATATGTTGGCAGTTAGGATGCTCCATTGTTTTTCGATGGAGAATCCTAACTGGCAGCATATAAAGTAGCCCCTTAATCACCTACTTTGGGCTAATGCATCATTTTTGCAGTTTTAGATAGATTATTGCACACATTTGTACCAATAATGGTTGACCACAACAAGTGAGATGATGAAATGTATACACAAGATAAAGCACTTAACATCAACTGAAGGTGCTTAACCGAGCGTTTCATTTCACTGCAGCAAATCTGAAAACTAAATCTTTGAATATAATCTCTCATCATCGTTTTTTTTTAGCAGTTATTCTTACTGGTGTTCATTAATATTTTCTTTATATTCTCTCGTCATCAAATTTTACAGTGGTTGAAATGCTCATGCAAAGAAGTGGAGACACTGTGCCCTCAGATCATTTCACTCATGTTACATTGAAGTTTGTGAGCATATCGTAGGTCCTTGAAGCTATTAATTTTTGGCTGGGGTTATGTAATTAGCCTTATTTTTTCTTCCCTTTTCAGCCTCCTAGAAATGATCCACCCATACCCTGGCCAGACTTTGTAGTAGTTTCTAAACTGGCCTTGAAACAGGGTTCTATGCACAGATAGGAACCAAAATTCCCACTAGAAGCTATATGTCATGGCATCTTGTCTTGTCAGAAGTCCCAATATCACCCATGCCTGCATTAATCTGGGTGGTTCCTTACAGGATTAGGCTGACATGAGGATTCCTCACAAGACATAGGATGTAGGATCTCTTTAGATTCTAATCTTATGACGTCTGTGGTCGTGGGTTCATGATTGTGTTGAGATGCTCCGATAGTCTAATATAGTGTCAGGGTTTGGCCATGGGGTTCTAAAGTCTTGGAGCTCTGGAGAGAGGAAGGCGTGGCGTCTACAGTGCTCTGAGCAACCTTCTCTTTGACTGCCACACACCAGGACATTCAAGCATTGCATTATAGTATTCTTCAGCTATTCATCAGCATACTACTCTTTGCATGTGAGCACAAGCAGATACAACTAGACTTTTTGTTTGCCAACAATGCCTTCAATAATGTTTCTATAGCAAAGCTTAGGAAGTTAATTAATGTCCTTTATTTAGTTTAATTTCTTTACCTTGTAGTAACAGGTTGCACTCACTACAAGCCTGCTTTGGAGATAAGTACTATGTCCCACAACACTGGCACCCATTTTAACCTGTTATGCAGTGCCAGAATTAGGTTTGAATACTGCATGGGTGCCACAATTTGCTGCAAAACCGGAATACGTTATTATTACTGGCACACTAAAATTTTACTTTTGACATGGTGAACTATGGCAGCAAAATAAAGTGGTAAGTGACAAGACAACGCTCACACCCAAGGATTAGATTGGGGCTTCTTTGCAAAATTTCAGTAGTGGCTCATGAGCAATGACTGTTGCGAGTGCCAGCTGATGGAGTAAGGCACCAACAACGTTAGTCTCTTGTGAAGCTCAATTAAAAAATCAGAGCTAGTAAGATAATTAAATACAGCATTTTGTTCAAATATAGGCAAAGCAGATAGCTACGGTATTTGCATAATGTGAGAAAGCTTTGAAGAAGTAACTGGAAGAGGAGCTGGTCATAGAGTAAAAAACTAAACACTCGCTGGAACTACTTGGAAGAAGTGGCTTAACTGTATTTTGGTTTCGCAGAACCACCACCGGGGGAAGGTCTTTCTCCTACCTGGCGGCCAAGACGTGGAACTCCCTCTCCACCCACCTACGGATGACCCAGGACCATCTCTCCTTCAGGAAGCAGCTCAAGACATGGCTCTTCGAGCAGTAGCAGCACCCCCCCCAGCGCCTTGAGACCCTCACGGGTGAGCAGCGCGCTTTACAAATGTTGTTGATTGATTGATTGGTATCTCGGCTAAGTCTGTGTCAAGATCAGTGTGAACAAAAAACTGTAGCTCACTACTGGCCAGACTACAGCTGCATGTGCTGCTCTCTATCACAGAGTCTGGACAGTTCACTTAAGTGTTGTTTTTGCATCAGGCTGAGCGATGATTGCACAGTAGATGATGATATATCTAGTAAAGAAATGCCAATTTAGAAGAGATAACAATCAACTGCAAGGTTTATGAGCCGCAGCACTGGAAGTAGCAATTTAACGCTAGTGCTAATCTGCAGGCCCGCCAATGTAGAACCCTTGGAGTCTTTAGTGATTCCTGCGTCATTCTGTAAAACCATGCAAGAGGTCACTCTGAGACTCATATGCAATAAGCTGCAAGCATAACAAGCATTGGCATAGCCAATAGGTCTCGCTTTTGGGACCTTATAAGTATATTTACTGGGTGCCGCGATTATAGCAAAAGTAAAGAAATAGATGTTTTTTTCTATTTCTTTACTTTTGCTATAATCGCGGCACCCGCGCTTTACGTGCCGCGATTATAGCAAAAGTAAACATACTTATAAGGTCCCAAAAGCGAGACCTATTGGCTATGCCAATGCTTGTTTACTTTTGCTATAATCGCGCAGGGGAGGGGGCTTGCGAGATTCCCTTGCGGGAGCATGCGACCATATGGCACCACCATTTAGC
Organism: Triturus cristatus; assembly: GCF_964204655.1. NCBI lineage: Eukaryota > Metazoa > Chordata > Amphibia > Caudata > Salamandridae > Triturus > Triturus cristatus. The sequence goes on along the minus strand of NC_140590.1, from coordinate 456,554,602 downwards.
TCCCACAAGGAAATTGCCAGATGTCCACGCGTTGCCACTGCAAGCAATGCAACGCGTGCACGTTTTTGCCCTCAAAGCTGTGCCGATGGCATTAGGTCTCTCCTAAGCAGCGCATACGCGCTGCATAGGCGAGACCTAAAAATGTATGGTAAGAGATGTGTGATCCAAGTCTAAGGGAAATACAACTGAGTATGTGCGTCTGTCTGAAAGATGAAGGTTTTGTTTCTTGGTACAAGTGGGACCCCCACACGTAGTGATAACAGTGAGAGCGAAATTCAGGTCACTCTGCAATCAAAAGTTACTAGGTCACAATTGTTTCAACTGTTGTATTTTGCTACTGATACTCTGTGGCATCTGTACTGCAGTCTTCTAAAACGGGGAACCAAGCACCCCTTTGATACTTTACTCTCATGATAGCAAAGCAATACAGTCCAAGGCTAACTCAGAGATATAGTGAGGGCTAGAACCCCAGAACTCAGCAAAACATCAGACAACACTCAATACATTTTTGTTCAGTTATTGTCTGTTTCCTGTAGAAATAAAACATCCCTAAACACACACACTCACACAACTAACTTCTAGGCAGAAAATTGCAAATATTTCCAAAATTGGAACGAAAAAAAAATCAAACAGAAAGGGGACTTGCAAACTGCATAAACGGCAAAGCATATATCCTAGAAAAAGGTCTGGCTGGGCAGCTGAGCCCTGAACCCAGACTAAAACACCCAGACTAAAACCCATAGAACTGAGACACTTATAACCATTCTTGTGCTGACAGACCCTAACCCCTTAAGTCCTAAAATATAATACCAAATTGTGTGACTGTATAAGCCCATTCAAAGTTACTTGGTAGTGAATAATCAGACCAATTATTGGCTTTGTCTAGGATGCTCACAATGTAAAGTCAAGAGCCTCTCACAATCTGTTAGAACTTAAGTCTATAGACTTTACCACAATCATTATAACATTTCCATTTCTTCATCCAAAAGTCAGACCTGTTGACTTTGATAGCATGCAACACAAAAAGATGATGGATAGATTGTTGAACATTGTCAATCATGTACCCCTAGTCAGAGATCTGGGTTTAATCCATCGTTATTTTGCTCACCACTCCATTCCAGGTTGGACCTAGCCATTTGCAAATCATTCTTGACCCTGTGCCCCATGGGAACTGTCCAGCCCGACCTGCCGGGCCAGGTCCTCCCTGAACCGCAAAACAAGCATCCTGGGACCGGTTTTGGGGCATCACCCCTCATCAGCCAGGCTAGCTTGAAACTGGTGGCGTAGCGAGCAAGGGACCCACATCTGGAAACACCCTTCCCATTTAGGGTGAAAATGCAACCCAAAAAAGATGATGGACGGAGTGTTGAACATTGTCAAACATTCATCCCCAGTCACAGTTCTGGGTTAATCCATCGTTATTTTGCTCGCCACGCCATTCCAGGTTGGACCCAGCCATATGCATATCAGCCTTGACCCTGTGCCCCATGGAAACAGACCAGCCGGAACTGCCAGGCCAGGTCCTCCCTGGTCTGAAAAACAAGCATCCTGGGACTGGTTTCGTGGCATCTCCCCTCATCTGCCAGGCTAGCTTGAAACCAGTGGTGTAGCGAGCACTGGACTCACGTCTGGGCATGCTCTTCCCACTTAGGGTCAAAATGCAACACAAAAAGTTGATGGACGGAATGTTAAACATTCTCAAAGATTCACCCCCAGTCACAGATCTGGGTTTAATCCATCGTTATTTTGCTTGCCACACTATTCCAGGTTGGACCCAGCCATATGCAAATCAGACTTGACCCTGTGCCCCATGGGAACAGTCTAGCCCGAACTGCCGGGCCAGGTCCTCTCTAGAACGCAAGCAAGCATCCTGGGACCGGTTTCGGGGCACCACCTCTAATCAGCCAGGCTAGCTTGAAATTGGTGGCGTAGCAAGCACGGGACCCACGTATAGGCATACCCTTCCCACTTAGGGTGAAAATGCAACCTAAAAAGATGCATCCCAACAACAATGAAACAAAATATTTGCAAAGCCATTAAGTGTTCGTTACAAAAGGTCGAGCTACTGGCTTTGTAAATGATAGCTGGCATTGCAATAGGAATATGATAAACAAAGAAACAGAAAGGAAACATGTTCTTAATATACAATAAAAGAGAGTCGCCTCATAATTGTAGTGGGAGGATACAACTGATTCAGTCAAAAACATGTGAGACTAAAATTCTCATGGGTGTGACAAACACAATAAAAGTGTGGAAAGCTATAGAATCAAGAGACGGAAAGTGAGATAGAAACAAAGTCACCTGAACAAGAAAAATGAACTGACCAAAGCTGCCTATCTCTATCAATTAATCAATCAATCAGGGGTTTTTAAAGCACGCTACTCACCTGTGAGGGTCCCAAGGCACGAGGGGCGGGGGGGAGGTGCAGCTCCGGATCAGTTAAAGAGCCAGGTCTTGAGGCTCCTCCTGAAGGTTTGCAGAGGGGGGAGTGTCCGATGTGGACATGGAAGCTTGTTTCAGGCCTTTGCTGTGAAGTAGGAGAAGGCTCTTTCACCTGCTCTAGTTCTGTGGATGTTGGCCAGACAATAGGTCTTGCCAACAGACGGCTCTGGCTGTCTATAGCTAAGACCTAAGAAGAAGGATGTACCACGTGAAAGAGATTGGGTGATCTGCAGATCATCAAATAAAATAGCTTTAGTCTCAAGACTGTTAAGGAACTAAACGCCAATCACCTCATACTGAATATGATAATTCTTTGGTTATCATTACACAGAGAAACCTCATTGACTGAGAGACTAGATTAGGTGGTAGATGTCTGTGAGTATATGAAAAATCCATGGTTGCAGGTTAAAAGTATCTATAAGTGAGTTTAACACAGAAAATAATGAATCAGAAAATCAAATTAAAGATTCGCAAAAAGTACTGATTTCATGCCTATATATTGTTGCGAATGAGTACAGTCTGGTGTAATATTTACGAGGAGCTCACAATTGCATAGCATGAGGTTTGCAAAGTTTTTTATATCTTACACGTAAAATGTTATTATGTTTGGTAAAATGTTCATATGAAGATATCGTATATGAGCACCTTTTATCTGTACTTTTATGGTTTTATTTAAAATACTGAATAAAGATGATTAGAGACTAGATGATGTGGTAGACGTCTGTGCGTATCTGAAATAGCCATGGCTGAAGGTTAATAGTATCTATAAGGGAGCACAACTCATGAAATGAGAAAATCAAATCTAAAAGATGCAACTTCCACCAAAAAGGTCACATAATCCACCAGTGTTTATCATAAAAATACAGTAGTAGGAATCAACCCCACACTACGTACCAACCTCTATAGACACCATGTTCATAATCTGGCCACATATTCTGTTTCCTTGCTGAAAATTACTTGGCCATAGTATACTGTGCAATGCTGGAGCTGAACTAGACTGGTCAAATGTTCTACTCTGCGGCCTGACAGATACATTGACAGACTAAAAACAAGCATTTTCAATGCAATAGGTCTTTCATTATTAAAGTTTGAGCTGTTGGCATTGCTAATAATAATGCAACACCAATAGCAGCTCAAAGATTCAGTAATGTGAGACCTATTGCATTGCAATTGTTTTTTTTGTTTTTTTATATAGCACGAACTTGAGTGAAAGGTGTGTATTTGTTGCATTGAGTACAGTGTAATTATGTGTTGTGTTGTTATGTGGCAATGAATGGTATTGTGTGGAGTGTATTTATCTTATATTAAGTAGAGAGTAATTATGTGACGTGCAATTATGTAGTACTGAGTGGTATGTGGAGTGTATTTATGTTGTATTGAATACAGTGTAATTGTGTGATGTGTAATCACACAACCACACACAACCACACAACCACACACACACAACCACACCCACACACACAACCACACACAACCACAACCACACACACACACAACCACACACACACACACAACCACACACACACAACCACAAACACAACACACCAACACACCCACAACCACACACACAACCACAACCACACACACAACCACCACACACACAACCACCACAACCACACACACAATCACCGCCACACACTTTGTGTAGCTACGCGTAGCGCTACTACGTGAACTACGCCCAGGGTTAATCAGTAGGCATGAAAACAGTACCTCATATCAGGCATGCACCTTAGGCCTGAAAACCACCACAGCCTGAAGTGGGCATAAAACCTCATTAGCATAGGTGCCGGGTCATTAGGCATACATCATGAGCATAGAGGCAACCCCAGCATAAACAATACATAAGGCGTAAACATTAGGCAGAAGAACGCCTGCATAACCACATTAGACCGGGGCATAACCCATCTGAGCATGAAGTGTCCCCCCTATTATGCGTAAACATCATGCAGAACACCAACAGGTCCGATACACTACATGCGTCCTCAGCAGTGCACCCAGTAGATCATCGTCGCCAGGGTTCCTGTAGAAGGCACCACCTGGCACTCAAGATGACCCGGCCCAATGCTGCAGAGTAACTTCTGGCGCTGCTGCGCCAGGGGAGCCCCCTCTCTCTCGGGACTCCCAAATTAGCAAGGCGGTAGCCCACAGAGTACTGGCCCCGGGGGCGGGCACCGGCAATGTGCCCCGACACACCCCGCAACCACGGGATGACTGAGCCCCATTCCGGGGCTCACTTCCAGTATGCCCAAAGTTGCAGCTGTGAGGGCAGACTCGTGGGCGGCCTTCCCTGAGCCTCAGGGGCCTTAGGCAACAACAATGTGCCTCAGCCAGCCCCGACCGTCCCAGAACTCAGCCCCACTCACAGACAGTCCAGGGCAGGCTCCGGACGTCTCCACGGGCACACTGGTGCCTCTGACGCGTGCAGGAATCTCCCAGCACACCGGAGCCCTGCTCCAGGAGGCGCCGACTCCGGGACTTCCTCTGGCACTGCGGGGTTCTCCTACCCTCACGGGAGCCTCATCTAGATGCCGCCAGCCTCCTCCTCTGGCGGCGGCACTTGGGGCTCTCTTTCGCCTCCGGGGAGCCCCCACCAAGGACCAAAGTCTCCGTCGACTCTTGGGAGCTGGGCCAGCGCGGGGTAGGCTTCCGTCTGGCCTCCGGATCACTCCTTCCCCTTCCGGGTCACCGCAGGCAGAGCGGCAGCCTGCTTCATGTCTACAACCCGGGTGGCGGCGGTGATTCAGGGCAGTCTTAAAGCGTGGGGTAGGCTCCCGCTTACATTGGAAATAAAACCGAGGGGTGGGCACCCGCTGGGTTTCTAATTAGGCTGGAATGCGGGGTAGGCACCTGCTTAATTTAAATAAGCCACAGCATGGCACCAACGCGGGTTGGGCACCCGCTTAATTCCGTTAACCACTGGTGCGCATACATGCGGAGTGGGCACCCGCTCAGTTTTAAATAATTTTAGAGGTGCCAAAACCGCGGGGAGGGCTCCCGCTGGTTTTTAAGTATGCAGGCACGCGGCACGGGCAGCGGCGGTGATCTTGGCCATTTTAAAGTGCAGCTGAAATGCAGGGTGGGCTCCCGCCGTTTCCAATAAGCCCAAGGCCGCAATAACGCGGGGCAGGCACCCACCAGCAAAGATAGGCAAAGATACGGCAATAACGCGGGGTGGGCTGCCGCTCCGCTACCACAGCTCACAATGCGGGAGTTGAAATATAGCGCTTTCACAGCCCAGCGCTGCAGAGGACAGACACTCCTCTTCTCCTGGCACTTTAGATGTAGCGCTCAGGAGGCGCAAGGTCCCACCAGCAGCCTCAGGTACAAAAGATAGCGCTCCTCACCTCCTGGAAGTACAGGCCAGTCCACTATAGAGCACTCTCACAGCGCTACGTCCCACGAAGCAGGGTTGTAGCGCTCAAGAGGCACTATGCCAGAGAGCAGTAGGCACTACGGGGCAAAATCAGCAGTCAGTGGGCACTCATCAGAACAGGGCCGCAATTGCTAGGAACTGTCATCCTCTGTAACGTGGCACTCCTCCTGGTACAGCAGTCTTTACTCCAGCAGCGGGGATCTCACTAGCCCTGTGGACAGCAGAGGGGTTACTGTTGGGCACAGGGGCCAGCACACAGGCCCATGCGGCGGTACCTCCTGGCAGAGTATCCTCTCACATTCAAGCCCATGCTCCATCTGCCCACATGGAGGCATGGCCACCCTATTTATATGCCCCTCACCCCACCTACCAGACAGTGCCAGAAGCTTCTAGAAGTGTCTTGGGAAACTGGTCCTAACTAGTCTAGGGGGAGGTGTCCAGCACCCTGTCTGCCAGGTTCCCTCCAAAGGCTGGGGTTGCTGGGAAAAAAACAACTAGACTGGCAACCCAGCTTCGGCAGACAGGCACAAGCACACAGCAATGGCGTCCATTTTAAAAGTAACCCTGTTGTAAAGGTGGAAATAACTCTGTGCACACCATTGCGCAGCATGTATCATTGCATCTCGCACCACACATGGCCTATATATTCCTCTACCATGGGGGAGATATCCTCTAATGGGGGGGGGGAACACAACCCCCTCCCAGCCAAAGGCCAGGGTAGACCAATCAATGCCTTGATGGGCTTCGCTGCTTGGGTCGAGAAAATGTGGACACGGGACCGCAACTGCAGGGGCACCCGCAGGTTCTCCGCCACTCTGGAACCCGATGGTTCCCTCTCTCAAACCTCCCCTGACCAACTAAGCCACCCCATTGGTACTCTCTAGTCGGGTGTGGCCAGGACTGGCCCCTAGGCCACCCAGATGTCTCTGGCCTTTGCTGTCTTGCAGAGTGGGGGGCTGTAGCCCCAGGCCCGTAGAACCCGTTGGCCACTCTCCTTCTCCTCCTTGCAGTTCCAAACTGCCACTGGTCCTCCCACCCGGGGTCTGCACCCTCAGGCTGACCAGCCATCAGGGGCGAGGCTCTCCTCCCCCTAACTCTCCTTCTGGTGTTCCGCCCTCGCCACCTATAGGGGGCACCCTCTTTACACCACTCTCTCCCCAGTCCAGGGCCGTTACCCTGCAACTGCTCCACCAACCCAGGGTCTAACCCCTTAGGCTGCACCGGTGCCAGAGGTGAGTCCTCTCTCCCTCTGCACCCCCTCCCAGAGTTCCGCACCCTTCCAACTGGAGAAGTACCCCTGGAAGACAATTCTGGGGGACACTGCTTACAGATGTCCCACCCGCCAGGTCAGGCAGTACTTGTCCCTGGCCTCCCAACCCAGGATCTAAGTCCTGTGGCTGTGCCGGTGCCAGAGGCGAGCCCTTCCTCACTCTGCACCCCCTCCCAGAGTTCCGCACCCTTCCACCTGGAGAAGTACGCCTGGAAGTCAAACCGGTAGGGACCTTGATTACAAGTGCTCCTCCCTCCAGGTCAGGTAGCCCCTGAACCTGGCATCCAAGCCCAGGATCTAAACCCTGTGACTGAGCCAACCCCAGAACCTCTGGAGCTCTGATTATAGTCGCCCCGGGTTCTCCTGACACTAGGGGATCCCCTTCACTGGACGGCACATCAGGACAGCCTAGGCTCCCAACCTGGGGCTCCCTTATGGAACTCTCCAGGCCTTGAGACTGCGGTTGGGGCACCTCGGGATTGATCTCTGACATATTATCGACAGACACATTATCGAACTACACAAATATCGCATCAAATATATCGACATCAAAAATATCGACATTGTATACTTATTTAAAAAACTACACTAATATCGACACTACAATATCGTAATTAAATTATATCGATCACACAAAAATCGCACACATAAATATCGCAATACTAAATATCGACATGAGTAAATAAATATGACACATGTCACAAATATCGATAACCAAAATATAGACATCAATAATATCGTTTTTTTTTAAATATATCGACAATTCTAATACTAATAAAACCAATACTTTAAACAACATAAAGACAATATTTTCCCAAAACATACATTTTCAAATGAGATTCTACTTAAACATAAACATAACATTTATAGCGATCTCAATATTTAACAACATAATAAAAAAACAATGAAATAATTATCACATTGGCATTTCGAACACATTAAAAAAGAATTACTACACATTATAAACAATCTTTTTATATATAATGATTTAAAACTCTCCTCCTTTAAAACTAAATATACTCTTACTTAGCATTTTCCATAAAAAGAAACAAATTAACTAAAAAAAATTCAAACCATCCAATAGAAAGGCCACATACAGAAAACAACCAATAACATTCAAGAAACAATTTAAAACCACTATATAAACCAATTAAAACAAGTCTTCTACTGTGCCTTAAACCAAAGCATTGAACGAAGAAGAAACTCTGCTAAACAGAAGAAACCTACATCCTACTACTATTCATAAAACGTAAGTAAATATTCTTTTCTAACTAAACTGCCAAATTAAACTAAAACACTAATTTATCTTTACTCAAATAAATAACTAACTTATATATTCCATCTCTTTATGTTTCCACTACAGATATTACTCCAAACAGCTAAAGAAAATATTGAAGATTGCCAGAAAAGACTCACTAAAAAGTAAGTATACTATCAAAATACTTTATAAAATATTAATTAAATCCTACTCAAACCCCAAAACATCCTAAACCCCTAAACAAATCCATGTTCTCTTTTTTAAGTTTTAAAAAACCTGTATAAATTAACACCTATAGTCTATACCACTGGGCATGAGGGAAGGCTCTGTTTCCTTAGGGAGAGGTTGGGCTACTGCATCTTATTTATTAGGGAGGAGGGGCACATAGTAAGAGGGGTAGGGGACGGGGGTACATTGACATGTGGTGGGGGAGGGGGGAGGGTAGAGAACTGGGTGGGAAGGTTGTTCCTTCTCCTGAATAATTGGTCTTGATGATAAATGTGTGGTACTTCCGGGACAGGTGAAGGCGGGGGAATGTTTTTTGAGTTGTTGATTTGTAAAACAATAAAATACGTTTCAACAAAAAAAATATAGTCTATACCAAACAGCAATACCACCCCACTTAAAAAACTAAACCAACCAAAACAATATATGTTCTTTAACTTTCAGAGACTACATCAACTAAACAGCATTTTGTCTACAAACAACATCTTCATTCAAATACAACCAAAAACACTTGGTAAGTATATATTAAAAAAATGCTTTTTTGCTATTTTCATTTAAATATATAAAGTACTATTGCATATATTTTCATATACATTTTTTCCAGATTTCTAACACATCACCATGACAGAAGAAGCCCAATTTATAACTTCGCAGAAAGGAAAATTCTTATTGTGTTACATGGGTTACACATACACCCAAGAAAAGCAGACGGACCGAAAAGTGAACTGGAAGTGTTCTAAATATTATTCTAACAAATGCTACGGACGAGCAACAACAAGAGAAACAACTGTACTATATACAAGAGAGCATAACCATCCACCCAATCTCTCTGAAATAGAAGTCAGATCAACCCTTGAAAATATCAAAGAATTAAGCACTGGTTCACAAACTGCTACAAGTGTAATCCTAAAAGAACTATTACCTAGAGTGCCCAAAGAAGCAAGAGGCCAATTACCATCAATTGCTTCTATAAAAAGAACTATTGCTAGGACCAAAAAAGCAACCACGACAACTATACCATCCCCTAAAACTTTTCAAGAGATCATCATTCCACCAGAATTAACTATCACCCACAATAATGAACCTTTTATTTTTTTTGATAACAAAAGCACAGAAAAAAGAATCATAATGTTTGCTACTGCAAACAATATAACTAAACTGCAACAATGCCAAACATGGATGATGGATGGCACCTTTACAATATGCCCAAAACCATTCTACCAGCTTTACACAATACACGGTCAATATCACAACACTTCCATACTTTTAATTTATGCACTATTACCTAACAAACAAAACACAACACATAATGAAATGCTAGGAAAACTAAAACAAGAATCAAATGATTTTTACCCTCAAAGAATTATCATAGACTTTGAGCAAGCCATGATAAATTGCATTCTAAAACTGTACCCCCATACAGCTATCCAAGGATGTTACTTCCATCTAAACCAATGTATATGGAGACATTTACAAAAATCTTCACTAAGTGTAGAATATGCCACTAACATAAGTTTTGCACATCAAATAAAACTTCTAACAGCCCTAGCTTATGTACCAACCACATATGTTGCAGAACATTACAATCTTTTATTAGAAAGTCCATTCTACAAACAAAATGAAGTAAAGTTATCTCCCCTCTTAGATTATTTGGAGGATACCTGGGTGGGGAGACTACACAGATCAGGCCATAGACATCAGCCCAAGTTCCAAATACCTTGGTGGAATGTATATGTAAGTACACTCAACCAACAAGCCAAAACTAACAACGCCGTCGAGGGCTGGCATAATGCATTCCTAACTTCTACTGGGAGAACAACTCCAACACTAAAAAAACTACTAATTGCCATACAAAAGGAACAAAGTTTCCAAGAATTAAGAATGCAACAATCTGTCCTGCAATTAAAACCAAAACAATCTAGACAAACTACTCAAATGTATAATTACCTACAACAACAGGTACAGCTATACCCATCCACAAGAGGACTTGAGTACTTAAATATAATAGCTCAAACTCTCTTCTAAACCCTTTCCTAAATATTAACCCACAATTCTACTAAAACAACTATCACAACATAAATAAACCACTTTATTATATCACATATTTAATTATGTGGTCTAAAATATATAAATCAATTATATCGACATATATTTAGACAACATAATTAAACAAACCAAGTACACAACAACAATATTAAATATATAAGGTTTGGCCACCAACAATTAAAATATTTAAATGAACTTACCTGTGTAGTTGCTCCAATGGGATAATAACATTCCTTCCAAATAAATCCAGGTAGTTCAAAATCCATATAGGAAGTGTAAAATAAAGATTAGTAAACACAACTAATACACACTTCCTTTAAAAAAAATAAGGTGTTTCAAACCGACGAAAATATCTTCTCCGTAAAACCTACAAAAGAGAAACAAACATTCCCACCCACACACAAACACACATAAGGCACCTAAAAACATCACTACAAACGTTATTCAAACACTATAAAACTTTAACACACCGAAATAACAAAACACTAACAAAGCCACAAACACGGAACACAACGTAAATTATAAAACCGTATACAAACTATTACTAACACCCTAACTTCTAAAACATCAATCCATACACACTTATTACAACATTACTACTTCCACAAAACACTTAAAACTATTTAATAATAAAGAAAATAACTCTTACCTTCTCAAACGCGAAACAGCTCCCGACCGCGACCTGGATTCGACCAAAATAACCCAAAACAACAGCGAGCGGTTACAAAATAAAAGACCCAAACAAACATAACAACTAAAAAAATACCAATAAATGCCCTAACTATTTATTTAACATTACACATTACTTTAAAAATTAGTAAAACATTAGAAAAAAATACTCAAAAAGAATACCTATTTTTTTATCTATGTGAAAATTATTTAACGTATTAAAATAAATATAATAAATAACATATTTTTATTAATATATCAATAAAACTGTATATATTACCAAAATAAATAGATGAACATGATATAATTAATATATTGTATCTACAACATACCAAAAAAAAAAAAAAAATACATATTCTAAAATTTAAACAATTTCAATATTAATTATGTAATATAAATATTAATAATTAAAATATATTATTCATATATTTCAAAACATACAATTTCTTATAAATTCAAATAAAGTCTAAAAATTTTGAGAGTACACAATATAAATTTATAAATATTTTGGTGCCGATCACAATCCGGTAAAAACCGGGTACGAACCGTCGGACGGAGCATATTCTCCGTCCGACGCGTACCCGGTCGTCAAAATATACAAACATGGAATTACGATTCGCACGGGTACACCATTACCGTACGAATCGTAAAAAAGACCGACCGAACAAAAAACACCTACCAATGCGATCCGGGAAAGCGCCGACCTGACGTCGGGACGCACGCAGCCAGCCATTCACGACCCAGGAATCACGATTCGCACCGACGTCACCCCGCACGGTGAATATTTTGCGGCACCCAAAAACTGCCGGGAAATCAGGACGACGCGAACAAGGACCACCAGTACGCGACGGACAGACGGCGACGCGAACAAGGAGGACCAGTACGTGACGGACACACAGGACGACGCCACCAAGGAGGACCCGTACGCGACAGGACGACGCGATCAAGGAGGACCCGTACGCGACAGGACGACGCGAGCAAGGAGTACCAGTACGCGACGGACAGACATGGACCCGAACCTACGAGTCATCCCTGCCCTCATAGCAGTACACCTCCTCTACAGGTTACGACGCAGACGCCGCAGAAGGTCAGAATAACTAAGGGAGGGGGGAAAGTGGGGTGGGGTGGGGGTGGCACTACCAGGGCAGGCCACAAAACAACCACATGAGTGACACACTACACATGGCCTGGACATACCTGACTCCCATGCCCTGGTCACCACGAGGGGGTGGGGGCGTGTCCTGATAATCCAGCGACCGCCACAACGGAAGTCCGTCACCACGCGAACCGGCAACACAACCAGACAGGTACGTCCCGTACCCACGCCTGAAGAGCGTGGGTACGAGTCGGACCACGCCCACACACGTCACCCCAACAATGGCGGGACGGATCGCACCCACGTGGCAAAGGCCTGGGTACGGGCCGCACAAACATCACATAGCGTGGGGACGGATATGTACGGACCCTACCCCCACCCCGTATGCAAGGAGCGTACCCCCCTGCCCAACAGTGTAAGTACGACCCGTACCCCCACCCGCGTATGCATGGAGCGTACCCCCCATGCCAACAGTGTAAGTACGACTCGAACCCCCACCCACGAATGCAAGGAGCGTACCCCCCTGCCCAACAGTGTAAGTACGACCCGTACCCACACCCGCGGATGTACGGAGCGTACCCCCAGCCCAACAGTGTAAGTACGACCCGTACCCCCACCCGCGGACGTACGGAGCGTACCCCCAGCCCAACAGTGTAAGTACGACCCGTACCCCCACCCGCGGACGTACGGAGCGTACCCCCAGCCCAACAGTGTAAGTACGACCCGTACCCCCACCCGCGAATGCAAGGAGCGGACCCCCCTGCCCAACAGTGTAAGTACGACCCGTACCCCCACCCGCGTATGCATGGAGCGTACCCCCCATGCCAACAGTGTAAGTACGACTCGAACCCCCACCCACGAATGCAAGGAGCGTACCCCCCTGCCCAACAGTGTAAGTACGACCCGTACCCACACCCGCGGACGTACGGAGCGTACCCCCAGCCCAACAGTGTAAGTACGACCCGTACCCCCACCCGCGGACGTACGGAGCGTACCCCCAGCCCAACAGTGTAAGTACGACCCGTACCCCCACCCGCGGACGTACGGAGCGTACCCCCAGCCCAACAGTGTAAGTACGACCCGTACCCCCACCCGCGGACGTACGGAGCGTACCCCCAGCCCAACAGTGTAAGTACGACCCGTACCCCCACCCGCGGACGTACGGAGCGTACCCCCAGCCCAACAGTGTAAGTACGACCCGTACCCCCACCCGCGGACGTACGGAGCGTACCCCCAGCCCAACAGTGTAAGTACGACCCGTACCCCCACCCGCGGACGTACGGAGCGTACCCCCAGCCCAACAGTGTAAGTACGGCCCGTACCCCCACCCGCGGACGTACGGAGCGTACCCCCAGCCCAACAGTGTAAGTACGACCCGTACCCCCACCCGCGGACGTACGGAGCGTACCCCCCTGCCCAACAGTGTAAGTACGACCCGTACCCCCACCCGCGGACGTACGGAGCGTACCCCCAGCCCAACAGTGTAAGTACGACCCGTACCCCCACCCGCGGACGTACGGAGCGTACCCCCCATGCCAACAGTGTAAGTACGACTCGAACCCCCACCCGCGTATGCATGGAGCGTACCCCCCTGCCCAACAGTGTAAGTACGACCCGTACCCACACCCGCGGACGTACGGAGCGTACCCCCAGCCCAACAGTGTAAGTACGACCCGTACCCCCACCCGCGGACGTACGGAGCGTACCCCCCATGCCAACAGTGTAAGTACGACTCGAACCCCCACCCACGAATGCAAGGAGCGTACCCCCCTGCCCAACAGTGTAAGTACGACCCGTACCCACACCCGCGGACGTACGGAGCGTACCCCCACCACACCAGTGTCAGTAGACACGTACCCTCACCTCTAATGCAGTGTGCGTAACCCCACCGTGTATGTGCCAAGCGCACATATCCAGAAATCGGAGGTGTGTGTGCAGAGTCCACCCAGCAGTGCCCTGAGACAGGAGGGGTGGGTGCAGAGTCCTCCCAGCAGTGTCCAGACCCAGGAGGGGTGGGTGGTGAGTCCTCCCAGCAGTGCCCAGAGACAGGAGGGGTGGGTGCAGAGACCTCCCAGCAGTGCCCTGAGACAGGAGGGGTGTGTGCAGAGTCCTCCCAGCAGAGTCCAGACCCAGGAGGGGTGGGTGGTGAGTCCTCCCAGCAGTGCCCAGAGACAGGAGGGGTGGGTGCAGAGTCCTCCCAGCAGTGTCCAGACCCAGGAGGGGTGGGTGCAGACACCTCCCAGCAGTGCCCAGAGACAGGAGGGGTGTGTGCAGAGTCCTCCCAGCAGTGTCCAGACCCAGGAGGGGTGGGTGCAGAGTCCTCCCAGCAGTGTCCACACCCAGGAGGGGTGTAACACATGTGTGTGATGCCACAATTACCCACATCCATACTGCCTACAAGGGAACATGTCCCCATGAACTCATGTCAACTGACTCCACACACAAGTACAGTGATCACCAAGGATGCCACGATTGTTGCAGGTGGAGACATGGCCATGCATGCATGGCCAAAGTAGAAGGGCTCCGTCACACACACAGCTCATGTAGACACAGCTCTGCGCTAAACATTGGGATCACCCTGCAGGGAAGAAAGCTGGGTACACAGAGGAAGGAATACACCCTGGGACAAGTGCACCATGCAGTAACTGCTTACATGAACAAAGAAAGTTAGCCAACACCTTGTGATGGCACACAGATCCTAGGGTGGCCCCAAAGAGCAGAACACTACTACAAATCCCACACACCCAAAGCCTTAAACACCACCCAAAACAATGTAGCAGCCCCACCAACACCAATACCACCATAGCAGGAGTGTGATAATGAAAAAAAAAATAAGCTTTAATCAGCATGAGCACAATGTCCGTGGATCAACGGCAGTTCAAAGTCAACAAAGGCCATAGGGCAGTCAATTATTCCCAGCTGCATGGGGGACACAGTGGGATGTGTGTCCCCTACCTTGCCTGCACAGTCAAATGCCATCGTCTTCCATACTGGTGAGGGCATCAGGGGGGGGGGAAGCAACAGGCACCGCAGGGACATCAGGGCAAAGGGGCGGCGTTGTGGGTGCAGGGATGGAGGACTCAACCACAGGGGGTGTGTCATGGCCAAAGGCGGAGGCCAGGATGGCACTACACACCTTAGCAAGGTCCTCCAGGGAGTCCCCTGCACCCGAAGTGACCTCAGGCCCCAAGGAGGGGGGGGTTCAGAGGGATGGGTTGCAGCGCCACCGGGGGAGGGTGGAGACAGGGGGGGAGACTCAACCACCCTGACCGAGGACTTCCTTGACCGCTTGCGTGGTGGCGTCACTGTGGGGCTCAGGGACAGAGCGGCCATGAAGGAGTCCTTGGGGGAGATGTGGCCAGGAGAGCTGAGGGGAGGGGATTTGGAGGGAGTGGATTGTGTGGAATGCGGACTCCCACTCTGGCTGCGTGCCACACGTTTGCCCCCCGACCCAGTGGGTGTGCCTATCTCACCCTGTGTGTGCGTGTCAGGAGGAGTGCAGTGGACCTTCCCTGCTGGTGTGGTGCCTGTGTCTGTTGTGGTGGGTGCATGCCGACGTCTGGGTGTACGTGGGACAGGCATGGAAGTGGGAAGTGTGGATGGGGCAGGGGTAGGTGGGGGGAGGTCGCGCTGCAGGAGACCCACTGCTGCAGTCAGTGTGGAGTCTAGGGACCTCAGCAAGTTGCGTTGGTCAGCCTGCAAAGAATGAATGCCCTCCAAGAATGCCTCGATGTTGGTGAGGGTTTTCCCGTGGGAATGGAGGACATTCAGGATCGCAGCCTGACCAACCTGCATTTGCCGCTGGATGTCCATAGACTCAGCATTGGCGGCAGCAGTGGAGACAGGGGCAGGGGGTGCGGTGCCTGGCAGGAAGGAGACATGCGGTGACCGGGCACGCTGGGAAGGGACACGAGCAAGTGGGAGGCGGTTGGTGGGAACTGAGGGGGCGGTGGCAGGTGTTGTTCCACTGTCAGCTGCTGGTGCAGCCTCCGCCAACCCTGAGACATCCTCCTCGGACCTGTCAGCTTCGTAGTCTGATGTGCCAGTCGACAGGTCCTCGGCCACACTATCCTCCGCCTCTGTCCCACTCGATGTGCCAGCCCCGATGTCACGGCTGCCACTGGTGCTCGGTCCCTCCGCCTGGTCCGTGTCCATGTCTCCCTCTGTGTCCCCCGACGATGCTGTGGGCAGGGTGGAGAGACAGAAATTAATCAGACACCTGTACACATCTGTCACATGAGTCCAATCTACATAGTCAACATTGCATAGCCTGAAGAGGCAGATCCCTAACATCTGCAAAACAAGGTACCGATGTAGGGCATGAAACACAGTTGGTTGAGCCACCATGCCACTGAAATACCATGGAGAGCATGAGACAATAGCTGATGACAGGAAACGGAGTCTGACATAGCACCCAGGCCCTGGGGACAATCCTGCACTGCCTCTGCACCACACAGCGTTTGTGAAAATACCTATGACCAGGGACAATATCCATGAACTTGAGACACATGCTGCATAGGTAATGCTGCAAACATGCCCAACATAACTCGGTCACTGCACCTTGCGTGTGTGTCCAGTAACATCACACACTGTCCAGACCCAGCAATTAGGAATCAGGATTTGACACATAGGCATTGCCCGCCCCAAGCAACCCCCACACGATGCTAATTGCTGAGACACAGGTGGCACCAACATCTCATAGTCTGGGTGATAAACACAGTGGCAGGCAAAAGGCTAGATTGGACGCAAAACAGCAAAGGTGCGCCTGTACAAATAATGAGGTACCAGTGCCCATCCTCAGATGAGTATAACAAGACACACAGGCACTGGCAACTGTGAGTATGAAGAGGGACAATCAGGTCAGGCTGCACAGTGGACACCTGTACATAATAGCACGTCTATATACATGGTGACAGGGGACAATGGCACAGAGCACAACCTACGCTGTAGACAGTGAGAGTGTCCACGTTGATGATGACACAAACAACACTGAGGATAAGGTGCCCCAGGGGACAGTATTGGGCACGCAACTACATGCTACTGAATGGCTGAATGGGAATGACTGCTACACACGTCACCATCCCTGCACTATGCGTAGCGCACACTCATGCACATCATGTCACAGGCCACTACATAGGACATGCGCGCTGTAAGGCATGACACATGAGAGACCAACTCCCATGTCTGGAGCCAGCATCAGTGCCAACTGACATGGAACCCACATGCAGTGAACTTGACAGTTCACAGGCAAGGTCCCACAACCTGTTACCCACCACCACCACCCATGATGCTACAGTCATTGTTCTCGTGGACAAAGCGCCAGCCTACATTACCTTGTGAAGGAGTGACTACACACAGACCAGGGAACACATTGCAAGGAGGGGAAGGGTGGCAGGGGCGCAGCGCTACACTTGGGCAAACTGGATGGGCACAGCACCTTTAAACCCTGCCAGTGAATTAATGCCACTGTGCCCTTACAAATGCCGGTGACACACAACAAACGCACATGTACCTACCCCCTTCCGCCTGCTGCATCGCCTGTAAGCGCCTCTCCAGGTCTGGAAAGACCACCGGCAGCACACGCCTGTGGAGGTGGGTCAGACGGCGGCGGCCGCGGTTCTTGTGGCTCTCAGGTGAGTCCCCCAGCAGGAGCCGTGCAATCCTCCGCGTCCAGCACCGGATATCCTGCCAGCGTTTCCTCACCTGGGACAGGCTCCGCCTCCGACCATCCACACGCCTCACGGCACTGACGGCGGTCAGCCAGATCTGCTCCTTGGCAGAGGCGCCTACCTGTGAGGAAGTACAAGTGACACCACATCAATACACCAGCCACATGTCACAGAGAGACATATGTGAACATAATAGCTGGTTACTACATGGCATGTAATGCAGACAACGCATTGCACCTCTGTCATAGGGACATCATCCTCTGGTGAGGGAAAAGGCAGTACGTGCCATAGTGGGTACTCAGGTGGAATGATGGCAATGTCACAATCAATGATCAAGGCTCACACTGTGCATCACACCCACCCCTCCTGTCTCAGGGCACTGCTGGGAGGACTCCACACCCACCCCTCCTGTCTCAGGGCACTGCTGTTAGTGATAGGTCCCCACCCCTCCTGTCTCAGGGCACTGCTGGGAGGACTCCACACCCACCCCTCCTGTCTCAGGGCACTGCTGTTAGTGATAGGTCCCCACCCCTCCTGTCTCAGGGCACTGCTGGGAGGACTCCACACCCACCCCTCCTGTCTCAGGGCACTGCTGTTAGTGATAGGTCCCCACCCCTCCTGTCTCAGGGCACTGCTGGGAGGACTCCACACCCACCCCTCCTGTCTCAGGGCACTGGTGGGAGGACTCCACACCCACCCCTCCTGTCTCAGGGCACTGCTGTTAGTGATAGGTCCCCACCCCTCCTGTCTCAGGGCACTGCTGGGAGGACTCCACACCCACCCCTCCTGTCTCAGGGCACTGCTGTTAGTGATAGGTCCCCACCCCTCCTGTCTCAGGGCACTGCTGGGAGGACTCCACACCCACCCCTCCTGTCTCAGGGCACTGCTGTTAGTGATAGGTCCCCACCCCTCCTGTCTCAGGGCACTGCTGGGAGGACTCCACACCCACCCCTCCTGTCTCAGGGCACTGCTGGGAGGACTCCACACCCACCCCTCCTGTCTCAGGGCACTGCTGTTAGTGATAGGTCCCC
The DNA here is from genome assembly GCF_964204655.1 of Triturus cristatus. NCBI lineage: Eukaryota > Metazoa > Chordata > Amphibia > Caudata > Salamandridae > Triturus > Triturus cristatus. The sequence continues at coordinate 456,535,523 of NC_140590.1, read as the reverse complement.
ACCCCTCCTGTCTCAGGGCACTGCTGGGAGGACTCTGCACACACCCCTCCTGTCTCAGGGCACTGCTGGGAGACATCAGGCACCCCCCCCCTGGTACCCCCCCGACAGTACATGGCATGTGTGTCACACCGGGTCACAATGCCTGAAGACACAGTCACAACATAGGGACAGTCTGTGGCAGTGGCCTATGCACTCACCTGATACCCTGGTCGCCCATACAGCATGGGGTACTGTGGGAGGATCACATCCAGCAGAGCCATGTTCTCCTCCAGGGTGAATGGCTGTGTCCTCTCCACAGCCCTTGACATGGTTCCAGGGAATCAGTAGCAGCAGCTTGGTCGACAAATGCAAAGATGTGCAGGCAAGTAATCCCTCATGGGACCTGGCTGCCTTATATGTGGCCTTCTGCCCAGTCTCATGCACAGGAGTACAGAGTGATTGGTCACTCACATTTGCATCCTATGTTTCCACCAATCCCTTCAAACCTAGCAGTCTGTGGGTTCTCTATCGGTTTCATTCTCCTGCATGATGTCAGCCCCACAAACACATTGCAACAAAGTAGAAGAATTCCAACTGACTTCTGCTGTGCACCTTCCAGAACAAAATCGAAATTTGAACCTGGTCGCCATGACAACCAGCATGCATGTAGGCCTTAATACTTGTCCCCTATGTAATTAGGAGAATCACACACAGGTACGGTGCGTTTCCGGGCCCTAGGGCACCCCAAATGCATGGCAACGGCCCGTACATGCATGCCGACGTTCAAAATCACTATGGGTCTGCACGCGTATGCGTACACGTAGTGGTACGGACCGTACACACGCATGTACGCTCACTATCACTATGGGTCTGCACGCGTATGCGTACACGTAGTGGTACGGACCGTACAAATGCCTGTACGCTCACTATCACTATGGTTCTGCACGCGTATGCGTACTCGTTGTGGTACGGACCGTACAAATGCCTGTACGCTCGCCATCACGATGGGTACACATACGGCAGCACTCCCACAGTGATTGGGGAACATACACAGGCCCTCTTAGCAGCAGTACGCCGGTTTGTACACATCACTGTGGTGATAGTCGACACACAGGTAGGAATAGGGCGGACATACTTGTCCATGGATGGACATACTTGTCCAGGAATGGACATCAAGGCATCGTCTGTGCATTACTACATGTGTGGGGCACAGGTGTGACAGGCTGTGATGTGGAACATGCCTCCTGAGTGGAGGAGGCACCAGATGTATGATGAGATGTGTACAGGTGTACTGTGTGAGGGTGCAATGTGTGCCAGGCATGCCCTTGACTCCTTTGACATGTGTGCATGTCGTACTGCGCACTTGGGGTGAGCGTCACTGGCATGGCACGGACACCAACACACGGAAGTGTCCCATGATGCCCGGTACAGGGGTCATGACACCTGACTTGTCACTACCCACAGTGCACAATGTGACTATGTCATTTATGTGTCCGGGATTTACATCAGGTTGATGTTGTAGCACCCTCAAAAGCTGCAGCCGTTGCAGCAACCAACATGTGTCTGTGTGTAGATTGTCATTGCACACTGTTCCGCACACCATGCCACATGTGGTATCTGATGTGAGCTGCACATGTATGCATGGGACACGGAGTAGCGTGACAAGGCCATGTCAGCATCCTCACAAGGAATGTGTGGTGAGTCATGACATGTGCACCTTCATGGCAAGGTGTGTGGGCAGGCCTAGTGTAATGTCATGTGACCTGTGGCTCCGGTGTTCCGCTACCAGTCTCTACAATCGGCATCCTACTTCTGCTGATGTGTGTGTGTATGTCACTTCTGTCTTGCGTCGGGCTGTTCACTTGCACTGGGACACAGCTATTCCCATGGCGTGGCATGGGGAGGTTCTCAATCACCGTGTGTAGCTGGGTCTTGGAAGGAGTGTCACCTTGCATCCATACGTGTCCTGGGCATGTAGCACATGCCTGACTCCCTATGTGGCATGTGTGTATTGGCAGATTTACATGTGCTCAGTAGACATGAGTTGTTCTCGTAGTGCACTCACTCTTCCTTGTCACTTCCAAATTACTGCAGAGCGCCTCCTGTTGCCCGAAGAATTCCAGACTTGGCCACCATGCAGGAGAATGACAGGATCCGGCTCTACCGCTTCACCCAACCGTTGATTCTGGAGCTGACGGCGAGACTGGCACCACACCTGCAACCGCAGCACAGGTATCCTACGGCACTGACACCCCAGCTGAAGGTAATGGCTGCCCTACATTTCCTTGCCACGGGTACCTTCCAATATACCATAGCCCATGTTGGTGGCATGTCCCAGAGCATGTTCAGCGGTGTGCTGCATGATTTCTTGGAGGCCATGTTGATTCACCTGGATGACTTCATCAAGTTCCCAACCCCTGAACAGATGACTGAGGTCAAACGTGGTTTCTATGCCCTGGGAGGGATGCCCCATGTCATTGGGTCCATAGATGGGACACATGTAGGTTTGGTACCACCACACGCACGGGAGGTGGCGTACCGCAATCGGAAGCACTACCACTCCATCAATGCCCTTGTGGTGTGTCTGTCCAACATGGTGATTTCACATGTCTGTGCTCGTTTTCCAGGATCAGCACACGATGCCTACATCATGAGGCGTAGCGGGATGCCTGATATGATGATGCAGCTGCGCAACGAACGTGCATGTGTTGTTGGTGGGTACAGTCTGTCTGTCCTGTATTCTGTTTGGCCGAGCAGCACTACCGCTTCGCCAGTTCTAACGATATCCATGTGCTTTCCATTTAGGGGACGCTGGCTATCCCAACATGCCTTGGCTGCTGACACCTCTCCGCAACCCCATCACGCCGGCCCAGCTCCGCTACAACACCGCCCATGGCCGGACAAGGCGAGTGATAGAGAGGACGTTTGGCATGCTGAAGAGCCGATTCCGGTGCCTCCACAAGACCGGCGGCGCACTCCCATATGCCCCGGCGAAGGTCTGCAAGATCTTCATGGTCTGCTGCATGCTGCACAACATGGCAGTTGAAAGAGCTGTGCCCCTCATCCTGGATCAAGATGACGAGGACCATCCACCCGTGGAGGACGAAGGGCTTGGCAATGGGGCTAGTGATGTGGAGGATGTGGAGCCTCAAGAGGACATCCGGACTCGGCTCATACGCGACTTCTTTGCTTAGTGGTGAGTACCAGGGTCTGAGTGTGCACGCATTGGTCCACGTGTGGCATGCGTTGTGATGTGTGTCTCCACCTGCATGTATGGCACGTGGGTCAGAGGTGTGTGTGGGTGTGTCACTGGAGTGATGGTGGCAGTGATGGTAGTATTTCCCCAGACATAATTGTGACCTAGCATGTTGTCATACATACATGTGTCGAGTACATGCACATGCAAGTGGCTGTGCTTCTTGTGGCTGACTTCTTGTGTGTCTCTCTTCCCCAGGTACCTGCGCATGCCGTTTGCTGGTTGCATTGTTGTGGCACTGCTATTCCTCATGGACATGGCATCGTGGGCTGACTCAGCGTTACAGGCACGGACACGTTTGGAAGTCTCCATGGGGTAAGGGATGCATCTGGGGTGTATTGGGTGTGGCAGTTGTTCACGATGTGTGCACACTGCCCCGGTCGGGGTTTGGGTCCTCTGCAGACATGTGGCATCCCCATGGGACACGACATGCAGCTGGGTACACCTGAATAGATGGGCTGCCTGGTTGTCAGTCATCAGTGATGGGATGGTGGATTGTGATGAAGGCATCAATGTGTGTGACACTGCCCTCGGACACATACGGTTAACATTGTCTTGACATGGCGTGGGACTTCCACATCAGCGGATGTATGGTGTATGGCAGGCTCTCCGTGAGCAGCTGTGGGTATTTAGCTATTATCCGACACTTGTGTGCCAGTTCCATGGCTATCACGCATTTGTGCTGCAGAGTGGGGTGCCAGTGTTGGAGCCACATGTTACTCCACATGATGTGTTCATGTGTACTTCAAGTTGCCTCTGCAATCCCAAACACATGACTATTAAAGATGTCCCTATGCCTCCAAGGTGCCTCTTCTCAGTCAATGCTGGTGTGTTGGCACGGTGCATCCTGCATGTCTGGCATGGTATTCCCTGATTGTGGCTATGTGTCAATGTGTCGAGTGGCAAGATGCAAGCTGTGTGTGTGTGCTGAGACTGTGTAATGGGCATGATGTCCATGACTGTGTGGGTATTGTGACATGTGCCATCCCCATGCATCCAACGTTGTCCATGACCCCATTCTCTGCATCCACCGGACTCAAGCTTGCAGGACATGGTTCTGCCACCTGTCTACACGTACCTGGGTGCCCCCCAGGACACGGGCCAGGATCCCTGACCTCTGCGCATGACTGTTGCTGTACTCAATGTGTCTGTCAGCACGGTTGTTCGGCCACCCCCTCAGCTGGTTCTGACCATCACGGGTGTGTATGGTGCTCCATGTCTGTCTTGCCTAGAAAACTGTGACCCATGTGTCCTGTGCCAGACTCAGGCCCCAGGGTGTGGATGGTTGAAGTCAACAGATGACTCAGGCATGTTTAGACTGTACAAGACACATGTTAGGTAATAATGCTACCAGCAGGCATCAACTCATAATAGTGTGATTTATTATTGGGGGGGGGGCCAAGTGAGGGCCTTTCCGGGATTAGGGAATCCAAAGTTCAGTAGGGGAGTTGGTGTCCTTGCCATTGGAAATCCTCAGAGTCCATGCCACAGTCTTTGTCAACATTGGTCAGCCAGTGACCAGCAGGGCCATGTGGCAGAGAATGTCTCTTGATGCTGTGATGCTGTTGCTCCAGTGGGCCAGGTGCCAGGCCAGGTGTCCTGGGAGATGGTGATGTAGCAGCCACCCTCACGGTCCTTTCTGTGGACGACCCGGCTTCCTGCGGGGAACCTCAGCAGCAGGCCGTGACGACGTCTGGGATGCTCCGTCGGATGTTTCCTCCTCCTCCTCATGATCCCTCCCTGTGGGTGGTGATGTTCTCCGCCTTCTGGCACAGGGAGGGTCGGCCATGGTGTCGGCCATCCGACGGAGTTCAGCGTGAATCCCCTGGGACGCCGTCACTTGCTCAGCCTGTCTGTCCTCCATCCTCCGTTGGTGTAGCTGTAGACAGGCTATTAGCTCCGCATGTTGCTGGGCCTGCTGGACCTTGATCCCCTCGAGGACGGACACAACCTGGGCCATGCCCGTGGTGTCCTGCCGGTATGAGTCCAGGATGTTACGGACATGTGAAAATACCGGATCCCCAGCCAACTGGTCAGGCTCGCGCCTCCGCCGCTCTCCACTCCCACCACCCCTGCCCACTTGCGTCTGGCCTGCACTTGTGGGCACATGGGGTCTCCGGGACCCCTGAGGGGTGGCATTGGCGTTGTCGCCTGCCTCCTCCTGGGTGCCCGGGACACCGTGTCCCTCCTGGCGAGCCTGGCTGCATTGTGGTGTTGGGGCAGGGATCCTGGGTGTCTCCTGGGATGTGGCAGGAGTGGGGGTGGTGGTTGGCACGGTTGTACCTGACGCAGGTGCTGCAGGTGGTTGGACACCAGAGGGGCCAGGTCGGTCGGGGTCGTCCGCAGAGTGGTGAGAGTGGTCGCTGCCGGTGGGATCGGTCTCCTGCAGATCCGGGTCCTGTGAGTGTTCCCCCCCAGTGTTGGGGGGTGCAGCACGACGTTGACCTGTGTGTGAGAGAGACAATGTTACTTTGGATCCATGCAACATCCATGTTGCATCCGTTACAAAGTTGGCACATTTCCTCTTGGAATTAGGATCTGTCTTGCATTCCACTCACAGTGCACTTGTGCATGTGTGTGTCCCTTGGGCACCAATTTGGCCCCTTTAACTATGTGTGGCACAGTCTTACTTGCTGCGTCAAGTGTGACTGCAGTCAGCAGTGGAGTGTGCATGTGTGCCGAGCTATGCGTTTGCGCCTTCCTTGTAGCACTGTACATGTGCACATGGAGTGGATCCACACACTCATATGATGCAGGTGGCTGTCCTTGTGCTCGTGTACAGGTTGTGACATGGCCCTGCGTTTTGCCATGATGAAGAGGGGGGGTTCTGGCACTGGGCACCCTTGTCTACATGCACGCAGTCCACCTGCTGACGAGCAGACATTCCCACACACCAAAGGACTGATTTGCTCTCCCTGTGTCTCCCTCCTTCTCTGTCCCCCTCTCCCTCCCTCTCTGTCCCCCTCTCCCTCCCTCTGTGTCCCCCTCTCCCTCCCTCTGTGTCCCCCTCTCCCTCCCTCTCTGTCCCCCTCTCCCTCCCTCTGTGTGTCAGCCTCCTCCCTCTGTCCATCTTCCTGTGTCTCCCTCCCTCTCTGTCCCCCTCTCCCTCCCTCTGTGTCCCCCTCTCCCTCCCTCCGTGTGTCACCCTCTGTCACCTTGGCCCAGCTTCCTGGGCACACACTGTTAGCAGATCTTTGAGTGGCCCTTGGCCTGTTGATGTGAGTTTGTTTCTGATCTCCAGGCACCCATTTTGTCTGCTGTGTGTCTGTGCGCTGCTGCTGTGGTGGTGTGTGCTGCCACTCTTTCACACTGTTGGCTGTTCATTAGCTGCTGGCATGTGCAAAACAGTGCCTTCACCCCCATGTGTTGATGCAAGGCATCCGCCATTTGCTGGCAAGTCATTCCTGTGTTGGGACACAGTGTTTGTCTGGCTGTGACCTAGGCCATATGGGCAGAGGGCATTGTTGTCTGCTTTGGAGTCGCACTATGTGATTCTTGGTGCCCAGCCTCCCGCCATCCGGGTTACCGTGTCATGTGTTGTTGTCTTCTGTGGCCTGTGACTTGACATTGTCCAGCTGGGTGCATGGGGCATGGTGGCAGCAGTGGCATGTGCCTGCTCATGGAGTGTGGTTGAGTAATGCGATGGCTTGTGGTGTTTGCGTGCCTGTTATTAATTTTGGTTGTGGTTGCAGTTCCCCCCATGTGAGGTGCGTTGTTTGTGTACTCACCCGGGTCTCGGAGTCCTTCTACTCCTTCAACTGCCTCCACCGGCAGTATGGCCATCACCCTCTCCTCCCAGGGATGGTACTGTACGGGTCTGCGGGAGGGCCCTCCTCCGGTGGCGTTGGCCTGGTCGTGTTCCTCCTGTCTCTTGGCTCTGACCCTCCTCCGCAGATCGTACCACCTGTTCTGGCAATCCTGCTTGGTCCTCCTGGTGTCCGCAACAGCATTCACAGCATCGACGATGGTCTGCCACATGGCTGTTTTGGCTGCCTGGCTGGTGCTTCTGACCAATGTTCCAAAGATCTGTGGCTCGACTCTGAGGATTTGATCAACAAGGACCTCCAACTCTCGGTGACTGAACTTTGGATTCTTGGTAGTGGGCATGGTGAGGGGTGTGGGTGGGGATGGTGTGGGTGTGGGGGGTGTGTGGATGTTGGGGGGGGTGTGGATGGTTGTGTGTGTGTGTGAATGTGATGAGAGGGTGTTTGTGAGGGTGGTCGTGTGAAGGTGTGCAAGTGTAAGATGTGGTGTCGCTTGTAGTCTGGTTCTGTGGTGTCTGGCAGCAGTGGGTCTGTTGCAAAGGCTCATGGTTTGTGTGTGTGGGCCCTTTTTATTGGTCCATGGGTGGGTGTGGCAGTGTTTGAATTTTGGGTGGGTGTGTTATAAGGAGTGGTGGTGTATTGGGCCTCTGTTTGTTTTTGACAGTTGCAGGTCAGTGATTGTGTTATTTTAGTGGTTGTTGGCCATGTTTAGTGGCTGTGTGCCTTGCGAATGGTGTATTGTTGAGTTGTTTTGTTTTGTCCTTGTTGTGTACGTGCGTTTTGAGCGTGTGTACGGTGTGTACATGGGCCATTTGGTTGTACGATTTGGTCCTTGTGTGTGGCTTTGTACGACTCGTACATGTGGTTGTGATGTTGGGGCATGGGGTGCGCTCCGTACTTAGAAGGTTGTGTTGGGGGTGCGCCAGGAACGTACTGGGGTGGGGGTACGACTGGAACGTACTGGGGTGTTCATAGACGGTGGTACGACACGTACTGGGGTGGGGGTACGACTGGAACGTACTGGGGTGTTCATAGACGGTGGTACGACACGTACAGGGGTGGGGGGTGTACATAGACGGTGGTACGACACGTACTGGGGTGGGGGTACGACTGGAACGTACTGGGGTGTACATGGGCGGTGGTTCGACACGTACAGGGGTGGGGGGGTGTACATAGACGGTGGTACGACACGTACAGGGGTGGGGGGTGTACATTGACGGTGGTACGACACGTACTGGGGTGGGGGTACGACTGGAACGTACTGGGGTGTTCATAGACGGTGGTACGACACGTACAGGGGTGGGGGGTGTACATAGACGGTGGTACGACACGTACAGGGGTGGGGGGTGTACATTGACGGTGGTACGACACGTACTGGGGTGGGGGTACGACTGGAACGTACTGGGGTGTTCATAGACGGTGGTACGACACGTACAGGGGTGGGGGGGTGTACATAGACGGTGGTACGACACGTACAGGGGTGGGGGGGTGTACATAGACGGTGGTACGACACGTACAGGGGTGGGGGGGTGTACATAGACAGTGGTACGACACGTACTGGGGTGGGGGTACGACTGGAACGTACTGGGGTGTACATGGGCGGTGGTACGACACGTACAGGGGTGGGGGGGTGTACATGGGCGGTGGTACGACACGTACAGGGGTGGGGGGGTGTACATAGACGGTGGTACGACACGTACAGGGGTGGGGGGTGTACATAGACGGTGGTACGACACGTACTGGGGTGGGGGTACGACTGGAACGTACTGGGGTGTACATGGGCGGTGGTTCGACACGTACAGGGGTGGGGGGGTGTACATAGACGGTGGTACGACACGTACAGGGGTGGGGGGTGTACATTGACGGTGGTACGACACGTACTGGGGTGGGGGTACGACTGGAACGTACTGGGGTGTTCATAGACGGTGGTACGACACGTACAGGGGTGGGGGGTGTACATAGACGGTGGTACGACACGTACAGGGGTGGGGGGTGTACATAGACGGTGGTACGACACGTACTGGGGTGGGGGTACGACTGGAACGTACTGGGGTGTACATGGGCGGTGGTTCGACACGTACAGGGGTGGGGGGGTGTACATAGACGGTGGTACGACACGTACTGGGGTGGGGGTACGACTGGAACGTACTGGGGTGTACATGGGCGGTGGTACGACACGTACAGGGGTGGGGGGGTGTACATAGACGGTGGTACGACACGTACAGGGGTGGGGGGTGTACATAGACGGTGGTACGACACGTACTGGGGTGGGGGTACGACTGGAACGTACTGGGGTGTACATGGGCGGTGGTTCGACACGTACAGGGGTGGGGGGGTGTACATAGACGGTGGTACGACACGTACAGGGGTGGGGGGTGTACATTGACGGTGGTACGACACGTACTGGGGTGGGGGTACGACTGGAACGTACTGGGGTGTTCATAGACGGTGGTACGACACGTACAGGGGTGGGGGGGTGTACATAGACGGTGGTACGACACGTACAGGGGTGGGGGGGTGTACATAGACGGTGGTACGACACGTACTGGGGTGGGGGTACGACTGGAACGTACTGGGGTGTACATGGACGGGTGGGGGTATACATATACGGGGGGTACGTGTCGGACGTACGGGGGCTGGGGGGAGTGTTGGGCGCGTATGCGGGCACATGTCTCCATGGTTGCTATTGGTGTTCGGTGCGGACGGTGTTTTTTCCATACGGTTGTAGGCTCGGACGCACGGGATGGATCGTGATTCCTCGGTCGGACTTGGGTTTTTACGTTTGTAAGGTAAATCGTCCGAGGACGTGTCGGACACATTTTCCGTCCCGAGGACGTGTGGGGATTGATTCCCGGTGCGGGTCGTATGGACTTTTTACCATGCGAATCGTGATTGCCAGTTCGTACGGCACTTGGACGATTCGTACGGTAAAAAGACCCGATACGAGTCGCACGGGGGAATTTTTTACCGGATCGTGATCGGCACCTAAACAGCTATAAAAATCAGATTTTTTTATTTATTTTGTGTGTTCATATATTCATGTCCAAAATATACATTAAACAAATATATATCCATTATAAAAAAATTATGACTATAATACAAATGTTAAATATTAATTATTTTATTACATGTTTATTTCAATGATTTAATAATTAGAATATGCGTAATAATAAACAATATTTTCTCTCTAATGAATATACATTCCAACAACTATAAAACAAATCTTATTTTCCTTTCTACTATTTTATAAAAAAAATTGGAATTTGCATTCTGATATAACTTCTATCTTTTATCCAACCAAAACTAAAATCTACAGATTTTTTGTAAATTAAAACAAATTAATTTAACTGTTCCTATTCAACTCTATATTTAATTCTAATATTTGCTATTTACCAAACTTAATTAACATACTACTCCCACTACAGACTGAACTTAATTAATTTACTGTTCTCACTCCAACCTATATTAAATTACAGTAGGTGCTGGACACTGAACTAAATTAATTTACTATTCCCACTCCAGTCTATATTAAATTAAGATAAGTGCTGGACACTGAACTTAATACATTTACTATTCTCACTCCAACCTATATTTAATTAGAGTATGTGCTGGACACTGAACTGAATTAATTTACTATTCCCACTCCAGTCTATATTTAATTAAGATAAGTGCTGGACACTGAACTTAATTAATTTACTATTCTCACTCCAACCTATTTTACATTAGAGTAGGTGCTGGACACTGAACTTAATTAATTAACTATTCCCACTCCAGTCTGTATTTAAATAAGATAAGTGCTGGACACTGAACTTAATTAATTTACTATTCTCACTCCAACCTATATTTAATTAGAGTATGTGCTGGACACAGAATTAATTAATTTACTATTCCCACTCCAATCTATATTTAATTAAGATAAGTGCTGGACACTGAACTTAATTAATTTACTATTCTCACTCCAATCTATATTTAATTAGGGTAGATGCTGGACACTGAACTTAATTAATTTACTATTCCCACTCTAGTCTATATTTAATTAAGATAAGTGCTGGACACTGAACATAATTAATTTACTATTCTCACTCCAACCTATATTAAATTAGAGTAGGTGCTGGACACTGAACTTAATTAATTTACTATTCCCACTCCAGTCTATATTAAATTAAGATAAGTGCTGGACACTGAACTTAATAAATTTACTATTCTCACTCCAACCTATATTTAATTAAAGTATGTGCTGGACACTGAACTGAATTAATTTACTATTCCCACTCCAGTCTATATTTAATTAAGATAAGTGCTGGACACTGAACTTAATTAATTTACTATTCTCACTCCAACCTATATTACATTAGAGTAGGTGCTGGACACTGAACTTAGTTAATTAACTATTCCCACTCCAGTCTATATTTAATTAAGATAAGTGCTGGACACTGAACTTAATTAATTTACTATTCTCACTCCAACCTATATTTTATTAGAGTATGTGCTGGACACAGAACTTAATTAATTTACTATTCCCACTCAAATCTATATTTAATTAAGATAAGTGCTGGACACTGAACTTAATTAATTTACTATTCTCACTCCAATCTATATTTAATTAGGGTAGATGCTGGACACTGAACTTAATTAATTTACTATTCCCACTCTAGTCTATATTTAATTAAGATAAGTGCTGGACACTGAACATAATTAATTTACTATTCTCACTCCAACCTATATTAAATTAGAGTAGATGCTGGACACTGAACTTAATTAATTTACTATTCCCACTCCACTCTATATTTAATTAAGATAACTGCTGGACACTGAACTTAATTAATTTACTATTCTCACTCCAACCTATATTAAATTAGGGTAGGTGCTGGACACTGAACTAAATTAATTTACTATTCCCACTCCAGTCTATATTAAATTAAAATAAGTGCTGGACACTGAACTTAATTAATTTCCTATTCTCACTCCAACATATATTTAATTATATTATGTGCTGGACACTGAACTGAATTAATTTACTATTCCCACTCCAATCTATATTTAATTAAGATAAGTGCTGGACACTGAACTTAATTAATTTACTATTCTCACTCCAAACTATATTAAATTACAGTAGGTGCTGGACAATGAACTTAATTAATTTACTATTCCCACTCCAGTCTATATTTAATTAAGATAAGTGCTGGACACTAAACTTAATTAATTTACTATTCTGACTGAAATCTATATTTAATTATGGGATTTGTAAAATTCTAAATTATATTTAAATTTTTTTAATAATTATTTTTTTAAATTAAAAAATATATAAACATTTTAAATTAACTTCCCACCCTTATCCCCTATAACCCAACATTCCGCTCCTAAAATTATTTGTAAAATTCTAAATTTAATTTACAATTTCTAAATAATTTTTATAAAAAATTAACAAATATATAAACATTTTTAAAACACTTCCCCCCCTTATCCCCTATCAACCAACATCCCGCTCCTAAAATTATTTGTAAATTTCGAAATTTAATTTACAATTTCTAAATAAATGTTTACAAAAATTAAACAATATATAAACATTTTTAAAACACTTCCCACCCTTATCCCCTATAAACCAACATCCCGCTCCTAAAATTATTTGTAAAATTCTAAATTTAATTTACAATTTCTAAATAATTTTAATAAAAAATTAACAAATATATAAACATTTTTTAAACAATTCCCATCCTTATTCCCTATAAACCAACATCCCGCTCCTAAAATTATTTGTAAAATTCTAAATTTAATTTACAATTTCTAAATAAAATTTTAAAAAATTTAAACAATATATAAACATTTTTAAAACACTTCCCACCCTTATCCCCTATAAACCAACATCCCGCTCCTAAAATTATTTGAAAAATTCTAAATTTAATTCACAATTTCTAAATAAATTTTTAAAAAATGTAAACAATATATAAACATTTTTAAAACACTTCCCACCCTTATCCCCTATAAACCAACATCCCGCTCCTAATTGTTTTTGTAAAATTCTAAATTTAATTTACAATTTCTAAATAATTTTTTTTTTAAATTAACAAATATATAAACATTTTTAAAACACTTCCCACCCTTATCCCCTATAAACCAACATCCCGCTCCTAAAATTAAATATACATTTCACATTTTAAATAAAATTTACTAATTAAATTTTACAATATATTAAAAAAATAAATTAACTTTTTTAAAACACTCCCCACCCTTATCCCCTATAACCCAACATCCCGCCCCTAAAACAATATAAATATTTCTCATATTATATACATTTTAACTATTTATACAAACAACTTCAAAATATTTACTAAACACACAATGACGATATTTTCGCATGTCGATATTATTACTAACGATATTACTTACATCGACATATAAGTAAAAAAAAAAAAATGATATTTTTCACATCGATATTATCTATTTCGATATTTTGTACATTCGATATTTTTGACTCGATATTTATGTCCCTCGATATTAAAAAGTCGATATATAGACTGCTCACCCCTCGGGACACCTCCCCATCTCACTAATTCCTGTAGATAGGATGTGAGGCCCTACAACCCTCTCACTTCCCTGGGACCTAACTATACACTGATCCTGCACCCGAGAAATGTATATTTTATATTCCTCAATATAGTAAGGATTATTTCAATCAAAACATTACAGAATCACAATTATTAGACTTCCCATGCATGCATTTGTCTAAAAATGACGTAAATCTTGATTGTAGCTTTTATTTCATTCTTTATTGAAATTCAATTCTCTTCTTTTAACACCAAGGAAAAATTGATTGCTTTGCCAACGCGTTTCATCCCTCATGGGACTCAGGGCTCATCAACGTGCTGTCTTTTTTGTGTTGTTAATGGTGAGTATGGTGCCAGATCAATATTATCTGCACCCAAAGTGAAATTCTGTGAGTTAATAATATCATGCATAGATGTTTACATGAATTCCTCTGTAATCAGTAAGTATTTTCACTCTGGGCTTCACTTTTTATATACGAGATATAAATTCTTCTCAAATATCAATATTGCTATGTTTCCTTCCTCGTATGTTTTTCGTACTCTGAATAATATCGCGGTCGGTGACCTAGCTGGGCTATTCTCCACCTCTCCCACCTCGCTGGGTTGGAAGACCCCTGAGCCACTCCCTTCAGGATCACTCCCCAATGCCCGCTCAGACCCAGAGGTCTGCCTCCCGTGCAAACTCCCTGGGGTCAGAGAACCCACAATGCGACAGGTGGTGGCGCAACCGTGGGAAACAATTCCTCAGCATGTGTTCCTTGATAACTACATGGAACAGCCCTTCCCAATAATTCACGGCGCTACTCATCACCCAATCCTCCAATGCAGTCCAACACACATCCGCAAACTCCCCCCAGGACTGGTGGGACAGTTTTCCCCTGACCCTGAACTCCAACCTGTTCCCCTCTTCCTGGGAAACAGGCACCGTCTCCCGGGCTCTGGGAGTGGGACTTCCTGCACTAGAGATATTCTTGCTGCCACCACTGGATCCCACCCTCACTGGTGAATCCAGACTATTGAAACCACTCTCAGGGGACAACCTACCCTCTAGAGCTAGTTTCTCCCTGGCGAAGGCCCTCTCTGTCTCCACCATCCTTTCCTGCGCTAGGACCCTTTCGGTCTCTAGCCTCTTCTCTTCCAAACTCAGCTGCGCGAGCTCCACTCTGAGCCTCTGCAATGCCAGCTGGTGCTCCCTTTCTTCCCTCCGATCTACCCACTCTTCTGGGGACAGGGAAAGAGATGGGGCATTGCCCCTTGGACTGGACCCAGCATGGGACTAAGCCTGGGCGTTGAACTACGCTCTGTTCGCGGAGCTTGCGAAGTTTAGGTAACTTCGTGATTCACGTAGAGCGCGAAGTTGCAGATTGCTACCCTATCTACTGCATAGCGTAGTAGTTTTGCTTCCTCGCGCGCTCTATATTCATTCTCGCACGTGTGGTAACGTCTTACCGTGATTCTGCGTTCGCCAACTCGCTTTTCTGTCCGTTCGCGTGCGCCATGAGATGTAATATGGCTGCCCAAGCCCGCGAGAGTGTGCGAACGCGGACACGTCATACGGGCGCGCGAGCTGACTTCCGGCAGCTGTCTTGGTAAGATCGCAATCCCAAACATGCAAAAACTACAATCTGGCGAAGAATATCTCTCGAGCTTCATAAAACCTTCTCTAAAATGATCATTTTGCTCAGAAAAACTCCTCAGATTGTGATTTTGCTGTAGTCTTTTGTGTAAGGAGTCGTTTATTTTTTTTTACTCTTTTTTTCAAGAGGAAGGAAGTGCCCCTGAGTCTCCAACTTCCTGTTCCTTTCCAGCAGTCTCCTCCCAGTGCTTTGTCAATGTGCTGTTCACTTTCATTTGGATTTGAAGCTGGAAGGATCACTTTTTGTGTCTGTCTGCTGCATCATACCATTGGATTGGATTTATTTGAGGACTTTTTGATTTGAGATTTTGAGACAAGTATGTTGGAGAATTGGTGTGTTTGTTTCATTGGGGCCTGTTTGTACCTACATTTTTCTGGGATTTTCATTGTTTTTGAAAATTATTGTTGTGGGTGGCCTGTACTTTCAATAGGGGCTTAGTTGTTTTTCTCTGCAATTTCAGCCAGTAGGGTACCCATGGGTCCATGTTTCGTGGTGTCTGTTGAATTTCAACATCATGTAGGGCATGGATGGCATAGGATTGAAATGCTAAATGTGGCTGTGGTGTATTACACTGTTTGTGTGTGTGTGTGTGAAATACCTTTGTTGGATGTGTGTGCTTGATGTGTAACTTCTTTCCAATCCTTAAATAGCCCTGTTGATTGTCATTTTTGTATTAAAGCTGTGTTGTTTAGCAGGCCTCCTTTGTCCAGTCATAAATAGGCCTGCTTCAGTTCATTGTTTTCCATGGCCTGTTGTGACTGGCCATGTGGCTTGTAGCAATTTTGTGTTGGCAGTTTAGTAGTGTGTGCTTCTTTTTCCATAAAGGCCTGCATTTCTTTTCTTTGTTCCCCTTGGCTTATGCTTGTTGTTGTTGTGTCCTGGCCATGTGTGTGGCGGCCATTTTGTGAAGGCAGGCATTGTGCTTTTGTCATAGGCTTACATTGTCTGTCTTCCATTTCTTGTTGTTGTGGGTGTGTAGCAGCCATTTTGTGGAGCCATCCAAGCAGTGTGCTTGCTTTTGCCATTCTGTTCCAAGCTTGTGGCCTAGTCTGCCAGTAGGCCCAGAGGTAGTCTTCCGCAAATCTTTGGTGCATTATTTAAATTTACAGTTTGTGTTGTCTGTTGAATTTTTTTTACACCATGGATGGCTTTGGATTGAATTGCAAAAGGTGTTTTTTGGGGTGGAATAGCAGTTTTTGTGTGTGTGTTAAATAAATAGGGCTTTTCAGCCAGTAGGTAACCCTAGGGATTCAGCTAACGTACTTTCGGTAACTGCACAGCGCGACAATGCGGACTTACAGTTTTTGTCATTTCCGCGCTCTCAATATGCGTGTTCGCGCACGCGATAAAGCCTTTTTGTACAGTTTGCGATCCCGAACACGCACCATTTTCAATCTGGCAAACAATATCTCGTGAGCAACATAAATTCTTCTCGAACACACTGATTTTGTGCATTTTGCTAAAAATAACTCCTCAGGTTGTCATTCTGCTGTAGTTTTGGAGCACGGAGTCACTTTTATTTTTTTTTAAATATTTAGGAGAGGAAGTAAGTTCCACAGAGACTACAACTTCCTGTTCCTGTCCTTTGTAATCATTTTTTTTGTTATTGTGGTGGGTGGCCTGAGCATGTGTGGTGGCCATTTTGTGGAGGCAGGCATTGTGCTTTTGCAATGGGCCTGCATTGTCTGTCTGGTATTCCTGACCTTTTCTTGTTTTTAAGAGTGGCCTGGCTATGTGGTGGCGGCCATTTTGTGGGACTAGCCACTGTGCTTTTTCCATAGGCTTCCAAGCTTGTGGCCTAGTCGTACAGTAGGCCCAGGGGTACTACTCATCAATCATCATAGGTGCATGGAAGGTAAACAACTGTTTTTGTGTTGTGCGTTAAATTTCAACATCATGTATGGCTTTGGATTGAATTGTAAAATGTGGGCTTTACTTTTTTTCGGGGGTATATTTCACTTTTTGGGAGTTGTAAATAAATGCCTTTAGTTTTTATGCGTATATGTTCGTTGTTGTTGCTCCCTGATGCTGCATCCATCCCATAAGATGCACACATTTTTATTTAGGGCAAACAGGCTACACTATATTTATGTTTTTGTTCTTTGCTATTATTCTTCCTGAGTGTACACAGTACAAGTACACCAGGAGCCCTGGCCTTGTCAGTCTCATAAATGGCTATACTGTTTTATGTTCACTGACTTCATAAAATGTAATAATTGTGACCACCCACCAGACACTAAGAAGTTATATATTATATTATTGATCTTTTGACTGATGTTCCTCTGGCTTTTTTGCTTTTATGTGTCATCATCATCGACCGTTGTGGTGCCAAACCGACGTCCTGCTGCTGTACACGACGTGACGTGTGAGTGACCTGACCAGGCATCTCTGCAACTTGTGCAACTGAGTGCTGTTTTGACATCTGAAGAAGATGCCCCCAAAGAAAGCAGGTAGCAGGTCCTCTGGTACCAAGAAAGTTGCCATGGAGAAGAAGGAACAGAAGAAGAAGGAAGTGTCACTTAAGTCTGGTGTGCCTCCCAAAACCTTTTTTGGGACACCAAAAATTACACCTGCAGCAGCGGTGTCCGGGGGCCAAGCTGGGGGCAGCACCTCTGCATCAGTGGGCCCAACCCACCAACCCAGGCCCAAGTAGATGAGTGTGGAAGAGGTAGCCAGCCTTATGGTGGAAAGCAGTGATGCTGAGCCTGAACTAAACTTATCGCTATCTCAAAGTGGTACACAATCAATGTAGGAGGGAACACAGCAGATAAGTGGTCAACAGCCGCAACCACTGCCCGCAATATTAGCTGTAGTTCCTCCCAAAATAGGGGCAGTTCAGGAAATTGAGCCTCATGCAGAGGAAGAAGAGGAAGCCACTCCGTCAGAAGTTCCACTGTCTTCCAAATCCCCAGCAAGGAAAAGGAGGGTTAGTACATCAAGTTCTTCACCAAGCCCCCCTTCTGATGATCTAGATGCCACTTGGAAGCCACAAACTGAGTCTGAGAGGGAAACACGTCACAAGAGCAGGCATGGGAAAAGGAAGGTTCCAGAAAGCCTTACACTTATGGAGGTTGATGTAGAAGAGCAGGATGATGATGATGATGATGAGCTAGTCATCTCGAACATCACTCCCGGGCCTGAGGAGATGGAGACCAACATTTTTACACTATCCAAAATGGCTGCAAGGGATGTAGCACGCATACCTCCAACACAGGTAACACCAACACGACCTCCAGCTTCCATATTTACATTAGCAAAGGGCCGGCAGCGTCGTACATCCAGCACAAGCACCACCTCAGCCGAAGTAGGTATTGGTAATGCACAGAGTCAAATTCAACACACACCCTCCAGTTCATCCGGCATTGGAAGTGGCACCTCCAGCAGGAGACAAAAGTTAAGCTCCCCAGTGTGGGACTTCTTTACGGTTAGCGGAAAGGAGGAGAACATTGCTATATGCTCCGTTTGTCATACCTCTGTTAGTCGTGGTAAGCTTGGTACAAACTATGGTACCGGAGGCCAAATGACCCATCTGAAAAAACACCACGCAATCCAGTGGAAGGAGCACCTTAGCCGCATAAAAACTGGAACTATGGCTGTTGGAGATAAATAAGTAGAAAGTCCGCTCACGGTGGAACAGGAAGAGGGAGACATTCTCTGTGGTAGTGGTACACAAAGTAGCCCTGTCCCCAGCACTGCAGTGGTAACGCCCACATCCTCAGCCACATCTCAGTGGCACAAGAGTAAGAGTCAGCCTGAGACACCAAGGAGTACTGCTTTCAAAAAAAGTGCGACGTTGAGCACAGGAAGGAATACCAAGCAGCCTACCATTCTTCGCATGTTTACTAGGCCGGAGGGGCAGTAC
This sequence comes from Triturus cristatus, assembly GCF_964204655.1. NCBI lineage: Eukaryota > Metazoa > Chordata > Amphibia > Caudata > Salamandridae > Triturus > Triturus cristatus. Next base: position 456,516,480 of record NC_140590.1, on the reverse strand, counting down.
GAACGCAACCACATAATAGCACGTTTGTACAATGCGAAGCTGGCTAAAATGTTAGCACTGGACCTTCTCCCTTTTTCTTTTGTTGAAGGGGTGGGTTTTCTTGAACATGTGACCACCATCTGCCCAAAATGGAAAGTTCCCAGCCGCTACTATTTCGCGAGAGTTGCTGTTCCAGCACTACATCACAACATGCTGGAATTGCTTGGAAAAGCCTTAAAACAGAGTGCTGTTCAGAGTATCCACCTGACAAAAGACATGTGGACCAGTTGCCAAGCCACTGATTACATGTGCATCACTGCACACTGGGTCTCTTTTTCGGGTGTTAAATATAAGATATCTGACGGTGTTGTTGACACCGCTGAGATTTTTGAAGGCACTCGCAAACATGCAACTGTAGCCATGTTTGCTATGGAGAAATCTCATACTGCTGCAAACATTTAGGATGAGTTTAACAGCAAGATGTTTGAGTGGCTGCAACCAAGAGGGCTTACCATTGGTTTTGTTACCACGGACAAGGTCAGTAATGTAGTTAGGGCCATGAAAGATGGTGGCTATTTCAGGGTCCCGTGTTTGGCACACTGCATTAACATTGTTGTTCAAAACTTTCTGAAAAATGAAAGCAAAGTCAGCAGCTTACTGACCACCTGCAGAAGAATGTGCACACATTTCAACCATTCTTTTAAAGCCCGGAAGCAGCTGAGGGTCATTCAACGTGAGCATAAAATGCCAGTCAAAGCACTCATCCAGGAGGTGCCAACACGTTGGAACTCAACTTATTACATGAGCAGTACATACCACTCAATGCATATGTCATGAAAAGGTCAGGAGATCCTTCTGTGAAAGGCATGACCGTTGAGATGGCCCAATGGGACCTCGTTAAATGCCTGACAGAGATGCTACTTCCTTTTGAGGTCTTCACACGTGAAGTCAGCAGGGAGGACTGTACTATGGGCCAAGCTATCCCATTGTTGTACATGCTAGAGCAAGAGCTGAAGGAGGTGTCAGAAATGTACTCAGATGTGGATGACAAAGTAGATGCATATTATTTGGCGGACACCTTAGCCGCTCGCTTATCTGACAATACAAGGATTCAAAATAACATTGTATCACATCGACATTACATTACTGCCTCAATTTTGGATCAACGTTACAAATTATTGCTGAGCAGTAATGAAGTAATTCCTTTTTCAGAAGTGGATGTTGCCAAGTACAAAACTTTGATAGCTGAGGAAGCCACTGACTTTGAAAACGAAAAGACCTTAATTAGAGGCCTGCCACACCAGGGCAGAAAATGTACTGCAGGGCACCCAGAGTCAAGTTCTACTTCAGAGGCCGAGAGCAGTGCGTTTGCCTCCCAGCAGTCAACAACACTGCCAGCAATAACATCAACAGCACCAACAGGCTCATCAGCCACATTTAAAAAAACGGCAGGTGATTAGTTTCTACGGAAAGGGTTTTGTACGTCCATGACTGATGCAAAGGTGGTGGAGCGGGTAGTACAAACGTTTGTACTACCCCCCCATTCTGCATGTTTATATTAATCTGAATAATCAACTAATAGTAATATTATTAATTCGTTTGAAGTGAAAACTCACCAATTATATTAACAAAAGAATTACACGTGGGATTTGCATTTTGCATGGCTAAACTAATTGTATATTAATATATGTACGCATACTAACGGTAGAAAATTAGAATATTGCATGATATATGTTGCTTCTGTGATGTAATTGTAAGTTGCACCAGACGACATCACTGGGTGAATATAAACACTTTGAATGTTGCTATTATGCTAGATAATTACTTACACATAGGGGAATTAGTGAGGGTTTAACATTTTATTAGCCATTTCAATGTTTTAATTACGTTTTTGTGTTTGTTTTGCTTAAGTTGATCATTTGGGCTTTCATAAAGATGGCTGACTGAGACGTACAACGTGACTGCTGCTGTCTCACGAGGTTTTGGGTGAAGTGCTCATGCGTCACCGCCAGCAACAATGGCCTCGTCCTGACCCCAGGAGAGATGTACCCACCAAGGTCATACTGGGACAGTTGCCAGGCCCTCAACAATGGACTGTCTTTAAAACCGGAACCAGCAAGTGCAATGACTATGTGAGAACTTTACTGAGTGACCCCAAATCCACCAATCAGGACTGTCTAAAACTCATTCTTGATACATTTTGACATTAAAATCATTATAAAAGACGGTAGAATAGTGAGTTAAAATGTTCCTGTTGTTCGATTTGTCTTGCTGCGAATTTCCTGACGTTATGCTGACGGAGAGGACGGTGACACTGCTGGACAGCTGTTATCCTGAATTTTTGAGAGACTGAATTGCGACCTGACTTTGAGGAATTTAAAGATTTTTCCATGACTTGACTGACTTAGAGGACGACTAATAGCCAGATTAGGTAAATATGATGTTCTGCGGTTTGGATGATGATTTCAAAATTTTAGCAATTTAATTAGATAAACGATGTTTGATTAATTGACAAACGTGTTGTGCCGATTATTTGAAGAAATTAGAATAAGAAGTGTATAGACAAATGAATTGAATTACCAAACTATAATACAACTAACTGATTCATCGCCAAATGAGGGGAATATCACGAGGTTTGAAGTTAATAAAAGTATTCAATGCGCATTAGGGTTTAGGTGAAAAGATATTCCTTTCATGTCAGCGTTTAAAAACTTATCCCTCTAGGAAAACAGATCAATGAAGTGTGAGTGTTTCTGTTATGGGCCCCACCAAGGAATGTATTTGAGTGAATGTTTTATTGCGATATTTGATCTGTGACGAGGGGGGAATTTGACATTCCACGCTGCAGCAAAGGCAAAAGAGGCCAAGCAAATCGGAGCACCCCTGAACATTGAGCGGATGGTTCAGGCCTATCTAGATGACATAACAGAGGTCTTGATTGGAGCAAAGCCCATTGGTGTATTGGTATGGGAAAAGAAGCCAATGGCCAGTGCTCAGCAGGCTGGCGCTAAAGTATGTGGCTTGCCCTGTTGCAAGTGACTCTTCAGAGCGTGTTTTCAGTGCTGCTGGTGCCATTGTTACTGTGAAAAGGACCAGTCTCTCGCCCAAAAGCGTGGAGAGGTTAACCATGATCAAAATGAATCAGCACTTTATACCACCGGAGTACAAAATACGTGAATCACAGCAGGAAGAGGAGAGCGACAGAGTTTGAGGACGAGCTCCTCTTCCCTGACAACTAGGCTTTCAAATTGTTCTCCCTTCCTTCATTTGTGTGTGACTGTGTATCTGTTTTTCTGGTTAAAAATCTAATCACAACAAATCCATCAACAGTCTCCTCTTTTTATTTCCCTATTGGAGTTGCACGTCTGTGCATAACTGTCCACTCCACTCCTCAGAGTCCTGCTCCATCTTCCTTACTCTCCCTAAATACATTTCAAGCAAGCCAGACATTGGATGGAGATGGAGAATAGTACAATACATGTTGCCTCTAACAGTCCCTCCATAAGAAGTGAAACGTTACTCCAGCTATATTCCGTTTTGTTTCCAAGCCGAAAGAAACTCATCACTGACTGTCAGAAGGCTAGGCAGGCATCAGATCTGACAGCCAAAGAGAACAGCAAGACAGGTAATGAGTGATTATTGTGAATGATGGCATGCATTGCATTGGATGCTTGCTGACTACGAATGAATGTGCATGAAGTCGAACTATACTAGTTTATCGACAAAGTTAAAGTGACTAAGGTCAGGTGACAGTCAATGTTTCCTTGTTGTTTAATAACCACATTGTACTCCTACCACTGCAGGTGCCACCCAATATCCGTTGCAATTTTGTAATATGGAATATATTATAAACTTAATCAGTCACTACAGACTGAGTTGGTGTTGGAGAACACGTACCACACGGTCATCATGATGCTGCTGAGCATACTATCTTTGCACACAGTCAGTCAGTTGGATCGGAGATAATTGATGGAATAACTGCGTCTTATGGACTGCCTTTAAAGGTAAACAGTTTCAACAAGAACCACAGCAGACCTCGGCTACATGTAGTGGTGTGGACTGGAGTAAAGTGTAGTGGTATGAGGGACAGTGGCACATTGATTTAGTCACTTCATTTGGAAAATGCTAGCTTGCAGCAGTGCATATGCCATTTGTCTGGCTCGGTCAAAATGTAAGGTAAGGGGTAGGGTGCCTGGCCTGTGCCGCGGTTCTCGTGTTCTGTGGCTGTGCTGGCTCCTGTCCCGTTGTTGTTGTAGCTTAATGCTGTAGAGTAGACACTATGTATCCTATCCAAGCTGCCTCAGTCTGAAAGTGTTCTCTCAAGAGTCTTGTCTTCTCTTCTTGCACTCCACTGTAATTGAGTTTATTTTTTTTAATTCAGTTATTTTTCAATACCCCTTTTGTTTTTCCATCTACACTTACAGGCCGGCCTTTAACCTGTGGTGTAGTGGGAGAAACAACTCACACTTACCTTACCAATCCGCATCAGGCAGGCAGTGGTACCCAAGATTGATGTGCGGAGTGTCCATGGAAGGGAGGACCAAGAGGAAAGACGAGAATGATGCAACTCCACATTTGGACCAGGATAATACAGTAACTTTAGTATCATTCATCATTCATCTTTAAATTGATTTGATTCCTTTTTTCTCTTCAATCATTATGACTGTGTGTTGTGGTTTGTTTGGTAATTGAACCCTACAACTATTTTTTCATTTCCTTTGCTAGCTTGAAAAATAAAAGTAAGCCCCGTACAGCATGTGATTTGGTTCGGTCTGAGCTCTGAGGGCGGCAGACAGGCAAGGCAAATTTCAGATTAATAATTTCTGCCCTGTACTGTCTAATTGTGTAGTAGTAGTTAGTAAGTACAACTCATTATCATTAACCATCAAGTTCTCTTCCTCAGCATGCATGCATTTCCTTTTTCTCACTTTATACTTTGATTTCTTTGATAATGGATCATGGTCGTCTTACAAGATTGTGTTTTACTTTTGTTGTGTCCATGCATACTGTCTGTTATTCTTTCTCAAACCTTTCCCAAAACCCCACTTCCCATCCATTCATCAATCCCTAACCCTCTTCCCCCGGGCTGTGTGATTTATATTGAGGTGTGATGTGACTACATTAAATGTACACCAACAATTGATCACACGCTTGCTGGGGCAGATGTGGTGAAAGCAACACTAATTGAATTTCAACTAAGGCAGGGCAAGGATCTTCTTCTGCTTGCCCACCCATGCTGTAGTTTACTTTGTTCTACTACTCCTCCCACAGTCTCTCAGTCAAGTGACTTTCTCTTTCTTTTTTCAAATGCTATTGCCAGTGTCTACTACTACCACCACAATAATGGCATCTTCTCCGTTCATTTGGAAAACCAACCATGCAGCCATCAGTGTGCCGAACTTCATCATCATCAATCACAGGTAAGATACGTTTGGTGGGGGGTATAATGGACTAGGAGGTGAGACTGACAGTACTATTATGACAATTAAAAAAACTCAGTGAGGGGTACTGCATCTATTGGTTTGTGTGTTACAAAATCCGCAGATCTTTTAAATCAAACACTGGCTGCGGGCATGCAGCAGCAAGGAAACAAAGTAACAAACCATGTAACTTAGATTGAATTCGGAAAACAGTAACCCACCACAAAACATTAAAATCATATGTTTAAGTAAATAATATAAAATTTAATAGACCCTAACAAAAATAAACTATCCCACTCTGACCTAACCCACCCCCCTCCCTAACCCCAACCAATGTCCACAACGAAAGTCCAAGTCCCAATGTCCAAAAGTGAATCCCCAATGCCCAAAAACCCAACCACCAACAAGAGGAATTAAAAAAGGGGCAAATGACAACGTCCTCTATAGTCGGCGGGCCTTCAGGTGTTTATCTACCAGGATTTTTACCCGCTCCTCTAGGTTCTCCTCCAAGCGGGCCATCCGGCGGAGCAGCTGGCGACGAAATGCCCTGCAGTTACATGCAGGGTGGGGGGCAGCAGTGGTTGAGATGGAGGCACGGCGGCGGGCGGCTGCCGGACCACGGCACCGTAAAACTGGAGGCAGGGCCTGACTGGGGCCCGGGGCATTGGAGGAGGCTGCAGCTGCAGCCGCCTCCTCCTCCTCCTCCGCCTGAGCCACCAGCCGGCGATATTCTTCGCAAATGGCCTCCAGTTTACGTCGCCGGGCCCTGGCGGCCAACTCCTTCCTCGATGGTTTTGGTGTGGATGTGGAAGGAGTATCTATATCAAGAAAGAAAAAGAACATGTTGTAGCCAATACTCTTAGCAAACCAGAAACACTAAAATCATTCAACACATAGTGTCACAGTATCACTAGAAAGCACAGTACATAACATTTGTGATTTGGTGGTAAGTATCTATACTCCTACTTCCTTGGACTCTAACATTTGTGGCAGTTTCCGACATTATACTCGTACTATGTACTCCGGTACACCAGTCGTGTTGTTCTTATCTCTAGTTTACCGCAATTACATAACCTTGTTGTAGCCGGCATGCCAGCTCAGTCAGCTAAGCTTGCACCCAAGAGAAACAGATATGAGTCACATGATGCAGACTCACGTTAGTTTTATTTACTACTACTGTCTGCAGGTGGGGAAGCTCATATTTTGGTATTACGCCTTACGGCCGGTGGCACTGGCCATACTCTGTCTGTTACATGAGGGAAAATGATCAATTTCACTTACACCCTGCCCTGGGTACTACATAAAGGCTGATTATTTATCTGATCCAATGATCATTGCTTATATTATATTATAGATGGTAATACGACATCAGGTCAGTAGCGGTCAGTGGTGGGAGTGCTGCCGGGCTGTGACGTGGGAAGGTGCAGGGTGGGGGCAGTAAACTATGGATTGCGGACAATCACAGGTAATTAAACAATACATACAAAAAAATACAAAAAATTGTTGCACGCACTGCATCGCATTCGGCGGTGCAGTGCGCACAATGAAAATCATTTTATTTATTTGTATGTTGATTACCTGTATTTGGCCATAATACATAGTTTACTTGCCAGTGCCACCCACCCTGCCCCTCCCCATGTCACCGCCCGCCAGAACTCCCACCACCAACCGCTACTGCATTGGGTACTTTGCTTTCATTGATTGTGTAACCATAACCAACAGATAGGCCACCCTTTGCAGGCTGGCTGACCCAATCGAAAATACATTAATAGGTAGGGAGTGGTCCCCGGAGTCGGAGGAAGGGGCTTCCGCTTGATAATATATATATATATATATATATATGACGTGCTTGCAAACTACTGTGAGTCAACTGTATTCTGATAATACTACCTATATTCCCCTACGCTTTGCTACTGTGGCGCAGTTTCTTTTACATTTTCTTCAAAGTAAGACTCTCCAGTGACACTTTCCACCTATGCTGTCTATTGATGATAGTACATCCAAGCATACATCCATTAAAGTAAACGTTTATCCTTCTTTTTTATATATCTCACAACAAACCTTAGTTGGTTTCATCAACAACCACCCATGCTTCCGCTCCTTCCTTGCTTGCCTTGGCTTTGAGTTTGAACCAAACACCGCTGATTCTTGCTATCTAGTACTATCCTCCCATACTGTGTTGCCCACCCAGGCAGGCATTCTCTTTCACCTTCCACCCATCCTTCAACAACCCATGCATCTGATCAGATTACTATCAGCCAACTATGCATGCTTCCAACATATCCTTCTCTGCCAGCCAGTCATATTATTTATCTCGCCCATCCTTCCACCCTTCTTTCCCACTTTGTTCAACACATCCATCAAGGTCATCTGATCTGAGTTTGTCTTCTCCATAAAACCTTCACAGCTGATTTTGGAGTCAAATAGAAGAGGCCATTGGTTACTCAACTCACACTGTTAATGCTAAGTAAAGGGTGTCTTCTTCAAACGTTGTATAATGTTCACTACAACTTAATAAGTCGCACAGTACAGTGAAGTAGTGAACACACTTCCATCTAGTAGTAATGTCAAGAAGTAATGAAAATAACTTACCACTGCCGGCCACTGCTGCTGGCTCCTCCCCCCTGTTGCTCCTGCAGGTGCTGCCAGTTCTCCTGCCCCCTCCGGAATGGCCGCATAGCCGCTGGCCCCGCCGGCACTGGTGGTTGGTAGTGTGCCTAGAAAAAAACATCACAAAGTTTTAGATGCCTGTAAACCTCCCCTATTTTATTAGTGTTCACTTGGAACATTGAAAAAAAAGTTAATATAACATACATCAGCACTAGAGTAGTAAGTACAGTCAGTAGACAGACACTAGTAGTGATATGGTTCCTAGGGTCATCTAGTCCTACTCTACTCTTTTGAAAGTTAGCCTGAGCCATGTATAACCCTTTTAGATTCATCATGTCGACTACTACTCATTTGGCGCATATTTAATTATACCTGGCAGCTTATTGACATGTGCAGTAGACGCCTTTCAGGCCACATGACTGTTGCGTACAAGTGAAGAGGTCGAAAAACAAGCCACTTTGTTATTGAGTTTGGTTAGTCCGTATTGCTTAGCCATCACATACATGTTACACTTTTTGCCATGACTGCAAAATGCTTGCATTCACCAGTATACTATCTAACGGCTAACGCGCAGCATTTTTCTCATATAATAGGCAGAATATTCCCTTCTACAAACCAGAGATTTACAGAGCTTATGATGCATGATGTAACCAGTATTTCTACGTTCTACGGTGAGGGGTCTTCCAGAATTCAAAAGATCTTGTCTCTTGTTCTTGTTGTCATGCACTTGTAAATGTTTACTGTTTTAATCTTATGCTTATTGCTGGCTTATTGACAATGGCTGTAGTAAATTAAATTTCATATAACGACATACAGAGCTTGTTCCTTGTTTCAAATAAACCTTTTGAACTTACACATAGACTCTGTGGTATTTGGTGTGGTGGGGTGGACTTACACAAGTGAGTGAGCAAAATGGTGTTATGTTCTGGGTTGTCTGTCTCAGTCATCATCAACATTGTGTATCTTCTTCGTGGGGGGGGGTCGGGAGTGGGACCCTAATGTGAGACACTATAGCTAGTCGGTCAGGGGATCGTGGGTTCTTCGGACTGAGGTGTGATCAGTAAGGTCCAACCTCCCATCATCAACATCCTATTTTGTTGTGCATAGTTATGTATGTGGCTCTGCAGAATCACTACAACAATAGTAGTATCATGTACTATCCGATCCAAAATACTAGTCAAATATCTGGTTGGCCATTTTGTTTGTGGTAATTGTCAAAGCCTTAACATTGAGAAGACTAGAAGAGGACAACCCAAAGGACAGGACACAGTGGCTAGAGCTATTGGTCAATCAGAGTTTGATTATTCCAAAGAAAACCTTCAATAAAGAGTGGGCAACTGTGCAAGCTTCGCTACAGACAGACTAATAGTAGTAGTAGTAGTACAGAGAGTCATAGCAGAAGCAGTTAGAAGGAACTTAGAGGCAGGGATAAACAGAATTTGGAAACAGATAGTCAAGGTCAAAGAAGCTTTTGTAAAAAATAGAATTAGAAAGTGGAACCATAATTTATGGTTCGCAAAAAAAAGATGCAGCAAAAGTTAGGGAAATATAACTGTCAATATAACCACTGGAGGACCTCCTGGGGCCAGCAGCAGGAGCCTCGGTAGAGGAGCGGTCCTGTGGTTCCCCCGCTGACTCCGACCCCGTCTTCTTGCCCCTGGGTGGTGCTGATGATCATGTAAAATATAATAAAGAAAGAGACAAACATTAAGGAGTGCTGTGAAACAAATAATAATAAATCATTTGGAAGTATAAGTCAAACAACATTTTAGGAAACAACGATTGCAATAAAATTGACCTATCTAATCAGATGGATCGACTACTGGCTGCTTCCTGCATTCACGGATCATCTCCTTATTTATGAACACTCCAGTGTTCCATAATCATTCTGATTACAAATCCTAACAAAGCCTAGTAAGTACCACCTGACCTACACCACCTATTCCAGATGGGCCAATTGTTCACTAAGTCTGCATCTCCATTTTTTTCAGCCATCAAATGCATAGATGAGATGGAGGACACATGCATAAATATGTGCATGCATACAACAAATTGTGGGTTGGTTGCATGATTCTGATCTAGTTCTGCTACTGACTGACCATGCTAAGCCTACCACTCACTAAACAAAGTACAAAAGGTTCTACGGAGGACTGGGGTAAGCAGCACTCAGTGACAGAGGAGGCGTCACGCAGACCGCATAAAACATTTATTAAATACTAACAAACTAAACCTAGTATCCAATATCCATCCACCACTATTTCACAGTAGGACAATGGAAGGACTAGAGTCTCTCTAGCAAATCGCATTACCTAACTTCAGTTCTCTAAAATAAACTCTTACATAATCAGCACAAGCTAGCGCAAACTAAGTTGCAAACAAGTAAGAGTACCACCGAGCACCTGGGTCTTACAATTACAGAAGATTTTGCTTTTTGGAACGTAATTTACCAGCAATGCGTAGCACGCAGCAGTAATCTTGTTATTCGTCAAATTTAATTTACACACAATAAGTTACTCACCAAGCCCGACGACCTCGACACCTTGCAGGTCCAACAGGTCCTGCTCCCGGTCCAGGATGTTGGACCACCGGTGGGCCAGCTGATTATGGGTGCGCCGGACCCCAGAGCACCAGAACACTGCCTGGCGCACCTTCGCACACCTACGGTGACTCTCCTGGGTAGCGTACCCGGAGCCGGGCCTGCCACCTGCTGCCAAGGTCAAGGGGAGGTGGCGCTGAATGAAAAAAACAAGGGCGGCCACCTCCGCCTCCCCAAAAAGTTGCCGGGCCTGCACCCCTGCAGGACGCATTCTGCCGCAAGGCAGGCGGCCCTTGTCTGCTCCTGCAGGTCCCTTGCTCTTAGCACTAGGTGTGCCCTTGGCCATGGTTCTGGGGTGGGTGTGAGGCGGAAAAGAAAAGTTAGAAGGGGAAAAAAAGTTAGGGGGAAGAAGAAAGAAAGAACTTTATAAAAGTAAAAAAACACAGTAAAAGTAGAAATGAAATGCAAAATATAAACTTAGGGAAAGAGAGAGATAGATGATAACTAAAAAAAGTCACAAAAAATGTTTTAAATACAACGGATTACAAAGATTAAGGGAGGATAGAAAAGTAGGCCCAGAACCATAGCATAGAGTGAAAAACAAGATGGCCGCGCCCATTCGCGAGTTCGCGCGATATATGCACTATTCGTCACGAACAAGTAAAATGCGCTCCCGAACACAACAATGCGCATCGCGAACACGCTATCCGCGAACCGGAACAGGAAATAGGGCATCGCGAGCGGGCGGGACAATTGATAAACAAGATGGCCGCGCCCATTGGCGACCGCATGGGTGAGATCGCGAGATATTATACCCCGAGCATGCAAACAGCTCCCCGAACACGCTCACCATGCTCCCGAACAAGAAAAAGCCATCGCGAACGAGCGCCCCAAGCAACTATGCAAGCTTGCGAAGCTACGCGTAGCTCGCGTAGTGCAAGTACATCTTCGCGTAGCTTTGCGAAGCGCGATTATGCGAACTACGCCCAGGGTTACACGGGACCCCATGACTATAGTGTCCTCACTCGCTATTGGCATCTCCGCCCTGTCATCTTCTTCCGCCTCGTCAGTATCACCACCCTCCAGGGTTATGGACTGGGCACCCTCACTCTCAGATTCCTCCTTGCACTCGAGGTCCTCCTCCTGGTCTCCCCCAAATCCACCCTTTAAATATGCGGAGGGGTAATCGGAAAGGTCCCAATAGGGCTCTAAGGGTTCCCCCCTCCTGAGGGCCTCATAGAGGTACAATGTCCTGCGAATGTTGCCTACCGTGGGTATCCCTCTCTCTCTGCAGAGGTCCATCACCTCCTGCTCAGTGTACTCCACAAGGTCATCCTCATTGTAGGTTAACCCCATCCTGGCGAGATACACCCGGTATACACCACCCACAGTGCAACAGGGGAACACAATTCAAAAACAACACTTTCAGGAAAAGATAATCACACTCAATAAACCCCAAATCTGAGATTACTTTAAATGCTAAGTTTGCAGTGCAACCCGTTGTCACTGTGGTACTGCGCAAACACAAGTCCTATCCCACCGCTGAACACCAATGTTAGACACGGGGTAGCGTGGTGCAGAGCGGGTGGGCCAAACTCCGGAGGAAATGTGTAAAGCATCCACGCAGTACACACAGGCGACACACAAGGCACACTACAAAAAGAGACTCCACACTAGGTTGCATGAAAAATAACTAGTGTATTATACCCAATACAGTAGGATGTAATCACGGTGGGGAAAAATGAGCCAACTGGCACCAGGTAGTCATTTACAGAGGGGGACTATTTGCAGGGCAGAGCCAATCGGTCCGCTGCCAGAATCATCACCAGGCATAACCAGGGTCAATGAAAGTCAGTAGTAATATAGGTGAAACATATCAGAATGGCACATCGTACATGACCTTAGGCATGGGACACATTAGTATGAGCCGTAACACGTTATCAGGCCTGAACTTAGGACATCACAGAAAACTATTAGGTCAGGCATAGGGCCTACACACATTAGTATCGGGCATCCTCATCCACATAACAGCATGAGCAACACCGTGGGCATAGCATTAGCATAGAACCTGCAATGAAACATCATGGCATGACATTAGGCAAAATCACATGCAGTAGGCATCGCCATGAGCCTGAACCCCTTAGGGCTTATCAGTAGGTAGGAAACACATTATACTTCATACCAACACAAGCACCTGGGGCATCCCATCAATGTGAACATTAGGGCAGAACATTAGCATAATGGTGCATCCCTGGTAACACCACATTAGCAGTAGGCGTGGAAACCGGTGGGCATAAACTATGAGCATAAGCACATTTGTATAACCATAGGCATAAGTACATTTGCATACATCGCTTTAGCATGAGGCATAACCTACAACATCAAAACCTGATATTAGGCAACTTCACATGCATTAGGCATCAGTAGGCATGAAAACAGTACCTCATATCAGGCATGCACCTTAGGCCTGAAAACCACCACAGCCTGAAGTGGGCATTAAACCTTGTTAGCATAGGTGCCGGGTCATTAGGCATACATCCTGAGCATAGAGGCAACCCCAGCATAAACAATACATAAGGCGTAAACATTAGGCAGAAGAACGCCTGCATAACCACATTAGACCGGGGCATACCCCATCTGAGCATGAAGTGCCCCCCCTATTATGCATAAACATCATGCAGAACACCAACAGGTCCGACACACTACATGCGTCCTCAGCAGGGCACCCAGTAGATTATCGCCACCAGGGTTCCTGTAGAAGGCACCACCTTGCACTCAAGATGACCCGGCCCAATGCTGCAGAGTAACTTCTGGCACTGCTGTGCCGGGGGAGCTCCCTCTCTCTCGGGACTCCCAAATTAGCAAGGCGGTAGACCACAGAGTACTGGCCCCGGGGGCGGGCACCTGCAATGTCCCCCGACACCCCCCCAACCACGGGATGACTGAGCCCCACTCCGGGGCTCACTTCCAGTATGCCCAAAGTTGCAGCTGTGAGGGCAGACTCGTGGGAGGCCCTCCCTGAGCCTCGGGGGCCTTAGGCACGACAATGTGCCTCGGCCAGCCCCGACCGGCCCAGAACTCAGCCCCACTCACCGACAGTCCAGGGCAGGCTCCAGATGTCTCCACGGGCACACTGGCGCCTCCGATGCATGCAGGGCTCTCCCAGCACACCGGAGCCTTGCTTCAGGAGGCGCCGACTCCGGGACATCCTCTGGCACTGCGGGGCTCTCCTACCCTCACGGGAGCCCTGCCTAGATGCCAGCAGCCTCCTTCTCCACCGGTGGCACTCGGGGCTCTCCTCTGCCTCTGGGAAGTCCCCAACACGGAGCGAAGTCTCCGTCGACTCTTGGGGGCTGGGCCAGCGCAGGGTAGGCTCCCGCCTGGCTTCTGGATCACTCCTTCCCCTTCTGGGTCACCGCAGGCAGAGCGGTGGCCCGCTTCTCGTCTGCAACCCGGGCGGCGGTGGTGATTCCGGGCAGTCTTAAAGCACGGGGTAGGCTCCTGCTTACATTGGCAATAAACCCGCGGGGTGGGCACCCGCTGGGTTTCTAATTAGGCTGGAATGCGGGGCAGGCACCCGCTTAATTTAAATAAGCCACAGCGCGGCACCAGCGCAGGGTGGGCACCCGTATAATTCCGTTAACCACTGGAGCGCATACATGCGGGGTGGCCACCCGCTCAGTTTTAAATAATTTCAGAGGCGCCAAAACTGTGGGGTGGGCTCCCGCTGTTTTTTAAGTATGCAGGCACGCGGCACGGGCCGCGGCCGTGATCTTGGCCATCTTAAAGTGCGGCCGAAACGCGGGGTGGGCTCCCGCCGTTTCCAATAAGCCAAAGGGCGCAATAACGTGGGGCAGGCACCCGCCAGCAAATATAGGCAAAGATACGGCCATAACGCGGGGTGGGCTCCCACTCCGCTACCACAGCTCACAATGCGGGGAGTTGAAATATAGCGCTTTCACAGCCCAGCGCTGCAGAGGACAGACACTCCTCTTCTCCTGGCACTTTCAATGTAGCGCTCAGGAGGCGCAAGGTCCAACCAGCAGCCTCAGGGACAAAAGATAGCGCTCCTCACCTCCTGGGAGTACAGGCCAGTCCACTATATAGCGCTCTCACAGCGCTAGGTCCCACAAAGCAGGGTTGTAGCGCTGAAGAGGCATTAGGCCGGAGAGCAGCAGGCACTATGGGGCAAGATGAGCGGTCAGTGGTCACTCATCAGAACAGGGCCGCAATTCCTAGGAACTGTCATCCTCTGTAACGTGGAACTCCTCCTGGTACAGCAGCCTTTACTCCAGCAGCGGGGTTCTCACTAGCCCTGTGGACAGCAGAGGGGTTACAGTTGGGCACAGGGGCCAGCACACAGGCCCATGCGGTGGTACCTCCTGGCAGAGTGTCCCCTCACATTCAAGTCCACGCTCCGTCTGCCACATGGAGACACAGCCTGCCTATTTATATGCCCCTCACCCCACCTACCAGACACTGCCAGAAGCTTCTAGAAGCGTCTGGGGAAACTGATCCTAACGGGTCTAGGGGGAGGTGTCCAGCACCCTCTCTGCCAGGTTTCCCTCCAAAAGCTGGGGTTGCTGGGAAACAAACAACTAGACTGGAAACCTAGCTTCAGCATACAGGCACAAACACACAGCAATGGCGTCCACTTTAAAAGTAACCCTTCTGCAAAGGTGAAAATAACTCTACACACGCCATTGCACAGCATGTATCACTGCATCTCGCACCACACATGGCCTATACATTCCTCTACCATGGGGAAGATATCCTCTAATGGGGGGGAGCGAAAAATTCCAGGAAAAAGGGCCAAGTCCAACACATGGCGTATCATGTACATGCCACAAAACAACCGTGAGTCCCACAGGTAGTGGCCACTGTTGTCTCTGCAGGCCCTACATGGACGTCTCGTAGACACACACACAACATCAATTATGATGCACAAACCACATGGATGTGGAGACTGTCTCCCATTGGGCATATTTGATCAGCCACATCTGAGACACAACATGCACACAGACTGTGTGAATTGTGGCTATAGGTCTCACTGTGATGTACATACCATCACACCGAGGACTCAGGGTGTACGTGACATGTCCTAAACATATCCAACCTGCAACTGTGTCCATGACTCATGACCATAACTGTACAGTCGCACATCACAGTGGTAATGTGCACAACACACAAAGGATTCTGTCCCCATGAACACGTGCACAGCCTGGGAGTGGCTGCACAAAAGTGCCACACAACAAACCAAATGTTGGCCCCCCCCGAAACACACAGGAAATGCAGCCTTACATGCCATGGGACACAGTTTGGCACATGCTGTTGTGTGGTAGGTGTGCACCTGAGTCCCTGGCAAGTAATTGTGTGTGGAAGCCGTCACAAAGTCACAACAATGTCAACAGACACGGGTGACTTCTACAGAGACGCATTGCACAGTTCAGGACCGAGCCGTGCGTACGCTTAATCATTGACTGCAATGAGAACCGATGCGGGTGACTATCATGCATACGCATTGCACAGTTCAGGACCGAGCCGTGCGTACGCATAGCCATTGACTGCAATGAGAACCGATGCAGGTGACTATCATGCGTACGCATTGTACAGTTCAGGATTGAGACGTGCGTACGCTTAGCCATTGACTGCAATGAGAACTGATTAGGGGTGGGCGGAATTTGCGTAATCGTGTTACGCAAATCTCCGCGAAACGGTAAAAAATCTCCGCGAACATGCCGAAATTCCGCGAACATGCGGAATTGCTTGTTCCCGATGCTTTTTTCCTGTTCACAGTTGCTGTTTGCGTGCTCGGGGAGAAATATCTCGCGAACACGCATTTTGAGAACGCGAACAAGAAAAAATTTCGCGAAGTCGCGGAAAGCAGAATTTTGGGCAATTTCGCGTTCTCCGCGGAACGCGAAATTACCGAAATTCCGCAAATTCCGCGAGCGGAACGGAATTTACCGCCCAGGCCTAGAACTGATGCGGGTGACTATCATGCATATGCGTCATGCAGGCATGGACCGGGCCCTGCGCACACCTTGGCCATTGAATCGTATGGAGACGGGTGGTGTGGATTTTCAAAAATACGCGTTGTACAGTCAGTTGACCGAGCCATGCGCACCCATTGGCTCTGGACTGTCATGGAGACGGATGCGGATTCAAAACTTGTACGAGTTGTGCGCTGGAAATTCAGTTGGATGCCTACAACAATGTTGCAATTTCTAGGGTTTTATGAATGTGAAGATTTGAACGATGCAGAAGACGTGTACGAGTCATACAATTCCAAGGATTGGCCAGATTCATAGAATGCAAGCGTGTTGGACCTATCACTTGGGACACATGGCACAGATTCTTCCTCTGCAGCACAGATATAAGGCTGGCTGGACCCCAGGGAGCTCACTTGCCTGCACTACATGCTACTGGACCACATCTCTGATACCACTGCTGCTGTCTCTGCATCCTCTGGCTACTGCTATGGCATGTACTCTGGAGAGGGCCCCAGCCTTCACTGAGGAGAACCAGGCCTTGCTAGACGGGCTCCTTCCACAGTACAGCAAGCTGTATGGGAAGCCAGGGGAACAGGTGAGTGTGCAGTCCACTGCCTTCCTAATTGTGCATGTTGTCTGACTAGCAGTACTAGCAGTGTGTACACCAGTGGCAAGCATACACACTGAGTACATTCATCCCCCAAAGTGTGTAGGTACATGTAATGAACAGGTGTTCTGCAGCAAAAGTGCATTTGTGCAAGCTTCAACTTCCCAGGCAATGTTAACATGTCAGACATGCAGGGCATTTGTCCATTTCCATGGGTGCACTACCTGTGTAACTCATTTTCCTTTGTGATGACGACATGTGTATCCAACTGTGTGCAGCACAAATATGAGGCATGTGTGTTAATGGACTTTTAACTTTGTCATCCTCACAGGTTGATGCCCACCAGAAGCAGAAGATCTGGCTGAGCATCGCCCGGGCAGTTCGATCAGTAGGGGTCTACAAGCGCCGGATCCGCAACTGCCAGAAGAGGTGGCAGGACCTTTGGGCTGGACCCAGAGGATCGCAAGGGTCCAGCTGAAGCTGTCGCCTCCTCGCAGGAGGGGCGGACACCAGACCCTGACCCCCCCCACATGCTCAGGATTCTGTCGGTGGTCTTCCCGGGCCTGGATGGGCAGCTGAAGGCCAGACAGCAGCAAGGAGGGGGTAAGTCCATGCCTAATCTGTGTACTATGTCTGACATGCTATTTGCAGTCTTTTGGCCTGGTCACACTTCCACAATACATAGGTCTTGTAGTCCAGGACTCATGTCTCTCAATTGTGTGATGCACCCTCCTCATCTGATCCACAGGTGTGGACCCTACAGTCTGTGGCTAGTGTCACTAGGGCACTGTGTCCCTGCAGTCAGCTATGTTTCAGGTTCCGGACATCATCTGGTACCGTGACTCTGTTGTGTGTTTCATGGGTGGGTCAATTGTTTACACAATGCCTGAGATCTGACATGTGATCTGCGTGTGCCCTTGATATGTGTTCCAATTGCTGGTCTGACTCGCCACATGTGCCTGGGGTATTTCAAACACACCCATGCCGTAGGGGACTCCAAATTGTGGGCCTCAGGAGTATGTATATCAAGTGTGTCACACTTGCTTAGCCACCTGACTACAGTCCAGGGCTATACACTGTTTCACGTAGACCTGAGCAGTCATGCCTACTCAAGGGCATTTAGAAACACTCTGTAATCCCACTCCTGTGTATCAATTTACAGGTTGTGTTTAGTGACATGTGCCTTCAGGTGTCTGCCTCAGTGTCATTGTGGTGTGGCTTCCTTTTCAGGACAACTGGGGTGTTCATGAGTTTGAGGGTCAGCAGAACATCTGAGATGTGACTATAAGAGACAAGACCTGTGTGACATATAGGTGTGTGATCACTTGACAGTGCACAATGGTGTATGCAACTGGGAACTTCAGGCAGCTGTGTTTCATGCACAGCAGACTGTGATGCTCATGTACAGGGATTTGTGTTCGCAGAGACTCATATGTCTGTTTCGTATGATGTGGGGTCATCTGGGTCCGGGATATGTTGTTTGCAGGGGATGGACAAGTGCAATTGTCAGCTGCAGAGTTTGCTTTACCCATGAGCTATGATTGTGACACAGTGCATACTGTTGTTGTCTGGATGCCCTGCACTTGTGACAGGAGACAGTGATGACTGACTTTCCAGGCATGCCAGTGCCATGGCATTTAACTTGCTATGAGTGATCATGCATTGGGGTCAAATGTGCTCCATGCACCCCGTTGTGGCTTTGACTATCAGGACATGAGAACATCGTAGTGTGTGTTGCTGGTATGCATCACAAGCATGTGAAATGAGACTCTGGCCATCCCTTCATCCTGACACCTATACTGAGTCAGTGGCAAGAGATGTGATGTGGTGTATAATGACATACTCCTACATGTTGCATGTCCAACAAATGTGTAGGTGGTGCATGTCTGCACATTGGGGTATTAGCATCCAACATGAAACAGACATATGGGTGCAAGTCCAGGAGGGATATGGGTGCCATGGCTGATGGTGAGTCTGACAATTGGCTTATTCTAAACAGTGTGACTGATGTTGTTCTTTGTTTCCTAATTCTATCCAGATACATCTACGGCCACAGGAGGGGACAGCTCCACGGACCAGGAGAAGCCACAGAGACTGACTAGGACAGAAGGCGAGGAGTTGGAGGGACCCAGTGGCACGGAGGGCGAGTGGAGCCACACCGAGGAGTCTTCAGCACCATCCACCCCAGCTGAGGGCCACAGCAGCTCAGAGGATGACTCCCTTGTGGAGGCGGGTGTCAGCAGCCACCAAACCCCAGCTAGTGAGGCTGTCCCCGCCACCACCACCACCACCACCATCACCACCCTCCCATCGGCTCCCATCCCAGAGGTCCGTGGAGGCTCCCGTGTTCGGCAGCATGTCTCCTTTGTGCAAGGCACCGCACCCCCTACCCCTGTGTCCCCTGCTGCCCTGAGTGTGGAGTCTGTGGACTTGCTTCGAAAGATCCATGTAGGGCAGACATCAATGCTGAATGTACTCCATCCACACCAGTCTGTTGACACAACTGGTGTTGTTCATGGAGGGCATTTCATCGGGCTTGTCTGCCCTACAGAGGACCAATCAGTCCATGGCCTCCTCCCTGATGGCAGTATTGTCCCTCCTCCAACAGTCCCTCACCCCTCCTACCCATGCCCCATCCATGATTCCTAGCACCCTACCTGTACCAAGCACACACACACCAGCACATTCACCCAAACCCACAGACACGGGCAGCACAAAAACACCCAAACCAAGGTCTAGACGTGCGCACAAGTGAACTCAGGGGACTGATACCACACTCACAGGGGATGGTGTGCAAACACACACACAGGCATCCACAACCACTCCGCAGTCCTCCGATACCTCTCCCTCCAAGACCCCTTCCCTTGCCTCACCTGCAAATCCATCTCCCAAGATGCTCTTCCTCTGTGACCTGGCCTCTTCCCCACCGATCCAGCAGATCCAGCTTACAAGGGGAAGAGGAAGTCCACACACACAGAGGGGAGTGCCCCTCACACCCGCACACCCTCTCCAGGTGCAGTCAGACTGAGGCCCCCACCTGCAAGTCCCCCCGGAGCCGGAAGAGCAAGACCCTACCCCGGCCCTGCAGCTCCACGACACAGTCTCCGTCCTCCATCCCCCAGGCCACCCCTCCAGATATTCCCCTGCCTCACCCTGCCCCATGTTCCCCCACCCACAGAAACACCATCCCCAAAATGCTCTGGCCTTCCCCCCTACCACTTGCTCTTCCACCCCCAGTCGGACTGTTTGTGCCACTGATGTGGTGACTGTGGTCCCCCCCGTGTCCTGCCGACCTCACCTGAACCCCATTCCACTCCCATGGAGTTGGGCACTGCAGTGGAGTCCACAACCACCCCGTCTGACTTGGGCACCGCAGTGGGGACCCATTCCACTCCATCTGACCTGCCCACTGCAGTTGTGCCGGCACACTCCCCATCTGATTTGTGCCCCACAATTGTGACTGCACCCACTATGTCAGACACCTCCACTGCAGTTGACAGTGACTCTCCTGCATCCATCACCCCTTCACTGCCTCCTTCTGCTGAGCCCTGATCCTGTCCCTGCGGTGCCTGGCCTGGCCCCATGTATGCCCCACCGAGTGGATGTTCCATGTCCTTACTAGTGCAGGCAAGCAACATGTGACAGTTGTCACTCAGATCCCATTGTTGACATTTGGATATGGACTGGCCATTGGCCTTTGTTTTGAAAGGACATTTACATTGAAATTTGGCTGAATAAAGCATTTGTATTTATCCTTGTGAATTTGATTTAGCTGTACATTATGTTGCAGTTATAATGCTGGATTTCCAATGTTGAATACTGAGGTGTTGATGTGAGGTACTCCATGTGGTCCATGAGATATGTATCCTATTCTGGCCAGTATCCATGTCATCCTTTGCAGCTAACTGGGTGTGTCATGATTAACAATTTGTGAACATCTTTGTAAACATTTCATTTGAATGGTCACATCTGTGGCTTGCACACATGCACATATGATGTGCTTCCCATTGTCCAATTTGTCTATTTCCCTGACTGTGGGCGCATCTCCACTGGACCTGCAGGTGTGGGCATCATTGGTGTAGGAGCAACTGGGTCATCTGTGCGACTTGCTGGACATATGTATTGAGTATGTGCAGATGACTTAAGGGACAATCCTGTACCCA
This sequence comes from Triturus cristatus, assembly GCF_964204655.1. NCBI lineage: Eukaryota > Metazoa > Chordata > Amphibia > Caudata > Salamandridae > Triturus > Triturus cristatus. The sequence goes on along the minus strand of NC_140590.1, from coordinate 456,495,172 downwards.
GGCTGTTGTGACCAGAGCCTTCATTGGGTGGTAGCTGATGGCTGACTGACCAAGTGTTCTGCTGACACGACTGAGACCTGCCGGGACTATGTTTGGCACAGCTGAGCTTCCACAGAAGTTGGGTCCCCTCAAGTAAGTGGGTTGTTCCGTGACATTGCCTGGGCCCATGGTGTGTGTTGTGTGAGCATGTGTGTGTGTGTCCACATCCCTTTTCATACACAGGCAGTGTTCCCTTGATATGTTCCTATTGTTGATGCTTGCTGAGTTGTACTGTGTTCATCCCACATCTTTGTCCTGGGCTACCAGATGTGTAGGTGCATGACACACTACTGTTAATTGGTGTTGTTTCATCATTGGGATTTGTCAGTTCTGAGTGGTGATGATGTGGTCAGACGCAGATGAGACACAATCAGGGGTCCCCAAGGCACTTCTTTGTTCGCAATATCATGTACTTGTCACTAGGTGGTACCTAGTGAGTGATTGAGACATGTGTATGTGTGTGTGACTCCTCCCACTCATCCGGTTCAGGGCTGCAATGTTGGCAGGTGTCAGCATGTGTGCCTTGTGGTTCTCCTTGGCTTCTGCATTGTCCTGGGACTGTGGCAGGGATTCCGAAGGTTACAGGAGCTTTGACGTCATGGCCATGTACCGCATACTGTGCAGTATGTCTGTCATTCACCAGGGTTGTAGACTGTCCTTGTGTGATGAGTCTGTGCACCTTAGTTCCTCCCAACATTATTGTGTTTGTCATGGGTTCATGTGCAATGTCACCTGTCCATGTGGGCTTCACAGATGCACATTGGTGCAGTTCAGGGTGTGTGGTGATCAGGGTGGACAGATGTGAATGTTTGAATGGATGGGCCCCTAGCTCCCATTTATCCATCGATGACGGGCCATGCTGAGTGATTTGTGTTTGTGTAGGTGTGATGTACATTTGTGGCAGAGGACACATGTCTGGGTTTCACAGTTTGTACTACATCTACCTTTGTCATCACAGTGAAGGTATCATGCATGCTTGTGTCGCCCCAATGTATGGTCCCTGGGGGTAGTGCTGTTGTGTGTCAGTCTCTTGCTGTGTTAGTTGCTGTTCATTACAGCTTGTGTCACATGTGTCTGGTATGCTCCCTCTCATCTCACAATGCCTGATTGCCCACTAAGGGGGACCCAAGGGTGGGTTACTTTTGTATGGCACTGTGTCCACATCTGTCTCTCTGTGGTTCAGCCCCCCTCATGTGTTGTGTATTTGCCTGAGGATACTGAGACACACACACACATGTTGTGTCAGATGTGCAGTGTGAGGTTGCCTGTTTGTGCATCTGCACCAGTGCATTGGTATTGCTGTTGTGGGCCATTGTCTGGATGTTGTTTTTGTGATTTTCCCTGCTGTCCCTGTGAGTCATACCTCATCATTCTGCACATTCATCCAGGTTGTTAGGTCCCATTGCTGCCATGTAATGGGAGTTTGTGACCTGACACCTACAGTCTACACAGGATGTTTTGATTTGTGTGTCTATTTTCTAGATGTGTGTATGGTTTGTGATGGTCACTTCTGCTTTTGTGTCATTGTACACTGTATGCAATGTCAGCTCCCATGGGTGGTGCTTGTCTGCACATGGCCGAGAGTATGTTAGGCTTTCGCAGCACTGTTAGCCTCACCACATCTCTGTGGTTATGGGACACAAGACACAACCACTACTTTGCCACAAAAGTGTTTCATGTTGTGGAACCAGGAATCATACATGCTGTTTGGCATTTGCAGCTTTGACCATGATAACACTTACCTTTTGGTCACTGGGATGAGGGGGGTTTTAGACCCCATCACCACAATGCTCAACATTTGCTGAAGTTTGGAACCACACACTTAACTTTTGTTTTACACAGTGAGGGGGTGTTAGTGCACATTGACACAGTGCTATTGTGATGCTTGCATTGTGTAGGCCACACTCAGTTTTTGGTCACACATGTGATGGTAGTTACATTGTATGTTCGAAGTAATATTCACTGTTGTGGGCATTTGTCACAGACTACACACTGTTGTCATGATGTTAGGGGGATGTATTTTGCTGACATACCTAATGTTGGTGTATGATGGATGTGATGCACATCACCCATCCTATGGGTGGGGGTGGCAAGAGTGCTGGGCAACATAGTCCCTATGGGTGGGTGTGGCAGGAGTGATGAGCAACAGGTCCCCTATGAGTGGGGGTGGCAGGAGTGGTGGGCAACATAAGACCTATGGGTGGGGGTGGAAGGAGTGATGGGCAACATGAACCCCTATGGGTGGGCATGGCAGTAGTGATGGGCAACATAAGCCCTATGAGTGGGGGTGGCAGGAGTGATGGGCAACATAACCGCAAGGGTGGGGTGGCAGTAGTGATGGGCAACATAAGCCCTATGAGTGGGGGTGGCAGGAGTGATGGGCAACAGGTCCCCTATGGGTGGAGGTGACAGGAGTGATGGGCAACATAAGCCCTATGAGTGGGGGTGGCAGGAGTGATGGGCAGCATAGGACCTATAGGTGGGGTGGCAGGAGTGATGGGCAACAGGTCCCTATGAGTGGGGGTGGCAGGAGTGATGGGCAACATAAGCCCTATGGGTGGGGATGGCAGGAGTGATGGGTAACATGAACCCCTATGGGTGGGGGTGGCAGTAGTGATGGGCAACATATGCCCTATGAGTGCAGGTGGCAGGAGTGATGGGCAACTTAACCCCTATGGGTGGGGGTGGCAGTAGTGATGGGCAACATAACCCCTATGGGTGGGGGTGGCAGTAGTGATGGGCAACAGGTACCCTATTAGTGGGGGTGGCAGTAGTGATGGACAACATATGCCCTATGGGTGGGGGTGGCAGTAGTGATGGGCAACAGGTCCCCTATGAGTGGGGGTGGCAGGAGTGATGGGCAACATAAGCCCTATGAGTGCGGGTGGCAGGAGTGATGGGCAACATAACCCCTATGGGTGGGGTTGGCTGTAGTGATGGGCAACATAACCCCTATGGGTGGGGGTGGCAGTAGTGATGGGAAACAGGTCCCCTATGAGTGGGGGTGGCAGTAGTGATGGGCAACATAAGCCCTATGGATGGGGGTGGCAGTAGTGATGGGAAACATAAGCCCTATGAGTGGGGGTGGCAGGATTGATGGACAACATAACCCCTATGGGTGGGGGTGGCAGTAGTGATGGGCAACAGGTCCCCTATGAGTGGGGGTGGCAGTAGTGATGGGCAACATAAGCCCTATGGGTGGGGGTGGCAGTAGTGATGGGCAACAGGTCCCCTATGAGTGGGGGTGGCAGGAGTGATGGGCAACATAGTCCCTATGGGTGGGGGTGGCAGTCGTGATGGGCAACATAAGCCCTATGAGTGGGGGTGGCAGGAGTGATGGGCAACAGGTCCCCTTATGGGTTGGGGTGGCAGTAGTGATGGGCAACATAAGCCCTATGGGTGGGGGTGGCAGTAGTGATGGGCAACAGGTCCCCTATCAGTGGGGGTGGCAGGAGTGATGGGTAACATAAGCCCTATGGGTGGGGGTGGCAGGAGTGATGGGCAACATGAACCCCTTTGAGTGGGGGTGGCAGGAGTGATGGGCAACATAGTCCCTATGGGTGGGGGTGGCAGTCATGATGAGCAACATAAGCCCTATGAGTGGGGGTGGCAGGAGTGATGGGCAACAGGTCCCCTTATGGGTGGGGGTGGTAGTAGTGATGGGCAACATACGCACTATGGGTGGGGGTGGCAGGAGTGATGGGCAACATAGTCAATATGGTTGGGAGTGGCAGGTGTGATGGGCAACAGGTCCCCTATGAGTGGGGGTGGTAGTAGTGATGAGCAACATAAGCCCCATGGGTGGGGGTGGCAGTAGTGATGGGCAACAGGTCCCCTATGATTGGGGGTGACAGGAGTCATGGGCAACATAAGCCCTATTGGTGGGGGTGGCAGGAGTGATGGGCAACATAGTCCCTATGGGTGAGGGTGGCAGGTGTGATGGGCAACAGGTCCCCTATGAGTGGGGGTGGCAGTAGTGATGGGCAACATAAGCGCTATGAGTGGGGGTGGCAGTAGTGATGGGCAACATAAGTCCTATGAGTGGGGGTGGCAGGAGTGATGGGCAACATAAGCCCTATGGATGGGGGTGGCAGGAGTGATGGCCAACAGGTCCCCTATGAGTGGGAGTGGTAGTGGTGATGGCCATGCAAGCCCTATGGTGGCCTGTTGCTAGTGGCCAGGATATGGATTCCCTGGGTGTGTGTGACATTTTGCGGGTATGTGTCGTTTGTGTGTGTGGTGGGTGTCTGACTTAGCCTCTGAACCGTCCGCGTCTGTTCCTGATCCGGTCATAGATGTACAGTACTGGTATGACCTGCGCGCTGGGATTCATGATGTGTTCGTCCCGTACACGCTGCTTGTTGCTCCGTCTCGTACCCGTTGCTAGCTGGTCCTTCTCGTAGCCATGGATTGTGTTCTGGCGCGAATCGTACCTGATAAGCTTCTTTTCCAGATGCTGTGACGTGCTGTACGTGGCGACCCGTCCGGCGTGTATTATTTGCGCATCGTACTTGTCCAACAGGAAACTGCTGTGGATTCTGCTTCCGGGCGACTCGGTTCGGCATTTTGAGGTAGGGCTCGTACGGAAAATGAAGCTTGAATCACAGCCTACATGTCGGTCGGATTTGTGTCAGTTATGTGCATCGTACTTCTTCCCCCAGACGGACCTGCTCCGGGTACGAGTCTGTCGCAAGGTAAGGCTACGAACAGCTCTTGGAGAGCTGTCCAACCCGGATCTGAATCGGCCCCTAAATGGAGAATGTGATTCCTCAATTGCTCAAAATAAAATTTAAAGAGACGTTTGAAAATGATAATGCTGATCATGCTCCTTCTTGTCTTAAGCCTAACCAAGTCAAGCATAGATTGGTCGTTTTTAAAGTCTTGCTGCACAATCATCTGGTGATGATCAAGAGGTGGCCTGAGACACCCCATCTATGTTGAATGAAGGAAACAAAAAATGTTTTATCAAGACTTACCAGAGAGGAGTTTGCAAGTAGGATGCAAGATTATGAGAATGTGGATATAAATATGGACATTTTGATTCGTATGCTTCTGTCAGACCATACTCTTAATATAAACAAAGCTGAATTGTTTCCACTACATTTTTATTATACACCAAGTATCATTTGTCAATCCAACATTCAATGGTGTAAACATAAAGAAATAAAACATCTCTGCATTATTTCCTCTAATTCCATAAAGCACAGCAAAAAATTAGATTGTGATCATATTATTAATATAATCAAAGTGAAGGTTGACGTCGTGGGTTCAGATTAACGCTATTAAAATGGAAATTGTCCTTCAAATATTATATGTGATTTCTATGCTCTCTTTCCACTTTCCTATCACATTTGTTCAAGTCCATGAAAATAATGAATTCCAGATCGATTTGGAGCAATAAAATATCTAGAATAAATTGAGATCATATCAAGTGAATTGTGGTATCATCTTGACAAACTTTCTAAAATTCCACAATGTATCTCTTATCGAATAGGGCATATTATAGTTTCAGGAATATAAATCATTCTGTTTACCTGAATGAGTTAAAATTGAACAAAATATTGTTAAGCCATTTCCGTTACCCACTCTGTTTTCTATGGTCAATTCCATTTTGTTTGTTACATCTTCCCCCACATTTAAAATCACCAGACTCACTCTCTTAGATCTAGATTCTCTACTAAAGACCAATAACAAAGTCTCTAAAAAGACTTATTTGTGGTGTAATCATTTAATTGAACTAGATAATATTCTTAGATTCAGGCAGTAATGGATTAATGTGGGGATTTTCTATTAACATATTTGCCAAGGATATATATTCGTATCCTCCTCAGAATTGGCATTTATAAAAAATATTAATTATGGTGTAATTCCTTAATAAATAGTTTTTTACATGTATCACCTGTAGTTAAAAAATCAGATTTGAAAACGTAAAAAATATTTTTAATAGTATGGATCACATAATTTCTAATATAAATACAAAAATTACAATATTCTGAACGCGCCAATTTATCCATATCTTCAATTTGTTGCAATGTAAATCATCAGGAGGTTTATTAAAACGTGTTATTTGATTGTCTTCATGTTTATATATTTTGATCTGAGGTTTGGAATATTATTACAAAGATTCTTTACATTGCTGATGTTTACATATACATAGGGGCCGATTCCAATCCTGGGAAAAGGCTGTACGAATCGTTTTACGCAGCGTTTTCTCCGTACAACTCGTACCCGGTAAACTGTCTGTACAAGCTAGGAAGTACGATTCATACAGAAAGCCTATTTCCGTACGTTTCGTACAAAAGACCGTACGGGTAAAAAAAAAACATTGATTCTGATCTGGAATAGCTTGTACGCGACGTCCGGACGCATTCAAGCAGAGGTTTCCGGCCCAGCAAGTACGATTCGTCCCTACGTCACTCCGTACGGCTCTTGTTTTACGGGAGCCAAACACAGCCGGAAAAGCAGAGTCCGACGCGAACCGCTACGCAACGGGCCCCAGTACGCGACGTACACGCTATGAACCCCAGCGTACGTGTCATCCCGGTCCTCCTAGCCTACGACCTGGTGCACCAGACCGGATGCACATGCCGCAGAAGGTGAGAACAACACCCAGGGGCCGGGGGGTGAGGGGCAGGAAACATACCCCATACCCAAAGCAAAACCTATAATATGGAGCTCATACATTAACACCAGGGTCTGGTCACTTGGGGGGGGCATGACCAACAACCCCTGCGTACCGCAACAACAGAAGTGGACGTGTATGGTGCGTTCCACACGTACCCCTACTGCACCAGTAGAACAGTCATACGGACCGTACACACGCAATGAATGCGTGGGTACGGTGCGTTCCACACGTACCCCTACGGCACCAGTAGAACAGTTATACGGACCGTACAAGCGCAATGAATGCGTGGGTATGGTGTGTCCCACACGTACCCCTATGGCACCAGTAGAACAGTCATACGGACCGTACACACACAATGAATGTGTGGGTATGGTGCGTTCCACACGTACCCCTTCGGCACCAGTAGAACAGTCATACGGACCTTACACACGCAATGAATGCATGGGTACGGTGCGTTCCACACGTACCCCTACGGCACCAGTAGAACAGTTATACGAACTGTACAAGCGCAATGAATGCGTGGGTATGGTGCGTTCCACACATACCCCTACGGCTCCAGTACAACAGTCATATGGACCGTACACACGCAATAAATGCGTGGGTACGGTGCATTCCACACGTACCCCTACGGCATCAGTAGAACAATCATACGGAACGTACACACTCGATGAATGCGTGGGTACGGTGTGTTTCACACGTACCCCTACGGCACCAGTAGAACAGTCATTCGGACCGTACACACGCAATGAATGCGTGGGTACGGTGCGTTCCACACGTACCCCTACGGCACCAGTAGAACAGTCATTCGGACCGTACACACGCAATGAATGCGTGGGTACGGTACGTTCCACACGTACCCCTACGGCACCAGTAGAACAGTCATACAAACCATACACATGCAATGAATGCGTGGGTACGGTACGTTCCACACGTACCCCTAAGGCATCAGTAGAACAATCATACGGAACGTACACACGCAATGTATGCGTGGGTACGGTGTGTTCCACACGTACCCCTACGGCACCAGTAGAACAGTCATTCGGACCGTACACACGCAATGAATGCGTGGGTACGGTGCGTTCCACACGTACCCCTACGGCACCAGTAGAACAGTCATACGGACTGTACACACGCAATGAATGCGTGGGTACGGTGCGTTCCACACGTACCCCTAAGGCACCAGTACAACAGTCATACGGACCGTACACACATAATGAATGCGTGGGTACAGTGCGTTCCACACGTACCCCTATGGCACCAGTAGAACAGTCATACGGACCTTACACACGCCATGAATGCGTGGGTATGGTGCATTCCACACGTACCCCTACGGCACCAGTAGAACAGTCATATGGACCCTACACACGCAATGAATGCGTGGGTACGGTGCGTTTCACACGTACCCCTACGGCACCAGTACATTTGGGATACGAGGCGTACACACGCCAGGAATGTGGGATTACGGACTGGCCCTGCATGTTACCTTCATATTGGTGTGTGTGTAGGTCCAGGCCAGCAGTGTACTGCTCCAAGGGGGTGGGTGGGTGGGTGCAGAGGATTACCAGCAGTGGCCACACATATAGGGGTGGGTGCAGATTAATACCAGCAGTGGACAGAGACATGGGGGTGGGTGCAGAGGACTCTCAGCAGTGGACAGAGACATGGGGGTGGATGCAGATGAATACAAGCAGTGTCCAGACATATGGGGTGGGTGCACAGGACTCCCAGCAGTGGCCTGCAATATGAGGGCTGTGTGCAGATGAATACCAGCAGTGTACAGACATATGGGGGCGGGTGCAGAGGACTCCCAGCAGTGGACAGAGACATGGGGGTGGGTGCAGAGGACTCCCAGCAGTGGAAAGAGAAATGGGGGTGGGTTCAGATGAATACCAGTAGTGTCCAGACATATGGGAGTGGGTGCACAGGACTCCCAGCAGTGGACAGAGACATGGGGGTGGGTGCAGAGGACTCCCAGCAGTGGACAGAGGCATGGGGGTGGGTGCAGATGACTCCCAGCAGTGGACTAAGACATGGGGGTGGGTGCAGAGGACTCCCAGTAGTGGACAGAGACATGGGGGTGGGTGCAGAGGACTCCCAGCAGTGGACAGAGACATGGGGGTGGGTGCAGATGAATACCAGCAGTGTCCAGATATATGGGGGTAGGTGCACAGGAATCCCACAAGTGGACAGAGACATGGGGGTGGGCACAGAGGACTCCCAGCAGTGGACAGAGACATGGGGGTGGGTGCAGATGAATACCAGCAGTGTCCAGACGTATGGGGGTGGGTGCACAGGACTCCCAGCAGTGGACAGAGACATGGGGGTGGTTGCAGACAACTCCCAGCAGTGGACAGAGACATGGGGTGGGTGCAGAGGACTCCCAGCAGTGGACAGAGACATGGGGGTGGGTGCAGAGGACTCCCAGCAGTGGACAGAGACGTGGTGGTGGGTGCAGACGACTCCCAGCAGTGGACAGAGATATGGGGGGGTGTACATCATTATCAGATGACCACACCTACATGGTGGTATGGACGCATGCCTAACTTTGGACTATGATGATAGTGCTATAACAACACATCAATGACAGCAGTGTCCCACTCCCAGGAGGATGGATGCATTTCACACACTGCATGACACACCACATGTGGGTGTGAGGACATATAACACATGCATACCCACCCATGGCAGATGCAGCACAATACACACACCCCTGATATCATGCCACAAGCCTGTATAGTCATGTAACTGCCTACAAAACTAAGATAGCCAAAGGGAACACACACTGTCACGCACATCCCAGGACTGATAGGAATGTCCAGGTGCTGGTCCAGCCACCAAGATGTTGTCTCTCATGGAAGGAATAGGGTGGAATTCCCCTAGATACAATGCCCACAATTGTCAGTCAGGTGCTCAAATACCCTGCATAACAAGTACCATTTGTGTGGTAGGCCGTGACTACACACATGCATAGTGCTGAAAAGGGTGAATTTGTCCATGAAGGCATTACGACATACTCAAAACACAAGTACAGTGACCAGCAAGGATGGCACAGACGATTCAGCAGGAGAAATCGGTGAGCAGGCATGGCCATTGTTGAAGGGATCCGTCACCAACAAAGGAAATGTTACACAGGTCAGCACAACAATTGTGCAACTGTTTGCAGGGAAGATGTCAGGTGCCACAGAGGAAGGAACACTCCTTGGGACAATGTCTCTAAACAAAATTAACACACACTACCAATGATTCTTTGCAGAGACATTGTGATGGCACACAGATAACATGGTCCACCTCATGACCATCATACAAAAACATTTCTCTGAACCCTAACACATTACCAGAACACCAACTCCAGGAGCCTCAGCACCAACATCAAGTACCTGAAATGCAATAGTGTTGAAAGTAAAAATATAGGCTTTATTCAGCACTAAAAAAAAACAACAACAAATAGACTATGTACAGAGGCCAATGGCCAGTCCATATTTCAAGTCCAAGAGGGGACGTAGGGGACCGCGTCTACCCCTAGCTTGCCTGCACAAAGGAACCTCAAGGTTTGTCGAACGGGGGGGGGGGCATCATCTGTGGCAGTACCAGGCACCGCAGGGACAGGAGGGGGAAGGGTGTTGCAGGTGCAGGGGGGATGTCTCCACCACAGGGGGTGGGGCAGCACCGAAGGTGCAGGTGAGCTTGGAGCTGCACACCGCTGACAGTGCCTCCATCCGAACCCCTGCACCTGAGGATTCCCCAGGGTCAACAGAGGGTGTGGTGGGTGAGGGATGGGGTGCAGCGCTCTTGGGGGAGGGGGTCGACCTGGTGGGGGACTCAAGTCCCGTGCCCGGGGACTTCCTCACCTGCTTGTGGGGTGGTCGCTCAGTGGGGGCGAGGTCCAGCTCACCCATAAAGATATTCTTTGGTGAGAGTTTGGCAGGGGAGCCAAGGGGAGTGATTTTGGAGGAACAGGGTTGTGAGGACTGCGGACTGCGACTGTGGCTGCGTGTATGTCGTCTGTCCCCAGACCCTGTGGGTGTGCCTACATCCCTCTGAGTGTGCATGCCAGGAGGTGTGCGCTTTGCCTTACTTGGGGGTGTGCTGGCTGTGTCTGGTGGGGTGCGTGTCCGTCCCTGTCTGTGTGTGCGTTGGTCAGGCATGGGAGAGGGAAGTGTGGATGGGTCTGGGGTAGTGGGGGACGGAGCGCTGGAGTAGACTAACTGCTGCCATCAGGGAAGAGTCCATGGACCGCAGAATCCTGTGTTGGTCAGACATCGTTGCTGACATGTTTAGTGTGTCCATGGAAGACATTCAGCACCGATGCCTGCCCAACCTGCAACTGCCGCAGTATGTCCACAGACTCTTCACTGAGGGCAGCAGGGGTGACAGGGGCAGGGGGTGCGGTGCCTGGGCCGAAGGAGACATGGTGGCCCTCTGCACGGACAGAAGGGACGGGAGCAACTGGGAGGGCGGAGATGGTAACGGAGGAGGCGGGGACAGATGTGGGGATGCTGCCAGGTGGTGTTGCAGCCTCCGCCTCCTCGAGGAGGTCAGAGTCGGACCCGTCGGCTGCGTAGCTGGTATCGTGCCACTTGCTCCTCCTGACTCTACAGCACTGGTGGCACTGTCGCTGGGTCCCTCCTCTGGGTCCGTGCAGGTGTCTCCCTCCGTTGCGGATGATGATGCTGTGGGCAAGGAGAAGAAACCGAAATGCATCAGTCACCTGTATACATCTGACACATGAGCACAAAAACAATTGATCACAGTGCATATCAGGCAATGCATCATGAGTAACAGCTAGATTACTCCGCACATACGTAAGCCCTGTACTGCCAAGTTGGTAGACCCACTATGCCACTTGGACACAAGGAAAAAAAGAACACACCAGGCCACTACTTGAATGAGAAATACACTGAGAAGCTAGTGTCTGTGAACCGGTGAGCACAGCAATGTAATGAAGTCATGCCACCTCTTGTTTACCCTGAAAGAAACAGTAGTGGTACACCCAACATAAACTGACACACCTCAATACTCAAGGTGTCACCACACTCAGAGACCTGTAAGTACTTTGGAACACACAACCAAAAAATGTTGGTACCTTGGGACTCACAATATTTTACACAATCGACATGTTTGGAATGTGCCAATTCGCCATTTCGTGAAAGAACACTCATGTGCCTGCATGAAATATGTCTCACAAGGCAGTGCACACAAAACTACATTTACACTGTCATTGAAGAAGCTGGCACCTTTTCTAAGAAGCCACTATTAGAAATGAATGGTGTTGCAGAAAGTACATATACATGGGCCCACGGAGGTCTGGATGTCTTGAGACTTGTTAGTTTGTATCAACAACAACAAAGGAGTCTCACAAAATCAAGACCACTGTGGGAACATGCATATGGAGAATCTGCAACACCATTTAATTCTAACAATGGCTTCTTTGCAAAGGTTCCAGCGTGTTCCATGAATGTGGAAATGTCGTTTGGTGTGCACTTCCTTGGGAGACATCTTTCATGCAGGCACATCAGTGTTCTCAACACAAATCATCAAATTACCACATTTAAAACATGAAGAACTGTTGACCAATGCTGTGAGTGCCAAGGTACAATTTTTTTAGAGTAACAACATGAATTATGTCAGTTGTCACATGGCCATCCGTCACCTGATTACACAGTTGACTACAGATATGACCTACTGCCTGTCATCTGGAGTGGCACCAATGTCCACACCCAGGACAATGCATAAGCTACTGTGCCTGCAATTGGGTTGTTAAAAAGCTTAGCTGTACTGTGGAGACACCCTCATGGCAAGCCAGAATGTCCACACAGATGTCAGCACACAAAGTCCAAACTGCGTTGCATCTGAACCACACACAGGTTCCAAAAATGTATGAGCAGGAATCATGTTTTTGAAAAAATGGCACAGGCTGCAAAGTACGAAAATTAAGCACTGGCCAGCATCACAGGGGCACTGCACTGTGATTCTGTGTACAGCCAATTCTCACACACAGGTCAGACCTGGCAAGGAAAAATCAGGGGTGCCCATGTAGGCCTCTCCCGCACAACCACCCATACCTGAGTCAATGTGATTGATACAGATCAAGAAGTGACACCTCTTATTCAGGGTAACAAACACTGTGCAGCAAAAATTGCTAGATTTACACAACATCACCTCCTGGAGACGGCAACACATATTTGTGACAAACAACCAGCAACAGATTTTTGTGAATAGCCACACAGGCACTGCCCAGTGTGAGTACGCATAAGCAAAATGGTGTATCCCTGTACAGTGGACACATGTAGCACACATTCAAAAAATACAAACTAGGCCAGGGAACAATGCCACAGAGGCAGACCTATGCTGAACCCACAGAGAATGTGCACAGTGTTGGATGACACACATGATTAGGAGGCCAGGGTGTCTCAGGGGACTGTAGTGGTCACACTGCTCTGTGTTCCTGGAATGAGCTGACTGTACCATGAGCAACCGTCATGGCACTATGCATATCTCACACTCACGCACATCATGTCTGAGGCCACAACATTGGTCATGCATGCTGCAAGGGTGTTAATTTGAAACCTCACACTCATATGTTGAGAATCATCATCAGTGGCAACAAATATGGACCCCCAACATAGTGAACAGGTCATGGCACAGGCAAGGTACCAACACAAGTCACAGACCACCCTCCCACATGACGCAGAAAGCAATGTGCACTTAGATTTACTAGAACCTTAGATGACCATGTGCAAATGTGATTACACACAGACCAGGGGACACATGTCAAGGAGGGGAATGGATGAAAAAGAGCACCAGGTGACATTGGGGAACAGAAAATGCGCTGCACATATAAACTCTGGGAGTGTATCAGGGCTACAAAGCACTTCCAAAAGCTGGTGACACATAACACAACAAACAGCCATGTACCTACCTCCTCGTTGCTGCGGTCACTCCTGTAACTGCCTATCGAGGTCAGGGAATACCACCGCCAGGACACGGCTCATGTGGGGGGTCAGGCGTCGGCGCCCGCCGGGGGGGCAAGGAGGGTCGATCTCCAGCTGGACCCGGGCGATCCGCCGGGTCCAGCACCGGATGTCCTGCCACCTTTTGAGGACCTGGGGCAGGCTCCCACTACGCTCCCCCGCAGGTCTCACGGCACTGACGATGTCCCTCCAGATCTCCCCCTTCTCGTAGGCAGTTACCTGTCAGAATGACAAAGTTACACAACATCAATACACCTGCTCCATGTCCCAGAGACACACATTTGAACATCTTTAAAATGTTGAACAGGGCATAGGATGCTGACAGGAATTGCATCATTCACAATAAGAAATTGGCCTGTGTGCAAGCCCAAATGCACTACATGGCATTGAAAGTCAACAGGTGGCATGAGGGGTGCGACACACTCACTGATCATGGCACACATTGTGCAGCACATGCAACAGCAGGCTGATGGCCAGCACGTGTCAAGCAGTCACATGTCCCACTCCACTGACGCACCCTCAGCAGACTAGACAGACACACCTAGGCACAGATCACTCGCCTGTCAGTCACAACAGCGGATACAACCCTCACTCTACACATGTGCCACTTGCCAGTGGGGTGTCACAGGTGTCGTGCCAGCTCTGCAAGTCAGACACACAGCACGGCTTACTTGTCACATCAGATGGGTAGATCTGTTGTCTCCTCCATGCAGCTGTGGTGTAAAAGTTCACATAGACACTCACCCACATGACAAGGAACATTCACACACATCAATGTCCATGAGGTCGTACACATCATTTGGACACTCTCACCACAGGTCCACTCAACTCATACACATCTGTGGGTACAGTCACCTGTCACACCGGGGTCCCACTGATTCACCTCAGGACAATAGGAAAAAAAGCCACCAAGGATTTGCCAGGCTGAATGTGTCATGCACTTTGCAGTGAATGTCACAGTAAGCACAGTGCAAGTGAGGGGTGCACACAGGAACTACCTCATGCTCTGCATGAGAGATATAAGCATGCCCCCCCCCGGGACCCACTCTAAACAACATTGCATGTCTGTCACACCTGGAGACAATGCCAGAAGTGGCAGTCACACAACAGGTGAATAGGGAAAGGTAGTGGAGTAAGCACTCACCTGCTCCCCTAGTCTCCCATACAGCTTGGGGTACTGTGGGAGGAAGACATCCAGCAATGCCTCATTCTCCTCCAGGGTGAATGTCTGGGCCCTCTCCACAGTACGTGACATGGTCCAGAGGAAGCAGGGACAGCAGCAGTGTGGTCGACTGGAAAGTTGTGCAGGCAAGTGCCCTCTCATGGGTTCTGGCTGCCTTATATTTGTCTTGCTGAGGGGCATTCATTTTGAGGAGTACATAGTGATTGGTCAGACACATTAGCATCGTACGTTTACTCCAATCTCTTTAAACATACACCTATGACACGCATTCGCATCGTTCAAATTTTGAGCATCATGTCAAGTCAACAACCACTTTGCAACATTGTATTTTTTGGCCAACTGACTCATCCTTGCCACCTGATGGACACATTTCAACTGAAAACTCAGTATCCATGACAACCAGCATGCATTTAGGGCCTAATACTTGTCCCTTATGTGTCCCCTATGTAATTTTGAAATCCACACACAGGTACGGTGCGTTTCACACGTACCCCTACGGCACAAGTACAATGGTGAAACGAAGCGTACACATGCAATGATTGCGGGTGTACGGTGCGTTTCACACGTACCCCTATGGCACAAGTACAATAGTGAAACGAAGCATACACACGCGATGATTGCGGGTGTACGGTGCATTTCACACATACCCCTATGGCACAAGTACAATGGTGAAACGAAGCGTACACGCGCGATGATTGTGGGTGTATGGTGCGTTTCACACGTACCCCTACGGCACAAGTACAATGGTGAAACGAAGCGTACACACGCGATGATTGCGGGTGTACGGTGCGTTTCACACGCTTATAATGGTAATGGTGTGTCAGCCAGTGATATTGCACATGTCATCTCATCTAGTTGCACAATTGATGTGTGATGACCTGTGTACACATGTCATGTGTGATGTGGCACACATCACCTTGACACTTGCCACATGTGTGTCTGTAGTCCAACTGTGTCATGCACAGCAGCAGTGGGATGGCACAGTCATCACCACCTGCACCTATCTCCTGATGCCAGTGACAGGGACACTCTCTCAACTGACATGTCACAATAAGCCTGCCCCTATGTGACTATGTCCGGTGAGTGTCATGTGTTCCCATGAGCTTGCAGTTAGTGTTCCGTCAACTGCATCTGCTGTTGGTGCAGCCAACATGGTTCTGTGTGGAGATGGGCATGGCACACATCTACGCACACCATTCCACATGTGGATTCCCACGGCTGTAGGGTCTGTGTGCATCGGACATCATATTTTCCCAGGCATACATATCTGCATCGTCTCAATGGCTGTGTTTAATTGTTGTCACGTGTACCCCTTCATCGCAATGTGTGTCATATGTACATTTGACAATCCATGTGACCTGTGCGTGTGCCTTGCAGTCACCTGTCTGGATGAGATGACATCCTTCCAATGCAGCTATGTGGATGTGTGTCATTCCGGTGATATCTCTGGCTGTTCACTCAGACTTGCCCCCAGCTCATTTCAGGGCCTGTCATGTAGACTTGACAATCAGCAGGTGTATCTGGCTTTTCGTAGGAGTGCCAGCAAGGTGGCATATGTGTCCTGGATGTATTGCACACACCAGACTCCATAGTTACCTGATGTGTAGTAGCAGTTTAGCATGTGCTATGTTCATTGACATTGATGTTGGCAGACTCTCAATCTTCATGATTCCTAACAATGTCTTGCAGGGCACCGCCTGTCCCAAGAACAATGCCAGACTTGGCTGCCATGAGGGAACGTGCCTGCATCTGATGTTACAGATTCACTCAACAGTTGATTGAGGACTTGACCGACAGGCTGGCACCACACCTCCAACCGCAACACAGGTGTCCTACTGCGCTGACCCCAAAAATGAAGGTGATGGCAGCCCTACATTTTTTTGTCACAGGTACGTTTCAATTGACCATAGCTGATGTTGGTGGGATGTCATAGACAATGTTCAGCCGTGTCCTGCGTGATGTTTTGGCAGCCATGTTGGAGCACCTTGATTAATTCATCAAATTTTCTACTCCTGAGGAGTTGACAGATGTCAAGGGTGATTTCTATGCCCTGGGAGGGATGCCCCATGTCATTGGGTCCATTGATGGGACACATGTGGCTTTGGTACCACCACAGGCACAGGAGCAAGCCTATTGCATCCGTAAACATTACCACTCAATAAATGCCCTTGTGGTGTGCCTTGCTAACATTCTGATTTCCCATGTCTGAGCACGATTTCCAGGATCAGCACACAATGCCTACATCATGAGGCGTAGCAGGGTGCCACAAATGATGCTGCGGCTGCACAACGAACGAGCATGTCTTGTTGGTGGGTATACTCTGTTGGTCCTGTGTGTTGCGATATCTTTGGCTCTTACGGCATCTCCTGACCCACTTATTTACATAATGTTTCCATGTAGGGGACTCTGGATATCCCAACATGCCATGGCTAATGACACGTCTCCGCAACCCAAGAACAGCTGCCGATCACAGGTACAACCATGCACACGGGCAGACCAGGCGAGTGATTGAGAGGACGTTTGGCCTCCTAAAGAGCCGATTCCGGTGCCTTGACAAGACAGGCGGGTCCCTCCCATATGAACCAGAGAAGGTGTGCAAAATCTTCATTGTGTGCTGCATGCTGCAAAACATGGCCGTTGAGAAGGCAGAGCCACTCATCCTTGATCATGATGAGCAGCAACACCCACCCGTGGAGGATCCAGGGATTGGTCATGAGGCAAGTGATGAGGAGGAGGAGGAGGATGATATCCGGAGCCAGCTCATACGCAACTTCTTCTCATAATGGTGAGTCACTGGGTATGAGTTTGCAAGCTTGTAGCATAGAGTGGCATGTGTTGCAATGTGTGTGTCCAGCTTACTGAATGCAAAGTGACTTTGATGTGTGTACTGATGTGTCACTCGAGTGATGATGTCATGCCACACAGTTTTTCGGAGAGACTTTCTTTGAAATTTGCATGTGTCCAATATTGTTCATGTTTCGTAACTGACCATGTGTGCAGCGAGATTTGTTTTAGGTGACTTCTTGTGTGTCTGTCATTCCCAGGTTTTCGCGCCTGTTGTCTGGTCGTGTCATCGTTGTTCTCCTGCTATTCCTCATGAGGATTGCAACGTGTGCTGAATCAGCTTCCATGCACGGACATGTGGAAATGTCAGTTTGGGTAAGGATTGCAGCAAGGCTTTTGGTGGTGGTACGGGTTGGGAATGTGTGGGGACTGCTTCTGTGCATGTTGTGGTACCATGCATACATGTCTTCTCACCATGGAGCATATAACATGTAGCATCACTCCCATGACATGATAGTCACCCTTCTTGACAGTCATCTGTAGTGGAGTGTGGAGTCTGATGAAGGCATCAATGTGCGTAAAGCTTGCCTCTGAAACATTGCTGATGCTACGGGTGGACATAGTGTGGGACATCACAACAACTGGCTCTATGGTGATTTGCAACATCTCCGTGTGCGGCAGGATGTGTTTGGCTCATCCCCTTGATTTGTGTGCCAGTTCATTGGGATTTACAACATCCGTGTTGTGAAGGGGGGTCCAGCGTATGTCCCACATGTTCTGTCACCTGACCTGTGAGTCTGTTCGCATGGATGCATTTCCCTTTGTGTGAGTTTGTGCAATAAAGGTGTTCTGCACAATCCAAAGTGCCTCATCTCTGTCACGGCAGATCTCTTGCCAGTTTGCATGCGTCATCTATGGCATAATTGTCAAAGATTGAGCATATGAGTGTATGTGTACTTCGGCAACATGCATGTATTTCTTCATGGCTAATAATCTCTATTGTGCATGAAGTACCTGGTTGTGTATGTATTTGTGCAGGTTGCTCCCCACAACGGGACGGCAACGCCTGCTGACGGTGTATCTCCTGTGCGCAGCTCCGCATTTTGTTGCCTGATCCTGTGGCCGTCATTTTTGTTGATTCTTCATACATTTTCTCGGAGTGACCCATGAGTAACCTGACACTCCTTCCTTTACATACACCTGCTGCACTGTGCCTTTGTGACCTCCTTGTCTTTCTGTGCTACTTTTTGCCTAGTTTCTCACCCCTTCCGCCTGCTGCTGCCTCACCTGTGGCACCGCCCCACCGAGTGCCCTGATTTGGCAACCCACACGCCTACAAAATGCTCCTCCCTTCCCCCTCCACCCATTCTTAATGCAGCCAGCAGCTTGTCTGTGCCACTGTTGCACCAATGCCGTGCCAAAGGCAGGACCGTCTGTGCCTGCAACGTGCACAGTGCACAACCCTCTGGTCCTTGCATAACCCACGTCACACAACAGACTCATGCTACCCTCCAAGCAATGTCCTCCAGACAATCAACCGCCTGCTATCAGGCAACCCCTAAGCGCACACACGACACCTTTGCATGCTGAGTGTGCATCTCCAACTGCCTACACAGCGCTGCCCTGCCTACCAGACCCTGTCAGAACAACCAGGTCATGTGCCTCCTACTCCACACCCGCTCCATCCACAAGCACGCCATTGGACTCTGTTACCTCCTCAACACAACGGCCCCACACATCACCTTCATGACAGTAACCTGGTCAAAAGCATCCTCAGCACACAACTTCTTCATTGCCATCTCAGATGGATACAAGATCACCCGCAGGGACGGCAACAACAATCCCGGAGGATGAATAGCAATTTATTCCCAAGTACACCCTCAGAGTCACAAATCCGTTTTTGCTCCAACCACCTGACAACCCTCAGAATAACACTCATCTACAGATCTCCAGGCCTACATCCACAATTCCGCAAAGCCATCAACACGTACATCTGCACGCACGCCCTCACCTCCACAGGCTACATGTGGCTGGGGGCCAGTAACTTCTTGCTGGAGGAGAACCACACCACCATCCAACATTGGTCCATCAACATTTGCATCCACGTCTCCGACAAGTAACACACTGCCCCACACCCCGCTACCACTTCCCCAAAGATGCTTGATGTAAGTCACCACAGACAAGCTGTGTGGGACACTCGAACCAACACCACTGCCACACCCTGCAACCTCACACACTGGATCAGCTACTGATCCAACAATTTTGTTACATTGACAGACTTTCCTGTGAAGCACAACAACAGTTAAGCCACCTGGGACAAGGCAGATCTACTGGACTCATACAGATCGAGCCGGACTCTTGTGCAAACCTTGCAACACAAAGTACCTTCATTTACCTTACAGCCCTGGAAAACGCCACACACAGCCATCACCATATCATCAGCAAGGACAAGTGGAGATCCTTCAGATAGGGCCGAGGCACCAAAACACATGACATCAAGGAGCTCATCAGCATTGTGAGTGAACTGTCAGCAGATCTCCATCCAAAAGACACCCCAGCCTTGCAAGGCAGATCACATCCCTTGCAACTTTCTACCACTGCAAGCTCATGGCCATACACGACAGCCTTGGCACACAGAGGCAGACAGCACTTTTATCCGCGTGACAAACGCCCCTCAGGTTCTGGACTCCCATCAGCAACAAATACACCACCTGGCTCATGTGCACCATCCACTCTGGCTCTCCATCAGGCCCCTTCCCACACAACATCTCAACCACATCATTCCCCATCCTTGAAGCCCACATCCAGGGTGTCAGGAATGTCTCATTTGAGTTTGCCACATTCCATGGGAGCTGGAGGCATGCAGAGACCCAGGCCCATCTTCAACAACGGATGGCAGTACCGCAGGATCTCCTGGAACATCACCCTGCTTCCCTACCCAGCAAATGTCATCAGGAAGACACTCAACGAGCGAATGACAAACATCCTCCGCGCAAACAGCTCCAGGCAACCGGCACCAGAACATCTTCCACAGAAATCACACCAGTGCAACCGTCATCATTGCCACCACCAACGACAACTTAGCCCTACTCAACAATGGTGAGACCACCCCCTTGACCTCTCAATGGCATTGTACACCATGTGCTACCACCCTGTCAGCTCACACATCTCCAACACTGGTATCCAGAGGAGGGCCCAGGATTAAATCACCAAGTAGCTCACCAGCAAGGCCCAGGGAGTCGGCCTCCACCCTGTAGCATGTGGTACACTGGGGTCATGTGGCCCATGCCCCAGGGCTAATATCTCAGCGTGACGATCTTCAATGTCTCCATGACCCCCCTCTCCACCATCACATGCGCACACGACCTCATCATCATCTCGTATGCCATTGACACCCAGCTGCTCCTCAACCTCACCAAAGACCCAGCCATTGCCAGATCCAACCTTCAAGAAGGCATGAGATCCGTTGACGAATGGCTGACTATCAGCCACTTGAGGCTGGACTTGGACAGGACTGCGGTCATCATTTGAGGATTGTCCCCTTACGGCTGGGTCAACTCCTTGTGTCCCACTGGCCTGGGCACCGCACCAGCACCCAGTGGCCACGCACGCAAGCTGGTGTTCATCATGGACTCATCGCTCACAATTACCATGCAACTCAACATCATCTGTACCTCATGCTGCAACACCCTCCGCCTGCTGCAAATGACCCACAGATAGATCCACTCCAAGGCAAGACAGACAGTCCCCCAGGTCCACGACACCAGCCGGGTCAACTACAGCAACGTCCTCTACGGAGGAACAACAGCAAAACTGCAGGAGAAGTTGTCCACATCCAGGGTGCATCCGCACACCTCATCTTCAACATCCCCCGCCTCATCACCATCCACCTGAGATAGCTAGAATGGCTCACTGTCTGTTGCAGGATCACCTTCAGACTCCTGAAACACACTCAGGAGGCAGTCCACAACGCCAGACCCAAAACCGACCTTGGACGTCTGTCATTCAACACCCCGTTGGCCCAACTCCGTGCAGCCCACCTTGCCCTGGCCACCATTCATCACATCCACAGAACTACATGCAGGAGATAGTTCTCCCACCTCGCAAAACAGACCTGGGACTCCCTCCCCGGGCACCTCAACATGACCCGTGACCTCTACACCTTCATGATACTCTGGCAAATTGGTCTGTCTGAGCAGTATTGCAAGCCCCCCCCTCAGCAGCTTGAGGCCATTACGGGTGAGGATTGGGCTCCATGTCTGTATTTGGTGATACATTGTGACCCATGTGTGTCCTCGACCGGACTCAGATCCAAGTGTATGGATGGCTGGAGTTAATTCCACACTCAGGCATACTTTGACATATCCCCACACGTATGTTGTGGACTCATGCTAAATGACTGCAACATAAAATGACAATTATAATTTTTTTAATTATAGGTCTGGGGCATGATTTGTGCACAGAAAAAGTTGCCATACAGGGACCATAGAATCCAAAGTTCACAGGGGGAAATGGGATCCTTGGCATTTGAAGTCATCAGAGTCCAGGCCACAGTGTTTGGCGTCATTGGTCAGACTGTGACCAGCAAGTCCATGTGGCAGATGATGTCAGTCAATGAGGTGATGTTGTCGCACATGGAGGCCAGGTGCCACGCTAGGTGACCTGGGAGATGTGGATGGTCCGCTGCCTCTCACGGTCTTTTCCGTGGACGACCCACCTTCCTCCGGGGACCCTCAGATGCAGGCCTTGACGATGCTTGGGACGCTCCGTCGGACGAATCCTCCTCCTCCTCCCTCCCTGTGGCTGGCGGTGGTCTTCGCCTGGTGGCACAGGGAGGGTTGCCCATGTTGTGATCCGACGGAGTGAATGGCCTATGTCCCTTTGCACCGCCAGGAGCTCAGCCAGTCTTGCCTCCATCCGTCCTTGGTGTTCTTGTTGACTGGCATGTTGCTCGGTCTGCTGGTTCTTCATCTCTGTGAGGGTCACCACTACCTGGCTGAACTCCCTGGTGTCACGCCGGTATGCGTCCATGATGTTGTCTATGTGTGACATACCGGTCCCTTCAGCTGGCTGGTCAGGTTCTCACCTCCACCTGCCTCCACTCCCACCACCCCTGCCCACATGAGCCTGGGCTGCCGTTGTGGGCACATCGGGTCTATGGGACCCCTGAGGGATGGCAGTTGCAGTGTTGTCTGCCTCCTCCTGGGTGCCCGGCACACCTTGTACCTCCTGGTCAGACTGGCTCAGGTGTTCACTGCGGGACGGGCTCCTCAGTGTCTCCTGGGATGTGGCAGGAATGGGGATGGTGGTTGGCACAGATGTTCCTGAACCAGGTGCTGCAGGGGCTTGGAGACCAGAGGCTCCAGGTCGGTGGGGTCATCCGTGGAGTGTTGAGAGGCGTCGCTGCCAGTGGGATCAGGTTCCTCCCGAGCCTGGGACTGTGATTGTTCACCCCCATTGTTGGGAGGAGAATCATCACGTTGCCCTGTGTGTGAGAGTTAGACAATGTTAATGCTGTTTCATGCAACATCCATGTTTCATACACATTCAAGTTGGCATTGTTCCTCCACGTAGTTGTATGTGCCTAGCATTCTCCTCAATGTTCACTTGTGGATGGGTATGTTGCGGGGGACAGATTGATATGTTCTCCTGAGTCTTTGACATGTAGATTTTTGGCTTGGATGCTTCTTTGGCTATGTATTGGTGTTGTTGTGTTACATGTCCATTGTGACAGTGGGTAAATGCATTGCCTGTCCCGGGGGTATCTGCTTGTGTAAGGGGTGTGTGTGACAGGGCCTGCTGGTGGGTGTAGTGTGATATGGCACTGGGGCTCCCAGGTGATGTAGCTGTCCCCCCATGGAGCATGCTGCCATGACAGTGAGTGTGAGTTACTGTCCTAGATATCTGACCTTGTTGTCTTGGTATTTGTGTTTGCACTGGTCACAGGAGGGCCTTGTGCTGCTTACACACAGGCCAAGTGTCAGCTATCTTGTCAGTACTTTCCCAATCCCTGTGCATTGCGCATGGTGCATGGGTATGTACCTGGGCCATATGGGATGAGGGCAATTGTGTCTGATTTGGAGTTCAACAATGCGTTTAGTGACACCCACCCTCCCAGCATACGGGACATCCATTCTTGGGTTGGTGCTTCGTGTAGCATGGGACATAGCATGGCCTTGCTTTCTCAATGGGGCATACACATGTTATTGGCATTAGAGTTGTTTTTGACTGTGGTTGTGGCCGGTGAGGGCTTGGGGGTAGTTGCGTGCATTTTGTGTAGTTGGGGTGTGGATGCCATTACCCCGATGTTACGTAAGTTGTTTGTGTACTCACCAGGCTCTTGAAGTCCTTGAAGTCCATGTACTCCCACCGGCGGAAGCAGGGCCATCACCTTCTCCTCCCAGGGATGGAAATGTACTGGTCTGCGGGGCCCACCCCCTCCAGTGATATTGCTCTGGGCGTAGTCGTCATTCATTTTTCGCTTGACCGCCCTCTGCAGATCGTACCACCTGGCTTGGCATTCAGTCCTAGTCCTTCTGATGGGTGCAACAGCATTCACCCTATCGACGATCCTCTGCCACAGGCGTGATTTTTCGGCTATGCTGGTCTGTCTGACCAATGTTCCAAACAGCTGTGGCTCGACTCTGATGACTTCATTGACAAGGATCTCCAGCTCCTCCCTTGTGAACTTTGGATTCTTGTCTGTGGGCATGGTGTGGGGTGAGGGTGTGGATGGTTGTGGGTGTGTGGGTGTGAATGTGAAGTTGTGGGTCTGAATGTGAAGAGGGGGTATGTGTGAAGGAGGTTGTGTGAAGGTGTATATGTTAAGGTGGATGGGTGCAGTTGTTGGTGTGTGCTCTCTAGCTGCAGTGAGTCTGTTGCAAAGGCTCATGGTTTGTGTGTGTGGGCCCTTTTTATTGGTCCATTTGTGGGTGGGCCTCAGTTTGAATTTTTGGTGGGTGTGTTATAAGGGGTGGCTGTGAGTTTGCCCCTCTGTTTGCCTGTTTGGATGTGGCCAGGTCAGTCATTTCCATGTTTTGTGCACTGTAGACGTGTTTTGTGGTGTTGTGCGAGTCAAATAGACCCTCCTTGTGTTGTTTTACATTACCTATGTACGGTGCGTACATACGCGATGTTGTTGTGAGGTGCGTACATACGCGATGTTGGGGTACACACCGTACATACGTGTTGATGTTGTTGTGAGGTGCGTACATACATGATGATGTTGTTGTGGGGTGCGTACATACGCAATGTTGGTGTACGCACCGTACATACGCGATGATGTTGTTGTGGGGTGCGTACATACGCAATGTTGGGGTACGCACCGTACATACGCGATGATGTTGTTGTGAGGTGCGTACATACCTGATGATGTTGTTTTGGGGTGCGTACATATGCGATGTTGGGGTAAGCACCGTACATACGCGATGTTGTTGTTGTGAGGTGCGTACATACGTGATGATGTTGTTGTGGGGTGCGTACATACGCGATGTTGGGGTTCACACGTACATACGCGATGATGTTGTTGTGAGGTGCGTACATACGTGATGATGTTGTTGTGGGGTGCGTACATACGCGATGTTGGGGTACACACCGTACATAAGCGATGATGTTGTTGTGGGGTGCGTACATACATGATGTTGGGGAACGCACCGTACATACGCGATGATGATGTTGTGGGGTGCGTACATACGCGATGTTGGGGTACGCACCGTACATACACGATGATGTTGTTGTGGGATGCGTACATACGCGATGTTGGGGTACACACCGTACATACGTGATGATGTTGTTGTGAGGTGCGTACATACGCAATGTTGGCATATGCACCGTACATACGCGATGATGTTGTGATGTTGGGGTACGCACTGTACATACGCGATGATGTTGTTGTAAGGTGTGTACATACGCGATGTTGTTGTGACGTGCGTACATATGCATGGGGGGCCTGTACGACTCGCACCCCGGGAACTACTTTTCCCGGGATACGAGTCGTACAAAGTTTGCTTTGTAGCAGGTAAAGTCATTCCCCGTGTACGGGACGTTTTCCATACGAATCCTAAATCGGAAAGCCGGTCCGGATCGTACTTGTACGGTCGGACTGTATTTTTAGGCTTCGTACGGAAAAGTGTCCGGGTCCGTCTCGTACAACTTTTCCGGATCCGTATGTATTTTTCCCATATGAATCGTACTTCACGGGTGGGACGGGACTTGTACGATTCGTACGGGAAAAATTACAGGATGCGAGTCGTACGGAAAAAAAAAATACAGGATCGGAATCGACCCCATATTTTGTAATAGAGTGTCCACTTTCCCATCATCAAATGAAACTAGTTGATTTTTTAAATTCCTCAGCTATCAAATCGATTACTTCCAATTGGAAACTATTTTTCAGCTTTCAGCAATAATAGATGGCGGTCGTGGAAAACGTTTATAAGACAAGGGATGGCTATCTCTATTATTAGTCCCCTTAAAATGTCCTCTTAGTTTTAAATGTTTAGGAAACCAATTGCTGATTATATTTACATGCTGAATTTGTTTATATGTGATTGCTTGAATTCTTGACTAATAATTGTTATGGCATATATTGTTATGGTAGCTCTATTTTATTTTATTCATATTTTATATCATTTATATTCTATATTATTGTATTCCATATATTCATTATTTTAGTTTTTACATTTATGTTTAATTAATGAATACAATTATATCTAGGAGGAATGAATTAATACATAGGGTGATTACTATGTATTATAATCCTTATTTACATTATGTATTTGGTTTTCTTTTTTGTAATTATATGAATTTTAAAACAATATGTACATCCTTCACAGAATTCAAATGTCACATTTATAGCTGGTTAAGGTAAGACTTCGTCCTGAAAAAGAATGCCATTGATGTACCCGAGGTGAGTGAAGCAATGTTACATTAACATAAACCTTTTGGATTATGTGTGGTATGCTCTTTAACTGAAGATGTGTCTAACCCTCAGATTCACAGGAACCAAACCAGTAACAGTATTCTGTATAGACTTTAGACTTAAATCAGGAAACAGTGGCCTATTTCAATATGCTTTTTCTCGCTTCAGCAGTCTATGCCATAGAGAGTAGTCCCACCGTATTTACAAATATTCACATCTCTTAGGTCTGGTGCACAATTAATGCAAAATGTCGATCAACAGAGCAGTTTTGGAAGAAAAAAAATCTATATATATAGTTAGATTCCATGCATTTTGAGAAAGATAGAACACTGCCTTTGCCTTTTCTACAATCCTGAAAGAAGCATTAGTCAAGGATCAGCCCCATTCATGCCACCGGTTTGGAGTTCTTCAATATAGCTTGAAGTTTATTAAAGACTTCCTTGGCAGAGACCGGTGCATGGTTCTCAACTCCCCGGTTAAATCCTAAACTGATGGTTATTTACCTGATCAGACAATGCAAGTCCAACATCGACCCATATTGAGATACGAACGTTGACTGTGTTACATGCACTAATACTAAACAATACTAATATATGTTAAAGGGAGGAACAGAGATGGAATAAACTGAAGAAAAGTAGAAGAGGGAAAGAAGGACAGAGGAGAGAAAGGGGGAAGACAGAACTGCAAAGCAGAGAGTGAGGGAACGGGCAAAAAGGGCTAAAAGGTGGGCCGGTCAGGCGGAGCTCAAGTACAGTGGATACAATGGCAAGCTAGGGGCGGCAGTGAGGAGGAATGAAGAGTATGGGCAATGTATGGTGGGTAGGGGTAGGGAGAGTGTTCTGTAGAATAGAGGACCATGTGAGAAGAAAAAGGACGTCTGCTTTGTCCAAGTTGTAAATGACCTTTTCATAGGACGTGGTCTTGTACATCTCCAAGAGCCATTCCTCGTGCTTTGACAAGTTTGGAGAATGCCAGTGTCACAAGATACACATCTTGGCAGCCATGAGGATGGTGATGAGTAGGCGGCGGGCAAAGAGTGTCAGCTGGGGGAGGTCCACCAGGTCATAGAGGAGAATGTTGTGGGTTCAGAAGCAGTGAGGGCACATCCATAGATTCCCAGAGCATAGACTCCACTGCTATCCAGAAGGAGTGGATTGCGGGACAGTCCCGTAAGTCCAGTAGGTTATGAACAATATCACAGGGCATGTGATTACACCGCCAATAAGCACAGTGAGGGAGCCACCCCGCAGCATGTAGCCGTGCCGGGCTCCAGAGCCAGGCCGGGAGAATCCTAAAGAGACTGAGCTTCATCCAGACCTCCAGGAGATCCTCCCAGTCTTTCTTGTCATACACCACATGCAAGCAAACTTGACTGGTCTCCCTGAGCCTGGCCAATTGCAGCTGAGAGTAGAGGTGGTGGATCAGGAAATTTTATAATCCAGGCATCATGCCATTAAACTGACCTGAGGTGTTAAGTAAGAGAGCACTGGAGAGCAGGGAGGTTCCATGTTTAAATATCGATGTTAAAAATAACGATGAAAAAACATATTGACGTAAAAATATCGATTACAAAAATATCTACTCCCTATACTTAAACAGGCAAGTACAATAATATCGTCTCAAAAATATTGATGTAAAAAAATATAGATGTAAAAAATATCGACTTTAAAATACAACATAACTTAAATTAAATTAATTAAATAATATTAATATTAGTAACAAAATTAATTACATTTAATATATATGTTAACTAAATATAACAAATAAACTTAATTTAATAAATTATAACACAATAGAGGTGCCAATTCCGATCCGGTAAAAAGCGGGTACGAACCGTCGGACGGAGCCTTTTCTCCGTCCGACTCGTACCCGGTGCGAAATCCATCCGAAAATGCAAGTGCGATTCGGACGGAAACACCATTTCCGTTCGAATCGAACAAAACACCGACCGAACAGAATCGAAACACAATTCTGATCCGGAAAAGCGCCGACCTGACGTCGGTACGCATCCAGCCTACGTTTCACGAACCAGGAAGTACGATTCGAACCGACGTCATCTCGCACGGAATATATTTACCGGCTGCCAAAAACTGCCGGGAAATCAGGACGACACACGCAAGGAGCAGCTGGACGCGACGAACAGACATGGACCCGAACCTACGTGCCATCCCTGCCCTCCTAGCAGTCCACCTGGCGTACAGGAACCGACGCAGACGCCGCAGAAGGTCAGCACAACAACCAGGGGCAAAGGGGGGGGCAGGGGCAGGACACACAACACCAACACATGGTACCAAATCATACATGGCCTGGACATACCTGACCATCAGGGCCTGGTCACCTCCAGGGGGTGGGGGCGTGGCCAGCAACGCATGCGTCCGCCACAGCGGAAGTGGATGGTCACGCGAACCGGTACGTACCCTACCCAGGCCGCAAGAGCGTGGGTACGGAACGTACCACGCGTCCCCCTATGTCACTACAACAATGGCGGTACGGCCCGTACCCACGTCAGAAAGGCCTGGGTACGGCTCGTACCAGCATTGCTTGGGTCATGTAGGGGTACGCGTGGTACGACCCGTAGCCACGCCCCCAAGGACTGTGTACGGTGCGGACCCCACGGCACCGCAACAATGGGGGGACGCACCGTACCCACCCACCAAAGGCATGGGTACGGGCCGTACCAAGGCATGCAGAGCGTGGGTACGGGTATGTACGGACCGTACCCCCACCCCAGCAGTGTATGTATGCCCCGAACCCCCACCCGTGTATGTACGCCCCGAACCCCCACCCGTGTATGTACGCACCGAACCACCACCCGTGTATGTACGCACCGAACCCCCACCCGTGTATGTACACACCGAACCACCATCCGTGTATGTACGCACCGAACCCCCACCCGTGTATGTACGCACCCAACCACCACCCGTGTATGTACGCCCCGAACCCCCACCCGTGTATGTACGTCCCGAACCCCCACCCCAGCATTGTATGTACGCCACGAACCCCCACCCGTGTATGTGCGCCCTGAACCCCCACCCCAGCATTGTATGTACGCCCCGAACCACCACCCGTGTATGTACGCACCGAACCCCCACCCGTGTATGTACGCACTGAACCACCACCCGTGTATGTACGCACCGAACCCCCACCCCAGCATTGTATGTACGCCCCGAACCCCCACCCGTGTATGTACGCCCTGAACCCCCACCCCAGCATTGTATGTACGCCCCGAACCCCCACCCGTGTATGTACGCACCGAACCACCACCCGTGTATGTACGCACCGAACCCCCACCCGTGTATGTACGCACCGCACCCCCACCCCAGCATTGTATGTACGCCCCGAACCCCCACCCGTGTATGTACGCACCGAACCACCACCCGTGTATGTACGCACCGAACCCCCACCCGTGTATGTACGCACCGAACCCCCACCCCAGCAGTGTATGTACGACACGTACCCCCACCCGCGTATGCAAGGAGCGTACCCCCCATGCCAACAGTGTAAGTACGACACGTGCCCCCACCCGTGTATGCATGGAGCGAACCCACACCAGTGTATGTCATGAGCGTACATATTGTGAAATAGGAGAGGTGGGTGCAGAGTCCTCCCAGCAGTGCCCAGACACAGGAGGGGTGTGTGCAGAGTCCTCCCAGCAGCGCCCAGACACAGGAGGGGTGGGTGCCTGACACTCCCAGCAGTGCCCAGAGACAGGAGGGGTGGGTGCCTATCACTCCCAGCAGTGCCCAGACACAGGAGGGGTGGGTGCAGAGTCCTCCCAGCAGTGCCCAGAGACAGGAGGGTTGGGTGCAGAGTCCTCCCAGCAGTGCCCAGAGACCGGAGGGGTGGGTGCAGGGTCCTCCCAGCAGTGCCCAGAGACAGGAGGGGTGGGTGCAGAATCCCCCAGCAGTGCCCAGACATAGGACAATATACCCCATCAACAAGTTCAGTGACCAACAAGGGTGATACCCCAGATGCAGGTGGAGCCATCGCTGAGCCAGCATGGCCATATTGAAAGGCAACCCTCACACATCCAGGAAATGTAGACACAGCACAGCACAGCATATGGGAGACACCCTGCAGGGAAAATGGCCGGCTCCACAGAGGATGGAACACACCTTGGGACAATGTCACCATACAGTGAGAGCAAACATGACCAAATACCATTGGCAGAGACCTCTGTGATGGCACGCAGATGGCAGGGTATACCCCATGAGCAGCACACTCCAACATTTCACAGACCCATAACACATTATCACCACCCCAACTCAGGGAGCACCAGCACCAACAGCAAGTCCAGGAAAGCATCAGTGTGCAAAACCAAAAGAAAATGCTTTATTCAGCAGGAAAATATCTCTGAGAAAATGTCTACTATGTACAAGGGCCATGGGCCAGGCCAGCAGCAAAGTCCGGGGGGGGTACACATCGGGACGTGTGTCCCCTAGCTTGCCTGCACAGTTCACATGTCCATTTCTTACACAGAAGAGGGGGCATCAGGGGGGAGGGTGGAAACAGGCACCGCAGGGACAGGAGGGGCAAGGGTAGGTGTTGTGGGTGCAGGGAGGGATGATTCCGCCACAGGGGGGGTGCCAGCACCAAAGGTGGAGGACAGAATGGCGCTGCACACGTTGGCAAGGTCCCCCAGCGACTCCCCCGCACCCAATCGAACCACAGGCCCCAAGGAGGGGGGGGCAGAGGGATGGGTCGCAGCGCCACTGGGGGAGGGTGTGGACAGGGTGGGGGACTCAACTCCCCTGGCCGGGTCCTGCCTCCACCGCTTGCGGGGTGGTGTCCTCCTGGGGTGGGGGGGCACACTTGCAGTGGATGATGCTGTCACCGACTGTTGGCCAGGAGAGCTAAGGGGATGGATTTGGAGGGAGTGGGTTGTGTGGACTGCGGACTCCCACTGTGGCTGCGTGTTGTACGTTTCCCCCCGACCCAGTGGGTGTGCCTTCCTCACCCTGTGTGTGCGTGACAGGAGGTGTGCGCTTCGACTTCCCTGGTGGTGTGGTGCCTGTGTCTGGTGGGGTGCGTGCACACTGACGTCTGGATGTGCGTGGGACAGGCACGGGAGTGGGAATTGTGGATGGGGCAGGGGTAGGGGGGGGTAGGCAGCGCTGCAGGAGATCCAGTGCTGCAGTCAGTGTGGAGTCTATGGACCTCAGCAACTGCCGTTGGTCAGACTGCGCAGCCGACATGCCCTCCATGTATGCCTCCATCTGGATCAGCACCTGGGTGTGGGCATGGAGGACATTTAGCATCGCAGTCTGACCAACCTGCAACTGCCTCAGGATGTCCACAGACTCCGCACTCACCGCAGCAGTGGTGACAGGGGCAGGGGGTGCGGTGCCTGTCAGGAAGGAGACATGTGGGGACCGAGCACGGAGGGAAGGGCCACGAGCAGGTGGGAGGCCGGTGATGGAAACTGAGGTGGCGGGGGGATGTGGAGGGCTGCCATCAGCTGGGGGGGCAGACTCCGCCACCTCTGGGAGCTCAGCCTCGGACCCGTCTGCGTCATAGTCTGTGTTGGCAGTCGACAGGTCCTCTGCCTCACTCCCTTCGGCCTCCGTGCCACTCCATGTGCCAGACAGGACAGCACTGCTGGCACTGGTGCTCAATCCCTCCTCCCGGTCCGTGCTAGTGTCTCCTTCCGTGTCCCAAGGCGATGCTGTGGGCAAGGTGAAGAGACAGGAGATAATCAGACACCTGTACACATATGTCACATGAGTCAAATATACATAGGTCACATTGCATAGCCTGAAAAGCAACAGGAGTAACACCTACAAAACAATGTACACATGTAGGCCATGGAACACACAGTTTGTCGACCCACCAAGCCACTGAGACACAATGGAGAGCATGACACAACAGCAAATCACTGCACCTAAATTTTTACAGAGGAGCCAGCCTCTGGGGACAAATGTGCACAGCATCTGCACCACACTGCGTCGTCAAAAAGGGATGAGCAGGAATCATATCCATTTACTCTTGCCACATGCTGCAAAGGCAATACATGAAACCATGCCAAACATGACTGGGTCACTGCACCTTGAGCGTATGTCCAGTCAAACATCACACACAGGCCACACCCAGCAAGGAGGATGAAGCTTCTGACATGTAGGCCTTGTACGCACAAACCACCCACACCTGAGACAATCTCATTGAGATGGAGAAAGTATGTACACCTCTTACTCTGGGATGAAAACACATGGCCTCCACTAATTCATGACTGTACACACACTGCCCCTGGTGTGCCTGTCCACACATCATTGACAGGCAAACATCATCAGATTGTCTTAACAACACACACAGGTAATGCCCACTGTGAGTATGCATAAGCAAAATGGGTCCCCCTGTACAGTGGACACATGTAGCAACCTGTAGGTCCTAACAGTTGAGCCCAGGGTACAATGCCACCCTACCCAACCCATGGCGAAGACACAGTGAATGGCCATATTGTTGGATGACGCACATGATACCTAGGAAGAGGTGCCCCAGGGCACAGTAGTGCCCACACTCCTCCATGGTCCAGGATGGACATGACTGCAAATTAAGCAACCGTCCCTGCACTTAGCAGGCCTCCCACTCAGGCACATCATGTCAGAGGGCACACAATTGGACATGCATGCTGGAAGGCTGTACATTTTGGAGACACACCCCTATGTCGTGATTCACAATCAGTGCCAAGTGACATGGACACCACAATGACTGAAATTGGCCAGGGCACACGCAAGGTCCCCAGACCTGTGACACATCACCCCCACACATGATGCTGCTAGCATTGGGCACCTGCATAAACTGCCTGCCTAAATAACCTTGTGCAAGAGTGGCTACAGACAGACCAGGGAACACATGGCAAGGAGGGCAAGGGAGGGAGTGAGAACAGCACAGGATCACATCAGGACTGTGGAAACAACATCCCCAGGAGGAGTAGCCCGGCAGTATGTGGCATGCACCATGCATTCATTGTCACAGTAGGCACTATGCAAGTGAGGAGTGCACACAGGAAACACAGCATGCACTGCATGGGTGACATGAGGCCTTCCACACCCTGGGTCCCACTCTAAACACCAGTGCATGTCTGTCACACATGGACACAATGCCAGAAGTCACTGTCACACAAAAGGGGCACAGTCTAAGCTAGTGGAGTCTGCACTCACCTGAACCCCTGGTCGACCATACAGGCTCTGGTACTGTGGGAGGATCACATCTATCAGGGCAAGGTTCTCCTCCTGGGTGAATGGCTGTGACCTCTCCACAGTCCTGGACATGGTGCCAGAGGAATCACTATCAGCAGCAGTGGTCATGGATGAATGGATGTGCAGGCAAGTGCTCTCTCATGGGACCTGGCTGGCTTATATCTGCCTGGCTGGCCTGTTCATGTACAGGAGTACAGATTGATTGGTCAGTCACATTTGCATCCTACGTTTCATCCAATCCCTTCAAACCTACCCCAGTGTGTGGCTTTGCATGGTTTCAGTTTTGATGATGATGTCAAGTCAACATCCACTTTGCAACAATGTAGATTCTTGCAAACTGACTTCTGCTGGGCACCTGGTGCTCAAATTCAAAAATCAAACTCG
Organism: Triturus cristatus; assembly: GCF_964204655.1. Lineage (NCBI taxonomy): Eukaryota > Metazoa > Chordata > Amphibia > Caudata > Salamandridae > Triturus > Triturus cristatus. The sequence goes on along the minus strand of NC_140590.1, from coordinate 456,461,070 downwards.
GTCTCCATGGCAACCATCATGCATTTAGGCCCTTATACTTGTCCCTCATGTGTCCCCTATGTGTTTTCATACATGTACACACAGGTACGGTGCGTTCCACGCCCTAGGGCACCCCAAAAGCAGTGATACGGACCGGACAAGCGCTTGTACGGTCCGGATCACAACATGGGCGCTGGCGTATGCCTACGCCAAAGTAGTACGGACCGGACAAGCGCTTGTACGGTCCGGATCACAACATGGCCGCTGGCGTATGCGTACGCCACAGTAGTACGGACCGGACAAGCGCTTGTATGGTCCGGATCACAACATGGGCGCTGGCGTATGCGTACGCCACAGTAGTACGGACCGGACAAGCGCTTGTACGGTCCGGATCACAACATGGGCGCTGGCGTATGCGTATGCCACAGTAGTACGGACCGGACAAGCGCTTGTACGGTCCGTACTACTGTGGCGTATGCATACGCCAGCGCCCATGTTGTGATCCGGACCGTACAAGCGCTTGTCCGGTCCGTACTACTGTGGCGTACGCATACGCCAGCGCCCATGTTGTGATCCGGACTGTACAAGCGCTTGTCCGGTCCGTACTACTGTGGCGTACGCATACGCCAGCGCCCATGTTGTGATCCGGACCGTACAAGCGCTTGTCCGGTCCGTACTACTGTGGCGTACGCATACGCCAGCGCCCATGTTGGCCCAGGGACCCTATACACGCCCTCAGAGCGTATGTACGGTGCGTTCCACACCTGTCAGTGGTGACAGGCGGCACACAGACAGGAATGGAGCGTCAGATTTTGCCAAGGGTGGACACCAATGCATTGTCTGTGCAATACCACATGTGTGTGACACAGGTGTGTCAGGATGTGATGTGGCACATTACCCCTGAGGTGTGGGCAAAGCATATGTACGATGAGCTGTGTACACATGTCGTGTGTGATGGTGCGCATTGTGCAACACATCCCCTCCACTCCTTTGACATGTGTGCATGTCGTACACACTAGTAGAGCCATGAGTCACTTGCATGTCCCAGTCACGGACACCCGCACCTGTCCCCTGATGCCAGGTACACGGAATATTACACATGACATGTGAATGGCTGCGTTGCACGCTGCAACAATGTCATGTGTGTGGCATGTGTTTCCATGATTTTGCTGTAGGTGTGTGGTCCAATGCATCAGCAGTTGCTGCTACCAACATGTGTCTGTGTGTAGATGGCCATGGCACACTGTTCCGCACACCAGCCCACATATGTGATCTGCCATGAGGTGTGTATGTATGCAACTACACGGAGTATCAAAACAAGTACATATCCACATGCTCTCAATGTATGTATGTTCTGTCTCGACATGTACTCCTCCAAGGCAATGTGTGTGGCCTGTCCTTTTCCTATAACATGTGACCAGTGCATATCGCATACACCAACCTGTCTGTACCATACGCATCCTACTTCTGCACATGTATGGATGTCTGTGAATCCTGTGATGCGTGTGCATGTTCACTTACACTGGCCCACAGCTAGTCTCATGCCATGTCATCGTGAGCTTGCCCCACTCCGTTAGTGGCTGTCCCTTGGTAGGAGTGTCACCTGCCTGGCGTACGTGTCCAGGAAATGTGGCACAGACCTGACTCAGAATGTGGCATTTGTGTATTGGCTGTTTAACATGTGCTCAGTGCATTGACAATGTCGTCGTACAGTGCTCACTCTTCGGTGTTCCTTCCATTTCACTGCAGGGCTCCGCCTCTCCCTCGACGGCTGCCTGAAATGATGCTGCAGCTGCGGAACGAGCGAGCATGTATTGTTGGTGGGTAGACTCTGGCAGTTCAGTGTTTGGCGTCATCTTCCAATCTCACTGCCTGTGCTGACACACTTCTGTCCATGATGTTTCCTTGTAGGGGACGCTGGCTATCCCAACATGCCATGGCTGATGACGCCTGTCCGCAACCCCAGCACGGCTGCCGAGCACCGCTACAACAACGCCCATGGGCGGACCAGGAGAGTCATTGAGAGGACGTTTGGACTTCTGAAGAGCCGATTCCGGTGCCTCCACAAGACCGGCGGAGCACTCCCATATGCCCCAGTGAAGGTGTGCAAGATCATCATCGTCTGCTGCATGCTGCACAACATGGCAGTGGAAGAAGCTGTTCCACTCATACTGGATCAAGATGACCAGGACCATCCACCCGTGGAGGATGAAGGGCTTGGTGACGGGGCAAGTGATGTGGAGGAGCAGGAGGCTGTGGAGGACATGCGGAGTCGGCTCATACGCGACTTCTTTGCTTAGTGGTGAGTTCCAGTGTCTGAGTGTGCACGCATTGGGCCGTGTGTGGCATGTGTTGCAATGTGTGTGTCCATCTGCATGTCTGCCAAGTGAGTCAGTGGTGTGTATTGAAGTGTCACTCGAGTGATGGCGCAATGGAAGGATGTTGTCCGAGAGTCATCATTGTCACCTGTCATGTTGACAACATGATACGTGTTGAGTACATGCTTGCGGATGTGCTCCTTTGGGCTGACTCCTTGTGTGTCTCTCTTCCACAGGTCCATGGGCATGCTGTCTGCTGGTGGCATTGTTGTGCTCCTGCTACTCCTCATGAACACAGCAACATGTGCTGATTCTGCGTCACATGCACGGGCAAGTTTGGAAATCTCCTTAGGGTAAGGGATGCCTCACGGCGTTTTGGGTGTGTAAATTGTTTGTAGTCTGTGTGCACTTCTCCGGTTCATGTGTGGTCAATTTGCATACATGTGGATCCTACATGGGGAACATGACATGGGGCAGGCTTCACCTGGAGCCATGGTCAGACTTGGTGACTGTCATGTGTCAGGGGATTGGGGATTGTGATGAGGCCATCAATGTGTGTAACACTGGCCTCGGAAACATACAGGTTGCACCGGGTTGATATGGTGTGTGATTGCCCCATCAGGGCCTCAATGGTGTATAGCAGCCTCTCCGTGGCAGCAGGGGGTGTTTAGCTGTTATCCGTCACTTGTGTGCCAGTTCAATGGAATACCAGCATCTGTGTTGCAATGGGGGGTGCCAGTGTTGCTCCCACATGTTCATCCACATGACCTGTGTATGTGTTGACAGAGTATCATTGTCATTCCAACACACATGACTAATAAATTTCTTCCTCTGTCTCCAAGGTGCCTCTTCTCTGTCAATGGTGGCCTGTTGCCACTGTGCATGCGGCATGTCTGGCATAGTTTTCACAGGTGGTGCATATGTGTCTATGTGTAGAGTAGCAAGATGCTAGCGGTTTGTCAGGGATTGGAATCTGTATTATGCACAAGATGCACAGTTCCATCCACCTCAAGGCAAGAGAGACCATCCCCCAGGGCAACTACAACATCCGTGTCTAATCCTACCCTGCAGTCTACGGACATGTGCCTTACAACTCCCATGATACTTGTCCATATCCGGAGTGCATCTGCACAGCTCTGCTACTGCATCGGGCAACCAGGCCACATCAACGTCCAAACGGGATGGGGGAATGATTCACAGCCAGCTGCAGGATGACCTTCTCGATCCACGCCCACACTCATGATGCAGCCCACAACCCCAACACAACCATGTGGCACTGTGATCCAAAACTGCATTCTGGCATCTCCATGCATCCAACCTTGGCCTAGCCACCATTCTCAACATCCGCCTGACGCAAGCATGCAGGACATGGTACGGACACATGTCTAGACATACCTGGGAGCGGCAAGCCAGGTCACTCCACATGATCCCTGACCTCTGCGCATGACTGTTGCTCCCCTAAATGTGTCTGTAGCCACAGTTGTGCGGGAACCACTCAGCTGGTTGGGCCCAGCACAGGTGAGTATGGTACTCCATGTCTGTATCAGATGATACATTGGGACCCATGTGTGTCCTGGGCAAGACTGAGACCCCACGGTTTGGATGGTTGGAGTTAATTCTGAGATCAGGCATGCTTTGACTTTACGACACACACATGTATTGTAATAATGCAGAATCACGGCATCATCTTGTAATTGTGATTAATTTATTTGTGGTGGGGTACGGGTTTGTGGGGATGACAAGAGGTGCACTGCGGGAGTGTAGAATCCAAAGTTCACTGGGGGAGTTGGTATCCTTGCCGTAGCAAATTATCAGAGTCCATGCCACAGTCTTCGTCAACATAGGTCAGACAGTGACCAGCAAGTCCATGTGGCAGAGAATGTCATGTGCTGCTATTGGGCCAGAGGGCCAGGTGCCAGGCCAGGTGACCTGGGAGATGGTGATGTTCTGCTAACTCTCACAGTCTTTTTCGTGGACGACCCACCTTCCTGCGGGGACCCTCGGAAGCAGGCCGTGACGATGTCTGTGACGCTCCGTCGGATGAATCCTCCTCCTCCTGATCCCTCCCTGTGTCTGGTAATGGCCTTCGCCTGGTGCCACAGGGAGGGTTGCCCATGTTGTCGGCAATCCGACGGAGTACACCGGTCATTTGGGTTTGCACCGCCACGAGCTCAGCCTGTCTATCCTCCATCCTTCCTTGGTGTTGCAGTTGACAGGCATGTTGCTGGGCCTGCAGGGTCTTCATCTCCTCGAGGGTCCCCTTGATGTCATTGAGGGTGGACGCAATCTGGTCCATGCCCCTGGTGTCACGCCGGTATGTATCCAGGATGTTGCTGACCTGGGACACTACCGGGTCCTGAGCTCCCTGGTCAGGTTCGCGCCTCCGCCGTCCTCCACTCCCGCCACCCCTGCCCACGTGCACCTGGCCTGCTGTTGTGGGCGCATCGGGTCTCCGGGACCCCTGAGGGATGGCATCTGCGTTGCCGCCTGCCTCCTCCTGGGTGCCCGGAGGACCGTGTCCCTCCTGGGCAGACTGGCTGGGTGGTCGTGTGCGGGCAGGGCTCCTGGACGTCTCCTGGGATGTGGCAGGAATGGGGGTGGTGGTTGGCACAGTTGTACCTGACGCAGGTGCTGCAGGTGGTTGGACACCAGAGGGGCCAGGTTGGTCTGGGTCATCCACGGAGTGGTGAGAGTCGTCGCTGGCGGTGGGGTCCTCATCCCGCAGAGCCTGATCCTGTGAGACTTCCCCCCCAGTGTTGGGGGGTGATCGACGACGTTGACATGTGTGTGAGAGAGACAATGTTAACAGTGTTACATGTGGCATCCATGTTTCATGCATTTCTGATTTGGCACTCTTCCTCTGGGTAGTTGGATCTGTCTTGCATTCCTCTGACAGTGCACTTGTGCATGGGTATGTCCCTTGGCCACAGCTGTCAGGGCTTTACGCATGTGTGACACAATCTTAGTTGATGCATCTATTTGGGTACACAGTCAGCAGTGTGGTGTGCGGGCGTAGCGAGCCATGCAGAGGCGCCTTACGTGTTGCACTGTACGTGGCCAAATGGTGTTTTGCCAAGGCAATTTGATGATGCAGGTAGGTGACTGAAGCATTTGTGACAGGGTTCTAACCGACACAGTGGGTGGGTGTACTGGGTGTGTGGTTAGGTCTGTGCCTGCAGCACGGATGGACTCGTGCACAGATTGACACATGGACCGGTCTTCATCTACGGTAGGGGGGGGTTGAGGCACTGCCAGACCTTGTCTGCATGCACACAGTCCACCGGCTGACGAGTGGACATGGCCACACCACCCAAGGGTGATTTAGTCTCCCTGTGTCTCCCTTCCTCCCTCCCTCTGTCACCCTCCTCCCTCTGTCGGTCTCCCTCTGTCACCCTACTCCCTCCCTCTGTCTGTCTCCCTGTGTCCCCCTCTGTCTCCTTCCCTCTCATTCCCCCTCTCCCTCCCTCTATTTGTCACCCTCTGTCACCTCAGGCCAGCTTCCTGGGCACACACAGTTAGCCGGTCTTTGAATGGCCATTGGCTTGTTCATGTGAGTTAGTTCCTGTTCTCCGGGCACCCATTGGGCAGTGTGTCTGAGTGTAGGCTGCTGCTGTGGCGGTGTGTGCTGAGACTCTATCAGAGCGATGCATCTTCATTGTCTGCTGTTATGTGCAAATTGTGCCTTCAGACCCATGTCATCCTCCAAGGCGGCCACCATTTGCAGGCAAGAGAGTACTGTGTGGGTACACACAGTTTGTATGGCTGTGCCCTGGGCCATATGGGCTGAGGGCATTGTTGTGTGCTTGTGAGTTGCTCAATGTTAGTTTTGATGCCCCCACTCCCAGCATCGGCCACATTCTGTGTTGTGTTGGTGTTTTGTGTGGCCTGTGACTTGGCATGGCCCTGATTGGTGCATGGGGCATGGAGGCGCTAGTGGCATGTGTGTGTTTGTGGAGTGTGGTTGTGTCCGGTGGTGGCTTGGGGGGGTGGCGTGCATGATTGATTGTGTATGGCACCCCCCCATGTGAGGTGAGTTGTTTGTGTACTCACCAGGGTCTGGGAGTCCTGGTAGTCCGTGTAGTCCCTCCACCGCCAGCGTGGACATCACCTTCTCCTCCCAGGGATGGTATTGTACCGGTCTGGGGGACGGCCCTCCTCCAGTGATGTTCCCCTGGTTGTGATTGTCAGTCATCTTCCTCTTGACCGTCCTCCGCAGATCGTACCACCTGGATTGGCACTCGTGCCTGGTCCTTCTGGTGGACCCAACAGCATTCACAGAATCGACAATCCTCTGCCACATGGCCGATTTTTCGGATATGCTGGTCTGTCTGACCAATGTTCCAAAGAGCTGTGGCTCGACTCTGAGGATTTCGTCGACAAGGATCTCCAGCTCCTCCTTTGTGAACTTTGGATTCTTGGTTGTGGACATGGCGTGGGGTGTGGGTGTGGATGGTTGTGGGGGTGTGGGTGTGGATGGTTGTGGGTGTGTGAGTGTGGTAGTGGAGGTGTGTGTGTGAATGTGATGAGGGGGTGTTTGTGTAGGTGGTTGTGTGAAGGTATGCAAGTGTGAGGTTCAAGTATGGTGGTGTGGGTCGTCTGTGGGCTCTGGCAGCAGTGGGTCTGTTGCAAAGGCTCATGGTTTGTGTGTGTGGTCCATTTTTATTGGTCCATTTGTGGGTGTGGCTGTGTTTGAATTTTGTGTGGGTGTGTTATGAGGAGTGGTCGTGTTTTGGGCCTCTGTTTGGCAGTTTGGCAGTTGCAGGTCAGTGTATGTGATGTTTGTGGGGTTGTTGGGCATGTTTGGTGGTGTGGGGAAACTCTAATTGACTCTCCTTGTGTAAATATGGTTTGTCCTGGTTCAGTACGTGTGTTTTTGGCGTCAGTACGGTCCGTACATGCACTGGTGGGGGTACGGTCCGTACATTCCCTGGTGGGGTGTGGGTACGGGCCGTATTTCCACGGGTGGGGGTTCGGTGCGTACATACACGGGTGGGGGTTCGGTGCGTACATACACTGCTGGGGTGGGGGTTCTGTGAGTACATACACGGGTGGTGGGTCGGGGCATACATACACGGGTGGGGGTTCGGGGCGTACATACACTGCTGGGGTGGGGGTTCGGGGCGTACATACACGGGTGGTGGTTCGGTGCGTACATACACGGGTGGGGGTTCGGGGCGTACATACACTGCTGGGGTGGGGGTACGGGCCGTACTTCCACGGGTGTGGGTACGGTCCGTACATACACGGGTGGTGGTTCGGTGCGTACATACACAGGTGGGGGTTCGGGGCGTACATACACTGCTGGGGTGGGGGTTCGGTGCGTACATACACGGGTGGGGGTTCGGTGCGTACATACACGGGTGGGGGTTCGGGGCGTACATACACTGCTGGGGTGGGGGTTTGGGGCGTACATACACGGGTGGGGGTTCGGGGCGTACATACACTGCTGGGGTGGGGGTTCAGTGCGTACATACACGGGTGGGGGTTCGGTGCGTACATACACGGGTGGGGGTTTGGGGCGTACATACACTGCTGGGGTGGGGGTTCTTGGCGTACATACACGGGTGGGTGTTCGGGGCGTACATACATGGGTGGGGGTTCGGGGCATACATACACGGGTGGGGGTTCGGGGCGTACATACACTGCTGGGGTGGGGGTACGGGCCGTACTTCCATGGGTGTGGGTACGGTAGGTACATACACGGGTGGTGGTTCAGTGCGTACATACACGGGTGGGGGTTCGGGGCGTACATACACTGCTGGGGTGGGGGTTCGGGGCGTACATACACGGGTGGGGGTTCGGGGCGTACATACACGGGTGGGGGTTCGGGGTGTACATACACTGCTGGGGTGGGGGTTCGGTGTGTACATACACGGGTGGTGGTTCGGTGCGTACATACACGGGTGGGGGTTCGGGGCGTACATACACTGCTGGGGTGGGGGTACGGGCCGTACTTCCACGGGTGTGGGTACGGTCCGTACATACACGGGTGGTGGTTCGGTGCGTACATACACGGGTGGGGGTTCGGGGCATACATACACTGCTGGGGTGGGGGTTCGGTGCGTACATACATGGGTGGGGGTTCGGGGCGTACATACACGGGTGGGGGTTCGGGGCGTACATACACGGGTGGTGGTTCGGTGCGTACATACACGGGTGGGGGTTCGGGGCGTACATACACTGCTGGGGTGGGGGTTCGGGGCGTACATTCTCTGGTGGGGTGTGGGTACGGGCCGTACTTCCACGGGTGTGGGTACGGTCCGTACATACACGGGTGGGGGTTCGGGGCGTACATACACTGCTGGGGTGGGGGTTCGGTGCATACATACACGGGTGGTGGTTCGGGGCGTACATACACGGGTGGGGATTCGGGGCGTACATGCACTGCTGGGGTGGGGGTTCGGTGCGTACATACGCGGACGGGGGGGTGGTGGGGTGTTCGGCGCGTATGCGGGCACATGTCTCCATGGTTGCTATGGGAGTTCGGTTCGGACGGTGTTTTTTGAGTACGGTTGTGAAATGGGGAGGACGGGAGGGATCGTACTTGCGCAGTCGGACTTTATTTTTCCGCACGGTGGGTTTTTCGACCGGGGACGTGTCGGTGACTTTTCCCGACCCGAGGACGTGTGGGGAAATCTTCCCAATGCGATTCGTATGGACTTTTTTCCGTTCAAATCGTACTTGGCAGTTTGTACGCTACTTTGACGATTCGGACGGAAAAAAATCCGGATACGAGTCGGACGGGGAATTTTTTTACCGGATCGGAATTGGCACCAAAATGTGTACATATAAATATATTTACTTAAATACATCTTATTAACTATTATCTTTATTTAATTTATATAAACTTTTTTAATTATATAAAAATAAAATACACACATATATCAATAATTTTAAAGAAAAATAAATATTCTGTATTTAATTAACACATTAAACTATTTAAATAAAATAAAACATACATTTAATTTTTTTTTAAAAACATCAGTAGTTAAAACGTTGGATAGCGAGGGGGTAGGAATTACTATTCCCACTCCAATGAGTGCAACAGTAGGGAATGCGTTGGATAGCAGAGGGGTAAAAATTACTATTCCCACTCCAGTGAGTGCAACAGTAGGGAAAGCATTGGATAGCGGAAGGGTAAAAATGACTATTCCCACTCCAGGGAGTGCAACAGTAGGGAAAGCTTTGGATAGCAGAGGGGTAAAAAATACTATTCCCACTCCAGTGTGTGCAACAGTAGGGAAAGCGTTGGATAGCGGAGGGGTAACAATTATTATTCCCACTCCAGTGAGTGCAACAGTAGGGAAAGCGCTGGATAACAGAGGGGTAAAAATTACTATTCCCACTATAATGAGTGCAACAGTAGGGAAAGCGTTGGATAGCGTAAGGGTACAAATTACTATTCCCAATCCAGTGAGTGCAACAGTAGGGAATGCACTGGATAGCGTAAGGGTAAAAATGACTATTCCCACTCTAATGAGTGCAACAGTAGGGAAAGCATTGGATAGCGGAGGGGTGAAAATTACAATTCCCACTCCACTGAGTGCAACAGTAGGGAAAGCACTGGATAGCAGAGGGGTAAATATTACTATTCCCACTACAATGGGGTTCAACAGTAGGGAAAGCGTTGGATAGCAGAGGGGTAAAAATTACTATTCCCTCTCTAGTGAGTGCAACAGTAGGGAAAGCGCTGGATCCCATAACAATAAAAAACTAAACCATCAACATTTTTATTAAATTTAATTTCCAATATTAACATAATTAATTTATAAATTTAAATATATTAATATTAACAAAGATAATACAAAATAATTAATTACACATTATTTAACACTTTAATATCCACAACACACACCTAAAATTAATCACAAAATTAAATGTAACAGTTACTAATTAATTAATGAAAATTAATTTATTATTTATTAATTAATCAATACAAAATGTATTTCTTATCACCTTTCACACCATTTACACTTATAAACACCACAACACACACCTAAAATTAATTCCAAAATTAAATTGAATAATGACTAATTAATTAATGAAAATTAATTTAAAAATATTTAAAAAGTAATAAATAACAAACTTAATTACTTACCATTTACACATATAAACATCACAATACACACCTAAAATTAATTAAGCAATTAACATAATTATTAATTGACTAATTAAAATTAATTAACAACTAATTATTAAACTATTATTAATTAATCAATTAACACATTAATTATTCAATAAATTTGATATATTAAATTACTTCCCACCCTATTCCCCTATAAACCCACAACCCGCTACGGAACTAAAAACGCAAAATTCAAATTTAAAAAAACAAAATTAACTGCTATAAATTATTATTTAAATCTATATAATTAAATTTCTTCCCAACCTATTCCCCTATAAACCCACAACCCGCTACAGAACTAATAACGCAGAATTAAACTTAAAATAAATTAATAACTAGTAAAATTCTAAAACATATAATAAAATGACAAACAATTCTCATTAAAAACACTAAAATACATAAAATTATTGATAAATCGATATTTTAGTAAACTATATTTTTGTAAATGATATTTATGACAACGATATTTTTGAAATCGATATTACTTACCTATCAGTCGATATTCTTGTCAACTATATTTTTGTTGTCGATATTTCTTCCCAATGATATTTTTGCGGCGATATTTATGCCCCAGGATATTTCTCCGTCGATATTCCTGCTCTGCACCAGCAGGTGATTGTCAGGGAATGGTGATGCAGTTTGCTCAGCGGTCAGTGACGCAGTTGTGTGTAGCGCCATTGTTAGGTGCGAGGCAGGCCAAATTCACCCTAAAGCACTTCTAAGGGCTTCAGGGCACCATTGGAGGTCAGGTCCATGAGTGTGAGAATCACAGTTCTGCGTCAGGGGCCCCAGTCAAGCAAGGCCCTCAATGTAGCTACCAGTATAGTTGTAGATGGGGGCTTTGTCATGGAGGTGTGCGTTCACCAAGAGGAGCTTGTGGGCCTGCATCCAGATGGCAAGAATGGATTTCAGCATGGGATTTTAGATCCATGCGGCCATGAAGATAGTAGGCCTGCTGTCCTTACAAGCCCTCCTGTAGTCTATGTTTGTTCACAACCCGCAACGTGAGGTCTTTGATCCAGGGGTGCACATACGCCATTTCTGCCAGTTGAAGGGCCAGATAGTAATGTTGAACAAATGGCAGTCCCAGTCCCCTGTGGACCTTTGAGAAATAAGCTTCTGGATCGACAGGCAAGGTCTTGTGGGGCCCCAAATGAAGGCCATAATGACCTTGTCTATCTGACAGAGGGTCAAGAGGGGTATCCATTGGGGATGCATGCTCAATACGTAAGTGAATTAGTTAAGGCTAAACATTTTCACCGGCTGTGTCTTAACCCAGAGAGAAAGGTTCTGATGGGACCACTTCACAAAGTCTAATCTCATTCGCTCCATAAGTGGGTCCAACTCGTCTGCCACTATGCACTCCAGGACTAACCAGGGCACCCAGATACCTGAGGTGGGAATTCTTCCACTGAAATGGGTAACAGGCAATGGAGGTGTACATGGTGATCTGCGACAGTGACAGGGTCTCATGCTGCCCCCAGTTCACCTTGTAGCTAGATATTGTCACAAAGGTGTCAATGGTCCCCAGTACCACAGGGATGGAGCAGGAAATGGCTGATAGGGTGAGTAAGATGTAATCCACGTAAAATACTGAGGCAAGGGACTGCCAGGAGTGGAAATACCTATGGGAGGATCAATTTGGCGCAGGGATACCACTGACGGCTCTATCGCAAGGAAAAAGAGCAGGGGGGAGAGTGAGCGACCTTGACAGGTACTTCTGCCGATCAGAATGGGATCAGAAAGAAAGCCCCTACAGTTGACCTGCACCGAGGGAAGTCATAGAGCTCACTATGGAGATGAAATCATCACCAAGGCTGAATTTCTGGAGCACAGCAAAATGGTGGTCCTATTCTATCCAGTCAAAGGCCTTCTCAGCGTCCAAACACAGTATCAAGTCCTTATCTGGGAGGACTGGTACTAGCCAAGCCAAATGGGCTAGCATGCAGAGGTGGTTGCACAATGAGTGACCTGGGACAAACCCACCTGTGAATGGTGAATAAGAGAGGGGAGTTCCCACTTACGGCAACCGGCTATTATGGTGGCCAGTATTTTGACATTCTCATGGAGCAGGGATATGGGGCAATAGCTGCAGTAGAGGAGGGGGTCCTTTTCTGGTTTGGGGAGAACCGATATGAGTAACTTGTTAGAGAGTTAACCCAAGGAGTGTGAACAATCAGCCTCAGCGAAGGCCTCATTGAGAAGGTCAACCACGTCGGGTTTGGTCCATTTATCGAATTCTAGGGGGAAGCTATCCTCGCCCTGGGCTTTTTGATAGGGTAGGTCCGATATGGCCTGCACAATCTTCACATTGGTGAATGCTTCTGCAAGTTCTGGTTTTGTGATCAGTGTTACCGAGTCAGAGTGATAGTGGCAATGGCTGTTCCAGCCTCCCTCAGCCTGAACTGTGCCACTAAGAGCTGTCCAACCTTCTCTCCTTGTTGTTAGCTCTGGGATTTCAGCCTCTGGAGTGCATACTCAGCTTTGGAGGTAAAGAGCGTATTAGGGTCCATGAGTGCCTTTTCAAGGCTGCGCCTTGTGAGAATGAAGGTGTGTGCCATGTAGTCACGCATGAGGCAGGCCATATCCACTTCCAGCACAAAAGGGGTGGTGATGGACGGAGCATCAGAACCAATCAAACACTCACACCCAGTCAACAGATCTGGGTTTGATCCATCACCGTTCTTTAGCCCACTCAGCCACCCCAGTTCAGACATGGCCATATGCAAATCAGTCTGACCCTGTGCCTTATGGGAACAGTCCAGCCCGAACTGCCAAGCCATGTCTTCCCTGGACCGGAAACAAGCTTCCTAGGACTGGTTTCTGGCATTTCAGCCGTCTTCAGCCAGGCTTGCTTGAATCCAGTGGCAAAGTGAGCAAGGGACTCACGTCTGAGCATACCCTGCCAACTTATGGCGAACAAAGCAAAAACCAAAGGAAATGATGGACGGAGTGTTGAACATTGCAAGCACTCAACCCCAGTCAACTGATCTGGGTTTTATCCATCACCGTTCTTTAGCCCACTCTGCCACCCCAGTTCAGACATGGCCATATGCAAATCAGTCTGACCCTGTGCCTCATGGGAACAGTCCAGCCCGAACTGCCAAGCCATGCCTTCCCTGGACTGGAAACAAGCTTCCTAGGACCGGTTTCTGGCATTTCAGCCGTCTTCAGCCAGGCTTGCTTGAATCCAGTGGCAAATTGAGCAAGGGACTCACGTCTGAGCATACCCAGCCAACTTATGGCGAACAAAGCAAAAACCAAATGAAATGATGGACGGAGTGTTGAACATTGCAAGCACTCACCCCCAGTCAACTGATCTGGGTTTAATCCATCACCGTTCTTTAGCCCACTCTGCCACCCCAGTTCTGACATGGCTATTTGCAAATCAGTCTGACCCTGTGCCTCATGGGAACAGTCCAGCCCGAACTGCCAAGCCATGTCTTCCCTGGATCGGAAACAAGCTTCCTAGGACCGGTTTCTGGCATTTCAGCTGTCTTCAGCCAGGCTTGCTTGAATCCAGTGGCAAAGTGAGCGAGGGACTCACGTCTGAGCATATATATTTTTTATTTTATTTTGTTTGCACTTGTACTGCGCATCGTCTACCCAAATAGGGTTTCCCGGCGCATATTTGCTGTTACAGATGGAGAGAAAAGTCTTATTTATTGAATAGCCAGGTTTTTAGCAAATTTCGGAAACTGGAGTAGTTAGGTGCATTTCTCAGTGAAATGGGGAGAGAGTTCCAGTGAGACGGGCCTAAGTAGGCAAAGGATATCCACTTCCAGCACCTTCTCGTGATTCTCACTCTGCCAGTTGGACAGGACAGCATCCCTCATCAGCTGCCCTCTATTGGTTGCCTTTCCCCCACCTATAAGGTCAGGACAGAGTTATTCGAGCCATAGTTGTGCTCCTGGTAGGCATGCACATGGGGTTTAAGATGGTTCTTGCCTGTCGGGTTGCTATAGTGGGACAGATTCAGATGCCTGGCCTTGTGAATTGGCCATGACAGGCCCAAATCAGCCTACAGGGCAACACTGGTGTGGTCCAAGAATGCTCCCTCTAATATGGAAATCTGATAGAGAAGGGGAAGTGAGGGGTGAGCCATCAGATAAAAGTCCAAACTTGATTGCGTGCCATGAACTGGGGAGAAGTATGTGTATTCCTGGATGCAAGAGATGCCATACATTGCAGAGATCATAATCGCCTCTACGATCCCCTAGCATCCACTAGCATGGCTCTGTCCACATTGTTGGGCAAATCAATAGGACTGGTATGGTCTAAAACCACATCCCAGGCCAGGTTCCAGTCCCTGCTTATCAGGATATTGGCTGTTTCTATCTCCGAAAACACACGACTGAGTTGAAGAAGGATACCGTGCTTCAGTAACGTGGGCACAGTACCTTCCGTTGGTCTTTATTTTGGCAAATGCCTTGCAGCCCTCTGGATGGATCCAGGTCTTGAACACCACATTGGGCAATGATTTCCGAATGATGATGGCTGCACCACAATTCCAAGGCGCTGGTAAGTTGTTTGCTGCTAGCGGGGGAAAGCAACCATGGACCTCCTTGCCCACCCAATCCCAATGGAGCTTCTCAGCTGTTGTCTCAGTGAGGTGCATTTCTTGGAGCAGTGCTGTGTCGGTGTGTTTGGAGTTGAGGTTAGAGAGCACTTCCTTGCTCTTGATGTAGTGTGTAAGATCATTGACGTTACAGGAGAGAACATTTAAGGTTGAGTGCATGGTCATGGAAGTCTTGAGAACCAGGGCAGTATGGGGGTCATGAACTTTGTTGGACAGATGGGGAGGGCATTGGCAGGTCCCGCTGGCAGTTCTTCTGGAGGTGGCCTCATTTCACGGGGGAGATGAGCAATAAAAAAGTGTGAAAAAGAGGAGGTGCCTAACTGAGCCCAGAAGAGGAAAATGGAAGAAAGAATAAGGCAGAAGAGTGGGGAGGGAGGAGAGAGAGAGAGAGGGACAAGTGGTGAGGGACATAAGAAAACAGCAAACAAAATACGATCATGCAATCGAGTGCACTGGACTGCACGTCCTGTCCACTGTAGTTGGCAGGTCTACACCTGAGGGGCGGCAGAATCTAGGATGCTCCAGGGCCCAGTGGTTGAGGTGAAACAGGGGTGGTGAGAAGTGAACCCTGCAATGGGTTTAGAACAGTGGCTGAGGTCAGGGGTGGGGTGGCAGTGAGGTAAAAGAGAAAGGTGATAAGTGGACCTGCCCCGATGTTAGTGAGCCGAGGGGGAGGACAACTGGGGAGAAGGCGAGACATACTGTGTCTCAACACTAGGCAAGGTGGCTCTCCAGCGTGCAATGTAATGTAATGTAATGTAATTAGTGTTTGTATAGCGCTGGTTACACTCCAGGGAGCATCTTAGCGCTTCAGAGAGTAAGAGAACATGGTGGCTTATTGTTCTTGTGGTAAATCCTTGGTTAAAATGCTAATTCATGTTTTTGCATTTTGTGTCGGATAGGGTGTAAATCCAGGTCTTAAGGGTTTTTCTAAAAATTGTTTCTGTAGAGATTTGTCGGAAAGGGGGTGGCAGTGAGTTCCATGCTCTGGACCCCAAAGACAGCCAGGGCTTTACCTCCTCTGGTTTTGAGTCTAAACTTGGGAATAGTAAGGAGATTTTCACCTTGGGACCTCAGACACCTGGAGGGAACGTAGCGTTGGAACATGCTTTCGATGTATTTGGGTCCTGTTTTGTTAACTGCCCTGAAAGTGATTAGCAAGATTTTAAAGAGCACCCTTTTGTGTATAGGCAACCAGTGCAGGGTGTTCATGGCAATTGTGGCTGATGTTCTGTATGTGTAAATACTGAAAATCAGACTCAAAAGTCTGCTGACAGTTACAAAATGATTGGAAAGGAATTTTGAATGTTTCAGCCTCACTTCCCTTACTTGCAGAGTTTTCATTGATTTCTCTGCAACAAGCCTTTGACATCGAGCCAAATGCAGAGCAAGTCCCACTTCCTTTTAAGAAATACCCCAAAAACCCATGATGACAACAATTGGTTACAAAATGCATCTGTGAAACCTGTTTGTACATTTCTCTGTTGTGGGACTCAAATGCCATTGAGGCATGGACTTATGCCCCCCTTCAGATGACTCCACACAACCCAAGAGAGGTGGACCCCACAGTTTGAAGACCTCGGCTGTAGAGTGTGATAAAGTCAGGACTTGCAAAAATTATTTTAAACTCAAGCCTACAGTTAGCGGAGTAAGAAAGCAGAAGAAAATAGCATTTGTACAATACATGATTCATGATTTCAAGAGTCTCTAAGCATTGTTTAGTCAAGCAGACATGAAGTATCAACTTTAATTAAACAGATTGGATCAAATGGGGCCTCAGACCCAAATGGTCTTCCAAATGCCATTTTTAGAGCAAAGGCAGAAATGTGGCTGAAGTTTTGCCTCTCTATATATATGACATGGAAGTATCCTGTAGCCTATTTACAAGAGTGGTCCATCCCAAAAAATGGCCAATTATCGAACTAGCCCTAACAGATGTTGAGACAAAAGTCGTTGCTACCTGTTTATTGGAGGATCTGGAAAAATGGTCACTGGACAAATATCTAATCAGACTCAATCAATCAATCAGTCAGGTTTTTGTAAGGGTCAATCCACGGTTACCTTGATGGCTGAGAGCACAGTTTTGAAAAAACTAATTCTACATATCTATTTTATAGACTTAAAAGCTGCATTCGACTCGGTCCCATGAGCCTCCATGTCGATAAAATTTTTGGGATGGGGCATTCCTCGTAAATTACTGGATTCAATTATTCTATTATATACAAACACTTGGATTCAGGTTAAGTTAGGGGATGGCCTCAGTCTGACTTTTCAAGTCACACAGTTTTAAACAAGGGTGTGTACTTTCTCCATGTTTATTTAATCTTTTTATGGCTGATTTGTCCCAGCATTTGCATAAGATCAATGTCTAGCCACCTAAATTTGCAAACTGTCACATAAAATATTTACAATCTGCAGACAATTTGATCTTAGTTAGACCCCTGTAAGTCTACAGTGACTTTCTTTTTAAAAATATGCAGCTATGAATTGTCTTGAACTAAATACTAAGAAAACTATGATAATGAAGATAGGGGCATAGTTCATCAAGTCAAAAGTATGGCATGCAAAAAGAAAGAAAATGGGTGTGGTTAAGAAGTATAAGTACATGGGAATCCTAATTGATGATAAGGTCCCTTTTAAAAGTCATTTACATGTTTTAAGAGCTAAGGTATCATTTACTATCTTTGCTTTTAAATTATTACAAGATGAACTTAGGTGTCAATAGTATGACCATCTGGAGAAAATTATGAAAGCCAAATTGATTCCACCTTTAGCTTATGGCTCAATTATATTTAAATGGAAGGATGCCAAATTACTTGACTTACTTCAGATTAAAGCATGTAAATTGTTTTTGAAGATTCCAAATTAAACCGGTCAAGCTGGATTTCGTCAAGAGTTTGGTCTCCTACGCCAAGTTTTAGCTAGGCAGGCAGCATTTCTCAAATGTATGTATTCTTTATCTCTATCTGACTCCGTCTATCTGGCGAACACGTGTTGGCAAGAAATAAATCACTCAACTCATGCTGGTGCTTGCAGAGCATATTTATCTACCTGTCTTCAGACTTTTGAGTTGCAGTCTGAATTTCAGGAAATGACTAGAGTCTCTCAAAACTTTTCCTGAACTGGAAAACAAAAGTAGTCTTGTTTATTGCTGATAAGGATGCTTTGGCAGCAAAGAAGCATACTTGGGCAGTCTTAAGATCATTTAATAGACTGGAAATCCAGCCTTTCCTGTCCACATATTTTTCATCCAGAATAGGGATATCTTTTTGAAAATTGCATCTTGTTAGATATCCAAATTAGGATTGAATACCAAATTGGTTGCAGACTTTGTGGCTATACACAACAAACTTTATTACACATTGTTTATGTCTGTCCTTATTTACTTGAGGCTCTTTGTGTTTTTTTTTAAAGCCATTGTTTTTGAAAGCAGGAATAAGAACATATCATTAACCTATTATGCTTTGTTTATCGGGCAAATCAAGCCCAACAATTTGGCAGTTTGTTAAGTTTCTGGCTTTGGTGAAAAGAATGTTTAAGGCCCTGATTGTGAGTTTGGTAGTCTTCTCATAGGACTGCCACTGCGGCTGTCCCTGGAACACCGCCAAGTCCATGGTGAACCCACCCGCTGGATTCAGAGTTGAAGCCAGTGCTTGTGGTGCTGCAGTGTCATGGCAGCGGGTAAGTTTGGCTCATAGAAGAGCCTAAACAGCGTACCGCCGAAGTGACAATGCCTCCAGCATATCCGTGCATGGTGTGACATGCACCATGTCATGCTTGCCACACAGTGCACACACAACCTTGCACTTTTTGGGAGGAACATCATGTGCCCCATGCATGCACCCCCATGGGCAGATTTCCCCTAAGGGCCCCTTTCCATGGCTTTCTGCTACGCATTTCATGGTGCGGTCTAAGTGTGGGTGGGGAACTCTGCTCCAACAGTGGAGTTTGCAGAGTTCTGCAAACTTGGCACTCTGCTGGGAGTGCAAAGTTCGGGAAAAAAACTCAGACTTTGCCACATGGCGGAGTTTCCCCCTGCCACCCACCCCTAATAATTACTCTTGAATCAGCTAACCCCAGGTGGAATAAGTTTCAATTCTGTGGTAAAGCCCATGATGAAACATTTCTAGTCAGAAACCGGATGTCTCCGTACTTCCAGCAAGAAACGCCACCTTGGGGCAAGGATAGGGGTGAAGGAAAGCATTCAGAGGTGAGGAACATATGCTCTGTGCACTAGGGATGATTAATCATCTGAAGAGTGTAATCTGGGTTTGGAAAGTGGGTTTTTGTTTGATTGGGCACATTCCCCTCCCACATCTGTCACAGCTAAAATGGATCTGAAAAAAATATCTGACACTACAGAGGAATTGAACAAGAAGTTATTTTGCCTGATGATGTGGGGTGATGATGAGGAGGGGTGGGGATTGACGGTGATTCACCAGTTTGGGAGGGTCCCAGACAGGGCTGGGAATCTCTGAGTACCATAGAGCCCATGAAGAGGACAGCAATCAAGGGAGCACGGAAAGCAAGAGCTGAACGCAGACAAGATGACAAGCTGGTGCACAGCTGGGCAGGTCTCACTGCGAAATGGGTAGACTTTCTAACAGACCGGTCGTTTACCCTAAAAGCTGGTTGGTCCTGCGAAGAGTCAGAGCATACAGCGAGTTCCACAGGAGCTGCACAGGTGAAAGGCAGTTTGTCAAGTATTACCGGAATGCTAAAGTCAGACACTACCGGGAGGTGACTGAAATGCCACGTACAGTCTCTCTAAGCCTGGCCTCTCAGGGCTAGCATTGTCAAGCAGGCAAGAAGGGTTATGTGGGATAGAAAGTCTACCTTTTGCATGTGCCCCCTGCCCGAGCCCTCCTACCTGGTCTTGGCATTGTTGCTTCCTCCTCAGCGCAGGAAGATTCTTCTTATCCTCCAGTGGGCTTTGAAAATGAAACCCCTTCCTGCAGGACTCCCAAGGACAGTGCATGCACCTCCACTCTCCATGCACCAACATGCACAGTCCTTGCGAGTCCTGCAGGAAGGGGTTCTCATTTTACAGCTAGCCAGGAGGACTGGAAGAAGAATCCTGCACCGGAGTCAGGAAGGACTCTCGAAGTCGAGAGAACACCACCACCGCAGAGGTAAGTTGTCTGCCTAGGGCAGAGCAGAACAGAATTCTACGGAGTTTTGAGACAACTCCATGGAATTCCGCATAGTGCCCACCCTTAGTGAGGTCTCTGCCAGGAAATGCTTGGTGGAAAGGTAGTGCCTGCATTGGCACAGCTGTGGTTCCCGCCTGCTTTCTCTACTGCTTCCGCCTTGGTATCCTGGATCCTGGCAGTGGCAGCATTCTTGTGGCAGTTCCACTACCACCATTGTAATATGGCAGTCAGATCAGCTGGGTGGTGGTGGTTGGACTTCCACCTCAAGTACGGCATTCCCAGGGCTGTCATACTCATAATTATGCCCTAAATTAACCCCAGGCATAGTGGGAATAGCACAGCTATGCGGAGGGCCACGGAGTTGAGAACAAACTCCGTGGAACTCAGTGGAGCTCCGCTACGTCACCCGCCTCCCACTCCCCTAATAACAATTGCTTAAAACTGAAATAAAACTACTTTTAAAGTAAATAAAAACCACTAACCTTGGCTGCGGCTTCCCCAGGCTGCTCTCCTCCTCTTCATCGCCGTCTCTGGGGAAACTGCGAATGCGTGCTCATGCATGTACATTTCTCGTGAGCCGCGGGTTGTGTGGAGATTTGCCTACTCCGCGTTTTCCGCGGAACGCAGAGTAGGCAAATCTCCGCACACTGCCCGGGGTTACCCTAAATCTTTATCTTAAACTGTTAGCGCTGTTTTAATTGTACTTCTGTACTAAGTGTATAGTTTTAAGCACTTTGATTATATAAAGTTATCTTTTTATATCATATTGATATTTAATGGATTGATAAATTATAGGCACTTATGCACTTCAGTATAAACATGCACTAATTGTTTTAAAAATCTTGTCTCTGTTGTTTTTCAGCTATTCTTGCTTACAGAGAAAGTTTCACTGGCAACATGTGGCTCTTTCATCTTGTGCTATTTGTGATGATTTTTAATTATTCAGACAATGAATATTACATAACATTTAAGATGAATTCCTCTACTTACATGGGCTTTTTGTGGTAAGTAATCAACGGACAAATTATTGCACATGAAAAGCTTACCCATAAGCTACAAAGTAGCATTTGCCTTGTGAACTTTGTGACACTCTTGTTTTTTATATTTTACATGAAGGCATGCAGGTTCTACATTGCATCCTATTCAGATGGTGAAGTTGCAAGTAAAGTGGTTGCACTATGGTTTCAAAGGAAAGTTAACTATGCAGTAATTGCACTATACAAATCGATTGCAATACATTTTTCTGCTCTGAATACAAACAATGTTCTGGTATCACAGCACGCATATATTGTGCAAAATTAGAAAGCCATTATGTCTGTCATACATGGTGGCAAACACCCCTATTGTGATACCCCAGTTTGTGGTTCATATACATGAGGCATAGGCTTAGGGTTTTCAGGAACCATTAGGATATTGGGAGTTTCAGGAAACTTTTTAAACTCAAAACCAGTGCTCATTTTCTTTTGCCCCCATTTGAATACTTTTTTCAAAACGTAAAAGATGAAAAACGCAAGAGCTATGAGTAGAAGCCCAACGCAGACCCATATCAGTATCAGTGTAGTCTTGTTCTGTGCAGAAGCGGAAAGTGTGGGGTGTAACAGTATGGCAGTAGGAGAAGTGGCAGTGGTGGTGGTTGTGGTAGTGGTCCGAGGAGCAGGAAAGGGGATTACAACAAGTCTATACAGGTTTGCTGCTGAGCCCTCACTATTGGTTGCAATGCATGCATATAGGCCTGCCATACTCAGCTGTACTTGGTTTAGAATTAGCATGCCATTTCTTACAAATATGGAGCCCATTGGTGAACTCACTGGCACTCCAGAAGGGAGCAGCCATGTCAACTTCGGAGTAGGGTAGCCATTTGCAGAGCACACTAACCCAACAGGGAAAGGCTCCTGTACATACACTTCTTTATAGAGGTCAACAAATGATGGCTTGGAACATTCAGGGGCTTTCACGTCTCTGCTGGTAAAGGAGATGTTGGGTACCAGCGAATGTGTGAACCACTGGTTTTCAGTGATGCTCACACCTCGGTACTCACACTCTTCGGTTAAGCTGTTACCCATCAAATGTATCTGCAATGACGAATAGTTGGCTGATGCTTTGAACCACATTGGTGTGATGGTTGACAAACTATTGTAGCCTAGGTTCAGAATAGATAACTGCACCAGGCTTTGAAAAGCCCTATCTTGAATGAGAGAAATCTTATTTCTGGAAAGATTAAGGGTTTTAAGCTTGCTCAGGCCATTGAACATTTGACTATTAATCGTGGTAAGGCTGTTGTTGCTCAAGTCCAGGTGCTGTATTTGCAAGTCTTGGAAAGCAGCTCTGTGAAGATCCATGCTTTGTAGATTAACCTCATTTAACATTAATCGTGATAGGCTTTTGAGTCCACTAAATGCTGAGTCATCAATGAATGCAATGTTTGTGTGTCTAATAGTCAACTCAATCAGATCATCCAAATTTGAAAATGTTCTACTGGTGATATCCAAAGTATTGCAGAAATTCAAAGTCATTGTAGTGATGTTTGGGAACCCAATAATGTAATCCGGCAAATATTGACCAGGTTTGCAGCAAGAGATGGAGGCTGTGTCACACTGGCAGCCGTACGGGCATGTCACACATTCCACGTGCAGGAAATGCAGCACAGACAGCAGCAAAAGAAGAGTGCAGAAAGTATAAGCCATGATCCCTGAAAAAAACATATTGATGCATTACAATAAGTACTAAAATGAAACAAATTATTTATATCTGATTTGAAGAAAATGCACATAAACGTTCATATAGCATAGAGATTTTATAACAAATTGACACTATCTCCTGTGGCTGGGTACAACAGTATAACATTTCGAAATAGGGTTCTTGGTTGGTTGAGGTATGCACCCAGGCCAGGCACGAATTCTCATTCTAATCAGGGTAAGCTGGGATACACTAAAAGAAAGTCTGTGCTCTCCCTTTGGCAGCATGTCACAGAGCAGTCAGGCTAATCCACAGAGGCAATGTGTAAAGTATGTGTGCAACACACACAGTAACACAAGTGATACACCACAAAAAGACTGGCAATTGCCAGTTCTACACCTCGCTGAACCCAGATAGATACCTCTGTCTATGCTGTCAGGGGCCACTGAGGTAACCCATGGGGAATCCTTCTTGTTACTTGTGGGCCCCATCTGTGCAGTACCTAGCTTTAACTTTCTCATAGATGCATCCCAGTAGGCAGACAGTACCACCAAGGCCACAAAAGTCATGAGGCCCAATCCACCCTTGCGTCTGACTTCTGTACCCAACCCAAAGAAACTTCTGTCCATAAGGACAGCAACAAACAGAGGCCACTGACAGCAGCCAGTGTCAAAAGCTAGGACCCGGGCCATCCAGGGGTCTCTGTTCTCTGTAGTTTCTCAAAGTGGGCGGCTGTAGCCCCGGGTGCCATTCATCCTTTCTGCATTCTACCTCCCGCCAGATCAGGTGTGATATCCTGAACCTGATTCTTCAACCCAGGACCTCTACCCGTAGGCTAAACATGTGCCTGGCAAGTCAGGACTTCCAGGGGAGTACAATCCCCCCCAAGGGAAACACATTCTCTATGTGTTGTTCCAGAATCTGCCTACCCCCGTGAATGTGACAGAGCATGGAACACCCCTAGGCCAGAGGTGGCCTCACCAGGGTCAGTCTTGGACTGCTCTGACCTCAGAGCTGGCCACCCTGACCCACTGGTCCTCCCACTGTGGATTATGTCCCCCTCTTACACCTTCATTTGGGCTTAAGAACCTTCCTCTTTGGATTGGAACTGACAGAAACCAGAACTGGTTGGATGCTTGTGGCAGCCACCCTCCAAGTTCTCCTGACACTGTGGGGACCCCTCAGTGACACTGTGTGCTCCCCCCCCTCCTTGGTAGAGACACGGCTCCCCTGATGGTGCTCCCTCTGGGAACAATACAAGCTCTGGGACTGGGAATAGGGCACCCTGGGTCTCTGCCCATCCCCACCTCTCCTTCAATTCTAAGAAGGTACATTGGACCCTTTAAACCCCACTATACTGGGTTACTGTGAACCTCCTCTACCCTCGGTTGGGGGGAACCCGTGCCAATACCCTTAGGGTCACCCCAAGTGCCTTTTAAAACACACTGAAACTCACCCAGAGGTCTGCTTCCTTTGCAAGTTCCCTGGGGTCAGAGAACTTGCACTCAACCAGGTGTTGGTGTAGCCCTGGAAACAGAGAACTGAACATTTGCTCTCTGGCAATCAATCTGTACAACCCTTCAAACGTGTTTGCCATGCTGCCCTTCACCCAACCATTCAGTGTTCTTTAAAAGTACACCACAAAATCCTCCCAGGGCTTGTGAGAAAGTTTCTGACTGGCCCTGAATCTCAACCTATACTCTTCTGAGGTGAGTTCATACTTCTTAACCAGGGCTTCCTTCATTGGGGTATACCTCAAACTGTCCCAGTCTTCTAGGGCCCGTAGTGCGTCACTCCCACCACCAGGAATATGACTCTATATGCCAGCACTCCAATCTTCCTCAGGGATCTTGTGTACCTCTAGAGCTACCGCATATGCCTGAAACCACTGGTGTATGACATCTCCCTACTAGAAGCTAGGCACCAAGTCCCTAGATATGTAGCCTGTCTCTTCAGCACTGGACACAGTAATTTTGCTGCCACTAATATTGTTGTTGCTGAACTCTATCTGCAGAGTTCTGATTTCCAGCTCTTTGAGACTCATGAGTTCATAAGCCCACAAGACCTTTTTCTCCTACTCCAAGGCACTCTTAGCCTCAGCTTTTCTCTCCTCTGAAGCTAACTCAGCCAGTTGCAGCCTCAGGTCCCTCTCAGCCTGTCTGTCCTTGAACTCTTCAGGGGACAGGGTTTGGGAGGAGACACTGCTCACAGATTAGGGTTAACCAGGGGACTACCTCTATGTGGGTTACCCTCTCTCTTCTGTAGCATTTGCCCAGTTTTTTTTCTGCTCCTGCTCATCCTTCTCAGGGCCACTGCCCTCTTGAGGCCCTGATTCTGAGGTCAGGTACAACCAGGGTTCAACATTTTCAAGAGTGTAGTCCCCTTCAGGCTCTTCTGGTGGTGCAGATTGCATCCTGTGGATATCCGCCCAGACTCTAAGGGTGAACTGGTACTCCACCTTGGGTTCACCCTTTGGGATTTTAAGTCTCATCTCTCTGCATAACCTCCTTAGCTCAGCCTTGCCGTAGCTCTCAATGTTGTTGATGTCTAACACATATGTGTCAGGCCCCTTCAGATAGGGACATTTTCCAACAATAGGTTTGGATATTTCTTTGCAGCTTTCAGTTTGATAGACAGGGACAGTCCTTGAAGGAAACTGGTAAGTAGGGTTGTAAATTGCTACAGGCTTGCTGTGTTTTAAGTAAGCACTATACATTGGTACATGGATTTGTGTTCCCAACATAGAGCATGCCATCACAAGAAAGATCTGGACAGAATAGGGCATTACAGTCAAGAACATGCACCTTTTTAGTGTTGACTGTTTAAATGCCTAGGAAATATCTCATTCCACTTTTGACAGTGTTAAGTTATTTTATAATGACCAATTATCCTTGGCCTTGAAAACCCATTCTTTTAATAATATGTGGATGATCCCTTGGCCAAGAAATGTAAAATCTTATTTAATGGGTTTCAGGTCAAGTTATATGTATAAGCATGCTTTACCAGCAAGATACATTGTTCCTGCTCAACCTCTATCTGCATCAACCCTACCTACTAGACTCTACCATTCAGTTACTCTCACCTTCTTTAGTGTTAGCAGAGGTCTGAGCTGCTGGCACAGATGTGCTAAAGAATTCTTCCTGGTACCTTCATACAGACACTCAGATAAATAACGTCATGGGTGTGCTGGCTCAAGATTACTGGCCCATGCTTATCCCTGAGACTTCATCCTTTGCACCAACACTTTACAGAAACTCTTGCACCACTGCACACGTGTGAGTACAAACTCTAATGGCATCCCAAGGACAAAACCCTGTTGCCAGGGAAGGCATCAGATGCAGCTGGCCGACATAATGAGCAGTCATTCAGTGCAGCATTGACACTGCAGCCCTTATGCACACACAAAAAATAAATCCAATGACACAAAATCCTCCACTCCAAAGCACCAAAGGATGCCTTGAGAATGTCTGGTCAGTAATGGACAAGAGTGTGTTGTGGAAGAAATCAGGTCCAGTTCCATGTGGATTAGTCAAGTAGGTTTATTAGATAAGATAAGATAAGATGTTAACAAGAACCCCACCAGGAGCAGCCTTCCTGCTGCTCAGTCCATCCACCAAGTGACTCTCTCACTCACCAACATTCTACTGCCACCTCAAACACCAACATTTCAACACAGTCATACTGGCTGAGCAGCAGGTATAACACGTCTCCTTTCTTTAAATAAACAAAGATAACGTTGATACTACAACATGTACAACTTGCATGTCAAGGTAACGAACGAACGGTAGTGTTGACAAATTAAATACAAGGATGGTAAAAGACACTGCATGCAACTATAAATAACATATTAAATGTAAAGATGGTAGATGTCACAAGAGAATACAATGCAATACATATAAGGGTGGAAGAAATACATGTATGCAAAGATAACAATAAATAGCTCAGGAAAAGAATAAAACACACCACACAATCCACAACTTCTCTAAACACATAAACACCCCAACACTCACCTCTTCTCCTTTTCCACCATGCAAAAAAACAGACCTCACGCTCTATCACGCCTTACTGCAACTACCAATCCCGAGTGCCACTCACATAAGCAGCTGGCTAGGCTAACACACAAGTAGTAAATAGGGAACCAACCATGAGGTGCAGTAGGAAACCGTCCAAAACAAGTATGTGTGGGCACCACCCCACACGAACCATGTGGCATCTAACTGCCCTTCACCCTTACCCATAGGAAGGGTGGAAAGTATGAAAAGTCACTTCCAACCAACCATACAGTATAAACACAGCCCTTCACCCAAACCCGTAGTAAGGGTGGTAAGTGTAGAAAAAACAAATCACGCCACACCAAACATGTAACAACACCCAATGATGTAGAAAGGTTAAAACAGCAATCACTAGAGAAAAGCACTCACACTCCAAAAATCTGGCGTACTCTCTGCCCTTCATCCTAACCCGGTAGGCGGGTGGAAAAACACTGCAATCACATGTACTTTGGCTTCCCACTGCCACACGCCACTAACAAAATTTGGCATATCCACTGCCCTTCCCCCTTACCCATAGTATGGGTGGTAAGTGTGGAACAACACACCACAACAAACAAGTAAAATGGCTTCACTCACTGTTCAAAATTCGGCATCCGACTTCCTATCTGCCCTTCACTCTTTACCCATTGGAAGGGTGGCAACAACTTCAAAAAGGCCCATCACCCAAACACGAAGTGAGGGTGGCAAGCATAATCAAAAAGTAAAAATAACCTCACTCAAATAAAAAAAATTAGGCTTCTACTCTGCCCTTAACGACAGCTACAATCCCAATTAAGCAAACAAAACGTATGCACAGCACCAACCCATAACTGTAACTCACAAAAAATGCAAAAAATCATAAAATATAAAGTTAGAGATACCCTCTCTGAAATGAAAAACAAGACACTCTCCCAACGCAAATACTGGTGTGCCAGGGAAGAAAGTATTTTGCACACAAACAATACAATATGTGGATCAACAAAATGTATACACCAAATGGAGATCAATTAGAACATACACTGTCCATAATCTACAAAATCTGCTGAAGTAGAAAATCTTAGATGATTCTTTCCTCATCTTGCCAACAAAGTCTCCAGATGTGAAGAGACTACATTACTGCCAGGTTCAAAGTAAGAGCACTATCATCAATATTGCAGAAGCGGATATTCCCCCAGAAGTCACCAGCGATTCACCTAATAGTGAAATGGAACACTGCTTACATAGCCCCGGTGAAATGGAACACCGCTTGCAAAACCCCAAGTCATATTGCTGCCTTTCCGAAATTCCTCGATCAACTAAAACTTGTTTGCTTTCCATACAATTTATCGGTGGCAATGCAGTCACATTACCGCCTTGTAGATTTCTTAATCATCGTCTGACACTGCCCCCAAAGGTCTCCAGGCACAAACGTGCTCAACCAACTTGCTCCACACAGTTCTGCATTCCTCGTAATCACTGGCTGTGGCTCTGCCTTGCTGAGGGAGCACTGACCACCCTCAAGATGGCGGCCCACAGACATAAGGAGTTCAGGGTGGCTCCACTCACGTTGAAGTGGCAAATGTCCCTGCGCAGCTCACATACAGGAAAGCACAGTAGACACCTCAGAGATCTACGCTGCAGATCCGTGACAATGGTTACAAGGTAAGGTGTGCACAAGATAAGTTGAAACCATCCCGTGACCTTTTCAAATACTACGGCTTAGATTTACTCACAATTTCCTGTGGTTGCCCTTTCAAATACCTCTGACTGCCCAAAAACGAGGTACACACATGCCGATCCCATCCTCGTCACCAAAATATGATGTGGTAGGAAGCAGGTCCAGTTCCATGTAGATTAGTAAAGTAGGTTAATTTGATAAGATGTTAACAATAGCCCCACCAGGAGCAGCCTTCCTCCTGCTCAGCCCATACACCAACGGACTCTCTCACTCATCAACATTCCTCTGCCACCTCACACACCAACATTCCATCCACACAGTCACACTGGCTGAGCAGCAGGTATAACAGAGTGCTCATCAGCACAGCTACAGGTTAACACCAAGAGGTAAATATCCATAATGCCATCCACTTCTCAATACCAGGCTGGCACATACTCTTTCTCCTCAGCACTTGCATAATTGGAGTTGCAAACATCCATCTTTTACTCTCCACAAGTGGTAGGATTTCTCAACACTCCACAGTTCCATGGTTTCAGCATGTACCTCTCCACTTGATCCTATGGAGCTTTCATATACAGCAGGAAGACATCTTTCGAACCGCAACCGCTGCTGTGTATTAGTATATATAACCAGTGTATATATTAGTATATATAATGCTGTATATAACCAGTGGTGGCTACCACTGAGTATTACAGGTGAGGCAGGTGGGGGGTAGAAAAATAGATTTTAATAGTTATTTACCTTCGTGCAGGCCTCTGCCTTGCTCCCATCCTCATTGGTTCCTGCTTGAAGCAGGAAGCACACCCAGGCTACCCTAAGCCAATCAGGACACTGCTGTCCCGATGACTGCTGCGTTGTGATTGGTCTGAGTGCCGAGGTTCGGCGATCCGACCGGGAGTGGGAGCATGTGCATGTTCTCCACCCAAGCTGTACAATACTGCTGGTGGAGAAAATGCAAAGTGCGCTTGATTGTTTGGCCAGCCCAAAACGGCTGGGCAAACCATCATGCACACTTAGGTGCCCCAACCATTTCTCCCCTGCTGACTGTGATGACAGCCAAGACCTGCACGCCCTGTAAACCTGCCTGAGAATGGGAAAAGAAATTATAATTACATAGTCTTATTATCATTTTATTTTTCCTTTTTCCACTGTTCAATGGGCACCTTAGTGGAGGGGCCACCACTGTGTAAAACATCTCTGTAGTATTGCAAAATCAGGTATTTTATACAAGGATGCTCCACCAGGAGCAACTGCTCTTTCAGAATCCCACATTCTCTCATTATTACATGTACCACAGCATTCCGCAAGCATTCCACAAGAACCGACAAACACTCAGACAGGAGATGACGGGTGTAACTCTTCCATGATCTATAAACGTGTAAAAACATAAACTATACTGGATAGATCATTATACATTAAAGATATGGTTTGGATGTCTTAGACTATGTATCGCCATTGTATGTGGCTGAACAGTTATTGGCTTTATTGTCATATTCTTTAATTGGCTTTATTGTCATTTACTTAATTGCTCCTTGAAAGCTGGTTGGTATTTCTTATAAATTAGTTTTAATGTTTCATTAAATGGTTGTTGGAAATTCAAGTCTATGGATTTTTTAGTATAAATAAAAAATAAATTAACTTCTTATTTTGTATGTGAAAATAGGGTAAACTGACTATCTGACTTGGATTAGATAAGTCTAGGAGGCAGTAGAGGTTGACACACAGATACTCCACATTAGTACTAGGAACTCTCCACAGCACTTCTTTGAAGCTGCTCATCGCTTTGCCAGCCATGAGGGGAACGGCGTTTTGCCTTTGAACTTGTGCCCTGGTGTCTACAGCGCTCGTGGTGCCGTGAGGGGAACGGCGGAGCGAACCTCTCCAAACTACATCTCCCATCATACCCTCACCCGGGCGCCCGCCAAAGCCGTCATCAGGCAGCGCCGGGGAGGGTCAAAACTCCGGGACGAGACCCGCAGCGCGGGACGCTCCACAGCACTTCTTTGAAGCTGCTCATCGCTTTGCCAGCCGTGAGGGGAACGGTGTTTTGCCTTTGAACTTGTGCCCTGGTGTCTACAGCGCTCGTGGTGCCGTGAGGGGAACGGCGGAGCGAACCTCTCCAAACTACATCTCCCATCATACCCTCACCCGGGCGCCCGCCAAAGCCGTCATCAGGCAGCGCCGGGGAGGGTCAAAACTCCGGGACGAGACCCGCAGCGCCCGGGCGAAGCCCGGGCCAAGGGCGGGCCCGTCCTTGCCCGTCATAGGTCGAAGGAGGCCGGGCTGGGCCACAACTCTTGGTCGCGGACACCGGGTTAGTTTGGACTTCTATTTTCCGCTGGTTATTTGACTTTTGTTATTATATGTAGCATTCAGCCATAAGTTGTGCATAGAGTGTTCTATTTTTTAACAAATATTGTTAGATATTAGCTATTTCCTTGTATAGGGGTTCTTTCCTGCACTACACCAGCTTGTTAGGCTGCACCTGAATTATGGGGAAACACTCTAAACCTTCAACGAGTCGCCCTATGACTAGACAACTAGCGAATTCAAATCCGCCACTTCCAAGTCTCACAGCTATAGATAAAATGCTGCAGAAAACAATTGGGGTGGTTGCTACAGCCATTGAAAACACGGAAAGACGGCTGTCCATTACCCCTGCATTTACTATGGCACCCCCTTTTGACGGTTTGGCTGATTCGTCTTTAAATCAGGTGGACATGGAAGCTATGTCATCTATGTTGCCCTCCTTTACCCACCTACCTTGTGCACAGGCGATATTAGATGAGTCTGAGCAAGCGGAAGTCGGTCCATTATCATCCTCCTTGGTTTCCATAGTGGCGCCCAAGAAGCAGGAAAAGCCAAGGAAAAAAAAACAGAAAACCAAAAAAAGGAGCATACATCCTGCCCCCTCTGCAGCTAGGCCTGCCCTTCCAGTTCTGGCCCAACACCCTCCCATTTCTAACCCACCGGTCTGGGCTTCTGATCTATTAATAGACCTACAGTCGCATATAGACCACTCCCTAAACCTTCTTTTAAAAACCCTGTCATCTAAGATCGACAGGTTGGTATCCTTAATCAATACCAAAGGTATTGGGAAGAAGCAGCCAAATCACCATCTACTGCATAACTCTGGTAGCGTGGAGGGTGTGGGTACTAAAACAACCACGATTAACAATCCCACTCCACAGGGTCATTTTGTTTCCCCCTCGCACCCTACTCTTTCTGTTTTAGTTCAGCCACCCTCGGCGCTGCCAGCTCCCCCTCCTTTTTCTGGTGGTCCCCCTATGCCCTCGATCACCTCCAGAGTTTCTATTGCTCCACCAGCATGTGATCAGCCCCACAGTAACAAGGATCTTATTCCACGGACCCCTGGTGGGGGTAGGCTTCTCTCTAATGTGGGTGGGAATTCAGTTTCACGGAGCCTGGCTGATTCCTCTCCCCTTGTACAGCTCCCCCCCGAGGTAGCACCCTATGTGATCGTGCTTACAGGAGTTCCTCCACTAACAAATGCTAAGGGGGAAACATACAATGAACTAAAAAATAAAGTCATCCACTGGTTGTCTAACAATAGACCATTGAATGGTGTAGGTAGAGGGGAGATCCTTTTTGTTCGCAGGGTTAGCTGGCTAGGGACTCGACCAAAGGACATCGGTGGGGATTGTGTCCTAATTAATTTTAGGGACCCTAGAGTAGTCGGCCATATATTGGATCTGGGCGGGAAGTTCAAACTAGGTTCCATTGACACTTGCCATTTGGGGTATTTCTACCCTCATTCCAATGTTCTGAACCCTGTGGAACTACCCTACTTCCACCAAGCCTCTCATAATTCCTACTTCAATATCCCGGTTGCCAACCGTTTTGATGTGC
This sequence comes from Triturus cristatus, assembly GCF_964204655.1. Classification (NCBI taxonomy): domain Eukaryota; kingdom Metazoa; phylum Chordata; class Amphibia; order Caudata; family Salamandridae; genus Triturus; species Triturus cristatus. The sequence goes on along the minus strand of NC_140590.1, from coordinate 456,428,682 downwards.
TTAGTTCCGTGGATTGACCACCATCTCTGAGGCATAACAAGGGAAGGCACATGCATACGAGGGGGAGTTTGGGCAGGGATGGCCATGGTGTGGAGATGGATTTCTCCATGGCTGTACTTGGTACCGGAATAGGACTCACTTCCACCTCTTTTTTGCTTCTGAACAATAGCTCCACGGAAGGGCGCTCTGAGTTGGGCCCCCCTGAGCAAACTGCTTCTCACTGTTCTACCATCTCTGTCCCCTTGGTGGCCAGTTCCCTCCGTACACCTACACGTAGACCTTTAGTAGGGTCCTGGAATGTGGCTGGATTGGAGTCCAAACTCTCTGACCCAGAGTGGGGAGAGTTAATGGACAATTATGATATTTGCCTATTCCAAGAAACATGGCTACGGCACATTCCAGTGAGGGCGGGCTACGCATCTTTTTCTGTTCCTGCGGCCCAAGGTGCCAGGGGCAGACCTTCGGGGGGGTTAGTTGTTTGGGTTGCAACCCACTTAGGTTGCTCTGTAAAGCCCGTAGATTCAAAGTCCCCTGATATCTTGTGTCTGTCACTTACCTTTCCTGCCGGATACTCGCTGGTAGTACTAAATGTCTACCTGCGTCCCCATCGGTACAGCTGGGTCTATCGATTCTGGGTGCTCTAGATGATATATTATATTCCCTTCCCCCTGCGTCACATAAATTATTAGGTGCGGATTTTAACTGTCACTTTGAACCCCTCCTTGGGATTCCCTCTCCTACCTGTGATGAGGACGAAAACTATAAAATTCCAGACCCTACCATCTATCCTGCCAAACGTCTTCTCCCACTAGCCCTCGAGATCAACAAGCTTGCCATCGCGCATTCCTTGAGGGCTTGCAATGGTAGACTTTTTCCTGATGTACCGGGTTCATTCACCTTTAATAGACCCGGGAATTGTTCGACTATCGACTACATCCTGGTGAATGTGGAATTTTGGGGCTATTTAGCAGCTTTTTCCGTTATACCTAGGGTCGATAGTGACCACAACTTATTGTCATTGGAACTGGTAAATAATATTGGTGGCAGCGTAGTCCCACAGGGCCTAACACCATCAAATAGTGAGAACTTGGTGCTAGCTGCAGGAGGTAGACGGATTAGGTGGGCAAGGGTCGTGACCGATGAGACAAAGCTTGCAGCATTATATAGCAGTGTCACTCGCTCCCTGGAGGTGGTTTCCCACCTTTTGAGCCCCAATGGGGATATCCCGCAGAATCATCTCCTAGATTTCCAGAATATTCATAAGGAACTCCTCGGTGGCCTGGTTGGCTTTTTCTACAGTTCTAGTGTGCCAAGGCCGAGGGTTTCAAGGCCTGAGCATTGGTACAATAGTTCTTGTAGGCTGGCCAAGACTGCCCTGATTAAAGAGATAAAAAAGGGTACACAGTCTAGTATCCAAGCTGCGAGGGCCTTTTACAAAAATCTGATTAAGGAGGCAAAATCTGAGTGGGAGGATCTAAAGTGGCAAAATATGAAGCAAGCATTAGCAGATCGTGATTCGAGGGCTTTTTGGAACATTGTTCGTACCGGCACGGCAGCAAGCAGCCCTGCTATTATTCCCAATCTCAGTGAGGAGGTTTGGCTTGCGCATTTTAAACCCCTTTATTCTCTCAGTAACCCTAGTGGTGGATTGGAGCCGGTAATCCAGCCTAATGCCTCTGTAATGAATCAAATGGACCAGGAAGATTCAGTGAGTCGATCCTTTTCCCTTCCAGAAATAGAGTTGGCCCTTAGCACCCTATCAGTAGGGAAAGCTCCGGGGCTCGATAGGATCCCTGGTGATCTGTATAGAAGCGAATTAAAAATCTGGGCCCCCCCATTCGGGTATACTTTAATGCCATTCTGCAGGGCCTTGAGATCCCGGATACCTGGTTGGGAGCAGAAATTATACCCATTCATAAAAAATCTTCCCCCTTGGATCCAGCTAATTATCGCCCCATAAGTTTGATCGATGTCTTACAGAAGCTGTTTGCCCGAGTCCTTTTAACAAGACTGCAGACCTGGATGGAGGACCATCAAATCCTAACCTCCCTCCAAGCGGGGTTTCGAGCAAAGGTTTCTACCATTGATCAATTGTTTAGGCTACAGTTAATTTATTGGAAGACAGTCTGTATGGGTGCAGGCAATCTTTACTTGATTTTTGTGGACCTTCGGTCCGCATTTGATATGGTCCAAAGGGAAAAACTATGGGTTTTATTATTAGAGATGGGTGCTCCCCCCTACCTTTGCCATCTATTCAAACGTCTGCATGAAGGCACTTATGCAAGGGTGAGATTTGGGAGATGCGGGGAAATTTCAGGGCCATTTCCGGTTGAAAAGGGTGTGAGGCAGGGTTGTGTCCTGGCCCCCACACTCTTCTCCCTTTTTATTAATGGGTTGATTGAGCATCTCTTGTGCGCTGCCAATCTGGATTCCCCAATCCTAGCGGGGCGTAAGATACCGGCCCTAATGTTCGCGGATGATACGCTCCTGTTGTCTAAATCTTACATGGGCATCCAGCGTACATTAGAGGCTTTCTGCTCCTTCTGTAAAAAAAGGGATCTGGAACTGAACCTATCTAAAACAAAATTTATGGTTTTCAGCTCTAATTCAACCAACTGTCCCCACCCCAAGATGGGAGATGTTGAGCTGGATAGGGTTTCTACTTTTGATTATTTGGGGGTAACCCTTAATGACAAAATGAAATGGGGGTCTCACATGACGAAGGCAAATTTGAAGCTAACGCAATCAGTGGGGGGTATCCTGAAGGTTTTTAATAACACTTCTTCTAAACCTCTGGGCCCCCCCATGGAAATCTACAAATCCCAAGCAAGAGGGGGTGCGCTTTACGGCGCTGAACTCTGGGGCTATTGTACTCCTGCTTCCTTATCGTCAATTGAGAATTCTTTTATTAGGCGACTGCTGAAACTACCCGTGAGTACCCCCTTAATTCCCTTGAGATGGGATCTAGGTTTAGTTCCTATCGAAGAGATTGCCCTGAATCGCCCTCTCCTGTTCTGGAGACGACTCTGGTCAACGCCCGAGCTTGCAAGTTATAGGCATGATCTCGGCGATATACTGTCAAGGGGGAAATTGAGAAAAATTCCTTGGTTAACATATGTAAAGAACCTTTGTTATCTCATAGGGATGGGGGACCTATGGTCCGCACCGGAAGAGACAAGCCGCTCACTAACTAAGAAATCACTGCGGGAGGCTTTACAATTGTACCGGAAGGACATTTTACTGCATTCCTCTCTGGGAAGGCTTACTGACACCTTTCTGGATATTAAGATTAGTCCCCAGTTTGAAGTTTTCTTGGATGTTATCCAACCCCCTATGGCAAAGAAACTTTACATTCAGTTTAGACACGGCTCGTTACCACTGAGGGCCTTTACACATAGATGGTCTAATGCATCTGACCCCTTAAGCACGTGCCCTGAATGTATTGATATCTGTGAAACAGAGCTGCATGTTGTTCTTTTCTGTCCTTTATATACCAAGGCAAGGAAGAAGTGGATCATCCAGCTCTGCAAGTCTAGGGGTCTCAGGGACTATCAGGAGGTGTTTAGAATCCTGAAGTACGACACTACCCAATTGATAGTGTTTGCGATGGCTAAATATCTTCTTTCTATGTGGTTCACCAGGTCCAAAAAAATGCTATCAGCCACATAACTCTCTTGCTTCTAGTATTGTTATTACTGTTATTATAGAAGCTTGTGGTGTAGTGAGAACACTTTGGGCCTTGGATATAGTTCCAACAATATGTTTTTACGTGGAAATATTTTGTTTTTAATTGTCCGTGTAATTTTTTTACAAAAACTCTAATGTTTTGATGGATTATACTCAATGCAATGTCTATTTAATCATGTTTTATTGTACATAATTATTTATGTCTTTTTATGGTATTTTACCGAAATAAAAGCTTTGACTGACTGACTGACTAGGAACGGCTAAATATATTGAGTGTACAAAGAATCTAAATAAGGGCTACTCTATAGGATGAGATGAGTCCTGTAAAAATAGTATTTTGTGTGTTAGTTTACGACTCATCGGGTCAGTCACCTACAAGTATATTAAACAAGTATGTACAAACAAACATTAATGTGCTTATATTGATAAAGGTTCCTATTAACAATTAGGATCTTGTATTGAAATGAATATATCAGATTTCTCGACAAGCATTTTAAGAAAGCCCAGTCTTTGAACAATCTCTGTCTGGTTTCTTTGGTTTGAGCATGGGGACAGTGGAGATAAGTGAGCCATCACAGCAGAATATGTTAACCCTATATTCAAAGCTTATGTGCCCATTTGTTAATATTAGGCTCATAGTACAACTCCGGTATCACAGGGCAATACATTCATTTACAGGACAAAGAGTATCCCTGGTTAGGTTCCTTGGGCTTATTAATGTTCTCCTCCCAGGTCAACTCTTGTATTGGGTCCTGCCATGACATCCAGTCAAGAGGAGGTGTGGGGGCAATGTAAAATGATCTCTGACTAGTCTGGGTATTACTTCATGGGTATAATTGCCGCCAAGTCCCTGAACAACCAAACTCTGAACCACCTTCTGAAAATGCAACCGGGTCAAGGTCTACAATCTCAGTGAACCAAATGCAAAAAGGCATGCACGTTGCTTTAGAAAAAAATGTACACAGAAAGCAGTAGAGAAATACACTTTTCTTTTTGTTCAACTTCATTGTGCTCTAGCACATTTGTTTTGCTCTGCTCACTCCTGTACAAAATAAGGGAGCAAGAAGTCCAAATTGTATTATAAATAAACACTAGTCCACCAGCAGTCCCTGAAACCCCTACTTAAACATTTCAAGCACACTTCATTCTGTCATTTCTTCTGAAGAGTTACATTCTCTGGAAAGGTCACAGTAGGGTGCTAATGATTCAGTTCAAGGGACAATTGTTTTTTCTACCACATATGTATATATATTTCAGGTTCTGTGTATTGTGTTGGCTAAAGAAAATATAAATAAGAAACCAGCAAATTATTACATTAATTAATCTTTCTCTCATATGAGCTGGTGGTGTTGTAGTGCGCACCTTATAAGGATGCTGCTCTCCACCTAAAAATGTGGAACTGGCCAGGGTGTTATACTACATTTTTACAAAATATATGCGGCACTCTTAGCCTGAATTACATCTATATTTTGTGTGTTACCGACTCTTTTTGCATTATAACCCCCATTGTTTGGGCTGATGTTGCTAGTTTTTTAATTATGTGTATTAGGACTTTGCTTACCAGGCCCTGGCCTCTAAAACATGTCAATATTGGGTAAATGCCTAATTGGCATATTTAACTTACCTATAGGTTCCTAGTATATGGTACAAAGTGTACCCAGGGCACAGACGTTATATATCACTAGTGGACTGCAGCACCCATTGTGTCACCCAAAACAATACAGTGACAGTGCAAACATGACTGCCTAACGCAGGCCTACAATTGTAGCCTGGTTATGAAGTTTTTAAACTGCAAATTCGACCTGAGAAAATAACCCCTTTTGATGGGCATAAACCTTCCTTTTAAAGATCGGCCCTCAGTAGACCTTACTGCCCATAAGGCAGTGTGCATGGTATTTCAAAATATGACTTGTACATTTTTAATGATACAGATGTCCCTACAATCAAAAGGTCGCAAAAGCTATTTTCACTGTGACAGGAAAGCATTGGGATACAATAATAAATGTAATGATGTTAGCTTCATCTACGAATCTGCTAAAAAATAGATATTATGACTTTTTAAAATATTTATTACAATGCTAAATTCATGGGTGAAGTTGAATTTGTGATATAAAACTCAGAAAAGGTACTTTTAGAAAGTTACTGGCCCCTACCTAAAGCCCCCAGACATCTATTTGAGTGAGTTCCACCTGTCAGCATAAAACTGAATAACTCCTTTGATGGAGTGTGAACTTGCTCCCAGAGATATGACTAAGGCCTTGGGTGTGGAGAAATGTTTGCTTCCTCTGACAGGGTGACCATCTGGGTTCTGCTGAGGAACTTGATTAATTTCAAAGAGGCATACAATGCCAAAGACAAATGTTAGCAGACACTTGGGCAGGGCACTTGTTTGTTTCCCCAGTCTGGCAGGCACCAATCCCAGTGAGAGAGGAGCTGCACCAGAATTGGTTTGAAGTGACCAAAGAGGAGTGGTGTTACGCCCCACTCCACCTCTGCATTGTGGCACATAGACGTCAGGTATTTGGGTCCCTGAGCATGCATATTAAATTGATACAAGACCTTTCCATCATCACCCAAGATTCTGTATCTCTAGGACACATAACAGATAGCGTCCTAGGCCTTTGCTGCCAAAACCCATGATTCAGTATGATTGTGTACCCGATGGTCAGAGTCATTGGAGATACCAAGATTTTCCTGCTCCCCTATAGCCTTGTCCCATCCACTAAACCTGGTCCAAACATTCAACATATTTAAACTGAGCTCCACAGCCCCACTCACCTTTCCTTGTACTGCTTTTGCCCTTCCAACAGTATGTGCCAAATGCTCGCGAGAATCTGAGTTCCCTTGAGATCTGGTGGCCATTATGGGTGCGGTTCTTTAAATACCATACCCACTCACAAAGCCATGCTTGGCTTTGAGTTCCCTTTCCAGGGAAGAAGTCCTTGTTCCCACAAACTTACCCAACTGTGAGTTTTGGTCCTCTTTATTTCCTGATGCCCGTTTCTCCTCTTTTGTGCTGATGCCCCGTGGAGTATCTCCTTTGATTCGAGGACACAAAAAGCCTAAAAGACAAAGACATAGAAAGGTAACTCCTTCTCCTAGTCCAGGTCAGTGCACTGAACCTGCAGGTTCCCTTTCTTAAAAGACAACAAATGAGAGTGATGTAGAAAAAGCTTTGAAAGGACAATGCTAATAACATTATGTTTGATGAGTAGTAAAGATTTGCCAAAGTGTTTATTCATTGTTGCAAAATAAAAAAGCCTTGCGGAATAAGAGTGATAGTTCTTTATAAGACTGTGACAGACAATATAATTGGCACTTTGCATGAGTGGAATAGCATTGCTGAATCTTGACTCCTCTGAGTGGCAGTAATCTCAGCAGTAAACACACAGAATTCGAACTGTCCTTGTACAAGAGTCATTTTAAGACATTGATTAGCACGATCAGAGGTGAGCAACCAATTGGGGCTAAAAATGGTGTAATTACTATTGTGTGAGCCTAGTAATGCTTGTGTTAATGAGTCTTATGTCTGTATTCTAATAGTGCCTTCAGAGAATATCCAGTCACGAGGGAACCAGAGAACGAGGTTCATAGCAGGACACTTGGAACCCAGAGATTCTTTGTCTTCCCTTCCTCATCCCCATTCCCTGTTTCCCCTTGAAGACAATTGCCAACACTTGTACGATCCGTGTGTTGAGGTTTGTTTGTGAAGGGTAGGGGAGGTCTCCTGCAATTCAGATGAGTGCAGTCTTCACAGAAAATCAAGCCTACACAATGTATATCTGCCTGAGTGGAGATGGAGCAGGGAGACCCTTTTAACTCTGTGGATTTAGCTTAAGCCATAACCAGTCCCTCATCCGCACCAACTATCAATTATCTTGCCAGAACTCTAGCAGCAATGCAATCTGACTTACAGGGGTTAAAGCAAGAAAAGAAGATATTCAAGGCAGAGTTAGTCAGACATAAACCCTGAAGTGAACCTTTGGGGAGAACTATTAGAACTTTACCCAAAGCACTTACGCTAATAATTCAACCACCCCACTTTTCTATTCCTGGAACCACAGAGAGCTCCCCCATGAGACCTGTTAGTAACCCCACATTGAATGTATCAGTCTTAACACTGAGTCTTGTACCAATGGCTGCTTCGGAACAGTTTATGAGTATAGCAACCAAATACAGTGTATTAATAAACCGATGACATCCTCAGTACCTTTGCAGAACATCCTCCTTCCCGGGTGCTGCTGCTAAAGTGGCTTTTGCTATTTTGTATCTAGTAAGAAATGTGGCTACTTACACAGTACCCTAAGTCGATCAAGGCAAGCCTGTGTTGTATAACTTCCCAGAATTCAAGGAGAAAATGCAAGGCTTATTTGCCAAACACACATCCATGCAGGCTAGCAAATATGAGATGCTGAATTAAAGGCAAGGTAGCAAAAATATATTATCCTATGTAGCTAATTTTCACAGGTTAGTAGCTTAAACACATTGGCCTAAAGAAAATAACCTACCCCTCTATTTGTGGGTTCTAAGATGAGCTTAAAGATACCCCTTCCCACATAGTGGATCCCACAGAAGAGTGTTCTGAGTTCATCAACCTTGTGGTTAAACTAGAACATTTGTTCGGAGAAAGGAAAAAAGAGAAAGAAAAGAATAAGGTCATCTCAGTTGCAGTGTATTTTAGTGATAAAAAGGATAATTCTGACAGAAAAAAAACCCTGAGGGAGGTAAACCTATACATATTGAAGGGGTTTGAGGACCTCTGTGTGCTGGAGTAAAAGAGAAGAGTAGTAAATTGTATTTATGTCTCAATAGCGAGAAGGGAGGACATTTCGCTAAGGAGTGTCATGTGAAACTAAGGACTTCTAGAAAAACTGTGACTTTCATTGGTACTCAAATGCTCCCGATCCCTTGCCGAAAAATGAAGGAGCTCTAAGGGGAATGAGATTGATTCTTCGAGAAGCACGTTTTACTAGATCCCCCAGTACTTGGCCAACACTGTGACTCACGTCCCAAAATATTTCACTAGGACTGTAACATTGGTAATTAGCAGAAAACCTTGGCTATTTTGTTAGACTCTGAGGCGCCAAGTAATTTCTTACATATAATTCTTGCCAAAGATTTGGAAATTCTGTTTGTACCTGAGGAACACCCAGAACCTGTCAGAGCTAGGCATTGTCTTCGGGTCTTAATATTAATTTTTCTAAAGAACTTGCTATTGTCTTTAATAATGGACATTTGGAAAATATTCATTTGATCCTATTGATACTCCAATTTTTGGAGCTATCATAGAGGTGCCTTGGCTACAGTTGCACAATCCTCACATAGACTGGTCCACTGAACAGTTACACAAGAATATAAATACTGTTTTCTCGATTGTTTCAGTGAAACGTCAGAATAGGTAACACCCTTAACATGTGCCGCAAATCTGGCTCAGAACAAAAGTTCATTACCAATGTAGCACTCAAAGTGTCACAATGTGTTGGAGAATGTTAAGGCTACCACTCAACCCTCTCATCGCAGTTTTTACTGCAGGATGTATCTAGTCCATGGAGCTGGGCTGCCTTGTAGTAGAATCTTATCTTTGATGGAGAAACCAAGGATTTTAAAGCATACTAGAACGAACTGCTCTCCCATAGGTTCATCAGTCATTCACCTTCACTGGTTTCTTCTCCATTATTATTTGTTCCCAAGAAGAATGGTAAACTTTGTGCTTGCATTGACTGTAGGGCCTTGAACAAGGCAACCGTGGAGAACAAATACCCTTTACCAGAGGCGTAGCTAGAGCTTGTGGTGCCCGGGGCTATCCCTCAGATTGCCGCCCCTGGAGGGGGGGTGGGGGGGTTTGCTGGGGAAAAAGGACGGCAAGCACTTGAAAGAGGACCGAGAGACACGTAGTATCGCCGTTAATAGTTACCTCGATCATGCAAGTTACATGCACATACCTGACACGGTCCAAGGCTACACAGTTGAATACACCGGTGACTGGCAGTGACTGGCAGTACAAAAGAGAACACACAGACTGCATGATCTATCTGGGGACTCAGAAAAACTGCATGTGACATCCATCAGAGAGCTGCGTAAACAATTACCTGGTAATCCCCTCAGCACAATGCAAACATGCACATACATGACACTGTTCAGGGATCCATCATCTACAGCTGACATTAAATGACCATTCATCATGGTCCCCCCATTAAAGCAGTGCACTTTGTGATCTGCATGGTACATGTTCTTTGCAGCAGGCACATTAACCCTCTGTGCTACCTTTCCAGAAGTCAACCCTTCCACTAGACAAAACTCGGATCTCTCTCTAGGAAGAACATTAATCACCGAAGTTATCATGACATTTTTATTGTTTCTGAAAATTGCTGGAGGCCAGGAAGGAGGCAGCAAGTTTTTTTAAACCATAATATACTTGCAAACACAACGCACCCACCCGAAATAGGTACCCAGTGCGGTCACACCGTTTGCACCACCCTAACCTGCTCAAGGTTCATGTGACCTCAGTGACAGAGTCACAGTGACTGGATCACTGTTGCTCTAGGGTGTGCTGCTTCGTAGGCCTGCCCGCAAGACTGGAGATGAACATCAATATGGATTGTGGTGGACAGGCCTTCAAGGTTAACTCACAATTGACACCACTAGGGTACACCTGCTTGTGCTAAGACATCAAGCCTTCTAAGGTCTAGTGGGGCCTTGTAAGGTCTAGCATGGGAATATGCTCCCTCAGTAGAGTGGTCTGGTGGACTGGTCATGAAGGCTGAACCCAGTTCCCCAGTTCCAAATTCGACAGCTCTGGCCATAGTGCCACATCCTCTCCCCCACTGAACACCATACTGCCCCACTGAGAGAAACTCGCACTGCCTTCAGCTACAAGCTAATTGTGCCCACTATAAGCACTTGGATGTGGCTCAATTCAGATTATGCACTTGATAAGAGTAATATGCTGCCTAAACAAAAAAGTAAAAGCAAACACTCATAAGGAATGCAATATTAAGTAAAGCATGTGAAATGTAAGCAGAAACAACATGGTTACCTTAACGAACTCTCACTCACTATTCAGAAATCAGCGAGTGGTTTTACCTGAAAAGTTAAGGACATGACTACAGGGCCCTGAAGGGAACCGTTTCAATGTCTATTGCTTATATCCTTAATAAACGTAAGCAGTATGGTTTAAAAAGGCCACATCCATAAACAGAGCCATGGTACACATTTTGTTTTCCAATCCACCAATCAAACAGGTATTGCAGTACCTCCAGGAATGGTGCACTTCCCCATCTGGGGACAACAATGCTGTTCAAAGAAAGACGAGAAAACAAAAGTAGCGCTTCACTGCAAAGTCTGTAAAGTGAGGCTGATGTGTTTGGATGTGAATAAAGCCAATCTGGCCACTTTGCAAACACTCTGTCTCGCTTTATTTAGTTATTTATTTATTTTTCATATTTAAAACCTTCTATTTCACTCCATCCCGCTGCACTTTGGAATAGAAAAATGGCAGAAAAAGGGCATTTCCTGCAAGAGTATTTTTCTTTTTTGGATCCATTTCACAGGGAAGCAACTAAATAAAAGAAGGAAAGAGGTTGTGAACCGTTCTTCAAGTTAAGGTTTTCAGTAAGTGAGGAGCAAGACAGAAAGAGAGGGAATAATAGGAAGAGAGGGCGGACAGCTGCCAGCACAAAAAAGAAGAGGACATTGCCCGAGTCCTATTCCTTCTCTGCCCATCCCCGAACGCCCACGACAGCAAGCCAAGCCTTATCTGAATGCCTTTGTCCTCCCCAAAAATAGTGCCGCATGGGGCGGACCGCCCCACTGCCCCCCCTAGCTACACCACTGCCCTTTTCCACTCATTTCTATGCTTCTGGATCAAGTAAGGAGCTCCACCATTTACAACAGATTAGATCTACATGGAGCTTATCACTTGATTTGGGTGCCAGAGGGAGATGAGTGGAATCTTGCCTTTGGCACGAAGTATGGCATGTTTGAATGTTAGGTGATGCAGTTTAGGCTGTGCAACACCTCAGCCAGCATCTTTTCAATTTTTTTATAAATGAAGTGCTTCTGGACTTCCTTGATCTGTTTGCCATAGCATACATCAATGATATATTGAAATATTCACTGACTGAAGAAGAGCATGTTACACATGTCACATTGTTTTTGCAGATCTTGCATTAACACCAGCTATTCACAAACTTGACAAATGAGCTTTTCACAGGACTAATGTTGACTTTTTCAGGTTCATCCTTTTCCCAGATACAATCCATATGGATCCCAGGAAGATTACAGCAATTCTCCAATGGCCTACTTCCTGTAACTATAAAAAAAAATCTAATCTTTCCTTGGGTTTATCAATTTTCGAGGGGAGCCATTTCTCATTTTCCCGACATATTAACTCTGATCACAAAGTTGCTTCCAAAAGAGACTCCATTTTTTGGACAGAGACAACCAATCACTTTTTTGTACTGCTGAAAGAGAAATTTAACTCTGCCCCAATCCTGAAATATGCCGACCCCAATCAACCCTGCTTCTTGGAGGGTTATGCTTCCTAGTTTGCTGTGGGAGGGGTGTTATCTCAACATTATAAACAATCCGAAAGGATGTACCCATAGCCTTCTTGTCCAAGAAGCTAAAGGCGGCAGAACAGAATAACACCATCTCTAAGCACAATTTATTAGACATAAAATTGGCCTTTCGAGAGTGGAGGCACTATTTATTAGGAGCTCAACACACTATAGCTATATATTCAGATAATAAGAACATGCAATTCTTCACATCGACCAGAGCTCTAACTCCCCAACAAATGAGGTGGGCCTTTTTTAGCTCGTACAATTTTGTGATCACTTATCACCCCGGAGCAAAACAAGCAAAACCATATGGTCTCTAACTTCTGGAAAAGGTACAAACATAGACTAATTGGAAGTTCTGAAATCAAAAAGAGAGATTCTACGTTATTCCTACCGTATCTTCAGCTGGCCCTTAAAATGCTTGACCCCCCAATGTCTGGTTACTAGATCCTAAACACATTATCAAAGCTGGGTTTTATTGTCATGAAGATTGACTATTTGTTTCCACCCTTGACGTACAGCAAAAGGTATTACACTAGTGTCGCTTTACTCCTTTTGCGGTCATCCAGGTGAAGCGAAAACAAAGCAATCTTGTCAACTCTGGTTATGGGGGGATGTAATGTCAAGAAATGTGCCTACTTTTGTACAAGCCTGTCCTACTTGTGCCATCCAGAAACTTTCTCACACTGCTCCCTCAGGCACCTTACGGCACTGCACATTCTGCCTTTTCTATGGCATTTCTTTAGCATGGACTTTGTCACTTATTTGCCCTTAACTAACGGATTCACTACAATCCTTATAGTCGTAGATTTATTAACCAAGATCATCCTTTTTATTCCCCTCAAAAAACTTCCAACATCTACAAATTTGGTTGAAGTGTTTATTTCACCTGTAGTGCGCTCAAACGGATTACTTACCATCATTATTTCTAAGTGAGGGGCTCAATTTCTGTCCAAGTTTTGGCAATGGGTTTGCACAACTCTTCAGACTGGCCACCGTTTGCCTTTGACCTATCAACCTCATGTAGATGGAAAATGAAATAGACAAACCAGTCCATGGCGCAGTATCTAAGGTGTTTACTAAGTACCTGTACAAGTAATTGGGTCCAGGCTAACAGAATTAACTTACAATAACAATTCTGCTACAGGGGTCTTTCCCTCTTATGGTTCTTTTGGCTATCACCTTAAGGCCTTCCCACTTGGGTTGCCTGAAGTTGCAATTGCCATTGCAGCAGTTGAGTCACACCGCAAGAACCTACTGAATAAATGGACTAAAGCAAAGAAAGAATTACTATGATCCAAACAATGGATGAAATCTCAGCCATAGAGTCAATGCCGCCCAAAACCCTCATTTTCAATTGTAGACCAAGTCTGGTTAATGACTAAAAACCTTCATTTAGCAGAACCTCATAAGTTGCAACCAAGTGACATTGGATCATATAGGATACTCAAGGTCATTAACCCCGTGAGGCTGAAGCTAGATTTGCCTGCTGAACTCCAAATACATCTTGTGTTTCGCACGTCCCTCCTGAAACCTTTCCATCCTTCTAGCCACCCAGAAAACATTCCCCCACCTACTGTCCTTGAAGGTCATGCCAAGTTTGAGGTACGACAAATCTTAGATTAAAAAAGGGAAACTCTTTTATCTCATATATGTGGCTGGGTATTCTCCCAAAAGCAGGACCTTGGAACCAGCTGATTAGGTCCATGTCTCTCACCTTATTTAACGGCATCATGCCCTTCACCCTTCACCATGAGAAGTTCCAGCCAGAGGGTCAGCCTATAAGGGGGAGAACTGTTACACCCCGCTCCACCTGTGTACTCTATGTATGGCACATGGACTTCATGTGTTTGGGACCCTGAGCCCTCATATTGAACCCCTCTTAGACCTTTTTTATTACCACCCATGATTCTGTATCTATGGGACACGTAAAATGACCCCCACATCTTTCCCACCAAAACTCATGACTCAGAATGATTGTGCATTCATTGGTGAAAGTCATTGGGCATTCCAAGATTCCTTTCGACCACCACCTCAGCTGGATCAACACATCCGTCATATTTATAGTGAGACCCAGAGTCCCATTCACCTTTCCTTGAACTCTTTTGGCCCTTCCAACAGCATATGCCGAACTCTTGTGAGAATCTGAGTTCCAGTGAGATCTGGTGACCATTTTGGGCACGGTTCTATAAAACCATGCTTGACTTTGAGTTCCCTTTCCAGAGAGGACATACTATTTCACGTGAATTTACCTGGTGGAGAGGTTTGGTCCTCTTCAGTTCCGGGTGCCTATATCTCCTCTTCTGACCCTGATGCCCTGCTGAGTATCTCCTTTGATTCGACGATGCAAAAAGCCTGAAAGACAAAGAAAGATTACTCCTTATCCTAGTCCAGGTCAGTGCACTGAACTCACAGGTTCCTTTTCTTCAAAGACAACGTGAGAGAGTGATTTAGGGAAAACCTTGAAAGGATATTGCTAATAACAATACGTTCAATTAACAGTAAAGACTTTGCCAAAGAATTTATTTGATGATGCAAAATAAGAAAGACTTGGGGAATAAGTGTTATTGTTCTTTATAAAACTGTGACAGGAAACTAATTTGGCACATTGCATGAGTGGGCTAGCTTTGCTGAATCGCTATCCCCCTGAGTACCAGTAAACTCATTTTAAAGACTCGGGATTTTGAGACACTGATGAGCATGATCAAAGGTTATTAACACAGCAACCAATTGAGGTTATAAATGCTATAATTACTATGGTGTTAACCTAATAATGCTTGCTTTAACAAGTCTGTTTGAGTTCTAATAATGCCTTCAGAGAACATCCAATCCAGAGGGAACCAGAGAAACAGTTCCACAGCAAGACAGTTGGAATCCAGAGAATTTTTGTATGCCCTTGCTTTCCTCACCTTTAACCTTCTTTTTCATTGGAGACAATGGTCAACACTTGTACAATCTGTGTGTTGAGGTTTGTTTGCAAAGGGTAGGGTAGGATTGTCTTCCTTACTACAGATCCCTACAATTCAGGTGAGTGAAGTGTTGCTTGAATATGAATTTACCTTGAAAAAAAAGAAACAAAGACAAGAGGGGTTTGGCAAGAGAGGAACAGCTGTCTTAATCAAATGCCACTGTTGGGAGAAGATCAAATGGTGATGTACCACGCACACCGATTTTATCACTGATTCTGTGGTAATGTAAAACGTTTGTGGGCGTGCTGGGAGGAGTTGTCCTCTAAACCAAGACATGAAATGAATCACTACAGTTGCACTATCCTGTGTGGGCAGTGTCCCTCCTTAAGCACAACCAATAACGTGCAAATTCGTCGCAATTCAAAATGTAAAAGTAAGTCAAAGTTCCGACCAATTTCAAAATGAAAATTTATTACTGGTAATTCTTCAGTGAGTTATACGCATTGTATTCATGTGTTAATCCAAAAATCCATAATTCAAAGGGTTAAGCAATCCTGTATACATTTGAAAGATGAACCCCAATGCATTTCACGTAGAATGACTACCCTTCGTTAAGGAGAGTATTCCTAAAGAAACAAAAAGATAGTAGAGATTCAAGCGGCCTGTTTGATCAAGCTAATGTTAGCTCATGCATGTGCTTTAGCCCGCAAACGTCGCTCCTGTGCGTTAATAAGGTTACAAACGAGTTAAGAATTAAATTAAATATAATTAACCGATGGACTGTAAAACAAACTGATCGTGTCAAAACCCGCGTGGGGATACTGAATCAGTGTCACTATTGTAGTGCTTGATATGGGAAAAACACCCAATAGAAAATGAAACACCTGATGTGACCGAGTGTGTGGAAAATGTTGACTCGGTTCAAAAAAGAACAGCTTGCTAAGTTAAAGGACAAATAAAGCTGGTTAGTAAACGTGACAAAAAACAAATAATGACTCAAAAGTAAGACAATGTGATGCTGTGAAAATAGTTCCAACGTTAAAAAACTATTAGTAAACGTGACGAAAAACAATTGTGAATCGGAGGTGAGACGATGTAATACATTGAAAATTGTCACCACGTTACAAGAAGCTGGCGAAAAGTTAATCCAACAAACGTGACTATCAGAACACCGTATTAACTTTGTCACGAGTATGTATAAAATCACTAAAGGTGCTCATACCTCAATGTTGGCCAGGTGAATGCTCTACATGCTCCCGTGGTTAGACAGAATCAAATGGCGGCCATTATTACTCCCTCAGTTATAGAGAGTGGAAAGCGAGAAAGGGTACATCGGGGCGGTTAGAGAGAGCAGCAGCCATTTTGGAATGGGACATTGTACATGTATAATGCTGCTAAATTGTGAAGTTGTGAAATGAAAGGTAGAAAAACAATGTAATATGTGAAGGTGAAGTGGTGAAAGGCTGATAAAAATGTGAAACTAAGAATATACGTTGCGGGTAGAGGTCATTGAGTAAAAAGGATGGGAATGAAGCAGTGTAGACGAATGGAAGTGTGAAAATAGTTAAGTGTAAAATGAAGAGAAAAATATGAAGAATGAAGGATGAAAGTTGAATAAAGGATAAAGAATTGATGAAAAGTTGATTGAAAAAACTTAATAAAGAATAAAAAGTTGAAAAGAAAAAGTTTAAAAGTGACTAGGGACAGTACAAAGTCAATGTTGTTGTTTACAAGAAACAACTGAATTCAATACGATTGTTGAGTCCGTGGGGCATCAGTCAGTTCATTTTTTTAATCCAGAAAGTCTCTCTCTGAAGAAGAAATTTGCGGTTGTCTCTTCCTTCTGTAGTTCCCCTTAATGATATTATTGCAATTACCACAGTTGTGGCAAGGCTTGGTGCCTTTGTATATCGTAGTTAGATCACTCTTTATGCGCGGTTTGAGTAATTCCATTAGATTCTTATTCCTCTCGTAGGCAAATAATGGTCTGTCAGAGAAAATGTTCTTGAAATCTGGTTCAACCTGTAGCATGGGCCAATGTTTCAAAATGATTCTTTTGAAGTTAAAACTTTTGGTTGAAAACTTGGTGACCATAACTGCTCTAGATGTTGTTTCAGCGCGGTTCTTGGTGGTCAAAAGTTGAGATCTTGATGTTAACGATACTCGATTTGTGGCTTTAGAAATGATTTCTTGGGGATATCCTCGATTGAGGAACCGGTGCTCCATCAATGACATGTTATGTGAGAGTTGTTCAGGTTCTGAAATGATTTATTTGATGCTTAGAAGTTGTGAGTATGGTAAATGTGTCTTAAGTGCTGATTGGTGGAAACTGGTGAAGTGCAACAAGTTATTCCGGTCTGTATCCTTTCTGTATAGGGTAGTTTCTATGTTGTTGTCTTTAATGTACACCAAAACGTCTAGGTAATTCATCTGAGACTCATGAATGTTGCGTGTGAATTTGAGTCTTTCATCAACTTTTTTGAGTTGGTCTATGGCGTTGGTTAGAATATGTTTGGGGCCACTCCAGATGAGAAAAATGTCGACAATGTAACGGAGAAACAATACCATATGAGTCTTCCATATTTCATTGTTGATGATATTGTCTAATTTGAATTTATGCATGAAAAGATTTGCGTAGCTAGGGGATGCGCAATTCCCATGGATGTACCATTGAGTTGTATAAAAAATTGATCGTTATGGGAAAAGTAGCTATGGTATAAAGTAAAGTGAAGTAGTTTTAGTAGAAAGACTTTGAAATCCTGATCCGACTCAGATTGTAGTAAAAAAAATTCAATTGCTTCTATGCCAATATTGTGTGGTATTGAGGTGTATAATGCCATTACATCAATGGTACAAAGAAACATGTCTTCATTCCACTCTATGGAGATGTTTTGAATTTTATTCAAAACGTCAGTGGTGTCTCTAATGTACGTTTGTTGTACTAGCGACTGTAGATGTTTGTCTAGATATTTACCCACCGGTTCATGAATGGATCCTCGGGTGGAGACAATAGGTCTCATTGGAGGGTCTAAGAGACTGCTTTATCAAGGATGTTTTGAAGAATTGATTGAAATTGTGCAGTGGGCATGAACTCCACTTTGGAATAGGTTGTAGTGTCCTGTACATGTTCATCAATTTTTCGGTTATAATGTGTAGTGTCCATTATAACCAATGCTCTACCTTTGTCTGCATTGACAAATCTGATGTTTGTGTTGTCAGCCAAGTGTCTTCATAAGGCCTTGTCTTTCACAGTGAGGTTTGATTGGTTGATTTTATGATACTCCATAGAGTGGAATGAAGACATGTTTCTTTGTACCATTGATGTAACGGCATTATAGACCTCAATACCACACAATCTTGGCATAGAAGCGATTGAATTTTTTTTACTACAATCTGAATCGGATCAGGATTTCAAAGTCTTTCTACTGGAACTACTTCACTTTACTTTATACCATAGCTACTTTTCCCATAACAATCAATTTTTTATACAACTCAATGGTACATGCATTGGAAACTGCGCAGCCCCTAGCTACGCGAATCTTTTCATGCATAAATTTGAATTAGACAATATCATCAACAATGAAATATGGAAGACTCATATGGTATTGTTTCTCCGATACATTGATGACATTTTTCTCATCTGGAGTGGCCCCAAACATATTCTAACCAACGCCATAGACCAACTCAAAAAGTTGATGAAAGACTCAAATTCACACACAACATTCATGAGTCTCAGATGATTTACCTAGACGTTTTTGTGTACATCAAAGACAACATCATAGAAACTATCCTATACAGAAAGGATACAGACCAGAATAGCTTGTTGCACTTCACCAGTTTCCACCAACCAGCACTTAAGACACATTTACCATACTCCAAACTTCTAAGGATCAAAAGAATCATTTCAGAACCTGAACAACTCTCACATAACATGTCATTGATGGAGCACCGGTTCCTCATTCGAGGATATCCCCAAGAAATCATTTCTAAAGCCACAAATCGAGTATCGTTAACATCAAGATCTCAACTTTTGACCACCAAGAACCGCGCTGAAACAACATCTAGAGTAGTTATGTTCACCAAGTTTTCAACTGAATGTTTTAACTTCAAAAGAATCATTTTGAAACATTGGCCCATGCTACAGGTTGAACCAGATTTCAAGAACATTTTCTCTGACAGATCATTATTTGCCTACAAGAGGAGTAAGAATCTAATGGAATTACTCAAACCGCGCATAAAGAGTGATCTAACTACGATATACAAAGGCACCATGCCTTGCCACAACTGTGGCGATTGCAATAATATCATTAAGGGGAACTACATACGACATCCCACACATGGTCATAATATCAAATTATATGTAACAGCTACATGCGATTCCAAGAATCTCGTATATATGCTCAAGTGCCCATGTGGCTTGGCATATATAGGAAATACTGGGAGGAAGATCAAAATCAGACTTAACGAACACAAAAGTAATATCCGTAACAAGAACATGAAATCAGTAGTGGCTGCACATTTTATCAACCATAATCATAACATCAGTCAAATAAGATGTCTGATATGTTGTAGGACCTGGGGTCTCCAGGCCCTATGGGGCGGTAACGTGACACGAGCGGTCGGGCAACCAAAGGTCTGTGTGTAAAGCAACCATACAACACGCACCTCACATGGGACAAGGAACACACACAATAAGTGACGCCACACGGTAGGAGTTAAGTAAATACTCAAGTTCATCCAAGCAGATCACGTTAGATGCAGTTCATGAGGTAGCAGTACATTTCATAAGCTGGTAATACCACAAATGACATTCATAACATATCAGTACTGCCTGAGGTACAACTACCCTTCACCTAGAGGTACACGCGCGCTTCCCTTTCCTGTAGCGCCTTAGGGGGGTGATTATGGCGCTAGGCGCGCTAAATGGTGACGACCTCAGAACGGGGCATCTAGCACGGAGAGCTACTCGTAATAGATGTCATTTAGCATTTCATTATGGAACATGAACAACAGTGCGCTACTCGTAATCAATAGCACGTAGCACTTCAATATGGAACATGAATAACAGAGCGCTACTCGTAATCACTAACACGTAGCACTTCAATATGGCACATGAATAACAGAGCGCTACTCGTAATCACTAACACGTAGCACTTCAATATGGCACATGAATAAAAGAGCGCTACTTGTAATCACTAGCATGTAGCACTTCAATATGGTACTGAATAAATATATATAGGAAACATTCATTAAAATAAATGTAGTGATGTACAAATTGATCAATATCCAGAATTAAGCATAACTATCACACTTAGCGATTGATTTGAAAATTCATTCTTTAATATTTTTGTAAACTTATATACTTTTTTTGGCTTTTCTTTTCCCTTATTTGTCTAACACAATATTCATGTATGTATCAATGTAGCTTCCTAACACAATGTAACTGAATTGTTCTGAATTAATCTATGATTTACAATTTGTCAGACATTTTATGTTTTCAATCGTGTTACAAAATATCACGAAAAATAATTACATAGTAAACATGGCTATTTTTCTCAAATCCAGTCTATGGGGCCACTTCATTATAGATGTATCTCTCTTCATAATGTGCCATAAAGATATTTGCCACTGTTGGCGCACACGAAGCCCCCATACTTACTCCTTGGGTCTGCTGATATGAGATTGTTCATTACCCTTACTGGATCATTAGGCGCTATAGGTGCAACTATGATGATAAAAAACGTAAATCATTAGAATGGTTTAAAATCGTATCTTTTGAATTTTGACACAGACATGTTTTTTGTATAGAGATGATGACTGTTTAAAAATCAATTTGTAAGTAGGAACATAGAAATGAAATGTATATAAATGTATAAATGTATATATGTATAGGGTCGACTTAGGGCCTCTTTTAATATAAGTTGCACTTGAATATGTGGAGATGTACAATTGGTTATAGATTATTCTTTTTCTTTATTATGCTTTAGGATTTCTTGAATATCATGGCTGCCTGAAGAAGGCTGATCGCCGAAACGCGCGTAGACTGGATTTGAGAAAAATAGCCATGTTTACTATGTAGTAATTTTTCGTGATATTTTGTAACACGATTGAAAACATAAAATGTCTGACAAATTGTAAATCATAGATTAATTCAGAACAATTCAGTTACATTGTGTTAGGAAGCTACATTGATACATACATGAATATTGTGTTAGATAAATAAGGGAAAAGAAAAGCCAAAAAAAGTATATAAGTTTACAAAAATATTAAAGAATGAATTTTCAAATCAATCGCTAAGTGTGATAGTTATGCTTAATTCTGGATATTGATCAATTTGTACATCACTACATTTATTTTAATGAATGTTTCCTATATATATTTATTCAGTATCATTTACTTTAAAACCCTGAGATAGGAAACTAAATTAGGGGTACCCTTGTTATGTTACAAAGCACTTCAATATGGCACATGAATAACAGAGCGCTACTCGTAATTACTGACATTGAGCACTTCAATCCGGCACAGGAATAACAGAGCGCTACTCGTAATTATGGACATTGAGCACTTCAATCCGGCACAGGAATAACGGAGCGCTACTCGTAATTACTGACATTGAGCACTTCCATCCGGCACAGGAATAACAGAGCGCTACTCGTAATTATTGGCGCTGAGTTCTTCAATACTGGGTAGGACAGTCAGTGCGCCTCACGAAGCTCTTAGTGGGGAACGCCCGGGACGGAAGGAGCGAGTCTCTCGGCTCCGGTGCAGTTCGTAGGGCACCGCGCTTCAGAGCAGTCACGGGGGCACAAGGAGAGGATCCCTCGGCGGGGTCTCTCCGCCGCGATGGCGGGGGGGGGAACTCCCACGGAGAGGGGACCCGGGCTGAGGGTGCGGTGCGGTTCCCGACCAGTAGGGGGCGCACCAGGGGCAATCCCAGCCTCCGGGCTTACCTCGTTCTCGGCGTTAGAAGGCGTCCGCTCCAGCGACGATGGGGAAACTCGGCCCCAGGCCTCGCGCACCTTCTCACACTGCTGCGACGGCAGCGGCGGGGCCCCGGGCTTCTCACGGGCCTCGCGACTCTGCAGGGCACTTCTTCCGGCCTCCGGGCCGTGGCGGTCAGCGCGCTGGCTTCCACGTCACAGGGGGGGGGCTCAAGTTAAGGATGGGGGTTCCGCGCTCAGCGGAGCATGCTGCCGGGGGTCCCAGGCCAGGTCAGGGAGCACAGGGGTCACAGCGCAAATACCTGGTCGATACCCGGTGGCTCTTCAATCCGCTTTGCATACGGCTTCAGGGGTCAGTCTGGACACGCAGTCTCAGTGCTTGGCATATAAGTTTTAGAGTTCAATCTGGACACGCAGTCTCAGTGCTTGGCATATAAGTTTGAGAGTTCAATCTGGACACGCAGTCTCAGTGCTTGGCATATAAGTTTGAGAGTTCAATCTGGACACACAGTCTCAGTGCTTGGCATATAAGTCTCTGTTCTCAGATGTTAGATGAAGTCTTGTTGGCGCAGATGTATCTGGCGCCCTTAAAGGGGTTCTGTTACAGGGGGGTAGGGATGGAGAAGGCGACTAGGTCCTTCCTAGTCAGGCTGGGCAGAGGTTCTCTGGGTCCTCCTACTGCTGGGCAAGATCAGTGGGTTTCACAGGGTCCCTCACTCACTTAAGAGGCAGCACCTAAATCCTGTCACTCTCAGAGGCATAAGTCCCTGGCTAGGCCCTATCACCTACACTCCTGGTGGATTCTTCCAGCTCTGCTTCACCCCACTGGCCAACTCAACA
This sequence comes from Triturus cristatus, assembly GCF_964204655.1. Lineage (NCBI taxonomy): Eukaryota > Metazoa > Chordata > Amphibia > Caudata > Salamandridae > Triturus > Triturus cristatus. The sequence continues at coordinate 456,405,744 of NC_140590.1, read as the reverse complement.
CAAAAAGTTCCCTCCCTCACTTAAGTAGCCCTAGGTCAGGTGACCTCTGGCCAAGGCGGCAAAAGAAAAACCACACCTCCCTTCTAGAAGGTTCCAGCACATTCCAGGAGCTTCCCCACTCTACGTATGGGACAAAAAGGCGGGCTGGAGTTGCAACATTGTTGTGGGGTTCCAGCCAGCTCCTGGCAGCTAGGGTACTACTATGAAAGACCACTCTGCAGTAGCAGGGGCCTGTGGCAGCCATCTTGGGAGAAGGGAGCACCTGCACCTTAACACTGATTGGCAATGAAAAGGCGCCCGGAGACGTAGTCCAACATAAAAATGAGGGTGGAAAAAATGAGGCACGATACAAAAATAAAAGGGGAGACCACCCTAGGGCTGACAGGTCCAACATGCGTCCCCCCCAGCCGAAAGAGGGGAGAGCTACCCAACCTCTAGGGAGTTCTCATCACTAAGGCGGAAAAACCTGGAGAGACCGTCAGCATTGGCGTGGTCAACTCCGGGCCGGTGTTCCACCCGAAAGTCCATCCCCTGTAGGGAAATGGACCACCTCAACAACTTGGGGTTTTCGCCTCTCATCTGCATGAGCCAGCGAAGGGGCCGGTGGTCGGTCTGAATAAGGAAGTGAGTGCCAAAGAGGTATGGCCTCAACTTCTTCAGTGCCCAGACCACCGCGAAGGCTTCTCTCTCAATGGTGCTCCATCGCCGTTCCCGAGGGAGGAGTCTTCTGGATATGAAGGCCACAGGTTGATCTTGGCCCTCGGCATTGAGTTGTGAGAGCACCGCACCTATGCCGTGCTCTGAGGCATCTGTCTGTACAATAAATTCCTTGCTGAAATCTGGTGTTGCTAGTACTGGAGCGGTACACATCGCATGTTTCAGCGTGTCAAAGGCCTCTTGGCATGCAGCTGTCCATATGACCTTGCGAGGTTGCTTCTTTGAGGTCAATTCCGTCAAGGGGGCTACGATGGTACCATATCCCTTGACGAACCGGCGGTAATACCCAGTGAGGCCGAGGAAAGCTCGGACCTCTGTTTGGGTCTTGGGGGGCTCCCAAGCCAAGATGGTCTCTATTTGCACCTTACCTCCGCCCACCAGGTGTCCCAGGTACACGACAGATCCCTGTCCAATCTGGCACTTGCTGGCTTTAATGGTTAAGCCAGCGAGTTGCAGCGCCTGCAATACCTCCTGGAGGTGTTGCAGATGGTCCTCCCAGGTGCCACTGAAGAGAGCTATGTCATCCAGGTAGGCCGCTGAGAAGGACTCCAGACCAGAAGTACCTGATTCACTAACCGCTGGAATGTGGCCGGAGCATTTTTAAGCCCAAAGGGCATCACTCGAAACTGGTAGTGGCCCTCGGGGGTGGAGAACACTGTCTTCTCCCTTGCTCCATCGGCCATGGCAATCTGCCAATATCCGGATGTCAGATCAATGGTGCTGAGGTACCGGGCTGCTCCCAGCCGGTCCACCAGCTCGTCTGCACGTGGGATGGGGTGAGCATCTGTCTTCGTGACAGAGTTCAACCCCCGGTAGTCCACACAGAACCAAAGCTCCGGTGTCGTACCCGGTGGGGCCGCTTTCGGCACCAACACCACTGGACTAGCCCACGGGCTGCTGGAAGGTTCTATCACCCCCAGCTCCAGCATCTTTGCCACCTCACGCTGGATGCTATCCTTCTCTCGGTCAGAGAGCCGGTAAGACTTGTTCTTCACCGGGGGGCTGTTCCCTGTGTCCACATCATGGGTACACAAATGAGTGATTCCCGGCGTGAGGGAGAACAACGAGGCGAACTGTCCCAGGACATGGCGACAGTCCCTCTGTTGCTCTGGGGTCAAGGATGGGGAGAGGACTACACCTTCCACCGAACCATCCTTCTCTTGTACCGCTAGAAGGTCAGGAAGAGCCTCACTCTCTTCCTCTTCGCTCCCATCCGTCACCATAAGGAGAGCAAGCTGTGATCGCTCATGGTGCGGCTTCAGGCGGTTGACGTGGAGCACCCTGAGGGGCTGACGGGGGGTTTTCACATCTACAACGTACGTGGTCTGGCCTCACCGCTCCACAATGTCGAACGGGCCAGTCCACCGGTCCTGGAGGGCACAAAGCTCCCCAGGTTCCATAACCCACACCTTCTGTCCAACGTCTAACTCGACCGTTCGAGCGTTGAGGTCATACCACTCCTTCATCACGGTCTGGCTAGCCTCCAGGTTCTCTGTGGCTGCCTTCCACAGCTTGGCCATCTGGCTGCGGAACGCCAGCATGTAGCTGACAATGTCACGGGGAAGCTTCTGTGAAGTCTTCTCCCACCCCTCTTTCACTAAACTGAGGGGACCCCTAACGGGATGGCCATAGAGCAATTCAAATGGGCTGACCCCGACTCCCTTCTGCGGTACCTCCCGGTAGGAGAATAACAAGCAGGTGAGGAGGACGTCCCATTTACGCCTCAAGCCCTCTGGAAGGCTTCGGATCATCCCCTTCAATGTCTTATTGAAGCGCTCTACAAGGCCGTTAGTCTGGGGATGGTAAGGAGTGGAGAACCGGTAGGTCACCCCACACTCCTTCCACATGGCCTGCATGTAGGCCGACATGAAATTGGTGTCCCTGTCCGACACCACGACCTTGGGGAATCCCACTCGGGTAAAAATCCCCAACAGTGCCCGCGCCACCACCGGTGCAGTGATGGTCCTCAGAGGAATAGCCTCTGGGTACCTTGTGGCGTGGTCCACCAAAACCAAGATGAACCGGTGTCCCGCTGCGGTCGGAGGGTCCAATGGCCCAACAATATCGATACCGACCCTCTCAAAAGGGGTCCCGACCACGGGGAGCGGTTCCAACGGGACCTTCAACTTAGTCCCAGTCTTGCCACTGGCCTGACAAGACTTGCAGGTCTTGCAAAAGGTGTCTGATGCAATCCTCATCCTGGGCCAATAAAAATGGGGGACCAACCGTGCAAAGTTTTTGTCCTGACCCAGGTGTCCGGCTAAGGGTATCTCGTGCGCTAACTCCAGCAGAAAGACCCGGTAACATTGGGGGACCACTATGGCCCGTGAAGATCCATGTACCGGCACCCTGGGCTCACTGTATAGGAGACCATCCTCCCAATACACGTGATAACCTCCCAGTTCCTGACTGGCCACTTGGGCTTCGGCCTGCCGCCGCATGCCTTCAAGCATGGGGCAAGCCCTTTGTGCCTGACAAAATTCTTCCCGGGTAGGCCCTCCTTCCACATGGCAGTCAGCAAGGGTCGGCAAGTCCTCCACAGGAACGACATCTACCTCCGCGGACTCCGGGGGCACCTCTGCGGCCTCCCCATCCATCTCACGGGGCATGTCCTCTACCACCTTCTTCTTTCTACGTTGGGCTTTGGGTTGGGCCATGATTCCAGGCTCCAACCCAGGGTGAGTTCCATGCCGGGCAGCCATGGACCGCGTGCTGACGCAAGTCCACCCTGGTAATCCCAGCATCTCGGTGTGAGCGTGAAATTCGACATCTTTCCACTTGGTGTGCTCCAGGTCGTTCCCTAGCAAACACCCCACAGGCAAGGCAGCGCTCACAGCAACTCTCAGCAGGCCTCTGACTCCTCCCCACTCAAATGGAACACGAGCCACTGGATAGTGACTCATACTGCCGTCAGCCAATACGGCCGGATGGAACTCCTCGGGGACTACTTGGTCTGGGGACACCAGCCGCCGCACGACAGTGGTCATGCTGGCCCCTGTGTCCCTCAGAGCTTCCACCTCCTCCCCATTAATTCTCACCCTCTGCTGATATTTAGCAGTGTTCGGGGGCAGGGACACTACGGGGACCACCTCTCTATCCCCGAGTGAAACCAGCGTCAGGCCTGTCCACTCCCCTTCCCTATCTAAGGGCAGCTCCACCCCAAGCACTATACTACTCACCCCGGGACTTTTCCCGCCTGTTGGGGCTGGTGGTCGCTTGCGACACTTGGGATCTCCCCTGTAGTGTCCAATCTCCCCACACTCGTAGCACCGCACAATCCTAGGCTGCTGACTCCTGCCAGGGTAAGTGGGTCTTGTGGAATTGGACGGGGGTGGGGTTCCTACTCCCTTCCCAAACTTATTTTGGGGACCTTTCGAGAACTCCACCTTTTTATCTCCCCCCTCTTTCTTCTGGGGGCAACCCTGTCCGCCTTTCGAGCCATCTCCCCCGGGGCCCTTGTGAGACACCCGGGTGCTCACCCAAATATCTGCCTCCTCCGCAAGCTCACGGGGATCCATCAACTTGCGGTCCACCAGATGTTGGCGCAGCTCCGGAAAGCTCTTATCCAAGAGGTGCTCCCTTAAAAAAAGATCGTACAACCCTTGGTAGTCCTGCACCTCGCTGCCACGCACCCAACCATCTAGTGCCTTCCTCGCATAATCAAAAAAATCTACCCATGTCTGGGTGGACAGCTTATGGCTGCCACGAAACTTTTGCCTGTACCTCTCGGGGTTGAGACCAAACTTTTTTAACAAGGCCTCCATCATGGGGGCATACCTTACCTGATCCGCCTTGGCCAAGTATAGCAGGGTGTCCCTAACATTGGGAGGTATATACCGGTATAAACCACCTCCCCAATTACTCTTGGGTACCCCATGGGCCGTCAAGGCTACCTCGTATGCCTCCAACCATTTCATGATGTCGTTCCCCACTGTGTAATTGGCAATTACCTCTTTAGGTAGGTAGAACTTTGACTCTTGAGGTTCCTTAGGTATGCTGCCACCATTGTCCTTATTGGACGCGTTCAATTGGAGGGCGCGTAGCTCCAGCTCTTTTAGCTGAAGCTCGTGCACCAGCTTCTTCTCCTCCATTGCCCATTTCTTGTTCTCTCTTTCCCTTTCTCTTTCATGTTCTAATTTTGCTAGCTCCCATTTTAGTTGCCTCTCTTCCCTCCTGTCCTCGTACTCCTGTGGGGACGCGCTCCTTCTAGACCCTGTCCTACTACTGGCCCCAGAACGTCTCCCTGGGGGCACATTTTCCGACATATCTACATTTAAGATATCTAGTACTTCCTGGGCGCTCTCCTCCTGAGGTGCATCTGGCGCCTCCTGTCCCTCATCCTCTTTCCCTTCTGGGTGGGCCTCTACCCATGCCCTAATGGCGGTGCGCAGTTCCGGTCCTTTGGCCCTCCATACCCCAGGCACCCCCATCCCCTGCCCGAACTCCCTTAGTTGCTTCACACGGTACCCCTCGAGGTCAGCTAACCGGAATTCCATTCTGGCAGGTGGGGACCTAGACACTAAGGAGAAAAATTCCTAGGGGATGGGCAACAGTTCTCAGCTAACCAGGCTTCCTGCACTCTCAACCTGGACAGTGGAAATAACAATGCAGCAATCAATGGTTTCAGAGCTCTGGAACAAATAGGCGTTTAATTGTGGCGCCCTTCGCCTCACAGAAGGGTGCTGTATGGTCACAGGTCCTAAGGATCCCACCGCTCGCCAACAATGTAGGACCTGGGGTCTTCAGGCCCTATGGGGCGGTAACGTGACATGAGCGGTCGGGCAACCAAAGGTCTGTGTGTAAAGCAACCATACAACACGCACCTCACATGGGACAAGGAACACACACAATAAGTGACGCCACACGGTAGGAGTTGAGTAAATACTCAAGTTTATTCAAGCAGATCACGTTAGATGCAGTTCATGAGGTAGCAGTACATTTCATAAGCTGGTAATACCACAAATGACATTCATAACATATCAGTACTGCCTGAGGTACAACTACCCTTCACCTAGAGGTACACGCGCGCTTCCCTTTCCTGTAGCGCCTTAGGGGGGTGATTATGGTGATAGGCGCGCTAAATGGTGACGACCTCAGAACGGGGCATCTAGCACGGAGAGCTACTCGTAATAGATGTCATTTAGCATTTCATTATGGAACATGAACAACAGTGCGCTACTCGTAATCAATAGCACGTAGCACTTCAATATGGAACATGAATAACAGAGCGCTACTCGTAATCACTAACACGTAGCACTTCAATATGGCACATGAATAACAGAGCGCTACTCGTAATCACTAACACGTAGCACTTCAATATGGCACATGAATAACAGAGCGCTACTCGTAATCACTAGCATGTAGCACTTCAATATGGCACATGAATAACAGAGCGCTACTCGTAATTACTGACATTGAGCACTTCAATCCGGCACAGGAATAACAGAGCGCTACTCGTAATTATGGACATTGAGCACTTCAATCCGGCACAGGAATAACGGAGCGCTACTCGTAATTACTGACATTGAGCACTTCCATCCGGCACAGGAATAACAGAGCGCTACTCGTAATTATTGGCGCTGAGTTCTTCAATACTGGGTAGGACAGTCAGTGCGCCTCACGAAGCTTTTAGTGGGGAGTGCCCGGGACGGGAGGAGCGAGTCTCTCGGCTCCGGTGCAGTTCGTAGGGCACTGCGCTTCAGAGCAGTCACGGGGGCACAAGGAGAGGATCCCTCGGCGGGGTCTCTCCGTCGCGATGGCGGGGGGGAACTCCCACGGAGAGGGGACCCGGGCTGAGGGTGCGGTGTGGTTCACGACCAGTAGGGGGCGCACCAGGGGCAATCCCAGCCTCCGGGCTTACCTCGTTCTCGGCGTTAGAAGGCGTCCGCTCCAGCGACGATGGGGAAACTCGGCCCCAGGCCTCGCGCACCTTCTCACACAGCTGCGACGGCAGCGGCAGGGCCCCGGGCTTCTCACGGGCCTCGCGACTCTGCAGGGCCCTTCTTCCGGCCTCCGGGCCGCGGCGGTCAGCGCGCTGGCTTCCACGTCACAGGGGGGGCTCAAGTTAAGGATGGGGGTTCCACGCTCAGTGGAGCATGCTGCCGGGGGTCCCAGGCCAGGTCAGGGAGCGCAGGGGTCACAGCGCTAATACCTGGTCGATCCCCGGTGGCTCTTCAATCCGCTTTGCATACGGCTTCAGGGGTCAGTCTGGACATGCAGTCTCAGTGCTTGGCATATAAGTTTTAGAGTTCTATCTGGACACGCAGTCTCAGTGCTTGGCATATAAATTTGAGAGTTCAATCTGGACACGCAGTCTCAGTGCTTGGCATATAAGTTTGAGAGTTCAATCTGGACACGCAGTCTCAGTGCTTGGCATATAAGTCTCTGTTCTCAGATGTTAGATGAAGTCTTGTTGGCGCAGATGTATCTGGCGCCCTTAAAGGGGTTCTGTTACAGGGGGGTAGGGATGGAGAAGGCGACTAGGTCCTTCCTAGTCAGGCTGGACAGAGGTTCTCTGGGTCCTCCGACTGCTGGGCAAGATCAGTGGGTTTCACAGGGTCCCTCACTCACTTAAGAGGCAGCACCTAAATCCTGTCACTCTCAGAGGCATAAGTCCCTGGCTAGGCCCTACCGCCTACACTCCTGGTGGAATCTTCCAGCTCTGCTTCACCCCACTGGCCAACTCAACACAAAAAGTTCCCTCCCTCACTTAAGTAGCCCTAGGTCAGGTGACCTCTGGCCAAGGCGGCAAAAGAAAAACCACACCTGCCTTCTAGAAGGTTCCAGCACATTCCAGGAGCTTCCCCACTCTACCTATGGGACAAAAAGGCGGGCTGGAGTCGCAACATTGTTGTGGGGTTCCAGCCAGCTCCTGGCAGCTAGGGTGCTACTATGAAAGACCACTCTGCAGTAGCAGGGGCCTGTGGCAGCCATCTTGGGAGAAGGGAGCACCTGCACCTTAACACTGATTGGCAACGAAAAGGCGCCCGGAGACCTAGTCCAACATAAAAATGAGGGTGGAAAAAATGAGGCACGATACAAAAATAGAAGGGGAGACCACCCTAGGGCTGACAGGTCCAACATATGTGAATCAGTGCCCATCAAAGAAGGAAGAGACAACCGCAAATTTCTTCTTCAGAGAGACCCTTTCTGGATTAAAAAATTAACTCACTAATGCCCCACGGACTCAACGATCGTATTGAATTCAGTTGTTTTCGCTTTCCACTCTCTATAACTGAGGGAGTAGTAATGGCCACCATTTGATTCTGTCTAACCACGGGAGCGTGTAGAGCATTTACCTGGCCAACATCGAGGTATGAGCACCTTTAGTGATTTTATACATACTCGTGACACCGTTAATGCGGTGTTCTAATAGACGCGTTTGTTGAATTAACTTTTCGGCAGCTTCTTGTAACGTGGTGACAATTTTCAATGTATTACATTGTCTCACCTCCGATTCACAATTGTTTTTCGTCATGTTTACTAATAGTTTTTTAACATTGTAACTATTTTCAAAGCATCACATCGTCTTACCTTTGAGTCATTATTTGTTTTTTGTCACGTTTACTAACCAGCTTTATTTGTCCTTTAACTTAACAAGCTGTCCTTTTTTGAACCGAGTCAACATTTTCCACACACTCGGTCACATCGGGTGTTTCATTTGTTGTTGGGTGTTTTTCCCATATCAAGCACTACAATAATGACACTGATTCAGTAACCACATGCGGGTTTCGGCACGATCGGTTTGGGTTACAGTCCATCAGTTAATTATATTTCATTTAATTCTTAACTCATTTGTAACCTTATTAACGCACAGGAGCAACGTTTCCGGGCTAAAGTACATACATGAGCTAACATTAGCTTGATCAAACAGGCCGCTTGAATCTCTCCTATCTTTTTGTTTCTTTAGAAATACTCTCCCTGACGAAGGGTAGTCATTCTACCCGAAATGCATTGGGGCTCATCTTTCAAATGTATACAGGATTGCTTAACCCTTTGAATTATGGATTTTTGGATTAACTCATGAATACAATGAGTATAATTCACTGGAGAATTACCAGGAATACATTTTCATTTTGAAATTGGTTGGAACTTTGACTTACTTTTACATTTTGAATTGCGACGAATTTGCACGTTATCGGTTGTGCTTAAGGAGGGACACTACCCACACAGGATAGTGCAACTGTAGCGACTGTTGGGAGTACAGCATTGAGACATGGGTGTGAGAACTGACTCAAAGTACATTAGTTTTTAACGTTATTTTGAAAATGTTTAGAAGCATCATAAAACAACTCACCTTGTGTGGACACAATGAGTGCTAGTGGGTAACGTGTCCAGATGTCCTGCATGGGGAGTACTTCATTACTGCGTCTGCTGTGTCCTAAATGGCTCAGTGTTCCTAACTTCATTTGGCATCTAACTTTATGGTGTTTTGGGAAAGCGCCCCCCTTCAGTTTTTTTGGGGCCAATCTCCCAGGACCATTGTGGTGCCGCTGTCTATCTGTGGGACCAACCTCGGTTTTTCCTGTGTGTGCATTTGTCTTGCTACTTACGTGCCACCAGACATGTGATCTTTCAATCAGTAGCCTCAGGCATAGGTCCCTGGGCCTGCCTGATCACGTATTTCTTACTCGGGTTGATGGAGAGGTCATATCGAGAGACTTCCACAATGGTTGCTTGATTTGTTTTTGTACATACATGTATCCATACCATACCAATATTACTTTATTTCGATATTTCACCATAAAAGAATAGCCACAAATATATACAAGTGGTGAAAAATTTATGAAGAATAAAAACAATTCATCAAATATATTACATTGTTAAAAAAAGACAATAAAATAAGGCATAATCAAGTCCATGATCTTGCATCTTGAGGAAGTTTCTCCTGACCCACCACATGGAGCTTAAAAAACGTGAAACTGCAAAGACTATATAAGAATCTGTGTTTTACCTTAAGATTCTAAATGCTTCCCTGCAATGTGTGGTGCCCAGGTTTTTGCACAGATGAAGCAGCAATCTACGTCTTGCTGTTTGATAGCCCGGGCAAAAAAAGAAGACGTGGACTTCGGTCTCATCACACAAATTACATGCCGGACACCCACTTGGACTTCCTCCCGACCATTTGCCCCTGAAAGCATGCAAAGGGAGGCAGCCATGGCGAAACTGCACATATATGGGGCCGATTCTGATCCTGGAAAAACGCTTTACAAATCGTGGTATGGAACATTTTCCCCATACAACTCGTACTTGTAAGGATTCCCCCACAACCTAGGAAGTACGATCCGTACAAATAGACGCTCTCCATACAAATTGTAAAAAAGACCATACAATTCGTTTTTACAAGCGATTCCGATTTGGATTGCCCGTACGCGACGTTCACATGTATTCCCGGCAGCAATTTACAACCCGTCAAGTACAATTCGTACAAACGGCACTCCGTACGGCTCTTTTGTCACAGGAGCCAAAAAGTGCCGGTAATACATTGTGGGGCTGATTCTGATCCTGGATTTTTATTTTCCATACAAATCGGATCCGTATTTTTTTCCATAGAAATCGTACAAGTCCCTTACAACCCGTGTAGTATGATTCGTACGTGAAAAATACATACAAATCGGCCCAATCCTTACAAATCGGATCGGGAAAAGCTGTACGACACAGACTTGTAAAAAAGACCATACAAATTGTAAAAAGGCTGTCCAAACCGTCAAGTACGATTTGTACCGGGTTGTCAGCATACGATTTGTATGGAAAATGGCCTCTATACGGGGAACGACTCGTACCGGGCAACGAAGCGAACCCCTTTACGCCTCGTACCCTGGTATGACTCGTTCTGGGGGTACGACTCGTACCGGGGTACGGGTCGTATAGGGGTATGAGGCATACAGGGGTCCCCCCACATGCGAGGTGTGTGTATGGTGCATACCCCAACATCGCGCATGTACGCACCGTACATACGCAAGTTTGGGGTACGGTGTGTACACAAGCGATTGTGGGGTACGGTGCTTGTACGGTGCGTACATGTAGGGTCCGTCTCGTACTGTTTTCGGGGCATACAATGTTTTTCCGGCACTTTTTGGCTCCTGTAAAAAAAGAGCCGTACGGAGTGCTGTTTGTACGAATCGTACTTGACGGGTTGTAAACTGCTGCCGGGAATACATGTGAACGTCGCGTACAGGGCAATCCGAATCGGAATCGCTTGTAAAAACAAGTTGTATGGTCTTTTTTACAATTTGTATGGAGAGCGTTTATTTGGACGGATCGTACTTCCTAGGTTGTAGGGGAATCCTTACAAGTACGAGTTGTATGGGGAAAACGCTCCATACCACGATTTGTATAGCGTTTTTCCAGGATCGGAATCGGCCCCTGTATGCCCCGAAAACAGTACGAGTCGTTCCCCGTATACAGGCCATTTTCCATACAAATCGTATGCTGACAACCCGGTACGAATCGTACTTGACGGTTTGGACAGCCTTTTTACAATTTGTATGGTCTTTTTTACAAGTCCGTGTCGTACAGCTTTTCCCGATCCGATTTGTAAGGATCGGGCCGATTTGTATGTATTTTTCACGTACAAATCGTACTACACGGGTTGTAAGGGACTTGTACGATTTGTATGGAAAAAAATACGGATCCGATTTGTATGGAAAATAAAAATCCAGGATCAGAATCGGCCCCATAGTTTCCTTCCTAGTGCCGGGCGGATTTCATCAAGACAAGCCTCCAGCCTGCAGGTGTCTTTTATTTCCCGGAAGAGTGAAGTGAGGGTGCCATGTGCAGGTTCTGCATGAAGTTTTGCGGATATTCTGCCCCAATAGCTAGTACTCAGAGACTTTCATGATATGCTCAAACAGGCTGTGTCGGGATTATCCCATAATTGTTTTAGACCCATTTCATAGAGGCTCTCCCTTACAAATAGAAGCCATGGCAGCTTCCCGGGGGAGTTTCAGGATTTCCGAAAGCTCTAGTCTGTACTCGGATAATTCCGGTGTTGCCCAAAGGCGCTGCCACAAGAGTAGTGGCCTGCATGCAATTACCTCAGCAATGGATCTAACCCCTAGGTCCATACGCAAAGGAACCAAGGGGAATCTTATCGGTAGCCCAAGCAATTGTCTAAGGAAGTTGTTCTCTGTAATGGCTAAGGACCTGTGATTAGAGTGGCGCCAGAGTTCAACCCCATATAAGGCAGCGCTCCTCGCCTGGCTTTTATAGATCTCCATTACCGGGCGAACTGGCTTATGGAAAGTCTTTCTAAAAAACATAGCCAGGCTGCCTGTGGTTTGTGTCAATTTGAGGTTGGATTTCTTAATCTGAGCCCCCCATGTCATATTTTCAGTAAGCGTTAGGCCCAAATAGTCAAATACAGAGTCCTGGTCCAAAGGGATTCCATTCATATGTGGGTTTGGGTTTGTGGATTTACTGGGGTTGAGGATCATACATTTAGTTTTATTGATGTTAATCTCTAATCCCCTACTACTACAAAACTTGCAAAACCCATCTAGAATTCTTTGGATGCCCATCGGCGACTTGGAGTGGAGGAGAGTATCATCTGCAAACATCATAGCAGGGAAATGCTTTGGGCGACTCTCGGAGCATCTGTATCTTTGCATGATCTCAAAGTATCTATCAACCCGTTGATGTAAATGCAGAACAGGGTGACAGGGATGGGCTGCGTTAATTCCCCATTTTTCCCAAATCGAATTTGGGCGTAATTTCCATTATGTAATCTACTCAGTATATTTAAGAGATAAGAGGGAAGTCCCAACCCACTTAAAACCCTCCAGAGTACATCTCTGGGTACCAAATCAAAAGCACTCTTCAGATCAACAAAGACCAGAAACAGGCTACCCCTTTCTAGTTTGACTGTTTTCCAATAGAAAAGTTGGAGCCTGAATATCTGGTCTATTGTTGACGTTTTCTTCCTGAAATCTTTTGATCTTTGAGCCAGGATTGCAACCGGTTCAAGAGGATCCTGGCAAAGATATTCTGCGAGACATCGATCAGGCTGATCGGTCTATAATTTGCCGTTGATCCCTTCTGATACACTGGAATGATCTCAGCACCAAGTCATGTTGCAGGTAGCACCATTCCCTGCAAGATGGCATTTAAGATCGCCCAGAAGTATGGGCCCCAGATCTTGGGTTCGGCCCAATATAGATCCCCTGGGATCTTATCCAGTCCGGCAGCCTTACCAGGTATGATTTTGTTTAGAGCTTTATAGATGTCTGTCAAGGTTATCTCGGGAGTATCTGTCCCAGGCCCCAGTGGAATCAGGGTGTCTAAGGTCTGGCCTCCCTCTGCATCATCTAGTGAGGCATAAAGGGCTAGGAAGTGCTCTCTCCAACTATCAGCCGCAATATTTGGCTTGAGTGCCGCGTAGCCTGTGTTACTACCTGCAGTCACAATGCTCCAAAAAGATTTCATATCTTTAGAATCCAGGGCAGATTATCATTACATACATGGTCAAAGAAGAAGATTAATTCCCGTCGGTAACCAAATGATCAATAACCAAATAATCATATCGATCATACAAAAAATCAATTTTTTATATGATTGGTATGAATAGTTTGTGGTATATTTCAGATGATTGGTTGAACAATTATTTTATTTGGTTACAAAAGGGAATTTATCTTCTTTGCCTAAGTAACGCCCTTTGGTACGTGGGGCTCCTCTCTCTTTATTGGGTCATTACATATATCAACATCAATATTAACATTCCCCCCACTAGTTGAATTTTCAACTACATACTTCCTTGTTGTTTTTCAGTTTTAACTATTACTACTTCCCTAGTTACTTGCATTCTACCCAATTTGAGGACTGCATGTTTAGACCAGGAAACCCCAACTTGCATGAGACCACACAAAACGTACAAAAATGAGACTAGGCAGCAATGATGTGCACAGACCTGTCATCCACCAGATAAGCCAGTAAAATAAGCCGATATACGAATCCTGCTAAGGGGTATCTACCTCCTTATGCATGTTGGTTTGTAAATAATGCAACGTTTAGATTGCAGGAGTCAGAGTCCCATTGTTAATATTGTTGCCTGGGATGAACATGCAACAGGATGCACCAATCTTGGCATTAAGTCCAACACATACCGATATTGTATCACCATGAGTTAGATGGCTCTTAGTTCTTTCTTGATTGCAGTAAGACCGAGATCAGAATTGTTCATCATATTCATCATCTTCATCTGGTTATTCACAACCAGCCGGCTTTTGCTTTTGAAGAAGGTTATGGACCCTCCTGCATTTTCATGTATGTCACAAAACAGTCTGAAATCTACCAGAATATCCTTGAACTGAGCCTAGACAAAATAATCAGCAGTTCTTTTTTCTTGAGCCTGATGCAATAGAGTTGTTTTCTTCTGTAGCGGATGTTAGCACAACTCTGACAGATCTTCTTCAGAAATGACCAGGGTGTGTATGGTGACTAGGAAGCACAGGTCTCACCATCCTGAGACAAACTGGGTGTATGCAAATTTACAGCAGTGCCAGTAGGTGCTCACTGCACGTCTGGTACGTGCAGTATAGCACCACAGTTGTCATTAGTACTAAGTGGAATTGTTCCTTTACCTCTGAAACTCAAGGAATGCAGTGTAAGTTTCCCCAAAATTATGGGTTGCCCCTTCCAAACCATGCGTACGTTTCTAGCTTAGTGTTCCATATTTCTGGAAAAGGGTTATCTATGGTGGTATTTAACCCTCCCCTATGAGACTAGTTTCACTTTGTATCATTGAAGTGGATGGCCCTAGACTAGAACTTCATGTCTGGTGTCCATTTGTTAATAGAGAAGACTGTACCAGACACGCCAAGGGCCACCCTGGGACAACAGATGGAAGCAGGAGTGGAAGTGTTTGTGTACTAGTGCGATGGGTTTGCTACCTTCAAGAATCTTTTTCTGGAATGTCTTGGGGCCAAACAGTACCCTCCCCTGTGGTGCCCCATCTGCGCATCCTATCTAGATTTGTTTGAATCTCGCTGGGATTGGTGAAGAGGTGTAGTGCTGTGAGATTGGTCTCATAATGGGTTATGTTCACTACTACTCTATGGGGTTTTACTCTGTTGGGTTGTATCTTGGCCCTAATCCTAAATAGGTACAGGTGGAGAAGGCATTTTGCTTATTTTAGGTGCTATCTCTTGGGACAAGTAAAGCATGTGTGTGCCTATTGCATGTGGTATCAATGAACAATTGGAGCATGACCTGGCTAATGTTGGGGTGCCCATGGCGGTCATGTGCTGATGCCATGTGTTGTGTAAGAGTGCGCTGAGATCTACTTCCCCGCCGCATCCATCAATGGCACAGCTTGGTTCTGATCTCTTCCTTATCCATCTGGGCCCAAGGCATATAAACGGTCCTAGACGAGCATTTCTGAAGCAGTGGGCACATATTAGTTTGGGGCAGCTCTATGGGTTTCTCTCTAAAGTTGCACTCCCATTTTCTTAGGCAATCCTGCATGTAGGGGAAGTTCCACTTGGGATTCCCCGAAGGCCATGTCCTCTTGTTTGACAGATACTTCCTTCTGCCAGGGTCTATCATACTGGCATTCCCTTTTGGTACAGCAAGTGGCCAAATGGTTATGCGAAGATCTCACCTTCCTCTCTTGTCACTATCTGCCTTGGGGTCAGTTTGTTTACACTGGGGAGAGCAGCAAACATCTTCATTGCTGCTCTCATCAGGCACATATAAAGGTGCCTTGTTGCTTCTTCTATGTCTTAATTGAGTCTGTGCCAGCCTACCTTGAACCTTCATCACCTGGTCGACCCCTCTCCCATGCCAACTATCTGGTGATGTTCATAGCCTGGCAGAAGCCTCCCTTCTTGTTCTGCTTCAGACTCCCCTTTGAGCAATTCTCTATACCTACCCTGCCCTCCTCAGGTGGAGGGTATGTTTCTCTGTTCTATCGTTGAGTTCCCAGGGTGAGGGCTCTCCCTCTCTCCATCCTTACTTCACCTCTCTCTTCTAATTCCCACCGGGGTTGTCTCCTTTCTTCTGAGGTAGGAGTCATTTTTCTGGGGAGGAATATGCCCTCAAATTTGTTTTCTGTTGTCCCTATGGCTATCTGAGCATACCCTGTGGCTCCCCCTCAGCATCTGATCCCGGAGGGCTCTCTCTTTGTCCCCATTGGTTGTATCGCTGACCTGTACTGCTATGATTCACCCGGTCACCTGAGTGCGTTCTCCCAAATGAGTGGGAGTGCATGTTTTATATGTCGTTGGGGTTCAATGGGTCGAGCGCGATGGATGGGGGGGTTGAGCTTCAATGAGTTGTAGCACCGGACTTGGATGATGCCGGGATTGCCAGGGCCTGGTGGCCTGTTGGCCTCCCTGATCACGGTCTTGTAATTTGTTGTTCAGTGGGGGACTCCCTCACCTAGTGGATTGGTATAACCTAATGCGGGATGGCATCGGAGAGAGCACTTCCATTCCTCTATTCTGTGGGGGAGGCGTGGATGCCTTTGCATGCGTCTTCTAGGATAGGATGGTTGATCGTGGCCTCCTCAAAGATGGCCCATAGTGCTGGCAGTGCCTCTCCCCTGGTTTTCTTTTGTCCTACATATTTTGTCTGAATGTGTGTTCTTGTGTTTTCAATATGTTGGTGTCGAAGGTTCCCCCCTCTCGAGAGTGGAATGGGTGTACCTTAGTGTGCACGTTCCACTTGTGGCAATACTTGCTAAGTTTTTTTTTCTGAGCATGGAACCTAGTATGCATGTGCTTTAGTGGTGACTCCATGATAGCTGGGAACTTTTTGAGGGACTGATACACTCTGGCTTCTCGTGGTCAATTAATATTTGATACTACTCTGAGTGATGGGGAAGTTAATAGTTGGGATTTCGGGTTTTAACTACTTATACAAACTCAATATTATTTACATGAATACATCAGGAAAGACATTCAACACAAACAAAAAATGTATATGAAAGATCACAACCTGAAAGAAAGTGCAATGGTTAGTTCAAAATGTGAATTCATCAGAAAACAGCAGATATGGAAAAACAATTGTAAGGATTTGCGGAAAAACAGCAGCCATGGAAAAACAATTGTAAGAATTAAAGGCACCTTCATAAGCCTATTAAGTCATTAACAGAACACAACAGTCAAGACAAGACGTGAGAATGCAACAATTTAACGAGACCATACAATTAAAAATGTAGCAATTAATAACCAGAATGGAGAAAAAGTAAAGAAAACAAGCATTTGCAATGCAATAGGTCTCGCATTTGCGCGAGTTTAAGCTATTCGCATTGTAAATGACAATGCCTTTTATTTGTTTTAGAAACGAAAACAAAAATAAAAGGCATTGTTATTTGCAATGTCAATAGCCCATAATCGCGTAATGCGAGACCTATTGCATTGCAAATGCTTGTTTCAGTGGCCTTGGAGCTGAGTTAGTGTAGTTGCCTGTGGCCTTGGTTGTATGCTGTGAGCACAGGAAGCCCATAGGGAAGTTTGCCAAGTAGACGAATGCTGCTAACAGGGCTGCAGTCTGGTGTGTACTAGCAGCTGTGCAGGGGGAGGTAGTGTGCACTGATGAATCAAGCGCTTTCACTGTTCCCTGTGCCGGTCTGAGATCTCCACACTGACAGGGCCGTTTAAGAAAGAAAGAGGAGCTGAGATGAGCGGAACGGAACGGAGAGTGCCAGGCGCGCAACACCCATTGGACTCACAGGGCTTCAGCCCCCCCCCGTCGTGTGTGGCAGCCCGGGATGACACAGCTTCCCGACGCACACACAGCCGCACCCGAGCACTTCACGCGTCTTTGCATGTTAATGAGGCCTCGCTGGTGTTTCACCCCTTTTAAGAGCCCCTCCACTCTGCCTATGGCATAAAAGATTCAGCCCCTCCCCCCCCCGAAATTCTTTCTTAGCCCCCCCCCCCCCCGAAATTTGGCACTAGTTGCGCCTCTGGAGAGTGCCCAATAGGGGAGCACAGGGCATCACTCAAGAGTGTCCATCTTAGCACCTAGAATCCTGCGGCGTCCAAGAGGAGTGAAACCAGCGCATCCCTCTACCCGGCTCTCTTTCACTGAAGGGGTGTGACAGCAACTTTAACCATGTTAAAAGGTGCCCCAGTGTCGTAGACAAATTATGAGAGCATATGTGGCGTGTACACTCCTGAGGACTTAAATAAAAGAACTGCTTCAAGACCCCTCCACTCCAAAAAGAGGTTACATCAGAAGGCTTGGCTGGTAAGGCTCTGGCAAATTGAACTTTGGAGCAGTAGGGGTTCGAGGCGCTACACAAATAAACCCCGTTATCATCATTCTCAGCTGGCATTCTGTTGTTTCTGACATTTTGACACACAAGGCACCTGCCCACCCTCCTCCTGTGCGTGTGTTATGCATTTGTTGGCATGTGCAAACTGCACATTGCAAAGCCTAATGTTTAAAACCGTAAGCAAAGCACATTAAAATGGGTTCATTGTGACTCTACAAGTATAAGAGTATATTATTTGAAAGAGTTGCACATTTACCGTACCTTAAAAGCTGCTTTCATAAGTGCAATCCAATGTAATCTTTCGATGTCGCTACGATTATTATTTCCTGGCAGCCGCTGAGCAGAAGTGCTCTGTAGATAAGCATGGAACTAAGAAGCCTAGATACTGGTAAATGACATTTTGACACACAAGGCACCTGCCCACCCTCCTCCTGTGCGTGTGTTATGCATTTGTTGGCATGTGCAAACTGCACATTGCAAAGCCTAATGTTTAAAACCGTAAGCAAAGCACATTAAAATGGGTTCATTGTGACTCTACAAGTATAAGAGTATATTATTTGAAAGAGTTGCACATTTACCGTACCTTAAAAGCTGCTTTCATAAGTGCAATCCAATGTAATCTTTCGATGTCGCTACGATTATTATTTCCTGGCAGCCGCTGAGCAGAAGTGCTCTGTAGATAAGCATGGAACTAAGAAGCCTAGATACTGGTAAATGACATTTTGACACACAAGGCACCTGCCCACCCTCCTCCTGTGCGTGTGTTATGCATTTGTTGGCATGTGCAAACTGCACATTGCAAAGCCTAATGTTTAAAACCGTAAGCAAAGCACATTAAAATGGGTTCATTGTGACTCTACAAGTATAAGAGTATATTATTTGAAAGAGTTGCACATTTACCGTACCTTAAAAGCTGCTTTCATAAGTGCAATCCAATGTAATCTTTCGATGTCGCTACGATTATTATTTCCTGGCAGCCGCTGAGCAGAAGTGCTCTGTAGATAAGCATGGAACTAAGAAGCCTAGATACTGGTAAATATAGATGAACATTACGAGCACTGATTGAAACAAGCATTGGCCGCGCGGCCGTAACGGGAACACCGCGCGGCCCGAAATAAAACAAATAAACAAGCATTGACCCGCGAGGACGCGATGGGAGGGGGGGGGGGGGGGGAAGAAGCGGGAGTTCTGTGCAACGCGCGGCCGTAACATGAACACCGCGCGGCCGCGAAATAAAACAAAATAAACAAGCATTGACCTGCGAGCGGCCGCGAGACGCGATGGGAGGGGGGGGGGGCGGGTGGGGGAGAAGCGGGAGTTCTGTGCAACTAGTGTGAAATAGCAGCAGGGAAGGGGGCGGAGAGGTGGGAATGAAGGAGAGCTACGTAAAGCCATATGGCTGCTTTGCGCGCGTGCACGCCTCGTGCACTGTAGCTCTATGCCAGCGGTAGCACTTTGAAAAATCCATTACAAAATGTCTCTCCGAGCCAGCGCAAGCGCTGGGCTCAGCGAGACCTAAAAATGACGACTTTGTCCAAAAAAGTACCTTAGCCTGCTCCTTAGCGCCTGATACCTAATGGCTAGGTGAGGCTTTGCTTGGTACAAGGGACCTGGGGGCATATTATCAAGACAGGCGATACAATTATCGCCGCTTTAGCGGCAGAAAACTGCCACTAAAACAGCGATAATGGGCTTGATAATATGCTCTATGGAGTTCCAATTGAAGCCTATGTTATATGTCCTTCACATCTAACCTGAGCTTCAATTGGAATTCCATAGAGCATATTATCAAGCCCATTATCGCCGTTTTAGCGGCCGTTTTCTGCCACTAAAGCGGCAATAATTGTATCGCCTGTCTTGATAATAGGCCCCTAAGTGAGCCCATTAGTCTGTCAATATTGGCTCCAATACAAAAATAACAACAATTTACATGGAAACGAGGAACAACTTGACAACCACAGGCCCTCCTTGGCTAATCCACAAGTTATACCTAATCTCCAAGGTCTAAATTTTCCCAGGGGTCATTCATACTATCTGTATCACACCCAGCGGTCCAAGCGGATAGCACCTCTCATTTCTTTCAGATACCAACAATGTCAAGAAATCGATAGCATTGAAAAAACATTTAGATTAAAAAAATAAGATCAAGGTACTTACCCTATATCACACCCAGGGCCTATGGGTACCATCTGTATAACACTCAGCAGTCCAAGCAGTGAGGCCTTGCCCCGATATCATACCCAGGGGATAAGAGTATCTTCTGCATCATGCCCCGTGGTCCAAGAGACTAACAACCTTCACCTTCCCTAGCGTGTTGACTATAAAAAAAAAGGTGACCTCCGAAAGACTGCCTCCAAGGCCGCCTTGCTAGTACTCGGTTTGGCCAGATGAAGTGGGTAATATGATTTCTGCCAGTTTAAGGGTGCTCAGGTTAAATTTTTTCACTTTTTGCTAGTTTGTCATATGCCAAATGCTGGCACTAAGAATCAGATGTAGTCCCTTACCCAAGTGACGACAGCTTCAGGATGGACCTCCACCCCGTGTGTTAAGCAGAGCTTTCAAACAATTGTGGTACCTGCTCACCTTTCTTGCTGCGCTGATGTGAATCCATCAGAGCGGCATCCTTGCATGCGACTGCAGCCAGGTTCAAAGCACCAATCTCTCCTATCGGGCTCACCAAAATGTTACTTGAATATGAATTTACCTTAAAAAAAAGGTGTTAGGCAAAACAGGAACAGTTGGTTTAACCCCTTCGCTGATAGGCCCTTTCTCCCCCCTGTGCTAAGCCCTTTTTTGGCTATTTGGGGTAGTTCGCGCTTAGGACCCTGTAACTTTTGACCACATAAGATATCCATGCCAAATTTACGTCCTTTTCTTCCAACATCATGAGGATTCTAAAGGTACCCAGGGTTTGAGGATTATCCTGGAAGAGACTCAGAAATTAGCCAAAATACAGCAAAATCTTTTTTTTTTTTAAAATGGGAAAAAAGGGCTACAGATGAAAGCGTCTGTTATTTTCCCTGCAAAAGGTATCAAAAATGGGGTTGTGGTGCTGAAATAACCATCTTCCCAGCTTTGAGGGACAAGCAGACTTTTGTCAGAAAACAAAAAAAGTTTACACAGTTTTTGCATTTTTCTGGGACATTGCCTATTTTTGCTATTTTTTGTGCTTTCAACCTTCTTCCAGTTAATGGTAGAAATGGGAATGAAAGCAATAATGGATCCTGGAATGCTATACATTTTTGAAAAGTAGATAACATTCTGAATTCAGCAAGGGGTCATTTGTGTAGATCCTTCAAGTTTTCTTTATAGAAACTAACAGTTGAATATAGGAAAAATTGAAAATTAGTTGAAAAAAGCAGCTATTTGTTCCAACGTTTTCACCTGTAACATTCTTCAAATTATGAGCGCCGTTTTAAAGCAATATACCGTTACATCCGCTGGACCTTTCTGGATGTGGGGATATATAGGACTTGTAGGTTCACCAAGAACCCGACGAACCCTGAGTCAATAACTGAGCAGCGTCTTGCAATGGTTTTTTATTATGTATCGGGTATAGAGCAATTCATTTGGAAAAATATATACATGGAAAAATCGGTATGAAAGACACTTATGTATTTAAGAAATAGGAACAAAATATAGAGTTTAGAAACAGTAGATATTTGCACATTTCCAAAATTGTGAGTACCCATACTAGCATGAGAATGTCATTTTTCAAAATAACTTCTTTTTTACACATTGTCTTTAATTTAAAAGGCAGAAATGCATCAAAAATCAAAAGGTAACAACAGTTGATCTACAATTATGTATTACCCTAAGTCTCTAGATAAAAATGGTACCTCACTTGTGGGGGTAGGCCTAGTGCCCGCGACAGGAAACGGCTCAAAACGCAACGAGGACACACTTATTTTTACAGTGAAAACTGACCCTTTTTTTGCCAATTGCCTAGCTGTAGATTTTGAACCCTAGCTCTGCCGACACCTAGGGAAATGTTAGAAATGGGATTTCTGGTTGGCTAGGGCTTGCGCCAAATCCAGGCAGAAACCCCCACTCTAAGTCAGGGCTGGGGAGTTACACGCCAAAGATAACCCCTGCTCAAACCCCTTGGTAGCTTGGCACGAGCAGTCAGGCTTATCCCGGAGGCAATGTGTAAAGCGTTTGCGCGCGCACACAGCTACAACACCCTAGGCTCACCACAAAGGAAACTCCACACAAGGTTATATATAAAAAATAGCCTTCGTATTATAGTAAACACATTAGATGATAATCACATAATTTACACTGTGCCAACTGGCACTGGGCAGAATTTTACAGGGGACTATTTACACAAGACAGGGCCATATGGACTACTGTCAGAATTAGCACAAATCACCAATTGTAAATGTAGAACATATACCAACTGTAACACAAATTATAACTGTAGAGGACAACCAGTAACTACTGGCACAATAATGACATCAGCATTATCACAATAGAATCAGGTATAAAACCTATCCTGTATACATCACAGGGGCATAAACACATTATGCAATTTCTCATAAGTCGAACACATTAGACCCTACCTCCTAAGTATAATTACACTAGGGGCGTACATCACACAGGGAAGTATAATCTCCCTAACATAAACAGGTAAAACAACCTCCTATGCAGAAATCATATCTAGAGGCATAAAACACAGGGTGCGCAAAACATACTACACACAGTACATTTCCTAACACCCAACGCATTAGTATATAAATCACAATAACACCTAAATCACATTAGGGTCCAGGTTGCGCCAGAACCTAAACTTAGCAGCTGCCCACTACTTGCTGGGCAGCTGGGGACAAGAACAGGGCCTAAACTCTGCAGCTGGCACTAAGTGCTGCGCAGCTGTGGAAGTCAAATATGAGGCATGGGCTCTCAAATGGTCCTTGAAACAATATGCCAAAACGTTGGAGCCACCTAGGCTCTAAAAACAACATGTCCCCCAGTACTGTGGAGCCACACGGGGCTCCTGAAATTAATATGCGCCAATACAGACAGAACTTGCACCAAATCCTTATGGGGCGCACTTGCGTTTCCAATAACATATGCCCCCGATGCAGTCATGCACTAAAAATAGCTGGACCCCCAGCGTTGGAGCCATGCAGGCTCTGAAAACAATTATGTCACACATTGGAGCCACACGGGGCTCTGTAATTAAGGAATGAATAATGTGGGCTAAGCGTTGGAGCCACACAGGCTCAGTAACCAAATACACGCCCCCTATTCGTTGGAGCCACCTAGGCTCAGAACAGCTTTGCCCCATGTTGGAGCGGACTGGCGCTCAAAAACAGAACAGGCCCACTGTGGGAGCCACTCGGGGCTCTTGAAGCCAATGTGCCCCGTTTTGGAGCGGCCCGCTGTGATACGGGGCCGCTCAGAGCACAAACAGGACATTGTGCTGGATTAGACACCCCGATACACGCCCGGAGCCCCCCTAGCCCTTTTGCACTCACCGGGCTGCTCTCCTCTGGCAGGGGCTCCTCTAGGTGGCGGCAGGTCTTCGCTCAGGCGGTGATCATGGCGGGGCTCTCTCACCTCATGAGAGCCCCGTCTTCTTGACGTGCCGGTCTTCACCCGGTCCCCCATCTCGGGACCGGGACTTGTGCAGGAGGAGCCTGCGAGGCTCCGGGACTTCCTCCTCCCATGTATGGCCACACTTCCGCTTCCGTCCAGCGGCCCCGCCCACAACCAGGCGGGCCGCGGACTCAGCGGTGATTTGTGAATGCGGCTCGGGCCGCGGCGGTGCATCTTAGCAACAAAATGCGGGGTGGGCTCCCGCTAAGGCACACAACGCGGGTTCGGCACCCGCATTAAACAACGAAACAAGCGGGGTGGGCACCTGTAACGGCCGCCAATGCGGGGTGGGCTCCCGTGAGATAAGCATACGGCGGGGTGGGCTCCCCCAACGGCTCACATCAGCAGGCAAAGGTCCTGAGGCAAAGAAAGATGAATTCACAATGGTCCCAGAAGTCCATCAGGCATCCATGGGCTGGGCATGGCCCAGGGAGGCAAGCCTTTCCCTGGGCCCCAGCAGCAGCACACCCCTGGTAGATTCAAGTCAGAGCACGAACAAGAACATTTTCATGGGGTCACAGCCCCTCTTTTATACACAGAATCCTTTGTCTCCAAAGGTGCAGGGGAGGGGCGAACCAGATGCAACTGGTTCCTGAGCACTGTGTTTTGCTCAGCCCCTCTCCCTATTCACAGGACAGGCCAGGGACATCAGACGCACCACAGGGGGTGGAGCCATCATTTTGCAGAGAAAGCCCAGCCCTATTCAGGTCCCAGGTGTACTCCTCCGTGCCATCAACATGCAGATCTCTCCACTCACCACCGGGGCAGACACATCCTGACTCCTGGAGACAGACACACCAGCCAATCACAAGCCAGAGAGTCACTGCACATTTATTACACAGACAGGTCAGCTTCTAGAAGTGGCACTTCTACACGTGACACCGTAACGCCGCACACATCATTGCGCAGCATTCACTCTCGCGAGTTCGCACATACCAAACTTGACCCTGCACTCCTCTCACATCAGGACTTAACACGGTCACTCAGATCCCCCATGCATTCCTATGGGAGGGCAGGTCAGTCTCACTAAAACATACACAGAGCGCACGCACTTTCCACTGGGACACAGTGTGAAAGTGCCTAGAGGCCTAAAACCACTAGTACAACATAGGAAAAAGGCTAGGATAATGGAAAAAGTTCTAGGGGTGAACTTGCCAGAAGGGCCAAGTCCAACAGAAAACCTAGCAAACCTATAGATTTTTTTAAACTAGACACCCTGGGGAATCCAGGATGGGGAGACTTGACTGGCTCTCACCAGGTGCTGTTACCCAGAATCCCTTGCAAACCTAAACATTTGTCCAAAAAAACAAATTTTCCTCACATTTCTGTGATGGAAAGTTCTGGAATCCGCGTGGATCCACAAATTGCCACCCACCCCGCGTTCCCCAAAGTTGTCCAAAAAAATGGTACCTCACTTTTGTGGGTAGGCCTAGTGCCCACGACAGGAAACGGCCCAAAACGCAACGTGGACACACTACATTTTCAGAGTGAAAACTGACCCTTTTTTCCAAAGTGCCTAGCTGTAGATTTTGAACCCTAGCTCTGCGGGCACCTAGGGAAACCTAGCAAACCTATACATTTCTGAAAACTAGGCACCAAGGGGAATCCAGGATAGGGTGACTTGACAGGCTTCCATCAGGTTCTGTAACCCAGAATCCCTTGCAAACCTAAAACATTGTCAACGAAACACATTTTCCTCACATTTCTGTGGTGGAAAGTTCTGGAATCTGTGTGAATCCACAAAGTTCCCCAAAGTCTTCTGAGAAAAATGGTACCTCACTTGTGTGGGTAGTAAGCCTGGGCGAAGCACTACGCTACGCTCGCGTAGTTTGCGAAGTTCGCGCTACTTCGCACTACGCGAACTGCACGTAGCACAGTGCGAACACGCGTAGCGTAGTGTTGCGTAGTGCTGCGGTAATTTTTTGCTTGCTCGCGGTCCTCAACGTCAAGTTGGCGACCGCGAGCAAGCAAAATGACATCCCGGCGAGACTTTTTCCTTGTTCGCGATCAGCAACTTCAAGTTAGCGATCGCGAGCATGGAAAATAAACCTCCCGGCGAGATTCCCAACGCGAGGAGGTCAGGTTTCTCATTGCGAGTGGTCGCGTATGCTCGCGACCGCTCGCGATGAGAAACTACCAGTTCGCGTTGAGAAAGCTGAAGCTCGAGTAAAAATCTACTCGAGCAGCAGAAAACTACAGCTTGCACTGTGCAAGATGCCATTTTCAATGATTGCACAGTGCTGGTTGCTTGTCCGCACTGTGCAATCATTGAAAACGACATCTGGCACAGTGCGAACAAGGTACTACGCAGTTCGCGAAGTGCTACGCGTAGCTCGCGTAGTGCGAACTTCACTTTGCGTAGCTTCGCGAAGTGCTACTTCGCGAACTACGCCCAGCCTTAGTGGGTAGGCATAGTGGCTGTGACAGGAAACAACCTAAAACGCAATGTGGACACACCACATTTTCACACTCAGAACTGACCCTTTTTTTGCAAAGTGCCTAGCTGTAGATTTTGAACCCTAGCTCTGCGGGCACCTAGGGAAACCTAGCAAACCTATACATTTTTGAAAACTAGACACCCAGGGGAATCCAGGATGGGGTGACTTGACTGACTCTCACCTGGTTCTGTTACCCAGAATCCCTTGCAAACCTAAAAATGTGTCCAAAAAAACACATTTTCCCCACATTTCTGTGTTGGAAAGTTCTGGAATCTGCGTGCATCCACAAATTTCCACCCATCCCGCATTCCCCAAAGTCTTCCGAGAAAAATGGTACCTCACTTGTGTGGGTAGGCGCAGTGCCCGTGACAGCAAACGGCCCAAAACGCAAAGTGGACACACCACATTTTCAGAGTGAAAACTGACCCTTTTTTTCCAAAGTGCCTAGCTGTAGATTTTGAACCCTAGCTCTGCCGGCACCTAGGGAAACCTGGCAAACCTATACATTTTTAAGAACTAGACACCCAAGGGAATCCAGGATGGGGTGGCTTGACTGGCTCTCACCAGGTTCTGTTACCCAGAATCCCTTGCAAACCTAAAACGTTGTGCATAAAAACACATTTTCCTCACATTTCTGGGGTGGAAAGTTCTGGAATATGCGTGGATCCACAAATTTTCACCCATCCGGCGTTCCCCAAAGTCCTCCTAGAAAAATGGTGTCTGACTTGTGTGGGTAGGCCTAGTGCCCGTGACAGAAAACGGCCCAAAACCTATTGAGGTGACATCAAAATTACCTATCACAAAACAACCTGGTTTTGCAAGGGGGGTCCCATGAGTTTTTGGCCCCGGGCTCAATGGCCATCTAGGGAAACCTACTAATCCCACACATTTCTGAAAACTAGACACCCGGGGGAGTCCAGCGAGTTATGGCTTGCGTGGGTCCCCCAATGTTTTCCTACCCAGAATCCCCTGCAAACCTCAAATTTTGATGAAAAAATAATTTTTTTCTCAAATTTCTTTGTGGGAAAGTTCTGGAATCTACGTGGATCCACAAATTTCTTCCCACCCAGCTTTCCCCGAGGTCTCCCGATGAAAATGATACCTCAATCATGTGGGTGGGTCAAGTACCCACAACAGGCAAGGGCCCAAAACCTATTGAGGCAACATCAAAAAGACCTATCACAGAACAACCTGGTTTTGCAAGGGGGGTCACCTGTGTTTTTGGCCCTGGGCTCGGCGGTCATCTTGGGAAACCTACCAAACCCACACATTTCTGAAAACTAGATACTCGGGGGAGTCCAGCCAGGTATGGCTTGCGTGGGTCCCACAACATTTTCCTACCCGCAAGCCATGCCTAGGTTTCCCGATGTGCAGGCTGCGCTAGTGCCCAAAATCCACAAGTAGGCACATTGCTAAAAACAAGTCCGTGCCTAGTCGGCTTTCTGCCGCCCTGGGGAGAATATTAGGGGGTGGGATTGCCCTGATATGCCCACAAGAGGGCAGAATCACTGTGGCTATTTTTTGGGGGGGTGGGTCATTGGTATGCCCCTTCTGGGCAGCCCCCACCCACACGCATACAAAAAGCCAGCGTAATCATTGGTGTGTAGTGGGCCTTTTGCCCCCCGGGGGCAGATATGGGGCTACTGCCCCATATGCCCCCCGGGGGGGCAGGAAGGCTGTAGTTTTTGTGGGAGGATGGGGGCATTGGCATGCCCATTTTGGGCAGTCCCCACCCTAATTCAAATTTGCCCCAAAAAAATCCCTGGCTTCTAGTGGGCTTTTTGCCCCCCCCCGGCGGGGCAGATTGGGGGTAATGCCCCTATCTGAGCCCAGGAGGGGCAGAAAGCCCACTAGATGCCAGGGATTCTTTTGGGCAAATTTTTATTAGGGTGGGGGCTGCCCAAAACAGGCATGCCAATGCCCCCACCCTAATTAAAATTTGCCCCATAAAATCCATGGCGTCTGGTGGGCTTTTTGCCCTTCTAGGAGGGCAGATTGGGGGCTACTTCCCCATCTGCCCCCCGGGGGGGCAGAAAGGCTGTAATTTTGGCGGGGGTGGGGATAGGGGCATGGGCATGCCTATTTTGGGCAGCCCCACCCGAATTCAGATTAGCCCCAAAAAATCCCCGGCGTCTAGTGGGCTTTTTGCCCTCCGGGGGGGGCAGATTTGGGGCTACTGCCCCCATCAGCCCCCCAGGGGGGCAGAAAGACTGACATTTCTCTGGGGGGGTATTGCCATGCCCTTTTTTGGGCAGCCCCCACCCCAACGTCATTTAAAAAAATCCCTGGTTTCTAGTGGGCTTTCTGCCCCCGGGGGGAAGATTGGTGGCTACTACCCCATCTGCCCCCGGGAGGGCAGAAAGACTCTAATTGTGCATGGGGGTGGGAGCTATGGCATGCCCATATTGGGCAGTCCCACCCCTATTATGTAGTTTAAAAAAATCCCTGGCTTCTAGTGGGCTTCCTGCCCCCCCGGGGGGCAGATTGGGGGCTACTGCCCCATCTGCCCCCCAGGGGGGCATAAAGACTTAATTTGGCCCAAAAAACATGGGGAGAGCAAAGGCCCTTACCCAAGGGGCCGCTCCCCCCTCCCTTGTGCTAGTGGGTGGATCCCTGCTTGGGGATCGCCCTCCTGGGGTGATCCCCAAGAAGGTATCCACTAGGGATCCAACGATACCTCTCCCAAGAGTTTCAGTGCTCGGGGGGCTGAAACACTAAAGTTTCATTTTTGTTTCAATGCACATGATTGCCATTGCAACAAAATTTAAAAATAGGCCTGGGGAGGTTGGAAGAGCTCTTCCCCATCTCCCCAGGCAAAAAAAAGGGAAATCCCTCTGCTGCCTGCAGCAGAGGGATTCTCTGAGCATGTGCTCATGACGGAATGGTTCTGTCATGAGCACATCAGCACTTGTGCTCATGACGGAACCATTCCGTCATGAGCACTCAAAGGGTTAATCAAACACTACGGCAGAGATTGCAGCATACACAATAATTTTGAATGTCTTTTATACATTTCTCGCAGCATCATTAAACAATTCATGGATCCTTTTTTGGAAGTGGAATGTGGACCTAGTCATGAAGCCATAAATTCCTCACACCTGATGACAAATGCAGGTGGGTCTCGACCTTGCATGGACACAATGAGGGTCAGTGGGTAACATGTCCAGATGTCCTGCATGGGGAGCGTGTAATCACTCCATCTGTTTAGTGTGCTGTGCCCTGACTTCATGTGGAATCTAACATTGTGGTGTTTTGGGTATGTGCACCCCTCTGGCCATGTGTGCTTCATTAGGGCCAATCTCCCACAACCATTGTGGCCTTGCTGCCTATCTCTGGGCCTAATCTGGGTTTTTCCTGCCACCCCACTTGTGATCTGTCTATTAGTAGCATGGGGGGGCTGCCTGACCATGCATGTTTTTTACACGGTGATGATGGAGAGGTCATATCGGGAGATTTCAACAACATCGATTTAATTTGATTTTTGTACATAAATGTATCATTCTGTAAATCAACATCAATATTAATCGGAGTCTTGACAATGGGTTGCCTATTTCTCCAGCTAAATCTCTGGTGTGTTCACACAGGCTCTGCACAAGGGGAGACGGGTTGCACCATCATTGATTTAGGCAGAAAAGGGCACTTTGACATTGTTTGCATAGAGTGCAAAGGAAGTGCAGAAAATATGGGTAGGTGTACCCCTAAAAACTTTTAATCAATTGATTAGGGATGGGCCAGACTCTACTTCCACCCACAGGTTAGTGCCAGGTATAAAGTTGGCATTCCTAGGCACCCTATTCAAAAGAGTCTCCACCTATGGGAGAACGAAAAACACATGCTGTTTTAGACCTTTAACAAGCCCTGAAGGACATAACCTTCTCCCACTTGTCCCAGCGCAAATAAATAGATTCCAAGGGTCAGTTGGATGTCCTCCTATGAACATACAGGGGCAATAAGCTCCAAGACGCTTTTTTCCTGAGGAGCACAGTTGACAAATTCCAATTGAACTACCCTGGACACTGCTGTTGGCTTGATCCCCAAGCACTGTTCCTGAGATCCTGGGACACTGAGCTGTGCCAAATGGTACATCCTGAAAAATGCGGGACTTAGCAACTATTTAGAATGTATAGACTTCTGGAGGACCAGGACAAACCTTACCAGTCAATCCAAAAAAGAAGCATTGCCCACGGGTGAAGGATTTAGGTTGCTACTGCTAAAATCTTTTTCACTGCAGGAAATTTATTTCAGGGAGAATTTGCAGAGAAGGATCCTGCTTCATGGAGCCCTGTTTAGCTACAGCTTGAAACCTTGCCCCACGGGAGGAATCCAAGCTCCCCAAAAGGTTCTAAGTCAGACCATAGAAATCTGGAAAGGACAAAGGAGTCAAAGTTCTAATTTTCTGGCAGACGAGGGATTAGCCTTCTGTGTGAATTCTGAAATTTTTGCTGCTCTGAGCTTTCCTGTAAAAAGCCAATAACCTCACTGAGACTTCATCCAATGACTATCCAGTTTTCTCGGCTACAGCCTGAAACCCTGCCCACAATTCATTTTTGACTTCTATTTCAGAGATTACGTCAGAAGTAGGGGTGGGCATAACTGGCATAATTCTCTCTAGTGTAATTACCATTAGTTGTAATTAGGCACAGTTGTGTGAGAAGTGTAATCCAGCATTTAGGGCTGTGTAAATTATAAGTTTAAGGTACAACAATAATTTTTGAATTTCTAATGTTTGTGCGGTTTAATTTTGTTTTACATAGAAAGAATAAATAATCTTTCCATAACTATAACTGATGTTTAACCTTTGTTTTTTCGTTGAATTTCAGTGGTTTTTATTTTTTAACCACAAGTTTTGAAATCGTAGACTGCAGTGTCATCAAGTGGAGTGTCTTTAAGTGGACTGTTATAAACTACAGTGGAGTAAAGTAACATAGAGTGTAGTGTCGTACAGATGAGTGTAGTAGAATGGATAGAGAGCAGTGACAGAGTGGAATAGCATAGAGTGAAATGCTGTAGAGTGAAGTGGAATATCACAGAGTGGAGTGGCATGGAGTGGAGTGGCGTATAGTAGAGTGGAGTGGAGTAGAGTCAAATAGCACAGAGGGGAGTGGCATAGAATGGAATGGCATAGAGCAATGTATACTGGAGTGGCAGAGTGGAATAGCATAGAGAGGAGTGGCGTAGAGTGGAGTGGCATAGCGTAGAGTGGCATAGAGTGGAGTGGCAAAGTGTGGAGTGCAAAGCATGGAGTGGCAAAGAGTTGAATACAGTGGAGTTGAGTGGCATAGTCTGGAGTGCTTAGAGTGGAATGGCATAGAGTGGAGAGGTGTAGAATGGCAGAGAGTGGATTGGTGTAGAGTAGAATAGCATACAGTGTAGTGGCATACACAGGAGTGGTGTACAGTAGAGTAGCATAGCGTGGTGGGTATTCCACTTTACCCCACTCCACAGAGTAGAGTGGGGTAGAGTGGAATAGGAAAGAGAGGAGTGGAGTAGAATGGAGTGTTGTAGAGTGGAATAGCATAGAGTGGAGTGGAATAAACTGAAGTGGCGTAGGGTGGAGTGGTGTACAGTGGGGTGACATAGAGTGTAGTGGCACAGAATGGAGTGGTGTAAAGTGGACTGGTGTAGAGAGGAGTGAGTAGAGTGGAATAGCATTGGGTGATTCGGTAATGAGCGGAGTGGCGTACAGTGAAGTGTCGTGGAGGAGTGTACAGTAGAGTAGCATGCAGTGGAGGGACATTGAGTGGAGTAGAGTGTTGTAGATGGGAGTAGCATAGAGTGGAGTTGAGTGTTGTACAGTGTGATAGAGTGGAGAGGTATAGAGTCTCATACAGTGTAGTGGAATACAGTGGTGTAGAGTGTTGTGGCTCAGAGTAGTGTAGTACAGTGGAGTATAGTGCAGTACTGTGTCATAGAGTAGTGTAGAGTTACGTTGCATGGAGTGGCAAAGAGGGAGTTGTGTAAAGTGTTCTACAGTGGAGCAAATGGCACATAGCGGAGTTTAGAATAGAGTGAAGGAGTGTAGAGTGTCATAGACAGCAGTACAGTGTCGTACACTGGCATACAATGGAGTGGAGTGTCATGTTGTATACCAGAGTGGTGTGTAGTAGAGTGGAGTGGTGGGTCATAGAGTGGATTGGTGTGTTGTAATGTGGAGTGGTATAGAATATTATAGTGTAGAGTGGAGTGTCGAAGAGTGGAGTGGCATATTGTGGACTGGAGTGGCGTGTCATAGAGTGGAATGGGGTCTTGTAGAATGGAGGAGTGTGTCGTAGAGTAGTGCACAGTAGAGGGACATACCGTGGAGTAGAGTGTTGTGGTGTGGCATACGTATAGTGACATGCCAGTCCTACAGTAGCATAGAGTGGCTTGTGACACTGTGCATGTGGTAAACATAGATTGGAGTGATATAGACTGAAGTGGGAAGTCATAGAGTGGAGTGGCATAAATTGGAACGGCATGTCATAGAGTGGAGGGGCATCTGATAGACTGAAGTGGGATGTTGTAGAGTGGAGTGGTGTGTCACAGAGTGGAGGACATCAAGTGTGGTGTCATAGAGTGGCATGTGGTATAATGGTTTAGAACAGGGCATAGAGAGGAGTGGTGTATTGTGAACTAGAATATTGTAGAGTGTAGAGCTGTAGAGTGGAGAGACACAGAGTAGAGTCGCTAGTCCTAGAATGGGGTAGAGTAGTGTATCATAGACTGGAGTGGTGTGTTGTTGTCATTGAGTGGAGTGGCGCGTGTCACACTGCAGTGGTGTGTCAGAGTGGAATGGTGTAACGTAGAATAGAGTGGCCTGGTTTGTCCTAGAGTAGGGTGGACTGCCGTAGAGTGAAGTGGGGTGTTATAGTGTTGGGTGACATGTCATAAAGTAGAGTGATGAATCGTACAGTGGAGTGGAGTGGCATGTTGTGTCGTACTATATTGTTTACACAAACATAGTGTAAAAATGGTTGAACAAAATTAGATGAAATGAGTCATAAATATAGATTATGGGGTGTAAAGGCTCCTTTTGCTCTTCACACAGGTATTGTTTGCTATTCACAAAGTTATTTTATGAGTAGTATGTTTATGACTACGGAGTATCCGCATATAAAAACTTAGGACAGTCCTATGTTGTTATGTGTTGAGACTCTGCAGTCGTAAATATAGTATAGTAAATAGCCTTTGTGAATAGCAAATAATCATATTCATATACAAAAACGTAAAATTTACCATTATGAATCAGGACCATAAGGCGCAAAAACGTACTGATATATTGGCCTCTTAGTATGCGTTTTGGCTTTTACTGATAAATATAGTGTAGAAGATTTTTGTTTTTCATTTTTATATATGTAATGTTTTTTTAAAATTAAGTACACTTTAGTAGACTATAATTCAACTTAATATTCATAATGCAAATGAAGGGCCTGGTTATGAGTTGATATGTAATTTATTGCCCCTGATAATTAACAATACCATGGGGTAAGTTATTTATTGGGTGCAATAAATAAAACCTATTATGATGTCATGGCGAATAACATGCAGATTTTGTTTAACGCACCAAAATCTGCATGATACAATAAATACCGTATGTTTGCCCATGTTAAATTTCCTCAGATTTGACCTGCCAAAATGTAATGAAGGTTTAGTTATTTAAGGAATCTAATAATTACCAGATTAATTTGGT
Source organism: Triturus cristatus (assembly GCF_964204655.1). Taxonomy (NCBI): domain Eukaryota; kingdom Metazoa; phylum Chordata; class Amphibia; order Caudata; family Salamandridae; genus Triturus; species Triturus cristatus. The sequence continues at coordinate 456,372,101 of NC_140590.1, read as the reverse complement.
GGCCAGTTGGTAGTTATAGTTAGGCCCAAACTTTCCATAGAAAAAGCGTTTTTTGTTTTGTCAATCACTTTGACATCGCTTGATGAATCTCTACGAAATTTTCACAAAAGTTCCCCTTTTGGTTTAGCTGCTGTGTTGAAAGTTTCGTGGTGAACCCTCAGGCGAGGGCCGAGAAAAAAGGGGGTCCCACAAAGTGTTTTTCCCATGTTAAGTCCATGTTTTCTTTTTCATTTTTTCAGCACGACTACAGCCAAAGCTGCTGAATGGAATTACACCAGATTTGGTAGAAAGCTAGATGTAGGTCCAGAAAGCGTGCTTTTTGTGTTTTTGTGTAAATTTGTTCAGTCGTTTTTGCGCTATCTATCTTTTAAAAATATTGACATATGGAGACGCATGTCCTTGCAGTGGACTCCCAAATCCTTTTGAAAGTTGATTGGCTGTGGACTCTTCAACCAGGAAGTCTTGGCAGCCATCTTGGGACTCGGCATGAAATTTGAGCCTGACTGTAACCTTTAGGTTTTTTTCAGTGAATACATATATATATATATATATATATATATATATATATATATATATATATATATATATATAATGAAAATAACTAAAGTTATAGTCAGGCTTAGGTTTCACCCGTACAAAACCAGAGTCAAACGGTGCCAAAGTTATTAACAAATTAGGTCAGGACCGACCTAATTTGTTAATAACTTTGGCGTCATTTGGCAAATCTTCACAACATTTTCAAAATTAGTGTGCCACTCACTTCAGCTGCTGTGTTGAAAGTTTTGGGGTGTGTCATCAACTGGGAGATAGTCAAGAAAAAACTAATTTGTATATCTAGGGACACAGATCCTCAGCAGATCAAACAGATCTCATGCTGAGATTTGATTGGCTGCCAACATTTCGATGAGAAGTGTAGGCAGCCATTTTGGGACTTGAACTCATCTGAGTCCCAAAATAAATGTTAAAAAAAAGAGAAAGGACAGGTTAGGAATGCCATGACCCCCTCGCCTGGTGCCACAGAGACCCCACCAAGCACAAAAAGGATTTTTTAAAACAATCTTGCTGTGAAAATCGTGGTGGTAATCGCCAAACTCTGCAAAAGAACAAAGCAAGGTCTCCTGTGCTTGTTTTTAATTTAGCCCCCGGGTGGTCAGGGTCCTGAGGCAAAATAACATTTGTATAGTGGATGAATGCAACCCACCTCCCCAGGCTGTTTATGGCCCCCTTGGGGCAAGTCTAATGTTTATAACAGGAGATGGGTCATGCAGACCCCCCTCCTGGGTCCAGTACAGCCCTGGAGTCCACCACCTCCCTGTGACCAGGTCGATTTTGAGAATGGAAAGAGGGGCAGTGCGTCCCCCCTCCTGGGCAGTTTTGGCCCCGAGACCACCACCTCCCTGAGCCAGCCCATGCATTTTCAAAGGAGGGGAGCAGCATGGCCTCCCCCTTAGAGCCTTTAATGGCCCTGGGGACTGCTGCCCCACACCTATGGATCCTCATTTGCTGAGTTGTCCTCCCTAATAATGTTTATTTTCAATTGGTGGGAGCTTTGAAAGGTCCTTCCAAGTGAGAGCAAACAATAACTCTACTCCCAGCAGGCAGGAGCAGAAAAATTACTCTCTCCCACTGGATACAGACCTTTCATCAGTTTCCATGCCTTCTGTCAAGTGGGCAGTGAAACAAATGAAAAGATTGCTCCTGCACGCAGAAAGCAACATTTTGTGCTGCTATCTGTGTTCAGAAGCAACGCCGGCTCCCATTGGATCCTGAGACCCAGCAGGGACCGCGAGGGGCATTGGGATTCCACCTTGGCCCCATTTCACATAAGTTAAAGCTTAATGGGAAGCACTTAAAAATATAAACAAAGCAGGTGCCCCCGTTGAAGCTCCACTTCTGTAAAGGAAAAAGGATCCTAACTTCCTGGGTTTGGCAAGAGCAAAGCAAGTGTGTTTTGTCAGCAATTCCACTTTGAAAAGCAAAGTCCACTGTTCTCCCTTTAAATTACTATGAGGCTTCAAATGCGCAAATTCACCTAGAAGCTTGTCCATTTGGGCCAGCCCCGTCTACCTTAGTAGAATTCAAAGGTCTTCCTGTCTTTTGCTAGGATGATGGACAGCTTACCAAAAGCCCCGTAGAGTGCTTTTTTTTGCCGATTGTGGTGATGCGTTCTTGATGCATAGGATTATGAGGAGATCTCAACCAAGCACAGAAGCACTTACTTGATATAGTTAAGAGAAAGTACAACTGTTTGGTGGACATTATGGGCTGCATGTGGGGGATTGGGTATAGCTAGAGTTACCTCAAGTAACTATAAACTCTTCCCCCAAGGTAACTATAACTTACGCACTTGCCATGAATTGCTAATTGCCCCACATATTACATCACTCGTGACCTCTTCTATAATATTATTGATAATATCACTGCAATGTTATATATATATATTGATGTCATCAGTGATATAAATTGAGATGTCATCAGTGATGTTACTGACCATGCCATGAGTGATGTAATATGTGAGGTTATAGGCAGTGTAGTGTGGGATTGCGAGTTGTAATCAGCTCAACTAACGGAACCACTAACTCACATATACAGCCACTCATGTACCTACTCACTTACCTATACAACCAGTTACAGATTCAATCATAGAGACATAGACACACTTACACACCCACTCATACAACCATACAGCTACTCACACAGGGAATGTTAACAATACACATACTCACACACCTACTCACTCACCCATACAGTCACACACACAGCCACTAACTCACCCATACAAATACTCATACAGCCACTCAGTTACTTATACATAAAATATATATACTCACTCACCTATACAGTAATCGAGAGAACCACATACTTTTCCGTACAAACTCTCTCACAGTCACCTAATCACTCATACAACCACACAAACACCCATTTGCTCACATATACAGCCACTCATGCACTCACTCACCCATACACCCACTTACACACCCATTGATGCACCAAGATGGCTACTCATGTACCCTGTCACTCGCCCATACAGACACTTATGCATCTGCTCAAACACTCATTTAGCCACTCATGCAGCCTCTGATTCTTCAACCACTGATAGACAAACTCAGTTTATGATACAGATACTCACACGTCACTTACTTACTCATACACGCACTGACACACCCATTTGCTAACCTATACAAAACGTACACTCATGTATACAGTCTCTTATATACCCAGCCACTCTTGTATACACCACTTACACACCCACTCACTTAGTCATACAGGCACTTCCACAGCAACGTACCTCAGTATATATGCTTAACCTTCGGTAACTTTTAGAAAACACTCACAATCACTGGATGATGACATCAGTTATGTAATTTGGGATGTCATCATTGATGTCATTTGAGATGGCATCAGTAATGTCATCAGTGATGTCACTGACCATGTCATGAGACATGAAATTTGTGAGGTCATAAGCAGTGCATGGCGGGGGCACAAGTTATAGTTAGCTCAGCTAACTAGAACTGCTGAATTGCTCAGTTTTGTATGAGTGAAATGTCAGGCTAACTATAATTTTCCTGTAACCTTTGGTTTTTTAGTACATTTCAAAAACAATGTAATTTTATTTTCTAACTATAACGTCTCTGTAACCTTTTTTATTTCATTGTATGTATATATATCGATTGGTTCCTCAGTGCGCACTTTGCACACAAAACAAGCACAGACTCCATGAATTGCGGTGCTTAATTGTTAAAGTTGTATTTCTGCATTACAGCATGTTGCCCATTACGTGTTTCGGACACTTCCTGTGGCCTTGATCACATAAAAATATAGATAGATAGATAGATAGATAGATAGATAGATAGATAGATAGATAGATAGATAGATAGATAGATAGATAGATAGATAGATAGATAGATAGATAGATAGATAGATAGATAGATAGATAGATAGATAGATAGATAGATAGATAGATAGATAGATAGATAGATGGATAGATGGATAGATGGATAGATGGATAGATGGATAGATAGATAGATAGATAGATAGATAGATAGATAGATAGATAGATAGATAGATAGATAGATAGATAGATAGATAGATAGATAGATAGATAGATAGATAGATAGATAGATAGATAGATAGATAGATATTCACTGAAAAAACTAAAGGTTATAGCCTCATATGTTTATGATTTCATCATATTGATTACTACTTAATTCTCTTTAGTGAGCATTTTGAGCAATGTCTCTTTTCTACATGATGCTAAATTCCAATTTCCAAACGCTGACAACAAATATAAACTGGAATTTAGCATCATGTAGAAAAGAGACATTGCTCAAAATGCTCACTAAAGAGAATTAAGTAATATTTAATATGATGAAATCATAAAAATATTATTATATTACTCACTAGAGAGTGTGAACTTTTTAACATGTGACCTATATTAATTGACTATCAAAAGTAATTGATATGCATAATATTGTTTTTGCCTCGTGAAACTTCTCAGGAAATTTTCAAAAATTTTCAAAATCTTTTCAAAACAATGTTTGTTTAATTTTTTTTCTTAACCATAGCACAGTTTTGCACTTGTTTTATCACCATAGTAAATTGCACTTATGCACTATGTCACTTTATACTGAAAAAACAAAAAGGAAATGTCATTGACTACATATACCAGCATGCTATGCACGCAACAAGCAGGAAATGCTTGTAAAAGTAGAAATAAATGAAGCCTGTTGTGAACTTGAAAAAAATATCCCGTGAGCAAGGTTCGAGTGGCGAACCAAAATGCCTTGGGCATGGCTATCGCCTTTTGCATTTAAATAAATTATATAATTATCGAACCCGAGTGAGTGCATTTTTCAAAAATCTCTGCTTCCCGCGGAGATACCTGGTGAGATGTTGACCGGCGGCCCTGCTGGATGAGTCACGCACGACTCCACATGAGCAGTGCCGGCATTCTTAGGAGGGCGTTGAAGGAAACAAATATATATATATATACAGAAGGAGTTAAGGCAAGGACTATTGATATATATATATATATATATTATCTACTGGCGGTCGCCAGTAGATAGTTATAGTTAGGACCGTGTTTCCATAGGAAATCCGCAACATTCTATTTGAAATAACTTTGGCGCCGGTCGACGAATTCTCGCGAAATTTTCAAAACTAATGGGGCGCTACGCTCCGCTCCTACCCTGAAAGTCTCGGGGGGATTCGTCAAGCGGGGGCTGAGAAAAAAGGGGGGTCCCCATGCATTTTCCCATAGGACCTTTAGTCCGAGCTACAGCCCGAACGGCTGAACAGAATTACTTGAAATTTGGCAGAGAGGTAGTCCTCAGGTCAAGGATGTGCCTTTTGTAGGTCTGGTGTAAATCTGTTCAGTAGGTCCTGAGAAAATAGCATTTAAATCAATATATATATCTGTAAGCGCGCTCCGTGCGCTTACCGTAAGCTTACCGTACGCGTACGGTGACGTGCGCGAGCTCAATTCTGATTGGTGGTTACATGACTGTAAACATTCGAATCGGTCGAAATCAGGAAGTGTCGGCCGCCATTTTCTGTCTCTCGCACTGAGAAACAAAGGTGGGGAACGTGAAAAGGGGGCAACGAAGAGAGTTGCAGACCCCCTAGTGTTTATCAGGGGGTCCAAGAAGGACCCAAAAGTACATAAAATACATTTCATAATTTTAAAAAAAAATCGCGAAGTGCGCGTACGGTAAGCTTACCGTACGCGCACGGCAAAAAAAAATAAAAGCAAAAATAAAGAAGTAACAATCACATTTATTAAATAAATTAAAGGACCTACAAGGGAGAAAAAAACAAATGTTACTGTGTAAAAAAAGGCGAGGCGCGCACGGCGAAGCGCACCCTGCGCGCACCCTGCGTGCAGGGTGTGCGCATAGTGAAAAACCAGAAAAAAAAATAAAAAATAAATACATAACTTAGCATTTAAAAAACCGTACAAATTCACTGAAAAAACCATAGGTTTCACACACGTTATAGTTAGGAATTATCATTTACAAAACCTTGCAAATTCACTTAAAAAACCATAGGTTTCACACATGTTATAGTTAGCTGTACATTTCACTCGTAAAAAACCAATGAAATTCCACGTTATAGTTAGATCAGGTAACTATAACTTGCGCGACCGCAATCCACAATGTGTAATTTCAGATGTCAACATTGATGTCATGAGTGATGTCACTGACCATGTCATGAGTGATGTAATATGTGACGTCATCAGCAGTTTATTGTGGGCGCGCAAGTTATAGTTACCTGATCTAACTATAACGTGGAATCTCATTGGTTTTTTACGAGTGAAATGTACAGCTAACTATAACATGTGTGAAACCTATGGTTTTTTAAGTGAATTTGCAAGGTTTTGTAAATGATAATTCCTAACTATAACGTGTGTGAAACCTATGGTTTTTTCAGTGAATATATATATGTGTATGTATAACGCAGATTGAAAGGAGAGTGATGCAATACAGATTGCACCTTTCTTTTAGTAGAGTAATTTACACAATCTCCTAATTCTAATACAACACAATGGTCCAGCACCCTTAATTTAGATTTATAAGTTAATTGACAATAGTTTTACAGAAATAAACCTTGGTATGGCTTAAACATTCATTTCACATGATCAAACCTCATAATTAGACAAAAGGATAATTCAGCAGAGTTGTTCTTTGAATTCTTTATTTAAGACTTCTTTTTTCTGACAAGGATAAAAAACATAGCCAACGCGTTTCGTCCTCCTGGACTTCTTCAGGGCAAAAACAGAACACACTGTTCTTATCCTTGGTTGGATTTTAGCGTTGTGCAGTTTCTCCTTCTATAGTTGGACAGTTTATGGTATTATCTGTTATATTGCGTGATTCGTCAGACAGGTGATTGAGATAATTAGTTTTTCATCATGACACAGGTGATCAATATAAGTAACACATGAGTCCAATGACAAGAGTATCATCCATGTCATTCCATTTGTCACTTTCTAAGTTGGAGTCCGGCTGACTTGGTAGCGTGGCTTCCAATGTTTGTGTGATATATATATTTAGTTGCGGGTCCTATAAATATGCAGAACAAGGGTGAAGGGGGCAGGGAAGGATACCCTGACCCCCTGGGCCTAGTAGTGGGGTCCCATCTGCGCAATGCATTTGTGAATCCATGAAATTCTTTTTTTAAGTCAGAGCTAATGCTTGTGTCAACCTTGGCCCCCCCTGGGGGTCAGCAAATCTTTTAATTATAGTTAGGGGTGCATGGTTCCCCTTTCCAAGCCTCTAAGAGGCCCTGAGGTCCCCATCCCTAAAAACAATAAAATATGCATACAAAAATATAAATAGACATACAAAATATTATATTCAAAACCATAGACCAAAATTTTTTTTTTTTAAACAAAAACTAGAGTAGCCTTTACTAACAAAGGACATAACTGATAAAAAAGCTTCAAGCTAAAACTAAACTAATCAACAAAATTAAACTATAAACAATTTTAACCAAGAAAATCAAACAAACAAAGGAGTAATAAAAAAGGTACACTCATTTTATCAGCTAAATATTTCAAAAACGACAAATGATGCAGATGTTGAACCTGCAGGATTCTCTGGCCAGACGCTTAAAGAAAAAATATATACATATTGACAGTTGCCCTAACCAAGAAGGCAACACTTATATTTAAAACTACAACTTACTTGTAAAACAAAGTAAAAAAGTAAAAAAAACAAATATTTCACCAAAACCTCTCCAACTTCTATCTGTTTGCATGTACTTCCTAAAAAAAAACAATACTCCTTTGAAAAGTTACTGTCAGAAAAAAACCCTATCACAAACCAGCAAAAATATATAACAAAATAAGTATACATAAATTATAAAAAAATATAAACTCCAGTTTCCTTTCTGTCATGTGCCTTACAGTGTTTACAATTCTGGCTGTGGATATGTTGTAGTCCGTAAGTGGTTATACTAACATCCCCATCATACCCATCATAAGCTCCACTAACTGCCAGAGTCCACAGAACCTGGTGACATAAACCTGAATAGAACTCACATTTGTATACTGTAGCAGACATAGTAACTGAGAAAGCTATGCCATCTTCCTAATATGGGGGAGGTCCCATTGGGTTTCCTCCGTCTCTATGTTGGTGCTTCACAACAGGAATTCTCACGTGTAAGTATTTTATTGTAAATTATGCCATCTTGAGAATGAGAGATTCCTTGTCACAAATTGTGTTCACATAACTTCACCTGATATGGGGTATGCAGAAATATATGTTTTACTAAGGTGATAAACTATGTACCTTTTGTAGATTTGAGTCCAGCATTGTGCTGGAAGACTAGACAGTTATTGGCCGCTAGAATATTGGTTGGGGTTGGAGTTCCACAGCGCCAAAGCTCCTGGAATATTTTCATTTTCTTTGAGTCTTACTTTCAGTAACGCATAGCACATTATTTGAAATGTAATTTTTACTTACATACCCATAATAGGAGCCAGTTCTCAAGTCCTGCATTTCTTAATTGGGATCTGACACGACAGTGCACTGGTTTATATCAGAACACCCTTCCACTGTCATCACCAGGGTTCCTTCATTAAATGTTAGTTTCATACTCTTGTGCAAGTCATGCACTAATAAGGACTCATACTGCACTGCATTCTGTGCACTGGGTACTGAGTTTGTGATGAATTATTAAGGACTCCTACTACCCTACATTCTGTGTACGGAGTTTATTATGGGCTATGTTCTGAAGCCTTATGTGATAGGTGTAGTTTATTTTGTGGGATGAAAAGAGCTTAGATGATAGATATGACCTTCCCTCTGTGTGGTGCCTTTCCCAGACCATCATGCTGAGATCTACAGTGGTTGAACTGTGTCTGAAATGTTTTACAACGGTGTTAACTTTGAGTCTAGAGAACAATGTGGAGATATGGAAACAGCACAATTCGAACTTGTTGTAATAAAAGCTACAGGGCATGTAGCTAAGATATTTTGGTGAAGTGCAATACGAAATATGTGGTTCACAGTTTCTTTTATGTGTCCTGCTTGCCACTAATTGCTTTGAATTCAGTTTGGCAGTATTCATCCTTTAAGTTGATTCCAGTGGCTCAGGTACCCAATGCCATACTGTCCTCTGTCACCTAAGGTGATAAGAGGCTTCGATAGTTGATTGTGTGGCAATCATTATGTTTGCAATCTGAATGTTCATTACCTTAACTGCTGGGTCATGTATTGGATATAGCCTGCAGCTCCAGGAGTTTGCTTCACTTTGATTTTGGCCTGAAAACAGGGGGTATTTGGAAATTGCCTTTCCTTTATGCCCGATGTGTGTGTGTGTGTGTTGGATAGTTAAGTTGGACGAGTGATGCTACGCGAAGTTATATACAGGGGCAGTGCCCAAAGTGTGGTTCAGTGGTATGAGAATAAAGTAACTGTGACAACCATCTCTGTGCATCCCATGATTTCTGTATAGCGCCCTTGTCCTGGTGCAGGAGATGCAATATGTTAGTTTTAATTTAATTTTTCTCACAACTTTAACTTTTACCTTTCACTGCGCTATAGAAATTCCATAAACATACATACATACATACATACAGCACAACACAGGTATAATTTCAAAAATATTATGTCCAAAAAATCATTGACAGATTACAGAAGGCAAGAATAATGTGTTTTTATGTACTTAATTGTGTTTAACACAAATGCACAAAATATTGTTTTTTAATATTGTTTTACATAATATGTTTTTTTAATTAGTTTGGCAAATTTGAGGTATTTTAGTATTATACATTATTAGTATTGTAATATAATTTGTTTAATGTTTACTTTTTATATGAAATGTATTTTTTGTAATTTATTTAGAAATTGTTAAGTTAATATTGAGTTGTTAGGTTTGTAGGGGATTAAAGTGAAAATTTCTTTAACATATACATTATTATTTCTAACTCATATTTTATATTTAATATATGAATGTATGTTATAGTTATGTAAAACAATTATTTAATGGTTATTTTCATTATGTGTTGATTTTTAAATTAATTGTTTATTGGCTGGTCAATGAAATAAGCTTGTATCTTAAGTTTATAGTTATTTCTAGTATCAATAGCAATTGCTTTATGCACATTTTAATGTAATATTAATAACTTATATTTTCCATTTATAGCTATAATTGTTATAGGTAATAGTAAATTCAACCACTTTTCAAAGTTTCTGTAGAATAGTAATTCCGACCCCTCCAAAGTCCAAGACTTTCCTTACTTTTGCTTACACTTTAGCTGGAATTGTAAATCTGACCTCTTCAAAGTCCAACACTTTTCCTGCTGTTTCTTAGATTGGAGTAGGATAGTAAATCTGACCCTTCCAAAGTAAAGCACTTTACCTCCATTTGTTTATGTTGGAGTAGTAAATCTAACTCCTACAACATCCGTCAATTTCCCTACTATTGCTTGAATTGAAATGTGATTAGTTAATCTGACCCCTTTGAAGGTCAAGACTCTACTTAGTTTTGCTTACGTTGAGGTGGAAATAGTAAATCTAACCACTGGAAAGTCCAAAACTTTCCCAACCATTGCTTGCATGAGAGTGGTAATATTTGTTTAAATTCCTTCGTTTATTTATTTATTTATTGCTATTAAAGTATTTTACATTATATATGTTAGCCCTTCAAAACCCATAGGGCAGGGTGCATGGTAATTAAAAATTCAGACATTTATATTTAATGTTTTACATGCCCTAGCAGTGAAAAACCTCCAAAGTTATTTTTCACTGGGGCAATGCTAATTCCCCCATAGGTTAACACTGGTTTACACTATTACATTTATTAAGTGCTAAATACAGAATGGGAAAAGGTAGAAATATGGCTTAAGGACTCATTCTAATAGTCATTTAAAATCGACCTAATGGTTAAGTAGGAGTTTAGATTACTATTTTAGAAATTACACTTTTAGAAATGTGTAATTTTCATGCGTAAAACGTAAGGCATTTCTGCCAGTATCCAGCTGCCACCTGACCACTGATGGCTCCCCTGTGGTGAGATGTGTATTGCCTGCAGATATCGGGGAAAGGGCTCTGGGTGTGGGGAGTGAAACTCCTTCCAAGACAGTGTGGCCTGTGAGCTGTGTTCAGCCCCTGCCTGAGCTTCAAAGGAATCCTACCTTGTCATGGGCACATGAAGCACACACCTAGGCCTGACTACCCTCTCTCTATCTCTCTAGTCATACGGGCACCAAACCATGTGGGGGTAGAGGAACTGGCTTAAGTGGTGAGCAAGAGCTTGTCCTCGACCCACAGAATGGCTGGCATTGTTAATAAAAATTGATTTCCCAGACCTCTCTTCAGAATACTCCTGGGCCGGTGAAGAACAAAAGAAGAGCTTTCCTGAAGTCTGAAACCTGAAGGTATACTGGACCTACTTGTCTTGAACTCAGGACCCCAGAAGTGACTTCAATGGTCAGTTGGCTGACATCCTGTTTGAGTTATCGGGACACAAGAAGCTTCCAGAGGCTTCTATCCCAGCAACTGCCCAACTGCCTATTCCAGCTGGAGATCCCACAGACCCTGCAGCTGGCCTCTATTGGAGTGAGTCCAAACCTCCAAGTGGTGCCCCCAGCTCCTGGACCCTTAGGTGGTGTACTCTTCCTGCCCCCAAACTGCAAGAAGTGTGACTTAGAAACTTTTTGACAACTTTCTGCGTTGCGAACCATTGGACACTGACACCAGCATCAAAGCTGCAGCCATCGACATGTAATTGCCAGTCTGCCTCAGCCTGCTGGTTTGCTCCGCTGAAGGAGATCTGACTTCCAGAAAAGTTTCTAAGTCTAAATATAGAGGGCTTCATTAGAAACAATGTCAAGGCTTTCCTGGGCAGAAACTTCAGACTCTGAGCCTTCCCACCTTTGTCGGTGTCTGCACTGGAACCCTACTCTTCAGCAATCTGCCATCATCGAGCCCTGCTTCAGATTTAGCTTGCAGGTTGCCCTGCTGACTACTTATTGATGACCACATTTTCACCATAAGCATTTTTAAGTCAGACGGTAAACTTCTAGTCGCTGTATCTGATTGGTGTTCCATCGTGCCTTAACTTTTGACTTTGACCTGGTCTAGCATGACCAGATAACTGTGCTTGGTGCTTTTTGGTGCTATTTTTAAATCAAACTTTAAAATTCATACCTCTGGTTCTACTTATTGGATTTTTTTCATTTTCGCCTAACCTTATTTATTAAAGCATTCTTTATTGTTGTATGTTGGTGTGGGATTTTTCTAGGGATGTATTTTCATTTTATTACTGTTTGAAAAGAGCATAAATAATGTACTCATTGCTTGTAAATTAAGCCTAACTGCTTTGTGGCAAACTATCAAAAGGTTAAACACAGTTTTATTTAGCGACTCAAATGGTTTACCCTGACGCGGACTGTCTTTGATATTTGAGGTGGGTTCTCACCTGCCTGAAATAATAGTCCAATTTCTTGCAATATTGATTAAGAAATTACCATCTGTCAAAAAAAAAAAAAGATTTGTAAAGGGCTTATATAACCTAGATATGAAGTTATCTTAAAATTCTAGGCTTCGGGCAGTTAAACAAAAACAGATCAAACAATGTATCTGGTCTCAAGTGTACACAATAGCAGTCTTCTGGGTACAGTATCAACGCAATATTTGTGTAAAAATGATGACGAGATACTAGACCTAGTCTTGCCTGCAAAAGTAAACGCTGCAGGTCGCTGTTCGGTAAATCGTTTAGGGAATTACATTTGGCAGGAGAGGAGAAAGGCACAGTTAAGTCTTTGATCGTTTCAAAGTTGTTCATATATTGAAACCACCCAACCAACCCTAATTTCTACAGTGCTAGCCATTGCTGAAAACATTTAAGAATGTTTCCACCAAAAATTTTCAAATTTAGTAAGATTGGGACAACTATCTAGAATTAATGAAGAACTTCCACCGAGCACCACTGGAATAATGTTTGTCGACATTCCATTATCAAAGCCTCCAGCGTGTAATCTCCATAGTGGGAAGGAAAGCAACAGTCGCCATTCACAGCCATCATTGCAAGCTTGGCTAGTGCTTTTCAGTCATACTTCCATAGCAAACTCTGTGACGCATAAAGCCCACAATACTTATATTGTTGCACAGTGCATAATTTAGAGTTACTTACAAATCATGAAAATGATTATTTCTTCCTGCCAAATGGGAAAACCTGCAATTTTCTGTGTTAATACAGTTAAATGTTTCTCAGAACAATACCTACTTAGCTCATTCGGCTGTCTCTCAAGGCCTATGGGTGTTTCGTCAAGCACTACAAAGTCATTCGCATATAACACTATATTTGCATGATTCTCTTGAACTATAGAAGGAAAAGCTTTTGCAGATGTTAATACGCCAAGTAGATCACCTAAAACAGCAAATACAGTCAGAGCAAGGACACTGCCTTGTTTTAGACCATTACTTCTCCTTTACTCCTACATTGGACCCTATTGAACATATTTCCACACAGGGCTTTAAGTCCACCTAAGAGTGGACTAGGGATCCCCATTTTTCAATGAGTAACCCAAAGGGTGTGGCGGACTAAAGGCAACATGGAAGTCAAAACAGGCATTTATATGTCCAATTAGCATATATCTGCTCATGGTAAATATGTGCTGAATCCTACTAACCCTGAGTTTAAAGCCATTTTGCTTAGTGTCAGGTCGAGTTCTTCAATCAGCTCTTCCAAATACTGAAGAATGGATTTGGCAAAAACCTTTGCCAAGGAATCAAGAGGTGACAAAAGTCTGTGTGTTCTTGGATCACTTCAAGCTTCCTTTTTATGTCTCAGTTGCAAGCCACTTTTGGGATTTGGACGGAGCTAATGTCATCACACACCACATACCATGGAACACATATATAAAAGGATACAAAAGTACTTTTAGACCGCCCATTTCAGCCATTGCCTCCTTGGGTTCAGCGGCTGACAATGTTATCAATCAGCATTAGGATCAGCCCACTTCATTCTGCGAATGTGGACTTCTTACTACATTACACACACACACACACACACACACACACACACACACGCACACACACTCACACACACACACACACCCACACACACACACACGCACGCACTTTGGAAAGCCCTCCCAATCACTTCTCTCTCCATCCCCTCACACACACTCCCCAATCTCTGTAGAAGTGCCTCCCACCCGTCCCCTTTCCTACGTTATTTTTTTAATGTATTTTCTTCCATTAGCAGAGGAGTCATCAGCTGCAAAGTGCTACAGGGTCGCTCACTTAACTTCTGAGTGCTCTGCGCTCTTTTTTGTTGTTGGTTTGCCCAGTGCTTTAAATGGGCCGGTACTCACCGGTACTGAGTACCGGCACTTTCGAATCTTTTTGCCGTCAGTACCGGCACTTCTCTGTAGCCAGGGAGAGTACCGGTACCCTGAACCACAGCCCGGCAGGCGCAGGTTAGGTTTCTCCTCCAGTGCAGGGCATATTCCGCTCTGTTTCCGAGGAGCATGTAATTATGTGTAATTTGTTGATCTGTTTTACTGCCATAAACACATTTCTCGTGTGTTTTGACATGTGCTGCAACTGGTACAGAAGTCATTAGGTATGATCATATCTTGCCCTTTGCCCTGCCCTGCCCTAGCCCCGCCCACTTGCCCCACCTCTATTACGTAAGAAATTAGCTCGGCAAGATGGACTGCCCTTCAAAAGTGATTGGAAACGCTATCGGAACAGAAAGCCTTATTAGGATTGAATGCCAATAGAAGAGATACCTTATTCACGTGATGTTTTTTTAATTAACGTTTCTTTTACCAGCAAACTTAGGGGCATATTAAAAATTATCGCTAAAGCGGCTATAATGGGCTTGATAATATGCCGCAGAGAATTCCAATAGAAGCCCATGTTGACACAAGAACATGGGCTTCTATCTTGATAATATGCCCCTTAGTATGCCTCATCAAACCTCCTAGAGCATAAATAGAAATCGCTGTCATTCTTGGTGAATTACTGAGTTATAGATAACGGTATTGTTCAGGCTGGGCAATGGCCAGTGCACCAGGATATCTTGTGGGGATCGTGCTATTCAAGTAACAGGGGTTGCTCCAGTACGGATTTCCTGGTTGAAGACAGATTTATGCCTTAACAAGGATGTAATTCGTGCTTGCATAAGGTACACGTATTAACGAAGGCATGAGAAACGACAAACGTGGGATACACACGTGCTAAACGTACTCAAAATAGACATAGCTTACACACTCGTAGGTAAATTACCGAAATACACTAATGTGCATGTCCTGTGGTGTGTTAGAGGCGCCATGAACGAAGAGGTGTTTGGCGCCTCTCCAGGTGAATCTGAATGGGCATTTACAACCATTTGTCAATGCATTCCACACACTTTCAGTAAACCAACCTTACAAATAAAGGTTCTGTTGAGTGCAATCTGACCCGACACCTTTACCGAATTAAATGCTGCGTCGCACTTGTGTGCCTTATAGGCATTCAAGACACTCAACTCTAAATTAAAACTCATCTAAAACTCATCCAAAAGGGGTCTTAATTGTGTGACATTTTAGTCGTCTCACGAATTACATATGATGATTACTTTGATTTTCGAAAGAAATGTGCCTTTTCTGGAACAGTATTTTTTAGTTGCACAAAAACATCTTAAATTGATCCCGGGTGAAGGGCCACTCGGTCTGGAGTATCACCACATTTCAACATAATGTGATCAGTTTGGTGAGAAATAGAGTAACTTAATTGTGTTCTTTTACGCATGCTCAATGACTCATATGTTAGAGAGAAATATTTTGGTCACTAAAGGGTTGTATCTTTGGCCGAAAAAAAGCCTTTTCTGGTGATCAGATCTGATCAATCCAGTCTGATGAAAATCATGATTCACTTTGTGATTACAGAGCTCTCAGGTTTCCCAGTTCCATGTGTCAGCACATTATCCAGTCATTTTTTTCTATACATTCTGGGACGTGCAGTTCTATTTTAATACTGGGATCAAAAAGACTTCAAATCCCAGAATGCCCTAAAAAAACACCTGGATTGGATGAGCTACTCACGCTGGAGACTGTGAAATTCAAAAGCTATGGGATTAAGTACATTTATAACGAATATAAGTTTCAGATCCGTTTTTCATTGAGAGGCTACACAAAATATCAGAGAATTAAATAATAAAACTGATTGGGCCAGGGAGAGGTGGTACAGGGAAATAAATGTAAATAAATCAGAAAACTGAGCGTGTAAGGAAGAAAAGGGTGAGAGAGGGATCTGAAAATGAGTGAGTGAGGGAATGATGGCATTATTGAGATAGGAAGGGAATTGGGTAGTGGGACAGTGAACTAGTGGGAGCAAGAAAAGTGAAGACTATACTATTGTATTTCTCTGCACTTCCTGAATGGTGATACCTTGGAATAGCTCCCTTGCTTCAAAATCATGAGATAATAGAGGTGGCTTGTGCCAGTTATTTTACATTTGTCTTTTAAAGAGCTGTAGATTGCACATAAAACAAAACAGTAGAGAGATTATGTGAGGTAATTTAGTAGAAAAATACATATTTTAGGGCACTACAAATCTACAGTCTGTCCGAGGTAGATCTAGTGTGCTTTGGAAGACTGTTCTAAGTTGATGGTGCTAGTAGGAAATTATTTTGGCGTCTTGGTGTTGTTTCTAGAAGGTTAAAATTCACAGAAATTGGTCTGAAAATAGAAATTGTGGGGAGGTACATAGTGAAGGGAGCTGTCCACAAGAAGCGATGGGCTGGTACCAGAGATCTATCACTGCACAATGGACATGGCTATCTGTCAGCCATTACAATGTCAGTAGAGGAAAAGCAGAACAGGATTATGTCTGCACCACAAGCCAGTCCATAAGCATCATGGGACTACCTGGAGGGAGACCAAGAGGTAACCCAACTGCTCCTGCTTAAGAAAGTTTGCCTAGTAAAGTGGAAGCCCGCTGGATACTGCACCGCTGAAATTCAGTCACATGGAGTCAGACTAGAAAAAATGTGAAACAGCAATCTCAATTTAAAGAAACTGGACACTTCAGGAAAGGGTTTACAAGCTCTTATAGAATAGTCTATACATCAATATCATCTAATATTAGTTTAAAAAATGTCGTCCCAATGAGTGTAGATTTTCTATGATAAACTACGAAGAGCTGATATTAGCATGACATAACATATGTATTTGTAAAGCACACGTTCACCTGTAGGCAGAGCACAGTCCTAAAAAACAGAAGTGGGGGGACTAACCTAGTTAATCAGTATGCAAGTGGCATAACAGCGGGGGACATCATGCCGGGTGACATTGTGGCATGTGAGGTGTGTGACATCACAGCACGTGACATCACAGGAAGCGGCATCACAGGAAGTGACATCAGATCTTAAGCCCTCACATATATGTTTAACAGGTGTATCATGAGTGTATTTGGGTCCATTTCGAGTATACTTGAAAACCCTCCTGATTTAGGCAGAAGATTCACACTTTTGAACGCTACACATAAAACAATGTAGCCTTTTGTCAGCGTAAAGCTTCCTCTAGCAATAGTGTTTAAAATTTAAAAATTGTGATATTTAAATTATTACAACGCCTTCTCAAGATTAGTAAACGCTATATAAATGCTATTTATTCTGTGCAAATACTGGGAAAGATCAACACATCTGACATTCTTACCGTGAATGCATATCTCTTAAACAGGGACTGAACACAGTGAAAAGCTGCCTCTCTTAAGTATGTGTGAAGTGCAAACAAGATGTGAACCTTTGTTTCCCCTCTGCTGCATTTGCTTCTAGGTGTGAGGCTCCTGAGAGCTGCCAGCCATGAGACTCGAAAAAAAGGAGGCCTGATGACCCCTCAGATTCTGCCTTTGTTATGGGCCCAGCAGGAGTCAGAACTACGAAAGCCCCCTCCCCGCCTGCACGTTGTTGCGAAACGAAAGCAGAAAACAACGTCCAAGAGCTGCTGAAAGTGTGCCGGTGTTTGAAAATTACACCGGGACGAATTCAGCACCTTTTTTAGTGATGCCCAACTTCTTGGCAGGCTGGACAGCATGCATCCTGTGAAAAAAGTGGGTGGCCGCCATCCACCCACGTGTACCCACAACTCGTGCCCTACCTGAGGGCATTTTGGCACTCCCTCCCCCAGCACCTGGAGACCCTGACAGGTGAGAAGTGCACTCTACAAATCCCTGACTGAATAACAGATATTCATTGCAAATCAATGATACTCATTGTATCAAACTCAGATAGAAGGAAGGCTGAGTGGACCCACGGGGCTTTGAACCTGTGGCCATGAGGTCGAATACAGGCCCCTGAACTGGACGCATTAGTCCACTGAGCCACCAGAGCTGGCATAAGTCGTAAAACAACAGGGAGACAGTGGGTGCAAGACACACAACATCTCCTGTCCAAACTAGAAAAAAGACCACAGATGGACAACATGTTTAAAATTTCATCACAAAACATCCCCTTCTAAACACGACATTCGAATTGATTGGGAGATTTGAATCCTTTCAAGTTCAGGCTATCTCAGCGTGATGTCCCATAATCCATTCAAAATCAGGGCATCATGCAACCCATCTGACATCAACACGTTCTACAGCAGGTAACCACCCTGCAATCCAATAAGCATATGACATTCGCTAGTGCAAATATTCTATAGCCTTAATTGAAATTCATCTCTGAGGACATTCGGGAGACAGAAAGCACGCGTAGCATGTAATGTAAAGCACCTGAATGCTGATATAATTCAATACACAGCAATTCACCACACCTCTTACCCGATATTTTAGCACACAACACTTTCAACCCACAGCAAATAATGAAAAACATGATCAGCTAAATGTAACCGCAAACTCTCCCTCCTGTCGAAGCCCTTCATCGCCGGCACGCCACCTTGAGCTACTCCTAGGCCGCTGAAATTGAATTCCCCCCTAAACCACAAAGAGCTCAGTGCATGAAGTCCCTGCCATTTCCAGTGTGCCAACCATGCCATTAAGAAGTAAAACAATTTAATTCTGGCTCTAGCCCTTTCACTTCATGTATTTTCTGGAGCTCGCCTAGCAAAAATTCTCTCCCTCTAACAATAAGAGTAATGACTTCGGTATCGTGACATAACTTGTCCCTGCTCTTGTCAGTATATCTCTGAGTGCCAGACTATGTTTGCAGGGGTATGCATGCCTCACAAATGAAATGTAACAAAAAAACTTGTTTGCATAAGTGTGAGATTTTGCAAAATTCATTTTGGGGGAGGAATTACGAATTCACTGAGAAGAACTTGCCTCAACCCGGCGGCTGCCATCATCAATGCAGTAGGCAATTCTCTTGATAAATATGAAGCAGTACCAAAATCAGCAACAAAGCATTTAAAGGGCACACTAGCTGGTTATTGGGGATAGCCCCAACCAAATCCCATAAACTTTCTAACTACAGCCTGCCTACTTTTACAGGTCCTCTTTTCTGCCAACTACCCGCTTGTGCCTTTCCCTGGCTCTTCTAAGATGGCAAGACCCTTACTACAGTGTGCAGAACGAAGCTCAACCGAACACATGCTGGGATAGCTGGCAGTGCTTAGGTTTAAAAGTTGGTGTTTCTACCTCTCAAAACAGTTTCTTATCAAATGTACTGCTTCTGTAGCGTTTTAGACTTAGGTTAATAAGGCTATGATGACAGGCCCAAAAAGGGTAATTTACTGTGCTCTCATAAATGTGGGAAATGTAAATGAACATGGAATTCTACCGGTGGTATTTAACATTCATGCCACTGTGGCATATCCTGTGGTCTTAAATAATATGCAAACAAGATAATTGGGTTTAACCATTTTTATACAATGTTTAGTAGTCAGAGCGCATACAGCACTCATGTTATGTTAAAATTATTTGAAGAGGGCACATACACTGGTCGGTTTCTTGGCGCTATATATGTGAGTAGCCGGAGTACTGGTGTGTTATTCCTATGCCTGAGTGAACAGCCATGTCTTAAGGAGTCTCCTGAATCTCGGGAGGTCTGTACAGGATCTGATATCAAGGGGTAGGGCATTCCAGAAGCGGGGGGCAAGCACCGCAAGTCTGCTGCTGTCTAGCCGCTTCGATTTGTAGGATGGTGTGACCAGAAGGTTCATGTGGGCTGAACGCAAATTGAGGATAGGTATGTATCTTTGAATAATATTGCAGACAAATTTTGGGTAAGTGCCATGCAAGGATTTAAAAATGAGGTACCTGATTTTGAAGGCACAGCGTTGTAATATGAGGAGCCAATGTAACTTCCTCATAAGAGGGGAAGCATGTTGTCATCTGGGATGATGAAAAATCAGTCTTGTGGCCTGGTTCTGCACAAGTTGCAGTCTTTTAACTAGATATTGCGGCAGACTGAAGTACTGTGAGTTAGCGTAGTTTATATGAGAGATAACCAGTGCTAGAACTGCCTTCCCCAGTGCTTTCTTAGTAAGAAGTCTGCTAATTTTCCTAATCTTCCATAACTGAAAGAAACAGGTAGAGACTACCGTTCCGATCTGGGACTTCATGGAAAGGTCACAGCTGATTGTGATCACTCATAAAGATATACCTTCTTGCAATAAAAAGTCACTCATTCAAGCTTTTCAGAGAAAGGTACCAATTCATCTGAATTTAAGGCATCCCCTTCATTTGAAATGGTTGGTCACATATTGGAATTTGTCGGTTTTTTGTTTACAGTGAGTGAACCATTGTGTGGGTTACCCAAACAAAGAGGGAAATGACTGTAAAGTGAAAGAAAACAGCACTCCCTGCAGGATATCAAAGATGTCGTGATGGCTAAAACCATTCATTTTAATTTCAAACTCTTCAAGCTGAACCGGCTTTAGATGACCATCTTCCCCCAACTGTTTGCTTTCCACCTCCATTTTTGCTGATCTAGTTTTTGCTAGATTGGGACTTTACCACTGCTAACCAGTGCCAAAGTGCGTGTGCTCCTTCCTCAAAACATGGCAACATTGGCTTACCCCCAATCGGCATATTCAATTTAGTTATAGGTTTTTTGTAAAGTGGTGCTACATGTACCCAGGGCCTCTAATTGTTTTTAAAATATTTGTTTTTATTATCCAGAGAGAGAGCAGCAATACAGTTTACAAATATACATCGATAAAATATGCAATAAATATCAAATTCATAAAACTACATATAGATAGATTGTGCTAAATTCATTGAGTTAAGGAAAAAGGAGTATACATCCAAACAAAAAACAATTATACCGGTATCTTAGAGCGGATTGATAGATTAAAAGTAAAGATTTTTTTAGTGTAGTTCCTATATCCCTGATAGGCTCTGCGCATTGGAATAACATACACTATAGATTTGACATAGGACTACGGTCAGTATGTCTCTATTGAGTATATTAAACTTAATTACTTGTGGGTGCCAGCTAACTCAGAGGTCACTAGAAACTTCTCGAATATACAAGAAGGGATTACTCTCTGACAACCGCATAAACATGACAACTTTGTTTCCTTTTAGAATCTGAACAGTGTCAGAATCGTGGAAACAATAGATAACAGTTTCACTCAGTCAATCGTGCATGCTTCGTTTCTACAGAGTTGCACATAAATAGAGAGACGGGCGTTTCAATAAAAGGGTTTATTGAACAGTCTTATTTCTCATGCAAGAGATATGAATTGCTACAATCATAAGACAGACTGCAAAGTACAATATGTATGAGGTTAGCAGAAAGATAAAATAATACTGCAATAGCATCGTTTGTAGCTATGACATATATTAATCAAAATACATACATAAATAACATAAGCTATAATGTGATACTCATCTGATGCTTCTAAATTGTTCTACCCCAGTGTACCTAACCTAAGTGCAGTTCGAGGTTTGAAGTAGGTGCCATTTCTAAAGTATAGCTAGCTATATTTTAGTTTAGCCAAGAGTTGCCAAAAGTTTCTCTAAGTTCTAGTCAGCTCTATACCTTAGAATGAGAGAGGTTGGAATCTCTTTTATGGACTCGATAGTCTACCCCCCCGCAAGGGAAGTCAGAGAGCACTGGAGCTGGATTCTCTGCGAGGAGGATGGCAGCGCCAGGTCAGTGCATCAGGCTAGAACTCGATCTCCTTCCGAACTTGCCGTGGCGAACCGTGTAGTCTGGGTTGGATCCAATCCTCCAGGAACCGCAATTTTCCAGGGCAAGTGCTGGTATATTTATACCTTGAAGGTGTCTAGGAATGCCAGTATTGACGTAAAAGTCGGGCAGAGGAACGTCATGAATGAACCCCTAAGGAATAGATGTTCATGCATACTTAATGAGTTCTTGGAGAAATCAATATTCAAGCTGAGGGAAATCCCTAAAGGCTTAAGGGTCTGGTTTTCCAAGAATTCGTTGTGACGTGGATAGACGGATGTAGGTGGCCATGCCTGTATTTGGTTTGTATGGACAAAGTCTAAATAAGGGCCGGATTTCTATGTTCAAATAAGGGCAATGTGAATTGTACCTATATAAGGGCTTAAATCGGGAAACCTATATATGGAATCTAAATCTGCACACAACACCCAATCCAGTTTCGTATGAACGACGTTACTAAATCCTAAACGTTCTAAACATATCTTAAAACAGAGTATCGCATGGGTTTGCTAACATATCTAAAACATATGTTCTAAAAATACATTACAAAACCATTGCTATGCATAAAGTGTTGTACATATTAAAGGCAATGTTCCATTCTAAGCATAGAATCACATTGGAATGCTAAATGAATGAACCAAAATATATACATGTGATGAAATGGCTCGTAAATACAGAAGAAAAAGGGGCCAAAACCATTTCATATCAGGTTACACAAGTCAAATTGTTATTCATGACAAGGTGGAATACCGTCCCTGGAAGTGTTATCAAAAAATTCTGTTATCTAAGAATAGTTCTACCATAAGCAGATTACTGTGCCAAAAAATGAAAAATACAATTTTGGGACGGGAAGAAAAAAAATATATAATCATAGAAAAAGTTCCAAAGTCAGTATCACGTTTGAAAAAAAAAATGAAGGCCAAATTCAGAGTTTCTCCGGAACACTGTGTGCTTGAATCAAAAGTCAGTGTGTGGGGATTAAGAAAATATAAAATTTTCTAAACCTGTAGACAACAGGTCGTCTACCAATGTAGGTGAGAGTTGGAATACCTTGTGTAGGAGATCAACAGCACATAGATGCGAACTAGCGCCTTCAGCATGGGAAGCATCAGAAATGTCCAGATTGGATGTTACCTGCGTGCCTGGTGTTTCCTCTCATACCTCAGCAGTAGCATGTTGTGTCTGTGAGATCTCAATGAATGCCGCCATCAGGATTGGTAGCCGCTGGGGACAACACATAGGGCCTCATGTAGGAAGCCTAATACCGGTCGGTAACGGCCGATTAACGGTAAATATACCGTTACCGACCGGTATTTAGGCTTTTGAGATGTAGGGGGATCATTTCATGATTCGGTATTTACCGAATCGGTAAAATTACCGAATCGGTAATTTTACCGATTCGGTAAATACCGAATCATGAAATGAGATGTAGGGGGAGTGTGTGGTGGGTGTGGGGATTCGTTATTTACCACCAACTAAAGGTTGGTGGTAAATGACGAATAGGTGTAAAAAAGCATTTTTGTGCACGTTTAAGTGTGCAATGTGGCAGACATACATGCCCTTATGTTAAATGGTAGCGGCAGTCGTAGTCGATAACCTTTCAAGTATTGCCCGGCGGTAATCGCCTCTTATACCATTCGATGCTAAACCAATAAAGAGGCAGGCGCCGGAGACTGGAAGGCAGGAAACAAAGTTTTATTCCGTCGGAGTGGAACACATCAGATCAGACAGCGAGGTATCGTCACGAGGTGCTCTAACTGCATCTCTGAGGCCTGGCCTCTTATACACAGGTTTATGACTTTATTGCAGGTTTATCATACATGGCACATTTTTGAGATCGCTTTGATACATGAAAGAACATCCTCAGAATCCCCACTTCAAGCTCCTTCCCACACATATCTACAGTGGAAGTCCCCACCCCACCCACAGTAGGAGATGGCTATCACACAGCTGGACATTCCGCCAATTCCCGGGGGTGTGTGCGACCGGTCGGGTCTCAGGGGGTGGGGGGCCTTGATCTACTGTAATCCCTTTGATGTGGGGTGTTTCCCTTACAGTAGGGGCAATAAACTGCATCCGCAGGGCTAGGTGATGGCCTGGGATCGGTTCGGACAATGGGGCGCAGAGGAAGGGGGTTATCAAAGAGATGCATGACCATGTATGGGATGTCGGTCAGGCGTGGGATGTGGTTCCATGGCAGGGTCGCGCAGAAGGAGAGGGTTTATGGCCCGTGTATGAGAGAGCAGGGTGGCCGGCGCGCGGGGGAATGCTTGCAGCGCCAGGGGGACGCGCTGGCGATCGGCAATGAGCAGGGAGAGACCAGGGTGCCTAAAATGGCTGCCGTGCGCTTTCCTGTGTGTCGCGCTGGGGAGCGACAAGATGGCGCAGATAATGTTCAGTTTGCAAGCTAAATTTCCACAGTCCTCCCTTTTAACATATCTCGCCAGCTTGTTTAGTTCGGATCTATCCCCATAATACTACGAACTTCCACCTCATACAAAGCTTTCATTCGCTCCGCTTCAAAGTTCAAAGTCTTAGGGCATATGCAGTTCATAAAAAGCGAACATAAAGGTGGCAGACACTGAATCCCCAAGCAACATCCACATAGTATCACAATTGGTATTAGGATAAATGAAAACAGCCTCCATCCCCAACTTCTAATAGTGTCCCAAAACCAACTTCCCAGTGACCATTCTTCTTGCTCCTGATGAACCTCTGCGGAAAGTCTGTGGAGGTGTTCAATTGCTTTGTAGACTGAGGGTGAGTTATCCGGTACATAGGTACAACAGCTGGACCCAATGATGCGGCATGCTCCTCCACGATCAGCCAGAACCACATCTAGAACGAGGCGGTTCTGAAGAGCCACCGGGCGGACGGCCTGAAGCTCGGCGGTGTTGTTGGCGAGGATGCCAGCCGTAATGTTCATCGCCGTTTCGACTGCCTGGGTTAAGTGGCGGATGGCATGGCTGTTTGCCATTGGACCCCAGAGTGGAACAAGACCTTTTACTGCGTCCATGAACTGTGCTCCGGTGGAGTCGGCTTGCGCAATGTCTTTGGCACGTTTCTGTCGGTGATGGTTTGCTGGAGCCACATATGTCGGAGGAAGGACAAAAGCGATGTAGCAGGTGCCTCCCCAACCTTTCGGAAGCCAGGTGTAGGCCTTAGTACCACAGACGAAGTACATATTCGGGGAGGCAACAAAGGAGGGTGGATCAACTGAGTCCAATGTTCGGGTGATGAGGCAGGAGCTGTGGCCCACCAGCTGCGCCCCCAGGCCTTCGAGGCACACAAGTCCAGTGATGTTGATGACGGATAGGGCCACTGTTAGGGTGGCGGCCGTTTGTTTCCGGAGGTAAGAGAAGGTGGGTCTGGCTGGGTTGTTAAACACCTGCATTTCAACTCGTTCTTTGGCAGGGATGTCCATGTGAAAGGAAGTGTTTAATCTCAGAGGACAGAAGGGGGCAGAAGTTTTTCCAGTTTTGTTCAGCCAGAACCCATGGTAGAAGTGTGACACACTTTTGCCGGAAGTGGCATTGTCCTTGTAGCTTTCCTGCAGGAGGATTAGCCAGGCGAGGCAGGAACCATGGACCGAAAAAGGTGAAGGGATGAAAGGGATAGAGTGTCCGGTGGCATGTGGTAGCAATCCACAGATCCAGCAATTAGTGGCATTGGAGGCAAGATTGTGTTGGTGGAGCAACTGCACAAAAGAGTTATTCCAGAACTCCTTACGCCTTTCTCGGATTTGGGGTGAAAGTGAGATCAGATGGTGTTCTTTCATGGTGGTAGGTGGAACGGTGGTCAGCAATATCTTATGGGCGGGTGCGCTCTCCTCCATGATCCAGAAGGTGACCATGAGGAGAAGGCAAAAGAGAAGGGTAATGAAAAGTGCAATAGTCTTTGAGCTGTGCATTTTGTCAGTCTTTGGGATTTTGTAGTGGATCTTTGGGCGTCCGGTTGCTTCCATCATCTTCATGTCGGATGCTTCCATCACCTTCAAGGGACTTGGTAGCGGGCAGAACCACAGACTTTGTTTAGTTTCTCTCCTGGTGGCCTTTGAGGTGGCTAGGCAACCGCTCTTGAGATTTCAACTTAGTTTGTGGTCTGCTTAGCCGAAGTTCCCTCCTTTCGTCGTAGGTTATACCCTTCTTTGGATGGGACAGTGGGATCGGGATATTTCGGTAATTCAAGTGTCTCTGTATCCGGGCAGTGGCTCAGGGATGGTCGGTCTTTGTCCAGTAGTTCCTCTTGGGCGGTGATGCTGTCCGTGGTCGTCAGGGTCGATGATACCTTCTTGCAGTGGTGTGCATGCAGCCAATTGCGCTTCCCCTCCACTCGAAGAGCTGTTCGGGTGGTGATCAGGACTTGCAGAGGGCCCGTCCACCGGGGCTCCAGACTCTTGGTGCACTGGAAGTTACGCACTAAGACAAAGTCACCCGGTTGGATGTCGTGCCCGGGGCCTCTGGAAACGTCGGGAATGGCTTGCAGCACCTGCTGATGGATAACAGACAACGTTTTAGTTAGATTGTACAAATAGTCAGACATGAGGACGTCCGGGACGTCGTGGATGGATGTTGGTTTCGGTGCAGTCCAAAGGTTCATGGGCCGCCCGAAGACGACCTCGTAGGGGGTTAAGTGGTGTTTGGTGGGGGTGGAACGCATTGATAGCAATGCTAGCGGGAGAGCGTCTGGCCATTTCAGTCCTGTGGTGGCAACTATTTTTGCTATCTTAAGCTTCAATGTGGCATTATGTCGCTCAACCAAGCCTGCAGATTGGGGATGGAAGACCGCATGGAATTTCTGTTTTACACCCAGCCCCTTTAAGATGAGTTGGATAACCTCGGCTACAAAGTGGGGGCCGTTGTCGCTCCACAAAATTCGACAAAGGCCGTACCGGGGGAAGAATTCTTTCAGTAGTACTTTTGCGGTAGTCATAGCGGTGTTGTCGCGGGTTGGGTAGGCTTCCACCCACTTGCTGAAGGCGCACACAACGACAAGTACGTACTTCAAACCTTGGCACCTTTCTAACTGGACGTAGTCCATTTGTAGGACTTCAAAGGGGTGATTGGGAACCCCAAACCCTCCCCGGGGTACAGCAGTTCCTTTCCCAGGGTTGTCTTGGAGGCAGACCAGGCATTGTTGGACCAGACGTTTGGCTGAGTCTGAGATTTTGTCGTTGTGCCAGACTTTGGAGATGAGTTCGATCATGGGAGCAGACCCTATGTGTGCGGGGGAGTGTGCCATGGTCAGCATGGGGATCAAGTATGAGTCAGGTAGCAACCATTTGTTCGAGTCTTTAGTTCGCCAGCAACCGTCATTGTCCTTCAATCCCACCCGGGCCCATTCAGTTAATTCGTGTGGTGAGCTGGCTAATTGGATGTCCCTAATCGTTTCCCTAGCATCCTTCCATTTCTCAGTTTGTGACCTGGTTACGTACATACGGGTCGTGGACCTATTCTCGGCTGTGGTTCGGGTAGTAATGTCAGCTAGTGCATTTCCCTGTCCTATAATGTCTGTCACTTTCTTGTGTGCCTGGCATTTGATCACAGCCAGCCGTGTGGGGAGGAGGACTGCTTCGGTCAGAGCAGAGACTAGATCTCCATGCAGGATGGGTGTGCCATGGAAGTCAAGAATCCCCTCTCCTTCCAAAGGAGCCCAAAGTGGTGAACTACCCCGAAGGCGTATTGGCTGTCTGTGTAAATGTTTGCGGTTGTCCCTGCTGCCAGGATGCATGCTCGTGTGAGAGCAATCAGTTCAGCCGCCTGTGCGGATCGCTGTGTGATGCGGGCTGTCTCAACAACTGTTCGGGCTGTGGTGACTGCATAGGCAGCGGAAGTGGTGCCATCGGGGAGCTTGATGCATGAGCCATCCACCCATAGTTCTCCGTCAGGGTCCGGGAAGGCAGTATCTCGAAGGTCAACCCTACTCTTGGTCTGTTCGTCGGTGAGAGTCACACAGTCATGTATGGGGGGCGCATTGTGGTCAGTGTCAGGGAGAGGTAGTTGAGTGGCTGGATTCAGAGTGGTGCATCGTTTCAATGTGATATGGGGTGCAAGCAGAGTCAGTTCATAGCCAGTCAGTCGTGCGCTAGTCAGGTGTTGAGTCTTGGTCTGGTTCAGGAGGGTGTCAACCGCATGGGGTACCAATACAGTGAGGGGGTTCGAGAGCACGATCCCCTCACTTTGCCGGATAGAGACAGCAGCGGCGGCTACTGCTCGAAGGCAGGCGGGCAATGCTCTGGCTACAGGGTCAAGAGTGGCAGAGAAGTAGGCACAAGGGCGTTGTTTAGGGCCTATGGACTGGGTTAGGACAGACAACGCGCATCCCTCCCTTTCGTGGGTGTAGAGGGAGAAAGGTTTAGTGTAGTCTGGGGTTCCTAGGACTGGGGCCGAGCAGAGGGCGTCTCGTAATTCTTTGAAGGAGGATTGGCATTCGGGTGTCCAGGGGAGGGGGAAGGGGACATCTTTAGCCAACAGGGAAAGCAGAGGTTTTACAATAAGACTGAAGTTTGGCAACCATTGTCGACAAAAGGAGGTGAGGCCTACTAGAGACCGCACTTGCTTCTGAGTTTTGGGAACAGGGGTTTCTAGGATGGTCTGAATTCGGTCAGGGGTAAGTTTCCTCCCATCCTTGGATAGGAGGTGGCCTAGGTATGTCACTTGGGGTTGGCAGAACTGTAACTTCTTCCTGGAGACCTTGTGACCGTTCTCCGCGAGGAAGTGGAGGAGGTGAAGGGTGGCCGTGACAGCAAGTGGGGTGGTGTCGGCCGCCAAAAGAATGTCGTCGACGTACTGTATTAACACCACTCCATCAGGTAATTGGACTGTATCTAGTTGTCTCTTGAGGGCTTGGCTATAAATGCTGGGACTCTCAGTGTAGCCTTGGGGTGCTCTACAGAATCTGTACGACCGGGCTTTCAAAGTGAAGCCGAACAGGTAGCGGCTGTCTGGGTGGATGGGGATGGAGAAGAATGTGTTCTTGAGATCAATAACAGTAAAGGTGGTGGCAGTGGACGGAATTAGGGTGAGGATGGTGGTGATGTCTGAGACCACGGGGTACTGAGGTATGACTACTTTGTTAACTTCTCGTAAGTCAACAATGAAGCGGTATGCTTTCTCATCTCCCTTGCCTTGCTTCTTTACAATGGGTAGGATAGGGCTGTTGCAAACATTACTGACTACTTCTTCTACTACTCCTGCATTGACTAGGGACTGGATGATTTCCACCAATGCCTTCTCACCTTCGGGCGATATTCGATACTGTGGAAGCTTTGGTAGCACTGCGTCCGGTCGGACGGTTATGTGTACTGGGTCGATCACCATGCGCCCTACATCTGAGTCGGTTTTAGCCCATAGATGTGAGGGTAACGTGTCGAGTAGGGACAGGTTAGCATCAGTTAAAGAGAGCATACGTCGTGTGTGACAAGGTCTGAACAGATCTGGGTTATCGTGCAGGATGACTCGAACTCCGTCTGGGGAACATCTGATGGTAGCTCGGAAATGTTTTAGCAAATCGAGTCCCATAATAGCATCGGGGTGTTGGAGGAGAGCAGAAAGGTCGTGTCAGTGGTGTTATCTTCTAAGTCAAAGGAGATTGGTGCTGATAAGGGGTTAGTGGAGGGCGTTCCATCGAAGCCTATTGAGGTTACGTGTGAGCCAGACAAGGGTGCCCTAGGAATCAGTCGTTTAGATAACGCACTACGTGTCGCCCCAGTATCTACCAGGAATGGAGACTTTGTGCCCAAGACCTTAGCAGTGACGTAAGGACCTTGCTGGTCAACACGGAGTTCGACTGGATCCCTCCCTTGCCCCTGGCGGTCCTATGTGAAGTCATGGGTGCTTTCGTAGTCGGACTGCTGACACTGGTTTTGTCGGGGGCGATCAAAGGTGTTTGGTCTGCCTGGCCTGTCGTTGATGGCGTCGTTCGTGTACCCTCGTCCCTGTCCTCTATTTCTGGGGTCATATGCTGTGTCTCTGTGGTCCCTATTTTTGTTCATTTCCAGAAGGACCGGGCACTGGGATTTCCAGTGTCCGAACCCTCTACAGAACGCACATTGGTTCCCATATAAGTCTCTCCGTCCGTTGTAGGGTGCAGGTGTATGTTCTCTAGGGGGTAGCTTTCTAGAGGCGGTTGGTTGGTAATTCCCTTTTGGGGGTTCCCTTCCTATGGTCACCCCTTGCAACTGTGCTATCATTACCCTCTCCTTCAGTTGCTTTTTCTTCCTCTCTGACGCCCTATCGTTCTCATTCTTTTGGTTTTCGTAGTATTGGGCCATCTGGAGGATTGCTGCGGGTTTGGAGGCTGCCCAACTACTCTCGCTGGTCTGTAGCTTCTGGGAGACTTCTTGTGACAGACCCTTCACATAATTCTGGACAAAGAGGTGATGTCCGGTTGCGGTGGTCATGTCCTGGCCACTATAATCGGAAAACACGGTCTCGAATCGAGAGAAGTATTCAGACACATCCTCCTGGGGTTTCTGGCGACAAGCCGTCACTATCGACCAGTCTACCTTTCTTTCTGGGATTAGAGTCTTCAACTTCTGTACAATCTTGTCTGGGAGCTCCAATATGGCTTTCGGGGGTTTCTGTCCCGGTTCTCGCTGTTTGTCTATGGTATCAAGTTGTACCCAAGTATATCCGAACGGCTCAGCGTGGTCAACTTTCCGGATTTGCTTCCACACATCAGCCGGCAGACATAACCCGAAGAACAAGTCGATATCTGCTAAGGTCATTATTGTTGAACCTAAGGCTGTACCTAGCTCGGTGTAGAAGGCAGTCGGGTTCTTTCTTAAGTCGGGTAGGGTTTTTCTAAAGGTCAAAATGTCTTGTCGGTCCCATGGCTGGTAGACCCAATTATATACAACCCTTCCCTTCACATCTTGGTGGTTGATGTCGTCATGTGTTCCCTGACCTCGTGGGGAGACCCAGTAGGGGGCGGCCTCTTTGATGGGCATCATGGTATCAGCCCTTCCTGCCTGGGGCTTAGTCGCTATGGGGGTTTCTGCTTTGGTTGTCTGTCTGTGCTCTTTAAGGTGCCGGTAGACCTCGAGTGTACGAGTGAAGAGGTCCGTCACATCGCCCTCTCCTTCTTCCCCAATGTCTACCTTCCTATATAGGGCCGCTAAGCCTTCGGGACCTTTATCGTGGTACCTATCCTCATATGTATTCAGGGCGTGATAACAAAGTCGTACGACAAAGTGTCGTCTGCGGTTGTCGGCATACGAGTTATACACGTCTGTTATATACTCCTCACTTTCCTTTCGCTCCACCAGTGTCCTTACTATCTTGTCGATTCCTGCTCGTTCATCCTTTGTTAGTCGATTCATTCTGGTGGGATCTTTCTTTCTCATCTCAGGGTCATCCAACGTTATTGCCAACGTTGTGTTCAGTACAAGAGGCTCGGCCGGCGCGGAGGCCGTGAGGACCGAGGCCCCTGTACTGCTTTCGCTTGTGTTTGGGGGTTGTGGGTGTTGCACTACCGGTTGGGAGGGTGCGTATGGAGGGGGCATGTAAATGATCGGGGGACCTAATAGCAATTCGTCATTCGTTCGTTGCTTAGAAGACAACTCAGGGTAGAGCATAGAGGGGGTCCTAACAGGGTACTGGCCTGATGTTTCAGGCTCCTGTCTTAGTTTAGCTTCCCTTCTCTCCTTTATTTCTTCTTCTAACTTTCTAGCGGCAAAGTGAGCTGCCTTTCGTAATTCCTTTTCTGCTTTTACTTCTTCCCTCTTTTTCCGTTGTGTTGCTTCTTTGCGCCACATGCCGATACTGTCAAGCATAGTAGGCGTCGTTTTATTACTACGCAGAGCTATTTCTAGCATTTCTATTTTATGGTCGTCGAAGGATCCCATCAGTGGCCACTGACTCTCGGGGTCCTTCTTTGTATATTTATGCCATAGCTTGCTATAAGCTACGGCGACTAGTCCATATTTAGTGAACATGTCCTTATTAGGGGTGCCCTCCAGTGGAGCCGGGTGGTCCACCTCTAATAAGCGGTCCGGGCAGCACCAACTACCAATCAGTGGGGAGAAGATAGGCATGACGGGTTACAACGGGGACAAAAGTCAGCACTACCTATCTTTTCACTGCTTGCAAAGACTAGATAGAATATCTCTATTCCTCGTTATTTGTAAGCAGAGAATACCTCCAAAGAACCAAATCGAACAACTAGTGTTCGGACAATCAATCAATCAATGGTGAGAAAGAGATAGGCACGACGGGTTACAATGGGGACAAAAGTCTGCGTTACCTACCCTTCACTATTTGCAAAGGAAGAGAGAGTATTTCTACTCCTCCTCGTTTGTAGACAGCGAATATCTCAAAGAGAACAATCAATAAGCAAATACTAGTATTTCAATCAATCAATCAATCGTTTCGCAATTTGTCGTGTTTCACGACCTTACCCGGACCGCGTGGACAGTTTCTCGTCTTCCGCCTCCAGCGCCCGATCGTCCTCTACTCTCCGTATTTGCCGCGGCACTCCAGATGGTTCCCAGTCAGGACCGTAGATCACTCGAGAGAGGTCTGCTCGGAACCAGTGAAGTTCGGATGATCGGCTGCCAGATGAGGGTCTATCGGGCAGGAGCTCTCCCGATCGTTGCAGTCGTTCACTCTGTCGTCGGGACCTCTCCCACTGGATCCACGTGTCGCTGATGGGCCCCACGCTTGGGACGCCAATTGTTAAATGGTAGCGGCAGTCGTAGTCGATAACCTTTCAAGTATTGCCCGGCGGTAATCGCCTCTTATACCATTCGATGCTAAACCAATAAAGAGGCAGGCGCCGGAGACTGGAAGGCAGGAAACAAAGTTTTATTCCGTCGGAGTGGAACACATCAGATCAGACAGCGAGGTATCGTCACGAGGTGCTCTAACTGCATCTCTGAGGCCTGGCCTCTTATACACAGGTTTATGACTTTATTGCAGGTTTATCATACATGGCACATGTTTGAGATCGCTTTGATACATGAAAGAACATCCTCAGAATCCCCACTTCAAGCTCGTTCCCACACATATCTACAGTGGAAGTCCCCACCCCACCCACAGTAGGAGATGGCTATCACACAGCTGGACATTCCGCCAATTCCTGGGGGTGTGTGCGACCGGTCGGGTCTCAGGGGGTGGGGGGCCTTGATCTACTGTAATCCCTTTGATGTGGGGTGTTTCCCTTACAGTAGGGGCAATAAACTGCATCCGCAGGGCTAGGTGATGGCCTGGGATCGGTTCGGACAATGGGGCGCAGAGGAAGGGGGTTATCAAAGAGATGCATGACCATGTATGGGATGTCGGTCAGGCGTGGGATGTGGTTCCATGGCAGGGTCGCGCAGAAGGAGAGGGTTTATGGCCCGTGTATGAGAGAGCGGGGGTGGCCGGCGCGCGGGGGAATGCTTGCAGCGCCAGGGGGACGCGCTGGCGATCGGCAATGAGCAGGGAGAGACCAGGGTGCCTAAAATGGCTGCCGTGCGCTTTCCTGTGTGTCGCGCTGGGGAGAGACAAGATGGCGCAGATAATGTTCAGTTCGCAAGATAAATTTCCACACTTAGGGCATGTATGTGTGCCACATGTGCACACATGGCCGAATCAGGGGTGCAACAGGGTGTCAATGTGACACCCTGCCACCCTTGCATGTGCTCCCCCCATTACCGAATCGGTATTTACCGAGTCGGTAATGAGCCATACCTTCCCATCAATGGGAAGGTATGCCTCATTACCGAATCGGTAAATATCGATTCGGTAATTACCGAATTTCTACGATTCGGTAATTTTTACCGCATAAATACCTACATAGCATTTACCACTTCATAAATACCGAATCGGTATGATTCGGTATTTATGAAGTGGTAAATGCCAGCCCACCTACATGAGGCCCATAGTATGGGCCGTTATCGGGTCCAGCAGAGTATCGATATCCATAGGCATGACTGATGGGAGTGTCAGACAAATGTCCAGCACACATTCTTCACCACATAGCAGGTAGTGTAGAACAGGTAAGATGCAATCTTGCCAGATGGGTCTGAATGACAGAAACCAAGTGGTGTTTAATTCTCGTAGATGAGGTAAACCCAGAATTTGGACGATGCGCTCACGACACTTCATCTCCAATAAAGTTCTTTCCATGGTGAACTGGGTGTCGCTGGTGATTTGGCTTGCCATATCGTAGCAGTTGGAGCAAAAATAGTATCCCTGCAATGAGTGCTAAAAGGAGCAGCAGTCCGCCAAACACAGAGTGCATAAAGTTTGGAAAAATTCCGAGGACTGCCTGAAAAGGTGCTAACAGTCCTGCACACACATTCTTAAATACATGTACAATACCGCTCATATCAGACATGTTTAAGATACGACCTAACATTTCTGAGAAATGCACAGGGCAGTCTGTATAGAAAAGGGTATGTATCTCTGCAGAAGTCCTTGCGATAAGAAAATAAAACAAAAAAAAATGAGCAGAAGTCCTTGCAACTTGGAGATCATAGGATTCTTTGGCAGAGGCCAAAGGCACAGTTTTGTGTAATAGAATGGCTTTCCTTCTGCTTAGAGTATTAACTCGTATAGAAGAGATATTCAGTGAAGGCCATAAAGGCGACTCCCTGACTATGTCTATTTGGGGAAACAAGACCTGCATACCTCAAGTAACCCTGGATGTAACCGTTACTAGATATGGGATACCTGGCAGCATGCCACAGCAGCTGTGATCATTCAACATAATGTAACTCCCATTTGAAAGTTCACCAAAGATTGGATTAATCACTGCTGCCGGTGAACCGTGCAGGTGGCAGGATAAGTTTGTAGTGGAACCGTCACAGGTCCTGTGTAAGTTAATACCCTGACAAAGGAGAGAACCGCTTAGTGTGTGTTCACAGTTTTCACCGCTAAGAAACACTTCATGTCCCCCACTCCAACATCTGTGCGTGTAAGGTAAATCCCAGGATGTCTTGATGTATTCTTTACCCAACCTTTCATATTCGCCTGCTGGTATATTTTTTAGGTAATACTGAAAATGGAAAGTTGTAACAGGCAGAGTAATATTACCATGCATGATCCACTCAGTAGCTGGTTTTTCTGCCACTGTGAATGGTAATTTCTAAAGTGTTTCAATGCTCAGCACCGTATAGTCTGCTCCCCTTTGTGCCAGTTTGATCTGTCTATCAGTGAGATTGAATTCTGCAAACAGTGATGTAGTATTGATTAAACGCCAAGGCACATAGCCAGAACGCAGGTTTTGAAGCATCCAGCCTAATAGCTTGATAGAACGTAGCTGTGACTGACCATGTTGCAACATGACCAAGTCTTGTTCCATGATTTCTATGACAGAGGATACAATGCTGTCCAAAGAATATATCCTGGACGACAGAGTCATTAACCCATTGTCTACTACAGAGAGAGATTTCTCTAAATTAATACGATCAGTTTCTCGTATTTGTTCTGCATTCTCAGCTTGGGTGACCTTCCATGCTTCATTATAAGCAGCGAAGATACCGGCATATATGAAACATTTTTGACGCGGTTTTCTTGGTCCTAGCAAGAATTCCCTAAGGTCTGCGTCTTCTTGAAGTAAAGTTAAGTGTTGTTTTACATCCTCTAGTGCAGCTTTCTGTAGCCAATCAAGGCAAAGATTCCCTACACTGTAAGTTGTTACTACCCCTGGATGCAGTCTTTGGACATAACATGGGTCTGGCCTATGAAAGGTAAAACCTTGTGTTTTGTTCAGGAATCTATCTTGACAGTTGTTTGTGTCTAAGGGCCAGAGCAACTATTTTTTCCATTCAGGATCTGATCTGTTATTAATCAAAATAGTATGTACGTTGACCTCCCCCTGTGTAGTGATTTCACTTGTAGGTGCAGGTATAGACAGGGCTATTCCAAGGCATGATGATATTTGTTGGACAGTGTCGTTCAAAAAACATAATTTGCTCAGGGATGATACAGGCTCTCAACAAAGCTTCTATTCCCAGTACTTGCCAATCTTTAGTACCCCAGACAGTTTT
Organism: Triturus cristatus; assembly: GCF_964204655.1. Lineage (NCBI taxonomy): Eukaryota > Metazoa > Chordata > Amphibia > Caudata > Salamandridae > Triturus > Triturus cristatus. The sequence continues at coordinate 456,336,049 of NC_140590.1, read as the reverse complement.
CGTCTCAATGTTGTCTTTCCAAAAGTCGTAACCCTGTCTAGACAGTTGGGCAATAAAGGCTGTAGAATAAATCTGTTTGGTATTCGTCAACATAGTTTTCACTCCTGTCTTATTGACATTCTTAAAGTAAAATGTCTCTGCATTCGAGATATTAAACCCTGAAAAATATGGAAATTTCATTGCAAATGTTTTCGAGCTACCCTTTGGTGGCGTAGGACGGATCACTGACAAAATATCGGAGCAAAAATATCGATGTCAAGAATATCGACATCCTATCTACAACATGGTAAGTACAAAAATATCGAAAATAAAACATAGATGTCAAAAATATCGTTATTAAAAAATATCGTTTTTTCTTTAGTTAAAAAAAATATGTAAAATAAACCAAATAATACTTATAAATAAAATAAACATAATTAAATATATTTTATAATGTTTAAAATTAATAATTAATATATATATAATTTAATAAAACATTTTGGGGTCGATTCCGATCCTGTATTTTGTTTTCCCGTTTGACTCGTATCCGTATTTTTTTCCGTACGAATCGTACAAGTCACGTCCGACCCGTGAAGTACGATCCATACGGGAAAAAGTACATACGGATCAGCCCGATCTGAACGAATCGTAGCGGGAAAATTAATACGAGACGGACCCGGACACTTCTCTGTACAAATCGTAAAAATTAAATCCGACCGTACTAGTACGATCTGGACCGGCGTTACAATCTACGATTCGTACAGAAAACGTCCCGTGCACGGGGAATGACTTTGCCCACTATGAAGCGAAGTTTGTATGCACTGTACCCCCAGCGCGAATGTATGGTGCGTACCCCCAGCGCGTATGTATGGTGCGTACCCCCAGCACGTATGTACGCACCGTACCCCCATAGCGAATGTACGGTGCGTACCCCCAACAATGCGTATGTACGGTGGATGATGCGTGTACGCGATGTTGCGGGTACGCACCGTACTTTCGCTATGGGGGTACGTGCATATCTACGCGCTGGGGGTAGGCACTGTACATTCGCGCTGGGGGTAAGGTGTGTATCTACGTGCTGGGGGTACGCACCGTACATTTGTGCTGGGGGTACGGTGCATACCTACACGCTGGGTGTATGCACCGTACATACACGCTGGTGGTCTACACACCCGCACCCTACAGAAGCAATGGGGTGTACGCACCGTACATAGCAATGTCTGTGTACACGCTGTACATACACAACGCATGGGGGTGTGTGGCTGTACGACTCGTACCCCAGTACCGTACAGAACCACGGACACTGTAAAACAGCACAAGGAGGGCCTATACGACTCGCACAGCACCACACAACACGTCTACACTGCACAAAAAATGAAAAGGACTGCCCTGGACACATCCAAACAGGCAAACAGAGGGGCAACCTCACAACCACCCCTTATAACACACCCACCAAAAATTCAAACTGAGCCCCACCCACAAATGGACCGATAAAAAGGGCCCACACACACAAACCATGAGCCATTGCAACAGACTCACCACTGCTACAGAGCACACACAAACCACTGCACCCATCCACCTAAACATATACACCTACACACACACCCCTTCACACATACCCCCTCTACACATTCACACACACACAGTCACATTCAGACCAACACACCCACAACCATCCACACCCTCACCCCACACCATGCCCACCGACAAGAATCCAAAGTTCACAAGGGAGGAGCTGGACATCCTTGTCAATTAAGTCATCAGAGTCGAGCCACAGCTGTTTGGACCAGGAATGAATGCCAAGCCAGGTGGTACGATCTGCGGAGGGCAGTCAAGAGAAAAATGAATGAAGAGCAAGCCCATACCAACATCACTGGAGGTGTCGCGCCCCGCAGACCAGTACATTACCATCCCTGGGAGGAGAAGGTGATGGCCATGCTTCCGCCGGTGGGAGTACATGGACTCCAAGGACTTCCAGAGCCTTGTGAGTACACAAACCACTTACGTAACATGGGGGTAATGGCATCCACACCCCAACTACACCTAATGCACGCAACTACCCCCAAGCCCTCACCCGCCAGAACCACAGTCACAAACAACGCAAATGCCAAGAACATGTGTATGCCCCATTGAGAAAGCAAGTCCATGCCATGTCCCATGCTACACGAAGCACCAACTCAAGAATGGATGTCCCGTATGCTGGGAGGGTCGGTGCACCAAAACGCATTTTTGAATTCCAAATCAGCCACAATTGCCCTCATCCCATATGGCCCAGCTACATACCCATGCACCATGCGCAATGCACAGGGATTGGGAAAGTACTGACAAGATAGCTCACACTCGGCCTGGGTGTAGGCAGCACAAGGCCCTCCTGTGACCAGTGCAAACACAAACACCAAGACAACCAGGTCAGATAGCTAGGACAGGAAATCACACTCACTGTCATGGCAGCATGCTCCATGGGGGGACAGCTACATCACCTGGGAGCCCCAGGGCCAAATCACACATTACCCACCAGCAGGCCCTGTCACACACACCCCTTACACAAGCACACACCACCAGGACAGGCAATGGATTTACCCACTGCCACAATGGACATGTAACACAACAACACCAATACCTAGCCGAAGAAGCATCCAAGCCACAAATGGACATGTCAAAGACTCAGGCGAACATATCAATCTGTCCCCCGCAACATACCCATACACAAGTGAACATTGAGGAGAATGCTAGGCACATACAACTACCTGGAGGAATTGTGCCAACTTGAATGTGTATGAAACATGCATGTTGCATTAAACAGCTTCAACATTGTCTCTGTCTCACACACAGGGCAACGAGATGAACATCCCCCCCAACAATGGGGGGGAAGAATCACAGTCACAGGCTCGGGAGGAACCGGATCCCACCAGCAGTGACACCTCTCAACACTCCGCAGATGAACCCAACCGACCTGGACCCTCTGGTGTCCAAGCCCCTGCAGCACCTGCTTCAGGAACATCTGTGCCAACCACCAACCCCATTCCTGCCACATCACAGGAGACACCCAGGAGCCCTGCCCACAGTGAACAGAGCCAGTCTGACCAGGAGGGATAAGGTGCGGCAGGCACCCAGGAGGAGACAGACAACACCGCCACTGCCATCCCTCAGGGGTCCCGTCGACCCGATGTGCCCACAACGGCAGGCCCGGCTCGTGTGGGCTTGGGTGGCGGGAGTGGAGGCAGGCGGAGGCGAGAACCTGACCAGCCAGCTGAAGGGACCGGTATGTCACACATCCGCAACATCATGGAGGCATACCGGCGTGACACCAGGGAGATCAGCCAGGTAGTGCTGACCCTCACTGAGATCAAAAACCAGCAGGCCGAGCAACACACTAGTCAACAACAACACCAAGGACGGATGGAGGCAAGACTGGCTGAGCTCCTGGCTGTGCAAAGGGACATAAGCCATTCACTCCGTTGGATCGCCGACAACATGGGCAACCCTTCCTGTGACACCAGGCACAGACCAGCACCAGCCACAGGGAGGGAGGAGGAGGAGGATTCGTCCGACGGAGCGTCCCAAACATCGTCAAGTCCTGCATCTGAGGGTCCCCGGAGGAAGGTTGGTCGTCCACGGAAAAGACTGTGAGAGGCAGCGGGCCATCCACATCTCCCAGGTCACCTGGCCAGGCACCTGGCCTTCATGTGCGACAGCATCACCCCATTGACTGACATCATCTACCACATGGACTTGCTGGTCACAGTCTGACCAATGATGCCAAACACTGTGGGCTGGACTCTGATGACTTCAAATGCCAAGGATCCCATCTCCCCCTGTGAACTTTGGATTCTACGGTCCCTGCATTTCCCCTTTTTCTGTGCACAAATCACGCCCCAGAGTTCGAAATTTAAAATGTTATTATTTAAATTTCATTTTGCAGTCATTTAGCATGAGTCCACAACCTACGTGTGGGGATATGTTAAAGTATGCCTGTGCGTGGAACTAACTCCAGCCATCCATACACTTGGATCTGAGTCCGGTCGAGGACACACATGGCTCACAATGTATCACAAAATGCAGACATGGAGCCCAAAACTCACCCGTGATGGCCTCAAGCTGCTGAGGGGGGTCTTGCTATATTGCTCTAACAGACACATTTTGTAGAGTCACATGAAGGTGTAGAGGTCATGGGTCATGTTGATGTGCCCGGGGAGGGAGTACCAGGTCTGTTTTGCGAGGTGGAAGAACTATCTCCTGCATGCAGAGGTCATGTGGATGTGATGAATGGTGGCCAGGGCAAGGTGGGCTGCATGGAGTAGGGTCAACGAGGTGTTGGATGACACACGTCCAAGGTCGGTTTGGGTCAGGGGTTGTGGACTGCCTCCTGAGTGTGGTTGAGGAGTCTGAAGGTGATCCTGCAGCACACAGTGAGCTACTGTACCTATCTCAGGTGCACGGTGATGTGGCTGGGGTGGGGGATGTTGCAGATGAGGTGTGCGGATGCACCCTGGATGTGGATAAGTTCTCCTGCATGTTTGCTGTTGTCCTCTGTAGAGGCCGGTGCTGTATCTGAGCGGGCTAGCGTCCTGGACCAGGGGGACGGTCTGTCTTGCCTTGGAGTGGATCTATCTGGGGGCCATCAGCAGCATGTGGAGGGTGTTGCAGAATGAAGTACAGATGTTGGTGAGTTGCATGTTAATTGTGAGCGATGGGTCCATGACGAACACCAGCTTGCCTGTGTGGCCACTGGGTGCTGGTGCGGTGCACACACCAGTGGGATGCAAGGAGTTGACCCAGCCGTAAGGGGACAATCCTCAGATGATGACCTCCGTCAGGTCCATGTCCAGCCTCAGATAGCTGATGTTCAGCCATTCATCAACGGATCTCATGCCTTTGTGAAGTTTGGATCTGTCAATGGCTGGCCCTTTGGTGAGTTTGAGGAGCAGCTGGGTGTCAATGGCATAACAGATGATGATGAGGTTGTGTGTGCATGTGATGTTGAGAGGGGGGTCATGGAGACTTTGAAGATTGTCATGCTGAGAGTAGAGCCCTGTGGCATGGGCCAGATGCCCCCAGTGTACTACATGTTGCAGGGTGGAGGCAGACTCCCTGGCCCTTGCTGGTGAGCTACTTTCTGAGTGAATCCTGGGCCCTCTGTTGGAGATGTGTGAGCTGACAGTGTGGTAGCACATGGTGTAGAATGGCATTGAGAGGACAAGGGTGGTGGGCTCACCATTGGTGAGCAGGGCAAAGTAGTCCTTGGTGTTGGCAATGATGACGGTTGCAGTGGTGTAATTACTGTGTATAACGGTCGGGTTCCAGTTGGCTGGAGCTGGTAGCATGTAGGAAATTGGACAGTTGCTAGTAGAGTGTCTTCCTGGTGACATTTGCTGGGTAGGGAAGTAGGCTGATGTACCAGGAGATCCTGTGGTACTGCCGTCCGTTGTTTAAGAAGGGCCTGGGGCTCTTCATGCCTCCTGCAGCCATGGAATGTGGCTAACTCAAAGGAGACATTCATGACGCTCAGGACGTGGGCTTCAAGGATGGCGAATGATGTGGTTGAGAAGTTGTGTGGGAAGGGGCCTGATGGAGAGCCAGAGTGGATGGTGCACATGATCCCGGTTGTGCACTTGCTGCTGATGGGAGTCCATGACCTGAGGGGGGTTTGTCCAGCGGAAAAAAGTGCTGTGTGCCTCTGTGTGCCAAGGCTGTTGTCCACGACCATGAGCTTGCAGTGGTACAAAGTAGCAAGGGATGGGATCTGCCTTGCAAGGGTGGGGTGTCTTGGATGGAGATCTGCTGTCAGTTAACTCACAATGCTGAAGAGCTCCTTGATGTCGTGTGTTTGGGTGTCTCGGCACTATCTGAAGGATCTCCACTTGTCCTTCCTGAAGATATGGTGATGGCTGTGTGTGGTGTTTTCCAGGGCTGTAAGGAAAATGATGGCTCTTTGTGTTGCAAGGTTTGCACAAGAGTCCGGCTAGGTCTGTAGGAGTCCAGTAGGTCTGCCTTGTCCCAGGTGCCTTAACTGTCGTTGTGCTTCACAGGAAAGTCCGTCAATGTGGCTAGATTGATGGATCAGTTGCTGATCCAGTGTGTGAGTTTTCAGGGTGTGGCGGTGGTGCTGTATTGAGGGTCCCACATAGCTTGTCTGTGGCGACTTACATCTGGCATCTGTGAGGGATCGGTAGCGGGGTGAATGGCACTGTGTTGCTTGTTGGAGACGTGGATTCAAATGTTGATGGACCAATGATGGATGGTGGTTTGTGTCCTCTCCCGCAAGAAGTAATGGGCCCCCACCCACATGTAGCCTGTGGAGGTGAGGGCTTGCGTGCAGATGTACGTGTTGATGGCATAGTGGAATTGTGGATGTAGGCCTGCAGATCTGTAGATGAGTGTTACTCCGAGGGTTGCTAGAGAGTTGCTGCAAACCCAGACTTGTGACTCTGAGGGTGTGCTTGTCAATAATTACCTATTCAGCCCCCGGGAGTGGTGTTGGTGTCCCTGCGGGTGATCTTGGATCCGTCTGAGATGGCAATGAAGACGTCATGTACTGAGGATGCTTTTGTCCAGGTTACTGTCATGAAGGTGATGTGTGGGGCTCCAGTGTTGAGGAGGTAACAGAGTCCAATGGCGTGCTGGTGGATGGAGCGGGTGTGGAGTAGGAGGCACCTAACCTGGTTGGAATGACAGGGTCTGGGAGGCTGGGCAGCGCTGTGTAGGCAGTTGGAGTTGCACACTCAGCATGCAAAGGTGTCGTGTGTGTGCTTAGGGGTTGCCTGATGGCAGGAGGATGATTGTCACTAGGACATTGCTTGGAGAGTGGCTGCAGCATGAGCCTGTTGTGTGACGTGTGTAATGCAAAGACTAGAGGGTCGTGCACTGTGCATGTTGAAGGCCCAGACGGTCCGTCATTTATACGGCGGTGGGGCTACAGTGGCACAGAAAAGCTGCTGGCTGCATTACAAATGGGTGGAGGGGGAAGGGCTGAGCATTTCAGAGGCGTGGAGGTTGCAGAATTAGGGCACTCGGAGTGGCGGGGCCGCAGGTGAGGCAACAGAAGGCGGAAGGGCTTAGAAATCATGCACAAATCAACACAGAAAGACAAGGAGGTCTGCAAGGCACAGTGCAACAGGTGTATGTCAAGGAAGGAGTGTCAGCTCACTCATGGGTCACTCCCAGAAAGTGTATGATCAATCACCATAAATGACAGCCACTGTGTCAGGCAACATAATGCAGAGATGCGCAAAGGAGACACACCATCAGCAGCCATTCACGTCCCGTTGTGGGCAGCAACCTGCACAAATACATACACAACCAGGCACATCATGCACAATAAAGATCATTAGCCATGAAGCACTGACTGCATGTTGCCAAAGTACACACACACTCATATGCCCAATCTTTGTCAAGTCTGCCATAGATGACGCATGCAAACTGGTAAGAGATATGCAGTGTCTGAGATGAGGCACTTTGGATTGTGCTGAACACCTTTATTCCACATACACACACAAAGGGATATGCCTCCATATTAACAGACTCACAGGTCAGTTGACAGAACATGTGGGACATACGCTGGACACCCCCTTCACAACACGGATGATGTCAATCCCAATGAACTGGCACACAAGGTAAGGGGATGAGCAGAACACATCCTGCTGCACACTGAGAGGCTGCAATTCCCCATAGAGCATGTTGTTGTGATGTCCCCCACTATGTCCACCCGTAGCCTCTGCAATGTTTCAGAGCCAAGGTACACACACATTGAAGCCTTCATCAGACGCCATATTCCACTACAGATGACTGTCAAGAAGGCTGACTATCATGTCATGGGAGTGATGCTACATGTCATATGCTCCATGGTGAGAAGACATGTATGCATGGTACCACAACATGCACAGAAGCAGTCACCACACATTCACAACCTGTATCACCATAAAAAAGCCTTGCTGCAATACTCACCCAAACTGACATTTCCACATGTCCTTGCATGGAACGCTGATTCAGCACACGTTGCAATCCACATGAGGAATAGCAGGAGGACAACGATGACACAACCAAACAACAGGTGCCAAATACCTGGGAATGACAGACCCACGAGAAGTCACCAAAAAATGATTCTCAACGCACACATGGAAGTGTACAAAACAGCAACAATGTTGGACACATGTAAATTGCCTATCAAGTCTCTCTGCAAAACTGTGTTGCATGACATCATCACTCGAGTGACACATCAGAACACACATCCAAGTCACTGTGCATTCAGTCAGCTGGACACACACATTGCAACACATGCCACTCAACGCTACAAGCTTGCACACTCAGCCAGTGACTCACCATTATGAGAAGAAGTTGCGTATGAGCTGACTCCGGATATCATCCCCCTCCTCCTCATCATCAGTAGCCTCGTGACCAAGCCCTTGATCGTCCACAGGTGGATGCTCCTGCTCATCTGGATCCAGGATGAGTGGCACTGCCTTCTCAACTGCCATGTTGTGCAGCATGCAGCTGAACCGGTGAGTCCCCTACATGGAAACATCATGTAAATAAGTGGGTCACGAGATGCCGTAAGAGACTAAGATACCGCAACACATAGGACAAAAGGACTGTACCCATGAACAAGACATGCTCGTTCGTTGTGCAGCCGCAGCATCATTTGTGGCACCCTGCTACGCCTCATGATGTAGGCATCGTGTGCTGATCCTGGAAAACATGCACAGACATGGGAAATCAGCATGTTAGCAAGACACACCCCAAGGGCATTTATCGAGTGGTAATGTTTGCGGTTGCGATAGGCTTGTTCCTGTGCCTGTGGTGGTACAAAAGCCACATGTGTACCATCAATGGACCCAATTACATGGGGCATCCCACCCAGGGCATAGAAATCCCCCTTGACATCCCTCAACCCCTCTGGACTTAGAAATGTGATGAATTCATCAAGGTGCTCCAACATGGCTGCTAAAACATCACGCAGGACATGGCTGAACATAGTCTGGGACATCCCACCCACATCAGCCATGGTGAATTGAAACGTACCTGTTGCAAAAAAATGTCATCACCTTCATCTTGAGGGTCAGCGCATTAGGATACCTGTGTTGCGGTTGGAGGTGTGGTGCCAGCCTGTTTGTCAGATCCTCAATCAACTGTTGAGTGAATCTGTAACGGCGGATGCAGGAACGTTCCATCATGGCACCCAAGTCTGGCATTAGTCTTGGGACAGGTGGTGCCCTGCAAAACATAGCTTAGAGGAATGAAGATTGAGAGTCGGCAAACATCAATGTCAATGAACATAGCACATGCTACACTGCTAATACACATCAGGTAACTATGGAGTCTGGTGTGTGCAATACATCCAGGACAGAGATGGCAGCTTGCTGGCAATCTGACAAAATGCATGATACACCTGTTGATTGTCAAGTCAACATGACATGCCCTGAAAAGATTTGGGGGCCAGTCTGAGTGAAGAGCCACAGATATCACCGGAGTGACACACAACCACATAGCTGCATTTGAAGGATGTCAGCTCACCCAGACAGCTGACTGCAAGCCACACGCACAGGTCACATGGAATGTCAAATGTACATGTCACACACAGTGCGATGAAGGGGTACACGTGACAACACAAAGACACAGCCATTGAGACGACAAACACATGAATGACTGAAAATATATGATGTCCCATGCACACAGATTCTACAGCCTTGGGAATCCACATGTGGCATGGTGTGCGTAGATGTGTTACATGCCCATCTCCACACAGACCCCTGTTGGATGCACCAACAGCAGATGCCGTTGACGGGACAATGACATGAAGCTCATGGGAACACATGACACACAGCCGACATAGTCCCAAAGGGGCACGCTGATCGTGACAGGTCAGTTCATAAGTGTCCCTGTCCCTGGCATCAGGAGACAGGTGCGGGTGTTGATGACTGTGCCACCCACTGCTGCTATGCATGACACAGTTGGACTACAGACACACATGTGGCATGTGTCAAGGTGATGTGTACCACATCGTGCACCATCACACATGACATGTGTCCACAGGTCAGAACACATCAATTGTGCAATTAGATGGAAGGACCTGTGCAAGATCACAGGCTAACACACCTAGGGCCTGCACCTGAAAGTATGCAATGATAAGTAGGCCTGGGCTAAATTTCCGTTCCGCTCGCGGAAATTGCGAAAATTTGACATTTTCGCGTTCCGCAGAGAGCGCGAGAATGTCAAAATTTCCGCATTCCGCAGCTTAGCGATAATTTGGTTCTTGCTCGCGCTGTAAAATAATACATTCTCGCGCGCGCGCGATCGCCTTACCTGAATCCCCGCGTTCGCCGACAAGTTTTCCCGATCCGGTCGCGTTCTCCACGAGATGTTGGATTGTTGGTAGCCATTTGCGCTGTCTCGCGACAGTTCGTGCCCGCAGTAACGTCATGCGTCGCGCGATCACGTCTTTCTTCTCGCGATCATGCACCGAGAGAAGAGTGAAAACAAGATGACCGCGCCCGCAAGCAACCGCATGGGTAAGTTGGCGAGCCGCGAACACGCAGAAAATACCGCGAACGGGCGGGAAAAAAACTTCCCATCTTCGCGATATTTCCGCGTGTTTGCAGAGATTTTAAACATTTTCGCGATAAATTGCGAAAGTCGCTTTCGCAAATTACGCCCACCCCTAATGATAAGTACTTGATGGACATTCATGTGTGACTCGTAGCCCTCCATTCCTGGAATGTGTACGGCTGTATCACCTTTGCAAGCGTGTGAAATGCGTACACGTCCGTGTACGCACCAGTGGTACACGGACGTGTACTACTGGTGTGTACATGGACGTGTACAACTGGTGTGTACACGTACGTGTCCAAGTATGTGTAGGCACTGTTAGTACACATACGTGTACGCACCAGTTGTACACGGACGTGTACGACTGGTGCGTACACGGATGTGTACGACTGGTGCCTACACATACGTGTACAGGTACGTGTAGGCACTGTTAGTACACGTACGTGTACGACTGGTGCGTACACAGACGTGTACTAACAGGGCCTACACGTACTTGGACATGTCCGTGTACGCACCAGTCGTACACGTCCGAGTACGACTGGTGCGTACACGTATGTGTGCTATTAGTGCCTACATGTACTTGGACACGTACATGTATGCACCAGTTGTACACATACGTGTACTAACAGTGCCTACACATACCTGTACATGTACGTGTAGGCACCAGTCGTACACGTCTGTGTAGGCACCAGTCGTACACGTACGTGTACGACTGGTGAGTACACGGACGTGTACTAACAGTGCCTACATGTACGTGTACAGTGCACGTCCATGTACACACCAGTCGTACACCTTCGTGTACTAACAGTGCCTACACGTACCTGTACACGTACATGTAGGCACTGTTAGTACAAGTCCGTGTACGCACCAGTCGTACATGTACGTGTACACACCAGTTGTACATTTCCATGTACGCACCAGTTGCATACACGGACGTGTACTAACAGTGCCTACACATACTTGGACACGTACGTGTATGCACCAGTTGTACACGTCCGTGTACGCACCAGTCGTACACGGACGTGTACTAACAGTGCCTACACGTATGTGTACAGGTATGTGTAGTCACTGTTCGTACACGTACGTGTACGCACCAGTTGTACACGTACGTGTACTAACAGTGCCTACACATACCTGTACTAACAGTGCCTACAGGTACGTGTCACACGCACAGTGCAACTGGTGCCGTAGGGGTACATGTGAAACACACCGTACCTGTGTGTGGCTTTCACATTTACATACGGGGCACATAAGGGACAGGTATTAGGCCCTAAATGCATGCAGGTTGCCATGGATACCGAGTTTTCTCTCCAAATTTTCCAGCAGGTGTCCTGGAAAAGTCAGTTGGTCACAATATACAATGTTGCAAAGTGGTTGTTGACCTGACATGATGCTCTAAATTTGAACGATGCTAATGCTATCATTGCTGTATGTTTAAATGGATTGGAGTAAACGTAAGATGCGAATGATTCTGACCAATCACTATGTACTCCTCAAAATGAATAGCCCTCAGCAAGACAGATGTAAGGCAGCCAGAAGCCATGAGAGGGCACTTGCCTGCACAACTTTCCTGTCGACAACCTTGCTGCTGTCTCTGCTTCCCTGGACCATGTCTCGTGCTGTGGAGAGGGCCCAGCCATTCACCCTGGAGGAGAATGAGGCCATGCTGGACGTCCTCCTCCCACAGTACACCAGCCTGTATGGGAGACCAGGGGAGCAGGTGAGTGCTGAGTCCACTACCTTTGCCTATGCACCTGTTGTGTGACAGTCAATATTGTGTCCAGGTGGGACTGAAATGCAATGTTGTTCAGAATGTGTCCCGGGGGGATGCTTATGTCATTCATGCAGTGCATCATGTAGTTCCTGTGTGCACTCCTCACTTGCATGGTGCTTACAGTGACTTTCACTGCATAGTGCATGAGACATTTAGCCTGGCTAATCCTTGGGGGCTTTTCTTCATGTTGTCCTGAGGTGATTCAGTGTTCCCCCGGGGTGACAGGTGACTGTACCCACAGATGTGTATGAGTTGGGTGGACCTGTGGTGAGAGTGTCCAAATGACGTGTACGACCTCATGGACATTGACGTGTGTGAATGTTCCTTGTCATGTGGGTGAGTGTCTATGTGAAGTGTTGCACCACAGCTGCATGTGGAAGGCTACTGATCTAACCATCTGATGTGAAAAGTGAGCCGTGCTTTGTGTCTGACTTGCAGAGCTGCCACGACCCCTGTGACTCCCCCCTGGCAAATGGCACATGTGCAGAGTGAGGGTTGTATCCGCTGTGGTCAATGACAGGCCAGTGCTCAGTGGCTGGGTGTGTCTGTCTAGTCTGCTGAGGGTGCGTCAGTGTAGTGGAACATGTGACTGTGTGGCACGTGCTGCCCATCAGTCTGCTGTTGCATGTGCTGCACAGTGTGTGGCATGTGCATTGAGTGTTTTGCACCCCTCATGCCACCTGTAGACTTTCAATGCCATGTACTGCATGTGCGCTTGCACACAGGCCACTTGCATGTTGTGATTGAGGCTATTCCTGTCAGCAAACTATGCCCTGTTCAACATTTCAAAGATGTTCTGATGTGTGTTTCTGGGACATGGAGCAGGTGTATTGATGTTTTGTCACTTTGTCATCCTGACAGGTAACTGCCTACGAGAAGGGGGTCATCTGGACCAACGTCATCAGGGCCGTGAGGACTGCGGGGGGTGTGATCGGCAGCTGGCCCAGGTTCGCAAGAGAAGGCAGTAGATCCGGTGCTGGACACGGCGGATCGCCCGGGTCCAGCTGAAGCTCTCTCCACCTCGCCGCCATGGCGGGCGCCCACACCTGACCCTCCACATGAAACGTGTTGTGGCGGTGGTCTTCCCTGACCTCGATAGGCAGTTAGAGGAGGAACTGCAGCAAGGAGGGGGTAGGTACATGGCTTTTTGTTGTGTTATGTGTCACCAGCTTTAGGAAGTGCTATTTTGCATGAATACACTCCCAGAGTTCATATGTGCAGTGCATTTTCTCTTTCTAAATGTCACCTGCCCATCTTTTTCATCCCTTCCTCTCCTTGACATGTGTCCCCTGGTGTATGTGTAATCACATTTGCACATGGTCATCTATGGTGCCAGTACATCTAAGTGCACATTGCTTTCCGCATCATGTGGGTGGGTGGTCTGTGACGTGTGTCGGTACCTTGCCTGTGCCATGACCTGTTCACTATGTAGAGGGTCCATAGTTGTTGTCACTGATGCTGATTCTCAACATAGGAGTGTGAGCCTTCAACTGGACACCCTTGCAGCATGCATGTGCAATGTTGTGGCCTCAGACATGATGTGCATGAGTGTGAGAATTGCATAGTGCCATGACGGTTGTACATGGTAGAGTCATAGTAGAGTCAGATCATTCCAGGACCATGGAGCAGTGTGCCCACTACAGTCCCCTGAGACACCCTGGCCTCCTAATCCTGTGTGTCATCCAACACTGTGCACATTCTCTGTGTGTGCTGCATAGGTCTGCCTCCCTGCCCTACTTTGATTTGGTTAATGTGTGCTACATGTGTCCACTGGACAGGGATACAACATTTTGCTTGTGCATACTCACACTGGGCATTGCCTGTGTGGCTATTCACAACAATCTGTTGATGGTTGTTTGTCACAAATATGTGTTCTCAGCCCCACGAGGTGATGTGGTGTCAATGAAGCTATTTTGCAAGCACAGTTGTTGTAACCCTGAATAAGAGGTGTCACTTCTTGATCTGTATACATCACATTGACTCAGGTATTGGGGGAGGGGGGTGCGGGAGAGGCATACATGTGCAACTCAGATTTTTAACTGGCAGGTCTGACATTTGTGGGAGAATTGGCTGTACTAAAATACACTGGGCAGTGCCCCAGTGATGCTGGCCAGTGCTCAATGTACGTGCTTTGCAGCCAGTGTATTTTTTTTTTACCAACAAGAATCCTGCCCATAAATTTTTTGGCACACTGTTTAGACTGTGTGTGCCGACATCTGTGTGTACATTCAGACTTGCCATGAGGGTGTCCCCACAGTACAGCTGGCCTTTTGGAACACCCAATTGCAGTCCCATTGGCTTATGCATTGTCCTGGGTGTAGTCATGGGTGCCACTCCAGATGACAGGCAGTAGGTCATATGTGTAGCCAACTGTGTCAAGGGGGGCCGGATGGCCTGGTGGCAACTGACATGATTAGATTTGTTACTCTTCATGATTTGTACCTTGGCACTCACAGCACTTGTCAACAGTTGTTCATGTTTCACACGTGGAAATTCGTTGATTTGTGTTAAGAACACTAATGTGCCTGCATGCAATATGTCGCACAAGGCAGTGCACACAAAAGTACATCGACACTGTCATGGAATGAGCTGGCACATTTTCTATGAAGCCACTGTTTTAAATAAATGTTGTCACAGATTCTCCATATACATGTTCCCACGGTGGTCTTGATTTTGTGAGACTCATTAGTTGTCGGTGATACAAACTAACGAGTGTCAAGACGTTCAGACCTCCGTGGGCCCATGTATATGTACTTTCTGCAACAAAACCTATTTCTGACAGTGGCTCCTCCGAACCGGTGGCAGCTTCTTCAATGACAGTGTCAATTTACTTTTGTATGATCTCCCTTGTGCAACATATTGCATGCAGGCACATCAGTGTTCTATTAGCAAAATGGCCAATCGGCACATCCCAAACATGTAGTTCGGTTGAAGTTGTGTGAGTCCCAACGTACCAACATTTGTTCGTTTTGTGTTCCAAGGGACTTACAGGTCTCTCAGTGTGGTGGCACCTTGAGTATTGAGTTGTATAAGTTTACCTTGAGTGCACCACTCTGGTTTATTTCAGGGTAAACAAGAGGTGTCATGACTTCATTGTATTGCTGTGCTCACCGGTTCACAGACACTAGCTTCTCAATGTATTGCTCATTCAAGTAGTGGCCTTTTGTGTATTGAGTTTCCTGGTGTCAAAGTGGCATGGTGGGTCTACCAACTGGGCAGTACAGGGCTTACATATGTGCGAAGTTATCCAGCTGTTACTCATGATGCATTGCCTGATATGCACTGTGACCTATTGTTCTTGTGCTCATGTGTCAGATGTATACAGGTGACTTATGCTTTTTGGTTTCTTCTCCTTGCCCACAGCATCATCATCCACACGCGAGGGAGACACCGGCAGGGACCTTGTGGAGGGACCCAGCGACAGTGCCACCAGTGCTGTGGAGTCAGCAGGAGACAGTGGCACGGAGGGCGAGGGGAGTCAGTCAGAGGACCTGTCCGGAGGCAAGAGCATGTACGACACCGACGGGTCCCAGGCTGACATCCTTGAGGAGGCGGAGGATGCAACAACATCTGGCAGAATCCCACCGTCTGTACCCGCCTCCTCCATTGCCATCTCCACCCTCCCAGTTGCTCCCGTCCCTTCTGTCAGTGCAGGGTCCCACCGTGTCTCCTTCGGACCAGGCACCGCACCCCCTGCCCCTGTCACCCCTGCAGCCCTCAGTGAAGAGTCTGTGGACACACTGCACCAGTTGCAGGTTGGTCAGGCATCGATGCTGCATGTCCTCCATGAACACACTAGACTGCTCACACAGTTGGTGTCGTTCGTGGAGGGCATGTCATCAATGATGACTGAGCAACGCAGGTTTCTGCGGTCCATGGACTCTTCACTGAAGGAAGCAATGTCTCTCCTGCGGCGCTCCGTCCCCCCCTATCCTGGACCCATCCACACTGCCCTCTCCCATGCCTGTCCAAAGCACACACAGACAGTCACAGGCACACACCACAACAGACACATCCAGCACACCCCCAACTAAGGCACAGCGCACACCTCCTGGCAGGCACACACAGGGGGATGTAGTCACACCCACAGGGTCTGGGGGCAAATGGCAGACACCCAGCCACAGTCAGAGTCCGCAGTCCTCACGACCCACTTCCTCCAAATCCACTCCCCTTAGCTCCCCTGGCAAAATGTCACCCAAAGACACATTGGCTAGTCTGTCCCTCAGCCCCACTGTGACACCACCCCGCAAGTGGTTGAGGAAGTCTCCGGCCAGGGAGTTGAGACCCCCCCCATGTCCACCACCTCCCCCAAGAGTGCTGCACCCCATCCCTCGGACACCCCCCCTCTGTTGGCCCTGGTGTTCGTTCCGGTGCAGGGGTTCCTCTGGACGCCCGGGCTGCAGTGTGCAGCGAGCTGCTCACCACCACCTTTGGCGCTGCACCACCCCCTGTGGTGGATACGTCCAGCTGAATAAAGCCTTTTCTTTTAGTTTCCACACTATTGCATTTCAGGTACTTGATGTTGGTGACGAGGCCCATGAAGTTGGTGTTCTGGTAATGTGTTAGGGTTCTGAGAAATGTTTTTGGTATGATGGTCATGAGGTGGGCCATGGTATCTGTGTGCCATCTCAATGTCTGTGAAAATATTAATATGTTAATTTGTAGTGTTTGTTATTTGGGATTGTGAGACATTGTCCCAGGAAGTGTTCCTTCCTCTGTGGCACCTGACATGTTCCCTGCAAACAGTTGCACAATTGTTGTGCTGACCTATGTCAACATATCCTTTGTTGGTGACGGATCCCTTCACCAATGGCCATGCATGCTCACTAATGTCTCCTGCTAACTCGTCTGTGCCATCCTTGCCAGTCACTGTACTTGTGTTTTGTGTATGTAGGAATGGCATCAGGGAGCAATTGGCCCTTTTCAGCACTATGCATGTGTGTAATCATGGCCTAACACACAAATGGCAGGTGTAATGCAGGGTATTTGGGCACCTGACTCACAATTGTGGGCATTGTATCTAGTGGCAGTGGAACCTATTCCTTACATGAGAGAGATCATCTGGGTGGCTGGACCAGCACCTGGACATTCCTATCACTCCTTGGATGTGCGTGACAGTGTGTGGTCCCCTTGGCTAACTTATTTTAGTATGCATTTCCATGACTATAGAGTCTGTTGGCATTAAATCTGGGTGTGTATTGTGGGGCATCCGCCATGGCTGGGTATACATGTGTTGTATGTCCTCACACCCACATGTGGTGTGTCATGCAGTGTGTGAATGACATCCATCCTCCTGGGAGTGGGGCACTGCTGGGAGTGATATGCACAGACCCCTCATATGTCTGGGCACTGCTGGGAGTCCTCTGCACCCACCCCTCATATGTCTGGGCACTGCTGGGAGTCCTCTGCACCCACCCCTCATATGTCTGGGCACTGCTGGGAGTGATATGCACCCACCCCTCATATGTCTGGGCACTGCTGGGAGGGCTCTGCACCCATCCCTCATATGTCTGGGCCCTGCTGGGAGGGATATGCACCCACCCCTCATATGTCTGGGCACTGCTGGGAGTCCTCTGCACCCACCCCTCATATGTCTGGGCACTGCTGGGAGTGATATGCACCACCCCTCATATGTCTGTGCACTGCTGGGAGGGATATGCAACCACCCCTCATATGTCTGTGCACTGCTGGGAGTCCTATACACCCACCCCTCATATGTCTGGGCACTGCTGGGAGTGATATGCACCCACCCCTCATATGTCTGGGCACTGCTGGGAGGGATATGCAACCACCCCTCATATGTCTGGGCACTGCTGGGAATCCTCTGCACCCACCCCTCATATGTCTGGGCACTGCTGGTAGTCCTCTGCACCCGCCCCTCATATGTCTGGGCACTGCTGGTAGTCCTCTGCACCCACCCCTCATATGTCTGGGCACTGCTGAGAGTCCTCTGCACCCACCCCTCATATGTCTGGGCACTGCTGGGAGTGATATGCACCCACCCCTCATATGTCTGGGCACTGCTGGTAGTCCTCTACACCCACCCCTCATATGTCTGGGCACTGCTGGGAGGCCTCTGCACCCACCCACGCACCCCCTTGGAGCTGTACACTGCTGGCCAGGACCTACACACACATCAATT
Organism: Triturus cristatus; assembly: GCF_964204655.1. Taxonomy (NCBI): domain Eukaryota; kingdom Metazoa; phylum Chordata; class Amphibia; order Caudata; family Salamandridae; genus Triturus; species Triturus cristatus. The sequence continues at coordinate 456,317,612 of NC_140590.1, read as the reverse complement.
TGTAGTTAACATGCTGGCCCAGTCCTTTCCTCTATGGCCACATTCATGGCGTGTGTACGCCTCGTATCCAAATTTTCCTGCTGCCGTAATGGGGTACGTGTGGTATGGACCGTACCCATGCATGTATGCGAGGGTACGGTCTGTACCTGAGTACTCATGGGGCCGTAGGGGTACGCACCATACCCACGCATTCATGCGTGGGTACGGTCTGTACTTGAGGACTCATGGGGCCGTAGGGGTAAGCACCGTACTCACGCATTCATGCGTGGGTACGGTCCGTACCACTGTTGTCATGGCACCGTAGGGATACATGTGGTACGCACCGTACCCACACATGTTGTTCTCACCTTCTACGGCGTGTGCGTCGGGTGCGGTGCACCAGGTCGTAGGCCAGGAGGACCGGGATGACACGTACGATGGGGTTCATGGCTGTGAGTCGCGTACCGGGGCTCCGTGGCGTTGCCATTTGCGTCAGACTCTGCTTTTCCGGCTGTGTTTGGCTCCCGTAAACAAAGAGCCGTACAGAGTGACGTCGGTACGAATCGTACTTGCTGGGCCGGAAAACGCTGGTGAAATATGTACGGACGTCCCGTACAAGCATTTCCGGATCGGAATCGTGGGTATGTTTTTTGCTGTATGGTCTTTTGTACGATTCGTACAGAAAAAGGCTTTCGGTACGAATCGTACTTCCTAGGTTTTGAAATGAATTTACCTGGTATGAGTCGTACGGAGAAAACGCTCCGTACGACTATTCGTAGGGCCTTTTTACAGGATCGGAATCGGCCCCTAATTAAACATATACATATAATATATAATATATATACTTACTTAATAATTAGTTTTAATAATTATTTTAATAACTTATAAATTATTAAAAAATATTATAAATTACCAATACATCTATACACATAAAACAATAACATGAATAAAAATTAAATAATTAAGTAAAACAAATTTAAAAAAATACATTTAATTTGAATATTTTTAATTATTAATTATATATTGCATTAGCTAAAATATTACAAAAAATATTAAATATCTGAGAGAATAAATCTACTACTCCAACTCCAACAAAAACAACAGTAAAGAAAATGTTGGATAGCGTAGGGCTAAAAATTACTATTTCCATTCCAGCGAGTGTAACAGTAGGGAAAGTGTTGGATAGCGTAGGGGTAAAAATGACTATTCCAACTCCAGAGAGTGCAACAGTAGGGAAAGTGTTGGATAGCGTAGGGGTGAAAATTGCTATTCCAACTCCAAAGAGTGCAACAGTAGGGAAAGGGTTGGATAGCGTAGGGGTAAAAATTACTATTCCAACTCTAGACAGTGCAACAGTAGGAAAAGTGTTGGATAGCGTAGGGGTAAAAATTACTATTCCAACTCCAGAGAGTGCAACAGTAGAGAAAGTGTTGGATAGCGTAGGGGTAAAAATTACTATTCCCACTCCAGAGAGTGCAACAGTAGGGAAAGTGTTGGATAGCGTAGGGGTAAAAATTACTATTCCAACTCCAGAGAGTGCAACAGTAGGGAAAGTGTTGGATAGCGTAGGGATAAAAATTACTATTCCCACTCCAGGGAGTGCAAAAGTAGGGAAAGTGTTGGATAGCGTAGAAGATAAAAATAACATACTTATAAATAAAATAATTATTACCAATAGATAATTATTTCAAACACAACTACCAATGAATAATTAATTAGCAATAAATTAATAATAAATACCAATAAATAATAAGTAATAAACATTAATTACAACACATTAAATATTGAACAATAAAATATTTTCCATAACAAAAAATATATTAATTATTAGAAAGTAATTACCAATTAAAATATATTGAACAATTAAATATTTGTTATACCCACAAATAATAATTATTAAACATTAATTACCAGTTAAAAAATATTGAACAAATACATATTTTTATACCAAAAAATATTAATTATTAAACATTAATTACCAACTAATATATTAATTAAAAATTTCAATATATAATATTTAATCATATTTGATTACCAATTAATGATTATTAATCAATACATTATTTTTCATAACCAGCATATTATAATTTAAAATATTTACCAATTAATAATTATTGTCCAATAAATTAATTATCAATACCCAACAACAAATTTAATAATGACTTAATTAGATTTCAATTACTTCCAACACTATTCCCCTATAAAAGCATGAGACACTCCAATAATAAAATAATACACTTAACATAATTATCAATTAATCAATTAATAAAAACGAATTACCAATTAATACAAATTAATTACCAATTAATACTTAATTAACAATAATATAATTATCACTACCAATCAATGAAAATAAATTATTACTTAATTACAATTAAATTTCTTCCCACCCTATTCCACTATAAACCCACAACCCGCTACAGAAATTAAACGCAAAAATTAATTAAAATTAATTAATAATTCCTAAAAATGTATAATTAATTTCAAATAATTAAATTACTCCCCACCCTATTCCCCTATAAACCCACAACCCGCTACAGTACTAAAACACAAAATTTACTTAAAAACCCATTATTAACATATAAAAATTGTATACATTTATTTTAAAACCAGTAGAACACTTAACAAAAAACATATAACACATACATATTAAATACATATTAAAATACATAACAATAATATAAATATCGATATTAGTAACATCAATATTAGTAACTTCGATATACTAACATCGATATAAAAAAAAATCGATATTACTTACCTTAGGGTCGATATTCTGTCCATAGATATTCTTAACATCGATATTCTGTCCCTTCGATATTGTCAACTCGATATTAGTGTAGGTCGATATTTAATTTTCGATATTTTGACTGCTCACCGCATAGGACAATGTTCCCATTAGTTATACATAAATACATTTCCTAGTGTTGCAGATTTATGCAAGAAATGATGACCATAGTGGTTATAACAATACAGTTGTTCATAGTCTGATGAACCTTGTAAATATTCATATTAGTAAATGCAGTTGACATCTCCAGATCAGACATCATATTATTAACAGTCTCGAAGTCCCAATCATCAGAAAAGGTACTAGAGGTAATAAAGTCACTTAATGAAATTTTAAACAAATGTGGAATCTTCAAAAGCTCAGACGGGCCAAAAATGTCATATATTCGGTTTTGTCCCAAACTATACCATCAGGTACAGGAATCACTGTGATGTTCACTGCTGACAAGTCTCTCGCTTCACGATGGGATGATTTGTGCGGCTGGAGAAGTAAGTTCACTCTTTTACTTGCTGTGTCCATTTGAATATATCTTCCATTAATCAGCATGCCCAGAGTTATTACCAGAGCTAACCAAAGTAGAAAGAAGAATACTCCCAAAACAATCCATACTTCAATCCATGGTGAAACCAGATAAGTTTTTTCCAGTAGATGAAAAAAGTCTGTTGCTTGTTCTTTGAAAGTTCTTTGGACTGGCGTCGTTTCAGGCTCGCTGGGATCCTCAGAAAATGTATCAAAGTTCATGAAATAGCCAGAAGCAGTTCTGTCAATGGTTCGAATTGCATCCGTATTTGATGAAATTGCTGGAACCAGTTGATCACTTGTTACTTCGTTGTAAACATGTGTTTCTGGACGAACTGTTATTTGGGTCTCAAGAGGTACAAGGTCCATAGCATTGTTGCTCAGTCCTCTATTTCTTACTGTTGAATCTTCAACGGTCATGAGTCTCTCAGTTTGAACCTCTTGGATTGTAGCTAGAGGAGTGCGTCTGCTACATTGGCGGAGTCCACTTGGCTTACTGATCAGTATCGGCCACAAAGTGTGGTTTGATCAGGTCGATGGACACAAATCTTTTCTCCTTTTTACCAGCAAGGGGCGGCAAAAGTCCTGTTCTTGATCTGTGGATTGGTAGGACAGGTACTGGTTGTCGGTATGAAGGCCCAAGTTCCTTCTTATCCACGATCTTTTCTCTGACTAGATCCCCAAGCTTTGGGATCCAGACAGGCCTTGCTGGGACGGTCGGATTTTTCTCAGTGGTGGTTGGCTTCAGGACCATGTTGCTTTGTTGCGTTCTTAGTTCATTTAAGTCCTGTAAAACAGCCAAACGATCTTTGATATCAAATTGTTTGTTTTCCACCACTGTGCCTTTCATATCCAAGTCCGGAACCAACATTGTAGTCCCAAACAGGACCTCATATGGAGTGACACCCCCTAGAGAACTTCTTGGCAAGTTGTTTATTGCGGGCTGGACCCCATATAAATGTTTGACCCACCCATATCCCGAACCTAATACCCTAGCTGTTATAGACTGCTTTATGTTCTGTTTTTTTCTTTCCACAACAGAATTTCCCTCAAGATGGAATGGAGAAGAATACTGCAATGCTACGCCCAGACTGGCCATGGCTTCTTTGTAAGCCCTAGAGCTAAACGCAGGACCCTGGTCAGAATGTAGTGTGCCTATTGCGTATGTGCCGATACAGACTCGCAAATCTTTTATAACAGTTCGAGCGTCAGCCGAGCACTGAAGCCTTGTCCACAGGAACCTAGAGCACGAATCCACTGTGACCATGATATATTTATAGTTCCCGTCCCTTTGTAAGGGACCGCAGTGGTCCAGGTAAACACAAGCTAATGGATGGATGTTTATAGCATCCTCGTCGTTTTTTTGAAAACATGCACGATTAATCACTGCTGTGACTTGGTCAGCCGCTGCTCCACCAGTATCGGTGTTTGTGCCGTTTTCGGTCATTGTTTGATGAAAGTTGCAGAGCAAGTTTCAAGGAAACAAAGATAAGGTGCACAATATTTTGGAACACTGTATTCTTCAACGTTGAACAAAACCAAACAGCTAATACATAGGACTTTCGTCCTACTCAGCTATGGCGGATATTATCCCTACCCACTCCAGACGTCTTATGGAGTTTTATGAGTAGGGGTCTCTGAGAAAAGCAAGACTGAGTTACTTCAGTATCTAGCGTTAAATTAGTGCCTTACCAAACCGTTGGGCACCATATAGTGTAGTTCCAATATCCCTGATAGGCTCTGCGCATTGGAATAATATACACTATAGATTTGACATAGAGACATACTGACCGTAGTCCTATCGAGTATATTAAACTTAATTACTTGTGTGTGCCATCTAACTCAGAGGTCACTAGAAACTTCTCGAATATATAAGAAGGGATTAGTCTCTGATAACCGCATAAACATGACAACTTTGTTTCCTTTTAGAATCAGAACAGTCTCAGAATCGTGGAAACAATAGATAACAGTTTCACTCAGTCAATCGTGCATGTTTCATTTCTACAGAGTTGCACAGAAATATAGAGACGGGCGTTTTAATAAAAGGGTTTATTGAACAGCCTTATTTCTCATGCAAGAGATATGAATTGCTACAATCGTAAGACAGACTGCAAAGTACAATATGTACGAGGTTAGCAGAAAGATAAAATAATACTGCAATAGCATGGTTTGTAGCTATGACATATATTAATCAAAATATATACATAAATAGCATAAGCTAAAATGTGATACTCATCTGATGCTTCTAAATTGTTCTACCCCAGTGTACCTAACCTAAGTGCAGTACGAGGTTTGAAGTAGGTGCCATTTCTAATGTATAGTCAGCTCCATACCTTAGAATGAGAGAGGTTGGAATCTCTTTTCTGGACTCGATAGTCTAACCCCCCACAAGGGAAGTCAGAGAGCACTAGAGCTGGATTCTGTGCGAGGAGGATAGCAGCGTCAGGTCAGTGCATCAGGCTGGAACTCGATCTCTTTCCGAACTTGCAGTGGCAAACCGCGTAGTCTGGGTTGGATCGAATCCTCCGGGAACCGCAATTTGCCAAGGCAAGTGCTGGTATATTTATACCTTGAAGTTGTCTATGAATGCCAGTATTGATGTAAAAGTCGGGCAGAGGAACGTCATGAATGAACCCCTAAGGAATAGATGTTCATACATACTTAATGAGTTCTTGGAGAAATCAATATTCAAGCTGAGGGAAATTCCTAAAGGCTTAAGGGTCTGGTTTTCCAAGAATTCGTTGTGACGTGGATGGACGGATGTAGGTGGCCATGCCTGTATTTGGTTTGTAAACAATGTCTAAATAAGGGCCGGATTTCTATGTCCAAATAAGGGCAATGTGAATTGTACCTATATATGGGCATAAATCGGGAAACCTATATACGGAATCTAAATGTGCACACAACAATTTAATCTTAGTTTATAGTTCCTGCAAGTTTAGTATTAAAACCATAAGGAAGTACACTCCCGAACATTCACCCCCAGCAATCAGGGGTAGGCTCAACCCTATTGCCCTGGTCCTTGGTAGCCCCCTTAACCGTTCGGGCCCAGATCATGTGGCCCCTACTCCTGGGGCGCCCACCCGTTCAATTATATAGCGCTAATTCTTGGTTATATATTCCAAATGAATTACCCAAGCAAGCTTGATAGGTAGGGGGCTCTGAATCCTTACATTTGTTTGCTATAAGGAGCTGTGCTACTGCAACCAGGATAAAAATGAAATTAATCTGGGTTGTATCTAGTGCATCTTTATTATCATACTCCAATAACATCATGAGCGTGGTAATTAAAATCTGCTTTCCTATGGCCCCCTGCATGAAATTTTTGACAACTAAAAAACATGTGAATCAGATTTGCTGGACCTTTTGTGCACCCAGGGCAATTATCATCCCCTCTTTTACTCCACCCAAATAGTTTTGCTGGAGTAAAATAAAGTTTGAAGATTGTTTTATAATTTTGGGTTTACAAGTTTGTGAGAGAAATATCTTCCTTCCTAGTGCAATTGACCTAGAATATTTAAGCTCTCATTTGATTTAGAAATTTCATAATCTGTATGTACTTGAAATAGGAGCCAACACTTAATCCAAAATCTTGCTGTAGATGTGAAAATGAACACATTTGCTCAGCCAAATAAAAATATTCTATTTTCATAATACCCGACTGCTCCCATTGTCTGCCCATTACATCATACAACATTGGTGGGAACAGGGGAGATCGCCACAATGGGGCACACCTATTATACCTTGGTATCTGCAGTAATTTAACCACTTTGCCCCAAACTTTGCAAGCCACTATTAAACACTTAAATTGCATTTTTATAATAACTGTCCTCCACCTGTCAAAGCAAATCTCCTTGTGCTGTCTTTCAGATAGCAAGCTCATATATAGTGGGGATGATGGCCCCATATTCCTGATCCCTGATATTTATGTTTGCATTTAAATGTATAAACAAACTCACCATCTGTTGTAAAAGGGATGAACAATAATAAAATCCTGCGGAAGTGTTAAAAATGTTAAAGATCGTCAGATTTTATTATAGTGCCAAATGAAATTTATACAGATGGAATTAAAGGTCTTAAAAACAGAGCCTTCAACTTTGAGGGGAATAGAGCGAAATAAGTAAAGTAACTTAGTGAGTATGAACATTTTAAGGATATTACATCTGCCTATAATTGATAGGTGAAACCTGTCCATTCATCTTAGGTTGGTACTGATATTATTTAATAGAGGGTTGAAATTGATCAACCCTATGGAGTTAACTCCACTACGGATCCTAACCCCCAAGAATGTCACTACATCTTTCCTATGGGCATCCAAGAGGACAATGTTTGGGGTAAGGACCATCAGTGTTTTTTTTTCATTGAGTAGGTACCCTGACTTCCTATCACGTTCCAATACCAGTCTTTCTACTTCCTCCATTGCACTCACCGGATCTGAGGTCACAATAGCAATATCATCTGCAATGCCAATACTTTTGTATCATATCCATTAGTGCACATAGGCTTTATTGCTTGACATTGGAAAACTTCCTCAATAAATGGGTGGATATATAAAGCAAACAAAATTGGGGAACACGGACAGCCTTGTTTTGTCCCCCCAGTGACCTTAATACTTTGTGATTCCCTACCTATAATTTGTAGTTTGGCATAAGGATTAAAATACATTGCCCGAACAGCCGTAATAAAACACAGACCAAACCCATTTTTGCCACTATTCCCAAAGGTACTGCCATGACACTTGTCCGTAAGCTTTTTCAGCATCCAGAAGGATCATAGCCATCTTAACTCCTGTTGCTTCTATTATGTGGAACAAGGCTATGGCCCAGCTTATGTGGCCAGTAGTTCCCTAACCAGGTATAAAACCATGCTGCCACGGGGTAACTAGATGGGCTATGATTCGTCTTACATGAATAGCCAGTAGATTTGGCTTGGGAGTTTATAGGAGAAATTGGTCGATAGGATGCTGAGTTTTCCAACGGTTTGTCTTTCTTTGGAAAGATAACTATATCCGTTTCCTGCCAGGATCCTGGGGGAAGCCCAATTTGCATTACACCTAAGAGCAGATCCAAAAGTAGGGGAACCAGCTCCGCCTGACATACTTTGTATAGCTCCAGAGGGATTCTATCAGGACCTGCCGATTTCCCTGAGGCCATCAATGGCAAAGCATTTACGACTTTCTCAAGTGTAATGTTTGCCTCCAACTCCTGCCTAGTTTAAAAATCAATCCCTCCCAAATTCCCCCTAACGTTTTCCTCTCCCCCTTATGAGGGTGACATTATTGGTATCCTGTTGAATAAATCCTTATAAAAAAATTAAAATATGCTAAGGATGTCAAGTGCATCTTTGGCATATGGTCCATCTTTCCCTCTTAGTCCTGCAATGTTATTCCTAGAAATCTTCTGCCTTGTGCAGAGGGCTAGTAGCTTTCCCACAGAATCCCCATACTCATAACTTTCATTCTTGCGTGACTGAAACCCTTCAACAATTCCTTTTGCTACGATAGCTGCTGATTTCTGCTTTTAACATAACAATTTCCAGCTGGAGCTGCACTTCAGACTCTACTTATCTATATCTTATTGCTGGATTATGATCCTTTCCCAAGGCTGCTAGTCTGCTAATTAGGCCATAGATTTCATCCCTTTGTTGCTTCCAGATCCATCCCACATAGCTAATAACTTCCCCCAGCAAATCAGCTTTAAAACTGTCCTTAACCACTGCACGGGAGGCACTGTAGCGGTTTATATCAAAATACTCTACCACCCAGTGGCGAATATGTTGAACAAACAATTCATTGGAGAACAATTTCCTATCAAATGTCCATTGAGACAGGACCTTAACAGTGTCTTTAACCGTAATATCCAAGATTAAGGGATTATGGTCTGACAAGAGCCTAGATAATTTCTTAATTCTGATTTTTCCAAGCATGGAGGTAGGAGCAGGAAAATAGTCTAGACTGACATACTTCCTATACGGACATGAGAAAGATGTATAATCTGGATCGGCAGGTTTTTTAGCTGCCCAAACATCATCCAAATCAAACCTGCAGTTTCCAACCTTGATATTTATATGTTCGAGCCCCATTCCCCTCCAGATGTATATTTAGATTCCCACAGATTCTCAAAGGGTCTGGTCCGGATACCAATTCCATCTCTAATTCATGCAGTACCTTAGGGCTGTCCTGGTTTGAACCGAAAATGGGTGACAACAGCCCACCTACCCTACTTATCTTCCAGTACTCGCTTTGCATATCCCATATTGTTCCTAACATGGATAGTAACTCCCCTAATAGTAGAGGTTTGGGTTGAACATGCCACTAAGGTATAACCCTTAATCATCAAGATTTCCCTGTTCCCCCATGGTATATGCTTCTCTTGCTGACATATTATGTCAGCATCTTGGGATCCTAATCCCTCAGCCACCCCTTAACTGTTTGGTCTTATTGTTTAACTCCCCCACATTTATTGAGCGTATATGTATTTTACCCATTTAGACACAAAATAAATTGCCAACATTTGTTGTCTAGCCTAACTTGCCATGTTTAAGCCTTTCAAATTGCCAACTACATTTACTCTCTGGATCTTCCACCTCTGTTGGTTCCCACTATCTCCCACCCTGTCCAACCCTTCAACCTCCCTGCTTTGCCCTTCCCACTGGCACAAAGCCCCCCAGCCCCACCCAGACTGACCAACCCTGGATGGCAAACCGACCAATCTCCCGTCTGTAGCAGATGAGAGCAGGCTCCCTTAACAATATCACCCAATAACAAACCACCCTTATACCTGTGCAAACCTATGAGAAAACACAACAAACCCTAAGTGGTCAAAACAAATGATGGTATAAAACAAAGCACCCAAGAAAAAAAAAAAAAACTCACGTATCACCCAGTATTATTTCTGAGACCTACACTAGTCCCTTTCACGCCATCTTTATTATTGGTTGAAACCTGATCCCTCTAGAAGTTCTTTTGCTTTAATCTCCAAAGTGAAAAACCAAGTCTGATCCCCCGTATCACTTTCATATGAGCAGAATTTATCAGAGAAGTGTGAGCCCCCTTATCTTGAAATGGTTTAATCAACTGCCGCAATCACCAACACCTCTCAACTGTACAATAATAATCTGGCCTTACAAAAAACATATAGACTCCCACACAACGTTTATCTTCAGGTCTGGCCTATTCAAAGATAGATTGTCTTAAAAGAAAATTGCCAAAATATACTTATATTGCACGGGGCTTTGTGTCTGATCGAGCTTTTTGTTTCAAAGTAAATGGCACCCGATGTGCTCTCTGCACTTCCAAAGACCAGTCCCAGCCTCTCAAATCTGGAAAAGCTTTGGCCAGGGTAACCGCAACATAAGTGAGGGCATCAGCCTTTTCCTTGCCCTCTGGGACACGTAAAATTTGTGGATTATTGCGTCGGCGGTTATCTTGGTCCTCAAGCTTCCACTGAATGTCCACCAGCTGTAACTCATGAGCCCGGGTTTGCTCTTGTGTACCAGTCAAGTCGGTTTCAAGAGAATCTGCTCTGGTTTCAAGACTAGTCAGGCGTTCACAGATGGTGCTACATGTCTTCGCCACCTTTCTGACTGTTCATTGCAGTTTAGGTATAGCTTCTTGAGATCGACGCTGTCCTGTCGGGTTTCCTACCAGTGCAATAATATGAATTGTAGGATAGAATCCAAGGTCGGGGGCATTGGGCTGGGAACATCTAGAGAAGTGGTTGTTGAGGAGCCAACCAATTGCTCTACAGGTGAGAAACCCCTTTATAGATCTTTCTTCTGTGAGTTAGATCGCACAACATTTCTGGACACTTTCAATGCAGTTACTACTGGGTCAATTATACTTGTTAGACCCGGAACCCCTGGTTGGCTGAGGTAGGTACCTTAGGCCAAGTAGGGACCCGCGTTCCAACGTCAGGGAAAGGAAGGTCACCTCATGAGATAGCCCTGCTCACCCCCTCGTTAGCTTGGCATGAGCAGCCAGGCTTAGCTTCAAGGCAAATGTGTAAAGTATTTGCAGCCACTCTCACAGCCACTCTCACAACAACCCAATGATGACACCACAAATAGACTCCACACAAGTTTTATCAAAACGAGTATAAACTTTATATAAAAAGATATACGATAAGACCATACGATATAAATCCAACATATGAGGTTGTGTACTATTTCTCCTGGCCGGTTGTTAGGCCAGCCAGCTCCTGTAAGTTCTGGCTATATTAATGAGCACTTCTAAACATTCTCCTTTAATCCTAATATCATGTTATACAGTTCGTAATGCTAGAATCAGGCACTTTTGCAATGTAAAAATACTGTAAGTTGTAACGCAGCAATCAGGCACTCTGCAATGTAAAAATAATGCAGTACGTAATACAACCACCAGGTACGTCGTTATACAGAAATAAGGCAATGCGTAATACACTAATCAGGTAATTCGTTATGCAGGAAAAATGCAATGTGCAATACGCTTATCAGGTAGTTCGTTATGCAGAAACAATGCAATGCGTCATACGACAATCGGGTAGTTTGTTCTGCAGATATAATGCCATGCGTCATAAACTAATCAGGTAGTTCGTTATGCAGGAATAATGCAATGTGTAATACTCTAATCAGGTACTCCATTATGCAGAAATGATGCAATGTGTAATACGGCAGTCAGGTACTCAGTTATGCAGAAATGGAATCATGCGTAATACACTCAGGTATCGATCACTGTGCCTTAGGCAGTCTCTCCGCCTCTCCTTCTGACTTGCAGTCAGCCTCTCAACAGTTGCCCCCAACATGGGTATGATGTAATCAGTAAGTGCTGCTCTGCACTCCGGCCCCTGTATTGCCACTCCCTTGGCAATATGAGCCGCGATACAAGCCGAAGCAGAGGCTCGCACTGCTGGAATGAGAGAGAGGCAGAGAGAGTCTCCCTCCATACCCGCGCCCCGCCCCAGGAGTCGACACATGTTACCTGGGGGGTGCGGACTCACTCTCCTCTCCTTGTCCAGCGGCTGGGCCTCCAATGCAATCTTTTTAAATTGGCAACGACGGTCTCGGGCTGGCGACTCAGCTCCTCCGGGGCTGTCGGTCCAGGCCGCTACAGTTACGAAGATCTTATGCTGCCACCCGGCACACGCACACAGTGTCACTGAGACTTCCTTGAGCTTCGGGTGCACAATTACTGGGCACTCCACGCGAAGGTCTCAGGCTGCATGAAGATCATGCACACAGCGTCGCTGAGACTCACTTTAACTCCGGTGCACGCGATAATAAGGCAAATCCTCACAAAGGTCTCACGGTGCACAAAGTACCCGCACAAAGCGTCAATGAGACTCACTTGGATTCCGGTGCACACAATAGCAAGGCAAATCCTCACAACGGTCTCACGGTGCACATCGCACACGGACACAGCGTTGATGAAACTCACTAGGATTCCGGTGCACACGATAACAAGGCAAACCCTCATGAAGGTCTCACGGTGCACAACGCACACGCCCACAACGTCAATGAGACTCACTTGGATTCAGGTGCACACGATCACTGTACAATCCTCACAAACAGGTTCAGGCTGCACAAAGCAGATGCACACCACGTCGCTGATCTTTGCTTGGACTTCAGGTGCCCACGATCACAGGGCATGCCTTACAATGGTCTCAGGCTGAAACAAGCATGCACACACACCACCGCTGAGACTCTCATGGAAACTTTTGTGTTCCTGTGTTTCCGCAACAGTTAGCCAGCTCACCTTGGGCCCTTGGGGATAAGTTACTTCAGGACACAGCACACAGCAATGTCCTTTCAAGCAGGGGGACACAGCACACAGCAAAGACCCTTTCGCCTTTCCTTGGTTAAAACAGCAATCTGCAGGCCAGCCACCGAACACACAGCAAGGGTCAGTCCCATCCTTCAGTCTCTTCAGTTGTTTCTTCCTTGGCAAAGGTCCCATTTACCACGAAGTTGCTCCAGTCTTGTTCACACTTGATCAAGCCATTCTCCAAAGTTCAGGGCTTCAGCTCTCATAGTTATACCCCTGAATGGCTTTGAAGTCTTTGTGTTCAGGGGGCACCAACCCCTGTTCAAACCAGTTCTGGGTGCCTCACTGCCAGTGACACCTTTCTTCCTTTGATTAGTGGGGGTCTAGATTCTCAATCACTCAGCAGGACAGGGGCGTAACACAGGCCCCCGCAGCACCTGCGTTGCGGGGGGCCCAGCGCTCAAGGGGCCCCCTCACTCAGCAGGAGCTAGCAAGCGCAAAGCCTCTTCATCGTGATGGTGCGCACCCCCGGGCTCTTAGTGCGCAGCTGCACACCCGGGCCGGGCCTCAGTCAGAGGCTCTTCATTAAATGGTGCGCTGAGCATGCCCGGGCCTCAGCCAGGCCTCTGAGGCAGAGATCTTCATTAATTGACCGCCACTTATGAACTACATGGACTACGCAGAGTCACACTGAATCTTGGAGGGAGGTCGGGGTGGAGAGTGGGCAAGGTGCGGACGGTTTCGAAGTGTAAGTGAACGACCCTTTCCTGGTTCACACGCTGTCCTGAGTGAGAATTTTGCAGAGCCTTTCTCTTGTTACACTCATACAAGTGGCGCATGAGTTTCACATGCATTATTTGACCCTACAGACGCCGGCATCGGGCTCACAGCGCGAGGACAAATATGGTGAAACTATCGACGCCACTGAAGTAAGGAAGTCCAGGAAGCGCGTGCTCATTTTTGTGTGTGTTTTTGCATATTTATATAGCGCAAACTCGACCCGAAGGTATTGGAGCGCTTTACACAAGCACCGTATTTACATTACACATTCAGGCACGGGAAGATTAAGTGATTTGCTCCGAATCACAGGATGTGGACGCGACCCCGAGGCTCGAACCCTGGTTTCCAGCACCAAAGTCGGCAGCTCCAGCCAACGTACCACATCTTCTCCTCATCAGAGGACGAAGAGCGCTTTGTGGAGCAGACAAACACGAGGAACAAAAATGAATCGTGGCTTAGGAGACTTTGACAGAAGCAAACTTGGCTTTGAATCCCGGCTCTCCACTGACCCGTATGTGTGCTCTGAGGAAGATTTATTTTCCCTCTATACCAGTCCCCTTAAATGGCAAAATATGAAAATGTGCATAGAAGCACCTTAGTTTTCACTAACGTATTCATAGTGTGGCGCAGTGTCATGCCTCACAATCTGGAGGCGGGTATGCAAGAGTTTGCTACTATAGCTGAAGTTACGTGCCAGTCTGGGATGGATTTCTCCTAAAACTCGGTTTCTCCTAAAACTTTTTTTTTTTTTGCATGTAAAATTTACATATATGGATTTTCCCTGCATTGTGGAAATGACGTGTAATTCTAACGCGGTTTACAACAGTTGCTACTAGGCCTGGGGTAGTGTCGCCTCCCACAGACACTGCGGAGTTTCACTGGAAGTAGCGACTGCAGAACAATTGTCGGCTGACCGAGGCAGCTAAAGCCTCATGTGGACTAGTGACCGGAGCCCTGGTCTCTGTCAGCCTCCCCCCTGTACTCCTGCCGGGTATATGCTACCTGGACCTTACTCCTGCCTAAGTCCGGACACATAATTTCAGCCGCCCCTCCCTGTCCATCCTCTACCTCTTTAAAGGTGTTTCTCATTCTTTGACCTCCATTTTGTTCTAAAAGTTCACAGCCCGCTAGGCCCTGCATGCTGGGCGCCATGAAGGTACAGCCTGCCAGCAGATGTTCACTGCACTGCAGGCCCGGCCGGTAATAAATCTCCGATAAATTGTAAATGATGCAGCTGAGAGTCACTCAGTATAAGGCAGGCCATTGTTACTACAGTCAGTAAGTGAAGTAAGTGCAGCAAATATAGGTCACATCAGACAGTGTAACTGCACATTCGAGCAAGAGGAACCAATTGTCACCTGACCCCATCCCACTGCCCGCGGCGCTGCCTCAGCAGCTGCTGTGAGGAGTCTGCATGCTGCATTACAAGTGCCTGAGAGAGTGAGCGCAGGTAAAGTGTATTTTGTATTTACCCTAATTAAACTAAGTAAACATTGTTTGTGCCACAAATTATGTGATAAATGCTTATAGGACTAGTAAGGCTGTGCAACTTACTCTTTTATTTGTGTGTCTTTTTGTAAAATAAATTACAGCCTGCAGCCAGGCTGTGACCCCTCGGCTGTGAGTGTGCCTCTCCTGCCCTTCCATTTCAAGTGCTTTGCAGAAGTTCTAAGTTCTTCTTAGTGTTTCTTGTTACTCAATTGGTTGTATTTTCTGATATTTATGTGTTTCCCTGGTCTTCATTGTTAAATTTTGCTTGTGACAAAGTGTCAGTCATAGTCGTTGTAATGTCACTCATAATGACACTGAAATTATGAACATGTCAATCATAGCGATTTGAAACCTTGGCAGTTATGATGGTGGGTGGGTGCGCGGTGTGCAGTTGTCTGCGCATGTCCAGGGTGGGGCTGGTGACCAATTCCATTGAATTTGTCATGCAAATAAAGTGCGCATGACTTGTGAGGTGGGGCATCCCAGGTCCCAGCCACGACAGAGACTGAGAAAGACCGTCTGTCACACACATGCCATAATTTAAATTATTACTAGAGCCCCTGGCTAGCCTTGCTCTGCCCCTGCCCTGTCTTGCGCCTGTCTCTGAAGCTGCAGGCCAGGCCTCAGCCCTTCCGGTCAGTCCGGGTCTTTCCGAGTTCTAGGTGCTTCCATTATCTTTGTGTTGCACTATTCACTTTGGTCTGGTAGATTTAATAATGTTTCTTACCTCGCTGTGTTTTTTCCTTTGTCATGCAGCCTTATATTTCTTGTTTCCCTCAGTGTTGGGTTTTTGGTACTGTTCTCCAAGCGTTTAAGTGCCTTTGCAGCAGATTACTATCTGCCAACTTAGATTGATTTCCAGAATTGCCCATAGAGAAATTTTGATCTAGGATTTAGGAAGAGTGGATCAACAAACTAGGCCTTGTTGAATTGCCTGCCTTATTTTTTTTCTCTACAGTTCTTCTGTTGGGTTCATTGTAAAAGCAACAGTCAAGCATGTTTGCTTCTGTTCCAACCTCCCCCCCCTCAATGTTCCGTGTTATTTTGTTCACCTTACCACCAGAGATCTCCTGGTTATCTGCAGTGAAATAATGGAGTTCTGATAGGCAGGGCTCTTGACGGTGTGCCTGAAAATCATCCGAATACAGTCCATTCTTTCATCTCCATTGAATAACCTACCGATTGTGACAAGCAGACAATTGCTGCATTAGTAGTGACTACGTGTTGGGTCTACTAGCTACACCGACTGTTAAAATAAATAAATCCAATTTTAAAAGTGAGAGACAGAGTTCAACATTTGCTTTGTGTGTTGTCTTAAATTATCCGTGAGCGTTGCTCAAAGCCTTCACCAATGTTGTAATAGTTAACGCTGACCACTGCTGTTGCTATGTATTTGCATGGTGGTGTTTGGGTGTCATGCTCTCTGATCACCTGTCGAGGATAAAAAAAAGAAATCCGTGCCATTATATGGTGGATCATTTAAAGTAAAATGTCTTCCAGTAGTGGAATTAAGGCTTGCGATGTATCTGTAGTTTAGCTCAGTAAATTCCTCTACTACCTCTGAGCAACTAGTGGGGAGTCAGGTCTATTGACCAAAAAGCAGCTTTCCAGACAGACCTCATATGATTGTAACTGTGGGTGAATCGAATATTCAGGGAGCTTATTGATGTGAACTGTAAGCAGGATCTATGTCATTCCTGTTTGTAATACATTGCAGTTTTTTTAGGGCATCAGTCTAAACTCCATTTGAATAGAACCTGAAAGTATACTTATAATAACACTAATATAAAAAGATTTTTGGCCACTTGTTAAAATCAGTTAATCAAGCCAAAATATTAATAGTTCTTGAAGTAGCTAACTTGAACAAAGTGCCGAGGGTAATGCAACCCTGTGTGGATTGGCTCACTGAGCATTAGCATCTAGTTTATACTTGGTCCTGGTATTCACCCTTTGCAAAGGTTCATGGTAGAATTCGACCTGATAAAATGAGCAGTTGGAAATAAAAGTGAGATCAGTTTTTCTCTTCACCCTCCACACGCTTTCAGAATTTACGAGATTTATTGGTACAGACAATTTTTTTTTTTTTTTAGGATTATGGAATAAGGTCACAGAAATG
Source organism: Triturus cristatus (assembly GCF_964204655.1). NCBI lineage: Eukaryota > Metazoa > Chordata > Amphibia > Caudata > Salamandridae > Triturus > Triturus cristatus. The sequence continues at coordinate 456,300,200 of NC_140590.1, read as the reverse complement.
GTATGTGGCTTTGTACAGAACACGATAATATGCATTTTGGCATTTTAAATCTGCGGGAGATCTGGAGGTGAAGCAGTAAAGAATTTCTGGGGTTATAGAAGGTTGATATTTCATTACCGTAGAACCATATTTTGCAGCAAGTAACCTGTGCATACCTTCTCTTCTGGCTGGAGTGGGCTGTGATATTGCCCTCCTGTGAGGTGGTACTTGCAGGTTTATCTGCTTAGGGATGTAACTGCACTTTCATAATTATACTGTATACAGTTTTGCTCTTTATCCTGTGCTCCACAGCATTCACACTTTAACTTCCTGCAAGTGATTTTCTAAAATCCCTGTATCTTAGAGGGAATTGTGCCTAAGGGGCTCTTCAGTCCCGATGGCAGTGTGCAACTGAAATTACAGCTGCTGTGACTTACCTGTTATAACGTGTGCACATACCTGTAAGGGTGTCTTTGTGGTTGTTTTTGAACAAGAGACTTTTTTTATTTGAAGAGTTGAATGTTTTAGCGCTGTTGTGAATCTTATTTATGGGATTATACTTGTTGGAATGATTTTATTTCAGAAATAAACACAAGACTACAAGAATGACTAACATTCTTCCATAGTGCCGCCCTTTATTATGCAGGTTTGTGGGATAAAGCTGCCAGTGTATGTCTCTGTCCCCTACTAGAAGAAGTTGTGTTGCCACTGTAAACTTCATCTTTTGAGCCAGATGTTGTCGAATGGATTTTCTTAATAGATGTTTGACTTGAGGATCATATGAACTCCCTCTCACATCAGGTCCACCTGTTTGCATGCTTGAATTCTTGCAAAACGCCCTTTGCTGGTTGACTTGCCACTTGAATTTTGAATGAAGGTTTTTTTGTTGATTGTAGCTGGACCTGTGAGCAGCTACTTAAATGAATTATCGTCCCTTTAGTCCACTCTTATGTAGTGCAATTCACTGCACATGAATGTAGAGTGGCATGATGTCCGTTTCCTGCCACATACAACAGTTGGGCTTCGACCTGATTTCAGTGCCTACTGTTTGGCTGGTCATGGCACCACAATTTGCTTGAGCTCTTCGAGAATTTTGGCATCATCCCACAGATCATTGTCCTGACCAAGAGACTTGTGATGCCTTTGTAAGGGAAGACCATTCTATCCACAATGGAGAAGCTGGTCCGGTGGACGAGAAAAATCCAAAAATATACCGATAACACAGAATAGCAAGTGTCTGGTCCGTGCTTCTCATCCCTCAATAGCGTTGAGGAAGAGTAGCCTGTGTATTACACTTGGAACACTATTCCCTAGGAACTATCCCTCCTTCTTCTTTCGTCCCCAGTAGGGAACCACTAGCTAACGTTTACAGCTAGGATATGTAGCTCTTTAAATTTAGCTTGTTTGCCATAATTCTGAACAAGGCTCACAGCTCCAGAAATCTTGAGCCCAAATGTCCAGTTCTGAGCTGTCCGCCTGTGTAAAGGTATTTCCAAATGATTGGGATAACGGTACCTGGGATACAAAATAAACCCTGGCACTTAAGTAGTCTGTTTAGAGTCATTGGCTACCCCATTTGCTCATGTAGTCCATACTGGTAAAACCTAAACATAGGGAGCCTATGTCTCAAGTGTACTGGCACTTTAACTGCAAGACAGTAATCAACCTCCTTTTCAAAAACTAATTGTGTTTTAATTATGTTGAATGTGTGTCCTGTTTTACCATGTCACAACAAAGCCTGCAACTTTTTGATACAAAGAATTGTTGTGCTAGACTTGTCTGACATCTGTCTTTGGACTCTATATAGCTGCCCTAAAAGATTGGGTGCTTTGATGCTCTGCATGTAGCAGTGGCGTAACAAAGGCCTCTGTAGGCCCCGCAGTGCGTGGAGGCACCTGAGCTCCAGGGGGCCCTCTCAGCACAGTCCCCTGGCCTTTCCACCCCTGAGTGGGTCCAGAGGGGGCCCCCTCAAAGTGCTTTGCAGGGGGGCCCCCTCAACTTTCGTTACGCCACTGCAGCAGGAGATAGGACAATTGTTTTATAGCAGCAACCCAGGCCTCTTCACTTCTAGGGGCTTCTCCTCCCCCTACACTCCAGATGCAGGTCAGCCTGTTGCTGTCTCACCTCCTCCCCTGGGTCAAGACATTCTCTAGATCCACAGCCAGGCAGAGACAGACAGAAATGTTAGAGCACAAAAACTCAGCCACTTCTAAAAGAGTGGCTTCTAAACACACAATGCAAAAACCACCTTCAGAAAAAGATGTGTTATTACATTGTGAGTTCAGGCATACTAAACTTCACCTTTCCATCCTAAGCCTTTGGGAAGATAGGCCGGAAAACATAACACACAGCCTCCCCATTCTGTCCTGTGGGAAAGATGGCCTTTCAACAGTGAAAAACATAATGGAGATTATTTCACTGTCAGGACATGGCACACACCTTAGTACTTGTCCTACCTTTCACATGCACTGCACCCTGTCCAAGGGGTACCCTAGACCTACCATAGGGGTGTCTGAGGTGCATAGAAAGGGAAGGGTAAGGTCTGGCAAGTGAGTGCACTTGCCAGAACTAAATGGCAGTTTAACAAACCGCGCAGGCACTGCAACGGCAGGCCTGAGTTCCCCTTTTTAAGGCTACTTGTGTGGGTGGCACAAATAGTGCTGCAGGCCCACTAGTATCATTTGCATTACCAGCCCTGGCACACATAGTGCACTTTACTAGGGACTTTACTATTAAGGCAAACATACCAATCATGGACAACCAATTACTATTATACTTTATACAGGGAGTACTTGCACTTTGACACTGTTTAGCAGTGGCAAAGTGTCCAAAGCATCTAAGTTGGCAACAGCATGTCAGAAAAAGTTCTGTGGGGAAAGCAAAAAGTTTAGGGAGCTTAAGCCAAAAAGGGCCAACTCCTACAACACTCATACCAGGTATGCTCTCATCCTCACTTTATTCAGTAAGTGAGCCTGACCCAGATCAATCAGCAGACCATGCCTCATCGAATAATAAACAAAAGCAATTGTTAGTCTCGAAATCATTAGATTCTAAATCCTGCTCATTTTACTTACTACCTAAAGGGTGTGTCATTGACTGCCGCCCTTTCTGAACCCTTTGATGTGTTGAAACAATACTCTGGGGGTGAGTTGACCCCTCCTCGAATCCTCCATCCTTACAACCAGCCCCTTCATGTGTTACCTCAAGGTCTATGATCTTACTTTCAGCCTATGCAGAAACATTTTACATTCCACCAGTCAGACCCTCCATGATAGACAAGGGAATGTAGTCCATCCTTCGATCAGGCTGCTCTGTCCTTCAGTTTCACCTTCCTTGCTAGTATGCAGCAACACTATCTTCATTTGTTTTGGATTCAGTGCCTGCTGAGCAATCGCATCATGCTCGTGCAAGGAGAAGGGAGCTAGCGTCACCCCAGTGGGGGCTCGTAGCAGCTCAAGCACCGATGAGCTATGCGGGGCTTGCAAAGGTGTGGTCCCGCCTTTCCCCTTCCTCTCAACCGCAGTCTCCATCCGGGTGATAGGAACAGAGATACCGAGCCTACACACTTTCCTCTGTGCCGCTGGTGACATTTTGGCTGTGGTCTCTGCACCAGGTTGCTTGCCAACCGGAGTTTCAGACATCGACAGAACGGATGCACCGGCTGCAGCGGGAGCCTTTCCTCTCACATTGCCCCGACCAAGAATATTCTGGCCCATTTCTAGAGTAGCAAGCAGCGACGAGCAGCCCACGCAGCCTGTGTGATCGTCCACTTTTCCCAGCTGCAGCCTCCAGGCCCTGAACAGTTCAGGTCAACACAGGGCTATCCCGGAATGACTTGTACAAAGTATTGTGCTACAAGTATCTTTGCTATCGCAGTTTCCATGAGGGTTTCTGTGACTACTTAGGGGTTTCTCGTGTATTCATCAGTAATTTTATTAATAGCCGATACAGACTGCTGCCATCTTGCCCTTCCCCCTTTCTCACCCGGGGCCTCTAAATTAAATGCTGCAAATGGGCCTGGGTATTTCCAGAAACAGTTCACTTGCTCACTGTGCCACACTGGATTCAAGTTAGCCTGGCTGATTAAGGGTGAAACCCCGAAAGAGGTCCTAGGATGCTGGTTTCCAGTCCATGGAGAACCTGGCTTGGCAGTTCGGGCTGGACTGTTACCATGGGGAGTAGGATCAAGACTGATTTGCATATGGCTAGATCCAAACTGGGTGGCATAGTGAGCAAAAGAACAATGGATTAAACCAAGATCTCTTGACTGGGGACGAGTGGTTGAAAAGTTTCACCACTCCATCCATCATTTTGTTGTGTTTGCTATGTTCGCCGTAAGTGGAAAAGGGTATGCGAAGACGTGGGTCGCTTGCTCATTGAGCCACTGGATTCAAGCTAGCCTGGCTGGTGAGTGGTGATACCCTGAATCCGCTCCTAGGATGCTTGTTTCCAGTCAAGGATGGACCTGCTTGGCAGTTTGGCCTGGACTATTCCCATGAGGAGCAGGGTCAAGACTGATTTGCACATGGCTGGGTCCAAACTGGGGTGGCATATAGAGAAAAAGAACAATGGATTAAACCCATATCTTTTGACTGAGTGGTGAGTAGTTGAAAAGTTTCCTCACTCCATCCATCATCTTGTGTTTACAAATGGGCCCGCAGCAATTATTTTGTCACCCACTTTAGCAGCCCTTTAGACATGTCTCAGGCCTGCCATTGCAGCCTATGTGTGCAGTTTTTAAACTTCCATTTCGACCTGGCAAAATAAAACTTTTGCCAGGCACATACCTTTCTTTTTCAATGCATATGAAGCACCCGTAGGGTAGGCCCTAAACAGCCCATGGGGCAGGGTGAAATGTATTTAAAAAGTAGGATACATAATTTTTACAGTTCTACATGTCCTGGCAGTGAAAAACTCTTAAATGTCTTTTTCACTACTGCAAGGCCTACCTCTTCCATAGGATAACATTGGAGTTACCTGATTACATTTTTTCAGATGTACCCTCCAACGGGAACATGCAACTAGTTCATGTTTGGCGTCTTTGGGATTATAATGAAAAATCAGCTCTTATGGTAAAGTAGGATTTAAAATAGCAATTTTTAAAATGTCATTTTTAGAAAGTGAAACAAGCAGCCTGTCCCACTCTAGGAACAGCGTCCCCTCTCCTCACTCCTCAGTGAGAAGAATTCATCTAAATTACTCAATTATTATGATCCTGTTTAAATGTAGATTCTTAAATCAAACTTCATGATTTTTGCGAAAAATAAAGCTCATGTGCTTCCAACAGGTAAGGATGACTCTTTTATTTTTTTCTGTTGTTTTCAATTTGAATTGACACTACATGATGTCATTCAATATATAAAAAGTCCCAATGCCTTTCAGGCCATCTAGCCCTTCATCAGGGAATAGAAATTCTAAAAGAAAAATATAAATTTACAGTTTTCACCATCAACAAAACAAACAATGGATCAAGGTTAATATCACTCACACAGAACAATGCATATCATATTGCTAGTGTCATGAATGCTAATTCATCAGAGATATTAATATGGAAATGTAACTCAAAGTCCTGAATATTATAATGATACAATCACGTCTTCAATAACGTGTGTCAAAATATGAGTGATGTGAGCACAGGACATTGTCATAAATCATACAGCGGCTCGGTGACGGCGTCTTGTGGCGATGATGAGACCAGGACTGTGTGTGAAGTGGGGCAGTGCTTGTTGTTGTGTTGGCAGGTCGTTGTTGCCGAAGTCCTGTTGTCTGTAGATGATCTGAAGTCAGTGATGCCGGTGTCAGTGGGCCATGGCTGCATTGTGACAGGGTGGAGTGTTGAGTAACTTCGTAGTGGTGCATCCAGGCCATGGTGCAGGCAGCGAAGTTTATGTTGGCCTGTAGCGTCGCTGTCAGGATACCAGGGGGGCGATGTGCATCAAGGTGGTGCGGAGTGCGGTACCCTTGTCGTGTAGTTCCTAGGACCCCCCCCAGAACCTGCGCGTTTTTGATGACTTAAACTGAGGGCTTGATGTGCAGTCAGACTCTGGACACCCCCGGGAGGAGTTAGCCGTTAGACCATCTAGCTTTACAGTGCTACTCCCACCCCCCTGTATTCTACAGCACTGTAGGTAGTTTCTGGCAACCACTGAACATGACAACCCTGATTTCTCAGGTATCGTGGAAAACAATACTGTATCTTTTGCTCAGTCACTCGTGCTTACTTTTCTCAGAATACACATAGAATGACGATTGGAATGGTTTAAATAATTATATTTTTATAAAGTGTCAGTCTAGTAGAAAATATATTTGCTGCGTAAATCAAAAGACAGGAGCAGACAAATGTGATGGCTAGCACCAAAATAGTAGATGCATTTCTACCATAGTGCTAATAAGATGAATAAAAGCAGATTATATAAAACAATAGCATTGACGTACTCCCACAATGCATAGCCTACCTAAATGTACCTAGCCTAGATATGTAGGTGAAGCATGTGTATGTTGGTGCTTAGATATATCCAAATGGAGCCAAGAATCCCCCGGGAAAGTGCTAACCCCTCACCTGATGGTTACGAATGAAGGGCCCCGTCTCTGCGTCGATGGATGTCAGGTTTCTGCCTGTCGAAGGATCAGCCTGCAGAGTCTCGGTCCAGCCCAGAAGGAATTCTCCTCTCTTTCTGCAAGGGGGTGTGAGGGTCTTTTATACTAGTGGTCAGTCCAGGGTATCTTCTAGAATCAATATGTTTTGAAAACATTTGCTAATCCTCTGCTAATCCTTTTCTAAACAAACATGATAATGCACAGCTGGCTGTTGGCCGTGGATGAAAAAAGTGGTGACCCTTATCAGAATAAATCTGCCGTGCCTGAGGACATGTTTATGTATGTCAGGTATAGGGATGAAGATAGGGTACCGAGAGCCTGGTGTCAAAGTGACAGAAGTAAGTTACTAAGTAAAAGGTCACCTGTGTAGGACTATTATGTTTTGTGTCGATGGTAAAAAATGTATATAATAGGTATGTACATGATAGTACTCTCCTAAAGGACATGACACTAACTCCTCATCAAAAGGTCAACAAGGTCAGCTAGGTAATGCTAGTCAATGCAAAAAAAAATCATAAAATTCATGTATATTAAAACATACAAAAAAGCATTTTAAAAAGTTTTTTAAAATGTCCATAAGAGCAAGGTCTAGCACCTTGAAAGCCACTGTGTTCAGATAGAGCAGAGAAGAATAAAACAAAGTCAGGTTGACCTTCAATTTGGTACATGTTTGAAAAATTGCCAAACACTTCCCAGCACTAGAGAGGCCATATTGTTTAAGAATCCTGCGCTGAAGACTTAACATCACAGAACATGGCATCTGCAGGAGGCAGTCCCTCCAGTACTTCAAGTATGATATCAGGTGAGAAAAGGTGGTCATCACTGGTTCCCATGGCAGCCATCAGGGAAGAATTTGATGCCTGTGGGCCTGAGACTGATGCCTGCACATCAGTGGTTGAGCCGATCTCCATTCCAACAGGAGCTGAAGCATCCTGTGGAGGCTGTAGGAATGCCATCATTAACATGGAAATATGCAGTTGACAACTGTGGACATGGGCCGATAAAGGAACCTGAAGCATGTCTATGTCTGGCGGCGCAACCAATGGAAGTGTCAGACAGAGGTCCAACACACGTCCGAATCCGCAAAAGAGGCAGCGGAATACTGGCAGAATGCAGTCAAGCAAGGCTGGTCTGAAAGACAGAAACAAATACTCACTCAGCTCTCGAAGCCGAGGTATACCGAGGAAGAACACCAACCGCTTGTGACAGCGTCGCTCCAGCAGTGTTCTCTCCATGTCTCGAGTGACGTTGACATGCATTGAGAAGCAATAGAAGTAAAATTAGGATACCCGCCACTGAAAGCAGGACCAAAAGAAGCCCTCCAAAAAGGCTTCCAAGTACGGAGTGTACGAATGATGAAATCACTCCAAAAATGGTTTGAAAGGTGGTTAACTGACCTGATCCAATGCTCTTAAATAAGTGTACTATCCCCCGCTTATCAGACATGTTAAAGATACGATGGACTCTTTCTCCGAAATGGACTGGGAAGTTCGTACGGACTAGAGCCTGTATTGCTGCTGAGGACCTTGCAACTTGGAGGTCAAAGATCTCTCACGAAGAAGTTAAGGCTACATTTTGCTGAAACAGTTTGGCTTTCAGTCTGCTCAGAGAATCAAACCCTATGTTGGAGAAATTCAGTGAAGGCCACAGTGGTGACTCCTTAACTGTGCAAGCTGGGGAAACAACACTTGCTTACAGCAAATAACCCTGGAGTTCACAGTCACTAGATAAGCGATGCCTGGCGTCATTCCACAAAAACCTTGGTCATTCAGTTCAAATGGTTTTGCATACGCCATTGTCCTGGCACAATCAAGATCAGGTACCCACATTCTTGTCCCAAACAGGATTTCATAAGGGGTATGGCCTCCCAAGGATTTTCATGGCATATAATTGAGTGCCCTCTAGACCTCTTATAGGTAATTGACCCAACTACCACCTGCACCTATACCCTAGCTGTTAAGGATTGCTTTAGGTCCCGGTTTTTCCTCTCTACCACTGAATTTCCTTCAGGATGGTAGGGGGGAGTACTGCAAGGCCATGCCCATATTTTCCCTGGCTTCCTTGTAAGCCAGAGAGCTAAACCCAGGGCCACGGTCAAATGTAATGTGCCAATTGCGTATGTCCCGATGAAGACTAGCAAATCCTTTATAACAGTTTGAGCGCCAGCCGAACGCTGGGGCCAAACCCAGAGGAATCTAGAGCATGAATCCACTGCCACCATGATGTACTTGTATGCCCCTTCTGAATTTAGGGGGCCGTAGTGGTCCAAATAGACACATGCGAGAGGTCTGTATGAAATTAGTAATCGTGTTTGTGGTGGCCTGTGAATGGTGGAACCCATCATCTGCTGGCAAATATTGCACTTCAGGACATAGTCCTTTGTTTGTTTTGTCAGCCCCAACCACAAGTAATGCTGCTTTAATGATGAAATTGTTGCAGTGACTCCTGCATGTGCAGTGCCTAGACTCTCGTGTGCATTTAGAATTAAACCTATTCTGCGATCTTTGTTTGGTACTACTCTATCGCCCACTACTGGAATTTGAGCATACTGTGTGTTTTGTGCATCTAAGTTGCTGGAGTACTTGAGTGGAAAGCCTTTTGGCAGTACGGCAGAGCCGTTCTTTGTGGCATTGATAGCTAGTAGTATATCTCCGTCTATTCTTGTTTATGAATGAGTGATTGCAGCAATGGCAGCAGTTCGCACAGTCACCTTGGCGGCTTCATCATCCAGTGAATTCCCTTCAACGTGTATGCCAACACGCTGATGACTCAAGGTGCGAATAACTTGAGCCCGTAGCAGGCATGCTTTGAGCTTTGCCACTTGTTCTCATAACAATTTGTGTTTATCGTGCCATCCTTGTTGTCTTTAAACCCGTTCTGACCCCAGTAGTGAAGATATTCATTGTAAGATTGCACACAGTAAAATAAATTGGACACTATCAGTGTGTGGAATTCCCGATCTGTATACTGTAGAGCTAGTATCAGGGCTTTCAGTTCTGCCAGCTGCACTATTCAATCTCCCAGAGATTGTGTAGTCGTATTGCTGGGATGGAAATTAACATCCCGCATATGACCTTTCATTATAGCACACTGTGTTGATAAAATCCCTACAGTCCCGTGGCATCTCTGGCCCAGCTCTTGACTGGCTTACATCTTTTCTCTCCAATTGGACTTTTCAAGTTTTCTCATCTAGGGCCACTTCCAAAACGTATTCCTCTCCTCATGGGGTACCCCAGGGCTCCATTCTTAGCCCTTTACTATTTAATGTCTATATCAGATCTTTGCCGACAATCTCTGGGGAGGCCGGGCTGTCCCTTTTTTCTCATGCGGACGACACCCAAATCATATTCTCCCTTTCTACCGATGTTCGGACCATCAGTTCTTCAGACCGCTTTAAGGAAAATTGCATCCTGGATGCAAGTCAATTTACTTAAACTGAATGGCGAGAAGATTGAGGTCCTGATTTTGGAGGAAAATAAAGACCTTTGGGGCCCCCAGCATTGGCCTGATGAAATGGGTGCCCCACCCCAGCCTACCCACCAAGTACGCAATTTAGGATTCATTATTGATGACCAATTATCAATGAGACAACAAGCAGTGAAGGTGGCAGACACCTGCTTTACCATTCTGAAATGGTTGAAAAAAATCATCTGGATGCTCCCTTGTTCCACTCAAAGGACCATAGTCCAAGTGCTTGTGACTTCAAGACTGGACTATGGTAACATCCTCTATCAGGGGGCAAACAAGGAAGTGATACGGAAACTTCAGGTGGTGCAGAACTCTGCTGCAAGACTACTTTACTTAAATCCAGGGGTAGCACCCAATATACCCTTGAGGGCTTGGGCAAGTGTAATTGTAATAGTAGAAAGCCAACAAGGGATTTTATTTTAGGAAGATTCAATTCTTTTGTCCAATGCAAAATACTCTTTATGTGAGCTCAAGACTGATACTCAACCAAACGTTATTAAATTAGATTTAGTTAAAGATATATAACAACACACACGGGGTATTTTTTGAAGTGAAAAAATCACTAGCTTTTTATATAGAAACAATTGATAAAAAGGAGTACAGAAAACAAGTAAATGTATAATGTAACATGAAGGGAAAAAACATAAATATTATCCACAATTCATGACATTACAGATATCCAATCCGATGAAGTAAACAGAGATCTATCTCATATTTAGAGAACAATCAACTGTGCATGTATGCTTTGGAAATGGATAATACAGTCGACGTTTCGGTCTGTTGGGGCGTCAATCAGTCAGACCATCTTCAGGACAGTTGAAAAATTCAAAAGAAGACTCTCATAAGTTGTTGTATGAAATGGAGGAGTAATCACTTCCTCATTGGTGATTGATTATACTTGGGCAACAATGGAATTCGGAATTCTGACTGTTTCGATCTTGTATGACAAGGAAGGCCAGTCGGTCCTTCGTTGACAAGTGTCTTGATTCAAATAAATAATTTTATCTTTTCAAAGCCGTAGCAGATTCAGGTACCGTCCGTCGATAGGAGCTCGAGTTCCTATCGACGGACGGTACCTGAATCTGCTACGGCTTTGAAAAGATAAAATTATTTCTTTGAATCAAGACACTTGTCAACGAAGGACCGACTGGCCTTCCTTGTCATACAAGATCGAAACAGTCAGAATTCCGAATTCCATTGTTGCCCATCTCGCTACGGGCATCCATATGGTATATACTCACCCAACTAAGACCGGATGAAGTATAATCAATCACCAATGAGGAAGTGATTACTCCTCCATTTCATACAACAACTTATGAGAGTCTTCTTTTGAATTTTTCAACTGTCCTGAAGATGGTCTGACTGATTGACGCCCCAACAGACCGAAACGTCGACTGTATTATCCATTTCCAAAGCATACATGCACAGTTGATTGTTCTCTAAATATGAGATAGATCTCTGTTTACTTCATCGGATTGGATATCTGTAATGTCATGAATTGTGGATAATATTTATGTTTTTTCCCTTCATGTTACATTATACATTTACTTGTTTTCTGTACTCCTTTTTATCAATTGTTTCTATATAAAAAGCTAGTGATTTTTTCACTTCAAAAAATACCCCGTGTGTGTTGTTATATATCTTTAACTAAATCTAATTTAATAACGTTTGGTTGAGTATCAGTCTTGAGCTCACATAAAGAGTATTTTGCATTGGACAAAAGAATTGAATCTTCCTAAAATAAAATCCCTTGTTGGCTTTCTACTATTACAACAGCAAGACTACTTTGTCAGATCCCCAAAACTGCTTCCATCTCTGGCTCTTTGCAAGATCTTCATTGGCTCATGGTCGCAAATCGCGTTAAATTTAAAGCCTTGAGCTACATGTTTAAGATCAAGTCTGGCACCGCCCCACAATATTTGCAAGATCTGGTGCACCCATACCAACCTCCACATTTGTTACGCTCTACTACTCAGGGGAAATTCTTGGTTCCCAGGGTTAAACTCTCCCATATGGGTGGTCGCTCATTTGCCTGTCTCGGTCCAACCTTAAGGAATTCTCTTCCCACATTGCTCCGGAATGAAACAATATATGTGAACTTCAGTAATTGTTTAAAGACTTGGTTGTTCAATCAATAATTCTGATTCTCTTGTTCCTTCAGGCTGGCGCTGGGAAACCCTTTTTGGGTAGCTGTGCGCCTTACAAAATCAATATAACATAACATAACATAACACAGGCAGCGCTATATTGCTGTTTACTTCAAATGTCAGGTTGAGCAAAACCGTCTGTGTAAATGATGTATTTATATTGATCTAGAGGCAAGATTTCATTTGGTAGAGGGTATTCTTGTTCATAATGCAGAAATGATTGTGTTTCAGTGTAGGTTCATATGTATATTCTACATCTGTTGCAGTGAGAGAATTAGCCCATTGTATCCAACGTGGATGCAATGCCTTTGCATTTGGAATGCTGGATTTGGTTACCGCTTCTAAATTCGATGATGATGCATTTCCCCTGTGCTAGTGCTCTTTCTCTCCCTACAGCAGTCTGTACTGCCGTCAGTATTTTTCTTTTGCTGCAAATCGATTTTCAGCATTCGTGTACAAATGAGATTTGTATGCGATTGGAACTGTCTCACCTTCATTAAACGTGATAACCCAGGGATGACCCATATTACCAGGTTGCGGACGTTTACTCGTGTCTGCAAGTGTTTTGAAGCTAACATGTCAGCTTGAACTGATAGTAGTGAGTCTATATGTTTTTGAGTCCACTTGTTTGCTCTGAAATCTGGTCTGATTAGGTCGTAGAAAGGTTCAACTCTTTCTGCATACTCTTGAATGTATGTTTAAAATTTCGGAATCCAAAAATTAATTGTAAACCCTTCAGAGTTTTTGGACACTGGATTAGCGCGCATTTTTCTAAAAAAGTTTGCGGCCAGGCTTTTCCCTTCACTTGACAGCTCATATCCCAAAAATAGGATGCTGAGATTGTCAATTTTCGATCTTTTGAAGTCAAATTTGTAGCTAAATTGACAGAACCAACAATTATGTTGTTCACCTTGCACAAGTGTTCAAGTAATTCACCGTCCGTCAGACAAAAATCATCTACTTAGGACACTGCTTCCTCATCGCAAGTTTGTAATAGCTCTGACACTCTTGCCGAGAACAGAATGTTTCTTTGCCTTATTTTTAATAGGGTACTGTCTCTGTGGAGTTGCAGTAATGGGATTTGGTAGTGTTCGGACTCCACGTCTCACCCTACATGGTTGCAGTATAATGCCGGAGCTAGTGCTTGCGCCCACTCCTGTGTGTATGAGTGTTTTAAGGAAACAGGAAGAAGGTCAGAAAAGGCAGGCAAAATGACACTTTCACCTTTTGGGCAATGCATTACAAATTCAGGCGGCCAATCTTTTTCTGCTAACAGGATGTCGTACCCAAATGTAAAATTTTCCCAAAGGAGACCTTTAATTTTTCTTGATATGTCCCCCTTCCATTTGGAGATCAATTTTGTGTAGATGGTGTGAGACACTCAATCTTGTATCAGGTATTTCTACCATGATGTATTCATTCAATACTGCTGTCACCAGATATTCCTTCATGTTCTGGCGAGCTACTCTTACTTCTGCTGCACTGTCTAGCATCGTCAGAGCCCATTCCCCGTTCAGAAGCTGAGTCCTCAGTAACCTAGGCATGTCTGATTTTTAAGCCAGCTACTTTCTTCTTTTTAAATTAAGTCTTCGCTTTAGGTTGCTCTTCCTGTTTGATAATGAAATCTGAAGTGCAATGTGTTTCCCTTTTTCCCTTTGGTCGATCTTCAGTCTTTTGGTCTGACCAACCTTCCCTTTCTGAGTTTTTTGAAGAACCCTGAAAGGAACGAAAGGAACGTGTATCAGTATCTTGATGTCTGTCAGGTTTCCTAATGTTATCACGATTCTTGTGATTATACCTCTTTTCAGAGGACTGCTGTTGGGGAGACCCATCCCTTGATCGGGAAGTGTTTCTTTTATTGTTATTTTGGATTGATATTGATTTGTTTTCCCATTTCTTTTTAGAAGAAATAGGTGCTTGCTTTGAGTTATCCTTATCAGAATTACTCACCACTTGTGGTTTCACTGGTTTAGCACCCAAAGTATCTCTACCTAGTGAAGCATCGGTTTCCTCGATATTTTTTGTTAATGCACGCTCCTGATTTGTAGGAGCTGTTTACCTTAAGCGTTGGTGTATAGCAGCTACTTCCCCCTTGATGTTGCTTAGCATAATTGCCAAGACTTGGCCAAAACTACCCACCCCTTTCATCCCCAATTCCAGGGCAGATCCTGCCCCATACTCATTTTGCATGTGTTTCAATACTTCAGGAATAACTGATATGGTCAGGGTACCATGTATTGTAATGTAGACTGCAGCAAAGGTTGTTTCCCATGTGGTACAATCCTCAAGTGAGGGAACCATTCCCATTGGCAAGCACATTGTTAACATTCTGTGTTTTTCCTGTGGACCCACATGGGGAAATGCGGCTTCCAACTGTGCTATTTTTTGTGCGATCCTGAATGGTACTTGATACCCCTTTAATGGAAATGCACCCATGATTGCTTTTAGTATCTGGGAACTAATTTTAGGTGTGTGTTGGGTCTGGACTGTTCCAGGTGGAGCAGATCTCGCAGGTTGCAATGTGAGTGTTCACAGGACAAACTGGACAATGTGCCTATATAGCCTGTTTATTTCTTTGTAAAGTGTATGCACTTCCCCTACTTGGAGTGTATCTCTATCAGGATGTGGACTGTAAGTAGCTAAGACCGGCCATCTCGCTCCTCCTATGCTGAGCGGACTGTGTCTTACGACCAAAGTTGAGTGATTTAGGGCACCTTTAAACTAGTTTCTATGTTGCTGGTAAGTTAACGGGACTTCAATGTCCTCGTATGGGATGTATTCTTCTAGTGGATCCACTTTAATGTTTTCATGGAATAAATGTGTCTGTGGATCTGCAGGCGGGAAATTCACCCAGGAATAGAATGCCTCTGATCTGAATACCTCATGTGCCTCAATCACGAAAGTAACATGGCCACCTATTACAGGTATGCCATGTTCTACCAATCTCAGAGTTACTGCCTGTCTGCAGTTCTCCGTGATGTTTAGAGCGTTAGCAAATTCGTCTCCTTCTGCGTTTCCACTGCTCTCGCAGATTCAGTCATTTTGAAAGGAGAAGAAAGTAAAAGTTTAAGAGGTAGGGATTAGCACAATATGGGAAACTATAATCCTTACAAGCTTGTCTAAACCTTCAGCCAATACACATGGTGTATCTGCTCAGCTGAGGCAGATATCCTTCCCACTTCAGACGTCTCTGAACAGTGGGAATAGGCCTTTCTGAGAATGCACGACTGAACCACTCAGATTTTACTGTTAATATAAGAACCAAACCAACGTTAGCGGAGCCATATCATGTTGTTCCTAGGATAGGCCTGGGCGAAGCACTACGCTACGCTCGCGTAGTTTGCGAAGTTCGCGCTACTTCGCGCTACGCGAACTGCACGTAGCACAGTGCGAACACGCGTAGCGTAGTGTTGCGTAGTGCTGCGGTCATTTTTTGCTTGCTCGCGGTCCTCAACGTCAAGTTGGCGACCGCGAGCAAGCAAAATGACATCCTGGCGAGACTTTTTCCTTGTTCGCGATCGCGAGCATGGAAAATAAACCTCCCGGCGAGATTCCCAACGCGAGAAGGTCAGGTTTCTCATTGCGAGGGGTCGCGTATGCTCGCGACCGCTCGCGATGAGAAACTACCAGTTCGCGTTGAGAAAGCTGAAGCTCGAGGAAACATCTACTCGAACAGCAGAAAACTACAGCTCGCACTGTGCAAGATGCCATTTTCAATGATTGCACAGTGCCGGTTGCTTGTCCGCACTGTGCAATCATTGAAAACAACATCTTGCACAGTGCGAACATGTTACTTCGCAGTTCGCGAAGTGCTACGCGTAGCTCGCGTAGTGCGAACTTCACTTTGCGTAGCTTCGCGAAGTGCTACTTCGCGAACTACGCCCACCCTTATCCTAGGACTCCCCAGGACCTGTGCGTTTTGGATGACCTAAACTGAGGGCTTGGTGTGTAGACAGACTCCGGACACCCCCACAGGATGAGTCAGCCATTAGACCAGCTAGCTCTACAATGCCACTACCAACCCCTGTATTCTACAGCAGTGTTGGTAGTTTCTGGCAACTACTGAACATGACAACCCTGATTCCTCAGGTATCATGGAAAACAATACGGTATCTTTCGCTCAGTCACTCGTGCTTACTTTTCTCAGAATACACATAGAATGACGATTGGAACATTTTCAATAATTATTTATTGATCAAGCCTCAGTCTATTATGAAACATATTGAGACAATCAAAAGACATTAGCAGACAAATGTGATTGCTAGCACCAATATCGTAAATAGTAGAAACATTTCTTCTATAGTGCTAATAAAATGAATAAAAGCAGATTATATAAAACAATAGCATTGGCCTACTCCTTCAATGCGTAGCCTACCTAAATGTACCGAACCTATATATGTAGGTGAAGCATGTGTATGTAAGTGCTAAGATATATCCTAAAGGAGCCAAGAATCCCCTAGGGAAGTCCTAACCCCTCACCTGATGTGTCTGAAGGAAGGACCCCATCTCTGCGTCGAAGATGGCACCACGCAAGGGATGTCAGGTCTCTTTCTGTCCAAGGATCAGCCTGCAGAGTCTCGGTCCAGCCTGTAAGGAATTCTCCTCTCTTTCTGTAGAGGGGAGTGAGGGTCTTTTATTCTAAAGTGGTCACTCCAGATTTTCTTCTGGAATCGATATGTTTTGAAAACATTCGCTAATCCTCTGCTAATCCTTTTCTAAACAAACGTGATCATGCACAGCTGGATGTTGGCCATAGATGAAAAAAGTGGTGACCCTTATACAGACTAAATCTGCTGTCCCTGGGGACATGTTTATGTACCTCCAGTACAGGGATTAAGATAGGGTACCGAGAGCCTGGTATCGAAGACACAGAAGTAAGCTACTCGGTAAAAGGTCACCTGTGTAGGACCGTTATGTCGTGTGAATGTATGTAATCGGTATGTACATGATGGGACTATCCTAAAGAATATGACACCCTCAGGTCACGGTGTAAGCAGTGGCTCAGTGGCAGCGGCGGGCGGGGCCGTTGGTGAGACCAGGGTTGCGGTGAAAAGTGGGGCGGTGCCCTCTGCAGTACCAACAAGTCATTAATGGCATCTGTTTGCTTTTTTTTCTGTTGCAGCATAAAACCCACAGTTTCCAGTGCTGGTAGCAGATGATCTTGAAGTCTTTGCTATTTCTGAGACTTTTTTACCAGGGGTCAAGCTCTACCTCAAGCCCTTAGAGAAACTCAGAGAATAAGTTGCAGTAAGTTCAGTCCAGTCCTTTCACTGCCCAAGACAGATGCAGCCACTGCAGGCCAACACAGCAAATCACACAGCAAAGTGTTAGTTCTTCCTGACAGCTTGTCCGGCTCTTCTTCTTGGCAGGTTTCTTAATTCAAAAGAGTTCTAAAGACATGGGTTAGGGACCCAAAATTTATACTACTTTTCCCTTTGAAGGTTTTGGCAGAAAGTCTCTGAGCTCAGTGAAAACTAGTGCTGTCCTCCCTGGTCCAACTTCACTACAGGAGGTGGAGACAGCATTTTGTAGAGCAGACACAGCCTATTCAGGTGCTAGTGGAAACTCCTCCCACCACTCTAGATGCAGAAAAGATCCATTCATCATGGCCAGGCCTGGGCGGTGAACTTTGCTCTGTTCCTGGAGTTTGCGGAGTTTTATGCATTCCGCACTGCGTGGAGCTCGTGGTGTGCAGAATACTCCACTTCGCGATGTGCAGCAGAGTTTTTTCCCTGTTTGCGATGGCGAATGGTAAGTTTGCGATTGTGAATGGTAAGTTCGCAAGCATTTCTACCCGAGCAGCAGGAACACCAGCACAAACTGCAGTTCGCACTGCACTCCGACACTTGCGGAACTTCGCAGAATTTTTTTGTAACTTCGCGGATTTCCGTGTAGCAAAACTCCGCAAACTATGCCCAGGCCTAGTCATGGCTATGAGTCACCCAGGAAGGGCAGGACACACCTCTACCCTCCTTGTGACTAGTGTAAATGCCCCTACCCAGCTCCTGTCACCCCAAAACCATACGGTGAATACATAAACAGGCAAAGGCACACAGAATGATTAAGTGAGAAAATACTCACTTTCTAAAAGCGCCATTTTCAAACACACAATTTAAAAACCACATTTACTAAAATATGTGTTATCAAATTCTGAGTTCAGAGAGCGCAAACTCTATTTCTGCTTCTTGTCCCAATGGAAAATTACACTTGTAAGATGTTACAAGGCAGCTCCCATGTTAAACTAAAGGATATACAGGCTTTCAATAGTGAAAAACTAAATGCATTTCACTATCAGGACATGTAAAACACACTACTACATGTCCTACCTTTCATATACACTGGGGCTACCTGGGCCTACCTTAGGGATACCTTACATGTAATAAGGGCGAAGGTTAGGGCCTGGCCAGTAGGTACACTTGCCAGGTCGACATGGCAGTAAACACCGCATGTAGACAACGCAGTGGTAGGTCTGAGACACCTTTGAAAGGGTACTCCCATGGGTGGTACAACCAGTGCTGCAGGCCCACTAGAAGCATTTGATTTATAGGCAATGGGTACATGCAGTGCACTGTACAAGGGACTTACTAGTAAATCAAATATACCAATCATGGAAAACCAACCGTAGCACGATTTACAGTAGGAGAACTTGCACTTTAGCATGAAATAACATTGAAAACTTTTGCAGAGACACTAAAACAGCAAAAACGAAGTCCAGCATACCATCAAAACAGGAGGTCAAAAAGCAAAAAGACAAGGGAAACACGCCAAAAGATGCCAGGTCTAACACATGCCCCCTCCAGCTAAAGGTAGGGAGAACTACCCACCCACCTGGGAGTTCTCTTCACTAACGCAGAAGAACCTGGAGCGACCATCAGTGTTGACGCGTCTGTGCCAGGGTGGTGTTCCACTGTAAAATCTATTCCCTGTAGGGAAATAGACCACCTTAACAGTATTGAGTTCTCACCCCTCATCTGCATTAACCACCTGAGGGGCCTGTGGTCTGCCCAAACTCGGAAGTGAGTCCCAAAAAGGTAGGGTCTTAGCTTCTTCAGTGCCCAAACCACAGTTAAAGCTTTTTGCTCAATTGCACTCCACCCCTGTTACTTGGGGAGTAGTCTCCTGCTAAGGAAGACTACAGGCTGGTGTAGGGCTTCTTTGTTCAGTTGCGAGAACACCACTCCCACACCATGCGCTGAAGCATCTGTCTGCACAACTAAATCTTTGGAGAAGTCGGGTACCTTCAGCAGGGGCACCGTGCACATTGCTGCCTTCAGATCATCAAAAACAGCCTGACAGGGGTCAGTCCACATCACTTTCATTGGCTTCTTCCTGGAAGTCAGCTCAGTCAAGGGGGCGACAATGGTGCCACAACCCTTGACAAATCTCCTATAGTATTCAGTGAGACCTAGAAAGCCTATCACCTCTGTGTGGGCCTTGGGGGACTCCCAAGCTAGAATGGTGTCAATCTTAGGTTGTAGGGGTGCCACCTGGCCACTTCCTACCTGGTACCTTAAGTCTACCACAGACCCCTGCCTGATCTGGCATCTACTGGCCTTGATCGTGAGGCCTGCCTTCTGTTGTTATGGGCACTACTCCCCCCACCCATTCTTGGTATAAGCAGATTGAGCTAAATAATTTAGTTCATATGTCATGGTATGTAGGCATTATAAGCAATGCAAAAGTTCCAAATGTTCTTTAATTTTTATTCCATATTTTACAGTCCATTATGACCATGTGTTTAATAAAATTGTTCCAAGCAATTGCACATATGCTAAACAAAAGCACACATGCCCATTTTGCACGAGTCAACAAACCAAAATAAGACACGCGTCACCTGTCAAAACTCAGCAGTATGTACAAATCAGGAAAAGACACGTGTCAACTGCCAAAGTCTAGCAGCATGTACTTCATCATACGCCCGTACACCTTGCGTGCACTTTTTGCATGTGGGCAGACTAGCTGCTATAGTATTTAAGCAACTCTTCATCACGGCTGTGCGCTTAGCCTCTTCGATTCGGAAGCGCTTACCTGACTCTGGTCTTCGTGTCTCCTGTTGCCTTCAGAAGTTCCGGCTCCTGTCAGTGCGTCGACTACGTCCTTGAGTCCAGCGTTCCTGGGCTCGTTGCTGCTACCGTCTATGCTGTCAAAGAAAAGAAAGACAACCGATTGGCACGTATCCTTTTAGGGTGACATTTAACCCAGTAGAGGTAAAAACCAACCATTTCTTTTTGCTCAGAACATTTGGCTTTTTTTGCTGACTGTTTGAGTTTACGTTCATGAACAAGAAACACATTGGATCAGGGTGTCTTCATAAAGTATAAAAACCATATTGTCTATAAAAGAGGGACATTATTGAACTCAGTGCCTCTACAAGAGAACGAACATTTTTAAAAAGTGACACTTGTGGACTTTTCATATAAGAACATTACAGCTATCTCATCTACAGTAATAATTTCCACTTCGTCTTGACTGTATTCAAGAAAGCTGTGTATTTTATTTTCTTGCTATGTTTATAGGTGTGAATCTTATTAGGTCTGCTGTGCCTTGCTGGGAAATACGTATCTCTTCCTTAATATTGCTTCTGCTTATCTTAATCAAAAGTGTAATCATACGCTTTTCTTTCCTCATTTACAGTATTCTTTGTCGTTTACCTTGTGCAGAGACAAGATTGTTATTCCTTAGGACAGCACAACTATTCACCTAAGGTGATGAACCTAACATATTTTAGGTATGTCATATGCCAAAATACTTATGTTTATGACGTGATATAGAGTATAGATTAATCAGTATTCTTGTTCTATTACAGTTGAGTAAACTGCAATTCCAGCCATGTCACATAGAAAAAAAACGAATATCCCTGCAGTCCACCTAACACTACAAATAGTACCCTCTCTCCAGATTCCAGCAGGCTAACACAGAAAGACGTATCCAAAGAGGTCACAATTTCTTCTTGTCTTTTTTTGTGTCACACCCATCCCCTTTCTCCCAGGTCTTGTGAGTTGGCAGTGTTATTCTGTTCATTCTCCGCTCGTCAGTCCTCTTGGGGATTTGGGGCATCTCGACGTTGAAACTGTGGAACTACCTAGAGTTCAGGTGAGTGGCTTACCAATGACATCTGCAGACCCTTCAACACTACCCAGAGGTGGTGCAAGTGATCTTCCCAGCTGGAACTGAACACTGTGATGTCATCCAGGTAGGCGACACAGAAATCCTGTCCAGCCAAGACCTGGTTGACCAACCTCTGAAAGGTGGCAGGGGCTTTCTTAAACCCAAAGGGCATCAACCGGAACTGGTAGTGCCCCTCTGGTGCTGAGAAGGCAGACCTCTCCTTGGCCTCATCGGTCAAGGCAATCTGCCAATACTCATACGTTAAATCAAACGTACTCAGGAATTTGGGAACTCCCAGATGATCTATGAACTAATCAGCACTGGGGATGGGGTGCACGTCTGTCCTGGTGACAGCATTGAGCCCCTGATGGTCCACACAAAACCAAAGTTCAGGAGTAGCATTGGGTGCAGCAGCCTTTGGGAACAAGACCACTGGACTTGCCCAAGGACTGTTAGAGGGCTCTATTATCTCTAACACCAACATCTTAGAAACCTCTTCCTTGACGCTGGCTTTGACTCTGTCAGTTGATCTGTACATTTTGAGATTCACTGGAGGACTGTCCCCAGTGTCCTCATCATGGGTACACCACTGGGTGACACCTGGGGTCAGGGAGAATAGCATAGAAAACTGCTCAAACTACTGGCGACAGTTATTCTGATGTTCTGTGTCACTGTGGGGGAGTACTTCACATCTTCCACTGACCCATTGTGCTCCTTGGAGGACAGGAGGTCAAGGAGAAATTCACTCTCCTCTTCCACTCCATCATCTGTAATCAAGAACATGCTTACTTCAGACCTCTCAAAGTGAGGTTTCTGGCAGTTCACATGTAAGCCCATCAAATCGTTCCTTGTAGTCCGCAAGTTCACCAGGTAGGTGACATCACTCTTGTGCTCCACCACCTCAGAAGACCCAGTTCACTTGTCCTGAAGGCCGCAATGCTTTACTTGGGCCATGACCCACACTTTCTGGCAAGGTTAAAACTCTACCAGAGTGGCATTCTGATCGTACCAGCGTTTCATCTTTTCCTGGCTAGCTTCTAGGTTCCCCTGAGTGACTCTCCTGAAGCGTGTAGTCTGGTTTCTAAAGGCCAGCATGAAGCTAAAAACATCCTGGGGAGTTTTCCTGGGAGCTGTCTCTCAGCATTCTTTCACCAGAATGAGAGGTCCTCTCACCGGGTGCCCACACAGTAACTCAAAAGCACTGAACCCTAATGACTTATGAAGTACCTCTCTGTAAGCAAAGAGAAGGCTTGATGAGAGGACGTCCCACTTACACCTCATTTGATCGGTCAGACCCTTGACCATGCCCTCCCAACAGCACATCAACCCTAGAAACAGACTCCTCAGCCTCCACACTAAGATCTCTAGACTTTTGTGGCTACCACCCAGGTCCTAAGCTTCTTTTGTAGGTCTTCCTTTTAGGTGAGGTCTCTGGCTTTGACACATAGGTTTTTAAACATTACCTTCAGTTCCTTCACGGTGTAAGATTCCAACCTCTCCTCTTCAAAAGCCACTTCTAGGGATTCAACTGATGATGCTCTTGACTTGGACATGACGCTGTAAAAAGTTCAAGCTCAAAACAAATGGAAAGATCAAAAATAGACCCAGAAAGACAACAGTATGTGGTAAGTAGTAGTGCACACCAATTACTGTAGGTCACCTGCAAACACAAGTCCTATCTCCACCGCTGACAACCAATGCTAGAAACGGGGGTCTCTGGTTGGCAGGTTTGTACCCTATCCAAGTCAGGGTAAGGGGGATTGCACTTTGAAAAGAACCCCTGCTTAATCCCTTAGTAGCTTGGCACCAGCAGTCAGGTTTATCGCAATGTGTAAATCCTTTGCACATAACACACAGTAATACAGTGAAAACACTACAAATAGACACCACACGAGTTTTAGAAAAAATAAGCATTATTTATGAATGAATGAAATGACATTTATAAAGCGCGATGGCTACCCTGAGGCCTCCTAGCGCTATATCTGTGTAAAAAGACAAAAATAGACCAAAACGATAAAAATCCAACATACTGTAATAAAAATACGAATATTGCACGTATAGACTTAAAACACAATTCCTTGAAGTCAGTATCTCCGTCTGGGGCTATCACGGCGTCGTGAACAAACAAATCCAACAGTTCAGGCAGACCGCGGCATCATGGGCCAGCTACAGACTTCGGAAGACAGTACCTTGGAAATACAGGGCATTGAGGACCTGGCAATTTAGCTCCAAAAAGGCGGCGTTGGCAGGCGTCGGTCTGTGAGATCGGTGTAGGAGTCATTGGGTCCTTGTAATCACACACGTTCCAGATCAAACTCTGTGAGGTTGAAGTCAGGAGTACCGACGTCAGCAGGTGTCGGTCTGTGGTGTGAAATGGAGCAGTGTGGTGTGCGGTGTCCTCGGGTCATCGCGGTGCTGGCAGGTCACTTGCAAGCAGAGGCGTCATCGTTGCTGAAGGACTGTCATCATAGATGGCGCCGTTGACGGTGGACCAAGACTGTGGTGTGCTACAGGGCGGTGCGTCGTGTAACTTACAAGCAGTGCCCCCAGGACAGAGTGCATGCAGTGGTGTCAATGTCAGCGTGGAGCAGTATCTTAGGGGATACCAGGGCGGCGATGTGAAGTGAGGCGGTGTGGAGTGTGTTTCCCTCTGGACACAGTGCAAGACGCAGCCTGGTGGCAGCTCCGGACATCGTCGGTGAAACCAGGGTTGCAAAGCGGGGCGATGCTCTCTGTGGTACCAACAGGTCATGGTGCCGGCAGCGATGTTATTGTCGGTCGGTGTCGACTGCATTTTCTTCTGTTGCAGCACAAAACACACAGTTCCCAGTGTTGGACGCAGATGATCTTAAAGTCTTTTTGTTCCTGAGACTTCTTGAACAGGGGCAAGCTCTACCTCCAGCCCTTGGAGAAACTCAGAAAATAAGTTGCAGACAGTTCAGTTCAGTCCTTTCACTAACCAAGACAGAAGCAGCCACTGCGGGCCTACACAGCAAAGCACACAGCGAAGTGGTAGGTCTTCCTAACAGTTTCCCCAGATCTTCTTCTTGTCAGGTTCCTTAATCCAAAAGAGTTCTAAAGTTCTGGGGTCAGCGCCCCAATATTTATACTACTTTTCCCTTTGACGGTTTAGGCAGAAAGTCCCTAAGCTCAGTGAAAACCAGTTTTGTCCTCCCTGGTCTAGCTTCACAACAGGAGATAGCGATAGCATTTTGCAGAGCAGACACAGCCTATTCAGGTGCTAGAGAAAACTCCTCCTGCCACTCTAGATGTAGGAAAGGTCTATTCAGCCTGGCTATTAGCCACCCAGGAAAGGGAGGAAACACCTCAACCCCCCTTGTGACTGTCTAAAGTGAATACACCGCCCCAGCTCCTGTCCTTCAAAACCAGATGGTAAATACACATACAGGCAGAGGCTCACAGGATGGTTAAGTAAGAAAATTCCCACTTTCTAAAAGTGGCATTTTCAAACACACAATTTAAAAACTACCTTTATCTTGATCTGTTATCAAATTCTGAGTTCAGAGAGCCTAAACTCCATTTCTTCATCTTGTCCCGATGGAAAGTTACACTTGTAAGATGTTACAAGGCAGCTTCCCTGTTAACCTATGAGACAGACAGCCTTTCACTAGCTAAACGTGAAATGCATAGTATTTCACTATCAGGACATGTAAAACACACTTCTACATGTCCTACCTTTCACATACACTGTACCCCGCCCACAGGGCTATCTTGGGCCTACCTAAGGGGTGCGTTACATGTAGTATGAGGGGAGGTTAGCCCTGGCAAGTGGGTGCAGTTGCCAGGTTGACATGTCAGTAACAACTGTGCACAAACACTGCAGTGGAAAGTCTGAGACACCTTTGAAAGGCTACTAGGTGGGTGGTACAACCAGTGTTACAGGCTCACTAGTAGCATTTGATTAACATGTCCTGGCCACACGCAGTGCACTGTACTAGGGACTTACTAGTAAATCAATATACCATCATGGAAAACCAATCATAAAACAATTTACAGTAGGAGCACTTGTACTTTCACACTGAATAGCAGTGAAAAAGTGCACAGAGACACTAAACCTGCAAACACTAAGCCCAGCATACCATCAAAACAGGAGGTCAAAAAGCAAAAAGACAAGGGAAACATGCCAAAAGATGCCAGGCCTAACACCTTTAACCCTTCAAATCTCCGCTTCTACTGACAGGATTTTTGTTGTTTCTGGAATTGTTTTATTTCTTAACAATTACTCTAAATTATAATTTTTCTAAACTGGTGTGGGATCTTTTTGTAGTGTGTTTTCACTGTGTTACTGTTTGAAGTGTCACAAAAATAATTCACGTATTGCGGCTGAGTTAAGCTTGACTACTCTGTGCCAAGCTACCCGAGGACTGAGGACAGGTTAGTTTAGGATTTGCTTGTGACTTCACCCTGACAAGGATTATGGTTCCTGCTTTAGAAGTGTTTCACCTTCCTCAACCAGTAACCCAATTTCTTACAATTTTGCTTCGAGTTTGGGTCACTTTTTTTGATGAAGACTGAACGCAAAATACTTTTTAGTATTTACAAAGCAATGCAAATGTTGATTTGCATTGCTTTTAAGACAAAGTAATGCAACACAGCACATTGCACTGCCTTGTGTTACTTTACATCAGGTAGGCATTTAATGGGTGGTGCATGGTTGTTCCATGCATCCACACATGGATTTGAATGCAAAAACATAGTTACAAAACTTTGCAGACATGGGTTTGTACCAAAAAGGTGCACCTGCATGAGGCTGGTATAACAAGGAAATCTATCTATATTTCCTCTTTGTGTTTCCTGCATTTCTGCATTCTGCAGCAGAATTACAAAGAGGAAAAAGCCTTCAAGGATAACTTTTATGCAGGAAAGTACTACTCCCTGCATAAAAACAATCCGGACCATAACTCAGACACCCTTGCACTATGGCACACGAGTACTTGCGTTGGCGCTAGGCAGCCCAAAATGTATCAATGCATGGAGAGAAGGTTTGTACCATTTCTTTGAACATATGATGCAGTTCTGGTCTCTGTGCTTGAGGTGCTGCGCTGAGCTACTTCTTTGTATATATACCCCTTTTTGATGGATTTACCAAAAAAGTTGTAAATTGCATCCATATAAATATTCTTGTATGGATGCAAATTTACTTCTTTGGGAATTCTCAAATATTGGAAGTAGTAGGTTTGGAAATCTGCACCAGACTCAGCTTTCCAGGCCTACTACTGGCACTCAAACACCCAGAATGTGATGGGACAAATACTTACAAATAGTCTAACCATTGGAAATCCCTTGTGGTAGCATTTCATACCATTGTGTTTTGCCTTCTGTGACAGATGACCAAATTTAGGATTTAACAGGTGGAGTAAAGGCAGGCAGGTGGTGGAGAACTTTACTGTCTTTACTCTGCCTGCCACATTTAGAAATGTCCGCCAGCCCTGCAGACATCCCTGTGCACTGGCACTGTGCACTGGCAGAAACCACTGTCACATGTTTAATGGACAGCTGGCAGTCAATCTTTTCCAAAGATTTTTATTTATCAAAATCAAAATCATAGTTAGAGGTTTTCTTTTTTTAACCAAAATAACGAATAGACCACCATATCATTTTTCTCACAGGTTGTGGGGTCATGTTATTTTCCTTACTGTCTCTCACAT
The DNA here is from genome assembly GCF_964204655.1 of Triturus cristatus. Classification (NCBI taxonomy): domain Eukaryota; kingdom Metazoa; phylum Chordata; class Amphibia; order Caudata; family Salamandridae; genus Triturus; species Triturus cristatus. Next base: position 456,273,232 of record NC_140590.1, on the reverse strand, counting down.
CCAGGATATACCTGTCAGTGATGGACTGTGAAAAAAAGCTGTCTACTCTAGATATGTTGATTGGAAGGTTTACTTCCAATTCCACCTACTCCGTAAGAGGAAGTTTTACTCTGACTGAGTAAAGTTGCTGCATTGACATAAAACTTGCTGTTCACACTATTGAAAACTGGGAAGGCGGACCTTGAGTTTGGCGGACAGGGTACCATTGCAACATAGTACATGTCCATCAAACACTAAATGATCCCCGAAGGCCTGCACAATGCAAATAAGTACTGGCCCTGCTCCTCATAGAAACAGTCCATCCCGAACCTTGGTCTCCTCACACATTAACCCTGCAGCCAACTACTTTTTGATATGGAAAATGTAAGATTCACCCTCCCCGCCCTCCAGAACGTCACTAACTAAGCTATGCCCCTGATTGGCGTTACTCTTTTGTGTGAGTGTGTGTGTGTGTGTGTGTGTGTGTATTTTGTGTTAGCTTGTCTCTCAAAACACCTCCTTTACTTGACTTAAAATCTCCAATTAGAGTAAGTATTCTGCATTTTCCAGTGACAATCCTTTATCCCTCCCACATTAACTACAAAAACATATACCTATGTGTGTAGAAGTGCAAATGTGTGTGCACAGAATAGATAGTAAGGAGGGTGGCAGATGTCTTCGGCTCCAATTTTGTGAACTGTGTTTGGCAGGTTAAGAGTAGTACTATTGTAGTACTACTTTTCATACTACAAATGCAGTTTCTAAATTGGGCCCTATGAATTTTACTCAGTGGGTATGTAACTCATTGTTTTGTAATGTCATATCACTCTAGGCTCACTAGGTTTTGATGCCAAAGATCAACAAAACTCACAAACTGAGGAAAAAAGCAATGGCCAATCTCTCTTGGATGACACCATTTCCACCTATTTCTACCATTTTATGGTTACTATGGATTCCAAGCTGCTGTTGTCTGTGTTCTCTGGATCTGTCCTGACCTACCCTAATCCACATTCCTATTTAAGGACATATATTACGAATGGAACTGGTTGTTTTTAAGTATCGCCTAAGCAGCGCACATGCGCTGATCTAGGAGATAACCTTTAGAAATTGGTCAGCTCTTTTCAAGCACCCGTGCTTGTGCCGGCATCCACCTTGCAGGAGCGAGCAGCGGTGCACACGCTAATTGAAAACAGATGGCTCTCGTGCCGCCGCTGCTCGCTCCCACAAGGTGGATGCCAGCACAAGCACGAGTGCTTGAAAACAGCTGTTTGCACTTGCCTGGTTGCCCTCACAATCCCTTCTCAACTGCTTTTCTTGCTGTCGCTTTGTCGTTGCACTTCTTTGACGTTGCTAAAATACAATTCTGCAATGCAGCACCCCATGCTTGGACTTCAGCAATGATGGCCACACAACTTTTCTCTTGTTGTGCGCAGCTCGCCCAACTCTGTTTTTGAAACGTATTTTGTTTTCTCCCATCACGTCACAACGCTAATGGTAGCCACATGTTCTTTTTAAAATGTGCTGCTCACCCGACTTGCACCTCTCATGAAATGTATTAATTTGCCATCAAAATATATGTCTTTTTTTTCTTGCAGCGCCTTACTTTTGTTCGGTGTAAGCAGGGTGGTGTGACTGATCCCTCGCCACAGCTTGAGGAGGAGTCCTTAAAACACACTGGGAAGCCCCTCCCCGCTCTACTCCAGGGCAGCCGACTCTGCCTCACAGCACCCGCTAGCGCCTTAGTTGATTGACAAGGCATCATGCATCCTGGCTTGGTCTGCCTGTTAATTAAAAGGTAGGCAAGCCTATCCTCTTTCTCCCTCTTGTTTTGAAAGCATCGGAAACACCGCTCTTTAGTTTCAACAATGGCGTGGCACCCGTTTTCATACTATCGACAGGGGGCACTACACAGCACCCTCTAGCATATTATCAACTCGAGCACCATGCTTTATGCTGCAGCACAGCGCCTGTTTTGATATTATCAATATGGGTGCCACAATGCGCCCACTTTCATATTATCAACACAGGCGCCGCGCTTTACCTTCAACAGGGCTTTCATATGATCAGCATAATTGGAGTTGGGCTAACCACGTAACCTCTGTTGGATCAGCTGTTCTCTCAAGCAAGGCCACAGAGCTCAATACGATCTCAGCGTCTCATTATCGGGGTATGAGATAGAGCCCAGCCTAAAATGTGGCCTTCAGTGCTGCTCGATAATATTCTTTCCTTGTCGACGCTGGGGGTAATCATTTGACACATGCACTCCCAATGCCTGTCCGTTGCTGACGCAAAGTGTCTGATGTCATGTATGATTCCTTCAGCCAGTCCTACCATTTTAACCTATACAGCACATTATAATTTGTAGTTTTAATTTGTACTTTGACTATGGGATGACATATGCAAATAAATGGAAAATATGGGGGTCACTGTTCCAAAAAGAGGAAGGAGAAAGAGATCTCATCACACAGTTCCAAATCTCTCCACAGTGGCCCCTTCAAGCATTCATAAATCCACTCACTCTCTCTGGGCTTCCTAGACTCTTGGCTTAAAACATTTCACAGGATAACAATTTTCATTCTCATCCTATAAACTAACTGACTAACTAACTCTCTCACTGTCACTCAATAAATCACTAACTCTCTCACTCACTAATTAACTCACTGACTCTCTCATTCTCACTAAATAACTGACTATCTTTCTCACTCTCACTTACTTATTAAATAACTCACACTATCTCACCAACACACTCACTGACTCTATCACTCTCACTGACTCTGTAACTCTCTCGATCTCACTAACTAACTCTCGCATTCTAACTCACTAACTCTCTCACTCTAAATAAATAACTAACTAACTTTCTTACTCACTTTCACAAACTAACTAACTCTCTCACTCTCACTAACTAACTGACTCTCTCTCAAACACTAACAAACTCTCTCTCACTACCTCACTGACTCTCTCACTCTCACTAACTAACTAACGACCTCTCTCACTCCATCCCACTCACTAACTAACTGGCTCACTCATTTACTTTCTCACTAACTAACTAACTCTCTCACACAATCACTAACTAACTCTCTCACTCTCAATCTAAGTAACAACTCTCTCACTCTCACTAACTAACTCGCTCACTCTCACAAACTAACTAACTCTCACTCTAACTAAGTAAATAACTATCTCACTCTCACAAACTAAAAAACTAACAAACTCTCACTCACAATAACTAACTAACTAACTCTCTCACTAACTAACTAACTCACTCGCTCACTAACTGACTCTCTCACTAAATAACTAACTCAGTTATAACAGTGCCTAGTTTTGGTGTGCAAGGCTTTTGCAGTCTGTTGGTGGAAGTAAGGGTGCTTCATTTAGTTAAGGCATTAAGGATCTTTTGTTTGGGCATTTACTACTTGTCTGCTGGGCCTGTGATCGCTGGGCTACAATGCTAGGAAGCTCCCCATGTCAAGACTTGGCTGCCTAAAAAGGCGGGTTCTTTGGTTTGTCCTAAATAAACAGAGCCATAGTTAATGCGCTGGGGAAGGTTGGGCCCATCACTGAGAAGTCAGTCGCCTCTTTACTTTTAGTGAGTTCTAAAAATGTATATATGTGTGGTATATACATCCCTCATGATGAGCCAATGCTGATATCCGAGAAGGAAAATACAACCATTAATAAGTCACTGGCTACTGGCTCCCCATGATGGAGACTTCCTCCTTCACTGAAAAGAGCAGCCCTGCAATCTGTCCCACGATCCCACCACCGGAAATGCTAAATATTTCTACACAAACACACACGCACTAGTGCCATATGAGTTCATTAGATTGACACACGCTCTCTTTTGAGGCTGTGCATGTTACGTTCTCCAGGGAAGCGCAATACTGTGCTGCATGTATGGGCTCAGCTGCAAACCAGCTAGGGCTTAGAATGCTACCTTCTGTAGGAAAATAACAGCCTGGATTATCATGAGAACCTATATCTACTTACACTACAATGCTATTTAACCACCCTTCAAACATCTTTGCCCCTCATAGCACCAACAGGGCAATTAATGTTTGTGGTTGTTCACAGTTTTACAAAACTGCTTAGATTTTAAAGTTGACCCATGCAGAAGAATGTACTTCTTCCAGTTCTGTTATTTGTAACCAACAAAAGTAGTCCTGGTCTATTCACTTTTCTTCTCATAAGATTGGCCCTACAGGTCCCAGTGTACTATGTGTTGGAGTATATAAACATGTGATTGGGGATAATGTGCTGCATAGCTAAACACTTATAAGGTCCCAAAGGCGAGACCTATTGGCTATGCTAATGCTTGTTTATATGTGCAAGTTAGCAATGAAGGCAAGCATTATACGATTCAGCAAGCACAAACTTACTTTAAAGAGGTAAGGATTTCTGTGCTGAGGATGACACTTGGAAATGTTTGATAATAAAAAAAAGAAACTACTTATCCCCATCCACTTTGAGCAACTAAATTTACCCCGGCCCTTGACAGAGAAATAACAGTTTCCAGGGTAGGAATGAATCAAGGAGAAGCTCGTGAATATCTAGGAGTTCACTCATTTGTGGATGTTCTAAGACTTTCCAGGGTGTTCCCATCCTAGAATATCCACTGCCATCTGCCATCTTCACAACTTTCAACGCAGAGACTTAATCATTCATAATATTATCGTAGTATGATGTAATAAAAAGCATTGGTAAATCTTTCCCGAAAGGCATGGCAGGGCCTTCACCACACATGACACAGACTGAAAAAAAGTGTTAAAAGAGGACCTAGAGCGGATGCCAGAACAACATAGAAGAGTCCTATGCATTTAGTGGTATTGTAAGGGTGCTATAGGCCATAATACAAGAGGGAAAATATGATCCTATCCCCTAACTTGGCAGTAAAAGACACAGTTATCATTTTGCTGCAGCTGTCCCTTCACGCCGCTTTGCTATGATGCCACTGCACCTGCTGCACTACTGATTAGCTAGGTGTGAGCACACTTATTCACAGTAGACACTCCAATGGAATGCAGTCCCTCCAGGATATCATCTTGCATGTCTAGGCTCATCCTGATTAACAAAGAATAAGTAAATTAAAATACCTTCCCGATATAAGCAATCAAGGACCCCAAACTTAGAACCTATCCAAAAACAGATTTTACACAAATAAAACATGTAAAGCAAATAAATGAATAAATGAAACTTACCTTAGCTAGATGTCAGCATGTAGCATTCAGCACAGTCTGACTGAGAGCAAAAGACGCAAAAAAACATGGGCCCGATTCACAGAATTAACTTAAGACTAAATCCTAAACTTACTACTTTGTGGTATTCACAGAACGCACTTACTACTTTTGGTATTCACAGACTGCACTTACTACTTTTGGTATTCACAGAATGGATTTACGACTACTAACTTTACGTCCGCACTCGGGCCGGAAATTCCGGGCCGGAGGCGGAGTTTCCGGCCCGGAGGCGGGGCTTCAGGGCCAGAGGCGGAGCTTCCGGCCCGGAGGTGGGGATTCCGGCCAGTGGCGGAGATTTAGCCATGGCCGAAATCTCCACCTCCGGGATGGAAGCTCCGCCTTCGGGCCGGAAACTGCGCCTCCGGCCCAGAAGCCCCGCCTCCGGGCCGGAAGCTCCGCCTCCGGGCCGGAATTTCCGGGCCGGAATTTCCAGCCCGAGTGCTGACGTAAAGTTAGTAGTCGTAAATCCATTCTGTGAATACCAAAAGTAGTAAGTGCAGTCTGTGAATACCAAAAGTAGTAAGTGCATTCTGTGAATACCACAAAGTAGTAAGTTTAGGATTTAGTCTTATGTTAATTCTGTGAATCGGGCCCCATGATTCAGATGTACAAAAAAAATGCGTCCGATTAGCACTACTTTTTTAACACCTGACCCAAAATCCACTTTGGTATTTACATACAAATGCAAATCATGACGCATTGATTTGCAAACAGTAGTAACGCAGTTCAGTGCAAAGCACTTGGCCTGTCTTACTTTCCATTGGTGGTGCATGGGCATTCTCATGCAACCACCCATGGGTTTTGATGCAAATCCTTTCTACAGAAAGTTGTAGACTGTGATTTAATCTAAAATTCCCCACCTCTCTGTGGAAGGCTTAATGAGAAGTATTTTTGTTTCTCCTCGTTTTTTTCCTTGCAAAGAAGAAATTACCTTAAAGCATAGTTTTTTTAAGGAAAGGGTCCCAAGTATGCTGATCACAATTGAGAAACAGCCCCTTGTGCAATGGTGCAAGGGTACCTACGTTGGCACTACACAATCACATGCGCACCAGCGCCAGGAGAGAGCAGAACTGCGCCATATCTTTGAGAATATGTTCTGCTCTCACCTTTTCACGCAGCGCAGAGCTGCAACTTCTCTTGCTGCACTGCCTCACGTGAAATTTTAGTAAACATGCTCCCAGGTATTTACGTGATCATGAATAGGGGAGGGCCGAAATACATTTGTAACATTTATAGTGCAACACAGTTGCCTGTTTCCCATTCAGCCTTATAAAGGAATAGTATGCGCAAAACGGGAAAGTCCCTCCTCCCCAAATGCCTTCCCCTTACCACCAGCTATGCCCAAGAACTCTCTTGCCTTTTATTCACATCAATCCAAGTGAATCATCATAGTCCATTGCCAAATAAAAGTATCCTTCTTCTATATATAAGAACTATTCACAGTCTCACACTTTATCTGCATCAACATGTCAACGGCAGTAAGGAAATTAGGTACGACATTACACTTTACCATTTATCTCGGACCTACACTAGAACAACTTGGCCGTACATTTCGAACTTACACTTTAACTTTTAACTCGGCCGTACACAAGAACTTGGCCGTACATTTGAACTCCGCCTCATGAAGCCTTGGCCTTCTGCCGGCTGGGTGGGTGGTCGACGCCGCTCCTGTAGCCAGGCTGAGGTCCGAGGAGACAAAGAGAACGAGACCCCTGGAGCACAGCCTTAAATACCTCTGCTAAGTTTCGTTTCTGATAAGTTTCGTTTTTCCACACCGCCAGCCCTTCATTCCAGCCAACCCCACCTCCTTCTCTGATCCACGGAGGAGGCACAGCCCCGCGGGGCATCTAAGGGCGCCCCTCCCCTAGTCGGGGGGGGGGGCACCTGTTCAGGATTGTAACGAGGAAGAGAAATCTGTCCTTGGAAGCTGTTTTACTACAAGTTGAAATACATCTGTGTTCGATCCTGGACGACTGCAATAATTAAGTGGAATACAATACCTCGCTGGTGGCATTCTAGGCGATTTCCGAGTGCTGAGGTATTCAATTAGTGAGCCCTATAGGTGTGCAACTGCTCAGAGGATATGTTTGACATTACTATAATGCCAGTCTCCTATTTGACACAAATTACACCTTCGTGAAATTACTGTCAAAAGCAGTGGCGTCACTAGGGTTGGTGTCACCCGGTGCGGGTAACTCATGGTCTCACCCCCTCACGACTTACCGCATGGACCTCCTCTGCCCCGAGTCCACCAGTTGACACAGTTGGCAAATAACGGGACCATACAGAATCCTTAGTAACATTTGTAAATGTAGGTCCTATATTTACAAAATGTGCCTGTTAACAACTGTGTGATAATGACTCATTAATCAGGTTGTACAGTGGGCTACCTGCTAGTCAACAGTTTATTGTAATTTATATCATAGGTATGGTACTTTTTACTGGTGTGGTGTTCCCACTATACAGCAACATGATATATCAGTGGTCGAAGTGGGGGGGAAAAAAGTAGGCAACTGTGGCAGGAGAATCAGAGGGCGGGAATAACCCAAGGATTGGATCAGTGGGCAGAGCCAGAGGTGTGGCCAGAATGCGCAAACATCCCAATTTTTTGTATTTGTTTGGTTTCACTGCCCAGTTTTATTAACCAATGGATACACATGATTATTTAAGGTTATAATGAGTTATTGACAGTAAAATGTGTTCACAAAGTGGGATATGCTTCTAATCACAGAATGTCCCCAAATACAATAAAATGTGGAAGCACAAGCCATTTGTCTCCGAGGCATGGAGTTTCTGTCATCAGCACTTCTCCCTTTTCCAAAACAGCAGTTCAAACATGAATGGCTAAAAATCCTAGTTTGCAAATGTTTTCTAAATAATAATGGCTCTGCCATATTTGCCTCACAATGCAAGATCTGTAGCATGATCTGACCATTTAAACTAATAAATTGTTTGTAGCTCAAACGTATCAAAAGTTAATAAAAAATGTGACTTGTGTTGCTGCGGAGTAGATGACAGTTAATAGCTCACTGTTCTATGTTAGGATTTTAACTTATAAACTGCAAGTAACAAAAGAATCTCTCTTAAAAAAGCAGTAGCCCACTGGCCTATTTACATTATGTGCACTTTGTGATCTGCATGGTACATGTTCTTTGCAGCAGGTACATTAACCCTCTGAGCTACCTTTCCATGAGTCAAATCTTCCATTAGACAAAATTCCGATCTCTCTCTAGGAAGAACATTAATCACCAGAGTCATCATGACATTTTTATTGTTACTGAAAATTACTGGAGGCCAGGAAGGAGGCAGCAAGCGCTTTTAAAACCATAATATACTTGCAAAAATGATGCCTCCACCTAAAGTGAGCACCTGGTGCGGTTACACCGGTTGCACAGCCCTAGAGCTGGCCCTTCTCAAGGGTCCTGTGATCTCAGTGACAGGGTCATTGTTCTAGGGTGTACTGCTTCTTAGGCCTGCCTGCAAGACTGGAGGTGAACTTCAGTATGAATAGTGGTAGACAAGCCTTGAAGGTTAACCTACACTTGTCATGCTAGGGTCCACCTGCTGGTGCTATGACACCGGGGATTCTAATGTCTTGCGAAGCCTTCTAAGGTCTAGCATGAGATAGTGCTCTCTCAGGATAGTGGTCTGGCGGACTGGTTATTAAGGCTGAACCTGGTTCCCCAGTTCCAAATTCAGCAGCTCTGGCCATAGTGCCACATCCTCTCTCCCACTGAACACCATACTGCCCCACTGAGAAAAACTCAGACTGCCTTCAACTACAACCCAATTGTTGCCAGCTATAAACACCAGGATGCGGCTCAATTTAAATTACGCACTGGGCAAGAGCAATATGATGCCTACAAAAAAAAGGGACAGCATCCTGGAAAAAGCAAACAATCATAGAGAATGCAAAATTTTGCAAACCATGTTAAATGTAAGCAGGAACAACATGGTTACCTTAACGCTTTTACACTCACTGTTCAGAAATCAGTGAGTGCTTTTGCCTGAAAAGTTAAGGACATGACAACAGGGCCCTGAATGGACCCATTTCAATGGCCATTGCTTAGATCCTTACAAAACGTAAGCAGTATGGTAAAAAAAGACAACATCCCTAGATACAGAGCAGCAGTACAAATTTTGTTTTTCAATCCTCACATTGCAGTACCTCCAGGATTGGTGCACTAGTTTCCAAGCCCAGGGAAAACAAAGCCAAGACAACAAAAATAGCGCTTCACTGGCAAACTCTGTAAAAGTGGCACTAATATGTTTGGGTGTGAATAAAATCAATCTGGCCAGTTTGCTACCACTCTGTCTTACTTTATTTAGTTATTTATTTTTCATATTTTTAAACTTTTATTCCTGATGCTGCACTTTGGAATTAAATGTCAGAAAAATAGACATTGATTACCAGCAAAAGTAATTTTCTTTTTTGGATCCATTTCACAGGGAAGCAAATAAAAGAAAGGAGAGGAGACAGTGCGCACTGCGCACAGGCACCTCCTCCTCCTAAAAGGTTAGGTTGCTCTGCGCACACCGGCCCTGTTGGTGTCATCCCATGTGAGGGTGTCACCTGGTGCGGTCCGCACCCCCATAGTGACGCCGCTGGTCAAAAGCGCCGATATGTAAGATGGAATCGGAGAGAGCCTGAGCCCCCAAGCCCATCTCCGAGATGCTGTGATTTTTACCTTCGTGCTCACGCCAGTAGCTGCATTACATGCACTTTTTACTGGGAATTTTTGCAAAGTCATACTTACTCTAGTAAAGCAACAGCTGTCCCTGTGCTCCCAGGTGTCCACTATAATAACATCTACGTTGCCATGGCTCACGGCCCCTCCATACGAGCCGAATCGGAAGCAAGGACAATACATTACAGCCACAATTGATGTGCTATAGCCCCCACCCCTCCTACTCCCCCTCCATGTCCTAGAACCTCGGTGTCACCGCAGAGGAATTTTGTAAAGGCAGTGGCAGAAGGATGCCAACTGTGCAGACCAGGAAGCGGCTTCCAAGCATTGGCGCGCGCACCCGCACGAGATATGATGAATAGCATTAACAGGCATGCGATTCTGTTCCACATGTGACAGCAAAGAACATTTTGAAACTCAAATCCTTTCATTGCAGCATTATAAATACACTTGTATGTACTTACGGGCCTCGGTGAGGTGGAACGCGCAGCCTTTTGAGTCGCCTTGAAGTGGATAAAAGCACAACAACAAAGCGAACACCTTGTGAAAGGGATGTTAGTCTCCTAGGTGAACTATCAGGGGTGAGATGTACCATTTTAGGTTGAGACCGGTCTCTGTCCTGACCCTGGGTTTCACCAAAGCTGGCTTCCATGAGACCACCGCCGTGTCTATCGGACAAGCATTGCCCAACAAGAAGGTACAAGATTCAGGATGCTTTGCCTGGAATGATAATGTGAATTGCAAGGCGATACCTGCATAGCACGCCTCCCCTATTTAAAAGTGGTTGCATCCAATTAGTGGCAATTATTGTGAGCAAAGGGAAGGAATGGGTAATTTAAGCCAATCCCAAGAGTTTCCATTGTTAAAGCTGCAGTAAAAGCACATGGCATAATGTAATGGAATAGCACGCGGGCACTGCGTTCACTTTGCAACAGGTTTGCTCATGTGCAGAACATAGGTACATTCAGGGATTAGAAATCAAAGCCACACACACATAAAAGATGATCAAATGCAGTCTGAAATAGGAATTCGGTTAAGCCGTGGTTTTATCTTTGAACTTTCACTGGAGTTTTGTCTTCTTCTAAAAGTGCACTTCGAATCAAAAAGGGAATAGCTGTTAGAGAAAGTAAATTTCTCATCAAAAGGGGCGAATTTGCAAACTCCCTCCTTGAGAAGCCCTTGTTAGGCAAAACTATATAAAAATCCCATAGCTACTCCTGGATGTCTACCACAGGGAAAAAAATCAGCTACTATCCATTATTAAACAATGCACTTATGCAGAATTTCCATCAGGCGCATAATTCTAAAAGAATACATGATAGTGAAATAAGCCGAAACGCATTACATGTAACTTTTTCCCTCTTGGAGCAACGTATGTGTATTTCCTCTACCTTTCTAGTTCTGTCATTGAAAGGTGTGAATCTGCTGCGTATATTTTCAGGTTGAAAACAGCCTAAGAATTGTACATGATTACCCACAGTTTCCTAAATTATTAGCCACTAACCTTGCAAAGTCATCATACTTGAAAAAACAACACTTTTTTTTCTGTAGTAACTGATTATGGTCTTACACGATGCACAATCGTAGGGGAAACGGTGTGTTTTGGATCAAAATGTATTGAGGTAGACATACAGCAAGTCACATCAAGAAATCTGAGGTTATATTATAAATATATTCCAGGGGTTACAAATCGTTGTATGAAGCCATCTTTTACTTCAGTCATTAGAAAGCAAAGGATCTGTAATGGGGTTGGCTATTTTACTTTTTCTTTTTTTTTTTACCCTTTTAGGTTTTCTTTATTGTTTCTCCAAGTTTTAAAATGGTGTTTTAACATTTGTTTTTAGTTTACGTAAAATTTCATGTTTTCTTTTCAATGTTTTAAGTTCTCCACTTATTAGGAATATGGCCTCATTGAGGTTATTGCAGTTAAGACACGTACCCGTGTCACAGACAACGAGTGAAACTGTTCTAGAACACCACAGTAAGTGTGGTATGCTGCGAGGCCTCCGTGTTTGTGATGATGTTAATGTATGACATGGGCTTTCACATGTGATTAACATGTTCAGCACTTCATGTTTCTTGACTTATGTTTGAGTGCCTTCACTTAACACCAAGGCACATATTTACTAAGGCTTTAGGAATTCTCAAACTGACACTAAATAAAGTGACATTTTGGCATTTATTTGAACAGTTAAGTCAAATGGTATTTTGTGTTTGAAAGGTGTGTTTTTTTCAGTACAAAAAGCACTTTGTGCTGCTTTGCATCACTTTGTGTCTAGAGGTTTGCAACTTTGCCATTACTTGGACAGATCACCGCAAACACCCATAGATTTTGATGCAAAGTGGATCTCCCAAGATTGCTTCCTTGTAGCAGACATTACCAAGGTGAAATGTTCTATCCCTAAACAAACACGCATTGCATGTGTATTGGAGTGGAAAGCTCACACCCAATGCATAGGATCCTTCAGAAATGTGTTTCGACATAGGAATTTGCACTGGAAGGATGGTCTTCCAGTACCAATCCTCTGCTAGACGGTGCATGACAGCAGCAGTAGGCCAATATTAATAAATATGGCTCTACACTATGCTTTCCCTCTAGTAGAACACAGTACAGTGCATTTGGTTGCTGCGCTGCATGAACAATTAGTAAATCTGCCCCTACGTTTTAATTAGGCCTCAACATGAGTGTGGCTGTTAAGCTGGAGCATTTGCTTTGCTAGCACAAAGTTTGTAGAATTATATTCTATTAGTGTGTGTTTGTGTGTGTGTGCGTGGATGTGTGTGTGTGTGTGTGCGCACGCACACACATGCACTCGCAAAGGGGACACTTCAACTTTTGCGAAACGCTCACACGAAACAGTGGATAGAAGGTTAAAGCTTCCATGCAGAATGACGTTGTTGGGTGTCCGCTTTCCGAACTCACTGTTTAAAAACCAACCTGTACTAATACTCTCAATGCATCATGGGAAAGAATTGTGGTCAGCTTAATATTGATACTTGCCAAATAGGGGCATGCCTCCACCAGCTCCATAGAATCGGTGTGAAATGTAAAGTTTATAATCACTTTCAGTAAGCGGAAAGAGAGAGATGAGGTCATGCTGGCTAAAAGGATGAGTTGTTGAGGTCTATCTTTTCTGCAGCAGGTATGCAGGAGATATTACATGCTTCAGCAACAAGGAACCAATCAACAAGGAAGCATAATAGTGCAATGCTGCAAGGCAAACATGTATTTAATTATGTTTATTTATTTGAAGGAGCTGGATTCCACATTCTAGACTTACTCTTGAACTCTAGGCCAATGTCTCTTTTTCTCCGCATGAACGTGTGGAAGGGAGGAACATCGTTATCCAATCAATCATTACAGTTCCAATGAACCATGACTCAGAAGAATCACAGGCTCCCAATTAAGTTTAGTTAATTTATTACAAAGCCAAGAACAGTTGGACATACAAGCACCTCAAGATGAGGGTGTAGAAATACATTGGAACTAATACAAAGCCAAACCTACCGGCGAAATCAAGACGCCGCAACATGCACAGAATAACCAGTTCCAGAATCAGGATACAGAAAATAATGGCGCCAACATCTAGATTCCCTTTAATTGGAAGTGCGTGGGTAAGATGCATTAGTCTGTCACTACAAAACCATTAATGGGACATCCCTACTTAGCATATCCCAAGTCAAGTTCTGTAAATGTGTCAGGACGTGAAGGCTTCCTAAGAAGTGCACTCACGCTGAATGGGTCAAGTAGCGTAAAGCTACAGAGCTTGTTCTAAGTTGCTCCCACTCTAAAAGCAAGGCAGAAAGTCCCCCGGACACTGTCCCTACTTCAATGCATTAATTTTCAAGTAATATCCCAAAATGCATTGCATCATCACGCCATCCAAGCACCCACCTCTTTGTAGGTAACTTTCCCCACAGCAGCGATGCTCCCAGGCCTTGGCTAGATGACCTTGATTCCCAGGCTCTCTTTCTGGGGAGAAAGTACATTGATCCCTTATTATCAGCATCCCTGTTCAATGTATCTTCTCCTCCCTAAGCCTAACTCCTAAAACAAAAACATTATTCTAACAAGGATTAATTTCTCCATCTGCAACAGAAATGTGAGAAAGAACAAATTCCACATGCACATGAAATTCACTAAGGAGTCTAACGGAGAGCTTCCAGGGGAAAAGTACAATTCAGGCCTACAGAATTCGGTCAACATAAGAAATGGCACATAACTTCATAAAATGAACATTATTACTGAGCTCAGTCAAGTTAGCACGTTACATAAGCACATCAATTGTGTGAATATTTCATTAGCAACATGTACAAATTCTACAAGTTAAGGTCTTTGTCTACCCACATATAATTGCAATGTTCATTTCTTCACGTTTACATTGAAATACTTAACACAATAAAGGATTATATGCGGGCGCGAACTACCCCTGATTAGAATGCACCCCTACAAATGAAAGAGCAAAATCGTGCTCCAAAATATTTTTAAAGTGGGAACTGAGCGCAAAAGAATCCGCAATAGGCAACTAGCAAAAAGAAAAGTTCCTTACAGGCAATGAAAAGGTAAGAGACGGGATATAACTAAGTCGTCAACAGTTTTCTGAAATTCAGCAAAGATAATTCCTCTGAGTTTCAAAGCCATGCTCCCAGACATGGTAACATAGTAGCTGCCAGAGGAAAAGCTCAACCGCCCAACGTAACGCAGTGAAACTTCAGAACATTACGGAAGAAAGCGCTTTCAGATCTCAGATGGCGTTTAGGTTTATAAAAGGAAAGCATTTTGCAAAAAGAATTATGACAAGGATCATGAAGCTATTTGTGCACCAGGCATAGTGACTTAAATCTTTTTCTTTGATTGACTGGCAGCCAGTGCAATTTGCAAGTGTATTGGCACATATTTCTTAATGTTTGAGATTAATCTGGCTACTGTATTTTCTACCAATTAAAATGTATTTATGGATTTTGCTGGAACATCCAAGTATGAAACATTACAGTAGACTAACCTTGCAGAGATGAATGTATTCCTCATCTGTATTCTTTACTGTAAGGCAAACGTATTGATCATGCATTTCAAGAACCACAGTTGTTAAAAGCACGTGTCACCATTGACTTAGTGGGATTTTCCATTGTCAATACTGAGTCAAACTTCACGCCCATGTTCTTAACATACTGAGTTGGTATGGGTTTTGCCCAAGTGAACAAGGCCAAAGTGGGTGGTCCAAAACAGATGTTCGCTGACAAGTGGATAACATTGACATTTTCCTACCATTTAAGAAGGTTTTGTGAGATGCACTGTGGACCACGTGACATACAATTGTGTAGGTTTTCTTATCTGATGCTGGGATCTCTATCAAACACAAACTGGATCTGGCTATCATCAGCATACATAAGTACGGTTAAACCAAAAGCACGAGTAGGCCAGGGGAGCCATATATAAGTTAAAAAGCAGGGGTGACAACACAGGACCCCGAGGCACTCCAGATGTCGGCACGCTCCTTTCTGTAAGATATCGACCTGACCTAACCTAGGTATTTCGATGGAACAAAAAGTTTTGGAGCCGAGAAAGCACAGTGCATCCATCACCAATGCCAGCCAGGCATTCTATTAACACTGGTGATCAACGCTATCAAAAGTCACTGAAAGGTTCCACAAAGCTTCTGCCACTGGAGCATCATGAATGGTATAGCTGTGCAATTATTTTAGAACTGCGGTCACCCACCTCCTGTGCTACACCCAGAAGAGACCCTTTCTGCATTGGGTAAAGCGCATTTTGGGGCATATTATCAAGAAATGGTGTTAAAATTATCGACCCTTTAGCGGCAGAAAACTGCTGCTAAAGCGGCGATAATGGGCTTGATAATATGCCCTTGTGAATTCCAATAGAAGACCAGGTTTACACCAGAACATGGGCTTCTATTGGAATTCTCTGCGGCATATTATCAAGCCCATTATCACCGCTTTAGCGGCAGTTTTCTGCCGCCAAAGCGGCGATAATTTTAACGCCGTGCTTGATAATATGCCCCTTTGTGATTTAACATAAGAAGTCAGGTGATTAGAGCGCACTTGTTCAAGTAACGTAGCCAGAAAATGTAAATATGACGGGACTTTAATTATTGGTGAACTCTTGATCTAAAGTTGTGTGTTTTTTTTTTTTAACAGCATGTTATGTGCCTTTTTTTATTTGACTGTAGCACAGCCCACAACTAGAGAAGCACTGACAATAGCCTGGGCATGAGAAAAAGTTTTTTGCAAATAATCTTTAAGTAGTTTAGACTTAATAACCGTATAGACTTTTGCTCTTTTTTAGGGTCAAACAAATCTTCTCAACACTTAGGGGCCGATTCCGATCCGGGAAAAATTTTCTCCGTACAAATCGTATCCGGATTTTTTTCCGTCCGAACCGTACAAGTACCGTACAAACTGGCAAGTACGATTCGCATGGGAAAAAATACATACGAATCGCATTGGGAAAATTCCCCCACACGTCCTCGGGTCGGAAAAAGTGTCCGATACGTCCCCGGACGATTTTACGTACGAATCGGAAAAATGAAGTCCGAGTGCGCAAGTACGATCCATCCCGTCCGTCCGATTGTACAACCGTACGGAAAAAACACCGCACGGAGCGAACCTCAATAGCAACCATGGAGACATGTGCCCGGATACGCGCCGTCCCCCCCAGCCCCCCATATGTACGCGCCGTCCCCCCCAGCTCCCAGTATGTACGGCGCGTACCCCCACCCCGAATGTACGGCGCGTACCCCCACCCCCGTATGTACGGCGCGGACCCCCACCCCACCCCCGAATGTACGGCGCATACCCCTACCCCTGTATGTACGGCGCGGACCCCCACCCCCGTATGTAAGGTGCAGACCCCCACCCCACCCCTGAATGTACGGCGCGTACCCCCACCCCCGTATGTACGGCGCGGACCCCCAGCGCATAGCGCTGGGGGTCCGCGCCATACACACGGGGGTGGGGGTACACTCAGTACATTCGGAGGTGGGGTGGGGGTCCGCGCCGTACATACGGGGGTGGGGTGGGGGTCCGCGCCGTACATACGGGGGTGGGGTTACTCGCCGTACATTCGGGGGTGGGGTGGGGGTACACGCCGTACATACTGGGGGCTGGGGGGGACGGCACATACATACGGGGGGCTGGGGGGACGGCGCATACCGGGCCCCCAATTCCGCTCGCATCGCGGCGTACTTCGCTTTTCCGGCACTTTTTGGGTGCCGTAAAAATATTGCCGTCCGGACTGCTGTCGGTTCGAATCGTACTTCCTGGTTCGTGAAACGCAGCCTGAATGCGTCCCGACGTCACGTCGGCGCTTTCCCGGATCACATTTGTATGTATATTTTCGTCGGTCGGTGTATTTTACGATTCGTACGGAAATGGTGTTTCCGTGCGAATCGTACTTGCATGTTTGTAATGTTTTTTTCCCGGGAACGAGTCGGACGGAGAAAACGCTCCGACCGACGGTTCGTACCCGGTTTTTCCAGGATCGGATTCGGCACCTAAATGGTGAAAACTGGCTTAGGACCTCCTTTACTTCAGGGGCAAGCAAATAATTACGTTCAAAAAAAGTTCAGTTGAAATAGACACGAGGACAAGGAACTGGGTGAACCTACTAGATACAGGCAGTATATCCCCAGAAAATAAGAGGGTAAGAAAAGGACCAGGGAGGGGGGTGAGAGAAAAACACCAGGGGGAAAAGGCTGCAGACTTAGGTAGAGGGTCCAACCAACAAGTACAATACCAAAAAAAGAATCCACCTGTAATTGTCCCTAAGGAATCTAAGAAGGTGCTGAGCCAAGATTGGGGTGAAAGGGGACAACTAGGTGGAGTAAACCCTAACCGCAAAGTAGAAAGGAGCCCAGTAATGATAAACAGCTGGGAGAGAACAAAGGAATGGGAAAATCAGGGGATGGAAGGGGGAGAAGGAAGGAAATAAAAAGGAGAGGTAGTATGAGTAGGGGAGAAGGAAGCATGATACCCACAGTAGTAAAGCGCAGAGATGGGATTAATCTGTGGATGTATCTTGTACCGTCTCAAAATGGGAAGAAAGGAAAAAGAGCCAGGAAGTTATACCCCTAAATTGAACCAAACTACTATTCTCCTTTTTCAAAAGCCCTAGCCTGAAAGTAATAGGGACAAAGGATTTTAGACAAGTAGGCTTCACGAAGAACAACAAAGGGAATGAAGTCACTAAAGTATTGCTGTACTCAGGGCTGGTAAAGACAGCACTTGTAAAAGTGGACATCGAGGTGTTGAAAAAAGGGATCAGGTTTGTTCTGGAATCTGAATTACCAGAAGTGGGTAACTGGAACAAACCATTCCTGAGGCAGCTTGCAGGGCTAGGACCAAGGCAAGTCAGGATGATTGATCAGAGGTATAGGGAAAAGGAAGATCATTTCCATACTCCAGCACAGTAAGGCCTTGGGGAGATGTGAGCCAGGAGAATAGTTATATGTTCCTTTCCTCAACAGCCTCCGGGTAAGGCGAGTGGCTGAGTAATATTGATTAGGATACTGGGTTGTTGCACAGCCTAGAAGTACTAACATGGAATATTAATAAATTTGTGAGAATGTAAACTCTAGAAAGTTTTAAGAAGTTAATTAAACTACATGAGATTGTATCTTTGCAAGAAACATGGCTGTGCAACGTAACCCCAATGATTGATGGGTTTGTGTAGCTAAATAGGACAGCCAAGAACAGTCAACAAAGATGCACCTCGGGGGGTTAATAACCTCGAAATCCATCAAAATAGCCAAAAAGGTCACACCAATAGAAGTGAAATGTAAATGGTTGGTGGTCTGTAGAGTGTACATCCTGGACCCAGATTTGAGTTACAAATGTATGTTAATAGTAAATGTATACATCCAGGGGGGATAAGGAAAGAGTACAGGTCTGAATTGGGAAGTTTAAGGAAGATGTGGACTCCCTGTGTGTAAACTACCACAAAGATATATTCATTCTATTAGGAGATTTCAATCATAAGCTAGGCCCAAGTAAGTTAGACTTCTGGTTTAAAGAGATACTGACTTCATATAATATACATTCTGCCAGTCTCCCAGCTACTATGCTTGCAGCACAAGATGTGGCTCTAGGGAAACACCTGGGCTCCAAGGGCTTATTTTGCATCAATGGACGGATGGAATCTGACCGTCCTGCACATCGTACGTTTAAGAATAGTTCGCAACTTTGTCTCATTGATAATATTTTCGTGCATGCCTGTTATTTTGATAAAATCAGGAATTTCTAGGTAGTGAAAGGAGAAGGAAATGACCATTAACCTCTAATAGTCGAAATATAAAGAAAAGAAAGGAGGTTGAGAGAAATGGTAATTCCCCTACAGATGGACTATCCAAAGTACCTTACTACCAGAATTAGTGATGAATGTATGGGGAAATTAGCAAATTTTCAACATAATCAAGCTTTGACCAATGTCCCTGTCAACATCATTAGTTGGTATGAAAATATAATTGGGCAGGTAGTCCACTGTTTAAGCCTCGACTTAAAAGACAACAGGAAATGGGAAACTAGGACCCAGGGGATCTGGAGGAAAGGAAACGATTGGTTTGAGGAATGCAGGAAACTAAAGGCACAGATTAGGAAATGGGAAAAAAGCCTCAAAATATGCTTCAACTATAAAAGTTATAATAGCATCCAGAAAATTAGAAAAGCATTTAAAACGCTGTTCGGAAATCTGAAAAAAAACTCACAAGGAGAAGTGATGGGGAAATTTGTTGGAATCAATAGAACCACAAAATACAACAAGCATTGGCATAGCCAATAGGTCTCGCTTTTGGGACTTCATCGGTATTTAGTTATGCAGCACAATATCCTTGGTGCAACAACATTAACTGTTGCATGGTTAAACACTTATAAGGCCCCAAAGGCGAGACCTATTGGCTATGCCAATGCTTGTTTTCTGGTTCAGTCTGGTTCAGTTGATAGCAAGAGTGACAGAGAGACCAGGACCGACTGTTAGTCAATGGTAAAATTGAGGAACAGAAGCTAACCGATGAAATTGGAAATCCTTAGTAAGATGGGATACAGTTGTAAAAAGCTTTCGCAAGTAGAATTGCACTCAAGTATCCTCAGTATCAGAGGAAACAAAGCAAGGGAACCTCCTTATGAATGTATAATCTGAAGACATCATTGGGTGTGATCAGTATGTATGTCTCTGTGTAGTGCTTATATTGCGCAAAGCAAACTAGAAGGCAGTAGTGTGCTGTATAAGGTCAAAGGCGAAAGGAGACAGTCAACAAGAGATTGGAGGGGAAGCTGCTTTCTGAGAGCGGAAGTGGACTGTTACTGCCTTGTAATGTAGTGTTCTTTAAAGAGTTGCGTCTTCAGCTCTTTTCTGAAGTCTGACAAGGTTGCATAAGGGGATGCCGTTACAAACCCTTGCTGCACTAATGGAGAATACCTATTTCCCATTCTTTGTCTCCGGTCTGATAGTGTTATGACTGCGGGTTTACTGAGAGCCACTGGAAATGATGTGCTTGTCAGCCTTACAGACCCTGGTACCAAACAAGATAACTTTGTAGTTGATGCTGCTGGTTTTGAAGATGGTGCAAGATAGCACGGTAGTGGAATCGGCACATTACATTGCAGGTTTAATTTATTTCGTGCATTTGGATACTATTGCAGAAAAACCACCACATTCTTTGTTCCCTCTCTAGAAAACCAACCAAGATATCAGTGTTGCAACTAAATCTCTTCTTCCTGACTAGCCAGTCGCACCTGCTGTTCAGCAAATGTGAAACTTGTTGTTTATGGTCAAGAGCTTCAAATGTGACCACAGAAATTGTATCACCTACTTCCAAGAACACCTGCACAATGTTTGCCTTATGATCAAATACTCTGACAGATGTTCTGCAGGGCTGACATTCTGGGGATGAGGCAAACAGAAGGGAATGGTATGCTATATTGAAAAGACAGAGGCAATACATATTGGAAA
Organism: Triturus cristatus; assembly: GCF_964204655.1. Lineage (NCBI taxonomy): Eukaryota > Metazoa > Chordata > Amphibia > Caudata > Salamandridae > Triturus > Triturus cristatus. Next base: position 456,252,368 of record NC_140590.1, on the reverse strand, counting down.
GTAAATGGCACCATTGCAATTTCACAGTTATAGAGTTCACTCCTGGTGCAATTTTACAATTGAGAAACAATCTCTTCTGTGCTCATCCAGTCATGTCCTGTAATTTTGGAAGTGTTCCTAGCTCACTGCGTGGCGGTTTAACCATTGACGTCAATTCACCAAAATGCTACAGTGTACTTCCGTATGCAAAGAATTTCCTCCAGTTCTCATTTCCTGCCAGTGTCAGTAATTTGCCACAGGGGTTGACATTGTTGCGCCAAAATTGACTTATAGTGTGGCCAGCATTTTGCCCTGGGTATCAAGTATGCAAGCATTGTCTCCAGTATGCCAGTGTCAGGATGTTGCCAATGGTGCTTCTATAAGCCAAGAAGCATGGCAGGTCCAACAAAATACTTGCAACCATAACACATTGTCAGTCATGCTCACGTATATTCATTAAACTCATTCTCTCTCCACTCAGTCTGGCTCACTCATTAGCGCTCACTTGCTTCATTTTCACTCAGCCTCTTGTACTCACTCTTAGCCTGACTCACTCATTCCCTCAATCTTACTTATATTTACTCACACAAACACACACAATACCACATAGAAACATACATGTTCACACATATACACTCTCAAATTAACTCTCACCCAGATGCATCACACAACAGACATTTTTCCCTCACATTAAATGCCAGTGAAGGTCAATTCCAGAGCCTGCTGCTCCACTTTGTACTACATTAATAGTTAATAATAGACTGTTATTCACTAATAGTGTAATAAAAATGAGTAGGAAAAAAGCTTGGAGTCAGACGCTGGGAATGCAAGATATCCCTATACTCTTGGCACTGATTTTTCCACCTCTGTGTCCAGGGGTAGCAAAGGCAGTGCCAGGGGTCGCAAGGTGAAAGCCAGGGGTCGCCGTTGCGACCCCTGCTGACCCTTACATGATGTCAAAGCTTTTAGCCCCCAGGCATATGTCCAGTAGCAGCTGATACCGACCAGAGCTGGTGTGGCGAGGGGTGAAGGTGGGGGGGTGGGGGTGGGGGCTGGTGGAGGGAATGAGGTGGGAGGAATTAAAACAAGTGCTTCTGTAGCGCAGTAGGTGGAGGCGTCTACCTGCTGCCAGTGACTCTGCGGCCAGCACTGCTGTGGTAGTGTTTAGTGAAGCAGTTTGTCATATTGGAGCAGGTGCAGCATAACTGGGAGAGGCGAAGGTGCTATGTGATGTGCAGTGGTACAAACACGTGGTTAGAGAATCAGTGGCATGGCGAGAAGTAAGTACTGTGTGATGAGGAGAAAGAGATGTGCAGTGTGAAGGGAAGTAGATTGTGGGGGTGAGGTGAAGTCACATTGAGGTGGCACGGGGCAGAGTAATAAATAGATACTGTCAGTGGCACAGGAAGAGGAACAATGGTTGATAGGTGTAGTGGCATTGGGGACGTAAAGTGGAAAGATGAGCGGTAGTGTAAGAGACAAGCGGTACAGTGTGAAAGGGAAGGGTACAGTGTGAAAGGGAGGGGTACAGTGTGAAGCTGAGCAGTGCAGAGTTAAAGAGAGGCTTACTATGTTAAAGAAAGTAGACTGCGCAGGTGATGTGTAGTGACAGAGGTAGCATGGGGACAGGAATGGCGTGAAGGAGAGAACTATAGGTAAATGAAGGAGGCACAGAGGCTGATCATATAAGGAAGAGACATGAGAAGCACAGGTGAGTGAAATTACGCTTGCATGAGAGTAGAGGGAAAGGCACTGGCTAAGAGGAGGTAGAAGTGCAGAGTCTGAAAGGAAGCGGCACATGTTAAGGGAGCTGTAGTGACAGGTAGAGAGCAGTGTAGAGGTGCAGTGACATTCAGGAGGTAGAAGTGCAGAGTCTGAAAGGAAGCGGCACATGTCAAGGGAGCTGTAGTAACAGAAGGACAGTGTAGAGGTGCAGTGACATTCAGGAGGTAGAATAGCAGAGTCTGAAAGAATGCGGCACATGTCAGGGGAGCTGTAGTGACAGAAGGAGAGCAGTGGAAATCTTATCTGGAGGTACCGGAAGTGATGCGATGTGCAGTCACACAGAAGATGAACGGACGAGCTGTGTGCACTTCAAACCGCAACCAGTAAGCCGCTGAAGGCCGCTGTATTGTGTGTTGTGGCTGGCGTGCTGCAAGTGGGGCAGTGGCAGCAGAAATAACAGCATGCTCCCTGCTGTAATCCAGGTGCCGCAGCAGGCCGAAAGCTGCTGATATGTGTACCGCAGCCTAAGTAACACAAGCAGGGCAGCGCCAGGAGCAGATAATTGAGGCACTGATGCAGGATGAACCCGAGGGGCGGCACCTGTAGTGGAGTGACAGCTGAGCTTTATACGGCACTGTGGTCAACTGAAGCCTATGGAATTCTTAGTGAAGCATAAATATTCCAAGGAATGGCGACTGCTGGTCAGCCATGCAGGCACAGGCAGTAAGTGCATTAGGCTCCCCGGTTCCCTGAGTTACGCTGGTGCGGCTTGTTCTTAACAAGCATTGGCAGCGCAACAAGCAAAACATGCGGCCGCGACCGGGAGTTGAGTGCGCGCGTTCGTAAAAGTGAAAGTGCAGAAGTTTAAGAGATCGTGCTCCAGATGGCGCCTCGGGCGCTGCAAGCTGGCGGCTGTGCGCTAGGCCAGCAAAAGCGTGGGTAGCACACTGAAAACTCCGCTTACTAAATGTCTTACAGAGCAGCGCATGCACTGGCTCAGGCGAGACCTAAAAAGGATTTGGAAGTTGGTGTAGGAACGTTCAGGCAAGATGCAGGGGCCTATGAATTGTGTGGGTTGAGTATTTAAAAGAAATATATGGTAAAGTGTCAGAGTATGTTATAATGAGAGCAACCTCATGGACGGGAGTGGATGAGGACCCTAGTCCCTGTTCACAGCAGCCAGTATTAAATGTACAATATTGAACCTGGTTTAGACTAGAGAGGCTGAACCCGATAGCCTTCTGGCTGTTATAATAAAGACCCAGCCTGATTGGTAGGCAGAATGTTTTCACTGGATATTCCTTGATGTATTTACTGCTGGACAGATCCCCGATAACTGGAAAGATGCAATCATCAGACCCATTCACAAGAGGGGAGACATAAAGGTCCCAAAGAATTATAGGCTAATTAACCTTCTGGATATTGGAGAAAAATTGTTTGCAAAAATCATATTAGACAGGCTTAGGGAATGGGCCAAATGTAACCATATCATGCTTCCAGAACAGGGGGTTTCAAGGAATGACATTCTACAATAGATCACTGCTCTTCCCTATGTTCCATTGCACGGAAGTCAGTAGTGCAGAGGGGCAGTTAGTTCTGCTGCTTTGTAGATTTCTGTGCATCCTGTGATTTGGTGGAACACAATTGCCTATGGGGAACTCTGGTAAAATGTAACATTCCAAAGAGTTTTTTGGCTTTAATTCAGGACCTACCCACGCACAGGTGGCTCAGGTAATTAGGGACAGAGAGGAGACACTGACCCAGAAAATATCGATCAACCATCGGCTGAGGCAGGGTTGTGACCTCGCCCACTTACTCTTCTCCCTATTTATAGCTGACTTGCCATCAGCCTGGGAGGCGGCAAGGGGCATCGGCCCAAAAATGAATGGAAAACATGAAACATGCTTCTGTATACAAACGATCTTGTAATTTTCGATCTACCAGAGATAGGCTTGCAAAGGAAGTTGGATGCGTTTATGGAACACTGTAATTATAAAAAGGTTAGTGGTATATATAAAGAAGACTAATGTGTTGAGATTTTAGTAAAAAAAAAATGTAAAGTTTAGTTGGCATCTAGGGACACCAAGCTGGAATCGGTTAATTAATGTAAGTATTTAGGGGTTTGGTTTGAGAAGTCATTAAAGAGGATTTTCCACATCCAAACATTAAAAGTAAGGACCCTTGCCTCGGTACGTGGACTGAAAAAATTAATAGGGACTATGGTGAGATGTCCCATAGGCCTGTCCTTAAAGCTTATGTTGCCAGTTCGGAGCCGAGGTGCGACGTGTTAGTGACAAAAGCGGTTGGAATATCGAGGAGGGGAAATGTCTATAAAGTTTACTATCACTACCAGGATCATCAATTATACAGGCTGTAAGAATGACGACAGCATGCTGGCCAAAGTGGCAATAATCAGATTTTGGCAATGTTTGATTGCTGGTGAGGGGCAAAAGGTCTCTCTATGGTGTAAAAAATCAGATCAGACAAAGTAAACTGAAATGAGTTAAAGGTATTAGAAAAAGCCTGGGGTTATTTGTAGGGAAATTAAGGTTAAGTTTTGCCCTCAGAATTTGCTAATAGTAATAGAGTCCTTGAAGAGTGAATTTAGGGCAGTAGGTAATGAACTGTCCAGAGAATATGATCGATGGCATATAGAGGGGAAAAACTCACCAGTTTAGGCCAACTCTTGGCAAAATGAAGAATGGTTCCCGCATGTGGATTTATTACCTAACCACTGGCTTAGATACACATTGCAAAGGCTGAGGATTGGAATCAATCCATGGTACACCAAGGACAAGATAAATTAAGCAATGATCAATCCTGCGGGTAAGTGTACATGTGATTTGAACACAAAATGCGATCATTTGCACATTTTAATGGGCTGTCAAAAAGTTCTGCCCCATCGTATAACCTTTTTTTGCCCATTTTCAAAAAAATATGGCATCAGGATTTGTGCGCAAGCTGCAGTACTTCTAATCGATATGCACTTCCTGGATGCAGCATGCGCCATTGGGAGACTTGTGATCAATGTTTTTTATGTGTAAATAATTTTTTTTTAAATACATTTTATGAAGAAGAGTTAGAACTAACTTCACAAGGTCAAGGCGAAGACCCAAATACTTTGCTTACTTTAGGGCACATAGGTTTTAATGGGAGTTTTTAAATGATTTTAAACCTTGTATGTTATTTAAGAGAATGTATTTATATAAAGTGATCATGTCTATATGGTTAATTTGTTTAAAGACATATGGTCTAAACTAACACTTTTTTTTAATAACACATTTTATTCATTTGAATGTGATGCACAATGATACAAAGTGCCTCATACCACACATCGTCGTAGCAAAATATAGTAGAGCAAAACCAAATGCACTCCCTAACTAGAAGCACCAAGACAGCTTCCAAGACAATGCTCGCAGACAGGTAGACAGAAGTTATCCTGATAGGCCATAATAGTCCCACCACTTCTGCCACACTTTGGAGAATTTCCGAGGACATCTCTGTTGTACCACATAAATGATTTTCCCACACCAGTCCATGCCCGAGAGGAGGTGCCGATGAAGCAGTCCAGTGACGGGCAATGTCTTTCTTGGCTATCACAGTGCTGAGTCACACCAGCATTCTGTCCCCTCTGGGCCCAATCAGAATCACACCAGCATTCTGTCCCCTCTGGGCCCAATCAGATACTCCTGAATACCTAAAATGGCTATCCTGGGATGCATCTCAATATGGTCCCTAAGGATAAAAATAAGACTGGATGACGGGGCATGCCAATATTACATGGAACAAATCCCCAGGGAAGTGGTGGCATCAAGGGCATGCGAGGGAATATAGGAGGTCAGCTCACCACATCCACTAAGCTGTCATATATGCTTGGTGCAAATATTTAGATTGTACCAGGCGAAGCCTGGCTGAGATCGCCAGTGTCCGGGGAGCAATGCACCCATGATGTCAGTCAGCCTCGTCCAGATCTCTAACCCAAGTCTCCCATTTGGCTTTCAAGGTATCTAGGGGCCGATTAGGATGGCGGGCGGTGGCACCACCGTGGTGCTGGCAGTGTGGAAAAATGCATTTTACCACCCGCGAGCAACGGACCCCACGCCCGTCATATTAGTATGGCCAAACATAGCCCATTTCCCGTCTGCCGCGGTGCGACGCGAACCGCCATCAAAGTGCGCCCACCACAGCGGCGGTGGGAGCCAATGGTGACCCACCGCCGTGCGAAATGACATCTGCCCCGCTCCACAAATTAGGATGACCCAAACAAGCAGTCGCACCTCAGCGGAGAAACCGCCCAACCAGAGACGGTGGAAGCTCAACAGCGGAGCGCGAAACCCGAGTCCCGGTCCACACCACCCGGACACGACCGCAATGGACCCAGCCCTAAACGTTTTCCGGTGCTGTACCTGCTACATCACCAGCAACTCGACTGCTGCGAACGCCGCCACAGTTACGCAATAACACAAACACAACACACAACTCATGGGCTGATACAGGGTCCAAATCAGCATCAGACACCCTGGTGGGGACAGGAACACATCGACAAGTGCATCCACACATAACCAACCTGCCACCAAGTCACCCCTCCGCATCCTGGACACACATTTTTCACAATCATGCAGTAATGTCCCGGTCACGTCACCGCAGCGGTGAAGACAAGCGAATACATGCGCACAATGCAGAAGGCAGGGCCAGCGCCAGGCATGGGCAGGGCACAAAGAGCACAGGGCCACACCTCCACCTCCCACACACAAGCACGCCCCCTGATTTGATTTGATTTGATTTTTAAATTTGTATAGCGCGCGAATGCCAAAAGGCGTCTTGGCGCTGAGATTCCCACTGACTCCTAAGTATGTAGTTAGGGCTGTTTAGCAAAAAGCCATGTTTTGACTCCCTTTCTGAAGGTTTTCAGAGATGGACTGTTTTTCAATTCCAGCGGTAATTGGTTCCACATTTTTGCCGTATGCACTAGGAAGCTTCTGCCTCCCCAGTTTGTTCTTCTGTATCTGGGTACTTTTATGAGTTTCCTTTGTCCGGATCTCAGAAGTCTATTTGGCTCATACAGTTGTAGGTGTGTTTTTAGAAATTTTGATCCCGTTCCATTTATTGCTTTGTATGCCAAGCATAATGACTTAAATTCTATCCTACTTGCAATAGGGAGCCAATGCAAGCTCTTAAGTTTGTGGCTTACTCTTTCGAACTTTGGAATTTCCAATATCAGCCTCGCTGCTGCATTCTGCAGGCGTTGTAATTTAAGAAGAATTTTCCTCCTTGCTCCGACATATAGACCATTTCCATAATCCAATCTGGACAAGGCCAATGCCGTCACCACTGTTTTCCGAGAGTCATGCGGTATATAAGGTAGTATTTTTCTTATCATTTTCAGGATGTACCAGAGTGATGATGCTAGTTTGCTTGCTTGAGCGTCAAATGAGAGGTTAGTATCTAGCATTATTCCTAGGTTTTTTACCTTTTCCGACGAATCTGGGCATCTTCCCATATCTGTGGGCCACCATAAAGGTGACCATATGTTTGTGTCACCACCTAGTATCAATACTTCACTCTTATCGCCGTTTAATTTCAAGCAATTCATTTGCATTCATTGGCTGATTTTTGTCATGCAGCATTGGAATTTTGCTGCTGTGTCTTGTACCTCTTTGTTTATTGACACCACAATTTGGGTGTCGTCGGCGTAGGATATAGGGGTGAATCCCTCACTTCTTATTATTTGCGCGAGTGGGGCTACATATAAATTAAAAAGCGTGGGGCTCATCGATGATCCCTGCGGAACTCCGCATGGCAAGCTGAACAGATTAGACTTTGTTTCTCCTGATTCAACTGAGAATGTTCTATTTTCCAGATATGAGGCTATAAGAGCACAGGTTGACTCATGAATATTTGCTGTTTTTAGCCGTGTTATGAGGATTTCGTGGCTAACCGTATCGAAGGCCGCCGATAGGTCAAGTAATATCAATGCGGCCTTCGATCCGTTATCCATTATTGTCCTGAGTTCTTCCACTGCTGTAATCAAGGCTGTCTCTGTTCCATGCTCCGCCCTAAAACCAAATTGTGAATGGTCTAGCCATTCTCCGTCCATCAGATGTTGGGATAATTGTTTATTTAGCAGTTTCTCCAGAATTTTAGCGGCAAAAGGGATCCTGGCTATTGGTCTGTAGTTGTTAGGATTTTCGCCGTCCAGATTGGGTTTTTTAGCAGTGGCCTAATGGACATCATTTTCCATTCGTCAGGGAAGGTGTTGGTAATGATAATTTTGGAGAATAGTTTTTCCAACACCAGGCTTAGTTCAATGGAGCAAGCCTGCATTATTCGGGGTGGGCAGGGGTCTGTTGGGCTACCTGAGTTGCAGGTAAGGATTTCTTTCTGTATCTGCTCAGCTGTAGGTGGTGTGAAACTAAAGGCTGGTATTAGGTCTTGTTGAGTTTCTGATTTAATTGAGTGGGATGTATCTTTTTCCAGAGTTTCACTGTTCTGATTTTTAAAGGAGTTGTATACTGATGAGACTTTGTTAACAAAGAGGTCACCAAGTGTATTGCAGAATTCCAATGACAGTGCTTCCTGATTATTGTTTTCAAACTTTGAAAGTTTTTTGACAGTGTCAAAAAGAGTTTTACTGCAGTTTTTTGACTCATTAATTTTATTAGTGAAGTATCTACCTTTTTCTTCAATTATTAATTTTTTATAATTATTTAATGTGACATTATATTCTTGTCTGAGGTGGGCGTCGTATTTGGTTCTCCATTTTTTCTCTGCTTTTCTGCAAATTTGTTTTTGTGTTCTTAGCGCATCTGAGAACCAGGGTTGTGATGGAGTTTTTCTTTTCACAGTTACCTTTTTTTGAGGGACAGCCGAATTGACTGCCTTATCTATCCACTCATTAAATTGTTTACAGGCTGTATTACAGTTATCATCCAATGTGGGATAGGATATTTGGAAGCACATGCCATGTGCCCCTCCTGTGCAACCCCATGCAAAACAACAAGCCTGGTGAATCAACACCCTGCACCATTCAACAGACAACCAGGGAGACAGCCACAGCAGGAGTGGCTGCAGAGGAACACACAGCACAGAAGCACAGGGCCAGGTAAACACACACACCACAACAACACCACACCAAAATGAGTACAAGCACCAAATGAACACACACACATACAAGGAACAAACATCCAACTGAACACACAGCCTGCCAAGTCACACATACACACCCCATACTGCCACACAGACACATACACACACCACATGCCAACAGAAATGGAGCACAACAAATAGGAAAGCCAAAGTGGGATGCACACAAATGGAAGGCCATGGAGACAACCAACAAGCATGTGTACATCACATGCAAGACAAGGAACAGAGAACAACACCCTCAGCCCATCAAAGCACACATGGCTGGCACAGTCAGTGAACACAAACCACAGACAGCTCAGTGCAACAACTCAGAGAGACAGCAAGGCAAACCATGTATAGGCACAAGGATGAAAGGAAGGCCCTGAAGTCAAACTGTGAACAGTCACACATGTATACAACTACTTCACAGGAGTACGCCAGCAGCACAACACTCAGGGACCATTGACACACTCCATGACTGCCAAGCACTAGTAGGAATCTACACACATACCTCCTCACACCAGCAGCACACAACCCCAGTGTCAAACACACTGAAGGCTGGCAATACTTGCCAATCAATACACAGACAAACAATCACACACCCTGGGGGTAGCCACAAACATCACACACACGCAGGGATGCCAGAACAAATGTCTGCACAAAAACAACAGACAAACCCATAATCCAACAGAAACACACACAGAACCACAACAAGAACAGACATGCCCTGTGCAGCTAAACTGTGGAAAGGCAATGGGAGCACATACACAACAGAAGTGCACAACCTCATCACCCAGGAACAATGCACAGACAACATACCACAACACATACAAGAAGTGCACCATCACAGAACAACACAGCCACATCAAACAAACAACAGATGCACAGGCAAAAAAATCACATAGCAAACACAGCAGGACAACAGGGGATGCACACCAGGCAATGACAAGGCAACATACACACACAGCACTGCATGCATAACAAGCAGTGTGTGCACACCAGGCATACCAGCCCCACACAGACATGAGTGACATAACATGAACTCACACAACACCAATCAGCACAGCACAAAGACAACCGCACACCCAGGAAGTGAAGCAGTACCACAGCCAACACACATACATGCAACACAACACCAACAGATGCACAAGTCTGGGACAGAAAGGTGGAAACAACTGGACCAGAGGACAGGGCAGCACACACAGTTGAACTGCATATGAGCAACCATGACTGCCAAACAGCACACGAACATGACATATAACCCATTGGGGAAATGCCCTGAGTGACACATTGCTCCTGGCCAAAGATCTGCACCACAAAGCACAGTGTTACAAATGAAGTGATGGGGAGGCACACACACATTTAAACCAAGGGGACAGCTGACATCAAAGTGAAGTGTACTGCATGTCAGTAGGGCACATGGCAGGAGTGTACCATACACAAAGAGAGGGAGTGCAGACTCAAAATGGGTAGGCATCTGAAGCACAGATAGGGAATGGTATGACACCACACACAACATGCCATACTGGAGGCAATAAAGCACCATGTGCCAGCAATGCATTAGAAAACACAACCACAATGGCAGTGTGGAGCCGCAGGTCTGCACAGTCTCCACAAACAGTAACAAGACACACGGATGATCAACAAAACTCAACACTGACTGGCCAGTCACACACTCTGCATACTCACAAGTGACAAAAAACAACAAGTAGGAGTCAGCCAAAACAGCAAGAACACACCAACACACTGCACAGTGCACAACATACAACTCACACATGTGCATACAACCACATCCACAGGGCTAAACAATCAAAACAACAGGCAAACAATTCCTGGGTGACACATGTGTGTAGTTGAGAATGCAGGGGCATACACACATCAACACTCCCGACAAAGTCACCCCCTTCAAACTGCACACTTCTTGACCACCCAAGAGCACACATTGCAAGTAAGCCATGGGACTAGGATGACTGATGACCACACACACACACACCCCTGGGCATACATAAAGGAAGAATATACATACATGTTGACCCTGGCCAGCCTGCCTGCAATACTGTGGATAGAATCCCACTCTGTGCTGGCAGTGCCCCCCAACCTGATATGTGTACAATATAGCCAACATGAACAAATTAAGAAACTGACAACTGCTTTCCATTTAAAATTGACATCATTGCCCACACAAGTTTCTGGGTCAGGAAGAACTGAAGTCCCTGTCACCCCTCTAAAAAATAGAGTAAGTGAGCCAAGACATTGGCTATGTTGAAGTAGCACACACAGCATGTGGCACAGTAAACCATATACACACTGCAAAAGAACTTTATTCAGTAAGGAGGCTGACAAAACAGACAACAAGAGCAACTGTCTTTATTCACATATTGCACAGATAGGCACTATGAGTAGAGACGAGTAAGGCACAAAATGCAGAGTATGTCCATGAGAAGCTGCACAGGCAAGGGGTACACAACAATGACTGACAATGCCAGTGGCCAGGGCAAAGTGCAGAGTATGTCCATGAAAGGTTGCACAGACAAGGGCAAAACAGCAAGTCCGGTGGCCAGGGCAAAGTGCAGAGTATGTCCATGAGAAGCTGCACAGGCCAAGGGCACACAGCAGTGAATGACAAGGCCAGTGGGCAGGGCAAAGTGCAGAGTATGTCCATGAGAAGCTGCACAGGCAAGGGCAAAACAGCAAGTCCAGTGGCCAGGGCAAAGTGCAGAGTATGTGCATGAGAAGCTGCACAGGCAAGGGCAAAACAGCAAGTCCAGTGGCCAGGGCAAAGTGCAGAGTATGTCCATGAGAAGCTGCACAGGCAAGGGCTAAACAGCAAGGCCAATGGCCAGTTTAGGGTGCAGAGTATGTCCATGAGAAGCTGCACAGGGAATACTTGAATACAGCAAAGAGCAACAAGGCCAGTGGCAAACACAAAGTGCAGAGTATGTCCATGAGAAGCTGCACAGGGAATATTAGAACACAGCAAAGAGCAACAAGGCCAGTGGCAAAAACGAAGTGCAGAGTATGTCTATGAGAAGCTGCACAGAGATTACTTGAACACAGCAAAGAGCAACAAGGCCAGTGGCAAAAACGAAGTGCAGAGCATGTCCACGAGAAGCTGCACAGGCAAGGGGCACACAGCAGTGAATGACAAGGCCAGTGGCCAGGGCAAAGTGCAGAGTAGGTCCATGAGAAGCTGCACAGAGAATGTGTGCAACTGTACCTTTCCATGGTCAGCAACACAGTCAGGGGGTAACAATGTGCAGTACAGGCCCACCTGTGTGAGAGACAGGTCTGTGAGGGTGACTACCACTCAGACGTGGCTGTCAGGTGGACTGGGAGCTGGCTGTGTCTCGGGGACTGTCGGGGCACTTGACCAGGGAGAGAGCGGACCAGCTGAAGTAGAGCTATCAGTGGCTTGGCAAGCTGGAGGGCTGCTTGGACCAGGTGGTGTAGTGGCACGTGGAGGCAGAGTCATGCAGATGGGAGACACGGTGTGTCTGGGAGATTGTGGAGGGGTGCCTTTCCACTTCTTGGGGATCCTAACTGGCATTACTGACTTTGGATCAATGGGAAGTGGTGTGGACACAACATGCCCACTCACCACCAAAGCTGCATCAGGTGCAGACACTGACACTCCCCCTGGTGATGTGCTGGATCCAGCGGAACGCTGTGCTTGGCTTCGCCTGTGCCCCTCTTTCCCTTGTTTACTAGGTGTTACCCCTTTAGTGCCCTCCATCCCCTGCTTAACTGGGCTTGGAATGGGAGTCGAGGTGGTGGGTGAATCTGCCTTTGAACCCTTCCTAGGTGTCCCCTTGGCATGCACCACCTTCTCGGTGGGCACAGAAACTGTATGCTTCTCTTTGCAAGATGCTTGCAAGAGAGTCCTTGGATGGGGATGCCTCTGAGGCAAGTGAGCCTGAGGTCTGCTTCTTTGCATTTTGGCCCCTGGTGTCGCTTGGTGGGCTTTTCTCTCTGCGCTCTGGGGTGGCTTTGGTCTTCTGTGGGAATGGTGTCTGCGCCAGGGACCGCTTGGGTTGCTGCTGCTGTGTGCTTCGTGTGCTGTATCGTGACTTTGAGGTATGTGGACCGTGGTCACTATCGTCAGACGTGGCCAATGCCAGGGGGTTGGACAAAGGGACCGGAGCTGGACTGTGAGTATGTGCCTGTTGAGGGGCTAACGTCACTGTGGAGGACAAATCCTGGATAGTCCGGTGCAGCCCACACACGTCTGAATGTATGCCCTCCATGAAAGCAACCACCTGTGCCAATTTTTTGTAGTGGTCAATTAAGGCATTGGGGAGAGCTGTCTGGCCTACACACAGCTGGCACTGATGTCAGCAGGGGGGACAGGGGCAGGGGCAGCGGTGCCAGGGGTGAAGGACACTCTTCCCCTCTTACTGAGGCGGACACAGGCAGCACCAGAGGAAGTGGCTGGGAGGGTGGGCACTGGCCCCTGTGTGGTGTAAGTTGATGCAGAGTCCCCGTTTCCTGTGCCCACCAACATGGATGCATCCCCGCTGGCATCAGATGATGTAGTACTTTGTGTCTCAGGCTGGGATTCCTCCAGCTGACTCCTGTCCCCCTCTGAGGCGCTGGTGACATCTGTGTCACTGGGCTCCTGTGCAGCTGTTGTGCTTGTTTCACCACCACTGGTGTACGTCTCCTGTCCCTCCGTGACCACAGGAGATGCTGCATGAGAAAGAGAGATGTAGGGTCAGTTCAGTGGCAGCAACAGAACAAACATGCAAGCAATGCATAACAAAAGATGACTAAATCTATATGTTGCACACCACCCTGTGCTATCACATCGTGCTAACTCACTATAGTGACTCAAACAGTGCGTGGAAACTGGAAATTCAGGCATAAATGAGCCATGTGATGACCGCACGTGCGCTTTAAAGAACAAGGGTCCCATACAATTTAAGTAAAGCAATATCAAAATTTAAGGAATCAAAAATTGGATTTATAATAGTAGTAAATTAAGGATGAGGTATTTTTATAAGCAACAAAATAGAATGTACAATTAGTATACAAAGGGTGAGTGAGCAAAAACGTGACAGGGTAGAGGGAAATCAGCCGATTTCCTTACCATAGGCAAGTGACTTAAAACGTGACTTTGCAATATGCGTGAATAAAGGTGAACAGAAAGTCACAGAGGTTACATCTTATACTCCATAATATACAATCAGTATAGAGTTAAGGATGTGTGTGTCAACAACGTTTCAATCCCAGTAGGAATATTGGGATCTCATCAGGACTAAAAGGAATAAAACAAGTGCCTGGGAAGTTGACTGAATAAGCAAGAGGGAGAGAAGAGGGGAGAGGGAGAGGAAGACAAAAGCGGGATTAATGTTAGTAAATTAAGGTGACGGATAGTTGTAGGGGAAGGGAGTGTGAGGGTAATACGGAGTGTCAGTGAGGGCAGAATAGGTACAGATCAGTGGAAGAAAGAATAAGACTAATGCTCTGCATAAGCTGGAAATGGTGAAGGCTCGATCTAAGGAAGCAGAGTCAGAGTTCCTTCTGCAGTTTGTAACGGGAAGGTGTTGAATTTAAGGATGAATAAGGGTAGCACTAGGCAGTCAGAGAATAATCAGAGTCATAGATAACCACCAGAATGTGATAATTAAGGCGAGGTAGAGAGTAGGGGCGCGTGAGCTAAAAGGTACCAAGGTAGGAGCGGAAATAGTATAGTGGTAGGAGGTAGAGGAACCCACGAAGGAAGAGGTGAGTACTAACCACGAAGGCAAATTACTGCGCGTTACCTGGAAGCCTCCAGAGTGGTACGCGTGATGGACCTCAGCTGAAGAGCCTGTGCTTGGTCAGTTGCGAGATCTAAACGGAAAGGCCATGCATTAGGGCAGTGTGCTAATGGTACGAGTGAAAATAAGGGTGGTGGTGAAACAATTACCGGGTTCTCAACAGTAATACAGTAGGGGAGGGAATAATGACCGGATGAAGGTCGGAGAATCGTCTGGTTTCCGTCCTGGAGAAATTATGCACAGGCAATGGCGCCGGAGTAAATTGGTGAAGTCGGACAATGCGGTAGATCTTAAAGGAAGGAATAAGTAATTTACGGGGGGAAGGGCACGCTATTGACACCAGCAGTAAATGAATAAAAGGCGTGAGCGATTTACCTGGCAAGTAGTCCAAGTATGTGGAAGTGGTTACGGCCTCGAACCTGACAATGCAGTGTTGAACGAGGAGCTTGAATCAGCAGCTTCCGGTATGGGAAACACAGGTCAAGTGTATCGGGGCTCTACAAGTGCATGCAGGAGGTGTGGTCAAAAAGGTTATTGCTGGCGGGCAATTGTGACGAACAAGGTTGGCGCCTAAGAATGATGTCTATGCTTAAAGGAACCGCCATCTTGGAAGGGTGAAGTTTAAAGAGTCCAAGTGAGGACTAAAATGCATTTTGATATGGCAATGGGGGTGGGGGGGGTTTGGTGTTAGATGGAGATGGTCGATGGCTGGGGAAATTAAGTGGTGAATAGGGAAGGGTACAGAGAGTCAGAGGAACGAGACCGATAAGGAAGGGCAATAGAGAAGGAAAAAGGGTGAAACCAGGGAAAAGGCTGGCACGCAATTCAGTGGGGTCAAGCCCCATTTATACAGAATAAAGAAATTAACCAACTCAGGCATGCAGGACAATGGACAATGAGGAGGGGCCCCAATTATCAAATTAACATCCGCCACGTATTAGGAATGCATATTTTGGCCCAATGTTCTTAAGGAAATACAGGATTCTTAAGGTAAAAACAGAAAGATACGAGTATGTAGTGCGCTTCGTCTCTTTATAACAGGTTTGACCAGTCCTCCAAGCGATTCAATCCTATGTGGAGACTGTCCATTTTTATGATCCATTTCAATTCCTCTTTGTTAAGGATACCTGCGATGTTGGTAATCCTGGGGGGTTGATGGATTACAGTGATGACTTGCCATCTTATATCGTTTTCTGAGTGATTTAGTGCAGAGAAATGTTCAACTAGGGGTGCATTCGGTGTTTTGCACCATATCCTGCTTCTATGTTGGCAAATCCGAATCCTGATCTTCTGTGTAGTTTGGCCAACATAAATAAGATTACATGATGTGATGACCACACAGCACAACACCCTGCTAGTGGCTCCATTTAACCAGACACACAACTAACTCTGAGCACACCTAGGGACATGATGGGGGCACACTACTTGTTGCCACTGACAGATCTGGATGGAACAGGAGTGGACAACACAGACACAGTCTACAACATGACATTCCACAATGGCCATGAGCCCATGCCACCCACCATGTTGTACTTTGGGGCCCAAAGACTGGTGCACATTGTTGTCAGATGTCTAGGCCTCCCAAATCTGAGTGCATGCAATGGACGCATTGATGAAGGCACACTCAGATCGGGCACACTGCCGTTCCCTCCCATGGGATTCCCCAGACTACCCCAATGCAGACGATACCTGAAGACCACGACTCAGAATGCAATGGGAATGCGCTGCACACAAATTACGTTTGTAAGTACAGGTAGGGCAAATGCATAACACCTGCACCCAGCCCATCAGCCACTTACATGCCACAGCATCACACAACCAACATCACATAGGCCAGCACTGGCACAGGCTCTGTACACATCAGTCACTCCCAGCCAAAGTCACCCTTCCCACAATGCTCACCAGTGGCTTGCTGCTGATGCTCCTTCAAACGTGCATCCAGCTCAGGATGTGTCAACGCCAAGATGCAGCCCATTAGTGGTGTCATGCTGTGCCGTGCCAAATGCCCAGTGTGAGGAAGCAGCCCCAAGGTCATCTCCGCCACGTTCCTTGCCAGCCGGCTGATGTCTTCCCACCTCTTGTTGCAGTGGGTACACTGTCGGTTTGAGACACCCAGAGCTCGTACCTTGGATGCAATGGCCCTACGCACGACCTTAGGCTGATGTTCCTTGAGCTGCAGGCATGGGAGACAAGAGGGGGAAATGATCAGTGACACAGTGTTATGTACCTACATCTCTCAGTACAGCAGCAAGATACAAACTTATCACAAATCCAAAGATATGTCTAACAGAGACAAGAATACATCTCACATGGTACATCTGCTTGGGAAAAGCTGATGTAAATGCATGCAGGTGTGAGGGGCAACACCGTCCCTGCACATCTCACACACATGCAGGATGCCAGCACTGAAACTCCTATGCAGCCTGCCCACATCTCCAGTCCATTTTTAGGTTGAGCAACACATACATCACATATCAACCTGTGTTTGGGGGTAGACTCACTGTGTCCAAGACTGCGCAGCCCTCAATGTCCATGCCCTGTGAATAGATAACTGTGTCATGGATGTCACATTGAGGGACATGATCTCACAAATCCAAAATCCACATCACAAGGCTGGTCGTGTGCAATCTACAGTGCTGAGATGGCTCATAGCTGGAGTGCAATGAGAAAAGACTGATGTAATACTCTGGAAGTGAAGTGATGTGTCCTTGTCTTCTTGGGCGGGGACTGTGCAGGCCAGCTGGGCTCACACTGAGATGGACAAACACACACAGCCATTCAGCCAAGCAATCACTGTCCTGACTCCTGTATGACCAACTTTCTGCATCACTGTATGGCTGACAACACAACACAGGTCACTCAAACATACATGTGCAGGCAGGGAAACCTGTGGCATTGGGTACACACGCCTTCCCCCTGGAGACAGCATGTTAGGCAGTGCATGACACAACCACACACTCTCAGGCACATACAACATCAGTTCAACCACATGTGTGCCCCCCCTGCCCTCCCCCCACTGTTGAGGACTTACCACGACATTTGGGGCACCATATAGCCTTTGGTACTGTGTGAGCACCTCGTCCACCAGGACCTCCAGCTCCTCGCTCGTGAAGGGACTGGCACGGATCTTCTCTGTCCTTGCCATCACTGTGGACATGAGGCAACAGCGGCGGAATTGGGTGGTGAGGGGTCTCTGGCAGCAGTCCCTGGAGGCAGCAGCAGGTGGGTGGTCACTGGCAACAGTCTCAGGAGGCAGCAGCAGGTGGGTGGTCACTGGCAGCAGTCCCTGGAGGCAGCAGCAGGTGGGTGGTCACTGGCAGCAGTCCCTGGAGGCAGCAGCAGCTGAGGGGTCTCTGGCAGCAGTCCCTGGAGGCAGCAGCAGGTTAGGGGTCTCAGGCAGCAGGCCCTGGAGGCAGGAGCAGGTGAGGGTCTCTGGCAGCAAGCTCTGAGAGCAGTCGAAATGTGAAGCTCCCTCCCACACATATATAGCCCCCTGGGGTCGTTTCAAAGGTGCCAAGCTGCAGCAATTGTTGGTCCAGGTCTGCCTTTTTCAAATGCATCCAATGACCGCCTTTGTGGTGGTGGAGCACGCCCACTGTTTTTTCAAAATTGCATCATGCTACCGCAATCAAGGTTCCTATTGGCTGTAAGGGCATGCTCCATGGTGGTGACAAACCGCAGGGGCCCAGCGTGCGCTACCGCGATGGTGCATCTTTCAATTGCATCCAATGACCAGCTCCGCAGTGACGGAGCACTCCTACATCGATTTTCAAAATTGCATCATGCCACCGCAATCATGGTTCCCATTGGCTGTAAGGGCATGCTCCATAGCGGTGACACACCTCAGGGGCACGTCGTGCACCACCGCGATGGTACATCTTTCAGTTGCATCCAATGACCGGCTCCGCGGTGACGGAGCACTCCTACATCGATTTTCAAAATTGCATCATGCCACCGCAATCATGGTTCCCATTGGCTGTAAGGGCATGCTCCATAGCGGTGACACACCTCAGGGGCACGTCGTGCACTACCGCGATGGTACATCTTTCAGTTGCATCCAATGACTGGCTCCGTGGTGGTGGAGCATGCCTAACGCGATTTTCAAAATTTCATCATGTCACCGCAATCAAGGTTCCCATTGGCTGTAAGGGCATGCTCCATGGCGGTGACACCGCGATTTGGGTGCTGTTAGAAAATGGGATCTCTGGTTAGCTAAGGTTTGCGCCAAAGCCAGGCAGAGACCACCACTCTAGTCAGCGCAAGGGAGTTACACGCCAAAGATAACCCCTGTTCACCCCCTTGGTAGCTTGGCATGAGCAATCAGGCTTATCCCGGAGGCCATGTGTAAAGCATTTGCGCACGCACACAGCAACAACATCCCAGGCACACCACAAAAGGAACTCCACACAAGGTTATATCAAAAATAGCCTTTGTATTCTCACAACACATTAGAATAGTATTCACATAATATACATGGTGCCACCTGGCACTAGGTCATATTTATAAGGGATTATATACTCCTGGCAGGGCCCACTGAACCACTGTCAGAACCATCACAAAGCAAACTTAGTATAAGTAAGACCAATCATAAACGTTCAATCAGTAACCACTGGTAACCACTGTACTCAGCATCACCCTGTAATGTAAACCACATTATGCACAGTATCACATTAGGCGCCAAACACATTGTACACCAACCTCCTCAGTCTAACATATTAGACCCTAACCACCTAAGCATCACTCACATTAGGGGTATACTCACAGTAGGAAATAATCTCCCTAGCATAAACACATTACGCACATAATCTCCTCCCCAAACGCATTTAGAGGCATGAATCACAGTAAAGCATCACATTTCCTAATATCATGTACATCACTGACCCCTTAACCAACTGGCCTTCTCAAACGGGCTCAAATGCCCTGTGTCCAGAATGTCAGGGTTGCTGCTTATGCAGTGGAATCAAAAGTGCGCAATTGCGCTAGGGCAAAGGAGTGCATCTCACTCCTATTTCAAAATATGCCCCCAAAGAACTGTGGCCTAAACGTAGCAGCTGCCCACTACTTGCTGGGCAGCTGTAAAGCAAATGAAGGCCCTGGCACCACTGTGCCTCCTGTGTCCCCCTCAGGGACTTCACAACTCATGCCCCTCTGTGCCCTCTGGACCCCCACGTGGCACTAAACACATGCTCCCATCGTTGGGGCAGCCTGCTCACTGGTGGGACTACCCAGGCACCGACAATGTGCCTCGGTATAGCCCCAAGTCACAAAGGCCCTCTGGGGCCCTTTCATGCACACAAAAAAGCTGCCCCCACGCGTTGGAGCGGCCCACAACGGCGGGCCCGCTCAGCACCGTCACCTGTGCCTCTTTCTGGCCTCCCCCCAGCTGTCTCAACTCACCGGCTCTTGGCGGGGGGAAGACTCCTCATTCCGGCACTTGTTCAGTATGGGGTGGGCTCCCGCCTGGACTCTCTTTCTCCTTCACCCGGGCCCCATTCTGGGACCCGGGACTTCAGCATCAGCAAGGGCAGCACCAGTGCGAGGCTTCCCTTCCTCACGGGAGCCCCGCTCTGCTCTCGGCGGCCTCTGCCGCCTCGCTAGACTTCCTCCTTCTGGCCATATCGTGGGCACGGGGCTTCCCTTGGGGAAGTGGAAGTCCCACCCGATGTCAGGCAGCTACGCTTGACTTCAGGTTCGAACCGGGCTGCAGCGGTGACTTCTTCTCGGTGCTGCAGTGTGGGGTGGGCACCGGCCTTCTCAAACAAGCAACCACTGGGGTGTAATCCAGTGAAAGGACGCCACAAGGCGGGGTGGGCACCCGCTTATTTTTAGATAAAGTGCAGAAACGCGGGCTGGGCACCTGCCGTTTTCAGTATGTCTAAAGCGGGGTGGGCTCCTGCTCGTGGGCGCAATACGGGGTGGGAACCCGCTTCTCTCTCCTCCAGCAGGGGGAATCCCCACGTCAGGATTCCCTCAGGAAGATTGTAGTGCTCCTTTGCTGGGGAAATAATTCAAATAAAGCACTCGCAATGCGCTTGAAGCAAAGTCCTGCAGCAAAAAGGATCAGTCTTTAGATGAAGGGGCAATGCATGGCCCAGGGAGGCAAGCCCTCCTGGCAGCCCCCCCCCCCGGGCCCCAGCAGCAGCATGCCCTAGCAGGAACAGCACAAATACAGAACAACCATATGGAGTCACAGCCCCTATATTTATACTAGCATTTGCCTTTGTGTCACAGCCCCGGGTTTGGGGATACCAGTCAGAAACGGTTTAGGGGGGATGTGGAGAACTTTGTTTGCCAATCTCCTCTTCCCCTTTGTCAGGTGGGAGCATGCCATCAGACACACCACAGGGGGGCAGAGCCAGCATTCACTAGGGAAGCACCATCCTATTCAGAGTCAGGGGATTACTCCTCCCACCACTCTTCATCCAGGTGTCCCATTCACCTCATCACTGACTCACCCTGCCCCTTCTGGAGCCACCCACACCTCTCAGCTCCTGTCAATCACAAGCCAGACATGCAATTCACATCAGGCAGGCAGACACATAGCACACAGAAATGCCAACTTCTAAAAGTGGCATTTCTCCACCAGTCACCATAAATCTGCGCACACCATTGCGCAGCATTTATCCTCACGAGTTCATACATACTAAACTCAACCCTGCAGTTCTCTCATACCAGGAATTACCATGGACACACTTATCCCCCATGCATTCCTATAGGAGGGCAGGCCAATCTCACTACATGTACACAGAGAGTGCACGCACTTTACACTGGCCCATACTGCTAAAGTGCCGAGAGGCCTAAAACCACTACCAGCATGTCAGAGCTTAAGGCAAAAAGTTCAGGGGTGAACCTGCCAAAAAGGGCCAAGTCTAACAGGTGCCATACATCCACTGGATTCAAGCAAGCCTGGCTGAAGACGGCTGAAATGCCAGAAACCGGTCCCAGGAAGCTTGTTTCGGGTCCAGGGAAGACATGGCTTGGCAGTTCGGGCTGGACTGTTCCCATGAGGCACAGGGTCAGACTGATTTGCATATGGCCATGATTGAACTGGGGTGGCAGAGTGGGCTAAAGAACAGTGATGGATTAAACCCAGATCAGTTGACTGGGGGTGAGTGCTTGCAATGTTTAACACTCCGTCCATCATTTCCTTTGGTTTTGCTTTGTTCGCCATAAGTTGGCAGGGTATGCTCAGACGTGAGTCCCTTGCTCACTTTGCCACTGGATTCAAGCAAGCCCGGCTGAAGACGGCTGAAATGCCAGAAACCGTTCCTAGGAAGCTTGTTTCGGGTCCAGGGAAGACATGGCTTGGCAGTTCGGGCTGGACTGTTCCCATGAGGCACAGGGTCAGACTGATTTGCTTATGGCCATGTCTGAGCTGGGGTGGCAGAGTGGGCTAAAGAACAGTGATGGATTAAACCCAGATCAGTTGACTGGGGGTGAGTGCTTGCAATGTTCAACACTCCATCCATCATTTCCTTTGGTTTTGCTTTGTTCGCCATAAGTTGGCAGGGTATGCTCAGACGTGAGTCCCTTGCTCACTTTGCCACTGGATTCAAGCAAGCCTGGCTGAAGACGGCTGAAATGCCTGAAACCGGTCCTAGGAAGCTTGTTTCTGGTCCAGGGAAGACATGGCTTGGCAGTTCGGGCTGGACTGTTCCCATGAGGCACAGGGTTAGACTGTTTGCATATGGCCATGTTTGAACTGGGGTGGCAGAGTGGGCTAAAGAACAGTGATGGATTAAACCCAGATCAGTTGACTGGGGGTGAGTGCTTGCAATGTTCAACACTCCGTCCATCATTTCCTTTGGTTATACATCCACATGAGGCACCACGATTTGGGTGGCGGGGCATGCCAACCGCCATGTGGGCATGTCTCCATGGCTATCACTAACGCACTTGTGTATATGGGGGTGCTGGTGACACACCGCTGAGGCCAGGCGGTAGCTACCGCCATTTGGGTGCCATACATCCACATGAGGCACTGCAATTTAGGTGGCGGGGCATGCCACCATTTGGCAATACATGGATATGTATCACTACCGCACTTATGTATATGGGGAGTGCTGGTGACACACCGCTGGGGCCAGGCAGTAGCTACCGCGATTTTTGTGCCATACATCCACTTGAGGCACTGCGATTTGGGTGCCGGGGCATGCCAACCACCATTTGGGCATGCCTCCATGGCTATCACTACCGCACTTGTGTATATGGGGGGTTCTGGTGACACACCGCAGGGGCCAGGCGGTACCTACCGCGATATAGGTGCCATACATCCACATGAGGCACTGCGAGTTGGGTGGGGGGGCATGCCAACTGCCATTTGGGCATGTCTCCATGGCTATCACTACCACACTTGTGTATATGGGGGTGCTGGTGCCACACCGCTGGGGCCAGGTGGTAGCTACCGCGATTTGGGTGCCATACATCCACATGAGGCACCGCGATTTGGGTGGGGGGGCATGCCAACCACCATTTGGGCATGTCTCCATGGCTATCACTACGACACTTGTGTATATGGGGGTGCTGGTGTCACACCGCTGGGGCCAGGTGGTAGCTACCGCGATTTGGGTGCCATACATCCACATGAGGCACCACGATTTGTGTGGCGGGGCATGCCAACTGCCATTTGAGCATGTCTCCATGGCTCTCACTCCCGCACTTGTGTATATGGGGAGTGCTGGTGACAGACCGCTGGGGACAGGCGGTAGCTACCACGATTTGGGTGCCATACAATGGCAATAGCATTCTGGCAAACATTAACAGTGCAAAGTGGCCACATGGTAAATGGCACATCATTGTGCACACAATACCAATGTTCCATTTACTCCACTGGTGACTACACTTACTATGATTGTGTATGTGTTTTCGTAGATTGGCATGTACTCCACACATGTCACTTGTAATATTGATGGTCCTGTACACAGGACAGTGTTGTTATGGACTCTACATGTGTACACATGTCAATGTGTTGAGGTGCTGTGAAAATCACAGCAAAGTTTGTCTCAATGAATGATGTTTTTTTTGCATGTCCTCTCATGTCTGATCATGCACACAATCGTTATTTCTGCTCAGACTGTGGTCATTGTGTTGTTGATGTGTGCCAGGTTCAAATGACGCATGAAGATGTGTCAGGTACATCAGCTAGGTATGAGACAGTGGGGTTGATTTGTTACACATATGCTGGATGCTATACTCCAAGTGTGCCCATGGTAATTGTGGTCATATCCATATGTGCATTCACATTGACCGAGGTGGTGTTTGAGGGACTTGCTTTGTGTAAGTTTACAAGTGTGCCATTTGTGTAGCTGAAGGTGTCCCCACATGTAGGCTGGTCTTTAAATCAATTTTGATGAAAGTCGGTGTTGGCGTTGTGTCATCCAGAACGTGAGATGCTGTGCCCATCTCATGATGTATTGCATTGACATGTGTCCACTTTCATCTCAACTAGGAGGAGACCAAATCTGCTTCGTCACTTGACAGTGCTGGAAGACATGTAGGATGAGGCAATCATCTCGAAATGCTTTCTGGATAGAGCCACCCTAAAGACCCTTTGTGATATGTTGGAACGCCACCTGCAGCCTCGCAGAACATATCTAACAGCTTTCACCCCAAAGTATAAGGTGATGGCGGCCCTGCATTTATTGCCACTGGATCATTCCAGCAGACAGTGGCCAGCACTGGTGGGATGTCACAACCGATATTCAGCATGGTGCTGTGTGATGTACTGTCCGCCATGATGATCTACAAGGACAGATATATCCATTTTCCCAGTGGCCCTGAATTGGCAGCTTTGAAGGGAGATTTATATCCCCTCAGACAAATCCCCCATGTTGTTGGTGCCTTTGATTGCACCCATGTTGGGCTTGTGCCAACACAGACACGTGAGCACATCTACAGGAATCGTAAACATTACCACTCCACAAATGGCAAGTGGTGTGCCTGGCAGATATGATCATATCCCACGTGTGTGCCAAATTCCCAGGCTCATCCCATGACTCCTACATCCTGCAGAACAGCATTGTACCCCAGCTGATGGCTGATCTGCTTCCTGAGCGTGCATGGATTGTGGGTGAGTATGCCTAGTCATATGGTGTGCTGGGTGTGTGACCTGCTGCCGTCTGCCTCTGTGACATAACAATGTTTAATTGTGTTTGTCACACCTAGGTGACTCTGCATATCCCAACCGTCCCTGGTTGCTGAGCCCAATGCGGAATCCCAGGACCCCAGCTGAAGTCCGCTACAATGAGGCCCATGGGAGAACACGTCGTGTGGTGGAGCATACTTTTGGTCTGCTGATGTCACGTTTCCGCTGCCTGGACAAGACCGGAAATACACTAATGTACTCGTCCGGGAAGGTGTGTCAGATTGTAGTTGCATGCTCTATGCTCCACAACCTAGCCATTCGCAAGGAGATTCCCCTGATTCTGGATGATGGTGAGGACCCAAGGCCCTCGCCTGCAAACCAACCCATGTCCAGTGATGAGGACAGTGGAGAGGAGGAAGGTGTTGACCTGCGTTAACAGCTCATCACCCGCTACTTCACTTGAAGGTGGGTGACAATGTACAACATACCTATTGTCTGATGATGTTGCAGTTGTTGTGAAGGTGTATGTGAGTATTGTGACAGCAGCCAGTTGCAGACTCAGTGGTGGCTGACAATGTTTCTGGGACAGTTAATTTAGGAACATCTACAGGTTGTGTATGTTGACACTTGCTGCCCATTGTGATGTGTGCATGTGGGATTCTCTTGTTGTGAAGTGTTGTGTGATGTCTGTGATGCTACACCCAGACTAGTGAATGTTGTTCTGTTGTGTTTTCCTAGATGCCTTCAACCTCTCCTTGCCTTCATACACTCCAGTCTCCTGGTACTTTGTAATCATGGTGAAGACTGTACATCCTGGAATAAAGACGGAGCAGACACACCAACTTGTGTGTAAGGATTTTTTATTTACAATGGTGACGTGAGAGGGTGAACATTTACATTGGGGTGATTAGTGGAGCAGTGAGTTGACAGTTGTGGTAAATGAGATAGTCGAGTAGTCACAACATTGATGTGGTGACCCAGTCCAACAGACAGATGCCATTCACAAGGCAATGTGGGGAAGGACAATCAATGAAGTCGATGCAGTGGTGAAGAGGGTTGCCATCATGGCTGGCTCTGTGACTGGCGTTTGGCAGGTGCTTTGCTCCTGTTACTCCCAGGGTTTTCTTTGGGCGTCCCCTTCGTCGCTTGGCAGGGGGGGCCCTGCTGTAGGGCCAGTGGGGTCTCAGGACTCACCCCTTTCTGTGGCCACGGGGATGGATGGTGAACTGTCATACTGCAGGCCACCACAGGGGGGTGGAGGTGTTGGTTGTGGAGCAGGCCTGTCCCTCAGTACCGCCACTTGCAGGCCCAAGAGGTCCACAATTTGTTCCATGTGGGTGTCGATGGACCTCATCAGCAGGATGAGCTCACGGAACAGTTAGTCCGACCGGCCCGTTTGTCCCTTGGCCCGTTCATATGCCCCAAGGACTCTGGTGATGTGGTCCAGGGATTGGGTCCCAGCCTCTTGTTGTCTGTGGGTGACCCTGCCCCTCCCACCCTCCCTGCTGCCACGGACCTGTTGCCTCACCACTGTGGGCACCCGCATCCTCTGTCTGCCCTCCTCAGTCGGTGGTGTGGGGTGGTCATCCTCTGGGACAGGGAGGGTGTTGCAGGCAGCACTGATAGTGGTGGTGGCAGTGTCAGTGGACGCACAGGCCATAACAGCACTGCTCTGCAGTGACATTGTTGATGCAGCAGAGATGGTGGGGGGATGATGGGATCCTGGGACCTGCTGCTCCCTGGCACACCAGATGGGCCGGCTTCGAGCTCATCATCCAGAGAATCCCGGGAGTCAACATCCGAGAGTCCATGTACCGGGGGGGGGGGGGGGGGAGGACTGGCTGTGCAGGTTGCTGGTGTTGTCCTCTGCAGTGTGTTCTTGGTCACCTGTGGGTCACATGGGAGATAGTCATTGCAGTGCATACCGAAAGCTTTGTGTCAGCTGTATGTCATTTACTGTTTGTACACCACACAGTTGCCTGATCATCACATTTTGTTGTATGTGCACTACTGTGCCTCCTGACATGGTGCTGTGGTACATGCATTACTTGTCCATGGTGTGAGTTGTCAATACCTACCATGTGCTACGTGCATGATTTCTGAGTACAGGGACATGGTGCCATCTAGGGACTAGTGCATTGGAAAATACTTGTGCCCACTCAGCCCTGTCAGATGTTACATCTGGCCATGTACAGGCCATTATCATCTCCTGCATACCTTTGTCTTGTCATGTGCACAAACCATACTATCTAGTTTCACATTTGGTCCTTGCTGCTCTGGCCCCATGGCACTTAGACATGGAATTTAGTGCTGTGCATGATTGTTCCCAGACTTTCTCCTACATGTGCATTGGTGTGTCACACTTTGGTTGCTGTGACAGTCTCATTGGCTTAGCTGTGTGCACACTGAGAGTGGCAATAGGATCTGTGTGTATGTGTGTGCAATGAGGGGGCTGGTGTTGTCATGTGTCACCATGTTTTTTACGGACACTGGCTGTGTGCACATACTGGCTACTTACCTGTTCTGTTTTCACATTCGGCTTTGACTTGACACATCTGTGTGTGTGTGTGGTGGGGGCTTGCATCCTGCTCAGGGGTGTGACAAGCAAGCATGATATGTCTACTTACCTGTTATTTTGTTTGTGGTGATACAATGGCTGACACATGCATCTGGGTGGGAGAGGAGGCTCCATCGTGATGGTCTGGGGGACAAGCTGGCATGGGGTGAGTTGTTGTTCAGGCCTCCCACCCCCAAACACCCTCCCAGTGAAGATGGCTACCTACCTGTAAGTTTGTTTGGTGTACTGCCAAGGCTTCCAACTGCTTCTGGGTGGGGGAGGGCTCCATCCTGCTGAGGTGTGGGACAGGGGGCATGGTGGGCGTAGTGGTACAGGCCTCCCACCCACAAACACCCTCCCAGGGAAGATGGTTACCTACCTGTAAGTTTGTTTGGTGTACTGCAATGGCTTCCAAATGCTTCTGGGTGGGGGAGTGCTCCATCCTGCTCAGGTGTGGGACAGGGGGCATGGTGGGAGTCATGGTACAGGCCGTCCACCCACAAACACCCTCCCAGGGAAGATGGCTACCTACCTGTAAGTTTGATGTGGGTTATGTATTGGCTGACACATGCGTCTGGGTGGGGTGGGGGGAGGGCTCCATCTTGCTGATGCAGTGGGACAAGGGGGCCTGGTGGGAGTTGTAGTGCTGTCTGCCTGTACACATGCCCCCATGGTAATGTTGCTAGCTACGTTTGGGGTGTATGGGAGTGAGTGGATGTTGGATCTGTGAGACATGTTTTTGTGAGTGTGTGGTGCAGATGAATGGAATTTGTCCTAGGTGGTGTAGCTTTGTAGTTGTGCAAGACAGTACATAGCAGTGTGGCGGTAGTCATTTGTTTGTACTTACCAGCCTCCACTCCCCCGGGTACTCCTGTGAGACTCTCTGGATGCAGTATGGCAAGCACCTATTCCTCCTATGGTGTGTATGGTTTTGGCGGAATGGGAGGGCCACCACCGGTTCTCTGAGCCAGCTCACGGTTCTTGCTCCTCCTCTCTTTGACAACCCTCTTCAAGTCATGCCACCGCTTCATGATTTCCTTTTTTGATCGCGGGGTGGTCCCTACTCTATTGACCTTCTCGACTATCCTTGCCCACATTTGTGTTCTTGTGTCTAATGCTGTCTGTTGGACCAGGCTACCAAACAGTTATGGTTCCGCTCTTACTATCTCATCTACCATGACTGTCAACTCACTCTCTGTGAATTTGGGCATTTTATGTGTTGCCATGGTGTGTGGTGTGCAAAGTGATTGTGGGTGCAGGGGTGTGAGTAGTAGGTGTGGTTGTGATGTGTATGGTGTATGATGTGCAGGGGGTTAGTAGTGCAGGTGTGGAAGTGGTGGTGGTGCTGTGTGTGGTGTGGCTAGTGATGTTGTGTTCTTTGTCTCTCCTTTAAGCTGGGGTGTATGTCCCTTCACTCCTGGAGTATTGCCAAGGATTGTGGTCAGGGAAGGGGCTGGTTTTATACTCAGCTATGTGGGTGTGTCCAAATGGGGTATTGCTGCAGGTGTGTTGTGTGTGTTGTCCAGGGAATTGTATTTTTCTTTTTGCCCTGTGGTTGTGTCATTGGGGTATGTTTTGTGTTTTGGAGGGCATGGCTAGTTTGCTGTGTGCACTTTTTGGCCTTATTGTGGGATTTTTAATTTGTCCGCCATATTTTTCAGGGATCATCCGCAGCGGTAGCTATGCTGCAGCTCTTCCGCAGGCTCTCCCATTCATCACTGTTTGCGACCGCGGCGGTCGGAAACAGCGGAACGTACCGCTCGACCATCGGGGATATCCTAATTTCCCAGGAGGTGTCTCCGCTATACTTGCGGCGGGTTGGTGTTTTTCCGCCGCAAATCCGACCTCTGCGGACGGATTTTGGCCATCTCCGCCCGCTACGGGCGGTTTTTCTTGGCCCTGTTTGGCCGCGGTCGGTGTTTTTTGGCGGTTGATCCTAATTTCCCTGCCGGTTTTTCCACGGTGCCGGCGGGCAGTTGTTTTCCGTACCATGGCGGTCGGGGTGGTTTTCCAACCGCCCTCCTAATAGACCCCTTAGTGTCATGTGGGAATGTATTATTAGAGAACAGTAAATCTGTGACACCCCTCCCTTGCCCAAGTGACCCATAAGAAGCTTACACTCCAGGGGACTCCATTCGAGGTTGTCAGTGAGGGCATCTTGATAAGACGAAAGGGCATGGTGGAGCTGTGGATAGCAAAAAAACTGGGAGGAAGGCATATTAAATTCTAATATTCCAACAAGTAGCTACAGAGGGATAATGAATGCCAGGCCACCCTCCACTCAAATTATAATCCAACAACAAAGATCTGGCAATAAATGGCACTTTTCATCAGTTATTTGTGTAAATACGTACGATAATGTATATCTCTATTTCCCTAGATCAGTAGTTCTTTTCATGAACTTTGAAAAAATCCCCTGTGCCTTACAAATTAATATTTAATAAATCCCACTACGTGAAGAAAAACCAGCAAAAAATGTAGTCACTCAACCAGCACCTATCAATTTCGAAAAGTGTATTTGTCACAGAGATAGTGAGGTGCCAGAGAAAAGTGTAGAGAAATGAGAAAGTATCTCACATGCGCACCACCAAAGGAGCTGCTGGCAGGTACTCACCAGCTTGCCCACGTACTTATCATCATTGATAACTTTCTCATGAAAAGAAAAATGTGTCCAGTGCAAGAGAAGTGTGAAATTTTTTTTTGAAAAAGTATAAGCAAAACCCCAAAGAAAGAAGAGACAAGTAAAGTCTCAGATAAAATTTGGTACAACTCACATATATACTTTCATCTTCTTTATTTCACTGCGTGAATTATTCCAAGGTTAAAAACACAGCTGTGGAAATTTAGCTTGCAAACTGAACATTATCTGCGCCATCTTGTCTCTCCCCAGCGCGACACACAGGAAAGCGCACGGCAACCATTTTTAGGCACCCTGGTCTCTCTCCCTGCTCATTGCCGATCGCCAGCGCGTCCCCCTGGCGCTGCAAGCATCCCCCGCGCGCCGGCCACCCCCGCTCTCTCATACACGGGCCATAAACCCTCTCCTTCTGCGCGACCCTGCCATGGAACCACATCCCACGCCTGACCGTCATCCCATACATGGTCATGCATCCCTTTGATAACCCCCTTCCTCTGCGCCCCATTGTCCGAACCGATCCCAGGCCATCACCTAGCCCTGCGGATGCAGTCTATTGCCCCTACTGTAAGGGAAACACCCCACATCAAAGGGATTACAGTAGATCAAGGCCCCCCACCCCCTGAGACCCGACCGGTCGCACACACCCCCGGGAATTGGCGGAATGTCCAGCTGTGTGATAGCCATCTCCTACTGTAGGTGGGGTGGGGACTTCCACTGTAGATATGTGTGGGAACGAGCTCGAAGTGGGGATTCCGAGGATGTTCTTTCATGTATCAAGACAATCTCAAGAATGTGCCATGTATGATAAACCTGCAATAAAGTCATAAACCTGTGTATAAGAGGCCAGGCCTCAGAGATGCAGTTAGAGCACCTCGTGACGATACCTCGCTGTCTGATCTGATGTGTTCCACTCCGACGGAATAAAACTTTGTTTCCTGCCTTCCAGTCTCCGGCGCCTGCCTCTTTATTGGCAGCCGATCATCCGAACTTCACTGGTTCCGAGCAGACCTCTCTCGAGTGATCTACGGTCCTGACTGGGAACCATCAGGAGTGCCGCGGCAAATACGGAGAGTAGAGGACGATCGGGCGCTGGAGGCGGAAGACGAGAAACTGTCCACGCGGTCCGGGTAAGGTCGTGAAATACGACAAATTGCGAAACGATTGATTGATTGATTGGAAAATACTAGTATTACTTATTGATTGTTCTCTTTGAGATATTCGCTGTCTACAAACGGGGAGGAGTAGAAACTCTCTCTCTTTCCCTTTGCAGATAGTGAAGGGTAGGTAACGCAGACTTTTGTCCCCGTTGTAACCCGTCGTGCCTATCTTTATCTCCCCACTGATTGATTGTCCGAACATTGATTGTTTTGAAGGATAGTGCTCTTTGAGATATTCTCTAATTGCAAATAACGTAGAATAGAAATATTCTGTCTAGTCTTTGCAAATAGTGAAGGGTAGGTAACGCAGACTTTTGTCCCCATTTTAACCCGTCGTGCCTATCTTTATCTCCCCATTGATTGATTGATTGTCCGAACACTAGTTGTTCGATATTGGTTCTTTGGAGGTATTCTCTGCTTACAAATAACGAGGAATAGAGATATTCTGTCTAGTCTTTGCAAGCAGTGAAAAGATAGGTAGTGCTGACTTTTGTCCCCGTTGTAACCCGTCATGCCTATCTTCTCCCCACTGATTGGTAGTTGGTTCTGCCCGGACCGCTTATTAGAGGTGGACCATCCGGCTCCACTGGAAGGCACCCCTAATAAGGACATGTTCACTAAATATGGACTAGTCGCCGTAGCTTATAGCAAGCTATGGCATAAATATACAAGGAAGGACCCCGAGAGTCAGTGGCCACTGATGGGATCCTTCGACGACCATAAGATAGAAATTCTAGAAATAGCTCTGCATAGCAATAAAACGACGCCTACTATGCTTGACAGTATCGGCATGTGGCGCAAAGAAGCAACACAACGGAAAAAGAGGGAAGAAGTAAAAGCAGAAAAGGAATTACGAAAGACAGCTCACCTTGCCGCTAGAAAGTTAGAAGAAGAAATAAAGGGGAGAAGGGAAACTAAACTAAGACAGGAGCCCGAAACATCAGGCCAGTACCCTGTGAGGACCCCCTCTATGCTCTACTCTGAGTTGTCTTCTAAGCAACGAACGAATGACGAGTTACTATTAGGTCCCCCGATCATTTATATGCCCCCTCCATACGCACCCTCCCAATCGGTAGTGCAACACCCACAACCCCCAAACACAAGCGAAAGCAGTACAGGGGCCTCGGTCCTCATGGCCTCCGCGCCGGCCGAGCCTCTTGTACTGAACACAACGTTGGCAATAACGTTGGATGACCCTGAGATGAGAAAGAAAGATTCCACCAGAATGAATCGACTAACAAAGGATGAACGAGCAGGAATCGACAAGATAGTAGGGACACTGGTGGAGCGAAAGGAAAGTGAGGAGTATATAACAGACGTGTATAACTCGTATGCCGACAACCGCAGACGACACTTTGTCGTACGACTTTGTTATCACGCCCTGAATACATATGAGGATAGGTACCACGATAAAGGTCCCGAAGGCTTAGCGCCCCTATATAGGAAGGTAGACATTGGGGAAGAAGGAGAGGGCGATGTGACGAACCTCTTCACTCGTACACTCGAGGTCTATCGACACCTTAAAGAGCACAGACAGACGACCAAAGCAGAAACCCCCATAGCGACTAAGCCCCAGGCAGGAAGGACTGATACCATGATGCCCATCAAAGAGGCCACCCCCTACTGGGTCCCCCCACGAGGTCAGGGAACACATGACGACATCAACCACCAAGATGCGAAGGGAAGGGTTGTATATAATTGGGTCTACCAGCCATGGGACCGACAAGACATTTTGACCTTTAGAAAAACTCTACCCGACTTAAGAAAGAACCCGACTGTCTTCTACACCGAACTAGGTATGCTCTCTATAACTGATGCTGACCTGTCCCTACTCGACACGTTACCCTCACATCTATGGGCTAAAACCGACTCAGATGTAGGGCGCATGGTGATCGACCCAGTACACATAACCGTCCGACCGGACGCAGTGCAACCAAAGCTTCCACAGTATTGAATATCGCCCGAAGGTGAGAAGGCATTGGTGGAAATCATCCAGTCCCTAGTCAATGCAGGAGTAGTAAAAGAAGTAGTCAGTAATGTTTGCAACAGCCCTATCCTACCCATTGTAAAAAAGCAAGGCGAGGGAGATGAGAAAGCATACCGCTTCATTGTTGACTTACGAGAAGTCAACAAGGTAGTCATACCTCAGTACCCCGTGGTCTCAGACATCACCACCATCCTCACCCTAATTCCGTCCACTGCCACCACCTTTACTGTTATTGATCTCAAGAACGCATTCTTCTCCATCCCCATCCACCAAGACAGCCGCTACCTGTTCGGCTTCACTTTGAAAGCTCGGTCGTACAGATTCTGTAGGGCACCCCAAGGCTACACTGAGAGTCCCAGTATTTATAGCCAAGCCCTCAAGAGACAACTAGATGCAGTCCAATTGCCCGATGGAGTGGTGTTAATACAGTACGTCGATGACATCCTTTTGGCGGCCGACACCACCCCACTTGCTGTCACGGCCACCCTTCACCTCCTCCACTTCCTCGCGGAGAACGGTCACAAGGTCTCCAGGAAGAAGTTACAGTTCTGCCAACCCCAAGTGACATACCTAGGCCACCTCCTATCCAAGGATGGGAGGAAACTTACCCCTGACCAAATTCAGACCATCCTAGAAACCCTGTTCCCAAAACTCAGAAGCAAGTGCGGTCTCTAGTAGGCCTCACCTCCTTTTGTCGACAATGGTTGCCAAACTTCAGTCTGATTGTAAAACCTCTGCTTTCCCTGTTGGCTAAAGATGTCCCCTTACCCCTCCCCTGGACACCCGAATGCCAATCCTCCTTCAAAGAATTACGAGACGCCCTCTGCTCGGCCCCCGTCCTAGGAACCCCAGACTACACTAAACCTTTCTCCCTCTACACCCACGAAAGGGAGGGATGTGCGTTGTCTGTCCTAACCCAGTCCATAGGCCCTAAACAACGCCCTTGTGCCTACTTCTCTGCCACTCTTGACCCTGTAGCCAGAGCATTGCCCGCCTGCCTTCGAGCAGTAGCCGCCGCTGCTGTCTCTATCCGGCAAAGTGAGGGGATCGTGCTCTCGAACCCCCTCACTGTATTGGTACCCCATGCGGTTGACACCCTCCTGAACCAGACCAAGACTCAACACCTGACTAGCGCACGACTGACTGGCTATGAACTGACTCTGCTTGCACCCCACATCACATTGAAACGATGCACCACTCTGAATCCAGCCACTCTACTACCTCTCCCTGACACTGACCCCAATGCGCCCCCATACATGACTGCGTGACTCTCACCGACGCACAGACCAAGAGTAGGGTTGACCTTCGAGATACTGCCTTCCCGGACCCTGACGGAGAACTATGGGTGGATGGCTCATGCATCAAGCTCCCCGATGGCACCACTTCCGCTGGCTATGCCGTCACCACAGCCCGAACAGTTGTTGAGACAGCCCGCATCACACAGCGATCCGCACAGGCAGCTGAACTGATTGCTCTCACACGAGCATGCATCCTGGCAGCAGGGACAACCGCAAACATTTACACAGACAGCCAATACGCCTTCGGGGTAGTTCACCACTTTGGGCTCCTTTGGAAGGAGAGGGGATTCCTGACTTCCCATGGCACACCCATCCTGCATGGAGATCTAGTCTCTGCCCTGACCGAAGCAGTCCTCCTCCCCACACGGCTGGCTGTGATCAAATGCCAGGCACACAAGAAAGTGACAGACATTATAGGACATGGAAATGCACTAGCTGACATTACTGCCCGAACCACAGCCGAAAATAGGTCCACGACCCATATGTACGTAACCAGGTCACAGACTGAGAAATGGAAGGATGCTAGGGAAACGATTAGGGACATCCAATTAGCCAGTACACCACACGAATTAACTGAATGGGCCCGGGTGGGATTGAAGGACGATGACGGTTGCTGGCGAACTAAAGACTCGAACAAATGGTTGCTACCTGACTCATACTTGATCCCCATGCTAACCATGGCACACTCCCCCGCACACATAGGGTCTGCTCCCATGATCGAACTCATCTCCAAAGTCTGGCACAACGACAAAATCTCAGACTTAGCCAAACGTCTGGTCCAACAATGCCTGGTCTGCCTCCAACACAACCCTGGGAAAGGAACTGCTGTACCCCGGGGAGGGTTTGGGGTTCCCAATCACCCCTTTGAAGTCCTACAAATGGACTACGTCCAGTTAGAAAGGTGCCAAGGTTTGAAGTACATGCTTGTCGTTGTGTGTGCCTTCAGCAAGTGGGTGGAAGCCTACCCAACCCGCGACAACACCGCTATGACTACCGCAAAAGTACTACTGAAGGAATTCTTCCCCCGATACGGCCTTTGTCGAATTTTGTGGAGCGACAACGGCCCCCACTTTGTAGCCGAGGTTATCCAACTCATCTTAAAGGGGCTGGGTGTAAAACAGAAGTTCCATGCGGTCTTCCATCCCCAATCTGCAGGCTTGGTTGAGCGACATAATGCCACATTGAAGCTTAAGATAGCAAAAATAGTTGCCACCACAGGACTGAAATGGCCAGACGCTCTCCCGCTAGCATTGCTATCAATGCGTTCCACCCCCACCAAACACCACTTAACCCCCTACGAGGTCGTCTTCGGGCGGCCCATGAACCTTTGGACTGCACCGAAACCAACATCCATCCACGACGTCCCGGACGTCCTCATGTCTGACTATTTGTATAACCTAACTAAAACGTTGTCTGTTTTCCATCAGCAGGTGCTGCAAGCCATTCCTGACGTTTCCAGAGGCCCCGGGCACGACATCCAACCGGGTGACTTTGTCTTAGTGCGTAACTTCCAGCGCACCAAGAGTCTGGAGCCCCGGTGGACGGGCCCTCTGCAAGTCCTGATCACCACCCGAACAGCTCTTCGAGTGGAGGGGAAGCGCAATTGGCTGCATGCACACCACTGCAAGAAGGTATCATCGACCCTGACGACCACGGACAACATCACCGCCCAAGAGGAACTACTGGACAAAGACCGACCATCCCTGAGCCACTGCCCGGATACAGAGACACTTGAATTAACGAAATATCCCGATCCTACTGTCCCATCCAAAGAAGGGTATAACCTACGACGAAAGGAGGGAACTTCGGCTAAGCAGACCACAAACTAAGTTGAAATCTCAAGAGCGGTTGCCTAGCCACCTCAAAGGCCACCAGGAGAGAAACTAAACAAAGTCTGTGGTTCTGCCCGCTACCGAGTCCCTTGAAGGTGATGGAAGCATCCGACATGAAGATGATGCAAGCAACCGGATGTCCGAAGATCCACTACAAAAACCCAAAGACTGACAGAATGCACAGCTCAAAGACTATTGCACTTTTCATTACCCTTCTCTTTTGCCTTCTCCTCATGGTCACCTTCTGGATCATGGAGGAGAGCGCACCCGCTCATAAGACATTGCTTACCACCTTTCAACCTATCACCATGAAAGAACACCATCTGATCTCACTTTCACCCCAACTCCGAGAAAGGCGTAAGGAGTTCTGGAATAACTCTTTTGTGCAGTTGCTCCACCAACACAATCTTGCCGCCAATGCCACTAATTGCTGGATCTGTGGATTGCTACCACATGCCACTGGACACTCTATCCCTTTCATCCCTTCACCTTTTTCTGTCCATGGTTCCTGCCTCGCCTGGCTAATCCTCCTGCAAGAAAGCTACAAGGACAATGCCACTTCCGGCAGAACTATGTCACACTTCTACCATGGGTTCTGGCTGAACAAAACTGGAAGAACTTCTGCCCCCTTCTGTCCTCTGAGATCAAACACTTCCTTTCACATGGACATCCCTGCCAAAGAACGAGTTGAAATGCAAGTGTTCAACAACCCAGCCAGACCCACCTTCTCTTACCTCCGGAAACGGACGGCCGCCACCCTAACAGTGGCCCTATCCGTCATCAACATCACTGGATTTGTGTGCCTCGAAGGCCTGGGGGCGCAGCTGGTGGGCCACAGCTCCTGCCTCATCACCCGAACATTGGACTCAGTTGATCCACCCTCCTTTGTTGCCTCCCCGAATATGTACTTCGTCTGTGGTACTAAGGCCTACACCTGGCTTCCGAAAGGTTGGGGAGGCACCTGCTACATCGCCTTTGTCCGACATATGTGGATCCAGCAAACCATCACCGACAGAAACGTGCCAAAGACATTGTGCAAGCCGACTCCACCGGAGCACAGTTCATGGACGCAGTAAAAGGTCTTGTTCCACTCTGGGGTCCAATGGCAAACAGCCGTGCCATCCGCCACTTAACCCAGGCAGTCGAAACGGCGATGAACATTACGGCTGGCATCCTCGCCAACAACACCGGCGAGCTTCAGGCCGTCCGCCTGGTGGCTCTTCAGAACCGCCTCGTTCTAGATGTGGTTCCGGCTGATCGTGGAGGAGCATGCCGCATCATTGGGTCCAGCTGTTGTACCTACGTACCGGATAACTCACCCTCAGTCTACAAAGCAATTGAACACCTCCACAGACTTTCCGCAGAGGTTCATCAGGAGCAAGAAGAATGGTCCCTGGGAAGTTGGTTTTGGGACACTATTAGAAGTTGGGGATGGAGGCTGTTTTCATTTATCCTAATACCAATTGTGATACTATGTGGATGTTGCTTGGGGATTCAGTGTCTGCCACCTTTATGTTCGCTTTTTATGAACTGCATCTGCCCTAAGACTTTGAACTTCGAAGCGGAGCGAATGAAAGCTTTGTATGAGGTGGAAGTTCGTAGTATTATGGGGATAGATCCGAACTAAACAAGCTGGCGAGATATGGTAAAAGGGAGGACTGTGGAAATTTAGCTTGCAAACTGAACATTATCTGCGCCATCTTGTCTCTCCCCAGCGCGACACACAGGAAAGCACATGGCAACCATTTTTAGGCACCCTGGTGTCTCTCCCTGCTCATTGCCGATCGCCAGCGCGTCCCCCTGGCGCTGCAAGCCTCCCCCGCGCGCCGGCCACCCCCGCTCTCTCATACACGGGCCATAAACCCTCTCCTTCTGCGCGACCCTGCCATGGAACCACATCCCACGCCTGACCGACATCCCATACATGGTCATGCATCCCTTTGATAACCCCCTTCCTCTGCGCCCCATTGTCCGAACCGATCCCAGGCCATCACCTAGCCCTGCGGATGCAGTCTATTGCCCCTACTGTAAGGGAAACACCCCACATCAAAGGGATTACAGTAGATCAAGGCCCCCCACCCCCTGAGACCCGACCGGTCGCACACACCCCCGGGAATTGGCGGAATGTCCAGCTGTGTGATAGCCATCTCCTACTGTGGGTGGGGTGGGGACTTCCACTGTAGATATGTGTGGGAACGAGCTCGAAGTGGGGATTCCGAGGATGTTCTTTCATGTATCAAGACAATCTCAAGAATGTGCCATGTATGATAAACCTGAAATAAAGTCATAAACCTGTGTATAAGAGGCCAGGCCTCAGAGATGCAGTTAGAGCACCTCATGACGATACCTCGCTGTCTGATCTGATGTGTTCCACTCCGACGGAATAAAACTTTGTTTCCTGCCTTCCAGTCTCCGGCGCCTGCCTCTTTATTGGTTTAGCATCGAATGGTATAAGAGGCGATTACCGCCGGGCAATACTTGAAAGGTTATCGACTACGACTGCCGCTACCATTTAACACAGCATGTTGTTAACCACATCAAGGATGGCCAACATGTTTCATTGCCTTTTTCAAAGATAGCGGCAAATTCCTCAGGGCATACGAGGTCAGCATTCACCTCCCTGGACCTTTCTACTTAAAAAAGTGACTGCAAAGAAACAAAAGTTGGGCAGGTGGAAGGAGCATCTGGAGCTTGTTATATCCCTGTAGCTCAAAGTAGGAGATCAGATGGCTGACACTTGGAGTCACTTCTGCCTGGGAGGGAGGTTGCAGGTCCAGCCCTTCTTCTCAGCAGGTAAGGCAGCTGGCAGCAGACAGCAGAGTAGCAGAGTAGTAGAGTGGCAGTTCTGGCGCAAAGCAGCACTGCAGTCCGTCTTCTGTATTATCCTGAGGTCCAGGAGTGCACTGAAGAGTTGGGTCTCAGGATCCAATATTTATATCTGGTCTCCACTTTAAAGTAAATGTTTCTAGATAATTCCCTTTGAAGTCCTTGAAGGTTTCTGCCCCCCCCCCCCCCCCCCAGCCCTGGCCCTAAACTAGCTGCATAAACAATGCAGTTGTGTTAAGTCCTTTGTGTGAAGGAAGGGCAAAGACTATTCAGTTGCAAGTGGGGCTGTGCCCAGCTGCATCCCCCCTCATCCTGCCAGTTTATGGCCTATCCAGGTACACCCAATCCCTCAATTGTGTGACTGTCTGGGAGGAATAAACAAAGTCCAACCGCCGACTGCCCCCAGTCTTATGGTCCAGGAACAGGCTGCAGGCACTAAATAGTTAGGGCAGGAAAATGCCAACTTTCTAAAAGTGGCATTTTCAAAATTGCAACTTAAAATTCGACTTTACCATTCAAGAGGATTTTTAATTACAATTTCTCAGATACTAAACATGAAAGCTTTACTTATTCCAAATCAAAGGTTAGCACCTAGTAAATTGACAGGTCCAAGAACCTTAGTTTCACTGTAAAGAAGGTAATTCCCCCACTAGAGAAGGTGATCTCCAGAGGTATCACTTGCTGTTGGGGCCACCATGTGCCACCTCAAGCCCTCTACAATTGGGCACTACTTCTGCGCCTTGCAGAATTACTCCCTGGCGGACCCGCCCTCAACTTGCCAACCAGCGCCTCCCAGGGCAGCAATTTGCTCCCTGGTAGTCTCAGGGCGAGCTTCTCCCAGCACCCCATCAACATGGCCAGTCGGAAATTCAGGGGCTGTTTTCCTGCACCTATTGCCCTTCCTCTTCTAGGCAGCTGCTTGAGTAATTCTTCCAGGCTCCTATGACTCCCCTTAGGGCAGCCATGTACCTTGTAGTTATACAGAACAATAAAGGCAAACCTAATGTTGCTCTGATTTGAATTCCTTAACAAACAGAAGATAAGAGGTGTTTGGCAAACTAGGAACATTCTTTTTTAAATTAAACAATGCAGCGGGCAGAACAGTTACAGGAATGTCTCAAATTACATTGTTTTGTGTTAGACTTCCATACATCTTTACATCAAGCCATAAACATATCTGGCACATCATATATGGTTAGGAATGATGGTTGTTGCAATAGAGTCATAAATTAATGGTGAAATGGTTACTACAGGTGGGTCTCCTTGCATGAACATGGTGCGGCCAATGGTGAATGTGTCTAGATGTCCAGCGTAGTGAGCACGCAATCACTATGTGTGCTAGGCCCTGATTGGCTATGTGTTCCTAACTCATGTGCATCTGAGTTTATGGTGTTTTCCAAAGCGCATGAACCCCCTCGGGCCATGTGTACTATTGGGGGAAATCTCCCCTGACCATTGTGATGTCACTGCGCCTACCTGTGGGATTGATCAAGAATTTCCTGCCCATGTGTTTGCTTGCCAGTCATGTACCCTCCTACCTCTGCCCCATCAATCAGGGATATCGTACCTAGGTCTCTGGGCCTTTCTCACTAAATACTTGCGTGCTGAGGTAGATGTGGTGTTCGTGACATGTGGTTTTGTTAAAAGGGGTGATAGTTCATCTTTACCAATAAACATATTGATATCCATATTAACATTACCCCTCTTGTTGATTCTTCAACTACACTAGCCAACTCATGGATTTGTACCATCATTTTATGAGGCTCCTGCCGATCCCTTTGCTCACTTTTGACCACAATAACCATTCTAGTTATTTGTATTATACCTAATTTGAAGACTACGCTTTTACGGCAGATGATCACCAATTGTACAACCCTGCAAACCAACAGGAACACAATAACAACTGTCAACTGTGATTTGCACAGAACCGAGATCCATCATGGGAGCCAAGAGAACCAATTCAAAAACCATCCTGCTCAGTAGCACCTCCTTCTTCATGCATACTTCTCTGTAGATTATGCAGTGCTTGGATGGCAATCGTCAAAGTTCCATTGCCCATATCATTCTCTGGGATAAAAGTGCAGCAGGCAGTGCCTATCTTGGCACAGACACCTCCCTTAATTGCAGCATTTGAGTCCAGCACATACCGATGCTGCATTACCATGAGGAGGTTGGCTCTCATTTCTTTCTTTATCTAATTGAGATGAAGCTCAGTGTTGTTCATCATTTCTCAGTTAGTTATCTGTAACCATCAGGCATTTGCTTTTGTCTGTAGGGTGAAGAAGGGTATTAGTCTATACATCCGGGATGTCCTTAGACTGTGCCAAGCCAAAATAGTCTGCTGCTCTCTTGTCGCAAGCTTGGTGCAGCAAGGTAGTCTTTTTCTAATGGCTGCTAGTACAGTTCTCATAGTTCTTCTCTGGGAATGGCCAGGGTCGGGATGGGCAGGGTCACCAGGGAGCATTGTCCCCTTCGACTGGGAACCAGTTGGAGGCAGGCCTGTTTTCCGCACTGACAGTAGAAATCCATTAGCTTAGAGGTGCCCCAGTGGATAGTTGAAATGTGTAATATCACACCACAGTTGGCATGTGTGCCCATTTGAAGTATCCTTTTCCTCTGAAACATAAGGAACATAG
Organism: Triturus cristatus; assembly: GCF_964204655.1. Taxonomy (NCBI): domain Eukaryota; kingdom Metazoa; phylum Chordata; class Amphibia; order Caudata; family Salamandridae; genus Triturus; species Triturus cristatus. Next base: position 456,210,765 of record NC_140590.1, on the reverse strand, counting down.
GGTAACTTTCCATTCAAGCAGAGGTTGACCTTTCACTGCTAGCCAAGTGTATTCATCCCCCACCTCGGTGTCCCAGATTTCCTGACATGGGCTAGCCATACCTTTGTTGAACCCACTCCTATGCAACTCAGACCCCTTTTTATCCCTGAGCTGGACAGCCCTACACAGGAAACTCCATGTCTGGGGATCACTTGTTAAAGAAGACCGCTCAGATACACTAAGGGCCACCTTTGGTCCACAGATGGATGTAGGAGCGGATGTGTTTGTGCATTGTGTTGGGGGTTTTGTTACCTTAAAGAATCTCTTCTCTGAGAAGACTCAGACACAAACAGTATTCTCACTTATGGTGCCCTTTCTACACATCCTGTCCACCTCGGTTTAGATATCATTGGGTTCAGTGAAGAGGTAGAATGCTATTGGGTTTGTGTCATATCAGGTAAGGTTCACACCTACCCTGTGTGGTTCTATTTTGTTGGGCTGAAACCTAGCCCTTATCCTACATAGGTGAAGGTAAGTAAGACACTGTGCTTTTTCAGGGGTTACATCTTGGTGCAGGTAAAGCCTATCTGCAACTAACGCATGTGAGATCAGTGAACAGACATAACATGACCTAGGTGATACTTGGGAGCCTACTGAGGTCATGTGTTGATACCAAGTATTTTGCAAGAGGGCGCTATGTACTGAATGTAGGTTGCTAGGGTTATATTTAGTGCCAATATAGGTGACATAAAATAGGTTCCTAAGGAAGTCCTGAATTTCCCCATTAGTGACCTTCTTATGACTCGTATCTCCTCAATGGTGAGTAAGTGTGGGAGTGCCCATAGTAAACAGAAGGTTCATATGCACAGACATATACATAATGGTTTGTGGTGATATGATCGTTTGAGGTGGGGTTCCCTAAGTAGTTATCTGTGCTCTTCCAGTGGCTGTTTCTTGTGCCCAATTGGAAAATGTTTGTAAAGTTTAGTTCATGGAGGTTATCGCCATGGAACAGCTTGACTCCACGAAGGGACGGTGCACCCACTCATGTGTTAGGCAGTCTGTGGGTTTTGCCTCCTTCCATTGGCATACGTGCGAAAATTGTCCTTTTCTCCTTTCTGCCTTAGTGAAAGATAATGACCATTGTGTTGGTGCACTTTGTTGTTTTCTCTGTTACATGACGTTGAAAGAGCTCTGTTGGTTGTTAAATCAGAAACATTATACATGCTTGATAATGAATGATTTTCCGAGTTCCTGTAATTTTTTTAAATAGGGGCGTGATTTTCCTCACTCTACTAGTCGTGATCTAGTGGGGCACCAGAAGGTGAATCCTTGTTAGGTGTATTTTATCAATTTCGGTGAATTAGTGTGATTATTAGTTATCTAGATGGATCAAATTATGTTTATAAGCAATTGAGCCCCTCCTCCAAATCTTAACTGGATGCTTAGATTGGTGCTATAAGATTGTGGGTTAGCCTCACGCTTATGAGCATAGGAAGGGATGGAATTGGAGCTTTTAGTTGGAGTCCTATGACTGTGCTAGGTTTTGTCATAGGCACTTCTTCCAGGGGGCTAAGGGTCCAGTTACTGTGCCACCCTTTCTAGTTGCTATTTCTACCAGCTCAGGGCTGCATTTTTTGATACTCACAAGCGTAACTGAGTTTAGTTTCGCTATGGATTAGGGGAATACAAGTGGAAAGAGGGTGTGTGTCACCACCAGAGTTGCTGATGTCTCTCTCATGCCGTGAGCATGTTTTGATGCGTGGGCGCCTCTCTGTACCCGGCATGTGGTGAATAACGTGGGGTGGCTCTCCCTGGTGTCTTCCAGTTACCTGGCTTTGGTGATCTCAACCTCACCTTTGGGCTAGCATAAATGCGATACGCGAATGCAAAAAAACATGCGATGAGGCCAACCGCGGCACAAAAAGTAGCGAAAACCTGCCACAGGCCTGCAAATCACACACCCAAAGCGCTTAGCAACATGGATGCACCCTGACACAGCGCAGGGGCCAACTCGAACCCCACAACCCCCCACAGACTACCAGCAAGGAACAACGGGGTCGGGGAAGGTCAAGGAGAAGAGGGAGAGGAAGATGGGGTGCAGACCGCAGGAAAACAAGACCAGCGGAGGTGACAGAACACTAACAGCAACTGACCCACTAGCAGACCACCTGGATTCCAGTCGGAGTGCCCAGGAGGCCAAGGCACCGGCATGACGTGACTACCTAAACCAGGCACAAACCTGCTGCCAGCAGGAAGGCAGCAACGGCGATAGGAGGTGGCAGTCCAGCGTCACCTGAGGAGCTGAAGAAAACCCACGCCACAGTCATCAGTGAGGAGATGGTGCAAGGAGTAGAGAGTACAGACACAGCTCGAGAGGACCTGACACAACATCAACAGGGAGTGCAATGAACAAGGACTGAGGGGACAGGGGAAGTGAGTACAATGGTATACATGCACAACGAGGTCTAGCACACTGCACACCCACAATCACCCAGGACCATGGGCCTGATCCCCTTGGCACAATGCACCACACACACATAGCACGAACAGCACATCCACATTGACGACAATGAGGAACAACGCTCATAGCCGACACTGCAGAACAGAGGGCACAACTGGCTCCACACATTTACAGAAACATGCCTACTACGTCTGACGGAGCCGGAAACTGTGAAATGGAAATGTACATGTCGCCGGCTGGCGTTGAAGAGGGTAGTGGCACCACGTGTCACCGACTGGCGTTGAACAGGGTTAGTGGGACCACGTGTCGCAGGCTAGCATTGAACAGGGTTAGTGGCACCACGTGTCGCAAGCTGGCATCGAACAAGGGCAATTCATGACTCAGGACACAGTTTCACAAGTGGGACCTACTGGGCCGAGGAGTAGGCCTAAGGCGGCAGTAGAGTACATTAACGAAAAAGGACTAAAGCGGGCCCGTGTCATGGAGGCCGTGATGGTCTGAGGAGGCCACCAAGGTCGCGGGACTTGGGCCTGGAGCTTGCGCCAGAATGTGGCGGGGCCTCCTTGACACAACGCTGATATCAGCAGGTGATCAGTGAGGCCTGGCTGCGCTGGAGCGGGCCTGACGGGTTTGTGGTCCAGCAGGCGCACAGCGTCGCAGGCAACTCCGTTCTAGAGGACGGCAACATTGGGCTTTCCAGAAGAGTACCACACCCAGGGCTACGTGTTTCTTATTCACACCCCTACGCTGGCGTACGCTGGGCCATCCCACTCCGATCACGCTTAGGGGGGGCATAACAGGCAAGATTTCCACGAGGTCCCCAACTGGCTGTGGTGACATGGTTGCATCCAATGTCCACTACACTCCATACACCAGAGGTGTACGGTGCCATGGATATGGGTGTGTGCTGCATACTGCGGTTTGTCCAGCACATCTCCGCCACTCTTGGCATTGTGTACTTTCCCAATTATGGTACTACTGCATCCTTCACACATGCCTGTTTGCCACCTCTCCCCACATTCGGCTGTTATGTGTCTGAGGTGCCATGCCGTTGACGGCTGATGTTCACGGCTTGGCCAGGTAACCATTGTGAGTTGTTCTGTTGTGTCTTGTGGGTGGGCATGTTGTTGTGCATGTTGGTTGTGATTTTGTTACGTGTGCATTGCCAGAGTTGTGATTGGCATGGTTGTGGAGTTGAGATGAGTGGGGTGTTCATTTGGAACCTGCCAAGGGGCTCTGCATTTCCCTTGTTGCCATCCTAGGTACGCTGGTTGGTGATGGACGGTCGGAGGATGAAGGTATCATGCACACTGGCTGTGTATTTGAAGGCTACATGCTCCACGGTGTTCTGTTGTTGCCTGCACATTGGGGTGGGACGTGTGCTTTATGTTGCAGTGATTGTGTTCTGTGTCACCAGGGGGCACAGGTGGGACATGTGTTCTGTGGATTGCCCACAACACGTGTGTGCATCCTGCCATGGCGTATGATCCTTGCTTGGTCTCCAGCGTGACCTGTGCATTGTGTTGGATGTAGGGGGACTGGGGTACCAGGGTGATGGTGATGTCCAGGACAGCTGTGAGGGACTTGGATGTGGCTGGCTGTGAGACTCCTCTGACTCTGGCGGGTATTGGTTGGGTGGGTCCATGGCATCTGTTGCCCTTCCGATGTGGTCCTGGGCCGGTCTCCCTTTTGTGGTGCAGGCTGCCGTCTGACTTTACACCAGGTCAGAGCAGGTGTAGATTTCCTGGAGCTAACGTGCCTTATCGCCTGTTTTGTGTTTTTTTCGCAGTTCTGTCTGGTCGTTGAGAATGTTGTGGTGTGATGTTGTTGCGGCTTTTGGCACGGGAACGTCCACTCTGCATCTCATTAGCGTTAGTTTCGGTGGGCCTCTGTGGCAATGTTTTTTGCGGCTGTTATCGTGGGTAAACTGGTGCTGTGGGCTGTTTACACAGGCTTGTGAATGGGGAGGTATTTTTATCACGACTTTGGCTGCGATAAAGTGACGTTAGTTTGGCGATAGTTTCTTGTGAATATGCCCCTAAGCATACTGGTGGGGGCTATTGTTCCTGACTTGTGGTAGGGGTTTCCAAGGTTGTGTATGGCCTGATGGACTGGTGCATGTCTTGTTGCCTATCGTAAGGATGTGGCAGGGTGACCGGACTTTCAAAATCATAAACGGGAGAAGAAAAAAGAAAACCTGGGACTTTTGACCAAGAATTGCAAAGGTCTGCCGGGTGAATGAGAAAAAACGGGAATGCCTTAGCCTGATGACCCCCCCTAGCTTGAGGTTTGAACTCAACATCATGCTGGGGCCTTGCAGCTAACTGGCTCTTCGTGTCTGCACAGTGTATTTTAAAAATGTTTCCAGCCCAGACGCACAGGAACCCTGGTTCCCACCACCAAGTCTAGCTTCATTTTAGAACTGAAAAGGGGCCTCCATAAGTGAGGAGGCTTCAAGCTTTTGGAGGTGCTGTGAGTACTACATGCCATGAAGGAAACATTGGCTTTGGACCCTGTGCCTGAGAGTGGGGGCCTTTTGACTTTGTAATCAGAACATGTCCTTTGTGACTTTGCCTGTGGGGCCTGAGTGTCTCTTTATGAGCAGTTCTCGGTCATGTCAACTTGTCAGACTACCCTGCCCCTTGGGCGAAGCAGCCAACCCTGCCCTGGGGGATCAGCAGCAGAGTGTGGCCCCATGAGATCACCCCTTGATGACACACTTGGTGTGCGCCCCCGATCGACACAGCTCTCAGCCGCTATACATTTCTGGATGAAAGTAAATATTTTGACCTCCTACTGCTGCTGATAGTTGTTTTTGATCTGGTAGTGGTTTGGGGGAGAGGGGTGAACCACTGAGTATTAATTTGTTGGGATCATTCCTACTTGTGATGGCAATTTTTATTTTACTGCACAGTTAGGCTTTGTGTTTGTGTGAAGGCACTACCTTCCTACACTGTCACTCCTCCCTGTGGGTGCTGTGGCCTGGACCCTTTTGTGTAGGATTTCCTGTCTATGGCTGCTGCTGCCACATCCTCACCCAATTGCTCGATCTCTGCTGTGAATGTGTGGTGACCACAGCAGACTTCCCTGCTGGATTTTGGTTACATTTGGATTGTCTTGAGTTTGATGTTAAGGAGGGACATTGGTGGGGTATTGTGGTGGTTGGCCCTGGCTCATTGATCTATGCTGTGTTTGCTGTTAATGGTATTCCTTTAACCGGCATCTCTCTTTCAGGTGCCCCGGCCCATGGCAATACTAGCATTCCCTAGGGTCTGGTTGTTGCCAACCTCCCTGTCCTGTACTTCCACAGCCTGTTTGGAACCCTCTGGGTTTTGCAGTGGAGCCTCCATCAAAACTGGTGCCAAATGCATGGTTGCCTCCCTGAGGGCAGTCTTTTTCAATTTGTGTCAGCCAGTTTTGGGCTGTCTCTTTGTGCCTGCTCCTGTTTTCCGCTATCTTTTTCTTGCTTCTTTTTGTGATAGTGAAGAATGTTAGCCAGTATCTCCCACCAGGGTTTGGTATCTAACCCCACTATGCTGTCCAGCCCGCTCTGTATCTCGGTGGGTAGCTCCTTTTTAAGAATGTTGTAGAAAAAAGTGACTTGTGGGCCTGTATCAGTCCACAGCTGTCCTGTCTCTTGTCCCCATCATTCCCTTATTCTTTTCTTATGCTTTCTGCTGATTTCATGGTCTTTGCCATTAACTCTCTACATCTGGGCAGTAGGTGAATATTCCTCTCAGAGAAGGCCATATCAAGTGCCGGTATTAGTATTGGTTAAATGCAGTCCCATCATACTGGGCCTCTGTGCTTGTACGAACTCCAATCAGCCTACTCAACAGAAGTAGCCGATTCCTAGGTTAATATCTGCAGTGATCTTTTTGAAATACGCAATCCATTCCTCTGCCCCATCCAGCAATTACAGTAACTTTATTCTTAGTCCCTCTTTGTCCATCTGGACTCACGGCACATATATGACCCCCACCGCACCCTTTTGCAGTAGCGGGCATATTTTCAACCTGGGTGGCCCTGAAAATTTATCCTCAGTGCATAGGGATTGCTGTATGTAGGGGAAGTTCCAAATTGGATTACCTCCTTCATGTCCTTGGGCTCAAATGATCCCTCTCTAGGCCAAGATCATTCATATTGGTCCCTCTCCTCTATCAGGTTCACTAACAGGTTACAGAACAGGTACAAAATACTCTTGCCTTCCTCCTTTGCCACTATCTCCATGGAGGTTGGTCTCTCTTTGCAGTGTACCGGTGCGGAGCAGTCCTTGTCTTTGTCGCTGCTCTCCTCATATGCAGGTGAAAGTGCCATCCTGCTTTTCCTGCAACACAGGTGTGTAAGCACCAGATTGCCTTGATTCCTGGTTTTTTGGTCAGCCGTTCTCCTTTGACAAGCCGATGATGTGACTCTGAGCTCTTATAGTAGCCTTTCATCTACCTACATTTTTTCCAACGCTACCCTCTATCCTAATCTCCACTTCCCTTGTGAGAGGAGCACAGCATTCTTATAGCCTCCAAAGAATCGCCCGAAGACTGAGGTAAGTTGGAGGAAGTTTTTTCTTGGAAGATAATCTCCTGCAAACAAGAGCATAGCTCCCCACAGTCAGCCTTGAAGCAACTGACTTAATTGGAACACCTGCCCCTTACAAGGATGCAGAACGTAGAGTGCTCCCCACACTCCACATTCCCTTACATCATCATGCACACAGGAAAAATCTAGACACAGGATTTCTAAAGACATCCTGTGCTCTTGATCTAATTCCTGGTTGCGTGCCCTTTCTCTCTTGAGTAGGAGCTCACACCTCCCTTGCACAGTCCGTCTGGCCCGTCTCTTTTGCTTGAACTACATGCTGCTTTCGTTGACCTGGCTTCGCTTTTGAGTTCACCCTCCATTTCCTTCGCAGTTACCTGGGCCAATCCTGTACCCCCAACCTCGTCCTTGGTTCCCGGGGGACTGGGGCTCCCTTCTGCACCTGAGCTCACTGGATCACTGTTGAGCATCCCCACAAACTTACCTGACACATACTTATGCTTTGGGGTGTCATGCTTTGGGTGTGATGGATAGGGATTTTATCTTTTGGGGACCCTTCCTAGGAACATGGGTTGTCCTGGAGGTGTCTGGGCCTGCTTAGTTTTACTTCTCACGGACTTAGATCCGACTGGCCTTCTTTCGGTGGGGAGGCTCATTGGCTTCTATTACAATTGAGTTTATTTATTATTTATTTATTTGAACGTTTTATATAGCATGAACTTGACCCAGGTGGGTATCAGAGTGCTTTACAATTTTGGGTGGGTATTACAAGAGTATACCTCATACAACAAAATAGTCATGCAACATAGTTAAGGTATGTGGGATACAGACCATTGAGAAGAAAATTCAATAATCTTTGCTAAAAAATGAGCAAGGCAGAAGAGTACCAGGATTCAAAGGTGTCCAGCAATCTCATTGTAAATCAGGTGATAATCAATGAACAGTGGGCCAGAGCTGTTTATGGCAGGAACTTGGCCATTAGGATTCTTTGAACTTCCTTTTTGAAGGTAGTCGTGTAGGATTCGGACTTCCAGGGGAAGAGAGTTCCAGATCTTTGGGGTTGCGCCTGAGAAGGCTCTGTTACTCGTTCTCATTTTGTGAAAGATCTGTGGTTTTAAGAGCCATGAACTTGCACCTCTTGACTGTCTGCAACCTCCAGACAGGTCTAGTGTTTGAGCCAGATATATGGGAGTGTTGAGATGTAGGGCTTTGTGCGTCATGCAGACTATCTTTAGGTGTATTCTGGCCTTGAATGGCAGCCAGTTTAGGGATGTGAGGGCTAGGGAGATGTGCTTGTTTCTTTTTGAACCAGTGAGTAGTCCAGCTGCTGCATTGATGGACGCTTTTAGTGGTGCCAAGCTGTATTTGGGGAGTCCACAAAGCGTGGACTACCATAATCTAGCCTATGCAGCACAGAAGCTTGCACCACCATCTTGAAGTCCTCTTTTGGAAGGAAAGGTTTTAGATTCCTTAGGGTGTTCATCTGGTGTTTAGCCCCCTTGCTTAATTTGCAAATATGATTCGGCATGCGCAGGTGCTTATCCAGAGTGATACCAAGGGATTTTGTAGAGTCGATAATGCAGGGAGTGCAGTTGAAGGCCGTAAGATGGTTCAGCCAGTGGTTGATCTTTGGGGTATGATTTGGCGGTGCAATGAGGAAGAATTCCATTTTAGAGGTGTTGAGCATGAGGTGGTTGTCAGTTAGCCAGTTGTGAGTATCCAAAAGGGGAGAGTTGAGTGAGAAAAAGTCTTCAGGTGATTTTCAGATAGAGTTGAGTTTCATCCTCATACATATGGAAGAGGATGTTTGCGGCATTCAGAGCATTTACCAAGGGTTCTAGAAATAAATTGAAGAGTATCAGTGACAGTGCTGACCCCTGTGGAACCCCCATTGAGACTGAGGAGGGCTGGGATAGGGATTGCTTTATCTTGACTTTTTATGATCGATTATGGAGGAAGGACGTGAACCATCACAATACCGGCCCTGAAAAACCCATCCTAAGTTCAAGGCTGGGTAAGAGATTGATGTGGTTAACAGTGTCGAAGGCTGAAGAAAGGTCAAGGAGAATCAGGAGGCATGATTCGTTGTGGTCTAGCATAATCAAAAATGTCATCCAAAATATATAAGAGAGAAGATTCCCTGCTGTTGCCTCTTCGATAGCCGGACTGATGTTGGTCCAGAAGTTGGAAATAATCCATATGTTCACAAAGTTGCATCTGCACGCATTTTTAAGCAGTTTAGCCAGCATGGGGATGGTGGAGATAGGCCGGAAGTTATTGAAATCAGATCTGTCTGCATTAGATTTGAGTAACCTAATGCAGGGGGAGCAGGTGTGAGCACATCCATCACTGTATATGGTGGGAGAAGTGCTGACGGTTTATTTTCTGATGGCGTTGTAGGGCTATCACTGTATCTTCCTTGAAGATGGCCCATAATTCTAATAATGCCTATATCTTTTCTCTCCATTGACCTGTATATTTGGTTTGTATGTGGGTCTTAGTGTGCTCAATTATGTTCATGTCAAATGTTTCCTCCTTAGGCCAATGAAATGTATGTGCCTTCAAATTATGTTTTCCTAGTTTGGTTTGTCAAATCGTTGCAGCAATTCGTACGTGGTGCACTCTTACAAGTTTACGTATTATGAGATCAGCGCTTGCGTATGCTTTATATGCGGTATTGGAACACAAGGCGAATATGCAATGGGTTAACACACTACCTATATGAATTCAGTTTCCATGCACTGTATGTTCAATGACAGTCAATAAAAGTAACATTTACATACAACAATGCATTTTATCAATGATAGAAAGAAAACAATTACTGTGCTAAAAATAAACTCAGTGGTTTATTGCAATTTATCCTCTAGAGAAAGAAGATTGGCGTGGAACGCATTCATAAGTGAGCTGGTTAGTCTGTCAATACCTATGTGCTCCTAAACAAAGATGGTAATCACAGATACCAAAAAGTAGTAACTTGGGAATCACCAGCCCTTCTTGGCACAACACAAATTACGAACAGTTTCCTGGGTCCAGGTTTTCCCTAAAGACCGAAACACACCCTGTGACAAAGGGTGTGTCAGGGCACTCAGGTTATCTTTTTATGCTTCCCCCTGGTTTGTCATATGCCATATACACTAAAAGATAATTTTTAAGGTTCAGATGTGATCTCCTACCCTCTGTGATTACTGCTTGAGGAAGGACCTCCTCCAACGGGATTCAGCAGAACTTTCAATCAATTGTAGTGTCTGCCCACCTTTGTCGATGTGCAACTTGAATCCATCTTGGTGGGGTCGTCTTCCTTCAGCTGCAGTCGGGTATGACGTCTCAATCCTCCTATCTGGCTCACCAAATGTTTGCTTGTGTTCGAATTCCTTAATAAACAGAAGACAAGATCCATTTGACAAAACAGGAATAGTTCAGTTTAATTAAACAATGTGGTCAGGAGAACAGTTACAGAAATGAGGTCTAAGGAATGTTTCAATTTACATTGTTTTGTGTTAGTCTTTTATAACTTTTTACAACAAGCAGTAAACGTATCGAGCACACCATATACGGTGAGGAATGTTGGTGCTGCCTTAGAGTCATAAATTAATGTTTAAATGGTTACTACAGGTGGGGCTCAACCTTGCATGGACATGGTGTGGCCAGTGATGAATGTGTCCAGATGTCTGGGGTGGGAGGACATGATCACTATGTGCGCTAGGTCCTGATTGGGTATGAGTTTCTAATTCATATGGCATCTGACTTTATTGTGTTTTCTAAGGCGCGTTTCTCCGCTCGGGTCATGTGTGCTTTATTGGGGGGAATCTCCCCTAACCATTGTTATGTTGCTGCGCCTATCTGTGGGATCGATCAAGAATATCCTGCCCTTGAGTTTACCTGCCAGCCATGCACCTTCCCACATGTGCCCCATCAATTAGGGATCTTGGGTCTAGGTCACAGGGCCTGCCAAACTTGATGTACAGTTTGGGTGGATGATTTAGATAATAGGGATGATAGTTCATTTTTATCGTAAGCGCATTGCTATCCATGTTAACATCTCCAGATGTGACCTGATCTCTACTTCGTGCCAGAGAGAGTGCTCTGGGTCATTGACTAGCAGACAATCTACAGATTTGCCAGGGCTCACAGCTAGGTTTAGAGAACCTGAGCACCCCAACCCCACAGAATGGGGGGGTCACTGATAGAATATTATTGTAACAAACATCAATATTCTAAATATGGATAAAAAACATTGACTGGGAAAATATTGACTTCAATACCTTAACAAGTAAGTAGAATATTATCAAATCAAAAATAATTAATGTATTAAATAATAATATTATTTTTAACAAAATAAATTACATTTAATATACCTTTTAACTAAAGATAATGAATAAACTTAAATAAAAAAATAGAAACACACAAACATAATAAGTTATACATATACATATCTTTACTTAAACATAATGTATTAACTATCATCTTTATTTAATTTTTAAACTTAAAAATTATATAAAAAATATATATTAATAATTAAAAAAAACATTCTGTAATAAATTAAAACATTAAACTATTAAAAAAATGTAAACTTACATTTCCCAATATAATAAGTGCAATAGTAGGGAAAGTGCTGGATAGCGGAATAATCAAATTTACTTTGCCAACTCCAGTGAGTGCAACAGTTGGGAAAGTGTTGGATAGTGGAGGGTTAAAAATTACTATTCCCACTCCAGTCATAGCAGCAGTAAGAAAGTGTTATATAGTGGTGGGAAAACATTACTATTCCCACTCCAAATATTGAAACATTAGGGAAAGTGTTGAATAGCGTAGGGGCAGAAATTACAATTCCCACTCCAGTGAGTGCAACAATAGGGAAAGTGTTGGATAGCGGAGGGGTACAAATTACTATTCCCACTCCAATGAATGCAACATTAGGAAAGGTGCTGGATAGCAGAGGGGTAAAAATTGCTATTCCCACTCCAAAGAGTGCAACAGTAGGGAAAGTGTTGTATAGCGGAGGGTTCACAATTACTGTTCCCACTGCAGTGAGTGTAAAAGTAGGGTAAGTGTTGGATAATGGAGGAATAACATTTACTATTCCAACTCCAGTGAGTGCAACAGTAAGGAAAGTGTTGGATAGTGGAGGGGCAAAAATTACTATTCCCACTCCAGTGAGTGGAACAGTTGGGAAAGTGTTGGGGAGCGGAGGGGTAAAAATTACTATTCCCACTCCAGTGAGTGCAACAGTAGAGAAAGTGCTGGATAGCAGAGAAACAAAAATTACTATAACACTTAAACAATTTAAAAAAAATAAAAAAATATTGCATAGTTTTAAAAATCATAAAAATAAATAAACAATATTTTTAAAATATAAAATAAATTAATTAAACATATAAAAAGCACATAAATTATAATATTAATTACATATAACAAAAACCTACAAATAATATATAAAATAAATTAATAAATACATTTATAAACAACAAATATTTAAAAGTAGCAAATATTTACAAACACAAATATTATTTTAAACATAAATGTATTTATGTTATTTCCTACCCTGAAACACCACACCAATAACAAAACACTTCAATATTTTTTATTAAATGTATCTCGATAATTAACTTAATTAATATTCAATAAAACATTCTTTATACTGAAACCAAATAGTAAACATTCATTGAGTACACATGGTTTAACACTATAACATCCAGAACACACACCTAAATTAAACTATGAAATATTAAAACACAATCAAATATTATTTTAAATGAAAAACTAATACTATTAACAACTAATGATTAAATAATTAAAATTAGTTGAATACCCAGTCTTTACCCCTTTAAAAGTAAAAACAACACACGCAAAAATAAACAATTACCCAAAATAAATATCAAACAATTGACATTAATTAACATAGAAGACAAATTACTTCCCACCCTTTACCCTTATAAAAACCACAACACACACCTAAAATAATTACACAATTACCATACTTAATTACCAATTAATTTATTAAAATTAATTAACAACACATTATTAATTCAACAATTGAAAATAAATTACTTCCCAACCTTCCCACCCTTTTCACCTATAAACACCACAACACACACCTAACATTAATCACACATTTACCAAAATTAATGACCAATTAATTAATTTGAAATAATTAATAACTAATTATGAATTGATTAATAATAAATTACTTTACACATTTAACACTATAACATATCAATTAAACAAATATTAATACATCCAAATTAATCAATGAATTTAATATAATTAAATTACTTCCCACCCTATTCCCCTATAAACCCACAACCTGCTACGGAACTAAAAACACAAAATTCAAATTAAAAAAATAAAAACTACTAAAAACTTAACACATATATTACAATACAAACAATTCTTATACAAAAAAACATACATCACCAACATATACAATATATACAAACATACGTAACAATAATAAAAAACATTATTTTACCAACTATATTTTTGCAAACAATATTAAACACTTCAATGTTTTTAAAATTGATATTACTTACCTTACATTGATATTCTTGACAACGATATTCTTGCTGTTGATATTTCTGACCCACGATAATAATGACTCGATATTTGTGCAACTCGATATTTTGTACTTGATATTCTGTCTCTGCACCCAGAATGGGTACTGGAGCCACTGGGAAATGACTCTCATGGTTGTCAGTGAATATGACCTGGTTGAATGTATTAGGGAGGACTTGCTCAGAAGACATCTCACAGTAGTCATGCTGACAAGTGTCTCTCAGAGCCTCAACTCTTTGCCCATTTCTACTGGCTCATTGACTACACTTAGGGGCCGATTCCAATCTGGGTCGGAAAGCTCTCCGACCGAGCCGAATCCGGAGTGTTTTCAGACCGAGCCGGACTCCTACAGTCCGACCGAGCGAGTACGATGCGGCCGTATGCTGCCGGACTCGGTTCAGTCGGACTCCCATAGAAGTCGATGGAAGTTGGTCGTACGACGCGTACATGGGCTCCCATTGACTGAATGGGTACGTCTCGCACAAGGGTGCCCCCTACAGTGGGTACGCATCGGTGCCATCTGCACCGTACATGCCTGTGTTGAGGAGACCCTTGGGTCTCCCCCTGTGTCCGACTCATAAGGCTGCGGGTGACGGTGGGTCCAACGCGGACCCCCAAAGGCAGTTTCCCGGACGTTTTGCGAGCCGGAGGCTCCGACTCGATCTGGCTGTCCGAATCGATCATCGTACTGGCTCGGTCGTGAAACGTCTCCATTGCGCGGTACGATTCGTGTCCGTACGGGTCGGACGGAACAGTTCGGAACTGGATACGGGTCGGTCGGCGCTTATGCGTTCATTCGCATCGTACTTGGACGTCCAGACCTGTGTACGACTTAGTCGGAAAATAAGCCTCCGAATCGGATCTGCTACTGCCGAACCTGATTTGGTGCCCTTCCGACTGAGATCGGAAACGGCCCCATAGAAGTATTTGATGGCATATGGTCTATTGGCACAATCTCTCTATCCCCTAGTGACATCAGGGTAACCTCTGACCTCTCCCCCAATCTAACTATAGCCACCTCCTTCCCAAGAGCTACACTCACTAACCCAGGTGGGGGGTTGTGTCTTCTTGGGACATTTGGTGTCTCCTTTAGAGTGCCCATACTAGTAGCACTCAGTATACTGGAGGACAATCCTTCCTATCTGCTTGTCAAAGAACCCCTTTTTCTTTGGTTCAGATTGGGACTAATTACTATGGTTCCCTTGGAAAGACTTGTTGGTATGTTTAGAGAATCCCTTATTTTTGCTTTTCTCCTTCCGCTTTCTTCTGGTGACCCCGGACCATCCTTCTGACAAACCCCCCAAATATCTTTATGTGGACCCTGGTGGGTAGCCAGTGCTTCGCCTCCATAGCAAGCCCTATGGAATCAGTTAGCTTACTATCAATCGGGTATTGGCACAGCTCTGTAAAACAATTAGGGCCCAATTCACAGAACTAACTTAAGACAAAATGCTGAACTTACTACCATTTTGGTATTCACAGAATGCACTTACTGCTTTTGGGATTCACAAAATGCACTTACTACTTTTGGTATTCACAGAATGGATTTACGACTACTAACTTTACGTCCGCACTTGGGCCGGAAATTCCAGCCCGGAGGCGGAGCTTCCGACCCGGAGGCGGGGCTTCCGGGCAGGAGGCGGAGCTTCCTGCCCAGAGGTGGAGATTTTGGCCATGGCTAAATCTCCACCACTGGCCGGAATCCCCACCTCCGGGCTGGAAGCTCCACCTCCGGCCCGGAAGCCCCGCCTCCGGGTCCGAAGCCCCGCCTCCAGGCCTGAAGCTCCGCCTCCAGGCCGGAATTTCCGGCCCGAATGCGGACATAAAGTTAGTAGTCATAAATCTATTATGTGAATACCAAAAGTAGTAAGTGCATTCTGTGAATACCAAAAGTACTAAGTGCATTCTGTGAATACCAAAAGTAGTACGTTTAGGATTTTGTCTTGAGTTAAATCTGTGAATCGGGCCCTTAGTGAACATATGCTTTCTTGAAAACAGATCATATAGCAGTTTGGAGTCATTCACATCACTGCCCTTCACCTAACCATTCAGTGTCTTATTAAAGGAATTCACAAAATCCACCTATGGCTGTGGGGGCAGCGTTAGAGTGCCCCTAAACTTTTGCCTGCACTTTTATGGGATGCAGCCATACTTCCTCACAATGGTGTCCTTCATGAGGGGTACCTGTTAGACCTGTTAGTCTTAGGGTGGTGTACCCAAAAACTTTTGCCTTCCTCCCCCATTTTTTATGACCTCATTTTTGCTGGCCTTGGGACTGTATGTACCCAGAGTCTGTAAATTAAATATTATGATAGGGCCTGGAACACTGATTGTGCCACCCACTTAAATAGAACATTAAACATGCCTCAGGCCTGCCATTGCGGAGCCTGTGTGGGCAGTTGAAATTCCCATTTTGTCCTGGCAAAATAAACCTTTCACCAGGCCCAAACCTTCCTTTTTAATACATACAAGTCACCCCAAGGGTAGGCTCTGGATAGCCTAGAGGGCAGGGTGCAATGTATTTAGAAAGTAGGGCATGTACTTTTGAGCTTTACATGTCCTGGTAGTGAAAAGGTCCTGCATTTATTTTTGAGTACTGCAAGGCCTTCCTCTCCTATGCGATACCAAAGGAGTTACCTTATTTAATGTTATGTGCCATTTCCAAATCGGAAGAGATAAGCAATTTGTATTTGGTGCTCCTACAATAATAATTTAAAATCATAAATCATAGTGAAGTCAGATTTTAAAATGCAATTCTAAAAATGCCACTTTTAGAAGGTTGGCATTCTCTTGCCTTAGTACCTGCAACCTGTCTGTGGGTCACATGAGTGGGTGTGAGTGACAGATGGGCTTTGTGTATTCCTCCTAGACAGAGAGCGAGGAGATGGGCACAGCCCCACTTCTAATTGAACAGGCTTTGTCACGACCCTGTATAGTCACCTCTGCCAGCTTGGAGCCAGAGCAAAGCTAGAAGCTTCTCCCACCTTTCAGAAATGAGACACCAGGGTATAATAGAAGGACATCAGACACCTACTCCTCAGTAATCTTCTGGACCTGTGGATACTCCTCTGGGAAAAAGGACTGATGTGCTGCTACAAGGACTCCCACTCTACTGGACTGTTGCTCCTGAAGGAACTGATGCCTGCTGTGCTACCTGCTGCCCTCCGGCATCTCTTTAACCCAGAACCCAGAGTAACTCCAAGGGCTAATTGGCTGGCCTCCTGTTGTGAAGCCTCAAAGTTATAATAGGCTTCCAACAACCTTGCACTTACACCTGGACTCTGCCATAGGTGAGTCTACCCTACCAAGTGGTGTCACACCAGTCCTGGACCATCGGAAGTGAGGCTAAGGTTTCTTGTCAGCCCTTATGGACACAGCATACCAGCTGCATCAACTCTTCTGCACAGTGCATCCCCGAGCACAACCAATGCATTGTTGTGCTGAGTGGACTGAACTGGCACAAAGACCCACATCGCTGCTGCAATTCTCAGAACTGGCACATCACCCTAGCTGCACATCACATTTTTGGCACAGTTCCTTGCATCTCTCATTGATGCAGCCTCGAAATTGATACCGGACTCCGTATCGCAGCTTCGCAGCTCCTCGGAACTGGCGCATCTCCCCGACTGCGTGCCGCAACCTTGACACCGGAATTTGCATCACAAGCCCTCTTCCACTGGATCCTTGAAAACAGCACAGGACCTTGCATCACAACCTCACCGCATCTCGGAACAGATGCACTGCTCCAGCTGCACAATGCATTTTCAACTCAGATCCTCACAAACCTCCGCAAATCGGATTTAAGATATTGTGTTCAGCAGGGCTAACTGGGTGCCTGTAGCTGGCCGCGCTCTATCGTGGACTGCCTGAACTTGTTATTTTGTCCTGGTCTGGTGCGACCAGACAACCACCATTGCACTTTGTGGTGTTTGGATCTATTTTCACTGAAAGTTTCAAACCAAATATCTCCAGTTCTATTGATTCGATGTCTGTCATTTTGGTTGTGTTTCATTTAATGAAAATTACTCTATTTTTCTAACTCTGTTGTAGGCTCCTTTTGTGGTGTGTTATCACTGTTTTACTGTTTGAAGTGTTGCACAAATAATTTACACATTGTCTTTAAATTAAGCCTGGCTGGGGTTGAGCACAGGTTAATTTGAGTTTTTCTGGTGCCTTACCCTGACAAGGATTGTGGTTGCTGCTTGACCAGGGCTCACAGTCCAGTCAACTAGTAACTGAGTTTCTTACAGTATCTCAGCGTGTCTCCCTTCTCTAGAGCCAGTAGGGCATCCCTCCCTTCATTGGGTATGTGTCTGCAGAGACTAGTTCCCCAATTCCCCTTGGGGACCTTATTTATCTCCACAGTAACTTCATAGGCTTCAAACCACTTGCCGATGTTATCTCCCACAAGTAAGATACGCAACGGATCCTTTGGGCGGAGGATTCTCTTGTCTCCAGAGGGCAGTGTTGGTATGATGCCACTACTATTGCAGGACTCCACATGCCTAGCTCTTATGTCCAGCTCTCTGAGACTCCTTTTGTGACCTAGTTGTTCCAAAGCATGCTTTACCTCTATGTCCAATGTATTTTTATTTATTGCTAGCTCTTACAAAGTTTGCCCATCTGCAGCTGAAAGACCCTCTTTCCCTTCCTGTCTGCCGGCTCTTTTGGGGACAGGCCATGTGAGCCGCACTCTCTGCTCTGGTTTGGAGTTCCAATTCAGGATACAAGTCATCCCCCTCTCCTGAGTGCTTTACTCAGGTAGAGTGAGAAGGATTTGGAAAAAGCAAAAACATCCAATCAAGGAGAATTAAAAAAACCTCAAATTGATATCAAATTATTTATTTGGGATTTTAGTTTAACACAAAATCCCTGTATGGCACTGCACAGGCACACGTCCTAATCTCATTGCTGAACACCAATGTTGGAAATTGGGTTACTGGTTGGGGGATGAAACCCTACTCAAGCAACAACCACAATCTCTGTCAGGGAGAAACATAAGCAAACCACAGAATTATCCTGCGCGTAACCCTCTGGTAGCTTGGAATAAAACTTAGAGCAATGTGGAATGTATTTATGCAGCATTTCAAACAGTAATAAAGTGAAAATCGCCACACAAGACAAATCCCACACCAATTAAAAAAAATAGAGGAATTTCTTTTTACATTTTTGACCCTAAAATTACAAAAAATCCAATCAGCAGAACTACAGATATGCAATTTTAAAAACATCCGGTAAGTGCAGAGCCTAAAAACACAAAGCCCCACTCACAGTCATCTGGTTGTGCTAGACCGGTTGAAAGTCAAAGGTTCAGGCTGACCGCAATGGAGCATGAGCTAGAAATAGGGAACAATTTAGTTCTACTGAAAGAGTTACCTTCAAAGTCCAGCTACAAGAATTCCATTTGCGATGGAATGGGCTGCTAGGAGCAGGATGGTCATCGATGTAGTGGAAAAGCAGGCCGGGTGTTGGAGATGGTCGTAGCTGTAGTGCAAAGATCCTGATGGACGTCGCTGATGGTTGTTGCTGGAGCTTCACGTTGGCAGTCACCACGTGCTGTCGATGCTGGAGTATGAAGTGCACATCTCATGCTACTGGGGGTTACTGTAGCGCATAACTTTGTGTTGGCGGGTGGCACAGGAGGTAAGATCTTGGCATGAACTGGCCCATTTGCAAAGATCCCAAAATTCAGGAGAGCTCAACTGAGGCCACATCTTGACCTAAGAAGCACCACTTGGGGGTCAGGAAGTCACTGCAACACCATCAAGGCTCAGGAAGGTTCAGGCAGTAGGTCCATGCAGTAGGTCAGCTGGGCAGTTGCAGGGAGCCTCCTGAGCTTTTTATGTCCCTTTAGCTCAAAAAAGAAAGTCAGCTGGCTGACTCTTGGAGTCACTTCAGACTGGGATGAAGGGAGCAGGCCCAGTCTTCCTTTTCAGCAAGCAAGGCAACTGGCAGCAGAGCAGCAGAGTAGCAGGGTAGCAGTGTGGCAGTCATTCTTACAGCAAAGCAGCACAGCAGTCATTCTTCTGTAGTATCCCTAGGTTCCGGAGTGTACTGAATAGTTGGGTCTGAGGGTCCAAAAATTATAACTGGTACCCACTTTGAAGTAGGAGAAGTTTCTAGAGAATCCCCTTTGAAGTCCTTGAAGATTCCTGCCTCCCCTTCCCAGGCACCAAGCTGGCTGCATGAACAACCTGGTGAAAAGCCCTCTATGTAAAGGCAAGGCACAACCTATTCAATTGCAAGTGGGGCTATATCCAGCTTCGCCCCTTATCCTGCCAGCTGATGGCTCATCCAGGCACACCTTATCTCTATATTGTGTGGCTGTCTGGGAGGAACAAACAAAGTCCAGCTGGCAACTATGCACTGTCATGTAACCCAGTTACAGACTACATGCTCTAAATAGGGCAGGAAAATGCCAACTTTCTCAAAGTCAGGGTCAAAACTGATTTGCATAAGGCTGGGTCTAAACTGGGGTGGCATGGTGGGAAAAAGAATGATGGATTTGACCCAGCTACCTTGACTGGAGGTGAATGTTTGATTTGCTCTGCATTCTGTCCATCATCTGTGTGTCTTTAACTTTCTAAAAGTGGCATTTTCAGAATCTGACTTTACCATTAAAGAGAATGTTTTATTAGCATTTTACAGACACCAGACATGAAAGGTTACCTGTGCCCAATCAAGATTTAGCACTTATTAAATCTGATAAGGCAACCTAATGTTATCCTATGAGAGAGGTAGGCCTTGCAGTAGTGAAAAGAAATTCAAGAGTTTTTCACAACCAAAATATGTGAAACTTAAAAGTATATTGTCCAACTTTTTAAATACACTGCACCCAGCCCTTTTGATTGTTAAGTCTCTACTCTAGGGGTGACATATCTGTATTAAAAAAAGAAGGTTTGGGCCAGGCCAAAAGGTTTATCTTTCTGGGTCAAAATGGCAGTTTAAAACTGCACACCCAGGCTGCAATGGCAGGCCTGAGACATAAAAGGTTACACAAGTGGACGTTGCAATCTGTGCTACTAGCCCACTAAGTATAAAAGCAACAATATCTCAGCAGGATATAATGTAATTACTTAAATCTGTATGTACAAGACATTACAGTTTAGCGAACAAAAGAGAGGAGACTTCAAATAGTTCAATCCATGCGCCCGTAGGCGTCATATATTATACGAAGATCAGTAAATATACAGAACAGTTGTAACAGCACTGTAGGGTATAAATAGCCAGGCAACCCTAGTGATATGTGTACAAAGTGCTCGTGACAATGAAGTAACGGCGCAAGTGACAACGTGAAAGATACCACAGCAGAAGGCGCAAAAGAATATACAGTATTTACAGATTAAAAGGTTCAAACATCAACTTATTCAATGGTACAGTTCGTGATTTCGGTTATGTTAATGAACCAGGGGTCAGAGTACGCCTAGGGAGTTCGAGCTGGTGGGCAATGGTCGACGGCGTTTCGATCCTCTCAAATTAGGATCATCCTCAGGACCTGGGTTGCCTATTTGTGGAGTGCTCTGTAAATAAAAATAGGTATCAGGGCGGCTAGAAGTAGGGGGAAGGACAGGGAAAGGGAGGAAAAGAGGCAAGCAGACTGTAAAAATTAGGTCTACCTGAAGCGCATTGAATAAAGCGCTGGTGTAGGAGATGAAGCAACGTTGATGAAAAGGCAGGCGGTGGAATGAAGAGCAATTATAGGAAGGAGTCCATCGCGCAGTCTATGGGAGGCAAGAGATAGGCAAATCACCAAGGGGCAGAAGGCAGAGATGTAAATCACGAGAGCGGCGGAATAAACCAAGGACTCACCGCTGTAGAATGGAGTTCGGGGAGAAACCGAGGACGTGCGGTTGGTAGTCACTCGAGGTTAGCTGTGAATTCCGGGAAGAGAAAAACGAGGACGTGCGGTTTGTTCGTCACTCGAAGGACGGTGGAGCCGGCCTAATGAAGAGGGTGAAAAGGCACGGGAATGGGAATTTAGAAAAAACGAATAAAGGAAAGTTAACGGGACATGGCAACAGCGTGAGCAGCGACTTACCCAGTCGATGAGCCAGGGGCATCAGAAGATTTCAGGGGTCAGGAATAAATCCGCAGTATCGGACAAGTCACAGTCGTGTACTAGTCGCGGTCAGTGCCAGAAGTCAAAGACGCGAAGCCTTCTATAAGGCGGGACTGCTAGCGATACGGGAAGGCCGTTCATTGGGTAATGGAGGCAAGGGGGCGGGACTGTTGCTAGGGACGCTTCCAGTGCGGGTGGAGAGCAAGGAAAGGGAAAAGTTACGCTTGGGCAGATCGGGCAGGCGATGTAACCAAGGACGCGTGGGATCGAGGCGAGACGGGCACAGCAACCCTAAATGTCATTAAAGGGTGGCTTAGAACAATGGGGTATTACAGATCAAAACCATGTGATTGGGAAGAAGTAAGTGGTCCAAGATTAAGGGATGTGTACATGGGAAAGGAAGTCTTAAAGGAGACGCGCAAATAAAGAGGAAATACAGCGTGCAGGGAAAAAAAGTGAAACCATGTACATATGAGGAGCACAATCCCATGTATGGGTATACATGTCATAAATAACATTCTAAGGGATTAGTAGGGGGATGTTCAAGGGGTGAAACCTGTCCAAACAATTATCAACAAGCAAAAAACTGTCAACAGGCTAACTTAGGGCAAGGGGAAAGAATATATACACAGCATGGAGAAACAATCATGAAGGCAGGGTGACTGGGACCTCAGGTGGAGTAGTGGATAGTGCTATTCCACTCATCAATGGTGTTAAGGCCCTGGTTCACCGAATTACAGCGTGTTATCCATTTGTACTCATTTTTGTTGAGGAGGGCTTGAAGATTGCCGCCTCTGGGGGGAAGGCGTGGTTGATCAATTATCTGCCATTTCATGTCACATGCGTCATGGTTCTTGTCCAAGAAATGTGTCACCAGGGGAGCTGTGGTGATTTTACAGTTTATTCTACTTTTATGCTGGATGATTCGTTGTTTAACCATCTGTGTCGTCTGTCCAATGTAGATGAGATGACATGGACATTCAATCGCATAAATGACATTCTGTGAGCGACAATTAGTGAATGTGTTCAGAATGTATGATTGGTTGTTGAATCTGAATTCCTTGGTGTTAGATGTAAGTTCACAGACGCTGCAAGATTGGCATTTGTAGTGGCCCAGTATAGGTGGCATACCCCAGGTGGAGGTAATAGTATTTGGTATGGCCAATTTGGAGGGCCAAGTGATAGCATGAACCAAGCGATTGGATAGATTATTGCCGCGTTTGTAGGAAAAAAGAGGCGGCTCCTGGAATTATTTATTGGTACGCAAAAGTTTCCAATTTCGTGTGATGATCTTCTTAACTTGATTGCTGCTTGGACTGAACTGGGATACAAAAGGGATACGAGAGTTGATTTTCTTCGGTTGTGGTGTTAGTAAAAGATCACGATGACAATACCATGCCCTTTTACGGGCCCGTGTGACCAATCTGCGCGGGTAACCTCTGTCGGTGAGTTTTTTGCATAGGATGTCAGATTCCCTGAAGTAGTCCTTTCGCAATTTGCAATTCCTCCAGAAGTGAAGGAATTGACCGTAGGGAAGTCCATCTTTGAGACCACGGGGGTGGTAACTTGAGTAATGTAATGGTGTGTTCCTCTCCGTGGGTTTCCGGTATAGTGCCGTTCAAATTATACCTTCTTCCACATGTATGCTCAGATCTAGGAATGGTAAATCATTGGTAGTGTGTTCACATGTGAATTTCAGATGAGTTTGGGAGTTGTTCAACCATTCGACAAAGGATGTTAAAGTCGTAGCGCAACCCTTCCAGAGTAGAGGACATCGTCAATGTATCTACGCCACAGTAAAATCTGGTGTCTGAATGGATTGAGAGGTGAAAGTATAAGAGAAGTCTCAAGTTTATGGACAAAAAGAATGGCAAAATTTGGGGCAAAACAAGCACCCATAGATACACCTTTGATTTGCAAATAAAAATCATCTTTGTACAGGAAATAGTTGTTCTCTAAGGCAATGTGCAACAAATCCATGATGAATTCAGTGGGGATACGAGTAGGTCTAGGTCTATTTTCAAGTAATTCAAAGATGGCTAGAAGGCCTTTGTCATGAGGGATGTTCGTATATAGGGATTCTATATCTAAACCAGCCATCAATTCGGTTTCCATATCAAAAGGTCTGTCTTCAATGGTCTTGATCAAGTCCATACTATCTCGTATAAAAGTATCAGTGAGGGGTACAAATTCCTTGATGACAGCATCTATGTATTTTCCCAAAGGTTCTAGAGCAGAGCCACAGCCAGAAACAATGGGTCTACCCGGAGGATTCTGGAGGTCTTTGTGGATCTTGGGTAAGACATAGATAACGGGCGTTCGTGGGCGAGCGTTGTTAAGGAAAGCAAATTCTTTGGGAGAGATGATATTTCTAGATCGAGCTTGTTTGGTGATGTTTTGTATTTTGTTCCTCAGGTCCGGAAGTCAATCACAGGTGAGTTTCCGGTAGTGGGCCACATTGGCCAGTTGTCTTCTAATTTCCCAGTCGTATTTATCATTGTCCATAACGACAATTCCTCCACCTTTGTCTGCCGGTTTGATGGTTACATCAGATTTTTTCTTTAGGCCCACTAAGGACTTACAAGTACATTGAAATGTGCTAATTGGGTGGAAGCTTTGACCATGTTTAAAGGAGAGAGCACAAGCCCTTTTCTCACTAGTTAGCAGTGGTAAAGTGTGCAAAGTCCTAAGGACAGCAAAAACGAGATCAGCAAAAAAGGAGGAGTAAAGGCAAAAATATGGGGAAAGACCACCCTAAGGCTGAGAGGTCTAGAAGAGAGTAAACTAGATTAAAACTAGTTTACAGGGAATTTCCACTATAGTGACTGGAAGCACCAGGAGATGCAGATGACTCTGGGAGCAGGGTGACTGAAGTGGTGATAGGTTTTTACAATTCCACTTGTCAGCACAACCAACAAAGACTTTCACTCCCGTCTGGCAACTCCAGGTATAAGCCGACTTCCCAACATGAGCAGGTAAAACATACAGGCTGCCATCCATGCACCTCCCACAACATGGAGATAGTTTATATTGGCTGGCAATCACTGCTGTTGGAGACTGCAGGATTATATTTATTATTGTGTATTAGAGCGTATTGAACCAAAAGATGGACACAAAGAACAGATCCACACTTTCTACTCTTAAAAGGCGTTTACTAAATATTAAAGCCTGGCTCTAGTGCAGTTTATATAAATGAGCATTAATAGAGAAAATTCAAATATGCTCAAAGGCAAAATTAAAATGCTGTAATTATGGCAACATATTATGGTGACTATTAAAGGAAACTAATTATGGAATCAATCTGTATCGGAATCCCTTCTTTTGATCCTATATCTAGATCAGCACCAAAAGTGCCATACAAATGAGTTTCCTGGGTGGTCGTATTTTACAGATACCTTTCACTCATAGCTGTTTCAAGTTTTTCAGTGTGCAGCAGGGGAGGAGAATGCAACAGCTAATACCAGCTCGCAACAGTGAATTATATTCAAGCAAACTGTTTGCAACTTCAATGCCTCCTCAGAAACCTGAGGATCCTTTCTCTCAGGATGCCTGTGCATGTATCAAACATATACACACATCTAAGCTTTATTATAAAGAGAAACAGGCTTGTGGTTTGTATTATAGGATGTGAGTAAGAAACAGGTGAATTTCTTCGGCCCATTTGCCTAAATGTAATTCGCTTTATTAATCATGCAACTGAATATATCCCATGAGCTATTTTGATGCACCATCAACCAATATCACAGCATAACAGAAGATAATGAATATAGCTAATTAATGACAGAGCCATGCATATACAATGAATACATTGATGCTATGGGGATTCAAAAGCAGAAACACACAAATCAAATGACAATGGTATTAACAACCACATGAGCACTTAGCTGGAATAGAGGTCTTTCACTTCCCCGAACGAGATCCTCAGAAAGTGAGACCATTCATTCTCGAAACTTTTTCTAACATTCGTCTGTGGAGGGAAAACTGGTTTGATGACAAGGCAAGAGGAAGTTTTCTCATCTCATCAAGGGCAAATCTGAAAGGGAATACTAACCTCCTGAAAAAGAGATGTAGGCTAGTGTTGTATCGTGAATCGTGACGCGATACGCTTGGGCGTACGCGTCCGATCACGTGATTAAGGAACAGTCATAAAGCTACGGGATGCACGCACGTACGCCAGTTAGGCGCCGGCGGCGGACGGAGTCACAGTACATTCCCCTGACTCCTCGTAATTCTTTGCCCACGAGGCCTCACCGAACTAAGCAGAGTTTCCCCAGTGTCATAAGACACAACAAAGCTGGCGACGAGGGTGGGCGTGCCCTCGTTCGTGTTTTCAGCGTGGGTGTGGCGGCTGTGTGAGGCTTGTCCTCTACAGCGCTCGTGCCCCTGCGCGCTCTGGCCTTGACCTCCATCGGTGTCTGGTGGCTGTCGTGTGCCTCGGAGGGAGGCGCTGCTGGGGGGCTGTGGAATCCAGCGTGTAGCACAGGTCACTGGAGGTGATGGAACATTGTGTTCTGAGGCCCCAGGGAGAAATCGGATACCTGTGCCTCGTGCAGGCCCTGCAAAGCACCGGAAAGAGCACGTGGTGAGATATTTCTACAGCAGCAGCCTGGCCCAGCCAACAGTGAGTACCTGGGAGGAGGTGCTAGAGGCCCCAAGGAGGTGGGAAGTCACCTGCTCATGCGAGGGATACACACCCTGAAGCCCGTTGCTGTAGGCAGCCAGGTGGAGCACATCGGTGGACAAGGGGGTGGATAAAGAAAGACCCCAGTGAGTGGCAGGTCTCACCCGGCAAGAGCAATAAGCGCGCAGAAGGGCAGGACGCCTTGGTTCTTCATAAGTCTCGCCTGGCAGGAGCATACACGCGCTAGCCATGAAAAATATACCACCAATTGAACCATTCACAGTGGAGGGGTCACCGTCCGCAGTGGCGGCCAGATGGAAAGACTGGGAAGACAGGCTACGAATATTCTTTGAGGCCACTAAAGTCCACCGAGACCAAAAACGTGCCATGATCATTCACCTAGGAGGGAAAGACATTCACAACATCGTCAAGACGCTAGCGGAAGCCACGCCCAAAACGCACGTGACCCTAATAGCTGCCCTGAATGAACACTTTGAACCCATGGCCAACCGCGACTACGAGCGATTCATATTTCGACAAGCGCGCCAGCTGCCGGAAGAGTCGCTGGATAGGTTCCATGCCGCCTCAAGAATCTAGCGGCCACGTGTGGGTTCAGAGACGAAACCGAAGAAATCAGAGGCCAAATCATCCAGGGATGCGCGTCAGCCAAACTGAGAGAGCGGATACTGGAGGAATCAGGCAAGCCGCTGGTGGAAATATTGACAATGGGTCGCACCAAAGAGCTGTCGAAGGCGCGAGCGGCGCATATGGAGGCGGCGCTTCAGGCACCAGTGAAAGTGGAGCCAGTTAATGCGGTATCGGCCAGGCCTAAGCAGAAGTGGGACAAGAAAGGGGCAAGATCCACTGCCCCAGAACAGCCAAAGTCGTGCCGCATACGGCCGCAACAGAGTGTCCGGCGAGAGGGAAGAAATGCTCCGGGTGTGGGCACTTCAATCATTTCGAAAAGGTGTGCCGGTCGAAGAAGTGGTACTGCAAGCCCCGCCCGGCGGTGAACACAGTCAAAGAGGAAGAGTCGGCAGTTAGCGACATGGATGATGACGAAGAAGAGGAGAGGGTGGTGCACTGAATCCACATGATAGGCACCGCCATGCGTAAGGCAAGGCGGCTGCCACAGTGCAACATCCGAGTAGGAGCGCAGGACATGACGGCAGTGGTGGATACGGGTGCCAGCATCAATATCATGGCCGCGGCGTTATACAGCACGATGAGCCCGAAGCCGGCCCTGCGCCCGTCCACCATAACCGTGTTTGCATACGGCCAAGAAACGCCGCTGAACGTGCGGGGACGGTTCAGGACAGTCATATCACATGGAACTCAGTCTGTCACCACCAATATCTACGTCACAGAGGACGGCCAGGGCATGCTCCTGGGATGCCGAGCGGCCGAGGAGTTGGGAGTAGTGACCTTTGCGTTTGGGGTGCACTACGAGTCCATGCGAACTTTGCTGAGTGAGTTCAAAGAAGTATTCCAGGGAATTGGCAAGTTTCGAGGGAAGGAAATTCACCTCCACATAGACCCGACTGTCCAACCGGTTGCCCTCCAACACCGACGAATAGCATTCCACCTACGGCCACTGGTGGAAGAAGAGCTCAGAAAACTCGAAGCGGCTGGAATAATCGAGAAGGTGTCAGGGCCCACGCCGTGGGTGTCCCCCATCGTGGTTGCCAGGAAACCCAAGCAGCCCGGCGCAGTCCGGATATGCGTCGACATGCGACTCCCCAACGTCGCAATCAAGAGGGAGCGACACATCACACCCACGATCGACGACCTGATCGGGGAGATGGCTGGTGCTCGGTGGTTTTCGAAACTGGACCTCCGGTCAGGATACCATCAACTGGTCCTAGACAAAGCATCCCGAAACATCACGACGTTCTCCACCCACGTGGGGCTCAGGCGGTACACTCGACTGAGCTTCGGAGTATCAAGCGCCGCCTAGGTGTTCCAGAACGTGATACAAGAACTCATAGCCGGGATTCCAGGGGCGATCAACGTCAGTGACGACATTATGGTGCATGCTAAGACAGTCCAAGAACACAATGAGCGTTTGCTCCAAGTATTGCGCCGGATCCAGAAGGCTGGCCTGACCCTACATCGAGAGAAGTGCGAGTTCCTGTGTGAGAAGCTGCAGTTCTTCGGGTACACATTTTCCGCAGAAGGGGTGAACCCAGATCCCGAGAAGGTGAGGGACTCAAAGACGCCACCGCTCCCACCAATGTCACGGAGGTTCGGAGCTTCCTAGGGATGGTCAACTACTGCGGGAGATTCATCCAGGACTTGGCCAACCTGACAGCCCCCTTGAGAGAACTGACCAAAGACTCCACACCGTGGACATGGGGAAGCGAGCAGGCTCAAGCTTTCAAAACGATCAAGAAGTCATTGTCAGAGGCCACGACGCTCGCGTTCTTTGACTCCGCAAAATTAACCCTCATTGCCGTGGATGCTGGCCCCGTTGGGCTGGGCGCCGTTCTGTTGCAAAGAAGCACACCCCAAGATGAGTGGAGCCCCGTAGCCTTTGCGAGTAGATCATTAACAGAGACCGAGCAAAGGTACTCACAAATAGAGAAGGAAGCCATCGCCATTCATTGGGGCTGTCGGCACTTCCACCTGTATGTGTACGGGAAGCCGTTCGTGGTTGCCACCGACCACAAGCCGCTAGTATCACTGTTCTCCGGGACTTCGACGAAACCTCCACCATGAATTGAAAAGTGGATGCTGCAGTTGCAAAACTACAACTGCAAGATAGAGTACCAACCAGGATCCCGGAATCCTGCCGATTATCTATCGCGCCACCCCCGGAAAGCCACTCCCCAAGAGATGGAAGAGGCCGCCGACACCGAGGAGTATGTACGGTGTGTCACTGCGCGCTCGTGTCCCATACCCCTTTCCATGGTCAGCATTCAGCAAGCTACCAGCCAAGATGAGTGCCTGCAACGGGCCAAGAGGGCCGTTCAACAGAACAACTGGCACCGAGCCCGGGAGGAGTGGAAAGGTTTGACAGCGACGGCGCAGCAAATCATGGACAGCCTCTACCATGTCCGGGATGAACTTACCGAGGATACCACCGGATGTCTCCTGAGGGGGCATAGGCTAGTGATCCCGACATCACTCACCCAGCAAATGGTAGATCTAGCCCATGTGGGACATCAAGGTATTGTCAAAACCAAGTCCAGACTTCGCTCAAAAGTCTGGTTTCCCCTGATGGATGATCTCGTGGAGACCACGGTTCGAGCGTGCCATTCATGTCAGGTCACAGGAGAGGCGCCGCGCCCCGCACCCATCGTCATGGAGCCGCGGCCGAGAGTTCCGTGGTCCCAGATTAGTGTGGATTTTGGCAGCCTGCCTGATGGGCGTCATACCCTCGTAGCAATCGACGACCACTCGAAGTACCCAGAGGTAGAAATCCTGTCGGCCCTGAGTGCCAGCGAAGTCATCCCCAAGTTTGAGAAAATCATGGCCACTCACGGGCTAGTGAAGGAGGTTCGGACAGACAATGGGTCACCGTTTCAGAGTCAAGACTTTGCCGCATATCTACAGGGTCTGGGGATCCGTCACAGGCGAGTAACGCCCCGATGGCCGCAAGCCAACGGGAAAGCCGAAAGGTTCATGAGAACCCTTAACAAGGTGATACGCATAGCGTACGACAAGTCCCAGTCCGTGGAACTGGCCATCTTCACGTTCCTTCGGAGCTATCGCCAGACACCCCACACCACCACGGGGGTTGCTCCAGCGCATCTGCTAATGGGAAGGGTAGTTACGGATACCATACCTCACCACCCGGAGTGGCACCCTGACACCCCAGAGGACAGCGCCATTGACGCCCAGAGACGCAGTGCACTCGCACGTGCTGACACCCGGCGAAGAGCTGCAACCCCGAACATCCGTCCAGGAGACAGAGTGCTCATGAAGAACCGGGCCCTCGGAAGCAAGTTTCGACTGAGGTTCGAAAATGAGCCGTGGACAGTGGAGACCGTCAGGGGAACTTGCATCACTGCCGCCCGAGGAGGGGAAAGGATCACCAGGAATGTTTCCTACTTCAAAAAGTACATTTCACCATCCCCTGTCGACTGTCGGG
This sequence comes from Triturus cristatus, assembly GCF_964204655.1. NCBI lineage: Eukaryota > Metazoa > Chordata > Amphibia > Caudata > Salamandridae > Triturus > Triturus cristatus. The sequence continues at coordinate 456,180,461 of NC_140590.1, read as the reverse complement.
AGCGGGCTGCTCCCAGTAGCAATCCGGAAGGGGTGGAGACATTCATGGGTGGAGATACCCCCACTGGTGCAGCGCAGGGGCCGGCCCCGCTACAACCGGAGGCTACAGAAGTTCCCCAAGTTCACCGGCCATCAGAAAGGCCCAGCCTGGGCGGACATTCGGAGATCTGCAGTCCAAGTGACGGCGAATCTAGTGGTGACCTGAGAAGAAGTCCAGAGAGCGCCCCACATGTAGAGGCGCCAAGGTACCATCTCCGAAGTAATCCCGAGCCATCCTGCCGCCTGAAAGACTATTTCACGTAAGACTGTTCTAGTTTAATTATGTATCCTGAGCCTGAATAGGAAATGGGGAGTGCAGAGATCTGTGGGGCTAAAGTAGGATGGAAATAAAAATGTTTTGGTTTTTGTGTTGTTGGGGAGGGATGTTGTATCGAGAATCGTGACGCGATACGCTTGGGCGTACGCGTCCGATCACGTGATTAAGGAACAGTAATAAAGCTACGGGATGCACGCACGTACGCCAGTTAGGCGCCGGCGGCGGACCGAGTCACAGTACATTCCCCTGACTCCTCGTAATTCTTTGCCCACGAGGCCTCACCGAACTAAGCAGAGTTTCCCCAGTGTCATAAGACACAACAGGCTAGGGTCATCTTAAATGAGGGGCTGCGAGAAGATATGCAGTAAATTGAAAGAGGAAGTGTTGCATAGGAGGTTCGTTTTTTGTTGGAAAGTTGCCAATAGTGCGAGTATGAAGATTTCCGGTCCCAGACTAGATCACAGAATAACAAAAACTCCTCACAGCATCTCCCCAGAACATTTCGGAATCCGGAAAAACATCTGGAAAACGACAATTCTACTGGTCCCTTCCACGGCTCAGGTCACATGCTCCTGCATGCACCCATACTCACAGACTTGCCTTGTAGGGTTATTTATCAGTGTTGGCGCCCCTCCCTCGGCATCATTCCTGGTATCTGTGACTTTTTCAAAAATCCCTGGTGGCAGTAGTAGGCTCAATTCATGGTATTTATACACTTTGTGAAATCCCTGGAGGCAGTTGCAGACTCCATAGAGAACATGGGATGTGAGCCATTACAACACGGTCGTTACAACAACGACGTTGTTAGTACGCATACCATTACAAGGCAAGTCATTACAATGACTTGCTGTAGTGGTGCGCTGGATTAACCCTTTCCGTGCTCATGACGAAACCACTCCGTCATGAGCCACGGGTGCCGTGTGCTCATGACGGAGTGGTTCCGTCATGCTGCGGCCGTTGGCGGCCGCTCCGCCCACGCGGCGCTAATTCCCTGCCTGTGCGGGCGATTAGCGCAGTGGGCGGAGATGTGACGGAACCACTCCGTCATGAGCACAGCTCACCCGTGGCTCGTGACGGAGTGGTTCCGTCACGAGCACTGCGCCACCGCAACTGCCCCCAAACCTCCCCAGCGCCGCGGCGGAATTCCTGCCGCGGCGAAGGGGTTAAGGAATAGTATTAATTACTATTCCTACTCCAGTTTGTGCAACAGCAGAGGTGGTGTTGGATTTACAATCCAATACCAGTGCGCCCCCTACAGCAAGCCATTGTAATGACTTGAAATGTAATCGTTTGCGTATTAACAACGTGGTCGTTGTAACGACTGTGTTGTAATGGCATGTGTTGTGGAGACAGCATTGTAAAAGCTGTTTCCCCTCTCAATCCCAACCCCGTTCCCTTTGGGTACAATCGCAATTGTAGTTTCACCAAATGCCACTGAGGGTAGTTCTCAGAAGGATAGGCGGCGCAGCATCGCCCCAGTGGAACCTCCTGGAGTTCAGGTGAGTGGCTTACTGTGACAGAAGGACTTGTGACTCATGACAGCTGCTGGCAACCAGCCCCTGGAACTGCTCTCCAAGTGCCACATGGAATGTAAGTTGCTTATATGGTGCAACACGACTGCCAAGTTCCATTGTTTGTGGGTCACAGTAACATCTTGCAAGTGTGTATTGTCGATTCCTGTTGGCTCATCAAACCCTGTGATGAAATACATCTGGTTGCATTGAAGAAGACCCCAGATGAATAAAGAAAGGGGGAATGATTACAAATAACTTTAACTGAACTTATTATGACTGATTAAACAAAAGGTGTTTGCAGGTAATGCATTTTGCAGTTTTTTCTGTTCAGAGAGTAGTGAAGAAGGATGTGCAGTAACCCCACAGAGAATACATCTTCTTTCCTCCATTTGTAGCCCTGACTAGACAGTTGTTGATGTAATGTACAATGTGAGACATTTTTCAAAATGTAGCTTGAGAAACTGTGGGTCTCATTCACAAAGGTAAACTCACATTTTGGATAAGTCTATAATTCTTTACTATTCACGCGTATTATCTTGACAATTGCAGTCTCCGCACTGGTGCTGGAATCTTTGCACATAAAAAGATAGGTCAGTTCTAAGATACTACGCATACATTTGTTCATGAATACAAAAAATCGTAACTTCTAAAAAACGGTAGATCTACCTTTGTGAGTCATGCCCTCGATGTTTTAAGCATTTTCACCAGAGAGAAAACTGGAACGAATTAACAACATTTCCTGTCGCTAAGGGTTGAATACAAGGAGACATCAAGCCGAGATTACGCTGTACACGCAGGATATATCCCAGTAACCTTTAAAACAAATTGATGAATGCTGTGGAGTTAAAAAAGTGTGTCTGAGAGATACACGCATTAGTCTCAAGGTCTCAAGGTGTAGGACCAGACATGGGTGCTAATGAGTATGTTGCTGTACGGACATGTGACCAAGTGGTAAGTGATCAAAAATGTACATAGAAAACTTGGATGAAAGTACAGGGGAGAGTATGATAAGTGAAAGAGAAAACATTGCATGTAACTAAAAATGTAGCGATGAGTAATGAGCAATCAGAAAGTGGGTTTTAGTAGATAAGTGGGATATAAGAGAGAGAAGGAAGTGTGCGCGGTGCGCAGGGTTGCGGGAAAAGGAGAGGAGTTTGACCAGCGGGAAGTGGGTAGTAGAGAAATATTTTGGAAATGCAGTGGTGAGTAGCATTTTGCCAATACTAAAAGGTTACTGGCCATTGGGACGTTTAGTCTGTAAACCTGTAAAGGACATTTCAGTGGTAAAGTCACGGTTCAGGCAAATTGAATTGTGTGAAGAGCATGAAGAGAATGAATATGTGAATGACAGTCATCATAAGATAGTTTTGAACGAGAAAACCAGGAGGGGTACAAATCTCATTTCAATAAAAACAAGCATTTGCAATGCAATAGGTCTCGCATTTTTGAGACTTTGAGCTATTGGCATTATAAATGAAAATGCGTTTTATTTATGACACACGCCAATGAAAAATGTGGGCAGAGAGTGGGAGGAGCATCAAGTCCCTACCTAAATACAGTATGCTTCACAGAGCAGCACACGCGCTGCCCAGGCTCGATCTGAAAACAGCACCTCAGGTATTTAAGCTGAACTATTAAGTCCAGGCCCTTTTACTCCGTGTATCCCCTATTAAACCAGTGGAGAAATGCCATGAATATCTTTATCCACTTTTTTATCATTACAATATTACCCTTCACAGATGTTTTCCAGGCTTAATTTCTCCATCGAAAAGTGTTACTTGCCCTGCCACCCCTATTTAATCATCTTTTTATTCATAGTCCTTTGTGACTGAATTACGAAAAATAAACATCACTGTTGCACACTTGCCTTGGTATATGTCTGCTCCTCACCATTTGAAGAAAGTATCGGGATTCCTGCTCCTTTTTTATGATGAAATGTATTCTGATTGTGTTATACTAAGCACTGAGCCATGTCATTTTGTTTTCAAAGGGATCAGTTTTTATGTCTGATGCTTCAAAGGTCTATCTCTTTCATAAAAACGTGACTTGGTTTCATCTGACGATTATGAGATTATATCCTGGAATGACCATTTGCTGTTTCCATTCATCCGAAGTTGGTAAATTGACCATCATTAAATTGGGTAGCAGAACCTGTTATATATAGCGCTTAGATGTTAGGCACTATATAAAACATCTTAATATGACGTGTGTGAATACAAGATGGGGTCTTTCTCACTGAATTTACCCCGCCCCCATCACTTTCCCACGAGCATGGAAAGAAATCAGTAGCAGAGACAGGTTCATTAACACATTAAGAGAGCAATGAGTAGGGCTTTATGTGCACCCAGGAGATAAAAATGATTACTTTTTGCATGTGGAGCCTGGACCGGAGATGTCTGAGTGTTGCTGGTAGGCACGGATCACATGAACGGAGTGAGATAAAAAGAATGTAAGTGCACAAAGGCAACACAGAAGTGATGCCCGCTTGTACCCCAGTGGGACTACTAAGTACGCAATGATCGGGAAACACTGAAGCCTGTGTCTGATTGTACCTCGGGGGGACTGCTGTGTGCGTGCTACATTGAAACTGGAATTCCTTATGATGTATGCATAAAATTTCGGTCAGAACGAGATCCAGCCCCATAATTATTGAAACACCACCTTAAAAAAAACTAAAAACTAAACTTTACCTTTTTAAGCCATGAAAATCGAAACCCAGGGTGCAAAAACGTGTGTCCATTGTAAAAACAAGGGGGGAGGTTAGCATTGCAGTCTGGGAGGTGCATACGGCAGCAAGCATGAGCAGCGCTTGTGTAAACTACTAGTAAAAAAATAAAGAGAAGCAGCAACAGGCAGAAAAGCACACATAGGTAGAAAGCTACAATAGAAAAAAAAAGAGTTCTCTTTAAACAACAGAAAAGCTCTTTACGCGTAACCAGACTGTACTTGGCCAGTGCTCTTCTGCAGAAAAAGGGAAGTGAGGTCTGGCTTTGTGTACCAGATAGAAGCCAGCAAATAAGAAGGGCACTGGACTGCACCAATGGTAAGCAGCAGGCAGCATCAGGCGGGAGCTAAGTTACATTCACTGAATACAACAGGTCCTGCAAACAGCGCATGTGTGCTGATGCTCGACCTAAAAAGGGCTCTCGATGATTTTAGACTCGGGGGCTTAGACCTTTGTGGTTAAGGCTATGTTTGACAAACTCAGGCAAAATATTTAAATTGCAATGGCAATAAACGGTTTCAAATGGGAATAAGTATCCAATTTATTGGGAGCAGATGCACAGATACTCTGAGTATGCCAATTTAGATGTGGGCTCGCCAAGCTGAAAAGGTCTGACAATGCACCAGTGCAGTCACTGTGTAGTCTGGGCGATAATTATAGGGATACATCTAGGGAGCAATTCAAAGAGTGTGTTGAAAGCTAATATTGCCAGCTTGAAGATGGGTAAGCATTATATCTTTCTGAGGTGCTGTTGAATTGAGAAATGTACTGTTGCTATATGTTCTAAAGTTCACTGCAATGTTAGATGACTCATGCAAGCAGGGTATTAAATAACCAACAGAATAACAGCACCTCACAGCACCCCTTCATAACATTTTTGAAGCTGGAAGAACATCTGGAAGAAGAAGATTCTAATTGACTGCAGGGCAAAGAACACAGAAGGACTCATGATTCATGGCAGCTGCTGACAATTGAATTAGCTCCTCAGATTGGGTGGTGCACATCCTTTGGATGCAGAAGACACAAATACAATTCACAAGAACCTTTTAATATTTTATGTAATAGTGTTAGAGTTGATAAAAATAATCCTGTGCAATTGTGTCGTTTTATGGGTAGCTAAAAAAAGGAAATTAATAATTGGACTAAAAGGTAGTATGCCGTATGTAAAAACAGTCAGTAATCTGTTAAATCCAGCCATAGGCTTCAATAAATCAAACATGAACTCAACCCCTGTTAGCTATGGCACAGCTTAATTTATAAAAAACGTGTAAAGCATCTGGAAGTACTAAAAGAGTTAAAAAGTTAAAAGCCTAACAATGTAACAATCCCACTCCAATTCCTAAAAATAAGGTCCATTTTAATAAACATGACACTAAAAACGGCAAAAATCCAATAAGGGGTAACTGAGTAAAGATTTTTTAAAGATTAAGGAGAAAAAGAGCCAAAAAAGTAAAGTGCCAACAGGCGGTCACTTCTCATGGGTGACCAAGACATAGGCATGATTTCAGGCCACCATGATGGAGTCCAGTTTTGCTACGGCAAGCATGTTGATCCCAGTCAAAGATTTTCCCTTAGAAAGTAGTCTCTGAAATGGAAGTCGAAATTTCCCAACAGGGATAACTTTCCCATCTTTGCCTGGTCAGGATTTCTACATTTGGACTTATGGCATAATTTAAATGTTATTGGTATGTGTGCTCCAGCGTAACGGCAGTGGAGTATATATACCACCAACATGAAGGTCCTCCTGCCTGATTAAAATGCAAATTGAACTTTGGTTTGGCTATGGCAGTTGCTGCCATAGCCAAACCTCTTTCCATCAGAGAAATGGCTATTTGTCTGCCCACTCATTTTAGGGTGAGGGAACATGTAGCCTATTTTTTACTGTCTGTCACCACCAGGAAAACCATAATGGTGAGGGACAGTAAAAAGCAAATAATACTCCCCCACCTTGGGAGATGATTCTCTTAGTGATGAGAAAATGACTTTTATTATTTTCAAAAAGAATATCCTGTTTTGAGATTTTATTTTTGAAAATAAATAAAGAAAAATGTTTAGTTCAGGGTTGCGTCATGCTAACCCAGCTCAGCACCAGACAGCGATATTAATGCCAGGAACCAATGTTTGTTGCTGTAAATGCATTAGAAATGAATGCCTATTTGGCAGTCATTTATACATTTTATGGGCAGTCCCTCCACCATGGTGAGGAGTAATTTTCTTAGTCCCCATGGAAGAATGGCAGTATGTCTGCCAAAAATGAAATCAGGCTCCTAGTTTTTTTTTTTAAGCTGAGAAGTTCCAAGTGGGATCAATCTGAGTTTATGCCCAGCAAGGTTGCACCTAGGGCAGATTGAAGTGAGCTGCTTGGTCCTCCAGGGGACTGGAAGCCTAATTTGTTTTTTAATCTTGAAGTTTCAAACATTTCAGAATAAGTCCCAGGACCTCAGGGACAACACTTAGGGGTCAGAGCGACCAGAAGGGCTCAGTCCTCTTCCAGTTGAAACTTGGCACTGGTCACTTCAGGAAAAAGGCATCTTGCAACTACTTGTGTGCATGCAGCTATACAGGATTTCAGTAAATTGAGCCTTGGAGTCCACTTCTTTGTCCGGGCACAAGTGGAAGCAACTCCAGCCCTTCAGGTCTCATTACAAGTCTAAAATAGCAGGTGCAGTCCTTATTCTGTTATTCCAGGTCCAGAAACTGTTCTGAGCAGGGTGCCTCGGACAGCCCAATTTATAGTTGGCTCCTTATTGTAAACAATACCACAGCGCTCCTTACTGCCAAAATCTAAAATAGGATTGTACCTTGTGCAGAGCCTGTGTCCACATCCGTTCTCTGTGGTGACTCACAACTGGTTCTGGGGGTAGCTCTCCTCCCACTGGTTTGGACCCAGCAAGGCTGAGAGAAAAAGTCAGGCCTTCTCAGGGTCTCAGCTTATATTTACTTATGAAATGGCAGTCCCTTTTACAGGTTAATATCTGGTCTTCATGCAAGGGAGAAAAACACCTCCTTACACCCAGCATCTAAGACCAGTTTTCACACCTCTTTAGGGTCAAGCACTGGTTGGTCAGCTACTGTCAGGCTAATGGAAATTAGTGTACAGGAGCTGCAGGCAGGAAAAAGGTAAAAATCTAAAAGTTATTTTTGCTAAACATTTAATAAAATTCTAAGTTTCCCACTACATTGGATTTTTTTTAACAACTATCAAAAACAGTGGTCAAATTTCTAGATGGTCCAAAACTCTAAGTGGCAAAATCAATATTTTAATCTGTACCCTGCTTATATCATAGGACACATTGAAACTAGCTTTTCGAAGCTTCCAACTGCAGGGGCATGGAAATATTAAGTTTCTACTTGTCCCACTTTTAAGTAACATGCAGCCTACCTTGTGGGCTGCAAGACCTTCATATGTATGACAATATTTAAAAGGAAGTTTTTTCTCTGCCAAGAGGATTTTGACAGATTGGACTTCAGTTTTAAACTGCAGCCAGCAAGCAACAATAGTAGGCCGGAATTCATGTTTTCCTTTTCACATTAGTGGGTGGCACTCTATGTGCTGTAGTCTACAGGTGCAGTCCCTCTTACCATGCCATGGGTGCATTTCTGCACTCTATACTATGGTTTTATGGAAAAGTTAAATATTAGGAGTTAGCCAGTTTAAGCATGCTGTAGGGGCCGGAGCAAATGCAATGGGCTTTGTTAATTATGTCTCAGTGCACCGAGCAAAAACCAGCTGCATCAGTCCAAAGAATGGGGGTCCCTAATCAAAAAGAAGCACTTTCTCACAGTAAGTATTTTTTTTAAAACAATTATCAATTTGTGAACTGAAGGTAGTGATAGAGACATTTGTTCATCATCACTGTTTGCTTCTCATCTTTGAGGTGCAATATTATCACTTAGGGGCAAGACTCTCATCTGACCAGGTATCCAGTGGCCCCTGAGGTAAAACCCAGTTTCAATGAGAAAATCTAGGCTTGAAGCCTAGTGGCAATGACACAAAGCAGCAGAGAAATTTACATTAGGAATTTAAGAAGCTCCAAAAAGTCAAGAACTAATCAATACATTTACTGAAACAGTTTGGGACCGTTATTTTAACCCTGGGCTCAATCCATAGTAGCTGTAGCACAGAACAGGCAGGCACAACTTAGGAAAAAAGTGTAAAGCATTTTTCAGTACCAAATATTTAAAAAGTAGAAAGTGAAACACAATAAAAATCCCACTTCCATTTCTGAAAATAGAGTACATTTGAGAAGTTTCTAGCACCACAAAGCACTCAGCACCAACTGCAGGTATCTGGACGCTGTAGACCAGGTCAAAGTGAGACATTAAGGCAGATGGAGCACAGCTAGATACTTAGACCAGGTTCATCCTGGAGGAAAGTTTACTTTCTGCCTTAGTTGTTTTTTAGAAAAGTTCTTGCCCATGAGGTGTCAACTGGATCTGAAGAGGGACTCACTGATGGCTGCGAGCTGAAGCACAGTATCTTGGTGGGAGCCTCGCCTCTGGCGGGAAGTTTGAGGCTCTCAACATTGAAGGTGGGAAATCTCTGACTAGGTGAAGTCTGAAGTCGGAGCCCAGGAAAGTATTGTAATCATCAGGTTGCTGCTCGGCATTGGTGCAGGTGAAGTCCTTTACGTTCAGACTTAGAAACTTTCATGGAAGTCAGGATCCTTTCAGGGTAGCAAACCAGAAAATGTCATCTGACCGGCAGTTCGACGTTAGCGGCTGTGGCTCAGCGGCAGTCCAGTGGCAGCCTCTGTTAGGGCAGCAGACCCTTGGGCTTTTTGCAACCCTTGTAGTCCACTTTTCTGTCTGGGGTACATGTGGGAGCAGGTCTAGCCCTTGGGGCTTCAATCTCTACAGATTAAACAGCAGGCTCAGTCCTTCTTCTGTTTTCCACAGGTCTAGAAGTGTTATGAAGCGACTACTGAGGGCGCCATATTTATGCACAGTGCTGTGGGTGGGGCAACCCACCCACAGCAATTCCCAGGGGTGCCCCAGCCCACTTTTGCAACTATTCATGTGTAATTTACTGTAAACTATTCCACAGTGCTCCACTCTACCTAAAACCAATATGGAAGAACATTTCTTCCCTTGGGCAGAGCTCTGGGCACACCCTCAAGGGGAGTCCTGGGAAAATGAGAAACTCCGCCTCTAAACCAGTTCTAGAACAGGTTTTTGCCCCACTGGGATTGTGTGAATATGGCTGCTTGGGCAGTGGTAGGGGATGGTCTTCTACATGGGAGTTACATCTGCCTGTGACAGATGATGCCCTTTCGAAGCTTGTGCATTTGGTGGTGGTGTCCCCCAGGCCATTTGATTAGGAGAAGGTCCCACTTCATCCTAGCCAAGGTCCTTTGTTCCTTTTCTTGGGAACCATTCCACCTCCCTGCAGACTGCCAGGTGACAGTTGTGGATTAACTATGAAAAGGGCAAAAGAAAAAATGGTGACTTTGTAAAGTCACTATTTCTGATATAATTGGAGAAAATTAGACTTTAGCATTAAGATTTTGTTTAACTATTAAAATGAGTGGTTGGAGTATTTTTCTTGTTAGTGCCAATCTTAAGATATATTTATGGGCAAAATAAAGTAGCCTGTAGTTTCCTCTGGAACGTTTGTCAGCTTTGCTACACTGATAAACAGATTTGGGACCTGTTTCACCATAAGGCCATGTAAAAACATTGAATACATATGTCCTGCTTTTAAACATTTAGTGCCATGTGAGAAAAATCTATTTATCGGTTTAGGGGAGGGAAATCAAATCACCACTTAGGCAAAAAACAATCATTCACAGGGTGATCCACAATGTTCACTAAATTAAACTGTACTTAATTCTCCAATAGCTTGACACAAAGCAGTCAGGCTTAATTTAGGGGCAAAATGTAAATTATTTATGCAACACACAAACTGTAATGAAGTAAAAACACAACACGAAACATACCCAAATAAATTTAGAAAACTAGTTTACATTCTAATAAGTACAACAACACAAAAATAAGGTAAATTCAATCATTATAACCAGAGATATGCAATTTCCAAATTTCAGGTCGATATAGTGCCTAAGAGGACAAACCACCACTCAAAATAATTTTGTCCTGCTAGACCTGGGGAATTCACAAGTTAAGGCCAGCTACAATAGTTAATGGGCTGGATAGAGGGACCAGGTTAGTCCTGCTTAAAAAATGACCTTCTCAAAGTCCGGTGCAAACAGCACCATTCGTGGTGGAGGAGGCCACGAGCAGTAGGGAGAGCGTCAGAGATGATTGTCATAGAGGAGTGAACTCTAATGCCAGTCAAGGGTCCAGGACCTGAGGAGGCACCTCTTGTGGATCAGACACTCACTCTATCAGAGACCAGCAGGGCTCAGACAGTTCCAGTTGCAATTTCACGCAGGTCCAGTTGTAGCACATCAGCAGGGCAGTTACTCAGAGGGCTTATTGTGTCCCTGTAGCTCAGAACAGCAGGTCAGCCAACTGACCATTGGAGTTATGCAGGTTAGCCTGGGATGAAGGGAGCCGGCCCAGTCTTCCTTCTCAGAAAGCAGGGCAAGCTTCAAGCATCAGGTCAGCCCACTTGTAGCGACAGGGCAGTACTCTGAAGACCAAGGCAGGTCTTAAGCAGCAGGTCAGTCCTCTGGTGAAAAAGGCACTCCTTCTACTGTAGTCCACAGCTCCACAAGAGTATTGATGAGTGGCCCAGGAGATCTGATATTTACACCTGGTGCCAGCCCTTGAAGTTAGGGGATTCCCCATACCTCCTCCACATTTGGTTCTGGAAAGTTCTTCTTTTCCCCTGCCAAGACTCCAAGTAGGAGACAAATTATTGGGATGACAAATGATTGGTGTCAGGTCCCTTTGTGTGTGTGCTGAAGGCAGTCCATTGAAATGTAAGTAGGGAAAGGGACAGTTCCGCCCCAACCATCATGACAGAATGGCCCATCTTGTCCATACCTGGTCTCCATTTGTCTCACTGTCTGGGAGGAATACAAATGCCAACAGCTGAGCTACTCACAGTCATGTGACCCAGGACACTAGTAGCAGGCACCAAATGGTTAGGGCAAGAAAATGGCAACTTTCTAAAAGTGACATTTTCGGACGTTTGAGTCAAAATCGAATGTTACTATTTAAACAATTTATAAATTGCAATTCATTTGACCCAAAGTCGACTTTCCTATCTGTTCCCAATCAAATGTTAGCACTTATTAAATGGAAAAGGGTAACCCAAGTTATCCAATTGGAGAGACAGGCTGTACAGTAGTGAAAACAACTTTAGGAATTTTATACTACCAGGACATGTAAACCTTAAACCTGCACATCCTACTGGTAAATTGCACAGAGTCCTAAAGCCAACAAAAATGAATTCTGCGAATTAGGAGGGCTAAAGCCAAAATGTCTGGTTATAACCCTGCAGAGAGGGTCATGTCCAACACCATGCCTAATGGCTGGTAAGGGCTAATTTAGGGGGGACTTACTACTATTTAAAAGGAAGGGTTAGGCCTGTTAAAGGGTGTTTTAACAAGTCAAAATGCCAGTTTTAAAACTGCTATGCTAAGCTGCTGTGGCAGGCCTAGAGTTATGTTTCACATTGTCACCATAATGGTGGCTCAATAAGTGGTTTAGTCCACTAAAGACATTGAACTAATACACCCTGGTTATCCAGGGTACTATATAGTATGGCCACATATATAACTGAAGTATGCCAAGCAGGGTTTAAGCCATTTAAAACTGTTTTGTGGGGCCAGAGCACATCGCATTGTGGTCTGGTTAGCCGGGTCCAAGTGCACAGAGTTCGAAAACTAACAGCATCAGTCCAAAACAATTAGGCCTGATCATGTAAAAAGATGCATTTCCCTACACCTTCACTGCAAGGTTCAGATGAAGCTTCTCATCCTGAGACAAAAAGCTCCTTGATAAGGTCACTCCTTCCATAGATTCTTGTATGCTGATATTCACCTCCTGATCACTTCCGAAGCTTTCAGTCCTAAACGTGACCCTCCTAAGCACCAGGGCACATGTAACAGAGTAAGTCATGCTCAATTGCTTTCTTCAGCCATGATTCCAGTACTGTTGCCCACTGGCCTGCTGATTCTGCACCAGTGAGATGCTCACCTTGTCTTTTATGACCCAGAGACCACAGAAATTCAGCTGGAATGACCATTCAGAAGAATATCTCGTTTCTAGGTACATGATAAGCTTTCCTAGCATAATGGCCTCCCTCTCTTCCAGAAAGCAACATGTTTTTCTGCTTTTGTTCTTTACAAGTCCTCCTAGGTCTTGTGGGCTTCCAAGGCACTACTGAAAATGTAAAAAGTAGGCTTTTCCACGTATCAGAAACTGAATGCACATATGTGTGTGGTGTGATGTGATCTCACACTGCAGCCCACTTGTGGCATCTGACGTATATGTTGCTGGTGCACTTTCTGCTCCATATTATTGTGTCTTACTTTTCGGTATGATACACCAATTCGAGTTCCACCATTTAATACTATGTTTTAGAAGTTGGCATAGATGCACCAAGGATTGTTTAGCAGGATCCCCTTGTCCAGAGCCCAAATGCCAGTTCAACCAATCAGGAGAAATAGGGGTTGGGACACTTGTAAATATATGTTTTTCTGCAGCTACTAATGACCTGTGCACTTTTCTACAGTTACTTTTATTCTGTAACATTTAAGGTAATAAGAATTTTAATTTGAGTAATAATCCTCAACAGTAATTTCCTCATGTACTTCAAGAGTATGGAGACAATACTCTCTTGCCTTTCTTAGATGAATGTTTCATTTCACTCTCATAGCATCCAAAGAGTTTTGCTTTTTGCAACATTTATGGCAGTTTTGTTCATGGTGCTTGAGGTAATGACAACTGTTTAAAAGTAGGTGTAGCATGTGGTGGCACCAGAAGTGTGACATTTGTTTTAATTTCTGTAATACATTAAAAGAGGAAAACAAGATATAATTACAACTTGAGAGACAGATATTTAGTGGAATGCCAAAGTGGTAGGAAACTTTGGTCTCATACCTTTCTTAACATTTTCTTTGATTAAGTAACTCCTGAATGCACCCTCCTCTTCTGCACATTGCATGCAGTCTAAGAGACAGGGCCTTCTTGGTGTCAGTTGACTGTAACCATTCTGTACATTGGAAACCGCAGTACCTTTCATATGGCCTTAGAGACATATCTGATCTATCAATTTTAACTTTCACATATGTTTTACAAGGCCTAGTTGACATTCCTCTACTTGTGTCTTTTGAGCTTTCATTACTTTTACTGACAGTTCTGGTAACTTGATGCCTCAGGGCAAACATTGCACTGTTTAATATCTCACTCACACAATCACTCTGCTTATCACAGTTTAAGAATATTCCACCATCATAAGCATCTTCAATTGAACCATCATAAGCAAGGGCATATATTAGTCCTCAAGTGTGGGCATATTTCAGGTGTCCCTTTGAAGATTCTGAATGTAGCATCTTTTCTGTCTGATCCTCACTGAACATGACTAGAAGGTTATAACAAATTATGAGAAAAGGCCATCAGTGGACCTGTTTTTTCTTTGAAACCATAGATCTGCTCCAAATCAGACAGTAGGTGGACTTCTAAGAAATGAAGAACCTTGAATATTTCCACTCAAATTATTTTGGTTACATTTTGAGATAAGTAGACAAGATGTATGTGATTCTCATTTCCTCGTCCTTCACCCCTTGTGGCCCTACCCTTCCTTCTTTTTCTCTTTTTATCTCCCTTATACTAGTTAATGGGTTCAGTTTCAATTCCAAAACATTCAATTCAATGAAATTGACATACAATCTTGAACCCAATTCCCAGAAAAAGAAGTAAATCTTCACTGTACTAGGTCTCCTAATAACAGGTCAAGGTTGACTTTTTTGCAATTCACAAACACTTTCAATAGTTTTATTTGGAAGATGCACCAGTCACAAGCTTCTTATTCTACTGTTGGCAATGTCAAGTGAGATTTCAACCTGGTTACAGCCAAAAAGGAGAATTGAATCAGTCTCATTGAATGTATTAGTATTCATTTAGTCACATTACTTTTTTAAATAGTAACAGTTTTAAAAAGCCTAATCACTGGTAAATTGTTATGAATGTTTTGAGGCTGAAGTCAGTCTTGAATCCCCAGTACTGCAGTGCAATGATTTTACTGTTTTTATTTTTTGATGTGTTTCATTTCGATGCATCCGTATTTTATCAATTCTTTTTTCATGATGTATCAACTAGGGACCATGTACACATGTCCTATTTCTTTCAGGCCATTACTCTGACACCCCCTGGTGCTGACACTTTTCAAGAACCTTTTAATGTTACATGTATGTAACTGCTCAGATGCTGCACATATTATACACAGCACACAAATGCTAAGCTAGAATACACTTTGTGAATCCCACACACAAATTAAACCTCACACATGAATTAAGCCCCCAAAGACTTACTGAATCATGTTGATTTCTTACCTTTTTCATACAGTCCTCAAAGGCCTTCTCTTTCCCTCACAGAAGAAATGGTAGTTGAATCTACAGACCAAATCATATTCAGTTTGTGTTAGACCTGTCATCTTTAGGGTGGTCTTCCCCAAAACTATTTACCTGCTTACACCCTGTTCTGTTTTGCTGATTCTCCCCTAACATGGTAAAATTGGTGTATACACAGTTGGCATATTTAGTTTACTTGTAAGTCCCTCATAAAGTGGCAAAGAGCTCGGCTGGCCCGGGGGTGGGGGGAGGGGGTAAGTGTTAGCGGAAAGCTGTGTGCCGCTTTTGTTGATAGGGGCCAATATTGCAGGCAACAAAAACGACACCCCGGGGTCTAAAACCATCCCCCACCCTGACGGCCCATTAGGGAAATGCCTGGTGCCCACTACAGCCCAGCCTGTAACCTACATGCTACTAGTGGGCCTGCACCACTGGTTGTGCCATCCTCACAAGTTGCTTTTCAAATCTCTCCCAGGGCTGCCATTACTGGGCCTGTGTGTGCAGTATACTGCTATTTTGACTTAGCATTTAAAACTACTTGCCAAAACCTTCCTTTTATACACATAATGCACCCCTAAGGCAGTACCTAGGTATCCCACAGGGTAGGATGCTATGTAATTAAAAGGAAGGACATGCAATTTTAAGTTTTGCATGTCCTGGTAGTGACAAACACTCCAATTTGTTTTTCACTACTATGAGGCCTACTCCTCTCATAGGTTAACATTGGGAAGTCCTTAAAACACTTATCAACAGTCATTCCTGATTAGAAAGGAGAAGCTGCATCACGTTTTCTATCTTTGGAATGGTATTTTTAAATCCTCTTTACTGGTAAAGTTGGATTTATCATTACTATTTCAGAAATGCCACTTTTAGAAAGTGAATATTTCTCTGCTCTTACTGCTGTGTGTGCCTGCACCCTGTCTCCAATATATGTGGGGTGGGTGACAGCTACACTTGCTGTACTCCCTCTTGACAGCCACAAACACAAGAAAGTTAGGAGTGTATGAGTACTCATCTACATTCATCTGGATTGTGATGTCTCTTCCATTTCAGGAGGGGAGGGGGGAGCCTTCACTCACACCTGGACAGGCAGTGCCCTGTTTTCCATACAAATGCTGATTAACCCCTACTGATAGTCTGGAGCCAGGGCTGGGAAGAAAGGACCAGTGTGCACTTCAAAGATCCTTCTTTTGAAGACATCCCCACTACAAAGGCACAACTGGATATAAGTAATGGATCCCTGACCCTACCAAGAGAGTACACTACTGGACCTGTGAAGAACCCTGTCAGGAAGAAGGACTGCGGTGCTGCTGCAAGGACTTCCACTCTGCTGGAGTGCTGCCCTGGAAGAACTGCTTTTCTGCTCTGGTGTTCTGCCTGTTCCAGCTGCTTGCTATCTTCTGCCCTGCTGAAGAAAAGGACTGGACCCATCTCCCTTGAACCCAGAATGAGTCCAAGTACTAGCTGGCTTGCACCTGTTCTGAAGTTTCAGGTACATCAAAGACTTCCTGCAACCCTTCAACAGCACCTGAGCTCTGCCATCTGTGAGCCGCTTCCATGCCAAATGGTGCCAAGCCAGTCCTGGGCCATTGAAAGGGAAGCGTTCGGTGCTGCAACTCTTGATGCCAATGCATTGCCACCAATGCGCTGATCGGAATCAATGCTGTGCACCCGAGGTTGAACCCTCGCCAGCTCCTGTGGGCAGCTCGACAACAAAATCTCCACAAGTGAGTGGCTCAACGATGATGCATCGCCCATCCTTGGTACTCCTCAATACCAAAGCATTCTCCGAATGCACGGCTCGACAACGATGCCTTACCTACCAATCCTGCAGATCGATGACAACAGTTCGCCTCCTTCACCTCGCATCTCCTCCTCGATGTCGACATAGGTCTTTCAAAGATAATGTTTTCAGAGTCTAAAATAACCAGATGACCCCGGTTTGCACTTTATGACTCTAAGCACTATATTTTGATTTAATATTTAGGAACTCATAACTTCGGGTCCACTTTTTAGAGTTCTGTCATTTTGGTCTAATTTTACTCATAAAAATGATTATCCATTTGTAACCATGTGTTGAGTATTTTTGTGGTGTTTTCATTGTGTTACTGTGTGTGTATGTGTTGCACACATATTATACACATTGCCTCTTTAAGTAAGCCTGGCTGCTCTGTACTAATTACCCAGAGGGCATGCACAGGTTATCTTTTAGTGTTTATCTAGCTTACCCTGACTAGAGTGGTGGTTCCTGCTTGGACAAGGTGCATACCTCTGCCAACCAGAAACCTGATTACTAACAGTTTGGAATAAGGAAATGAAAATGTGTAGGATATTTGACCGAATTCCTCCTTTTCATTTCCTCTTATTGCCTGCAGTTTCCTTCTTCTCTGGATCTGCAATCTCTACCCTTCCTTCCACCTACCTCTCTCCAATTCTCTGTCTTTATCTCATTCCAGCTCCTTCACCAGTGGCATAGCAAGGGTGCCTTGGGCCCTACTGAACGCAATGAAAATGGGTCCCATCTCGTTTTGGTAGTAAAAAGAGGTTTGACTAGGCAGCAGGGAGCCCCTTGGAGCAAAGGGTGCAGGTGATGTGCCATTGATAGTTAAGCCCTTGTCCGTTCCACAATTTGTGCAAGGATTAAGAGATGTAACTCTTTACTGATATTACCAGTGGTGGCTCCTCCACTATGGTGGAGGAGCATTGCCTCACTGCTTTCAAGCAGTGTGAGAAGCAAAAACATAAAATGATAATAACTTTCAGTTTTCCACCCCTCCAGCCCCTGATTGTGCTGAGACTAATCACAAAGCTGCATTGCAGCATTTTGATTTGCTTAGGGGAGGGAGCATGGCTGCCAGCTTCCTGTTCCTGAAGTCAGAGGCAGGAGAGCAGGAGCAGAGACACAGGTAAGATATTTATTTATTTTTTGTTCTGCTCACTCCCTCCCGAAATCACGACCCCCCCCCCTGTGTGACCCACCCCCCGCAGCCCTTCCAGTGACCCCCCGCGACCCAAGCTCCTGCCTTGTCCCCCCTCCCGTGAGCCATGCCGGCTGCCATTGGATATTACCCCCTCTAATCTCTCTATTTAAACCTTTTGCATCCATTCAAGATGAAGGGAGAGAAGCTCGAATGACTTGATGCATCGCACTGGTCATGGAGATGAGCAAAACAGATGGGATTTGAGATCCTATCTCAGAGTAAAATATGGTGCTGCCATTTTCAAAAAGATTTAGGGGCATATTATCAAGAAACGGCGTTACAATTATCGCCACTTTAGCGGCAGAAAACTGCCGCTAAAGCGGTGATAATGGGCTTGATAATATGCCCTGGAGAATTCCAATAGAAGCCCATGTTCTGGTGTCAACATGGGCTTCTATTGGAATTCTCTAGGGCATATTATCAAGCCCATTATCGACCCTTTAGCGGCAGTTTTCTGCAGCTAAAGCGGCGATAATTGTAACGCTGTGCTTGATAATATGCGCCTTAGACAAACCATTCAAGCTCACCTTTCACTTGTGTTTATGTTACAATGTCTTTCAAAATGTTACATGTACGTAGAACTTATGTGTAATGTATGAAAACAACTATGGTGTTTGGGTACTTTGGTAACAAACACCAATTTTCATGATCCTAAAAATGCGTAATGTCTGCTATGAATACATAGCAATTTTACGGTTAGCTAAATAAACCATTTCCAAAGTTATTTTCACGTTCATTTTTTTTGCAAAACAATACTTTTGTTTCATAATTTTGTTACCTTTCCTAACCACTTCCGAATAATGCTGTACAGATTGATACACATTATGGCATTTTCTCCATATTTTGGACCAGGCATGAATAAGTGAAAGCTTTGTACTTTAGATTATTGTGGCAGCTGTGTGTTAATTTTGCTGAATACCCAGTTAGTTCTTATATTGCTGTACAACAACCTTGCCTTTGTTTTTGGTCACTCACTTGGCAGACAGTTTAGTTATATTTTTACATTATATCTTTTCCCAGGAGTAAAAATGGCTGCTGGTTGGAAAAAACTGTGTACATAGACTCCTGTCTGTACCATTGAAATTTACTTTAGGATATGGGGATAAACTGCATGTCACAAATCCAAATCCCAGATGAGCTGACTGAAGCCTCTGTCCTTATTTGCAGTCTGCTGTGCGAGGAGAAGGCGAGCAGGCAAGAGCCTCATGCTTTTGCGCTGCAATGGTGGACAACAATATATTTTAATGCTGCTATTCTTGCCCTCAATGCATAGATTTGTCTGTGCAATGGGGAATAGGAAAGACTGGCAGCGAGCTGTTGTTCTGGTACATCAATTCGTGTTCTTATACTAGCTTCCTGGCATCCCACCGGTGCCCAGTTGTGGCATTGACAACATTATTGAACTGGATACTTACTGGTAATCTTTGTTACCCCAAACCCTGATCTTCTTTCTTATGGTCCTTACATAGGGAACTATTTGTTTTGATGACAGAATTATCTACCAAGCCAAAATTCACTTTCATTATTGATTCAAAACTGAATTTAGAACACAAGAACAAAAAATGTAAGAAATATCTCCACCAAGCTGTAACCTATAGTGGTTTGTAAATGAGGTGGTAGACCAAGTTGCAGTGTGAGAGGAGAGGCTAATTTGCAGCATTGAATACATTAGCCATTGATGGCTCTTTAAATGCTGCCCATGAAGCTGCAATACCCCGTGTTGACCATCGGTTGAAGGATATTGACCTTCAATGATATCACAAAGGCAACAAACAGACTGTCTACCTTTCAAAAAGAGGTTGTCCTGAATGGATGGATTAAAAGGGCTCAATGTATAGATCATGTGTTTAGCATTTCTCCCTCCAGGGATGAAGGGCATGTAAGAAAGAAAGGCAATATCAGGTCACAAGAACAGTGAAGAGACAAGGCCACATTAGGAACAAAACTTGGGCATGGACACAACTTTTTTCTGAAAAAATATCAATAAACCCTCGGAGCTTAAAAGAGGTTCTAACTTTCATATCCTCCTTCATGATTAAATAGCTAGTAAGAAGTTACATTAAAGGAATGTGAGGTCCAATTATGCTAAAGGCTCCAAAGATGAAGATTGCAACAACTGAAATATGAAAAGGCTCATCCCATCTAGAACTCGACACTGGATGACAGTTCTTTTAAAAAAGAAGCTTCTTACTAGTCTACTAGCCAGACTACTAGCTCTAATAGCTGCCCAGTGAAAATATAAACTAGATCTAGCAAGACCTAATAAGAAAACATCATTACAAATCTGAATTGACTCACAGTCTGAAGGGAGCAAAGCTTTTGATGTACACCACTTTTTAAAGCTCATCCAGTGGTGTGAAAAAAGACATGTTAGAAGGGCATTATGACTGATGAATACATGACACTGATCCAGCGATCACGGATCGATGATTTTCATAAACAATGGCCCATGTTACACTACCCAACTGATCCCTTCACGCTAGGGTTCAGTGTGATGCAAGGTTATACCTGTTTCACTATGAACACTATTAAACCTGCATTTCTCTTCATATATTGTGGAGATCGGAGCTAAATTTGAAGAGCTGATGATAATAATTATGTACTCATTCTATTCTACTAAATAATAACAGACTGAGTATGTATAATTCAGTTTGTTTATTGTAAATAATATAAATGAATGCTCATTTAGTACAGTCACACAATGCAAAGACACAGATCATCGCCGAAAGAACATATTAGCAATATGTAAATCAAACTCATGTCAAATAAACAGTGCATTGAAGGAGTGGTTAGGCGAAGAGAGAAAAGTTTCAGAGACAAAATACATTTGCAATTGATTGTGCAAATTCAAGATATCAACTATACTAACCCAAATGTGAATCAGGTAAATTTACCCTTTTGGCCATAAAGGGCAGCAAGGCCCTTGAGAAGAGTCAAGTGCCGAAGATTAAGTCAGGAATCAGGAAACAGGTTGGCCTCTATCTGGAAACAGCAAACCGACGACAAAGACGATCTTCCGCTAGCTAATGCCAACCGACCTAACCACTCCCCCAAGGGTCCATTAATTATACCCTAAAGCCTAAATGTCCAACCCAAGTAGGTTTCAAAATAGGAACGATTTTCATTTCTCATTGGCTAAGAACAGGGGTGTTCTGTCACACCACTCTCAGCATGATCATTTATTAAATGTCCCATTGTCTTGTACATTCCACATTACAAAAGATTCTAACCAGGAAACTATTTTGAACACAATTACAGCACATATTTCCTAGAGCGTATTTCATGTATCAAGTTTATCAAGTCTTTCACGCTTTCTTTGTTTGCTTCTGCCATCTCCTGAGGAAGTTGCATCGCTTCCATTTGCTTATCGAAATTTCTTCCGAAGCTTGGCAGTCAGTCAGCACACTGTGAAGGTTGTTTATCATGCTTCTGCGTTCTCTCTTCACATACAAAGCCCATTCCAATTCATTTATTTTTCTGGAGCAAATATTAACCCCAAACTGGCATGCAGGAAAATGCTTGTTTTTTCTACAAAGAACAAAACACCAACATTTATTATTTTCATGAAATATAGTTTCAATACACACCATCCCAGCATTGCACTAAGCCATGCACAACCCGAGTTATTCTTAGCAATTATTAATATGCATGAAAAGCAGCATTAGTCTTAAATCAAAGCACTTATGGCCTGGTTTTCATGCATAGTATAAGCATTAGTTTTCACAGGCGTAAAAGCATTTCCCCTTATTTTAGCGTTTTTAATAATATTTTCACAGCACACTGTTAATAAAATGTTACTGATGGTTTAATCTGAGCAGGTTTTATTTTCTCAAAACCCTGCTCCAGCAACACCACTTCCGTACAACAGCCTAATGCGTGAAGCCTAACCCTCTCAAGTGCCATACCCCTAGCAGAAGAGGACTCAGGGATGTCTGTGAATACAAAGAAAGTCTGAGAGGAGATGGCTCAATTGGGCACATCCAATGATTCTGGGTTGTCAATAAGAGCAGTAGAGGTAACCAAGGGGATTAGTGAACCAACTTCTCATGTTCTCATGGATGGTAATAGAGAGCAGAATGTCCAGATTAGACCATTCTCCTGGATTGTGAAAATGTTGGTCTGAGGAGAAACAAACTTCCGAACCATCTGCTGAAATGGAGATGGGGACAGACAAATGATCACTGAGGCGGGGAAACCCCTGCTGAGATGGGGGCGCTAGAGGGCGCACGGCGGGATGGCTGCCTGCTAAGTCGGCTCCGCCGGTCGGGAACAGATAATAGCGGAAAAAAGAGTGATGCGGGAGTCCTAGCGCTGCATGTGAGCGACAATCAATGGTCGGAACAGAAGGTCCAGGTATTGAAACGTGGAGCTGGACAGCAGAGGCGGCGGAAAGGTGCAGAAGAGCGACTTGTGGTGGCGGCCTGATGCAACCGATCGGGGACAGACAAGATGGTGGCGCCCGGTGAATGCCCGAGCCTGAAATAAACTTCAAGAGCGGACAGGCGAGTCGGAGCAGGAAGAGAGAAGTCGCTGCGGGGGCCTGAGGGGCGCGATGAACGCAGCTGAGGAAGGGTTGGTGAAAGAGACCTGCAGACGCGCCGGGGACCGAGCGCAACAGTGAAGAGGAGCCCAGGGCGTGAAATGGCGGCCGGCACCATGGAGGTACAAGGGGAAAACGTGAGCATACAGCGGAGCTGCTAAAGCAGCGAGTAAAATCTGCGCTGTGCGGAGGGTCAGCAATTAAATGCGGTGTGTTGCTGCTGTGAGGCACGAGAGAGTGCATATATCACAACTATTACCGCTGTTGGAGGAGGGGCGCGGCCAGAGAAAGTTCGGCGGTAGCGCGGAGATATGAATTAAAAACACCACGTTGTTGGGCTTATGCACAGAGCCGGTTTACGAGTGCGAGCTGTTGGTGCTGGCTGACAGAGAAGGGGTGACAGCATATGCACAAGGTGCAACTAGTGGTGGATGAGGAGAACAGGAGAAAAGGAACAGCAACACAGGTGCTTTTAGATGGGAAAGTGCTGCTGAAGTCAGCAGTGAAGGGAAAAGTGCGGGAAGACGGTTGAAGACGCGGGACCGCAAGAAGGCTGTGGCGGGGCGCGAGGTGGGACTGCTCCGGCGTAAAGTGCAGACGCACGGTGTTGGTGGAGGATAGCCCGGATAACTCTGCAGTGGGGCTACACGCGTAAAGAGTGCAATAGCGTGAGAAATGAAAGAAAAGTCGGAATGGGAAAATCGGACAGAGTTCAATCAAAATTGCACTTTGAGGTGAAAAAATCAGCAAAAGGTGCGTTGGAGACCTCTGGTGAGGGGTCGGGTGACGCGCAGGAGACGCCAGCAGGTATGGAGGGTGCCCTGCTGGCCATACAGCAAAGTTTGCAGGATATCCATGGCAAACTGGACTCCATTACACTGAGGGTAGACAACATGGCTGCTAAGTTGGATGGACATGGGGAGCGGCTGGTGGAAGCTGAAACTCGCATCTCAGCGGTGGAAGATGAATCGCACACCACGGCCCGGAAATGTACGGATATGGAGCAACTGCTGGATGTCATCAAAAACAAGGCGGAGGATCTAGAGGCGCGATCCCGCCGCAATAACATACGCATAGTGGGTGTTCCAGAATCCACGAACATAGCGAAGATGGAAACATATGTCGAAGAGCTTATACGAAGCGTGTTTGGGACAGAGAACCTCTCAACCATCTTTCTGGTACAGCGAGCGCACAGAACTCTAGCCCCAAGGCCAAAGCCTGGCATGCCTCCAAGACCCATAGTAGCGCGGGTAATGAACTATCGTGACCGTGATGTCGTTCTCCGCATGGCCCGTGAAAAAAGCAAGGTCAGCTACCAGGGCAACGAGCTGGAGTTTTATCCAGACTTCACTGTGACAGTACAGCTAGCGAGCAAAGAATTCAACCCGGTCAAACGTAAGCTACGAGACTTAGGCATTGACTATGCTATGCTCTACCCGGCGCGCCTGAAGGTGACGCATGAAGGTCGGGCGACGATTCTCCAGACGCCTAAGGATGCGCAAGAATTTCTAAAGAGGATCAATAACAGGCGTAAGGAGCAAAAACGAACAGAACAGAACAGAGACTCGGAATGAAAGCTGCTGTAAGGTAAATTGTGTGGGATTGCTAATGGGCACGGAGGTAACTGTGACGTATGTCGTAGAAGATGCACTGGTTCTTGCCCTTAATGTGCGTTGTGCTGGGTCTGGGACTGGATGGCACAACTCGGACTGTCGCTGAACTGTGGACAATGGCCGGGGGATGTGGGGGGTTTGTGCCCCCTACTGGTACACAAGATTGGTGTTCTTCATGGTACAGGGCTTGCGGTGGAATAGGCTGCGAGGGGGTAGGTATGCTGTGATTGGAAACCTAGGCACCCTTTTGGCATCTGTAAGGACTGTAGCCACAAGAAAGTTAAGAAACGGAGTTTGAATATGCTGTTCTGACTAAACTATTGTAAAGTATAGATTAGCTTGCATAACAAATGTGTTCCCGACCACATCTATTCAATTGGATGGAGTTGTGTGCTCTTGGTGGATCCCCCACGCGGGTGTTCCCCAAATCAAGTTAGGTTGCGATGTTTTGTTGTATTGGGAAATGTCTTTGGCAGAGTTGGGTTGCTAAAGTGGGTGGGGGGAGGAAGGGATGGATTTGGGAATTGTTTAAGAGGTCATGGCACGGGGCAAGCATGGAGGACGTCCAGAGAGTTGTTGGAAAGCGCATTAAGAAAGATAACTTCCGGGGCGTACGCAGCGAAATTAGTTGCATGTCAGTTTTCGGCAGGATACAGTAAAAAGTGGGTACAAAATGGGTGAAAGTACACTTAGTAGTAAACAGCTAAAGTTATTAACATGGAATGTGAGAGGGCTGAATAACCCCAAGAAAATTAGGCATGTATTGGCGTACTTAGACCGTCATCACATTGATATTGCATTCTTGCAAGAGACACACATTGCGCCCGCAACCACTAGGTCGATAGGGAGCAGGTGGGCGGAGTCAGTCCACAGCTCGACTTACTCCTCGTATTCTAGAGGGGTCATGACTCTGATTCGGAAGGGATTGCATTTTGATGTGGAAACTACACTAAAGGACGAGGTGGGGAGGTTTGTTCTACTAACGGGTAGATTGAGGGGGCAGAGGTTAGCATTGCTTAACATGTATGGTCCGAATATCGATGATCCAGACTGCTATGGTGTAAAATTAGTGCGCTGCCTGATATTCCGCTACTCTGGGGAGGTGACTTTAATGTAGCACTGCAAGACGGCCTCGATAGGTCGGGCACCACGTATGAACCCAACAAAAGGGCCAGTGGGAAATTGGAGGAGATTATGGTGGATAGGGGTCTTGCTGATATCTGGAGACAAAGGAATCCAGTAGATAAAGAAGCAACGCATGCAACAGCGGCTAGCAATAGTTGGTCTCGCATAGATTACTAGTTGGGCTCTGCTGAAGTGTTGCTATGGGCAGGGTCAGTCAGCCATCTCCCTAGGACGCTTTCAGACCATAATCCGGTCCGGTTGTCGTTAGTTATGCCAAATTATGTGCCACCACCTTTTAATTGGCGGTTCAACGCGAGAGCATTATCTGACCCACTATATTCAGATGCAATAAGTAAAGCCATAAAGGACTATTTTGAATTAAATGAACCCACCACGGTAGACCCTGGTTTTGGTATGGGAAGCGTTCAAAGCTAACATTAGAGGTATCTGTATAGGCACTAGTGCAGGCATACTGAAAGATATACATCAACAGTTGGTGATGCGGGAGGGGAAACTAAGAACCTTAGAGCGAGAGTACGAAAGTACTCAAAACACTAAAACGTTGGGTGATATCCGAACTATCTTATCTGAATTCCAAACATATGCAGAAGATGAGCTTAAGTACATGTCAAAACACCAAGAAGCTAGAGCCTATGGTGAGAGTGGAAGACCAGGTAAACACTTAGCAGCAAAGATCTGCACAGGGAGGGCTCCGAAGATTGTACGGGGAGTGAGAAATGAACAGGGGGACATGCAGTTAGGAGCACAGGATATACTCAGGGAATTTCGAAATATGTATGGAAAATTATATGAGTCGCAACACACAGCGTCAGAAGATGAGATTGGGGAATATCTGGATGACGTAGCGATAGCGTGGCTGTCTGATGCACATAGGGCTTATCTGGCGGAGCCTATTACTGTGGAAGAGGTAACAGAGGTGGTTAAATCTCTGCCAAATGGGAAAGCACCGGGTCCGGATGGATTCACGTGCGAATTTTATAAAGAGTTCATTACCAAACTGGCGCCTCATTTGGTTGAGATGTATGGGAACGCTCATGCCAAGATGGTGTTGCCACCCACGTTACGAGAAGCACTTATTATTGCGCTATTGAAACCAAACAAGGATCCTGAGTACTGTGATTCCTATAGACTTCTGTCCCTAATTAATGTGGACGTAAAGATTCTGGCTAAACTTTTGGCTCGGAGGCTCCAGCCGTTAATGACCCGGTTGGTGCTACCGGACCAGGCGGGCTTTATTCCCACAAGATCCACGACGCACAACACCAGAACACTGTTTGCGTTATCGCATTACCTAAAGCCCTCGACCAAAGCCGCTGCGATCCTTTTGGATGCGGCCAAAGCATTTGATTCGCTAGAATGGCCTTATCTGCACGCTGTACTACGTAGAATGGGTTTTCCGCTCCGATTCCTACAATGGATACAACTACTGTATAAGGCCCCGACGGCACGTATACGTATTAATAAATACATCTCTGAACCGATGCAGATAAGCAGGGGAACAAGGCAGGGATGCCCACTGTCCCCGTTATTATTCGCATTAGCAATAGAGCCATTGGCGTGTAAAATAAGGCAAAGACATCACTACTCAGCTCTGCAATTTCCACAGAGGCCATTGCATATCTCGTTATATCCAGATGATATGATGTTATATATACGAGATCCGGAAACTAATTTAAATGCATTGCTGCGAGAGTATGTAAGATTTGAACAACACTCAGGCATTAAAATTAATTGGGCTAAATCGTTGGCTATACCGCTGACAGATACCACAAATCCACATAAATTGGATTATCCAATCGAATGGCAAACGGAGCCAGTGCGATATCTGGGAATTTGGTATCACAGAGACCCGGAGCTGGTTATCCGCACTAAATACGGTAGGGTTCTTGGTGCCTTAGAGATCAAAGTAGACAGATGGATACAGTTACCACTATCACTGGCAGATAGACTAGCCATCGTGAAGATGGTCATCTTACCCAAGCTGCTATATCTGTTTAATAATATTCCGATCCACCCACCAGCTGCGGTGTTTCGCAGAATCTCGGCACTGGTCCTTCGGTTGATATGGGCGGGTAAGCAAGCCAGGATTGAGCTCAGAGCACTGACACTACCATATGTCCAGGGAGGCTTCAAATTGCCGGATTTTTTGTTATATTATTTGTGTGCGCAGGTGCAGTTTGCTCATGGTTGGTATCACCCCATGCCGTTCCTGACACATACTGCCATTGAGGAGGGAGATGCAGCGCCAATTCCACTGCGGGCAATTGTTACGCATGTCAGGGCTCCGCTACACAACCGAGACATAAACACAATAGACGCAACGAACAGAGCGTGGCGAGTAATGGGCAAAAAGGCAAAAAAGCTGCCGTTATACGCACAAGCATTGCCACTACAATATCATCCGGACCTGTCGGTAACACATGAAAAAGTGGGGATGGGGCTGCTGAGACAGGTGGGCGTAACTAGCATGGGGGATGTGTTTCAAAATCGGACATTCCAAACACTGGAGGAACTTACATTTATTAGTAATCAAACGTTATTATTTAAGTTCACATACCACAGATTACAAGGTGCCCTAAAGAAGTTGTACCCTTCATTTCCGGAAGAACCATCACAACTGCTTGCTTTGCAGTTCCTGATCACCACGCCCACTGCCGTAAAATTAGTATCGAAGCTATACGGTAAATTGCAAGAGGACATAGCGGGAAACACGTATAAATCACTAGAAAAATTGAACAGAGTGTTGGCTGACCCGTTAACGTTGGAAGAATGGGAGATGACCTGCTCGTTGACAGGGTTATTAACACCAAATAGCAATTTGCGAATGTTGTATTATAAATATTTGCATCAGACCTATCACACACCGGCCAGACTCTATAAGTACGGACTAAGGGAAGACTCTCGTTGCTGCCGCTATGGAGCGGAGGGGGCGGATTTCCTTCACCTGGCATGGTCCTGTGCTGTAGTGGCGGAGTATTGGGAAAAGGTAGCAAGGGTGGTGGATGCCATGGTGGGTATGGAGATTGTATGTACAGAAAGCACCTGCCTGTTGGGGATTATGCCTGCATTAAGATCTGTAAAGCGTAAATTCTATGTAATTGCAATGTTATTGGCCAAAAGAAGAATATCTTTATGTTGGAACAGTAGACAGGGTCCTAGGGTCAAACAATGGATTCATGATCTAACGTTTTGCAAAGACACTCTGAAAACGTACGAGGAGGAACTTCCTAGGGGGTCGAGACCTAGAGATTATTGGAAGTACTTAATTGACTATTTACAAGTGTACACGATTGAGTGATTGAATCGGTGCAACTTTGCTATTTTTTCTTCTCTCTTTACTGATTGTCTTAGTGTACTATTGAACGCTGAATACTGATGCTACTCTGGAGATTGTGTGCTGTTGTATCATGGCCTAATTGTTCGTTGTATAATGCACTGTTGACTGCATTTGAAAAATGTTAATAAAAAAAAAAACCCTGCAGGTGAACCTTTCAAAACAACTCTTATTTTAATATATTTTAATATATTTTCAATATTAAATCAATCACACCTAAGTAGTCCTTGTAGCCCACAAGGTAGGATGACTAGTCTTTAAAACTGGTACGTGCAAGAATTTTATGTTGACATGTATGTAAAGGGACTAGCCTACAAAAGCAATTCTCACTGTAGAGGCTGCAGCTGTCCTAGAGTTCATAATAAAATCATAAAGCTGCTATCTCTGGTTTAAGACAAGTT
Organism: Triturus cristatus; assembly: GCF_964204655.1. Lineage (NCBI taxonomy): Eukaryota > Metazoa > Chordata > Amphibia > Caudata > Salamandridae > Triturus > Triturus cristatus. Next base: position 456,151,411 of record NC_140590.1, on the reverse strand, counting down.
ACTGCAATAAGTAAAACACTATTTTAATGTTTATTAAAAAAATCAATCTAAAAAAAAACAAAAAAAAAAACCCTGCTGAGATGGTCCACAGGCCTATTCTCCGTCCCCTGAAGACAAACTGCATATTGTGGCTGGAGAGTGATCCCAACCCAAAGCAAATCTGCCAGGATATATCTGACAAGTCCTTGACTTCGGTTCCTTCTTGGTGGTTCGTATATGGCTGGACAGCTTTGTATGTTTAAATTTTGATTTGCTGGCCTGTCAAGTAAGGAGCAAACAGTGTAATGCAACTGGACTGCTGTTAGATCCTTCCAGGTCAATAATTTAGCTTCTGCTCCTATGTTTACTGACCCTGAGCTTTCCTGCCATGTAAAGATGTTTCAACTGAAGCTACTGGCATCTCTTGTTACCACTAATACAGGCTAAGGATTCAGCTGTAGACGTCTGTCATGATTGTCCTTGTCTAGCCAACATTGTAGGGTATGGCAAATGTATTTTGTTACTGCCACATGTGACTAATTATTCAGAGAAACTGGATCCCAGAAATACAGATGATGGTTGACCAACAGCCCTCATAGTAGATTCTTTATTGTATATGGTTACTTAAAACCTTTACAACAATGCAAAATAAATGTCCTTATTGTAAGTCTCCAGTACAAAAATAGCATAAAAATGTATTTAATTTATATAAAATTGTTTTGGATTATATACAAATATCACTATTTATTGGATAACTACAGGCTACAACAGCATTCTAAGTGCCATTTACTAGTTTTCTAAAGCTAAATGGTCGTTTTGTGCACTATTTATTTTTTCTTAATTAACATTCACAATCTCAAATTTAATGTAAACAACTCTAAGAATAAAATATTTAAAAACCATTGGTAATTCATATCTCCAAGAGCTAGCAGCTATAAATGTAGTTTTTGGGGGTTTTATTTTGAGTAATGTCTCACCGAGTGTAAAAGCATATGATAGCAGCTACTTCTGTCTTAAAATGATATACAAGCTACAGTGAGACGTAGTTCTTATAATCTCTGTCCTACTGAGTGTGGAAGGGACTACTTTCAAGGGCAATTTATACATAGAAACAAGGATTAAGTTAATATTATGATTAGGGCTCCCGGTTTTATGGTATTTCGTTTTTTGACATTTCCATCTGTATTTATCCATATTCATTTTTTGTAAACTTTATCTGTATTCATCCATATTTATTATGGGTTTTGTGGAAAAAATAAAGCTAAAAATTGTATATTTCCACATTTATTTAACCAGTAAATATCCAGTCATGCTTTAACACCTGCCAGGTTTCAGAGATATGAACACCAGCAGAAGATAAATCGATGCACTTATATAAAAATATGTACATTTCAGTATCAGCCTTGAGCATATTTACTGCTGTTTAAGCCTCTTTACTAAAATTCCTTTATTTTTTAACCCCCTTACCTATCAATCCACACAGCTATTGGTCAGGCACTCATGGCAAAGTGTATTTAGAATCACTCAAAAAGCCCACAGTTTTCATTTTCATCCACATTTAAAAATAAGTACAGAAAATAAAATAAATGGTTTTCTGTCCGAATTTATCTGTGACAATCAATAAAAACGGAAAACGGGGAGCCTTAATTATGATGCGTATGCATGATACCACTAATAAGCACAGTTCTTAGTCCTTTGTCCCTTTATTAGAAATTTCATTTAATAATGGCATTATGTAACTTACTCCCCTACAAGCAAGGGGGACTGAGCTTCCTCTTAGCCAAGTGATAATGGCTTGCCCTCATGAGAGTATTCCCATGTCCATAAATAGTGATTTCAAGAGAATTTTCCTTTGCACCGAAGGTACAGTACCGACACAAAAAATATGAATTCATGTTTATTTTTTGAATTCGCAAAGTCTACAGGGTAAATCCTGTGGCTGTTTTTTCCAGGATGGGATCAAATTTTTAGATTCCATAATACCAAATCAGAAGAACATACATTTCTGTTTTAATCTAAATGAAAAATATTCTGCCAAATACACCTGAGGTCCTATATTAGAATAAGAAGGTATTACTGTACAGGCGTGACTCCTTAGTGCAAATGCATTTTTATATGTTAGGTTTGATGTAATTCGCACTGCAGTTCTTAGCACTTGATTGAATGACGCTTGCATCATTGTTGCTTCCCAAGCTTTTTGTATGCCTAAGCCAAATTTAAGTGACTTCCCCACGGCTCTTTCGTTTTGCTATACTGCTCTTTCTCTATTTCCTTCCAGCATAAATTGCTAATAGATCACTTTTCTTATGCTCGCAATCTCCAACATAATTTTATGAAAGCATTTTCCCACTGCTGTACTTGATTTTTTAAACCAAACTCCAAACATATTTAAGCTGATGAGACTGATTTTGGAATAATGAATACGGATCTATAAACTTTTGTTTGGCTGTATTCAAAGTGTCTATTTCCGATCCCCGATTTGTTTCTGTCCCAAAAGATAGCGAAGGTAGTAGGCGGGCCTCCGTACCTTGAGTACATAAGTTAGCGACTGACAATTCAATTTCTGTTTTAATATTTTGAATCCATATGTTAGTGATTGTGTTTTAGCCTGAATGGATATCAGATGTTGTTTGCCAGTCATATGATGATCCATACTGAGTCCCAGATGAGCGTATGAGCAAATGAGCGTACTTCTTCTCATTTTTTACCTTCCAACAATCACATGTTAAACTTAAAATTAACCAGCCGGATTACTTTGGTTTTACTTAGATTCAGATCTAGCCCTTGATTTACCATATACTTGTTTAGGGCACCCATACTCTGTTGTAGGCCTATTGGTGTTTTACTTAGTAGGACTATATCATCCTCATACTGTAGACAACACAACTTCTCTGCAGCAAAAATTAGTGGATGAGTATTTTCCAAATCCAAAGCATTGGCCAGATCTGCTATATATAAGTTAAATGGGCTTGGAGCCAAGACACATCCTTGATTAAGGCTGTTATTTGTCCTAATTTTGGTTGTTACTCGGCTACCATCCCCTATTTTGACTTGTGCCCATGTTTGTGTATAGAGTTCCATATTCGTCCTTAGGAATTTTTCAAGAAATCCGCATTCTTCCAGTTTTATCCAAAAGCGACCTCTAGGCATATGGTTGAAGGCAGATTTGAGGTCTATTAAACATGCAAATAAATGTCTTTTTTTGTGTGTTTCGCTTTCTCTATTAATAGGGTTAAGGCTGTAAGGTTAGTTTGGGTCCTCATTTCTGCTCTAAATCCTGTCTGAAATTTTGGTATTACTTGTTTTTCTTCTACCCAGGTTTTTAGATGTTGCAATAAACAGGATACGTAAAGTTTCGCCTCAAAATTGTTTAATGATATAAGCCTGTAATTGAGAGGTTTTGCTGGATTACCATTTTTGAATAAATTGTGGATAGTGTTGCCTTTCCAAGACTCAGGTATCTGGTTTGTGTAAAAAGGATTGTTAAACATTGGGGTTAAATATTGAACCCAATAAACTAAATAAGTTGTTTAGGATACCGTTTGGACCTGGTGCTCCCTCAGATTTTAATCTTTTTATTATTCTTTTATCTTCCTTTACGTGAGACTTTGTTTCCTCTATGCTTTCTTGAGTTTCTTGGGTAGTCTTATAAACTACTTGGGACAACAGTAAATCATTCTTGTTCATTGTTTCTGGCCCTGACTACAGAGAAAGGATGTTGGCTTCCCAGGATGCTGCATCAATCTCTGCATTGCTCTGCCTTCCCTAATACCAGGCCATTAACTATTTGCCCGCATTTCTTTACTACTTTGTTGTTTACTAGACTCAAGAAGCTTGTTCCATAGATCTTCTTAATATCTTCTTTTTTCTTTTCAGCAATTTTTCTAATATTACATTTTTAGATTGTACATCATGATTGTATTGTGTCTCCTGACTTGTCTTTGCTCCTGAGCTACTAATCTTGCTTCCGGTGTTGTTTGAGATTTTTGCCTCCGTAGATCCTTATTGTTCCAAGGGTTCCTTGTACTGCTCCCTCTTGATTTAGATCCTTGCAGGCATTTCAACCGTTGGGGTTTTGATGGAAATTGAGCTAATAGCAAATTTCTCAGTTGTTTTCATGCCTTTACACGCTTGTCGATTTCTTATTCTGCTGCCTCTTGCATAGTTACCTTGCTTTTTATGGACTTGATTGTTCTGGCACTGTGATAGACTTCTGCCATCAACTTCTCAATCCCCTCACCCCGCCATCTGAAGCTTTTTAATTTATATGTTATTGGTGGGGACATATTTGTCGAAGGTATCTGGGTACCATTATGAAGGATCTCAATCAATTGTGGAAAGTGATCATTCTCAAAGGGTGGGTGACTTTGAAAGTGGCCTACTTCGGGCAACGTTGCTTCGTTAATTACGGTATAGTCAATGTTTGAGCTTTTAGAACCACTTATGAAAGTAATCAGTGCTGGGGAATCCTCCTTTGAATTGCCATTCAAAATTCCAAATCCTAGTTTCTCCAATTGTTTTCATAAAATTTGCCCCATTTAATTGTTCCTGTTGGCTCTAATTTTACTAAAATCTGTATTGAAATCACCGGTAATCAATATTAATGTGTGGTCATTCTGGTGCTGTAGGATTTTTGTTGTTTTGAGCAGTATTGCCATATGTGCCTCTTTCTTTGCTTTGCTTGGATGTAAATGAACATTTAAAAGCAGCAATACCTTGCAGGTCTTTCTTACAACCTTAGGCTCCAGTTTAACAACTTGAAGCCCATTAAGTTCCATGTTCAGCTGCTCTGTAACCCAGTAGTATTTGGTGGAACAATATGTTGCAAGTCCCAACTTTGGGGTGACCATATTTCATGGATTTTTCCGTTGGACAATGGAACCCTACATAGTCTACTCTAGGCAGTGTCTTCAGGCACGATGTTTTCTGTACCAAGTTAAGATGAAGACGGCTCCTGTGGAGAATGCATAGATACATTTTTCCCTGAGTCTCAACTAATCTCATTCTGTACCGGTCCTGCTGTTCAAGAGGATAGACAGACACTATATTAGCCTTTGCTTTCATGCGAGAAAAACGTTAGCTACTTTGTCCTGGAATGAGTGGAGATAAAGTGTAGATCTTGTACAGGATTCCACTCTATGATTTTCAAGAATCTGTTAGACTTGTTGAAACTCCTGGGAAGCCCTGAACAAAGAAGAAAAATTAAGCAAGCATCCACATATGCAAATGCTTGAATCCATGGAATCAATAATGCCTACCAAAGGTGCTAACACCTTGAGATAAATCTTGGGCTGAAATCAAAACAAATGGAATACCTTGAAATCGGTAGTGTTGATAGCAAAACCTTAGGTATTTCTGAGATGGCTGGTGAATGGAAAATCCAGGTATGTGTCCAACATATCCAAGGATCCTAGAAAGTGTCCTACCTTCACAAACTGTAAGATGGCCTGTGAAAACATTATCTTAAAGAGTATGGCCCAGATTTACTTATGTTTTGCACATGGTTTGCATGAGAAAAGTAACACACACTCAGGGCAAAGAGTGGAGGTGGTATTTACTATCCAACACGAACAAGGATTTGCATTGGAAAATGCCCCAATGTAATGCAAAGTTGAGCTATGCGCTACTTTTTACTACTTTAGGTCAAGGGGGAACTTTGAATTAAGGGTGAGCTTTGTGCCAAGGGGGCAGCCCCTGGATGGTCTGTGGGCATAATCATGCAACAACCCCTGGGTTTTTTTAAACAGAAGGGTGGGTGGGAGCACTCTGACTCATATCTCAGCACAGTTTGCCCCTTTGCATTATGGTGAATGTAGTTCACAATTAGCACTTACTTGAATATTAGTAGTAGAATTTCACCAAAGTTGGTACAGGTAGTGCTGCTAATCCCTAGACATGTGTTTCTGGATTTTATCAGGGGTTGCTGAGAATGTTGCCAGAATCCTTCTAGGGCTCAGTAGTTCTCACAGAAACATCTCTAAAAGCTCATCAGCTTTCTGGCTCATGCCAGGATTTGGATTGGAAAATTCCCCAAAGTAATGCAAAATTGAGCTATGTGCTACTTTGTACTACTTTAAATCAAGGGAGAACTTTGCATCAAGGGTGAGCTTTGCGTCAAGGGGGCATTCTCTACATGGTTCATGGATGTACTCACGCAACCCATGGGTTTTGATGCAAATCCCTGCTTTCTAACACCTGTAGACAGGGATTAGCACAGAACCATTACGCCTGCTCAAGGCAGGCATAACAAAGAGAAATGTTCTAACTTCACCTTATTTTTCCAACTTTGCATGTGTGCTGCATTGTTCTAAACACATGCGAAAATGGAAAAGTATTAATGGATAGATTTTGTATAGGAATGTCCCCCTAGAAAGCTATGCTTTAGAGAACGCACACACTCTTGCCTGGTGTAGGGACCAAATTAATTTACACTATGGCGCAATGCTGTGTGTTGGTAGATGGCAGAAAAAAGTGTGCCACTGCTGGAAGGGAGAAGATTTTTTTTCATACCTTAATATAGATGACACATTTTCTCTTGGTATTTAATTCAAAGTAGTTCAGCAACTTTGGTTCCTGATCTGCCGTGCATCAAATAGTTGTAAGTCAGAACCTATGTGGGTAAGAATGAGTTTACAGTCTTTAAATCCAGAAATGGTCTCAGATTCCCGGAAAACTTGTGAACCAGCAAAAGGTTGAGTAGCACCACTGTCACGGTTGGTGGTATTTACCAAACTTGTAAATGTTTCTCTTATAAGTTTGTTTATTCTTCCCTTTTAATTGTCTTATATAGCGGTCGGATAATTAAGAAAGTATGGCAATCTCTTCTTTTCTCTCTCTTGTCTCTCTCTTCCTTCTCCCCTTTTGACTTTCTAGGGCTCCAGCATCAGCATTATTCATGCTTTACACCCTGGTTATGACACAGCCATAAAGGAAACAGAAACACCAGGGGTAAGTCAATTTTCTTAAGAAAATTATTAGGAGAATTCCACTCCCAAAGAAACTGACAGCCGTGTTTCAGGAATTTCAGCATGCCGTATATAAGATAGAGGAAAAAAGAAAAAAGTCAGGAGAAGAAAGGACTGTGTTAGCTGTCACAAAGTCTTCATACTTTAATCACAACTATGATCTCTTAACCACTATGAGTACAGTATTTTTATTAGTTATGTTTGTCGCCGACCTGATTGTGCTGGATAGAGAAGGGAAAATTAAAGAAAAGACTTCAAGAAAGAAAAATTCCCCGAATCGGCATTGATAACGCTAGGTCGCCCTTCCTTCCGATTGGCCCCAGATCTGGCCCTGTACCTGACTAAGCCTCGTTTGGGAGGGAGGGGGGAAAGCCAAACCGAGACCAATTTTTTGTGAGTGTAAAAGGCCGCTTTACTGAAGTAGGTGCATATCACAATGATCAACACTGGCAACTGTCTTACAAAACTAAAACCTCTCTAAACATAAATTACCTGAACCCCTATTACCCCCCACCCCTATGATCCCCACATCAAATCCCCCACCCTGCTGATAACAAAATAAACATAACATAACAATCATATTACACAATGTTGCATTTACAAATCCTGCCCTCCAATGACCCAAACCCCTACCTGCCTTTTTGCAACTGTAGCTACCAAACATCTAGTCTTAACATAGCCTACCTGCCTACCCTTTCCCTGCCCCTTCACACAAACTACCAACACTTAACTAAAAACTTCAGCCAATCTTGGCCAACTTTTAACAACCCCGCCACCCAGGAAAAGGCGGGAGAGTAGGCGGTAACGCCGCCTCCCCATTTTCCTATCCCCCTGACTTCATAGGTATGACCCTTTAGCACCGCTGAACATTCAACATCCTGGCTAAAACCTCCCTGGTTTCCAGCAGATTCAAATCCATGCTGATCCGCGACAAGTGAACTCCATCACCCCTGAAAAACTCAGCTGTGTCATATCAGATGTCCCTATGTGTGAACCTCGCAAAACCCAGATGCCTCTAAAAATGCACCATTTCGGTATTGAGTTTTCTCTGAGCCTTGTCTACTGCCCCAGGATTAACAGCTCCTCTCCAAACACTACGGAGAACAAACTCCATCCAAATGACAGAACAACCCGACCACTGCCGCTTAATCAAGGCCAGGTCCCGCTTCATACTCCACATCAAACCTAACCCTGTTTCCCTGACCATGTCGTTCTCCCCCAGATGGATCAACAAAATATCGGGGCACCTACCAGCCGCCAACATGCCATTCAAAACTTGCAGCAGCTCCTTCCAGCGCATGCCCCCTTTTTCCCTACAGAAAACTTTAAACAAATCTTTATTAAAACCCACATTTTCCCCAAAATAACTGGAGCGGGCCTGAACCCGTGCCCACTTCACAAATGAATGTCCCACTATCCAGATTGTCATCTCCCTGGTGAGGGGACCAATCACCAAACCTGAAACGACAACAATGAAATAAGCAGGGGAAATAACAAAACCACGCTACATCCCCCCTGCTGCGCTACAAACAAAACGCTGGTAGCACTCCAAGGACTATCTACCCAACCTCATAATGTCCCCTCGCCCCAACCCCTATTATTTGCCTCCGATGCTGCCCCAATCCTGAAGGAATGCGTTCCATAACCCCTGCCGTCAATCCCCAACTCTGCATGCGCTTTTCTCAAAACTGACAAGAGCTGACCTGCCATAGCTCGGCACCCATTCGCATGTACAAAAACTAAACCAGCCTGACTGCCCACCAGAGCCTTCCACTTCGCTTCCCACCTGCAAGGACAAGTCAGCTGTGGCTCGGAAGCCTGAAGAGACACCCATTTTCCCACTTCCCTCTGATCCGTTTTAGATTTTCGCAGCCATATGGAAACTCTATCCTGATAAGTTGCCACATCCTCCCATTGAATCCCGCCCCCCAATTTCATACCCAGCATTTCTGACACTCGAAAAGCCCCAAAAAAACATTTAAGCCATCAGTGTGGTGAAAAGACACGACTCATAACCGTCTGTGCATAACCTTGGCAATATCTGAAGCACCCTACCCAGCAAATTCCAAGACAAATGTTTCCTCAATCTGCCTACCCAGCCTTGCTCCCGAGCTTACCCCTCCAACATCTGCAAGACGATTTCTCCTGTGGATGGTGCATAGCTCCATACCAGCTTTACTACAAATGCAATTCCTGCTAGTTTACCCTCAATCGCCACACTAGAAAGTCCCTTATAAATCAAATCCAGCATAAACTGTATCAAATCCTCCCTGAAGACTGCTGCCTCACTCCAGAGAGCAAAAATTCCTCCCACACTGTCCTGTACTCTGTCCTCATGGATTGTGCCAGAGACCCTAAAAGCAGCTGCAACATCCTGTGTTGCCTACGTACCACAATTGCTGTGGCATGGGGGTCGGAGTCCTGTTTGCGTCCTTGGCTAGCCCATGGAATCTCCCCCACTGTGAACGAGACAAAGCATCCGCTATGTCATTGTCCACTCCTGGCACATGCAATGCTCTAAAAGCAATATCAAAACGTAAGCAACCCAAAGCAAACACCCTCAATAACTTCAAAACCTGGTAATCCCTGGCAGACTGGCGGTTTACAATCTCAGCAACCGCCATGTTGTCAATCCTGAAAGTCACCTTCCTGTGCGCCAAATGATCCCCCCAAAGTGTGACTGCCACAACCAGGGGAAAGAATTCCAAAAATGCAACACTCCTACCCCCCCCAGACCACTCTGCAGGCCACTGTTCAGCACACCATTTCCCTTGCCAATGGACACCAAAGCCCTTCCTGCCCGCTGCATCAGAAAAAATGTGGACATACCACACCGTATCACCCTCCCGCAACAGAATACCGTTAAAATCCTGCAAGAAAAACAGCCACATTCGCAAGTCTTCCCCCAAACCCACAGACAGCCGCACGTGATGGTGTGGAGGTCTCTGTCCTGCAAGTACCCTGCCCAGTCATCTGCAAAATGTCCTTCATACTCTCACTACTTTGCAAGCAAAGTTGAGGTGGCCAAGCAGCACCTGAATCTCTTTTACTGTGACCTTATTTTTTGACAACATTGTCGCCAGCAGCCCCAACATTTGCTGCTTTTTGTCCTCCGGAAGGTGTACCTCCATCAATTGAGATTGAGGAGAAAATTATGGCAGGGCATGCATAAAATTGGAACAGCAGGTGGACAGATGGAACAGATTACCACTTTCCCTAGCTGATCGGGTAGCGATCGTCAAAATGGTTGTACTGCCGCGTTTCCTCTATTTGTTCACCAGCATTCCGATTAAATTGACACGTCAATTCTTCAAGGAAGTGTAATCCTTGCTTCTTCGCCTGATATGGGGAGGTAAGCAATCCAGAGTGAGCTGGGCTTCACTGACGCTAGATTATGCTAGGGGTGGATTCAGTGCACCAGACCTATATCTTTACTACTTATGTGCGCAAGCACAATACGCATATCACTGGTTCAGGTGGCACGCATTTACTCAGCATGTTGCGGTGGAGGATGGGGACGCACACCCGGTTCCGCTAGCAGGGGTTCTCACACACATCCACAGGAACAGGCCTGTGCAGAAATTAAATCAGTAGACACAACTATAGGGGATTGGCAAGCAATAGGAAAACTTACTAATAGACTACCTATGTATGCACCGGCACTACCTATAGCACACCATGCAGCCCTCTCTGTCACACGAGAAAAAGGCCCCATTAAAGCCATGAGGGAAGTTGGTCTCGAGAGCATGCGGGATATGTATCTGGACGGGCGCTTTCTTACAGAGGAACACCTATCCTATATAACAAATCCCTCGCTATTGTTTAATTTTACCATCTACAGATTGCGGCGCGCGGTCAGGGATCACTACCACACATAACCAGATAAGCCACCTACATTACGAGCCCAACAAATACTGTTGACAATGCCATCTCGACGCAAGTTGGTTACAAAATTCTACAGGGAAGTATGAGAGGAGAGTGTCCTTGCACCGGACAGAAGTCTAGCTCGATGGAACCAAAGTTTGACTTCTCAACTATCAGACAAAGACTGGGAGTATATTTGTAGACTGACCGGTTCCCTTACGCCTAACAGCAACCTGCACATAATCCATTTCAAATACATCCACCAGATCTACCACACCCCTGCCAGACTGCATAGATACGGCCTCAGGGACACAAGTAATTGTAGACGATGTGGTAATCCTGATGCTGACGTTCTGCACCTTGCATGGGGGTGTAGACGTGTCTTATTGTACTGGGAGGGTGTATTGCAATGACTACAAGAGATGACGGGGACTGCCTTACCGTGTACACCTACAGTCTGCTTATTATGTTTTGTACCACAGCTGAGGGAAGCGCTGGGAAAGTTTGTACGTATTGCACTTTTGCTGGCGAAGGGCCCTGTGGCGCTGCATTGGGAAAGTGTTCTAGCCCCAACCACCAAATCGTGGATCAAGGACATGGTGTATTGTAATGAACAATTAGCACTGTATGCAGAAGAACTGCCTGTGACATCCAGACCAAGAGACATATGGGAACCGCTCAAGCAATACCTTCTTCAGCAAACTAACCTCACCCCACGGACTGAATAATGAGCTATTGGTGTAATAGTCACTGTAATGGACTATCAAGGTGGGTCACAATAGAGATAAGATGTATGTAAGTACTGTATCACTCTATAATCAATTGATCACGGCGTGATTGTAAGGTTTGTTATTGTTCTACTGCTTATTGGAGCAGACTCAGCATATCATTTGGAAACTCAATAAAAAGAATACAAATAAAAAAATACCAGACAAAGCATCACTTGGCCCCGCCACACCTTCATCCTCAATTTGCCACAACTCGCCCTCCTCAAGGCTGTCCTCCTCATAATCTAGTTCCTCATGTTCCCTGAAACCCCATGCCCTCTCAACCGGAGGTGCAGACTGCACCCTCCTAGCCCCACTCAAATGCTGTTCATCCAAGCTCCTGTGTCCATGATGTCCCGAGGACCGTTGGGGCCCAGTGGGTGTTGGGGTCGGTGAGCCCACCTGGGGCTTACTTATGCCAGCCGTGCCGTGATCCCACACTGCGTGAGGCTCCACCCTCCCTTCTCCTCTGCGCCTTTGAGCCGCTCCCAGCTCTGCCAAGTCTGGCACCCGCTGTTGCTCCACTGCCTGAAAGAAAAAGGAATGGTCTGGTGTGCTGGGCCTACCCATCCTCTCTCTCCCATCCCACCTACTCTTCCTACCCGCCCCCAGGGTACTAGCCGCCCATGTCCGCCCTACCCTACTAGGCGCCACCACATCCTTCACAGCTACCTGTTCCTCCTCCTCGTCACTCCATTCCAATCCTGCCACGCCCCAAACCCCTGCCAAATTGGGCCCAGATTCAGCCCTCAACGGCTCCCCACCCAACCCCTACCCTGCACCCCCACGGGTCCCCACCCCCGATTGTCCATGCCCATCTACCCCAAGACCCACAGCTCTCCCTTACGCCAGATAGCCCTTCTGCAGGCCTGCCTCATCCCCCCCACACCTCCTCAGTCCAGGAGGAGAAAATATCCAGACCCTCCCAGTCCCTGGCACTCCCGTCCGACTCCAAGTCAATTGGCAAACCCTCTCCACCCTCTTCTACCACCCAGGCACTACTCCCTCTCGCCCCTCCCCAACCTCTCCCTCGACTGGAACCACCTCAATGTCTCTCCAAACCCCCCCCCAAGTACAGCTACCCCCCTTCCGCCCAGCAGGGGTAGCCTGAGACAGTGTCTCCCTGCACCCTCCTATGCCTGACCTACCTAACCTCCTACTGCCCTCATCCTCCACAACAATAGGGGCTGCCTGGGCCTGAATGCCCCCATCCTCCTATGTAACCCTGCCTTTCTTCCCTTTCCTACCACTTTTCCTGCCCTCCTGAGTTTCAGCTGCCCTTCCAGGGCTCAGGGCCTCCTTCCCACCCTTCCCCTTCCTCCTCTTATCTCTTGTCATGCTATGTGGCAAACAGCTCCCCCGGCAGGCCCCGCCCCTGCTCCATCTCCTCCCAGAGATGAAGGCTCCATCTCAACATCCACACACGGGCCGCTCTCCTGATATACGAGCAGCCCCAGAACTTTGGAGACCCAGCAGAGGAGATGCGAACACGCCCCTCGCTGGGTTTCTCTCTTCACTGCTTCCGCCAACTTCCACCTTCCGCCATCCAGGCCCTCATAACCACCAGAAAGGGCTGCGCCTTCGCCATACGCGTGGCCCCCAACACTCACCTGCCCTTTCTTCGCCTTCCGGGTGGGTGAGCCATCCCGACATGATGAAATAAAAAAAAATACCAATTCAATAAGCACCACACTGGTCCTAAAACTACCTCACCAACTGCCAGAAAAACACTAAAACCACCTACGCTCCCAGCCACCAGGTCACCAAACCTATAATGGTGGCTGGGAGAGCGTGAAAGCCCCACTTAAACCCCATGGGCTACTTTTTACTTTGTGCTACAACTGGGCTATTCCCAATGTAGTCCAACCTCGAAATGGCAGCTAATCGGCTCGCTCCACCCCCTCTCAATCTGCCCGGGGGGCAGACCTCACCAGGTTTGGCTGCCCCCCCAAAATCCCCCTTCTCCTGAAACATGGTGGGGCTATCTGTCCGACCAGAGGTTCTGCCACAATCTTCTACTTACTTCTGACCGAAAGGATACTATTCCGGAGATGGTGTCGGTGTTCTCGTCGTTTTCCTTTGCACGGCTAGGATTATCCCCGGTGATTGGTTTTGGGGTTGAAAACCCTCGCGTACCTCCACTTCTCCACTCCCGAGAGAGGAACCTGGTGGGTTTTGTTTTTTCTTTCTCTTCTGCAGTAACTTCCGGGTTGCGACAAAACCATGCTCTCCTTCTCTGTTTCTCTGTCTCGCCTTTTACGGGGGCAGCTCTGTATTTTTATTGGTGTCTGGGTTACCTCGTGGTCGGGGTCACCGGATTTGCTTTCTCTTAATTTCTTTCCAACAGTCTCCTGCAAAACAGAGTTGGCACTATGATTTCGCTGCGGGGAGAAAGCATTTTGTTCAGGTGAGCTGGAAAAAGGAGTATGGATGACATGCCAAGGGATATCTTCCTCCTCCACATCCTGTACCTGTTCACAACCATATTCCTCTCTGATTTTCTGGGAATGGATTAATTGTCTTTTTCTCCAGTAATGTCAGAATGTCATTCATCTGTGCTAGCTGTCACATGGGTCATGCTGTAAGTGGAGTTCTCAAAAATGATTGCCTTGTGTAAGCACCAAATGAATTTGATAACCTTACTGGAAAATGTCCAGGATCCATTGGTCGTCGACTTCCTTCTTTCATTTGTCCAGAAAGAACGAGATTCTTGCTCCTTACAGGAGAGTCAACTTTACTGGAGCATAGTCATGTTTTATGGGGAGGAGCTGAAGCAAATTCCCATATTGGCTGGGATCGTTAGTTATCAAATGAAGGACCTCCCCTGCTGTTCCCCTTCCACAAAATGGCTGCCAAGAATTGCTGTTGCAGAAGGCTTGGCCAAAAAGTATTATGGTCCAAAAACGCCATTCTCTAAACTGAGGTCTGATTGCCGCCATATGCGTTCTATCTTTAGCTGAGTTCTTCACTATCTCATCAGTTAAGATCTAAATAATTTTGCTCTTGTGAAAATAAAGCTCATTACTCATTACTCAATTTTTAGATTTGTGTCTGCCTTCCTGGATCTCTTTAATATGAGACATCTCACAACATTCGAAGACCCTTGTGCTGCTGCTGCTAAAAAGGACTTTTTAAACAGCATGCACGTTAAACTCACGTGTTAAAATTAGTGCATTACTGTTTACTTTCTAAAAGCTTGCCCCTATTATCTGGATCGGCGATAAGCTTGGTTGTTTCGCCTGAAATATGTCTACATATATGTGATTGCTTGTATGTTTTGTTTTTCGAAGGATACAGGACTGTGTCCCACTCTTTACGTTCTGTGTAATTGCGATTAATCACGTTTAAAGTATTAAATCTAAATGTCCGGCTGGATATCTTCACTTAATATAGCACTGATTCTGGTCTATATTCATTGTTCTTTCACTTATATATGTTTGAAGGACCAATTGTTTTTCAAAACAGCAAATACCCAAGGTCCTTCCTACCTTACGGGTTCCCTTGTTTAGAATAAACGCTGCTTAAAAGGAGTCGGAGTTCCCAGTCAATAAAAAGAGTCCTTGATGTTCCACTAGTGTTATATTTGCATAAAAACCCTCCCTATTTCCAATCCTTCAAAGTAACTGCACTGTATAATTTATATAACCTGAGGCAAGGACGAAGAAATTAAAAGCTGTGTCCGACCTTTTAATTGGTAAGTCCCCTTTCAGGTCGACTGAATCGGATGCAGGTTCTTTACCATGATACAGGAGAAATAATTCCCTTTCATCCACTTATGCTAATGACCTTGGAATGGGTAGATTCTCTCTTTTAGATGTTAACACCTCCAACAATTCTAGACCTTGGATTCAGATGACTCTGTTCTCCCCATGGTTCTGGAAATTATCAGGTTTATCAACAAGGGAGTTTAGGGCCTATCTGCCCTGAATTCAACTGTTGCTACCCTTGTTCAATTAATATATGTGTGCCCCAAAGTTGGTACCTGCACATGAGTTTCAGCAGGTTGAGATGCAAGCTGTTGAGAAGGAACAGTATCCTCCTCATGATTCCTTTTCCTGGAGGCGTTCTTACATTGCTCCATCTCAATGGGATGAGAGGCTTTCCCCAGACGCCAAAACTCAATGAGGCTTGTTTCTCACTTGAATTGAAGCTCTTAAAAACTTTAAGGCCTAGAGCTTGAGAAATATTGTGATAACACTGCCATCTTGAAGTAGGCGGTTGTTCTCATTCAAGGATTTAATTATAGATTTATATGGGTTCCGGAGTAACGTGCTACCCACCAAAAAGCTCTTCAACACTACATCAGGGGTAGCAAGCACTATATAAATGCCAACCCTTCCCTCTTTTATCCCTCCACTATCGTTTTTCAATTCACATAACAGACTAAGATGTCCACTGCCCAAATTAATTTCATATTTCCTATACTAATTCACCACTAATCCTCTTTGGATTCCGGAGTAGCGTGCTACTCGCCGAAAAAGCGCTTTGACGCCTCTCCAAAATATAAATATATATTCTACATATTCCATATAAATTCAATTACAATTAATATAGAAATAACCCGTGCCGCATAAATGGAATCTTAAAATGCTGTCACCTTTCGTACAAATTAAAACTTAAATCAGCAGGGAGGCAGGAGATCCCTATAGCGGATCCAATCAGCCAAATCGCCAACATAGATCACGTCTTTGGGAGCCACACTTGGGCAGGACTCCCAGACGGAGATAGCTGAGTAATGGCATCAAATCATTATGCAAGGAGTGCTAATGCAGATCTCAACTTATGTATAATAATTAAAAAATTGCAATAACTCACTTCCACCGGGTGCTATATAGACTGTTTGCATTAGAAACAAAACCAGGAAGTGGCTGGTGTTTACTTCCTCTTTGTATTGTTGGGAGGATTCTAGGCACAGGGTAAGTCGTGTTGAGAAGATGGAAACATTTTTTGGTTTAATTTTAGCTTGGTGGACATTTCTGTTATTGAACCAAATAGCTTCCTATATAAGGACTGGGAAGAGGAGGATGGACGAGGAGTTAAGGCACTGACGCATGCATTGAAATATCGTTTTTTAGGTCTCACATAGAGCAGCGCATGCGCTGCCTCTACAAGGCATCAAGTAATCAGTATTACTAGTGAAACTCCACCCATTGAGTTTCTCTTTGCTTTGTCGCTTGCCATTGGTGGAATCTGGCATTGCTGTCCTTATCTTGTTCATTCTTGACTGGTGGTCCGATATATCACTTCCTTTATCTTCCCTTTCTGGAGGAAGCAGCATCGACCAACTACAGTTAACCTATGCTGCTGGCTGTTATCTTTTTATTTAGTGACTATTTTTTTACTTTGCTGCTCCCATTTCCACATCTGGCAGCTTCTTGCCCTCACCCCACGATGTTTATTTAGGTGCGTTTAATATGCACAAGATCTTGGTTTATTTATTCATAATTAAATGATGTAGCCCACACCAAGGCTCTAACCCTGTTCTCCTGCTCCAAAGCTGGCAGTGTTATATGTTGAGCCACCTCCTCGCACCCTTTGTTTCACTTCGTTTTAGTTGCTACATTTGCCCATCTCAACCGTGTTTTTTTAAAAATTGTATCTGTCTCCCCCTCCACATGTATTATTTTTTTAATTTGCCTCTCCCCACACCCCCTTCAAGATCGCTGTTTATTTTTGAATAATTAAATGATGTAGCCCAAGCCCAGTTTCGAACCCTGTTCTCTAGTTCCAAAGTCGGCAGCTTCAGCAGCATGGCACAGCCTGCCATCTGTTTTGGATCAGGTTGCAAATGCTTTCACTTCTGTTTAGTGAAAACGTCCTACGTCAAACACGAACACTCCACAGTAACGTGATAGGCACAGGGCGTGTACAGATTTGTACTTACAGCAGTGCTTCAAATGGGCCGGTACTCACCGGTACTGAGTACCGGCACTTCTTAAATTTATCACTGTGAGTACCGGCACTTCTCTGCTGCCTTGGAGAGTACCGGTACTCATGACAAGGTAGGTTTAGTGGCTGTGAGTGCTGGTGAGCAGGAGTGGAACTTGTCTCTGGCAGCAAAGGCACCGCTTCTGTCTCCCGTCCCCGATCTGAGCCCCAGCTGAGCTATTCAGCAGGGAGCAGTTGAATAATGTTCGGTGCTCACCATCACGCTGTGCTTGACAAAGCAGGTTCGAGATTCATTTTACCTGCTAGTGTGCACGTGTGATTTTCAAAGCACAGGACTTCAGGTAGGGTAAAGTCCGTGCAGGGTAATACTTTAAACATAAACATTTTATCAGGGGCAAGGGCGGATTCTCACACTTCCCGTACTTTCTCTGGATCAGAGGGTTCATGCCCAGACAATGCGATCGAAGAGGCCCCTGGAGCGCTAATCTAACTGCTTTCTGCAGTGAGGCACCTACCTTCCTAACGCCACATGCCTCAATTACCGGGTCTGTGCATAGAAGGCTTTCTTATGCCAAAGAAGCTGAAAACTAGCGCCGCCAACCCTGTGTTTTCCACACATTCTCAACACTTTGCTTTAGATGCGCCTTGCTCCCTTCTTGCTCTGTCACACTGTTGTGGAGGAGCCATGTCCGGTCGGCGCCCAGGCTGTGGCAGGATGTTGCATTTCCTGCCTGCCAGCCGGGGCCCAGGGCACCCAGGAATTCCCAACTTCTGCCCCAGACTCACCACGCCAGCGCTACCTTTTGTCTAAACTAGCAGTTTTGCTGATTTATTAGTAGTGCCAAGTGTTTAACATCCCTGCTTGACAGTGACACTACGAAGAAGCACCCTTTATTTTCTCAGCATAGTTAGACTTGCTAAGTCAGAGATGTCATGTGATTATTGTTCCAGCTGGAGAGAGGTCAGAGTTTTCTCTACTGGCAGTTTTCACTCTGACCATTAAGTAGTGTAGAGAGTTAATATGCCTCCTTCAAAAAAGCATATTGTATTGTACTGTATTGTATGTGGATAGCTCAGTGGGTTGCTGCTTTTGTCACAGAGAGCCCTTCGTTACATGTGGTTCAGCCGCACCTGAAGCTGAGGTTGGGGTGGAGGGTGCTGATTTTTTTTAGAAATTGAATAATAGCTTCAAAAGAACCTACTGCAGAGTTTGACTTCCTTGTTGCTTAAATGAGTGTGATTTCTGATATTTGTCTATTTCCATTGACTTCATACCATGATTATGCTCGCAAGAAAGTGCCACTCTAAGTGTTACACATCTAGTTGTTGCCTGACTCTCGTAAATCCACTGAATCTATGAAAATGTCACACATAAGCAATCTGAAACATTAGCAGCTATACTCAAATGGATGTCTTTTCTGATATTTATATGATTCCCTCGTCTTCATTGCTTAATTTTGCTAGTGAGAAAGTGTCACTCATAGTCGTTGAAATGTCACTCATAATTACAATGAAAATATGAAAATGTCACACAAAGCAAACTGAAACCTTGGCAGCTATTGGGTCCATTCAGGCCCTGTGCTGTCAACCACATTCACACTATCCTCTGCATTTGCATAAACACAGCAATCAAGGCAGTCCCCTGGCAGTGGCAATTAAAAAGGCCATGGTGAAGAGTATAACATGGCTTTTAACATACGGAAGTCTTTTGTGTGTCTGTTTATGTTTGTGTATTTGCCTACATTTGTATGCCTGTTTTTGTAAGAAAAGTGGGTGGCACTTTGTGTGTACATGTCTGCTCGGTGACAAAGGTTAATAAATAACGTAGTAGAGAGGGTTAGTGGGTGAGTGAGTGAGTGGATAGATGAGTAAGCAAGGGTGGATGTATGAATGGATGGATGAGTGAGTGAGTGAGTGAATGGATGGATGGGTGAAAGAGGGTGGATGATTGGCTAAAAGGGCGGATATGGGTGGATAAGTGAAAGATTGGATGGATGAATGAAAGGGAGGGGGGATGGATGAAAAGGTGGATGATGGATGAGTGAAAGGAGGGATTGAGTGAAAGGGTGGATGGAATGAAAGGGTGGATGGTATAAATGAGTGAAAGGGTTGATGGATAGATGAGATAAAAGATTGATGGATGAGCGAAAGGGTGGCTAAAGAGATGTATGAGTGAAATGATGAATGGATAGGTCTAAAGATGGATGGATAGATTTGGATATGAAGGTTGGACAGACGGAATGGTGAAAAACTGAATGATGGATGAAAAACTGAATAGACAACAGAATGTAAAGAGTAAATGGTTGACATCAGCAGGTAAATGGTAGGATGAATGGATGAATGGATAGATCGATGGAAGAGACAAGAGATATCTTCTGGGGAGGGTCATGATGATTTGCTTGATTTGCTTGGTGCCATAAGAGCTTTGGTTCGAAGTGGGGTTATTTTCAGTTTCTTCCTACTCACATGCCCAAAAATATATAGTATTGTGCCAAACAACAGCATTTAACAGTATGGCATTAAGAAGGTGCAACTATTGCAAAAAAAGGAAATGTTAACATATTATCGCATTTCTCTTTGATTTTGTGTAATGAGTTAACCTGCTTTGTTTCTATACACACAATTATGTGTTTTGTTGTGTGCTGCAACTATTATAGAAGTCGTTAAGTATCATTTTGTCTTGCCCTTAGCCCCACCCCTAGCCCCGCCCACTCACTACACCTCTAGCTCATTTTAATGAGTACCTGCACTTATTTTTCCCATTTAAAGCACTGACTTACAGTGCATGAAGAAATGTCACAACAAAGGTTTCAAATTTCTGCACACGCAGCCTGCAAAGATGTTAGATGCTGTGCAGTGGAGCCAAGAGAGAGAAGCCGACAGCAATGAGAGCTAATGTCACCCAAGGAGGGACAGTCGCGAAGACCACCCAGACGATCAGAGGCATGAAAGGTAAAGAGGTTGTGCAACCTGGCAGTCACCCCACGTACCACGGATAGGATGTTTTCAGAAAGGCCTTCAGCGTCGCTCCATGCTGTCACAGAACAAAATATGATGTCAGCCGAAAAATATTGTTTCCTACAAGGGCACGTCATGTGCGGGTTATCAATCAAAATAACTAAGCTGCTCTGGCAAATAATTAAAAACGTATGATTTTTTTATACAACAAAGGAACACACTTAGATTCAGTGGAGACTATTCGGGTAGGGTGGCCAAAACGGGAAATGAGATTGATTGCATGTCTGCTTAGTACACACAGAGTAAATGTAAATGTAAATGTATGTGTCTTGTAAAGCGCACTGCTGCCCTGAGGCGTCGTGGCGCTGTAGACCGCTGGGGAACCCGTCCTGGCTATCCCTGTGAGATGGTCCCTCCTGGGTATCTCCAAGGTGAAACCAGGCATCCCCGGTGAATGTGGGGGGCCGTTGTGGAGATGAGGCAAGCTAATGCCCAGAGTTGCTGAGTGTGTTCCTGGTTAGAGTAGGTACCGAGGCGAGAATTATCGAGTCCGTTTTGACCCTGGTCCACGACCCTGCCGCGTCGGGAATTGAACCCTGGTCCCTGGCCGATTCTCTGCTTGCGGATCTGCCGCCTCTAACCAGTGAGGTTAGAGGCGGCACCACCGAGAGGTATGTAGGTGTGAAAAATGAACTGACAAAACACATGATCATCGTCGCTCCGACTCCTCCAATCCCCATTAGGCTGCAGGACTGCTGTGAGACTTCAGAACCTCAAGATCAGCGATGGATTAAAGCTGATACTGTCCCCTACCCCCACCAAAAACAGAACTTCGAAAATGAGCAGCACTTCCCCACGTGACTGTGTAACTTGTTGATTAAGGCGTCTGACTTCCAATCAGAAGATTGGGGGTTTGAGTCCCTGTGTCATGAGGTTACATTTTAGCAATTGCAGAAAGTATATTTTATGATCTCTAGAATCCTGCTCTACATTTCAACATCTTTAAACATAAGAAAAAAACGGGAACATTCAACTCACCACAAGGACATCTTCGACACTTTAGAAACATTTACATTTAGGAAACACAGCTAAAGTGCTTGTGCCTATTCAGTTTGTCATGCTCCCTTTTCAGCTTAATTGTCATGCTCGCGCAAGTTTGTAATAACATGAAAAAGGTCTTTATTTTTTTAATAATGGTACTATTTATTCTGCACACACTGTTGTATCCCACCACACCAAGGTGCCGATCACGATCCTGTAAAAACCGGGTACGAACCGTCGGACGGAGCATATTCTCCGTCCGACGCGTACCCGGTCGAAAAAATATACAAACATGGAATTACGATTCACACGGAAATACCATTTCCGTACGAATCGCACAAAACCCCGACCGACGAAAATAAACATACAAATGTGATCTGGGAAAGCGCCGACGTGACGTCGGGGCGCACGCAGCCTGCCATTCACGAACCAGGAATTACGATTCGCACCGACGTCATCCCGCACGGTGAATATTTTCTGGCAGCCAAAAACTGCCGGGAAATCAGGACGACGCGAACAAGGAGTACCTGCACGCGACGGACAGACATGGACCCGAACCTACATGTCATCCCGGCCCTCATAGCAGTCGACCTCCTCTACAGGTTATGACGCAGACGCCGCAGAAGGTCAGAACAACAAAGGGAGGGGGGAAAGGGGAGGGGGCAGGACCAGGGGCAGGCCACAAAACCCCCACCAAAGTCACACAGCACACATGCCCTGGACATACCTGACCCCCAGGCCCTGGTCACTACGAGGGGGTGGGGGCGTGTCCAGCAAAGCCAGCGTCCGCCACAACGGAAGTGCTTGACGACGTGAACCGGCAACACAACAATACAGGTACGTCCCGTACCCACGCCTTAAGAGCGTGGGTACGAGTCGTACCACGCCCACACCTACGTCATGCCAACAATGGCAGGACGGCTGTACCCACGTGGCAAAGGCCTGGGTACGGCCCGCACAAGCATCACATAGCGTGGGGACGGATATGTACGGACCGTACCCCCACCCCCGTATGCATGGAGCGTACCCCCCACCCCAACAGTGTAAGTACGACCCGTACCCACACCCGCGTACGTATGGAGCGTACCCCCACCCCAACAGTGTAAGTACGACCCGTACCCTCACCCGCGTGCGTATGGAGCGTACCCCCACCCCAACAGTATAAGTACGACCCGTACCCTCACCCGTGTACATATGGATCATACCCCCACCCCAACAGTGTAAGAACGACCCGTACCCTCACCCGCGTACGTATGAAGCGTACCCCCACCCCAACAGTGTAAGTACGACCCGTACCCTCACCCGCGTACGTATGGAGCGTACCCCCACCCCAACAGTGTAAGTACGACCCGTGCCCTCACCCGCGTACGTATGGAGCGTACCCCCACCCCAACAGTGTAAGTACGACCCGTACCCTCACCCATGTACGTATGGAGCGTACCCCCACCCCAACAGTGTAAGTACGACCCGTACCCTCACCCGTGTACGTATGGAGCGTACCCCCACCCCAACAGTGTAAGTACGACCCGTACCCTCACCCGCGTACGTATGGAGCGTACCCCCACCCCAACAGTGTAAGTATGACCCGTACCCTCACCCGTGTACGTATGGAGCATACCCCCACCCCAACAGTGTAAGTACGACCCGTACCCTCACCCGCGTACGTATGGAGCGTACCCCCACCCCAACAGTGTAAGTACGACCCGTACCCTCACCCGCGTACGTATGGAGCGTACCCCCACCCCAACCGTGTATGTACGGACCGTACCCCCACCTCGTATGCATGTAGCGAACCCACACCCGTGTATGTTCTAAGCGTACATATCCTGAAATAGGAGGGGTGTGTGCAGAGTCCTCCCAGCAGTGCCCAGACGCAGGAGGGGTGGGTGCAGAGTCCTCCCAGCAGTGCCCAGACGCAGGAGGGTTGGGTGTAGAGTCCTCCCAGCAGTGCCCAGAGACAGGAGGGGTGGGTGCCTAACACTCACAGCAGTGCCCAGAGACAGGAGGGGTGGGTGCAGAGTCCTCCCAGCAGTGCCCAGAGACAGGAGGGGTGGGTGTAGAGTCCTCCCAGCAGTGCCCAGACGCAGGAGGGGTGGGTGCAGAGTCCTCCCAGCAGTGCCCAGACGCAGGAGGGGTGGGTGTAGAGTCCTCCCAGCAGTGCCCAGAGACAGGAGGGGTGGGTGTAGAGTCCTCCCAGCAGTGCCCAGAGACAGGAGGGGTGGGTGTAGAGTCCTCCCAGCAGTGCCCAGACGCAGGAGGGGTGGGTGCAGAGTCCTCCCAGCAGTGCCCAGAGACAGGAGGGGTGGGTGCAGAGTCCTCCCAGCAGTGCCCAGAGACAGGAGGGGTGGGTGTAGAGTCCTCCCAGCAGTGCCCAGACGCAGGAGGGGTGGGTGCAGAGTCCTCCCAGCAGTGCCCAGAGACAGGAGGGGTGGGTGTAGAGTCCTCCCAGCAGTGCCCAGAGACAGGAAGGGTGGGTGCAGAGTCCTCCCAGCAGTGCCCAGACGCAGGAGGGGTGGGTGTAGAGTCCTCCCAGCAGTGCCCAGAGACAGGAGGGGTGGGTGCCTAACACTCACAGCAGTGCCCCTGCAAGGAAAAGGGTGGAGTACCCACAGATCCAATGCCCACAAATGTCAGTCAGGTGCACAAAGATCCTGCAGTACATGTACCACATGTGTGCGAGGCTGGAAGTATACACATGCATAGAGCCTAAAAGAATACATGTACACATGAAGTCATGGCAACAGTCTACATACACAAGTACAGTGACGACCAAGGACGCCACGAATGATGCAGGTGGAGACATCGCACAGCATGCATGGGCCAAGTCTAACGAGTCCGTCACACACCTAGCCAATGTAGACACAGCTCAGCCCCACATATTGGAAAGACCCTGCAGGGAAGAAGTCAGGTTACACAGAGGAAGGAACACACCTTGGGACGATGTCACCATGCAGTAACTGCTTACATGAACAAAGTTATGTAGCCAACAGCTTGTGATGGCACACAGATACCAGGATCCACCCTATGACCAGCACAAGACGACAATTCCCACACACCCAACACATAATCACCACCCAAAATAATGGGGCAGGTCGACCAACAGCAATACCAGACAGACAGTAGTGTACTAAGGAAAAATAAATTGCTTTAATCAGCATCCAAAGATATGTTTGTCCCTTGAAAGTTCAAAAAGTACAATGCCCATAGGGCAAACCAAAGTTCCAATCCAGGTGGGGGACACAGTGGGACGCGTGTCCCCTAGCTTGCCTGCACAGTCAGACTCCTTCGTCTTCCAGAGTGGGGAGGGCATCATGTGGGGGGGAAGGACCAGGCACCGCAGGGACATGAGGACGAAGGGTAGGCGTCGTGGGTGCAGGGATGGAGGACTCCACCACAGGGGGTGGGTCAGGGCCAAAGGCGGAGGCCAGGATGGCGCTGCACACCTTTGCAAGGTCCTCCAGCGACTCCCCTGCACCCGAAGGAACCAGAGGCCCCAAGGAGGGGGGGGGCGGAGGGATGGGTCGCAGCGCCACAGGGGGAGGGTGTGGACAGGGGGGGGGACTCAACCACCCTGACCGGGGACTCCCTTGACCGCTTGCGGGGTGGTGTCACAGTGGGGCTCAGGGACAGATCGGCCATGAAGGAGTCTTGCCGGATATGTGGCCAGGAGAGCTGAGGGGAGGGGATTTGGAGGGAGTGGATTTGGTGGAATGCGGACTCCCACTCTGGCTGCGTGACTTACGTTTGCCCCCCGACCCAGTGGGTGTGCCTACTTCACCCTGTGTGTGCGTGCCAGGAGGTGTGCGTATGACCTTCCCTGCTGGTGTGGTGCCTGTGTGTGTTGTGGTGGGTGCATGCTGACGTCTGGGTGTACGTGGGACAGGCATGGGAGTGGGAAGTGTGGATGTGTCAGGGGTAGGGGGTTGGACGTAGCGCTGCAGGAGACCCACTGCTGCAGTCAGTGTCGAGTCAATGGACCTCAGCAAGTTGCGTTGGTCAGCCTGCGATGAAAAAATGCCCTCCAAGTATGCCTCCATGTTGTTCAGCACTTGGCTGTGGCCATGGAGGACATTAAGCATCGCAGCCTGACCAACCTGCAACTGCCGCTGGATGTCCACTGACTCGGCATTGGCGGCAGCATTGGAGACAGGGGCAGGGGGTGCGGTGCCTGGCAGGAAGGAGACATGTGGTGACCGGGCACGCTGGGAAGGGACACGAGCAAGTGGGAGGCGGCTGATGGCAATGGAGGGGGCGGGCTGAGATGTTGTGCCGCTGTCAGCTGCTGGTGCAGCCTCCGCCCACTCGGAGAGATCATCCTCGGACCCGTCAGCTTCATATTCTGTCGTGCCAGTGGACAGGTCCTCGGCCTCACTCTCCTCCGCCTCAGTTCCACTCAATGTGCCAGCCACGATGTCAACGCTGGCACTGGTGCTCGGTCCCTCCGCTCCGTCTGTGCTCATGTCTCCATCCGTGTCCCCCGACGATGCTGTGGGCAAGGTGAAGAGATAGCAATTAATCATACACCTGTATACATATGTCACATGAGTCCAATCTACATAGGTTACAGTGCATAGCCTGAAAAGAAAGATCAGTAACATCTACAAAACAAGGTACAGATGTAGGGCATGCAACACACAGTTGGTTGACCCACCATGCCACTGAAAAACCATGGAGAGCATGACACAATAGCAAATGACATGAAATGGAGTTTGACAGAGGAGCCAGGCCCTGGGGACAATCCAGCACTGCATCTGCACCACACAGCGTTGCCGAAAATAGGGATGAGCAGGGACCATATCCATGAACTTGAGGCACATGCAGCATAGGTAATACTGAAAACATGCCCACCATGACTGGCTCACTGCACCTTGAGTGTATGTCCAGACAAACATCACACACTGGCCAGACCTAGCAAGGAGATTTCAGGTTTTGACATGTAGGCTTTGCCCGCACCAACCACCCCCTACATGAGACAATTTGTTGAGACACAGGAAGCACTTACATCTCTTAGTCTGGGTGAAATACACAGGGGCTGCATAAATGCAAGATTGGACGCCAAATACCCAAGGTGCGCCTGTCCAAATAATCATGTACAAATGGTCATCATCAGATGATTGTAACAAGACACACAGGCACTGGCCCCCGTGAGTATGGACAAGGAAAATCAGGTCAGGCTGTACAGTGGACACTTGCACTACATTTTACGTCAATATACATGGTGCCAGGGGACAATGGCACAGAGCACAACCTATGCTGTAGAAACTGAGATTGTCCACGTTTTGTGATGACACACATGACACCTAGGAAAATATGCCCCAGGGGACAGTAGTGGCCACACAACTCCATGGTCCTTAATGGGAATGACTGCAACACACGCCACCATCCCTGCACTATGCGTATCGCACACTCATGCACATCATGTCACAGGCCACAACATAGGACATGCGTGCTGTAAGGCATGACACTTGAGAGACTAACTCCCATGTCTGGACTCAGCATCAGTGCCAACTGACATGGAACCCACATGTACTGAACTGGACAGGGCACAGGCAATGTCCCAAAACCTGTTACACACCACCCCCACACATGATGCTACAGGCATAGTTCACATGGAGAAAGCGCCAGCCTACATTACCTTGTGAAGGAGTGACTACACACAGACTAGGGAACACATTGCAAGGAGGGGAAGGGAGGCAGGAGAGCACCGCAATACTGTGGGTAACTGGATCTGCACAGCACCTTTAAACCCTGGCAGTGTATCCATGCAACTGTGCACTTACAAATGCTGGTGACACACAACAAACACACATGTACCTACCCCCTTCCTGCTGCTGCTTCTCCTGTAAGCGCCTGTCCAAGTCTGGAAATACCACCGCCAGCACACGCTTGTGGATGTGGGTCAGACGGCGGCGCCCGCGGTTCTTATGGGTCTCAGGTGAGTCCCCCAGCAGGACCCGTGCGATCCTCCACGTCCAGCACCGGATATCCTGCCAGCGTTTCCTCTCCTGGGCTAGGTGCCGCTTGCGACCGTCCGTCCTCCTCACGGCACTGACGGCGTTCATCCATATCTGCTTCTTGGCAGAGGCGCCTACCTGTGAGGATGAACAAGTGACACTACATCAATACACCAGGCACATGTCACAGAGAGACATATTAGAACAAATTTGCTGTTTACAACAAGGCATAGTATGCATCCAACGCATTGCACCTTTGTCATAGGGACATGATCCTCTGGGGAAGGGCAAAAGCAGTACGTGCCATTGAAAGGACACAGGTGGAATGAGGGCAACGACACAATCAATGATCCAGGCTCACACTGTGCATCAGAAGGTACACCAGGATAATGTGCAGCACCTCTAAGCAGTCACATGCCACAGGCCACTGACGCTACCGCAGCAGAGTACACAGACACACACAGGCACAGGACATTCACCTGCCATTGCCAAATGCAGCGACAAACCTCACTCTGCACATGTGCCACTAGACGGGGGGGGCTCACAGGTGTGGGGCTGGCTCTGCACGTCAGACACACAGCACTGCACCCTGCTCACATCACATGGGCAGGGTATATCCATCCCTCATGCAGCCCGGGTGCCACACTCCACATATGCACCCACCCACATGACAGGGGACTTACACACACACCAATGTCCAGGGTACGAACACATCATGTGGACACTCTCAGCACAGGTACACAGAACTAACACACATCTGTGGGTACAGTCACCTGTCACACTGGGCTGACCAAATAATAAAATGAGGACTGTAGAGACTACATTCCCAGGAGGAAAAGACAGGCAGAATGTGGCATGCACCATGCAGTGATTGTCACAGTAAACACAATGCAAGTGAGGACGGCAGACATGCACCACAGCATGCACTGGCTGGGAGACATCAGGCATTCCCCCCCTGGTACCCCCCCTACAGTACATAGCATGTGTGTCACACCTGGACACAATGCCAGAAGTCACAGTCACAAACAAGGGACACAGTCTGTGCTAGTAGACTCTGCACTCACCTGATACCCTGGTCGCCCATACAGCAGGGGGTACTGTGGGAGGATCACATCCAGCAAAGCCAGGTTCTCCTCCAGGGTGAAAGGCTGTGACCTCTCCACAGACCTTGACATGGTTCCAGGGAATCAGTAGCAGCAGCTGGGTCGTCGAATCCAAAGATGTGCAGGCAAGTGCTCCCTCATGGGACCTGGCTGCCTTATATCTGCCTTGCTGGCCTGTTTCATGCACAGGAGTACAGAGTGATTGGTCACTCACATTTGCATCCTATGTTTCCTCCAATCCCTTCAAACCTAGCACAGTCAGTGGGTTCTTATTGTGTTTTTTTCTTGAGCATGATGTCAACTCCAGAACCACATTGCAACAAAGTAGATTCATTCAAACTGACTACTGCTGTGCACCTGCTGAAAAAAATTCAAACTTTAAACTTGGTCTCCATGACAACCAGCATGCATGTAGGCCTTTATACTTGTCCCTCATGTGTCCCCTCTGTAATTTGGAGTTTCACACACAGGTACGGTGCGTCCCGGGGCCCTAGGGCACCACAAATGCATAGCAACGGCCCGTACAGGCGTGTGTACGGTCCGTATCACTATGGGTGTGCTTGCGTATGCGTACCCTTAGTGAAAGTGAGCGTACGCACGCGTGTACGGTTTGTACCACTATGGGTACACATACGCGAGAACACCCATAGTGATAGTGAGCGTACAGGCGTGTGTACGGTCCGTACTACTATGAGTACGCATACGCGAGAACACACATAGTGAAAGTGAGCGTACACACGCGTGTACGGTCCGTATCACTATGGGAGTTATCGCGTATGCGTACTCATAGTGGTACGGACCGTACACACGCCTGTACGCTCATAATCACTATGGGTGTTCTCGCGTATGCGTACTCATAGTGGTACGGACCATATCCACGCCTGTACGCTCACTATCACTATGGGTGTTCTCGCGTATGCTTACTCATAGTGGTACGGACCGTACACGCGTGCGTACGCTCACTTTCACTATGGGTGTTCTCGCGTATGTGTACCCATAGTGGTACGGACCGTACACACGCCTGTACGCTCACTATCACTATGGGTGTTCTCGCGTATGCGTACTCATAGTGGTACGGACCGTACACGCGTGCGTACGCTCACTTTCACTATGGGTGTTCTCGCGTATGTGTACCCATAGTGGTACGGACCATACACACGCCTGTACGCTCACTATCACTATGGGTGTTCTCGCGTATGCGTACCCATAGTGATACGGACCGTACACACGTGCGTACGCTCACTATCACTATGGGTACACATACGGCAGCACTCCCATAGTGATAGGGAACATACACAGGCCCTCTGAGCGAAAGTACGGTGCCTTTCACACATCACAGTGGTGACAGGCAGCACACAGGAAGGAATAGGGCTGACATACTTGTCCATGGATGGACATCAAGGCATTGTCTGGGCAGTACTATATGTGTGGGGCACAGGTGTGAAAGGCTGTGATGTGGCACATTACTCCTGAGTCGAGAAGGCACCAGATGTATGATGAGATGTGTACAGATGTTATGTGTGACAGTGCAATGTGTGCCAGGCATGCCCTTAACTCCTTTGACATGTGTGCATGTCGTACTGCACACTTGGGATGAGTGTCACTGGCATGGCACAGTCAACAACACACGCAAGTGTCCCCTGATGCCCGCTACAGGGGTTACCACACCAGACATGTGACTACCCACGGTGCACGATGTGACTATGTCATGTATGTGTGGGGGTTCCCATTAGCTTGATGTTGGAGCTCCCTCAAAAGCATCAGCTGTTGCAGCAACCAACATGTGTCTGTGTGTAGATGGACATGGCACACTGTTCCGCACACCAGGCCACATGTGGTATCGGATGTGAGGTGCGTATGTATGCATGGGACACAGAGTAGCGTAACAAGGACATGTCTGCATCCTCTCTATGAATGTGTGGTGAGTCATTACATGTACACCTTATTGGCAAGGTGTGTGGGCTGTTCTAGTGTAATGTCATGTGACCTGTGGCTCTAGTGTTCCGCTACCAGTCTCTGCAATCGACATCCTACTTCTGCTGATGTGTTGATGTATGTCACTCCTGTTTTGCGTCTGGCTGTTCACTTACACTGGGACACAGCTAATCCCATGCCATGGCATGTGGTGGTTCACAATCTCCGTGTGTAGCTGGGTCTTGGTAGGAGTGTCACCTGGCAGCCATACGTGTCCAGGGCATGTGGCACATACCTGACTCCATATGTCGCATATGTGTATTGACAGATTAACATGTGCTCAGCACCAAAAAATTGTTGTTGTAGTGCACTCACTCTTCCTTGTCACTTCCAAATTACTGCAGAGCGCCGCCTCTTCCCCGAGCAATTCCGGACTTGGCTGACATGCGGGAGAATGACTGTATCTGGTGCTGCCGCTTCCCCCAACCGTTGATTGTGGAGTTGACAGCGAGGCTGGCACCACACCTGCAACCGCTGCACAGGTATCCTACGGCACTGACACCCAAGCTGAAGGTAATGGCAGCCCTACATTTTCTTGCCACGGGTACCTTTCAAAATACCATAGCTCATGTTGGTGGCATGTCCCAGAGCATGTTCTGCCGTGTGCTGCAGGATTTCTTAGAGGCCATGTTGCTTCACCTGGATGAGTTCATCCATTTCCCAACCCCTGAAATGTTGACTGGGGTCAAGCGTGGATTCTATGCCCTGGGAGGGATGCCCCATGTCATTGGGTCCATAGATGGGACACATGTGGCTTTGGTACCACCACAGGCACAGGAGGTAGCGTACAGGAATCGCAAGCACTACCACTCCATCAATGCCCTTGTGGTGTGTCTGTCCAACATGGTGATTTCACATGTCTGTGCTCGTTTTCCAGGATCAGCACACGATGCCTACATCATGAGGCGTAGCAGGGTGCCTGAAATGATGACGCAGCTGCGCAACTAACGAGCATGTGTTGTTGGTGGGTACACTCTGTCTGTCCTGTATTTTGCGTAGACTTCCAGCACGACCGCTTCTCCTGTCCTACTTATGTCCATGTGCTTTCCATGTAGGGGACGCTGGCTATCCCAACATGCCATGGCTGATCACACCTCTCCGCAACCCCATCACGCCGGCCCAGCTCCGCTACAACCCCGCCCATGGCCGGACAAGGCGAGTGATTGAGA
This sequence comes from Triturus cristatus, assembly GCF_964204655.1. Lineage (NCBI taxonomy): Eukaryota > Metazoa > Chordata > Amphibia > Caudata > Salamandridae > Triturus > Triturus cristatus. Next base: position 456,119,748 of record NC_140590.1, on the reverse strand, counting down.
GGACATTTGGCCTCCTGAAGAGCCGATTCAGATGCCTCCACAAGACCGGCGGCGCCCTCCCATATGCCCTGGCGAAGGTCTGCAAAATCTTCATGGTGTGCTGCATGCTGCACAACATGGCAGTTGAGAAAGCTGTGCCACTCATCCTGGATCAAGATGATCAGGACCATCCACCCGTGGAGGACCAAGGTCTTGGCAATGGGGCTAGTGATGTGGAGGATGTGGTTCCGCAAGAGGACATCCGGACTCGGCTCATACGTGACTTCTTTGCTTAGTGGTGAGTACCAGTGTCTGTGTGTGCACGCATTGGTCCCCGTGTGGCATGTGTTGCGATGTGTGTGTCCATCTGCATGTATGGCACGTGAGTCAGAGGTGTGTGTGGATGTGTCACTGGAGTGATGGTGCCAGTGATGTGTATTTCCCGTCATAATTGTGACCTAGCATGTTGTCATCCTTACATGTGTCGAGTACATGCACATGCAAGTGGCTGTGCTTTTTGTGGCTGACTTCTTGTGTGTCTCACATTCCCAGGTACTTGCGCATGCCGTCTGCTGGTTGCATTGTTGTGGCACTGCTATTCCTCATGGACACGTCATCGTGTGCTGACTCAGCGTTACACGCACAGACAAGGTTGGAAGTCTCCTTAGGGTAAGGGATGCATCAGGGGTGTATTGGGTGTGGCAGTTGTTTACGATGTGTGCACACTGCCCCTGTCGATGTTTGGTTCCTCTGCAGACATGTCGCATCACCATGGGACACATGACATGCAGCTGGGTACACCTGAATAGATGGTCAGACTTGTTGACAGTCATCAGTGATGGGATTGTGGATTGTGATGATGGCATCAATGTGTGTTACACTGCCCTCGGACACATACAGTTTGCATTGGCTTGACATGGTGTGGGACTTCCACATCAGCGGATCAATGGTGTATGGCAGTCTCTCCGTGAGCAGCAGGGGGTGTTTAGCTGTTAGCCGACACTTGTGTGCCAGTTCCATGGCTATCACGCATTTGTGCTGCAGAAGGGGGGTTCCAGTGTTGGACCCACATGTTACTCCACATGACCCGTTCATGTGTACTCCGAGTTGCCTCTGCAATCCCGAATACATGACTAATAAAGGTGTCCCTATGCCTCAAAGGTGCCTCTTCTTAGTCAATGCTGGTGTGTTGCCACGGTGCATCCGGCATGTCTGGCATGGTTTTCCGTGATAGTGGCTATGTGTCTATGTGTAGAGTAGCAAGGTGCAAGCTGTTTGTGTGGGATTAGACTGTGTATTGTGCATGATGTCCATGACTGTGTGGGTATTGTGACATGTGCCATCCCCATGCATCCAACGTTGGCCAGGCCACCATTGTCTGCATCCACCTGACTCAAGCTTGCAGGACATGGTTCTGCCACCTGTCCACACATACCTGGGTGCCCCACAGGACACTCCACATGATCCCTGACCTCTGCGCATGGCTGTCGCTGTACTCAAAATGTCTGTCAGCACGGTTGTGTGGCCACCCCCTCAGCTGGTTGGGCCCATCACGGGTGTGTATGGTGCTCCATGTCTGTCTTGCCTAATACAATGTGACCCATGTGTGTCATGTGCCAGACTCAGGCCCCAGGGTGTGGATGGTTGAAGTCAAATGAGAACTCAGGCATGGTTAGACTTTACAAGACACATGTAAGGTAATGATGCAAAATGTAGGCATCTTCTCTTTATGGTGTAACTTTTTATTTTGGTTGGGGTACGGGGGGGTATGACATAAGGGGCTTTCTGGGTGTGTGGAATCCAAAGTTCACTAGGGGAGTTGGTGTCCTTGCCATTTGAAATCCTCAGAGTCCATGCCACAGTCTTTGTCAACATTGGTCAGACAGTGACCAGCAAGTCCATGTGGCAGAGAATGTCTTTTGCTGCTGTGCTGCTGTTGGTCCAGTGGGCCAGGTGCCAGGCCAGGTGTCCTGGGAGATGGTGGTGTTGCGCTGACCCTCACGGTCTTTTCCATGGACGACCCGCCCTCCTGCGGGGACCCTCAGAAGCAGGCCGTGACGATGTTTGGGATGCTCCGTCGGATGTCTCCTCCTCCTCCTCCTGATCCCTCCCTGTGGGTGGTGATGTTCTACGCCTGATGGCACAGGGAGGGTTGCCCATGTTGTCGGCTATCCGACGGAGTGTACTGTGAATTCCCCTGAACACCGTCACGAGCTCAGCCTGTCTGTCCTCCATCCGCCCTTGGTGTCGCAGTAGACAGGCATGTTGCTCCGCATGTTGCTGGGCCTGCTGGGTCTTGATCTCCTCGAGGATGGACACAACCTGGGCCATGCCCGTGGTGTCCTGCCGGTATGTCTCCAGGATGTTTCTGACATGGGAATATACCGGTTCCGCAGCCAACTGGTCAGGCTCGCGCCTCCACCGTCCTCCACTCCCACCACCCCTGCCCACTTGCACCTGGCCTGCCCTTGTGGGCACATCGGGTCTCCGGGACCCCTGAGGTGTGGCATTGGCGTTGTCGCCTGCCTCCTCCTGGGTGCCCGGTACACCGTGTCCCTCCTGGCCAGCCTGGCTGCATTCTGGTGGTGGGGCAGGGATCCTGGGTGTCTCCTGGGATGTGGCAGGAGTGGGGGTGGTGGTTGGCCCAGTTGTACCTGATGCAGGTGCTGCAGGTGGTTGGACACCAGAGGGGCCAGGTTGGTCGGGGTCGGGTTCGTCCACAGAGTGGTGAGAGTCCTCGCTGCCGGTGGGTCCGTCATCCCGCCGAGCCAGGTCCTGTGAGTCTTCCCCCCAGTGTTGGGGGGTGATCCACGACGTTGACCTGTGTGTGAGAGAGACAATGTTAATTTTGTTCCATGCAACATCCATGTTTCATTGGTTTCTAAGTTGGCACATTTCCTCTGGGAATTTGGATATGTCTTGCATTCCACTCACAGTGCACTTGTGCATGGGTATGTCCCTTGGCCACAGCTTTTGCAACTTTACCTAAGTGTGGCACAGTCTTACTTGCTGCGTCAATTGTGACTGCAGTCAGCAGTGGAGTGAGCAGGTGTGGCGAGCCATGCATTGGCGCCTTCCGTGTTGCACTGTACGTGGGCACATGGAGTTGTTCCACACACTTAGATAATGCAGGTAGCTGGCGTTGTGCTCGTGCACAGGTTGAGACATGGCCCAGTGTTTTGCCATGGAGAAGAGGGGGGATTCAGGCACTGGACACCCTTGTCTACGTGCACGCAGTCCACCTGCTGACGAGCAGACATTCCCACACCCCCCAAGGCTGAATTGGTCTCCCTGTGTGTCCCTTTCTCACTCCCTCTCTGTCCCCCTCTCCCTCCCTCCCTGTGTCAGCCTCCTCCCTCTGTCCATCTCCCTTTGTCTCCCTCCCTCTCTCTCCCCCTCTCCCTCCCTCTGTGTGTCACCCTCTGTCACCTCAGCCCAGCTTCCTAGGCACACACTTTTTGCAGATCTTTGACTGGCCCTTGGCTTGGTCATGTGAGTTTGTTTCTGATCTGCAGGCACCCATTGGGTGTAGTGTCTGTGTCTGCGCTGCTGCTGTGGTGGTGTGTGCTGCCACTCATTCACAGTGTTGGCTGTTTATTAACTGCTGTCATGTGCAAAAACGTGCCGTCACCCCCATGTGTTAATGCAAGGCGTCTGCCATTTGCTTGCAAGTCTTTCCTGTGTGGGGACACACTGTTTGTCTGGCTGTGACCTAGGCCATATGGGCAGGGGGCATTGTTGTCTGCTTCTGAGTTGCACTATGTGATTTTTGTGGCCCAGACTCCCGCCATCCGGCTTACCGTGTCTTGTGTTGGTGTTTTCTGTGGCCTGTGACTTTGCATTGTCCAGCTGGGTGCATGGGGCATGGTGGCGCCAGTGGCATGTGCGTGTTCATGGAGTGTGGTTGAGTAATGCGATAGCTTGGGGTGGTTGCGTGCCTGTTTGTGAGTTTGGTTGTGGATGACGTTCCCCCCATGTGAGGTGAGTTGTTTGTGTACTCACCCGGGTCTCGGAGTCCGTCTAATCCATCCACTGACACCACCGGCAGTATGGCCATCACCCTCTCCTCCCAGGGATGGTAGTGTACGGTTCTGGGGGGCGGCCCTCCTCCAGTGACGTTGGCCTGGTTGTGGTCGTCGGTCATTTTGGCTCGGACCCTCCTCCGCAGATCGTACCACCTGGCTTGGCATTCATGCCTGGTCCTTCTGGTGGCCGCAACAGCATTCACAGCATCAACAATCCTCTGCCACATGGCTGTTTTTTCGGTCATGCAGGTCAGTCTGACCAATGTTCCAAAGAGGTGTGGCTCGACTCTGAGGATTTCGTCGACAAGGACCTCCAACTCGCGGCTAGTGAACTTTGGATTCTTGTTAGTGGGCATGGTGAAGGGTGTGGGTGTGGATGGTGGGGGGGGTGTGGATGGTTGTGGGTGTGTGGGTGTGGTTGTGCAGGTGTGTGTGTGAATGTGATGAGGGGGTGTTTGTGAAGGTGGTTGTGTGAAGGTGTGCAAGTGTAAGGTGTAGTAATGGTTCTAGTATGATGCTGTAGGTTGTCTGTGGGGTCTGGCAGCAGTGAGTCTGTTGCAAAGGCTCATGGTTTGCGTGTGTGGGCCCTTTTTATTGGTCCATTGGTGGGTGTGGCTGTGTTTGAAGTTTGGGTGGGTGTGTTATAAGGAGTGGTTGTGTTTTGGGCCTCTGTTTGGGATTTTGGCAGTTGCAGGTCAGTGAATGTGTTGTTTTAGTGCTTGTTGGACATGTTTTGTAGCTTTGTGCCATTCGAATGGTGTATTCTTGTGTTGTTTTGCTTTGTCCTGGTTGTGTACGTGCGTTTTTAGCGTGTGTACGGTGTGTACTTCGGGAATTTTGTTTTACAGTGCTGTCCTTGTGTCTGGCTTGGTACGACTCGTACATGCACGATGTTGTGTGAAGGTGCTGGTGTTGGGGCCTGGGGTGCGCTCCGTACTTAGAATGTTGAGGTGGGGGTACGCTTCATGCATACGCGGGTGGGGGTACGTGTCGTACATACACGGTTGGGGTGGGGGTACGGTCCGTACATACACGGTTGGGGTGGGGGTACGCTCCATGCATACGCGGGTGAGGGTACGGGTCGTACATACACTGTTGGGGTGGGGGTACGCTCCATACGTACGCGGGTGAGGGTATGGGTCGGACATACACGGTTGGGGTGGGGGTACGGTCCGTACATACACGGTTGGGGTGGGGTTACGCTCCATGCATATGCGGGTGAGGGTACGGGTCGTACATACACTGTTGGGGTGGGGGTACGCTCCATACGTACGCGGGTGAGGGTACGGGTCGTACATACACGGTCGGGGTGGGGGTACGGTCCGTACATACACGGTTGGGGTGGGGGTACGCTCCATGCATACGCGGGTGAGGGTACGGGCCGTACATACACTGTTGGGTGGGGGTACGCTCTATACGTATGCGGGTGAGGGTACGGGTCGTACATACACGGTTGGGGTGGGGGTACGGGTCGTACATACACTGTTGAGGTGGGGGTACGCTCCATACGTACGCGGGTGAGGGTATGGGTCGTACATACACGGTTGGGGTGGGGGTACGGTCCATACATACATGGTTGGGGTGGGGGTACGCTCCATGCATACGCGGGTGAGGGTACTGGTCGTACATACACTGTTGGGGTGGGGGTACGCTCCATACATACGCGGGTGAGGGTACGGGTCATACATACACGGTTGGGGTGGGGGTACGGGTCGTACATACACTGTTGGGGTGGGGGTACGCTCCATACGTACGCGGGTGAGGGTACGGTCCGTACATACACGGTTGGGGTGGGGGTACGGGTCGCACATACACTGTTGGGGTGGGGGTACGCTCCATACGTACGCGGGTGAGGGTACGGGTCGTACATACATGGTTGGGGTGGGGGTACGGGTCGTACATACACTGTTGGGGTGGGGGTACGCTCCATACGTACGCGGGTGTGGGTGCGGTCCGTACATACACGGTTGGGGTGGGGGTACGGGTCGTACATACACGGTTGGGGTGGGGGTACGGGTCGTACATACACTGTTGGGGTGGGGGTACGCTCCATACGTACGCAGGTGAGGGTACGGTCTGTACATACACGGTTGGGGTGGGGGTACGGGTCGTACATACACTGTTGGGGTGGGGGTACGCTCCATACGTACGCGGGTGAGGGTACGGTCCGTACATACACGGTTGGGGTGGGTGTACGTGTCATACATACACGGTTGGGGTGAGGGTACGGGTCGTACATTCACGGTTGGGGTGGGGGTACGCTCCATACATTCACGGGTGGGGGTACGTCTCGTACATACACGGGTGTACATACACGGGTGGGGATTCGACTCGTACATAGGAGGGCTGGGGGGAGTGTTGGGCGCGTATGCGGGCACATGTCTCCATGGTTGCTATGGAAGTTCGGTGCGGTCGGTGTTTTTTCCATACGGTTGTAACATCGGACGCACGGGATGGATCGTAATTCCGCGGTCGGACTTCACTTTTCACATTTGTACGGTAAATCGTCCGGGGACGTGTCGGACACATTTTCCGACCCGAGGACGTGTGGGGAATAATTCTCAATGCGATTCGTATGGACTTTTTCCCATGCGAATCGTAATTGGCAGTTTGTACGGCACTTGTACGATTCATACGGTAAAAAGACCGGATACGAGTCGTACGGGGAATTTTTTTACCGGATCGTGATCGGCACCAAAGACTTTCACCCACCCACATGTAAGCTGTGGCAAAAGGGCTCGGAATGCTTTCAATGGGGTGAGCATTGCTAGCAAGTTGATAGAGCGCCATGTGATTCTGAGATTTGTAGGGGTGCACCATATTCACTGTTAGTCGGCACCCGCATATAATCAATGTATATTTAGAAGCGTCATAGAAATGTATTTTCTATAATCATGTAACATAGAAGTGTTAGAATGTAATAACGTTTTGTGAAGTTTAACGTTGAAAGCTATCGTGAATGTATTCATTATAACGTAGCTGATTAGGGTTCACAATCAATGTAATGCAAATTAAATGTGTGTCATGCTAGAATTAAAATGGTAGGTTGCTTATTCACATGATGGTAATGTTGAATTAATGCTTAGAATGTGAGTTCGTAGAGTGTTTAATTTTGTAAGGCTCAATCGCATATGTAAAAGAGAAGGCCTGTTTATTTCTTATTTTAGCTGTGTTGTAGGCCTGCAGGGTTTTCTTGGTTAAGGTTTGAGTTGCAGCGAAATGTAAAACTTCAAGATACGAAGAGTTTTTCTTTTTCGTTCCCATATTTCTGTTGCAGGTGCAAGGACATTTAGCTCGTTAGTGAGAATAAGTCTTTGTTTTAGGAGTTGAGATACTGTGTGGAGCCAACAGGGGAGTGCATTGGAATGTGCAACTGTAACTTTTGGGATGGAAGGTGCCTGGGACCCAAGGACGAGCTAACAGACGATGGAAGATGGACGCCTGTGGATGGAAATTTACCTGAGGAAGACCTGGTTGAAGAGGGGTGTCAAAAGGCGTGTTCTGAATTATTGGGGTTTTGTATTAGGGACAGTGACCCGTGGGTGGAGCAGATGAGGCTTAGATAGGAAGCTAGAAGGAGCATCGAAGATCGAGCTCTCACTAAGTGAAGACTTCTTAGGGAGTTTCACTTCTGACACCTTTTTCTAGTGATTCTCTTGCATGGGAGGGAACGTTAAGTAAGATTGCCACTTTAGAATAGAGTAGGGACAGAAAGACTTTGACCGATGATTCCTGGTATTGACATCAGTATTTCAATATTCTATCTAATGCTTTTAGGATCTGTAATTCTTTTTATTTTTAGTCGAATGCGAATTCTTCGTAGGCTAGCTTTTGTGTTAGTGCCCATTTATCTTTTGTGCCTTGTACTAAGGTGCCTTTATGTTCAGATGTTCTTGCTCATAATAAAATCTCGGAAATTTTAGATTTTGAGTCCTTAGTCTTTCTAATGATGTCAACTTGTGGTAGTTATCTGTCAATAATTATGTTTATTCCCTCTACGCTATTTGGCAAGTAAAAAGATCCTGGCGACCTGAAAGGGTTCTTGTAGATAATTGGGTAGAAAAGAATCCGGCCCTATCAGTTGGAAGCAGAGACGGATGGTTATTTCCGATGGTTGAGTGACTAAATATTGAGGGACACAATATCGAATGCACAAAATATCGACACCAAAATATAGAAGGACAGAATATCGACTCCCTATCTACAAACAGGTAAGTACTAAAATATCGATTCCAAAATATAGAGGTGCCGATCACGATCCTGTAAAAACCGGGTACGAAGCGTCGGACGGAGCAAATTCTCCGTCCGACGCGTACCCGGTCGTCAAAATGTACAAACATGGAATTACGATTCGCACGGAAACACCATTTCCGTACGAATCGTATAAAACCATGACCGACAAAAATAAACATACAAATGCGATCCGGGAAAGCGCCGACGTGACGTCGGGACGCATGCAGCCTGCCATTCACGAACCAGGAATCACGATTCGCACCGACGTCATCCCGCATGGTGAATATTTTCCGGCTGCCAAAAACTGCTGGGAAATCAGGACGACGCGAACAAGGAGTACCTGTACGCGACGGACAGACATGGACCCGAACCTACGTGTCATCCCGGCCCTCATAGCAGTCGACCTCCTCTACAGGTTCCGACGCAGATGCCGCAGAAGGTCAGAACAACTAAGGGAGGGGGGGAAAGGGGGGGAAAGGGGGGGGCAGGACCAGGGGCAGGCCACAAAACCACCACCAATGTCACACAGCACACATGCCCTGGACATACCTGACCCCCATGCCCTGTCACCACGAGGGGGTGGGGGCGTGTCCAGAAAAGCCAGCATCCGCCACAAAGGAAGTGCCTGACGACGCGAACCGGCAACACAACTATACAGGTACGTCCCGTACCCACGCCTTAAGAGCGTGGGTACGAGTCGTACCACGCCCACACCTACGTCATCCCAACAATGGCGGGACGGCTGTACCCACGTGGCAAAGGCCTGGGTACGGCCCGCACAAGCATCACATAGCGTGGGGACGGATATGTACGGACCGTACCCCCACCACCGTATGCATGGAGCGTACCCCCAACCCCAACAGTGTAAGTACGACCCGTACCCTCTCCCGCGGACGTATACGTCCCACCCCAACAGTGTAAGTACGACCCGTACCCTCACCCGCATACGTATGGATCGTACCCCCCACCCCAACAGTGTAAGTACGACCCGTACCCCCACCCGCTTACGTATGGAGCGTACCTCCACCCCAACAGTGTAAGTACGACCCGTACCCTCACCCGCGTACGTATGGAGCGTACCCCCACCCCAACAGTGTAAGTATCACCCGTACCCTCACCCGCGTACGAATGGAGCGTACCCCCCACCCCAACAGTGTAAGTACGACCCGTACCCCCACCCACATACGTATGGAGCATACCTCCACCCCAACAGTGTAAGTACGACCCGTACCCCCACCCACGTACGTATGGAGCCTACCTCCACCCCAACAGTGTAAGTACGACCCGTACCCTCACCCGCGTACGTATGGAGCGTACCCCCACCCCAACAGTGTAAGTACGACCCGTACCCTCACCCGTGTATGTATGGAGCGTACCCCCCACCCCAACAGTGTAAGTACGACCCGTACCCTCACCCGCGTACGTATGGAGCGTACCCCCACCCAAACAGTGTAAGTACGACCCGTACCCTCACCCGCGTACGTATGGAGCGTACCCCCCACCCCAACAGTGTAAGTACGACCCGTACCCTCACCCGCGTACGTATGGAGCGTACCCCAACCCCAACAGTGTAAGTATGACCCGTACCCTCACCCGCATACGTATGGAGCGTACCTCCCACCCCAACAGTGTAAGTACGACCCGTACCCCCATGGAGCGAACCCACACACGTGTATGGACTAAGCGTACATATTGTTAAATAGGAGGGGTGTGTGCCCATCACTCCCAGCAGTGCCCAGAGTCAGGAGGGGTGTGTGCAGAGTCCTCCCAGCAGTGCCCAGAATCAGGAGGGGTGTGTGCCTAACACTCCCAGCAGTGCCCATACACAGGAGGGGTGGGTGCAGAGTCCTCCCAGCAGTGCCCAGAGTCAGGAGGGGTGGGTGCCTATCACTCCCAGCAGTGCCCAGAGTCAGGAGGGGTGGGTGCCTATCACTCCCAGCAGTGCCCAGACACAGGAAGGGTGGGTGCAGAGTCCTCCCAGCAGTGCCCAGAGACAGGAGGGGTGGGTGCAGAGTCCTCCCAGCAGTGCCCAGAGTAAGGAGGGGTGGGTGCCTATCACTCCCAGCAGTGCCCAGAGTCAGGAGGGGTGGGTGCCTATCACTCCCAGCAGTGCCCAGAGTCAGGAGGGGTGTGTGCAGAGTCCTCCCAGCAGTGCCCAGAGTCAGGAGGGGTGTGTGCAGAGCCCTCCCAGCAGTGCCCAGACACAGGAGGCGTGGGTGCCTATCACTCCCAGCAGTGCCCAGAGTAAGGAGGGGTGGGTGCCTATCACTCCCAGCAGTGCCCAGAGTCAGGAGGGGTATGTGCAGAGTCCTCCCAGCAGTGCCTAGAGTCAGGAGGGATGTGTGCAGAGTCCTCCCAGCAGTGCCCAGAGACAGGAGGGGTGGGTGTAGAGTCCTCCCAGCAGTGCCCAGAGTCAGGAGGGGTGGGTGCCTATCACTCCCAGCAGTGCCCAGAGACAGGAGGGGTGGGTGCCTATCACTCCCAGCAGTGCCCAGAGTCAGGAGGGATGTGTGCAGAGTCCTCCCAGCAGTGCCCAGAGACAGGAGGGGTGGGTGTAGAGTCCTCCCAGCAGTGCCCAGTGTCAGGAGGGGTGGGTGCCTATCACTCCCAGCAGTGCCCAGAGTCAGGAGGAGTGTGTGAAGAGCCCTCCCAGCAGTGCCCAGAGACAGGAGGGGTGGGTTTCTATCACTCCCAGCAGTGCCCAGAGTCAGGAGGGGTGGGCGCCTATCACTCCCAGCAGTGCCCAGAGTCAGGAGAGGTGTGTGCAGAGTCCTCCCAGCAGTGCCCAGAGTCAGGAGGGGTGTGTGCAGAGCCCTCCCAGCAGTGCCCAGACACAGGAGGGGTGGGTGCCTATCACTCCCAGCAGTACCCAGAGTCAGGAGGGGTGTGTGCAGAGTCCTCCCAGCAGTGCCCAGAGTCAGGAGGGGTGTGTGCAGAGTCCTCCCAGCAGTGCCCAGAGTCAGGAGGGGTGTGTGCAGAGTCCTCCCAGCAGTGCCCAGAGACAGTAGGGGTGGGTGCAGAGTCCTCCCAGCAGTGCCCAGAGTCAGGAGGGGTGGGTGCCTATCACTCCCAGCAGTGCCCAGAGACAGGAGGGGTGGGTGCCTATCACTCCCAGCAGTGCCCAGAGTCAGGAGGGCTGTGTGACGAGCCCTCCCAGCAGTGCCCAGAGACAGGAGGGGTGGGTGCCTATCACTCCCAGCAGTGCCCAGAGTCAGGAGGGGTGGGTGCCTATCACTCCCAGCAGTGCCCAGAGTCAGGAGGGGTGTGTGCAGAGTCCTCCCAGCAGCACCCAGAGTCAGGAGGGGTGTGTGCAGAGCCCTCCCAGCAGTGCCCAGACACAGATGGGGTGGGTGCCTATCACTCCCAGCAGTGCCCAGAGTCAGGAGGGGTGGGTGCCTATCACTCCCAGCAGTGCCCAGAGTCAGGAGGGGTGTGTGCAGAGTCCTCCCAGCAGTGCCCAGAGACAGGAGGGGTGGGTGCAGAGTCCTCCCAGCAGTGCCCAGACGCAGGAGGGGTGTGTGCCTAACACTCACAGCAGTGCCCATGAAACGCAAAGGGTGGAGTAGCCACAGATACCATGCCCACAAATTTCAGTCAGGTGCACCAAGACCCTGCAGTACATGGACCACATGTGTGCAAGGCTGGGAGTATACGCATGCATAGCGCAGAAAAGAAAACATGTACACATGAAGTCATGTCAATAGTCCACATACACAAGTACAATGACTACCAAGAATGCCACGAAGGATGCAGGTGGAGACATCGCTCAGCATGCATGTGCAAAGTAGAAGGAGTCCGTCACACACCCAGCTAATGTACACACAGCACTGGGAACACCCTTCAGGGAAGATGTCAGGGTACACAGAGGAAGGAATACACCTTTGGACCATTTCACCATGCAGCAACTGCTTACATGAACAGAGAAACCTAGCTAACACCGTGTGATGGCACACAGATCCCAGGGTCCCCCCTATGACCAGCACACTACTACATTTCCCACACAACCAACACATGATCACCACCCAAAATCATGTAGCAGCCCCACCAACAGCAATATCAGAAAAGCAGTAGTGTTCAAAGGAAACAAAAATGGCTTTAATTAGCATGAGCAAAAATTGTATGTTCGTAGAACGTTCAATATTTACAAAGCCCATAGGGCAGTCCAGAAGTCACAGCTGGATGGGGGACACAGTGGGATGCGTGTCCCCTAGCTAGCCTGCACAGTTACATTCCGTCGTCTTCCACAGGGGTGAGGGCATCATGTGGGGGGGAAGAAACAGGCACCGCAGGGACAGGAGGGTGAAGGGTAGGCGTCGTGGGTGCAGGGATGGAGGACTCCACCACAGGGGGTGGGGCAGGGCCAAAGGTGGAGGCCAGGATCTCGCTGCACACCTTAGCAAGGTCCTCCAGGGAATCCCCTGCACCCGAAGGAACCACAGGCCCCAAGGAGGGGGGGGTCAGAGGGATGGGTCGCAGCGCCACTGGGGGAGGGTGTAGACAGGGGGGGGGGGAATCAACCACCCTGACCGAGGACTTCCTTGACCGCTTGCGTGGTGGCGTCACTGTGGGGCTCAGGGACAGAGCGGCCATGAAGGAGTCTTTGGGGGAGATGTGGCCAGGAGAGCTGAGGGGAGGGGATTTGGAGGGAGTGGATTGGGTGGAATGCGGATTCCCACTCTGGCTGCGTGTCACACGTTTGCCCCCCGACCCAGTGGGTGTGCCTACTTCACCCTGTGTGTGCGTGTCAGGAGGTGTGCGGTGGACCTTCCCTGCTGGTGTGGTGCCTGTGTGTGTTGTGGTGGGTGCATGCTGACGTCTGGGTGTACGTGGGACAGGCATGGGAGTGGGAAGTGTGGATGGGGCAGGGGTAGGGGGTGGGACGTAGCGCTGCAGGAGACCCACTGCTGCAGTCAGTGTCGAGTCTATCGACCTCAGCAAGCTGCGTTGGTCAGCCTGCGATGAATGAATGCCCTCCAAGTATGCCTCCATGTTGTGCAGCACTTGGCTGTGGCCATGGAGGACATTAAGGATCGCAGCCTGACCAACCTGCAACGGCCGCTGGATGTCCACAGACTCGGCATTGGCGGCAGCAGTGGAGACAGGGGCAGGGGGTGCGGTGCCTGGCAGGAAGGAGACATGTGGTGACCGGGCACGTTGGGAAGGGACACGAGCAAGTGGGAGGCGGCTGATGGCAATGGAGGGGGCGGGGCGAGATGTAGTGCCGCTGTCAGCTGCTGGCGCAGCCGCCGCCCACTCGGAGAGATCATCCTCGGACCCGTCAGCTTCATACTCTGTTGTGCCAGTCGACAGGTCCCCGGCTTCACTCTCCTCCGCCTCAGTCCCACTTGATGTGCCAGCCCCGATGTCACCGCTGGCACTGGTGCTCGGTCCCTCTGCTCCGTCTGTGCCCATGTCTCCCTCCGTGTCCCCTGACGATGCTGTGGGCAGGGTGAAGAGACAGAAATTAATCATACACCTGTATACATATGTCACATGAGTCCAATCTACATAGGTCACAGTGCATAGCCTGAAACAAAAGAAGAGTTACATCTACAAAACAAGGTACATATGTAGGGCATGCAAGACACAGTTGTTTGACCCACCATGCCACCGAAAAATTATGGAGAGCATGACACAATAGCAAATGAGATGGAATGGAATTTTGACTGAGGAGCAAGGTCCTGGGGACAATCCAGCACTGCATCTGCACCACACAGCGTGGCAGGAAATAGGGATGAGCAGGGACCATATCCAGGAACCAGAGGCACATGCAGCATAGGTTATACTGAAAACATGCCCACCATGACTGGCCCACTGCACCTTGAGTGCATGTCCAGACAAACATCACACACTGGCCAGTCCTAGCAAGGAGATATCAGGTTGTGACATGAAGGCCATGCCCGCACCACCCACCCCCTACATGAGACTATTCTTTGGAGACACAGGAAGCCCTTACATCCCTTAGTCTGGGTGAAATACACATGGGATGCAACAAATCAAGGTTGCACACAAAATACCCAAGGTGCGCCTGTCCAAATAATCATGTACAAATGGGCATCATCAGATGATTGTAACAAGACACACAGGCAATGTCAATCGTGAGTATGAACAAGGAAAATCAGGTCAGTCTGTACAGTGTACACTTGTACTACATTTCACGTCAATATACATTTGGCCAGGGGACAATGGCACAGAGCACAACCTATGCTGTAGACACAGAGATTGTCGGATAGCGTAGGAGGGTAAACATTACTATTCCCTCTCCAGACAGTGCAACAGTAGGGAAAACGTTGGATAGTGTAGGTGGAAAAATTACTATTCCCACTCCAAAGAGTGTAACAGTAGGGAAAGCTTTGTATAGCGGGAGGGTAAAAATTACTATTCCCACTCGAATTAGTGCAACAGTAGGGAAAGTGTTGGATAGCGGGAGAGTAAAAATTATTATTCCCACTCCAGTGAGTGCAACAGTAGGGAAAGCGTTGGATAGCGGTAGGGTAAAAGTTACTATTCCCACCCCAGAGAGTGCAACAGTAGGAAAAGCATTGGATAGTGGGAAGGTAAAAATTACTATTCTCACTCCAGTGAGTGCAACAGTAGGGAACGTGAGGGATAGCGGGAGGGTAAAAATTACTATTCCCACTCCAGTGACTGCAACAGTAGGGAAAGAGTTGGATAGCGGGAGGATACAAAATACAATTCCCACTCCTCAGAGTGCAACAGCAGGGAAAACATTGGATAGCGTAGGGGTAAAAATTACTATTCCCACTCCAAAGAGTGCAACAGTGGGGAAAGCGTTGGATAGCGGGAGGGTACAAATTACTATTCCCACTCCAGAGAGTGCAACAGTAGGGAAAGTGTTGGATAGTGTAGGAGGAAAAATTACTATTCCCACTCCAAAGAGTGTAACAGTAGGGAAAGCGTTGGATAGCGGGAGGGTAAAAATTATTATTCCTACTCCAGTGAGTGCAGCAGTAGGAAAAGTGTTGGATAGCGGGAGGGTAAAAGTTACTATTCCCACTCCAGAGAGTGCAACAGTAGGGAAAGCATTGGATAGCGGGAAGGTAAAAATTACTATTCTCACTCGAGTGAGTGCAACAGTAGGGAAAGAGTTGGATAGAGGGAGGTTAAAAAAACTATTCCCACTCCTGAGAGTGTAACAGTAGGGAAAGTAATGCTTTAATTTTACAATAAGATTACATTAATTATCAATACCAATAAAAAGTTAATTAAAATTAATTACAATTATTAAACATTAATTACCATTGGTAAAAAAATAATTACCAATTAATAAAAATTAATTACAATTAATAATTAATTATCAATTAATTATCAATACACATAAATTACAAAAATTAATATTTACTTTATTACAAATAATTTACTTCCCACCCAATTCCCCTATAAACCCACTTCCCACTCACAATACTAAAAAATACAATTAACATTATTATCAATTAATCAGTTAATAAAAATCATTTAGCAATTAATAAAAATTCATTAGCAATTCATACAAATTAATTACCCATTAACACAAATTAATTACCAATTAATAATTAATTATCAATTAATTATCAATACACATAAATGAAATAATTAATATTTACTTTATTACAATTAAATTACCTCCCACCCAATTCCCCTATAAACCCACAATCCACTCCCAATAATAAAAAATACAATTAACATTATATTCAATTAATCAATTAATAAAAATGATTTAGCAATTAATAAAAATTAATTAGCAATTCATACAAATGAATTACCCGTTAAGACAAATGAATTACCAATTAATAATTAATTATCAATTAATTATCAATACACATAAATAAAAAAAAAAAATATTTACTTTATTACAAATTACTTCCCACCCAATTCCCCTATAAACCCACAACCTGCTGCTAATAATCAAAATTAAAATTAAAATAATTATCAATTAATCAATTAATATAAATTAATTATCAATTAATAAAAATTAATGACCAATTAATATTCAATTGTCAATCAATTAATTATCAAAACATATAAATATAATTAATATTTAATTTACCATAATTAAATTACTTCCCACCCTATTCCCCTATAAACCCACAACCCGCTACGGAATTAAATTACGCCAAAATTAAATTACATAACATTCATTACTTTAAAAAAATTAAACATACATTACAAAAATAATACATAATTTTAACACATATACTACCATACATAACACTAAATTTTTTTCGATATTATTGTATTCTATATTTTTAAAGTTGAAAATATGGAATTCTATATTTTTACATTCTAAATTATGGAAATCGATATTTTGTACCCCAATTTCGATATTCTGACCTATCTATATTTTGATCTTCGATATTCTGTCCATTCTATATTTTGGAGTCGATATTCTGTCCATTCTATATTTTGGAATCGATATTTAGGTCATTCACCATTTCCGATAGCGAGGGAAGATCTAGATTAGGATAAGTGATCCTTGAGGCCCATAGACGCTAGGTGATGGTGAATCATCAGATGGTGAGCAGTGGACGGCGGCAGCTGATGGACATCGACGGAGAGTAGCAGTGCGGCAGAAAGCAGCGGTTCGAGGAGTGAGTATGAACAGGGCGAGATGTTGTAGATTGTGGTGTTGATTGAGTCGGAGTGAGTGTTGAGTGATTGTGAGATCAGGCTGTGAGCGCGCGCAGCCCGGGAAAGTCTTAGGCTCGACGAATAGCTTAAGTGATTGGGTGTAGAAGACACCTGCGGTAGATTTTGTTGACCACCCTAAGGAGATCGTGAGGCGCCATCGATCACCTGGACCGAGACAGGGGGAGCGAATGTGTGAGTGCATGACAAGCCGACGCTGGTCGTGGGTTGTTGTATGTGGATTTGAGTATTTGTAACCTATCAGAGGCGATCTGTCTGGCCGGACGGGGACAGACAGTTGCCAACCGAGGTCAACAACTTCGAGAGACTGTGGACGTACAGTCAGAGAAGTAACTTGTTTGGGACAAACGGTTATTTCAGCGTAAGAATGGGACGAATGCAAGAGTGAGACGTGAGTTGAGAAGGAGGGTGAACTGCTGCGAGTGGAGGAAAACGTGACGTCAGAGGGTGTCGCGCTGCGATAGGTTGGTTGGTGTGAGACGCGTTGTCATTGGTGGATTAATACCAGGAAGTAAACGAAAATATTGTCTGCATTCAAAATTTAGTCATAATGAAGTGCTTTAAAGTGTTCCGAGAGTTGTGTAGAGGTGACAAACATGTAGTTACTCGTGGGGGAGAAGAAGCCCCTCCCGAGGATACTCCGGCACATTATATGGCAAGAAATGTGGGGTTGCATACTATAATTTGGCTTGAAAATTTGCATAAAGTTACCCAAGGAGATGGAGAATTAGCTTTCCCGAGATATGGTTCATTCAAGTTGGACGTGTTGTACCAGCTGAAGTCCGTTATGGCGGCTTTACGACATCTGCCGAGGCCAACACAATTTGAGGCGTTACATGCGTGGATTAGAGCAGCGCATGATAGGAAAAGAGATAGAAGCCAGGAAAGGGTGAAAAAGTCAATTAAGGCGTTTCAGGATGCCAGATGGGATGCAGAAGAGAAAAGATGGAGAGTACAGGCAATAGAAGGGCACAGATTGTATCCTTTATTGGTAAAGACTGATGGTTTAAAAGTGAAGGCAGCGGACGATGAGGATGACAGCGATACTGATGATAGCCTACTAGAGAGGTTATTGTCTGAGAGACCACCTCCATACAACCCAAATGCCCCCGGAAGGTAGGTCAGCCCTGATGGAAGGGACTGGGGGAGTACCAACTCAGTCAGAGGTGAGAGTAGAAGGGAAGATTTTGATAGGAGCCGAGGATACTAGAAATCAGTCTGTAGCTAGCGCGGAGGTTGGGAGAGGTGCAAGGTTGCCTGATGTTCTAAGGGTAACGGTCACTATTGGACCCATCGTTTCTGTTTACGACCCAGATCAAGAAAAGGTTGGAAGCTCAGTACAGTCAGCTGGTGGTGTGAGGAGTGCGCTGGGGGTACGCACCGTACAAACACGGGTGGGGGTACGACTCGAACGTACACGGGGGGTACGCACCGTACATACACGGGTGGGGGTACGACTCGAACGTACAGGGGGGGTTCGACTCGAACGTACACGGGGTTTACACACCGTACATACACGGGTGGGGGTACGACTCGAACGTACAGGGGGGGTTCGACTCGAACGTACACGGGGGGTACGCACCGTACATACACGGGTGGGGGTACGACTCGAACGTACAGGGGGGGTTCGACTCGAACGTACACAGGGGGGTTCGACTCGAACGTACACGGGGGGGTTCGACACGTACATGGGTGTACATACAGGGGGGGTCGGCGCGTACGTACGGGGGCTGGGGGGGGGTCGGCACGTACGTACGGGGGCTGGGGGGGGTCGGCGCGTACGTACGGGGGCTGGGGGGGGTACGGTGCGTACCGGGCCACCTACTCTGGTCGATTCGCGCCGTACTTCGCTTTTCCGGCACTTTTTGGGTGCCGTGAAAATATTGCCGTCCGGACTGCTGTCGGTTCGAATCGTAATTCCTGGGTCGTGAAACGCTGCCTGAAAGCGTACCGACGTCACGTCGCAGCATTCCCGGATCACATTCGTATGTATATTTTCGTTGGTCGGTGTTTTTTACGATTCGTACGGAAATGGTGTTTCCGTGCGAATCGTAATTCCATGTTTGTAAAGTTTTACGACCGGGTACGAGTCGGACGGGGAAAACGCTCCGACCGACGGTTCGTACCCGGTTTTTACCGGATCGTAATCGGCACCAAAGTATCTCCAAATAAGCTGCAGTACTGTTTGAGCAAAGTGCAGTATTTGGGTCACAGAATTGAGAAAGGCAAGAGAAAGGTGTCACCAGATCGCATTGAGGCTATTCTGAAAATGCCTGTTCCTACTACCCAGAGTGCAGTTCAAATGTTTTTGGGAATGGTTGGTTATTGTCGCCAATGGATCCCAAACTTTTCCTTTGAAGCAAAGCCTCTACAGCGGCTGACGCGTAAGGATGTGAGTGATCCGGTACCATGGGACGAAGACTGTTTAAGGTCATTTTTGAGGCTGAGAGAAGCCTTGTGTGGCGCTCCAGCGTTGGGAATGCCAAACTACAACAAGGCATTTGCCTTATTCTGCTGTGAGAGAGAGGGTTGTGCATTGGCAGTTTTAACCCAGGTTCATGGAAATGTCCGTAGACCAGTGGCCTATTTTTCAGCTACTTTAGATCCAGTAGCTTCTGCATTGCCCGGATGTCTCAAATCCGTTGCGGCAACAGGTGTCAGTTTTGAAAGATGTGAGAGCATTGTAATGGGTCACCCGCTTACTGTTTATGTACCACATTCTGTCGAACTGTTGATGACCAGGACTAAAACACAGCACCTCACGAATAATAGGTTGACGCGTTACGAACAAGTCATCCTTGCTGCAGAGAATGTGACGCTGAAGAGGTGTTCTGTTTTAAATCCTGCTACACTGTTGCCTATTCCAAATGTAGATGATGAAGATTGTGAGGACCATGATTGTCTCGATGTAACTGAATTGTGCACCAAACCGAGACCTGACATTGTCGATGAGCCGCTTCCAGTCTCAGATGAGACTTTCTTTGTGGACGGCTCTTGCTTAAGAGACAGTGCTGGGCAAATGAAGGCAGCGTTTGCTGTATGCACCATCACTGGAGTGGTTGAAGCTGCTTGTTTAGAAGGAGTATACTCCGCACAGGTGGCTGAACTTATTGCTTTGACCCGTGCCTGTTTGGCTGCTAACAAAATCCGTATAATGATTTATACTGATAGTCAGTATGGGTTTGGTGTCGTTCACAACTTCGGACAGCAATGGTCACAGAGAGGGTTCATGACATCTTCTGGTTTGCCCATTAGAAATGGGGATTATGTGAGGCAGTTGATAGAAGCGTTGCAATGTCCAGAGAAAATCGCAGTTGTTAAGTGTTCGGCACACACCAAGGGAAATGATTTTGTGTCATTGGGTAATAACTATGCAGATGAAGTTGCTCGATTTTGTGCAGAGCAGGGATGCACATTCACTGAAAGGCATATTGAGGAGAGCCAAGAAAGAACCGATTTCAACGTGATGCTAGCCATGGCTGATACATGGGAAGAACTGAAATGGTTGCAAGATGAGGTTTCTGACCAAGAACGGGATAGTTGGATGCGAGCTGGATGTGAGAAGGGAGACGTGGATGTGTGGGTTTCGAATGACGGAAGAGCTGTGTTGCCAGAATGTCTGTTGAATCCAATGGCAAGACTGATACATGGTGCTGTGCCTCTTGGCAGAGATGCGATGGTGCGAGTGTTCCGTTAAACATGGTACAATCCAAAGTTTTGTGCAGTAGCTGAAGCTGTGTGTCAGAGATGTGTTACGTGTCAACAAATGAATGTAGGGAAAAGAACAGCGGTGACTCTGAGTCATATTGGGAGGTCAGGTGGGCCTTTCAACAGGATGCAGTTGGATTTCATTGAGATGCCTAGATGCAATGGGTTGAGGTACATATTAGTTGTAGTTTGTGTTTTTTCTAGATGGGTGGAGGCTTACCCAACTCGCAGATGTGATACACTCACCGTAGCCAAATTACTACTGAGAGAGCTTATCCCGAGGTTCGGTTTCCCGACCTCTTTTGAAACAGACAGAGGAACGCATTTCCATAGTGAGGTTATGAAATTGCTTTGGGCAGCCTTGAATGTGGACCAAAGGTTGCATTGCAGTTATCGACCAGAGGCTTCTGGAATAGTGGAACAAGTTAATGGGACTTTGAAAGCCCGAATGGCGGATGTATGACGTTACAACGCATACATTTACATCGCGGTACATTACATCGCGGTTTTTACAACGCAAGTCGTTACAATGACTTGCGTTGGAGGGCGCTGGACTTAGGAGTAGTATAATTTACTATTCCAACTCCAGTCTACATACAGTAGGGAAGGTGTTGGATAGTAAATTATACTATTCCTTGTCCTAGAACGCCATCCAGCGCAAGTCGTTGTAACGACTTGCGTTGTAAAAACCGCGATGTAATGGCATCGCGATGTAATCCCCGCGTTGTAAACAATGTTTCCCCCCGAATGGCTAAAGTGTGTTCCTCGACCTCTTTGAAATGGCCAGACGCATTACCATTGGTTCTCATGAGTCTCCGTAGTGTACCTGATAGGAGGACTGGATTGTCACCCCATGAGATACTCATGGGGAGAGCGATGCGCTTGCCAGCGATACCTGCCACTGCTTTGATTAACATCACTGATGATTTGATTCTCGACTACTGTAAAGGCCTGGCTGACGTGGTGCATTCTGTGTCTCAGCAGGTGCAAGCAGCAGCTGTTCCAGCCGCAAGTGACCTGTGCCATGACTTGTGCCCAGGGGATTGGGTACTTGTGCGTAAACACGTGAGGAAGAGTTGCCTGGATGCTAGTTGGCGTTGGCCATACCAGATAATCCTGGTAACGAATACAGCGGTGAAGTGTGGGGGATTGCCGAACTGGGTGCATGCCTCCCATACCCGTAGAGTTCCAGCAGCCTTGGAAGATACAGCCCCTCTCGTGAATGAAAATCCAGCTGAGGTGACAGAGCCATCTGGGAGGACAAGTCAAGCTGTAAGGGCTGCTGATGCAGTTGGTTGAACACTAGACCGAGCTGAAAGGGGAAGTGCAAGTCGAAGCCCCGAATCTGACTCAGACGAAGAAAGTATTGCTGTGGGTGGAGTGGAGTCAAACTCTGCCGAAGAAGATATTAGTGCACAGGGTATTCGAAGGGAGAGCAGAAGCCGAAAGAGTTTGGCCCGTGGGTCAGAGACGGGTAAACTTGCGAGTGGCACCGGGAAGGGATCTTGCCCCAGTTTCTGAAACGTCCGAATCGGAGGAGGCTGACGAAGAGCAGGCTCAAGGTGGCCTGAGAAAGTCGAGGAGAGCAAGAGTGCTGTGTAGAAGGTACGCCTCGCCAGAGTGGACATACGTTGTGACTGATGCCAGGCATACCGAGCACGGGGAGGCTGAAATCCTTGACGCTGGTCAGCAGTTCTCCGAATCTGAGGGTAGCAGTGTTGCTGAAAATTCTAGGACTGGAGATCGACGGGATATTGACCCTCAATATTCAGAGTCCACCGCTTCTGAGTAAAATTTGTGAACTGATTTTGGATACCTTAGCCTTTCCTACTTTTGTGGTTATACCAGCACCTCAGGAGTTGATGACACTTCGAATCGAAATTCTGAAGGGGGTCCTGGAGCTTGTGGGACCGTATATTGTTATGGACTGATGGTGAACTTTATTGTATATAAGTCTGAAAGAAGATAACCTAGACCCGAGTGGAAGAAGAACAATTTTAGGGACTTTCCTGTTAGAGAAAACGAGAGAAGGCTAGGGAAGCCTTTTTCTGGACTGTGTAAATAAGGAACTGAAAATTGCTAGGGGTTTTCCAGCTTCAGGGTGTGGTGATTGAACTGAACTGACAAGAGACACTTGAATGAGAAAGAGACTTTTATCTGTTGTCATCGAAGTGGATTCTGAGAACTTTTCGAAAATGGCAGAAGCTGGAAATACTCACCGTAGGGCTAAATTAGTGATAGGTACGCTTTTAGGGGTAGTGATAGCTGTTATAGTTGCAGTAGTTGTAGCCTCATATGTAGTGGCACATGAGCAGGAGGGGGAGGTACAGGGGACACCTACACCTACCACTTCCAGCCAAAAAGGGGTTACTGTAGGAGCTCAAAAAGCTTTGACACTTGAAGAAAGTCATAGATTTCATGTAGACTTATCTAGGGGAGATTTCAAACTTAACGCTTATGCGAAGCTGTTGTATGAGTATGTTGATGCAATGGATGCGAAAGATTGCTATGTGTGTATGCAGTTGCCTTCTTCTGTAGATGAGGGAATTAGATACCATCATCTTCCACTAACATATGGGATTTCTTGCAGCTTACTGCTTAGCCTGTTTTATGAAAGGAAACAGTTTGAGTATTTCTTTTCAAATTATGATGCAGTACTTCCTGAAGTTCCGGCATTTAAGCATCTGAATAAGTATGATTATTATAAGTCAGAAGATAGACTTCGGACTTATTTCATACCGACTACGAGTCTAGACACAGCTTATGCTCATAGACATAATTTTACTTGCTTGTTGTCCGAAACTGAAAAGAAGTTTTTTGGCCAGATTGAGGATAGATACAGAAAATTAACCCAGACACGAAATGCGGGAGAGAGTCCAGTAGATTGGACGGAGGAGGAGAGATTACATAGATCCAAGTGAAGTTATTGACCTATAGCATTAGATCAAGTGCTGAAGGGAAATTTGTGTGTGGGACGTCCTCAAACCTATTATGATAAGGTTTCAGTGGGACATAGTACGTGTGATCATACCTTTACCATGGAAGATTCCGCTAAGAACTTTTTGCAAGTGATTCCGACGGTGTATTTTGTATGCGGAAAGAATGCATATGTGAGACTGCCTGCGAATTGGTATGGTACATGCTATTTGGCTATCATTTTTCCAAAGATTTACCACACAGAGGACTTAAACTTGTTGGAGACAGGACATCATTCAATAGTACGAAGGGCTGTAAGTGCAGGTGCAGTGATTGGTGATATCTTTGGAGCAATGATACCAGGTTTGGGCGTGATCTTGAACGATGTGAAGATCAGAAAGTTGGCGACTGTGTTTGATGAATTGTCTATGAACACTGCGAGATCATTGTTGTTGGTTGATGGGGAGATGTTATCGATAAGGACGATGGTTTTGCAAAATCGTCTTGCTTTAGACGTGTTACTGGCAAAAGAGGGCGGAGTCTGTAAATTGCTGAAAGTTCAGGAATGTTGTACGTATATTCCAGACAATAGCAAGGATCTGGAGAGATATATAGATAACATCACGACCATTCATCAAGAGATTACGGAGTTGACTGAAGAGAATGTGTGGGAGAAGATTAGTAAAGGATTTGGTCGTATTGGAGGTTGGTTTGCAGACTTGGGAAAGGGATTCCTCGGATTTGTACTGAAGCCACTAGTTATTGTTGTGGTTTGTGTGATCTGCTTATGGGGACTCGTTAGGGCCTATAAGTGGTACAGGGGAAACAAGGTTGAGAGAGCTCTAAGGGCGAATGAGAGACGCATGGCGAGACTGCAGGACAGTCAATATCAGAACCTAAAGAGGATGGAGGGGTTCCGACAGAGTAGAATGGCTACTACCACTGTTTAGGTCGGTTCTTTCTCCAAAGGGAATGAGGTTGAGATGGTGTGATGACAATTTGTCATCAAAGGGAGGAACTGATAGAGCGCCATGTGATTCTGAGATTTGTAGGGGTGCACCATATTCACTGTTAGTCGGCACCCGCATATAATCAATGTATATTTAGAAGCGTCATAGAAATGTATTTGCTATAATCATGTAACATAGAAGTGTTAGAATGTAATAACGTTTTGTGAAGTTTAACGTTGTAAGCTATCGTGAATGTATTCATTATAACATAGCTGATTAGGGTTCACAATCAATGTAATGCGAATTAAATGTGTGTCATGCTAGAATTAAAATGGTAGGTTGCTTATTCACATGATGGTAATGTTGAATTAATGCTTAGAATGTGAGCTCAATCGCATATGTAAAAGAGAAGGCCTGTTTATTTCTTATTTTAGCTGTGTTGTAGGCCTGCAGGGTTTTCTTGGTTAAGGTTTGAGTTGCAGCGAAATGTAAAACTTCAAGATACGAAGAGTTTTACTTTTTCGTTCCCATATTTCTGTTGCAGGTGCAAGGACATTTAGCTCGTTAGTGAGAATAAGTCTTTGTTTTAGGAGTTGAGATACGGCGTGGAGCCAACAGGGGAGTGCATTGGAATGTGCAACTGTAACTTTTGGGATGGAAGGTGCCTGGGACCCAAGGACGAGCTAACGGACGATGGAAGGTGGACGCCTGTGGATGGAAATTTACCGGAGGAAGACCTGGCTGAAGAGGGGTGTCAAAGGGCGTGTTCTGAATTATTGGGGTTTTGTATTACGGACAGTGCCCCATGGGTGGAGCAGATGAGGCTTAGATGGGAAGCTAGAATGAGCATCGAAGATCGAGCTCTCACTAAGTGAAGACTTCTTAGGGAGTTTCACTTCTGACACCTTTTTCTAGTGATTCTCTTGCATGGGAGGGAACATTAAGTAAGGATGCCACTTTAGAATAGAGTAGGGACAGAAAGACTTTGACCGATGATTCCTGGTATTGACATCAGTATTTCAATATTCTATCTAATGCTTTTAGAATCTGTAATTCTTTTTATTTTTAGTCGAATGCGAATTCTTCATAGGCTAGTTTTTGTGTTAGTGCCCATTTATCTTTTGTGCCTTGTACTAAGGTGCCTTTATGTTCAGATGTTTTTGCTCATAATAAAATCTCGGAATTTTAGATTTTGTGTCCTTCGTCTTTTTAATGATGTCAACTTGTGGTAGTTATCTGTTAATAATTGTGTTTATTCCCTCTACCCTATTTGGCAAGTAAAATGATCCTGGCGACCTGAAAGGGTTCTTGTAGATAATTGGGTAGACAAGAATCTGGCCCTATCAAAGTGGAATACATCCAGGGAGCAAAATAACACCAGGACAATGATGTTAACAGCATCAGTCACAAATCCCACGCAGGAATGTTAAAGACAATGTGCCAATATGCTTGTATATTTACCATCACTTGTAACCCAGCCAAAAAAGCGTCATCAGAAGTAACACAGCTAGCTAAGAGGGGAGGGGCATCAAGAGCACGCAAGGCAATAGAAGCAGTGGTTCGGGAAACAAAAGGTAGGATGGCAGAAAGCATGTACAGGACATGACTATTCACCACACAGAATATACCACGGATGTGTCACCTGCATCTACAGGAGCAACAATCCATTAAAAGAAACACTCCTTGCTATGGAACCCAAAGGGAATGTTACCACATCCATATTAGCCCGACAGAAGTTATAGAAAGACAGCTTCCAATATTTATGTTCCTGAAGACCATAATAAACTTTGGTCAAGTAAAGCGTACAAGTACGAGGGCAGCAATAATAGTGCGTTCAATCCTGGAAAAAGGTTGGCGGAAAATTGTATAATGTGCTTAATAACTCGAAATGTAGTCAGGGGAATGTCTTTCCCAGATTTTATGAAACTCTCTACATACCAGAGTGTTCGGGGAATTTTCATTAATAATTGATGCACGGCAGCATCACCAGAGGCCATAACAACATTAGAGGAAGGGATGCTTATGGGTACAAGGAATAAAATCGTCTAAACAGCAATTTCATCAACATCTCCAAGGAGTTTTCAAAAGCATTTATTGGCAAGCATAGCATTATAGAAGCCTGTAGGTTGCGACAGCACATTAGAAATCTCTCATGGTCCACGAATATAACTGGAATTCAATAGCGCCATGTATCCATCAAAGTGAGGTGGCTTTTACTCTGGGCCCCTTTGAAAAATGTTTTGACTCTTGCTTCAGTTCCACGCTGCGCCATTTCCCAGTTTCAGTCCGGATCTGACAGACAACTTGCTTTGGAGCAAGGGTACCTGATCAGGTATGCACCCAGACATTTAACGATGGTTCAGAGTGGGGACATTTTAGGCCTACTGTTTTGCCTAACACTGATTTCTTTCGGTCCTGGGTTTGGCAGTGGAGTGTGGTAAATAAAAATTCCTTTACCGGGACTGAATTTGATACAAAAACATTATAAAATAGCTCAGTAAAATGAGAGGCAGAATCCGTGATATTAGAGTTTCTGAATGGGCTTTATTCCAATAATCGATTATAATCGGATGCTTCAAGTTCCATCACCACGGGGTTCAGGAAGTGAAGTACATACTTTATTGACAAGAAGTAACTTTTATAGTACATACATTATAATGAAGTGAATACAGTAGGCGTAACAATTGATAAGGACATTGACGTTTGGTCTGCGTAACCGAAAATGGGTGTAATAATGAGTAAAAAGACACATGATTGGTTATGATATCATGCATAGGTGGATCTATAAGATAATACTTGACATAGATGCGCGCGCAGCAGCATGACGTGTAATTGACGTGTAACTAGGGGGTGAAGGGAACTTGACATTAGCTCTACATGTGGAGACGAGAAGTCTGGGGGTCAGATCAACCTAATCCCAAATCATATCTAACATCCTATGTTTAAAGAACTATGTTATCCATAAAGAAGGACTCTCGGACAGAATCTATTCTATACTGACTGTGCGTGTGTGTACAAGCGTCTAAGTGTCTACACTGAATGCGAGAGGATGGGAATATTCCATGGTGACAGGGCTATGAATTACTTGCATGAGGGCAGAGAAACCGGGCTTTTTGCTTGGTAACTGGAGGAATGTTTACTTAAACTACTAGGCAGGAATGCATCGGCTGAGGGGGAAGCAGATAATTCGAAGGTGAAATACAGTTCTTGGCAGAGAATAGGCTGATGTCAGGCTTCGTGAGCCGCGCAGAGAATGAGACAGAGTTCATGGTCACAGATGCAGGCTCAGACTGGAGCTTTCAGAGGCAGAAGGCAAAAGGAGTTTGATGACAGAATCAGGGCCTACTTGCCTGGACTGTAAAATGGCATAAGTGAACCTATATGAAGCCGGTGGCCTTTCATATTTAGGAATGGAATATCCGGCCTATTCATGGCGGATCTGACAAAGGACATGTTGACGGTGGACGCACATGTATTTGCGTCTTCATAACTGGAACTGGAGGGAACATACATGTACTTGTGACATGCACATAGAACCGTTGGGGTCCAAGATAGGGGACATAACTGACCAGAAAAATCCATATTTCCACATTCCCTCCTTGTCCCCTACTTGCCCTTCAAGAGATATCAATCTTCATCAATCCATTGATCTGTTCATATAGCATCATTTGTTCTTCTTTCTTCTTCCGGGATCTTGAATGAAAATCTTGATGTGGAATGCACGATGTGGCACACAGACCACAAATCGCTGGTCCACATTGTAGACATAGACAGCAACTGAATAGTATGAGAAGGCCAATACCTAGGAAGGAAAAAACTCTCCATCCCCAGGCTGATACCGCATTCCAAAACCAACTGGACCAAGTCCAAGTGCCTGGGTTCTGGTGTATCTGGCTTACAATCTTATGAAGGCGAGTGATGGCTTTATATACAGATGGCGAATTTTCTGGTATGAATACGCAGCAGCTTGATCCGATGACCCTACAAGCTCCGCCCCTATCAGCCAGGATGACGTCAAGGACAAGACGATTTTGAAGCACAACAATCCGCATAGCAGACTGCTCTTCCGTTAAATTGCCTAAGGCGGAAATAGTCTCATTCACTACTGCTTCAAGGGTTCTAGTTAATCTACGTATCAGCTTACTATTGGTAACAGTACCTATATAGGGAAAGATGCCTTTATTAAAATCTACATACTTATCCCATGCTGTCTCAGTGTAATCGACAATGGGGAGATCTCTCCGTTCTCTGTTGTGTACTAAATGAATATTTCTGTAATAATCAGGAGGAGCTAGGAAAACAGGTGGCAAAAGGAATGCAATGTAGCAGGTACCATCCCAATCTAGGGGTAGACACATATATGCCGTCTGACCACATATAAAGTAGGAGTGGCGAGAAGCTCTAAATGAAGATTTTCCTTGATCGCTGAATTCTATTATAGTAGTGCATTTACTATGGCCCATATGTATGGAACCAACCTTTCTTACACACAATTCACCCTTCGCTGGGAATACTGACATGGTGGGTAAGACTAGTTCAATTTCAGATACGACGTTTAGAATCATGAGATTAGGTGTAAAATTACCTAATCCATATACTTCATTTTCTAGATCAGTTCCTGTTCTTTTGGGGCGACCCTCCTTGTCAGGAGAGCAGACTTTGAGTAAAACTAGGTTCAGGTTTCCCCATACCCAATGATCTTGGTAAACTGCTGTATCTGAGTCTATGGAATTGATTAAACTAAACCATGCTCCACAGGAGCCATTATGTGTAAATGGATGTGGAAAGAAAGGCAGGACTCCTTCATAATTCTGATAGGGAGGGAGTCGGCCACACACCCAACAATTGGTGGCATTACTAGTCTGATGGGAATGATGTAACATACTAATGAAAGTGTTATTGCGCAGCGCAAGTCTATAAGACAATTCATGCGGAGGTAAGTCACTAAAAGAATGTTCAGCAGCAACATTATAAACATGTCTAGAAATAGGGTAATATATGTGCAACAACATACTTGTAATAATTATTAAAAGACTCAATAAAAACAAAATTAATAATGTCACTATGCAGTGGCTACGCAGTGATTTACAATACGCCTGTCGTTTCAACATTTTTCGGGTATTTTCTCTACTCAGGTCCAAGGGATACATGTCAGAGACAATTCAACCGCTTCACCTTGGAGAGGACTTAAACAATCAAATTGCTCGACTGGTTGGGCCTAAGCTTTAGTTTGTAACTTTCAGATTTGTTCGGTTCAACAAAAGGGAGTTTTGTATCAGTCTGTGAGGGAGTGCAGGGCACAATGTCTATATCCGAGGATAGTCCATGAAATTTCTTAATATGGCTTGAATGAATCCAGCCCTTGCGGCCCTCGATCTTCACGGCTGTTCTTGTGGTCAACAGGACCAACTTGGGTGCTTTCCACCTGGGCTCCAGCTGAGTCTTTCGGTCGAAATTCCTCACAAAGACAAGATTACCCGGAACAACGTCATGGGGTTTCACCTCAGTGTTGTCGGGAAAGGCTGCAGCTACCTGTGAACGAGAAGATTGTAGTGCAGACATCAAGGAAGCCAAGTAATCTGTCAGCATATTACAGTCAATATCAGTTATTTTGCGTGGTATAGGCGTCCCCCACATATTTGGTGGTCTACCGAAGATCACCTCATACGGGGATAGCCCTGTTCGAGAGTGTGCTACCATTCTCATGTAAAAGAGTGCAACTGGTAACGCTACTACCCAGTCGACACCTTTCTCTCTGCATATTTTGGACATTCTGATTTTCAGTATCTGGTTATGTCTTTCTACGAGACCTGCTGCCTCGGGGTGTCGGACACAGTGGAATTTCCACTGATATCCTAACAGAAGTGAAACGTGTTTCATTAATTCGGATGAGAACGGCTGGCCGTTATCAGAGTAAACAGCACGTGGTAAACCGTATCGTGGGAAGAATTCTCGAACCAACTGTTTGGCAGTAGTCGGGGCAGTGTAATCTGAAACCGGGTATGCCTCTGTCCAACGGGACAGAGCGCAAACAACTACGAGAACATATTTGAATCCTCGACATCGTTCCATCTGGATATAGTCCATCTGGAGTACTTCAAAAGGATGATTAGGAGTATGAAATCCACCCTGTTCTACGGGAACGCTTTTTCCTGGGTTGAACTGACAACAGATCATACAGGTACGGACCTTTTGTTTTGCTGCTGCTCGTAAATGTTTATTGAACCAGATGTGTTGAATGCTGTCTAGCATAGCTTTTTCTCCTAGATGTGCTGGACTATGTATAGTGTTAATTATAACTTGGACCATTGAATCAGGAAGGAACCATACAGATTTTTCCTTCATCATCCATCCTTGGTCCGTTTGGATCCCTCCTAATTCAGTCCATTTCTTTATTTCGTCTGGTGTAGCATGCGTCTGTATGTCAATTACGTCAAGAGTAGGATCTTTAACTGTCATACAATGTGTCGGTGTTGGGACTATTGTCTTTGTCATGTCGGGGGTTTGAGTTTGAGCAGTCAGTTTAGCTGTTCTATCGGCTAGATCATTGCCTTGGGAAATGATATCAGTAACCTTTGTATGGGCCTTACATTTCATAATTGATATTTCAGTAGGTAGATGTATTGCATCTAATAATGCATGAATGAGGGGTCCGTGCTGAATGTGGGCACCGTGGGAAGTTAAATAACCTCTCTCTCGCCACAGCACGCCGAAGTCATGTACAACTCCGAATGCATAACGTGAGTCAGTGTATATGTTGACTTTTTTATTCATGGCTTGAATACAGGCTTGTGTCAGAGCGATGAGCTCTGCGGCTTGAGCTGACAAAGTATTTATACGATTTGTTTCAATGACTTCAGTATCTGTTGTGACTGCGTAAGCGGCCACTAACTCTCCTGTACTTGTTCTCATGCATGAACCGTCTACATACAATGTCAGGTCTGGGTCTGATAATGGGACATCGGTTAAGTCTTGTCTGGGTTTTGTTGTTATTGTAATAACTTCAATACAGTCGTGAGCTAGTGGGTCTGTTCCGATTGCAGGTAAAAGTGTGGCAGGATTCAATGTGTTACAGCGTCTGATTTCTATATGCGGCTGGAATAATGTTAATTCGTAACCAGTAAGTCTTGCTATAGTCAAATGTTGTGTTTGCGTTCGGTTCAAAAGAACCTCTACTGCGTGTGGTACTTGAACTGTCAATGGATGTCCTAACACTATGGCATCGCTTTGTCTGATTGCTAAAGCTGTCGCTGCTACTGATTTCAGGCACGCAGGCAAAGCCTGAGCTACGGGATCTAATGTACTAGAAAAATAAGCACATGGTTTATGTGATCCTGCTTGTTCCTGTGTGAGTACTGACAAGGCAGTACCTTCGCGTTCTGTAACAAAGAGTGTAAACTGTTTTCTGTAACATGGCGTTGCTAAAACGGGTGCCTGACATAAAGCTTTCTTTAAGCTTTCAAAAGCTTGTGTGTGTTCCTGAGTCCAAGGGAGAGCAGTCGGTGTGGCTGCCTCCTGTGTTGTCAATTGAATGAGTGGTTTTGCTAGAAATGCATACTGAGGGATCCACTGCCTACAATATGAAGTGAGGCCTATGAAAGCCCGCACCTCCTTTTGTGTCTTGGGTATTGACATATTAGCTATTAACTGAATGCGGTCGGGTGTAAGCTGCCTTCCCTCCTTGGACAGCGAGTGTCCAAGATAAACAACTCGCTGGACACAGAATTGCAGCTTAGAAGGGGACACCTTGTGCCCCTTTTCGGCTAGAAATTGTAAAACTGTCAGTGATGCTTTTTCACATTCAGGTTCGCTTCTTGCGGTGATCAGCAGATCATCGACGTATTGAAGCAAGGCGGTGTTAACTGGCATGTGGATACTGTCAAGTTCTCGTTTCAGTGCTTGGCTATAGATGCTGGGGCTTTCTGTAAATCCTTGAGGTGCGCGGGAGAATTTAAAGCTACGCCCATTTAAACTAAATCCGAACAAATATTGGCTTTCCGGATCTATTGGGACGCTGAAAAAGGCATTTTTGAGATCAATTACAGTAAAGAATGTTGCTTCGGAATCAATAGCTGTCAATAATGACGAGATATCCGGGACCACAGGGAATTGTGGCACAATGCATTTGTTTAACTCGCGCAGATCAATAACCAATCGATATACTGGCGGAGCTGTAGGATCTGTTCGTTTAAGAATTGGAATTATCGGTGAATTACATACATTGGAGTCTGTTTCTACAACTACTCCTTGGGCAATAAGCTCGTCAATGATTTGTAGTAAAGCCACTACAGCATCTGGTGGTAACTTGTATTGTCGCATTCGTGGTAGCACCACTCCTGCCTTTGGTGTGACTCGATATGGTGTAATATTCATGCAACCAACATCAGTAGGGCCTTGTGCCCATAGATGTGTCGGTAAAGTCTGCAGTCGGGGATCCATGTCTCTAGATACATAGTGACCTTTAAAATCACGTAAAAACAACCTTACTCCTTCCGGAGAACAACATATTATGGCTCCTAGAGCTTTCAATGTTTTTATTCCTAGCAAGTTTTCTGGACATGATTTAGTAAGCAATAAATCTGTAGTTCGGGTCAGAGGCCCTATCGTAAGTGGAAGAGGCTGTGATACTTCATTAACAATAGGTTTTCCTGAAAAACCCAGGGAAATATTCTGAGAGCCTGAGAGGGGTGCCCCTGGAACTTCACTACGTTTTATAGTTGTTCGACTTGCCCCTGTATCGAGTAAAAATTTTCTATCTTGACCTAATAATTCACTATGTACATAAGGTCCTTCTTGATCTACAGGAATCTCGATAAGGGGTAAGTCAACTTCCCTCTCTAGGCTAGTTCATTCGTAACGTTGATACTCAGGATATTCATACTGTGCGGTTTGATACATTTGTCGTGTTGTTGTCTGTGTGGCAGCAACAGGCAACGGTGGTGCAGCTGGCACAAACTGTATAGACTGTGGTGGAGCTGGCATGGACTGTGCATGCTGCGGGGCTCCTTGTTCATTCTGATCCTGTCTGAGTGGCCGTGATCTTTCTTGTGTTTTACCTATGGCGATATTATGTTTTAAAACTGGACAGTCGTGTACGTAATGACCTGGCTTTTTACAATAATTGCATGTCCCTTTTACAGGTCCTGCTGAATCGGAATGTGTCATACCCTTTTTATGTCCTTCAGCTGGAACTGTCTGGGAAACTAGCATTTTCATTTTCGTGTCTTTCATGCGTCTGTGTTCATGTTCTTGTTCCTCTTTAATTCTATTGTGGTGGTACTGTAACATTTGTAACATTTGTGTTGGAGTGTTACCTTGCCAGGTACTCTCGAATTTTAATACTCTATTCTTTACTGGTGGCAGGGCATTTTCCACTAATTTTGTTACAAACAGATGCGGGTATGATTCGCTACTTGCTTTTATGCCACTATTTATACCAAAACATTTCTCGAATCGGGCATAGTAATCGCTAGTGTCTTCATCTTGCTTCTGTTTACAGGCTGAAATTGTACCCCAATCTTCCTTTTTTGTAGTTAATAAACGTGGCAGTACCTGTACTAGTAGACCTGGTAGTGCTTTAGTTTTGTCCCCAAGCCCCGAACCTGGACCTCGGTCCCTTTCTTCTGCTTCTAATGCTGACCATTCTATCTTTTGATCTCCTACCTCCCACTCTTTTTCCTTGAGTTTCTCATAAATGCCAGCAGGCATCAACACCTTTAATATTGTCATAATGTCGGGGTAGGTATACTCTCCCATGAGTAACATGTCTTTAATTTCTCGGTGAAAACCCGCTGGGTCTTTGTCATGACTCGGTACCACTTTCTTCATTTCTAACAATTCTATTTTCGATATGGGCGTATATACAAATACACGTTTAAACCGATCGTCCTCGCCTTTTATTGGGTGTACTTCTCGTAAGGGATTCTGTCTATCCATGTGATACGTTGTTCTTTCCTTGACAGGCAATGAGACATGCTCTGAGCATACAAAAAGAATATACTGCTTTCTTGATACTAGAATTTCTTTAATTAATTTAGTACCTGGACCTTTCCATTTATTCATAAGCAATTCAGTCAATATGTCAGGTAAGGGACCAGGGTCCGAATGCTGACTCTGATATAGTATAATGAGTTGTTGAATCATATAAATCCCAGCTAACCTCTGCTCATCTGGGGTGAGATTCAAAAATGTGCGTACTACTGTCTCATCACTATATTTTCCGGGACTGTCCACCCAGTGGACAGCTGCCCTGGCTAAATCTTGTTCATCCATAGAATCGAGAAAATGATAACCCCTTCGTTCTCGGAGTAGCTTGTCGGCGGTTTGGAACGAATGCTCGTTAGACCTTATGTTAATTATAGGTATTTGGAAATTCCTGTCATTATCTGGACATATTGGACGTATTGAGTCAGTATGACATCTAGTCTGATTCCTATTACAAGATCTTCCTCTACCTACATAGGCTATGGTGTCTGACTGTCCGGCGGGCAGTCCTGACCCTTCTTCCTCGCTTTGTCCGAACTCGTCTGTCTCTAATCTCTCCTCGTGTAGGCGTTCTATTTCTTTACGGATCTTTCGGCACATGGCTATTATACAATTTTGCTTATCGTGTCTTCCTTCTGATATATTCTGGCTCCATTTTGTAAGGATTTTCATTGCTTCCGGATCTACCCCTGGTCGGTCTTGGTTTCTGATCACACAGTTTATGAGGAAACGTAACAGTTCCCCCTGTATCTCTACTTTCTGGAATTCCATAGCTCTGTTAATACATTCTGGATCTCGCCCTGTTTGAACAAAATGATATATTTTATCTAGATGCGTAGTCATTCCTGGTAGTTTTGCTAAATACCCTGCGGCTCGTCTGATACGTAATGATGCCAGGATCATTTCGTCCTCTTTACCGAGCACCGGGTCGTATCTACAACCTATAAGAAGTTCCTTAAGCGTACGATCACTTACGAATTTGGGTGTACGTGAATGTGCTGACTCTTGAAAAATAAGTTTATTTATTCTAGGTGGCGTAGAAAAAATATTGGTAGCACCTCCCGTGGCCCCGTCTGGGGCGTCGGGTGTGAAAGGATTCGTTGAACGTGACACAGCAACTATAGGTGTGGACTCAGCTATAGAAGTACCTGTAGGAACAGATGCAGAAACAGATGTGCTTGCCGGAACTTGTGACTCGATTTGTTGCTGTAGGGATACGGGTGCAGGGTCTTGGCGTTGGACCTTCCTGGTATGCGGTCTACGTGGGGCGGAATTAGCATACTCGGGAGCTGCGTCATCTAAATATGAGGAAAGAAAAACATCTTCTGCAGTTCTAGGATGCCCCTTAGGATGTACCTTGATTGGGAATAATGGGGGTGGCAAGTCTTTCGGTATCTCTGGAGTAGCCTTAGGTAATCCTTCGGCCAGAAGGGGATACATACCATTCATAAGGGCATTTCTTTGTCTGTCTACTTGTTCTGATTTCACTCGGATACCTTCCTCAATTAACAGATTTTCTTGAACTTTGCTTGAACTTTCTTTACTCCTCTCTTCTTGTCTACGTGCTTTTTCTGTACGTCTATGAGATTCTTTACGCCATAACTCAACAGCGTCTTTCTGTGACTGTCTGACCTTTCTTTTCCATAATTCTTCCTCGACTTTCATGATGCACTCTGCATCCCAGGTTCCCGCTGCGGGCCACCTTTGACTTTCTGGCAATCCCTTGGTATAATCTACCCATAAATCAAGAAATAATATGGCATCCAAGCCATGCTTGTGATACATAAAATATCCTGGAGTGTCCCTAGGAGGAATAGGAACTGCTTCTTCAAGCACCCCTTTTCTAGTAGTAATCTGTCTTAACTTCGAAAAGAGCGGCATGTTGACAACTTGATCTGATACCTGGTCTTGAACACACTTAATACAAAAGCACAATAATGAACAACCATTCATACCACAATATGCAGGACGTTTAACACATTTAACATTAAAACATTAAACCTTTAACTGAAACAACAACGATGATCGTCTGCATAACTAAATCACCATGCTTAATTCTTGACACTTACTAGATACTTCGGAATACTTGATATACTGCTAAACAGTACAGATGCACTGCTAAAACAGTGCAGACCGGATTTGTGTACCCAAACCCGTCTTGACCGGCACAACCTATGTGCACGTCAGAAAATGCCTCCCCAGTAATGGTACTCACCGGGTAGCTTCGGAAACGGAAGGCCTCGGTAACTTGAACTTGAACCGGACTGGACTCGACTCGCCTCGTCGGAAACTGGGCTTGACTTCGAACTGGTGGGTCTCTGTATACCTCGGATCTTGCTCTCTCAGCTAGGCTCTGGTCGGGATACTTCGCACTTCTCACCGCCTCGTCTGGGTGTTGATCGCAGTCTCAGTCGCCTCCGCTTGACCGGAGGGAGATACAGGAAATCCTGCTGGTACGCGTTATTGTCCGTCCAGCTGTGGCAGGAGACCGGGCCTGCAATTCACCGCCGGCGCGTGAGATGAGAAAGTGTCCCTGTTCGGGCGCCATCATGTGGTAAATAAAAATTCCTTTACCGGGACTGAATTTGATACAAAAACATTATAAAATAGCTCAGTAAAATGAGAGGCAGAATCCGTGATATTAGAGTTTCTGAATGGGCTTTATTCCAATAATCGATTATAATCGGATGCTTCAAGTTCCATCACCACGGGGTTCAGGAAGTGAAGTACATACTTTATTGACAAGAAGTAACTTTTATAGTACATACATTATAATGAAGTGAATACAGTAGGCGTAACAATTGATAAGGACATTGACGTTTGGTCTGCGTAACCGAAAATGGGTGTAATAATGAGTAAAAAGACACATGATTGGTTATGATATCATGCATAGGTGGATCTATAAGATAATACTTGACATAGATGCGCGCGCAGCAGCATGACGTGTAATTGACGTGTAACTAGGGGGTGAAGGGAACTTGACATTAGCTCTACATGTGGAGACGAGAAGTCTGGGGGTCAGATCAACCTAATCCCAAATCATATCTAACATCCTATGTTTAAAGAACTATGTTATCCATAAAGAAGGACTCTCGGACAGAATCTATTCTATACTGACTGTGCGTGTGTGTACAAGCGTCTAAGTGTCTACACTGAATGCGAGAGGATGGGAATATTCCATGGTGACAGGGCTATGAATTACTTGCATGAGGGCAGAGAAACCGGGCTTTTTGCTTGGTAACTGGAGGAATGTTTACTTAAACTACTAGGCAGGAATGCATCGGCTGAGGGGGAAGCAGATAATTCGAAGGTGAAATACAGTTCTTGGCAGAGAATAGGCTGATGTCAGGCTTCGTGAGCCGCGCAGAGAATGAGACAGAGTTCATGGTCACAGATGCAGGCTCAGACTGGAGCTTTCAGAGGCAGAAGGCAAAAGGAGTTTGATGACAGAATCAGGGCCTACTTGCCTGGACTGTAAAATGGCATAAGTGAACCTATATGAAGCCGGTGGCCTTTCATATTTAGGAATGGAATATCCGGCCTATTCATGGCGGATCTGACAAAGGACATGTTGACGGTGGACGCACATGTATTTGCGTCTTCATAACTGGAACTGGAGGGAACATACATGTACTTGTGACATGCACATAGAACCGTTGGGGTCCAAGATAGGGGACATAACTGACCAGAAAAATCCATATTTCCACAGGAGGAACCCTGTCTACTTTGAGAAAGGCGGCATTTGCTTCTGGACACACACGGGGTGATCAGTCCTCCCCTCCTCCAGTGTAGTATGTACCTTCTTGCTCTGGAGAGCCGCAGCTTTCCAGTGGACTCTGTGGCTTCTGAACCAGGCTGCAGGACTGCTGTGAGACTTCAGAACCTCAAGATCAGCGATGGATTGAAGCTGATACTGCCCCTTTCCCCCCAACAAAAACAGAACATCTAAAATGAGCCAAGCTTCCCTAACTGACTGTGTAGCTTGATGATTAAGGTGCTGACTTCCAATCAGAAAATTGGAGGTTTGAGTCCCTTGGACGTCAGGATCAGTTTTAGCAATTGCAGGAAGTGTATTTTATGAACTCTAGAATCCTGCTCCACATTTCAAGGTTTTTAGACGTATGCAGGATGCTGCTAAAGAGGTGGTGATTCTAACAGATGTAGACACC
The DNA here is from genome assembly GCF_964204655.1 of Triturus cristatus. Taxonomy (NCBI): domain Eukaryota; kingdom Metazoa; phylum Chordata; class Amphibia; order Caudata; family Salamandridae; genus Triturus; species Triturus cristatus. The sequence continues at coordinate 456,081,138 of NC_140590.1, read as the reverse complement.
TTCAACTTCTGGCCAAGTTAATAGTCCCACATGGGCTCTTATAGCTGTGGGCAATAAAGTCTTTCAGTCTGCGCCTTTATTTTTAAAAAATGTTAATGAGAGCTAATTACTGTGATGCTGCTTCAGTACATTGAAGGCAGTGGCGTCACTAGGGTTGGTGTAACCCGGCGCGGGTAACTCATGGTGTCACCCCCTCTCAACTTACCGCATGGACCTCCTCCGCCCCGAGTCCGCCAGTGGACACAGTTGGCAAATAACGGGACCATACAGAATCCTTAGTAACGTTTGTAAATGTAGGTCCTATATTTACAAAATGTGCCTGTTGACAACAGTGTGATAATGACTCATTAATCAGATTGTACAGTGGGCTACCTGGTGGTCAACAGTTTATTGTAATTTATATCATAGGTATGGTACTTTTTACTAGTGTGGTGTTCCCACTATCCAGCAACATGATATATCAGTGGTCGAAGTGGGGGGAAAAAAGTAGGGGAACTGTGGGCGGAGAATCAGAGGGCGGGAATAACCCAAGGATTGGATCAGTGGGCAGAGCCGGAGGCGTGGCCAGAATGCGCAAACATCCAAATTTTTTGTATTTGTTTGGTTTCACTGCTCAGTTTTATCAACCAATGGATACACATGATTATTTAAGGTTATAATGAGTTATTGACAGGAAAATGTGTTCACAAAGTGGGATATGCTTCTAATCACAGAATGTCCCCAAATACAATAAAATGTGGAAGCACAAGCCATTTGTCTCCGAGCCATGGAGTTTCTGTAATCAGCACTTCTCCCTTTTCCAAAACAGCAACATGAATGGCTAAAAATCCTAGTTTGCAAATGTTTTCTAAATAATAATGGCTCTGCCATATTTGCCTCACAATGCAAGATCTGTAGCATGATCTGACCATTTAAACTAATAAATTGTTTGTAGCTCAAACGTATCAAAAGTTAATAAAAAATGTGACTTGTGTTGCAGCGGAGTAGATGACAGTTAATAGCTCACTGTTCTATGTTAGGATTTTAACTTATAAACTGCAAGTAACAAAAGGATCTCTCTGACAAAAGCAGTAGCCCACTGGCCTATTTACATTATGTGCACTTTGTGATCTGCATGGTACATGTTCTTTGCAGCAGGTACATTAACCCTCTGAGCTACCTTTCCATGAGTCAAATCTTCCATTAGACAAAATTCCGATCTCTCTCTAGGAAGAACATTAATCACCAGAGTCATCATGACATTTTTATTGTTACCGAAAATTACTGGAGGCCAGGAAGGAGGCAGCAAGCGCTTTTAAAACCATAATATACTTTCAAAAATGATGCCTCCACCTAAAGTGAGCACCTGGTGCGGTCACACCGGTTGCACCGCCCTAGAGCTGGCCCTTCTCAAGGGTCCTGTGATCTCAGTGACAGGGTTATTGTTCTAGGGTGTACTGCTTCATAGGCCTGCCCGCTAGACTGGAGATGAACTTCAGTATGAATAGTGGTGGACAAGCCTTGAAGGTTAACCTACACTTGTCATGCTAGGGTCCACCTGCTGGTGCTACGACACCGGGGGTTCTAATGTCTTGCGAAGCCTTCTAAGGTCTAGCATGAGATAGTGCTCTCTCAGGAGAGTGGTCTGGCGGACTGGTTATTAAGGCTGAACCTGGTTCCCCAGTTCCAAATTCAGCAGCTCTGGCCATAGTGCCACATCCTCTCCCCCACTGAACACCATACTGTCCCACTGAGAAAAACTCAGACTGCCTTCAACTACAACCCAATTGTTGCCAGCTATAAACACCAGAATGCAGCTCAATTTAAATTACGCACTGGGCAAGAGCAATATGTGGCCTACAAAAAAAAGTGACAGCATCCTGGAAAAAGCAAACAATCAAAGGGAATGCAAAATTTTGCAAACCATGTGAAATGTAAGCAGGAACAACATGGTTACCTTAACGCTTTTACACTCACTGTTCAGAAATCAGTGAGTGCTTTTGCCTGAAAAGTTAAGGACATGACAACAGGGCCCTGAATGGACCCATTTCAATGGCCATTGCTTATATCCTTACAAAACGTAAGCAGTATGGTATAAAAAGACAACATCCCTAGATACAGAGCAGCAGTACAAATTTTGTTTTTCAATCCTCACATTGCAGTATCTCCAGGATTGGTGCACTAGTTCCAAGCCCAGGGAAAACAAAGCCAAGACAACAAAAATAGCGCTTCACTGGCAAACTCTGTAAAAGTGGCGCTAATGTGTTTGGGTGTGAATAAAATCAATCTGGCCAGTTTGCTACCACTCTGTCTTACTTTATTTAGTTATTTATTTTTCATATTTTTAAACTTTTATTCCCGATGCTGCACTTTGGAATTAAATGTCAGAAAAATAGACATTGATTACCAGCAAAAGTGATTTTCTTTTCTGGATCCATTTCACAGGGAAGCAAATAAAAGAAAGGAGGGGAGACAGTGCGCACTGCGCACAGGCACCTCCTCCTCCTAAAAGGTTAGGTTGCTCTGCGCACACCGGCACCCCCATAGTGACGCCGCTGCTTGAAGGCCCTCTCCACCATCTCATCTCTTAACTTTATAACCCTCAATTGCCTCCAAGAAAAAAAATAAATGTACAATGCAATAGGTCTTGCATTTGCAAAATTTAAGGTATTGGCATTGAAAATGACCATGTCTTTTATTTATCTGTTTTAAAAACAACACATAAATAATAGGCATTATCATTTACAATGCCAATAGCTCAAAACTCCAGCAAATGAGGCTTGTTTGTTGCAGTTCATCACATATAGTCCAATAATTGCTCATAGAGTCAAAATTATCCTTTGTTTAAAACTATATTTGCAATGTCAAATCAAATCAAATCAAATAATCTTTATTCGGGTATAAAAATATCCATAAAAGAGCATGACATAGAAAAACAATGATTCATAACAGATTAGAATCAATATACACAATATTACAAACGATAAAGTTTTCCCGACTGCTACAAAAAAGCAGAAAAGGATGCAAAATATTAACAAGTTAAAAACGGGACAATATATGCTGACCCGGGCAAATCTGACAGCGTAAGGCTCCACCATTAAGCAGTATTAAACAAGTGCCCTAAAACTACTAGCGGGACTAAAAAGTTAAAAAGCATTCATCATACAATTAGCAGATAAAAACTGAAAACCTAGACTATGTAATGGTCTCATACACTTCTGTACCCCATGGGAACCAGGTGGCTAGTCCTCACCTCTGGTCTTCCTTAGTTTTACAGCCAATCTTAAAAAATTTACAGTGTTGAACAGCATAAAAGGATCGGAGGAGAGTTTCAAAAATAAGAGAGCCACCTTTGCCTGGATGATTTTGGACCGTCTTAAAATATTTTTTAAAAACAAAGACCTGTGGTGGGCATAAAAGGGACAAAATAGGAAAAAATGAAGAGTGTCTTGCGGAGATCTCTGATCGCAGCCGCAGCGTCCCTTTGTGTTAATGTCTGTTGCGAACCCAGCCGGAACAGATAAAATATGGTGCAGGAGATTCAGTCTAAATCTAGTCATTAGAAATCTATTGTGTCTGTTATATCTATTAGAAAGATAAAATTCCATTCCCGGGAGTGATTTTGTTAACAGGTGGGCTCTTACTGAAACTTTCAGCAATTCTCTGTCCTCCCTTTCACGAGCCGAGCGCCGTAAAAACTCAGACTTTATGACGCCCTTGTCTCTGGGGGTGAGTGTGGAAGGCTCATCAAAATAATTGGCGTAACCCAACCGACTCAGGGTGTCCCTTACATGTTTATGCCAGGGAATCCGATGACCTTTATCTTCCGCAATACAGTCCCCAAGTATTTGTCTACTTAGACTTGCCTCGGGGTTCGTCCATATTTTTATCCAACAGGTGATGGGTTTAAGACTTAACCTCTCGCTAATGTAGGTGAGGCCAAGCTCCTCATGAGCTATATGGGAAGCCGTACTTTGGGGCACTTGCAGGAGCCTTTTGAGGAACTTGTTTTCCTCTGTTTGAATTAGTGATGTATCTATGAAGCCCCATACCTCACTCCCATACATAGTCTTGGCACAGCAAACCGAACTGTACAGGTGCAAAATTTCATTTGGTGACCAGCGACCTAATCTTGTGGCACAGTTCATAATTGAACCCACCGTGCTAGTTTGTTGGCTACATTTGTCCAAAATCAGTGTTTTAAAATTAAGATGCTTATCAAATAAAATCCCTAGGTAGTTAAAAACCTTAACTTTTTCTGGTTTGTGAGCCCCAATTGTAAAAATAAATTTCTTTGTTGGACTTTTCCCTTTTTCCATGACGTTTGATTTGGAAAGGCTGGGTAATAAATCTAAGTCCGCCATGAAACTAACAAATCCATCGATGAGAGACTGTAGACCCCTTCCTGTGTGTACCAGGAGGACTGCGTCATCAGCATATAGGAGGACGGGTATACTTCTCCCAATGCGTGGACAGTCTACCCCCAAATCTCCGAGCGCCTTATCTAAGCCGTTTATATATAGCGTGAATAGAAAGGGCGCCAGGATGCATCCTTGCCTCACCCCCCCAGAGCATGGGAAGTCTTCAGATAGATCCCCCTCATCGCTAAACCTGACCTGTGCTGTTGTGTTCTGGTGAAGCATTCTTAGAATATATATCAGCCCTGGGTCAACGGCCATAAGCCCTAGAATTTCCCACAATTTCTTTCTATTTACTCGATCGAATGCTGCTGACAGGTCCATAAAGGCCAAGTACACCGTGCGCTCCCTTGCCTGGGTATACTTGGCCACCAGATGATAGAGGTTGAGGCACTGGTCTGTCGTGGAACGGCCATTTCTAAACCCATACTGTATATCTGTAATAATCTCATTTTCGTCTGCCCAGACCATCAGAAGATTGAGGATGGCCCTACCCAAGACTTTCGCCGAAATGTCAATAAGTGTTATCGGACGATAGCATTGCGGGTCACTCCTATTTCCCTTTTTAAACACAGGTACGATAGCGGCCGTGGATCATGACCTGGGCATTCCTACTTCTGCAGCTGTGTTAAAAACTCTAGTGAGTATAGGAGCCCATAGGTCTGCCTGGTTTTTGAATAGGTCTGGTGGAATCCCATCCGGGCCAGGAGCCTTATTTACTGTCAGACCGTCTATTCCTAGCTTGATCTCATCTACCATAAAACACATCCACGAACTAGCTTGAAATCCTGTGACTGGGGTTGGTGGATCCTCCAAGCCTCCATAGTTGTACAAGCTTTTAAAATGGGACACCCAGGCTTCAGGCAGGATATGACACGCCACCTTCGGATTATTCGTTGCCTGAAAACAGGGGTCATTAATTACCCTCCAAAAACTATTCATATCCCTACGCTCGGCGGCCTCTCTCAATGTCTCCCATGCCTGGGTTTGTAAGGAAGTTTTTCTCTGTTTTGTGGCCAATTTATATTGAGCCCTACAGGCGGCAACCTTACCCCTATCCTTAGAGACCATTTTAAGTGCTAGCTTCAGATCCCTTTGTTCCCTTGAGCATTCTCGATCAAACCATCTTGGGTATGGGTGGACCTGCATCTTCTTTTTGCCCCTCAATAAACTGTCGATGTGCTGTGCAGTGCCCTCAAAAGCACTGATCAGATCTCTCCCCTCCACTGTTGGATCTAGGCACCTCCATGTCTGACTTTCAGAATTAGCCAGAAGTGATCTAAAAAATGCTTCCCCGTCTATGTTACTCCATCTAATTCTCCTACCCTGATCAGTGGCTTTAAATAGTCCATTGGTAACCCTGTTACCCGGCATTGCGGATAGATTTGCATCCCTCATGGACAATACCAGGGGATTGTGATCACTGAAGGCACTGACAGTTATACTGAAATTTGTGACCCTGCATTTAAGCATATTTGTTACAAAAATAAAATCAATGGTCGTGTCTCTGTCCCTACCCTTAAAGGAAGGGTTGATTGTGTTAGACATCCCACTTTGAATTAGATCCATCGTATGAGTTAAGTCGTAAGTGCCCAGAATCTTGCTTAGTTCCCTACCCTCTCTGGAGTGCTCTAGGTGCCAATCCTTAGTGGAAGGGCATGATTCCCATTTTCCCCTACCCCATTTCAAGTAAGGGCACTGATGACAGTTAAAATCCCCCATTAAAACCAACTGGGTGCTTATATCCCCTGCGTCTTGTAGTCGAGCCAATCTATCATCTAGCTCGCCCAATCTGTACATAGATTGTCCCGCATTATAGAAATTAATAAAGATGAGTTTTAAACCCTTCTTGCAATATCTGATTCCCTGAAGACAGTCCGAGCCCCACCCCATATCCTCCCAAGTCCCTTGAGTTGTCAGGGCCACGTAGGTTATTAAGCCTCCCTTAGCGCGGCCCATATTGGTTTTGCAAGCCGGGACGAAAAACATTTTATAGCCCTCTAAATGTGGGGTGCTAATGTTGGTTTCCCAGGTTTCCTGGAGACAGATAATGTGGTGTTGTCTAATGAAATCTAGCCATTCCTTATTTTGTATTTTGGCTGCAATCCCTGCAATATTCCAGGAGACCACTCTGATCTCCTTGGTAGCTAGGTCGGCCGCACTTCTTTCTCCGCTGACCTTCCCTAGGGGGGCTAACGTTTCTGATCTGCTTACTACTGTAGACATATCTTTCCCACCCCTCTCTCGCTGAACTACCATGCAGGGGGCAATACAGAGTTCAGGTCCTCCTAGCGAGCTTGTGGCGTGAAGGTTAGAGTGACTCTCCTGTTTTCTCTCAGTGTCCAATCTCCCTACCCTGCCCAGTCAGTCCAGTTCGTCCAATGCGGTTGGGCAGGAGAGTGGGGCAAATCTATTTGTTGCTGATCCGGGCCTATCCTCCCAACCTTGTACAGTTGCCCGACGCCGCTGGGGATCAAGGCCTACCTCCATAGCTTTATCCCTAAAAAAAAATACAGAGGCAGCATTCTTATACAAGACCCACTTACATTGTCCCCATGACGGGTGTCAAGCAAGTCTCTTACCAACTCTGGGTGCCTGAGATTTACAATTACACAGTCTCCAGCTAACTTTTTCTTACTGTCACCAATCCAAGCCACCCTCCTGGCCATAAGGATATGTCTGTGCTGGAAACTCCTCACTTTCGTGTTATTGTGTATCCAGTGTGAGGCCTTATTGATCAGGGTTCTTGTTGTTTCTTCCCTATCATGAGTAGGTGCTGGAACCCCTACTAGTACTACTGTATAAGGACAGGATGCAGGAGGTAAGTCCAATGTCTGAAGGCCCGGAGTGCTCCGTGCACAATCATCACTGTTGCTAATACAGGCCTTTGCAGACTCCTTACTTCCTACACAGTGTGCCGAGAGAGTGGTAGGGGCCAAAATTGTGCTAGGGCCCTTGCAGCACAGACTCCTAATACTGCCCCTTGATCCCTCCATAGCTATTGCCATCGTATCCGTAGGCCTAGGGCCTCTAGAGATTCCTACCTCTGACCCATTTTGGGCACATGCTGAATCCGGGCCTTGGTGGAGCTCTATCACCTCCTCTATCCCCTGTCGTGTGGGCACAGATAACTGCCCCCTGTCTTGTTCTAGCAACCTGCTTATTCTCCCTTCCAATCTGTTCATTTCTTCCATTACCGGCCCCAGGTGTTTGGTTAGGAGCTGTTCCATTTTTGCCTCTAGCGCCTTGATGATTCCCTGGGACCAGTCCTCCCCACTCCGTTTTTGGCAATTTTGGCATACTAGGCTCTCAGCTCTCTTCCCTGCTGCCTTGTTAGTTTTAGCGAGCCCTCTTCGTTTAGATTTAGTGGCAGGACTTGTTGTGTACGGCTCGCTGATGACTGGGTGCCCCCTGTCCCTATCCCTATTGACTTCAGATGGACAGCTGTGGGGGGGGGTAACTGTCGCCAGTAAGGACTTTTTAGAGCGTGTAACTACTTCCCTAGCCGTTCTCCGTGGGGGTCTGATTCGGTCTCTGCTGTTGGGGCACTAGTCCCTACACCCAAACCGCCCATCGCCACAATTCCATGCACGGTGACCTCAGAACCTTCTTCTCTATTTAAAAATTTCTCGTCTGAGGTTAAATTGGTAGTGGCCAGCCTGAATGTATTAGCTGTCTCAAGGTCCCCGTGGGCTGGTGTGTTAACAAGATCTTGTATTTTAGTGGCGCAGGGCTGTGTAGTGTGTACTGAGTTGCCCTGAGCTAATAGAATTTCACCTTGAGGCGTGGGGCACGATGCTATTTTGCCCAGGGATGAGCGTTTTCGTGCTATAAGGGAGTCTAATGACAATCTCTCCTCAGTCAGCTGTATCTCATGAGTTAGAAAGGACTCCGCTTTCGCAATGAAGGCGTCCAGAGTGCCCTTTACCCCACCCCCCACCCTGGTCGGGGTATTTTTAGATTTAACCATATTAGGTCAATGATACTGAAAACTGCACAAAAGTAGCTACCCCTGCTATGGACCCCACTATGCTATGGGGCTTAGTGGTTATAATCACAATCAGAGTGGAGCTAAATGTAATGGGGATCCTCGCATTTAGGGAGAGAGCAGAATATATATATATATATATTTTTTTGTTTTTCTTCCCTTCTGTGTGGGCTTTTCCTTTTTCTTTGCAGGAACTACAAGTCAGTCTACAAGTGTCCCGGGGTCTAACCTGTACAGCTTAGAGTCACTCTTTGTGAAGCGTGGCGGCTCAATGACAAATCCTATGACCTGGCCAAGAGAAATGGCCCGGCCCGACCTCCTTCGGCCCCTGACGGCCACAGACGGCCCACCCTTTGCCCGGGCTTAGCCCGCGACGCGGAGGCTCTCCTCCAATATGAGCGCCTCCTGGCGTGAAAATAGGCGTTGGCGGCTTCCTGCCGCTAGGGCTCCCGGGACTTGTGGTCCTCCCCTCACTGCGACAGCGCTGAGATCGTGGAAGGCTGCGGTGGCGGGGGAGAGACCAGCGGCTATGCCTGGCCCAAGGTAGGAGCAGAGGAGTGTCCAGAAAATGCCCCCACAGCAGTTTTAGCAGAGCATCCGCTCCACCAGGGCTCTCCTACAATATGAGCGCCTCCTGGCGCGAAAATAGGCGTTGGCGGCTTCCTGCCGCTAGGGCTCCCGGGACTTGTGATCCTCCCCTCACTGCGACCGCGCTGAGATCGTGGAAGGCTGCGGTGGCGGGGGAGAGACCAGCGGCTATGCCTGGCGCAAGGTAGGAGCAGAGGAGTGTCCAGAAAATGCCCCCACAGCAGTTTTAGCAGACCACCCGCTCCACCGGGGCTCTCCTCCAATATGAGCGCCTCCTGGCGTGAAAATAGGCATTGGCGGCTTCCTGCCGCTAGGGCTCCTGGGACTTGTTGTCCTCCCCTCACTGCGACCGGAAGGCTGCGGTGGCGGGGGAGAGACCAGCGGCTATGCCTGGCCCTAGGTAGGAGCAGAGGAGTGTCCAGAAAATGCCCCCACAGCAGTTTTAGCAGAGCAATGTCATTTCTTTATATATTTTCAAAACTAACACATAGATAAAAACTTTACCATTTACAATGCCAATAGCTCTAACTTTTGCAAATGCGAGACCTATTGCATTGAAAATGCTTGTTTTTTTTATTTACAGGCATATGAGCATCAGTGGCACGTGCCTATAACTGAGAAAAGCAATTCTTAAAGCAATCAACAAAGTATTGAATTAGTACTTGTGCTTCCATGAACTCTTGTGCTTTTAGGGGTCGTTGAGGGCCAGCTTTTCTCTTTGCAGCACTAAAATTATAGTTGCTAATTTACAGAAGAATTGAGACTAGTGGTGGCTTAGGGAATAGGAGGGACCGATTCACAAAAGCATTTTGGTGTACGGAGCATGGTAAAACATGAGTGCTCGTTTACGTATTCTTAGATTACTTTGTCAATAGGCCCGTAGGAAAGAGCCTTGGGAGGTGCAGGGCATTGTGTGAAAGTGCTGCACAAGTTATCAGTGTGTGTTTATGGTGAACTGTTAAAGACACCCCGGAGCCTGCTGCGCTGCTTTCCAAGAAGAGTGTAGCGCCTATATTTAGTCCCTGAGCCTGTTGCCTCTGTGACCGAAAAAGTAGCATTGAGACGAGCATTAATAACGCCAGAAATTAAAAGTTCCAAGGGGCATATCAGAAAGGGCCGGCGATAATTATCACTCAGCGCTGTTAGCGTGAGGATAATTATTGCCGGCCAACTCTGAATTTTATCGCGTTGATAGCGTGCTATTAGCAACGCTTATCTTCAAAGCGATAAAATTCAGAGTGCAAGCTGCCAAATGTGCGATTATCGCTGGAAATCCAGCGATAATCACACAACTTTTGGCGATCGCTTGCTGATAGGGCCTCACATACTTAGCCATGATATCCAACTTCCATAGGATATCATGGCTAAGTCAGTTTCAAAGAAGGCGTAAGGAAAGTAGCGATAACAGAGGTTATCGCTACTTTTCTTGTCGCTATGCTGCTTTGCGTGAGGCTTGATAATTGGAGAAATGTCGCTTAGCGACATTACTCCCGTTATCCTGATGACGAACGCCCACTTAGCAACTTATTAGAGATGCAAAGATGGGCGTTAAGGGAAATGGTGATAAGGCAAGGTTTCACGCGATAGCGTGACCTTGCTGATAAGGCGATAAAATTATCGCCGCTTTTCTCCTGAAAGCGGACGCAAAAGCAGCGATAATTTTTTAGCGCCTGCTTGCTGATATGCCCCCAAGTTTCAAATCATATTCTTGTGTGTGCTTTGTGTATGGTAAATGTTTTTAACATATTAGATTATTATTAGTATTTCAGTGATCCCAATCCTGGAAAAAGTGTGTATGCATGTGCGGCCACCTCAGCGTGATTGTGCTGTCACCTTGTCTGAGCTCACGTCCAAAATAAACCCCAAATAACATTATGTTTTGATGATTCACTCTTAGGAAGCTGCCCTGGAATACAACCCACTGTGTGTAATTTCAGCTTTTGGGTTTGAAAATGACAGAGGAAGAGAGAAGTTTGATGGAAGGGCAAAGGAACATATGAGATCCGTCAACAAGCAAAATGTCATGTCAGCCCTGCTTGAACACACTGCAATCAGTGATAAATATACCACCGGCTGAGCCTGAGTCAGAGGACAACTTCAGAGAAAAACACTGCTCGGGAGATCCATTTTCTTCAAAACTGAAAGGGACAGTGATATATAACTCACATTTTCATGATAGCTTTTAGACACAAACAATTCCCTAGCAAATGATATTAGAAAGGGTATGCTGACGAACACAATAAAAGGTGGACCAGAAAAGAAAGTAGCACACCATATAAAGATTTGTGCGTGATGCTCAGTCTATTTCATCTTAAGGGCTATTTCTAAACATGAAAGTGAGTGAGAATTCCATAAAACATATGACACATTTCCACTGTCACACTTTTCCCAAGAGTTGTCCTGGGATTATTTTATAGCCTTATAGCCCACCGTAGCGGGCTATACCGGCTATTAAAGGCCCGAGCCGAAGGCGAGGGACTTTAACAAAGCAGCGGGACTTTAATTGCGGTATAGCCCTGCTACGAAGGGCTATAAGGCTATTAGAACATTCTGCCACTAGAGGGCAGAATGTTCTAATAAATAAAACAAAGCCTTCAGGGAGCGCGAGGGGATTGAAATCCTCTCAGGCTCCCTGAAGCCTTTGTTCACAGCCAGAGGTGTGAACGAAGACACATTGGAATGTTGGAGCTCCGGGCTTATACCAGCCATTATAAGCCCGGAGCACTCCATTGTTTTGAATGGAGCTTCCAACATTCCAATGTTCTAATAAGAATTATAACTTCCTCCCAAGCAAAGACATTTCACCTGCGTAAATGGAGCCTATGTCCACTTAAGATTGAGTTGACATACTTATAATAGTGCCTCTGCTTTTTTATTTTTTCTCAAATGGAAAAATATGTTTCACTGATGAGAAATGCCTTTGTGAATCGTGCACTAGGACATTAAAAGGTAATCAGTGCAAGCCATTATAAGCCCGGACCACTCCATTGTTTTCAATGGAGCTCCCAACATTCCAATGTTCTAATATAGTCTTATAGCCCGCCGTAGTGGGCTATACCGGCTATTAAAGGCCCGCTGCAGCGTTAAAGGCCCGAGCCGAAGGTGAGGGACTTTAACAAGGCAGCGGGACTTTAATAGCTGGTATAGCCCTGCTGCGAAGGGCTATAAGGCTATTAGAACATTCTGACACTAGAGGTCAGAATGTTCTAACAAATAAAACAAAGCCTTCAGGGAGCGCGAGGGGATTGAAATCCCCTCAGGATCCCTGAAGCCTTTGTTCACAGCCAGTACTGTGAACAAAGAAACATTGGACTGTTGGAGCTCCGGGCTTATACCAGCCATTATAAGCCCGGAGCACTCCATTGTTTTGAATGGAGCTTCCAACATTCCAATGTTCTAATAAGAATTATAACTTCCTCCCAAGCAAAGACATTTCACCTGCGTAAATGGAGCCTATGTCCACTTAAGATTGAGTTGACATACTTATAATAGTGCCTCTGCTTTTTTATTTTTTCTCAACTGGAAAAAAATGTTTCACTGATGAGAAATGCCTTTGTGAATCGTGCGCTAGGAAATTAAAAGGTAATCAGTGCAAGCAGACAAAGGATTAATAAAATAAATGCTTATAAGATAGTCATGCTGAGAACATTTTCATAGCGAACAGGGAACATGATTAATATAGATTTTCTTTCCTCGGAGAGGACCATAGGCATATCTAAGGTACTTTATTAATCGGTATATTTGAGATACTTTGAGGGCTGATGCTGCAGGACCTAATTCTGTTAATATAAAATGTATTCATTGGGTTAGCGCGCTTCAGTCATTAGCTTATTTGAGACAGGACTTCTTAACCCCTTCCACGCGCATGACGGATCCATGCCATCATGAGCCACGGGCAGCGTGTGCTCATGATGGCGTGGTTCCGTCATACTGCGGCCGCTCCACCCACGCGGCACTAATTCCCCACCTGTGCGGGCGAAATACTGAGTGGGCGGAGTCGTGACGGAACCACGCTGTCATGAGCACAGCTCGCCCGTGACTCATGACGGCGTGGTTCCGTCATGAGCATGGCGGCGCCGCGCTCACCCCACGCCCCCCCAGCGCCGCGGCGGAATTCGCGCCGCAGCGAAGGGGTTAAGCCTTTGCTTGTTTGTTGTGTCCTTCACGTTTAGGATCAGCCCACAGGATTGAATGGATGTTCAAATATTGCAGTGCCCGAAAGTCAATGGTAAAACTGAGGTACTGAATGGAACTCTACCCAAAGAGCAGCAGTCTCATATGGAAGTCTGTCTCAGTCTGTAAAGCTCAATCACCCACCTTCACCTCTTAATGGATCTCAGTTCATGCTCAAGTGTCCATCTGTCAACGCAGCCTCCATAATTGAGAGGCTCAAATGGCTTTCCTTCTTCCAGTGATGCCTTTCAAGTGTTGTACTAGGAATTTAGCAATGTGGGATTCATCCACAGTATATTGTTATCACTATGAGACCCCATACATCTTCAACCACGAATGCCCTCTGATTGCTTAGTATCACCTATTGCTTTCACATCTCCAGTCTACATAATTACCTATATAAATTTTAACAAGCTGTTTCTTACTTTTCGCTCTTTTACATCAAAACGCTGCAATTGCTTCCATTAATATGTGTTAATAGGAATTTGCAGAGTGCAGTAGAATGGCTACGGTCATTTTGAGCTTACATTTGCTAATGCCTCACCCTGTCCATCACAGACGTCTAGTGCTTAAAACCATTTAGGAAGCCCTCCCCCCAACCTACTGAAAAGTGATGCAATGTCATATCAAGGGCAGATTATGCTATCCTGACACCTAACATAGCGTTGCAAATTGCAATTGTCGGCTAACGGTGGGATAGCAGGTACTATGATGGTGTTGGCACACTGTTTTGTGGTGTTGAAAAGGATTTTGATTCTGTTGATTGCTTCATTGAGGATGGTTTGTAGCAAGTGGCTTTGGCTCTGGTGTCGATAGAAAAATGGTTGAAGTGGAGTGTTTTAAGATGGTAAACACAAACTGGCATTTTGATCTCCATTTCTTCTATTGTCTCCATAAGGTGCACTTGTTTTCTGTAAGCTCTTGGGTGTACCAGGGTCTGATGGCTTAGATTTGAACTTGCAAGTTTTAAAAGGAGTATAGCAGTATTAAACTGCCAATAAGACTTGGGAAAGTAAACTTTTAGCCAAATCTAAAAGCCCCTTTTTAATGCATCTAGGTCAGCCCTTGGGTAGGCCCTAAACAGTGCAATGAACAGGGTGCATTGTATTTAAAATGTTGGACATGCTGAAGCAGGGTCTATTTTTAAATCTGTTAAGTTGACCATACTGTCTCAGTTGCTCTTTTTCTGTAGTAGGCCCAAAATGCCTGTCTGTCTAAAAATATCAAGACATCTCCTCAGCGAAGCGCAGCTCCCCCGGGCCCCCACTCCCTCGATGTGCCCGGCTTCTCTTACACCCACGTAGATACCGCAAGAATAGGGAACTTCCCGAGCTATGAAGGACATCACGCAATACCTGATGGTGGGAGCCACTTGCCATCTGTCATCTTTCATATTATTGTATCTGTATCTGTTGCTAGCTTTAATGTAACTAAGACATGCAAACATGGCGTGAGAATATGACCTATATCTTTCTAGATGTTCCTCTTTCTTAAAAGAATTTCCCTGAAGTGACGCAAATCCTGTTCAATAGATGTTCAATTTCAATATGATTCATGGTCAAACATCGAGTGACCTCTTGGGAAACTTTTTGTAGCGTATGTGTCACTTCTGTTTTTTTAAATATTTCCGAGAAGTGACCAAAATGCGTCATGTCCTATAGGCCAAAGGCACCTGATAATGTCATCGTTTTGTGGTCAATAGTTCATCATTGAAAGAGTATAAAGGTCTAGTCCTCAGTCCACTCGACGGACTACCCCGCTGCAGTGACCCCTTGGGTCACTGACGCCTGTGTGGTCTCCTTCAGCCATCTATCTAGCATCTTTGGTTGAAGCTCTAATTGCTTATTGTACTTTGAAATTGTTTCTTTTTCTCTCCTCTGCATTGCCCTTATTCTAAAAACGTTATTGCAATTGCATGTTCTTGCTCGCCAAGAGAATTTTCATTAAGGTTGCATATTTTATAGTGTATTCTGAATGATATTTCTATCTGCATATGCTTCACTTGTTAGAGAATGCAATTTTCTCCATGTACAATCTAAATGTATGATTTTTTCACTGCAGTTATCAAAAGATATATTTCTCTCATTACACTTTGAAGTATTCATCATTTTCATAGTTTACAGGATATTGTTCTTCTCTTATTATTGCATTTATGTATTTCATGATATATCCATGCCAGCTTTATATCATGAATTGTGTTTCATTTTGTCTTTGCTAAGACACAGCATTTCGTATTTACACTTAAAGTGTTTCCTTTTTCACTTCAGGTTGGAAGTGGTTTCCTGGCCATAAAGTGCAAGCAAACCTGATTCAACTATTATCGTTTACACGTCTATTTTCTCATATTTTATAGAAGCTCCCCCTCAAATTAAGCTGCCCTGGTCCAGTGCCCCTGGACCACAAAATATCTCCCTTTAACAATGTGCTTTTAAGTTTTTAATGTCCTGGTATTAAAAACCTCACAAATTTGTTTTGACTACCGAGAGGCCTGCTCATACCATTTGATAACATTGGGTTACCTTATTGTCCATGATAAATGATATATTTTGCCTGGGATCAAGTAGAAATGTCATGTCTAGTGTTTAAGTGTTAGACCTGTCAGCCTTAGGCTGATTTTCTCCCAAACTTTTTTACCTTCACCCTTCCAATTTCTGCTGATTTCGTTTTTGCTGGCCTTAGAACTCTCCACACTTTACCACTGCTAACCAGTGCTGAAGTGAGTGTGCTCTCTGCCTAAAATGTGGTGGAATTGGCTTATACCCAATTGGCACAATTAATTTACTTTTAAGTCCCTAGTAAAGTGGTACTGTATGTACCCAGGGCCAATAAATGAAATGCTTCAAGTGGTCCTGCAGCACGTATTGTGCCACCCACTTAAGTAGCCCTTTAAACCTTTTTTCAAGCCTGCCAATGCAGCCTGTGTGTGCAGTTTTTAAACTGCCAATTTGGCCTGCAAAATAAACCTTTTTCCCTGCCCAAACCTTTCTTTTTAATACATGTAATTCACCCCTTGGTTGGGTCCTGGACAGGCTAGAGGGCAGGGTGCAGTGTATTTTTACATTTTAACTTTTCCTGAAAATATAATTTTTCACTATTGCAAGGCCTGCCTCTCCTTTAGGATAACATTGAAGTTGCCTTATTACATTTAATAAGCAGTAACTTCCAAATGGGAACAGGTAACCAATTCATGTTTGAGTCTTTATAATGAAAACTCCTCTCTTATGGTAAAGTCAGATTTTAAATGACAATTTTGAAAATGCCGCTTTCTTTTCCTGCCTTAGCCATTTAGTGCCTGTAGCCTGTCTCTGAGTCACATGTGTGGGTGTAGCTGACAGTGGACTTTGTGTATTCCTTCTAGACAGCCACACACAATAGAGAGCTAGGTGTGCCTGGATGGGCCATCACTGACAAGATGGGGTGGGGGTGAAGCGGGGCAGTAAGCCCTACTTACACTTGAATAGGCTGTGTCCTGCCTCCACCCAAAGAGCTGCATATTGTCTGTAGTTAGTCTTGGGCCAGGGCAGAGGAAGCAGGAAACCTGTGTACTTCAAAGGGAAATCTCTAGATGCTTCTCCCAATTGAAAGGAGGCACCTGTTATAAATACTTCTAGATCATCGAGACTCTGCCAGGAAGAAGGACTGCTGTGCTGCTGAAAGGACTGTCACTCCGCTGGATTGCTGTTCTGAAGGACTAATGCCTGAGGGAGATGGACTGTACCTGCATCTGTTGAGCTCAGGAGCCCAGAGTGACTTATTGGACTTGTTGGCTGGCCTCCTTACTAGAGCCTCAGCGACAGATGGCTCCAAAACCCTTGAATTCAGCACCTGGGCTCTGACATCTGTGATTCCTACTCTGTCAAGTTGTGCCATCCCAGTAATGGATTCTTGAAAGTCAGTAGATCTAGCAACACCAACCCAGCGACTCACCCTTAAGGCTCTCAATGCGCGGGGGGGGAGGGCTGCTGATCCATCTGAGCGTGGGGTTTCAGTCGAAGAGCCAGGTCTTGAGATCCTTCCTGAATTGGGACAGCGAGGGTGATTGCTTGAGGTGGAGGGGCAGGGTGTTCCAGGTCTTGGTGGCGAGGTAGGAAAAGGATCTTCCTCCGGTTCAGGTCTTGTGAATACGTGGAACGGTGAACAGGGCAAGTTGGGCGGAGCAATGCTGTCAGGCAGGTGCGTGGAAAGCGAGGTGGTGGTTCAGATATGCTGGTCCTGTATTGTGGAGAGTGTTGTAGGCATGTGTGAAGATCTTGAAGGTGATTATCTTATTGACTGGGAGACAGTGAAGTTGACGGAGGTGATAAGTGATGTGGCCGTGGTGGGGTTCTCGAGGACCAGTCTGGCTGCAGCATTTTGGACGTTTCAAAGTTTCTTGAGCTTTTTCTGGGTGATGGCGTCATAGAGTGCATTGCCGTAGTTTAATCTGCTGGTGATGAGTGCCTGGGTGACCGTCTTTCTGGATTCTTCAGGGATCCCTCTGAATGTCTTTTGGAACAGGCAGAATGTGTGGAAACTGTATGAGAATACGGCATGGATCTGGCAGTTCATTGAGAGTGAGGAGTCTAGTACAATGCCGAGGTTGTGTGAGTGGTCCAATGGGATGGGAGGGTTTCCCAGAGCGGCTGGCCAGCAAGAGTCATCCCTGGCTATGGGTGCAGGTCCTAGGATGAGTACTTCAGTCTTGTCCGAGTTGAGCTTGAGGCAGCTATCTTTCATCCAGGTAGCCACGACCTTCATCCCACTGTGGAAGTTGGTTCTGGTGGCTGGAGGTTCGTTGGTGAGGGAAATGATCAGCTGGGTGTCGTTGGCATAGGAGATGATGTTGAATCTGCAAGGATTCTTCCAGCTCCTGGATTCTGCTTCAACCACTTAGCCCACATTGGACCCGCTGCAGAATGACACCTGTGTAAAGCAGGCCCTCCCTTTGTAAATCTCTCCCCAACTGCAGCTTCAAAAACGATGCAGGTTCCCGATTTGCAGACTCGCAACTCCTCAACAGTATGCATTGCCTCAACTGTGCAACTCAGCCTCACTGCCAGATTTTGCATCACAAGCCCCTGTCGACCGGATTCTCAATGATGATGCCTGACCTCGCATTGCAGCTTCACAACTCCTCAGAACAGATGCATCGCCTCGGCTGTACAATACATCCTCAGCACGGAATCTCGCAATGCCCTGCAACCAGGATTTAAGGTACTCTTGTTCAGCAGGCCTATCTCAGTCCCTATAGGTGGCCTGCAGTCCATCACAGGCAACCTGAACTTGTGACTTTGTCCCGGTCTGGCATGACCAGATATCCACAGTTGACACTTTTGTGCTTTTTGGCACTATGTTCACCTAATTCTTTAAACTTGCAGATCTCTTGTTCTAATAATTAGATTTTTGTTGTTTTGGTCTTGGTTTATTGATAAAAAAAAATATCCTATTTGTCTAATTTGGTTTGTTACAAAGATGTCATGCTTGGGCAGTGATTAAGTCATGTAGTACCACGAAACCTCTGGAATGTTTATCAGCTCATTTTTCAACTGTCTTAAAAAATCAATTTATGAATTCCCGCTTTGGTATGTGGGAAATAAAGGATCTGATTCCCTCCTGAAAAGACCAGCATCAAAATCAAGACTTCAGATTGTGCAACTACAAACACAAATCTCTACCACATATGTTCTGTGTATGTCCGAAGTTATTAAAAGAAAGAAAGATACGTTTGAAAGAAACATTCATTAATATGAACATTCGAACATGCAGAGAAGCTGAAACCACCTTGTTAGGTGGGTCTTTGATTCCTTTGGTCTGCAGGGGGGGTAACATTTATAAACGCATATCTAAAGGGATTGGGCCGATTTCTAGAGGAAAGTTCGACAGACTACTTCTTAGTTTTTATGATGAGGATAGTTTTTATGATGAGGATGATTTTAGGGTTGCAGCACTCTATGGAAAACATAAACTGGACTTGATTTTGCTAAGTGTAGAATAATGAACAAAGGCTTTTAACTTTCTATTAACGTTTTTTATAGGATGTTATAAGCAAGTAAATTAAATTATATGGTATAATGGGTTTAAAAGACTGAACACTTGAATAAATAGAACTGTGAACTGGTTTCAGATCTTTTTGTGGTGTGTTTTTATTTTATCACCGTTTGAAGTGTTGCACAAATTCTTTGCATATTGCCTCTAAGTTAAGCCTGACTGTTCTGTGCCAAGCTATCAGGGGATTGAGCACAAGTTAATTCAGGGTTTGCTTCACCCTGACAAGGATTGTGGTAACTGTTTGACAAGGGTTTTTACCCCCCTCAACCAAAAACCCAATTTCTTGCACTAAAGAACTGTTATTTAAAATCCTCTTTAATTGAATTGAATTGAATTGAATTGAATTGAATTGAATTGAATTGAAGGGACACTTATAAAGCGCATGGCTACCCTAGAGCATCCCAGCGCTACAGCAACTCCCAGGCCAAGTGGACAAATTAAGGGAACAGAAAAGTTTTTAGACATTTGCGAAACAGCATGTAGTTGGATTTAGATCGAATAGTCAATGGGAGGCCGTTCCAAAGCTTTGCAGCGTTGTAGCCAAAACACCGTCCTCCACTACGCATTCGTTTTACAGTTGGTACTAAGGCCAGGTGTTTATTTTCTGATCTCAAAGATCTAGTTGGGCAATATAACTGAATAAGAGATCGAACAACTAGGGGTCCCTTGTTGGAAAGTGCCTTTTGGGCAATGCACAAGGCCTTGAAATGGATCCTCTGGGGAACCGGCAGCCAGTGGAGTGCTGCCAGAGACGGTTTGGCAGAGATCCACCTGGCAGAATTGGTGAGAAGTCGTGCTGCGCAGTTCTGAATAACTTGAAGTCTGTTAATGGCGGCCACAGGGGCTCCTAGGTATAGCACATTCGCGTAGTCCAGGCGTGATAAAATCAGCGCCTGGACTTCCTAACTGTAGGGGGAAGAAAAAGGAGAATCTTCCTTAGCATTCTGATCAGTCCGAAGCAGCTGGCAGCTACCTTATTTGCTTGATTCATGAAATTCAGCTCATGGTCGATCCAAACTCCTAAGCTCTTAATTTGTGTTTTTGGAATCGGGGGGGGGAGGCAAGACAGTTCGGCCAGCAGGGGGCTATCGACGATGGAGGGCAGTTTCCAAGAAACATAAGTTCCGTCTTGTCCCCATTAAGTTTTAGATAAGAAGCATCCATCCACTTTGAGACTTCTTGCAGACACAGCATAAGATTGGGAGCAGACTTATTTTCTTGGCTGAATGATACCACTAACTGGGTATCATCTGCATACGTCACGATCTGAATTCCATGGGGAATCACCAATTCGGCAAGGGGACTCATGTACATATTAAAAAGGGTGGGACTCAGGGACGAGCCCTGAGGCACCCCACAGCCCAAAAGTAGAGGTTCAGAAGTGGCATTCCCATCGAAGACCACAAATGAGCGGTCGTCGAGGAAGGACTGTATCCACTTTAAAGCCAAATCAGTGATTCCAAGGCTTTTAATTCTTGGAATCAGAAGTTGATGGTTCACGGTATCAAAGGCTGCGCTGAGATTCAATAAAATTAATGCAGCGCAGCCTCCGTTATCCGTGATCCTTCTTAAACTTTCCGTCACAACTAACAAAGCTGTTTCGGTACTTGGTTGGGCTCTGAAGCCTGTCTGAGTTGGATGGAAGCAGCTGTTGGTTTCCAAGAAGGACCCAATCGTAGTATTAACATATTTTTCTGCCAGTTTACCAATACTTGGCAGTAGTGAAATAGGGCGGTAGTTAGACAGTGTCTCAGGGTCCAAGGTGGGTTTTTTCAATAAGGCTCTGAACATAGCTTGTTTCCATAGGAGAGGAACAGAACCAGATTCTAGGGAGGTATTAATAACTTCAAGAACAGTCGGAGCAATGGTTTCAAAAACTCGTTTTAAGATGGACAAGGGGGCAACGTCAGACGGGGCTCCAGATTTAACCTGGTTAAAAATCTTCTGAGGAATTGGTAAATTAATAGGGGGAAAAGACTCGAGTTGATTAATGACAACACGTGTAGGGGGTATTACCTGTGGTTCTGCGCCAGTGGGGAAGGATTGGTAGATAGCCTGAATTTTTTTGTTAAAGAGTTCAGCAATTAAATTACAATGATGAGAGCTATCTTTATCATTGCTAAGGGGAGCGGGGGGGTAAGGAGGGATTTGGTAATTGAAAAAATTTCATGGGGGCTATTTTCAGCTAAAAGAATTTCTTTTTCATAGAAGGCAAATTTTTCTAGTTTTATTTCATCTTTATAGCTTCTAAATGCACTTCTATAGTCCTTCTTCCTATCAGCTGTCGGTGATTTCCTCCAACAGCGTTCTAACTGCTTAGCGGTTTGTCTGAGGGCACGTAACTTGGGTGTGTACCATAAGTTATGATGACCCCCTCTTTTTTTATGAATGACTTTTTTGGGTAGAACCATATCCAATGAGGATTGTAGCCAGTTATTGAGTTGGTCATTAGCAATTGCTGGATTAGAGTTTAGTCTAGGAACAGTTTCTTCTAGATGCTTTGACCAGGAATCGTATGACAGTTTTGCCCAGGGCCGTACTGACTTGGTAATTTTTTTTACCCTTAAATCAGCTCCTTGGATTGTCCATGAGAAGGGGATCAATAAATGGTCTGACCAGGGAAGAGGAATAGGATCAGCCACCATTAGATTAGAGGTGTTCGAAAAGATGGAGTCAAGAGTGTGCCCTTTGTTATGGGTATGGTTATTGTTCAATTGCTTTAAGTCCAAGGCCTTCCGTCATCTCCACTACTAATGGGAAAGAGACTTTATCTAAATGGAGATTAAAGTCTCCAAGAAGTGTAAAATTCGGGAGTGAACTAGCCAGGCTTACAATCTTGTCGTGAAGAAAACGTATTCACCTGGGATAAGCTAATCGTGAAGAAGATACTTTCGCAGTTAACTAATGGACTAGGTGTGGTGCGACATTTAAGACTATCTTTATAGATGATAGCTAGGCCTCCTCCTCTGCCTGTGGTCCTTTCGAGCCTAGATATAGTGTAGCCTGGAGGTAATGCTTGAACGATCCCTGGACCCTCCTCTTCGATCAGCCAAGTTTCTATCAAGAAAAGTAAGTCAGGCCTTTCCTCCTCCAACAACAGGCAGATTTCATTTGCATGTTTGGTGAGAGACCGACAATTTAGAAGAAACATTGTGATCTTGTTCAAACCGGTAAGTACCTCTGGTACGTCGGGGGTCACATCTAGTTCATACTTACATACTAGACATGTGTTCGTAAGTTTCTCAGGTTGCAAAATATGTGCACACTGCAAAATCGGTTTGGGTCTTATAGATGTAAGCTCTGTAGAGGAGTAAATCAGAGGATTGCTGGCCGGAGGACCAGGGATTATGGCCCCTGGGCCCAAACAGGCGCGGACGGGCGCAGACGGGCTTGCCTTAGGCGTGCCTCAGGCGCGCCAGCGGCGAGCCCGCTGCGCGCCTCCACTGCACGGTCGTGTCGTCAGTCCTTAAATAGCGGAAGTACGTGACACGTGCGTAGGCAGCAGCAACAACTAGAGCGCTACCCTTCCTGTTTGGGAGCGTGAAGGTGGCAAGTGCTAAGTGCAAAAAGGCAAGTCGGCAATTTAAAATTATAAAATTCCCCCCAGGAGCATTGAACACAGCTCCTCCGCCCCACTGACAAATAAAATACAGAACAAGTGTCGGCTATATCATTTGTCAGATACCTGGTCTAAAGAGTGCTGCTGCGCGGTCGCGTCATCAGTCCTAAAATAGCGGAAGTACGTGACACGTGCGTAGGCAGCAGCAACAACTAGAGCGCTACCCTTCCTGTTTGGGAGCGTGAAGGTGGCAAGTGCTAAGTGCAAAAAGGCAAGCCGGCGATTTAAAATTATAAAATTCCCCCCAGGAGCATTGAACACAGCTCCTCCGCCCCACAGACAAATAAAATACAGTACAAGTGCCGGCTATATCATTTGTCAGATACCTGGTCTAAAGAGTGCTGCTGCGCGGTCGCGTCATCAGTCCTAAAATAGCGGAAGTACGTGACACGTGCATAGGCAGCAGCAACAACTAGAACGCTACCCTTCCTGTTTGGGAGCGTGAAGGTGGCAAGTGCTAAGTGCAAAAAGGCAAGTCGGCGATTTAAAATTATAAAATTCCCCCCAGGAGCATTGAACACAGCTCCTCCGCCCCACAGACAAATAAAATACAGTACAAGTGTTGGCTATATCATTTGTCAGATACCTGGTCTAAAGAGTGCTGCTGCGCGGTCGTGTCATCAGTCCTAAAATAGCGGAAGTACGTGACACGTGCGTAGGCAGCAGCAACAACTAGAGCGCTACTCTTCCTGTTTGGGAGCGTGAAGGTGGCAAGTGCTAAGTGCAAAAAGGCAAGTCGGTGATTTAAAATTATAAAATTCCCCCCAGGAGCATTGAACACAGCTCCTCCGCCCCACAGACAAATAAAATACAGTACAAGTGTCGGCTATATCATTTGTCAGATACCTGGTCTAAAGAGTAATGGTAGAGTCTGGTGTTAAGTAACAATTCTAAAAATGACACTTTTAGAAATTTGGTATTGTCCTGTCTTGATGATTTGCTACCTGCAGCCTGTTTCCTGGGTCACATGACTATGTGTAGTTGGCAGTTAGCCTTTGTGTATTCCTCCCAGACAGCTACACAATAGAGGGAGTGGGTGTTGGAAGGATGGGCTATCCTAGCAGCATAGGAGGGTGGAACTGTGCACAGCCCCAATTGCACTTCAAAGACACTGCCAAAGCACACAGACAAAGTATTTCACACTAGCTTTTCATGACTCAAGACATCCGCGACCAGCCTCGGTGCATCCTGGCTGGGCAACAAATCAAGTTGGTCCCAATTGGAGCTAGTTTCTGCTCAAAAAATAGTTCAGCAGATCCCTTCTGCAAGCCTTTGTAACTTCAGTAAGACCTTCCCTGGTATAACCTGAATCATAGTACCACTGGAGTATTCTGCGCTCCAAAAAAGAGACGTAGTCCAAACGAAGAAATCTTGACTGGGCAAAGGCGCGAAAAGTATCAGTCTGTTGATTGGGGCACACATTGTGAAATTCTTCCCCAAAACCAATGGCTTCAGCAGGACCATATCCAATGACAATCCAGCTTCAAGTGGACTTCCAGCCTTCAATCATGCCCCCTGAAGGATTTAACTTCCATTTCCGATACTAAGTCCTAAGGTAAAATTTTTGAACAGAAGAAACCTGCTTGGCGTATTGAACCATGCACCATTGCAGGTGGCATGAAATTGCACCTAGGCCCAGTCACCGACAAACAGCCATTACTGATTGGCACTTTACTTTAGGTTGGTGTTTGTTTCTCTTAAATCTTTTCATGTTCATATCTTTGGATCCCTTAATAATTGTGTTGTTTTGGTGGCATTTTTTTTTTATAATATGTTACTCTTTTTTTATAAATTAGAGGGGGATTTTTACTGTGCTGTGTTTTAGACTTTTTAACAGTTTCAATAAATGTTCTACACATTTCCTCTATGTTAAACATATCTGATCTGTAATGTAGGTACCAGGGTATGGGATCAGGTTTAAGTTACTGAAACCTTTGTCTGAATCTAACAGATTAAGTGACTTTATTACTTGTGGTGGACTACCATCCATCTCAATTTATAGTTAACTTTTTTACACATCTTTCCATTTTTTTAAAGGAAGATGGAGGAAACAGAGGCCAAATGGCAAAGCAGATGCTATCAGCCTCCTGCTCTCATAGATTTCGTTTCCAGCTCCATTCTGGATGTGCTATACCACCTGGATTTTTGAAATACGTCTACTGCTTGGTGAGATCTTGCATAGGCTATAATGTCTGGTCTAGGCGATCTAGGTTAAAAAAATCCTGTGCTTCTTTTCTGATTTTTACCTCTGCAGAATACCCTGTTTTAACCTATAGCTAACGGACATTCCTGATTGGTGCATTTAAAAGTTAGAGCTTACCTCTCCCACTCGTTCTTTTCCCTTTAGGATGCTAAACAGACGGCTGCAATTCCTGTTGACAGATGAGTCAAAGGGATTTGGCATTTAAGACAAATATGCTTCACTGTTCCCAGGGCAAGGGCATGTTTTGCAAGCAAAGGTTTTCCTTGGGGTGTATGCAGAAAAAGAGAGAGAGAGCAAACAATCAGGGGAGAGTAAGACAGAGAGAGAGAGAGGTTCATTTTGACAGAGAGACAGAGAGCTTTTCTGGAGCCATTGCAATGGTTATTCTGAGACAATTGGCAGCCTACTCTGAGCTTTAACGACCAGGAGCTTCTGTATGTATTATGCTTTCATTGATGACAAACAGAGAAACTGGGCAACAATTGCTAGTATTAGTATTGCATTTGCTGAAACACATCAGAAATGAGACAGCAGAATTCTATCTCAGTTGTAGTCAGAAAAGGAAGCTGCAAGAAATAAGATAAATCAAATTGTAATAGACAGGTGCAGTAGTTATCATAGCTTCAGAACTATGGGTGTTGCATTGAAGAAATGTGGCTTCACAATGTCAAATTATAACCTATGTATATACTTATCTATATAGGATTCAAAACTGAACCAAACCATAAGCTGCAGGCTCAACCACAATTGTCAAAAGGCCAGTGAAGTTGATGGAGGTGATAAGTGATGTGGCCGTGGTGGGGGATCTTGAGGACCAGTCTGGCTGCAGCATTTTGGACGTTCCAAAGTTTCTTGAGCTTTTTCTGGGTGATGGCGCCATAGAGTGCATTGTTGTAGTTTAATCTGCAGGTGATGAGTGCCTGGGTGACCGTCTTTCTGGATTCTCCAGGGATCCCTCTGAATGTCTTTTGGAACAGGCAGAATGTGTGGAAACTGTATGAGAATACGGCATGGATCTGGTGATTCATTGAGAGTGAGGAGTCTAGTACGATGTCGAGGTTGCGTGAGTGGTCCAATGGGATGGGAGGGTTTTCCAGAGCGGCTGGCCAGCAAGAGTCATCCCAGGCTATGGGTGCAGGTCCTAGGATGAGTACTTCAGTCTTGTCCGAGTTGAGCTTGAGGCAGCTATCTTTCATCCAGGTAGCCACGACCTTCATCCCACTGTGGAAGTTGGTTCTGGTGGCTGGAGGTTCGTTGGTGAGGGAAATGATCAACTGGGTGTCGTTGGCATAGGAGATGATGTTGAATCTGCAAGGATTCTTCCAGCTCCTGGATTCTGCTTCAACCAGTTAGCCCACATTGGAGCCGCTGCAGAATGACGCCTGTGTAAAGCAGGCCCTCCCTTTGTAAATCCCTCCCCAACTGCAGCTTCAGTAACGATGCAGGTTCTCGATATGCAGACTCGCAACTCCTCGACACTATGCATTGCCTCAACTGTGCGACTCAGCCTCACTGCCAGATTTTGCATCACAAGCCCCTGTCAACGGGATTCTCAATGATGATGCCTGACCTCGCATCGCAGCTTCACAACTCCTCAGAACAGATACATGGCCTCGGCTGTGCAATACATCCTCGGCGCGGGATCTCGCAATGCCCTGCAACTAGGATTTAAGGTACTCTAGTCCCCTATACCCTCTCCCACCACTTGAGCGGACCACATCCACCAGCGGTGTGACTGCACAGCACATTTTTCACCTCTTTCGCTGCTCATGGATACCACCCAAAGGAGCTGGTGCTCTCATAACCCCCTTAGCAAGTTGTTCAGCTGGGGTGGGGACACAGCACAGTGTCACTTTCTGCCTCCTGGACCTTTATGATGTGGTGATGTGCTGTCAACTCTGATACGCATACCCCTGTTTGAGAAGTCATTGTGATAGTGAGGTTAAGACAGCAGAACATTGTGTAGTACCTAACTATCTCCATTCGTTAGTACTGGAGTGGCCAGGACTAGCAAGCAAGGCTGTGGCACTGCTGTCAAGATGCCCCGGACTAAGACTCCATGGTCGCAGTAATCCTCCTGACTCACTGAGGCAGAGGGGCCGGTAACAGTCCAATTATCAATGCTGACATTCATCCACTTGACAGGTCTGCCTACTGCACTGCCCTCTCTTCCAACCCATCTTCTTCTCCATACTAAGGTAGTGCCAACGGATGACTCACAGCAGGACCACTAAAGTGGAAAGAGTCAGTCACTGATGATCCCCAATACTGGTTACATATATAACTGCTGTTACAGCAGCCGGTAACAGTAAACCAGTAATGCAAAGAGTGGGAGGCAGGAGCTGACAGCAGGTTATAACTGAGTAGGTGAATGATGGTAGAGGGAGTTAGAGTCCTCTATTAATCTTCATTGGTGGCTCATGCTAGTCTTTGATTGCTCATAGTTTTGGCTCTGCCTACCGCTTGTATAGGAAGAAAGTGGTGCTGCTAGAACTGGGCTTGACTCTGTCTCCAGCTTCAGGACACTCTCTGCTTGCAGTTGATTAGGCGCCCTTGGCTCACCAACTTCGTTAAGGTTCAGCTTCCAAAGAAGGGTGGTGCTAGCGTACTAGTGTATGCGACTACATGCAAGCGTTTCAAAGATAGTATCCAGTCCATTATGGTGCCTTAGCTACAGTACCATCAGCTGTTGATGTTGTCCTTCTGCGCTGTGGTAAGGGAACAGTGGACAAGTGAGCAGACGAGCAACACAGCACTAGCATCAAGGCAGCAGCAATGCAGTGGCAGCAAAGGAAGTGGACCTAAATGAACTTGAGATTGTTATTGCCACTGGCGATTGTTGGACCTGGTCCTCTCTGCAGGGCACCCCAAACCTATCGCCTTCTCCCCTGTTTTGCTGAACTTTTTTTTGTTGGCTTTAGGACTCTGTACACTTTACCACTGCTTACCAGTTCTATAGAGCTTGTACTCTCTCCTTTTAACTATGTAGGATTGGTTTACACCCAATTGCGACATTTTATTTACTTTAAATCCTTAAAAAAGTGGCACTACATGTACCAAAGCCTGTAAATTAAATGCTTCTAGTGGGTCTGCATCACTTATTGTGCCATCCACTTAAGTAGCTTTTTAAACATGTCTCAGGTTTGTCATTGCTGAACTCCAAGTGGTGCCCCAACAGGACCTGGACCCTGGTGTGGCATCAGTTGAGCTCCTCCTTGAAGAAAAGGAAAACTCCTGAAAATGTAGGTTCTCTGTGACTGCGAACCGGCGAAGATTTGTCACCCGTGCTGACCACCAACTCTTTGCGTTACAGCGAGTGCCGGCAGCAACTGGCAATTAGAGATCTGCACTTCATGCTACAGAAATCACAGCCCTCCGTGACTGTCAATGTAAAGATACAGCAATGACCATCCGTGACGCCCAACAGGATCTTCCTACTACAGCAACAACCATCCACAACACTTGATCTGCTCTTAATGATACAGCGTTGACCATCTGCGACACTCTCCATACTCCTCTCAGCCTCTTCCACCATGAATGGAACTTATAGCCCTGTACTTTAGAAGGTAACATAGTGGAGTTTTAAACTGCCATTTTGACCTGACAAAACAAATATTTTACCAGGATTAAACCTTCCTTTTCAATACATATAAGCCACCCTTAGGATAGGCCCTAAAAAATCCCATAGGGCACGGTATTTAAAAAGTTGAACCTGTACCTGTCCTGGTAGACACAAATTCGTTTTTCGCAATTGCAAGGCCTACCTCTCCCATAGGATAGTCTTTGGTTACTTTATTAAATTTAATAAGTGATAACCTTTGTTTGAGAGCAGTAGGAATATCAAATATGGTGTATGAGGAATTGTGATTTTAAATTCTATTTAATGGTAAAGTAAGATTTTAAGTCACAATTCTGAAAATGCCACTTTTAGACAGTTGTTAGACAGAAACAATGGCTCGTATGGCTTAATAATCAAATATGTAATATACAAAGCCCAATGGCAATAACAACAAAGGGTTAACGTGACGTCAGAAAGGAAAGCTGCCCACACACATTAGATAAAAAAACATTGTTCTTTATATTTACAATGAAAAAGTCTTAGGTAAAAACAATTTCACAATATACATTCCAAACAAAATGACAGTTTCTTTAAACAATTCTGAAAAGTGTCCCAGTGAAAGACAGTGAACAAACCTACACAACACAATTATAATAACAAAGGGAACATAAAACGGTTTCAATTATTCATTGTATGGCCGACCAAAAAAGAAATTAATGGAATACAGTTCAACAACACTTATTTGTCATAAGTATTGAATAGTGGTTCGCCTCATAAATCTCGTCAACGACGTTTCGACCCTATTTGCAATAGAGGGTCTCTTCAGGACAATTTAATATAGGGACACCTGAATGGTGGAAATGCTGACTAACAAATCAAAAAGAGTGTCACCGTGCTAATAGTGAACCAAAATAACTCACAGAGTACCCGGCCGGGTGCCCTGTGAGGGTTAAGAGGAAACAACTCCACAATCGGTGTTTGTCTCTCAATTGCCCAACAAATATTTGTAAACACAAGCAGGTGAGTATAATAAGGGAGAGGCTAAAGGATGTAGCCGATGGTATGTCAACCGCGCTTTCAGTATCGCCGGTATCAGGAATTACTCTCACGACGACGTAATTTCGTATAGTGCTGCAGCGGGCAAAAACGGCAAGCAATCCACCAGATCGAACCAAGTGGATTGCTTGCCGTTTTTGCCCGCTGTAGCACTATACGAAATTACGTCGTTGTGAGAGTAATTCCTGATACCGGCGATACTGAAAGTGCGGTTGATATACCATCGGCTACATCCTTTAGCCTCTCCCTTATTATACTCACCTGCTTGTGCTTACAAATATTCGTTGGGCAATTGAGAGACAAACACCGATTGTGGAGTTGTTTCCTCTTAACCCTCACAGGGCACCCGGCCGGGTACTCTGTGAGTTATTTTGGTTCACTATTAGCACGGTGACACTCTTTTTGATGTGTTAGTCAGCATTTCCACCATTCAGGTGTCCCTATATTAAATTGTCCTGAAGAGACCCTCTATTGCAAATAGGGTCGAAACGTCGTTGACGAGATTTATGAGGCGAACCACTATTCAATACTTATGACAAATAAGTGTTGTTGAACTGTATTCCATTAATTTCTTTTTTGGTCGGCCATACAATGAATAATTGAAACCATTTTATGTTACACTTTGTGGTTATAATTGTGTTGTGTAGGTTTGTTCACTGTCTTTCACTGGGACACTTTTCAGAATTGTTTAAAGAAACTGTCATTTTGTTTGGAATGTATATTGTGATATTGTTTTTACCTAAGACTTTTTCATTGTAAATATAAAGAACAATGTTTTTTTATCTAATGTGTTTGGGTAGCTTTCCTTTCTGACGTCACGTTAACCCTTTGTTGTTATTGCCATTGGGCTTTATGTATTACATATTTGGTTATTAAGCCATACAAGCCATTGTTTCTGTCTAATAATTTATACCCAGGCTCTGTATGAGTAGGGTCCCCTTGTTTTTTGTTGAATCACTTTTAGACAGTTGGCATTTTCTTGTCCTAACCATTTAGGGCCTGCAGTCTTTTGCCTGGGTGTTAGAAATGGGGGTTTCTAGTTGGCAATGGCTTGCACCTTTGTCCAAGTAGGGACCCTTCATCCTAGTCGGGGTAGGGGGATACACTTCTAAAATAACCCATGCTCACCTCCTTGGTAGCTTGGCATTAGCAGACAGGCTTATCTCAGAGGCAGTGTGTAAAGCATTTGCACATAACCAACCAAAAAGGGCCACCACACCAGTTTTGGAAAATAACCAATATGTTTCTGTGCAAACAAGACCAAAGCGATAAAAGACCAACATACAGTAATCAAAAATAGCCACTTTTGCAAGTATGACTTGCACATGCAGTTCCTTGAAGTTGATAGCTCCGTCCGGTGCTACCATGGTGCTGAAAACAACAGAATCCAACAGTTCTGGCCAACTGCGTCAGTGCAGACTGGCGTTGGTGTCAGCAGAATTGTAAACAAAACCTTTGGTTCCGGCAGACTGCGTCGATGCGGGCGGTCGTGGCAACCGTCGCAGTTGTGGTGTGAAGTGTAGCGGTGCAGCGTGCCGTGCCCTTAAGTCGCAATGTTGGCAACGGCTCAGTGACAGTTGTCTAGCAGCATTGGTGAGATCAGGGCTTCACTGCTCAATTTGTGCTGACAGGTCACGGTGCAAGCGACAATGCCGGTTAATGATAGCTGGCATCGGTCGGCCCAGACTGCTGTGTGTGAAAGGGCGTTGCATCGTGTAAATTACGATCGGTGCCCCCAAACCACGTTGCGATCACGGGTGTCGCGGTCAGCGGGCAGCTACGTCGTTGGTGAGACCATGGCGGCAGAGTGAAGTGAGGCGGTGCGGAGTGGGGTGCCCACAGGTCGCGGGGCACGCAGTGGCTTTGTGGCGGCAATGGTCGTTATCATCAGTGAGACCAGGGTTGCACTGCGGAGTGTGGCAGTGCCCTCTCTGGTGCCTTCAGGACACAGAGCCCGCAGCGGTGTCTGTGATGGTGTTGGCTGCTTTCCCCCTCTGTGGCAACTGAAACCTAGGGTTCCAGAGGCAGTACACAGAGGTAAGTGAATTCTTAGCTGTCCCTTAGACTTTGGGCCTGATTCACAGAACTAATCTGAGACAAAATCCTAAACTTACTACTTTTGGTATTCACAGAAGACATTTAGTAGTAGTAAAGTTAGGATTTTGCCTTAATTTTGACTTAAGTTTGACTTAAGTTTGACTTAAGACAGAGTTAAGACAGACTTAAGACAGACTTAAGACAGATTTAAGACAAAATCCTAATTTTACTAAGACTAAATGCCTCCTGTGAATACCAAAACAAGTAAATTTAGGATTTTGTCTCAGATTAGTTCTGTGAATCGGGCCCTGCGTGAACAGGAGGCAAGCTCTATTTCAAGCCCCTGGAGATACTCAGCACAAGTAAAAAAAGTTCAGTTCAGTCCTTTCTCTACCCAAGGCAGAAGCAGCAACTGCAGGCCAACCCAACAAAGCAACAACACAGCAACAGGGCAGTACTCCTCCTAGCAGTTCTTCCAGCTCTTCTTCTTGGCAGGTTGCTTGATTCCAGTGAGTTCTAAAGTTCTGGGGTCTGGGCCCCAATATTTATACTGCACTTCTCTTTGTTCTCTTGGGCAGAGTGTCAGTGCTTAGTCCAACCCAGTTAGGTCCTCTCTGGCCCATCTTCTTGGCATGAGGTGGATACAGCATTGTTCAAGACAGACCAGGCCCATTAAGGTGCAAAGAAAATATCCTTCCACTACTCTAAATGCAGCCCTGGTCTATTCAGCCTAGCCCTGACTCATCCAGGAAAGGCAAGACACACATCGACCCCCCCAATGGCTGTCTGAAGAGAATGCACATTCCCAGCCCTTGTTACTCCAAAGCCAGACAGTCAATCCACAACTCAGCAGAGGCACACACGATGGCAAAGCAAGAAAATACCTACTTTCTAAAGTGGTATTTTCAAACACAGAATATAAAAATCATCTTTACTAAAAGATGCATTTCTACATTCTTAGTTCAGGCATACTAAACTCAATATCTCTCTAGTGTCCCAAAAGGAAGATATACTTGTAAGATGTTACAAAGCTTTCCCATTCTGCCCTATGGGACCGATAGCCTTTCAATAGGAAAAAACAAATTACACTGTATCTCACTATCAGGACATGTTACACACACCAAAACATGTCCTGCCTCTCACATACATTGCACCTTGCCCACAGGGGTACCTTGGGACTACCTTAGGGGTGACTCACATGTAATAAATGGGAAGGTTATGGCTTGACAAGTGGGTGCACTTGCCAAGTCGACATGGCAGTAAAAACTGTGCACAGACACTGCATTGGCAGGTCTGAGAACCTTTTGAAAGGCTGCTCGTGTGGGTGGCACAATCAGTGCTGCAAGCCCACTAGCAGCATTTGATTTACAGGGCCTGGCACTCTCAGAGCACTTTACTAGGGACTTATCAGTAAATCAAATATGCCGATCACAGAAACACCAATCCATAATATAATTTACAATAGGAGCACTTGCATTTTAACACTGAACAGCCGTGAGAAAGTGCGCAGACACTAAAGCAGTCAAATCCAGGAGGTCAGAAAGCAAAAAGACAGGGGAAACATGCAAAAAGATGTAAGGTCTAACACTGGGTCACATGACTAGGTGTAGTTGGCCTTTGAGTATTCCTCCACGACTGCCACAAAATAAAAGAACTGGGTGTTGGCAGGAACAGCCATCCTGACTTGATGGGGGGCAAAGCTGTCACCTAACACATTTACACTTCAAAGGCACTGGCCCAGCACACTCATAAAGAACTTCGCTCTAGCCTATTGTGCCCCCAGACAGACTGAGACCAGGGCAGGGAGGCAGGAAATTCCTGTTGAAGACTCTAGAAGTTTCTTCCACTTCAAAGTAGGCACCAGGTATAAAAAGAGGACTTTAAAACCAACTCTTCAGTACACACCTTGACCTGCCAAAGGACTGCCCTTCTGCTTAAGACCTGCCGTGCTGTCTGAGAAAGAAGACAGGACCTGCATCCTTCATCGCAGGCTGAAGTGACTCCAAGGATCAGCTGACTGACCTCTTTTTCAGAGCTACAGGGACAATAAGCTCAAGAGTTCTCCCTGTAACTGCCCAGCTGACCTACTGAACTGGATTTGGCTGGACCTGCATATGAACCTGCCAGAGACCGGCTGGCCTCTGCTTGAGTTTGTTCCTGACCTTCAAGTTGTGCTCCCCCAGGACCGGGACCCTGGTGTAACATTGGTTGAGCTCCTCCTTGAAGAAAAGGAGAAATGCTGAAGATTTGGCCTCTCTGGACTGGGAAAAGGCCCGTTTGTGCTAAGATTTTGCCATGCATGCTGACCGCAGACCTGTTGCATTTGTTGTACACATGATTGGCTGTTGGCACACTTTGTCAGGCGTGATCAAAGTCACTAAAGAAAGACAGTGGTAAGGAAACCAGAAGCAGCAATAAAACCACCCTCTCTCTGCCCCATATATATAGGCCCATCACACCGGAGCTAGGCCAGTTATATTCATTTCATAGAGCACCAAATACTTGCAAACTGATGTTTGGAGGAACTTTTGAGCAAAGCAGAAGAGAATGGAATCCTGAGGAAGGATATGATGGTACTGTTATCACCTCCAGCCTGCCAGCTCCATCTGGCCACTGCGGCTGTGACGTTGCTTTGGACCATCAACACAACAACCACAAGAAGCATTTCAGAGGCAGCGAATGCAGGCACTGCACAAGAGGGGGTTTCACCTTCTGAATGGGAAACAGGGTTGCTCGCGATGCATAGTCTGTTATACTGCAGAGATGAACAAACACACACACACATCAGCAAACACACACCAGCGCGCGCACACACACACGCTACTGAAGGCACACACAGAAAAATCACACACATTGTCACCAGCACACACGCAAACACGCACTTCAGGTGCTGCATGAGAGGTGGTCACACCATCTGAATGTGAGGCACAGTTGTCTGCATTGTATAGTCTGTTTTACTGCAGAGATGAACACACACACACACAGACACACCCTCACACACCAGTGCACGAATACACACACCACTGCACACACACACACACCACCATGCACATGTACATACACCACCAAAAACACACCAGCGCATGCACGCACACATACAGAGCCAAGCGCATGCACACACACCCAGACACCAGCACAAACCAGCACACACACACACACACATGCACGCACAGTTCAGGTGCTGCATGAGAGGTGGTCACACCTTCTGAATGTGAGGCACAGTTGTTGGCATCATAGTTTAATATATTGCTGAGATGAACAAGTGGACACACACACACATACACAAATAGACAGACATACATCAGCGCGAGCACCCACACACACACCAGCACACATTTTATTACCACCTTACATGTTTGCTTCTGACCTCCACTGCTTGCACAGTCATGCACCACGTGAAACTGAAAACATGCTTTATGACACAACTGCTGCCCTCCCTTCAACATCCAGAACCCGTATAAAGTCAGTTCAGAAGTAGCTTCACCTAATCAGAGCATCCATGCTAGGGGCCCCTCTTTGTGACCGCTAAGAATCCAAAACTGTCAATTACTTCCGGATCCTCCATTGCTCTTGCAATCAGCAATCAGCAGCAGACATCTGTGAGAGGGCCAGGAGCCCTTCAGAGTCAGGCAGCCACTCAACATAAATATAACCATCTGCATAGGAAAGTCCAAACTTCTCAGAACAAAGACACTTCTACAATTATACCCCACAAGCTATCTACTCTGCGGATCTGTACACTCAAAGAAGCACACAGGTATTTTTAACTTATATACGGACAACATGTAACTTAAATATTGCACTCAATTCTGAAAGCTTAGCTGCCTGAATGCACCGACACACTGCTTTTTATTGTATGATGCTCCAGATGTTTATTCTTATGAGGTAAAGAAAAACCTCCCCTCCTCCCCGTCGGTACTCAGGTCAAACCACCGCACAGCCTGACCCCTGGCCGGTGTTCTCGAACCATACGCTACGTTTCTTGTACTAACAAGCATCACTGCCCAGAGCCAGCGGGAGGAGGGTGCTCGTGGGAGGGGTTGCACCATCAAGTGCAACAAGGGGGTCGGGAGTGGCGACGGCGGCAAGCGCGAGCGCCACAGCGAGCCATGTGTTTTGCATTATCGTGCACGCGTCTGTGCACAATAATGCAAACCACAAGGAGATTAAATGGATGCGTCATAGAGATCCATGCTCTTTCTAACAACCTGGAGCACTGCTTCTCTCAGAGCACCTTTCCAAGACGTCACTAGGCACTACATCAACTTTTCTTTCTCTCACCTTGCGATGACTGTGAGTGGCGCTTCCACATTGACAACTGAACACCGCCTCCTCTTCCCTCTTTCAAGCTCTCTCTGGAGAGACATGTGGCCCAAACTCGGCCGAGTGGCTTGGGCAGCCCTGACTCTTGATCACCCACTCACCACCAGGCACTTCAGATACCCGGGAGGAGCCATTCATTCGCTGAATGGGAGTCCCTGGGAGCCACCGCTCCTACACGAGTTTTATTTTTAACTGAAAACAAGAAAGGACCAGCCTGGAAGCCAGCGTCAGCGGCAGAGACAAGCATTCATTTCCAGGCTTGAAGAGGTGTACAATTCAGCGCTAACTGCAGTGTGACACAGGCTTACAATTAAATGCCAACTGACTCCCATATGCAAAGCAACGGGGAATGATTTCTTCAGACAATGGTACATTCTGCAGCACTTTCCGTGCTTAATAGCTACATTCAGGCTGACACAATCAATCCGCCTTAGGAAACCCGCACATATTCTGATACACCAGAGACCAAACTAATAGGCAACAGGAACAACAAAAAAGCGGCAGTGAAAAAAAACACGCCCGCGAGTGGTGTGCGCGCCACAGCGAAACATGTAATTTCTATTATCGCGCCCGTGCCTGGGCACGATAATTGAAACCACATGGCCTTTGGTGCACATAATAGACACCAATAGGCCATGGGCGGAGCAATGCGCCCGCCTTTAACCTATTGCGTGTTCTCTTGGTAAAAAACACGTACACAAACGCCAATAGCGGGGCACAAAAGGAAAAGCACATGTATGAGCGTGTGTGATTCCTAGGGCGATTTTGAAACCCCGTTCAAAAGGACTCTCGCTGCGCAAGCAGTGCTGCGCACTGAATCGCTAGGCGCGAGACCTAAAAATGTGCATGAGATGTGGTAGTACCACACCAACCATATTAATTAACCACAGCCAAGAGATACACATATTGAAAATTGAAGTAGACTCCATGTTAAATTTCAGAACAAACATGAGTTTACGTGCAGTTAATGTGCGATAGAAGT
The DNA here is from genome assembly GCF_964204655.1 of Triturus cristatus. Lineage (NCBI taxonomy): Eukaryota > Metazoa > Chordata > Amphibia > Caudata > Salamandridae > Triturus > Triturus cristatus. The sequence goes on along the minus strand of NC_140590.1, from coordinate 456,044,186 downwards.
AAGCAACACACGGCATGGTAATAGTGTTAAAAAAATGTAATACATAAGGAGAAAGCTCTTTGTACATATGCACATACATCCAGACTACAGAAAAAAACAGAAACTTAAAGAACATCTAATACGTGCCAAAAGGTACTTCACTAAACACAGGATGTAAGATAGAAGCCATGAATAAGATGACAGTACTAGTAAAAAGGCGTGCTGGTGGCCGATCAACATTAACCTTCACTTTACTATGGTGACGCACTGAGTGACGTCTTTGAATGGTGTCAGTCTTTGACCATCAAATCTTCCATTCTGTTCAGGGACCTTGGGGCAGAAAAGTGCACATTTATTTCTTATTTAATATTCAGACTTTCCTTGCATAGCCAAATATTTGCTGTTTTGCCTCATTTGCATAATTTGATCATATGCATAATTGCCATTTTAACTTGCGGATTCACCTTTTAAATCTTCTGTGCTTCTAGTTGCAAATTACCTCTTTAATCCTAGAGTAAAGATGAGTCAACTGGAACATAGGGCGGTGAAAAAACACATTTTAATGGCTTGTTAAAGAAATAAGGTAATTACAGCTATTCGATTGTTTTTCACACTCAGTATATTTGTGAAGAAAATTAATAAGACGCGTTCTTTTGGAGTTCACTGGGTCATACACGCAAGTTCTAGATGCAATAGCAAAGAGGCCCGAAATGGTTGGGCAGGAAAGTATTTTGAATATGCACTGTGTGGCCTGAAATGTGACGTTGGGCCATGTCCTGTCCCAGTGGCGTAACGAAACCTGAGGGGGCCCCCCTGCAAAGTTCATGGAGGGGGCTCCCACCCACAAACTATCACTTTGCCCACTGCCAAAAAATCTGGTATATTTTTCATTGAAATTTCCAACATTCAATGAAATGCCTCTATATTGCCTAGCTCAAAGTTCGAATAAGAAAGTGAGAAACACTCAACACATAAGTTACACCATTTGTAACATTATTGTCAAGAGCAGATTATTTTTCTGAGACTGCAATCAGAGCAATGCCAAGGAGCTGGCCTATTGTCTCAAGAACTGCCTATCATTGAAGAACAAAGAACAACTACATAGGGTCTGAATTAGAATTGACATTGATGGAAAATAACTTGAAACTTTGCAAGACAATCTCAAACCTGCAATTCCACAGACTCAACTGATGATATACACGAGTAGTACACAAGATATAACTCAGCATCCTGCCAGCTCCAAGAGAAAAAAACTTGTGTGAATTATCTGCATGCCACACACTTGCGTCTGCCAGGGGTTGTGTATGATAATAACCACTCTATAGTATTTAAAATGAACTGAGGAACCAATCTCAATTCCTACCATCATGACTTTATTAATAAGCGGGACAAAAACAGGCACACAAACGAGGCTGAGGATTGAAACTGCTTGAATGCTTCAAAAAATTGATGCAGATGTTTGTCTGTATTTATCATTTCTGTAGTGTAAAAAATGCTAATTACAAGAGTTAAGGTGCACATATCATAGACAAGTGCAAACAACACCATACATAACACCTAATGTAGGATAAAAACAAACATGTCAGCAAGTACCTAGTAACAAAATCTATACTATCTGTAGCTGGTGAAGCAAAGGAAAAAGTTAAACTGCTTTCAAAGTGCAAAATAACACAATCAGCAATCCAGCAATAAACACAACTCAAGGGTATTTGGTAAAACAGTCCTTTCTTCTTGAATCAAGGTGAAAACACTTTCAAAGTGCATGATAAAAACAAGTCCAGCAGTATGGAGCCAGGTTGTTCAAACAATTCCCCCTTTGGTCTGTGCATGAAGGCTCAAATATTTCAAAGTGACTAGTCAAACTATAACAATCACAGCAGCATACAAATATCAAACCAGTTTAATCAGACTATGGCCCTTTGGTTTGTGCATGAAGGTGCAAATATGTCACAGTGACTTTTTAAACTGTAATAAGTACAGCAAGTAGCTGCATTCAAAAATCCCTGTACTGTACCCTTCCGAGGCACACAGACATCTAGCGCAGAACCACTGCTCCTGCGCAGCACTGCACATCTACCTGAAGTAGGCCATGGGTGAGTCAAGCACACAGCATTGAGCTTTCAAAAAAAGTGAGTGAACCTGTAGCCCTCACTCCAGTGACACAGGGTAAAAAAGGACCTTTTCTCGACACAGTATGCTGCCACTACCTCCCTTGCTTAGCTCCTGGTGAAGCCTTCCACCACTATGACTGTAGCACTTTGGGTGCCCCTCCTGGTCCAACAAGATTGCATTCTGTGAGACAGGCCTATGTCATGGCACACCCACTTGATCTGTGCTCACCTATGACAAAAGAATCAGCATTAGGGATCCAGACAACAGTACAGCCCTCAGGGCAGGGGTACACATCTTTAAACATGCCGAGGACTTTTCAGAAATTATTAAGGCATTTCTTGCCATGATCAAGATCATGACTGTAGATTTCGAAAACCTCTCTCTGAAAACATAAAAGTGTAGGCAAATAGCTTAATACTCTTCTCTTCAAGCCTGAAGGTGAGCAATTGAGGTAACACTATGGTTTTCTATATCATCTCCTCTTACTTTATCATCTATTTTGAGTTTCTTCCTGCTAAGAAAAATCCACAGTAGGTGAGCACTAATATTTCTCTTCTAAAGTGATATTTCTCACTATGGTTATAAAAGTAGAACATGCAGCAGTCATGGGTCATCGGGTGGGCACTCACGGGAAACACATTCAAGGTGACACCAAAAATGGTGCAGAGACAATTAGTCGGTTTAAATCAAAGGAAACAGGAGACCCCCAACATGCATCTGGTTCCAAGGTTACATTGGTATCATGTCTTAGATCACGGACCTTCCATGGTTCGTGACAGAATAACCGGAGTCAGCCATGACAGGAGCATTTGTGGTGTCCACTCTGGTTTCCCTGTCCTTAACAGAGATGTTTTAAGCCATGGGCATAGTGGGCTCTGGCCCAGGGTCCCAGGCTTTCAGGTCCCCCATACAGCTAGCTCTGTTATGCAGAGCCTTGCCCTGATGACCTTGAATAATTCAAAAACAGATTATTCTAAATGAGTTTTCCTTTAATATACTCTTAACGTGGGTAATGTATGAGAGTGTTACGCATTTTGCATGGAATGTTTCATGCAAAATCCATAAAAAAATATTTTTTTTAGATCACACTAGGACCTCACAGATGAAACATGGGAGGGCATCACAGAGGTTATTTGCAATAATATTAGTGAGCTGCTGCTGTGTAACAGTATTGAAAACATACCATCACTATCCCTGAATATTAGATGTAAACACATTTAGAATTTGGACCAGTGTGCCTGTGCACTGTCAGTGACCTGGACAAAGAGGGCATGAAAGAGCTGAAACTGGATCATAAATTCAAAGCTGCTCCAAACAGGGGCCCCCAAAATCCTTAAAATGTCTCTGGTCTTTAATCATTGGTGCAGTGCTTGGTGTATATTTCTACAAGCAAATGAGGGTTATGAATTAGCTGATGTCTAAGAGCAAGACCCTCTCAAGTAGCCAAATTTCACATGCCCTACACTCTTGCATCAAAGACGAGTGTTTTATGCCGGATCATACCTATTATTCTCACATGCATAGTTTAATTTAGCACTGCACCACTGTAACTTTATTTCTTTGGTGCAGACTTAATTTAAAAGATAGAAGCACAAAGCTTATAAAAATTAATAAATTCTCCTGCATTTTTTAAGTGGTTGAAAGGAAGATGGAACATGCATAGCTTTAGAAACCAGTGATCGTGAGTAAACGGCTTTTTCACAATGACCTGCAGATACACTGTCAAGGTCTGACTTCCAGCTGAACAGCTTTTGACTAGTTTTTGTATCTATTAATTTACTGAATCAAGTTCATAAAGTAATAAACAGCTCAATCTCCATATTATATAACTTACCTAACTTAGTTGCTTACAGGCTGCTTCCGTAGGGTAAACAACCTTTACAACGCAACTATTACATCGCACTACACTTACAACGCAGGCATTACAACGGAACATCCTTTACAACGCATGACACTACAATGCATACCATTACAACGTATACCATTACAGCGCAGACACTACATCGCATGTCACTACAACGCAGGCATTACAACGCATACCATTACAACGCATACCATTACAATGCAACCCATTGGAGTTAGAATAGTAATTTTTAACCCCTACACTATCCAACACTTACCCTACTGTTGCACCCCCTGGAGTTAGAATAGTAATTTTTAGCCCTATACTATGCAACACTTACCCTACTGTTGCACCCCCTGGAGTTAGAATAGTAATGTTTACCCCTATACTATCCAACACTTACCATACTGTTGAACTCCTATAGCAATTTTTAACCCCTACACTATCCAACACTTACCCTACTGTTGCACCCCCTGGAGTTAGAATAGTAATGTTTAACCCCTACACTATCCAACACTTACCCTACTGTTGCACCCCCTGGAGTTAGAATAGTAATTTTTAACTCCTACACTAGCCAACACTTACCCTACTGTTGCACCCCCTGGAGTTAGAATAGTATTTTTTACCCCTATACTATCCAACACTTACCCTACTGTTGCACCCCCTGGAGTTAGAATAGTAATTTTTACCCCTATACTATCCAACACTTACCCTACTGTTGCACCCCCAGGAGTAAGAATAGTAATTTTTACCCCTATACTATCCAATACTTACCTTAAATACAATGTAACAGTATGCATTGTAATGGTATGCGTTGTAAAGGTAGTATGCGATGTAATGGAATGCGTTGTAAAGGTAGTTTTTTAAAATGCGTTGTAGTGTCATGCGATGTAATGGATTGCGTTGTAGTGGATGTTGCGATGTAAAAATTGCGTTGTAAGTGCATGCGTTGTAAAAGTATGCGTTGTAACGTCATACATCCCTTCCGTAGCGTCCACAGAGGCAGGCGCAGACGGCTGGTGCCATCGAACATGTTACATGCAGTGTACACTGCGCGCATGACCTGCCCTGCCTTTGACCCGGAAGGGGTGTCGGTGCGTGACATTATAAGGGCAGACACCTCATAAGCAGTCCAGGGCCGTCGTGTCATCGTTTGCTGCCATTATGCGTGTTTGCCCGATTAGTTCAATTGAAAGCAATGAAGACTACAACTCCCAGAATGAACTGGTGTGTCAAATGAAATGCCAGGGCAAGTTAGGTAGTAAGATTATGTGACCGAAATAATGAGGGAACGACTCTCAGCAAACCTCATGAGAGGTAGGCCTGTGTGCCTCATGTATGTTCTCACTATATTTACTGACGTCACCGGAGAAACATTTATTGAATAGGAGTCTGCCTCGTGCTGGGTGAGAACGAGCATGGCCCCTGCGGAAAGGCGCGCAGATTGCGCACCAAATGTGAAGGTGCTGCAGTGCGGCTGCGTGAGCCCATCCTCTGTCTTTGAGGCTGAGGGCCCATTTTAAAAATGGTATGGCACCCATGCACAAAGCCAGCCTTTGCGGGTGCATGGGCGGAAGGCCATTATCATTATTTAAATGTTCGTCATGCTCCTCTGCCTCGGAGACTGACTGTGTCCAGCCGATGCGTGCCGTGACACTGCACGTTAATATGTTGAGCTAGTCTGCATTGTGCTGAGGGGGCCCCCTGGATCTCGGGGCACCTTCGCACTGCGGGGGCTGCGGGGTCCTTTGTTACGCCCCTGTCCTGTCCTCTATCCACCTTCATAGCCAGGAGCCTCAACCATGCCTGGTCTAATGGCTGCGTTTCAATTCATATATCACTGGTAAGTTTAAACCCTTCCGATCTCATGGAATTTCGTTTTCGAAGGTGGTGGCATTTAATGGCCAGAGTCACTGGAAATATTTGGCTGGGTAAAACCAAATTATACGGCGGGGTTGACTAAATAGTGTCGCAAAAAAGCCAAATTACTTGGTGTAATGTGGTACATTTTGTGATAGTATCACTTCATAATTTTTACATTTTACACGTTAATACGGTCTTGGAATGACTTACCCCTCGGTATTACTTCTTTAAGACTAAAATACACCAATAGGGAACTGAAAGGTCTCCAGTCAACATTTGCAAAGGGCCTTCCACAACGCAGCAACACATGTTGTTGTGCTTTTAGTAATTTTGATCTGTTTGACCTGAAAAGAACATTTGTTTTGCTAAAATTAGCAAATTGTGTGGCAGATTATGAATTATGTGACAAATATGAAAAATCCATAACTATGCTGAATAAGCTACAGCCATGGAATTGCATAATTCCCAGTTGTAATGCTTATGGCATTATATTAAACAAAAAAACACTGATAGTGGCAAGTTTCAAATATTCTTAAGTGAAAAGACTTGTCAATTTTCACTAATACAACAGAGCTACAGATACATGTACTTATGAATGCCAATAAAATTTTTTAAAATGAGCAGAACATGTGTAGGTGTCCTATTGTAGGCTTTTAAACCATGAAATCAACCCCCAGAGGGCACCTGTACACACGTACTTTTTTATGCATATTTAGTATCCAAAACAAAAATGCAACCATAGAAAAAGCCCCTAAAGGGGCACTGCACTCCCAGCTATAGAGCCAAAGCTTTAGCTTTGGGAGTGCTTAAAACATTGGTAAAATTCCAGAGGGACCTGGTTTAGATAGCCCCACAAACACACAACCAGTCCAATATATCATTCTTTAGGGGGGGGGGGTTCTGCTCTCCTGCAGCCCCCCACACACCCTTTGGCATTTTGCTGGTGCCCCTGCCATCCTGGGAATGATGATGTGTAACTGGCAAAGCCCTTAGGGCATTATGGGGCACTCTAGCGGGACATGAGTATTATCAGGGGCTTTCCTGTTGTGCGGTGGGGGGTTATCCACACAGACATTCACATGTTTCCTCAATGTTGGAGGCCACCTCCGAGTGCGACCACTGGAGCTGGCTGCTTCCATCTCTGGTGACGTCTTCTGCAGTGGCTAACCTGCTCCCCCCAGACACAGACATGGTGAGCAGATGTGAGACCACTGCCATTGGGGGGGCATGACAGCACTCCCCCCATTCTTCTTACCTGGCCCCCCTTTTTGCATAAATGGCATAGGGGATAGGTTCCTTGGGCCAGTGGACAGTCCGGGGAAGGGTCTCCATGCATGCCCCCTCCCTGATAAAAACATTAAATACATCTTGCTCTAACCCACCCTGTGGATACATTTTGAAATTGCAGTGGAGCCCCACGTAATTCATTGTCCAAAATGTCATAGGTCACCATACTTTAAAATGCCATAACTTGCCAGCCTTTGTCCTGGTCCTTCCTGCTGGGTGCTGAAGTCCAGGGCTTTCCCCCAACTGGTTCTCAGGGATTTAAGGGGGCCAACCTCACTGGCCCTTGGGAGCCCCAATAGTCCTGGAGTCAACTGGGCAGAGTCCTTAGAACTTTCTTGGCATCAGGGATTCCTCTTTCCAGTCTTCATGGAGGTCCCAGAGTCCAGCTGTGAAGTGCAGAGAAATCACCAAGCAAGAGAGAGTCCCCTACTTGAGCAAGATTTTTTAAAGTAGATGCTTCAGAAGCCAGGCACCCCTGGCCAATTCTAGGGTTCCAAGTTACTTCTCCACTCCTTTCCCAACCTTCCTGCACAGCATGCTGGGACAGTTCAAAATGACGTCATCCATAAGTCACTAAACAACTCCTCTTGTGGCCTCAGATTCGTCCCTTACTGACTTCACTGTGAGGGCAATTTCACTATATTTTCAAAGGGGAGCCTCCTCCTGTGTTGGCTTGAATATGGCTCATTACATTGCGATGTATTACATCATGTGCTTTTACAACAGTCGTTACAATGACCTTGTTGTTAGTACACGATGCATTAACATCACAAGTCATTACAACGACTTGCACTAGGGGCGCGCTTCACTTAGGAATAGAATTAAATACCATTCCTACTCCAGTTTGCGCAACAGTAGGGATGGTGTTGGAATTCATTTATAATACCTCAGTGCCCCCTAGTGCAAGTCGTTGTAATGACTTGCAATTTAAATATATTGCGTACTAACAATGCAGTTGTTGTAACAAATGCGTTGTAATAGTAGTGCAATGTAATGACAGCGTCGTAAGCGCTGTTTCCCGTTGGCTTCAGAGGTCTGGGCTCCCTTCTTTGTTCAGTTGGTGCACAGTGTGAAAGCTGATTGATTGATGCAGATCATTCTGTCCCAAACCTTTCCTCCTTAGGAGCTGAGTAAAGCACTGTTAATTGCCCCCCTTGTTGTTCCTGGCGCACAAGCGGAATATAATTAACTGGGCATAGCAGGGTGATAAAAAGCCTGGGCTCTGCTTCTGACCTCAGTCATAGAAATATGTCAATTCTGCATGACCTATCATTTGTACCGATTCTTTGTGGAACTTGCAGAATTGATTTTCCCGTACAGGTTATTCCCCAATTTGAAATGTCACTGGTCTTTATTGGCCAAAAGGAAGCAAAATTACATTCCTAAGGTCGCGTTCTTCCTCTATGTATAACAAAGTGTCGCTACAGACAAAACAGTAAATCACACTGACTTTCCCTAATAGTGTACACTAACATTTTCATAAGGCTTATCCTAGTTCATTATCTAATCCTGCAGAGCCACTTACCCATGCTGTGTCACAGCGGCCTTATCTTAAAAGGCAGACACCGGCGGTCAATACGGGCAGTCCATTTGCCATGTGATTACCTTGGGTGAGACACATGATGAAACACATGTAGTGAGACTCACCCACAGTAATCATTCCGAAACCAGGATTTCAAAAAAGCAAAATAAATCTGGGCTTACTGCAGTGCTTAATTTGTGCCGGTGCTTTCCGGTGCTTAGCACCGGCACTTATTTCTGAGGGCCGGGTCAATTGAATTTTTCTCCCCCGGAGCAGTGGACCCAGTAATTATTAAAAAAGTAAAAGGAGATCGTAATCAGTAAAGAAATCCTGTTAGGCTTTAATTCAATTTACATCTATTCTGCAGATGTCTGGGGAGAAATCCTCCCCTGAAAAATGGCGATCCGTTTGGAATGAAATGAAAACATATCCCAGTCAGCGATATTTTAGTTATTTTATTTGTTCTTGTTTGAGGGCCGGCCGCTATAGCCTAGTGTTTCTTCTTCGCCAATTGGAGGATGAATGCTCCCTGGTGTCATAATTAGCCTGTAGGAGGCCTCAGTCACTGGTGGAGAGAGCAGGAGGGATCAGGCAGCAAAGGGTGTATGAATCTAGAGCCCCAGCCATGTGGAACCCCTCCTGCAGAACCCTTGTACAGCCTTGCGCCTGCTCCTCCTGGCTGCTTCCCAATCTCTGCAGGTAAGTAATGGTCGCAGTTCACTGCAGACTCTTGACATCTGTTTTCCCTTGTGTAAGTTAAAAAATCACCCTGAAAATATTTCTGTAGGGATTGTCAAACAATGAACTTGAATGTTTGTGCTGCGCATGCCTTCTAGTGGCGCAATAGCTTTGAAAGTCAACAGTACACGAACGGGTCTCCTGTTGAAAAAACTCTCCACCAAGAAAATGAAACGCATTTGGTGTTTCAATAGTAAGCTCCTGTTTTTTTCAAAAACTCTTACAATATTAGTAACACGTTTTCAGTGCAAACAAACATGTACTGGGATGAAAATGAAACTATACCCTGGAATCCCGTAAATTGGGGGTCAATGCTAGCAGCAGAATGGGGGTTGAGTCAAAAGAAGTGATGTGTTAACTTTACTCTTTTTTTTATTTCTGCCTCAAACAAAGTAGAAACAAAGACCCATCCAAATGTGTTAATGATTCTGTTTTGACTTACTTAAGTGGTCACAAAGAGTCTGCATTTTAAAATGTCTTACAGTGTTCATGCACCTGCTGCCGCTGCATAGATCTTTGTGTACCAAGCAAGCTCCTGGGTACAGTAGTTAAAATAAGGTAACGGGTGGTCAGTGCGTTTGCTGGTGACATCGGTATGCAGTCTTGTTACGAGATTGGCTCATTGTGAAATAGCATACAACATAGTTCTGTTCGTGACTGATTAATGTTTCGGAGAATGTTGGCTGTTACCTTATGTCACAAGTTGCTATCCTTTTAACTTAGAGAGTTATAAACCAGCATCAAGAAGCTGCACTCATGTTGGAAAGCATACGTTTAGAACCATACTGTCTTTTATAATTCTAAGTTTGTTAAAAAAGGGTTCCTTTGGGTAGTAATAACCACTTATTAGAAGTGATAAGTGTTGATTAGTGTAATTACTCAAATAGATACATGCATATAAAAATCTTCCTGGACATACATACCTCCTATGTACAGAGTTCAAAAATTCAAAACTCTCCTGCCAAATAATAGTTTCTTTCTTAAAAACTTGTGGAGTGACAAACTTGCTTCCTAGATGTCATTGACATCAAGGTGTCAAGCATGTCTAGCCTCCAGCCAAGATGAGACTTCAACAAGAGTGAGTCATACCCGTCCTGATCGGTTCAGATGTCTGCCTGGTATGGACACTGGTTGTGATTGCCAAGTTACACTCTTTTGTTATGGTCAGTTTTCTATTTCCCACAACCCACTTTATTGTCTCTGCCTTGGAACGGAAGCAGAAGCAGAAGCAGTGGCATAACCAGAGGTGCAGCTTCATCCCTTTGTGCCTTTGTCTGGGTGTGGTGCTGCATTTAGGGCCGCGTGCTTGAGCTGCATGGTAACATAGCCTATCTCTGCATCTGCGTGCCAGGAATTGTATCTAGAGTTGGAATTCTGCTAGTGTGTACTGGAGGTCCTTTGGTTGCTCGTGAGAAGGCTGGGGGTACCAGGTAAGTGGGGGAGTCTTTTAAAATGTTGTATTTTAAAACATTTTGTCTACCACATGCCGCATGAGCACCTGCCATGTATATATGTACTAGTTTGGAAACTCTCGTGTATGAGTTTAATGTATGTATGTATGTATTGTCCTGTGCTTTGTGGCGACTGTCAGTTAGCAGCAGCAGTGTAAGAAATAGAAATAAAAAGTGAATTCATGATTCTGGGAACGTGGGAACTTTCTGGGAACGTGCATTTGAAATCTAATATTTGAGCATGTAGTCCTGGGTGAGGAGCAGCTGGCCATCAGACAGGGCGGCTTTTAGGGTGGTGAGCACCTGGTGGTGAGTTCTGGGCGCTGGGTTAGGGGACACTGTGTTAGGAAATATTATACTTGGATTAAAAGTGTCTGCTGCACAGTTCCTCGGGAGTTCCAGCAGGATTCAGGCAACAATAAAAATTTCAAAATAACGCTGCACGCTGGTGATTAAATGTTATGTTCCTGCTGAAGCGAGAGATCCTAGTTTTGTCTAGGGGTAGTTTGGACTGTAGGGCATAAGGTTAATGTGCCTTCTGCAAATTACGAGAAACATGAAGGTGACAGAACTGTATTTATGTGGATAGGTAAATACACTGAATAGGTCAGTGGGTTTCTGTTTTTGTAACAGATATCCTTTTATTACTTGCTGTTAATAAATTACAATCCTAATATAGCACAGACAGCAGACTCAGTGGAATTTTGTGCTTTATTAGTTCAAAAGTGCTTGTGGAAGCCTCTCTTAATGGAGTTGAATGTCTGACTTCATTTTATAATAGGTGGCAGTGGGGTTTTGTGTCTTATTGACTGATCATGTAATAGAACTATTGTTTGAAGCATGAGAGCCTGATTCTCCATCAAAGCTTAATCCCAATGGTATAACAGATAATTTAATTATATTTCATCAGGAATACCTATTGTGATGCCACAAAACATCCTTGGATGTCATACAACCATAACACAGTTAAAGAATCGCTATTGTGTGTCTTGGACAGCACAGCTATGCATTGATGAGACAGGCCAAGAATGATACATCCCTGTCACCCCTTAACTTTATATAATTATTTACTGTATATTTAATAAAGCAGAGGTGAACTCTAGCTCTCCCTCAGTATCTGCTTTTCTTCCTCCTCTTCACATCTCACTTCTTCCCTTCGATCCATTTTCTTTCACTTTCTGCCCTACGTCCATGTTTCCTCTTAATCTTTTCCTCCCCTCATTAACTGCTTTTCATTTTTCACCTTCCCATCTTTCCATTCCACTCTCCTTTCATGCACTCCCTGTGGTCTGCTCTTCTGCCCTTGCTTTTCTCCTCTTTCCATGTTTCATTCTCCTCGTGTTCCACTCTAATCTTGCTCTCCTAATCTCTGCTTTCCCCACTTCTCTTCATATTCTTTGTCTGCCATATCTATCTTTTCCTTCAGACCTCTCCTCCTTCCTCACTGACACTCGTTTTTATGTTTTTCCTTCTTGCACATATCTTTATATCCATTCCAGGAGTCTGCGTTTGATATCTGGGTCATGCATTTAATTCTTGGTATTGGAACTCAGTCTTTCCTCTTTCTGAGGACAATAAACTTAGTTGTGTGCAAGAACAGGTACAGAGTTCCTCTAGAGAAGATAAGAAAAAGTACTGTCACGTGTAAGGAGTACCAAGTGGGCCTAGCTGTAAGATAAGCAGGTCGGAAGAAGGGGAGAATCCCTTGTTGGAACTAGGGCTCTCACACACCCAGCAAGCTAGGTGTCATGCTTCATCATTTGAGCCTGCCCCTCATCAGGTCGGCGCTGCAATACCTGACGAGCATCCAAAATTGGGGCTCTTTAGCGGGGATCTTTTGTTCCTGCCGATGGGTGCAGTGGGGGTAGGGGCCCTAGCGTGTGTAGATGTGAGTGTAGGTGAAGTGAATATAAAATAGGTTCTGTTTGTCCACAAAGACACTTTATTATGGTGGTAAACGCATAATTAAAAGGTGGTTGAGGTGGGTATTGAAGCTAGAAATAATGAGTCTAGTTATGTATACTCTACTCTCATGTCTCAATGGGATCTACATGTTTCGTGCCATAGTAGCCATAGCGGTCAGGGCACTTCCTCAGGATCAGTGGTGGAACTATCTACACTACGTGGATATGTGAGGAATCTACATACCACACAGGCTTGGTAAGGTAACCTGAAACGAGAAATGTGAAGTAGCAATGAACAATACATGTAGGTGCACTCACAATTAGTACAGATCTCATCTTCATTAAAAAGGGAGAAGTTGTGCCCATAAGACAGGTATAACTATGAGAACAAGAAAGATAAAATAGCCAACATAAACTCCTGAATATCAGTGAGTATATTAATACTGAAGTTATCTTTTAGTGATAAAACAAGGGGGGTTTGCGGTTTGGACAATGTCGGGAATTAACGGAACTCACCTAAACTGCTAACAAGGAGGTCTTGCAACAGTTGCTGACAGGTAAAACGGACTCCAATTAGGGTCCTAGAAGCGTAAACCGGTTGTATAAAAAGACATGTTAAAAGGGAAGGTTAAATTGGGAGGGGCAGCAAGATAAGAGGAGATGCAGAGCTGCCAGAGGACCGATCAGGGGAGTAAAAAAGAAAGGTCACAGACGTGGTTGACTCACCATCATGGGGTACATTATGCAGCCACGACCACTACGTTGACAGAATTGGGCGGTCAGCGGCAAGGTGCAGTGGAGGTGTCGAGGTATAGTAACCAGACCCCCTCCGCAGCGCCGGGTGCATGGGCCGTCCCATCTGGGATACAAAAGTGACCATAGAAGGTAGCGCCATGTCAAGCCTGTTCAAACCAGAAAGTCTGGTCGATTTCCAAATTATAATCTTACCTTGGAAGAGATCCAGAGAGAAGCGCGTCTTGGAAAAGAAAACAGCGAGGTACTCACCAGCGTGTAGAAATGCTACAGCTCGTGGACCTACCTAGCCACCGGAACAGGGATGGTGACTGGTTGTCGGCGGCTGGTGCATAAATGTGTGGAAAGGGGATGACGCGGGCACGGTCATGTAACCGGCAAGGTGGTGAAGAGGGCGTCACGAAGGTCCTGCGTGTAGCCGGTAAAAGTGGCGGCCATCTTGTAACAGAGGGGCGCCGGGAGCACTAAGCCAAGAATAATACAATGCATCACTGCGGTTGTGCCGGTAAGGCGTGTATAACAAAACGTGTAGGCAATCGGAAAGTCCAAGCATGGAATAAGAAGGTAGCTTAAAGTAGACGAGTGGATCGCAATAGTGCAATACTAACCACGTGAGGTATGTGTCAGGGATAGTGAAGAATCGATCCTCCTTGTGTATAAAATCAACAGTGGTGATGGAAATATACATGACACATGGTGATCTGCCGAGGGAGCGATGTTAAGCCCCTAGGTAGTACAACAAATTAGTTATCCATAATAGTGGGTGGCGGCTAGGAGACCATCAGGTTGTTGTAAGGGTTAACACGCTGGTGAGTACCTCGCTGTTTTCTTTTCCAAGATGCGCTTCTTTCTGGATCTCTTCCAAGGTGAGATTATAATTTGGAAATCAACCGGACTTTCTGGTTTGAACAGGCTTGACATGGCACTACCTTCTATGATCACTTTTGTATCCCAGATGGGATGGCTCATGCACCCGGCGCTGCGGAGGGGGTCTGGTTACTATACCTCGACACCTCCACTGTACCTTGCCACTGACCGCCCAATTCTGTGAACGTAGTGATTGTGGCTGCATAATGTACCCCATTTTGGTGAGTCAACCACCTCTGTGACCTTTCTTTTTTACTCCCCTGATCGGTCCTCTGGCAGCTATGCATCTCCTCTTATCTTGCTGCCCCTCACAATTTAACCTTCCCTTTTAACATGTCTTTTTATACAACCGGTTTACGCTTCTAGGACCCTAATTGGAGTCCGTTTTACCCGCCGGCAACTTTTGCAAGACCTCCTTGTTAGCAGTTTAGGTGAGTTCCGTTAATTCCCGACATTGTCCAAGCCGCAAACCCCCCTTGTTTTATCATTAAGAGATAACTTCAGTATTAATATACTCACTGATATTCAGGAGTTTATGTTAGCTTTTTTATCTTCCTTGTTCTCATAGTTATACCTGTCTTATGGGCACAACTTCTCCCTTTTTAATGAATATGAGATCTGTACTAATTTTGAGTGCACCTACACGTATTGTTCATTGCTACTTCACATTTCTCGTTTCAGGTTACCTTACCAAGCCTGTGTGGTATGTAGATTCCTCACATATCCACCACTGATCCTGAGGAAGTGCCCTGACCACTATTGCTACTATGGCACAAAACATGTAGATCCCATTGAGAGTAGGGTATACATAACTAGACTCATTATTTCTAGCTTTAATACCCACCTCAACCACCTTTTAATTAGGCAGTTTACCACCATAATAAAGTGTCTTTGTGGACAAACAGAACCTATTTTATATTCACTTCACCTACACTCACATCTACACACGCTAGGGCCCCTACCCCCACTGCACCCATCAGCAGGAACAAAAGATCCCCGCTAAAGAGCCCCAATTTTTGGGGCCCGTCAGGTATTGCAGCGCCGACCTGATGAGGGGCAGGCTCAAATGATGAAGCATGACACCTAGCTTGCTGGGTGTGTGAGAGCCCTAGTTCCAACAAGGGATTCTCCCCTTCTTCCGACCTGCTTATCTTACAGCTAGGCCCACTTGGTACCCCTTACACATGACAGTACTTTTTCTTTTCTTCTCTAGAGGAACTCTGTACCTTTTCTTGCACACAATCTTGTAGGGGTATGTACATTGGACCTCATTAAACTTACCCCTCTGTCCCCACTGTTGTTGATAGACGATAAACTTAGTGCCATTGAGCTTGATAACAACATTTATAATTCAGTGTCAAGGCCCTTTCTGGTGAGTATGCGCTTTACAAACATACATGGTGTGTTAAGGACACAGAAATATATTTTAATCTTTTGTTTTTCAATTTCGTTGCAATATTACAATGCCATTATTCCATCTATCCCTCCTTGATCCAGTACCTTTCAGACTCGTATCCATTCCCCTGACCTTTCTTTCCTTCATCCCATCTTTTTCCTTCCCTTCTTCTCTTCCTCAGCAGCTCCAGCGATGCCTCATTTCCTCTTTTGATTCTTATTTCCTTAGACCCTCATTAATTTCCCATCCTTCCTCACTTGGTGCATTTTTTCCTTCTTCCTCCATTTGTTCCTTACATCCTTTTTTCCTGATACTTCCTTCATCCCTTCTTTAATTTCTTCCTTTCTTATCCTCAACCCTTCCTTCTGCTTTTCTTCCTCCTTTCTTTTCTTCTTTCTATTCATCCATCACACATTGTTCACTTCCTTTCTCACACTATCCCTTCATTTCTTTCTGTCTTTCACATTCTTATTTCCTCCTTTTATCCATTACTTATTTCCTCACTCCAGTCCTCCCATTCCTGCTTGCATTTGCTGCTGCCTTCTTCAATGTATTCCTTTCTTCACCCCTTCCTTTCTTTTAAACATCCCAGTACAAGCACATTCTCTTTAGTTTGCAAAGCTGCCTCAAGTCCTCTAATGACCATTCCTAAAGCTACATGTTGAGATTTCCACACATTCTATAACTTGAGTGTACTTTTAAGTTGTTGTCTTAGGCTTGCCATATTTTATATTTTGTTATGTTGATTTGTATAGCGCGCTAACGACCCGAGAGGGTATTCAGGCGCTTGAGCAGGTGTGTACGTGTGAGGTCTTATGTGAAGAGCCTGGTCTTCAGCTTCTTGCGGAACTCAAGGAGTGAGGAGGAGGCTCTGATGTGTTGAGACTTGTGGGTGTGAGCGGAGCCAATAAACAAAGTGGGTGGATTTACTGGATAAAGTGGGCAGAGCCATTGGGAGTGGGTGTGGCATCCTAAAATGAGAGAACCTGCACTTAATATTTTACAAATTAAGCACTGGCCAACTGAATGGGTGGAATCCAATTGCAACAGCCTTTAGCATCATGAAGTAGAGAAGGCAAAGAAGATGGTGTGAGAGATGCATGAAAGAGGAGGAAAAGGAGTCTGATGAAGTATGGTGGTTGGAGCGGTGTATTGATAAGAAAATGTGTGATACGAGTAGGGGTGGGTAAGCATGTACTGAGTCAGGGGCAATAAATGGTGAGCAGAGGTAGAGGAATACGGAAGGGTTAAGTTAAGGATGATGCTTGTAAAAGATGGGGATGATGAGAAAGGAAGGTGGTCATATAGGAGGGCAGGAGCCAATGTTAAGGGTTGGAGGAGGAGCCAGAGAGGAGTGTGACGAGATTGGAGGATAGCATTAAAACAAGGAGGAGGAGAGATTGATGGACAGGAGGAGTGATGCGTAAAACGTAGGTGATGGTAATGGGAGAATATGGTGGGAATCATCAGAACTTGAAGAAGAGGACGCATGCCAGTCACTATTTAGGCAAAGCAGTTCAACTTTGAGGCACTCACATGAGCTGTATGTTTCCTCTCTGCTCCCCAGAAGATGCATTCTGCTCAAAAGACTGAAAAGGAAATAGTGGTTGAAAAAATTGCCACCAAAATATACTCGTCAACCTCAGAACATGTACTCTTGGCACAGAGGCCGATTAAGGTAGAAACAGGCCCACATTTGATTATGGTTTTGTTTTGTGCTCAGTGTCAACTTCAGTTATTCTTTCATTGTTATATCACTTATTTAGTTAAAATACCACATACCCACATCTTTGTAGATCTCTTTTGTGCTCATGAGTATGCACTATATAATCCAGGCCATAGTGCTGCTACCGTTCAGAAGAAAATGTGGAGAGTTATTAGTGAAAAACACAAGCAGAGACAGAGAAGTACTAGGCCCGATTATGCACACCCATGCACCCACACAAGCACATGCACACCCCTCATTCATTTACATACCAAAATCTATAACCCATTGGTAGTAGCAGTTAAGATGAGGCTTACAGAAGAAGGTGAAGTTGAGGGTCCATGGTAAGGTGGGGGGATAGAAGACTTGGGGAAGGTGGAGAAGAGAGATAGAAGGATAGTAATAATAGATAGGTGGTTGAGGCAAGCGGCATGATAGTGACAAAAAAGAAAAAGTGGATCTGAGGGAGGAGAAGGAGGGCAAGTCATAAAGACAGAGGAGGGTGAATGAGAGTGAGAGGATGGTGAGGAACAGAGAGAAGAGTGAGGAAGAGAGAGAAGTATTAAGAAGTGACAGAGGGTGAGGGGGATAGAGTAGGGTGAGGTGGAGAGAGAAGGGTGAGATGAAAATAAAAGTGTGAAGTAGAATTAAAGTAAGTTGATGCAGAATGAGGGGATGAGAGGTCAGGATAGAGTAAATGTAGGATAAGGTGAAAACAGTTGGTGAGGTGAATGAAATATGAGGAGAAAGTGGAGAAAGAGAAGGGTACAGAAGGGAAACAGATGGATAAAGTGGAGAGAGATTAGGATGAGGTGAAGAGAGAAAAAAAGTGAGGTGTGAGGAAATAAATGGTGAGATGAGTGGCACAGCATGGTGAAGTGGAGAGAAAGGAGGGTGAAGCCAGAAAAGAGGAGGAAGAGCCTGAGAGAAAGGAGGGTGAGGTGGAGAAAGCAGAAGAGAACAAGTTCACAGGGTTAAAACTTTAAAAATACAAAGTTAAAATTAGTAGACAGAAGCCGGCAGTAGATATGATATGCACAGCCCATCCATACATGGCCATTCAACATGTCCAGACACAGCTGTCGGCCACGTGGGAGACTCTGGACAATCAAATCATCTTTATGGCCCACCCATGCATCTTCATGGCCCTCCCAGATCCCAAATTCTGGAGTCAGGCCTGTTGCATTATAAGTAATAAATGGAGTATCTGGCTAGGAGATATGTGAGTTTTTTTGGGCCAGTAACAGAGACACGTTTCAAGTGGTGTGCTCATGACTCCTTAAGATCTGACATCAACAGTGCTGTCCTAAAATGTGGTGCATTGAAAACCAGATGAAGTTTCAGCACATGTGCAACAAGGGAGACATTTGGTTATATACTTGTGTGACCTTGGCGTGGCCAACAGCACTATGCCCTGTACACTGTGAGAACGTAAGCATCCTTGAAGACCAATAAACTGGGCATGCTTATTTTGTATCTGAATTGATTGAAGCAAATGATTCCTGGCAACATGTGCTGTTGATGGTTCCATATCATAAAATATTTTACCAAAACATCTTTTAATATATAACTGTATTTACAATACCATTGTTTCTATGTTAAGCTTATTATTTTGACCACAACATTCTTTTAAAAAAACATGTGTGTAAGCACTTGTCTACACGCATATAGTACAAAGAAAAAATCAATATCCTGAGCCACACTCATATCGTAACGCAAAAAAAGTAAGTCCACACAGTAGTCTTTTCCACTGTTCTTCTTTGATATTTTATTCCAAGTCTTGTAAATATATACTTCAGTTCTTCATCTCAAAAAACAGAATTGCCACAGAGCCAAAACTTGTTTCGTCTTACGGAATTAACCCAAGACTTTATCAGGGCTATGACAAATAAATACATACATTACATTATAGTTTGTTGAAGCAATGAATACTACACTCACAAGAACCTCCACCCAAGTCTAATTCAACGCAAAAATGAAAGAAGAGACATGCTACCTAAAAGTGAAAATGCACCCAAATGAGGTATATAAAAAAGGAAAAAACTAAAAGAAAAAGAAGGAGACAGAACTCAAGTGTTTGAGGGTGATTCCCTATTGAAGGAGTTACTTTGCAGAATGTCAATACCTTGTACTTGATGGTGAGTGTTGGATATATTGATAGCAGTACCCGTATTGACAAACACTTGTATGAAGGGATAGTGATGCTTGTACTTAAGTTGATTATGATCTATTTACACCTTGCTATCGGTTAAATATGAGTATATGGACGGTACTTTTTTGACTGTGAAAGAGGATTGCATCTAAACTTTTCCAACAAATACTGCTGCTTCTGGTGAGTTTTTTTTTCATATTAGCACATATTAGCACAGTTAAAGGGGGTATACTTTCCAGTATGGAGATTATTTTGGGGTTGATAGATTTCCCTATTTCGGGTTTCTGCTTTGTATCATTCTACATCACATTTTTTGACGAGCACCTTTGATTCACAATACTTTTACTCTTTGCACGGTATGGTGTTTTTCTCTGTTTACCCCAACTTTATTAAGCTTATTTAAAAATTGTTTTGTCTCCTTCTTTTTCTTTTTGTTTTTTCCTTTTTGATGCAGCCCAATGCAAAATTAATTTTGGGATTTACTAAGCCAAACGGAGTGATCCAAGTGGCTGTCGAAACTCAGTACATGAACTTGTGCCTCCACCAGAGCAGAAGGGCTGAATTACTGTAAGGACGTATATTCCCAACTCCCCAACTCCGCTGCGAACCAGATTTCACTCTGCCCACAGAGGGGAGGGGGAAAGGGGAATGGGAAGATAGAGAGACTGCCCCAGCAGTGCCACCTGGAGCTCTTCCTCAATCTGGTCTCCTAGCACCTGTAATTACAAGCACAACATCACTCTGTACACTACTCTTGCAAATACATGTCCTTAAATATTTTCTTTAATGTAATACTCAGATTTTCTAGTACCTGTGTTATTCTGCAGACTAGCTTCTCTCTTAGTATTGTAATTAGCCGTATTATATGTTGGTACTTTGCCAGTACTGAGGCACAAACACACTTCTTCTTTCTTTTCTCACTCAGATGAATGCGGATGGAAGAACTGTGCCTGTAGAGTTGGTAAGTAAAAAAAAATATATATATATATATATTTATACCTACTTGTAGACAAGTAGGATGAGCGCAGCAAGTTAGTGAGAGTTATTGTTAGAGTGGCATGGTAAATGGTGAGTCTATGCACATTTCTTGAAGTGCTGTCTGGTAAGAGTTACTGCGCAATTAGTTCTTCAATTAGTTTCTGTTTTAGTAATGTTCCAAAATAATGAGAAGTCTCTATGCCTACACTTGACTAAGAGAAAAAATAAACTGAATCCTTTTTGTCTCGAGAAAAAACAAATTTGAAGAATGTCACTTTGAAGTCAAGAAAGAAAATGCCTTTTCTTTTACAGGAATACTGGCTAATTCCTGACTAAAAATACGAACAAACAAGGAAAAAAATAGGTGACAAAGGTCCCAAGAAAAAATACATGCCTACTCCCTCGACGGCAGCAATGGGAACAGCTTACTGACCTCAGGACTTCTGAAGAAGCTTGACAAAATTCAAGAAATGCGAGCGGAAAACCCTCGCAAATACTCCTGTCAGGAAACGCAAGGAGCTCAGGAAAAACGCTGCTTCTCAGGTAGAATGGCGGTTAAAGTGCAAAGCACTTCAGGTGCGCGAGCACGATAACCGGCAATGCCATCAAAGAGAGCGGAACACTAGAACACTAACTTGTGAGTGTTAGACCGCCATGTTGGAATTCCTGCTGCAGGTACATAACAGTCTCTGAACAGCGGAACGATTTGGAAACCAACTGACTCCAGCTCATTGGATCTTGTCTGACTCTTAGAACCCCCTTCAATCCAGGAACTGGTGAGGAACGCTTCTCCCTAGAGTGGAACTGATCAGACCTGACAGTGGCTTAGTAAAAATACGAATCCAATGCATGTTATTAGAGCCAGAGGTCAGTAATCCTGGTGCCGAAGCACCCATCCCCACTGGAGGGAGTGACTCATACCATGCATCTTTGAGTAGTTGCAAGTTCATGGGACAATTCTGAAATTGTGCCATTATCAGACTCATCATCAAGTTCAATTCCACAGTAAGGGGCACCATATGCAATGAAACAAGGTCTGTATGCAGGTAAACTAGGCATGTCAGAATGACAATGTCCGGTCAGTATTCAGTTCCTAGAGCAAAGGGACTCCAAAGAGTCGTATTATGTGCTTATGGCACAGCTGGACCTGTGGTTATCAATGGACTTTGAAATAGAACATCCACCATGGAGTAACAAAAATAAAACCAAATTCCGCAAAGTAGGAATAATACCAAGGGTATGCCCCCGAACACACTAGAAAACAAGGAATGGAGAAAGGCTGGTGTTACTCCAAACATTTACTGGTAGGTACTAACTAAGCCAGTCATGATTATTTAAAAAGAGAGTGCTATAATGGTGGTATTGGAAGCATTAGAAATTTGGTCCAGAAGCTCGCAGAAATGTAATGGAAGATTTGTGTTTAACAGGATTGTATTTCACTGGACGTCCTTGCAACCTGCAGTTTAAAGGTTTCCTTGGCAGATGGTAATGCCACATCTTTTTTGACTCTTTGAATCTGCTTAGCTTGTTAACGTCTGCCCTCAAAGTTGGAATTTGAGACCACAACGAATATTCAGAAACCATGTGAGTAGGTGAAAAAAGTGCATTATTGCAGCCGGTCACTATCTGAGAGTCCGATAAAATATACAGAATCCCGGCCTTCATTCCATAACAATTCTGCTCATGTAAAATTAAATAGCTCCAATTTGAAAGGACAGTCATGAGGCGGCCTGTTGAAGTGGCTGGTATTCCACTTATAAAACAGGCCCAATTCACTACCAAAGCATTACATGCACCATGAATGGTAAAGTGTTTACAAACAAGTGAGTGACTGACAGAACAGTCCCATAACTTCACAGAAAAAAATAACTCTTTCCCAGCCCACTCAGAATGATAATACAATTGTAAAGATCATAACTCATGAAAAAGCTCTCTCCTAGGGCTTCATATCTACCTACTGGGAAATGTTTCATGCAAGCTCTGAACTGGAATGTTGAAATTGGCAAAGATATTATGCCATGTATTAAGCACACCTCAGAGGGTATCTGTACTACTGAGAATGGGAGCAGTTCTAATTTCTCAAAAAGTAACATTGTGTAACCGGCATCTTTTTTGGCCATGAGCGTTGTTAACATGTCAGGTTGATAGGCAAGAATAGGTGCATAGAATTTAGGTAATGCCATGGCACGCGGCTACTTTTGAGGACTGGAAGTGTCCAACTAAACTGCACGATAGATCGAAGTTGACTTTGCCCATGGTTTGACATTTCACTTTGCATAATATGATAAGAGACAACGCAATTTAATTCAAGTTGTAAATGTTAGAAGGCAATGTATTAATACTATTATCAACAACAGCAAGTACTTTATCCAAATTATCTTGATCAATTGGTCTTAAAGGTGCAGCAGCTGCCATTTTGATCATTTGCAAATTTCATTCTATGTGGCATAAATAAATGTTTCTGAAATTGCAGACTTAGGACCCAATAAGAAATCAGATAGGTCCATTTCTTCAGAAAGGAGGGAAAGATGTTGTTCTATTGAAGACAGTGTGGAATGATCCAAACATTGTTGGTACCATTTCCTTACCAAATATGTGGTGACTATCATTGAGTGTTTATAGTTGGAATAACAAAGGTCAAGTCTGAGTATGACAACCATTTATGTCTTTTGGCCACAATAATCACCCATTTGGATCTGAAAGTGTGGAGTTAAAAGCCCCATTCTGCACCATACTATTGAGCTGTTCTTAGCTGTAATTTGTCAAATGCTGCCAGTTATCAAATCAGGCAATGGAAGGAATATTTGGTGAATTCATGTCTTCAATCTTTGCCAGTCCTAGAAATGTAGTCTACTGAATCGTATCATTCCGAAAAATCATCTGCGTGGGAATTAAGCAGGTACAGAACAAGGAGTCTGTTCCCTGAACATGCCAAGGTTTGGTACCCCAAATTGATTTCATGTCAATGGCATCCTCCCAATTGTCATAGCCTTTCACGGCTATTTCTGTGACAACCAAGACCGTATATATTAGCTTGGTTTCTTTCCTGTTGTAGGGATAAGTTTAAAATGAAAGATTTTGGGTCTAATGTATTGTGTCCAGATAAATATGTGAATTTGTCCCTATATGTTTTATAGCTCCCTTGTGTAGCAAAAGAACAATATTCCCATTGTGTATAATTTAAAAGTGTGCGTTTTACGGTACAACTTATACACTAGGTAGATGTAAATAATGCTTTTGATAATTATGGTAACAGAACATTTCACCATAATTTGCAGAATTGAGATACAAGTCTTCACTTTGGAAAACAGTGTAATATTCCATCTCCAAGAGCATGGAGTTTACAGTCTCAACAACCCAATCATCATATGGTAACCCAGGTATATTAACATCACCCAGAGAAACCCTAAAAACTTAAGGAATCTGCAGTATTTCTGTAGGGCCAAGGATATCATCGGGGACCTTATCCTAAAATATTCCATCAATTACAGGGACAGCTGGAATGTTCACAAGGGACAGGGTCTCTTTTTATCTTAAGAGAAGATGAGTGAGGCGTTAACACCTTGTTGACCAGGTCTATGGCAGAGCGATCTGAATGGAATGCCCATTAATCAGCAAGAAACAAAACTGTCCCAAATCCACTTCAAAGAAATGCAAAAACCAAGGAAAGTGTTATCTAAACATATATTCAAGGAGGGACCGGATAGGTATGTTTCAGCCATGAAAAGACACCACATACTCATGTAGGAAGAGTGTCTAGAACAGAAAACTGCCAAAAGAGTTGGATGGTAATCATCTGTTCCCATATAATACTCAGAAGCAGTACATTGAAAAACAGGATCCACAGATGCAGTTAATGAACTGGTAGATTCCAGTATGAACAATATCAGCTGCAGAAGACACAGTAGTAAGTAAAGTACTCATTTCAGTAGTGTGGCTGGAATTTGTAGTAGTATCAGAAATTACATGAAGATCATTCTTAGTCTTCCCAACTGGGAAAAAACGGATTTGATGGTGCTCACAAGCTGCAGAGGAATTTCCTGTTTGGTAGCGAGATGAGTTAGGGAACTACCAGGGACTACTCATGGCCTACTGTTCTGAATCGGCCACATGATATAACTTGATATCATCAATAGAGACAAAACAATTGTCTTTAGAACCAGCAAGCGTGGCAATAATGCAGTTCTTGTACCTTGGATGCCAAGGACTGGCACCAGTGCATGGCATGATGGGCCAAATTTCTTCTTTACTGCAATCCTTACTCATACAAGATCCCTAACTTGTGGACCCCAGCACAAAGGAGCTGGCTGCTCCTTAATTCCTGCAGAGGCAGTAGTCTTCAACTGTTCATTGGATTGGCCATTGCAGAGGTGTTTAAATCCTGTACGACAGCACAACGATAATGTGCATCAAAGGGCATGGCTGCCATCACAATGTCTGAACCCTCAAGGTCTGGAGCATGCATTTTGATGACAAAAGGACCTCGTATTGTGTCCGGCCACACAGAGATCTTTCAGGGAGTTTATTGAGTGCTCTCTGTACCCCATATAGGTGGTGGATCCAACTACACCCTGTACCTAGTGCTCTGACTTTTAAGGATTGCTTTATTTCATGGTTCATCCTCTCTGCAACAGAATTGCCCTTGGTCTATATGAAGAAGAGTAATGTATCACTAAACCCAGGAAAACAAAGCAAATACAAGGAGATGATGGACAGATCGCTGGGACATTTCAGAAACTCACCCCCAGTCACAGATCTGAGTCTGAACTGGTGTGGTAAAGTGAGCTGAAGAAAGATGATGGATTCAACCCAGATCTGTGACTGGGGGTGAGCGTCTGAAAGGTTTTAGCCATCCAGCCATCATCTCCTTGTGTTTGCTTTGTTCACCCTAAGTTGGTAGGGCATGCTCAGTCGTGGGTCCCTTGCTCACTTTGCCACTGGATTCAAGCTAACCTGGCTGATGTGGGGTATTACCCCGAAACCAGTCCCAGGTTGATTGTTTCTGGTCCAGGGACTTATGGCTTGGCAGTTCCGGCTGGACTGTTCACATGAGGCACAGGGTCAAGACTGATTTGCATATTGCTGGGTCTGAACTGGTGTGGCAAAGAGAGCTATAGAACGACGAGGGATTCAACCAAGATCTGTGACTGAGGGTGAGTGTCTGAAACGTTTCAGCGCTCCGTCCATCATCTCTTTGTGTATGCTCTCTTTAAGTATATTAAGTGCAGTGGACAACCCAATATACCCTTGAGGGCTCGGGCAAATATGAATAAACAGGTAGAAAGGTGCCTTCAAGGGATTTGTTTGGTAAATAATTTGTATAATTTCGATTCTTAATTAAAGGTAGGGCAGTTATATACCTACAAATTTATTAATTATCACTTTTTCAATACTTAAATCAGCTTAGTTTGTCAGAATCAGGATTGAATAAGGTGTGAGTGAATCATCACATATTAACCTGAATACAATAAATTCAATAAACCAAAAGGAGGAGAAACAAGCGGGTGTATATATAAAAATTGAATTTATATTTCTAGTTCAAAAAAGGGTACTTCAAATTACAACAATTAAATACAGTGAAAGGAAATATTTCAATATTTGATGCCTTCACTTTCAAATTGATCCAACACTTTTTCACAACAATATATAGCCATTTCTCTGGAAAACAGTGTGATTGTCGACGTTTCGGTCTTTAGGTTTTCTTTACCAAGACCATCCTCAGGACAATTTTATTTACAAGGTTGACCCCTAATAAAATAAAAGAACATTGTCTTAATTAACGAAAAATCAACACCCTAAATAACGATACTTTTCCTCCAATAAGTATATGTCGTTTCCTTAGTGATATTCTTAATCATGCATCTAGGATATTACTCTAGACTTGTAGTCACAATTATTTCGCATTCCTATTGAAAAACATACTTGTTTTACATAAATGAATAAACAAAGCAATGATCCAGAACGAGTCATAACAAATAATGAAAAGCGTCAGCATAATACTATAAATCATTTAAACTCATTTATCAGTTGTGCTTTTTGATCATTGTTGTCAGACATATAAAATGTAGGTTAGTCTTTATAAGCAATAGTAGTCCATTTTTTCTTATCCTCATCTTATTGATCTTAAATGTTGTCCCTATGGCTTTTTATGGGGGCAACATTTAAAGAGGTTGTTAATAAACATTTTCAATCTATTCCAGACCTCAAGGTATATATATCTTAGTATCTTGACACTATCCCAGTGCAAATAGTCAGGATATTTAGCTTAGTCCTACCAAGAATATTGTAGTATTTAACTGAAATGAGGGCACCAGAACATTAACGTGTCTTTGTTTGCAAAAATAGAAGAAAATAATGAAATCATAATGACTAGATTTCATTATTTTCTTCTATTTTTGCAAATGTATAAATGTTGCCCCCATAAAAAGCCATAGGGACAACATTTAAGATCAATACGATGAGGATAAGAAAAAATGGACTACTATTGCTTATAAAGACTAACCTACATTTTATATGTCTGACAACAATGATCAAAAAGCACAACTGATAAATGAGTTTAAATGATTTATAGTATTATGCTGATGCTTTTCATTATTTATTATGACTCGTTCTGGATCATTGCTTTGTTTATTCATTTATGTAAAACAAGTATGTTTTTCAATAGGAATGCGAAATAATTGTGACTACAAGTCTAGAGTAATATCCTAGATGCATGATTAAGAATATCACTAAGGAAACGACATATACTTTTTGGAGGAAAAGTATCGTTATTTAGGGTGTTGATTTTTCGTTAATTAAGACAATGTTCTTTTATTTTATTAGGGGTCAACCTTGTAAATAAAATTGTCCTGAGGATGGTCTTGGTAAAGAAAACCGAAAGACCGAAACGTCGACAATCACACTGTTTTCCAGAGAAATGGCTATATATTGTTGTGAAAAAGTGTTGGATCAATTTGAAAGTGAAGGCATCAAATATTGAAATATTTCCTTTCACTGTATTTAATTGTTGTAATTTGAAGTACCCTTTTTTGAACTAGAAATATAAATTCAATTTTTATATATACACCCGCTTGTTTCTCCTTTTGGTTTATTGAATTTATTGTATTCAGGTTAATATGTGATGATTCACTCACACCTTATTCAATCCTGATTCTGACAAACTAAGCTGATTTAAGTATTGAAAAAGTGATAATTAATAAATTGGTAGGTATATAACTGCCCTACCTTTAATTAAGAATCGAAATTATACAAATTATTTACCAAACAAATCCCTTGAAGGCACCTTTCTACCTGTTTACTCTTTAACTATAGCCATCTGCACTGCAGTCAGTATTTGTTCAGTGGATGCAAAACTTATTTTCTCATTGGAATATAAATGCAATTTATATGAAATGGGCACTATTTCACCTTCATTAAAGGTGTTATATTTAAAACCAATGGCACCCACAACTATATGGATTACCAGGTTTGTCGTATTGGCATGTGTATGTAAGTGAGGTGTTGCAAGTCAGATTATAGTAATACGAGTATGTCTGCATGTTCTGATGTCCAATGAGAACTGCAAAAATCTGAATGAATTAATTCATATAATGATTTAATGAACTGTGCATAATCAGGTATGTATTTTCTGGCAAATAAAGACATCCTAACAAGGATTGCAGTTTCCGTACAGTGTTTGGAGGCTGAAGTAGAGCACACTTGTATAGGAAGTGTGGTACAAGGCTTTTTCCTTCAAGTGTAAGTTTGTAACCTAAAAATAGGACACTTAGAAATCCTCTCTGGCCAAATGTGTATTTAACTCATCATCTGCCAGGTAGATATCATATACATAGGACAATGTGTCAGGGTATATATCTTGTAGAATTGACACTATTCTGGCAGCAAACAGTTCAGGATTGTTCATATACACCATAGGGAGTTGGAAAAAGCACTGCTGAAAGTCAAGCGATGAAAAGGCAGTGCAATCCCTGCTTCAAGGCTCTAAATTTTATCACAAAAAGCCATTAAAAGTCTCCATTGACATTTTATATTTTTTACAGACAATATTATCTATAAGTGCCATGCTGTGCGTATTCTGAATTACAAATGTGTGTGTATGCTTGTTTAAGTGTCTGTAGTCTAAGACTATGGGATATGAATAATCCAGTGTCAAAAGGTAAAAAGGGTATTATTAATTCAAGAAACACATTGTTCTGTTACTCCCTGGTACTCCAACTGGGAAGAGTATTTCTCTAACAGGCTGCTTAGCATCCAGTTTTGTGGAATATTGTGGTTGTACTTGTGGGTTGGACCGTATGGGTATTGAATGATTAGGGGAGTCCTTATCCCAGCTGACATGATTGAGATATAAAGCTGAGGCTTGTGCAAGAGCGCATTCTACTGCTTTGGCTTTTTTGACTTCTTCACGGCCAAGGGTAGAAAATAATGGGAGTATTACATTCTCACCCTGTGGAGATCTTTGGACAAACTGCAGAAGCCAATTGACCTCTGCTAAGAAAATGTCGCATGATAAAGAACATTTTTCCCAGAATGTTACTCTAATGGTGTGCTGGATGTAACCCTCTTTTTGTATATCAAAATGATATATTCTATTTGGAGGAGCTAAGGGCCTGTCTGGGGTTAAAACTGTTACAAAGATATCAGTTGCTGTCGCTGCCAGAAACTCCTTGAGAATCTGGCGCTCTATACTGTCTCTGCTGTGCTGTCTAGAAAAGTCACAGTCCACCTCCTGTTGAGGCAGAGAGTTCTCAACAACTGTGGCATATTTTGTGGTTATAGCCACAACTTTCTTTTTTCTAAAGTTGGAAGTTTCTTCTTCTTCTTTATCTTCCTGTAGGAACAGCTCTGTGAGTCCCTATTTGGTTTCACGTACTTTTCCAGTCTGCGGTCAGAATGCCTGCTTTCTCGTAATATTTTCCCGATGAGTCCTGGAAGGAAAGAGAAGGAAGAGTATCAGAAAGCTGATAGCTATCAGGTGCTTTTAACTATGTGCGATCACGCAGATGATAGCATATGTTAGAGCACTCCAGTGAACCTTCTTCAGATTTAGCTTTTTCTTAGGTTAGGGTTTGCCCCATCATTTTTTTTAAACTCTGGGTTCTGCTTGACAGTATCCTTGTCGGAACTAGGTTTACCAAGCTGTGGTATACTGGGTCGGGGTCCCAAATTATTGTGTCCTATTGAATTATACACTTCAGCAATGATTCTAGATAGCTCGCGTTCCTGGTTTAGCGGTGCAACCTGCGCAAGCCGCTGGCGTAGAGCCAGGAAACTGCTTTGCCTTTAATATTAGCCATAATCATTAACAAAACTACGGCAAAGTTTCCCATTAATTTCATCCCCAAATCCAGGGTAGCAGCTGCTCATTCTCTATTTGTTTTAGCACCTCCAGTAAGACTAAAGTAGAAGGAGTACCATGCGTGATAGTATATACTGCAGCAAAGACTGTGCCCCAAGTGGTGCAGTCACCTATTACAGGAAACATCCTGTGGGGTAAGCGCATAGTCAATATTCGTGCTTGTCTTGTGGTTCCATAAGGGGAAACACAACTTCAATTTGATCAATTTTTGGGGTGATCCGAAAAGGAATTTCCTCACTATTTGTGGGAATTTTACTCATAATTGAATGTATAATTACAGGACTAATTATCGGTACTGCAGGCAACTGAGGTTGCCCTGTTAGGCCTGCCCTTGCTGGGAGAGCCATCAAAGTGCACAAACCATACTGAGTTAAGTGCCTGTATAGTCTAACTAGACCAGTGTATAATTGCTGTGGCTTATTAACATTGGGACCTTGTAAATTAGGAAATGGTGTATAACCAGCTAACGCTAGGTAGGTGGCCCCTTCATTACTAAGGGGACTCATGGGAACATGGGAAAGTGCATGTATAAGGGTGCCTTAGAACCAGTTTTGATGTTCCCAATGTGAAAGTGGAATTTTTAAGATCAGATATGCTCTGTATTTTTGCGGTGCGGTAAAGTTAGCGTATTCATGACATGTTTGTGTATTGGCATCTACAGCTGGACAATTAACACAAGAATAAAAGACTTCAAAGCAATATGCATCATGGTCTTCAACCATGAAAATTATATCACCGCCTACATTGTCCAGGCCATGTACATTTAAATGTGCATGAACAACAGGTCTGCAATTGTCAGCAATTGGTATAGGCTGTGGCTGTGCCATTATAAATAATGGTAATGGAAACAAAGTGCAAACACAAATATGGGTAATCCCTTTAAAGGTTCAGTGGTAGGTGTAAGGGTACAATGGGCAAGCATAAGCAATACTCAGGAAACCGAATGACTAAGTACCCAGGCCATAGTTGGTGGAGCCATGTTGCAGGCAGTCTGCTGGGATGCAGAACTGTGCATTGGGATAAGAGGATGTCAGAATGTAGGTACTGAGTTGCTCCACCACATCTATACCTGTAGGCCCAAATCTGAACTCCTAACCTTTCAGAGTAGAAGTTGATTTCCGTAAACCTAGAACATGAACCTCTAGTTCCCAAGGGAACCGTCATCATCACCTTTTGTTTCTCACTCATGCATGTCCATAGTAACCAAAAGAAAGACATGAAGGAAGGGTTACTGTTGGACTTGGCCCTTTTTGCAGGGTCAACCCTGAACTTTTTGCCTTCCCCCTGGTATTATTTACGACCTGGTGTTGGTGTTTTTAGGACTCTGGGCACTTTATCACTGCTGTCCAGTGTGAAAGTGCATGTGCTCACTAGGATAAAAGTGGTACGATTGGGTCTACACCAGTTTGGCGTATTTAATTTACCTATCAGTCCCTTGTAAAGTGGTATCTCATATACCCAGCACAGTAAATTAAATGCTACTGGTGGGCTTGCAGCTCTGCTTGCGCGACCCACCAAAGCAGCCTTTCAAACCTGTCTCAGGCCTCTGCAATTGCAGGGCCTGCACACACAGTTTACTACCTCTGTGACGTGACACATAAAGTAGTTGCCACATCTGTGACTCCCCTTTTATTACAAATCAGTCACCCTTAAGCCTGGCCCTAGCTAGCCCTATTGTTATATTCCATATAGGTACCCAATATAGGCTAATATAACATTAGAACCTTTCACCTATATCCTTCCCTACATTACATACATAACGGTTCTTGAGGACTGACCTTTTACCCAGATATGACACTGCAATCAGAACAGGGGTTTTCCTTAGTTTGATTCTTATACATTATGCAAGAGGCTTCTTGGAAGCACAGCAGGACTCACAGCAAGATTACCATCTCCTGTATAATATCTCTGTATAAATTTCAGGCTCGACGTCATTCTTTAGGACGACACAGTAACACAGCAAGGTGGGACCCCTGGGGAGACCTGTGCATATATATACATCATGTCTTGCTTTAGAAAGACAGAGGAGATCGTGACTTCCCGGCTGACACTCAGACCAGAGACACTGAGGTTCCTGCATGCAGACGCTCCAGCTAGCAGTGGTCTAACATCCCTCACAGGGTTTCCAACTCGAGACTAGGACAGGGTCCCATATTCTCTCATTCTCAGGTAATGGGGTGGACTAGATCCTAGAGCGATTCTTAACATAACACCTACATAAATGCTAGGTACATTTAGGTACATCTAGTTAGGGAGACATCGTAGGAGTACACACTTTCTATCATGTGTTTTATATAATTGTAGTTATTCATGATTATTGCAAGATGATAGAGCTATACCATACATTTACTTTCTTAGTGCTGCTATTCATATATCTCTGCTACTGTCTAATGTTTGTTGCTGCTCATGTATTCAACACTAGAATAACAACTGTTCAATAAATCCTTATTGAAACACCCAGCCTGTTTATTCTGAGTATCTCTGAGACAATCTAAGTGAGCACGAGTGACTGAGCGAAAAGTAGTATATTGTTTCCACGTTCCTGGGGGAACAGGGTTGTCATGTTCTGAAGTTGCCAAGAACTATTCTCCCCCCGATAAGAGGAGATTCCAGTGGCACTGTGAGTTAGCTGATACAGACAGGCTAACGTATCCGGTGGTGGTGCAAGGAATCAGTCCGCCACAAATCCCACAGTGTATGTTATCCAAACGCGCAGACACTGTATAGGGTATGAAGGAACTAAACGACATGGCGCTGCCAATGTTGGTTGGGTACTTATTTAACAGTAGATTCTGAGTAGTTCAGTTGTGCAATTCTCAGAGACCCCTACTCACAAAACACCAGAGACGTCTGGAGTGGGTGAGCACAAACTCCACCACAGCTGAGTAGGCTAAAAAATCCTATCTTTTGGCTGTTGGTTAATCAAGCTTGAAGGACCCATTGTTCCTAAATCGTGCAAAACACCTTATCTTAGTTCCCTTGGAAAATACCTCTTTCTCAAAAAAATGACCGAAGGCGTGGAGAACGCAGGGGGAGTGGTGCATGATTTGCACCTCTCAGGAGGAGAAGATGCAGACGCAATTCCGATTGCAGAAACATTTAGAAAAACAGTCTCCCTGAATCTACTAGAGCATGGTTTAACACCTAGGGGTGGCATAGTAGCTTTCGTGATTTAGGCACACGAATCAAACAAAACAGAGGTATTTTATTCGTGGGTTACATTCCCAGCAGCAAATGCCAGAACACAAACATTTCACTCCTACACGGAAGGAGATGCACCAATGAAATATTGTCCGTTTGAGGACATTGATGTTCCACTCACGTATCAGGAACCTTTATACTGATTTAAAGGAGCCCTTCCACACATTAGAAGAAGAGTAAGACTCGGCCTGCTCAGAGGAGAAGGGGCAACATGGCCGAAATTAGCGGCCTACACACCACATCCTAACATTGATACAATGCCTCCAGGAGACTTACTCACACAACACAAAGAATTAATAAAAATATACAGAAACTTGATGAAATTTGTCATGAGGACATTTACATTCCAACCAGCAATAGTTGCAACAAATGTAACTCAAGCTCAGGGTACAGCTACTAAAATCACACCACAAACATTACACGCAGTGATGGGCAAAATGCCCTCTAAACGTGAACAAATGCCATTCTGGATAGCTCAGAAAATAACACAGCTAGAGGCAGTATTCCCGAATACTACCCTGTATGAAAAACTCAGAATGCTAACAATCTGCTTGCCCATGGGGATAACACCACAAGTAGAAGATTGTACCACTTGGGGTACAGTCTTTGCTGCCATATATACCAGGACTAATGGTATTCCTTCATTACCAGTGGTACCAGACGTATTCAGACAAATACAAAACAAGTACAGAGCAGAGCCTGCCCTGAACTTAGAGATTAAGTTACTAGGTAACTATGCCCAGGTATCAGCCATAATACTAGCTAATATTAAAGGGGGAGCAGCTTCAGTGGCAATCTGCCAACGCCTAAGGGAGTTCAGTCCTTTAGAACAGGAACAAGAACTATCCAAAATAATTGAAACTGAATACGCAGAATTAGGCAGAGACAGTTTGGGTGTGAAAGCTTTAAAACCACAACTGATGGGCAGTCCTGAAAAGGAACCTTCCAAGCAGATACCTGCTTCAACTAAGAAGAAGTGGGACAATAAAAAACAACAAAACTTTAAAGAAAACAGGTCTCAATCTCCTCCACTCCACTCCGAAAAGAGGTATAACCTTAGGAATACGGATAAAATTAGGAAACCTGACAGATATCAGGATACTGATACACGTTCCTCTCGTTCCTTTCAGGGTTCATCGAACAAGTCAGAGAAGGAAGGACTTTCAGAAAGATAAGAAGAGCGTACAAAGTCCAGAGACAAGCAGCACACTCAAGATTACACTTCGAAAAAAGAAGAAAAACCAAAGCAAAAGCCACAGTTAAAAAAGAAGAAGGTTGCAGGTCTAAAGTTCAGACATGCCCAGAATTCTGAGGACTCGACTACTGAACGGGAAATGGGCTCTGACGATGCTAGACAGTGTGGCAGAGATAACAATAGCTCGCCGGAACCTGATGGAATTTCTGGTGACAGCGGACTTGAATGATTATATCACGGTGGAAACACCTGATACTAGGGTGAGTGTCCCACATAAGGTATATTAAATAACGCTCCAAATGGAGAGGGACAAATGTAGAACTGTGAGAGGTCTCTTTTGGGAAAACCGAACGTTTGGATATGACATTTTGTTAGCTGAACGAGACTGGCCACCAGTATTTGTCATGGGTTGCTCTAAGGGAGAAACGGTAATGCTACCAACATTCTCTGATCATATTCTCAGGCACTTACAGCATACTTATGCCCAGGAGTGGGCGGCAGCTCAGGCTCCAGCATTATACAAAAACCATGTTGGGGGGATGAGGATTCAACCCACCACATAATTCCTTTAAAAAATACTCCAACTGCACAGAGGCAGTATCCAATAAAGCAAGATGGTAAAAAACAGGTCAGGGAGATCTTAGATCAACTTGAATACCAAGGGGTGATTGAAACTTGCACCTCTCAAATGAACAATCCTTTGTTTCCTGTCATGAAACCTGACAATACATATAGTCTAGATTTAGATTACAGACATTTAAAGACATTTGCGGTTCAAAATGCACACAGTGCCACTTTAATGTATAACATTGTGCGGAAAAAATATAAAACAACACTTGATATCTTAAATTGATTTTTCTGCCAAAATATTGCACCTGAAAGCAGGTATTTCACAGCCATCTCAGCGCTAGGGACTCAGCAACAATTTTGTTGACTCCCCCAGGGGTATAAGAACAGCTCGGGGTTGTTTTAACAGAGTTACTTCAAAATTTAGATGAAGAGGCATTGACCTATGTGAATGATATTTATCTGACGGAAGATGACCTAGAGGATCTCTTGAACAGAGTGAATACCATAATTTTGGGATTTGCATCTGAGGGCTACAAATTCAACTTTAAAAAATCAAAAATTGCCTATTTTTATGATGTGAGCTTTCAAGTGAAGGGAAAAGCCTAGCAGCCAATTTTTGTGGAAAAATGTGCACTGCTTTAACCTCCAAAATCATTAAAAAACTTACAGTCAATTCTGGGATTCCCAAATTTTAGTAGAACATACATTTTAGATTACGCAGAAAGAGTAAAATCTTTCTATGACTTAATTAAACCTGATTTTTCAGTTAAAAATTGGACACAGGAACACTCAGGTACACTTCATTCCTTACAAGCTGACATGATAGCATCCAAACACTTACAGACACGAGTAAACGTACGCAACCTTGTGATCCGTATGATTGAGGGTCAATCTGGACACCTATCAGTCATATAATGAAGGTGAAACAGTACCAATTGCATACAAATCACATTTGTTTCCAAATGCTGAGATGTGTTTCGCATCCACAAAAAAAATTCTAACATCAGTACAGACTACTGTAGTGAGAGTAAGAGCACTGGCTCAGGGGAAACAAATAATAATAGTGACTCCAGTTCCAGCCTTATAGGCTGCGACAAAAGCGAGTGTTCCTACCGCTAAAGCCTTACATCCAAGATAGATAGAATGGGCTGATTCTCTCATTGCAACAGATGTAGAATACAGGTACAATCCAAATTTAAAGACATTTCTGCAATACGAACAAGAATATCCTCTACCAAACATAATAATGCCTTTAGATCAATATGAATATATTATTTACACTGACGGCTCTGCTCAACCGGCCATAGGAAGTAAGCACCAACATAGCGCAGCATGCGCAATTGTTAAAGGTCGCATGCAGGATGGAAAGTTCCACCCCAGTTACACAAAAACACAGTCTCTTGGAGACTGCATTGCACAACAATTGGCAGAATTAAAAGCACTGATACTGACACTAATGAATATGGATCGAGAATTCCCCAAACTAATTGTGTGTGATTCCTTTTAGTTTGTACAGGCTTACAATGAATATGTGCAGCACTGGGTTCAAAACGGGTTGAAAGACACAAAATGTCGCACAATTAAGCACAAAATGATATGGGAACAGGTAGTGGAGTTGAAATTCGAACTACCGAGGGCTCACGTGAATCACACACGTAGTCATCAGCGTTATGGTGTTCACGTTGAAGGGAATTCATTAGCTGATAAAGCAGCAAAGGGGGCTGTACGCACGGCTTCCGTAACTGCAATGACTCATTCTAAAACGAGAATAGACGGTGAGATTATGGTAGCTGTCATTGCTTCATGCAAGAACACTAGGCACTACTGGAAAAGTTTTCACTCAAGTACTCCTACAAGTTAGATGCTAATAACATTCCATTTGCTCAGATTCCAGGAGTGGGGGATAGAGTAATTCCAAACATGGATTGTAGGTTTGATTTAATTCGATCAGCACTCGAAGGGATAGGTTCTACACATGCAGGAGTTATGGCGACAGTTTCTTTATTGAAACAACGCTATTGGTGGTCTGGGTTAACAAAGCAGACTAAAGACTATGTATTGAAATGCTACATCTGCCAGCAGATGAAAGTTTCCACCGTAACAAGCCCAGCGCACACACCATTGTTAATATCTGACAAACAACTAGCGTGTGTTTACTTGGACCACTACGGCCCCTTACAAAGAGATGGGGCTTACAGGTATATCATGGTTGCAGGGGATTCTTGCTCAAGATTCCTATGGGTGTGGCCCGAGCGCTCGGCTGATGCTCGAAATATCATCGAAGATTTGGGAGTCTTTATAGGGACATATGCAATTGGCACATTACATTCTGACCAGGGCTCTATGGTTAGCTCTTGGGATTACAAGGAGGCCATGCGAGGATTGGGTGTAGCATTGCGGTACTCATCTCCGTATCATCCAGAGGAAAATTCAGTTATGGAGAGAAAAAACTGAGACTTAAAGCAATCATTGACAGCTATAGTATTAGGCACGGTTGAGAATTGGGTAAAACACCTGTATGATCACAGAGAGCCCTGAACAACATGCCAAGAAGTTCTCTAGGGGGTGTCACTCCTTATGAGGTCCTATTTGGGACAAGAATGTGGGTACCTGATCTTGATTGTGAAGGCGCAGTGGCAGATAAAAAGCCTTTTGACATCCATGATCGTTTGGCTGTTTTACAGGATTTAAATGCATCCAGGATGCCACAAATTAATGTCCACCTGAAGCAGACCGCCACTGGGAAAGTCAAATCAGTCACGGCAAGACCTGTCTGGATCCCAAAAGTCGGGGATCTGGTCGAAGAGAAAATAGTGGCCAAAATTGAAATTGGGGCCATCATACACAAAGCCTGTACTGGTCCTAGCTATTGAAGGAACAAGAATTGTACTTCTGCCGCCCCTTGCTGGAAAAAAGGAGAAAAGATTTGTCTCAATTGACCTAATCAAACCACACTATGTTGCCGATACTAAGCAGCAGGCCACGTGAACTCCAAAGTAGCAGACACCCTCCTCTTGCTACAATTCAAGAAGTTCAAACGGAAAGACTCATCACGTTTGAAGAATCCCCTGTTCGGAATGATGGACTATGCAACAATGCTATGGAACTCATTCCTCTTGAACCAGAAGCTCAACTTCAAAATCAAACTCAAAATAACAGACAAATTGCTATCCGACCAAATACTGATGTCTACGTCAACATACCTCGACAAGAGCAAAGTACGATTTCAACAAATCCCGATGCAATTCCAACAATTGATCGAACAGCTTCTGGCTACTTCAAACACTTTGATACGTTTTCTTTGGATCCAAGTGAACCTGAAATTACGCTAGCCCAAAAATCACGCAAGCAGCAAGTTAAAGACTTTCTGAACTTTCTCAAAAAGACTTACCTGGCATCCCCTTGGGTAAAACTAAGGGTAATTACTGGGGTGCTCTTCTTTCTTTTCTGGTTAGGCTCAGTAATAGTTTTTAACATGCATATTAATGGACAATACATTTGGCAAAGCTCTGCAGCCCAAAAGTTGAACTTAATTTTAAAACCACACCAATCAACTCATCGAAAAAAAGAGACTTGTCATCAGTGAACATTACAGCTGTTCCTATACCTGATAGTATAGTTTGGGGCAATGTTGATTTTTATGTATTTGGCCAGACTGAACTTTTAAAGATTGCACATTTATTTAAAATATCATTAAGTGGTATCATTACCTCAAGTACATTTTCTGATGATTGGGATTTTAAAACTGTAAATAACATGTTGTCTGATTTGGAGAAAACTGTAGCATTTTCTAATAGTGAAACATTGGAAAGCACATCAGATTTTGAATCTATGTATTGTTTTTAACATTATCGTCATCATTTTTTGCGTAAATCTCCTTATCCGAGAAATGTGTTCACATACCACCAGTGGGAACATTGTCCAACCCCGCTGAAAGGCAGTTCAAAAACATTTGCACAAAAGTTTCCATATTTTTCAGGGTTTAATATGTCTGATCCAGCCTCATATTATTATACGGTTGCACCAACATCAGCACAGAAAAATATGTTAGCAAATACCACACAGATATACTCTGCATCCTTTATTGCCCAGTTGTCTGAACAAGGTTTCAACTTATGGAAAGACACAATAGACTTAAAATCAGTCTGGGGTACTAGAGAATGGCAAGTGCAGGGAACGGAAGCTTTATTTAGAGTATGCCTCTTCCCTCAACAGATCATGTTTTTGTGCGAGAGAGTGCAACAGATGTCTTGCCTTGGACTAGCCAAGAACATAGACTTGAACACACCTTGGCTTCCAATTCCATCACACACCGAGGGTAACGCAACATCACAAAGAGGGATTACAATAGATGACATCATACAATACAACAGATCAGACCCAGATTGGAAGAAATGGTTGATTTGGCCCACAGACACCGTTGGTTGTCAGTCAAGATTCATGGGTAAAAACGAAGGGTTTAGTATCCATAGGCCAGATCCACATTATGTACAAAGACAACATCCAGGGGTAGTGACATCCTACAGTGTCGGGAAGTTGTGCCTTGATTGGGTAAAAACCTCAACACTCACACAGGTGAAACAACACTTATCCTTACTCTCACAAGATGTAGATCTTAGGGATTTTTTATTAGGTCCATCCCAGGAAACCACGTCAGAAACGTTTCATATATGCTGGCACTTATGTTGACTACATTGAAATATAGAAAATATCCCAACAAGAGGGCGTGGAAAGATTACGGGAAATAGACCGTATAAACCTAGAAAAATCTCTAGCAGTGGTAGACAATGGGTAACAACATTGACCTCCAGGATATATTCCTTGGGCAACATTGTATCTTCTGTGATAGACACTCTAGAACAAGATGTGGCCATATTACAACACATGCAATCTCAATTACGTTCCCTCATGTTCTTAAGCTGGATGCTGCAATCTTTGCGTGCAGACTATGTGCCATGGCGTTTTATCAAAAGCACGTCTCTGTTTTCTGAATGCAATCTAACAGAGAAACAGATAGAAATGGCACAAAGCGGAGAAAATATACAATGCTGAGTATTGAAAAACTGGATAGCTTACCATTTACAGTGGCAGAATCACCGTCCACAGAATGGCTAATCCATGGCCGGTCATTACTTTTCAGTCTCAGTATTACATTGAACAAAAGCAGGCAGGCAGATATGAAAAAAAGGGTAAGGAATACATTAAGGAATCATGGGAATTACCATACAGATTTCGAGGCTAAAGTGGGGATCCAGAAGTGTTTCTAAGCGGTACAAACTGTGAGAACGCTTCAAGTGGATCACTCATATTTCAGGATATAATGCTGTAATGGTTCTGTGGCGAACTTGTCCTGTCATCTGAGGGGTTCCCCACTCCAGCATTCGGGCTACTTTCAAATGGGAGTTACTTGATTCTGAACGATCAAGGCTGCTGTGGAATGCTTCCGGGCTTCGAATATCTGGTAACCGTGGGCTCCAGGGTTACGTCTTGTGTGCAAGTATTGTTTCCACTGACACATACAGTCAGGGAGGCACTGTTATGGCCTTCACTGAATGTTTCTTTAATATGGTTTGATACTCTAAGTAGAATGAAAGCCTTGCTTCTACAGAAGTCTGTGCCCTTAACCTCCGCTCAAGAGACTTTTGATCTCCAGATTGCAAGGTCTTCAGCAGAGATAAAGGCGCTTATTCATAGTAACTGCCTTCAACATTTTGCAGAAATGGTATATCGCATCTTCAATATGTCTGATCTGAATTGCATTGTTCACCTATTTAAGACCATAGGTTCTGGACTTATAAGCACCTTTCAGACAGTACTTGGAGTTATATCAAACTTCATACACTCCGTATTCGGAAGCATCTTTGAAGGACTTCCGCTGATCTTGTTTCTAATAGCAGGCATCCTGATTGTCTTCTATCTGCTACACAATGCACATCCGAGTCACCAAGGAGATGGAAAAAGCTCTCCTGGGCCGGAAATACCGTGATCGCATGGTACAACATCTAGGCACGTCTACCCTAAGAGAACTAAGTGCATCTTGGTTCTTGTCATTTCCACCAGTCTGGATGGTCTGCATCTTACCTGTACTCCGATGCCTGTTTTGCAGAGAAGAATGCATGTTGGACCTTTGTTTGCAATGTCCTCAGCATATTCGAATGTTGATGGCGGCATTCCTTGAGCCACCACAGTGAGTAACTGCACCTGTTGGTATGGACACCGGCTCGTCCACTGACATTCAGGCTGTGGACGGTGCACAGGCTGCCCCAGTAGAGGCAGTGGACACCGTGGAACATCATCTGTGCTCAATTGACATTCTCTGCAAGGTGCTACAGGGGCCGTCTACTGCGGAAACAAACAACAGAAATTTTACCAGCCGGGGCACATAAACATTTGAATAATTTGGCTCGCCGTGTGCTGGGAAGAAATTTGCCCTTTCTTAAACAAGCTCAAATTTGAAACTCAAAACAAAATCAATATTCCTGTCATTTATTGGGCATACATGACTTTCTAATGCTTATACTGCATTGGACTGTAAATACGAACATTTCAAAGCTGGGGCTTGCATTATTTTTAACATTTTTTAAAGTTTTTAGAAATGTTTTAGAAGTTTTTTAACATTTTAGCAAAATCAATGTTTTTTAAGACTTTCTTTGAGTATGCGTACCACTATCTGGTTAGATTAGTTATACGATTCTTAGTTACATATGTCGTCCAGTCGGAAGAGGAGTGGGTGTTATATTCCATACAGGTACACTATAGAGGCTCAGGTAACATTATAACCTTTCACCTATATCCTTCCCTACATTACATACATAACGGTTCTTGAGGACTGACCTTTTACCCAGATATGACACTGCAGTCAGAACACAAGTTTTCCCTAGTTCAATTCTCATACATTATGCATGAGTCTTCTTGGAAGCACAGCAGTATGAACAGCAGGATTATCATCGCCTGAATAATATCTCTGTATAAAGTTCAGGCCCGATGTCATGCTTTAGGCCGACACAGTAACACAGCAAGGTAGGGCCCCTGGTGAGACCTGTGGGTATATATATTTATTTATTTATTTTTATGTTTTATAGAGCGCGAACTTGACCCGTGAGGGTATCAGAGCGCTTTACATGGTTAACAGAGGAAAACAATTGAAAAGCAGAAAAGTCTCAAGAGCAGAAATATATAGAGGATTGGGGTGGGGTAGGGTTGCTGGGAGCATAGGGGCAAAAGGGGACACAAATGTGAGGTTATAGTTATGGTTAGAGTCGGTAAAAACAGTAGCCCCACGTATTCTCGGCGGTGTGAGGTTGGTGATCTGTGGAAGAAGCAATAGTCTTAGATTCAACAGGCACATCGTGGTGGCTGAGAGAAGGCCTTAGACCAGGAATTTACCCATGAGGAAGGTTTTGGCCTCCTTCTTGAAGCGTGCTAGAGAAGGGATTCTTCTGATGTCGGGTGGGAAGGAGTTCCAAATTCTTGGTGCTGGCCCGGAGAATGCCCTATTATAGGTTCTTTTTTTTCTGAAAATGGGCAGGTCGGAGCAGGAGATTTTTAGCGGACCGGGAGTTCCTGCTTCCTCCAGATAACACAAGCTTCTGTGCCAGGTATGCAGGGGAGTTTACGTATAGGGGCTTGTGTGTAATGCATGCCAATTTCAGCTGCATTCTGGCCTCTAGAGGGAGCCAGTTTAGTGCTTTCATGTGTGGAGAGATGTGGTCGAATTTCCTAGTGCCGGTGAGCAGTCTGGCCGCCACGTTGAGACAGGCTTTTAGAGGTGCCAAGGAGATCTTGGGTAATCCTGTCAGGGTGGAGCATCCATATTCCAGTCTGGAGATGACTAGTGCTTGGACTGCCATTTTTAAGTCGGGAGCATCGATGAAGAGTTTTAGTTTCCAAAGATAGCTCTGGTGGAATCTGGCTGATTTGGCCATTGAGTTAATGTGGTCTCGCATGTTCAGGTTGCAGTCGAGGAATATGCCCAGTGATTTGGCAGACTCCACAATGGTCGGCGGGCAATTTAAGGCTGTGATGGCCTCGATCCACATCTGTATCTCCGGGTTGACTTAGGGGGGGAGATCAGGAGAAATTCAGTTTTCTTTACGTTGAGTTTTAGTTGGTTAGCGGCTAGCCACTGGACAGTTAGTTTCAGGGTATCATTCAGGGCGAGGATCTCCTCGAGTGATGTAATATTGATGTAAATTTGGGTGTCGTCTGCGTACATATGGTAGGAGATATTGGTGGAGCGAAGAACTTCAGTGAGTGGCTCCAAGTAAAGATTGAAGAGGGTGGGTGACAGGGTGGAACCTTGGGGTACTCCAACCGTGACCGGGGTGGGAGCTGATAGGTTGCCGTTAATGAGGAATCTCTGAGATCGGTTATGGAGGAAGGACCTGAGCAAATTTAGGACAACGCCGTCCAAACCCATCCTGAGTTTAAGGCG
The DNA here is from genome assembly GCF_964204655.1 of Triturus cristatus. NCBI lineage: Eukaryota > Metazoa > Chordata > Amphibia > Caudata > Salamandridae > Triturus > Triturus cristatus. The sequence continues at coordinate 456,000,878 of NC_140590.1, read as the reverse complement.
TTCAAATAATTTTTCATGATTGACCGTATCGAAGGCGGAAGATAAATCTAAGATGATTAGAAGGCATGTTTTGCCTTGGTCAAGGGCTTGGAGGGCGTCGTCCACGATGTGGAGCACAGTAGTTTCCGTGCTGTGCCCTGGTCTGAATCCAGATTGAAAGTCATCAAGTAGGTGGAAGTTGTTGATGTGTTGACTTAGTTGGTGTTGTAAGCACTTCTCTAAAACTTTGGCTAACAAAGGTATATTGGAGATGGGTCTGAAATTGTCAGGTGAGGCAGGATCCAGCGATGGTTTTGGCCGGCTTTCAAGGGGTCCGGAATCGATCCCTGCTGGAGAGAGGCGTTGATTATCGCAGTCCAGCAAGGAACAATGGCATGGGAGGTAGCAGCAAGGCAGTTGGATGGTAGCGGGTCATTGAAGTGGTTATTTGGGTTTAAGGTAGAGAGGATTTTAGCAATGGAGTCTTCGTCATAGTATTCGAAGTCGGTCCAGCGAGCTTCGTTTTTGGATGAGGCCAGTGAGGGTAGTGTGGAAAAAGGGGGCTGGTCAGGAGGGGGTTGAGAGCCAGAGGCGGTGCTGAGTTCGATTCCTAGAGAAGCGATTTTATCAGCGAAGAAGGAAGAGAATTCCTCCGAAGATATTAGAGACTTAGGGGATTCTTTCGGGGTTTTGGCCAGTTTATTTGATTGGTGTTTGACCAGTTCGAAGAGCTTGCGGGGTCTATTCGTGGCATTCCCCAATTTCGATCTGAAGTATTCCTTTTTTGAGTTGAGGATGTGCTGTTGTAGGAGTTTCTTGCCTGACGGAGAAGTTTAAGGTGCGCGGTAGAAGGGTGCTGTCTCCAGATTCTTTCGGATTGTCGTAAGGATCTCCTCTCCGAGTTGAGGGAAGCAGAGAACCATGGGTTTCTGTCTTTGATTTGTGTTCTTTTTAGTTTTAGAGGGGCAAGGTCATCCAGAATGTTCGATGTAGATGCCGAGTAATGTTCATTGAGGTCACTGACTGTAGTTATGTGCGAGGGGGGGCGGAGGTCACATTTGCAGCGAGCCTCCAGTTTTATAAGGTCAAGGTTTTTAGTGTCTCTTATCCAGCGTTTGGGAATCATCGGTTGCGGTGTCTTTGTCTTGAGAGACCCAGGCAAAATGAAGGAGATGGCGTGGTGGTCGGAACAGACACAAGGGTCTATGGAGATAAGCTTGATTGAGGATACCTTAGATATGATCCAGTCAAGGGTGGCTCCTTTTGAGTGAGTTGGCAGAGATCAGGCTTGAGTCAGGGCTTGATCAGTTAGGAGGTCTTTGATGGCGTTGACGTAGGGATCTTTGGGGTCATTCCAATATAGGTTGATATCACCGAGGTAAATCTCTTTGGAATTCAAAGAAATCTTAGATGTGATGCCTTCCAAGAGGTGATCGGTGAAAGAGTCATTTGAACCTGTGGGGTGGTAAAAAATGTGCAAATTGCAAAGATGTAAGGCGTTGCTGGAAATGGAGAGGGCGAGGTGTCCGTTCCGAGTTCCGTGACCAGGAGGGAGGATCGGTAGATGCAGGCGATGCCTCCACCTTTCCTGCTGGAGTGCCTGTCTAGTCTAGCAATGTTGTAGTTAGGAGGGACTAATAAGTCCAGGCAAGGGGAAGAGTATTCATTGAGCCAAAATTCGGTTAGTATTGCTAGGTCCAAATTTTTGTTCAGGATGAGGTCAGCAATATCAGCTGCATGTTTAACTGCGGTTGCTTTTAACCACATTTCTGTTATGGAGAGTAGCTGGCCTATTGGGGTTGATGGTGACCGTGCTGATGGGGTGTTCAGGACTGGTATCAAGTGGGCAAGGGATGACTTAGGCTGAGTTGTAGTCATGGATGATAGCTAGGATTTTGTCTCCCGTGAGGTCCAGTGGAGTAGGGGTGGTGGTGGGGGGATTGTAGGTGAGTGCAAGAGCTCAGGATTCCTCCTCTGAAAGGCGTCAGGGTTGCTTGCGCGGGTGCGGATGTCTCAGGGGTAGCGGGAGTGGGTGCTTGGGAGGCTCGGTTAACTGTGGGGGGGAGGGTAGATATGGCTTGAAGTTAGAAAGGGAGAGTTTGGCAAGGTGCAGGAGGTTCATAAGGTCCCGAATGGAGCTATGGATGTTCAGGGTTAGATTGGCCGCTCTGGAGTGCAGAGTTTCGAGATCAGTAAAGGCTGGGGGTGTCAGCGGGGAGGGGGGTGAAGGTTCAGGAGCCGTGCCGGTGGCATATAACGGTAGCAGAGGCGACAGGTTAACTTGAGCCGACTCTAGTGTCTTTGGAGGCGTAACTGGCTCGTGGTTATGGAGGATGGCTGGCAGGGAGGTGAGCAGAGGACTGGGGGCGACTCTGTTAGAAGTGCCGAGGGGCAAGCGATAGTGGTTTGGATGATCCACATTGGGGGCCGGTGAAGGGCTAGTTCGAACTGAGTAAGGGGACTAGAGTAAAGGAGTTTTCCCCAGCCCTCGACAGGACAGGGCGGGACATGTTGGTTAGGGTAGGGCTCTAATGTAGGAAAGAGAGTAATAAGGTAGCGGATGGGATGGGTCTCTCGATAAACAGGTGAGGGGGAGGCAGGACTCACAGGAGTGTTTCTCCTGTAGCAAGCATGAGTAAGGAAGGACACTAGTGTTGTTGAGAATAGTTACAGTAGACTGTAGAAGACACTAGTGCAGTTAAGAACGATATGAGGTTGTTGCTCGCGGGTTAATAGGTAGACGTGTCTACAGGCATGGCAATGGAGCATTTGTGTAAAACAGCAAAGTTTAGAGGCAGCGCCATCTTGGGGTCAGGTACTGTGGGGCGAGTCAAGGATGTCTTGAACGGTCGCCATTTTGGAGTCAGGCTCAGACAGAGTTTATGATCTGTAGAGGTGTTTGTTGTATCAACACATACTTAGATTGCAGTAAAGTACTTTAATTTAGGGAGCATTGATGTAGAACAGCAGAGTTGTGAGGCAACGCCATCTTACGGTCAGGCATTGTGGGGCAAGTTGAGGATGTCTTGAACGGGCGCCATTTTGGGGTTAGGCATGAAGTTCGGATCGAGTTTATGAGCTGTGCAAGAATTTGTTGGGCCAACACTCACATGGATGGCCATAAGCAACTATGATTTAAGGCGATTGCAGACCTGCCTCACTAGCGGTCAGGAGCAAGAGCGGTGAGGATCCTCCAAAGGGTTAAATCAGGAGCAGGAGCGGTGAGGATCCTCTAAAGGGTTAAAATAGTCTTTGCGAGGATTGACGTAACTGGTGCGCTTGGGCAGCTACATCAGGGGCTTGGTGCCATGGCAGGCTGGCGCCGGGCAGGAACTGCGGCGAAAAGCAGGCTCCGGCGGACCACGGCCAGGACACAGCAGGACACATCAAAGGGGTGGCAGAAGCCCGTCGTGGAGTGCAGTCGCCGGGAGCCCCCGTGTGTTGGCCGGTGTCTGCAGGAGACGTGCGTGGGCTCTCAGTGGCTGTGCGGCGAATTTAGCGGGCTGCACGGCGAATCCTCAACTCCGATCACCAATCCGGGGAGCGCCCTTCATCCGAGGAGCACGCACCATGAGCGCCCTCAACTCGGGGCAAGGCGACACCGCTCACCCCAGGAGCGGTCACTGGGGAGACGTGGAGGCAGCCGCAGTCCGCAATGAGGGAGTGGAGGGAGCCCCGCAAATGGCGCCCACGGGTGCCCTCGGACATCGGGCTATAGGAGGCCGGTGACGGTCGCGGTCGGAGGTCGTCCTTCAGCAGCGATGCCTCACAGACACCCACGGCTCTAGGAGCTGGCCTGCAGCCCAAGCGATGCTCTGAAGCGAAGGGGGTCCTGGGCAGTGAGGGTGCAGAGAAGGACTCCGGCAGTCGTCACTCGGCAGGTAGGGAGGCCAATTTGTTTGTTACGGGCAATTGTTGTTTTTGTGCAGTCAGCTTCAGAAGTCTTCGGGCCAGAAAAGAAGGTTTTAACAGGGATAATTACCAAAAATGGTAATCCCCGAACCCGGAGCTCCTCGTAGAGGCTCCTACTCCTCAGCGGCCATCTTAGGCAATGATCATGTCTTGCTTTAGAAAGTCAGAGGAGACCGTGACTTCCCGGCTGACACACAGATCAGAGACGCTGAGGTTCCTGCATGCAGATGCTCCAGCTGGCAGTGCTCTAACATCCCTTGCGGGGTGTCCAACTCGACACCAGGACGGTGTCCCATATTCTCTCATTCTCAGGTAATGGTGTGGACTACATCCTAGAGGGATTCTTAGCATAACACCTACATAAATGCTAGGTACCTTTAGGTACATCTCGTTAGGGAGACATCGTAGTAGTACGCAGTTTCTATCATAAGTTTTATATACTTGTAGTTATTCATGAAAATTGCAAGATGGTAGAGCTATACCATTCATTTACTTTCTTAGTGCTTCTAATCGTATATCTGTGCTACTGTCTAATGGTTGTTGCAGCTCATATATTCTACACTAGAATAACAACTGTTCAATAAATCCTAATTGAAATGTCCAGCCTGTGTATTCTGTGTATCTCCGAGACAAACTAAGTGAGCATGAGTGGCTGAGCGAAAAGTAGTATGTTGTTTCCATGATCCTGGGTGCTCAGGCTTGTCATGTTCTGAGGTTGCCAAGAACTATTCTCTCCCTGATAAGAGGAGATTCTAGTGGCACTGTGAGCTAGCTGATTCAGACAGGCTAACGTATCTCATGGGGGTGCAATGAATCAGTCCGCCACCAATCACACAGTGTATGTCTTCCAAACTCACAGATCCTGTATAGGGTATATTGGAACTACACAACACTATGGGCAGGGTGCGCTGTAGGTAAAAGGTAGGACATGTGCCTTAACTGTGTGGCATGTCCTGCTAGTGTCGAACAGCCATTTTTGGTTTCTCACTACTGTGAGGCTGCCCTCTCATAGGAATGCATTGGGGATTCCCTGATATGTGTTTCAGTGGGAATTCCTGTTTTGAGAGGAGCAGCGTGATCAAGTTTGGTATGTTTGGAATAGAGGTAATAAATGCTGCATAATGGTGTTCACAGATTTATTATCACTTTTTTAGAAATGCCACTTTTGGAAGTGGGCATTTCTGTGTGCTATGTGTCTTTGTTTCTGCCTATTGTGTATTGCATGTCTGGCTCTGCATGATAGGGGCTGGGAAGGTGCAGTGGCTCCAGAGGGGCTGGGTGAGTCAGCGCTAGGCTGAATTGGCTGATCTACATATGGAGTAGTGGGAGGAGTAGCACCTGACCCTGAATTGGACTGTGCCTGCCACTCACAATGCTGACTCCGCCCCCTGTGTTGTGTCTGAGGCCCGAGCCTACTCTTACAAAAGAGGTTGTTGAGCACTGTAAATAATGTTGCTAAGTGCTCCCCAGAACTGGTTTGGAGCAGGCACAAAGCCCTGTGCCAGGGGGAGTAAAAATACATTTTCACTATAAATATTGAGGCTGTGAACCCATGTTTTTTGTACTTGCTTGGAGCTGGGCGCCAGGAGGAACCACCACAAAGGACTTCTCTTCTGTTAGAGGGCCATATGAGCTGGCCAGCCTGGCCCAGATTGTGCCCTGTCTGGCCCTGTCTGGTTATGGGTGCACAGGGCATGGCGAACGCTATACTTTTATTGTGGCTCCTGGGGGCGCTCAGCTTGTGATCTTGCTGTTCACGGGTTGCCAGGTCAGAGTGCTTTCCCCGGCCCTTCAGTGCGGGCTGTGCTGCACTCTCACCATGTGTACAGAAGGAGAGCTGAAGGATGAAACACTCCCTTGCGAGTTGCCGGAGAAGGGTGACCGCTCCACCACAGGTGGAGCAGTGCTGGCCCATATGCTTTTGGGCCCCTGGCGTGGGCTCGTGCAGCAGAGAGGAAGAGCCATCTGACCTAGCCTGACTGTTGGCGGGGGGCAGTTGCAGTGGAAGCAAGTGCTGAGGGCCAGATGTGCCTGTAAACGGAAATCAGCAAACACAAGGAGATGATAGACGGAGTGCTAAATCTTTTCAAACACTCACCTCCAGTCACAGATCATCATTATTTAGCTCACTACGCCACCCCAGTTCAGACACAGCTATATGCAAATCAGTCTTGACCCTGTGCCTCATGGGAACAGTCCAGCCCAAACTGCCAAGCCATGTCTTCCCTGGACCGGAAACAATCATCCTGGGACCGGTTTTGGGCTAACAGCCCTCATCAGCCAGGCTAGCTTGAATCCAGTGGCAAAGTGAGCAAAGGACCCAAGTCTGGGCATACCCTGTCTACTTAGGGCGAACAAAGCAAACACAAGGAGATGATGGACGAAGTGCTGAAACTTTTCAAACACTCACCCCCAGTCACAGATCTGGGTAGAATCCATCATCATTCTTTAGCGCGGGCTGGACTGTTCCCATTGGGCGCTGGGTCAAGACTGATTTACATACGGCTGGGTCCAAGCTGGAATGGCATGGTGACTAAAAAAACGATGGCTTAAGGCCCAGATCTCTCTACTGGGGTGAATGTATGACATTGTTCTGAATTCTGTCTATCAATTGTCCTTTTTGCATTTGTCACCCCGAGTGGGACGGGTATGCCCAGAAGTGGGTCCCATGTTCTCTATGCCACTGGAGTCAAGCTATCCTGGCTGATCAGGGCTGAAAGCCGAAAACCGGTCCTAGGATGCTTGTTTCCAGTCCAGGGAGGACCTGGCCTGGCAGTTCAGGCTGGACTGTTCCCATTAGGCGCTGGGTCAAGACTGATTTGCATATGGCTGGGTCCAAACTGGAATGGCATGGTGAGCACAAAAACAATGGATTTAGGCCCAGATCTCCGTACTGGGGTGAATGTATGACATTGTTCTGCATTCTGTCCATGTCGGAAGGGACCTGACCTCGGGCCTGTGGGAGCCGCCCCCTTACCTCGAACTGTAGTCGATATCTCTTGGGCCAGAGACCAGTCATTCAGCAACCCGGATAACTCTTGGTCTGGGACCTCTTCCCTACAGGAACAAGGAGGCGGGCCAGACTATGAAAACCAATCAGGCCAGGAGCGACAAGAAGTTAAGGTAGAGAAGGACGGAGAGCATGGTGATGTCGAGGAACCCGGAAGGCGGAAGAGAGAGGAGTCATGAGAAGCCGAAAAAGCGGAGATGGTGGAGACGCTGGGACGATGCGAGGAGTTCGGGAGAGCCACGGACGGAGCCGCGGAAGACAAGGAGTGGTAAAAGGACTGGTGGATTCCCCCCAGGGAGGACGCGAACGCTGCCGTAACTCAGGCGATTTATGGCCTGGACGGTGAGTGACACGTATATGAGCCTAGGGCTCTGAGGGATGGGAAATTGGATGGGAGTTAGAGGGAGTGGGTAAGACGGGCAGGAAGGTACGGGGCACCAAAAGAGATGTGGGCATGATACAAAGGAGCTTTTGGGAGGAGATTTCGGGCACTATCCTTTTATGTTCTTCCCGCACTTTTTCTGCTTTACCACTTCCCATTCCTATACCACGCAATCCTTGCAGTCTAAAGGATCAGGGGAGAGAAGTATCCGCTCTAGTCTGAGAAAGAGGGGTACTGAGGATTCTCTCTGGTGTTTCCTGACCATAATTTCAATACAAAGAATTAATCAAAGAGAGGGAGTGAAGAGGTACTGGGATAGAACCTACCTCCTATATGATATGTAATAAACAAAAGTGATTCTATCCTATCAAGAAATACTAATATTTAATTTTTAATTTTAAGTGATGATAAGTAAGGTGAATTAGAGTGATCCATGAGATGTCACGGAAAGCACTATGTGTTTTTAAAATACCCCTCACACACTATGAATCCCATAGTGTCATGCTTCATCATGGGGGTCTTCCCGTCCCTCTACGGGGCGGGGCGTGCTACTACCTACGAATACGTGGGAGCACTGTTGTTATGATAATTAGGCTATGTGTGGTGAAGGGATGTGAGTGTTAGGATTATGTGTGAGATATAAAGATTAAAAGGACCCTGGCTAGTAGAAAAAACAATTTTATTCTGTTCTCTAGCTGGGAGCGTTAAAACTGGGGAAGAATTTAGGAAATGTCACAAGTTAGTGGCTACCTACTGGGTCAACATGTTTCGTAAGCAGTCCCCACTGCTTTACTCATCAGGACCAATAAATAATCCCTTTAACACTAAATGGAATTAGTAATGGGGTTTATATTATTCTGATTTGCCAGACCTTTATAAAAGTTTTTTAAGATCTGCGACCAAGGGTACAATGACCCCAGTGAAAATAAGACCAATTTGGTATTTTAGTTAGGCGTAATGTTCAGGCTTCATGAGCACACACTGGAGGGGAGGGCGCCTGGTTTAAGTCAAGTAAGTAGGCTCATTCCTCGCTTCCGTATGCCTCCGTGCTGCTCCGTCGAGGTCCTTTTAATCTTTATATCTCACACATAATCCTAACACTCACATCCCTTCACCACACATAGCCTAATTATCATAACAACAGTGCTCCCACGTATTCGTAGGTAGTAGCACGCCCCGCCCCATAGAGGGACGGGAAGACCCCCATGATGAAGCATGACACTATGGGATTCATAGTGTGTGAGGGGTATTTTAAAAACACAGTGCTTTCCGTGACATCTCATGGATTACTCTAATTCACCTTACTTATCATCACTTAAAATTAAAAATTAAATATTAGTATTTCTTGATAGGATAGAATCACTTTTGTTTATTACATAATTTCAATACACCTTGTATGGTGACGGTCTACGGTATAGCCCTCTATACCTAAACTCCAAGCAGGGTCAAGACTGATTTGCATATGACTGGGTCCAAACTGGAATGGCATGGCGGGCAAAAAAACCGATGGATTTAGGCCCAGATCTCTGTACTGGGGTGAATTTATGACATTGTTCTGCATTCTGTGCATCAATTGTTCTTTTTGCAATTGTCACCCCGAGTGGGACGGGTATGCCCAGAAGTGGGTCCCATGCTTTCCATGCCACCGGAGTTAAGCTAACCTGGCCAATGAGGGCTGAAAGCCTAAAACCGATCCTAGGAGGCTTGTTTCCAGTCCAGGGAGGACCTGGCCTGGCAGTTCGGGCTGGACTCTTCCCATTGGGCACAGGGTCAAGACTGATTTGCATATGACTGGGTCCAAACTGGAATGGAATGGTGAGCAAAAAAACTATGAATTTAGGCCTAGATCTCTGTACTGGGGTGAATGTATGACATTGTTCTGCATTCTGTCCATCAATTATTCTTTTTGCATTTGTAAACGGAAGTCAGGCAGGAGTTGCCTGGTTGTGGGCGGGGCTGCCTTCGGCCGATGAAGCGGCCAGAGACTTCGCTAAGCGTCCTGCTCTGATCCTACGGGGAGTTGTTGCAGCTGGTGCCAGCAGATTGAGTAGAGTGCCGGACCGCCAAACCAGAGGAGGGAACGCTCGCCAGCAAGAGACAAGGGAGCCCACTGCGTGGAGGCCTGTTGCAGGCAGTTTACCAGAGTCTCGAGGGCTCCATTCCACAAATCCCCATCTGGTAGATGGTAGAGGTGGGCCAGCCACACCCGACAGCTTCACAGGTCAGTGGTACCTGGTAGGGCCTCCCAAGAGAGAGGGGTCGCCCGATGTTGGTCCCGTTGCAGACCTGTGGGGTGCATTATCGTCGCTGCGTCTGCAGCTGGGGGCTAATTTGGAAGTCTTGGGGAAAAGGAGGCAAAGGGAATCACCACCTCCCTCTATGGGGGAATACTTGCATGGCCAGGGAGGTTCCCGGTGAGTCAGGGCTACTGGACCAGGCTGGGGGTGATTAGTGTGCACGATGGATTACGTGCATGTCAAGGTTCGACTATAATGTGTGCACCTTGCTAGGAGTACCAGGGTGCACTACTGATTATATGTAGGCATATTGTTTTATGCTATTGTGGTGATGTGTACCTAATATGCTTTGCTAGGCAATCCTGTGATGATGGTGACTATGACATGTGCACTGCCTCTGATGATTTATGCATAATATGCTTATGCTAAGTGTACGCTCACCAGTAGTTACTGGTTGCTTTTAGTAACTGTGATATGATGGTTATGACAGTGGCCCGATTGGCCCTGTAGTGTATATAATCCCTGTAAAGTCATACCTAGTGCCAGGTGGCACAGTGTACATATATGATTACTTTCTAATGTGTTTTCTGATTAACACAAAGGCTATTTTTGATATAACCTTGTGTGGAGTTTCTTTTGTGGTGTGCCCAGTGTGTCTCGCCTGTGTGTGTGTTGTGCAAGCACTTTACACATTGCCTCTGGGATAAGCCTGATGCTCGTGCCAAGTTGCCAAGCAGGGGTTATCTTCAGTGTGTAACTCCTTTGCCCTGACCAGAGTGGTGGTTTCTGCCTGGCTAAGGCGCATGACCTAGCCAACCAGAAATCCCATTTCTAACAGTTACAAAATATGTATTGAAACTATCGTAGTCTATTTTAAGCAGATGTGCTGCGATAAGTGAAACAAATACAACTGAGCAACGCAATCATCATTACTGTGTACAATGAACAACCTAACCATGGGAACGAATATATCTGTCTAGGTCTACTGTCACTATGTGAGCTCAGGGATATATAAGTGATCTATGGGATTATCCCCAGATCCCATACCTGGTGTGTAGTTTGGTGGTCTGCATCATAGGTGTAAACTCTGTTGACGCAAGGCTGCTGCCTCCATTCCAGGATCGGTCTCTCTGTCTGAATTCTCCTCTCTGCCCCTCAAGATGACGAGACACGATTTATATGATAAGAACTACTGTATTAGAAAACTGCAGCTATGCAACCATATTATGTCAGAGATGTTGCTGACTGGACGCAAGAAAACAGTACACCATGTTGTTCGAACTTATTTGAAATGTTTAGACTGAATCCCAGTCATTGAATAACAAATAATATGTACAGCATATTTTTAAAAAACATCATGTCACAAAAACAAATGTATTATGTATGTCTGTGCAAAGCAGTGGCAGGCTAACTCACCTAATGCTCGAAAATAAGGGAGAGCAAAGTGGGCACAAAAGAGATACCACTACATAGGAAACCCTTCTTACTCAAAAAGGATTCTGACCACAGCACAGGCACCCTTGCATTGTTGTGGCACAAGGGTGCCTGGCACAAGCCTAAAATGCCACAAGTGCACCAGCGCAAGTTGAGAGCAGCAGTGTGATATATCTTTGTTAATGTGGCACCTTTCACTCTCTCCCTGTTGATCTGGGAAAGTCCCCCACATGGTGATGGATGTGCACACATTCCCTAAGTGCCCCAGCTGCAATGATGTCTGTATTCCAGTGCTGAATTTTATTGTCATGTACAGATTTTAAGTGTGTGCCATGACATAAGTCTGTCTCACGGATTCTAGTCTTTTTGGACCCAGAGGGCTGCACAAACACTACCCTCATAGTGGTAAAAGGTTACTGCCTTTTCCCGGAGTTAAGCAGCATGAGCACAGTGGTGGGAGCATACCCTGAGTGATCAGTAGGACTAAACAGGCCTCTTTACCTGTGTCACCGGAGTGACGCATACAGGCTCACTGAAGTGACGCTTCCAGGCTCACTCATTAAAGTTCCGCTGTTATATGCTTGACTGATCCATGGTCTACAACGGATTGGTGTGTAGTGCTTTGCATTGTGTGTGTATTATACATATGCTGGGTCTATGTGTGCCTGTGAATGGTACACTACAGGGAGGGTACAGTGCTGTTTATTGTGTATATGTTACATGCAAGTACTGGGTGCATATGTGCCTGTGAAAGGTAGAATACATGGAAGATGTTGGGTTCCATTTTAGGAGACTGAGGGATAACTGGAGGAACATGAAGAGGTAAAGGGATCACCCAGACAGATTTGTGGTTTGTTGCATTTCTGTGAGTTGTTAGAGAAAAGGAGATCCAGGCTCATCGGTACACTTCAGAAGGTGAGCTTTGATTTAGAGAGAGGTCTCTAGCAAGGGGCATAGGCACATATCAGGAGTTAGACTGGGCTGATAAGAGAATCATAATGAGTAGGGATGAGACCTTGAGATAACCATTTGGTACACATATCTCTGTGACTGACATTCAGGTGTGAACCTCTGTTTACTCCAATGGCCTGTGTTGTAGGGCTATCAGAATTAGGGTCACTCCTGCTGTAACAAACTGAATTCTCGAGGTAGGGGAGAACAGAAAGAACCGAGTAGAGGGCACTGCAAAAGGAAACTGAGACCCAACATAGGCTTTAAAGACTCAGTCCCTGATTCACAAAGAAAAGCAGAGACAAAAGTCTAACTTTACGACTTTCAGTATTCACAAAGGGCATTTACGAGTAGTAAAGTTAGACTTTTGTCTCAGTTAAACTTAAGTTTTGGTCTGAAGTTTAACTGAGACCACAAAGTTAAACTTAAGACCAACATTTATGTTGCCTGTCTGTAAACCTGAAAATGTTTGCTGGCCAGCAGCACTACTATACAGCAAATTCTCTATCCCTGGAACCTGGAATATTCAAAAAAGAGAAGTGTATGAATGGTTTTCAGGCAGCACGATGAGAACCTGAAATTCTCTTCCACCAAATTTAAGCACCACTCCCTGTTGTGTAACAGTCTAACAGGGCCTTAAATTCACCCTTTTCCAAAGTCACTTGGATTGAGGCCAAGAATAACTAGTCTTCGAATGTCCATTCTTCAATTGTGTCATACCTCACATAACTCTATATTCACATTCCATATCACTGCTCCTACTGCCTGTTGGCACTAGCTGTTAGAGCAGTGCTTCCCAAACATTTTAAACACATGACCACTTTTTACAAAGACAATCTTTAATGATCAACCTTGCCTTAATGGACATAATCTGCAGAGCAAAAGGGGTAACCCAGTATCCCTCAGAATCTGGGCATATATACTATAAACAACAATGGTTCTGTCGGGTATAGCTATTTCTTTATAACTGTGAAACAATCATATGAACAATAAATCAAAAGGTTAGCGCTAGAACACAGATAGAAATTGTAAATTCATTTGAGGAAATGGAACAATGATTAGCTTAAAACTGGAACTTCAAAATCAGGAGTTTTATTCAATAAACATTTTTTCATAAGAGAAAGCTGTCTAATTGTTCAATTAATGAAACAACGCAAGTGATTAATATTTACAGTGACAAGGTGAAAAAAGTGCATGAGTGACAAGATCAAAGTGTTTGACCTATTAGTGACAACAAAAGCCATTGGTGGATTTGTCCCTCCCCCCAGGATCAACCAATCAAATCAGTTTCTTTCTTCAATACTATACCTCCCTGCATCGATCGAACTTGAGTAATTGGTGAGTTATCCTTGGGCACAATTGGCCTAGGTATTTTTCAAGATGAGCGCATTACACATAGTCTTATCCTGATTTCTTTCTTCGCAGGCTGTCTTATTACCTTCTTGTTCTGAAGAAGACCCGCATTGACAAATCCACATTATTGCCACTGTCAGGGTCGAAACGTCAACAATTTTAATTGTCCAATCCCTAATAGGTTTCTCTGTTACCAAATTAATGTGGTTCAATTCCCAAGCTTGAGACACTTGTATTACTTTCTGTATTTTGACTTGTTTTATAAAAATCTTCACTTGTAAATATATCTCAATTCTTTTTGTTGTCACTTATAGGTCAAACACATTGATCTTGTCACTCATACACTTTATTCACCTTGTCACTGTAAATAATAATCACTTGCGTCATTTCATTATTTGAAGAATTAGACAGCCTTCTTTAATGAAAAAATGTTTATTGAATAAAACTCCTGATGTTGAAGTTCCAGATTTAAGCTAATCATTAATGGACATAAGGCAGGCAATATTTTAATATCACTAAAGCATTGTGTGGTAGCACACTGTCATTTAAAGACCGCTTATATTCCATTGAAATGGCCACTGAATTTGCAGACATATAGTTTTACTCACAAAAGTACACACACAAATGATAATGTGTGGAAATCGGGTTTGAGTAAACATTTATTATTTCACCAAGTAAGGTGTCTTGGTTTGTTTTCATTCTATTAAATTATTTGCTTCCATTACACTTCAGAATAACAAAAAAGTGATTCATTTTTGTAGGTTATCGGTCCTTCATTGATGTAAATCGATTTGTACTTCTGTTTCATTTATGATTTGTGATTTATCCCTCTGTCTGTTACATATTACAGACTATGTTTATTTACTTTGTTTTTGGTATGTTTTACTTTTCATCCCGTAAGTACTCAGATATAGCATTCTAAAGCTTCATGGTCACATTCCATTCTACATAAATGAATGGGATATGAAACAAATCAGCAGACATCTTGTAAAAATGGAGAACTGCACTTCAAACTGACACCTTTCAGTTCCCTAGCCACAGCATTAAGTGCATGCAAAAATAACATATGAAATATACATTTATATATTAGCAGGTTTTGAGTTTGGCTACATAATGTGCCAAATCATACTTCAGAGCAGGGTTTCCCAAAGTGTGCAGGATTTGTTGTTTATTTTTCTTTCTCTGACTGAAAAGTGACAGTTGTCTGTAAAGTGAATTACGTGACACATTTGCTGGAGTCCAGGTAATGTGAAAGGAAAGGCTCTGGGATGAGATGTTTTTGCAACACATAACAAAATGTAAATACTTGTAAATTAACTGTATGCATTCAGCAGTTAGGAAAGCAAACATGAAGCACTTTTTTGTAATTCTGAAGTGTTCTGGGAGCAAAGATTTTATTAGTATCAAAACAAATCAAGTCACTTTACTTATGATGCACAAATGATTAATATTCACAGAAACCCAATCTCCACACATAAACATTAAGTATATGGTTTAATTAGTAAAACTGTCAATATGTGCAAAGTTAGTGGCTATTTAGACGGAAAATGAGCTGCCTGTGAATGGCAATGTGCTGTAGCAAAAAGCTTTAGTTAATTTTAAAAATCACCCGCCTCACATCCATTGAAGGTATGTGGGGCTCAAACATTTGTCATTCGAAAAAGTGTGTCATGGTTCTATAAAGTTTGGGAACTGCTCTAGAGAACTCTTAAAGAAATACACTTAGGGGCATATTCACATGGATCTATCGCCGAGTCAATGGCACTTTATCGCAGCCAAAGTAGCGATAAACTCATCGCCCCAATCACAAGCTGGTGTTAACATCCCACAGCACCAGTTTACCTGCGATAGCAGCCGCAAAAAACATCGCCACATATGACCCCCGCAACTATCGCTAATGAGATGGAGAGTAGGCGTTCCTGTGCCAAAAGCCACGACAACACCACTCCACAACATTCACAAAGACCAGCCAGAACTGCGATAAGAACACAAAACAGGCGATAAGGCGCGTTACCAGCAGGAAAATAACACCTGCTCTGACCTGGTGCAAAGTCGAACCACAGCCTGCACCACAAAAGGGAGCCCAGCCCAGAGCCACACCTGAAGAACAACAGATGCACCCGGGCAACTGAACATGCAGCCCGGAGGCCCGAAAGGGCAACAACACCTGCCGCCACCACCACCAGGACCCCCCCTCCCCGGCACCCCCGACCAAAGACATGCCACATCAGCTACACCTAAACATGTACAAAATAATCCACATGATGTCGCACAATCACAACTGGTGACATGCATGTGTTGTCACAAAAATGAGCATCACACATTCACTTTCGAAGCAACAAATGCAACTTAATTAAAATGAACACTGAAATAAAATGAAAACACATGGCGGCTCCCCTCGGGACAATCCTTAGGTCAGAGCCTGCAAGACAAAAATCATGATGAGAAGGTGTGTCCTGCGCACATCAAAGGACAGAGAGAGAGTGAAGGAGAGAGAGAGGAAGAGAGGGAGAGAGAGAGATAAGAAGAGAGGGGGAGAGAGAGAAGAAGAGAGAGAGAGAAGAAGAGAGGGGGAGAGAGAGAGAAGAAGAGAGGGGGAGAGAGAGAGAAGAGAGGGTGGGAGAGAGATAAGAAGAGAGGGGGAGACAGAGGGAGACAGAAGAAGAGAGGGGGAGAGAGAGTGCCGACCCTATGCACCCAGGCCACACTGCTCACCTGCTGCCACCGGTGTGTCTCCAACCACTTACCGGTATGTATTGCAGTTCACCAGATCACACATCTGATACAGACCAGTCATCTGAAACAGAGTCCAGAAACATGATTGGCACAGTACACACAATTGCACAAGAGAACATCGCCTGTCTGCCCATGCACACCCAGGCAGAGGCACCCAAGCCCCTCCGTCTGCCCATCGGAGCATGTCTGCCCATGCACACCCAGGCCGAGGCACCCCAGCCCCTCCCGCCGGCCATCGGAGCATGCCCGCCCATGCACACCTAGGCCTCACTGCTCACCTTCTGCCACCGGCGTGCAGACAAGAGGTCCCACCATGTGCCGCTGCAAGCCACAATCCCAGGGCTTTCAGACATGGCACCCTCCACATCATGCAGCCCCACTCTGCAGGCCACCAGGTCTCACGTTTGGTGCTGGGTCTTGATCACTCCATGGCAGAGGACATACCAGTGCACCCGGCCTCATCGCAGGCTGCACACCCGACCAGCCCAATAGGTGCCACTAACTCTGTGATCCCAGAAGCGACGCCAAGTGGTGGTAAGCCCGCGCTGCCCCACTGGCTCTGGCCTACATTACGGTTCAGCAGGATACACAAAACCTGAGCTGTCTGGACTGCCGGGACTTCGCATCATCACAGGCTGCACACCCGCTCAGCACTTAAGGTGCCCCTACCTCAGTGTACCCAAAGTTACTGTCCCGTGGCGGGGTGCCTGTGCCGGCTGCAAAGCTTCAGGTGCCACTAACCCTGTGCAACTGCAGTCAGCGCCACGTGGTGAAAGGCCTGTGACGGCCACAAGGCTTCGGGTGCCACTAACCCTGTGCACAACAACTCATGGGCCCTTTATGATTGAGAACCATGGAGTGTCCGTCAGCCAGTCACCACCGGCAGAGGGGAATGTGACGTTGTCGGCCCCTTACGTTGGCAGAGTCACATGGCCTGTGATGCCAATGCCGTACGGCTGTGCTGTGTGTGCAAACCTGCCCTCGGGGAGTGGCTGTGACATGCTGACAACTAGACCAGTGACCTGCACACCACCAGGGAGTATGCCTGCGATGGGTAGCAATGAGGGCCCCCCTCGGAGCGTAAGCAGAGTGGTCTGTACTGCCGTACGCCGGACCAGCACAGGGCTTGCAACAATGACTCGTGGGCTCTGGACGTGGTTCAGTCCATGTCCGGACATGGAAATGACTGATGTGTGTGTCACTGTTGTAGTGTCCACGGCACCCGGTACACAATATGCAATGTAGCACAATCTGACTGGCATCCCACAGGATGAGCATCATTGACGCAAGGGAAATCACTTTCCCTACATTCGTCCACACATTCATACATGAATGATGAAAGACTTAACACAGCAGTGCGTTACTGGATGTTTATTGCACATCCAGTGCAGTTTTGCAGCTGGAGCGGCACAGGGCAATGCCAAGCACACACTATGGGCCCGTGGAGGGCCAGCCAGAGTCCATCCAGGGATGACAAGGACTGCGGAAGAGGAAGGGTACAGTCCGCAGTCTGGTCGCCGTGCCATTAGTCATCAAACAGGCTATGGCAGTCCATGTCGCTGTCCAGGGTGAGTGCATCAGAGTGTATCGGGGGTCAGTGGAAGGTCACTGGGCCATGTGCGGCACCAAGCAGAAACAGGCCAGGTGGCGGAAATGAATGCTAGTGCCTCCTGATCACAAACCCATCCATGTCCTCATCCCCGGCTGTGTGCTTTGCCCCACCTGTGGGTGTTGCAGTACCGGCTTAGGCACTGTGTGCCACTGACACATCATGTGCCAGAGTGGATACGTCTGCCGCACTGTGAGGCAATAGCACATCAGGGGCAGAAATGTGGATGGTGTGGGGGCAGCAGCATTCATTATCACCACGCCTTGTGGCAGCAATGCCATGATGAGGATCTACAGGGCATGGTAGATCCCAGCAACATTTCGCAGGTGTGCAGCAGTGGCTGCCATCCTTTCCGCCTCCATCCACAAAATGTCCTCCATGAGCCTCCGCATGTGTGCCAGCTCACAGCTGGTATCGCTGGAGAACCTCTGAGCGGACAGGTGTTCTTCTCTCCATGTCATGACTCCAGCGATGTCAGTCAGGGCTCGTTGGAGACAATGGAGCGGGCCTAGACACCCATGGATGCTGTCCAGTTTGGTAGCCATGAGGTCGATCCCCACCTGCAACTGCTCAGCCGTCTCTCTCTGGCCCTCCAGCACACGGCGTTGGAATGCCGTGTGTTGTTCCTGGGGGTCTTGGGAGACTGCCAGGGCCTTGGGTGCCTCCTGCTGGGTGGTTTGGGTGGTGGGTATAGTCTCCTCGATGCAGCTAGGCAGCCCTGATCCTGGAGGTGAGTCGCGGATGATGTCAATGATGTCTAGGAGGGCTTGTGCGTCAATGCTGGGGTTGTCCTCCTCGTCATCAGTGAAAAGTGGCTGGGACTGCTCTGCAGGGGGTGTTGACGGTGGCCCTGTAATGTGAAGGGGAGATGGTGTATTGCAATATGTCCCACATGTTTGTAGCCGCATGGTACATGTTGACATTCAGACTGCATGGCATTGTACATTGTGACAGTCTATAGATACGGGCGATGACCCAGAGTCATTGAGGGTGTGCACTGTGCTCTGCTTGATTGTGCATGTGTACCATCGTGGCCATCTCCACCCATCCCCCCTGTACCTGGTGGTCACTCACCCTGTTGCGGTTGTGTTGTGTCCTGTCGAGCAGTGTCCAGTCCCCCGACTCCGGCCACAGTATCCACACTGATGACTGTCGACACCAGCTCCTCCATGTCATCCAGCACGAGCTGGGGCGCTGGGCCCCACCTCCAGTCTGCATTGCTGCCTTCTGGTTGGCTGCGAGTTTCTCCTTGGTCTTTCATTTGATGTCATTCCATCGCCTCTTGACCTCGTCTATTGTCCTCTTGTGCTCTCTGATGGCATTCACCATGCCCAATGACACGTTGGAGGTGACGAACAGTTGTTGATGGTGTTCCATCACCTCCGTGACTATGATCATGTTCGCCTGCGGACTGAACTTTGTCTTCCTCTTCTTCTTGTCCTTGCCCTTTCCTGTACCTGAGGTCCCGAGCTGGTCGTCCGGGGTGCTTGTGGGGTTGCGTTCGTCCTCTGCGCCTGCTCCGGCTGCCTCCATGGTGCTTGAGTGTTGGTCAGTTTGTATTTGGGTGTTTTTTCTACTTTTATGGTGAATTTTCCCACTTGCAAGGTGTGTGTTGCAGCCCTTGCACTGCTTAACGCTGAATTCCTCATCGCGCTTTGGCTCATCGCAGATTTTTTCACGTTGGGGTTTGTGTTTTTATCTCGGTCGAGGTGGTTGTATTGCGGGCATTGGCCGCAGTTTCAGCAAACTATCGCATGGTGCCGCCTTGTTGTGAATTCCACGTTGACACGGGGTTATTTTCCCGCAATAGGCTGCGATGTGTAAAGTTGCGTTGACATTTTTGGGTGATGTTTAGCACACGTTCTTGTGAATATACCCCTTATTGTATTCCAATATTTTCCCCTAGGAACAGAGGAGCATGGCCTTTCCTTTGGTGATGGAACATTGATGATGACACATTGTCTGCGCTTTATTCAGTCATCAGCTATCTAAATTGATGTAAGTCTTCTGTTTTGTCTCGGATATATTGATGTTGGGACGACATGCGGTGATGCATACCCTTCAGGAAAATGCACAGGCTTGAGTGAATAGCTCAAGTGAGACACCTTCAATTTATATTAAAATGGCGGCGCTGTTGCAGCATTTCCTTGAGCACGTCAGCGGACTCCGAATTTACAGTGCATTTTCACGAGACCTTGGTGGTCTCTGCAAGACTGAAAGCAATTTCTCTGTCTAGCCTGGCAATGATAGCCGTCTCCCCTTGTCAATTTCTTTGTTTGATGGCTGGGTGGTTCCATTAAAAATGCTAACGAGAAATAAACCGAACCTATCCCAGCCTTTCAGTTCAATGATAAGAGATTCAAAGCTTAGGACCTTGAAATCGCTTAGATCAGCGTGCACCTGCGGGGTTGGAGTAATAATAAACAAACAGATGGGAAGGAGCTTCCTGTTCCACCTCTCTACAGAAAATAGCTATTTCTCCAACAAAAAATGTGGTCAACGTTTAAAGCAGACCTCCGTGCTCTTTTTGTCTTGAAACTTTAGATATTTATGATGAAGGCAGGGTTAATTGTATAGTATTTAGCAGCTCTTTAAATACCACAGATTATCTAAATAAATTACACTCATTACATGGATTTGTAAATGATGAAAGGCTGAGTCTTATTACCGAGGTTTAAACGATGATCGACATTTGGTATACAAATTATTCTACTAGGTATATTAGCCTTCAGTTATTTCACCAAATAAACCTCTAGTCCTAACTTGTTTCTTCTCTTACAAGAAGCATAAAATTGACTTGTTGAATGATGAATCAAGTTTCTCGATACTGAACAATCCTCACACCATGCAGAGACCGACAGCAACATGCTCAAAATATTCTCGATGTTGGAATCACATTGTTAACAAAACCATGGTTCGGGTAACCACTGCTGAAAGTCACTCAGTTAAATTCAGTGCTGAATAAGTGAACAGCTTTTGAGATCGCCAGAAAGAACTAGAAAGGAGAAAACTAGGCACAATCTACACAGATACCCTTTAGAAGGTAGTATTAAGAGCAGATGGAAATGCACACCAACCAGACTCAAACGCTGAGACAGGCAGCGTAGGCGTGAACCATGATTTAAATAGCAGCAGCAGGAGCTAAAGTGCGAGAGAAGAAAAAAAATGCAGAACCATCTAAAAGTATCTATAGTATTTTAATTTGCATTGATTGCTATTTGCCCCACTGAACATAAAGAGGAGCCATGAGAAGGAGGAGCCGCGATGAAACTGAAATAAATCATAGATACAGGAAGAGATATAGGGGCAGATTTACAAGCCACTTGCGCCACTTTTGCGTCACTTTTCCCATGTTAAAAGTGATGCAAAAATGGCGCAAGGCACTTGTAAATCTACTCCATAAGGTGTTCTGAGAAATAAGTTCAAAGTTGCCCAGTGACATCACACGCATAACCGCACGCACGCGCACCCTGGCCTCAAGCGCAAGTTCACTGCATGAATAAAGGGTTGCTGGCTTCGCAATCGGACACGTACAAGACCTATTGCAGCACAACTAGTGTTAGCCTCATTAATTGTTTAAATATATGTAATATTATAATTTCACATTATTTGTATATATCTTTTTTTGCTTATTTGTTTAATATTTTTATATATTATGTTTTTTATATTTATTTAAGTGGGTAATTTATTTGATACTTTGCACTCCATTTGTTTTTTTAATGTTTTATGTGTATATATACACATATATATATATATATTCACTGAAAAAACCATAGGTTTCAGGGGCGTTATAGTTAGCTGGAATTTTCACTCGTACAAAACCATTGAAATTCCCATGTTATAGTTAGTTCAGCTAACTATAACTTGCGCGCCCGCAATGCACTGCTGATGACGTCACATATTACATCACTCATGACATGGTCAGTGACATCACTGATGACATCAATGATGACATCTCAAATGACATCACTCATGACATCACTGATGACATCATCCAGTAAATGTGTGTTTTTCTGAAAATTACATATGTTTTATATATGTATATCTCAAGGTCGATGGAAGAATAAATGGGTATAAAGGTGTCTAAATGGATGATTTGTTTTTGAAAATGTGATTGTATAATTGACTGATTAAGTGTATCTTAGTGAATACATGGCTTAGTGAGTAATGTTTAAATATGTAAATATCTGCATCAGTCTCTCACTTTGTGTATAAGTGGCTGCATGGGTTGGTGAGTAGCTACATGAGTGTCTATATAGGTTTTTAGTTGTTTTTTTGAGTATCAGTATGAGTGTCTGAGTGTCTGTATGGTTCGGTGGGGGGTATGACGTAGTGCATAGGTGCATGAATGAGTGACTCACTGTTTGTATGTGTTGAAGACAGCAGGTGCAGGACTGTATGTGTGGATGATTGTGTGCATGGGTGTGTTAGTGAATGAATGACTGTCTCAATAGTGTCTTTATGAGTAACTACATATGTTTTAAACTAGTATATGTGACTATTGGTGTATACCAGTGAGTATATGTGAGAGTGAGAGATTGGAAGAGTTCCTGTATGAATAAGTATGGGTTTCTATAAGTGATTGTTTAAAAGACTAAGTATGTGTACATTTCTGTAGAAGTAAGTGTGGTGGTGTGTGTATAGCTGTATATGCAAGTAAATGGATGTTTGATTCTTTATTAGCATGAGTGACTATGTGCGTGAGTAACTCTATGGATGAGTGGCATTGTGTAACAGGATGTATAGGTGTATGAGTACATATGATGAGTGAGTACATATATGAGTGACTGTATACGACTGCTGGTTAATGAGTGGATGTGTATGTGGATCTTAGAATTACTGAATAGGTTGTTGTAATTAGTATTGCTATGTCCATTGTTTTGAAAATTTGAGTTTCTATTTTTGAATGTGTGTATCAAAGGTTATATTAGTGGGAGAGGAGGTCTGACACTCTATCACAAGGATGATGTCACCAGTGATGTCATCAGTGATGTCATTTGAGATGTCATCAGTGATGTCATGAGTGATGTCACTGACCATGTCATGAGTGATGTAATATGTGACGTCATCAGCAGTGCATTGCGGGTACGTGAGTTATAGTTAGCTGAACTAACTATAACAGGGGAATTTCAATGGTTTTGTACGAGTGAAAAGTCCAGCTAACTATAACGCCCCTGAAACCTATGGTTTTTTCAGTGAATTTTTAAGGTTTTTTAAATGCTAATTCCTAACTATAACGTGCCTGAAACCTATGGTTTATTCAGTGAATTTCAAAGGTTTTTTAAATGCTAATTTCTAACTATGCCTACAGAGATAGGACATGTGAAGAAAGAAGAAAAAACGCACAGAAAGAAAAAAAAGAAATGCAGAAAGAAGCAACAGAAGTCCTCAAAGACGAAGAAAAGTGCAGGAAGAAGGATAACGTGCAGAAATAACAAACAGAAGAGCAGAAAGAAGCCTTGTTGCAAAATCATCCTGTAACCTCAACTTTTTCAGACGGATACTGGTGGTAACTGAGTCTGACTAACCAGTCCTAGAGCCAGTGCTATGATAAAAGACACTCGGAATACATTGAAAACACCTACATACACTAGGGAACACTATGCGTTGGGGTTCCCCTGTGATTAGCATGACCTCCACTGTAAGCCCCTAGTATATAATAGGGCAGGGGATTAAAACTACCTCTTAAAACGCGCCACAGGGCGTGTTTGCACATGTCACCTCAGGCCCCGTCCCCTCCCTTGCCCACTGTCTAAACACGCCCTGTGGCCATTTTAAGTTGGGAGATTAAGTCCCCTTGAATCTTGAGGGTTCCTAGGGTCCAACTAGACCACTAGGTACCTCCAGTAAGCGCCACAGAGCTGCGTTGCAGAGAGATGTAAAAAGGGGCACGGCCTAGACCACCTCTCTGCAACGCAGCACAGTGGCGCTTGCTGGAAGCACCTGGTGGGCTAGTTGGCCCCCAGGGTCCCTCATGATTGAAGGGGAATTATTTCCCCAACTGAAAACGTGCCACAGGGCGTGTTTGCACACGTTAACGCAGGCCCCGTCCCCTCCCTTCACCACTGTGTAAACACGCCCTGTGGCCGTTTTTAGTTGGGAGATTAAGTTCATTTGAATCTTGAGGGCCCCTGCGGTCCAACTAGCCCACTAGGTACCTCCAGTAAGCGCCAAAGAGCTGAGTTGCAGAGAGGTGTAAAAAGTGGCACGGCCTGGACCACCTCTCTGCAACGCAGCTCAGTGGCGCTTACTGGTAGCACCTGGTGGGCTAGTTAGCCCCCAGGGGCCCTCAGGATTGAAGGGGAATTATTTCCCCAACTCAAAACACGCCATAGGGCGGGTTTTCACACGTCACCTCAGGCCCCGTTCCCTCCCTTCACCACTGTGTAAACGCGCGCTGTGGCCGTTCTAAGTTGAGAGATTAAGTCCCCTTGAATCCTAAGGGTCCCTAGGGTCAAACTAGCCCACTAGGTACCTCCAGAAAGCCCCACAGAGCTGCGTTGCATAGAGGTGTCAAAAGGGGCGTGGCCTCAGAACACCTGTCTGCAACTCAGCTCCCTGGCGCATACTGGAGATACCTGTTGGGCTAGTTGGCCTTCAGGGACCCTCAGTATTGAAGGGGAATTAATTCCCCAACTTACAACTGGCCAGAGGGCGCGTTTGCAGAGTGCTGCAAGGAGGGGGCACGGCCTCCGGCGCGATGCCGGTCTTTTAATTATTTTATTTTTTTAAGAGGGAGGGCTGTGTGGCCCCCCTTCTTTTTCTAATTTATTGGCCCTGGGGACCCCATCCCCCAAGGCCTGCACCCTAATTTTTTGTTGTTGAAGAAAATAAATTTAGAAGGGGGCCACGTGGCCCCCCTCCGAAGGTCTTAATCGGCCCCATGGCCTTTTTTTTTTATTCTTTAGGAGGGGGGCTGCGTTGCCCCCCTCATCAGGCCACTTATGGCCCCGGGGACCCCATCCACCGGGGCCGGCCTTTGTTTTTTATTATTTAAAATATATATATAGATAGAAACACCTAGGACATGCTGGACAAACCGTATGTACCTATCACCATGACGATTTGCGTGATATTCATTAAAAGGCGACTATGCATACAATGAATCCACGTGGAATGTATTTACACTGCTAGTGAAGCTCTGACGTGTCTGATGCCCTAGTACCGTGCCTAATCCCGGCGCCCCCGCCGGTGGGTACTCTCCAAGTAGACACCCTTGTTGTTTATTTATACAAACATGGGTAGCTATTGACGGGCACATTTAATACACACGCACACCAAGCCATTCAAAGGGGATTCGACAAAAATTCTACCAAACTATGCAAGAAACCCCCCTCACGGTTAATAAAACACACATCCACCGCCGGATGTGTAATACTTTTTATTTTACTCTCTGGAAAGGAGACAAACCTCACTTGAGAGTCACAGCGTGCTCCTGGCTGAGCCCAATGCTATGTTACACCCACCAGTGCCCGCCGAGTGCCACACACCTCTGTGTTGTATTCCACCAGCTAGTGCGTATGCTATGACACTCTCTAGCCCATGTGCACTGTAACACCACCCCGTGAATATGTCATGCCACACTTGCCTTCACACAGGTTATATTGCCCCATCTAACGTGCCTTTCTCGATGCCTATGTTATAACGCACAGCGCTATGCCATACATATTACAATCTGGGATCCATATCTTTGTCACAGTGCATATGCAACGTTACACTCCCCAGCACATATTTTATATTACAACTTTAGAGACTAGTTAGGTTACACCACAATGCCCTGTGCATATTACACTCCAAGGCGCATATCGCATAGCACGCGCTAGTGCCTGTGCTATCTCGCGCTCTCCAATAAATCTGTCATTGCGCACAATGTATTGCATATTATATTTCACGCCCCGGTTCATCTTATATCATACTTTTTGGTGCATAGTTTATACCATATACTATATCTAGTTTTCATTTTCAGTCGTGCTCTCTGGACTATGTTCTATATAACACTGCGTCCACCTACCCTTTTCATGGGCACTACATTTTGCTATGGGGGGTGGAGGGTCAGGGGGTGTTTCTGCCAAGTGAGCCCGGAGTCACAGTCACAAACGTCCTCTTCTTCCTGAATAAAAGTGAGATTATGCTGCATACTTGTTCATATTTTAAGTAGTTCGCACAGGCACACATTTTAAAAACAATAAAGTTCCTAATACCCACCTTCTCTGAACAGTTAGCTTGCTGCCCCATCCACCTCCTCCCTATCCTCTGTTGTCTGAATCCATGGACTAGCCTTCTCCCTCCTGCCACGCATGGTCTGATGTGCTGCCACTGCCCTCCATTTAGGATGATGTACCAGTCCACTCCTCCTGCCCTCCATTGCCCAATTCTATGGCCCATCATTGACCTCCTGCTTAGCCTCTGTGCTTAGCTTGCTACACCTATTTTCCTTCCCCCTGCCCTCCGATGTCTTTGTGCATGCCCCTACTCCATCCTTATTGTCCACCATGTTTCATGGACCTGCCACTCCTATCTACTCTGTGTGTTCTGTTGAGCTGCCACTCCCCTCCCACCTGCCTAGCATTGTCAGATGACTGTAACCTGTCCCTGCCACCTCCACCCTGCTTGTCCACATGCCATGCCCCTATCCCCTTCCTCCTGTCCTCCATGGTCCATTTTACTGCCACACCCTTCTGCCCTCCCTGGTCTGTTGTGCTGCAACTGCTCCTCCTGCCTGCCCTGCGCGGTCTGTTGTAAGGCCCCTTCCTCTGAACTCTCTTGTCTGTGCCCAGGTCCTGACCCTCCCTTCTATCCTCCATGGTCCTTTGTGCATGCCCCTGCACCCTCCTTCTTGCCCATCATAGCCATTGTGCTGCCACTAACCCTCCCGCTTGCCATGCATGGTCTTCTGTGCTGCCATGGCCCCTCCCACCTTCCCTGTCTCATCAGCTAGCTGCCCCTGACCCCCTCCCACCTTCCCTCCATGGTCTGTGTGTATGCCATCATAGTCTCACTGTTGCTCTCCATGGTGTGTCTTGTTACTAGTGCCCATCTTGCCTGACCTCCATGGTCATCTTGCTGCTCCTGCCCTGCCCCCTTGCCCCCAGCCCTCTGTTTCCATGTGCAGACCCCTATTCCCTCCCTCCTGGCTTGTCTGTTCCATTGTAATGCCCCTGATCCGTCCCTCCTGCCCTTTATGGTCTGTTATGCTGCAGCTTTTTCTCCTGTCTGTCCATTATGGTCAGCTAGCTACCATTGCCTCTTTCCCCTCTGTTCTCTGTTGTCCATGTGCATGGTCCTGTCCACTCCCTATTGCTTTCTATGGATTGTTGTGCTGCACTCCCATCCCGCATGCCCTGTGTGGTGTATTGTGCTGCTGCAAACCCTGATGCCTGCCCTGCAGGGTCAGTTTGGTGCACCTCTCCATGTCCCTCCTGTCCTCTGTTATCTGAGTCCATGTCCCTACCCCAATTCCTCCTGCCTACCATGATCCAATGTACCATACTTGTGAACATTTTGAACTTGGTAAGAGGGAGATTTTGACAAAAAACTGGGGTATTGATTTTCCCCTGTGAGTTACATTGAAAAAGAGGAGGGTGTAGACAGGAGACAGATCAAATAAAGCCCATTTGAGCTTAAAAACATTGGACGTTTCCTGGCTGAAACGGGTCTTCGGCATGTATGGTTGTACTACCACTGCCTCTTCCTTCTGCCCACAATGGTCTATTATATTGCCACAGCCTCTCTTGCCAGTCCTGTATTGTTGGTTTGTTGCCCCTGCCCCCCTTTCCACTGCCCTCCATAGTCTGTTGTGCTGCCACTGCCCTTCCTGCCTGCCCAGTGTGGTCAAATTGTTGCCTCTGCACTCTCCTACCTGCCTTCAATTTTCAGAGTCCGTGCCCCTGGCCTCTGCCTCTCAACAGTATCCCAATGAACAACTAGATTGCTAACATTCTATATTTATTACAAAAGTGTGGAACGCTTGACGTCATCTTGATGTAATAAAAACTGTAATACCGAGAGCATTTCCTTTAGAAATTACATATATGAGAGGGTCTTTTTGCATCAAAATTATGGTTAGTGCTCTAAAAAACTAAAATGAGGACATATTTTCTGAGTTTTCAAATAGCGACAAAGAACTTTTAAATTATTTGTAATCTTTATGTTTTTTTATCCAGTTGACCACTTGATTAAATGTTGCACTTAGGGGAGAGGATGTGGTGTTACTTCCAGAGCTGCAGACTTTGCAACTGGGGAACCAGATTGGAGTTTCTGCTTCAGCTCAACATTCTGTGATTCTGATCAAATCACTTAATCTACCCATGTCTACAACCAAAATGAATTTGATCTTGTGTGATGTAACCAATGCTCATGTAAAGCACTCCAATACCTGACAAGTCTGCACTATGTAAAACTGCAAATACACAAAAAATAAGTGTTTTGCACACTTCTGTCATTTGGCTACATATGGGCTACATCTGGGTGATATTTGTGCTGCATTTGGGCTCTTTTGTCTCTGGTAGCCATCTTGGGAGATTTATTTGTTATGAAGTTTCCTAATTTCCTCATTTACTGCAGTCTCCTCAGTAAGAAATGCTTTCAGTTTTTTACATTGATTCCATCAAGAAGGTATTCTGATATGTCACACATTTGCCATAAATTCTGAATGTTAGCACTCTAGTTGCTCATTAGATCACTGTAGTAAAGCTACTGCTCCCCACGGAAGTCTGCTGCTGGTATTAAAAGTGCATGTTTCAGTCTGCATATCAGAATTCTTTAATGAAATAGAAGAGGATTTGAGAAGTCACTCAAAATGTGCCCCCATTTTTCTTTCTGCAGCACTAATCATAATTTCTATGGCAAAATGAACCCGCTCATTTTGTTCCTTTGTAAATTAAATGTTTTAAGTGTTACCACTTTATTCCAATCAAGATGGCTTCAGGTGTGCCATACTTTTGTCATAAGTAAGACTGCTAGCGCTCTAGTTGTTCGTTAGAACACTCTGGGACATTCTGTCATTGGGCTATACTTGGGCTACATCTGGGTGATATTTGGGCTCTTTTGTCTCTGGTGGCCATCTTGGGAGATTTATTTTTTGTGAAGTTTCCTAATTTCCTCATTTACTGCAGTCTCCTCAGTAGGAAATACTTTCAGTTTTTTACTTTGGTTCCATCAAGAAGACATTCAGATGTGTTACACATTTGCCATAAAATCAGAATGTTAGCACTCTAGTTGCTCATTAGATCACTGTAGTAAAGGTATTGCTCACCGGGAAAGCCTGCTGCTGGTATTGAAAGTGCATGTTTCAGTCTGCATGTCAGAATTTTTTAATGAAATAGAAGAGGATTTGAGAAGTCACTCAAAATGTGCCCTAAATTTTCTTTCTGCAGCACGAATCATACTTTCTATAGCAAACTGAACCACCTCATTTTGTTCCTTTTTTAATTAAATGTTTTAAGAGTTACCACTTTATTCCAATCAAGATGGCTTCAGGTGTGCAATACGTTTGTCAGAAATAGGACTGTTAGCGCACTAGTTGTTCTTTAGAACACTCTGGGAAGCTGCAGTAGAAAACAAAGGATTCAACTGACAGTCTCTGCCCTTGTTGGATGTACATGTTTTACTGAGAATGTCAGACTTCATTCTCACATGACTGAGAAAGATAATGTGAATTTACAGAAAATATGCTTATAGATCACCTTCCAAACCTCTGTGGGAAAAGCATGAGAAAATAGTTTTCTCTCAAACATGATTCATGATATCACAGCAGAAGGCTTTTTCACATGGTAAAATCACCTTAGAACACACCACAATTTCTAAAATGAGTATGGTACCATCAACAAATGATTTACAATGTAACTAAAGTCTTAAAACTATTAACTGCACTGCTTTTTAATGATGTGCTATCATGTATATTTATCCCAAGATGGCTGCCAACACTTCTTGGATGAAGTACTGACAGCCAATCAGATCTCACGATGAGATGTGTGGTTAGGCTCCGCCCAGATATATCTATCTTTTTAACTCAAATTTTCTTAGGAACTACTGAACGTGTTTACACCATTTAAGCAAAAGGCACGAGTCTGAACTGAGCACTACCTCTTTGCCAAATTTGATGTAATTCCGTTCAGCAGTTCGGGCTGTAGCTGCGTCAACTGGTCCTATGGGAAAATACATGGGGAAAATGAGTTTTGGGACCCCCCATTTTTCTCGGCCCCCGCTTGACGAATCACCGTGAAATTTTCAGGATAGGAGTGGACCGGAGCTGGCCAAAAGTTTGGAAAATTTCACGAAGATTCGTCAATCGGCGCCGACGTTATTCCAAATAGAATGTTGCGGATTTCCTATGGAAAATAGGTCCTAACTATAACTACCTACTGGCGACTGCCAGTAGGTATTATATAGTTATAGTTATAGTTATAGTTACAGTTAGGACCGTGTTTCCATAGGAAATCTGAAAATTCTATTTTGAATAACTTTGGCGCCGGTTGACGAATCCTCACGAAATTTTCAAAACTAATGGGGCGCTCCGCTCAGCTCCTACCCTGACAGTCTCAGGGTGATTCGTCAAGCGGGGGCCGAGAAAAAAGGGGGTCCCAAAACGCGTTTTCCCCATGCATTTTTCCATAGGACCTTTAGTCGAAGGTACAGCCCGAACGGCTGAACAGAATTACTTTAAATTTGGCAGAGAAGTAGTCCTCAGGTCAGGGAAGTGCCTTTTGCAGGTCTGGTGTCAATCTGTTCAGTAGTTCCTGAGAAAATAGCATTTAAAAGCATATAAATATCTATAAGCACGTACCGTGCGCGCACCGTGCGCTTACGGTGCGCGCACGGTACGCTAACGTGCACGAGCGAAATTCTGATTGGTTGTTACATGTCTGTAAACATTCGAATCGGTCGAAATCAGGAAGTGTCGGCCGCTATTTTGTCTGTCACACTGAAAAGGAAAGGCGGAGAACGTGAAAAGGGGGCAGGGTAGGGAGTTCCTGACCTCCTAGCGTTTGTCAGGGGGTCATAGTGGGACCCCGAAGGGCCAAAAAAAAGATTTTAATTTTTTTTTAAAATTCACGAGGTGTTTAGATATTAGGTGGCTCTAAAAAGAGCCATTGTGTTTATTGAGTGTTTTTTGGTAGCTACAAGTAAGTACCGATGCAGAGTCTAAAGTTCAAGAGGAAGACTCTGTTCCCTTCATCATTGAAATGTACACCGTCTCCTCTATAAATGCCTTGCATGTTGTAACGCAAGTTGTTGTGGTATATAGAAACCATACCATAGTCTCTGAGGAAAGCAGAAACAGACTTATTGACATGCTTTCTTGCTTTGTCAATCTGCGGACAATGTTGGTTGGACCAGTTCCACTTTTGCCTTTGGCATATATTAGAATATACAAAGGCAGTTTGTGAAAAAAGTGACATCAATTGCAGAAAGGTGTCCTTAATAAGGGTGGGCGTAGTGGGCGTAGTGGGGCTACGTGAAGCAGCACGTAGTGTGCCCAAATCTACGCACACTACGTGCTTCGCGTAGCCCCACTACGTGCCACCGCCTCCTGCCCGCCCTCCTTTTAAATCAAACCCCCGCATTTACAATAAATACTAAATTAAAGAAACTTACCTGAAACGCGGCGTCTCCGGGGCTCCCTCTTCCATTTCAAACTTCTTCTGACAAATGCGCATGCGCGGAAGGCCGCGCATGCGCATTTCTTGCAAGAAATGAGCATGCGCGGGCGTCCGCGCATGCGCATTTGTCAGAAGAAG
Organism: Triturus cristatus; assembly: GCF_964204655.1. Taxonomy (NCBI): domain Eukaryota; kingdom Metazoa; phylum Chordata; class Amphibia; order Caudata; family Salamandridae; genus Triturus; species Triturus cristatus. The sequence continues at coordinate 455,969,536 of NC_140590.1, read as the reverse complement.
TTTGAAATGGAAGAGGGAGCCCCGGAGATGCCGCGTTTCAGGTAAGTTTCTTTAATTTAGTATTTATTGTGAATGCGGGGGTTTGATTTAAAAGGATGGCGGGCGGGAGGTGGGTGGCAGCGGCGGGCAGCTACGCTTCGCCCTGGGTGTGTGTAGCACTAGCCTGCTTCGCCTACTTCGAAAACTGCAAAGCAGGCAGCGCTACGTACACTACGTGGGCGAAGCGTAGTGTCTCGCCCAGGGTTAGTCCTTAATAAGCATTTCCAGACCTACCCCAGTTAAAGTGCCTAGGTCATTTCCACCACAGTGCACAATAATAAGGTTAGGCTGTGGGAGATGTAGAAAGGTTTTCACCAAAGGCATTAATTGGTGCCACTTTAACCCTCTCTGACCAATCCATTTAATGTCTACATTTGGCAAAGCAAGATCTTTCACAATACCTCTTTTTTCTGCAAACTTTTCACTCCAGAAGACATAGCTGTGACCTATAATCCACACTGTGAACATCTTCCAAGGAGATCTGGATGCACTCAGAAGGTGTCTTTCAGTAGAATGGCAATATGAAAAGAAAGATAGATGTAAAATGGAGGCTTACATACTTTTTTAAAAATAAAACGAAATCATTTGCTGTTCCAGACCATTCAACACTAAAAACTAGGCTGTATGTTTAAATTTTTAAAAACATGTTTTGTATTGGTTCAGAAAAATGTGTTCCCACAGAACATTAGTTTGGATTTGCTGTTAGGTTTGAAAAGTCAAGCACTTTTGCTCTTTGGATTTGAAACATTGTGTGCTGAACTTCTGACCTCTCTGCTCACACCAGTGTTCCATGACCTGTTGCTATGGTAGCAGGCAGAAGTGATGTTGGGGGAAGGGATCATTTGGAAAAGGGTTGAAATTTGCAACCAATAGAAATGTGTGATTCCATTTGAAAAAATGTGGGAAACACTGTGATTTGAAGTTAACATGTATATGTGTGAAAAAAGAGAGGGAAAGATTGCCATTTACTGGTTCTGCAGAGAGGTGTACAGTTCAGAGATTCTGGCTCTGATAATCTGCTGTGTGAGTGGCACATTTCTTTCTCAACTAACTACTTTTAAAGTTGAGTTATAAATTTGAGAGGGGATGTATGTGGTGTAGTTGGATATAAATAATAGAAATGTGATTCTTCTTATAAAGATGTGTTTTACATTTTATGTAAAGGAAGATATTTAACTGCCTTGAACATGTCAGATGTTATGGAGTATGTCTTCAACATAAGTTAAGGTGTACTGGTATCACCCAGAAATAATGTTTTGTGCCTAGAATCACACCATGAGTCTGTGAGCACACAGGAATTTTTCACAGAGATTTAATTCGTGTTGCTCTTGCTTTGTTAGACTTGCACTCGCAGGAAAGGGGCAGCTTGTTTTCAAGAACTGTGATGGTTAGCATTTAGCAGAAATCACTTTCTCACAAATGAGAGGCAAATGCAAACACATTTGAAAATAGCATGGTACATTTTCCTTCCACTTTTAAAGTTGAGTTTTACATTTTATGTTAAGGAAGATATTTAAGTGCCTTGAACTTGAAAGATATTATGGAGTATGTCTTCACCATAATTTAAGGTGTACTGGTATCAGCCAGAAATACTGTTTCGTGCCTAGAATCACACCATGAGTCTGTCTGTACACAGGAATATTTCACAGAGATTTAATTTGTGTTGCTCTTGCTCTGTTAGACTTGCACTCGCAGGAAAGTGGCAGCTTGTTTTCAAGAACTGTGATGGTTAGCATTCAGCAGAAATCACTTTGTCACAAATGAGAGGCAAATGCTAACACATTTGAAATTAGCATGGTACATTTTCCTACCACTTTAAAAGTTATGTTTTACATTTTATGTTAAGGAAGATATTTAACTGTTTTGAACTTGTCAGATATTATGGAGTATGTCTTCACCATAAGTTAAGGTGTACTGGTATCACCCAGGGATACTGTTTTGTGCCTAGAATCACACCTTGAGTCTGTGTGCACACAGGAATTCTTCTCAGAGATGTAATCCGTGTTGCTCTTGCTCTGTTAGCCTTGCACTCGCAGGAAAAGGGCAGCTTGTTTTCTTGAACTGTGATGGTTAGCATTTACCAGAAATCACTTTGTCACAAATGAGAGGCAAATGCTAACACATTTGAAATTAGCATGGTACATTTTCCTACCACTTTAAAAGTTGTGTTTTACATTTTATGTTAAGGAAGATATTTAAGTGCCTTGAACTTGAAAGATATTATGGAGTATGTCTTCACCATAAGTTAAGGTGTACTGGTATCACCCAGAAATAATGCTTTGTGTCTAGAATGACATCATGAGTCTGTCTGCACACAGGAATTCTTCTCAGAGATTTAATTTGTGTTGCTCTTGCTCTGTTAGCCTTGCACTCGCAGGAAAGGGGCAACTTGTTTTCAAGAACTGTGATGGTTAGCATTCAGCAGAAATCACTTTCTCACAAATGAGAGGCAAATGCAAACACATTTGAAAATAGCATGGTACATTTTCCTTCCACTTTTAAAGTTGTGTTTTACATTTTATGTTAAGGAAGATATTTAACTGCCTTGAACATGTCAGATATTATGGAGTATGTCTTCACCATAAGTTAAGGTGTACTGGTATCACCCAGGGATACTGTTTTGTGCTTAGAATCACACCATTAGTCTGTGTGCACACAGGAATTCTTCTCAGAGATTTAATCCGTGTTGCTCTTGCTCTGTTAGACTTGCACTCGCAGGAAAGGGGCAGCTTGTTTTCAAGAACTGTGATGGTTAGTATTTACCAGAAATCACTTTCTCACAAATGAGAGGCAAATCCTAACACATTTGAAATTAGCATGGTACATTTTCCTTCCACTCCCGCAATGGGTGAGGTAGTTTTTACATGTTCAAAAGTCCAATTAACCTTTACCACACATGTAGTCTTACATACATGTCTGCAGTCTTCATGGAGTTGTGCAAGCGGACATGCAGATCTGTGTTGCACCTGACAATACACGGTCTCCAGAAGCACACTCTTAGCACACAGACAGGTGGTTCTCCTGCACTCTCATGCTTACTATTCAGCTCTGTGGTATTTCAGATAGCAGTGTGTAATGCTAACACATTCAACGTCACCAAGGCTCATTTCCTTTGCTCTACTCTAATCACTCACCCTGTAACACATGCTGATGGTCTCAAGTAGCTGTTAGGACATGTGCTCTTTTCTGCCTCTCTAAAATATAAGGAAAATGTGTCAGGCTGCCATAGTAATTATTACTTACTCTTCCAAAGTAGTAAATGTGCTTTGAAATTGCCAAACCGAAATCGTTTTTTTCCTAGAATCACACCATGAGTCTGTGTGCACACAGGAATTGATGTTAGAGATTTAATACGTGTTGCTCTTGTTCTGTCAGACTTGCAGTTGTAGGAAAGGGACAGGTCATATGATAGGAGTTGAAAAGCTAAAAAAAAAAATCGTAATGTATTAAAATTACATAAAGGTATTTTTTTTTAGTTACTTTCAGGTATTGCTGAACAACAGTGAAATTAATTAAAGATGCCTATAAAGTCAAGAAAGAGAAAAGAACAGCAAAAACATCTATATTTGAAGAAAACTGGACAAAAAAAATAGTTGAAGAACCTCATGTTGGAAAAAAGAAAAAGTCTTCTGGTAAGCAGACTAAGGATTTTTTTTTAAATATCTTCAAACAAAGAAAAAATGTTAAAAATATATCCACTGCAAATAGTGTTTCAAGTACAAAACAACAACAGAGTCGACAGAAAATACGAAAAGCCAATGTAGAATCAGAAGTAAGAAAGAGTGACTTAACACGAAAAATAGATTTAAAAACATTCGTAGAAAAATGTTTCAGAGAAGAGTGATGTTAAATTTGCTAAAGGATGTGAAAAAATATAAGAAGAAAACCAAATTTTATAAAAAAAAGAAATATATTGAAACAATTGTTGCTAAGGCTTTGGAAATAAAACGAAAGCTATTCATTTTAATTTTGAACAGGATGCGTAGATTAGAAAAATTAGTCAAACCAATGAAGTCACAAAGCAAAAGGAAAAGAGTAGTAAAAAAATAACTTTTGTAAAGTGTTTTTAGGAGAATGGAAGCATAGTTCAAGTACTGAACCATTTTTTAATGAAGAGAGATATCTTCAAAGTAATAGTTTGTTGCATGCAGTTGACACCAATGGTCGAGCTTATGAAGTTAAAGATGGTTGTGTAATGAAAAAGGAGAAAATGGTTCCAAGAAATGAGGAAGAAGTGTTAGCTGATGAGGTTATGGGGAGACGTCCTAAAGCCCCAGTGTACACTTGGAATTGTAGTAGTATTTGCACTGTGCGACAGGAATCTATTGATAAATTACGTGACTTCCTAAGAGAATATAGTAAAAAGAGTGTTAAACAGAAGATTAAGGTGCTTCAAAGACTAGACCCATGCAGAGTGAGAGAGAATACTGGTTTGAAAGGACATTCTCTTGCTTGTCTATCTAGGAAAGTTTGCCAAAGTGTTTTTCACCATTTTAGGATGCTGGCTGTTCATCATACTGAAATGAGAACATTTGTGAGAACATTGTATTTTGCTAAAAGTCCAGCACTAAAGTTAAATGAGTTGAATAGTGCTCTGTTCCGTGGATCTGTATCAGATGTAGTGAAGGTTACTGATGATATTCAGTTTTGTTACCTTGGTCCAGAGCAAGAAAGTGCAGGAAATGACACAGTTATTGAGGAAAATGTGGAAGAGAATGTAGAACTCACTGTTAGTAAAAATTTTGAAGATGAAATGACAAAATTTGCTATCATCTCTAATGAAAGACCAAATATTACTTGTATTTGTTGCCGGAGAAGCCATTATAAAATTCAAACAAGAAATGTTGATCTGTATAAAAAAAGTGAAAATGAAGATATTTATAAGTGGAAGGATTTTGCAACATATATATTTCTGGAAAATAGTTTTGATTTGGGTGAAGATCAGCGTATTTGTAAATACTGTTATAACAAGTTAGAAGAAAATAGAATGCCAGCCAGAGCTGTACATAATAATTTAGAATTGGTTGATATTCCTGCAGAACTTTCTGATTTAAATACGTATGAGTCTATACTCATTCAATGTGTCCATCCGTTTCAGACCATAGTGTGTATGGAGCCCAAAACAGGTAAATTACCTCCTTCGGATTTACAAAGAGGTTTAAAAGGAAGTGTTGTCTATTTGCCATTGGATTTGAAAAAAAATATGGAAACAATTGATGCAGATAGATTGGAAACTGAACCATTATTTATTCTGGTTAATGGAGTACCAACAAAGAATAAGAAAATTTGGCAGGAGCTGGTAGATGTACAAAAAGTACAAAGAGCAAATTTATATTTGAAAATAAATAATAAATGGTATGAAACAATTTATATGGATGAAGATGAAGAAGTTTTACTAGCAGACTCAGGAATACCAGCTGGGCAAATTGAAAAAGTGATTAAGTCAAAAGAAGAAGAAATTTATGAACATTTCAGCATACATCCTCTTCATTCTAAAGAAGTTATGGGAAACACTATTGATCTGTTTCAGATGAAAAAAGCACAAGGAACTCCCGTGAGTGTATGGGAGGAGAGCTTGGAAGCTCGTTGTTTTCCCCAGCTGTTTACTACAGGAAAAGGTGGTCGATATGATGAACGTCCAGTACAGATTCCTGCTTCTGAGTATCGTACTACAACGTTATATGCAGAAGATCCAAGATTTCGTCAAAGTATTCCATATTTGTTCCATCTTTTATTTGAAAGTGACTTGTCTGCACTATCTTATGCAGTAAATCACATTTTAAAAACTGGAGTACATCTACATAATGTGTCTGCAAAGGATTTTATGAACAAAGTGCAACAGCGAGATGATCATTTGGAATCTCAATTGATAAATTTGATGGCTTGTCAGCGAGGAACTAATGAATATTGGTACCGACGCCATGGAGAATTTAAATGTTACAGAATTTAGGAACTCCTACATGGTTCCTTACCCTAAGCTGTGCTGAGTACGCTTGGGATGATTTACTGGATTTTCTTCGAGAGGCAAATTCAAATATTGAAAACATCCAATACAAGACAGCAGGAGAATTGTGCTCATTGTATCTGGTTAATGTTTGCAGATATTTCAATCATAGATTTGAGGCTATGATGTCCTTCATCTGCAATAAAAAAATCCACCTCTTGGAGAAGTTGTGGATTTTGGAGAAAAGAGTACCAAGCAAGAGGTGCTCCTCATATTCATATGCTGTTGTGGCTCAAGGATGCCCCAAAATTTGGAACAGATTCTGATGATGCAGTTTTATCTTTCATTGAAGAATATGCAACATGTGCTATACCTAAAAGCACAGAAGAAAAAAACTTAAAAGAGCACGTTTTACATTTCCAAAGACATCAGTGTGGAAAATACTGTCGACGAAAGTACAAGAGTAAAGATAAATTCTACACAAAATGTCGATTTGGATTTCCACGACCAGTTCTTTCAAAAGGAAGAGTAAACAGTTTTATGTCAGCTGTGCGACATACTATTACAAGAAAATCGCCTAAGAATACCTACAACCTAAGAAGAAAAGAAGAGTCAAAATATATAAATGACTACAACCCAGTCATTTTATCCATGTGGAATGCTAACATGGATATACAGTATGTAGCTGACAATTCTATTGCTGTTGCTCGGTATGTCACATCTTACATCACTAAATCTGAGAAAAAAGAATTGAATGAAATGTGGGAAGAGATTTCTCACGAGAAGACTGTCAGTAAAAAGCTATACAGTTTCAGTTTAAAGATGTTATTGCATCGAGAAATTGGATCCTACGAATGCTCAGATAGGTTATCATCTGCAAGTCTGTACTCCAAATCCAGAAGAATAATTTGGGTAAGTTTAGGCCTTGCAGGAATGCGAAATCGGGTACTGAAATCTGTTCGAGAAATTGAATATTTAGCAGAGTACGAACCTGAAAGTACAGACATTTTAAGAACAAACATGTTGGACACATATTACCCACAAAGAAGTCATCATTTTGAGAACATGTGTCTATATGAAGTGCTGCAGAACTACATTTATAAACGGAATACCACAGAAGACATCAACAATGGAAAATATAAAGTCACTGGTGAGGAAGGATGTTTGGTAAAACAAACAAAAGGAAGTTTGATTAATCACCGGAAGCTGAGTTGTGACACTACTGACAAAAAGGAATTTTACTACTTGGCACTTTTACAGCTGTTTAAACCATGGCGTTCAGAGGACGAACTACTTGGAGATTTTCAGAGCTATGAAGATTCCTTTAATGCTTGCAAAGATAGCATAGAATGCAGTACTTTCTCAACTTATGTTCAAATGTTAAATGAAGAAATTGAACAAGAAGCAACAATTGCAGCTGAAGTAGCTAGAGACAGTTCTCAAGACAGTCAAAGTTCTGGGGCGTTCAGTCAAGATCCTCTAGGACAACCAATCGTAGAAAATGAAGCTGCAATAGCCATGACTGAAGTCGAAACAGCTATGAATCAAGCTCAGGAAGATTTAATAAACTTACCAAATATGGAACAACAACTGAATGATGAACAACAACAAATTTATGAGGAAGTCAGAAAAAAAATTGATCACGGATTACTACATGAAAATAAAGAGTGCTCATGCACATCGTTTCAACCAATCAAAATGTATGTGAGTGGACAAGCCGGAACTGGAAAAAGTTTCTTGATTCAAGTAATTAGAAGCTACCTACAGCAAAAAACAGATTCAACTTTGTCTTGTGTTGTTACTGCTCCAACTGGGTTAGCAGCATATAACATAAAAGGAATTACCCTCCATCGTTTGCTAATGTTACCAGTAGAGCACGAGAACAAAATACAATACCACAAGCTAACAGGAGAAGCATATTTTGAAGTTGCAAGAGTATTTAAAAAAAATGAAAGTTCTCATCATTGATGAGGTAAGCATGGTATCAAACTTAATGCTTGCCTTTGTGCATTTAAGAATGCAGCAAATTCTAAAGACAAACTATGACGTGCTTTTTGGAGGAAAACATGTTATAGTTTTTGGGGATCTTCTGCAGCTTACTCCAGTTAAAGGACAACCAGTATTTCAAACCCTTACACATGAAGACACGAAAAAGTCATTAGGAAGTATAGGTAAAGTGAATATTTGAACATACTTTGAGTATAAAGAACTCATTACCAATATGCGACAAGCCAATGATGAGGATTATGCAAGTATTCTCAAAGATATCAGAATTGGACTACTCACAGAACATGGCAGAAAAGCTTTACAGAGTCGATTGCTATGTAATGTGTTTCCAACAGAACAAATAGTTCCAGAGAAAATATACAAGAACATTGCTGGAAAAAATACTGCTTAATGCCAACACTACATGAATGCTCTATATTCAATCAAGAACTTTTGAAATTGGAAAATGAAGAGATTGTCAAACTGGAAGCTGTGGATAAAATACAACATGAAGGAATAACTATTATGTTGACAAACAAATTGACAAGTAAATTGGATTCTCTAGAGAAAAACATCTCGAAAACAGCCGGTTTAGAAAAGAATCTTTATGTATGTATGAACTGTCGAGTAATTTCAAGATGTAATTTGGATGTAGAGAAAGGTTTAGTGAACGGAGCTATGGGTAAAGTTGTGGGTTTTGTTAATTACCAGAAAAAAGTTGGAATTGAATTTTTAAAAATAAAATGTGATCAGATTGAAGAGGTTAAAGACATTTGTCGTTGTTCAGTTCGTTTCTTGCTTGTGAAAGACTTATATGTACGTAGGAAGCAGTTTCCGTTTTCTCTAGCATATGCAGTAACTATTCACAAATCTCAAGGATTAACTGTAGATAGTGCATTTGTAAACATTGGTTCTACTGTGTTTAAAGAAGGTATGGCATATGTTGCTTTGTCACGCGTGAAAAAAATATCTGGTTTAATCATGATAGACTTTGATGACTCAAAAGTTAGTGCTGATGCAAACTGTGTAAAGGAGTATAATAGATTAAGAAGAAGCTATGCTCCTCATTTAGGTCAGTATCCTGTGTTTGAAAAACGTGTTGTTTGTCGGAAAAGGAGATTTGAGAATATCTGTAATGAGGATGTACAGAAGAGAAAACAAAAAGAGAGTGATGTGACTGCAAGCAAAAAGAAAAAGGACAGTGTTGAAGAGGTTGTTGGTTGTCACTTTGAAAATAGCTCTGGTGTCAACTGCTACGCAAATGTAGTGCTCACTGTTGTATTTTATCTTCAAATTTTGCAAGAGCAGATAATACTAAATCATGAAAAAAGATTCTGTTCTCTGCTGAGTCTCCTTTATGAGAAGTTGAGTAATGATAAAACTAAAATAGAAAGTGCTTCTGATGTTAGAAATCTTTTAGATGAATGTTCTGGATGTACACAGTTTACACAAGATGTCCAGCAAGATGCACAGGAATTCTTGATGTATATGCTTATGGTACTGGAAGATGAAGGGGTAGAAACAGAAAATATATTAGGTGTCTCATATAAATGGGAACATTGTTGTGAAAACTGTATGAACACATGCAGCAGTAATGTTGATTCTGAAAGGTTCATATATTTAACATTACCAGAGAGTAAAACAGTGACTTTTAGTAAATTAGTTAAAGATGCAAATCACAACATGGAATGTTCTCAATGAAAATCAGACATGTTATCAGCATTATTTTTACATAAATATGGGCAGTATGTAATTTTAATGATGCAACATTGTAGAGCAGATGGAACAAAAATGGAAACTTTACTAGAGAAGTTTGTAGGAAATCAATTATCAATATCAGGTAAAACTTTTGTTGCAGTTGCAATTATTTTTCATGATGGACCTTCTATAACTTCTGGTCATTACACAGTTTATCTTAAATGTGAAAAAGGATGGACACTGTGCAATGATTCTCAATTGATTTTCAAGCAACGTTTGCCTTATGATTTACCAAATTGTTACTTAATTTTTCTAAAACCAAAATTTTAGATACAAATTCCAGCATCTGACGAAACCATTATTTCAATTTTATAGGATTAACATTGGATATTTCACTTACAAAGGATTTTAAAATTACCATTTGGCCTCATGGAAAGGTAAAGGTAACAATTGTGGACTTGTTTGACAGATAATATTTTGGTGTACGTGCTTAAGCAGCAAGATTTACAGACGTTATTTATTGCAAATAGTTATTGTTCTTAGAAGGTATTTTTAATATATTTGTGACATTTCTATCAAGGTCTGTTTTAGTGAGAAGAGATTCAGGGTTTTGCCCGCTGTTAAATGATGAAAACAATTGATATCTCTATTTTCAGTGAAATTCAATACATTCTGAAAACAGCAAAAAAAAGGGCAAATAAATTGCTTTGTTAAATATGAAAAAACATGTACTGCTTAAGAAAATGTATTGTTGAATACTAATACTTTTTTTCTTTTTTTCAGATCATGAAAGAAAATTTTGGAAATGTAATCCATTTTACTTGCAATTTAAAAAAACCATTTAAAAATATATTTAAATTTAAAACAAAGGTGGAGAACATGGAAAGGGGGCATGGTAGAGACTTCCTGACCCCCTAGTCTTTGTCAGAGAGTCCCTGAAGGATCACAAAGGGTGAAAAAAACGATAATTTTTTAAAAAAAAATCATAGGGTGTGCGCACCGTGCGCGCACCCTAAAAAAAATCGACAAATAGATTTAAAAAACAAGTTTTTGTGTTTAGATTTTAGGTGGCTCTAAAAAGAGCCCTTGTGTTAATGTAGGGACAGAGGAAGAGAAAAACGAAAAAATGAAAAAAACTATGGCCTGGTGCATAAGTGCTGCTCTAATTTCCTCTCAATGAGATCAATACTGGTCTCACCCAGAGAAATGAGAGCATGACAGTCTAAGCACCGTGTATACAGTCTCCGAAAAGAAGGGCGTATATCCAGAGATGTAGAAGTAGGAGAAGGCACCACCGCAAAAGAAGTGCTCGGCTGAGCTGCCAGTGGTGTGCTCGGCTGAGCTGTTGCCGATGTGCTCGGCTGAGCTGCTGGTGGGTTTTCACTAACAGCTCGAGCAAAAGTCGCAGGATGCACTTTTTCAACGTGCCTTAACATTGTGTGAATACTAAAAGAGTATTTCTTATTAGCATTTCCACGTGATAAGGTCCGGTGAGTGCAGGTGACTTTTGGTGCATTCACCTTCTTTTGGCCTTCTGGAAAAGTGAAATACTGCCATATGAAGGAGTCTTTCTGCTTCCTCTGTCTCTTTCTCACAAGAGTATCCTGTTCTCTCTCAGAAGATGGCTGCTGCTCTGCCATTGTATCTCAAAAACAGATTAGCTCCTTCTCCTAGGGAATCAGAAGTAATAATAAGGGGAGTGGGTGTGGTGTTGGAAGAATCTGGAACTGAAACTACTTTGAACCAATCAAAAGTGTTGTTTCTTGATCACATGACTTGCCATGAGGGGAGTGGGTGTGGTGTTGGAAGAATCTGAAACTGAAACTAGTATGAACCAATGAAAAGTGTTGTTTTTAATCACATGACTTGAGGTGCGCGCTCCATGCACGCACGGCGGAGCAAGCATGCATGCGCGAACGAATACGCGTATGTAGCGTGCATACGAATCACGCGCGCATGCGCGAACGTACTACGCGCGCATGCACGTACGAATTACGTGCGCACGTTGCGCGTGTATGAAGCACGTGTAGTACACGCGCATGCGCGAACGTAGCGCTCAGAGCACGCACGACGTATGCATGCGTACATGGAGAACGTACGCATGCGCACACGGAGTACGTACTTATGCGTACGGGGTGCGCGCACGGTAAAAAAAACATTTTAAAAATAATGAATGAATTAAAATGTATATAAGTTAATAGAAGATATTAACTATGCTGTTCAACTTTATCCAAATTCAAAAAAAAAGCTGAGCCATTCCAAATTAAAGGATGCAGATAATCTATAAATATATACATAGTTAACTTGTTGTAAATGAAATATATACAAAATTTAATAAAAAATTCATAAATTAGCATTAAAAAAACCTTTGAAATTCACTGAAAAACATAGGTTTCACACATGTTATAGTTAGGAATTAGCATTTAAAAAACCTTGCAAATTCACTAAAAAAACCATAGGTTTCACACATGTTATAGTTAGCTGGACATTTCACTCGTACAAAACCATTGAAATTCCCCCGTTACAGTGATGTAATCAGTGATGTCATTTCAGATGTCATCAGTGATGTCATCAGTGATGTCACTGACCATGTCATGAGTGATGTAATATGTGACGTCATCAGCAGTGCATTGCGGGGGCGCGAGTTATAGTTAGCTGAACTAACTATAACGGGGGAATTTCTAGGGTTTTGTATGAGGGAAATGTCCAGCTAACTATAACGCCCTTGAAACCTATGGTTTTTTCAGTGAATTTCAAAGGTTTTTTAAATGCCAATTCCTAACTATAACGCCCCTGAAACCTATGGTTTTTTCAGTGAATTTCAAAGGTTTTTTAAATGTAAATGTAAATGTAAATGTAAATGTCAAGGTACTTATAGAGCGCACTGTCACCAGACGGCCACCTTGCGGTGTCGCCTTTGCGGTTTCCTGGCGCTGATATTCATACCGCTGTGGAACCCCTCCTGGCTTTCCCTGTGAAGTGTCCACTCCTGGGCACCCCCAGGGTGAAGCCAGGCATCCTTAGCGCTGTTGGGGCCGGTGTGGAGGCTAAGCAAGCTATTGCCCAGAGTTGCAGCGTGGGGCCCGTGATTAGTATAGGCACCGAGGCGAGAATAGACAGGTCAGAGGAAATTGAGCCCGAGCCCCGCAGAGGCGGGAATCGAACCCTGGTCCCTGGCCAGAACTCTGCTTCAGGGTCTGCCACTCTAACCATTGAGCCACACTCCTCCACGCTAATTAAATGCTAATTCCTAATTACATCAGGCCTGAAACCTATGGTTTTTTCAGTGAATTTCAAAGGTTTTGTAAATGACAATTTTGAATGTATTAATTGTTATACTGATTTTTTTGCTACTGATTTACTACATTTTTTAAACTATTTATTTTTATATATATATTTTTTTAATTACATTATAATTACATTATACAGTACAATACAAAATATACTTTCTCAGAATGAATTACTTTAGTTTAAATACTTGGCAAATAGGCAACAGACTTTTAAGTACAGTAGTTACAGTTGTTGCAATGGGCAACACAATTTCAAACACAAAGCAACATTGAGCTCAATGTGAATTTCTACTTAAATGCAATTAGTTACTTTATGGATTACTTTTCTAACCACAGGACTGGATCCTAGATTCAATCCTTGGACATCTCCTGTAAACAGTTGAGTAAAAGCGCTTTGGTTACAGTAGTAATTTTTAAGGAATAATATTGTATTTTAAAAGTTGACACTTAGAAACTTTTTCCCATAGAATCACCAATGTTATCCTATGGCAGAAAATTCAGTTAGCAGGTAAGTAGTGTTATCGTTACTTTTTCTTACTCAGTGGTGGATCCTGGATCCAGCACTGGCCAACCTCCTGTAAACAGTTGAAATAATTAGGCCTGGGCGGCAAATTCCGTTCCGCTCGCGGAATTTGCGTAATTTGCGTAATTTCGCGTTCCGCGGAGAACGCAAAATTGCTCAAAAGTCTGCTTTCCGCGATTTCGCGAAATTTTTGCTTGTTCGCGTTCTCAAAATGCATGTTCACGAGATATTTCTCCTCGAGCACGCAAACAGCAATTGCGAACAGGAAAAAAGCATCACGAAAAAGCAATTCTGCGTGTTCGCGGAATTTCTGCGTGTTCACGGAGATTTTTACCGTTTCGCGGAGATTTGCGTAACGCAATTACGCAAATTCCGCCCACCCCTAGAAATAATGTGTTTAAGTCATACAGACGATTTTTTCGGAATAGGTTTAGTTTGTGAAAATAGACACTTAGAAACTTTTCTAGTAAATCGGAATTCGTAGTTCGGCTGATTTTAGAGGAATATTTGTACGTTTCAAAAATGGACACTTAGAACATTTTCTGGTGAAAACCACACAATGGATTCCTATGGAAGGAAATACAAGTTACTGGTGAGTACACTTAGAATTACTTTTCAGGGTCAGTGCTGGGCTAAAAGATGCAGCACTGGGTTCTCTCCTGATTACAGGTGAGTAAATCGGAATTCGTAGTTCGGCTGATTTTAGAGGAATATTTGTACAATGGTGAAGGAAGGGGGAGGGGCCTGAGGTGACCTGTGCAAACACGCCCTGTGGCGCGTTTTAAGTTGGGGAATTAATTCCTCTTCAATCCTGTGGTCCCCTGGGGGCCAACTAGCCCACCAGGTACCTCCAGTAAGCTAGGGGTCCCCGGGGATGCGGGGGGGCCATGAGCCCCCTGCATACATTCAGTTAAGCTAAATAAAAACGAAGCGCGGACCCTACACGCATCCCGCGATTTAAAAAAAAAAATTTGGGGGCCTTGGGGATCCTTGTGGGACCCCCTGAGCAGGTCTAGGGGGTCAGGGTGTTTCTACCCTACCCCCTTGTCGCGTTTTGCGTCTTTGTTTTTGTGCTTTCTTGTGCCTCGGTTCTACCGAGGCACAAGATGGCTGCCTACACTTCCTGATTCAGAGTGTTGACAGCCAATTAGCATTCAGCTCGTGCTCGGGAGGGTTCGGGGAGGGTGCGGGGAGCGTGCACGGATCCTCCCCGGCCATAGATATCACTAACTTTTAACTCTAATTTTCTCAGGAACTACTGAACGGATTTACACCATTTAAGCAAAAGGCACGAGTCTGAACTGAGGACTATCTTTGCCAAATTTGGTGTAATTCCGTTCAGCAGTTCGGGCTGTAGCTGCGACAACAGATCCTATGGGAAATTGCATGGGGAAAACGCATTTTGGGACCCCCCTTTTTTCTCGGCCCCCGCTTGACGAATCACCACAAAACTTTCAGGGTAGGAGCGGAGCAGAACTGGCCAAAAATGTGGAAAAAGTTGCGAAGATTCGTCAATCGGTGCCAACGTTATTCCAAATAGAATGTTGCAGATTTCCTATGGAAAATAGGTCCTAACTATAACTATCTACTGGCGACCGCCAGTAGATAATATATATATATATATATATTTTTTTTCCAAATATGTCAAGTATAACGACCACCACCTGCTGTGTCAGGCGAAACGCGTTACCTAATAAACTAAGATCTGGTGATTGAAAAGCTCGGTGGTGGTCGTTATACTTGACATATTTGGAAAAGTTTGAAGTCGGCGCGCTCCGCCGACACTGAACGACCTGCCTGCCTTGGGCGTGGGGAGACAGAAGGAGCAATCTGAAAATGAATATATATATATATATATATATATATATATATATATATATATATATATATATATAATATATTCACTGAAAAAAACATGGGTTTCAGGGACGTTATAAGTAGAAATTAGCATTTAAAAAACCTTAGAAATTCACTGAAAAAACCATAGGTTTCAGAGACGTTATAGTTAGTTGGACATTTGACTCATATAAAACCAGATAAATTTGCCTGTTATAGTTAGTTGAACTAACTATAACTCGCGTGCCCGCAATGCACTGCTGATGATGTCACATATTACATCACTCATGACATGGTCAGTGACATCACTCATGACATCACTGATGACATCTCAAATGACATGAATGAATGGCAGGAAACTGCCGCTAAAGTGGCGATAATGAGCTTGATAATATGCCCTTGTGAATTCCCAAAGAAGCCCAGCTTCACACCACAACCTGGCCGGCTATGGGAATTGATAAGGGCATATTATCATGTCCATTATCGCCGCAATTTCCTGACACTAAAGCGGTAATAATTTTAACGCCGTTCTTGATAATATGCCCCATTATCTTTCTAAGTTAACGTCTTACACTGAAAAGCTGCTTGACATTTCTTTCCCTACATCAACCTTTGTTTAAAACACCACCAGAGAAGGGTGGTGAACTCTGGTCCACAAAGAGCTACTCAAAGCTTTCTTGTTCTTTATCAGAAACTTCATCTGCCTCTCAATGATTATCGCCAGCCTTTTCAGCCCCTTAAGAGGCTGGGTGGATGAGTATAATACGCAGTATTTAGGTTCGGGGGGCGGAGAGTGCACGAAAATAAGGACGGATAGTTGAATAAAGGGCGACTGGGTGGATGACCAGATGGATGAATGGATAGCTAGATGGATGGATGAATGGAAGGATAAATGGATGCATGGACCAATACTTAGGATTAGGCCTGGGAGGTAAATTCCGTTCCGTTCGCGGAATTTGCGGAATTTCGGTAATTTCGCGTTCCGCGGAGAACGCGAAATTGCCCAAAATTCTGCTTTCCGCGACTTCGCGAAATTTTTTCTTGTTCGCGTTCTCAAAATGCGTGTTCGCGAGATATTTCTCCCCGAACACGCAAACAGCAACTGTGAACAGGAAAACAGCATCGCGAACAAGCAATTCCGCATGTTCGCGGAATTTCTGCATGTTCGCGGAGATTTTTTACCGTTTCGCGGAGATTTGCGTAACGCGATTACGCAAATTCCGCCCACCCCTACTTAGGATACACGGGTGGGCTGATAGATGCATAGGATCGGTTCTGGTACAGATGTATGTATGAATATATGGGCATATAACTGGATGGATGGCACAGTGCTTATCATAGGTGAGTGGGCTGATAGATACTTAGAATAACTGCAGGGACAGATGTATGTATGTATGTAGGTAGGAATGTCTTAATGAATTGAAAGATGGTTGGATGGCGCAGTGCTTAGGATGAATGGATGCAGGGCTTTAAGTGGGCCGGCTCTGAGCACCGGCAGTTATTTTCAGAAAAACTCGAAACGGGTCTCTATTGGGCTCTATTTTCGGCCCTCGCAAAGGTAGTCTAGTTTTCTTTTTTTTTATTGGACGACAGTCAGAGTATGCACATCGATGTGCGCATGCTCATTTTGCTCACTACTGAGAAGTGGAGACATCATGCTACGTGAGTCACGTTGTACGAGGAAGGGCAACCCTTTAACCCCTTCAGCGCAGCGCGGATTTCCGCGCCACGCTGAACGTTCCGTGCGCGGGCGGGGCCATGACGGAACGGTTCCGTCATGCGCACAGCGCATCCGACGTGCATGACGGAACCGTTCCGTCATGCGCGTCGAAGGGGTTAAAGAGCATGCTTCCCGAACGTAGGATAATTCGAGGGGAATGTCTTAACCACACAATGCTAGTTATCGTCATGTAGACCACGTCCCTATTTGGATAGCCCACACCCCTTTAACAGGTTTGCCCCGCCCCTTTTAGAGCACCCCCAGTTTTTTCCCACTTAAAGCCCTCACTGCCCATAGTAACAAAGAAATGGTCCAAGCTTCCATTTAAATGTACAATGGCACCAAGTTTCTTAATTTGCCATCAACGCTGGCAGCCTTCTACCACAGTGCAAGAGTGTCTATCAGCATGAAGATTTGTTATCCACAGAAATGTTGTGTGAACACTCATCACCAAAAGGTATTAAAACATGCAAATTTGTGAGAAAAACATATACCATACCATAAACCACTTCATAAATGGGCCCAGTGCCACTACACCACCCTCATCCCCATTCTTGCTTAACCTTACAAAATCAAAGAAAGACCCGAGCAAACCTGGTAGAGCCACTATAGCAATACAGGGACTTAATTTGAACAAGTCTCTGCCGGAACGCCCAGCAACAAAAGGTATTAAAACATGCAAATGTCCGGATAAAACATATACCATGCCATAGAGTGCTTTAAAAATTGACCAAGTGGCGCTTGCTACACATATGCACATATGCACGTTACAAATGTCTGTGTTATAATCAGCAACATACCCACCTCTCCCACCCCCACCCTCACCCCTTCCCTTACTTAACCTTACGAAATCAACACAACAAGCCCCTGCACTCCCGTTAGTGCCACTATAGCCATACATAGCCTTAATTTCAATAGGTGTCTACCGGAACGCCCATCAGCAAAAGGTATTGAAACCTGCAATTTTCCAAGTAAAACATACACCATGCCATCAAGCAGGTTCATAAATAGTCTCACTACCACTACAGCACCTCCACACCCACCCTTGCTTAACTTTACGCAATAAAACAAAGAGCCCCAGCAAACCTGGAAGCGCCACTATAGCCATACAGAGGCTTAATTTCAACAGATATCTCCTGAAACACTCATCAGCAAAACGTATTAAAAAATGCAAATTTGCGGGTAAAACATATACCATGCCATAGGGCGCTTTATAAATGGTCCCAGTGGTACTACATCACCCTTAGTAGCTAGACATCTACACGTTCCTAAAGTCTGTGTTTTAATCACCAACATACCCACCTCCCCCACCCCCACCCCATTTCTTAACCGTATAAAATCAAAGAGAAACCACCACCATTCCTAGTAGCACCACTATACCCATACTCTGGCTTAATTTTTAAAGGTGTCTTCCGTAACGCTTATCATCCAAAAGTATTCAAACATGCAAATTGGTGGGTAAAACATAAACCATCCCATTGCACGGTTTATAAATGGGCCCAGTGGCACTACACCACCTTTACTTGCTATACATCTGTATGTTAATAAAGTTTTTTAAACACTCTGTAGCCTGTATAGCAGAGGATGGGGAGAGTAAACAAAGTTGTAATTCCCAAACTTTTGATATACCGTCCCTTTACTGTATGTATATTAAGGACATTAAATTGAATGAAAAAATTGACGAGTGTCTCAAAAGAGATAGTGAAACTGAGCACCGGTAAAACCCGGACCACTTAAACACCTACGTTTATTCAGCACAGGAACACAGACTGACAATTACTATCACTTGTAATGACATGTACTTTACTAATGTAAAGTAAGTCATTCAGAAAGTATACCGAACATTTTCATTTCTTTTTCATCTCTCACACATTTATAATACATATCTTCTAAAGAAATACTCCCCAACTACTTCTATTTCATAAGAACAGACAATAATTAATATGTTTACTACCATATATTTTAGTATATCTACCTTTCTATTATTCACTAGTCACAAACTACTAAAACTATTAACTATACACAAATGCAAACCAGAAACCATGTTCATATTATATCTCAACCTATATTCAAATGATTCAAACTATGATATTATTTTGAAATAAAAAATACTTTCAAACTCAAAAATATCACCTCAAATACTTAATCACTACTAAAGAACATATAACACACCTTGTTCATTTCTACCTCACCTTTGTAGTTGGTATGCAGATTTGAAATGTCACACACACAATCATTTGTCTGCTTATGTTAGCCAAAGTAGTGCTAAGCTTAGGGCACGTAGTTAAAAATAAACAATTTAAACTTTACTGTGTCTCTGATTACTCCTGTTGTGGACTGATATGAGAATAATAACGAAAAGGTGTTTCTGATTCCCACCATTCCTGAGAGTACTCTAAGTCGCTTGTTCTGGGTTGTCTAATCATTGGTAGCTTCGAGATGATACGGAGAACAAATGAGACACTGATGCTAGTCGGATAGGGGTTCGGGGTACTGAGGTGAGTTTTTGGTACACCGCAATTCACTGAGGTCCTGGTTTCCGGCGCATAGTTCTATGTATGAGCAGAATCCCTGCAACATGAGTAGTTTGCTTTGCACCCCCTCTATAGCACACCCTAAACACCCCCACAAAGGTTACAGTGCTCCTACTGTCCTCTTTCCTACTTTTTTGCCCTTTTTTTCCCTTACTCGCTTCGACGGAATCACAAAATGGGGGCCAACACTTCCTAGTTGCAACCGCTCGCAGCGCTCCCAACCAATAAGCAGCAAGCTTGTCTAATCATTGGTAGCTTCGAGATGATACGGAGAACAAATGAGACACTGATGCTAGTCGGATAGGGGTTCGGGGTACTGAGGTGAGTTTTTGGTACACCGCAATTCACTGAGGTCCTGGTTTCCGGCGCATAGTTCTATGTATGAGCAGAATCCCTGCAACATGAGTAGTTTGCTTCGCACCCCCTCTATAGCACACCCTAAACACCCCCACAAAGGTTACAGTGCTCCTACTGTCCTCTTTCCTACTTTTTTGCCCTTTTTTCCCCTTACTCGCTTCGACGGAATCACAAAATGGGGGCCAACACTTCCTAGTTGCAACCGCTCGCAGCGCTCCCAACCAATAAGCAGCAAGCTCGTGCTCGTAACGCCTCAGCCAATCAGATGGCAGAATTCCCAAATATCGACATCTGTAAATTTTGATATTTCTCAAAAACTACTTAACGGATTTACACCAAATAAACAAAAGCATGCTTTCTAGACCAAGACCCTTCTCCCTGCCAAATTTGGGGTAATTCAGGTTCACCCGTTCGACCTGTAGCCTTGTCTAAAGTTTCCTATGGAATTTAACATGGAGAAAACACATTTTGGGACCCTCCTTTTTTCTCGGCCCCCCTTGATGAATCACCCCCAAACTTCCCACATAGGAGCTGATATGAACAAAGAATTAGTTTGGAAAATTTCATGAAGATTCATCAAACGACGCCAAAGTTATAAGCAAAACAAAAAAATGTCTTCCTATGGAAATTTGGTCCTAACTATAACTACCTACCGGCAGCCGCTAGTAGGTAGGTAATATATATATATATACATATTCTGTCCGAAACACGTCAAATTGCATCTCTGAAATTAATATTTCATCTGTGCCTATCACCTGGGAGTCGTGTGGTCTCTGCTCGCCGGATTGCGCGATCAGACATGAGGAAGTGCGGAGACAACGCTTTTGGTTTTTACATATATATATATATATAATATCTACTGGCGGTCGCCAGTAGATAGTTATAGTTAGGACCTATTATCCATAAGAAATCCGCAATATTCTATTGGGAATATCTTTGGCGCCGGTTGACGAATCCTCGCGAAATTCTCCAAACTTTTGGCCAGCTCCGCTCCGCTCCTACCCTGAAAGTTTCGTGGTGATTCGTCAAGCGGGGTGCCGAGAAAAAAGGGGGGTCCCAAAACGCGTTTTCCCCATGCAATTTCCCATAGGATCTGTTGTCGCAGCTACAGCCCGAACCGCTGAACGGAATGACACCAAATTTGGCAAAGAGGTAGTCCTCAGTTCGGACTCGTGCCTTTTGCATATTTGGTGTGAATCTGTTCAGTAGTTCCTGAGAAAACTAGGGTAAAAAAGTTAGTGATATCTATGGCCGCGGAGGATCCGCGGACCCTACCCGCACCGTACGCGAACCCTCCCCGAACCCAGCGCGCACCCTCCAGAACGCGCGCTGAATGCTAATTGGCTGTCGAGCATCTGTCTACATTCGAAACCAGGAACTGTTGGCGGCCATTTTCTGCCTTGGTAGAAGCGAGGCTGAAGAAGCAAGGGGAATAAGTGCGTAAAACATATAAAGGGGCAGAGTGGAAATACTCTGACCCTCTAGAGGTGCCTAGGGGGTCCCCCTTTTTTAAAAAAAAAAAGCGTCGAAATGCGCGCACGGTGCGCGCATCCTATCGCGTTGGATGCACGGATTCTCTCGCGGTGGGTTCGCGGATCTAAGGGAAAAAAAAATGAAATTGTTGGGAGATAAAGATTAAGCTTAAGTGTTTTGTTCTTGAGTGGCTCTAAAAAGAGCCGTTGTGTTCATTGAGAGTTTTTGGTACTTATAAGTAAGTACCTATAAAGAGTCTAAAGTTGTTGAGGAAGACTCTGTTTCCTTCATCAGTAAAGTGTACTCCATCTCACGTATACATCTCTTGCATATGAAAGCGCAGATTGTTATTGTAAATGGACCCCATTCTGTAGTCTCGGAGAAAAGCAGAAACAGATTTATTCACATGTTTCCTAGCTTTCTCAATCTGTGGACAAAAATGATCGGACCAGTTCCATTTCTGCCTTTGCCATATGTTAGAATACACAAAGGCAGTTTTAGGGCAAAGTGAAATCAGTTGTGCAAAGGTGTCCTCCATAAGAATTTCCAGACCTACCCCAGTCAAAGTGCCTAGGTCATTGCCACCACAGTGCACTATTATGAGGTCAGGGTGTTGGATTTGCATGAAGGATTTCACCAATGGCATCAATTGGTGCCACTTTAACCCTCTCTGTCCAATCCATTTAATGTCTACATTTGGCAAACCTAGGTCTTTGTGAATGCCTTTGTTTTCTGCATACCTTTGTTCCAGAAAAGGTAGCTGTGTCCCACAATCCACACTGTAAGCATCTTGTAAGGAGGTCTGGATTAGGCCTGGGCCAAAATTCCGTTCCGTTCGTGGAAATTGCGATATTTTGGCATTTTCGCGTTCCGCGGAAAGCGCGAAAATGTCAAAATTTCCGCATTCCGCAGCTTAGCGATAATTTGTTTCTTGCTCGCGCTGTAAAAAAATACATTCTCGCGTTCGCGCGATTGCCTTACCTGAAACCCCGCGTTCGCCGACAAGTTTTCTTGACCCGGTCGCGTTCTCCACGAGATGTTGGATTTTGGTAGCCATTTTGCGCTGTCTCGCGACAGTTCGGGCCGCATTAACGTCATTTGTCACGCGATCACGTCATTTGTCGCGCGATCACGTCTTTCTTCTCGCGATCATGCACCGCGCGAGTATGAGAAGATTGAGATCTCGAACATGTCATTCTACATCGCGAGCCAGAGGATGAGGACGCGAGCACGTGTAATCGAACGCGAACAGGAGAAGAGACCCCGAACACGTCATATCCAACGCGACAGGGACAAAGAAGAGAACGCAATCATGTCGTTTTCGACACGCCGGCGGAAGTAATGTGAAGCTCGAGAACTCAACAACGTAAAATTTTCAATTTGGAGAGGAATATCGGCTCTAGCAGCATGAAACCATCTGCAAATGCTGATTTTGGATGAAAAGAACTCCTTACATTGACATTTGGCTTTCCTTTTTTTGTGCAAGGAGTCATTTTTTTAAAAGGTGGAGAGAGGGAGGAAGTGACACAGAATCTCCAACTTCCTGTTCCTGTCCAGCAGGCTCCTCCCAGTGCTTTGTCCATCTCCTGCTCATTCTGCCTTTGGATTTGGAGCTGGAAAGATCACTCTTTTTGTCTGCTGCATCATTGCAATTGGATTTCAGGATTTTTGGAATAGGATATTTTACAAGTAAGTGGTTGTTGTGTTTGTTTGATTGTGGGCATTGCAGTTGTTGTAACTACAATTTATTTTTGATAATTAATTATCATCATTCCTTTTTTTTTTTTTTTTAATTTTGTGGGTAGTAGTAGTAGGCCCGAGCTACCATGGGCATGGCCTCATGGGTGTGTGTGTGCATGATGAAGCAACTGTTCCTTTTGTTGTTTTTTGAATGTATTTCATTTTCAAGCACATTTAGGGCATGGATGGCATTGGATTGAGTTGGGGAAGTGTGTTTTTTGGGGGTGGCCTTTGTGATGTTGTTGGGCCTGGCCATGTGGCTGGTGGCCATTTTGAGGCCTAGGCCTGCAAGCTTGCCTGGCCTTGTCTGCCAACAGGCCTGCTTTTTCATCCACTAGGATCAGAGCAGGTAGCCACAGCTTTATTAATCAAGTGTTTTCTGTGTGATCTGCTGAATTTAGACATCATTTAGGGCATGGATGGTATTGGATTGAGTTGGGGAAGTGTGTTTTTTGGGGGTGGCCTTTGTGATGTTGTTGGGCCTGGCCATGTGGCTGGTGGCCATTTTGAGGCCTAGGCCTGCAAGCTTGCCTGGCCTTGTCTGCCAACAGGCCTGCTTTTTCATCCACTAGGATCAGAGCAGGTAGCCACAGCTTTATTAATCAAGTGTTTTCTGTGTGATCTGTTGAATTTAGACATCATTTAGGGCATGGATGGCATTGGATTGAGTTGGGGAAGTGTGTTTTTTGGGGGTGGCCTTTGTGATGTTGTTGGGCCTGGCCATGTGGCTGGTGGCCATATTGAGGCCTAGGCCTGCAAGCTTGCCTGGCCTTGTCTGCCAACAGGCCTGCTTTTTCATCCACTAGGATCAGAGCAGGTAGCCACAGCTTTATTAATCAAGTGTTTTCTGTGTGATCTGCTGAATTTAGACTGCGCACTGCATTACAGCGCTAAAATCGCCACGCAGCAGCACCTACCTGGTTTTTGGGCTCCAGGGCAGACTTCCCAGGATCTTTCTGCCTCGTCGCTGTTAGTCTCCCCCGCCGCCTCTCGCTCCATCGAGGCCGCAGTAGGGGGGGACTACAGCCCCCAGCGTCCATCCTGCGAACCGCCCACTTCCGGCGGACACCGCGCCCGGAGGCGCTACTTTAACAGAGGCTCTCCCTGCATCGCGGGACGTGCGCGGGCGTCGCCGGGCTGAGCTCGGGCAGAGGGCGGGCCGTCTGTGGCCGTCCGGGGCCGGAGGAGGCTGGGCTGGGCCCCCCTCCCTAACGCATAGAATTCAGTTCTGATTGTGCCATCCATCAACGTGCAGCCCATTCTACTATAAGGTACTGTGCCGCCATCGAGGGGTCCTCGCTTCGGTGCTTACTAGGGCTCATTGCATAAACTACGTTATATATTGCACTTTGCCGAGTGTTCGGGCGTGGGCTACGATGGGTAAAAGAAAAATCTCTGATGTGAATGGGGGAATGACCAGTGTAACTGGCCATGTGGCCAAAAGGAACAAGGCCAGAAAGTTCAACAAAAAATCCACGTCTGCTACTACATTAGATCGAATTGATTTGTTAGTAGATGATTGTACTACCATTTTAGAATCTGATTCATCTTCCACAACCCCACTCTCATTGTCTTCATCTAATTGCCGTCCAAGCCCTGTCATCATCCCACAAATGTTCAGCAAAAAAATTACAGTACGGGACGATTCGCAGAGTAACAGTGACAATTCTAAACAAGCCACCGAGGATGCAAGCTCCTGTGTCCCTCTTGCTAATCCAGTACCTCTTGATCCTACTGTCATTGTTTGCTCAAATCGTTTTGAACCATTGTCTGACATTGATAATGACTATACTGAGCCTATTACTAGCACTGCTAGCCCTGATGTACCTGCAATATTTAACTCATGTTCAGTTGGGGGCTTAGGACTTGGGTTACAGGTAGAAGGGGATAGGTTACACCAAGAATCAATAGGAAGTACTACTACAGCTACAGGTTCAATCACTGAAACCATTATGTCCCTAAAGCTTGAGATTAGTGACTTGAAAGCATTAGTCGCAGAATTACTGCTTATAGTCAAAAAACTCCCTAGCCAATTATTGCAACCACCATCAACCTTATCTACCATTGTGCATAACCCAAAGTTAAAAGCATCTTCCCTCCAAATACCTGATCCTAGTTTATCTATATTGCCCCAGACGACAACATCTCTATCTATGCAGGATAGATTAAACTCTTCACTACCCGCCAGAGCTCGGCCCAACCATTCTATTACTAACATGAAGCCCCATTTAATTATAAATTCCACTGTTGCCATTCGCCAACCTTATTCTGCCCAAAGACAAACTTACGATCCGTCCCTTCCACCTCTTGCCGTGCAAAAGCCGAGAGTCGGCTCACAACCTACTGTTCACATGGTGGGTGTTCCCACGACTGCCGGTCACGAGAACGAAGAATCTCTAATAAATAAGATCATACATTGGATTCGCCATGTCAGAGGCTGCCGATCCCTTATAAGAGATGATCTGTTGGGGGTCCGTAGACTCAGACTTGACAACAACCATACAGATGTAATAGAGCTGACCTTAGCTAATCACCATCTAGCTGATGGCCTTATAGCACTCGAATATAGATCTTCCTCCCCGCACTCGTCTTCTATTCAATTTAGACGCTTCCTTACAGTAAGCCAAGCCCGTACGGGGAGGTGGGGTGGATCGTTAAATCAAGGTTTGGAGGGTGTATCTAATTTAGAATTAAATGATTGACTTAGCCCGGCAAAAAATACTCCATTAACTTTTGGTGAAGTACCTCACGCAATCTTGGCTGCAAATTGTAAGATGTCTACCCAGACACTTTCTCCTTCTACTTCTAGTGGGGCCAAGGGGGAAGGCGGGATACAATCCATAGCCCCAATTACACTCACTTTGGATCGCGACTCTATTCCACCTCTAGCTCCATCAATGAGTTACAAAATGATCTCATGGAATATTGCCGGCTTGAAAGCTAAACTCATTTTGCCAGACTGGAACAATCTTATTTCCACTTTTGACATCTGCATATTCCAAGAGACTTGGAGCCTAGAACCCCTGTACAAATCTGGCTATACATGTTATTGTATTCCTGCCAGATCTATCGGTCGTGGCCGCCCTTCTGGAGGCCTTATAATATGGATAAATATCGCTCTTCCCTGTAGAGTCCGCGAAGTACAAAGTCCATCACCGGACATGATGCACATAACTTTGAGCGGTTTAAAAGGGGGGCCCTCTATTGAGCTTTTCAACATATATGTTAGAGGCACCCAAGGAGGATCTAAATCACCAATTGTCACCCTCCTGGAAGAACAGCTTTCCTCTTGTCCATCTAACTCACCTATTTTGATTGCAGGGGACCTGAACTGCACCTATGAGCCCCTTGCCTCTGAAGACATCTTAGAGATTGATGAGGAAGATGCTAGATGGGGGATACCCTCTTTGTCTGTTCCCCCAGTGAAGAGATGGACACCGGTGGTAATTCAGTTAAATGCTCTGGCCTTGGAATTTGGCCTGAGAGCTGCCAATGGTCGACTTCCTTCCGACCTCCATGCAGCCTTTACTTTTAATAGAGTTTCTAGCCCATCTCGAATCGATTATATCCTAATCGATCGTAGACTGTGGTGTCATGCGGTGGATTTGGTCATAGTTCCAACTACTGACAGTGACCATAACCCACTTTGCTTAACACTAAAGAATTTGTGGCCACCAGAACAACCAATTTTAGATCCTTGCTGTCCATTGTCCACCAAAGATGTTATTCCATCAAACTGCAAAAGGTTTCTGAAATGGCCTAAAATTGCCCTAGATGAACAAAAAATTCTTTCAATAAAAGAAATATTGTCATCTAAAACGGTAGAACTTAGGGAAGCTCATGAGGAACCTGACCTGAGTTCAAGGGCTACATCTATTTATGTTGCCACAACTGCGCTGATCGGAGCACTTTTTACATCTTCTTCTACAACTAAAACCAATAAACATAAATCACCTGGCTCTTGGTTTAACCCTGAGTGCAGGTCAAGTAAGAAGGAGCTTATAACCGCTATTAAAACTAAGGATTGTTCCCTTATTAAATATGCCAGGTTTGCATATAGGAAGGCAGTTACCAAAGCTAAGTCTGCTTGGGAGGAATCTCATTGGCAGGCCTTAACAACCGCTAGCCTAGCTAGGGATGGAGTCACATTCTGGAATCTGTGTAGATACTCAAGAGGCTCTGACCCCGATACAATTTCTAATCATATTGCAGATCACGAATGGTTCGCCCATTTCTCGAGCCTTTACTCGGGCGTAGACAACGAAACGTTGAGTATACCTTTTCTCATTGCTCCAACAGCTCCCATTCTGGCCAACTATGATCTGTTCACAGAGGCAGAAGTTGTGACTGCCATCAATAGATTAGTCCCGGCTAAAGCTCCAGGCCCTGATGGCCTGCCTGGCGACTTGTTCCGCTCCGATCCTAAATCATGGGCTGTTTATTTCACCATCTTACTGAATGCCATCCTCAAGGGGTCACCCATCCCTGAGTCATGGAAAGGAGCGGAAGTAGTACCAATATATAAAAAGGGCTCCAGGGAGGATCCTGCCAACTACCGACCAATAAGTCTTATTGACGTTAGTCAGAAAGTGGTTGGCAGGGTCCTGCTGGAACGTATATTGTCTTGGGCTACTGAGCATAGTGTTCTTTCGCACTTTCAGGCTGGGTTCAGACCGGGTACGAGCACGATCGACCAGGTCTTCAGGCTGCTTTTGCTATATTGGAAGGTTGTTTCGATTGGCGGGGGCAGCCTCCACTTGGCCTTTATAGACCTGAGATCTGCCTTTGACCTGGTCCCTCGTGCCCGTCTTTGGTCTGTCCTCCAAGAAATGGGTCTCCCGTCTCCTCTTTTGGACCTTCTGGTTTGACTTCATGAGGGTAACTTTGCAAGGGTGCGGTGGGGAACTCAGGCACAGAAAACTGATAAGATTCCAGTCAAAAGAGGTGTCCGCCAGGGCTGTGTTTTGGCGCCCACCCTCTTCTCCTTGTTTGTGAATGAAGTGGTGAAATTCTTACAAGATGTTCCAGCTGACGCCCCCGCCCTGGCGGGCGAAAAAGTTCCCACCCTCCTTTTTGCGGACGACACTCTCTTGATTTCGAAGACACCAATGGGCCTACAGAAGCTCCTAGACAGGTTTCATTTGTTCTGTTCATTGAGAGGCTTAGCTATTAATACATCAAAAACAAAGCTCCTCTCCTTCAAATCACATAAATCACCCAGCGTATCTATTATGTCTGACGGAACCCCCCTAGAATATGTCAAATTATTTGACTATCTAGGAATTAGAGTTTCCGACACTTTAAGCTGGAGACCCCATATTACTAAGATGCTACTAAACTTTAAACGAGCCACGGGTGTGATTGCTAAAGAACATCGATCTTCCAAGAGTAAGCCAGTCACTCCCGCTTTAGTGATCTACCAGGAAAAAGCAGTTGGTTCGGCCCTATATGGTGCCGAACTATGGGGTTTTGACAATCTTGAAGATATCATCTTGTCCGAGAACAACTTCATGAGAGATTTACTCTCAATGCCTAGGGGAACCCCTCTGAAACCACTTTTTAGTGATCTGGGAAGGCGATCGATCAAAGATATTGCTAGGCTACGTCCTTTGCTATTTTGGGCCCGTCTTTGGCGCACCCCGGAGCTAGAAAAATATTCTGAGGGTCTGAGAGAAATTATGAATATCCCAGGCTCCCATAAAATAAGCTGGCTCCGTAACATCAAAATGTTTTTAAAGCAACTTGGTCTTAACGACGCCTGGGAACATGGAGCCCCCTTGAGTAAGGTGGACCTCAAAAGAGCATATTGGGCTTGGATCGATAACGAGGATCTTAGTAACCCTAATGCGGGCAGGTTGACTGAAGCTTTTTACATCCACAAGCAGTCTATTTGCTTCGAGCCTTATCTCGAGTTTGTACAAAAACCAAGGGATAGATCTTTGTATCTCCAGTTCAGACTAGAGATTCTTCCAACCCGAGAGTTCACTAGTAAATGGAAGCCTCCGCACCAGACACCTGATACTTGTCTGATTTGTGTGGAGAAGGTCGAAAGCATTGCCCATATCATGTTCGAATGCCCAGCGTACAGTAATCCAAGAAGGAAATGGTTAGGCCCAGCTTGCCGCCTCCTGGGCACTACAAACTATCGTGCTGCTTTACGTATTCTACAATCTGACACAAGCTTGGTGCTAGTCTGTGCCGTGGCCAAATTTCTGGCTGGTCCTGGATTATTAGAAGTAAACTTACTAGCCCTAGTAGTTGATTTTTGTCTATAATACTTTCATTCTCTCTTTAAGTTTTTAAACTGGTTTTAACATTTTTATAATGAATTTATATAACTAATCATTAAGCTACTAAGATTAAGAGCATTTTCACAAATATTGCGATTACCTGTAAATATTGCTCTCCTGATGAATTATCTGTTTGTTTTTATATGTTTGTATGTACATGCTTTTATGATAATTCTTTTATCGAAATAAAGCTTTTTGACTTGAGACATCATTTAGGGCATGGATGGCATTGGATTGAGTTGGGGAAGTGTGTTTTTTGGGGGTGGCCTTTGTGATGTTGTTGGGCCTGGCCATGTGGCTGGTGGCCATTTTGAGGCCTAGGCCTGCAAGCTTGCCTGGCCTTGTGTGCCAACAGGCCTGCTTTTTCATCCACTAGGATCAGAGCAGGTAGCCATAGCTTTATTAATCAAGTGTTTTCTGTGTGATCTGTTGAATTTAGACATCATTTAGGGCATGGATGGCATTGGATTGAGTTGGGGAAGTGTGTTTTTTGGGGGTGGCCTTTGTGATGTTGTTGGGCCTGGCCATGTGGCTGGTGGCCATTTTGAGGCCTAGGCCTGCAAGCTTGCCTGGCCTTGTCTGCCAACAGGCCTGCTTTTTCATCCACTAGGATCAAAGCAGGTAGCCACAGCTTTATTAATCAAGTGTTTTCTGTGTGATCTGCTGAATTTAGACATCATTTAGGGCATGGGTACTCACAAACTTTCTCTCGGGGGCCAAATTTACAGTGTGGTTTCTGGCTGAGGGCCGCACCGGTGGGGCGGGGCCAGTGGGGGAGGGGGCGGGGCTAGAGCAAAAAAAAACTATGACCATGAGGTTGAACACAGGCCACTGCAGCCGACGCCTTCATCCACTGAGCCACCAGACCCGGTATGCACACATATCTATCTATCTATCTATCTATCTATCTATCTATCTATCTATCTATCTATCTATCTATCTATCTATCTATCTATCTATCTATCTATCTATCTATCTATCTATCTATCACTCTGTCTCCCGCCCTCTCTATCTATCTATCTATCTATCTATCTATCTCTCACTCTGTCTCCCGCCCTATCTATCTATCTATCTCTCACTCTGTCTCCCGCCCTCTCTATCTATCTATCTATCTATCTCTCACTCTGCCTCCCGCCCTCTCTATCTATCTATCTATCTCTCACTCTGTCTCCCGCCCTCTCTATCTATCTATCTCTCACTCTGTCTCCCGCCCTCTCTCTATTGCTCTCTTTCCCTCTGTCTCCCTCACTCTGTCTCCCTCCCTCCCTCCTCCGTTCTCCCTCTGTCTCCCTCCCTCTCCCTCCCTCCCTCTCCCTCCCTCCCTCTCCCTCTGTCTCCCTCCCTCTCCCTCCCTCTCCCTACCTCCCTCCCCCTCCCTCCCTCCCTCCCCCTCCCTCTGTCTCCCTCCCTCTCCCTCCCTCCCTCCCCCTCCCTCTGTCCCCTCTCTCTCTCCCTGTCTTCCCCCCTCTCCCTGTCTTCCTCCTCTCCCTGTCTTCCTCCTCTCCCTGTCGTCCTCCTCTCCCTCTGTCTCCCTCCCTCTTCCTCCCTCTGTCGCACTCTGTCTTCCTCCCACTGTCACCTCACCCCCCTGCTCTCACTCCCTGCTGCCCTCCATCAACTCACCCTGCTGTCCTCTGTCACCTCACCCCGCGGTGAGACAGATTCCAGGGACCGCACACAGCCGCCGCACCCAAGTACTTCACAGGTCTTTTAAAGACCATTCACTTGTTAATGAGACTTTGTTGTATTTCACCTCTTCTTAGCGCCCCTGCATCTCCACTCATTCAGAGGGGAGA
The DNA here is from genome assembly GCF_964204655.1 of Triturus cristatus. Classification (NCBI taxonomy): domain Eukaryota; kingdom Metazoa; phylum Chordata; class Amphibia; order Caudata; family Salamandridae; genus Triturus; species Triturus cristatus. Next base: position 455,938,310 of record NC_140590.1, on the reverse strand, counting down.
TGCAGGGGCGCTAAGAAGAGGTGAAATACAACAAAGCCTCATTAACAAGTGAATGCTTTTTAAAAGAATCGCCCGGCCTCACAGCTCCGTGCTGCTGTAACCGGCGGTGTTCGCTGACAAGCACAGGGCACAGGCACTGTGTGCAAGGTCCGCGGGCCGCCAGGGAAGGCTTGCCGGGCCGCTGACGGCCCGCGGGCCGTACTATGAGGACCCGTGATTTAGGGCATGGATGGCATTGGATTGAGTTGGGGAAGTGTGTTTTTTGGGGGTGGCCTTTGTGATGTTGTTGGGCCTGGCCATGTGGCTGGTGGCCATTTTGAGGCCTAGGACTGCAAGCTTGCCTGGCCTTGTCTGCCAACAGGCCTGCTTTTTCATCCACTAGGATCAGAGCAGGTAGCCACAGCTTTATTAATCAAGTGTTTTCTGTGTGATCTGCTGAATTTAGACATCATTTAGGGCATGGATGGCATTGGATTGAGTTGGGGAAGTGTTTTTTTTGGGGGTGGCCTTTGTGATGTTGTTGGGCCTGGCCATGTGGCTGGTGGCCATTTTGAGGCCTAGGCCTGCAAGCTTGCCTGGCCTTGTCTGCCAACAGGCCTGCTTTTTCATCCACTAGGATCCGAGCAGGTAGCCACAGCTTTATTAATCAAGTGTTTTCTGTGTGATCTGCTGAATTTAGACATCATTTAGGGCATGGATGGCATTGGATTGAGTTGGGGAAGTGTGTTTTTTGGGGGTGGCCTTTGTGATGTTGTTGGGCCTGGCCATGTGGCTGGTGGCCATTTTGAGGCCTAGGCCTGCAAGCTTGCCTGGCCTTGTCTGCCAACAGGCCTGCTTTTTCATCCACTAGGATCCGAGCAGGTAGCCACAGCTTTATTAATCAAGTGTTTTCTGTGTGATCTGCTGAATTTAGACATCATTTAGGGCATGGATGGCATTGGATTGAGTTGGGGAAGTGTGTTTTTTGGGGGTGGCCTTTGTGATGTTGTTGGGCCTGGCCATGTGGCTGGTGGCCATTTTGAGGCCTAGGCCTGCAAGCTTGCCTGGCCTTGTCTGCCAACAGGCCTGCTTTTTCATCCACTAGGATCAGAGAAGGTAGCCACAGCTTTATTAATCAAGTGTTTTCTGTGTGATCTGTTGAATTTAGACATCATTTAGGGCATGGATGGCATTGGATTGAGTTGGGGAAGTGTGTTTTTTGGGGGTGGCCTTTGTGATGTTGTTGGGCCTGGCCATGTGGCTGGTGGCCATTTTGAGGCCTAGGCCTGCAAGCTTGCCTGGCCTTGTCTGCCAACAGGCCTGCTTTTTCATCCACTAGGATCAGAGCAGGTAGCCACAGCTTTATTAATCAAGTGTTTTCTGTGTGATCTGCTGAATTTAGACATCATTTAGGGCATGGATGGCATTGGATTGAGTTGGGGAAGTGTGGTTTTTGGGGGTGGCCTTTGTGATGTTGTTGGGCCTGGCCATGTGGCTGGTGGCCATTTTGAGGCCTAGGCCTGCAAGCTTGCCTGGCCTTGTCTGCCAACAGGCCTGCTTTTTCATCCACTAGGATCAGAGCAGGTAGCCACAGCTTTATTAATCAAGTGTTTTCTGTGTGATCTGCTGAATTTAGACATCATTTAGGGCATGGATGGCATTGGATTGAGTTGGGGAAGTGTGTTTTTTGGTGGTGGCCTTTGGGATGTTGTTGGGCCTGGCCATGTGGCTGGTGGCCATTTTGAGACCTAGGCCTGCAAGCTTACCTGACCTTGTCTGCCAACAGGCCTGCTTTTTCATCCACTAGGATCAGAGCAGGTAGCCACAGCTTTATTAATCAAGTGTTTTCTGTGTGATCTGCTGAATTTAGACATCATTTAGGGCATGGATGGCATTGGATTGAGTTGGGGAAGTGTGTTTTTTGGGGGTGGCCTTTGTAATGTTGTTGGGCCTGGCCATGTGGCTGGTGGCCATTTTGAGGCCTAGGCCTGCAAGCTTACCTGGCCTTGTCTGCCAACAGTCCTGCTTTTTCATCCACTAGGATCAGAGCAGGTAGCCACAGCTTTATTAATCAAGTGTTTTCTGTGTGAACTGCTGAATTTAGACATCATTTAGGGCATGGATGGCATTGGATTGAGTTGGGGAAGTGTGTTTTTTTGGGGGTGGCCTTTGTGATGTTGTTGGGCCTGGCCATGTGGCTGGTGGCCATTTTGAGGCCTAGGCCTGCAAGCTTGCCTGGCCTTGTCTGCCAACAGGCCTGCTTTTTCATCCACTAGGATCAGAGCAGGTAGCCACAGCTTTATTAATCAAGTGTTTTCTGTGTGATCTGTTGAATTTAGACATCATTTAGGGCATGGATGGCATTGGATTGAGTTGGGGAAGTGTGTTTTTTGGGGGTAGCCTTTGTGATGTTGTTGGGCCTGGCCATGTGGCTGGTGGCCATTTTGAGGCCTAGGCCTGCAAGCTTGCCTGGCCTTGTCTGCCAACAGGCCTGCTTTTTCATCCACTAGGATCAGAGCAGGTAGCCACAGCTTTATTAATCAAGTGTTTTCTGTGTGATCTGCTGAATTTAGACATCATTTAGGGCATGGATGGCATTGGATTGAGTTGGGGAAGTGTGTTTTTTGGGGGTGGCCTTTGTGATGTTGTTGGGCCTGGCCATGTGGCTGGTGGCCATTTTGAGGCCTAGGCCTGCAAGCTTGCCTGGCCTTGTCTGCCAACAGGCCTGCTTTTTCATCCACTAGGATCAGAGCAGGTAGCCACAGCTTTATTAATCAAGTGTTTTCTGTGTGATCTGTTGAATTTAGACATCATTTAGGGCATGGATGGCATTGGATTGAGTTGGGGAAGTGTGTTTTTTGGGGGTGGCCTTTGTGATGTTGTTGGGCCTGGCCATGTGGCTGGTGGCCATTTTGAGGCCTAGGCCTGCAAGCTTGCCTGGCCTTGTCTGCCAACAGGCCTGTTTTTTCATCCACTAGGATCAGAGCAGGTAGCCACAGCTTTATTAATCGAGTGTTTTCTGTGTGATCTGCTGAATTTAGACATCATTTAGGGCATGGATGGCATTGGATTGAGTTGGGGAAGTGTTTTTTTTGGGGGTGGCCTTTGTGATGTTGTTGGGCCTGGCCATGTGGCTGGTGGCCATTTTGAGGCCTAGGCCTGCAAGCTTGCCTGGCCTTGTCTGCCAACAGGCCTGCTTTTTCATCCACTAGGATCAGAGCAGGTAGCCACAGCTTTATTAATCAAGTGTTTTCTGTGTGATCTGCTGAATTTAGACATCATTTAGGGCATGGATGGCATTGGATTGAGTTGGGGAAGTGTGTATTTTGGGGGTGGCCTTTGTGATGTTGTTGGGCCTGGCCATGTGGCTGGTGGCCATTTTGAGGCCTAGGCCTGCAAGCTTGCCTGGCCTTGTCTGCCAACAGGCCTGCTTTTTCATCCACTAGGATCAGAGCAGGTAGCCACAGCTTTATTAATCAAGTGTTTTCTGTGTGATCTGCTGAATTTAGACATCATTTAGGGCATGGATGGCATTGGATTGAGTTGGGGAAGTGTGTTTTTTGGGGGTGGCCTTTGTGATGTTGTTGGGCCTGGCCATGTGGCTGGTGGCCATTTTGAGGCCTAGGCCTGCAAGCTTGCCTGGCCTTGTCTGCCAACAGGCCTGCTTTTTCATCCACTAGGATCAGAGCAGGTAGCCACAGCTTTATTAATCAAGTGTTTTCTGTGTGATCTGCTGAATTTAGACATCATTTAGGGCATGGATGGCATTGGATTGAGTTGGGGAAATGTGTTTTTTGGGGGTGGCCTTTGTGATGTTGTTGGACCTGGCCATGTGGCTGGTGGCCATTTTGAGGCCTAGGCCTGCAAGCTTGCCTGGCCTTGTCTGCCAACAGGCCTGCTTTTTCATCCACTAGGATCAGAGCAGGTAGCCACAGCTTTATTAATCAAGTGTTTTCTGTGTGATCTGTTGAATTTAGACATCATTTAGGGCATGGATGGCATTGGATTGAGTTGGGGAAGTGTGTTTTTTGGGGGTGGCCTTTGTGATGTTGTTGGGCCTGGCCATGTGGCTGGTGGCCATTTTGAGGCCTAGGCCTGCAAGCTTGCCTGGCCTTGTCTGCCAACAGGCCTGTTTTTTCATCCACTAGGATCAGAGCAGGTAGCCACAGCTTTATTAATCAAGTGTTTTCTGTGTGATCTGCTGAATTTAGACATCATTTAGGGCATGGATGGCATTGGATTGAGTTGGGGAAGTGTGTTTTTTGGGGGTGGCCTTTGTGATGTTGTTGGGCCTTGCCATGTGGCTGGTGGCCATTTTGAGGCCTAGGCCTGCAAGCATGCCTGGCCGTGTCTGCCAACAGGCCTGCTTTTTCATCCACTAGGATCAGAGCAGGTAGCCACAGCTTTATTAATCAAGTGTTTTCTGTGTGATCTGTTGAATTTAGACATCATTTAGGGCATGGATGGCATTGGATTGAGTTGGGGAAGTGTGTTTTTGGGGGGTGGCCTTTGTGATGTTGTTGGGCCTGGCCATGTGGCTGGTGGCCATTTTGAGGCCTAGGCCTGCAAGCTTGCCTGGCCTTGTGTGCCAACAGGCCTGCTTTTTCATCCACTAGGATCAGAGCAGGTAGCCATAGCTTTATTAATCAAGTGTTTTCTGTGTGATCTGCTGAATTTACACATCATTTAGGGCATGGATGGCATTGGATTGAGTTGGGGAAGTGTGTTTTTTGGGGGTGGCCTTTGTGATGTTGTTGGGCCTGGCCATGTGGCTGGTGGCCATTTTGAGGCCTAGGCCTGCAAGCTTGCCTGGCCTTGTCTGCCAACAGGCCTGCTTTTTCATCCACTAGGATCAAAGCAGGTAGCCACAGCTTTATTAATCAAGTGTTTTCTGTGTGATCTGCTGAATTTAGACATCATTTAGGGCATGGATGGCATTGGATTGAGTTGGGGAAGTGTGTTTTTTGGGGGTGGCCTTTGTGATGTTGTTGGGCCTGGCCATGTGGCTGGTGGCCATTTTGAGGCCTAGGCCTGCAAGCTTGCCTGGCCTTGTCTGCCAACAGGCCTGCTTTTTCATCCACTAGGATCAGAGCAGGTAGCCACAGCTTTATTAATCAAGTGTTTTCTGTGTGATCTGCTGAATTTAGACATCATTTAGGGCATGGATGGCATTGGATTGAGTTGGGGAAGTGTTTTTTTTGGGGGTGGCCTTTGTGATGTTGTTGGGCCTGGCCATGTGGCTGGTGGCCATTTTGAGGCCTAGGCCTGCAAGCTTGCCTGGCCTTGTCTGCCAACAGGCCTGCTTTTTCATCCACTAGGATCAGAGCAGGTAGCCACAGCTTTATTAATCAAGTGTTTTCTGTGTGAACTGCTGAATTTAGACATCATTTAGGGCATGGATGGCATTGGATTGAGTTGGGGAAGTGTGTTTTTTTGGGGGTGGCCTTTGTGATGTTGTTGGGCCTGGCCATGTGGCTGGTGGCCATTTTGAGGCCTAGGCCTGCAAGCTTGCCTGGCCTTGTCTGCCAACAGGCCTGCTTTTTCATCCACTAGGATCAGAGCAGGTAGCCACAGCTTTATTAATCAAGTGTTTTCTGTGTGATCTGTTGAATTTAGACATCATTTAGGGCATGGATGGCATTGGATTGAGTTGGGGAAGTGTGTTTTTTGGGGGTGGCCTTTGTGATGTTGTTGGGCCTGGCCATGTGGCTGGTGGCCATTTTGAGGCCTAGGCCTGCAAGCTTACCTGGCCTTGTCTGCCAACAGGCCTGCTTTTTCACCCACTAGGATCAGAGCAGGTAGCCACAGCTTTATTAATCAAGTGTTTTCTGTGTGAACTGCTGAATTTAGACATCATTTAGGGCATGGATGGCATTGGATTGAGTTGGGGAAGTGTGTTTTTTTGGGGCTGGCCTTTGTGATGTTGTTGGGCCTGGCCATGTGGCTGGTGGCCATTTTGAGGCCTAGGCCTGCAAGCTTGCCTGGCCTTGTCTGCCAACAGGCCTGCTTTTTCATCCACTAGGATCAGAGCAGGTAGCCACAGCTTTATTAATCAAGTGTTTTCTGTGTGATCTGTTGAATTTAGACGTCATTTAGGGCATGGATGGCATTGGATTGAGTTGGGGAAGTGTGTTTTTTGGGGGTAGCCTTTGTGATGTTGTTGGGCCTGGCCATGTGGCTGGTGGCCATTTTGAGGCCTAGGCCTGCAAGCTTGCCTGGCCTTGTCTGCCAACAGGCCTGCTTTTTCATCCACTAGGATCAGAGCAGGTAGCAACAGCTTTATTAATCAAGTGTTTTCTGTGTGATCTGCTGAATTTAGACATCATTTAGGGCATGGATGGCATTGGATTGAGTTGGGGAAGTGTGTTTTTTGGGGGTGGCCTTTGTGATGTTGTTGGGCCTGGCCATGTGGCTGGTGGCCATTTTGAGGCCTAGGCCTGCAAGCTTGCCTGGCCTTGTCTGCCAACAGGCCTGCTTTTTCATCCACTAGGATCAGAGCAGGTAGCCACAGCTTTATTAATCAAGTGTTTTCTGTGTGATCCGCTGAATTTAGACATCATTTAGGGCATGGATGGCATTGGATTGAGTTGGGGAAGTGTGTTTTTTGAGGGTGGCCTTTTTGATGTTGTTGGGCCTGGCCATGTGGCTGGTGGCCATTTTGAGGCCTAGGCCTGCAAGCTTGCCTGGCCTTGTCTGCCAACAGGCCTGCTTTTTCATCCACTAGGATCAGAGCAGGTAGGCACAGCTTTATTAATCAAGTGTTTTCTGTGTGATCTGTTGAATTTAGACATCATTTAGGGCATGGATGGCATTGGATTGAGTTGGGGAAGTGTGTTTTTTGGGGGTGGCCTTTGTGATGTTGTTGGGCCTGGCCATGTGGCTGGTGGCCATTTTGAGGCCTAGGCCTGCAAGCTTGCCTGGCCTTGTCTGCCAACAGGCCTGTTTTTTCATCCACTAGGATCAGAGCAGGTAGCCACAGCTTTATTAATCAAGTGTTTTCTGTGTGATCTGCTGAATTTAGACATCATTTAGGGCATGGATGGCATTGGATTGAGTTGGGGAAGTGTGTTTTTTGGGGGTGGCCTTTGTGATGTTGTTGGGCCTTGCCATGTGGCTGGTGGCCATTTTGAGGCCTAGGCCTGCAAGCATGCCTGGCCTTGTCTGCCAACAGGCCTGCTTTTTCATCCACTAGGATCAGAGCAGGTAGCCACAGCTTTATTAATCAAGTGTTTTCTGTGTGATCTGTTGAATTTAGACATCATTTAGGGCATGGATGGCATTGGATTGAGTTGGGGAAGTGTGTTTTTTGGGGGTGGCCTTTGTGATGTTGTTGGGCCTGGCCATGTGGCTGGTGGCCATTTTGAGGCCTAGGCCTGCAAGCTTGCCTGGCCTTGTCTGCCAACAGGCCTGCTTTTTCATCCACTAGGATCAGAGCAGGTAGCCACAGCTTTATTAATCAAGTGTTTTCTGTGTGATCTGCTGAATTTAGACATCATTTAGGGCATGGATGGCATTGGATTGAGTTGGGGAAGTGTGTTTTTTGGGGGAGGCCTTTGTGATGTTGTTGGGCCTGGCCATGTGGCTGGTGGCCATTTTGAGGCCTAGGCCTGCAAGCTTGCCTGGCCTTGTCTGCCAACAGGCCTGCTTTTTCATCCACTAGGATCAGAGCAGGTAGCCACAGCTTTATTAATCAAGTGTTTTCTGTGTGATCTGCTGAATTTAGACATCATTTAGGGCATGGATGGCATTGGATTGAGTTGGGGAAGTGTGTTTTTTGGGGGTGGCCTTTGTGATGTTGTTGGGCCTGGCCATGTGGCTGGTGGCCATTTTGAGGCCTAGGCCTGCAAGCTTGCCTGGCCTTGTCTGCCAACAGGCCTGCTTTTTCATCCACTAGGATCAGAGCAGGTAGCCACAGCTTTATTAATCAATTGTTTTCTGTGTGATCTGTTGAATTTAGACATCATTTAGGGCATGGATGGCATTGGATTGAGTTGGGGAAGTGTGTTTTTTGGGGGTGGCCTTTGTGATGTTGTTGGGCCTGGCCATGTGGCTGGTGGCCATTTTGAGGCCTAGGCCTGCAAGCTTGCCTGGCCTTGTCTGCCAACAGGCCTGTTTTTTCATCCACTAGGATCAGAGCAGGTAGCCACAGCTTTATTAATCGAGTGTTTTCTGTGTGATCTGCTGAATTTAGACATCATTTAGGGCATGGATGGCATTGGATTGAGTTGGGGAAGTGTGTTTTTTGGGGGTGGCCTTTGTGATGTTGTTGGGCCTTGCCATGTGGCTGGTGGCCATTTTGAGGCATAGGCCTGCAAGCATGCCTGGCCTTGTCTGCCAACAGGCCTGCTTTTTCATCCACTAGGATCAGAGCAGGTAGCCACAGCTTTATTAATCAAGTGTTTTCTGTGTGATCTGTTGAATTTAGACATCATTTAGGGCATGGATGGCATTGGATTGAGTTGGGGAAGTGTGTTTTTGGGGGGTGGCCTTTGTGATGTTGTTGGGCCTGGCCATGTGGCTGGTGGCCATTTTGAGGCCTAGGCCTGCAAGCTTGCCTGGCCTTGTCTGCCAACAGGCCTGCTTTTTCATCCACTAGGATCAGAGCAGGTAGCCACAGCTTTATTAATCAAGTGTTTTCTGTGTGATCTGCTGAATTTAGACATCATTTAGGGCATGGATGGCATTGGATTGAGTTGGGGAAGTGTGTTTTTTGGGGGTGGCCTTTGTGATGTTGTTGGGCCTGGCCATGTGGCTGGTGGCCATTTTGAGGCCTAGGCCTGCAAGCTTGCCTGGCCTTGTCTGCCAACAGGCCTGCTTTTTCATCCACTAGGATCAGAGCAGGTAGCCACAGCTTTATTAATCAAGTGTTTTCTGTGTGATCTGCTGAATTTAGACATCATTTAGGGCATGGATGGCATTGGATTGAGTTGGGGAAGTGTTTTTTTTGGGGGTGGCCTTTGTGATGTTGTTGGGCCTGGCCATGTGGCTGGTGGCCATTTTGAGGCCTAGGCCTGCAAGCTTGCCTGGCCTTGTCTGCCAACAGGCCTGCTTTTTCATCCACTAGGATCAGAGCAGGTAGCCACAGCTTTATTAATCAAGTGTTTTCTGTGTGATCTGCTGAATTTAGACATCATTTAGGGCATGGATGGCATTGGATTGAGTTGGGGAAGTGTGTTTTTTGGGGGTGGCCTTTGTGATGTTGTTGGGCCTGGCCATGTGGCTGGTGGCCATTTTGAGGCCTAGGCCTGCAAGCTTGCCTGGCCTTGTCTGCCAACAGGCCTGCTTTTTCATCCACTAGGATCAGAGCAAGTAGCCACAGCTTTATTAATCAAGTGTTTTCTGTGTGATCTGCTGAATTTAGACATCATTTAGGGCATGGATGGCATTGGATTGAGTTGGGGAAGTGTGTTTTTTGGGGGTGGCCTTTGTGATGTTGTTGGGCCTGGCCATGTGGCTGGTGGCCATTTTGAGGCCTAGGCCTGCAAGCTTGCCTGGCCTTGTCTGCCAACAGGCCTGCTTTTTCATCCACTAGGATCAGAGCAGGTAGCCACAGCTTTATTAATCAAGTGTTTTCTGTGTGATCTGCTGAATTTAGACATCATTTAGGGCATGGATGGCATTGGATTGAGTTGGGGAAATGTGTTTTTTGGGGGTGGCCTTTGTGAGGTTGTTGGGCCTGGCCATGTGGCTGGTGGCCATTTTGAGGCCTAGGCCTGCAAGCTTGCCTGGCCTTGTCTGCCAACAGGCCTGCTTTTTCATCCACTAGGATCAGAGCAGGTAGCCACAGCTTTATTAATCAAGTGTTTTCTGTGTGATCTGTTGAATTTAGACATCATTTAGGGCATGGATGGCATTGGATTGAGTTGGGGAAGTGTGTTTTTTGGGGGTGGCCTTTGTGATGTTGTTGGGCCTGGCCATGTGGCTGGTGGCCATTTTGAGGCCTAGGCCTGCAAGCTTGCCTGGCCTTGTCTGCCAACAGGCCTGTTTTTTCATCCACTAGGATCAGAGCAGGTAGCCACAGCTTTATTAATCAAGTGTTTTCTGTGTGATCTGCTGAATTTAGACATCATTTAGGGCATGGATGGCATTGGATTGAGTTGGGGAAGTGTGTTTTTTGGGGGTGGCCTTTGTGATGTTGTTGGGCCTTGCCATGTGGCTGGTGGCCATTTTGAGGCCTAGGCCTGCAAGCATGCCTGGCCTTGTCTGCCAACAGGCCTGCTTTTTCATCCACTAGGATCAGAGCAGGTAGCCACAGCTTTATTAATCAAGTGTTTTCTGTGTGATCTGTTGAATTTAGACATCATTTAGGGCATGGATGGCATTGGATTGAGTTGGGGAAGTGTGTTTTTGGGGGGTGGCCTTTGTGATGTTGTTGGGCCTGGCCATGTGGCTGGTGGCCATTTTGAGGCCTAGGCCTGCAAGCTTGCCTGGCCTTGTCTGCCAACAGGCCTGCTTTTTCATCCACTAGGATCAGAGCAGGTAGCCACAGCTTTATTAATCAAGTGTTTTCTGTGTGATCTGCTGAATTTAGACATCATTTAGGGCATGGATGGCATTGGATTGAGTTGGGGAAGTGTGTTTTTTGGGGGTGGCCTTTGTGATGTTGTTGGGCCTGGCCATGTGGCTGGTGGCCATTTTGAGGCCTAGGCCTGCAAGCTTGCCTGGCCTTGTGTGCCAACAGGCCTGCTTTTTCATCCACTAGGATCAGAGCAGGTAGCCATAGCTTTATTAATCAAGTGTTTTCTGTGTGATCTGCTGAATTTAGACATCATTTAGGGCATGGATGGCATTGGATTGAGTTGGGGAAGTGTGTTTTTTGGGGGTGGCCTTTGTGATGTTGTTGGGCCTGGCCATGTGGCTGGTGGCCATTTTGAGGCCTAGGCCTGCACGCTTGCCTGGCCTTGTCTGCCAACAGGCCTGTTTTTTCATCCACTGGGATCAGAGCAGGTAGCCACAGCTTTATTAATCAAGTGTTTTCTGTGTGATCTGCTGAATTTAGACATCATTTAGGGCATGGATGGCATTGGATTGAGTTGGGGAAGTGTGTTTTTTGGGGGTGGCCTTTGTGATGTTGTTGGGCCTTGCCATGTGGCTGGTGGCCATTTTGAGGCCTAGGCCTGCAAGCATGCCTGGCCTTGTCTGCCAACAGGCCTGCTTTTTCATCCACTAGGATCAGAGCAGGTAGCCACAGCTTTATTAATCAAGTGTTTTCTGTGTGATCTGTTGAATTTAGACATCATTTAGGGCATGGATGGCATTGGATTGAGTTGGGGAAGTGTGTTTTTGGGGGGTGGCCTTTGTGATGTTGTTGGGCCTGGCCATGTGGCTGGTGGCCATTTTGAGGCCTAGGCCTGCAAGCTTGCCTGGCCTTGTCTGCCAACAGGCCTGCTTTTTCATCCACTAGGATCAGAGCAGGTAGCCACAGCTTTATTAATCAAGTGTTTTCTGTGTGATCTGCTGAATTTAGACATCATTTAGGGCATGGATGGCATTGGATTGAGTTGGGGAAGTGTGTTTTTTGGGGGTGGCCTTTGTGATGTTGTTGGGCCTGGCCATGTGGCTGGAGGCCATTTTGAGGCCTAGGCCTGCAAGCTTGCCTGGCCTTGTGTGCCAACAGGCCTGCTTTTTCATCCACTAGGATCAGAGCAGGTAGCCATAGCTTTATTAATCAAGTGTTTTCTGTGTGATCTGCTGAATTTAGACATCATTTAGGGCATGGATGGCATTGGATTGAGTTGGGGAAGTGTGTTTTTTGGGGGTGGCCTTTGTGATGTTGTTGGGCCTGGCCATGTGGCTGGTGGCCATTTTGAGGCCTAGGCCTGCAAGCTTGCCTGGCCTTGTCTGCCAACAGGCCTGCTTTTTCATCCACTAGGATCAAAGCAGGTAGCCACAGCTTTATTAATCAAGTGTTTTCTGTGTGATCTGCTGAATTTAGACATCATTTAGGGCATGGATGGCATTGGATTGAGTTGGGGAAGTGTGTTTTTTGGGGGTGGCCTTTGTGATGTTGTTGGGCCTGGCCATGTGGCTGGTGGCCATTTTGAGGCCTAGGCCTGCAAGCTTGCCTGGCCTTGTCTGCCAACAGGCCTGCTTTTTCATCCACTAGGATCAGAGCAGGTAGCCACAGCTTTATTAATCAAGTGTTTTCTGTGTGATCTGCTGAATTTAGACATCATTTAGGGCATGGATGGCATTGGATTGAGTTGGGGAAGTGTTTTTTTTGGGGGTGGCCTTTGTGATGTTGTTGGGCCTGGCCATGTGGCTGGTGGCCATTTTGAGGCCTAGGCCTGCAAGCTTGCCTGGCCTTGTCTGCCAACAGGCCTGCTTTTTCATCCACTAGGATCAGAGCAGGTAGCCACAGCTTTATTAATCAAGTGTTTTCTGTGTGAACTGCTGAATTTAGACATCATTTAGGGCATGGATGGCATTGGATTGAGTTGGGGAAGTGTGTTTTTTTGGGGGTGGCCTTTGTGATGTTGTTGGGCCTGGCCATGTGGCTGGTGGCCATTTTGAGGCCTAGGCCTGCAAGCTTGCCTGGCCTTGTCTGCCAACAGACCTGCTTTTCCATCCACTAGGATCAGAGCAGGTAGCCACAGCTTTATTAATCAAGTGTTTTCTGTGTGATCTGTTGAATTTAGACATCATTTAGGGCATGGATGGCATTGGATTGAGTTGGGGAAGTGTGTTTTTTGGGGGTGGCCTTTGTGATGTTGTTGGGCCTGGCCATGTGGCTGGTGGCCATTTTGAGGCCTAGGCCTGCAAGCTTACCTGGCCTTGTCTGCCAACAGGCCTGCTTTTTCACCCACTAGGATCAGAGCAGGTAGCCACAGCTTTATTAATCAAGTGTTTTCTGTGTGAACTGCTGAATTTAGACATCATTTAGGGCATGGATGGCATTGGATTGAGTTGGGGAAGTGTGTTTTTTTGGGGGTGGCCTTTGTGATGTTGTTGGGCCTGGCCATGTGGCTGGTGGCCATTTTGAGGCCTAGGCCTGCAAGCTTGCCTGGCCTTGTCTGCCAACAGGCCTGCTTTTTCATCCACTAGGATCAGAGCAGGTAGCCACAGCTTTATTAATCAAGTGTTTTCTGTGTGATCTGTTGAATTTAGACATCATTTAGGGCATGGATGGCATTGGATTGAGTTGGGGAAGTGTGTTTTTTGGGGGTAGCCTTTGTGATGTTGTTGGGCCTGGCCATGTGGCTGGTGGCCATTTTGAGGCCTAGGCCTGCAAGCTTGCCTGGCCTTGTCTGCCAACAGGCCTGCTTTTTCATCCACTAGGATCAGAGCAGGTAGCAACAGCTTTATTAATCAAGTGTTTTCTGTGTGATCTGCTGAATTTAGACATCATTTAGGGCATGGATGGCATTGGATTGAGTTGGGGAAGTGTGTTTTTTGGGGGTGGCCTTTGTGATGTTGTTGGGCCTGGCCATGTGGCTGGTGGCCATTTTGAGGCCTAGGCCTGCAAGCTTGCCTGGCCTTGTCTGCCAACAGGCCTGCTTTTTCATCCACTAGGATCAGAGCAGGTAGCCACAGCTTTATTAATCAAGTGTTTTCTGTGTGATCCGCTGAATTTAGACATCATTTAGGGCATGGATGGCATTGGATTGAGTTGGGGAAGTGTGTTTTTTGAGGGTGGCCTTTTTGATGTTGTTGGGCCTGGCCATGTGGCTGGTGGCCATTTTGAGGCCTAGGCCTGCAAGCTTGCCTGGCCTTGTCTGCCAACAGGCCTGCTTTTTCATCCACTAGGATCAGAGCAGGTAGGCACAGCTTTATTAATCAAGTGTTTTCTGTGTGATCTGTTGAATTTAGACATCATTTAGGGCATGGATGGCATTGGATTGAGTTGGGGAAGTGTGTTTTTTGGGGGTGGCCTTTGTGATGTTGTTGGGCCTGGCCATGTGGCTGGTGGCCATTTTGAGGCCTAGGCCTGCAAGCTTGCCTGGCCTTGTCTGCCAACAGGCCTGTTTTTTCATCCACTAGGATCAGAGCAGGTAGCCACAGCTTTATTAATCAAGTGTTTTCTGTGTGATCTGCTGAATTTAGACATCATTTAGGGCATGGATGGCATTGGATTGAGTTGGGGAAGTGTGTTTTTTGGGGGTGGCCTTTGTGATGTTGTTGGGCCTTGCCATGTGGCTGGTGGCCATTTTGAGGCCTAGGCCTGCAAGCATGCCTGGCCTTGTCTGCCAACAGGCCTGCTTTTTCATCCACTAGGATCAGAGCAGGTAGCCACAGCTTTATTAATCAAGTGTTTTCTGTGTGATCTGTTGAATTTAGACATCATTTAGGGCATGGATGGCATTGGATTGAGTTGGGGAAGTGTGTTTTTTGGGGGTGGCCTTTGTGATGTTGTTGGGCCTGGCCATGTGGCTGGTGGCCATTTTGAGGCCTAGGCCTGCAAGCTTGCCTGGCCTTGTCTGCCAACAGGCCTGCTTTTTCATCCACTAGGATCAGAGCAGGTAGCCACAGCTTTATTAATCAAGTGTTTTCTGTGTGATCTGCTGAATTTAGACATCATTTAGGGCATGGATGGCATTGGATTGAGTTGGGGAAGTGTGTTTTTTGGGGGTGGCCTTTGTGATGTTGTTGGGCCTGGCCATGTGGCTGGTGGCCATTTTGAGGCCTAGGCCTGCAAGCTTGCCTGGCCTTGTCTGCCAACAGGCCTGCTTTTTCATCCACTAGGATCAGAGCAGGTAGCCACAGCTTTATTAATCAAGTGTTTTCTGTGTGATCTGCTGAATTTAGACATCATTTAGGGCATGGATGGCATTGGATTGAGTTGGGGAAGTGTGTTTTTTGGGGGTGGCCTTTGTGATGTTGTTGGGCCTGGCCATGTGGCTGGTGGCCATTTTGAGGCCTAGGCCTGCAAGCTTGCCTGGCCTTGTCTGCCAACAGGCCTGCTTTTTCATCCACTAGGATCAGAGCAGGTAGCCACAGCTTTATTAATCAATTGTTTTCTGTGTGATCTGTTGAATTTAGACATCATTTAGGGCATGGATGGCATTGGATTGAGTTGGGGAAGTGTGTTTTTTGGGGGTGGCCTTTGTGATGTTGTTGGGCCTGGCCATGTGGCTGGTGGCCATTTTGAGGCCTAGGCCTGCAAGCTTGCCTGGCCTTGTCTGCCAACAGGCCTGTTTTTTCATCCACTAGGATCAGAGCAGGTAGCCACAGCTTTATTAATCGAGTGTTTTCTGTGTGATCTGCTGAATTTAGACATCATTTAGGGCATGGATGGCATTGGATTGAGTTGGGGAAGTGTGTTTTTTGGGGGTGGCCTTTGTGATGTTGTTGGGCCTTGCCATGTGGCTGGTGGCCATTTTGAGGCATAGGCCTGCAAGCATGCCTGGCCTTGTCTGCCAACAGGCCTGCTTTTTCATCCACTAGGATCAGAGCAGGTAGCCACAGCTTTATTAATCAAGTGTTTTCTGTGTGATCTGTTGAATTTAGACATCATTTAGGGCATGGATGGCATTGGATTGAGTTGGGGAAGTGTGTTTTTGGGGGGTGGCCTTTGTGATGTTGTTGGGCCTGGCCATGTGGCTGGTGGCCATTTTGAGGCCTAGGCCTGCAAGCTTGCCTGGCCTTGTCTGCCAACAGGCCTGCTTTTTCATCCACTAGGATCAGAGCAGGTAGCCACAGCTTTATTAATCAAGTGTTTTCTGTGTGATCTGCTGAATTTAGACATCATTTAGGGCATGGATGGCATTGGATTGAGTTGGGGAAGTGTGTTTTTTGGGGGTGGCCTTTGTGATGTTGTTGGGCCTGGCCATGTGGCTGGTGGCCATTTTGAGGCCTAGGCCTGCAAGCTTGCCTGGCCTTGTCTGCCAACAGGCCTGCTTTTTCATCCACTAGGATCAGAGCAGGTAGCCACAGCTTTATTAATCAAGTGTTTTCTGTGTGATCTGCTGAATTTAGACATCATTTAGGGCATGGATGGCATTGGATTGAGTTGGGGAAGTGTTTTTTTTGGGGGTGGCCTTTGTGATGTTGTTGGGCCTGGCCATGTGGCTGGTGGCCATTTTGAGGCCTAGGCCTGCAAGCTTGCCTGGCCTTGTCTGCCAACAGGCCTGCTTTTTCATCCACTAGGATCAGAGCAGGTAGCCACAGCTTTATTAATCAAGTGTTTTCTGTGTGATCTGCTGAATTTAGACATCATTTAGGGCATGGATGGCATTGGATTGAGTTGGGGAAGTGTGTTTTTTGGGGGTGGCCTTTGTGATGTTGTTGGGCCTGGCCATGTGGCTGGTGGCCATTTTGAGGCCTAGGCCTGCAAGCTTGCCTGGCCTTGTCTGCCAACAGGCCTGCTTTTTCATCCACTAGGATCAGAGCAAGTAGCCACAGCTTTATTAATCAAGTGTTTTCTGTGTGATCTGCTGAATTTAGACATCATTTAGGGCATGGATGGCATTGGATTGAGTTGGGGAAGTGTGTTTTTTGGGGGTGGCCTTTGTGATGTTGTTGGGCCTGGCCATGTGGCTGGTGGCCATTTTGAGGCCTAGGCCTGCAAGCTTGCCTGGCCTTGTCTGCCAACAGGCCTGCTTTTTCATCCACTAGGATCAGAGCAGGTAGCCACAGCTTTATTAATCAAGTGTTTTCTGTGTGATCTGCTGAATTTAGACATCATTTAGGGCATGGATGGCATTGGATTGAGTTGGGGAAATGTGTTTTTTGGGGGTGGCCTTTGTGAGGTTGTTGGGCCTGGCCATGTGGCTGGTGGCCATTTTGAGGCCTAGGCCTGCAAGCTTGCCTGGCCTTGTCTGCCAACAGGCCTGCTTTTTCATCCACTAGGATCAGAGCAGGTAGCCACAGCTTTATTAATCAAGTGTTTTCTGTGTGATCTGTTGAATTTAGACATCATTTAGGGCATGGATGGCATTGGATTGAGTTGGGGAAGTGTGTTTTTTGGGGGTGGCCTTTGTGATGTTGTTGGGCCTGGCCATGTGGCTGGTGGCCATTTTGAGGCCTAGGCCTGCAAGCTTGCCTGGCCTTGTCTGCCAACAGGCCTGTTTTTTCATCCACTAGGATCAGAGCAGGTAGCCACAGCTTTATTAATCAAGTGTTTTCTGTGTGATCTGCTGAATTTAGACATCATTTAGGGCATGGATGGCATTGGATTGAGTTGGGGAAGTGTGTTTTTTGGGGGTGGCCTTTGTGATGTTGTTGGGCCTTGCCATGTGGCTGGTGGCCATTTTGAGGCCTAGGCCTGCAAGCATGCCTGGCCTTGTCTGCCAACAGGCCTGCTTTTTCATCCACTAGGATCAGAGCAGGTAGCCACAGCTTTATTAATCAAGTGTTTTCTGTGTGATCTGTTGAATTTAGACATCATTTAGGGCATGGATGGCATTGGATTGAGTTGGGGAAGTGTGTTTTTGGGGGGTGGCCTTTGTGATGTTGTTGGGCCTGGCCATGTGGCTGGTGGCCATTTTGAGGCCTAGGCCTGCAAGCTTGCCTGGCCTTGTCTGCCAACAGGCCTGCTTTTTCATCCACTAGGATCAGAGCAGGTAGCCACAGCTTTATTAATCAAGTGTTTTCTGTGTGATCTGCTGAATTTAGACATCATTTAGGGCATGGATGGCATTGGATTGAGTTGGGGAAGTGTGTTTTTTGGGGGTGGCCTTTGTGATGTTGTTGGGCCTGGCCATGTGGCTGGTGGCCATTTTGAGGCCTAGGCCTGCAAGCTTGCCTGGCCTTGTGTGCCAACAGGCCTGCTTTTTCATCCACTAGGATCAGAGCAGGTAGCCATAGCTTTATTAATCAAGTGTTTTCTGTGTGATCTGCTGAATTTAGACATCATTTAGGGCATGGATGGCATTGGATTGAGTTGGGGAAGTGTGTTTTTTGGGGGTGGCCTTTGTGATGTTGTTGGGCCTGGCCATGTGGCTGGTGGCCATTTTGAGGCCTAGGCCTGCACGCTTGCCTGGCCTTGTCTGCCAACAGGCCTGTTTTTTCATCCACTGGGATCAGAGCAGGTAGCCACAGCTTTATTAATCAAGTGTTTTCTGTGTGATCTGCTGAATTTAGACATCATTTAGGGCATGGATGGCATTGGATTGAGTTGGGGAAGTGTGTTTTTTGGGGGTGGCCTTTGTGATGTTGTTGGGCCTTGCCATGTGGCTGGTGGCCATTTTGAGGCCTAGGCCTGCAAGCATGCCTGGCCTTGTCTGCCAACAGGCCTGCTTTTTCATCCACTAGGATCAGAGCAGGTAGCCACAGCTTTATTAATCAAGTGTTTTCTGTGTGATCTGTTGAATTTAGACATCATTTAGGGCATGGATGGCATTGGATTGAGTTGGGGAAGTGTGTTTTTGGGGGGTGGCCTTTGTGATGTTGTTGGGCCTGGCCATGTGGCTGGTGGCCATTTTGAGGCCTAGGCCTGCAAGCTTGCCTGGCCTTGTCTGCCAACAGGCCTGCTTTTTCATCCACTAGGATCAGAGCAGGTAGCCACAGCTTTATTAATCAAGTGTTTTCTGTGTGATCTGCTGAATTTAGACATCATTTAGGGCATGGATGGCATTGGATTGAGTTGGGGAAGTGTGTTTTTTGGGGGTGGCCTTTGTGATGTTGTTGGGCCTGGCCATGTGGCTGGAGGCCATTTTGAGGCCTAGGCCTGCAAGCTTGCCTGGCCTTGTGTGCCAACAGGCCTGCTTTTTCATCCACTAGGATCAGAGCAGGTAGCCATAGCTTTATTAATCAAGTGTTTTCTGTGTGATCTGCTGAATTTAGACATCATTTAGGGCATGGATGGCATTGGATTGAGTTGGGGAAGTGTGTTTTTTGGGGGTGGCCTTTGTGATGTTGTTGGGCCTGGCCATGTGGCTGGTGGCCATTTTGAGGCCTAGGCCTGCAAGCTTGCCTGGCCTTGTCTGCCAACAGGCCTGCTTTTTCATCCACTAGGATCAAAGCAGGTAGCCACAGCTTTATTAATCAAGTGTTTTCTGTGTGATCTGCTGAATTTAGACATCATTTAGGGCATGGATGGCATTGGATTGAGTTGGGGAAGTGTGTTTTTTGGGGGTGGCCTTTGTGATGTTGTTGGGCCTGGCCATGTGGCTGGTGGCCATTTTGAGGCCTAGGCCTGCAAGCTTGCCTGGCCTTGTCTGCCAACAGGCCTGCTTTTTCATCCACTAGGATCAGAGCAGGTAGCCACAGCTTTATTAATCAAGTGTTTTCTGTGTGATCTGCTGAATTTAGACATCATTTAGGGCATGGATGGCATTGGATTGAGTTGGGGAAGTGTTTTTTTTGGGGGTGGCCTTTGTGATGTTGTTGGGCCTGGCCATGTGGCTGGTGGCCATTTTGAGGCCTAGGCCTGCAAGCTTGCCTGGCCTTGTCTGCCAACAGGCCTGCTTTTTCATCCACTAGGATCAGAGCAGGTAGCCACAGCTTTATTAATCAAGTGTTTTCTGTGTGAACTGCTGAATTTAGACATCATTTAGGGCATGGATGGCATTGGATTGAGTTGGGGAAGTGTGTTTTTTTGGGGGTGGCCTTTGTGATGTTGTTGGGCCTGGCCATGTGGCTGGTGGCCATTTTGAGGCCTAGGCCTGCAAGCTTGCCTGGCCTTGTCTGCCAACAGACCTGCTTTTCCATCCACTAGGATCAGAGCAGGTAGCCACAGCTTTATTAATCAAGTGTTTTCTGTGTGATCTGTTGAATTTAGACATCATTTAGGGCATGGATGGCATTGGATTGAGTTGGGGAAGTGTGTTTTTTGGGGGTGGCCTTTGTGATGTTGTTGGGCCTGGCCATGTGGCTGGTGGCCATTTTGAGGCCTAGGCCTGCAAGCTTACCTGGCCTTGTCTGCCAACAGGCCTGCTTTTTCACCCACTAGGATCAGAGCAGGTAGCCACAGCTTTATTAATCAAGTGTTTTCTGTGTGAACTGCTGAATTTAGACATCATTTAGGGCATGGATGGCATTGGATTGAGTTGGGGAAGTGTGTTTTTTTGGGGGTGGCCTTTGTGATGTTGTTGGGCCTGGCCATGTGGCTGGTGGCCATTTTGAGGCCTAGGCCTGCAAGCTTGCCTGGCCTTGTCTGCCAACAGGCCTGCTTTTTCATCCACTAGGATCAGAGCAGGTAGCCACAGCTTTATTAATCAAGTGTTTTCTGTGTGATCTGTTGAATTTAGACATCATTTAGGGCATGGATGGCATTGGATTGAGTTGGGGAAGTGTGTTTTTTGGGGGTAGCCTTTGTGATGTTGTTGGGCCTGGCCATGTGGCTGGTGGCCATTTTGAGGCCTAGGCCTGCAAGCTTGCCTGGCCTTGTCTGCCAACAGGCCTGCTTTTTCATCCACTAGGATCAGACCAGGTAGCCACAGCTTTATTAATCAAGTGTTTTCTGTGTGATCTGCTGAATTTAGACATCATTTAGGGCATGGATGGCATTGGATTGAGTTGGGGAAGTGTGTTTTTTGGGGGTGGCCTTTGTGATGTTGTTGGGCCTGGCCATGTGGCTGGTGGCCATTTTGAGGCCTAGGCCTGCAAGCTTGCCTGGCCTTGTCTGCCAACAGGCCTGCTTTTTCATCCACTAGGATCAGAGCAGGTAGCCACAGCTTTATTAATCAAGTGTTTTCTGTGTGATCCGCTGAATTTAGACATCATTTAGGGCATGGATGGCATTGGATTGAGTTGGGGAAGTGTTTTTTTTGAGGGTGGCCTTTTTGATGTTGTTGGGCCTAGCCATGTGGCTGGTGGCCATTTTGAGGCCTAGGCCTGCAAGCTTGCCTGGCCTTGTCTGCCAACAGGCCTGCTTTTTCATCCACTAGGATCAGAGCAGGTAGGCACAGCTTTATTAATCAAGTGTTTTCTGTGTGATCTGTTGAATTTAGACATCATTTAGGGCATGGATGGCATTGGATTGAGTTGGGGAAGTGTGTTTTTTGGGGGTGGCCTTTGTGATGTTGTTGGGCCTGGCCATGTGGCTGGTGGCCATTTTGAGGCCTAGGCCTGCAAGCTTGCCTGGCCTTGTCTGCCAACAGGCCTGTTTTTTCATCCACTAGGATCAGAGCAGGTAGCCACAGCTTTATTAATCAAGTGTTTTCTGTGTGATCTGCTGAATTTAGACATCATTTAGGGCATGGATGGCATTGGATTGAGTTGGGGAAGTGTGTTTTTTGGGGGTGGCCTTTGTGATGTTGTTGGGCCTTGCCATGTGGCTGGTGGCCATTTTGAGGCCTAGGCCTGCAAGCATGCCTGGCCTTGTCTGCCAACAGGCCTGCTTTTTCATCCACTAGGATCAGAGCAGGTAGCCACAGCTTTATTAATCAAGTGTTTTCTGTGTGATCTGTTGAATTTAGACATCATTTAGGGCATGGATGGCATTGGATTGAGTTGGGGAAGTGTGTTTTTTGGGGGTGGCCTTTGTGATGTTGTTGGGCCTGGCCATGTGGCTGGTGGCCATTTTGAGGCCTAGGCCTGCAAGCTTGCCTGGCCTTGTCTGCCAACAGGCCTGCTTTTTCATCCACTAGGATCAGAGCAGGTAGCCACAGCTTTATTAATCAAGTGTTTTCTGTGTGATCTGCTGAATTTAGACATCATTTAGGGCATGGATGGCATTGGATTGAGTTGGGGAAGTGTGTTTTTTGGGGGTGGCCTTTGTGATGTTGTTGGGCCTGGCCATGTGGCTGGTGGCCATTTTGAGGCCTAGGCCTGCAAGCTTGCCTGGCCTTGTCTGCCAACAGGCCTGCTTTTTCATCCACTAGGATCAGAGCAGGTAGCCACAGCTTTATTAATCAAGTGTTTTCTGTGTGATCTGCTGAATTTAGACATCATTTAGGGCATGGATGGCATTGGATTGAGTTGGGGAAGTGTGTTTTTTGGGGGTGGCCTTTGTGATGTTGTTGGGCCTGGCCATGTGGCTGGTGGCCATTTTGAGGCCTAGGCCTGCAAGCTTGCCTGGCCTTGTCTGCCAACAGGCCTGCTTTTTCATCCACTAGGATCAGAGCAGGTAGCCACAGCTTTATTAATCAAGTGTTTTCTGTGTGATCTGCTGAATTTAGACATCATTTAGGGCATGGATGGCATTGGATTGAGTTGGGGAAGTGTGTTTTTTGGGGGTGGCCTTTGTGATGTTGTTGGGCCTGGCCATGTGGCTGGTGGCCATTTTGAGGCCTAGGCCTGCAAGCTTGCCTGGCCTTGTGTGCCAACAGGCCTGCTTTTTCATCCACTAGGATCAGAGCAGGTAGCCATAGCTTTATTAATCAAGTGTTTTCTGTGTGATCTGCTGAATTTAGACATCATTTAGGGCATGGATGGCATTGGATTGAGTTGGGGAAGTGTGTTTTTTGGGGGTGGCCTTTGTGATGTTGTTGGGCCTGGCCATGTGGCTGGTGGCCATTTTGAGGCCTAGGCCTGCAAGCTTGCCTGGCCTTGTCTGCCAACAGGCCTGCTTTTTCATCCACTAGGATCAGAGCAGGTAGCCACAGCTTTATTAATCAAGTGTTTTCTGTGTGATCCGCTGAATTTAGACATCATTTAGGGCATGGATGGCATTGGATTGAGTTGGGGAAGTGTTTTTTTTGAGGGTGGCCTTTTTGATGTTGTTGGGCCTAGCCATGTGGCTGGTGGCCATTTTGAGGCCTAGGCCTGCAAGCTTGCCTGGCCTTGTCTGCCAACAGGCCTGCTTTTTCATCCACTAGGATCAGAGCAGGTAGGCACAGCTTTATTAATCAAGTGTTTTCTGTGTGATCTGTTGAATTTAGACATCATTTAGGGCATGGATGGCATTGGATTGAGTTGGGGAAGTGTGTTTTTTGGGGGTGGCCTTTGTGATGTTGTTGGGCCTGGCCATGTGGCTGGTGGCCATTTTGAGGCCTAGGCCTGCAAGCTTGCCTGGCCTTGTCTGCCAACAGGCCTGTTTTTTCATCCACTAGGATCAGAGCAGGTAGCCACAGCTTTATTAATCAAGTGTTTTCTGTGTGATCTGCTGAATTTAGACATCATTTAGGGCATGGATGGCATTGGATTGAGTTGGGGAAGTGTGTTTTTTGGGGGTGGCCTTTGTGATGTTGTTGGGCCTTGCCATGTGGCTGGTGGCCATTTTGAGGCCTAGGCCTGCAAGCATGCCTGGCCTTGTCTGCCAACAGGCCTGCTTTTTCATCCACTAGGATCAGAGCAGGTAGCCACAGCTTTATTAATCAAGTGTTTTCTGTGTGATCTGTTGAATTTAGACATCATTTAGGGCATGGATGGCATTGGATTGAGTTGGGGAAGTGTGTTTTTTGGGGGTGGCCTTTGTGATGTTGTTGGGCCTGGCCATGTGGCTGGTGGCCATTTTGAGGCCTAGGCCTGCAAGCTTGCCTGGCCTTGTCTGCCAACAGGCCTGCTTTTTCATCCACTAGGATCAGAGCAGGTAGCCACAGCTTTATTAATCAAGTGTTTTCTGTGTGATCTGCTGAATTTAGACATCATTTAGGGCATGGATGGCATTGGATTGAGTTGGGGAAGTGTGTTTTTTGGGGGTGGCCTTTGTGATGTTGTTGGGCCTGGCCATGTGGCTGGTGGCCATTTTGAGGCCTAGGCCTGCAAGCTTGCCTGGCCTTGTCTGCCAACAGGCCTGCTTTTTCATCCACTAGGATCAGAGCAGGTAGCCACAGCTTTATTAATCAAGTGTTTTCTGTGTGATCTGCTGAATTTAGACATCATTTAGGGCATGGATGGCATTGGATTGAGTTGGGGAAGTGTTTTTTTTGGGGGTGGCCTTTGTGATGTTGTTGGGCCTGGCCATGTGGCTGGTGGCCATTTTGAGGCCTAGGCCTGCAAGCTTGCCTGGCCTTGTCTGCCAACAGGCCTGCTTTTTCATCCACTAGGATCAGAGCAGGTAGCCACAGCTTTATTAATCAAGTGTTTTCTGTGTGAACTGCTGAATTTAGACATCATTTAGGGCATGGATGGCATTGGATTGAGTTGGGGAAGTGTGTTTTTTTGGGGGTGGCCTTTGTGATGTTGTTGGGCCTGGCCATGTGGCTGGTGGCCATTTTGAGGCCTAGGCCTGCAAGCTTGCCTGGCCTTGTCTGCCAACAGACCTGCTTTTCCATCCACTAGGATCAGAGCAGGTAGCCACAGCTTTATTAATCAAGTGTTTTCTGTGTGATCTGTTGAATTTAGACATCATTTAGGGCATGGATGGCATTGGATTGAGTTGGGGAAGTGTGTTTTTTGGGGGTGGCCTTTGTGATGTTGTTGGGCCTGGCCATGTGGCTGGTGGCCATTTTGAGGCCTAGGCCTGCAAGCTTACCTGGCCTTGTCTGCCAACAGGCCTGCTTTTTCACCCACTAGGATCAGAGCAGGTAGCCACAGCTTTATTAATCAAGTGTTTTCTGTGTGAACTGCTGAATTTAGACATCATTTAGGGCATGGATGGCATTGGATTGAGTTGGGGAAGTGTGTTTTTTTGGGGGTGGCCTTTGTGATGTTGTTGGGCCTGGCCATGTGGCTGGTGGCCATTTTGAGGCCTAGGCCTGCAAGCTTGCCTGGCCTTGTCTGCCAACAGGCCTGCTTTTTCATCCACTAGGATCAGAGCAGGTAGCCACAGCTTTATTAATCAAGTGTTTTCTGTGTGATCTGTTGAATTTAGACATCATTTAGGGCATGGATGGCATTGGATTGAGTTGGGGAAGTGTGTTTTTTGGGGGTAGCCTTTGTGATGTTGTTGGGCCTGGCCATGTGGCTGGTGGCCATTTTGAGGCCTAGGCCTGCAAGCTTGCCTGGCCTTGTCTGCCAACAGGCCTGCTTTTTCATCCACTAGGATCAGACCAGGTAGCCACAGCTTTATTAATCAAGTGTTTTCTGTGTGATCTGCTGAATTTAGACATCATTTAGGGCATGGATGGCATTGGATTGAGTTGGGGAAGTGTGTTTTTTGGGGGTGGCCTTTGTGATGTTGTTGGGCCTGGCCATGTGGCTGGTGGCCATTTTGAGGCCTAGGCCTGCAAGCTTGCCTGGCCTTGTCTGCCAACAGGCCTGCTTTTTCATCCACTAGGATCAGAGCAGGTAGCCACAGCTTTATTAATCAAGTGTTTTCTGTGTGATCCGCTGAATTTAGACATCATTTAGGGCATGGATGGCATTGGATTGAGTTGGGGAAGTGTTTTTTTTGAGGGTGGCCTTTTTGATGTTGTTGGGCCTAGCCATGTGGCTGGTGGCCATTTTGAGGCCTAGGCCTGCAAGCTTGCCTGGCCTTGTCTGCCAACAGGCCTGCTTTTTCATCCACTAGGATCAGAGCAGGTAGGCACAGCTTTATTAATCAAGTGTTTTCTGTGTGATCTGTTGAATTTAGACATCATTTAGGGCATGGATGGCATTGGATTGAGTTGGGGAAGTGTGTTTTTTGGGGGTGGCCTTTGTGATGTTGTTGGGCCTGGCCATGTGGCTGGTGGCCATTTTGAGGCCTAGGCCTGCAAGCTTGCCTGGCCTTGTCTGCCAACAGGCCTGTTTTTTCATCCACTAGGATCAGAGCAGGTAGCCACAGCTTTATTAATCAAGTGTTTTCTGTGTGATCTGCTGAATTTAGACATCATTTAGGGCATGGATGGCATTGGATTGAGTTGGGGAAGTGTGTTTTTTGGGGGTGGCCTTTGTGATGTTGTTGGGCCTTGCCATGTGGCTGGTGGCCATTTTGAGGCCTAGGCCTGCAAGCATGCCTGGCCTTGTCTGCCAACAGGCCTGCTTTTTCATCCACTAGGATCAGAGCAGGTAGCCACAGCTTTATTAATCAAGTGTTTTCTGTGTGATCTGTTGAATTTAGACATCATTTAGGGCATGGATGGCATTGGATTGAGTTGGGGAAGTGTGTTTTTTGGGGGTGGCCTTTGTGATGTTGTTGGGCCTGGCCATGTGGCTGGTGGCCATTTTGAGGCCTAGGCCTGCAAGCTTGCCTGGCCTTGTCTGCCAACAGGCCTGCTTTTTCATCCACTAGGATCAGAGCAGGTAGCCACAGCTTTATTAATCAAGTGTTTTCTGTGTGATCTGCTGAATTTAGACATCATTTAGGGCATGGATGGCATTGGATTGAGTTGGGGAAGTGTGTTTTTTGGGGGTGGCCTTTGTGATGTTGTTGGGCCTGGCCATGTGGCTGGTGGCCATTTTGAGGCCTAGGCCTGCAAGCTTGCCTGGCCTTGTCTGCCAACAGGCCTGCTTTTTCATCCACTAGGATCAGAGCAGGTAGCCACAGCTTTATTAATCAAGTGTTTTCTGTGTGATCTGCTGAATTTAGACATCATTTAGGGCATGGATGGCATTGGATTGAGTTGGGGAAGTGTGTTTTTTGGGGGTGGCCTTTGTGATGTTGTTGGGCCTGGCCATGTGGCTGGTGGCCATTTTGAGGCCTAGGCCTGCAAGCTTGCCTGGCCTTGTCTGCCAACAGGCCTGCTTTTTCATCCACTAGGATCAGAGCAGGTAGCCACAGCTTTATTAATCAAGTGTTTTCTGTGTGATCTGCTGAATTTAGACATCATTTAGGGCATGGATGGCATTGGATTGAGTTGGGGAAGTGTGTTTTTTGGGGGTGGCCTTTGTGATGTTGTTGGGCCTGGCCATGTGGCTGGTGGCCATTTTGAGGCCTAGGCCTGCAAGCTTGCCTGGCCTTGTGTGCCAACAGGCCTGCTTTTTCATCCACTAGGATCAGAGCAGGTAGCCATAGCTTTATTAATCAAGTGTTTTCTGTGTGATCTGCTGAATTTAGACATCATTTAGGGCATGGATGGCATTGGATTGAGTTGGGGAAGTGTGTTTTTTGGGGGTGGCCTTTGTGATGTTGTTGGGCCTGGCCATGTGGCTGGTGGCCATTTTGAGGCCTAGGCCTGCAAGCTTGCCTGGCCTTGTCTGCCAACAGGCCTGCTTTTTCATCCACTAGGATCAGAGCAGGTAGCCACAGCTTTATTAATCAAGTGTTTTCTGTGTGATCCGCTGAATTTAGACATCATTTAGGGCATGGATGGCATTGGATTGAGTTGGGGAAGTGTTTTTTTTGAGGGTGGCCTTTTTGATGTTGTTGGGCCTAGCCATGTGGCTGGTGGCCATTTTGAGGCCTAGGCCTGCAAGCTTGCCTGGCCTTGTCTGCCAACAGGCCTGCTTTTTCATCCACTAGGATCAGAGCAGGTAGGCACAGCTTTATTAATCAAGTGTTTTCTGTGTGATCTGTTGAATTTAGACATCATTTAGGGCATGGATGGCATTGGATTGAGTTGGGGAAGTGTGTTTTTTGGGGGTGGCCTTTGTGATGTTGTTGGGCCTGGCCATGTGGCTGGTGGCCATTTTGAGGCCTAGGCCTGCAAGCTTGCCTGGCCTTGTCTGCCAACAGGCCTGTTTTTTCATCCACTAGGATCAGAGCAGGTAGCCACAGCTTTATTAATCAAGTGTTTTCTGTGTGATCTGCTGAATTTAGACATCATTTAGGGCATGGATGGCATTGGATTGAGTTGGGGAAGTGTGTTTTTTGGGGGTGGCCTTTGTGATGTTGTTGGGCCTTGCCATGTGGCTGGTGGCCATTTTGAGGCCTAGGCCTGCAAGCATGCCTGGCCTTGTCTGCCAACAGGCCTGCTTTTTCATCCACTAGGATCAGAGCAGGTAGCCACAGCTTTATTAATCAAGTGTTTTCTGTGTGATCTGTTGAATTTAGACATCATTTAGGGCATGGATGGCATTGGATTGAGTTGGGGAAGTGTGTTTTTTGGGGGTGGCCTTTGTGATGTTGTTGGGCCTGGCCATGTGGCTGGTGGCCATTTTGAGGCCTAGGCCTGCAAGCTTGCCTGGCCTTGTCTGCCAACAGGCCTGCTTTTTCATCCACTAGGATCAGAGCAGGTAGCCACAGCTTTATTAATCAAGTGTTTTCTGTGTGATCTGCTGAATTTAGACATCATTTAGGGCATGGATGGCATTGGATTGAGTTGGGGAAGTGTGTTTTTTGGGGGTGGCCTTTGTGATGTTGTTGGGCCTGGCCATGTGGCTGGTGGCCATTTTGAGGCCTAGGCCTGCAAGCTTGCCTGGCCTTGTCTGCCAACAGGCCTGCTTTTTCATCCACTAGGATCAGAGCAGGTAGCCACAGCTTTATTAATCAAGTGTTTTCTGTGTGATCTGCTGAATTTAGACATCATTTAGGGCATGGATGGCATTGGATTGAGTTGGGGAAGTGTGTTTTTTGGGGGTGGCCTTTGTGATGTTGTTGGGCCTGGCCATGTGGCTGGTGGCCATTTTGAGGCCTAGGCCTGCAAGCTTGCCTGGCCTTGTCTGCCAACAGGCCTGCTTTTTCATCCACTAGGATCAGAGCAGGTAGCCACAGCTTTATTAATCAAGTGTTTTCTGTGTGATCTGCTGAATTTAGACATCATTTAGGGCATGGATGGCATTGGATTGAGTTGGGGAAGTGTGTTTTTTGGGGGTGGCCTTTGTGATGTTGTTGGGCCTGGCCATGTGGCTGGTGGCCATTTTGAGGCCTAGGCCTGCAAGCTTGCCTGGCCTTGTGTGCCAACAGGCCTGCTTTTTCATCCACTAGGATCAGAGCAGGTAGCCATAGCTTTATTAATCAAGTGTTTTCTGTGTGATCTGCTGAATTTAGACATCATTTAGGGCATGGATGGCATTGGATTGAGTTGGGGAAGTGTGTTTTTTGGGGGTGGCCTTTGTGATGTTGTTGGGCCTGGCCATGTGGCTGGTGGCCATTTTGAGGCCTAGGCCTGCAAGCTTGCCTGGCCTTGTCTGCCAACAGGCCTGCTTTTTCATCCACTAGGATCAAAGCAGGTAGCCACAGCTTTATTAATCAAGTGTTTTCTGTGTGATCTGCTGAATTTAGACATCATTTAGGGCATGGATGGCATTGGATTGAGTTGGGGAAGTGTGTTTTTTGGGGGTGGCCTTTGTGATGTTGTTGGGCCTGGCCATGTGGCTGGTGGCCATTTTGAGGCCTAGGCCTGCAAGCTTGCCTGGCCTTGTCTGCCAACAGGCCTGCTTTTTCATCCACTAGGATCAGAGCAGGTAGCCACAGCTTTATTAATCAAGTGTTTTCTGTGTGATCTGCTGAATTTAGACATCATTTAGGGCATGGATGGCATTGGATTGAGTTGGGGAAGTGTTTTTTTTGGGGGTGGCCTTTGTGATGTTGTTGGGCCTGGCCATGTGGCTGGTGGCCATTTTGAGGCCTAGGCCTGCAAGCTTGCCTGGCCTTGTCTGCCAACAGGCCTGCTTTTTCATCCACTAGGATCAGAGCAGGTAGCCACAGCTTTATTAATCAAGTGTTTTCTGTGTGAACTGCTGAATTTAGACATCATTTAGGGCATGGATGGCATTGGATTGAGTTGGGGAAGTGTGTTTTTTTGGGGGTGGCCTTTGTGATGTTGTTGGGCCTGGCCATGTGGCTGGTGGCCATTTTGAGTCCTAGGCCTGCAAGCTTGCCTGGCCTTGTCTGCCAACAGGCCTGCTTTTCCATCCACTAGGATCAGAGCAGGTAGCCACAGCTTTATTAATCAAGTGTTTTCTGTGTGATCTGTTGAATTTAGACATCATTTAGGGCATGGATGGCATTGGATTGAGTTGGGGAAGTGTGTTTTTTGGGGGTGGCCTTTGTGATGTTGTTGGGCCTGGCCATGTGGCTGGTGGCCATTTTGAGGCCTAGGCCTGCAAGCTTACCTGGCCTTGTCTGCCAACAGGCCTGCTTTTTCACCCACTAGGATCAGAGCAGGTAGCCACAGCTTTATTAATCAAGTGTTTTCTGTGTGAACTGCTGAATTTAGACATCATTTAGGGCATGGATGGCATTGGATTGAGTTGGGGAAGTGTGTTTTTTTGGGGGTGGCCTTTGTGATGTTGTTGGGCCTGGCCATGTGGCTGGTGGCCATTTTGAGGCCTAGGCCTGCAAGCTTGCCTGGCCTTGTCTGCCAACAGGCCTGCTTTTTCATCCACTAGGATCAGAGCAGGTAGCCACAGCTTTATTAATCAAGTGTTTTCTGTGTGATCTGTTGAATTTAGACATCATTTAGGGCATGGATGGCATTGGATTGAGTTGGGGAAGTGTGTTTTTTGGGGGTAGCCTTTGTGATGTTGTTGGGCCTGGCCATGTGGCTGGTGGCCATTTTGAGGCCTAGGCCTGCAAGCTTGCCTGGCCTTGTCTGCCAACAGGCCTGCTTTTTCATCCACTAGGATCAGACCAGGTAGCCACAGCTTTATTAATCAAGTGTTTTCTGTGTGATCCGCTGAATTTAGACATCATTTAGGGCATGGATGGCATTGGATTGAGTTGGGGAAGTGTGTTTTTTGGGGGTGGCCTTTGTGATGTTGTTGGGCCTGGCCATGTGGCTGGTGGCCATTTTGAGGCCTAGGCCTGCAAGCTTGCCTGGCCTTGTCTGCCAACAGGCCTGCTTTTTCATCCACTAGGATCAGAGCAGGTAGCCACAGCTTTATTAATCAAGTGTTTTCTGTGTGATCTGTTGAATTTAGATATCATTTAGGGCATGGATGGCATTGGATTGAGTTGGGGAAGTGTGTTTTTTGGGGGTAGCCTTTGTGATGTTGTTGGGCCTGGCCATGTGGCTGGTGGCCATTTTGAGGCCTAGGCCTGCAAGCTTGCCTGGCCTTGTCTGCCAACAGGCCTGCTTTTTCATCCACTAGGATCAGAGCAGGTAGCCACAGCTTTATTAATCAAGTGTTTTCTGTGTGATCTGCTGAATTTAGACATCATTTAGGGCATGGATGGCATTGGATTGAGTTGGGGAAGTGTGTTTTTTGGGGGTGGCCTTTGTGATGTTGTTGGGCCTGGCCATGTGGCTGGTGGCCATTTTGAGGCCTAGGCCTGCAAGCTTGCCTGGCCTTGTCTGCCAACAGGCCTGCTTTTTCATCCACTAGGATCAGAGCAGGTAGCCACAGCTTTATTAATCAAGTGTTTTCTGTGTGATCCGCTGAATTTAGACATCATTTAGGGCATGGATGGCATTGGATTGAGTTGGGGAAGTGTGTTTTTTGAGGGTGGCCTTTTTGATGTTGTTGGGCCTGGCCATGTGGCTGGTGGCCATTTTGAGGCCTAGGCCTGCAAGCTTGCCTGGCCTTGTCTGCCAACAGGCCTGCTTTTTCATCCACTAGGATCAGAGCAGGTAGGCACAGCTTTATTAATCAAGTTTTTTCTGTGTGATCTGTTGAATTTAGACATCATTTAGGGCATGGGTGGCATTGGATTGAGTTGGGGAAGTGTGTTTTTTGGGGGTGGCCTTTGTGATGTTGTTGGGCCTGGCCATGTGGCTGGTGGCCATTTTGAGGCCTAGGCCTGCAAGCTTGCCTGGCCTTGTCTGCCAACAGGCCTGTTTTTTCATCCACTAGGATCAGAGCAGGTAGCCACAGCTTTATTAATCAAGTGTTTTCTGTGTGATCTGCTGAATTTAGACATCATTTAGGGCATGGATGGCATTGGATTGAGTTGGGGAAGTGTGTTTTTTGGGGGTGGCCTTTGTGATGTTGTTGGGCCTTGCCATGTGGCTGGTGGCCATTTTGAGGCCTAGGCCTGCAAGCATGCCTGGCCTTGTCTGCCAACAGGCCTGCTTTTTCATCCACTAGGATCAGAGCAGGTAGCCACAGCTTTATTAATCAAGTGTTTTCTGTGTGATCTGTTGAATTTAGACATCATTTAGGGCATGGATGGCATTGGATTGAGTTGGGGAAGTGTGTTTTTTGGGGGTGGCCTTTGTGATGTTGTTGGGCCTGGCCATGTGGCTGGTGGCCATTTTGAGGCCTAGGCCTGCAAGCTTGCCTGGCCTTGTCTGCCAACAGGCCTGTTTTTTCATCCACTAGGATCAGAGCAGGTAGCCACAGCTTTATTAATCGAGTGTTTTCTGTGTGATCTGCTGAATTTAGACATCATTTAGGGCATGGATGGCATTGGATTGAGTTGGGGAAGTGTGTTTTTTGGGGGTGGCCTTTGTGATGTTGTTGGGCCTTGCCATGTGGCTGGTGGCCATTTTGAGGCCTAGGCCTGCAAGCATGCCTGGCCTTGTCTGCCAACAGGCCTGCTTTTTCATCCACTAGGATCAGAGCAGGTAGCCACAGCTTTATTAATCAAGTGTTTTCTGTGTGATCTGTTGAATTTAGACATCATTTAGGGCATGGATGGCATTGGATTGAGTTGGGGAAGTGTGTTTTTGGGGGGTGGCCTTTGTGATGTTGTTGGGCCTGGCCATGTGGCTGGTGGCCATTTTGAGGCCTAGGCCTGCAAGCTTGCCTGGCCTTGTCTGCCAACAGGCCTGCTTTTTCATCCACTAGGATCAGAGCAGGTAGCCACAGCTTTATTAATCAAGTGTTTTCTGTGTGATCTGCTGAATTTAGACATCATTTAGGGCATGGATGGCATTGGATTGAGTTGGGGAAGTGTGTTTTTTGGGGGTGGCCTTTGTGATGTTGTTGGGCCTGGCCATGTGGCTGGTGGCCATTTTGAGGCCTAGGCCTGCAAGCTTGCCTGGCCTTGTCTGCCAACAGGCCTGCTTTTTCATCCACTAGGATCAGAGCAGGTAGCCACAGCTTTATTAATCAAGTGTTTTCTGTGTGATCTGCTGAATTTAGACATCATTTAGGGCATGGATGGCATTGGATTGAGTTGGGGAAGTGTTTTTTTTGGGGGTGGCCTTTGTGATGTTGTTGGGCCTGGCCATGTGGCTGGTGGCCATTTTGAGGCCTAGGCCTGCAAGCTTGCCTGGCCTTGTCTGCCAACAGGCCTGCTTTTTCATCCACTAGGATCAGAGCAGGTAGCCACAGCTTTATTAATCAAGTGTTTTCTGTGTGATCTGCTGAATTTAGACATCATTTAGGGCATGGATGGCATTGGATTGAGTTGGGGAAGTGTGTTTTTTGGGGGTGGCCTTTGTGATGTTGTTGGGCCTGGCCATGTGGCTGGTGGCCATTTTGAGGCCTAGGCCTGCAAGCTTGCCTGGCCTTGTCTGCCAACAGGCCTGCTTTTTCATCCACTAGGATCAGAGCAGGTAGCCACAGCTTTATTAATCAAGTGTTTTCTGTGTGATCTGCTGAATTTAGACATCATTTAGGGCATGGATGGCATTGGATTGAGTTGGGGAAGTGTGTTTTTTGGGGGTGGCCTTTGTGATGTTGTTGGGCCTGGCCATGTGGCTGGTGGCCATTTTGAGGCCTAGGCCTGCAAGCTTGCCTGGCCTTGTCTGCCAACAGGCCTGCTTTTTCATCCACTAGGATCAGAGCAGGTAGCCACAGCTTTATTAATCAAGTGTTTTCTGTGTGATCTGCTGAATTTAGACATCATTTAGGGCATGGATGGCATTGGATTGAGTTGGGGAAATGTGTTTTTTGGGGGTGGCCTTTGTGATGTTGTTGGGCCTGGCCATGTGGCTGGTGGCCATTTTGAGGCCTAGGCCTGCAAGCTTGCCTGGCCTTGTCTGCCAACAGGCCTGCTTTTTCATCCACTAGGATCAGAGCAGGTAGCCACAGCTTTATTAATCAAGTGTTTTCTGTGTGATCTGTTGAATTTAGACATCATTTAGGGCATGGATGGCATTGGATTGAGTTGGGGAAGTGTGTTTTTTGGGGGTGGCCTTTGTGATGTTGTTGGGCCTGGCCATGTGGCTGGTGGCCATTTTGAGGCCTAGGCCTGCAAGCTTGCCTGGCCTTGTCTGCCAACAGGCCTGTTTTTTCATCCACTAGGATCAGAGCAGGTAGCCACAGCTTTATTAATCAAGTGTTTTCTGTGTGATCTGCTGAATTTAGACATCATTTAGGGCATGGATGGCATTGGATTGAGTTGGGGAAGTGTGTTTTTTGGGGGTGGCCTTTGTGATGTTGTTGGGCCTTGCCATGTGGCTGGTGGCCATTTTGAGGCCTAGGCCTGCAAGCATGCCTGGCCTTGTCTGCCAACAGGCCTGCTTTTTCATCCACTAGGATCAGAGCAGGTAGCCACAGCTTTATTAATCAAGTGTTTTCTGTGTGATCTGTTGAATTTAGACATCATTTAGGGCATGGATGGCATTGGATTGAGTTGGGGAAGTGTGTTTTTGGGGGGTGGCCTTTGTGATGTTGTTGGGCCTGGCCATGTGGCTGGTGGCCATTTTGAGGCCTAGGCCTGCAAGCTTGCCTGGCCTTGTCTGCCAACAGGCCTGCTTTTTCATCCACTAGGATCAGAGCAGGTAGCCACAGCTTTATTAATCAAGTGTTTTCTGTGTGATCTGCTGAATTTAGACATCATTTAGGGCATGGATGGCATTGGATTGAGTTGGGGAAGTGTGTTTTTTGGGGGTGGCCTTTGTGATGTTGTTGGGCCTGGCCATGTGGCTGGTGGCCATTTTGAGGCCTAGGCCTGCAAGCTTGCCTGGCCTTGTCTGCCAACAGGCCTGCTTTTTCATCCACTAGGATCAGAGCAGGTAGCCACAGCTTTATTAATCAAGTGTTTTCTGTGTGATCTGCTGAATTTAGACATCATTTAGGGCATGGATGGCATTGGATTGAGTTGGGGAAGTGTGTTTTTTGGGGGTGGCCTTTGTGATGTTGTTGGGCCTGGCCATGTGGCTGGTGGCCATTTTGAGGCCTAGGCCTGCAAGCTTGCCTGGCCTTGTCTGCCAACAGGCCTGCTTTTTCATCCACTAGGATCAGAGCAGGTAGCCACAGCTTTATTAATCAAGTGTTTTCTGTGTGATCTGCTGAATTTAGACATCATTTAGGGCATGGATGGCATTGGATTGAGTTGGGGAAATGTGTTTTTTGGGGGTGGCCTTTGTGATGTTGTTGGGCCTGGCCATGTGGCTGGTGGCCATTTTGAGGCCTAGGCCTGCAAGCTTGCCTGGCCTTGTCTGCCAACAGGCCTGCTTTTTCATCCACTAGGATCAGAGCAGGTAGCCACAGCTTTATTAATCAAGTGTTTTCTGTGTGATCTGTTGAATTTAGACATCATTTAGGGCATGGATGGCATTGGATTGAGTTGGGGAAGTGTGTTTTTTGGGGGTGGCCTTTGTGATGTTGTTGGGCCTGGCCATGTGGCTGGTGGCCATTTTGAGGCCTAGGCCTGCAAGCTTGCCTGGCCTTGTCTGCCAACAGGCCTGTTTTTTCATCCACTAGGATCAGAGCAGGTAGCCACAGCTTTATTAATCAAGTGTTTTCTGTGTGATCTGCTGAATTTAGACATCATTTAGGGCATGGATGGCATTGGATTGAGTTGGGGAAGTGTGTTTTTTGGGGGTGGCCTTTGTGATGTTGTTGGGCCTTGCCATGTGGCTGGTGGCCATTTTGAGGCCTAGGCCTGCAAGCATGCCTGGCCTTGTCTGCCAACAGGCCTGCTTTTTCATCCACTAGGATCAGAGCAGGTAGCCACAGCTTTATTAATCAAGTGTTTTCTGTGTGATCTGTTGAATTTAGACATCATTTAGGGCATGGATGGCATTGGATTGAGTTGGGGAAGTGTGTTTTTGGGGGGTGGCCTTTGTGATGTTGTTGGGCCTGGCCATGTGGCTGGTGGCCATTTTGAGGCCTAGGCCTGCAAGCTTGCCTGGCCTTGTCTGCCAACAGGCCTGCTTTTTCATCCACTAGGATCAGAGCAGGTAGCCACAGCTTTATTAATCAAGTGTTTTCTGTGTGATCTGCTGAATTTAGACATCATTTAGGGCATGGATGGCATTGGATTGAGTTGGGGAAGTGTGTTTTTTGGGGGTGGCCTTTGTGATGTTGTTGGGCCTGGCCATGTGGCTGGTGGCCATTTTGAGGCCTAGGCCTGCAAGCTTGCCTGGCCTTGTCTGCCAACAGGCCTGCTTTTTCATCCACTAGGATCAGAGCAGGTAGCCACAGCTTTATTAATCAAGTGTTTTCTGTGTGATCCGCTGAATTTAGACATCATTTAGGGCATGGATGGCATTGGATTGAGTTGGGGAAGTGTGTTTTTTGAGGGTGGCCTTTTTGATGTTGTTGGGCCTGGCCATGTGGCTGGTGGCCATTTTGAGGCCTAGGCCTGCAAGCTTGCCTGGCCTTGTCTGCCAACAGGCCTGCTTTTTCATCCACTAGGATCAGAGCAGGTAGGCACAGCTTTATTAATCAAGTTTTTTCTGTGTGATCTGTTGAATTTAGACATCATTTAGGGCATGGGTGGCATTGGATTGAGTTGGGGAAGTGTGTTTTTTGGGGGTGGCCTTTGTGATGTTGTTGGGCCTGGCCATGTGGCTGGTGGCCATTTTGAGGCCTAGGCCTGCAAGCTTGCCTGGCCTTGTCTGCCAACAGGCCTGTTTTTTCATCCACTAGGATCAGAGCAGGTAGCCACAGCTTTATTAATCAAGTGTTTTCTGTGTGATCTGCTGAATTTAGACATCATTTAGGGCATGGATGGCATTGGATTGAGTTGGGGAAGTGTGTTTTTTGGGGGTGGCCTTTGTGATGTTGTTGGGCCTTGCCATGTGGCTGGTGGCCATTTTGAGGCCTAGGCCTGCAAGCATGCCTGGCCTTGTCTGCCAACAGGCCTGCTTTTTCATCCACTAGGATCAGAGCAGGTAGCCACAGCTTTATTAATCAAGTGTTTTCTGTGTGATCTGTTGAATTTAGACATCATTTAGGGCATGGATGGCATTGGATTGAGTTGGGGAAGTGTGTTTTTTGGGGGTGGCCTTTGTGATGTTGTTGGGCCTGGCCATGTGGCTGGTGGCCATTTTGAGGCCTAGGCCTGCAAGCTTGCCTGGCCTTGTCTGCCAACAGGCCTGTTTTTTCATCCACTAGGATCAGAGCAGGTAGCCACAGCTTTATTAATCGAGTGTTTTCTGTGTGATCTGCTGAATTTAGACATCATTTAGGGCATGGATGGCATTGGATTGAGTTGGGGAAGTGTGTTTTTTGGGGGTGGCCTTTGTGATGTTGTTGGGCCTTGCCATGTGGCTGGTGGCCATTTTGAGGCCTAGGCCTGCAAGCATGCCTGGCCTTGTCTGCCAACAGGCCTGCTTTTTCATCCACTAGGATCAGAGCAGGTAGCCACAGCTTTATTAATCAAGTGTTTTCTGTGTGATCTGTTGAATTTAGACATCATTTAGGGCATGGATGGCATTGGATTGAGTTGGGGAAGTGTGTTTTTGGGGGGTGGCCTTTGTGATGTTGTTGGGCCTGGCCATGTGGCTGGTGGCCATTTTGAGGCCTAGGCCTGCAAGCTTGCCTGGCCTTGTCTGCCAACAGGCCTGCTTTTTCATCCACTAGGATCAGAGCAGGTAGCCACAGCTTTATTAATCAAGTGTTTTCTGTGTGATCTGCTGAATTTAGACATCATTTAGGGCATGGATGGCATTGGATTGAGTTGGGGAAGTGTGTTTTTTGGGGGTGGCCTTTGTGATGTTGTTGGGCCTGGCCATGTGGCTGGTGGCCATTTTGAGGCCTAGGCCTGCAAGCTTGCCTGGCCTTGTCTGCCAACAGGCCTGCTTTTTCATCCACTAGGATCAGAGCAGGTAGCCACAGCTTTATTAATCAAGTGTTTTCTGTGTGATCTGCTGAATTTAGACATCATTTAGGGCATGGATGGCATTGGATTGAGTTGGGGAAGTGTTTTTTTTGGGGGTGGCCTTTGTGATGTTGTTGGGCCTAGCCATGTGGCTGGTGGCCATTTTGAGGCCTAGGCCTGCAAGCTTGCCTGGCCTTGTCTGCCAACAGGCCTGCTTTTTCATCCACTAGGATCAGAGCAGGTAGCCACAGCTTTATTAATCAAGTGTTTTCTGTGTGATCTGCTGAATTTAGACATCATTTAGGGCATGGATGGCATAGGATTGAGTTGGGGAAGTGTGTTTTTTGGGGGTGGCCTTTGTGATGTTGTTGGGCCTGGCCATGTGGCTGGTGGCCATTTTGAGGCCTAGGCCTGCAAGCTTGCCTGGCCTTGTCTGCCAACAGGCCTGCTTTTTCATCCACTAGGATCAGAGCAGGTAGCCACAGCTTTATTAATCAAGTGTTTTCTGTGTGATCTGCTGAATTTAGACATCATTTAGGGCATGGATGGCATTGGATTGAGTTGGGGAAGTGTGTTTTTTGGGGGTGGCCTTTGTGATGTTGTTGGGCCTGGCCATGTGGCTGGTGGCCATTTTGAGGCCTAGGCCTGCAAGCTTGCCTGGCCTTGTCTGCCAACAGGCCTGCTTTTTCATCCACTAGGATCAGAGCAGGTAGCCACAGCTTTATTAATCAAGTGTTTTCTGTGTGATCTGCTGAATTTAGACATCATTTAGGGCATGGATGGCATTGGATTGAGTTGGGGAAATGTGTTTTTTGGGGGTGGCCTTTGTGATGTTGTTGGGCCTGGCCATGTGGCTGGTGGCCATTTTGAGGCCTAGGCCTGCAAGCTTGCCTGGCCTTGTCTGCCAACAGGCCTGCTTTTTCATCCACTAGGATCAGAGCAGGTAGCCACAGCTTTATTAATCAAGTGTTTTCTGTGTGATCTGTTGAATTTAGACATCATTTAGGGCATGGATGGCATTGGATTGAGTTGGGGAAGTGTGTTTTTTGGGGGTGGCCTTTGTGATGTTGTTGGGCCTGGCCATGTGGCTGGTGGCCATTTTGAGGCCTAGGCCTGCAAGCTTGCCTGGCCTTGTCTGCCAACAGGCCTGTTTTTTCATCCACTAGGATCAGAGCAGGTAGCCACAGCTTTATTAATCAAGTGTTTTCTGTGTGATCTGCTGAATTTAGACATCATTTAGGGCATGGATGGCATTGGATTGAGTTGGGGAAGTGTGTTTTTTGGGGGTGGCCTTTGTGATGTTGTTGGGCCTTGCCATGTGGCTGGTGGCCATTTTGAGGCCTAGGCCTGCAAGCATGCCTGGCCTTGTCTGCCAACAGGCCTGCTTTTTCATCCACTAGGATCAGAGCAGGTAGCCACAGCTTTATTAATCAAGTGTTTTCTGTGTGATCTGTTGAATTTAGACATCATTTAGGGCATGGATGGCATTGGATTGAGTTGGGGAAGTGTGTTTTTGGGGGGTGGCCTTTGTGATGTTGTTGGGCCTGGCCATGTGGCTGGTGGCCATTTTGAGGCCTAGGCCTGCAAGCTTGCCTGGCCTTGTCTGCCAACAGGCCTGCTTTTTCATCCACTAGGATCAGAGCAGGTAGCCACAGCTTTATTAATCAAGTGTTTTCTGTGTGATCTGCTGAATTTAGACATCATTTAGGGCATGGATGGCATTGGATTGAGTTGGGGAAGTGTGTTTTTTGGGGGTGGCCTTTGTGATGTTGTTGGGCCTGGCCATGTGGCTGGTGGCCATTTTGAGGCCTAGGCCTGCAAGCTTGCCTGGCCTTGTGTGCCAACAGGCCTGCTTTTTCATCCACTAGGATCAGAGCAGGTAGCCATAGCTTTATTAATCAAGTGTTTTCTGTGTGATCTGCTGAATTTAGACATCATTTAGGGCATGGATGGCATTGGATTGAGTTGGGGAAGTGTGTTTTTTGGGGGTGGCCTTTGTGATGTTGTTGGGCCTGGCCATGTGGCTGGTGGCCATTTTGAGGCCTAGGCCTGCACGCTTGCCTGGCCTTGTCTGCCAACAGGCCTGTTTTTTCATCCACTGGGATCAGAGCAGGTAGCCACAGCTTTATTAATCAAGTGTTTTCTGTGTGATCTGCTGAATTTAGACATCATTTAGGGCATGGATGGCATTGGATTGAGTTGGGGAAGTGTGTTTTTTGGGGGTGGCCTTTGTGATGTTGTTGGGCCTTGCCATGTGGCTGGTGGCCATTTTGAGGCCTAGGCCTGCAAGCATGCCTGGCCTTGTCTGCCAACAGGCCTGCTTTTTCATCCACTAGGATCAGAGCAGGTAGCCACAGCTTTATTAATCAAGTGTTTTCTGTGTGATCTGTTGAATTTAGACATCATTTAGGGCATGGATGGCATTGGATTGAGTTGGGGAAGTGTGTTTTTGGGGGGTGGCCTTTGTGATGTTGTTGGGCCTGGCCATGTGGCTGGTGGCCATTTTGAGGCCTAGGCCTGCAAGCTTGCCTGGCCTTGTCTGCCAACAGGCCTGCTTTTTCATCCACTAGGATCAGAGCAGGTTGCCACAGCTTTATTAATCAAGTGTTTTCTGTGTGATCTGCTGAATTTAGACATCATTTAGGGCATGGATGGCATTGGATTGAGTTGGGGAAGTGTGTTTTTTGGGGGTGGCCTTTGTGATGTTGTTGGGCCTGGCCATGTGGCTGGTGGCCATTTTGAGGCCTAGGCCTGCAAGCTTGCCTGGCCTTGTGTGCCAACAGGCCTGCTTTTTCATCCACTAGGATCAGAGCAGGTAGCCATAGCTTTATTAATCAAGTGTTTTCTGTGTGATCTGCTGAATTTAGACATCATTTAGGGCATGGATGGCATTGGATTGAGTTGGGGAAGTGTGTTTTTTGGGGGTGGCCTTTGTGATGTTGTTGGGCCTGGCCATGTGGCTGGTGGCCATTTTGAGGCCTAGGCCTGCAAGCTTGCCTGGCCTTGTCTGCCAACAGGCCTGCTTTTTCATCCACTAGGATCAAAGCAGGTAGCCACAGCTTTATTAATCAAGTGTTTTCTGTTTGATCTGCTGAATTCAGACATCATTTAGGGCATGGATGGCATTGGATTGAGTTGGGGAAGTGTGTTTTTTGGGGGTGGCCTTTGTGATGTTGTTGGGCCTGGCCATGTGGCTGGTGGCCATTTTGAGGCCTAGGCCTGCAAGCTTGCCTGGCCTTGTCTGCCAACAGGCCTGCTTTTTCATCCACTAGGATCAGAGCAGGTAGCCACAGCTTTATTAATCAAGTGTTTTCTGTGTGATCTGCTGAATTTAGACATCATTTAGGGCATGGATGGCATTGGATTGAGTTGGGGAAGTGTTTTTTTTGGGGGTGGCCTTTGTGATGTTGTTGGGCCTGGCCATGTGGCTGGTGGCCATTTTGAGGCCTAGGCCTGCAAGCTTGCCTGGCCTTGTCTGCCAACAGGCCTGCTTTTTCATCCACTAGGATCAGAGCAGGTAGCCACAGCTTTATTAATCAAGTGTTTTCTGTGTGAACTGCTGAATTTAGACATCATTTAGGGCATGGATGGCATTGGATTGAGTTGGGGAAGTGTGTTTTTTTGGGGGTGGCCTTTGTGATGTTGTTGGGCCTGGCCATGTGGCTGGTGGCCATTTTGAGGCCTAGGCCTGCAAGCTTGCCTGGCCTTGTCTGCCAACAGGCCTGCTTTTCCATCCACTAGGATCAGAGCAGGTAGCCACAGCTTTATTAATCAAGTGTTTTCTGTGTGATCTGTTGAATTTAGACATCATTTAGGGCATGGATGGCATTGGATTGAGTTGGGGAAGTGTGTTTTTTGGGGGTGGCCTTTGTGATGTTGTTGGGCCTGGCCATGTGGCTGGTGGCCATTTTGAGGCCTAGGCCTGCAAGCTTACCTGGCCTTGTCTGCCAACAGGCCTGCTTTTTCACCCACTAGGATCAGAGCAGGTAGCCACAGCTTTATTAATCAAGTGTTTTCTGTGTGAACTGCTGAATTTAGACATCATTTAGGGCATGGATGGCATTGGATTGAGTTGGGGAAGTGTGTTTTTTTGGGGGTGGCCTTTGTGATGTTGTTGGGCCTGGCCATGTGGCTGGTGGCCATTTTGAGGCCTAGGCCTGCAAGCTTGCCTGGCCTTGTCTGCCAACAGGCCTGCTTTTTCATCCACTAGGATCAGAGCAGGTAGCCACAGCTTTATTAATCAAGTGTTTTCTGTGTGATCTGTTGAATTTAGACATCATTTAGGGCATGGATGGCATTGGATTGAGTTGGGGAAGTGTGTTTTTTGGGGGTAGCCTTTGTGATGTTGTTGGGCCTGGCCATGTGGCTGGTGGCCATTTTGAGGCCTAGGCCTGCAAGCTTGCCTGGCCTTGTCTGCCAACAGGCCTGCTTTTTCATCCACTAGGATCAGACCAGGTAGCCACAGCTTTATTAATCAAGTGTTTTCTGTGTGATCTGCTGAATTTAGACATCATTTAGGGCATGGATGGCATTGGATTGAGTTGGGGAAGTGTGTTTTTTGGGGGTGGCCTTTGTGATGTTGTTGGGCCTGGCCATGTGGCTGGTGGCCATTTTGAGGCCTAGGCCTGCAAGCTTGCCTGGCCTTGTCTGCCAACAGGCCTGCTTTTTCATCCACTAGGATCAGAGCAGGTAGCCACAGCTTTATTAATCAAGTGTTTTCTGTGTGATCCGCTGAATTTAGACATCATTTAGGGCATGGATGGCATTGGATTGAGTTGGGGAAGTGTTTTTTTTGAGGGTGGCCTTTTTGATGTTGTTGGGCCTGGCCATGTGGCTGGTGGCCATTTTGAGGCCTAGGCCTGCAAGCTTGCCTGGCCTTGTCTGCCAACAGGCCTGCTTTTTCATCCACTAGGATCAGAGCAGGTAGGCACAGCTTTATTAATCAAGTGTTTTCTGTGTGATCTGTTGAATTTAGACATCATTTAGGGCATGGATGGCATTGGATTGAGTTGGGGAAGTGTGTTTTTTGGGGGTGGCCTTTGTGATGTTGTTGGGCCTGGCCATGTGGCTGGTGGCCATTTTGAGGCCTAGGCCTGCAAGCTTGCCTGGCCTTGTCTGCCAACAGGCCTGTTTTTTCATCCACTAGGATCAGAGCAGGTAGCCACAGCTTTATTAATCAAGTGTTTTCTGTGTGATCTGCTGAATTTAGACATCATTTAGGGCATGGATGGCATTGGATTGAGTTGGGGAAGTGTGTTTTTTGGGGGTGGCCTTTGTGATGTTGTTGGGCCTTGCCATGTGGCTGGTGGCCATTTTGAGGCCTAGGCCTGCAAGCATGCCTGGCCTTGTCTGCCAACAGGCCTGCTTTTTCATCCACTAGGATCAGAGCAGGTAGCCACAGCTTTATTAATCAAGTGTTTTCTGTGTGATCTGTTGAATTTAGACATCATTTAGGGCATGGATGGCATTGGATTGAGTTGGGGAAGTGTGTTTTTTGGGGGTGGCCTTTGTGATGTTGTTGGGCCTGGCCATGTGGCTGGTGGCCATTTTGAGGCCTAGGCCTGCAAGCTTGCCTGGCCTTGTCTGCCAACAGGCCTGCTTTTTCATCCACTAGGATCAGAGCAGGTAGCCACAGCTTTATTAATCAAGTGTTTTCTGTGTGATCTGCTGAATTTAGACATCATTTAGGGCATGGATGGCATTGGATTGAGTTGGGAAAGTGTGTTTTTTGGGGGTGGCCTTTGTGATGTTGTTGGGCCTGGCCATGTGGCTGGTGGCCATTTTGAGGCCTAGGCCTGCAAGCTTGCCTGGCCTTGTCTGCCAACAGGCCTGATTTTTCATCCACTAGGATCAGAGCAGGTAGCCACAGCTTTATTAATCAAGTGTTTTCTGTGTGATCTGCTGAATTTAGACATCATTTAGGGCATGGATGGCATTGGATTGAGTTGGGGAAGTGTGTTTTTTGGGGGTGGCCTTTGTGATGTTGTTGGGCCTGGCCATGTGGCTGGTGGCCATTTTGAGGCCTAGGCCTGCAAGCTTGCCTGGCCTTGTCTGCCAACAGGCCTGCTTTTTCATCCACTAGGATC
This sequence comes from Triturus cristatus, assembly GCF_964204655.1. Lineage (NCBI taxonomy): Eukaryota > Metazoa > Chordata > Amphibia > Caudata > Salamandridae > Triturus > Triturus cristatus. The sequence goes on along the minus strand of NC_140590.1, from coordinate 455,894,855 downwards.
AGAGCAGGTAGCCACAGCTTTATTAATCAAGTGTTTTCTGTGTGATCTGCTGAATTTAGACATCATTTAGGGCATGGATGGCATTGGATTGAGTTGGGGAAGTGTGTTTTTTGGGGGTGGCCTTTGTGATGTTGTTGGGCCTGGCCATGTGGCTGGTGGCCATTTTGAGGCCTAGGCCTGCAAGCTTGCCTGGCCTTGTCTGCCAACAGGCCTGCTTTTTCATCCACTAGGATCAAAGCAGGTAGCCACAGCTTTATTAATCAAGTGTTTTCTGTGTGATCTGCTGAATTTAGACATCATTTAGGGCATGGATGGCATTGGATTGAGTTGGGGAAGTGTGTTTTTTGGGGGTGGCCTTTGTGATGTTGTTGGGCCTGGCCATGTGGCTGGTGACCATTTTGAGGCCTAGGCCTGCAAGCTTGCCTGGCCTTGTCTGCCAACAGGCCTGCTTTTTCATCCACTAGGATCAGAGCAGGTAGCCACAGCTTTATTAATCAAGTGTTTTCTGTGTGATCTGCTGAATTTAGACATGATTTAGGGCATGGATGGCATTGGATTGAGTTGGGGAAGTGTGTTTTTTGGGGGTGGCCTTTGTGATGTTGTTGGGCCTTGCCATGTGGCTGGTGGCCATTTTGAGGCCTAGGCCTGCAAGCATGCCTGGCCTTGTCTGCCAACAGGCCTGCTTTTTCATCCACTAGGATCAGAGCAGGAAGCCACAGCTTTATTAATCAAGTGTTTTCTGTGTGATCTGTTGAATTTAGACATCATTTAGGGCATGGATGGCATTGGATTGAGTTGGGGAAGTGTGTTTTTGGGGGGTGGCCTTTGTGATGTTGTTGGGCCTGGCCTTGTGGCTGGTGGCCATTTTGAGGCCTAGGCCTGCAAGCTTGCCTGGCCTTGTCTGCCAACAGGCCTGCTTTTTCATCCACTAGGATCAGAGCAGGTAGCCACAGCTTTATTAATCAAGTGTTTTCTGTGTGATCTGCTGAATTTAGACATCATTTAGGGCATGGATGGCATTGGATTGAGTTGGGGAAGTGTGTTTTTTGGGGATGGCCTTTGTGATGTTGTTGGGCCTGGCCATGTGGCTGGTGGCCATTTTGAGGCCTAGGCCTGCAAGCTTGCCTGGCCTTGTGTGCCAACAGGCCTGCTTTTTCATCCACTAGGATCAGAGCAGGTAGCCATAGCTTTATTAATCAAGTGTTTTCTGTGTGATCTGCTGAATTTAGACATCATTTAGGGCATGGATGGCATTGGATTGAGTTGGGGAAGTGTGTTTTTTGGGGGTGGCCTTTGTGATGTTGTTGGGCCTGGCCATGTGGCTGGTGGCCATTTTGAGGCCTAGGCCTGCAAGCTTGCCTGGCCTTGTCTGCCAACAGGCCTGCTTTTTCATCCACTAGGATCAAAGCAGGTAGCCACAGCTTTATTAATCAAGTGTTTTCTGTGTGATCTGCTGAATTTAGACATCATTTAGGGCATGGATGGCATTGGATTGAGTTGGGGAAGTGTGTTTTTTGGGGGTGGCCTTTGTGATGTTGTTGGGCCTGGCCATGTGGCTGGTGGCCATTTTGAGGCCTAGGCCTGCAAGCTTGCCTGGCCTTGTCTGCCAACAGGCCTGCTTTTTCATCCACTAGGATCAGAGCAGGTAGCCACAGCTTTATTAATCAAGTGTTTTCTGTGTGATCTGCTGAATTTAGACTAGGGGTGGGCGGAATTTGCGGAATTAACCTCCGCAAATTATCGCGAGATTGCAGAAAATCTCCGCAAACACGCCGGAAATATCGCGAAGATGCGGAAGTTTTTTGCCGCCTGTTCGCGGTATTTTTTGCGTGTTCGCGGGTCGCCAACTTACCCATGCGGTCGCTCATGGGCGCGGCCATCTTGTTTTCACTTGTCCCGCCCTCTGGCGTTGTTTACTTCCTGTTCCGGGTCGCGCAATGCATGTTCGCGGTCGATATTTCCTGTTCGCGATCGCTTTTACTTGATCGCGTTGCTTTTTGCTTGCTCAGGGAGAAAATATCGCGCGAACTTGCCCACGTGGTCGCAACGGGCGCGGCCATCTTGTTTTCCACTCTATTGCATGGTTCTGGGGCCTGATTTTCAATCCTCCCTAAATCTTTTTAATCCTTTGTTTATAGCCACTTTTTTCGGATCTTTATTACTTATTATTTCTCTAACTATTTTCCTGCCTCTATATTTTTGGTTTTTGTGTACCTTTTTTTTTGTTTTTTAGCTACTTTTTCTCTTTGTATTGCCTGCTATTTATTTCCTTTACTCCTTTATTTATTTTACCTTTTCTTTCCCGCCCCGTCCCCAGAACCATGTCCAAGGGCAGGGCTGTTCGCCGGCGCAGCCAGAGCCGCGACCGCCTTCCTTGCGGAAGGCGGCGCCCACAAGGGGTGCATGCACGGGCCTTATTTGGGGAGGCGGAGTTGGCTGCACTAATTTTCTTTGTGCAGCGCCACCTCCCCTCAACCCTGGCAGCAGGTGGCAGGCCTGGGTCCGGGTACGGCCTCCGGGAGCGTCGGCAGCGGTGGGGGAAGGTGCGCCGGGCAGTGTCTCGCATCTCTGGGGTCCGGCGCACCCAGGCACAGCTGACGCACCGGTGGTCCGACATCCTGGACCGTGAGCAGGACCTGCTGGACCTGCTAGGAGTGGAGGTCCCGGGGCTTGGTGAGTACCTATTTAATTATTACAACTTTGTGTCTGTTCTTCTGCTCTATGTTATATATTGCGAATATCTTTTTTTCCTTCCAACCAGATAGAATGTTGCTGCTTGCAATACATTCCAGGTTAATAATGTTTAAAAGTCTTCTGTGATTATGACACAGGTGCTCTTCTGCGCTACTACTAATCTTACTTGTTTGCAGCTTTGCGTTTGCGCTTGCTTAGCGTGATTCTTTACGAGTTTATTTTAGAGAAATTAAGTTACGTAATGCTACAGTGACTCATGTCCACTCCTTACTTTGTCCTGTCACTAATAGATAGGGGCGGATTGATACATAGGTTTAGGTACTTTGTATGAGCTTCTAATTGGTTAGTGGTATGCGTGATGCCCCCTCACTCAGTTACGTGACGTGCTGCTAGTACGCCAGTCTTTAGAACCTTTCTAGTTTGTTCAATGAGTGGAGGTAGGCTTTGCAGTTACTTAGCAGTAGCAGATGAGCATCAATCAAACCAAAATTGTGTATATACAAAAAATGTAGTCATGTTAATGTGTCCTCCATGATTGGATCATACACATTGTTGAGGAATACAGTCGAAATGCATACTTAATGTACAATTGGCATGCCTGGAATAGGTGGGCTAGGTTGGGTGGTAGGTTGTACTAATACTTAGGCTTACTTGTAACTTAGTTTTCTGGAATCAGAATGGAAGAATGGATTACTGTTGATAAATAGTAACTTAAGTAGTCGAACTGCGAATCCCCCGATATTACATGTTGACCAGATGAGATCGGTCAATGTAGTTATTGCAATTGTTTACATTAGTGTTTTTTGACCGTTGTTGAAAAAAATTGTATTTGCTTAAGTTGACACCATCCATCAATGTTTGTCTTTCTTATATCTTTCCTGTTCATCAGCACCCAGGGGCAGACGGGCAGGGACTGGGCAGTCGGCGGGACAGGAACACCACGAGGAGGACACCGCTGAGGGCTCCTCTGCTGGCCCCAGTAAGTCTTCTTGTTTTTAATAATATTTCTTATTCCATAACTTTTACTGCCCCATTTCTCCCGAACTATAGTGTGTTTCCAAATGCTATTTTTTACCACCAATTATCCTTCGATCTGTACGGTTTCAAAAAGCTTATCCCTGCCTCCGCTATGATGACTGAGTACTACTACATACTATCAGTCTGTCTGTCTGTACTGTAGTAGCTAGTCTTGGCCAGTGCCACTCTTTGTGAAAGGTTGTAATATAAAACTCATATTCACCAGTAGCTCGTACAATCCGTTGGGTCGTTGTCTTGTACTACTTTTTACTCTTGTTGATGTTTAGGCTTTGAAAATTCACAGCAACAGCCCTACCAGATTTCTTAATATTTTGATATGATACCCTATAGGACATACAACTGTTGTAGGGATCTTGCACATACATTTGCACCAGAAAATAGGATGTTGGTGATGGTAGGTTGGACCTTCCTTGCACACCTCAATCAGAAATTCCGCACCCACCACAATTCCACTGCTTGACTATAGTACTGTCTTGTCATACCTATTAGGTCTCGGAACCCTCCCCCCAAGACAACCAACAAGTAGACAACCCAGAACATTAACACACCCAACCTCTGTCGTGGAAGCAATTCACATGCACACCCTTACTTTAATTTGCTCAATCGTGTAAGTTAGTCCACTCCACACCAAATACCACAAAGTCTATGTAAGTTTAAAATTTTTATTTCAATTTGAGAAGGTCTGTACACTGTTATCTTAGCAGCACCAACCGGCAAATCAATAACATTAAAACAAAATACATTGTTACACTAATACAGTTGGGAATTAAATCATGATAACTGAAGTGGTGGAAGGCAGCACCACCATCCCATAGCAATTTAGTTTATATACATTTATAAATGAAGATGTGAGTGAAGGGACCCCTCACCTCAGAAGAACCTAGTACTGGTAGTTGGTGCATCGTTCAGAAGCTCTGGTTCGTAGAAGCGAATCTTGCGTCTGTAATGCGAAAAAAGGAAATGGTGTGCGTTAGTATATTGCAACTTGCAAGCATTTCTCAGCCGTGCCAAAAAGTGTAGCATCTATGGATAAGCAATATGGACTAACAGTAACAGTAGTACACCAGTTCTTCCTAAAAAAGTGGCTTGTTAATGTTTGTTGACCGCCTGTACGCAGCGCGTAGACTAGACAGTAGCAGTGTGAGGCAGGTCATGTGGGCTCAAAGGTGTCTTAAGAAGCTGCAAGGTAAAGGTAACGTCACATGTGCATGGCTAGGGCTAATCAAGCAAATGCTACAATGATCATATAACTTAGTGTCTACTCTACTACTACCTGATTTGTACTAGTGATTTATGTTAGTATTAACTCATTTTTCAACCTTGCTACTGATCAATAGGGGGGAGGTGTATATGTTGCCTAATAAATGTGTAATGTTTTCTAGGCGCACTACCGACCACCATTGCTGGGGCCAGCGAAGGCGACGCAGAGGGCGAGGATGCGGCAGTTGCAGATAGCAACGGAGGGGGAGTGGCAGCACCAGTGGCAGGCGGTGGTAAGTTAGATTCATAATCTTTAACTATTGTTGAACTTGACAGCACACTCACTGCAAAGGTGTACTGTATGTATATGTATACTGTAAAGTTGTGAATTAGGGCCCCATTAGGATGGTGGGCGTATTGCCCCCGCCGGGCTGGCTGGAATTCACTGCCGTCACAGCAGGGGCAAACCTCCCGCCATCCCTGTAGAAAATATTCAGACATGTCTAGGCGGAAAAGGGTTCAATATGGCGGTGGTGTCTCTCTCACCACACCGGCAGCCATATAATCTGCATTTTGGAATGCCTTTGCGTGGCGGCATTACCGTCCGCCACGGAAAGGCATGCACACATTGCAGAGTATGCTTGGGGGCCCCCATGGAGGGTACCTACCGATGCTATGGTACCCCCCGACTTTCAAAGCAAAACGTGACAGGCTCCGTGCGAGGCCCGTCATGTTGTGCTTGGAAAAGCAGCACAACATTTTAGCATTGCTTTCAGCGTCACTGTGCCGGGCGCATCATCCTAATTAATTGTCCCCACGGGACCCCCACCCTTTTTAGCAGTCGGATGGCGGGCGGACAAAGTCCGCCCGCTATCCGATGTCGTAAGTAAGTATGAGTTCTTGGGGACGTTTGAAGAGTGAACTAGAAGACTAGAATTCCCTTTAATTGGTATAGGACTAGGAGCCAGAGTATTGAGTAACCAATGGCCTCATCTATCTGATTTCAACTCCGCTTTGAAAGTTTTATGGAGAAGAGCACCTGGTGCACTGTTCAACTAAAAAGTGTAAGACAGGTGGAAGGAAGAAGGACGGGCGACATTTAAAATGTTATGTACTACTGTGCTTTATTTTATAGTGCTACTCTACCATGCCACTATGTGTATAAATAATTACCTTGTCCTACTGTTTTATTAAGACTATATTTTACAATTGTCTTGTTTTTTTCTTTTTGATACACAGCTACTCCGAAAATCAACCGGAAGGAGTTGGCCGCCAAGGCACGGCGCCGGAAGCTGGAGGCAATCCAGCAGGAATACCGGCGGCTGGTGGTCCTAGCCGAGGAGGAGGAGGAGAGTGCAGCAGCAATTGAAGCCTCCTCCAGTGCCCCGGGCCCCAGCCACCGCCCTCCAGCGGTACGGCGCCACCGTCTGGCGGCTGCCCGCCGCCACCGTGCCATCTCCGGTGCCCCCCCCCACTGTGGTTGCAACTGCCGCGGCCTTAGACGCCGCGTCGCCCATTTAGAGGACCAGATTCGTGTCCTCCTCCAGTCCCGCCCCACCAGTTAGTCCCTGTCACTGCCCCTTTTTTAATTCCTGTTTGTTTCCTCACTCGTTTGGGCGTTCTCTATTTCTATGGACAGTCGTTGGGGTTAGGGAGGGGGGTGGGTCAGCTTTTGTGGGTTTAGTTTATTTGTTAGGGTCAATTAAATATATTTTTCTATGTTACATGCAATGTTGTTAATGTTTTGTAGGTGGGGTAACTGTTTTACATCACACTGTTTCTTTGCTGGTGCATGGCCGCCCATAGCGTGTGTTTGATTTCAATAATTTGCTGACTGTATAAGACACAAACAGATAGATGCGACACACCTCACTCATTGACTGGTCCTACTATGCATTCTTTGGAGTGGTGTTTGAAACTGACATCATTGACAACATGTCCATTATTGATTCTGCCTCCCCCAAACTTCTCTCTTACCGGTGCTTGATGTTTATGTCCAACTGTGGCACAGCACTGGCTGCATGGTGAAGATGGTTTCCTTTTTCATACATGCCATGATTGGGGTGGTGGTGGTAGTATAGTAGTAGTATACACTGGCAGGGTAGCAGCATTTCCAAAAAAAGAAAAGGAGATAGTCAATCGCCTTTGAGAGACTGTTAGAGGAGTAGTTGAATGAAGTACATCACAGAATTTACCGAGCAACAATTATATGCTCAAATATTTGACAAAAAAAATGAATGCTGGATATTATGAGGATAGCCTACTAGACAGAGTTACAAACTATAGTTTTGTCGACTTGGCTATGCCTACAGTCTAACAGTTAGTGCTGTATATGAGGAATGACAACAAACAAATCAAATCAATGCCGGCAATTCATGCTGAGGTATATGTTCCTTTGTTAAATAAAATAACCTGTGAAATATCCTACTCATGGGTGGGCAAGCAGAAGAAGATCATCGCTCTGCATTGAAATTGAAGTAGTGTTGCTTTCACCACATCCGCCCCAGCAAGTGTGTGATTAAGTATTGGTGTACATTTAATTTAGTTACACCTCGACAATAAGTCACACAGCCCGGGGGAAGAGGGTTAGGGTCCGTTGATTGGATGGGAAGGGGGATTTTGGGAAAGGTTTGACATAGAAAAACAGTATGCATACATAGACAAACAAACGACAATCATTGAAGACTACCATACCATATCCATTCCATATGTTAAGGTATAAAAAAGGAAATGCATGCATGATGAGACCCGGATTACATACACTTCTATTTCTTGTTCTGTTCCGGCCTTAAAACTTTAACAGATAGCAAATAGAAATTTTAAATATTGGTAGTGAAGAATCGTAAACACAGAGCAAACGTAATGATGATTGATAATAACAACTCCAAGAACACACTGTTGTAAAGAATGTATACAAGATATTAATCAAATTATTTAAAAGAAGTGAAAAGTGGATACTGTTACTGTGTTATCCTGGTCAAAAATGTGGACTGGTTTTTTGCATCTCGGCATTCCTCTTGCTCCTCTCGTCCATCAATCTTGGGTGTGTCGCCTCACCACTCGCCACTGCCCGGCTGGAATAAAAAGGTGATTGATTGGTAAGGTAATTAATATGCATTGTAATGTTTTACAAAGTTTTGGACAAGGCCCGGCCTGTAATTTTAGATTGAAAACCAAAGGGGATATTCAGAAAGAAAGTGAAAACAAATGCACAAGTGATGGTGTAGTGCAACAAGAACACTTTCCGAGGTGGCATGTATGCATATGCATCATCTCTACTGTAGTCTGTTTCCAGCATAGACCTTCAACAGTAACAGGAGAGATCAGGCCCACAGTGCTTACCATTAGCACATCCTACGTTAACACTTTAGAGTCCTTTTTTTTTTTCTCTCAAAGAGTTGGACAAACGCAAAGCACATTATCCATTCCAGACATAGCATTTTACAGTTAAAGTTAGTAAAATCAATGCACTGCAGTCATCCCACCGCTACACTCTATTCAACTTCTACACAGACATTTGGGTGTGCTGTGGTTGTGGTTCACGTGTTTACCTTTAGGCTTTTCCGTTTTATGCCACTCATGAAACATCCTCCTGACTTCATCATCAGCTCTGATACTTCTACTGACTGAAGATCGGCCTGCAGTACAAGTGTAATTTTTAGAACACAACAAGAGTAGAAATATAAATATTACTGACTTGAGTCATTCTTTATTGTGTACAGAAAGATAGATTAACACTAGTACACTTTGACATCATTCACTTTGTGCACAACAAACAACGCAAACACAAAGATCAATAGCTCAGAGTCAGGTGTCCAATGCATGCCATTAATTATCATCATTTATTACCTGTTACTTCTCATCTTAAGTTAACGGGCCGTCTCTTTCGCCATCATCATGACGGACGGTGCTGTTTAAGTCACAGTCATTTGCATTGCGCAGCAGATTGAGTGAGTCCCCTTCCTGTATTGAATTAAAAGCAATGTATCACCAAGATGCAGGAGAAGTACACATTTCTTGTTTGCCAGAAGAGGAAAATTAGTAATTACTAGTGTGTTCTGTAGAAAGTTGATTAGTGGCAGTGCACAATTACATCAATTCATGCGAAACACACCACAAAATCTACATCATTCAGTCTGCTATTCTGCGGCCAATGCATGGCATCAATCATTACCTGTTGCATCTCATCTCGTTAACGCTGCAGGCCGTCTCTTTCGCCATCATCATGATGGACGGTGCTGTTAAGTCACAGTCATTTGCATTGCGCAGATTGAGTGAGTGCCCTTCCTGTATTGAATTAAAAGCAATGTATCACCAAGATGCAGGAGAGAAGTACACATTTCTTGTTTGCCAGAAGAGGAAAATTAGTAATTACTAGTGTGTTCTGTAGAAAGTTGATTAGTGGCAGTGCACAATTACATCAATTCATTCATGCGCAACACACACAACAAAATCTACATCACTCAGTCTGCTTTTCTGCGGACAATGCATGGCATCAATCATTACCTGTTGCATCTTATTTTCAGTTAATGGCCAGTCTCTCTCGGCTCTGAAGGAGGATAGCTATAGAAGTCATCAGATTCATGGTCCACTTGTTTTGGAAGGACGAGGAAAGTTTGAATTTGTTGTTACCATCATCCAATCATCATTCATGAGGGAAATGGAATTGACCAGGAGATGCAGTATGATCGAGCGGAGGAGCTGGATTCTGAGGACTGTAGTGTCAAATGGCAGACACCTGAAACTTGTATCTTAAATTAGAAGATTAGAAGACGGTGATAATGCATTGGTTGCGATTCACAAGTTTATAACCGGAACAACAGACACAAACAAAGGGGGAAAAAAGGGAGGAAGACAGTAAGTGCGAGCCTAATTGTCAGGGAAGTATAGCTCGTCCTCAAACTCTGGGGGATCGTCCAGTAGTAGGTAATCATCTGACACAATACTTCCGTCACCTGAGCCGCTGTCCTCATCTTCCTCTGTTGATTCATGCATTGTGTAATTCGGTGGTATGAAGTGCTGATTCATTTTGATCATTGTTAACCTCTCCACGTTTTTGGGAGATAGACTGGTCCTTCTCAAGGTTACAATGGAACCAGCAGCACTGAAAACACGTTCGGAAGAGACACTTGCGACAGGGCAAGCCAGATAGCTTATTGCCAGCCTGCTGAGCTGTGGCCATTCAGACCTTTTCCTATACCAATACTGCACTGGGTTTTGATCAACGTACACCTCTGTTGGGTCGTCCAGATAGGCCTGGACCATCCGCTCAATGTTCAGGGTTGCTGCTGGTAAGCTTTTGTGCTGTTTTTTCTGTGCATCAGCACTGTGCTTACGGCCCATCTTTACATACCAATCTGATAATGATTGTACTCGGCTGAATGATCCAGTTATTGTTTTTGTAGTCGATGGTGATGGTGAGTGTTGCGATTGTGAGCCAACCGCACTGCCCTCAGCCGACGAAGTTGCACTTGATTCTGCATGGCCTGCTTCAGTATCAGTACTTGTTGTGGGTTGATGTGGCGGGCTTTTAATTAGCAGCCCTTCGTTTTCAAACTTGATGGCTGCTTCAGCTATACAACTTTTGTAGCGGGCAACATCAGTGTCGGAAAAAGAAAGGAATAGTCCTAATTTTGCACGTGGATCCAGAATTGTGGCACAAATGTAATGGTCTTGTGACAAAATTTTATTTTGTATCCTTACATTTTCTGATAAGCGCCTGGATAAGCTCTCCACCAAGTCATGGGCTTGCCTTCTGTCCTCTACACCTTTGTAGGATTCAGACACATTATTCAGCTCATGCTCTAGCATTTGCAACAATGGGATCGCTTGGCCCATTGTACAGTCCTCCTTGCTGACTTCACGTGTGAAGACCTCAAAAGGAGACAGCATCTCAGTCAGGCATTGAATTAGGGTCCATTGCTCCCTCTGAAGGGTCATGCCTTTAACACTAGCATCACTGCTTCTGTACCAGACATAATCATTGAGTGACCTGTGCTGTTCGTACAGACGATCAAGCATGTAATACGTTGAGTTCCAACGTGTTGCCACCTCCTGGATGAGTGCCTTGACTGGCACCCTACGCTCACGTTGGAGGATCCTCAGCTGCTTCCGAGCTTTAAAAGAATGGCTGAAATGAGTGCATATTCTTCGGCAGATGGACAGTAAATTGCTTACTATGGGTTCTTTTTTCAGAAAGTCTTGCACTATAATGTTTATGCAGTGTGCCAAACACGGAACCCTGAAATAGGAACCAAGTTCCATGGCCTTAAGTACATTACTGCCATTGTCTGTGGCAACAAAACCAATACCAAGCCCTCTGGGCTGCAGCCATTCCAAAACCTTGGTGCGAAACTCTTCTAAAATGTTTTCAGCCGTATGAGATTTCTCCATGGCGAACATGGCTACAGTTGCATGTTTCCGAGTACCTTCAAAAATCGCAGCTGTGTCAACAACACCTCGTGCAGATAGTTGATCTTTAACCCCCACAAAAGAGATCCAGTGTGCAGTGATACACATGTAATCTGTGGCTTGGCAACTGGTCCACATGTCTGTTGTCAGGTGGATATTGTGCACAGCACTCTTCTGCAAAGCTTGTCCAACCAATTCCAGCACATCATGATGTAGTGCCGGAACAGCAATTCTTGCGAAATAGGACCGGCTTGGAACTTTCCATTTCGGGCAGATGGCAGACACAAATTCAAGGAAACCCACCCCTTCCACAAATGAAAAAGGAAGAAGGTCCAGCGCTAACATTTTAGCCAGCTTCGCATTGTACAATCGTGCCGTTGGGTGGTTGCGTTGGAACTGCCCCTCCAACCTAAACATGCTGTCAATGGTAGGCTGGCTTACTTTCCTTAGTGGTGCCATTAACCCACTAAGGCTCAACGACACAGATTGTCTCATTGAGGTACTCGCCGCCGGTCGCCTTGGTGTCTCACCCACACTCTGAGTATGGCTCTTACTGCGGTGCCACTCTGATGTTACTGAGGAGGATGTGGGCGTTACCACTGCAGTGACTGCACTACTGGAGACAGGGCTAGAAATGCCTCCCTGTTCTTCACCTGCCACCACAATAATATCGCTCCCTGATTCCTGACCAACTTCAAAGGGTTTAGTTTTCCTACTTTCTTTTAACTTAAGTAGGTGATCCTCCCACACAATAGTGTGGTGTATTCTGAGATGACTTGCTTGTCCTCCGGTACCATAGTTTGTACCAAGCTTACCACGCCGAACACCTTGCCGACAAATTGCGCATATAGCAATGTTCTCCTCCTTGGCGCTAACAGAAAAGAAGTCCCAAACTGGGGAGGAGAACTTTCTGGCACTGCTGGATGTGCCACTTTCAACACCAGATGAACTTGAGGGGGTCCTTGAAAATATGTGACCCTGTCCACCTACACTGTGACTTTTACTACCACTTCCTACTGAGGTGGTTGAGCTGGATGTAGGTCCCTGCCGGGCCTTGGAAAATATGGCAGCTGGAGGTAGTGGTGGTGTAACCTGTGTTGGTGAGATCCGTGCTGCATCCCACTCAGTAGCAGCCTTTCTGGATAGGGTTAGAATGTCGGTCTCCAATCCCTTTGGGGCGGGAGTAATGTGCGTGATGACTGGCTCGTCTTCATCAACATCATCACCCCCCTCTTCTACATCTACCTCCATAACTCTAAGTTTTTCTGGGACCTTCCTTTTCAGAAGCAATGTCTTGTGGCGTACTTCACTCTCAGACCGAGCTGGTGGGACCCAAGTGTCATCACGATCATCAGAAGCGGGGCTTGAAGAAGAAGATGATGGACTAAGCCTCCTTTTCCTTGCTGGTGGTCTGGAAGACAATAGATGTTCTGAAACAGTGGTTTGACTTCGCTCCGCTTTGTCTGCAGGAAGCTCGATTTCCTGAAATGCCCCTACGTCAGGAGCAACAACTACTATGGTGGGCTGTTGTGGCGGCTGCTGCTGTTCTGGTTGCGGCGGCTGCTGCTGCTGTTCTGGTTGCGGCGGCTGCTGCTGCTGGTCTGGTTGCGGCGGCTGCTGCTGCTGGTCTGGTTGCGGCGGCTGCTGCTGTTCTGGTTGCGCCGGCTGCTGCTGCTGTTCTGGTTGCGCCGGCTGATGCTGCTGTTCTGGTTGCGCCGGCTGCTGCTGCTGTTCTGGTTGCGCCGGCTGCTGCTGCTGTTCTGGTTGCGCCGGCTGCTGCTGCTGTTCTGGTTGCGCCGGCTGCTGCTGCTGTTCTGGTTGCGCCGGCTGCTGCTGCTGTTCTTGTTGCGGCGGCTGCACACTGATCTGCTGAGTTTGCGCCTGCGTTGAACTTGATTGTGTACTACTTTGCGGTAATGACATTTCTTCAACATCGCTGCCCGTTAGTAGACTGGCTACCTCTGCGACAGTAAAGCCCTTGGGCCTAGGTTGGTGGGGTTGCTGGACCGCTGTGCTGCTCCCAGCTTGGTTCCCGGACAACGCTTTGGTGCCAAAAAAAACCTTGGCCGGCACACCACCAGTCGTGGTTAATGGCACTTCCTTTTTCTGTTCCTTCTTCTCACCAGCAACTTTCTTGGTACTGGACCTGGTACCTTTCTTTGGGGCCATCTTATTCCGACGTCAGGCAGGAGGCAGATGCACAACAAGTTCTGGTCACACGTGGGCGTGATGCGCAGCAGGACTTCTGTCTGGCTGGCAGTACAACGGGTAGCCAGGTGATGCCGATGACACCTCCTACTCTGTCTTTTGTGCACCTAAAAGCAAAGAAGACAGGAGAAGAACATCAGTGAAATGTTGCATTTGTTTTTGTGGTTCAGTTACTTAGTACTGTACTAGTGCAAACAAAAGATAGTCTAGCCATTTATGAATTTTTTTTAACTAGAGCTATGTTATACTACTAGTACTGTGTACAGCCACACTACACTCTCAGGAAGGTGATGTCTAAAAATTCAACAGATCACATAGAAAACACTTGATCAATAAAGCTGTGGCTACCTGCTCTGGTAGCAGTGGATGAAAGCAGGCCTGCTGGCAGACAAGGCCAGGCAAGCTTGCAGGCCTAGGCCTCAAAATGGCCACCAGCCACATGGAGAGCCCCAACAACAACAGCAAGGCCACCCCAAAATACACACTTCCCCAACTCAATCCAATGCCATCCATGCCCAAAATGATGTCTAAAATCAACAGAACACACAGAAAACAGTAGATTACTAAAGCTGTGGCTACCTGCTCTGGTAGCAGTGGATGAAAGCAGGCCTGCTGGCAGACAAGGCCAGGCAAGCTTGCAGGCCTAGGCCTCAAAATGGCCACCAGCCACATGGCGCGCCCCAACAACATCAGCAAGGCCACCCCAAAATACACACTTCCCCAACTCAATCCAATGCCATCCATGCCCAAAATGATGTCTAAAATCAACAGAACACACAGAAAACAGTAGATTACTAAAGCTGTGGCTACCTGCTCTGGTAGCAGTGGATGAAAGCAGGCCTGCTGGCAGACAAGGCCAGGCAAGCTTGCAGGCCTAGGCCTCAAAATGGCCACCAGCCACATGGCGAGCCCCAACAACATCAGCAAGGCCACCCCAAAATACACACTTCCCCAACTCAATCCAATGCCATCCATGCCCAAAATGATGTCTAAAATCAACAGAACACACAGAAAACAGTAGATTACTAAAGCTGTGGCTACCTGCTCTGGTAGCAGTGGATGAAAGCAGGCCTGCTGGCAGACAAGGGCAGGCAAGCTTGCAGGCCTAGGCCTCAAAATGGCCACCAGCCACATGGAGAGCCCCAACAACAACAGCAAGGCCACCCCAAAATACACACTTCCCCAACTCAATCCAATGCCATCCATGCCCAAAATGATGTCTAAAATCAACAGAACACACAGAAAACAGTAGATTACTAAAGCTGTGGCTACCTGCTCTGGTAGCAGTGGATGAAAGCAGGCCTGCTGGCAGACAAGGCCAGGCAAGCTTGCAGGCCTAGGCCTCAAAATGGCCACCAGCCACATGGCGCGCCCCAACAACATCAGCAAGGCCACCCCAAAATACACACTTCCCCAACTCAATCCAATGCCATCCATGCCCAAAATGATGTCTAAAATCAACAGAACACACAGAAAACAGTAGATTACTAAAGCTGTGGCTACCTGCTCTGGTAGCAGTGGATGAAAGCAGGCCTGCTGGCAGACAAGGCCAGGCAAGCTTGCAGGCCTAGGCCTCAAAATGGCCACCAGCCACATGGCGAGCCCCAACAACATCAGCAAGGCCACCCCAAAATACACACTTCCCCAACTCAATCCAATGCCATCCATGCCCAAAATGATGTCTAAAATCAACAGAACACACAGAAAACAGTAGATTACTAAAGCTGTGGCTACCTGCTCTGGTAGCAGTGGATGAAAGCAGGCCTGCTGGCAGACAAGGGCAGGCAAGCTTGCAGGCCTAGGCCTCAAAATGGCCACCAGCCACATGGAGAGCCCCAACAACATCAGCAAGGCCACCCCAAAATACACACTTCCCCAACTCAATCCAATGGCATCCATGCCCAAAATGATGTCTAAAATCAACAGAACACACAGAAAACAGTAGATTACTAAAGCTGTGGCTACCTGCTCTGGTAGCAGTGGATGAAAGCAGGCCTGCTGGCAGACAAGGCCAGGCAAGCTTGCAGGCCTAGGCCTCAAAATGGCCACCAGCCACATGGCGAGCCCCAACAACATCAGCAAGGCCACCCCAAAATACATACTTCCCCAACTCAATCCAATGCCATCCATGCCCAAAATGATGTCTAAAATCAACAGAACACACAGAAAACAGTAGATTACTAAAGCTGTGGCTACCTGCTCTGGTAGCAGTGGATGAAAGCAGGCCTGCTGGCAGACAAGGCCAGGCAAGCTTGCAGGCCTAGGCCTCAAAATGGCCACCAGCCACATGGAGAGCCCCAACAACATCAGCAAGGCCACCCCAAAATACACACTTCCCCAACTCAATCCAATGGCATCCATGCCCAAAATGATGTCTAAAATCAACAGAACACACAGAAAACAGTAGATTACTAAAGCTGTGGCTACCTGCTCTGGTAGCAGTGGATGAAAGCAGGCCTGCTGGCAGACAAGGCCAGGCAAGCTTGCAGGCCTAGGCCTCAAAATGGCCACCAGCCACATGGCGAGCCCCAACAACATCAGCAAGGCCACCCCAAAATACACACTTCCCCAACTCAATCCAATGCCATCCATGCCCAAAATGATGTCTAAAATCAACAGAACACACAGAAAACAGTAGATTACTAAAGCTGTGGCTACCTGCTCTGGTAGCAGTGGATGAAAGCAGGCCTGCTGGCAGACAAGGCCAGGCAAGCTTGCAGGCCTAGGCCTCAAAATGGCCACCAGCCACATGGAGAGCCCCAACAACATCAGCAAGGCCACCCCAAAATACACACTTCCCCAACTCAATCCAATGCCATCCATGCCCTAAATGTGATTGAAAATGAAATATATTCAAAAAACAAAAGGAACAGTTGCTTCATCATGCACACACACACCCATGAGGCCATGCCCATGGCTAGCTCGGGCCTACTACTACAACCCACAAAATTAAAATAAATTAAAAAAATAAAAAAGGAATGATGATAATTAATTATCAAAAATAAATTGTAGTTACACAACAACTGCAATGCCCACAATCAAACACAACAACCACTTACTTGTAAAATATCCTATTCCAAAAATCCTGAAATCCAATTGCAATGATGCAGCAGACAAAAAGAGAGATCTTTCCAGCTCCAAATCCAAAGGCAGAATGAGCAGGAGATGGACAAAGCACTGGGAGGAGCCTGCTGGACAGGAACAGGAAGTTGGAGAATCTGTGTCACTTCCTCCCTCTCTCCACTTTGTAAAAAAAAAATGACTCCTGGAGTCCTTGCACAAAAAAGGAAAGCCAAATGTGAATGTAAGGAGTTCTTTTCATCCAAAATCAGTATTTGCAGATGGTTTCATGCTGCTAGAGCCGATATTCCTCTCCAAATTGTAAATTTTACATTGTTGAGTTCTCCAGCTTCACATTACTTCCGCCGGCGTGTCGAAAACGATATGATCGCGTTCTCTTCTTTGTCCCTGTCGCGTTGGATATGACGTGTTCGCGGTCTCTTTCTCCTGTTCGCGTTCGATTTCATGTGCCCGCGTCCTCATTCTCTGGCTCGCGATGTAGAATGACATGTTCGAGATCTCAATCTTCTCATACTCGCGCGGTGCATGATCGCGAGAAGAAATACCTGATCGCGCGACAAATGACGTGATCGCGTGAAAAATGACTTGAATGCGGCCGCGAACTCTCGCGAGACAGCGCAAAATGGCTACCAAAATCCAACATCTCGTGGAGAACGCGACCGGGTCAAGAAAACTTGTCGGAGAACGCAGGGATTCAGGTAAGGCGATCGCGCGCGCGCGAGAATGTATTGTTTTACAGCGCGAGCAAGAAAAAAATTATCGCTAAGCTGCGGAATGCGGAAATTTTGACATTTTCGCGCTTTCCGCGGAACGCGAGAATGCCAAAATATCGCAACTTCCGCGAACGGAACGGAATTTTGGCCCAGGCCTAATTTAGACATCATTTAGGGCATGGATGGCATTGGATTGAGTTGGGGAAGTGTTTTTTTTGGGGGTGGCCTTTGTGATGTTGTTGGGCCTGGCCATGTGGCTGGTGGCCATTTTGAGGCCTAGGCCTGCAAGCTTGCCTGGCCTTGTCTGCCAACAGGCCTGCTTTTTCATCCACTAGGATCAGAGCAGGTAGCCACAGCTTTATTAATCAAGTGTTTTCTGTGTGAACTGCTGAATTTAGACATCATTTAGGGCATGGATGGCATTGGATTGAGTTGGGGAAGTGTGTTTTTTTGGGGGTGGCCTTTGTGATGTTGTTGGGCCTGGCCATGTGGCTGGTGGCCATTTTGAGGCCTAGGCCTGCAAGCTTGCCTGGCCTTGTCTGCCAACAGGCCTGCTTTTTCATCCACTAGGATCAGAGCAGGTAGCCACAGCTTTATTAATCAAGTGTTTTCTGTGTGATCTGTTGAATTTAGACATCATTTAGGGCATGGATGGCATTGGATTGAGTTGGGGAAGTGTGTTTTTTGGGGGTGGCCTTTGTGATGTTGTTGGGCCTGGCCATGTGGCTGGTGGCCATTTTGAGGCCTAGGCCTGCAAGCTTACCTGGCCTTGTCTGCCAACAGGCCTGCTTTTTCACCCACTAGGATCAGAGCAGGTAGCCACAGCTTTATTAATCAAGTGTTTTCTGTGTGAACTGCTGAATTTAGACATCATTTAGGGCATGGATGGCATTGGATTGAGTTGGGGAAGTGTGTTTTTTTGGGGGTGGCCTTTGTGATGTTGTTGGGCCTGGCCATGTGGCTGGTGGCCATTTTGAGGCCTAGGCCTGCAAGCTTGCCTGGCCTTGTCTGCCAACAGGCCTGCTTTTTCATCCACTAGGATCAGAGCAGGTAGCCACAGCTTTATTAATCAAGTGTTTTCTGTGTGATCTGTTGAATTTAGACATCATTTAGGGCATGGATGGCATTGGATTGAGTTGGGGAAGTGTGTTTTTTGGGGGTAGCCTTTGTGATGTTGTTGGGCCTGGCCATGTGGCTGGTGGCCATTTTGAGGCCTAGGCCTGCAAGCTTGCCTGGCCTTGTCTGCCAACAGGCCTGCTTTTTCATCCACTAGGATCAGAGCAGGTAGCCACAGCTTTATTAATCAAGTGTTTTCTGTGTGATCTGCTGAATTTAGACATCATTTAGGGCATGGATGGCATTGGATTGAGTTGGGGAAGTGTGTTTTTTGGGGGTGGCCTTTGTGATGTTGTTGGGCCTGGCCATGTGGCTGGTGGCCACTTTGAGGCCTAGGCCTGCAAGCTTGCCTGGCCTTGTCTGCCAACAGGCCTGCTTTTTCATCCACTAGGATCAGAGCAGGTAGCCACAGCTTTATTAATCAAGTGTTTTCTGTGTGATCCGCTGAATTTAGACATCATTTAGGGCATGGATGGCATTGGATTGAGTTGGGGAAGTGTGTTTTTTGAGGGTGGCCTTTTTGATGTTGTTGGGCCTGGCCATGTGGCTGGTGGCCATTTTGAGGCCTAGGCCTGCAAGCTTGCCTGGCCTTGTCTGCCAACAGGCCTGCTTTTTCATCCACTAGGATCAGAGCAGGTAGGCACAGCTTTATTAATCAAGTGTTTTCTGTGTGATCTGTTGAATTTAGACATCATTTAGGGCATGGATGGCATTGGATTGAGTTGGGGAAGTGTGTTTTTTGGGGGTGGCCTTTGTGATGTTGTTGGGCCTGGCCATGTGGCTGGTGGCCATTTTGAGGCCTAGGCCTGCAAGCTTGCCTGGCCTTGTCTGCCAACAGGCCTGTTTTTTCATCCACTAGGATCAGAGCAGGTAGCCACAGCTTTATTAATCAAGTGTTTTCTGTGTGATCTGCTGAATTTAGACATCATTTAGGGCATGGATGGCATTGGATTGAGTTGGGGAAGTGTGTTTTTTGGGGGTGGCCTTTGTGATGTTGTTGGGCCTTGCCATGTGGCTGGTGGCCATTTTGAGGCCTAGGCCTGCAAGCATGCCTGGCCTTGTCTGCCAACAGTTCTGCTTTTTCATCCACTAGGATCAGAGCAGGTAGCCACAGCTTTATTAATCAAGTGTTTTCTGTGTGATCTGTTGAATTTAGACATCATTTAGGGCATGGATGGCATTGGATTGAGTTGGGGAAGTGTGTTTTTTGGGGGTGGCCTTTGTGATGTTGTTGGGCCTGGCCATGTGGCTGGTGGCCATTTTGAGGCCTAGGCCTGCAAGCTTGCCTGGCCTTGTCTGCCAACAGGCCTGCTTTTTCATCCACTAGGATCAGAGCAGGTAGCCACAGCTTTATTAATCAAGTGTTTTTTGTGTGATCTGCTGAATTTAGACATCATTTAGGGCATGGATGGCATTGGATTGAGTTGGGGAAGTGTGTTTTTTGGGGGTGGCCTTTGTGATGTTGTTGGGCCTGGCCATGTGGCTGGTGGCCATTTTGAGGCCTAGGCCTGCAAGCTTGCCTGGCCTTGTCTGCCAACAGGCCTGCTTTTTCATCCACTAGGTTCAGAGCAGGTAGCCACAGCTTTATTAATCAAGTGTTTTCTGTGTGATCTGCTGAATTTAGACATCATTTAGGGCATGGATGGCATTGGATTGAGTTGGGGAAGTGTGTTTTTTGGGGGTGGCCTTTGTGATGTTGTTGGGCCTGGCCATGTGGCTGGTGGCCATTTTGAGGCCTAGGCCTGCAAGCTTGCCTGGCCTTGTCTGCCAACAGGCCTGCTTTTTCATCCACTAGGATCAGAGCAGGTAGCCACAGCTTTATTAATCAAGTGTTTTCTGTGTGATCTGCTGAATTTAGACATCATTTAGGGCATGGATGGCATTGGATTGAGTTGGGGAAGTGTGTTTTTTGGGGGTGGCCTTTGTGATGTTGTTGGGCCTGGCCATGTGGCTGGTGGCCATTTTGAGGCCTAGGCCTGCAAGCTTGCCTGGCCTTGTCTGCCAACAGGCCTGCTTTTTCATCCACTAGGATCAGAGCAGGTAGCCACAGCTTTATTAATCAAGTGTTTTCTGTGTGATCTGTTGAATTTAGACATCATTTAGGGCATGGATGGCATTGGATTGAGTTGGGGAAGTGTGTTTTTTGGGGGTAGCCTTTGTGATGTTGTTGGGCCTGGCCATGTGGCTGGTGGCCATTTTGAGGCCTAGGCCTGCAAGCTTGCCTGGCCTTGTCTGCCAACAGGTCTGCTTTTTCATCCACTAGGATCAGAGCAGGTAGCCACAGCTTTATTAATCAAGTGTTTTCTGTGTGATCTGCTGAATTTAGACATCATTTAGGGCATGGATGGCATTGGATTGAGTTGGGGAAGTGTGTTTTTTGGGGGTGGCCTTTGTGATGTTGTTGGGCCTGGCCATGTGGCTGGTGGCCACTTTGAGGCCTAGGCCTGCAAGCTTGCCTGGCCTTGTCTGCCAACAGGCCTGCTTTTTCATCCACTAGGATCAGAGCAGGTAGCCACAGCTTTATTAATCAAGTGTTTTCTGTGTGATCCGCTGAATTTAGACATCATTTAGGGCATGGATGGCATTGGATTGAGTTGGGGAAGTGTGTTTTTTGAGGGTGGCCTTTTTGATGTTGTTGGGCCTGGCCATGTGGCTGGTGGCCATTTTGAGGCCTAGGCCTGCAAGCTTGCCTGGCCTTGTCTGCCAACAGGCCTGCTTTTTCATCCACTAGGATCAGAGCAGGTAGGCACAGCTTTATTAATCAAGTGTTTTCTGTGTGATCTGTTGAATTTAGACATCATTTAGGGCATGGATGGCATTGGATTGAGTTGGGGAAGTGTGTTTTTTGGGGGTGGCCTTTGTGATGTTGTTGGGCCTGGCCATGTGGCTGGTGGCCATTTTGAGGCCTAGGCCTGCAAGCTTGCCTGGCCTTGTCTGCCAACAGGCCTGTTTTTTCATCCACTAGGATCAGAGCAGGTAGCCACAGCTTTATTAATCAAGTGTTTTCTGTGTGATCTGCTGAATTTAGACATCATTTAGGGCATGGATGGCATTGGATTGAGTTGGGGAAGTGTGTTTTTTGGGGGTGGCCTTTGTGATGTTGTTGGGCCTTGCCATGTGGCTGGTGGCCATTTTGAGGCCTAGGCCTGCAAGCATGCCTGGCCTTGTCTGCCAACAGTTCTGCTTTTTCATCCACTAGGATCAGAGCAGGTAGCCACAGCTTTATTAATCAAGTGTTTTCTGTGTGATCTGTTGAATTTAGACATCATTTAGGGCATGGATGGCATTGGATTGAGTTGGGGAAGTGTGTTTTTTGGGGGTGGCCTTTGTGATGTTGTTGGGCCTGGCCATGTGGCTGGTGGCCATTTTGAGGCCTAGGCCTGCAAGCTTGCCTGGCCTTGTCTGCCAACAGGCCTGCTTTTTCATCCACTAGGATCAGAGCAGGTAGCCACAGCTTTATTAATCAAGTGTTTTCTGTGTGATCTGCTGAATTTAGACATCATTTAGGGCATGGATGGCATTGGATTGAGTTGGGGAAGTGTGTTTTTTGGGGGTGGCCTTTGTGATGTTGTTGGGCCTGGCCATGTGGCTGGTGGCCATTTTGAGGCCTAGGCCTGCAAGCTTGCCTGGCCTTGTCTGCCAACAGGCCTGCTTTTTCATCCACTAGGTTCAGAGCAGGTAGCCACAGCTTTATTAATCAAGTGTTTTCTGTGTGATCTGCTGAATTTAGACATCATTTAGGGCATGGATGGCATTGGATTGAGTTGGGGAAGTGTGTTTTTTGGGGGTGGCCTTTGTGATGTTGTTGGGCCTGGCCATGTGGCTGGTGGCCATTTTGAGGCCTAGGCCTGCAAGCTTGCCTGGCCTTGTCTGCCAACAGGCCTGCTTTTTCATCCACTAGGATCAGAGCAGGTAGCCACAGCTTTATTAATCAAGTGTTTTCTGTGTGATCTGCTGAATTTAGACATCATTTAGGGCATGGATGGCATTGGATTGAGTTGGGGAAGTGTGTTTTTTGGGGGTGGCCTTTGTGATGTTGTTGGGCCTGGCCATGTGGCTGGTGGCCATTTTGAGGCCTAGGCCTGCAAGCTTGCCTGGCCTTGTCTGCCAACAGGCCTGCTTTTTCATCCACTAGGATCAGAGCAGGTAGCCACAGCTTTATTAATCAAGTGTTTTCTGTGTGATCTGCTGAATTTAGACATCATTTAGGGCATGGATGGCATTGGATTGAGTTGGGGAAGTGTGTTTTTTGGGGGTGGCCTTTCTGATGTTGGTTGTCTTAAAGACATGCTTTTGTTGTATGTGTCTGGTGTGTTGGTGTGCAATGCATGCACCCTGCAGAGCTTTTTGGGGCCTGTGAATGTTCGTATTTACATTTTGTTGCATTAAAAAGGCAGAGCAGTGTGCTTTAGCAGTCATCCTTTACCTGGCTTTTATAGGGCTTTTGTCAGCTCCTGGTGGTTCCCAGGCCCCCGGCTTGTTTGTGATTTGTGTGTGTCCATGTGGGTGGTGGCCTTTTTTGGTGTTTGGACTGTGAGTTATTAGTGTCCTGCTTTTGCCATAGGCCTGCATGGTTTTCCTATTGGCTCTTTGGCTTCCTGCTTCCATCCATCCACCCCCTTTGCCAGCAGCAGCTCCATGGATGCTGAGATGCTCAAATAATGCAATGGTCCACCCCACTTCCATTAAATTTTTATTTTGTTGTTTATTATTAACTTTCCTATCCTTCCTGAGAGTGTGGTGTGTGGCTGTACACAGTACTAGTAGTAGTATAACATAGCTCTAGTTAAAAAGTCATAAATGGCTAGACTATCTTCTGTTTGCACTAGTACAGTACTAAGTAACTGAACCACAACAACAAATGCAACATTTCACTGATGTTCTTCTCCTGTCTTATTTGCTTTTAGGTTCACAAAAGACAGAGTAGGAGGTGTCATCAGCATCACCCGGCTACCTGTTGTACTGCCAGCCAGACAGAAGTCCTGCTGCGCATCACATCCACGTGAGACCAGAACTTGTTGTGCATCTGCATCCTGCCTGATATCTGAAGAAGATGGCCCCAAAGAAAGGTACCAGGTCCAGTACCAAGAAAGTTGCCGGTGAGAAGAAGGAACAGAAAAAGCAAGTGCCATTAACCACGACTGGTGGTGTGCCGGCCAATGTTTTTTTTGGCACCAAAGCGTTGTCCGGGAACCAAGCTGGGAGCAGCACAGCGGTCCAACCCCACCAACCTAGGCCCAAGGGCTTTAGTGTCGCAGAGGTAGCCAGTCTGCTAACGAGCAGCGATGTTGAAGAAATGTCATTACCGCAAAGTAGTACACAATCAAGTTCAACGCAGGCGCAAACTCAGCAGATCAGTGTGCAGCCGCCGCAACAAGAACAGCAGCAGCCGCCGCAACAAGAACAGCAGCAGCCGCCGCAACAAGAACAGCAGCAGCTGCCGCAACAGCCCACCATAGTAGTTGTTGCTCCTGACGTAGGGGCATTTCAGGAAATCGAGCTTCCTGCAGACAAAGTGGAGCAAAGTCAAACCACTGTTTCAGAAGATCTATTGTCTTCCAGACCACCAGCAAGGAAAAGGAGGCTTAGTCCATCATCTTCTTCTTCAAGCCCCGCTTCTGATGATCGTGATGACACTTGGGTCCCACCAGCTCGGTCTTAGAGTGATATACGCCACAAGACAATGCTTCTGAAAAGGAAGGTCCCAGAAAAACTTAGAGTTATGGAGGTAGATGTAGAAGAGGGGGGTGATGATGTTGATGAAGACGAGCCAGTCATCACGCACATTACTCCCGCCCCAAAGGGATTGGAGACCAAGATTCTCACCCTATCCAGAAAGGCTGCTACTGAGCGGGATGTAGCACGGATCTCACCAAAACAGGTTACAACCCCACTACCTCCAGCTGCCATATTTTCCAAGGCCCGGCAGGGACCTACATCCAGCTCAACCATCTCAGTAGGAAGTGGTAGTAAAAGTCACAGTGTAGGTGGACAGGGTCACATATTTTCATGCACCCCCTCTAGTTCATCTGGTGTTGAAAGTGGCACATCCAGCAGTGCCAGAAAGTTCTCCTCCCCAGTTTGGGACCTCTTTTCTGTTAGCACCAAGGAGGAGAACGTTTCTATATGCTCAATTTGTCGGCAAGGTGTTCGGCGTGGTAAGCTTGGTACAAACTATGGTACCGGAGGACAAGCAAGTCATCTCAGAATACACCACACTATCGTGTGGGAGGATCACCTACTTAAGTTAAAAGAAAGTAGGAAAACTAAACCTATTGAAGTTGGTCAGGATTCAGAATCAGGGAGCGATATTATTGTGGTGGCAGGTGAAGAACAGGGAGGCATTTCTAGCCCTGTCTCCAGTAGTGCAGTCACTGCAGTGGTAACGCCCACATCCTCCTCAGTAAAATCAGAGTGGCACCGCAGTAAGAGCCATACTCAGAGTGTGGGTGAGACACCAAGGCGACCGGCGAGTACCTCAATGAGACAATCTGTGTCGTTGAGCCTTAGTGGGTTAATGAAAACAGCACCACTAAGGAAAGTAAGCCAGCCTACCATTGAGAGCATGTTTAGGTTGGAGGGGCAGTTCCAACGCAACCACCCAACGGCACGATTGTACAATGCGAAGCTGGCTAAAATGTTAGCGCTGGACCTTCTTCCTTTTTCATTTGTAGAAGGGGAGGGTTTCCTTGAATTTGTGTCCGCCATCTGCCCGAAATGGAAAGTTCCCAGCCGGTCCTATTTCGCAAGAATTGCTGTTCCGGCACTACATCATGATGTGCTGGAATTGGTTGGTCACGGTTTGCAGCAGAGTGCTGTGCACAATATCCACCTGACAACAGACATGTGGAGCAGTTGCCAAGCCACAGATTACATATGCATCACTGCACACTGGATCTCTTTTGTGGGGTTAGAGATAAACTATCTGCACGAGGTGTTGTTGACACAGCTGCGATTTTTGAAGGTACTCGGAAACATGCAACTGTAGCCATGTTCGCCATGGAGAAATCTCATACGGCTGAAAACATTTTAGAAGAGTTTCGCACCAAGGTTTTGGAATGGCTGCGGCCCAGAGTGCTTGGTATTGGTTTTGTTGCCACAGACAATGGCAGTAATGTACTTAAGGCCATGGAACTTGGTTCCTATTTCAGGGTTCCGTGTTTGGCACACTGCATAAACATTATAGTGCAAGACTTTCTGAAAAAAGAACCCATAGTCAGCAATTTACTGGCCATCTGCCGAAGAATATGCACTCATTTCAGCCATTCTTTTAAAGCTCGGAAGCAGCTGAGGATCATCCAACGTGAATTTAGGATGCCAGTCAAGGCACTCATCCAGGAGGTGGCAACACGTTGGAACTCAACGTATTACATGCTTGATCGTCTGTACGAACAGCACAGGTCACTCCATGAATATGTCTGGTACAGAAGCAGTGATGCTAGTGTTAAAGGCATGACCCTTCAGAGGGAGCAATGGACCCTAATTAAATGCCTGACTGAGATGCTGTCTCCTTTTGAGGTCTTCACACGTGAAGTCAGCAAGGAGGACTGTACAATGGGCCAAGCTATCCCATTGTTGCAAATGCTAGAGCATGAGCTGAATAATGTGTCTGAATCCTACAAAGGTGTAGAGGACAGAAGGCAAGCCCATGACTTGGTGGAGAGCTTATCCAGGCGCTTATCAGAAAATGTAAGGATACAAAATAAAATTTTGTCACAAGAACATTACATTTGTGCCACAATTCTGGATCCACACGCAAAATTAGGACTATTCCTTGCTTTTTCCGACAATGATGTTGCCCGCTACAAAAGTTGTATAGCTGAAGCAGCCATTAAGTTTGAAAACGAAGGGCTGCTAATTAAAAGCCCGCCACATCAACCCACAACAAGTACTGATACTGAAGCAGGCCATGCAGAATCAAGTGCAACTTCGTCGGCTGAGGGCAGTGCGGTTGGCTCACAATCACAACACTCACCATCACTATCCACTACAGAAACAAAAACTGGATCATTGGGCGAGTACAATCATCATCATTACAGGATTGGTATGTAAAGATGGGCTATTGCAAGCACAGTGCTGATGCACAGAAAAAACAGCACAAAAGCTTACCATCAGCAACCCTGAACATTGAGCGGATGGTCCAGGCCTATCTGGACGACCCAACAGAGGTGTACGGTGATCAAAACCCATTGCAGTATTGGTATAGGAAAAGGTCTGAATGGCCACAGCTCAGCAGGCTGGCGATAAGCTATCTGGCTTGCCCTGTCGCAAGTGTCTCTTCCGAACGTGTTTTCAGTGCTGCTGGTTCCATTGTAACATTGAGAAGGACCAGTCTATCTCCAAAAAACGTGGAGAGGTTAACAATGATCAAAATGAATCAGCACTTCATACCACCGAATTACACAATGCATGAATCAACAGAGGAAGATGAGGACAGCGGCTCAGGTGACGGAAGTATTGTGTCAGATGATTACCTACTACTGGAAGAACCCCCAGAGTTTGAGGACGAGCTATACTTCCCTGACAATTAGGCTCGCACTTACTGTCTTCCTCCCTTTTTTTCCCCCTTTGTTTATGTGTCTGTCCTTCCGGTTATAAACTTGTGAATCGCCACAAATCCATTATCACCGTCTTCTACTCTTCTAATTTAATATACAAGTTTCAGGTGTCTGCCATTTGACAGTACAGTCTTCCAAATCCAGCTCCTCCGCTCGATCATACTGAATCTCCTGCTCAATTCCATTTCCCTCATGAATGATGATTGGATGATGGTAACAACAAATTCAAACTTTCCTCGTCCTTCCAAAACAAGTGGACCATGAATCAGATGACCACTATAGCTATCCTCCTTTCAGAGCCGAGAGAGACTGGCCATTAGCTGAAAATAAGATGGAACAGGTAATGATTGATGCCATGCATTGGACGCAGAGTCGCAGACTGAATGATTTAGATTTTGTTGTGTTTGTTGCGCATGAATTTATGTAATTGTGCGCTGCCACTAATCAACTTTCTACAGAACACACTAATTTTCCCCTTCTTGCAAATAAGAAATGTGTACTTCTCCTGCATCTTGGTGATACATTGCTTTTAATTCAATACAGGAAGGGGACTCACTCAATCTGCGCAATGCAAATGACTGTGACACAACAGCACCGTCCATCATGATGATGGCGAAAGAGATGGCCCGTTAACTTAAGATGAGAAGGAACAGGTAATGAATGATAATTAATGGCATGCATTGGACACCTGACTCTGAGCTATTGGTCTTTGTGTTTGCGTTGTTTGTTGTGCACAAAGTGATGTCAAAGTGTACTAGTAGTAATCTATCTTTCTGTACACAATAAAGAATGACTCAAGTCAGTAATATTTATATTTCTACTCTTCTTGTGTCATAAAAATTATACTTATACTGCAGGCCGATCTTCAGTCAGTCAGTAAAAGTATCAGAGATGATGATGAAGTCAGGAGGATGTTTCAGGAGTGGCATAAAACGGAAAAGCCTAAAGGTAAACACGTCACCACAGCAGACCCAAATGTCTGTGTAGAAGTTGAATAGAGTGTAGCGGTGGGATGACTGCAGTGCATTGATTTTACTAACTTAAACTGTAAAATGCTATGTTTGGAATGGATAGTGTGCTTTGCATTTGTCCAACTCTTTGAGAGAAAAAAAAAGGACTCTAAAGTGTTAACGTAGGATGTGCTAATGCTAAGCACGGTGGCCCTGCTCTCTCCTGTTACTGTTGAAGGTCAATGCTGGAAAAAAACTAGAGTAGAGATGATGCATATGCATACATGCCACCTTGGAAAGTGTTCTTGTTGCACTACACCATCACTTGTGCATTTGTTTTCACTTTCTTTCTCAATATACCCTATGATTTTCCATCTAAAATTACAGGCCGGGCCTTGCCCAAAACTTTGTAAAGCATTACAATGCATATTAATTACCTTACCAATCAATAACCTTTTTTTTTCCAGCCGGGCAGTGGCGAGTGGCGAGGCGACACACCCAAGATTGATGGACGAGACGAGAGGAGCAAGAGGACTGCCGAGATGCAAAAATCCAGTCCACATTTTTGACCAGGATAAGACAGTAACAGTATCCACTTTTAACTTCTTTTAAATAATTTGATTAATATCTTGTATACAATCTTTACAGCACTGTGTTCTTGGAGCTGTTATTATCAATCATCATTATGTTTGCTCTGTGTTTACGATTCTTCCCTACCAATATTTAAAATTTCTATTTGCTCTCTGTTAAAGTATTAAGGCCGGAACAACAGAACAAGATCTAGAAGTGTATGTAATCCGGGTCTCTCATCATCATGCATGCATTGCCTTTTTCTCCCTTAACATATGGTTATGGTAGTCTTCAATGATTGTCGTTTGTTTGTCTATGTATGCATACTGTTTTTCTATGTCAAACCTTTCCCAAAAACCCCCTTCCCATCCATTCAACAAACCCTAACCCTCTTCCCCCGGGCTGTGTGACTTAATGTCGAGGTGTAACTAAATTAAATGTACACCAATACTTAATCACACACTTGCTGGGGCGGATGTGGTGAAAGCAACACTACTTCAATTTGAAGGCAGAGCGATGATTTTCTTCTGCTTGGCCACCCATGAGTAGGATATTCCAGAGGTTATTTAATTTTATTTAACAAAGGAACATATACCTCAGCATGAATTGCCGGCATTGATTGGATTTGTTTGTTGTCATTCCTCATATACAGCACTAACTGTTAGACTGTAGGCATAGTCAAGTGACTCGACACAACTATAGTTTGTAACTCTGTCTAGTAGGCTATCCTCCTAACCATCATTCAGTTTTTTTGTCAAATATTTGAGCATATTATTTTTGCTCGGTAAGTTCTGTACTGTACTTCATTCAACTACTCCTCTAACAGTCTCTCAAAGGCGATTGACTGTCTCCTTTTTTTTTTTAGGAAATGCTGCCGCACTGCCAGTGTCTACTACTACTACTATACTACCACCACCACCACCACCACCCCAATCATGGCATGTATGAAAAAGGAAACCATTTTCACCATGCAGCCAGTGCTGTGCCACAGTTGGACATAAACATCAAGCACCGGTAAGAGAGAAGTTTGGGGGAGGCAGAATTAATAATGGACATGTTGTCAATGATTTCATTTTCACACACCACTCCTAAGAATGCATAGACTAGAGGACAGACTGAAAGTACTAGAAGGACCAGTCAATGAGTGAGGTGTGTCGCATCTATCTGTTTGTGTCTTATACAGTCAGCAAATTATTGAAATCAAACACAGGCTATGGGCGGCCATGCACCAGCAAGGAAACAGTGTGATGTAAAACAGTGACAAAAATAAACTAAACCCACAAAAGCTGACCCACCCCCCTCCCTAACCCCAACCACTGTCCATAGTAGAAAAAAGTCTGTAACGCCCAAATGAACAAGAATTAAAAAAGGGGCAGTGACAGGGACTAACTGGTGGGGCGGGACTGGAGGAGGACACGCATCTGGCGCATCTCGTCCTCTAAACGGGCGACGCGGCGTCTAAGGCTGCGGCAGTTGCAGCCACAGTGGGGGGGGGCACCGGAGATGGCACGGTGGCGGCGGGCAGCCACCAGAAGGTGGCGCCGTACCGCTGGAGGGCGGTGGCTGGGGCCTGGGGCACTGGAGGAGGCTTGAATTGCTGCTGCAGTCTCCTCCTCCTCCTCGGCTAGGACCACCAGCCGCCGGTATTCCCGCTGGATTGCCTCCAGCTTCCGGCGCCGTGCCTTAGCGGCCAACTCCTTCCGGTTGAGTTTCGGAGTAGCTGTGTATCAAAAAGAAAAAAACAAGACAATTGTAAAATATAGTCTTAATAAAACAGTAGGACAAGGTAATTATTTATACACATAGTGGCATGGTAGAGTAGCACTATAAAATAAAGCACAGTAGTACATAACATTTTAAATGTCGCCCGTCCTTCTTCCTTCCACCTGTCTTACACTTTTTAGTTGAACAGTGCACCAGGTGCTCTTCTCCATAAAACTTTCAAAGCGGAGTTGAAATCACTAAATCAGATAGATGAGGCCATTGGTTACTCAATACTCCGGCTCCTAGTCCTATACCAATTAAAGGGAATTCTAGTCTTCTAGTTCACTCTTCAAACGTCCCCAACAACTCATACTTACTTACGACATTGGATAGCGGGCGGACTTTGTCCGCCCGCCATCCGACTGCTAAAAAGGGTGGGGGTCCCGTGGGGACAATTAATTAGGATGATGCGCCCGGCACAGTGGCGGGCGCACCCTGTTTTTTTTTTTTACATTCTGGTTGGCTTTGCTGAAAGCAATGCTAAAATGTTGTGCTGCTTTTCCAAGCACAACATGACGGGCCCCGCACAGAGCCTGTCACGTTTTGCTTTGAAAGGCGGGGGGGTACCGTTAGCATACGTAGGTACCCTCCATGGGGCCCCCAAGCATACTCTGCAATGTCTGCATGCCTTTTTGTGGCGGACGGCAATGCCACCACGCAAAGGCATTCCAAAATGCAGATTATATGGCTGGCGGTGTGGTGAGAGAGACACCACCGCCATATTGAACCCTTTTCCGCCTGGTTGACATGTCTGAATATTTTCTACAGGGATGGCGGGAGGTTTGCCCCTGCGGTGTCGGCAGTGAATTCCAGCCGGCCCGGCGGGGGCAATACGCGTCGCCCACCATCCTAATGGGGCCATAAGTCACAACTGCACAGTATACATATATACATACAGTACACCCTTGCAGTGAGTGTACTGTCAAGTTCAACAATAGTTAAGGATTATGAATCTAACTTACCACCACCCGCCACTGGTGCTGCCACTCCCCCTACTGCTCCGTTGCTATCTGCAGCAACTGCCGCATCCTCGCCCTCCGCGTCGCCTTCGTTTGCCCCGGCAATGGTGGACGGTAGTGCGCCTAGAAGCATTACACATTTATTAGGCGTCATATACACCTCCCCCTATTGATCAGTAGCAAGGTTGAAAAATGAGTTAATACTAACATACATCACTAGTACAAATCAGGTAGTAGTAGAGTAGACACTAATAGTTATATATGATCATTGTAGCCTTTGCTTAATTAGCCCTAGCCATGCTACCATTTTACCTTTGTGGCT
The DNA here is from genome assembly GCF_964204655.1 of Triturus cristatus. NCBI lineage: Eukaryota > Metazoa > Chordata > Amphibia > Caudata > Salamandridae > Triturus > Triturus cristatus. The sequence continues at coordinate 455,863,271 of NC_140590.1, read as the reverse complement.
TTTATTTTTGCACATGTGATGTTACCTTTACCTTGCAGCTTCTTAAGACACCTTTGAGCCCACATGACCTGCCTCACACTGCTACTGTCTAGTCTCCGCGCTGCGTACAAGCGGTCCACAAACATTAACAAGCCACTTTTTTAGGAAGTACTGGTGTACTACTGTTACTGTTAGTCCATATTGCTTATCCATAGATGCTACACTTTTTGGCACGGCTGAGAAATGCTTGCAAGTTGCAATATACTAACGCACACCATTTCTTTTTTCGCATTACAGACGCAAGATTCCCTTCTACGAACCAGAGCTTCTGAATGATGCAACAACTACCAGTACTAGGTTCTTCTAAGGTGAGGGGTCCCTTCACTCACATCTTCTTTTATAAACTTATATAAACTAAATTGCTATGGGATGGTGGTGCTGCCTTCCACCACTGTTCAGCTATCATGATTTAATTCCCAACTGTATAAGTGTAACAACAATGTATATTGTTTTAATGTTATTTGATTTTCAGGTTGGTGCTGCTAAGAAAACAGTGTACAGAGAGACCTTCTCAAATTGAAATAAACATTTTGAACTTACATAGACTTGGTGGTATTTTGGTGTGGACTAACTTAAACGAGTGAGCAAATTAAAGTAAGGGTGTGCATGTGAATTGCTTCCACGACTGAGAGGTTGGGTGTGTTATGTTCTGGGTTGTCTACTTGTTGGGTATCTTGGGGGGAGGGTTCCGAGACCTAATAGTTATGACAAGACAGTACTATAGTCAAGCAGTGGAATTGTGGTGGGTGCGGAATTTCTGATTGAGGTGTGCAAGGAAGGTCCAACCTACCATCACCAACATCCTATTTTCTGGTGCAAATGTATGTGCAAGATCCCTACAACAGTAGTATGTCCTATAGGGTATCATATCAAAATAGTAATACATTTGGTAGGGCTGTTGTTGCTGTGAATTTTCAAAGCCTCAAGATCAATAAGAGTAAAAGTAGTACAAGACGACGACCCAACAGATTGGACTCAATGGCTCGAGCTACTGGTGAATATGAGTTTTATATTGCAACCTTTCACAAAGAGTGGCACTGGCCAACTGGGCAAGACTAGCTACTACAGTACAGACAGACTGATAGTATGTAGTAGTAGTAGTACTCAGAGTCACCAGGCATGCCAATTGTACATTAAGTATGCATTTCCACTGTATTCCTCAACAATGCGTATGGTCAAATCATGGAGGACACATGAACATGACTACATTGTTTGTATACACCAAATTTTGGTTTGATTGATGCTGATCTGCTACTGCTAAGTAACTGCTAAGCCTACCACCACTCATTGAACAAACTAGAAAAGGTTCTAAAGACTGCCGTACTAGCAGCACGTCACGTAACTGAGTGAGGGGGCATCACGCATACAACTAACAAATTAGAAGCTCATACAAAGTAGTGTACCTAAACATCAATCCGCCCCTATCTATTAAGTGACGGTCACGGGACAAAGTAAGGAGTGGACTAGAGTCACTGTAGCATTACGTAACTTAATTTCTCTAAAATAAACTCGTAAAGAATCACGCTAAGCAAGCACAAACGCAAAGCTGCAAACAAGTAAGATTAGTAGTAGCGCAGAAGAGCACCATAATCACAGAAGACTTTTAAACATTATTAACCTGGAATGTATTGATTTGTAAGCAGCAACATTCTAGCTGGTTGGAAGGGAAAAAAATATGTACTCACCAAGCCCCGGGACCTGAACTCCTACCTAGCAGGTCCTGCTCACGGTCCAGGATGTCGGACCACCGGTCCGTCAGCTGTGCCTGGGTGCGCCGGACCCCAGAGATGCGCGACACTGCCCGGCGCACCTTCCCCCACCGCTGCTGACGCTCCCGGAGGCCGTACCCGGACCCAGGCCTGCCACCTGCTGCCAGGGTTGAGGGGAGGTGGCGCTGCACAAAGAAAATTAGTGCAGCCAACTCCTCCTCCCCAAATAAGGCCCGTGCCTGCACCCCTTGTGGGCGCCTCCTTCCACAAGGAAGGCGGTCGCGGCTCTGGCTGCGCCGGCGAACAGCCCTACCCTTGGATATGGTTCTGGGGATGGGGCGGGAAAGAAAAGGTAAAATAAATAAAGGAGTAAAGGAAATAAATAGCAGGGAATAGAAAGAGGCAAAAGTAGCTAAAAAACAAAAAAAAAAATGACAAAAACCAAACATATATAAGCAGGAAAATAGTTGGAGAAATAATAAGTAATATAGATCCAAAAAAAGTGGCTATAAACAAAGGATTGAAAGGATTTTGGGAGGATTGAAAATCAGGCCCCAGATCCATGCAATAGAGTGAAAAACCAGATGGCCGCCCCCATTGCAACCACGTGCGCAAGTTCGCGCGATATTTTCTCCACGAGCAAGCAAAAAGCAACGCGATCAAGTAAAAGCGGTCGCGAACAGGAAATTTCGACCGCGAACGGGCGCGAACATGCATTGCGCGACCCGGAACAGGAAGTAAGCATCGCGAGAGGGCGGGACAAGTGAAAACAAGATGGCCGCGCCCTCGAGCAACCGCATGGGTAAGTTGGCGACCCGCGATCACGCAAAAAATACCGCGAACAGGCAGGAAAAAAACTTCCGCGTCTTCGCGATATTTCCGGCGTGTTTGCGGAGATTTTTAGCATTTTCGTGATAATTTGCGAAAGTTAATTTCGCAAATTCCGCCCACCCCTAGTCTGGATGCACTCAAATGGTCTCTGTAAATGAAATGGCAGTTTGGAAAGTAAGATGTTTCTAATATGGTGGCTAAGATGCAATTTTGAAAAAAGACAAGAAATCATTGGTTGTTTGACAACCTTCTACACTGAAAGGTAGGGTGCATATTTCTGTTTTTTAAACGCTTGATTCTTATTGGTTAACAAAAACAGATTGTAAGGAACATTATATATGATAAGCTGATATGTTGAGAAGTCAAGCACACTTGGTGTTTTGATTAGCAACATTGTGTGTGCTGAACTTGTGACCTGTGTGCTCAGTACAGTGTTCCATGACCTGTTTCTATGGTAACGGGCAGAAGGCAGATTGGGGGAAGGGTTGAAGTTTATGTCATTTGGAAAGGGTTGAAATGTTTAACCAATAGAAATGTGTGTTTGCTTTTGAATTTATGTGGGAAGGAATGTGATTTGATGTTTACATGTATATGTGTGGAAAATGAGAGGGAAACTTTGCCATTCTTTGGTTTTGCTGACAGGTGCACAGTCTGGATGCACTCAAATGGTCTCTGTAAATGAAATGGCAGTTTGGAAAGTAAGATGTTTCTAAAATGGTGGCTAAGATGCAATTTTGAAAAAAGACAAGAAATCATTGGTTGTTTGACAACCTTCTACACTGAAAGGTAGGGTGCATATTTCTGTTTTTTAAATGCTTGATTCTTATTGGTTAACAAAAACAGATTGTAAGGAACATTATATATGATAAGCTGATATGTTGAGAAGTCAAGCACACTTGGTGTTTTGATTAGCAACATTGTGTGTGCTGAACTTGTGACCTGTGTGCTCAGTACAGTGTTCCATGACCTGTTTCTATGGTAACGGGCAGAAGGCAGATTGGGGGAAGGGTTGAAGTTTATGTCATTTGGAAAGGGTTGAAATGTTTAACCAATAGAAATGTGTGTTTGCTTTTGAATTTATGTGGGAAGGAATGTGATTTGATGTTTACATGTATATGTGTGGAAAATGAGAGGGAAACTTTGCCATTCTTTGGTTTTGCTGACAGGTGCACAGGTCAGAGATTCTGTATAAGAAAATCTGGTGTGTGACTGATATCTGGTGTGTGACCGATATACTTCTTAATCTACAAAACATCTTGAAAGGTGAGTTATTTAATTGTGAGGGGATGTATGTAGACTATTTTTATTTTAATCAGACTAATGTATTTTTTCTGCTAAAGTGTAGGGAGTATTTTTTTTCTCTACAATCTTATTGACAGTGTGTGTGCATGTAGAAACCATTTTGTGATAAGGATTTGTGTTTTTTAATGTGTTTGTAGACAGATAACTATGCAGTTCTTATATTTTGGTAGATTTAGAAACCACTTATTGTTTATGAATTTGTGAAATGAGTTATGTTTCTGCAGTAAAATGTAGTACTCCTTGTAGATGAAGAAATGTGTTTTGGTATAGTGTAAGGGATAGTGTTGTTTGTCTAAAATCACACAGAGAGCCTGTGTGCATTTGGGAACCACTGTGGAGAAGCGTTTGGTAACATCGTGCATTTGCTGACAGATAACTGTTTTGAAATATGTCATGTTGTCAAGTTTAGTAGCATTAGAACACAGTTATGGCTTATGCGTTCATTAATGAGTTAGGTATTGACAGTAAAGTGTAGTCGTGAAATATGTAGATTGTGTGCAGTTCCCTTACCACTTCCAGTGTAGTGAATGAGTTTTGGTAAACTCCTAGGAATACTGGTGCTTGTCTAGAATCACACTGTGAGTCTGTGTACATTTGGGAACCACTGTCAGAGAAGCGTTTGGTAACATCGTGAATTTGCTGACAGAAAACTGTTTTGAAACCTGTCATGTTGTCAAGTTTTAGTAGCATTAGAAGCCAGTCTTTGCTTATGTGTTGATTAAATGAGTCAGGCATTGGCACTAAAGTGTAGTCGTGAAATATGTAGATTGTGTGCAGTTCCCTTACCTCTTCCACTGTAGTGAATGAGTTTTGGTAAACTCCTAGGGATAGTGGTGCTTGTCTAGAATCACACTGTGAGTCTGTGTGCATTTGGGAACCACTGTCAGAGAAGCGTTTGGTAACATCATGTATTGGCTGACAGATAACTGTTTTAAAACCTGTCATGTTGTCAAGTTTTAGTAGCATTAGAATCCAGTCTTTGCTTATGCGTTGATTAAATGAGTCATGCTTTGACACTGATGTGGTGTACTTAAATATGTAGATTGTGTGCAGTACCATTAACTCTTCCAGAGTAGTGAATGAGTTTTTGTAAACTCCTAGGATAGTGTTGCTTGTCTAAAATCACACTGAGTCTGTGTGCATTTGGGTAAGGATTGTGAGAGAAGCATTTGGTAACATTGTTTATTTACTGACAGATAACTGTTTTAAAACCTGTCATGTTGTCAAGTTTTAGTAGCATTAGAAGCCAGTCTTTGCTTATGTGTTGATTAAATGAGTCAAGCATTGACACTAAAGTGTAGTCGTGAAATATGTAGATTGTGTGCAGTTACTTTACCAGTTCCAGTGTAGTGAATGAGTTTTGGTAAACTCCTAGGGATAGTGGTGCTTGTCTAGAATCACACTGTGAGTCTGTGTGCATTTGGGAACCACTGTCAGAGAAGCGTTTGGTAACTTCGTGCTTTTGCTGACAGAAAACTGTTTTGAAATCTGTCATGTTATGAAGTTTTAGCAGCATTAGAAGCCAGTCTTTGCTTAGATGTTGATTAAATGAGTCATGCCTTGACACTGATGTGCTGTACTTAAATATGTAGATTGTGTGCAGTCCCCCTACCCCTTCCACAGTAGTGTATGTGTTTTGGTAAAGTCCTAGGATAGTGTTGATTGTCTAAAATCACACTGTGAATCTGTTTGCATTTGGGTAAGGATTGTGAGAGAAGCATTTGGTAACATCGTTTATTTACTGACAGATAACTGTTTTAAAACTTGTCATGTTGTCAAGTTTTAGTAGCATTAGAAGCTAGTCTTTGCTTATGTGTTGATTAAATGAGTCAGGCATTGACACTAAAGTGTAGTCGTGAAATATGTAGATTGTGTGCAGTTCCCTTACCTCTTCCACTGTAGTGAATGAGTTTTGGTAAACTCCTAGGGATAGTGGTGCTTGTCTAGAATCACACTGTGAGTCTGTGTGCATTTTGGAACCACTGTCAGAGAAGCGTTTGGTAACGTCATGTATTGGCTGACAGATAACTGTTTTAAAACCTGTCATGTTGTCAAGTTTTAGTAGCATTAGAATCCAGTCTTTGCTTATGCATTGATTAAATGAGTCATGCTTTGACACTGATGTGGTGTACTTAAAAATGTAGATTGTGTGCAGTACCATTAACTCTTCCAGAGTAGTGAATGAGTTTTTGTAAACTCCTAGGATAGTGTTGCTTGTCTAAAATCACACTGTGAGTCTGTGTGCATTTGGGTAAGGATTGTGAGAGAAGCATTTGGTAACATTGTTTATTTACTGACAGATAACTGTTTTAAAACCTGTCATGTTGTCAAGTTTTAGTAGCATTAGAAGCCAGTCTTTGCTTATGTGTTGATTAAATGAGTCAGGCATTGACACTAAAGTGTAGTCGTGAAATATGTAGATTGTGTGCAGTTCCTTTACCAGTTCCAGTGTAGTGAATGAGTTTTGGTAAACTCCTAGGGATAGTGGTGCTTGTCTAGAATCACACTGTGAGTCTGTGTGCATTTGGTAACCACTGTCAGAGAAGCGTTTGGTAACATCGTGCTTTTGCTGACAGAAAACTGTTTTGAAATCTGTCATGTTGTGAAGTTTTAGTAGCATTAGAAGCCAGTCTTTGCTTATATGTTGATTAAATGAGTCATGCCTTGACACTGATGTGCTGTACTTAAATAAGTAGATTGTGTGCAGTCCCCTTACCCCTTCCACAGTAGTGTATGAGTTTTGGTAAAGTTCTAGGATAGTGTTGATTGTCTAAAATCACACTGTGAATCTGTTTGCATTAGGGTTAGTAATGGAATATAGTAAATTTGAAAGTTATTAATATACATTTATTTGTGAATCTTTTTTGCAGATACTGTTTTTCAACGTTAAAATCGAGAAAGTATGCCAGAAAAAAAAAGAAAAAGAAAAGAACAGAGACAGGAGGATTATTTGAAGAAACATCAACCACATGTATTGAATGAAAAAGATAATGTGACTAAAAGGAACAAATCTTCTGGTAAGATCACGAAGCAATTTATTAAAAATGTTTGTAGGAGCAAACAGAATGTAGAGAATGCTGCAACTTCAAATAATATTTTGAGTAGGAAAAAAAATCTAAATAAGAGGAAAAGTAAAAAAGCAAATGTTCAGTCAAAGGAGATAAAGTATGGTAAAAGAAGACAAAATCAATATAAGGAATTACGCAAAAAAATATTTTACAAGAGAGTAGTGCATAATTTGCTGAAAGATGTTAAGAAATATAAATAGAGAGCTTTATTTTATAAAAAGAAGAAGCATATTGAAAGCATTGTGGAAAAGGCTTTTGAAGTAAAAAGGAAACTGTTTATTTTAGTGTTGAACAGAATTCGATCACTAGATAAATCAATATATGTAATGAAGGCCAAAAGTAGGAGGAAAAGAGTTATTAATAAAAAAAATGTTGTGATGTTTTTTTAATGAACAGAGTTATTCACTAAGTGAAAAATTATTGTATGCAGTTGACACCAGTGGTAGAGGTTATGAGGTTAGTGATGGTTGTCCAAAGGAGAAAGAGAAAATGGTTGAAAGAAATGCAGAAGAAGTGATAGCTGATGAAGTTTTAGGGAGACGTGCTAAAAACCCTGTGTACACTTGGGATTGCAGTAGTGTTTGTAGTGTACAACAGGAATCTATTGAAAAATGATGTAGTTTTTTACGAGTCTATACTAAAAAAAGTGTAAAACAAAAGATTAAGCTGTTGCAAGGACTAAACCCTTGCAGAGTGAGAAAACATACTGGTTTGCAAGGTCATTCTCTGGCTTGTCTTTCTAGGAAAGTTTGTGAAAGTGTTTTTCACCATTTCAGAATGCTGGCAGTACATCATACTCAAATGCGGAAGTTAGTGAGAAGGTTGTATTATGCAAAAAGTCCAGCACTAAAGTTAAGTGAGTTGAACAGTGCTCTTTTGCGTGGGTCAGTTTCAGATGTGAAGCAGGTCTGTGAGGATATTGAGTTTTGTTACTTTGGGCCTCAGCAAGAGAGTGAAGAAACTGACACATTAGTAGAACAAAATGTTGAAGACAATGTAGAACCTGTAATTACAGAAAAATTTGAGGATGAAATGACAAAGTTTAAGGTAATTTCAGGTGAAAGACCAAATGTTTCTTGTATTTGTTGTCGGGGAAGTCACTATAAAAATCAGACTAGGGGTGTCAATCTGTATTTTAAAAGTGAAAAAGAAAATAATGATAAGTGGATGGAATTTGCAACTTATTTGTTGGTAGAGGATTGTTTTGATTTGGGATGTGAGCAGCGTATTTGCAAATATTGTTATAATAAATTAGATGAGAATAAAATGCCTGCTAGAGCTGTTCATAATAATCTATAGTTCAATGCTATTCCTCCAGAGCTGATAGATTTACTTTTAATACGTACGAGTCTATTCTGATACAATGTGTTCACCCTTTTCAGGCTATTGTTCGTATGGAGCCCAAAACAAGTAAATTACCTCCATCAGAGTTGCAAAGAGGATTGAAAGGAAGAGTTGTGTATTTACCATTAGATTTAAGGAAAAATGTTGAAACTATTGGTGTAGATCATGCAGAAAATGAGCCACTAGTCATTCTAGTTAATGGTGTTCCTACTAAGAATAAGAAAATCTGGCAAGAGTTAGTAGAAGTTAGAAAAGTGCAAAAGGCATCATTGTATCTGATAAAAAATAATGAGTACTATAGAAATGTGTTTGTTGGAGAAGAAGAAATAGATTTAGCAGAAGATAGTGAAACATTAAGTGGACAAATTGAAAAAGTGGACATGTCCAGATGTGAAGAGATTTATGAACATTACAGTGTACATCCACTTAATTCCAAAGAGGTGATGGGGAATACAATTGAGTTGTTTCAAATGAAAAAAGCAACAGGAAGTCCCATGAGTGTATGGGAAGAGAGTTTGGAAGCTCATTGTTTCCCGCAGTTGTTTCCAAGAGGAAAAGGTGGACGATATGATGAACGTCCTGTGCAGATTCCTGCATCTGAATATCGGACAACAAGATTGTATGCAGAAGATCCAAGATTTCAACAATGTATCCCTTATATGTTTCATCTTCTGTTTGAGAGTGACTTGTCTGGACTTTCATATGCAGTATCTGCAAAATGTAACTGCAAAGGATTTTATGGATAAAGTGCATCAGAGAGATGATCATTTAGAATCTCAGTTGATTAATCTTATGGCATGTCAGCGTGGGACTAATGAATATTGGTACCGTCGACATGGAGAACTGAAATGCATGCTACAGAACTTGGGAACTCCTACATGGTTTGTTACACTAAGCTCTGCTGAGTATGCTTGGGATGATTTACTTGAATTTCTTCGAGAGGCAAATTCCAATATAAATAATATTGAATACAAGACACCTGGAGAATTGTGCTCTTTGGATCCTGTCAATGTATGCAAATATTTCAATCATAGATTTGAAGCTATGATGTCTTTCATCTGCAATAAAAAGAATCCTCCTCTTGAAGAAGTTGTGGATTTCTTTTGGAGAAAGGAGTATCAAGCAAGAGGTGCTCCTCACATACATATGTTGCTATGGGTCAAGGATGCCCCCAAATTTGGAACAGATTCAGATGAAAGTGTTTTGTCTTTCATTGAAGATTATGCTACATGTGCTGTACCAAATAGCAGAGAAGACAAAAACTTAAAAGAACAAGTCTTACGATTTCAAAGCCATAGGTGTGGAAAATACTGTCGACGAAAGTACAAGTCAAAGGATAAGTTCTATACCAAATGTCATTTTGGATTTCCACGTCCTGTATTAGCCAAAAGAAGAGTGAACAGTTTCATGTCAGCTGTATGACATACCATCACAAGAAAGTCTCCGAAAAACACCTACAACTTAAGAAGAAGCGAAGAATCGAAATACATAAATGACTACAACCCAGTTATTTTACCCATGTGGAACGCTAACATGGATATTCAGTATGTTGCGGACAATTCTATTGCTGTTGCTCGATATGTAACGTCTTACATTACTAAATCAGAAAAGACTGAATTGAAAGAAATGTGGGAAGAGATTTCTCAAGTGTCTAAGTAAGAAATTATACAGTTTCAGTTTGAAAATGTTATCGCATCGTGAAATTGGAGCATATGAATGTTCAGATCGGTTATCATCTGCAAGTCTATATTCCAAAAGTAGAAGAATCATTTGGGTGAGTCTAGGTCTTGCAGGAATGCGAAATCAGGTACTGAAATCTGTTCAAGAAATTGAATATTTAGCAGAAAATGACCCTGAAAGTACAGATATTTTGAAAACCAATATGTTGGACACATACTATCCAAAGAGTCATCATCTTGAGAACATGTGTCTCTATGAAGTGTTGCAAAACTACACTTTTAAATGGAATATTACAGAGAACATCAACGATGGAAAATATGGAGTGATTGGTTCTGAAGGATGTCTGGTGAAACAAAGGAAAGGAAATTTAATTAATCACAGAAAACTGAGTTGCGACTAGGCCTGGGCGGTAAATTCCGTTCCGTTCGCGGAATTTGCGTAATTTGCGTAATTTCGCGTTCCGCGGAGAAGGCGAAATTGCCCAAAAATCTGTGTTCCGCAACTTCGCGAAATTTTTTGCTTGTTCGCGTTCTGAATATGCGTGTTCGCGAGATATTTCACCCCGAGCACGCAAGCAGCGATCGCGAACAGGAAAAAAGTATCGCGAACAAGCAATTCCGCGTGTTCGCGGAATTTCTGCATGTTCGCGGAGATTTTTTACCGTTTCGCGGAGATTTGCGTAACGCGATTCCGCAAATTCCGCCCACCCCTAGTTGCAACACTGCTGACAAAAGGGAATTTTACTATTTAGCCCTTTTGCAAATGTTCAAACCATGGCGTTCTGAACTGGAATTACTTGGAGATTTTCCCAGCTATGAAGATTCATTTAATGCTTGTAAAGATAGCATACAATGCAGTGCTTTCGCAAATTATGTGAAAATGTTGAATGATGAAATTGATCAAGAAGCTACAATTGCAGCTGAGATTGCTAGAGACAGTTCTCAAGATAGTCAAAGCTCTGCTGCACTGAGTCAAGATCCACTTGGGCAACCAATTGTTGAAAATGAAGCAGCGATTGCCATGAATGAGGTTGAAACAGCAATGTATCAAGCACAAGAAGATGCAATACAGTTAGGAAACTTGGAAGAGCAACTAAATGTTGAACAGAAACAAATATATCAACAAGTGAAAGAGCAGATTGACCATGGATTACTTCATGAAAAGAAAGACTGCTCATGTACATCATTTCAACTTATCCGAATGTATGTGAGTGGTCAAGCTGGAACAGGAAAGAGTTTCTTAATTAAAGTAATTACAAGTTATCTGAAAAAAAAAACTGAGTCGCATTTGTCTTGTGTTGTCACTGCTCCAACTGGGTTGGCAGCACATAACATTAAAGGAATTACTTTACATCATTTACTAATGCTGCCGGTAGAGCATGAGAACAAATTGGAATACCACAAGCTATCTGGAGAAGCTTGTTGTGAAGTTTCAAGAGTCCTGAAGAAAATGAAACTTCTCATTATTGATGAGGTGAGCATGGTTTCAAACTTGATGCTTGCCTTTGTGCATTTAAGAATGCAGCAAATTCTTAAAACAGAGTATGACGTGTTATTTGGAGGAAAACACGTCATAGTTTTTGGAGATCTACTGCAACTGACACCGGTAAAAGGGCAACCGGTATTTAAAACACTTGCCCATGAAGATACCAGAAAGTGTCTTGACAGTGTTGGTAATGTGAACATTTGGAGTAATTTTGAATACAAAGAACTGACAACAAATATGCGACAGGCAAATGAGGCTGAATATGGAAGTATTCTTCAAGCTATAAGAATTGGAATTCTTTCAAAAAAAGGGAAAGAAGCTTTGGAGAGTCGATTACTTTGCAATGTCTTTCCAAATGAAAATGCAGTTGCTGCAAAAGTGTACGTGGAAATTGCTAAAATTAAGTCAGTGATTTGCTTAATGCCAACACTGCGTGAGTGTTCAATATTCAAGGAAGAATTATTAAAATTGGAAAATGAAGAAATTGTCAAAATGGAAGCCACCGATAAAATACTACATGAAGGAATCACTATTATTTTAACGGGTAAGTTGAGATCAAAACTAGATTGTTTAGAAAAAAAATATCTAAAACTGCTGCTTTGGAAAAGACACTGTATGTGTGTGTGTAAACTGTCGGGTAATTTTAAGGCGCAATTTGGATGTAGAGAAAGGTTTAGTTAATGGTGCAATGGGCAAAGTGGTGGATTTTGTGAATTATCAGAAAAAAGAAGGAATTGAATTTTTAAAACATTAAATTTGATCAGATTGATGAAGTTAAAGAAATTGGTCGTTGTTCAGTTCGTTTTTTGCTTGTTAAAGATTTATATGTCCGTAGGAAACAATTTCCATTTTCTCTGGCATATGCAGTGACTATTCATAAATCTCAAGGATTAAGTGTAGACAGTGCATTGGTGAACATTGGATCTACTGTATTTAAAGAGGGTATGGCATATGTTGCTTTGTCGCGAGTCAGAACATTATCTGGTTTGTTTTTGATTGATTTTGATGAGACAAAGGTTACTGCAGATGCAAACTGTGTAAAAGAGTATAATAGGTTAAGAAGGGTGTATGCTCCAAATTTAGGTCAATATCCTGTATTTGAAAAGCGTGTGGTTGGTCAAAAAAGAAGGTTAGAGAATATCTGTTCTGAAGGTATCAAGAAAAGAAAAGAACAAGATAATGTTGTGATTGCAGGTAAAGAGAAATTGGACACTGTTGGAGAGATTGTTGGTTATCAGTTTGAAAATAGTTCTGGTGTCAACTGCTATGCTAATGTAGTGGTCAATGTTGTTTTTTATCTTGAAGATTTGCAAGAGCAAATTATGGAGAATCGGCAAAAAAGATTTTGTTCTCTGTTGCACTCTGTTTATGAAAAATTGACAACAGATAGAAGTAAAATACAATCTGTTTCAGATGTTCGTAGTCTTTTGGATGTGTGTTCTGGTTCTACACAATTTACACAAAATATCCAACAAGATGCTCAGGAATTTTTAATGTATATGTCTACCATTTTTGAAAATGAAGGTGTAGAAATAGAAAATATTTTTGGCCTTTCGTACAAATGGGAACATCATTGTGAAAATTGCACGTATACATGTAGCACCAATGTAGACACAGAGATTTCTGTATTTAACATTACCAGACTGTAAATCAGTGGCTTTCAATAAATTAGTGAAAGGCGCAAATCAAAACATGGAGTGTAGCCAATGTAAATCAGAAATGTTATCCACCTTATTGTTAACAAAATATGGAAAATACATAATTTTAATGATGCAACGTTGTACAGCTGATGGAAGACAATTGGATACTTTAATAAAACAATTTGTAGAAGCACAAATATCAATATCAGGAAGGACTTTTGTAGCAATTACAATAATTTTCCATGATGGTCCTTCCACCACATCTGGACATTACACTGCCTATCTAAAATGTGACAAAGGCTGGACACGTTGTAATGATGCCCAGTTGGTTTTCAAACAACGTTTGCCTAGGGAATTACAAAATTCCTACCTAATATTTTTGAAGCCAAAGTTTTAGGAAGCTAATTCACTCTCTGAGGAATGTATTATCATAATTTAATAGAACTACCATTGGACAGTTTACATAAAGAAGAAGAGCAAAAATACCATTTGGCCTCAAGGAAAGGTATATTTTTGAATTATGGACTTTTTGGTGGTCATTTATTCGGTGATTATTTTAATGTGGCAACATTTACAGTTGTTATAAGTTAAAGTTATAAAATGTTGTAATCTGTAAGCATTTCATATGTGTATGATTTGTATTTTCTGGTATTTTACTGAGAATAGTATGTTGTTGTTTTTTTAACAATCTTTCTGATTGTTTTTTTTTTACCCGCTGTTAAGTGATGAGTACCATTGAAATCACTAATTCGAGTGAAATTCAATATATTCTGAGAACAGCAAAAAAGGCAAACAAATTACTTTGTGGTAATTATGTTGTGTTGTAAAAAATTTATTATTATATGTTATAATTTTTATTTTATTTTCTTTCACAGATCCAAAATTTTAAAATGAACAATTTTTAAGAATTTATTTTTGAAAGAAAAATAGGTACAAATGAATACATTTTTTTATTCCTATTACTGTGAAGGTAAGTCTCAATATGGAGAATGAAGAGGCCTGCAAGAGTCTACAAAGTTGAAACACGTTTCTTAAAACACTTTGTTTATGTAGTTTTGAAATTTGACCATAATCAGATATCAAGTGACCTGCAAAAAAAGAGATTTGAGGGGTTCATAATATTTCATCTTTTTAGCTGTTGAAGGACCGCAATTATTTCAATCATTCTTCTTTGAACATCTTTGCAGTCAAAATTCTGTGCTTACCTTTTATCATTCGCAAGGAAATTTAAAAACAGAAATATGTCACTTTTTGTAACATAGTTATTGTGGTAAGATTTTCTTTCATATTTTAAAAGAGAGGAAAAGGCACTCTGTGCACTTTTTATACTCCATGAAAATATAACTTCATCATGCATACCACTTTCGGATGAAAGGGTGTTCTATAAGTGTTGTTGTGCATGATTGCACTTAATACTCATAGAACAAGACACATGTCTAGATTTATTAGAAATCGTAAATCTCGATATGTGTGTGAATGGTGCACCATTCTACAATTGGTGTAGGAAAGCACAACAAAGAGAATTGTTTTAATTTCTCCACATTTTTATTTCTTCAATGCATGCTGAAATGTTCAGCATACATTGAAGGAGAAAAATGCATTTTCTCATTGTTTTTGTACAGGAAGGTGTGTCTTCCTGTAGAAAAACAAACAGCACATGACACAGATATCCTTGCACTATTGTGCAAGGGTGCCTGTGTCACCACATGGCTGCAGTTTAAGCAGCCATGCAGAGAGAAGCATAGATTTGCAACATATTTATGTACATATGTTGCATCCCTGTGCTTCGGAAGTACTACAGCACACAGCAGTTAAAGAGGTTACTGTGTGATGCTGCAGCACTTCCTTATAGTTCTGCACTTATACATTCACCATACGCTACTAATGCATTAATTCAGTCAATTACGTACTACACATACATTCATCTAAACTTTCACACACTAACAAAGAAATTTAGCTCTTTTTTTAAACCATGAAAGTTAGTTCTTAAAAGAACTTTTTTTTTTCTTCTTTCTTCTTTTATGTTTTTTTGGGGTTTTTTTGAACAATTTTGTGTTTTTTATGGTTTTTCTGAAACAACAAAAACAAAAACAAAAAAAAAACAGGAGAAACCAAACAATGAACTTCAGGGAACAGTAAAAAAAAAAAAACCTAAAAAACTAGCAAATATGACTTTCCTGCCGGCGGCAGATGAGGTCGATTGACTGCTCGCTATAGCACAAAGTCTTATTGCACTTAGTGCAGAGCACTTTTAAAAATTCAAATTGAGGACGGATGTCCAAGGTTTGCAAGGGATGCACTCTTGACGTGCTTGGCTGCGATGAAGTGGATGGCGCAGGAGCAGGAGTGTCTCTCATGCGTCGGCACTCTTCACGTGCAAGATTGTTTGCATGAAGGCTCCTCATGTGCTTCATCATACGTGCCGTGCCGCAAGAGTATTTCTTGGTGGGATCCCCTCTCGATAAGACTCTTTGGCAAATCTTACATGTGACCAAGGTGGCATTGGTCTTATTCTGTCCTTAGGGAAAAGTAAAAAATGTCCACACCACTGAAGCAAAACGTTTTTTCTGTGGTTCCTCCAGCAAAAATTCATCCTCAGAGGTTTGAGGTGATGCAGGTGATGCCTGCTGCCCTGAAGCCATTTTTGGTTGCAAAAAGTTAGAACTAAGTGTATACTTAGTCTAAAAAAATCTTCTTCTGTCCAAAGAGATGGTTCTCCAAGAAGCTCAAAGAAGAATGATTGAAATGGGTGGGGTATTTCAGTAGTTAGAACAGGAAGTGTAATGAACCAATCAAGTCTCTTTTTTTTGCAGGTCACATGGGATCCGCACACCGTGCGCTTCTGCAGCACGCACCCAGCGCGCATCCGCGAAATTGAATTAAAAAGAAATATAGGATTAGATGTCAAAATATATAAGTTTTAAGACTAGTTTAGAGTTTGTCTTCAATTAATATTCACATGCAATACATAAATATGTGTTTTTAAATGTTAAATACTTCACGGGATCCGCGCACCCATCGCGTCACGGACGCATATGACGCATCGCGGAAGCGCGTAAACGTCGCGTTACGTGCATCGAACGTGTCGCGTATAGGCTGGGAGTCGCGTACCGGTCGCATAGCGATCGCGCACTAAACACGTACCCAACGCATACCATGCGCGGATGCTATTGCGTACGGATCATGAACGGTGTGCATAGGGTGCGCGGATCCAAAAACATTGAAAAAAATATATATCTAAAATAAAGTTTTGCACATTTGAAAAATATAAAAAAAACATGTTTGGAAAACACATTAAGTTCAAATAATATTTTTTAATTTTTTAAAAAATTAATTGAAGAAATATGTTTAAAAATTGATGATAAAAAAGTATTTAAAAAAATAATAAAATAAAGAAAATGACACTGAATTTGAAAAATATAGAAATGCAATCAAAATCAGGGTCTTTATAAGTTGTTCGCACTGCCACGCACATGAGACCAATAGCATGAAAGGAGGCGAAGCTGTGAGCTCTGTTTGTTTTTGTGTTTGAAGTAACTGGATTCTCCATTCCTTGGTGAGAGCCCGCCCTGCAGAGTTGTAGGCCCCCGGCAAAATGGAGCAAGTTGTGTGTATCTAATGGAGGGGGCATGACTCGCTCGTAACCTTACCAGTCAGTGGATTTCCAAGACAATTTGGTAGAGGCAAAGAGAAATGGTTCCGAGAGAGGCGCTGTCCTCTTTCGGGCAGACTTCAAACCTTCATTTCAAGCAAGTATTCACTGCGTGGCAGCAAAGTGCACTATGCATTTCAATCGTTTTCCCTGACACATCGTGAAGTATCACAGCTAAAAGTGACTCTGACGAGAATTGAATGCTATTAATGCAATGGAAAATACGATGTCGAGCCACGCTGCAACATTTGAATATTGATGCATTCTGGGAACAGTGGTTTTGAACTATGACCACATGACCACTTGGACAGTAAATGAACTCACCTGTAAACAAGGCGCATGGGTCTTTATAAGTTGTTCGCGCTGCCACGCACATGAGACCAATAAAGTGTCAGCATGAAAGGAGGCGAAGCTGTGGGCTCTGTTTGTTTTTGTGTTTGAAGTAACTGGATTCTCCATTCCTTGGTGAGAGCCCACCCTGAAGATTTGGAGGCCCCCGGCAAAATGGAGCAAGTTGTGTATATATATATATATATATATATATATATATAAAAACAAAGGTTACAGGGACGTTGTAGTTAGGCACAGGTTTCAATAGTACAAAACAAGTGAAATTCAGCAGTTATAGTTAGCTGAGCTAACTATCACTTACGCCCCGCAATGCACTACTTCTAACTTAAAATATTAAATCACTTATGGCATGATGGCGTGGTCAGTGACATGTGTCTTACAGTGGTGGCACATGTTCAGTGAGTGAAAACTGCCCTCACTCACAAAGTTGTGACATGCTTCATCTTTGGGCTTGCTCACTGACACCCCTGAGCAGACCAATGCCTAGGGTGAAGCAAAATGGAAGGGGAGACAATACAAACATAAAGTTGTGGGATCACCAAAGAGAAGGGCAGTCAGTGAAGGTTAAAACGAGCTCGGATCAGTATTCCCAGTAACGTGCACGCCCGCATGCATGCAGGTCTGTTTCCCCGAGCACGCAGTGCTGCGTCTGGAGGGTGCACCCACACATCCCGGGAGAGCATAGAACGGTGCGAAAAATAGTAATTTCCTGGTTGCCGTGGCTCCTGCACTTGCTGCTGTTTATCCTTCTTAATGAAGCATGGCTGGGGCTGTTTATGGGCCTTAGTTGTCAATTGCAGCACCGTAATGCGCTGCAATTAACATAAATATTTTCATAATGACCAACAATCAGCCCGCAGCTGCGCTCCTTTAAGAGAAGAAATACAGAAAGTCCAGCAAGTCCAAAATTAGACATGTGCTTTACATGTCATTCTTTTGGACTTGATGCATGTCTTGGGGGCCAACAACTCCTCCAGTTACCTCCAGTATGTCCCACAAAGCGCAATTGCTTAGAGGTCATCAGAAGATCTTCTGGTGCACTAATGGTTGAGGTATGAACTCTCTTTGGCTTCAGAAGGCCCTTGGGGGGTCAACAAGCTCTCCTGTTACCTCCAGTAAGGCCTACACAGCAAGATTGCTGAGAAGTCTTCAGACACCACGCCCCCTTCTCCAACACTCTGCAAACGCATCTCCTGGTGCACTGATGGTTGGGGGATGAAGTCGCCTTGGATCCTGAGGGTCCTTGGGGGCCAATTACCCCTCCTGTTACTTCCAGCAAGACACACACAGCTGGATTGCTGAGAGGTCATCAGAGGCCACACACCCTTTCTCCACCACTCTGCAAACATGCCGCCTGACGCACTACTGGTTGAGGGAAGAAGTCCACTTTAGTCCTAAGGCCCTCAAGAGCCAAGGGAACTTCATCCTCCAACCATTATGGCCCCAGGAGGCGAGTTTGCAGAGTATTGGAGAAAGGGGGCCTGTCCTGGCCTCCAGCAAGTTGCTGGACTTTTTTTCTTTTTTAGGGAAGTGGGGCTGTGTAGATCCCTTTCCTGAGCCAATTTCAGCCCCAGGGCCCTCATCCCCCGGGGCTAGTCCTTTATAAAATGGGGATGGGAGCCACATGGTTCAACTTCTGGTCCAATTTTGATCCTGGGGACCTCATTCCCTGAGGCCTGGGCACAATACTTTATACATTTTTCAAGTTGGGGAAAGCGGGAGAGCCTGAAGGCCCCTACAGTCCCTGCCTGCTCCCTGCCTCCTTCAGGAGCTGGCATTGCTTTTGGACAGAGGGAACTGCTGGAATGCAGCTTCCTCTGGCCAAAAGTAATTCTGCTATGCTTCTTGTAAGCAAGAGCATTTTCTGCTCCCGATTACTAGAAGGGGAGCAGAGTTTGCTATGGCTTGGCTGGAGCGTATCAAACAGCTCTGGCTCCAGCAGAGAGAGTGGGACGAACAATCAAAGCAGAAGAGGCCATGGAAGATGGATGAATCACAGGGGACCCAGAGGTTGGGGTCCACACCATGGCCCCTCTATGTACCCTGTACCTTTTTTCTATGGAGCCCCGACAGCACAAGGCCCCCAATGCCTTTCAACTCTTGGGATGCGACTCCCCAGTTGAAGCATCAAAATTACCAACACAACCCTTTTTTAAGGTCATGTCAGGGGCCCAGGAAGGGGAGAACATGGAAGATGAACCAAGTACACTGGGCACCAGACGAAGAGCAAACTGGAGTGTCAACCAGGAGTATGAACAATGCCAAGAGCAACCAGGCAGGAACAAGCAGACAAATAGTCTAGTGGTAAACCTCACGGACCATGTCCTTTCACCTGCACAGATGGAAATGCTAGAAAAAGGATTAGGCTTTGTCCCAACAAAGAGAATGGATAATTTCAGACTGCATAGTGAAATGAACAAATTCATCGGGAAACTCAAATTGAAGGCCCTCTTTGCTGATAAGGAAGTAGGAACTGACATACAGAATGACACAGAACTGAGGCTGAAGTCCACTTTCACCCCACCTAACGTGTCCTTACTAGTGGAACTTTTAGCTTTTGATAAAGCGGTTCTGAGGGCCCTTGGAGAGATCAACTCGGAAAGCACTAGAGTGTTTCACGATACAACCAAAGAGCAGAGACTGGTGATAAGAGAATTGGCAAGCAACAAGAATATGGTGATTAAACCTGCTGATAAAGGGTGAGCCATTGTCATACAAACTACAGAAGCATATTGGAAGGAGTGCTTGTGACTACTCTGAGACCACAGAAACTATGAACAACTAACTTAAGGCCCTACAGAATCACTGCAAGTTCCCATTAGCAGCATGACAGAAGAGCACTTGCCCATAATTGGATTTACTAATCAACAAATCTCCCATTATACCATCCTTTTACACAATCCCAAAAATACACAAGAACTTAACACAGCCATCAGGACGTCCAATTGTGTCAGGGATTTGGTCAATGCTGAAACCTCTATCAACATTTGCTGATGCTTTCCTGATATCAATAATCC
Organism: Triturus cristatus; assembly: GCF_964204655.1. NCBI lineage: Eukaryota > Metazoa > Chordata > Amphibia > Caudata > Salamandridae > Triturus > Triturus cristatus. Next base: position 455,843,153 of record NC_140590.1, on the reverse strand, counting down.
AACATGCTGATACCTATTTAAAAGACACCAAGGATGTCCTGAGACTCTTACAAAACAGATCCTTTGACCCAAACACTGAACTTAATGGGCTTAGACATCGAAAGTCTGTACACCAGTCTCACCATGAAGACACATTAAACATCATTGAGGACGTACTGTTCGAAGTAGACTGGGAATACCAAATGCTGCAAATGGGCAATGATCAAGAACTTCTTCCAGTTTGAAGACACCCTCTACCTCGAAAAACATGGGACCAGTATGGGAATTACCTTTGCTCCTAGTATAGCAGGTCTATATGTACACCTTCTAGAGAAACATAAGATCCTCAGTCCTACCAACCCATTATTCACCCACATCCAAATGTGGAAGCGGTACATCGACAAGATTCTCATCATATGGAATGGTAATGAAGAACCAGCACGCCAGTTTTTGACATGGTTGGACTGACAAAATGAATTCCTGAAGTTTACTCATACCGTATCAAGTAAGGAGTTGGTGTTCCTAGACCTGAACATTATCTCAGACCAAGAAAAATTAAAAACAACAACACATATAAACCCAACAGCAAAAGAAGTGCCCACTAGTTTTTGATAGCTTCCACCCGAAACATCTCAGATAAAACCTCCCTTTTGGTCAATTCCTCACTTTGAGAAGGAAACTGCTCTGAGGTTAAAGACTACAAAGAACAAGCAGAAGGTTTACGCTGCAAACTGGCGGAGAAAAATTACCCTCCTAACATCATTTATAAAGCAATGAAACAATAACAGAGAGGGCCTTCTGGAAGAAAGACTTCCCAAACCAAGGGAAGAGAAACCAATTTGTATTACCACCTAAAACATAGCATCTTTAATCAGGTGAGAAAAATAGTTAACAGGCATTGGCGCATCCTGAACAGTGGTTCCCTGAATTTCCCAAAACCAATGTATTTGCTTAAACGAGGGAAGAGCTTGATAGACATGATAGTAAATACCACACCACGCATAAGTGAGAACTCAGAAACATCACAAAGATTCCTCTCCCCTCTCTCAGGTCACCACCCATGTGGTAACTGTATTGTCTGCCTTTTGACTACCACAAGTAAAAAACTAACATTCAACAACAATACTAGCTGGGAACAAAGACAGTTCACAAATTGCAATTCGCGTCAGGTTATATATATGATCACCTGTCCGTGTCATCTCCATTACATCGGGATGACCAAATGCATGATCAAAACACATATCTGTGAACATTGCAGTATCTTGAGATGCAACCGACCATGACAAAAATGTCTGCACACTACAGGGAGAAAAGACACACTGTGCAGGATCTTCGCTAGACCATCGTAGAACAAATCTCCAATGGCTCACATTTGTTTGAAAAGTAAAAACATTGGGTTTTCCGATTAAAAACACATACTAATGGACTGAACGAGGGCATACCCTGGAGCCATTTCTCGTAATTACACCCAAGATGTACCCAGAAAGTCAGTGCCCATGTTATGAGAATCTTGTAAAATACTAAGGCTACGTCCCGTACCCTAACTTCATCACGCTCCAGTAACCTAACTAAAGAAATATGGTAGGGACTGTAAGCATATAAATAGATGATACTACACTTATTTAGTCAGTTTTTGATGCAGTCTGATATAAGGTATCCTCTACTTTCCTTTTTTTCCCTAACCTTTGTCTGACTTATGTGTCATGCCCATATTTTCCACCTCCGAACTAGACTGTTTCTAGCATCAAACACAAATTGCATTATTGAATTATACTATTTTAAATGTTACCATTCTTCATGCCTAGTCAAAGCAACCAACTACAAAGACCAACTATTCTTTTTCACAACATTTTTGACATTTTTCCCTATGATTTCCTTTTCAGTAATCATCATTTAAAATCTTCACATAAATCTTCCTTTTATGACTGTTACAGTTCCCTAACTGACAAACCGGCATCCCCGGGCTCTGAGCAACCAGGAAATAGCGCCATTTCTAGGTGGTCATGTTGCACGAGTTAACAATCTAGCATTCATGTGCACATGGACGGCGACACCGAGCCGGCTGTCATTTGCAGGTTGGGCTCCAAAAGATTAGTTATTGTTGAAGCCGCTGGCAGGCAAAATGTGCATGGCAAGGGAGTAGCTTTGACAATCTGAGTATGGCATAGCCAGGACCCCGTGACAAATAGCATTTCTTCTTCTTCCATAATTTGATAGATTCTCTAAGAATACTGAATGTAAAGTCTCACTTTACTTTTTACTCTTTCAAGTGTGTGACTACAAGCGTCCCTTCCCCCGTTGAGCTCATGGGGCCAGATTTTGGCTGAAAAGATGTATTTCTTTGAGACCTCATTGATAACTTATTTGGATATCAATCAATCAATCATGTAGTCTTTATTATCGATTAAGTTAATCATAAAAGACAATACAATATAAAGAGAATTCCATAAAGATAAAAGATAAAAGCATTTCTGAAGTAAAAACAAGATAAAAACTAAGTAAAACACGTCACTGGGTGCCTTTATGTCCTGTTTCTAATTATCCAAACCCAGCCTAGGAATTTGGCCACAGCAATTACAATACATTCGCTAGTGTCAAATCTTAAAATTCTTAGTGCCTCAAAGCCCACCCTAGTACCCATATTGCGACAAATGGGTTTGAGCCATTTCGCCTGAGGGGCTGCATAGGCCGGGCAAGCGAAAAATATGTGACCAACAGATTCAACACAATCAGTACACCAGCGACAGGAATCACTCACCTCACCCTTCCAGCTTTTGGTAAACAATCTGGTAGGAAGGGAACCAACCCTTAGTTGGTGATAGAGTTTCCTGTCACTGGACCTACTAATAATATCCCAGTAGTCTTCTAAAAGTGGGACATTTTTCCGCTGAAAGAACCTGCCGGTCAAAGACTCTGCTAGAGTTTGGGTTGACTGTTTCTGGTGTAACTGAGACCAGTAGAGACCTTTGAATAGTTTTTTGGGGGGAAAAGGTTTATTAGCGGGGTCGGACCATAAATTTCCCAAACCCATAGATTCCAATAGCAAACTGACTTGCTTAAACCAAACTATGTTGCCAGAACCCAAAATGGAGCGAACATCCAAAAATACCTTAGCGTAGGGGGCTAATTCCGGGGTAGTCCACAGTCTTCTCCAAAGGGCCAAAGGTTTAAACCGGGCAATGTCTTCAATTGAACGACAACCAAGATCCAGTAATAGTGGTTTCACTGGACTTGAACTAGGAAGGCCCGTGACGTTCCTCAGAAATTTATTTTGCACCTTGACCAAAGGGGATAGATCAGCAAAACCCAAGATTTCTGCACCATAAAGAATCGCAGAACTAATCCTGGAGTTGTAAATCTTGATTGCTGGGCCTATCCTTTTTGTCTGAGACTGTCTCTGTTCTTTTACCACCCTGAAAGCTGAGCAAACTTAAGAGATAGGATATCAATTTGAGGCTTCCAGCTCAGTTTGTTTTCCAGAACAATCCCCAAATAGGTCATAACGTTCGTACGTTCAAGTATTTCATTGTTCATCGTGACATGACCTGCCACGCTTCTTCCTTTGTTGAAAACCATATACTTGGTTTTGGAAACGTTTACTTGCAGATCATGGTCGAGACAAAATATGTCAAATTTATTCAAGGCCGCCTGTAACCCCATCTGAGTCTGAGACAATAATAGGGTGTCGTCAGCGAACATGAGCAGTGGGATCTTAGTACCACCCAAGGAGGGGGCGTCAGTTGAAATAGATGAAAAATACTGCACAACTCTATTTATGAATAACAAAAAAAGAGTTGGCGCTAGGACGCACCCTTGCCTGACACCCCTGTTTACTTTAAATTTATCAGTGACCTGCCCTTGGTTCCCCCAGCATACTTGGGCCAAATTTTCATCATGCAACCTGATAACAATGTTCAAGAGGTCGACGGGCATCCCTAGCCTAGCTAAAGCGCCCCATAGTTTTGTCCTGGGAACTAGATCGAAAGCTGACCGAAGGTCAACAAAGGCGGCATATAAAGTGCCGCCACCGAGATAGACCGTTTTCCAGACGATCAATTGAAACCTAAAGACCTGATCAATGGTACTAATGCAAGATCTGAACCCAGCCTGCAATGGCGATATAATATCCTCCAGCTCAATCCATGACTGGATTCTTGCCAAAATCATCCTAGCAATGATTTTTTGGATCGAGTCGATTAAACTAATCGGGCGATAGTTTCCTGGGCACGAGCGATCACCCTTCTTAAAGATGGGCAATATCTCGGCACCTTTCCACGATTCAGGGATAGCTGCCCCCTTAGCTAAGGCAGTGGCCAAGAAGGCAATATAAGGTACCCAGTTACTATGATCAAATTTGAAGAGATCCGCCGGGACACAGTCAATTCCCGGGGCCTTTCCACTAGGTATCTTACTTAAAGCCATCTCGACTTCTTTACAGTCGAACGAAAATTTTTGGAGGATGGACATATCCCGAAAAATTGGGGGGATAGTCTCTTCAGCCAAGTTGGTATCAGAAAACTGAGACTCAAAATGCATCACCCATGTCTCAGGAAGAAAATGGTTTGAGGGAGCCTGCGAACTCGGGGAATTTCCCCACTTCACAATGTGCCAGAACTTGGTCAGATTTTTTTGTTTGCTGGCAACTAAAAGATCATGCCAATGATCGGTATCCCATTCTTGTTTGGCCAAAACTTTGGCCTTACGATAGTTACCCCTAGCTGTTCTAATATTGACCATGTTTTTAGATTTAATAGCAATTTTTAGTTTGCCATAGAGCTCTCGGCACAATTTGTTGTACCAATGATTGCGCTTGGGTTGGATAGATTTCTTTACTTTACTGGGTTTGGAGAAAAGAGCCCTTAGACCCAAAAACAAATTGTCTTGGATATGCGTAGTCTCCCCAATAACAGCTTCTTGGTTTTGGAGAGAGTGGAAGGCTTCCAACGCACCTGTGACTTGCGAACTAATTTCGGTAAAGTACAACACTGTCAATGACTACCCTATCCCAACGCACTCTCCGTAGATTGTTAGTAAGGAAGGCATCTGCAGTAACTATCTCAGTTGGTTCGTTGGTGCGGACTGTACACGACAGGATGCTCAATACTAAGGGGTTGTGGTCGCTCTCAGGGTGATCTAAAATAACCATATCATTTAGAGTAGACCAGAACTCCACTTTGATAAGGGCATAATCAATTCTGCTGCGGCGACGGCCATCAGCAAAGGTGTCACTGTCATTTTTGTCTGAGTTGGTCCGTCCGTTAGCTGCCCTGAAGCCACGCCCCATACACAAACTCATCCACTGAATAGCAGATTCAGTCCACTTCTTGATGGGTGGGAGGTCAAGGGGGGGAATATTCCAATTAGCATCCACTTCCATAGTAAGTGAATCCCAGGCAGTATTCAGAGGCTCGAAACAGCAGTTCAGATCCCCCACTATTATCACATTAATACCGGGGTTAACTGTTTCCAAAAACCCATCTAATTGTAAAAAGGTATTAGAACCTCGACCTCCAGGTTGACCCCTGTTGTAAACATTGATAATCATAATATCTGGATCATCGTTGAGGTGCATCAAAATTATCAGGAGATCTGGACTGTCTATGGCCAGTTCAGTAAGTCTACACTTGAGGGTTTGCCTAACCCAGATTCTGAGACCTCCCGAGGGTCGGCCCCTTATCCCACGGATGGCCCCTTTGTGGAAATTAATAAAGCCAGGAGAGTATACCGGGTCCACTGCCCACGTTCCCTGAAAGACCAGGATGTCAAATTTATCTGCCCAGGAAGACCACTCATCTATTGTGGTTTTACTCCTTAGGCCAGCAATATTCCACGAGACCAAGGTAAGGAGGGGGGGGGGGGGTGGTCGTTATCAGCTAGCAATTGGACCTGATGCGAGACCTGGGGGGCAGTGTAATTTACAATCTTGCCGCGAGCTAAGCACTCATGCTCACCTGGGCAAGATTCTATGTGCGTAAGATTTGGTCTATCATATCGGGTCATGCTAGCGTGTGGTGCTATCACTAGATCAGTGGGTAAAGGGCTTACATAGTTTATACCCTGTGAGTCCTCAGGAAAATCCAAAACTAACAGAGGGGGATCTAGATTACTACGGGACACGTGGGAAGGAATACATACAATGTTAGGACGCTTACCGCCAATACCCGTGGGTCCCTCCATAAAACAACTACAAGTTATGTTCCCCATACAAGCAGAACTTCCAAAACCATTTACAATTCCACTAGCACGGCCTGGATTGATATTGTTGTTAGCCAGTCAATCTACCCCTTCCATACTGCTCAAAGGGCCAAAATAATTAGACAAAGGGAGATGGAAGTCCGATCTAGGTGGACCTCGATGGCCTCTGTTGACCCTTTCCCATCCAACTGGCGGGGCGTAGCGTGTATCACGGGGGGCAATAAGGAAAAAATGCCTCAAATCAAAGGTGAATATTCCTCTAGGGCTCATGGTGTTGGGATGGCAGTATATGTGCCTCACAACTCTGGGGTCCCTAAAATTAATAATTATCCAATCACCCTCCACATCCTTTGGTTTTGTGCCTAGCCAACTCACCCTTCGTACGAACAGAATTTCTGCACGAAGGTTGGGGGGCAAGGGCCTATTACCATTGAGCCAGTGAATCACCTTATTCTTGAGCTCACTATGAAGCTCTATCTTGTCTTGGGAGATCCTCGGAACGCCTGCCAAAATTACAGTGTAAGGTAGTGACTCGGGAGGAAGGTTAATACGGGGATGTTTAGAAAGCGAGCCATCACACTGGGGATCATTTGGCCCTACTGTATTATTAGTCTCATTATAGTGACCATTTGTAACCAACTTGATCGTCCTACCGACTCCAGTTAATGTATGGGCATCTTCCCCAGCAAGGTCCAGGACAGGAATGTTAACAGGATCTTTGTATACAGAGTGATTAAGGGGTTTGCTAACCGGGGTGGGGGGAATAGTGCCATTTGGGGCAATCTTTGCTTTAACAGCAGTACCAGGGGATGGTATTGTCCTGGGACCTTGCGGGGTCACTAGAGTTTTTTCCAAAAGGGTCGTATTGGCAAGCACAATACTTTCCAATGTCCCAATGGTAGTAATAAGTTGCTTAACTCTCTCGTGTATCGGTAGCAGGAATGATTTTAGCAGTTGCTCGAGGGTTTCCAAAAAGCCATTAGGTGATGGATTAGCACAAGACTGACTAGATGTGGTCTTGTTGTGCAAAGGGCTGACGTGGGCTGGAGAGATACTGCGAGAAGTAGAAGGTTGGGGTACTTTGGGTGGAATAGCGGGTTTGGACACTTTGGACACTTTGGCACGTCTACCCTTATTTGCCACTCCCACAAGTTTTCTTTTCCCTGTGATAGGCTGGGACGTGCTTCCCTTGTCCAGAATGACATTAGGTGATTTTTCTGTAAGGGGCAATAGGAGGTTAGAACTTGGTTTTAGAAAAGGGGGTCTGGACTCTAGGATGGATATGCTATCAGGGGTGGTATCCAGAGTGCTATAATTTGTCATGTCCAACCCCGCAATCTCGGTACTAAGCACCGGGACAGAGTCGGATTGAAGCAACCGGCACTCAGGGGAAACAGCTGACATTATTTTACCGAGAGAAGATCTCTTAGCCGTTAAATCCATGGACAATCTTTTTTCCGTTAGAATAATTTCGTGCTCGAGGACACAAACTGCTCTGGAGATAAAGTTATCAAGAGTCCCTGATACGGTGCCCCCTATACTGTCCTGGGCAATCTTTCTCCCAGACCTTAATGATGTCATTTTCTAGCATAACGTGTGTACTATAACAGCAACAGCAACAAATATCGAGAGCCCTTGAACACACAATATGTTGCAAAAACTAACACACACTTAGTGATATCACAATAACAAAACAGAGCACCACGGACTAATCAGCGAATGTGTAGAGAAGGCACGGGAAAATATCACAAAGTCTTGTTTCAATAATATACTACCAGGGTCACTGTTGTTAGAGGGGTGGCCCGTCCCGGCCTCTACTGGCCACGAACGGCAACAAACGGTCCCGCCCTTGTCCCGGGCTTCTCCCGGCACGCGACCGCGCGCGACCGCGTAGCGGGATGCTTTGTTTCTTTTATACAGGGAACAGCAGGGGCGGGAAGAGGGCACAGCTGAGCGTGGTTACGGGGCTGGTGGTCCTCGCAGTCCCGTCCGGATTAACCTCCCGCAATCTGTCCGCAGGGCCAAGGTTCCGCTCTCTTCACCAGAGCGTATGTCACGAAAAGCAACACCAGTTCTGCACGAGTGCACCCCAGACTCCCTCCGACTACGAGCGGCGCCCGCGAAGCGGGGGCCGTGAGTCGTTAAGAGTGCTCAGAGGTCAGCAGGGGCGGGAAAGGCCTGTCACTAACACTCAAAGTTGGCAATATAACATGTACGACTCTGGCCAGGACTCACTCCCATGTAGCTGCTGTTGGGCCCTTAACTACCCATCAAGCTCCGGGTAGGCCACCACCAGTATGCAGGCAATCAGGGGGGTCAGGGTCTGACGTGTGCCCCTTCCACGTTGGAATGAATTCCCCAGCTGGACCACCAAGATCCTCCTGATCCAGTGGCGCAGGTCCTCCCACCTCTTTTTGCAGTGGATCCTACACCGGTTGAAGACACCCAGTGTCCGCCCTAAAATGGTCTTTTTCTGATGGGTGTTGACTTGCCTAAAATCCCTGATGTTGATGCCTATCAGTTCAGATACATAAAACTCATATCCAGAACACATTTAAAATCATGGAGTATCCTCCGTGCGGTCCATGCAGATGCTCCTCCAGAACTCTTGCCTGGATATCGATTACACTCTATAGACAGAGAATGATCGTTTTTCGCCATAAGCACTTAATATAGTGATAAAGTAAAAATCAACAATACAGGAGCATACTTTTGATGACATGGTATCTGTTTTCAAAAGTGGCATGCAATAGAAACCAACAAAGTGTGTGCTTTATGTTAAGTGTTTTGTACTGTCTTGTTTATTATTTTAAAAACCTTCAAAAGGGGAGCACAACACAATCAGTGATAATGTTAGGATTAATCTGAAAAATATATCTTGCACTTTTTCCACATATGGTGATGTGTTTTCTAGCTAGCTTCAATTATCTTTATTGAAATTTATGTAATAACTTTATATTCTATCTTTCCAGATCTTAACAGAACAAAATACTGATTGGGTATCGTATTATATGTATTTTTCCCTTAATACTTATTAAGAAGACCTATGTGGTGTCACTAATAAGAGAGATACTGGGGATCATTTTTATGGTCGTGAAGAAAAGCCTTGGGGTAATAGCTTGAAATATGTTGAACATGAGATACAAACACATAGACGAGTGTCTCTTCTTTCCCCACTTTAGCAATACCAGCAGAGGATTGAATAAATATTTAGTTCCCTCTCAGCCAGGTATGTTTTAACTACAAATAGATCCTCCCACTCTTTGACTTTCTAGTATACAGTTCACAAAGTGCTCCCAATTCTTCGTCAGTCGTAGTACGGCCAGTCCCTCAGCATGACGGGTAGAACCCTATGATGAAATATGCCACCATGGGACATCTTGGTGGGTAGGTCTTATTTTAAGAAAACTCTCTGTTTTCCTTAACCATAAAGGATACAGAAAAGATAGCCAATCCCAGCACATTGGGACTCTTCTTGGTTGTTCGATTGAGTAAAGGAGGCCGCGTCCTTTGTAACCCGTCATCAGCAGAGGATTGCGGTCGCGTGAGTTATAGTTGCCTGCACTAACTATAACGGGGGAATTTCATTGTTTTTTTACGAGTGAAATGTCCAGCTAACTATAACATGTGTGAAACCTATGGTTTTTTAAGTGAATATATATATATATATATATATATATATATATATATATATATATATATATATATATATATATATATATATTCAGTGAAAAAACCATAGGTTTCACACATGTTATAGTTAGCTGGACATTTTACTGATAAAAAACCAATGAAATTCCCCCGTTATAGTTAGTGCAGGCAACTATAACTCACGCGACCGTAATCCTCTGCTGATGACATATGTGTCTTTATGAAAAAAAAATATTTGTAATATATGTATAGCTAAAATTTAATGGAAGAAGACATGGGCAAATAATTGTCTAAATACAGTATTAGCATCAGCAGAGGATTGCGGTCGCGTGAGTTATAGTTGCCTGCACTAACTATAACGGGGGAATTTCATTGGTTTTTTATCAGTAAAATGTCCAGCTAACTATAACATGTGTGAAACCTATGGTTTTTTCACTGAATTTGCAAGGTTTTTTAAATGCTAATTCCTAACTATAACGTGTGTGAAACCTATGGTTTTTTCAGTGAATTTGTACGTTTTTTTAAATGCTAAGTTACTTTACGCCATTCGTGGTGTGCGCGCCCACTTAACGCAGTTCGTTCCGTGCGTGCACGGTGCGCTTCGCGCACCGTGCGCGCCCAGTGAGCACTACTTTACGCAGTTAGTGCCGTGCACGCACGGTGGGCACGTGGTGCGCTACACGCACCGCGTGCCCACGTTACGCTGGATGGGCCATGTACGCACGATGCGCTTCGCGCACCGTGCGCACATGGAGGACATATTATGCGCTTCCTTGTGAAAGGTAATGTTTGATTTTTTATTAGAATACATATGTCATCCACAACATTTTATTTGGAATAACTTTGGCGCCGGTTGACGAGTCTTCGTGAAATTTTCAAAACTGGTGGGGCGATCTGGTCCGCTCCTATCCTGAAAGTCTCGGGGTGATTCGTCAAGCGGGAGCCGAGAAAAAAGGGGTCCCAAAACGTGTTTTCCCCATGCAATTTTCCATAGGAACCTTTAATCGCAGCTACAGCCCGAACTGCTGAACGGAATTACACCAAATTTGGCAAAAGGGTAGTCCTTGGTCCAGTCATGCCTTTTGGTTAAATGGTGTATATTCGTTCGGTAGTCCCTGAGAGAATCAAACGTAAAATCACATATACATCTGGGCGGAGCCTAACCACACATCTCATCGTGAGATCTGATTGGCTGTCAGCACTTAATCCAAGAAGTGTTGGCAGCCATCTTGGGACCAATATACATGATAGCACCTCATTAAGAAGCTCTGCAGTTAATAGAAGGTTTTAAGACTTTAGTTACATTATAAATCATTTGTTGATGGTACCATACTCATTTTAGGAATTGTGGTGTGTTCTAAGGTGATTTTACCATGTGAAAAAGCCTTCTGCTGGGATATCATGAATCATGTTTGAGAGAAAACTATGTTCTCATGCTTTTCCCACAGAGGTTTGGAAGGTGATCTATAAGCTAAACTGAGAGCATATTTTCTATAAATTCACATTATCTTTCTCAGTCATGTGAGAATGAAGTCTGACATTCTCAGTAAAACATGTACATCCAACAAGGGCAGAGACTGTAGGTTGATTCTTTTGTGTTCTACTGCAACTTCCCAGAGTGTTCTAAAGAACAACTAGAGCGCTAACTGTCCTACTTATGACAAACGTATTGCACACCTGAAGCCATCTTGATTGGAATAAAGTGGTAAATCTTAAAACATTTAATTTAAAAAGGAACAAAATGAGGGGATTCATTTTGCCATAGAAAGTATGATTAGTGCTGCAGAAAGAAAAATTAGGGCACATTTTGAGTGACTTCTCAAATCCTCTTCTATTTCATTAAAAAATTCTGACATGCAGACTGAAACATGCGCTTTCAATACCAGCAGCAGACTTCCCTGGTGAGCAGTAGCTTTACTACAGTGATCTAATGAGCAACTAGAGTGCTAACATTCTGAATTTATGGCAAATGTGTGACACATCTGAATGCCTTCTTGATGGAATCAAAGTAAAAAGCTGAAAGTATTTCCTACTTAGGAGATTGTAGTAAATGAGGAAATTAGGAAACTTCTTAACAAATAAGTCTCCCAAGATGGCCATCAGAGGCAAAAGAGCCCAAATGTAGCACAAATATCACCCAGATGTAACCCAAGTATAGCCCAATGACAGAATGTCCCTGAGTGTTCTTACGAACAATTAGAGCGCTTACTGTCTTACTTATGACAAAAGTATGGCACACCTGAAGCCATCTTGATTGGAATAAACTGGTAACACTTAAAACATTTAATTTAAAAAGGAACACAATGAGGGGGTTCATGTTACCTTAGAAATTATGACTAGTGCTGAAGAAATAAAAATTAGGGCACATTTTGAGTGACTTCTCAAATCCTCTTTTATTTCATTAATAAATTCTGACATGCAGACTGAAACATGCACTTTTAATACCAGCAGCAGACTTCCGTGGTGAGCAGTAGCTTAACTACAGTGATCTAATGAGCAACTAGAGTGCTAACATTCAGAAGGTATGGCAAATGTGTGACATATCTGAATACCTTCTTGATGGAATCGAAGTAAAAACTGAAAGCATTTCCTCCTGAGGAGACTGCAGTAAATGAGGAAGTTAGAAAACTTCATAACAAATAAATCTCACAAGTTGGCCACCAGAGACAAAAGAGCCCAAATGTAGAACAAATATCACCCAGATGTAGCCCACATGTAGCCCAATGACAGAAGTGTGCAAAACACTTTTTTTTTTTGTATGTGTTTTTGCAGTTTTATATAGTGCAGACTTGTCAGGTATTGGAGTACTTTACATGAGCATTGGTTACATCACACAAAAACAAATTCATTTTGGTTGTAGACATGGGGAGACTAAGTGATTTGACCAGAATCACAGAATGTCGAGCTGAAGCAGAAACTCCAACCTGGTTCCCCAGTTGCAAAGTCTGCAGCTCTGGAAGTAACACCACATCCTCTCCCCTAAGTGCAACATTTAATCAAGTGGTCAACTGGATAAAAAAACATAAAGATAACAAATAATTTAAAAGTGCTTTGTCGCTATTTGAAAACTCAGAAAATATGTCCTCATTTTAGTTTTTTACAGCACTAACCATAATTTTGATGCAAATAAGACCCTCTCATATATGTAATTTCTAAAGGAAATGCTCTAGCTATTACAGTTTTGATTACATCAAGATGACGTCAGGCGTTCCACACTTTTGTAATAAATATAGAATGTTAGCAATCTAGTTGTTCATTAGGATACTGTTGAGAGGCAGAGGCCAGGGGCTCGGACTCTGAAAATTGAAGGCAGGTAGGAGGGTGCAGAGGCAACAATTTGACCACACTGGGCAGGCAGGAAGGGCAGTGGCAGCACAACAGACTATGGAGGGCAGTGGAAAGGGGGGCAGGGGCAACAAACTAACAATACAGGACTGGCAAGAGAGGCTGTGTCAATATAATAGACCATTGTGGGCAGAAGGAAGGCAGTGGTAGTACAACGATACATGCCAACAGACCCGCTTCAGCCAGGAAACGTCCAATGTTTTTAAGCTCAAATGGGCTTTATTTGATCTGTCTCCTGTCTACAATCTCCTTTTTTTCAATGTAACTCAAAGGGGAAAATCAATACCCCAGATTTTTTTCAAAATCTCCCTCTTACCAAGTTCAAAATGTTTGCAAGTATGGTACATTGGATCATGGAAGGCAGGAGGAATTGGGGTAGGAACATGGACTCAGATAACAGAGGACAGGAGGGACATGGAGAGGTGCACAAAACTGACCCTACAGGGCAGGCATCAGGGTTTGCAGCAGCACAATACACCACACAGGGCATGCGGGACGGGAGTGCAGCACAACAATCCCTCAAAAGCATTAGGAAGGGAACAGGACCATGCACATGGACACCAGAGAACAGAGGGGAAAGAGGCAATGGTATCTAGCTGACCATAATGGACAGACAGGAGAGAAAGCTGCAGCATAACAGACCATAAAGGGCAGGAGGGATGGATCAGGGGCATTACAATGCAACAGGCAAGCCAGGAGGGAGGGAATAGGGGCCTGCACATGGAAACAGAGGGCTGGGGGCAAGGGGGCAGGGCAGGAGCAGCAGGATGACCATGGAGGTCAGGCAGGATGGGAACTAGAAGCAAAACACACCATGGAGAGCAACAGTGAGACTATGATGGCATACACATAGACCATGGAGGGAAGGTGGGAGGGTGTCAGGGGCAGCTAGCTGACCACACAGGGAAGGTGGGAGGGGCCGTGGCAGCACAGAAGACCATGCATGGCAAGCAGGAGGGTTAGTGGCAGCACAATGGCTATGATGGGCAAGAAGGAGGGTGCAGGGGCATGCACAAAGGACCATGGAGGATAAACGGGAGGGTCAGGACCTGGGCACAGACAAGGGAGTTCAGGGGAAGGGGCCTCACAACAGACCACGCGAGGCAAGCAGGAGGAGCAGTTGCAGCACAACAGACCAGGGAGGGCAGAAGGGTGTGGCAGTAAAATGGACCATGGAGGACAGGAGGAAGGGGATAGGGGCATGGAATGTGGACAGGCAGGGTGGAGGTGGCAGGGACAGGTTACAGTCATCTGACAATGCTAGCCATGTGGAGGGGAGTGGCAGCACAACAGAACACTCAGAGTAGATAGGAGTGGAAGGTCCATGGAACATGGTGGGCAAAAAGGATGGAGCAGGGGCATGCAGAAAGACATCGGAGGGCAGGGGGAAGGAGAATAGGGGCAGCAAGCTAAGCACAGAGTTTAAGCAGGAGGTCAATGATGGGGCATAGAATTGGGCAATGGAGGGCAGGAGAAGTGGACTGGTACATCATGCTAAATGGAGGGCAGTGGCAGCACATCAGACCATGCATGGCAGGAGGGAGGAGGCTTGTCCATGGATTCAGACAACAGAGGATAGGGAGGAGGTGGATGGGGCAGCAAGCTAACTGTTCAGAGAAGGCGGGTATTAAGAACTTTATTGTTTTTAAAATGTGTGTCTGTGCTAACTACTTAAAATATGAACAAGTATGCAGCATAATCTCACTTTTTAGTCAGGAAGAAGAGGACGTTTGTGACTGTGACTCTGGCCTCACTTGGCAGAAACACCCCCTGACCCTCCACCCCCATCGCAAAATGTAATGCCTGTGAAAAGGGTAGGTGAACGCAGTGTTATATAGAATATAGTCCTGAGAGCACGATTGAAAATGAAAACTAGATATAGTGTATGGTATAAACTATGCACCAAAAAGTGTGATATAAGATGAACCGGGGTGTGAAATATAATATGCAATACATTGTGCGCAATGACAGATTCATTGGAGAGCGCAAGATAGCACAGGCACTAGCACGTGCTATGCGATATGCATCTTGGAGTGTAATATGCACAGGGCAGTGTTGTGTATCCTAACTAGTCTCTAACGTTGTAATATAAAATATGTGCTGGGGAGTGTAACATTGCATGTGCACTGTGACAAAGATATAGATCCCAGATTGTAATATGTATGGCATAGCGCTGTGTGTTATAACATAGGCATCAAGGAAGGCACGATAGATGGGGCAATATAACCCGTGCGAAGGTAAGTGTGGCATGACATATTTACGGGGTGGTGTTACAGTGCATATGGCCTAGAGAGTGTCATAGCATACGCAGTAGCTGGTGGAATACAACACAGAGGTGTGTGGCACTCGGCGGGCACTGGTGGGTGAAACACAGCATTGGGCTCAGCCAGGAGCGCGCTGTGACTTTCAAGTGAGGTTCGTCTCCTTTCCAGAGAGTAAAATAAAAAGTATTACACATCCGGTGTTGGATGTGTGTTTTATTAACCGTGAGGGGTGTTTCTTGCATAGTTTTGGTCGAATTTTTGTCGAATCCCCTTTGAATGGCTTGGTGTGCGTGTGTATTAAATGTGCCCACCAATAGCTACCCATGTTTGTATAAATAAATGACAAGGGTGTCTACTTGGAGAGTACCCATTGGCTGGGGCGCCGGGATTAGACACGGTAGGGCGTCAGACACGTCAGAGCTTCACTAGCAGTGTAAATACCTTCAACGTGGATTCATAGTATGCAGTCGCCTTTTAATGAATATCACGCAAATCGTCATGGTGATAGGTACGTAAGGTTTGTCCAGAATGTCCTAGGTGTTTATATAAATAGATATAAAAAAAATAATAAAAAACAAAGGCAGGCCCCGGGGGATGGGGTCCCTGGGGCTATAAGTGGCTTGAGGAGGGGGGCAACGCAGCCCCCCTCCTAAAGAAGAAAAAAAAGAAAAAAAAAGGTCATGCCCTGGGGTGTTGGGGTCCCCGGGGCCGATTAAGGCCTCGGGAGGGGGTCACGCGGCACCCTTCCAAATTTTTTTTTTATAAAAAAAAATTAGGGGGCAGGCCCTGGGGGATGGGATCCCCAGGGCCAATAAATTGGAAAAAGAAGGGGGGCCACACAGCCCCTCTTCTTAAAATAAATAAATAAATAAAAGACCGGCATCGCGCCTCAGGCAACACCCCCTCCTTGCAGCACTCTGCAAACGCGCCCCCTGGCAAGTTGTAAGTTGGGGAATTCATTCCCCTTCAATACTGAGGGTTCTGAGGGCCAACTAGCCCAACAGGTATCTCCAGTATGCGCCAGGGAGCTGTGTTGCAGACAGGTGTTTTGAGGCCACGCCCCTGTGGCGCTTACTGGAGGTACCTAGTGGGCTAGTTTGACACTAGGGACCCTTAGGATTCAAGGGGTCATAATCTCTCAACTTAGAACGGCCACAGGATGCGGTTACACAGTGGTGAAGAGAGGGGACGGGCCTGAGGTGACGTGTGCAAACACGCCCTGTGGCGCGTTTTAAGTTGGGGAAATAACTCCCTTTCAATCCTGAGGGACCCTGGGGGCCAACTAGCCCACCAGGTGCTTTCAGTGAATTTCAAAGGTTTTGTAAATGACAATTTTTAATGTATTAATTGTTATACTGATTATTTTGATACTGATTTACTACATTTTGTAAACTGTTTATTTTGAGATATTTTATTTTTTTAATTACATTACACATTACAATACATAATATACTTTCTCAGAATGAATTACTTTACTTTAAATACTTTGCAAATAGGCAATAGACTTTTAAGTACAGTAGTTACAGTTGTTGCAATGGGCAACACAATTTCAAACACAATGCAACATTGAGCTCAATGTGAATTTCTAGTCAAATGCAATTAGTTACTTTATGGATTACATTTCTAACCACAGGACTGGATCCTAGATTCAGTCCTTGGACATCTCCTGTAAACAGTTGAGTAAAAGCGTTTTGGTTACAGTAGTTATTTTTAAGGAATATTATTAAATTTTAAAAGTTGACACTTGGAAACATTTTCACATAGAATCACCAATGTTATCCTATGGCAGAAAATTCACTTAGCAGGTAAGTAGTGTTATTGTTACTTTTTCTTACTCAGTGGTGGATCCTGGATCCAGCACTGGCCAACCTCCTGAAAACAGTTTAAAGAATGTGTTTAAGTCATACAGACGATTTTTTAGGAATATTTTTCGTTTGTGAAAATAGACACTAAGAAACTTTACTGCTGAAAACCACACAATGGATTCCTGTGGAAGGAAATACAAGTTACTGGTAAGTACGCTTAGAATTACTTTTCAGGGTCAGTGCTGGGCTAAAAGATGCAGCACTGGGTTCTCTCCTGATTACAGGTGAGTATATCGGAATTCGTAGTTCGGCTGATTTTACAGGAATATTTGTACGTTTCAAAAATGGACACTTAGCAACTTTTCTGGTGAAAACCACACAATGGATTCCTATGGAAGGAAATACATGGTACTGGAAAGTACGCTTAGAATTACTTTTCAGAGTCAGTGCTGGGCTAAAAGTTGCAGCCCTGGGTTCTCTCCTGATAACAGGTGAGTAAATCGGAATTCGTAGTTCGGCTGATTTTAGAGGAATATTTGTACGTTTCAAAAACTGACACTTCTAACATTTTCTGCTGAAAACCACCCAATGGATTCCTATGGAAGGAAATACAAGTTACTGGTAAGTACGCTTTGATTAATTTTCAGGGTCAGTGCTGGGCTAAAAGATGCAGCACTTGGTTCTCTCCTGATTACAGGTGAGTAAATCGGAATTCGTAGTTCGACTGATTTTAGAGGAATATTTGTACGTTTCAAATATGGACACTGAAAATGTTCTGCTGAAAACCACCCAATGGATTCCTATGGAAGGAAATACAAGTTACTGGTAAGTACGCTTAGAATTACTTTTCAGGGTCAGTGCTGGGCTAAAAGATGCAGCACTGGGTTCTCTCCTGATTACAGGTGAGTAAATCGGAATTCGTAGTTCGGCTGATTTTAGAGGGAGGAATATTTGTACAATGGTGAAGGAAGGGGACGGGGCCTGAGGTGACATGTGCAAACACGCCCTGTTACGTGTTTTAAGTTGGGGAATTAATTCCTCTTCAATCCTGAGGTCCCCTGGGGGCCAACTAGCCCACCAGGTACCTCCAGTATGTGCCAGGGAGCTGCATTGCAGAGAGATGTTCAGAGACCACGCCCCTTTTTACAACACTCTACAACGCAGCTCCGTGGCGCTCCCTGGAGGTACCTGGTGGGCTAGTTGGTCCCCAGGGACCCTCAGGATTGAAGAGTAATTATTTCCCCAACCTTAAACGCGCCACAGGGCGTGTTTGCACACATATCACCTCAGGCCCCGCCCCCTACCTTCACCACTGTGCAAACGCGCCCCGTGGGGTGTTTTAAGTTGGGGGATTAAGTCCCCTTGAATCCTGAGGTCCCCTGGCGGCCAACTAGCCCACCAGGTACCTCCAGTATGTGCCAGAGAGCTGCATTGCAGAGAGATGTTCGGAGGCCACACCCCTTCTTACAACACTCTGCAACGCAGCTCTGTGGCGCTTAGTGGAGGTACCTGGTGGGCTAGTTGTCCCCTAGGGGACCTCTGAATTGAAGAGGAATGAATTCCCCAACTTAAAATGCGCCACAGGGCGTGTTTTCACAGTATCACCTCAGGCCCCGCCCCCTATCTTCACCACTGTGAAAACGCGCCCCGTGGCGCATTTTAAGTTGGGAGATTAAGTCCCCTTGAATCCTGAGGTCCCCTGGGGTCCAACTAGCCCACCAGGTACCTCCATTAAGTGCCACAGAGCTGCGTAGCAGAGGTGTAAAAAGGGCCGTGGCCTCAGAACACCTCTCTGCAACACAGCCCCCTGGTGCATACTGGTGGTTCCTGGTGGGCTAGTTGGCCCCCAGGGACCCCGCGTTTGCAGAGTGATGAAAGGAGGGGGTGTGGCCTCCTCCCAATCTATTTTTTTTTTTTTTTTTAAGAAGGGGGGCTGTGGCCATAGATATCA
Source organism: Triturus cristatus (assembly GCF_964204655.1). Lineage (NCBI taxonomy): Eukaryota > Metazoa > Chordata > Amphibia > Caudata > Salamandridae > Triturus > Triturus cristatus. The sequence goes on along the minus strand of NC_140590.1, from coordinate 455,823,963 downwards.
CTAACTCCTTTACCCTAATTTTCTCAGGAACTACTGAACGGAGTTACACCATTTAAGCAAACGGCACAAGTCTGAAATAAGGACTACCTCTTTGCCAAATTTGGTGTAATTCCGTTTAGCAGTTCGGGCTGTAGCTGCGTCAACAGGTCCTATGGGAAAATGCATGGGGACCCCCCTTTTTTCTCGGGCCCCGCTTGATGAATTACTGTGAAATTTTCAGGATAGGAGCGGACTGGAGCTGGCCAAAAGTTTGGAGAATTTCGCGAAGATTCGTCAATCAGCGCCAACGTTATTCCAAATAGAATGTTGCGGATTTCCTATGGAAAATAGGTCCTAACTATATCTACCTACTGGCGACCGCCAATAGGTAATATATATAACCTACTGGCAGTCGCCAGTAGGTAGTTATAGTTAGGACCAAGTTTCCATAGGAAGAGCATTTTTTGTTTTGCTTATAACTTTGGTGTCGTTTGATGAGTCTTCATGAAATGTTTCAAACTAATTCTTTGTTCATATCAGCTCCTATCTTGAAAGTTTGGAGGTGATTCGTCAAGGGGGGCCGAGAAAAAGGGGGTGCCAAAACGTGTTTTCTCCATGCAATTTCCATAGGAAACTTTAGACAAGGCTACAGGTCAAACGTGTGAACGGAATTACCCCAAATTTGGCAGGGAGAAGGGTCTTGGTCTAGAAAGCACGCTTTTGTTTATTTGGTGTAAATCCGTTCAGTAGTTTTAGATACATATCGAAATTTACAGATATCGATATTTGGGAATTCTGTCATCTGATTGGCTGAGGCGTTACGAGCACGAGCTTGCTGCTTATTGGCTGCGAGTGGCGCGAGCGGTTGCAACTAGGAAGTGTTAGCAGCATTTTTTGATTCTGTTGAAGCGAGTAAGGGGAAAAAAGGGAGAAAAAAGTAGGAAAGAGGAGGGTAGGAGCACTGTAACCTCTGTAGGGTTTTTAAGGTGTGCTATATAGGGTTGCGAAGCGAACTACTCATCCCTACCGGTCTGAAAGTGCTGGGTTACGGAAAATAAGTGTGGTATTGCCTAGAGTCTGATGCTGCTAAGGTGAGCTGCTGCAGGACTTGGGGATTAAAGCGTGAGTCCAAACTGTGTGTCTTATGCTGTGAAGTCATGTGCCCTCTCCGTTGCACCACACCTGTGGAAGTAGTGTCAGTATGTGTTTATACCTACTAAGACGAACTACTGACCCCTACTGGTCTGAAAGTGCTGGGGTACGGAAAATATGTGAGGTATTGTCTAGAGTCTCATGCTGCTAAGCTGAGCTGCTGCCGGACTCGGGGATGAAAGCGTGAGTCCAAACTGTGTGTCATATGCTGTGAAGTCCTGTGCTCTTGCCGCTGTGCCCCATCTGTGCAAGTAGTGTCAGCATGTAGTTATACCTACTCGGAGGAACTTTTGTTTCGAACATTGTAACTTGTGTATGGTGCTTAGGGGGTGTTATACAGGGAGTGCGAAGGTAAATATGCGCGTATCAAATCAATTCGGTAAGTGCAAACTACTCACTCGTATGGGTCTGATGGCGCTGGGGGCGTAAGCTGAGCTGCTGCCGGACTCTGGGATAAAGCCGCTGAACTACTGACCCCTACCGGTCTGAAAGTGCGGGGTACGGAAATTAAGTGAGGTATTGCCTAGAGTGTCATGCTGCTAAATTGAGCTGCTGCTGGACTCGGGGATGAAACCGTGAGCCCAAACTGTGTGTCCTATGCTGTGAATTCATGTGCTGTGGGCGCTGCGCTACACCTGTCCAAGTAGTGTCAGCAATATTGTATATGTAGTAGGAGGACATTTTGTTTCGAACGTGATAACTTGTATATGGTGCTGGTAAGTGATCCGCAGCACTGCCAAAGGCAGTGCACCCAGGACATGCAGCAGACATGCAAGGTATAGGTGGACCTGAATGGAGTCGACCATGTGTTCAGGATGCCCTGCTATGCGTCAGTGGCTCTGCTTGTAGCTGCACTGGCTTGCCGTCTGCCAGTTTCTGGATGAAATGGCACAGAAGACATTAAATAATAAATTTAAAAAATACAAAAACAATTTTTAGGATATTAAAGTTACAATATATCTTTTTTTTTCAAAATTACTGAGAAAAACATAGGTTTTATGAACATTATAATTAGAAATTAGTATTTAAATACCCTTTCAAATTCACAAAAAAAATAGATCTCAGGAAGATTAAAGTTAGAAATTAGTATTTAAAAAAAAATTCAAATTTACTGAAATAACGATTGCCACATTTCCCAACATTTAGCTATTATATGGCTAAGGGACCATGCCATTTTGGGAGGGTTCGCTGTCCTGTTCTGCACTGCCTTGGTGGTAGTAGGGAGAGGGGTTGTACGGGGGGGAAGTCCTGAGGGTTGTAGCAGTGGTTGTTGTGTCCTTCTTGGGTGTCGGAAAAAACTATGGGTTAAATGAACATTATAATTAGAAGTTAGCATTAAAAAACATTGAAATTCACTGACAAAAATAGGTTTCAGGCACATTATAGATAGAAATTAGCATTTAAAAAACCTTTGAAATTCACTGAAAAAAACATAGGTTTCAGGCACGGTATAGTTAGAAATTAGCATTTAAAAAACCTTAGAAATTCACTGAAAAAAAACATAGGTTTCAGGGACGTTATAGTTAGAAATTAGCATTTAAAAAACCTTAGAAATTCACTGAAAAAACCATATGTTTCAGGGACGTTATAGTTACTTGGACATTTGATTCATATAAAACCAGAGAAATTTGCCCTTTATATAGTTAGTTGAGCTAACTATAACTCGCACACCCGCAATGCACTGGTGATGACGTCACATATTACATCACTCATGAGATGGTCAGTGACATTACTCATGACATCACTGATGACATCTCAAATGACATCACTGATAACATCATCCAGTGAATGTGTGTTTCTGTAAAGTTTAAAATATTTTTCATATATCTCTATGTATAAGTCACTGATTGAACGTATGTTACTGAATGCATGGGTTAGTGACTAAACTGTGTGAATGTCATATATATATATTTTTGTTGCAAGAATAAACCTTGACATTTTGAAACTTCACACCGTGGCTCTTCTGCATATATGTATATATATATATATATATATATTCACTGAAAAAACCATGGGTTTCACACACGTTATAGTTAGGAATTAGCATTTAAAAAACCTTAGAAATTCAGTGAAAAAACCATAGGTTTAACACATGTTATAGTTAGCTGGACATTTTACTCGTAAAAAACCAATGAAATTCCCCCGTTATAGTTAGTTCAGCTAACTATAACTCGCGTGCCCGCAATGCACTGCTGATGACGTCACATATTACATCACTCATGACATGGTCAGTGACATCACTCATGACATCACTGATGACATCTCAAATGACATCACTGATGACATCATCCAGTGAATGTGTGTTTTTCTGAAAATTAAATATGTTTTATATATGTATATCTCAAGGTCGATGGAAGAATAAATGGGTATATAAGTGTCTAAATGGATGATTTTTATTTGAAAAATGGATTGTGTAACTGACTGATTAAGTGTATCATAGTGAATACATGGCTTAGTGAGTATTGTTTAAATATTTAAATATCTGTATCAGTCTCTCTCTTTGTGTATAAGTGGCTGCATGGGTTGGTGAGTAGCTACATGAGTGTCTATATAGGTTATTTGTTGGTTTTTTGAGTATCAGTGTCTGATGTCTGTATGGTTTGGTGGGGGGTATTACGTAGTGCATAGGTGCATGAATGAATGACTCAGTCTTTGTATGTGTTGAAGTCAGCATGTGTGCAGGACTCTATGGGTGCATGAGTGTGTGTATGGGTGTGTTAGTGAGTGATTGACTGTCTCTATAGTGTCTTTATGAGTAACTACATATGTTTTAAACTAGTATATGTGACTATTGGTGTATATAAGTGAGTATATGTGAGAGTGAGAGATTGAAAGAGTTCCTGAAAGAATAAGTATGTGGTTCTATAAGTGATTGTTTAAAAGAGTAAGTATGTGTAAGTTTCCGTAAAAGTAAGTGTGGTGGTGTGTGTATAACTGTATATTTAAGTAAATGGATGTTTGATTCTTTATTAGCATGAGTGACTATGTGTGTGAGTAACTCCATGGATGAGTGGCATTGTGTAACAGGGTGTATAGGTGTATGAGTACATATGATGAGTGAGTACATGTATGAGTGACTGTATAGGACTGTTGGTGAATGAGTGGATGTGTATGTGAATCTTAGAATTACTGAAGAGGTTGTTGTAATTGGTATTGGTATGTCCATTGTTTTGAAAATGTTAGTTTGTATTTTTGAGTGTGTGTATCAAAGGTTATATTAGGGGAAGAGGAGCTCTGCCACTCTATCTCAAGGATGATGTCATCAGTGATGTCATCAGTGATGTCATTTGAGATGTCATCAGTGATGTCATGAGTGATGTCACTGACCATGTCATGAGTGATGTAATATGTGACGTCATCAGCAGTGCATTGCGGGCGCGCGAGTTATAGTTAGCTGAACTAACTATAATGGGGGAATTTCATTGGTTTTTTACGAGTAAAATGTCCAGCTAACTATAACATGTGTTAAACCTATGTTTTTTTCACTGAATTTCTAAGGTTTTTTAAATGCTAATTCCTAACTATAACGTGTGTGAAACCCATGGTTTTTTCAGTGAATTTGCAAGGTTTTTTAAATGCTAATTCCTAACTATAACGTGTGTGAAACCTATGGTTTTTTCAGTGAATTTGCAAGGTTTTTTAAATGCTAATCCCTAACTATATCGTTTTTGAAACCTTTGTTTTTTTCAGAGAATTTGTATGGTTTTTTATATGCTAAGTTATGTATTTTTAATTAAAGATATTTTTTTTTATTTAAATAAAATTACTTTATATTCATTTATATATTATCTGTATTTTTTTATAAATTATTTTTTTTAAAAATTCAATTTGGATATTTTTTTTTATTTAATTTTTTATGTCCACTTTTTTTTTTTTTATAAATTCTTGGGGTGCGCGCTCTGAGCGCGCACCTAGTACTATTTTATGAATTCCGGCGTACGTTATTTACGTACGCAAATATACTTAATGGTGCGCGCTGGGAGCGCGCACCCAGTACGTATGCGTACGTATGTAGGCATGCGTCCTACGCCCTCGACGCGGTTTACTTCCGCATACGCTAAAATTATGCGCAATAACGGTCGCGTATACGCGTGTTCAACGTATGCGCGCTAGGTACGCGTATATGACGTATGCACCTTCGCGTTTACGCGTTCGTGCATACGTCATCGCGGGGTGCGCGCACGGAGCTTGCGCAGTGCGCGCACCTCGGGTTTATACATAATAAAACAGTATTTCTTATTGGTTATCATTACTTTCAGTTTCTAATTGTATCAATACCACACCCAATCCCCTCATGGCAAGTTATGTGATCAAGAATCTTCACTTTTGATTGGTTTGAAGTACTTTCTGTTCCAGATTCTTCCCAAACCACACCTACTCCCCTCATTATTAGTTCTGATTCCTTTGGAGAAGGAGCTATTCTGTTGTTGAGAGACAATGGCTGAACAGCAACCTACTTCAGACAGTGAGCAGGACACTCTTGAGAGGCAGAGGAACAGGAAGCAGAAAGACAGCTTTATATGGCAGTTTTTCACTTTTCCAGAGAATGAGAAAAAGGTAAATGCACCGAAAGTTACATGTGTACTTTGTAAAAAAGTCTTATCTCGTGGGAATCCTAACAAGAAATATTCTTTTAGCATTCACACTATGTTGAGACATGTTTACAAAATGCATCCAGTATCTTATCGTCGAGCTTCTGGAGAAAACCCTCCACCTGCTCAGCCGACGACATCTGCAGCAGCTCAACCGAGCACATCTTCGGCAGCTCAGGCGAGCACTTCAGCTGCGATGGTGCCTTCACCTGTTTCTTTACCTCTTGTTGGTCCACCTTGTTTGGCGAGGTTGTCTACACGGTGCACTGATTGCGGTTCTCTTATTTCTGTGGGGGAGACCAGTCTTGATCTCCTTCAGAGAAAATTTGATGCGCATACGTGCACTAGGCCATAGATGTTTTTTCTTTTTTTGCGTTTTTCTCTTCCTGTTTCCCTCCATTAACTCAAGGGCTCTTTTAAGAGCCACTTATAAACTTAATCAAACAAATTTTTTTTTTAGAATTTTTTTTTGAAATTTTTTTGAGGTGCGCGCACCCTGCGCGCACCCATGTTTTTTTAAATTTTTTTTTTTTTGAGAGACTACAATTAAAAATTGAAAATGTGATTGTACAGAAGTACAAACCTCAAAACCCCACTCGCTTTAATTCCTTTTTTTTTTTTTTTTTTTTTTAAAGTTTTTTTTCGGGTGCGCGCTGGGTGCGCGCACTCGGCGATATTTTTTTACAAAATATTAACCTTTTTTTTTCCCTACAAGGTCCTACTTTAACCCCCTTACAATGCCTACTGGGTCTATTTCTACCCACTCTGCCCCCTTTTCAAGTTCTCCCCCTTTGTTTATCACCCCCTCTTTATGGGATTGACAAAATGGCGGCCGCCGCTTCCTGATTTCCACCGATTCGAATGTTTACTAAGATCTAACAACCAATCAGAATTGCGCTCGCGCACGGCGAGGTGCGCGCACCCAGCGCGCACTCTGCGCGCTTATAGATATATATATTGATTTAAAGGCTATTTTCTCAGAATCTACTGAACAGATTTACACCAGACCTACAAAAGGCACTTCCTTGACCTGGGGACTACCTCTCTGCCAAATTTCTAGTAATTCTGTTCAGCCGTTCGGGCTGTAGCCCTGTCTAAAGGTCCTATGGAAAAATGCATGGGAAAAACGCGTTTTGGGACCCCCCTTTTATCTCAGCCCCCGCTTGACAAATCCCCCCGAGACTTTCAGGGTAGGAGTGGAGCGTAGCGCCCCACCTATTTTGAGAAATTCGCGAACATTCGTCGACCGGCGCCAAAGTTATTCCAAATAGAATGTTGCGGATTTCCTATGGAAAAGGGGTCCTAACTATAACTACCTACTGGCGACCGCCAGTAGGTAATATATATATATATATATATATATATATTCACTTAAAAAACCATAGGTTTCACACATGTTATAGTGAGCTGGACATTTCACTTGTAAAAAACCAATGAAATTCCCCCGTTATAGTTAGTGCAGGCAACCATAACTCACGCGACCGCAATTCTCTGCTGATGACGTCAGATATTACATCACTGTATTTAGACACTTATTTACCCATGTCTTCTTCCATTAATCTTTAGCTATACATATATTACAAATATTTATTTTTCATAAAGACACATATGTCATCAGGTATGTAATATCTGACGTCATCAGCAGAAGATTGCGGTAGCGTGAGTTATAGTTGCCTGCACTAACTATAACGGGGGAATTTCATTGGTTTTTTAGGAGTGAAATGTCCAGCTAACTATAACATGTGTGAAACCTATGGTTTTTTAAGTGAATTTGCAAGGTTTTTTAAATGCTAATTCGTAACTATAACGTGTGTGAAACCTATGGTTTTTTCAGTGAATTTGTACGTTTTTTTAAATGCAAAGTTATGTATTTTTTTTTGTTTCTGGTTTTTCACTGTGCGTGCACTGTGCGCGCGCTGTGGGTGCTCGGTGCGCTTAGCGCACCGAGCAACCACTGTTCACCGTGCGCGCAACGTGCGTGCACCTCGCGATTTAAATTTTTTTTAAAAAAATTGATGTTTAATTCTATTTTTTTTAATGATTTTTTTCTGCCGTGCGCGTACGGTAAGCTTACCGTACGGGCACCCTGCGATTTTTTTAAAAAAATTTAAAATACTTTTGGGTCCTTCTTGGACCCCCTGACAAACGCTAGGGGGTCTGCAACTCTCTTCGTTGCCCCCTTTTCACGTTCTCCACCTTTGTTTATCAGTGTGAGACACACAAAATGGCGGCCGACACTTCCTGATTTCGACCGATTCGAATGTTTACAGTCATGTAACCACCAATCAGAATTAAGCTCGCGCATGGCAGCGTGCGCGTACGGTAAGCTTACCGTACGCGCTCGGAGCGCGCCTATAGATATATATATTGATTTAAATGCTATTTTCTCAGGAAATACTGAACAGATTTACACCAGACCTGCAAAAGGCACATCCCTGACCTGAGGACTACCTCTCTGCCAAATTTCAAGTATTTCTGTTCAGCCGTTCGGGCTGTAGCTTGGACTAAAGGTCCTATGGAAAAATGCATGGGGAAAACACGTTTTGGGACCCCCCCTTTTTCTCAGCCCCCGCTTGACGAATCCCCCCGAGACTTTCAGGGAAGGAGCGGAGCGGAGCGCCCCACCTATTTTGAAAATTTCGCGAGGATTTGTCAATCGGCGCCAAAGTTATTCAAAATAGAATGTTGCGGATTTCCTATGGAAACACGATCCTAACTATAACTATCTACTGGCGACCGCCAGTAGATAATACACACACACACACATATATGATTTTTAATAGTAGTAAATAAAAAAACAACAATTTTTATATAATGTAAAATATATATTTTCAATAATAGTGTATATATATGTATATATAAACAAGCATATATATATATTTATGTGTGTATGTTTATATAATTATATCTTTATATATATTATTCAACGCTATGTAAATTTATTTATTTTGATGTTATATATCAAAATATTTAAGATTTACTGTTTAACACTATATATATTAAAATACGATTTTTATTTTAAAGACATTAGTGTGAAATGACATATTTTTTCAATATATTTGTAATTAATATTTTTAAGACACAACATTCTGTATTACGATAATGTTGTGATCAATATTATGTCTGTGATCCCCAGGGGATGAAGCCTCTTTGAGCACCTCACGCTTGGTGAGCAAGCAAGTGTGGACAAACCTGCTTATTAAATATCCATGTAAATTGTTGAATATGTTGTTTGGCCTCTCTTTACTTCCCCATATGCTGTCGGTGTACTTTCTGAACCACTAAACCAACAGATGCATCTAACTATAAATAGAGTCAGTCCGTGGAATCATACCTGAGCCTCTGCCTCCATGGAAACTCCTTGTCTGATACAGCATCATAATTACTACTCAATTTCCCTTAATATATTGCCAGTGTACTCTGGACAAGGTAAAAATGCAGGAATCTGAAAGAAGGTCCTGGTGTTCTGTTACTGATAGGCAATCCAATCCATGGGTTAAAGATCAAGAAATTGGACATGAAAGGTCAGTGCTATACCGTTCTCCTTGGTTACCACTAGGTTTCTGGTGGAGTACAATCATCAGCAACACATTTTCTTGAATAGCCCTTCTATCACCAAAATGATAAATGCAACATAGGTGACTGACCCTTTTTCTCCATAGCTCTGGTGTAAACTGTTTGTAGGGATAACGGGTATTTCTTTGGTTAAATTACAATCTTGAAGGCTATGATAGGTACTGCCTATGAATTGGTTAGTATTTGGCAGTGTTCATATGATTTTGCTGCAGTATTTTCCATGCACACCAATACGGTGTGTTATGTGATTTTCTTTGAAGAAGTCAGCACTTCTCAACATATGGCTTCCAATTCCTTTCAATTGGATTAAAATATGTATCTACCCTGGTTCTTTTGCTTCTACATGGTGATAATCATTCATAATCCTCAAATCCCTGCCTGCATTTTCAGCCTGATGAAAACTGATACTATTTTACACTGCTCAAAATTCTTAGACTGACAATCCTAATGTGCCAGGACATTTTGCACAAGAGTATTGAGTCATGCTCTTCCCTGAGGTGCCAGAAATGCATTTGCAACATTATTGGCTCGTTCCTTGAAACATGATTAAACAGTATGTATATATGTGTGTATTTATATTGGTGTGCATGAATGCATACGTGTAGTTATGTGATATTTGCATAGCGTAAACCTAGCCGAAAGGTGGTGTAGTGCTGGCATGGTAAAGGCAAAGATACAGTCAACATATAATTCGAGGGATAGCTGTTTTCTAGGTGCGAATTTGGACAATTAATACATCATGATGTGGTGTTGTTAAAAAGACAGCTGTTGCTTAAATTAGAACCGTCTTTTCAGTCTGGATGGATGCATAGATGCCCTTCCTGAAGCTAATTGTCTGGGCATTGTTTGTTGCATTGTTTTCATTTAGGTTGCATGTTCATGTACCAAGTCTGTTGGTGTTCTGGCTGCAGGTGTGCTGAGAACCGCTTATAATGGTATACTTAGCCATGAGAGAGGTAGGGGTGCCAGTCATAATGGATTTGCAGATGACACAGGTGGTTTTGAGAATGGAGAGGGCTAGCAGGGTGAACTAGTGGAGTTCATTCAGGGTGCTGGTTATGTGTTCATATTTCTTCATGCCCTTAATGAAGCAAGCTGTGGTGTGTAGGATGACATTAGGGTTGCAGAGTCTGGGTGGGAGCTCTGGAGCAGGGCATCCCCTCCATCCATATGAAAGAGTGGGAAGCATCTTAGTTTTCTTGGTGATGTGTTTCTTGAAGGTGAGGTGGAGTCTAGGGTAAATCTGAGTGCATTCGCAGTGGGTAAAACTTGTGGTTCAAATTTGTCTAGGTTTATGTCGTTGAGCTAGTTTTGGCCTAGATGTTGATTTTGTTCTTGGTGACATTTGGTGGGGTTAAGCTTGAAGTACAGGCCATGTTTGAAGCATTGGTTCTTAGCAACAGATGAAACTTTCAAATAAATTTGAATTTCAGCAGTGTATTTCTGACTTTTGATGCTGTTTTTTTATTTTGATTTATTTTGAAGGTTTTATACAGCGGGGAAAAGACCCTTGCGTGTATCAGAGCGCTTTGCAGGCAGAGATAGCAAATAAAACTCAAACATGAACAAAAAATAGTTATGACCCGAGCACATCATACAAAGAATGACAGCATGTAAACATAGTTCATGTGAACTTGGACAGGAGAATAGCTTTTACTTCTTTTTTGAAAGATAGAGTGGAGGGATTCCGTCTGGTTTCAGGAGGTAGTGCATTCCAAATCCTAGGGGCAATCCCAGAGAAGGCCCGATTGTATGTTTTCTTCTTAGAAAATCATTGTGGTTTTAGTAGACAGTTATTAGTTCTTCTGGAGTAGCAATTGCGACAAGATAGTACCAGTTTCTGTGCCAGGTAGCTCAGAGAATTGTGTTGAATAGCCTTGTGTGTCATGCATGCGATTTTCAGTTGAACTCTAGCTTCAAAAGGTAGCCAATTGAGGGCTCTTAAGTCTGGGAAGATGTGGCAGTTTCTTTTGGAGCCAGGGATGAGTCTGGCAGCTGAGTTGATTGAGGCTCTTAGGGGGGCCATCGTCGATCTGGGGAGCCTGCAAAGGGTACCACTCCCATATTCAATCCTGGGGAGTACTAGATCTTGAACAGCAAGTGTGAGGTCATTTACGGGGAGGAAGGGTTTGAGTTTTCCTAGGATATTCAAGTTGCTCCTTTTGTTGTGCTGCTGATGTGCTTCTGCATGTTAAGGTTTTTGTCGAGGATAACTCTCAGTGATTTAGCAGTGTCAATGATAAGAGGTTGGCAGTTGAGTGCTGTGAGGTGTTTCAGCCAGACACTGATGATGGTCGATTGATTGGAGGGAGTGAAGAGGAGGAATTCTGTTTTGAGGGTGTTTAGTTTCAGATGGTTTTCAGCTAACCAGGTCTGGGTTTTTTGAAGTGTTACGTTGAGTGATTTGATATCTTCTGGTGAGTGGATTTTTAGGTAGATTTGTGTATCGTCCACGTACATGTGATATTGAGCATTAGAGTAGCTAAAGATGTCGGTGAGTGGTTCTATGAATAAATTGAAGAGAGTAGGAGAGAGGGAAGATCCTTGTGTAACTCCTAAAGTGACTAGGGCGGGAATGGATTAGGATTGCTTAGCCTTGAATCTTTGTGATCTATTATGCAGGAATGAGGTGAACCATTTTAGGACTGACCCAGATAGCCTCATTCTGTGCTTCAGTAGGTTTAGTAGATTGTCATGCTTGACGGTATCAAAAGCGGAGGATAGGTCAAGCAAGATTAACAGACAGGCTTCAAATTAATCAAGAATTTTTAGAGCGTCATCAATTATGTGGGTCATGGCTGATTCAGTGCTGTGCTCAGTGCGGAAGCCGGATTGGTATTGATCTAGCAGGTTGAAATGATCGATGTGTCTGCTGAGCTGTGTGTGAACACATTTTTCTAGTAATTTGGCCAGTGTAGGCAGCACAAGTAGATTTTGAATCTGCACATCCAACATTGATGACGTTGTGTCAAAATATATGATTGGTATGCCTTAAGAATTTACACAACCAGCAAACAAGATGTGCTGAAGTTTTGACCAGGGTACTTCATACACCAGCCTTAAAACTCAACTATGCCTGTATACACAAATTGGGTTGTCCAGTCATATGAACTAGCCACTTGTAACACAATGACTACTTGTCCATTAACATGGTATAGCTATCACAACACCGAGAGAGATAATGTGTGGTGAGCACATTCTGTGCAACTGTGTATGAGACAACCCTTATTTCATTCACATATAGCAACATCATACCCAGCTGAGACTGATTCATGATAGATACACATGAAGAGGTTGTCCAAAGACTCATGATTAGAATCCCAAACATATGTATGTGTCACACCAAGAGTGGGTACCCAAAATCTTAGAAGCACAGATGTTGCATGAACATGTTTCACTTTGCGTCGCGCTTTGTCCAGATGCTACCTGTTTTTGTGAGTTTGTGTCACTTTACGGGCAGATGAGACACGTTTCAGGGGGGCTGATTGAGTAGAGTAAGATTTGTAGATGCTTTACGCTTGGGGAATTACTACACTTTACAGGGGGATGCAACACATTTCAGGGGGCTGTAAGTGGAGGCAGATTGGAAGATGATCAACGCTTGGCTAATTGAGACACTTTACATTTAGATGCAACACTCATCTGTGGTCTGAGTGACTCAACCCTGATTTGTCACTGTATAGATGTGTATATGTGGGGGCAGAACTACAAGAAGGTGCCGCAGCGTGGCTCCGCAGGCTTTTTAGCTGCGCCACGCTGCAGCACTCCTGAAAGCACAGGGATGCGACATATTCACAGGAATATGTTGTATCTCCGTGCTTCCCCCTGCGCTGGTGCACAAACTGCAGCCATGCGCTGGCCCCGGACCCCTTCCATCCTAGTGCATGGATGCATGCGTCGTGGGGAAATTGTCTGTGTGCATGAAGGGGCACCTTCCTGCCCATAAACAATCAATATGGCATTATACTCTTTAAATGCGTGCTGTAGAATGCAGCATGCATTGAAAGAGGAAAAAGACATGGAGTTGCACCTCGCTACGCCACCTCTAGGGTGGGTCAGTATTCAGACGTATCTCCAGAATTTTAATAGTTTGGTCAATCTGGAAATGTATCTTGTTCCATGGGTGTTGCGTGGGAACAACCACGGCAACGGCCATGAAACGCCCCTTCAACGCAAAGTGCTGCCTGTGAAGGGGTGAGGGATAAAAAAGTAGATTTCCCGTATATAAGGAGTATCGGACCTATATTATGTTAGCATGATGCATCTATACGTATACTCCCTGTTTGATATATATGCTTTTGCTTGGAGGAAACTCGTTTATTTCCTCCCTGTATATCTATTGCTAAAAAGGTAGGCCGAGAACCATACAGACGCCATCTTCTGAACATATGCTTGAGCACGGGTCGTGATCACGTGTTGATCACGCGCAGTTGTCAGGTCCCAGTTCATTTGAGTTACTGGTAGCAGCTGAAGGTAGGCTGTTTTACTCGACTGTTCTAAGACTCAAGGTCGCATCTGGTTTTGGGGGCGATAAGTGCATTCCTGGAGGCGCCGTGTCTACACTCCCAGGCACCAAGACGAAAGGGAGTCACCCCTCCTGACCTCATCAGTAATAGATACTCAAGCCTTTGTACTGGTCTTATGTGTGCCATATATGTTCCTTCCCTGGAGCTCGAGGGCCAACTGGTATTTTTCCTTTTACAGTGATTGTATGTGTTGAACCGAAAAGTATATAACCTCATGTTTGAATATGAGCCAACCGTCTTCTCGGCGCACCTGATGGGTGAGGTTCGGAGAGGCTCCTCTATAGAGTATTTTGTTTAATAAACGATTGAACCTTCTTCACTGTCAACTGACGGATTATTTGGTAATGGTAAAGGGACTATTGGTAGATATAGTCCTTTAGTTTATTTTTATGGTACACCAGGGTCTGTATTTAGAAGGAGATGAAAAGTCACGCAGGGTGGCTTTTCCTCTCCTAGTAAATATGGATGGGCCCCATGCACCACCACTACATCACACAAAGTGACGTTCTGGTGGCCCAGAGTTGTTGTACAAGGGATGTGTAACATGTGTTACATGTGTGTATTCCTTCTCAACATGTTGCCTGATAGAATGTTGACTTGTGTTGTTTTCTGTCACTAACATTTCCATACGTATATGTGTACACAATCATATTGAATTTGATTGGTTTGTTAGTGGTACTTTTAAGTTGCACTTGCACAGCAGGTGCCTAACATTACATCACGCATTGTTGGCACTGCCTGCAGTACATTGGTTACTATGTCACAGCACACAAACGTGTGACTTATTTTCAGGCCCATGGCGGTACTGCTGCACCACTTTTCACATGTCCAAACATGACACATCAGCGGCACAATGTGCTTTTGATTTTGTACCTGTGTTTTAATAAGTGATGTGCAGTGCCACTTTTGGCAGCTATGCATGTCAGGCACACCACACAGACATCCTTAGATCATGGTGCAAATGTGCATGAATCACTGCATGTCAGCTATTTGTGCAAAATAGTAGGGTTGCACACAACAATGCAACATATCATTGAGATAATGTTGCATTCCTGTGCTACACCAGTGCCACAGATTGTCACAACCAAGTTGCTTGCACTGGTATGCAGCGGCAGTTTCAGGTTGATCGGCACATATATATGTCTATAATATGACCAGTAAAGTTAATGGACACAAAGTTGATGCGCCTACTTACATTTTGTGTTGGTAATATATTGCACATTGTTACAAACTTAAATTTGCTACATCATGAGTAGAATTTTGTGACAAACTGTGTGCGGCATCTAATCCCTGCTGCAGTGTGGCTAATATCTTGTCCTTCTGCTTTACCTTCCTAACCATCATCCATTTGTTCAAGGGGCTGTTCCTTCTCAGGGCACGTTTGTTTTTACACATATGTTGTGGAGTATTGCACATGTCATTATCATCTTGCACACAGTTTCAGGAGAATAGAGTAGCCTTCCGCCAGATAAATCTTGGCAAAGGAACCTGGACTTGAGCATTCCGAAGCTTCTTTCGATGATTTTTCGAGTCCTGCAATGGGCATGGTTGTATGCCTTTTTGTGCTTCAGTCTGTGGATTTTCAAATGGTGTCATCAACCACGTCTGTAGACCATATCCTTGATCAGCTTTAATTGGAATTGAAAGTAGAAATGTGTTACTTTAGGGTGACATCAGTATACATGGCATGTGTTTTACGTCAAGTGTGTGGAGATTGTAATGGTGAATTGCATTGGTGTCAATTGCATGTTGTGTTTGAGGTTGCTGCTCAGCTTTCTATGGCCCTGACACTGACATTACGTCACTTTTTATGACACACTGGCAGTGCAGTGCACTGCACCATATTTGCATGGATGGGAAAAGCTAGCCTGCGTGGCTTTTCCTGTCCTTGTTAATTTGGATCCTTCACACGCAACACTTTCCATTGATGGTGCTTACATGGGTGTTGCAGTGGGTGGTTGCTGCTGTTGCTTTTCAATTTTCCTGCACACCTGAAGTTATTGCCGGCAGAGGTGCAGGGAACGAGAGAGAGTCTTGCACTGGTTGGAATGCCATGCCGAGGAACTTGGTGCCTGGGGAGTTACTCTGGCCCATCCTTGTTAAGAGAGGGGGACCATGCAAACGAGAGCTGTGATGGCCCCTCGGGGGCAGCTGTATGCTGGTGAGCCCTGACGCCATTACACGTCTCTGTACCTGCATGTAGCGGTGGCCGTTACTGGCTCCTGTAGCGATTGGCAGAGATTCATCCTGGGTATGGTCTGGAACTTACCCTTGCACAGTGAGCGCTGCTGGCGTGTTTGTATACTTGTGCATTGCAGTGAATGGACCCAGAGATCATATGCCTTTTCGATGCTCAGATAAATACCTGGCGGCCACCACGTGCCCTGACTGGTAACCCATTTGAGGGGAAGTTATACCTATTCTCCCTGTGATTGGCTTGTGACGCTGAATATCAGCACTCACCCAGGGGAATCTGGAGGAGCCCGACTGTTGTGGGAGGCAATGTGCGCAGGGGTGCCAATATGCAGCAGAAGAAGTGTGACTGCGAATGGTGAACAGCCACTTTGCGACCACTGCGTGATGCACTGTGAAAGAAGTCGAAGAGGTGGTTCTGCTTGTGCCGGTGTTTATTGCTACCATACCATCATGGTAAAGAAACTTGGACGCAAGGCTGGCGCCTCCCAGGACCCAGAGGATGGCACCCCGAGCAGCCGCAGTCCACTTTAGAGGAACCTGTAGAGCAGCAGCTTCACAAAATATTGGAGGCCATAGCTGACACGAAGGCTACTCTCCGCCAGGACATTAGCACTGTAGCGGTCGGGCCAGGGCTATTCAGGGAAGAGCACAGGAAACTTTCAGAAAGGGTAAAGGCTACTAAAAGCAGCATTGCAGAACTGACTCCGGTGCGGAAAGCCATAGAACAACAAATGTGAGCCCTCACAGACAGAGTAAATCTATTTGAGCCTAGGGCTGAGGACATGGAGGTCCGCACCCGCAGTGATAACATCAGGGTCGTGGATCTTCTGGAAGGGTCGGAAGGAGATGACATGGTGTCTTTCCTGGGAAATTGGTTTCATAGTGTGGTGGCTCCTGAGGGCCTGTCGGATTTCTACACTCTGGAGTGCGCATATCAGGTGCCAGCAAGGGCGTGGGCTCCGGGGAGGCCTCCGCGCCCAGTGGTGGCCCATTTGTTACTTTTCCGTGGCAGGGACCTGCTCCGGCAATGGGTGAGATCTGGGGGCCCATTCATTGTGGACAATGGTAGGGTCACCCTTTTTCCGGACTACACTTTTGAAGTCCAAATGAAGCGGACCTCCTATGTGGAGGTCTAAAATAGCTTTACGTGAGAAAGGCCTCCAGTACTCTCTGATTTTCCTGGCCTAGTTGCGTATCATCCTGGAGGGGAACCCTCACTACTTTGACTCTCCTGGAGATGCCTGGAACTGGTTAGAGGTGTGCAAGGGTAGAAAGCCGCATGAGTGTGCACTTGCTTGCCCCTGACCGGGACCTCGCAACCGGCACACCAATTGAATTGCTGATCCCTCAGTAGAACCCACAGTAAGCCATCATCATCTAAAACCGAGAAGGAGCGAGCCGATGCTCTACAGGCCGAGGCTCTACAAGCAGTGGCAGCATTGGCGCAGGCACAGAGCCCCACCCCAACAGTGGAAGATTAATCTTCTATATGATCTGCCGGCAACAAAACAGACACGTCCCATAGAGATAGCGTGAAGATGCCGGTTGTAACGCATAATACAGCAGATTATATCATTCTAATGAGTATTAAGCAACAATGGTTTGGGTACCCGGAGGTGTGCTGGACTCAGAATGCCTGTCATTGTTTCTGGACTAATTACCTTATATACATGGCTGATGCGCTACGCTAGGCGTAAGTCTCTAAGGTTAGCCGCTCTCCTTATGCCTCTATGACTCGCAGAGGATTTTGGGTATATTGTTTTTGTTTGGATGGAAGCTGGTTTGATAGTAACTGTCCTGGGGAGGGGCAATTGTGGGGTTTTGTCAGTTAAGTGTATTTATCGGGCCAGATATGTCAATGGAGAAGTTCGTAATGAAGCGTTGTTTATCTACTTGCCATGGGTACTGCTAATGATTTAAAACTGTCTTTCATGTGACGTGAGGGGATTACAATCAATGTGGATGCATCATCAAATACAAGCATATTTAGTCCGAAGAGGGGTCCAGCTTGCACTACTTCAGGAGACCCACTTGCATGCCCATGAGGGTAGGGCATTACAGCGGCGAGGGCGTGCCCAAGTTTTTTATAGTACTTATTTAGCATTTGCCCAGGGGGTACTGATTTGTGTGCAAGCGTGAGGGCCCTTTCATTGCACAAACCAACTCATTGACACTGAAGGCCAATATGTTGTGGTGGTAGGGTAACTGGATGGGCGGGATATAGTCCTGGAAAGCATTTATGTACCTAATATGGAGCTGCCTGCCTTCTTTTCACATCTGTCTGGGATGTTGGTACCCTTTCTTACAGGATCAGTGTTGATCGGGGGTGATTTTAATTGTGTTACAAATATGGTCACAGATCGTTCACATCACCCTCTACCTGAACACACCCACTCACGAAACAGCAGAATCAAGATTAGATGGTGGTTGGTGGATACCTGGAGGGCCCAGCACCCTGAGGACCGGTACTATTCCTTTTTCTCTGCTTTGCATGAACTCCACGTCCGCCTCGATGCATTTCTGTGCTCTCCTGGTGTGCATGCCAGGGTAAAGAGTAGCAAATACCTCACAAGGACACTGTCAAATCATAACCCCCTCTTGATTTATGTACAGTGAAATCGCGCGCAAGCTGGGATACCCACTTGGCGCCTGCGCCCTGAAGCCTTAGGGGATCCAGTGTTTCGCAATATAGTGCATAAGGACATAACTCAAAAGTTACTAGATGATGAGGGCACAGCGACATCCACTTTAGTGGAGTGGGATGCCTTCAACCAGTTATTAGAGGTTGCTGCATGTCATGGAAGGGGGGACCCAAAGTGCTTTTGAAGGTAGTGCAGGAAGCTGATCAACGCCTGTGGGAAGTATAAGAGACCGTCTGGATGGACCAGATGGACAGGGTGCGCTCCTGGAGGCAAAGGAAGCGGTGGCGGCCCAAGTTGAACGATTGCGCATCTTTGAAAAGGAAACGTACATCACAGGCACCGATGCCAAAAGAGAAGAGTCTGGGGCACTTTTGGCATGGTTGGCCAGCCCAAATAAGTGAAGTTCAATGATTCTGGAGCTCAGGGATCAGCGAGGGGTGGATTGCAATACTCAACAGGGTATGAATGAGTCTTTCCTTGAATATTATGCAGCCTTATACTAAACACAAAATTGGCCCTGTCTGAGACGTATTGGCCGGCTTTACTGTAGCAGCTCTGCTGTCGCATTTTGGCAAGGATCAGCCAGACATACTGGGGTGAGACATTGAGCTGCAAAGGGTGAGGAGGGCAATTAAGCATATGGCAAGAAATAAGACGCCAACAGAGTTCTAACTAACCTACACTGACCAATTGTCACCTAAATTAGTCACGCTTTATACTGACGCTAATCGACGGGGCCAGCTCCCTGTCACGATCCGAGATACAGTAATCGTCCCACACCTTAAATCTGGGAAACAAACTTGGGGTAAATCTGCATTTTGCCATTGTCCATGCTCAACACGGATTACCAGACCCTGAGCCGTATATTGGCCACCTGCCTACTCCCCTATATGTCTACTTTAGTAAATAAGTGTCAGTCCGGGTTCATCCCGAACATGAATCTGGCTATGAATGTTCGGCAGCTATTGCAGAGACTCAAAGTGGATTCTTACCAAGAGTCCGAGGCCACTATTTTTGCATTGGACATTGAAGATATATTTGATAGCCTTGAATTGCCCTATTAGTACCATGTGATGTAAATTTTCGGTCTGGGAGAAAACTTTGTGAATTGTACGTGCTTATATATATACACACCACTGCACGAGTTGAAACGGGTGGCTTGATATCTGATACTTGTGATGTCACCCGAGACACGAGACAGGGATTCCTGCTGTCCACCCTTTAGTTTGCCTTAGCGGTACAACCCCTTGCCACAGGTCTGCATTACCAGTGCTTACGTGTGCAAGGGCAAATTCATCATATATCCCTGTAGGCATATGATCACTGATGCTCCTGGCAAATACTGGGGAAGCGTTGCAAGGGGCTTAAGAACAGCTCCATGACCTTGGCATGGTAGGTGTCCTTTGTGTGGATTGTTCAGAATCCTGCTTATTTCCAACGGTAGAGGACAGGGTGGGTCCGCAGACCACAGCTGGGGTGACAGTGTAATATATATGCCTTATGTATTTAGGAACACAGATTTCTCATGCATAGATTGACTTGCTGGGGGGAGACATTTGCATAGCGATTACAGGACTGAAGTGTATTTTGGATTTTGTGGGGTCGCTTCCATTGTCAGTAGCTGGGCGAGTGGCCTTACTTTAAATGGTGGCCCTCCCGGGAATTTAGATTTATTTTATGACCCTACAAATATGGCTACCAGCACAATTATTTTACAAATCAAGCCCATGTTTATAGGATTCATGTGTGGGGTAGGTAGACAGCGTGTACCCTTGACTGCTCTGATGTGTGCACACTCAGCGGGGGGATGGGCAGTGCCTGTTTTCGAAACATATCATCTAGCAGCCCAATTGCAATGGTTCATGCAGAGCATGGAGGATTTTTTGCGGGGCACTCTGGAACAGAGGTATATCACCCCTGGCCTTCAAATACTCTCTCAAATTTTACTGAACCTCCACATTCTGACAGGCAGCCTCCCAGGGGAACTCTAGACAGCATGGCGGCGTTGGATGAGGAGCTTGACAAGGGCAAAGATTGATGTCCCATATGCACCTGACATCCCATTATCCATTTGTGAGGTATTAGCTTGCGGCGGGACCAGGAGGGGACTGGTGGTTGGCAGGCAAAGGGTCTAACTACTTTCGTGGATTGGTATGAGGATGGCGTGCTCCTTCCCTTTGCTGACCTACAGGAGCAATCTGGTCTATCAGGGAGCAACTTTTAGTTGCACACAGAACTTGCTATGGCTATTCGTAGACACTGGAAGGAGGGCCTAATGGAACCCAAAACAGCCCTGGGATGTCCATAAATAGTAACAGCGGCGTACACCTCCAAGGCGGTTACATGCCTATACTGCCTCATGGAGCAAGAGATGCAGGTGTACCTGACAAAACTGCGGCATAAATGGGAACTAGACGTGGGGGAGGAGATAACGGACGGGCCATGGGATGATATTGTAGAGTGGGCCATGGAAGAGCACTAGGGACGCGCATTTTCAGTTGGTGCACTTTTACATCTTGCATAGAGCTTACCTCACACCGGCAAAACGTGAAAAATATTAATTTCATGCTGGCTCAGATATGTGTCCACGTTGCTCGGGGGAGAGAGCAAAATTCCACCACATGTTCTGGGGCTTCCCACAATTGACTACATATTGGAGTGCAGTAGTAACCTTATTGAACGAACTTACTGACAGAAACTTGGCGTTGGTTATTGGACCTTGTATACTACATTGGTTCCCCCACACAGCTAAGAACAAGATCGCTAGTACATTTATTTATATTGGACTCCTGATGGCTAAGCACAAAATCACTTTACATTGTAAATCACAAAGGTGCCCCACCACAAGAAGATGGAAGAAAGAATTCATCAGATGTGCTGAATGTGAGTGAATGTTTAGGGTGCAATTGGTGAAGAGAGTGGGAACTGAGAAGGCGCTAGATGCCGCTAAAGCATCGGACACATTAGTGGTGCTCTTGAAGACTCCAGACAGTGATAGCGAAGAGGATCCCATAGTTAATGCTCCAATTGGGGAGGACTAGGCACACTCTCCCGGAAACTACACCAGTGCAAAGTGAACAGGGCCTATGAGCAGTGTGACCTCCCAGCCATGGTGAAGTTCCCATTGCATTGTTCTCAATACCCTACTAGCGAAGCTCCAGCACTACAGACTCACACTGTGGCACTTTAGAAGAGCTGAGAGTGACATGTGTGGGGGGAGGGATGGAAGGGGTGTAGTTGTAGGGAATTAGGTTGGAATTGATCGCACAGTATAGTTGGAACAAATGCTTGTGTATTGCAACACACTATCAGACTTTCCTTTATCTGTGCTACTCATTTTGGAGTGCGGGAGAAAGAGATTTTGCAAGAGCAGGAGGCTTATCACACAATGTTATTCATGTGTTTCCACTGTTCTTTCTGTACTATCTTGAAAATTTAACAGATGTATGTATTTGGAAATGTTTGATTAAATATATTTTGTTCAGGAATAATAATGAGTAAAATGATGGTTGTTGGTGTGGGTGTTCTCACACGACACACATGGCACAAGACACATTTTCAAATTTGGTAGGATTCGTAAATCTGGAGATGCGTCTGAATGCTACACCACCATAGGGCTGGTGTAGCGTGGCACAACAAGGAGGAATATTTCATTTCTCCTTGTTCTTTCTCTTTCAATGCGTGCTGCATTCTACAGCACACATTTGAAGAAGGTAATGCCTGTGAAGATCATTTTTGGGCAGAAATGTGCCCCTTTGTGCACATAAACAATCTCACCATGACACAGGCATCTGTTTTTGCACTAGCGCAGGGGAGAGCACAGGCATGCTACATATCATTGTAACTATGTGGCATTCCTGTGCTTTGGAAGTGCCACATTGTGCCACTGCCTAAGGACTTGCATTGCTGCGCTGCAGCACTTCCTTGTGACTCTTCCCCATTATGTTTTGCTTTTTTTGCACACTATCAAACATTGTTCATTGCACATCTGGGCACGGATGAAGTTTAGTCTGTGCAAAGGAGAGTCAGTAGCCTGGCATTGTGGTCCGACACATTTTGTTGATACACAGTTTTGATGTCTTTGGCCCTGCATTGTCACTCATTAGGCTTGACATGCTCCTGAACAGGTACGTTTGTCACATGGTGCACCAATACATGCTTCCTTTGTGTAATTGATATTTGCACTTATATACACATGGATGCCCATTATAATTGGATTATGTTTCTATTTACATGCATTTCTTACAATGCACTGCACCTTTCAATAGTTCATTTGTGTTAGATGACATGTGTGCATATGTCGCCAGTGTGACATATTGATCTACAAAATTTTATGTAGGATATTTGCATGCATTCCTATCTGGTGTCCCTTGGAACTTTAGGTTATGCTGCTATGTGTGTATGCAGCTTTGTACTGTATGTTATGTGGTTATAGTGTATATGTGACTTGGCATTTTCACATTGACTTCTTGCATCATTTGGACCTAAGGTCATGTAATGTGGCAGAGTGCCAGCTATTGTTGCGATGTATACTTGTATGTACATTAATTTGTACTTACCTACAAGGAGCCCATTGCCATATTGTCCATTTTGATAACGGTCATTGATGATGCTGTTTCTGAATATATATGAATCATGCACACTCCCAGGGTATTTGGCAAGTACATTGATGTATAGTCCCCGATGGTCCACGATGGCCTGGACATTGATGGAGTGTGTGTGCTTTCGGTTGCGGTATAAGTGTCAAGTTGCTGCAGGTGGTACAAGCTGAAAATGCGTGCAGTCCATTGCTCCAAGCACATGTGGGAATCCAGCAATGGCATAGAAGCCTTGTTTAATGTCCATCTGCTGCTGGTGTGTGTTTGGGAAATGGATGTGCTGTGATGTGAACTGAATGATGGCATCAAAGACAGAAGGGAGGAAGGCGGAGAAAGATGCCTGTGAGACCCCTGCCACTTGTGCGGCTGTTGTTTGAAATGATCCTGAGGTCAACATGTGTAAGACCACCAGTAGCTTTGTCAGCGGTGGAATGTTGGTGCCCTTTCATTTGGAGTCTGTATCTGTGGTGTGATCTGCCGCAGTAGGGTCACAATAGATGCTTTCCTAAGGCGATACATTTTGATGACTTGTTCATCCAGGAGTCCGATGAGGGTGGTCCTTG
The DNA here is from genome assembly GCF_964204655.1 of Triturus cristatus. NCBI lineage: Eukaryota > Metazoa > Chordata > Amphibia > Caudata > Salamandridae > Triturus > Triturus cristatus. Next base: position 455,800,139 of record NC_140590.1, on the reverse strand, counting down.
GATGGTAAATGCGCTCCCTTCTCCTGCACTGCCTTTGTGGTAATGGTGGAGGGTGAGGTTGTGGGATTTGTTGTGGAGGTGGTTGTCGTCTTCTTGATGCAACTCCCAGCTGCAGGATTAGTAGGTCCATGTTGCTTGCTCTGCTTCAAAACAGCTCAGCTGCACTTTATTTCACGTTCTGGGGTACTTGCATCATTTCCTGCGCGTGGGTTTATGAGGCGTAGGCTTGCGAGCGCATTTTCCCATTTGCGTGACACATTTTGTAGATGCGTCCATGCGGGGGAATGACGTAAATATGCCTGCTTCAGAAATGCGTTGCTTTTTGAGTGGGAACGCCTACCTTGCATATCTTAATACTTTCGTGATGCAGCTGAATCTCCTTTCCGTCGCATCTCCGATTACGTGATGCATCTCCATGGATGTGTCACCTTGTAAATTTAGCGGAAAAAAAAACCACCCATGCATCACAAAAAGTGACGCATCGGTGGCACAAGGGGCTTGTTAATCTGCCCCTTAGTTCATTCGCCATGGAGTCCATGTCTAATCCTGGCTTTGGCACCTTCATAAAGAGCCCTAAGGAAGGAAATTATCTGGAAGTCCTCTCCCATCTCGCCCATTATTGTCCAAAGTTTAGAGTGATTAACACAATCAAAGGCGGATGAGAGGTCGACAAATCCCAAATACAAATTGCAACCTTTAATTTTTGTGTACTTCCCTATGAGGATGGACAAATTAATCGTCCCCACCCTGGTATGAAACCCATATTGTGTAAATCGGTTAGCACACCTTCACTATCGGCCCAATGTTGTAATCTGTTTAGAATTATTCTGCCAACTATTTTGACTAGGGAGTCAAGCAGTGAGATTGGCCTATAGCAGGAGGGATTGTGTCAGTCCCCTTTTTTGTAGATGGAGACTATTATACACAAACTCATTGAGGATGTGTTAAGGGACCCATGGAACCGGTGCTTTGTTTCTATGACACAATATCACTGCACTAACATGCATTGACACTCTTTTAGAGCTACTCTTTTCCTTGCCTGGTGCACCTGATGCACTGTGCTGCAGTGTGGTCAGCCTGCTGCTGCAGAGACTTGACTGAGCATGATGAGGTGAAGTTACCCTGGCTATGTGATCATGTTTTTCTGATGGTATGAACCTCGAAGCACCTGCCCACCATAGAAAAAGTCCAAAGTCTTGTAAGTGCTGCTGTCACACTGAGCCCATCCTGCAATATGCATAGCTGAGTGGATCTGTCTCTGGGACACTGAGCCAGGTGAGTGCCTTTCCCCATCCTGACCCCACCCTCATACAAAAGACACACTTGGTGAAAATAGGTTCTGTTTCTTAAACTCTTCTCATTCCAGTTCCTCAAATTAAGAAAACAGAACTTAAAGGAAGGTAAACACCCATGCACTCCTCACTCTCCCAGGTTTGTCATTAGTGGAGCGCTACCTTCTCTCATGGGTCAGCACTGGCAGCACCCCATCACTGTGCACACTGTGGCGCCGAATATCTAGAGCACCAAGAAGACAGGAGCCACTCCATGCATATAGCTCCACCAAATGGTTAAGTAAGGTATATCTGCTCCATGCACACCACGTCTATCATTTCTACCCCTTGTACTCTCTACCCTGTCTTATCTGCCCCAGGGCTCTCAGCTCAATTCTTTTATACTGCCTGTTCTCTCCACCCCTTTATGTCATTCTCCTTCTGCTCTATGACCATTGCCACTTTTAGTCAAATGTCATTCTGTGCTCTGTATCTATGGCTACATCTAGTTTTGTCCCTGAGATCTCTGTCCCTAGCATTATCTTCCTGCCCTCTACTACGTGATTCTGCCCATTCCAAAATTGGCCTTTCTTCCCCATTTGCCCCTATGCGTCCAGCCCCTTTCAGAATGCCTCCTGGGCTCCTTGTTTACCCCTCTTCCCTTCCTGTTATTTCTGTGATGTGTTCTTTCTCTACACTAGGCCCTTTCTAGAGTTCTACCCTTTTCATTGTGCTTTCTACTCTTCCCTGTATGCACGCTGCACCATGTATTTTCTGGCCTCTGTACCTTGTGTTTTTGTTGCCCTTAGCCACTTTGTTGTACGCCATCTGCCCCTTTTGACTGTATTCTCTGCACCTTTGTGGTAAATCGTCTTCATTACATACCAGTGCAATCCATGCTACCCATGCCCCCTGGTCCTTGTGTTCTCTCTCTGCTCCCCAGGCCTGCTGGTTCGATGTGATTAACCTAGCTCTGACAGAGAAACATCCCCTTCACAACAGCTATTCAATATTACTTGTTTTGATGTTGGGACAAAATGACCATCTGACAATAAACAGTCTTAGAGCCTCCAGATAAAATGCCTGATCTGGTACCAGTTCTTGTGTTAGGAATATCGTAAAGTGTAGTGGCATATAGTGGATGGGTCAAAAAGTGTAGTGGTGTAGAGTGGAGTGGCATAGAGTGTAACATTATGTATTGTTTGTATTAACTGCTGTAATAATGGTATGCATATGATATTGTTTGAAGACCAAATGGTCTAAAAAACATCTTTGATTGATTGAATGTAATAGCATACAATGGAGTGGTTTAGAGTATAGTTGTGTATAGTGAAGTGTGGTAGAGTGGAGTGGCATACAGTGGATTAGCGTAGAGTGCAGTGGCGTATAATCTAGTGATGTAGAGTGCAGTGGCGTAGAGTGTAGTAGCCTAGAGTGGAGTGGCGTAGAGTGGAGTGTCATAGGGTGAAGTGGTGCAGAATGGAGTGTGTTACTTGAAAATATGTAGCATGAAAGTAGGTGAATGGATGTGTATCTAATGTGCCAGGAACATAGACTATGAGTTGTAAAGGCTGATTTTTGATAGTAGGTGTAAATAGTTTATGTAGTGTTAAAGTTATAAATGTTAAAATACTTTGCAATATATTGTGCCAATATATACCACTGTAACTTTGCGGTGTATCGCGGTACATGTCACTGAGAAGGAAGTATCTGATTGGCTGATGGCTATCTTTACAAAATGTAAAAGACACCCATGTCATTTTCAGAAAAGTCTTGCTTCTTTCTGGATGCGATCCTATATACTGGTAACTATTAGATTTTATATTTCTTCCCTACCTATTACCACTTTATAAAGTGATAATAGTTAGAGAAATATATTTATAATGTTTTATATGTAGGTTTCCAGCACATTTAAAAAAAGAATTGTGCCGCAGTAATTTGTAGGAATTACAGTGGTAGTCTGCGCAGACGTTTTTGTGAAAATTTAAATATGTTAAAAGTTAAAAATTTCTGTAGTACACGTTCTCACATAGTAAACACCCAAGACGAGTGTTCTATGTTTATAGATCTTGTTTTTAAACTAGATCACTGATTAACCTAGATAAAAAGGCATCTTCTTCATGGTGAGGCCAAATTTCTGGTGACTTACACAGACAAGAAAGAAGCTGAAAATATAGTCCAAGAAACCTTGGAGTCTATGCAGCTATGTGGGCTGCAAAGTCCCCTAGCTTCTGATGAAAAAGAGAAACTTAGTGCCTGATTTTGATGTTGGCTGTCCGATGGATGGAAATCCCACTGACACCATCGCGTTTGGCTTCTGTTCCGAGCATGATGGTGCTGGTGGCACTGCCACAAGACCACCAGCCCCCCCAGGGGTCTATCCTATAGACCTGGGTCACAACAAAAAAAGGTGGGCACTTTTTCAAGAATTGATATGAAGATATGTTGCATGCCAAGCATGTGCCAATTTTGTAAAGTTCTACATGCAATGTTGTTAATGACATTTGTTGGTAGTCTTGGCATAGAGGGCAAGGAACAGAGTGAACATGGAATCTGAACTTACTTTTAACCTCTGAAACAAATTTGACAGGATATTTGTTCTTCTCAAAAGTGATGTTGTACTTTTAGTCCCAGATTAGGATTTGTATTGTACTAGCTGAGTGACAACTCTGCACCCATAAGCAAGAGTACTGGGGTTAACTTCTCACCAGTATTGTATAATTAAGAGTTAATCTCCATGGAATGGCAAATAACTATGTGCAATTAGTTTAACTGGGTAGAAATCTGCATAGTACAGCCTTTTCTGTGGCGATTAACAATTACTTTTACCATCTCCTCTGAAGAGGTGGTAAATGGGAGTGTTGGGCTGATGCTAGCATGAGGTGTTAAGTTGGGCAAGGGGTTGGAGAAGGAAGAAGAGGGTGTTCTTTGGCAGAAGGTGAATTACATACTCCCTTAGTGAAATGAAATAGTGTATTTGATAGAGCGCACAGCTACTCAAGCTATAGTGTCCTGGCGCGTAAACAGCGGGAGGAGGATGAGTGGAAAAGACCCAATTAGTAATTAAAAAGCCAGGTTTTTAGGTATTTCCTGAAGGAAAGTAGGTCTGTGTTTAGTCTCAAGGACTCCAGAAGGCTATTCCACAATTTAGCGCCTAAAAAGCCCAAGGATCTGCCTCCAGTACGGGAAAGGCTTATCTTGGGAATGAAGGCCAGGTTGGCATTGGAAGATCGTAGGGTCTAGAAGTAATGTAGTGATTAACTCGTTTGTTTAGGTAACCGGCTCCTACGTCATAGGACGCTTAGTAGAAGATGGTCATAGCTTTGAAGTCTATCCATTCCTTTATGGGGAGCCAATGTAGAGATTTCAGAATAGGGGTCATATTAGATCTGGGTTTAGGTCTCAGGATGGCTTTGGCCGCCGCGTTTTGAACCACTTGTAAACTTAGTGCCTTGAAATAGAGCCAGTTAGGGACTGGGCCAGGCTGCTCTGCAGGCAATTTCCCAAACTGATTTTCACCAACTGTATTTTCCATCCAGTAGACTCGTATTCATTCTCCCAGGTGCATAATAGCCCACTTGTGATTGAGTAGAGCGGATTTCCACGCTGGAATTCCAATCTGCCCACACATAATTGGGCCCCAAATGGTACACAAACACCATTGTGCAAGGTTGCCAAACTTTGAGGATGAAAAGAATAAGAATTTCTCAGTTGTATTGTTCTTTCTTTAATCAGATAATACAGCACTTCTTTCCAAAACTGTTGTAATGTAAATGTATGCCTGACTGCGGTGCTTAGTAAAAACGAAACTTTCACTTTTCAGCAGGATAGCGGAATGTTTAATGGGCAACACCTGCAGCAGACTCAAATTAAGCCCTGCCTGGAGTGCAGGAGGTAACTTTTATTTGTGTACATTGGGACCCATTGCACCATTACTACACCACTGTCTTGACTATAGTGCATTTGTTTTCCAACTATACAGTTATTTTTAACTTACCTTGCTCCTCATGACATTTCATTCCAGTCGATCAGGCCCTTTTTTTTCAAAAGGTAGTTACTTAAATTAAGAATGCAAATCTGCCATTGCCATTTCATTACAAACCCAATATGACAGTTTGGTGGCTCGAGACACTTCCTATTTATGGAGGTTGTTATTATTTATGAGGCTTTTTCTTTAGTCATGAATGGTTGGAATCACAGGCCGCACTATTGTAAATGAATAATTTAGAATTCAGATGGAATAATAAATGAATGAAATAATTGAATGTTCAATACTTTTGCAATGAGCAACGGATAAGGTGCACTGAAAAGCAGGAGTGCATGCTGAAAAGGATCTCTGAGGGCATAATTAAGGACAGTCATGCTGATTGTTTTGTTGATACTATCACTTTACCCAAGTACCAGTGTGGAAGAAGATTTGGCACTGCTCAGGAACCAATGACAGTGCTTCAACAATTAATGACAAGTACTATTTATACTTGTTTACTAAGCCTTTACTTCAAAATGCATCTTCCTCTCTTTTCGATGGCGGTTTTGAGAATCTCTGGATCAGTGAAGTTTATTTTATTCTGTAAAGGTTATATTCTTCCACAAACCTGGTATCACACATTAATATGTGACAGATAAAGGCAATTTGTATGCCATATCACTGTTTCCATATACAGGATGGTTTTACAGATCAAATAATAATGTTCCAAGAAATTGCTAAACTTGTTTTTCCCAGTTAACCTACAACCCACAGCTCTTACTCTGCAGGTCCATGATCACACTGTAAGTGCACCAACGTTTCCGTAACCCGCAATTCCTTTATTCCGGACTCTCAAAAGACTTTCAAAAGACAAGTTGCTCAAGTACATCTAAATTCAATGTACTTTGATGACCTCATTTTTCAGAGACATTCCTTCTAGACTGCACCAAGACAAAAACAACCCTGTTCACCCATACAACAAATATCAGACAGCAAAGCACAGACAACAGCCATCCAACACCAGCCCACAGACAAAGAACAACAAAAGACAGCCCCAGATGACAAACGTATCTCCCAAGGACGATCCTACATTCTACAAATGCTTCCTCAGTTATGTTCCCTTATATTTTTGTGCATGCTCTCCTTAGCTGGGGTGTTTTTGAGGCCCTTTATGACAAAAGTTTACATGATTTTGTAAGCTCTCCTTCTACATTCTTGCAATGCATGCACAGAGGCCTCTCTTACCTCACATACACCTAAACTGAACCAAATGTTAGCATTCCACACTCACTACACAACACACTCCAACACCTGGTACCAACATGCGGCTGAGGTAGGCACACAAAGTACGAACAGATCATGTTATATCTGTTCCTTGATACCTGACGCTGTAGGTGCAGACAGACTTTATTTAGCACAAGGGATAGCCTCTGAAATAATAAAATACCTCATCCACCAGTACCTCTATAAAATCAAGGCAAAAATCCAACCCAATATCTTATTATTAAAACAAGGCTCGCATCTGTTCATCTCTAGGTTAAGGTTTATTTACACCCACCAGATTATACCGCACCAGCAGCAGACCCCACAACTGACCCTCTCCATCTGAGGTCCCCACATTCTGCTGCTGATGTACTTAACATTCCCAGGAAAGAATCACTTATTAAAGGGCAAGTTATAACACATCTTCCTTTTACAATATTATTGAGAGGTAAAAAGGGAAAAGAAAGAAGGGACAAGAAAAGGAATAAAACAATGGCAGAACACAAACTGTGCGCTGAAAAAATATCATCAGTAGCAATGAAAAGCAAACATAAAAGAGCGCAAGCAAAAAATGACACCATTACTTAAGAATGTAATCCTGGATATAATGGTTACCTCCTTGCTCTATTATTGCGACCAAATGAATCAGCTTGAATCTTTCCATTACTACACTGGAAATTATTAGCCTGGGGCTGAGGCCCCACAGTACCATTCTCTCTTCCACATTTTGACAAACGGGACATGCTCCAAACATCACCACCACTGAGCATGACAACATTTCTTAGAACCTTGATGGTGCGTTTCGGACCAAAAGATTTAGTTTCATATTTGGGAGACCACACAGCTTTTTTAATAAAAACCAGATCACCCACCTTCCAAACACACTTGCTTACACCCATCTTTGCATCAAATCTTCGTTTATTATTCTCTTGATACCTTTTCGTTCTCCAATTATTCACTACACTGCTCCTTTATTTTACACGTAACCACACTGGATTGAGATTTGAACCGGCTGCTCTACCTTTGAGTTTTTTAAATGGCGATCAACCAGTCACAATGTTTGGAGTATTTCTATGCACCCATACTTTTTCTCTAAGAATGCACTTTAGGGGGGATCTTGTCTTCACAGCAGTTTGGACAGAAACCCTTACATGCCTATTCATGTGCTCTACTAAGCCATTAGCCTGTGGTGTATAAAGAGCAGTTCGGTGATGAGTGATGGCGAGATCCTTTAAGGAATCCATCATCTCCTGAAAAGTGAACTGCACCCTGTTATCAGAGACTAAAATATCAGGTATGCCCTCACACGTGAATGCGTCCTTAAGAAATTCAATTATATTCTTTGTAACAACAGAGCTCATGCAGCAAGCAGAGACCCATTTAGATGTGTAATCAACAAGGACAACCACAAACTTTTCAGTGGGAGACAAGATATCAAAAGGTCCAACAGCGTCAATAGGAAGTTTGGGCCAGGGATGTTCAGGTATTGCCACAGGTGAAAGAGGTGCAGCACTCACTTTTCTCGATTTGTCATTTCCAGCACATATAGTACATTCCCTAACAGCTTCTTCTACCTGTCGGTCAACCTCCAGCCACCAGTAGGATTCCCTGACTCTCGCTTTGGTTAAGCTACGTTCGAGATGACCTACATGGCCAAATTGATTATTTTTTCTCTTGATGTACTTAACAAAAATCCCAAGGGCCACACTTACCGATGGTCCGCAATAGCCTTTCCAAATAACAGTCAGTTGGCAACGGAGAAGGCTCAAATGTTTTATTGGCCAAAGCAAAACTCTATATAGAGGAGCCTCGTCGATCCTCACCCATCAGGTGCGCCGAGGAAGACTGCTGGCTCCTTGACAAAACCACACTTATATACATAACAGATTCCGCATACAAAGCCATACAAGTGGAAAAATACCAGTTAGTCCATGGGCTCCTGGATGAGCTCATACAGTGTTAAGTTTCAGCCTTACACAAAGGGTTGCTATCTATACAGAGGAGGTCGGCAGGGTGACTCCCCTTTCGTCCCAGGGCCTGAAGGAATTTGCTTGATACTCCCTACAGCAGATGTGACCTTGGGCCTCGGCCGTAAATACAACTAACCTGTCTCGGGGCTGGTACGAACTAAATCATGAAGATGGTAGGCAAAGGAAACCACGTGATCTGAAACGTGGTTTATCACAGACCAAGATGGCTACAGTATGGTTTTCGGCCCTTTTGTCGTGCAATGAGAAACGAAAGAAATATGCTTCCTCTAGAACCTATCAATAGGTGTTTATGCGATTAGAATACTGTCATAGATACATTGTGCTAACTTTATATGGTGTGAATAAACAGAACAAATGATTTTTATCCTACAGATCGGCCCTTTTAGCACAATGTAGCTAACATACCAACTTAATCTTCAAAGATGCCTTCATCTATCTGCATCATGTCGTGTATTTCCTTCTGTACTAACTGAGTGCCTATCTTTGCTGGGTTTGGTTTGGATTCGGGAAGGGCAAGAAGAAGTCGATTAGTGCAATAAGATCAGCAGGCAGGTCCACATTGTATGCAGACACAACAGGTGAAAAGGAAACCTGCTATACCCAAAAGGATCATGAGTAATTTCCATCCCCAAGTGGCAAAGAGGCCCCAGAACCAGCTAGAAATGGACCAGGTACCGGTATCTGTATGAATTTCAGATGCTAAGCGGTGCAGTTTTTGAATGGCTAAATGCACAGAGGGGGCGGAGTCAGGTATATACACACAGCAAGAACTGCCAATCACTCTGCATGCTCCTCCACGATCGGCTAAGATAACGTCTAAAACCATACGGTTTTGAAGAGTTACGAGCCTGGTCGCTTGGAGCTCCACAGTTATGTTAGTTAGTATTCCTGCAGGGATATTCACTACTCCCTCTACTACTCTAGATAATCTTCTGATTTCTTTACTAGTCAAAATGGGTCCCCATATGGGCAGGACTCCTTTCATTATGTCCACAAAGTGTTGTGCAGGAGTATCGGTCTGATCAGTAGCATCCCCCGTAGTAGCTCTCTTTCCTAAACTCCGCCGGTTCAGTGAATGGGTTTTATGATAATCAGAAGGGGCTATATAGACTGGTGGGTATAGGAAAGACAAATAGCATCTACCTGACCATCCTCTGGGGAGCCATGTGTATGTATTTTCCCCGCATACAAAATACACATTCGGAGGAGTAAGCATTGGTGGGCTCCTGAATGTTCGTAATCTGTACGTATAATTGCATTTACTAAACCCAACTGATAGGTGACCAGTACCATGTATACAGAAGGAAGATGACGCATTCAATACAGGGACCGGAATGACCTTATCATCTGATACATTTCGTTCCTGAAAATATTTAAAATACTCAGTGAAATTGAAAGACATAAAATCCAACACTTCATCCCTTAACCAAGTGTCATTTGCATATTCAGTATACTCATTCATGCAAGCAGTTGGGTCTAGAGTACCATCTGTACCATCTTCATTCGGAGTGAATCCCTGGTGTACTTCTATATATGCTAAAATCATTTCATAATTCTTTTCTGAAAATCTGTGCTCATCAACAGTATAGTGCGTATATATCATTGACAGTAACTTAAACCAGGCTTCGCAACTGCCTAGATATGACAAGGGCATTGAAATAAAAAGGTCATGCTTGTGCATAACCGAGGGGAGGAGGCCACAGACCCAGCAATTTGTAGCATTAGTCGAGCTATGGGTCTGGTGCAACATTTCAATAAAAGCATTCTTTACATATGTCTGACGATGTCTTTCCTTATGCGGGGCGTAAGTATGAAAATGATGCTCTTCAGGAACAGGAGTAGAGGTTATAAGGGTGTGCACAGGGTGATGACATTCTAAATAAATGAACACACCTAAACATGTCACTAGTGATATAGCTATTATAGTTATGAACACTATCTTGATACGCAAACTCCAAGTAGAAAACATAGGCATATATGGGTGCAAAGGACGTGGTGCTATAGGTCGCTCCTCTTCGGGAACAAAGCGAGCAAAAGGATACATTCTTGCTAAAAGTTCAAATATAATCTAAGGGGAATTAGTCTACTTGCAGTCCAACCTGCCAGAGGGTGCTTCTTTCCTGTGTCCGTTTCAGAGCCTCACAGGCAGACTCCTATTGTTCATAAAAAGAAAAAAATACAAAAACTTCTCGCGTTGGAGTTGTACTTGACACAACTCTTACTGAAGGACTCCACCTGGGCCCCACTAACCGATCAATGTCTCTATTTTCTTTCTGAACAGAGCTTTACTGAAAGTTCCGAGCTCTCAGCTAGTTCAGTCCAGTGTTCTTTTGTCGGGGCCGCAGGTTATAGCGGACATGACCAGGGGTTCTGGGATCAGGGAAAAAAGTAGGCACAGTAGGATCAGACAAAATACTGGCTGTGTGCTCTTTCTGATCAGATGCAGTATTTCCGGGAGCAGAACTGGTGGTTGAGCCAGCTGCTGCAGGCGTTTCGGAACTCACAGCACCCTCCTCTCGCCTGTTCACTTCTCCTCGGGCTTCAGAGGAAGGCAAATACTCAGTGGGCTGTTCACCTTCATGCACTAACCCTTCACTCTGATCCCGCTGGTCATCCAGCAATGGGAGAGGAACTCTTTTTAGGTGTGACACGTGAATCCAATGCCGCTTCCCTTCAACCTTAACAGCCGTTCTTGGGGAAAGGAGTATCTGATGGGGTTTGGTCCATCGAGGATCCAGACTCGATTTTCGCTGATAGTTCCGGATCAGGACCCACTGTTCAGGTTCAAGAAGATGTCCAGGACCCTCTGGCAGAGGCTGCAATACCGCCGATATCTGTTGGTGAATGGAACGAAGATCTTTAGTTAATGCGTAAAGATAATCTGTCAACATGGGGTACTCAATATCTCTACAGGATTTCGGTCTCGGTACACCCCAAACATTAGCGGGCCTACCGAATATCACCTCATATGGTGATATTCTAGAACGGGAATGAGGAGTTGTTCTTACAGACAACAAAGCCAACGGTAAGAGATCAGGCCATTTCAACCCGGTGGTCTCTTGCAATTTTGCCAATTTCAGTTTGATAATCCCATTATACTTTTCTACCAACCCCGCTGATTGGGGGTGGCGAGCAGCGTGAAATTTCTGATGAAGGGATAAGCCTTTACAAATATGTTTAATAAGGTCGGCATTAAAATGCTTTCCGTTGTCACTCCAGATCACACGTGGTAAACCATACCGAGGAAAAAATTCCTTTACTAAAGCTTTGGCTGTGGCTAGAGCGGTATTCGTCTTGGTGGGGTATGCTTCCACCCATTTACTGAATGCACAAACCACTACTAGAACATACTTGAGATTATTTACCCGCTCTAATTGAATGAAGTCCATTTGTAACACCTCAAAAGGTAAGGTAGGAGGCGCAAAAGTACCTTTCAGAACAGGGACACTACCTCCTGGATTATGCTGTAAACAAATCATACAGTTCTGGACCAAATGTGTTGCAGTCTTACTGATATTGGTGTTATACCACACAGGATTTAGTACTGCACAAATACCTTTAACACCTATATGCGCAGAGCCATGTGCCATGGATACTATTACATTCACAAATGCATTTGGCAGTAACCACCTGCATTTGTCTGACAGGTCAACCCAACATCCATTTTCATCTAGTTTCCCTCTCTGCTCTTGCCAATGTACTAGCTCTTCAGGGGTCGCTTCTTGTTGTATTTCTCTAACACTATCCATAGTGCTATTGAATATTTCTGTTTCTACCATTCCTCTCGATGAACTGGTTACAAACATAGAGGTAGTGTTTGATTGGGCAGTTTCTTTAGCGATTCTGTCAGCAAATGAATTTCCTTTGCCTACAGCATCAACTACAGCTTTATGGGCGCTACATTTAACAACAGCAATTTCTTTTGGTAGAGTCAGAGCAGTCAACAGTCTCAGAACCAACGGGCCATTCCTTATTTTCTGACCATGCGAAGTAAGGAAACCTCTTTCTGCCCATAACCTCCCAAAGCTATGTGCTATGCCGAAAGCGTATTGGCTATCGGTATAGACATTTACCGTCAAACCTTCACTTAACTCACAAGCTCGAAGCAAGGCTACTAATTCGGCAGCCTGGGAAGATTGATAAGACACTTTAGCTGTTTCGACTACAGTCTGGAGAGTGGTGATCGCATAGGCGGATGTGGTAGTGCCATTCGGTAACTTAAAACATGAGCCATCGACATATAACTCCCCTTGTGGGTCAGATAAGGGAGTGTCTGTCAGGTCTATCCGTCCCTTCGTTTCTTCCTCTGTCCGAAATATACAGTCATGTATGTCCTGATTTTGCTCTTCCGAAGGGAGGGGTAGTAACGTGGCAGGATTCAGAGTAGCACATCTTTTGATAGTGATGTGGGGTGCAAACAGGGTCAATTCATACCCTGTAAGACGCGCACTAGTTAGGTGCTGTGTCTTGGTCCTGTTTAATAATACATCCACAGCATGAGGCACCATCACTGTGAGATCAGTATTCAGGACGAGCCCTTCTGATTGTCGAATTGCCACCGCAACAGCCGCCGTGGCCCTTAGACAACTGGGAAGTGCTCTGGCGACATTGTCCAATACCGCCGAAAAATATGCACAAGGTTTTTGCTTACCACCAAAACCCTGTGTTAACACAGACAGCGAGCAACCGTCCACCTCATGCACATAGAGTGTAAAAGGCTTCCGGTAGTCAGGAGTGCCAAGCACAGGAGCAGAACAAAGAGCAGATTTCAGAGAGACAAAAGCATCCTGACATTCAACAGTCCAAGGTAAAGGTTCATGCACATCCTTAGTTGTCAGATATAGTAGGGTTTTATTCAGAAGGGAAAAGTTAAGAATCCACTGGCGACAATAAGAGGTTATGCCAAGAAAAGCGCAGACATCACGTTGCGTGCAAGGAACAGACATGTTAGATATAGTCGTTATACGATTAGGAGTTAGACGCCTACCCTCCTTCGACAGGAGATGACCTAAATAAGTCACCTCCGGTCGACAATATTGAAATTTAGACAAGGATACCTTATTACCATGGTTGGCCAAATACTTCAACAATTGAACTGTAGCATCCCGGCAACCCTGTTCAGTATCCGAAGCCACCAATAGATCATCTACGTATTGTAACAGTACGTTACCATCAGGCAAAATTAGAGTATCCAATAGGGCTTTGAGCGCTTGACTATAAATACTAGGGCTTTCTGTATAGCCCTGGGGAGCGTGACAAAATCGGAAGCTGCGACCAGATAATGAGAATCCGAAAAGATATCGGCTATCAGGATGAATGGGAATGTACCACGGGATACTGAGGCACCACAATCTTGTTAATTTCTCGAAAATCAATCACAAAACGATATGTATCTACATAATCAGGATTGCAATCTACGGGAGCCCTTTTAAGAATAGGAAGGATGGGACTATTACACACATTGGAGGCTGTCTCCTCCACCACCCCAGAGCGGATCAGATCCTGAATAATGGACAACAAGGCTCGTTCACCTGCAGGGGCAATTTTATATTGCGGTATTTTCGGTAGACGAGAATTTTGCTTCAAGGTAATTGAAATAGGGGGTATTCTCAACAAACCCACATCAGTGTCTCCAGTAGCCCAAAGTGTTTTTGGAATCTTCGCAAATTCAGGGGGTAAGGTATCCATTTTGGAGAAGTACTGCTCTGAAGGGGTAAAAGGGGTTTTAATAGTCAAATAGACACCATCTGGGGAACAATATATACAAGCATATAACCTTTTCAATAAGTCTATGCCTAATAAATTCTCTCCACATTGCGACGTTAAAAAAATGGTGAATCACTAGAGATAGGGCCCAAAGTGAATGAAAGAGGTTGGGAAATGGGGCTCACCACCGGAGTTCCTGAGAAACCTACGGACACATTATTCTGGCCAGACAGAGCAGCCCCAGGGACTAGGGCATGCGAAACAGAACTGTTCATAGCTCCCGTGTCAACTAGAAACTTACCCGATGCACCCATTAAATGTGCATTAACATAAGGTCCGTTTTGATCTATAGGAATTGACACATGTCCCCCACTCTGCCTTCGGCTATCCTATGCATGAGGATAGCCTGCCGATGCATCGCTGACACATTCTTCGTTGAAGTACTGGTTTCCCTGACCATGATCAAAATAGTTTTGACTATTCCCACCTTGTCCAGACTCTTCCTGCCTTGTATGTCCTACTCGATTACCACCTCCGCGTCCTCTCCCTTGGCCCCGCATAGTACTGTGTTGCGCATATAACAAAGGACACTGAGAACGCCAATGTCCTTCCTGTTTACAGAATGCGCATTGGTTTATTCCTAAATCAGTTCTTCCTCAGTCCTTGGCCCGCCCCTCGTGAGGCAGAAGTCGGCACTCCCCGACCCCTTCCACAGCCTCGCTCAACCTGCTGTAACAGGACCAGCGTTTTTAAATCCTTTGCTTTCTTTTCCGTTTTGTCCTCACCTTCATTCTCTCGATGCTCATAGTATTGAGCCATGCTTAATATAATCGAAGGAGTAGACGCCGTCCAAGTACTTTCTGCTGCCTGGAGCCGGGCCGAAATTACAGGCAGTAAATTAGTTACAAACCTATTGACAAACAAACGTATGCCACCCTCCTTGGATAAGTCTTGTCCGCTGAAGTCAATGAAAACACCTTCAAATCTAGTGAAAAAATCCGACACACTCTCATCTTTCTTTTGTCGGCACACTGTCAATTTATCCCAATCAACTTTTCTAGGAGGGATTAACGAATGCATGTATGTAATTATTTTGTCAGGTAACGTTCATATTTCAGCCCTGGGCTTATCTCCTGGTTTTCGATCCCTATCCCAATCTTTAAATTGATCCCATGTTCCCCCAAATTCAGTCACATGATCTTGGTCATGTACCTGACGCCATATGTCTACAGGTACCAATAAAGCAAAGAATAACTCTATATCGGCCAACGTCATTACCGCTGATAAGGCGGCTTCAGTAAGTTCTTTATAATATGCTGTGGGATTTTTCCTAGGATCGGGCAAATGAGCCTTTAATGACAGCACTTCACTGCGTTTCCACGGGGTGTACACCCACTGTTCCTGAAACCGATCATCTACTCGCGGGCGGGTAACCACCCCCGTCGCATCTACTATTTCAGTAATTTCTGGATGATAAATAGGGTGGACTTCACGCATTGGGAAATGTGTGGAGCCTGTAGGAACAGCAGAGTGAAGTCGAGTTTGATAACTAACCATTGTTCCAAAATTTCTGTACACCTCCTCCGGGCTTAAGTGAAATTTATGCGCTTGGTCATGATTATCATAAAATATTGCTGGGGCCTTCCCCCCTTCATGAATCTGTTCCCATAATGATATCAGGCATGCAGCCATATGGTCGAACGCATGCTGTTGCATCACAGGCTCATAGTCTTTCATAGTGCTCCATATGTCAGACAAAGTATAAATAGGCTGCCGCATCCATTGTGATGCTTGCTGTGCAATAGTTTCTCTTTCCTCTGATCCCAATGCTGACCAGGTAAACAGCTTCTTACCATCAAGAAACCCGGGCGGATGTACCGGAGTGGAAACAGCTGGTAAAGGAGTCGCACTCGCTGAGGAAGAGGTCAACACATGAGGAAAATGGGTTGACCGGGGTGACAGCTGAGGAGTTTAAGCTGCCGCAGATGACAATAAAGTGGGCAATAAGGTCATAATCTCTGAGACAGACGAGGACAACCGGGACAAATTGGTTTGAGGCGCAAGGAGGGGAGGGGCTGGAGGTGCTGACACAGTAGGAGCTACTATTGACACAGCTGAAACTTGCGCAGGAGCAGCTGACCCCGCAACGGCTGATACCGGGGCAACTGGTGCTTCCGGATATAACCGTTGCGGCATATATGGGGGTGGTGGACGCATGTCCAATAGATCTCCTATTTCATCTTCAGCGTGAGGCCGAGCCACATAACTTTTATCGACCTGTAATCTAAACTCATGATTCACACATTCGATCCCTTCTTCCGTGCGGGCTCTGTCGTAGGCAACAGCCTTCTGGGTAATGGTTTGCCCTGCTTTGACTCTATCTAGTTTCTCTTCCCTCATTCGCCTTCGTTTCGATTCCTTCTGCCAGGTGTTTAACGCTTCAAACATAGACTGCCTACTTCGTCTAGAAAATAACTGATCCTGTAAGAAGGCAATTTTCTTTTCATCAAAAGAACCCGTTTTAGGCCATTGCAATTCCTCATTAACTCTGGTATACTTATGCCACAAAGTATTGAACAATAGAGGAGCTATTCCGTGTTTTATGTACATATAATGACTAGGACTGCCTTCCGGTGGGGCAGACTGGCTTTCGGCCAGACGAGAGCCACTAGTCCGACAACAGCAAACAACAGCACGGCATGTTAGTTAGCAGACAAGCACCAACAACATACAAACAAATTCTTGTATCACATATAACACATACTGATTGTTCCTATATAACGTTTTCTGCAGTTCAACCTCAACCTACTTATTCAAACTTGATGCATCCAAACAAACGAACCGAGCCCGTCGACTCCCGTTCGTGGAAAATTATTCAAAATACCGGACCGACAGAATCACAACGAGCAGTCTTACAAAAGAATGGCAAGAGGCAGTCAGACAGGTGCGACCACAGACTGGACTACAGACCATCCCATGACCTCCTTGGTTCACCACTGAGACCGTTCTGATGTGGTGCGAGCCTCACCTCAGGTATGTCTCATGGCTACCCAATTACAGCCACAGGCTTTTCTGAATACAATCCGGCCGTGTGTTACACGCAGGTAACAACTAGGCATCTGATCGGTGTCTCTAAATCACAAAAGATCCGTGGAGTCTCTACAGTCAGTCCCTACCGGACCACCCTGCAAGACCTCCATAATTCTCCTAGGGTGCTCATGACCCCCAAATCAAAATACTGTTAACTGTTTCCAAATGGACCTCTCAAAGCGTGCGTCAAATAAACAAATTACTCACCGGGTGCACCCAGGTACGGACGTTCGTTCTCCGCTGCCAACTTCTCGGGACCAGCACGGTCAGCTCCTGGGTTAAGCCTGTAGGACCCCGGTGAAGGGCTACTAGCAGCAGAGGACACCCTGATCAGGAGTGTGGAGCGGAAGCGCCATCCTCTCCACCCGCCCGACCAGGGCGCCCTCAATCCGACCACCCGAATACGGGGGAGGAAAGACCCTTTCACGGGGTCCCACCAGAGTTGCCACCTGATGTACTTAACAAAAATCCCAAGGGCCACACTTACTGATGGTCCGCAATAGCCTTTCCAAATAACAGTCAGTTGGCAACGGAGAAGGTTCAAATGTTTTATTGGCCAAAGCAAAACTCTATATAGAGGAGCCTCATCGATCCTCACCCATCAGGTGCGCCAAGGAAGACTGCTGGCTCCTTGGCAAAACCACACTTATATACATAACAGATTCAGCATACAAAGCCATACAAGTGGAAAAATACCAGTTAGTCCATGGGCTCCTGGATGAGCTCATACAGTGTTAAGTTTCAGCCTTACACAAAGGGTTGCTATCTATACAGCGGAGGTCGGCAGGGTGACTCCCCTTTCGTCCCAGGGCCTGAAGGAATTTGCTTGATACTCCCTACAGCAGATGTGACCTTGGGCCTCGGCCGTAAATACAACTTACCTGTCTCGGGGCTGGTACGAACTAAATCATGAAGATGGTAGGCAAAGGAAACCACGTGATCTGAAACGTGGTTTATCACAGACCAAGATGGCTACAGTATGGTTTTCGGCCCTTTTGTCGTGCAATGAGAAATGAAAGAAATATGCTTCCTCTAGAACCTATCAATAGGTGTTTATGCGATTAGAATACTGTCATAGATACATTGTGCTAACTTTATATGGTGTGAATAAACAGAACAAATGATTTTTATCCTTCACTCTCATCAAACAAGGAGGAACTAATCTCCCACCCCAAAAAAGTTCCCCCTGCACAATGTTCAATTCATCACGCACATTCCAGAAACCTTTAGGACAACTGGGAACATCATTAGTTGCAGGCCACCCATTGACCACAAACTCCATAACAGGTTCCATAGAATTGTCCCACTCTGAGATGACTTTCCATTCCTCTTTATTAAGTGCTGATTCCTTCACTCAAGATAGAGAACAGTCCAAACTGTACGAAATGATTTTGTCTAAAGGCATCCTCGAGAGGAAATCAGCTGGAATATTTCTTAGTCCAGGGAGGTAGTCAACAGTGAAATTGTATTCCCAGAGTCCTCAACCCATCTTTTAATTCTGGGAGTAGTACTCTGAACATTCCTACAAGCAAACATGTGGACAAGGGGCTCGTGGTCAGTCCTAACCAAAAACTGTACACCCCATAAATGAAATATGAAATGGTTGATAACCCAATAACAGGCTAGCACCTCACGCTCAATTACTGAGTAATGCTCTCCTGCTCCTTTCAATGAGCGTGAGGCAAAAACAATGACCTTTTCATTGTCATCAACCATTTGAGATAGAACAGTGTCCAAACCCCGTACACTGGCATCAGTAGTCAAGATAATCTTTTTAAGGCCATATGTTATGTTAGACTATTCGCAAGGTGCATGGCTGTCCCAGTGACAGACATCTCCGCACTAAGAAACAGCAGGGTGTGAGTGGTGGCAGAGGCAACTAATCATCAGAGAAAAGCCAGTTCTTCACCACCCTTCTAAAGGCTCAGTGATTGGAAATGCTGCGGGTGGAAAGAGGCAGGGAGCTCCAGAGAGCAGGCATAATCACCTGAAAAAAACGCACTCCGGCTCTGCAAATCTGGGCACGCGGGCCTGATTAAGGTCCGCCGAGCATGAGGCAGGTGCATAGGAAAGGCACAGATTGCTCAGAATCGTAGGACAGAGGCCCAAGATAATCTAATGAGTGATGACGAGAGCTTTGAAGGGGACTCTTTTCCCCATTGGCAACCAGTGTAGTCCACGGAGGAGGCCGGAAAAAGAATGGCGCTTGGGAAGCACAAAGAGGGTGCGAGCTGCGGCATTCTGAGCACACCAGAGCCTTTTGATCACTATCTTATTAGAACCTTGGAGTAGTGCATTGCAGTAATCCAGCCTAGTCAAGACAGTGTATTGGACAATCATCTGACTGATGTTAGCGTTAAATAGACCTACGATATGCTTCATGCCCCTTAACAGTCCGAAGCATGCGCCTGCTACTTATTTGGCATGGACATCAAAGGAGAGGGTATTATTCACCCAGGCGCCCAGGTTCTTAACAGCGGGTTTAGGCAGAGGTGTTGAGCCAAGCTCAGAAGGCCAACACTGGCTGCCCTAAAGGTGGGGTCTCTTCCTAGAAGGAGGATCTCTGATTTAGTAGAGTTCAATTGAAAACAGTTGGCCTACATCCAATCAGAGATGGCGGTCAGGTCCTCCAGAAATTTTGCTGCGTCCTGACTCAGATCCTTAGAAAAGGAGAGCTCAAGCTGTATCTCATCAGAATATGACACCATTGAGATGTTACGGGCTTCTGCTACCAAAGCCAAAGGCCGGATGTAGTCATTGAACAGGGTAGGACTGAGGGCTAAACCCTGGGGTACACCACAGGGTAGAAGATAGGTCTGAGAATGAAAAGGGGGGAAAGGACTTGGAAGGTCCTATTAGGCAAGAAAGACTCAAACCAGAATAAGGCTCTACCCTCGATGCCGATCTCCTGCAGATGATGCAACAAGCTCTTGTGGGAGACGGTATCAAATGCTGCACTCAGATCAAGTAGGATCAGAACCGAGGTTCTGCCCTCATCCAGCGAGACACGCAGCTGCTCTGTGACTGCAAGCAGAGCAGATTCTGTGCTATGCTGTGTGCCTGGGACCATTTTGAGAGTGGTCCAGTATCGAATTGAGCTTCAAATACTGAGTGAGAATGAAATTAATGTGCGACTCCATTATTTTAGCTAAGAAAGGAAGCACAGAAATAGGCTGTACATTTGCAGGCCTAGTGGCCCCAGAGTCAGCTTTTTCAACAGAGGGATTACTTTAGCATGTTTCCAGGATTCCAAGATGGATGCCAAGGATAGAGATAGATTCATCAATTCCAGCCATTAGGGTAAGAGCAGGTGTTGAAACTTTCTGAAGATGTCAGGTTTGAGAGGATCATCCGGAGATCCTGACCTCAGAGAGCAAGGCTTCAAGGACAGTGATGTAAATGGGCAGAAAGGAGGACATAGAATGGGCTGCAGGGCCAGAGGGAGAGACCCACGGGAGGGTAAGGTCAGTGATTTCAGGGCAGGAACTGCCGTATTTACGTTCAACCTTGCTGATGAAGTATTTGGCCCACTGAGAGTTGGAAGATATATAGCTATCAGGGGCGAGAAGGGATTTTACCATGTCTTTTAAAAGAGAGAAAATTATTTTAGAAGGATTACTGCTCAGGTATATTTTATTAGCTGGAACCTCTTGGGACGGGATGTTAGAGAAAACGGAGTCAAGGAGATGACCAGTCAGGTGTGTGGGTTCCTGAAACCCGTTGCAACAGTTGTCAGGCTGCCAAATCTCCTAAGAAATTAAATCTATCAGGGTCACTTTGTAATTCCAGGTGCATATTCAGGTTGCCTAAGATATTAAAGTTGGCTGTTTTAAGTACCAGAGTGGTGACAGCATTAGCAGTAGAGTAGAGCGCTGTAGGACATTAGTACACATAATTCCGTATGAGACCAATGAGCTATATCTCTTCACTTAGATGAGTGACGTCCAATCTGAGGTAAACAGGATGTGCAGAAGAGGCACCATAGGGGAGGACATTGTTTGGCCCCTGGACTTCATAGAAAAAGGTTCTTGGAGGTAGCACAACCAGCACACCAGTGCACAA
Organism: Triturus cristatus; assembly: GCF_964204655.1. Taxonomy (NCBI): domain Eukaryota; kingdom Metazoa; phylum Chordata; class Amphibia; order Caudata; family Salamandridae; genus Triturus; species Triturus cristatus. The sequence continues at coordinate 455,778,789 of NC_140590.1, read as the reverse complement.
ATATGTCCTCTCCAGCCTCCGTCTGTGGACCTAGGATGGCCCTTAACATCTTTTGGGGCCACCTTTTTAATGATCAATGGACCCCGGACACTAAATTCCAGTGCAGGGCCGGTCATCCTAATCATGCAGGGGGAAATGAGTACCAAGCGAGGGGGTCCAATGCCGGCATGGACACCATGTGCCAGGAAATCTGGGATAGCGAGATCAATAGGTACAACTGGTTGGAGAGGAAGGGGCAGCCTATATTGTACGGAAAGTTATGTAGGGGTGTGTGCTAAGAATGGTGCTTCATCTGGTACTTTTATGCTCAGAAAATAAATGAACAACGAGACAGTAGCCCTTCCATCCAAAATCTGCATAATCTACATGCTGATATGAAGAAGGAAGGAGGTCCCCCGGAGCAGGACTGGTAGCACAGTATCTTTTTGGGGATTGACTTATGGGTGCCCAAGTTACCGGCATCTGTGATGCCTATTCTCCTTGCTGTACTTTTGTTATGCGGTTTCCTACGATTGGGGGTTTCTTGCTATAAAAAAGCAGTCCACAAATTAGGTAGTATGCACTTAATTAGGGAAAAAGCAACCAATACTACATAAACACACACTTTACAATAACATAACTTTCATGACATATGATGAGAACGGAGTAGTTGATGACTCAACTTTAGGGAGGGAATGTTGGGATGGGTGAATACAATGTCAATGAATGTCATGATATGTGCAGGCCCGACAACAGCAATATCAGTAAATGCAATGTAAACATATGCCACAACCTGTGCCCACATAAAGTCATCAATGCTCGTCAATGCAATGTCAATGTACACCATAACTTGTGTCCGCATAGCAGCGCCGATATCAGCAACAATGATACCAATGTATGTCATAATCCATGCTTGTACGGTAATACAATTGCTGTCAATAAGAACAATGTCAATGTACGTTCAGACCAAAGCAAACATGCCTTTGACAACACTAGTAAGAATGATGTCAATGTGCAAGATGACAACTGTATGCACAATGCTGATAATGTCGATAAAAATTATACCAGTGGCTGCTATATTATTCTTAGGAGTTCCAATGAACTCACAGCATTGCTGTTGGATTCACAGGTGAGGTTCCCCATAAATGAAAGACAAACACGCACCCAGGGAAAACCCTGATCGATTCCACAGATACATAGTTGCATCGCAAACATGTCTGAGATAATTGGCCCCAATAAAACCCATTTGGCCAAAAGCCTGCGTTCCCCAGAAATACCACAAAGCTAGAAACCACACGTAGATCGGTACACTCAACCAATCAGGACACACCATGCACACCATACTTAGGGGCTGAATAGCATGGCGGGTGGACTTTGTGTGCCCGCCATGGCCCTGGGAAATGGGACCACCCGCTATGCATGCGGCGGTCCCACATGTGCAATTTGGATGCGCCCGCCACACAGGTGGGCGCATCCCGCATTTCTAACATTGTGGTGGGCGGTGCTGCCAGCGGCACCCGCCGCAAGGTTCAAAATGCAAGTTGTGCATTTGAATGCACAACGTGACAGGCACCGTGCGGTGCCTGCCACAATGTACATGCAAATGCAGAGGGCCCCCATGTACACCCCCCAACACCCTGGGGGCCCGCTACAGGCCCCCAACAGCAAGGACCACTTGACTTTCCATGGCAGCAATACATAATATGGACGGCGGTGTCTTGCAGACACAGCCTCCATGTTATGTGCTTTTTCCGCCCGGTCGACTAGTTGACCAGTGGAAAACCGGCGGACGGTGTTTCTGTCTGCCGGGGTCCCCACCGCCATAATAATATGGTGGGGGTAAATGTGTGATGGGCGGTGGATTATAGAGGGTGGATCGCCACCGCCATGCGGGCGGTGGCGATCCACTCGCCATTGTAATCGACCCCTTAGTGTTCACATGCTCCTCACACCGGACATCTGAACACATACACACTGGCCCTCATTAGCTCTCCCCAAGGTCTTGAGCAATGTACATCCTTATCAGATTTACAACTAAGATGCTCTTCAAAAATGTAGAGAGCATTTTATTGTACCTCATGAACTGTATAAATTGAAGGCAAAACTTTGCACATTTGTCGAGATTTTTAGCAGACACATTCTGTCCACGCTTTCCTGCCCACAGAGTTTATTTAAATGAACTTGTTCCTGTTTTGCCAAAAACCTCTTGTCTTTTCATTTATTTAAGGTAAATTCATATCCAAGCAACAGTAGTCAAAAATAATATTCCAACATAAACGTGAAAAATATTGTTAAAAAATCCCCCCAAAAAATGCAAAAATAATTTAATAGAGATCTCTCATAGCAATCAAAGTATCTCGGAACCATAAAAACACCTGACATTTAAAAAAAAAAAAAAACTCTCCTGGCAACTGGAAAAATATGAAACCAATCTTAAATATATTGATTTATTATAAATGAAAAGTGACTTTTTTTTAACTAAAACTGTAACTTCCAATGCCCATAGGATACGTTCATAGAAAAGAGACCCGGAAAATAAACAAAAATAAACACCCGCAAAACACATTAAGTCCCAAAAGAACATATAGTTTGCATTTAATCATCATAAAATCGGAAATGTAAAACAATATAACATGACTAAAACAGTGTAGAAAAACCCAAAACTACACACTAGTGAAAAAAACTACTAATAATAAAAAAAGTACAAAAAACATGCAAACAATACAAGAATTAACCTCTAGCCCTCACCGCCTACATTACCCGTGCCCTCCAAATTCTTAAAATAACTTTTAAAAGGGAATTACCTGTTCTGACGAACAGCAGCACCTTACTACTACCTGCATCCCCAACAGAAACCAAATAGTTACAAATATACTTCAACTTAAAAGGGTGCAGTAAAATATATTGGTGGTAAATAAAACAGACAAAAAAATACTATCTCACCATAAAAATTAATGGAAAATAATGTAACAATGATAAATACATGTATTAAAAACTGTAAACAATTATTAAACAGGTCAATAATGGTAAAAATAATTGTAAAGTATAAATTAAATATTGGTATAAAATATATGCAATTACTTAGTACATACTCAAAAAATGTATGTTGAAATTAAGTAAAAAATATGTATTTAAAACAAATTAAAATTGGTTAAAAAATTTTAAACAATGGAAAAAAGTACATGTACAACATACAAAACGATTAGAATATGATTGACATTTTTTATGTTATAATACAGCTGCTTTAAAAAATGTTTGGTTTATCTGTATATGAAAATGTATTTTGAATTTGAAATAAATATTTTGAAAACTGCAAAAGAATACATTAAATAAACTTTGAATACATAAATGTACTTATTAAAATGTGTTATGTCTTTACTCTCTAAAAAGTATGTTTTGATAATAGTATTTATTACAAATATACTACTAATGACTTTTTTATTATATTTCTAAACACCAACAATACTAATGAAATAGCATAAACTATTTCTACTATATACAAGTACAATTTAAACAAAGGATTTAAAACTAAAATTCTGATATGAAATAAATGCAACCCAAAATAAACCATTTTTAACAAAGTGTTGGACACTTAGGGCCACAGAACTAACTTAAGACAAAATCCTAAACTTACTACCATTTTGGTATTCACAGAAGGCACTTACTCATTTTGGTATTCACAGAAGGCACTTACTCATTTCGGTATTCACAGAAGTTAGGAGTCCTAACTTTAAGACTCCTAAATGCCTTCTGTGAATACCGAAAGTCTTTAAGTTAGGATTTTTCTCAGTTTAGGAGTCCTAAAGTTAGGAGTCCTAAATTTACTACTCCTAAACTAAGAAAAATCCTAACTTTAAGACGTTCGGTATTCACAGAAGACATTTAGGAGTCGTAAAGTTAGTAGTCCTAACTTTACTACTACTAAACTGGGAAAAATCCTAATTTTAAGTCTTTCGGTATTCACAGAAGGCATTTAGGAGTCCTAAAGTTAGGAGTCCTAACTTTACTACTCCTAAACTGAGAAAAATGCTAACTTTAAGACTTTCGGTATTCACAGAAGGCATTTAGGAGTCCTAAAGTTAGGACTCCTAACTCCTGTGAATACCAAAATGAGTAAGTGCCTTCTGTGAATATCAAAATGGTAGTAAATTTAGGATTTTGTCTTAAGTTAGTTCTGTGAATCGGGCCCACTGAGCCTAAATATGAATTTGGCGGTGTAGGAGCGGACCGCCACACTAGCAGTTCACTTCTACACTGCCAAACCTGTGGTTGCACCACCCGCTAGATTGTGAGTTACCTCATGTCTGAGGGGCTGCTGTTGGCGGTGCCTCTAAAAATGGGCACCTCCATGGAATGTCAATAAAAGTTCCTGCAAGGCATTTACTGTAAAGTCCTTGCCATGACGGACCTGGGGTGAATGCACACAGGGAGGGACATTTTGTGCCACTCTGCTTGCATCCCATTGCACATGGGCAAAAGGGGGCCTTTTAGATCACCCTCTGTTTCTGGACCACCAGCCTTTTCATGGAGGAAAGACCTCCATCACACGGCTGGTGATCCTGAAACACGTAATATGCATGGCAGTGCCGAAGTGGCACCACCAGCATTTTACTGAGGCCCTGACCACTGTGTCACCAACTCGTAATGGGGCGATCGGACCACCATTGCGGTGGTGGCTGGGCCACAACCGCTGTGCCCCGGCAAGTCTGGCAGTCCACAGACCACTAGACTCATAATAAGGCCGTAAATGAGTGCCATTTACTATTCCCACTCCAATAAAAACAATTTAAGGGAGTTGTTGGACGCTAAAGGGGTCATATTAACTGTTCCAACCGATTTTTGGAAGGTGTAGGAGAATAAAGGCATGATAAGTACTAATCCCACTGTACTCTAAACCAATTTTGGTAAAATGTTGGACACAAAAGGGGTGACATTCACTATTCCCACCCCAATATAAACTAACTTGGGACAGGTATGGACTCTAAGGGCTTGATTACGAGTCTAGCGATCCACGGACTGCCAGACTCACTGGGACACGCAAGTGGCAGACTTTCGACCACCCTATTACATCTAGAGCGGTTGGACCACAATTGCACTGCTGCAACCAATCAATCAATCAATCAGGGATTTGTGAAGTGTGCTACTCACCCGTGAGGGTCTCAAGTCACTGGGGGGGGGGAGATCGTGCAGCAGCGTCTTACCCAAAGAGCCAGGTCTTGAGGCTCTTCCTGAAGGCATGCAGAGTAGTGGAACATTTAATGATGAGCGGGAGTTCGTTCCAGGTCTTTGCCGCAATCTAGGAGTAGGCTTTTCCACCCATTCAGGCTCTGAGGATGCAAGGGTTTTTGGCTAGGACGAGGTCTGCGGAGTCGAAGCTTCTCTTGGGTGCGTAGAAGAAGACTCTTTCATTGAGGTACTGGGGTCCGGTGTTGTGGAGGGATTTGTAGGTGTGAGTGAGTAGCTTGACGGTCATTCTTTTCTCGCCGGGGAGCCAGTGGAGGTCTCGTAGGTTCTGGGTGATGTGGTCTTGTCATAGGATCAGAGATCCCTGGCAGTGGCGCGGTGGTCTTGAGGCCACAATATGCTTGGAGGGACTGCGGCAGTCCCGCAAAGCATATGATGAGTTTCCTCTCTGCCAGAGTTTTCTCCTCCATGAAAACTGTGGCAGAGAGGAAACAAAGGTGGCCTTACAGGGACCATGGGGTGCATACAGGGGCACACATGTTGTGCCCCCTGTGTGCATGCACCCCGTTACCTGCACCAGTCCATGCCGTGCAGATACTGCCTTTTTCATAGGCACCGACGTGGGAACACCAAAGAACCACCTGCCAGTGGCTGCAAAAGTCATATTCTGGCAGATGGTGCACACAGGTTTGGTGATGGGGCAGCGGCCCTGCAACCACACCGCCAAACTCATAATCGGGACCTATAAGGGAGACATTTACTATTCCAACTCCAATACATACTAATTTAGGGAAGGTCTTGCACACTAAATGAGTGAAAATTACTCTTCCCACTCCCATCTAAATGAATATGGGGAAGTGGCTGGACACTAAAGATGCAAAATTTACCATTTGCAAAACATTCTTAAAAATGTTGTGCAATGCAATACAAACTAGAAATGTAACATACATAATCAATATGCCATACTTACTCAGAAATTTTCAATTTTAAAACACAGTAAGCATTATTACAAAAACACACTAACCCAAACTATAATCTTAATATACGTATTTAAAAATGTTAAAATAATCGATTATTTGTGTAACTATAAAATATTTAAAATTTTGTAAAAATATTTACTACTATTCTAAAAATTAGACCCATGAAATACAAAAACCTACAATACTTCAAATTTAACAATCATAAAAATTGAAAGTATATGTCATTTATTGGAGAAAAATACATTTGAAAAGAATATATTTATAAAATTGTATAAAATATTTTCCCAACAACTAAACTTATTCCAATATTTAAACTTCATAAAATTAAGATCCGTTTCAGCAAATATTCCCATGAGTAAACCATTAACATATAAATGTACAATAAGATATATTTCTATACATCAATATTATTACATTATGTATGTTAAAATTCATATAAACGTAAATATGTATAAAGAAAGGTCCAATTGTTTTTACATTGATACTATAACTTTCGACCAGGTCAGCTGGCCCTATCTCTGGAAAACATTAGATGCATTTGGTATGCCACCGAACTTCATAGCCTCGATTCGAGCCTTATACTCTAGTCCCAAAGCCAAAATCTTAGTAAATGGTAGTCTCACTGATTGGGTACATATATTTCGTGGCATTAGACAGGGATGTCCCCTTTCCCCTCTCTTGTTTAATTTGTATATCGAGCCTTTAGTTATTAAGTTGAGATCTGATTCGATTATTAAACCTTTTAAGATCGCGAGCTTGGAGTTGAAGTTTGCTCTTTATGCGGATGATCTCTTAATGTTAACATCGAACCCAGAAGAGGCCGTCCCCAGACTCTTCGCAGTGGCAGAGGACTTTGGGGCAATATCCGGCTATAAAATAAACAGAGACAAAACCGAGGTTATGCAGTGGAATTCGGTCGAAGAATACCCGGCTGTTAAACCCAAGATGAGATATTTAGGAATATATCTAGCTCAAGATATAAATCAGACAACTAAAATAAATTTTGATAGAGTCTATAAGGAAATTTGTCATCTCCTACAACGTTGGTCTGGGCTTCCGCTTAACATATTTGGTAGAGTGAACCTTATAAAAATGACTATTTTACCGAAAATCACCTTTTTATTTAACTCTATTCCATTAACTTTCGACCCAAAAGACATAGCTAAATTGCAGGGAAAAATAGGTTCATTCATTTGGAATTCTAAACTGCCGAGAATATCTTGGAAAAAATTGACGAGAAAATTAAAAGCTGGGGGCCTTGCCCTTCCAGATTTACTTATCTACTGTCATTCGTTTCAATTAAAAAACTTCAGACGATTGGCAAATAAGACAGATACTACTGTTTTAGGTTCCTTATTTCAGGCTCTGTTACACAGTGTACCCCAGGGTCAGGAATACTTTCTGTTTAAATTTGGAGATCCCAGGTTTTAAAAAAAAGTTAGATTGAAGATTTTGATAGCTGCCCAAAAAAACTGGGTTTTTTTCAGGAAAAAGTTGGGAATCCCCTATTATGCTCCCCAGGCCCCGATCTGGGATTCACCAGGGACCCCAGAGTGTTTAAAAGATCGGCTAGCTCGCCCTCTGAGGTTGGCCGGTATTACACACTGGGGAGATCTCCTAAAGGACACACAGCTCATTGATTGGGATTCTCTTTCTACCTTGACGGAGGGTTCTCTCACTAGGTTCAAATATTATCAACTATCAGGTTGGTGGGCTACTCTCGCGCTGGTGCCTTGTACATCTAATCCAAGTTTCGACCTGGTAAACAAGAAAGGGACCTGGAAAAGAGAGCTGGCATTTTGGTATTGGGCTATGATGGGAGCAGAAGGAGTTCCGGAGATCGAACTCCTAAAAATATGGGGTGAACGGTTGATTGTGATTATAATAACCTTAAGGAGCTGTGAGAAGACTCCTTCACAATGCTACATACTATAGTCAAGCCAGCTGCACTTAAAAGAAACCATCTGTTTACTCTGTATAGAGTTTATATCTCGCCCAAGAAACTCGTAAGATTCACCAACCTAGAATATCGGTGCCCTCGTTGTAGATTACTCGCCGCTGATGACATACATATGTTTGTAGACTGTTCCTCTCTGGCGCAATATTGGGCTAAACTAGGAGAATTTATTGCAGCAGTATTAAATGTACAATTTACCATAAATTTAAAGACAATCTTGTTTGGGTTAGTTAACAATTACCAATTAGGTGCCATTGATTCTAAACTTATTTTCTATGTTATGTTGTTAGCAAGACGAGAAATATGCAGGGCGTGGAAAAACGAGAAGGCACCTATATTTTTAGATTGCTTGAAACATATTATGTACACTTGTGAGTCAGATATTGCCTGTGATCCCTCCAGTGAAGCAAAGATATGGGCACCGTTAATGGCCTGGCGGAACAGATGATGAAACTTTTCCGATGATTTTACCTGGGCACGGTTGGGGCTCAATCTCTAACATCATCAATGGGCCTCCCAGTGAGTAAACGTTGGAGTAGATAGAGCAAAACAGTAAAATGCCAGAAGGGTTAGACCCCCCTTCCTATCCCCCCAAGGTCCTAACATCGGAATCGTATCCTACCGAGTGGGGGTTGAGGGAAGGGGACTTCCCCGTTTGGATTGCCTTTCCCGTCTGGTGGTATATGAGGAAAAAAAAAAAAAAAAGATACTATAACTTTCTGCATAATTGTTTTTAAATTATTTTATTTCCAAGAATAATTTTTATTTATTAGGAAAATCATTGTTAAGTGTAATTTTTAAATACATTTAACATAGTTTCACAATTTTAAATACATTTTGTGGGATATTCATATAAAAGGTGTTATAGCAGTATTATCTATTTTAGAATGAACAATTACATATTATTATTTATTAAAATCATTAATGTAACAAAAGAAAGAAAGAAAATACCAATACAAATTTGCATATTATCAAAGTAAAGAACATGTCATTTAAATTAAACTATCCACTTTTTAATAGTCTCCCACCATTACCTCTATAAACACAATATCCCACTGCAAACAAATTGTCATTTTTAGACATTAAAACAACAAAAATTGCTAATCTCAACAATTTCATCATTAATTAATTATCTTCCTGACAACAGAAAAAATAAAAATGTTTAATCATATACTATAAAAAAACACTACAATTAATGATAAACAAAATACAGCTTACAAACGATATTACGTAGAACAATATTTTCTAAATTGGTATTTTTAACAACAATATGAAAAGCAATTAAAACTTTATCCTTACTTTCAATATTCCTGTTGATGATACTTCAGACATCTCAATACTCTTCACATTCCCAAAAACATTGGTCCCTTTATATAGGTAATGGACAATTGAACACAGAGCTACAATGAGACCTAAGTTACATTTTTCCAATTGGAGACTTCAGTCATTTATTATTTACACAGTGATTCGAAATCATAAAGCAGAAGAGATATCAAAATACGTGGCAAAAGGATTGGAAATTAGCAGATGTCCAGACCTCAGGCATTTATATACATATTGGCTCAATAATAAATATACATTTAGTCAGTCGCAATAGAAAGAGCGTCTTGTGCTCCTAAGGAATGCAAATGAACCATTTTGGAGTCAAGACACAGAAGTCGACGAGGTTTCGATCCCAACTGGGATTAGAGGATCAATATCAGGACAGAGGAATCTTTGCCTGAGTATTATCCTGGTAAGAAAAAAAGGGAAGAAGAAAAGGGGTACGGGAAATAAAACAGGGGGAGGAGAAACAAGAAGGCAGATGAAAGAAAAAAAAGAATAAAAAAGAGAATGGATTATATAAGTACCAATCTAATCACATTAAGCCAAACCACCAATGTTTAGTACATAACAAGCCTATACCATTAGTGAATTTATAGTGGAGCTATTTACATGCATGCCCATTGTGCTCTGTATCCATTAAAAGTGAGGAATAATACGAACCCATGTAAATATGGATGACCGAATTAAAAAATAATAATTTGGGTAACGTATTTCATGATGACCAGCTAATGCAGTGGATAAGTGATGAATGGGGCAACCAAACAACTGACCTGTTGATCCACTCAGATATGGTTTCATGTACTATAAACTTGGTGGTGTCGGCCAACAGAGAAATAAAGGTCACATGGCCGTGGACCGAAATATTTAGTAAGGCATGTGATCGAGGAGTACCTGAGAGTTAACCTTAGAAAAATCACAATCATTGCACTCTTGGTAGGGTGCGTCGTGGTGTGCATACAAGGTGCCGAGAATGCCGGACAAGGAGGAGGAAACTAAGGGGCTGATTATGATCTCGCTAGGAAAACCCTCCGTACAACTCTGATCCGGAGGGCTTTCCTATTGAAACGTGCTGTGCGAGTGCGACTGAACGAGTACGATGCAGCTGTATGCTGACGGACTCGGTTCGCTTGGATTCCCATTGAACGCTATGGGAGCCTCTGTACCGATGCGTACACAGGCTCCCATAGCAAAAAAGGGATGGATGGGGAAAAGCGTACACCTGGTGGCGGGCACCCCATGTTGCTTGGATCTAGGAGACCCATATGCACCCCCTCACAACCCTTTCGGTGCGCTCTGGGTGAAGGGAGGCCTGCTATGGCCCCACGAAGTCTGAATCCGACAGCTATTTTCTCTTGCTGAGTCCAAGTCGATACAGCTGTCCGAAGAGTGCATCGTAATCACTCGTTCGGATTCCAGCTCCATTGCGAGGCACGATTCAGCTCCGAACGAGTTGGACGGACAGGATCAGGTTTGGAAGCGATTTGTCCATTGCAGATGAGATCTTAGCATCGTATTTGGTCGTTCGGAATGGGGGACGACTCGGTCGGAAACATGAGCTGCAAATCGGATTTGCTCATTCCGGAACCCATCTGGAGGCCTTCCTAGCAAGATCGTAATCGGCCCCTTACTCGTAAAGAGGGTCATGTCAGCAAGACGGTGACTATCCGTCTATCTCAGCAAGCGATTCCTTCATGTCAGTTCCCTGGTGGGTATGATGGATTTCCACAAATCTAGAGGAGTCAGGGTAAAAAGTCCTGCAATACCACATCGGGAAAAATACTATAGTTTTGTGTCACAATATTTTGTTGAAAGACCCGAATGATCCTTCCTTTAAAAAAATCTTATTTTAAATCAGTAAAATGCAAAGCTTCGAATAGCATAATACCCATCTCTGGCTCCGGCCATTGAATACAAAATTTGCTAGAGTTCACATCTAAAGTTGTAATTCTATTAAAGACAAAGAAGTGAGCATCATTCCACTTAGGAACTGATAATTTGGCACTCATATATAATTGTTTTGCATCTTTTGGCTCTCATATTGAAATATTGAGATTGTTTGTGATATATTAAATATCCTACCTAGTTAATTGAAGTGAGGTGCCAAGTGAAATATAATTTAGGGTTCATCAGTCAGTTGATGTCCAGTCTTCCTGTTTGTCTTTTAGGAACTGAGCAAAAACTAGAACAATGCAGTTGCATTATTGGTGAAGATGAACCAGCTGACATGCAAAGAAGGAGACTATGATAGCTGTTCTTGTTGTTGGGAGTTGTACTTTTCTGATTGTGCTTTGATGTATGGACAGCAAAGAAAGTCTAAACTTAATACTTGCTTTTGTGTCCGTAGTACAATTTCATCTTTCAGATGCCAAAGCTAGGAAATGTTGTACTTCAAAAAGGCTGACTGACAATATGCATTATATACAGAAGTGATGCTGCAAATGCAAAATCAGTTGTATGAAAATATGCCCCTGATTGAATTGTGAAGCAGTGTACATAACTCTCCTTTAGGGCATGATCGTCAGTGTGCATAAATTCATTAAACAAATAATCTTTACGCTCTATAGAGACTGTATTTCTAAAGTCACTTGGAAAATTGGGAGTAGGGAATCCTATTCAACTCATTCGAATGGTAAAAATTTAGTTTACAAACAGTTTAGTATACAAAAAACAATCTAAAAAGTGGAATTGCATCAGTGTTTTTCTAGTCATCTGTCAGCATCCAATTAGATACCAGAACACCCTTCAGGTCTAAGTTTCAATAAACTGTATACAATTATATTGGTCATTACAAAGAGCCTGATTTAGATCTTGGAGATCTTGAAGAACTGAGTACAGCTGTGTTTTATTCTGCACTTTTCCTCACCCGCTGGCTTTTCGGTCCATCTACCCCATTTGCCCCATTTAAATGTTAGCTGGTCCATAGACAAAAGACTGCCACGGTCATGCTGTTCTGCCAGTAAATCTTAACTGCATCGATGGCGGAATAGGCAAAAGTGGCTGTTGGAGGGAGAGCTGCCAGTTTCCCCACAGCCCAATCACGATGTGCCTTTCTGCTAATGTGACTTTGGCGGTAAAACCTCCATACCTGAATTGGTAGAATGGAAGGGATATAAGGCAGAAACTCACCATTCCACCCTTCGCACTTCCTGTTCCACCATGGATCCGATCTTCCAAGTCCTGCCACTGCTGTTGCTTCTTGATGACGAACAAAACCAACACCGTCATGAACAAAATCAACTTTTACCTATTGACTTGTCTCTTAAGATGTGCACAGTACTAGGGCATTTATAAATCTCTCTTTCAAGCAATAGCATACAGCTGTGCAATGCATATACCTGTAATGTTGACGTTCAAGACATTTAAAGAAACATATCTGTATGATCACATTCTATGTATAAATTTGGTGCAAGCTGTCTTTAAAAAAAATGGACACTGGCACAAAAATGGATCTCCAAACAAAAATCAAAAAGTCACTAAACAGGTTTGTTTAAATAAATTTCAAAAATTCCCATATTAAAAACATATGAAACACACACCATAGGGATAAGTGCACTGTAACATAATGTAGACATTGCACTAGCCAAGGTGTAACTTTTACATTAGAAATTAACTCTAAAATCAATCTCAATCACAAATTAGAAGTATTCAACTCATACATCCATGCAATTTCCCCTTGTCTAGTACAAGTTGTGTACTGTATCCAATTTCAATAGTCTCTAAATATTTCATACTAATCAGTAATCATTGTGAAACAAACACCTGTAGTAACACATCCAAATACAATTTGTAACATCAATTAGTTGATGCAAGTGCCCATTACTATGATGAAGCCTGCACTTAACTTCAAATGAACTTCACATATTATGTTAACCAGTGTATGTCCTTAACAAAGTGCACATTAACAAAATCAGCTGTATTACCTAACATCATGGTAAAGGAAAATAAGTACTTCACATTTTACTCTGAAACATTGCTAGAAATCAAATAATTGCAAAGGAAAAATAATGCCAGGACTAATTTAGTGAAAGCATGGATTTAGTACACAAAATGAGACTAGGCCCTAAAAATAATAATCAAGTAAAAGGCAATCCATAAAGTAAAAAAGTTTGCACTGTTTTGCAGTGGCAGAAAGCTTGCCTCCAAATGCACTGCCAAGGGAAACCTCCTCAGGAAGGTACATCTAGTGGGCAGAGCAGGCACCTTCAAGATCTTACATAGGAGGGGGGTTGGGTTTGGACGGTTGCCCTGGGGTTTGGGATGAGTCCCCTTGGATTTAGGAGGGGTGCCTTTGGGTTTAGGAGAGGGGATGGTTTTTGGAAGGGTGTGCTTGAGTTTCGAAGGGGTGCCCTTGGGTTTAGGAGAGGGGGGTGTTTTTGTGAGAGGTGCTCTTGTGTTTTGTAGGGGTAGGTTGGGATGTGGAAGGGGTGGGTTGGGGTGTGGAAGGTGTAGATTGCTGTTTGGTAGGGGTGGGTTGGGATGTGGAAGGGTGGGTTGGATGTGGATGGTGTAGATTGGTGTTGGCTAAGGGTGGGTTGGAGTTTGGCAGGGGCTAGGGCAAGGGTAAAAAGGATATCTTCTATGGGAAAGTGGGTAGGGTGAATGACAGGGAGTTGTGTTTGGGAGGCAGAGGGAGAGTCAGTGTCTGAAGTGCATGCATCTGTTGAGGGTGCAGGTGCCTGTGGGTCTGGTGTATGTCGGGCACATTTGGGTGTGTCTTGTATCATAGGTGTCTATTTGGATGAGTGTTGGTGTTTGAGTTTTATAGGTCTGAATTCTAATGTGTGTGTGTGTAAGTGTGTGCTGTGGAGGGACTGGGCACTGTTGTGGAGCATGTGGGTGTAGTGGTAGCTGTAGTGTCTCTGGATTTGTTGGGTGTGGTTGTGGTCCATGTGTGTTTGGTGGTAGCTTTGTTGGCTGTGGTTGTGCTGGTGGTGGGGCTGGTGTCTGTATGTTTGGATGTGCACCTATGTTTTTGTGGTGTTCATGTTACTGTGTGGGACTGATGCTTGTGTCTGTGTGAGTAGGTGTATGCAAAGGTGTGAGTGTGCTTGAGACAGGTCTGGGAATAGGGAATTTGGATGGGGAAGAAACAGGAGGTAGAGCACAAGGTTGGGATGGTTGGGAGGCTGCGATCAGTGAGGTTGCTTGACCTTGAAAAGACCTCTGTAGGCCATAGATAGCAAAGTGAATGCCTTTCCAGGTAGACTACCATTTGTTGCAATTGGCAGCCAAGCCCCTGGATGACATTCATTAGTGCAGTCTGCCCTACAGAGATGTTCCGGAGGATGTCAATAGCCTCTTCACTCAGAGCAGCTAGGGGGACAAGGAAATGGAGGAGGTGCCTGTAGTGAAGGAGATGTCACCCCTTTTAGGGAGGCAGGTTCGACCAACTGGGGTGGAGCAATAGGGAGTCTGGAGATGGCACTCTGGGAGGCAGACAAGTATGCAGTTGGTAGACTTCCTGTACGGTCCGCCACCACTACGGAGTACTCACTGGAGGATGTGTCTGAAGAAGATGCTGAGGAGTTGGCTGCCTCCATTGCACTCCCCTCACCTTCCGTGCCTCTGGGTCTCTCGATGTTGATGGTGTCCGCACCCAGAACCACAGTCTCCATCTGCTTCTCTGCCTACATTGGCAGCTTCTCCTTTGCCTGCTCTGGATGATGCTGAAATGACATATACAATAGTTGTATTGAATCTGTGTAAACAGAACTGATCATGATCACAGTTTACAAGTTTTCATATTTCACCTGCTTCAAGGCTCTCAAACTTTGGTTCTGCATTTGGATAAGCTCATGCATGTATGCAACAATTTCAGAAAAAATGTGGTCACAGTTATTTCATTCCCAATGATAGCTCCTATACCATTCATTATCTTGTCTCTTATCCAATATTATGTCTCTACTGGAAATATTTCACACCTCTGCTTTTGTATTTTAGAATAGTGAGTTGATGTCACCAAATATAATATCAACCAAAAATACCTTTGTACAGTGTGTTTACAATGCCGTAAAATCTGCATACTTTTCATTCTCAATAAGTAAAATATGAAGAAAGGTGTGTCAACAAATACTTCAATGTTGTACCAATATTAGCAAAAATTGAAAGCAGGTTGCCTTTGTTTACGGATCTCATACTGATAACACTTCAAGTCACTAAAGCATTTCAACTTTTGCCTAATGAGTCATGAGTTTGGTCTGATTCTGAGTTTTCCTGATCGGATACTCCTACGTATTTGTGATGGAACATTCCATTTTCCAAAAATCTTTTTTAGTTTCCTATTTTTCTCCATCATTGATTATCATCTGGACATGACAAAGGCCACTGAGAAATTGTTTTGGGTATATGTGACTCTTTTACCAATGTGTACACATTCCTGTCTGTGTTTCAACAAAAAGTGTATGCCTATCACAATTATTGGTCCAAGAACAAACTGGCTTACACACACATTTGGAGTAAGACATCTTGCTAATCTGATCCCAAAACGAAGCCATTAATTCTGAAGACACTAGTCATTTTGGATCACATACTCACTCTTGTTTGTGTAGAATCCCGACTTATCATTGCGACATTTAGTACATTCACTGGATCATAAGTTCCTAGTATGCTTTGTTGCATGTAACAGGGCTACCATTACATCATTTGCAACACTGAAAGAGCATCACACCTGACACAATAAAGACTGTTGGCCTGTTTGGTACAACTCTCCTGCATGACACCAAAGAACCTGATGTGTATGTAAAGTTTAGGTAGCCATGTGTCTACTCAGAACAGTTCTTTGGTTTTTCATAGGAATCAGGTGGGATTCTTTCCAACAAATTAATAGACAAAGCACATCTTCATACACATTGTTCAAAACGTATACCTTCAAGAAATCTTTTTGTGCATTGGACATGAGTCACCATTAATGTTGATGGGAAAAATCGTGCCTGTATCGAAAAATTAGTCATGTAACATGAAAAACTCTGAAAATAACTTGCTCCCTTGTTGCTGCTGTTGGACCCTCAACTGCCCCTCAAGCTCTGGATAGGCCTCGTAGGAATGTGGGCATTGGGGGGGCTGTCTGACCTGGACTTCAGTTACCTTTCTGGGCTGGCGTCGTAAGTCCTCCCACCTCTTGCAGCAACGGAGGCTGCGCCACTTGTAGACCCCCAGGGTCTGCACCTTCCTGATGATGGCCTTCTAAATGTCCCACATCTGATGGGCATTGACCTGTCTGAATACAAGAAATGAAAGAAAAAACAACGGTTTTGTGACTTTTTGTTTGTCTGTATTGATTTATGAAAATGTTTCAATAACTATTACTAGCACTACTCATAAGCTAGCAGACAACATGTATTTTCACTTGCTGACCAAAACCTATATCTTTAATGCCCACTTTTGTAGTGACCTGTTGACTTCCCTCATCCTATGTCATGGTGTAAACTCAGTTCAGTTCAGTTCAATACTCTTTATTTCAGCCTTGTGCCATAAAAGGGAAGTACAAATAAATACATTAAAAAGACATGTCATTATCAACATATAAAATTTATAAGAAAAAAAATAGAAATGGGCCTACAAACATCATACAATTACATTAAAATGTGTTAAAAAATCGATAAAACACTATCCCTCATCATATAAGTACAGAAAATGGTGTTACAGGTTAAAAAGAAGCATTGCCTTTTAGAGGACAAATTTTAAACCAGTCAGCTAAACTCACCAATTCACCCCAATGACATCATCTAGCCTAGGGGGCTCCTACATATTGTGTAATGTGACCTACTTCTGATCTATGCAAAACATTTTGAACTTCTGACACAGTGAATAGTGGCCACTGTGAGTAAGGGGCCTGCAGTTTGGACATGACACACTTTGAAATGGGAGTAACATGAAATAGAGTGTTCGCTAAATATCTTATAAACCTCTGCCGTTCAACTGTTGTACATTTAAAAGCATTTGGGGCATATTTTTAAGCACACCTCAACATTTGACCTGGCAAGGATATATGTTGATAACAGATATACCTGTTCTTCAGTTGTTTGTTCCCGTGACTCAGCCCCAGCCTGGCCCTTGATTCTGACAGTGCACTGCTCATTTTCAGGCCTTGTTATCTGCAGCTTGATGATCATGATGTTATATGAATTCTCTTAACTTTTACATGCAAAAATGACCTTGTGCCCATCTAATCAATGACCTCAAGGCGCCGTACTATTCTGAAGGGGCCTGGGAGTGACTGGTAGCTCCCATACAACTGTTTGGAGATCCCTGATCTAGGCGTAGTGATTTGTGGGACGATACACATAGCTAACATTACTTTCATCTGGTTTGTGCATAAAACATTTTTATGTACAATTATAAAGAGTATTTAATGTTTTTTCTAATTTCCATGATATGAGTTTTCAACGTAGCATATGTCATTCAAACATATACATACATACGTACATACATATTTATTTCTCTACATACACACCAATTAGAATCTAGGGTTTTAAACACACAACATATACTAATGTTGTTACATTTTAGTGCTTACATTTCTCCAGCATCATTGTCCTCTGTAAGGAACAAAAATATATGACACATCATATCACTAACTGAACTTCACTCAGACAATCAAAGGGACACCAAAGCCTGTGTTAATGTGTTCGGCAGATTGCCACATACAATTCACCTGTTCCTCTGGTGAGCCATAGAGCCATAGAGCTGGCCATACAGGTATAGGACCTCCTGTACCAGCAACTCCAGCAGCTCTGGTGAGAAGGCAGGGACCCTCTCACCTGCTCAACCTGGCATTGTTGCTCCCAGAGGTGATAAACAGCAGCAAAACTGGAGGAGGTCTTGATGGCATCAGCGTTAGGAGGTAAGTGAGCTCTTTTTCCAACCACCGCAAATATGTACAATATGTACACGATCGTCAGCATAGATGAAAAACAGCCATTAGCCTTCATATGTTACCTTTACCAACGTTCTCATATGGCTGTGCCCTTCGTGGAGTTTACCGCCCACTACTTGGTCAACGTCTGCCATGCTTGTCTGATTCCAAATGTCCTACTTGCAGGGTCAGTCACCTGCCATTTTAGAAGTTCAAAATAGTGTGTTTGTGACTGTTCATCACCACTATTCAAAATGGAGGTTAGTATGTTTACATATTTAAACTTCGATGGACACTCATCCTTTTAAAAATAAACATTGATATGTAGTGCGTTAGTGTGCTGAAAAGCGATATTAGCGCAGTGTTGTTTCCTCCTCAGTTGATGGTATTTTTACCTAAAAAATAAAGATTTTGTAAATGATACAATTGAAATGTATTATTTAAACATTTTGTTTTACATTTAATTTGTCAATCAATGCAATTTGTGAGAAAAAAGGACATTATGCTAATGATTAATTAAATGATGTAGTATGACCATATATATTTAAAAGAACTGCAATATCTTAGGGTTAAAGATCAAATAAGTTGCTATGTCATTCAAAGAATTTCTTTCCTTTACCCAATAAACACACTTTCTATTATCACCTGTTCATAAAACTTCTTATAAACTTTTCGGACCAATACTCTTCTCACACCTTTCCAATAAAGAACAATTTCTTCGTTCTTCCCTTTGGCATAACAACCTTTTTGAAAATAAATAATAAACCAATTTTTTGCAAATCATTGAGAGACAAGGGTTTACTTTGGGTTCAATCCAATGATTCCTTCATTACATTTTCACAAGCACAATTATTATATAATCTTCCTCAGCCCTGTAATAATAAATTGAATACATTCATCCAGCATATTACTTCTACCCTAACCTCTTTATTTTCACATACGCCTATTCTGAAACTTCATAAACATCTTCTTCCAAAACTACCCACCCATCCAAATGCCCCCACCATTTATAAAATACTTACCAAACCTCTAGAACATAGAGATAAAACAGAAATTGAATTACAATCGGAAAGAGATTTTCCAACTTCATGCCCTGTTACACTCTGGGATAAACCTTTTTTTGAGAATTCGTAAATCAGCATGCTTTGTCGCCACTACTCAAACTCTTTTCTTTATATACAGCAGACTCATGATTACTCCAGACACTCTACATAAATATAGATCTGAGGTTTTGTCCACTTGTTTGTCATGTAATTCTGCCCCTGCTATTCTTTTTTTTCCCCACATACAAATGAATTTTGGTTAAAAGTATTGACTCAAATTAACACTATTTTTCATACAAACGCTCAATTTTCACCCTGACATATTTTTCTCAGAACCCTTTCCAAACATTGGCAATCCCTCACGTGTAGTACTACTATATTAAATGTATTAACCCCTTCCATGCTCATGACGGAACGGTTCCGTCATGAGCCACGGTTGAGCTGTGCTCATGACGGAACCGTTCCGTCATGAGCCCGCCCGCGCTCGAACCCTTCAGCACCGCGGCGGAATTCGCCCAGCGCTGAAGGGGTTAATTGCAGTTGCCTTTCAGCAAATTACTAAGAATTGGACACAATCCTCATGACTTTCTTTTCAGGCCTGGTGGTACAGTTTGGATTACATTCCTCAATTAGATAGGGCATATGTTTCCCCACTTTCACTTTTTATATGTGCTCACCTGTTGCTATTTTTTTTAGATACTTGTCCTCGTAATTTTACTCATCATCATCCTTTATTAGAAGAAGCTCCCATACCTCAGTGAAATGCATTCGTTTTTTCTTACTTTTTCTTTATATCGCCTTCTATAACGTTTTGCTGATGATATATTGTTAATAATTTTATGCTTGTATTTTTCTATTTTACTCTCTTATTGTTACTTCCATAACATATATGTAGATAAGCCTTTATTCTTTCTTCCCCCTTTTATTTTCTCTCCCCTTACAGATATGCTATATTTATTTGTATGCAATTATTTGACTTTATGAATAACCTTACTTTGCACAAGTTATCTTGATGTTATCTATCCATTTCTAATTTGTATTGCAGTCATTTGTAATTTGTTGCATTCTCTTTAATAAACTTCTTCTTAAACTTAAAACATATGTATGTTGGAAAAAGTGAAAAATGTTCAAATGTTGTACAAATGCAGACATATGAACCCTGGGAGAGTGAGGACACAACAGCCTCGGGTGTACCACCCATTTACAGAATTTGCCAGAAGAAAGGGAAATAAGACGATCAGATTGAATATGCAAACTAAACTGGATTTATATAATCAGCTGGGGCCAGATCTTCGGCCTCACAGCGGAAATCCCACATTTATTACACCAATTGTCAAACTCATGGCTTTACTTTAGTTTGTGGCCACAGGATCCTTCTAATACACTGTGGAAGTGTCTGGTGGAATGTCAGAACCAAGTTTCAGTGGTGTGCTACGAGGAGTTATATCTTCAATGATGAAACACATCAACAGCTTCATCCAGTTTCCACAGCAGCAGGATTTAGCCAATATGAAGGCGGACTTGTATGTTTTGGGTCACCTACCACATGTGGTTGGAGTAATTGATGGCACACATGTTGCGTCAGTGCCACCATATGAATGAACATTTCTTAAAATTGTTTGGGATATTTCTAGTTGAATAATATGAAATTGTGTTACATTATTTGGCACTTTTTTTGTCTTCAATCTAAGAAACTCAGCTTATCCCATCCGACCCTGGTTGTTAGCACAGATGAGGAATCCAACAAATCCAGTGGATGTCTGCTTCAACAAGACCCATGGAAGAGTACGGTGACCAATGGAGTGGGCTTTCTGGCTCCTAAAGGCAAGATTTCATTGTCTGGACAAAAATTGTTGAGTCCTGACCTACTTACCCGATAAGGTGTGCAAAATCACCAGGGCCTGCTGCATGCTCTCCAGCAACAGAGCATCCCTTGCTTTGTTGAGGATCGAGAACACAAATAGCTACCGGGTGATGATTCTGAAATGCCAAATGAAGATGATATTGGTGAAGAGGAAGGAGTTGACTTACATCAAGATGTCATTGACAACTTCTCATGAGTGTAAGTATATCTTTACATGTTATCACTTTCACCGTTACACCAAGTATTTGTTAGGAAGGGCACATTCAGGGAAAGTCAGGTCGCAGGTGTTTGTTGATAAAGGTTTTGACACATTGAGTACTGTGTTCAATTGCATTGTTCATCACTGATTGTTTTGTGAAACTGTGTCCACCAAAAGTTGACTTTGTAATGTGTCTGGTATGTTATGTTTGATTGTTAGTCTATTTGTTTTGATCTGTTTTAGGTTCCTTCACCATGTCATCATCATTTGGACATTTAAGAGTTGCGTAATTTGCAGGTATATGGTGATGTTTCGAAGTACAAACGGAACATGGGTTGATCCTGGGAAAGTCAGACAGACTTTGGGTGTACAAATCTTATACTAAGGCAACTTGCACTGTGATTGAATGGAAGATTTGAAGACTACATTCGACTTGTTCTCTGTCGTGTGTACTAACACAATATGTGTAGCATCATTAGCTCAAACCACATGTAGTAGTGGAGTCAAATCATGCTAATCTCACTTCATGTTAGCAAAATCCTTGTTGTGTGTAAAATGTATGTAGCTGTTGATGTGTCTCATTATTGTATGACATACGTCTTGTGACACACCACGGAAACTTGGTTGTGACATTCCACCAGATACTGAAACAGTGAATTGGAATGATCCTGTGTCTACAAAATGTAGTACTGCCATATATTTGTCTATTGGTATCATGTTATTGATGTTGGAACCTTATGTGAGTCTGGAGGATCTGGCTCCAGCTGATGACATGAGTCAATGATAATGTGCCTTTTCAATCAGATTTTTTGGGATATATCACATTGTTTCATGTTGGCAAGGTCTGGAACAGGAAATGTGAAAACTGGCACTGAGTATTAGTATCGTGTATGGATTGTTATGTTAGGGAAAATGTTGGCAGGCAATATTTGGTGAAATGGAATAAACATAGTTATAGATGATCTAATAGCATATGTTTTTGGGAGTCATGATTGGGAACTTGAGAAAAACATTAACTACTTGCAAATTAGCTTTGTTTAAACAATCATTTGATTCTTGCCATTTTAAAGTTATGACGGAAGGAAAGAAATGCATCAATAGAGTTGAGATATATAACACCAGACTATGAGTTTTTGAATTGTGAATTTATTGAACTAAACGTGAAGAAATTAAACAGTGTGAAAATGAAAAAGCAAACCAAAAAGTGAAGAGGTCAGTCATGGTGAATGAAACCATAGTTGGAGAATCAAAATTGTTTAAAGTCCAATGTACAAAATGCGAGTGGCATCAGAATGGTAAAGATGTCCATAAATAGTCTACAGAGTGAATGGTAGTCACATTCTGGAGGAAATTAGGGTTGGGTTTTCTTGCTGGTGGTTATGAGATCTTTCCATCCACTCCTGATAATCTGGGTGGACGTCCCCTCCTGCAGGTGAGGGAAAATCCACAGTTGCAGGGCCTAGGGTGGCTGCAAGTGGTTCTTTCTGTGGCAGGGCCTCCCTTCTTGTGACTGTGGCAGATGTTGATAGATGGTCCAGTTGTTGTAGGACCACAGGATGGGATAGATGGTGCTGGGGAAGCCCTGCACATGTTTGTTTAAACTCCTGCAGGGCACCAGTGAGGGATCCCATATTGGAGTTGTGAGCATCCATCTCATAAATGAGCTCACTCTGCAACTGCTTTATATCCAAGTGCTTGATGAGTACCTGGTCCATCATGTCCTGGGACATTGCGTGAAAGAACTCGCCAAACCCAGCTCCAGCTCCAATGATGTACCGCCATCACAAGAACTCTGTGACTCCCTGGCTTCCTTCTTCCACCGCAAGATCACTGACATCCACAACAGCTTCGACACCCAGGCACTGACGGCAGGCGCCGACACCCCCGACCCAACACCCACCAAAAACACCAACCTTCTGCTCTCCTTGAACAACATCAACGATGAAGACACCCTCAAAATCATGAACACCATCCACTCCGGTTCACCTTCCGACCACTGCCCCCACCACATCTTCAACAAGGCAAGCTCCATCATCGCACCCCAACTCCGAAAGATCATCAACAGCTCCTTCGAGACCGCCACCTTCCCAGAGAGCTGGAAACATGCCGAGATCAACGTCCTCCTGAAGTAACCCAAGGCGGACCCAAGGGACCTCAAGATCTTGTGACTCATCTCCCTACTCCCGTTCCCGGCAATAGTCATGGAGAAGCCCACCAACAGACAACTGACCCACTTCCTGGAGGAGAACAACGTCCTGGACTCCTCCCAATCCGGCTTCCACAGCAACCACAGCACCGAGACCGCCCTCATCGCCGCCACTAACGACATCAGGACCATACTGGACAAGGGCAAAACCGTGGCCCTCATCCTCCTGGACCTCTCGGCTGCCTTCAACACTGTCTGTCACCACATGCCTCCACGACGCAGGGATCCGAGGCAAAACCCTGGACTGGATAACCTTCTTCCTCACTGACAGAACCCAGAGAGTCCGCCTCCCCCGTTCTGATCCGGAGCCACCACAATCGCCTGCGGCGTACCCCAAGGATCATCCCTCAGCCCGACCCTGTTCAACATCTACATGGCATCACTCGCCAACATCGTCCAAGCACACCACCTCAACATTGTCTCTTGTAAACGACACACAGGTAATCCTCTCCCTCACCAAAAACCCGGCCATCGCCAAATCCAACCTCCACGAGGGAATGAAGGCCGTCGTGGATTGGATGAAGAACAGCCAACTGAAATTGAACTCAGACATGACGGAGGTCCTCATCCACGGCACCCACCCCCTCCACATCGGATGACTCCTGGTGGCCGACCTCGCTAGGAGCTGCCCCGACACCCACAAACCATGCACGCAATCTGGGGTTCATTCTGGACTCAACGCTCTCTATGACCCAGCAAGTCAACACTGTTTCATCCTCCTGCTTCAACACCCTCCGAATGCTCTGCAAGATCTACAGATGGATCCCCACCGAAACCAGGAGAACGGTAACCCAAGCACTCGTCAGCAGCAGGCTGGACTACGACAATGCCCTCTATGCAGGAACCACGACTACACTCCAGAAGAGACTCCAACGCATACAGAACGCCTCTGCACGCCTCATCCTCGGATGCCCCCGCCACAGCCACCCACCTTAGAGATCTGCACTGGCTCCGGTCAACAAGAGGATCACCTTCAAACTCCTCACCCATGCTCACAAAGCACTCCACAACGCCGGACCAGCATACCTCAACGAACGACTGTCCTTCTACACCCCGAACCGCCAGCTTCGCTCCGCCTACCTCGCCTTCGCCACCGTCCCACGCATCCACCGAACGACCACCGGCGGCAGATCATTCTCCCACCTCACCTCAAAGACATGGAACACCCTCCCCGCCCACCTGTGCCACACCCAGGACCTGCTGAACTTTAGGAGACATCTCAAGACCTGACTGTTCAACCAGTAGCTGCCTTCCCCCCACTACCCCCCTTGCCCTTAGTGCCTTGAGACCCTTTTTTAATTTTTCAAAACCTTTATTGACTACTTCGACATGGTCACAATACACAGTTGCATCATAGCAAAGCATCTTACAAATTAGGCGATCTTCAAAATACATAAGACATATGAAAATTTTGAACCGACGATGACATTATCCTGTGCAGCACGACAGACATAACGTAAATAACAAAAGGCCACAGGAGGTGATGATAACCCTGCAAGGAAAAAGACAGGACCAGCCAGGGGAGGAGAATGGTCCAGGAGGGAGGCAATCACTGTCCAACACCAGCTGGCGCCACGGGCAGAGTGCCGGCAGGGAGCGCGGGAGAGGCAGTTCTGCTCGAATGTGGTCGTAAATGGAGGTATGTTACTAGGGGGCCCCATATGTCAGGCGGGCGAGATCTCGCAGGCATCAGGTCCCAGAAGAACATTCAAGTTTCAGGCCCATATATTAGCCTATTGTCCAATCTATAATATTCACAATCAATACAATGATTATTGGACAGGAAGTCAAGCAGTTCAGGTTTCCAAATCTATAGAAAAAGCAGAGTCCATCGCACTGTATTTCTTGAAAGATCCAATTTTTATTTTCTTGAACACGTGTTTCGTCCTCCCAAATAACAAACTGACTCTTGATCAAATATAAATTCCACCAAGCAGCAAGGTATCTTAATATAAGTTCCCTGAGGATAACCGCAAGTTTTTTAAATATAACACCACCTATTTATGACAAAGTGGTTACGATAACATATCATTTGTATAATTAAAAGTGTTCACGGTAGCCCATCAATCACATGATAAGGAGATTTCTCGGCAGTAGCCTTAAAAAGTAAAGAGTATAAGCTCGATGAGCCTTCTAAAAAGACGAAATATGGAACCCTGATACATTCCAAACCATAGGAGATACCGTCCTCTCCTGAAAAAACGTTCCAATATAGTAGTAGAAAATTTCTTGTTCAAACTGATCATTTGAGGTGCTATCGCATTTCTCTGTCATGAGAACACAACTACCTGTCTTTTGTATTTGTGAAAAGGTAATGGAATTTCGGGAGAACCACCATCTTGGCAATGACTATGCGACCCGCCAGGGACAAGGGGAGCAAGTTCCAGTGGGGTATCTTGGATTCGAGCCAGTACACCGCTCGTCCAAAATTAGCCATCCAAAGGTCATCCAAGTCCCTGCTCAACCAAATTCCCAGGTAGCGGATTGGTCCGGAAACCCATATAAAGGGGAAATCAGGTGTAAATGGCTTAGTTGCATCTGTGAGAGGGAACAATATAGGCCTGCTCCAGTTCACCTGTATGCCAGACAATCCACCAAAACTTAATATCTCGTGCACGAGGGGTCTGAGGTTATCTTGGGGATGGCGGACATACAACGTGATGTCATCCGCATACAAGGAGACCAGGAGAGAGCGGCCGAAAAGCAGATGCCCTTCTGAGTATGGTGTTGCCGGAGTCTGGCAGCGAGGGGCTCCATCGCGATAGCAAAAAGCATAGGGGAGAGCGGGCAGCCTTGCCGGGTGCCGCGCTCAATAGAATTGGGATCTGAAGCCGTGTTGAGGGTCGAGTACAGAGGAGTGAAATCTTACGAGGAAAGATGTTGCTGAAACCAAGGCACGGCAAAAGAAAAAATAGAAATGGCCACTCAAGTGTGTCGAATGCTTTTGTAGCATCGAGAAGAGTTGCCACAGCACGGAGACCAGGGTTGGTTTGGTGAAGGACCGAGAAAATTGTCCTGAGGTTATGAGAAATGGCACGGCCAGGGATGACACCAGACTGATCGGGGAGGGCAATTAGGGGCATAAGGGGAAGCAGATGGGAGGCCAATAATTTAGCAAAAATCTTGTTATTGATGTTAATTAAGGAGAGAGGGCAATAGGAATCACAACAGTGGGCTGGTTTATGTGGCTTGAGTAGCAGCATAAACATAGCCTCCCGGAGGGACGGTGGGAAGAGGCCATTGTCAAGTGAATCATTATACCTGGCAGCCAAGTGTGGCTCGAGGAGCAAAGCAAACGCCTTATAAAACGAGGCGGGGAGGCCGTCGAGACCAGGGGCCTTATCACTGGGCAAACTATTTACAGCAGCAAGTATCTCCTCCTTTGAGAAGGGCTCATCTAAGAATTTTCGATGGTAAACCTCCAGCCAGACCAACACGAGGGTATCGAAAGATTGTTTGAAAGCCTTGCGTGAAGTGGGGGACTGGCGGTGTAGAGTTGCAAGTAATAGTCCGTGAAACGAGCTTTGATTTCTTCTGGGGAGGTGGTTCTGGTGGGGCTGCCATCCCGGAGAGCCGTGACATACGATGCAGCACGGGGGCATAGGAGATTCCCCAGAGTCTTACCTGGTCGATCGCCCCCACCAAAGCGACGCGCTCGGGCCTCCCTGCCAAAAAAGGAGAGTTCCCTATCCACCTCCTCAGCGAATTCAGTATGTTTAACACGCAATTTCGCGAGGGTC
Source organism: Triturus cristatus (assembly GCF_964204655.1). Classification (NCBI taxonomy): domain Eukaryota; kingdom Metazoa; phylum Chordata; class Amphibia; order Caudata; family Salamandridae; genus Triturus; species Triturus cristatus. The sequence continues at coordinate 455,751,457 of NC_140590.1, read as the reverse complement.
TCTGTCCTGGGGTGGGCCGCATGTTCAGCATCGAGAGCCTTAATTTCTGATTCTAACTTTTCCAAAGAGGTGTGAATGGAGCAAAGGACACCAGCTTGGTAGGAGATACACTCACCACGTATCACTGTCTTGAAGCCCTCCCAAAGAGTAGACGCTGAGTCCACGGAGCTGACGTTTAAGTCAAAGTAATTGGTAATCGCTGTTTGGATCTCGTCACAAAAAACAGCATCTCGAAGGGCGTACGGAGGGAGCCGCCATGTGAAGGCGCGCCGAGGGGATTCAGGGAGGCAAAGGCAGAGCTGAACCGGTGCGAGATCGGAGAAGGTGCATGCCACATGATTTATGGAGGTAACCCATGTAACAACATCAGGAGAGGTAACCCAGAGATCAATATGGGACCAGCAGCCACGAGCACCAGTGAAGCAAGTACCCTCACGGGCTTTGGGTAGGAAGATACGCCAGGCGTCATATAGCGAGTTGTCAGTGAGTATGGACTGAAGTAAAGCAGTTGAGCGAGGGTGGGAAGAGTGGGGGCCAGAACGGTCCAAGACTGCAGAAAGTGTGACATTGAAGTCACCCCCCAGAGAAGGGCAGCCGGTCCCAGAGAAGAAATCAGATGCCATATATGAGTGAAAAAATCAGGATCGTCCGAATTAGGTCCATACACAGCAGCAACCGTCGTGGGTTGGGACAAAAGGGTGCCGTGGAAGATGACATACCGTCCATCCAGGTCAGTGAGTACCTGGATAGTGTGCCAAGGGGACCCCCTTCTTATCAAAATGGACACTCCCCTAGAATAGGAGGAATAAAATGAGGAGTGCGTTTCACCCCAGTAGCAAGACTGAAGTCTGGTGGAGGTTGCAGGCAACAGATGGGTTTTCTGCAGAAGGCCGATGTCGACCTTGTGCCGGTGTAGGTGTGAGTGAATGATCCTGGCTTTACGGTGGTCATTAAGACCTCGGACGTTCCAAGTCCAACATATGGTGTTAGTCATGGTGTTGTGAACCTAAATAAACAATAAAATGCAATACAGGAGGCCAGAAAGCAAAAAAAGCCGCCATATATGCTCGGGCAAGCATAGCCGGACAATATGAGACGCTGGGCGGGCACATAAAGTGCACACTGAAAACGCCAGCCTGCTGCGGACATGAACATCTGCGGACATGAACAACCAAACCATGGGGATAGACTTCAAGGAGCGGAAAACTCTGAGGGAGGAATTAACATCTGGCAGGAGAGAGAGGATGCTGTGTACTAACATGCAGCCCCGAACAGGCCCAGCGATAAGAAGATGCTTACAAATAAGAATTAAATGGTGCAAAAACATGAAAAACATAATGAAGCAACAAAAAAACCAAGAGGACCCTCCACCCCAACCCAACCCAACCCCCCACAAATAATGCAATATGAAACCCTGCGTCTGACAAAGCAATAACAGACCAAGAGTAGTCAAGAACATTACCCTTGAACCCCCCCACCACCCTACCCCTTCAACGCAAAAAACATTACCAAAAGGGCCACCAACCTCGCACCTACTCCAACCCCCCAATCAGGCTCAGATACCCCCCTACCCACCCTAGGAACCCACAACTAGGAAGAAGAGAGACAACATTAGGAATGGGAATTATCCTGTGAGGGCATGGCGAAGCTCAGCATACTCCCCTGCAGTGAAGCAGGGTGGCCAAGATGAAATAACAACAGTCAACATTCAGGAAAGGACCAGCAAACCAGTCACAGCTTTTCAATCATTGTCGCTGAGGCGATCGGATGTAACAGGCTGAGAACCGGATGGTGATGAGCGTGCTGATTTATCAAGTTTCTTAGCAAATGAGAAGGCTTTGCCGGATAGGCCAGTGAATAAGAGACCTCGTGTTTCTGTAGGATCTGCTTAGCAGGAAGAAATTCATGACGGGCAGCCTGGACAGTGAGGGTATAGTCCGGGTAAAATGAGAGCTAGTTTCCTTGGTGATTGATTTTGCCCATGTCACGTGCCGCCTGGAGAATGGTATCCCAATCTCTGAAATTAAGGATTTTCGCTATGATGGGGTGAGGGGGTAGTCCTGGACAAGGGCATGGGCCAAGGGAGTGGTGTGCGCATTCAACAATAAAAACTGAGGATAGAACATCACTGAAGAGTTCCTTGACCAGTTGCTCCACAAAGTCCTCCATGCTGGAGATATTGGTGGACTCCAGTACGCCTGCTATGCGGAGATTGCTCCGACGGGAACGCGCCTCCAAGTCCTCATTTTTATTCCGAATCACCTCAAGGATTTTGGCCATCTGTAGCAATTTCTGATGATCCTGAGTGGCGGCGTCCTCAATGTCCGAGACCCTGGATTCGACGTGGAGGAGGTGAGTGTCGTGGGTGTCAACACGGGCCTTTACCGAGTCCAGACGAGCGGAGAGTTGATCCAGTTGGGCAGCGATTCCAGTGACCGTTGATTTTACATCAAGCATGATTGCCTTCAGGTCATCTTCACGAGCAGGAGGTGCATTCATGGTGGTCGCAATATCACCACCATCCGAGCCAGCGCCATCCTGGCGAGTCGATCTGCGCTGGTCAAAGGCGATCTTGGGCTGCTTAGGGTCAGTCCTCCCCATGGTGGTCAATCCCAGACAGCAGTCACCACCAAGGAGCAGGGGGGAGGAGAGGCGACCAAGAGATGCAGCGAACGAGGGTGCGGAAAGCGAACCACCCCCTCAGCAAATGCAGCCAATTCAGGAGGATATGCCTATACACCTGTCCTGGGGGCAGTCACAGCCAGCCTCAAAGAGCAGTGAGCACTGGGATGGTGCCAAGGAGACGCGGCCAACAGCGTGCACAACTGGACGCAGTTGAAATTGTACTGTACTGTTTGAAATTGCAAAATGCAAAATGTTAGGGTAATATGTTTGAAACCACTGAAAGCTGAAACAGGACACAGTCAGGAAATGCCTGGGCAGCATCCCACTGGATCTGGGGGCGAAAAAGGAAACCAGAGGGAACACCAGACTCCCACAGAGGCTAGGCAATCACCAAGCGCAGGGCCTCCTCTGCAGGGCCAATGATGGCGGGGCTGAGCAAGAGGCCAGGAAGTGAGATCAGTGCATGAGGCCTCGCAACTCGCAATGCGAGGTCCAGGCAGGGCGAGAAAGCCTCCTCCGTCGAGGAAAACAAGGAGTGGAGGGAAGGCGGGTGCCATAAGTAGGAGCTGTCAAGGTAAAAACCCAATGTGCAGTATAGCTGTCCAGGGACCGCAGTGCGGCGAACTCCCGCTGGCACCACACTGGCCCCCGGACTATAGCAGGTCTGGCTGGTGAAGGGGAGCAGGCCCTGGGGCAGAGAACAGCAGCAAATGGGGACCGAGGCCGGCACGACCCAACAATACCAGTCACCATCAGCCGAGGCAGAGAAGCGGAGGCAGGGCGGCCAACGGGGAAAAGCAGCAGAAGGTATGTGCAAGTATTAGGCCTCCCGCACAGCCCTGAGTCAGGAATAGGCCCGCAGTGCAGAGGCAGCACCGACCCACAACCAAGAGCCGCCAGTTCAGTGAAGGAGGCAGTTGTAAGTGAGGGCCGAGGCAGAGCACAGGCGCCAAAGGCAGCGGGGTCCAGGCACATCCGGCCGGGCGTAGATGCTGTCGGGACACCTCGCACAGCACAGCGGGAGAAAGGCCAGGAGGGTGCGCCAGTCCGTGGCCTCACCAGCGGGGAGAAGCGGGGGGTAAGCCGCTCCTGTCACCGGACCTGGGCACCTCTAGCCGCCAGAAAGTGCGACAGGGAGATGGAGAAGATGGCGCCCAAGTAACGAGGACCCGGGTCAGGCGGTGCAGCTTGTGAACCCCCAACCTCGCCAGAGCAGGCCACAGCGGCAGTGCCACTCACCGGACCAAGAAGCGTGGAGTCCTCCTATGTCCCGTAGGCAATCCAGAGCACCCAGAGCCCAGCACGGCAGCAGGAGGGCCAATCCGGGGCGGCCTTGAGGCGTGGGCCCAGCGCTGGAGCCGGGCGGCATAGCTCGGCCCCAAGTCGTCGCCAGGTGGCAGAAGCAGGATCAATCGACACCTCAGGTAATACCAAATCAGGAGATGCTGTCCAAGAACAGGTATAGTGTTGTCTGCAGGATGATTTAGCTTGGCCGGCAGAGCCCAATTAGAGTGCGGCCATCTTGCAGCCGGTCAAGCCACGCCCGCGCTCTACAAATGATTGATTGATTGATTGATGATAGGTTCTCAAGACTTGGTCGATGGTGGGTTGGATGAGACAGACCCCTGTGACTTCACTATGCTGGCCGAGGGAATTCTTCCTACAACCCCTACCCACCCTACCCCTCGCCCTTGGCCCAGTGTGCACCATTTAACTGGGTCCTGAGTGAGCTGGATCTGGTGGCACTGTGGTCTCAACATTACCCAGGACTGGGGAGTATATAATCAGTGTTACAGTGGTAGGAACACAGGAAGTGGAGGCTTTGGTTAGTGGAGTTGTTACAGCTGGGTTGGAGGTGTGGGCCCAGTGAGACTCACTGAAGCTGTCTGTTTATACTGAGCAGATGACAAAGGATCATCATCATCATCGCGATTACCAGGAGTGCTTTCCTCATTTAAGGCTTGATCCCCGGCTGTAGTGGAGGTCTCTTCAGTGGCAGATTTTTGACCATGTGCTCTGACTGTTAGACCTATTGAGAAATTGAGAACAATACTAGTAGTAAAAGTGTGCATTATAAAACCAAATAATTTGAGAAAGAAAATGTAGATACCTGCAAGAAAAAAAGATAGAGATTATTATGATTATAGCTTTCAGTGGTATCAAACATATTACCCTAACATTTTGCAATTTCAAACAGTACAATTTTCTTTATCATCGCTTACATTCAGCAAAGTAATATCCATACCTTATCATTTTTGGGTCAACACAGTTTGATCTGTGAAATTCATGACATCAATTCAATTGTTTGAGAAGAACAGGGCAACATTCAGAAAACAACACAAACCCTTTTCAGAAGAGAGCATTAAATCGGGATTGATCACTGCATGAAACTTTACCATAAGTGGAACTATGTTAATCAAGAGAGAATGAGCAATATGACATTGTAATAATCTTGTGACAAAAGAGAAACAGGGCATCATGGTAGTTATGGTCAATTCAAAGGCAACTACTGAAGACTTGAAAATGGTTAGTGGAACATACCTGTGGAAAATATGCAGTTGAAATCGAAAAGACATCTACAATATGGCACCCATATAGGTAATATGTTATTTGGTGTTCTAACACTTACAGGCACCATACCAACATGTGACATGTAATAAAGATTAACACATGTAAACTTAGATGTGACACAATTCATTCACACAAACAATCCAAATTATCTGATACTGATGCTTTGAGGTTTCTGGGGGGCCGATTCACAGAACTAATCTGAGACAAAATCCTAAACTTACTACTTTTGGTATTCACAGAAGGCACTGACGATTTTTGGTATTCACAGAAATCATTTACGACTACTAACTTTTCGTCCGCACTCGGGCCGGAATTTCTGCACCCAGGCTGGAATTCCCACACCCGGAGCGGATTTTCTGCACTTGTGTCGGACTTTCTGCACTCGGGCCGGAATCTCCTCCACGAGTGCGGAATACCCGCATTTTGGTCTGATGATCATTTCAACTGCCTACCATCCACCATCATGCTCCCGTTGAAGTCAATTAACACTAACTGCAAGACCAGCACCACAAACCACATAAAAGCAGCACACATTCAAGGAACAGGTTTGGCCACAGAAGGTTCCTGTTTTCATTTGCTGTTCATCGCTACTGGAAAATGTACAAAATGAAGAGGAAGAAGAACTTCACAACTGAGGAGACCACCATGATTTTGTAGTGCATTGTGAAGCACCACAAATGCCTATATGGTCTCCCACCTTACTGCCCCAGTGGCACACAGAAGGCATCTCTACGGCAGCATTTAGCCACTACTGTCACAGCATTGGGGGAGGACAGGCGCACAGTCAAGGACATCAAGTAGAAGTGGCAGGATGAAAAGAAGAGGGCGTAGGAGAAGTACTCCAGGATCGAGTTGAACAGTTAAACTCCCAATCTTGGAAAAACTGTTAACCAGAAACTGGAGCCGAGCAAGTAAAGAGGAGTTTTGCTCCTTACTCTCCGCCTCCTTGCCCATGGATACTAGTTGCCTTAACACTCAAGAAACGGCTATCCATAACTGGCTATGTGCGGCCAGTAATACCGTTGCCCCCTGCAAATTCTCCATCGTTAGGCGGCCTCACGACGCCCAGAGGTGGTTTACAGAGGATCTTAAACAAAAAAAGCTTCTCCTCAGACAAGCAGAGCGTAGGTGGAGACGTAGCTACTCTACTAACACAAAAGATACCTTCACTAAACTGCTAACTGCCTACAAAAAAGCCATTCTAACAGCCAAATCCTTGTACTTTTCACAAAAAATCACTAATTCATCTACTACGACCAAAGATATTTTTTCCATTGTTAACGAATTATCTCTTCCTGATAGAGTCACTATTAAATCAGCACCGACCCAGGATTTCTGTGATGCTCTTAATAACTTTTTCATCCAGAAAATCTCTACCATCAAGAAGAGTATCCCTCCGTCCATCCCCCAATCAGTTTTGGGGACCTCACCCAAAAATACTCAGTTCCTTGATTCTATTCCCCTGATCTCCAAAGAAGAGTTCTTTACACTTCTTAAAAAGGTCAGCTCGGGCTCCCCTTCAGACCCTTGCCCTCCCCCCTTCCTCCAAGATGCCTTTCTCTCTTATCCCGATCCCCCGCTTGCGTTTCTTAATAACTCATTACAAACAGGAGTTGTCCCCACTTCCTTTAAAGCTGCTGAAATTATTCCCATCCTGAAGAAACCCCAAGCTGATCCTACCAATCTCACTAACTACCGCCCCATCTCTCTCCTTCCCTACCTGAGCAAAATCTTGGAAGCCCATGTGACACAATGCCTCAGTTCTTTTATTGAACATTCCTCTTTTCTTGACCCTCACCAGGCCGGTTTTAGGCCTGCGCACTCTACAGAGTTGGTCATCCTCGCTGTGATGGATGAACTTCGCAGGGGAGCTGATAACAATCTCTCCCAGGCCCTCGTCCTTTTGGACCTCTCGGCAGCCTTTGACACGGTCGATCACAAACTTTTGATCGACCGTGTCAGAGATGCTGGCATTCAGGGCACTGCTCTAAAATGGATCTCCTCATTTTTGGGGGACCGCTCGCAGGCCGTTCGCCTTGCTACCTTCTCAGCCAAAAAAACCACTCTAACCTGTGGCGTCCCACAGGGCTCTTCTTTATCTCCTTTATTATTTAATCTATATATGGCTCCCTTAATCTACTCACTTCGTAATTTTGAAGTAGTCTGCTTCAATTATGCAGACGACCTTCAACTCGTGTTTAACATCAACCCCACCACTGCGTCTGTTTCCAGCTTCCAGGCCACTTTGTGTTTTATCAGGGATTGGATGAACACCAGCCAACTAAAACTCAACCCTGATAAGACCGAGCTGGTGTTGACCGGCCCCTCGAATCCCTGGAATGACAACTTTTGGCCCCCTTCGTTAGGAACCTCTCCTACACCCTCCAAATCGGTTAAGAGCCTTGGGGTAGTGATCAGTAATGATCTGTCTTTGAAGCCCCAGATTGGTGCAGTTACTTCCTCTTGTTTTTTCCATCTGCGTAGAATCCGGAAGATTGCTAGATTTTTTACCACCGAGGCCCTTACTGTGATACTTATGGCCTTAGTCATCTCTCGGATTGACTATGCCAACTCGCTTTATGTTGGCATTCCTATCTATCAACTTCACCGTCTTCAGTTAGTCCAGAATCAGGCTGCACGTCTTATTACTCACCAATCTCGTACTCAACACGTCCGCCCCTTGTTGAAACTTCTTCATTGGCTCCCAGTTGCCAAACGCTGCTTGTTCAAATTGGGCTGTACCATCTTTAAAGCCCTAACTGGTAGCGGGCCTGTTTTCATTTCTTCTCTAATCACTCGCTACCTCCCCTCGCGTGCTCTCCGCTCGTCTCAGGCCAACCTCCTCACCCCCTCCCGCTTTAACCGGAAAAAACACGGCGGGCTTAGTTTCTCTTACTTAGCACCACACACATGGAATTCCCTTCCTACTGAACTCAGACTTGAAATATCCTATCCTCACTTTAGATCTCTCCTCAAAACTCTCTTATTCGTTCAAGCCTACCAGTAACCTCTCGATCTAGTACGATATTGCAATAGCGCCATGAAACCTTTGGTGTACGTGCGCTCTAGAAGTTCATTTAACATAACATAACATAACATAACATAACAGGATTCTCCCTGCCCCACAATCTGGAACCCACCTACGTCTCACCCCACTTGAGGAGGATATCCCCACTACAATCCACCCCCACATGCTCCATGGGCTGCTTGTGAGTGATGTTCACAACCTGGTACCAAGTAAATGGGATGACAAGAACAAGTATACAAAATGAAGGTCTGTGTTGCACTGCCATTGTGAGTAAGGAAGCTGTCCAAAGTTCATATAAAAATATAGTCAGTCAGAGGCTCATGTGTTTCCCTCTGTATGTTGCACCACAATTCCCGGATTCATTTGTATCAAAAATCCCTCTCCCACTATTTAAAACATGGGCCCAGTTCTGCTGCCCTATATACCTAACACTGTTAAGTAGCAATTGTCAAAGTTCCCCTTCCACTTATCCAGAGGTGGCTGGGTCAGTCAAGTATGTAAGGGGGTAGGGATGTGGTGCAGAGGAAAATCAACAGCCATCGGAATAGGAAAAATAAATACAAATTATCCTGAAAGTAACTCACCTTGTGCCTTCCAAAATCACATAGCAGAAGGTTAGAGAATCCTTATTTTAAAACATTTGATTCCCATATTCTGTTGTCTATTTCCCACCCTGCCACGCCATTTCATCCCCAACACCCCACTGCTCCTACCTGCACCGGCTTTGGCAGTACTTCATAATACTGTTAGCATGCAGAAGATATGAGGAAATGTGTGACAAGTTCCACATGTACATTTTCCATTTGTTGACTTTTATCTCTTCTCACCTATTGACACATTCAGCCAGAGTACAGACAACCACAGTAGCAGAGGTCCCTGCATCTTTTGGGAGGAAACAACATCATCCAGAGCAACGCACACCAACCTCACTTACTGGTAAGTCAAACTGGTCAGGACATGGTCAAAATGCATACATTGTCAGCAGACAACAGAGGAACATATAATGTCCAAATCTCAAAGGTAACCAGAGAGGAAAAAATAGATTTACAACTATTGAAATTCTCAAAGGACATTTACCTTTAGCAAATGACATTTGTGAATTGCGAAAGACACAATATAACATATCTAGGCTCATCATACCTTTGTGATTTCTTAACATTACATGTATTCCAACAACAGTTTCAAAACTGTGAACTCAACCCTCGAATCGTGTGCCACAACAAGTCAAAAAGAAGCCTCCACTAGATTGTAATTGTTTTTGTAGACTAAATTAAGAAATCCGATGTTAACAAATATAAAAATGATGAACAAAAGGGGAGATTCAATTGTCCGGAGGATTGAGAATGCGTCCACTGTCCAACTTAGAATGTTTTTTCCATACATAAATATGTCCAGTCCACCCAGCTGGTAATAATCGGATGGCATGTTTTTTGGCCATTAACAAAACATGATAGTTGACCATACTTCAGGAATTGTTGTTGTGCCATTATAAGTTGAATGTGTGATCACTCATGATAATTAGTGCTACACACGTTAGGGCCCACACTGCTTGTGCTCATCCTTTGTGCCTGGAATTGAGTGCATCACATGTGGCAGCAGAAATATAAAGTTGCAAACACACTTATCATAGGTCCAATGATGTCCTCCAGGATTCCAAGACCCACATTGACTTCTGATACAAGGTAGGCTGTGACATCTGGTCAGGGATCACACGCTGGGCAGGTGCATGGCCATTGTAAGTAAACCCAAGAATAATGTACCTGAATGCTCATGCCCATGAAATATGCCTTTAATCTCCGCTGTATGTTGTATGTGTTTTACATCACTGTTGTCCTGCATCACAATATGCCTACATATGGCATTGAACCACAAACCAGATCACACCATGGTGGCTAGTGAAAGGATGACACAAAATGTATGGCAAGTGAGTGCAGAATGGACATAAAAATAATATCTAGTGTAATATGAAGTGTACTAGACACATCTGGAATGTAATTCAATGATAAGAAAACTCCCTAGCAAAACTCCAATGGACATATCATATTGAAATTGGTGTGCATGAGGCTCACACTGATGCCAGTTGTGTACTTTTTTGATGGATGTATAGGCTGTTACGGTGAATCTTCAGGAAGTTACATTTTAAAATCTCTTGACTGAAAGGCACAACGCAAATCCAGTGTAGACGGCAACCATCAAAACTTTGCAACATACCCACAATTAGAGATCTGAGTCAAATGTTGCATTCTGCTTGCCTCCTCTTCCACTGTATCCACCTATATAAGTGAGTGTATAATATATGAGTTTAGGATGTCTGCTTTACGAGACATCATCCGTTGTCAGCTTAGTTCTACCATGATGTAGGAAATGGATTATGGGAACAGAAGACATTCAAAGGATGAACATAACAAATGTGTGAGCTCTCAATCCAAAATGATCTTTGTGACTTCATGGGTAGGGAAGCACACATGACACACAAAATGTACCTGTCTATTGCACAGCTCACATATGAACTCTGCAATGCAATGTTTGAACTGATGTGCAAATGTGAAACTGGTCAGCCTGTGGATGTACACTCCTTTCAACTTGTCAACAGACAACATCATACTCATGAGACATGTTAGTCTTCATGGTGACGGTGTAATCAATGTAATACGGTGGCATCCTGATTATTTCTCCCCTTCCTTCAAATAACAGTAACCTTCTCATACATGTTTGTCTGTTGACGTGTCATCTAATTGATGGCAGTACTGTGTGGAGGTAACAGTTGGCAATTGCTGCATGTGAGCAGGGGCCCACATGTAAAGTCCATGAGGTAAACATGCTGTACATTGTCCAGGTATATCCTATCAATTGTCATTGAGAATGACATACATGTTAACCCATAGCCACTATCTGGTATACTAAAATATGGACATGTATGTCTCATCACAGCTGCTGACAGGTTGTTACAAGTGCAATGTACAACACCATCCCGGGGAATGCAAGACATTCTGGCTTCAGCCGTGAAACCCTCTAACACATGTCCATCAGGTAAAAGGCATGAAGTGTTTCCCTATCACAACCATGACAACGATCAAAATCCCGTTCTGCATAGAACCTGTAGTTGGTGTTTTCAAAGTTACATACATATCATAAATGTCACATGTGCCTGTTTGAAAATTAGTAATGTAGACGATTGAGAAGGGTGTCACTTTTCCCTACAGCTGCTGGATCGGGGACCGCTTCGTCAACAAAACCGATGAGGAGCATGGTTCAGCAGTTGACATCAAGGGAGATCGCAAAGGGACGCAAAGCTGTGGCTAAAGCTAGTGAGTTTGCTTGTGCAATGTACATCTCTGTTTTACCCCTCAGTGCTATGGTGTGAGCTGTCACTTGTAGGGGTACCCAAACCAGGTCACATGTGCGTCATCTGTTGATGCAAAGTACAGTAGAACCAACCCTTGTGTTGCACCACATCTGATACTAGGTCAATTACTTATCCTGTTGCAATCCCTGCGTTCAAGGTGATGATGACGTTGATGAGGATGGACCACCCACCAGTGTTGGGCAACGGACAATCAAAGGGGAAAATCCAATGCTCCTCCAGGCAGTAATTTCAGCTGCAAGTACTGCACAAGAGGAGGAGGAGGAAGTACCTGAGGAGGATGAAGGATTGGATGATGATGGTGACCATCTGTTCATCCTCTCAGAGGATGAAGATTCTGATGCCATGGACAGACATTTTCCCAAATCGCCAACATTTTGCAAAGATTCACCCCCTCTGCCCAGCAAAGTGCCTCAGTCTCCTCCAAAACAAAAGATTGCCTGTCCCCAGCATAGAGCTAACCAGCCACAGCCCACTCACCGCAACACAGACATCACTCCCTCACAGCCCTCACATCTGAGACAGACGTGGTGGTTACCCTACACACTCCTCCATACAGAGTGTATCCCAGGCATTCTCTTTACTATCCGAGGGAAGTACCAAGCCTGTTGTGGTGCAGGTCTCCCCTGGGCACCATTCTCCTGTCCACAGTCTTCGACATGCCACCCACCCCCTGCTGTTGGACCAGGCGGTCTCATCCATGGCCGACCCCTACTGCGAGGGCCTGCACAAGGCCAAGGTGCCCAGTGGGAGCAGGACTTCTTCCAACAGCAGGCAGATGTGAAGCAGGACATTCATGCCATAGGGGCCACTCTGTCAGACATGTCTGAGGCCCTGCACCAATTGCCTCAGGTGGTGGACAGACAGACCCATGTTTTGGATAGAATGGATAGATCTTGGCAAGCCATGTCCAAGAATATCAGAGACATCATATCTATCTTAAGGGAAGAGAGTTTAAGACACCATGCCTTGGCCATGACGATGATGGAGGGCATGATGAAAGTGATCCAAAGTCTCCCTTCACAGTCACCACAGGAAGGGGAGCCATCACATCTGCCTGCAGTGCATCACACCCACACAACTGCACCACAAACTGCACAGGACCACAGAAGGGGTACACACCCACCAGCGCCCCCTATCCAGGCACTCCCCCCACCTGCACAGGCACTACCAACACCTGTACAATAATTCCCTTTCCACGCACAAACACCAAGTATACAGACACTATCCACCCCTGCACATGAACTTCACCCTGTACAGGCACTTGCACGACACCAACCTGCACATCGGCATCAACCCAGACATGATCCTTCACAGCGATCCTCACCTCTAGAATTTCGAAGCTGCAAGCATGATCCCAGGACATTTTTGACCAGTGTGAATATGTGTAAATAAAATGAAATTCTCTTCACAACTCAAAACTCTGTTGCGTATCATGTTCAGATAGGATAGGATAGGATAGGATAGCCACTTGTAAAGTGCGAACGAATGCCGAAGCGTCTTGGCGCTGGAACGTAGAGAGGAAACACCGATCTTACCACCTGGTCACATCAAACAACAGCGTTTTTAACAGTTTTCTGAAAACCTGATGATTGTGTGCAAGTCTCAGAGAACCAGGAAGCTTATTCCAGAGAGTGACAGCATGAAATGAAAAAGATCTGCCGCCCCATCTAGCCTTCCTAACATGGTGTAACTTAAGAAGGCCTTGAGAGGAAGACCTAAGTACCCGACCCGGGGAGTATGGAACAAAGAGCTTTTGGACCCCCTTTGCTCCTCCACCAAACACTGCCTTGTGTACTAGGCACAGTGCCTTGAACTCTATGCGCTGCTGGACTGGGAGCCAGTGAAGTGCCCTGATTCCTTCCTTAACCGACTGGTCTCTGGGAACGTCCAACAAGAGTCTGGCAGCAGCATTCTGCAAAACCTGTACTCTCCCCATCAGAGTCTTGTTTACTCCTAATAATAGAGCATTGCAATAGTCCATTCTGGACAGCACTAAGGCCACCACTACATTCCTGCGAAGCTCATAGTTAATAAAAGGGAAGATCTTCCGCAATGTCCTTATTAGATAGGAGCAGGATGAGGCAAGATTACTTATATGTGCAGAAAAATTAAGTTGGTTGTCGAACACCATTCCCAGGTTTCTGACCTTACGCACGGGACAGGGGCATTCACCGGCCTCTTCTGGCCACCAAATACCACTCCACACAGAATTTCCCTGGCCAAACTCTATTATCTCAGTTTTCTCCGTGTTAATTTTAAGATAATTCGCCCGCATCCAGTTCATGATTCCTGACAAACAGCTATGGAACTCAGTGGCCGAGTCATTGATTTGGTGACTAGTAGACACAATAAGCTGGGAATCATCGGCGTAAGAGATGATTGTGAAGCCGTGCGCCCTTACCAGCTTGGCCAAGGGGGCTACATAGATGTTAAAGAGCGTGGGTGATAAGGCGGAACTCTGCGGCACTCCACATGGAAGGGTAAAGGGGTCAGACTGTAGACCCCCCAGGACAGATTCTGCTCCCTACCCTCCAAAAAAGAGGCTAGTAGGGCCAGTGCAGTTCCTTGGACACCAAACTCCTGGAGCCTCTGACACAATATAGTGTGATTCAAGGTGTCGAAGGCGGCCGAGAGATCCAGCATCACCAGGACCGCCCGGTCGCCCTGATCTACTATAGTGCGGACATTTTCTGCAGCCAATAACAGTGCTGACTCTGTGGAGTGCTGGGCACGAAATCCGTGCTGTGACACATCCAGCAGGTCATGAGCCCCCAGGTATGCTGTCAGGGAGCGATTTAGCTCTCTCTCCAGAATCTTAGCCCCCATGGGCAAAGCAGCAATTGGCCGATAATTTTTTAAAACAAGCGGGTCTAATGATGGCTTTTTTAATAGAGGCTTAATTATTGCTCTCTTCCAGTTTGAGGGATAACAACCCGATTTAATAGCTGTGTTGATTAGCTGGGATAGCTCCTCCGCAATCACCTCGGCAGCGAGATGAAAAACTGAAGGTGGGCACGGATCTAAGGGTGATCCTGAGGTGACTGAGTTGATCAACCTACGGGTTTCCTCCACCGTGAGAGGGGCAAACTCAGTAAGACCAATAGAGCCCCTAGTGCCGAGTTCTTGCCTCTGACCACTCAGCTCTAAACTAGGAGACACACTACTGAACTGATTGTAAATGTCTTGCACCTTCTTCTGGAAATACAGTGCTAACCTTTGGCATGTTTCCAGGTCCGGTCGATAGGTATCATCCTGAGGAGTTTTGGCCAGCGCTGTAATGGTCTGAAATAGCTCCTTGGCCGAGTTGCCCGCCTCACTAATTTCGGTAGCAAAATGGGCCCTTTTGGCTACCACTATTGCTTGTCTGTATGCTGTAAGAGTGCAGTTATAATGGGCTTTACCCTCAGCTGTGTAGTCTCTCCTCCACAGCCGCTCAGCTCTCCGACAAGTACACTTCAGGACCTTTAGTTCATTGCTGTACCACGGCGCAGATGGCTTAGTCCTCCTAGAAACCAACGGCTTTAGAGGGGCCACCATCTGTATCGCGGACGTTAACCAGTCCTTGAAGCGCAATGCCGCCTCCGAGCTGTCATCAGTGAAGGAGGGTCGTGAGCCTCTCAGGATAGGGAGAAGATTATCAGTGGTCACCTGAGACCATGGTCTGATCATATGTTTTTCTGCCCTGTAACTGAGGGGAGTCACCGATATACCGGTCATGACCGTGAAACTCACTGCCATGTGATCTGACCAAAGCAGTACAAAAGGGGGTGGTGATGGACGGAGCATCAGAACCAATCAAACACTCACACCCAGTCAACCGATCTGGGTTTGATCCATCACCATTCTTTAGCCCCCTCTGCCACCCCAGTTCAGACATGGCCATATGCAAATCAGTCTGACCCTGTGCCTCATGGGAACAGTCCAGCCCGAACTGCCAAGCCATGCCTACCCTGGACCGGAAACAAGCTTCCTAGGACCGGTTTCTGGCATTTCAGCCGTCTTCAGCCAGGCTTGCTTGAATCCAGTGGCAAAGTGAGCAAGGGACTCACGTCTGAGCATACCCTGCCAACTTATGGCGAACAAAGCGGTACAAAAGGGGGTGGTGATGGACGGAGCATCAGAACCAATCAAACACTCACACCCAGTCAACCGATCTGGGTTTGATCCATCACCATTCTTTAGCCCACTCTGCCACCCCAGTTCAGACATGGCCATAGGCAAATCAGTCTGACCCTGTGCCTCATGGGAACAGTCCAGCCCGAACTGCCAAGCCATGCCTACCCTGGACCGGAAACAAGCTTCCTAGGACCGGTTTCTGGCATTTCAGCCGTCTTCAGCCAGGCTTGCTTGAATCCAGTGGCAAAGTGAGCAAGGGACTCACGTCTGAGCATACCCTGCCAACTTATGGCGAACAAAGCGGTACAAAAGGGGGTGGTGATGGACGGAGCATCAGAACCAATCAAACACTCACACCCAGTCAACCAATCTGGGTTTGATCCATCACCATTCTTTAGCCCACTCTGCCACCCCAGTTCAGACATGGCCATATGCAAATCAGTCTGACCCTGTGCCTCATGGGAACAGTCCAGCCCGAACTGCCAAGCCATGCCTACCCTGGACCGGAAACAAGCTTCCTAGGACCGGTTTCTGGCATTTCAGCCGTCTTCAGCCAGGCTTGCTTGAATCCAGTGGCAAAGTGAGCAAGGGACACACGTCTGAGCATACCCTGCCAACTTATGGCGAACAAAGCGGTACAAAAGGGGGTGGTGATGGACGGAGCATCAGAACCAATCAAACACTCACACCCAGTCAACCGATCTGGGTTTGATCCATCACCATTCTTTAGCCCACTCTGCCACCCCAGTTCAGACATGGCCATATGCAAATCAGTCTGACCCTGTGCCTCATGGGAACAGTCCAGCCCGAACTGCCAAGCCATGCCTACCCTGGACCGGAAACAAGCTTCCTAGGACCGGTTTCTGGCATTTCAGCCGTCTTCAGCCAGGCTTGCTTGAATCCAGTGGCAAAGTGAGCAAGGGACTCACGTCTGAGCATACCCTGCCAACTTATGGCGAGCAAAGCGGTACAAAAGGGGGTGGTGATGGACGGAGCATCAGAACCAATCAAACACTCACACCAAGGCAATGGCATAATGGTAGCCACCTCCAGGTCCATATTATTAATAAAAATGCCATCTAAGGTATGTCCACCACTATGAGTGGGGCTCACCACTACTTGATTAAAATCAAGTGCAGCTAGGCTCTCAATTAGCCCCGCCACCTCTGGCTGCTCCACGCTTTTTAAGTGGTAATTAAAATCCCCAAGGATCATAAAAGGATGGTGATCCATCCGTGATTCCAAAAGGTGCATAAGCATTGCCGGAAACGTAGATTTCGGGCCCGGTGGACGATAGACTAATATTCCCTGGAATTTATATGTATTGCCTACATAGATAGTAAAGGACATTGCTTCTGCGGGGAGGTCCAGATGTGTCTCCACACGTATTTTCAGCCGTGTAGAATGGACCACTGCTATTCCCCCCCCTCTCTTGTCCAGTCTATCCTGTGGAGAGACAACGTATCCACTGGAAAGGGCAATGTTCCAGTCCGGGCCAGAAGTATGGTCTGTCTAGGTTTCTGTTAAAAAAATTACATCATACGCCCCATTCTCAATTAAATGATAAACCTGATAACTATGTTTGTGAAGCAACCGGACATTCAACAACACACAACTTAATGTTTGGGGCTGCAAAGCCCTCCTCGTAGGAGGGGGCGTTGCTCCATTAGCTACCTGTCCCCCAAGATTCCTGTCAAACAAGGAACACCCGCCAACCTCCTTACGGTGCTCTCGGAGGTGGGCAGCACAGTCCCTACAAGCTCTTGTCCCCGAGAACTTCCCACAGGGATCCCAATCATGGGGCTTGCAAAGGGAACTGTTCAGGGCCAATAACTCCACTCTACTATATGCGTATCGACACAGAGGGGCAGATGGCCATTATTCACCAATTCTGGTGGCCTAGAGATATGAGGATGTATGTGTGTGTGTGTGTGACACATGTACAAGTGTAACCCCTTCATTTCAGCAAGCCCTCATGTGCAGAGCAGATGACTTCCAAAATACATGTCCATATTTTGCACAAGACATTCACAATGAAGTTAAACAAGATAGAGAAAGTATGATTCAAAAGAAGATTTTATGTAAAAGAGTGTAGGGTTAGAAAAACAACAACAGTCCGTTTGGAAGGGAAAATGGAAAACAAATGATGTTCTTACTGCAGAAGGAGAAGGGAACTTGGATTGGGGTGGGGTAACATAAATATAACACGTCAGGGAGCCTCAGGAGAACCAGTCTATTTACAAGGGGAAAAGTAAATAATTGTCCACAAAGAAAAATCTGGCCAACAGGTCAAGTGTCCTTCTGGTCATCCACTAGTACCACAATGTCTAGATCCTCTGAGTCCGATGCAGGCTCCTGGGTGGCCGGTGCAGGAACAGGCACCACACAGGGTTGGGACACACGAGGAGTACGGGGAAAACAGTGTGGGGCAAAGGACAGGGGGAGACATTTACCGTGGTGTGGGAAGGAGGTTGGGATATGAAAGATGACATGGTTCCAGTCAGGGAATTGACACTGGCAGTGAGGGGGGCCAGAGCTTGGGCAATTTCCTTAGACATTATGCACACCTCTAGACAAATCTGCAGCATGATGCGAGAGGACATGTCTGGCTGATCCTCACATGCCAAGTCCTCTGGTACAGCCACAGAAGGAACAACACAGGGAGGGGTTTGGGTTGAACATGAGGGGTGTGGTGCCTCAGGTTCAGGGCCAATGTTGGTGTCAACCTGGCAGCTATGATGAGGAGGACTGGTTGCAGGGGATGCAGCTGGAGGCCCCCATTCCATGGGGGCCTCAAGAGGTATAGAGGAGCTGGTAGCAGGCCCAGGTTGCATAGTGGCCTGACCCGGGGACACCTTGCCAAAACTAACAGGTGAATGGTCAGGGGGAGGGTGGCTCTCTACCCTACCCTGGCCAGAGGTGGCCAGTTCTCCCCTCCACTTCAATGTCATCAGCCTCCTCCTGGTCCATAGCACCAGAGTTGTCTTCCTGGTCAGTCTGGGTGGACGCAATCCCCCTGCCTCCTGATGTTGAGGGTCCCGCCTCATCCTAATCTTCCTCACTGGAAGAAAGAGGTCGTAGCCACCAGTGCACTAAAGATATCCTGCTCTGAACCGGGTCCTGCTGTTGTTCCTTTTGGCCAGATGAGCCCACTGAAATGTAAGACAAATTATTATGTAGTGGTTGTACACGTCAGGACGAGATACATACCTAGATGAGCCAAGTTCAGACTTTGTTCTCCTCTGATCACACTATACAGTTGTCAGTGTTTATGAGCTTACATTACGTGTATGTTCACTGTCATCTCCTGATTTGAGTCTGACATGGATATCTCACAAGCTTTTTGTTGGCTTGCACATCTGTACTGGCCAACCCTCAACGTTGGCATTCTTGTGACCTGTGTGTCCTTTCACTGCTCCAGAGCAGGTTCCAAACCCAGTCTACAAAAGCAGATCAGAGAGAGTCCAGATGGTATTGAAAAGGGCCTGTGGTATGGAGTACCTGCATTTTTACATCTGGACAAATGTCATTTGCTGTGTAACATTGTATGGGAAAACACAAATGCCGATTGGGTTCACGCATCCATATAGGGTCTAGGCAATAAGGTTTGCTAAGTTGTGAATCTAACCTTTTGATATTCCCTCACAAAAGCTCACCATCCAGTGCCAAATATTGGCTTTGGAGACTGATCATGTAGTGCTGTGCACTGGTGAACAGTAGTGGCTTGTTGTTACAGCTACCTGCACATGAAAAATGACATACAAGCCACTGGGGGTAAGACGTGTGTCTGTGGACACACTTGGCAAAATTGGAAACACATTAGAGTGAGGAAAGGATCTCAAAGTCTGTCTTGACTCCATGGCACATGATGATCTGTCTCAATCAGAACCCAAACTCACCGAAACCAATGCAAGTCACAGCATGCAATACCCATTGGCCTCTCATACACACACTGGACAGTGTCTGTACCATTCCTCATCCAATGTACACATCAGTTATGATTCCCTTGGTTCACTGTTAGTGGTGTTGGCAGTTAAAACTCCTGTACAAATGCAACTGTGTGGCTCAATTCCCCAGTTGTCATGATGAAACTACAACTCCAGAATGCACTCTGCTCTGTACAGTCAATGCGCTACAGTGAGCCTTTTGCTTCAGGATGACTGATGCATAGACACAGAATAGGTGAATGGAGGCATGGGGCACACAATGCTACAGCTCTGTCTTCACTCACATCATACTTCCAGTCACATATTGCAAATAATGCACTTATCAGGTTTTTGCTGCATATGCTCCTCCAGCTGAGCATGGAGGGCTGGATGAGCTGCACACAGGACCCTCCTATACAGTGGAGAGAAGTGGGAATGATGCACATGGTGCTGGGAAGACTGGTCCAGAAGCTCCTCGGCCTTGTGCGGGTCCCAGCGTTTTAGGTCCTCCCGGCGCTCACGGCCTGCCCTCGCCTTTCTGGTGTGAAAGCCCACTGTACTGCAACGCTCACCAATGTTGGCCCATAGTCTGGCCGGCGCTGTATTACTCAGCAGGTCCTCCTGCCCCCCCATATAGCTGAGTATTTTTGAGTATCACCCCCTCAGCTAACATGTCTAATTCCCTTTCACTGAAAGGGGGTGCTTTCTCTTCATAACCCTCAGCCTTTTTTGGGGAAATAAGGTTGAAAAGAGCAACAGGACGGCAGAGGATCTGATCTGTGAGAGAGGATGACTCAGAATGAACACAAAATGGCTGTCAACAACTTCCTGTGATGTATTTCCTGTCTCCCACTTTCTGTCTGTCATTTCCTGTATGAAATAATGGGTTCCGGTTCAATTTTGGAGTTTACGGGTCTAATACATAATTTGCGGTTGCGGAGCGTAGGGTCCGCATACGTGCCGCACGTTCCGCATACGGATAGCGTGCAGTTCTGCCGGAAGTTGCGAGATCGAACTGGAACCCATTCTTTCATACAGGAAATGACAGACAGGAACTGGGAGACAGGAAATACATCACAGGAAGTAGTTGGCAGACATTTTGTGTTCATTCTGATTCATCCACAATCACAGATCAAATCCACTGACATCCTGTTATTCTGTAGCGGAGAAACTTGAAATGACAGTGTAAGAGAAAATCATAGACATGAAACAAAAGGGAGAACAGACCATCTAATGAGATTTGGGCTGGGGCAAGGGTGGGGGGAGGCTGGCACAACATCACACCCCAGTTTACTTTTCTCCTCCTTTGCTTCATGGTACATGTAGTCCATATTTAATGCTCAACACAAGAGTTGTCTGTTGTTTTACAGTAAATTAGGGGGATGCAGTGCTTTGTATCCCAGACACATAGTGGCAGATTCAGCCAGAACATCATCACTCACGTTGTGGGCCCAACATTTGTGGGGAATTCAAATCAGTTGTGGGCAAAAACTGAACAATACTATAATTTATGCACTTTTTTGATACAGACACCCATTGTCAAAAGCTATGGGAGGGTCTCTCAGAACATATACTTCTCCTGCTCTGAGTCAATAGATCCCTTAGGGACATCCACTACACTGATCGCTGACATCAGCCCATGACCCAATGCACAGTCAAACTTTTGACTCCTGTCAACAGCTGTGGTTTACATACAGTTAGTGTGGTTTGAAAAGAAGTCTCAGGATGGAATTTTTGGACAGTCGTAATTATCCGACTTTCATCATTGACAACAGACAGCAAACCACATTTTGTCCATCACACAACAGGTTGCTCATGCGAAAAATGTGGCAACAGGCTGATCACGGACTTGCATACCCTTACCTCAGTTATGTGCAATGGCCTGGTTGCTCAGATTCAGAGCTAGCCGAGGTACAAGAGGTATGTGTAATCCATGCGTTAAAGCTATATTGTGCAAAACACGACAGGCTAATATGATCTTGCACATGACTTCAGGGGAGTACATTAGCACATCCCCTGTATGGTCAAGACATCTGAAAAGTGACTTAATCGGACCGAAAGTGTGCTCCATGATAGCTCGAGTTTGTATGTGTGCCCGATTGTACCTACACTGAGGTACAGATGTTGGATATCTGTAAGGTGTAAGGAGTTAAAGGGAGAGTGCATACCCAGCATAGCCTGAGAATGGAAGATAGGGCAATAGGCTACATTTCCATCTTAAATTTGAACAGAACAGGAGGAGAGTTATTCTCCTCCTGAGGCTTGAGCCGGGAGGTTGATTTTTTATATAGTGTGCTGTATCTTATTTTCCTCCCTTGTGTCCGCTCCCCCCTTAAACTGCTTTCAAAATTGAAATCGATTCCTCTACTCAAGCTACTTGAGCGCCGCTCCCCTTACACAGCTTGGACAACGTTATTTTAGTTTATTTTCACTCTTGCCTGTCCTGGGAAGCGGTCGACTGTTAGACCGGCTCCAGGTGGGACTACAGAGTGGTAAGGAAGTCAGGCAGCGGCCATCTTGGTGAGGGCTCGCGCTGCACGTCGCGCTTCGAGCGCTTAAAACCATACGTCCATGGCTCCGCGCAGCGGACGCGCATTGCGGGCACGCCGATCGCGCGCCGGAGTCAAGCCAGAGTCCTGCCCGTCTGCGCCCGTCTGCGCCCGTCTGCGCCCGTCTGCGCCCGTCTGCGCCCGTCTGCGCCCGTCCGCGACCAGACGGGACGCGGGACAGGAGACTCAGGCCACAGGGGCAACACGCAGGCACCCGAGAGAGCGCTCTTTCCTAAGTCAATCCGCTACACTCGCGAGGCGATATTTGAAATCGGTAAGACCCCCACCTCATCATGTCATCACTCCATAGACCCTAACGTACTATCATCTCAATGCAACTCATGCTACTTTCGCCTTGATGATGCCTCCATCTCTAATAACCCTGTAACCTGTCTTAACCTGATGCTACGTAATTGCAGATCTATGGTTAAACACAAACTGGAACTTCGCGACCTTCTACTTCATAATGACTTCGATATATTGTTTCTAACAGAAACCTGGCTAGAAGAATCTTCATCTCCAGACATACTCGAGGCTGTCCCTCTTAGCTACAGCCTACTGAGAATTGACAGGCCGATACAGCGCGGTGGTGGCCTTGCAATGATCTTCAAAAAAGAACTGGAGTGCACCCTCACTCACAAAGGCATCACTAATAGCGAATGCGGCATTTTCACCATTAAAGTGACCCCTAACATGTCCATAACTGGGCTTCTTATTTATCGGCCCCCTGGCAATGCTACTCCTTTCTGCAACCAACTAATTGAAATAGCGACGCAACTAGCTATCAAATATAACAACTTCATGATACTAGGCGACCTGAATCTCCATTTTGAAGATCTACTTGCCAAGGAAGCTCAACTCCTTAAGACAGCCTTGCACGCTCTGGGGATCACTTTGCTTTCCACTTCACCCACACATAAACAGGGCCACCTCCTCGATCCCATTTTCGCGACTTGGGAAGGCATTAATATACAACCTCCGGTCCCTATCATATGGTCAGACCACCACATGATCACGTTCAATATACCCAAGACCAGGATTAAGGATAATGCCCACAAACCTGTATATGCCAAACGTCGAAATTGGAAAAACTATACCCCAGAACGCCTCTCTGATGAATTAAAAATTCACCCCCCCCCCAAGGTCTATCCCTTCAAGACACCTGGAATTCTTACGAACTCTGGTTGGGTAAGGCACTTGATAAAATCGCCCCCTGGACTTGCAAACCCCCAGCCAGGCGAACAAAATCTGAACCGTGGTTTTCAGAAAAATTAAAGGCAGCTAAAGCCCGGTGCAAAGGGATTGAAAGAAATTGGAGAAAGAACTACTCCACGGAACTGAAGGAAAACTACAAACGTGAATTAAAGGCCTATCAGAGACTTATAAGAAAGGAAAAAAGTCTCTTTTACCAAAATAGAATTGAACAGTCTATAAATCCCTCTAAAGAACTGTTTCAGATTTATAGACAACTAACAGACACATCGAGCCTGGATACGCAAGACACATACTCTGATGAGTTATGTGAAGAAATTGCTGATTTCTTTGTCAACAAAGTAGACAAAATTCACGCTACTTTCTCCGCTCCCCCCACTCTGGGTACGATACCTCCCCGCCCTCATAAATCCACTCTTACCCATTTCTTCACTCCGGACAAAGCAAAACTGTCTAGCATAATCAACAGTATCCACTCAGGCTCCCCAAACGATGTGTGTCCATTAGACAAATGCAAAGACATCATGGACAGTACTCTCATGGATCAAATATGCCATCTCATCACCCTATCCTTCAAAGAATGTCACGTCCCTGAGGATTGGAAAAACGCCCAAGTCATCCCCCTGAAAAAAAAACCGAACACTCCTATTACTCACTTTCAAAACCTCAGACCAATATCTCTATTGCCTCTTTGCGCCAAAATAATAGAAAAAATAGTGAACTCCCAACTCATGGCGTATTTAGAGCAAGAAAACATCCTCCATCCCACCCAATCCGGCTTTAGACCCAAATACTCCACGGAAACTGCTGTCTTGTATTCCACGGAATTTATCCGCAAGACGGTGGACGAGGGTGAAACTGCAGCGCTGGTCATGCTGGACTTAAGCGCCGCTTTCGATACGGTGCTACATGCCACGCTCTTGTCCCGACTCTCTGACATTGGAGTAAAAGACGGCGCTCTGGAGTGGATTAAATCCTTTCTCTCCAACAGAACTTTCCAGCTTCACTGCCCGCCTTTTAAATCATCCTCGCGGACCGTGAGTTATGGGGTTCCACAGGGCTCTAGCTTGAGCCCTACTTTGTTTAACATCTATATGGAACCCCTGGCTCAAATCATAGAGAACTTCGGCGTGGGCATAGTTAGCTACGCCGATGATACGCAGCTCATGTTCAAGCTTACTCCGGATACTGACAAGTATGCCTCAAACTTCTCGGAGTGCATGACTGCTGTCGCTAGGTGGATGGACAGTAATTGCCTCCGGCTAAATGGTGACAAAACTGAGGTGCTTGTGATTGGGAACAACACCTCCCTTTGGTCTCAAGCATGGTGGCCTACATCGCTTGGCGAATGTCCTCAACCGGTTGAGAAAGTCAAGAACCTCGGGATCATGATCGACTCGGATCTTTCAGGTAAATCCCAAGTCCACAAGATCATTGGCAAATGCATCGGAACACTAAGAATCCTTAGAAAAATCATTGACCTTATACCTATTACAGCCAGGAAAACCATTGTACATGCTCTTATCACACCGCACCTGGATTATGGGAATGCCCTTCTTCTGGGCATTAACCAAAAACTTCTTCACCAGCTGCAATGTGTACAAAATGCAGCCGCCCGGGTGGTACTAGGCCTTCCGAAAAGAATCTCGGCCAAGATTGCACTGTCCAAATTGCACTGGCTCCCCGTAAGGGAAAGAATAAAATTCAAGAGCCTCTGCTATGTTCACAGGATAGCCCACAACAAGGGCCCCTCATACCTAAGAAGCCTCATGACCATCCATCGCCCTACTCGTCATCTGAGGTCTTCAGGAATGTCCCTTTTCAAACTACCCCGCGTTCAAAAAGCTAAAATCGGTGGCCGCTCCTTTAGTTTTCTAGGAGTGAAACTCTGGAACGCTCTTCCGATTCATTTAAGAATGGAACCCTCTGAAACCCTTTTCAGAGCGAACTTGAAAACACACCTCTTTCCTCAATAACTCTGGCCCCTTCCCGTCCTGTTGTCGCGGATGAGAATTTTCAGCAATCAGCGCGGGGATACACAGCTGTGCAGCCATGCGCTCTATAAATGTTTTATTATTATTATTATTATTATACTGTGGTACATGCAGTGTCTGTTGAGACCGTATATGTGGCTTGGTGATTCTTATTGTACAATGGTGGTTAATGTAAGATGGCATTCATACATTTTGGGACGTTTGACAATCCCCTTGAGCCGTCGGTGCGTCACTTTTCATATGGGAAAAAGTGACATATCAGCAGCGCAACAGGCTTGTAAATAAGCCCTTTCATTCGCACATATCACTCATTTTTAGTGCTTGGTACTTACCCAGTAGCCACATGTTGCCATCCGCCAGGCAAGAGGTGACATGCAGAGTTTGAAGCTGTCATGGGTACTGCCCGGAAACACTGCATGCACTTCTATGGATCTCCCACTGGCATCACAGACAGCCTGCACATTGATGGAATACCATTGGTGACTGTTGCAGAATATGTGTGCAAAACAACGGGTGTGGCTGAAAGGTCACATGGGTACAATCAATTGCACCCAGCACACATGGGAAGCGAGAGATGAGATAAAGATCCCTAGTTGCATTTTGTCTGCTGGCCAGTGTATGGGGCATGGGGCATTTGTATGTGGAGGTTGGCTCTAGAATTGATGCAGCAAGGAGATGCCCACAACGTCACTGGTGACCCTTTGGAAAGACCCCATCACAATGAAATGGAAAGCAGAAAGGACCTTGAGATAGGCTGGAATGGCATGGGAGCAGCAGGTCACAGAGTCAAGTTCCTCCTCCCAATCACAAAGCATCTCCAAGATGACTTCTGGAGGGAATCAGTATCTGGCCCTGACATCTTGGCTAGACATCCCAAATAGGTTGATCCGTTGTCTGAGGATCCTCTCTACTCTCCTCCTTCTCTTCCTCAAGTCTTCTTGCCACATGGCAAGGGGCAGAGCAACAAACACATTCAGCGACATGCTGAAAGAGTTTGTGTGTGTCTGCTCTGCTCTCATTTGTGCTGCAGGGCTGGAATTGGCTTCAGCTCATGCATGGTGGGGAATGGTAGGCACTTGGACAGGTGTTTGGCATTGAGGGAAATACACAAAGGGACAAAATGCGGGTATTCCAGGCCGGTAGCGGAGATTCCAGCCTGGATGTGGAAATTCCGGCACAAGTGTGGGAATTCTTGCCCAGGTGCGGAAATTCCGGCACAAGTGCGGACGTAAAGTAAGAAGTCATAAGTGATTTCTGTGAATACCATAAATCGGTAGTGCCTTCTGTGAATACCAAAATTAGTAAATTTAGGATTTTGTCTCAGATTAGTTCTGTGTTAAATCGACCCCCAAGTTTTAATTTTAAGTTCTTCCTTGCATGGGGTAATGATTATTTGCCCTATTCACAACAACAGTAGGAAGAAAGCAAAATCATTCCCAAATAATTAATAAATAGAATTAAAATTCTGTATATTGTTAGTTCAATGTGAGTATTGCAAAGGTTTTTTTAATCAGATCAATTTATTTCATATTTATAGTCTTTTTATTTTTATATAAATTTGAAAATGAGATAATTATATTATTGATTTCTACCATTGAATTTGACTCAGCAATACAACTCTATGTTCAATCTATGTCTTTTTTATTTAAAACATTCTTAAACAGCCCCCTTCTTTAAATAATTTCAAAAAATATTCTAATCATAAGAAAATAAATCCTGGTAGAGAATCCACATAGGCATAAGATGAATGTGTTGAAGTTTCTTGAAGTGGAAACAAGAAGGTTCAACCAGTCGTCACCAATGTAAAAGTACTAGAGCATGCAGAAGTAAAATAAATCATTTTCTCTATTGGTAAAGAAGATAAACTCCAGCTACAGTATGCAAGCTCTGGAAGTTCGCAACAGTCACTGTTTTCACAGCTCACCAATTGAACGTAAACCATTCCACAATCTATTAGAACATACCACATCACATAGCATGGGGAGAAATATAGAAGACTCATACAAGAGTTATGAAACATCCGAACAATACCACATACAAAGTAAAAGAATAACTCTAAGTCATACTAATTAACCAAGGATCCTATCATGCATATATTATTATAGTTCCTTTACCTATTCCATTGATCAAAACACCAGTTTCAACAATGATACACAATAAAAGCTTGAGGAAAATTCTTGTTAATCCATTTATTAAGTGAAATAGTCTGTTAGAACCAAAGCTGTTGAAAAACTGCCTACCAGAGGCAGAACATTTTCCTCCTACTTTTGCATGTTGTTAGCATTCAACGCCTGTTCTTTTTTAACTATCCCCCCCATATTTGAGTGGAGCCAGTGCTCATCTTCCTTCCTTGACCCACAAGTCTCTCAAACTGTGATTACTCTACAATAACTGGTGGGTAAGTTCCATTGTATCATATTAATATATTTTTTGTGTACAGGAACGTATTTCATATTATTTGTCTGATCTCTACGAACTCAATGAGATTTTAACATCTCGTCCAGGGTCAACACTAAATGCGCAGAATAGCCCTCCTAATATATATACCCGTACATTATTTAGAAATTCTAATATTTTTATTTGAATTTCCTGATGGGATAATTGATTCTTGAATGTACTCATACTTAGTCAACATTACTTAGGGAGTTTCAACAATTGATTTCTCTATCCAATCCATAGCTTTTTTTATGTGCCTTCTTTTTGTTGAAGATCCTCATTAGGTGCATAATCACAACTTTTTTTTTTCCTTTCCAGATTTCTAAATGGGATTTTTCTATCCAAGTCTTTATTTTAAGTTCTTCCTTGCAAGGGGTAATGAATATTTGCTCTAATCACAACAACTGTAAGAAGATAGCAATAGAATTCCCAAATAATTCATAAATAGGAAGAATATTCTGCATATTGCCAGTTCAATTTGATTATTGCAAAAAATGTTAATCAGATCAATTTATCCCATTACAAGTTTTTTTATTTTGATATAAATCTGAAAATTAGATAATGTTATTTTAATATTGACTTCTTCCATTAAATTTGATTCATCAGTACAACTCTATATTCAATCCACTTCTTTTTTTAAATTTAAAACATTCGTAAACAGCCCCTTCTTTAAATAATGACCAAAATATTTTCCATATAAGGCCTGTTCTGACTATTTCCCTTCTGGACTGTGAAGAATGCATTCAATGTGCTACTTCTGTCACAATTTGCTCCCTGCACTCTTGTGCCTGCCACCAGATGGCTTGCACTTGCAACTTTCCAGTGTTCAAACTTGACATTCTTCTATACCCACATACTAATTTCCAGGCTCTTGGACATTATTTGGCAATTTCAGTTCATTCCCAATCAATGCCAGCGTTTGGGGGCACCAGTCTGCTCTTGTTAAAGCTCAAACATCTAGGATTCACTGTTCACTGCTTCATCTCTAACCTTCTAGGCCATGTATGGGTGGAATTAGTCATCACACCTATGGCTAGTAGGTGCCAACCTTGTCACACCTGAGGCCTGTGTGACAGTGAGCTCTGTTAAGCCCCAGTTTCCTTCAGCCCAGCATTGTTTATTGCAGCAATGTTCGGGTTTGACTGACCCCTTGTTTCCTGAGTTTCAGAACTAATTCTTGTTTTCTGAAAAATCCAGATTCTTGAGCTGCAGCTAAATTCTTGTTCCTTGAACTAGCACTGGCTTCCTTGCTTTCTGAACCAGCACTCACTATTTGAAGCACTTTTGATCCCTGAACTTTCACTCCTTCTGTAATTACCTTTTTCCAGTGTCTGTCTTCTTCCCATTTACCTTAGTTCCAGTTTCTCATTTGCTACCTTTTGGTTTCTACTGTCTTAGCTTCCAGTTCCATTATGGAGTTTGTTACTTGCTTTCTGCCAATTGTGCCCTGTGATTTTCTTTGTTTTCTGTTAAGCACTCCTCCCTGGTAGCTCCTTGTCTATTGTGGCTGTGTATTTAGCTCTACTCCCTTGCTGTTACTGCCTTGAGCATTCCTGTTTGATCCCCAGGATTCATGAGCACAGCTGACAACCTAAGTGGTGCTCTTGTCCATTGTGAGTATTAGCTTTGAGTTACTTTATAACATAACTATAGGTATCAGCTCCAGAGACCCAGGCTTTGCTTGTATATTCTATATGTGGTTATTTGCAAACAGTATTTGTAACAGCAATTCTGGGTAAGGAACTTACTGAAATTTTGTCTTACCATGCGGAGCTCTCAAGTGCTTTACCGTACATTCCCTTTAGTGTTGATGTTGTTATATGTATCTCTTGCATGGCCATCCTGGGTTTTAGTTAGTTTGAATGCCAGATTGCCTCATGAATACCAGTTCCTTCTGATCTTTTTTCCTTTTCACCCGTGTGATCTTGGACAGCTCTGTAACCGATATTCTGTTTAGTTTGACTTCCACTTCATCAGCCCTTGCCAGAGTTCCTGACAATTTCATTTAAATTTTCATTTATTAGCAATATAACTACTGTGTAATTGAGCAAGTCCAAATTTAGCCTAACATCATAAAAACGTGTAAATTACTTTGCTCTAGAAGTGCATTTTCTTAAAAATTGAATCTCTTTTTTGTAGGTGTTCAAAAACATATTGATTTACTGCTGTACACTTACATTTGGTATTTATACAAAACATGTTTTCTCCTGTAACATTAAAACCCTCCAGGGCAAAAATATCTAAATCATTTCTTTTGACTCAAGTGTATGTTTCTATCACCATGTACAAGGAAGAAGACAATTGCTTGGATTTGCGATATGAATGGCAACACATCTCAAAAGTCCTTTTTTGAACCAAAGGAGTATTTTATTTTTAGGTCTGGCATAGAGTTGCAGTGCAACGCGCTGTTCGCTAAAGGGGGGGAAGCTCCGCCCACTTTCCGCCCATATTTTTCATTGGCTTTAACCATAAATTCTGCATTGTGATTGGTGTTTTGCTTGTTAGTCCCGCCTCGGATGGCTGTGTCCTCATTTTTCTCCTTCCAAGGCTATCAGCTCCTTTACTCGAACACTATTTGCAGCCCTGTGTCCCCACCACCCTGGCTCCCTTCTGCAGTTCGCTGATTTTTCGTCCCCCCTCACCCACCCACTCCTGTTCGTGCCTTCTTAAATGTGATAGCTCCCATTTGTAATGCAATACGTCTCACGTAAATGCAAGTCTTATTGCATTGCAAATGTTTGAAAATAGTGCGCAGTCACAAGTACACCCACCTCGCGATGGAAGATGAGGCCACAGCTCCATCACCGTCATCGCCGTGCCGCGCCACAAGGGATTAAAGCCGGACTAGTGGAAGGAGGCTCCGTTTGCAAGCGGTCGGCTCTGTTTTAGTAGGACACACGGGTCACAGGAGGCTCGGCGGGGGTGTTTGATTAGGGATGCTTGGAATTGTGGGGTCAAATCTGCCATTCACGGACGCACACAAAAGAGTTTACACCATGCTGTGATGGGGAAGGAAATCAGAGGCACCAACCCTGATGAGCCCGACCTCGGCAGAGTCGGCTCCAGCTTTTAGTGACTTCTGTATAAGAAGGTACCCCCTCGCCACTTCTGTATAGATGTAGCAGTAGTTCCAGTAAGCACCGATACCGGCTCCAGGCTCTGTGCCCTCAAGCGCACGCAGTCTCAGCAGAGAGGCCTAGAGGTAAGATAATGTCAGGTGTTTCTCATTTTTCCAATTACTCCCGTTTTATTTTAGAACAAAGCCTAGATAAAGGCTCTAATCTGTCCAGGGTCACGCAGCGTGATCAAATGGATAAATCGATATTAAAAATTTGAACTTTTTAAACCAAACTCCACGATTTAGTCACTGGACAAAATGACGCTTGTTTTCTGTGCCACGTGTTAACGCATGTGTTTGAACTTTGTATAGCATCAACATGCTGGTTGCTGTGTGGGTTCCAGAGCCATACGCGGAATGAACATGATCTCGTTCGAAGTCAAACAAATCTAAATGAGCTACACTTCTTATTTTATCGAATACCTTATTAGCGTCCTATAAGGCTCAGCACTTCCCTATATACAGCTGGAAGTCATGACGTAGCAAAGTTATGCTTCTTGATGCGATGTAAACGCTGTGGTGCGAAGATTTAAGATCATGACATCAGTGTTTCAAGCAGCGGCTTGGGACGGGAGCAGTACTTACCGTCACTGAACTCCCGCGTCTTGCAAAGCCCATGGTCCGTGACTGGCTACCCTCCCCTCCCAGCTTCCCACACCACCTTGAAGGATAGACAAAGGCAAGTTGTCTTTGTCAGCCGGTGGGTCAGGGACCCCCCGGCCGTATTTATTATACAAAACAATAAAGGATGAATATCAACATTACATCCATTATGTTAAGAAACGCAAAATTCATGACATTAGATCTACAGTATTGAAGACAAATATCTAAGGCTAACCTTAACAAAAGTCTAATACAGCGTGTTTCCTATCTGAATCTAACATCCTGCCTGAATTTTGCATTCTAACATTTCTGGCCCGACAGCAAGGTCGCTAACCGGTGTCAAGTCCTACTAACCACGCCCTTACTTACAGGTGCGCATGCGCGACAGGGGACCGCCTACCCCGTCGGCATCGTGAACTCCATTTAACCAACAAGGAGGGCCCTTACACTCTGCGTCATTTGCTGACGTCATGATGTATGTGCGGGGTGGCTACCAGCCTAAGGAAAGCATGACTCCCTCCCCCGCATCTTTAGCAGCTAGTGGATATTCCTGCCCCTGAAGTTCTAGGAGGGACCAGAGGCCCCCTCCGTGGATGGTGACGCCCCCCTAGAACCTTAAATTGCTGCTCACCGATCATGACCTTACCGCCTGACCAACCCTAATAAATACGACGATGAACCTAGGGAAAAAGGGGAAAAGAACTCGCTAAAGGACAACTACAGTAAACTAAAACCAGACCATAGTAATACAAAGCATGCTGTACTAACGGGAAAAAAGGCCTAAGTACACACAATATTACTCTATTTAATGACAACATAATCACAGCTCTAACGGGAAAAAGGCCTAAGTACACACAACATCCACATTTGATCACAACCAATCCTAGCTCAAAACGGGAAAAAGGCCTAAGTTCAGCTATGACCAAGGAGAAAAAGGGGGGCCTATGTACAACCATACAATCACGCCAACTTCTTACACATGTAACGGGAAAAAGGGCTTAAGTCAAACTTACATAGTACCTCCGACTAGCGTTGTTTAGTAGCTTGTTTTTTGGGCTGGTGGGTGGGGAAAATTACACGCCCCGAGCGTGGGGCACACGAGGTATGCAGGGAGCGATCCAGGGGCAAGAGGGCGCCCAGCTCGCTCCCCGGGCCTTTTAAGGCGATGTTCCACCCGGGGGTCGCCGGCCCAGCCGGCCCGCCCCCCCCTCGACCCGCCCCCCTGCCCCGGAAGCTATACAGCTGCTTCCGGGTCACGGGGGAGGCATCAGCCTATCGGTGGTGGGGGCGCACCGCGCGCCTCATTGACCCGCGATGCACCCCCCCCACCGAGAGGCCGGGGGAGGGGGGGCGCCGCACCGCCATGTGGACGGGAGGGCCGAGCGGCACCCCTTTACATTTTGTTGACATCTATTGTTTTAGACACCGTGAAAGCCTGTCCTATTTTTGGCGCGTCCGGGAGAAGGAAGGAAAGTAGCTCGTGTTTTGCTCGAGGGCAATGCCGGTCATTGCACAGGTATGGGTGCTTAAGTGCACGAGCAGTGAATTAGGTGATTCTGTAGTAGCAAAAATACATGTCGACAATGCACGATTTATATGTTTAACTGGGGGTTCTTAACCTATATTTCACAGGAATTAGGTCATTCCCATCCGTTATTTAAATAACTTAATTTGCAAAAATGATATTATCCCAGCGAATTCCAAAATTTGTAGTAACAAGATACCTAGATATTGTTATCGAATACGACAGTATACTCAAGGCAGGGCGCAGCTACTTTTGGCGTAGCAGGTGCAATGGCACCAAGGCTCAGGGGCATGTCTGGTCTACTGCACCCCAACCATCGCTCTCGTTTACTCCCTAAATGTGGCCCAGGGGCCCATTTTCCAAATGGCATTTCTAAACCACTCACCCCTAAGATTGATTCTGATGTGTCACCAGAAATCCTCAATGTCATTAAAGGGCCTCATTTCCAGTTTCCATTTCTGTATTCTCTATGCACAGACAAATTGTACTGGTGCAATAACCCCAATGTAGTTAATGTTATGTTATGCTTTCCATCAGGAATTCGAAAATTCGGTATGACTAAAGTTGCCATATTATGTCAATAACTGGAGGAGGAATAGTATTCCTACGTTCTGGCTATTTTTGTTCTATACTTTGCTTATTTTACGTTTTTAGGTTCAACGACCCAGTTCTTGATGTCTGTTTGTACACGACGCACATACACAAAAAGCAATGGAGCACTGCACAGGGTCACAGGCAGGGATACATTCAATAGGTTGTGGGCTGGAGAGGAAGCAGAGTTCTGAGAGGGGAGGTCGAGTGTTACTTTGCTGTGATGTAATGTTCTTCAGAGAGGTGTGTTTTCAGCTCTTTAAGTTGGTGCACGGGTGGAGCAATCTTGATGGATACAGGAATGCTTTACCAGACCCAGAGTGCATAAATGGCCTGTTGCCTTGTTTTTTTTCTCTTTTGCACTTTTTCGTCTCCAGTTTTAAGGTGTCCTGGCTGGGGACATGGTTTGACATGGTGTCAGGCCTACTGGGACCAGTGGTCTCCAGCAATTACCTCAGGCATGAGTGCCAAGAACTACCAGTGGTGGTGAGCTTGTCAGTGGAGTAGGCCGGGCGCCAGGCGGGATGGCTTTGTAGATTATGCTAGGGGATTTGAAGATGGTGCATGCTGAAAAGGAAGCCAGCAGAGCTCGATCACTATGAGTATGAGGTGTACATATTTCTTTGTGTCCTTGATGAGGTGTGCTGCAGCTTGTAGGTTGTTTAGCTGTGTCACTGTGGGGTTTGGGAGGCCATGAAGCAGTTAAAATGATACAGGAAACAGAGTAATAACGGGCGATAGAGTAATACAGGATGCAGAGAAAACTACCATCTGGCATTCCTCAGTAAAAGACCCTCGTCTTCCCACTGTCTGCCCTGGGAGTGTTTCACTGTGTTGGAGAGGGTGATGACTTCACTCTCCAACAACCATTGCCTGTTGACGTCGCCTTTAGGTGCCAGAGTACCATACGTTTGTTCACCCACCATTGCTTGTAGATCAATATGAAGGCTGTCAAAGTCGTATTAATATAGTATACCCCAGGTGTGTATAATTTTTGTTAACACGCTTGAGCAATGTGGCATCAGATTCTGGTAACATAAGGGGTATTTTCTATCCTCCCCCCACCAGGCCCTAGTTTTAATCAGCCACTAGGCCGTACTGAGCACATGCAGAATAACTTTCAACCATGGGAGTGTAAAGCACATGCCAACTGCTTTGATGTTTTATCAGGTTTAACAGATATAGATTGACATTTGGTACCAGCAACTCTGGAAGGAGAGCAGGGTCAAGTAGGCAGGATCGATTTACTAACAATCACTCCACATGAAATGAACTCAGCGGAGGTGGATGGGAAAGTGACATTACCCACCCCCACCTTATCTCCCTTTGTCTTCGATGAGGAAGTGAACGGGCAAGTAAATCCCGGAAGTATGATCACCCCTTTCAGGAAATTGTCTTGGAATATAGCGGGAATCCACACAAAGCTGAGTAGTGAGGATTGGTTAAGCTATGTCTTAGGTATTGACTTAATTTATCTACAAGAAACCTTCTTTCAGGAGACCTGAACTTCCACCTTGAGAACAACAATGACAACAACTCCACAACCCTAATCAATAACCTCGCCAACCTCAGACTGAAGCAACTCGTAACAACGCCCACCCACTCCACCGGCCACACGCTCGACCCCATCTTCTCCTGAAGCCTGCATGTCTCCATCAGCCACACCACCGAACTCCTCTGGACCGACCACCGCTGCATCCATTTCACCTTCCAGAAACCCACCACACACCACCGCACCCAACAGATCCGCCGCCGCTGCTGGAGCAAAATCACTGAAGACCAACTATATGCAAACCTCGCTCTCAGCCCACCCACCGAACCCTCCAACATCGACAATGCTGCCCACAGCCTAAAACACTGGATCGATGACTGCGCCAACACCCTCGCCCGCTGAAGAACCCCCCCCACAGAGACACCAGCAAGAGGGCCAGCTGGTTCACCCCAGAACTCCTAGCCTCCAAGCAAGCCAGCCGGAAACTAGAGAAGAAATGGCACAGCGAACAAACTCTGGACAACCGCACAGCACACAAGGACGCCATCCGCAACCACCACCACCTCATCAGGGCTGCCAAGAGAACCTCGTTCAAAGACCGCCTCAACAACAACGCACACAATAGCAAGGAGCTCTTCAACATCGTGAAGGAACTCTCCAACCCCAGCTCCAACACCAACGATATCCCGCCGTCGCAAGCCCTATGCGACTCCCTCGCCACCTTCTTCTACCGCATGATTGCAGACAGCCACGACAGCTTCAACACCCAGACAGCCTCAACAGACAGCAACACAACAGACCCTCCGCACACCATCTACCATGACCCCCTGCTAGCCTAGGCCAGCGTGAGCATCGATGACACCATCAAGACCATGAGCCCAATCCACTCCGGCTCCCTGTCAGACCCCTTCCCGCACCACGTCTTCAACAAAGCAAGCAGCTCCATCGCGCCCCACCTGCGCAACGTCATCAATCTCTCCCTCGAGACCGCGACCTTCCCAGAGAGCTGGAAACACGCCAAGATCAACGCCCTACTGAAATAACCCAAGGCAGACCCAAGAGAACTCAAGAACTTCCGGTCCATCTCTCTGCTCCCCTTCCCGGCCAAGGTCATCGAGAATAATCGTCAACAGACAGCTAACCCGATACCTCGAAGAAAACAGAATCCTGGACCCTTCCCAGTCAGGGTTCCACAGCAACCACAAAACCGAGACTGCCCTCATCACCGCCACCGACGACATCAGGACCCTGCTTGACAACGGCGAGACCGCAGCACTCATCCTCCTAGACCTCTCCGCCACCTTCGACACCGTCTGCCACCGCACACTACATGCACGCCTCCATGCCGCAGGGATCCGAGACAAGGCTCTGGGATGGACCACCTCCTTCCTCTCCGGCAGAACCCAGAGCGTCCGCCTCCCCCCATTCCGGTCCAAAGCCTCCGAGATCCTCTGCGACATACCCCAAGGATCCTCCCTCAGCCCGACACTGTTCAACATTTACATGGCCCCGCTCGCACACATCGCCCGACAGCATGACCTCAACATAATCTCCGACGACACCCAACTGATCCTCTCCCTCACCAAGGACCCCATCACCGCCAAAGCCAACCTCCACGAAGGAATGAAGGCCGTCGCTGACTGGATGAAGACCAGCCATCTGAAGCTGAACTCGGACAAGACAGAGGTCCTCATCCTCGGCACCAACCCTTCAGCCTGGGACAACTCCTGGTGGCCGACGGCACTGGGAGAAGCCCCGACACCCACCGACCACGCACGCAACCTGGGAATCATCCTCGACTCAACGCTCTCAATGACCAAGCAGGTCAACGCCGTCTCCTCCTCCTGCTTCAACACCCTCCGCATGCTCCACAAGATCTACAGATGGATCCCGACAGACACAAGAAAGACAGTCACCCAGGCCCTCGTCAGCAGCAGACTCGACTACTGAAACGCTCTCTACGCGGGAGACCCGACCAAGCTCATCAAACGACTACAATGCATCCAAAACACCTCGACACGACTGATCCTCGACGTACCATGCCACAGCCACATCACCCCCCCACCTGAGGGACCTGCACTGGCTCCCCGTCAGCAAGAGGATATCCTTCAAGCTCCTCATCCACACACACAAGGCACTCCACATGACCGGCCCAGCTTACCTCAACAGACGGCTCTCCTTCTACATCCCCAACTGCCAGCTACGCTCAGCCGACCTCTCACTAGCCACCGTCCCGTGCATCTGAAGAACAACCACTGGCGGGAGATCCTTCTCCCACCTCACGGCCAAGACATGGAACACCCTCCTACTGAGCATACGACAGACCCAAGACCTGCTGACCTTCAGGAGGATGCTCAAGACCTGGCTGTTCGATCAGTAGCTCCCCCCCCAGCGCCTTGAGACCCTCCCGGGTATGTAGTGCGCTTTACAAATGACTGATTGATTGATTGATTGATTGTCGCTTAATGACTTTTTCATAAATATATTCCGCTCTTTTTGTGTCCTGGAAATCCTCTCCAAATCAGGAAGAGCCAAGGGTGGCATAGCGATACTCATAGCAGTAAAAATGTATGTAAAAGTCGAAAAGCCAGATGTACGACCATTTCCTTTAGTGCCTCGCAATTTGCGACAGAATGCGAGTTGCAAATTGGGAGGCGCTAAATGAAATGTTCAACAGTGTGTTTGACACTGTTTGCGATTCCCAATGGGGTCGCGAATTGCAAGGCTCATTAATATTAACGAGCCTCCCGAAATTTGTGAGCCCATTGGGAATGCCAGCCCTCCCAGGGATGGTGGCCTGCTGGGCTCAGCAGACCACCATGTCTGGGACTGCTTTTAAATAAAGCATTTTTTTTAAATGCATCCCATTTTCCTCAAAGGAAAACGGGATGCATTTAAGAAAACAAGAAAAACGCTTTCATTTCATTTTTTAAGGGCAGGCAGTGGTCCCAAGGACCACGGCCTGCCCTTAAAAAATGTTTTTGCATGCATTTGCAAATGGAAAGGGATCCCCTGGGGACCCCTTCCCATTTGTGAATACATTACGCCCTGCTTGAAGTAGGTGGTAATTGCGAGTGTTTTGGATTCGCAATTGCGGGCGCAAAACATTTGTAAATGGTTTTGAGACTCGCTATTTGGAAGGGAACCCCCCTTCCAAATAGCAATTTGCAAAATCTATTTAGCGAGTCGCAAAAACATTGCGACTCTCTAAATAGGCTATGTACATGGCCCAATAGGTTTTTGCATGCACAAACTGGTTTTTGCAAACCCCTTTTGTGCATGCAAAAACGGGTCGTACATCTGGCCCAAAATCATTTGTTCCTCCCCTGGTATCAATTACTTGTGATCTCAAGCTTGAGCCCAAGTGATTTACTCTTGGTAAATTCTACTATAACATCTTTGATAATGGCAGCTGCCAAGCAGTAGAGGACCTATAAGACAAGATTAGTAAAGTCACAGCAAAGAGACAGCAGCTGTATATTTTATGGGTTTGTGATTTTAATTGTAGTTTTTGTAAATATAGCAACCAAAATGTCTGCGCGATGGGATACAAAGATGGCCAACCCATGGGCCATTTTATGCATTCTGGCCTGTTTGAGGCCTTAAATGCCATACTCGTTGTAAACAACCTAATTCCTCTGAATGCCTGTGCTAGTGATTCCACCTTGTTTTGCACAATCTTTTGTTAATTACCAAGAAATGCATTACTCTTGCACAAGATTTTAAAATTACACCAAAATGTTTGAGTGATCATAAACCGCCTATAGCCTACCTCAACATCAAACCTAGGACAGGGAAAGTGGAAGATCAAGTGATTCAGGCTGAAATGGGACCGGGTAGATACGCAAAAATTCGATCAGAAAATTATTTCAGGTAATCAGGATATCATAGTTAGCTGTCTGAAGCAGGATCTTAACCTGACAGAAGTAGTACAAAACTTTGAAGCTCTTCATTCAGGAATTTCCCTGGGTTTGGCACAGAAGAGTCCTTCTAAAAAAGCCCCCCGGGTGCACGGGTTCAATAACGATTGCACCAGAGCCAACAAAGAAATAAAAGGGCTTTACATACTACCCCTCGGGATAGAGAAAGAGTAAAAACCCTGAGAAAGAATTACAAATCTGTGATTGAACAGAGAAAAAGGGACGTGAGGAATGAGGCGTGGGCGTATCTAGCCCGACCAGGGTCTCTTAAAGATGCAAAAAAGATCAAGGAAATTATAAACCGACCAATGTTCCCAGAAGACCTGAATCAGATGGACACACTGATCCTAGGGAAAGCTTGGGGAGCTCCTTTCACCAGTATTTTCAATCCTTTAAATAAGGTAATAGACCCAGGGGCATGGGGTTTGGAGATGCTCCACAATCTGAGTCAAGCTTCACAACTAAGCATGCCCATTTCAGTCCAAGAAGTATAGGTGGCTGTAGCACAGAGCATTAGTTTGAAGGTTCCCACCCCGGATGGAGTCCCCCTCGACTTCTTCAAGGGTACCCCTTTTTTGTGGGTGTGATTATTATCCAATATATTCAAAGCCACTGTTATTGATAAAAAATGACCACCAAAGCAAAAGACACTATTAAATCTGCGTTCTTTAACATGGCTAATATGTGCCATCTGCCCCACCAGGGACATTTTGGCGCTCTGTCCCTCCCTCTGGTTAATCAGTTGAGTACTCTTTTACAGTTTTATTTAGTGTTTTGACTAACTCACAAAATCCATTTTTGCTTACTAGGTTTCAGTTAGGCATATTGCGCTTTTTGCTGGCTTTCCCATGTCAAGGATGTTGGTTGGCAAAGCTCACTCCATGTCCTTGTGATAACTTGACCAAACAAAGTACCCTGCATCTTGTACTATTTTGTGCACTTTATAAGCCATTGAGAGCAAGGTTTCTGCTTCGCTTACTGAGAAAGCAATGTCCATGTACTTACAAAAATGGTTTTATGTATTTTTATTCACTGGCTTCAAGTGATATTTGTATTGCGGTCCTGAATTTCATCAAGGGTGCCATTCTGTGTCTGCTGAATATATGGGGGTACTCAGACCTCCCCAACAGAGAGCGTCTATAGGTAATGCTAGCAAAGCACAATATTGTGTGGATATGGAGAGCGTTGTCGACCCTGACGTTGAGTATATGGCAGGTTGATAAGGATTGGTGTATGCTTGCAGAGAGAATGGTCTACGAGAGTAGAGGCTGCCCATATATAAATGGACAAATGTTTGGGGGAAGTGGCAAGAATATCGAGAGATGATATGCAGACCAGTTGAGAGATTAAGACAAGATCAAGAAGCAACATTGCCGGATGAATGAGACGAAAGAGTGGAGAGGGGCTGGAATGGGGATAATCAGCTGCTGTACGATAATTGTACATTACCTTCCTACTGATGTGATATTGTATTGTCGTGATTTTAAGTATCTCATCATGAATGGCAAATTTGTTGTTTCAATAAAAACATTTTTTTTAAAAGGGTGCTGTTGTCATTAGAGCGCGCTATGGGTAAAATCTGCAATAGAGTGCCAGGCACTGCAATTTTCAGGTTAAGTTAACTGAATGTTCTGACACCCTCTGAATAAGGTATTTATTAGGCTTGGTTTTTTAAAAACACTTTTATGCCTAAACCTCCCTCTCTGAAATGATGCTGTGTCAAACCAGATGGCGGTATATTTGGGAGGTATATACCAGTCCAATGACATTTATTTATGGCTTTGTAGTTTTAACATTTTCCATATTTTTATTGGTTTATGTACACTATCTCTCTATTTATTCCAGTGAATTGTTTGAGCCCCCCTCATCAGGAAATAGTACAGATAACTCGGGTCACATTATTGACCCTTAGGAGCTCACTCGTAAGGGTTCTCGCTTTGAGGTTTTTGTTTCTCTGGTTTTGACTGTAGGCATAGGGCTGCATTTTATGAATTGGTGTATTATGTTGT
Source organism: Triturus cristatus (assembly GCF_964204655.1). Taxonomy (NCBI): domain Eukaryota; kingdom Metazoa; phylum Chordata; class Amphibia; order Caudata; family Salamandridae; genus Triturus; species Triturus cristatus. Next base: position 455,710,375 of record NC_140590.1, on the reverse strand, counting down.
AAATCGATTGATATATGTACACTGGCATGAAATGTGATTGGATTGATTAAGTTGAAAAATGTTTTGGCACTGTGCACTTTTATGGTTAATTGAGCCTAAATAAAGTTAACATCAAGCGTGTATCTATGGCATGTGAAGGTAAATGTCATATGTAAGCTTGAGTGTGTATTTAAACCACCCACATATATAACAAAAAATTATGTCTGACATGAGCATCACTGTGTTCAACTGGCTGCAAATTAAATGCACTGCAGTGACCCATGTTAGGGAAGAAATGTCTTTATCATTTAGTAAAAGCCTATTTTTATAAGTTCATAAGAAACCCCTAAAGATAATATCATTTTAAAATAATTGTATAATATATAAAAGTAGGGCGCACTGCATAATGGGGTTAGTTTGACCTCGCAATGAAATAAAAGCAGATAGATATTTCACTCTATAGCCATTGTACATTGTTCTCTAACTAAACTTAGATGTGATTAAATTCTTAATTCTCTGTCTCCACTTAGGAAAATGCTAAAATATGATATACAACTTATTTACTACATAGTTGCTTAGCTTTTAAAATCTGCTAAAATCCCATAACAAAAACACTGTCTTAAAAGTCGGTCTGCCACTCATCACACCTAGAGAGCTGAAATATACATCCTTCGCTGGCAAAGTTAACAACCCTGGCTTAGACTCGGAGCCCAGGAAGGGCCAATGGTTGTTACCTGCTAAACAGATATCAGCAATTTGCTTCCTGGGAGTGGATAGAAACAGTTGGCAGAAAAAAGAGGAGCAATATCACTACCTCTCTTTATTTGGTGATGACAAGGAAGGATTTTTCTGCTCATTATCAGGACTAACCTCGGACGGAGCGTCAGTATGCAGCTATGCGGAGTTCCACAGAGTTAGGGGGAAACTCCGTGGAACTCAGCTCCGCTCCACCACCCGCCTCCAACGCGCCTAAATTAAAATACTGCTATACATAATTTAAAAAGAATAAAAGTCACTTACCTTATTGCAGCGTTCCTGAGCTGCCCTACTCCTCCTCGCTGTATATGTTGCACAAACTGCTCATTTGCGTGCGCGCATGCTCACTTCTTTGTGAGAAATGTGCATGCGCATGCATGGGCCACGCAAGTCAGCACACTTGCCACGTCGGTATGGCAGTTAAAAATGCCCTTCTGCATTACCTCCCTGTAAACAAAGAGAAGGAGGACTTCCAACTTATGTCTTATGGGGTCTGACTGATCCCCAATCATGCCCTTCAGGCTACGGTTGAATCTTTCAGCCAGCCCAATAATTTGAGGATGGTTAGAAGTGGTGAATTTGTAGTTCAACCACACACCTCCACATGGCATTCATGTATGTGGACATGAAGTTGGTACCCCGGTCAGACACCACCTCCTTGGGGAAACCCATGCGGAAAATAATCCCCAGCAGTGCCTGACTTACCAAAGGTGCCATCACTGCCCTCAGAGGGATAGCCTCCAGGGTACTGGGTGACATGGTCCACTAAGACCAGGATGAACCTGTTGACCATGACTGTCATGGGGTCCAGAGGCCTCACAATGTTTATACCCACCTGCTCGAAAGGGGTGCTCATGACAGTGAAAGGTTGTTTTGGACCCTTACATCTCCCTCCTCTCGTGCCACTTGCCTGGCAAGTTAGGCAAAACCAACAATGTGCATCAGGGTGCATTCACACCTGGGGCCCAAAGAAGTGGGTGACAAGCCTTTCAAAGGTCTTGTCCTGCCTCAAATGTCCTGCCAAATGCAAATCATGAGCCAGGCCCAGTAGGAAGGCTCTGAAGCTCTGGAGGACCACCAGCACACAGGCTCTGTAACCTTAGGCTTACTATACATACACAAGGCTATTCTCCCAGTAGATCTAGTGTGATCCAGAGCCCTTGCCAGCTGCCTGTTCTGCAGCCATCTAAAAAGTAGGGCATTCCTGCTTCTCCTTGCAGAATTCCTCCCTGGTGAGACCTTCTTCTTGCCTGCCAATAGGTCAGCTCATGCAAGAGTTCCAATTCAGCCACTTGCTCCCTTGTAGGTTGCGGGGCATCCCCCTCAAGGTGAGCCTCCTCCTAGACCCTGGGAGCATCTGGGGTGGGTTTACTATGCCCTTCCTCTTTCTAGCAGGCATCTGGGCCACTCTTTCAGGCTCCAGGTCCTTCTGATCACCTTTACATCTGTCATAGACTGAGTGGTCATGCATGCCCACTCAAGCAGACCCACCATCTCCAATTGTGATCTGCATTACACTTCCCCCCCAAGGGGAATCCTCCAGGGCATTACCTAGTAGACAATCGGCCGGCATGGGTGGACTCACAGCCACCCTCAAGGAACTGGGATCTCCCTCAAATCAAAGGGAGATTGAGCCACCTTATGCTGGTGCTCAGAGTTGTCCACAGCATCTAATTGGTAAAACACTTTAGGTTCCACCTGTTCTTTAGGCATCAGGTGACACCTGACAGTATTCATGCTGGCTCCTGTGTTTCTCAGAGCCTCCACCCCCTGTCCATTAATTATTACCTACTGCCTGTACTTCTTAGTGTTCTCAGGCACTAGGGTCCTCTGGACCCTCTCACTGTCCCCTAGTGAGACAAGACTCATCTAAGTTGGCTCCCACCCTTCTCCTGGAACCAACTTCTCCCCAAGCGCTGCACTTGCCAACACCAGTGACTTCCCACCAGTTGGTGGCAGTGCCCACTTGGGACATTTGGGATCCCCTTCATGTGACCCTCCTGATCACATACATAACACCTGTGGAGATCACTCTCTGCAGGCTTTCCTGTAGATATCCAAGGTATATTATCATTTGGGGGATGGGAATCCATACCCTAGGAACTTGATCGGTGTTCTTCAGCGAACTCCCTTTGTTTACCCTTGTCCCCCCACCGTTATGCTGGGGACCCTGCCCACCCTTCGCGAAGTCTCCCTCATACCTTCTGTGGACCCTGGTCCTCATCTAGCGGTCCGTTTTCAGAACAAGCTTTCTGGGGTCAGTCAACTTGCTGTCTTTCAGATGCTGGTGCAGAGCTGGAAAACAAAGACTATCCAAGTGCTCCCATGCAATTAGATTAAACAGCCCCTGCTAGTCTGTTATCTGCCTGCCCTTCATCCAACCATCCAGTGCTCTGCAAAAACAGAATGTACACATTCAAGCCAAATTTGGGAATCAGACCGAAACCTTTTCTTGCACTGCTCTGGGGTGAGACCATACCTAGTGATCAGGACATCCTTCATGGCAGAGTAGGTGAGATTCTGTGCTGGACTTGAAGCTGTCGAAGTGTCTCTCCCCTCTACCTCAAAGTGCTTCCAAAGACCCACCCCCAATGTATTTCAGGTACGTGGTACTTGTGGAGAGCTGACTCATACCCCAAAAACCAACTGTGCATGTCATCCTTTCTTCTGGAATACTTTACTATATCCCTCTCCTCAGATTGCACCAAATGGTGGCAGCACCATTAACTCTGCCACTATTTGTGCTGGACTCTGCCCATTTGGTCTTGATGTCCAGCTCATTCATATTAAAGTCCACTCAAGCTCTCTGGCCTGTCAAATGTCCCCTAACTCCTCTGGGGGCAGATTTCTAGATTACACACTGCTGCCAGTCCTGGACGGTGCTGCCCAAACAGACAGATCCTGAGCTCCAAACTCCCCTTGTTGGCTCTGTACCTCCACATTCTCATTCTTAGCCTCCAAACTTTTCTTGCTGCCCACTAGGCCCTCTGCGTCTTTTGCAATTCCTCTTTCCTAGCGGAACATTTAACAGGGGAGTTGAGATCTTTGCACATCTGTTTAATTTGAGACACCATATAGGCCTTTCTATCTCTACCACTGCAACTTCAACTTTTGACTCACCAAGCTGAGACATAATTTGTGTATTCAACACTCGAGGTTGTCAAAAATAGGAAAAATCTAAAAGCAGTATGGGATGACATAATGGTCTGCATTATGAAGTAGTGTACACCAATCATGGTTTGTTCGTGAGAATGATATCATTCTGGTATGCCATTTCAGTGGAAATTATGGGAGACTGGTATGCAGGTTGCATGTTATTTCAAGTAACGATGGTGAGAGTATTTTGGGTGCAGAATAAACATGAATGGAATTTGGAATGCTCTGTGATTATGTTCAACATGTTGATAGTGATGATACTGCAATTGATTTATTGGTAGAAAATACCACTTGATACATGATGGAGTGGAATGAAATAGGTATGACATAATGACATAGTGAGGATGTAAATAAGCACAGTGCTTATCAAGCATTTGATGTTATGACAGAATTACATGAATATTTATATATTTTACTTATAGACAATATACTTGGATGATTTTGACCTTAACAATAATAATTTTGATATGGGTTGGAAGCCACAATAAATAATACGATAAGGAGTCGAGCGGTTTGAGGCTGATTATGACTTTGGAATATGGTCAAATATAGGAACATTATTGGTAATACTTTATTTGTTTAGGATTTTGAAAGGCGTGATATGATTTTTAATACACGCAACAACAGCATGTTCATAATTAAATCATTAGGTGAATAGGTATGACATTTGATTCATCTGTTTAAGGGTTATCTTAAACTCGGTCAAGTGGAGCAAAGCATGATTTGTTTCCAAACATCAGAAAGACTGGAGTCTCCTCCTTCTTCTTTTTCTTATGTTTTTGCTCAAGTATGGACTAACAGATTAATTTTCTAAAATGATACATCTCATAGACCACAGAATATTTTGCGTGCAATCATGGTTTCTAGAATTTTTACTACTTTTTGCTTGTGATCTATATACATTTCCACTGTTGGTTATTATCACTGTGGTGAACATTTTGGGATAAAAAATACAAATGTATAAAACTAAGGATGGTTATGCTTTATCTTGTAGCCTTGAGGAAGTTGTTGCTTTATCTACCATAGACGAAACATGCGTTGGCTACATATCACATTTGATGTATTGGTTGCATGCGAAGAGTGGACATAAAAAGAAGAACACATCTACATCAACATAGTGTGGAAATTTGTGAATTGTACACTGGTGCTCAGGGTTATTGTGATTGTACTTTTAGATCAATCCTCTTTGATGTAACAGAGAACTGAAAGCACATTTGTGGAGCTGGCTAATTTGGAAATCCATCCTCTTTGATATAACACAGCACTTCAAAGCACATATGTGGGACTAATCTCTGTGATAGTTGTGTATGATTAACAGAAAGCATGTTGACAATAAGCTCTCTGGATGTAATCAAATGCTGTAAATATCTACATCTATAAATAAGGAGAATAAACTGAAAATAGACTTTTGAGATTCAGAAAGAATACGATGATGAAAGACCTTAATTTTTTGACAGTATCTTTCCAAGAATCTAAATTATATCAAGAATTATATATCCAATAGGACCATACATTCTATGGAATACACTCATTGTGGAAAATATTTGGTGGGACTTGTCGGCCTAACCCTCGTCTGAGTGTAAAGTTTCCCTACAAAGTAAATATGCATGGGATCAAACAGGGGTATTAGCCAGCAGGTCATGAGTGCGTCAGGCTTTTAAACAAAATTTGCCTTAGTCTAGAAAGTGTCGGAGTTGGTAGGCCCCAGGCTTGAGCAGTCGCAGTTGTAGACTGAAGTTGTAGATTGTCTAACCTCTGTGTTAAGATTCTCATCTATTCTATTGACTGTATTAAGGCTTCTCTTAACTCTCTAGTATGCTAGCTACGTCAGCTCGTGTCAGGTTTTAGGTCCATCTTGATCAGACAGGTTTAGGTCCTGGGCTTGGTATTCTGTCAGAAGTTATAACACTAACCTGTGGTGATTGATCCTGTGTATTAGGTGGATCCACAAGAAGTCAGTTCCCATCTCTTTTACCCAACTGTCCCCAGTTTGGTGCTGCACTTGCAAATCAGAGATGAAGTAAGCCGAACAAGGCAAAGGGGAAAGGGAAGAGAAGAGAGAGAAAATACCATTCATGTGCTATCAGAAAATCCATCAGCCTTGGGTGAAGTTGAAATAGTAACCTGCGCCCAAAATGGCCTTTGCTCCTGCGAGATTTTGAACCCATGCAGAAGGGTGATTTTATGTACTTCTACAATGTCCTAAAGTAGCAAGTTACATTAACATCCTGCGAATGCCTTAATTACATTAAGCCCTTAATATTCTGACTCAAGGGGGAATTACGGTTTTAGGTCGGCATAGTGACGACACATAAAGTCATCATGAGCCCCCCGTATCACAGCGGATTGTGACCAGGCCTTCAGTGTCAGAGGCTCATGGGACTTCAACTACCGGGTAATGAGGTGTTTGTCCACCAGTAAGCCTAGGTCTATGAAGCATGTGGTCACTCTGTGCTTCCTGTATCTAGGAACAAGGCCCACCGGGCAAACCTCCCAGCTATGGTGCAGTGACCACTCTGTACATACAGAGAGATGGTGTGTCGCTCCGTGCCAGTAATGCTGCTGCAAGGAGCATGACGATTGCACACGGAGAAGGTCGGCGTCAATCAAATTACAGTGAGGGCAAGCTGTGTCCACCCTGTGAAAGTATTGATTGATTTTGTCAGGGGGCAGATACTCCATATGTAATATGTAAAATTCTGTGAGCTGAAACCTGGCATTGAGAGGGACATGAGTGAGACTTGCCAAAAGTGTACTCCAGTCTGTAGCAGTACAAGGGGGCATATTATCAAGGGTCAATTTGCCGCTTTTTTGGCTTTAAAAGCCAAAAAAGCGGCGATAATTTAATCTCCATATTTACAATGCGGCGCTAACATACATTAACGGATGTTAGCAGTAGGGTTGGGCGGAATTTGCGAAATTCACTTTCGCAAACTATCGCGAAAATGTTAAAAATCTCCGCAAACACACGGAAATATCGCGAAGACGCAGAAGTTTTTTTCCCGCCCGTTCGCGGTATTTTCTGCGTGATCGCGGCTCGCCAACTTACCCATGCGGTTGCTCACAGGCATGAGACTGAATCATCTCATACTCTCGCGGTGCATGATCGCGAGAAGAAAGACGTGATCGCGCGACGAATGACGTGATCGTGCGAATGCGGGCGCTAACTGTCGCGAGACAGCGCAAATGGCTACCAACATCTCATGGAGAACGCGACCGGATCGGGAAAACTTGTCGGCGAACGCGGGGATTCAGGTAAAGCGATCGCGCGCAAGCGAGAATGTATTTTTTTACAGCGCGAGCAAGAAAAAAAATTCCGGTAAGATGCGGATTGCGGCAATTTTGACATTTTCGCGTTCTCCGCGGAACGCGAAAATGTCAAATTATCGCAATTTCCACGAGCGGAACGGAATTTTAGCCAAGACCTAGTTACTAGCCGTTTTTGCACCACATCTCATTCCAGCGATGAACATCGCTAATGAGATGCAAAGTAGGTGTGCCGTTGAAGTTACAACATGTAAGAGAGCGCCAACACAACAGCGCTGTATTAACAAGATTTACGAGGCGATATTGAAACTCCTGCTAACCACGGGTATCGCCGGATGCTTAAGTCTCCTCAAAACCTAACTTAACCATGTAGGGGCATATTAGTGTATGGGAGGTGGGTTGGCAGGTTAAATCCACACTCCCATATTTACAAGCTCATCATTAGCGCTCACAAGTTATCGCTGTTTTTCACGCGATATTGGCGCTTTTCGCCGCTATTGCTGGATTTCTTATCGCCTTTGGGAACCGCGTTGCTAATACCGCGCTAACTCGGCGAAGAAATCCAGCGATAGCCGGCGATAGGAAGAACAGCGATACGAGCGCTTTGCGATCATTATCGCAATTTATTGCTGATATGCCCCAAGGTCTGGCTAGATCAGTCTCTCATCTCTGTCCTAGTGACGTTAGCAGGGAAGCAGCATGCACACTGAGCGCATCTGTAAACCAGCAAGTGAGGTGACGTCCCATTCCCAAAACTTGGAGCTATTGAATTGTGATGTGTGATTGGGGTTCCTGTGAAACATTGCCCCAGTCGCGAAGCATTGTACCAATCTTAGAATTATAACTAAGGAAGTGTCCCGAGGGCAATCCCTCGTGCTTCATCAATGTCTCATAGAAGAGAATGACACCATGCCGATACAGGTCCCAAGTGTGTGGAGGCTCACTACGTACCAGGCCGTTAGCTCTGCCGTCATGGAGACCCCACGTCCTTTGTGCATCCCAAGTAGTGGAATTGTGGGGGCATAGGGTGTAGTGGATTTAGTGAATCATACTATGGCAGTGGCACCAATACGCTACTCATAATAGTACAGGTGGGGCCGAGGTTCTTTGGTGAATGGGTGGAACAGATGTAAGGGCGCTCCAAGGCTCCAGGCAGGTGTGTCAGTTGCGGGAGTCATTAAGATGTAGTCCTGCCACCCAGCAGGCCACCAGCTGAAGGTGGGATGCCAAGTAGTAATGTTCATAGTTAGGTACTGCCATCCCTCCCTATTCAGTTGATAGGTATAATTTCGAAAAGAGCCACCGACAGCAAGATTTATTCCATATAAGTTCCCGTTTCAACCTTTTGAGAGGTCAAACGAAGGAAGGGGGACATACAGTGGCAGATTTCTAAACTAATGGAGGAGGCGAGGGAGAACCACCATTTTTAAAAGAACAATGTTCTCAGATACAGACAGTGAAATCTTCTTCCAGAAAGACATCTGGGGTGTTAGGGAAGTGACCCCCCACGTAAGATTCCTGTTGAATCTTTGTCCACGCGATTAACTCTGATGCTGAGATAACGGAACACAGTGGGTTAATGGAACAGCTGTGCCTGACATGGGAGGGACAAATGGGAGTTTTGCAGGATTTCTCCCGGGTCGTGCGCAACCCAGACAGATATGCAAACCTATCTAGAGTGTACAGGATTGTGGGAGAGACTGATTGGATATCCCTAATTTATAACAGCATATCATCTGCATACAGTGACACTCTGTGTAGCCCATCGCCCATGGGTATTCCCCCAGGTTTGTGCCTGTGACTGTGTCATGAGGGCTAGTGGCTCTATGGCTACGGAAAAAAGTTGGGGGGAAAGAGGGCAGCCCTGCCTAGTACCCCCTGTGTACCTACATTGGATCAGAAACAAGGTGTCTCATCCTATCCCTCAACAATGATCGGTCATATAGCACAAAGGTATTGGGACCCAACCCCAAAGCGCAGCAGCACCTCAAATGGAAAGGTCCACTCTAGGGTGTCAAATGCCTTTTTTGAGGCCAAGGACCAGGCATCCTAAGCAAGGCCAGGTGTTGGGGGCATATTGTAGTAGGCGAAAAAAATGCCTCAGATTAAAAGAGGTGTAGTGGGCTGGGACAAATCCGTTCTGATCCGCATGTATTAAGGAAGGTACTACAGTGGCCAGTCTCTCTGCCAAACTTTTTGCCAGAAACTTATAGTCCATGTTTCACAATCTATACAAGCCCAATACGGATCCCTATCGAGCTTGGGATGGGAATTAAGCATGGAATTGTAAAAGGAGTCAGAAAGGTAGAGGACAAGAGTGCTTCGTCATATACATGCTGTAGGTGAGGAACCAATAGCGCCACATAAGCTTTATAAAATTCGGCCACCGACAATTTCCCAGTAGCAAGCGCCTGTATAACCTCGCAAATGTCATTCAGGTTGATGGGACTGTCTAGTTCCATCCACTGTTCTATGATGATGTGAGGAAAGGGCAAAACGTAGACGATGGAACCCATATCTTGATGGGAAGCTAGGAGTGTGGAGCGATACAAGGAGGAATAATGGTTTTACGTTTCAGTGTGCATTTCAGCAGACCTCAGCGATATAATAGGGTGTGTTGGCTGTTCCTGTCAGATCAGCCACTCTAGACGGGGGCCGGAGCAATCAGCAGTCGCATGTGTAGTGTCCGTGCATGGACACGTTCTAGTGTTCTAACTCATTGTGATACACTGTACACCCACCCACCACAGACGTCACTGTGTCAGGTGACGCTGTTAATAAAAAGGGCCGAGCACACGTGCTCGTGGCCGTTCCCACTACACTAACTATGTGTCCTGCGTGAGTCCTTGCAGCGCAGCATGCGGGCCTAGTGCCCAACATTACAGCATGTACCCTGGCAGTCGGGGACTCATAGTTTAGGCATCACAGGTGCTATAGCATTGCTGCATGTTTTCTGCGCACCCTCTCAAGAAAAGGTGTACACAATGGCTCAGCCACCGAGCGAGTAGCAAGTAGGTCACATTCGATCTGTCAAACTTCACACTCCACCTGTCTCAGCATACCACACCCCAGTCCCAAGCAGTGACCCTAAGCGCCAACTTCAGTGCATCCCATTCTATCAAGGTCGAGTAAGGTGAGTCAGTATTCAGTTCAAAGTATTCCTCCATAGCAGTGCTGAATGATGCTCGCAAAGGAGGTGCATCCATGCGGTGAGCTGCAGATGCCAAGCAGGGACTAGATGAGGCCCGGTATTCCCTGCTAGATGTAAATATTGAGAGGGATGGTCTGAATGGGTGCGTCCCAGTTAGTCTGTGTGCGTAATGGAGGGTGGTAAATTAAGGGTGCAGAGGGTATTTTGATGTGTAGTTTGTGCGGGTGGGAGTAAAAAGAATACACTTGGTTGGAGGGATTGCATGTGCACCAGATATCTGTGAGATTGCAGTGGTGCAGTAACTCCTGGAAAGCCAGTACGTGAGCCATGGTGGCTGTATGTGGCAGGGAGGGAAGGTACAGTCAAGGCTAGAGTCCAGCACACTTTTGGACTCGCCCCTCCCGCAGCCACGGAAGTCCGCTCCACCTGGACAGTGTATGGGGGATCGCCTATAGGAACGCTGTTTTGTCTGCTTTAGGGGCATAGATGTTCTCCAGTAAAACATCTGCCATCAAGCCTGTCTTAATGAAGATATATCGACCCCTTACATGCGTCTCAACCTCATCCACTTAAAAAAGAGTCCTTGCTGTGACCTAGATCAATACCCAAGGGGATAGGTTGAGAGGTTTATAGCAAAGACATGCTCACTCCACCGACACGGCGCCTGGTCGCCTCAGGCAGTGTTAAATACGACTCCTGTAGTAGCGCTTTATAAGTGGTGTGCCATATAAGATAGGAATACACAGCATGTCGACGAGCTGGGGTGTGCATACCAGGCACATTACACATTAGAATGTTAATGTGGGCCATCCTGGAGTGGGTATGTGTGTGACTGGTGAACGCATCTAGGAGGGCGTAAAGTCCCATGCCCAGAAGCAAGGCCGGAATCCAACATTGTATGAGCAGTAGGGGATTGAGGCAACAATTAAACATAACATAAAGCAACAGAACATTGTCATGATACCAGAAGAGCAGACCCCCGATGTGAAGCTGCACAAACTTGTGTTTGAACTATGTCAAAGACAGTAAACCAAATTTAATAGAAAGGGAGGTCTGAAACTGCGTAGGTCCGGAAGAAAACATCCCCCAACATTAGCTCGATGGGGAACACCATGGGTCCCTCCTAGTAGTATGCCTCCGACATTGTATGTAACGTGTACATGCATATGAGTAAGGGGCATGTCTTGTCACTGCCTTAGGAACTGCATCTGATATGCAATGATACTGACAGTAATACAAGGCACTGTATGCAGTAAGACAAGAGGCAGGCAATCAACAGATACAGCAATGCAATTCACTGTTGCATATTTGCAGGAACGTTTGACACAAATAGTAAAGTAACAGTTGAGCATGAGAACTCATATTATATCGCTTGACATCAGGTTCGACCACCGGATCAGTCCCAGGCAGCCATGTAGCAGAACAATTCTCATCAATCGTAAACTGCTTAGATACATCATCCTGGTTAGTACCCACCGTGGACCCCTGGATCTGCACCGCCACTTGGCTAGCATGTCGTCACTCTTTGATGATTTGCTCCAAAAGGGTACCCGCTGTAGGTCTGGGGGATTTGTGCCATCGCCGCCTGTAATGCCCGTTCCATGAATCCTCAGTGGCACTGCGCTTTTGTTCCGTTCTCTGCGTTGAGGAGGCGGGGCCAGGCCGGAGGATTCTAGCCAATCCCAGGAATTTTGTGGCGAGCCTCAAAATCTTGTTCTGCCCTTAGCCCCCAACCGAAGCCTGGCAGGGGATAGCAAGGAATATTTCAAGTCTGGCTCACAAAGGTGTCACTTCATGACCGGAAAAGAACTGCAGGGGCACTGCACAATCACGGTGTAGTCCGTAAAGAACATTACTCATGCATTCTCCACTCTAACGGCGGGTATTTTTTGAGTTTCTAATAATAATAATAATAATAATAAAATATATTTGTAGAGCGCACAGGTACCCCGCATAGGGTGTCCCAGCGCTAACACGGACAGCAGCAAAAGTAGCGGTAGGTACACATCCAGTCATTGCGACTAAAAAGCCAGGTCTTCAAGGCCATTCTAAATTCCTGTTCAGAATGTATCATACGTAAATAAGCAGGTAGGTTGTTCCAGCATTTGGTTGTGCCCATCTCGAATGTCCTACCCCCCTCCATTCTTGCCTTCGCAAAATGGTGGGTGGTGAGGTAGCATTTATGACTGGACCTTAAAGATCTGTCCTGCTGGTACCAGCAAAATCTCTCCCTCAAATAGATGGGCTCTCTGCCCTGATACGCCCAAAAGGCAAACGTAAGGGCCTTAAATTCGATGCGTTTGGCTATCGGGAGCCAATGGAGTTGTCTAAGATGAGGAGAAATACGTTGGCGGAGGGGGACCTTGCAGACCAGTCTAGCTGCCGCATTTTGTATTATCTGGAGCCTGCAGATCAGGTCGATCGACAGACCCATGTAGAGTCCATTAGAGTAATCGAGATGGGAGGTGATTAACGCATGGACAACGGTTTTGTGAGCTGACTCTGGCAAGAAATCAATACATTTTCTGATGGTTTCCATCTTGCCAAAGGAGGCCGCAGATATAATTTCAACATGGTTAGCAAGGTACCGGCCTTTGTCCCACCTGACTCCTAAATTCTTGACTGAGTCCTTAGGTGTGGGGTCAGATCCCAGTTCAGCAGGCCACCATAAGGCCGTCGGGGTGGTACAGCTTGATTAAAAAACAAGACCTCCGTCTTGTAGGTGTTATGCTTTAAAAAGCTGCTGCTCATCCAGGCAGAGATGCTTTTAAGGCAGTCTTTAAGTGAGGCAAAGGTAGATGCTGATACCCCACTGAAGGTGAACATCAGTTGAGAATCATCCGCATAGGATGTCACCTTGATCCCAGTTTTGGCAATGAGCTCTGCAAGTGGTGTCAAATAGATATTTAAAAGTAGCAGGCTCAGGGCCTGTAATGGTTTGCCCCGATGGGAGGTCCGCCACCCCCTTCAATACTTCTTTGAAGCAGTGACGCCTGACTTGTTTCAAGGGATTCTTTTATTTGTATATTCAGGTTCTCCTGACATATAGGTAAAGCGATTCCAAAGCAAGACGTTCCTCTTTGTCTTCAGGCCGGTCGCCTCTGGTCCGGGTTGGGGTTCTTCCTCGACTACACCGTGGTCCCGGGGCTGTCTTGTCTGGACGGTAGTACTTCAAGAGAAAATGGCAGCGGCAAAGGAAAACAAACGAAAGAAAAAGAGCCTTTAGGCAACTGTCCTGTTGCAAATAAAGGGGGGAGAGGGTTATGTTCACCACCACCATCGTCCCTACTTGTGTAGTTCCTGAGTGAGGGGAATTTAGGTGCTGGGCTTGGTGTGGCCCTTAGCCCTGCCCACCAGCCCCTAAACGAAAACGGATGCATAGCCACCACTTGCCTGTTTCCACGACCCTCTGGGGCCGTGGTATGGTGAGAACCCGCCTCCTTGTCCCTTCTTGGAGAGCCGGTCTCGCTCGCAGTAATTGGGAATTTGTCTCCTGTGCTCTTGGGTTGGTCCGCCTCGCTGTCTGCTTCCGTGGCATCCTTTTGTGTGCCTTCATCTCCAGAAACTGCGTCGTTCTTCTCCTGGCCTTGCTCCGTCCCCGTGGTCAACATCCGATCTACCTTTTCTGTCTCCTCGCTCTCTGTGTTTTGTCCTGTCTCAGGGGCTGTGCTTCCGGCGCTCCGAGCCAATGAGACTAGACCGTCACTGCTGCTTCCTGTTGACGGTGTTTTGGCGGCCATATTGGAATTCTCGGAGTTACCTCCTCCGTAAAGGGATGGGAGCTCAGTGTGCTCATCACACTCCCGATCCCTGCGGCACCCCCATCTTAATGGTTTAGTGGGGGAGGTGAAAGGGTGAATCGAGACCTGTTGTTCTCGGTCATGAAGGTAAGATGCGATCCAGTCCAACGCTGTCCCCTGGATGCTAATCCGTTTAAGGCAATCCAGTAAAATGGAATAGGACACCGTGTCAAACGCTGCTGACAGGTCGATAAGCACGAGCATGGCCTCAGAACCTCCATCCACCGCCCAGCGGATGGAGTCAGCCATCTCAATCAGTGCAGATTCAGTACTGACTGGGACTCAAGCAGTAGTCCATTGGACTCCATGAAACCCCTAAGCTGCTGATGGGCTAATTTCTCTAAAACTTTAGCGGGAGCAGAGAAATGGGCCTGTAATTACTGGTAACTTCAGTGTCAGCATTAGATTTTTTAAATATTGGGATAGGAAACACGTGTTTCCAGGCCAATGGAAAGATACCCTGTCTGAGTGAGGAATTCCAGATGGCATTACGTGGGGGATTAGGCCACTCAGCCAGAGCACTATATTGTTTTGCTGGCCAGGGATTACCAGGTGACCCAGATTTACATTTCTGGAGCTCAGCCAGGGATGCCTCCATGGGGATCATTGCAAATTCCCAGAACACTGACTGGAAGGGATATAAGCTACTAGATGTGGCCACACCTAAGGGGTGCTGCTGGAAAAGAAGCATATATCTGGGAGATTTTCTCCTCAAACAAATTTGATAGCCTGTTACATAGCACCTCTGAAGGGGTAGTCAGGTGCGTGAGTGCTAATGGATTAGTGAAGGATTTCACAATCTTAAAAACTTCTCTAGGGGAGTTCTTGGCACTGGCAATGCGTTCGGCCAGGAAATCTCTTTTTTTTCCAATGAGAAGCTTACGGTACTTTTTCAGCGCTGCTTGATAACCAATTCTGTCCTCCTGAGAATAAGATGATCTCCATTTGCGCTATAATCTTTTGCAATCACTTTTTTTGGCTCTAATGTCAGCCAAGAACCAAGGGGCAGAAGGGTAAGTTCTCACAGAGTTGGCAGGCCTCCGAGGAGCAATTGTATCAAGGGCATCACTGACCCAAGCATTCAGGGTTGTGATGCTGTCATCAAGGTTATTTGAAAGGGAGGGCTCGGAGTCCTTCAGAAGCGGGGTAAGGGACTCAGGGGAAACCCTACTCCAATTCCTCCTTAAATCCTTCGGCAAGGAAGTGGCTCTCGTCCGGACCTTCAGGTGTAACTGGAAAGGGATCGAGAAATGATCCGACCAAATCACCAGTTTGGGAGTCTGAACTGTAATGTCTGGTAGGTTAGAGCATATAAGGTCTAGTGTGTGACCTGCTTTATGTGTCGGTGAAGAGACTAGTTGGATCACGTTGCAACCAGCAAGCACCGAAATAAAATTCATGCTATGAGAGCAGGAGGGACTGTCAACATGAAGATTAAGGTCACCCAGAATCGTGAAATTAGAATAGCGCATACTAACCTGGGTAATATAGTCAACCAGGGTAAGGGAGGAACTATGGCAGCAGTCCAGGGGTCTATAGAGAAGATGCCCCGTGCAGGAGGCAGAGACGGATAGTTTGATACAGAGAGGGAGTCCTTCAATACTGCCTATCTGCCCAAAGTTGTTAGTAGCAATCTCCCAGGTGTCTTTATGGATGATTGCTAACCCTCCCTCTGGTTGATCATTTTGCCTATTTGCTATATGCTATAGCCCTGGGGAACAGCTACGGCTACAGCTGGGTTTGAGTCTTCACGTAACCATGCCTCAGTCAGGAACATAAGGTCCCCGTTATGGTCCACTAGATTGATGTATGTCTAGGGCGTGCTTTGGCAGTGACCTGCAGTTAATGAGGCAAACTTTTAAGTCAACGGGCCTGGGGGGCTTTGGAAGGGTCATGCATGAACCTTGTTCTGCCCATAATCGTGTCTGGTATTGAGGGAGAAAATGCAGCAGGGGTAAATCTCATCAGGGTCCCTCAGTGGTGCGATTACCAGGTCCTGGCAGGAGGGAGGTCTGAGGGAAAGGAACTCCTCATGATTCCAACTGCGTGAGCAATCATCAGAGTTTTGGGCAGCATTGCTGGCCCTGGTCTGGACACGGATGGGCGTGGACGGGCGCGGATGGGCGCAGACGGACTTGCCTTTGGTGCGCCCGAGGAACGCGTCCACTGCGCGTTGGCGCCATATGGTCCTGAAATAGTCAGGATCAGTTGACAGAGGCAGGAGACTAGAACATCTCACCACCAAAATGGAGGTCCAAAGTGGCACACAGGAAGTGAGGGGAACCAAGTGATCCTCCCCCTAGCAAAAGTGCCTCCCTCCACTCAATCAGCAGGTAATCTGCTGCAGTGGACCAGGGAGCAGGTGGGAGGATACCCTACACTAGGTAAGCACCGAGTAGAATGCTAATAGCACCTGCATAGGTCAAACATATTTAAGTGTAATAATCAGAAATCAGAAAATAAGTAGTCTGGGGCTTGCACCTAGAATAGGGTTTCGGTAGGTATGTGTAGTAACTGACTCCAGGCTGGTTGCAGTGTTTCATGAGTATTTATTGTAAAGATTACATGTCCTGTAGTTCATCAGTAATACAGCCCCACCAGGAGCAGCCAGCATGCTGCTCAGCCCATTCCCAACTGTAGCCTCTCACTCCCAACATTCCATATTACATCATTGGAGCAGGCAGCATGCTACTCAGCCCAGTTCCAACTGTAGCCTCTCACTCCCAACATTTCATATTACATCATTCTGAGAGAATCTCACTGGCAGAGCATGGACCACATTGAAACCAGGATACTACAGTATGCAATGCGCTCTTTCAATGGCTACTGCTCAATGTATGGTACAGCATTGTGGTCCTCCACTCCCACATGAAGGCCAATGAGGCAAACATTGTTACACCTAGAATGCCCCTCTACGTGTCTCCAGCACCTTGATTCTGGCATTGAAATCCTGCAGTTTCAGCTCCATTTGGCGAGATGCCGGCTGGATCTCCAAGAGAGACTGCTGCATTGCATCCATCAGGTCTACAAGTTTGTGATGGTCTGCATGTAGCAGTGTGAGATCAGCTCCTATGCTGTGGATATTGGACTCCATTGATGTGCAGAATCTTTCAATAGCTGCTAATATTACATATAGCTTATCTTCCAGCAGAGGGCTGTGTTCAGCATTGTCTGGTGACGAGGAGCCTGTGACCACAGAGGAGCACAAGAAAGATCTCTAGTTGGTGTTACGTAGTCGATCTCTGTCTGCCAGCTTTGACATCAGAGTGATTGGCACTGCAAAGGTGGTTGACGACCATTATGGACCTGCTTAGTGGTACTGTACGTCTCAGACACAGCCCTGCAGCACATGGAGCCCAAGCTACCTCACTGGAATTCGGTAATGTGCAGTGTTGTATCTTCACACATCAGGAACAACATTACTCATAATTCCACAGCACTCTGAGGAGCGACACGAAGGGGGCAGATGGTGCCCGGCATCCCCCAGTGACAGCCTCCGGTCCAGCACTAGTACTCAGGTCCGGCCAAAACCCTGTATCCAGTGCAGGTCCTCCACGCTGCAACTAACAATAGAAAAAGATACACAGATCATGGACGGCAGAGTAAATCAAACATTCACCACCAGTCAAGGGACCTGGATTAAATCCATCATTCTTTTTCTCACCATGCCGACGCAGTTTGGACTCAGCCATATGCAAATCAGTCTTTTTTTTATATATGTCCTTTTAATTAACATGTATCGACATAAACATACAGTACAATGAATTTGACATGTGAGAATACAGTGGAGACAAATTATGATCACAATTACAGTATAATGTTCCTTTGGGAGTTATGGGGAAGGGACAGCGTCGCAATCAATGCTACGGGGCGGGATACATATATTCCCTCGAAATGAGTTCCAGGAGTCCCAGATCTTGGACCATTTGCGGGGGCAACCTCGGGCTATGTAGACTGTCTTTTCCCTGTACATGCACCAGTCGAGGTCTCTCTTCCAGTCTGCAATTGTGGGTGCATGTGCGGCTCCCCAGAGCTGTGCGATATTCCTTTTGGCCACCATAAGCCCGAGTGTAACCCATTGTGTTTTGTAGGTGTTGAGATCAGTGGGCTCCCAGATGTTTAGGAGACACCTGTGCACCTCTGGGTGGAGAACGATTGCCAGAACTTCACTGATTACTTCATGTACCTTCCGCCAGTAGTGTTGGATATACTCGCAGTCCCAGAGTGTATGGATAAAAGTGCCTAGCTGAGTGCACCCCCTTCTACAGTCCCCACCCGGCCACCCATGTGTAACAGTTGAGACCCTGTGACATAGATTCTGTGGAGGATTTTAAGTTGTATCAATCGGAGACGTGCTGGGATTGCGACTGTCCATGGGGAGGATACTGCTTCCTGCCACTCCCCATCATCTATTTCAATGCCGTCCCTTACCCATTTCTTCCGCAATGTGTGGAGGGGGTTTTCCATGTTGTTTATACGTTTTTTATATATTAGGGATATGGTTTTCTCGGGTAAGTGTGCATCAAGTATCCTGTCTTCTAATGGGGAGTTGTCGGTATGCAAATCAGTCTTGACCCTGTCCATCAATTGTTCCTTTTGCATTTGTCACCCCGACTGGGACAGGCATGCCCAGACGTGGGTCCTGTGCTCTCCATGGCACTGGAGTCAAGCTAGCCTGGCTGATGAGGGGTGATACCCCAAAACTGGTCCTAGGATGCTTGGTTCCAGTCCATGTAGGACCTGGCCTGGCAGTTCAGCTGGACTGTTCCCATGGAGAACAGGGTCAAGACTGATTTCAATATGGCTGGGTCTAAACTGGAATGGCATGGGTAGCACAACAACCAGGGATTTAGGCCTAGATCTCTGTACTGGGTGAATGTTTGTCAGGGAGCTCAGGTCGTTATCAGGGGACACATGGAAACTTAGATAGCACCAGGTGACGTGTAAGGACTGCCTGTGTTTCACACAGACTGAGGGACACCACTATGTGGTAATGGCAAAGAGAGTTTCCATGCACCTTGTCCACTGAGCAAACAGCGGGTAGGCCATCCTCCCAGGCCCCTGCTATCCCACGACCCAGTGTCCTGCACCTTTTCTGGACCCGCTTGCAGATGCCTATATGATTATCCAGGGTATCACAGCACGGGTAGCCCAGGGTTCAGAGAATGGTATTGATGAAAACAGGAGCTAGCGCTGGTAACAGGGATTCAACAGCAGTAGGCCAGTACAGTGTATCTCCACCCCACACTGAGCAGAAACAATCAAGCAATCACATTGTAATTCCCACGTGTTTTCCACTTAAGGGGAGCTTACACAAATATCCATGTCAGCATGGTGTTGGCATACCGCACAGGGGGCGGTGAAGAAACAGGTGGCCCACGCCAGTATTGTGTGTGATTAGGGGGCTCCCATGTATTGTTGCTAGTAGGGTAGGGGAAAGCGAGGCAGCAGCCACCACGATCCCCAATAACCACAGAGAGGTTATTTGTAGTGCAGGCAGGTGAGCTTGACTGTAGCAAGGGGCAGGGAGGCATTAGGAGGTCCAATTGGGTTGCATGGTTTGTTCTGTGTGCACTTCTTGTGGGTTTCAGAAACAGCATTTGATTATGCCATATCAGTGGTCTCCTATAGTGTCTCACTAAGTTCCGCATACAATACTCCATCGCGACCGCTCCAGCATTGCCAGAAATGGCCACCTAGGGCAGCAAGCCAGGCCAACACAAGAGCCCAGGTTCTCTGACTGGGTATTCAGGCTCTGCAGGTGTCAAGCGCCTCCAGCCCCTGGGCACCCGCAAAGCTCCCAGAGCTCGCGACAGCCTCCAGGTCCCAATATGCCGACAGGAGCCCACTGTCGGAAGCCAAGGAGGGCAGCGGAATAGCTGTAGCAGATGTCCATAGGGCACGAGCTTTGAATCCGGTGCAGCCATCCCACAGGGCCATTACGCAGGCTTATCTCTGGGTCCCATGTCCCCAATTCCTGCAGCAGATAAGGTTCTTTTCCACCACCAAACAAGCTCATGGGACTAAGGTAATTTGTCGGACCAGCAGTGCTTAATTTGAGCCGGTGGTTTCCGGTGCGGAGCACTGGCACTTAATTGTCAATACCTGCGCTTGACAGTCTGCCACAAGGTGGCACTGTCTCGCTAATTTAAAGATGACAACAACAGTTAATTAATAATTCAACCTACATTAAAAATGACTTTTACATGCCACTCAAGCCATTCTTATAGCTTTGGGGGCCTGAAATAGTCCGAGTTGTCACGCTTGTAGGAGTGAGGTGATTACTAGTTGTGTTGTTATGATCATAGGCAGTGCTGGAGGGGCATTGTGTGGTACAAGCTGCAGTGGCCTCCAGACAACAGCCCTAGCACCAGGGCTGGCGCTAGGCATGGGCAGTGTGGACAGCTGCCCAGAACCTCGCGCTCAGCTAAAAAACAGGGGGCCCGCTTCACTTTGAAAGGCCACACTTTCACAGTTAGCCCACCTGCTCGTCCAGGGCGCCCTGCCCCACACAATCGCACTACAAAGCCAGATGTCTTGACCATGCTGGACAGGGAGAGGTGGCATTCCTGGGGGTTCAGGGGTGGGAGGAAGGGACAAACAGAGTGGGGAAAGCACAGCAGCCAGGCCAGCAATTATGTTGGCTCTCAGCGTCAGGGCCGAGGCAACACCTCTGTTAAGTACTGGCCATTCCCTTTCAGCATTTTGTTTCTAAGTGACAGAAGGCCCCTTTGTTTCCAGGTCCAGACAAACACAGGTAAGGACAGGTTGGTGAAGGGAGGAGGGAGCAGCCTGATCAACTAGATTTTGTTAACTTTTGCATCACCCGTTTTTTTTCTGGGACTGTGCATTTAAAATGTATGAAGAGGGGTGTGGCCAAGATGGCGGCACGATAGGACGCTGGATCTTGTCCCTTCGGCACCGCCAACCTACAGCTTTGTCATCCTGACCCATCCCGGTGCCCTCAAGCACTGAAACGAGACCGGGTGGCTTCGGAAATGGGTGCCGGGCCAGTTTGCCGTGTGGTCGGGACGTAGCCGGCGTCCTGCTGGTGCCTGCACAGCAGGCCAGATCGGTGGCCGGGCAGAAGGAGCGAGCGGGCCTGTGGCCGAGAAGCGAGACCGGGACAGAACGGCTCAGCCATGAAGTGCTGGGAGGCTGCCGCTGTGCAGAGATCGGCTGGTGAACAGGGCAGAGGAGCCGGCGGGTCCCAGAATAACGGAACACAGAGATCGGCAGCCTTGCAGAAGGTGAGGACAGGCAAGGGGCAGCAGCTGGGGAGTGGAGTGTCTGGGTCCCGCCATTTTGTTAGCCCCGCCATCTCAGAGCTCCCGCTGACTGCCTGGACCCGTGTGCTGCCCGCCCTTCCTTGTTCACGAATTCTGCTGCCACGGGGTGGAGTGGCCTTTCCCCGCAGACGAGGGGGTGGTGAGACCCCCAGCAGCAGCGTTGACAGGAGACCTGACTTTTGACGCCGCAGATCCTGGGCTGCAGGCAAGGGCACCGGTACGCCTTAGCAGCAGGAGGTGCATGGAGCTCCCTTGGCCCTGTGGATCTTTTAGGCACCCCGCTGGGATAAGCGATGAGGGTGGGCCCTGAGCAGACGACAGCCTTGGGGGCTATTGATAGAGGCGGCTGCTACTGGCTGGATCGGCCCGAGTTAGAGACACGCATGAGGCCTGGTGGGCATTCGTGGCTGGCTGGATCTAGTAGGAGCCCTCGAGGGAGTGGATTGCCGCTGCATAATACCATGTGGGCGTAGAGGCGGACGGGCTCAGGACGCAGCTCGGAGCGTCACCACAGATCACTCCTCGGCTCTGTGCCCACGACAGGGCAGGAGTCAGAGAGGCGCCTGGGGATTCATTGGTGCCTGCCTAGCTGGGGATTGCAAACCTTGCACCCGGCACGGGGACCCGGATGGCCTGCCCATCCGACTCTGGCCCACCTTCCACGGCCCACTTGCGGCAGATCCACTAAAGACATCTGCAAACAGGTGAAAAGCTATTGATTCATTGACGATGACCTGTGCCTGGCGTCGCTCCATGATGAACTGGCCCAGAGGAGGTAGGCTGGCAGAACGGACTGAGCGGGGCTCAGAAGTTGACCCCCTGTGTCATGACGATGGCACACAATAAGAGGGACAAGACACTGAAAGATATGCTCCTGAAGCAGCAGCAGGGGACCGTTGCTTCACCTAGCTAAAAATGAGAGGGGGTGGTGGAAGGTGAGGATAGCCTGGCCACTAAAACCTTCATGCTGGAACTATTTACTGCAAAAAAGAAAGACATTCAGGAGCTTAAGGGCCAGCTGTTCACCGATCTTCGGGTGGTGCAGAGGGACCTCGATGAGGTGGGAGAGCGTGTAGCCACATTGGAGGAGCGCAAGCTCAGCCATGAAGAAGAACGCCACCAATTGCAGCAGGACATGCTGCGCCTCCAGGAACAGCACCTCGACCTCCAGGCACATGCGGAAGATCTGGAGAACCGCTCTTGGCAGAATAATATACAGATCAGGGGTGTGCCCTGGCGGGAGGAAGGGAACGACCTCAGGGCTTATCTCGGGGCTCTGTTTCAGCAGATACTGGGAGAAGAGGGCCCGAATGACCTCCAGAGTGGGTCTTCCCAGGGGAAACAAGGATCCATCACCGGACATTCTTGTGTGTGTCCATAATTTCCAGATAAAAGAACGAATAATACGAAGGGCACGCGAGGCCCAGCCAGTTCAGTTCTGGGGTCAGGCGCTCTCCATTTTCCAGGACTTGGCGGCTTCCACTCTGATTAAGCGATGTGACTTCAGATTGGTCACCTCACACCTGCGCGAGAAGGGAATCCGCTACTCCTGGGGCCATCCCAACCGCATCGACTTTAAATTCCAAGGGAAACTGCACCAGATCTGCACGCTTACAGAAGCCCTCGAAGTCCTCGGCCTCGATAGCACATTGACATCGGAGCAGGTGGAGAAGCCTAAAGAGCGGGGCCCTCGTCGAGCGCCAAGATGGCAGAGAGTGGGTAAGTCAGCTGCCGCCTTGAAACTCTACCAAGCAACAATGACCAAAGAGAGGGAGGTAGTGCTCTCCTCCTTTTCACAGCCATCAGACCCTCCAGCTACCCCTTGAGCGGCACATTTGGACTGCACCGGGGTGGGTAGTATGTTGGGCTGCCAGGGGGGCAAGGGTGGTTATCCCTAATGCCCGTTGACAACCTCTCCGCTGGCAGGTGGGGGCGGTCTCGGCTCCCTGCAGACCGGATTGCTGCTCGAGCCATGGCCTTCTGGGTCCTCCATTCCCCGACAAACTTTGATCATGTTTTGTTTTATTTACAGGTTCTGACATTTGTTCTCCCTTGGGGGCTTGGGGTTACTGGTGTTTTTGTTTGGGGTAATCTGCACCAGTTAGTTCTTCAACATCGCCTTCCTGACAAAAGGAGGAAGCTCTTGGTTCGGCCTACGTCACGTCAGCGGGAGGCAGCTACACCAGCACGATCTCTCACCACACTCACTCGATGGGGAAGGCCCTCAAGATAGTTAGCCTTAATGTACTTGGCCTAAACAACCCAGTCAAAAGAGCAGCTGTACTATCCTTACTCGAAAACTCAGGAAGCGATATCTGTCTCCTACAGAAGACGCATCTCCTATCGAAGGATACCTCGAGTGTGCATACTAAGCGCTTCCCGCAGAAATTTTGGTCGGCAGGCCCATCTCAGAAAAATGGGGTAGCGATTCTGGTTGGGGCACATTTCCCGGGTAAGGTTGTAGCGATGGTGGCAGAAATCAAAGGTTGTTTGCTAGTGATTAGAGTACATTGGGGGGATGCATTTCACAGTTGCATCACTTTATGTACCAAACACACTACAGGAATCCTTTGTTATCACAGCCCTCACGGAGGTCCTTTCGACACAAGATGCTGCAATTCTGGTTGGGGGGTCCTTAACTTAGTGATGGATACGGAACTGGATAGATTGGGTCAAAGGACTGACCAAACGGGGACATTCTCTTCACGGGGGCTTGAGTGGTTGGCAGATAACGGGGTACACGATGTTTGGTGCACACAACACCCTGGGGTACGTAACTACACTTACTATTCCGCAGCCCACAAAACCTATGCGCGGCTTGATCACCTTTTAGCTTCCACACCCTTAGCACACCACTTGCACAATGCCACGATCGAGCCCCGATCCTTGTCCGATCATGCTCTCATCACTGTACATGTCCCTGCACAGGTATCGCACGCGATTCCCCCTGGGTGGCACCTACAGGAGAGTCTCCTAAAGTCTGCAGAAAAAGTCCAATGCATCAAGCAAAAGTTGGAGGAGTACCTACAGCTTCATGATGTGGGTTCCGCGCTGCTTTCAGCAGTATGGGAGCCTTAAAATTAGTCATGAGGGGTGAGTTTATCGCTATATCTGCAGCGGATAATAAACACCGGAGGGAGAAGCTCAGCAAGCTTGACAAAGGGGTGGAGGAGCTCGAATCTATACACAAACGAACTGGGGCACCGAGGGTGTGGAGGGAATTAGTGAAACGCAGGCCCCTGTTGAAACATCTTGACCTCGACAGGGCAGAATACGCCCTTCTTCGCCTCCGCCACAAATTCGACCTTAGCAGCGATAAGTGTGGTAAGCTGCTGTCCCATAGATTACTGACCCAGACTCAGACAACTATGATTCAATCAATTAGGGATCACAATGGGGTCGAACATAGTGCTGATACACACATAGTGGACACCTTCCGCTCGTTATAAAGCGACTTATATACTGGGCAGGACCCACCGACCCGGGACCCGCTTGTGTACTTGAATGCCTGTGATATTTCCCCGCTCCCCAAGACTGCGGCCAATTTACTTGATTCTGCTTTTCGCATAGAGGAGGTGATTTTGGCCGTCTCCAGATTGAAACTGGGCAAATCACCAGGCCCGATGGATTTTCGGCCTCCTTTTATAAGACCTTTTGTTGAGAGCTGGCTTCCTTTTAACGAAACTGTTCAATTCCTTTTTAGAGACGGGGGCTGTAACACCCTCCATGTCGGAGGCTGCTATCTCGGTTATTCTAAAACCTTCTAAAGACTCACAAGACTGCGGCTCCTACAGGCCTATATCCCTCCTCAATCTCGATGCGAAAATATTTACTGGTATATTAGCGGCACGCTTAAATCCGCTATGGCAGACCTAGTCGACCCCGATCTGTCAGGTTTTATTCCCACGTGACAGGGGGGAGACAATACTAAATGCCTTTTCCACCTCATGGATAGCATACAGCGGTCGGGCAGGCAGGCCTCCTTCCTGTCCATTGATGCCAAGAAGGCATTTGATAGGGTGGGGTGAACCTATCTGTTTGATACCCTGTACTGCTTCAGATTTGGGGAGAAATGTATCAGGTGGATTCGCTGCATTTCTAGTGCGCCCACGGCCTTCGTGAGGG
Organism: Triturus cristatus; assembly: GCF_964204655.1. Taxonomy (NCBI): domain Eukaryota; kingdom Metazoa; phylum Chordata; class Amphibia; order Caudata; family Salamandridae; genus Triturus; species Triturus cristatus. Next base: position 455,684,852 of record NC_140590.1, on the reverse strand, counting down.
TAAACGTAATCAGATCTGCCGCCTTTCAGATTTCCCGGGGGACCCGGCAGGGTTGCCCACTATCCCCCCTTCTATTTGTGCTCTATATGGAGCCCTTGGCCCAACGTATATGAGTGGACAAGCGCATAGAAGGCTTCAAATTCGGAGCAGACGTGCATAAAATAAGTCTTTATACAGACGATGTTATCCTCTCCCTTACCAACCCGCAATAGACCCTACTAGCTCTCTTTGACAAACTCCTTGCATTTGGTGAAGTGTCGGGGTTTAAAGTCAACTTGAGTAAATCCAACATACTGAGCTTGTCGGTTCCCCAGGTCCTGGTAGACGCTCTACAGCAACAATTCCCATTCCAATAGTCCCAGCAAGACATATCGTACCTGGAGATCTGTTTAGCCCCGACCATTGCGCGGACGGTTGTCCTTAATTATACGAATCTCATAGACTCTCATCGGTATTACACCCCTGTGAGAATCCGTAGCTGGGACAAGAGCAAATCGGACCTCTGCTGGAGAGGTTGTGGGATGTCTGGCACTTTATCTCACCTGTTGTGACATTGCCCCAAATTACTGCACTACTGAACTGAGGTCCTTGACAATATAGATGAGGCGTTTAGCACTTCAATATCCCATTCCCCAGAATACACTCTTTTCGGTCTCTCACACCCAAAGGTTTTTCCATTAACATCAATGCGAGGTAGTCAAATAGCATTAGCACTGCTGGCAGCTAGACAGGCTATTTTAGCGCACTGGGGCACACAGTCTAGTCCTGAAATACTGAACTTGTTACATCGCCTGTGGTATCTTCTGGCTATGGAACGCATGTCCCCGGTGGTGGAGGGCAGTGGGGAGGTATATCCCAAACTCTGGGCACCATTTTGCAGTTCTTAGCTAAAGATAAGAGAGAAATGACATGCCCTAAATATTTACAAATCCTTAAGCTGCTGCCACAAGAGACGCTTGTTACTGCTCCGCTGAGAACCATCTAGAAGAGGCACTCTACCAGTTCCCCCATGCTGAGGCTTGGGATATAGTAAGGATGTATAGCTGGTGCGGATGAGGGTGGGGGAGGGTGACAAGGGTCTAGGAACGGGTTGGTTTAGTACTGTTTTCCTTTTATGTTTTGTTACTTCTCCCTTTAGCCTCTTATGTTTGTTCCTGTGAAAACTCAGAATTTGTTGATCATTACAATACAGGCGCATTGCCCACACTGCCGGCCTCTGGGTTGTTGGCTCAAAAGCTGTGTATTGCTGCAAAAGATACGCTCTGCCGGCCGGTGGCTGAAGGCAGGAAGCTGTGTTCTCCCATTGTGACTTTGGACTAATAAAAATATTGGTTCTAAAATGGATGTAGGACTGCTGTGGTAGGACAGTGTTTTACGAAAAGGTTACTGCTTTGAAGCCCAGGGGTGGGGACCCACTTTCCCTGAGACTCTAAGCACTAGAGCAAACTCCATGGTCCAGGTTTGGGAGCCCCCTTCCCTGCGCCTTTACTCCCTTTTTCCTTTAATTGTTCTCCAAAAAAGAAAAACATTTTTGTTGGAAAGGTCCTCTTTTTCGGACATTTTTCACTTCCAAACTGCAACATCGGGCCGGAGAGAAATAAAAGGTTAAAAATGTGAAAAGTAACTGAAGCAAGACAGAGTGGGTCGAAAATGGGCCAGATTGATTTTATTCACACCCAAAACACATTAGCGCCACTTGAAGAACCAGAACCTTTTGGGCCTGGCGGCGCAGGGTACGCCCAAAGTCTCCGGAGTTCACCTGCTTCGCTACACAGAGACACGGGACACTCTGTCGGCGTTAGAAGATCAGATTTATTTAGCTGCAGCTAGTACAGTTATCCTAGAAGTACACAAAGTAGGTTCTCAGGAGACTGCCACTTCACTACTAAATACTATACAATGATACAATTATTGACGAAATACACTCCCAGAGCATACAAGAAAGAGCCAATAAGGAAAGTTGGAAAAGAAGGCGGAACCAATAGGAAGGGTTTGAAAACAGAAATATCAGATGACTCGAAGAGACCTCTCCTCCAACTATGTTTGTCACCCCACCCTCAAACTAATTTATTAACAGATTCATAACTAACTTGCAGGTGGCGAGATACGTTTGTGTGTGTTGGAGGACAGTTGTGAAATGAGAGAATGCTAGCAGGAGACAGTGAAGGCCAGTCGATAAGATAAGGTCAGGAAAGAATAGTGTGATCCAACAGATAGTTGAGACAGGGATTAGAAAAGCCAGACAGGGATTAGTGTACTCGGCTAGTTCTAACACCAGCTTTGCAAATAGAGGCCGAGGGCGTATTTCGACACCAGGCTACAGAAAAAGCAGAATAGACTTTGTTCGCCGTGCTGCCTGAGTGATGGCAACACAAAATGGCGGCGGGCCACAAAATTGCGGGTCGATTCGATCGTGATCGAAAATCGAAGTTCCTCAGACCCTCCTTTTGCCAGAACTCAGGCAAGATAGACTCATGTTAATCTGAGTCCACGTCAATGGCCATGAGGTCATCGAGCTGTTGCTGTAACATCATTCTTATGTTTTCTGTTACTTGTGGTTTGGGTTTTGGGATGCACATTGTAGCACTAAGGTCACAGATAGCGGGACCACAGTGCATACAAAGACAACAGGAAAATATAATGGTCAGGATTATACCAAGAAATGTCAATGCTTTCCAACCCCATTTAGACAGTAGTCCCCAAAACCATTCCGTTAAAGACCAATCTCCTTCGTCCTGATGAATAGACTCAGAGATTATGTGCAACTTGGAGATAGCTTGGTATAGTGTCGGAGCGTCATTAGGAATGAAAATACAGTAACTCGACCTGATCAATTTGCACACTCCACCACGATCGGCAAGAACAAAGTCTAAGGCAACTCGATTTTGCAAGGTCATAAGAGGATCCGCCTGTAGTTCTGCCGTGATGTTACTTAAGGCTCCTACAGTGATGTCTATTGTAGTCTCTACGACACGGACCAATTGCCTTATATTTCTGCTGTTAGCCATTGGACCCCAGAAGGGAAGAAAACCTTTAAGGAAATCTCCTCCCTCTTGTCCTGCTGTGTCCTTTGAATCAATAATCCCTCTGCCGTATTGGGTTCGGTGATGATTTGCGGAAGCAGTGTAAGTAGGGGGAAGAAGAAAGGCTATATAACAAGTACCAGAGAAACCCGGTGGTAACCAAGTATAAGCTCTATCATAGCAGATGAAATAGGTGCCTTGAGACGGCACTAGAGGAGGCTAGTTCTGAGAGTAATAAACGTATGTGTAGGAGCAGTTATTCCTTTGTGTAGTGTCAGAAGAGCGATCATTTATCTGTAAGCAGAAGTTACCCTGATGTGGTATAGTCCAAATCGGCGAGGACTTTTCTTTTCCAACCTTAGTACTAAGACTAGACATATATTGGGTGACGTTCCAATTAGTGTATGCTTTTCTTTCGTCAATGGGGATTTTACTGTTTTCCATGATTTTAGCCATAACTACCATACCCTTAATCAAAGAACTATGACTAAAATCCGGATAATTAATATGTGAACTAATAGGTCGTCTGAATTTGCTCTGATATGCATTAGAGAAGATGACGAAGTAAGCCCAAGCAGAACCTTCATAAGAAAAAGGGAGAACTAGATATGGCATTCCTTTCTCTGTGGTATGTGGCATAAGACCACACACCCAACAATCAGTTGTATTAACCACTAATTGGTGCTGATGTAATAGCTGGATAAAGGAATTGTTATAATATTCGGTTCTTCTGACAAGTTCATGTGGAAGGAGAGTATGAAAGAGGTGTGGAGAGATAGTAGAAGAAGGCAGAGACGAAGAAGGGGAGGCATCATTTGGCTCAAAGCATACATTATCCAACTAATAAACGCCAAAACAATACATAATGATATAGTAACACATAAAGTTATACTGAAACGACTGTACATTATTTTACAGGATGCTTTTTTCATTTCATCTTTTCTTTCTTTATTACTTAGTGTAGTTTCCATCTTACTAATGGATGCTCACGGCAATCTTCCTCAATCACTGAAGTCACGATGCTCTACCGTCCTATGACACTGAAGATCCTGCAGACCTATTGTCACTACTCAGGTCGTGACCTAGACTCCTACCGTGACCCTGCAACCGGGACAGAATACTACACAAGGGAGAAGAAAGTCTTAAATGTTCTTTGGTCTTGATCTTAAGTTATAGTGTTCTTTCCCCGGAACATTCTGGTTTTGGAACAATGTTCGTGGTTCAGTCGTATCCAAGCGACGATGTGATGGAATTGCTTCCTGTAAAATGTCGTTGTCCTCTTTCTCAGACAGTGTCCCATTCAGGTGTGCATCACTAAAAGGCATGAATCGTGGAGTCTTTTCGCTTTCACAGTCACCAACACCTCTACGAACCCACTGATCAAAAGGCAAAGGCAAAGGCACTTTCTTGCAATGCACACCGTGAATCCGATTTTTCTTTCCTTCGACTTTAACTGCTGTCCTTGTAGTCAACAAGACCATTCGAGGCTCCCACCACCTGGGTTGCAAATTGCTGGACCTCTGAAAATTCTTCATGCATACCCAGTCACCTGGTCGGATGGAGTGACCTGGGTCTGTGGAAGCCTCCGGCAGAGCACTCTGAACCTGTTGATGAAGAACACGCAATTTAGTTGTAAGGTCATGCAGATAGTCAATCAACATTGGGTATGGCAAGTCTGAGTATTTCTTAGGGCGAGGTATTCCCCATACGTTGGCCGGACAGCTAAATACCACTTTGTATGGGCTAAGTCCCAAACGAGAGTGTACTGCAGTTCTGGTGGATAGCAGAGCTAACGGCAAAGCATCGGGCCAATTGAGTCCTGTACTTGCTTGAACCTTTGCTAACTTTAACTTCAAGGTTCCATTGGAACATTCTACTAAACCAGCTGATTGTGGATGATTTGCCGCGTGGAACTTTTGCTTGATACCAAGACCTGCACATACTTTCTGCATGACTTGGCCATCAAATTCGCTCCCATTGTCACTCCAGACAACGCGCGGCAAACCAAACCTGGGGAAGAATTCTTTTAGAAGGATTTTAGCTGTGGATAGGGCTGTGTTATCTTTTAGAGGGTATGCTTCTATCCACCTCGAAAAGGCGCATACTACCACCAGAACATATTTGAGGTGGTTGCATCGCTCCATATGAATGTAATCGATTTGCAACACCTCAAATGGATATGTTGGAGGAGCAAAGTGACCTGCTGGAGTTGGGGTTCCCTTCCCCGGGTTGTACATTAAACAAACAATACAGTGCTTTACTACATTGTCTGCATATTTTGGGATATTTTCATTCTGCCACACTGGAGCCAGAAGTTTACAAATGCCTTTTGCACTTAAGTGGGCTGGACCATGTGCCATAGTAACCACTGGGAGAACATAGGCATCTGGTAACAGCCAACGTTGATGTTTTGATAATTCCACCCAACAACCCATCTCATCTAACATTCCCGTACTTTCTTTCCACTTGCTCATCTCGCTCTCTGAAGCCTCTTTCTGAATCGCTTTTACGCTTTCCACTGTATTCTCATACATTCCTCTCTCTCTGACCCAATTCGCAGGACCTGCCACATACATTCGACTCGTTGAATCTCTCGCTGTTTTCTTCGCTATTTCGTCTGCAAATGCATTTCTTCGACCAACATCATCCGTAATCTTCTTGTGTGCACTACATTTCACTATCGCTATTTGGGTGGGTAAGGCAAGTGACTCGAGGAGATCAGTCACTAACTGACCATGTTGTATTTTGGTGCCATGTGAAGTGAGGAAACCCCTTTCCTTCCAGAGACGCCCGAAGTTGAACGCTACACCAAAAGCATATTGGCTGTCAGTGTATACGTTCACTCTTTTCCCTTTTGATAATACACAAGCTCTTGTTAATGCTATCAATTCTGCTGCTTGCGCTGAATTGTGTCTAATGTGTGCAGTTTCCACAACCGTATGTAAGGTAGTTACAGCATAGGCTGAAACTGTATCTCCATTAGGCATTTTAACCCCTTGAGTGCCCCGCCCTTTCCCCCTCCTGTGCCGGCCCTTTCATTAGCGGGCGGGGTCCATGACGAGACTATCTCATCATGGGCACAGAAGGGGTTAAAACAAGAACCGTCTACCCATAGAGTTCCATCCGGATTCTCTAGCGGTGTGTCTCTCAGGTCAATTCTTCCTTTTGTCTCTTCCTCAGTACAGAAGAAACAATCATGCTGATCCTCAATATTATCCTCATTTGGAAGGGGCAACAGAGTAGCTGGGTTTAGGGTATTGCATCGTTTGATGTGTACGTGACTAGCCAAAAGCGTCAGCTCGTAACCAGTTAGACGTGCACTCGTAAGATGCTGTGTTTTTGTTCTGTTTAGCAAAGTATCCACTGCATGTGGCACCATGACAATGAGAGTGTTATCCAACACCACTCCAGCAGACTGTCGAATAGAAATTGCTGCTGCTGCTGTCTCTTTGAGACAACTGGGCAATGCTTTAGCTACAGGATCTAAAGTAGCCGAAAAATAGGCACATGGCCGCTGTTTGTCTCCAAATTGCTATGTTAAGACTGACAATGCACAACCTTCTCTCTCATGAACATAAAGCGTAAAAGGCTTAGTATAATCTGGGGTGTCTAGTACAGGAGCAGAACAGAGAGCGGTACGTAAGTCAGTGAAACTCTTTTGGCACTCATCAGTCCATGGAAGGGGCTTAGGCGTATCTTTTAAAGTGAGTGCCAACAAAGGTTTGGCAATTAGAGAGAAGTTAGGGATCCACTGTCTACAATAGGAAGTAATACCCAGAAAGGCACGTACTTCCCTCTGTGTGGATGGCACAGACATTCGCGTAATCGCCTGAATTCGTTCTGGTGTCAATCGTCGTCCCTCCTTTGAGAGGAGATGACCCAAGTAGGTAACCTCTCGACAAACATATTGTAGTTTGGAAGGTGAAACCTTGTGATTCAGTTTAAACAAGTGGCGTAACAATGCAACAGTGACATCTTTGCAGATATCTTCTGAATCAGCGGCGACTAACAAGTCATCCATATACTGGATGAGAGCAGCACCAGACGGCAAATGAAAAGTATCAAGATGACATTTTAAAGCTTGGCTGTAAATGGAGGGACTTTCACAATAACCTTGGGGTGCGCGCTTAAACCGGAAGCTTCGGCCTCCAAGAGAGAAACCAAAAATGTCCCTACTCTCTTCTGCAATGGGAATACTAAAGAAGGCATTCTTTAGATCGATAACAGAAAACCAAGTTGCTGTGGAAGGTATCATTGTCAACAAAGCAGTGATATCTGGAACAACAGGAAATTGTGGAATCACAATTTTGTTTACTTCTCGCAGATCAATTACAAAACGGTACACAGGAGGCTGAGAAGGATCGGTGTGTTTAAGAACAGGAAGAATAGGACTATTGCATGTGTTACCTCTTGTGTCTTCAACCACACCCTTCCGAATCAAGTCATGAATGATTCCCAAAAGAGCTTTCTCACTTTCAGCAGAAATTCTATACTGTGGGATGCGTGGTAATTCAACATTGGGCTTGAGAGTGACAACATAAGGCGGAATCTCAAGACAACCTTCATCGTTCGGATCCGTGGCCCAAAGTGCTGTTGGAAGAGAAAGTTATTCAGGTGGAAACTGATCTTTGGACAAATACATTGGGGAGACCAATTTCTGTCCTAAAGTAAGATGTACGCCAGAAGGAGAACAATATATTGTAGCATGCATTCTTTTCAATAGGTCTAGACCCAGCAGATTTTCACCGCAACCATTCGTTAGCAGAAGTGGAGCTTCCAAATCATAAGGACCAACTGAAATAGGCAAAGGGCAAGAAATTGGATTGCGAACAGGGGCGCCAGAGAATCCTACGGAAACATTTGTTAAGCCAGACAAAGGTGCCCCAGGGAGTTTAGAATGAATGATAGAACTTCTCATTGCTCCAGTATCCAGAAGAAATGGCTCTGATACACCCATTGTAGTGACGTTAACATAAGGTCCATTTTGATCTACTGGGATTGGCACAACTCCCTTACTTTGTCCATGGCTGTCCTAGTTAGCATGAAGACTCTCATTCTCACCCTCAACATAATGGTCTTCGTTGTAATACTGAGTAGACCTCACATTTTGCTGATCAAAGTAGTTCACGGAATTGGGAGAAGGTAGGGCACGCTGTTCTTGAGTCAACATACCCTGACCTCTACCTCTGTTTGCTGAATGGAGGCAAGCACGCCCTCGTGGAGCAGATAACACTCCATTGCGCTGCAATAAAACCGGACAACTATTCTTAAAATGACCTTCCTCTCTACAATAGGCACATTGATTAGGACCTAACAAAGGTCGCGGATTGTATGGCTCAGGTTTTTGATACAACCTCTGAAACTGCGGAGGCTGCTGAATTTGAGGCTGAACATAACGTGGCGGATAGGCTTGTTGCAAGAGAACCTTCGTTTTTAATTCTTTCGTCTTTTTCTCTTGCTTTTCTTTTTCTTCTTTGTCCCTATTCTCATAATATTGCGCAGTAGCCAATATCCGGGCAGAAGAAGAAACAGCAAATGAACTTTCTGAATCTTTTAATTTGTGTGACAGCTCTGGAAGCAAATTGAATACAAATTTGTCCACGAATAATCGCTGTCCACCCACTGTAGCCATGTCTTGACCACTGTGGTCGTTAAATGTCTCCTCAAAACAAGTAAAGAAGTCAGAGACACTTTCATCTTTCTTTTGTTTGCATGCTGCTAATTTATCCCAATTAACTCTCAATGCAGGCATCATAGTTTTCATTAACGTAATGATTCTACCAGGGAGTTCCGAGATCAGTGCGTCAGGCTTTGCGCCACCCACTTGGTCTCTATCTGTATTAGTTATAACATCCCAAGTAGCACCTAGTTCCTGTGCGTGATCCTCTCTACGAATTTTAGCCCATATTGTCTGTGGGACTACATTACCCATTAGCATGTCGATATCTGCTAGATTCATAATGCAAGCATCAATTGTCTGCGATAATTCTTTGTAATAACCTGCAGGGTTCTTACGAGGATCTGGTAGAGTCTGCTTAAGGGCCAAAACTTCATATCTCTTCCAAGGGACATGTACCCATATACGTTGGAAATGAGCAGGAATAGGTGCATTACCACCTACTCCCGCAACCGCTTCCTTCCATACTCGAGGAACCTCTCTCATAGGATAATTTTTCGACGTCAGTCTAACCGACGGATCGGAATCAAGGAAAATCTGAGAAAACAATAAGGATCTATACGAGATAAGCGTCCTTACAGCTTCCTCAACTTTAGAACCTACAATAAGTCCTTTTTCAAAATCAGTCTGAATATTTAACAGATCTTGTGGGATCAGACTCAAACTCACGTCTTCCCATTCCTTAATGAGAATGTCGCACATTACATTGAAAGCATATCTTTGCGTAGGCGCATTCCATTGCACAAAGGTAGGCATAATATCAAGCACACTGTATTGCGGACCCTTCTTGATCCATCTTCGTGCAAGAGAGTCTAGCTTCTCTCGTTCCTCAAAATCTGGGAACTGACTACGAGATTGTCTTCGAACAAAAGCCGGAGACACATTTAGCGCTCCAAAGAAAGGAGATAGAATACTAGTGACAGAGTCTGTGAGACGCTTACGCACAGATGGAGAATTAGACATAAGAATTGGAGACAGAGTATTAAGGGAACTAACAGGAGAAGAATGGATACCTGCAGGAGGAGCAGAAGGCAAAGGAGATCTGAGATCAGGAGATGAAGGCAAAGAAGTTGAGACTAACGGTAAAACCGGCAAGGGCAGTAATACTGGAGGAGGTAAATGCTGAAGAGCCGGAACCGGCGGAGGTACCACTGGCAGCTGAGCAGGCTGTAACAGCTGTGGTACATTGGCATTTTGCGCATAGGGCAGAGGCAACCTTAATAAATGGGACATTAGGGGATCTTCTTCTATATCTTTCTTATTATCAGAAGGAGAAACAGGCAACACCGGATAGCATTTATCTATCGCCATACGATGTTGTCTTTCTGAAATTTCAGTCGCATTATCATTTTCATCGTCTTTGAACTGTTGGGCAGCCTGTATAATTGTCATACCCTGTGCTTTCCTATCTCGTTTTGCTTGTTTAATTTCTTTCTGTTTGGCTTCCTTACGCCAAAGGCGGAAAGAGTAAAACATTGCCGGCCGGGCTTTTCTTTTGAACAAAACTGCTTCTAAATTATCTAGCACATTAGGATCAAAACTACCATTTTCTGGCCATTTTAGAACACCATCTTTCTTCGTGTATCGGGTACATGTCTCGTTAAAGGCAATGGGCCCGATACCATGTTTTGAATAGAGCTCATATGTGGGAGTTCCAACCAAAGGAATCGGACAAGAGTCCTCAAGTCGGGAGTCCCTATTACAACCAAGACAACAAATTCTTCCAAACTTAGTCAGACCAGGCATCTCGAGATGTCTCCGGACTGTTCACAAACTTCAAGGGAGTAAAACTCAGTTTACGCAGCACAAATGCACTTACCCTCGGCTTTATCTTTTGCAAAAGATAAATCTAAGAACCTAAGGAAATCAATCGAAGAACAAAAATTGTGGGCGCGACCCACGAAAATACTTAACTAAGGACGTCTTCTTCCACCAACAGAGGCCCGTCTATCGTCTCGCCTTACCATACATCATCAAAGGAAGGGCCAAAGCAGGGCGGCAGTCAGGGCAGCGGTCGTCAGTAGCCGTCAGGAAGGAGTAACCGCGCTGCAAAAGACCTTCGGACCACTTTCGACATACAGGGGTCGCTTAGTGTGGCTCGCGAACCCTCCGGAATTTTCTTGCGGGGTTCCTCACGACCTTCGAGCAGAACCGGTACCACTGAAGCCGCCCCACGTTGGGCGCCAGTTGAAGAACCAGAACCTTTTGGGCCTGGTGGCGCAGGGTACGCCCAAAGTCTCCGGAGTTCACCTGCTTCGCTACACAGAGACACGGGACACTCTGTCGGCGTTAGAAGATCAGATTTATTTAGCTGCAGCTAGTACAGTTATCCTAGAAGTACACAAAGTAGGTTCTCAGGAGACTGCCACTTCACTCTGTGGCGCATCATGTTAAATACTATACAATGATACAATTATTGACGAAATACACTCCCAGAGCATACAAGAAAGAGCCAATAAGGAAAGTTGGAAAACAAGGCGGAACCAATAGGAAGGGTTTGAAAACAGAAATATCAGATGACTCGAAGAGACCTCTCCTCCAACTATGTTTGTCACCCCACCCTCAAACTAATTTATTAACAGATTCATAACTAACTTGCAGGTGGCGAGATATGTTTGTGTGTGTTGGAGGACAGTCGAGAAATGAGAGAATGCTAGCAGGAGACAGTGAAGGCCAGTCGATAAGATAAGTTCAGGAAAGAATAGTGTGAGCCAACAGATAGTTGAGACAGGGATTGGAAAAGCCAGACAGGGAATAGTGTACTCGGCTAGTTCTAACACCAGCTTTGCAAATAGAGGCCGAGGGCGTATTTCGACACCAGGCTACGGAAAAAGCAGAATAGACTTTGTTCGCCGTGCTGCCTGAGTGATGGCAACACATAATGGCGGCGGGCCACAAAATGGCGGGTCGATTCGATCGTGATCGAAAATCGAAGTTCCTCACACTTTACAGAGTTTGCCAATGAAGTGCTACTTTTGTTTTCTTGTCTTTCTCTGAACAGCACTGTTTTCCCCGGGTGGGGAAGTGCACCATTCCTGGAGGTACTCCAATTGATGGATGAATTGGAAAATAAAATGTGTACCTCAGCTCTGTGTTCACAGATGTGGTCTTTTTAAACCATACTGCTTAAGTTTTTTAAGGATATAAATGATGGACATTGAAACGGGTCCCTTCTGGGCCCTGTAGCTATATCTTTAACTTTTCAGGCAAAAGCACTGATGGATTTCTGAAAAATAAGTGCAGAAGCGTTATGGTAACCACGTTGTTCCTGCTTGCATTTCACATGAGTGTTTGCTTCTTCCAGGATGTTGTCACTCTTTTTTGCCAGCAAAGTACTCCAGTCTAGTGAGTAATTTGAATTGAGTCGCAACCAGGTGTTTATAGCGGGGCACAATTGGGTTGTAGCTGAAGGCAGTTCAAGTTTCTCTCAGTGGGCAGTGTGGTGCTCAGTGGGGGAAGGATGTGGCACTATGGCCAGAGCTGCCGGTTTGGGAACTGGGGAACCAGATTCAGCCTTCATGACCTGCCCACCAGACCACTCTCCTGAGGGAGCACATTACTGTGCCACCTTAGAAGGCCCCACTAGACCTTAGAAGCCCTGACCTAGCGGTGGCAAGTGTGGATTAACCTTGAAGGCCTGTCCACCACAACCCCTAGTCTTTTGGGCAAGCCAATGAAGCAGAACACCCTAGAGCAACAGTGACTCTGTCACTGAGGTCACAGGACCCTTGAGCAGGGAAGCTGTAGCGTGGTGCAACCAGTGAGATAGCACTGAGAGCTAACTTTATGTGGGGGCAACATGTTTGCAAGTATATTATGTTTTTAAAAGTGCTTGGTGTCTCCTTCCTGGCCACCAGCAATTTGTGGCAACAATAAAAATGTCATGATAACTCCAGTGATTAATTTTCTTCATAGAGAGAGATGGAGTTTTGTCAAGTGAAAGTTTTGACTTGTGGAAAGGTAGCACAGAGGGTTAATGTGCCTGCTGCAGTGGGTTACTGCTTATGTCAGTGAGATCCTTTTGTTACTTGCACTTAATAAGTCAAAATCCTAACATAGCACAGTGAGCTATTAACTGTCATCTATAAGCTGCGTACAATCTGCAAGGTATAAATTAGAGAGTTATGTTTTTTTCCCAGTCTTTGATTATCTTAATGTTGCAAAAAGGGTTCATTTGGATAGAATTCAATTATGGTTATTAAAGAGAACCCCCAACCATGGTATGACGTTCTAAATTCAGAGTTTGTGTTTCTCCAGACCAATCACGAGTATGATTGTCATGTGACTCCTACACCTAGTAGTCCTTTGTCTTATGTAACATTTCCTATACAGTGATTTACATCAGTATGATTGATTGTCTCTGTGTAATGTGCGTGATTTAAATTTCTCTGACACCCTACATTGGTATCAGTGGCGCTGTAAATCAAATTAAATGCATCTGAGCGAGAATGTGGTTATGGCGATTTGTGTGGCACTGTTAAAGGATGGTAGTGAGGGAATCCGTGGCAGAGGGAGTCATTGGTGGCACCAACAAACATTGTCGCACAGGGCTTTACCAGCGCTAAAGCCGGACACTTCCATTTCCTACAGTTTCATTCCAAATCAAAAAAGTTGATTTGCAAACCCCTTGAATCTGCAGCATACCTTCATGTCAATGTATGATTTAGCAGTGGTTTCCATTGTTCTAGGTCTTTTTTCATGTATGTACAATCTTTATTTGTTGCAATGGTGTGTTGTAATTTTGTATTATATGTGTTGTGTTTTTGCACAAAATTCTGGCGAGTAAAGAGCCCACACACAAAACAGATTGTTCTATGACTCTTAGCAAGTGCGTGTGGGATACTGGTGAGAAGATTTATGTTAAAACAAATTAAGTATTAATGTAATCCGAAGGCGACACAATAATGGCACAGAATGATAAGGGAGCCTTTTGAAACTTGTGATTATATCCATGGTGTGAGAGGTTTTCTCTTGTGCAATTTTATATTTTGAATGATCCCGCTCCTTATTACCGCAACAGGATCTCTCCCCTTTATGAGACAGGACTGGAATTTTTATCATGCACTCTTCCGGAAACAGTTAACATGGAGTAAAAAACATCCATCTTTTTGAGATCTGCAACTAGCTTTTCTATCCAATGTGATGCGTAATCCATTTAATACAGTTTTTAAATATATTGACTTATTTAATTTGTATATTTACCTTTTTGTCCTTGTTACGGATATCCACGTTAGGTCTCTTCAGTGATGCCAAATAAGATCAATAGTCCTGCGATGTCACTTTCTGTGATGTCACTTCTTGTGATGTCACATGCAAATTATAGGGGCCACACATCTTCCCTTTCGCGTAGGGCCCCAGAAGTTCTAGGACCGGCCCTGCCTGGCACTTATTTCTTTATAAATTAAGCGCTGTGCAGCCGCACGGCAGTCGCTTAGCCTCAGTCTTCGGCAGACACCGTCCTTGCACTTTGTGAGTCAACAGCCAGGCCGCAGCTCCCAAAATGTGGTCCACACATTCCCCCGCTCTCTAAATGGCTAATACGAGAGGGCATTAAAGTGGCATTCCAGCAAGGCCAGTCTGGGCCTTATGTAGGTGGGCTGGCATTTACCACTTCATAAATACCGAATCATACCGATTCGGTATTTATGAAGTGGTAAATGCAATGTAGGTAATGAGTCGGAAAAATTCGGTAATTACCGAATCGGTATTTACCGATTCGGTAATGAGGCATACCTTCCCATTGATGGGAAGGTATGCCTCATTACCGAATCGGTAAATACCGATTCGGTAATGGGGGAGCACATGCAAGGGTGGCAGGGTGTCACATTGACACCCTGTTGCACCCCTGATTCGGCCATGTGTGCACATGTGGCGCACATACATGCCCTAAGGGCATGTATGTCTGCCACATTGCACACTTAAACGTGCACAAAAATGCTTTTTGTCACCTATTCGTCATTTACCACCAACCTTTAGTTGGTGGTAAATAACGAATCCCCAAACCCACCACACACTCCCCCTACATTTCATTTCATGATTCGGTATTTACCGAATCGGTAAATTTACCGAATCGCTAATATTACCGATTCGGTAATTTTACCGATTCGGTAAATACCGAATCATGAAATTCTCCCCCTACATCTCAAAAGCCAAAATACCAGTCGGTAACGGTATAATTACCGAAAATCGGCCGTTACCGACCGGTATTTGGCTTCCTACATGAGGCCCTCTGAGTTGTGGATGCTGCATAAGAGGCCAGATAAATGCCACCTAAGAGCGATGGAGAGCGGAGTTTCGTTAGGGCACATCCGCCATCATGGCCTCATAAACCACCCCCCATCATGACAATAAACTCTTATTCCTCGGGCTCAGGGGGCATTACAATTCTCTGAAGATATACTGGACGTGCTGAAGATTCGGTATCTCACTCATGTGGACAGCTCTCTTAGGTGTGCTGTGAAGGATATACAGCTTTGTATACTTACCGAAGAGACATTACTAACTGCTTGAATAACATAATTATGCAGCTCTGAATTAATACAAATATGTTCTTAGGTGTTATGTAGGCACTAGACTAAACTAATATGGGAAGTGGGGATATGTGATGTAAAAATCTTTGAATATATTTAGTCTTCATAATTTTTTTGTGGCTACTGATATTATTATGCTAATTACCATCATCATCATATACAATGCTTATGAGTTAGATGTTCATAATAAACGGGTTTACATTGTCAATTACTAACTATTGCATATTACTTTCTCCTTGCAGAAAATAATTCTTCTGATAGGGTTGCCCGACTGCTAAAACTCTGAGTCTGGATGAGCATAACTTTTCCCAGAGAACAGTGAGAGATACCTGCTCATTCCCCCTTTATCTGTGAAGGGTATAACAAGCATTTCCTCAACGGTTAGTGAGATCTATATGGGTGTGCATGTAGGAAATCTGGAAGTTCACGACATAGGTATTGCACTCTTAGTAGCAATATCTCCTGCACAAGTGATCTGGTGGCCACCTTTGGAGTGGTCCTAAACATACAGCAATTAAGCCGTATCCCTGTTGCTTAGGTTCAACTGCAAAGAGAAGGTGATTTCCCTAGATCCTGTTCATGAGATACTTACCTTTCCAAAAACATTGGGCCATCGTGCTGCTTACCCTTGTAAGTGCTGAACCTTTACAGAGCACTCTGAAGTAAAACATTTTGACTTCAATTTATGCACAGTGCTTTAATCATATGATACAAAACAAGAAGAAAAGACTAATCATTACATATCTGTGGGTTAGTGCACTAAACCTCATTTTTTGAAAAGTCCTAAGCAAATGTGAGTTTCTTTGGGAAGGACACTTTGTTTGAATTGATTACAACTTAGACAATTTGTTTGCCAAGACAGAGTTGGCGCAATTCTAGGACTATCTCTCCATGATGCAATAGAGTGAATTTTGGGAGTCATGACTTTATGACAGTGGTCTTCAAACGTTTTAAAGCCGCACCACCCCAGGGGATAAAAAAATCATCAGGGCTCGACTCAGAATTTTTCACATTTGTTCTATTAAATTGGCAATGTTTAAATATGTCTAACCTTATTTAAACATTGCAGTCAAGATCAGTTACCATTTTAAAAATGCAATTAAATTCATGATTGCCATACATATTATTCTAGTCAGGCAGGCCTTACTAACGTGTAAAGGTACTCACAGTGTGACTATTAGAAATGGGGGTACTATTTGAAGTCCCTTCCATTTTGAGGCATACTCCCTGCTGGGATTTAAATGACAAAAGTTATTGTTAGTGATGGCCCATGTCAGAGCAACTTACTGCAGCTCATTTTTTCCACTTAAAACAAAGCACTATGAGCAGCATAATGTTTCTATTGGCCAAAGCCTGGTGCCCGCCCTGAGATCACTTGAGACCCTCAAGGGGGGTCCACCACCCAGTTTGAAGACCCCCGTTTTATCGGAAAAATAGAGTGAATTCTCTTTTTGTGAGTTGTTACGGAGAAATACAGAAAATGATCCACGTATTTATTGGCGGTATGCTTTAGAGTGTTAAGAAGAGTAAGATAGTATAACTGTTGAAAGTTAATTTTTTATAATTTAATTGATGGTCATTTCTTCTTTCAACAGGACTAAAAATCACAAGGGAAATTGAGAGTATCAAGCTACACAAATCCTAGCCCTTGAAGGTAATTAAAACCTCGGGCCTTGAGAGAGAAAGCCAAATGTAAACTAAGAAATGCTCAAATGTTTCTCTCTTCCACAACCCCTTTCCAACCCCTTTCTTGCATGTAAGCTTTTGTAAATGTTAAGCATATCTTAAGCAGTGATAGCAGCTCATAGTGGGTTTGGTGGCTCTATGTCGCTCCCGCAGTGGTCTTAGATTTCAGGTGAGTGACCCTCACAGAGACTGGGAGAAAATATTTAGCATTGGGTCGTAGAATTTCTCCAATCACTGGTTTGTACACAGGATAAATGTGGCACCTCGACTACCACCTTCTAAAGTTGTTTCATGGCTTGGGAAAACTCCATCTGAAGAAGAAGGCTCCTGACTCCTGCTGGAAGAAGAGGACTCACGCAAGGACTAGTACTCCTAACTCTTGCTAGGAACCGGTAGAAGAACTAATCTCCAAGGGTACAGTGGTTGGCCTCCTATTTTACTGCTTCAGGGATGGGAAAAGCAGATGTTCTGATGTCAACAGTTCCTGGCTTACTAATGAGGACTGCACGCTGCAGGAGACCTGGACAGAGAGAAGCATTTTTTCTAAAGGTTCACTCTCAGGAGATGGGGGCTGTATGACTGACCAGAGGGATATTACCCAGAACTTTGAAAAATTGGAACTTAGGGTCAGATTTAGAGTTTTGTTAGTTTCGCAATGTTGGACCTAGCCCATTCTGCAGGGTCACACCCGGTTTTTGTCTTCCTCTCACTATCGTTGCTGAACCCATTTTTTTAGCTTTTAGGACTTTGTGTACTTTACCCCCCTTCTAACCAGTGCTAAAGTGCTTGTGCTCTCTCTTTAAAACATTGTAAAATTGCCCCACATCTAATTTGCACATTTAATTCACTTGCAAGTCCATAGTATATGATACTAAGTGTACCAAGGGCCTGTACTTTGAATGCTACTAGTGGGCAGCAACATTCACTGTGCCAAAGTAGTCTTTTAAAACACATCTCTGGCCTGCCATTGCAGCCTGTAGTATAGTTTGAATCTGCTATTTCGACCTGGCAAAATTCTTTTTGTCAGGCCGAAACATTTTTAATACTTGTAAATCACCCTTAAGGTACGCCCTAAAGACTCAGGGCAGGGTGATTGATATTTAAAAAGTGGGATATGTGTGTTTTAGTTGTACTTGGTTGTTTTTCACTGTTGCAAGACCTACCTCTCCCACTGACTAACACTTGGTTACCTTATTACATTTAATATGAAATAACTTCAGATTGGAAGCAGCTAGAGATATTTATTTAAACTCAACTAAATTGTAATTTATAACCTATTTAATGGGGAAGCCATATTTTAATGTACAATCCAGGAAATTCTGCTTTTAGAAAGTTGGCATTTTCTTGTCCCAACCAACTGTTCCTTTCTCCCACTTTCCTCTGTTACATGATTGTGAATAGCTCTGCTTTTGGGATTTGTGGATTGCTTCCAGAGAGTCAGACAAATTGGGATTAGGCATGGACAGGCTGGCCCATCCTGACAGGATGGGTGGGTAGGAACTGTACCCAGACTCACATACACTTTAAAAGGGCATTGCCTACATTACACACAAAAGAACCTGACACCAAGCCCGTTCCACCTTTTGTCACCCTAGACAGTTTAGAGCCAGGAGCAGGGGAAGGAGTAGAACTGGCCAGAACCAGTTTTCCGGGTCGGTCAGGAAATTTCTCACACAAAGGCTGGCACCAGGTTTAAAAAGATGACCTTTAGAACCACACATCAGAACACTCCTGGACCTGTAGAAGATTCAGAAGAAGTACTGTTCTGCGCTCAGAAGGGCTGCCTTGCGGTCTGAAGAAGGAAGTTTGTACCTGCTTTTCATGAACATAGGCAACCCAGTGTGGCTCCAAGGGGAGGTCATTGGGCTGACTTCCTGTGTGAGAGACAGGGACACAACAAGCTTTCAGAAGCCTCTCTGCAGGTTTCCAGCTGACCAGCTGCAGCTGGATCCGCCTGGACCTGCCTTAGCCCTGCTGCTGGCTCATCCTGGATTGAGTCCTGACTAAGAGGTGACCCCCAGATCGTGGAGCCTTGGCTGGCATCACTGAAAGCTCCTCCTATAGAAAAGGGAAAACCCCAAAGTTTGGATTTATCATGTCTGTGTATGGGCATGTTTGCATCAAAACTCTGTCGCCCCTGATGACTGCCAATATGAAGTTCTGGTGAGACCTGCTCTTCATGCTGACATCGACTGTCCATGGCGACAGGCAACCTCCGTGACAAACAACCAAAGCAAGGCTCCAGGGAGGATGGACTCTTCACGTCAAAAGCCATCTATGACATTCAACCCACTCTTCAAGCTGAATGACTTCTTTTTTGGGACTCTTCCAATATAAATCGAACTTTTTGCACCAACTTGAGAAAGTAACTCTTCCGAGGGACTAACCTGATCACTGAATCGGCCCAAGGTCCATCATAGTCAGCCTGAACTTTTGACTTTACCAACAGTCAAGCGCGACCAGAAAACTGTGAATCATGCTTTCTATTTCTTGACTCTATTTCCCCTAAAAATATTAAGCCTCGATATCTTCAGTTTTATAGGTTGGATTTTTTTAATTTAGGTGTCATTTTATTAAGACAAATATAATCTATTCTTCTAAATTGGTTTGGTAATTTTTTTGGTGCTGTGTTGAACTTTAATTATGCTTGTGTGCTACAGAAATATTTAACACATTGCTTCTAAGTTAAGCATGACTGTATTGTAGCAACCTACCAGAGGATTAACGACATGCAAATTTAGTAACTTTCATGGTTCGCCCAGTCAAGGATTGTGGTTGTTGTTGGAGTGGGGCTACCACACTCTCAACCAATAACTCAATTTCTTAAACCCACCTGTTGGACTTGGCCCTCTCTGAAGGGTCACCCCCAAACATTTTGGCTTCAACCATCCTGTTTTTCATGAATTCATTTCTGTTTGCTTTAGTACTTTGTGTACTTACTACTGCTAACCAGTGTAAAAGTGCTTGTGGTCACTCCCTAAATATTGCTAAAATTGGTGTGTACCTGATTGGCATATTTAATGTATGTAGCATTCCTAGTAAAGTGATAAACCATTTACCCAAGGCCTGTAAATTAAATGCGATTAGAGGGCCTGCAGAACTTATTGTTTCCTCCACTTAAGTAACCTCATAACACATATCCCAGGTCAACCATTGCAGCCTGAATGCAGTTCAGTTTTATACTGCCAATTCGACTTGGCAACATAACCCAATTGCCAAGCCTTATACTCTTCTTTTAGTGTATAGAAGTCATCCATAAGGTAGGTCCTAGGTAGCCCAAATGGCAGGGAGCATTGTACTTAATAGGTTGGACAAGTACTTTTCTGTTTTATATGCCTTAGTAGTGAGAAACTCCTAAATTCCATTCATGGGGGAGAGGAGATGGGCTTAGCCCCTCTTGCAACTGAATAGGCTGTGCTCTGCTTTCACACAAAGGACTTGTCACCCCCTGCATATTACATACAGATAAACATTAGCCAGGGCATGAGAAGCAGGAAACTTTAAGTAGTTCAAATGAATGTTTTTTTTAGAAACTTCTCCTACATCAAATATGGCACCATGTATAAAAAGAGGACCCTCAGACCCATTCTTGACTTCACTTTCTGGACCTAAAGAAGGACTCTCAGAGGACAGGCTGCTGGTGTGACCTGTTGTGTACTCCATAAAACAGCTTTGCTGCACCTGAAAGGACTTCCCTGCTGCCTGGAGCCTGCCTTGAATATTGAGAGGCCCACCCTGCTGTTTGAGCCCTGTTCAACTTTTTTAACCCTGCACTACCACAGTGACTGCAAGGACTAGCTGGCTGGACTCCTGATCAGAGCCTCAGAGAGAGAAAAGGCTCCAACCATCTTGAGCCCACACCTGCACCCAGCCTGAGTGAATCCCAGCTCCCCAACTAGTGCCCCTTGATTCCTGGACCCAAGGTCAAGGTGCTAAAGGTGGCTATATAGCCAAAATCCAAAACTTGTGACTGGAAAATATTTTGGAGATAAGGGCCAATCTGTCCATCTATCTGCCCAAGGTGCATCTCTGGTCAACCTGACTTCAAGCAGCTCCAGCTACATTCTTCTCCACAGCAGCAACTCCTGTTCAAGGGCCCTTCACCCACGGAATTTGTGGAACTGTCATCGGCTACAGCCTCCAGTTTTATCTGGCTGGAGATTTTCGACTTCCAAAAGAGAGACTAAGTCTATATGAAGAAATCCTCACTGCAACTTTGTCCATCATCTCCCTGATGACAATGCCTCCTCCGTGGATGCCTGCAGTCTTGTCCAGCTGAACATCTATCTTCGTATAGGCTTTTTGTTTGAA
The DNA here is from genome assembly GCF_964204655.1 of Triturus cristatus. Lineage (NCBI taxonomy): Eukaryota > Metazoa > Chordata > Amphibia > Caudata > Salamandridae > Triturus > Triturus cristatus. Next base: position 455,663,625 of record NC_140590.1, on the reverse strand, counting down.
TTTCTTCTAAGTTCAAAGGTAAACACTGACTGGGCACAATCCACTGCATGTATCTGACTCGCGCTTCATTGCGGTCATCCTTAGTTTTCGACTTGGACCCGGTCTCGCACCACTAGCTGTTCACGGTTGGTGCTATGATCTTTTGGGTGATAGTTTTTGCTAAAAATTGTAACAATTTAATAACTCTGATTCTACTGATTGGACTTTTGTCAGTTTGGTGTCAAATAATTTATTAAAATGTACGTTGTATTTGTAAATTGGTGTGGGATTTCTCCTGTGTTGTGTTTTCACTTTAATATTGTTTGTGTGCTGCATACATACTTTACACATTGCCTCCAATTTATGCCTGACTGCTTTTGTGCCAAGCTACTAGAGGGTTAAACACAGGTTAATTTAGTGACTTTCGTGGTTCACCCTGGCAGGAATTGTGGCCGTCGCTTGAGCAGAATTATTACCCCACTCTACCAACAACCCACTTTCGCAAACTGCCTTCTGACAGGATGGCAGAGGTCATTATTTATGCCACTCTGGCAGACTACCACCAGCCAAATTTAGAGACCACCACCAACCATCCCCCAAAACCAACTACCCCATCCCCTGAGACTTAAAAACGTTGACTGACTGTTTTTAATTGGTTTGGGATAATCAGTGTGTTGTGTTCTCTTCCTTAAGAGTGTTGTTTCTGCTTGAACTTAGCAGGCATTTCTCTGGGGTTTGCCTGTAGCTTGTGCCAAACTACTGGGTATGACTAGAGATTCTCTCCAAAAGAGTTGCTTTCTTCATTGGGTAAGGGTAACCTTTCCAAATTAATAACAATGGGGCAGATTTACAAGCCCCTTGCGAGACATGCGCCATGTTGCACCTTATTTACACCGTGACGCATCTAGGGAGATGCGTCACGTTGTAAAGCCCTGCGCTACATTAAACCTGCGTCAGGTTTAATGTATGCAGGGTGGGCGTTCCGTCGAAAAAAGCCTCGGAAAAGTGAGGCAGTGAAATCTACAAGATTTCACTGAGTCACTTTTCCGACGCTGCTGCGTCAAAACCCTGTGCCTGCTTGAAGCAGGCATAAGGCATGACGCAGCATGTTAGGCATAGGGTGCCCCTGAGCATTGCTGGAGTTGCGTTGTGCTTGCGACATGACTCCAGCAATGCGCCGCCCTTATGTCATCAGATGCGTCACGCATCTGTTTATCCTTGCGCCACGATGCGCTGCATTGTAAATGCGGCGCATCTGTGGTGGCGCAAGGGTAAACTTGCGTGACACATCTTTCCTGGCGCATCCCTGCTGATTTGCAGGGATGCGCCAGGAAACATAAATCTGCCCCAATATTTCTGACAGTGCTTGACTCATAAAACAAGTCAAATAGACTCTTAGGAGAATCAATCCACGTGTTTTGCTCAGAGAGCTTTTCTCCATGAGTGCAAGAGCTTTCCTAAGGCAGTGGGTAATGGAACTATACCTACGATATTTTTTAATAACTTAATGGAAGAAGAAAAACGTGAACAAGAGAAAAATCATAAATGGTGGGAGGTAACCAACATGGAGAAATATAACTTATTTGTATAGTGAAATTTGCGTTTTCATATCTTTGGTGTCTAACAACATACTGCCATTTCTATAACTAATCAGGAGTGTGTCTTCTTGCACCTTAACTTTTTGACATCTTTTGTACGTGACTTGGACTCACACCTGGTCCAGGTGAAATAAATCCCCCTACTTTAGGAAGCCATCATAGAAAAATTCTATATTTGTGAATGATGTTTTGGAACTAGAAAAAAAAAATATTCGTTTTTTACAACATAGTTTGGGCACAAAGTATGCCTACACATTTTCCACCGATCTTGACAAACATATTCTTGCCCTGGCAAATAATTGTTCGATAGGCATTGGCATTTGGGCAAAAAGATCCGTGAGATCATTTTCACTTTTCAGGTCGAGCCTAGACAGCGCTTGGCATTTCTGGTGATCTGTTGTATGAACTTTGTGGGGTCTGACCCATCCCACCGGTTTGGATTGGCGTATGTCTGTGTCATTCCAAAATCATAGCCTGCCAATGGATAATAGTTGGTGCATGCCCCACCTATTCTTACAAGATAACTTGCATGCCTTTATCTTGTCTTCCGAAACTATTTCCCAAGATTGCGTTTTTTTGTTGGGAGCGTGGCATGCTTGTTTTGTTGTCCTTTGCAACGCATTCATGCTTTCTCCTGACACAGCTGCGATGGCCCCTTCTCCTGTCTGTTCACGCAGCCTTAGGTTTCCTTATGGCTGTCCATCTGTTTGTTTAATTTACACATGTGAATATGCTTTTAGTGGCTTGGCTTCGTGTGCGCCCTTATCTTAGGGAACTGGAACTACCTGTAATGTGAGGGGCTGCTTGTTCGCGTTCTTCGTGTGTGGTTGTTTATTTAAAGTGTTTGTCATGAGAGCACCCTGAGGACCCGTTTATTGCTTTTATTTGTTTTTAATGTAAGGTTGCTAGTTGGTGCGTGTGTTTTGAAAAAAGTGTTAGATGTATGGTATGACGGTTTTGTTAGACGCAGTAAATTATGTGTGCATTTATGTTGGCTAACAGAATATTTGTCAGACTCAGTCTTTTGAATAATGTGTCTGTTCCCATTTTATGTATGTTTTTTTGCACAAGGCTAATCCGTGTGAGGGTTGACCTGCCTCGCTGTGTCAGGCAAGGGTCATTAAGCAACTGTCCATCAATGCAACAGTATCTCAGTTTAGAATGGCAGGGGCTCTGTAGAGAACACAAATTAAGAGTAGATGAAAATACTCTGCACCCAAGGAGGCCAGAACGCCAAATCTCCTGTCTTTTTGCAGAATTGCTATTGCGCTCTCTTGAATATGAGGCCCCAGTCTGTTTGTATTCAGTCTGCGAGTGCTTTAAAGTGAAATCAGTAAGCTTTTGTAGGAGTCATCAAGTGCATGTGCCAGGCATTTTTGGCTTGATGTGTTGTTTACACCCATGGAAAGGATTCCCTGGGGATGGGAAGAGCGCTGGGTATGCTTGCACAGAAGACCCCATGTTTGCCTTTTAACTAACTGAATGTTGAATGAATACTCTGCTCTGTCCGCTCCTTTGCAAGGATGGCTACAGTGGATGTCTGGGAGCATAGGCATTTCGAGTAAATGGAGTCACAGAGTTCATATTTTAATTTTTTTCTCTTTTTTTTATTTTGTAGATCACCCCCTGCATCTGTAACCGGAGACTCTCCTCTGTGGGATTATCCGTTGGGGAGTTATTTTCGCCTCTATAACTGGAGCGGCTGCATTGCATCACATAATTTGTACCGATTGTGCGTTCCTTCCATGGATCACTTTTCTTTCCTTGTTTAACTATTCTTCTATCTCCCCCCTGTCCATGTGGCTTCCTCTTCTTCCACCATCCGTCCTGGTGGCTTATTCCCCTCCCACCTGCCTGTCCATTTTGCTTCTTCCTCTGCACCCTATTTTGTTCTGCTTTTCTCCCTCTGTTTTTTCTTCTACACTGGTTTTAATTTCAGGGTCCGTGATTTTCTTAACACTTCAATCACAGGATATGCTTCCACCATGTTCAGATAATGTTAGTAATAACCTTCACCCAAGGCTTAAGTAGGCTGGGTCCTAAAAAACAAGTCCCGAGATGGGCCCTTATCGGGTTCCCAGTTTTTGTCCTCACCCTCAGGGTGGAAAAATAATCTTAACTCAGCAGCATTTGATGGTTATAAATGTAATTTGCTTCTGCAATTCTATATAGCACAAATTCGACCGAAAGGTATTGAAGCACTTTACATGGGCACCAGTTACATTCCACAAAGACGTTATTTTTGGTAGGTACAGGGATCAGGTGCTTTTCCAGAATCACAGAATGGTGAGCCAACGCTGCGACTCTAGCCTTATGCCATAACTTTGCTGGCAAGAACTAAACCATTTTCAATGTTATATTCAATGAAGCCATAGTTGTTTCTTACTTATCTTATGCAAGCAACAACTATTGACAAAGCCAATACTCCTGGATTGTTATAGGTGTAATGTGACTTGTTGTCTCATATATCTGTATGCAATGACAGAAGTAAGGGTGGGTGGAAATTGTGTAATCGTGTTATGCAAATCTTTGCGAAAACGCTAAAAATGATTGCGAACGCGTGGAAATATCGTGAAGACGCGGAAGATTTTGGCCCGCCTGTTCGCAATGTTTGTTGCGTGATCGCGTTGGAAATGTGTCGCCAACTTGCCCATGCGGTCGCTAATGGGCGCAGCCATCTTGTTTTCACTTGTCCCGCCCGCTCGCGGTGATATTTCCTGTTCCGGTTCGCGCAATGCATGCTCGCGCTTGTTCGCGTTAGGTATTTCCTGTTCGGGAACGCGTATTGCGTGTTCGCGATGCTTTTTGCGTGCTCGGGGGGAAAATATCTTGTGAACTTGCCCATGCGGTCGCAATGGGCGCGGCCATCTTGTTTTTCACTCTATGCTATGGTTCTGGGGCCTGATTTTCAATCCTCCCTATATCTTTTCAATCCTTTGCTTCTGAAAACTTTTTTTTGATCTTTTTTATTTATTATCTCTCTCTCTATTTTCCTGACTTATTTTTTGTCTACTTTTTTGTGTTTTTTAACTACTTTTTCACTGTTAGAAATGGGATTTCTGGTTGGCTAAGGCTTGCGCCAAAGCCAGGCAGAAACAACCACTCTAGTCAGGGCAAGGAAGTTACATGCCAAAGATAAACCCTGCTCACCCCCTTGGCACGAGCAGTCAGGCTTATCCCGGAGGCAATGTGTAAAGCATTTGCGCACGCAAACAGCAACAACATCCCAGGCACACTACAAAAGGAACTCCACACAAGGTTATATCAAAAATAGCCTTTGTATTCTCAAAACACATTAGAATAGTAATCACACAATATACACTGTGCCAACTGGCATGGGGCAATATTTACAAAGGATTATTTACACCTGACAGGGCCAACTGGACCACTGTCAGTACCATCACAAAGTGAACTTAGTAAATGTAGAACTTATCATAAACATAGAACACAACCAGTAACTACTGGTAATCACTGTACTTAGCATCAGCCTGTAACATAAACTACATTCTGCACAGCATCACATCAGGCGCGAATAATATTCTGCGCCAACCTCCCCAGCATAAACACATTATGCAATCCTTTCACAAGTCTAAACACATTAGACCCTAACCTCCTAAGCGCAACTCACATTAGGGGCATAAATCACACAGAGGGACATAATCTCACTAGCATATACCATGATATGCAAAACAACCTCATAATCATAAAGGACCACATTTAGAGGTATAACACAGGGTGCGTAAAACATACTACATGAATTACATTTCCTAGCACCAAAATCACATTAGGGCCTGGCGCCCTACAAACCTAACGATCCCTCTGGCCAACTGACCATCCCAAAGAGGGGCTCAAATCCCTGTGTCCCACACATCAGGGTGCGCTGCCAAAGCGGCGAAAGTCAAGGGTGCGCCACTGCGCAAGTCTAAACGTTGCAGCTGCCCACTACTTGCTGGGCAGCTGTAAATATCAAATGAGGATCTAAATGGAGCAGCTGGCACTAAGTGCTGCGCAGCTGTGGGTCACACCTCAAGGCCTGGCACTCACTGTGCCCTCTGACCAATTAGGCAAAACGGGCCCTGGCATGGCTGTGCCCTCGGGGCCTCACTGGGGCTTCTTAAAAACACATAGCCCATATTTGCAGCTCACTGGCACTCAAAACCACATGTGCCCGCAAAACATGGCAGCTGCACTCCAGCCAGTGGGTCAGCTGTAAGTTAAAGTAGGGGCGTGGCACCCAGGACCCTCTGGCCCCCACGGGGCTTCTACATAACATGGCCCCTTCGTTGGAGCGCAGGGGTGCTCAAACCAAACATGTCCACGTTGGAGCGGCCCGCTGCCAGATGGGGCCGCTCTGACTCTATGCCTTCAACCGGCACCAACACAACGGAGAGGCCCAAACTTACCGGGCTCTCCAGACGGCGGCGATCTCCTGCTTTTCACCTGTCCCGCACTGGTGCAGCTTCTCTCTGGCTGCGCGGGGAACTTCTCCAGGCATCACTCTGCACACGGGGCTCCCTTTTCCCTACGGGAGCCCCGTCCGGCATCGGTGGACTCTCTGCTTCACCCGGGCCCCCTCCTGGGACCCGGGAGTTCTCGAGGGAGCGCATGGAGGCAGGGTAGGCTCCTGTCCTTTCCAACACGTCCCGCACGGGGTAGGCTCCCATCCGGGTCTCTAAAGTGCCGGTCATTCTTCCGGCCTCTACAGCTTCCATCCGCAGGCCCCGCCCACAACCAGGCGGGCCGCGGATCACGGCGGCCGAAATCTTCTCCTTCTCTCAGCGGCAAAGAGGGGTAGGCTCCCTCTCAGTTTAAACACAAAAGCGGGGTAGGCTCCCGCTAGAGGCGATGAAAATGCGGGGTGGGCACCTGTGAAGAAAATCATACAATAAGTGGCAAAGTCGCGGGGTGGGCACCCGCGTATATAACAAATACGGGGATGCCGGGTGGGCTCCAGCTTTGTAAAACAGCATCGATGCGGCAGACACTGCGGGGTGGGCACCCGCAAGAACCCAACAACGAGAGATAATCCCTACGCTGGGGATTCCCTCTACAAGGGACAGAAGTGCTCCTCCTCAGCTGCAGGGAGCACGGCGCCATGAAAAGTGCTCCCAGGGAACAAAAGTAAAACGCTCACAGGCGCCCGAGGCAAAACACAAAGTCCTCAGGGATAAAGAAGATAAGCACAAGGTTCCAATGGTCCCCAAGCATCCAGGGGCAATGCAGGGCCCAGGGACCAGCACACAGGGCCCTCCAGCAGGGAGGCAGCCCCCATGGCGGTCCCTCCTGGGCTCCACCAGCAGCAAGCCCCCCTCAGTCAGGATCCAAAGCAGAACATTTTCATGGGGTCACAGCCCCTTCTTTTATACACACATTTCCCTTTGTGACGCAGCACAGGGTTTAGGGATACCAGTTAGAACTGGTTTGGGCGAGCTTTGGAGCACTCTGTTGTGCTCAGCTCCTCTTTCCATTGTTAAGAGGGGTCTACTTTTTTTGTTCTTTAGCTACTTTTTCTCTTTCTATTGCCTGCTATTTATTTCCTTTACTCCTTTATTTATTTTACCTTTTCTTTCCCGCCCCGTCCCCAGAACCATGTCCAAGGGTAGGGCTGTTCGCCGGCGCAGCCAGAGCCGCGACCGCCTTCCTTGCGGAAGGCGGCGCCCACAAGGGGTGCATGCACGGGCCTTATTTGGGGAGGTGGAGTTGGCTGCACTAATTTTCTTTGTGCAGCGCCACCTCCCCTCAACCCTGGCAGCAGGTGGCAGGCCTGGGTCCGGGTACGGCCTCCAGGAGCGTCGGCAGCGGTGGGGGAAGGTGCGCCGGGCAGTGTCGCGCATCTCTGGGGTCCGGCGCTCCCAGGCACAGCTGACGTACCGGTGGTCCGACATCCTGGACCGTGAGCAGGACCTGCTGGACCTGCTAGGAGTGGAGGTCCCGGATCTTGGTGAGTAGCTATTTAATTATTACTACTTTGTGTCTGTTCTTCTGCTCTGTGTTATATATTGTGAATATACTTTTTTCCGACCAGCTAGAATGCTGCTGCTTACATACATTACAGGTAATTTACGTTTAAAAGTCTTCTGTGATTGTTATGGCACTGGTGCTCTGCGCTACTAATCTTGTTATTTGCAACTTTGCATTTGCGCTCGTTTTGCGTGATTATGTAAGAGTTTATTCTAGAAAACGTAAGTTATGTAATGCTAGATTGACTCTAGTCCTTCCTTTGTCCTGTCACTAAGAGATAGGAGTGGATTGATACTTAGGTTTAGTTACTTATTATAAGCTTGTAATTTTTTAGTGGTCTGCGACGCCCCCTCTATTACGTCACGTACTGCTGAGTGCTGCTACTGCTTACCCCAGTCCTTAGTAGAACCTTTTGTAGTTTGTTCAGTGAGTGCTAATAGGCTTGGCACTAGCAGAACATCTGCATCAACGAACCAACAATTTTGTGTATGCAAAAATACAGGAATATGTCCTCCATATATGCATTTTTGAGGACTAAAAGAAGTGGAAATGCTTACTTAATGTACAATTGGCACGCCTGCAATAGGTGGGCTCGGTCAGGTGGTACGTACTACTTAGGCTTAGTTAGTATTCTGTAATCAGAATGAAACGCTGGATTAGTGTAGATAAATAATAACTAGTCAGTCCGCGAATCCCCAGATACTACTTGTCGACCAGACTATATAGGTCAATTTTAGTGCAATTGTTGTTTACACAAATGTTTTTTTGATAGTCTTATAAAAATATTTTATTTGTTTCACACCAATCATCAATGCTTGTCTCTTCCTTTCTTATATCTTTCATGATCAGCACCCAGGGGCAAGAAGACGGGGGCAGAGTCAGCGGGAGCAGTTCCAGTCGGACAAGAGGACCAGAGCGAGGGCTCTTCTGCTGGCTCCAGTAAGTCTTCCTGTTTTTAATATTAATTCTTATTCACTAACTTTTACTGCACCGTATTTTTTTTCCTGAACTATTGTTTCCGTTTCCTAATGCTATTTTTTACCAACAATTACCCTTCGATCTAGACTATCTGTTTCTAAATTCTTGTTATCCCTGCCTCTAACTGCCTCTGCTATGACTCTCTGTACTACTACTATTAGTCTGTCTGTAGCTAAGCATGCCCAGTTGGCCACTCTTTATTTAAAAGGTTTTAAATAAAACTCAGATTCACCAGTAGCTCTAGCCATTGATGAGTTCAGTCCTTTGGGTTGTCCTCTTGTACTCCTTCTATTCTTCTTAATCTTTGAGGCTTTATTAATCTTGATGTTTTTCGACAATTCCCACCAACAAAATGCCTAACCAGATTTTACTATTTTGATAGGATAGGACATACTACTACTGTTGTTGGGATTTTCCACATACAGAACATTGCAGTTGCACAAGAAAATAGGATGTTGGTGATTGGAGGTTGGACTTTCCTCACACTCACACCTCAGTCAGAACAGAACCCACCACAATCCCTGCCCGACTAGTTATAATAGTGTTTTATTACTATCAGCTCTCCGAACCCCCCCCAAGATACCCAATGAGAAGACAACCCAGAACATAACACTCCCAACCTCTCAGTCATGGAAGCAATGCACAAGCACAGTTTGCACACCCTTCCTTTCGCTCGCTCACTCGTTTAAGTCCATCCACACCAAATACCACAGAGTCTATGTAAGTTCAAAAATTATTTTATTTGCAACTGACAAGCTATGTACGTTGTTCTATAATCAACAGCAAAATGCATAAGAGTAAAACTATAAACATTGTTGCACTTAGTTACACTTACAACAACTACAAGTCCATAGAATGAAGAAAAAAAAAAGCGAAATCAGGATTAATAAATAAGTGAACAGTTGTAGGAATAGGAATATAGTTATATAAAATTATAAATGAAGATCTGAGCGAATTCTGTGGACCCCTCACCTTAGAAGAAGCTAGTACTAGTTACATCATAAGCTCTGCAAAGCTCTGGTTCATAGAATGGAATCTTCCGTCTGTTAGGAGAAAAATGGTGCACGTTAGTATATTGCAAGCATTTCTCAGTCGTGGCAAAACAGTGTAGCATTTTGGATAAGCAATATGGAATAACACCAGAACTCCATAACAAAGTGGCTTGTTTTGATTGACCTTGTACGCAGCGATTAGACAGTAGCGGTATGAGCTCATGTGGGCTCAAAGGTGTCACTCTTTGTACAACAAGCTGCGAGGTAACGGCGCGTGTGCTAAAATAAAAGACACAAAGGTAAAATGGTAGCATGGCTCGGGCTAACTAAGCAAAGACTAGAATGACTCTAGGGACCATATAACTACTAGTGTCTACTCTACTACTACTACCTGATTTGTACTAGTGATATATGTTGTATATGTATGTATTACTATTAACTCATTTTTCAATCTTTCTAGTGAAAAATAGGGGGAGGTGGATATGACACCTAAAAAATATGTAATGTTTTCTCAAGGCGCACTACCAACCACCAGTGCCGGGGCCAGCGGCGACGCGGCTGCTGACGGAGGAGAGGAGGAGGCGGCAGTTGCAGGAGGAGCTGCAGGGGGGTGAGCCAGCAGCAGTGGTGGGCGGTGTTAAGTTAGATACCTAACCCTTACTTATTGACATTACACTCACTGCAAGGGTGTACTGTAAAATACTGTACAGTTGACTTACTAAGCAAGAGGTTGTTGTGAACGGTTGAAGACACCCTTTACTTAGCATTAGTAAAAGCATTAGTGGCGGGAGAGTTGTTGAGTAACCAATGGCCTCTTCTATCTGATGATTTCAACTCAGCTGTGAAAGTTTTATGGAGAAGACTAAAAGTCAGATCAGATGACCTTTATGGATGGGTTGAACGAAATGGGAAAGAAGAGTGGAAGGTAGAAGGACGGGCGAGATTTAAGATTTATGACTGGCAGAGAAGGATTCGTGGGATGCATGCAGCATGCATGCATACTGGTGGCTGATTGGAATCAGATGCATGGTTGGTTGAATGCCTGAAACTCCCACAAATGTTAAAGTCCAAGAAAGTGGGAGGATAGTACATACCACAAATGTTATGTGCTTGCTAGTGCTACAGTGACACTATGTGTAGAAATATTTGTCTTACTGCTTTGCTAAGAGTATATTTTACAATAGTCTTGTTTTTTCTTCTTCATATATAGCTACTCCTTCCAAGGGGAAACCTGACCGGAAGGAGTTGGCAGCCAAGGCCCGGCGTCGGAAACTGGAGGCAATACAGACCGAATATCGTCAGCTGGTGGTCCTGGAAGAGGAGGAGGCAGCTGCAGCTGCAGCCTCCTCCAATGCCCCGGGCCCCAGCCACCGCCCTCCAGTGGTACGGCGCCACCGTCTGGCAGCCGCCCGCCGCCTGTCCCCCCCTGTGAATGCAACTGCCGTGAATTGAAGCGCCATGTTGCCCGCCTGGAGGAGCAAGTTCATGTCCTCCTGAAAAAAGCCTGCCAAACTTAGACCCCGTTCTTATTGCCCCTTTTTAAATTATTCTTGGGGTGGGTGGGATCCGGGCGTTGGGTTTCCTCTTTTGGACAATTTGACATTTTCTTTACGGACATTGGTTGGGGTTAGGGAGAGGGGTGAGTCAGGTGTGGGATTTTTTTTTACATAGTTTATTTTTGTTAGGGTATTAAATAATATATTTCTACTTAAGTTTACATACGATGTTGTTAATGTTTTCTGGGTGGGGTTACATCACACTGTATCCTTCTTTCCTTGCTGGTGCAGGGCCGCCCACAGCCAGTGTTTGATTTTAATAACTGGATGACTTTGTAAGACAGAAACAGATAGATGCGGCACCCCTCACTGAGTGACTTGTCCTACTACTAGTACTGTCAGTCTCTTCTACTCTAGGCACTCTACAACTGGACTCAAAGGGGTGTGTGAAATTGAATTAATAAAAACATGTCCATTATTAATTATGCCTTCCCAAACTTCTCTTACCTTTGCTTGATGTTGAACTTAGGCACAGCGATGGCTGCATGGTGATGATGGTTTTCTTTCCTAACATGCCATGGTTGTGGTCGTGGTAGTAGTAGACACTGGCAGCAGCATTTGCCAAAAAAGAAAATGAGACAGTCAGTAGCCTGAGAGAGACTCTTCGAGGAGTAGTAGAATGAAGTACAGTACAGAACAGAACTTACTGCCAAACAATAATATGCCCAAATACAACAAAACATTATGGTGGTGGAGATAGCCTAGTAGTACACAGCAACTCTAGTTTTGTCGAGTCACTTGACTAGGCCTACAGCACACTAACACAAGCGTAACTGTTAGTGCTGTGTAGGAGGATGACAACGAATGAAATCCATTAATCCAATCAATGCCGTGAATTAATGCTGATGTATTAGCCGGTTCCTTTGGTAAAAAAATTACCTCACAAATATACTGCTCATGGGTGGGCAAGCAGAAGAAGATCCCGGCCCTGCTTTGAAATTGAATTACTTTGCCACATCCACCCCAGCAAGCGTGTGAAAAATTATTGATGCACTTTTAATGTAGTCATACCTCAATAAGTCACACAGCCCGGGGGAAGAGGGTTAGGGTTTGTTGAATGGTTGGGAAGGGGGTTTTAGGGAAAGGTTTGAGAAAGAAAAACAGTATGCATGGACAAACTGTCAGGCGCTGAGCTTGGGCGCCTACCAGGAATGCAGCAGGACCCGGGACTACGACACCCACAACACTAGGCTGCAGGAGGGCGTGGCCTAGGGCTCAAATCCCGGGAACGCGAGCCGAGAGGCGCGCGTTATTCTGCCCATTGAATCCGGAAGCGACGGAGGACTCCACGCTGACGGAGAATGCCTAATTGAACAGGCAGGAGTTGGCGGTTCCCGAGGCACGGGAGACCGCGGCGAAGCGCTGAAGTAAGCGCCTCTGCGCCAACCCAGTAACTCTTCCTTCGTTGCTCACGGAAGTCGACCGTGAGACGTTTGGCTGCCTTGAGTCTGCATTTGTGGTTTCCGCGAGGAGGGAGACCACCGCGGAGCGCTGTGGTAGCGCCGTTGCATCTTTCCTGGATTCTTGGATCTCAGCCTTCCTGAACGGAGGAGCTTCACTCGCACTGTACAGTAAGAGGCACAGTTCATGTTGAATATTACGGGGAAATAACCCTATTGACTCGCCTGGTGCAAACGGAAGGGGAGGCTGTCCCCAGCAAGACTTGTTTAACAGTTAGTGGCATAATATATGGAGGCCTTGAGCTACCCTTTATGTTTTCATATGCCATAAGATTCGTGACTCATAGCCGGTTCCAGGGCTAGCATGGGATTAATGCTGGTGTGGCTTTCCAATTAATGCAGAACAACACGTGGACTATAAAGCCCTGAAAACTGCTGGAATGAACAGCAGAGTTCGATTATGATTTGGAACAGGGACGGGGAGGAATTGTATGGATGTTCGGTGGCTGCTTGATGGTTCAGGGCTCTGGATGTCCTTCTTGGGGTGAAAGGCATCGCTGCATGGAGCTGGTGCATATTAGGTGGAGTGTATGTAGAGACACATTTATTAAGGTGTATTTAGTGAGACCTAAAGAGAGTAGCGATGGTGTTTTACTGTTGTTCTTTATGTAATCTTTTGTTGCAGGTATCCTCCTCCCCGCTGTTCCCTTCCTAATCCCTTTCCCTCACCTGATAGCCCTAGCACTCTGTGTTGGTTTAAATCCAGAGTCAGGGACATCTGGAGGTGGAACCCTTAGTGCATCGGTCAAGACCGACGGAGTCGCAGTGGAACGTGACACAAACATCAAACGACAGAATCTTTGTAGACTACCATATCCATATCAATATGTTAAGGGAGAAAAAGAAAATAATGCATGCATGATGATTGATGATAAGGAGAGACCCGGATTACATACTGTTTGTGTTCAGTATTACCGGGCTTACTTTTACAGACAGCAAAGAACATTTTAAAATATCTGTAGGGATGAATTATAGACAGAGAGCAAACCTAAGGATAATAATAGTAATAACAACAAGAACACACTGTTGTAATGATTGTAGACAAAAAAATGAATCAAATTATTTAAAAGATGAAAGTTGATACTGTTACTGTGTTATCTGGGTCAAATGGTGAGTTGAATCTAAGCATTCCTCTTGGTCCTCCCTTCCATGGATGCTCCGTCCATCAATCTTGGGTGACACCACTGCCTGCCTGGCAGATGTAGATTCATTGGTAAGGTAAGTGTGCATTGCTGTTTTCCCAAGTATAGCACAGGGTAAGGCCCGGCCTGTAATTGTAGATGCAAAAGCAAAAGGGATATTGAGATTATAACCAAGTTGAAAAAAATGGACAAGTTAATGTTGTAGTGCAACAAGAACACTTTCCGAGGCGGCATGGATGCATCATCTCTACTCTAGTCTGTTTCCAGCATTAACCTACAATGCCAACAGGACAGAGCAGGCCCACGGTGACAGCACCCTTTGCACATCCTCCATTTAGCGTACGTTTTTTGAAAGAGTTGGACAAAGCAACATAGCATTTTACAATTTACTGCAGTCATACCACCTCTACACTTGACTCCACCGCTACACAGACATTTAGGTCTGCTGTGGTTGTTGTTTACTTGTTTACCTTATATGCCACTCATGAAACGGCTTGACTTATTCCATCAATCATCTCTGATCCGTGTATTGAGTGACTGTGAAGATACTATGTCACTGTGGTCATCATGATGGTGTTGTTCAACTCAGTCTGGGTGTTCTGAGTGAGACTCCGTCCTATATTCAAAATTCAATGTATCGGCCTGCAGTAGAAGTACAAATTTGGTATTAAAAAAACAAGAAGGGAAAAGGGACTTGAGTTACTTTTAGTGTGTAGATTATTACATAAAGTACACAGTGAAGTAACTTCAAGCACAACAAACAACAACAAAATCACTCAGTCAGCGTCCAATGCATGGCATCATTCAGTACCTGTTCCTTTTCATCTTCAGTTAATGGGCAGTCTCTCTCGGATCACAAAGGAGGATAGCTATAGTAGTAATCATCAATCATGTTCCACTTATTTTGGAGGTACTTGGAAATATTTTTTCTTTTTTCTTCTATCTTACATCATCCAATCATCATCTGACTTCTTGAGGGCAATGGATTTAGGGAGATTCAGGAGGATGGAGGAGCAGGATTTTGAGGAGTGTACTGTGATATGCAGCCAGCCGAAACTTGTATATGGCAATAAAACAATTAGAAGACGGTGGTGATGGATTTGTTGTGATTCAAAGTTTCTAACCAGAAAGACAGATAGACCAATAAAAGAAAATAAGTGAGGAAGACAGTAAGAACCCGAAGTGCAAGCCTAATTGTCAGGGAAGTATAGCTCGTCTTCAAACTCTGGGGGTTCAACCATCTAGCACACCAGTTCTGTCACCTGAGCCGCTGTCCTCATCTTCCTCACTTGATTCATGTATTGTGTAATTCGGTGGTATAAAGTGCTGATTCATTATGATCATTGTTAACCTCTCCACGTTTTTCGGTGAGAGACTGGTCCTTCTCACTGTTACAATGGAACCAGCAGCACTGAAAACACGTTCCGAAGAGACACTTGCGACAGGGCAAGCAAGATAGTTTATCGCCAGCCTGCTGAGCACTGGCCATTGGGCCCTTTTCCCATTCCAATACCTCAATGGGTTTTGATCAATGTACACCTCTGTTGGGTCGTCCAGATAGGCCTGAACCATCCGCTCAATGTTCAGGGGTGCAAAACTTTTTTCGGGCTCTTTTCTTGTTGCATCAGCACTGGACTTACCAATGCCTTGCTGTAAATACCAATCCTGTAACAATTTTACTGGGCCTGAAGATACAGCTCTTGCAGATAGTGTTGGTGAGTGTTCTGAGCCAAACGCACTGTGCTCAGGCTCCCAAGTTGAACTTGACACTGGATGCCCTGCTGCTGTACTTGTTGTGGGTTTATCTAGCGGGCTTTTAATTAGCAGCCGTTCATTTTCCAACTTACTCGCTGACTCAGCTATCCACGTTTTGTACCGGGCAACATCCATTTCTGAAAAAGGAATAAATGTCTTCAGTGCAATTTTTGTCCGTGGATCCAGAATTGTGGCACAAATGTCATGTTTTTGTGACAAAATCTTATTTTGCACCCTTGTATTGTCAGCTAAGCGACGATCTAAGCTCTCCATCAACTCATATGCTTCTTTTCTTTCCTCTACATCTTTGTATGCTTCTGACACCTCCTTCAGCTGATGCTCTAGCATTTGCAACAATGGGACAGCTTGGCCAATAGTACAGTCCTCCTTGCTGACTTCACGTGTGAAGACCTCGAAAGGAAGAAGCATCTCAGTCAGGCATTTAACTAGGCACCATTGGTCCATCTGAAGGCTCATGCCTTTCACAGTGGAATCCCCTCTTCGCATGACATATTCACTGATTAGCCTGAACTGCTCAAAAAGACGGTCAAGCATGTAATAAGTTGAGTTCCAACGTGTTGCCACCTCCTGGACGAGTGCTTTGACTGGCATTCTATAGTCACGTTGAATGATCCTCAGCTGCTTCCGAGCTTTAAAAGAATGGCTGAAATGAGTGCATATTCTTCTGCAGATGGTCAATAAGTTGATGACTATGGCTTCTTCTTTCAGAAAGTCTTGAACAATAATGTTAATGCAGTGCGAAAACAGGGAACCCTGATATAGGAACCAATCTCCATGGCTTTAAGTACATTAATGCCATTATCCATGGAAACAAAACTAATCTTAAGCCCTCTTGGGCTCAGCCATTCAAAAACCTTGCTCTGAAACTCTTCCAATATGTTTACAACAGTATGAGATTTCTCCATGGCGAACATGGATACAGTTGCATGTTTCCGAGTAGCTTTAAAAATCTCAACTGCGTCAACAGCACCTTCAGATAGCTTATCTCTAACCCCCACAAATGAGACCCAGTGTGCAGTGATGCACATGTAATCAGTGGCTTGGCAACTGGTCCACATGTCTGTTGTTAGGTGGATATTGTGAATAGCACTCTGCTGCAAAGCTTGTCCAACCAATTCCAGCACATCATGATGTAGTGCTGGAACAGCAACTCTTGCAAAATAGGACCGGCTGGGAACCTTCCATTTAGGGCAGATGGTTGACACAAATTCAAGGAAACCCACCCCTTCCACAAATGAAAAAGGGAGAAGGTCCAGCGCTAACATTTTAGCCAGCTTCGCATTGTACAACCATGCCGTTGGGTGGTTGCGTTGGTACTGCCCCTCCAACCTGAGCATGCTGTCAATGGTAGTCTTCTTCAACCCAGTTAGGCTCAATGACGCACTTTGTTTCATAATCATTGCAGTACTACTTGGTTGCCTTGGTGTCTCAGCCTGACTCAGACTCTTACTGCGGTGCCACTGAGATGTTGCTGAGGAAGATGTGGGCGGTGCTACTACACTACTGGGGACAGGGCTAGAATTGTCTCCCTCTTGTTCACCTTCCACCACGATAATATCGTCCCCTGATTCTTCATGCCCAACAACAATTTTCCGACTCAATCCAATGCCATCTATGCCCTAAATGATGATTAAATTCAACAGGACACACAGATAAACACAGGTTTAATGCACTTGTGGCTACCTGCTCTGAGCCTACTGGATGAAGGCAGGCCCGTGGGCAGACAAGGCCACACAAGCTTGCAGGCCTAGACTTTAAAATGGCCACCAGCCACATGGCCAGGCCCACCCAACTACAAGAAAGAGAAGACAGACAATGCAGGTCTGTTGCAAAAAACACACTGCCTGCCTTCAAAATGGCCACCAGCCTCATGGTCAAGCCCACAACAAGAAGCCTAGGCCACAAAGGAATACCATGCAGGCCAATATATGGCAAAAGCAGCACACTAATAACTCCCACCAGAAAAGGCCCACAGCCACATGCACACTCGCAAATCACAAGCAACAAGCCGGAGGCCTGGCAATCAATGAACTGCCAAAAGGCCTATAAAGAAGCCAGGCAAAAGATGCATGCTAAAACACACTGCTGTGCCTTTTTAATGTAATAAAATGCAAAAACGAAAATCCACAGGGCAAAACAAGGCCTGCAGGGTGCACACCAACACACCAGGGACACACAACAAAGGCATTTCTTTAACACACCCCCAAAAACAGAAATCCCCCCCAAAAACACATTTTCCAACTCAATCCAATGCCATCCATGCCCTAAATGATGTTTAAATTCAACAGGACACACAGATAAACACTTGTTTAATGCACTTGTGGCTACCTGCTCTGAGCCTACTGGATGAAGGCAGGCCCGTGGGCAGACAAGGCCACACAAGCTTGCAGGCCTAGGCTTCAAAATGGCCACCAGCCACATGGCCAGGCCCACCCAACTACAAGAAAGAGAAGACAGACAATGCAGGCCTGTTGCAAAAAACACACTGCCTGCCTTCAAAATAGCTGCCAGCCTCATGGCCAGACCCACAACAAGAAGCCTAGGCCACAAAGCAATACCATGCAGGCCTATAAATGGCAAAAGCAGCACACTAATAACTCCCACCAGAAAAAGCCCACAGCCACAAGCACACTCGCAAATTACAAGCAACAAGCTGGAGGCCTGGCAATCAATGAACTGCCAAAAGGCCTACAAAGAAGCCAGGCAAAAGATGCATGCTAAACCACACTGCTGTGCCTTTTAAATGCAATAAAATGCAAAAATGAAAATCCACAGGGCAAAACAAGGTCTGCAGGGTGCACACCAACACACCAGGCACACACAACAAAGGCATTTCTTTAACACCCCCCCAGAAACAGAACCCCCCCCCCAAAAAAAACAAATTTTCCAACTCAATCCAATGCCATCCATGCCCTAAATGATGTTTACATTCAACAGGACACACAGATAAACACTTGTTTAATGCACTTGTGGCTACCTGCTCTGAGCCTACTGGATGAAGGCAGACCCATGGGCAGATAAGGCCACGCAAGCTTGCAGGCCTAGGCTTCAAAATGGCCGCCAGGCACATGGCTAGGCCCACCCAACTACAAGAAAGAGAAGACAGACAATGCAGGCCTGTTGCAGAAAACACACTGCCTGCCTTCAAAATGGCCACCAGCCTCATGGCCAGGCCCACAACAAGAAGCCTAGGCCACAAAGGAATACCATGCAGGCCAATATATGGCAAAAGCAGCCCACTAATAACTCCCACCAAAAAAAGGCCCACAGCCACATGCACACTCGCAAATCACAAGCAACAAGCAGGAGGCCTGGCAATCAATGAACTGCCAAAAGGCCTATAAAGAAGCCAGGCAAAAGTTGCATGCTAAACTACACTGCTGTGCCTTTTTAATGTAATAAAATGCAAAAAACGAAAATCCACAGGGCAAAACAAGGTCTGCAGGGTGCACACCAACACACCAGGCACACAAAACAAAGGCATTTCTTTAACACACCTCCAAAAACAGAAATCCCCCCCAAAAAACACATTTTCCAACTCAATCCAATGCCATCCATGCCCTAAATGATGTTTGAAAAACATTCAACACACACCAAAGGAACAGTTGCTTCATCATGCACCCACCCATGACTAGCTCTGGGCCTACTGGCTACCCCCAAAAATGTTTTAAAAAGAATGATAAGTACCAAAATTGTAGTTGCAGCAACTTCAATGCCCCCAATCAAACAGACACAACACCAACTTACTTGTAAAATATCAAATTCAAAAGTCCACAAATCCAATGATAATGATGCAGCAGACACAAAGAGTGATCCTTGCAGCTGAAATTCAAAGGCAGAATGAACAGGAGATGGACAAAGCACTGGGAGGAGCCTGATGGACAGGAACAGGAAGTTGGAGACTCTGTGGTACTTCCTCCCTCCCCCCCCCAAAAGTTTTTTTTTTGAAAAGGTCTCCTTGTACAGAAAAGGACAGCCAAATGTCAATCAGAGGAGTTTTTTCCATCCAAATCATCATTTAGAGAAGGTTTTATGCAGCTAGAGTTAATATTCTTCTCCAAATCGAAAATTTGGCGTGTTCGCGATCGCAACCTTCACCACACTTCCGCCGGATGTCGATGGCGCATCCAAAATGACGTGTTTGCGATCTCATGGTCTTTGTCACGGTAGAGATTGACGTGTTTGCGACCTCACGCTCTCTGTCGCGCTGGAAAATGACGTGTTCGCGATCGCAGACTCTCGCGGTGTCTGATGGCAAGGAGAATGACGTGATCGCGAACTCTCACAGGATAGCGCGACTGGCTATCAATATCTCGTGGCGCACGCGAACGGATTGGAAAACTCATCGGCGAACGCAGGGATCCCGGTAAGGCGATCGCTCGCGAGAACGCCTTTTCAAAGCGCGAATATGAAAAAATTATTCGCAACACGGCAAATAGCAGAAATTTTGGCATTTTCGCGCTCTTCGCGGAACGCGAAAATGTCAAAATATCGCAATTCCGCGAGCGGAACGGAATTTGACGCCCACCCTTAGACAGAAGCAGCAAAATACAAGTCGAGCGGCACACCATTCTAAGCACAGATTTTTAGCTTAAGTCTTTAACCCCTTCCATGCGGGGCGGATTCCCCCGCTGTGCTGAGCGCTGCTTGCGCGGGCGTGGTCATGACGGAACGGTTCCGTCATGAGCACAGCTCAACCGACGCTCATGACGGAACCGTTCCGTCATGAGCGCCGAAGGGGTTAAAGCCATGCCCTTAATTTCGTTGCCCACTTCCCTTTTGGGAGACGCCCCAGCTTTTTCATCCCACTTAAAGCCTTGACTTCCCAAAATATAGTGCCCTACAATCTCTCGGGCACCGACATATGAGCCCCCATGCATGTGCATGCACACATGTGTACACACGTGCATGTGAAGCTGCTTTATTTGAACAGAGAAATGAAAATTAAAAACCGGGAAACCAGACCGTAAACAGGCTCATATACTGCCAAAAACGCCTAATCAGTTCACCTGTACACAACCTACAAACTCACCCATCACTTACTCATCCATCCATCCAGTGCGTACTAGTTCTTGTCATTTCGACCAGTCTGGATGGACTGCATCTTACCTGTCCTCCGATGCCTGTTTTGTGTAGAAGAATGCATGTTAGACCTTTGTTTGACACTCCTATCATGTGCGCAACCGGACGTGAATGCTCTACTGGACCATGTTCTGCAATGTCCTCAGTGTATTCCAATGTTGATGGCAGCATTCCTTGAGTCACCACAGGTAGTAACTGCACCTGTTGGTATGTACATCAGCTCCTCCACTAACACCCAGGCTTTGGACGGTGCACAGACTGCCCCAGCACCAGCTGCGGACAGTGTGGAACATCATCTGTGTTTAATTGACGTACACTGCGAGGTGCTACAGGGGCCGTCGACTGCGTAAGCAAGCAATAAAAATGTTGCGTCTACCAGCCAGGACACATAAACATTTGACTCATTTTGGCTCGTCGTGGGCTTGAAGAAATTTGCCCTTTTTAAACAAGCTCAATATGGAACTTAAAAATAAAATCGACATTCCTTTAATTTATTGGGCATACATGGCTTTCTAATGATTATAGTGATTCGGACTATAACTACCAAAACTTTAGAGCTATGGCTTGCAAAAAGTTTTTTTAGATGTGTTTACGTTTTTTATAATTTTTTAGAAGTTTTAAACATTTTAACTACAGAGATGTTTTTATAAAACTTTGTGCATACCAATATCTAGTTCGGCTAGTAGTACAGCAATAAGTTACATATGTCATCCAGTCAGAAGAGGAGTGTGTGTTATATTCCATATAGGTACCCTTTATAGGCACAGGTAACATAGCAACCCTTCACCTATATTCTTCCTTACATTACATACATAACAGATCATAGGGACTGACCTTTTACTTCGATACGACACTGCATTCAGAACGTGGGTTTCCCCTAGTTTGAATCTCACACATCAGCCAACACCTCTGGAGACTCCACTGGCTTCCCATGGAGAAGAGAATCACCTACAAAATCCTCACTCATGCCTACAAATGCCTACACAACAACGGACCCAAGTACCTCAACGACAGAATAAACTTCCATGTACCCAATCGAAACCTATGCTCGTCCAAACTCACACTGGCTGAAACCCCGCGCATCCACAAAGCCAGAGCAGGTGGAAGATTGTTCGCTCACATCACAGCCAAGACCTGGAATGAGTTACAGGCAGATATCAGATGCACCCCCTCCCTGAACACCTTCCGGAAGACTCTCAAGACCTGGCTCTTCGTTTGAACGGAGCTGCGTGCCCCCTCTCAGCACCTTGAGACCCTCACCGGTAAGTAGTGCGCTTATAATTTGCTGATTGATTGATTGATTGATACATTATGCATGAGGCTTCTTAGAAGAACAGCAGGACTGACAGCAGGATGAACATCTCCTGTATAATATCTCTGTATAAAGTTCAGGCCCGACGTCATCCTTTAGGCCAACACAGTAACACAGCAAGGTAGGACCCCTGGGGAGACCTATGAGTATATATACATCACATCTTGCTTAGAAGGATAGAGGAGATCAAGCCTTTCCAGCTGAAGCACTAACCAGAGACGCTGAGGTTTCTGCATGCAGCCACTCCAGCTCGCAGTGGTCTAACATCCCTCGCGGGGTTTCCAACTCGAGACCAGGACGAGGTCTCATATTCTCTCATTCTCAGGTAATGGGGTTCACCAGATCCTAGAGTGATTCTTGGCATAACACCTACATAGATGCTTGGTACATTTAGGTACATCTAGTTAGGAAAGGATTGTAGGAATACGCACAGTGTTATCATGTGTTTTATACACTTGTATGTATTCATGATTGTTGCAAGATGGTAGAGCTATACCATCCACATACTTTCTTAGTGCTTCTAATCAAGTCAAGTCAAAATAGTCTTTATTTCGAATATTTCATCTTAAAAGACATATTAATAATTCATCATGACAATTAAAATTGGAGTAAGATTATTGACATTATATATAAAAAAGACCATTTAATAAATAACAAGTTAAAAGCAATAATAAAAAAATATTAAACAATTCAATTTACATCGACTTGAGGTTAATTATAACATACTCCACGATAATAAGTGCTTCTAATCATATATCTCTGCTGATGTCTAATGGTTGTTGCAACTCATCTATTCTACATTAGAATAACAACTGTTCAATAAATCCTTATTGAAAACGCCAAGTCTGTTTATTCTGTGTATCACTCTGAGACAAACTAAGTGAGCACGAGTGACTGAGCTAAAGGTAGTATATTGTTTCCATGATCCTGAGGGATCATGGTTTTCATGTTCTGCGGTTGCAAAGAACTATTCTCTCCCAGATAAGAGGAGATTCTAGTGATACTGTGAGCTAGTTGATACAGACAGGCTAATGTATCCGGTGGGGGTTAACAGAATCAGTCTTCCACCAGTCCCACAGTTTATGTTATCCAAACACGCAGATCCTGTATAGGTCATATAGGAACTACACGACAACACATGCACTTACTGATTCATTTACACATTTTTATATACACTATTATTCTAACAACTCACAGATCCACCCACTCATACATTCTTTGATTCATCTACTGACCCACCTATCATGCATTCAACTATCAGTCAGCCCAAGAGTAGCCCATCCTTCAACTCAGCCATCCATCTACTTCCATTCGATCTATCCATTAATCGCATAGTTGACCTGACCTTCTTTGCCTTCTTTCTGCATGCAGGGTCAGAATTGTGATGGATGGTGGCTGTATTTATATTCTTAAAATTTCAAACACAATTTGGGGTCTGCTTGAGTTTCCCTCTGTTCCTTGACTTGTGCTAGAATAAAGTTAGTTAAGGGCATACGGTTAAAAACCGCAGGACATGAAAAACACCACAAAAGGCATGTTTTTCTATGCCGACACTGACAAAATATATTTTTGCATGAAAAATATACCCCAAAGATGTTTGCTGGCGGAATCTCCCACAAAATTGTTTCTGCGGACAAGCTTTACGTCCATTAAAGTTTTGCAAAGGTTGATGTACTTAGCAATTTTACTGACCTTCACACAATCAGAATGCCAGACAAAACTCCAATTATTTTTTTTTTAAATACGTTTCTAAAACATTTATTTTAATTGTGATTCTGATAAATACTTCGTCAGAAAGTAACACACTTTACCCTTTGATGTAGGTGCTGACGACAACTCCTTCATGCAGTTGTTTTGCTTTGAGTTCTGCTCCTGTTTTCTTTTTGTCTCCACAAGACATAGAATTCTAAACTTTCTTCAACCGCTTTGTGAAGTTTTGTTGCGGTCTGTGCCCCAGCCCTACCAGCTTCTTAGTCTTACTTCTCTCTGCTACGTGAAATTACTGATACGTATTTGTTATTAGCATTTCTATATTGCTCTTTGATTCTTTTAATTTTAAGCAGCAAAAAACATTACATTACTATGTTGTGCTACTAATTTAAACTTTCTGGCATGCTTTTATATTTAAGATAGCAGTAGGATAGCTGAGCTATCTCACTGCTCATTTATGCCTATGATTTGCCCGGCACTTCACATATTAAAATCAAAGGGGCATATTTTCAAGGACTTATTGCCGACTTAGCAGCACTTTATCTCAGCCAAAGTTGCGATAGATTTATCGCCCTATTCACAAGCTGGTGCTAACAGCCGATATCGCCAGTTTCCCTGCGATAGCAGCCGCAAAAAACATTGCTGCGGATGACACCGGCAACTAACGCTAATGAGATGCAGAGTAGGCGTTCCCATGCAAAAATACACGACAACACCACTTCACAACATTCTCAACGACCAGCCAGATCGGCGATAAGACCACAAAACATGTGATAAGGTACGTGAGCATCAGGGATTTAATACCTGCTCTTTCCTGGTATTAAGTTGGATGATAACCTGCACCAGAAATGGGAGCCCAGCTCACAGCCACACCAGAAGAACAACAGATGCCATGGACCTACTGATCATGCAGCTCGGACACCCAAGAGGGCCACAACACCCACCGCCACCTCCCCAGTACCCCCCCCCCCGGGCTCTATCCCAGGCCCCCCCACCCCAGACAAAGAGATTTTACATCAACTTTACAAAATCATGAACCAAACAATTCGCCTGATGTCGCACAATTACAACAATCAACATTCATGTGTGTTCATAAAAAGGAGAATCCATCATTCATCTTTGAATTTCCAAACAAATTATTTCATTCAAATTTAACTCAAAACAACTATTTGGAAGAGTCATGGCGGGTCTTCTCTGGACAATCTGTAAGTCACAGCCTGCAAGAAAAAATGCAAGATAAGAAGGTGTGTCATGCGCTCATCAAAGGACAGAGGGAGAGAGAAAGAGAGAGAGTAAGAAAGGGAGAGAGTGAGAGAGTGAAAGAGAGGGAGAGAGAGAAAGAAAGAGAGAAAGGGGGATAGAGGGAGAAGGAGAGAGAGAGAGAGAGAAACAGAGGAAGAGAGATAGACAGTGAAAGCAAGAGAGGGAAAAGGAGAAAGATAAAGCGAGAGAAAGAGAGAGAGCGAGAGAGAGAGAGAGAGAGAGAGAGAAAGAGAGAGGAAGAGAGAGAGTGAGAGAGAGAGAGAAAGAAAGAGAGAGCGAGAGAAAAAGAGGGAGAGACAGTGAAAGGAAGAGAGGGAGAGGTTGTCCTGACACTGCGGTCCCAGGCCTCACTGCTCACCTGCTGCCAACGGTGTGTCTCCAACCACGTGCCGATATACATTGCAGTCCACCAGGCCCCTTATCTGAAACAGAGTCCAGATTTATGAATGGCAGAGTTCATATCATTGCACACTCCATCATCACTTGCCTGCCCCTGTGCACACAGGCTGTTGCACCACAGCCCTTGCCGCCGCCCATCGGTGATTGCCCGCCCCTGCGCACCCAGGCCTCACTGCTCACCTTCCACCACCAGCGTGTCTCCGAGGGCCCAGCACGTGCCGGTGCAAGCTCCAAGCCTGGGGCCCATGACCTTGGCAGCCTCCACATCATGCAGCCCCGCACCACGGGCCACAAGGTCACACACGTGATTCTGGGTCTTGATTTCGCAATGGCAGAGATCATATCAGTGCACATGGCATCATAGCAGGCTGCACACACTCTCAGCTCCATAGGTGCCACTAACTCTGTGAACCGCGAGGCAATGCCACTTGGTGGTAGGCCCGTGCTGCCCGCTGGCTCAGACCTACACTGCAGTCCAGCAGGGCTCACACAACTCGTTACCAGTCCGGATCGCCAGGACGGTGCATCATCGCAGGCTGCACACCCGCTCTGCACTTAAGGTGCCCCTACCTCAGTGCACCGAAAGTCACCGTCCCATGGTGGTAGGCCCGTGCCGTCTGCAGTGTATCCAGTGCCACCAACTCTGTGCAACGTAAGTCATGGACCCTTTATGATTGAGTCTCGTGATATGCCAGGCGGAAGCAGCCATGTCACCTCCGGCAGTGGTGTAGAACTGGGACACGTAGCGTCATCGTCCCCCCCTTTCATACATAAGCCGAGTGGGCTTAGTCGGCGCACGCCAGGCCAGCATAGGAGTATGAATCATTATCCCTGGGCTCTGGCCGTGGTTCATTATAGGGCTGGACAGGAAACCACCTGATGTGTGTGTCTCTGTTGCAGTGTCGGCACCACACTGCCCGCAATCAACAATGTTGCAATGTTGCATGCACCCTGAGGGTGGCCGCTCAAGTACAAGGAGTTCAAGGCCGCTCATGCTATTGGCTCACACATGCCAACTGTTGTGTGCGTATTACTATTGGTGCACCATAAGCCTAATGCCTAACCTCAATTGCAGCGCGAAAGCCACATCAAATTTGCAGAATGCAATCAGTACTAACATCAGGGATGAAACCTCCTTTGTCTCAATTAGGCCTGGGCTAAAATTTCGTTCCGTTCGCGGAAATTGCGATAATTTGACATTTTCGCGTTCCGCGGAAAGCGCGAAAATGTCAAAATTTCCGCATTCCGCAGCTTTGCGATAATTTGGTTCTTGCTCGCGCTGTAAAATAATACATTCTCGCGCGCGCGCGATCGCCTTACCTGAATCCCTGCATTCACCGACAAGTTTTTTTGATCCGGTCGCGTTCTCCATGAGATGTTGTATTGTTTTTAGCCATTTGCGCTGTCTCGCGACAGTCCGTGCCCGCAGTGACGTCATGCGTCGCGCGATCACGCCTTTCTTCTCGCGATCATGCACCGCGAGACAACTGAAAACAAGATGGCTGCGCCCGTGAGCAACCGCATGGGTAAGTTGGCGAGCTGCAACCATGCAGAAAATCTCGCGAACATGCGGGAAAAAGTCTTCCGCATCTTCGCGATATTTCCGCGTGTTTGCGATAATTTTTAACATTTTCGCGATAATTTGCGAAAGTGGATTTTGCAAATTCCGTCCACCCCTAGTCTCAATACATAAGGCAGAAGGACATCTGCACCTCTGACCTTGGCCTTGCATGCGGCAGGCACTCCCTGAGAGAGATACCCTAGCAGATGAGGATGACTCCCACACTACGCACAGCGCTAATGAAAGACCAACATATCCACACCCCACACACAGAAGACCTTGCTCGAGATACTCTTGCATGGAATGGCCTTGACACTTACATACACAACAACCCATACGTCAAAATGTTGCGCACACATACGACTCATAGCTCTGAGTTATAGCATATCATACACATAACTGCTGCAGGTCAGAAGAGTGCAGGTTCTACGAGAGCCACCAAAGCAATGGCAGAACATCCCGGGCACATGCACAACGCCTGTCACGTGGAAGTGTAACATGACCGAATAATGCCTGTTAGTGTCTGATGCATTGGTCTGCATGTTGTGGCCCTTGTCTTGCCCGTACTGACACGCACATGCTAATTAAGTCTACCCAACTTCACTGGTGTTAAACTGTGATGAGTGTTGAATAGACAGACAAATCGTGTGCCTAAATGAGCATTGTCCGTACACAGTGAGGGACTGACTGACGCATTTCACTTAGGGGTGAGTGCCTATTGCCAGTTCCACCTCTGTGAGCCAGACATTGTGGTTGGGATAGTTGCTGGTAGACCTGTGCTCTTACTTGTCATCAGCAATGTGAGTATGGTGTCCAACTTCTTGCCATGTGGATCAATGTGATCCATCACTACAGGCTGTGTCCACCCAGTTGAGAGTGAGTAGGTAGGCAAAGGGATGCTCTGTTGTCAAATGTGATGGGGGACACTACTTTAGGCCTGCCAACGACTTTGACTTTTCATACAGTGCCCTATTTCTAACATTGCATGGGGCAAAGTTGTGAAATTGCGCGATTGTTGTTTCAGAGCAATGAGGCCACAGCTAGTGCACACATTCCCAGTCATCTCACTGCCTATATGTGTCACAAACATGTGCATTGCTTTCATTTCCCGGGGTGTACCTTTTTGTGCATTCAATGTCCTTACATTCATCCATACTTTCATGCTTGATCGATTATGGACATGGCACATCTGTGTGAATTTGAATGATTTATTCGCATTCGGTGGAGTGTCGGAGCTGAGCAATACATGGCCATGCAAACCCCACATTACATTGTAGCCCAGTGGAGGGCCAGACAGAGTCATTAAGGGATTGACAAGTACATTGGAAGAGTACAGTCCGCAGTCTGATTGCTGTGTCATTGGTAAGCAAACAAAATATGGCAGTCCATGTCGAGGTCCAAGGTGAGTGTCGCAGAGTGTTTCGGGGGACAGTGGGAATAGTTGTTACAGAGCATGATGCAGACGTCAGAACCAAGCTGAAACAGGGCATATGGCGGAGAAGAATGCTACTGTCTCCATCTTAATACAAAGGTGGAATCACCCGTATCTTCGTCCTCTATGTCATCTGTCTGACATGTGTGTGCTGATGTTTGGTCTGCAGCACTGTGTGCCACTGACACATCAGGGGCCGGAGATGTGTGTGTAGAAGAATCAGCAGCATTCATCAGCGACTGCCGTTGTGGCAGCAAAGCAATGATGAGGATCTTCAGGGCATGAAAGATCCCAACAAGTTTTAGCTGGTGTGCATCAGTGGCTGCCATTCTTTCCGCATGCATCCGCTCCATGTTCTCCAATATCCTCAGCATCTGTGACAACTCTTGGTTGACATCACTGAGGCCACTCTGACTAGACAGTTGTTCTCCTCTCAGAGTCATGACTCCAGCGATGTCGGGCATGGATTGTTGGACATCATGGAGTGAACTGTGGGTTGTCAGTTAGGGAGTGTAAGTGGTCCCTGATGGGACTTAGATACCCACGTAAGTCATCTAGTTTGGATGCCATGAGGTTGAACCCCACCCGCACCTGTTCAGCCACCTCCTTCTGGCAGTCTAACACCTGGCCTTGGAAGGCGATGTGTTCTTCGGTGAGGTGCTGAGAGCCAGCCGTGGTGGGTGGTGCTTTCTGCTGTGTGGTCTGTGCAGGGGCTGGGGTTTCCTCGATGCAGCTGGGCTGCCCTGCTCCTGGAGGTTGGTTGCCGTAGATGTCCATGAGCTGTTGGAGGGCGTCGGTGTCGAAGGTGGGGAGGTCCTCTTCATCATCAGTGAAGAGTTGTTGGGTCTACAATGTGAAGGAGAGATGCATTTTAACATTGTGTTGACATGCATGTTGATGCATTGTTCAAGTTTACATACAGACTGCATGACAATGTACATTGTGACTGTTTGGGAGGAGCTGACTATTTGATGCGGGACAGTGGACATTTGAACTACATCACGGATGTGAGGTTGTACACGTACATTATCATCTCACAGTTTCCTGCTATGCCAGATGTAATTGGCCGGTTTCTACGCACAATTGGAACCAGTTGTGCCCTCTGTTCTGTAGTGAAAGTGTTGCACTTTGTACCACATTGTCGTCAATGTTGCTGTGCTGTTATTGCTATGTGTATGTGCTGCAATGTGGGAGAGTCGCCCATGCAGCTGTGATTTTGCTGCCCCTTATCCCTTTGAGGCAGTGTACCTTTGACTTCAGTGCTTGTACAGTGCTGCGATGTTGCAGATTTGGATAATTTAGGCTCTTGTTTGGATTTTTGACTCTTGGGCATGGTTTATCCGCAGATGTGTTGTTGATGTCAGGGGTTGTTTGTGCATGTGGATGTGTCAGAGTGTGACCTGCTCCTCTATGGATGTGTCCCGCACTCAGCCACCTCAGTGTTGTGGCGTGCACCATATCAGGATAATTGGACTGCAGCCATGCTATTCGTCATGCAGAGTCACTTGCATTGTCAGTGTGGCCCACAGACACGCAGCTTAGCTGGTTTTATCACATGTGCATTGGTTGGCTGTGAGACTGGTGCTGTGTGGGGAGCTACCCCTTTGTGCCCATAATGGACGAGGGACTACTTGCTGTTTGTATGTGTGCTGCAGTGAGCCAAGGGGATCAGGTACATGATCCAGAGTCATTGTGGATGTGCAGTGTGCTCTACTTAATTGTGCATGTGTTTCATTGTGCCTATCTCCCTCCTTCCCCCCAGTCCCTGTTCAGTACTCACCCTGGTGCTGTTGTGTCAGGTCATGTCGAGCAGTGTCCTGACCCTCAACTCATGCCACCGTCTCCCCACTGATGACTGTGGACACCATTTCCTCCATCTCAACCAGCTCCTGGTGTTCTGCTGGACTGCCACCCCCAGTCTGCATGCTGCCTGATGGTTGTTAGCGAGTTTCTTCTTGGTTTTGCACTTCTCATCATTCCAGCGCCTCTTGACCTCTCCAATTGTCCTCCTTCTCACTCCAACTGCATTCACCTTGTCCAGGATGGACTGCCATATTGCATTTTTATTTGCCAATGGCATGTTGGGGGTGACGAACAGTTGTTGGTGGTGTTCTACCACCTCCGTGATGATGATCCTGTTTTCCTGCGGACTGAACCTCGTCTTCTTCTCCTTGCCCTTCCGTGACCCCGAGGTCCCAGGCTGAGACTCCTGGGGGCTTGTGGGGTTCTGGTCATCCTCTGTACTAGCTCCGGCTTCCTCCATGGTGCTACGCAGTTTGAATGATTTTGTTTGTGTTTTTCGGTGCTTTTATAGTGCATTTTTCCGCATGACGCGTGGGAATTGCAGGCGAGTCGATGGTTATCGCTGATTTTTTTATTGCGGTTGGTCACATCGCAAATGTTTTCGCGTTCGTGTTTCGCGTTTTCTTTCCGTCACGGTAATTTTATCGCACCCATTTGGCACGTTACCGTGAGACTATCGCATGGTACCGCCGTGCTGAGAATACAATGTTAACACAGTGTTATTTTGTTGCGATAGACTGTGATGTACAAAGTTGCGTTGAGCTAATTTTGCGATAAAGATCACACGTTCTTGAGAATATCCCCCAAAATATTTGTAATGTGCACACATTGTTCATAATCAAAGGTAAACATGTCTGCTAGCTTTTAAAATGTATTTATTTAATTTCCTAGGGCACATACACACTTAATGAAGCGTTCTAAAAAAGTTTGTTATTCTAGTTTTACTGTTGAATGTGTGTGCGTGTCCAGTCTATTGGTTTAACCTTTTTTGGTTGCTTCTATCTATGCCCAAACTACGATGAAGTGCTTAAACCGTTCTTATTAGCACTGTTGACTGGGATTCTCACCCTAATGAGTTTAAGAAGCAAAAATGATTGAATGTATCAGTTGTGGCGCACGCCGGCGCTTAATAAAAGCTTGCTGAGGCATGTTACCAGTAATCTTTTCCCACCTCCCTTATTGCAGGCCTGTGATTTTTCCAAGTATTTTATCTAGGTGCATTCCAGTTTAGTAGCTGATGCCATTATTAATTACTTTACTGCTTTTACTTCTGTGATTAAAAAAAATATATATATATTAATCACTGGAAGTCGTTGGGTCTTTTCTGTGTTTTGGTGATTACGTCACCTGGGGATGTCATTGTGCTAAAAATACATGTGAGTAAAGCTATGTTGCCGTAATGTGCAATTATGTGTTGCATCGCTAAAGACGTATAAGGTCCCAAAGGCGAGACCGATTGCATTGCAAATGACTGTTTTATCTAGGGATCATGGTTGATGATAGATTAGCTTGGAAACTGCTATTCGAGTCAAGGAATATTTCTAGGCATTGTATCCGATGATTTTTGAGGTTCTGCTTGTTTGGTGGTTATTCACTCATTCATTCAGTCATTAACAGAGCTTATAAAGCTGTCTTTGACATTATTAATATACAGCTGTCCCATCTATTGCCAGTTTTCCATTCTTGTGTCTTTCAGGCTCTAATTGGTAAATACTTCGAAACCTAAAACATTTTAAACCCACCTGAATGCAGTATGCTGTAGACTGGCCATACGTCATGGTGCACCTCGGCCTGCAGGCGCCATGAATGCCATATTTTTCCATCACCTATGCCCCGCCCAACCCCCAAAGTTGCAAGGCCCCGTTTTGATTTAACAAACTGTGTCCTTGATAGCACATTGGTTCACTCATGTTTGTCCTCCCAAGATGAGCTCTCTTGTAGTGAGGATTTTGCTGACCCTCTGATTATCACGAGCTGTTTCGAGAGGAGCTTGACTCGTGCTGGCAAACGTCTCATCACTCCTTGCTGATGTGTCAAACACTCTTTTTATAATATAATATCCAGCCAAGCTTCAGCAGACCTTATTTTATCGTATAAATATGACAACCCTGATGCACATTCAAGTGGAAGATGTTGCCACTCTAGATACGATTAGTGCGTGGACCTGTGTGCTCATTTCGAATTCATTACTTCACTTCTATGTATGGACAATAAATCACTTGTCCTTGCCGCTGCCTAGCGAATAGGACATTTTTCACTTCTCTCTGTGATAATCATTTACTGATGCTCCTGACATCAGTCAAAATATCATCTTATATTCATTCCACTTACGTTTATTATCACGATTTCTTGCAAATCTAAAAACGCAAAATTCTAGGATTATTCTTTCTGAAAATGTGAGGGCCTTTGCAGAGTTGTATTTATCTGATAGTCTGAGACTTTTTCTTTTGTACCTCCTGTTGCTATTTGTGTTTTTTTCACAATTTGAACACAAATAAAATATCTGAAAAAAGCGAACTAGACCAAGTAGGAAAAGTACTAAAAGTACTAGTCTCACCACTAGAAACAACCAAGCCAACGACAAATACAATATGGGAACACAGCGTGAATGATGGCTCAAATAACATGCTGCACATCCTAATTGACACTGCCAAAGAACCTTTTCTAGTATTTAAAAAATAAACAGGTAGAATACAACAACTGGTGTAAGGTAACTGAGAAAACCTGCGAAATTCTAAACCAACTCATAACTGAAACATATAAAATTAAAAACTGAAATTCAGAAGTAAATACAGGAATGCATCAAAAATAGAATTTACGTCATTGCTAAAAAATGAATAATATCAGAATATCCAACCTTAGAACTACATTGTCAACTTCCATCCTAAACATACCTTCTTCAGAAGTAGACTCCTCAGGAAGTGTATGTGAAAACCCAAGGACTGCTCCAAAACCAGAAAATACTTTAGAAGTGGTAAAACGGTTCCTTCCTTCCAATTGCCCTTAAATCCCAAAAATTGAGATAAATCAAGCAGAATTACAGAACAATAAACAAGTGAAACAAAGAGCTGAAGTGACCGCCAGAAGAAGAAAACAAGGACAGGAGGAAAACTTGAACAAACACAGGAATCTCCTCTACCAACTATCTGAAGAACACAGTATATACTGCGTCTTTCTTTCTTTCTGCCCTGCTGTTAGAAATAGAGTAGCTGGTTGACTAGGGCATACGCCTAACTCAGGCAGAAACCACCACTAAAGTCAGGGCAAGGGAGTTACACGCTGAAGATAACCCCTCCTCACCCCCTTGGTAGCTTGGCAGAGCAGTCAGGCTCATGCCCAGAGGCAATGTGTAAAGCGTTTGCACAACACACTCACACAGCAGCGACACACTAGGCACACTACAAAAGAAACTCCACACAAGGTTATAAGAAAATAGTCTTTGTATTATCCACAAAAAACAGATTAGAACACAATCACATATTTTACACTGTGCCACTGGCACTCATCATGACTTCACTGGGATTACATAAATCTTTAGGCCAATTGGGCCACTGTCATAACATATCACATTTAGTGCGACCAGCAATGACAGGTAGAAACTGTACTTAGCACAAAGCATTAGGCATTACCATCATCAGCAGTGCACCATAGGAAGTACTAGTAGTAGAACACTTAACATCTAATTACATCATGCCCACCTTGCAACTGCATCAGGCATAAACCTAATCTGTAGTTCAATGTAGCAACTACCTGTAGAGTGCACACGTACCGGAGTAATGTCACTGGCATTGTGGTACTCAAAGCATAAGCACATCAGGGCATAAGACAGCCCATTGCCCTGTGATACGGTGAATCTCCACACACAGCGTAGGGCACACAGGCCTCCGTCAGAGGTCTCGCCCCGACCTACACTAAGGTCCGGTGCGGCTTCTTCTCGGTGGCACCTTTCCAATCTGGGGCTCCTATTGGGCCCGCCCCTCGAACGCCAACAAAAAATGCCCCCAACATCTGGTAAGGGTGCAGCTGCCTGCTACCATGCGGAGAAGGTGCAACAATGTTAAAGAAAATGCAGAGCCCTTCTCTACCGCAAGGAAGTGGGTGGGGGTGCAGCTCACCCTGTCTCCTTCAATGGAGAATGCCCCCAGTGTGGTAGGTAGGAATGCAGCTCCCCGCGACCATGCGGCGCAGCTGTGACAAGGATAGGCAGGCAAACAGTGCTCCTCGCAGTCCCTACTCAGGGCCTCCTCGGGCCTCTCCGGTCTTCTCGGGCCTCTCCTGTATGGCCTCTTACATCCTGGGAAGCAGTCCCATTTGCTACGCCCACAATCAGGCTTGGCCACGTGGCCTTTCACTGCTTGGCTTCCAGCGGCTCTCCTTGCTTCTATCACGGGTGGGTCACGCCCCTCCTGCTGATGTCAGTGATGCCGGGGAGATGCTGAGGCACTCCCGGCCTGGATTCCTTGATGCTGGTGCTCTGGAGTGCAACCCGGGGCCATGTAGCAGAGCCCTGGCTGCAGATACCTACTCCAGCAAGATGCAGGGAGTGCGGCTTCTCCTCTCCTTGTGAGAGCCCCACCCACAACCAGGCTCAGCCTATGCCTGGCTTCCACTCTGCCTCCACAGAAAGCAGGAATTTCTGAGCACAGAAATGCGGGGTAGGCTGCTGCATACGCTGTCTATGGAGTGGAGCCACAACAAATGCTCCTCCCGCTTGGATGAGCTACAGCACCCTCCATGGGTCTTCGTTTAAAAAGGCCATGGGGTGAAAAACACAGTGCTCAACACATGCTGCCACAAATCAGATATCGCAAGCCCCAAAGCCATGGGCGATCACAGGGGCATACCAGCAAAGTGTCCCCGGGGAGGCCAGCACAATGATTCTTTAGGCAGATTGGTAGTCCCTCCACTAGCCCAAAAGGCAGCAGGTTAGCGCTTTCTGCAGTCCAGTTCACTGGCTGTTCCTCCTGGTACCACGCAGTGCCTTCTTCCGGGCCCACGCTAAGCTCAACAGACATGGGGTCACAGCCCCAGTACGTATTTTAGCAAGTGTCTTTGACCTCCCCTGGCCAAGGGCTCTGAGCCCAGTCCAAACCAGTTCTGGGGGCTCTTTGCGAGTGCACAACAACATCCATTGTCAGTGTGAGCACTGGCTCCAGACACACCACAGGGGGGTGGAGCCATCATTGTGGCAGGTAGGCACAGCCCTATTCAGGTGCATGTACTACTCCTCCCACCACTCCAAATGCAGACCAGGCTTATTCACCCTAGCGCTGACTCATCCAGACTCTCTCGAGCCACTGCACATCCCCAGCCCCTGTCACTCCAAAGCCAGACAGTCAATACACATCCTAGCAGAAGACCAAAGACTCATAGCACACAGAAATTCCTACTTCTAAAAGTTGCATTTCTAGAATAGTAATAATAAATCTGCTTTCCCCAATAACCAAGATTTATCACTACTATTCCAAACATACCAAACTTGATCATGCTACCCCTCTCTGATCAGGAACTACGACTGAAGCACATATCAGGGAATCCCCAATGCATTCCTAGGAGAGGGCAGCCTCACAGCAGTGAGAAACCAAATAGGCTGTTTGTCACTACCAGGACATGTCAGACTGTTAAGGCACATCTCCTAACTTTTACCTACAACGCACCCTGCCCATAGGGCTAGCTAGGCCTACCTTAGGGGTGACTGATATGTGGTAAAGGTGGAGTCACAGATGTGGCAACCACTTCATGTGCCACGTCACAGTGGCAGTGCACTGTGCGCGCAGGCCCTGCAATACAGAGGCCTGAGACAGGTTTGAAAGGCTACTTTGGTGGGTTGCGCAAGCAGCGCTGCAAGCCTACCAGTAGCATTTAATTTACTGGCCCTGTGTATATGGGATACTGTAAAAGGGACTGATAGGTACATTAAATATGCCAAACAGGTGTCGACCAATCTTACCGAGTTTACCATAGAGAGCACATGCATTTTAGCACTGAACAGCAGTGATAAAGTGCCCAGATTAAAAAAAACACCAACAATATGACAGAAGAAATACAGGAGGAAGGCAAAAGAATCTGGGATGACCCTGCAAAAAGGGCCAAGTCCAACACCTACCAACAACTGAGACCTCACTAACACTGAGATAATTCTTCACATTCACACAAAAATGTAAATTGAACATATTTGCTGTCTTTAGAGTAGGTGTCAGTACCACCTCTATGCACTGACATGGCCAGCCAAAATCTGGGTATATATATAATAAATATTGGCTCATTATTTTCTGAGGAATCAAGACCAATGGGAAGTGAACCCTGTTATTGCCTTCTACTACTATAAAAATAATCAGTCATCACACGTAAGTTAACAGCAGGTAATGCAGGTACCTCAGGCAAGAGATCAGACTATTTCCAAATCAAAGTCAAACATGACGTACACAAATATAACAATTTTTATTACAAGAAAGGACACATACATTTATTCTACTGTAGAAGAGTTTGATGTCACACTTCATGTCTTAATTCAAAGAATGTATATATCACACAAAGCAAATAGCAAAAGCTATTCTTTTGTTTTCACTGATTTCGCCACAGAGACAGCCTCAAATCGGCCAGCGCGTTTCATTCCTAAACATGGGGAACTTCTTTAAGGCTGTAGTGAGTCATACATCAAAACAAAACACCAATATATATTTACATAAGCAAATACATACTAACCTATAGCTTTAAATACCTGCACGAACACCTAAAATTACAAGTTGGAGTGCTGTTCCTATTTAGTATACTCCTTACCTGTATCCTCGACATTGATCAGTATTTAAAGTATATGTATCTTTTTAATGAAAGGTTTTTTTTTTACAAGGAAAGTGAAATCATAAGCAGCTCACATTTATCCTTATTCATTGGCTTCTTTATTTGTGGAAGTAAGGGTAGCTTGTGTAATTTCATAACTCAAGCAGCTTGATATGCACATTAACATTTATCATATTCTCAACATGCAGTAATATGTAACTTATATAAAAATAATGGGAAAAGAAACTTCAATTTACAAAAAAAAAAGTTTAATAATAAATCATCCAAACAATGGAAAGTTTCCATTCAGCAGTCTATTCGATTCAGAGATCATAGGCATTATCATTTCGTGTTTTAAATACTTACACCATCTTGTTTTCGTAGTAAATTTAACATTCTATATACCTCATTCAACCATCAAGCCACTATCTTATTCTAAATGTCCACTAAGAATCTATAGTTTCCATTAAGAAACAATCCAAAATGTCAAGTTGCAACTGTCTATTGATTTTCTTTATTAATATTATTGCTAAATACCTGTGTATCGTGCATATACAGCATCTTTTTTTCTGTAATATGCTTCGATCAAACCAATGGTTATCGTTTACCTAAAAAGCCATTACTATTGGAGTATAGAGGCATTACTTACTCTGCGTCACAGAAATCATAGTACTCTGTATGAATGAGTGCACTTATAACGCGCAAGGCTACTCAACAAGAGTGTCCCGGCGCTAATAGTCCCTATCTACCCTACAGACGCCCCGGGATGCAAAATAACTAGGCTTTAAGCAGTGTCTTAAAAATGGCTATGTCGGTGACAGTTCTGAGAGTCACCAGAAGAAGGTTACAGGCTTGGGCTCCCTGAAACCTAAAGGAAATACCTCCAGACCAAGCACAACGTATTCTAGGAACAGAGGCAAGGCCCAAAGAGGATGACCTCAAAGTTCTTGATGGCGCATAATGGGTTACTATCCTTCTGAGATACCCTGTGCCACTACCTTGCAGGGCCTTGAAAAATAACACCAGAGCCTTAAACCTAATCCTCTTTTTTACTGGCAGCCAGTGTAATGCCTTGAGGTTCGGGGATATATGAGTCCAGGGCTTAAGCATAAGTACCATTCTAGAGGCTGCATTTTGAGCCACCTGTAAACGATTGAGAATACGCTCAGGAAGGCCTAGGAACAGGCTATTACCACAATATAGTCTGGAAGTGACCAATGCCTGGACCACGGTTTACCTATAATCCAATGGTAGGAGGGGAAGAAAATTTCTCAACATATGCAGTAGGCCAAAGCAAGTGCCTACTATCGACTGGACTTGGGATCTTATCCAGAGAGTACCATCCATCATAATGCCTAGATTTTTTACAGTATTTGCGCAAAGAGAGGAAGTGACATATCCTCAGGTCACCAGCGTCTCCACTCTTCAGAGGGCGGGGAGCCAAAAAAGATCATTTCAGACTTCTCTGGATTACATTTCAATTGATTTCTCCGTAGCCACTTAAACACCTTAGTGAGGCAGATTCCAATCTTCTCACCCTCAATGTCCGCTCCCCTATCACAGGTGAAAAGAAGCTGGGTATCGTCAGTATATGAAATTACTTTTGCCCCACACGCTTCCGCCAGTGGTGCAAAAGGGGACATATATAAACTGAAGAGAGTGGGGCTCAGTACAGAGGATACAGCAACGCGCAAGTTCTGTCAAAGATAATTGATAGTTTAGAAAAATAGCGAAACATTCACCACTATGGGGCCGTCCCTGCACTTCAAGAACCCAGTGCTAAGTATGGTTTATACTACTATTTTGCATGATTGTATTATACTTCCAGGGAATACGCCCAGCTAAAAAGTGGAGAATTCTGCACGTCTAAAAAATATCATTCAAATATCACGGATGCCTATAGTGCAATGTATTACTTTAGGTGAAGTTTTGTTTTCTTGTTTTTCTCATTCTCACACTAAAACAAGTGTTGAGCAAAGGAGAAAAAGTTCAAACTCCCAATAAAATAGATTTGCTACAAAGGCCTAGCTATCGATTTTCAGTCTCACTGCTTCCTGCTCTGTGCAAGGCAAGCTAATCAAATGCACAGGGAAATTTGTTGTGAAGGTATTAGAATTCAGAACGGAATGTTTGCTTGCCTTTTGGGCTTTTATTGAACATGACCTGTCCTTGAGCTGAATTGTGTCTGGAAGACTGATGGGGTGTCGACTGGACTCTTTTCATTAATTGACACCATCTACTGGAAAAATGTCCACTATCAGGCTTTACCGAACTAGTCGTTTCAAGGCTACTCATTCATTTAAGGTCTACGGGTCTGTCAGAAAGTCTCAGATTAAAGTCCTTTGACTATTTTAATGTACACCTCCCATGAAACGAGTACACTAAATATTAGCTTCTGGTATGCACAGTTGTATGTAAAACGTTTAAGCTTAACTTACTTTGCAAAGTTCCTCGCACAGGGCATTCCCGAAAACATAATTGACTTTCGCAACAATTTATGTTGCATGTATCCTTGTTTAAGGCTACAATATTTTTGTAGAACATATGCTTCATAGAAGTCAGTCAATGGTCATGTGCTCAGCAGTACCATTGTGCATAGAAACACTTCACAAAATTTAAACTTGCATACAAAAATGTTGCATGCTCTCCCTGCCTTAAATTATGAAGTAATTATGCAGATAGCATGTATCTCTCTCTGGCTGGGTCTGTCTTGGCCTCAAAATGCTTTCACCGTAAAGAGAAAATCTTTGAAAGGGTAAAAGTACATGAAATCTTTGAAACTATGCAAAGCAAATTAAGGATGAATATTTGAAACTTTGCAAAACGTCACAGTTGAAAAGTAACACACTTTTTTGGGGGGGAACTTGATATAGCGCGAACTAGACCCGAGGCATGAGAGCGCTTTGCATAGCACCAGTTTCGTTTCATGAGGACACATTCATTAGGTCTCGCCGAAAGAGACCTTTAGTAATCTGCACAGCTTTCCCGTCAAAAACGTGCACGCGTTGCATTGCTTCCAATGGCAACGCGTGCACGTCTGGCGAGTCACTTGCGGGAGCGAGCAACTGGCGCCATATGTTATCAATTATCACGCCTTGCTGCTCGCTCTCACAAGTGAATCGCGCAGGCCCCCTCCTCTCTCCCTTCCCCCTGCTGCCGCGCGAGGCGCGAGCGCTTGTTACATTTACAAATGAGCCTGGTTGTGTCTCAGCCAGTCTGTGTATCTGTCAGCTCTCTTCTCTAGCAGAGGCCGCCCCCGAAGGGGGCCCGAGGGCCGGCGCCATAATGGCAGCCATAGCCCGACAAGGAACGGAACTGGTTCTCGCCAGCGGGAAGCGCCGCATGGCGCAACGCCCTGAGGCCCCCGCCCCCCCCCCCCTTCCAGGAACAATAGGAGAAGAGGAAGGGGAGCCCAGTCACCGGGAGACGGAGTGCGGCACGGCCCCCAGCCTCCGCTGGGGCCTGTATGATCGGGGCGGAGTGGACCGAGGCTCGAGGTCGGAAGATGCAGGCATGACCCCCAGCTCCCCAGGCAGCAGTCGAAGACGCTTTTGCTGCCGAAAGCAGTGGCAGGGTAAGGACTCAAGGAGGGAGGAGTGGCGGCGTTTCAGGCCGATCACCCTGCGAGTTAGCATAATCGTCCGGCCCTGACTGTCATAGCGGGGGAATTGTTCAAACCCCAGCTGGGTTAAATAGATGATGTGCGAGATACGTAAAAGTATATATTAGTAGCGACAATGGGACACCGGCGGGCGCCCTACCTCAATTTACCCCGTAACAAACCCTCCTTAGCGTCTAGGTTTATATGTCGTGAAACCCTGCCCTTGTCCGGGCCGTAGTCATAAGCATGGTAGCCCGGCAGCAAACCTGGTCTCTGTTCGTCTGCTATTCTAGTTACCGGAGGTGTGGGTTTGCATAGTTATATGGCCGGGGCGGGAAGCCCAATGGTCCAGGGCCTAGACTGTTACGCTCGAGGATCCAGTGTTTAGTACTGGGGTTTCGATGTATCCGTTTCTTCAATTAAAGCTATACGCAATGGTATTGTATTAGAGAGTCACTGCGGGGACGAGGTTCAGGCATAAGGCCAGAGCAGTAGCCCTTCCAGCGAAGAAAACCGTTTCGAGCCCCACGTCATGTGATTTAAAAAAAAAAAAAAAAAAAAGAAATGGCAATGTTGCAATGTAACTGCTGCTTATGTAAAGTGCATCAAAAGGCGGGGGCAGGTTTTATGAACTATTGAGGGTGCATTTATTCATCTCTTACCGTAATTGTCGCTCCTAATTAATGCAGCGCCTTTTGTCTTGTAAAGCGGGTAATGCAGTGAGGTATGATTCTGAGGCCCTCCTATGCAGTGGCAGGGTAAGGGCTTAAGCAGCAGGGGAGTGGATACGGTCCATAGGCCAGACTGCCGACCTTGGTGCGGGAAACCAGAGTTCGACACTCGGGGTCGCGTCCACATCTTGTGATCCTGGGTAAATCACTTAACCCCCCCTCGTGCTTGAATGCGCAATGTAACTGGCGCGCATGTAAAGCGCTCCAATACCTTCGGCCGAGTTCGCGCCATATAAATTTAAAAAAAAAGAAAAAAAAGTTAGGTGTCCAGCAGAACCGTAGTGTATGCGGCCTGGCTTGCCCCCCCCCCCCCCCCCGCCCGAGCCCGATAGTCACGTTAGGGCCTGGCGCTCAGAGGCCGCTGTGAGCAAGTAAGGTGGCGCGGGGAGTGAAAGCTGGCTGTTTATCACGTAACCTGAAGGTCACCAGTTCGAATCCTGGCGAGGCACAGCCTGCCTCCCGTCCTCATCTGAATCGAGTACAGAGGTAAACCTGGCCCTGAAGGGGAGGGCTTCTCCCTTGCTTGTCTGTTTCTGTTTTGGCAGGACCGAGCTGTTGCGTACGCCCAGGTCCGGCGTGTGAGGGCCGGCGCTTCACGCGATGTGAACCGTAGTTCGTCCCTGTTGGGGGGCAAGCCCTTTGGGTGAGGGCTCGGGTCTGTATCTAGTGTAGGATGGTGGGGAACCTGCCAATTTCAAGAGGCCGGGGCCTGTGCGCCCCACTCTCGGGCACTTGATATTGCCAGGGAGACGACCGACCACGAGGGGAGGCCTTTGTTTGCTGTTCAGGGGAGGCCAGCCTGAGGAAGTACGCACGTGCCTGGTGTTCAGTAGTGGGTAGCAAGCCCATCCTCCTGTCCGGGTCTGTACCCGTGGAGTATAGATTGACCGGGGTCCGATGCTGTGGTCGGTAGCGCCTCCTCCTGTGCGTCCACATCCTTCCCCGTGCCTGAATGTGGAACGTAACCGGCGCTCATGTGGAGCGCTCCAGATCTCCCCGTGCATGAATGTGTAATGTAAATACGGTGCGATGTAAAGCGCCCCAATACCTTCCGGTCGAGTTTGCGCTATATAAATATAAGGAAAGGCATGCCCTCCAAAGCGCTAGATATGCGCTCAGTGACTAGGTTCAGGGGGACTCCCTCCTCTCTTACGCATAACCTGGGTGTACACCGATAACGGCTTTATCCGGTGGGGGTCGGTATGCTTGGTAACCCCCCCCCCGGCACTGAGTGGCTGAACAACCCGTGGAACTTGAGGGCAAGTTGATAAATGGCCACCGCGGAAAGGCAGGAATCCAGCTTGGTGAATAGGCAGGAGCGCTGGCGCCAGGGGATTGGAAGCGTGTACTGCTTCTCTGATAGACTGCAGCTTTTTATTTAAAAAAAAAAAAAAAATAGGGGTACCCGTTGAAGACATCATTTTGAGTTATTGCCTGAAGTGCATGGGTGTTCTGTGAAGAGGTTGGAAGTGGTTTTAGCTATAATTCCTTGGTCCACCGAGGGCAGTACGGTCGCCAGGTCGCAGGCATGGCGGGACTGGCATCAGGTGCGAGCCTTCCTATCGTGTCCTTCGAGGTTGCTGGCGGCCTTCAGGAGCGCGAATGGGCCAGTCGGACTGACGCCCGTGGCAGCCCACAAACAAGGTTCTTTTTAGTGACAAAAAAAAAAAAAATTAGGCAAAGATTCGAGGCCACCCAGCGCGTCTAGCATACATCAGAGCAACAGCGAGGGGTGCAGACAGAGGGTGGAAACCCAGTCGTCATACCAACGGCTCAGCGAGTTAAGTGCTGCTGCCCGGTGTGTCCTGCAGGTCACGAGTTCTAATCCAGACAAGACCGAGAAATGCTGTTGATGATCACAATACACGTTCAAGAAGTCCTAAATCTCCAATACAAACGATATGCAGCAAGGGAGTAAAAGAGTGAGTGTTCCCGGAATAATCCCTGGTAACGCTAACTGTAATTAAGGCACAAGGGATTACAAATAGCCTGTGATTCTAGGCATATCACTTAATCTCGCTGTGCCTAATAAAAAAAAAATTAAAAAAAAGGAAATGTATACTTAACTGGTCACGAAACTTTCGAAAATGTCCAGCCCAACGGGCAGTTACAAGATATTGTCTGTACCATTAATTTTGGAGACAAAAAAAAACAACAACAAAAACAGAGGGGTGTGCCTGAATGGCCAGGGCAGCCCTCCTGGCGCCTGTGACAGAGTGAGGTTCCAGGAGTAGAAGTAAGCAGGTATGCGTTGCCTATCAGCGCCCCTGGAAAGGGAGGATTGTGCTGAAGTTACACAGGGCTTGGGTTAACATTCCTGCTGCAAAGACCATATAACATGCAGATCACGAGGGCAGGGCATTCTCAGCAGGTCAGCGGGGTTACCGTCTTTTTGCCAGACTTACCATGATTAAAGTTGCGGTTGCACTAAGCTATTAACTGTGAAATAACTGCGTGCAGTTTTCAAAGCACAAGAGCGGAGCTGTCATCCTGTGAATGCCGCAAAAGGGGTCAATTGGTGTCAATGTGGTTCTGATTCGAAGAGCACCCAATCCATGGCATGACATGGTAAATTAAGAGTTTGTGCTGGTCCAGAACAAGTACACTTCAACTATACTGCCTACCTGTAAGGTGCAGCAGATCGTGGGATGACAGAGCTCACATAAAAAAAATAAAAAAAAAGCGATAGTTAAACATTGTCTGGCAACATGGCAGCATCTGAATAAGGCACCCCCCTGAGCAGGACTGACCAGTAAGAAGATGGAGGTCATCACTAAGCCTCTCTTGGGTACAAGGCGCCTGCATAAGATGGCGGCTCTGAGGGTCTAAAAAAAAAAAAAAAAGGGTCACGGGCCCACAAGGGGTGCCCATTCAGAGTGCAGGAACAAAGCAAACATCGTTACGTATACACGGGCATGTGCCTCGCGCTCCCGGCAGCGCTAACTTGGGTTTTCACCCCCCGGAGTTTGAGATAAATACCGTGGAGTGGGTAGTACGGCCTGGCGGATACTAACCAGGGTTACTGGTGCACGGTGGTTCTTACCAGGGTGAGCCTTCCAGGGGCATTAGCGAAGTAGAGGATGTTATTTAAGGAATGTATGCTGTATCACGCCTCCACAAGAGGTATCTGACTGTCTCTCGATTTTTGATTTCATGTATGACCCATGGCGGGCGGAGACAGTACCGTACGACACCGACGAAGGACACAGGTGTGCCAGGGCATTAAGGGCAAAGATGGAGCAGAGCACATCATTGCGCTTGTGGGAAGATTGCTGTCGGAGCTGAACAGATGTGGGGGGAACCGCAGGAAGACGTAAGCCTCCCTGGCGGCGTAGCGGAAACAACAAGTGTATTGGTATTGCATGGGAGCACACCGACAGGGCGGTGTGTAGAAGGAGGGCCACTCACTTTGGGATGCCGCACGGCAGGGTGAGTGCACCTGACAAAATCGGGGTAGCAAATGGAGACGGCGCTCGCAGCCCAGCCCCCGCCAGAAGGTGAGGCACAAAAGAGACTAACAAGGTAGCGAGTTGGGGCCTAACTCCAGGGAAAA
Source organism: Triturus cristatus (assembly GCF_964204655.1). Classification (NCBI taxonomy): domain Eukaryota; kingdom Metazoa; phylum Chordata; class Amphibia; order Caudata; family Salamandridae; genus Triturus; species Triturus cristatus. Next base: position 455,618,956 of record NC_140590.1, on the reverse strand, counting down.
GGCTACCCCCCACACGCAAAGGGGCATGGTAAACAACAAAGAACAATCTACGAGCTGTCAGGGTGATTTACGACCCTAGGGGTTGCAAATGAGCAAAAAGACAAACCAGTGATTTATGGCCAGCCGATGATTTATGGCTGATGATTTATGATGCTCATGCAGAATGATTTATGACAGCGGAATGATGACAGATTGTGACAGAATGATTTATGACATACCAATGATTTATGATCCATGATTTATGGCTGATGATTTATGATGCTCATGCAAAATGATTTATGACAATGAAATTATGATGGCTTATGACAGAATGATTTGTGACATACCGAAGATTTATGACCCCTGATTTATGGCTGCTGATTTAGGGTGATCAGGCAGAGTGATTTATGGCAACAAAGTAAAGGGCCAATTGTGGCAGAATGATTTATGATATAACAAAAGAGAGAAAAAGGGATTTCACAACTGAGTTGTAAGGGGTACTCCCAGTCCCCTGAGGTATACAAAATAAACAAAGAAGGGGGTATCCTTAAATGAGAGAAGGTAAAGACCTTCTGTCTGTTAGAGAGTTCTCAGAGAAGTAAAAAGAGAAATTATTTATTTTTTATGAAACCCCTCACTCACCAACCTAGTTGGTGACATGCTTCATCATCGGGGTCCACCCGAGCAGTCGAATACCACTCGGGTGTGCTTCAACGCCTGATTACAGTGGAGCAGGTTTGTTATTATATCAGTACGTGTAAGTGACGTGTGTGAGTGAGTGAAATAAAGTTAAAAGTAATCCTACTGTACTCCCTAACAAATTTAATATGGAGCAGCAGGGTCACGGTTAAAAAAGTGGTGAAGTGTAATACTAATGTAGGTTTAATTTGACCTAAAGTATTATCCAAATATTGACGGTCTACATGTTTCAACCTTTGAGTGTAATCACAGGTTTTCGTCAGGACCTATCGACACACCGGGCGGTCTACACGCACTAAGGTGCATCCAACCCTGGAGCATCTGTGTGCCACCTACATATACTTGCGCAGGTGGTAAAAAGGGTTCAGGGAGTCCTCTGTGTACAGATGAACCTGAAAAAAGCACATACAGTTCTGGGCAATCAGAAAATGATCTATTTAGAATAAGAATGAACAGTGCCCATTTCCGTGTGAACTCTCATTTATGCGCATATAATCACCTCATTCTGAGTTATGCGCCCTATGTAATTACCATTGGTTGTTGGAACCGAGCATTCGTTCCATATTATACGAAATTAGCATCAACCCACTAAATCATTGTGGAAATCGTGGGTGTCTTACGGCAACACAGCAATTGTGATTATACTTGATTTGTGATTCTATAGAGCGGACAAAGACGCACGTGAAAAAGACTCTATTTGTGACATGCGTGCGCTAAGGAAATTATTTAAAAACAGAACACGGTGGAAAAAAGGAAAACGGCTCAAGACTCACTCGCGATTCTTACTCGAATCGTGTCATGGGCTCATAAGGGAGACAGACGGTGCTGCATTACTGTTGGACAAGAAACACAAAACACGGGCGGCAATGGTCAGAACACTTAACTTAAGTGCCTCACGTGTGCGTGGCCACCAGCTCTTCCCTACATACTCTTACCTCAGCTCACCGACTGCCTGCCACAAACCTGCGGTGCTTCCCCCAGGCGCCAGGATGTTACTGAATGGGCAGCAAGGCTTCAACTAACATCGTAATAAAACAAGCTGACAAGGGTGGAGGGGTGGTCATACTGGATAAAGCAATGTATCAAGCAGAATGTTTGAGACTGTTATCTGACAGGAGAAATTACCTCCCACTCCCCTCTGATCCACCTAATGACCTAAAATGTGACATCAGTTCATTGGTTAACTCAGCAGCCTGTAACAATGAGATCTCCAAAATGGAGGCAGATTATTTGACAACCACGGAAGGCAAAATTCCTTACTTTTACATCCTCTCCAAAATGCACAAAGATAAGTTCCCACCACCAGGGAGGCCCATTGTTTCTGGGATTGGTTCACTCCTGGAGCCACTATCACGATTTTGTGACTTCTTTTTCAAGACTATGGTCCAACAATCGGAAACATATCTCCAGGATACCAAAAGTCTTCTGTCATTACTTAAAACAATCCAGGTTGACGAACACACCATCCTCGTCAGCCTGGATATTGAAAGTCTCTACACCAAGTACAGTACAAGTACATGAAGATGTAACAAAGACCAGCATGTGCCCCTACATTTGCTGTACCTGAAATAACCTTCTTTTACAATGCCCCTAAGTTACATAATTTCATCACTAGAAAAACCCAGAAGTTCCTGCGACTTTCAAATAACTAAAGGGTTCTGCTGAAAACAAATCTGCCCACCCAACCTAATGTCTGAGAGGCGCAAGAGCGGATCTCAGCTGCTGCTATTACTTAATAAAGATTAAAAACCATCTGAAGTTTGTTAAAGCTCCTCAATCGATTCTAATGGCACATACAAAGTACTAAATCAACAAAGGAAGGGGGGGCCAAAAGGGCTTTTGGGGAGGTCCAGCTAAGTGTGCCCAAAGATACGAAATGAAAATGACAAAGCTGTTCCTAGGTGTGGCGCACCATGTGAAAGGAGACTGTTCTGGATATTTTGGAGCCCTCACACAGCCATCAGGATATTGTGAAACACATACCCTTTAGGATGTAATGTAACATCATCGGGCTGCTCCTACGTCGAGTCGGCTGGTGCAATACCCGACGGGCTCTTGTTTGGAGAGCTCTTTAGTGGAGATCTTTTATATCCAAAGTAGCCGATAGTTCAAATGGAATAGTGGGGCTCTGTGAGAATGTAGATGAATGTTAAAAATAGGAGAGGAAGTACTATCTCAAAAAGTTTATTATGATGTCTCCTCGCCTAATTAAAAATATGAGGTAAAAGTGTTAGTGACTCAGACCTATGTTCTGGGTTGTCTACACTGCCTCGTCATGGTCAACATGTTTCTCACTATAGCTGAGATGTGCTCAAGTGATTCGTCAGGACCTAAAAATTCTATCTACAAATATATATCAAATGAATTGTTTGATAAACAATAAGCATTCATATGTACAGCTGGTATTGTTACCTGCGGCTCGGTCTACCCTATATACTCCATAGGATAAACCACTGCAGTCCCTGGTAGGCTGCGCAAGGAGTTCCTTGCGTTTGACACGCCGAGTCCGTGTCGCCCGTCGACCTACCCCGCACTACCAGGACTGGAGTGGTTTATCCTATGGAGTATATAGGGTAGACCGAGCCGCAGGTAACAATACCAGCTGTACATATGAATGCTTATTGTTTATCAAACAATTCATTTGTGAGAAACATGTTGACCATGATGAGGCAGTGTAGACAACCCAGAACATAGGTCTGAGTCACTAACACTTTTACCTCATATTTTTAATTAGGCGAGGAGACATCATAATAAACTTTTTGAGATAGTACTTCCTCTCCTATTTTTAACATTCATCTACATTCTCACAGAGCCCCACTATTCCATTTGAACTATCGGCTACTTTGGATATAAAAGATCTCCACTAAAGAGCTCTCCAAACAAGAGCCCGTCGGGTATTGCACCAGCCGACTCGACGTAGGAGCAGCCCGATGATGTTACATTACATCCTAAAGGGTATGTGTTTCACAATATCCTGATGGCTGTGTGAGGGCTCCAAAATATCCAGAACAGTCTCCTTTCACATGGTGCGCCACACCTAGGAACAGCTTTGTCATTTTCATTACATACAAAGTACTACTAGGAACACCCTATCAACCAAGCACTGAAAGGGCGCAGAGAAACCACGCTGTTAGTATAAGCGCTATATAATGGACGAACACGAAGGGGCACCTAAGTACTCAACAATTCAAAAGTCGCTTAGGTCTATCATATGGAACATGCTACATAAATACTAACACAGTACTTAAAAAACAAGCATTGGCATAGCCAATAGGTCTCTCTTTTGGGACCTTATAAGTTTTTAGCCATGCAACAGTTGATGTTGTTGCACCAAGGATATTGTGCTGCATAACTAAATACTTATAAGGTCCCAAAAGCGACACCTATTGGCTATGCCAATGCTTGTTTTTGTTAGGCAGGGGGAGATCAATTGATTTGCCCAGAATCACTGGTCGTTGAGTGTCGCTGCTGAGACTCGCACCCGGTTCCTCAGCTTCAAGGTTGACCGCTCTAGGACTCTAGGATCCTCTACACAATCCTAAAACTTGCTATGCAAGCTGCAAACAAGCTGTCCCTCCAGTTAGGTGCAGAACTGTTTTCTGAAAACAAACATTTGGGAAGCGTCATACTCTGCAAACAGGACATGACCATTTCTTTTTCCTGTTGGCTTTTCTACAATACAGAGAGTGCAAAATTGCAAAAGTCTTCTAATTTGCAACTTCATAATTTTCGCCAAGATTGTGAAGATAAACAAGCATTGGCAAAGGCAATTGTTCCGCTTTTGACAGAGAGCATTTTGATTTTTGAAATTCTTGTTTTAATATGCCACAATTGCAAAACTTTATTGTTGGGGAACCTGGCAGACCCTCATTAATCTAATAAAGAACATTGGCTAAAGGTAAAAATATTTTTTGGTCTCAAAAAGCAAACATTACCACAGTAGTCACTGATACTGAAGGGAACTATATTGTACGTGGATGTTCTCCTTGTGGAAGGGTAGAATGCCCTAACTCACAGTTAAGTCAGTCATTGGCTTAAGTGGGCTGACCCATTGTCACGTGATGCATCCTGAAGTGGGTAGATGAATGAATGACATAGCAACAGACTAATTGATGAAGCCTGATTGAAAAACTGTTACAAATAAGCTGGATCCTTGTTGGTTATAAATGTAGGTTTGTAGGTTTATTTAACTTAGTTACAAGTTACAGATAATGCTCAACCAGGAGCAGCGGTAAGATCTCATCCTCCTCGCCAGTGTTAAAAATAAGCTGGATACTGGTAGGTTATGAATGTAGGTTTATTTAACTTAGTTACAGGTTACAGATAATGCCCCACCAGGAGCAGCATCCTTGCTGCCTAGCCCATCGACTCCAACTAACCGCATCCAAACACAAACATTCTCAACATTCTAATGACCTCACACACTGGCAGAGCAGCAGGGAACAGAACATCAATCAACATCAATAGGGGAGAGGCATTATACTAAACAGAAGATTACAACCAAAACCATATAAATACCGATGTTATACAGATTATTTTAGTAAAAGCAAATGGTCTTGGATATTACCAGACCTTAAAAAACATTTGATTTTGCTAATGCTTTGTTTGAAATCTTTTTGTAAATCCTAATTACAATAAGAGGGTTGAAAACATAGATGCATAGAGAGGGTTGCAGAGTTAGATAAATGAAGGGGGTTGTGTAGATGTATAGATAAATGGATAGGGTTGTATAGATATATATGTATTGGAGAGATAGATCGATAGAGAGATAGATAGATCAATACGATAGATAGATAGATAGATAGATAGATAGATAGATAGATAGATAGATAGATAGATAGATAGATAGATAGATAGATAGATAGATAGATAGATAGATAGATAGATAGATAGATAGATAGATAGATAGAGGGCTGATGAAATCGATTGATAAACAGATAGATAGACTTGCAACAATAAATAGATAAATAACAGCAGCTCTGCTAAAATTCCAGGGGCCGCATTATACATGCAACTAATTTCCCTTCATTGCACTGGGCATACCTTTTAAAAGTCACGCCCAGCGCAATGAAGGAAAATGCGCTGTATTATGATGAATGCACTGCCCCAGGGCAGCCGCAAGCTCACACCATTCATGTGAAAAATGGAGCGGCTGCTTTGAAGCTGGTTCGTGTTTTCACAGTGCAGGCAGCAACCCTCCTGCACTTTTAAATGGGATTAGAGATCCTCTTGCAGGTGGGTGCAGTGAGTGACTGCACCCACATGTAAGGAGCTGTCTGGGGGTCCTTAGGACCCCATTTTCCCCTCCAGAGGGCTGTGCGCCTCCTGAGTGCTTCCTTGCGTCTACGCCTGTGTCTGTAATATGGCACGGGTGCAAAGGCACAGGAATTCCCTCATTTGCATGGGGTACATTCTCACCAGCCAGGAATGTCTTAAATGTCACGTCGATGGCGTTTGCTTTATATGATCTGGATTTTATTAAAGGCACTCATTTTAATGAAAGCCATGTATATGTTGCACATATATACAGAATTAATATGAATTTTAATTGGTGCCTTCATACTCGCATATTTTGTCTTCTATAATTTTTAAGACGGTTGTTGATTAGCTATTTGCACAGATGTAATTGAAGTCCCTACAACAAGTTATAGTTAGTTTGTATGCTTCTGGTTTTTTAGTTAAACTTACTATTTACAGTGTTCATTGCATTTACAACAGTACCGATTTCAGGTGCAGGAGCAATGTATTATTGCAAGTTAGGTTCTCTTGTTTTACCATACATGCGTTCATTTTGGAATGCCTTTTGCATTAAATGTGTCTTTTTTCTGTCCCAACAGGAGTCAGTGATTCCTGGTTCATATAACACATGACCATTGAAGTCGAATAAAGGCTCCGAAGAGTAAGGTGGTTGGAGGTCGTGATGCTGAGGGTGGGCTCAGATCTCAGGCTCTGGAGTGCACAACTGAATTAATCATTCTTTAAGCAAACCAGTTATAAAAACACATTTATGATGGTTGTGGTTTAAATACCCAGGCACACCCAAGATAGACAACACCATTATCATGATATTCTCTGAATTCCAACAAGATTTTGTAGACAACTTCCACAAAATAATGTTATTATTTTATGTTTTGTTATGTAATGTTATGTTAATAATTTTTATAGAGCACAACAGCTCACTCCCACAGGAGTATCCCAGAGCTAATGCTTCAATTGAAGAGGGTGTTGTTTGGCTAAAACCTTAAAATAACCATATTTTAGAAATGTTCTAAAACTTATAATATTCTGACAGGAAGGAATTTGGGTTGGCAACATATACCAGTGACTCGGAGCCAGATATGAAAGAGAGCAGCGGCTGTTTCGCCTCATTCGAATATGACAAGAACATGCCAGGAGAAACGGTCTTTACAACACAGGCTGGCCCAGGCGTGCCATTTCCTTGCATTCTGAACTATGCTTGCCTTAACCAAGCACCTGTGTGGTTAAGGCAACGCGCGGTCTGTATGTTGGGATGGATGGGCACAGGAAGCAGAAGGATCGGGAGAGGACGCGGTCTGGTAAGTGGGGCTGGGGCCAGGTTTTGGGGTTGGGGTAGGTTTTAAGGGTTAGGGGGTCGTTTTTAGGGATCAGGGAGTGGTTGGGGTTATTTTCAGGGTTTGAGGTAGTTTTTATTGATACAGGGTTGAGGGTAGTTTTTAGGGCTCAGGGGGTCAGTGTAGTTTTTAGGGCTCAGGGGGGTCGGGGTAGTATTTAGGGCTACGGTGTAGTTTTTGGCGCTCGGTGGGGCCAGGGAAGTTTTTAGGGGTCTGGGTCATTTTTAGGGCTTGGGGTGTTAAGCGTAGTTTTAAGGGCTCAGGGGAGGCAGGGTAGTTTTTAGGGCTCAGGGGTCAGGTAGCTTTTAGGACTCAGGACAGCGAGGCTGGAGAGTAATCTTTACCACACATCCCTTTACCAGTTATGACTTTACCATGAAATTGTGTGGTAAAGGCATGTGTGGTAAAGCAATGTGGTGTTCAGCTGCATTTTGTTGTTCAAGTCACATTGTAGATGCATGCGTGGTTTAGCCATGCGTGTCTCTGTTATACAACCAGATGCCATAGCAGCATAATAAGATCTAAAGTTCCTAACTGGGTGGTAGGACTTTATTCTGAAATAGAGATAGGCCAGCCCTTCCCCAAACAAGGCTTTGTGGGTGCGAAGGAAAAGTTTAAATAGACAGTGGTTTCTTATAAGAGGCCAAAGTAAAGATCTTAAGGTTGATTCTGAGGGAGAACCAGAAGGAAGCCTGCATACCAGGTGTGCTGCTGTAATCTGAATCACCTGTAATCTTGACCTGCTTGTTAGTGGCCACCAGAAGAGCATTGCCATAGTCAAAAGCACTAGTTATGAGGGTTTTAGTAATGGATTTTCTACAATTGTGGCCTTGAACCTAGCTTTCATTACCTCAAGGTCTTGCCCACATGAAATCACTAAAGGGGTATCATCGACATAAGACAGGATCTTGAATCCAAAGGATTCCACAATCTTTGACAAGTGGGCTATGTAAATATTAAAAACTGTGGGACTCAGAATGGACCTGAGGTACACCACATTTGTTGATCATATTCTTTGATATGAAAGTTGGAATAGTGACCCCTTGGGGTCTGTCGTTAAGAAAATCACGCATCCAGGCTAATGCCTGAGAGTGCACGCCATGTCATTCGGTCTCTGAATGAGAGCTGCATGTAACACCATATTGATTGCTGCGGGAAGGTGAAAGCAGAATCAGGATAGCCAATCTGCTATCATCCAAGCTGTTCCTAATAGTGTTGGTAACAAACAAAATAGCTATTTTTGTACTATAGGCTATTCTGAACCCAGACTGAGATGGGTCCAAGATGTTGAAAGACTGAAAGAGTGGAAAGAGGTGTCTATTAATCACTCTCTACGTGATTTAAAGGAAAAAGGAAGTAGCAAAATTCGGCGGTAGTTAGAAAAGGTAGTCGGATCTGCTGTAGATTTTTTTAACATAGGGGAGACATACGCCAGCTTCCAGGATACCATGAAGAAATATAAACCTTCTCAGGGGTTTCACGGATACACCTGGTCCTTTTAAACCAACAAAGAAGAGATTGGCACAGAAGCTGTAATATAAAAACAGTGCATTTATTAAAACTCACATGAGGGAGATTGCGTCACACAGTACCCTCGAGTCACTGTAGGAGGCATTCTAAGGAGTACAAAGAACAGGGGCCTTATATATAGGCCTGGGCCAAAATTCCGTTCCGTTTGCGGATATTGTGATAATTTTGCATTTTCGCGTTCCGCGGAAAGCGCGAAAATATCAAAATTTACGCATTCCGCAGCTTAGCGATAATTTGTTTCTTGCTCGCGCTGTAAAATAATACATTCTCACGTGCGCGTGATCGCCTTACCTGAATCCCCGCGTTCGCCGACAAGTTTTCCCGATCCGTTCGCGTTCTCCACGAGATGTTGGATTGTTGGTAGCCATTTGCGCTGTCTCGCGACAGTTCGCGCCCGCAGTAACGTCATGCGTCGCTCGATCACGTCTTTCTGCTGAGACTCGCACCCGGTTCCTCAGCTTCAAGGTTGACCGCTCTAGGACTCTAGGATCCTCTACACAATCCTAAAACTTGCTATGCAAGCTGCAAACAAGCTGTCCCTCCAGTTAGGTGCAGAACTGTTTTCTGAAAACAAACATTTGGGAAGCGTCATACTCTGCAAACAGGACATGACCATTTCTTTTTCCTGTTGGCTTTTCTACAATACAGAGAGTGCAAAATTGCAAAAGTCTTCTAATTTGCAACTTCATAATTTTCGCCAAGATTGTGAAGATAAACAAGCATTGGCAAAGGCAATTGTTCCGCTTTTGACAGAGAGCATTTTGATTTTTGAAATTCTTGTTTTAATATGCCACAATTGCAAAACTTTATTGTTGGGGAACCTGGCAGACCCTCATTAATCTAATAAAGAACATTGGCTAAAGGTAAAAATATTTTTTGGTCTCAAAAAGCAAACATTACCACAGTAGTCACTGATACTGAAGGGAACTATATTGTACGTGGATGTTCTCCTTGTGGAAGGGTAGAATGCCCTAACTCACAGTTAAGTCAGTCATTGGCTTAAGTGGGCTGACCCATTGTCACGTGATGCATCCTGAAGTGGGTAGATGAATGAATGACATAGCAACAGACTAATTGATGAAGCCTGATTGAAAAACTGTTACAAATAAGCTGGATCCTTGTTGGTTATAAATGTAGGTTTGTAGGTTTATTTAACTTAGTTACAAGTTACAGATAATGCTCAACCAGGAGCAGCGGTAAGATCTCATCCTCCTCGCCAGTGTTAAAAATAAGCTGGATACTGGTAGGTTATGAATGTAGGTTTATTTAACTTAGTTACAGGTTACAGATAATGCCCCACCAGGAGCAGCATCCTTGCTGCCTAGCCCATCGACTCCAACTAACCGCATCCAAACACAAACATTCTCAACATTCTAATGACCTCACACACTGGCAGAGCAGCAGGGAACAGAACATCAATCAACATCAATAGGGGAGAGGCATTATACTAAACAGAAGATTACAACCAAAACCATATAAATACCGATGTTATACAGATTATTTTAGTAAAAGCAAATGGTCTTGGATATTACCAGACCTTAAAAAACATTTGATTTTGCTAATGCTTTGTTTGAAATCTTTTTGTAAATCCTAATTACAATAAGAGGGTTGAAAACATAGATGCATAGAGAGGGTTGCAGAGTTAGATAAATGAAGGGGGTTGTGTAGATGTATAGATAAATGGATAGGGTTGTATAGATATATATGTATTGGAGAGATAGATCGATAGAGAGATAGATAGATCAATACGATAGATAGATAGATAGATAGATAGATAGATAGATAGATAGATAGATAGATAGATAGATAGATAGATAGATAGATAGATAGATAGATAGATAGATAGATAGATAGATAGATAGATAGAGGGCTGATGAAATCGATTGATAAACAGATAGATAGACTTGCAACAATAAATAGATAAATAACAGCAGCTCTGCTAAAATTCCAGGGGCCGCATTATACATGCAACTAATTTCCCTTCATTGCACTGGGCATACCTTTTAAAAGTCACGCCCAGCGCAATGAAGGAAAATGCGCTGTATTATGATGAATGCACTGCCCCAGGGCAGCCGCAAGCTCACACCATTCATGTGAAAAATGGAGCGGCTGCTTTGAAGCTGGTTCGTGTTTTCACAGTGCAGGCAGCAACCCTCCTGCACTTTTAAATGGGATTAGAGATCCTCTTGCAGGTGGGTGCAGTGAGTGACTGCACCCACATGTAAGGAGCTGTCTGGGGGTCCTTAGGACCCCATTTTCCCCTCCAGAGGGCTGTGCGCCTCCTGAGTGCTTCCTTGCGTCTACGCCTGTGTCTGTAATATGGCACGGGTGCAAAGGCACAGGAATTCCCTCATTTGCATGGGGTACATTCTCACCAGCCAGGAATGTCTTAAATGTCACGTCGATGGCGTTTGCTTTATATGATCTGGATTTTATTAAAGGCACTCATTTTAATGAAAGCCATGTATATGTTGCACATATATACAGAATTAATATGAATTTTAATTGGTGCCTTCATACTCGCATATTTTGTCTTCTATAATTTTTAAGACGGTTGTTGATTAGCTATTTGCACAGATGTAATTGAAGTCCCTACAACAAGTTATAGTTAGTTTGTATGCTTCTGGTTTTTTAGTTAAACTTACTATTTACAGTGTTCATTGCATTTACAACAGTACCGATTTCAGGTGCAGGAGCAATGTATTATTGCAAGTTAGGTTCTCTTGTTTTACCATACATGCGTTCATTTTGGAATGCCTTTTGCATTAAATGTGTCTTTTTTCTGTCCCAACAGGAGTCAGTGATTCCTGGTTCATATAACACATGACCATTGAAGTCGAATAAAGGCTCCGAAGAGTAAGGTGGTTGGAGGTCGTGATGCTGAGGGTGGGCTCAGATCTCAGGCTCTGGAGTGCACAACTGAATTAATCATTCTTTAAGCAAACCAGTTATAAAAACACATTTATGATGGTTGTGGTTTAAATACCCAGGCACACCCAAGATAGACAACACCATTATCATGATATTCTCTGAATTCCAACAAGATTTTGTAGACAACTTCCACAAAATAATGTTATTATTTTATGTTTTGTTATGTAATGTTATGTTAATAATTTTTATAGAGCACAACAGCTCACTCCCACAGGAGTATCCCAGAGCTAATGCTTCAATTGAAGAGGGTGTTGTTTGGCTAAAACCTTAAAATAACCATATTTTAGAAATGTTCTAAAACTTATAATATTCTGACAGGAAGGAATTTGGGTTGGCAACATATACCAGTGACTCGGAGCCAGATATGAAAGAGAGCAGCGGCTGTTTCGCCTCATTCGAATATGACAAGAACATGCCAGGAGAAACGGTCTTTACAACACAGGCTGGCCCAGGCGTGCCATTTCCTTGCATTCTGAACTATGCTTGCCTTAACCAAGCACCTGTGTGGTTAAGGCAACGCGCGGTCTGTATGTTGGGATGGATGGGCACAGGAAGCAGAAGGATCGGGAGAGGACGCGGTCTGGTAAGTGGGGCTGGGGCCAGGTTTTGGGGTTGGGGTAGGTTTTAAGGGTTAGGGGGTCGTTTTTAGGGATCAGGGAGTGGTTGGGGTTATTTTCAGGGTTTGAGGTAGTTTTTATTGATACAGGGTTGAGGGTAGTTTTTAGGGCTCAGGGGGTCAGTGTAGTTTTTAGGGCTCAGGGGGGTCGGGGTAGTATTTAGGGCTACGGTGTAGTTTTTGGCGCTCGGTGGGGCCAGGGAAGTTTTTAGGGGTCTGGGTCATTTTTAGGGCTTGGGGTGTTAAGCGTAGTTTTAAGGGCTCAGGGGAGGCAGGGTAGTTTTTAGGGCTCAGGGGTCAGGTAGCTTTTAGGACTCAGGACAGCGAGGCTGGAGAGTAATCTTTACCACACATCCCTTTACCAGTTATGACTTTACCATGAAATTGTGTGGTAAAGGCATGTGTGGTAAAGCAATGTGGTGTTCAGCTGCATTTTGTTGTTCAAGTCACATTGTAGATGCATGCGTGGTTTAGCCATGCGTGTCTCTGTTATACAACCAGATGCCATAGCAGCATAATAAGATCTAAAGTTCCTAACTGGGTGGTAGGACTTTATTCTGAAATAGAGATAGGCCAGCCCTTCCCCAAACAAGGCTTTGTGGGTGCGAAGGAAAAGTTTAAATAGACAGTGGTTTCTTATAAGAGGCCAAAGTAAAGATCTTAAGGTTGATTCTGAGGGAGAACCAGAAGGAAGCCTGCATACCAGGTGTGCTGCTGTAATCTGAATCACCTGTAATCTTGACCTGCTTGTTAGTGGCCACCAGAAGAGCATTGCCATAGTCAAAAGCACTAGTTATGAGGGTTTTAGTAATGGATTTTCTACAATTGTGGCCTTGAACCTAGCTTTCATTACCTCAAGGTCTTGCCCACATGAAATCACTAAAGGGGTATCATCGACATAAGACAGGATCTTGAATCCAAAGGATTCCACAATCTTTGACAAGTGGGCTATGTAAATATTAAAAACTGTGGGACTCAGAATGGACCTGAGGTACACCACATTTGTTGATCATATTCTTTGATATGAAAGTTGGAATAGTGACCCCTTGGGGTCTGTCGTTAAGAAAATCACGCATCCAGGCTAATGCCTGAGAGTGCACGCCATGTCATTCGGTCTCTGAATGAGAGCTGCATGTAACACCATATTGATTGCTGCGGGAAGGTGAAAGCAGAATCAGGATAGCCAATCTGCTATCATCCAAGCTGTTCCTAATAGTGTTGGTAACAAACAAAATAGCTATTTTTGTACTATAGGCTATTCTGAACCCAGACTGAGATGGGTCCAAGATGTTGAAAGACTGAAAGAGTGGAAAGAGGTGTCTATTAATCACTCTCTACGTGATTTAAAGGAAAAAGGAAGTAGCAAAATTCGGCGGTAGTTAGAAAAGGTAGTCGGATCTGCTGTAGATTTTTTTAACATAGGGGAGACATACGCCAGCTTCCAGGATACCATGAAGAAATATAAACCTTCTCAGGGGTTTCACGGATACACCTGGTCCTTTTAAACCAACAAAGAAGAGATTGGCACAGAAGCTGTAATATAAAAACAGTGCATTTATTAAAACTCACATGAGGGAGATTGCGTCACACAGTACCCTCGAGTCACTGTAGGAGGCATTCTAAGGAGTACAAAGAACAGGGGCCTTATATATAGGCCTGGGCCAAAATTCCGTTCCGTTTGCGGATATTGTGATAATTTTGCATTTTCGCGTTCCGCGGAAAGCGCGAAAATATCAAAATTTACGCATTCCGCAGCTTAGCGATAATTTGTTTCTTGCTCGCGCTGTAAAATAATACATTCTCACGTGCGCGTGATCGCCTTACCTGAATCCCCGCGTTCGCCGACAAGTTTTCCCGATCCGTTCGCGTTCTCCACGAGATGTTGGATTGTTGGTAGCCATTTGCGCTGTCTCGCGACAGTTCGCGCCCGCAGTAACGTCATGCGTCGCTCGATCACGTCTTTCTTCTCGCGATCATGCACCGCGAGACAAGTGAAAACAAGATGGCCGCGCCCACGAGAAACCGCATGGGTAAGTTGGCGAACCGCGACCACGCAGAAAATACCGCAAACCGGCAGGAAAAAAACTTCCGCATCTTCGCGATATTTCCGCGTGTTTGCGGAGATTTTTAACATTTTTGCGATAATTTGCAAAAGTGAATTTCGCAAATTCCGCCCACCCCTACTTATATATGCATAGGTTACATTAGTCAGCATAAAACCAAGGAGAGGTCCTGGCACATACAAGAATACTTACTGACTAATATGGCTATACAGAATTTGCTTGCTCAACAAAGTGGGAGGAGAGATATTTCTCCTTACATCAGCAAGAATAGCCTGACAGTTCTAACATAAGAGCAGGTGCATTCTACTAGCTAGGCCTTTCTGAGCATGTGCGAGGTTCTGGAAGAGGGAGAAAGCAAATAGCTAGCACACAGCTAACTAAAATGGCTGCCAAGTACAAAATGGCTTTCAGCTCATGCTAACAGATTCCTGCAGTCTTTAACAGATGGTCCTTTTAGCATGAGCTAAAGACAATCCTATGATCTAGTAGGAACATAGAAAATATTTTGTACATTTATTTTAATAAATCCATCAATATCCTAATCCATTGCTAGGTGGGCATTTCTCATTCTAAATATTGTTTATCGGGCACATATAAGGTATAAACAGGAGTACAAAGGCAACAGAGCATTGGGTCAGGAGAGAGAAATGACTGTTATGACAAACAAAACTATCAATATTTTTCATCCCTAAGCAGAAATCAAATCCTAGAACCATCTAGTCCAATTCTATGTAAAAAACATTTTCAATAGACTTTTCCAGTGTTCTTTTTATGAGGGCTAGAGTATCAATCATTATAGTCAAGGAAAGGGTAAAGTAACATTTGTCAACTGCTCAGATGAACTTTTCTCTCGCAGAATAAACATTATTCCAAATGCAAATATTAAAACAGTCAGACATATTATTAAAAAATAACAATCCTGGCTCCAGGGGACCAGGAGGACCACACAGGGCCATGAGAATTAGGACGAGGAGCCGCAAAGGGCTGCTCCTCCTCAAAAATGGGACGTCCAAAAGGGTACATTATTAACAAAAAAGAAGAAGTCCTTGGGAAATTAAAGCCGCTGTACAGAGGGGAGTCTTCTCCCTGTGTCCGTTTGAGCCTCACAGGCAGGCTCTTGTTGTTCCCACGGTGGAGCTGCACAACTCTCAACTCAGGAATCACGGCCCAGTTTCAAGGAAAAAGTTTCTTCTTTCAGGATAGGGCAATCACCTTCCGGGGCAAATGCCCTCAGCGATCCTGTCCAGTGTCTCAGGCAGTGCACCAGTTTTCTTCACTTCAATCTAACAGGCACCAAAAGCACAGCACCTGTACCCTGAACTCAAGTCCTTTCCTAACTCCTGTATTGCTCTGCTGGCACACTGCTCTTTCATTGGGGCCACAGATTGTATCCAGTGTGCCCAGGTATCTCTTAATCAACAAACAAAGGTGCAGACGTTACAGCCAGCATTCAGGAGCGTGATGCTGAAGTACCTGAAGCAACCCTTATTTCAAAGGGGGTCACCTCAAGCAAAACCTCCTTGCCGTTCTGGTTGGTCTGTGACTCTCAGCTGGGCATAAAAAACTTGATCCACGAATTCTCCTTTCTGATTTGTGACCCCGTCTTTCGCCCAAGACAGTGGCAGGGGTACACACTTCACATTCCAGTGCTTCCGGCCTTCTACCTTCACTGAGGTCCTAGTTGCCAGCAATGTATGTGCTGGTTACATTCACCTTGGCTTCAAGCTGGACAGGTGCTGACTCCCCAGGCTGGATCTGATGTCCGGACCCCTCTGGCAATGGTTGTAAGGCAGCAAATATCTATTGGGGACAGAACAAAAGGTCTTAAGACAAGGCATACAAATAATCTATCAGCAGAAAGGATATTCTCAAAATTCTTCCCAGTCTTGGTGCGCCCCATATATTAGCAAGGCACCCAAGAACCACTTCTTTTATCTGAGAGTCAAATAAACTCTGGACCTATTACTCTATTTGAAGCAGCTAAGGAAGTCTGTGTTCATTTACTCAATTCTGAGGAAAAGAGAGAAACAATACAGACATACTCTAAATCCTTACATCTGTGTATTCATATATTATCCATCTGAAGACGGAAATGTTCTGCACTTCTACTCATAGAGCAGGTGCATTCTACTAGCTAGGCCTTTCTGAGCATGTGCGAGGTTCTGGAAGAGGGAGAAAGCAAATGGCTAGCACATAGCTAACTAAAATGGCTGCCAAGTACAAAATGGCTTTCAGCTCATGCTAACAGATTCCCGCAATCTTTAACAACCATTGCAAAACTATTTGCACTGCAAAACCATTGCTCATTACACATCCCACCGCTCACCTACATCCCCTCAGTGGTCAATGGGGGAAAATGCACCAAGTCAAAGCAGAAAGTGTGGCCTAGTGTTGTTGGCTTGAGTCGATAGCGTGGCCCTGCGGATGATTTGTGACAAAAAACACAATAACAGGATCCACGGAGGTCTGAATCTACAAAAATCTTCCATCAGCAGAAGTTGAGCTCCAGCTTTTATACTGTCCATTTGTAGTTGGGTAGCAAACCATTCTAATCAATGGCAACAAATCCTAAAATGTATAAAATCTAGCCTACCTGGTTGGATCAAATCACAGAGGAAACTTTGCAGGCAGGCTTATCTCTGCTTCCAGAAGGCACCGTGAAGGCTCGTGCCCGCATTACCCTAAACTGGGAAAGTATTTGCATTCAGTAAAATATTAGAACAATTGTCCTGTTTGCCACTGATCGCAGAACATAAACTAAATGGTGAGACCACTTTCCAGGATCCCTGAGAATAACTATACATACTGCTACCAGCAGTTAAGACTTGGAAGAAATACATTAAAGAGTGCCCCGCAGGAATACTTGGTGGGAAAACCCATTTAGGTACACCCAAACCGTAGGATACATCAAGGTATTCCATATAGAGCAATAGATTTATAATTTGGTGATTAAAGGCCTTTTAATCCCATCTACCAAAAATGAAACTGCAGAGAAACCTCAAGGACAAAGAATGAATGGTGGGTGGGACATCTGCTCAGTCCATCAGGGATGTCTGTCCTCACCCCTACCCATTACATATGATCTATCCATGATTATCAACAAAATATTCTTTCTCCACATGGGTCATAGTACAATTCACCTCCAAGCTAGTTAACCAATTTTGATATCCTTTACTGCCACAGACCATACAAATCCCTCCTTATGGATGTGAGGCCTACACTTTGAAAAGTGGATAACCACCGACTGCAAACTTCTTACTATGATAAGAAGCGCCAGAATGTCTTAGGAGTGCCACCAATCTTTATCCATCTCTTTTTCAATTCATTTTGCCTCTATGGCTGTTCGGTCTTTCCTTGGCTTTCCTCCCATGACATTCCTGCCAAATTATACTCCAGAAGCAAACCAAAGTATCATTACAAATATATTTTTCCTACATTTCAGCAATGCTAGCACATCAGTCCACAATTATCTCTCATGGGACTTTGAAAACCGATATGATGTGTATTCATGTATCTGAAACCTGGGTAGCCCTGGAACAGTGATACTCCTGTGTGGCAGTGTCCTATAGTACTGTACTGCATGATTTATAGCCACCAGCACGCATGTTCACAGTGGAAATCTTTGGGTCTATGGGTCAGATTGTGTTCAAAAGGTGGTAAGAGTGCAAGAAAAGCGTTTGTCACATACGAAGACTTGGACTGGGCTGGCAAGTTGAGCAGAAATGCCAAAAATTCCTAATCTTAGCACTCATCTTGGGCCTGTACAAGTAGCTTTTCAGTCACGAGTCAGTTTCCATAGTTTCATGGTAAAGTAATCTCTTTTACCAAACAAGAGATCTATGTGATTCTAGGGCTTCACTTATCTTTGAGTGGGCCCAAGCATTCGGTCATGAAGAGTCATCAGGTTAATCGCTAAAGAAGACCCATCTTTCATTACTCTTTGAAAAGCTAAGTATTTCATCCTCTACTTCCGCTGCTCTTTTCCTATAAGGGCTTACAAGCATTGCACACACTCCCTGTGACTTAGTGAAGCTTAGGTTTGAGGATCTGGCTGTCTGAAACTCACTCAGCTCAAGAAGAGCCTTCACTTCAGATTTGCACGCATCAGCTCTACTTTAGGTTTCACCTTGCAACACTGTCGCTAATTGACTGAACCTGAGGGGCGACATTATGATGGGCTATGCTGGAACAGTATAGAGCTGAGCATCTATTTAATGCACCTGCAGTCTGCAAATGTAATGCATTTTAATGCATTTTATTTAACCAGATATTTCTCTGAGTTTTGCTCTGTGATGCACCAGCAAAGTCCACAATGAAATGGCCGTTGGCCTTCACTGTATTCTCACCTTTATTTAATTTGGTGTAAGCCCTTTTTCACATTAGTAGGTCATCCGGGCTTCCTCTGAAATGCAGCCTTGGATTGATCACATTACATTGCAGTTCATGTCCTGGTTCAATAAAATGTGTGACGTTCAGTACCATTGGAATACTCGTATATTTAGAGTGACTTTGGTTCTTTTTTCAAATTCACATAGGTTTTCAGAAGAATTCTTTTGTGAATTTTCTGACATGCAAAATCATAGTCCATTTAGAAATGTAACTTGCATACATTTTACAAAAACAGGAATGCTTCACAAATACTGCATCTGCATCCTTCACAAATACTGCATCTGCACTTGAAAGCTCTACTATGGTAATAATTATCCAACAGGAGCAATGCTAGTATCCACATTTTCCTGCACCCACAGATGTCCTTCATCTATGTAGGTCAGCTGTAGATCGGGGAGAAAGGGAACTGGCACATGCAAGAGAGAAATAGAGAAATGAATAGATTCACCTTCTCCTATTCTTACTGCTGAACTTGTGACATAATCATACTCATGCTTCTTTCACAAATGGCACTATACATTCACTGAGCGAACACAAGGAGATGATGAACGGAGCGCTGAAGCTTTTCAGACACTCACCCCATTCACAGATCTGGGTTGAATCCATCATCGTTCTTTAGCTCACTTTGCCACCTCAGTTCAGACACAGGTATATGCAAATCAGTCTTGACCCTGTGCCTCATGGGAACAGTCCAGCTCAAACTACCAAGCGATGTCTTTCCTGGACGGGAAACACGCATCCTGGGACCGGTTTCGGGCTAACAGCCCTCATTAGCCAGGCTAGCTTGAATCGGGGGACTCAGGGATTACTTTCCCCAAAGATGGGCCGGACTGCCGCTGTGCAGCCAAAATAGCATCACAGTTTATAGAAAATAAAAAAGTAAATAAAATACACAGTGTCAAGTCAATGAGAAAGGGGGAGTGTTCCCCATTTATTACCAACAGGGTCTGTTTTGTTGAACATCCAGCCGCCTGTATACAAGATACATATATGGTCTGGTAGCATAGACACAATAATACACATCCTCTTTCTGCTGTACGATGTAGTGCCATTATCATGAACTAGTGATCCCTGCCCCTTTGTTCCAGTGCACAGCTGGGCTGCTTGTTAACTTTGAAAGGACTCTGCAGTAAGGGCTTTAGTTTTTTCTTAGAAACCCCAGGAGCAGTGTACTTCAGAAGCTCTTTATGTTTAAGTTTTGCATTCTCTTTTAAGGTCGAGCCTATACATCGCTTGCGCTGTTAGGCGATCTGTTGTCTCTACCTTGTGGGGTCTGACTCCTCCCATGATTTGGATCGGCTTTTGTTTGCATCATTTTGAAATAGTAGCCCGCAAATGGCTAATGGTGGGTGCATGTTCCACTTTTTCTGGGAAGTTCACTCCCATGGAGTATCGCCTCGGAAGCGAGCAGCCACGCACACGCAGTCCCTACGTGCAGTACAGCTGGTCAATGCTTGTTTTATAATATATTACTTTAGTTCCATTTGGGCAAGCTGCACTTTAGCTTCACATATTTAAAGTAAATAAATAGAAAAAAAGAGGCGCCCCAACTTTCTTTTCTATTTATTTATTTTTTCAGCAATTGTGGAATGTCCCTCTTTAGCTTAAAACACGTGAAACTAAAGCACGGTGTGCCGCTAATGGTAATCAAGTAAATACATTTTAAAAAATGAAACGGGCGGCCGCGTTTTCATTGTCGGCTTTCTCTTTAAAATGACAGCATGGCCAGCCTTTACTTTCTAGTTATTTAAAATTCTCTGCAGCCCCACTTAAGCTTCACATGTTTAAAGCTAAAGTGCGGCGCTGCCACAATTGCTACAAAAGTAAATACATTTTTTAAAAAGCAGGCGGAGCCCGCCTTTCATTTCTATGTATTTACTTTTGTAACAATCTCGGCACACTGCGCTTTAGCTTTAAACTTGTGAAACTAAAGCATTGCGTGCTGCAAATGGTAATAAAGTAAATACATTTAAGAAAAGCATTTGCAATACGATAGGTCTCACATTTGTCAAAGTTAGATCCATTGGCATTGCAAATGACAATTTCTTATCTATATGTTTTGGTTTGGAGTGTAGTGGATCTATGAACAGAGACACAGCTGCAGCTCTATCTAGAGGACTTACTGACAGTACCAAAGATTCAGCTAGCAGCACTGCCTACAGGTCTAAGAATGAGGGATTACCACTGTGACCAGAAACACAGTTACAACACTGCCTAGATGATTTAGAATGGGTGAGTTACTGACAGGAGCAGAGAAGCAGCTAGCAGCACTATCTAGAGGACTACGAATTAGGAATTACCAACAGGACTTGAGAATCAGCTAGCAACACTGCCTAGAGGACTAAGAATGAGGAATTACCACTGGGAATGGAGTCACAGCTGCAGCACTGCCTAGAAGACATAAAATGTGGGAATTTCCAATGGGACCAGAGTAGTAGCTAGCAGAACTGTCTGGAAGACTTAGAAGGAGGAATTACAGATGGGATCAGAGTAGCAGCTATAAGCACTGGCTAGAGGACTCAGAATGAGGAATTACTACTGGGACCTGAGAAGCAGCTAACAGCACTGCCTATAGGACTTAGAATGAGTATTTACAGACGCGACCAAAGAAGCAGCTAGCAGCACAGCCAAGAGGACTAAGAATGAGGAATTACCGTTGGGAACAGAGACACTGCAGCAGCACTGCCTGGAAGAGGCTCTTATACTCTGGATGTACCGCCTGGACCAGAGTAGCTGCTAGCAGCACTGTCTAGAGGACGTAAAATGAGGAATTACCACTGTGACCAGAGACACAGCTGCAACACTGCCTAGCAGTCTTTAAATGAGGAATTACAACGGGACCACAGTAGCAGCTAGCAGCACTTTACCTCTGGGACCAGAGAAGCAGCTAGCACACTGTCTAGAGGACTAAGAATGGGGAATTACCACTGGGACCAGAAAAACATCTGCAGCACTGTCTAGAGGACTAAGAATGGGGAATTACCACTGGGAACAAAGTCACAGCCCTAAAAGATTAACTGAAGACTCAGTCAAGACTGAGGCCATCACCAACATTTTACAATATTTCACATTTTGTGGTGAAGCTAATTCTCTAGGTCGTTTGCAAGAGCAGTGTCAAACCAACACCACTATCAAGGCAATGAACACTTACTAACACAATAATTAAGAGTGCAAAAACCATCTACACACTGAGTCCTAGACTCACTATATAAAAAAGTGCTCCTGGGTTACACTGTACCATCCCCACATCAGAGTATAACTTCCTTCCCCATAAGCACAAAAAACATGCAAAGAAGCATTAAACAAAGAAATGTGGTTAAAAAACCTACTCCCCAGGGGGAGTGTTTGCAACAAGGCCGAATGAGTTAGAATTTACAAGAAAATGTGTCCCTTCCTAGGACGATGTAATCATTATGATTAGGCCTGGGCCAAAATTCCGTTCCGTTCGCGGAAATTGCGATATTTTGGCATTTTCGCGTTCCGCGGAAAGCGCGAAAATGTCAAAATTTCCGCATTCCGCAGCTTAGCGATAATTTTTTTCTTGCTCGCGCTGTAAAACACTACATTCTCGCGCGCGCGCGATCGCCTTACCTGAATCCCTGCGTTCTCCGACAAGTTTTCTTGACCCGGTCGCGTTCTCCACAAGATGTTGAATTTTGGTAGCCATTTTGCGCTGTCTCGCGAGAGTTCGCAGCCGCATTCAAGTCATTTTTCACGCGATCACGTCATTTGTCGCGCGATCACGTCTTTCTTCTCGCGATCATGCACCGCGCGAGTATGAGAAGATTGAGATCTCGAACATGTCATTCTACATCGCGAGCCAGAGAATGAGGACGCGGGCACATGAAATCGAACGCGAACAGGAGAAAGAGACCGCGAACACGTCATATCCAACGCGACAGGGACAAAGAAGAGAACGCGATCATATCGTTTTCGACACGCCGGCGGAAGTAATGTGAAGCTGGAGAACTCAACAACGTAAAATTTACAATTTGGAGAGGAATATCGGCTCTAGCAGCATGAAACCATCTGCAAATACTGATTTTGGATGAAAAGAACTCCTTACATTCACATTTGGCTTTCCTTTTTTGTGCAAGGAGTCATTTTTTTTTTACAAGGTGGAGAGAGGGAGGAAGTGACACAGATTCTCCAACTTCCTGTTCCTGTCCAGCAGGCTCCTCCCAGTGCTTTGTCCATCTCCTGCTCATTCTGCCTTTGGATTTGGAGCTGGAAAGATCACTCTTTTTGTCTGCTGCATCATTGCAATTGGATTTCAGGATTTTTGGAATAGGATATTTTACAAGTAAGTGGTTGTTGTGTTTGATTGTGGGCATTGCAGTTGTTGTGTAACTACAATTTATTTTTGATAATTAATTATCATCATTCCTTTTTTTTTTAAAATGTTTTTTTAATTTTGTGGGTTGTAGTAGTAGGCCCGAGCTAGCCATGGGCATGGCCTCATGGGTGTGTGTGTGCATGATGAAGCAACTGTTCCTTTTGTTTTTTGAATATATTTCATTTTCAATCACATTTAGGGCATGGATGGCATTGGATTGAGTTGGGGAAGTGTGTTTTTTGGGGTGGCCTTGCTGATGTTGTTGGGCCTGGACATGTGGCTGGTGGCCATTTTGAGGCCTAGGCCTGCAAGCTTGCCTGGCCTTGTCTGCCAACAGGCCTGCTTTCATCCACTGCTACCAGTGCAGGTAGCCACAGCTTTAGTAATCTACTGTTTTCTGTTTGCTCTGTTGAATTTAGACATCATTTAGGGCATGGATGGCATTGGATTGAGTTGGGGAAGTGTGTTTTTTGGGGTGGCCTTGCTGATGTTGTTGGGGCTCGCCATGTGGCTGGTGGCCATTTTGAGGCCTAGGCCTGCAAGCTTGCCTGGCCTTGTCTGCCAACAGGCCTGCTTTCATCCACTGCTACCAGAGCAGGTAGCCACAGCTTTAGTAATCTACTGTTTTCTGTGTGCTCTGTTGAATTTAGACATCATTTAGGGCATGGATGGCATTGGATTGAGTTGGGGAAGTGTGTTTTTTGGGGTGGCCTTGCTGATGTTGTTGGGGCTCGCCATGTGGCTGGTGGCCATTTTGAGGCCTAGGCCTGCAAGCTTGCCTGGCCTTGTCTGCCAACAGGCCTGCTTTCATCCACTGCTACCAGAGCAGGTAGCCACAGCTTTAGTAATCTACTGTTTTCTGTGTGCTCTGTTGAATTTAGGCATCATTTTGGGCATGGATGGCATTGGATTGAGTTGGGGAAGTGTGTTTTTTGGGGTGGCCTTGCTGATGTTGTTGGGCCTGGCCATGTGGCTGGTGGCCATTTTGAGGCCTAGGCCTGCAAGCTTGCCTGGCCTTGTCTGCCAACAGGCCTGCTTTCATCCACTGCTACCAGAGCAGGTAGCCACAGCTTTAGTAATCTACTGTTTTCTGTGTGCTCTGTTGAATTTAGGCATCATTTTGGGCATGGATGGCATTGGATTGAGTTGGGGAAGTGTGTTTTTTGGGGTGGCCTTGCTGATGTTGTTGGGCCTGGCCATGTGGCTGGTGGCCATTTTGAGGCCTAGGCCTGCAAGCTTGCCTGGCCTTGTCTGCCAACAGGCCTGCTTTCATCCACTGCTACCAGAGCAGGTAGCCACAGCTTTAGTAATCTACTGTTTTCTGTTTGCTCTGTTGAATTTAGACATCATTTAGGGCATGGATGGCATTGGATTGAGTTGGGGAAGTGTGTTTTTTGGGGTGGCCTTGCTGATGTTGTTGGGCCTGGCCATGTGGCTGGTGGCCATTTTGAGGCCTAGGCCTGCAAGCTTGCCTGGCCTTGTCTGCCAGCAGGCCTGCTTTCATCCACTGCTACCAGAGCAGGTAGCCACAGCTTTAGTAATCTACTGTTTTCTGTGTGCTCTGTTGAATTTAGGCATCATTTTGGGCATGGATGGCATTGGATTGAGTTGGGGAAGTGTGTTTTTTGGGGTGGCCTTGCTGATGTTGTTGGGCCTGGCCATGTGGCTGGTGGCCATTTTGAGGCCTAGGCCTGCAAGCTTGCCTGGCCTTGTCTGCCAGCAGGCCTGCTTTCATCCACTGCTACCAGAGCAGGTAGCCACAGCTTTATTGATCAAGTGTTTTCTATGTGATCTGTTGAATTTTTAGACATCACCTTCCTGAGAGTGTAGTGTGGCTGTACACAGTACTAGTAGTATAACATAGCTCTAGTTAAAAAAAATTCATAAATGGCTAGACTATCTTTTGTTTGCACTAGTACAGTACTAAGTAACTGAACCACAAAAACAAATGCAACATTTCACTGATGTTCTTCTCCTGTCTTCTTTGCTTTTAGGTGCACAAAAGACAGAGTAGGAGGTGTCATCGGCATCACCTGGCTACCCGTTGTACTGCCAGCCAGACAGAAGTCCTGCTGCGCATCACGCCCACGTGTGACCAGAACTTGTTGTGCATCTGCCTCCTGCCTGACGTCGGAATAAGATGGTCCCAAAGAAAGGTACCAGGTCCAGTACCAAGAAAGTTGCTGGTGAGAAGAAGGAACAGAAAAAGGAAGTGCCATTAACCACGACTGGTGGTGTGCCGGCCAAGGTTTTTTTTTGGCACCAAAGCGTTGTCCGGGAACCAAGCTGGGAGCAGCACAGCGGTCCAGCAACCCCACCAACCTAGGCCCAAGGGCTTTACTATCGCAGAGGTAGCCAGTCTACTAACGGGCAGCGATGTTGAAGAAATGTCATTACCGCAAAGTAGTACACAATCAAGTTCAACGCAGGCGCAAACTCAGCAGATCAGTGTGCAGCCGCCGCAACAAGAACAGCAGCAGCAGCCGCCGCAACAAGAACAGCAGCAGCAGCCGCCGCAACAAGAACAGCAGCAGCAGCCGCCGCAACAAGAACAGCAGCAGCAGCCGCCGCAACAAGAACAGCAGCAGCAGCCGCCGCAACCAGAACAGCAGCAGCAGCCGCCGCAACAAGAACAGCAGCAGCCGCCGCAACCAGAACAGCAGCAGCCGCCGCAACCAGAACAGCAGCAGCCGCCACAACAGCCCACCATAGTAGTTGTTGCTCCTGACGTAGGGGCATTTCAGGAAATCGAGCTTCCTGCAGACAAAGCGGAGCGAAGTCAAACCACTGTTTCAGAACATCTATTGTCTTCCAGACCACCAGCAAGGAAAAGGAGGCTTAGTCCATCATCTTCTTCTTCAAGCCCCGCTTCTGATGATCGTGATGACACTTGGGTCCCACCAGCTCGGTCTGAGAGTGAAGTACGCCACAAGACATTGCTTCTGAAAAGGAAGGTCCCAGAAAAACTTAGAGTTATGGAGGTAGATGTAGAAGAGGGGGGTGATGATGTTGATGAAGACGAGCCAGTCATCACGCACATTACTCCCGCCCCAAAGGGATTGGAGACCGACATTCTAACCCTATCCAGAAAGGCTGCTACTGAGCGGGATGTAGCACGGATCTCACCAACACAGGTTACACCACCACTACCTCCAGCTGCCATATTTTCCAAGGCCCGGCAGGGACCTACATCCAGCTCAACCACCTCAGTAGGAAGTGGTAGTAAAAGTCACAGTGTAGGTGGACAGGGTCACATATTTTCAAGCACCCCCTCAAGTTCATCTGGTGTTGAAAGTGGCACATCCAGCAGTGCCAGAAAGTTCTCCTCCCCAGTTTGGGACTTCTTTTCTGTTAGCGCCAAGGAGGAGAACGTTGCTATATGCGCAATTTGTCGGCAAGGTGTTCGGCGTGGTAAGCTTGGTACAAACTATGGTACCGGAGGACAAGCAAGTCATCTCAGAATACACCACACTATTGTGTGGGAGGATCACCTACTTAAGTTAAAAGAAAGTAGGAAAACTAAACCCTTTGAAGTTGGTCAGGAATCAGGGAGCGATATTATTGTGGTGGCAGGTGAAGAACAGGGAGGCATTTCTAGCCCTGTCTCCAGTAGTGCAGTCACTGCAGTGGTAACGCCCACATCCTCCTCAGTAACATCAGAGTGGCACCGCAGTAAGAGCCATACTCAGAGTGTGGGTGAGACACCAAGGCGACCGGCGAGTACCTCAATGAGACAATCTATGTCGTTGAGCCTTAGTGGGTTAATGGCACCACTAAGGAAAGTAAGCCAGCCTACCATTGACAGCATGTTTAGGTTTGAGGGGCAGTTCCAACGCAACCACCCAACGGCACGATTGTACAATGCGAAGCTGGCTAAAATGTTAGCGCTGGACCTTCTTCCTTTTTCATTTGTGGAAGGGGTGGGTTTCCTTGAATTTGTGTCTGCCATCTGCCCGAAATGGAAAGTTCCAAGCCGGTCCTATTTCGCAAGAATTGCTGTTCCGGCACTACATCATGATGTGCTGGAATTGGTTGGACAAGCTTTGCAGAAGAGTGCTGTGCACAATATCCACCTGACAACAGACATGTGGACCAGTTGCCAAGCCACAGATTACATGTGTATCACTGCACACTGGATCTCTTTTGTGGGGGTTAAAGATCAACTATCTGCACGAGGTGTTGTTGACACAGCTGCGATTTTTGAAGGTACTCGGAAACATGCAACTGTAGCCATGTTCGCCATGGAGAAATCTCATACGGCTGAAAACATTTTAGAAGAGTTTCGCACCAAGGTTTTGGAATGGCTGCAGCCCAGAGGGCTTGGTATTGGTTTTGTTGCCACAGACAATGGCAGTAATGTACTTAAGGCCATGGAACTTGGTTCCTATTTCAGGGTTCCGTGTTTGGCACACTGCATAAACATTATAGTGCAAGACTTTCTGAAAAAAGAACCCATAGTAAGCAATTTACTGTCCATCTGCCGAAGAATATGCACTCATTTCAGCCATTCTTTTAAAGCTCGGAAGCAGCTGAGGATCCTCCAACGTGAGCGTAGGGTGCCAGTCAAGGCACTCATCCAGGAGGTGGCAACACGTTGGAACTCAACGTATTACATGCTTGATCGTCTGTACGAACAGCACAGGTCACTCAATGATTATGTCTGGTACAGAAGCAGTGATGCTAGTGTTAAAGGCATGACCCTTCAGAGGGAGCAATGGACCCTAATTCAATGCCTGACTGAGATGCTGTCTCCTTTTGAGGTCTTCACACGTGAAGTCAGCAAGGAGGACTGTACAATGGGCCAAGCTATCCCATTGTTGCAAATGCTAGAGCATGAGCTGAATAATGTGTCTGAATCCTACAAAGGTGTAGAGGACAGAAGGCAAGCCCATGACTTGGTGGAGAGCTTATCCAGGCGCTTATCAGAAAATGTAAGGATACAAAATAAAATTTTGTCACAAGAACATTACATTTGTGCCACAATTCTGGATCCACGTGCAAAATTAGGACTATTCCGTTCTTTTTCCGACACTGATGTTGCCCGCTACAAAAGTTGTATAGCTGAAGCAGCCATCAAATTTGAAAACGAAGGGCTGCTAATTAAAAGCCCGCCACATCAACCCACAACAAGTACTGATACTGAAGCAGGCCATGCAGAATCAAGTGCAACTTCGTCGGCTGAGGGCAGTGCGGTTGGCTCACAATCGCAACACTCACCATCACCATCGACTACAAAAACAATAACTGGATCATTCGGCCGAGTACAATCATTATCAGATTGGTATGTAAAGATGGGCCTTAAGCACAGTGCTGATGCACAGAAAAAACAGCACAAAAGCTTACCAGCAGCAACCCTGAACATTGAGCGGATGGTCCAGGCCTATCTGGACGACCCAACAGAGGTGTACGTTGATCCAAACCCAGTGCAGTATTGGCATAGGAAAAGGTCTGAATGGCCACAGCTCAGCAGGCTGGCGATAAGCTATCTGGCTTGCCCTGTCACAAGTGTCTCTTCCGAACGTGTTTTCAGTGCTGCAGGTTCCATTGTAACCTTGAGAAGGACCAGTCTATCTCCCAAAAACGTGGAGAGGTTAACAATGATCAAAATGAATCAGCACTTCATACCACCGAATTACACAATGCATGAATCAACAGAGGAAGATGAGGACAGCGGCTCAGGTGACGGAAGTATTGTGTCAGATGATTACCTACTACTGGAAGATCCCCCAGAGTTTGAGGACGAGCTATACTTCCCTGACAATTAGGCTCGCACTTACTGTCTTCCTCCCTTTTTTCCCCCTTTGTTTGTGTCTGTTGTTCCGGTTATAAACTTGTGAATCGCAACCAATGCATTATCACCGTCTTCTAATCTTCTAATTTAAGATACAAGTTTCAGGTGTCTGCCATTTGACACTACAGTCCTCAGAATCCAGCTCCTCCGCTCAATCATACTGCATCTCCTGGTCAATTCCATTTCCCTCATGAATGATGATTGGATGATGGTAACAACAAATTCAAACTTTCCTCGTCCTTCCAAAACAAGTGGGCCATGAATCTGATGACTTCTATAGCTATCCTCCTTCAGAGCCGAGAGAGACTGGCCATTAACTGAAAATAAGATGCAACAGGTAATGATTGATGCCATGCATTGTCCGCAGAAAAGCAGACTGAGTGATGTAGATTTTGTTGTGTGTGTTGCGCATGAATGAATTGATGTAATTGTGCACTGCCACTTATCAACATTCTACAGAACACACTAATTTTCCTCTTCTGGCAAACAAGAAATGTGTACTTCTCCTGCATCTTGGTGATACATTGCTTTTAATTCAATACAGGAAGGGGACTCACTCAATCTGCGCAATGCAAATGACTGTGACTTAACAGCACCGTCCATCATGATGATGGCGAAAGAGACGGCCTGCAGCGTTAACGAGATGAGATGCAACAGGTAATGATTGATGCCATGCATTGGCCGCAGAATAGCAGACTGAATGATGTAGATTTTGTGGTGTGTTGCGCATGAATTGATGTAATTGTGCACTGCCACTAATCAACTTTCTACAGAACACACTAGTAATTACTAATTTTCCCCTTCTGGCAAACAAGAAATGTGTACTTCTCTCCTGCATCTTGGTGATACATTGCTTTTAATTCAATACAGGAAGGGGACTCACTCAATCTGCGCAATGCAAATGACTGTGACTTAACAGCACCGTCCATCATGATGATGGCGAAAGAGACGGCCTGCAGCGTTAACGAGATGAGATGCAACAGGTAATGATTGATGCCATGCATTGGCCGCAGAATAGCAGACTGAATGATGTAGATTTTGTGGTGTGTTGCGCATGAATTGATGTAATTGTGCACTGCCACTAATCAACTTTCTACAGAACACACTAGTAATTACTAATTTTCCTCTTCTGGCAAACAAGAAATGTGTACTTCTCCTGCATCTTGGTGATACATTGCTTTTAATTCAATACAGGGAGGGGACTCACTCAATCTGCGCAATGCAAATGACTGTGACTTAACAGCACCGTCCGTCATGATGATGGCGAAAGAGACGGCCCGTTAACTTAAGATGAGAAGGAACAGGTAATAAATGATGATAATTAATGGCATGCATTGGACACCTGACTCTGAGCTATTGGTCTTTGTGTTTGCGTTGTTTGTTGTGCACAAAGTGATGTCAAAGTGTACTAGTGGTAATCTATCTTTCTGTACACAATAAAGAATGACTCAAGTCAGTAATATTTATATTTCTACTCTTGTTGTGTTATAAAAATTACACTTGTACTGCAGGCCGATCTTCAGTCAGTAGAAGTATCAGAGCTGATGATGAAGTCAGGAGGATGTTTCATGAGTGGCATAAAATGGAAAAGCCTAAAGGTAAACACGTGAACAACAACCACAGCACACCCAAATGTCTGTGTAGAAGTTGAATAGAGTGTAGCGGTGGGATGACTGCAGTGCATTGATTTTACTAACTTTAACTGTAAAATGCTATGTCGGGAATGGATAATGTGCTTTGCGTTTGTCCAACTCTTTGAGAGAAAAAAAAAAGGACTCTAAAGTGTTAACGTAGGATGTGCTAATGGTAAGCACTGTGGGCCTGATCTCTCCTGTTACTGTTGAAGGTCTATGCTGGAAACAGACTACAGTAGAGATGATGCATATGCATACATGCCACCTCGGAAAGTGTTCTTGTTGCACTTCACCATCACTTGTGCATTTGTTTTCACTTTCTTTCTGAATATCCCCTTTGGTTTTCAATCTAAAATTACAGGCCGGGCCTTGTCCAAAACTTTGTAAAACATTACAATGCATATTAATTACCTTACCAATCAATCACCTTTTTATTCCAGCCGGGCAGTGGCGAGTGGTGAGGCGACACACCCAAGATTGATGGACGAGAGGAGCAAGAGGAATGCCGAGATGCAAAAAACCAGTCCACATTTTTGACCAGGATAAGACAGTAACAGTATCCACTTTTCACTTCTTTTAAATAATTTGATTAATATCTTGTATACATTCTTTACAACAGTGTGTTCTTGGAGTTGTTATTATCAATCATCATTACGTTTGCTCTGTGTTTACGATTCTTCACTACCAATATTTAAAATTTCTATTTGCTATCTGTTAAAGTATTAAGGCCGGAACAGAACAAGAAATAGAAGTGTATGTAATCCGGGTCTCATCATGCATGCATTTCCTTTTTTATACCTTAACATATGGAATGGATATGGTATGGTAGTCTTCAATGATTGTCGTTTGTTTGTCTATGTATGCATACTGTTTTTCTATGTCAAACCTTTCCCAAAATCCCCCTTCCCATCCAATCAACGGACCCTAACCCTCTTCCCCCGGGCTGTGTGACTTATTGTCGAGGTGTAACTAAATTAAATGTACACCAATACTTAATCACACACTTGCTGGGGCGGATGTGGTGAAAGCAACACTACTTCAATTTCAATGCAGAGCGATGATCTTCTTCTGCTTGCCCACCCATGAGTAGGATATTTCACAGGTTATTTTATTTAACAAAGGAACATATACCTCAGCATGAATTGCCGGCATTGATTGGATTTGTTTGTTGTCATTCCTCATATACAGCACTAACTGTTAGACTGTAGGCATAGCCAAGTCGACAAAACTATAGTTTGTAACTCTGTCTAGTAGGCTATCCTCATAATAACCAGCATTCAGTTTTTTTGTCAAATATTTGAGCATATAATTGTTGCTCGGTAAATTCTGTGATGTACTTCATTCAACTACTCCTCTAACAGTCTCTCAAAGGCGTTTGACTATCTCCTTTTCTTTTTTTGGAAATGCTGCCACCCTGCCAGTGTATACTACTACTACTATACTACCACCACCACCCCAATCATGGCATGTATGAAAAAGGAAACCATCTTCACCATGCAGCCAGTGCTGTGCCACAGTTGGACATAAACATCAAGCACCGGTAAGAGAGAAGTTTGGGGGAGGCAGAATCAATAATGGACATGTTGTCAATGATGTCAGTTTCAAACACCACTCCAAGGAATGCATAGTAGGACCAGTCAATGAGTGAGGTGTGTCGCATCTATCTGTTTGTGTCTTATACAGTCAGCAAATTATTGAAATCAAACACACGCTATGGGCGGCCATGCACCAGCAAAGAAACAGTGTGATGTAAAACAGTTACCCCACCTACAAAACATTAACAACATTGCATGTAACATAGAAAAATATATTTAATTGACCCTAACAAATAAACTAAACCCACAAAAGCTAACCCACCCACCTCCCTAACCCCAACGACTGTCCATAGAAATAGAGAACGCCCAAACGAGTGAAGAACGAACAGGAATTAAAAAAGGGGCAGTGACAGGGACTAACTGGTGGGGCGGGACTGGAGGAGGACACGAATCTGGTCCTCTAAATGGGCGACGCGGCGTCTAAGGCCGCGGCAGTTGCAGCCACAGTGGGGGGGGCACCGGAGATGGCACGGTGGCGGCGGGCAGCCGCCCGGCGGTGGCGCCGTACCGCTGGAGGGCGGTGGCTGGGGCCCGGGGCAATGGAGGAGCCTTCAGTAGCTGCAGCAGCCTCCTCCTCCTCCTCGGCTAGGACCACCAGCCGCCGGTATTCCTGCTGGATTGCCTCCAGCTTCCGGCGCCGTGCCTTGGCGGCCAACTCCTTACGGTTGACTTTCGGAGTTGCTGTGTATCAAAAAGAAAAAAACAAGACAATTGTAAAATATAGTCTTAATAAAACAGTAGGACAAGGTAATTATTTATACACATAGTGGCATGGTAGAGTAGCACTATAAAATAAAGCACAGTAGTACATAACATTTTAAATGTCGCCCGTCCTTCTTCCTTCCACCTGTCTTACACTTTTTAGTTGAACAGTGCACCAGGTGCTCTTCTCCATAAAACTTTCAAAGCGGAGTTGAAATCAGATAGATGAGGACATTGGTTACTCAATACTCCGGCTCCTAGTCCTATACCAATTAAAGGGAATTCTAGTCTTCTAGTTCACTCTTCAAACGTCCCCAAGAACTCATACTTACTTACGACATCGGATAGCGGGCGGACTTTGTCCGCCCGCCATCCGACTGCTAAAAAGGGTGGGGGTCCCGTGGGGACAATTAATTAGGATGATGCGCCCGGCACAGTGGCGGGCGCACCCTGTTATTTTAAATTTAAATTCTGGTTGGCTTTGCTGAAAGCAATGCTAAAATGTTGTGCTGCTTTTCCAAGCACAACATGACGGGCCTCGCACGGAGCCTGTCACGTTTTGCTTTGAAAGTCGGGGGGGTACCATAGCATCGGTAGGTACCCTCCATGGGGGCCCCCAAGCATACTCTGCAATGTGTGCATGCCTTTCCGTGGCGGACGGTAATGCCGCCACGCAAAGGCATTCCAAAATGCAGATTATATGGCTGCCGGTGTGGTGAGAGAGACACCACCGCCATATTGAACCCTTTTACGCCTAGACATGTCTGAATATTTTCTACAGGGATGGCGGGAGGTTTGCCCCTGCTGTGACGGCAGTGAATTCCAGCCAGCCCGGCGGGGGCAATACGCCCACCATCCTAATGGGGCCCTAATTCACAACTGTACACTTTAAACTATACATACAGTACACCTTTGCAGTGAGTGTGCTGTCAAGTTCAACAATAGTTAAAGATTATGAATCTAACTTACCACCGCCTGCCACTGGTGCTGCCACTCCCCCTCCGTTGCTATCTGCAACTGCCGCATCCTCGCCCTCTGCGTCGCCTTCGCTGGCCCCAGCAATGGTGGTCGGTAGTGCGCCTAGAAAACATTACACATTTATTAGGCAACATATACACCTCCCCCCTATTGATCAGTAGCAAGGTTGAAAAATGAGTTAATACTAACATAAATCACTAGTACAAATCAGGTAGTAGTAGAGTAGACACTAAGTTATATGATCATTGTAGCATTTGCTTGATTAGCCCTAGCCATGCACATGTGACGTTACCTTTACCTTGCAGCTTCTTAAGACACCTTTGAGCCCACATGACCTGCCTCACACTGCTACTGTCTAGTCTACGCGCTGCGTACAGGCGGTCAACAAACATTAACAAGCCACTTTTTTAGGAAGAACTGGTGTACTACTGTTACTGTTAGTCCATATTGCTTATCCATAGATGCTACACTTTTTGGCACGGCTGAGAAATGCTTGCAAGTTGCAATATACTAACGCACACCATTTCTTTTTTCGCATTACCGACGCAAGATTCGCTTCTACGAACCAGAGCTTCTGAACGATGCACCAACTACCAGTACTAGGTTCTTCTGAGGTGAGGGGTCCCTTCACTCACATCTTCATTTATAAATGTATATAAACTAAATTGCTATGGGATGGTGGTGCTGCCTTCCACCACTTCAGTTATCATGATTTAATTCCCAACTGCATAAGTGTAACAATGTATATTGTTTTAATGTTATTGATTTGCCGGTTGGTGCTGCTAAGAAAACAGTGTACAGACCTTCTCAAATTGAAATAAAAATTTTAAACTTACATAGACTTTGTGGTATTTGGTGTGGAGTGGACTAACTTACACGAGTGAGCAAATTAAAGTAAGGGTGTGCATGTGAATTGCTTCCATGACAGAGGTTGGGTGTGTTAATGTTCTGGGTTGTCTACTTGTTGGTTATCTTGGGGGGAGGGTTCCGAGACCTAATAGGTATGACAAGACAGTACTATAGTCAAGCAGTGGAATTGTGGTGGGTGCGGAATTTCTGATTGAGGTGTGCAAGGAAGGTCCAACCTACCATCACCAACATCCTATTTTCTGGTGCAAATGTATGTGCAAGATCCCTACAACAGTTGTATGTCCTATAGGGTATCATATCAAAATATTAAGAAATCTGGTAGGGCTGTTGCTGTGAATTTTCAAAGCCTAAACATCAACAAGAGTAAAAAGTAGTACAAGACAACGACCCAACGGATTGTACGAGCTACTGGTGAATATGAGTTTTATATTACAACCTTTCACAAAGAGTGGCACTGGCCAACTGGGCAAGACTAGCTACTACAGTACAGACAGACAGACTGATAGTATGTAGTAGTACTCAGTCATCATAGCGGAGGCAGGGATAAGCTTTTTGAAACCGTACAGATCGAAGTATAATTGGTGGTAAAAAAATAGCATTTGGAAACACACTATAGTTCGGGAGAAATGGGGCAGTAAAAGTTATGGAATAAGAAATATTATTAAAAACAAGAAGACTTACTGGGGCCAGCAGAGGAGCCCTCAGCGGTGTCCTCCTGGTGGTGTTCCTGTCCCGCCGACTGCCCAGTCCCTGCCCGTCTGCCCCTGGGTGCTGATGAACAGGAAAGATATAAGAAAGAGACAAACATTGATGGATGGTGTCAACTTAAGCAAATACAATATTTTTCAACAACGGTCAAAAAACACTTATGTAAACAATTGCAATAACTACATTGACCGATCTCATCTGGTCAACATGTAATATCGGGGGATTCGCAGTTCGACTACTTAAGTTACTATTTATCAACAGTAATCCATTCTTCCATTCTGATTCCAGAAAACTAAGTTACAAGTAAGCCTAAGTATTAGTACAACGTACCACCCAACCTAGCCCACCTATTCCAGGCATGCCAATTGTACATTAAGTATGCATTTCCACTGTATTCCTCAACAATGTGTATGATCCAATCATGGAGGACACATGAACATGACTACATTTTTTGTATACACCAAATTTTGGTTTGATTGATGCTGATCTGCTACTGCTAAGTAACTGCAAAGCCTACCTCCACTCATTGAACAAACTAGAAAGGTTCTAAAGACTGGCGTACTAGCAACACGTCACGTAACTGAGTGAGGGGGGCATCACGCATACCACTAACCAATTAGAAGCTCATACAAAGTACCTAAACCTATGTATCAATCCGCCCCTATCTATTAGTGACAGGACAAAGTAAGGAGTGGACGTGAGTCACTGTAGCATTACGTAACTTAATTTCTCTAAAATAAACTCGTAAAGAATCACGCTAAGCAAGCGCAAACGCAAAGCTGCAAACAAGTAAGATTAGTAGTAGCGCAGAAGAGCACCTGTGTCATAATCACAGAAGACTTTTAAACATTATTAACCTGGAATGTATTGCAAGCAGCAACATTCTAGCTGGTTGGAAGGAAAAAAAGATATTCGCAATATATAACATAGAGCAGAAGAACAGACACAAAGTTGTAATAATTAAATAGGTACTCACCAAGCCCCGGGACCTCCACTCCTAGCAGGTCCAGCAGGTCCTGCTCACGGTCCAGGATGTCGGACCACCGGTGCGTCAGCTGTGCCTGGGTGCGCCGGACCCCAGAGATGCGCGACACTGCCCGGCGCACCTTCCCCCACCGCTGCCGACGCTCCCGGAGGCCGTACCCGGACCCAGGCCTGCCACCTGCTGCCAGGGTTGAGGGGAGGTGGCGCTGCACAAAGAAAATTAGTGCAGCCAACTCCGCCTCCCCAAATAAGGCCCGTGCATGCACCCCTTGTGGGCGCCGCCTTCCGCAAGGAAGGCGGTCGCGGCTCTGGCTGCGCCGGCGAACAGCCCTGCCCTTGGACATGGTTCTGGGGACGGGGCGGGAAAGAAAAGGTAAAATAAATAAAGGAGTAAAGGAAATAAATAGCGGGCAATACAAAGAGAAAAAGTAGCTAAAAAACAAAAAAAAAGTACACAAAAACCAAAAATATAGAGGCAGGAAAATAGTTAGAGAAATAATAAGTAATAAAGATCCAAAAAATGTGGCTATAAACAAAGGATTGAAAAGATTTAGGGAGGATTGAAAATCAGGCCCCAGAACCATGCAATAGAGTGGAAAACAAGATGGCCGCGCCCGTTGCGACCACGTGCGCAAGTTCGCGCGATATTTTCTCCCTGAGCAAGCAAAAAGCAACGCGATCAAGTAAAAGCGATCGCGAACAGGAAATATCGACCGCGAACATGCATTGCGCGACCCGGAACAGGAAGTAAACAACGCCAGAGGGCGGGACAAGTGAAAACAAGATGGCCGCGCCCGTGAGCGACCGCATGGGTAAGTTGGCGACCCGCGAACACGCAAAAAATACCGCGAACAGGCGGCAAAAAAACTTCCGCATCTTCGCGATATTTCCGGCGTGTTTGCGGAGATTTTCTGCATTCTCGCGATAATTTGCGGAAGTTAATTCCGCAAATTCCGCCCACCCCTAATTGTGATACGCCTACATTGAAAAAAACGCATAACTAAGAACCTTATCTTGAGTTGGTTGCTTACTCTAAAGTCAATTTTTTTAAACATCCAAGTTACTTTGATGCCTTTGCTTATGGTTGTAGGGTTGACGAAATGTTGTGAACCCCTAATTAATTTTTTGTTAGGAACTTAAAGTTCCTATACGCCCAAAGCTTGCTATGTGGCATGCCTGAACTAAGTGTGTGTCCTCAGTCTGCATTGAAGGTGGAAAGCACTGATGATGTCACAATAATATCACACAAACGTGGCAGTTACTGGAAACCTTAGCAGAGAGGACCGGGGCTGAAGAGGACAATGCAGTGAAGTTTAACAGAAACACATGTTGTATGTTAACCTTGTTGATATTTACATTGGTCTCACTGACTGAGTGAGTTTCCGTCATCTCCACTGGAATTAGGCCATTCATGGATTTGCCTTGTTTGCAGCATAATTGCCCATCCGGTGCATATCTGGCAAATTTCATTAATAATTGCTGCTTCTTGCTTACAAAAAAGGATTAAAAGTGTTTTTTTAAACGGTTGTGCCTCGCACTGGCACTTAATGTATTTACAAGACAAAATAGCAAAGTAATAGTACCACACGATATGCCAGATTGTGCTGCATTTTTTTTACACACAATTTATTCAAATCTGGTGCATACATTGTTTTCCCAATATTGTGGCTAAGCTCCAATGACCCTTTTAAGGTGATAGCAAAAAGGCACTTACAAATGTACGAAATTCATTGAACACTTTTTCGCATGTTTGTATAAATGCAATGTAACCGAAGATTAGCTAAAGTTTATCACTGCTAAGTAGAGGCAGAATAAACATGTTTTATGAAATACCTACCAATTTCCACGGCTTCGTCTAAAAACCCTGCTTTCGAGCAGCCAAATGAGCTCCTTGCTTCTGTTAAAAGAGAATCCAAGATGGATGCCGCATTTATTTAGAGCCCACAAATCAAGTGGAATCGTTTAATACCTGTTGCAAATTACCTCGATTTAACATACAAAATAATAGCAGGACAAGCAATTAGTCTATATAATAAGTTCAGGTACTGCAGCATTAGTTCGACATATCCAATCCAGTGTTAGCTCAGATTAACACATTTCATGTATTTTATCACCGGACAGGGATGCACGTCTTGGCTGCCAGTATCTGCAAAGGCAGTCAAGTGGGGGCAGACAGCGCAGTTTAATTAGGCAGCTCTGTGGAAATCTATCCATGGGCTGGAGGGGACCATGGACTAGAAACAGGAGGAGCGACCAACAGAAGAACCCCTGGATGGCAGGAGCTCTCATTTACCCTGGTGTTGGACTGGCTGCAGGTGAGCGGAAGTAGTATAGGGGGTTAGGAGAGCAACCATTTATCTTTAGTCTGAATACAAATCACGTTCACGTTCAGGATGAAACAAAAGTGCACACGATCTATGGGAGGAAACTCAGGAAGTGATATCACTGCCTGCTAACGTGCCGCTAATGCTTGTTGTTGGAATCCAGCGTTGGAGCAGTCCACGTCCCAGCCCATGAAGCCTACGTGCGTGGTAAGGGGGAGGGCAAAAAGTTAGACAAAGAGCTGCAATTAATAAACAAACCAAAGTGCACACGATCTAGGAGCAGAAACACAGGAAGAAGTAAAAATGTACTAGGAATGCAAATGCATGAACGTGCGTGAACACAAGCCCGAGGCAGACCCAAACAAAACTAGGAGGGTGAATGCTGAAATAAAATGTAAGCAGCTATGTCTGAGCACCTGCAGTGTAACACGAGGTTGAAAACATTGAAAACATATTAAAATAGTCCACCCACAAGCAGATCAACAGAACAATGTATAATGATATTGTACTAAGTCCCTGCTCCTTGGAGGGAAAAGGAGGGACAAAGAGGCAGGACTGGCCACTAGTAGGCAAGGATTTTTCAAGGACATTGAAACAAACAAATGAGAAGCAAGGAATGGCATTTGGACCACAGAAATATATGTATACTAAAGTACGCAAGTGGTCGTACGCTTACGCCTGACCTAAAAAAGGGTATGCAAACATTTTTAGGACTATGCAATTATGTCCGACAGTGGGTCTTTGACTATAGTACACTCATTGCTCCCTTACTCGGACATAAAGAAGGCGAGGGCAGCCCATGAGGAGCTAACATGGACACCTAAAAGGTACAAGACTTTATACAAACTAAAAACTCCCTGTGTGAGGGACCCCCGACTTTATGAAAGACTTTCTCCTATTTAGCCGTAGGGATGGGTGAGTCATGACAGCTGCCCCAATGCACAAATACCTCTTTGGACACAAGTTCCTTGCCTATATGAGTGGGCACTTGGATTCAGTCATACAGGATCTTTTCTCGTGTGAACAGGCATTGGCAGCAGAGGATTTTACCATCAATATTAGCACCGCCATTGTGATGGGGGCATCGCCAGCACTGTGTACCAAACACTCAGTGTTTGCAGTCATACAAAAGAGCATACGAACTACGCAATAGGTGTCAGGCTAAGATATGAGCCAATGCTCTCTAGGGCATCCCTAAATATAGTACGGTGCATTCTGGTAAATCCAACGACCACCCTAGCAAACAAGGTCAAGGAGAGAGAGTAGACCTATGACTGTGCCACCCACACCTGAGGGGATCAGCTAGGCAGAAGAGGATCCCATCCCAGATAGTGAAGTACTATTCATTGACAGATCCTCCACAATAGACCAAGAAACAGAGTTAAGATACTCTGGGGCAGAGGTTGTGTCAGTTCGTAGCCACGCAGCCTCAAAGATGCTACACATCACCATGCAGCTGACTCTCCTCCCCCACCTCTCAGCACAGGAGGCAGAACTAGCAGTGTTAATTGAAGCCCTCACCCAAAGCACAGAGAAGAGGGTGACCATCTACTCCGACTCCGCGTATGTCACTACCATGATCCACTCTAGCATAGGCAGATAAAGAAGACGAGGATTCCTAAAACCAGATGACTCCTCTGTTACACACAGGGCCCTCCTGGAGTTTTTGATAGACATGCAAAACTTTACCTAAGCGTGTGGCCATGATAAAATGTGCTGCTCACACTAGGGGAAGGAATTTTGTATCTCTGGAAAATGCGTTAGCCGACCAAATCATGAAAAAGGCAGACTGGAAAATCAGAGAAGCACACATACTTCCCTTGCAGCAATTTACAGGGACGAACCATCGCATGACAGATCATATACAGAAACAGCAGGACTATACTTGACGAAAGTACAGGAGACAGCATTGCCAAAGGGCTATGGCTAGCCCAGGCTTGCACACAAACCGCACACAACCTTTTATAATGACATGTACCCACAGGGAAATCCACACTTAACCTCTGATGGTGTGATGATTTGTTCACATGCGAGGTCTCAAAGAGATGTAAGTATTTGGGATATGAAGTTGGTTCACATTAATGACAAGGTTGCAAAACAAAAAGCCTTTCCATATCCATACGCCTATAGAGGGCTGTCATGTCCATCTTAGGTAGGCCAAGAAGCATCAGAGCTTGATTGGATGTGGTTCAGATTCTCAAAGTTATACCTCTTACTTTCAGACGTGATCCTATGTTGCCACTAGTGAAACAAAAGCTTTCCCTATGCTGTCCCTAGATCTACTGAGAAGATGTGCAGTTTACGTTTGACATTGGCCTATGTATTCCAAGGAATGCTCATTAGTATTACGAACAACTCCAGCTGATAGGGGGATTTATCTGATCTGGTACAGTTATGGCTGCAGGGGATGCATCTGGTTGAAGAAGTACCTGCATGCAATAACCTACAGGCTTTGTGGTGGAAAAACCGAAAGTAGGAATATTTGATATGCATGCAGTGGATTTAAAATTATGATTCAAAATGACCTTGGACATGGGTTTGAAACTGACTGAAAGTGAAGGCTGGTCTACTGTATTTGCTTCCTATTTCGCATTTGCTCACAATATTTGGTTTCATTTGCTGGTGAAGATAAGACACAAATAATTACAGTTGGATTTACATTGTATTTGTGGTCAGTATGTAACCTGCAGGGTATTGCAATGTGTAAAGTGCATTGACATCATTTAGTGGTCGCCATGGGTCGCTACTGCGACCCCAGACTTGCTTCTTGTTACCCATAAAGGGGGCGAGGAAACCGATGGGGAAATAAGGTGAGGAAGCCTGCTCCGAAATGGATTTTAGGTAAACAGGTTGTCTTGTTGCTCTGTTATCTACGTTCCAAGACTGAGATTTAATTACATGGTACTTTTATTTTCTAAAGCAAATTATAAATTGACCTTGTTTTGAATATTATAGGCCCATCAACCTTCCCATTTTATAAGTTATTTGATATTTATAATGGCAGATTTCATCTTGACTAGCGTATTTTCCATTGTTTTACACTTTTTGATAGGTTCTTCATCAATGAAACATTATCTTAATTGAATACCTGAAAATACTACCTGAAACTACGTAAGTAGCTGCATTTTCAATAGGCT
The DNA here is from genome assembly GCF_964204655.1 of Triturus cristatus. Taxonomy (NCBI): domain Eukaryota; kingdom Metazoa; phylum Chordata; class Amphibia; order Caudata; family Salamandridae; genus Triturus; species Triturus cristatus. The sequence continues at coordinate 455,577,097 of NC_140590.1, read as the reverse complement.
ATGAAGTATGTCTGTGTATATGGTATTTCTTTTGTATCTGTAGAGATATTTCAGCCTCTGTGTGTGATGTAAGTAACTAAAAGTTAGATGCATCACTTCCTGGGATAGCACCAATCCAAAGGTCATGCAACGTCACTTCCTTTAATTTCATGGCATTCAAGGGCCAAGTGATGTCACTGCCTGTAATGTCATCAGGTCAAATGCCTCATGATGCCACTTCCTGTGACATCATCAGGGTGGGTCAAAGGGCAGGTTATGTCACTTCCTGTAATGGCAGCAGGTCAAAGTTTGTGTGATGTCACTTCCTGTGACATCAGTTGAGGGTCAAATGGTATATGATGTCACTTCCGCTATCCCTGCATTTTGATAAATCAATGTTCATGGTAAAGAGCCGAACTTTATGGGCCTAATGTATAAAATGGGTTTAGTCATTCTCTGTCTATGAGATAGCATGTTGATACATAGGGCTCTAAAGGCTAGCTTTACCAGCATTTATGCAAAGTAATTGAAAGTGATGCAAACATTGCAAAGTGTTCTTTTGGGACTTACTTTCCAGGCTTGATAAAAGAGTGCCAGCGCTTGGGAAGCAATGTCTTATTTCAATCTAAAAGGGGAGAGTATGTGGTTTACTGATTAGAGCGGCCGACCTCAGAGCTGGGGAACCGGGTTCGAGTCTCAGCAGAGACACAAATTAATGTGTCCATCTGTATCTCAACTGGTGCTAATGTAAAGTGCTCTGATACCTTCAGGTATAGTTTGCGCTATATAAAAACATCTTTGAGAAATCCCCACGTGTGGGGACTATATGTGCTTTATATTCTTGTCTGTTAGAGTTTGTCAGTCTCCATGTGACAAATCATATAATTGACAGCTACCCATTATGTAGCCACCCCAACCTACATTATTCATATGTATCATGATCATTATGTACCCCTGCCCTGAGTGCCCCAGTTGTAATGATTCCTGGTGTTGATTTGTGTTTTCATGGCAAACAAGGGTCATGCATGTGTGCCATTACATAGGCTTGTCTCACAGATTGCAGACTGGTTGGACTGGGAGGGACGCCAATAGTGCTACCATCATAGTGTACTGCCTATGGCAGGAGTAAAGCAGCACGACTGCGGCTGTGGTAGCATACCATGTAGTGGTTAATAGAAGTGAACAGGCCTTTTTATCTGTGTCACTGGAGTGAGGTCCACAGGCTCATTCATGTAAAGCTCTGCTGTTATAGTGATTTTCCTTCTGGGTCCACTCTGGGTTTTCCTTAGTTTTGCATATTAGGCATTTAGGCTACCTCTGCTTGCATAGACACATAACATTTTTGTGATATTATTTTAGGAATACGCTGTACATGTTGTTTTGTTGTTCAGTGAGAGTTTTTGGGTTCAATTTGCACATTTCGTACAAGGTTTCATGGTGGGGTTGTTTATTGTATACAGCCTGCTAGTAATGCTGATTACGTTGCTTAGTTGTGTTTGCATACTTATTGCAGCACATTTACTTCATAATAGACTACAATAGTTTCAATAAATATATTGTAATCTTTCCCTGTGTCTTTCTGTTGTTTACTATGGACATGCATAAGTGAGAAACGACAGGTGACGATCTGTTTTACACAGTTCGCTTGTGGACTAGAGGGTCATGTTCCAGGTTGCCAAAATCACCTGTTACTCTGGGAAGGTTGAAAGTTCAGGTGAGGCACTGTGAGTTAGCCAGAATTTGAGCTGACAGGTACTAATGTGTTAGAGAGAATCCGTCCCTATGTTCCAGTGTCCGGCCATCGCAAGGCACAGTTCTGCTTTACCAGCAGAATTCCTGCGACATTGCACTACCAATGGTCAATTCCTCAGTTTATAACTGACCTCACATTATCTTTATCTTTATTCTAAGGAACTGCATACTCTTGTTATGACAACTGCCAACAATTGATGAGGGACATATTTACAGGTATCCTGAGAAGTACGTTTGTGTGCCCATTGTGCCCTTGCATCTCCTCCTGAGACGTCCATGGTGTTTGGGATTAGTCCTCCACAGTATTTTAGGAATCACCTAAACTTTTCTGTTGGTTGCCAAGCTTGAATCTTGAAAAGGATTACCCATAATAGTTTTTGCTATCTGTTTCCATTACTATTTATTTGAAGGCAGTGCCACAGTCAATACCAGTTGCTGATAATTGCAGACCTGGAGTCCATGCACATTTATATTTACATGGCCTTGGCAATGTAGGCAGTGACTTAATCATCATGGTTGAAGCCCATGATTCATATTGTTTAAAATTATTTTATTCTTTGGTCAATTTTCCAACTGTGGCTGCTAATACAGGAACATTTCATGAATACACTAATGTTGCTCCACCAAATAGAAAGACTATGAAGACACTTAACTCAGTATGTTTTGCACACCTTGATGGCTGTCCCAGTAAGGACAGCTTTGGCAGAACCACCGCTGTTGCCCCTGCCATACCAACAACGTTCTGCAATTATTCATTCAATAATGGGTAAAATACCAGCTAACCGTGATATCCCGAAAAAAGAGATCAAACTGAAGCTGTGTTTCTCCTTCTGGATCTACAAAACAAGCAACGATTGTTAACTTTGTGCTTACCACATGGGATGGTTCCCCAAATAGGAGACTGTAACACTTGGGGCACAATCTTTGCTGCAGTCTATACCATCACGTGTAGCCCTCCATCTATGTCAGTCCTACCGGAGATGTTACAGAATGAACATGGTGCAGCGCTGCCCTGGATTTGTGGATGAAATTAATGGGAAACTTTCCAGTGGTCTCCCTAATTATTCTGTCAAACATTAATGGCGAAGCAGCATCTTTGGCTATATTCCAGAGGCTAGCTCAGGATGCACCAATCAACCAGAAAAATGTCTACCTATAATTATTGTTGAAGTATGCACAGTTGCAAAGGTTTGGGGACCAGACCCAATAAACCACAATTTGGCAAGCCTAATCCCAACAAAGACACTGCCAAGCAGAACCCGGAGTTTGCTAAAAAATGATGGGACAAACCAAAACCCAAACCTAAGGTAAAAGCTAAATCTTTAAGAGGTTCTCCACCACTGAAGTCTTCTGACAGATGCTATAATATGAGTGATCACACAAAATTGAAAGCACCGGATAGGTATTGGCTTCCTGATACTCACCCTTCTTCTTCCTCTCAGGACACATTGGAAAAACTATATGAAAGAGGAGAATGTTCTGAGCACAGACAGGAAGAGTATGTGAAATCGAAAAGGAACTCACAAAGCTCGCTGGACGTGAAGATAAAGAAGGAGAAGAAACCTCTGCAATTTAAGCCCCAATTTCAGAAAAGGAAGGTTGCGGATATAATCACAACATATGCCACAAGCACTGAAAACTCTCCTTCTCTACATCACGGCAGAAGTCACTATAGTGTGCTAGAATCTCTAGGAGTTTCTGAGAGCAACAGCAACTTAGCAATAGGTTACAGTTAAAACCCCAGACAGGTGCGTAGCCCCTCCAGACATATTATATAATTTGGATATTTAAATTGACGGCAACATAAAGCTCACCATTTGGGTAATATTCCAGGAAAATTTAACATTATCATAAGACATTCTCTTCAATTGGCCACCGGACTTGGTACAAACATCCCCACAAGGTAAGGATGTTAAACTGCCATCATTTTCTGGGCTAGTCCCTGATAAGGTCAAACAGGCCTATGCAACAGAATGGGCTCTTGCACAATCTCTAGGTTTATATCACGATCCTGTTGGTTGGGATAGGGACTCTACTTATCATGTAATACCCATACGGTCCAGCCCACAAGTGCAGCCACAATACCTATTAGAAAGGGATTCTAAAGCATCTGTTAGAGAAATACTCTCACACTTAGAGTACCAGGGAGTAACATAACCCTGTGTCTCCCAAATAAATAATCCCCTTTTTGCTGTCTTTAAAGCAGATCATTCATGTTGTATTGTCTTAGTCTATAAACACTTAAATAGTCATACATGCACATTAGCAATACAAACTACACACAGTACCACACTTATAAATACCATTTGTTCGTAAAAAATATGAAACAACTTTGGATATTTCCAATCTTTTTTTGTGCCAGAATGTAGCACCTGAAAGCAGAGTTTGGACTGCCTTCTCAGTGCTAGGCTTTCAGTGTCACTTTGCTCGACTCCCTATGAGGTATAAGAACAGTCCAGGGCTCCTTGCGGCCCGCATTGTGTCAAATTTACATGGTATTGATTCAGACACATTTTTCTATGTAGATGATATCTACCTGATGGATGAGGAATTAAACACACATTTGGCCACAGTGGATCACTTAATATTGAGATGTACTGAATATGGCTTCAAGTTCAACTTTAAGAAATCCCTTATAGCATTTCTGGGTATCCTCTTTCTAGGATTCAAACTTACTCTTCATGAAAAGAGCCTTGCATCACACTTTCTTGAGAAGTGAGTTCTACCACAACCACCAAACACTCTTCAGAAACTCTAATCCTGATTATGAACAATGCATTAAATCACTGGATAGATTCAATCCACATGATTTCTATAGTTCACATTGGACATCAGAACATACAGATACACTCAGAGCACTACAATCTCACTTTCATACCCATGTCAAAATAACAAACCTGGTCGTCTAACTGCGGTGCAGATGGCTATACTTAAAGAAAGATCACTTACACAAGGAAACCGCATTACTGTGGTTACTCCCATTCCTGCATTAGAGGTTGGCACAAAAGCAGGCATTCCAAATGCTAAAGCCCTCCATCCTAAATGTATATGATGGGCTACATCCTTAACAGCTGCAGATTTAGACTTCATATTTGGCCCATATTTACAGACACAAGAATTCCTTCAATATGAGCATGTCTATCCCATGCCCAGTACTATTTTGCTTCTTGAGCAGTTTAGTTATTTTATTTACACTGATGGTTCAGCCAACTTGCTTTAGGGACCAAGCACCAATATTTGGCGGTGTGTGCCACCATTCATGGCGTGATGTTGGATGGAACATTCCAACTGCAAAAAAACTCATATAAAGTCCTTAGGGGGCTGCAGAACAGTTGGCTAATCTAAAAGCATTGCTTCTTGCACTAGAACATACAGATCCTGAATTCCCCACATTTTTAGTGTGTGGTTCGTATTATTGTGTCCAATCTTTAAATGACGATTTGCCTTATTGGCACCAGAATGGATTCAAAGATTCTAAAGACACACAAAACGTTCCCTTTGTTACAATTCTAAGTGTTGGTGATTGTGTGATTCCAGACAAAGACTGCAGACTAGCCGTAAAGATAGTGGTGCATGAAGGTGTTGCTTCTGCACATGCAGGTGTGGCATCCACAATTTTGTTACTACAGCAACTGGATTGATGGCATGGCTTATATCAACAGCCCAAGAAATATGTCTTTTGTTTTGACATTTGTCAACAAATTCAAGCTTCTACTGTGGCTCGCCCACTGCAGAGACACCTACTAATTTCTAACAAACACTTTGGCTGCATTATTTGGACCATTGTGGTCCTCTTAATTTGGATGGAATATTTACATTCATCCTACTTGCAGCTGATTCTTGATTTAGGTTCCTCGGGTTGTGGCCACGACGTTCGGCTGACACTTGTACTGTTATTAAAGATTTGCAAGTCTTTATTGGTTATCATGCATGCACTACATTCCACTCGGACCAGGGCACTTCTTTTGCCTCGAAAGCATAAAAGGATTCTATGTCTTCCCTGGGTGTAGAGGTGCATTAGTCTGTTGTGGAGAGGATGAAGAGTGACTTGAAGCAATCCTTATCAGCTAAGGTATTAGGTACAGGACGTAGCTGGATTCAGCACCTATAAGGCAAACAAAGAGAACTTAATGATCTTCCTAAATGATCTCTGGGTGGCCGGACTCCTTATGAGGTCCTTTTTAGCAAGAAAGTGTATGCTCCAGACCTTGACAGTCTAGACATCATGGCAGCAGTCACACCCTTTGACTTAAATGATCGTTCTGCTGTCTTACAGGATTTGCAATACTTCCACGATGGCCAATCAAATAAACAGTTGAAGTGAAAAGTTACTACTACTACAAATTATTGTTTTACTGCTGGGGTCTGGTGTTTCAATTTAAAATGGAAAATTGTACTGTTGCAGCTGAAAATTGTGTTAGGGTCTGCCTTCAAAATCATGCTAAACCCCATGTGACTCTGTAATATTGCTTCTTATCCCCATGTGCCATGTGACTTTGTAATATTACTTTTGTTTTCATTATGTATTTTATGGCTATTTGCGTTCTGTGTTTCAAAAGAGCATTTTGTTTAAGACATCCCCTCTGTAAAAGATTAGTCAGGCGCTTTGGAAATCATGTGTGCAATGTTTAATCACGTGGTTTTCTAGAACATTGTTTGTACCTCGTTTCTATTTTAATGCACGTTTTTGGAACATAACACTTTGTTTTCACGTGCTTGATCATACGCTCTAGAGTCACGTTACACTGAGGCAGTTGGCACGTTACAGCATCTACTGCGGCTCACTGCTACGAACACTGGTTTGGCACGTGTCTTTCCCCGATGCGTTGTCAGGCAACCCCACCCTGTTCCAAGACTATTTAAACCCTATGCGAGCTCAGGAACCTGCTTGCGCTCGTCATTTTCCCCGCTTACCTGAAGTTCATCTTCTTCCTCCGGGCTCATCCAGCATTCCAGGCGATCTTCCTGCTTCCGGATGCTCGGCTCAGGCTTCCTGTTCCCTTCGGTTCATCTTCCCCACCGGCAACAAGCAAAGGACCTGGTTCTTCGTTCCGAGAGCAGCTCTTAAAGGGGCCACGACCTAAAGAAAAAACAAAGCAGAGTGAGTTAGCGATCGCGCTCAGAACAATGCAAGAATACAAGTAAGTTTTGGGTTTTCCCTTTAAACGGATAAGGAAAGACATTATACCAAGACAAAGAACATAAGGTTAAGGAATAGAACTTATCTTTCAGCAAATCTTCACTGGTTTTGGCACCAACTTCACGGAAAAGAGAACAGCATCTTTTCTCTGCAGGTCTGAAAGAAAAAACAGGAGAAAGACACTTGCTTAATGTAATTTAGACGGTCTATTTAGTAAGTTTGAGATGTGAATCTAACATAATATGCAACAGCATTCAGTTTAGGTTTGTGAGAATAATGTTAAAGTGTGTTCATTCTTTTTTCAGATTACATTACGTGATTTCGCATTAGTAAAACAGCATATAGATCATAAAATGTTCTGGTGGAGAAAAGACCAGAACTAAGAGGTATGATAATTTGAAAGTGCGATAAATAGACAAAAGTGATACTCTGTTACATTGCTTAAGGTATATGATTAATACTGGTATTTATGTTCTTTTTGGATACTTAGAGATACATCACTGCAATTGACCGAATAACCACGACTGAATAGAAGAGCGGAGTATTTCTCTCTCTTTAATATTTTGCCCCACTTCCGCCTTCCCTTAAGTTTTTGCGTCTAGTAAACTGTCTTTATATTCAGTTTGCTGGAGGTAAGTTCTTGGGGGCAGCTGAGAAAAATCTTCACGTCTCTCAAGGTGAGCACTCAGGACTTCAGGTGAGTGAAGGTTTGACAAATTGGCAATGTTTCATTTATGAATTTTACGTGGGCTAGCTGCTTCCAGCTACTTTTATGTTTTAGGCATTTTAAACATCTTGTAGTTTTGAGTGTGTGTTACTTTTATGGTTTATCAAAAAACTGAACTGAACTGAACTGAACAGTTGAAGACATCTGTCTCTGCAGGAATCACGGAGAAGCCATCACATTCCAGCTGGATTCCATTAATTGTGAATCACGTTTGAGAAAAGGTTGCAGTAAAGAAGGAATTTGGCCCATCATACCTTGCTTCAGGTACCAGTCCTTGGCCTGTGAGCACCATTGAAGTTGTTTCCTTGCAGCTGCTGGGGGGGGGGGGTGAAGAATGAGCTTCAGTTAATTCCTAATACCGCTACAAATTCCAGCCATAGGACAGAAGAGTGTACTGTACTTGCTGCTGTATCGCCTGCACATGATGGGAAGATTTACAATAAACTAAGACAGCATAGTGCAGCAAGTCATTTTGCTGCGCCGTGCTGCGTTAGTTTGGAAAGCACAGGTATGCGACATATTTACAACAATATGTCCCATCTCTGTGCTTCCTCCTGCGCTGGTGCACAAACTGCTGCCATTCGCCGGCGCAGGCACCCTTGAACCATGGTGCAAAGATGCCTGCGTCGTGGGGAGATTGTTTTTCTACAGGAAAGGGTTCCCTTCCTACACAAAAACAATCTGAAATTCCGTTTTCAACTTATATGTGTGCTGTATTAGCACACACAGAAATTGAAAAACAGCATCTTTTCAATGATTGTTTATGTGCAGGAAGGGAACCCTTCCTGAACAAAAACAATCATTAGAAGTGATTTCCTCTTTCAATGTGTGGTGCAGAATGCAGCACCCATAGAAACAGGAAACAAAAACGAGTAGAAATTAATATATTTCTCAACGTTGTGCATCCCAACGCCTCCCCTCGGGAGGCGTAGCATTCACACGCATTTTCAGATTTACGATTCCTCGTAAATCTGGTAATGTGTCTCGTTCCATGGGTGTTGCATGGGAACACCCACAGCAACACCCAAGGAATACCCCTTTCATGCAAAGTGCTGCGTGTTAAGGGGACATATTTACAAGGACAAGAAAAGCCACGCAGGGTGGCTTTTCCTGTCCTTGTAAATATAGGGCAGTGTATTGCGCTGCCAGTGCGTAACAAAAAGTGAGGTACTGGCAGCGCAAGGGGCTTGTAAATCTGCCCTGATGTGTTTATACTGATCCACCCCACGTGGAAACTACCAGTTCTTGTACTGCACTTGTGGATCATATTTTTCACCAAACTGCTCCTGGTTATAATGCAGTATCAGATGATTTTTCAGCCGACTTTTGACAGTTCCTCCTACACTCCGCCTACAAGGGCCTGTGTTTTCTTTTCATGGCTGAACGCACTTATGTGGTCCCAACTTGGATATATGTTTAGATAACACCTTCCGTTGTTTTTCCATATCTTTGGATTGGATTAGTGACTGTTTTTTTGTTACTAATTAATGGCCATTATATTCCAGAATTCTCTGCCATAGAACTGATCGACAAGGTGTTAACACATCATTCATCTTCACATAAACTGAAAAGAGACCTGTCCCTTATGAAGATCTCAGCTGCCCTATTAACTGATGGAATTGTTTGGGATAAGGTCCTCTATGATATCTTTGGTCCTACAGAATACTGCAGATTCCTGAAATGTTCAAGGTGTCTATGGTAGGTGGCATTGTTTCTGGGTTACATTTTGATGATTAAGTTGCTGACACTGTAAACTCCATGCTCCCAGAGCAGGAATATTACACTATTTTTGAAAGTGAAGACTTATATCTAAATTCTGCTAATTCTGGTGAAATGTTATGTTATCATCATTATAGACATCAATATTTACATCGAGCTAGTATTCAATGCACACTTTTTAATTTAACTCAATAGAAACATTGTCCAATTCCCCCACAAGGGAGCTAAAACACATATAGGGATAAATGCACATATTTTTCTGGATATGGTTCATTAGTCCCAAAATCTTTTTATTTTAAACTTGTTCCCTCACCAGCAAAGAAATATATGCTGACAAAATCCAAGCTAATATATGCAGATTTGCTTGTCAAACAATTAACCTTGAAAGGCTATGAGTATTGGAAGGATACCATTGAAATGTAATCAATTTGAAGTACTAAACACTCTCAGGTCCAGGGAACAGACAGCTTATTTACAGCCTGCTTAATTCCAACACAAATGATTTTACTAAATGACACAATTCAATAGTCACCTTGTCTAGGATTTGTTAATATTAAAGACACAAATTTGCCCAATTTACCTTTCATTGCCTGAATTGACAATTGGCAACATTTAACAAACTCCACAATTTCCAGTCCTAATGGGTAGTATTGTGGTCAGTAGACACAAATGGTTGTTATGCTAGTTTTTTAATTCCACATCAGGGTTTAAGGCAAGCAGACCCGACCCTCGTTATTCCCAATCTCAACACTCAGGAATTGCCACCACCTATTGGGGTAGGGAAATTGTAGCAATAATGTTTTGAATATTCCAGACTATCTGCAGTAAAACAAAATCTTTCCCTCCAGTCCAAAAACATGGACCTATCTGATTTATTGTTGGGTCCTATGTCTATGCATTCAAAAAGATTTATTTTTGCCACATATAACAAAATTTGGAAATTGTCACAAATGGAAGCTTCCGCACATTTAAGACAAATTGATCAAGATAATTTGTATAAAGTACTTACTGTTGTTGATAATATTATTAATATGTTGTCTTCTTGCATGAATTCTTGAATAAAATTGTATCTGATGTTATCGATATTATATAAAGTATAATTTCTTCATTATACTATGGACTAAGTCAGCTTAGATCTATTATGCAGTTTAGTTGGACACTTCAGGTCTTCAAAAGTGGCTGTGTGCCATGGTGTTACCTAAATTCTATGCAACTATTCTTGCCTTTCAACCTGAGACATAAACAACGACTCATGACCAAAAGTATGCCACAAACTCAATGTTACATCTTGAGAAGTTAGAACGACTCCCATTCACAATAGCTGAGACTCCTTCAGTGGTGTGGTTAATATAAATGGTGTAATATCTTTTCTAATTTCCACATTCCAATATACATCCTGCATGATACATTTCCCAAAAGTTAGATATGAAGCCCTAAGAAGGTGCTTTATTCAGGAGTTGTGGTCACTTCCATATTCTTATAAATGTGAGAGAGCAGACAGAAAGGTATTCCTGAATGCAAATTCTCTGTCGGCCACTTACTTGTTTGTAAACATGTTACCATTCATGGAGCATGTAATAATTCTGTAGTGAATTTGTCCTGTTTTCTAAAAGGAATACCAGCCCCTTCAATTCTCCCCCTCATTACAGTCTTTCCCAATGGCAGCTATTTAATTTTAAGCGACCAAGACTGTTATGGGATGAAGGCCAGACTCATGTATGATCTGTCAGTTTCCTAAATAGTGACCTGCTGCAATAATGCCTTTTTCTACTTACGCATGTGGTTTCTGTTTATTGCGGCCCTAGATTTCAACTTTGAAGGCAAACATTAACAAGCTAAGCCAACTCAAAACCTTATTGTTTCAAAACGATGTGGCATTAACATCTGCCGAAAAAACATTTGAACTACAGGTTGCAAGGATATCCAGTAAACTACAGTCCTTGTGAAGCACAAATCTTTCATCACATTTCGGCGAGCTTGTGCATTGAATCTTTTATGCTTCCCGTACTGCCGGTATAGCACACTTTTTTAAAACAATCAGGACTGGCTTAGTCAGTGCCTTCTAGAAAATAGTCAGAGTAATGCTGGTCTTTATACATTCCCTATTCTTTCCAGTGTTTTTGGAGGCATACCCTTACTGTTATTCCTCATTGATGGCATTTTCGATCTATTTTTGCTACTACGTAATGGATGCTCTGTTGTGAAGCCCACTGGAATTGGCACTCACCGGTCCAGCAGTGCCGTGAGCACATGATACGATTCTTGGGCTGGGCTGGACTGAAAACCAAAACCAGCCATGGCAATGTTCTCGAACCAGCCCCTGGGGAAGCCCTGCCTGGCCCAGGAGGCTGGAAATGCTTCCTTGCTGCTTTTTTGTTACTGGGGCCAATATTGCAGCACTGCTGCAAAACCAGCCCCCAGTAGCAAAACCGGCATCCATGCTGCAAAACCGGACTCCACCCTTCCAGCCTCTCAGGAAAACACACAATGCCCAGTACCACTAGTCCGGCCCTGTTCTTGGGAGAACCTCTGCTCCAGGATCTAAACACTGACTGGTCATTGTCATTCTGGCCTGCCTGGTTTACCTGGGTACAACCGGTGTTTTATTGCAGTGGTGCCACTTTGAGTGGGCTCTTGATGTTTGACTTGAGCTGCAATCACCTGTCCCATGAACCTGTTGAGGAGTCCAATAGCAACTCATTTTCAGATTTGTCCCATTAATTTGCAGCTGCTTCAAGATGCATGGTCCGAGTTGCTCTCTGCTGGGGAGATGGGTGCTTTGGCAATAGGATCTTTAACCGGCTCTAATAACACAGATGCAAGACAATAGTGTCAGATGATAACTAGGATCATGTCTGTTCTTTGGAGCTTTTCAATAAGGCTATTGTGGAATCATTTTCCAAGGAGACTGAATCCATTCTTGATTCTCTAAATATTGATCCACCTAATTTGGCCCCCTTTTTTAAAAAAGGGTCATGTTTCATTTTCTTTTATGCTCATGAAATTTCAATATTATACTTATTAGGATTGCATTGAATTTGCTTAGCTTGTGTTCTTTTATTATTTTGTTAGTCGCTAGGTTGCTTTCCTGACCAAGGAGGGATGTAGTGATTTCCCTTCTGGGCCCACTTTGGTTTTCCCTTACCTTTGCATATTAGATGTTTAGGCTGCCTCTGCTTGCATAGACACACATTATTTTTGCGATATTATTTTAATGATACACTGTACATGTTGTTTTGTTATTTAGTGACTCCTCTTGGAATTCAGGCTTCACATTTTGTACAAGGCCATCTAGAACACATAATAATGTGGTGTACTGTTTTCTGCTCCTAACATTCCTGACATAACATGTCTGTTGCTAATCCCAGAGATCACTAATTTGCCCGTGCTCACATAATGAGAGTAGGCCTAGACAGTTATTTCATTTGCCCTGGTTGGGTTATTTATTGTATACAGCATGCTACTAGTAATGCTAATTACGCTGCTCATTTTCATATGCCTACTTATTGCAGCATATTTGCTTCATAATAGACTACAATAGTTTAATAAATATATTGTAAACTTTCTTCATGTCTTTCTGTTGTTTATTATGGAGTTGCATGAGTGAGAAACGAAAGATGATTATATGTTTCCATGGTTCTCTTGAGGACCAGAGGGTTACTCTGGCGAGGTTAGGAGTTCAGGTGAGGCACTGTGCGCTAGCTAGGATTTGGGTCAACGGGTATTGACTTGTCATCCCAAGGCACAGTTCTGCTTTACCAGCAGAATCCATGCAACAATATTGTGTGCTTAACTCAACCAAGGGCCTACATCAAGTTAGATTGTAATGCTATGAAATGTGTTGTATGCATGTGCTGGGTGTATGTGTTCCTGCAAATGGTACAATACATGGAAGATTCTGCATTCCATTTTGCGGGACCCTTGGCTGACTGAAGGAAGAGAAATGCCCCCTCAGACAGATTTGTGGATTGCTGCGTTCCTGTGAGATGAGTGTGATACACACTGTAGGAAGGAAAGCCAGGCTATCCAGCGCACTTCAAATGATGCTCTTTGATTTGGGGAGAGATCACTGGAAGGGGGCTTGGGCACAACTTAGAAAGGAAATGGGGCTGATAACAGAATTATATAGAGTAGGGCTGAGGCCCTGGGGTAACTATTTGATACACATATCACTGTGACTGTGACTGACATCCAGGTGTGATCACTAGTCACTCCACTGGCCTGTATCGCAGGCCATCAGATTTGGAGTCATTCTTGCTGTGACAGACTGCTTTCTGAGGTAGGGCACAGCAGAGAAGAGGGCACTTCAGAAGGAATTCTTCAAAGACACAGACCCTAAATCACATTTGTTGACTGGAAATGGATTATTAGAAGGAGAACCCGAAGTCCCCAAAATTCTCAACTGCCAAGCAGCCAGACGGTTGTGAGAGGAGAGGAAGCTCTTCAAGACTTCTGCATTTGACCAGGGCTGGATGTTGAGGCCTGCCAGTCTCCCACTGGGATGAGGGGACACCACCTAAAGACATTCAAAAACACCTGCCCATGGAGCACCAGTGTCTGCTTGCTTGTCAAAACCAGTGAGCCTTGTGAGAAAAGGAGAGAGCTGGAGGGAGAGAGGTGCAGTGTGGGATCCTGTTGATTTGAACACTGCAGTGAGGTAGGAGTAAATGCCTGTTACACCGATCGGGTCATTGTCCATGTGCAGCTTCAAGTCGGCAACGGTGTAAGTTAGAGTGGGCTGCCATGAAGTGTGCCATGCCAATCTTGCTGTCACCCATGCGCGATTCATAAGTCAGCAACCTTCTATGCCAAAGGGGGCCATCATGAATATTGCTACACCAATCGGGCTATTGCCAGTGTGCAATGTGTAAATCAGCATCATCGTATGCCAGAGGGGGCCTCTGTGAAGATTTTCATTCTGATTGGGCCATCACCCAAGTGCAGTGTGTAAGTCACCAACCCTGGATACCAGAGGGCCTGTTGTGAAGAGGGACCTGTTGCTGTGCCAATCGGGCTGTTACCCAAATGAAGAGAATTTGTGGTGACCCTACCTGCCAGAGGAGGCCCTGAGAGAAAGATAAGGATTGCAACCTGGTGGATTCCATCGTCGTGAGGAGAGGCCACTGCGATGACCTGTTGGGGTCTTAGAACCAAATGAGGATTGGAACCGGAGGCTGCTGAAACTCCCCCGCCCCACTGGGAAGACCAAAGGAAACATATTGTACCATTGGAGGAGTACAGAGGACAACCAGCCAAGGACCTTGCAGAGCCACATGTGTAAAACTCACCGGAGACAGCCTCTGCAGCCATCACACCCTAAGAGAGAGGCTCTTGGAGACTTCATTCGGACTATTGCTTCTGGTTCGGCTAAGACTGAGTGAAGGGTTTGAAGAGCACCGGGGAACTTGTGTGCCAGATAGCCTTTGGCACTAGAACACTTTTGGCTTTTATTATAAGAGCTATTGTGGGACTCCTGAGACTGGGACTGCTAGTAGAGCCTAACGTAATGGCGAATAAACACTACCACCAGTGAGAGGGAAGTGATATTCAGAAGACTGCTATTTAAACACTAGAGCCCTATTCTCAGGGGACCGTATGTATTGTTTCTATATGTCATATTTCTATTTGTGGTCATATATAAATGCTACTTTTTTCATAAAATAAAGTATTTGACTGGACAATCATTTCGGTTGTGAGCCTGTGTTTACTACCCTGTGTCTGCCTCCCTTCAGAGAAGCATTGGACTTATTGTCGGATTCTACCACTGAGAGTCAAGTGCTAAAGGGGTATTGTGCCCAGTTGCTCAGGATCCATAGTAGGTCAGTCCCCAGGAAATCAAGATAAAAGGCGTCATCCACCCCAGTTGGGCCCAGTAGCTCTAGCTATTTATAGGAATACTAGATATATAACAAGGAATGCAGGTTTCCAAGGTACCCGTTTATTCTCTCTGATGCTCCACCCTTCTATACTACTGTTTTCATTGTCATGCTATCCTCCTCTCTGAAGTGTTACTTTTTGTTGTCCCAATTTGGACTTCTTAATTCAACCTTCAGAAGAAGTGTGGGAATTAAAAGTTCTCCTTTCAGCATAGTGCTTTTGTTGTTAAATTACTTACAGTTTAATTAAGCCCAAAGGGAAAGGCAGATTTCCCTTGCAGTGATTCCGCTAGTGGTAAAGCGCCCTTGTAGTTCAAACGTGCATACCATATTTGGCTAATTTTAGAAATAAGGTCATTACACAGCTTCTTTAGTGCTGAATTTACTCTCTGCTTTGCATGTAAGAAAGTATCTCTCAGTATCTTATTAAACATTAAACAGAGGGGTTGAATGTCCTTATTTTTCAGAAGATTTATATTCACTAACACATGTGTCTTGTAGCCAACGACCACTCTTGTGCTTTTAACCCATCACAATGGTTCCTCAGTTAAATTGCTTTCTTTTTGTATTGTGTGTTCAGATGCACGGAGGTAGCACAGCACAGTACTCCCCTACCCCTGCCACAATGAAGTTATTTTTTAGGAAAAGAGCAACTGTAGGTTTAGAATATTATCTTTCGCTATGCTGCATTTACTGACAAAAAAGCATGGATAAGAATAACACAGTAGCTATGTGTGGGAAAAGGCCCCTTTTGTGTGATCACACCTATTTTCTACTTAATTTTATGGCTGGCTTTCAGGCTCTGCGCTTTGGGGCAGTCACGTTCACTGCCAAATCCATGATTACCTTATTTAACTTTCATATAATGCCATAGTGTAACAGAGAGACCTCAAGGGTAACTGGAAGACTCCTTGCCAGCCCAGTGGCTGAAATGGATGCCTTCTTAAAGGCACTAGATTGTGGCATCCACCTGCCAGTAGATAGCTAGGGCCCTGTTTCCTGGCAATGACATATGTCAGTGGTCTCTGTTGGTTGCTTGAGTTTTGGGCAAAGCTAACCCTAACTTGGTAACAGAAGTCTGACCTGAGAGGCACAATGAGCCATATTACTTTGTTGGCCATGATGTTATTATCCTCCTGCTGGAATGCCTTGGTGAGTAGGTGTTAGAAATGTCAGAACTAGGGTGATCTCCAGGCAAACCTTTTGCCTGTTTCCCACGGTTTTCGTCTGAAAATCATTTTAGTTGGCCCTAGGAACGCTTTACCACTGCTAACCAGTGCTGAAATGCTTGTGCTCATATGCCTAAACATTGTAAAAATGTTTTAAATACCAATTCAATTTGGCAATCTAATCCATTTTCCAAGCCTTAAACTCCCCTTTATTGAGTATATGTCACTTCAAAGGTAGGCTCCAGGTAGCCTATGGGGCAGGGTGCACTTTTGCTGTTTTATGTTTCC
Source organism: Triturus cristatus (assembly GCF_964204655.1). Taxonomy (NCBI): domain Eukaryota; kingdom Metazoa; phylum Chordata; class Amphibia; order Caudata; family Salamandridae; genus Triturus; species Triturus cristatus. Next base: position 455,560,447 of record NC_140590.1, on the reverse strand, counting down.
TGATAGTGAAACACTGCTGAATTCCTTTTTCACTAGTGGGATGCATACCCTTCCCTTGAGATAACATTTGTTTGAATGATTACATTTAATAAGTGCTAACCTTTGATTGGGGACAGATAAGAATTTCATGTTTGGTATCCATGAAAATATAATTAAAAATCCTCTGGAATGTTAAAGTCCTATTTTAGATTACAATTTTGAAAATGCCACTTTTGGAAAGTTTGCATTTTTCTGTCCTTAGACATTTGGTGCCTGCAAACTCCCCTGAGCCACATGACTAGGTGTATTTTTTGGCAGTTAAGAATTTGTTATTTCTTCCCGTACAGTCACACAATAGAAGGATTATTTGAGCCTGAGTGGGCCATCCGTGAGCAGGGGCAGAGCTGGGCACTGCCCCACTTGTAACTGAATAGGCTGTGCTCCACAATCTAACAAAGGGCTTGTCACCACTGCATTGTCTCTGTAGCAAGCTTGGAGCAAGGGTAGGGGAGTCATGCAATTCAAAGCACTTCAAATAGAAACCTTCATAAACTTCTACCACATCAACGAAGGTACCAGTCACAAACATAAGGCCCTCAGACCCACTCTTTAGTTCACTTTCTGGACATGCGTAAGGACTGTCTGCTGCTGTGAACATCTGTGCACTCCACAAGACTGCTTTCCTGCACATGGAAGGACTGCATTGCTGCCTGGAGCCTGATTTGATTTGATTTGAGGGGATTCATAGAGCTAAACTAATGCCCGAAGGTGTCAAGGCGCTATAGTTACAGTAATCAGGGTCTACCACTGCGAAGTGTAACACACTATCTTGCAAAAGGTAACCTGTAACATGAAAAGCAAGGTCTTTAAAGCCTTTCTAAAGGGGGAATCAGATCTGATACCAGTCAGTCAAGTGACTTGGCAATGAGTTCCACTGTCTGCTACTGCGACTGAGAAGGCTTTTCCTCCCCACTTCTTTTTCTGAAATCCAGGCACTGTCACCAGATTAAGCTGAACTGAGCACAGAGATTTCTACCAGGGGTGTAGCTATGAAATAAAGCCTTAAACACTGCCGGGTACATCTAATAGAGGGCCTTGTGCACTAAGCAGACAGCCTTGATAATAATACGTTTTCATACAGTGAACCAGTGAAAGTCATGTAGTCCCTTGATCACTGCCATTTAGGAATGTCTAAGGTAAGCCTGGCCATTGTGTTCTCTCCTAGTTGTAGTTTAGCTTGGATGCTCTTGTTGGTCTCCAAATAAAGGGCATTAAAGTAGTCTATTCTAGACAAGAATAGTGCAAGAGTGGCTTGTTTCCATGCTGCAAGGGGAATAAAAGGAAACATATTCTTTAACATTCTGATCAGCCAGAAACATGTTGATACCACACAATTGGCCTGGACGTCTAGGGAGGGATGAGAGTCTAGCAGGACTCCCAGGTTCTTAGCCTTCTCAATAGGCATAGGTATAGTACCTAGTGTCTCAGGCCACCAGCTGTGATTCCAAGTGGAGGTTTGAGTTCCAAAAAGCAACACCTCAGATGTTTCCCCATTAAGCTTCAGGTAGCTCCTCCCCATCCACCCAGCTACTGCTGTCATGCAGTGGTTGGAATTTACTGCAGTAACTTCTGTGTCTATTGTAATTCACACAATAAACTGGGTATCATCAGCTTAGGAAACCACCTGAAGCCCAAATGAATGAATAATCTTGCCAAGGGGGGAGACATGCAGGTTAAACAGTGTGGGGCATAATGATGAGCCCTGTGTCACAACACAAGCAAAAAAAGGGTCTGATAGCTAGTGATTCACTGCCACCCTCCGAGATCTATCATTGAGGAAAGATGACAATAGATTCAATGCTGTGTCTGAGACACCAAGTTTGTATATGTGATCAATCAGAAGAGATGGAGAGATGGTGTCAAAGGCAGCGGACAGATCCAGCTTGAACAGTGCCGCCCTTGGACCCACATCCACAAGTCGCCTAATACTGCCCAAAACCAGCATTGCAGTTTCAGGGCCGTGAGTTTTCAGGTATCCGTATCCTGCACTGTGACACATCCAAACAATCCTGCTCTTCCCCATACTCTATCAAGTGGTTATTGAGCTGTCTTTCAAAGATCTTAGCAGGAACCGGGAGAAGAGAGATAGGTCAGAAGTTTTTAAGGTTGTTGGTATCCAGGTTAGGTTTTGTGAAAAGAGGCTTCAAAACCATCTCCTTCCACACATGAGGGTAGTGAATGGCTTCATTCATGATAGATGAGATGGGGTGTGCTACTACACTCGCCACCATGTATATGATCTTAGGGGTACAGGGTTAGAAGGGGGACCCCAACTTAGTGATGAGAGGAAGCTGCTCCATGAGTTCAGGTGTAAGAAAAGGAAACACTGTGATCCTCGTTGTGGTTACTTCTGGGGGATCAGAGGAGATGAGGGGCTCTGATTACCGCTCTCTGCTTTTGGGCGGTAAACTGTCTGCTGCATGTCTTGACGATTCAAGCTCCGTATAGATGTTAGCAACCTTTGCTTGAAAGTACTCCACAAGCTGATTGCATAGCTCTTGTCAACCAGCAGTTGTTGTGGGGTGCAGAGGTGTGGAAAGCTGCTGAACAATTTTGAAGAGTTCTTTAGAAGAATTCATGGCCTCAATTAGTGCAGTACTGTATTTGATTTTTTCTTCTCTAAGAGCTTACTTATAGTGCCTAATCATGGACTTGTAAGTAGGCCTGGGCGTAGTTCGCGAAGTAGCACTTCGCGAAGCTACGCAAAGTGAAGTTCGCACTACGCGAGCTACGCGTAGCACTTCGCGAACTGCGTAGTACCTTGTTCGCACTGTGCCAGATGTCGTTTTCAATGATTGCACAGTGCAGACAAGCAACCGGCACTGTGCAATCATTGAAAATGGCATCTTGCACAGTGCGAGCTGTAGTTTTCTGCTGCTCGAGTAGATTTTTACTCGAGCTTCAGCTTTCTCAACGCGAACTGGTAGTTTCTCATCGCGAGCGGTCGCGAGCATACGCGACCACTCGCAATGAGAAACCTGACCTCCTCGCGTTGGGAATCTCGCCGGGAGGTTTATTTTCTATGCTCGCGATCGCCAACTTGAAGTTGCTGATCGCGAACAAGGAAAAAGTCTCGCCGGGATGTCATTTTGCTTGCTCGCGGTCGCCAACTTGACGTTGAGGACCGCGAGCAAGCAAAAAATGACCGCAGCACTACGCAACACTGCGCTACGCATATTTGCACTGTGCTACGTGCAGTTCGCGTAGTGCGAAGTAGCGCGAACTTCGCAAACTACGCGAGCGTAGCGTAGTGCTTTGCCCAGGCTTACTTGTAAGCCAACTGTTCTTGTTCCCCATAATTCTTTCTCTAGACATGTTCTTGGTGACGACAGGTCTGCCTGTCTGACCTCAGTCTGTCTGAAAACCAAGGAGCTGATGGAGCTTCCATTTTCAGCTTGAGTTCCCGCCGGGGAGCTATCTTATCTGCAGTTGCACATAGCCAGGCAGTGAGATCCTTTGTCCCTCTGTCTACATCCTCCTGAAACACCAATGGCAAGTTACCCAGTACAGTCCTTCAGCTTCAGCTGAAACCCCCTTCCAATCCCTCCTATAAGTCTGGGGAGGGACAGGAGTTTCCCTCCCACAGGGGGAAATCAGTTTCAAAGGGAAGGAAACTACAAAATGGCTAGACCAGCTGAGGGGAAGCACAGACTGAAAGACAGTCAGGGTCATTGGAGAGGATCCCAGAATGTCCAGCTATGTAAGTGGGTACCAGAGCCCGCTGTGACAGCCGCAAGCAGGCCATGAACTCTTTCAGAGGTATGGTATCTCTGTTCTTACTCCCTTCAAGATAAAAAATGAAGTCTCCCAAAATTCAAATAATACCATTAACCATGTGGGGATCAAAGAGGGCTGCTATATTAGACAAAAAAGACATCTGTCAGGCCTGTAAATTATGCCATAGAAAGAGATATGGTGTTGATCTTAAAATAGTGAGAATCACAGAAGTTGCTAGAGATGTTGGCATCTAGGTGACTTTGAAAGTGTGTCTTATAGATCACCGCCAAGCCTTCTTCAAGCCTGCCTGATCTATCCAATCTGAGGATTATGAAGCTCGGGGGAATAGCATCCACTAGATCAGGAAGCAAGGCTTTGTTGGCCCAAGATTCAGTAATAAAAACACAGTCAGGGTTGTGTGCCGACAGAGCCTGCATTAATCCTTCAGCGGTCTGTCCTGATGTTTTCAGCCCTGCTTCTCTTCCTGAACCCTGAATTACCAGTGTCACCAGATCAGGTTTGCTGGCCTCCTGTTGAGAGCTGCTGGAACATACCAGGCTCCCATCATCTTGAACCTGTACCTGGTCCCAGCTTGAGTGAATTTTAACCCCACCCCCCTTAGTGGTACTCGTCCAGTCCTGGACCCTTAGTTGTGGAGTTAAATGTGCCCAGATAGCCATAATCCAAAACTTGAGACTTATAAATCATTTTAGGCTAAAAACTACTTTGAGAACCAGGGAATACCAGGACAAACCTGCTCGACGATCCATCTGCAGTGCGTCACCGGTCAGCCTGACTTCGCAGTAGCCCACGCTACATTCTTTCTCTGCAGCAGGACATCCTGTTCAGTGGTCCTTCACCAAAGGGATCCTTCGTTCTGCTGGAGATTTTCAGCTTCCATAAAAGTGACTAAGTCCGAAAGTGGAAATTTTCAGCATGACTAAGTCCAGCGGTTTCTGACGATCACGCTTCTTCCTTGGACACCACCTGCAACCTTGCTGCACTGAACTTTACCTTCTCAGAAGTTTGTCACAAGAACTTCTGAAGGTAAGCACCAACAGGGCCCAATCCATTTCTTGTATCTGACCCGCGCTCCATCATGGTCGGCCATATTGTTTTACTTTGAGCCGGCTAGATGTCCGTGGTTGGCACTTTGATCTTTTAGGAGCTGGTTTTACTTGAAAAAATCAAATTCATTACTCCAGCTCTACTGACTGAATTTTTGTAGTGTTAGTGTCAAATAATTTATTACAATTTACTCTTTTTCTAAATTGGTTTGGGATTTTCCTTGTGTTGCGTTTCCACTTTATTACTATGTGCTACATAAATGCTTTACACATTGCCTCTAATTAAAGCCTCACTGCTTTTTGTGCTAAGCTACCCAGAGTTAGGCGCAGGTTAATTTAATTACTTTTTGTCTTTTACTCCGCCAGGGATTGGGGCTGTTGTTTGACTGGCTAACACCGCAGGCAACGAACAAGCCAATTTCTCACAGAAGGCTCAGGTTAGCTTTACACTAGGTGGGGTCTGCAGATGAGAAGGTTTCCCTGTGGACCAGATCAGTGACTGATGCTGAGTTTGACAGTGTTACAAAAGGGGGTGGTGATGGACGGAGCATCAGAACCAATCAAACACTCACACCCAGTCAACAGATCTGGGTTTGATCCATCACCGTTCTTTAGCCCACTCTGCCACCCCAGTTCAGACATGGCCATATGCAAATCAGTCTGACCCTGTGCCTCATGGGAACAGTCCAGCCTGAACTGCCAAGCCATGCCTTCCCTGGACCGGAAACAAGCTTCCTAGGACCGGTTTCTGGCATTTCAGCCGTTTTCAGCCAGGCTTGCTTGAATCCAGTGGCAAAGTGAGCAAGGGACTCACGTCTGAGTATACCCTGCCAACTTATGGCTATCAAAGCAGTACAAAAGGGGGTGGTGATGGACGGAGCATCAGAACCTATCAAACACTCACACCCAGTCAACAGATCTGAGTTTGATCCATCACCGTTCTTTAGTCCACTCTGCCACCCCAGTTCAGACATGGCCATATGCAAATCGGTCTGACCCTGTGCCTCATGGGAACAGTCCAGTCAGAACTGCCAAGCCATGCCTTCCCTGGACCGGAAACAAGCTTCCTAGGACCGGTTTGAGGAAAGCAATACGGAGGTTCAAAAACAAATCACATATAAGGAGAAAGTGCAGAGTACTTTGTTTGGTGCGTCCATCACATGGGTAGGGGGAATCGGAATACTTTTTTACACAGGGAAATGCTACCTAGTGATGAACGATGCCTAATCTCATTCTTGTGAGGACAAAACGATGTGATGATCTAGTTACCTGGCTCAAATATACTTGGAAACCCTCATTTTCTAAGAGTGAGTAATAGAACTGGCAATTTGTTAATTGCCCACTAATTTTTTGTCGTACAAACTTTCTCTCCCTCAAAAATATATATTTCAGTTCAGTTTTAGACATTTCTATTACTTCATTGGGGTTTTCTAGAATGTTTATTTTAAATACATCCATAAAAGTGTGTACAAATATAATTGAGCCAAGGGATCTTTAAACAGTTATCTAGTTGAAGACAGTCTTTGATAATTTTTCTGTTGAACTCGGGCTCTTCTTTCAGCCATATAGATCTCCAGATCAATAATGGTCTTAGCCCAATAAGGTCCGTCAGATAGTTAATCCCCACTTCGCTATGTGTTAGATCAGAGGACGCTGAAGTGGGTAAACAGAGCAACTTTTTAAGAAACATATTTTCCTCTGTTTGCAAAGCGCCATGGTAGTGATGACCCCAAACCCCCGCACCATAGAGTGCGGTTGAGGTACATCTTGATTGATAAATATGCATCATATCTTTAATGCGACGGTCCCCTATTTTGGCGGCAAACCTGAAAATCCCATGTACACCTTTTGCCATCTTAGACCTAACATTCATCATTTCCTGTGACCATTTACCGTTACTAGAAAAGGTTATCCCTAGATAACAGAACGTATCTACTGTTTGTATTCTCTGTCCATCTACAAAAAAAGGATTTGGTTCTCACGGGCCGTGGACCACAGACCATAGCATATGTTTTAGTCTTGTTAATCTGCAACTTTCTACCCTTAATAAAATCAACAAACTTATCTATTAACCTCTGTAGGCCTATAGGTGTTCTCGCTAAAAGTACGGCATCATCTGCATAAAGCAGGACCGGCACATCTTGTCCTTCTGCCTGGGGTGCATCAGACTTTACAAGTTTAAGTGCTGCATCCACTTCATTAATAAAAAGTGTAAAAAGCAGTGGAGCCCTGCCGGAGGCCTAATTTAACCTTGAATTTGGGAGTACACTCGCCCCTTTGACCATACCGCACTGATGTTACTAATTTTTCGTAAAGCCTAGCCAAACAGAAAATAATAGGTCTGGGGCACCAAGATCTAATAAAATCGGCCATAACATGGCATGATCCACTAAATCAAATGCACTGCTTAGGTCAGCGAAACAAGGAAAAGGGACCCTTGCTTAGCTCGTGTATATTTTCCAATTACTAGGTCCAGGTTAATACACTGTTCAAGGGTCCCCCGGCCTTTCCTGAAACCATATTGGGATTGAGTTAAAATCCCATTTTCCTCCACCCACTCCTCTAACCTGACGAGTAGAACTCTACTCAAAATTTTGATAGACGAGTCTAGGAGAGAGATCGGCCGATAATTTTTTGCTTCGGATCTGTCCCCTTTCTTGAATATGGGGATAATTATAGATTCGCCCCATGTGGAAGGAGCTCCTTCCATAACAGCAGCATTAAAAACTCTATTTAATATGGGGCCCCAGAGAGCAGGTATGGCTTTATAAACATCTATTGGGACACCATCTGGGCCCGGGGCTTTCCCTCCCTTATTGCTAATAATTCCTTGTTCTAACTCTACTAGTGTAATATTAAGAGGTAGAATCGGCCGGGGACTTAAATCACCTGAATCCATTATGGTTACATTTCCTGGGTTGAAGATACTAGAGAAATACACAACCCATGCCTCACTGCTAACATGAGATGTCATTTCAGGGACCACCTCATTTTTTAAAAAGGGTGAGTTAACTGTTTCCCAGAATAGCTGGCTGTTTGAGGTATCCGCAGCCATTGTTAGTTTATCCCAGGCCTCCTCTTGGAGCTCTCTCTTACTATGTTTTAGATGTAATTTATAAGCCAGTCTTAAATTCTTAACAAGTACCAAATCCCTACTCCTACTAGACAGTGCTTGTTTGAGCAGATTCAGAGAGTGAGTACAGGCATGGTTAAACCATCCTCTATTCTGTTTAGATTTCTTATTAGATGTTATGGTCATAATGCTATTAATAGTTCCGTTAATTTTAAATTCATTAAAATCAGGAATGGTTCAACATTATCATCCAAATTCGCAAGGATCTCAGTGTAACACTCAGTGCCAATATTTTTTATTACCTTGTCCGGGTTAACCCCTTTCCATTTTATTCTAGTACCATTTGGTCTACACGGGGTTCTATTGCCAATCATAGTTTGTATTACCGGGCATCTATTGCCCCATATGGCTACTGTCATACTAATACAATTATGATCACTTAATAATAGATCTTCTATCCACGGGGTGGTACAGAATGCGACAATATTTACAGAGACCAATACGTGATCTATAGTGGTATTTGCGTTTCTACCTGTAAAAGTTGGAATCAGATTTCCAGAGCCATCTCTTGCACACTGCATAATGTCCAGATCAAATTTGGCCAGAAGTGTGTTTAAAATTTCTATATAAGGGTTATGTGGGAAGTGCACACAATCGTCTCCTATGTCATTCCTAATCCCACAGACCTTAGTCGCAGATAGAGGGCATATTTGCGTATTAAAATCACCCACCCAAATTATATCAAAATTAACACCTATTTCATTACCCAATTGATCAATTGCATTCTCCAATTCAATAACTACCTTGTGTCGTGTACAATCAAACAAATTATTATAAAAATTGATTAACAGGACTTCCCGTTTTTTTTTTTGGTGTAACCAGAGTACCTGTGAGTGACATCTAACATTTAAAAACTTTTTTGCTTCTATGGGCAGGTTATTAGACATAAGGATTAAATGAGTCATGCTTTGACACTGATGTGGTGTACTTAAATATGTAGATTGTGTGCAGAGTAGTGAAAGAGTTTTGGTAAACTCATAGGGATAGTGGTGCTTGTCTAGAATCACACTGTGAGTTAGTGTGTATTTGGGATCAGTGTGGGAGAATCATTTGGTAACATCATGTATTTGTTGACAGATAACTGTTTTAAAATCTGTCATGTTGTGAAGTTTTAGTAGCATTAGAATCCAGTCTTTGCTTATATGTTGATTAAATGAGTCATGCCTTGACACTGATGTGCTGTACTTAAATATGTAGAATGTGTGCAGTCCCCTTACCCCTTCCACAGTAGTGAATGAGTTTTGGTAAAGTCCTAGGATAGTGTTGATTGTCTAAAATCACACTGTGAGTCTGTGTGCATTTGGGTAAGGATTGTGAGAGAAGCATTTGGTAACATCGTGTATTTTCTGACATACACCTATTTTAAAACCGGTCATGTTGTGAAGTTTTAGTAGCATTAGAAGCCAGTCTTTGCTTATGCTTTGATTATATGAGTCAGGCTTTGACATAAAAGTGCAGTCCTGAAATATGAAGATTGTATGCAGTTCGCTTACCACTTCCACTGTAGTGGTGCTTGTCTAGAATCACACTGTGAGTCTGTGTGCATTTGAGAACCACTGTGAGAGAGGCATTTGGTAACATCGTGTATTTGCTGACAAATAACTAATTTAAAACCTCTCATGTTGTCAAATTTTAGTAGCATTAGAAGCTAGTCTTTGCTTATGCATTGATAAAATGAGTCAGGGTTTGACACTAAGGTGCAGTGCCATGTACTATTCTGTGCACTGTGGCAGAACTGAAAATTTAAAAGTTTTATCTAAGCACTGTCGTAGAAGTAGTCTGATTATTTAGTCAGTTTCTAAGTACCAAATAGACTGCTTCAAATGTCTATGCAGTGTGCATGTAGTGTTCTAACATACTATACACTTGTCTTTTACACCTTCAATTCCCTAGTCAGTATCCATACACTTCCAGGAAATATCCTGTCACTTCCTTTGCAGTCCTCTAGAGACCCATTCAACAGCATGTACTATTCCATTCACTGTGCCAAAACCCAAACACTTATACATTCACCAAGACAGTCTCTTTCCAGTACTCTAATGATTCAGTCACTGCCTAAGTATTCATGCACAGAGCCAGGTCTTAGCATATGGACTTCTTCAAACCCCTATCCGCTATGCATGCAGTCTTCTAAGCACCTACACACTTGTCTTTCACACCTTCAATTCCCCAGTCACTATCCGTTCACTTCCAGCAAACACCCTGTCACTCCATTTGCACTCCTCTAGTGACCCATTTAGCATTATGTACTAATCCATTCACTGCGCAAAACCCTAATAAATTCACCCAGGCACTCTCCTTGCAGTACTCTAATCATTCAGTCAGTACCCAAGTACTCATCCAGTGACCCAGACCTTAGTATATGGACTGCTTCAAACCCTTATCCACTATGCAGGCAGTCCTCTAACCACCTACACAATTGTCTTTCTCACCTTCAATTCCCTAGTCAGTATCCATACACTTCCAGGAAATACCCTGTCACTCCCTTTGCAGTCCTCTAGTGACCCATTCAGCTCCATGTACTAATCCATTCACTGTGCTAAAACCCAAACACTTATAAATTCACCAAGATACTATCTTTGCAGTACTCTAATCATTCAGAAAGTACGTAAGTATTCATACACTGAGCCAGGCCTTAGCACATGGACTGCTTCAAACCCCTATGCACTATGCATGCAGTCTTCTAACCGCCTAGACACTTGTCTTTCAATTTCCTAGTCAGTATCCATACAGTCCAGCACTTGTGACTGCCTTTGCACTCCTCTAGTGACTCATTTAGTACCAAGTACTAATCCATTCCCTGTGCGAAAATCCTAGCACTTATAAATTCGCCTAGGCACTCTGCTTGCTGTACTCTAATCATTCAGTCAGTACCCAAGTAGTCATGCAGTGAGCCAGGCCTTAGCACATGGACTGCTTTAAATGCCTATGCAGTATTGATGCAGGCCTCTAATCACCTACACAGTTGTCTTTCACACCTTCAATTCTCTAGTTAGTATTCATACTCTTCTAGCAAACACCCTGTCACTCACCCAGTGTGTCTCCTTATAGTACTGTAATCATTTAGTCAGTTAGCATGTAGTCTTTTAGTGAGGTAGGCTTTAGGGCATGAACTGCTTCAAAGTAGTATGCACTATGCATGTAGTGTTTTAACGATCGTCACACTTTTGGTTCAGGGCTATAGTTTCTTAGTCAGTTTTTATATAAAATGTGTTTGTACAGTAATGGAATAGTATAAATTTGAAAGTTATTAATATACATTTATTTGTGATTCTTTTTTACAGATACAGAACAGGAGTGTTTCTCATCTGTTTGCACTCTTCTCGTGCAAGATTGTTTGGATGAAGGGTCCTTAGGTGTTTCATCATACTTGCTGTGCCGCACGAGTATTTTTTGTTAGGATCCCCTCGTAACAGAACTCGTGAAAAACGTTGTGGGCGTGGTGCCTTCTGCAAAAAAAATTCCTCAGATTTGGTAAATATTTTAAAGCGGCAACATTTACAGTTTTTGTAAGTTAAACTTATAAAATTTTGTTAGCTGTATACATTTTATATATCTGTGATTTGTTTCTTGTGGTATGTTGTTAAGAATACCATGTTGTTGTTTTTTTAACAATCTTTTTAATTTTTAAGGTCTGTCATCGACATCCGTGGTTCCCACAAGAGTGTTCTGCTTTGTTGTTTTGTATTATTGTTGTTACATTTTGTTTATTAGTTTATTGTTTATATTTATGTTAATAAAAATATAAAGTTTGAAAATAGTTTATCGTTTATATATTTATTATTATAAAAAATAAAGTTTGAAAAAAAATTAATAATGTTTTTGGTTGTTGTCTTAACTGCTGTGTGACTCTTTCTTGTTCTTATTACTGTTATTTGATGGAGTCCACCATGGTGTTAAATTTTGGGGCACTTATCGCTGGAATACTAGTGATATCTGTAGTTTGCACCAACTTCTGAATAGTGTGCTAGATTTATCTCAACTTTACTTCCGTTAAAGTGCTGATAATGAAATGGAGAGTAGCCGTTCCCGTGCAAAAAGACATGAGGTGCACCTTTGCGATTTATTCTAAATATTAAAATCCTGTATTGTATTGCACTGAGGTATTGGCTGCACTTACAGTGTACACACGAAAACTATTAAGAAATCTCATTGTATTTATATTGATTGGGAATAGTGCGTCAGGTGCTGGATCTTGACGAGATACACTGCTCAGTTCGTTTATTGTTCTGCATACGAAAAAAATCACATCACAACTTTCACACTAATTGCAATGCGAAACAAATTCCGGCGATAAGACACGTTAGCACCAGGGATTTTACACCTGCTTTCTGCTGGTGTTAAGCAGGACAACTATCTGCACCATGAAAGGGAACACAGCCAAGAGCCACACCAGAACACCCACAGGTGCCATAAAGTCAATGAGCATGATACAGGCATACCCATGAGGGCCAGAAGACTCATCTCAACAACTCCAGGACCGCCAATGCACCCCAAACCCATATCTTAGTAAGTGTGGCCCTGTGGTCATTGTCTTAGCATGATAGGCACGAGCCCTGCAACATCACAGTGTGCTGTCACCTCAGCGTTGGCAGTGAGCCTGGATGTGTAGCTACGTACGCATCCTCCTGCATGCACAACTGGCGTGTGCTGATCTGGGGTTCACAGGTCAGTGGAGGTGTGTGCCTATCCGGCAAGGGGAACGGGGTGTCAAGGACATGTCCGTGTACAGGAAGTGCGGTAAGTGTGTCTCTGTGTTCTGGTGTGGCCTGTTACAAGAGCTGCAGCAGTCGATGTTGTAAAGTGGCATGTACCACCTCCAAACGGCACTGTGATGTTGTTGGAATGTAGCAGGACATGCGCAAATAGGCATTACAATGGCGTGCCGTACGAGTGCACGAGATACAACAGCTCACCGTACAAAAGTGTGGGGACTCGAGGGAGGGAGGAGCAGCCGTTTGGCAACATAACACACAGTGAACTCGACCATGTGCCACATGCTGGGCATCTCATCCATGATGACCACGGTCGCAGACATCCCACAACATCAACGACTGGCCTTTGTACACATCCTGTATGAATGCAGCGTGGTTTTCACTTGTATGCTCATTCAGTGGTGTGATGTTGGCGGGTTGTGTGACTTGTGCTCCTTGTTGGTGTGTTTCATTTTGGCCATTGTTTGCCTATACTTGTGCTGTACTTAATTGTGCATGTGTGCCATTCTGCCCATCTCCCCCCCTCCCCCCACTCCCTGCTTCTTCCTCTTCCTGGTGCTGTTGTGTCTATAATTTTGTTGCTGCACACATAAGTACATGTAAAGAATAAATTAGAATAGTTCCTTGATTCTTTTATGTTTCAAAACTTCTCTATTGGTTTCTTTTTAATTTTCCATATGAATCGTTTTTTTTAATATTCACCAACACATAGAAGTCAGAAGTGCAACGTATTCTATCAACACACTTTCTAGAATATTCTACAACACGTGCAGGTTAAAAGTTCAACAATTTTTAAAAACTTTACGATATTTTTTTGTAAAATTTTCTTGAACATTTAATGACACGTGCAGGTTAAAATTTGACGATTGTTTTAAGGTCGAACAGTGCCTTCCAAATGCAAGTAGCAGGTGTGGTTGAGCTGAGCAAATTTTATCCTATGATATGTACTCCACGTTGAAACTGCTTTTTCTTAACCAATCACAAAGATGCTTTTCCACAAAACTAATGTGCACCCTACTTTTAAAAAAGAATGCTTTTCATGATATCTTCAGAGATAAGTAATAGATAGGAATTAGCATTTAAAAAACCTTTGAAATTCACTGAAAAAACCATAGGTTTCATGCACGTTATAGTTAGGATTTGGCATTTAAAAAACCTTTGAAATTCACTGAAAAAAACAAAGGATTCAGGGACGTTATAGTTAGGAATTGGCATTTAAAAAACCTTAGAAATTCACTGAAAAAACCATGGGGCATATGTATCAACATCTCCATTTGCGATTCTCAAATAGCGATTTTTTGAGAATCGCTATTTGAGAATTGCAAAACGGGATGTATTTAAAAAATTGCAAAACTCTTGCGATTTCTTAAAATCCCTTAATTGCGATTAGCAAATTGCGAAATCGCAATTAAGGAATACCTTCCCATTCATTCCTATGGGCCAGGAGGCCCATAGCAATGAATGGGAACTCCTTCTCAATTTGCGATTCGCTATTTGCTAATCGCAAATTGAGAATAATTTCAAAGGTGCAAGGGTGTCATGATGACACCCTGATGCACCCCTGACATCAGCATCTGTGCACATATAGCGCACATACATGCCCTAAGGGCATATATGTGCACCACATGGCACTTTGAAATACGCAAAAAAGTGCATATTTAAAAGAAATCGCAATTTACCACCAACTTGAAGTTGGTGGTAATTTGCGATTTCTTAAGCAGAAATCGCACAACTTGGGTGCGTGTTACATTGCATTTAAGAAATCGCAATTTGCGATTTCTTAAATGCTTACGCAAACTTAAGAAATCGCAAATTTAGCGATTCCTTAAGATTGCGAGGCTGAAATGCCTCATACATCTCCTTTTGCGATTTTGTATTCGCAAACGCTGTTTTTTTGCGATTCGCAGCATTTGCGAATACAAAATCGGTTGATACATATGCCCCCATATGTTTCAGGGGAGTTATAGTTAGCTGGACATTTCCCTCGTACAAAACCCTAGAAATTCCCCTGTTATAGTTAGTTCAGCTAACTATAACTCGCGCCCCCGCAATGCACTGCTGATGATGTCACATATTACATCACTCATGACATGGTCAGTGACATCACTGATGACATCACTGATGACATCTCAAATGACATCACTGATGACATAACTGATGACGTCATCCATTGAGTGTGTGTTTCTGAACAGTTTTAATATGTTTAATATATATAGGGAAAGGCCTGTTGAAGAATAAGTGGGTGTACAAGTGTGTGAATGGGTGATTTTCTAGGTGCGTAACTGACTCTATAAGTGAGTCATTAAATGTATCTTACTGCAGACTAGTGACTAAACTGTGTGAATGTCTGTATCTGTCTGTCTGTTGGTGTATAAGCAGCTGCATGGTTTTGTGAATAGCAATATGAGTGTCTCTATGGGTTATTGATTGGTTGTCTGAGTATCTGTATGGGTGCCTGAGTGTATGTGTGTGTGGGGTGTGTGTGACTCTGTGCATAGATGTGTGAGTGGGTGATTCTATGGGTGCATGGTTTTAAGAGTGCAACTGTGATGGACTGTATGGTTGAGTGAATGTATGTATGGGTGTGTTAAGGATTGAATGTATATCTCAGTGGTACATTTGTGACTAACTACATATGTGAAAGGCAGTATATATGCGTGTAAGAGTATATAAGTGGGTATGTGTGAGAGTGTGTGATTGTGAGAGTGGCTGTATGGATGAGTGTGTGCTTGTATCAATGATTGTTTAAGAGCGAAAGAATGTGGTACTATTTTTATGAGTCAGTGAACTTGAGTGTTTATAACTGCATAGGTGAGTAAATAGGAGTGTGATTAATTATTTGCATGACTGACTAGGTGTGACAGTACCTCTATGGATGATTGGTGGTGTGTGAGTGTCTATGTAGGTGTATAAATGCATATGATAGTCTTGTACGGAGTGACTGTAAGTATGAGTGACTGTACATGTGAATGAGTGGAGGTGTATGTAGACCTAAGAGTCAATGAGTAGGTATGTAGTTATTGGTATTGGAGTATCTATAGTGTTGAGAATGGACGTTTGAAATTTTGAGTTTGTGTATCAACGGTTAAATTAGGGTGTGAGAAGATGCAGTAATTTATCACATGGATGATGTCATCAGTGATGTCATCAGTGATGTCATTTGACATGTCATCAGTGATGTCATAAATATATAAAAAATATATTAAAACATACATAACTTAGCATTTAAAAAACCTTACAAATTCACTTAAAAAACCATAGGTTTCACACACGTTATAGTTAGGAATTAGCATTTAAAAAACCTTGCAAATTCACTCAAAAAACCATAGGTTTCACACATGTTATAGTTAGCTGGACATTTCACTCATAAAAAACCCTAGAAATTCCCCTGTTATAGTTAGTTCAGTTAACGATAACTCGCGCGCCCGCAATCCACTGCTCATGACGTCACATATTACATCACTCATGACATGGTCAGTGGCATCACTCATGACATCACTGATGACATCATCCTTGTGATAAAGTGGCGGTCGCGCGAGTTATAGTTATCTGAACTAACTATAACGGGGGAATTTCAATGTTTTTTTACGAGTGAAATGTCCAGCTAACTATAACATGTGTGAAACCTATGGTTTTTTAAGTGAATTTGCAAGGTTTTTTAAATGCTAATTTCTAACTGTAACGTGTGTGAAACCTATGGTTCTTTAAGTGAATTTGTAAGGTTTTTTTAAATGCTAAGTTATGTATGTTTTATTATAGTTTTTATATATTTATTTTACAACAAGCTACCTATGTATATAGTTATAGATTGACTTTATCCTGTAATATGGAATGGCTCGTTTAAAATGTTTTTTTAAGGTTTTTCACTGTGCACGCATGGTGCGCGCACCCCGCGATTTTTTGAAAAAAAATAAAAGTTTTTTTTCACCCTTCGGGGTCCTTCAGGGACCCCCTGACAAAGGCTAGGGGGTCAGGAACTCTCTACCCTGCCCCCTTTTCATGTTCTCCACCTTTCTTTTTCACTGTCACACACAAAACACACAAAATGGCGGTTGACACTTCCTGATTTCGACCGATTCGAATGTTGACTGACATGTCACCACCAATCAGAATTACGCTCGTGCACGGCACGGTGCGTGCACGGTGCGCGCACGGTGCTCGCACGGTGCTCGCTTATAGATATGTATGTACTTTTAACTGCAATTTTCTCAGGAACTACTGAACAGATTGACACCATATATGCAAAAGGCACATGCCTGACCTGAGGACTACCTCTTTGCCAAATTTCAAGTAATGCTGTTCAGCCGTTCGGGCTGTACCTTCGACTAAAGGTCCTATGGGAAAATGCATTGGGAAAACGCGTTTTGGGACCCCTCTCAGCCCCCGCTTGACGAATCACCCCGAGACTTTCAGGGTAGGAGCTGAGTGGAGTGCCCCATTAGTTTTGAAAATTTCGCGAGGATTTGTCAACCGGCGCCAAAGTTATTCAAAATAGAACTTTCAGATTTCCTATGGAAACTCGGTCCTAACTATAACTATCTACTGGCGACCGCCAGTAGATAATATATATATATATATATATATTCTTTTCCAATCCTGGCGGCGGCGAACAGTAAGGCACAGACTCCGTGAAATTGTGGCAAAAATGAAATTTTTATCCAACAAAGGTTAGACGCGTTTCAGCGGCGTACCGCCTTGGTCACTATATATATATATTACCTACTGGCGGTCGCCAGTAGGTAGTTATAGTTAGGACCTATTATCCATAGGAAACCCGCAACATTCTATTTGGAATAACTTTGGCGCTGGTTGACGAATCTTCACGAAATTTTCAAAACTGGTGGGGCGCTCAGGTCCGCTCCTATCCTGAAATTGTCAGGGTGATTCGTCAAGTGGGGGCTGAGAAAAAAGGGGGGTCCCAAAACATGTTTTTCCAATGCAATTTTCCATAGGAACCTTTATTCGCAGCTACAGCCCGAACTGCTGAACGGAATTACACCAAATTTGGCAAAGAGGTAGCCCTTGGTTCACACTCATGCCTTTTGGTGTAAATCTGTTCAGTAGTTCCTAAGAAAATCAAAAGTAAAAGCACATATATATCTGTGCGGAGCCTAACCACACATCTCATCGTGAGATCTGATTGGCTGTCAGCACTTCATCCAAGAAGTGTTGGCAGGCATCTTGGGACCAATATACATGATAGCACCTCATTAAAAAGCATTGCAGTTAATAGAAGGTTTTAAGACTTTAGTTACATTATAAATCATTTGTTGATGGTACCATACTCATTTTAGGAAATGTGGTGTGTTCTGAGGAGATTTTACCATGTGAAAAAGCCTTCTGCTGGGATATCATGAATCATGTTTGAGAGAAAACTATTTTCTCATGCTTTTCTCACAGAGGTTTGGAAGGTGATCTATAAGCTAAACTGAAAGCATATTTTCTGTAAATTCACATTATATTTCTCAGTCATGTGAGAATGAAGTCTGACATTCTCAGTAAAACATATACATCCAACAAGGGCAGAGACTGTCAGTTGATTCCTTTGTGTTCTACTGCAGCTTCCCAGAGTGTTCTAAAGAACAACTAGAGCGCTAACAGTCCTACTTATGACAAACGTATTGCACACCTGAAGCCATCTTAATTGGAATAAAGTGGTAACTCTTAAAACATTTAATTGAAAAAGGAACAAAATGAGGGGGTTCATTTTGCCATAGAAAATATGATTAGTGCTGCAGAAAGAAATATTAGGGCACATTTTGAGTGACTTCCCTGGTGAGCAGTAGCTTTACTACAGTGATCTAATGAGCAACTAGAGTGCTAACATTCTGAATTTATGGCAAATGTGTGACACATCTGAATGCCTTCATGATGGAATCAAAGTAAAAAACTGAAAGTATTTCCTACTGAGGGGACTGTAGTAAATGAGGAAATTAGGAAACTTCATAACAAATAAGTCTCCCAAGATGGCCACCAGAGACAAAAGAGCCCAAATGTAGCACAAATATCACCCATATGTAGCCCAAGTATAGCCCAATGACAGAAGTGTGCAAAACACATATTTTTGTGTATTTGCAGTTTTATATAGTGCAGACTTGTCAGGTATTGGAGTGCTTTACATGAGCATTGGTTACTTCACACAAGATCAAATGCATTTTGGTTGTAGACATGGGGAGATTAAGTGATTTGACCAGAATCACAGAATGTTGAGCTGAAGCAGAAACTCCAACCTGGTTCCCCAGTTGCAAAGTGTGCAGCTCTGGAAGTAACACCACATCCTCTCCCCTAGGTGCAACATTTAATCAAGTGGTCAACTGGTTAAAAAAACATAAATATTACAAATAATTTAAAAGTTCTTTGTTGCTATTTGAAAATTCAGAAAATATGTCCCCATTTTAGTTTTTTAGAGCACTAACCATAATTCTGATTCAAATAGGACCCTCTCATATATGTAATTTATAAAGGAGATGATCTAGGTATTACAGTTTTGATTACATCAAGATGACGTCAGGCGTTCCACACTTTTGTAATAAATATAGAATGTTAGCAATCTAGTTGTTCATTGGGATACTGTTGAGAGGCAGAGGCCAGGGGCATGGACTCTGAAAATTGAAGGCAGGTAGGAGAGTGCAGAGGCAACAATTTGACCACACTGGGCAGGCAGGAAAGGCAACGGCAGCACAACAGACTATGGAGGGCAGTGGAAAGGGGGGCAGTGGCAACAAACCAACAATACAGGACTGGCAAGAGAGGCTGTGGCAATATAATAGACCATTGTGGGCAGAAGGAAGAGGCAGTGGTAGTACAACCATACATGCCAACAGACCCGTTTCAGCCAGGAAACGTCCAATGTTTTTAAGCTCAAATGGGCTTTATTTGATCTGTCTCCTGTCTACAATCTCCTCTTTTTCAGTGTAACTCAAAGGGGAAAATAAATACCCTAGTTTGTTTTCAAAATCTCCCTCTTACCAAGTTCAAAATGTTCGCAAGTATGGTACATTGGATCATGGTAGGCAGGAGGAATTGGGGTAGGGGCATGGACTCGGATAACAGAGGACAGGAGGGACATGGAGAGGTGCACCAAACTGACCCTACAGAGCAGGCATCAGGGTTTGTAGCAGAACAATACACCACACAGGGCATGCGGGACGGGAATGCAGCACAACAATCCATAGAAAGCAATAGGGAGGGGACAGGACCATGCACATGGACAACAGAGAACAGAGGATAAAGAGGCAGTGGTAGCTAGCTGACCATAATGGACAGACAGGAGAGAAAGCTGCAGCATAACAGACCATAAAGGGCAGGAGGGACGGAGCAGGGGTTACAATGGAACAGACAAGCCAGGAGGAAGGGAATAGGGGTCTGCACTTGGAAACAGAGGGCTGGGGGCAAGGTGGCAGGGCAGGAGCAAGCAACAAGATGACCACGGAGGTCGGGCAGGATGGGCACTAGAAACAAGACACACCATGGAGAGCAACAGTGAGTCTATGATGGCATACACACAGACCATGGAGGGAAGGTGGGAGGGGGTCAGGGGCAGCTAGCTGACCACACAGGGAAGGTGGGAGGGGCCATGGCAGCACAGAAGACCATGCATGGCAAGCGGGAGGGTTAGTGGCAGCACAATGGCTATGATGGGCAAGAAGGAGGGTGCAGGGGCATGCACAAAGGACCATGGAGGATAGAAGGGAGGGTCAGGACCTGGGCAGAGACAAGAGAGTTCAGGCGAAGGGGCCTCACAACAGACGACGCGGGGCAGGCAGGAGGAGCAGTTGCAGCAAAACAGACCAGGGAGGGCAGAAGGGTGTGGCAGTAAAATGGACCATGGAGGACAGGAGTCAGGAGATAGGGGCATGGCATGTGGACAGGCAGGGTGGAGGTGGCAGGGACAGGTTACAGTCATCTGACAATGCTAGGCAGGTGGGAGGGGAGTGGCATCTCAACAGAACACTCAGAGTAGATAGGAGTGGCAGGTCCATGGAACATGGTCGGCAAAAAGGATGGAGCAGGGGCATGCACAAAGACATCAGAGGGCAGGGGGAAGGAGCATAGGGGCAGCAAGCTAAGCACAGAGGCTAAGCAGGAGGTCAATGATGGGCCATAGAATTGGGCAATGGAGGGCAGGAGGAATGGACTGGTACATCATGCTAAATGGAGGGCAGTGGCAGCACATCAGACCATGCATGGCTGGAGGGAGGAGGCTAGTCCATGGATTCAGACAACAGAGGCTAGGGAGGAGGTGGATGGGGCAGCTAGCTAACTGTTCAGAGAAGGTGGGTATTAGGAACTTTATTGTTTTTAAAATGTGTGTCTGTGCGAACTACTTAAAATATGAACAAGTATGCAGCATAATCTCACTTTTATTCAGGAAGAAGAGGACGTTTGTGACTGTGACTCCGGGATCACTTGGCAGAAACACCCCCTGACCCTCCACCCCCATCGCAAAATATAATACCCCTGAAAAGGGTAGGTGGTCGCAGAGTTATATAGAACATAGTCCTGAGATCACGATTGAAAATGAAAACTAGATATAGTATATGGTATAAACTATGCACCAAAAAGTGTGATATAAGATGAACCAGGGCGTGAAATATAATATGCAATACATTGTGCGCAATGACAGATTCACTGGAGAGCGCGAGATAGCACAGGCACTAGCGCGTGCTATGCGATATGCACCTTGGAGTGTAATATGCACAGGGCAGTGTTTGTAACCTAACTAGTCTCTTAAGTTGTAATAAAAAATATGTGCTGGGGAGTGTAACGTTGCATATGCACTGTGACAAAGATATGGATCCCAGATTGTAATATGTATTGCATAGCGCTGTGCGTTATAACATAGGCATCGAGGAAGGCACGTTAGATGGGGCAATATAACCCGTGCACAGGCAAGTGTGGCATGACATATTCATGGGGTGGTGTTACAGTGCACATGGGCTAGAGAGTGTCGTAGCATACGCACTAGCTGGTGGAATACAACACAGAGGTGTGTGGCACTCGGCGGGCACTGGTGGGTGTAACAGCATTGGGCTCAGCCAGGAGCACGCTGTCACTCTCAAGTGAGGTTCATCTCCTTTCCAGAGAGTTAAATAAAAAGTATTACACATCCGGCAATGGATGTGTGTTTTATTAACCTTGAGGGGGGTTTCTTGCATAGTTTGGTCGAATTTTTGTCGAATCCCCTTTGAATGGCTTGGTGTGCGTGTTTATTAAATGTGCCCGTCAATAGCTAACCATGTTTGTATAAATAAACGACAAGGGTGTCTACTTGGAGAGTACCCACCGGCGGGGGCGCCGGGATTAGGCACGGTAGGGCGTCAGACACGTCAGAGCTTCACTAACGGTGTAAATACATTCCACGTGGATTCATTGTATGCATAGTCGCCTTTTAATGAATATCACGCAAATCGTCATGGTGATAGGTACATACGGTTTGTCCAGCATGTCCTAGGTGTTTCTATAAATATATATATTTTTTTAAATAATTAAAAACAAAGGCTGGCCCCGGGGGATGGGGTTCCAGGGGCCTTAAGTGGCCTGAGGAGGGGGGCAACGCAGCTCCCCTCCTGAAGAATAAAAAAAAAAAAAAAAGGCCATGACCCGTGGGTTTCAGTCCCCGGGGCTGATTAAGGCCTTGGGAGGGGGGCCACGCGGCCCCCTTCCAAATTTATTTTTCTCAACAAAAAAAATTACGGTGCAGGCCCTGATGGATGGGGTCCCAAGGGCCAATAAATTAGAAAAAGAAGGGGGGCCACACAGCCCTCCTTCTTAAAAAAATTAAATAAATAAAAGACCGGCATCGCGCCGGAGGCCACGCCCCCTCCTTGCAGCACTCTTCAAACGCGCCCCCTGGCCAGTTGTAAGTTGGGGAATTAATTCCCCTTCAATACTGAGGGTCCCTGAGGGCCAACTAGCCCAACATGTATCTCCAATATGCGCCAAGGATCTGCATTGCAGACAGGTGTTCTGAGGCCACGCCCCTTTTTACACCTCTATGCAACGCAGCTCTGTGGCGCTTACTGGAGGTACCTAGTGGGGTAGTTTGACCCCAGGGACCCTTAGGATTCAAGGGGACTTAATCTCTCAACTTTGAACGGCCACAGGGCGCATTTACACAGTGGTGGAGGGAGGGGACGGGGCCTGAGGTGACGTGTGCAAACACGCCCTGTGGCACGTTTTAAGTTGGGGAAACAATTCCCTTTCAATCCTGAGGGACCCTGGGGGCCAACTAGCCCACCAGGTGCTTCCAGGAAGCGCCACTGCTCTGCGTTGCAGAGATGTGTTGCAGGCCGTGCCCCTTTTTACATCTCTCTGCAACGCAGCTCTGTGGCACTTACTGGAGGTACCTAGTGGTCTAGTTGGACC
Organism: Triturus cristatus; assembly: GCF_964204655.1. Lineage (NCBI taxonomy): Eukaryota > Metazoa > Chordata > Amphibia > Caudata > Salamandridae > Triturus > Triturus cristatus. Next base: position 455,537,408 of record NC_140590.1, on the reverse strand, counting down.
CTAGGGACCCTCAGGATTCAAGAGTACTTGATCTCCCAACTTAAAACGGCCACAGGGTGTGTTTACACAGTGGGGAAGGAAGGGGACGTGGCCTGAGGTGACGTGTGCAAACACGCCCTGTGGCGTGTTTAAAGAGGTAGTTTTAATCCCCTACCCTATTATATACTAGGGGCTTACAGAGGAGGTCATGCTAATGACAGGGGGACCCTGATGCATAGTGTTCCCTAGTGTATGTAGGTGTTTTCACTGTATTCTGAGTGTCTTTTAACATAGCAGTCTCTAGGACTGGTTAGTCAGACTCAGTTACCACCAGTATCCATCTGAAAAAGTTGAGGGTACAGGATGATTTTGCAACAAGGCTTCTTTCTGCTCTTCTGTTTGTTCTTTCTGCACATTATCCTTCTTCCTGCACTTTTCTTCGTCTTTGAGGACTTCTGTTGCTTCTTTCTGCATTTCTTATTTTTCTTTCTGTGCGTTATTTCTTCTTTCTTCACATGTCCTATCTCTGTAGGCATAGTTAGAAATTAGCATTTAAAAAAACCTTTGAAATTCACTGAAAAAAACATAGTTTTCAGGCACGTTATAGTTAGGAATTAGCATTTCAAAAACCTTAGAAATTCACTGAAAAAACCATAGGTTTCAGGGGCGTTATAGTTAGCTGGATTTTTCACTCGTACAAAGCCATTGAAATTCCCCCGTTATAGTTAGTTCAGCTAACTATAACTCGCGCGCCCGCAATGCACTGCTGATGACGTCACATATTACATCACTCATGACATCACTCATGACATCACTCATGACATCTCAAATGACATAACTGATGACATCATCCTTGTGATAGAGTGGCAGACCTCCTCTCCCCCTAATATAACCTTTGATACACACATTAAAAAATAGAAACTAAAATTTTCAAAACAATGGACATACCAATACCAGTTACAACAACCTAGTCAGTAAGTCTAAAATCCACATACACATCCACTCATTCACCATCAGTCCTATACAGTCACTCATACATGTACTCACTCATCATATGTACTCATACACCTATATATCCTGTTACACAACGCCACTCATCCATAGAGTTACTCACACACATAGTCACTCATGCTAATAAAGAATCAAACATCCATTTACTTGCATATACAGTTATACACACACAACCACACTTACTTCTACAGAAACTTACACATACTTAGTCTTTTAAACAATCACTTATAGAAACACATACTTATTCATACAGGAACTCTTCCAATCTCTCACTCTCACATATACTCACTTATATACACCAATAGTCACATATACTAGTTTAAAACATATGTAGTTACTCATAAAGACACTATTGAGACAGTCATTCACTCACTAACACACCCATGCACACCCTAATCCACCCATACAGTCCTGCACACATGCTGTCTTCAACACATACAAACAGTGAGTCACTCATTCATGCACCTATGCACTACGTAATACCCCCACCGAACCATACAGACACTCAGACACTCATACTGATACTCAAAAAACCAACTAATAACCTATATAGACACTCATGTAGCTACTCACCAACCCATGCAGCCACTTATACACAAAGTGAGAGACTGATACAGATATTTACATATTTAAACATTACTCACTAAGCCATGAACTCACTAAGATACACTTAATCAGTCAGTTATACAATCAATTTTTCAAAAACAAATCATCCATTTAGACAATTATATACCCATTTATTCTTCCATCGACCTTGAGATATACATATATAAAACATATGTAATTTTCAGAAAAACACACATTCACTGGATGATTTAATCAGTAATGTCATTTGAGAAGTCATCAGTGATGTCATGAGTGATGTCACTGACCATGTCATGAGTGATGTAATATGTGATGTCATCAGCAGTGCATTGCGGGCGCGCGAGTTGTAGTTAGCTGAACTAACAATAACGGGGGAATTTCAATGGTTTTGTACGAGTGAAAAGTCCAGCTAACTATAACGCCCCTGAAACCTATGTTTTTTTCAGTGAATTTATATATATATTTATATATATTTCCTTTAAAACAATTAATAAACTATTAATTTTAATTATTTTATATTCTTATAAAAATATAAAACATTAAAAATAAATATATATATATATATATATTTACATACACATATAATATAAAATCTAATAAAGTAAAAATAATGTATTTTAAATAAAAACATTAAAATATTTAATAGTCTTTAAAATTTAATTTTGCACTCCAGTGGGTGCAACAGTAGGGAAAGTGTTGGATAGCGGAGGGGTAAAACTGAATATTCCCACTCCAGTAAGTACAATAGTAAAGAAAATGCTGGATAGCGGAGGAGTAAAAATGACTTTTCCCACTCCAGTGAGTGCAACAGTAGGGGAAGTGTTGAATAGCGGAGGGGTAAAACTTAATATTCCAACTCCAATGGCTGCAACAGGAGGGAAATGTTGGATAGCAGAGGGGTAGAAATTACTATTCCCACTCCAGTCAGTACAACAGTAGGGAAAGTTTTGAAGAGCAGAGAGGTAAACATTGTTATTCCCACTCCACTGGGTGCAACAGTAGGGAAAGTGTTGGATAGCGGAGGGGTAAAAATTACAATTCCCACTCCAGTAGGTGCAACAGTAGGGAAAGAGTTGGAAAATAGAGGGGTTAAAATTACTATTCCCACTCCAGTGAGTGCAACAGTAGGGAAAGTGTGGGAGAGCGGAGAGGTAAAAATTGCTATTCTCCCTCTACTGGGTGCAACAATAGGGAAAGTGTTGGATAGCGGAAGGGTAAAAAATATTATTCTCACTCCAGTGAGTGCAACAGTAGGGAATGTGCTGGATAGCGGAGAGGTAAAAATTACTATTTCCACTCTAGTGGGTGCAAGAGTACGGAAAGTGTTGGATAGCAGAGGGGTAAAAATTACTACTTCTACTTCACTGGGTGCAACAGTAGGGAAAATGTTAGATAGCGGATGGGTAAAAAAAATTACTATTCCCACTCGGGTGGGTGCAACAATAGGGAAAGTGTTGGATAGCAGAAATGTAAAAAATACTATTCCCACTCCGGGTTGTGCAACAGTAGGGAAAGTGTTGGATAGGGGAGGGATACAAATTAATATTTCCACTGGAGTCAGTTCCAAATTAAGAACCAACAAATTAACAACAACAACACAAAAGCTTTTAAAAAACAAAAACATATATACATGTTTTAAATATTACAAAAGGTAGAAACAAATTAGAATGTTAAAAAGATCTAACAAATACCTAGAATGATTATTTAAAAAAATATATATTTTTTTTATTTTCTACCCTATGACCCCACACAATTTACAACCGACATTTAATTTTTTTTAAATGTACCTCCATAATTAACATAATGAATTAAACGAATATTATTAATTAAAAAAAATGTAAACAAAAAAAAAAATTAATCCCTAAACATTACCCCTATAGAAACAAAACACACAAACAAAATAACATTAAACACTTACCATAAATAGTTATAAAATTACATTTTGCACTCCGTTGAGTGCAGTAGTAGGGAAAGTGTTGGATAGCGGAGGGGTAAAACCTAATATTTCCACTCCATTAAGTACAATAGTAAAGAAAATGTTGGATAGGGTAGGGGTAAAAATGACTATTCCCTCTCCAGTGAGTGCAACAGCAGGGAAAGTGTTGAATAGCAGAGGGGTAAAACTTAATATTCCAGTTCCAATGGGTGGAACATTAGGGAAAATGTTGGATAGCAGAGGGGTAGAAAATACTGTTCCCACTCCAGTGAGTGCAACAGTAGAGAAAGTGTTGGAAAGTGTAGAAGTACACATTGGTATTCCCACTCCACTGGGTGCAACAGTAGGGAAAGTGTTGGATAGCGATGGGTAAAAATTACTATTCCCACCCCAGTGAGTGCAACAATAGGGAATGGGAGAGCGGAGAGGTAAAAATTGCTATTCCCACTCCACTTGGTGCAACAATAGGGAAAGTTTTGGATAGCGGATGGGTAAAAATTACTATTCCCACTCCAGTGAGTGTAACAGTAGGGAAAGTGTTGGATAGCGGAGAGGTCAAAATTACTATTCCCACTCCATTGAGTGCAACAGTAGGGAAAGTGTTGGATAGCGGAGGGGTAAAAATTACTATTCCCACTCCGGGTTGTGCAACAGTAGGGAAAGTGTTGGATAGGCGAGGGGTAAAAATTAATATTTCCACTAGAGTCAGTTCAAAATTAAAAACAAACAAATTAACAACAACAACACAAAAGCTTTTAAAAAACAAACAAAAAACATTTAAACATGTTTTAAATATTACAAAAGATAGAAACAGATTAGAATGTTATAAAGATCTAACAAATACCTAGAATGATTATTTTTAAAAAAGTAACATTTTTTAATTTCTACCCTATAAACCCACACAATTCACAACCGACATTTACATTTTTTAAAATGTACCTCCAGAGTTAACATAATTAATTAAATTAATATTATTAATTTAAAAAAAACTGTAAAAAAAAAAATGTATTTAATCCCTGAACATTACCCCTATAAAAACAAAACACACACACAAAATAACATTAAACACTTACTATACATATTTATCATTTGATAAATTAATATTAATAATCAACTAATTAATAATTAACTAAACATAAAATGCTTTCCCACCCACCCTAATGAACACCACTAACCACACCTACAAATCATTACATAATTTTGATAACTAATTTTTCAATTAACGACTATATAATTAATTTAAAATAATTTACTTTCCAACCTTTACCACGGTAAACCCCACAACTTACATCAAAAATGAATTACACAATTGCCATATATTAACTTTCATTAATTGATTCATGTGCTTTTCTATTTCGGGGTACACTCTATATCTTTCACTGTGTACGAAACTTTCCAGTGAGTTACTGGAAAGGGGTGGTGGTGCTTTTAAGGAATGGGCAGTTTAGGTTGGGCAATGTTATTTTGTCAGTGCTTCCATCCCCCCTTTCCTCCCTTTGGTGGCTGGTTCCATTAAATATATGTGTGTGCCGGGGTGTTCTTTAATCTGCATGGGCATGTGTGATGTGAAGGGAAGTTAGATTATTTTTTATGGGTTTTGTGGGTAATGGCAATGCTCCCGTTGTCACGTGCATGTCCCTGTGCTCTCTGCATGTGGCATTTACCGATGTTCTCCCTAATGGAATTGGATGTTTTGACTATGCCTTTTTTCTGCAAGCTTCAGTTTTTGGGCTACTTTTGGGTTTCTTCCAGCAGGTAATTGGGCACCTTTCTGGGGTCTCATGTAGGGATGGTTGTAATGCAGCATACCGGTTGGGGTTGCAAAGCTGCTTTGTGGCCCCCATGATTAAGATATGACAAAGACTGGGATCAGGCCTAATGCTTCCCTGGACAATGTTCTTGAGGCCCTGTGTATATTATTCGACAAGCTTGGTGTGGTGGTGAGCATCTCCATGCTGTAATTGTAGGTGGGTTGCAATGGTCATTTATGGAACCCCTTTTGCTTTGGTTGTCCCCCTCTCCATCAGATCCAGGATGCTTTTGGTCTGCTGTCCTCGGCGGAAATCATGGACTTCCTACCCAGTGACACGCTACTCCCGCTGCTTTGGCGGGGCATTATCCGATAAGCAGACTTTAGATTGTTTGGAAGCATTAGGTGCATGGATGGGACTTGTCGTGCTGTAATGAACTGAATCATCTGACTGCCCTGGTGAATTTCCCTATTTACTTGGTGCCAAATCTGTGCATGGACTACGGAATTCTTCAATGAGCCAACCCCAAACTCCATTTCACTGCAATCCTGGCTTCCAGTGCCTTGTTTTTTAACGAAAGAGGGGGCCAAGAGGCCTGCATTGGATAGAGGCCTAAAATTGTTGAAGAATAGGGTCCTTTCAATCTGGGGCATGCCCTAGTGACTTGGTGCAAAGGGACATGGGTGCCTTCTTTTGTGCACCTTGTCAGACTGCCCTCCCCTCGGCATCTGTTGCCTGTGCAAGTAAGAGGCTGGGTGGGGGGGGTTCGACAGACGATGACAAGGGAAAATTAATTATTTATTTAGTTTTTCCTTTTCATCATTTATCAAAATTTCCCCACCTGGCCCCACCTTCCCAGTGCTCTTACCTGCATGGACCATGGCTTCCCCCTGGCCAGCCAGCCAACCCCACCCTGGGGGATTAGCAGCAGAGTGGAGCCTAGGATATTAGCATGGATTCCTAATCGACTGAACATACAGCATCCCTGAGTTTTCCCTGAATGGTAGTAAAGGCTTGAGTTTTTCCCTAATGCTGTTTAACTAGTCTCTACTGTTGTTGTGAGTTTTCTGAAGTGAGTATGAAGTGAATGTGTCATAATTGGGGTTTGGATTTACTGTGTGTTTGGATTGAGCGATTGTGTAAAGGTATTACCTCTCCAGCCATGGCTCTGGCCCCATTGCTTGTTGGGCTGGGTTTCCTGTCTGCTGCGGTTGCCATGTATTCGGCCAACCACCCAGCCCCTATTGCAGTGGGGTGAATGTAGCCTAATTTTCTTTGTCCTGATTATACGATGCATTGGTGTTGCACTGGGTTTGATTTTGGGGCTGGATATTCTGTGAGGTCTGCCCTGATGCTATTCTTTCCTGCTCGTGATATTCTTTTAGGCAGTATTGGTTGGCCATGTGGCCCATTTGGTGAAAATAGTGGCACACCATGAGGACTCCATGAGGACGGGCTGTAGCCAGCTTCCCTGACCTCGGCCGCTAGGACTGGGTGGATATTCTCTGGGGTCCTGAGGCAGAGCTCTTTTAAAGACTGGTGCCATTTATATGCTTGCAGCCAAAGTGAACCCCTTAAGGCAGTCTTTTTCAACTTCTGTTTGACCAATTTGGTGGTGTCTCTCTAGGCCAGCTCCTGCTTTTCCTTGTTCTTCTCCTGTTTTTCTGGTAGTAATGTATTATGTGGGCCTGTATTTCCCACCAAGGTTTGGTGTCTAGACCTACTACGCCATTTAGTTTGGTCTGTATCTCTGCAGGAGGTCCCTTTTTGGGGAATGTTGTAGAAGAATGTAATCTGGGGACCTGTGTCAGTCCAGGGCTGTGCTGTTTCTTGTCCCTATCGTTCCCTCATTCTATCTAGGAAGGCAGACATGGTCTCCCCAGGCTTTCTGCCATCAATCCTCCTACTTCTGGGTAGCCGGGGAAAATCTCCCTCAGCTCCAACCATATCTGGTGTCTGAATGTGTTCAAGGTGACCCTGTCATGCTCGGTATTGAGCAGTGTGACTGCAGGGATGCGGGCGCGAGAAAATATTGTGTCGGTCTGCTCCCTGATGAAGCTGCTGAGCAGACGTTTGACATCACTGATAGCTAAGTTGATTCCCACTGTGTTTTCAAAACATGAGATCCACTTTCCTGGCCCGTCCATCAATGGGAGGCAGTTTGTTCCTGAGCCGTTCTTTGTAAATCTGTTCCCATGGAACATAGATGGTCCCTGACACACCCTTCTGTAGGAGCTGATATATTTTGGTTTTAAGCAGCTCCGTCGGTTTTTCTTCAACATAGAGCTCCCATCTTCTCAGGCATTCCTACACGTTGGGGTAGTTCTATCATGGATCTACCCCTCCATGCCAGATGCAGCCTTCTGTGACAGCCATGTCCTCTGGTTCGAAGGATCCCCTACCCTGTCTAAGGTCTGTCATACTGGCCCTTACTTTTGGTCCAGTAGGGCAGTAGATGCCAAATGGTTATGTAAAGGCCTCGCCTTTTTCTCTGGACACTATCTCTCTAGGGGTAAGTTTGGCTGATCGATATGGATGAGGGGAGCAGTGGAAGTCCTCGTTGTCGCTCTCCTCGTGCACAAATAAGGGTGCCATTCTGCCATTCCTGTGTCGTAATTGTGTTTGAGTTAGTTTGTTCTGATTTCATATCTCTTGGTCAGCCACTCTCCTACACTGACTGCCAGGTGGAGTGTGAGTTTACTGCTTGGGGCCTCTCTTCTGACTCTTCCCCAGGCTCATCCTCAAGGGGAGCTCAGGCTTCCTCCAGGGGAGGGTGTGTTGTTCTCCCTTCCTGCTGGGCTTCCCAGGCAAGAGTTATTTCTCTTTTTTACCTCAGCTTATGTATTTCTTCTAACTCCCACCAGGGCTGCCTTCGCCGCTCAGCACTGCATGCTGTTCTTCTGGGTAGTGTTTTGACCTCTGATCACTCTCTGATGATTCCTCCGCAGCCTGAGCATACACTAAGGGAGCATACCCTACAGTTTCCCCCTCAGCATCGGACATTGGAGGACTGGGACCCCTAACTTTCCCTCCACTGGTGATATACTCCTCCAGAACTGCTATGAACCTCCTCTGATTTTAGGGCATTCTTCGAGGTGGTTAGGGGCATGTACACCTCAGCCTGCTGGGGCTTGATGGGCCACAACCGATGGGTGGGGGTTGTACTTCGAGGGAGCCTGACTTCACCTGGGTGGGTTGGTCTGGTGATCTCCCTACCCTGGGTCCGATGGCTTTCTACCCAGTTGGTGGCCCACCAGCCCCCTCAGATGGTGTATTGGTGTAACCCATCACTGGGGCAGCTGGGATGCAAGGCATCAGAGAGAGAACTTCCCTGCTCATGTATGGTGGGGGGCAGTGCAAATGCCTCATGTGTGTGCTCAAGGATAGTCTTGCAGGACGGAGCTGCCTCGAAGATAGCCCATAGTTCTACTAGGGTCTCTCGTTTAGCTCTGCATACCTGGTCTGTAGGTGTGTCCTTGTGTTTTCTATGATGTTGGTATTGAATGTCCCACCCTCACACTAGGGAAATGCGTGTGCCTAGGTATGGGCGTGCCACTCACAGCAGTGTTTCTCTAGTTTCTGAGCCTGTGTGGGGAACCTAGCTTGCATGTGATCTAGTGGTGTCTCCATGATGGATTAGGAAACATGTTAGGAAGTTTATAAACATTTGTCCGTTATTACAAATTCTACTCTGATTGCGGGAAGCTGTGTACATGGCCTGTACTGGCAACAATCTACTGGTGGGTACGAGCTCTATAAAGATAATGCATCACAAAAAATCATCAAAATTGACAAAAACAAATGCAGTTGAGTTGAGTTTTTAGCAGCAAAATAGCTAATGTAGAATTCTGATTTGTGGGGAAAAATAGTCATTATTTCATAAACGAATAATCTTAGTGATATGACATAACGTTCAAACATGAAGCACAATTGCAAAATTTTAACAGCACCACAACATCAACCATGCATAAGTAGAAAAGCTAGAGGAAACTATATAGGAAAAGATTGACAAGAAAAAATTAATATTTGGTCCCCCACAAAATCTTAGCCCCCTCCTAGCACCTACAGCCTGAGGAGAGAAGACACTCTGTGTGGTACGTGAAGCTAAGTGAGCTTGATAGTTTGTCAGTATTGGCTCGAGACAAAAATAACAATGATTTATGCAGAGAAAAATGAATAACCTTACAACTATCTGCCCTCTGTGGTCAGACACAAGCCACCTTATTTACCAAGTTCAGAATTTTTCCATAACATCTGAATTACACCTGATTTCACACCCATGGTTTCCACGCACCTTCTTTTGTAACGCGGAGTGGTCCAAGCAAATAAATCCACATTTTCACTTCTTTTAGACACTGTAAGTGATAAGAAACCAATAGTCCCTAAGAAAACTCCTTTAACTAAAAAATTAGATCAAGGTGGTGGCCCTATATCACACATCAAGGACCTAGGTGTAATGCTTAACAGTTCAAGCAAAATAAATAAGACCGACTGTGTAATGCTTAGCAGCCCAAGTGAGAATTAATAAGTTGCCCTATATAACAGACCAAGGGCCCAGGCGTACCAGCTGTGTAACGCTCAGAGGTTCCAATGAAATAACTACAAACTATCTTCATCTTCTCTTGCATATTGACTTGGGAAAAAGTGATCTACACGCTAGTTCTAGTTCGTCACATGCCACATGCTGGGGATAATGATCTGATATAGTCTCTTACCCTTGTGGCGGCGGCCTCAGGTCAGACCTTCTAAAGCAGCAGCCAGGAGAGCATCAACAGAGTCACATATGAGGACAGTCTTAATTTACAGAAGTTTTGGCCAATCATATATACAGTTTGTGAGATGCAATAAAAATATTTTCACATTCTTAGAGAGAATGTAGGTCTGGGGCTATTCATAAAGCATGAATACAACCATCCCAGGTGGCTCCCGACCTCAGGAAGAGTTAGTGTGGGCCAGTGTGTATGTGTCCAGATGTCCTGCATGGGGTACGCTTGATCACTACGTGTGGTGTGCATGCTATGTCCTGATTGTCTGAGTGTTAATAACTACATGTGTTATCTAACTTTGTGGTATTTTGGGAATGTGTGCCTTTGGCTAAACGTGTGTTATAGGGGGCAATTTTCTCGACCTGTTTGTGGTATAACTGCCTATCTGTGGGATTAATCAAGGTTTTCCCAGGTTGTGCATTTGTCTTCGAGCTGAGTGTAACCCCACTTGTGGTATATCATTTGGTAGGCCTGGGTTTGGGTTGCAGCGCCGTGTAGTTCATACCAATACCTAGGAAATGCACATTTATCAGACAACCTAAACTAAGCCGCAGATTGTGTTGGCCTATAGACCAGCTGGCTCACAGTGCCATCGTGAGCCTCCCTAACCTACCAGGCAGGAATGGTTTCTGGCAACCACTGAAAATGACAACTCTGATTCCTCAGGAATCGTGAAAACAGTACAGAACATTTCGCTCAGGCACTCATGCTTACTTATTCTCAGAGAAATATACACAGAATACACAGTGGGCAGTTTTCAATAAAATTTATTGAACCAACATTATTCTTGTATAAAATACATGTGCTGTAATGAATAGTAGACAGAAGCAGATAAACGTGATTATTACGTAGGTCTGGGTGTAGTTCACGGAGTTTTGCTCCGCGGAACTCCATGAAGTTACAAAAAAACTCCGCAAGTGGCAGAGTGCAGTATGAACTGAAGTTTGTGCTGGTATTCCGGCCGCTCGAGCTCCCAAACTTACCGATCGCGAACTTACTGTTCACGATTGCGAGCGGGGAAAAAACCCTGCGGCACATCACAAAGCGGAGTTTTCTGCACTCCACAAGTTCCTCAAACTCCACGAACGGAGCGAAGTTCACCACCCAGGCCTAATTATTAGTACCAAAAGCACAAATAGAAGATATAGTTCTACCTTGGTGATAAACAATGTATAAATGCAGGCGTATAAACAAGGCAGTAATCTAGCGTACTCCTACTATGAGGACCCTTCTCTAAGTGTACCAACAGTTTGTGTAGGTGTAGAGCCAAGAATCCCCCTAAGGGATGATCCAACCCCATTATCTGATGGTATAGAGTGAAGGGCCCCATCTTGATAACAAACTGGACACCCCTCATGAGATGTCAGACCGCTGCGTGGTGATTTCTCAGCATGCAAGGACCCTCGGTGTCAGCAGAAGTACCTCCTCTACTAATATATTAGGAAGTCCATCTTTTATAATGGAAAGCAGCCTTGTGATATACACCTAGATTAGTGATGTTATGTATATGTGGCTAGGCCTGTCACCTCGTGGATGAAGATAGTGATGACATGTTTACATAGTAAGAAACGAGACCTTGTACATGATGTTGAGGGCTTTGTGATTATGTTGTGCGAAGCTAGATGAAAAACAAGTTTAGTTTCAGGGAAACTAATCTAACATTGTCATGCTTGCAAATGTATTCAAAAGATCAAAGCTTGGAAATGTTATTTGTGAGGACAGTGTAAGAAATAAGCTGTTTCACTACATGGGCCTAACCCAGGAATACAACACCCACTTCTCATACTAAGGGGCCGATTCCGATCCGGGTCGGAAGGGCACCGAACATGATCCAGCTGGAAAAACTACGAGCCGTACACGTGTTTTCCGCCCGACTCGTACAGCTGTACGAGTGAGCAAGTACAATGCGAGCTATGTGAAATTCACCGACCGAATCTTTTCCGGGTCTGAACCGCTCCGTACGTCTCAGCCGTAAGCTAACCGTGGCATGCAATGGATGCGATTTACGACCGAGCCAGTACGATGTACGCGTCGGACAGCCGGTGCGAGCCGGAGTGTCCAGCTCACAAAATGTCCGGGAAGTTGCGTTTGAGGGACCGCGTTGGACCCCCTGTCACCCGCAGCCCTATGACTCAGACACAGGGGGAGACCCAAGGATCTCCCCAACACAGGCATGTTCGGTGCAGATGGCACTGGCGCGTACCCACTGTAGGGGGCACCCTTTTGCAAGACGTACCCATTCAGTCAATGGGAGCCCATGTACGCGTCGTACGAGCAGCTCCCATTGACTACTATGGGAGTCCGACCGAACTGAGTCCGGCAGCATATGGCCGCATCATACTCACTCGGTCAGGCTGCAAGACTCTGGCTCCGTAGGAAAACACACCGGATCCGGCTCGGTAGGAGAGCTTTCCGACCCAAATCGGAATCGGCCCCTAAGGGACGATATCTAAAAAAAGCTATCTAAAAATCCAGGAGACAGTTTTAAAAAACATTTTAAAAAACTACTCTTTAAAAGCATCTAAAAGCAGGCTTCCCAATTAAATGTGTGAAATTTTTATCGTCATTATATTATTTGAGATCTCAAGTACTCAGAAATACATGGTGCCTAGAAAAAGAAAAAGCTGTTTTGGTACATTTTGTTTAAAATGAGACCAAATTGTTCCCACACGGAAAGATGCCAATTATTTATGTGTTCCAAGTGGTAGATGTAACGTTGTTGTTGCCAGCATCCGCAGCTGTTCCCAGAGGCGCACCTCGTAGCATGTTTATGGAGCAAAGGTGATTCCATCCAGTTCCAGCAGGAGCAGCTGTGGGATGCATTGTGTCCCACAAGTTATCCGCAGTGCCGTTGTTCACATCACTAGGAGCTGAAGTATTCCACGGTGGCTCTAAGAATGCATTCATCATCAATGGAATACGCAAGGGACAGCAATATACATGGGTCCTTAAGGGGTCAATCTGTACTATAATGTACAGTGGCGCAATCAATTCTGATCCGAAACATATATTAAGGATGCATTTGTGTCTGCAAAGCAGGCAGCGTAAGACAGGTTGAATGAAGTCAAGCCAGACCAACCTGAACAACAAGAACCAGTGCTCATTTAGTTCTTGAAGCCGAGGTGTGCCGAAGCAGTGTATCATGAGCTCACAGCAACGCAGGACTAACAGTGCCGTCTCCAACCCAAGTTGAACTAGGACTTCTATTGCGAAGCAGATAGAATAAAATTAGTATTCCCGTCACAAGTAGCAGGACAAGTGGGAGCCCTCCAAAAGCCCTTCCCAACACGGAGTGTATGAAAGGCAAACCAGAATCAATACATTTTAAAAAGTGCATTTTTCCTTTCGTATCAGACATGTTAGAGATGCGATGGACTAGCTCCCCAAAATGCAACAGGAAATTAGTGTGGAGTAGTGTCTGTAATTTCTGTATCTCAGACAAAGACCTTGGTACCTGTAGACCAAACGTCTCTTTGGCTGAAGGTAAGGCCACATCCTTCTGTAAAAGCATGGCTTTCAGTTTGTCAGGGAGTCAACTTTTATGTTGGAAACATTTATCGAAGGCCATGGTGCTGCCTACCCAACTGTGGGGGCAGGTGGAAACAGTACTTGTGTACAACGAGTGACTATGGAATTAACCATCACTAGAAAAGCAATGCCCAGCTCCAACCAGCAGCAATCAAATAGCTCCCTTCCAAGATCAGCCTGAACACAGGAGGAATTACAGCAGCTGGGGAAACCTTCAGATAACAAGACAAGTTTGCCATTGAAGCATTGCATGCTCCATGAGAGAAATGTCCTTGCAAACCACGGAACACATTAAGGCATCTTCACAGTTGGAGCCGCTAAGAAAAATGTCTCTGTCCCCATTCTTGCATCTAAGCCTGAACAATAATTCCCAATATTTGTGCACATATCCTTCCTTTAGTGCTTCATATCTGCCTACCTGTTGGTATTGGGGATAATATAGGAATTGAAAGGTTGTGACTGGTGGGGTGATGTAACCATGGATTATCCAGTCAGTGGATGGTGTCTCAGCCACGGTGAAAGGTAATTGGTCTAATTTTTCAATGTGCAACATGGCATATTTCTATGTGCCATTGTCATCTGTCTTTCTGCTAGATCATATGCTGAAAGCTGATTTGTACTGTTGATGTAATGCTATTGCAAGTGGCCAGAACATAACGTTTGTAACACACAGCTCATTATTACTTTTGACCATAGTTGTGACTGTTCATGTTGTAATATAGACATGTCTTGTTGTATTATGTCAATTGTAAAAGACACTATGTTGCCCAGTGAATACATTCTGGATGATAAAGTGGTCATACCATTGTTAACCACAGCCAAAGCCTTATCTAGACTAACTCTATCAATCTTGTGCAATCTCTCAGCAGCTTCCTGTTGAGAAATGTTCCCACAAAAAATGCTTTTGATGTGGGTTCTTGGACCTAGTATAAAATCCCTGCGATCTGTGTCATCAGAAAGAAGGGACAAGTGATTCTTCACCTGGGAGAGTGTTGAGGTTTTTAACCAATCTAGGCATAACTTCCCACCACTGTATGACATCACACCCCGAGTGTTCTGTCTGTACATATTGTTAATCAAGCCTATTGATCCTAAACCCTTCGGTGTTTCCCAGGAATCTAGATTGACAGACATTTCTGTCCACAGGCAAAACCAACCAACCCTACCAATTGGGATCTGATGAATTGAAAGAACCATTTCATATCAATGGTATCTAGTGTACCCTAGCTAAAGTGTGTAAAGTGCTGCCAATTCTCAAAACTTTTGAATGCAGGAATACATAGTGTGTTCAAATCTTTTGTTTTCACTATACCTAGACATGAAGTGGCAGATTTACAAGCCCCTTGTGCAACTTTTACGTCATTTTTCCCATGTTAAAAATGAAGCAAAAGTGGTGCAAGGGGCTTGTAAATCTGCCCCGATGTATGTTGCCCTGTCCTGTTCAGGAAGATCATTTGCTGTGGTATGAGGCATGCTCTAAATAAAGCCTCCATCCCCTGAACCTGCCAATCTTTTGTCCCCCAGATAGATTTTGTGTCTATTGTGTCTTTCCAAAAGCCGAAACCCTGTATAGACAGTTGGGAAGTAAATGAAGCAGAGTATATCAGCTTGGTGTTTGTTAGCATATTTTTCTTTGCAGATGTAGGTGCAAGCCTATTGTAATATGAGGCTGGGTTTGATGTTTCAAAACCTGAAAAATAAGCAAACTTCTGTGCAAAAGTCTTTGAACTACCTTTTGGCGGTGTTGGGCAGTGTTCACATTGTGTGTAATTATAAACAGCGCATGGGATACTGACTTTATGGGAAAAATGGTGACCATGATGCTGGTAAAAGAACGTGTCCCCAAAATTACTCGGACCATCATACAATTCATCATTTGTAAATGCAGTAGATTGCTCTAAATCTGAAAGCAAATTATGCAATGTTCCAGACATCAGAGAAAGTACTACAGGTGATGATGTACTTTAAAGAAATTTTGAACAAATAAGGAATTTTCAAACATTCAGTACGACCATATACATCATACGATACCCTGTCCTATACAATTCCTTCAGGAACTGGAACCACTGTAATGTTCACCAGGTATAAGTCTCCTAGTTCATCGTGTGATGATGCACGTGGCTTAAGAGCCAAGTTCGCAAGTTGCACTGCAGAGCGTTCTGGGAGAAAGCATCCATTCAGAAGAAGGAAACAGACATTTACTATATCAATCCAAAGTTCCAGGAAAAGTGAGCCAAATGTAATCCATAGATGTATTCAGGAAGCAATAAATTAAGTCTTTTCCAGCCAAAGATAGAAAGCATAAACTCAAAGCTTGAAAGGAAGAGGTGGTGTTGGCAGCTTAGGTTCACTTGGATCTTATGAGAAATTGTCATAATGCAACAAGTAGCCAGACGCCGTCCGATCAAATCTTGGCAGCTCAGTAGGTTTTGTAGAAATGAGAGATGACTCAATCTGTAGCATGTTGACAAAGACGTAGTCAATTTTTAAAATTGAAATATCTGTACTATTTGACTATACAATCGTAGTTGTTTCAATAGGGAGAAGCATTATCTCATTTTCATTTACAGCTTCTCATTGTAAAGTGGAGTCTTCAGTCGTCATTTAAGCTTCCATCTAATCTTCCTGTATGGTAGCAAGAGGAGTGCAGTGGCTACCCAGGAGCCCACGGGGCCTACTGTTGGGAATTGGCCACATAATGTGGTTTGATCAGATCAATTAAGACAATCTTTTTGTCTCGATGGCCAGCAAGAGGTGGAAGAACGACAGTTCTGGTTCCTTCTACAGCTAGGACAGGAGAGGTACTCTGTAAGATTGCCTACATTTTTTTGTCCCCTTTTTTCTCTCTGATCAGGTCCTCAATCTCTGTGATCCAGGCACGTCCTGCTGTTACCATTTTCACTTCCCCAGTGGCGGTGTGTTTTACTTGGATGTTGCTTTATAAAGCTCGGTATTCTTTTAGGTCCTGTAAAACATCCAAACAATCGTTGAGGTCAAATGGGTTTTTAGCTGCCACTCGTCTGACACCATTGAGGTCAGGTACCCACATTCTCACACCAAACAGGATATCATAATGTGTAGGAACCCCCCAGGGATTTTCTTGGCTTGTTGTTAGGTGCCCTCTGAACCCCATATAGATGATTGACCCAACTGCCACCCGAGCCTAATACCATTGCTGTTAAGGACTGCTTTAAGTCACAGTTTTTCCTCTCGACTACTGACTTTCCCTCAGGACGATAGGGAAAGGAGTACCACAAGGCCACACCTAAACTTCCCATGGCATCTTTGCAAGTCCAAGAGCTAAATGCCAGGCCCTGGGTGGAGTGCAGTGTGCCAATTGTGCATGTTCCAGTAAAGATTCTTTATAACAGTTTGAGCGCCAGCCGAGCGCTGGGGCCAAACCCACAGGAATCTAGAGCATGAAGCTACTGCCACCAAGATGTACTTGTAAGCCCTGTCAGAGTGTAAGGGGTTGCAGTGATCCACATAGACATGCAAGAGGTTTATCTGAGATCAATAAAGGTGGTATGGTGGACGTGCTATGGTGGAGCCCTTCATCTGCTGGCAGATGTCACATTTGATGACAGAGTCCTTGGTCTGTTTAGTTAGACCTGGCCACCAGTAGCACTGCTTTAGTAGGAAAAGTGACAAGATCCCTGCATGTGCTGAACCCAGACCCTCATGTGCAGCTAGTACTAAACCCAATCTGCAATCAGTGTTTGGTATTTTCTATCCCCCACTCCTGGAATTTGAGCATACGTAATGTTTTGCGCACCTAATTTGTAGGAGTACTTGATTGGAAAGCCTTTCAGCAGGGCTGAGCTGGTGCACCTGGCATTGACAGCTATCATAGTTGTTCCATCTATTCTCATGCTAGTAAGAGTTATTGCAGCAATGGCAGCAGTGCGCACTGTTGCCTTGGCGGCCTCACCCGCCATTGAATTCCCTTCAATGTGAACGCCAACACGTTGATGACTCATTATATGAATAACAGGAGTCCGTGGCAGGCCTTCTTTCAGCTTTGCCAGAGCATCTTGTGCTTTACTGTGCAATCTTTGGAATCCCTAAATCCATTTTGGCCCCAATAATGTAAATAATCATTATAGGACTGGACTCAGTAACATGAATCACACACTATAAGTGTGGGAAATTCGTGATCCGTATTTTGTAGTGCTAGTATCAGGGCTTTTAGTTCTGCCAGCTGCGCTGTACAGTCTTCTACAGACTGTGTGTGATTTTCCAGGAAGAAACTTTCTATCCTGCCTGCATCCTGCACATAACATGGAATATTGCTGTTTCATTCCTACGGCCGGCTGGGCAGGTCCATTGGTATAAATGATACATTCATATCGGTCTAGAGACATTATTTCATTCAGTAGAGGATATTCTTTTTCGTACTGCAGGAATGCTTGTGTTTGTAATGTAAAATCAAATTTCTAATCTAAATCTGTCGCAGTGAGAGAGTTAACCCTTGAATCCATCGTGGATGCAGTGGTTTAGCATTCAGAATGCTTGCCTTCATAACGGCCTCCAAGGTTGGTGCTGGGGTTATGACAATTATGCATTTCCCCTGTGCTACTGCTCTCTCTCTCTCACTACAGCAATCTGTACTGCTCTGAGCATTTTTTCTGTTGGTGCAAAACGCATTTCAGCCTTCTTGTACAAATGTGATTTGTATGCAATAGGTACTGTATCACCTTCATAAAAGTAATGTAGGTGTACCTGGTTGGTCCAGTGACTACCTGGATCACCAGGTAAGTCATGTTGAGATGTGTGTGTAAATGTTCGGAAGCTATCCTGTCAGCTTGTATGGAATGTAGGATATCAATAAGTTCCTGTGTTCAATGGTGCACTGAAAAATCTGGTCTTATTAAGTCATAAAAAGTTTGTACCCTTTCTGCGTAATCCAAAATGTATGTCCTGCCAAAATTCCAATATCGTAAAATGGATTGCAGTCTTTTCAGAGTCGTTGGAGGTTGGAGCAGTGCACATTTTTCTAAAAATCTGTGCCGCCAGGCTTTTGCCTTCACTTGACAACTTGTATCCTAGAAATAGGACACTGGGGTAGGCAGGTGAGCAAACCCAAAGATTATGTGGTTCATTCTGGCCATGGGTTCCATTAATTCATCGTCCGTCAGAAAGATATCATCCACATACAACAATGCCTCTTCATCAAAGTTTTGAAGTAACTCCGTTACCCTGGCTGAAAACAACCCAACCCTGGGCTGTTCTTATACCCCTGGGATAATTGAAAAAATTGGCATTAAGAGCTTATCGCAGAGAATGCTGTCTAATATCTGCACCCAGGCACTATATTTTGGCAGAAAAATGCATTTAAGATGTCTAGTGTTGTTTTCTATTTATTCCACACAATGTTATTCATTAGTTCGGCAGTGTGTGCATTCTCTAATGCAAATGTCCTTGTGGATGCATTTAAATGTCTGTAATCTAAGACTAGGCGATATGAATTATCGGGTTTCATTACTGGAATAAAGGGATTATTCATAGGTGAGGTGTAATTTTTAATCACACCCTGATCTAAGATCTCCCTGACTTGTTTCTTTGTTTTATGTTAAATTGTTGGGTATTGTTTCTGAGGTTGAGTAATTGATTTTAATGGGATTTCATGATGAGGCGACTCCTCATCCCACCCAACATGATTGCGGTAAAGTGCAGGAGCTAACACCCACTCCTGCACGTATAAATGTTTAACTGATTTTGGTACGAGGTCGAAAAAAGCAGGTAAAATAACGTGTTCTCCCATTGGGCAATCCATTACGAACTCAGGTGGCCAATCCTTTTTGGCCAAAAGAATGTTGTAACCATAGGTCAGGTTCTCCCACAAGAAACCCTTCACTTTCCTGGGTATGTCCCCCTCCATTTGGAATGTTATTTAGTATTAACAATGTGGGACACTGACCCTTGTATAAGGTATTTACACTGTGATATGCCGCCGTGATGTGCTCACTTAGCGCTACCACCCCCAGAAGGTCCATCAGGTTCTGGCGAGTTATGGTGACTTCAGCCGCACTGTCCAGCATCATCACTGTCATCAATACATGCCCCCGCACGAACACACTTGTAAGAACAATGGTCCCACCCCTGTAATCTCTTAAACATACTGAAAGAAGCTAACAATATGTTGCCAGTTCAACTCATTATTTATATACAAAAAGGTTCCTACTCCCTTGCACCTATAGCATAACAGCAACGGCTGGGAACCCACTGGGCCCGATTCACAGAACTAACTTAAGGCAAAATCCTAAACTTACTACCATTTTGGTATTCACAGAAGACACTTACTCATTTTGATATTCACAGAAGGCACTTACTCATTTCGGTATTCACAGAAGTTAGGAGTCCTAACTTTAGGACTCCTAAATGCCTTCTGTGAATACCGAAAGTCTTAAAATGTGGATTTTTCTCAGTTTAGTAGTAGTAAAGTTAGGACTCCTAACTTTAGGACTCCTAAATGCCTTCTGTGAATACCGAAAGTCGTAAAGTTAGGATTATTCTCAGTTTAGGAGTAGTAAAGTTAGGAGTCCTAACTTTAGGACTCGTAAATGCCTTCTGTGAATACCTAAAGTCGTAAAGTTAGGATTTATGTCAGTTTAGGAGTAGTAAGATTAGGACTCCTAACTTTAGGACTCCTAAATGCCTTCTGTGAATACCGAAAGTCTTAAAATTTGGATTTTTCTCAGTTTAGTAGTAGTAAAGTTAGGACTCCTAACTTTACTACTCCTAAACTGAGAATAATCCTAACTTTACTACACCTAAACAGAGAATAATCCTAACTTTACGACTTTCGGTATTCACAGAAGGCATTTAGGAGTCCTTCTTTGTTGGGGTAAGGTTGTGAGCTGTTCTCACAATTCAGTAGAGTAAGGCTTTTTACAATTTCCTTGTGTGCAGTGTCACAATATCACATTGGCATGAAATGCTGCATGCCTACATGTCATTTAAATGTTACTGATATCCCCCCCTTTCTCAGTAAATGCATCTTAATAAATTATTTATGTTGTGTATTAACAGGAATCTATGAACCATTTTAGTTTAGAGGTAGACACAAGTCCCCCTACCAATTAGGCAATTCTTAGTACAACACTGCCTCATCAGGAGCCCTTTTTTTCATCCTGAAGAATGCCGTGGACTCAGTAGAGCCACAAGGCAGAAACATGTTAATAACGGTAATAGTGGCGATGGGGTAATAGTTACCCTTATTCCCCCATTTTCATTTTTTAATACCATGTGGTTTATTCACTGAATAAATACAATTTAGGATAATACATTGGTTTTTAATTCACTGTTTACCAGGGCCCATTCTAATTTAGAAGTGCCTCCCTGTCTTCAGGTGTAGGCCCACTATCCATCAAACCGGGTTTTTGGAGAGCGAGGTTTGTCCTATGATAAGGCATGAAACCTGGTGGTGTTTGAGGACAACCTGTTCAATTTATTTGTAAGTCCTGCACTCCTATTAAGTAGTGCTAAGGAGGAACACTGTAACGTAACTGAATATAATTGTAAGGTATCTTAATTTATGTGCATACAGCATCGTGACTGCCCATTCCCCATTCTGAAACCATCATTAGTATGGGCATTTCTAATTTTAATCCCGGCTACCTTCTTCTTTTTAAATTGAGGTTTTGGAGTTCCTGTTTAATAATGTAATCCAAAGTACGATGTGTCTCCCTGTTTTACTTAACTCGCTCTTCCGTTCTGTACTCTGACCGCCCGTCTCTCTCTGAACACTTTTTGAATGACGACTGAAAGGAACAAGATGAACGTGTATCTGTATCCTGATACCAATACTGTCATGGTTTTGCAAATTGTATTTTCTTTCAGTGTATTCCTGTTGAGGAGATCTACCCTGAGACTGTGTTTTGTTTTGTTTATTTTTTGCTTATTATCCCATTTCTTCTTCGAAGAATCAGGTGCTTGCTTAGAGTTTTTTCTTTCACAGCTACTCTGAACTATTGGTTCCCAGATTATCTCTGCCTAGAGAGGCATATGTATCTTCTATTATTTTAGGTAATTCACGCTTCTACTGTGTGGAAGTGAATTCCCTCAGGCGTTGACGTATAGCCACCGCTGCTGCCTTCCCTGTTATGTTACTCAACATAATGGTAGATACTTGGGCAAAATTGCCCGTCAGTTTCATCCCCAGATCTAGGGGATGAAACCACCGTACACATTCTGCACCGTACACATTCTCAATCTGCATCCCAAGTGGCACAATGTTCTAACTGGGGAGCCATTCTTATCAGCAAGCAAATTGGCAATATTATGTGTTTTTCCTGTGGGACCCGTATGGGGAAAAACTGCTTCAAGATGTGCTGTTTTTTGTGCTTTCCAGAACGCGATTAGCTCCTGGCTCATACAGAGGTGTCCTGGCACTGAGCAGATGAAACAGAAGAGGGATCAGGGCCAACAGGGAGACTAGCCTTGGCATAAGAGCCAGGTCTTCAGGATCTTCCTGAACTTGTGATCTGATTTAACCAAGTGCGCATAAAGAGGGTAAGGAGTTCCACAACTTGGTGGTCCTCACTGTGAAGGACCTGCCTCCCATTAGGGACTTAGCATAGCGAGGTACACAAAGCAGGTGCTGGGAGTTGGATCTCAGAGTGCGTTCATGTTGATATGGGCAAAGCCTATGTCTGAGAACCTTTCCCATAATGGCATTTAGTGTATGTGAGCTAATACCTGTGGTAGCCATGTGTGGTTGTGTAGCCTGAGCAGCCCCTGCAGGTTGGAATGTCAATGTTCTCAATACATATTGTGTTAGATTTCTGTAAATGTTTACTAAATCTCTGTCAAGTTTGCACATTCCTGCTGGTGTTAAGGCAGCAATGTCTGGATGCGGTGTGTATGATGCTTCGACTAGCCAAGTCGCTCCTTCTCTGCTGAGTGGACCAAGTCTCACATGTTTTGTGGTATGGGGTAGGGTGCCTTTATCAATGAATGTGTTCTTGGTAAGTTAATGGGACTTCTAAGTCCACGTATGAGAAATACTCATCAAGTGGCTCATCTATATTTTATTCATGAAATATCCGTGTGTGTACATCTGCAGGTGGTAATTTAACCCAAGAATAGAATACCTCTGTTCTGAATGCTTTGTGTGTCTCAACCACAAAGGTAACGTCGCAATCCATTGCCGGAAGGCCATGTTGTAGCAATTTCATGGTAACGGTCTGTCTGCAATGTTCCGAAATATTTAGTCCATCTATCTGTTCTTCAATGTTTTCATCTTGTTTGATCATTGTTAAAGCAGTAGTATTTAGCCAACTTGTGATAGAGATATGGTCAATCAATCAATCAATCAATCAATCAATCAATCAATCAGGGGTTTATATAGCGTGCTACTCACCCGTGAGTGTCTCAAGGCGCTGAGGGGGGGGGAGAGCGGCTCTGGGTCAGTCGAAAAGCCAGGTCTTGAGGTCCTTCCTGAACATGTGCAGGGTCAGGGAGCATCTTAGGTTGACAGGGAGCTCGTTCCAGGTATTTGCTGCGATGTGGGAAAATGCTCTCCCTCTGGTTTTGTTTCTGTGGATGCGGGGCACCTCTGCCAGGGCAAGGTCGGTGGAGCGGAGGTTCCTCTTGGGTACGTAGAAGGATAATCTCTCATTGAGGTATTTGGGACCGATGTTGTTGAGGGCTTTGTAGGCGTGGTTGAGGAGTTTGAAGGTGACCCTCTTCTCGATGGGGAGCCAGTGGAGGTTGCGAAGATGTTGGGTCATGTGCTCGTGACGTGGAGTCCCGAGGACGAGTCTGGCTGCTGCGTTCTGGATGGTTTGGAGTTTGTGTAGAAGAGTTCTGTTGATTCCGGCATAGAGGGCGTTCCTGTAGTCGAGTCTGCTGGTTATGAGTGCGTGGGTGATGGTCCATCTGCAGGGATCCATTTGAAGGTCTTACGGAGGATGCGGAGGCAGTTGAAACTGGTGGAGGTGACGGCATTGATCTGGTGGTTCATGTAGAAGGAGGAGTCGAGGATGATACCGAGGTTCCGGGCATGGTCTGTAGGGGTGGGTGGACTCCCGAGGGTGGAGGGCCACCAGGTGTTGTCCCAGGCAGTGGTGCAGGGTCCTAGCATGAGGACCTCGGTCTTCTCTGAGTTGAGCTTCAAGCAGCTGTCTTTCATGCAGGCTGCCACATTCTTCATTCATACCTAGAAACAGAGTCTGGTGTCTTCAGGATTCTTCGTGAGTGAGAGGATGAGCTGAGTGTCGTCGGCGTAGGATACGATGCTGAGCCCATGCTGTCTGACGATTGTGGAGAGGGGGGCCATGTAGATGTTGAAGAGCGTGGGGCTGAGTGAGGATCCCGGGGTACTCTGCAGTTGATGTCTGTGGGTTCGGAGAGAAAGTAAGGGAGACAAATCCTCTGGGTTCTGCCGGAGAGGAAGAATTGGATCCAGTCAAGAGCGGCTCCTTGTATCCCCACGTCATGAAGTCTGGCGGCGAGCGTACGATGTGAGACGGTGTCAAAGGCTGCTGAGAGGTCTAGAAGGATGAGGGCAGCAGTGTGTCCCTGGTCCAGTAGCATGCGGATGTCGTCAGTGGCGGCGAGGAGGGCGGTCTCGGGGTTTTGGTTTGCTGCGGAATCCAGACTACGAGGCGCCTAGGATGGAGTTCTTTTCAATGAATGTGGTCAGCTGGGCGTTTACGAGTCTTTCAGTGACCTTGGCCGCAAAGGGGAAGAGAGAGATGGGCCAGTAGTTCTTCAGGGCCGTGGGGTCGTCCGTTGGTTTCTTGAGGAGAGGTTTCACCTCCGCCCATTTCCAATCGTCTGGGCAGATGTCGGACCTGAGGGAGGCGTTGATGGTATGTCCTAGTTCGGGTGCGATGACGGTGGTGGCCCTGTGGAATATGCGCGGTGGGCAGGGGTCCGTTGGTGATCCTGAGTGTGTTTTCTTCATGGTGGCTGAGATGAGTTCGGCAGTTGCAGGATCCGGTCGGCTTGTCGGTGGTGGTCGGTAGGGAGGTGGTGTACGGGGCTGGTTCGCTCAAGTTGTCATAGAGGGCCTTGATCTTCAGATGGAAGTAGGAGCTGAGCTTGTTGCAGAGTTGCTGGTGTGCACAGTGTGTAAACCTTTAATCCTCCAAGCTTGATTAACCTACAGCCAATATATGGGGTATGCCTACTGAGCTGAGGCAGATTTGTTTCCCTTTCCACTATGGACATCTCTGGCAAAAATGTGACTAGGGGTCTCTGAGAAAGTACGACTGAACTACTCAGATTTGACAATTAAATAAGAGCCTATACAACATTGGCAGTGCCATGTCATGTAGTTCCGTAGAACCTGCTCATTGTTCGATCAACATAAACTACGGGCTTGGTGTCAAGACTGACTTCAGACACGGCAGCAGGATATGTTGACCTATAGACCAGCTAGTTCACAGTGCCACTGTAAGCCCCCCTAACCTACCAGGGAGCAAATGATTTCTGGCAAACACTTAACATGACAGCCCTGATTCCTCAGGAATCATGGAAACAGCACAGAACCTTTTGCTGAGGAACTTGTGCTTACTTATTCTCAGAGAAATATATAGAAAATACACAGTGGGACATTTTCAATAATATTTATTGAACCAACGTTATTCTTGCATAAAATAGGTGTGCTGCAATGATTAGTAGACAGAAGCAGATAAACATGATTAAAAGCACCAAAAGTGTAAATAGTAGATATAGTTCTACCATGGTGCTAAACAATGTATATATGCAGGCGTATAAACAAGGCAGTAATCTAACGTACTCCTACTATGTGGACCCTACTCTAAATGCACCTAGAGGGTGTGTAAGTGTAAAGCCAAGAATCTCCCCAAGGGACAATCCAACCCCATTACCTGATGGTAGATTGAAGGACCGCATCTTGGTTATGAACTGGATACCACTCATGAGATGTGAGACTGCTGCGTGGTGATTTCTTAGCATGCAAGGAATCTCGGTTTCAGCGGAAGTACCTCCTCTTCTAATCTATCACGGTGCTCATCTATTATAATAGAAAGCAGCCTTGCGATGTTTGCTTAGATTAGTGATGTTGTGGATATGTAGATATCCCTGTCGTCAGTGGACAAAGATAGTGATGACCTTTGTACATAGTAAGGAACGAGACCTTGTACATGATGTTCATGATGTTGTGATGATGTGTGGAGGTAGATGAAAAACAAGTTTAGTTTCAGAGCAACAAGGTATGCAAAAGGTCACTGTTTGCAAATGGTATTTGTGAGGACACTGTAAGAAATAACTTGCTTTGCTACATGGGCCTTACCCGGGAATATAACAGTAGGGCTTGTCTGACCACATATTCTCTGACTCAGTGTTGTTGGGGAGGTTATCTTGGGTGAATTAAACAGCAATAATATGAGCTCCTTATTGTGTGTACATAGAACATGGCAGTCATTGATATCATATTTACCAACATTCTCGTTACTATGCATACAGTTATCATAGTGTTCATCAACATTGCTTTTACTGGTATTGACATTGTTATGCATGCATAGTTTATGATGTATCAAGCTTCAAGTTTTATTTTATTTGATTTAGTTCTCTTCTGAGAACAATAAATATTTAAAAAGAATAAAAATACATTTGTTATAAAAAATTGCCTAATTACTAGATAATCATTCTAATACAATTTTATGAAAGATTTGAAAAATGTAAACAAATTATAACACACAAATTCATTAGGAGGTGACTTAAGAAGCAAGATCAAGCTCTGAACAGTTGCGCTTTTACATTTTGTTTGAATTGGTTTTATGAACCACTTTTTAGCATCCACAACTGTCGAGTTATGGCAAACAAAACGAATCGTGTTTCAAGTCTTGCACACCTCCGTTGCAGAGATCACATGAACTGCTGGCATTTTCATTAGAAGTCCAATTAGAAGTAAGAGATTTAAAAGGGTGAATCCCGAGCCAAAGTAATATGATGCATCGCCTGACTCCATGTTTTAAGTTAAAACATGTATACTGTTGCAACTGCTTGTACTCTATTGTCTCAGCATAAGGTTCGTAATGATTCAATTTAATGCAGTGTTGAAAATCAAATTCGTAACTTATCCTTGGTGTTAAATGTTTTAGGAAGAGCTTCAGATGTGCATGAGTCCAGGATTGCAACATATCAACTGTAACCTTTGATATTTTGAATACGATGGATAGGTTTTGACTAAAGACGTTCTTCTGTGGTTTATGATGTACATCAACATTGCATTTACTGGTATTAACATTGTTATACATACATAGATTATGACGTACATCAACATTGCATTTATTGGTATTGCCACTGTTGTGCATGAATCTATCATCTATCATCTTGTACATTGATTTTGCATTCACCCATATTAACACCCGTCAGAAATGGGGTTTCTGGTTGGAGAGGGTATGCACCTAAGTCAGGCGGAAACCACAAGTCTAATCAGGGCAAGTTATTTAAACACCAGACATAACATGTGCTCATCCCTGGTAGCTTGGCACAGAGCAGTCAAGCTTATCCACAGAGGCAATGTGTAAAGTGTTTGCCAACAGACTCACACCAGTAACACAATAAATACCTAAGGGTGGGCGTAGTGGGCGTAGTGGGGCTACGTGAAGCAGCACGTAGTGTGCCCAAATCTACGCACACTACGCGCTTCGCGTAGCCCCACTACGCGCCACCCGCCACCCACCCACCCTACTTTTAAAAGATAAAATGAATTTGTAATAAAGCAAATTAAAGGCACTTACCTGACGCGCGGCGTCTCCCGGAGCTCCCTCTTCCTGTTTTTCAAGTTTCCTGACAAATGCGCATGCGCGGACGCCCGCGCATGCGCATTTCTTGCGAGAAATGCGCATGCGCGGGCGTCCGCGCATGCGCATTTGTCAGGAAAATTGAAAAACAGGAAGAGGGAGCCCCGGGAGACGCCGCGCGTCAGGTAAGTGCCTAATTTGCTTTATTACAAATTTATTTTACCTTTTAAAAGTACGGCGGGCGGGAGGCGGGTGGTGGGCGGCAGGCAGCTACGCTTCGCCCACGTAGTGTACGTAGGCGCTGCCTGCTTCGCCTACTTCGAAAACTGCGAAGCAGGCAGTGCTACGTACACTACGTGGGCGAAGCGTAGTGTCGCGCCCAGGGTTATAAATACCCCGCTAAAGAGAATCCACACAGGGTTACATAAAAATATATCATATGTTATGCATAAGACAGGTTTGAAAGGTTACTTCTATGGGTGGCACAAGCAGTGCTGAAGGCACACTTGTAGTATTTAATTTACAGGCCCTGGTTATATGGGATACCTCTGTACAAGGGACTTACAAGTAAATTAAATATACCAAACAGGTGTAAACCAATCATACTATGTTTAGAGAAGGGAGCACATGCTCATTAGCACTGATAAGCATTGGTAAAGTATCCTGAGTCCTAAAGCCAACAAAAAGAAGGTCAGTAAAATAGGACAAAGAAGACGAATAGTTTGTTGATAAGAGTGCAAAAATGGCCAGGTCCAACACAACCCCCTTCCAGCCTAAAGCCAAGGTACACTAATCAATACCTTGAAGGGCTGTCCTGCTTAAGGTGATAGAACATGGACCCTGACCTGCAACTGCAGGGGCAAGTTCCAATTCTATGTCTCTCTAAACCTGATGTGATCCATCTGGGTATGCTGTCAGGACCCACTACGTTAACCTATGGGGAATCCTTCTCCTCACCAGTGGACCCCATCTGTGAAGCGCCTATCTTTAATTTGCTCACAGAGGCATTCCTGTAGGCAAACAGTACCACCATGGCAAGCAATGTGATGTGGCCATCAGGCTGTACAGGAGCCAGGGGCAAGGCTTTCCTCCAATGTCCCTCCTTCTGGGGTTCCGTACCCTCTTTTTAGGATTTTTACACCAGAATCCAGAACTGTCTGGAAGCTTGTGTCAGCAATCCTGCTCAGTTCTCCCACCATTTCAGGAGTACTCCCATGCAACTGGTCTAAACTGGGTCAGAGGTGAGTCCTTCCTTCCCCTGACTCCTTTTTAGAGTACTGTACCCTCCAACCAGTAGTGATACCCCCAGAAGACAGAATGGAAGAGATGCATGTGGCACACATCCCTTCCTCGATATTACGGGTGATAACCTGAACTGGGCCCTCCCTCCCAGGGCCTGTACCCTTAGGCTGGACAGGGGTTAGAGAGAAGTCTTTCCTCTACCTCTGCTCCATCTGGGCTTCTGCATCCTCCTCTACAGTGGTACTGCAGACACCAGAACTGCTTGGATGCTTGTGTCAGCCGCTCTACAAAGTTCTCCTGACACCATGCGGGTCCCTCTTACTGGTTGGTCTCACAGTACAAACTAGGGGGCAGATTTATGAGCCCCTTGCGCCACTTTTGCGTCACTTTTCCCATGTTAAAAGTGACGCAAAAGTGGCGCAAGGGGCTCATAAATCTGCCCCTAGATTCCCTTCCTGGGGCACCCTGGGACATCTCCTAACTCACCTCTCTTCCTCCTCTGAGAAGGGACATTGGATCCTGAATCCACCCTACCACAAGGTAACCTGTTTGGGCTACTCTGAACCTCCCTAGCCCTTGGTTGGGGGAACCTGTGCACCTCCCTTTAGGATCATTCCCAAGTGCCTTACCAGACCTTTTCGTACTCACCCAGAGCTCTGGGTCAGAGAACTTACACTCCAACAGGTATTGGCATAGCCCTGTAAAACAATAACGCAGCATGTTCTCTCTGATAATCAGATTATCTGGCCCTTCAAAATTGTGTGCTGTGCTACCATTCAATCATCCATCTAGTTCTTTGCAGCAGTCTTCCACAAACTCCCTCCAAGACTGGTGAGACAGTTTCCTACTGCTCTGAACCTCAATCTATACTCTTTAATGGTGAATCAATAACTTGTAATCAGGGCTTCCTTCTTTGGGGTTACCTCTGTCTGTCTGTCCGTTCTAGGCCAGTAGGGTATTCCTCCCATCACTAGCAATATAACTTCCCAGGCCATTTCCCCAATCTTCCTCAGAGATCTTGTGCACTGTCATAGCCTTTTCATACTCCTGCAGCCTGTGACTTTTGTCACCTGCCACCTTGAAGCTAGGCACCAAGTCTGTGGGTGTGTAGATGGTGCTCCTAATACTAGAGTCACAATTGCTGCCACCACTGGACTCCATCTGCAATGCTGGTGAGTCCAGAAATGCTAAAACTATGCACATCCATCAGTTTCCTTTCCTCAAAAGCAATATTTTTCCTGGTGAAGACCCTTTTAGACTCCACCATCCTTTCCTAAGCTGGGGCATTTTCAGCCTCTAGCCTTCTTTGCCCATCAGCCAGTTGTGCCAGCTGCAACTTTAGGTCTCTCTCAGCTTGTCTAGCTCTGAGCTCTTCAGATGGCAGGGTGTGGGATGTGGCATGCACTGCCCCTGGCACTAGACCTAGTAAGGGACTCCCTATCTATAGTGTCCTCTCTGTTTACTGGCATCCCTGCCCAGTCATTGACTCCCTCTTATCACTCTTTTTAGGGCCACTGCCATCTAGAAGTTCTGGGTCTGAACTTTCTAGGAGGTTCCACGGCTTATGATTCTTAAGAGTACCAAAGGGGTCCTCCTAGTTCTTTGAGTCCCCCCAGAATCACAACCTTCCTGGTTCTTTGTTGATGCTTTTCCCCACATTGTCTCCTGAAAAGCATACAGGGCTTTTTGACAAACCTGTCTTGTGGATCTCTTAGACACTGTCAGCCTCCTCTGCTTGCAGAACTCTTTAGCTCACTACTAGTGTAGTATGCCATAAGACTGAGATCAAGGATTAACCATCTGCAACAAGCGTAAGAACAAGATTTGCAGGTGTAACAGCTGAAGTAAGAGAAAACAATACAAATAACCATTGAGATAACAGTAGAAAAAAGCCTGTAATTGTCTATGTGAAGTTGTAATTCAACAATGAGTTACTGTGGTATCAGGCAAATGCAAATTCTATCCTCAATCATTGCTGATCACTAATGTTAGAAATGGTAGGCCTGGGCGGTAAACTCCGATCACAGAGTTTGTGGCATTCGGGCACATCTGCATGAAGTT
Organism: Triturus cristatus; assembly: GCF_964204655.1. NCBI lineage: Eukaryota > Metazoa > Chordata > Amphibia > Caudata > Salamandridae > Triturus > Triturus cristatus. The sequence continues at coordinate 455,506,828 of NC_140590.1, read as the reverse complement.
CCTGAATTCCATCTTCTGGGCGCTAAGCAAATTTTTTTTCCATTTGTGCACTCAAGATTTGTATTGCCACTCATAAGTGAGCGCCACAATACTCTTGAGATGCCAGCACACATGAGTGAGACTTCATACTCGCTCGCACAGCTTCCGACTGCGATGGCGCCAATGTATTGTCAATTGCAGTTGCAAACACACCACTCAAATAGCTTTTCTGCACAAGAAGAAACTAAGGAGGCTTTTAAAGTGGATTTTCTTCTCCGAATGACTGTTAGATTTTTTTTTGTGTTCGAAGCCTTCTTTTATTTTACTTTTTATCCAATAGGAAGGAAGTGTCCCAGATAATTCAACTTCCTGTCCCTGGTTAGCAGGCTCCTCCTTGTGCTTTGTCCATCTCCTAGTCACTTTTCATTTGGATTTGGAGATGGAAGGATCACAGTAAATTCTAAATCTCTTGTATAAGGGTATTGTTTATTTGATACTTTTATTCAATGTTTCATAGTTATTGCGGTGGGTGGCCTGCGTTTTTTGAGTAGAGGCCTATTTATATTTTTACATTAGATTTTTCTTGTTTCGTAAAGGAACAATGTTGCACAGTTCAGTACATTTTCTCCATGTTTGTTAAATTTGCAATATTTATTTATTTTACTACGTGGCCTAGTATGCGAAGGGGCCATTTAGCATGGCCCAGACCTGTGCAATCCATGAGTGCATGAAGCAACTGTTTCTGTAGTATATCTTGTTTTAAAACATCATTTAGGGCTGGGATGGCATTTAATTAAATATAAGAATGTGTTTTTTTTGTATTTTTCTTTTTTGTGTATCAAAAAGTGTATATGTGGGGTAATTTTTGATGCCTTGGGAGGCAGGTGTGTTGTTGTACATTTTTTATAGCTCAGTTCATTTTTGTTTATGTCATTGCTGAATTAATGGTAGTGTTTTCTTCGGAGTTATCTTACCTCATTTGTCTGACCTGTGTGTTTGTGTGTGTGTGTTTGCCCTAGGCCACCATTGATTTGTCTTTTTTCTCCATGCAATATGGCCAGGGGCCATTTTGTGGAGTCTGTATCCATAGGCCTGAATGTGTTCTCTTTGTTCGCCATGTCTCCTTGCTTGCTGTTATTGTTTGGCCTTTTGGCTGGCAGCCTTTTTGTGCATCCAACCAGTGTGCCTTTGCCATAGGCTTGCATGGGTTCTTTGTTCCCCATGCCTCCTTGCTTGCTGCTGTTTGACAAAGTGGCACTGGCTGGTAGCCCTTTTGTGTATCCAGTCAGTGCGCATTTGCCATAGGCTTGCATGTGTTCTTTTTTCCCCTTGCTTGCTGTTGTTTGACCATGTGGCACTGACTGTCAGCCATATTGTGTATCTAGACAGTGTGCATTTGCCACAGACTTGCATGTGTTATATGTTCCCCATGCCTTCTTGCTTACTGCTTCTGTTGTTTTACTATGTGGCACTGGCTGGCAGCCATTTTTGCCATAAGTCTACATGTGGTCTTTTTTCCCTATGCCTCCTTGCTTGTTGCTGTTGTTTGACCATGTGGAACTGGCTCACAGCCAATTTGGGCATCCAGCAATTGTGCATTTGCCATAGGCTTGCATGTGTTCTTTGCTCCCCATGCCTCCTTGCTTGCTGCTGTTGTTTGACCATGAGGCACTGGCTGGCAGCCATTTTGTGCATCCAGCCAGTGTGCATTTGCCCTCACCTTGCATGTGTTCTTTGTTTCCATGCCTGCTTGCTTGCTGCTGTTGTTTGAACATGTAGCACTGGCTGGAAGTCATTTTGGGCATCCAGCCAGTGTGCCTTTGCCCTCGGCTTGCACATGTTTTTTGTTACCCATGCCTCCTTCCTTTTTGTTGTTGTTTGACCATGCAACACTAGGTGGCAGCCATGATGTCCATCCAGACATTGTGCCCTTGCCATAATCTTCCATTTGTTCTTTGTTCCCCATGCCTCTTTGCCTGCTGCTGTTGTTTGACCAGGTGGCGCTGGCTGGCAGTCCTTTTGTGCATCAGCCAGTGTGCCATTTCCATAGACTTGCATGTATGGATGTGAGATATCAGTATCATAGTATGCTTCAGGATCATTGTAGTATGTATAATAAGAATATGATGTTGATGATTATATGTTACATGCATTTTTTGCATTTTTTTATTTTGCATCCTCTTTGCTCTAAATAGGTTTCTTCTCCTCCTCCCAAACAAACATCTGCAATTATTGATTTTTATTAAAAGCTAAATTATACATTTGTTTATAATTTTATTTAGTTTGAACTTCCCCCCAAAAATGTAAAGTAAAAAAAAAATAGTTTTGCCCCGGTCAGTCTATCCACCCAACCATTCACGATTAGCACACTGCCGCGCAACAGCATTCAGTTTTTTATGTATAATTCCATTTTCTCCTGGACACCCTGACTGCAGTGCATTCCAGACATATCAGCATCATCCATCTGTGTAATGATTATTCAATTTCTCCCTGGACCCTATTACCTGCCATAGGCACACACTAACCTCTGTTTTTAAAAGATTATTATTCCATTTACCCTTGTAGTTCCCTGAGTGCCACAGGAGTCTCCTTTATAATATATGAACATTCACAGAAATAGCTCTATCTGTATATTTTGCCTTATCCTGATGGGGAATTACGTTTTATGGTATGGTGGTGTAGTTTGTCATTAAAGTGGTTATTATTATCTAAGTAACCAACCACACTAATTTTGCCTTTGTCTGTACTAATTCAAACTGGAACAATGGCACATTTCACTGTAAGTTTTTCATGCTTGTTTGCTTTTAGGTTTACAAGAGGAGAAGAGACATCACTGGTAGAACTGCCAAATAGAAGGCCTATGCAGTGACGTCACATCAGTCCTCCAATCTATTCCACTTGTGCAGCTTAGTGCAACTGCCAAGTGAGAACTTTAAGATGGTCCCAAAGAAAGATGCTTCCAAGAAAGTGGTCAATAAGAAGCAGGTTCCCACCAGTTCATTTCAACCGAAACCATTTTTGGACAACATCGCATGCCTGCCACACCGGCCTCCGGGTAGCAAGCTGGGAGCAGCACTCCTGCATCAACAGCACCAACCCAACTTAAGCCAAAGACTATGCTTGTCAGTGGTGCAGCCACTGCCATCATGGTGGCACTGACGAGAAGCGATGATGAATTGGATTTGTCCCTTTCGCAAAGTAGTACCCAATAATTTCAGGAAACAGAGCAAAGTGGATAGCAGCTGCAGCCAGCAATAGTACATCTTTCTGATGTTGGAGCAGAACTGGAGATCAGACTTCCTGTCAAGCAAGAAAGTCTCTTTTAGAATCATTGGCTCCCAGACCTCCAGCCAGGAGAGTCAAGGGAAAAGAAAAGTTCCTGAAAGTCTTAGAACTATGCAAGGGGATGATGACGAGGATAATGATGATGAGCTAGTCATTGTGAAAGGCAACACAGAGGAGTCTGACATTGCTATTTATGTGTCACAGGTAGCGCTGCCAGCTCCCATATTTGCAAAGCCACAGCTGAGACCTGCACTAACCACTACCTCAGTAGAAGTATGCACAGCAGAGAGACAATCAACATGCCCACCTACCTCCAGTTCTTCTTCAGTCTTTGGCAGTGGCACAGTAAGAAAGTACTCTTCCCTGGTTTGGAACTGTTCTACAGTTAGCAAAGAGGGGGAGCACTTGCAGTATGCACATTTGCCACACAAATGTTCATTAATGTAAGCCTGGTACAAATTATGGTACTGAAGGCCAAACAACCCCTATGAAAAAACACCACCCAATCCAATGGGAGGAGCACCTTAAAAAATTGCTGTATGTGCTTGATGTGGTAAAGGTGAGGAGAGCCGGGGAACATCAGCTACAAGTCCAATCATGTTAGGAAGTGATGATGAGGGAGAAGAGGGTGACAACCTCATGCAAAGCAGCCCAGCAGAATCACCAGCTTTGGCAACTTCACAATGGCAAAAGACTCTGAGTCAGATCGAGATACTATAGCACCATGACGTGCACTGAGTCTACCACCACCTCCTTCTCAAAAGTTGCCTGCATCAGTGTCCCCAGAAAAGAAGAAAAAAATACAGGCTACCATTACTGGCATGTTCAGGCAGGAGGGTCCCTTAGACCAAAACTACCTACCAGCACATTTGCACAATGGAAAGCTGGCAAAAATGTTGGTGCTGGACGCCTCCCTTTTTCTTTTGACGAAGGAGTGGGATTCCTAGAATTTGTGGAAGGCATCTGCCCATAATGGAAGGTGCCAATTCGGACCTATTTTCCAGAGTTGCTGTTCCAGTGGTGTATCACTATGTGCTGAAATTGGTTGGACAAGCTGTGCAGCAAAGTGTTGTTCATACTATGCGCCTCATGATAGACATGTCTACCAGTTGTCAGGTGACTGAATACATGTTCCTCACTGCACACTGGACCTCTTTTGTGGGGGTAAAGCAAAAGATACCTACAGGTTTTGGCCCTAAAGAAAGTTATAAGGGCATTTGGTGAACATCTTGGACAACCCAGAGGTCTCAGAATTGGATTTGTTGCCACGGAGAATGGCAGTAACATAGTCAGAGCAATGGCAGATAAGGGCTAGTTCAGGGTCCTGTGTTTTGGCCAGTGCATCAACCTAGTGGTGCAAGACTTTCTAAAAAAAGAAGACATATTCAGCAACATACTGACTACCTGCAGAAGAATCTGCACTCATTTCAGCTATTCTTTTAAGACCCAGAATGAGTTGCAGATTATTCAAAGTGTAAATAGAGTTTTTTGGGCCCGTATCAGATCGACCCCAGAGCTGTCCTTTTATGCAGCAGCCTTTAGCGATATCATCCAAGCGGACATAGGCCAAAGGGTCAAATGGATCTCTAATTTGAGGTGTCTATTATCTGACATAGGTCTAGAGGAGGCATGGGTTAGCCAGACCCCGCCTTCCAAACAGGTTATAAAAAAAAGTTTATTGGAATTGGGTGGAGGGGGTTCAAGAGACCAATGCGGACAGGGGAACCCTCACTGAGCGGTTCATGGAACACAAGTCTGTTCGGAAGTTGGAAGTATATCTTGATTTTATCCAAACTCCTAGAGATAGGTCCCTATATATGAAACTGAGAATCGGAACTCTTCCTATTAATGATTTAATAGCGAGCTGGAGGGGGATCGATCAATTGGCATTAGTAACAGCAGCAGCACCATGCCCAGGATGTGGAGCTCGTACCGAGTCCATTGCCCACTTTATGTTTGCTTGCCCAATTTACAGACACAACAGAAGCAAGTGGTTAAGACCTGTTTGTATATTGCTGGGCTCAAGAAATTATCTGTCTGTTTTACGTGTTCTCAGGACAGATACTACCTCCCTCACTGTGATCTGCGGGGTGGCGAAATACCTGGGATGCACTAAAAAATATGGATTAGGCCTATACGAACTGTTTTGCACTATACTGATGTATATTACTTTTATGATACTTAAATCTTAGGGTTTTTTCCCCATTTCTTTTATTTTTAGTTTTTATATAAAATGGATTTTATCTTTTAATTTTAATTTGTAAATGAATTGTTATTGCTAGTTCTATATCAAATTACTTCCATAAATTGTATAAGGATTGATTCTGCTTTTATGATATATTTTGTATCGAATAAAGCTTCTATCAATTCTATCGATACTAAAACGAATAGAGTACCAGTTAAAGCCCTGATACAGGAGGTGACAACACATTGAAACTTGACCTATTATTTGTTGCAACATCTCTTTGACCAGTACAAACAGATCAATGACTATGTCATTCAAAGAGGATAGGATGAAGTTGGGAAATATATTACCATGGATGCGGAGAAATGGGGCCTAGTCAAATCCCTGACACAGATGCTACTCCCTTTTGAGGTTTTCACACAGGAATTTAGCAAGGAGGACAGTATGATTCACCAGGCTATCCAGTTGTTGCATCTGCTACAGGACCAGCTAAAGAAGACGTCTGAAATGTTCGCCCCCCTCAGGTGTGATAGAAAACAAAGAAGCACATGTATTGATTGAGAGCTTACTCATTCGATTGGCTTCCATTGCAAGGCTGCAAGACAATATCACCTCTTCTGTGCCACACTACCTGATCCACGAAATTCTGCCCACTTTCCTTCCTTTTTCTGAAAAGGATGTTTCAAAATACAAGAGGTGGATTGTTGAGCAAGCTGGAGACCTGGAAGAAGAATGGCTAGAACTTAGAGTCCCACCCCCCAGGACTGGGGGGCCACCTTCAACTTCCAGATAGGACAGTCTTGTCTCACAGCAGCTAACACCAGAATCAGCCAGAACATCAGCAGCAACAGAAGGACCAGATCCAACCTCTGAATTGTATCGGTTTCAATTGGCAGGGCTTACATCCATTGCAGATATGATGACAAAAAAGGCTGAGCATGTAGCAGCACCAATGACGATCCAGATGATGTTCCAGGAGTATCTGGATTATCCAAAAGAGGACTATGTAGATCAAAGCTATTGAGGTATTAGTATGGGAAGATGTGCCCACGGTCAGAGCTCAGCAGGCTGGCCATAAAGTATCAGTGAGGAGATTAACTATGATCAAAATGAACCAACATTTCATACCACACAATTACACCATTCCTGAAACAGCACAGTAAGAAGAGGAAGAGGAGGATTGGCCAGAATCAAGTGCATTAACTGACCAACTTATGGGTCAACCACCTGAGTTTGAGGACAAACTCACCTTCCCAGACTTAATATGCTGGTGCCACCATAGAACTCTTTAATTATTTCTCGTTGAACTTCTTTCTTTGTAAAACAAAAGCCAGTGGAGCATTATGTTTGTATTGGGTTTATGCTGCACACTAATTTGTAGTCACATATATGTCTGGAATGCAATTGGACCAGTGTGCAGTGAAGAAGCCTCCGCAATTCCTTCATGACATTAGAGACAATGTCTGCCTCCCTCCCAAGCGTATCCTTTTTTGCATCACTTGCAGGGCAGCCCCAGAAGATCATTGATTTACAAGCATGCCAGTATCAAACTCCAATGTGTTACCTACGTCAAAGATACAATTGTGTATCTGGTACCTAACCTACCCATGCTTGGATTGGAAGAGGTGGCTACAGTTATTGCAATAATATGTGAGTGATTGTAATTGATGAGTAATGATTCATGTGGAGGCAGACAGTGAGGGAGGATATTGAACTATAATTTAGAAACTAGATTGCGGTGATTTGCGATGTCTGGGGCCTGGATGATGGGTGATAATTTTTTCCTGGAGGTGATTGACCTTTTAAACGCATTTACAGAAAATTTACCTGTACGGCCCACTTCTATGATCCTTCTGTTTTTTTTATAAATGGTCATATGGGCTAGTACAGCATGGATCAAACAGTTAAATAGTGGGAATGACCGGTAAGGTTTGGAGGGTGTACGTGTTGATGTTTGTAGAACAGAGGTGAGGGCACATTTGGTTCATGGGAAGTGCGAGCTGTAGATTAATATGCCAGGCGCAAACGACAATATTTTGAGGTACTTGTGAACGAACTAGATGCCACATCAAGATCTTTTTCACACAGGGATACGAGGAGAAGTTATACTATGGGTTTTGGGAAACATTAGGGAGTGAACAGCACAAAGTGCTAGTTCGTGGAACATTTTGGTATCTTTAGGCTCCACAGCGCCAGATTAGGAAGTATGGCACACCGTATATATATAAAAATAACGTCCTTGCTTGAATCAACGTACAATTAACTGTAAAATAGTGATTCTGTTAATTGATGAAAATCTAATGATTGTTCTGTTTCATTTGTTATTGTAGTGACCCCTGACGAAGGGCACCAGAGGCCCGAAATGCATTGGGTTTTTTAAATAAACAGCACTGCCTCAGACGAATTTGCATTAGTCGTGTTTTTGTAAGAGGTTCGGATGGCCCGACTTTAACACTAGAAACTGTGGAAATTGGCATAACTACTCCATGTGTGAAGGAAGAAGTGCAAATTAAGATGTATGCATAAGCTCCAAATCTGGATTAATATGGATCACCAGGTGAAAGTTGGCAAGATCAGATAAGGGCCCAGTGGGTCACCTACGCTGTGCGATTGGACGGGGGAGAAGGTGCCCCCATACACCGATTGTTGATGACCCGGATGCTGCTGGGGCATGGCATCCACCAAGCCGCACGCATATAGATTGAAAATGATCAGCAAAGAAATGGTGTGCATCCCTACTCTCGTAAAAATGTAGAAAATAATTAAGGCAGAATAACACCAGAATAAAGTGGTTTGATTTTTTCTTTTAAAGGCTTTCCTAGTAAAAAATTAAACTGACAGTTTGCGCAGAAAAAAATAAATAAATTACCTCTCATTAATGAGTAAGGCATTATGCACTTTGGAATACAAGTTGTTGTGCTAAATTAATGGAGGCAAGCTTGGTAGCACGTCGGGCACTTTGCTACTCTCCTTCAAATGCTTTTCAAATTCCACCCTGATTCCACACAGCTAACACATCAGTCATGATGCTGCACTTAGGTCATGGGGGCGAAATGCAATGGTCAAGGAAGGAGGTGATAAATGATGATGGGTGGGATTAATTTCTGCATCGCTTAACAAATACAGTGCATCAAGGGAGTAGACAACAATTTTTAATATGCCCCAATTTGAGTCATAGCTTTTGATAAAACCAAGTAAGGGAAGTAGGTGAGAATACTCCTCTCCAGAAGAGCTCTCTTGTTATTTCTTCCAAGCAATTAATCATTCATGCTTTCATTCTCACCCTGTGCGGACGCTTTGCTGATCTTGGAGGGAAGCGCTGGGGAGGCTCATCACACAGGACTGCGAGGCCCAGGGTGCACACTGCTAACTCTCTTCAGCACACCTGGCTCCTCTTCCCGGCCCTGCCTCCACTGTTCACCTAACGCCTCGCGGCCCCCGCTCCGCGGGGGCCGCTCGTAGGCCTCGTTGATCTCTGACGTTATAAGTGCTGGGACTTCATTTGGTTCGCTGCTACTCACCCTGTGCGGATGCTTTGCTGATCTTGGAGGGAAGCGCTGGGGAGGCTCATCACACGGGACTGCGAGGCCCAGGGTGCACACTGCTAACTCTCTTCAGCACACCTGGCTCCTCTTCCCGGCCCCGCCTCCACTGTTCACCTCACGCCTCGTGGCCCCCGGTTCGCGGGTGCCGCTCGTAGGCCTCGTTGATCTCTGACGTTATAAGTGCTGGGACTTCATTTGGTTCGCTACTACTCACCCTGTGCGGATGCTTTGCTGATCTTGGAGGGAAGCGCTGGGGAGGCTCATCACACGGGACTGCGAGGCCCAGGGTGCACACTGCTAACTCTCTTCAGCACACCTGGCTCCTCTTCCCAGCCCCGCCTCCACTGTTCACCTCACGCCTCGCGGCCCCCGCTTCGCGGGAGCCGCTCGTAGGCCTCATTGATCTCTGACGTTATAAGTGCTGGGACTTCATTTGGTTCGCTGCTACTCACCCTGTGCGGACGCTTTGCTGATTTTGGAGGGAAGTGCTGGGGAGGCTCATCACACGGGACTGCGAGGCCCAGGGTGCACACTGCTAACTCTCTTCAGCACACCTGGCTCCTCTTCACGGCCCCGCCTCCACTGTTCACCTCACGCCTCGCGGCCCCAGCTTCGCGGGAGCCGCTCGTAGGCCTCGTTGATCTCTGACGTTATAATTGCTGGGACTTCATTTGGTTCGCTGCTACTCACCCTGTGCGGACGCTTTGCTGATCTTGGAGGGAAGCGCTGGGGAGGCTCATCACACGGGACTGCGAGGCCCAGGGTGCACACTGCTAACTCTCTTCAGCACACCTGGCTCCTCTTCCCGGCCCCGCCTCCTCTATGATCTCCCATCTATTAGTAGTGCACCAGGCCATACGCGCCAGCGGTACGCGCGCGGGACGTAGCTCGGGCGAAGACCGGGCAAAGAGCGGGCCGTTTGTGGCCGTTCGTGGACGGGTGTGGATGGGACGGGCCACCCCTCTGAGACTTATTGCTCCTAGGTATTAACGTTTGCCTTTCAGTCTGTTTATGTGTTCTATCAGTTAGGTTGTATATTGTGCTTTCGTAACTACACAGCTATTGAACTGCCTATTTATTTTGTTACGACTGCAGATCACTGGAATATTTGCAGTTGTAGGGTTTATAGCCACTGCGTATATTGTCCCCCTGCCCTCAGTTTTCCTTCCTTTGAAGATGACCTCTTTAAGATCTGGTAGAAAGATTAAGCAGGGTAATACGGGGGGTTGTATTACAGGGACCCTTGACAACTTTATCACCAGAGCTGCTCGTGTCCTTGAACATGAAATCAATTTAACTGAAAAACGATTGTCGTTAGAAATATCCGCCAAGAGATCGTCACTTGGCAATATTATGACAGCCACTTCCCCTGAATGCAGGAATGCAGGAATGTCCCTCTGGTTTCTGATATGTTGCCTATGAATGCGCCAGGGTTGTTGAATTTATCTATACACAGTCCACCGGTTGATTTCCCTGTTACTGTTACTGAAGGCAGTGGCTCACCCTTAATTCCCAGTGTCATTCCCACTTTGCCTTCCATCGTGCAGCCTTGGTTAGTCACCCCGACATTGGCCAATAAGCTTAAGCCTCTCAACGGGAAAAGAACTAGGGGTAAACGTACCAAAGTTTCCTATAAGCCCCAATTAGTAAATGTTCGTTCTGACCCCCCTTCTCATCCACCCTGTTGTATAACCCCCGTCGCTGAGAGCTCCATGTCTTCTCTCTGCCCTGTCACTTTGCCTAACACCAAGCCCCAGCCTATCTGCTCCCCTGAACTCTTGGAACAATTGTTCAAGTCGTTTTTCCTTCCCCTTCATGAGAGAGGCAAGAAACTCTCCATCTCTATTGGGAAATTAGAGAGCTTGGTGTTAATAAATACGTCTCATTTGGAGAAAATCATCATGCCCCGTGCTGACCCCGAGACTTTAATAAATTCCGCCATTGCTGCTCAAAATGAACCAGCTGTGGTAGTATCCCATTTACCTACCACTGCCATTTCGTCTACCCAACTAGCTAGAAACCTTGTTGCTAGTAAAAGCAAGGGCAACAATGTTATTAGACAGCCATCCTCCTTGGGTGTAGACTCGTCTTCAAACCTTCCATGTATTAATCTTCCTAGAGAGTCATTACCTTATACTGTCATTCTGGTAGGAGTTCCAAGGCTCCCTCAGGAAAAGTCTGAGTCACATACTGAGTTGAAGAATAAAACGATTCATTGGTTAAATAATAATAGACCATTGCCTTCAAGAACTAGCGCTGAAATCTTGACTGTACGTAGGGTGAGTTGGTTGGGTACTAGGGTCAAAAATGTGGAGGGTGATTGTGTAATTATTAACTTCCGAATTCCTATGGTGGTGAGCTATATTTGTTCCATGCCTAATACTTTGAGTGCATCTGGTATATCTACTGTGGATCTGGCCTATTTCTACCCTCGTGACCCCTGTGATATACCGGGTACATTGTCCACCGGGTGGGTAAGGGTTACTAGGGGTTTTCGATGCCCGCCAACATTGGTTTCCCATCTCCCCTTGTTCAATCATTTTGCACCCTTGAATTCTTTGGAGGGGGTTGATTGACTGCCAACTTCTCCAACCTTTATGGGCTACGCGCACACGACCTCTGCGGGCCCTGATTGTTCCCTCAGTGCGGGGTTGGGTAGTAGGGGTGGGCGTGGGGGGGTCCATTGGGGTTTGGGTGTCACTCATCCCATCTTTGCTAGTGTCCTTTCTAACGTGTCCCTTAGAAACATCGATCTCTTTTCTCCAGTTTTGGATTGCCGGGATATATCCCAGGCTAAAGACTTTGTTAACCCTAATTTCTCCCCCTTAGAGTCGGCGACTCGTACTGCTATCTTGCTCCCAAACAGTCCACCATTTTTACTAACTGCCCCCAGCTTACCCGTTCCCGTGTGTAGGGGTGATGGTATTACCGAAATACACCCCGTTGTCCCGGGTCCATCTTTAGTCCCCCAGCTGGCAGACTTAACTAGCCACCCTAATCTCAAAATGGTTTCCTGGAACATCGCTGGTTTACGGAGTAAAATAGCAATGGAGGAATGGTCTGACTGGGTAACCACCCACGATATCCTTGTTTTTCAGGAAACGTGGGCTGTGGATCCCATATACCTCCCTGGATATGTTAATTTTTATAAAGCGGCTATCGGTGGGACAAGGGGCCGCCCTTCGGGCGGTCTCTGTATCTGGGTGAGACAAAGTTTAACCTATAGAATTGCTGAGCTATCAATTGATAACCCTGATATTTTGATCTTTCAGTTACAACATAAAAACGAACCCGACACCCTGATTATTAATGTATACAACAGGGGCCTTCCCGGTGGGAAAGGCTCTAATACCTTTCTCCAATTGGATGGTTTTCTGGAAACTGTCAACCCACGCATTAATGTGGTAATAGTGGGCGATTTAAATTGCTGCTTTGAGCCGATGCTCTTTGCTAGGGATTCACTTACAACGGAAGTGGATACAACTCTGAATATCCCTCCACTTGACCTTCCACCTATCAAGAAGTGGACAGAATCTGCCATCCAGTGGATGTCCCTGTGTATGGAGCGTGGATTCAGGGCAGCAAATGGTCGGACTCCCTCGGATAAGACTGGTAAGGTCACTTTTTCCGATGGACGACGTTGCAGCAGAATTGACTATGCCCTGATTAAAGTTGAGTTTTGGAACCCATTAAGTGACATGGCGATCCAGGATCGCCTAGAGAGTGATCACAATCCTCTTGTCCTGAATTTTTTACTGTGTTCAGCCTCCACAAACATACCTACAGAGATTTTTACTGCCACTGCCCATTTAACCAACAATCTACGGAGAGTGCGTTGGGACAAGGTTGCCCTTGACAGCGCAGTTCTCTCCGTGATTAGCTCCAAAGTTTCTCGAGCGGTGGCTGACCTCCAATCTCTTTTGAGCTACGAGGAAGTCGTAGCCGAGTCCACCTCTATTCATGAGAAATTATTTTTAGACCTCAAATCCCTTTTTTCCAAGCCTTGTAAGGCCAGGAAATGTATTAGTCTTAAGTCCAACTCTTGGTATAACAAGGCTTGTCGTGAGTCTTATTGCAAGCTGAAATCTGCCATTAAAACTAAAAATCAGGCAGAAATCCGTTTTGCTAGGAAGCATTACTGTTTGGCCAAAGTTCAGGCCAAAAAAGATTGGGACAATGCTCATTGGGATGATCTTTTGGCTGCCAGTAAAAAAAGGAACCTGACTCTGTTTTGGCAAATTGTGAAATGGGGCAATTCCCCGTGTTCACAGACCCCCTCTAATTATGTTCTCCCTGACATCTGGGTGTCTCATTTCGAACGCCAGTTCTCAGATCCGAACCTGAAAGAAGCGATCGCTATTCCATCTTCCCAGGTAATGCTCCCTCTCTCGAACTTCAAATTTGACTGTAAAGAGGTTGAGTTGGCTCTTTCTAGGGTTCCTAGCGGAAAGGCCCCAGGTATAGACTGTGTCCCAGCGGACCTTTTCAAATTCGATCTTGGAAATTGGGTGCCTTACATCGCACTCATGGCAACCGCTATAGCTAAGGGGGCCGCCATTCCTGAATCCTGGATGGGTGCCGAAATCCTGCCCATCTTTAAGAAGGGTGATCGCTCCTGTCCAGGGAACTACCGCCCGATTAGCTTAATTGACTCAGTCCAAAAAATCACAGCTAGGTTGATCCTGGCAAGAATCCAGATATGGATAGAGCAGGAGAATACCATTTCGCCCCTGCAGGCCGGGTTCAGACCCTGCACCAGCACGATCGACCAGGCGTTCAAATTCCAACTGATCGTCTGGAAAACGGTTTACCTTTGCGGCGGTACTCTGTACGCCGCTTTTGTTGACCTTCGGTCAGCTTTCGACTTAGTCAATAGGACTAAACTTTGGGCGGTTTTAGCTGAGTTAGGGATGCATGCTGACCTCCTTTATTTAGTTACCAGGCTGACATGAAAACAACTTCGCCCAAGTACTTTGGGGGAATCAAGGTCAGGTTACCGACAGGTTTAAAGTTAACAGGGGTGTCAGGCAAGGATGCGTCCTGGCGCCGACACTGTTTCTGTTATTCATTAACAGTGTTGTTAAGTACTTTTTATCTACGCCTACGGACGCCCCCATGCTGGGTGGTATTAAAATTCCACTCCTCATGTTTGCCGACGACACCCTTCTTCTATCACAGACTTTGTCCGGCTTACAGGTGGCCTTGAATGTTTTCACCAACTTCTGCTCTGACTTCGATCTGTCAGTCAATGTTTCGAAAACCAAATATATGGTTTTTAGCAAAGGGAAATGCACAACTGGAAATGTGACCATGAATAAGGATACACTCGAACGTGCCCAAGTCATGACTTATTTAGGGGTTGTTTTTGAAAACAAGCTGAATTGGAAGCCACAAATAGATGTCTTATCCCTTAAATTTGCTCAACTATCGGGGTGTTTGGTAAAAGAACAAAAACAATCCCAGATGAAATCAATTGGTCCCGCCATCAAAATTTACAATGCCAGGATTAACTCAGCAATCCTTTATGGTGCTGAACTTTGGGGTTTTTCAGATCTTTCCCCTTTGGTCAAGGCCCAATATACATTTTTTAGGCTTCTTACGGGTCTCCCTTGTTCTACCACAGTGAAACCGTTATTGTTTGACCTTGGATGTAATTCTTTTGATGACATTGCCAGGTTTAAACCATTGGCCTTTTGGAGGAGACTATGGACAGTCCCGGAACTAGGGCCTTACGCAAAGGCTTTCCTGGACGTCCGTGCTATCTTGGGTGCTGGCAACATCCAGTGGTTTAAACAAGTTAGCTCACTATTGGATTCCATGGGTCTGAGTACTCTTTGGACTGATCCAGCTTCTAGCACCTTCCCCCCCAAAAAAGTTTTCAAAAACCTTTATTGGTCAATGGTCAATCAAAAACAACTAACTCTAGCCCCAGTGGAGTCTCTGTCTGGTGGGTTCCTTGTGGAGAAAAATGACCCTCTCTTAGAAGCCTACTGGGACACTATTACTAGACCCCTCGATAGGAAACTTTATCATCAAGTGAGGGTCGGCAGCCTACCCACTAACTCATTTATTAAAAAATGGAAGGGTGTTACCTCTGATTCTTGTCGTTGGTGTATTGAGTGTCCAGAAACTGTGGGTCACATATTTTTTGTTTGCCCGGCCTATGCAGCCCCTAGATCCAAATGGCTAAAACCCCTTTGTCGTACTTTGGGTACTAGACAAGGGCTTGAGGCACTAAATATCCTAAGATTTGACACCAGTGAATGTATTGTTGTGGCAGTGGCCAAATTCTTAGGTTGGGCCTGGATTATTAGAAATAGGAGGAATTAGTTTTTAGGTTTGTGGTCTTCTTCATTTTTAGCTGATCTGTGTTTTAGATATTTCTTCTTTTACTTATTTTAATTTTGTATGAAATGTTCATTTTGTAATTGTCTTTTTATGATGAAAATGATCGATAATAAAGACTAATGAAATTAAATTAAATGCTTTCATTCTTCTATATTCACCCATTGATCACCACCATGATTTAAGCTTTACTTTCATCCTGTCTTTTGCCGAACTTTCAAATCCATATATCCATCCATATAGCCATCCATTCAGTAGCCATCCTTTAAACCATCCTTTCTCCCACCCATCCAATAAGCAAGCAATATGATACCATTGCTCATCCCTGCTGCCACTGTGTCTTCCCCCCAACTGGCCCAGAGACTGGTAGTCTGTGCAGATAGAAAAAAAAAAACTTTCTTTAGAGTCCGGATGTGCCTCCCCTTATTTTTTTAAATAAAAAACGATATCCGCAATACATCACTACATTTCGGTTAGCAGTATCGTCTATCAAAAATATCACTTTGAGCATTTGGTTTGTTGACAATGTTAGAACAGCCAGGTAGTCAAGCCAACCGAAACCTTTCGTAATGGAGGTGCAGAGCTATAGCCTATCATGATGGCTCTGAGTCATTGCAGCGAAACAAAGGGGAGGAATAATGGTTAATGAAGAACTTCTGATGTTGGCTGGCACATTCCAAGGGACCTCATAGTTTCCAGCCATACTGCACTATGATGGAAACTGCTGCTATATTGTATAAATTAATTGCAGCACAGCATTAGGGGGATCATGGCCATAACCACTCTCTGGTTAACTTTTAGAGCATGAACAAGAAAAAGAAAAGCTTGTGTGATGAATTATATTAATACTAGCATACGTGGGCCTGCAATCTTTACAGAAGACAGTAGAGTACCAAAAATCTGTTCTTAGTCTTACAGTACCACACTATATATAGGGAAGAGGAAAAGATTACTAACAAAGAGGAAGAGAACAATGGACTAATATAGACAGGAGAAAGTCAGCTACAAAAAAAAAACATGAAATATAGAAAAAAAGCAGGAGAACAAGAAGTAACACAAATTGGATACGGGAGTTGATAAAAAAAGACACTATAAATAAATAACAAGGCAACATTTAAAAGTAGCATAGTGGCAGAGAAAAAAGAGCGAATCCATTGTGCTTTGCACATGTGGGTTCATATCCTGTTCTTGTCACCACGTGAATGGAAGACAGCAGGTAAGGGTGTCAGAGCAACTTTATTACTCATCAGCAACACCAGGCTCGTGGCAGCAACTCCCATCCTGGAACCCAGCACCAACATTCCAGTACTCCAAGTTTCTATCCTATACCCACAACAATCATAAAACTCAACATTAGGGAAATGATAATAATAAATATCAGGACATACGGGGGTTAGCAGAGCCCTCTGCAGTAGCGCTGGAGGTCTGAGCCTCCTGACCAGCTCCTCTCAGACCCGCCTTCGCAACGCCCTGTGTTGTAATTTACTTGCATGCTTTACCATAGAACTGATAGAACTCTTACGTGTCTTGGTAATGGAATTAGAATCTCATGACCTCATCGTGTGTGTTGTTGCATTCTGACTTTGGAAATGCTGGAGGACAGACCTGTTTATGTGGGTGGTTGCACTTAAATAAAACCTGCTTTGAATTAAGGATTTGGATTTTAATGACATTTCAACATGGATCGCACATGAATGTTCTTAGCAACAAAATCTTCGCTGGATTAAATTCTTCAAATGTGAGTTTCGTCATTTTTTTTCCTTCTTCAGAGACTTATGCATAAAGGAAAAAGAAAGTGGCTGTTACTACTTGCTTACTTTTAAATCTCCGCTATCGCGTGCGACTGCGCACTCCGTATGTTCCAAGATTTCCGCGTTCCATGCGGTGTCTTCTTTCCTCCATTCCTCCCCGAGTGCCTGTATTCTAAATTCTACGCTGACGCCCACATTACTGCAAGCGTTGCGTCACTTAACGTGGCGGCCATTTTGGATTAGGCTGCATTCAGATTTACCGGGTAAATCTCGTAACAAGAGGCGATTTGGATTAAAAGACGAATTGTACATCGCGACAGCGCGATTCGGAGATTGATCACCATTCTTTACGATCTTCACAACCATCACACCTCTAATTGATTTTCAAGCTTTATTATGGTGAGAACTTTGTTTTGTAATTAGGGATTTTTGTTTTAGGCTACTTTTGACTATTTGGTTAAAAACAGAGATGGCCACTTCTACCAGCATGTCTCAACCTCCAGCATTTGTGTCTGAAAAAGGAGAACCTATTCTTCCCTGGAAGAGGTGGAGGAATTTATTTGATTCGTACATAGTAGCAATTGGGAGAGAAACATTTTCAGCTTTCAGGAAGCAAGCCATATTACTACATAATCTAGGTGGGGAAGGCAGAAATATTTATGACAGCATGGACCTCATAACTATTGGTAGTGGTGATGGCGAGCCTGCAGATGTATTTGAGATGTCCATGACTATGTTAGAACGATATTTTGGACCTCGAATCAACGTTGTTTTGGAACTTAGGTTTTTCACAAGAATCCAAGGTCCCACTGAACGTGTGGGAACCTATGTTGCTTCTTTAAAAACTTTAGCACGTACATGTGAATTTGGTGAACTGTCGGACTCTCTTGTGAGAGATCAAATAGTAAGGTGTACCAACAGCTCAAGGGTGCAAGAAAAACTCTTGTCCAAAATTCCCACATTGTCAGAGGCCATTGCGATTGTAGAAGATGTTAAGAATACTTCCTCTTGGGTGAAGGAGATAAGGAAAAATCGTGAGGATAGTAACCAAGTTCATAGTGAAAGCACAAAGAAAGGTCAAGAATCTGTGCACTCCATGTCAGAGTGTGACGTAGAAGATGAGTTTTCTGAAAACATTGCCAAAGTGTCTTTAGGGACAAAGAATAAAAATGTCTTGAAGAACACCCAATTTCGCACCACCTTGAGCAAAGATGTTTGACCACCCAACGAACGTGATTTGCGCCAACAGCGTTCATTTGATCGTGAGAGGAGTAACGGTGACAATCAGAGTCAGAGAGTGTGCTGTTACAGATGTGGCAGTTTCTCTCACTCTTCTAATTTTCCCAACTGTTATGCTAGGGAGTCAGTGTGTATTAACTGTGGGATCAAAGGACATTATGCCCGTGTTTGCAAATCATCAAAGAAAGGTCATACTGTAGAGAATTCTTCTGACAGTATCCACACTGTAGTCAGTTCTAGTATTTCTGTGGATGATGGCAATGTGGACTCTGAAAAAATTGTTATGCCATTTTGCAATATTACTGTAGATGGTAATGATTTCACTGTTATGGCTGATTCTGGTTCCCCATTTACATTGATTGGGAACAAAATATGGGATGAAGTTGTAGGACTAGAAAATGTAAAGCTTCTGCCCCCAGATATCTCTCCTCTTAGTTATGGAGGGTCTTGTGTGGATAGTGTGGGCTATGTGACTGCAAGGATTGTACTCACAGGGAAGAAGACTGTGAGGAAGGTTTATGTGGCTGTGAGAGGAGATAATCTTCTTGGTTGGAGACATCAATGTGAATTGGGCATAATTTTAAATCCAAATGCCAAGAACCCAGAGGATCAAGTCATGTTGATGGATGGAATGTGCGAGAATTCACATGGACAAGTTTTGTCAATTGATGGTGTGGATGCTGGCAGTAAATATTTCAAAGACTATCCGGAGATGTTTTCCAATGCTCATGGTTGCCTCAAGGGTTTTGAGCATCGGATCATTTTAAAAAATTTAGCCAAACCCTGCGTACATAAGGTACAGAGAGTGACAAATTTGATGGTTGAGCCATTAAGACTTGAGCTTGAAAGATTGCTGAAATTGGGTGTGATTGAGGAGATCGAAGCCTCGGAATGGTTATCTCCAGTGGTTTTGGCACCAAAGGATGGTGGTTCTGCTGTGAGAATGTGTGTGGACTTGCGCGGATTGAACAAATGGATCTGGGTAGATCGCCAGCCCCTCCCAAATATATCGGAGTCTATAAGTTTATTGAAGAGGGCTAGAATTTTTAGTGTTTTGGACTTGTCGTCCGCATATCATCAGATAAGGCTTCACAAAGATTCCAGGCATTTAACATCCTTTGTCACTCTTTTGGGTGCATATCAATTTTTGAGAATGCCTTTTGGGCTAGCCTCAGCGGCAGCATGTTTCCAGAGAATAATGAATATGATTCTTGGAAATCTTCCCAATGTCTTGTTTTTTCAAGATGATATTTTAACTTATGGTAAGAGTGAGAGTAAACATGAGAATGTCTTGAGGTCTGTTTTGAGTAAGTTGAAGGAAAGGGGACTCAGAGTTGAAAAGGATAAATGTCGCATTGGACTGAAGTCTGTGACTTATCTTGGTCACGTCATTTCAGGTGAGGGTATACAGCCTAAGTTACAACTTGCGGAGAGCATAGTCAGAGCCCCTGCACCTGAAGACAAGGAGCAAGTTAGATCCTTTCTGGGAATGGCAGAGTTCTACTCTAAATTTGTGAGAGGGTTTGCAAGTGTAGTTGAGCCAATCAGAGTTTTATTGAAAAAGTTAACATGTTTTATTTGGACACCAGAATGTGAGATGGCTTTCAATTTGGTCAAGTCTGAAATTGGAAAGAAGCCAACATTGGGTCACTTTGATACCAAATTGAAAACTATCCTTACAGCTGATGCCAGTCTCAAAGGACTGGGAGCAGTGCTTTCCCAAGTGGTGGACGGGGAAGATAAAGTAGTAGCCTTTGCCTCCAGAGCCCTTAGAGAAGCTGAAGTCAACTACTCTTGCATTGAGAGAGAGGCGCTAAGTGTGTATTGGGCGATACAACACTTTAAGTTTTATTCATGGGGGATTCCGTTTATGGTGAAGTCTGACCATCGTCCCCTTGTTCAGTTTTCTCGAGTCATCACAGTGATCACATGACTCCTAGACTTAAGAGATGGAGCGAAGGTTTGCAGGAGTTTAATTTCCGTGTACATTATATTTCAGGCCTAAGTAATACATCAGCCGACTGCTTGTCTAGGTTGCTGGTGGACTCTGAACATGTGAGGGAGGAGTTTGAGTGTGTGAATTGGTTAATGGAGAATTCATTGTTAAAGGAAGAATGGTCATCTTGCGCTGCTAACGATAAAGTGTTCACCTCCCTTAAAGAAATTATTTCTAAAGGTTTGCCAAATTACAAAGATCTTGATTCAGCTTTGAAGCCATTTTGGACTGTAAGGGATGATCTAACCTTTTACCAAGGAAATCTGATGAGGGGTGATAGGGTTGTTCCGCCTAATGAACTCAAGGATAAGGTAATTAATTTAGCCCACGAAGGACGTTTGGGAAGGAGTCTTACAAAAGCACGGGTCAGAGAGAGGTACTGGTGGCCAGGAATGGATCGGATGGTAGAGAGTGTTGTCAAAGACTGTCATTTATGTGCCATTAATGATAAGTCTCATGTGACCAGCCATGTTCCTCTCTCACCTATAGAAGTACCGGATGCAGTTTGGACCAAGTTGGGGTTGGATATTATGGGCCCTTTTGAATTAATGCCTTCTCATTAGAGATTTGTTGTCCTCTTAGTGGACTACACCTCAAAGTGGGTAGTTTCCAAGTGCATGAGTACTGTTAATTCGAAGTCAGTGATCGAATTTTTAAAAGATGTTTTTACCTCAGAAGGCATTCCTAAGTATTTATTCACTGACAAGGGGGTGCAGTTCACTTCCCATGAGATACATGTTTTTCTTAAGGATCTGGGCATAATCCATCAAAAGACGGCCTTATATTCTCCACAGGCTAATGGACTCACAGAAAGGATGAATAGGGTCGTAAAGAGTTGTGTTCAACGGGCACATGATTCTGTAGTTTCCTTCAGCAGTGTGTTAAGAGAAACTTGGTGGGCACACCGCACAGTTCCCAATGCTATTTCTCAAAAATCACCTTTTGAAGCCTTGAGAGGGAGGTTAGCAACCAGTATGGCTTCCTGAATGGAAAAACAATGTAGTGACTGAAGAAGTGAGAAGTGAGAAGAAGTAAGTATCAGCAGAAATACAAATTGGGGTATGATGATAAAATGTCAGTGAGGGAGAAGAAATGGAATCTGGGTGATCGTGTTTTGGTAAAGAAAACCAAGCATGGTCATAAAGGGTTGTCGAATTTTCTTGGCCCTTTTGTCATCACAACAATTAAGAAGAATGTCGTGACTTTGGACAATGGTTGTACTTGGAGTAGGTCTAGGTTGGTTAAATTTGTTGAAACAACTCATCGTACAGCCATTGGCCATAGTTGTGTTTCTTAGAATAGAGGTGCAAAAAATAATAGTTCAACTAGACTCAGACATGTACCTGTGAAGTTCAAGGATTATGTTTTATATTAGAATTTATTGTCTTTCAAATTTTTCTTATGGTTTTTTTATAGATACTACTTTGTTGAATTCTCTCATTATTCTTTTGCTTCTTATTTTTTTCTTTTATGTCTTCATCATTGCTAGGAGATGTTTGCTGTTCTGTTAACTCCTTTATTTTTTGTAAAGGGGATGTGTTGTAATTTACTTGCATGCTTTACCATAGAACTGATAGAACTCTTACATGTCTTGGTAATGGTCATTCGGACTTTGGAAATGCTGGAGGACAGACCTGTTTATGTCGTGGTTGCCTTTAAATAAAGCCTGCTTTGAATGACCTCTTTGATACTGGCTTTTATCACCCCTCTTCATAGCCCTTGAATGCTGATGTAAGAAATAAAGAAGATTAAAATAACTAGATTATTGGGAGAGTTAATGTCCACAAAATTATGATGGTAGGCAAACACAGTCACATTGTACTTATCTAAAACATATCACATACAGTACTAGATTCAAGTCTATTGACTGTTGTTGATTTGGCGACTCTATCCTAAAATCCCTATTCCAAAGTTCCTTAACAAAACCTACAGTTGCAACTAATGCACTGCAATGAATGATCTTTGATTCTATTCTCGTTTCATAACCCTAATGATTGACCAACCCAGTCTAATTTCTTTGCAATGCATAGATGCATATTACACATCACTGTGAAATAGCTTGGGACTGTACGAGCAGCATAAAGAAAGTCATATAGAACTCTAACTCACTGATATCACTGATTCATTATGGTCACTAGACTGTAATGGCTTCTCAATTGATAAGCTAAAGCGTGCGCTGATGAGTACGATTAGGTAGTGTCGAGCACCTGCTCAGCTGAAACTGGATAGCATAATAATAATATTGTAACACAAACTAAACATAACTTACCTCTGAGTGTAAAAGCATGCTATTAAGAAAAAAAGTATTAGCATTGCAAAACACAAATAACCCAAATAATTAATACACACAAGCACCGAAATCTCGACGCCTAGCAGGTCTCTGGATTGCAAGGGATTCTGGGTAACAGATTTGGTGATAGCCACAAACGTCACCACATCCTGGATTCCCGTGGGTATCTAGTTTTCAAAAATGTATGGGTGTGCAAGGTTTCCTTAGGTGTCTGGTGAGCTAGGGTCCAAATCCACAGCTAGGTACATTGCAAAAAAGGGTCAGTTTTCACTGGAAAAATCTGATGTGTTCATATTTTGTGTCGGGCCATTTCCTGTTGTGGATACTAGGTCTACCCACTCAAGTAAGGTACCATTTTTATCGAGAGACTTTGGGGAATTCTGGGTGGGTGAAAGTTTGTGGGTCCACACAGATTACAGAACTTTCCATCACAGAAATGAGAGGAAAATAGTTTTTTTTATATAAAGTTTGAGGTTTGCAAGGGATTCTGTGTAAGAGAACCTGTTAAGAGCTACCCAAGTAACCCCAGCCTAGATATCCCTCACGAGTCAAGTGCAAAAGCTTCATGAAAAGGTTTCAATGCTTTTGCATTTGACTCATGAGGGACATCTAGTAATGACTAGTGGAACTGCAGCTTGATGGAATAATAATTTCAATGCTTTTGCATTTGACTCATGAGGGACATCTAGTAATGACTAGTTGAACTGCAGCTCTTTGTAGAATTATTTTGATATTGGACACTATAATATTCGCTGTCCCTGCTAATATCATCCCATAATGCTTTGCAGGGCCTTTGGTTGGGATTGCATTTTTGCCCATAACTGTGTTCGAGGTGGTCCTAGGAGGAAGGGACCACCACTGAATCGTTCACCAGCATGATATGCTCTTTGTGTTTAAGGTATCTGCTTGGTCCTCCCCCTAGGTTAGGGGGGACCCCAAAATCATCACCTCTCTCATTGCCAAATATTTTCATTCACAGTTCACTTTTGTGAATTGGTTATATGCTTTTTAGCATGTAAAATTGTTTTATCAAAGCATTTGTGGGTATTGTTGATATTGCTGCTACGCTATCTGTTGTAGCACAGCTTTTGCACTGTGCTACGTGCATTTTGGAAGCGTAGTACTACGCCCAGGGTTAACTCTGGCACCTAAAGCAATGTCACAGTACACAGCCTAAAAGCATGTAAAAATAGGATCATGCTTATAGCTGAGAGCCAGACAAGAAGAATCAGTCTGATGATGGACTTCCATGCTCAGGTGCCAGAAGGGCAATTTGCTCTCATCATAGCAGCGCTTGTCTGTTCTATGGCTTTCTGGATTTGCCAGTATTCAACTATCATCTATCAAGTTCTGCCCTGACCCCTAAGTGTCCCTATGGGGAACCTTTCTCCTTATCTGCAAAGCCTGCCTGTGAGAGGACTAACTCTGTCCTAATCATAGATGTACTCCAGTATACGCACAGTATCACCATGGCCAACCAGGTGAGCTAATCAAATCTGACTTTTGTGTTAAATCTCACTGCATAACCTTGGCCATGCTCCCAAAGATGAATGCATACATTCAGTGCATTAGGTATGTCTCTCATTCAACTTGCGGGCTGACAATTAGCTACCTACATGTTCCTGGTGCCTATCTTGACATAGTCCAGACCCTTTAATTTGAGTCAGCCCTGTTAGATTCACACCTTCAAGTTCAGGAAACTCCTTCCTGTTGCAAAACTGTCCTGTCATCAATCTACCTGGAGATCCGTGAGGCCTTTCAGATCTCCCAGTGCCTTTAGAGTTGGGTCTTCCAACCTCAACCTGAAGAACCCTTCTTATAATCATCTCAGAGATGAAACCCAGAGATTGGACTCTCACTCAGGATTGTGTATCCTGAGGCGGAACACATGCCTGGTTGTTCAGGACTTACAGCCCACGGCAAAGACGGTACATTCTGTTCTTTGCATGGGTATCACCTATCTAGGCCTCCTGTCACCTGTCTCTCTGATGGTGCAGGAAACACATCTTGGAGAGAAGTAGCCCCACCAGGGCCAGGTTTTTCCAGACAGAAGTTGATTTCTGCACAAGCGTTCAGACTTCTTCAACAAATCTAGAAGTCAACACATGTCTCGTCAGATGGTAAATCAGCCTTTGACTTCCTCAGGGATGCAAAACAAATGATAACTTTTTTTAACTACATATTTGTTCATAGAAAAAAAAAGCCAAAACATACCCTCAGTTTTGAAAAGGCCATCTATATAAGTGGACATTTCACCAAATGGACATTTCACCAAAGTCAATGCCTGTCCAGAATGCGTGTTTCGCAAACACACATAAGAAGCCAAAGAACCAAGAACACTATGGTCCTCATTAACTGGTGGTTGGAGGAGCGTCCGACTGCCATCTCCACAGGCAGGTGTCCAACCAACTATATGTCAGCAGTCCCACCTGCTCGATTATGATGCGACCGCTGCGCAGGCAGCCAGAAAACAGCTCTTTTCCATTGCGGCTTGTACTACGGCCCTAGAAAAGGGCCTGAGCACAAGGTGCAGTTGAAAAGGGCAGTTCTCAAACATCCATGCACTGTATGCCAGGTACATGGTGCATGGATGTTTGGGGCAGCACCAAACATTCCAGTGGTCCACCTGGGGACGGGGGCCCTGTTTGGGGCCCACAAAGTCCCTTTCCATCTGCCTTTAAGTAGCAGTTGGACTGCCATGTAAAGGCTGAGGGAAAGGGACATCTTGATCCCTACAGTGGTGCCTCCGCAGGCATTGCCCCCATTGTACGGGTTAGGCTCTGACCATCGCCCAATGGTCTCCCTGTGCCTGTCGGAGGCACCGGTCATTCCCCCTGCCCAAATCACTCCGACCGTCAGAATTGTAATCCAGCGGCCTGACTGATTCATTAGATGTTGGGCTGGAACACGGCCACCAAACATAGGAATGAGGCCTTAAGTATCTGATTATTGTAGTGTATATCACAAGCACACCTATTATCATTGAGCCATGGTAGATATGAGCCAGAAGAGAAAAAAATATAAAAAATGTTATGCACAAAATTATAGGAAGCGTAAAATTGAAACAGAGGAGAAACATCATCTTGTGCAAAGGGAGGCCATGCTTGCCATTTGAGGACTCCACCACAGTGCCACTTGACGCCTGTAGCATTACATTTGCCCCAAGTATCACCAATTTCACTCACGGTACAGATTTTAAACAATACATTCTAAACTTGCCATTTGATAAAGATTGCTCATTAATCACAAAATAACATAAACATTCCTGCTACTAGCTTACCACTGAATGCATCATTTTGCATTTCAGCAATATTCCTTGTTTTAATATAAATATGTACTCCAACTGAAGATCAGCATTTGTGTTCATGTGATTATATAATCTGAAATATGTGGAGGAATACCAATATATATTGCCGTTAAGTACCCATTAGTCATCTCGCTATTTCTTTGTAACAATAAGTGCTCTGCAACACTTATGATACCTTAAAACAAATTACAAATATGCACAGCATATGTTATATTTACTAGAATATCTAGATGATACCGTTAGTTACCCGTACGTTGTCTAATTGTCACTTGCGCACTACAAAGCGGCACTTGCAGTGCATCACGACCCCTCCCTAGTATATAAAGCATGTAACATATTCCAAGATTGGCTATGTCTATCCAAAATATAGTTGCCAATCCGTGCATTATCTCGGTGTCACTTCATAGTCATACTCGTACGACAAAGCGACACTAGCAGTGCATTTAAACATCTTCCAAGTATGCAAAGCATATCACCCATTCCAATCACATCTTCATATGCCCAAAACACATACATGTGCTGGGCATAAACAGTCTCAAACACGTATATCTAAATGTATACATAAATAACCAGTCAGTCTCATTACGTCTTACGTATAGTCAAATTCAGTTAAAGGTGTGTACTTCCCGACATGTGTAAATGCGGCATGCTACTCCAGGGTCATCTTCTTAGTGATATTCATATCTCTCTCTGCAGTCAGTAGCGTGGAAGATGGACAATAACATCAGAATCTGAATTTCAAACTCTATTATCCCAGAATCACATACTCATCCTGCAGCATTTGTTTCTCCAAATCTTATCCATGTCCCAGTAACAATATCCAAATCAACAACACACCATAGCCATGAAACATCTGATGTGACATAACCAACATGGCAGCTATTTTTTACCATGCCAGACTTCTCATAAAACACATAAGCTCTAAGCAATGTAGCTGCTCTAGATTTAATGGTGGCCATCTTAAATATACTGTATTTGCATGCTATCTCTTTAGAGAAAACTTTAATTAATCATGTAGTGTAAGAGAATTAGGTTCCGGCATAACTAAATTACCTAAGCCAAACCAACTCCTGGCACCTAACTCCCCCACATGTTACAATATTCTAAACAATATAAGTTCTCAGAGTTTATCAATTGCCGCCAAGTGTACTATTAGGGTAAAGTCAACATCCCTAACTCAATCGAATGGGCAAGTCTTATGATATATCGGACGCATTCCCAGGCCGCTTCACAACCTCAGTTTGTGGATACTCCTTACCATCATACCAACATACTCATACTCAAGATTGTTGGTCCATAAGCATAAGAAACACAATTGCACACAATAAATCTGCAATCCTGAGAAGCATATCCATCTGCGCACTAATAAGGGACTGTACCGGGGTACCCTCCACAATAAATTTAACATTAAGCCATGTTAACCCTGAAATTAATTAAGGTTCAGTCCAGACATAGCATGAAATACAAATCCATATTATTTACAACTGCCATGTTCTGTTCATCTCACAATCATATTTTCTGATGTTCTTTTTTCACTCAGGAAAGGAGAAGAAGAGGAGAGAAAGTGAAGGAGGGAGCAAAGTCAGTCTCTATCTACCTCCACCTTAGGGTCTATTAACCGCATGCTATCTAAGTCGCCAATAAATAATGCATGTCATGACCAATGTTTAGGCCCTCTTTAATCCAAGGGGGTTCACATTGGTGCAATCTAAATTACTGATTGCTCTCTCTCATTTTACTAGGCACAGATTCCATACCATGTGACTTAATTCCCAGATGTATATCTTGAGCCTCACTATCTATAAAATGTATTGCTATTGGGTACCTGACATTCTGTTGCTTGTCAGAATTAGGGTAGTACGCGGTCGAGGGCCTGCCCCATCTATCTCACATATCCCTGTAACGCGTGCTCTCATGCCACTGTGTGCAAAGGTGAGCTGTGGCAAAGCTCATGAGGCAGCTTCCATCACTGATTGGTGGATATGTAGTTTCCATGGTAGTGATGTGTCTATAGTTATGTTTTTGCCTTTTAATTCTTGAAATATTGTCTTGCTTTGTGCTCTTGGTGCTGGGAATCCTTATAACCATTGCTTATTATTGCAGGAGTGTTATTTTTTGCGAATTTTTGCTAAGCACTACAAATCCCATCATGCTTGGAGCTTCCATGATGAGCGTGACGAAGTCTACGTCATCGGCCACGCCCTTTTTTCTGTGCTCACTATTCCCGGTAACTCTCTGAGCGCGGACGTCTTGGTCTTTGCTCCGGTTTCGGGTCGCCGCTGACGCCTCACAGGTTTTGGTGTTCTTCCTGGGGGCCTGCCTGGCAATTTCTCTGGAGATCCCTTGTCCACTGTGCAGTTCCGCTGGGGTACCCGGTCTTTACTGTTTGTTCCCGCTGGCTCCCGCAGCGTTCATCATCTGAGGCAGCGCTTCCGGCTCCCATAGCTGTCATCCTCATTAGCACAATCTGTGTTCACCGGCTCCCGCAGTTGTTTTCAGTATACATTATCAGAGTAGGTCGTACTCTGAAGGTAAGGCTCTTCTCATTATAACGGAGTTTCATAGCAACTTCGTATTCTTAGAGAAAAACTTTGCATATGTTACGTTGATTCAGCCCATTGACATTTCAAGACATTTATTCACTGCTTGAGACAGAAGTAAGAACATTTGTTCTTTTATGTACAACTGCTATTAACCTTGTTTATATTGTTTATTTCGTCTTGAATGCACATTTCTGCGTTTCTTTTAATACATAAGACATTAGAGTCTTTTTAATCTGGTGAGACTTTCAGAGAAAACTATAGAAGGAGTCATTTGGATTTTAATACGTGCTGTCAACGTATTTCATGTTATGAGGCATTTGAAGCTCATGTAGTTACGTTCATGAAAGTGCTTATAATATGATTGAAGAATGCATACCTGAAAAAAGAACATAAGAGTTAAGACTTGATGATTCGTATTTTTGTGGTGACTATTAACGATTTCCTTTCCAGATCTCCTTCCCAGCTGTTCCCTTCCTAATTTCCCTTCCCCCTGCTTGATAACTTCAATAACCTGTTGTATAACAAATCAGAGTTGAAGGTATCAAGAGGTAGGTTCATTGTATCTTCACGTCCAGATCCCGAGGACGGAAGCTCAACCATCTGACATGTTTGAGTGCCCGGAAGTGCTCTGAGATACATTCTCCCAATGGCCTGATTGTACTCCCCAGATATATCCATCCCAATTTACAGATGAGTACTTAAACAACAAATCTAGTATTACAATCAATATGTGTGCAGATCACATGTTCACATTAACTTTTATAATTAAACTTAGTAACTCCACTGATTGCAAATCTGCATATATTACAATGTCCACATTTATATGAGCCTTTTTGTTTTCTTGTGTAGCCGAGTATTGTTTGGCGATATGTGGGATAACACGAGCTGACCATGTTGTGCAGTGTCCTAACTTTACAGTACGTGACTATAGCATGCTCTGTAATAAAGAGCTGTAGCAACTTGTCAGTTGAAAGAAGACCAATGTTTCCTCAGAATAATGTATATTTTAAAGAATGTGGGTGATAGTGAGTAATCAGTCTCACATGCATCTTTTTATTCTTATCAGTGTTCCTAACTTCTTTCAGTTTTTGGGCCCTGGCACTGGCCTTCAGAACCAAAACATTATCATAGCCACGGGCCATAAAACTTTGTTCTATATCAGATATATTTGGTAAAAATGCCTGGTCTTACCTGCAAATATGCCTGCCCGTTACCATTTCACCATATGGAATTGAGTTTATCTGGCATCAAGGGTGCGAGCAACTGGTGTGAAGCACGGAGTCACAGGATGTTGTTTTTCTATGGATCCTACTCTGTATCTCATACCCACATATGTAAATTTCAATAATGAGAAATACCACACTTTCTTTGCTATACTCCATAGTGAAAGACATGTTGTTCATATTCTTGTTCCTGAAATCAAAGAACTCCATGATATCCAACTCACTGCCTGTCCAGATCATCAGACAGTTGCAGATGAATTGACCCCAATAGTGTACATTTCCATTCCATCTAGACCCGCCTGGGACCCAGATATGCACCACCTTAAAGCAACCCATGAACAGTTTAACAAAAGAAGGCACAAACCTGCAGCCCATCACAGTCCCGCAAAGCTGTCTGTACCACTCTGCATTAAAAAAGAACACATTATTGTCAAGTATCATTTGTGACATCGTCACAAGCATCTCCGAGTGTTCCATGAACTCAATTAGCCTCCTATATAGAAAATGTTTCAGGGCCATTATACCATCTTGATGTAAAATACTGGTATATAAAGAAACCACATCCACAGTGACAAGGGTCATCCCTGAATCTCAAGTCACATCATTTAGCAGATTCATAATGTGTTTGATGCACCATAAGTGTGATGTAAGGTTTGATACAAAGGGCATGGAAAAATGTTGCAAATTCCGAGAGTCTCTCTGTAGGACCACCAATACCTGAAATACTCACTCTCCCTGGGGGGAAAGGGAGGTTCCTGCATATTTTTGGCAAAGTATACACGCAGGGATAACTTGGTTGATCTATCATTAGATACAAATATTAGGCATCATTCAACAGCCCTGCTCACTGCCAACATTTCAACCTAGAATTGATCAGCTTAGTAATCTCTGGGATAGGATTGTTACTCAGTTTCTGATAACATATTACATTTTTCAACTGTACATAGATCTCTTTATTATATTCAGATTTATCCATAACAATGATGTTCCCTCCTTTGTCTGCTTCCCTGATAATCAGTGCAAAAACAACAGTTGATGGACAGAATGCAGAACAATGTCATACATTCACCCCAGTACAGAGATCTGGGCCTAAATCCATCGTTTTTTTGCTCACCATGCCGTTCCAGTTTGAACCCAGCCATATGCAAATCAGTCTTGACCCTGTGCCTCATGGGAACAGTCCAGCCCGAACTGCCAAGCCAGGTCCTCCCTGGACTGGAAACAAGCTTCCTAGGACCGGTTTCTGGCATTTCAGCCGTCTTCAGCCAGGCTTGCTTGATTTCCAGTGGCATGGAGAGCAAGGGACCCACGTCTGGGCATACCCTTTCAACTCGGGGTGACAAATGCAAAAACAACAGTTGATGGACAGAATGCAGAACAATGTCATACATTCACCCCAGTACAGAGATCTGGGCCTAAATCCATCGTTTTTTTGCTCACCATGCCGTTCCAGTTTGAACCCAGCCATATGCAAATCAGTCTTGACCCTGTGCCTCATGGGAACAGTCCAGCCCGAACTGCCAAGCCAGGTCCTCCCTGGACTGGAAACAAGCTTCCTAGGACCGTTTTCTGGCATTTCAGCCGTCTTCAGCCAGGCTTGCTTGATTTCCAGTGGCATGGAGTGCAAGGGACCCACGTCTGGGAATACCCTTTCCACTCAGGGTGACAAATGCAAAAACAACAGTTGATGGACAGAATGCAGAACAATGTCATACATTCACCCCAGTACAGAGATCTGGGCCTAAATCCATCGTTTTTTTGCTCACCATGCCGTTCCAGTTTGAACCCAGCCATATGCAAATCAGTCTTGACCCTGTGCCTCATGGGAACAGTCCAGCCCGAACTGCCAAGCCAGGTCCTCCCTGGACTGGAAACAAGCTTCCTAGGACCGGTTTCTGGCATTTCAGCCGTCTTCAGACAGGCTTGCTTGATTTCCAGTGGCATGGAGAGCAAGGGACCCACGTCTGGGCATACCCTTTCCACTCGGGGTGACAAATGCAAAAACAACAGTTGATGGACAGAATGCAGAACAATGTCATACATTCACCCCAGTACAGAGATCTGGGCCTAAATCCATCGTTTGTTTGCTCACCATGCCGTTCCAGTTTGAATCCAGCCATATGCAAATCAGTCTTGACCCTGTGCCTCATGGGAACAGTCCAGCCCGAACTGCCAAGCCAGGTCCTCCCTGGACTGGAAACAAGCTTCCTAGGACCGGTTTCTGGCATTTCAGCCGTCTTCAGCCAGGCTTGCTTGATTTCCAGTGGCATGGAGAGCAAGGGACCCACGTCTGGGCATACCCTTTCCACTCGGGGTGACAAATGCAAAAACAACAGTTGATGGACAGAATGCAGAACAATGTCATACATTCACCCCAGTACAGAGATCTGGGCCTAAATCCATCGTTTTTTTGCTCACCATGCCGTTCCAGTTTGAACCCAGCCATATGCAAATCAGTCTTGACCCTGTGCCTCATGGGAACAGTCCAGCCCGAACTGCCAAGCCAGGTCCTCCCTGGACTGGAAAAAAACTTCCTAGGACCGGTTTCTGGCATTTCAGCCGTCTTCAGCCAGGCTTGCTTGATTTCCAGTGGCATGGAGAGCAAGGGACCCACGTCTGTACATACCCTTTCAACTCGGGGTGACAAATGCAAAAACAACAGTTGATGGACAGAATGCAGAACAATGTCATACATTCACCCCAGTACAGAGATCTGGGCCTAAATCCATCGTTTTTTTGCTCACCATGCCGTTCCAGTTTGAACCCAGCCATATGCAAATCAGTCTTGACCCTGTGCCTCATGGGAACAGTCCAGCCCGAACTGCCAAGCCAGGTCCTCCCTGGACTGGAAACAAGCTTCCTTGGACCGGTTTCTGGCATTTCAGCCGTCTTCAGCCAGGCTTGCTTGACTTCCAGTGGCATGGAGAGCAAGGGACCCACGTCTGGGCATACCCTTTCCACTCAGGGTGACAAATGCAAAAACAACAGTTGATGGACAGAATGCAGAACAATGTCATACATTCACCCCAGTACAGAGATCTGGGCCTAAATCCATCGTTTTTTTGCTCACCATGCCGTTCCAGTTTGAACCCAGCCATATGCAAATCAGTCTTGACCCTGTGCCTCATGGGAACAGTCCAGCCCGAACTGCCAAGCCAGGTCCTCCCTGGACTGGAAACAAGCTTCCTAGGACCGGTTTCTGGCATTTCAGCCGTCTTCAGCCAGGCTTGCTTGATTTCCAGTGGCATGGAGAGCAAGAGACCCACGCCTGGGCATACCCTTTCCACTCAGGGTGACAAATGCAAAAACCACAGTTGATGGACAGAATGCAGAACAATGTCATACATTCACCCCAGTACAGAGATCTGGGCCTAAATCCATCGTTTTTTTGCTCACCATGCCGTTCCAGTTTGAACCCAGCCATATGCAAATCAGTCTTGACCCTGTGCCTCATGGGAACAGTCCAGCCCGAACTGCCAAGCCAGGTCCTCCCTGGACTGGAAACAAGCTTCCTAGGACCGGTTTCTGGCATTTCAGCCGTCTTCAGCCAGGCTTGCTTGATTTCCAGTGGCATGGAGAGCAAGGGACCCACGTCTGGGCATACCCTTTCCACTCGGGGTGACAAATGCAAAAACAACAGTTGATGGACAGAATGCAGAACAATGTCATACATTCACCCCAGTACAGAGATCTGGGCCTAAATCCATCGTTTTTTTGCTCACCATGCCGTTCCAGTTTGAACCCAGCCATATGCAAATCAGTCTTGACCCTTTGCCTCATGGGAACAGTCCAGCCCGAACTGCCAAGCCAGGTCCTCCCTGGACTGGAAACAAGCTTCCTAGGACCGGTTTCTGGCATTTCAGCCGTCTTCAGCCAGGCTTGCTTGATTTCCAGTGGCATGGAGAGCAAGGGACCCACGTCTGGGCATACCCTTTCCACTCGGGGTGACAAATGCAAAAACAACAGTTGATGGACAGAATGCAGAACAATGTCATACATTCACCCCAGTACAGAGATCTGGGCCTAAATCCATCGTTTTTTTGCTCACCATGCCGTTCCAGTTTGAACCCAGCCATATGCAAATCAGTCTTGACCCTGTGCCTCATGGGAACAGTCCAGCCCGAACTGCCAAGCCAGGTCCTCCCTGGACTGGAAACAAGCTTCCTAGGACCAGTTTCTGGCATTTCAGCCGTCTTCAGCCAGGCTTGCTTGATTTCCAGTGGCATGGAGAGCAAGGGACCCACGTCTGGGCATTCCCTTTCCACTCGGGGTGACAAATGCAAAAACAACAGTTGATGGACAGAATGCAGAACAATGTCATACATTCACCCCAGTACAGAGATCTGGGCCTAAATCCATCGTTTTTTTGCTCACCATGCCGTTCCAGTTTGAACCCAGCCATATGCAAATCAGTCTTGACCCTGTGCCTCATGGGAACAGTCCAGCCCGAACTGCCAAGCCAGGTCCTCCCTGGACTGGAAACAAGCTTCCTAGGACCGGTTTCTGGCATTTCAGCCGTCTTCAGCCAGGCTTGCTTGATTTCCAGTGGCATGGAGAGCAAGGGACCCACGTCTGGGCATACCCTTTCCACTCGGGGTGACAAATGCAAAAACAACAGTTGATGGACAGAATGCAGAACAATGTCATACATTCACCCCAGTACAGAGATCTGGGCCTAAATCCATCGTTTTTTTGCTCACCATGCCGTTCCAGTTTGAACCCAGCCATATGCAAATCAGTCTTGACCCTGTGCCTCATGGGAACAGTCCAGCCCGAACTGCCAA
This sequence comes from Triturus cristatus, assembly GCF_964204655.1. NCBI lineage: Eukaryota > Metazoa > Chordata > Amphibia > Caudata > Salamandridae > Triturus > Triturus cristatus. The sequence goes on along the minus strand of NC_140590.1, from coordinate 455,472,356 downwards.
GCCAGGTCCTCCCTGGACTGGAAACAAGCTTCCTAGGACCGGTTTCTGGCATTTCAGCCGTCTTCAGCCAGGCTTGCTTGATTTCCAGTGGCATGGAGAGCAAGGGACCCACGTCTGGGCATACCCTTTCAACTCGGGGTGACAAATGCAAAAACAACAGTTGATGGACAGAATGCAGAACAATGTCATACATTCACCCCAGTACAGAGATCTGGGCCTAAATCCATCGTTTTTTTGCTCACCATGCCGTTCCAGTTTGAACCCAGCCATATGCAAATCAGTCTTGACCCTGTGCCTCATGGGAACAGTCCAGCCCGAACTGCCAAGCCAGGTCCTCCCTGGACTGGAAACAAGCTTCCTAGGACCGTTTTCTGGCATTTCAGCCGTCTTCAGCCAGGCTTGCTTGATTTCCAGTGGCATGGAGTGCAAGGGACCCACGTCTGGGAATGCCCTTTCCACTCAGGGTGACAAATGCAAAAACAACAGTTGATGGACAGAATGCAGAACAATGTCATACATTCACCCCAGTACAGAGATCTGGGCCTAAATCCATCGTTTTTTTGCTCACCATGCCGTTCCAGTTTGAACCCAGCCATATGCAAATCAGTCTTGACCCTGTGCCTCATGGGAACAGTCCAGCCCGAACTGCCAAGCCAGGTCCTCCCTGGACTGGAAACAAGCTTCCTAGGACCGGTTTCTGGCATTTCAGCCGTCTTCAGACAGGCTTGCTTGATTTCCAGTGGCATGGAGAGCAAGGGACCCACGTCTGGGCATACCCTTTCCACTCGGGGTGACAAATGCAAAAACAACAGTTGATGGACAGAATGCAGAACAATGTCATACATTCACCCCAGTACAGAGATCTGGGCCTAAATCCATCGTTTTTTTGCTCACCATGCCGTTCCAGTTTGAATCCAGCCATATGCAAATCAGTCTTGACCCTGTGCCTCATGGGAACAGTCCAGCCCGAACTGCCAAGCCAGGTCCTCCCTGGACTGGAAACAAGCTTCCTAGGACCGGTTTCTGGCATTTCAGCCGTCTTCAGCCAGGCTTGCTTGATTTCCAGTGGCATGGAGAGCAAGGGACCCACGTCTGGGCATACCCTTTCCACTCGGGGTGACAAATGCAAAAACAACAGTTGATGGACAGAATGCAGAACAATGTCATACATTCACCCCAGTACAGAGATCTGGGCCTAAATCCATCGTTTTTTTGCTCACCATGCCGTTCCAGTTTGAACCCAGCCATATGCAAATCAGTCTTGAACCTGTGCCTCATGGGAACAGTCCAGCCCGAACTGCCAAGCCAGGTCCTCCCTGGACTGGAAAAAAACTTCCTAGGACCGGTTTCTGGCATTTCAGCCGTCTTCAGCCAGGCTTGCTTGATTTCCAGTGGCATGGAGAGCAAGGGACCCACGTCTGGGCATACCCTTTCAACTCGGGGTGACAAATGCAAAAACAACAGTTGATGGACAGAATGCAGAACAATGTCATACATTCACCCCAGTACAGAGATCTGGGCCTAAATCCATCGTTTTTTTGCTCACCATGCCGTTCCAGTTTGAACCCAGCCATATGCAAATCAGTCTTGACCCTGTGCCTCATGGGAACAGTCCAGCCCGAACTGCCAAGCCAGGTCCTCCCTGGACTGGAAACAAGCTTCCTAGGACCGGTTTCTGGCATTTCAGCCGTCTTCAGCCAGGCTTGCTTGATTTCCAGTGGCATGGAGAGCAAGGGACCCACGTCTGGGCATACCCTTTCAACTCGGGGTGACAAATGCAAAAACAACAGTTGATGGACAGAATGCAGAACAATGTCATACATTCACCCCAGTACAGAGATCTGGGCCTAAATCCATCGTTTTTTTGCTCACCATGCCGTTCCAGTTTGAACCCAGCCATATGCAAATCAGTCTTGACCCTGTGCCTCATGGGAACAGTCCAGCCCGAACTGCCAAGCCAGGTCCTCCCTGGACTGGAAACAAGCTTCCTAGGACCGTTTTCTGGCATTTCAGCCGTCTTCAGCCAGGCTTGCTTGATTTCCAGTGGCATGGAGTGCAAGGGACCCACGTCTGGGAATACCCTTTCCACTCAGGGTGACAAATGCAAAAACAACAGTTGATGGACAGAATGCAGAACAATGTCATACATTCACCCCAGTACAGAGATCTGGGCCTAAATCCATCGTTTTTTTGCTCACCATGCCGTTCCAGTTTGAACCCAGCCATATGCAAATCAGTCTTGACCCTGTGCCTCATGGGAACAGTCCAGCCCGAACTGCCAAGCCAGGTCCTCCCTGGACTGGAAACAAGCTTCCTAGGACCGGTTTCTGGCATTTCAGCCGTCTTCAGACAGGCTTGCTTGATTTCCAGTGGCATGGAGAGCAAGGGACCCACGTCTGGGCATACCCTTTCCACTCGGGGTGACAAATGCAAAAACAACAGTTGATGGACAGAATGCAGAACAATGTCATACATTCACCCCAGTACAGAGATCTGGGCCTAAATCCATCGTTTTTTTGCTCACCATGCCGTTCCAGTTTGAATCCAGCCATATGCAAATCAGTCTTGACCCTGTGCCTCATGGGAACAGTCCAGCCCGAACTGCCAAGCCAGGTCCTCCCTGGACTGGAAACAAGCTTCCTAGGACCGGTTTCTGGCATTTGAGCCGTCTTCAGCCAGGCTTGCTTGATTTCCAGTGGCATGGAGAGCAAGGGACCCACGTCTGGGCATACCCTTTCCACTCGGGGTGACAAATGCAAAAACAACAGTTGATGGACAGAATGCAGAACAATGTCATACATTCACCCCAGTATAGAGATCTGGGCCTAAATCCATCGTTTTTTTGCTCACCATGCCGTTCCAGTTTGAACCCAGCCATATGCAAATCAGTCTTGAACCTGTGCCTCATGGGAACAGTCCAGCCCGAACTGCCAAGCCAGGTCCTCCCTGGACTGGAAAAAAACTTCCTAGGACCGGTTTCTGGCATTTCAGCCGTCTTCAGCCAGGCTTGCTTGATTTCCAGTGGCATGGAGAGCAAGGGACCCACGTCTGGGCATACCCTTTCAACTCGGGGTGACAAATGCAAAAACAACAGTTGATGGACAGAATGCAGAACAATGTCATACATTCACCCCAGTACAGAGATCTGGGCCTAAATCCATCGTTTTTTTGCTCACCATGCCGTTCCAGTTTGAACCCAGCCATATGCAAATCAGTCTTGACCCTGTGCCTCATGGGAACAGTCCAGCCCGAACTGCCAAGCCAGGTCCTCCCTGGACTGGAAACAAGCTTCCTAGGACCGGTTTCTGGCATTTCAGCCGTCTTCAGCCAGGCTTGCTTGATTTCCAGTGGCATGGAGAGCAAGGGACCCACGTCTGGGCATACCCTTTCCACTCGGGGTGACAAATGCAAAAACAACAGTTGATGGACAGAATGCAGAACAATGTCATACATTCACCCCAGTACAGAGATCTGGGCCTAAATCCATCGTTTTTTTGCTCACCATGCCGTTCCAGTTTGAACCCAGCCATATGCAAATCAGTCTTGACCCTGTGCCTCATGGGAACAGTCCAGCCCGAACTGCCAAGCCAGGTCCTCCCTGGACTGGAAACAAGCTTCCTAGGACCGGTTTCTGGCATTTCAGCCGTCTTCAGCCAGGCTTGCTTGATTTCCAGTGGCATGGAGAGCAAGAGACCCACGTCTGGGCATACCCTTTCCTCTCAGGGTGACAAATGCAAAAACAACAGTTGATGGACAGAATGCAGAACAATGTCATACATTCACCCCAGTACAGAGATCTGGGCCTAAATCCATCGTTTTTTTGCTCACCATGCCGTTCCAGTTTGAACCCAGCCATATGCAAATCAGTCTTGACCCTGTGCCTCATGGGAACAGTCCAGCCCGAACTGCCAAGCCAGGTCCTCCCTGGACTGGAAACAAGCTTCCTAGGACCGGTTTCTGGCATTTCAGCCGTCTTCAGCCAGGCTTGCTTGATTTCCAGTGGCATGGAGAGCAAGGGACCCACGTCTGGGCATACCCTTTCCACTCGGGGTGACAAATGCAAAAACAACAGTTGATGGACAGAATGCAGAACAATGTCATACATTCACCCCAGTACAGAGATCTGGGCCTAAATCCATCGTTTTTTTGCTCACCATGCCGTTCCAGTTTGAACCCAGCCATATGCAAATCAGTCTTGACCCTTTGCCTCATGGGAACAGTCCAGCCCGAACTGCCAAGCCAGGTCCTCCCTGGACTGGAAACAAGCTTCCTAGGACCGGTTTCTGGCATTTCAGCCGTCTTCAGCCAGGCTTGCTTGATTTCCAGTGGCATGGAGAGCAAGGGACCCACGTCTGGGCATACCCTTTCCACCCGGGGTGACAAATGCAAAAACAACAGTTGATGGACAGAATGCAGAACAATGTCATACATTCACCCCAGTACAGAGATCTGGGCCTAAATCCATCGTTTTTTTGCTCACCATGCCGTTCCAGTTTGAACCCAGCCATATGCAAATCAGTCTTGACCCTGTACCTCATGGGAACAGTCCAGCCCGAACTGCCAAGCCAGGTCCTCCCTGGACTGGAAACAAGCTTCCTAGGACCAGTTTCTGGCATTTCAGCCGTCTTCAGCCAGGCTTGCTTGATTTCCAGTGGCATGGAGAGCAAGGGACCCACGTCTGGGCATTCCCTTTCCACTCGGGGTGACAAATGCAAAAACAACAGTTGATGGACAGAATGCAGAACAATGTCATACATTCACCCAAGTACAGAGATCTGGGCCTAAATCCATCGTTTTTTTGCTCACCATGCCGTTCCAGTTTGAACCCAGCCATATGCAAATCAGTCTTGACCCTGTGCCTCATGGGAACAGTCCAGCCCGAACTGCCAAGCCAGGTCCTCCCTGGACTGGAAACAAGCTTCCTAGGACCGGTTTCTGGCATTTCAGCCGTCTTCAGCCAGGCTTGCTTGATTTCCAGTGGCATGGAGAGCAAGGGACCCACGTCTGGGCATACCCTTTCCACTCGGGGTGACAAATGCAAAAACAACAGTTGATGGACAGAATGCAGAACAATGTCATACATTCACCCCAGTACAGAGATCTGGGCCTAAATCCATCGTTTTTTTGCTCACCATGCCGTTCCAGTTTGAACCCAGCCATATGCAAATCAGCCTTGACCCTGTGCCTCATGGGAACAGTCCAGCCCGAACTGCCAAGCCAGGTCCTCCCTGGACTGGAAACAAGCTTCCTAGGACCGGTTTCTGGCATTTCAGCCGTCTTCAGCCAGGCTTGCTTGATTTCCAGTGGCATGGAGAGCAAGGGACCCACGTCTGGGCATACCCTTTCCACTCGGGGTGACAAATGCAAAAACAACAGTTGATGGACAGAATGCAGAACAATGTCATACATTCACCCCAGTACAGAGATCTGGGCCTAAATCCATCGTTTTTTTGCTCACCATGCCGTTCCAGTTTGAACCCAGCCATATGCAAATCAGTCTTGACCCTGTGCCTCATGGGAACAGTCCAGCCCGAACTGCCAAGCCAGGTCCTCCCTGGTCTGGAAACTAGCTTCCTAGGACCGGTTTCTGGCATTTCAGCCGTCTTCAGCCAGGCTTGCTTGATTTCCAGTGGCATGGAGAGCAAGGGACCCACGTCTGGGCATACCCTTTCCACTCGGGGTGACAAATGCAAAAACAACAGTTGATGGACAGAATGCAGAACAATGTCATACATTCACCCCAGTACAGAGATCTGGGCCTAAATCCATCGTTTTTTTGCTCACCATGCCGTTCCAGTTTGAACCCAGCCATATGCAAATCAGTCTTGACCCTGTGCCTCATGGGAACAGTCCAGCCCGAACTGCCAAGCCAGGTCCTCCCTGGACTGGAAACAAGCTTCCTAGGACCGGTTTCTGGCATTTCAGCCATCTTCAGCCAGGCTTGCTTGATTTCCAGTGGCATGGAGAGCAAGGGACCCACGTCTGGGCATACCCTTTCCACTCGGGGTGACAAATGCAAAAACAACAGTTGATGGACAGAATGCAGAACAATGTCATACATTCACCCCAGTACAGAGATCTGGGCCTAAATCCATCGTTTTTTTGCTCACTATGCTGTTCCAGTTTGAACCCAGCCATATTCAAATCAGTCTTGACCCTGTGCCTCATGGGAACAGTCCAACCCGAACTGCCAAGCCAGGTCCTCCCTGGACTGGAAACAAGCTTCCTAGGACCGGTTTCTGGCATTTCAGCCGTCTTCAGCCAGGCTTGCTTGATTTCCAGTGGCATGGAGAGCAAGGGACCCACGTCTGGGCATACCCTTTCCACTCGGGGTGACAAATGCAAAAACAACAGTTGATGGACAGAATGCAGAACAATGTCATACATTCACCCCAGTACAGAGATCTGGGCCTAAATCCATCGTTTTTTTGCTCACCATGCCGTTCCAGTTTGAACCCAGCCATATGCAAATCAGTCTTGACCCTGTGCCTCATGGGAACAGTCCAGCCCGAACTGCCAAGCCAGGTCCTCCCTGGACTGGAAACACGCTTCCTAGGACCGGTTTCTGGCATTTCAGCCGTCTTCAGCCAGGCTTGCTTGATTTCCAGTGGCATGGAGAGCAAGGGACCCACGTCTGGGCATACCCTTTCCACTCGGGGTGACAAATGCAAAAACAACAGTTGATGGACAGAATGCAGAACAATGTCATACATTCACCCCAGTACAGAGATCTGGGCCTAAATCCATCATTTTTTTGCTCACCATGCCGTTCCAGTTTGAACCCAGCCATATGCAAATCAGTCTTGACCCTGTGCCTCATGGGAACAGTCCAGCCCGAACTGCCAAGCCAGGTCCTCCCTGGACTGGAAACAAGCTTCCTAGGACCGGTTTCTGGCATTTCAGCCGTCTTCAGCCAGGCTTGCTTGATTTCCAGTGGCATGGAGAGCAAGGGACCCACATCTGGGCATACCCTTTCCACTCGGGGTGACAAATGCAAAAACAACAGTTGATGGACAGAATGCAGAACAATGTCATACATTCACCCCAGTACAGAGATCTGGGCCTAAATCCATCGTTTTTTTGCTCACCATGCCGTTCCAGTTTGAACCCAACCATGTGCAAATCAGTCTTGACCCTGTGCCTCATGGGAACAGTCCAGCCCGAACTGCCAAGCCAGGTCCTCCCTGGACTGGAAACAAGCTTCCTAGGACCGGTTTCTGGCATTTCAGCTGTCTTCAGCCAGGCTTGCTTGATTTCCAGTGGCATGGAGAGCAAGGGACCCACGTCTGGGCATACCCTTTCCACTCGGGGTGACAAATGCAAAAACAACAGTTGATGGACAGAATGCAGAACAATGTCATACATTCACCCCAGTACAGAGATCTGGGCCTAAATCCATCGTTTTTTGCTCACCATGCCGTTCCAGTTTGAACCCAGCCATATGCAAATCAGTCTTGACCCTGTGCCTCATGGGAACAGTCCAGCCCGAACTGCCAAGCCAGGTCCTCCCTGGACTGGAAACAAGCTTCCTAGGACCGGTTTCTGGCATTTCAGCCGTCTTCAGCCAGGCTTGCTTGATTTCCAGTGGCATGGAGAGCAAGGGACCCACGTCTGGGCATACCCTTTCCACTCGGGGCGACAAATGCAAAAACAACAGTTGATGGACAGAATGCCGAACAATGTCATACATTCACCCCAGTACAGAGATCTGGGCCTAAATCCATCGTTTTTTTGCTCACCATGCCGTTCCAGTTTGAACCCAGCCATATGCAAATCAGTCTTGACCCTGTGCCTCATGGGAACAGTCCAGCCCGAACTGCCAAGCCAGGTCCTCCCTGGACTGGAAACAAGCTTCCTAGGACCGGTTTCTGGCATTTCAGCCGTCTTCAGCCAGGCTTGCTTGATTTCCAGTGGCATGGAGAGCAAGGGACCCACGTCTGGGCATACCCTTTCCACTCGGGGTGACAAATGCAAAAACAACAGTTGATGGACAGAATGCAGAACAATGTGATACATTCACCCCAGTACAAAGATCTGGGCCTAAATCCATCGTTTTTTTGCTCACCATGCCGTTCCAGTTTGAACCCAGCCATATGCAAATCAGTCTTGACCCTGTGCCTCATGGGAACAGTCCAGCCCGAACTGCCAAGCCAGGTCCTCCCTGGACTGGAAACAAGCTTCCTAGGACCGGTTTCTGGCATTTCAGCCGTCTTCAGCCAGGCTTGCTTGATTTCCAGTGGCATGGAGAGCAAGGGACCCACGTCTGGGCATACCCTTTCCACTCGGGGTGACAAATGCAAAAACAACAGTTGATGGACAGAATGCAGAACAATGTCATACATTCACCCCAGTACAGAGATCTGGGCCTAAATCCATCGTTTTTTTGCTCACCATGCCGTTCCAGTTTGAACCCAGCCATATTCAAATCAGTCTTGACCCTGTGCCTCATGGGAACAGTCCAACCCGAACTGCCAAGCCAGGTCCTCCCTGGACTGGAAACAAGCTTCCTAGGACCGGTTTCTGGCATTTCAGCCGTCTTCAGCCAGGCTTGCTTGATTTCCAGTGGCATGGAGAGCAAGGGACCCACGTCTGGGCATACCCTTTCCACTCGGGGTGACAAATGCAAAAACAACAGTTGATGGACAGAATGCAGAACAATGTCATACATTCACCCCAGTACAGAGATCTGGGCCTAAATCCATCGTTTTTTTGCTCACCATGCCGTTCCAGTTTGAACCCAGCCATATGCAAATCAGTCTTGACCCTCTGCCTCATGGGAACAGTCCAGCCCGAACTGCCAAGCCAGGTCCTCCCTGGACTGGAAACACGCTTCCTAGGACCGGTTTCTGGCATTTCAGCCGTCTTCAGCCAGGCTTGCTTGATTTCCAGTGGCATGGAGAGCAAGGGACCCACGTCTGGGCATACCCTTTCCACTCGGGGTGACAAATGCAAAAACAACAGTTGATGGACAGAATGCAGAACAATGTCATACATTCACCCCAGTACAGAGATCTGGGCCTAAATCCATCATTTTTTTGCTCACCATGCCGTTCCAGTTTGAACCCAGCCATATGCAAATCAGTCTTGACCCTGTGCCTCATGGGAACAGTCCAGCCCGAACTGCCAAGCCAGGTCCTCCCTGGACTGGAAACAAGCTTCCTAGGACCGGTTTCTGGCATTTCAGCCGTCTTCAGCCAGGCTTGCTTGATTTCCAGTGGCATGGAGAGCAAGGGACCCACATCTGGGCATACCCTTTCCACTCGGGGTGACAAATGCAAAAACAACAGTTGATGGACAGAATGCAGAACAATGTCATACATTCACCCCAGTACAGAGATCTGGGCCTAAATCCATCGTTTTTTTGCTCACCATGCCGTTCCAGTTTGAACCCAACCATGTGCAAATCAGTCTTGACCCTGTGCCTCATGGGAACAGTCCAGCCCGAACTGCCAAGCCAGGTCCTCCCTGGACTGGAAACAAGCTTCCTAGGACCGGTTTCTGGCATTTCAGCTGTCTTCAGCCAGGCTTGCTTGATTTCCAGTGGCATGGAGAGCAAGGGACCCACGTCTGGGCATACCCTTTCCACTCGGGGTGACAAATGCAAAAACAACAGTTGATGGACAGAATGCAGAACAATGTCATACATTCACCCCAGTACAGAGATCTGGGCCTAAATCCATCGTTTTTTGCTCACCATGCCGTTCCAGTTTGAACCCAGCCATATGCAAATCAGTCTTGACCCTGTGCCTCATGGGAACAGTCCAGCCCGAACTGCCAAGCCAGGTCCTCCCTGGACTGGAAACAAGCTTCCTAGGACCGGTTTCTGGCATTTCAGCCGTCTTCAGCCAGGCTTGCTTGATTTCCAGTGGCATGGAGAGCAAGGGACCCACGTCTGGGCATACCCTTTCCACTCGGGGCGACAAATGCAAAAACAACAGTTGATGGACAGAATGCCGAACAATGTCATACATTCACCCCAGTACAGAGATCTGGGCCTAAATCCATCGTTTTTTTGCTCACCATGCCGTTCCAGTTTGAACCCAGCCATATGCAAATCAGTCTTGACCCTGTGCCTCATGGGAACAGTCCAGCCCGAACTGCCAAGCCAGGTCCTCCCTGGACTGGAAACAAGCTTCCTAGGACCGGTTTCTGGCATATCAGCCGTCTTCAGCCAGGCTTGCTTGATTTCCAGTGGCATGGAGAGCAAGGGACCCACGTCTGGGCATACCCTTTCCACTCGGGGTGACAAATGTAAAAACAACAGTTGATGGACAGAATGCAGAACAATGTGATACATTCACCCCAGTACAGAGATCTGGGCCTAAATCCATCGTTTTTTTGCTCACCATGCCGTTCCAGTTTGAACCCAGCCATATGCAAATCAGTCTTGACCCTGTGCCTCATGGGAACAGTCCAGCCCGAACTGCCAAGCCAGGTCCTCCCTGGACTGGAAACAAGCTTCCTAGGACCGGTTTCTGGCATTTCAGCCGTCTTCAGCCAGGCTTGCTTGATTTCCAGTGGCATGGAGAGCAAGGGACCCACGTCTGGGCATACCCTTTCCACTCGGGGTGACAAATGCAAAAACAACAGTTGATGGACAGAATGCAGAACAAAGTCAGCTATCCTGGCTGTTGACGGCTGATAGCCAGAAACCGGTCCTAGGATGCTTGATTCCGGTCCAGGGAAGACATGGCTTGGCAGTTCGGGCTGGACTGTTCCCATGAGGCACAGGGTCAAGACTGATTTGCATATGGCCATGTCTAAACTGGGGTGGTGTAGTGGGCAAAAGAACGATGGATTTAACTCAGATCTTTTGACTGGGGGAGAATGTCTGCATTGTCAGCATTCCGTCCATCATTTGTTTGTTGTAACGCTTTTCACCCTAAGTGGGATGTGTATTCCCAGACGTGGGACCCGTGCTCACTACGCCACTGGAGTCAAGCTATCCTGGCTGATGACGGCTGATAGCCAGAAACCGGTCCTAGGATGCTTGATTCCGGTCCAGGGAAGACATGGCTTGGCAGTTCGGGCTGGACTGTTCCCATGAGGCACAGGGTCAAGACTGATTTGCATATGGCCATGTCTAAACTGGGGTGGTGTAGTGGGCAAAAGAACGATGGATTTAACCCAGATATTTTGACTGGGGGAGAATGTCTGCATTGTTAGCATTCCGTCCATCATTTGTTTGTTGTATCCCTGATAATCAGGTCTTGATCCAAGTGTAACAATTTCAATGCCTGTCATTTCCCTTGAGTTAAATTAGTCTTATGATACCCGCCTTGTTTTTGTTGCAGTTTATCTCCTCATTTGTCAATTTCATTCATCACCACTCTGTAAAGAAGATCAACATATTCCCACTGGATAATTGTGGAGTTCATTTAGACCTTTATTTGAGATCACTGTCTTCACTTAGATGAGTACTAAGCTCTAAATCATGCAATACATTATGAATCGCAATCAGGTCATATTCCCATTCCTCTATAGATAACAACATTGTCATATCCCGAACATCCTGAATTGATAAATCTCTAACCGACATATCCTGCACACTCAGTTTATTCATCTTCGCGTTTGTGGCGGAATACGTTTTCAGTTTAAGTTGTCGACAAATTTATAAATATCTATCTTGGTATCAGAGACATTATTTTGTGACGTTGGGCAGAAACACATGCCCTTCTGAAGTACAGAGACTATATCTCATTTTAATCTCTTACTAAAGAGGTTCATAACTTTAACATCCAAAGTCTGATCCCTGATATTGTTTGTTCATGCTCCATGATCTTGTCTGCATCCCTCTATTTCTTTTGGTGTTTCCACCTCCCCCTTATTCCCATTCTGGTTTTTACATCTTGTTTCCCCTTGGCGTGGAACTCAAATCTTTGTTTCCCATCCTGATCGTCAAAACCTCTCTTAAAAAAGTGTTCACTGTTAGATGATTCAATGTTCCCTCCCCAGCATCCTCTTCCCCACAATGAGAGACATCACTAGATGACGTGGCACTCCTGTCACTCAAGGAGGGTGATTTAGTTCTCCCTGAAACTGCATCCTGTTTCACTAAGTGGTCAAACTACTTGTCAAATGTAAACACTCTACCATTAAGGTAATCTGTTTCGACTCTCTTACGCTTCCTCTCTTTTCTCTGTTTTATACCTTCCTCATGTCTAATAAGAATCTCCTCTAAAATTGCAAAATTCTTCTTTGTTGCATCTGGCAAATCCAAGTCCAAGATTTCTTTCTCTACCTCATCAATCTCTTTAGTTAATGTTGTTCCTTTGTTCTCTGCATTTTCTATCAGTATATTCATCAAGATCATAGAATTGCTAGTGAGTTCTTTTTCCCATTGTAAGAGAAAATCCTCTTTACGATCATCATATGTAGGGATGATCTGTGAGGTAAGACCCCGCAGAATCCTATTTAGCCTCTGGTATTGTTTAAGGGTGGCACTGTCCCACCATGTAGAGATTTTTTAAACCTCTCTAACCTGATAAATTTTAATTGTAATCCTTCTTTAGGACTGAGGTTACCCTGTGTAGAAGCCTTATTTACCGTTACCCCTGCACTGAAATTCTTTTACAAATCCTTTGCAATGTTGTTGCAATCCTTTCTTGAATTCATCTTCTTGGCCTCTAAAAACTGAAACCCAATCTAATACATATAACAATAAAAGTGGCAGGGTTACTACTGGCACAAACTGTGCACCCAATTATCTTTTCCGTAAGTAACTAAGGTGCTCCAAGGATGAGAAGCCACCACAATCACTTCCAATAATCAAGACAGATGTCTCCAAATAAACATTCAAAAGGTCTCCTGACCACCAAATTAAGTCCAGAAATAATCCACCAGTAGTTTGTATCACTGCATTCGCTTTATTTCTCTGTCTCCACAAACGTTCAGACATCTTCAACAGATTCTGTAGCCAACATGTGTTTTGTCACATGGTAAATTAACCTTGACTTCCTTAATGCCAAAAAACAAATTAGAACTCTCTTTGATTACGTATTCACTCAAAGAAAAAACAGCCAAAACATTACCCCAGTATTGACAAGTGAACAATTCAACAAAGTCAATGCATGTCCAGAATAGGGGCTTCCCAAACTCACAGATGTAGACAAGGAACCCATAACAATGGGTTCTTTGGCTACTTATGTTTGATTGTTTTTTGGATTAACGAATATGGGTTTGCACAAGTAATAACCCTGCCACTCCTCTTGTTTATATGTAGAACTAATTCCTGGCCCATTGGTCCTCTAACTGCAAGGAGCAACAAACTTCTACCCCTTTTGTTTTCCTGCACACTAAACTTCAAATCCGCACCTTCAGAGACTTGCGGTGGGCAGACTGGATGTTCTTACCCACTGGATTCCCTTCCACATCTGGCAATCTATAAGCAATTGGGAAATGCACCTACCTTCCTCTGGACAACAACTCCCTATATTGTAAGGAGACCATAGCTATGGGGTATTCATACTACTTCCCATTGTACTGGTCTAGTGAGATCAGATGCCTCACCACCATGTTTAATTTGGCTTAGGCATCTCTCAGAGCAGTGAAAAAGATTTGTTTTACTGACCCTCCAGAAGTAATGCTTAGTACGATCAGCAGTTTTCTGTCTGGGCCCACCTGCCGGCAAAGGTAAACTAGGGTGTTCTTTACCATCTTCTCCTGGCTCTGCCTGCGCACAGTGATTAACTAGTTATCCCTGTGAAATGCCCACTAGTGAGTGCCTTCCTGAACTCAAGGAGTTCCCTCTTTTGTGCCCAGATTGAGGATAGAAAAACACCTGTTCTTCTCAAATAGGACATTCACGCCCCTTGGTTCATGCCGTACTGCTTTGCTGAAGTAGGATGGGCATTTATTTCCAAGCCCTGGGAAGCATTTTTCTCCTACAGGGTAAGAGACGCCATTCACAATGTGAGGTCCTTCTCAGCCTTGTTATCCTCATATGCCAATCTGTGAGCCTCTGGCTCTGAAGTGAACAAACTGCAAGCGATCAATCAAACTGCTATCAGACCTCAACAACAACAGGCAAAGCTCCTCCACGAGGCATAACAGCCCTCTCCACTGGCACCTCTTCAACTTCTTCATTATAATTTTTCTCTAATCAATCAATCAGGCATTTGTAGAGCGCTCTACTTACCCGTGAGGGTCTCAAGGCAGCTACCGGTTGAACAGCCAAGTCTTGAGGAGTCTCCTGAAGGTCAGCAGGTCCGGGATCCGGCGCAGGTGGGCGGGGAGGGTGTTCCATGCCTTTGTGGTGAGGTGGGAGAATGATCTGCCACCGGTGGTTGCTCGGCCGAAGTGTGGGATGGTGGTGAGGGCGAGCTTGCGGTTCAGGGTGTAGAAGGACAGTCGCTCATTGAGGTATGCTGGTTTGGCGTTGTGGTGTGGTTTGTGGGCGTGGGTGAGGCATTTGAAGGTGATCCTCCTATTGATTGGGAGCCAGTGTAGATCTCTTTGGTGGGTGGTGATGTGGCTGTGGCGAGGGAGTCCGAGGATGGGGTGTGCAGAGGCGTTTTGTATGCGTTGTAGTCTCCTCTGGAGAGTTGCCGTGGTTTCTGCATAGAGGGCATTGCCGTAGTCCAGTCTGCTGCTGACGAGTGCTTGGGTGACAGTTCTCCTGGTTTCAGTGGGGATCCATCTGTAGATCTTGCGGAGCATGCGGAGGGTGTTGAAGTAGGAGGAGGAAAAAGTGTTGACTTGCTGGGTCATAGAGAGCGTTGAGTCAAGGATGAACCCCAGATTGTGTGCGTGGTTAGTGGGTGTCGGGGCAGCTCCCAGCGTGGTTGGCCACCAGGAGTCATCTCATGCGGAGGGGGTGGAGCCAAGGATGAGGACCTCCATCTTGTCAGAGTTCAGTTTCAGTCGGCTGGTCTTCATCCAATCTGCGACGGACTTCATTCCCTCATGGTGGTTGGATTTGGCAGTGGCCGGGACCTTGGTGAGGGAGAGGATCAGCTGGGTGTCGTAGGTGTATGAGAATATGTTGAGGTGGTGTGCTCGGACGATGTTGGCGAGCGGTGCCATGGAGATGTTAAAAAGTGTCTGGCTGAGGGATGATCCTTGGGGTACGCTGCAGATTTTCTTGGTGGCTTCGGATCCAAATGGGGGAAGGCGGATCCCGGCGTCGTAGAGGCATGAGCGCAGGGTGTGGTGGCAGACGGTGTCGAAGGCGGCCGAGAGGTCCAGGATGTCATGACCCTTGCCAGTAGCTACCTTTATTATGTGTAAGACTGTGATATGCTCTGTCATTTATTACCATTGTCTATGTGCACAGGTATTTTCGATATTTGTAATCATGCCACTATTGCCTGCTATTATGTATATACTTTGTTTCTCTTTGTGTTTACTTCCCATTATTTCATCACCAGATTCCTCATGACTTAGTGCAGGCTAGGATGCTCTGGTCCATATCACATGTACGCTTGCCTTTGCCAAGTTTTGTTTTCCCCGCATGTGACACTTCTTTTGGTCTACGTATGCCACCGTACGTCACGTCAATCCTTTAAAAAGCGGCCCCGCCCTTCCACCCTTGCGGATTTTTCCTTGGCTTGCGGTGTTCTGATCTGCACTCTTCCGGCTCCCGTCGGAGTTTCAGTTTCCTGGTGTTTCTTGGTTTGGCAGTTGCGAAGGAACTCTCTGTCAGGTCCCAGGTTGGTTTGTTCCCCAAATCCTTGGCGGAATCCAGGTAGGACACTACGAGACACTTAGTAGCACTCATTCCTTCAACGCTCGGAGTGCATTGCATTTCTTGAGGCGTAAGTGACTCTGAAGAATGCTTTTCATTTCTTGAGGCGCACGTGACACTGAAGTAATTTTCCCTTACTGCCTACAAAAATAAACTCCATAGTTCATGTTCTGAACAAGTCATGGTGCTAGATATTTGAGAACGAGTTCAATTAGAATAAAGCACAATTAGAGTTTGCCTTGGAATTACTGAGCCTTTTTTCACTGTTAATTTTCTAATTTGGTACTTACATTACTTTATCCAATGTGAAATTAGTGTGCTTTCAGATAAAGACAACTTGTGCATTATGTGATTTCTTTGACCTGAACAAAGACTACTTCAGAATTAAGAAATCAAAGACATTTCTGGAACAGATGAACCTAATGAGCTAAATACATTAATGAGCCACAAACTATATTTAAAAGTACAACAAATGCACGGTTCAGCGTCATTGTTTGGAAATCATGGTATTTTATTTTTCAGGTAAAGATTGTTATATTTTCATTGCATATAATTACCATTTTAATTCACGAAGAGAACTAGAACTCACCTGCGGTGTTATCTTCGTTCCAGATCTCCCTCCCCGTAATTCCTTTCCCCTCGTCTGGCCACTTTGATCCTCTGGTGTTTTTTAGCGCAGAGTCAAAGCTGCCGGAAGGGGGGCCATTTGAGGGTACTGCTCCTGAGGAACTCGGAACTTGACAGAATAATCCACCCACGAATTTTGTTCCTCCCGAGCAGTGTCACCAAGATGGTCACATTAGAAGATATCTGCAAAATGTTAGGAAATATGCAGAAGGACTTAACTGCTTCACGCTTAGAGACAGCTGCCTCTGCTGGTAAGGTGGCTCACATGCAAGCGAAACTGCAGACCAACCCAGTCCCTTCAGTTTCCAGCGAAGGAGTCTCAACTGAGGCCGCAACACCTACAATTTCAGTAACAGTTCCCTCCACTGTACCTTTGGCATCCCTGGAACGTTTATCTGGTGACCCAACTAAGTTTCAGACTTTTTTTTACCCAAATTCAACTGCATTTTATGGTAAAGCCAGCGTCCTTTCCTAATGCAGAGTCCCGCATTGCCTTTTTAATTTCTTATTTAAGTGGTGATGCAGCAATGTGGGCAGTACCCTTAGTCAATGCTAATGACCCAATATTGTACAATTGCCAAACCTTTAAAACTGCGTTTGAAAAAGTTTTCGATAGGCGCTCTGTTACAGGTTCTGCTGACCGAGAACTTTTAGAACTTAAACAAGGCAACAAGGATTTGATACACTATTTAACTCAATTTAACAGGTTGATCTCAGAAACTAATTGGCCTGAAGAAAAAAGAACTGCCCTCTTTTATCAAGGCCTCAAAGATGATTTAAAGGACTTATTAGCTTCTGTCGACCCACAACCTAGTAATTGAGCAGATTTAATTGCTCTTACGCTGCGATTAGATCACCGATTGTCTGAAAGAAAAGGATACAAAAAAAGAATGGAATTTAGGCCCACAGTACAAATAAGAGAAATAAATAATCCAGCAAATACGGAACTTAGCGAACCTATGGAAGAGAAAGAAACCCGTTGAAAGTTAGGTATGTGCCTCTACTGCTGCAAAAAAGGACATGCCCTATTCGACCTAAGGGACACAGAAAGGCATGGAAAGATCGCCTCCGAAACAGGAAAACTAAAGGACTCGAGGAACAAACAGGAGATTTCCTTGAGTTTTCAACCTGATTCCTCTTACCACATTCTAGATAATACTCTTTCAACCTCAGTGCCACATCTTACCTTAAATATGCTCTTTCTCAAACCAGGGGTTATTAATCAGGATGTTGTGGTGATGATCGACTCAGGTGCCACTGGGAACTTCATTGACTCTACCTTCTGTTCCAAACTTCAAATTCCAACCATCAAGAAAAACAAAATAGAGTCAGTCTATGCAGTTGACGGTTCACTTCTTACCTCAGGCCTGATCACACATATTACCATAACGATCACTATGATTGTAGGGTTGCAGAAGGTAAACATTCCGAAAAAATACACTTTGACATCATTGACGCACCCCAATTCGGAGTCATTCTGGGAATGCCTTGGCTCACTGCCCATAATCCCACCATAGATTGGGCCAAAAGATGTATTACCTTTAATTCTGCCTGGTGTCATCAAGAATGTTTATCTCTACCAAAATCCCAGAATAATACACTAGACCAAAAGCCAAAATTTGATTCACGATCCTTATCTGGAGCTCATCTAATAGCCACAGCTGCCGAACAAGACACCGAATTGCCCCCACAATATGCTACCTTTCACAATGTGTTCAGTGAAAGTAGTGCGGAAACTTTGCCACCACATCGTGAGTATGACTGTTAGATTGAGTTACAACCTGGAGCCAAAATATCTTGCAGCAGAATTTATGCTCTCACAGAGGCAGAAAGTTAACATCTTCGTTCCTACCAGGATAAATATCTCAAAAATTGATTTATTAGGCCCTCCAAATCTCCTGCGGCCGCTCCCCTCTTCTTCGTGCCTAAGAGCAATGGCGATCTTCGCGCGTGTATAGATTATAGGGCACTGAATACCATTACTATAAAAAAACGGTACCCTCTACCATTAATTCCAGTACTTCTCGACCAAGTCCGAACCGCTAAAATATACACAAAACTAGACCTACGAGGAGCATACCATCTGGTTCGTGTTCAATCGGGCGATGAATGGAAAACCGCATTTCAAACTCGATACGGACTATTTGTATACTGTGTGATGCCGTTTGGGCTCTGCAACGCCCCTGAGGCTTTTCAATTTTTCCTAAATGATGTTCTGAGAAAATATATTTGGATCAATTCGTCATCATCTATATAGACGATATATTGATCTATTCTGATTCCCTGAGAGATCACGAACAGCATGTAAAAACCATTTTGACCACTCTTATGAAACATGGTCTGTACTGAAAATTACCCAAATGTGAATTTCATGTGACTCATGTGGAATTTTTGGGGTTCACCCTTTCGCCAGGGGGAATAACCATGGCAGATCGCAAAATTCAAGCTATACAAAATTGGCCGCAACCGCAATCAGTGAAGGATATTCAACGGTTTTTAGGTTACGCCAATTTTTATCGGCGTTTTAGCAAGGAATTCTCATCAAGAGCCTCACCTTTAACTCAGCTACTACAAAAAGAAAAACAAATTCTCTGGTCCTCAGACTCAGAAAACGCCTTCCAAGACTTAAAGAAAGCCTTTATTACCGCTCCTGTTCTTCGACATCTGGATATCTCAAAAATATTCATAGTCGAAGCTGATGCTTCAAACACCGCAGTAGGTGCTATATTGTCACAACGTGATGAAAAAACAAACCCCCTCCATCCTTTAGCCTTTCTTTCAAAGAAATATTTGCCAGCAGAAAAGAATTTCACCATAGCATAAAAGGTACTCCTTGCCATACGCCTAGCCTTCAAGTAATGGCGTCATTTTCTGCTAGGTTCTTATCATCCCATCACTGTGTACACAGACCATCGTAACTTACAATTCTTACGTTGTGCGAATGCCCTAACCCCTCGCCAATTGCGGTGGACTCTTCTTTTTGCAGAATCCAATTTTCACATCACCTTTAGGCCAGGTAGTGCAAATAAGAAAGCAGACACACTTTCTCGTTATGAGGTAAATGATTTTCCCTGCATTCAACAAGAAGTGAGACCCATGATTCCCAAAGAACATATCATTGGGGTAACCATGTCTGGAGAATTTCTAACAGAAATCTGAAAAATCATGCCCGTACATAAAATAATTTGTTGGAAGAACCTAGACAAAAAAAGGCAAATGATCGATGGACTTACTTTCCAAGGACTTCTTCTATACGTTCCTCAAAAGAAACTACAGCAGAAGGTACTTCTTTGGTGCCATTCTCACCCTCTAGCAGGTCATCCAGGTTGCAAAAAAAACTATTGATTTAGTAAGTTGGAATTTCTGGTGGCCTAGCTGGAAGAAAGACGTTATCTCATATGTAAAACATGTGACACCTGTGCAAGAGCTAAATCAGATCACTCACAAAAGAAAGGAAAGTTGTTTCCGTTACCCACGCCTTCTCAGGTTTGGGAAGACATTTCTTTGAATTTTATTACAAACTTACCGAAAGATAAGGGGAAAACCGTCATATTAGTGATTGTAGATCGTCTATCGAAAATTGCTCATTTTGTGGCTTGTGACGGCTTACCAACTTCTGCCGCTCTGGTGGACATACTTTTATCTCATGTGGTACATCTACACGTTTTGCCGCCATCCATCACTACAGATAGAGGTTCACAATTCAACTCCAAACTATGGAAAACTTGGTGTATTGCCTTACAGATTAAAAGTAATTTATCCACCAGTTTTCACCCAGAATCAGACGGACAAACTGAATGTGTCAATCAAGTACTCAAGCAATATCTGCGTTGTTACTTGACTCAAACTCATTCCTCTTGGGTGGATTTATTATGGGAAGCAGAATTAGCATACAACAATCTGATGCATGCTTCCACCAAAATGTCATCATTTTTTCCTACCCATAGCCGGAATCCTAAGGCTCTACCTTTGATGGACTCCATCGACACTCCAATACAGCATGTTACAGCCAAACTAGTACAGATGAAACAAATACTACAAGCACTACGACAAAATGTGATTAACGCCAAAATGACTTATAAAAGATTCTCAGACAGAAAGAGACAGCCTGGTGACAATTTATGGTTGTCCACAAAGAACTTACACTTCAAACACAAAAGCCCTTTCCATCCACGTTTTATTGGACCTTTTCCTATACTAAAGTGCATAAATCCAGTATCTTTCAAACTGCAGCTTCCACCGTCCATGAAAGCACCCCCTGTATTTCATACCTCTTTGCTTAAACCAGCAGATGCTCAAACAAGGTCTCGTCATCCTCCACTTTTGGTAGGGGACCAACTAGAGTATGAAGTGCAACAAATCAAAGACAGCAAATATAAAAATGGCCAAGTTTGGTATCTGGTTTCCTGGAAAGGGTATGGACCTGAGGACGACTCGCGGGAACCGCGGGAGGCCATTCATGCCCCGTGCTTGCTTCGCCGATTTCACAAACAGCATCCCCATTCGCCGGCCTAAATGGTTAGCTCTGTTTTGGTGGGTAGGACTGTCATGACCATTACCTTTATTATATGTAAGACTGTGATATGCTCTGTCATTTATTACCATTGTCTATGTGCACAAGTATTTTCGGTATTTGTAATCATGCCACTATTGCCTGCTATTATGTATATACTTTGTTTCTCTTTGTGTTTATTTCCCATTATTTTGTCGCCAGCTTCCTCATGACTCAATGCAGGCTAGGACGCTCTGGTCCATATCACGTGTACGCTTGCCTTTGCCAAGGTTTGTTTTCCGGCATGTGACGCTTCTTTTGGTCTACGTACGCCACCGTACGTCACGTCAATCCTTTAAATAGCGGCCCCGCCCTGCCACCCTTGCGGATTATTCCTCGGCTTGCGGTGTTCTGATTTGCACTCTTCCGGCTCCCGTCCGAGTTCCAGTTTCCCGGTGTTTCTTGGATCAGCAGTTGTGGAGGAACTCTCTTTCCGGTCCCAGGTTGGTTCGTTCCCCAAATCCTTGGCGGAATCCAGGTAGGAGACTACGAGACACTTAGTAGCACTCATTCCTTCAACGCTCGGAGTGCATTGCATTTTTTGAGGCGTACGTGACTTTGAAGAATGCTTTTCATTTCTTGAGGCGCACGTGACACTGAAGCAATTTTCCCTTATTGCCTACAAAAAGAAACTCCATAGTTCACGTTCTGGACAAGTCATGGTGCTAGATGTTTGAGAACGAGTTCAATTAGAATAAAGCACAATTAGAGTTTGCCTTGGAATTACTGAGCCTTTTTTCACTGTTGATTTTCTAATTTGGTACTTACATTACTTTATCCAATGTGAAATTAGTGTGCTTTCGGATAAAGACAACTTGTGCATTATGTGATTTCTTTTACCTGAACAAAGACTACTTCAGAATTAAGAAATCAAAGACATTTCTGGAACTGATGAACCTAATGAACCAAAGACATTAATGAGCCACAAACTATATTTAAAAGTACAACAACAGCACGATTCAGCGTCATTGTTTGGAAATCATGGTATTTATTTTTCGGGTAAAGATTGTTAAATTTTCAATGTATATAATTACCATTTTAATTCACGAAGAGAACTAGAATTCGCCTGCTGTGTTATCTTTGTTCCAGATCTCCCTCCCCGCAGTACCCTCCCTAATTCCCTTCCCCTCGTCTGGCCACTTTGATCCTCTGGTGTTTTTTATCGCCGAGTCAAAGCTGCTGGAAGGTGGGCTACTTGAGGGTACTCCTCCTGAGGAACTCGGTACTTGACAAGGAGGATGAGGGCCGCGGTTTTGCCCTTGTCCAGTATGGTCCTGATGTCGTCCGTGTCGGCGATGAGTGCGGTTTTCGGTGCTGTGGTTGCTGCGGAAGCCGGATTGGGAGGAGTCCAGTACGTTTTTCTTCTCTAGGAAGTGGGTCAGTTGTCTGTTGGCGGTCTTCTCAATGACTTTTGCCGGGAACGGGAGTAGGGAGATGGGCGGAAGTTCTTGAGGTCCTTTGGGTCCGCCTTGGGTTTCTTGAGGAGGGCATTGATCTTGGCATGTTTCCAGCTCTCTGGGAAGGTGGTGGTCTCGAAGGAGCTGTTGATGATCTTTCAGAGTTGGGGTGCGATGATGGAGCTTGCTTTGTTGAAGATGTGGTGGGGGCAGGGGTCGGAAGGTAAGCCGGAGTGGATGGCGTTCATGATTTTGATGGTGTCATTGGCGTTGTTCCAGGAGAGCTGAAGGTCGGTGTGTTTGGTGAGTGTTGAGTCGGGGGGGTCGGCGACGTTTGTTGGCACCTGGGTGTCGAAGTTGTTGTGGATGTCTGCGATTTTGTGGGGGAAGAAGATAGCTAGGGAGTCGCAGAGTTCTTGCGATGGCGGTACGTCATTGGAGCTGGAGCTGGGGGTGGCGAGTTCTTTCACGTTGTTGAAGAGCTCTTTGCTGTTGTGTGCGTTGTTGTAGAAGCGTTCCTTGAAGGAAGTTTTTTTGGTGGATCAGATGAGTTTGTGTGTTTGCGTCTGGCGTTCCTGAGGGTTGCGTGGTTGTCTGGTGTCTGGTCATTGCGCCATTGGTTCTCGAGTATTCTGCAGGTGTGCTTGGAGTTCTTGAGGTCGGCGTTGAACCAGATGGTTCTCATGTTGGTGCTCTTGTTAGAGGGTTTTCTGATCAGGGCGGGGGTGTTGGCGCAGTCGTCGATCCATTGTCTGAAGTTGTGTGCTGCTGCGTCTGTTTCGGAGGGCTCGGGTGGAGGGTTTCGGGCAAGTGTGGTGGTGAGCTGGTCTTCGGTGACTTTTTTCCAGTTGTGGTGTGGGGTGTGTAGTGCTTGCTTGTGTGTGGTGTGTTTCTTGAAGGCAAAGTGGATGCAGTGGTGGTCGGTCCAGTGGAGTTCTGTGGTGTGGCGGAAGGTGACGTGGACACTGGCGGAGAAGATGTGCTCGAGCGTGTGTCCGGCAGAGTGGGTGGGTGTCGTGATGAGTTGTTTGAGTCTGAGGTTGGCGAGGTTGGCGGTCACTGTTGTTGAGTTGTTGTCGTTAGCGTTCTCGAGATGGAAATTCAGGTCTCCTTGGAGGATGCAGTCTGTGGAGGCGAGGGCATGCGTGATGATGAGGTCGGCGATGGATTCGCTGATTTGTGGTCGGGGTCCCGGGGGTCTGTAGATGATGGTTCCTCTGAGGGTGGATCTGGAAGTGAAGGTGTTTGGCTGTGCTTAGGACATCTTCGGTGCAGGTAGAGATTCTGATGCAGTTCCTGTGGATGATGGCGATTCCTCCCCCTGGTTTGTTGTTGTTCTGGTCCCTGCGAGTGATCTTGTAGCGGTCCAGGAAGGCTATGTCTATGTCCGGTGCCGAGGAGGTGTTCATCCTGGTCTCTGTCAGGAAGGCAACGTCTGGGGCAGAGGTGTCGAGCAGGTCCCAGAGTTCGATGGCATGCTTGTGGGCTGAGCGGGTGTTGAGTAGTATGCAGCTGAGATGGTTGTGGCCTGCGGTGTTGGGGTGGGTAGGACATGCTTGTGTGCGCTGGCTGGTGTAGTTGCATTTCAGGCATTCACAGGCCTCTTACCTGGCGCTGAAAGCATTGTTATAACATTGTTAAACTCTTTCTTCTTGGAGGAATGACTTAGCCATGGCCCCCACTGCTTCCACATGGGCCTCGATGTTCACAAAATGAAGGTCAAATGATATATGTTTTTATTCGCTTTCTTTCTTTTTTGGAAAAAAAAATTGTTTGAAATAAAAAATGAAAAAAATCATAAACATTTCAATCAAAAATGAATACAAAACCGGTTGTTAATTAAAAAGCTAAAATAAATATTGCCGGTAAATCTGGAATGAGATTTATAATTTTACATCTGTTAAATCTGTCAGTCAATCAGTCAAAATTTCTTTATTTCGATAACCAATATCTTAAAAGCATTTCCAAACATACAACTTGCAGTTTATATAAGCCATAAACAATATTAAAAAGAGACAACAATTTGAAAATATAAAATCCGATAAAACATTAAATCATTAAATTCATCAATTTCTAATTGCCCTAAAAGTTATATAAAGTGGTTGTAGCAAGAATAATCTTGACTCAAGTTTATATAAGAATTCATTGCAAGCCCTTCTTCACATAAAACGCCCTTATTTTGTATTTATTTTTCCCCCTTTGGGTTATTCTTAGTCCACTTACAGGGAATAAAGAGACAGTGCAGTATGTCATGTGCAAACCATAGAGCTAAAAACATAGAAGCATAATTCATTAAAAAACTGCACGCAAAAATTTGAACCTTACAATCCAAGCACAACCAAGATATTTGGCTACACCACAAGCAAAGAGAGTCCGCGCGTCGGCCTTTAAAATACGTAAAGCAGTGCGATATTCGTGCATGCTCAACTCTCTGCAAATGGGTTTAAGCCATATCATTCTTGCGCTTTTGTAAGCAGGGCAGGCAAACATGAAATGGGCTATGCTCTCTATCGGTGTTTTGCAACAGGGGCACCCTAATGGAGTCCGGTATGGGGTGCTTCATTTCGCAGTTAACTCTCTAACCGGCAGTGAGCCTACCCTAAACTGTATATAGAGTGCTCTGTCTCGTGATGTTTTAAAAAAATCTAGATACGGTTCTAAAAATGTGTATTGCTTGTGGAGATAAAACTCTTCCGTCAGCCTGCCTACTGTTAAATCTGATTTGTGACTGTTGGAGAAAATCCTGTCCATAGATGAACATCAAAGTCAAAAAGTGGATTATTCATTTGGAAAATGCAAATGTTACCAACTTTATGAACATTACCATGTTGTTGTCAACACAAATCTCAGAGAAACCTAGTTCAACCCGTTGCAGTTTGTCAGAGAAATGTATGCTAATTTCAATCAGTACCAACAATTCTAAAGTTAAAAGCAACATAATTAAATTAGCAAATCTATTAAAAAATATAGCTAGAACGTTAACGAGCACGAAAGTTCCAAAATAATTCAGATCAAATGATGGGAACTAGAGATATTAATCTTTACAGTTTTGCAGTTGACTAGGACCTACGTGTGATTGCAGGGCAACTGCTATGGAGGATGGATACAACCAGCAAACTGCCCCAGTCAAGGATTTTACTTCAGGTCTTAGTCACCTTTTGGAACTCAGACTCTTCAAGGGCTAAAGACGTCTAAAGGTGAATTGGCTGTTCCACTGAGATAGATTTGCTGTCATTCCCAAGTCCAAGTGTTTTAACCTTAAGACTAGTCATTTCTTGCTCTCAGGGCTGGGAGATGTAGACAAGCAGCTAGGTCTCCCTAATACTTTCATCATGAGATGCAGCTGAACCTGTTATTGGCATACCCAAGTCACAAGAGGAAGTGTGAAGGCTGTCCTTTATTATGCCAGTAGTTTCTGTCCCCTTCCAAAAGGTTAATACCTGGTAAAGTGGCTGTTGGTTGACAACACCACTGCCTTCCAGGGTCCAGAGGCCAAGCCATTGTCCTCTGGGAGGAGGGCCTATTACCGTCAGGCAGTACTGTGTATTAAGCCTCTGGGGTGGGTCACATTGATTCTAAATCTGTTTTGGCGCAGACAGCACAAGGCACCTTTTGTGAAGTTACAGTCCCACTATTTATATGAAAATGAACCTATTTTTCTAACATTTTACCAGGTGGACATGTGAGATTTTAATCGCATGTAGGCATGTTTATAGAAATGTAGATCAACCTATGCAGTGAAAAGACCCTTGAGTCTTTCATTGTTCACTGTGAGGGTGGGCTCTTTCTAATACATAGGATGATACTTTTATGTATATATGAATATATTAAGCTGCTGGTTCTTGGCTTACAAGGCACACTTCACATTTTAAAGGTGGCTTATTAATATAGAAAAACAGGTTTGCACATGCCACTGCAGTGCCTTTCCCTGCTGCCCAGCAGGAGCACCGCAGTGTTCCTGGCAGCCGTCTCTTTGTATACGGGTGCTGTAAATACACACTGAATTCTGCAGTGATATTTAACTACCATGCTATGGGTGCACTTTCTGTGCCATCTGCCATGGGCTTCAAGGAAAGTTACAAATCCATTTGAGGGACACCAATTTTAACAATAGCCTGAATACCGCTGAAGAACAGTATCACACTGGACAGAGCCCTAACACCAGCAAAAATACTGTGCAGAGATAAAAAAAAAATATCTGGGGTGGAGTCATGCAGAAAAGGCAGATTTATTGCAGGCAATATTTAAACGTTTGCTTTCTATGTGACCCGTAGGCATTCAGATGTTTTTAGACCTGTTGTTCTTCCTCCTCATGACTCTTCCTCCATTCTGCCTTCAGTTACTTGCCTTTTTGTTTAAGACATGTTACTTCTTCTGACAACAAAGTATCTTTATGTGACTGTTCTGGTATTATCTTCAATTGGACGTAACTTTCAAAAATGTGGTAGTGGTATCTTTTACTGGTTTTATTTTCGAGTCAAGGTTCTCGGCTATGTTAGGTATCTATTGAGCTGTCACCAATTGAAGTAGCTTTAAGGGTTATGCTTGCCTCTTGTTTCAGTTTTTCCAGCTATAACCTTGAGGTATTTATGTGTGATTGATTTCCATGGTAATCAACCATCAACATCCACGACAGACCGCACTCTAGTACTGCGAATTCTGGAAGTCACTTCCACTTCTATGGCGCTCTCCTCCTTCCTCTTTGTGTATTTCTCTAAAATATCACCTCCTCTCTGAACCTTTCTCTGGTGGAGTCCCACATCCTTAGTAATCATCATTCAACTGAAGTCTGAATTGTTTATCTTGAATTAGTATTGTATGAAGCTATCAAGTGAAGCGCCTTAAAATTATGAGACTAATACAAATATATACGGAAATGTCAGTGCTGTTCTCTATCCTGTCAAACCACAAACTCCCCAGTCTCGCCGTGCAGGGCCGGCTGCAGCAGGCTGCTTTCTGTGTGTATTTTGGTGGTTGGCACGCTGTGCTCGCTGACCTCGGTTCCTCAGAGCAGGGCTGTATTTATGCGGCCGAAGCTCCACAAAGCGCTGCAGATTTATTCAGTCCACCGAGGCACTAATTAGAGATGAGCCTCTGCTAAAGATGCAGCGCTTCCCTAATGGAACATTACAGTGGGTTGCCGGAAGATTACTCAACCGTAATGACATGTTTAGTTATGCTTTTTTCCGACTAATGCACTCTTTTGGAAGAGGGACGACGCCTAGGAAGGAGCACTCGCCTTTTTAAAGGAGCCCAATTAATTTCTTAGCTGAGTGCTTTTCAATTCAGACTATTTTTCCAGACGCGCGCAATCTTTTAATTGAGGGCGAGGTTTCCCACGATCACAGTAAAAGTGCTGGTAATCATCTTAATAATGTAAAGTGGCAGTCTGATTATTTCTATTCTAGACCCCGCTGTAAGGTTGAAAGAGGAGGGAACGGCCTGCTCACGTGTTTGATGTGGAGGGTGTGCCTCACTGTGACATGTCTAGGGAAATGTTTCCGTGCAAAAGTCAGAGTACTCGGATTATCGGATAACAATAGTTATCAGCACTGTGAAAACATGTCCACCATTTCTGTGTTCCAAAAGTCAATCCTTTGTGACTTATTCGTGGAAATATTTCAGAAGAGACTAAGGGGCACATGCATCATTGTTTTTTTTACGCTCGCAAAGGGGCAGATTCACAGAATCTGCCCCTTTGCGACCGCAATTTTTGCATTTGGGATGCATCATCATAAATGCAAAAATCGCTATTTAAGTAATCGCAAAATTTGTGATTTCTTAAATTGCGATTGCATTTATGGAATCGCAAATTGCAATTCCCTAAATGCAAAGCAACAAATAAAAATAATAGCGATTTCTATTTTAAGAAATGCAAATTACCATCAACTTCAAGTTGATGGTAATCTGTGAAAACGTTAAAAAATGTATAAAAATGCATTTTTCAAAGTCACATTTAACACACACATGCCCTTGGGGCATGTGTATGCGCAACATGTGTGAAAATTGGAATTTGAGGGGTGCAACAGGGTATCCTTTTGGAACCCTTGCACTCTTGAAATTGCATGCGCAATTTCTATTCATTCCTATGGGCCTCTGGGCCCATAGGAATGAATGGGAATCAATTCCTTAATTGCGACTCGCAATTTGTGAGTCGCAATTAAGGAATTTCAAGGAATCGCATTTTTTTTTGCGATTCCTACATGAATTGTATTTTGCAATTTCTAAATTGTGAATTGGTAAATTTCACTATTTAGAAATCACAAAATGCGGGCTGGATGCATGTGCCCTTAATAGGGTAATGATAGAAAAGTTGGAATTTTTCGGTACATTTCTACGGCACCTTTAAAAAAAAAAGAACAAACTTGTAGTAAACTGCTTGCAACATCTTTTTGCAGTGATTATCTGACAACTTTTTGGATGTGTTTAATGTTGAACTAGGGATTCTATTTTATTCTTCATGTTTGCAAATGTGCTCTCTCTTTCATATGAAGGAGCTACGCCCCATGGATTTAACCCCTTCCATGCTCATGACGGAATGGTTCCGTCATGAGCACAAGTGCAAATGTGCTCATTATAAACCATTCCATCATGAGCACACTTGCACAAATCCCTCTGCTGTTAACAGCAGAGGGATTTCCCATTTTTGTTTTGCTTTGAGTGGTGAGGAAGGGCTTCCCCAACCTCTCAAAGCATGGTTTGTGTTTTCATTGTAATGACGATCGTGCGCATGGCGTGCTGTCGTTATTACAATGAAAACGAAAACGAAACTTAGTTTCAGTGTCACAGTTTTGGTGCTTGTGGGGCTGTCTCAGCCCCTTGAGCACCGAAACACATGGTATGGGTATCTTTGGAAAGGGGAGAATCTCCCCTTTCCAATAGTACCCTTCACTAGTGAATCCCTGCTGGGGGATCACCCCAGAAGGGCGATCCCCAGCAGGGATCCACCCTTCTAGCCACCAGGCAGGGGGGAGCAGCCCCTTGGGCAAGGGCCTTTGCTCCCCCCATAAAATATTGCCACAGAAAGTCTTTCTGCCTTCCATGGGGGGCAGATGGGTCAGTAGCCCCCAATATGCCCCCCAGGGGCAGAAAGCATCCTAGACACTAGGGATCCGTTTTTATGGGCCAAGGGTGGGGGCTGCGCAGAAAGGGCATCCCAAAGCCCCCACCCTACCCCCCAAAGAAGGAAAAAGACTTTATGCCCCCCCCCCCAGGAGGCAGATGGGGGCAATAGCCCATGATCTGCCCCCAGGAGGCAGAAAGCCCTCAAGGCACTAGGGAAATCTCTGAAATGCTTCAGACTTTTAAAAGGTTCAGGGTGGGAGATGCCCCGAATGAGCATGCCAATGCCCCCACTGCCCCCCCCCAAAAATGCCACAGTCTTTCTGCCCCCCCAGGAAACAGATGGGGGCAGTAGCCCCTGATCTGCCCCCCCGGGGAAGCGGAAAGCCCAAAAGGCAACAGGGATGTAATTTATATATACGTAGGGGTGGGGGCTGCCCAGAATGGGCAAGCCAATGCCCCACTCCCCAAAAAATGCTCCAGTCTTTCAACCCCCAATGGGAGGCAGATGGGGGCAGCAGCCCCTGATCTTCCCCCGGAGGGAGCAGAGAACCCACTAGGCTCCAGCGATTATGCTGGCTTTTGTGTATGTAGGGGTGGGGGCTGTCAAAAATGGGCATCCCATTTTCCCCCTTGGGGGCATATCAGGGCAATAGCCCCTGATTCTCCCCTCTCCAGGGTGGCAGAAAGCCTATTTGGAATGTGCCTACCTGTGGATTTTGGGTCCCAGTGCAGCTGGCACCCAAGGAAACCTAGCAGACCTATACAAACTTTGTAAAAAACAAATTTTGCTCACATTTCTGTGATGGAAAGTTCCGGAATCTGTGCAGATCCACAAACTTCCACCCATCCCGCATTCCCCAAAGTCTTCAGATAAAAATTATACCTTACCTTTGTGGGTAGGCCTAGTGCCCGCAATAGGAAACGGGCCAAACCGCAATTTGGACACAACACATTTTTACAGTAAAAACTGACCCTTTTTTTGCAAAGTGCCTAGCTGTAGATTTTGAACTATAGATCTGCTGGTGTTGGACTTGGCCCTTCTGGCAGTTTCACCCCTAAACTTATTGCTTTTACTGGTGACCTGGTGGTAGTGATTTTTGGTTTCTGCGCACTTTCCCTGTGTCCCAGAGTAAAGTGCGTGCGCACTCTGAGTGCATGTGGTGAGATAGGCCTGCTCCCATAGGAATGCATGGGGAATGTATGTGTCCCTGGTAGTTCCTGATGCGTGGGGAGTGCAGGTGCGAGTTTAGTATGTACGGACTCATGTGATAAAATGCTGCACGATGATGTGTGCGGTGTCCATGTAGCTAGTGTGGAAGTGCCACTTCTAGACGCTGGCATAAATGTGCAGTGACTGCCTGTCGCGTGATTGGCTGGCTGAGGTCATGTGACGGGCTAGGGAATCCCCAGAGTCAGGAGGAGTCACCCAGTGGTGAATGGGGAGATCAGCAGCCAGATGGTTGGGAGGAGTACACCTAGGACCTGAATAGGGCTGGGCTTTCCCCACACAATGCTGGCTCCGCCCCCTGTGGTGCGACTGATGACCCTGGCCTGCTCTCTGAATAGGGAGAGGGGCTGAGCAAAACAAAGTGCTCAGGAACCAATTGTAACTGGTTCGCCCCTTCCCTGCACCTTGAGACAAAGGTGAACCTGTGTATAAAATGGGGCTGTGACCCCAAGTAAAATGTTCTTCTGATCCTAAACCTGAGGGGGCCTGTTGCTGCTGGGCGCCAGGAGAGACCACCACTGGGGACTGCCTCCCTGCTGGAGGGCCCTGTGAGCTGGCCCCTGGGCCCAGTCCTTGCCCCCCTGCCTTCATAGGCGCTTTCCCTGGACTTTGCCTTGCTGGGGAGAAGCTCTCCACTTGTTGCTCCTGGACCCTGCTTTCAAGCGCCTGGGAAGCGCTATATCTGTGAGTGCTGCTGAGGAGCACCTTCGTGGGGGCCAGCAGCGCTGAGCTGCAATAATTAGCGAGGGAACCCCGGCGTGGGATTCCCCGCTTTTCTGCCGTGTTGGGAAGCGGGTGCCCACCCCGCATTGTGGCGCTCGTTGGCGGGTGCCCACCCCGCCGTATATTTCTTATAACGAGGGAGCCTACCCCTCCTATTGCCGTGGTGTAGAGTCACCGCCGCGGCCCGAGCCGCACATTGGATTCCCCCCGGGCCGCTGCCTGCCGCGACCCGGAAGGCGGGGACTCCGTGGGCGGGACTTTCGGGAAGGGAAGCCCCGCGGAAGGAGAGCCTGTGCCGGGACCGAGAACGGAAGACGGAAGAGGACGGGAGCCCACCCCGCCTCCCCGAGTGCCTGCAGAGTCCCGGGTCCCAGGAGGGGGCCCGGGTGAAATACGAGAGCAGCGCGAGGCTCCCATCTGCGAGGGAAGCCCCGCGCCGCCAGTCCTGCTGAGAGACGAAGCGAGGAGAAGGAGCCCCGTCGAGCCCCGGTGAGTGAGGGGGCATATTGTTTGTTTACGAGCCGGCAAGGGCTCCAACGACGGGGGTATTCCTGTAGCGCTTGAGCGGCCCCGCCTGCCAGAGGGCCGCTCCAACGAAGGGGGCAGTGTCCTTGAGCACCACGAGGCTCCAAAGGGTGCACCTCGTTGTTTCAAGAGCGCGAGGGCGCTCCAACGTCGGGGGTGATTTTAGTTGCCAGGGCCCCAGAGAGGGGGCCCCCACCTACTTGCGCCGGGCATTGTTTGCTTTAGAGCGCTGGGGCGCTCCAACGACGGGGGCAGTATTTAGCAGAGCGCAGAGAGGCTCCAACGAGGCCCCATCATTTGTGTAGAGCCACGAGGCTCCCCCATTATCGTGGGGATTTCAGAGCCCAGAGAAGGCTCCAAAGGCACCGTGGTGCCCAAGCATTTTCCCAGCTGCACAGCACTTAGTGGGCAGCTGCAACATTTAGGTTGGGCCCTGTGCTTTACGCTTTGGCTTGCGCAGCCTGCGCAGTCTGGCCCTGACTCTGCTGGACAGGGCGTCCTAGCCCCAACAAGGCCAGTTGGCCTAGGCACAGTCACAGGTGGTGACTCATGTGAGTTGGGCGCAATTGTGTTTTCCTGCACCTCTGAATGTGTTTTTATGCGTCATGTGCCTTGTTCTTACACCGCTGAATGTATGTTATGCATCATGTGTTTTCCTTCCCTACACCTCTGAATGTGTTGTGATGCATCATGTGTAATGTGCTTATACCCCTACAGGTATTGTACTACTTAGGTGGTTGTTTTTCTCCTAGTACAGGTGGTGCTAGTGAGGTCCTGGTTCCCTGCGCAATATTCTCCTAAGGTGGTTAGGGTTGCGTAGGTGGTACTTACCTGTTACCAGTGGTTACTGGTTGTGCGCTACATTTTCTAATTGGTGCTACAGTGATTATATGTGCTATGTTCTAAAGTGATATTTCTACAACGTTCTAGTTCCAAAAGTGCTTATTCCTGACAGTGGTCCAGGTGGCCCTGTCTTGTACACATTCCCTGTAAATTCTGCCCGTGCCTGTTGGCACATTGTAAAGTGTGTGTTTTTATCTAATGTGTTTTGGTATAATGCAAAGGCTATTTTTATATAATACCTTGTGTGGAGTTTCTTTTGTGGTGGGCCTTGGATGTTGTTGCTGGGTGCGCGCGCAAACGCTTTACGCATTGCCTCCGCGATAAGCCTGACTGCTCGTGCCAAGCTACCAAGGGGGTGAGCAGGGGTTATCTTTGGCGTGTAACTCCCCAGCCCTGACTAGAGTGGTGGTTTCTGCCTGGCTTTGGCGCAAGCCCTAGCCAACCAGAAATCGCTATTTCTAACATTGGTGATCAGCGGTGGGATTTGGACTTACGTTTGCGCTTTACCGCAGCAGCAACTGGCTGCACCACAAAACTCTGCATTTTAGATAATCACATTTTGGGGATTATTGTTTTTGAAGTTCCATTATTTCTTCTCCTGAAGGTATCACTGTGAAATTGTGTCCAGTACATTTGTCCCCCGCCCTGCGCCCAGAGTTTGGTACCTGTGTCACGTGTGGTCAGGTTGAGGAATCAGGGGTGGTAGAAACTGCCTTACCAGTCCGAGGGGGGGGTTGTGTGTGGATGAATGGTGTGTGGCACTAGACAAGTGAGTGTGAGTTCTCTGGGACAGAGAGCTTGCTGAATCCTTTGTGAATTGTGTACTCCTGTGTTAAGCTCAGACCCCTAGGTTCCTTGTGTTGAACTTTTCTCGAGAACGTCCGCCAAAATGGAGCCTGCTTTTAATTTCTGTGGTCTGTTTAGATACAGTATGTTAGAGTTTGTCAGGTTCTGTGAAGAGAGAGACATAGAGGTGGGTGAGTCAGACACCCAGTCCAAACTGAGGGACAACCTGATCCTATGGCAAAAGGAGGAATGGGAACGTGAGCGCAGTGAGGAAGATAGGGACCGGGCCGCACGCCAAGAGGGTGGTGGGTCTGAGGGGAGCCCTGAGGAATCTGAAGAGGAGGAAGAAAGTGACCTGACAGGGACGCCAGTAGATAGTGAAGACCCCATAGATAGGGAGTCCCTTGCTGGGTCCAGTGTCAGGAGCAGCACCCCATCCCTTTCCCTGTCCCCAGAGGAGTGGGTAGATAGGAGGGAAGAAAGGGAGCATCAGCTGGCCATGGAGAAGCTCAGGATAGAGCATGCCAAGCTGGAGACCGAGAGGGTCTTAGCTCAGAAGCAGATGGCAGCTGCTCAGAGGGCCTTTGCCAGAGAGAAACTAGCTCTGGAGGGTAAGTTATCGCCTGAGCGCAGTTGTGGTTTTCTGGATTCCCCAGGGAGGGTAGAGTCCAGTGGTGGCAGCGAGATAAACTTCAGTGCAGGATGTCCCATTCCCAGTTCCCAGAGTATGGTACCTGTTTCCCAAGAAGAGGGGTACCGGTTGAAATTCAGGGGCAGTAGGAAGCTGTCTCACCAGTCTTGGGAGGAGTTTTTGGGTGAATGTGATGATGCACTGGATGATTGGGTAAAGGTAAACACGAAACGGGATTTTAACGGACTGTATGATCTGGTTATCAAAGAGCAGCTACTCAGTAGTTTTTATCCCGGGTTGCGCCAACACCTTTTAGCGTGGGGGTGCACTAATCCATGGAAACTTGCAAAGGAAGCAGACCGATGGGAAGGGGCCCCCAAGTTCTGATGAGGAATGGGAGAGTACTTCCAACAGTAGTGACTCAAGTAGCTTCCAGTCCAGTATGGGGAAGAGGCTCAGAGTAGCCCAGCTAGGTCCCAGTGTAGTGAGAGGGGTGTAGGGGCTCACGTCCTGTCTCAGTGGAGTAGGAGTGGGTGACTTCGAGTCCCCAGAGGCCCGAAACACAGTCTCAGAACCTGGATGGTTTCTTCAGGGAACACCAGGTTGGGGGCCTAGGCTGTCCTGTGAGTCCATTTGAGGAGGATCACCTAGTGTATGGAGGACCTGGAGCATCTGTAAATAGAGCTCCAGTGGTTCTGATGTCTGGCAGTACTGCTCCAGTAGGGAGGGTACAGAAGTCCAGCGAGAGGAGTGGCATGGGGCTGTGTTCCCCGGTGGAGGAGCCAGTGGGTCAGGGACCAGCCGGGAGGGCTGAGTCTCCTAGAGGTGACCATGGTGACCACATGTCTGTCCTGGGGGATCTTCGCGCACTGTCAGGTGGACAGGGGATGGGAGATCTGCACCAGGCAGACTGTCACGCAACATATGAGGCATATGTAACTCTCGGGGGGATGGTGTGTAAGTCCCCAGAAGGCCTGGAGTGCCAGGCATTTATTCCACCAAAGGGTTTAGACCCATGGTTGAGAAGCCAGGTTCAGGATCAGCCGGACATGGAGGGAAGGACGACTGTAACCAGTGTCCTGACCGGTTCTTCTTCCAGAGGTACCGCCCCAGTTGGTAGAGAGCAGGACTCTGGAAAGGGGGTGCAGAAGGTGGGAGAGCCCACCTCTGACCCCGGTGCAACCTGAGGGGTTAAACCCTAGGTTGGGAGACCAGTTCTCAGGGAGGGGTCCTGAGCTGGTAGGTGAATTGCGTTACGGGGTCGCCTCTCAGAGGAAGAGAGGGCGGAACCCCAGAAGAAGAGGTAGAGGGAGGAGAGCCTCGCCCGTGACTTTTGGTCAGCTTGAGCGTACAGACCCTAGGCTGGAGGATCAGTGGCAGTTTAGAACTGCCCTGATGAGGGGTAGAGTGGAGAATGGTTGCTATGTGCCAGGGGTTACTACCCCCCACGCTGTGGTTAGGCAAGGACCAGTGGTATCTGGGTGGCCTAGGGCCTGGTCCTGGCCGCGGACAGCTGAGGAGTACCAGTGGGGTAGCCCAGTTAGTCCGCCGAGTTTTTTCAGAGGGAATCACGAGAATTCAGAGTGGCGTAAAACCGGGGAGTGTCCCTGCCATTGCGGGCCTGCGTCCGTGTTTTATCGCCCCAAGCAGGGAAGACCATCACGGTGGTGATTGGTCTACCCTGCGTTTTGGCTGGAAGGGGGTTGTGTTGGACTTGGCCCTTCTGGCAGGTTCACCCCTAAACTTTTTGCTTTTACTGGTGACCTGGTGGTAGTGATTTTTGGTATCTGCGCACTTTCCCTGTGTCCCAGAGTAAAGTGCATGCGCACTCTGAGTGCATGTGGTGAGATAGGCCTGCCCTCCCATAGGAATGCATGGGGTATGTATGTGTCCCTGGTAGTTCCTGATGCGTGGGGAGTGCAGGTGCGAGTTTGGTATGTATGGACTTGTGTGATAAAATGCTGCGCGATGATGTGTGCGGTGTCCATGTAGCTAGTGTGAAAGTGCCACTTCTAGATGCTGGCATAAATGTGCAGTGACTGCATGTCACGTGATTGGCTGGCTGAGGTCATGTGACGGGCTAGGGAATCCCCAGAGTCAGGAGGAGTCACCCAGTGGTGAATGGGGAGATCAGCAGCCAGATGGGTGGGAGGAGTACACCTAGGACCTGAATAGGGCTGGGCTTTCCCCACACAATGCTGGCTCCGCCCCCTGTGGTGCGACTGATGACCCTGGCCTGCTCTATGAATAGGGAGAGGGGCTGAGCAAAAGAAAGTGCTCAGGAACCAGTTGTAACTGGTTCGCCCCTTCCCTGCACCTTGAGACAGAGGTGAACCTGTGTATAAAATGGGGCTGTGACCCCAAGTAAAATGTTCTTCTGATCCTAAACCTGAGGGGGCCTGTTGCTGCTGGGCACCAGGAGAGACTGCCACTGGGGACTGCCTCCCTGCTGGAGGGCCCCGTGAGCTGGCCCCTGGGCCCAGTCCTTGCCCCCCTGCCTTCCTAGGCACTTTCCCTGGACTTTGCCTTGCTAGGGAGAAGCTCTCCACTTGTTGCTCCTGGACCCTGCTTTCAAGCGCCTGGGAAGCGCTATATCTTTGAGTGCTGCTGAGGAGCACCTTCGTGGGGGCCAGCAGCGTTGAGCTGCAATAATTAGCGAGGGAACCCCGGCGTGGGATTCCCCGCTTTTCTGCCGTGTTGGGAAGCGGGTGCCCACCCTGCATTGTGGTGCTCGTTGGCGGGTGTCCACCCTGCTTATTCCTTTGTATCGCACGGTGGGTGCCCACCCTGCCGTATATTTCTTATAACGAGGGAGCCTACCCCTCTTATTGCCGTGGTGTAGAGTCACCGCCGCGGCCCGAGCCGCGCATTGGATTCCCTCCGGGCCGCTGCCTGCTGCGACCCGGAAGGCGGGGACTCCGTGGGCGGGACTTCCGGGAAGGGAAGCCCCGCGGAAGGAGAGCCCACGCCGGGACCGAGAACGGAAGACGGAAGAGGACGGGAGCCCACCCCGCCTCCCCGAGTGCCTGCAGAGTCCCTGGTCCCAGGAGGGGGCCCGGGTGAAATACGAGAGCAGCGTGAGGCTCCCATCTGCGAGGGAAGCCAAGCGCCGCCGGTCCTGCTGAGAGACGAAGCAAGGAGAAGGAGCCCCGTCGAGCCCCGGTGAGTGAAGGGGCATATTGTTTGTTTACGAGCCGGCAAGGGCTCCAACGACGGGGGCATTCCTGTAGCGCTTGAGCGGCCCGCCTGCCAGAGGGCCGCTCCAACGAAGGGGGCAGTGTCCTTGAGCCCCACGAGGCTCCAAAGGGCGCGCCTCGTTGTTTCAAGAGCGCGAGGGCGCTCCAACTTCGGGGGGTGATTTTAGTTGCCAGGGCCCCAGAGAGGGGGCCCCCACCTACTTGCGCCGGGCATTCTTTGCTTTAGAGCGCTGGGGCGCTCCAACGACGGGGGCAGTATTCACCAGAGCCCAGAGAGGCTCCAACGAGGCCCCATCTTTTGTGTAGAGCCCACAAGGCTCCCCCATTATCGTGGGGCATTTCAGAGCCCAGAGAAGGCTCCAAAGGCACCGTGGTGCCCAAGCATTTTCCCAGCTGCCCAGCACTTAGTGGGCAGCTGCAACGTTTAGGTTGGGCCCTGTGCTTTACGCTTTGGCTTGCGCAGCCTGCGCAGTCTGGCCCTGACTCTGCTGGACAGGGCGTCCTTGCCCCAACAAGGCCAGTTGGCCTAGGGACAGTCACAGGTGGTGACTCATGTGAGTTGGGCGCAATTGTGTTTTCCTGCACCTCTGAATGTGTTTTTATGCGTCATGTGCCTTGTTCTTACACCGCTGAATGTATGTTATGCATCATTTGTTTTCCTTCCCTACACCTCTGAATGTGTTGTGATGCAACATGTGTAATGTGCTTATACCCCTACAGGTATTGTAATACTTAGGTGGTTGTTTTTCTCCAAGTACAGGTGGTGCTAGTGAGGTCCTGGTTCCCTGCACAATATTCTCCTAAGGTGGTTAGGGTTGCGTAGGTGGTACTTACCTGCTACCAGTGGTTACTGGTTGTGCGCTACATTTTCTAATTGGTGCTACAGTGATTATATGTGCTATGTTCTAAAGTGATATTTCTACAACGTTATAGTTCCAAAAGTGCTTATTCCTGACAGTGGTCCAGGTGGCCCTGTCTTGTACATATCCCCTATAAATTCTGCCCGTGCCTGTTGGCACATTGTAAAGTGTGTGTTTTTATCTAATGTGTTTTGGTATAATACAAAGGCTATTTTTATATAATACCTTGTGTGGAGTTTCTTTTGTGGTGGGCCTTGGATGTTGTTGCTGGGTGCGCGTGCAAACACTTTACACATTGCCTCCGGGATAAGCCTGACTGCTCGTGCCAAGCTACCAAGGGGGTGAGCAGGGGTTATCTTTGGCGTATAACTCCCCAGCCCTGACTAGAGTGGTGGTTTCTGCCTGGCTTTGGCGCAAGCCCTAGCCAACCAGAAATCTCCATTTCTAACAGCTGGCACCACAGGAAACATAGCAAACCTATACATTTTCGAAAACTAGACACCCAGGGAAATCCAGGAGTGGATGACTGGTCTGGCTCTCACCAGGTTCTGCTACCCAGAATCCCTTGCAAACCTCGAATTTGTTGAAAAAACACATTTTCTTCACATTTCTGTGATGGAAAGTTTTGGAATCTGCATGGATCCACCAAATTCCTCCCACCCTGAATTCCCCAAAGTCTTCCGAGAAAAAAGGTACCTCATTTGTGTGGGTAGGCAAAGTGGCCGCGACAGGAAACGGCACAAAACGCAACATGGACAAACCACATTTTTACAGTGAAAACTGATCCTTTTTTTGAAAAGTGCCTAGCTGTTGATTATGAACCCTACCTCAGCCATCACCTAAGGAAACCTAGCAAACTTATACATTTTTAAAAACTAGACACACAGGGAAGTCCAGGATGGGGTGACTAGTCTGGCTCTCACTAGATTCTCTTACCCAAAATCACTTGCAAACCTCAAACTTTGTAAAAAAAAACCCACATTTTCCTCAAATTTCTGTGATGGAAAGTTCTGACATGTGTGTGGATCCACAAAATTCCACTCACCCCGCATTTCCCAAAGTATTCTAATAAAAATGATACCTCACTCGTGTGGGTGGGTCAAGTACCCGCGACAGGCAAGGGTCCAAACGTATTGTGGAGACATCAAAATCACCTCTCTAGGATCCATTATTGCTTTCATACCCATTTTTACCATTAACTGTAAGGAGGTTGAAAGCACAAAAAATTGCAAAAATAGGCTAAGTCACAGTAAAATGCCAAAACTGTGTCTGAATTTTTGGTTTTCTGACAAAAGTCTGTCTGGCCCTGAAAGCTGGGGATTTCATCACCACAAACCATTTGTTGATACCATTTGCAGGGAAAAAACACTGACGCTTTCATCTTCAGCACTTTTCTCCAATTTAAAAAATAATATTGCTGTATTTTGGCTAATTTCTGGGTCCCCTCCAGGGGAATCAACAAACCCTGGGTATTTTAAAATAGGCCTGGGCTAAAATTCCGTTCCGCTCGCGGAAATTGCGATAATTTGACATTTTCGCGTTCCGCGGAGAGCGCGAAAATGTCAACATTTCCGCAATCCACATTTTATCGGAAATATTTTGCTTGCTTGCGCTGTAAAATAATACATTCCCGCGTGCGCTCGATCGCCTTACCTGAATCTCCACGTTCACCGACAAGTTTTCCCGATCCGGTCGCGTTCTCCACGAGATGTTGGATTGTTGGTAGCCATTTGCGCTGTCTCGCCCGCAGTAACATCATTCGTCGCGCGATCACGTCTTTCTTCTCGCGATCATGCACCGCGAGACAAGTGAAAACAAGATGGCCACGCCCGTGAGCAACCGCATGGGTAAGTTGGTGAGCCACAACCACGCAGAAAAAACCCCGCGAACGGGCGGGAAAAAAACTTCCGCATCTTTGCGATATTTCCGCATGTTAGCGGAGATTTTTAACATTTTCGCGATAATTTGCGAAAGTGAATTTCACAAATACCACCCACCCCTACTTTAAAACCCACATGATGTTGGAAGGAAAGGACACAAATTTGGTGTGGATACCTTATGTGGTCAAAAAGTTACATGGGCCTAAGCGCCAACTATCCCAAATACCCAAAAAAGGCTTTGCACGGGGAAGAAGGCCAAGCAGCGAAGTGATTAAGTAGTCTGTGGGGAAGGTGATTGTGTGGCCATCTATTAGAAGAAATAAAGTACCCCCTACTGTACATGATAAGGATATTACAAGTTAACTCAGCGTTCCGTAATCTCATAAAGGAATGCAGGCTTCGGGCTTGTTCCTCTATATGTTCATGACACTAGTCAATGACCTACAATATCCCTATAATGTACAGTAGGGGGTACTTTATCCCATGTGTATCGTCAAGTACACATATATGGAGTAACATATAGAAAATCTGCACATGTTTCCTTTCAATACTTTGGTCCTTGATATTTTGCCTCTATATAAAGGTCCAATGATATTTCCAATTCGATATTCTGGATCCACACCACTGATGGGATTCAATTGACTGAGAATACATTTCTTCTGTTTGTCCCAGCTTTCCTACCTACAAGCACTTGCCTCGCTTGTGTACATTGCAATATAAATTGCCACATCTCTCAATGGATATGGTTGTACAACCAATAACAACCAATCTCAGGGGCTGAGTTTAAAATATTTTGTAAACAGTGCCCAGCTGATTTTTGAATCCTTCATTATTTAGATTCTTTGAGCACTGAATGAACTTACATGCCTGAGCATTCATCTCCTCTGCACAACACAGACTTGGCCATGACCAACGTATATATGCTTCTTAATGCAGCACCTGTGTTTCCATAAATTAAATCTGTGGGTTGCTTCTGAATGAACATGAGAGGTGATGATATTCACTGAAATGTAATCTTCTATTTGTCCTCAGCTTTACTCTCAACATGCTGGAGCTACACATAGTTCGATTTCACTTGTGATTAAAGGCTCCTCTATGGCCTTCATTACACAAGAGGCCAACTTAATTGCAATATGTGCCGTACCTCAAGTAATTGCTCATATCTCAGTTAGGAGTTTGGTGGCTAACATCAATGTCCAGCAGTTTTCCCTCAACAGATGGCAAGCCTGGAGAGAGTTCATAGGGAAAAGTACCCGATAATTGGTGGCACATGCCTATATTACTGTGTTACACACTGAAACCTGCGTGCTTATCTATTATTGAAGGGGGTGTGTGGCTTTGAGCCCACGGAAGATGGCGGAGTCCGGGTTAACCTCTGGGAGCCGGCGTGGGATGTGAGTGCTTTTGCAGCTCTCCCTGCGACTTCTGATAGTCCAGCGTGAGTGGCAGAGATGGGGTGAAATCCGACATCGTGTTTTTGTCCCTCTCTGCTGCTTTGTATTCAGCCTTAAAGCTTTTGTTCCTGTTGACAACTTGGTTCACCTTACTGTGCGGGCTGCCATTTTGTGTGTGCAGATGCTGCACGAGGGAATGCTCCCTCTTCGTGATGAAGTGAATTCCTTTTGCCAATAATTACTTATTTTTTCATGACGCCTGATTCAGCTGAAGGTAATTTGTCCTGCTTTGCTCCTGCTTTTTGGCTTTTGCTTTGTATGCTGCCTTTCACCTGTTTCTTCATGGATTTTCCTTGCACTTTCGTCATGATGGTGGTTTTCTCACCATAACTTCCGTCTTTCTGAGCAGTTCTGTTATATTTTCCTCAAACATAATGCCGGAGTGTATGTTTTTGCTCTGAGGTTCTGGATTTTAGTGATATCTGTGTTTTTAATAGTGATCTAGCCATATTCCAGTACATATATGGGATGACTGAAAAAAGTGAACTCCTCACTCCCACCTCGGCTCATAAGTTCATTAAGAACTCCACCATTTTCTCCAAATTTTCAAATATGGAGGAATCTTTGGTTTCTTCACAAAAAGCTAGTTCGTCATCTGGATTTAACAGAACCCCTGTTATCCACTACCATGAAGGCTATTAAAAATCATCTGAAGAAGGATCCTCTCTCCCCTACAAAGTCTCTCCACCTGTTTATATGGAGCTCTTGTTGAAAGAGATATGTGCCTAAAGGCCAATTATGGAGGAGACCAATTATAAACTGCAGCATCTCACTGATTAATGGTCCCAAATGGAGGAAGGGCTTAATACGGCAGAGCAGGACATTGCATCCTTTGGTTTGGCTACCATTAAAAGATACTCCTTTCAAACCCAGGTCTCTTCTCTTCAAAATCAAGTCAAAAATCTGGAGAACAGGAGCAGAAGCAATAATCTCTGCTTTTATGGGTTGCTGGACGGATTGAAAGGATCTGATCCTATCACTTTTCGAAAGTCCTTCCTTCCCAATCTTTTGAATATGCTTGAGGATAGTGGTACCGATCTTACCATCTAGCGGGCCCATAGGTTGGGTCATTAGTCAACATCTGTTTCCCACGCGCATAATCCAAGAGTAGTTATTATGTCATTTCTTGAATATACTGGCTTCCTTAAAGTCCTCGCTGCATTCAAGTTACTGAAATGTATTTCTTGGTCAGGAAATCGTCTATTTGTCTCCGAGGACTATGCTAATACTTCTGCTGACAGGCGTATAGAACTCCTTAATCTTAGATCTGATCTTCGTTCACTGTGAGCTTGTTTTGGCCTATTTCACCCTTGCCAGTTTAAAGTCACGTACAAAAACAAGACTACTACATATGAAGATCCTGTTAAGCTGAAGAGCTTCATCAGTGCTTGCACAATAGAAAATATGGACACTTCTGGACAATGTGCTTCTAAAGTGGGGTTCACTTATGTAACCTTGTTTTTTCTTGAGAATCTTTGATTCGGAGTTATGATAGTTATATAATATATCTGCTATGTTATGATCAACTTTTGCTGCTCCTTTTGAGCGTACAAGAGTCTTCTTCTTCAACATTGCTATTGTTAGTATTGAATATTAATATAATTTATTTTTCTTGCAGGTACCTCATTTGTGTTTGTGGTCTTCCCCGTATTATGTAATATATGCTGTGCTCCTCTCGTGCTTTCCTCATGGACTCCTGATGTACAATCTGTCCCATGTAGGGGTGGGCGGAATTTGCGGAATTGCGTTACGCAAATCTCCGCGAAACGGTAAAAAATCTCCGCGAACACGCAGAAATTCCGCGAACACGCGGAATTGCTTGTTCGCGATGCTTTTTTCCTGTTCACAATTGCTGTTTGCGTGCTCGGGGAGAAATATCTCGCGAACACGCATTTTGAGATCGCGAACAAGCAAAAATTTCGCGAAATCGCAGAAAGCAGACTTTTTAGCAATTTCGCGTTCTCCGCGGAACGCGAAATTACGCAAATTCCGCAAATTCCGCGAGCGGAACGGAATTTACCGCCCAGGCCTAGTCCCATGTGGCCTCATCCCCCCACCCTTTCTTTGGATTACTACTCTCCATTGGTATATTTTACTCATAATATTACCTGTCACCATTGGACTTGTTTTATGGATTCTTATTTCTCTTTTACTGTTTCTTTCTCTTATTGCTTTATTGTTTCTTCTCTCTTCCTCTTTCTTCTCTGCTTCTGCTTCTTTATCATCTATGCTTTATGGTCCTTTGGTATATACATGTCATTTTACGGTTTACATTTTTTCTTTTTCTTGTTTGGTATGAATTGTTGAAATTTTTATTTTTCA
This sequence comes from Triturus cristatus, assembly GCF_964204655.1. Taxonomy (NCBI): domain Eukaryota; kingdom Metazoa; phylum Chordata; class Amphibia; order Caudata; family Salamandridae; genus Triturus; species Triturus cristatus. Next base: position 455,428,581 of record NC_140590.1, on the reverse strand, counting down.
AGATTAGTTTGTGTCCTTAAAAATCATTTCTTGGAATGTCAGATGTTTCAAATCTTCTATCCAACGACAACGTGTCTTGTCCCATTTGTTTCATCTGGGTGCTAATATAGCTTTAATTCAGGAGACGGACCTTATAGAACAGGAATAACTGAAATTGAAGACGGGATGGGTGGGTGACGTATTCTTTTCCTCAGGAGAAGGTAAAAAGTTCAGGGTTATTACTTTATGTCATAAATCGCTATGTCCTAAGCTGATTTCCCAGGAATCTGGTGATGTAGGAAGATGTCTCTATACTAAACTATTCATTGGGAAAGTTTTGGTCTCTTTGGTAAATATTTATGCCCCTACTGTCAATGACTCCCATTTTTGGTCTGGCCTGAATCAAATTCTTGTAAAACACCCTGAAGAGAATCTTATTCAGGCTGGTGACCAAATAGTAGATCCCTTTATGGATCGTACCTCTACCGTTACTTTTATTTCACATAACACTCACAAACCTTTTGTCTATACTATTAAGCAATGGAAATTAATAGGTGCCTGGCGACTCTGCAGCCCCACTTTGAGAGAATACACTTACTTCTCCCCTGTTAATCAAACTCAATCTTGTATTGACTACTATTTGCATCACACAATGTCTCACAATCTCTATGTACGGCAGATATTGGATCAATTCTAATATCTGATCATGCCCCTGTCTCCCTTCAGTTGGATCTACCTTTTTGCTCTCGCACTCCTTGCAAATGGCGTTTTATTAACACACTCCTTTTAGATCTCAATGTTACCTCCTTCTTTGAGTTGTTCTTTCAAGATTAGTTTCATGTTAATCAAACAGATAACATCCATTTTCATGTTATTCGGGATGCCTCAAAAACAACAGCACGTGACTTTATCATCACCTATGTTTCTAAAAAGTGGAGGGCATAACGTATTAGTACAATTGACCTTTTGGCGCAGATAAAGAGACTGGAACATTCCTTTTATGCATGAAAATCAAAATAATGTTTATCAGAACTTATTCGTACTTAACTCGAGTTTAACAAAGAATCTACAGATAATACTTCTTTGTTTTTGCTAAAGTCTAGAGCGAAGTTCTATGGTGGTCAGAATAAGTGGGGCAAATTATTAGCAAAGTACCTTAAGGTTAAGAACAATACATTTAATATTGAATCAATTATTGATGCAACTCAAATGCCAAGATATAAGGATTCTGAAATGTTGGATGAATTTGTTCAGTATTATGAATCTTTATATACACCTGACAATGTAACTTCTGACCTAAACATTTATCTATCTCTTTCTTCTATTCTTAGACCTGCAGATACATGTATTGACCTTTCCTTGTTGGAAACTGATGTATGGTAAACTAAATTACACACTGCATTGAACCCACTTGTTAGAAATTGGGGTCTCTAGTTGGCAGAGCTAGGTACCTTTGCCCAAATAGGGACCCTTGCTTCTAGTCAGGGTAAGGGGGATACACTTCTAAAATAACCCCTGCTCACACCCTTGGTAACTTGGCATGAGCATACAGGCTAATCTCAGAGGCAGTGTGTAAAGCATTTGTGAAAACATGCAGTAATACAGTGAAAACACTACAAATAGGCACCACACGAGTTTAGAAAAATAAGTAATCTTTATCTAAACCAAACAAGACCAAACAACGAAAATCCACAATACAGTAATAAAAATATGAATTTCAAAAGGCAAAAATAGTTCAGTTCAAAGCAAATTACAGATGCAACACTTTTCACACAAAATACATTAGCTGCATTGTGGACACAAACAAAGGGCCACAGGGAAGGTGTTGCGTCGGTTCCTTGCTCTGGGGGAGGTGATGCGTCGGTTCCTTACTGCTGCCCAGGGGAGGTGATGTGTCGGTTCTTTACCAGAGAAGAGGTGATGCAGCAGTTTCTTACTGTATGGGGAGGTGATGCATTGTATTTTTACTGCGTTCCCCAACGGTGAGACAGACTTGGCGCCTTGATGTGATGCGATGATCTGGGACGTTGCATGGGTTCATGCAGCAGCACAGCAAGGCTTGCATTGGAATCCATGCAGTGATCTCATACTTTAGAGATCGGTGCACTCAATGTGGCGTACGATGATTTCTCGAGCCACGGACAGGCGCTGCAACGATTTTTTCGGCAATGCGTCAGAAACAGGTGCGGATGCGTCACACTTCTTGTTGTTGCATTGCTTTTCCAGCTCCTACCAGCCAGAAGAACCTCCAGAGGCTGAGAACAGCTACAGGTACCTCTTGGCAGGTCAGAACTCCCAGACAGGAAGTTCAGGGGAGCTGGGGGATGAAGGGTTTGTATCCCTGAGACTTCAGAACAGGAGGCAAGCTCATCTTCAAGCCCTTTGAGAGCTTCCTCAAGCAGGGGACACAGCAAACAGCAAGGCCATTTTCCCTTTTCCTTGGCAGAAAGTAGCCACTGCAGGCCAATCCCAGACAGAAAACAGCACAGGGGCAATATTCCTCCTCAGTTTCTCCAGCAATTATCCTTGGCAAAGGTTCCTCTTGATTTCCCAGAAGTGATCTAAAAGTCTGGGGTCTTTTATACAGTAACTCTTTGTTCTCTCTTGGCCCAGGGCTCTGAGCCCAGTCCAAATTAGTTCTGGGCGGCACTTTGTAAGTGCACAACAACATCGATTGTCAGTGTGAGCCCTGGCTCTTGACACACGACAAGGGGGAGGAGACATCATTGCGGCAAAGCCCTATTCAGGTGCAGGTGCTACTCCTCCAATCACTCTAAATGCAGACCCGGCCTATTCAGCCAAGCGCTGACTCATCCAGACTCTCTGGAGCCACTGCACATCCCCAGCCCCTGTCACTTTAAATCCAGTCAGTCAATACACATACTAGCAGAGGCACACTGGATAGCTAAGCAAGAAAATACCTACTTTCTAAAAGCGGTATTTTCAAACACAGAATGTAAAAATCACCCTCACTAAAAGATGCATTTTAACATTCTTAATTCAGACATACTAAACTTTATTTTCCTATCTAATTCCCAGGGGGAGTTATGCTTATTAGAGGTTATAAGCAAACTCCCAAGGGAACAGATAGCCTTACAATAGTGAAAAACAAAATTGGCAGTATTTCAATATCATGACATGCCACACACATCAGGGCATGTCCTACCTTTCACATACATTGCACCCTGCCCACAGGAGTACCTTGGGCCTACCTCAGGGGTAGCTAACATATAAGAAAAGGGACGGTTAGGGCCTGGACAAGTGAGTGCACTTGCCAGGTCGACATGGCAGTACTAGAATGCACATAGGCTCTGCAATGGCATTCTGATCTACATTTACAGGCTGCTAATGTGGGTGGCACAATCAGTGCTGCAGGCCCATTAGCAGAATTTGATTTAAATGCCCTTGGCACACACAGGGCACTGTACTAGGGACTGACTAGTAAATCAAATCAGCCAATTAGTGAAACACCAATCCTTACATACAATTTACTGGGAGAGCATATGAACTTTAGCACTGATCAGCAGTGGTAAAGTGCCCAGAGTCATACAACCAACAAAACCGGTGAGAAACTGAAGTCCACAAAGCAAAAAATCTTGGTATAAACCCACTGTAAAAGCCAGGTCTACAATGCTAAAAAAAGATAAAGTCCCTGGTCCCGATGGAATTACTGCTGAATTTTATTCCAGGTTCCAGGTTCCAGGTTTAATGTCTTTATTTCGATAATAAAATCATAAAAGACAGCAAAATTAACGCATACAGTTTGAACCATGCTTTTCAATCACCATATACTGTCCAGTTTACAAATATTTTTTACACACAGTAAAAGCTATACATTTAAAAAACCCTTGTTAAGCATCCCATTTGTATTTAGACAATCCATCTATATAAATTTTTAAAAGCATAAAATCAGTCGATAAAAACCATCTTAAAATACTATACAATGTCCATCTTTGGAATGAAAGTTTTAAATACAATTCGGATGAGCAATCATTTCTATCTGTTTGTTAGCTCTAATAATCCAAACCCAGCCAAGGAATTTCGCTGTGCTCACCACAAACAACTCTGAGGTATTGGTCTTCAATGCCCGAATGTCCTCCACAGACCTACTGCAAGTAAGGCGTTGGAACAGAGGTTTTATCCATTTTCTACGTGGGACTTTATACATGGGACAGGCAAATAAAAGGTGGCCCTCAGTCTCCTTATGGCCAGGACACCATTTGCAAAATTCGGTTGCTCCAGTACCCCAATTTTTAGTAAATGAATTCAAGGGCAGAGATCCCACCCGAAACTGATGGTAGAGTTTCTTGTCAAGGGGTCTGGTAATGATATCCCAGTAGTTCTCACGGGAAGGATCCAACTTATTAGCCAGGAACCTTCCTGTTAAACTTGTAGAACTAGAGGCGGACACTAGGGTTTGCCGAACTGAGGCCCAGTACAATGCTTTAAATTCTTGTTTGGTGGGAAACACATTGGTTCCTGGAGACACCCACAGCTGTTCCAATCCCATTTCCACCAGAATGGTTTTTACCATGCGTAGCCATGGAATTCTCCTGGAGCCCGCAATGGACCTAACTTCTACAAGTTCATTAGCAAATATGGCTAAGTCGGGAGAAGACCAAATCCGTCTCCAAAGGGCTACCAATCTAAACCTCGCCATCTCATTTATTGGATTACATCCTAAGTCCAAACAAAGGGGTATAGATGGAGTTGATTGCGGTAGCCCCACTAAACTCCGCAAGAACTTGCACTGTGCTTTGAACAGACTAGAAAGGTCCATATACGCCCAGAGATCTGCTCCATATAAAATAGCAGCGTTAATCCTTGCGTCGTAAATTTTCAGCGCTGGGAGCACACGTTTAGTGATGGATCTCCTTTGTTCCCTAAGGAGACAGCCAGTTAGGCGGGCCAGTTTAAGCTGCTGTTCGACAACCTGCTCCTTCCATCGCAGGCGAAAGTCTAGGGTAACCCCTAGGTAGGTCATATGATCTACTTGTTCCAAGTTAGCCCCACCCATCCTTACCGAGCTCCGGACCAAAATGTTCTTAGTGAAAACCATGAACTTAGTTTTGCCCACGTTTACCTTCAAATCATTGATGGCACAGAACTCCTCAAAGCGGTTCAGAGCCCGCTGTAAACCGCTTCTAGTCTTAGAGAGGAGCAGAGTGTCATCAGCGAAGATAAGCATGGGGAACTTCTTCCCAGCCAGGGAGGGAGCATCAGTGGGGAAGGCCTTGAAAAAATGTACTACCTGGTCAATAAATAACAGAAAGAGTGTGGGTGCCAGGACACACCCCTGACGAACCCCACGTGTTACTGGGAAACTGTTCGTCACTTGTCCTTGACCTCCCCACCGGACCCTTGCAAAATTGTCCTCATGCAATTTAACAATTAAATCCAATAGTTCCAAGGGCAAACCCAAGTCTCTCAAGACACGCCACAGTTTAGCCCTCGGGACCATGTCAAAAGCCGCCTTTAGATCAATAAAAGCGGCGAACATTTTTCCCCCGCCCAACAGCACCACCTTCCAGTAAATCAGACAAAGTCTAAACACCTGGTCGATGGTGCTGATACCAGATCTGAAGCCTGCTTGCATGGGAGACAAAATGCCCTCAGAGACCATCCAGCCCTGAACTCTACCTAAGACCATTCGTGCAATGACCTTTTGAAGAGAATCAATAAGGCTGATCGGGCGATAGTTGCCCGGATTAGACCGATCTCCTTTTTTGTAGATTGGAAGGATCTCAGCCCCCTTCCAGCTCTTTGGGATTCTAGCTCCTTTAGCAATTGCGTTGGCTAACCTGGTAATGTACGGTACCCAAAGTTCTTGGTTGGCTTTAAACAAGTCAGCGGGGATTAGGTCCATCCCCGGTGCTTTCCCCCGCTGAGTCAAACCCAGGGCCAATTCAGTTTCTTGTTCTGAGAAGATCAGGACCCCACCGTGATCAAACAGTGTATACTCATTACTCAACACGGTGGAGGATTCCGAGATCTCAGACCTAATTTGGGCAGCATAAAAATCCACCCAAGTTCCGGGGGAGACATGATTTGTAGGCGTTTTCGAATCTGGGTCTCTGCCCCACTTTACAAGTTCCCAGAATTTAGTCTGGTTATTGGATGTAGATGCATCCAGGAGATCGGACCAGTGCCTATCTTCCCACTCTCTTTTAGCATCCCACTGTGTTTTTTTATACTGTACCCTAGCTAACTTGACATCACTCATAACCCGAGACTTAACCGCTTTAACTAGTTGGCTATAGGCCTCCCTACATTTCCCGTTGTACCATTTCTGACGGGAACCAAGTTTTTTAGGCGGGCCTTCTAAGCATGGACGGGATAAAAGAGATTTGAGCTGCTCAAAACAGCATTCATGAGTCTCGGTAACATAATCGATGCCAACCCCCTCAAACACATTGGGCATGAGTTCATTCACCGTGTTGGTGACCAAATTATTAATACTTTCAAGGAGGGAGGCGTCACCCCACAACCTAGACCATTTCAGCCTTCTTCTGTCATTGGACAAGGTAACATCTCCAATCTTAAAAGTATCTGGATTCCTCAATCTATTTGAGCCCGGGAACCTTAAACTAAGCGACAAATGATTGTGGTCGCTTTCTGGGCGGGATACCACTTCCATGTCGATCATATATTGCCAGAATTCCAACTTTAGCAAAATATAATCTATACGGCTTTTCCTTAAACCATTATCATAGGTATCGCAGGCACATTGGTCTGATAAGGAGCGGCCATTAGCTGCCCTTAAGCCCCTATTCAAGCATAAAGCCATCCAGTTCAAAGCAGCCTCAGTCCCTTTGGCAATTTTATCAATAGATAAGTCCGGAATATTCCAGACTGCATCCTCAGTGGACCCCCAACGGTCCCCAGCTGCCTGAAGCGGCTCAAAGGTGCAGTTCAAATCACCCGCTAGGACAAAAAAATTGTCACTTCCTAACCCATTGAGATACCTGTCCACTACATCAACAATACCAGGGCAGCGGCCTCCAGGTAGGCCTCGTGCATAGATGTTAATAATAATCAAATCCCGATGGGCAGCTTTACTCATTTTAATACCCAGGAGGTCCTGATGTCCTACAAATATTTCAGACAGGTGGACTCCCAAAGCCTGCTTCACCCAGATCAATAGGCCCCCTGAAGCGCGCCCTTTACTACCACTGATTGCGGGTTTGGAGAAATTAATAAACCCAACCCTGTGGATTGGGACCGTTGCCCAAGTTTCCTGAAGTAATATAATATCAAAAGTATCTATAAATTCCAACCACTCCTCTGAGAGTAGCCGACCCTTAATCCCAGCCACATTCCAGGAAGCTACCTTTAATATATCGTGTGAAGTTGTTACATTACTTTTAGATAATTGAGCCATTGGCACAGTGGAGGCTTGGTTCTCCACTGCCTTCACAGGTTCTGCCCGTATCTCGAAACTGGAAGTCATACATACACTATCCACCCCCGCAATTTCCTCTAAAATATCCTCAGCAGTCGCTTCGACCGTCCCCCCCCATAAGATTTGGCATTGGGCCCCCGTCTTCGACGAACCCCATAGAAGATTCCACCCTTTCGGGCCTGGTTACTACATCCCTACAACACTCAACAGTGCTGTTCACCTTACTTGGTAGGTGTAGTCAATCGACAGCCTCAAGGTCGGAAAGGGGGCCGTAACGATTGAAAAGTAGAGGGTATTGGGGGCGGTAAGGTGATCTAACAATTGGACGCCTCCTGTCTAGTAATCTCGTAGGTGGGGGGCCGGGTGGGAGTTTAGAATGTCTTTCGGGGTAAAAATAAGCAAGGTCCAGTGTTTGAACATCCCCCATTCTTGCAAACCTTGCTACCCTTCGAATGGACTCTACCACCCAGGGATCCTTAAACGATACCAAAATGCAATCACCCTCTAAGTCTTTGGTCCCAAAACCCACCCAATCTACTCTCCTTACTAATAGGATTTCAGTTGAAGTTGATGGCGGGAGGGGGCGATTTTTATTGAGCCAGAATACTACTTTATTACGTAAATCCCTGTCTGTCTCATTAACACCCTCCTTAACGGGTGCTGCCCCGGTTAACACAATAGTATATTGATTTGCTTCTGGGGGTAAGTCAGTACGGAGGTAAGCACACTTAGCATTGTTTCCCCCAGTATGGGTAGTGGGATTACGATTAGTAGCTGGCTTTCCTAGAGAAGGCTGGGATAGGGTACTATGTGCAACATTTTCCCTGTCGTCCGTCCTGCCTGTTTGTGCTCGTTGCGCTGTTATCATGGAGGTGACTTTACTAGATTCCTGCGCCAAGGTGCCAACACCAACAGTGCTAACATTGTCCCTGGAACCCACCTGTGCTGGAGACTTGGTTACTACAGCCCCCGTTGCTTTACCAAGGCTAACATTGTCTGTGCACTTAATTGGATTTACCTGAGAAGTAGAAGCCCCCATAACTATGGAGGGGACGGATAGCTTCTGAAGTAGGTTCATGTTCATATTCGCGGCAGACTCCAAAGCATCAATTTTGATGGTCATCAGCCTGGTTTGCTCCAGGACGGGGAGCAGGATGGTTTTAATCATGGCCTCCATTTTTGCCAACAGGATTTCGTCCCTATTAAGACAAGTAGGGCAAGGATCTGATGAACCAATAGAAGTTAGAGTGGGGCATAATACATTTGGAAGTACCGGGGGGGGTTGCATAGCAGTGGGCAGCAACGAACCAGCTGCACAAGTACTATTAGAAACATTTAATTTAAGCAGCTTCTGTGCTCTTCCCCCATGATTGCTCAGAATATTTTTCCTTTTACTTTTTTTTTTTCTAAAAGAATCAATCGCTTCCGGTAGATTCGACACTAAATTAATGATTGTGTCCACTCTATCTGTGCCTCTATCTTGAGCCCCACTATGCTGGATATCATCTAAACTCAAATCAGTATTGTCTGGAGAATGTAGGGAACCCACCCCTTCTCCCTCAGCATGCATTAGTGCCTCCGTCGTTATTGAATGTAAACAATTAGACGGGACTTGAGCCACAGGGCTAGAAATAGTAGCAAGGGCACCTAAAGAGGAACGCTTACCACTAACTAAGTCTAGGGAAAGCCTTTTCTCGGTCAATGCTATTTCTTTTTCTAAAATCCCAGTTGCTCGAATTATAAAAGCATCAAGCGGACCAGAAACTATTCCCTTAGAAGTTTGCAGTTGAACTGTGCGATCTTTACCGGACCTTAGAGGCATATTAAGTTATATTGAGACAAGCAGTGCCTATAACAAACCCCAATCTGTATTAATAGGTAGATGCCCTCTGCGATAAAAAACACAATGAAATGGGATGAAAACCCAATAATTGTGGACAAGCCCAACCTCGTCCAAACGCGGACGGCCACAAACTAGTCCCAGACCAATCCCGTGTGGTCAACGTTGACCTTGTTAACAAGATAGAAAATGATCATTGGCTGCTCTGCCTTTACGATCATTAAATAGCATAACAAGAGTCAGAAAAAGCAATTTATCCTAGAAGGGCCGACTGCCACCGTGCCCAACAGATAATCCGCAGGGGAAACTGGGTTAGCAACCAGGAGTAGTACAAACAATTCGTTAGGAAGCAAAGTCCACAGTACCTTGGGGTGACCACTGATGGTGTAGCACAACTTAGAAGGGTTGCCCCGCCCCGTCCAGCTCCGGTCAGTGACGGGCAAGGACGGGCCCGCCCTTGGCCCGGGCTTCGCCCGGGCGCCGCCCGCGCGCGTCCCACGCTGCGGTGACACCTGGCGGCCTTTGAAGTGCTCCGGCGCTGCCAGGTGTCGTCACTGCAGCGCCGCTCTCCAGGGATGCCGGGAGATTGAGTTCCGGTGGGCCGTTCCCCTCACGGCGGTGGCGGTGGTGGTGGTGGCGGAAACGTCCGCAAACAAAGCGAGGGAGAAACCAAGTGTCCCCGCTGGATTCGCTAACGAAGCCGTTCCCCTCACGGCAGGTAAGTGGTCAGGGCAGCAGCTGACCGCAAGCAAACAGAGCGTCCCGCGCTGCGGTGACACCTGGCGGCCTTTGAAGTGCTCCGGCGCTGCCAGGTGTCGTCACTGCAGCGCCGCTCTCCAGGGATGCCGGGAGATTGAGTTCCGGTGGGCCGTTCCCCTCACGGCGGTGGCGGTGGTGGTGGTGGCGGAAACGTCCGCAAACAAAGCGAGGGAGAAACCAAGTGTCCCCGCTGGATTCGCTAACGAAGCCGTTCCCCTCACGGCAGGTAAGTGGTCAGGGCAGCAGCTGACCGCAAGCAAACAGAGCGTTTATTCACATTTTGCCAAGTTACTACTCCCCAAATTACTGAAGCTCATAACCTCTTTCTCACTCTCCGGGTCTTATTCGGGCTCCTTTTTGGATGCTGTAATTTGCCTTATCACTAAGGAAGGTAAAGTTTCTAATTTTTGCAAAACCTACAGTCCTATCTTGCTAGTCAGTGTTGATTATAAACTATTTTCTAAAGCTTTAGCTCTGAGACTTGATTCCTATCTTCCTGATTTGTTTGGTAGGGAGCAATCTGAAATTGTCAAAGAGTGCAATCTTTCTGATAATGCTTGTCTATTTTTGGATATTCCTTCTGTTAAATATTCTCTTAAATCTGAGTCAATTATGCCAATTGCTTTAGATGCAGAGAAAGCATTGGTTCGAGTCTATTGGCCCTTTCTATTTCATACTCTTCGTTGGTTTTGCTTTGGCCCCAAAACCATTTCCCTCATGTCTCTTGTGTGCTCTGCCCCAAGAGATGCTATTTGTGCTAACGGTCCTACCTCTTCTTATTTCTCTTTAGGAAGGGGTGTTCGTCAAGGTTGTCCGCTTTCCCCTTTTCTTTTTAATTTAGCATTAGAGCCTTTTCTTTCCCGGTTGCAACAGAATCAAGATATTTGTGGATTTCCCTTTAATGGTTTGCAGATCAAATTTGCAGCGTTTGCTGATGATGTATTAATGTTCCTTTCCCAACCTGTTTCGTCATTGCCGACTTTTTTGCAAGAAGTAGCCTCATACAGTAATGTCTCTAGATATAAATTGAATAATGAGAAATGCAAAACACCCTTGAATAAATTTACAGTTAAAGTAGATTTCGCTATGTCCAATTTTAATTTTAATCCTCAGCACATCAAATATCTTGGCCTGTGGTTTGCTCCCTCTATTTCCTCTTCAGTTTCTCTGAATTTATAAAAATGCATTAATTTAAATTAACCGTTTTAACTACTAGATGGCATCCTCTGCATCTTTCCTGGTTGGGCCACTTGGATACAATTAAAATGATGCTGAGCCCCATTATATTGTTTCCCATATCTAATCTCCTTCTGTCCATTCCCCTTAAACACTTCCTGAGGATTAACTCTATCCTTGTTTCGTTCCTTTGGAATCGTAAAAAATCTTGCATGTCCCTACTTAGATTATCTCGTCCAAAATCGGAGGGGGGTGTTTAAATTCCCAGGGCCCGATTCACAGAACTAACTTAAGACAAAATCCTAAACTTACTACCATTTTGGTATTCACAGAAGGCACTTACTCATTTTGGTATTCACAGAAGGCACTTACTCATTTTGGTATTCACAGAAGTTAGGAGTCCTAACTTTAGGACTCCTAAATGCCTTCTGTGAATACCGAAAGCCTTAAAATTAGGATTTTTCTCAGTTTAGTAGTAGTACAGTTAGGACTCCTAACTTTAGTACTCCTAAATGCCTTCTGTGAATACCGAAAGTCTTAAAATAAGGATTTTTCTCAATTTAGTAGTAGTAAAGTTAGGAGTCTTAACTTTAGGACTCCTAAACTGAGAAAAATCCTAATTTTAAGACTTTCGATATTCACAGAAGGCATTTAGGAGTCCTAAAGTTAGGAATGCTAACTTCTGTGAATACCGAAGTGAGTAAGTGTCTTCTGTGAATACCAAAATGAGTAAGTGCATTCTGTGAATATATGAAAATGGTAGTAAGTTTAGGATTTTGTCTTAAGTTAGTTCTGTGAATCGGGCCCCCAGACTCTCCTAACTATCCCAAGGCGTTTTTATTACGTCAATCTTCTAGGTGACTCTCCAGTTCCAGATTGATGTGCCTATTATCGGATGAAGTGGAAAAGACTCCCCCCATTCTCTTTTAAAGAATATTTATCCTTCACTCGCAAACCACTATCTTTCTCTACACCTATTCTTAAGCATTCATGTAAATTACTAGACTTAATTCTTCACAATTCTTCCATGGACATTGATACTTTTCTTAGATTTACCATTTGGCATCATAAGGCTATATTAGTTATTAATATGCCTTTTTACTGGACGTCCTGGAGAAATAAAGGTTTAATTTGGGTGTGCCAACTTTTTGAGCTTTTTATCCTTTTCTCAAGTTTGTCCTCAATTTGATCTTCCCCTGGCATTTGAGAGCAAATATAGAAAACTGCACAATTCCCGTGTAGTGCTTATGAACAATCTCAACTCTCTCTGTCTTCAACATCTTCCACTATTAATCACTGGTCCAATTTGTTGCATTCTTCTCCTAAAGTGTCTATCATTTATTTCTACTTACTCACATTTGATTCTGATAGGACCAAAACAAAGTTGGAGTTATCTTGGAAGTCCGATTTGGAGGTTAACTGGTTAAATCTTCTCTGGACAAAAATTAGGACCAAAATCAGGAAATCATCTAGGGCGGCAAATACCACGCAGTCTCTTTTCTTTATATATAACAGACTTTTACTGACTCCTACACTTCTGCATACAATGAATTCAGCAACATCTGACCCATGCGGCACATGTTCTTTGGCCCAGGCGGATTTAAAAAACATATACTTTTTGCTTGCCCTTCTGTGTTGTGCTTCTGGAAACAGATTTGGTCTCAGGTTAACTTAATGTTTCACACAACTGTCCCCTTTTTTTACTCTACCATCTTCCGAGGTTGTCTGTTTGAAGTTTGGCACTCACTCCCACGTGACACACGTATTTTGGATCTATTGTTGGTGGCTGCCTTTCAGCAGATCACCAAAAATTGGAAAGACTTTTGTAAATTGTCCTTTCAGGCTTGGTGGTATGTGGTTTGCTGTAATCATAGACTGGACTCACACTTCATTTCTGCCATGTCTTTAATTTTGAGGAGCAAGATCTTGTGGTCTCCAGTTCTTAGATGACAGTGCACAGTGTTCCTCTGCACGTACACTGGCCCAACAAGAAGTCCCTCAACCTCCCTGGCTTCCCTTTTTATTTTTGTTTGATATAATTAAGTATACTATTTGTTACCGTAGTTATGTATGTAATTCATATGTAATACACTTGTTTTTCCCCTGCTTGTACAACCAAACTCTTCTTATTTCAGACCGTGTATAGTTTGTCTTTTTCATAGATGGACTGAACTGTTTAGTTATGTCTTTTTTGTTGCATAATGATTTGTACTATATTGTTCCATTACCTATGCTTTATTATATTGTCAATAAACTCATTTTAAAATGATAAAAAAAATATCTGTTAGCAGGAAAAAGGTAGTAATTGGGTGTTTTTTTATCAGATTAGTGGAGTCAGATTTTCTCAGGTTTGATAATAATCGCAGAAACACTTGGCCCTTCATAATTATTGACTAGTTAAGTCTTGCTGTACAATCATTACGTTCTAGCTAGGGATAGCTCATGAGTTCCCTACTGACTTAGATTTTATTCCCCATGGGATCCTCAATTTTCTTAGTATGGATATCCACTGTTTACAAGTTATATCATAGGCTCTTGCATTCACAGACATTGGCCACTGCCCTTATTCTCGTTTTTCACACTGTCTCTTTCAGCTGTGTTAGGTAATAAGTTCCTTTGTGTGGTGGGATGCCTCTGGGCCCCACAGCTATCTGGTGAGTGTGACTTGGAATCGTGGGTTAGGCATACAAAAGAAGACATACACACACCCTGTATCAGTGTGGACGGAAGACCAAATGCTGTTGATGCCCCTTTATTATGTAGCCTCTGGCCACGCTTGGCCAGAGGATGTACAAAGGTGCATATATGGGGCAGTGAGTCACCACAGGATGGTCCGGGTGGCTCACTATACTGTGTGCACCATTTTTGTCCATGTTTTAAATTTTGATGTGGAATTCACCTAACAGTTTCAGCAAAGTTCTGTGATCAACACCAGATGTAGTTTGCTTCCTTTTAGGCCCAGAAAAAATAATATTTAGGTAGATAAAAATCATGTGGAATTCACAAGTTTCATATTATGTGAAAGGCATAACATTTTGGATTTGTGTTGAATTTTCGCCTTTGGAAGAATGGCTCAATAAAAACTAACTCATGGGAACAGTAAAAAAGCAGTTTTCAGGCATTTTGTGTATAAACCAGATTTCTGCTGATATCTTGCCTGTGATTTGTAAGTAATTTCACCCTCTTCAACTTTCTTTATCCAATTACACTTGCATTAAAGAGCACAAAAAGTCCTCAACAGCCAGAATCGCTGAATTCTTTAGCACTAATCCGGGTTTGGCATTGAGTTGAGTCCTAGAATGGGGGTCTTTTATGGTTGTGATTAGGGGTGGGCAGAATTTGCGCAATCGCGTTACGCAAATCTCCGCGAAACGGTAAAAAATCTCCGCGAACATGCAGAAATTCCGCGAACACGCGGAATTGCATGTTCGCGATGCTTTTTTCCTGTTCACAGTTGCTGTGTGCGTGCACGGGGAGAAATATCTCGCGAACACGCATTTTCAGAACGCGAACAAGAAAAAATTTCGCGAAGTCGCGGAAAGCAGAATTTTGGGCAATTTTGCGTTCTCCGCGGAACGTGAAATTACCGAAATTCCGCGAGCGGAACGGGATTTACCGCCCAGGCCTAGTTGTGATGAGGGGGCACTGCCTTGTCCTTTCAGTGGGTGCCTGACGTGACCTGGAGAGAAACCTCTAGAGGTTTGAGGCTGATTTTCATCAGTGGGATAAAGAGCTGGGTCGTAGCCAGTGTGGCTTTCTGCAGTTGCTAAAGACAAGTGAACTTTATAATGTGGCTTTGGAGCAGCTGCAATGCCAGGACTATAAGCACTATGTAAATCAGGTGCACGAAGAGGAGAGGAGGTCAGAGTGACTCTTTTCCTGGTTGGTTCATCCACAGTAGGAGCACCCCTATTACTTGCCTAGTGCCAACAGGGAGGACAGACATATTTCAGCCAAAAGATTTTAAAGAGGCATTCATGTGTCCTTCTATTGTTTACTGGAGTTAGACATCCCAACGGTTTTGGAATCATTCTTGGAGAACTTCCACTTTAGTCTCAACCACAGGCAGAACAAGTATCACTAGGTGCCCCAGTATCAGACGTGGAAGTGAGAAACACCGCCAAAGACATGGAAAAGGTATGATGAATGGGGCAGAAGTTAGAGTTTTACAAAACGTTGAAATCGAACTGGCACCTAAATTGACAGAAATGTACTCGGAGGCCAATGGAACAGGGATCCTTCCCGCAATAACGACGGAGGCTCTGGTGGTGCCCCTGCCCAAATCTACCATGTAGGATGTGGCACCTTTGGATTTTCAACCCCTCTCTATGTTGAACTCTGACTTCAAAATACCAAGTAAAATATTAGCGTCCCAGTTATTACCCTTATTCAGGCTCTGATTCTTAGAGACCAAAATGGATTTGTACCAACCTGCATCTAGGCCTAAATAGCTAAATGAACTTTCACCTACATTTGTCCTAACTTGCTCTGCATAACGGTTCTAACACAGACCTTTTACCCAGTTATGTGCTGAATAAATGTCGATCGGTTTCCTTAAAAGTAGCCTCATTTATTATGCATGAGGATTCTTAGAAAAGTCCCCTGCACATGACGTACATAACAGGATTAAAATACTCTGTATAAAATTCATGGGCATTTTCATCCTGGGGCAAAATAACTACTTTGCATAATTGGAGGTATTGATTTAGGCTCATTTACATAATCATACTCACAACATATCGATTGTTATAACCCTGAGGCAATCTTTATGGTATAAAAGAGCCATACCTCCACTCAATAGACAGAGGAGAAGCTTCCACACTGACACAATATACTGAAGTCCCGGCCTGCAGAAGTTCCAGCACGCAGTGGTCTGATATTCCTTGCGGGGTGTCCAACTCAAGATCAAGACGGGGTTCTTCATTCTCTCCCATCGGGTAATAGGGTTGGCTCTTTCCTAGGGAATTCTTGGCTTTACAACCACATACATGCTAGGTACACATAGGTACAATTAGTTAGGGCTCTATCATAGGAGTACGCTTGAATACTGTCATGTATATATGCCTGCATATATCCACTGGTTTAGCACCATGGTAGAATTCTACCTTTTATTTACTCTGTTGGTGCTTGTAATCTTATACATTTTCTTCTGTCTAATGATTGTTGCAGCAAACATGTTTTATACTAGAATGACGCTGGTTCAATAAATGCTTATGAAAACATCCCCATGATTTATTCTGTGTATCTCTCTGAGACTAAGTAAGCATGATTGACTGAGCGAAAAGAACTGTACTGTTTCCATGATCCTGAAGCGTGAGGTGTTGTCATGTTCAATAGTTGCCAGAAACTATTCGCTCCTTGGTAAGGTTAGGGGGCTTATGGTGGCACTGTGAGCTGGCTGGTCTAAAGGCTAACATATCCTTTGGGGGTATCCAGAATCAGTCTAGATACCAATTTCTTAGTTTATGTTGTCTAAACGCGCAGGTCCCATCTATTTGCAGGAACTACACGACAGTAACACATCTCATAACCTCCGCAGACGGTATTCTATCCTGTATGCTCATGACCAGTTACCTGACCCCGCTGCAGTGATTGTGTCAGTGGACCTTTGAGAAGGCTTTTGATATAGTGCGTTAGGACTTTTTGGAGATCACTATGTATCGAATGGGACTTGGTGCTAACTGGGTAAGATGAGAAAGGCTACTCTACACTCAACCAATGGCTCGGGTTAAAACAGGTTGTATGATTTTGGAGGTCTATGAAGTATTTAGGGGCACTAGACAATGTTGTCCCTTGTTGCTCCTCCTATTTGCCCTGACCGTGGAGCCACTGGAAGAATGGTTTAGGATGGGGGATTGGATTGGGGCATTAAACTAAACGGCTCAGTCCATGTAATTTTATTATTTGCAGATGACTTGCTAATGTACCTCTGGGATGATGTGATTGGCATTCTGCTGGCCCTGCAGCTCCTTGAGGAATTTGGAAGGTCTCTGGATAAACAAGATTAAATCATGTGTGTTCCCGGTGGTCGCTGGACTGGGCCATCTCGTTTCTCTTCCAACTGATTTACTTTGGGTTCCAAAACCCTTTAAATATTTGGGCATTCAACTCTTTCACAATCTGGATGATATCCGTGAGAGAAATCTGAGTGAAGCGGGTTCATTTGGTTTCTGAAGTCCTATGTCTCATTTCGGCTCTCTCTTAAGCTTCTAATTATGGCACGTTTTACGCTCTCTAAAATGGTCATGCTCCCAAAGCTTCTTTAGGTTTTCATAAGTCTCCCAGAAAAAATCCTGGTATCCTTGTTTAAAGGCTTGATGCATTCCTGCGGGAACTGATTTGGGATGGTGGGCCCCAGGGAGTTGATTTGGCTACCATCCGCTGCCCACCACTTGAGGGCATCCTGGGATTACCATAATTGTAGTTTTGCACAGCTCAGCCTCAGTGGATTATGAAATGGCTGGATTGGGTGGGCTTACAGGAACTTGGTCAGTTGGGCGTTGAGCCCAACCGAAGACTCCTGCTGGAAGTGCACCCAACACTTCTGATTCCCTAGCCGGGAATCCTTATGCCCACTGCCCTGCTGGTGACATGGACTGCCGCGTACTGGTAAGGTGACAACTGATGCCCCTGAACTCCCGCTGGTGGCCTTACCCATGGGGACCCATTGACTTATTTTTCTGCAGGGCCAATGGACTCCTGGATGGAGGCAGGTTTGGTGAGCCTAGGTGACTGCTTTCAGTTAAATGTCTTATTGCCCTTTGGAGATCTGGTGAAGCAGACAGGCCTGCCAGTGGGACAATTTCTTACCTATGAAGCGCTAACTCATGTCCTGTGGGACCTGTGGGGTGCTGCAACAGCAGAGCCTCCCACGCATACTGTCCTACAGCTACTCCTGCTGCTATTCCATGGTTCTATAAGGCTCTGAATGGGCTGGTTATGGAATCATTGAATGCTCTTCGGCCTCACTGGGCCACTGACTTGGGACAGGACATGACTGACACTGAATGGGGGAGGGTGTTTGCATATTTAAAGAAAGTATTTTGCAATACGTGTCTTAAATATATGCAATTCAATTACACTCACAGGATCTCCTCGTAGGGTACAGACTATCTATGGTGGGGAGCCTAGAGCTTGCCCCCACTGTGTGGCACTAGATGATGAATTTGGTCACATGATTTGGGGTTGCCCTGGGCTCACTGGCTTCCACGGCGAGGTAATCTTGCATTTAATAGATCTCTGTCTAGGATACTCCCAAATATGCCTGCAGTTTGTATATTGGGCTTGTTCTGTACGCCGGGCCCCAAGAATGTAGCGGATACATTTGTGGAGTTGGCCCTGGCAAAGCAATGAGTGTCTATGGCCTGGAAATTGCCTGGGGACCTAGGGTGAAAACTTGAGTGACTGATGTCATATCCTGGGCACAGGCTGAGGAAAGGACGCTACGGAGGGAGAAAGCAAGTGGTATCCATCACAGACTTATTGAACTGCTCTGGCGGGAGGTGGTTGACGAATGTGAGTCCCCTGGGACTGCAGTTGATTCTGAGGAGGACAGACCGTGGGGCCACGTTTTGGCTGTGAACATGAGTGAAACACTGATATAATTGAGGGTGTGTGGGTCCTGGTGCTGCAGCAGGTGGAATGAATTGCTCTTCCTTGCCCCCTTTGACCCTCTCCTTCACAAATGATGTTTTCACACATTCTGTGACAAGACTTAGGCATGCATAGACAAATGTTATAGTTTGTTTATTAAATGAGTAGTATTGTTATCTTATTGCATCTATTCCTCTTGAAAGTGCATCCATAACCCTATTCCCTTGTAGGTGTTTGCTTTCTCCTGTCTGCATAGCACGGACTAAAATTATAAACTCAAGTTACTGATTCAGTTTTAACACTGTACCGTATTGTTGTATCATTTGAAATGCAAAAGCATTTTATTGCAGATTTTATGATTCAGCTGTCCTAATGATGGCAATGTCTTTTGAATGCCACAAGAGTCTCCAGTATTGGCACCTGCTGCCTTTTGAGCCTTTGCCATCATTGCATTCACTCTCTGTATTTCTATAATAAGACTTTTTTGTTATGTCTTTCTGGCTAGCAGTAACTGATCTTTAGTAATATTAAGTTACAAAAATGTATTTGGCATGAACTTGCAAAGGTTGATGGGCAGTATGTGGATGATCATCTGCCGATTAATGCTATGAATGAACCTTGCAAATTTAAACTCTAATGTATAAATAAAAATGCTTCTTACCTTTTAA
Organism: Triturus cristatus; assembly: GCF_964204655.1. Taxonomy (NCBI): domain Eukaryota; kingdom Metazoa; phylum Chordata; class Amphibia; order Caudata; family Salamandridae; genus Triturus; species Triturus cristatus. The sequence continues at coordinate 455,409,164 of NC_140590.1, read as the reverse complement.
TCTGTCAAGATCTGAAGTATGTTTTATTAATTACACACTGTTAGAATCCTAGAAAAGGAAATTGATATTTCAATAAATGTAATTTACTAAATAGATTTAAGAAGTGTGACATATGGGTGCCAATTATTGCATATGCTCACTCAATGGGCTAACTCCTTAGTGGATATGAAGTGGGTTCTCAGTAACTGGCTTTCTTGACTTTTCTAACAACCAGTGTTTAGGTCTGAAAGAAAGTAGGTATTAGTTGGGGAGGGTGTGAGTCAATCCCAAGTAATAATTTCAAAATCTTGTCAGGTTCAGCACACAAATTCAATACATTAATTAGGGTTTAACCCTTGGTAGATCTGGCACAGAGCAGACAGGCTTACCTTAAAGAAAGTATGTAAATATTTAGCAGTACCAAAAACTGTTAAAAAGTCAAAAAACAACTCAATAAAAATCCCATAGCCAATTCTAATCATAGGGACTTTTTGTAATTATAAAAGTTACACAAACATGATTAAATTCTACTAAAGAACACTGAAGATATGAATTTTGTGACTTTTAGGGAAAAAAAGCCAAGAAAAAGTAGTGCCAACCAGAAGTCACTTGTTCACGGACGACTGGGACCTAAACATATCACAGGTCAGCGACAATGGAGAGGAGTTCCGATACATCAAGCGAGTCATGCCAGTCAACGTTTCCACTGTCTGGCTTAGTCTTTTTGTGGAAGTTGAAATCCTCAAGTGGTGGAAGGTTAAAGGCTGTATCCGTACCACCTGAAGTCAGCTGGCTATTGGACAATGTCCCAATTTAGCTGTCCGGAAATTCTCTAAGTGGGAAAATTAAAATTTCACACCCTCTGAAGTCCTCTTGTCAGTGGGATACTTTACACATCTTTGCCCAGTCAAGATTTCCTCTACCTTTAGATTTAGAGTTTGGCAGAGAAACTGTCAATCCTCCATCATGAACAGACTGATCCGTCCATCAGACTTGTGGACTTCTGTCTACGTATTTAGAGCTTCGCCTCGTATTTAGAGCTTTGCCTGGAGGACCACCATCTGTCATGATGAAGGACAGTCCATCACATAATTCTCAGTCCTCCATTGTTGGTCCCATCATCTGCCATCAACTTAAACAACTTCATCAGTGTTGCTATGTTGGTCAAGCCTCATCCAAATTTAGAGTTGTCCTCCATCAGAGTGGTATGGAGGGAACCTAAAGAAAGATGACAGCAGTAGGGGACAGGGTTTCTGATGGTTGGCCTGTACATCATTGTTGGCGGGCATGTCTGTCAACACAGACATGCTCTAAAGCACACCTGCTGCTTACACTACAAATGACATCCATCAATGCACACAAAGAATGTATAATTACCAACACACAGCAGCTGCAGCACAGCTCCTACTCACACAAAAAAAAGATCTTGGAAAACAACAACTGAGATTGTCAAAAAATGACTTAACTGTTATGGTGGATGACATAATAAGGGTAGACAAAGCAAACACAAGGAGATGATGGACGGATCGCTGAAACTTTTCAGACACTTACCCCCAGTCATAGATCTGCGTTGAATCCATCATCATTCTTTAGCTCACTTCGCCACCCCTGTTCAGACACAGCTATATGCAAATCTTGACCCTGTGCCTCATGGGAACAGTCCAGCCCAAACTGCCAAGCCAGGTCTTCACTGGACCAGAAACAAGCATGCTGGGACCGGTTTCAGGGTAATAGCCCTCATCAGCCAAGTTAGCTTGAATCCAATGGCAAAGTGAGCAAGGGACCCATGTCTGGGCATACCCTGCCAACTTAGTGCGAACAAACCAAACACAAGGAGATGATAGACGAAGCGCGGAAACTTTTGGGACACTCACCCCCAGTCATAGATCTGGGTCGAATCCATCATCATTCTTTAGCTCACTTCGCTACCCCAGTTCAGACACATCTATATGCAAATCAGTCTTGACCCTGTGCCTCATGGGAACAGTCCAGCCCGAACTGCCAAACCATGTCTTACTTGGACTGGAAACAAGCATCCTGGGATCGGTATTGGGCTAACAGCCCTCATCAGCCAGGCTAGCTTGAATCCAGTGGCAAAGTGAGCAAGGGACCCACGTCTGGGCATACCCAGCCAACTTAGGGCGAACAAAGCAAACACAATAAGATGATGGACGGAGCGCTGAAAATGTTCAGACACTTACCCTCAGTCATAGATATGGGTTGAATCCATCATCATTCTTTAGCTCACTTCGTCACCCCAGTTCAGACGCAGCTATATGCAAATCAGTCTTGACCCTGTGCCTCATGGGAACAGTCCAGCCCGACCTGCCAAGCCATGTCTTCGCTGGACCAGAAACAAGCATGCTGGGACCGGTTTCAGGCTGACAGTCCCCATCAGCCAAGTTAGCTTGAATCCAGTGGCAAAGTGAGCAAGGGACCCATGTCTGGGCATACCCTGCCAACTTAGGGCGAACAAAGCAAACACAAGGAGATGATGGACGGAGCGCTGAAACTTTTCGGACACTCACCCCCAGTCATAGATCTGGGTCAAATCCATCATCATTCTTTAGCCACTTTGCCACCCCAGTTCAGACACATCTATGTGCAAATCAGTCTTGACCCTGTACCTCATGGGAACAGTCCTGCCCGAACTGCCAAACCATGTCTTACCTGGACCGGAAACAAGCATCCTAGGATCGGTGTCGGGCTAACAGCCCTCATCAGCCAGGCTAGCTTGAATCCAGTGGCAAAGTGAGCAAGGAACCCACGTCTGGGCATACCTTGCCAACTTAGGACGAACAAAGCTAACACAACAAGAAGATGGACGGAGCGCTGAATTTTCAGACACTTACCCTGAGTCATAGATATGGGTTGAATCCATCATCATTCTTTAGCTCACTTCGTCATCCCAGTTCAGACGCAGCTATATGCAAATCAGTCTTGACCCTGTGCCTCATGGGAACAGTCCAGCCCGACCTGCCAAACCATGTCTTCCCTGGTCCGGAAACAAGCATCCTGGGACCGGTTTCAGGCTAACAACCTTCATCAGCCAGGCTAGCTTGAATCCGGTGGCAAAGTGACCAAGGGACCCACGTCTGGGCATACCCTGCCAACTTAGGGCAAGCAAAGCAAACACAAGGAGATGAGGACTTGGCCAACAAGTTCAGGCTGGACTGTTCCCATTGGGTGCAGGGTCAAGACTGATTTGTATATGGCTGGGTCCAAACTGGAATGGCATGGTGAGCAAATAAACGATGGATTTAGGCCCAGATCTCTGTACTGGTGTGAATGTATGACATTGTTCTGCATTCTGTCCATCAATTGTTCTTTTTGCATTTGTCACCAAGTATGCCCAGACGTGGGTCCCGTGCTCTCCATGACACTGGAGTTAAGCTATCCTGGCTGATGAGGGCTGAAAGCCCAAAACCGGTCCTAGGATGCTTGTTTCCAGTCCAGGGAGGACCTGGTCTGGCTGTTCGGGCTGGACTGTTCCCATTGGCTGCAGGGTCAAGACTGATTCGCATATGGCTGGGTCCGAAGTAGAATTGCACGGTGAGCAAATAAATTATGGATTTAGGCCCAGATCTCTGTACTGGGGTGAATGTATGACATTGCTCTGCATTCTCTCCACCAATTATTCTTTTTATAATAAGGGTAGAGCCACAGTTGTTTGGAGCCCTGGTACAGACAACAACCATAAGCCAGAGAAGTAAATTGTGGGCCAGAACTGTGGATAAGGTGAATGCTATCTCCAATACCAACCTACCACAGGCAGACATCCACAAGCTCCTGCAGGTAAGAGTCTGTTTTCTCACTTTTTTGACACATCAGGATTCCTGACAGTGGCTTCCCAGGCTCCTCAATCTTATGCCCTAGGAGGAGAGGTTGTTGTCCATAATTCAAACAGAAGGTATTGTGGGATTCCCATGCAGAGTGGAGACTGGTAATTATAAGAAAGTGAATAATTAATTGGAATGGATGGTAGTCCACCAAAAGTAAAAAAGTACCTACCCTATTAGGTCCAGACAAAGGTTTAAATAATTTAAACCTGACCTTGAATCCTGCTAGCTATTGTACAACTAAAAGTATTAAAACAGTTAAAAAGACAAAACAAAACACAGTAGAATAAGTTATAAGCAGAATTTCACTCAAACCACAAAAAATCAATAAGGGGAACCTGAGATATGATATGTTTTTTTATGTTTTAAGTAAAAATAGTGCAATCTCAAAGATTGAGGACGTCCGCAATGGATCCCAGGTTGGATTCATCAGGTGGATTGGTCACAATGAATGTCTGGAAATAAAAAAGTTCCAAAACATTACTAAGATCCATTTTAGAAATGGACGTTGACACATTTTGAGGAGACAAATCCTCTCTTCATGTGACATTGCTGAAACTTTAGTAGCCACAGTGGAACTGAAGTCAGACACCTGAAGGAGGCTGGTCCCACTAACGCTCTGGAAAGTAAATGTTCACAACATAAAATTTAACATTTCAACATGAATTGGGGGCACTACCCAAATAAATCAACACACAAAAATGTGTTTTGGACTAAATGTGGCACACCACACTGTTCCCCTAACTCGCATAATCTTTCCAAAGATTTACCAGTTAAATTTACTCTAGCTTATCAATTTTCAAATATGGATTTGCTGCATAACTGTCCTCATTTACACACCCACATGCACATGTTGTGGAGAATTACCTAGATTCCTAGCTACATATGCTGTAATAAAGTCATTGGCCATTTCCACATTACAAAACACATATTGGATAGATCCTGATTGAAGACTACGAGAAAAGTGTTTATAACGAAGATCCACTTAGACCATGGGTACTCACAAACAGTTTTCCTGGTGCCAAATATTTGGTCTATGATGCGACAGAGGGCGGCACTGATGTCTGGAGGGTGGCGTGGGGGATTGGGGTCATTGGGGGTTGGCGGTAAGGTGGGTGAAGGGAAGTGAAGTATTCACATCTAGTGGCTGAATTGCATAATGTGAAATCAGAAACCTGGGATTAATCCTGCTTCCCCACTCAACCAAATTGGATGATCCTAGGCATTTTTTAAGTCACTTTCCCTCATTTTTCTTTATTATCACATAAAAGAGGATAACAAAATACATAAATTCAGAATGTTAGCTGCTCCACCTTCTTTGCTGAGCACAGTATAATGGACAAATGCTCCTTTGTAATACTTGTAACAATTGGGAGGGAGTGACTCCTGAACACTCTCTTACCAATGGGGTAAAAGTCCCCAGGCCCTGCTCTACCTACTTTTTCAGCAGCTCATGTTTCCCTTACTATAGAGAAGCCCAAAATACCATGTGCCGGGGCAATGCCAAGACACTAACTTGGCATCTGAGAGCTGGGGGTGTCTGTGAAAGGGTGCCATGGACATTACAATTGTCCTTCAACATATAACACTAAAATCCAATTTTAAGCAGGCCTTGGACTCACAACAAAACAGGGAACAGACGTCTGGCAGTACAAAAGCAGAGTTCTTCAGAAAACAGACAGCTAATGCACAGGAATTGATTACTGGTCCTGTTTGCTCTGAATCCATGGGACATAAGTTTACAAGGTTTCTCAGACAGACCAGACAAGTGGGATCTGATACATATGTGCTAAGAGGAGGGGCAGCAGCCCCCACTCTGGAGGTCCAGCTAATGTCAGAGGAGCAATCCTTGCCCACTTAGGTTGGACTGTCAATCAAAGTGGTCCAATGTGTAGCTCTTGGAAGGAATTTCACAACTCTATGGGGTCAAGCACTCCATTGAAAGCTGCTGCAGAGCTAATCTAGCTATATTAGCCTCCAGGAGTTTCAAGCATTGAAAAGGTAACTTTCTAAAAGTCGCAATTCAAAAATATGTTTTTAAAGTCCATCCTCACTATTGAATTGTTTTTTATAAATATTGAAAAGAGTGCTTAAACTCTTGTTCTAGCTGGTACCAAGCTACCTATTTAATATTTTACTCTGCACTTTGTTTCTCTAATGGCAGCCAGGCCTTCCAAATTGAAAATGCCTTTTGGGGTTTTTTCACTGTAAGGACACAGCAGCATTACATTTCTAAATGCCCCTTCGTGAACACTATTCATCCTATATTGTGGGCTACAAGGCCTACATAGGGGTGACGTATTGATATTTAAAAGAAGGTTTTTCCCCTGTCAAAATAGTTATTTTGTCAGGTCAGGCTGCAGGTTGAGTACAATGGCAGCCCTGAAACCATGTTTTCCTTATCACACTAGTAATTTGACACAATACAAGCTGCAATGTGCAGGCGACATTTAACTTTCTATTCTGCAGGTGTATTATCTCAACCAAATAGTATGGCTTTTTAAGAAAGTTAAACAAGCCAATCACGGATTAGCCAAATTCTACATGATTAGTGGTCAGGACACATACAGCAATGCCCTACTGTGCAGAATCTAAAAAAACTGCAATAACTCTACTTCCTAATTTCAATCTACAATTTGCTCACTTTGTTAATCAGGTCCCTTACAAAAACCCATACATTATGATAATCTATACATGTGTAAATTGTTAATTTTAACACTAAACACAGCCTACACTATATAACGTCTGCATGTAACAATCTACTTATGGTAATGTAAGGGCTAACCACTATTATAACATTCACTTCACAATAATTTTTTTCTTCCTGTATCACTTTTGTTAACAATTATTTATGGTGATATAACTTAAATTACATCAATCCATGTTCTAGGACAACAATGTTCCAATTCAGTTTTTGGAAATACCGTATGGCTGCACTGTATTTTTTAAGGTAGCATACTAAATAGAATGAAACCAATGTATAAGTTATATGTGAAAAAAATACTTATCCATTTACTATAAGTATGAACCCTGTTTTTCTAAAAAAATACATTATAAGCATGCATAACAATGTTTAATTGTTTAGTTTTATAATTCAGGGACTAATCTTTTAGAATAGCAAATATTTATTGCATACATATCACTGTCTACATAGAAGTGATTTATAATTGTTATTATATATAACTCTCTCCAAACCACTATAAAACAGCATTTGTTTGCTAACCATAGAATGTTGACTGTCTCAACCCAGACTCACTATGTTATTCAAATATCATTTCATATATACTATAACAAAAATAGCTCTACACTACCTACACTGTGTGTGTGAAGAAAAGGAGCCTTATTTAGAGTTTTCTGAATGGGATACTCCATCACAATGTGATAGATATTCCATCCACTGTATTACAAGTCCCATAATCGATAATGCATTTGCAGTATGGCATACTGGACATCCACCATGTTTGAGATGAAGTGTCCTTTTCACCAAACCTATAACAAGGCCCTAAAATTTCAACTGAATGTTGTTATTGTAGTAATCGAGAATCATGTGACATAAATATCATTCTTAAACTCCTGGATAATATATCATTTTTATTATTGCTTTATTTTTTCAAAATGCGAAAATAATGTTTTTTTATCTCCTTCACTTCAAAGCGACCCATTGAACAAATGAATATATTATATATAAAACAAATGAGAAAACATATACAACTGTGTGTCCTATATTCACTACTTAATAAGCTGAGGTTACGCATTCATTTTTACGGTCGGCATACAACAGTTTTAGGGACTGTATTTGGCAGGCCACTGGTAAGGTATATTACTGTGTACCCTGCGACAGTTTTGTGAAAAAAGCTAGATGTGAGAGATAACATACATAACACAATTTCAAGCACAAAATCTAAAATCAGAATTCCCAAGTTAGTTTCAATAATAATAATTGGTGTTACTAAATGCTCACAATATCATGAAGGTTCTAATGTCTAAGGACACACAATTGTATCTGCATTGAAAAGATGTTGTTTTTATGAAAACAAATCCAACAAACCACAGAATCTAATTCCCAAATTATTTAATCATTTTAATTAACATATAAGTGCAATTACAGTAACGAAGTGTTAAATTTTTTTTATTCATAGGTCAGACGTTCAGCTCATCATCATCATCATCTGTGTTTGCCACTCTGGCTGACGATAGAGTGGAAGCCTTCGGTGGATTTGAACTCCTGCCAATGATGAAAATCTTGATGAACAGCCCGTTTTATCAGGGTTGGTTTATCAATGCCATATGCTTCTGCTTCAGGACACAGTATCAACTAGCTGCAGCAAAGTCCTGTCCCCATTACCTACCTTCCTATCTGTGGCCATACACCCAATAACTGTGGCCACCACTGTGTGGACTCCTATGTCAACCACAGCCCTAATATATGTTGTGCATCTGTGGGACTTACTGCTTCTGTGGTCACCCAGATGAAATCACAGAGTGGAAAGGGCTGGGATAGGACCTGCTCCTGGGATGGAAGCTCAGGGTCAGGCACCAGATAGCACCAGATGTTTATCTCCTAAGGGCCCAAAATGACCTTATAAGGGTTCAGAATGAGATCCATAGGGAGTAAATGAACTACTGGTGTAACATCTGAGTGTGCAGACTTAACATTCTTGGATGGTGCAGGATGACTTCAGAGCATTGTCTGAAGCAGTGCCTAATTTAGCAGCTGCTTTCTGTGGAAGAGGCCCATCTGCTACCAGCTCAAACTAGCAGCTCCATCTATGTGGGACACTATTGCCTAAGCAGGCAGTAGTCACCACCTCACTTGTTGTCATTTAGGTTGCTTGAGTGGTCTTTAGACGGGGCAGTCACCTGGTTCGGTTGAGGACAGCACCTAACAAGCCACTATCAAGAGACACAAAAAGTGATATTCTAATGTCAGCATCTGTACTATTCACCTTATGCACCATCAGTCTAACCATTTCCCATCCGCATATGGACTGTTGTCTGTAAAAGAACTCTAAGCAACTGATGACTCATCTTGATTTTATAAAACGCCTTACATAGTGAAATAGCTTCTGAGAATGTGTAGTGAAATAATTTGTTTGTGGAATTGAATTAAAAATATTCTGAAATGTCTAATTATTAAATAATAATAATACATCTAGTTTGCATTGTGTTGTAAAGATATTACTCAAATATTATAAATCTGAAAAGTAATATACTAACATTTTACATTATTTTTTTGATATCATCCTTTTACATTTGAAAACATGTAATATTGGCAAGCAAGAGAGATGGGAATGTGATAAAAGACTCATCTGTTCCACCTCTAGTGATATATTTAATTGTCTGAAAATTACTTGCACCTCTAGCACCTCTGTTCTGGATTCTTTCAATAATATGTGTGTGTATGTTACTACAATTTTGAGCTTTAACCCTGACTTTATTACTTTGCGGCTGGACAGATGATTTACTAGTTTTTGCTCCCAGGGTTAATCAACAACTCAGATAGGCACTGATTAATTTATCTTAGAGACAGGGATTAAACAGAGCAGTGTAGGTTCCACCAACCACACAAAAGTAATCAATCCGAGAAAGGATGCAATAAGGAACAAAACTTGGGATGACCTTCTCATGGCTAATTAAAACAGGGATGATGGTTGCTTTTTGAAAATCACAAATTCCCATTTTTAACAATTCCTTAAATGCCTCTTTAGGTCTGATCATCCTACCTGAAAATTGGGTCAGTCGTTTTCGTAGTATTTATAGTGAGGTCAACACATTGAATACTGATCATTGTATATTTGCGGAGTCAAATGAAACCCCAAAAATAGTTTTTTATGTACAGTGATAAGGATGGAAATTGATAGCGGCCCTGCAGCAAAAAGGTGGCAGGGCCGGGAGGGAAGGAGTCTTCAAAGATCTTTTAAAAAATAATAAACATGTGGACTACAATTGTTAATAGAGTTTTCAAAGCAATCGGTTGATACACTAGTCCTGAGTTTTAGTCAAAATCCATTATTGTTCCTTTTAAATAAAATAAAAAAAGAGATGATCCTAATTATGGCGAGGATGTTCACTTGGGCATATTTGTAGAACTCCATTATGGTTACAGGAATGGCTTTGGGACAATGGAGTATTATTCAAATTTCCATCACCATATCGAAAAATATTCATTCATTAAAAAGGTTACTTACATTAAGTACTGCTAGAACTAAATGTAGCCTTTAACTGATTTAATAGGCCAAAACTCCGGTTCTTGCTTCTAGATATAGGATCAGATATAGGTATCATATTTTTGTGCAACACTTGCATTATGATAGGGTGTCTAGTGATGTGGAATTCCATACAACAGTCACTCAGAAACTGACCAGTGACAATATGGATGTTTGTATGTGATGGGAATACATACACTCTCAAAAGGTAGTAGTCAGAGCCTCATTACGATGCAAACATGTGAGACCAAATTGAGAAAGGCGAATAACGAGCAGCAGCGACTGACAGCTATCACCAAAAGGCTTGAGGGAATGTTTAAATTAGCACCAGACCTATTGGTGGACGCTATAAACATGACTGTAACCAGAACAGAAAATAATAGTATTGCCTTTGTCATCCCTCAAGCAAGGAAGCTAGAACAGATGCCAACGCCAAATGGCTTTGGTTGCCAGCTGTTTTGAATAGTTCCAGAATTGCAGAATCCAAAGCTCAATCTACTGAGCCTGCGCTGTTTTAACAACACTAATGTCTGACTGAGCATGTTTGCCACACCCTGCTCAACAGTAATATCCAGAGGGCAGGCGATGGGAATACTACTTTGTTGTGTAGCATAGCTGGCTTGTAATCAAAGCTTGGGGATAGTGATTGGTTGGCATTTCTAAGTTCCAAAGAGGTCTGTCGTTTCCAGGAGATGTGGTCTGCGGACTGTATCATAGAAGAATTGGAACCGCCAGACTACATGGCTGTTGCAACTGAGCCAACTAGATCCAATAGAGGGGGGGCATGGCTGAGCCGCAGACCAAGATGGCCATGCGGCACTGAAGTTCCACAGATCGGCCCAACAATCCTGCCATATCCCTCACACCCTGCACAGTAATTGCCTCCACCACATCACCGTTGTGCTGCTAATGACCCACTGCCAGCGCGGAGCTGCCTACATCGCGGTGGGACGCTGCTGTGTCGATGTTCCAGCGACAGCGGATTGGGGTGAGCAGTTTTGGTGGCCTACCTGACTGGCTGCAGCAGAGAGCAGGAGAGACAAGTTCCCGAGACTGTGGTCTGCTGGGTGCAGTGACCTTGATTTGCGGTGAGTACCCCAGGTGCGGGTTGGGCCTGCCACCTGGCTTCCCCCCACCTCCCTTCTACTATCGGTTGGCCTGATACAGGGGTGGCTGCTACCGGATACCCCTGTGTAGACGCTTGCGCTCCTGACGCCTCCCTAAGGCCCCGCGGGAACAGGGCCCGCGGGCGAGCTCGGTGGCGGTCTCTTGCGATAACTGGGAGCGGAGCGGAACGTGAGGGGAGGTCAGAGGCAGCCCATTGCCCCCTCCACCTGGTCTAGCTCCCATTACATCCCTGCCTCATTGCGGCCTGCGCCACACTGCCTCCACACGCTCTACGCAACAGTGCCTCACCTCCTCTTACAGAAGTCCCACGGCCTCCCGGCAGCACTGACTTCCGCCCGGTGAGATCGGAAATGGCTGAACAGTTACGACTGCGCTCCTCCAACAGTGTCAGCTTTTGAGTGCCCTTCTGGAGCTCCCATTTTTGCCTTGGGACTCCTGTTTCTGCGGCCTGCGCATCGCTATCATGCAGGAACTAGGGGTGGGCGGAATTTGCGAAATCCACTTTCGCAAATTATCGCAAAAATGTTAAAAATTATCGCAAACACGCGGAAATATCGCGAAGATGCGGAAGTTTGTTTCCCGCATGTTCGCGAGATTTTCTGCATGGTTGCGGCTCGCCAACTTACCCATGTGGTTGCTCGCGGGCGCGGCCATCTTGTTTTCAGTTGTCTCGTGGTGCATGATCGCGATAAGAAATCAGTTACAGTTGCTCTGGTCCTATCGCGTTTGGACTACTGCAACAGCCTTCTGGCAGGGTCTAACAAGTCCACAATAAAAAGAATGCAAGTGGCTCAAAATGCGGCAGCCCGTCTGGTCTTAAGGCTTCCACGCAGATCCTCTGCCTCTTCGGCACTCAATACCCTACATTGGCTTCCCATTCATAAACATATCCTTTTTAAGATCCTACTGATCACCCACAAGGCCACACGTAATGCAGGACCCAGGTACCTTTCAGCACGCTTCTCTCTCTATTCCACCACCAGGACTCTTAGATCTTCCTCAGCCCATCTTTTAAAAATACCCCATTTCAAACTCTCCTCTAAAGGAGAAAAAACCGTGGCCTGCCTCGGTTCGAAGGCATGGAACGTGCTCCCTATTGCCCTACGCATGCAGGAATCTGAATCACTTTTCAGGAAAGCACTAAAAACTTGGATCTATAACCTCCCGGACGAGCGCTGTTTAGCACTAATCTAATTTTTTCCGTCTTCTTGTTCTCTTCCTTCTAGCTTCTCCTACCTTGTTCCCTCAGCGCCAGGAGGCTCCTTGTGGAGTGACAGTTTGCGCTTTACAAATGCACATTTACATTTACATTACGTGATCGCGCGACGCATGACGTCACTGTGGGCGCGAACTGTCGTGAGACAGCGCAAATGGCTAAAAACAATACAACATCTCATGGAGAACGCGACCGGATCAAGAAAACTTGTCGGCGAACGCAGGGATTCAGGTAAGGCGATCGCGCGCGCGCGAGAATGTATTATTTTACTATTGTCTGATATGTTTGGCGGGGAGTCATTTACCCCCGGCTTCGTGGTGGAATGTGCCCATCGAACCCTGGGGCACCGGCCTAACCCTGGCTGCCCTCCGAGCTCAATCATTGCACGTATTAAGAACTTCCGAGATCGAGATACTGAGCTTCGCCTCGCCCGAGAGCGCGGTGATACTGCCTGGCAAGGACCCAAACTCGCTCTTTTCCCAGACTTTACCATCATGTTGCAGGAGGCCCAACGCAAATACAACGGGGTAAAGGCCACCCTCAGAAATCTGGGAATGAAGTATGGCATGCTATATCCTGCCAGGCTGAGAGTCGAGGTACATGGCTGGGCGTGCATCTTAGACACTCCCAACGACGTGCAGGAATTTTGCCACACTAACAAACATAGCAACAACCGGGACACTGAGGGCGGGAGTGGGCCCTCTCCTCCGCATAGTGGATCAGATGCCAGCATGAAACTTTTTTCTGGCTCCGGAGTTGGTTAACTCTCCAGTGCTGTTCTTTCGTTGCTTTCACTAAAAAGCATGGGAATTTTACTATTGACCAGTTTCATATGTTGCATAAATTTGGTCGACTGGCGTGGCATTGCCACCCCTCTTGGCGTACAACTTGGGTTTGTTTACGGTTTTCCTAAAGTTCCATTTCAGGGTTGTTTCATTTAAATGTAAAGTCAATTGGTACTATAGCTCTCGCTCTCAAATACGGGTTTGCCGTGCCTTTTTTGCAGTAAGGTTGGGTGTTGGATGGTGGGTGGGGAATGTTGTTACATTGCATTTGTTGATCCTATTTCATTTTGCACACACTCACATATTGTATTTCAAACATGGTGCTTGATTCAGTTATACATTACCTCTGTCGCTAGATGGCTCTGTCGGGTATTGTTGACGGCCCGTCCAGCCTCTCCCTGATTTCCTGGAATGTCCAGGGTCTTAATGATAATCGTAAAAGATGACAGGTGGTGCATTACCTTCTACTACACAATGTTGACATTGCCTTTCTGCAGGAGAACCATTTGCTCAAAACAGATACTGCACGCTTTGCTTCCAGTTGGGCGCACATAGATATTTTGCCAATTTCAGTAAATATGCCAGAGGAACAGCTATCCTTATTCATAAATGAGTCCCCTTCAGTCTCCAGTCAGTCGTCCTTGATACGGAGGGTAGATATAGCATAGTAGTTGGGTCATTGATGGGACACTGTCGCTTTATTGTGTATATATGCTCCAAACACTGACTCCCTGGAATTTTTCCATTCACTGCAAGCCCAGCTTTCCAAATTTGAGTCCACACTGGTGCTAGTAGGAGGTGACTTCAATATTCTTCGAAATCCTGACTTGGACAGCTCTGCCAACTCCCCAGACACTAAAGCGCGAGCACATCGGACTCTACTTGACCTATGCAACCACTTCTCCCTTCTTGATATTTGGCGCAGACGTAATCCCTCCCTCACTGACTTTAAACATTACTCGGGACAATATAAAACATGGACCAGACTTGATTATTGGTTTGTCACTCCTGTAGTTTCCTCCTGGTATCACTCTGTGAAGATGCTCCCTAGGACCTATTCTGACCATTCCCCATTTCAGTTATTTCTTCGGGTCCCGAGCCCGGATGGGTATGAGAGGCAGTGGCGCTTCCCCAGCCGCGCCCTACATGATGACCTTTTCCTCCATGAGATTCGCGAGGCAATTGTCGACTATTTTGCTATTAATACTGGCTCCGTTGACACCTATGCGGTCTTATGGGAGGGATTTAAGGCCTACATACGAGGAGTATGTATTTCGATACATGCGGGAGTGCTCAAGGCTCTTCGCACCACGTTGGCACGGTTAGAACAGGAACTTACGGTCTTTGACAATGAAAAGCGGCACTCACACGTAACAGGCACGCCAGGACGGCGTCTGGCCCTCCTCACCAAATACTGAGATACAGCGGATCGTGAGATCTTTTTTCTGGGCAAATATCAAACCGCTTTCTGGTATGGCGAGGGTGAACGGCGAGGCAGAACTGTGGCACAGATGCTCAGACCCCCCTACAGCAAGGCATGTGTCACTGACATACGCTCTCCCACTGTCGTGGTCCGAACCTCCGTCATGGACATACGTGACAAATGACTTATTTTTCCTCTCTATATACCTCCAAGCTAGGGCAGGATCACTCTGAGCAGGAGGCCTATCTTTCCGAAATCACACTGGTCTACCTAGAAAAGGACAATGCAGGACTTTCTTGTGAAACCAATCACCCAGACTGAAATCCTAGGAGCAATTGATGCCCTCCGCGGTTCCTCTGCCCCCAGGCTGGATTGCTTCACTGGGGAGTTCTGTAAGACATTTAAGGACCTATTGGCACCGCAACTGATCGAAGTGTACGCTGAGGGTTTGGAGAAGCAGACCCTCCCCCCACACTCCGCAAAGCAGTAATAATTCTACTCCCCAAACCTGGCAAAGACCCGACCCTCTGCGGGTCATATAGACCTCTGTCCCTACTTAATCTAGATTATAAAATTCTCGCTAAAATTATAGCCAATTGCTTATCACAGCTGATGGAATTCATTATTTCCCCTGCGCAATCCGGCTGTGTCCCTCATCGCTCTACATCTTTGAATCTCGAACATTGTTCTCAGTACTGCATAGGATTAACCCTGATGTCCCCGCCACGGCTATCCTTCTTGATACGGAAAAGGCCTTTGACACATTGGAATGGCCTTTTTTTGTGTCTGTTATGCGCAGCATGGGTATGCCGTTTGGATGTATAGCTACCACTGCATCGCTCTACAACCACTTTGTCTAAACAGCACACTGTCCAGACCTTTCCCTCTTTCCCATGGCACTCACCAGGGCTGTCCTCTATCCCCCCTCCTATTTATTCTTGCAAGAGATCCTTTAATCTGACATTTCCAAGAGAAGCACCTACACCGAGGCCTTCAATTTAACACTGACCCCTTCCTGGTCTCATTATATGCGGACAACACAATATTATATATTTGCGAACCCCAGGTGAACTTAGAACCACTCATCAGGGAGATTCTTCGTTTCGGTCAACATTCAGGGCTAGGCATCAACTGTCGGTAATTTTTCCCTTGACCCGCAATACAGCCCATTGGAACTGTTAATTTCCCCTCGAATGGGGTTCAGGCTCAGTTAAATATTTGGGCATCCACTTAGATACAGACCAGATTCTGCGCCTTAATTTTGGGCAGGCGATAGGGACGCTTGAGGCCCAAGTGGAAAAATGGCTGCTATTCCCACTATCTATTGCCGACAAAGTTTCCATTATTAAAATGATTGTTCTTCCCAGATTTTTGTATCTTTTTAATAATATCCCCATTCCTCTTCCGAACAGTTTATTTTTAAAACCGCAAACACATCTCACAAGGCCTTTGCATGGTATCACCCTAATGCCAGGATCCCGTTCCTTCGCCCAGAGGCGGATTTCGTTCTTCCAGACAAACTAAATGCTGTTCAGCCTAAGGTAGTGCCCAGAGACCCTACCGACTACCAGCTGGGCATGCAAAAAGCTTAAACGATACACGGGCGCTCGTAGGTGTTGTACTCCTCAGCTCTACCGCTACCGAATGCCCGCTGGCTTCCTATAACCGGTGAGAAGCTAGTACACCACACGCTATCCAAGTTTGATATCTCTACACTGGGAGGACTGTACCCCGGCGGGCATATCTTCTCGGCCTCAGAGGATGACTGCTTCCATGACGCCAAGTTTATGGACAGGTTTGTACTTAAACGACTATTCCCCACGTTGCGGGCTATGCTCCCCGGGTTCCCTTTGGAACCAGACTCCTTCAGACCACTTTCACTGATCATCGAAAGCGAGAATGGGTTGGATCTCATATCCAAACTCTACAAGGCCTGCTCCACGATGATCCCGATTAACAATGAAAAAGTTCGTAGGGCCTGGGAGGGTGATCTTGGCCGCCCCATTACAGACGACCAATGGGCCAAATGCTGTGCGGTCACGAGGGACATCTCTTTAAACAGCTGGCATAAACTGCTGCATTTTAAATTCTTGCACAGAATATACATTACGCCTGCCAAAACTCATAGACTTGACCCAACCAGACCTCATTCCTGTAGGTAATACGGAGCTCCTCATGCCGATTTTCCCCATCTTACCTGGACGTGCCCCCGTTACAAGAGTATTGGGTCATAGTTCACAAAACTTTGGGAGACATGACTAAACTATCTCTCCTCCCCACTCCAGATCCACTTACTCTCCTGAGGCGGAAGCCGGGAGCGCAACTTGTATTTTTAAAATTGTGTGTCACTAAATCTGTTGTACTTTTAAACCACTCACTTCACTGCCTGGCACCTTTCAGGACTCTACAGCTTTCACCGCGCAGCGGATTTAGCGCTGCTGCGGACTCGAGCACAACAAACAATTCGTGCCGCCATTGCTGACGAGCCGCGAGGCCACGCCCACTTTGAGGCCACGCCCCCCGCCCTCTTCACCCCCTTGATAACATGTGCATTCACCGTACGCGCAGCGTACGGGCGCAGCGGGCGCGCCGTTTGCGCGCCAAAGGCAAGCCCGTCTACGCCCGTCATCGCCAAGACATCGCCTCTCGCCAGTCCCCCTGATCGAACTCCGCGGGAACCCCTTCATTATGACAAAGAACTCCTCATCTCCCTGAACCCTGGACGGAGCTGTGTGGACACAACAGGCATTCTTGGTCACACATGCCTTCAATGTAAGTCTTGCCACTTTACTACACCCAGCCCCCGCCTTCCTCGGCAGAAGCGAGGCTCGTCTAAGCTTACGCCCCTCACTATTTTCCAACTTAACGTCAGGTCTCTCACTAAACATCACCTTGAGGTTAACACCCTCATACTTGATGAGAACCCTGACATCCTCTTCCTATCTGAAACCTGGTTACGCGACGACATGTCCTCCATACCCAACCTCACGTTACCTGACAACTATCTAATGATGACTCTAAATAGAGACGCGAGAGGTGGAGGCATCGCAGTCATTTATAAAAAGCAATTCTCTTGCTCTTTCACCAAGGAAGAAATTCTGGGTTGTGAAAGTGCCCGTTTCAAAATAACAACCTGCCCTCACTTTGCCCTGTCAGGCCTTTACATCTATCGCCCACCCGGTCCTGCTTCCAAATTTATCGAAGCTCTCCTTGAGGTAGCAAACTCTTTAGTGACTAAGTCTGCCAACTTCACCATATTAGGCGACCTCAATCTCCATTTCGATCTGTCTAATGACCCTACTATAAAAAACCTTCTGGCCGACTTTGCTGCCTTACAGCTCAATTCTCTAATTCAAGTCCCCACGCACTCGGCCGGGCATATCCTAGATCCGGTTTTTACAAACATCCAGGAGGTTGACAGAGGTGCCCAAACCGATGGGATGGACAGACCACTATCTTATTAAATTGACCATGCTAGTCAATGAAGCATCTTACAAAACTGAACCAACCCGCCGTCTAAAGAGACCATGGCATAAACTCTCCACCAATGACCTACACGTCACCCTCAGAGAATTCCACCATGAGGCTAACCAGGATATCAATATGACCTATGACGCTTTCCATGACTGGATTACCAGAGGACTAGATGCTCTCATCCCAGCCAAATGGACTAAAGGGCGCGGCTCACCCTCCAACCCATGGTACAACGACACCCTTAAATCCATGCGTAAAGACTGCAAAAAGGCCGAGCGTCTCTGGAGAAGGGAATATAAGAATGGGGACAAAATCAACTATCTATCTAAACAAAAACTTTACCACAAAGCCATCTGCGCCGCTCGCGCCGCCTTCTATGCAGAAGAAATCAACTCGAGCTCTAACCCTGCCAAAACTGTCTTCAAACTGGTACAAGAACTGCAGTGTAGCAGATCTCCTTCTTCCTGCATCTCCTCTGCACAGCAATGTGAAGACCTCGCTACGTTCTTTGTAGAGAAAGTTCAAAGAATATGCAGAACTTTCCCTCAGCATTCCTCCAACCCGACCAACCCCACCAAACCCACTATCAATGGCACCATCATGTCACACATCCCAGAAATTTCTTATGATGACCTCACCAAACTATGCAGGAAGGTTAAATCGGGCTCCCCTGCAGACCCCATGAGGCCTACCCAATTTATGGAATCACTCGATTTTTTTCTGCCTTCTCTGGCCTCCACACTGAATCTCTCTTTTTCATCAGCCAGTGTTCCGACAGCCTGGAAACAAGCATGGGTTGCTCCTATTATCAAGAAACCCACCCTAGATCCATCCAAACTGGAAATTTCCGACCCATTTCATTGCTCCCATGGCTGTCCAAACTTGCAGAGGCCCATGCTAACAACGCCCTGTCCCAACATATGGACCAAAGCAACATCCTAGACCCATCCCAAAACGGGTTCAGACCGGGCCACAGCACGGAGTCTGCTCTACTGGCTACGACTGAATATCTCCGGTCGATTCTCGATGCCGGTCAGAGTGCTGCGCTGATTCTTCTTGACCTCAGCGCAGCCTTTGACACGGTATCCCACAACATCCTCCTCAATCGCCTGGAGACAATAGGGGTCTCCGGTCTTGCCCTGAAATGGTTCTGTTCCTTCTTGAAGGACAGATCCTTCCGGGTGTCAGCCCCCCCATTTTTATCTAAGCCCCATCCCATTGGACAGGGAGTTCCGCAGGGCTCTGCACTAAGTCCATCCCTTTTTAATCTTTACGTGCAGCCACTTGCAAGAGTGGCTAAAGAGTGGGACCTTACGCTGGTGTCGTATGCTGACGACACACAGCTGGCTATCACTCTCACGGAAGGCCCTTCCACCCCGGCCTTAAAATTCAGGGATGGCCTCGCTGCAGTAGCCCAATGGATGACGGACAACTGCCTGCAGCTTAATGCGGGCAAGACGGAGGTGCTGCTCCTCTGTAAAAACACCAGCCACTGGAATAAGCACTGGTGGCCCTCGTCACTAGGCACCATTCCACCTCCCAAATCTCTGGTCAAAAATCTAGGAGTCTGGATGGACTCTTCTCTTAGTTATCAGACCCACACCAAAAGAGTGGCTGCCACTTGTGTTGGCTTGCTGAGAAGTCTCAGCCCCATACTTGGCTTTTTTGACGCTAAGACCCGTCAACTTAATATCCAAGCCACAATCCTCTCCCGCTTGGACTACGCCAATGTTCTTCTCCTTGGCGCCAACAAAGGAGAGATAGCACGACTGCAACGCGTACAGAACTCTGCGGCAAGAGCCTTAGTTGGCCTTCCCCGCAGATGTTCGGCCAGAGCCACTATCCGTAAATTGCACTGGCTACCCATCGACTCCAGAATCCAGTTCAAAACCCTCATTATGACCTTCAAAATCCTTAAACTCGGAAGCCCTAAACTGTTACGACCCCTTCTTACTCCTTATGTCCCTCAGCGCGATTTGCGCTCCTCAAACCAGCACCTACTGAGTATACCCCGCACAAGGCTGTGCCGCATTGGTGGCCGCTCCTTCAGGGTCCTGGGAGCCAAGCTTTGGAACGCCCTGCCGTTAAACATCCGTTCCATGGAAAGCCTGTCCACCTTCCGAAAGGCCATTAAGACCCACCTGTTTCCCTCTCTTTAGGCAACCTTTACCCCCACTCCTTTCACACTCAGGTTGGATCTGTGGCTCTTTAGCGCCGGGACGCCTCTTCGCTGGGGCAGCTGTTTGCGCTATACCAAAACTATAACATAACATAACATATAACAGAGGTGGCACTCCTGGGTTACACAGTGAATTTCCCTAAGCCAACGCGGAAATTCGCATCCCTTAGCTTATTGTTGGCTAAGTGAGAAATTGCCCTCCACTGGGGACGTAAGACTACCCCCTTCTTACAAAGCTGGCTGAGCAGTTTAGCTTACTGCCGGACCAATAGTGAAATATATTCCAGCAGAATGCCCTGCTCCTCCCATCCCAAAGACATCTGGGGCCCATACAGGACCTATGTAGACTCACTACACAGCAGAGCCTTGGACTCACTGATGGGGTCGGGAATAGTCCCTACAGGGGTGGGCTAGATGGTTAAGATTTTACCCACATTAAACTCCTGCCCTGTCCCACATCTTGAGGCACTTGATTCCTCCTCTCTTGGGCCCACACAAGCAGGGTTGAAATCTAGATGGCAACATGTTACACAGCATTAAACCAACAACCGGGTCTGTACTGAAATTACGGGGACACGTTGGAAATGGTATTCTACTTCAACTGTATACATACCTGGCTGTTATTGTGCACTGTTCTTACTCGAGCATTGGTAGAAGATATCATGCACCATGGATATTATTGCATCCAGTTATTGAATGCAATGTCATGCAGAGTACATCTATGATTACAATGATATGATGTGCAAAAATGATCAATAAATAAAGTAAAAAAAAAAACCTAGATCCAGTAGAGAGAGAGCAACTGGCAGGCTGTCGACTTGGCTCTCAATAGAATTGGATTATACAGCATTAACATATAACTTTATAATCTAATATTCGGTGTTTCAGACTGCATGTAAGGTTGTCTATGGACAAAGGGAAAAAGCTGATTCTAAAAGAGGTTATCAATGTCTATTTAAATTCAAACTAGTATGGCAAACCCTTGGATCAACTGGTATTACAAAAAGAAGTAATCTGCAAAGTAAAGGCCAAGGTGACACCAGTGCAAAGTATACCATGATAGTGTGTGGTGACTTTAATATACCTTCCCCAGAAGGCCTCTAGGATTATGCAGTAAGTGAAGAGGTGAATTGGGGCATCCAATGCCAGATATTGGAAGTTCCATTCCAGTCAGTAGAGTGTCTCCTATCCAATCTGTAAACAAGTTTCCTAAATGATCAAAGTACTTCAGCTAGCCATAGGGTCCCTACTTATCGTAGCAGTAAGAGAGCTAGTTTGGTTGATGATATTTTATTTCCAAATGATCTATGGGAATTGGTAGTGGATATGGAGGTAGTCCAATGGCCTGAGAGTGATCATGGAACTCTCTGTTTTAGATGGAGAATCTCAACTGAAGCTCAAAGCACTACCCGCTACCAGCATCATTCCAGAGAACAATAGAAGAGCAGTAGAATGGAACGTGGAAGCATACTTAAAAGGCAAGAATATGCTGACAGACTCCAATTGTCCAAAATTTGCACCGCCTAGAATAATGAATATAGTACAATACTAAAGAACTATAACATTGTCTCAAGCAAGCTGATACAATTCATTGACAATGACACTGCATTTACCATGATGCATTGGGACAAACTGAGTGCTGGGATGTACAACGGTGTGCTCCCACCCTCTTTTTGTTTGAAATGGCTCCCCTAAACTTATGAGCTTATGAGCTGTAGCTGATTCACCTGTGCCCAGTGAGTGGTACAGAGCCCTGAGAACACTTTGGGCAGCATTTCTAGCACCCCTGAAAGATGTGTTGCTCTCTACTGAAGAAGGGCAAGTATCCTTGAACACGTCTAGATATGAATAGCCCTGACTTCACCAAAAAGAGTGAAAGACTGTCACCGAAGTACATGTTGTCATGCACTGCCTTTCCCATGATACATTGGGGCAAACTTAGTGCTGGGATGTGAGTCAGTGTGCTCCCACCCTCTTTTTGTTTGAAAAGGCTCCCTTCAGCTTATGAGTTGACGAGCTCTGGCTGTTGCACCTGTGACCAGTGATTGGTAGAGAGACCCGAGAAGACTTTGGGCAGCATTTCCAGCACTCCCAAAAGAATGTGTTGCTCTCTACTGAAGAAAGACAACTATCTTGAAACACATGCTTACAGATACACAGCACTAGCTGCAGCAACAAGGTTGAAAAGCTAATGACTCACAGAAGTAAGTGTTATTATGCACTGCATTTACCATGATGTATTGGGACAAATGGAGTGCTGGGATGAGAGGCAGTGTGCTTGCACACTCTTTCTGACACAATTCAGGTCCACTCCATGGGTGGTCAGGCATAATGGTGATAAATATTATGTTGATTGGTTCGACAAAGATTGTATAATTTCATAGGCAGATCTTACAAAGGCATATCCTGACTGGCACTTTCCACCATCAAACAAGGTAGAAAACAAGGAGTAAATACAAAGCCCTATTGAGTAATAAGAAACTTAGGGCCTGATGACAACTTTGGCCAGAAGCGACGGTACAATGACGCCTCCACTACGCCAAAAGCCACGCAAGCAAGGCTGACTGTATTACGAGTTGCAAATGTGAAACTCGTAATAGAGTTGGCGGTCCTTTGGCCTTTCCGATGGCGGTACCTTGATAACAGGTACCGCAATGGGAGCAGCCAAAATGTTCCAGCATGGCATGGACTATGACATCCATGGCATGCTGGTATAGTGGGGAATACACATGTTGTGCCCCCCTGAATGTATCCTCATGACATTAGGGACATGGGGTACCTGTAGGGCCCCTTTTGTTCTTGCACCGCCAGCTTTTTCATGGCGGGGCTCAGCCATGAAAAGGCTGACGGTGCAAGAACTCAAAATATGCTGAGCGGGACCGCGCCAGTCCCTGCTCAGCATAATGGGTTGTGGCGTTCCTACACCACCGCGGTACAAAAGGGGGTGGTGATGGATGGAGCATCAGAACCAATCAAACACTCACACCCAGTCAACAGATCTGGGTTTGATCCATCACCATTCTTTAGCCCACTCTGCCACCCCAGTTCAGACATGGCCATATGCAAATCAGTCTGACCCTGTGCCTCATGGGAACAGTCCAGCCCGAACTGCCAAGCCATGCCTTCCCTGGTCCAGAAACAAGCTTCCTAGGACCGGTTTCTGGCATAGGGTCAAGACTGATTTGCATGTGGCTGGGTTCAAACTGGAATGGCATGGTGAGCAAAAAAACGATGGATTTAGGCCCAGATCTCTGTACTGGGGTGAATGTATGACATTGTTCTGCATTCTGTCCATCAACTGTTGTTTTTGCATTTGTCACCCCGAGTGGGACGGGTATGCTCAGACGTGAGTCCCGTGCTCTCCATGCCACTGGAATCAAGCTATCCTGGCTGAAGAGGGGTGAAACCCTGAAACCGGTCCTAGGATGCTTGGTTCCAGTCCAGGGAGGACCTGGCTTGGCAGTTCGGGCTGGACTGTTCCCATGAGGCACAGGGTCAAGACTAATTTGCATATGGCTGGGTTCAAACTGGAATGGCATGGTGAGCAAAACAACGATGGATTTAGGCCCAGATCTCTGTACTGGGGTGAATGTATGACATTGTTCTGCATTCTGTCCATCAACTGTTGTTTTTGCATTTGTCACCCCGAGTGTGACGGGTATTCTCAGACATGAGTCCCGTGCTCTCCATGCCACTGGAATCAAGCTATCCTGGCTGAAGAGGGGTGAAACCCCGAAACCGGTCCTAGGATGCTTGGTTCCAGTCCAGGGAGGACCTGGCTTGGCAGTTCGGGCTGGACTGTTCCCATGAGGCACAGGGTCAAGACTGATTTGCATATGGCTGGGTTCAAACTAGAATGGCATGGTGAGCAAAAAAACGATGGATTTAGGCCCAGATCTCTGTACTGGGGTGAATGTATGACATTGTTCTGCATTCTGTCCATCAACTGTTGTTTTTGCATTTGTCACCCCGAGTGGGACGGGTATGCTCAGACGTGAGTCCCGTGCTACCCATGCCACTGGAATCAAGCTATCCTGGCTGAAGAGGGGTGAAACCCCGAAACCGGTCCTAGGATGCTTGGTTCCAGTCCAGGGAGGACCTGGCTTGGCAGTTCGGGCTGGACTGTTCCCATGACGCACAGGGTCAAGACTGATTTGCATATGGCTGGGTTCAAACTGGAATGGCATGGTGAGCAACAAAACGATGGATTTAGGCCCAGATCTCTGTACTGGGGTGAATGTATGACATTGTTCTGCATTCTGTCCATCAACTGTTGTTTTTGCGTTCCTACACCACCACCAGGGAACAACGGCACAACAGGCGGTCCACCGCCGATATGACTTTGGGAGTCATAATTGGCAAAATGGTGGACCACCACTCTTGCGCCACCGACTCGTAATCAGGCTCTTAGATATTACAAGCATTTGCAATGCAATAGGTTTCGCATTTGCAAGAGTTTAAGCCATTGGTATTGTAAATGAATTGCCTTTGATTTATCTGTTTTGCCAAGGCATTGTCATTTAAAATGCCAATAGCTACATACATGCATAGCTATGATCTTCATGTTACACAATGTGCTTTGCAGCACTCACAGTAATCCTTTATGCTACTTTAGGAGTCGGAACTGTTACTGGATGAAACACAATGCTTCAAAAACTATCTTAACCACTAGAGTTCTCTTACCACTATTAAAATTCCATCAGAATTGTTAGACGCACAAAGATGGATGAAGCATGTGTCTTAATCATGGAGGATATTTTAAAAGATAGCCTTTTTGTGACTAATTAAGTAAGCTATTATCGATTTTGAGTCACGTGTGCTTATTGCCAATTTCTTTGCAGCAGACTTTTTAAAAATAAATGTATAAATTGACAATCTGGCTCTGCTTTTCAAACCCCATCCCTTGTGACCCCACCCCCTTTCCTCTGCTACACTTTGATTCCCAATTTATGGGTTCCCAGGTTAACTTTTTTCTAACTTCAGCACTGCCACTGCTTGAGGGCATAATTCTGCCTTAATATAATATAATTTCTAAGCCTAGAGGGGTTGGGTCTGTAGTAACGTCGAAACTAGGCCACTAAAATATTGAATACACAAAGAATGGTTGGACGTATATTTTAAGTCAGCAAATTTTGAATAAACTACCTTGACGTCTAAAGCAGCTTTGGTGTTTTAATTTCACCTATTTCTTAGTTCATTATTTTAAGAACCAACACGCAAAAACATTATCTCATGACCTTAGAAAGGACAATGAATACAAACAAAATATTGAAAATTCAAAGTACAATTACAATTTTAAGGAAAAAGACAATAATGACATAACAGACCACTCGTTATTTAAGCAAAGAAACATAGCGGTACAAATTATTTTTAGTTTTTGACCAAAATACCCTGCCATGTACAGCTAAGCACCACTATCATTGCACCAGACTAAGGGACATATTCCCAAGGAGCTATTGCCGAGTTAACGGCACTTTATCTCAGCCAAAGTTGCGATAAATTTATCTAAGGGTGGGCGGAAATACTTTCGCAAAATTTCGCGAAACGGCAAAAAATCTTAGCGAACACGCAAAATTTCGCGTGCTCGCGGACATTTTGTGCTGATTAATGCATTACTGAATTTGACCTTCTACTCGGGCACCTGCTTTATTTATATCTGTAAGTGCTTCCTGTTAGGGTTTAATTTTTGTGACAGGAGCATCGTGCCAGAAGGAATCCTGCCCTGCATATTTTACAAGAAGATGCCACCGTTTTGTGCAATACTCAACTGGAGTACTTTCTACTGGCTAATCAGTAAGTGCTACCTTGGTGGTTAAATGTAATGCTTTTCCTACACTACAGCTGCGTAAAGGGCCAGAAGAGTTGTTTCCAGCGACCATGTGTGTCTGTAACTTTTGCCACCGCACCGATGGGCGCCGGGGTCCCTCTAGTGAGCTGTCAATCATAGTGGGGAAAGGGCGGGAAGACGTTGCACACTGCTGGTGTGTGGCCTGGGGCCAAACGGCGGGGCTTCTATGCAGTTCACATGCCTCCACATCCCCCGGACCAAGACACTGCACATCAATGGCACGAAAACATGAACAAAAGCACCCGCCTGATGTCGCACAATTGCAACAATCAACATACATGTGAGTACCGAAATCCTGATTCATACTTTCACCATTGAAAGACCAAGCAAGATGTCACATCCTAATATGTCACTAAATAACTATTCTGAAGAGTCATGGCGGGGCATTCCTGAACAATCTGTGTCTCACATCCAGCAAGACAATATCCAAGATAAGAAGGTGAGTCGGGAAATCATCAAAGGACAGGGAGAGAGAGAAAGAGATAGAGAGAGAAAGAAAGAAAGAGAAAGAAAGAGACTGAACAAGGAGCGCAAGGCCAATCGGGCCCTTGGCTCATGTAAACATACCAACAGATGCATGTGGCTCGAAATCTGTGAACCCCAAATCACAGGCCTGGTATCAAAGTCAGCACGAAGTCCACATCACATTCAAGAAATGGAAGCAGTAATCAGACTGATATCAGGAATGAAAGCCCATTTGTCTCAACACACAAGGCTGAAGGTCAACCCCGCCCCCGACCTTGGTCCTGAATGTGGCTGACACACCCCGCGTGAGATACCATACCAGCCTCCAACGATTCCCACACCAAGAACTGTGCTAATGAAACACCAACGTGCCCACACCCCACACACACTTGTCCCTGCACGACCTACACCTGCAAGGGATGCCTTTGACACATAAGTCAAAAAACTACCCATACGTACAAACATCACACACACATACGACTCGTAGCCCAGAGCTGTGACATATTGTCCACCGAACTTCCGCCAGTCTGAGGAGTGCCGGTGCCACGAGCTTAACAAACGGAATGGCAGGCATTCCCGGGCACATACACAACCCCTGTCATGTGGAACTGTACTGTGCACGAATGCTGCATCTGTTGGGATCCCTGCTAATGGCAGTGTTGCGAATCAGTTACTGTCTGAGTTTCCGTCTTGCCTACATCACCGGCTTCCAGCCCTGGTTCCACTGTCGATCATGCACATTCGAGTTGCCCATGGAGGTCTGCCTATCCAACGCAACGGTAGCTGAATTGGATTATGACCTGACAGTGTGCCCCCTATTTGACCTATGAACAGGAGTATCACCGGGATAGCCGTGCTTGGGATGCACTTATCTTTGGCGTATGTGTTGGCAGTTGCGCATGGGAGATTACCCAACTCCTTGTGTACAGTGACCACATCGAGGCACTCCCCTATTGAGCAGTGTTGCGGATTGGGGAAACGGCATGGACTGAGCACATCTGCCCGGACCAGTTAATGGATTGGCTCACACTGGTGTTCCTTGAACCCGACAACAACGTACTATTGGAACACATTGCACATGAGGCTGCGCTGGCATTCATGGACGAGTAACTACATTCCTGCAGCCACATCAGATTGTCACCCACAGCACAGGTCCCAACAACTTGTTGCATCATGGGGAATGCTCATATATCCCACCACAACAGAGGACATGTCTGCCTTCACCTGGACTCTGGATGCATGTGTGTGGAACTACGCACGTGTACACACACCTGTGCAAGGTGATGCTGTTCCATGGTCGGAGCAGCACAGCGTTGTTTGCCAACGTTACCAATTCGGACACCCTGCTGGGGGGAGAGCACACACATGGCAATGTAGCACGACATGTGACCTAGTCAGACCCTTTTACCTGATTATTGTCAGCAGAGCAGACAGTCGGCGCATTACGGTGGCAGAGCACTATGCAGACCCCATGGGCTGTAAGTCCTGCCCCTCACACCGGGCAATGGAAAGACGCCAAACAACACATGATTCGTCCAGCAAGGCAAGGTGGGCTGAGACAGTTGCCATCCGTAATGATTGGTGTTCATCTCCGCCTCCCCATTTCCTGCACCTCAAAAGTTTCCCATGCTGCGTGCAAGTGTCTTAAGCATGTCCCTGCTTATTGTGGCCCTTGCCTTGTCGGTACTGACACTCACATGCCAATCAAGTCTACGCAACTTCACTGGTGTCTAACTGTGATGATTGTTGATTAGATTGACCACTCATGTGCCACAATGAGCATCGTCCCTACACAGGGAGGGTCTGACTGACGCATGTACAATGGGGGTGGGTCCCTTTTGACAGCTCAACCTCTGTGAGCCAGACATTGTTTTGGGATAGTTGCTGGCAGATCAGTTCACTTACGCGTCTTAAGCAATGTGAGTATGGTGTCCAACCTCTGACCATGTGGAGTAATGTCATAAATCAGAACAGAATATGTCCACACAGATGTGTGTGAGTAGGTATGCGACTTGAAGTTCTGTTGTCACATGTGATGTGGGACACCACTCCTGGCCTGCTACCGATTTGGTCATTCCTACACACAGCCCTATTCAATACATGGACGTGTGCCTAGGTTGGGGGGTTGTGAGACTGCTGTTAATGTGCAATGGGGACACCGCTAGTACTCACCTTCACAGTCATCCAATTGGCCATGTGTCTCAGGGATAAACATGCACATTGATGTAATTAACCAGGGTGTACCTTCTTGTGCAATCATTGTCCCTACATCCAGCCATACTTTCATACATGAGTGAACATATTCATGACACATCTGTGTGATTTCAAATGTTTTATTCACATTCTGGTGAATGACGGAGCTGGAGCTGTACATAGCCATCCAAGCCCACATAACATGGCAGCCCAGTGGTGGGCCAACCAGAGTCCTTTGGTGATTGAAAAGTGATTGGGAAGAGGGAGAGTGCAGTCCACAGTAGGATTGCTGTGTAATTGTCAAGCAGTGAAGATGAGGCAGTCCATATTGGGGTCCTGGTGGATCTCGCAGAGTATTCCGCAGGACAGTGGGAGGTATTGTTCCAGAGCATGATGCATAGGGCTGAACCAGGCAGGAACAGGCCATCTAGCGGTGATGGATACTACTGCCTCCTTTCTCACACAGTAATTACCATCCACATCTTACTCCTCTGATACTTCTTCTGTGTCTGGTGTGCCCGGTGTGTGTGGGGGTGTAATGGTTGCATCACAAGGTGCCACTGACACATCAGGGTGCAAAGGTGATGGGGCTGCATCACTGTGTGCCACTGACACATCAGGGGTCGGAGATGTCTGTGTGTCAAAGATCCCGCTGCAGTTATCTGGGACTGGCTCAGTGGCAGCAATGGCAAGCTGATAAACTGCAGGGCATGGAAGATCCCAGCTACATCTCGCTGGTGTTCAGCCGTGGCAGCCCTACTTCCAGCCTGCATCTGCTCCATGGTCTCCATTGTCCTCCGCATCTGTGCCAACTCTGTGCTGTCATTGCTGGTGCCTGTCTGACTTGACAGTTCCTGTATCTGAGTAATGACCCCAGCGAGGTCAGCCAAGTATTGTCGGTGAGCATGGTGCAGACAGGGGGTGTCCGTAAGGGACGGTACATGGCCCCTGATGGGACTCAGACACCCACGAATGGCCTCGAGTTTGGCTGCCACGAGCTCAAAACCCACCCGCAGCTAATCCGCCAACTCCACCTGGCAACCCAACACACGGTGTTGAAATTCCATATATTGTTCGTGGGGGTCCCGGGAGACAGCCTTGGTGGTGTGTGTTTCCTGCTGTGTGGTCTGTGGAGGTGGTGGGGTCAGCTCGAGGCAGCTGGCCTGCCCTGCTCCTGTGGGTGGGGTGTGGAGGCTGTCCATTATCCGTTGGAGTGTGTCTTTACATATGTGCAGGTTGTCCTCTTTATCATCACTGATGGGGTTTGTGGTCTGCTCTGCAGTAAGTGTTGATTGTCCCTCTGCAATTTTAAGGGGAGATGCAGGTTAACAGAGTTTCCCCTTTATGTTGATGCTTTGCAGATGTTTACATACAGACAGCATGACAATGCACATTGTGACTGTTTTGGTGGAGCTGGATATTTGATGCAGACAGTGGGATTTTCGACTACATGACGGATGTGTGGTAGTACCCCTACATTATCATCACACAGTGTCAGTCAATGCCAGATGTGAGTGGCCAGTTACCACGCACAAGCAGAACCTGTTGTGTCCTCTGTCCTGTGGTGTAGGTATTGCACTTTAAACCACTTTACCGTCATTGCTGATGTTCTGTGATTGCTATGTGCGTGTGCTGTATTGTGGAGGAGTTGCCCCTGCAGCTCTGATTTCGTCTACCCTTATCCCTTTGAGTCGGTGTGCCTTTGAATTGTGTGCTTTTCGGGGGTGAAATGTTTGCGACTTGCGTCATATGTGCTCTAGGACAGATTTTGTGGCCTTGTGCATTGTTGGTCTGCTACCTT
The DNA here is from genome assembly GCF_964204655.1 of Triturus cristatus. NCBI lineage: Eukaryota > Metazoa > Chordata > Amphibia > Caudata > Salamandridae > Triturus > Triturus cristatus. Next base: position 455,378,628 of record NC_140590.1, on the reverse strand, counting down.
TATTGGACGGCATGGGTTGTGGGTGCACGTGGATATGTCAGAGTGTGACCTGCTCCTTTACGGATGTGATCCGCACTGGGCCATCTCCATGTCAATTCGTGCACCATGTCATGTATTTTGGCTGATGCCATGCTATCGGGCATGCAGTGGCACTTGCATAGTCAGTGTGGCTCACACAGCCACTGCTTTTCTGTATTCATCACATGTGCATGGCTCAGTTGTGTCATTGGTGATTTGGAGGGGGCCCATATGTGCACATAGTGGAGATGAGCCTACTTGTTGTTCCTATGTGTGCTGCAGTGTGCCAAGGGTGTCAGGGACATGTTCCACAATCATTGTGGGTGTGCAGTGTGCTACACATAATTGTGTATGTGTGCCATTGTGCCCATCTCCCCCCGTCCCCCAGTCCCTGGTGGTTACTCACCCTGTTGCTGATGGGTCAGGTCATTTCAAGCAGTGTTCACGCCCCCAACTCCTGCCACAGTCTCCACACTGATGATTGTGGCCACCATTTGCTCCAGCATATCCAGCTCCTCCTGTGGTGCGGGAGGCCCACCTCCAGTCGCCTTTGCTGCCTTCCTGTTGGCAGCGAGTCTCTCCTTGGTTTGGCTGTGCACTTCATGCCAGCGCCTCTTGACCTCCTCCATTGACCTCCTCAGCACTCCGACTGCATTGACTTTGGTGACGATGGACTGCCATATTTCCGTTTGGGTTGCCAGTGCCGCAGTGGAGGTGACGAACAGTTGTTGATGGTGTTCTATCACCTCCGTGATGATGATTCAGTCTTCCTGGGCACTGAACCCCGCCTTCCTCTTCCTCTTCTCCTTGCCCTTCCCCAAACACGGGGTTCCTGGCTGGTCCTCCGTGGGGCTTGTGGAGTTCGGCTTGTCCTCTGCACTCGGTCTGGGTGTATCCATGGTGCTACGTAGTTAGAATAGGTTTTGCTGTATTTTTTTGCTTTTATAGTGCATTTTCCCACATGACTCATGGGAATTGCAGGCCTGTCTCTAGTTTTCGCTGATTTTGATATCGCGCTTTGTGGCATCGCAATGTTATCCTGCTGCTATTGCACGGTGCCGCCGGGATGGGAATTGGACGTTAAGACGGTGTTATTTCCTCGCGATGGACTGGGAGGGAAATGCAAAGTTGCTTTAAGCTAAAGTTGCGATGGTTATCACACGTTCTTGAGAATATGCCCCCAAAAATCCTGTTTGCATACACAATTGTACTGTGGTTTTAGTGGTAGATACTGCTAGCTGGGTGGGGTCGACGCGTTTCAGAACCCAACTTGAGTTCAGGGTTCTCCTCAAGACCAGGACTTGGTCGAACACTGAGAAAAATAATAATAAACTAAACAGGTTGTTTTTTTACAGTTCAAGCTCCCTGTAGTCTAATTCCCTATCTACATCCATTAGGGTAATTTCATCTAACCTTATTTGGAAATAAGGCGGGTACTTGTAGTGGTATTATCAATGAAACCAAATGGGGCGAAGATGCATACATTTTCTGGAATAATACAAAAGAATTTATTTTAGAAAAGGCACAACAAGTGTGCGGTCCATTAAAACTGCCACACCGACTTAAGACCCTAAAAGTGGTGCACTGGTTTAATTATCAAAACAATCAAACTTGCCTCTTGTTATTTGCCAGCAGTGCCTATCGGCATGTCCTCATTACATGGCAGGCTATTTTGGTCAAAAACAAAAAATAATTTGTACCGCCATGTTTCTTTGTTGAAATAAGGACTGGTCTGTTATGTGTTGTTATGTTATGTCAGTATTGTCTTTTTCCTTAACATTGTAAAAAATGTTGTATTTTGAATTTTCAATATTTTGTATATATTCATTGTCCTTTTCAAGGTCATGAGGTAATGTTTTTTCGTGTTCGTTCTTCAAATAACTAATTAAGAAATAGGTGAAATTAAAACACCAAAACTGCTTTAGACGTCAAGTTAGTTTAATCAAAATTTGCTGACTATAAATATACACCCAATCATCCTTTGTGTATTCATTAAAATAATATAAGCCAGTTCTGTTTCATGCAGGTCAGAAGCTGGTAAAGTGATTGCCTCACACTTAACTTGCAAATTCAGTTACCGCATTATGCATTAGAAGTCTGTGAGCAAATTTGGACTAAGAACCCAGAAGGGCATCTTATTATTAAACTGTATATGACTAAACACATCATGTTGCCTCTTAGCGTTTGCAGATCATGGGTTCTCCGACACCACTTCCCAGGCAAAGGTGGCACTCCGACAATTTCTTTTTTTTAAGTTTGAGAAGCTTTATTAAATAAATTAGTAGTACATAAAGAGATCAGCAAATACAGAAAATAATCAAATATAATATTAAACAACTAGGCTGATATCAAGCTAGAGAAAACAAAGCATTTTTTGGAGTTTATAGAGGACGGGAGGATGGAAGAGGGGGAAAGAGAGGAGAAGGAATAAAGGGAAGGAGAGGGAATAATAATACCACAATATCACAAAATACAGAATATGGCATTCAAACAAGATAATATAAAGGAAAACAATACATATTATACATCATAGAAAATAATATTAAGATGAAAATTATGTAAAAAAGAAAAGAAAAGGACAAAGTCAATTTGCTTCAAGGAGGTTTAAAATGTTCTGAATTGATATGTGAATGCATTTTCAGGGCCATCTGATCTAGGTAAGTAGTAAGTGGTAACCAAAGGAGATCTCTGTTATGAGCTGGTTTGCAGGAGGAGGCAAAGGCAACATCGAGTCTATGAAAATGACAGAGAGTGTTCCACCAGCATTGTATAGAAATGTTTGTAAGAGATTTCTAGTTGAAAAAGATATGTTGGAATGCGAGAGCAAGCATAAGGTCAAAAAGGCCATGACAGTAAGGGGAAAGAACTAGAGAATCAGAAAGACTACCCATAAAAAGGAGAGGTACAGAGTAGGGAATAGAAATTGAGAAAATACGAGAGATATACAGCCAAATCTTGTCCCAGAATTTAGAAACTGTAGTACAGAGAAAGAAGAGATGGAGAAGATCAGCATTAGGAAAGCCGCAAGTCCAGAAATTAGAATCAGAAGAAATAGAGAACCGTGACAAGGAAACCGGAGAAAGATAAAGTCAGTGATATAAAAAGAATAAAGATTCGGTGAGAGAGGCAGAACGGGAGATTTTTAACCCTTTCGATGCGCATGACGGAGCGGTTCCTTCATGCGCATCGGTCGCGCTGTGCGGATGACGGAACCGCTCCGTCACGGCCCCGCACGCGCAACGAACCTTCAGCACGGCGCGGTAATCCGCGCCGCGCTGAAGGGGTTAAGGATCTGGACCAAAGTTTATCCCAAAGAGTAACAAACCAAGCACAACCCAAATCCGCTTCCCAGGAAAGCTCCAATTTAAAGTTAACACGATCTGGATTGGGGGAAGGAAAAAATTTATAAATAAGAGAAGCTTTAGGGAGGGCAAGAAGGATTTTGAGAAGAGGGTTTTGAACAATAGATGAAGATGAGGGAGGGAGGGAGTAATAGACATCAAGAATTATTGCCATAAGAGTGGTAAATTTATGTAGAAAAGATCGAGGGCAGTGGATTAAAGCTGGAATTGAGGAAAGGAACAGGGTGACGTTCCATCAAAGAACTGGTTAACCCACATGATACCCCTTAATCTCCAAATGTTCCAAAAAATAGGTCTATTATTCAGAAGAATAAGTGAGTTATGCCAGATAGGAGTATCTAAGAAAGACTCACGGGTAAGAGTAGGAGGAAGAACCAAAGGTGATAAAAGAGAGGAAGTATGTCTGAATAAAGAGAGTGAAGTATATGGAGTTTTAGAGGAGATAATAAAGGGGCAATAGATGTTTCTGGAGCGGAAATGAATAGAAGAATATCGTCTGCATATGTGGAGAGTTTCAGCTGGTGGTCACCATAAGGAAAACCAGAAATGGAATCATTGTTACGAATAGAGGTCAAGAACGGTTCGAGGGCCAAGACAAAAAGAAATGGGGAGAGAGGACAGCCTTGACGAACTCCATGTTGAAGAGGAAAGTAAGAGGAAACATGGCTATTAACTAGGACCGACGCTTTAGGGGCAGAATATAACAAAGAGATAAGGGAAATGAAGTTAGAACCAAAACCATGCCAACGTAAAGAAGCAAATAAAAAAGACCAATCAACTCTGTCAAAAGCCTTCTCTGCATCCACAGAAATAGCAGCTAGAGAAATGGGAAGGGAGGAAGCTTTATTTAAAACATTAAGAAAGAGACGAGAATTATCGGAGGTAAGTCTACCTTTAACAAAACCACATTGCTCTTTACCAATAAGATGGGGCATAAAAGGATCCAGACGTAAAGCAAGTAACTTAGCAAATAGTTTATAATCCACATTGACTCAAGAAATCGGGCGATAATTTTTACAAAATTTGGGATCACGGCCCTCTTTAGGAATAAGGCAAATAGTGGCCTCTTGAAATGTACCCTCAGCCTTACCTGATAAATAGAATGAGTGGAAAAGCGTTAAGAGTTTGGGAAGTAAAATATCAGAAAAATGCAAATAAAATTCAACTGAAAAGCCATCAGGACCAGGCGATTTTCCTTTAGTAAGGGTATTCAAAGCTGCGGAAATTTCGTCCAGCGAAAGATTTTTTTCAAGATCAGAAAAAGTAAGAAGAGAGGTAGAGGGACTAGGAAGTTTCCCAAGATAGGACTGAATAAGAGAAGAAGTGGGAGGGCATTCAGGTGTATAAAGATTTTGATAAAAAAGTTGAAACTGCTCAAGAATGTCCTGATCCTTGCGTAGAAGTGATCCCTCAGAAGAAAAGATAGAATCTATGCAAGTACGCTCCTTACGGGATTTAAGGTAAGTAGCCAATAGCTTCCCTGATTTATTGCGACCACTATAATAATGAGCACTACTACGAAGGAGAATTGACGAAGCATTATCAGTAGTAGATTTATTAAATTCAAGTTTAGCTCGTATGAGGTCCGGTGATATGGAGTTAGTCGAGGAAGTGTAAAATTCATGTTCCAAGAGCTTAATATGAGCCAATATAGTTTTCCATTTCTGGAGAAAGAGCCTCTTTTTCTTAGAGACGAAATCAATAATGAATCCCCTTGCGGTTGCTTTAAAGGAGTCCCAAAGAAGATGGGGAGATGTGCTGGGGTCACAATTGAGCAAAAAAAATTAATTAGCAAAGGAACGAAAAGAGGAAGAAAAAACAGGGTCAGTAAGAAGAGAGTTATTAAATCGCCAACGGGAAGACTTGGGATGCGGGGGGAGTAAATCTAGATGTGCTACAATTGGTGCATGGTCCGAGATGACTGTGGGTTCAATAGAGGAGGACAGTAAATGTTGAGATAAAGATTGAGAAAGATGTAGTCTAGACGAGAAAGAGATGCATGGGGAGGAGAGAAGAAGGAATAATCAAGAGTATCAGGATGGGAGAGTCTCCAAGAATCGAGAAAATGCGATTGAGAGATAGTGTCAAGAAATTGTCTGTGAGTCTTGTGAGAAATAAAACGGACAGATGACTTACGGTCGAGAAACAGATCTACAATCACCCCCAAAATAAACAAATCATCTCGAGATTGAATACATTTGTTCGTAATTAAAGGCCAAAAAGAACAATCAGGTTGTGTAGGACCAGAGATATTAAAAACAGTTAAAGGTACAGAAATAATTAACAACTTGGTTAAAACCCATCTGCCTTCAGTATCATTTTCTTGTAATATGACTTTACATTTTAATTTCTTATGACATAAGATGGCAACACCATTTTTTTTATTAGTAAAAGGTGAGAATAGAACCGCACCCACCCAGCTTCTCTTCAACTTAAGTGATTCGGCTTATGAAAGATGTGTCTCTTGTAAGAGGACTAAGTCAGGGTTATATGAAGCTAGGTGGGAAAGGATTCTGTGTCGTTTAATAGGATTATTAAAACCTTTTACATTCCAGGAAATAACTTTGAATTAGAAACAGTAAAAATATGATAGGAACAAAGAATACGGTAATAAAAAGGGAAAGAGATGATGCCAATGAGACAGAGAAAGATATGACACGAGTAAAGAAAAAGACCAGAGGAGGATATGAAGAAAAGTGAAGGAGAAAAGTTTAAGACCTCACAAAGAAAAAAGAAAGGAATAAGTACAGGGAAAGGAGATAAAAATGTGGCCAGTAGGTAAAAGGGAGAGAGAAGGAAAAGAGGGGAAGGAAAAAGAAAAAGAAACACAAGAAGAGACAGTACATATCCAAAAAGGATGACTGAAAGAGACATACCTGAGGGGGACATGAAAGAGGACGGTGGGGCAATGGCGACACTCAACAAGACAAGCCTCCCAAAAGAGGGAGTCCAGAACGCACCAGGACAAAGGAATGTAGTAGGGGAGTCAGATGGGTAGAAGGGGTAAACACCAACCAATCTGTATGAGGAAACAAAAAGGAAGGTTAACATCAGGAGAGGACATAGCTGAATGTACAACAAATCAACAAACAGTACGAAGAGATAAATACGAATATTAAGAACCTGTAACCTCTAAAATACATAAAAAAAGAAGTAAACAACAAGAAGAACAACACAAAAAACATTCAAGAACCATCAAAAAAGCAAAACTGCAATATAACATAAAGAAAGGAGCATGAAACACTACAAAAAACCTGTAAGAAAAAAGAAAATTAAAAGATCAACCATTGGAAGAAGCAGAAGTGTCCATGCCACTGTTAGTTTGAATATGAATGAAGTTCTTAAGTTCTGCAGGCTCCTGGAAAGTCCATGTCTGGTTTTGGTAGGTGACCTTGAAGATACACGGATGAAATAGACCATAACGGGCACCAAGAGTGCGCAAAGGGGGTCGAAGATTCAGAAATTCTTTCCTTCTAGATGCAGTAGCATTGGAGACATCTTGAGAAAGAAACACCCTCTGACCCAACCAGGAAATCTGACGTTTAGAGCAAGCTGCAGATAATACCGAAAGAAGATCTGTAAATTTCAAAAAGAGAATGATGACTCCTCTTGGTTTAGCCGAAGCAGAGGAGAGAGGACCAAGTCTGTGAGCCCTTTGGATGCTGAGAGAAGTAGTAAGTGGCATATCCAGAAGTTTCGGGAAGAAGTAAGTGAAGAACGACACAGGCTCATCTCCCTCCAAAGATTCCGGCAAGCCGTAAATGCATAGGTGATTTCTTCTATTTCTATTTTCTAAATCCTCAGTATGTTGTTGAAGGGCACAAACCGATTTTTCCAAGAAAGAGATGCATTGGGAGTTAACCTGTATCTCCGGCAGTTGCTGCTCCACAGATGTTACTATATTATCCATTGAAGACCATTTCTCCTCAAGAAATTGCATCTTACTATTGGTTTCCTCAACAAACGGGTGCAAGGCGCGTATCTCTTTCAAAAGTAGTTCCATAGAAATAGGAGATGGTGTTTTGTCTGGAGAAGGAGGATCTTGTTTCAGGCGTTTGGATGAAGCAGTAGGTGGAGAGGGTTTGTTTGAAGTGGATGGCGTCGAGGAAGAGCGATTAGATACAACACCTGCAATTTGGCCTGAAATGGAAGATGAGTCTGATGCTGAGGAAACTGAAGGCGTTGCCGCAGGAGCACTTTTTGAGGGAGTAAAAACAAACTTTGGTTTATGCAATTTGCCCATAGGAAGTTAACAGTCAAGTCACAAGTGAGCAATGTACCTTTATGATAAAGAGTGGCAGAGCAAAATGATCCAGGAAATACAGTTGAAGATGTTGGTGAACAACTGCATTGGCATGTATAAGAAGTATAATAAAATAGGTGCTCCAAAAGGCAAGTTAAAGCAAGGTCAGGCAGCAAAAGGGACGCACCCTTGTAGGCAGCAATGGACATCCAACATAGGTAGTGTCAATGAAAAATTGAATTAAATTGCAGGCAAGAGAGAGTCAAAGAGTCCACCAAATGAAAAAGAGGAGCACACAGTAATTGGGCATATTGTAATCCAAGGAACTCTCAAAAAAGGAGATGTGAAGGAACCAAGCATGCCAATATGTGAAGACACTGAGGAGACTCTCATCTAAAATGGCAGTCATCTTGAAGAAAATTACAATGCAGAAAGAATGAGGAGCAAACCTCCATAATGGTACAGTATGTGCAGATAGTCGAGTGGAGTATCAAAATAGGAACAGAGATTCAACAACATTGGGGTCAGCGTATGAAGAGCAGAATGCAGCAGTGCTGAAATCTCCTCAGGGAAAGACGCTCGCACCTAAAATGGCGGCCGTCATGAGGAGAGACGAGCACCGTCATAAAAATCAATAAGCGCGGCGCACTTGAAGTCCCAAGAAATCTCACCGGAGGCAGCGAGTGTTCCGATGCATAATGCAGGTATTCCGGAGTGTCAGTACTGAAGGGAAACGCATCCGCGGCTCCAAAACGCGTCCCGACGCGACGGAGCAAACCCCTTAGGCGGCCATCTTGTTCGGCGCCTTAACCACGCCCCCCGGCACTCCGACAATTTCTGCAGTGCTGTGAGGCAGTCTGGTCACTGTACATATAACCTAGTCACAGTGGAACCCTGGCAGGTCTTCTAAGCACACTGCTTTTACCGCTTCCCCAGGTCCGTAGTTTCTGAGTCTGCAAAGACCAGTCTGAGCAGTCTGCGGGAGGAAACTGGGAATGGCCTTACCTACACAGAATTTCATGCAAAAGCAAAGGATGGCTACATGTAACAAACGCCCACATTACAAATGATTGCGATAGAAGAGTATGGCCGCTAGTAAAGCAAAAAAAAGATCCATGGTAAGAACAAGAGAAGCATTGTAAATGTGTTAATTTTTCATAACGGAAAAAGTTCTTACAAAACTATTTGCTAATTATTTTTGTCACTTTATTTTGGAACTTACTGTTACAAATGAAGGGAAGGTAATCCTATAATATGGATACAAATTGGTCTGGCTTAATGTAATTTTAGATTATTTCATCCTGACTTAGTGCTTTATGAATTATGGTTCCATTATCTAAATGTCAGCCACACATGATTTCAGGTCAGCGTTCTCCTCCGTATCGTATCTCTCCTCTCTCAACTTCAATATTAATAGAGAAGGCGGAATCGGGTGGCAAGCTAAACTCTTAGCGTCCGCCATGGCTGTACACAACCCTGAAGAAGGCCGAAGAGCTGGCAGAGTGCGTTGGCTGTACAGAAATGTTCATGTCTTTTGGCAAGAAATGTATAAAAGAAGTAAAGAATAAAAAGAGAACAAAGTCCTCTCGCATCATACTTATGTTGTCTATCGGAACATTCTAAGTGTGAACACTGTTTGAAACCAAACGCCGTGAGGGAAACGGCTTGTGGGGTACTCATCAGCTCTGCAGCAGCCAATTGCGGCGCCGTGAGGGGAATGGCCGAAGCAGTCTGAAGGGGGACTGCAAGTACCAGGCACCCTTGAGCCTACTTTCTATGCCCAAGAACAGCCTCAAGAACAGCGGCGGCTTCCCGTAGCGCGGGATGCGCGTGGGCGTGCCCGGGCCAAGGGCACACTCGTCTGCACCCGTCAGAGGCCGGAGGAGGCTGGGCCACCCTTCTAAGCTCATGGATCTGAGGTTTGTTGTACTTAAGTTACTTAAGTTGTGACTTGTTTGGGTGTTCTGGTTTCAGACCAATACTTGTGAACATTCTGGGCTAAAATGAGCAAGCGAAGAGCAAACAATGGCCAGGGGGCCGCAGGGACTTTGGACGCTTTCCTACAGAGGGTGGAATCAGTGCTTATAAACGAAATCAAACTCACTGAGCGGAGGTTGTCATTATAGTCGATTCCACCTCCCACTAGACTTTCTATGACACCTGTGGTTACCGAACCATGTATGTTGATTAATACTGATGCATCTTCTTCCAAGCCTGGTCTCACTCAACATACTATCGAAGATCCCTTAGCAGACATTGTGCTCTCGTCATCCTCTGAGTCAGAATTTAGCCCCACTAGGCCAACAGTTACCACAAGAGGGCAAAAAAACAAGCTCAGGATAGCCCCTACTGTAGCCCCTCTGCACAAAAAAATGAAGGCCAGGACTACCCGGAAGCAGAGCAAACCCAGGCAGAGACTAAATCGAAAGGCTGCGGAAACCTCACACAGTCCTAGTGTGCGTAGCGAGGACCAAACGATTGCCACTAACTCTAACGAGCTAAATAATTTGCCAGACAGTTTGCAAGTCGTTAACTTCTGGGGCAGACTTGAAACTATCATGACAACCCTTCTGGAACCTATTCAGTTAAAAATATATGCGGTTAAAGCTAGGCTAGCTAAGGTGGAGGAACATATCAGTCATATACATTTACCTGCACCATCATATAGCTCCTGCGCCCCAAATAATAGAGAGGTTGACATAGGGGCTGGCAATTCTAGTAGAATTACTAACGAGCAGCTACAGGGTACGAACACTGCACAATGTAAAGACTCATGTGTAGCAAACATCTCAGCTCGCACTAGACAACCTCCCCCTCATAAAGAAACTCCTGCAAAACATCCCAGTAATTCATCTGATGCAGTGAGCGGAGTTCCGACTCCTAGGTCGTCAAGTCAGCTTAAAGATAGTGATAGAGGCATCGCCCCTAGGGACCATTCTGAGTCCCCTAACCACCCTCCATCTACTCTAAATTTGCCTCCTGCTATATAGTGGTCCTGGCAAATGTTCATCCTTTATCCCATAATACTTTCAAACATTGGGCAGCGTTAATGAACAAGTCACTTCACTAGTTGGGTCTAAAAACGGGTCTAAGTAGTTCTCTTTTTTCTGAATTTAATATGGCTCATAGAATAGGATGGGTTGGCCCCTCAAAGAAGACTCTCCAAGGGGATTCTGTTGTGTTAACTTTTAGCTCACCTCTTTTGGTGCGCACAATCCTGGAGAGGAGTAACTATGGGCCCCCCAATCCTAGTGACATACACATCTTACCACTAGGCTATTTCTACAAACCACCGAATCCCGTTGAACTCCGAGGTACTACCTCTTTGGGAGGCCACTCAAGGAGTTTCAGGGAGCTCAGATTCCCAATACCAGTGTTTAACCGCTTTGACGCTCTGTGCTCGCTGGAATATATAGATTGACTGTACACGGGAATTCGAGCACCCGCAACTTCCGTAGTGGAAGGGACAAGTATGGGGCGATTTTTTAGCCCTCCCAGCGAGGACTCAGTCGATCTGTCCCCTAGTCGATCCAAGCCTTGTGATAGTCTAGTGGTTGAAATAGAGTTAGAAGAGAAGGTTAGACAATCTTATGATCCTTTGGATCCCCTAAATATTTCTCTACCTCCTAATAACATTTCAGAGGATGCAACCAAGCCAGATACAGTTAAAAATCCAATGAGTAGTACATCTGACCTTTGCAAAGTTCTTTCCTGGAACATTGTTGGTATATCCTGGTAGGGCTAAAGGCGGCCTTTGCATTTATATATCGAGCATTATTAATTATAAAAAGATAACATTGTACGCACACGATAAGTATTACCAATGAGTAAAACTGGACCTTGACTCTATGCATTCGATTGTAGTTATTTGAGTAAAACTGGACCTTGACTCTATGCATTGGATTGTAGTTATTAACTTATACAATAATATTCCCTCTGATAGTGTGAGAACTGTGATTCATAACTTGTTAAAAACACCAAAAAACATAGGTAGTAGTAAAGATTCAATGCTGATTTGGGCCGGTGATTTCAACTGTACCTTATGTGCGAATGCCGTGGATAAACTATGTCAAGCGCTAAACGATGAAGGGGCATGTGTATCCCATTTCCGACATTCAGCTTTGGGGGAACAATTTAATGAGCTTATTTTCCCCCTTGACTTGGGATTCGCTAATGAAATGTGCCCAACCCCCGCCCCCATGCCCCGCGCATTCAACGGTAGGGGTCTTTGCTCCACTATTGATTATGTTCTAGTGTCTAACAGCGACGCACACATTCTTCATTCTTTCTGTGTGTCTGATAATGCCCTCAGCGATCATTTCCCTTTTTGCCTAGCATTCTCATTACCGTCCAATATAATTTCAAGATCGAAAAAGAATGATCACTTGCCAGGTAACCTAGCTATAAAGAGCACCAACGGGTATTCCCTGCGTTGGACCATGGTGGATCAAGATGCTCTGGTTAAATCAGTGCAGGGCAAAACTAAACTAGTGGTAGAGACATGCCAGAGTGTTATAGCTACCCCAGAAGTTATCTTAGCTTCATCTCAGGCCATCTCAAAGGCCGTTAGAGAGTTTTTAACCAAACGCAGTAACACTAAGGGCCCCAATAACGGATGGTTTGACTCCAGGTGCACCCAAGCCTATTCCCATTTAAAAAAAATACTACATAAAATCCCAAGAAATAACTCTGAAGTAAAGGTGGCCAGAGATGCATACAAACTAGCAATCAGGGATAGGAAAGCAACTATCAAGAAGGAGTTGCGGGATGCATTACTTACTGTGTCAGCACTTAATGACAGCATGGCGTTCTGGAAAGTGGTCAGGGCCCCTTTCCTGTTTAGAGAGGCTAGCCCATCCCTTGAAATAGCAATTACCGAGGAGCAATGGATTAATCACTTCACCAAGGTTTGTCAGGGCACGGGAAACCCTATTCTGATGGATTGTCCCACCCAGGATGTTTGCAATTCGAATCTCCTCTCCCAAGCAAAAGCACTAATGTTTACTTTGGATGAAGTAGAGTGGGCCCTGTCTGTTAGAAAGGGTGGCAAGGCACCTGGCTCCGATGGTATACCGATAGGCCTGTTTAAATCTAATACTACTCTATGGGGACCTCTCTTGATGCAAGTTCTAAATGCTAGCTGTGAAGCTGACTTCCCACCCACTTTGGTAGAATCAACTATTGTCCCCATTTTCAAAAAGGGGGATAGACAGGACCCGACATGCTATAGGCCCATCTCTTTACTAGATGCTATAACAAAAGTAGTAGGCAGAATAATTCTGGAATGCCTTCAGGCTTGGGCGGAGGAGTACTCTGTCCTGTCGGACCTGCAATAGGGCTTTTGAGCCAGCGTAGGCACTGTCGAGCAGGGTTTGAACCGGTCTCTTTTAGATGGTAAATACACCAGGGCCAAGGTGGGGAATTTAATTTTAGCTTTTGTTGACCTCACAGCCGCATTTGATTGCTTGATCCATAACAAACTTTGGTCAATTTTAGAAATGATGGGGGTTGATCCACAGATTATTTATTTTCTTGAACATTTTTATAGTGATGCTAATGCACGAGTGCCCTGCGGCATGCAAGGTGAACGTTCGGCTCACTTCCCAATTAAAAGCGGAGTCAGGCAAGGTCCTTGCCCTGTTTCTTTTTAACTTGTATATAAATGGTCTGGGAGAGGCCCTTTTAAAAGATAATCATGACTTTCCCCAATTGGCGGGACGACCCATTCCTGCCCTTTTATACGCAGATGATGCGGTACTGATGATCCCGAACCAATATAGGGCTGCAGAGGGTACTGGATAGCTTTACTAAATTTATGAACGAGCTGGGCCTAAGAATGAATTCCTCTAAGACCTTCATTATGCGCTGTGGTTCTAGCATCAAAAAACCTAAAAATATGTTTGTGTCAATACAAAAGATCGGCGTCACCAAAACATTTTCATATGTAGGCATTCTTTTTGCACACAATGACTCCTGGTCACAGGCGGTGTCGGCAAAAAAAATGACACTATTGCGCACTACATCTGCCCTTAGAGCTTTTGCGATCAAACTAGGAAAAAGACCACCGGAGGTGCTTACCAAAATATATAGAGCTAAATGTGTCTCAGTAGCAATCTATGGAACCGGGGTCTGGGGACCAGTTGATTTGATTCCCATTCAAAGAGTAGAAAACTCTTTTTTTAAATATATCTTATCTGTCCCGAACAGTACTTCCACGAGTATCCGTCACACGGAGTTGGGGCTCTCCTTTGTTTCAGATCTAATAAAACTTGAGCCTGTGCTGTTATGGCACAGACTCTGGACAAAGGAAGAGACACAATTAAACAGAGATATCGTTCTGGACGTCTTGAAACTGGACAGGGCCCTGAAGATCCCATGGATCATCTACGTCCGATGGTGTTTTCAAGATCTTGACCATCCAGAGTATTTCACCAACCCCAGTACCATCAGGGAAATAACTAAAAAGGAATTAAAAGCAAAGGGCTTGTCTCTACTAGACTCCGCCAGGTTATCAACTGAAATTGCAAAACCTACAGTCCTGAATAACCAGTTGATTTGAATTAATTTTAATATTCAACCCACCTCACCTTGGTCCTGAGTGATTTTGACAGGTTCCTTTTAACTCGCTCCCGCCTGGGAATATTTCATAGATTAGTTACACTGCCCAAAGCAAATGACTGGTCCCAAGTTTTACAGTTGTGCCCCTGTGATAAAATCTCCAAGCAGACCTCGATTCATGTCATTCTCTTTTGTAAATTTTATTCCAATGCCAGGAGAATGAGTATAGTCCCTGTGTTAAAACAGTTCGGGCTTCGCCAATGTCGACCTGCTCTTCTGACACTACAACAATTAGACAATGTACATACTGTTTTTAGGATGGGAACTTTTTTGAAAAAGGTTTTGTGTCTAAGAAAACAATTGTCTCTATCTTAAATGTTTCTTTTAAATATCAGGAAAGCCTGTGAAGTTTAATAATGCTTTTATAATTTGTTTAGATGTATTTTATATGAATTTTAACATGTATGAAATGCTGCTATTTAGCTTTTATGGTTGTTTGCCTACAATTGAATAAAACTTTCTTGATTGATTGAGAAGACGGATATGGTCGAATTGAAGTTAGTTCGAAGATGGCCTAAATACTGTGGGACGCCCGCTGCAGACACAATTGTGCAGCCTGTTTGTGTCACTTAACGACAAGGTTTCTGTTGCGCAGGTCTAGGTACAATGCATGCCGGGATTTGTAGTTCAGGCAGTGTTTGGCTTAGGCTTTCCCATGGACTCTCTTGCTCTGAGTTGCGGCTGCAAGAAAAACACGCATTTGCAATGCAATAGGTCTTGCATTTGCGAGAGTTTAAGCTATTTGCATTGTAAATGGCAATGCCTTTCATTTATCTTTTAAAAACCAACACGTAAATAAAAGGCATTGTTATTGACAATGCCAACAACTCAAACTCTCGCAAATGCGAGACCTATTGCGGCCGAAACACATAGGCTCTGCATGATGCACTCTGGTTTGAACACACAAGTGGCCCGGTTGGTGTACGTCACTGCACTAATCTCGGCGCAGAGTGCTAAAGTAAATAATTTTAAGCTGATTTCACGGGATGATGCTGTCTCCACAGCTGTGTAGCAGCCTCCTTTTATTAGAACCCTTGTAGAAGTGGAGCGAGCGGACTCGCAGCTTCAGGTTGATATTTCTTGCCCCCGAGGGGCTCCCCGAGGCATTCCTGAAGGAGCAAGCATGAAAGGTGGCACGTTTTCCAGCAGCGCGCCTCCCTTCTCGTGTGCCTTGCTGTACAAGAGTATTTTCGGCTTTTTTTGTCAGTAAGGCAATGCGTTTCCTAATGTTTCATGTCGCCCAACCGAGTGGCTCCATTTTCTTATTAACTTGCATGATTTTATAAATAACGACCCAGGCCTAGTAGGAGGGGATTCTAAGTGCTTGTACAGTACAAGAGTAGATTTGATGTATTATGGCTTCAAGCTATACGTTTCTGTGATTGAGCAAGGTTACCGTGCAAATAAAAACAAATGCAGCTTCCTGAGTGCTAAACAGCTATTCTAGGTACATTAAAGCTACAGATGGACTATACACAGACGGTCGTTTTAACATGGCACTGTTGGCTTAATTAGTACAATAGACTTTGTGTGAATCAGATAGTGTTTGGATCAGCAGTCGGGGCAATATAATACAATATACAATGAACAAAAATCTGCTGATTGGATGGGGCATAGCCTGTATTATGGCCGTGTAGGTCGCACTTGCCGAGCGCTCCTGCTGGGGCAGTTAACCCCATTATAGTGTTGCCATCCTGTACTGAGACGGAAGCCTTCTAAGTGGATCTGAATGCCGGGCGTATACTGCTGATCTGTTTGTGGCAATCCCTGAACCGTCCTGCCTGCCATAGCAATGCAACACCATTGTAGGATTGATTCCTGTCCCCCCTCGATTGCAGCAGCGGCTGTGATCACATCCTAAAGGGAGGGGCGTGCGGTGTAGGGTGAGCCCATGGTGGATCAGCAGCGGCCCACAGGGAGCTTCTGGGCAAGGCGCCTTCAACATCCAGGAGGTAGATGCAAGAGAGCCATTGGCTAGCCCGAGAGGTGAGGCAAAAGGGCTGAGAGTGGCTTCCGGACGGCTGTGTGGTACCGCGGCGCCTCGCGGCTGAAGGTATTTACCCCGAGGGCCTAGTCGATAGGTGGCTGGATCAGGTGGCACCTGGGACCGGCGAGTCTGTGACCCCAGGGGACTTGAGAGGATGGCAGTTTCAGGGATGAGGCTGTAGAGTGCCCCCACCCCATTACTTTAATGCACACGCAGAGGGGCTGACACCTTTGGACCTGAGACATGCCACATGGGCGAGAGGGGCTGTGTGGCAGTGAACTGGGCATACCCACCAAGTTGAAGCCCAGATAGGGAAGAGAAAGGTGAAAACATAGTGGATCTGCTGAACTAATAATGTGGCAGGCCAAAGTGAAGTGCCCCCGGGCCCCTGCCCCGACAAAGGGCATCGGTTGACTGGATCAAAGTGATGGCCTGAACTCATCCCAGAGGGAGCAATGGGGACTGGCCAATGCATATTGCATACGCCGGAGCTTAGCGGCCGCTGATGAAAATGTAGGAGGAGTGTCTGTAGCTGGAGGGGGAGCAGATGCATGTTCGAAGCTACAAATAAAACTAAAGTGTGGCGCTTCAAAAATGGGCACGTCCTCATACGTGCAGTAGGACAAACTCATTATAGAACAAGCAAAAGCGCGTCATGTGCGCGACACGACCCGTACACATGCACATGTCCTGTCCGGACTGATAGAGACAGGGAGGCAGCGAGCAGGAGTTGTGCTAATGCCGCGAGCGACTGTTAGAAGACATACGCGTGCATATGTCCTGTTCCCCTTCGCCCACCAAGCCGACAACAATAGATCTCGCCAAGGCGAGCAGAGCATGCGCCGCATCGCTAGGCGAGACCTAAAAAGGAAACAGAACGAGCTCAGAAAATACGCTCATGCAATCACAGAAACAAAGCGGGAAAGCGACTGGACAATGTAAAGCGTGCACAAAGTGAAGCTGCGCGGCCTTGTGTCTGGGAAACAGAAGAAGAAGAAAAGTAGTCCCCGAAGGAAAACATAAACATTTGAAGTGCAAAAATACAGTATTTAGTCGGTGCTGCATCGGAGAAAGGCAGAAATGTAAAGGAAGGACAAAGAGGAATAACTGCCCATTAGCAAGCAAGGATTGCGTAGTTCAACTTCCAAAGCATATACAACAGGTTGCTAAGCAACAGCGCAAGTGCTGTTTAGCTCGACATAAAAAAGAAGTCTGGGAAGATCCGATAAAGGCAGCAGAATACATAATATATAAATTCTAGACCAAAATAGCAGAAATTTTGAGGGTTGGAGAATATAGTGAAGACCATCACATCAGTGTCCAGAGGTGGCTTTCTGACCGACATCTCCACTTTCAATTCTGACTGCCTAATAACAATGTAGGCAGTCAGAATTGAAACTGGCCCGTCATTCTGGCTGGATTCCGAGGGGCTCAAGGAGCCCATCGACCAGTTGGAGGCCCCCAAGTAACCCCTCAGGACGGCAATTCCTCCATCGGGATTACGTTGTTGGTTTCCGACGGGTTTTCCATGTCAGGCTTTCTGACATGGAAAACCTGTCAGAAAGTGACTTTTGGGGGCACCCAGCAAGGACCTCTTTCCTACTCGGCCTCCGGTTGGGTGCTAAGGGGGCACCTATGGTGCCCCCCTGTTAATCCTTGCACCGCTTGGGAGGCACCTTGAGATGCCTGGCACATTGTGCCGGGATTAATAGAATCTCCAATTGCTCCAAGGGAGCTTGTGCTCCGTCCAGTTTACGGCCGCAGAACAAGCTCCCATAGAGAAATGGGAGTATGCAGCTGCACCATGTGAGGTTGCATTGTAATGATTTGGTGAGACCGCTGATCAGAGGTCGGTCGGTCCCGAGACCGTGACGATCTGCCTGACATCGTAAACATGCCCTACATTTCAGGTTAAGTGTCATTCCCTGAGTGTCATCTTGCAGGTGTGAGGGCAAAACGTGGTGGCTACAGCAAAACACGTGGCTGCAAAGAATATAAAATTCCTTCTTAGGTTTTCTTTTGAATCTTCACCCGTGCATGCTGCTCCTCCCACTGATCTTGGAGCTGGGATTGGTGCTTATCCATGACATTGTAGCCTTGGCCCCTGAGATGTATTGGCTGTGGGGTCTAATATCTCAAAGCATTTTTTGAAGTATCAACCCCAGTTGAATTTCAGCAAAATACTTGGTAAATCTATTTTTAAAAATTTTTTAACAACGAAAGCCATTAGAACGCTATTTTTACGACATAAATGCCACTACAACAAAAGTGGGTATGCCTTTATCATGGATGCCTTTATGCCCTTTACCACAAAAGTATATTTTAGTCAAGGATATTAGTGACAACAATATATTTTTTGATATTCTTGTAAATTACATGATAAGTATAGGATGATGATTTTTGTAATATCAATATTTATGTCACAATATTATTGTGTGGTAATATTTTGAAAATCGATATTTTGTCAGTGAACCATCTGCTCACTCACCCATGCCCACACAGACACTCAGGTCCTAATTATGATGCTGGTCAGACGAGCATCCGACTGGCATAGTTTCGGAATGAAACTCAACTGACTAGTAGTCAGTGGTTCCATCCGATGAATTTGGATGTGACCACTCATGAGGTGGATGTAAAGATCCATTTCTCAATTGCGGCTTGTGCAGTGGCCGGAAAAGGGTCGCTCTGCACTCCGCAGGGCTACTGCACACTCCACATTAGAAAAATGGATGTTTACAAACATCCATGACCTTGTGCCAGGTGCCATGTGGTGCCTGGCATGCGGGGTATGGATGTTTAGGGGGGCACCACAGGTGCTCTCCAGGCCTCTTAGTAGAGCCCCTGGAAGGACTGGCAGCTGCAGTGGGGCAATAGCAGTTTTACTGCCCTAATTGTAATAGGGCGGTTTAAAGACCACCACCTCCACACCCCCATGAGTCTGGCAATCTGTGGACTGCAGACTCGAAATCGAGCACTAAACGATGTCATTTGAGATGTCATCAGTGATGTCACTGACCATGTCATAAGTGATGTACAATGTGAGGTTATAGGCAGTGCATTGCGGGGGCGTAAGTTGTAGTTAGCTCAAGTAAGTATAACTGCTGAATTTCACTGGTTTTGTACAAGTGAATCTGAGACTAACTATAATGTCCCTGTAACCTTTAGGTTTTTCCAGTGAATTTCTATGGTTTTTTAAATTCTATTTCCTACATATAATGTCCCAGTAACCTTAGATTTTTTCAGTGAATTTTTAAATGTTATTTGCAAGGTTTAACGTCCCTGCAACCTTTGGCTTTTTAGGGAATTTCTTATTTTTTAATGTTATTTACTAAATATAACCTTTCAGAGTGAGTGTCTGGGTCTGAGAGTGGCTGCATAGGTGTTTTAATGGGTGTATAAGGGTTTGGATGGGCCTGTAAGTGAGTGTGGCTGTGTCTGAGTGGTATCTGAGTGGGTGCATGAGTGTCTGAGTGAGTGTCTGAGTGGGTCTGCAAGTGGGTGTGGGAGTGTCTGAGTAAGTTTGCGAATGCCTCAAAGAGTGTATGAGTCACTCTGTAAATGAGTGCAAGAGCTTCTGACGTTGGTCCGTGAGTGGGTGTGTGAGTCTCTGAGATGTTCTGTTAGTGTATGTGTGAGGTTTTGAGTTTGTCTGTGAGACAGCAGATGAGACTCTGAGTAGGTCTGTGAGTGGGTGTGAAAGAGTAAAAGTGGTACTGTAAGTGAGTGCATGTGTGTCTAAATGGGTCTGTGAGTGGGTGTACGTGTCTGAGTGGGCCTGTGAGTGGGTGGATGATTGTTTGAATGGGTCTGTGAGTGGCCGTGAGAGCATCTGAGTAGATTTGTGAGTGGGAGTTAGAGTCTCTGAGTGCTTCTATATGTATGAGTTAGTGGGCCACACTGGAACTGCACCTGCCCCATTATCCCAAAATAGTCCACAGTTTTGCACAAAATATCTACCCAAGTGGAGCACTATCTACTGCTTAATTACTAATGTGCTACCTCCTAAGGTGAATGTCCAGTACGTATTCTACACTGCAGCTGCGCAATGGAGCAAGAGGAAATGTCACTAGTGACCTTGTGTGTATTTGTGATTGTTCCTGGCGTGTCTTTATCCAGAAATCTGTGCGAACATGAATCTTCCTATAGAGAAGAAGACAAGAGTACAAAGAGGATAAGCTCCACCAAACAAGGGTCCTTCCTCTTATTTAGATGAAGTAAGTGAATCTTTGTTTGGGAAAGATATCTTCATATGCCTCAGCATCAAGGAGGCTTCACCCAAATTGTCGGAAAATATCTTGTGGTGCCCTTCTGGTAAGCTGCCCATCAACCTGGCAAAAGGCACGAAGGCCTTTGCATACTACTAAGGTGGACTGGGCTGAGCCAAACAGGATAATTTTGCAAATGTTTATAATTGTAGTCATTTAAAGGGAGAACCATGGACTCTGCTCTCACTAGGTAAGGACAAGAAAGGATTCAATCATCACAGTGATTACACATTGCGCTCCAATAGATCAACAATGCATTCACTTACATAAAACATTTCAGATCATCTTTCAATGTGAAATTGCGGAGAAAAAACACTGGTTTTGCCTTTGTCAAGCCCAGGAGGTCAGGATCATTTGTCCTTCACAGAAGTAGAGCTTCAATTGGGGCACCTGCTATGTTTATATATTTATGTAAGAGCTTCCTGTTGAGGTTACATTTCTGTAAAAATTGAAAGCAGGTTCTCATGCCAGCCCCCCTGTGACAGTTCTCCTATCTGGCTTGCCCACAGTCCACTACCCCTCGATGCCTGTCTACCTGCTAACTCTGTTTTACCTTTCCCGCAATGTTTTTTGCCCTTTGGTTGCCCTCTTCTGCTCTGTTTTGGCTTTCTGTTCATTTTTCTGCCCTTCATTTTGCCTTTATTTCTCATTTTTCTGCCCTATGTTTTCCCCTCTTCAGCTCTGTTTTGCCTCTCTGCTCATTTTTCTGTCCTCTGTTTTGCCGTTCTGTTCATTTTGCAGCTCATAGTTTTGCCTTTCTGCTCGTTTTTCTACCCTCTGTTTTGCCTTTCCTGCGCACTGTTTTGCCTTTTTTGCTGTTTTCTGCCCTCTGTTTCTCTGCTTGTTTTTTTGCCCTCTGTTTTGCTTTTTACTGCCTGCTTTTATGCCCTCTGTTTTTGCCCTCTGTATTGCCTTTCTTCTTGTTTTTCTACCCTCTGTTTTGCTTTTTCTGCTTGCGCCTTTTCTGCTTATTTTTATGGCCTCTGAATTGCCTTTTTCTGTTACTTTTTCTCCCCTCTGTTTTTCCTCTAGTTTTTTCTGCCCTCTGTTTTGCCTCTTTCTGCTTGTTTTTCTGCCCTCTGTTTTGCCTTTGCTGCTTGTTTTTCTGTCCTATATTTTACCCTTTTCTGCTCTGTTTTATTTTTCAGCTCGTTTTCTGCTCTCTGTTTGACTTTACTGCTTATTCTTACTGTCCTTGGTTTTACCTTTTCTGCTCAATTGTCTGCCCTCTGTTTAGCCTTTGTTAGACTTGGCATCTTTTGGTGTGTTTCCCCTGAGTTTTTGCTTTCTGACCTCCCAGTTTTGACTCTGTTTGTGCTGGCTTAGTGTTTTCTGCACACTTTTCTCACAGGTGATCAGTGGTAAAGTGCAAGTGCTTCTGTGGTAAGATGTGTTGTGGATTGGTGTTTCTATGATTGGCCTGTTTGATTTATGTGTCAGTCCCTAGTAAAGTGCACTGCATGTGCCAGGGCCTGTAAATCAAATGCTGTTGGTGGGCTGCAGCACTGGATTTTGCCACCCACCCAAACAGCCCGTAAATGTAACTCTGGTCTGCCATTGCAGATCCTGTGTGCAGTCTGGTATTGCCATGTCGACTTGGCAAGTGCACCCACTTGCCAAGCCATAACCTTCCCTTTTCTTACATGTGAGTCACCCCTAAGGTAGGCCCATGTTACCCCTGTGGGCACGATGCAGTGTATGTGAAAGGTAGGACATGCCATGGTGTTCGTGGCATGTCCTGATAGTGAATTACTGCCACTTTCTTTTTTCACTATTGCAAGGCTACCTGTTCCCCATAGGACAGAATGGGGAGTTTGTTTATAACATCTCATAAATATAACTGGCCCTGGGAACTAGGTGGGAAAATGAAGTTTAGTATGCTTGAACTCAGAATCTAAAGATGCATCTTTTAGTGAAGGTGAATTTTACATTCTGTGTATGAAAATACCACTTTTAGAAAGTAGGCATTTTCTTGCCTAATCATCCAGTGTGCCTCTGCTGGGTTTGTGGATTGACTGGCTGGGTTTGGATGACAGCTGCTGGGGAGCAGGAGTGGCTCCAGATAGAATAGGTGGGTCAGGAAAGGGCTGATTAGACCTGGGCTGCATTTAGAGTAGGGGGAGGATATGTCCTCGCACCTGAATGGGCCTGGTCTGCCTCTGACAATGCCCTCTCCACCTCCTACCAGGAAGCCACACCAGAGAAGGCAGAACTGGTTTTGGCTGGGCACAGACACTCTCTACTTAAAAGATCAAAGGATTTTGGGATATAAATATTGTGACCCAGACCCCTGAACTTTAGAACTATTTTGGACCAAGAAGCCTGACAAAAAGAAGAGCTGGAGAAGCTGTGAGGAGGAACTACCACATTGCTGTGTGCTTTACTTTGTTGGCCTGCAGTGGTTGCTTCTGTCTTGGGCAGTGAAAGGACTGGACTGCACTTTCTGCAATCTACTTTTGTGAGTTTCTCCAAGGGCTTGAGGTAGAGCTTGCCCCCTCTTCAAGCTCTTCTGCCTTCAGCACCGGGAACTGTGCATTCTGTGCTGCAAACAGAAGAAAAGCAACCCGACGATGTCTACGACGACGCTGCCAACTCTGTGTCCTGAAGGCACTGCACCTTCGCAATGCCGCACCATGACCCTGGTCTCACCAATGACGCCTGCTGATGCTGCCACCGAGCCGCTGCTTGTACCGTGACATGTGGGCACCGCACTCTGCACCAGCTCACTTCAAGACGACACCTTGGCCTCCCCGACGACGACACACCATGCCGAAATGGACGCCGCTGCTTGCACCATGGTTCGGGGCACCGCTAGTAAGGTTACATGATCCACCGCCCTCATCCTGCACCGCAGCCTTGGCCAACTGATGCCGGCACCATAGTCTCTAATTCATCAACTGACGACAGCGCTTCAGCAACAATGACAACGCTGCTTGCACCGCGACCAGCCAGCACCACGACAAGCACAGTATTTACCTAGAACCGCGACCTTGGTCTCACCGACGACATCATCTGATGCCACCACCGAGCCGCTGCTGGCACCGCGACCTGAGGGCACCACACGCTGTTCCGCTGCACTTCGCACCACAGCACCCGATGCCTGCCGACACCAGCGATCCTGCCTTCAACAGAGAGGAGTTCGATCTGCAACGCATGTGACTTCAAGGGCCCGACGACTCCTGCAACGACCTCCGGAACCAACGCCTGTGGACGCCGTGCTTTCAGAAGCTCAACGAGAGGTCGCCGACACCCTGTATTTATAAATGTACTGTTTGTGGGTCTTCCCAACACCGTAGCTGACTCGTGACGCTGCGGTCAACCAGAACTATTTGGATTTGTTTGTTCATGATGCCGTGTTAGCCCCGGATGGAGCTATCGACATCAAGGAACTATTTTTCAAGCATATTTTGATGACTGAAGATTTCTAAGTACGGTATTGTGGATTTTTATAGTTTTTGGTCTTGTCTTAAGTATATCAAAATATTGGATATATTTCTAAACTGGTGTGGTGTTCCTTTGTAGAACTTACACTGTATTACTGTTGGTTATGTGCAAATGCTTTACACACTGCCTCTAAGATAAGCCTGACTGCTCATGCCAAGCTACCGTGGGGGTGAGCAGGGGTAATTTTAGGAGTGTAACTCTCTTAACCTGACTACGAAGAAGGGTCCCTATTTGGACAAAGGTGCAAACCATTGCCAACTAGAGACCGCATGTCTAACATCCTTCTTCTGCTCTGTTTTGTCTTTTCTGCTCATGTTTCTTCCCTCCAAAACTTAATGGGGAATATGGGCCGCATGGCCTCGCCTTTCTGGGGCCTTCGCCCAAATTTAAGTAAAGACTCTGCAGGTCCTCATGCCACCTCCCGCTATGACAGTGTGCCTTTCCAGCTTGCCCGCAGTCCACTTCCTTCTGCTGCCTGCCTACCTGTTGCACTCTGTTTATGCCTCATTTCTTGCTCTGTTTAGCCTTTTTTGCCAATTTTTCTGCCCTCCGTTTTACCTTTTTTGCTTGTTTTTTTGGCCTCTGTTTTGACTTTTTCTGCACGTTTTTCTGCCCTCTATGGGGCATATCAGCAAGGCGAGGCGATAGAATTATCGCCGCTTTTGCGGCTGTTTTCGGCCGAAAAGCGGCAATAATTTCATTGCCTAATTAGCAAGCTCACGCTAACGCGTGAAAACTTGCATTAGCGTAGGAATTCCTAACGCTCAGCGTTGCATCCCTAATGAGATGCAAAGTGGGCGTTCCTGACCAGCCATGACAGGAAAAATGTCGCTAAGCGACATTTTTCCTATCATCAAGCCCCACGCTATGAAGCATAGCGGCAAGAAAAGTAGCGATAACCCCTGTTATCGCTACTTTCCTTATGCCTGCTTCAGGACTGACTTAGCCATGATATCCTATGGAAGGTGGATATCATGGCTAAGTTTGTGAGTCCCTATTATCAAGCTAACGCCACATTGTGTGAGATTATCGCTGGGTTTCCAGCGATAATCTCACATTAGACAGTTAGCGTGAGGATTTTTATCGCTTTTGAGATAAGCGTTGCTAATAGCACGCTATCTCAGCTATAAAAATCCACGCTAGCCGGCGATAATTATCCTAGCGCTAAGGGCGCTTAGCGATAATTATCGCCGGTTGTTGCTGATATGCCCCTATTTTTGCCTTGTCTGCTCTGTTTTGCCTTTTTCACCTCATTTTTCTGTCTTCTTTTTTATCTTTCTGCCATCCATTTTGCCTTTTCTGCTTGTCTTTCCGCCCTCTGTTTTCACTTTTTTGAAACATTTTCAGCTCTTTTCTGTATGTTTTTCTGTCCTCTATTTTTTGCCTTGTCTGCTATGTTTTGCCTTTTTCTGCTCATTTTTTTGCCCTCTGTTTGGCTCCCCTTCTTCTCTGTTTTGCCTTTTCTGCCCTCTGTTTTGCCCTCTTCTGCTCTGTTTTGCCATTTCTGCTTGCTTTTCTGCCCTCTGTTTTGCCTTTTTTTGCTCATTTCTTCTGCCCTCTGTTTTGCCTTCTGCTCGTTTATCTACTCTCCATTTGACCTTTTTGTGCTTGTTTTTCTGCCATCTGTTCTGCCATTTTCTGCTCACTACCCAATATGGCAGCTACTTTTCCCTTTGATCCTGGCAGTCAGCGATGTGCTGGTGGTATCAGTCGTTTGACCGCTGTCTTTGCAAATGCAATTGAACAATCTCGTAATACATCAGTTGGACCACGAAGCTTGCTGTGGTCAGACCTCAATTGCAGGTATGGTGGTTCGCGGACTGATTAAGGGGCTGATTACAATGTCAGTCGGAAAGCCTCCTAACAGCATTCGGTTTGTCCGAATACGATTCGGAACACACATTTCCGACTGACTTGGAAACATTTCTGACCAACTTATTACGATGTTAAGTAACCGTTCGGTCCTTCCGACTCAGTTCAGACTGACATTCGGACAAATTGAGTCAGTCAGAGCCGACTCATACGGCTCTATAGACCGCGTTTCTCACTGACGTGTTACGATGTCAGGTTCGGACAGCTGTTCTGAATTTGTCTGTTAGAGATGGATCATCTGTCGGAATCTGAATTTTGGGGGCCATAGCAGTCCCCCATTCACCTAGAGGCCTCCATATGGGGCCCACGGGGGTACCCATGGGTCCCCTCTTTCCAACCATGCACATTGTGGCAGGCACAATGGGGTGCCCCTCACAGGGTGCAAGGTTTTCTGCACCCAATCCTTTGCTTCAATGGGAGCCTGTGTAGTCAGTCGGAACATAGGCTCCCATTGAAGTCAATGGTAGTCTGACTGAACGGTGTTTGGAAACATCGTAATCGGTCGGTCGGACTCCCCGAAACTGATTCGGTCGGAAGCCATTCTGACACTGAGTCGGTCGGAATGCTTTCTGGCCAACATCATAATGAGGCCCTAAATATATAAATATATAAGAAATTGAAAATAAATTATGTTATTTTAAAATTCTTAACAAAAGGGTTCGATTTAAAATCCCTGCCTCCATTATTTTCCATTGGAGGGTGTTACCATATCAGTGGTTTGGTTATATGTAGTACTGGACTTACTCATGGGTACTTTTTGTCTAGTAACTCTGCACTCAACAATTCTGCCAGCCCTTGTTACGGGGGTCCAGACTGGTAAGTCTACACTTTGTGCTAAATTTACACTTAGAAATGGTGAATAGCCACAAGTAGTACATGTACTACAAAGTGTGTAAGTAAATTTACACATGTAGATTTATTCATGCGTAACTTTGTTTTTGTACCCTTATAGGCCTGATTGCGAGTTTAGGTGCTATTAATCACACCTGATAAACAACAATACCACGGGGAATGTTATTTATTGGGTGCAATAAATAACTCATAATATGAGTTTTTGCTGTATAAGGTGCAGATTTGTATGTTTAGCCCACAAAAACTCACAATGACCTAATGGATTTTAATGTAGATTAAGGTATTTAACACAGCTAATAATTACTGGATGTGTTAAATACAACCAAAGTTGTAATTCAGACCTGTGCGTAAACAGGGGTTTACCCATGGGTTGGAATTAACCGACCGACTTGTAATCAGGCCCAAAGTAGTAAATGTAAATGTTTGAAGATTTTGACATAGAAAATATAGGAGAGGAGTAGGAGATTTCCATCTGAGGGTTTGCGAATTGCATTTTGTAGTGAGTAAGGGTTAAATCTGTAGTATTACTTTACATCTTTCAAAATGCAGTTTGTGAATCAGTCCCTAAATGTATTTCGTTATAGAAACATAATATAATTGGCGATTTAAAATGCTTGTCAAATTATTATTACATTAAGGTTAACAACAGAAAAAAGTCTGCATACATTGTCCTTAATGCTGCAATAAGAGCGTCCTTAAAGCACCATTTTACTGTAAATGAGAGATTAAGCAAAGAACATGCAGAGACTGTGCCTTCAGCAGCAAACACCCACGTCCTTCATTGTGCAGTCATAAATCAAAGGTTATTACAATATTAATTTTTGATGCTTTCCCAAATGTTCTATCACTCGTAAAGAGCATTTGTGCACCTTTTAATGAGCCTCATGTGTATTTTGATGATTGGTGGACCTGACCCTTCTGAGTGCAAGTTAGTAGTACTACCTCTAACTAGATGCACATTAAACTATTATGCTAAACTAATGTGAGGCTATTTGTAGTGTTTTTTCAATCTACAGTGTAATCAGAGACACATTGGCAGAACATTCATAGCAAAGTCATATGTTTCCATGAAATTATGAAACGTAGTAATCAAATAATAGGTACAACATTTCATTTTTGCGTGGTTCTCCTTGAAGAATCAGAATAATCTTCATTTCGGTCAAAAATATTGACAACAAAAGCACATACAAAGCAATAAACAATGAACATTATACACTATAGAGGTAAAACCACAATAGACAGATAAAAGACATAAAACAAAATTAACATTTCAGATTAAAAGATCAGGGAATTACGTAGTATAGCAGCACACTTTATGAATAAGCCCATTCTAAAGCAGACGTCCTGAGATGACAATGATTGAAGATAACAAAGTGCAGCTCTACATTTTTCTTATTTTAAGAGCTGGAATAAGTAAACACATTGTCAATCCTCTATAAAATCTGCAAAAAACACAGGAAGTGTAATAAGGTTTGGTCAGATGATTTCTCGCAAGGACAGCGACATATAGTAGAGACATCATACTGGCCAAGAGGGAAATGCAATTTCCACCTAACAGAGCCCAGGCGAAATCTGGTGAGAAGTGACCATTTCCAAAGGTTATTAACCCACTCTATATAGGGTTCAATTCAAAACACGTTGTAATCATCACATGTTGTCTGATAAGACCAAATCCCTTGGCCTGGACTGTGCCCACAGGACATTTTCCTTAAACCACCTCTTGCCGCCTTCATGATGGATGAAGGATCTTTAAGGAGGCAGTGTCTACCAAGGCTGAAGAGGTTAGTTAGGACATATTGAATATAGGATAATCAATGGCCCCTGCACACTCCATACAATCTTCAATCACAGCTCTACAAAGGGGCACCTGGTCATTAGACCAGATTGAACACCAGAGTAGCAGAGGAGCTAACTTATTTCAAACTTCACCATAGTCTAACCCAAGTGCCTCATGTACCTTATTATTTCTACTGGTTGGTGGAAACCCTAAAGCTTAAGCAACACCTTATTTTCTTACAACTGCAGGTTCCCCAAATTTGAGCAACCCCGTATCCCTGCCACATAGGTCAAAACAGGTGCACATCCACATTTATAGATCTCGATAAGCAGGCAAATGGGATTGTTCCTTATATTTCCAAAGACTTTAAAAATCAACCCAGTGGCACACATAAAGCAGCAGCACCTGCTACCCAAGCTTGCATTCCAGCTAAGGCTTTCTTCAACATTAATATTACATTTCTCATTGTAATAGTAATATCTTTTCAAGATACATACCCAGGATCTGTATCAACCTTTTCCAAAGGTAAAGCTTGTCCATGTTAATGCAGCAATCCATAAAGAGAATAAAATGCATTTATTCAAGGAGCACCTTATCATTGAAGCCACTTGCCATGGCAAAGAATAGTTTTGCATCTTTCTGCACAGTTGGCTCAACAGTCATTCTTTATCGTATCTGTGCTCTAGAAACTATACCATCTCTAAATCCAACATTCCTAAGTGGGCTTTCAAATTCATATTTACATTTGATACTGTAGACATATGAAAGAGGAAGTGTGCTCTGACTTTTTTGGGTTCCTAAGTTGAAATCCCCTTACTCCTTCAGCACCAAAAGACAGTTTGGTAATGGGCACTATGTAAATATAATCCATCTTCCCACCCATCCAAGCATCTATCCATCCATCCGTGTGAACATACCTTGGAAATTAATTCAAATATTGATTAATAACAATACTTCTTTTCAGCAAAATATAGCAGTCATTTGCGGAGGATATCATATCTTCAACATTTATCAAGTCTGATTCACAAAGGTAAATTTACATGCATAGATCTTCACACATGTAGATGTATTCCTACAACCAGGTGCAACTCTATACCTTTTTGCTGTTCACCATTTATGAGCCATGATTTACACCGCGATGTAGACATATATGCCTTCTCTGACTGCAAGTAACTTTACAACCACATGTTACACTCCTAACGCCTGACTGGCTGAGATGTTTATCACCAGGGTGACAATCTACGCCATCTGGTGCAGAACTCAGAATCGAAAGGAAGAGAAAAATACTATACACATGACCCAAACCACACGTATCTGAAACCCGGTCACTTAAGCATGCATAAATACAGTCCACACCCTAGACTGTGCTCTCTTCTTTTTGGACTATGTGACCCTGCAGCCAACATGTGTCCCTTTCACCCTCCCAGATGCAAAACACAGCATTCAAGAAAAAGAACTTTCCTTCAGGAGGATACTGCCCATGGAGTCAAACACTGCACACAACTACATGATTTGCCTCCATAAAACACCATAAAACAAGGCTTCCCTGTGGCAGAAGGTCACAGATTCTACCAACCCGTTTGATGAGGAATACAAATACTAATGGGCGTTGATTAAGAAATAATGAATATTAAGGTTTAGACAATTATGTAAACATACTTGTGTAAACTATCTGAATGGTTGTAAGTCGTCATACAGATGTAAATGTTATAGAATAGGTGAGAAGTTGAAGTGTAAGTGGAGTATTAAATAGAGCATGGCACATTTGATTGTGACATTATGGTTGTGCAACATTATTATCTCAGGATGCTGTGTGTGGAGGATATAATATCCTATCATTCACCATTACAATATACTATTTAAACACAATAGTACAGCAAACAAATCAGCAGCACGTGTGAAAAATAAGGCAGCTGGTGAATATGCCTGCAGACCCTGACCTCTGTTGTGTACCCCGCCCTTGGAACCTGGATCTGACCATATATAAGGAGTTGTGTCTATATGTAAGGTCTGTCGTATGGTGATGTGTAACATACACCAGTCTACTACAATATTGCACACAACTTCTGGGAAGTAAAGGAGCACCTCATGTATGACCAAGACATGTAAAGTACGACATTAGTATATGAAAGGTGTATTCACTGATGGCTCATGTGTGTGTGTGTGGGTGTGTGGGTGTGTGTGTGTGTGTGCTGCATACTATTTCTATTTAAGCTCTATTCTTGGACATTGGAGTGGTGTGAGAACAAGGGGAGAGAAGGCATACCCAGCATAACCTGCAACAAGGACGTGAGATATTTTGTATGGTGTGGTTCTATTGTAAATATACTACATCATGTATATCTACATGCAGTGAATGCTAGGGTAATGTGTGTCTATTGTGTTGCAATGAACAATGCATATGTTTGATATGCGACTCCCCAGATGCACATGCAGCCCTTGTGTGAAATGTATAAGCCACATAATTAAGACCCACAGTGAATGAATGACACACATGAGGTGACTGTCAGAAGATGTGGCTGTTGTTCCAGTGAAGGCAGCATACACCTCAGTCCAACAGCCTCTTGCAGTGAGTGCCAGTGGTGCAGAACAGGTGCTCCCTGCAGCGAGCTGGCTGAAGCTCCTTGTGAGTGTGATTGATGGAACCTTATACACAAGGGAAGTGGTAAAGTCATAGAATTTAGTTGACACCCAATTGCCTTGTCTCCAGTAGCTGAGACAGTGAGATAAACTGACACTCTGATGTTAAAGGATAGCAATAGCTCTTGCAAACATCAATATTGGCTTAACAGTTTCGGAAACACCCCCTGAAAATACCCGTTCTCCATTAAATGTTCCACAGTCAGTATTATATGATGGGTCGGGATAGCCTGGGAGGGAGCTGAAGGTGAATTAAGCTCCTACTTACAGTCTTTAACCATTTTAAAGAACACTTCAAGTGAGAAGCAGTATCTAGCAATGTTTGCTTGCCCAGGCAAGCCAAAGACATGATCCTTTGCCTCTGTGCCTCCTCTATCCTGTTCAAATAATTGTTCTTCAAAATGAGGAGAATACCTACAAAGACATTCACTGGCATAGTGACATGGAAATGTTACATGTTGATAGATGTGAGTGAAGCTTATCACAGCAACAGCTGACTGAACATGCTAAGATTTGGACACATTTCATGTGAATATGTATGATACCACCTTTTCAGTAAATGAACATTTTCTTAAACACCCCTTTTACCTGTGGCCCTTCAGCAAATATGCATAAATTAATAAGTACCAGCAGCAGGCTAAACATACATGTTCAAGCATCTATTAAACTTCGTGCAAATTCACCAAACAACATTAAAGTTGCTGAAAAATCAAAAATAAACTTTTCCAACCTTCCAGATCTTTCCATATGTTAAACTCTTTATGCCCAGATTGAAACGGTTTTTAAAAGCTTTTTAAAAAAACTACTGAACAGATTTACACCAAACTAAGTCAAGGCGCTCCTTTGTAAAATGCTCTACTTTTATTTCAAGTTTGATGTCATTTCATTCAGCCATTCCTTCTGTATTGACGAGCAAAGAATCCAGTGGAAGTTGTCACCTTTTGAACTCCCCTTTTTTGTCCTGCTAGATGTATCGGCACGAAACTTGTCATAGTGAACCAAAGGAAAATAAGAAATGTATTGGAAGCTTTTGTGCAAATTTTTAAAACAGTACCTAAATCAATCAAAAAACAAAAGAAAATCCATTTCAAAGGATATTCTGAATTAACATCACTAGACAGGCACTATTGTTTTTGGTGAGGAGTTTACACACTTTATTTCAGTCGGGGACCTTAAAAGCAACACAAAATAAAAATATATTACAGAGTGAGTTTGAAAAAAACAAGCTAAAACTGTAACATTGTTCACACATTTTTCATTTAGGATATCCAGGATCCTTAAAACGTACGTTTAGATAAAATCTCCATACATAATTAATCTTAAAAGTGAAAACACATCAGTAAAAATAATAAAAGCAATAGAAAAAGACATCATATTAAATTTTAGGACAAGCTGAGTATTTAGACACTAAGGTGCCGATTCCGATCCTGGAAAAACCGGGTACGAACCGTCGGTCGGAGCGTTTTCTCCGTCCCCGGGAAAAAAACATTACAAACATGGAAGTACGATTCGCACGGAAACACCATTTCCGTACGAATCGTAAAAAACACCGACCGACGAAAATATACATACGAATGTGATCCGGGAATGCTCCGACGTGACGTCGGGACACTTTCAGACAGCGTTTCACGACCCAGGAAGTACGATTCGAACCGACAGCAGTCCGGACGGCGTAGCGCTGAGGGTACGCACCGTACATACACAGGTGGGGGTACGACTCGTACGTACACGGGTGTACATACACGGGGGGTACGACTCGTACGTACACGGGTGTACATACACGGGTGGGGGTACGACTCGTACGTACACGGGTGTACATACACAGGGGGGTACGACTCGTACGTACACGGGTGTAGATACACGGGGGTACGACTCATACGTACACGGGTGTACATACACGGGTGGGGGTACGACTCGTACGTACACAGGTGTACATACAGGGGGGTACGACTCGTATGTACACAGGTGTACATACACGGGTGGGGGTACGACTCGTACGTACACGGGTGTACATACACGGGGGGTACGACTCGTACGTACATGGGTGTACATACACGGGGGTAACGACTCGTACGTACACGGGTGTACATACACGGGTGGGGGTACGACTCGTACGTACACAGGTGTACATACACGGGTGGGGGTACGACTCGTACGTACACGGTTGTACATACACGGCGGTACGACTCATACGTACACGGGTGTACATACACGGGGGGTACGACTCGTACGTACACGGGTGTACATACTCGGGGGGGTTACGACTCGTACTCACGGGGGCTGGGGGGGTACGGCGCGTACTCACAGGGGCTGGGGAGGGTACGGAGCGTACTCACGGGGGCTGGGGGGTGTTCGGCGCGTATGCGGGCACATGTCTCCATGGTTGCTATGGGAGTTCGGTCCGTATGGTGCATTTTCCATACGGTTGTAACATCGGACGCACGGGATGGATCGTACTTGCGCGCTCGGACTTCACTTTTCACATTTGTACGTAAAATCGTCCGGGGATGTGTCGGACACTTTTTCCGACCCGAGGACGTGTGGGGAAATTTTCCGAATGCGATTCGTATGGACTTTTTCCCATACGAATCGTACTTGGCAGTTTGTACGCTACTTGTACGATTCGTACGGTAAAAAGACCGGATACGAGTCGTACGGGGAAAATCTTTCCAGGATCGGAATCGGCACCTAAAGCAGCATTAGTACAGGAGTACCATTGTAGGTTAGGCTTACTATTTAACCGCCCAACTTGGCCAAGCATACATTTACAACTCGCGTCGACTCAAGCTACTTCCTGTATTTCCGAGCTAACAACAACTGCTTGATTGACAGTCCTGGCGCGGATAGGTCAGATTGTTTCTAGAAATGTAGAAATAGAGAAAACAACACATGACCCAGCATCTGATCTACAGATCTGCAAAGCTTGTCATGGAGATGTACTCCAAGATATCTGCACAAAGGCACAATCCAGCATCTCTGCTGTCTAGTGAATGTTGGGCAGAAGAAAAGTAGGTTGTCATCTGTTTACTGATCTGTAAACGATGCAAGCGGCAAAGTACCAAGCCTGAATCTTATATACAACGATCTGGTAAATGAGGGGTCGATCTCGTCCAAAAAGGTTTCACATTTTGGCTCGCATTTATGATTTAACAAATACTCAGGTACACTACCGCATTTAGTTGAGGTCGACATCTTCCTCCACTTGCATGCCCAGTAGGCATCTTTAACCTTTTTGGTGGATATAGGTTCAGGGCATTGCCACAAGTCAAGGAAAACACAAAAATTGGCCGTTTCACATGAAAAACCATTGCAGACTAGCAGCAGAGCTGGGAATTAAAAGGATATCCTTAAGCCCGATCCTAAAGTGTTCTAGCTCAGGGACAAGCCATAATCTCAGCTAATTTAAGACAGGTTTTAGTCTCACTATGGCGTTGATTGGAAAAACATCCTGGACAACTCTGAAAAAACCCAAGGTTGTACTAACGGGAGTTTAAGCACTGCCCTCAGGAACTTGTTTTCAGTTATCACCTGGGATTTAACATTACTGTGACCCCAAAGTTCAGACACATAGGTTGCCACAGCTTGGGCTCCCCAAATTTCTAATAATGGGGACATGTTGCATTAGGTTCTGTTTTTTACTAAACATATTGTGATGGCAACCTTGTGGTTAAGAAGAAGCCCACTCTGAACAACCTCACTATTCCATGAACTGAAAGACAAATTCCCAGGTAGTGGAAAAGTGCAACTCTCTCCAGAACAACTGCCCCCCCCCCCCAATCTGACTGTTCTGCAGAATTGTTTAGGGGCATGGATAGCCATAATTTTGTCTTATCAGCATTCATGGCAAACCATATGCTTTGCAAAATGAGATGAATCTTTCTAGAAGTATTTACAGGCCCTTGAGAGTTTTCGACACCAAAGGGATGTCGTCGGCAAATAATAGTGCTGGGATCTTAACCCCTCCCAGGACCGGCGAGTCGCTTGCACTGCCCATTAAAAAATCAACACACTTATTAATAAATAATAGAAAAAGTGTTTGGGCAAGTACATCCTAACGTCCTTGTTGACTAGTATACTGTCTGTTAGTTTGCAATTGGGGCCCCATCTTACTTAGGCGAAATTACCAGTATGGAGTTGAACAATGATTCAAATAGCACACAGTGAAGACCCAAATCCTTCAAGACTGCCAAGAGTTTAGCTCTGGGAATTATATCACAAGCAGCCTTGAGGTTCACAAATGCTACAGAAAGATCTACTATATTCCACCTCAACCTCAGAAACCTGAAGACTTGGTCAACGGTGCTTTCTTTGGGTTAAAAACCTGCTTGAAATGGGGACAGTATGTTGTTGTCATCTGTCCAAATATTAAATCGGGCCAAGACCTGCGTACTAAAACCTTCTGGGCTATATCTATCAAGCTTATAGGCCAACAGTTCGCCAGGGAGGATCTCAAGCTCTTCTTATGTATGGGGACTATTTATGCTCCCCTCCAGAAATGAGGGATAAAGACACCCAGTATTTGAAATATGATTTAAATATGGCACACAGACCTCTGTCGCAGATTTAAACAGGTACCTAGGAATCTTGTCTGGAACAGGAGTCTTTCCAGCTTTCAGCTCACAAATAGCTTGCTGCGTTTCAGCCAAAGTAAACACCATATTGACATTAACCCCTTCTGTGCCCATGACGAGATAGTCTCGTCATGGAGCGCGGTTGCGCTGTGCCCATGACGAGACTATCTCGTCATGGACCCCGCCCGCTAATACAATGCCCGGCACAGGAGGGGGAAAGGGCGGGGCACTCAAGGGGTTAAAAGACTCCTGACGAGGCCTGGGAGGGTCAATATCCATGCTGTGTGGATCAACAAGCAACGTCTCCTGTATAGCCAACTCCTGGTCAGCATCAGTTGGCTTAGCCTCACTATATGAAAATGTAAAATGGGCCACCTAGTCCATAGGCAAAATGTTTTATTAGGGACATATCGTGGCCGATTTACCTCCATGGTTTAGTATGTGCCAGAATTTTGCCAGATTTTTGGTCCAAATAGCATCCAGAGCATCCCTCCAGATAAAAGAGTCCCAGGATCTCTTAGCATGTTTAAGGATTGCTTTGTACCAAGTCCTTGCATCCTGGATTAGGAATTGTGGGCCACTTTTGATGCATAAAACCAGGAATGTTTTAGCCTCTGTACACTCTTTATCATATCAAGAGTGATTACTATTATATCTAGTGTTAGGGCTCGCTATAATCTTGGTGAAATAAGAATTCCTCAATATAGAAAAGCATTCACCATGAGACTTCATTATGTCAGGAGGGGCAAGTTCATGGTCACTCAGTGTTAGCAGAACGGGCTGCACATGCATGATTAGGAAAAAACTGAAAATCACTTATCTTCGAGAATGCAATGCAATTGCACAAGCAGATTACAACATGCACACTAGGCGTAAATCCCACTGAAACTACTGCAAATACCCAAACGTTTATCATTTATATGCGTAGACAAATAAACCTATGTCATATGCTAGAGGAACAATGCAATCAGGACATGTTCTACATGTAGACTTCTTGTTCAGAGTATGTATATGCGAAACTTTCCTCTAGCCTCCTGCAATTCAAGGAATTTTGCAAACGTGCATTACGGAAATCATGTGAAATGTCAATAATTATGCCGGCATGACATTGCATGCAACTTATTGCTGGACGGCACTGGTTGGAGCAGAAAATGTCCCTTTGGAGATTGGTAGGAGCAGACAATGTACCACGAGACATTTTCTCTGAGAACCAGCCCACTTGTTGGTATCTCAAGTAACTTGCTCTCATGTTTGATTTTCACTCGAGATACTTCAAAGCGCAATTTGAATAATGTATGTGGATGTGTGTGGAATTTCCCTACACTTCGACTAATTTGCCCGCACTTAGTCAAGAGTATCAGTCACTGAGGATTTATTAGATTGGGCTACTTGATTTAAAATCTCTTCAGCAATTTAATAGTTTCTTGCTGCTAATTTACAAACTGACTAGTACAGTGTAGCTACTTTATAAACAGTAACGATTACCTAAAAACCAGAGTGCGTGTAGGTTGACGTGATTCTGTGGTCTAGAAAGAAGCATTTTATCTTCAGAGAATGCTTCGGCTTTGCATGCTGGCGCTGTGCTACATCGCTGCAGGAATTCAGTTAATTGAGTTGCACAATTGATTGAGTACTCTTTCCCTGCATGATGCCTGTCCTTGAGGAAAAGCAGGGAATACACGCAATTACAGGTTTTTCCGTGTTCCCTATTGTTCATCAATAGAGTGACTCAGGGCGCTGTTTTTTTAACAGACTGTGCCCTGTAGTCAAAGCAGGAAATGGACTCTTTTAAAATAGTATACCGAGCTTCTGCTTTGTTTACTTTCTTGTATAACAATCGCTACATTACAGAACAGGGCAACAGGAGGTTGCAATTCGCATTACTCACAATTGATACGTTTACTTTTATATAATACCTACACTTGATTAAAAAAATCCAAAATTTAGACAGTTTTACCTTCCCTAAATGAGATATCTGACGTAAAAAGGAACGCTCTCTAGTCATTATTTATGAAAATGGATATCTGTGTATAACTTGTCTACATTTCGATTAATGTTTTTGTATGGATGACATATAGTTATGTACCTAGGGCAAAAAATAGGATGACTGGACAGTTTGGGTGTTGGAGAGTGTGCTTTTAGGATCACCTCACTACTGATTGTTTTCTGAGAAGACCAAGGGGCAGATTTACAAGCCCCGTACGCCACATTTGTGCCGCCGTTGCGTCACTTTTGTGACGCAGCGGCGTCGCAAAGCCAGCGCCATGCTGCGGGGTATTTACAAAGTGACGCATCTAGGGAGATGCGTCACTTTGTAAAGCCCTGCACCACATGTGGCCGTTCCGGCGCAGGGGGGGGGGGGGGGGGGCGTTCCGGCGCAGGAACGCCTCCTAAAAGTGGCTGAGTGAAATCTACAAGATTTCACTAAGTCACTTTTACGGACATGCTGCATCAAAACCCTGCGCCTGCTTGAAGCAGGCGTAAGGATTGACACAGCATGTTAGGCATAGGGGCACCCCGAGCCTTGTTGGAGCTTCGTCGCGCTTGCGACGCGACTCCAGCAATGCGTCACCTTTACGGCAGCAGATGCATCCCGCATCTGTCTATTCTTGCCCCATGGTGCATCCATGGTGGCGCAAGAGGTGTCTGCCGTGACACAAAATAACTGGCGCATTCCTGCTGATATGCAGGGATGCGCCAGTTATTGTAAATCTGCCCCCAAAAATGGAGTTGGATCATCAGTGACAATAAAGAATGTTTGATAAAGCGCTAAGCATCACACTTCAGTTCCTTAGCAGTGTGAAACATAGTTTACCTAATGTAAGATACTTAATCAACCGATCTACGGAAGGATGAAAAGTTCAGTCTGCCTTCTCAAGATTTGAACGCACAATATCCAGAACGATATCCAACACATTTTGCTAGTGTGGAGTGTTTAGCTCACTGAGCCACATTAAGAACACTCATTTCAGTGTTCAGTTCACCTTCAAGGCTCATGTGCTTTGGGTTCCATCACTGAAGTTCGCAGAAACCTCTGAATCTCTCAGGATAGAAACTCAGTAACTTATTTTCAAGACTAGATCACTTTGAACTTATTGATAATCATTTTGGGGTCCAGGGAATTTGCAAATCTTCTATATAAAAAAAGTTACACTATCTTCCAGAGAGCTGGAAACATAATTTCCCTAGTTCAGTGCTACACGATGTATCTTAACAACCAAACCTAAAAATAAACTATTTCATAGTAATTTTCATTAAATGAATATTTTGTCAAATATATCAATATTAAAAGTTCACAGTCAAGATGGTGTTCAGATATAAGGTCTTACTACATTCAAGCATGGAGTGTGCGGACAGGAAATATGTGGACACTTAAATCTCGTTGGTATCATGCATATATCCTCTTATGCATTACAATATTTATGTTTACTCTTTTGACCAAAAAGAAAATACCAATGTTTTATTATCAAGTATGAATGTTGCTTTACTGTGGTTTGTAGCTTCCAGTAGCTTTGAACATGGTTGCTATTCTTCATAGTTCACGTAGGCCCAGAATCAATGTGTTGCTAATGTATTCTGCGCATTTAGTATGCCCATATTTTTTGCCTGTTGAGCATCCGGTTTTGTGGGTGAGTCGCCTTGATTCATACACCCAGCAATTTCAATGAAAATAGCACTACGCATGTTTCCCACCAGTGTCCGTCTTTTAAAATAAGGCTGCTAAGATAGGGTAAGAAGCACCGGGCTGGTTACACATGAACAAGTGCTAACATGTGTGTTCACGGATGCAGACTGTATCTGAGAGACTACAATTGTGTGCAGCTTGGCAGCTGTACAAACGTTGTTATGTTGTTATGTTATCAGTGTTTCTATAGCACACTAATCACCCATTAGGGCATCCAGACACTTTTTAGCAGGTGTTGGAGGCCAGCCCTGGAGGGCTTACTCAAAAAGTCAGGTTTTCAGCTTCTTGCAAAAGTTAAGAAGAGAGGAGGAGGCTCTGATATGCTGTGGGAGGTTGTTCCAAGGGAAAGGGGGCCAGGTACGAGAAGGTGCGCTCCTTTGCTCTGCTTTTGTTAACCATGTGGTGTGTGCTAGGGAGAGACCAGCCGAGCAGAGGTGTGTTGAAAGTTGGTTGAAGGGAATGCAGATGTTTAGGTAGTCAGGGCCTGTGTTGTGGTGTGCCTTGTTGGTGTGGGTGAGTAGTCTAAAGTGTGGGCGCTTGTGCATCAGGAGTCAGATGAGCTCCCTGAGGAGTGGTGTGATGTGGGCTTGGCTTTGGAGCTTGGAGACTGGTCTGGCTCCTGCGTTTTGGAGGTTCTGCAGTCTTCCTGTGAGCTGTTTATTTATCCCTGTGTACAGGATGTTCCCATTGTCTAGTCTGATGAGGAGGCCTTGGGTGATCGTTTTCCTGGTGTTGACTAGTTGTTACTTGTAAATGTTCTTCAGCATCTGTAGTAGGTTGAAGCAGAACGAGAACAAAACGTTGACTTGGGTGGTCCTGTTCAGTTGTTGTTTATGATGATTCTAAGGTTTCTCTCTCATGAGCAAGGTTTGGGGGTGGGTCCAAGGTATTTGGGCAACCAAATGGAGTCCCATGTTGAGGCATGTTTCCTGAACAGCAACAATTTGGTATTGTCTGAGTTCAGTTTGAGGTAACTGGATTTCATCCAGATGGCAACTTCTGTTATGCATTTGGTGAACTTGTTCCTGGTGTTGAGTGTTTTGTCCAAGAGTGACAGGGTAATTTTCGTGTCATTGGCACAAGTAAAGATGTTTATATTGTGAGCTCGCACCTGGCACCCCTTGAAGCTCTATTGGACTGAGAACTCTGTCTACAGCTTACACCAGGAATAGTGAGTCTCTCCAGGCCCCATGATGCTAGCCCCCTTATATACTCTGAGGACCATTTAGGGAAAGACTTGACTTCTGAGCCTCAGCAGGAGGAGAAGAGCACAAGGAGCCAGTCACAGGAGGAAGCCGGTGCAGGCAGCCAGTGAAGGCAACTCCCTGCAAAGTGAGCCCTTTTTAGGCCAGGAGGCCTGCTGAAAATGCCCCATGGGGCCAGAGATATTTACATTTAAAGATGTTGAAATTCGACCCCCTCTTTCCTGAGTGTGTTGGTCTTTGCCACATTTTTCAATAATTACCCCAGGGTGGGACAGTGCCCGGGGTTGGCATTAGTTTGATTTAATGATTTTGCCCAAGGAGCAGGTGTGCATGGAGTCCCCTTCCCAGACTCACTCCGGGCCCAGGGACCCCATCCCCCGGGCCAATGCAACATTGAATGGGGTCCCAGAACCCCATTTCAGGGTCTCTGACGGCAACAATAGGGACCTGGGACTGAAAACAGAGAACCAGAGTGGCACAACTGACCGATGCCAGTCTTGCCAGCCAGGGATTGAAGAATGCTCCCACTGCAGGCAGGAGCCAAAGATGGAGGCTTCTCCTACCCAACGGGAAAAGAAAGAGATACAGCTAGCTCCTGCACCTAAGAAAGAGGCATCCAGGAAGCCAGCTGGGATTGCGGGGGACTTGTGGTTCCCCCCATGGCCTTCACCACAAAATCAGCCTTGAGGATACCCAGGGTGGGAAAATGGAAGAATTAGTAAAAACTGTATGGCACAAGACAGCATGCATGAAAACAAAGCCACCTGAGCAGTTATTTAAATTTTCACTGCTTCTGGCCCCAGAGCGCCCCATAGGCCATGCGGGGTTAATAAACATATTTTTCTTGGCTAGTGTTTGGTCCACAAAGGGCCGGGGCATCGGCAGCATTCATCAGAAAGTGGATGGGGACTGCAGGAGTGCAGCAGCTCCTCACCTATTCAGTTTTGGAAAATTATCCAATGTCTCCCAGGTCAAAGGGAGATCTGAGGAGACATTTTCATTACTGTCCACATATTTCCAAGGTTCGAAATTTCGTTTTATAGTCTGGGAGTGCTGCAATTTCTACGGGTTGGTTCTGTGACTGCATTCTATGTAGCTTATAATAGTACAAGAAAGAGTCAGACACATTTAATGATGTTAAATGCTTTACTGGCAGTAGATCGTCGCTGACAGTGATTACTGAATTCATTGCCATGCTGGTGTGTTTTTAACATCTGGTTGCTGGTTTTGTAATGTAGTAACCCTTTAACAAATCAATATACAAAGAGAAGGACTAGGTCCCCCATACATGCTTCCAACGAGTCTAAGACTATGTGTGTGCCCGGCAGTCTTTTAACCCAACCACACTTACACAAATCTGCACCTAGAGCACTACACCCATACTTCACATACAGCAGGAAACAAAAGACCTCCAGCCAATAAGGGCCCCATAGGGCATTGCAGCTCCAGCCCAACAAGGAACTGCCCTATGATAAAGGCTGATACACAGCTGGGTGTGTGAGGGCTCTTGCTCCTGAGCAATTAGATTTCCACTAACTGATTCCTAAGCTTACAACCAACCCTTCTCTCTTCAGGAACTGCATTCTCTTTTCATAGACTTAGACCCTTTAACAAAACCAATAAGTTAGCCCTATATTTTTGTTATAATGCTTAATAAAGCCAATAGGCTTGCCTTATATTATTGTTCTGGTGATCTTGATTAAAGCCAGTTGACTTGTCGCGATCCTCTGTGGATTCTGTGGGAGCGAATGAAGTACAAGAGTTCCACCTCCCGACGTCCCCGGCTCTGAATGTGAACACAGAGTACCAGGGCAATCAGGCGAGGGATGGGGAATTAGGAAGGGAACAGCGGGGAATGGGATATCTGTAACAGAAGGAAATCATAATACATAGTACAACCACACTGGGCAACCTACTCTCATTAGGTCTCACTATGTCTCCCCAATGTGTCACCTCATACACAACAAACACCAATAACCTTGCCGAAATCGCCACAAGTTACAACAAGAGGCTTCCTCCTTTCATCTAACACACCCCAGGTTGGTTATGGCTCTCTGGGTTCTGTTCCCCCTGACTTAAGGCTCCTTTGAGGTGGTAGCACCCGATATAGTTCTGCAGTGCTTCAATACTAAACGACTCAGTGACTATAGTCTTTCCCTGACCCCCTTGTTTAGCCCTTTAGGTGAGGTAGAGTTAAAGTCACGCACACCCCCTATTACACCAGGCTGGTGGCTTCGTCGAAGTTAAGAAATGTCCCGCACAAGGCAGCCTCTCCTTAGAACGACTCTACCTTGCTATTGGCAGGCTGCGGCTCCGGCGGGGAATGGCACCGCTCCGGCTTCCACGGCCAGGGAGGAAGCGTCCGCTCCTAGTGCCTCTTTTGGTCCGAGGCTTAGATATCAGTCCCGAACTCCTGGAACGCGGCGGCGCTTAC
The DNA here is from genome assembly GCF_964204655.1 of Triturus cristatus. Classification (NCBI taxonomy): domain Eukaryota; kingdom Metazoa; phylum Chordata; class Amphibia; order Caudata; family Salamandridae; genus Triturus; species Triturus cristatus. The sequence continues at coordinate 455,335,655 of NC_140590.1, read as the reverse complement.
GTCAGCGTCCCGCGAGTGGTCCCTCACCTTTGGCAAATCCTGGATTCGAAGTAACGCGGTAACGCTTGGCTTCAGCGTCCCGCGAGTACAGAGTGCTCCTACACCTTTTGGCAAATCCTAGGTTCGAAGTACCGCGGCAACGCTTGGCATCAGCGTCCCGCGAGTGAAGAGTGCTCCTTCACCCTTGGTAAATTCTGGGTTCGGAATAACGCGGCAACGCTTACTCTAGCGTCCCGCGCTGGCGAGCTTCAGCGGTTCTTCGTTTCGTTCGGAACCCACCGAACGGAATTCAAGTGAACAGGATTACGCGCTCCGATTGGTCCTCCTCTCCCGTACTAAATAGCGGAGGCCACGCCCTCTACCGCCAAGCTTTCTGGAAGTTGTGGTCTGGTTACAGTTTCGGTAGGCGCACTAGATCAGCGCCTGACAGTATGCTCCCCTCCCGCGCGCCTCCTAGAATCAGGCTTGTCCGGGAAACGGGCGTGAAACAACCGCACTGCGGTCGGGGCGTGCACATCCGAAGACGGAACCCAGGAGTCCTCCTCAGCGGTGTACCCCTTCCAGGCTATGAGGTACCACAGACGACCCCTCCGGAACCTGGAATCCAACACCTTGCGTACTTCATATTCCAAATGACCATCTCTGAACACTGGCGGGGCGGCCACCCTCCGAGCCCCCAGCGCCGGCTTTAGCAGACTGCAGTGGAACACCGGGTGGATGCGCAAAGAGGCAGGTAACGCCAATCTGTACGCCACGGCACCCACGCGACGCACCACCAGATACGGACCTATGAAACGAGGATGGAAGATGCTGCGCAGCTTGAACCGGAGGTGTTTCGTGGATAACCATACTCTGTTGCCCGGTTGATACCGGGGTCCATCCTGCTGATGTCGGTCCGCCCACGCCTTGTACAACCGCTTGGTCCGATCCAGGTTGAGTTTCAAGCGGCCGTGCAGCCTACTCAACTCCTGTAGATGAGCAGAAATGGCAGGTTGATCGCGCACCTCCGCAGGGAAGGATAAAGGGAGCACCTTGGCATGATATCCGTAGTTAGCCCGAAAGGGGGACTCCTTGGTGGAGCTGTGCCACGCGTTGTTGTAGGAGAGTTCGGCTAACCAGAGAAGCGACACCCACGACGTACTCGCCTCTGTAGCATAGCACCGGAGATGCGTCTTCAGCGTCTGATTCAGACGTTCGGTCTGGCCATCCGTCTGGGGATGGAACCCTGTGGACGTGGCCGCTTCCACTTGTAGTGCCTTACACCATGTTCTCCAGAACCTGGCAACAAACTGCGGGCCTCTGTCCGAGATTATGACTCCTGGAAATCCATGCAAGCGCACCACGTGAGACAACAACAACTGGGCTGTTTGGCTGGCTGAGGGTAGATTCCTGCACGGGACGAAATGTCCCATTTTGGTGAGACTGTCTACCACCACCATAATCGCATCACATCCCTGATCCAGCGGTAGGCCCACCACAAAGTCCATGCTTATGGTTTGCCAGGGCCCCGCAGGAGTCGGCAAAGGAACCAGCTTGCCCTTAGCCTTCGAGTGATCTCCTTTCGCTCGAGCGCATACCGCGCACTGCTGTATCCAAAGACGGATGTCCTGGTTCATGTGTTCCCACCAAAAGTGTCGTTGCATCAGGTGCTGCGTTTTCGTACAACCGGGGTGTCCTGCTATCTGGGACTCATGGCACCATGCGAAGGCCTGCCTTTGTAGCTCCATTGAAGGCACGAACAGTCGATTCTGATAAAAGGGCAAACCCCCTTTTATGCGCCTGTCCGCCTCCTGTTCCTCCCATCGGAGCCAATCCATTAACGTGCGGTGTTTTCTGACGGAGTCCAGAAACGAGTCTGCCCGTACCGCGCATATCACCTTCTCTGGGGGTATGATGGCCTCGATGACTTCAGAGCGGTGTTCTTGCCCCCCGTCTTGTCGTGAAAGTGAATCCGCTTTCCTGTTCTCTGACCCAGGGCGATACGTGATGATGAACTCGAAGCCAGCAAAAAACAGCATCCATCGCATTTGCCTTTGCGTGAGATGCCGGGCCGTTTTTAGGTACTGTAAATTCCGGTGGTCTGTGAAAACAGTTACCGGATGTTTGGCCCCCCACAGATAGTGCCTCCATTCCTGAAACGCCTTCCTGATGGCCAAGAGCTCCTTTTCGGCGATCGTGTAGTTTGTTTCTGCTGGAGTCAGTTTCCGGGACAGAAAGGCCACTGGATGCAACTGTCCTGTTAGAGCTTCCCTCTGTGACAGCACGGCCCCCACCGCTATGTCGGAAGCGTCTGCTTCTACTATGAATGGGACATCTGAGCGAGGATGTTGCAGGATTGGGGCAGTAGTGAAGGCCTTTTTTAAGTCACAGAACGCCTGCATGGCCTCCTGAGACCAAGAGAACGGATGACCTTTGCGTAGCAAACGAGTGATAGGCGAGACGAGCTGCGAGAAGTGAGAGATGAACCTTCTATAATAATTAGAAAATCCCAGAAAACACTGCACATCTCTCACGTTCTTCGGTATAGGCCACTCCTGCACTGCAACCACCTTTCTCTCAGCCATACTCAACCCTAACGGACTCAAGACCACCCCCAGGAATTCTACCTCTTCTACGTTGAATTCGCATTTGCTCAACTTGCAAAACAAATTGTTCTCTTGTAGTATGTGTAGGATTTGTGACACGTGCGTGATGTGCTCTTTGGGGTCTGAGGAATATATTAGTATATCGTCGATATATACTACTGCAGTTTTATCAATATATTCCTTGAGAACCTCATCTAGGAAGTATTGGAACGCGGCTGGGGCGTTGCACAGCCCAAACGGCATCACCCTGTACTCAAATAGCCCGTACCGCGTCTTAAATGCCGTCTTCCACTCATCGCCCTCTCTTATCCGGACCAGGTGATAGGCCCCTCGCAAATCCAAGCGAGAGTAAATGGACGCCTCCTTCACCTGGTCTAGTAAGACTGGGATGAGAGGAAGAGGGTAGCGGTTGCGCACTGTGTTTTTATTCAGTACTCTATAGTCGATGCACGTTCGTAATTCACCATTGGCTTTCTTGATAAAGAACAGGGGTGAAGCCGCTGGAGAACGTGAAGGTCTAATAAACCCTAACTCAACGTAATGGTCTAAGTAGTGTCGTAAATGTTCTGTCTCCGGCTCTGACAAGGCGTATACTCGACAAGACGGCATGACTGCCCCTGGGATTAAGTCAATTTGGCAGTCGTAAACGCGGTGTGGTGGCAAGGTTTCCGCCTTACTCTCGCTGAACACCTCCCTGTACTTGCCATAGGCCGCCGGGAGAACCGTCTCTTTCTCAGCTGCGGTACCGAGGTGAAAACCGTGAGTGAGGGCTAGAAGATGGGTTCGATGCGCCGTGGCGCACTCCTCTCTACAGTACTCGGTGTCGAACTCCACCGATTTCTGCTTCCAATCGATCGTGGGGTTATGGGTTGTCAGCCACGGCATTCCCAATATCACTTCGTATTGCGGAGCCTCGATGATGTTGAAGGCCACTCTTTCCACATGATCCCCCAGGAGTCCTGCTTTGGTCAGGGTTAGAGATTCAGTGACTTCTGTGATGGGCCCTGATTTAAGAGGCTTCCCATCCACCGCCCAAACTATCTCGGGACTGGTTCTCGGAAGGCGTTTTAGTCCTAGCCGCTGTACTAACCCACTATCCACGAAGTTCCCAGTGGCCCCGGAATCAATCATCACCCCTATCTCGTGCTCGCTAGCGCCCGCGGTCAATCGCATGGTTAACACTACGTGTGATTCGGATGCAACCGACTCTATCACGGCCAAAGAAGGCAACCGCATAACCCGAGGTTCGGTTGTCGTCTCCAGTACTTCTGAGGTTTGCCTACCTGATGGCAACGCCGGCAACGAAGCCACAGCCACTTTCTTAGCCCCGGCATACCCGCTCTTCTTGGGTTTAACCGGACACTTTCGAACATAATGGCCTTTCTTCCCGCAATACATGCAGAGACCAGCGAGTCGGCGACTTTCTCTCTCGGCTTTAGATAACGGGGCCCTGATCGCACCCACCTCCATGGGTTCTGCCTGAGACTCCGGAGATACCCCTGTGGTCCTGGGTCCTCTCTCCGTTTTATCGACGTGGCCGTACACCCTCTCTCCCTTCCGCTCAGCCAATCGGTGGTCTAACCGTAACGTGAGGTTCATCAGGTCTGTATAAGTAGTAGGCTGCGGATCGATCTGCGCCAGTACGTCCTTCATATCATCATGTAAGCCCTGATAATACAGGGACATACGCTTTTCCTCTGGCCACGCCGTCTCGGCTATGAGCCGGTTGAACTGGGTCAGATATGTCACTAACTCATGTTTGCCCTGTCTGAGTCCCAATAACTCTCTGTCCGCCGAAAACGTGGTGGCCCTTCTATCGAACACTCGCTCGAATTCGTCTCTAAAGGCGTTCCAATCGGATAACAGGGGATCATCGTATTTAACCAAGGGAACTGCCCAATTGGCAGCGTCCCCCGTCATATAAGATATCGCAAATGCTACCCGCGAATGATTGGTGGGGAAAGAAGCGGGTTTGCATGAAAAATGTAAAGCTATTTGTGTCAGGAAGGTTTGGATCTTGAGGGGGTCACCCGAGAACCTCTCCGGGCTCGCCAGGGGGATGGGTGGTGATACATTCACGTGTATAGGCGATATTGACTGCCAGGCATCAAACGGGTTGCGCCCCTGTCGTTCTACTCTATCCTTCAGGGCGGCTGCTTCTATCTTTGAGGCAGCCAATTCCTGTTGGACCAACAGAAGGGCTTGCAATACATCGTCTAGGGAGGCCATACTTGTGCTTGACTCGAACACACAGAAATAATTCTTGGGCGCGTAATTCTGTCGCGATCCTCTGTGGATTCTGTGGGAGCGAATGAAGTACAAGAGTTCCACCTCCCGACGTCCCCGGCTCTGAATGTGAACACAGAGTACCAGGGCAATCAGGCGAGGGATGGGGAATTAGGAAGGGAACAGCGGGGAATGGGATATCTGTAACAGAAGGAAATCATAATACATAGTACAACCACACTGGGCAACCTACTCTCATTAGGTCTCACTATGTCTCCCCAATGTGTCACCTCATACACAACAAACACCAATAACCTTGCCGAAATCGCCACAAGTTACAACAAGAGGCTTCCTCCTTTCATCTAACACACCCCAGGTTGGTTATGGCTCTCTGGGTTCTGTTCCCCCTGACTTAAGGCTCCTTTGAGGTGGTAGCACCCGATATAGTTCTGCAGTGCTTCAATACTAAACGACTCAGTGACTATAGTCTTTCCCTGACCCCCTTGTTTAGCCCTTTAGGTGAGGTAGAGTTAAAGTCACGCACACCCCCTATTACACCAGGCTGGTGGCTTCGTCGAAGTCAAGAAATGTCCCGCACAAGGCAGCCTCTCCTTAGAACGACTCTACCTTGCTATTGGCAGGCTGCGGTTCCGGCGGGGAATGGCACCGCTCCGGCTTCCACGGCCAGGGAGGAAGCGTCCGCTCCTAGTGCCTCTTTTGGTCCGAGGCTTAGATATCAGTCCCGAACTCCTGGAACGCGGCGGCGCTTACGTCAGCGTCCCGCGAGTGGTCCCTCACCTTTGGCAAATCCTGGATTCGAAGTAACGCGGTAACGCTTGGCTTCAGCGTCCCGCGAGTACAGAGTGCTCCTACACCTTTTGGCAAATCCTAGGTTCGAAGTAACGCGGCAACGCTTGGCATCAGCGTCCCGCAAATGAAGAGTGCTCCTTCACCCTTGGTAAATTCTGGGTTCGGAATAACGCGGCAACGCTTACTCTAGCGTCCCGCGCTGGCGAGCTTCAGCGGTTCTTTGTTTCGTTCGGAACCCACCGAACGGAATTCAAGTGAACAGGATTACGCGCTCCGATTGGTCCTCCTCTCCCGTACTAAATAGCGGAGGCCACGCCCTCTACCGCCAAGCTTTCTGGAAGTTGTGGTCTGGTTACAGTTTCGGTAGGCGCACTAGATCAGCGCCTGACATGACTTGCCTTATATATTGATGTGGCGGACCTTTGACAACACCAATATGCATGATTTAGTTTATTGATACTCCCTATATTGTGGTTTTCTATCTTATATAGGTGAAGGGTACTGTGACTTTTGGGGATCATGACCCCTTACAGGTCAAATCTGATTTCAGAATGTCTCAAAAGGAATTTTATTCTGCCTGATGTATATATTTGCAAATTAATGTGCTGTATTTAGTAGTCTGTGTAATAAATATACTGTTCCTTTTTCCAAGAAAAAGCACTGACTGAACAATTAATTAATCAGCCATTTGTAAAGCTCTGCAAATCAGCTGTGAGGGTCTCGAGGCACTGGAGATGTTGGCTTCTGCTTGGTGGGTTGATCATTTGAACATCCAGGTCTTGAGCTCTATCCTGAACTGTTGTAGCGACGGCACAGTCCAGAGGTGCAGGGGAAGGTTGTTCCAGGCCTTGGCTGCTAAGTGCAAGAAGGAATGAACTCCACTCTTGGTTTGGTGGATCTGTGGGGTGTCTGCAAGGGAGAGAGAAGCCAATTGAAGGTTTCTGGTTGGTTGGTGAAAGATTAGACGTTTATTGACGTATGCTGGTCCTTCCTTCTGGATCGGGAGCCTCCGTAGTTTCTTGAGGTGGGGTGTGATGTGGATCCATTTTGGGAGGTCGATGATGAGTTGTGATGCTGGGCTTTCTATTGTCTGGAGTCTCTTCAGGAGGCTTTCAGTAATTCCTATGTACAGTGCGTTTCCGTAATCCAGTCTTCTGGTAATGAGGAGTGGTGTGGCGATCCTTCTGGTTTTGACAGAGAGCCACCTGAAGATCTTGCAGAGTATGCAAAGGGTGTGGAAGCAGGCAGATTAGACTGCATTAACTTGCTTCTTCATAGATAGCTTGCCTTCCAGGATGATGCCGAGGTTGCGAGCATGGTCTGTAGGGGCAGGGTTGGGCCAAGTTCCATGGGTCACCATCCTTCATTCCATGGTGAGTTTTTTCCAAAGATCAGGACTTCCATCTTGTCTGTGTTGAGTTTGAGACAGTTGTCTTACACCCAGTTAACACATTAACACATTAATCATGCATCTGTGGAAGTTGTTTTGGTGGTGGAGCAATATTAGGACAGTGAGAGGATGAGCTAGATGTCAATAGCGTAGTAGATGTTGTGACGTGTCTGAGATCTGACTGTGTCAGTTAGGGTCGTCATGTAAGTATTGAAGAGACTGGAGCTGATGGATGATACATGGGGAACTCTGCAGATGATCTTCTTGGGTTCTGAGGTGAACAATGGAAGACAGATCCTCTGGGTTCTACTGATGAGGTATGAGGCGATCCATTTCAGGCAAATTACCTGGATCCCGATGTGGTGGAGCCTGTTGATCAGAAAGAGATAGGAGACTGTGTCAAATGCAGCTGCCTTTTATATGTGATCCAGTAGGGCCCTGATGTCGTCTATGGCTGCGATCAGGGCTGTCTTGGTGCTGCGGTTGGCTCGAAAACAGATTGGGAGTTGTCAAGGATGTTGTGGTGTTCCAGGAGTTGGGTGAGTAGCTGGTTTATCACTTTCTCAAGGACTTTTACTGGATAGGTGAGCACAGAGATGGGCCAGTAGTTCTTTGGGTCAGCTGGGTCAGCAGATGATTTTTCCAGGAGGGGCTTCACTTCAGCATGTTTCCAGTCTTCGGGGAAGGAGGCTGAGTTGATAGAGGTGTTCAGGACTTTCCTGAGCTCATTTACCCCTCCGCTATCCAACACTTCCCCTACTGTTGCACTTACTGGAGTGGGAATATTCATTTTTACCCCTCCGCTATCCAGCAGTTTCCATACTGTTGCATTCACTGGAGTGGTAATGACATTTTTACCCTTTCGCTATCCAACACTTTTCCTACTGTTGCAAACACTGGAGTGGGAATAGTAATTTTTACCCCTCCGCTATCCAACATTTTATCTACTGTTACATTCACTTTTAAATAGTTTAATGTTTTAATTTATAATATAATGTTTTCTTAATTAGATTTTATGTTATTGGTGTTTTTTTATATGTATATATATATATATATATATATATATATATATATATATATATATATATATATATATTCCAAATGTACTTTGCCATGCAAATGACGACACCCACACAACGTTTGATTCATCCTTATTTATTCGGGAGGCAGCAGCGGACTCACAGAGCATCCCACAGCGTAGTAAAGTGCCACTTGCCTACGCGTTTCGAGAGCTTGTCCCTTCTTCATGGCATGGCGTTGGTGGGAAAGGCGAAAGCGTGCACTTGATTTTACAGGTGATATAGTTTTTCTTAATCCCGCCTCAGTGGGCGTGTTATTGCAAAGCACCCTGGTTCGTGTAGTCCTGGGCAATGATGACAGTCCATAGTGGGTGCTGCTTTGCTTAATCCCTTTGTTGTTCTTACCCAGTGGGTCGCTGGCGATCCTCTTTTGCTTCCGCTGCTTTAGTGATGCCCCAATCGAAAAGGCACGTTGTTCCGCATATTGTGTCGACTTGCAACACTCGGACCTGCAAGAGCAGCGGGGTTGTCCTCGTGACCCTGGCTGGCCACCACATATTCCAAATGTACTTTGCCATGCAAATGACGACACACACACAACGTTTGATTCATCCTTATTTATTCGGGAGGCAGCAGCGGACTCACAGAGCATCCCACAGCGTAGTAAAGCGCCTCTTGCCTACGCGTTTCGAGAGCTTGTCCCTTCTTCATGGCATGGCGTTGGTGGGTTGCATTCACTGGAGTGGTAATGACATTTTTACCCTTTCGCTATCCAACACTTTTCCTACTGTTGCAAACACTGGAGTGGGAATAGTCATTTTTACCCCTCCGCTATCCAACATCTTATCTACTGTTACATTCACTTTTAAATAGTTTAATGTTTTAATTTATAATATAATGTTTTCTTAATTAGATTTTATGTTATTGGTGTTTTTTTATATGTATATATATATATATATATATATATATATATATTACCTACTGGCGGTTGCCAGTAGGTAGTTATAGTTAGGACCCTGTTTCCATAGGAAATCCGCAACATTCTATTTGGAATAACTTTGGCGCCGGTCGACGAATCCTCGCGAATTTTTTCAAAACTAATGGGGCGCTACGCTCCGCTCCTACCCTGAAAGTCTCGGGGGGATTCGTCAAGCGGGGGCTGAGAAAAAAGGGGGGTCCCAAAACGCGTTTTCCCCATGCATTTTTCCATAGGACCTTTAGACACAGCTACAGCCCGAACGGCTGAACAGAATTACTTGTAATTTGGCAGAGAGGTAGTCCTCAGCTCAAGGAAGTGCCTTTTGTAGGTCTGGTGTAAATCTGTTCAGTAGTTCCTGAGAAAATAACATTTAAATCAATATATATCTGTAAGCGCGCTCCGTGCGCTTACCGTGCGCTTACGTTAAGCTTACCGTACGCGTACGGTGCCGTGCGCGAGCTCAAATCTGATTGGTTGTCACATGACTGTAAACATTCGAATCGGACGAAATCAGGAAGTGTCGGCCGCCATTTCGTGTGTTTCACACAGAGAAAAAAAGGGAGATAACGTGAAAAGGGGGCAAGGAAGAGAGTTACAGACCCCCTAACATTTGAAATGGGGTCAAAGAAGGACACAAAAGTACAAAAAAAACATTTATTAATTTTAAAAAAAAATCGCGGGGTACGCGTACGGTAAGCTTACGGTACGGTAGAAAAAAAAAATAAAAAAAGAAATAAAATTCAGATTCAAGTGTTTAGATATTAGGGGGCTCTAAAAAGAGCCGTTGTGTTTTTGAAGTGATTTTTTAGTGGTACCTACAAGTAAGTACCGACGCAGAGTCTAAGGTTCAAGAGGAAGACTCTGTTCCCTTCATCATTGAAGTGTACACCATCTCCTCTATAAATGTCTTGCATGTCGTAACGCAAGTTGTTGTGGTAAATGGAACCCATACCATAGTCTCGGAGGAAAGCAGAAACAGATTTGTTGACGTGCTTTCTTGCTTTGTCAATCTGCGGACAAAAATGATTGGACCAGTTCCATTTTTGCCTTTGGCATATGTTAGAATACACAAAGGCAGTTTTAGGGAAAAGTGAAAACAGTTGTGCAAAGGTCTCCTTCATAAGCATTTCCAGACCTACCCCAGTCAAAGTGCCTATGTCATTGCCACCACAGTGCACTATTATGAGGTCAGGGTGTTGGATTTGCATGAAGGATTTCACCAATGGCATCAATTGGTGCCACTTTAACCCTCTCTGACCAATCCATTTAATGTCTACATTTGGCAAAGCAAGGTCTCTCACCATACCTGTTTTCTCTGCATACTTTTCACTCCAGAAGACATAGCTGTGCCCTACAATCCACACTGTGAACATCTTCAAAGGAGATCTGGATGCACTCAGGAGGTGTATTTCAGTAGAAAGGGAAAAAGAAATGAAAGACAGTTTGGAAATGGAGGCATACATATTTTTTTTAAATAAAAAGGAACTCATTGGCTGTTTCATACCATTCTACACTAAAAACTAGGCTGTACGTGTCAATTTATAGAAGCATGTTTTGTATTGGTACAGAAAAATGTGTTACCAAAGAACATTACTATGGATTTGCTGTTAGGTTAGAAAAGTCAAGCACTCTTGCTCTTTGAAAATGAAACATTGTGTGGTGAACTTCTGACCTGACTTCACACAGCAGTGTTCCATGAGCTGTTGCTATGGTAGCAGGCAGAAGTCAAGTTGGGGGAAGGGTACTAGGCACAAGTCAAGTTGGGGGAAGGGTACTTTTGGAAAAGGGTTGGTTTTCAACCAATAGAAATGTGTGATTACATTTGAAAAAAAGGGGGAAGCACTGAGATTTGAAATTAACATGTATATGTGTGGAAAAAGAGAGGGAAACATTGCCATTATCTGGTTTTGCTGAGAGGAGACAGGTGTACAGAACAGAGATCCTGGCTCTGATAATCTGCTGTGTGACTGCCACATTTCTTTCACAACTAACTAATTTTAAAGGTGAGTTATGAGTTTGAGAGGGGATGTATGTGGTAAATTAAGAAATGAATAATAGAATTGGGATTCCTTTTGTTGAAGTTGTGTTTATCATTTTGTGTTTTGGGAGAAATTTAAATGTAAGGAACATGTAAAATATTACGGACTATGTTTTTACCATAAATTAAGAAGGTGTACTGGTGTAAATGAGGAATACTTTTAGGGTTTGAGGTTGCAGTCAGTAATGCAAATACATTCAGCATCACTAAGGCTGGTTGCCCTTGCTGGAGTGTAGTCATTCACCCAGGTTACACATGTTCCTGGTCTAAAAAAGCTGTTTGGACATGTGCTGTTTTCAGAATCTGAAAAGTGGATTGAAAATGTGTCAGACTGTAAAAGTACTTATCACTTGTCAAAAAAAGAGTAGTAAGTGTGCTTTCAAATTGGCAAAGAAATTTCGTTTTCTGACTAATATCAAACCATGACTCTGTGTGCAAAGAGGAATTATAGACAGAGATTTATTGCGTATTACTCTGGTAATTTTACATTTGCATTAGTAGGAAAAGGGCAGCTATTTTTCTGCAGAAGCAGACTCTTAGCACACACCCAGGTGCTTATCTTGTAGAATCATGCATAGTATTCACAACCGAGTGGGGTTTGAGGTTGCAGTCAGTAATGCAAATACATTCAGCATCACTAAGGCTGGTTGCCCTTGCTGGAGTGTAGTCATTCACCCAGGTTACACATGTTCCTGGTCTGAAAAAGCTGTTTGGACATGTGCTGTTTTCAGAATCTGAAAAGTGGATTGAAAATGTGTCAGACTGTAAAAGTACTTATCACTTGTCAAAAAAAGAGTAGTAAGTGTGCTTTCAAATTGGCAAAGAAATTTCGTTTTCTGACTAATATCAAACCATGACTCTGTGTGCAAAGAGGAATTATAGACAGAGATTTATTGCGTATTACTTTGGTAATTTTACATTTGCATTAGTAGGAAAAGGGCAGCTATTTTTCTGCAGAAGCAGACTCTTAGCACACACCTAGGTGCTTATCTTGTAGAATCATGCATAGTATTCACAACCGAGTGGGGTTTGAGGTTGCAGTCAGTAATGCAAATACATTCAGCATCACTAAGGCTGGTTGCCCTTGCTGGAGTGTAGTCATTCACCCAGGTTACACATGTTCCTGGTCTGAAAAAGCTGTTTGGACATGTGCTGTTTTCAGAATCTGAAAAGTGGATTGAAAATGTGTCAGACTGTAAAAGTACTTATCACTTGTCAAAAAAAGAGTAGTAAGTGTGCTTTCAAATTGGCAAAGAAATTTCGTTTTCTGACTAATATCAAACCATGACTCTGTGTGCAAAGAGGAATTATAGACAGAGATTTATTGCGTATTACTTTGGTAATTTTACATTTGCATTAGTAGGAAAAGGGCAGCTATTTTTCTGCAGAAGCAGACTCTTAGCACACACCTAGGTGCTTATCTTGTAGAATCATGCATAGTATTCACAACCGAGTGGGGTTTGAGGTTGCAGTCAGTAATGCAAATACATTCAGCATCACTAAGGCTGGTTGCCCTTGCTGGAGTGTAGTCATTCACCCTGGTTACACATGTTCCTGGTCTGAAAAAGCTGTTTGGACATGTGCTGTTTTCAGAATCTGAAAAGTGGATTGAAAATGTGTCAGACTGTAAAAGTACTTATCACTTGTCAAAAAAAGAGTAGTAAGTGTGCTTTCAAATTGCCAAAGAAATTTCGTTTTCTGACTAATATCAAACCATGACTCTGTGTGCAAAGAGGAATTATAGACAGAGATTTATTGCGTATTACTCTGGTAATTTTACATTTGCATTAGTAGGAAAAGGGCAGCTATTTTTCTGCAGAAGCAGACTCTTAGCACACACCCAGGTGCTTATCTTGTAGAATCATGCATAGTATTCACAACCGAGTGGGGTTTGAGGTTGCAGTCAGTAATGCAAATACATTCAGCATCACTAAGGCTGGTTGCCCTTGCTGGAGTGTAGTCATTCACCCAGGTTACACATGTTCCTGGTCTCAAAAAGCTGTTTGGACATGTGCTGTTTTCAGAATCTGAAAAGTGGATTGAAAATGTGTCAGACTGTAAAAGTACTTATCACTTGTCAAAAAAAGAGTAGTAAGTGTGCTTTCAAATTGGCAAAGAAATTTCGTTTTCTGACATATATCAAACCATGACTCTGTGTGCAAAGAGGAATTATAGACAGAGATTTATTGCGTATTACTCTGGTAATTTTACATTTGCATTAGTAGGAAAAGGGCAGCTATTTTTCTGCAGAAGCAGACTCTTAGCACACACCGAGGTGCTTATCTTGTAGAATCATGCATAGTATTCACAACCGAGTGGGGTTTGAGGTTGCAGTCAGTAATGCAAATACATTCAGCATCACTAAGGCTGGTTGCCCTTGCTGGAGTGTAGTCATTCACCCAGGTTACACATGTTCCTGGTCTCAAAAAGCTATTTGGACATGTGCTGTTTTCAGAATCTGAAAAGTGGATTCAAAATGTGTCAGACTGTAAAAGTACTTATCACTTGTCAAAAAAAGAGTAGTAAGTGTGCTTTCAAATTGGCAAAGAAATTTCGTTTTCTGACTAATATCAAACCATGACTCTGTGTGCAAAGAGGAATTATAGACAGAGATTTATTGCGTATTACTCTGGTAATTTTACATTTGCATTAGTAGGAAAAGGGCAGCTATTTTTCTGCAGAAGCAGACTCTTAGCACACACCGAGGTGCTTATCTTGTAGAATCATGCATAGTATTCACAACCGAGTGGGGTTTGAGGTTGCAGTCAGTAATGCAAATACATTCAGCATCACTAAGGCTGGTTGCCCTTGCTGGAGTGTAGTCATTCACCCAGGTTACACATGTTCCTGGTCTCAAAAAGCTGTTTGGACATGTGCTGTTTTCAGAATCTGAAAAGTGGATTCAAAATGTGTCAGACTGTAAAAGTACTTATCACTTGTCAAAAAAAGAGTAGTAAGTGTGCTTTCAAATTGGCAAAGAAATTTCGTTTTCTGACTAATATCAAACCATGACTCTGTGTGTAAAGAGGAATTGTAGACAGAGATTGATTGTGTATTACTCTGGTAATTTTACATTTGCATTAGTAAGAAAGGGACAGCTATTTTTCTGCAGAAGCAGACTCTTAGCACACACCCAGCTGCTTATCCTGTAGAATCATGCATAGTATTCACAACCGAGTGGGGTTTGAGGTTGCAGTGAGTAATGCAAATACATTCAGCATCACTAAGGCTGGTTGCCCTTGCTGGAGTGTAGTCATTCACCCAGGTTACACATGTTCCTGGTCTGAAAAAGCTGTTTGGACATGTGCTGTTTTCAGAATCTGAAAAGTGGATTCAAGATGTGTCAGACTGTAAAAGTACTTATCACTTGTCAAAAAAAGAGTAGTAAGTGTGCTTTCAAATTGGCAAAGAAATTTCGTTTTCTGACTAATATCAAACCATGACTCTGTGTGCAAAGAGGAATTATAGACAGAGATTTATTGCGTATTACTCTGGTAATTTTACATTTGCATTAGTAGGAAAAGGGCAGCTATTTTTCTGCAGAAGCAGACTCTTAGCACACACCCAGGTGCTTATCTTGTAGAATCATGCATAGTATTCACAACCGAGTGGGGTTTGAGGTTGCAGTCAGTAATGCAAATACATTCAGCATCACTAAGGCTGGTTGCCCTTGCTGGAGTGTAGTCATTCACCCAGGTAACACATGTTCCTGGTCTCAAAAAGCTGTTTGGACATGTGCTGTTTTCAGAATCTGAAAAGTGGATTCAAAATGTGTCAGACTGTAAAAGTACTTATCACTTGTCAAAAAAAGAGTAGTAAGTGTGCTTTCAAATTGGCAAAGAAATTTCGTTTTCTGACTAATATCAAACCATGACTCTGTGTGTAAAGAGGAATTCTAGACAGAGATTGATTGTGTATTACTCTGGTAATTTTACATTTGCATTAGTAAGAAAGGGACAGCTATTTTTCTGCAGAAGCAGACTCTTAGCACACACCCAGCTGCTTATCCTGTAGAATCATGCATAGTATTCACAACCGAGTGGGGTTTGAGGTTGCAGTGAGTAATGCAAATACATTCAGCATCACTAAGGCTGGTTGCCCTTGCTGGAGTGTAGTCATTCACCCAGGTTACACATGTTCCTGGTCTGAAAAAGCTGTTTGGACATGTGCTGTTTTCAGAATCTGAAAAGTGGATTCAAAATGTGTCAGACTGTAAAAGTACTTATCACTTGTCAAAAAAAGAGTAGTAAGTGTGCTTTCAAATTGGCAAAGAAATTTCGTTTTCTGACTAATATCAAACCATGACTCTGTGTGCAAAGAGGAATTATAGACAGAGATTTATTGCGTATTACTCTGGTAATTTTACATTTGCATTAGTAGGAAAAGGGCAGCTATTTTTCTGCAGAAGCAGACTCTTAGCACACACCCAGGTGCTTATCTTGTAGAATCATGCATAGTATTCACAACCGAGTGGGGTTTGAGGTTGCAGTCAGTAATGCAAATACATTCAGCATCACTAAGGCTGGTTGCCCTTGCTGGAGTGTAGTCATTCACCCAGGTTACGCATGTTCCTGGTCTCAAAAAGCTGTTTGGACATGTGCTGTTTTCAGAATCTGAAAAGTGGATTGAAAATGTGTCAGACTGTAAAAGTACTTATCACTTGTCAAAAAATGAGTAGTAAGTGTGCTTTCAAATTGGCAAAGAAATTTCGTTTTCTGACTAATATCGAACCATGACTCTGTGTGTAAAGAGGAATTGTAGACAGAGATTTATTGTGTATTACTCTGGTAATTTTACATGTGCATTAGTAAGAAAGGGACAGCTATTTTTCTGCAGAAGCAGACTCTTAGCACACACCCAGCTGCTTATCCTGTAGAATCATGCATAGTATTCACAACCGAGTGGGGTTTGAGGTTGCAGTGAGTAATGCAAATACATTCAGCATCACTAAGGCTGGTTGCCCTTGCTGGAGTGTAGTCATTCACCCAGGTTACACATGTTGCTGGTCTGAACAAGCTGTTTGGACATGTGCTGTTTTCAGAATCTGAAAAGTGGATTCAAAATGTGTCAGACTGTAAAAGTACTTATCACTTGTCAAAAAAAGAGTAGTAAGTGTGCTTTCAAATTGGCAAAGAAATTTCGTTTTCTGACTAATATCAAACCATGACTCTGTGTGCAAAGAGGAATTATAGACAGAGATTTATTGCGTATTACTCTGGTAATTTTACATTTGCATTAGTAGGAAAAGGGCAGCTATTTTTCTGCAGAATCAGACTCTTAGCACACACCCAGGTGCTTATCTTGTAGAATCATGCATAGTATTCACAACCGAGTGGGGTTTGAGGTTGCAGTTAGTAATGCAAATACATTCAGCATCACTAAGGCTGGTTGCCCTTGCTGGAGTGTAGTCATTCACCCAGGTTACACATGTTCCTGGTCTCAAAAAGCTGTTTGGACATGTGCTGTTTTCAGAATCTGAAAAGTGGATTGAAAATGTGTCAGACTGTAAAAGTACTTATCACTTGTCAAAAAAAGAGTAGTAAGTGTGCTTTCAAATTGGCAAAGACATTTCGTTTTCTGACATATATCAAACCATGACTCTGTGTGAAAAGAGGAATTATAGACAGAGATTTATTGCGTATTACTCTGGTAATTTTACATTTGCATTAGTAGGAAAAGGGCAGCTATTGTTCTGCAGAAGCAGACTCTTAGCACACACCCAGGTGCTTATCTTGTAGAATCATGCATAGTATTCACAACCGAGTGGGGTTTGAGGTTGCAGTCAGTAATGCAAATACATTCAGCATCACTAAGGCTGGTTGCCCTTGCTGGAGTGTAGTCATTCACCCAGGTTACACATGTTCCTGGTCTCAAAAAGCTGTTTGGACATGTGCTGTTTTCAGAATCTGAAAAGTGGATTCAAAATGTGTCAGACTGTAAAAGTACTTATCACTTGTCAAAAAAAGAGTAGTAAGTGTGCTTTCAAATTGGCAAAGAAATTTCGTTTTCTGACTAATATCAAACCATGACTCTGTGTGCAAAGAGGAATTATAGACAGAGATTTATTGCGTATTACTCTGGTAATTTTACATTTGCATTAGTAGGAAAAGGGCAGCTATTTTTCTGCAGAAGCAGACTCTTAGCACACACCGAGGTGCTTATCTTGTAGAATCATGCATAGTATTCACAACCGAGTGGGGTTTGAGGTTGCAGTCAGTAATGCAAATACATTCAGCATCACTAAGGCTGGTTGCCCTTGCTGGAGTGTAGTCATTCACCCAGGTTACCCATGTTCCTGGTCTCAAAAAGCTGTTTGGACATGTGCTGTTTTCAGAATCTGAAAAGTGGATTCAAAATGTGTCAGACTGTAAAAGTACTTATCACTTGTCAAAAAAAGAGTAGTAAGTGTGCTTTCAAATTGGCAAAGAAATTTCGTTTTCTGACTAATATCAAACCATGACTCTGTGTGTAAAGAGGAATTATAGACAGAGATTTATTGTGTATTACTCTGGTAATTTTACATTTGCATTAGTAAGAAAGGGACAGCTATTTTTCTGCAGAAGCAGACTCTTAGCACACACCCAGCTGCTTATCCTGTAGAATCGTGCATAGTATTCACAACCGAGTGGGGTTTGAGGTTGCAGTGAGTAATGCAAATACATTCAGCATCACTAAGGCTGGTTGCCCTTGCTGGAGTGTAGTCATTCACCCAGGTTACACATGTTCCTGGTCTGAAAAAGCTGTTTGGACATGTGCTGTTTTCAGAATCTGAAAAGTGGATTCAAAATGTGTCAGACTGTAAAAGTACTTATCACTTGTCAAAAAAAGAGTAGTAAGTGTGCTTTCAAATTGGCAAAGAAATTTCGTTTTCTGACTAATATCAAACCATGACTCTGTGTGCAAAGAGGAATTATAGACAGAGATTTATTGCATATTACTCTGGTAATTTTACATTTGCATTAGTAGGAAAGGGGCAGCTATTTTTCTGCAGAAGCAGACTCTTAGCACACACCCAGCTGCTTACCCTGTAGAATCATGCATAGTATTCACAACCGAGTGGGGTTTGAGGTTGCAGTGAGTAAAGCAAAAACATTCAGCATCACTAAGGCTGGTTGCCCTTGCTGGAGTGTAGTCAGTCACCCAGGTTACACATGTTCCTGGTCTCAAAAAGCTGTTTGGACATGTGCTGTTTTCAGATTCTAAAAAGTGGATTGAAAATGTGTCAGACTGTAAAAGTACTTATCAAAAAAAGAGTAGTAAGTGTGCTTTCAAATTGACAAAGAAATTTTGTTTTCTGACTAATATCAAACCATGACTCTGTGTGCACACAGGAATTGTTTTTAGATATTTAATTTGTGATGGTGTTATTGTGATTTTCACTTGTAGGAAAGGGGTACATAGTACTTTAAGATTTGAAAAGATCATAAAAAATATAGTAATATATTTAAATAAAATAAAGGAATTTTTTTTTAGTTTTTTTCAGGTATTGCTGAAGAGCAGTGAACAAAATTTAAGATGCCTACAAAATCCAGACTAAGGAAAAACCACAAAAAAAAATCTATATTTGAAGACAAATGGAGGACCTAAGTTAGTTGGAGATGCTCATGTTGGGAAAAAGAGAAAGTCTTCTGGTAAGCAGACAAAAGATTTTTTAAACAATATCTTCAAAAAAAGGAAAAATGTACAAAATGTCTGTACTGGAAAGAATGTTTTAAATAGAAAACAACAGGAAAAAAATGAGCATTTAGTTAATGCAAATATACCTTCAGAAACAATAAAGATTAACTTAAAAAGAAAAACAGCGTTTAAAGAGATTCATAGAAAAATGTTTCAGAGAAGAGTTATGTCCAATTTAATAAAGGATGTGAAGAAATATAAGAAAAAAACTAAATTTTATAAGAGAAAAAAAGAAATTGAAGCCATTGTAGCAAAGGCATTAGAATTAAAAAGGAAACTATTCATTTTAATTTTGAACAGGATGCGTACATTAGATAAAATGGTCAATGTACTGAAATCACAAAGCAAAAGGAAAAGACTAGTGAAAAGAACAAACTTTTGTAAAGTGTTTTTAGGAGAATGGATGCATAGTTCAAGTAGTGAACCTTTTTTTAATGAAGAGAGTTATCTTTATCTTCAAAGTAATAGTTTGCTGCATGCAGTTGACACCAGAGGTCGTGCTTATGAAGTGAAAAATGGTTGTATAATGGAGAAGGAGAAAATGGTTCCAAGAGATGAGGAACAAGTGATGGCGGATGAGGCTATGGGGAGACGTCCTAAAGCCCCAGTATATACTTGGAATTGTAGTAGTATTTGCACTGTGCGTCAGGAATCTATTGATAAATTTCGAGAGTTTCTAAGAGAATATAGTAAAAAAAGTGTTAAACAGAAGATTAAGGTGCTTCAAAGTCTAGATCCATGCAGAGTTAGAGAGAATACTGGTTTGCAGGGACATTCTCTGGCTTGTCTATCTAGAAAAGTGTGTAAAAGTGTTTTTCATCATTTTAGGATGCTGGCTGTTCATCATACTGAAATGAGAAAGTTTGTGAGACGATTGTATTTTGCTAAAAGTCCAGCAATAAAGTTAGATGAATTGAATAGGGCGCTGTTCCGTGGATCGGTATCAGATGTAGAGAAGGTTACTGATGAAATTCAGTTTTGTTACTTTGGTCCAGAACAAGAGAGTGCAGGTAATGACACAGTTATTGAGGAAGATGTGGAAGAGAATGTAGAACCCTCTGTAAGTAAGAAATTTGATGATCAAATGACAAAATTTGCAATCATCTCTAAAGAAAGACCAAATATTACTTGTATTTGTTGCCGCAGAACTCATTATAAAAAACAAACCAGGAATGTTGATCTCTACAGAAAAAGTGAAAATGAAGATAATTATAAGTGGAAGGATTTTGCCACATATATATTTCTTGAAAATTGTTTTGATTTGGGTGAAGATCAGCGTATTTGTAAATACTGTTATAATAAGTTAGAAGAAAATAGAATGCCGACCAGAGCTGTACATAATAATTTAGAATTGGATGCTATTCCTGCTGAACTTTCTGAATTAAATACATATGAGTCTATACTTATTCAATGTGTTCATCCGTTCCAGACCATAGTACGTATGGAGCCCAAAACTGGTAAATTACCTCCTTCAGATTTACTGAGAGGTTTAAAAGGTAGAGTGGTGTATTTGCCCTTGGATTTGAAAAAAAATATGGAAACTATTGATGCAGATACTTTGGAAACTGAACCATTAGTTATTCTGGTTAATGGTGTACCTACAAAGAATAAGAAGATTTGGCAGGAGCTGGTAGATGTACGGAAAGTACAAAGAGCAAATTTGTATTTGAAAAGGAATAACAAATGGTATGAATCAATTTATATAGAAGAAGAAGAAGAAGAAGATTTACAAGAAGACACAGAAACACCAACTGGACAAATTGAAAAAGTGGACAAGTCAAAGGAAGAAGAAATTTATGAACATTTTAGCATACATCCTCTTCATTCAAAAGAAGTTATGGGAGACACTATTGATCTGTTCCAGATGAAGAAAGCAAAAGGAACTCCCGTGAGTGTATGGGAGGAGAGCTTGGAAGCTTGATATTTTCCCCAGCTGTTTCCTACAGGAAAAGGAGGACGATACGATGAACGTCCAGAACAGATTCCAGCTTCTGAGTATCGGACTACAAGACTATATGCAGAAGATCCAAGATTTCGACAAAGTATTCCTTATTTGTTCCATCTTTTATTTGAAAGCGACTTGTCTGCATTGTCTTATGCAGTAAATCACATTTTAAAAAGTGGAGTACATTTACAAAATGTGTCTGCTAAGGATTTTATGGAGAAAGTGCAGCACTGAGATGATCATTTGGAAACACAACTGATCAATCTGATGGCTTGTCAGCGTGGGACAAATGAATATTGGTACCGACGCCATGGTGAATTAAAATGCATGTTACGGAATTTAGGAACACCAACATGGTTCCTTACCCTAAGCTGTGCTGAGTACGCTTGGGATGATTTACTGGATTTTCTACGAGAGGCAAATTCAAACATTAAAAACATCTAATACAAGACAGCAGGAGAACTGTGCTCATTGGATCCGGTTAATGTTTGCAGATATTTCAATCATAGATTTGAGGCTATGATGTCCTTCATCTGCAATTAAAAAAATCCACCTCTTGGAGAAGTTGTGGATTTCTTTTGGAGAAAAGAGTACCAGGCAAGAGGTGCTCCTCATATTCATAGGCTGTTGTGGATCAAGGATGCCCCAAAGTTTGGAACAGATACTGATGAAGCAGTGTTATCTTTTATTGAAGAATATGCAACATGTGCTATACCAAAAAGCACAGAAGAGAAAAAGTTAAAAGAGCAAGTTTTACGTTTCCAAAGTCATCGGTGTGGAAAATACTGTTGACGGAAGTACAAGTCAAAAGATAAATTCTACACTAAATGTCGATTTGGATTTCCTAGACCTGTTCTTTCAAAAGGAAGAGTAAACAGTTTTATGTTAGCTGTGAGACATACTATTACAAGAAAATCACCTAAGAATACCTACAACCTAAAAAGAAAAGAAGAATCAAAAAATATAAATGACTACAACCCAGTCATTTTATCCATGTGGAATGCTAACATGGATATACAGTATGTAGCTGACAATTCCATTGCTGTTGCTCGATATGTAACGTCTTACATTACGAAATCAGAAAAAACTGAATTGAAAGAAATGTGGGAAGAGATTTCTCACAAGAAGACTGTCAGTAAGAAGCTGTACAGTTTCAGTTTAAAGATGTTATCGCATCGAGAAATTGGATCCTACGAATGTTCAGATAGGTTATCTTCTGCAAGTCTCTACTCAAAATCAAGAAGAATAAGTTGGGCAAGTTTAGGCCTTGCAGCAATGAGAAATCGGGTACTGAAATCTGTTGGAGAAATTGAATATTTGGCCGAGAATGACCCAGAAAGTACAGATATTTTGAAATCAAACATGTTGGACACATATTACCCAAAGAGAAGTGTTCATCTAGAGAACATGTGTCTCTATGAAGTGCTGCAGAACTACGTTTATTCACGGAAAGCCGCAGAAGACATCAACAATGGAAAATATAAAGTCATTCGTGAGGAAGGATGTTTGGTGAAGCAAACAAAAGGAAGTTTGATAAATCACCGGAAGCTGAGTTGCGACACTACTGACAAAAAGGAATTTTACTACTTGGCTCTTTTACAGCTGTTTAAACCATGGCGTTCAGAGGACGAACTACTGGGAGAATTTCAAAGCTATGAAGATTCCTTTAATGCTTGCAAAGACAGCATAGAATGCAGTACTTTCACAAATTATGTGCAAATGTTAAATGAAGAAATTGAACAGGAAACTACAATTGCAGCTGAAGTAGCTAGAGACAGTTCTCAAGACAGCCAAAGTTCTGGAACACTCAGTCAAGATCCCCTAGGACAACCAATCGTTGAAAATGAAGCTGCAATAGCAATGACTGAAGTGGAAACGGCTATGAATCAAGCTCAAGAAGAATTTATAGACTTACCAAATTTGGAAAGACAACTGAATGAAGAGCAGCAACAAATTTATGAAGAGATCAGAAACAAAATTGATCACGGATTACTACATGAAAAAAAAGAGTGCTCATGCACATCATTTCAACCAATCAGGATGTATGTAAGCGGACAAGCTGGAACTGGAAAACGTTTCTTAATCAAAGTCATCAGAAGCTACCTACAGCAAAAAACAGATTCAACTTTGCCTTGTGTGGTTACTGCTCCAACTGGGTTAGCAGCATATAACATAAAAGGAATCACCTTACATCATTTGCTAATGTTACCAGTGGAGCATGAGAACAAAATACAATACCACAAGCTAACTGGAGAAGCATGCTTGGAAGTTTCAAGAGTATTGAAGAAGATGCAAGTTCTCATTATTGATGAGGTGAGCATGGTATCAAACTTAATGCTTGCCTTTGTGCATTTAAGAATGCAGCAAATTCTAAGGACAGACTATGACGTGTTATTTGGTGGAAAACATGTCATAGTTTTTGGGGATCTTCTACAGCTTACTCCAGTTAAAGGACAACCAGTGTTTAATACTGTGACACATGAAGACACAAAGAAGTCATTGGGAAGCATTGGTAATGCAAATATTTGGTCCTTCTTTGAGTACAAGGAACTTACTACTAATATGAGGCAAGCAAACGATGAAGAATATGGAAGTATTCTGAAAGATATCAGAATTGGACTACTCACTGAAGCTGGCACGAAAGCATTACAGAGTCGGTTGCTACATAATTTATTCCCAAAGGAAGAAATAGTTGCAGAAAAAATATACAAGAACATTGCAGAAAAGAAAAGTGTCATCTGCTTAATGCCAACTCTATGCGAGTGCTCAATATTCAATGAGGAACTTTTGAAATTGGAAAAGGAAGAGATTAGGAAATTGGAAGCAGTGGACAAAATTCAGCATGAAAGAATTACTATTACATTAACAGGCAAACTGAAAAATAAATTGGATTCACTAGAGAAGAACATTTCCAAAACAGCTGGATTAGAAAAAAATCTATATGTTTGCATGAACTGTAGAGTATTTTTAAGGAGAAATATGGATGTTGAAAAAGGTTTAGTGAATGGAGCTATGGGAAGAGTTGTGGGTTTTATTAATTTCCAGAAAAAAGATGGAATTGAATGTTTAAAAATAAAATTTGATCAGATAGGAGAAGTTATAGACATTTGTCGTTGTACAGTTCGTTTCATGCTTGTGAAAGACTTATATGTACGTAGGAAACAGTTTCCGTTTTCTCTAGCATATGCTGTAACTATTCACAAGTCTCAAGGATTGACTGTAGATTGTGCTTTTGTAAACATTGGTTCAACTGTGTTCAAAGAAGGTATGGCTTATGTTGCTTTGTCACGAGTGAAAACATTATCTGGTTTATTTATGATAGACTTTGATGACTCAAAAGTTAGTGCTGATGAAAATTGTGTAAAGGAGTATAATAGATTAAGAAGAACCTATGCTCCTCATTTAGGTCAGTATCCTGTGTTGGAAAAACGTGTTGTTTCTCGAAAAAGGAGAATTGAGAATATCTATAATGAGGATGTAGAGAGGAGAAAAAAAAAGAGGAGTGATGTAATTGCAAGCAAAAAGAAAAAGGAAAATGTTGAAGAGGTTGTAGGTTGTCATTTTGAAAATAGCTCTGGTGTCAACTGCTACGCTAATGTAGTGCTGAATGTTGTATTTTATCTGGAAAGTTTGCAAGAGCAGATAATAGTAAATCAGAGAAAAAGATTCTGTTCTGAGTTGAGTCTCCTTTTTGAAAAGCTGAGTAATGATAAAACTCAAATAGAAAGTGCTACTGAAATTAGAAAACTTTTAGATGTATGTTCAGGATGAACACAGTTTTCTCAAAATGTACAGCAAGACGCACAGGAATTCTTGATGTATTTTCTTCAGGTACTGGAAGAAGAAGGGGTACACATTGAAAATATGTTTGGTCTCTCTTACAAATGGGAACATAGTTGTGAAAACTGTTTCCATACATGTGGCTCTAATGTTGATTCTGAAAGGTTTATTTATTTAACATTGCCAGACAGTAAAACAGTCACTTTTGCTAAATTAGTTAAAGATGCTAATCATAGCATGGAATGCGGTGAGTGTAAATCTGACATGTTTTCAAAGGTAATTTTAAAGGACTATGGACAGTATGTAATTTTAATGATGCAACGATGTAGAGCTGATGGTTCAAAATTGGATACTTTAATAAAGAAGTTTATAAGACAGCAATTATCAATTTCAGGAAAAACTTTTGTAACAGTTGCAATAATTTTCCATGAAGGACCTACTGTAACTTCTGGACATTACACAGTTTATCTTAAATGTGAAAAAGGCTGGACACTGTGTAATGATTCCCAATTGATTTTCAAGCAACGTTTGCCTTTTGATTTAGCAAATTCCTATCTAATCTTTCTGAAACCTAAATTTTAGAGAGAATTGGCAAGATCTGTACAAAACAATTTTACCATTTTATTGGATTACCATTGGAATTTTCAAATAAAAAGATTTTTCAAATTACCATTTGGCCTAAAGGAAAGGTAACCAATTGTATTGTGGACTTATTTAATTCCCAATGAATCTTTCAGAAACAAAAAATTTGGAGACAATCGGTAACATCTGTACAATTTAAATTTTGGAATTTTATTGGATTACCATTGGAAATTTAATCAAAAAAGATTTTTAAAATTACCATTTGGCCATAAGGAAAGGTAACCAATTGTATTGTGGACTTATTTAATTACTAATTAATCTTTCGGAAACCAAAATTTTAGAGAGAATCGGTAACATCTGTACAATTTAAAATTTGGAATTTTATTAGATTACCATTGGAAATTTAATCAAAAAAGAATTTTAAAATTACCATTTGGCCTAAAGGAAATGTAACCAGATGTATTGTGGAGTTATTTGAGATATATTATTTTTGTGATTATGCTTCTGTAACAAAATTGTCAGACGGTATTTTAAAGAAATAGTTATTGTTATTAGATGATATTTTTTTTGAATATTTTGCATTTCTATAATGTTATGTTTAAGTGAAAAGAGATTCTGGGCTTTTTTAAAACAATCTTTGAGATTGTTATTTTTTTTTTGCCCGCTGTTAAGTGATGAATGCAATTGCTTTCACGATTTATAGTGAGATGCAATATATTCTGAAAACAGCAAAAAAATGGCAAAAAATAGTTTTTGGAAAATATGTAAATACGTGTACTGTATTATATAATGATTTATTAAATATTAATACTTTTTTCTTTTTTTTCAGATTGTGAAAGAAAATTTCCCAAAAAAAAAATTTTTTACAAGTAATTTCAATTAAATTTTAATTAAAAATTAAATTGTTGGGTGGCTCAGGTAAGTCAGAAATTAGATGGTCCCTTTCTTCCACTTCTCCTCAAACAGATTTTCAGTATTTAGTTATTAATCCCTCAAGGACCTTGTAATGTGGTAATTGTTTTTTAGTGTTTTTAAAAAAAAAAAAAAAAAAAAAAATACGCCTACGGTAAAAAAAAAGTTTTTAAGAAAAAATTAAAAAAAGTTGAGAGGTAAGGTTGGCTCTTAAAAGAGCCGTTGTGTTCATGCAGGGACAGAGGAAAGGAAGAATGGGAACATTAGCTGGTAGGACAAATGTGCTGGTCTATTTTGTTGTTAATGAGGGGAAGACTGGTCTCCCTATGAACAATTAGACCATGGCAAAATGAGCACCGCATTGTAACCCTCGCAAACCGATGGTTAGTTTCCACAGGACCAGAAAAAGGTGAATCTGCCCCCACAGATGAAGGGCTCAGCTGAGCTTCCGAAGATGGACTCGGCTGAGCTGCTGTGGATGTGCTTGCTCGACTTACTGAAGGGTTTCCTCTAGTATGTCGTGCATGTGTCCTAGGGTGTACATCCTCAAGGTGTCGTAACATAGTGTGATTCCCGAAGGAATACTTCTTGTTAGGATTACCTCTTGAAAGTACACGCTGGCACAGCTTACAAGTCACCAAAGCAGCATTGACTTTTTTCTCGCCCTCAGGAAAAGTAAAATACTCCCATATAAAAGAGCTCTTCTGTTTCCTCTTTCTCTGCCTGATGGTGGTGCTGCTAGCCTCACTCTCAGCAGAGGAGTGCTGGTCTGCCATCGTATCCCAAAGACAACTCAGCTCCTTCTCCTAAGGGATCACAAGCAGAAATGAGGGGAATGGGTGTGGTGTAGGAGAGTTCTAGAACTGAAACTACTTTGAACCAATCAAAAGTTTTGTTTCTTGATCACATGACCCACCGTGCGCGTACGTTACGCTTACGGTACGCTTACGGAGCGCTTACGGTAAAAAGTACGCATGCGCGTAAAAAAGACACGCGCTTGCGCGCATGCGCATAACAGGCACGCCCCAACACTTCCGCGTAACGTGCGCGCGTAGCGTACACGCTTACGCGCCACGTACGCAGTACGCACAGCTACGTAAATTGCGTAACCATACGCAAAAAGACTAGAAATATTACGAACATTATGCAAACCGTACGCTTACCGTAAGCTTACCGTACGCGCACGTAAAAAAAAAAAAAAAAAAAAGGACAAAAAAAAATCACTATGTTATACTAATATATCTTACCTGTTTGGTAAAAAAAAAAAATGAGAAAAAATAATATATTGCAGAATTTTTAAAAATTAAGCATAGTGTTTTAAGAGAATATAAAGTAAAAAAACAAAAAAAGTAAAAAAGCTTGTAAATAAAAAAAAAAACCCTTTAATATAAGAATATGTATTAAAAAAACCATACAAAAACAATGAAAAAACCATGGGAATCACACATGTTATAGGTAAGAATTAGCATTTAAAAAAACATACAAATTCACTGAAAAAACCATGGGTTTCACACACGTTATAGTTAGGAATTAGCATTTAAAAAACCTTGCAAATTCAGTGAAAAAACCATGGGTTTCACACACGTTATAGTTAGGAATTAGCATTTAAAAAACCTTGCAAATTCAGTGAAAAAACCATAGGTTTCACACACGTTATAGTTAGCGGACATTTTACTCATAAAAAACCAATGAAATTCCCCCGTTATAGTTAGTTAAGCTAACTATAACTCGCGCACCCGCAATCCACTGCTGATGACGTAACATATTACATCACTCATGACATAATATAACCTTTGATACAAACATTCAAAAATAGAGACTGAAATTTTCAAAAAAATGGACATACCAATACCAGTTACAACAACCTTTTCAGTAATTCTAAGATCCACATACACATCCACTCATTCACCAACAGTCCTGTACAGTCACTCATACGTGTACTCACTCATCATATGTACTCATACACCTATACATCCTGTTACACAATGCCACTCATCCATAGAGTTACTCACACACATAGTCACTCATGCTAATAAAGAATCAAACATACATTTACTTGCATATACAGTTATACACACACCACCACACTTACTTCTACGGAAACTTACACATAATTACTCTTTTAAATAATCACTTATAAAAACACATACTTATTCATACAGGAACTGTTTCAATCTCTCACTCTCACATATACTCACTTATATACACCAATAGTCAAATATACTTCTTTAAAACATATTTAGTAACTCATAAAGACACTATTGAGACAGTCATTCACTCACTAACACACCCATACACACACTCATCCAACCATACAGACATGCACACATGCTGTCTTCAACACATACAACCAGAGAGTCAATCATTCATGCACCTATGCACTACGTAATACCCCCCACCGAACCATGCAGACACTCAGACTGATACTCAAAAAACAACCTAATATCCTATATAAACACCCATGTAGCTACTCACCAACCCATGCAGACACTTATACACAAAGTGAGAGACTGATACAGATAATTACATATTTAAACATTACTCACTAAGCCATGTATTCACTAAGATACACTTAATCAGTCAGTTACACAATAAATTTTTCAAAAACAAATCATCCTTTTAGACACTTATATACCCATTTATTCTTCCATCGACCTTGAGATATACATATATAAAACATATGTAATTTTCAGAAAAACACACATTCACTGGATGAAGTCATCAGTGATGTCATTTGAGATGTCATCAGTGATGTCATGAGTGATGTCACTGACCATGTCATGAGTGATGTAATATGTTACGTCATCAGCAGTGGATTGCGGGTGCGCGAGTTATAGTTAGCTTAACTAACTATAACGGGGGAATTTCATTGGTTTTTTATGAGTAAAATGTCCGCTAACTATAACGTGTGTGAAACCTATGGTTTTTTCACTGAATATATATATATATATATATATAAAGTTTCACAAGATGCCTTTTTCAGAGAGCACTCACGGCAAGCAAAATTACCATTGCAGGATTCTGGGCAAGTCCTGTGGCGCGCAGATATATTGCGCCACATTGGAACGACAAGTGGGCTTTCATTTGGAATAACTTTGGCGAATGCACTTATTAAGTAAAAGAAATTATGTTGTATATAATTGAAGCGTGTTCATTATTTTCCGACCCACATGGGTAAAAATTGGGACTCCAACTCCCGAGATGCTTAGCAGTGAGAGGCCCACCTGGGCTGAATGTGATTTAATGGGTTATTCAGTTGGAGGCACCACGGAAAAAACACTGCTCCACATGCTGCCTCTGAGGAAAGATATTGAATCTGAAACGCGTCAGGCAAAGACATGTTGTTATTTGAATTTCACCGAGGTTGTTCCTGGTAATTTTGCTTGCCGTGAGTGCTCTCTGAAAAAGGCATCTTGTGAAACTTTATATACATATATATATATATATATTTATATATTTATTTATACATTTTTATAAATACAATAATAAAATAAATTAAAATAAATAGTTTAATAATTGTTCTAAAGTAAATATATATATATATATTACATTTTATATATGTATGTTTACATATTTTACATTACATTTATTAGTTATATTTATTAAAATGTATAGTAAATCTAATTTTCTTTTAAGTTAATTTTATTTTTTATATATTTAATATTATTTGTTATATATTTATTAAAATCGATATTTTGTACAACTATATTTTTGACATCGATATTTTGGGGGATATTTTTGTACTTACAATAATAAATATAGGATGTCGATATTTTTTACATCGATATTAAAAACTCAATATTTGTGTATGGGGATATTTTGGTGGTCGATATTCTGTCAGTGATCTGTAACCAAATGACATTAATAGCTGCTCATTTGTTGAAATAAATAAATACATCAATACTGATGGACTTGTCACAATTAATGCAAATCTTCTTATTCATAACGCATGTCTCATTTAATACACTGAAAACATTGCACCCAAAGTGGGCAAGGTGCTAAATTCATAAACTAACAGTTATTCATTTAGACCGTATCTGCCAATATCAATATCTTAATCACATAATATACATAGAAAATCAAATGTAATTATCATTTCAACTTTCAATTATATAAAGAAATATATAACAGATACTCTCTGCACTGGGCAGTTTGTTATCTTCCCCAGTTTGGTTTACATATGCATTGTCTGCTTTTGTTTACCTTCCCCCCAATTATAAATAAATAAAACGTGTAAAGAATATAAAAAAAGAAAATAGTTATGTAGCTGCCAGTAATATGTAAACTCTACCACTCTTATCAAGCATTCCATATTTAAACACCTTGGTGCTATAGAAAGTTGTGCGAATCATCACTGATAGTCAAACCATTCAGTGACTTGGTATCAAGATTAAGGATTTATCGTGCCTCCAACTCTCTGAGCAGTGCTCCTCTATTACCTCCCCGTCTAAGCTTGGGAACTGCATCAATCACGAAGTATGTCAGACAGGTGAGATTGTTGTTGTGGTACAGCTTGAAATATCCACCACAGGATAGTTAGAGTCAGAATTAACAATTACTCTGAGGTGTTGTAAAATTCTAACATGCACCTGCAGTTTGGTCCTTCCCACATACCGTAATTTGCAGTTGCCTTCTAAGACATACACTGCAAAGTCAGTTTTGCATGTGTAAGAATGAGTGATTTTAACAGGTCTGTCACAAAAAGCAGTTAGTAATGGGGTGTGTTGGTCCCATAGCAACATGCTTTGCATGTACTGCACTTATGAAAGCCAGTCCTAGCTAAAAGCCAATTAATGGTCTGAGTAACTTCAGGGCTACTGTTTGACCAAAGCATTGCTCATTCCAGGAGCCCTTCTGAACGTTATCATGGGTTTCTTGGGAAGTTTAGATCCAATAATGGGATCAGTCAAAATAATGGACCACTGCTTTTTAAGAATGGATCTGAGTTGTTGTTCCTCCTTGCTAAATGATAAAATGAATCTAACATCAGTTTCATTAATATTGGGATTACCTACACTCTTGGTAGTCAGACTAACCCTGAATAGGATAGATTCCCTACTTTCGTGATTCTCCCTTGAGATAGCTTGGTCAAGGGTTTTTGCTGCGTACCCATAGGCCAAAAATTTCTGTTTGGCCTCCTGTTGGTATTTGATTAAATTGTGTTGCTGGCTGCAATTTCTTTGCAGCCTCAACTTTTCGCCTTAGGGAATACTCTCTTTAAGATGTCTGGGATGGAAACTGTTGGTATATAGTATTGAGTTACCAGCTGTTGATATCCTATATGGCTCAGTCTCAATTTCGTTGTTTACTATGTAGACTTGCACTTCGAAAAAATCAATTTCCTGTTTATTAATATGTGCTGTAAATTCCAGGTTTAATGAATTGACATTCATTTTTTCCACAATTTTCACTGCACCATCTAGTGAGCCTTTCCATATGACAAATACGTCATCTATATAGCGTAGCGAACAGATGACATGCCCCTCCCAATCCATTTTCCATAATCTATTACGGACAGTGTACTCATGTAAGGTAACTGCACGCAGAGACTTTGTAGCATGCGGTACACACACACTGGGATCACCTGTTATCATCTCAAGCCTATACATTTTTGATAGTGGGATTTATATCAGTACAATCTTGTCAATAGCAAGAGCATGGTTTTTTCACTCGTTTGTTCTCTATTTACAAATCTTTCTTGATTCTTGACAAGCACAATATTGGTGATTTTTTACTCTCTTTTTTCACGCTTCAGCTTATAGATGATTCTAAACTATACTCTTTTTCTGTGACACACCCTAAAGTATTAATATTTTCTTAATTAAGTATAAGTTAAAGTAGGACCTACATATTGTAACCTAGATGTTTCTCAATACATTTTTAGGTCTCAAATTATTCATGGCTTCCTGATGAAGGCTCAAAGCCGAAACGCGCGTAGGACACAATTTTCTCCAGCCATGGCAATGGCTCTGTACACCTGAGAAACCTGCACTGGCTCCCCGTCAGCAAGAGAATCACGTTCCGACTCCTCACCCACGCACACAAAGCTCTCCACAACCAAGGCCCAAGATACCTCAACGACCGCTTGACATTCTACACTCCCACCCGCCAGCTTCGATCAACCAGCCACGCCCTTGCCGCCGTCCCCCGCATCCGAAGAGCCACAACAGGAGGAAGATCCTTCTCCTACCTGGCTGCCAAGACGTGGAACTCCCTCCCCATCCACCTCCGCCTGACCCAAGACCACCTCTCCTTCAGGAAGCAACTCAAGACCTGGCTGTTCGAGCAGTAGCAGACCCCCCTCCCCCAAGCACCTTGAGACCCTCCGGGTGAGTAGCGCGCTATACAAATGCTTGATTGATTGATTGATTGATTGATTAATGTATTTTCCTAGTAATATAATGCTCCAACCCCACTTTGTGGTACTATATTATTTATAATTGACTAGAGATTCTCTATTAGTGAGGACTGAAAATAACTAACATGCAATAAAAATCTAGAGATTAAGCACCTAGCATGTATTGAAGAAATATTCATGGACTATTAATGTACCACCTTAAACAAAAAGTCTGTATATAATCTCTTAATTTCTCCTTTTTTACAACATCCTTGAAATGTTAGGCACTGGATGAATGTGGGAGTATGTTTGAACATATACACTAGGCACTGTTGCAGAAATAGACCGATTATGCTTTTTAGAATGGATTAGGCAGAGAAAAAAAGTTTTTGTACATACATATAATGACGATGTATTAATTAAAAAAGGATAAATATTTTTGTATTAATAAATGTTTTTGATAAGAATAAGCATCTGGGTGTTTATATATTGCGATTGAAATTTCAAAGGTCCACCAAGTTACGAGTTTCCTAAGTGTTTTCTAACACATGCCCCTCCTAGTCAACACTGTGCTCTCCCATGAGTACCTGCTTCTCCCACCAGCCCATGCGAAGACACACATAACTGGGTGATTAACAGGCAGCCATGGCAACTCCTCTAAGCTGTTGGAAAATCTCATTGTTGAAGAGTAAGTAATCATTTCCCAAGCACCATCTAATCATGCATAGTATCATTTTACT
Source organism: Triturus cristatus (assembly GCF_964204655.1). NCBI lineage: Eukaryota > Metazoa > Chordata > Amphibia > Caudata > Salamandridae > Triturus > Triturus cristatus. The sequence goes on along the minus strand of NC_140590.1, from coordinate 455,302,635 downwards.
ATATTTGCACAGTCTTAGTGTTTTGCTTCTAAAATAATGTTTAAGTGCTCTTAGCACATCATTTTGCCTGATGCTGGTGCAAAGAGATGATGTCCAGTATCATGTACAGATACTTATTGTTCCAAGACATATCATAGATTCTTCTAAGAAAATCACCGGTATCTTTGATGAATGACGGTAGATTACATACATGATCTTGTAAGAAGCAGTCAACATATTGTGAGTTTTTTTCAAAACGATTGTTCTGTGCTGATATTATTGTTCTTCCCAGTATTGGAATAGTTTTTTTAATGTATTTTGGGAAAAAAGTAAAGGACCAGCATTGTTGGATTGTCATTCCGCAAAAATTGACATTCCTCTGTTGATAATAGTTCCTCATTTTTCCAGGTTATAAGATCTCTATGAAATTTGTTGACTACCTCTCTTCTTATATGAAGTATGTTGCTCCTTTTATAACATAGTTCATCATTTAGGTGCTTATAGGCCTCTGTTAGATATTCAGATCTAGGCCAAAGAACAATGTTACCGCCATTGTCTGCATTGCAGATTATTACTTGCTTGTTGTTTTGCAATTTGTGAATTAAATTCTGGTACTTTCTTTCATGTTCAGTGTATTTTCTTCGTACTGTCTTTGTTTTATGGTTAAGTTTCTTGATTTCTTCTGTTATTTTGTCACTGGAAATATCAATGGCATCACATGGAATCATAGGCATAAATGTCGATTTTGGTTTGAAAGGAGTCTTAGTTGAGCCAAAAAGAACAAGGGCTTGATCCTGTATCATTTGTTGAGGGGATAGTATATTCTCATCACATGTGCCTTCATTTTGCTGCTCTTCTAAATCACGCACCAGCTGGATATCTGTTAGTTGCAAATTGTTGGTATCATCATTAGACACCATAGTTAATCTTGATGTTGTTGTTAATGTAGTTTTATGCTTTTTCATATGATATTTCATTAATTTTAGTTTCCGTATACATTTATATATATCATTATGGGTCTGACTATAGTTGAAAGCACTGTCTGGATAGTATGATAGTCCCCATGCTAAAAGGTGGATTTCAGCTTCACTCAAATCCGACTTCAATCCGATAAATTGACGACTGTTTTCTTTTTCTCTTCTGTTTGTGTTTCCATCTGGGCACTTGTTGCTTGTTTGTTTTTTTCCATAGAATTTTCTTCTCTCTTGTCGTCTCTGGTTCCATCTCTGTTTGTTTGTAAGTTCGGACCTCACGGCCGCAGTGTTTGGCACCAATCGTGACTTAAAGAATCAAATTCTTTGACAAGACTTAATTTAATCAGACCTCAAATTTGACTTTTTGAAGCTCTGCTGTCCTCTGAGTCTGTTTCATTTTCAACAGCCGAACTTAGATCAGAGGCAGAGGCTGTATTTGATGTTTGTGCAGAGGTCTTATTGTGATCAATTTGTCGTTGTCTCTTTAGAGAATCAAATTCTTTAGCAAACGTAAATACTTGGCCAGTTTCATAATCAATTTTATTTCTTTGGAACTTCTGTGCTTTCCTTAATTTAATTATATCTTCCTCTTTCTTTAATCTTTCATTCATTTCCTTTCAATATTTAACTATCATATATTTTTGGTCTGAGCTTTCCAATTAACTGTTGAATTGTTCAATTTCTTTTTGTAGTATTCCACAGTCAATCTCAGCATATTTAACTAGAATTTGAACCAGCAGCGTAGATGATTCCAGATTTCTCTCAGTCCATTCTTTAAGCATAGAAGGGTTGGGGTGCTCAAAGCTTGGGACCAACATAATCCGTAAACCTCTTGGTATAAGTGCTGCCTCCAGATATTTTTGGAGGATTTTCTTTCCCATCACTTTGCCTGCTCGCTTTTCAGAGCCTTCTCCAATTTTCATAATTTACTTCTGACATCCCCTTTTCCTGTGGCATTAATAGGCGAAGACAGTTGGTTTGTGTTATCTGTGCCCTGTAAATTTTCAAATAATACATCAGCAGCTACCTCTCTCTCTCACAGCACGTCGACGGACATATCTTTGCTAAATTGTTTTCAGAGTTAATGATCATGCAGGAAATTCTTCCTTTTGTTAAACCCGCTGATTACTATCACACCTCCCAACCTGCCTTGTTCACAGCTTACCACAATTTATCTGTATCTATCTATCTATCTATCTATCTATCTATCTATCTATCTATCTATCTATCTATCTATCTATCTATCTATCTATCTATCTATCTATCTATCTATCTATCTATCTATCTATCTATCTATCTATCTATCTATCTATCTATCTATCTATCTATCTATCTATCTATCTATCTATCTATCTATCTATCTATCTAGCTCATAACTATATAAAGTGCCTTATGCTGTGACTGGTAGCCCACGCTTACAGCACCTGCATTACTTAGTGTTAAATTAAATTCAAAATATATCAGGGCTATATAAAGGGCTCCTTGCTCCATGCTCAATCCAATCATATCCAATTTGAATCGTAGCAAAACGACATACCATAAAGTGCCAACAAATTGTGCAAATAGCAAGAATAGTGCCTATGTATAAGCTCTTACTAGAACAATCGCTAAGGTTTATCAGACCTAACGGTATATGCCATAGCCATATCATGTCTGTATTCTTTATGCAGTTTGCATATGTATCGCCTAGAGGTGCATTATGTCCATATACGATATATTGCAGGTAAGAATTACTAGTTATGATTCCGAATAACTGATTGCTGGAATGCTTACAAGATTTACCAAAAATCTGAATCATCCTGTGATAACCAAGAACATCTAGACGGCATCGAGCTTACCCATAAAGAAGCACAGGCAGCACAGGTATATCTATCTGGTTTACCACTTATTGCATTTTCTATTTCAGAGAGGCACCTGCTGATCCTACAGTATTTAAGTTCAAAGATTCATTTTTTACCGCACACATATGAGAACTCTTTTTTTGTAAATGGTTGCCCTCTTCCCCCTCTCTTCCTACCACCCTCCCTCGAAGGACGGAATTACCCACTATTCCCTCCTTCCTCCCCTCTTGTTGGATGCCATTTTGTTGCATCCCTTTGCACCCTTTAGCTCATCCCTGCCCACCCCAAAGAGAAAAAAAAAAGAAACAAACAAAGTACCAAGCTAATTTACTGTGTGCCTGCCCTCTACTCGGTCCTTTGTTTAAATCCAAAAGGTGGGGAACATCTTAAACCCATCCCTCAGACAGATCTGTAAGAAACAATTGAGCTTCGTGAATGTCTGAGAAGATATAGAATTTCCCTTTAGCCAGTACTTTGAGTTTCAATTGCTGCACAATTACTGCTTGGGTTCCCCTTCCTTTGATTGTATTGATCATCTTAACAAAGTATTCCCGCCTGCGTGCAAGAGCTGCGGACATGTCGCAAAATAATCTGACCTGCTTAATCTCTGTTGTGGAGAATGATCTTTGCAGAATGGCAGTGTTTAAGATTTTCTCTTTCATTCTATAGTCCGAAAAGTTCAATAATATTGTACGTGGATATTTAGCATTAGGTTGCTTCTGTGCTGGGACCCCATGGGCCCTAGTTATTGTCACGGTCTCCTTGCAAATCTGGCATTACTTTCCTAAGTAGTGACCCAGACCATTCCGCCATTTCTGTACTTTCTGATCCTTCAGGGATTCCACTAGCCACAGATTTGAGCTTCGACTGTAATTTTATAAGTCCTGAAGTTTCTGCTCTACTAGACTTTTACTTCTACTCAGAGCTGCCATGTCTTGATTTACAGCCAAAAGTTTGTCCTCCAGGTCTGAAATTTGAGTTTCGGCCTGTTCTAATCTTTTCAATATGTTTGATGTATTCTCTTGGAGTTTAGCTAGTCTTATATGGAGCTGAGCAATCTCTACTGCCTGGGATGCTTTAAAATCCCTGATCTCATCCAGTATAGTTAATAGCATTTTTTGGATTGATGCTTCTTCTCCTCTATAGGCCTTCTTAAAGTCTCAGATACTGATTCCATGTCATTTTCAGTACTTGCTCGTCCTCCTCTTAGCGCAGCCAATGAAGGATCCTCTATCCCTAGGGTACTTTGAAGGGGAGGAGCAACTGCAGAGGTATCTTGTGGGCGGTTTGTCACATCTTGTGCTACCAGAGTAGGATCATCTTCATCTTCAACTTGATTATGGAGTTGCGATGTATCTCCAGGTTTACTGACAGCCTGATGTTTTGGTGGTTTGCAAAAGAGAGAATATTGCTTTGGGCTGAGTAGGGCCTCACTATTCGCATCATGAGTCTCTTTGCTTGTATTTGGGGATATACCTCTATCTGACCATCTGGTGAACCATTTTCCGCTTCCAGATCCGAAATATCCTCTTCATTGCCCGATGGATTTATGGGGTCGATAGGATCCGTATAGTCATTCTGCCCATGTTGGTTCCTTCTCTCAGCTAGGGCATTGGCCTTTAATTCCATTTTCTGTTGTGTTGTTCTCTGTCCTCTTCTCACTCCTCTTGGGGCCGGAGAGGGTGTGGTTGCTAGTCCTGACATCTCTGATGTTACCCTTTTTTCACCTGGTTTGCGATGTTTTGTGCGCATTTTGTTTTAAATGCAAACAGGGGCAAGCAGGGGCTCAGACGCTAATGAACCTGACCTGCAAGAACACCCCGATGTGAGCAGACTATAGGAAGCTAACCAGTATTTTGTTACTAATTAATTAATAGTCACTTTAGAACCTTAGAACCATTTTGTCTATTAGTAGTAGAGTTCAGTAATGCAGTAGTAGCACATTAGCAGTATTATATATGAGGATGACATAGGAGATATAAAGAATGCTTTCTGATGCTGAGCCTGCTATCCCTGCTGTCTTCTATAGTTTTGCCAATAAGTTCTGCCAGTAAGTGTTCCCCCTCCAGGGTCTACATTCGCTGTTTCCTTGCGCTTTCCTCCTTTGCTCCATCTTGCTCCACCTTTCCCTTAATTGCCCCTAAATTGCATCTTCATTTTGTTAATTGCTTTATTGGTAGCCCTCCAAGGTGTGTCACAGTCCCGGAGACTCTCACAATCTCTCATGTAATTATCAACGGTTGATATAGAAATGTTTTATTGCCCCCACTTGATTCCGCTCAATTCCTCTTCCTTACCTCCTGGCTCCTTCTGTCTGTAATGGGGGGAGGAGTAGAGAAGGAGGGAGAAGAAGAGCCCTGAGGTTTTTTCTACCCTCTCTCGGTGCACACAGGATGGGAGCGAGAGTGAGGAAGTCACAGGTCAAAGCCTAACCCAATGCTGGAACACTTTGATATTCCATGGGTGGGGGGGGGTCGATAGGGCAACAACTCGCACCGCAAGCTGGGAGCATCAGTGGGGTCAATCGCTGTAGCGTTGCAGAGCAGCCGTATAGTTGTGAGGCCGTGTAGCGCATGTAGCGCATTTGAGCCACGGGGCAGTGCAATACGGGCAGTGCAGCAAGAAGAGAAAGCTAACCCGTCATTGCTCAGCCGACCTCGTACTCTGCCCCAAAGCTAGTATAACAATGACAGCGGGGCTTCACCGGGGTTTAGCGGGACTCGGCGGGGTCTCAGCAGCGAAACACTGTGGGTAACATATTTTTTCTCTCCATCCCCGTTATTAGGACCAAACGTCCAGCGCCATCAGAGGTTTAGAAGACCGGAGGCTGGAGCTTGGAGCCGGAAGAGGGTGGAGCATCGGGTGAGCCGCTGGCGCAAGCAGCTGCGTGTGTGGGCCATTCCGCCTGTTAGGAAACTTGAGAACATTTCCTCCAGAGCCCCAGTGGGACGTGCAGGGAGGCAATTCCACAGTGTAGGACTGAAATTCAACTTCATCCTGCTCAATGCTTCTAGCACTTCTGGAAAATGACTAAATCCCATTCTGCATTGGGACTTACATAATCTTCACCAAGAAATCTCCCAAACTCCAGAGCTCCAGCGGAACCAACCTACTTCAGTTCCATGGTGGGGGCCACATTTTAAACAGTGGCTCGCTCAGTGATGATTTTTCTCAAAATTTACAAAGTCCCTTTCTGAAGAGGGTCTTAGAAATGTTTTCAAACCTTTTGACTTCCAGACTTTCACTGAGACCAACCCACTTGTATTATATGACAAGAGCTCCGTCACATTCAGAATGCAATCGCTTAGATCTTGGTATACAGTTTCAATATACCATCATTAGTTTTTTGCTTTCTGATGCTAATTTCACATAAATCTTTAAAAATGCATATCTCTGGTTTCCCTTCTATGTTGTTTTGCGGTCATTTGTTTAAAACTAATTATTTTTTAATTGCAGTGGGAATTTTATTGTTTGGTGTTTTGACTTTATTACTGTTTATTACTATATACATACTTTACATTTTGCCCTTAGTTAAGCATGTCTGCTCTGTGCCATATCCAATAGGGGGTTGAGTATTTGCTAATTTAGTGACTTTGGGGTTCCCCTTGACAAGTTATTACTAATATTCCTTAATTATTACATTTTTCTCTATTTTTATTAATTAGAGTGGAATTTGTATTGTCTTTTGTCTTTGACTTTTTGCTGTTTTGGTACTTCTACATGTTGTACACCTTTTCTCTAAGTTAAGCCTTTCTACTCTGTGCCTTAGCTACTAGGGGTTGATCCATCCATCCTATTTAATACTTCACTTTTTTACAGTAGGTAATTTTGCTGTAAGAGTAAACATAGCATTTTTAAAATACAAGGCATCAATAATGTTGCCTGACAAAAGCGTGCTGCTGGTGGAAATCTAGTTTACTCAACAATGAAAGAAGCTTTCTTGTCAAGATAAAAAAGAATTCTCCGAAGTGGTATTTGTTAGACCTGGCATCCTTAGCGTGGCTTGCCCCTAACTTTTTGCCTTCTGACCTCGTGTTTTTCTCACTTTGTTTCTGCTGGCCATAGGACTTTGCACACTTTACCACTGCTAACCAATGCTTAAGTGCTTGTACCCTCTGTTTAAAAGATGGTAATATTGGTTTATACCAAATTGGCATATTTAATTTACTTATAAATCCATAGTGAAGTGCACTACCTGTACCCAGGGTTTGGAAATTAAATGTTACTGTGGGCCTGCAGCACTCTGCCATCCAATTAAGTACCACTTAAAACATGTCTCAGGCCTACTGTTGCAGAGCCTGTGTGTGTATTTTAAACTGCCATTTCGACCTGTTAAAATAAATCTTTTCGCCAGGTCCAAACCTTCCTTTTTAATATATGTGACACCCCTAAGGTAGGCCCTGGACAGTTCCAAGGAAAGGGTGCAGTGTATTTAAAAAGTTGGCCATGTACTTAAAGTTTTACATGTTCTGGTAGTGAAAAACATTCATATTCGTTTTTCACTACTGCAAGGCCTACCTCTACCATAGCATAACCTTGGGATTAGCTTATGACATTTTATAAGTGTCATTTCTATATGGTAAACTGTGACTGGTTCATGCTTGATGTTTCTCTCCTGATGTAAAATCCTAACTTATGGTGAAGTCAGACTTTAAATTACAGTTATAAAAATGCCTCTTTTAGAAAGTTAACACAAGGAGATGATGGGCGCAGCACTGAAAATTTTCAAACACTCACCCCCAGTCACAGATCTGGGTTGAATCCCTCAGCGTTCTTTAGCTCACTTCGACACCCCAATTCAGACTCAGCCATATGCAAATCAGTCTTGTCCCTGTGCCTCATGGGAACAGTCCAGCCCGAACTGCCAAGCCAGGTCTTCCCTGAACTGGAAACAAGCACCCTGGGACCTGTTTGGTGGTAACACCCCTCATCAGCCAGGCTAGCTAGAGGCCAGTGGAAAAGTGAGCAAGGGATCCACATCTGGGCATACCCGCTAACTTAGGGCGAACAAAGCAAATACAAGGAGATGATGGATGGAGCACTAAAACATTTCAGACACTAATCCCTAGTCACATATTTGGATTGAATTCATCATCGATCTTTAGCTCACTTCGCTACCCCGGTTCAGACCCAGCCAAATGAAAATCAGTCTTGACCCTGTGCCTCATGGGAACAGTCCAGCCCGAACTACCAAGAGAGGTTTTCCTGGACTGGAAACAAGCATCCTGGGACTGGTTTTGGGGTGACACCCCTCACCAGCCAGGCTAGCTTGAATCCAGTGGCAAAGTGAGCAAGGGACCCACGTCTGGGCATACCCTGCCAACTTAGGGTGAACAAAGCAGACACAAGGAGATGATGGACGGAGCACTTAAACTTTTTGCACACTCACCCCCAGTCACAGATCTGGGTTGAATACATGATTGTTCTTTAGCTCACTTCGCCACCCCAGTTGGGGCCCAGCCATATCAAAATCAGTCTTGACCCTGTGCCTCATGGGAACAGTCCTGCCTAAACTGCCAAGCCAGTCCTTCCCTAGACCGGAAACAAGCATCCTGGGACCGGTTTCGGGGTAACACCCCTAATCAGCCAGACTAGCTTGAATCCAGTGGCAAAGTGAGCAAGGGACCCATGTTTGGGCATACCCTTCCAACTTAGGACAAACAAAGCAAACACAAGGAGATGATGGAAAGAGTGCTGAATCTTTTCCGACCCTAACCACAAGTCACATATTTGGGTTGCATCCATCATTGTTCTTTAGCTCACTTCGCCACCCCAGTTCAGACCCAGCCATATGCAAATCAGTCTTGACCCTGTGCCTCATGGGAACAGTCCAGCCCAAACTGTTAGTCTAGGTCCTTCCTAGACATGAAACAAACATTCTGGAACAGGTTTCAGGGTTTCACCCCTCATCAGCCAGGCTAGATTGAATCTGGTGGCGTAGTGAGCATGGGACCCATGTCTGGGCATACCCTTCCACCTTGAGTTGACTATTGCAAAAAGAACAGAAGATGAGCGGTATGCTGAGCCAATCAAACATTCACCCGCAGTCACAGATCTGGGTTAAATCCATAGTTTTTGCACACCATGCCATTCTAGGTTAGACCCAGCCATATGCAAATCAGTCTTGACCATGTTCCCCATGGGAGCAGTCCAGCCCAAACATCCATGCCAGGTCCTCCCTGGACCAGAAACAAGCATCCTCGGACTAGTTTCAGGGTTCCACCCCTTATGAGCCAGTCTATGTTGAGTCTGGTGGGGTAGCGAGCATGTTACCTACATCTGGGCATACCCTTCCCACTTAGGGCCACAATTGCAAAAAGAACAGAAGACGAACGGAATGCTGAGCTAATAAAAACATTCACCCCCAGTCAAAGATCTTGGTTAAATCCATCGTTTTTTTTCACGCAACGCACAGTTTAGAGCCGGCCATATACAAATCCACCTTGACCATGTTCTCAATGGAAACAGTCCAGCCTCGACTGCCAGGCCAGGTCCTTCCTGGACCAGAAACAAGCATCCTGGGACCAAGGTCAGTGCATCATGATTATATCATATTTGGTGATATATGCTAGAACCTCTCTGAGCTGTCAAATGAATGGGAGCCTATAACTTTTACAGAAACAGGTTGTTGGGACCAAGGTGATAGTAGAAGTGGCACAGAAGTCTTCCTGAAAAAATGAGGATGATGTGCGGCATAAAAATGAGCCAGATCCAAGATCAATCAACAAGGTTCCTGTGGATGTGGAAAGTTCCTCATATCCATTTGAGCATCTCTTTCCAATTAAATTTGTAATTTTCCTGATTTGCTGATTCCAACTGAATACTTGCAATAGGATTTACAATTTCTGAAATGGCCATTTCTTTGGAATCTTATGGTATGGCACCTGCTCAGCCATTGAAAGTTCAGGATCCATGTTGTCCAGGCAGTGTAAAAACATGTGGGTTTGGCTTTTTGTCAAATCACTAAGTTAAAATCTTGAGTTGCTCCAAAAAGCTCATGCATTCTTCCAGTCCTCTGCTTCATCCTTAGGTGCCAATAGATTTACAAATATGAATGATTTTACGGTGATGCAAGGGCAAGGCAAAGTATCGGAAAGAAACAACTAGAAGATCAGGGTGAATCAGTTTCCTCAATGGTGGCCTTTGTTCTGTCTAACGGGAGTTTTGACCCCTCTGTTCTTGATACATGTTCCCTGTGAATTGAGGGTGTAATGAAACAAATACCTTTACAAGTTCTTAAATACCCAGGGGCATACTTATGAGTCCCTTTGCATCTCTGTTGCACCACACAATGTGGCACAAGACCAACGCAAATGAAAAATGAGATTTATGAAGCCACGCAAGGCCACTTTGCGTGGCTCTGCTTGGTGCCATATGTCTCCAGTAAAGTAATGCAGCACAAATCGCTGTGTTGCATTGCTTTGCACCAGGGAAACATTTATATGGGTATTGTGTGGATCCCATGCAACATCCATCTATTTTGATGCATTCCCAGATTTTACAATAACAGGAAATACTGGAAATGTGCCAAAAAGATATGCCTTCCCAGGAGAGGCGTAATGAGTAGAAATAGCCTTTTCTCTACTGCATTCTACAGCACACATAGAATGAGATAAAAAGCTGCTCTGGATTCTTCTTGTGCAGAACAGTGCTCCTTCCTGTACAGAAACAATCCTGCATGCAACACAGGCACCATTACGCCAGGGTTCAAGGGTACCTGCATTGGCACTAGGCAGCCCATTTTGCACCAGTGCAGGTGAAAGGACAGGATTGTTCCATATTGCCTTACATGTGGCACATTCCTGCCCTTTCCCAGTGTTGCAGACCACCACAGCAAGGTGGCTTGCTGCACTGTACCACTTTTTCATAAATTCGGACCCTAAAGCATAAGACTTAATGGTACCTGTTGCAATTGCTCAATCATGAATAAGACTGTAGTGCCACGGTACTTGAGGATGCTCCTGGCAGTTAATAAGTTGACCTCACATAACATGTATGGATTTCCCATTATTTTATCAGATTATGTTAAATGCAATGTTGTAGATTGCCCCCGCTGCTTTACATGTTATTTTCCTAACCCATAGGCGCCGATCACGATCCTGTAAAAACCGGGTACGAACCGTCGGACGGAGCATATTCTCCGTCCGACGCGTACCCGGTTGTCAAAATATACAAACATGGAATTACGATTCGCACGGGAACACCATTTCCGTACGAATCGTAAAAAACCCCGAGCGAACAAAATAAACCTACAAATGCGATCCGAGAAAGCGCCGACCTGACGTCGGGACGCTCGCAGCCTGCCATTCACGAACCAGGAATTTCGATTCGCACCGACGTCATCCCGAACGGTGAATATTTTCCGGCAGCCAAAAACTGCCGGGAAATCAGGACGACGCGAACAAGGACTACCAGTACGCGACGGACAGACAGGACGACGCGAACAAGGAGGACCAGTACGCGACAGGACGACGCGAACAAGGAGTACCAGTACGTGACGGACAGACAGGACGACGCGAACAAGGAGGACCAGTACGCAACAGGACGACGCGAACAAGGAGGACCAGTACGCGACGGACAGATATGGACCCGAACCTACGAGTCATCCCGGCCCTCATAGCAGTCGACCTCCTCCACAGGTTCGGACGCAAACGCCGCAGAAGGTCAGAACAACTAAGGGAGGGGTGAAAGTGGGGTGGGGGGGGGGGGTGGCAGGACCAGGGCAGGCCACAAACCCCCCACCAAAGTCACACAGCACACATGCCCTGGACATACCTGACTCCCAGGCCCTGGTCACTACGAGGGGGTGGGGGCGTGTCCAGATAAGCCAGCGACCGCCACAACGGAAGTCCGTCACGACGCGAACAGGCAACACAACCAGACAGGTACGTCCCGTACCCACGCCTGAAGAGCGTGGGTACGAGTCAAACCACGCCCACACCCACGTCACCCCAACAATGGCGGGACGGCTCGTACCCACATGGCAAAGGCCTGGGTACGGCCCGCACAAGCATCACATAGCGTGGGGACGGATATGTACGGACCCTACCCCCACCCCGTATGCATGGAGCGTACCCCCCACCCCAACAGTGTAAGTACGACACGTACCCACACCCGCGTACGTATGGAGCGTACCCCCACCCCAACAGTGTAAGTACGACCCGTACCCACACCCGCGTACGTATGGAGCGTACCCCCACCCCAACAGTGTAAGTACGACCCGTACCCACACCCGCGTACGTATGGAGCGTACCCCCACCCCAACAGTGTAAGTACGACTCGTACCCCCACCCGCGTACGTATGGAGCGTACCCCCACCCCAACAGTGTAAGTACGACCCGTACCCCCACCCGCGTACGTATGGAGCGTACCCCCACCCCAACAGTGTAAGTACGACTCGTACCCCCACCCGTGTACGTATGGAGCGTACCCCCACCCCAACAGTGTAAGTACGACTCGTACCCCCACCCGCGTACGTATGGAGCGTACCCCACCCCAACAGTGTAAGTACGACTCGTACCCCCACCCGCGTACGTATGGAGCGTACCCCCACCCCAACAGTGTAAGTACAACTCGTACCCCCACCCGCGTACATATGGAGCGTAGCCCCACCCCAACAGTGTAAGTACGACCCGTACCCCCACCCGCGTACGTATGGAGCGTACCCCCACCCCAACAGTGTAAGTACGACTCGTACCCCCACCCACGTACGTATGGAGCGTACCCCCACCCCAACAGTGTAAGTACGACTCGTACCCCCACCCGCGTACGTATGGAGCGTAGCCCCCCCCAACAGTGTAAGTATGACCCGTACACACACCCGCGTACGTATGGAGCATACCCCCACCCCAACAGTGTAAGTACGACCCGTACCCACCCGCGTACGTATGGAGCGTACCCCCACCCCAACTGTGTAAGTACGACTCGTACCCTCACCTCGAATGCATGGAGCGTAGCCCCACCCCAACAGTGTAAGTACGACCCGTACCCACACCCGCGTACGTATGGAGCGTAGCCCCACCCCAACAGTGTAAGTACGACCCGTACACACACCCGCGTACGTATGGAGCGTACCCCCACCCCAACAGTGTAAGTACGACCCGTACCCACCCGCGTACGTATGGAGCGTACCCCCACCCCAACAGTGTAAGTACAACTCGTACCCTCACCTCGAATGCATGGAGCGTAGCCCCACCCCAACAGTGTAAGTACGACACGTACCCCCACCTCGAATACATGGAGCGTACCCACATCCGTGAATGTCATGAGCATACATATTGTGAAATTGGAGAGGTGGGTGCAGAGTCCTCCCAGCAGTGCCCTGTGACAGGAGGGGTGTGTGCAGAGTCCTCCCAGCAGTGCCCTGTGACAGGAGGGGTGTGTGCAGAGTCCTCCCAGCAGTGCCCTGAGACAGGAGGGGTGGGGGCCTATCACTCCCAGCAGTGCCCTGAGACAGGAGGGGTGGGGGCCTATCACTCCCAGCAGTGCCCTGAGACAGAAGGGGTGGGGGCCTATCGCTCCCAGCAGTGCCCTGAGACAGCAGGGGTGGGTGCCTATCACTCCCAGCAGTGCCCTGAGACAGGAGGGGTGGGGGCCCATCACTCCCAGCAGTGCCCATGGAACGCAAAGGGTGGAGTAGTCACAGATACCATGCCCACAAATGTCAGTCAGGTGCACAAAGACCCTGCAGTACATGTACCACATGTGTTCGAGGCTGGGAGTATACGCATGCATAGCGCAGAAAAGAAAACATGTACACATGAAGTCATGTCAATAGGCCACATACACAAGTACAATGACTACCAAGGATGCCACGAATGACGCAGGTGGAGACATCGCTCAGCATGCATGTGCAAAGGTGAAGGACTACGTCACACACCCAGCTAATGGACACACAGCTCTGTGCCAAAGTCAGGGGACACCCTGCAGGGAAGAAGTCAGGGTACACAGAGGAAGGAATACACCTTGGGACAATTGCAACATGCAGCAACTGCTTACATGAATGGAGAAAGGTAGCTAACACCGTGTGATGGCACACAGATCCCAGGGTCCCCCCTATGAGCAGCACACTACTACATTTCCCACACACCCAACACATGACCAACACCCACAACCATGTAGCAGCCCCACCAACAGCAAGGCCAGCTATGCAGGAGTGTTCCAAGGGCAAAAATAAATAGCTTTATTCAGCATGAGAAAAAAACTAGTATGACGTGAGTCCAATTTTAACAAAGGCCATAGGGCAGTCCAGGAGTCCCAGCTGGATGGGGGACACAGTGGGATGCGTGTCCCCTAGCTTGCCTGCACAGTTACAATCCGTTGTCTTCCACAGGGGTCAGGGCATCATGTGGGGGGGAAGAAACAGGCACCGCAGGGACAGGAGGGTGAAGGGTAGGTGTCGTGGGTGCAGGGATGGAGGACTCCACCACAGGGGGTGGGGCAGGGCCAAAGGCGGAGGCCAGGATCTCGCTGCACACCTTAGCAAGGTCCTCCAGGGACTCCCCTGCACCTGAAGGAACCACAGGCCCCAAGGAAGGGGGGGGGGGGGGTCAGAGGGATGGGTCGCAGCGCCACTGTGGGAGGGTGTGGACAGGGGGGGGGGAATCAAGCACCCTGACCGGGGACCTCCTTGACCGCTTGCGGGGTGGTGTCACTGTGGGGCTCAGGGACAGAGCGTCCATGAAGGAGTCTTTGGGGGAGATGTGGCCAGGAGAGCTGAGGGGAGGGAATTTGGAGGGAGTGGATTGGGTGGAATGCGGACTCCCACTCTGGCTGCGTGTCACACGTTTGCCCCCCGACCCAGTGGGTGTGCCTACTGCACCCTGTGTGTGCGTGTCAGGAGGTGTGCGGCGGACCTTCCCTGCTGGTGTGGTGCCTTACGTCTGGGTGTATGTTGGACAGGCATGGGAGTGGGAAGTGTGGAAGGAGCAGGGGTAGGGGGTGGGATGTAGCGCTGCAGGAGACCCACTGCTGCAGTCAGTGTGGAGTCTATGGACCTCAGCAAGTTGCGTTGGTCAGCCTGCGATGAATGAATGCCCTCCAAGTATGCCTCCATGTTGTTGAGGACCTGGCTGTGGCCATGGAGGACATTAAGGATCGCAGTCTGACCAATCTGCAACTGCCGCTGGATGTCCACAGACTCAGCATTGGCGGCAGCAGTGGAGACAGGGGCAGGGGGTGCGGTGCCTGGCAGGAAGGAGACATGTGGTGACCGGGCACGTTGGGAAGGGACACGAGCACGTGGGAGGCGGCTGATGGCAATGGAGGGGGCGGTGCCAGATGTAGGGCTGCTGTCAGATGGTGGTGCAGCCACCGCCCACTCGGAGTGATCATCCTCGGACCCGTCCGCTTCATAGTCTGTTGTGCCAGTCGACAGGTCCCCGGGGTCACTCTCCACCGCCTCTGTCCCACTCGAAGTGCCAGCCCCGATGTCACCGCTGGCACTGGTGCTCGGTCCCTCCGCGCCGTCTGTGTCCATGTCTCCCACCGTGTCCCCCGACGATGCTGTGGGCAGGGTGAAGAGACAGAAAGTAATCATACACCTGTATACATATGTCACATGAGTACAATCTACGTAGGTTACAGTGCATAGCCTGAAACAAAGGATGAGTTACAACTACAAAACAAGGTACATACGTAGGCCCTGCAAGACACAGTTGTGTGACCCACCATGCCATGGAAAAACTATGGAGAGCATGACACAATAGCAAATGAGATGACATGGCTATCTGACTGAGGAGCAAGGCCCTGGGGACAATACAGCACTGCATCTGCACCACACAGCGTGGCAGGAAATTGGGATGAGCAGGGACCAAATCCAGGAACTAGAGGCACATGCAGCATAGGTAATACTGAGAACATGCCCACCCTGACTGGCAAGCTGCACCTTGAGTGTATGTCCAGACAAACATCACACACTGGCCAGTCCGAGCAAGGAGATGACAGATCTTGACATGTAGGCCATGGCCGCCCCACCCACCCCCTACATGAGACACATCTGTGGAGACACAGGAAGCACTTACATCTCATAGTCTGGGTGAAATACACATGGGATGCAATAATTCAAGATTGCACACCAAATACCCAAGGTGCGCCTGTCCAAAGAATCATGTACAAATGGGCATCATCAGATGATTGCTACAAGACACACAGGCAATGGCCACCGTGAGTATGTACTTGGAAAATCATGTCAGGCTGGACAGTGGACACTTGTAATACATCTCACGTCAATAAACATGGTGCCAGGGGACAAAGGCACAGAGCACAACCTATGCTGTAGACACAGAGATTGTCGGCATTCTCGGATTACACACATGATACCTAGGAAAAGATGCCCATGGGGACAGTAGTGGCCACACAACTCCATGCTCCTGAATGGAAATGACTGCAACACACGCTAACATCCCAGCACTATGCGTAACGCACACTCATGCACATCATGTGACAGGCCACCACATGGGACATGCCTGCTGGAAGGCCTCGCACTCAAGAGATTAACTCCCATGTCTGAAATCAGCATTAGTGCCAACTGACATGGAACCCACAAGTTCAGAACTGGACAGGGCACAGGCAAGGTCACTGAACCTCTTACACACCACCCCCACACATGATGCTGCAGGCATTGTACACTTGGAGAAGGTGTCAGGCTAAATAACTTTGTGATGGAGTGACTACACAGAGACCAGGGAACACATTGCAAGGTGGGGAAGGGAGGCAGGAGAGGCCTGCAACACTGTGGGTAACAGGATCGTCACAGCACCATAAACCCTGGAAGTGTATCCATGGAACAGTGCACTTACAAATGCTGGTGAAACACAACAAACACACACATGTACCTACCCCCTTCCGGCTGCTGCATGTCCTGTAGACGCCTGTCCAAGTCAGGAAAGACCACCGCCAGCACACGTTTCTGGATGTGGGAGAGACGGCGGCGCCCGCGGTTCTTGTGGCTCTCAGGTGAGTCCCCCAGCAGGAGCCGTGCGATCCTCCGCATCCAGCACCGGATATCCTGCCAGCGTTTCCTCACCTGGGACAGGTGCCGCCTCCGACCATCCGCACTCCTCACGGCGCTGACGGCGTCCAGCCATATCTGCTCCTTGGCAGAGGCGTCTACCTGTGAGGATGAACAAGTGACACTACATCAATACACCTTGCACATGTCACGGGGACACAGATTAGAACACATTTGCTGTTTACAACAAGGCATAGTATGCATCCAACGCATTGCAACTTTGTCATAGGGACATGATCCTGTGGGGGAAGGCCAAAAGCAGTACGTGCCATTGAAAGGACACAGGTGGAATGAGGGCAACTACACAATCAATGATCCAGGCTCACACTGTGCATCACACCCACCCCTCCTGTCTCAGGGCACTGCTGGGAGTGATAGGCCCCCACCCCTCCTGTCTCAGGGCACTGCTGGGAGTGATAGGCCCCCACCCCTCCTGTCTCAGGGCACTGCTGGGAGTGATAGGCCCCCACCCCTCCTGTCTCAGGGCACTGCTGGGAGACATCAGGCATTCCCCCCCCTGGGACCCCCCCTACAGTACAAAGCATGTGTGTCACACCTGGACACACTGGCAGAAGTCACAGTCACTAAAAAGGGACACAGTCTGTGCCAGTGGACACTGAACTCACCTGATAACCTGGTCGCCCATACAGCTTGGGGTACCGTGGGAGGATCACATCCACCAAAGCCATGTTCTCCTCCAGGGAGAATGGCTGTGACCTCTCCACAGCCCTTGACATGGTTCCAGGGAATCAGTAGCAGCAGCTGGGTCGTGGAATACAAAGATGTGCAGGCAAGTGCTCCCTCATGGGACCTGGCTGCCTTATATCTGCCTTGCTGGCCCATCTCATGCACAGGAGTACAGAGTGATTGGTCACTCACATTTGCATCCTATGTTTCCTCCAATCCCTTCAAACCTAGCAGTCTGTGTGTTCTCTATCGGTTTCATTCTCCTGCATGATGTCAGCCCCACAAACACATTGCAACAAAGTAGATTCATTTCAACTGACTACTGCTGTGCACCTTCCAGAACACATTCAAATTTTGAACTTGGTCTCCATGACAACCAGCATGCATGTAGGCCTTAATACTTGTCCCTCATGTGTCCCCTATGTAATTTGGAGCTCCACACACAGGTACGGTGCGTTCCGGGGCCCTAGGGCACCCCAAATGCATTGCAACGGACCGTACACGCGTGCCTACGTTCACTATCACTATGGGTGTCCTCGCGCATGCGTACTCGTAGTGGTACGGGCCGTACACACGCCTGTACGCTCCCTATCACTATGGGTGTCCTCGCGTATGCGTACTCGTAGTGGTATGGGCCGTACACACGCCTGTACGCTCCCTATCACTATGGGTGTCCTCGCGTATGCGTACTCGTAGTGGTACGGGCCGTACACACGCCTGTACGCTCCCTATCACTATGGGTGTCCTCGCGTATGCGTACTCGTAGTGGTACGGGCCGTACACACGCCTGTACGCTCCCTATCACTACGTGTACGCATACGCGAGGACACCCATAGTGATAGGGAGCGTACAGGCGTGTGTACGGCCCGTACCACTACGAGTACGCATACGCGAGGACACCCATAGTGATAGGGAGCGTACAGGGTGTGTACGGCCCGTACCACTATGAGTACGCATACGCGAGGACACCCATAGTGATAGGGAGCGTACAGGCGTGTGTACGGCCCGTACCACTACGAGTACGCATACGCGAGGACACCCATAGTGATAGGGAGCGTACAGGCGTGTGTACGGCCCGTACCACTACGTGTAAGCATACGCGAGGACACCCATAGTGATAGGGAGGGTACAGGCGTGTGTACGGCCCGTACCACTACGAGTACGCATACGCGAGGACACCCATAGTGATAGGGAGCGTACAGGCGTGTGTACGGCCCGTACCACTACGTGTACGCATACGCGAGGACACCTATAGTGATAGGGAGCGTACAGGCGTGTGTACGGCCCGTACCACTATGGGTGTTCTTGCGTATGCCTACTCGTAGTGGTACGGGCCGTACACATGCCTGTACGCTCGCCATCACGATGGGTACACATACGGCAGCACTCCCATAGTGATATGGGAACGTACACAGGCCCTCTTCGCAGCAGTACAGCGGTTTTCACACATCACAGTGGTGACAGGCGGCACAGAGGTAGGGATAGGGCGGACATACTTGTCCATGGATGGACATACTTGTCCATGGATGGACATACTTGTCCATGAATGGACATACTTGTCCATTAATTGACATCAAGGCATCGTCTGTGCATTACTACATGTGTGGGGCACAGGTGTGACGGCCTGAGATGTGGAACATTACTCCTGAGTCGAGAAGGCACCAGATGTATGATGAGATGTCTACAGATGTACTGTGTGATGGTGCAATGTGTGCCAGGCATGCCCTTGACTCCTTTGACATGTGTGCATGTCGTACTGCACACTTGGGGTGAGCGTCACTGGCATGGCACGGACACCAACACACGGAAGTGTCCCCTGATGCCCGGTACAGGGGTTATCACACCTGACTTGTCACTACCCACGGTGCACAATGTGACTATGTCATGTATGTGTGGGGGCTTCCCATCAGGTTGATGTTGGAGCACCCTCAAAAGCTGCAGCCGTTGCAGCAACCAACATGTGTCTGTGTGTAGATTGTCATTGCACACTGTTCCGCACACCATGCCACATGTGGTATCGGATGTGAGGTGCACATGTATGCATGGGACACGGAGTAGCGTGACAAGGACATGTCTGCATCCTCACAATGAATGTGTGGTGAGTCATGACATGTGCACCTTCATGGCAAGGTGTGTGGGCTGTACTAGTGTAATGTCATGTGACCTGTGGCTCTAGTGTTCCGCTACCAGTCTCTGCAATCGGCATCCTACTTCTGCTGATGTGTGGGCGTATGTCACTCCTGTCTTGCGTCTGGCTGTTCACTTGCACTGGGACACAGCTATTCCCATGGCGTGGCATGGGGAGGTTCTCAATCTCTGTGTGTAGCTGGGTCTTGGTAGGAGTGTCACCTTGCATCCATACGTGTCCTGGGCATGTAGCATATACCTGACTCCCTATGTAGCATATGTGTATTGACAGATTAACATGTGCTCAGTACATATGAATTGTTGTCGTAGTGCACTCACTCTTCCTTGTCACTTTCAAATTACTGCAGAGCGCCGCCTCTTGCCCGACCAATTCCGGACTTGGCTGCCATGCAGGAGAATGACAGCATCCGGCTCTACCGCTTCACCCAACCGTTGATTCTGGAGTTGACGGCGAGACTGGCACCACACCTGCAACCGCAGCACAGGTATCCTACGGCACTGACACCCCAGCTGAAGGTAATGGCTGCCCTACATTTTCTTGCCACGGGTACCTTTCAAAATACCATAGCTCATGTTGGTGGCATGTCCCAGAGCATGTTTTGCCGTGTGCTGCATGATTTCTTAGAGGCCATGTTGATTCACCTGGATGACTTCATCAAGTTCCCAACCCCTGAACAGTTGACTGCGGTCAAGCGTGGATTCTATGCCCTGGGAGGGATGCCCCATGTCATTGGGTCCATAGATGGGACACATGTAGCTTTGGTACCACCACACGCACGGGAGGTGGCGTACCGCAATCGGAAGCACTACCACTCCATCAATGCCCTTGTGGTGTGTCAGTCCAACATGGTGATTTCACATGTCTGTGCTCGTTTTCCAGGATCAACACACGATGCCTACATCATGAGGCGTAGCAGGATGCCTGAAATGATGATGCGGCTGCGCAACGAAAGAGCATGTGTTGTTGGTGGGTACAGTCTGTCTGTCCTGTAATTTGCATAGCCTACCAGCACGACCGCTTCACCACTTCTAACGATGTCCATGTGCTTCCCATGTAGGGGACGCTGGCTATTCCAACATGCCATGGCTGCTCACACCTCTACGCAACCCCATCACGCCGGCCCAGCTCCGCTACAACACCGCCCATGGCCGGACAAGGCAGTGATAGAGAGGACGTTTGGCCCGCTGAAGAGCCGATTTAGGTGCCTACACAAGACCGGCGGCGCGCTCCCATATGCCCATGCGAAGGTCTGCAAAATCTTCATGGTCTGCTGCATGCTGCACAACATGGCAGTTGAGAGAGCTGTGCCACTCATCCTGGATCAACGTGACGAGGACCATCCACCCGTGGAGGACGAAGGGCTTGGCAATGGGGCTAGTGATGTGGAGGATGTGGAGCCGCAAGAGGACATCCGGACTCGGCTCATACGCGACTTCTTTGCTTAGTGGTGAGTACCAGTGTCTGAGTGTGCACGCATTGGACCCCATGTGGCATGTGTTGTGATGTGTGTCTCCACCTGCATGTATGGCACGTGAGTCAGAGGTGTGTGTGGGTGTGTCACTGGAGTGATGGTGGCAGTGATGGTTGTATTTCCCCAGTCATAATTGTAACCTAGCATGTTGTCATCCATACATGTGTCGAGTAAATGCACATGCAAGTGGCTGTGCTTTTTGTGGCTGACTTCTTGTGTGTCTCTCTTCCCCAGGTACTTGCGCATGCCGTCTGCTGCTTGCATTGTTGTGGCACTGCTATTCCTCATGGACACGTCATCGTGGGCTGACTCAGCGTTACAGGCACGGACACGTTTGGAAGTCTCCATAGGGTAAGGGATGCATCTGGGGTGTATTGGGTGTGGCAGTTGTTCACGATGTATGCACACTGCCCCTGTCGATGTTTGGTTCCTCTGCAGCCATGTAGCATCCCCATGGGACACGACATGCAGCTGTGTACACCTGACTAGATGGTCTGCCTGGTTGACAGTCATCAGTGATGGGATAGTGGATTGTGATGATGGCATCAATGTGTGTGACACTGCCCTCGGACACATACGGTTAGCATTGGCTTGACATGGTGTGGGACTTCCACATCAGCGGATCAATGGTGTATGGCAGTCTCTCCGTGAGCAGCTGTGGGTGTTTAGCTGTTAGCCGACAATTGTGTGCCAGTTCCATGGCTAACACGCATTTGTGCTGCAGAAGGGGGGTTCCAGTGTTGGACCCACATGTTACTCCACAAGATGTGTTCATGTGTACTTCAAGTTGCCTCTGCAATCCCGAAAACATGACTAATAAAGGTGTCCCTATGCCTCCAAGGTGCCTCTTCTCCGTCAATGCTGGTGTGTTGCCACGGTGCATCCAGCATGTCTGGCATGGTTTTCCCTGATAGTGGCTATGTGTCGATGTGTCGAGTAGCAAGATGCAAGCTGTGTGTGTGGGCTGAGACTGTGTATTGGGCATGATGTCCATGACTGTGTGGGTATTGTGACATGTGCCATCCCCATGCATCCAACGTTGGCCAGGCCCCCATTCTCTGCATCCACCGGACTCAAGCTTGCAGGACATGGTTCTGCCACCTGTCTACACATACCTGGGTGCCCCCCAGGACCCTGGACATGATCCCTGACCTCTGCGCATGACTGTTGGTGTACTCAATGTGTCTGTCAGCACGGTTGTGCGGCCACCCCCTCAGCTGGTTGGGCCCATCACGGGTGTGTATGGTGCGCCATGTCTGTCTTGCCTAATACACTGTGACCCGTGTGTCCTCTGCCAGACTCAGGCCCCAGGGTGTGGATGGTTAGAGTCAAAAGAGAGCTCAGGCATGTTTAGACTTTACAACACACATGTAAGGTAATAATGCAACCAGCAGGCATCTTCTCTTCATGGTGTGAATTTTTATTGGGGGGGGGGGATAAAGTGAGGGGCTTTCCGGGAGTTTGGAATCCAAAGTTCAGTAGGGGAGTTGGTGTCCTTGCCAATGTAAATCCTCATCGTCCATGCGACAGTCTTTGTCAACATTGGTCAGACAGTGACCAGCAGGGCCATGTGGCAGAGAATGTCTCTTGATGCTGTGATGCTGTTGCTCCAGTGGGCCAGGTGCCAGGCCAGGTGTCCTGGGAGATGGTGATGTAGCGCCGACCCTCACGGTCCTTTCCGTGGACGACCCGGCCTCCTGCGGGGACCCTCAGCAGCAGGCCGTGACGATGTTTGGGATGCTCCGTCAGATGTCTCCTCCTCCTCCTGATCCCTCCCTGTGGGTGGTGATGTTCTACGCCGTCGGGCACAGGGAGGGTTGCCCATGTTGTCGGCCATCCGACGGAGTGTATCGTGAATCCCCTGGAACACCGTCACTTGCTCAGCCTGTCTGTCCTCCATCCTCCATTGGTGTTGCAGTAGACAGGCATGTTGCTCCGCATGTTGCTGGGCCTGCTGGGTCTTTATCTCATCGAGGGTCCCCTTGATCTCATTGAGGGTGGACACAACCTGGGCCATGCCCGTGGTGTCCTGCCGGTATGTGTCCATGATGTTACGGACATGGGCAAATACCGGTTCCCCAGCCAACTGGTCAGGCTCGCGCCTCCGCCGTCCTCCACTCCCACCACCCCTGCCCACTTGCACCTGGCCTGCCCTTGTGGGTACATCGGGTCTCCGGGACCCCTGAAGGGTGGCATTGGCGTTGTCGCCTGCCTCCTCCTGGGTGCCCGGGACACCGTGTCCCTCCTGGCCGGCCTGGCTGCATTGTGGTGGTGGGGCAGGGATCCTGGGTGTCTCCTGGGATGTGGCAGGAGTGGGGGTGGTGGTTGGCACAGTTGTACCTGACGCAGGTGCTGCAGGTGGTTGGACACCAGAGGGGCCAGGTCGGTCGGGGTCGTCCACAGAGTGGTGAGAGTCGTCGCTGCCGGTGGGATCGGGCTCCCGCAGATCCGGGTCCTGTGAGTCTTCCCCCCCAGTGTTGGGGGGTGAACCACGACGTTGACCTGTGTGTGAGAGAGACAATGTTAATTTTGGTCCATGCAACATCCATGTTTCATCAGTTTCAAAGTTGGCACTTTTCCTCTTGGAATTAGGATCTGTCTTGCATTCCACTCACAGTGCACTTGTGCATGGGTGTGTCCCTTGGACACCACTTTGGCCCCTTTAAATATGTGTGGCACAGTCTTACTTGCTGCGTCAAGTGTGACTGCAGTCAGCAGTGGAGTGGGCAGGTGTGGCGAGCCATGCATTGGCGCCTTCCGTGTAGCACTGTACATGTGCACATGGAGTGGATCCACACACTTATATAATGCAGGTAGCTGTCGTTGTGCTCGTGAACAGGTTGTGACATGGGCCTGTGTTTTGCCATGGGGAAGAGGGGGGGTTCTGGCACTGGCCACCCTTGGCTACATGCACGCAGTCTACCTGCTGACGAGCAGACATTCCCACACACCACACGGCTGATTTGCTCTCCCTGTGTCTCCCTCCCTCTCTGTCCCCCTCTCCCTCCCTCTGTGTGTCAGCCTCCTCCCACTGTCCGTGTCCCTGTGTCTCCCCCCCTCTCTGTCCCCCTCTCCCTCCCTCTCTGTCCCCCTCTCCCTCCCTCCGTGTGTCTGCCTCCTCCCTCTGTCCGTGTCCCTGTGTCTCCCTCCCTCTCTGTCCCCCTCTCCCTCCCTCCGTGTGTCAGCCTCCTCCCTCTGTCCGTGTCCCTGTGTCTCCCTCCCTCTCTGTCCCCCTCTCCCTCCCTCCGTGTGTCAGCCTCCTCCCTCTGTCCGTGTCCCTGTGTCTCCCTCCCTCTCTGTCCCCCTCTCCCTCCCTCCGTGTGTCAGCCTCCTCCCTCTGTCCGTGTCCCTGTGTCTCCCTCCCTCTCTGTCCCCCTCTCCCTCCCTCTGTGTGTCACCCTCTGTCACCTCAGCCCAGCTTCCTGTGCACACACTGTTAGCAGATCTTTGAATGGCCCTTGGCTTGTTGATGTGAGTTTGTTTCTGATCTCCAGGCACCCATTGGGTGTAGTGTCTGTGTGTGCGCTGCTGCTGTGGTGGTGTGTGCTGCCACTCTTTCACACTGTTGGCTGTTCATTAGCTGCTGTCATGTGCAAAACAGTGCCTTCACCCCCATGTGTTGATGCAAGGCGTCCGCAATTTGCTGGCGAGTATTTCCTGTGTGGGGACACAGTGTTTGTCTGGCTGTGACCTAGGCCATATGGGCAGAGGGCATTGTTGTCTGCTTCTGAGTTGCACTATGTGATTTTTTGGGGCCCACCCTCCCGCCATCCGCGTTACCGTGTCATGTGTTATTGTCTTCTGTGGCCTGTGACTTGACATTGTCCAGCTGGGTGCATGGGGCATGGTGGCGGTAGTGGCATGTGCGTGTTCATGGAGTGTGGTTGAGTCATGCGATAGCTTGGGGTGGTTGCGTGCCTGTTAGTGATTTTGGTTGTTGATGACGTTCCCCCCATGTGAGGTGCGTTGTTTGTGTACTCACCCGGGTCTCGGAGTCCTTCTAATACCTCCACTGCCTCCACCGGCAGTATGGCCATCACCCTCTCCTCCCAGGGCTGGTAGTGTACGGGTCTGCGGGAGGGCCCTCCTCCAGTGGCGTTGGCCTGGTTGTGTTCCTCCTGCATCTTGGCTCGGACCCTCCTCCGCAGATCGTACCACCTGGATTGGCATTCCTGCCTGGTCCTTCTGGTGTCCGCAACAGCATTCACAGCATCGACGATGGTCTGCCACATGGCTGTTTTTGCTGCCATGCTGGTCTGTCTGACCAATGTTCCAAAGAGCTGTGGCTCGACTCTGAGGATTTCATCAACAAGAACCTCCAACTCTCGGTTACTGAACTTTGGATTCTTGTTAGTGGGCATGGTGAGGGGTGTGGGTGTGGATGGTGGTGGGGGGGTGTGGATGGTTGTGGGTGTGTGGGTGTGGTTGTGCAGGTGTGTGTGTGTGTGAATGTGATGAGGGGGTGTTTGTGAAGGTGGTTGTGTGAAGGTGTGCAAGTGTAAGGTGTGGTGAAGCTTGTAGTATGGTTCTGTGGTGTCTGGCAGCAGTGAGTCTGTTGCAAAGGCTCATGGTTTGTGTGTGTGGGCCCTTTTTATTGGTCCATGAGTGGGTGTGGCTGTGTTTGAAGTTTGGGTGGGTGTGTTATAAGGAGTGGTGGTGTTTTGGGCCTCTGTTTGTTTTTGGCAGTTGCAGGTCAGTGAAGGTGTTTTTGTAGTGTTTGTTGGCCATGTTTAGTGGCTTTGTGCCATTCGTATAGTGTATTCTTGTGTTGTTTAGTTTTGTCCTGGTTGTGTACGTGCGTTTTGAGCGTGTGTACGGTGTGTACATGGGCCATTTGGTTGTACGGTGCTGTCCTTGTGTGTGGCTTGGTACGACTCGTACATGCGGTTGTGATGTTGGGGCCTGGGGTGCGCTCCGTACTTAGGAGGTTGTGTTGGGGGTGCGACGGGAACGTACTGGGGTGTACATTGACGGTGGTACACACGTACAGGGGTGGGGGGGTGTACATAGACGGTGGTACGACACGTACAGGGGTGGGGGGGTGTACATAGACGGTGGTACGACACGTACAGGGGTGGGGGTACGACTCGAACGTACTGGGGTGTAGGTACACGGTGGTACGACACGTACAGGGGTGGGGGTACGACTCGAACGTACTGGGGTGTAGGTACAGGGTGGTACGACACGTACAGGGGTGGGGGTACGACTCGAACGTACTGGGGTGTACATAGACGGTGGTACAACACGTACAGGGGTGGGGGTTCGACTCGAACGTACTGGGGTGTACATTGACGGTGGTACGACACGTACAGGGGTGTGGGTTCGACTCGAACGTACTGGGGTGTACATTGACGGTGGTACGACACGTACAGGGGTGGGGGGGTGTACATAGACGGTGGTACGACACGTACAGGGGTGGGGGGGTGTACATAGACGGTGGTACGACACGTACAGGGGTGGGGGGGTGTACATAGACGGTGGTACGACACGTACAGGGGTGGGGGTACGACTCGAACGTACTGGGGTGTAGGTACACGGTGGTACGACACGTACAGGGGTGGGGGTACGACTCGAACGTACTGGGGTGTAGGTACACGGTGGTACGACACGTACAGGGGTGGGGGTACGACTTGAACGTACTGGGGTGTACATAGACGGTGGTACAACACGTACAGGGGTGGGGGTTCGACTCGAACGTACTGGGGTGTACATTGACGGTGGTACGACACGTACAGGGGTGGGGGGGTGTACATAGACGGTGGTACGACACGTACAGGGGTGGGGGGTGTACATAGACGGTGGTACGACACGTACAGGGGTGGGGGTACGACTCGAACGTACTGGGGTGTAGGTACACGGTGGTACGACACGTACAGGGGTGGGGGTACGACTCGAACATACTGGGGTGTACATAGACGGTGGTACAACACGTACAGGGGTGGGGGTTCGACTCGAACGTACTGGGGTGTACATTGACGGTGGTACGACACGTACAGGGGTGGGGGGGTGTACATAGACGGTGGTACTACACGTACAGGGGTGGGGGTACGACTCGAACGTACTGGGGTGTAGGTACACGGTGGTATGACACGTACAGGGGTGGGGGTACGACTCGAACGTACTGGGGTGTACATAGACGGTGGTACGACACGTACAGGGGTGGGGGGTGTACATAGACGGTGGTACGACACGTACAGGGGTGGGGGTTCGACTCGAACCTACTGGGGTGTACATAGACGGTGGTACGACACGTACAGGGGTGGGGGTACGACTCGAACGTACTGGGGTGTACATAGACGGTGGTACGACACGTACAGGGGTGGGGGTTCGACTCGAACGTACTGGGGTGTACATAGACGGTGGTACGACACGTACAGGGGTGGGGGTACGACTCGAACGTACAGGGGTGTACATACACGGGTGGGGGTGTACATACACGGGGGGTACGTGTCGGACGTACGGGGGCTGGGGGGAGTGTTGGGCGCATATGCGGGCACATGTCTCCATGGTTGCTATGGGAGTTCGGTGCGGACGGTGTTTTTTCCATACGGTTGTGGCCTCGGACGCACGGGATGGATCGTGATTCCTCGGTCGGACTTCACCTTTCACATTTGTACGGTAAATCGTCCGAGGACGTGTCGGACACATTTTCCGACCCGAGGACGTGTGGGGAAATATTCCCAATGCGGTTCGTATGGACTTTTTACCATGCGAATCGTGATTGCCAGTTCGTACGGCACTTGTACGATTCGTACGGTAAAAAGACCGGATACGAGTCGCACGGGGAATTTTTTTACCGGATCGTAATCGGCACCATAATGTTTAATCTATCCTAATGTTTGAACAAATTATTTCTTCATATTCCAGCATCACATTTCTTACATGTTTATGATGAAGCCACTGTTATCATGTTAGTTAACCCAAACTCCCTTTTGGCCTTAGGTTTATTTTTAGGAAATGGCCAAGTAGTTTGTGTTTACCACCAGAGGACCAGCATGGGGAAATACAACCATTTTACGTATTTTACACAGTATTCAATTTTTATACAACATGTTTATTTTGGGGAAGTTTGAAGAAAGTATTCTTTCAAAAAGAAAAATGTTGATTGAAAGCATTAAGTGAAATGTTGAAATGTTCTCTCTGACAGCATGAAAGAAAAGTTACCAATACCTATGTGGTTAGGAATGTAAAATTCTTTAAAACATGAACCATTTGTTTGTTAAAAAATAGATTCGGTCTGCAGAAGGTAGATCGTTTGAATTATCCTCCTCAGGGTGCAGTTAACACTGATTCCAATTAGAATGTTTCACTTACAAAACACAGTTAAAGTACGGTTATGCTTTTGTATAAGACTTAAGAGGAATATTTAATGGGATGTTGGAGATGGTATAAAGAACGATGGGTACCAACATCATTTTAATAGTGTGAAGAAGACACCACCAAGAAAGGTGTTAAGGGTGCCATTGACAGTTAGTGAAGTTATTTAGGGCCCGATTCACAGAACTAACTTAAGACAAAATCCTAAACTTACTACCATTTTGGTATTCACAGAAGGCACTTACTCATTTCGGTATTCACAGAAGTTAGGAGTCCTATGTAGTTTCCATAAATACTATACAGGATCTGCATGTTCCGACAGCATACACTGTAGGATTGGTGTCAGACTGACTCTGTACACCCCCACCGGGTATGTTGGCCTTCTGTATCAGATAGCTCACAGTGCCACTAGAATCTCCTCTTACCGGGGAGAGAATAGTTCTTGGCAACCATCAAACATGACAACCCTGATCCCTCAGGATCGTGAAAACAATATACTACCTTTCACTCAGTGACTCGTACTTACTTAGTCTGTCTCAGAGAGATACACAAAATAAACAGGCTGGGCGTTTTTAATAAGAATTTATTGAACAGTTGGTATTCTGGTGTAAAATAGATGAGCTGCAACAACCGTTAGACAGTGAAAGATATAGATGATTAGCAGTACCACAAAGGTATATGGATGGTGAAGCTCTACCATATTGCAGTAATCAAGAATACATACAAGTATATAAAACACATGATAATAAAAGTGCATACTCCTACAATGCCTCCCTAACTAGATATAACTAAGTGTACATAGCATGTGTGTAGGTGTTAAAAATTTAATCCCTCTAGGATTCAGTCAACCCCATTACCTGAAGTGAGAGACTGTGGGACCCCATCCTGGTCTCCAGTTGGACACGCCACAAGGGATGTTAGACCACTGTCAGCTGGAGTGTCTGCATGCAGGAACCTCAGCGTCTCTGGTCAGTGTGTCGGGTGGGAAGTCTCGGTCTCCTCTGCCCTATCTTAGCAAGATAGGTCTCCCCAGGGGTCCTACCTCGCTGTATTACTGTGTCGGCCTAAGGATGATGGCCGCATAAACTTTATGCATAGATATTACACAGGAGATGGTCGTCCTGCTGTGCTTCCAAGAATCCTCATGCATAATGTATGAGATCTCGAACTAGGGAAAACCTGTGTTCTGAATGCAGTGTCGTATCTAGGAAAAAGGTCAGTCCCTGTAAACCGTGAGAAGTGTAATGTACGGAAGAATATAGGTGAAGGGCACCTATATGGACTATAACACCTAGGGAAATAGCTGGAATTAGACATTTGCACTATTATTATAATTATTATTATTATTATAAATAAAATGATTCATATTATAAATGTATCAATGTGTGTTTAGTAAATCATGAGCAAGATGTTTTTCTGATTAACACAATTCACTTGGATTCAAAGTATTACAACTTCCTCATAAAATCAGTGAATAATAAAACATGGAAAGGTATACATTTTGATATGTATCTGGCAATAACATGAATGAATTATTATTTCTGCATACTGTGGTAAGAACTAGTGGTGTGGGAGGTGCTTCAGCACTCCCTCATATCATGTAAGTATTTTCAGAGAAATGGAATAGAGCACTGCATTTATGTCTCTGTTCAAAAATGTACCTTAGGAAGTCACTTGTCAAGCATAATGAAATATAGACAACATTTTCTAACAAAAATGCTATTTTGTTATGACATAAACCTGTGAGGTTATGTGCTGAGCAAAATTTGATCATTTAGTACCCTGGAGCCTGTAACACACTGGATGAAAAGGAGACCATCATTTTCTAAGGTTGCTTAGAGCACAGTGATTTTTTAGAAAAAATCGGATGCCTTTTCTTTTATAAAGTGTACTAATATTGTTAAAATTATAATCCTCTTTGGAAGTGGAAATATTAAGTGCATCCTCCTAATATTGAGTGTGATTCTTTTATAGACATTGCCGTTTTCAGTTAAACTGATAGATTAAATAAAACACAGCACGTCTGTGTGTTTTATACCATTCGATTTTGTGACACCATAGCAGGTTACATTCATAAATGATTAGGGGTGGGCGGAACTCACTGAGTTACACTCTGCAGAATACCATGGTGGTACATAAAAACTCCAAAAGATTCTGTGGAGTTCTGTGAGAAGGGGGAAGCGGCACATCACACTGATTTTTAGTGCTGGGAGTTTGTTCCCTGCTGCAAAATCAGCACAAACGGCACCACACGGAGTGCCAGAGGGCACTACTTCTTTACTGCTGCTTGAGTCGATTTTCTACTCAAGATCCAGCTTTCTCACTGAAAACAGTCGCGACTTACCGTGATTGGCAGCTTTTTTTAATTTTTATTTTTTACTGAATTTTCAAACTTAGGTACAGCAAAGCATAAACATCAATGCAGCATACAGATGCACAGCAAGGTCAATAAGCATATATACATCTGAATGTCATGCTAAAAAATGGTATCTACAGCAGATCACGATCACACGTTTGCATGCGGAGTTAAAAGGGCACAGAATTCCGCTAATTACGAGTACACCACAATGGATCCGACAATACCTCTATCCCTGCTCACGGGGTGGCATTTGTTGACAAATTAAATACACATTTTCTTGTTTCCTCTCTGCCTCAGAGGGCCCCAGCCCAGATGTCCAGTCCGACCAACCCAACCAGCATGCACAAGTTCAGTCCGAGTGTTCTCGCAAATAATCCACTAGAGGTTCCCAGATTTCAATGGGGCGAGACGAGGCAGGCAGGAGTTCCGCATAGACCGATAGCAGGTCCTTGCAATAAATGAAGTCTGATAGCCAGTCCTTCAATTTGGGGGCTCGCCCCCTGCCCCATCTGCATGCCTCTTTACGTTTAGCCAATATTAGTCTCATTGCCAAAAGCTTTCTATGTGGTGTCTGTATTTCAACCATATAGCCTAGGAGTGCAATCATAGGGGATGCAGGAAGAGGAACAGCAATCATCTTGGACAATGCATCAAAACTTCCTGCCAGTAGCCACAGACTTTACAGCACTGCCATGCAAACTGTAGAAACCCTGCTCCCTCATGCCGGCACCTTTCACTGCAGTCATAATTTCTCAGTTTGTATTTGCATTGGTGTATAAATAACTCTATGTAAGAACTTAAAGTGTATGATCCGCAAGCGGCTTCTCACTGTGATGGCTTCTGTCTGTGTGCAGCAGTATGTCCATTGCTTGTCCATCAATGGCCTATCAAGGTCCCATGCCTCCCGAGGCCCATGTTTCGACTGTGGTTTTTCCAGCAGTGCTGTGCGGTAGATGCTGGACACTGTGTGTGCTGGCCCTGCCATTTTCAATAAAGTGTGTAATATATCTTGCGTAGGGGGTTCTTTTGGAAATCCCTGGATATTGGCCCTGACTTCATGCTTCAACCTAATGTATAAATATACCTCCAGCGGAGTGACATTATCCCCAGTCAAAAGCTCTTGACGATCCTTAAATGTGCCCTCCTGGTAGAGGTCACCCCAAACATGAAGGTTTCTTTTACAGAGCATTCTGCGGCACACAGCCTCATGAGTGACCGGTGTGAACGGGATGTATAGAAGAGGCACCAGCGGGGAATATGGCCTAGGTTTACGCACTATTCTAGCTAGGCGCTCCCATGCTTGGTTGGTACACTTTACTGTGTGATGGTCGGCTTCCTCTCTAGGGAAACACATTCCCAGGAAGGAGGTTGAGGGCATGGGCACCATGAATCCCTGCTCAATGGCCAGATGTGGCATAAATGGCGGTGGATGGAGCCAGAATATCGCATAGTGGGCTTGGGCACTAAGGAAATACAATTCCATGTCTGGGGCCTTGAACCCCCCCTTAGAAAATGGTTGCGTCATAGTCTGCCATCCCACTCGGGCTGTTTCCCGCCCTAAGCCAGTCTGATAAGTAATGATTGAGTGTATGAAAGAAGGGGCGTCCTGGATTATAGGTTATGTTAGTAAATAAGTATAATAGTTTGGGTAGTATGACCATGTTCGTCAATGCCTGCTTATGAGAGTTGCAGCGTGATCCAGCGAGCCACCCAGTTGGTAATCGTTTCGACAGCTGTGCCATAGTTTGCATGTAGTGTTTCCTCCCTGTCTCTTGTTATTACCACACCTAAATATTTTATTTCGGACTCACACCATCTCAAACGAAATTCTAGGGAGAATTTTGCAGTGTTGGGTGCGGAAGGAAAGATCTGTGATTTACCCCAGTTAATGTTTATCCCAGATAGGGTTCCAAACCTAATAAACTCTCGAAGGATAGGGTTGAGGCTAATATGTGGTTCTCGAAGATAAAGGGTGATGTCGTCGACATACAATGACACTAGTATCTGCTGTGAAGGATTTTGTATAGCATATTCTCTATGGTGTTGCCCTAATTTGGCAGCAAGAGGCATAATGGCCAGGGCAAAAAGTAACAAAGAGAGAGGGCAGCCCTGACGGGTGCCTCTCAAACTGTGGCGCGGAGTGGAATATAGGCCGTTAATCTGTATACCAGCTGAGAATAGAGTAGTCTTATCCACGCTAGAAAAGGCTGGGGAAGGCCCAATCTGCCCGTAATTGTGAACATGTAGCCCCATTCCAGGGAATCAAAGGCTTTTGAAGCATTTAAAAAGATCCCAGCTGCGGAGATCTCCGGATCAACATCGGGCAGTAGCACGAATGTGGTCTGCAAATTGTGGGAGGTGGCCCTCCCGGGTATGAAGCCTGCCTTGTCTGGTAGGACCAGTCCTTCCATCAGCAATGTCAGTCTATTTACGATAACTTTAGCTAGTATCTTGGTGTCACGGTTAATCAGTGACAACGGTCTATAGGCCTCACATTTGTTGGCTTGCTTGCACGGCTTGAGCAAGGATATGATTATGGCTTGCTCCATGGTCATGGGATGAGTCCCATTTTCCCTAGCTTCTTCAAAGACTTGTTTAAGGAAGGGGGCTAGTTGATCTATATATCATTTATAGAAGTCCGCAGGCAGCCCGTCATGCTCGGGGGCTTTGCCAGAGTGCTGGCCCATTATAACGGCTCAAATTTCATCCTCTTCAATTTAAGCAGCTAGAAATTCTCAGCGGGAATTGCTGATCTACCCAAGGGCGGTGTCCTCCAAGTAGGAGGCAATATCAGTTGGATTCCTTCTGTGCGTGTGATAGAGTTTTGCATAGTAATTTGTAAAAACATTAAGAATCTCAAATGAGTCAGTATGCCTAGTACCCTCATTATCAAGGATTTGCAAGATCTGTTTAGTATATCTGGGGGTTTAAGTTACTTCAGTTTGGGCCTTTCCGGGGCACTCGCCCTCACCATAAGACCTGGCTGTGTGGTATTTAGAGCGGAACTTAGATTCACGTTCCGCCTCAGCCGAGTATTCAATTATCAGTTATTTAAGGTGTGCCCTTCGCTGCGGGTGGGGGCAGTAGCCAAGAGCCTCTCCGCTTGCTTAATGTCTCCTTCTAACCTATGTAGGGTTCCTCTAATGGTGCGTAGGGTCCCTCCACCCTTGGCTATACAGAGTCCCTGCATACTAACCTAAAAGATTTCCCATACGCAAGCAAGTGTTGAGACGCTGTCTTTATTGTAGGGGAAAATTTAAATAATTTCCTGGCGCATTTCTTCATAAAAGGCGTTATTTAGTAAGGTTTTGGGTTAAAACCTCCAGGACCAGTATCGGGATCCATTGCCTGGCGGGGACAGCCTCATTAGCACGAGGGAGTGATCCGAGAAGGTACTCACCAGATGTGTCGCCTCACAGAGCCATGAATTCAATCCTTTCGAGAGCAGCCAAAATCTATACGAGACCAACTGGAGTTTACACTAGAATAAATGGTGCCTTCTCTCCGTTCTGGGTGCAGGGACCACCAAGCATAGAACAGCTGATGATCTGTCATAAAACCTGAGAGATGCTTAGTTGCTTGCTGTTGTTAGGATGGGAAGGCATGTGAACGGGCAGTTTGTGGGTCCAGCGCTATATTAAAATCGCCTCCCCATATGATGAAGGTAGAGCCTGTCTCCAGAATGCGGCCCCAGGGTTTGTCAAAGTAAGTTGCATTGTCAGTGTTGGGGGCATACCAACTTACTGGAGTTACTGTGTGGTCTGCCAGTCTGCCCCACATCACGCTAAATCTGCCCTAGCTGCATAGTCTTACTAGTTGTATAGTCAGCCGTCATACATAAAATGTCTATCTTTAGTCCTCTTCAGGAGCTGTGGATGACCGTCCGGAGTCTGGCTCTCCATCCCGAGATGTGGGCAACCATCACCTAATAGTTTTTAGGAAGTCCTGGGTTTGTTGCGGGGTGTTGAAGATGTGTGTGTTCTCACAGTAGGGGATTTGCAGCATGGCAGGGTAGAGCATTGAGGACTGTATGTTGCTTGCTGGAGCTTTCGCTTGACCGGCAGGAACTTTTTCCTGATTACTGCACTGCCATAGTAAAATTCGGATATATCGAGTCTGTTCCCTTTGTGTACCAGCTCTGGTGTTTCTCTTGCTAGTCTCAACACCGTGTCGCGGTCTTTGTGCTTAAGTGCCAGGATAGGACGAGGAGGTGCACCCGGTGGCGGTCTGACCGAGAATGTTTGGTGAGCTCTCTCCACCACCAGAACTTTGGAGAATGCCTCAGCGCCTCAGAGCCCCAGCAGCATTTGCTCCAGGTAGTCCTCCATATGACCCGTGGCATCCCCCATTATGCGCATGTTGTTTCTGTGCGTGCGCGCCTTCAAATCCTCGTTCTCGGCTTGTGGAGGAGATGTCTTCGAGAGTGGATATGCGCTGCTCCATTTTGGCTATGTGGCCATCATGCTTTTCCAATTTTTGTGTATCCATTTTGCATCCATTTTGGACTCAATGAATGTAAGGCTGTGGCGCATTGTGAGGAGTAATGATTTTATGTCTGTGTCCTGTGGGACAGTTGAGGACAGGTTGTCTTCTTCCCGTTGTGAGTCTGTGTCTTCAGTAGCGTTAGATGTAGTTTTTCGCGATGTGAATTGTAATTTGGCCTGCTTGCCCTCTGTGTGGCACATAGTGTGCTCTGCTGCATATTTTTGAGCGATCGTTGTTTACCCTACGAGGGGGCTAGGGTGTATTAATGGTTCTAACCACCTTTCAGGGTGAATAGGCCCTCCGCGGCATCCCAGTGTCTCTTTGCACATCCATTTGGATACTGGAGCCTCCTCCAGTTTAGGCATAAGTCCTCTTTTTTCCCACTTCTCCCAGTGCCCCTAGTAGATATCTGGGCCTGTAACTGTTTGCAGCAGTGCAGCATCACCTTGAATTCACAGGCCAGATCAGTGTCAGCGTGCCCTCCTAGACGTGGCAGCACAGTGATACTTCAGGCAATCTTCTGACGTATCTGCACCGGGTCCCAGGCTCGCGGCCCCCACACGCTGCATGCCGCCTCCCAACTGTACCAGTTAGGTAGCACGGAGTTCACCGCTGTGGAGTGTCGCTAGGCCTGGGCTGAAGGGGCATGCACAGATGGACACGGGAGACAGGTGTAGATGTGTGGGCCAAAGACCACGAGCGGTCTTGTGCCCGTTTATTTATCCCTTCGGGCGTGCCCGCCCTCCGGGTGCGTGGATGCGTAGGTTGCGTATCCGAACGGGCCGGATGGCTCCGTTACCACATCCCTCCAATCTTTCAGATAGAGAGACCATCCGCTATGGAACTGTTCGGCTCTCTTGCGCACACCATGCAAAGTCCCTCAGTCTCTGGTTAGGGGCCGGATTCGGGCGGAGGCCATACTTCTGGCTCCGGTGGACTTCACCTCGTCCGGTCCCGCAGGCTCCTCTCTCATTGGGTGCCCCCAGGGCTTTAAGTGGGCCGGGTCTGTCCGGGTCTGAGCACCGGCAGTTTTTTTTTGGGGCCCTCGAAACGGGTCTCTATCGGGCTCTATTTTCGTGGCTACTAAAGGTAGTCCGTTCTTTATTTTTTTTTTTTTTCGGACTCGTTTTGAGGGCCCCAAAAAAAACTGCCGGTGCTCAGACTCTGCCCACTGTTGCTGCACTCATGGGCGTAGGAAGTGTGGGGGACGCGGGGGATATATCCCCCCCCAGATTTTGGAGTGGGGGGGACACGGGGGACAAGGGTGGGGGGGACGAGGGGACAAAGGAATTTCCCCTCTCCCTTCTGTTATCACAGGGCCATTAGCACGTGAAAGCGCTACCTAATGGCCCTGCACTTGACCTGCCTGGAGTCAGAGGCCACGCGCCCTCTGCCTTTTGTTATGCTGCAGGAAGGCTCAGCCGTTCTGGGAAGGGCAGAGAACGGAGAAAAAATAAACGCTGTCTCTTTTCCTTCATGGCAAGGACCGTGTCCACTACTCCTGATCTGCCTCTGGCGGCTGCCCTCCTCTCTTTATTCCTCCATCTCTTTCTGTCTCTGTCTCGCTCCTGCTTACGTGCTGATTTCAAGAGGCAGCTCTTAAGGTACTCTCTCTTGCCTCTCCTTTTCTTTATTTGTTCCCCTGTGAAATTGATCCAAAAAAGGCTGAACACTTTGGCTGTAAATGTCCTCATTTTCTGACCGTTTTCGATTGAAAAGAAAAACCTCGGAATGGAGAGAAAAAATAGTTAAATACCTAAATAAAGCAATACAGAGTGGACAGCAGACAGGCCAGACTGTTATTTACACCCACACACATTAGCGCCACTTTACAGAGTTTGCCAGTGAAAGCGCTAGTTTCTTTTTATCTTCTTTCTTTGAACAACATTGTTTTCCCAGGGTGGGTAAGTGCGCCATTCCTAAAGGGACTGCAATACCTGGTTGATGGGTAGAGTGGAAACGTTTAATATGATCGTTTCCAACTTTTTAATTATTTTAGCTTATAAAATGTGGCTCTGTGTTTGGGGATGTGGTCTTTTTTAAACCAAACTGCATTCATTTTGAAAGGATATAAGCAATGGACATTGAAAGGGGTCCCTTCCTGGTCCAGTAGCCCTGTCTTGAACTTTTCAGGCAAAATCACTTACAGATTTCTGAATAACGAGTTTAAAACCGTTAATGTAACCATGTTTTTTTCTGATTACAGTTCGCATGCTTTGCTTATTCATGCATTCCCTATGAGTGTTTGCTTTTTCCAGGGTGTTATTCCTTTTTTTTCAGGCAGCATTTTACTGTTGCTTAGTGCATAATTTGAATTTAGTCGCAGCACAATTGAGTTGTGCTGAAGGCAGTGCGAGTTTCTCTCAGTGGGGCAGTATGGTGTTCAGTGTGGGAGAGAATGTGGCACTCTGGCCAAAGCTGCTGAATTTGGAACTGGAGAACCATGTTCAGACCTTCATGACCAGTTCACCATACCACACTCCTGACAGAGCTTATTCCGATGCTACACCTTAGAAGGCCCGATAGACCTTAGAAGCCCAGGTGTCTTAGCACCCGCAGGTGGACCTGTCCACCACAATCCATACTACACTTCAATTCCAGTCTTACGGGCAGGCATATGAAGAAGCACATCCTAGATCGACAGTGAATCTGTCACTGAGGTCACAAGACCCTTGAGGCCAGTCCACCTCACCCATTGGTACCTCCATTGGCCTTTTTCCAGCACTAGCAGTGCAACTTGCCAGGGCTTGGCAATGTAGGATTTGCATGCACACCAAACTTAGGGGGTGATTATAATGGCTGTGGGACCACCACGTCACCCCGTCGGTGGCGGTCCCACCGCCATTGGTGACTGCGTCACAGCCCGCCATATTACAATGGCGGGTGGTTACCTGGCGGTCGGACAGACCAACCACCACGCACCCGACGGGCTTCTTGAGCCCGCCGGTGTGGTGGAGGGGCTCGTGGTTCCTACAATGCTGGTGGTGCCTACCATGCACTGCAGCAGGGATTACGATGTCCCTTAGCCGCCAGCTTATCAATGGCGGTTCACCTGCCATGGAAATGCTGGCGAAAGGGACATTGGGGGCACGTAGCAGGCCCCTTTACCCCTGGCCCTCAGACATGGGTCCTGGGGGGCATCTATGATGCCCCACAACATATCACTGAACCATGTGGCAGGCACCGATATATTTAACATGTTCCTTTTTTTTTTACTTTGCGGCGGATGATGCAGCCAGCAGCACCTGCTGCAATGTAAAAGATAGGCACTGCGAACACCGTAGTGGCAGTCGCATTGTAATGCCTATCGTGGGGCCTCCACCTTGAAGGCCAGCGGTCCCATTCCCCGATTCGATGGCGGTGGTACTGAAGTCCATTTGGACTGAGCTGAAAAAGGATAAGATTTATAAACTGTAATTTTACAAATATTAATGTCACATCTAGCATGAATTGAATTTAACAAAAGAAAATTGTGTGTGTCCTCCTACTAAAATATTGACAGGAGTTAAAGTATATAATTATGGACTACAGCCATGTGACAGATAAAGGTCACAGTTAAGAAATCCTCAATTTATGTCATCTGGCCGTGTGTGAAAGAAAATGGAAAAATCTTCATGCCTATGGATAAAACTCAATGGTCCTCCATTTGAAACATTTGACCCAAAGCTGTATGTAAAGAGTTGGCTTGCAAAAGGTAGAAGGTCTGCTGAAGAAAATTGTTGTGAGAAACCCCAGCAAAACAAACACACTGAATATCTTCGAGGGTTTTGGGGAATCCTGCAATAGATTTCTAAGTAATATAAATATTCTTTACATGTTTTTTAAAGTGTTTGGTATTTTTATGGGTTATACTTAATAAATATACCTTTTTGCCTATTTTATTATCCTTTGCTGGATGCGACTTCATGATTTTCTTAAGCACACAGTGCTAGTTATTTTGATTTAGACCACGCCCCTACTCGGATAGGCCACGCCCCTTCAAGACATTAACCACGCCCCTTTTAGAGCACCCCCAGTTTTTTTTCCCACTTAAAGCACTGGGTGCCCCTGCACTTTCGGGGGACCCGTTCGTCCCGTCACCTCGCACTTCAGCGCCTGGTTGTTGGGGCGCACCCCGCTGTGGGCTCCCCTGCCCTCCAGACGAGCTACACCCTTCTCCTGCATCCAGTTCCTCCTCTGGTGGGTCAGCCTCTCGCGGGGCCGTGGTGACTTGCTTGAACCAGGATGTGTTTCTGGTAACTACTCGTGTTCCTCTCTGGACCGACACCATGGTGCCCTGCACCTTGACTACCTCCCACACTTCCGATTCAAACGGGGTGCGATACTTCCAGTTCGGATAGCGATCCCTCATGATGACCTTGTCTCCCACCTGGAGATTCCTCACCTGGGCCCTCCGAGCCCGACTGGCGTTCTCATTGGAGGTCCGCCTCCTGGTCTGAGCTGCACCTTGGTCCAGCGGCCGAGGCTGCCACGACTGACTCGCCGGAATGTTGTCTCTGGGGGCCTTCCGGAATAGGAGGTGAGCAGGTGCGCACCGAGTGGTACAGTGAGGTGTCCTGCGGTACGCGCTGAGGAATTGTGAAAGGCATTGCTCCGCATCCTCCCCTTGGTCCACTCCGATCTTCAGCGCCCGGTTCATCGTGCGCATGAACCGTTCCACCTCTCCGTTGTCCTGGGGCCACTGCGGGGTGATCTTCCGGTGCCGGACTCCTCGGGCTGCCAGGTATTCTTGGAACTCTCTGCCCTGAAAGGGCGGCCCATTGTCGGACCGGACTTCCTCGGGCAGACCCATCATGGCGAACGTGCGGTCCAACGCTGCTTTCACCTTGCTAAACGCTGTGGAGGGCACCACCTCCACCACCGGGAACTTTGTGTGCGAGTCCATTAACACCAGTGTGTGTCGCCCATCTGGGAAGGATCCGAAATCCACGCACAGCTTGGACCAGGGCTCTTGACACGGGTCTTCCGTGATCACCGGATGCGGTGCCGGCTCGCCCCCAGTGATGTTACACGAGTGGCAGTTGCGGACGACTTCCTCTACCATGGCATCCATCCTTGGAAACCACACCTTACTCCGAAACCTGGCCTTGGTCTTGGAGACGCCTTGATGCCCTTGGTGAGCTAGGCGAACCACCTCTCCTTGGAGACTCCTCGGGATTACGAGCGAGGCGCCTCTCATGACCACTCCCTGTGGCCCCTCGCTGAGCTCACTCTGCACTTTCCACACCTGCTGCCGGAATATCCGTTCTTCTTCGGTGAGGGCTTGCACCCCGTCCAGGAAGTTCCGCCAGTTCTGGTTCATTAGCGTCTGCTTTACTTTGATGAGGCATTCGTCCACCTCCGTGGCCTTGCCAATGTCCTCCAGCGTGAGTGCCACCGGGCATGCCGCTTGTGACACCATCCGGACGAATTCTTCAGTGCAGTCCACATCAGACGGGTCTGGACCCGACCGGGATGGGCCCGGGTGTCTTGACAGGAAGTCAGCAGGGTTATTGGCCCCAGGGCGGAATACTACTTTGAACCGGTAGGCTTGCAGCTGGACTGCCCATCTCTCGATCCGTGGCGGGCCCAGTCGTGCGGTGCCAGCGAAGAGCGGGACAAGGGGCTTGTGGTCGGTGACCACCCGGAAGTCGTGGCCATACAGGTAGAGGTGAAAATGCTGGCAGGCCCACTTGATGGCCAGCGCCTCTCGTTCTATCTGCGCATACCGCATTTCGGTGGCGGTCAGGGCCCTGCTGGCATACGCGGTGGGGACCCACTCTCGCGCTTCCGTCTCTTGCATCAGGACTGCACCCAGCCCGACGGGGCTGGCATCCACTACCACCTCTGTTTGTCGATGTGGTCTGAAATACGACATGACCTTGTCGTCGATGAGCGCGTCCTTGACCGCCTAAAACGCTAGATCTTCCTTCGCTGCCCAGGTCCAGGGTTGGCCGCTTTTTGTGAGGAGGCGGAGTGGCTCCGACAGGGACGCGAGATTGGGAATAAACCGCCCACAGTAGGTTGCCCTCCCTAGAAAACTCCTGACCTCGGTGGCAGATGTGGGCCTCGCGGCTGCTCGGATTGCTTCAGCCTTCTTTGGATCGACTCTCAACCCTTCCCTCGAGAAGACGTAGCCGAAGAACTCGACCGACTCCTGGTAGAAAGAGCACTTGGATTCGTGCAGGGTAAGGCCATTGTCCGCCAGCCGCTGTAGTGTGTCTCGAAGATGCCTGTGATGCTCTTCCAATGTCTTCGAGAACACGAGGATATCGTCACTCAGGTTTATGACTCCTTGGAGACCAGAGAGGGTTTCGCGTATGGCATTCTGGAACACCTCCGCGGCTGACGAGATCCCGAAACTCAGCCTCTTGTACCGCCGTAAGCCAACGTGGGTGGAGAACGTGGTGATATTGCGGCTCTCCGGGTGGAGCTCTAGCTGATGGTATCCTGCATTGAGATCCAGTTTTGTGAACCACTGGGCGCCGTTGAGGTCGGCCACAATGTCGTCCATGGTGGGCGTGAGGTGTCTTTCGCGCTTTACGGCCTTGTTCGGGAGGCGCATATCGACGCACAAGCGGATGGCGCCTGGCTGTTTGGGTTTGGGTGCCACGACGAGGGGGGACACCCACGGGGTGGGGCCCGACACCTTTTCGATCACCCCCAGGTCCTCCAACTTCTTCAACTCCTCCTCCACTTGTGGTCGCAGGAGGAATGGTATCCTCCGATGCCGGAGCGCCATGGGCCGGACCGTGGGGTCCACGTGCAGCTTGAACTGTTTCCCGCGCAGGCATCCGAGACCGCGGAACAGCATGGGGAAGTCTTTCAACATCTCCCTGGTGTGCAGGTCGTGCACCTGGTTCGCGAAGAATACCAGCGCCAGGTCCTCAACGGTGTGGCAGCTAAGCAGGGTGCCCCGTTTTCCTTCCGCCACGTGGAACGTCGTGGCCAGTTTCCTCCCGTCGCTAACGACTTCAACTTCAATCACTCCTCGCAGGGACAGCGGCTTGTCGCTGTCATACGTGAATATTTGGGCCTTAGAGGGTCGCAGGGGTGGTCGCGGCGACAGTCTCTCGTACTGACAGCTATCCATCACGTTCACTGACGCCCCAGTATCGATGAGAGCGCTCACCGGAGACCCGGCCACCGTGATGTCGCACATGGGCGGCGGCCTGCGCCTCGTGCCTTCTCTGCCGACAAACGAGACGAAGAACACCTCGTCGTCTTCCGTCCCGCCCTCAAACTCCAGCTGGGTGTTGTCGCCCTGGGCGGGGGAATCCTCCAGCGTCAGTTGACGCACACTCGCCGCGGCACCTCGTGTGCCCCCGGCATTGCTTCGCCCTCTTCCGTTTCTACAGACCTTTGCGAAATGGTTCGCTCGTCCACACTTCAAACACATCTGTCCTCTCGCGATGCACCTTCCCCCTGGTGGGTGGTCCAGGCCGCAGTTGCCACAGGTGTTCCTCTGGGGAGCCCTCGTGGCTCCACGCGGCTGAGTCGGTCGCCTCTGGAGTACATCCACCCTCTCTTCTTTGACCGCAGGCACTTTTTGGGCCGCTGCCGGCCGGTTGAGGGCCGCTTCCATCGCGTCCGCACGCGCATTGGATAGCTCGTGGGATTGGCCTAGAATCAAGATCTCGTCGAGGGTGATGCCCGGCTGCCGTAGGATGAGGCGCCGCAGTTGGACCGACCGGCATCCCTGGATGAGCTGCGCCCGAATTTCTGCTCTCTGGTCCGGTAGCGTGCACGATAGTGAGAGTTTGCGGAGGCGGGCATAGAAGTTGTCGATGGTTTCCGTTTCTTCTTGTCACGCCTGGCGGAGCTTAAACCACTCAAAGTCGGGGTTAGTCTGTGGGTCAAAGTGACGATTTAGGGCCCTTACAGCGCCTGCATAGTCGTCGTCGTTCCCTCTGTCTGGTAGGGTCTCGAAGAGGTCGTACAGCTCTTCGCCTCCGTAGCACATGAGGAGAGATCTCTTGACTGTTCCATCCGTTTCTCGCACCCCAACAAAGTAGTGTTCCAACCGTCCGATCCATGAGCGCCATCGCACCACCGCCGTGGAGGGGTCCGAAAGCTCACTAAACGGAGGGAGCGGGGCTGCCGTGCCATACCCAGGCGGGGCGGGCGCTGGCGGCGCGGCCCGCTGCGGTGGCGGTTGCTGGGTGCCTCCTCCACTGGTGCTGGGGGTGGTCATGCCTGCTACGCCTCTCCGTCAAGACACGCTCTTCTGGTGTCGTGTCTGCAGGTCTGCTTCCCTGTCTTAGCACTCGGGGCCCCGGGCGAGACCACTGTATACTTCCTCCCTTGTCTGAGACGACTGCAGTCACCTGGCTGGCGCTGCGCACGGGCGAGACCACTGGCTGCTCCCTTTGATCTGCTTGTGGGCTGAGCCTTCCAGGCAGGCGCTGATGAGGTCACCCTTGCAGTTCCCTTCCCTCGCGCACACATCGATGAGGCAGGGGCCTGGCCAGGGAGACGACGATGGGGCACTCCCACCCCAACCAGACCCAGCGCGGGCTCGCGAGGGCCGATTCTCCCCTCCGGGGCGAGCTTACGGCAGTGGGCGGGCCTACGATCCCTCTCCAGGGCTCCGGAGCGTCTCCGCAGCTTGGCCGGTCCGCGCGAGGGCGCGCATGTGGTCCCGCGGTCTGTCCCGCCTTCGCGGACCTGAGGGAAGCGTCGACGTGCAGCAACTCCTCAGGGCAGGTGCACGGGAGGGGCGAGGCGTGAGTTTACACCGCCTCGTCGCCAATGTGGAGTGTCGCTAGGCCTGGGCTGAAGGGGCATGCACAGATGGACACGGGAGACAGGTGTAAATGTGTGGGCCAAAGACCACGAGCGGTCTTGCGCCCGTTTATTTATCCCTTCGGGCGTGCCCACCCTCCGGGTGCGTGGATGCGTAGGTTGCGTATCCGAACGGGCCGGATGGCTCCGTTACCACATCCGCATCCGTCACTATGCACGCTCCAGCTGGGACCGTGTCGTAGCTCCCCTAGGTATTTGATGATCCCGCGTTTTATTAGGGCCTCCCGCCTCCTCAGCATTAACCCGCAGTCCCACGGTGATCCAGCAAGGGTGCTGTCCGGTTCTGCCTCAGCGTCAGTCTGGGCTCGCCCCAGCCGGTTGCACATTCAGCCAGTGGCTCCCAGCCTCAGAAACCAGGCCGCCTCCCTCAGCCCGGCGTTGCGTGAGGCAGACCCTCGCACCCAGCAGCAAAAGCAGCACGGTTCACCTCTCGCCGCGTCCAGTTGGCAACGTCAGCTTCTGTAGGTCCGTCTAGATGGCCATCGCCACCGCCATTTTGCCTCGATCTTTGGCCGGATAAAAGTTTGCGCAGCGATAGTCTGCACAGCCAGGTTTCAGCCCGGTTATAAATGCCACATTAGCTTCTCGGTAGTTTGATTAGGACATGCTTTTATTTTGGAGGGCTTTCACCGCCATAAAGCAAGGGATTCTGCAGGATTTGTTCCCGATGATTGCCAGCTT
The DNA here is from genome assembly GCF_964204655.1 of Triturus cristatus. Taxonomy (NCBI): domain Eukaryota; kingdom Metazoa; phylum Chordata; class Amphibia; order Caudata; family Salamandridae; genus Triturus; species Triturus cristatus. The sequence goes on along the minus strand of NC_140590.1, from coordinate 455,257,897 downwards.
TGAGAACCTTTCGCAAGATGCTGTCCTAGCGAGAAACATCTGCCACACGGCGCTTGGCAGAGTTTTGCCAGAACTCCGAGTTACAAGCGAGTTACAAGCGTAATGCGGAGTGGGTACAACTCTGCAATCTCCACCATAGTGGAATTCAGGGTCCCCCAATATTAATGATGTACATTATATTTTAAGTATCATATAATATGCTGCTTTATAATTTTTCCGTACACTTTCAACTGTACGATTGGTATACTCTCTCCAATTGGTGCTCACCTGCTGTTTAATTGAACCCTCCAGTCCTACTACAATTTGGATAAAACTAGTATTACAATCTAGACAATCCAACTACTCATAAATGCATAGGTCATTAGAAACAAGGAACAAAGTGCATCTCAATCTTGCCTTGGCCTTCAATCTGATATTAAGTTAAAGGAATCTTTGGACAATATTTTTTTAATTTTACTGTTGGCCTTGAAACATGAGCACATAAATATTATGTTACCTCACATTTTCAAGTGTATAACGAATTAATAATAGGTATCTCTAGCCAATTAGCAAAAATATATTACACCTAGATGGTAGTAATGACTCTGCAAGCTATGGACTCATCGCTGACATTTCTGACAAATCCGAATCCTAGCAATGGCAACTCAGTCCTTCATCCTTCTGAGGTCAACACATTTGGTAATAGTAACAGAAATGATTTGCATTTCTTGGAAGCGCAAAATAACAGTATTAAGAACTATATTAAAATACTATATATTTCTTAGCGTTGTAACTTTAAGCTAACGGAGATGTAAGGCTTTGCTGACTTAGTAAGTGACAGGTCTGTTACAGCTCTTCTATCCCAGTAATGATGACCTGGTATTGGCCTATACACTCTTGCTAGGAAACATGCACAGCTGTGAGGTCTTTGTTTGGCAACAGCTTTGTGAGCTAGCCAACAGTATCTGTTAAGATTGGTCTCTATCTGAAACGACACTCTGAGCTAAAAATGAGAAGATGAAATGTGGTATGAGTAATTAAAGTGACTGAGATTAATTCAAACATTCCATTCACCACTTTGTTTTGTATTTCGCAATATTTTGAAGTGCATTATACTATTGTACAATATCAATATTTGCATTGTTTTAATGGGTACAAAGTGGTCATGTGGGTGCTATTATTCCTTACACAGCATTCATGATTGCTATTATATCTATCGTTGCTCAATATTTCCCTCCTATACTTTTTCTTTATGATACAAATAATTACATATTCGCTGGTCACACAATGTTTTTACAGAACATAATAAGGCTTTTGGAACGGCATCTCCTGGTGTGTGGGAAATAGGGAAGTAATACTTCAAATTACCATGAGGTCACGATTGGATATTGTCCAGAGTGAAGGTCTCAATAAGTCTGCATATATAAAATCAGAGAAGCATGGGTGACTGAATGTAGGTGTTTTCATTAACAGAGTTTTGGACATTATCTGGAGAGAAATTAGAGTGAGAGTGTCAATTATCATGTCAATTATCTAGAACATACCATTGAAGGGGTCTGGAGCATTATTTGGAACAAAAATAGGCATGTTGGTCAATATAAGCACTGTCTCATAACAGGTAGTCTGTGTGAAAGATGAGAGCACTGAGTGAATATATGTTCTACGTCCAGCTTTTCCATTGGGGGCTTACATTTTGGTGAGGCACTTTCAGATCTATCTTTGTAAGATAGATACTGAACACTCTAATAAGTGAACTAACTGCCTGATTTAGAATTTTGCTAGCCTGTCCTCCTTATTCGAAATGCCATAAGATCTAATACACTTGTAATAGAGATACGGAACATCCATCGTGACTGTGACTGTGTAACTCGTCCACCAAACTCTAAATCAGGCCACAGGACCTAATTCTTAGGGCTAAATTTAGAATTTGACTGACAGGGTACTGTTAGAAATGGGAATTCTGGTTGGCTAGGGCTTGCACCAAAGCCAGGCAGAGACCACCACTCTAGACAGGGCAAGGCAGTCACACGCCAAAGATAACGCCTGCTCACCCCCTTGGTAGCTTCGCACGAGCAGTCAGGCTTATCCTGGAGGCAATGTGTAAAGAGTTTGCGCAACACACACAGACAGCAGCAACACACTAGGCACACCAAAAAAGGAACTCCACACAAGGTTATATCAAAAATAGCCTTTGTATTATCATAAAACACATTAGATGGTAATCACACAATATACACTGTGCCAACTGGCACTGGGCAGTATTTACAGGGGATTAAATACACATGACAGGGACACATGGACCACCGTCAGAATCATCACTTAGTTGAAATAGGAAAAGTAAGATTTATCAGAGACGTAGAACACAACCAGTAATTGTAGCACAAATAGTAAGTGTAGAGCACAACCAGTAACTACTGGCACAAAAATGACCTCAGTATTATCATCACATTAGGCATAAACACATTTGGAGAACGCATTGCGCAATAGGCATCACCAGTATAAATACCTTATGCAATAACCAGCATAAACACAGTGTGTCCCAAGTGGGGCACCACACCTGGAACTGGCCCCAGGCCAACTGGCCTCTTTAGGGGCTCCTACGCCTTATGTCCAACAGAGTCAGAGCGTAAGCTGCCAAGGCAGCAAAAGCAAAGTGCGCAGATGCACAACCTAAACGTGGCAGCTACCCACTAATTGCTGGACAGCTGTGAAAATGAGCACGAGCACCAGCGTGCCCCCTGAGCCCCTCTCTGGGACTCTAAATGAAAATGCCCCCAAATGCTGTTATGGGCGTTAATTCCACCACTGGGAGAGCACCTTTGTATCCCCAAAAGCGCATGCACGCACCCATCACAGAAAGGACGCCTCCTTCAAATATTGCCCCCGCTGCCTTAATATCTCCAGGAGGATGCTTCCTGGAGTATGGCCTTCATGGTAGCACAGACTGTGCTATTCTTGCAATCACCCCCTTCAGTTAATGCGTGTGCCACCAGCAGCGAGTTATATCACCACCAATTCAATTCCCCCTTTATGCCGGCTCCGGTTCAAGACCTGAGCCGGTTACCTTCTTAGATGCGGCGGGGGACTTGGCCGGCCCTGTAGGTCTCCGGGAGGCAACTTCCTTCTCCGGTCATGCTCCCCAGCTCTCGGGCTCACTGTGATTTTCGACTGTAGGGCACTTCTTGGAGACGCAGCGCAACCTGCAACGTTGGGGCCAATCCCAGCGCAGCTGGTCTCTGACGTAAGCGGGTACAAGAAAACAATTCTTGCGAGGCTCCCGGGCCGGCGGCGGTGATTTCGTTTCTGATCTTGGCAATGCGGGGTAGGCTCCCGCTGCAATGAGCACAACTGCGGGGTGGGCACCCGCTTCCTTTAAGTATTCAGGGAGCGGGGTGGGCACCCGCTCTCTCTCTCTCCCAAACTGCGGGGTGGGCACCCGCCAAAGTTTTCCAAACGCGAGGTGGGCTCCCGCACGATCTCAGCAATGCGGGGGAATCCCTACGTCAGGATTCCCTCGAAATCGATGTGCAGCTCAGCGCTGCAGGACCAAAGACGGAAGCGCTCCTCAGAACAGAAATAAAGTGCTCTTCCAACTGACAAATAAAGCGCTCTTTAAAATAAAAGCCAAATACTCCCAAGGCACTAGAAGTGAAGTCCAGGGTCAGAACGAAGCCCTCTTCCCCAAGAATCAAAGCAAGGTTCAGGGGGGGCAAAGGCTGGGCTCAGGCAGGCTAGCTCACAGGGCCCTCCAGCAGGGAGGCAGTCCCTAGAGGCGGTTCCTCCTGGAGCCCAGCAGCAGCAGGCCCCCCTCAAGTCAGGAACAGCACAACAGAGAACCATTTCATGGGGTCACAACCCCTTTTTTTATATACCCTTTTCCTTTGTGTCACAGCACAGGGCTTGGGAAACCAGATACAACTGGTTTGGGGGAGCTTTGGAGCACTTTGTTTTGCTCAGCTCCTCTCTCCTTTGTCAGGTGGGGGTTCAGGGATCAGACTCCACAGGGGGCGGAGACGGCATTGTGGAGGGAAAGCACAGCCCTATTCAGGTCCCAGGTGCAACTCCGCCCTCCCATCTAGATGCAGATCTCTCTATTCAGCCTGCGCTGACTCACCCTGTCTCCTGGAATTCCCCAGCCCCTGTCACTCAAAAGCCAGACATGCAATTCACATCAGGCAGGCAGACACATAGCACACAGAAATGCCAACTTCTAAAAGTGGCATTTCTAAAATAACCACAATAAATCTGCGCACACCATTGCGCAGCATTTATTAATACCATTTCACACATACCAGACTTGACCACGCTGCGCCTCTCATAACAGGAATTACCACTGACACACTCATTCCTAATGCCTTCCTATGGGAAGGCAGACCAATCTCACTAAATGTAACACAGAGCGCACGCAGTTTACACTGGGCCACAGTGCTAAAGTGCGTAGAGACCAAAAACCACTACTATCACAAAAAAGGCAAAATGTTTATGGGTGAACCTGCCAAAAGGGCCAAGTCCAACAGGTACTCTATCACACATGCAACAGTCAGCGAAACTCTAAGTCTTCCTATCTCATTTAGAGATGGGCAGACCATGACTATTCCATTGACTGAGCCCCCACTGGCTACATCAATTGAATACTCCCTTCGGCAGCCCAATGAAGTAAGAGGCATCACAGGAACGGCATTGCGCCATCCCTCCACCTATTTATGGTTGAGGGCGTAATGCCTTTGTTTCCTGTCCATCACCGCTAGGAAAAACCTGGTTGTGAGGGTCAAGAAAGAAAGCCAAAATGACCCACATACTCTGGGAGTTTTCTCCAAGGTGTGGGTCAATTCGATTTTTATTTTTCAAAAACAAGATCTTGCTCTGTTAGCTTGTTTTTGTAAAACAAAAAACTTTTGAAAAGTTTGTCAGCCACCCGTCATGGCTGATGGTACACTCCTTCAAACTTTTACATTGATAGGAATCCGCCATGACTGTGGTCATCTCAAAATTTGACGGTCGAAGATCACTCAGGAGAAACAGGTAATGACCTCTGCCATCCCGACGGATTAAACACAGTCCACCAAATTCTAACTCCGCCCTGTAGTTCAGTAACACTTTGAGATGGCATCCACTGGTTGTGCCGATTACACAGCTGAGAGCCATTTAAACAGCTAACATGCTCTCGACAGAGGTTCATACCAAGTCATGTTGAATTCATGACTTGGGGAAAACACACTTTAAAAGTCCCTCCGAGGGGAAGATGACAAAGGGATAGCTACTCTCACCCAGAACGAATTTTACACTTTGTACACTAGTTTGCTCAATAATAATTCGTATGTACTTAAAATCTCCACCACGTTAGCAGAGTGGCAGGAATGCTCAGCGCCCCCAATATTGCTGCATGTTTTGCCTCATATTCTGCCATATTTTCAGCTTTGAGCAGGCGACATCTCGGTATGAAAACTCCCAAACTTGGTTGTTTTAGCAGTTTAGCCCTCCTTGTTGGCCCTGTAAGTCTAATTACACGGCCCCTTTTAAGGGACGCATGCATTGACCTTTGAGTAAAACACAACCCTTCTTTTAATTCTAAGAACAAAAAAGCATGCAGTTTGCACATCATTTGTGATGCCTGGTTATAGTAAATCTATTCAAGACATAGGTGACATGCACATACTATTAATCACATATTTTCCACCTATGGCCTGCAATCACGGCTCCTTCATTGTTTCCAATAAACGCACAGGATGCGTGGGTGGCAAAGTCCCAGCCCCTCTGCTGTGTATGTGGGAGACTCAAACTGTGCTTGTCACCATTTTGTGGTGCTCTGATGGAAAGTCAACAACCAGAAAGGCGTCCCATAGAGAAGCATGTTCTTTCTTTCCACCCACACTTCCAGTGCACGTCTTTGTGCAATCTCACAGGAACCCTCCCAGAGCGACCCATGGCTCAGGCATGAATATGGATTCCGCATTCACAAAATCCGTCGTCCTGTAGACATGCTGAATACAGCTTACAATTACCTGTCTATAATTGTCCACAAAACTGTGCAGCAAGCAGTTATATAGTAATTGCACACAAAACGCAGCCCTCTGGATATTAAAAGCCCACCACGTTTTGCAACATGAGCGTTTTTATATGCTTACGGGTAAAAGGTGCATATTTTAAATTTCCTCTTGATACCCATGAAAAGCCTTCTAAGTTAATATTTGTCTTCCTGTATGTCATCTGCAGAAAGTAGCCCCGGTGAATTCTATTATTAGCAACAGGGATTTTAATTGTTACTCCAAAGATCAAAATCACATTTGCTTTCGAAGGAAATTTGTTTAGTTTATAATTCTGGTACATACGATAGAACATATAACGAATCGACATTTCTGGGCTCTCAATAGTTTATTAATTCAACAATATGATCAGCATGATGATAAATACCAAACACTTCCCTTAACTTTGCGCTGCATTCCTCTATCCTACAGAGTGCCCAGAACCAAATCAAAACCCCGTTTCCATTCCCGGCACTACTTTTTACACAGTGAAGTAAAAAACAGTGAATATATGCTGGGCACAAGTCCTATAAAAAGAAGAGGGGGGGACTGACCAAGTAAGACAATATGCAAATGACATCATGACGTCACGACGTAGCACTATAAAAGCAATAAAATAGTGCTACTTAAATTATTTGTGCAAATACTGGAACAGACTAACCCATCTGACAGTCTTACAGTGTCTGCATTTATATATAGGGACAGAACAAAGGCAAAAGCTGCCTCTCTTTAGTACCTGTGAAGAGAAGGCAAGCTGTGTGCCTTTGTTTCCCTCTGTGGCATTTACATTTAAATGTAAGGTTGTAGGCGGCCCTCAATCAGCATATACAAACAAAAGGAGGCCGGATGGCCCCTTAACTTCGGCCCAGCTGGAGGTGAAAAAAGGCTCCCTGCCTGCACGTTGCTGCTGGGAATGGAAAGCAGGCAATGTGCAGGTGCTGTTGAATGTGTCCCGGTGTCTGAAAATTACACCGGGACAAGTTCAGTATATTTCTGTGGAGCCCAACTTCTTGGCAGGGGGGGTGGCGTCCAACCTGTGAAAAGAGTAGGGGGACACTGTGTACCTGCGTGTACCCCCGACTCGAGCCCTGAAAATATGCTTCTGCACTCCTAGGATACCGCCCCCGATTCCTGTCCATCAACATACACACACAAAAAGAGCCTGCCTTCATTTACGTGGGTCGAATTCACCAAAATAAAAAATATAAAAATTAAGTGGGGAGATTTAGATCCTCGCCGGACTGAGCTTTTACTTTTGTTAGGATTTACATACATTCCACAAAGCATGCTTTGAAAGTTGTGCTAAGTGTTTGGATCCAGATGTACATATGGGAATGTCAAGTGACCAGTGCTTTAAATGGGGAGAAGGAAGTGCAGGTATTTGTAGAAGTGGACCTCAGCTAGGCCTACCAGTGCAAGGGGTTCGCCCTTCTCAGCACAGAGTCCTTAGACCAATAGGAAGAAGTTGGCACAGAAACTGGAATAGAAAATACAAAGTTTAATAAACCTCATGAGGTGGAACTACATTCACACGGCACCCTTCGGTATTGAATGAAGTAGCACACCGAACAGAAGGAGCATGGTCCTTTATACCCACACAGAAGCTCAAAAAGAAGGCGGTACAAGTACAGAAGAAGGTTTTATGCACATATAAGGTCATATAGAAATGCACAGTCGACAAGTAGGAGGAGTTAACAGTTTGCCAATGCTAGTAAACACATCCTGACAGTTATATACTACTAACAGCTGCAAGGACAGCTGAAAACTCAACTGGGCATGTGCGAAGGTGGAAGATGCAAAATATAGTTTGTTTCTAGGCAGATTACAAGAGCAGTCAACACTGAGGGAGGACAGAGCACATGGTGAGCACGTGGCAGCACATGGCAAACAAAATGGCTGCCAGAAATACAAAATGGATTTCACAAAATGGACAAGATAGCCTCTAAATACAAGATGGATTCCGCTAATGCTAATCCAATTGCTGCCAATTTACAACAGACAACCCTTTTAGCTGAAGACATTCGTTCCTCTGGGGTAATCTAAAAATGCATCCCGTACATCTATTAGCATTATTTCGGCCACCTCTTTATTCAACATTTTTTGGGCCTTTGTTTCTGCAACATTCCTTTTGACAGGTATACAGACAGAGATGCAAATGGAGCAAAGCATTGGACCACATTGGATACATACACAGCATGTAAAAACTATTGTAATCATTACACACAGGATAGTCAGTAGCTTCCAGCCCCAAGCAGAAACAAGAGTCCAAAACCATCCAGCAAAAGTCCAAGTACCAGTCTCTGGATGAATTTCTGCAGCAATTTTATGCAGTTTTGATATTGCAGGTGAGTGATCCGGTATGAATACGCAACAGCTGCTACCGATGATGCGACATGCACCACCTCGATCAGCCAGAACCACATCTAAAACCATTCGGTTCTGGAAAGCTACATTCCTTGCAATTTGCAGCTCCTCCGTAATGTTCCCAAGTGCCATAGCTGTCTGATTGGTAACAGCTTCCACAACTCTAGTCAATCGTCTTATTTTCCTACTGTTTAATGCAGCACCCACAAAGAAGAACAAACCTAAATTAAAATCGACATATTGTTGCAGAGTGGTATCAGTTTAGTCTACTTCGTCAGCACTTATTGTCCTTTTGTATCTATTTCTAGAGATATCATCGAATAATTTAAGGTCCCGGTGGTATGATGCAGGTGCCAGAAACAAAGGGGGCAATAGAAAGGACACATAGCACACACCTGACCACCCAGCAGGTAGTTGATAATATCCTTGGCTACCACATATAAAGTAAGTATTATGTGAGGCTATAAAACTACTGTTGTTTACACCTTCAATAGTCAGAATTACAGTACATTCGCTTTTCCCCACTGGAATTCTCCCAATACTGCTTATACATAGATCTGCTTTAGCTCTAGTAACAGAAATCACAAATTGTTCATTACTGGTAAAAGTTCTCATATTTGTGAAGACATATGGGGCCCAATTCACAGAACTAACTTAAGACAAAATCCTAAACTTACTACCATTTTGGTATTCACAGAAGGCACTTACTCATTTTGGTATTCACAGACGGCACTTACTCATTTTGGTATTCACAGAAGTTAGGAGTCCTAACTTTAGGACTTCTAAATGCCTTCTGTGAATACCGAAAGCCTTAAAATTAGGATTTTTCTCAGTTTAGTAGTAGTATAGTTAGGACTCCTAACTTTAGGACTCCTAAATTCCTTCTGTGAATACCGAAAGTCTTAAAATAAGGATTTTTCTCAATTTAGTAGTAGTAAAGTTAGGAGTCCTAACTTTAGGACTCCTAAATGCCTTCTGTGAATACCGAAAGCCTTAAAATTAGGATTTTTCTCAGTTTAGTTGTAGTAAAGTTAGGAGTCCTATCTTTAGGACTCCTAAACTGAGAAAAATCCTAATTTTAAGACTTTCGGTATTCACAGAAGGCATTTAGGAGTCCTAAAGTTAGGGTTCCTAACTTCTGTGAATACCGAAGTGAGTAAGTGTCTTCTGTGAATACCAAAATGAGTAAGTGTCTTCTGTGAATACCAAAATGAGTAAGTGCCTTCTGTGAATACGAAAATGGTAGTAAGTTTAGGATTTTGCATTAATTTAGTTCTGTGAATCGGGCCCATGGTGTTGAATTATAGTCCGGTTGATACTCTTCCCATTCCCATTTGGTCCTGTTGGCTTGAGGATAACCATCTTTATCTTGGTACCATACTTTATTAAGATGAAAAAGAAGCCCACCTACTGTACGTCTTCCAGATGCAAACAAAAGCGCATACCAAGCTTGACAAGAATCATTATGAGAAAAGGGAAGAGGAATAAAAGGTGTTCCTCCTTTCTTTTGATGTGCAGGTATCATCCCAAACACCCAACAGTTGGTAGTATTTGTGGCATTATGAGTATGATGCAACATCTGGATAAAGGTATTATTTAAGTAGGATTGTCGATGCTTCTGCTCATGGTAGGGAAGCGTAAAGTAGTGGTGTTCAACTGATACTGGAGTAGTGGCGATCAAAAGTTGTCGAGCAGGAGCCACTTTCTCAATGAACCACATTATTAGTGCTACAGCCATCATAGCAACAACAAACCCTATAGCACAAATGATCTTTCTCTTAGCAACAGTTGATCTCATTGTGGACATGATCAGCTTGTCGTTGAAAACAATCGTTGGAGCTCTTATCTCTGGGCAGCCGTTGTTTCTTCACCGAGGGTCAAGACGGGTGTCGCTACACTATACAGGACTGATCCCCCCCCTTGCCACATCGGCATTCCGTTTCACTAACCCAGGGCGGTTGCTCAACCAGTCTATTTCCACGATGCAGGCTCTTTCCGTTGTCTCAGTTGGTATCGGAATACTCCAGGAATCGTGTAGTCCGAGAAGACTTCCTCAGGTTCATCAGGTGATATGGCTTGGCCTCTCTCTGTATCCAGGATGTCCAGATGGTCGATCAAGGCAGCAGGATCCACCAAGGTAGACGGCACTTTCTTGCAGTGGGTGGAGTGCATCCAGTTCCTCCTGTTCATCACTCGGACCGCAGTTCTCGTTGAAAGGAGCACCTTCTCCGGGCCGCGCCACCTCGGTTCCAAGCTGCTCGACCTCTGGAATAATCGGATCATCAGTAAATAACCAAATTTTTCAAAAGTTTTTCAAAAAGGGGGGGTCCAAGGGAAGAATATTTAAAGACCCACAGGTTACTAATCCCTTAATACCTACTATGAAACAACAATGTAGCAACCTAGGGTCTAAATGGTGATGAGCACAAAAAGAGTTAACTAAGTACTCAAAAAAGGAAGAAGAAGCAAGTGAACATCATCATATTGAATAAATCCCATCAGCCATGAAAGTAGCAACCATCATCATTTGGGATTCTTTAAACCATGCAGAACCCTCCAACATGTCAGGGCTGCATCATGCATGAGCAACTATACCTTCTTTGTCTTGTTTGAGATACAGTACTGCTCAAGTATTAATGTCATACCATGAATCCTTGATGTTGCTATCTACTATCTAGGTGGTGGTAATGGAAGCAGTGCAAGTGAATAGTGAGTGCAAATATTAAAATCATCTACCGGGACAGAGAAAACAATTTAATAATTACTGTCCAGGTGGTGAGGTTAAAAAACAGTGTAGAAGCAGTTTTAAAGAATAACTGCTAAAGTCCAAAAAGGGGGTCTACATGTTTCAGCCTAAAGATTCGGTGGCAATCAGGCTTTCATCAGGACCTTCAAGAACTTCTGCTACTGCTGTATCACTCTTAGTGTGATTCAAAAATTAAATAATTAAATAAACCCAACCAGTGATGCGAAATATGCAACCTACTTTAGTTAGGGATTTTCAAAAGACTCTCATAATTTGCTGGAGTATTCATCCAAATCCTGAAAATGAATGAACAATGATTTAAAGAATCCCAAATGATGATGGTTGCTACTTTCGTGGCTGATGGGATTTATTCAATATGATGATGTTCACTTGCTTCTTCTTCTTTTTTTGAGTACTTAATTAACTCTTTTTGTGCTCATCACCATTCAGACCCTAGGTTGCTACATTGTTGTTTCATAATCGGATCATCACCTGGTCTCCAGGCCGAAGTCCATGGCCTTGACCTGCAGACCTATCAGGAAGAGCTTCTCGAACCTGTTAATGAATAGAAATCAAACTGTCAGTCAATTGTGATAGGTAGTCACTCATCAATACACATGGTACATTATGTATGGGACGTGGTTTAGGAATTCCCCAAATGTACATAGGCCTTCCAAACACCACCTCATATGGTGTAAGACCAGATCGCAAATGTCGCACTGATCTAATGGACAACATTGCCAAAGGTAATGCGTCTGGCCAATTCAAGGATGTGAAAGCCAGTATTTTAGCCAGTTTCAATTTAAGTGTGGCGTTATACCTTTCCACTAGCCCTGCTGATTGTGGATGGAAAGCAACATGAAATTTCTGCTTTATCCCTAATCCCTTCAGGATATATTCGACAACTTGCCCAATAAAATGGGGTCCGTTATCACTTCATAACAGTTTACAAACACCAAATCAGTTGAAGAATTCCTTCAAAAGTACCTTTGCTGTAGTGAGAGCTGTATTGTCCTTCGTAGGGTATTCCTCTATCCATTTACTGAAAGTACATACCACTACCAAAACATACTTTAAGTTGTTACAGAGCTCAAGCTGGATGTTATCCATTTGCAAAACTTCAAAAGGTGCGGTTGGCGTAGCAAACTCTCCTGTAGGAGTTCGTGTCCCTTTACCAGGATTATGTGGAAGACAAATCAGACAAGACTGCACCATCTTTTTAGCTGTGCTGGCAATTTCTGGATGCTCCCAAACTTGCGTGAGCAATTTCGTTATCGAGGAGGCTCCAACATGTGCCGGCCCATGTGCCATATGAATCATAGGTTGTAAAGAGGCTGTAGGCAATCTCCACTTGCTCATCTCTTTATTCCTCCAACAGCCCTCATCGTCCAATGTTCCCTCCTTAGACCATTGCTCAATTTCTTCTGCAGAAGCAGATCTCTGCATGTCTAGCACTTCCTGTCTGGTATCATGCCAGCGTTCAGCCTGTGACTTCACTACATACATAGACGTGGTGCTTCGCTGCATGGCAGTTTCACGGGCTGTTTGGTCTGCAAAAGCATTGCCTTGTCCTATCTTATCAATTATTTTCTGATGTGCGCTACATTTAACAATTGCTATTCTCTTCGGGTATGTTAAAACAGTCAAGAGTTTATGTACTAATTCTCCATGCATTATTTGCATCCCGTGGGATGTAAGAAAACCCCTCTCCTTCCAGAGTAGCCCAAAATCATGAGCCACTCCGAAAGCATAGCGGCTATCTGTATAAATGTTTACAGATAAGTCAGTACTAAGTTCACACGTTCGTGTCAAAGCTACTAGCTCAGCTGCCTGAGCTGACTTCTATGGAATACGAGCTGTCTCAACTAAGTGTTGTAATTGCATATGCAGCTGACGTTGTACCATCTGGTAACTTCAAACGGGACCCATCAACCCATAGTTCCCCATCAATACTTGAAAGGGGCGTGTCTTGCAAATCGACACAATCCTTTGTCTGTTTCTCAGTAAGGAATATACAATCATGAGACTCCTGTGACTGAGACTGAGTCACCGGGTATGGCAACAAAGTGGCCGGGTTTAGTGTCGCACATCTCTTCAGTGTAATGTGAGGGGCCAACAATGTGAATTCGTATCCTGTCAGACGAGCAATAGTTAAATGCTGCGTCTTCGTCTGATTTAAAAGGGCATCAACCGCATCGGGTACTAGCACCAACAGTTTATGTGACAAAACTATCCCTTCTCTCTGACGTATTGACACAGCTGTCGCTGCAACTGAACGGAAGCATCCAGGTAACGCAAGAGCAACAGGATCAAGTCCTGCTGAAAAATATGCACAGGGACGCTGTTTGTCACCCTGTGTCTGCACTAAAACTGACAATGCGCATCCATCTTTCTCATGTACATAGAGTGTAAAAGGCTTCGTATAATCTGGAGTACCTAACACTGGTGCTGAACAAAGAGCTTGTCGTAACTGTTGGAAAGCAGTCTCACATTCATCTGTCCATGGGAGGGGCATTGGAGCATCTTTAGTCAAAAGTGCTAGCAAGGGTTTAACAATGTGTGAAAACCCTAATATCCATTGCCTACAAAAAAGAAGTAAGACCAATGAATGCACGGACATCTTTCTGAGTACGGGGCACTGGTGTGTCTAAAATAGCTTGAATGCGATCTGGTGTGAGTGCGCGTCCCTCCTTAGACAGAAGGTGACCTAAGTAGGTTACCTTCGGTCTACAATATTGCAATTTCTTTTGTGACACTTTGTGATGATGGGAAGCAAGAAAAGAAAGCAAGGACAAAGTACATTTTTCACACTGTTCAGGGGTATCGGCTGCCAACAAGATGTCATCGACATATTGTATGAGAGACACACCTTCAGGCAAAACGAAAGAATCAAGTTGTCTTTTGAATGCTTAACTGTAAATAAAAGGACGCTCAGTATAGCCTTGAGGAACTCTACAATATCTATGCGATCTATTATTCAAAGTGAAACCGAACAAATATCGGCTATCAGGATGAATAGGGATCGAAAAGAAAGCATTCTTCAAGTCTATCACAGAGAATGTAGTTGCTGTCGGAGGAACCAAAGTAAGAAGTGTCGATATGTCAGAAACCACAGGGTATTGTGGTACTACAATCTTGTTAACTTCTCGCAAATCAATAATGAATCGGTAAATCCTAGTGTCAGTATCTTTTTTGAGAATAGGAAGAATCGGACTGTTACAAACATTGTAAGGAACTTCCTCAACAACCCCCACTTCAATGAGATCATGGACAATACGTATGAGTGCTTCTTCGCCTTCCTGTGAAATTTTGTATTGAGGCAAACGTGGCAGCACAGCACCCTCCTTGACACTAATGTGTACTGGTGGAATAACCATTTGCCCTACATCAGTGTCTGAAGTAGCCCACAAAGTACTAGGGAGTGAAGCTAATGCAATATCCTCTTTAACAAGACAAGCTCTCTCCGTCACAGGATGGTTGTCATTCAAGATAACACGTACAACTTCTGGAGAACATCGTATCGTAGCCCTGAAATACTTGAGCATATCAAGACCCACAATATTGTCTGGTGTATTCGGGGAAAGCAAAAATGGACATTGAGCAGTACATTTATCCACATGGAATGCAAGTGGTTGTGACAGTGGGCTAAGGGAAGGGGTTCCATCGAAACCTATCGATGTAATGGTTAAGCCAGACAGGGGAGCCCTTGAAACCAATTGTTTAGACAAGGCGCTATGAGTAGCTCCTGTATCAACCAGAAACTGATCAGTAGAACCGAAAACATGTGCTGTAACATAGGGACCCCTCTGATCTACTGGAACTTCAACTAATTCCTTACCCCATCCTAGGCAATCCTATGCATAAGCAGAATCTTGAAAATCAGACGGCACATAGTCGGACATTTGATATTGGTTCTTTCTATCAAAAGTGTTAGACCCATCCTGCCCACGTATATTAGCATCAAACCTAGCACAATCACCTGTGCTTCCTCTAGGCCCTGAATATCCTGAACCATTTCAAATTTGTCCCCGACCACGTGGACACTGCTGAGCACGCAGTGCTGGACAATCCGAAGCCCAGTGCCCAAATTTCTTACAGTACGCGCACTGGTCACAAGACAAATTCGAACGAGTATAAGAAGGGAAAGACGAACCATAAGATCCACGTCCACCTCTATCACTACCTCTAAAAGGCGGACCATAAGCCTGAGCCAACATAACCTTTGTTTTTAATTCTTTAGTCTTCTTATCCTCATTACTCTTTGCTTCTAATTCCTGGCATTCATAATACTGAGCCATAGTCAAGAGAGAAACCGGAGAAGAGGTAATCCATGAACTCTCACTGGCTTTTAGGCGACTAGCTATTCCTGGCAACAGATTTGCGACATATTTATCGACAAACATATGTCTGCCCGTGTCATCTGTCAATGACTGGCCACTAAAATCGTGGAATGCTTCTTCAAAGCGTGTAAAGAAATCAGAGACCGATTCATCTGCCTTTTGCTTACAAGACGCTAAAACAGTCCAATCTATCTTTTTAGGGGGAATAATCATTTTTAACTGAACTAATATAGCGGCAGGAAGATCTAAAATTAACTGACATGGCTTCTGTGCGGGTTCCCTTTCTACATCCATTTGTTCTAAGTGTTTCCATAACGCCTCAAAAGCTGCACGATCTTCAATTTTACGAACAGTTCTCCACATATCAGGCGGTAATATCAATCCGAAAAATAAATCAATATCAGGCAAAGTCATAGTATAAGAGCTAATAGCACCCTCAACGCCCTCATAAAAAGCGGCTGGATTTTTACGTGGATCAGACAATGCAGTTTTAAGTGCCATGACATCTGTCCTATTCCAAGCAGTGTAAACCCAATTATAAATAAAATAACCCTTTGCATCGATAGAAGCCTTATCATCACTTGTACCCAGTCCTTTAGGAGGAAAGGCGCGGCCTCCCGCATAGATTTCGCATGAACTATCATAGTCTTATCTGTTCCGAAGATGGAAGCTTGTGCCATGCCGGTCTGAGATGTCTGTGCAACTACATCTGCAGCCTTTTTCTCCTCTCGCAAACGGACTGCATCAACACGCAGTTTAACCAAACGCCTGATTGTATCAGTCACCTGGGAGAAAACAAAAAGACCATTACGCATTTGCTTACAATTATCTGCTACATCGTCGGGCTCTAACTCCTCAGAATATTTCCTAAACAGCTCAAGGACCTCTGCGGTAAACACCTCAGTAAAATACAGCTGCTCCATCGTACACAAGAACACCATCCGCATCTCGACTAACTCCGACGAAACCTTCACCGCCGCCGAACACCTGCACTTCCAGATACACACTGACCCCAAGACCACCCCCCGAGGCACCCTCATCTACAGACCCCCGGGACCACGCACACAATTCAGCGAAGACATCGCAGACTTCATCAGCCCGCACGCCCTGCCCTCCGCCGACTACATCCTCCTAGGGGACCTCAACTTTCACCTGGAGAATAACAACGACAGAAACACCACCACCCTGCTGGAAAACCTCGACAACCTTGGACTCAAGCAACTGGTGAACACTCCCACCCACTACGCCGGTCACACGCTCGACCCCGTCTTCTCATCCAGCAAGCACATCTCCTTCAGCCACGCCACCGGACTCCACTGGACCGACCACAGCTGCGTCCACTTCAGCTTCAGAAAAACTACAACCCACTACCACCCGCAACAGGTTCCCCACCGGAGCTGGAGCAAGATCACCGCCGAGCAGCTCACAGCCTCCCTCAGCCAGAACACTCCCACCAACACAACGGACCCCAACGAAGCAGCTAGCAACCTCACCAAGTGGCTGACCGCCTGCGCCAACGACCTCGCACCACTAAAGAACCCTCCCAGCAGACCCGGCAGCAAGAAAACCCCCTGGTTCACCGAAGAACTCAAGGAATCCAAGAAGAACTGCCGCACCCTCGAGAAAGCCTGGAGGCTCGACCAGACCATAGACAACAGGACCGCCCTCAAGCACGCCACCCGCAAACACCATCAGCTGATCCGCGCCACCAAGAAATCGGCACTCAAAGAACGACTGGACAACAACGCCCACGACAGCAAGGAACTCTTCAGCATCGTCAAAGAGTTCTCCAACCCCAGCGCCGGAAACAACGACATCACGCCCTCGCAAGACCTGTGCAACTCACTGGCCGCGTTCTTCCACCGCAAGATCACCGACATACACAACAGCTTCAACACACAGACCACGCACCCTATCACCGAACCAACGCCCGCCACCACCATCCTCTGCAACTGGACCCCGATCAGCACCGAAGACACCACCCGCACGATGAACTCCGTCCACTCCGGATCACCAACCGACCCCTGCCCACACCACGTCTTCAACAAAGCCGACGCCATCATCGCACCCCATCTCCGGGACACCATCAACTCCTCCTTCCACACCGCCTCCTTCCCGGAGAGCTGGAAGCACGCCGAGCTTACCGCCCTCCTGAAGAAACCAACGGCGAACCCCTCCGACCTCAAGAACTACCGTCCCATCTCGCTCCTTCCTTTCCCTGCCAAAGTCATCGAGAGACCGTCAACAGACAGCTTGCCGCCTTCCTCGAGACGACTGAATCTCTTGACCCCTCGCAGTCCGGGTTTCGGGCCAACCACAGCACTGAGACCGCCCTCATCGCAGCCACCGACGACATCAGAACCCTGAACGACAACGGGGAAACAGCGGCCCTCATCCTCTTGGACCTCTCTGCGGCGTTCGTCACCGTCTGCCACCGCACCCTCGTGCAGCGCCTCAGCAACATTGGAATCCGAGAGAAAGCACTGGAGTGGATCATCTCGTTCCTCGCCGGATGAACCCAGAGAGTCCGCCTCCCCCCGTTCAGATCCAAGGCCACCGAAGTCATCTGCGGCGTACCACAAGGATCTTCACTCAGTCCAACCCTCTTCAACGTCTACATGAGCCCCCTCGCAGCCATCGCACGCCAACACAACCTCAACATCATCTCCTATGCCAACGACACCCAGCTGATCCTCTCCCTCACCAACGACCCCACCACCGCCAGAGCCAACCTACACGAAGGGATGAAAGACGTCGCCGACTGGATGAGGAACAGCCGCCTTAAACTGAACTCAGACAAGACGGAAGTCCTCATCCTGGGATCATCACCCTCTGCCTGGGATGACTCCTGGTGGCCCCCGGCCCTGGGCACCGCTCCCAAACCAACGGACCACGCACGCAACCTGGGCTTCATCCTGGACTCCTCCCTGTCGATGACCAGACAAGTCAACGCCGTCTCATCTTCATGCTTCAACGCCCTGCGCATGCACCACAAGATCTTCAGATGGATCCCCACCAAAACCAGGAAGACCGTTACCCAGGCACTCGTCACCAGCCGACTGGACTACGGGAACACCCTCTACGCCGGAACCACAGCCAAACTTCAAAAAAGACTCCAACGCATCCAGAACGCCTCCGCACGACTCATCCTGGACCTCTCCCGACACAGCCACATCACCGGACACCTGAGAGACCTGCACTGGCTCCCCGTCAGCAAGAGAATCACGTTCAGACTCCTCACCCACGCACACAAGGCTCTCCACGACCTGGGCCCCAAGTACCTCAACAACCGCATGACCTTCTACACGCCCACCCGCCAGCTACGATCGACCAGCCACGCCCTCGCCGCCGTTCCACGCATCCGCAGAGCCACCGCCGGAGGAAGATCCTTCTCCTACCTGGCTGCCAAGACCTGGAACTCCCTCCCCACCCACCTTCGGCGAACCCAGGACCATCTCTCCTTCAGAAAGCAGCTCAAGACCTGGCTGTTCGAGCAGTAACATACCCCCTCCCCCAGCGCCTTGAGACCCTCCCGGGTGAGTAGCGCGCTTTATAAATGCCATTGATTGATTGATTGATTGATTGGCTCCCTTTCCTGCCACCTTTTCATATTATCTAGAAGTTCAGAGGCGGGGGCAGTGCTACGAACTGCTTTAAGAGCAGCAGATCTAAGCTGGACGCACGCTCAGCGGTCAACATAGAACGAGTTTCTCGTGCCTTGTGTTCCTCCGAACCGGAGTCATCATCTGACTCATGAGGAGGGGCAGAAGGAACAGTATACGGAGGTGGAGGATGATCTAATAATAAGAAATCATCTTGTGGTTTATTAAGTAGAGGATAAAGGGGCCGCCGAACAGCGTATTAGCCAGTTACCTGTAAAATGCGCTCCCTATCTTCTTTCTCTTTTAACTCTTTTATTTCTTTGTTTTTCAACTCTAATGCTTTCGCATAAATGTTCTTTCGCTGTTCTTTTTCAATCAAGGCTTGCTCATGCTTCCTTCGTTCACGTACTTCTTTCTCCCACATTCGTACACAGTCAAACATATCTTGCCTAGTCTTTCACTTAAACATACATTGTTCCACATACTCAATCTTTCGTAAATCAAATGACCCATGCATAGGCCAACGCAACTCAGGATCTTTACGAGTGTATTGATTCCATAATTTGGTGTACATCATAGAAGAAAGACCATACTTAATATACATATCCCTATTAGGCGTCCCCTCCGGGGGGGGCGGTTGTGCTTCATCGAGTCTCAAACTGGTACAACTACAAAAGTAACACATCCTACGAAGTGTGCTAAAAACAGACATGCCAAAAATAGTGCAGAATATGCAGTATTATAATCAAAGTAGCACTTAAGGTTCCTTTAGTACAATGTGCCGTTCAAATCAATTCAAATAGAGAAAATTCTCCTCATTACCTGCCTATATAAATTGCAATATATATATGAATCTGATAGAAATCCAAGTTGGCCAACACAAATTCCAAAATACAAAAGCCGCAGTAAGTGTTACTAAACTACCTTACCAATCCAAGGCATAAAAACCAACAGCAAGCGCCGCAGAACGACTCTTACCAATCACTTGGTGTCCAGGTTCCAACTGCCAAGTTCTAAAATCGACCAAATGGTCACTGCATGGCGAATCAAAAGAAGAGATCTCAGTCGAGGACCGGCACCACCTGGATGGTCAGATCAGAAAGAAAGAAAAAACGCCGTGGTTGCCAAGACTCGGGTCTCATCGGGCAGCGAGATTCCAATCCTTCGTCGCGACCAATGCTTCGGGCATCCGAGTCGCCGATGAGCCCACATGCCGGGCGCCAATTTGTAGAAGTGGACCTCAGCTAGGCCTACCAGTGCAAGGGATTCGCTCTTCTCTGCACAGAGTCCTCAGACCAATAGGAAGAAGTTGGCACAGAAACTGGAATAGAAAATACAAAGTTTAATAAACCTCATGAGGTGGAACTACATTCACACAGCACCCTTCGGTATTGAATGAAGTAGCACACCGAACAGAAGGAGCATGGTCCTTTTATATCCACACAGGGGCTCGAAAAGAAGGCGGTGCAAGTACAGAAGAAGGTTTTATGCACATATAAGGTCATATAGAAATGCACAGTCAACAAGTAGCAGGAGTTAACAGTTTGCCAATGCTAGTAAACACATCCTGACAGTTACATGCTACTAACAGCTGCAAGGACAGCTGAAAACTCAACTGGGCATGTGCGAAGGTGGAAGATGCTAAATATAGTTTATTTCTAGGCAGATTACAAGAGCAGTCAACACTGAGGGAGGACAGAGCACATGGTGAGCATGTGGCAGCACATGGCAAACAAAATGGCTGCCAGAAATACAAAATTGATTCCACAAAATGGACAAGATAGCCTCTAAATACAAGATGGATTCCGCTAATGCTAATCCAATCGCTGCCAATTTACAACATACTCACCAAATTGAGCTATGACCCGAGGGGGCGGGGCGAGAAAGCAGGTTTAGAGGTTGAGCCAGGGGCGGGGCTACTGGCAAATATTTACCAAAATCGGTGTGGTATGGAACTGGTGGTACATAGTGTGGTAGCACACTGTCATTCAGAGACAGCACATTTTCCCTTGTAACGATCACTATATTTGCACAGACCTAGTTTTACTGACAGAAACTATGCAGTGAACCAAGGATTATGTGTGGAATTGGGTACCAACCATTGACACATGGGCCTGAGTGCAAGGGCGAAAATGGGCCACTTACTTCTGTTTGATCTGTGAAATACAGCAATAATCTGATTTCAATGCACCTGCTGCAGCAAGCTAGGCCCCGGGCTCTAGACAATGTTTATATTTTTTGCATCACACAGTAAAGTATCCTATTAAATTCTACCTTGACACTTCATAATAACAAAAGAGCTGTTTCATTTTTCCTTGATTTTCTCCAATTTTGAAATATTTGCACTGTTCATTTACAGGTATTTATATTTGCAAACTTCCAAAAATGTTCTTACCCTGCAGTTAGGAAAATAAAAGTAAACATCAATCTCAATGTTAAAAGAATAAGAAGCAATTTGACAGTTGGCATTGCCTGACATTTAACATCAATGGCAAGACAAAAAACAAAATTCAAAGGTATCTTTTTACTCTTTCATCTTAACTCCAGTGCGGTTATTTTAACAGCTAGAAATAAATGTAAAGCAAAATCTTCCCGACAATCACGGTCAGACTGGGAACCGAAACCATCCCTGGCAGCTCGCTTGATTGGTCGTGGGGGGTGAGGAGGAAGTGGTGGTACTGAGAAACCGGTGTTGCTAGTGTCAAGCACAAGCACTGCTGCCACTTTTGTTACAAGCAGAGCTGATCATGTGAACTAACAGGACTGGCTTCTATTCCCAGTCCGGCCATGGTTCCAAGGGGCCGATATTGCAGCACTGCTGCAAAACCGGCCCACAGTAACAAAACCAGCCCCCAAGGGCCAAAAACCAGCCTCCATCTTTCCGGCCCACTTGGAAAACGCCCGGTGCCTGCAACTGCTAGTCCGGCCATGCCAACAATAATAGATGGTGCTCACTGAGCAGCAGCATTGGCATTGTTAAAGTGGCAAGTCTAACTTACCTTTTTCTACCCCCTTTGCAGCAGAAAAAGTCGGATTGAAGGCCTCATTGCAAGGGTCCAGAGCATTTGAAGAGTCTCTACCAGGGTAGAGGCTACCACCAATTTCACCTGGGCTCCAGGAGGCCGCTCTGGCCATTTCTCCTACCTCCTCCCGACCCATCATAGGCTCAATGTCCCAGCTTGGCAGCAGGCAAAGGAGTCGGTGAAAGACACTGCCAGACCCCAGAGGTGAGCAGGCTGGCTAAGAGGTGAAAAGGGGCCTATCTCGTGTTCTAGGCTTTCAGCGATACTATATGGCTGGGGGGCCCAACTGCAGGATTCTGATCCTTGCTTCCTGGGTCCCAGAGGGCACTGGATGCAGGAATCCGGTAATGAGTTCTTGCCTGGCACTGGACAGATGGACAGATGGACAGATGCGGCTCCTTGCTGGCTCCTTGTCGATGATCCTTACTGCTGTATGACAAAGAAGGAAAGGAAAGCCAGTCCTTCCTGCCACACAGCAACTGGGTGGTGACTTTGCACCATTTGCTGATGGGAAGATTATGGTCACTGCCAGTGTGAAATGCTAATCATGTGAGCATGCACTGCAGAGTAGAATAGTTGGGCATTCCCACATGATGATAATTTCTTTGGGAAACCCCAACATGCTGAAGGGAGTACCGGTACTCAGAGGGGAAAAAAAGTGCAGTACTCAGTACCGGTGAGTACAGGCCCATTTAAAGCACTTCATGGGACTTTATACACAGCTCCAGTTCCTCCAGTGCTGACTTCTCCTTATATATTTTATTGCTTTGCTTTTTACTCCTGTTTATTTAGCTTGTTTTTACTGCTCTCGTGAAGAGGTCTGGGATCCGGACTTAGTTCTTTAAGCACTCCTTCTGGTCCACACTCCAACTCCCAAGTTGGCAGCAGCAGCAGCCGGTGCAGGTAAGCAAGGTGGGGCAGGGCAGGGGGGATGCTGACAGACAACAGAATAGGGGAAATTAAATAAATAAATAAATGTTATTCTGTCGTCTATCGACATCCCCCTCCCGACCGCGCTTACCTGCACCGGCTGCTGCTGGTCGGCAGTAGCCCTTCACCCCTTCCACACACTGATTCTCTGAGTGGATTTAGGGGACAAGACAGTGTCTATTCATAATGAATGCATTACGCGGGCATGCTCCAGTGTACCTAGGAGAAGTCCAACTGTACCCTTCCACGTCAACTTCGTTCACCAATGTATGCTATTAACCCATTTGTAGAGTTCCTCTCAGATACTATGTCCACTGTACTATGCTATACCTGTTCCCTTCTTCTCAGCATTTACCTTTCTGACAGCCATCTTCATAGCCCTCTCCACCACAGAGGCTCGAGGAGCAGAATCCCACCTGACAACTAATAAAAATAGACATGGCACAGGCCTTCCCTTTTTAGGTGCACTGCTCAATGTATGCTTCTTGCCTAAACATGGTGTTCTTTAATATTGAGAATCAACAATCCATCCTGGCTTTCATTGCCCTTGATACCTTTAAAGTCACTTTTCTGAACAATTCACTCAGAACCGTGGCCACGATTTCAGCACTTTGCATGCATGCTCTTGTCAGTAACTGCTCTTGGTCTATCCACTCTTTGGGCACAGCACTGCTGATGGGAAAGGTATTACAAATGTAGTTGCTTGTCTTGGAACTCACAGGGGCATATACTCAAGGACTTATCGCCGAGTTAGCAGCACTTTATCCCAGCCAAAGTCGCAATAGATTTATCGCCCTATTCACAAGCCAGTGCTAACAGCCGATATCACCAGTTTTCCAGCGATAGCAGCCGCAAAAAACATTGCCGCGGATGACACCGGCAACTAATGCTAATGAGATGCAGAGTAGGCGTTCCCGTGCAAAAAGCCGCTACAACACCACCTCGCAACATTCTCAACGACCAGCCAGATCTGCGATAAGATCACAAAACATGTGATAAGGCACATTCGCAGCAGGGAATTAACACCTGCTCTTCCCTGGTATTATGTCGGACGATAACCTGCACTAGAAATGGGAGCACAGCCCACAGCCACACCTGAAGAACAACAGATGCCATTGAGCTACTGATCATGCAGCTCGGACACCCAAGAGGACCACAACACCCACCGCCACCAACCCCCAGCACCCCCCCACCCCGAGCCCTACCCCGTGACCCCCCCGGACAAAGATATTTTAAATCAACTTTATGAAATCATGAACAAAACAATTCGCCTGATGTCGCACAATTACAATCATGTGTGGTCAGAAAAAGGAGAATCATTCATTCATCTTTGAATTGCCAAACAAAATGTTTCAGTCAAATTTAACTCAAAACAACTATTTGGAAGAGTCATGGCGGGTCTTCCCTGGACAATATGTAAGTCACAGCCTGCAAGACAAAATTCAAGATAAGAAGGTGTGTCAGGCGCTCATCAAAGGACAGAGAGGGAGAGAGAAAGAGAGAGAGAGAGAGAGAGAAAGAGAGATAGAGAAAGAGAGAGAGAGAGAGAGAGAGAGAGAAAGAGAGAGAGAGAGAGAGAAATAGAGAGAGGGAGAGAGAAAGAGAGAGAAAGAGAGAGAGCGAGAGAGAGAGAGAGAGTGTGAGAGAAAGAAAGAGAGGGAGAGAGAGAAAGAGAGAGAAAGAGAGAAAGAGAGAGAGGGAGACAGATTGTACAAGGAGCGCAAGGCCGTTCAGGCTCTTGGCTCATACATGCCAACTGTTGTGTGTGTATTGCTATTGGTGCACCATAAGCCTAAGGCCTAGCCTCAATTGCAGTGTGCATGCCACATCACATTTCCAGAATGCAACTAGTAGTCAGACTAACATTAGGGATGAAATCTCCTTTGTCTCAATACATAAGGCGGAAGGACATCTGCACATCCGACCTTGGTCTAGCATGCGGCTGGCACCCACTGAGAGAGATACCATAGCAGATGCTGATGACTCCCACACCACGCACAGCGCTAATGAAAGACCATTGTATCCACACCCCACACACAGAAGTCCTTGCTTGAGGTACTCCTGCATGGGATGCCCTTAACACTTATGTACACAACAACCCATATGTCCAAATGTTGCACACACTTATGACTCATTGCTCCGAGCTGTGGCATACATCTACATAACTGCCACAGGTCAAAAGAGTGCCGGTTCTACGAGAGCCACCAACGCAATGGCAGGACATCCCGGCACATGCACAACCCCTGTCACGTGGAACTGTACCGTGCACGTATGCTGCATTTGTTGCGGGCAGTGTTGCACATCAGTTACCGTCTGAGCTTCCGTCTTGTGTATGTTATCTGCGTCCAACCCTGGTTCCACTGTTGATCATGCACATTTGAGTGGCCCATGGATGTCTGCCTATCCAACACAACGGTAAATGAACTGGATTATGACCTGTGTGTGCACCCCCTGTTAGCCCAAGACCAGGAGCGTAACCATGATACCTGTGCATGGGATGCCTTGATATTTGGCGTATGTGCCGGCAGTTGGGCATGGGAGATTGCACAAGTCCTCGTGTGCAGTGACCACATCGAGGCGCTCCCCTATTGGGCTGTGTTGGGGATTGGTGAAACGGCGTGGACGGAGCACATCTGTCCGGACCAGTTAATGGATTGGCTCGCCCTTGTGTTCTTTGAACTCGACAATGACATACTCTTGGAACTGATTGCCCAGGAAGCTGCGCTCACATTCATGGACGAGTAACTACGTTCCTGCAGCCACAGTGGACATGTCTGCATTCATCTGGACTCAGAATGCATATGCGTGCAACTACGCGTCTTGACACACACCTGTGCAAGGTGAGACAGTCCCATTGGCGGAGCTGCAGAGCGTCGTTTGGCAACGTTCCAAAATACGACATACCGCTGGAGGGAGAGTACACACATGGCAATGTAGTACTACATGTGACCTTGTTAGACACTTTCACCTGCTCACTGTCAGCAGAGCAGACAGTCAGCGTAGTCCGGTGCTACAGCACTATGCAGATCCCATGGGCTGTGAGTCGTGTTCCCTGACATGGGTTAATGAGCATACGTCAAACATCACATGACTCGCCCACCAAGGCAAGTTGGGCTGAGACCGTTGCCATCCGCAATGATTGGTGTTCATTTTTGCCTCCCCATTTCTTGCACCTTTACATGTTCCTATGCTGCCTGTTAGTGTATGAAGCATTGGTGTGCATGTTGTGGCCCTTGTCTTGCCCGTACTGACATGCACATGCTAATAAAGTCTACCCAACTTTACTAGTGTTCAACTGTGATGAGTGTTGATTAGAATAACAAATTGTGAGCCTCAATGAGCATTGTACACAGGGAGGGACTGACTGACGCATTTCACTTGGGGGTGAGTCCCTATTGATAGCATCACCTCTGTAAGCCAGACATTGTGGTTGGGATAGTTGCTGGTAGACCTGTGCACTTACGTTTCTTCAGCAATGTGAGTATGGTGTCCAACTTCTTGCCATGTGGATCAATGTGATCCATCAAAACAGACTGTGTCCACACAGTTGAGTGTGAGTAGGTATGCGAAGAGATGCTCTGTTGTCACATGTGATGGGGGACACTACTTTGGACCTGCTACCGAATTTGACATTTTTACACACAGCCCTATATAATACATGGACGTGGGGCTACGTTGGGGGGTTGCAAGATTGTTGTTCACGAGTTGTTCATGAGCAATAAGGCCACAGCTAGTTCACACCTTCACAGTCATCTAATTGGCCATGTGGGTCAGGGGTCAAACATGCGCATTGATGTCAATTACCTTTTTGTGCAATCAATGTGCCTACATTCATCCATACCTTTGTTCTTTGCTTCTTGGTGCACCTAATTTTCTTATTAAGAGACTACAAAGAATACAAATATTAGCCGCCAAGTTAGCCTTAAAGAGAAGACAGGATGACTCTGCATCTGCGGCTCTTATTGATCTCCACTGGCTTCCTCTGGCCCAGAGAATCCAGTTCAAAGCTGCATGCATTGTGTTCAAGGCCCTTCATGAACTTGGACCTCTGCCTTTGCAGAAAAAATTTGTTTGGCACCCCCAGTCACAAACTCTTCGCTCCTCTACTGCTCACCTGGCTCGCACCATCAGAGTACAAACTTACAGATTCGGAGGCAGAGCATTCAGCTGTGCAGCGGCTCAGCTGTGGAACAACCTCCCATTTAACATCAGAGAGTTAGAGGAGTTTGTACAGTTTAGAAAAAAACTTAAAACCCACCTTTTCCCCAGGGTGTAGTGCTGTATCACCTGCGTTAGGTAAACTCTGTGTTTGTAGTGGAACCTCTGTCCTTTCAGCACCAGGATTAGGGGTGGGCGGAATTTGCGAAATTCACTTTAGCAAATTATCGCGAAAGTGTTAAAAATCTCCGCAAACACGCGGAAATATTGCGAAGATGCGGAAGTTTTTTTCCCGCCCGTTCGCGGTATTTTCTGCATGGTCGCGGCTCCCCAACTTACCTATGCGGTTGCTCGCGGGCACGGCATTCTTGTTTTCACTTGTCTCGCAGTGCATGATCGCGAGAAGAAAGACGTGATCGCGCCACGAATGACGTTACTACGGGCGCGAACTGTCGCGAGACAGCGCAAATGGCTACCAACAATCCAACATCTCGTGGAGAACGCAACAGGATCGGGAAAACTTGTCGGCGAACGCGGGGATTCAGGTAAGGCGATCGCGCGCACGCGAGAATGTATTATTTTACAGCGCGAGCAAGCAAAAAATTTCCGGTAAAATGCGGATTGCGGAAATTTGGACATTTTCGCGCTCTCCGCGGAATGCGAAAATGTCAAATTATCGCAATTTCTGCGAGCGGAACGGAATGTTAGCCCAGGCCTAACCAGGATACCCGTGGGGTGATAGAGCGCTTTGTAATGCCAGATACGTTACATTACATTACATTGCATTACATTACATTACATTACTTGATTGAACATAGACAGGACATATCTGTGTAATTTGGAATGTTTTATTCACATTCTGTGAAGTGTCCGAGCTGGAGCAGTACATGGCAATGCAAACTCCACCTTACATGGTTGCCCAGTGGAGGGCCAACCAGAGTCCTTTGAGAATGATAAGTTAATTGGAAGAGGAAGAGTTCAGTCCGCAGACTGATTGCTGTGTCATTGGTAACCAGAGCAGATATGGCAGTCCATATCGGGGTCCAGGTGAATGTCGCAGAGTGTTTTGGGGGACAGTGGAAGGTGTCTTTCCAGGGCATGATGCAGAGGGCTGAACCAAGCAGGAACAGGCCATATGGTGGGGATTAATGCTACAACCTCCTTTCGCACACAAAGTCATTACCATCCACATCTTAGTCCTCTGATATGTCTTTGTGTTAGGTGTGCCAGGTGTGTGTGGTGCTGTTATGGCTGCATCACTGTGTGCCACTGACACATCAGGGGGTGGAGGTGTTATGGCTGCATCACTGTGTGCCACTGACACATCAGGGGGCGGAGATGTGTGTGTTGAAGTTCCTGCAGCAGTCATCTGGGCCAGGCTCTTTGGAAGCAATGGCAAGATGAGGATCTGCAGGGCATGGAAGATCCCAGCTACATCTCACAGGTGTTTAGCCATGGCAGCCATCCTTCAAGCCTGCATCCGCTCCATGTTCCCCATTGTCCTCCGCAGCTGTGCCAACTCTGTGCTGTCATCGCTGGAGCCTGTCTGACTAGACAGTTCTTGTATCCGAGTAATGGCTCCAGAGAGGTCAGCCAAGGATTGTTGAAGAGCATGGAACGGACTGTGGGTATCCATTAGGGACTGTATTGGTCCCTGTTGGGACTTATACACCCACGTATGGCATCTAGTTTAGCTGCCATGAGGTCGAAACCCACCCACACCTGTCCAGCCAGCTCCTTCTGGCAGTCTAACAGACGGCATTGGAATGCCATGTGTCTTTCCGTGAGGTGGTGGGAGCCAGCCGTTGTGGTGGGTGCTTCCTGCTTTGTGGTCTGTGCAGAGGGTGGGGTCCCCTCGATGCAGCTGAACAGCCCTGCTCCCGGAGGTGGAGTGCGGTGGCTGTCCATGAGCCGTTGGAGGGTGTCAGAGCAGATGGCCAGGTGGTCCTCTTCATCATCACTGAAGAGATGTCTGGTCTGCTCTGCAGGAGATGTTGATTGTCCCTCCGCAAT
The DNA here is from genome assembly GCF_964204655.1 of Triturus cristatus. Lineage (NCBI taxonomy): Eukaryota > Metazoa > Chordata > Amphibia > Caudata > Salamandridae > Triturus > Triturus cristatus. Next base: position 455,228,719 of record NC_140590.1, on the reverse strand, counting down.
GTAAAGGGGAGATGCAGGTTAACAGTGTGTTCCATGTATGTTGACGCATTGTACATGTTTACAGACAGACAGCATGACAATGTACATTGTGACTGTTTTGGAGGAGCTGACTATTTGATGGGATCGAGTGGACACTTCGACTACATGATGGATGTGAGGTTGTACTCGTACCTTACCATCTCACAGTTTCCTGCTAACCCTGATGTGTTTGGCCAGTTTCTATGCACTAGCTGCACCAGTTGTGCCCTCTGTTCTGTAGTGAAAGTGCTGCACTTTGTACCACATTGTCGTCAATGTTGATATGCTGTGATTGCTATGTGTGTGTACTGCATTGTGGGAGAGTCGTCCCTGCAGCTCTGATTTAGCGGCCCCTTATCTCTTTGAGGCAGTGTGCCTTTGACTTGTGTGCTCTTTCGGTGCTGATATGTTGGCAACTTGGGTCATTTGTGTCCTTGGGCGGTTTTTGTACTCTTGTGCATTGTTTATCTGCAGATTTGTTGTTGACGTCAGGGGTTGTATTTGCACGTGGATGTTTCAGAGTGTGACCTGCTACTTTGAGGTTGTGATCCACACTGGGCCACCACAGTGTCGTGTTGTGCACCGTGTCATGTATTTTGACTGCAGCCATGCTATCGGTCATGCAGTGTCACTTGCATTGTCAGTGTGGCTCACCGAGCTGCTGCTTTTCTGGATTCAGCACATTTGCAGGTTGTGAGATTGGTGATAGGGAGGGGAGCCCCTGTGTGCACATAGTGGACAGGGGCCTAATTGGGTGTTTCTATGTGTGCTCCAGTGTGCCAAAGGTATCAGGGACATGTTCCACAATCATTGTGGGTGTGCAGTGTGCTACACATAATTGTGCATGTGTGCCATTGTACCCATATCCCCCTTCCCCCAGTCCCTGGTCGTTACTCACCCTGTTGCTGTTGGGTCAGGTCATATCGAGCTGTGTCCGGACTCTCAACTCCTTGCACCGTCTCCACAGTGATGACTGTGGCCACCATTTCCTCCAGCACATCCCGCTCCTCCTGTGGTGCAGGACTCCCACCTCCAGTCGCCGTTGCTACCCTCATGACGGCAGAGAGTTTCTGCTTGGTTTGGCTTTTCACATCATGCCAGTGCCTCTTGACCTCTTCCATTGACCTCATTGACACTCCAACTGCATTCACGTTGTTCAGGATGGACTGCCATATTTCCGTTTGTGTTGCCAATGACACACTGGAGGTGATGAACAGTTGTTGGTAGTGTTCTATCACCTCCGCGATGATGATCCGGTTTTCCTGCGGACTGAACCCCGTCTACCTCTTCATCTTCTCCTTGCCCTTCCCCGACCACGGGGTTCCTGGCTGGTCCTCCGTGGGGCTTGTGCGGTTTGAGTTGTCCTCTGCACTCGGTCCAGGTGCATCCATTGTGCTAAGCAGTTTATTTTGGTTTTGGGTTGTTTTTTTTTGTTGCTTTTATAGTGCATTTTCCCACATGACGCGTGGGAATTGGAGGCCTGTCGCAGGTTATCGCTGATTTTTTTAATGTGATTTGGGGTATCGCAACTTTTTTCGCGTTCGTGTTTTGCATTTTTTCTGTGTCGCGTTAATTTTAACGTGGTCATTTGGCGTGTTATCGTGAGACTATCGCATGGTGCCGCCGTGTTGAGAATACAACGTTAACACGGTGTTATTTTGTTGTGATAGACTGCGATGTGCAAAGTTGCATTAAGTTAATTTTGCGATAATTATCACACATTCTTGAGAATATCCCCCACAATTTCTAAAACACAACTCTACATTTAGATGATTTAAATATTCATTATTCATTTATTAAGTTTATTTATTGCGGACACCCTAACAATTTACATTTTCTCTAGACACTATCTGGCTCATAAAAAACAAAACGTCCTAAAATGTTGCAGTAAACATCATCAAACGTTTGTGAAATGCTACAATAGTTATTCAGGGCAGAGAAATGTGGTAACCGCTTTTCTACAGCTCACCATAGTGAATCTTTATTTTATATCCTCAGGCAGAGAATGGCATATGCTTGACCACGCTGCAGTGAATCCGCAGCCTCTCATTCAATGTTTCCTCAGGAGCATTTGGTTCAGAGGCCTTAGCAATCAGCATAGAAAATTCAATGTTAGTTTTCTTGTCAATATAATAGAGCAAACCCCTGAATCAGTTGAAGACCAGGCAGGCCAATGTGGGATTTGAATGTAAGATTTGAAAAGCACACAACTTCTATGTTTTTGTCGATTCTGTAAATCCATGGGAGAGCAAAATAATTCTTGGGGCGATGGTAGATTATTGTCACTAGAGCCCAGGTGGGCCTCTCTTTTAGATTTGTTCAATTTCACAACTATTTCGCTTTTTTGATATTCACAATTGTAGGAAAATGGAATATTAATTGAAGTGGATACCAGTCTACCCTAAAGAAATAAAACCACACCCTTGTTTCAATATTTTAAACCTGAGCCCAACTCTCTCGTACCAATGTCACAGAGCAGACAGACTTAACTTAGTAAAATATGTAAAGTGTTTACACATTTAAAAATTCAAAACACAAAACATTAAAAATATTAAAAAAATATGAGTAAACAGACACCAACATGAGATAAATCAAACAACGGGAACTGGGGATATGAATTTCCAATCACCAAGAAAAATTAAAGTGCCCATCAGTAGTGACTGTTCATAGTTGACTGGGACATAGGTGTGATTTCTGGACAACAGTGAAGGAGTGTGGGCTGGATACACTAGGGCCTCATTTGGATGTCAGTTGGAAAGCCTCTGACCACTGGTCGGAGGCTTTCCAACAGACATCCATGGTTTAAACTCCGACTGCCTTATTATAAGGAAGTAAGTCAGAGTTTAGTCCGGACGATCAACCTGACTGGCTTCAGACAGGCTGAATGAGCTCGTCTGCCAGTCAGCAACCGATCATAATCCCTAACAGACAGTGTTTCCACCGTCTGGATTATGATGTCGGTTTTCAACAGGCTTTCCACGTTGGGCTTACCGACATGGACAGTTTTACTATCATTTAAGGCCATGAAAATCCTCGTGGTAAGGGAAAGTAAAAATGTTTAAAGGACCCCACACCATGGGAGAAAACCAAACTCCCATGCTATAGGTGTCACTAGGCTTTGTGCTGTTTTAAAAACAAGAAACAAAAACAAATTAAAAGTGTGACAAGTGGCTGTCATGTTTGACAGAGGCGTCTTTCAAACTTTTAGCTCACTGACCACTAGAACTGTCCATTGGGCCCTTGGACAATTGTAAATGTGGAGGACGGGTATTCCACCAGGGTGACAAAGTATTTTACTCTGTTGCCCTGATGAAGTAAATATCATCCCCTGACCTCCAAGTCAGGCCCTTAGTGTTTTTTCATGAGCTCAAAAGCCTTCAGCGGGCAAGCTCAAGCAAAATAAAGTGAAATCCCTTAAAAATCGGGAACCTATGCTGTGACACTCCAGAGGTCTTAAAAGTCCCAAACATTTCTAAGTCCCAACTTTTGAGAGTTTCTTGAGCAGCTACTCCTGGTCATTTGTAAGGCGTCCAAGACTTAAGGAACAGTACTTAGGGAAAGCACTTAGGGGTCATACTCACTCCAGCGCAGGCAACCATAATGGTCTAGTTTAGGTCCAGTTGCTATTGGTTAGCAGGGCACTTTAGGAAAATGCAACTTGCAGCTTGTTTTATCGTGCCCATATAGCCACACAGGTGGCCAGTCAAATGACCCCTGGAGTCCACTCCTTAGTCCTGGATACAACTGGAAGCTGGTCCTGCCTTTCAGGTCTCCAAGCAGGTCTCAAACAAAAGGCTTAGTCCTTTTCTGGTCTTCCACAGCTCCAAAGAGTGTTCTGATGAGCTATCGGTGATGTTCCAGCTTTGTAAGGTTCACCAGCCAGTAGGTGAGAGTGCCTTCTGAGCATCTGTAAGAACGAGGAACTAGTTCCCAATGGCAGTTCTTCACACTCTGCAGCACACCCTGTTTGCCTTACAGAAAACTATGCCACAGAATGACCAACATGTTAGCCCTTGGACAGGCTCGGTGCCAGCCTGGTGCCAGCTAGGGGTGTGTTTACAGAAAGAGCAATCCTCTCCTCAGCTACACCAAACTGGCTCTGGGACCTGCTCCTCTAACCACTGTTCTAGTGTCAAACAGGCTACAGACTTACAGTGGGCCTACAGAACAAAAGGGATCTCTTCCCCACATCTCTCTTTCCACTTAACTATAAATAGGCAGGCTTCACCCAGGTCCCTATCAAGTTAACAAAGTTATGTGCCACATAGCTCACACACAGCTGTTCCAGCGAACAAGTCTAAGCCATTATTTCTTCTATGAGAGCAAGTTTCACAATTCAATGAGGGTATACACCACTGCAAGGGCCATGTCCCAGCAGGCAAATTAAATAATTAGTCTACTGAGGGCTCTGGCAGACAAAGTCTAACTTTTTAAAAGTCACTTTTGTTAAATATTTGTTAAAAATCCAACTTTACCATTGAATTAGCCATTTTACTAGACATTGAAAATAGTTTTTCCAGTAGCTTGTCCCAAACCACAGAAAGCAGGGTTATGATTTTATTCTGAACTTTTTTTAGCGGTTCCTTATTTATTACTTAAAAGTAGGGATCTTCCTTGTCAAAAAGGGTTATTTTGACAGATTTACCTGCAGGTCTAAAAGCTACAGGAGTCAGCTTACACAGGTAGGTCTAAACAATGTTTCAATCGACAGCCTAGTGGATGTGCTGCATTCCGCATGTGACATTTAACTTTTGCATTACATTGGTGTATTTCCTGTACCATAAACTATGGACTTCCTAGGAAGTTAAATATGGTAATTAGGAGTTATCCACTTTTACCATTTTTTATAGGTCAGAGCATATACATTGGGGCCGGACTGCAGTGCCCCAGTCTGAAGAGTTCAGAAACTGGCAGCATCAAACAAAGAAAAAAGTTGGGTTGATCACAAACACAACAAGTGTCTGCATTTAGAATATGAAGCGGTGTTTTAATGAAGAAGTTAATAAAGATCAGCAATAAGGGAGAGTCCTGAGGTACCCCACATTGCATGGTGACTTCATCGAATTTAAGAGTAACTCGTTGAACACTGTGCCTAATCAGTCAGGAAGGATATGAACCAGTTAATTTACTGATTAAGCATGGCAGCCTCCGACCTTAGTCTGCTCAGCACCCAATGAATGAATGAATCAATTGGTATTTGTAGAGCACGGCTAATCACCCACGAGAATATCCAGGCACTGGGTTCTTGCTGGCATCAATCGAATAGCCAGGTCTAGAGTCCCTTTCTGAATTCTGGGAGAGAGGACAATGTTCAGAGATGGCAGGGAAGGTCATGCCAGTACTTGGCTGTGGGGTAGGAAAAGGAGCGTCTTCCACTCTGGCTTTCGCAGATGTGGAGAGTGTGTGTGAGGGGGTTAGAGGCAGAATGCAGGTGTCTGGTGGGTTGGTGAAAGTTTAGGCGATTGTTGATTCATGCTGGTCCTTGGTCGTGGAGGGCCTTGCTGGTGTGTATCAGTATCTTGAATTGGCACCTTTTATGGATGGAAAGCCACTGGAGGCTCCTGAAGTGTGGGATGATGTGGGTCCATTTGGGGAGGTCAGGGATGAGTCGGGCAGCTGAGTTCTGAATCATCTGCAGTCTCTTCAGGAGTTGGGTGGTGAGTATGGGTAGAGTGCATAGCCGTAGTCTAGTCTGCTGGTGACTTGGGCTTGAGTGATGGTTTTCCTAGTGTTGATGGGGATACATCTGAAGATCTTTTGGATAATGCAGAGGCTGTCCATGATGATGTAGAGGTTGCGGCATGGTTTGTCAGTGTGGGTCTGCGTTTGGAGGGCTACTAGGCGCCATTCCACACAGAGGTGTTGTTCCTGAAAATCAGCACTTCTGTCTTGTGCATGTTGAGTTTCAGGTAGTTGGTCTTCATCCAGTCATCCGCCCTGTGGACGTTTGTCCTTGTGGTGGCTGGGTCTTCTGAGAGCGAGAGGATGAGCTGGGTGTCAACTGCATAGGATACAATATTGATAATGTGGGTTCTAATGATGTTGGCCAGTGGTGTCATGTCGGCGTTGAACAGGGTGGGGCAGAGGGATGAACCTTGAGAGATGCTAAAGATGAGGTTGTTGGGTTCCATGGAGGAGGGTGGTAGGCAGATTCGTCAAGACCGTCCTGTGAAAAGTATGCAATCCATTTGAGGGCGTCTTCCTGAATTCCGAGGTGAGTTTGCTGCTAATTTCCTCGCTCCCGAGGTTGAAGAAGTGATGGGGACAGGGGTCCAAAGGTCCTCCAAAATGGATGGAATTCATGATGGCTGTGGTGCTCTGTGTGGTGAGTGGTTTCCATGCGGTGAGTGGGTGGTCAAGGGTGGAGTCACTTGGTCTGAAGAGGTTGTCGAGGTCAGTAGATTGGGGTTCAAAGTTTTGAAGATTTTGGATATCTTGTTGTGGAAGTAGTGCATCAGTAAGTCACAGAGTTCCTGGGATTGCAGGATCAGCATGCAGCACCACCAAGCCTCCCAGCTCCCCCCACCACAGCTGTGACAAAGTGACAGAGACCCAATGGACAGATGCCCTCAACACTAACCATCCCAACACTGCAACCAACCTGAAATAGGCAGTCAAGAACTTTTCTGCATGGATCCCCAACTGTTCTGACAGAGTTACCACTATCAAGCATTCCAAGACCAGCAGATCCACCAAACAAGTCAATTGGTGTACACTATAACACAGGAGAATGAAATGCAACTGTAAATGGCTAGAAAGAAGAAGGCGCTCAAGCTATGACCCCATAGACCGAGCTGCCTTCAGGTCAGCCCTCAACGACATAGACAACCTCCTCACACCAACAGACCAACAGACACCATACACAGTCCACACAGCCTCCCACTCACAACTTGGAATCTACTCACCATGCAGAACACCACAGCCATCATAACCTTATCCACTCTGGATCACCCGTGGACCAATAGCCCCACAACTGCTTCAACCTTGGACACAAAGAAATCAGCGATGAACTCACCTCCATTCTCAATGCATCCAGCACAACAGTCACCTTTCCGATGGATGGAAACATGTAGAGGTCAGGCCCCTGCTGAAGTAACCCTTTGCCGATCCCAGGTAACTCAAAAACTACATCCCATCTTGCTGCGTCATTTGCCCGTCAAAGTCCTGGAGAAGACCATCAACAACCAGCTCACCGAACGCCTAGAAAGAAATAACTTGTCCGACACCTCCCAATCCAGCTTCCTCACCAACCACAGCACTGAGACTGCCCTGATCACTGCCACAGACAACATCAAAACTCTCCATGACCAAGGTGAAACTACATCCCTTTCCCTCTTCGACCTCTCAGCGATGTTCAACCCTGTAACTCACCTCACCCTCATTAGAAGACTCTACCATGTTGGTGTCTAAGGATACACCCTCAAAATGGATTGCATCATTCCTCACAGCATTCATCCAGAGAATCCACCGACCAACCTTCACCTTGGAGCCCAAAGTCATCATCTGCAGTGCTCCCTAAGGCTCATCCCTCAGACCCACCCTTTTCAACACCTACACAACACTCCTGCCAACATCTTAAGAACAAAGAACCACAGTTACACCCAGGGTCTGGCCCGGGGAGGGAACTAGAGGCGTTAGGGCACTAGAGAACGGTCAGCCTCCAACCAAAGCTATGAACCACAGAAAGGACCGTCCCTAGTTGTGTCTAAGAGATGCCCAATTTAGTGGGGGCAAATCACAAAAATTGACGGACTGGCATCACACACCACCAGGTGTCATGCTTCATCATCTGCCAGTCCTCGCCCTCTAAAAACCGCGTTTGATAGAGGGCGGGCATACACCTGAAGACAGGGATGCACTTCTAAACTAAGTGGGGGCCAAACAAAAAAAGGAGTAAGTGAATTTAAAAACTGGCTGGCGCTCATTATTAACACGGCAAGACAACTGGCGGATGCCCTTCTTGTTGAGATCCAGCAGAGCGAGAGTCGACTTAAAACGACTATTGATATCAAAATCTTTAAGAAAAAATTAGACGATATCAATAATGACCATCAAGAATACCGGAAATTCCTCACCCAGTCAAAGATTACCAAACTTCAAAAGGATGTCTTGAAATTCAATAGGGATACAGTCTACCCCTATACGACTGATGAGTACTACGACAAGGCTCCAGAACCCCAACCTACAAGGAGACGACAGCAGCAACAACGCCCCCGTCCAACTCCCCTGAACTGGACTTTCAGTTCAGGAGATGAGCGCAGTACATCAGAAAGCGGCGAAGAAGACAATGGAGGTACTACCAACCAAGGTCAACAACAAAGACCGCACCATAACCAACAGATGTACGCCCCTCCAATGAATCCGTATGGATTTTGGCAGCAACCACCGTTCTATCTGCCGAACTTTGGCTATTATCCCAGCCCACAACCTTTTTTATCCAGGGGCAGGGGACGAGACAGAGGAAAACAGAAACAATGGAGAAGACCAAGAGTACACTGGGAGGAAACCGCGGAAGACCAACTAGGCGCAGTAAAAAGGAGCAGGGGCAATGGCACCACAGCCTCAACGAGCAAACAGACACGAACATAGTGAACCTGAGTAATTACCAACTATCAGGACCTGAACAATCAGTTCTACAGAAAGGTTTAGGCTTTGTACCCACTCCCCAAAATGATCCATTTACCCTACATACCGAACTGGCACATTGTTTTCGGAAAATCAGACTCAGGGCCTTCTTTGGAGACACTGAAATAAACAAACCGAAGGACGATGGACATACTGATCTAAGAAATAAATCTACCTTTTGTCCACCTATACAATCCATTCCATGCCAGGTTCTGGCTTTTGAACAGGCAGTATTGGCAGAAATTAAAAAGATCGATTTTCACAATCTAAAAGGCTTCCAAAACCTAACCCGGGAAGAAAAATCCGCGATGTCAAATCTCAAAACCAACAGAGACATCACGATTAAACCAGCGGATAAAGGTGGGGCCACAGTGATCCTGGACACAAACGCATACGATCAAGAGTGCCTGAGACTATTAGCCGATGCAACCAGCTATGAGGTTTATCAGACGGACCCTACTGGACGCCTAATGACCAAAATAAAGTCCATCGTGGTAGAAGCCACCACCAACAACTGGATTACACAACATGAAGCAGACTTCCTCATTAATGAGAACCCTAGGATGCCCAGGTTCTATACCCTGCCGAAGATACATAAAAACAGGGTCCCACCACCAGGAAGACCCATAGTCTCAGGGATCGGTTCCATACTAGAACCCCTATCCCAGTTCTGTGACTGGTTCCTGAGACCTATTGTCCAAAATGTACCTCTTCCACATTATGATTTGATCAAGGTAGGGGTTGGTTTCCTTTGCGATTTGCCCCCACTAAATTGGGCAACATCTTAAGAACCCCAGGACTTAACATCATATCCTACACAGCTAACACCCAACTCCTCCTCTCACTCACAGAAGACCCCACTACCGTCAGAGCAAACCTCCGCAATGCCATTACAAGCGTCGCTGACTGGATGAGGACCATCTGCGTGAAATTCAACACAGACAATACAAAAGTGCTGATTTTATAGAAAAATACTTCCCTGTTGGATGACACCTGGTGGCCCCCCAAATCAGACCCACTCCCACTCCGACCAACCACGCCTGTAACCTCAGCATCATCCTGAACAGCAAACTCACCATGAAGTGTTAGGTCAATGCAGTCTCCTCTGCCTGCTTCCACACCCTCTGAAAAATCTTCATATGGATCCCTGTCAACACCAGAAAAATCATCATACAATCCCTCGTTACCAGTTGGCTGGACTACAAAAACACGCTCAACACCAGAATCACCACCCACCTCTTCAAGATACTCCAGACTATACGCAATGCAGCAGCAAGACCCATCCTCAACCTCCCCAAATGGATCTATATCACCCCCCACATCAGAAACCTCCACTGGCTCCCCGTCCAGTAGAGATGCCAGTTCCAGATGCTGACACACCCCCCTACAAGGTTATACACAACCAGGGACCAGCATACATCACCCAGCGCCTTAAATTTCACCAACCCTCTAGACAACTGCGCTCCACCTCCCTCACCCTTGAACATGCTCCCTGCATTCGCTAAAGTTACATTGGAGGACGTTCCTTCTACCTCGTCACCAAATCCTAGAACGATCTACCCCACCACCTGCGAACAACGCAGATTTGAGAAAGGGAATCAAGACCTGGCTTTGTGACTGAGACCAGCGAGACCTCAGCACCTGGATACCCTCAGGGGTGAATAACTGTGCTCAGTGAGTAAGTAAGTAAGTAGGGTCAGTACAGATTTTTTATGGTCTCAGGCATCATCTCATTCGACAATGACTGATTCACTACTCAAGTAATACATGAAGCAATAGGAGAATTTTAACTACCCGTCTAGGTTGCATGTTAAGTTTCTGGCAGCTAGGTGTAGTCATTATCGGTATGCTTGCTATTTTACTGAAGTCCACACCCCTAAAGTTAAATAAAGAAAATTGGTCTGTTGTCTGATGATTATGGGAAGTACCGCCCAACAGAGTGTCTTCCTTTTCAACTGTTTTACATTGATTAGCACTGACTTGAGAACTAATGCATTGTGAAATATATGGGTTTTTTAAGGACTTTTCTATAGACAGATTAGGACTAGGAAGTAAACAGCCTGGATTCATAATTTCTGTATGACATGTCATAGGTATGTTGGATTAATAAAGGTACCTTCAAATCTACTTCTAAATACTGTATTTTTTGGAATGACAACCTCAGCAACTCTGAAGTAAGCCTGTTAGTATACTCTAACTACACTCTAAAAGTCATCTAAGTACTTAAAGTCCTAATTACATGCCAAGTCATTCTTGTGACCATACTCTTCTGAGACTGATCTTAATATTAATCATCAGACAATATTCTTCCCTGGACATATCATGTAGTCATTTCATATTAAATACACTTCTGCTTTGGGGTAGCTACTAACCCCCTAAACCTACTGTACTAGGCAGATTTTGATCAAAACTTCCCTATAAGCATATTCACAATCTCCTCGTGCAACTGTTGCTTTCCTTACTATGCTACCCATCTAGTATAAATGGCTTGTTAACAAATAGATTCTCTTACATATAGTATAATGTTAAGAAACATATCTTTGGCTACATGCTTCTCACCTTAGATTCAGTCACTTAAAAAACTAAAGGCAACATACTAGGCCAGAAGCTATTATGACGAACAAGCACATTTAAATTTAGAAGTCACCTTGTCCAATATTAAAAACGAATATCTTTGAGGGGGCGTGGCTTCCTTGTCAAGCAAGCTGACAGTAGACTTTTGAGCTATGGTGAGACACTGAGCTTCTTCATTTAAATTGCCACATTCTGCATGGTGCTCTTCTCTATGGACCATGGCTACTTCTTTCGCATGTGATTTGCGATTAAATAACTGAGGTAATTGCCTCATAGCAAGCCTCATTCCGGAAAGGTGCGCCAGCGGTGAGTTCCCAATTTTCACAGCCACCATTTTGTCAGTGCGCAACCTGATGTCATTCTGCTTCACCTTTCCACCTGCAGCGCTCATTTTTACTTGCCTCTTAATTATATGTTATGTATCTTCAGGCTGCTCTGATACTATATAACTCCTCATCAATATTTTAATTCATGCAAAACTGCCTCTACTCTCATGTTGATATGGTGGTGACTTTTTCACTAATTACAAGCAGCCGCCATTTTGTGTGTTTTCCCACGCTGCTCACTCCTCATTTCTCATCGCACTTTTAAGACTTCCTGTTATAAGAATTGTTTGTTGACCATGAAAAATGTCTTAATAACAACTCTATCACACACATAAAGGTCAGCACACAAACTACAGACCATTATTGAAGAAATATGTGGTGAACCTCCTCAGTCTTATTCCTGCTGGTATATATTTAGCATTATTTTATTGGTTGGCCTTCACTGGTAATATCTGCCAGCACTGCAGGTTTTCTCCTCACCCTTGCTCAAGCTGCTTAATTGTTTATTAGTTCATAAACTCTTAAATATTCTACTACTATCCTATTTATTTCTGTTCAAATAGTATTTTCCTTGATTGCTGTCTCCTTGTACACTCTATGCCTCTGCCTTCACCTGTATGGGAAGGACCAACTCATCCAAGAAAACAAGACCTCATATGTTACATCACATCAATATAGCGTGTGATCCTCTTGCTTTTGCTAAAGCAACCTCTCCTATGACTAAACTAAAGAGGGCAAAACATTATTCTCCATCACCCAGCTTATCTTCTCATAACCCTGTTTTGGACACTATTTGGATGAAAAGAGGAGTTTAAAACTTTTATGTGTGCCACTAATGAAAAATTACAACTGATTGTTGGTTTGTTATGGAGAGTAAAATGATTGGAATGGAGCAGCATGTCAGTAATCTACAGGACATGGTTACAAAAATGCCAGTTATTGAGCAGGAAATCCTCAAACTCAAACTTCATACTGAAAACCTTGAAAATAGACATAGACAGAATAATCTCCACATATACGGATTACCGGAGGCCATTAAAAGTCCTGACCTGCTCGGTTTTTTAAAGAAATTTCTTCCAGACCTTCTTGGCATTCTGAATACTCCTATTATCAGCATTCAAAGATCACATGGTATTGGTCATCCTAGTTCGCATACTGCCAAACCAAGAGGAATTATTCTGTTGTTCCTGGAATTCACAGACCTGTTACTTGTCTTCAAGGCTGCAAAGGAAAAGTGTTGTCTCATGTGGTCTGGTCACAACATCTATATTTCTCAAACTCTCTCTAATGAAAACTAATTTTAGAAGAAAAGAGCTTCTAGTCCTCCAACCTCAAATGCATTCATTAAATATCTGCTATGGCATTCTTCATCCTTGATTATGCAAAACTACTTATGAGGGCACCACAAGATCGTTTGAAGATCCTGCAAAAAAGAAAACATTTCTTCCAAATCTTTCTCCTAATGGTATGGACATTATTGTTCAACAAACCTAAATTACTGTTATTAAGCCTACTATCTCTTTTTCTTTCTTTTTAAGTTTTTGAAATGAATTGCTTCTTTAGCCTAAATTATCTTTCATCCCTCTGCTGCATTCTTGCTCTGGTCCCATGATGCATCTTGATGTTCTCCTCCTCAGATCTGGACTTCTTTCCTTGATCTGTTAATTCTTTCAGATTCTTCTGCTTTCGTGTTTCTCTCTCATCTTTTTTCTTTTCTTTTTTCAATATATGAGTGCTTATCAGTTATTTGGCATCATTGCATCTATATTTTATATGTATTTTGTTGCTGTTAATCAATGGTGTAATTTTTACTCTCTTTTGGTTTGCGCAGCTTGTCATCCATGGCCCTGTTCTCCTATATTTGTTCTCTGTTATGTTTAACATTGTCTTGTAGAACGTTTGTGGTCTGGGACATCTAGTAAAAAGACAAAATTATCGCATCTGTCTAAACATAATCCACATATTGCTTTTATCCAGGAAACACTTTGCAATGATAATAAATAGCTTAAATTGAAACATCAGTGGGTTGGTCAGGTATTGTTTTCCCAAGCTATCAATAGCAAGGGTGGTGTTGCCATCCCCTGTCATAAATCATTACAAATACAAATTGTATCTACTGAATTTGACAATGATGGATGATGTGTATAGGTTACCGCTAACATTCATAATAAACATATTTTGTTATTTAATATGTATGGCACAGTTAAACCTGATCCTGACTTTTGGCACTGTATAAAGTAAAACGTACCACTATTGATAACCAATATATCATTGTAGCAAGACTCTGAGAACAATCACAGTAAGGGAACACAATGTGCGCAACTAACACATACAGTACCACCCAATTGAAAAATGTTAGATGCTCAACTTCCTGTGGTTCACTGTCATCAAAACCACAATCAATAAAAGAGTACAGTTAGGAAGGAACATCAAAAAATAGAGTCCATGAAATCTTTCCTTCAGGTTTCAGTAACCTTTTATTTTTTTCTTATTTCAAATTTGCTGATTCTTCAACGAGTTGCTTCAATCGACAATACAAAATCGATTTGTAGATCACAGTTGCATTTTCTATAGATCAACAGCCTTTCTGCCTATGCGTTTCGTCCTTCCCTTCGGACTTCATCAGGGCTGTGATAATAAACAAATAAGCATACAATTTACACCCGATTTTCACAATATACCAAAACCATGTGATGCAACAAACATTTAGTTTAAATGACCTGACACTTCCTATACTAATGATATATAGCACCCCTCACCAAATGAAAAAGGCAACAGTGACTTCTATAAACTTAATAAATTGACAGTTTCCAATAAACTATAGTAATGATTGTTAAACATCACACACCTTGTATTTTAGAGAGAAGAATTCTCTTCTTTTTCTAAACATCAAATACTTTGTGTCATAAATTTGCGGCGCGCAACCAGATATCTGTAGTCAATGGGAAATGAAACATGTATTGAAAATTCTCTTCTCCATTTAGTTTAAAAGAGTTCATCCATCTCCCTTTCTTACATGTTAGAAAATCACATTCCCTAACGTTACTCATTGAACCAGTGTAACCTGATATATGAACTTATGTCTACATAAATACATACATAATTATTATGTTCTTATAATAAAGATCCCTCTTCTTGTTCTGAAAATGAAATATTACTGGTCCCTAATTAACAGCGTGCCCCCAAATCTCTGTGATGGATGAGGAATAATACCTGTCTCAAACATTAATATCATTGATAGTTTCCAATGAAGGCTACTCAAGAACGCCTTACTTTCATATTAACAAAGGTCGCACTAACCTAACTTGATCTTTGAAATAGAAACGTCTCACACCTAATTCCTTATTAAGTCTCTAAAAAATAATAAGAAAACAAAAGGTCCCCATTGAATTAGTACCTAGCAGTATTTACTAAAATCGGGAGGTGAACAATGGGAAAGCTCAAACCTACCTTGAATTCCATCAATTCTTATTTCTCATAATTTCTTCAATACTCCTCTTTTCACTATGTTCAAAAGATAATCATTGTGTAAAAAATCAAACTCCAAGAACCAGATAATTAATCACAATACTGCCACCCAAAAATATTATTCAACTAGACTGTTTTTAGCTAAAGTCATCCATTACCTCAACTACTGTCATTCGAGATTTCAAAACATATCTTAAAAATAATAAATTATTATTTCTCTGGAATGGAATTATCCCCAACTCGGTCTCGAACACCCAAACTTCCAAATTTTTCACAAGGTGTAAGACAAAAATGTTCCAGACCTACCAATTATGCCACTGATCAGACGTATCCACTAGTCAGTTCACGGTTGAAATATCCCATCAACAATTTATTCTCAAAAAAAAGTAACAGGCAATTTCAATCAATGGTTGGACCTCTATATAGACAGGAAATCTAAGTGCAAATTCACTCCAGATAAAACCCATAAAGCATTTCAATCAGCCATTACCACTTGCCCATTATTTGATGGTTGGAGTACTTATAAGCCTGATCAATGCAAATTTATGTTTTTCCCAATGTACATCATATCCTGTTAACAATTGATTATAATTTAGTTTCCAAATCTGTTGCCTTTTATACAATCATCAAAAATTGGTTCCATTTCAATTTTCAGATCATGCCCCTGTTTTATCTTCTTTTGATATTTCCTTTGGCAACTCCAATATTGGTTGTTTGAGATTTCATAATCTTTTGTTGTCGGATCACATTTTTATAACCTAATCTACTTCTTTTATCACTGATTTAAAGAAAAAACCAAACGTATTAATACCTCTGTTCCCAATAATTGGGATGCCTTCAATCTTCTTTTAGGGTATTCACCATTTGCTTGTATGCTAAAAAGAAAAAGAAGTTAAACTTCCAATGCCTTGTTTTGTTTCAGCAAATTAAAACATTGGAACATACTTTTTGGCCTCCAAATCTTTCACAGTTTCACATAACTTAATTACAGCTAAACCTAATATTAACAAAAGTGCAACCACTGATCCATGTAACATTCTACTCAACATTAAATATAAGTTTCATGGAGTTAACAAAAATCTGGTAAAAGGTTTTCTAATTACTTAAAAATGAAATCAGAATGCAAAACTATTGGACCCATCCATAATGAATTCACAAACACCACCTTATTTTTCTGCCTGTGTCCAATCCTTCTATCCAATCCTTCTATTCAGAAGACAATACTCCATCAGAATCTAATATAAACATTTTTTCAATGGTCTTCCTAAACGCCTTTCTGTTTCTGACATCCTTAAAAAATTGGAAACTGATGTTACTCTTCAAGAATTTCTAGAAACCATCAAATCCCTAAAACGAGCTTAAGCACATTGCCCAGATGTTTTTTCCATTAAACTAAGATCATGTTTTTCATCCGTTTTTGCCCCTAAAATACTAGAGCTTTTTAACTCTTTTCTTGCAACTTCAGGAGCTAATGGTTCCGTTATAGAAGCTCTAATTGTTCTCATACCTAAGCCTGATAAAGATTCCACCCTATGCAAGAACTATTGCCCAAATTCATTAATTAACTATGATTGCGAAATTGTTGCTAAAATCATTGCTACTCACCTAGAAAGTGTAGACATCCTCTTGTCAAACCAGATCAATCTGCTTTTATCAAGGGCAGACATGCTACGGACAATGCCAGAATGTTCACAAATATCTTTACATTAGCTAAAAAGCATAAGGACCCCCTTGCAGTTCTATCTCTTGATGCTGAAAAGGCTTTTGGGTGTATTAATTGGCACTTTATGTTCATCATTCTCTATTTGTGTGATCTTAAATTTATTTCATATATAAA
The DNA here is from genome assembly GCF_964204655.1 of Triturus cristatus. Lineage (NCBI taxonomy): Eukaryota > Metazoa > Chordata > Amphibia > Caudata > Salamandridae > Triturus > Triturus cristatus. Next base: position 455,211,871 of record NC_140590.1, on the reverse strand, counting down.
ATGATTATATTCTGACTTTGTTAATGGTTATTTTTCCCCTTATTTCACTATATGTAGAAGTACTAAACAAGGGTGTCCCCTCTCAACTTTATTGTTTATTCTTTGTCTTGAGCCCCTTCTTGAGCGTATTCCTAATAATACACATATTTCTGGATTTAAGCACCATTCCCTTGAGACTAAACTTTCAGCATATGCTGATGATGTTCTCATTTACATGTTCAATCCTTTGCCCTCAGTAGAACCCTTTATACTCTAGTATTTTAGGTTATAAACTAAATCTTTCAGAAACAGAAATGTTACCACTAAATTCCTCCTGTTATCAGTATATGTTTCCAAATACTAACTTCACTTGGTGCCTGTCCAGAATTAAATGTCTTGGTTTTTGGTTTGTACTTACTATTTCCAATAATATTAAACAAAATGTTGATGTTATAAAACCTAAAGTGCAAGTTTTACTTTCATCCTGGTCTCTTCTATATTTATCATGGTATAGTAGATTGGATAATTCTAAAATGCTGGTTGTACCACATGTCCATGTTAATATTAAAGATCCCCAATAATAATTTTTTTCAAATTAATCCTATTTGTACAAACTTTCTCTGGAATAACAAACATCCAATTAAAACATCCAAAGAATGAAGGTGGTTTTCCATTCCCTCATTCTAATTTTTGAATTACATAATTGTATGCCTTAATTCATGATTTTTATGATTCTCCCATACCTAGTTAGATTGTACATGAACGGTCCTTTTTGAAAGATTTTTCTTTCAGGGATATAGTCCATATGCCTAATAGTTTTTTTTATTTCTAAACACCCTCTTTTAAAATTATCCCAATATCTTTAACATATCATGAATGCACCTCATTATGATTTCCAAGAATGCTTTAAAATTTTCCTCATTCTGGTATAATACGTTTCTCAAATGTATGTTTGTTCACCAACTGATAATGGATGAACTTGCTATACCCTTTACACAATTGCAAACACAATACAATTTACCAATTACTATTTTCAAATAATACAATTTAATTTCTTCTGCTATCCATTCTTTTTACTACTCATAACCTCCGACCTCTAGCAGTTTTACCCCTTCCCTTGATACCTATTGACACTATTCAACGTGTCTCCACTCCTAAAACTGCAAACATATACCAACTTTTAATTTTGTCAACCTCTGAATGTACAAAAAATCTGATTGAAGTATTATGGGAACCTGATCTCAGCTTATCATTGACTATTCAGGTCTGGGAAAAATTCTGGCTTAAAGTTTTCAATACCGCTAAAGCAGCCCGTATTACCCAATCTCTATTTTTTATTTACAATAGAGTCATTATTTCACCAGAATCTATTTGTAAATGTGATTTGTCAGCATCCCTACTATATTGGTCATCTTCCACTTCCAATGGTACTTTAATACAACTACTTTATTATTGTTCTTAGGTATCTGAGTTTTGGAAAATTATTTGGTCTAAGGGCCTTATTTAGATGTTAGCGGTCCTGAGACTGCAGTACCATTGGATGGTGGTCCCACTACCGCCATCCCGTCGGGCCTCCTGCCCGATTATAACTGTGGCGGTTGAACCCCCACAAGACCACCATTGCTGGCAGGATTCAGGTTGCCACTGTGGTGGCAGAGGGAACGCAGGCAGGAATGGTGGCAGTGTCGATAGCAGTACCGCTGAGAAGATTCCAACCTGCCTTTCGTCCAAGAATTTCATGACGGGGACCCCACCATGAAAAGCTTGGTAGAAAGGCATGTAAAGGGGCTTCCAACTGGGCCTCAGCGCACATCAGCCCCCCCCTCCCCAAAAGTGCACCGTCATGCATGCACTGTGTGGCATGCACAACATGGTGCATGTCACACTGTGCATGGAAGTGTTGGAGGCACTGTTATGGCAGCTGGATGCTTGTTAGGTTCTCCTATGAGCCAAACATTCCTGCAACTGTGAAACCCCCACTGCCACACAGCCCACCCTAGATTACTGTTGTAATAGGGTGGGCAGGATTGCAGACAGCTTGGTGGTCTTCCTCGGACTGCCAAGGCGGCAGTCCACGGGGAAGACCGCCATCATCTGAATCAGGTCCTAAGTGTTTAAAGATATTCCAGTGTAGCATGCCATTAACAATTGAAATGTTTTCCTAGAATCTATCTCAACTTCTTTCACCTAAACCTTTTGTATTGGATCTTTAAATTACACTTGTTTTTAATGTTGTACTCTCCTGTTGGATAATGCTTCTAAGCTATCTCAGTTAACATTGTGGAAGTTTACTTATGACAAACTTACAGTATCTACTGTCTCTTCATTATCATTATGTCATAAAATTAAATGACATTTACATTAGTTGTGTCCTTTACTACTTATCTATCTTGCACTCATGGTTACCTTAACTAGGCATATTTCTTACTTTTTGTACATTCCCTCCTATTCTTTTCCCTGTCTTTTTTTACTCCCTTCTTTCTCTCTTCTTTCTTCTTCTATTTCAATCTCCTCCTTTTTATATAAAAATAGTCTTCTTTCTTATTTCATTGTTTTTGTTGTTCATTCCATATCTTACAAATACCTACGATTTATAACCATTATATTACAATCTTACACCTGTTAATATGTGTTCCTGTTCTATACATAAGTAAAAAAAACTACTTAACAAAAAAAATATATATATCTTTAAAGCCCGTAGTGACGACTACAAAATGTGTATTTGTTACGGTAGCAATTCTTCTAAAATAGACCTTCACAGCTTCAAATAAATGACTAAATCTTGGTGCTGTAGAGACACTTTTCACTCTTCTGTCACTTTGCATGATGAACTTTATAGTTTCTTCTCTAATAAAATGATGACAAGGCTCATCATTTCAGTTCCTGAAACCATCTCCAGCCATCTCTTTTTCCTATTCTGCTACAGAGTCGATGTAAACCCCCACTACATTCATAATCCCCTCTACTACTAATATCTCTTTGACCATTCTCTACATTAAATTGGGTTCCCTATTGGTTTGGTTAGCTATATATTATCCTACCTGAACAGAATTTGATAAAGCAATGCCCAGGGGAGGGATTGGGTCATCACTGGGGTCCTTATCCCGAAAATGGGATGTGAATGTCTAGGTCAGAATTTGAGGTGATCATGAATAAATATATTATTTCCTGACATGAATACCTTGCCTGAAAAATGAAAGAGAGAACTGAGAAAGCAGCAGATAGCATAGAGTGTTTTAAAACAGAATATATTGCCTTCTCATCCAAATCTTTAATATCAACCACTTAAAGGGTGAGTGTTTAAGGATGAGAAAGGGGAATTTAAATATGATGATGCTGTGGTCCCATCTCTTCTTCTGGAAGTGCATTATCATAGAGCCAATAAAAAACAATCTAATCATTGCTTGAGGGCAAAGTAATACATAAAAAAGTGCCCGAAGAGCATAGGGAGGATGTTTCTGAAAGCATTTGTGAATGGTGGGTGTAATAAACGTCTGTTGGTGGGGAAGTATGCAGATAAATGGGCGCAGTCAGTTTGAAAAGGGCTGTGCAAGTGGAAGTATGCAAGTTAGGTTGTCGAGTAAGTTTGTGCTTTTGGTGGGTGTTGAGGAGTATATGTTGATATCATTATTAGGTAATAATAGAGTGTCCATTGACACATATAAACAGGTTGGAGTCCGTGAAGTGGGAGGCTGGTATAATTAGTGTTCTCAACTGTTACAAAAAAATTATAACACATGAAATGTATTCAAAGGTAGAGTCTAGGATAACCTTGTAAATCAGTGCAAAATGTGGTTTAGGATAACTCCAGGTAGGTACCATAGACAAAAGCAAGAAGTCCAGGACTTGTCCATTATAGGACTGGGCAATCAGCCCAAGGACATATATTTCATCATGCACTCTGCTCATTCATTATTTTGTGTTTAAACTCTTTCCACAAATGGTCTGTGCTGGGCCTCATCTGTAACCACTTTCCTTCTGCAGCCATCGAAAAATCTCCTAATTAGAATGGCTCACTGTTTGAGTACTTGTACCCATCAATTCAGCACAGGAGTACCTTCATGCCTGCTACCTGTACAAATGCAAGGATATATAAGGTGCATTAAGTAATTGTCTATTTATACAGTACTTTAGGGCACTAGACTACATTCCAACGTATCCCAAAGTTAAAAAAACAATTCAAACCTGTAAAGACCTTATGATAACTGGTATTAGTTCTCAATTGCCTTTTGAAATTTATCCAGAGTTATTCCTTTTCAGATCTGAACTAGACACAGCTTAAGATGTCTGTAAGCCTAATGTAATTTTTAATAACAATAATTCATAAAATACTTAAGTATATATATAGAAGGGCTTTGTATTTGATTACTTCAGACATTGCTTAGCTGCAATGTTAAGCAATCCCTTCAGTCTTTCTGTCCCCAGCAGCATCTTAGACTCCTCCTTCCTTTACGTGAGCACTCATATTTGGGACGGCAATGGAGATCGATAGTTGGGTTGGGTCATCAATACAGAGGGATGTCTTGAGACCATATAACTGACATATGCAAGATCACAACTTTGACCCCAGTTTGAAATAAAATGATTCAAAGTTCAATCAGAGGACCAATCTGCTTCTCTCAGACTAATCTCCAAGCTTGCTCATGAAAACCAAAGATGCTCTCTTTTCTCTTCTGCTCTGAGCAGAGAATCTGTGGATTCCCTTTTAATGTTTTCATGACATGAAACTGAGGAGTATATTTAAGGAGACCTACTCTTTCTTTCCCACCATTGAACAAGCTGCAATGACAACAAGACATCTAAATGCACCTCTTTTTCCCCCATGGCTCTCATTGCGAGTGGCCTAATAAATTATGAGCCAGATGTACGACCCATTTTTGCGGCTGCAAATGGGAGAACCTCCCGTTTTAGGCCGCAAAAAAGGGTAATAGCATGTAAAAATGCGTTTTTGCGAGTCTCTGACTCGCAAAATAGCATTTGCGGATCTCGCTATTAGGAAGGGGGGTCTCTTCCTAATAGTGAGTCAACATGCTATGTACTAGTGTTTTGCGACCGCATTTGCGGCCACAAAACACTCACAGTTTACCACCTACTTCAAGTAGGTGGTATACCACTCACAAAGGGGAAGGGGCCCCCAGGGGACCCCTTCCCCTTTGTGAGTATGTTGGAAACTATTTTTTTTTACATTAAACTCAAAGGTTTAATTTTTCTTTTTTAAATGCATCCCGTTTTTCTTTAAGGAAAACGGTATGCATTTAAAAAAAAAAAAAGCTACATTATTAAAAAGCAGTCCCAGACATGTTGGTCTGCTGAGCCCAGCAGACCACCATGCCTTGGAGGGCTGTCATTCCCAATGGGTCCGCAATATGCGAGAGGCTCATTAATATTAATTAACCTCGCAATTTGCGACCCCATTGGGAATCTCAAACAGTGTGAAATACACTGTTGTACATCAGAAATTGCGCTACGCAAATTGAGACTCGCAATAGTCGCAATTTGCAATGCGTAATTTTCTTGGTTGTGCATCTGGCACTATATGTGTTGCAACTCTTGTTACCATACATAGTGCAACTGTACGTTTGGCTCATTTTTAGGCCTGGGCTAAAATTCCGTTCCGGTCGCGGAAATTGCGATAATTTGACATTTTCGCGTTCCACGGAGAGCGCGAAAATGTCAACATTTCCGCAATCCGCATTTTACCGGAAATTTTTTGCTTGCTCGCGCTGTTAAAAAATACATTCTCGCGCGCGCGCGATCGCCTTACCTGGATCCCCGCGTGCGCCGACAAGTTTTCCCGATCCGATCGCGTTCACCATGAGATGTTGGATTGTTGGTAGCCATTAGCGCTGTCTCGCGACAGTTCGTGTACGCACTGACGTCATTCGTCACGCGATCATGTCTTTCTTCTCGCAATCATGCACCACGAGACAAGTGAAAACAAGATGGCCGCGCCCGCGAGCAACCACATGGGTTGGTGAGCCGCGACCATGCAAAAAATACCGTGAACGGGCAGGAAAAAAACTTCCGCATCTTCGCGATATTTCCGCGTTTTTGCGGAGATTTTTAACATTTTCGCGATAATTTGCGGAAGTGAATTTTGCAAATTCCGCCCACCCCTACTCATTTTACCAAAGCTTATAACTACTGGATGGAATTAAAAACACACCCCTAGTTAGATTTCAGCATACCAAACCTGCCACTCTTTATCAGCGGAAAAATGGGTTGTGATTGAATGCCAGGAGATGCAGATTTTGGTATAGTAAGCACTAGGGGTGGGCGGAACTAGTGGAGTTTCACTCAGTTGAATTCCACGGAGTTACATAGAAACTCTGCAAGATTCTGCAGAGATCCCCCAGTGGTGAATTCGGCTTGTCACACTGCTAGTGCTGATTGTTAGCATCTGGAGCTTGTTCCGCCCTGTGAAATCAGCACAAACACCACTACGCAGCACGCCAGTGGGTATAGCTTCTTTCTGACACTCGAGTTGATTTTCTACTCAACTTGCAGCTTTCTCAACACAAGCAGTCGTTTTCCCAATGCGAGCGGTAGAGACCTACTGCGACTTACAATGCTGAGAAATCTCAACTGGAGGCCTTCTAGCGCTCAATTTTCTTGCTGCACTTACCAGCTTTATGCAAACAAACGCCTCATGGCCCATCACCTCTAACACCGATCCCGCAACCCCCTGCCAGAGGTCCCTGGCCATCGGCCAGCTCCAGAATTATGTGTGTTATATCTGCATGTGGTGTGTAGAAATGGGGGCAAAGAGCAGAAGATCCAAAGATACTATGCAAACTTACGGAGAGGAGGTAGGCCCGGTGAAGAATATTGAGTTGTATGTACTAGAATTTCACATTCTGGAACACTTTCCTTGGAAAGTACAAAGCCTTTTCCCACTTTGGGTGTTAAATCTCAGCCTATATCCCTTTCCCGTTTGGCTGCCGCCCATAACTTCTGACTAAGATATATTACACGAAGCGCCCGAAACAGAGACGGGCAGCCTCCACATTAATTACATTGAAGGAAGATATATTTGGAATGCCTCGATCTGCACATCCAGAGTGCACCGTGATTAGAAGGGTTTAGGTGCGAGTCAACATAGACACATTACCAGAAGTGATCTATAACTGGAATTCCTCCATCCTGAGATCCACATCGGATGTCCACAACTTACTATTAAATCGAAGGGTTTAGATGTGAACTGACCACACTTAACCTTGCACTACATTTTAGGCCGTCACCCCCTGCCCTAGTCCTGATGAAGACCCGCACTGACCTCACAGTATTGCAGTACCTGGGTTGAAACGTCAACACTATTCTCTGGACCAGCATATAGAGTCTGCGCTAAACGAATTAATTTATTTCGCAGACCTACTATAAATACTTGCTTTCTGGCCATCATGAAATTTTCAACTTTTTAAACCATCTTGTACATATCACGCACTTTATCACTGAGCACCAATTGTCACCTTGTCACTAATTATTATCACTTTGTATCTCGACGGCCTTTACAAATAATTGTGGGTATATATATAAATGACGCAATTTATATAAAAAACTCAGACTACCCTACAACTTGTTTCGTGTGTTGCCTATGACTAAATTGCATATGTTTGAATAACGCATGATTCGTACTATTTGTACAAAGAGATCCTTTTTTACCCAACAGAACCACTGTTTCTTTGACATAATATTGACCAGGTTCTGAGGGATACTGGGTTACCCCATTGTTTGCCAATCTATATCCCTTTCCCAGAATTGACATGTAGCTTGTAAAGGGTCGAGTATGGTGCGTGTCAATATTCTTGCAAACCAGGTAAGGAGACTCCACCAATTTCCCATGATGTGAAGGGTATGTACGAGTGGATGTTGCTCAGGTTCTGAGTCTGTGATACCCCACAGCCATCCCAGTTCAGCCATCAGCCTGCCATGGGCTAAGAAATGTCCCGATGGTAGTTCATATTCCTGCAATTGAGCGAAGGGGATAAGCACACTGTCCTGAAACAGGTCCCCACCCCAATCTCAGTCCACGTCATCACTCCCTCCCGCCTGAGTGACTCAGAATGTATTGATGACGTTCAGTCTGAGGGTCTCCACTATCCCAGTGATCCCCTTCCAGATGTCTCAGATGTAGATGAGTAAGTCATTTGCATAGAGTGAGAGTGCGTGCACACCCTCAGCCAAGGGGATTCCCACTCCTTGCTGCATTGACAATGCCAATGGGCTGACGGCTCCATCTCAAGGGCGAATAAAAGAAGTGAAAGGAGGCAGCTTTGGTGGGTTCCTCTACTTACGGAAAATGGGGGCGAAATGAGTTGACCGATTTTCACTCGGGCTGTGGACTCAGTATAAAAGAGCCGAATGTGTCGTAGGAGCTGGCTGGTGATACCAGCCAAGCCCAGGACGGTAAAAAGGTAGCCCCAGTACACCATGTCAAACGCCTATTCTAGATCTAATACTAGGCAAACCGGGCTGGTGCTAGCTCGATTACTCTTAAAGGCATCAGAGGTTGAGGCTGGTGGACCTTCTATGGTGCACTGGGTGCGTCGTTTGTGTTCCAATAGACAGACTGCTATAATCTTTCTAAGTGTTTTATTATCTGTTCCCAACATGGCTAACGGGTGATAAGAAGTGATTTTCAGTCGGGTCCTTTTGAGCTTGGGCAAGGACACCAATAATGATTTGTGAAGCAACTGTGGGAGGCACCCCTCTGTGAGCGCAACCTGGTACAATTCCAACAATGTGAGGGCAAATAGTGACTCATATGCCTTGTAGAACTCGACAGGCAATCCATCGAGGTCCGGAGTTTTCTGTGTGACAGTACCTCTGATTTCTCTATGTATTTCTTGTAGTGTGAGGGGGCATTCAGGTTCTCCCTATCCAGGGGGTCCAGGGTGAGTAGCCCTATATCGCGTAGTAACTTGTCAAAATGTTTTGGCCGATCAATGGCGGAGGGGCATATATATAGTGCTTTATAATGCGTCACAAACACAGAGTGAATGTCCGCCTGAGCTGTGAGTATATGAATCAGTGGGTGGGGACTGCAGGTGTTGCGCTGTGTAGGAGCCACACCAGCAATCTGCCTGATTTGTCTCCCTCGGCATCCACTTTGGTCTATTAGGCCTAAAAAGTCCAGGCAATGCAGCTGCTCAATCAAGCATGCATGATGCTCCAGGGCCTCAGTTAGGGCATGCTACTCAGCAGGATTCGAGCTGGCTGCTATTTCAAGTGGCCCCAAGAACATCTCGGTTCGCACCAGGGCTCTATGCAGGAAAGCTTTAGCTCTCACCAAAGCCCAAATGCATTGACCAGTGATTCCTACTTTGATCGATTCCCACTCGATTAGTCTGGAGGTGGCCGAACACAGTTATCCTCAAAATTATTTGTGATGACCTCTCTCCTTTCCTCCCTGGTATTCTAACATGGCTGGCTGAAGTCACCATGTGGGGTCTGGGGGTCTCGGCACCCCACACTAAAGATGTACCTGTGGTGGGTTATTGTCGGAAAATGTTTTCCAGAGGTACTCAGCTCTGGCGACCTGTGGTTGGAAAGTGGAGTTGCAGAGGATGCGGTCTAACTGTACATGCAGCTCATAGGGAGCAGAATAATGAGAGTACTCCGAAGCCTTGAGGTGCATGACTCACCAACTCTCATGGAGGGACAATAAGTTAGCCATTCCATAAGGAAAGTGGCGACTGTCACCAGCAGTAAGGTTAGCTGTGCGGGAAGAGACTGGTCCATTGTGGATCTAGGAGTTAAAATCTCCCCTAAGGATCCAAGGTACGTGAGACCAATCGGTAAGAACTAGGGACAGGTGCACCAGGAATGATGACTGAGCTGTGTTGGGTGCATAAATACTTCCCAGCAACAGCGGCCTCCCATTCAATTTGCCCTCCACCAGCATGTATCACCCCTCAAGGTCTTCCTCCTCAGATGTAGGTCAAAATGGGATCCCTGGGCAGACCCAGATGAGTGCTCCTCATTTATTACCCCCGCTAGCGTTTTTGTAAGTAGCCCTCCACACCTTTAGCAATGTGAGTTTCCTGGAGGAGGGCTGTTTGTGCTCTCCTTCACTGTATGTTTTATTGCACTGTATGTCTTTTCCTGGTTGTTCCCATTCCCCTCACATTCCACATTAGTATGCCCACCTTCGTCATAGTCAAATGTCATGTGAGAAGTATCAGCGTGGAGGGGTAGGACAAATCAGCACAGAGGAAGGTGTGGAGAAGCATGCAAATCTTGTCTATGTGCTGTGTGTTGCAAGGAAAAGCGACCCAACACAGAAGGCCTCCTCTCACTGTGTGATCTGTACTGCATGTAACAAAAGAAAACTCTGCAACTCCCAACCCAAGGCATGCCCCAAGCATGTGGTCCCACAATCAGTTAACCAAAAGGCCCATAATTAGGGGATTCTGAGTCACCCCCACATACTTGTAAGTCACTGCTAGCACGATGGCGGGGGTGACGTATGGTAGGGTCGTGCATAAACACATCCCTCTAGTTGAAGGTTGCGAGAGAAAATCAAAGTAAGAAAGCAGAAGAAACATTAGGAGAGGCATGTCTGACCCATTTCTACATTGCAATAGGCTTTGAGACACATGTTGAAAAAATTGTTCAGGGTCTCGGCCATGCGGCAGGAGGGCAGCCCTCCTCAGTGGTAGCTCAGGGTGATTGAGAAAGTGATTCCATTACACCACTTGTGAAAGAGGTGATCCCACAGGGTGGTTCAACCATTCCAACAGCCACCAGTCGTGGCAGCCAAGATCCTACAACCACTGTAGGTGATAGTCACCATGTAGTGTCTATGTACTTATATTAATGTATCAGCCGTCTCTGGTATGACGTCATTGAGAGTCTGGGAGTCAGTACTGCTGTGGAGGTATAGGAAGTATAGGAGTCTGGTTCAGAGAGGCAGTCTTCTGCCCAGCTGGGGGTCAGGGAGTGCCCACAGCACACCAGGAGGTCTCTGTGGATATAGCCTGGGACGATCCCCCTTTGCTTGTGTGAGGGTGGGAGTCCCTGTGGCTTGTGCAGCCCCATGCCCTCAACTCCTGTGCCTGGTTGTCCTCCTAGGTTCTTCTGCTCATGATGTTTCAGACGGTGAGGTCGAAGTCCCAGTGTCATATTGACGTTGTTCCACCCAGTCCTAAGCATCTGTGGGTACAGTAAAGAAGTAGCTGGAGTTGTTGGCTAGGACTTTAAGCTTAGCTGGGAATAAAAAATAGTACTTAAGGGCAATTTGTCGAAGCTTCAACTTCACGCCCAGGAAGGAGGCTCTGCAGCACTGCACTGCCACTTTGTAGTCTGGAAAGAAGTAAATGCATGTGTTTTCATAGCAGATTGGACAAGTGGATCAAGTCGCCTGTAGAATGACTTCTCTGTCTGTATAATTCATCACCCTAGCCACCAAAGGGCTAGGGGGGCTCCTATGACTGGCTTACGGGCTGGGACTCAATAGCTACACAGAAAGTGAAGTGACAATTTCACCAGCACCACTGTCTTCAGCAGCCAGTTCTCAAAGAACTGCATGGGGTTGGACCCCTCTGCCTCTCCAGGAAGCCCACTATGTGGAGGTTGCTGTGGTGAGATCACCCCATAGCATCCTGCACCCTGTCTTCGAGTTCCCGGACTTTAGTGGCAAGAGATCATACTTTGCTTTCCAAGTCTCTGAGGCCAGGTCCCAGTTCTGTTATGGCAGTCTGTCAGGATGCAGACAATAAAAAAGAGGAGGACTTGCCTGCTGACCCCCTTGGACCGTGTTGTCAAAGGACTTGGTTGCTGCCCTGCTCCCGTGTTTTTGTTTCAGGCATTCCCTGGTCACAACAATCTGGAAGTGGAACCACATCAGCCTGTGTTGGCCAGACAAGACAGACTCAGGAAGGAAAGAGAAAAACAAGGGGCGGAGTCACAAGACAGCGCGTAATGCCATTAGGATTTCCGAGTGCAAGAGGAATGAGACGGGAAGCCTGTGAAGTTTCAAGGGGAGGAGACGGCTTCTAGCGGATACGGGACCCTGGTCTGTTCCCCACCAGAGAACGACAAGAAACCAGCAAGACCTGCTCGAGACCTGGAGGGTCACCTGTCAGATGCATCATCCAACCACACTCCAGGAGGAGCGTGGCATACTCAGGAAATCGGTGACCCATATATCTAGGGAATGCCTACAAGAGAAAAGAAAGAAGAAGGCGGTTAAAACTGGAAGACTCGTAAACCCCCATTATGATATTAAGCATTTGTTAAATATACGCAAAGTTGCTATCATCCACAGTTGCTCTCGTAGTTCCTTCGTTAAGTGACACAGTCTCTGCATCATTGATTCTGGTCTTGAGCTTCTTTTGGTCTTTCCTGAGCAGTCTCACATTAATGGCAACTGCGGCGACCCAGCCTGTGGAGTTTCCATCTTCAGTCTGCAATCGCTTCCAGTATCTTGTCAAGTTTCTCCTCCATAGGGGAGTTCTGGGAGTCTTCTTGACTGGGTGCCATACCCGGGGGGTCCATTGTTTCTGTGTTCTGTCACCCCAAGGGCTGAGGGCCTGCACCTCCTCATCTTCCCATGAGGTGTGTTTGAACGTCATGAGTGAAAGTCAAATTACAGGTAGTGATTAAGATTGTGTGAGTATGTGACCTAGATTTCTATTCTTTGAGCCAAGTTTGCTGCACTGCCTTGCATCAAAGTGAGAGGGAAAAATGCTATATTTCTTTTCTCTTCATGTCTGCTAGTTCACTTTTGGCAGCTATGCACTAATGCACACACCCTTGGACCACAGTGCAAGGGTGTGTGGTTCTCTGAAGCATAGGTTTTGTACTGGAAGGCATCCCTTCCAGTAAAAAAACTATGCATTATGCCTTTTCACACCCTGTACGTGTGCTGTAAATGCAGCACACATGTAAAGGTTAAAAAACTACGATAAATTAGAATATTCCTCCCCGTTACGGCGGCCTCAAAGAGATTTAAGATTTGGGCACAAATTCTTGTCTACTACTGTTTGAAGATAGTAATTTGCATCAAAACCCATGGGTAGTGGCATGGGAACACCAATGCACCACCCATGATATGCCTCTTGATATAAAATAACTCAAAGCAGCACATAGCACAATTTTGGATTTCTTTGGGATACTATCCAACACAAATCCTCAATTGTTGTGATGTTAGGATCATATGACATGCCAAATCAGGGTCAATAGTCATATGATATCACTTCTTATGATGTCATTAAGGTCAGAGGTTATGTGATGTCATGTCTGTTACCCCAGGCATTTTAGTTAATCGACACCCATGCATCAAAGCATAATACAGAAGCATGAATGCAAATAGTAGGACAATAACTTTAACAAGCATTGGCAAAACCAATAGCTCTGGTGTACGGCTTTTTGTTTCTTACATGATTTGGTAATTTGTGTGTGGATGTTTGAGTGGATCAAGAAGAAAACTAGTTAAGGACACTACTACTACTACTGGTAAAGGATTCGAAAGGTGGATACATATAATATGGTTGAATGAATCAGAATATTCAAGGTAAAAAATAAACTTGTAAATGTGGGTGGACATACAAGTACACGGAAGAGGTCATGGTACCTCTGACGCCCTTTTCAGTTTGCTTATATTTATGTGCATCTGTTAGCATATGTATATATTTGCATATGTATTTATAAGTGTTTGCATGTATGTTTGCTAGTCTTTCAGATGTAAGGGCCTATTTAGTGTTTGGCGGACGAGAAACCCCATCATAAACTTGATAGAATACCCTGCCTGTCAAACCCTCGGTCCATTTGCCTAACTTAGAGATGGACTGACCTTGGGTATTCCATTGACAAAGTCCCCAGTGGTTAACTTGACTGAAGTATTCCTATTTGAGGTTGATGGAATAAGGTCTGTCTTTTCCTGTCTCTCGCTTCAATGAAAAACCTGGCAGTCAGGGGCATATAAAACATAATGCCACCCCTTTTCCTGGGGGAAAATTCCCACAGTGTAGGGGTCATTCTTCCTGTTGTTTTTCAGAAACAAACTCTAACTTTGGAAGTTTGTTTCTGATAATGAAACTAATTTGAAACATTTTGTTCAAAGGATGTCAAGATCAATGACAGCCTGGAGGGACCCGGCTTGCCTGGGAAAATGGCAGATGCAATTTGTAAAGCTCCACAACCCTGGCACACGATCTGAGCACAATCAACGCAATCCGCACCGCTGCCAGCTGCTGGTGATGTGGAGCAGGACATGAAGGCATTGCAGTGCCTCATGATGCATTTCTGAGGATGGTAAGTTCTGAGGCCGGGCACAGCAGGGTGCACTGTTCCGCACCATATGGAGCAGCAACCCTGAGTGCAACTCAACGATGGTCCATACCTGTTGATGAACCTGACTAATAAGGCATTTATCATTGTTGACCTCCGGTGGGAGCGTGGGAAAGTGAAGACGCTCTGCCAGTGGCCTGTTACACAGGCCGGCCGGGATTGGACAGAGGGTGACTGCTGACTCCCATGAGCAGGCCAGTGTTAAGAGGTCTATTCCGGCAGTCGTAGGGGAGGACCAGATTGTCGATTGGACCCTCCCTCAGTGCCCAGCAGTCTTCTTTCTCCATGAAGTGGACTGCCTGCGGTACCACGGCTCTGGGCTGGGGGCCTGGGAGTCTGCGGTGTTGCGGGTGAGGAGCCGCATCTAACTGACCGAATACACAGAAAGGTGAGCCCCTGGGCATGGGGAGTGAATGGCACATGATTGGGGGCTTCATATTTCAGGGCACAGTAAAAACACCAACATAGCAAGACTCAGCCTGCCTCCTTCATAACTCTGCTGCGCGTGGATACTGTTCAGAGGGCCAGGTGCCCCAAAGGAGGTGTCTGAAGGGCGGTTGCATCCTCCCGCATGGGGAGCAGGCAGGATAGCAGCAAGGTGCATTCAGTGGCCAACTCAGAATCTGTTGGCGACATAGAACAATGACACCCAGAGGCATTGCCCTAGTGGAGAACCTACTACCCTGTCATACCCCCAGAACAATCACTCACATGCCCACAGAGGCTGCCATTTCAGCAGTGGGGGCCCACAGTACCCCCACCATGGAGTCAGAGGGGCTTTTTGCTGGGATAGAACTGTTTGGTAGTCCGGACACCACTGATACCTCCACTTGTCTGCACCATTGCCCTCTCTCCCCCAGGAAGTGACAAGAGGGGGGGGGGTGCTCTACTTGGCGGGTGAGGCTGGACTGCTTGTGTCCCCCTTGAGGTCCACCACGTGGGTCAGAGAGGTAGGAGGTGGGTCCAGGTGAGGCTTTCCCGCTCTCCTGTGCACTCAAAAAAGCAACATCATTGCAATTGAAGATATGTGAGGTGCACGGCTGACAAGGATCACTCACAGATGTGGGTGGTCCCAACAGAGACTGCACATGCTGCCAAGGTGTCTGTCTCCCTGAGAGTGTCCGTGGGCCTGGCGGGTCTCATGGGGCATATGTACGTTAACATGATATGCCCCCTTCAGCATGGGTGTCCTTCTGCATGGCGTGGGACTTGCCATCAGGCTCCTGTGGATAGAATATTATTCACTGTTAGTATGCTGAAAAACAGGCAGTCAATAATGAATGCAGAGCCACCCCAGTGTTCTTGGCATAGATTTTGCAACCTCTGAGGTAAGGATGGCAAAAGCAGTGCCAAGAGTTGCAGCTGTGACCACTGGCGACCTCTAAATGATGTCCATGCTTTGAAGCCCTGCTTTTATTCTTTTGTGTCCATTCTATTGACCTGTTATAAAAATTCAAATATCTATATTCAGTATAAGTGTTCATTTTGTCGCTGATCAAATTTTGACCATAAATATCAGGTTATGCTCAGTATGGTGATATACTTGGACGTTGTCATTATGGGGCAGATTTACTGAGTTTTTGCTTCAGGGTTGCATCACTTTTATGGTGCATGGGTGCCTGAATTGGTGCTAGGATGCATAGAGTACGTCAGCGCTAGCAGACAGAAGAAATTCACCATAACTTGGTAGATATGGCACATTTCTGCTGCCTCCCTTACATGCAATGCAGCAAAGCAACTTTGTTTGAGGCCCTACGGTGCATAAAATGTAAGTAAATATTCCCCTAGGTATTAATATGTAAACTGAGGTCACCTTTAACTAACTGCATGATGCATGATGCGGGCTCATTTTTAGCACACACTTTATTCTAGAAACGTTTGCAGCTTTATTACAGTATATTCGAAAATTCACATAACCAGTGCAAAAGAGTATAAATGGTCTTATCCCATCACAAATATGATTGGTGGTAAATTAGCTAATGCAGATGGATTTATTGCTATTTATTTCATCAGGAAAGTCTAATAAATCAATCTGTGGATTTGTATTTGTTATTTAATTACACGTAGTTACAGTCACACCAGATTTCAAGCCGCCTTATCTTAAAATGAAAAATTCTACAACTGTATATGCGTTTAAAGATTATTTAAAGAATTTCTGGAACTTGATTGGCTGAGAATAGTCCATTGTACCCTTAAACCTTCTAGTGACTATATGCAAAATTTGGTCTAAAGTGACTATGGTCAAATTTAATATGCACATAACATGCTCACAGAGATAAAACACATTAAAACACCTTGAATGTTAGATTTCAGCTTCATGAGTTGCTTTAGTAAGGCACATTATGGTGAGTACAATACCACTGTTATACTTTTGAAAAGGAATAATGCATTCAATAACACATTAACACACCAGTAGAGTGCACAGGTAATCATTGCCAGTCACTTCCATTCTTCAGACTGAACCAGTTGGCAATCCAGTGACAAATCATGGAGACTAGGGGGCCCATTAGAATGGCGGGCGGATCGCCCCCGCCGGGCCGGCGGTAGTCACTGCTAGCCCAGCGGGGGCGATCCACATGCCATCCACACTTCAAAGACCCCACACCATATTAGGATGGCTGGGGGGTCCGCTGCGGCCGGAAATACCGTCCGCCGCTTTTCCGCCGGTCGAGTCCTCGACCGGGAGGAAAAAATGCATATCCATCCATATTATGATGATAGCGGAAAACAGCCCTTCCATGGTGGCATTGCCGCGATGGAAAGGCATGCGGTCTTTGCTGTTGGGGGCCCATAGCAGGCCCCCAAGGTGTTGGGGGTGGGGGATGCACATGGGGGGTATCTATGGTACCCCCTGCATTGGCATGGACACAGTGGCAGGCACCGTGCGGTGCCTGTCACCTTGTGCATGTCAATGCACAACGTGAATTCCCAGCATTTTGGAGGGCGGTGCTGTGAGCTCCACCCGCCACAATGATGGGAATGGGGGATGCCACCGCCACGGTAGCGGTGGCATCCTAATTGCAGGCGCGGGACCACCATCGTAATAGGCCCCTATGGTTTTAAGTCCAGCTTTTCCTGCAGACCAGCCTTACTCAGTGTGCACTTTTAATATTGAAGCCACAGTATCGATGGAACTAAATATTGAAACAGAATATTAAGAGTATTGTAATATTGAGGCAATTAATATTGTTGGTAAGTATCTATATTTTTCAGTATACTAACATCAATGTTAAAAATATGGTAGTTTAAAATGATGTTATTTTGTAATATCTTTTATGTTTTATTTTTATAACGTTATTAACAAATACAACAAAATACTTTTTTCGGCTCTTGTATAAAAAACCATAAAAGTCTGAGTTACAGTGTAACAGGAGGATCCCATCCACGAATATCATTGATCAAAGGTTACCATTCATTATAAAAGTACATTAGGAAAAAAAGACATAGCCCCTTGATGTATAAAAACCAAGAGTGATCACAATTTCAGGCCTACATCATATGTAAGGTTTAGTCGCAGCTAGATCTAAGTCTAACTGCAGTCTTTAAAAAGCTAAGAACATGCCATAAAGTGGACCCTGAAAGCAAGGCTAAAAAAGTAAAAGCAGGGCACACTTGTGTAAACTTAGCTTGTCTTAAAACAGGGATTACAAAATTCTTCCTCGGCACCTCATAATAACTACAGAACAATAAAAAAGGAAACTATATCCTCACGGGAATTGCCATCACGCCCACATGGCAGCTGAGTCTCACCTTTTCTGCTTCACCGTGGGTTGGCGAGGAGAAGATGAAATAAATCTAAATGAAATTGTGTTAATAAAAAATGATCATACGTTTTGGGAAGCCCTACAAGATACGGTTCTGTTGTGGGTACGGTTTTAAGAATGATAAATTTAAGTACACTGGGCTTCATTAACTCACGCTCTTCCCTAATCACCAGCCGCTGTCTAAAGAAAGTCTCCTTGGCCCAGAGAAGATCTTTTCTTTCGATTGAATCCGGGTTACTATAGTGATCCGCCCTACCCAGAGTCCTGTATTTATCCTGGATGTATTTTAACCAAGGAATGTAGTGAGCGTGATCCAGAGCCATACAATCCATTAGGATCTCTCTATTTAGGGCTGTCCCCTTTTTCAACCAGACTTTGAGCCAATAAGAAAGGGGGTGAAACAACAGCTTGTCAGTCAGGTGAGGCATACCCAGTTCCTCATGTACGGCAAATATAGGGGTTCCCCGTAGAACACATAAACCCATTTTCAACTCTTTGCAGCTCCTCAATTGAGGTATAGCCCCTGATTTCGCTACCATAAGACACCTGAGTTAAAAATGTTGCCTTATAAATCTCCAAAAGTGCACCTATGGGTTTTTTGCCTAACAGTGAGGCAAAATAAAATATTGCTGCATTACTCATTAAAAAATCTCCTTTCTTTTTACCTCTCAAGGGGCCCCAGTTAAGTTTGGCATCCAACATAACCCCCAAGTATGAGAAGGCGCTAGTCTTAGGGACTGGGGTAACCCCAACCCTGAAATTAAACTCATTGTTTAAACTTGGCCCCACCTGTATCACATATAACTTGGAAGTGTTGACCAGCATGTCCCTGTCCTCCATAAACTTTACAAAGGAGTTAAGTAAAATTTGCAGGCCCCTCGCGGTCCGGGCCATGAGGACCGCGTCGTCTGCGTACAGTATTACAGGCAAACCCTGCCTTCCCACCTGGGGGATGTCTGCCTGTGTGTCAACTAAAACTTTCTCCAAGCTATTAATATACAAATTACATAAAAAGTGGGACAAAATGCATCCCTGTTGGACCACTCTCTCGATTGGAAATTGACGAGTAACCTTACAGACTCTTGGGTACCGTACCTTCGCTTTGGTATCCCCATGAAGCTCTTGTAAAAATAGGACAATGTCTATTTCTACGCCCATGAACAATATTGTCTCCCATAATTTATTTCTATTTACACGATCAAAAGCAGAGGACAAGTCCATGACAAGTCCATGAAGGCCAAGTATATCCTGCCTGATCGAGCAATGGAATATTTACTTACAATCATGTATAAGTTCAAACATTGGTCGACCGTCAACCTCCCTGGGCGAAAACCATATTGGATATCAGTTAAAATGTTGTTAGCATCCTCCCACCTATCCAACAGGATGCGTACTACCAATTTAACAGAAGAGTCAAGCAGCGATATGGGTCTGTAACAGAGGGTGCTCTCCCTATTTCCTTTTTTAAAAATTGGGACGATGGTAGATATGGACCATGTTCTAGGTGGAACATCCCTAATTGCTGCATTTATAACTGTAGTAAGGATGGGTACCCACAATTGTGGGTTAGATATAAAAAGGTCCGGGGAAATACCATCGGGACTGGGGCCTTATTCCTAGATAAGCCGGCAATACCTTTGCTGACTTTCTGGATTTTGATGGGCTTCTAAACATTTCCTGAAAATGATTCACCCATTCCTCTTCCGTGATGTGTGCATCTAGAGCCTGTGCATGTTCCCCCGACAAAAAAGGGCTGTTGACAATGCTCCAGAACTGGGTGCTATTTTTCAGGGTACCGGCCTCGGTGAGTTTATTCCATGCCTCATCCTTAAGCTCGGCCTTATGCCTTACTAGTTTAGATTCATATAACCCTCTGCACAGGGGCGTAACAAAGGACCCCACAGACCCAGCAGTACGGGGGGGCCCCAAGATCCAGGGGGCCCCGTCGGCACAATGCAGACTATCTCAACATATTACCGTGCTGTGTCACGGCACGCATCGGCTGGACACAGTCAGTCTCCGAGGCAGAGGAGCTTGACGAACATTTGAATAATGATAATGGCCTTCCGCCCATGCCCCCGCAAAGGCTGGCTTTGTGCATTGGTGCCATACCATTATCAAAGACAGAGGATGGGCTCACGCAGCCGCACTGCAGCACCTTCACATTTGGTGCGCGATCTGCGCTCCTTTACGCAGGGACTAGGAGAGAAGCGGAAGTGGTATGGAGAGTGCAACAGATGAAGAGTGTGAGAGGAGGGATACACGAAGGGTGTAGGAGAGAAAGAAGACCTTCCCCTAGCAACTCCCCCCAGCCCATGACGGCCAGCAACACACAAGGCCCGGGTCCCCCATGCACGAGGAGCTGAGCGAGAAATTTCTTCAGGGAAGCACATTCCATGGAAAAGGAACACAGATGACTTGAGATTACAGAATCCCCAGGTGACCCCCCAGACTCTGCCCTCGATCCTAACCTACAGCTTCCCCTCAGACTCCTCTCAGGGCCCAGGAATGGCAGAAGCGGAGAAAAATTTAACATCACAGTCTGTACACTGGTGCCTGGATAGGATTCTGGGGCTGTAGCAGAGTCAGTCGTATGTTAGGTTAGTACTTCCGGCGGATCCATTGGTCTTTGGAAGAGAGTCTTGTCACTCTTGTGTCAGGCCTAGACGTCTGGCAGACCTAGAGGCAGCCGCGGTCGGTAGTAGGAGTAACTGCAGGGCGGTGACGTGGGGAGGGGGAGGGGCAGGGTGGGGGGTAGTAAACTATGGATTACAGAGGTTTACAGGTAAGTTAACATATAAATTAATAAAACGAATTTCGTTGCGTGGCCTGCATCGCATTTGGGGATGCAGTGCACGCAACGCAACTCGTTCTCACCCAGCACGAGGCAGACTCCTATTCAATAAATGTTTCTCGGGTGACGTCAGTAAATATAGTGAGAACATACATGAGGCACACAAGCCTACCTCTCATGAGGTTTGCTGAGAGTCGTACCCTCATAATTTCGGTCACATAACCTCACTATCTAACTTGCCCTGGCATTTCATTTGACACACCAGTTCATTCTGGGAGTTGTAGTCTTCATTGCCTTCAATTGAACTAATCGGACAAACACGCATAATGGCAACAAACAATGACACGACGGCCCTGGACTGCTTATGAGGTGTCTTCCTTCATAATGTCACGCACCGACACCCCTTCCAGGTCGAAGGCAGGGCAGGTCATGCGCGCAGTGTACACTGCATGTAACATGTTCGATGGCACCAGCCGTCTGCGCCTGCCTCTGTGGACGCTACGGAAGCAGCCTGCAAGCAACTAAGTTAGGTCAAATATTTAATATGGAGATTGAGCTGTTTATTACTTTACAAACTGGATTCGGTAAATTAACAGAAACAAAAACTAGTCGAAAACTGTTCAGCTGGAAGTCAAACCTTGACAGTGTGTCTGCAGGTCATTGTGAAAAAGCCGTTTACTCACGATCACTGGTTCCTAAAGCTATGGATTTTCCGTCTTCCTTTCAACCACTTCAAAAATGCAGGAGAACTTATTCATTTTTATAAGCTTTGTGCTTCTATCTTTTAAATTAAGTCTGCACCAAAGAAATAAAGTTACAGTGGTGCAATGCTAAATTAAACTTTGCATGTGAGAATAACAGGTACGATCCGGCATAAAGCACTCGTCTTTGATGCAAGAGTGTAGTGCATGTGAAATTTGGCTACTTCAGAGGGTCTTGCTCTTAGACATCAGCTAATTCATAACCCTCATTTGCTTGTAGAAATATACACCAAGCAGCACACTAATGATTAAGGACCAGATACATTTTAAGGATTTTGGGGGCCCCTGTTTGGAGCAGCTTTGAATTTATGATCCAGTTTCAGCTCTTTCATGCCCTCTTTGTCCAGGTCACTGACAGTGCACAGGCATGCTGGTCCAATTTGTAAATGTGTTTACATCTAATATTCAGGGGTAGTGATGGTATGTTTTCAATACAGTTACACAGCAGCAGCTCACTAATTTTACTGCAAATACCCTCTGTGATGTCCTCCCATTTTTCATCTGTGAGGTCCTAGTGTGATCTAAAAAAAATAATTTTTTATGGATTTTGCATGAAACATTCCATGCAAAATGCGTAACACTCTCATATATTACCCACGTTAAGATTATATTAAAGGAAAACTCCATTTAGAATAATCTGTTTTTGAATTATTCAAGGTCGTCAGGGCAAGGCTCTGCATAACAGAGCTAGCTGTATGGGGGGACCTGCAAGTCTGGGGCCCTGGGCCAGAGCCCACTATGCCCATGGCTTAAAACATCTCTGTTAAGGACAGGGAAACCAGAGTGGACACCACAAATGCTGCTGGCAAGGCGGACTCTGGTTATTCTGTCACGAACCATAGAAGGTCTGTGATCTAAGACATGATACCAATGTAACCTTGGAACCAGATGCATGTTGGGGCTCTCCTGTTTCCTTTGATTTAAACCCACTAATTTTCTCTGCACCATCTTTGGTGACACCTTGAATGTGTTTCCTGTGAGTGCCCACCCGATGACCCATGACTACTGCATGTTCTACTTTTATAACCATAGAGAGAAATATCACTCTAGCATTCAAAAGAGATTGCAAAATATTGTAATCTAGAAGATAAATATTAGTGTTCACCTACTGTGGATTTTTCTTAGCAGGAAGAAACTCAAAATAGACGGTAAAGTAAGATAAAGTAAGAGGAGATGATATAGAAAACCGTAGTGTTACCTCAATTGCTCACCTTCAGGCTTGAAGAGAAAAGTAACAAGCTATTTGCTTGCACTTTTATGGTTTCAGAGAGAGGTGTTCGAAATTTACAGTCATGATCTTGATCATGGCAAGAAATGCCTTAATAATTTCTGAAAAGTCCTCTGCATGTTTAAAGATATGTACCCCTGCCCTGAGGGCGGTACTGTTGTCTGGATCCCTAATGCTGATTATTTTGTCATAGGTGAGCACAGATCATGTGGGTGTGCCATGACATAGGCCTGTCTAACAGAATGCGATCTTGTTGGACCAGGAGGGGCACCCAAAGTGCTACAGTCATAGTGGTGGAAGGCTTCACCAGGAGCTAAGCAAGGGATGTAGTGGCAGCATACTGTGCAGTGAAAAGGTCCTTTTTTTACCCTGTGTCACTGGAGTGAGGCCTACAGGTTCACTCACTTTTTTGAAAGCTCAATGCTGTGTGCTTGACTCACCCATGGCCTACTTCAGGCGTGCAGTGCTGCGCAGGAGTAGTGGTTCTGCGCTAGATGCCTGTGTGCCTGGGAAGGGTACAGTACAGGGATTTTTGTATGCAGCTACTTGCTGTACTTATTACAGTTTAAAAAGTCACTGTGACATATTTGCACTTCATGCACAAACTAAAGGGCCATAGTCTGATTAAACTGGTTTGATATTTGTATGCTGCTGTGCTTGTTATAGTTTGACTAGTCACTTTGAAATATTTAAGCCTTCATGCACAGACCAAAGGGGGAATTGTTTGAACAACCTGGCTTCATTTCTGCATACTGCTGGACTTGTTTTATCATGCACTTTGAAAGTGTTTTCACCTTGATTCAAGAAGAAAGGACTGTTTTACCAAATACCCTTGAGTTGTGTATATTGCTGTATTGCTGATTGTGTTATTTTGCACTTTGAAAGCATTTGCACTTTTCCTTTGCTTCACCAGCTACAGATAGTATAGAATCTGTCACTAGGTACTTGCTGACATGGTTTGTTTTTATCTTACATGAGGTGATATGTATGGTGTTGTTTGCACTTGTCTATAATATGTGCACCTTAAATCTTGTACTTAGCATTTTTTACACTACAGAAATGATAAATCCGGACAAACATCTGCATCAATTTTCTGAAGCATTCAAGCAGTTTCAATCCTCAGCCTCGTTTGTGTGCCTGTTTTTGTCCCGCTTACTAATAAAGGAATTGAGATTGCTTCTTCAGTTCATTTTAAATACTATAGAGTGGTTATTATCATACACAACCCCTGGCAGACGCAAGTGTGTGGCATGCAGATAATTCACACAAGTTTATTTCTCTTGGTGCTGGCAGGATGCTGAGTTATATCTTGTGTACTACTCGTGTATATTGTCAGTTGAGTCTGTGGAATTGCAGGTTTGGGATTGTGTTGCAAAGTTTCAAGTTATTTTCCATCAATGTCAATTCTAATTCAGACCCTATGTAGTTGTTCTTTGTTCTTCAGTGATAGGCAGTTCTTGAGACAACAGGCCAGCTCCTTGGCATTGCTCTGATTGCAGTCTCAGAAAAATAATCTGCTCTTGACAATAATGTTACAAATGGTGAAATGTTTCTTACTTTCTTATTCGAACTTTGAGCTAGGCAATATAGAGGCATTTCATTGAATTTGGAAGTTTCAATGAAAAATATACCAGATTTTTTGGCAGTGGGCAAAGTGATAGGTTGTTGGTTGGGGGCCCCCTCCATGTACTTTGCAGGGGAGCCCCCTCAGGTTTCGTTACGCCACTGCCTCTGCACTATTTTACCAGGGCACGATCCCTGGGTCTATTCCCCAGGGCCCCCCTCAAGTTCCTAGCCATGCTGGAACAGCTGCGGTCAGACCATCTTATGTCTCGATCTTTCGAGTTTAGGGAAGGTGCCTTCAGCAGATCTCCAATGGAGAGCGAGATGGCCGAGAAAGGTATTAACACCGCCCCCACCCCTTCCCGCCCTGTGGTACAGATATCTACTTCCCTCTGGCATTTAATCATGAGAGACTTATATAAGGTGTTGGGGATTATCTGATCCCACCTTAGCCTTCTACCTTGATCTATTGCCCTTAATGACCCCCTAGAAGCTAACATTTGGGATTTTTCAAATCTCGGCCACACGGTTAAACTACACAGTGGATTATGATCGCTAAAACTACTATCATCAATATTAAAATCCAAAAGAAATTGATAAAAGGGGATTGAAACAAAGATAAAATCTATGAATGTTTCACCACCCCTTCCTGTAAATGTTGGGTTAAGGGGGTTCCTTCTATTAACCTCCCTACTCATGGACATAGTGAGATTGAACTTGTCTACTAAAGAGTTGAGCATATCTCCCTGCAAGGTGGTTTCAACATGCATAACCGAAGTACGTGGGCATCCTGTTTCGGTTGAGATCCTACTGTTGGGTCCCCACAAAAATGGATTTTGAAATCTCCTGCAATCATTAGATAACGGTTGTGAGTAGCCTTCGAGGTCATTTTCCTTAAAAAAGAGCCCATTCTAGAAATGTTACAGACATCTGAGGGAACAGACAAGGCATTATAAAAGTTCAACAGCAACAAATTGGCAGACCCCTGAGAGAGGGATAATGTTAATATTTATTTACATATTGGTGCATCATTATTATTAGGATTTTATGAAATATATTTATTTATTTTAAATACAATCTGTAATTTCTATATATATATATATTTTAAATATTGTAAAATTTGGAAATATATGTAATGTTTAAACTAAATTATGTGTAATATTTTATTATTGAAATTATTATTTTTTAATTTTGGGCTGTTCATTTGATGGCTTTTGTGTGGGTTCTCTCTTAGAATAATCTTTTTACCTTTAGATTTGATTTGTTTAATTTACGAGTTAGAATTTTTTTCTTAGGATTTTTATTTTAGAAATACATTTTTAAAACGCTGATACCAAAAATAAGTAGTCCATAAATTGTTAAAATGTAATGCATTCATTATTTTTTATTTCATATGTGCAAAGTACTAGTTTTGATAATGTTTGTTATAGGTAATTTATTGATAAATGAATGCATATGCTGACATTTTATTTTTATGTGATTAATCAATAACTTATTAGTGATTATTTCTGAATTTGATGGCTTTTGTGTGGGTTCTCTCTTAGAATAATCTTTTTACCTTTAGATTTGATTTGTTTAATTTACGAGTTTGAATTTGTTTCTTAGGATTTTTATTTTAGAAATACATTTTTAAAACCTTTTCATTTCCAGAGTTGCCTTTGATTGTTCAGGGGACCTGTTTGCCTTACCTGCCTTCCTGACGCTCCTGGGGTCCTGACGCTGTGTGTCTCCCCTCCCGCCGCTACTTTCCATCGCACGGCTTCTGCAGGGGGAGACTACAGCTCCCAGGCTGCTCAGCGGCAAGTTGACGCTATCCTCGCGCCCGGAGGCGCTCAAAAGACAGAGGCTCCCTCGGTGGAGCGGGTTTCATTTCCAGAGTTGCCTTTGATTGTTCAGGGGATCTGTTTGCCTTACCTGCCTTCCTGCCGCTCCTGGGGTCCTGCCGCTGTGTGTCTCCCCTCCCGCCGCTACTTTCCATCGCACGGCTTCTGCAGGGGGAGACTACAGCTCCCAGGCTGCTCAGCGGCCAGTTGACGCTATCCTCGCGCCCGGAGGCGCTCAAAAGACAGAGGCTCCCTCTGCGTCGCGGGACGCGCGCGGGCGGCGCCGGACGAAGCCCGGACAAAGGGCGGGCCCTCTGTGGCCCTCAGAGGCCAGAGGAGGCTGGGCTGGGCCCTTCCCCTTCATTTCCTTATTTCGTTATTCGCATTTGGACCATACATCATTTTTGCTGCCCCCAGATAAGTTCCCATGTGACTTTTGTTTGACCTTTTTGTATATTGTTACCTGTATAACTATAGTTTTTCGTTAGACAGCACTAAAGGTTAAGTGGGATTTGCCTAGCTACCTATACTTTTGTAGCACGTATTATGACCTTGTCTGTTTCTAAAGAAAAATCCCTAGTGGGAAGAGCTGTCAACCGAGGAACGTTGGACAATTATGTCATTAGGGCTACCTCAGGAATTGACAGGGATATTGCACTTGCTGATCGACGGGCCGAAAGACGCCGTTCTGTTGAGTTTATCAAGAACAAACGTTCATCTCTGGGCCCGTTACAGCTAGCCATATCACCGCATTCCAGCACGCCGTGCGAAAGCGAGGGTTTTAATGCTTCTTTCTGTGACAATATACCGTTACTCCTCCGAGATGGAACCCCCCCATCTTGAGCCAAATAATGACTAAATTATTAACTTATCTGCTTCCTTTAGTAACCCAATATTAGAGCCAGAAGTTTTGTCAGACACACTGTCATCAACTGCACAGACTGTTCAAAAACCTATTATTACCCCGAAATTTTCTCGAGCACAAGGCCCACCACCGAAAAAAAGGAGAAAGAGGGGGAGTGGACTAAAGAGAAACAAGACCAAATTAATTAATTTTGGTAATTCTAAGAGCTCTTCATCTAATGCACCCACACTATCCACCTCGGCTACTCCATTACACTGCCCAATAATAGAAAATTCAGATACTAACTTAATGGGAAATATCGTAAAATTCGAAAAACTGATTAGATCTCTTATATTGCCATTAGTAGAGAGACTAAAAAGAATAGACTTACAGTTGGGGAATTTAGAACAGGCAATTAGGGAGATCAAAGAGGGAACCAAGGTTTTATCAAAGTCCCCATTAGTTCCCTTAATTATTGCACCAGCCCCAAACACTATCGACCAAAGGGGAGCAAAATCCATGAGTCAAGTTAAATCAAAAACCCCGGAATTAATGCTCCCCCAAAAATCTCGGTCAAATGTAAATACTAGAGAAAAAGTGGCTGAGGTGGGTGGGAAACTTAATTTCCTATGAGGTGCCTAAAAACCAAACGACAATAAAGATTCTGCAAGGACACCCTTGCTTAAAAGTCACAATGTGGAACTGCCTCCAGAAGCAGCTCCGCTCATGGTGGTCCTTACAGGAGTCCCTGTCCTTGAGGACGGAAAAAGAGAAGATTACAGCCAGCTAAAAAATAAGGTCATATTTTGGTTTAGGCAGAATCGCCCACTTCCTCCAAACATAAATGGGGAAATTCTACATGTTAGGCGTCTTCCCTGGCTAGGACACAGAATAAAAGACATTATGGGGGATAATATTATAATCAATTTTAGAGATAAAAGGGCAGTTAGATATATTCTAAATTGGTTTCCTTTCAAATCCAGTAACGCAATCACAGTATGTGAATTGCCTTACTTTTACCCTAGAGCATTGATGACCTCTGAAACTAACTTGAGGCCACCATTTCGAAATCAGGACGACTCCATTAGACCCTTACTTCAACTCCAGGACGTGCATCCTGGGCCTGCACTCAAACACCAAGTCGATTGAATGATGTTCTTAGGTCCCTACCTCAAAATCAAAATTATTGTTCTGTTTCACTATCTCAGTCTCAGGCTGATCGCTTTAGCCCTTTGATTCAATATCAGAATGGTCACTATAGGTCTCCATCTCAACATCATGGTGGCCGTTTCAGGTACCTATCCCAACACCAGGAGGATCGCTTCAGGCCCAAATTTCAACATCAGGATGATTATTTGCTACCCCTCTGCAACCGCTATGCGGCATTAACAGGTTTGGAGGTAGTGGATTGACTTGATTTTTGGGGTATAACAAAGGATGCTGCTGACATTCCACAAAAGGTCCCTTCCACAAGCACTGATGTGAATACTAACTACACTGTTTATGCCTCTTATCTCTCTCATCTAAGACGAAAACGGAATCAGGTCACATCTATTGACCAATTGGCCAAGTCCGAAGGTCTAAATCAGGTTGAATCTATCCCTGTTTCTAATCAGAATCTAAATTCTAACCCTATTACTGGACCCGTACTAGATACACAGGAAGGTATAGGGGAGGAGAGTAAACCCCGTATCGCAGTTCTATTCTGGAACATAGCAGGCCAACGATCCAAGGTCACAAATGACGTATGGAGGGACTTTAGCCCTAAATTTGATATCATAGCACTTCAAGAGACTTGGGCTATTGATGTGATACATATGGAGGGATTTAAAACCCACTTTACACCTGCCCAGCCCTCCATCTCAGGCAGAGCGAAAGGAAGCTTAACAATTTATGTCTCAAAACTCCTTAATACAAAGGAAGTAGTGCCTATTACTCTGGATGCAAATTTTCAGATTCTTAGGCTGACTCTAAACAACAGGGACAGTTTCCTTATAGTTAACTTTTATAATAACCTTTGTGACGTTGAGGCAATGAATTTGGTATCCTTGATACGGTCTATATTAATAGCCAAAATAAGGAAGACAACTAATGAAAATTATTTTGGGGGGGGATTTTAACCTAGGTCCATGTCTTACTACTGATAATACCAATATCTGTGGTATCCTGGACGAATTTGAAAACCCCATCCCACATTTTAGACATTCCATCCTAGGTAATTATCTAAATGAAATTTCATTCGAGTTAGACCTGGTTCAGGCAAATTCCTTGAATGATAAGAATTCAATATTGGCCCCTACTTTCCATGGGAGAGGACACCTAACAACTATAGACTATATCTTGGTCTCAAATGATGAGAGGACTATAGATGCAAGATTTATTAGACACACAATTGCGCTAAGCGATCATTATCCTCTCAGCATTTCTCTATCATTGTCTCCTAAACCGAAGAGTGGCTTGGGTTCTATTTTATTACAAAATAATCTGGTATTAGGCAGATTAAATGGATATACGCTTAAATGGGGGAAAGTTGACCCCATGGAAATTACAAAGCTAGTGATAGAGAGGGCCTATCCCTCCATCATGAAATGCCTTACTCTAGATACTTCACACACAGAAGTCATTGCCAATTTTGAACTGATCGTTAAAGCGATCAATGAGGCTCTGTGGGTAGAAATAAAACATAAGCCAAAAAAGAGGAAGGGCTGGTTCAATCATGACTGTACGGTTGCGTATGCAAATTTAAAAACTGCATTGAGAAAATTGGTTAGGGTTCCACATGAAATAACTTCATTAAGGAAAGCGTATCAATCTGCATTAAAAAACAGGAAAAGAGAACTAAAAAATCAACTCTGGGACCAATTGCATGAAACCTGCTCCCATAAAAACTCGGCTGCTTTTTGGCAAGTGGTCAAGTCTCCCCTTCTAACTGATAATACTAATCATGCTAAGTTAGACTTAGCAATAGAAGAAAAGGAATGGGTTTTTCATTTTTCCAAGATTTTTTCAGCTGGTCTGGAGTCTGCTAAACTGCAGGACCCAAAATCTCAGAACTCTAATCCCCGGAACGACCTAGATAGCGCCTGTCCCATTGACCTTCAGTTCTCCTTGAAACAAACCGCCGAGGCTCTGAGTGCAAGTAAAAATGGGAAGGCACCGGGCCCAGATGGTGTCCCCATTGATTTATTCAAAGCTCAAATGGACCTCTGGACCCCCCTCATAACTAGAGTCCTGAATGCTTCCTGTAATATAGGTTTACTGGTTTCATGGTCAAAATCCGTACTAGTCCCCATTTTTAAAAAAGGTGACCGGGAGTCTAACCTGCTATCGTCCAGTCTCTCTCTTAGACTCTCTTGGAAAAGTGGCAGGTCGAATTATTCTAGAGCAACTACAAGATTGGGCGGATGATGGCAGGATTATTTCAGATTTACAGTACGGGTTTCGTCAGGGTCTGGGGACCATCGAACAGGCCCTAAACCTCTCTTTATTGATTGATAAGTATGTTTATATTCAAGGAGGTGACCTGTACATGGTCTATGTGGACTTATCGTCCGCATTTGACTGCGTCTCCCACTCCAAACTTTGGGCATTACTGGTTGATATGGGGGCTCCATTGAAATTGGTTAAATTTGTAAGGGATCTTTACGCTAATGCCACTGCAAGAGTACGATATGGGGTGGGAGGGGAGTTGACAGAAGAGTTCCCAGTAGAAAAAGGGGTTAGGCAAGGGTGTGTCCTGGCCCCTTTTCTCTTTAGATTGTATACCAATGGGCTGGAAAGAGAGATGATGAAGGGATCCCAGGATCTCCCAATGGTGAACAATCGTCCAATACCTGCACTCCTTTATGCAGATGACACCGTCATCTTAGCCCGTACCCCCCGTGAACTTCAAAAGAATTTGGACAGATATTCCACATTTATGCAGGCCTTGACCTGAAGATAAATATTAGTAAAACCTTTGTCATGAGGGCAAGTTCTGGCAAGAAAAGCATAAGTAAAATGATGGGTATTTATCTGAACCAAGAAAAAATAGCTACTACACAAAAATACAACTATTTAGGCATAACAATAGATCACAAGCTATCCTGGAAACCGGCTGTAGAAACGAGAAAACTTCTTTTCTTAAGAACAACTACAGCCCTTGTCAATTTTACCAGGAAGTTGGGAAATAGAGCTCCCCCTGAAATTATTGCGATCTGTAAGGCTAAATGCCTCTCTGTGGCATTGTACGGGGCGGGTTTATGGGGCTTCACGGGAACGGATAGTATTCAGAGAGTTGAAAATGTGTTCCTGAGGTTTCTTCTTACAGTTCCTGGGAGTGCGGGTACCTTTGCTTGTCATACAGAGCTGGGTCTTGTACATGTGACGGACCTAGCCAAAGTTGAACCACTTTTATTATGGCGCAGGATTTCGTCCTCAGATAAAGCAACCCTTTCTCAGTCTATTCTGTCCGACTGTCTAACCATGGACAATGCTCGCAGGTCAAGGAGGCTGTAGTACATTGCGAGTTTTTTTCATGATTTGGGCTGGCATAAATATTATCATAATCCCTCCTCAATATGTGAAGTTTCGAGGAGGCCTTAAAAAAGAAAGGTCTCGCCCATCTTGAGGCGCTGAGATTGATGACCGAAGCTGTTAAACCTTCTGTTATCCACAGTCTAATGACACAACTGGTACCTACAATACAGCCGTAACTTACCCTCAATACCACGAGTTACGAGCGCTACCTATTGGTAAGATTTAGGATGAATTTCTTCCATCGAATGGTTGCATTTCCAGCGAGAAATAATTGGGCTAAAGTACTTTCTTGCTGTCCCTGTGACGACATTTCTTTTCAATCGACTCTGCACACTATTCTTTTTTGCAAATTTTACACTGAACCCAGAAAAAAATGGCTTATTCCATTACTGAGGCGTATTGGTTATAGACAATGTCGCCCAGCCTTACTCTTTTTACAGATGCTGGAGGGAGAGCTATTGGTAATTATAGTAGTTAGTTTTCTGAAATGTATTCTTCGCCATCATAGGAATTTAGATCAATATGGTATGGAGATCAGCTATTGTCATTTTTTACTTTAATGGATTTACTCTGTTGATTGTGAAACGTCCAAGTTAAAGATCAAATAGTTGTTACGTATATGCCCTTCCTAGTTTACTTATAAAAGATGAGGTGGGTATACATTTTTTACTTGTAAATATTATGTTTTTTATTCTATTTATGTATTTAGGTCTGGTATTTTTATTGTATGTTTTTACGAATGATCATTTTACTGTATGCTTTTTATGATTTGTAACCAAAATCGAAATAAAGCAAGAATTGTAATGAAAAACGTTGATACCAAAAATAAGTAGTCCATAAATTGTTAAAATGTAATGCATTCATTATTTTTTATTTCATATGTACAAAGTACTAGTTTTGATAATGTTTTTATAGGTAATTTATTGATAAATGAATGCATATGCTGACATTTTATTTTTATGTAATTAATCAATAACTTATTAGTGATTATTTCTGAATTTGATTTTTTTAAAAATTGTTACTTGTTTCTTATTTTTTTACGTAAATATTTTTTATTTATTTTAAAATGAAAGTAAATATGTTTATTTTTCTTGATTTGATTTTTAAAAATGTTTATATTGGGTTGGTGGTTATGTATTTGTGACATTTTATTTTGTGGTTTAAATTTTATAATGCAGTACAGATAGGGGTGAGAATATTTCCTCAGAACTTCTCATAGTCAAATAGTTTTTCTAATGTAGCTTTGGTTGGAGTGGAAGTAGTAAATCTATACCACTGAAGGTCCAACACTTTCACCAATGTAGTTGAGGTTAGAGTATAAATTGTAAATTTAAACCTCTCATTGTCCAACACTTCCCTCAAAGTTGTTTAGGTTGGGGAGGGACTGGTAAATGTAAACTCCTCAATGGGCAACACTTTTCCCAATGTAGCTTAGATTGAAGCTGGATTAGTAAATCTAAACCCCTTAATGACTAACTCATTCCCCAATGTAGCTTAAGTTTGAGCTTGAATAGTAAATCTAAACCCTTCAATTTTCAATACTTACCCGAATGTAGCTTAGATTGGAATACTAATAGTAAACCTAAACCCTTCAAAATCCCGCACTTTCTCAATGTAACTAACATTGGAGAGGGAATAACAAATTTCAACCCCCTCAATGTCAAGTAGGAATAAAGAACTTGTAACTCTATAATTCCAACTTTTGAGTTACATTTGGAGTGGTAATACTGTCGGAAGTAGTGGGAATGGTATAGCTTTTTAGGTGAACTGTATATGTGATTTGTTTTGGGGTTTTGTTAGTTTAATTTTTAAACATTATTTTACATTGGTTTTCAATTTTTTGATAACTATTTTGATACATTTATATATGCTGTAATATATGTAACAAATACAATATGCATGTTAGATAATGGTATGGCAACATTATATAATTTACAGCATACTTATTTTATGTTAAAATTGTATTTATTTATCAAAATACAGTTTATTTTTGTTATACATTTTGGATAATGTTTGTATACTATTACATAATTTTTCACACTTAAATACATTTCTGCCTTTTTTACACATTATATTTTTGAGAAAAAAATCATTGGGCCTGATTCATAGCGCTAACTTAAGACAAGATCCTAAAATTGCTACCATTTTGGTAATCACAGAAGGCACTTACTCATTTGGTATTCACAGAAGGCACTTACTAATTTTGGTATTCACAGAAGGCACTTACTCATTGATGAGTAAGTGCCTTCTGTGAATACCAAAATAAGTAACTTACTCATTTTTAGTAACTTACTCATTTTGGTATTCACGGGAGGCACTTACTCATTGATGAGTAAGTGCCTTCTGTGCATACCAACTTACTCATTTTGAGTAATTTACTCATTTTGAGTAACTTACTCGTTTTGGTATTCACAGAAGGCACTTACTCATTGATAAGTAGGGTGCCTTCTGTGAACACCAAAAGGAGTAAGTGCCTTCTGCGAATACCAAAATGGTAGTAAGTTTAGGATTTTGGCTCAAGTTAGTTCTGTGAATCAGGCCCAATAATACCTTTTATTTTGTTTACAGGAACAGAACATTTGATAAATGTCGTTCCATGTTTGTACAATCTTTAAACAGTTCTTCATTTACATATATGTTTTTTGTAATTTTTTCACACTTTTTTACATTGTAATTAGAATGTATAAATAAAATATAACCCTTTCTACAGCCCTGAAAAGAGCAGCTTCCTGTGCGGCAGAGACAGCACCGGCTCAGACGGCGTGTCAGCGGCGTGTGAGCGCCCTGTTGTGAAGGTCTCCAGCTCCCGGCACTGGCCCCGTCATTTACTTTTCCTTCAGTTTTTTTGTCCTTTACTGAAGCCTTGCTGTGCTGTGCCTGGGATTGGAGTTTGGAGCTTTATAGCCGGGAGAGCCTCCGTAGGTCCCTGCAGCTCTACGGTCCCGGCTTGGCCGGATCATTTGTTGCACCACCGGTGCTGCCGGTGCTGCCGGCGCTGGAGCAGGCGGCGGAAGGCAGCAGGTGGCAGGCCATTTTGCTCGCACCTTGTGCCTTGCTCATACCCTGTTGGACTCACACAGGATTCACATAGGGCGTAGAAAAAGGGAAAGGATGCGATAGGCATGGGTGTTTCAGCCGTAGCTGGCTGTGGAAGTGTGTGTCCTGAGTCCCCTGCAGAAGCAGCTCGGCTAGTGCGGGTCGCGGCTTGCGGGGTTGTACTTGGAAGGCCCCATCCGTGCCCACCTGTGCCCATCACCAGTGCCAGTGCCTTGGGACATCCACAGGCTCACAGTTTCTTTGAACCAACGTAACTTGTGTCAAATAAGGAAGGCAGTAACCACCTGCTGGGAATCGTTTGGAGATTGTGAGGAGACAGTGCAGAGGAGGAGAGTGTTTTACTCACAGAGAGTCCTATTGCATTATCTGCAGGAGAAACAAACCTTCATGTCGGGGGAGTCTTAGAAAAATCTGCAGCGGAGTGGAGTGTCTTAGAATGATTTGGAACTGTTTGGAGAAGCAAGGCGGAGAGTTGGCTGATTCCTCCCCCTCTCTGTTGTCCACATGCCAGTATAGGCCGCAGCAAAGAGAAAAGGGAGAAGAGGAGTGGAATGCTGGTACAGTCTGGTGAGGCGGGAAGCGTACTGCAAGCACCGCAGTGCAAGAGCAGAATCAAGGTAAGGCCCTAGGTAGCCATGACTCAGCGATTACAGCTAGTAGAAATAATCCTAAAATTCATAAATTGTTTACAGTTGAACATAATTGTAACCATTTAAGTGTCCAGGTCTAGTAAACAGTACAACAGTAGGACCATGAGGTCTGGCCCCCTGCTTGTATCAGTGTTACAACAACATACAAAGCAGCAGAAAAGGAGATAGGGAAAAATCGATCCTGAGACAGTTTGTGGAGTGGCAGTCATGCCAGACATGCCATCTGTGGAAAAGATAAATCTGCTAATTTCATCTGGGGCTTTCCCTTTAGTTGGTCTGCACCCAAATATTAGTAAAGAAGCTCAATTAAAAAATCATAGTGAGGTCTACCAGCCAACCATCACTGGCTATTTAAAATCCTCAGAAAAGAGCAAGGGTTGTAAAATGGTCCCCGGGACTTAAATTAAAAAGAACAAAGACACTACACCAATAGAATTAAGCGTAATAAAAACAATAATAAAAATACCTATTAGTAAACAGACTTTAGGAGAAGCTTTGATAAAAAAACATACAGCTGTTGGTATAAGCTGACAAAAGTCATCGGAAGTAAGCAACGCCGTATATCAAATTATAAGACCAGAAGCGTCCTCATGTCACAATAATCTAAAAAGTGGAACTAAAACAGACCCCTTCAGTCCAACACCCACAATAGGAAGAACAAACCTTGACTTGAAACCGGCTTTGATCCCTGAGATATTATGTATTGAATGTGTACATATGCCACATAAACCTGAGAATGCCGACTCTATGAATAATCCTTTAAATTCTACCGATTTATCATTATTGGCTAAATATGATACAAATTTCGATGTGAGAACAAGACAAGCAGAGGACTCAATAAAACCCCAGTTAGGAATATGGGACAGTCTGTTCAAAACCATGGATACTAAAATTACCCTGAATTACCATTTAGATAAATTGAATATTCAGGTGGATCTATTGAACACCCAGGCCCTTTATGAAGCCGGGATCAATACCAAATTACTCAATTTAATACATTTAATGGCAAGGGCTCAATCCAATAGAGATAATCAAATGATCACCTGTACTTGTGCTCACATCATAGATAAAATATCTAATTTAACGAATGTTGTTCGTTCCTCAGTATATGAAGTTAAACGAATGTCACTGGAGAATAAACCTGAGCTAGTAAACAATTTAATAGTAGCCATGGCCATGTCATCAAAGCATTGAATGCCCAAACATACAAACAAGTCTCTCAAGAAAAACCAAGTAAGGTGATGGAAGAAAATGAGGGCACTGAAAACAAAAAATCTCAAAAGGACACAGACATTCAGCAAACAGAAGTACCATTTATTAAAGAGGAAGAAAGAAGTAACATCCCCACAATTGGTCAAGGTAGCAATTTCAATGGCGTTCAAGTCTCTCTGGCTACTCCCAATGAAAATACAGCTAATCAACAAAAAGTAACGAAAAACGGTGAGGCATACCCTATTACAAATAACCCAGAATCATCTCCTAACTCAAAAACATCTGGTCTTACTAAAAGAGCAAGGAAAAACTGAGAAAACCCATAACAAAATCATTTTTTAAAAAAACAGGACAACTAACATTAATGCATCTCCTATCAAAGAAAATTACCTGATTTTTAAAGTATCCGAACAAAAGCCTTGCACGGTAGGAGAAGGGGATAAAGGAACCATAAACTTGTGAGGTTCAGCTAAGCTAGCTTCTCCTGAAAATGCCCCGGTTAAGCCAGTACTCTCCCATAACAAAAGAGTTTCAACTAGTTGTGAGCTTGAACATGGCTTTGTGCAGAAGCCACTAATAAAAAATGGAGCCGTTATTGGCAGTGGACAAAAGCAAAAAAGGCCAAAGAACTTTAAGTGCTATAATTGAGAATAAAATTTCATATACACTTTTTCTTTCACCACCGGGTAAAAATTCAGCGCAGGTATATAAAGTAAAATCTAAAAGAAACTGTGAACCCAGTCAAGTTGCTTCTGTGGAAGATAGTAATAGAGACTTGAGGTCAAAAGGTACAAGTCAACTTACAACCCCATCACTTTTTAAAGATCGACCTATGAAGAAACCAGTGGGGGAAAATTGCACTGATTCTCCTGCAAAGCAACTGTCTCAAGGAGCCCACACAATATTTTAAATCGCAGTAATATCTACAATCCCAGAGTTAAGCAACTTCACATCAGATGCCTTACAATCAGTCCAATTCAAACAGGATCCTAAAAATCCTAAATTAGAGGCAATTTGTACCATATGGCGTAATGAGCAAATGACCAACTGAATTCTTTACATGCTCTACAATTTGAAAAATGGGGGATTGAAATAAGAACATGTAAAGACAACCAATATCCAACTGTGCTGATTCCTAAGGCGGTGGAAAAGAGATATACCCAAAAATATTCAATGACAAATGGTTTTTAAAGGGGAAACAATAATATTCTGAAAGGAGCAATGGGTCAGTTATTTAATCCAGAGTTCTCTTCTAGCCTTAAGATCACAATTTGCAGTTCGGGCTCACAAATTTGTAAAGAGTTTCAAAAATATTCAGCCCAAAGAGACGATAGGGCATGGCTCCCAAAAGCACTCAGTAAAGGGAAGTTTGACATGAACCTTGAAAATATCGATTGAAGGTTGAGCAGCCCGGACAAAAACAAAGAACACACAAATATTACCATTTGTTCATGGAATGTTCATGGCCTTGAAAAGTTGCTAGAAGATCAAGACCCAGCACATTTTATTCAGAACTTTAAGATCTTACTGTTCCAGGAAACCTGGAAAATGTGTTATGAGCCCATTATTGGCTACCAAGAATGTGCTATCCTTGCAAGCCGTTCATCTACCCATGGCCGTGCAAAAGGCGGGCTTTCTATTTATGTGTCACTGGATCTAGATGTCATCCATCATGTAATTGATTTCCAACTGGATTGGCTATTATGCATTAAAATTGATTTTGAACTACTGATTATATTTCTAAATGCTTATTTGAGTACAAAAAGTGTAGTAAAGACAACGCAGCTCACCGTTTTATGGGAAATAATTAAAACTTTATCCAATCAATACCCTGCACTGAGTCTTTTTATTTTTGGGAGATTTCAATATGCACCTGTTTACTGGGAATTTAAAGAAGGGAGATACGGTTCTATCGAAGATGTTTTGCTCCCAGTTATAAAAATGTGATCTTATGCTGCTACAGGAGGATATTCAACATAATATAGCTAGTTTTCCAACATTTAGGAATTCACGACAACATTCCATCATGGATTATACCATTATCTCAAAGGCACTGTCAATCAATCTTATTGAATTTCAAGTGGTCCCAAGAGTGGAAAGTGACCATAATCCCCAATCCACTACATTATCACTAGCAGGGGCTCATTTTTTACCAAAATCAAGAACTCTTGATTTAGAGCTTATCGAATATAATCTGCAAAGGCTAGCATGGAACTCAGAAAAACAAGAAGAGATTTTGGCCCATATAGATCTAATAATAGACCTAGCGCTGAATAAACATCAACATGAAAAAACAATGGTTGTAATTTGCTCTTCATTAGTGAATGACTTTCCGGCAAAAATAACATCTGGGGGAACTACAATTAAGCCAAAAAGAAACATTTGGTATTCACATAGGCCATATCTACAAAAGAAGGCACTTTATCAAGCTTCCCCGCAAACTACAATCAACCAAAAAGTGTAATCAAATTCATTAAATTATTCTCATTAAAGCGACTGAGAAAAACTTATAGAACTGAGATCTGGAAGGCAAAAAGGGCACATCACGAAGCAGAATAATCTGATAGCACTTTGAGGCACAATTAATGGCCTAGACTATGGCAACAGGAGAAATAATAGTGCAGTTGGTGCCAAAACCCTGTCACTCACACAGCCTGCAAATTTGAAGTTCTATCAGCCCGACCTTTTGCACTGCACTATCAGCCACTCCAGGGGAGTGCCATCGTGAAGGACTGGTCCAATCGATCAGGAAGACTACAGGATCTATACTCTACAGCACTGCTCTACAGTGATGCCTGTCCACTACGCCAAGACTGCTCTTTGTGATACATCGACGACTATCCACAACGCTTCCTTGCTCCTCGCTGCCCTCTACACTGTGAATGGAACTCTATGCTTACTTACTTGAAATCACCTGTCCGCCTCATGCTCCATCAAGATCGGCCTGAACTTGCTCCCCGTCTCACATGACCAGTTAGCCACTAGTGTCGCTTTCAGCTTTTTGGTGCTATTCCTTATAAAAACGTAGCATTTCATATACTCGATTATACTGATTGGATTTCCTTTGTTTGGATCATATTTTATTTATTAAAATATACTCTATTTTTATAATTTAGTGTGCGTTCCTTCTTGTCTTGTGTTTTCATTTCATTACTTGAAATGCTGCATAAATACTTTACACAGTGCCTTTGAGTTAGGCCTGACAGCTCTGTGCCAAGCTACCAGCGAGTTGTGCACAGCTTAATTTGGAATTTGCTTATGATTTCACCCTGACAACAATTGTGGTTGCTGCTTGTTATGTATTCATCCCTCTCAAAGAGTAACCCAATTTCTATAAAATTCATTAATTAGTGATTTATTTTACTATTCAATGCAATATTACCTCTATTCTTGAGTTTGGTACTTATTCCCACAAGTGGCAAATAGCCAGTATCATTCTAATAGGTCACAAAGCAGAGAAAACAGTTACTATTTACATACATTGTGTTGGCGGCATAAACTTTATCCAAATAATAATGTAATAAATTATGGTATCCACGCATATTTAGTGTACAATATAGTTAAACAAAATGTCAGCGCGTATGCAATTCAAGCCACATCACGTCTAAAATTATTTTATTGAAAAACGTAACATCTACTGAAAAGTTAAATGTCCCACCGATCTTCACTTCTTGCTTTGACAGTAGCTGATACATATTTTATATGTGGCCATAAATAGGGAGCTATAGAGTTAAAACATATTCCCTCATCTATCCTATAACAGAAGGCTAGTGCAGTACTAGTCTTGCTTATTCTATAAAGCCTAAATAAAGACAAAAGCCATCTTTCATGTGCTATAGTAAATTTTGTGCTAAAGAGCAGAAAGTGCAAGATATTGCCTTTCCCCCCAAATATGCAGTCATAAGATTCACATTCCCTTGGGAGCTTTACATATCTAACAAGAAATTCCCCAGTGGGGAAAATCCCTATTTCTGAACTTAATGTATAGTATACGTTTCAGCTCGCTGTGGATCTGATCCAAGTAGAACTTTCAACCAAGGCCTAATCAAAATCATCACTCAATACACTGTCTTGTGTCATCATGGTAAATTTTACTGTCCACTTAAGCATGTAATAAAGCTCCTTCACAATTTTTAGAGAGTCACATCCTACCTTACTTGGGTCATTTCAGAGGGGCCCCAATTGTAAGACAATTAATAATCTCCTTATGTGGACCAACCTAGTCCTATTCTGCTAGAACTATCTATGTCCCCCAGCAATTGTTAGTTATTTGATAAGAAATGTTTCACTGCATTCACCTGCAGGTCCATATCTAACTTTAGAAGTGTTGTTGGTGTGAAGTGCCATTACCACTCACAAGATGGGGCCCTCAATCCTCTGCCCATCCGAGGTTTGCTATAGCTTTGCATGATTAATAAGGTCAAATGCTGGCTTAAGGTTGACAAATATTATATATGGAGATTACTTTTTTATTACTGAGTATTTCTAAAAAATCACATATAAACAAATAGATTTATCTATAGTTCCGATCCTTGACCGAAAGTCAGCCTGTGCTGAAGAAAAAGATTTTCCTTACCCACACAGCCTTGGAGTCGATTTGGTAGAGCTTTACCAAATATTTTTCCAAACCAATCAAAAAGGGAAATTGGTCAGTAGTTAGAAGGGTAGCCACTATCCCCTTTCTTGTATGAGGGCAGTAAAGTAGCCTGAACAACAAGCGTGAAGAATATTAATATTGGCTAAAGCCACATTAAATACATTTGTGAGCACTTTGGCCCACAGAAGAGTTTTTTTCCTGAAAGAGATTGACATGCTCTAGATACGGAACTGGTGCTTTATGTTTTTCCATGCTGGTTGGTGCTATCTCTACTTCCAGTATTTAGATGTTCAGTGTGGTACAAGTTTTGCCCCGTTTCCATCTCAGTGGTGGAAATTTACATGCACCATGACTACCATCCTTCTACAGATCACTAAGAGGTCCTGTTCATTCTTTCGGACCTACATGGCAATCTTGGTTATTTAACATTTCCATCTCTACATGGGTGACAACTTCCCAGAGCTTCTTAGTGTTCTTTGCAAAGGTAGTTTCTCTAAGCTCTACTCCTAATGCATGCTGTGCTGCTTGAGTCTGTATTTTTAGCAAGTGTTTTTACTCCTGCTGATAGACTTGAAAGAGACACTCATTTTGTATATTAGAATGGTGCTGAGTTATAATCAGTAAATTGTTATGCTTCATATTATAATACTCAGCGTCATACCAACTGCAGCAGTCATAGTCATTTGATTTAACCTTCATTATTAGTATCATTTGCAAATACAGCATTTTCAATTTATATACCATTGAGTCATACATGGCCAGTATGTCAGGGATTCTGCCATTTGGTGCATTGAGAATAATAGTACTACATTTTACCATAA
Organism: Triturus cristatus; assembly: GCF_964204655.1. NCBI lineage: Eukaryota > Metazoa > Chordata > Amphibia > Caudata > Salamandridae > Triturus > Triturus cristatus. Next base: position 455,169,968 of record NC_140590.1, on the reverse strand, counting down.
AAGTGTCAAATAGTGGAATTTCATTCTGGTATTTCTTTTCAATCCATCTTATAATATTTACAGGAAAGATCTCAGGCCTCTACTCTATCCCAAACTCTCATACTCACAAGGCTGACTCCTGGTGCAGAATCCAATACCAGTGACAAGTGGATCAGGATCACTTTCAACCCTTTTTATAAGTACCATATCAAAGACGTCACCAGTACTCTTTTAAAAGTTTTAAAGTTTTATTAAAAGAGGCTAGGAAATATCATACATCTACAATCAATCTGTCAAAAAACTATTTTGTAATAAAATGAAAAATAGTCAATTTGAACTTGAGATAGATAAACGAAATGCTATTGCAGTACATAACAAGAGCAGAAAACATAATACCAGGCGGTTTTATAAAAGCTTCCATTGAAATATCTTTAGTATTGTTGTCCAAAAACAAGTTAAATAGGATAAGCATAAGCATTATCAAATCTGTAGTAATAAAATACTGACTTCCACCAGGATTTGAATTTAATATCTTTGGCAGAGTTCCAATTCATCGTAATTTGTTAAGCTGCAATGGCAATGAGGAGGTTAATTAATTTATTACCTTGAGCATAGGCAATCCACTCCGGAGCCCAACAATCCAGGAAGATATTAATCAGCGTAAATGCATTATTAACATGAAAAATATCTATTATCTGGGACCAAACCTTCATCCGTAAAATGTATACAGAAGGAAAAGTAAAGAGCATATGAGATATATTACAATGTTGTTCTTCACAAGACCAGTATTTTGATGCAAGGTCAGGAGTAAAATGAGCTAAAGATGTGGGATTAATAAGAAGAAGGTTATAACTAAAATATGAGTTTGTTTGGTATTTGCTACAAGTGAAGATTTAAATATTTTTTACCAAGTTTTGCCCCAAAGTTCAATGGACCAAGAAGTGTGGAAGTCGCTTCCTCATAACAATTCTATTTTTGACTCTGTTCAATAAGGGTTTGGAAGGTTTTAATGTGTATAAAGTATTGATACTTTTAGGTTAGCTGACAATAAAAAAAATAGTGGGGAAGCATGATGCAAAGAGAGAGAAGTGGGAGTAGAATAGTGTTGAAAAATAGTGGTAATTAAAGAGATAGGATTTCTCAAATGAGGTAGGTAATTGAAAACAAAATTGACCTTGTGGGAAGTCTACAGGGGATTCCTTTGATAGTAATTGATGAACTCGTACAATTCCTTTTTATCCAGATTTTTCAAAAAATAGTTTTAATATTAATTTTAATATCTTTATTTACCAGATGGAGGATCTCAGATAATCGTCTGTAGTCTGGGTAGGGGGAAATATCAAAGGACGTGGTAGTTTACAGGTGTAGGCTATGGTAAGAGTTTTTATTCTTGCAGGACATAATGTTAAAATCATATATAAAATTATAGAAGTAAAACCCATTTGTATAGAATCTAATCCACCCCACCAAGATAGTTAAAAAGGATTCTACTGAGATGTAAGGGTTGTTAGCTTGTGAAGGGTTTCTTCAAAATGTATTTTTATGAATTTTAATATTGAGTTTGTAAACTATAAAACTAAATATTTTATTTTAGAAGGATACCGGGAGAAACATGAAGATTCAGATGAGCGCCTGGTACAATACTTGTTGAGAGGTAAAATTTCAAATTTGTGAGAATTAAGTTTGTGACGAGACAATCTGGAAAATTGTTCCACCTCCTCCAAAAAGAAAGGCATAGAAGATTCAGGATGAGACATGTATAAAAGGATATTATTAGCATATACTAATATCTTAGCCTGTTTTTCACCATATCCAAAATCTGAAATATTATAATTTTGTCTAATTCTAGATAAAAAAGGTTCTAAGGCAAGGATAAAGAGTAAGAGAAAAATTGGACAACCTTGTCTAATCCCTATTTGTAATGAAAAATACTCAGAAATGCAACCATGCACAGCTTTGGGTCAAGATTAGAGAATGGAAATAAGATTAAGCTTCATAAGACCAAAACCAAACCACCGCAAAATTTGAAAAATCAATTGCCAACCAGTTCTATCAAATGCTTTTTCAGCATCAAGGGTTGCTGCCACCATAGAGAATGGGAGATCAGCTGCTTTACTAAGAACATTGAAAATGACTTAGAGGACATCTGACATATTATAAATCCATTCTGCTCTTTACCAATCCAGGATGATAATAAAGTTTCAACCCGTAGGCCTAAACATTTAGCAAATATTTTATAACCTACATTTGGCAGCAAAATCAGTCTATAATTTTTACATAGTTTCAAATCTCCAGTGTCCTTATGGATAAGAGAGATCAATGCATCCTGAAAAGACCCATGAGCAGCCTGTAACAATGTAAAGTAGTGAAACAAGGTCAACAGTTTAGAAAATAAAGCGTTTGAGAAATGTGAATAGAATTTCAAAGTAAAACCTTCAAGACCAAGAGCTTTTCCCTTTTTCAATAATAGAACCACTGAAGAGATTTCACTTTGAGAAATAGAGACATCCAGATCATCAAAATCAACAATGCCTGATTTTGGCGGGGATATAGAATTCTAATAAGTGGTTACGTCGGAATCCGAAGGGGAGTGTTCTGGTATTATAGTTTTTTGTAAACTAAAATTAATTCCTTTAAAATATCAGTTTCCTTATATAAAGAAGAACCTTGATAAGAAATTATAGATTCAATTTTGATTTCTTCACTTTTGTTTTTAGATAGTTAGCCAGTAGTTTCTCAGATTTGTTTTGAACCCCATATTATCTGGCATTACGCCATAAAATATAGACTGAGTCATCCGCCATAAAAAGAGTGTAAAAATGGAGCTTAGCTTTCAGAAGGGTATTTAAAGATGTATCAATTCAATAATCTTTATTCGGTTTAAAAAACCATAATAGATACAGGATAAAAACAATTCAACATACCAATAGAAGAACACATCTTAAAATACAGTTTAGACGATTGGCAGTCTTGATTACGCCTTTGGGCATTTACAGTGGTCTTTGAGGATTGCGCTTAAATTAAAATAATAAAAATATCAGGCAATCAATGGGTCTGCTCCAGTACATAAAAACACTGAAACTTGGTTACACACAAAAATGTATAGAAATTGGAACTTCATATATAGATTTTGCTTGACAAATAAGGTGCAAATGCTTTACTAGTGCATAAAAGTGCTCAGTACAGTTCATAGTTTGGAGATAAAGTGCAATTGCTATAATAGTGCATAAAGGGACTTAATGCAGCATGATACTTATCAAAAGACGCTACATAGATATATCTAGTGCTTTTTATTGAATGTGGGCAGATATAAAGTGCTAGTGCAACAAAGTGCACATGTAGATTAACAACAAGCAATATATAAAAAACGATGGGTCTTTTTTTTCTTTAATTCTTGCCTTTTTTCCCTCAATAATTTGACAGCAAACAGATATCTACTGACACTAAAAAACTGTCTATTTTCTGCGAGGTGTCCGTTTTTAATATTCTAGTTGCATCAGTGCAGGACCTGACCCCCAGATTACAACATATCGGTTTGATCCATTTTTGCCTTGGTATGGCATATGCTGGGCAAAAGAATAACATGTGATAATCATTTTCTTGTGTGTTGTAATGTCATAAAGGGCAGTGATCATTATAGTCGTCATCTTTTTTCACCCCCCATTTTGCTGTATTGGATTTAATTTGCAGAATACAGTCACAAAATTTCATATACAATGATTTAGCCAACTGAGGTTGAATTTTGTCAAGAAATTGCTCAAAGAACGGAAGAGATTTTGTGAGAAGGAACTGAGTAGTCAGTCTACCATAATCAAAATGATAGGAAACACAATTTTGCTTATATATGCCCAAAATGTTGTTTTCAATATTTTTTTGGAGGGCTGCGTCAATAATGCAGGTGTTTCGCATAAAGGGTTCAATCCAAATTTGTAGAACCATGTTCTTAAATTCTTGACCCACTGGAGACTACCACAGTGGTCATATCTTAATATCTCTTCTACTCCCTCTTTGTAGCTGCTTACAAGTTCTGCAGTGGTTCTCAGTTGCACCCAGAACAACAGTAGTCTTAGTGTTGCCTGGTGATCAATGCGTTTTATGTTCAGATCCATAATGATGAGAATAACTGGCGTACGTACGAGAAGATGTAATAGCATCCTAAAGAACTTATTTTCTTCCACTGCAAATGTATTTCTGTAGGTGGCCCTCCAAAGTTCAGCTCCATATAAGGTTGCAGATTGTGCCCTGTATTTATACACCTCTAGTGCAGGCGACTCTGCCTTAGTTACACTTTTCTGGTGCTTTTTTAGTATGGGTACTGAATTTTGGAGCAAAATGGTCTTGCTTTTTTGCAATTGGGGATGCCATGTCAGTTTTGTGTCAAGTGTGATGCCTAAGTAGCTGAAGTTCGATACATATTCTAGCTTCTGCTTTTGAACAAAAATGTTCTTCTTAAATGATTTGTGCGGTTTGACTGCCATGTATTTTGTTTTACTTGAGTCTATTTCAAGGCCCTTCATTTTACATTATTCTCTAAATTAATTTAAAAGATTTTGGAGTCCCTAAGGAGTTTGGGATATTAAAATAGTATCCTCCGCAAATAAAAGGGCTGGTACTGGTAATCCTTCTATCTTAGGTGAATCCAATCTTCTATTTTTTCATTGTTTCAGACGTGCCTCATCCGAATCAATTCTGCTGTCACCCATTCCCCCAGATCCCCAGCCCACTGCATCACCGTGGGGGGTCTCGGACTCATCCAGCTAACCGCAATACTCCTTTTTGCCAGAACTAGTCCCAGCTGGGCGAATTTACATGTGAGCTTTTTCCCTTTGGGTTTAGGGAGCAGTTCCCACAAGATCTCTTTGGCGAGACATAGGTAAGACGATGTCCGAAGTATTGGGGCAAGAGATCAAGGTAAGCTTAAGTTTGGTTATATTTGGGGTTCTATCGGAGGAGGGTACTAATTATAATTTATCTAAATCACAGGTTTCTCTTCTGTTTGTTTTGATCCTCTTAGCTAGGCGTGAACTTTGCCTTAAATGGATTATACCACATTCACCAGTAATTTTGGATTGGGTGTCTTCGGTTAGGCGTATTTGTAATTTAGATATGGCTAGTTCATCAATGAAAATATGGAGGAATTGGAATGAATGGGAGAACAAGGTTGGGTAGGACTTATTGCGACTCTTTTTTTGTTTATTTTGACATACAAAATTCCAATGATTATTAAATAAGTGAGTGCGGAGTTAGTGTATTTAACCAGCAGTGGTGAAAGGTATCCACCTGCTACACATATCACTAATCTCTTCCTGGCAACTGGTTTCATTGGAGCTCCAGGGGCTCAGTAACTCGAAGATATCACTTTATTGGTTGAAGTTCCTTAAATAAACCTTGGTTTGCCTTAAGACTTCTCACTTATTTATGTTAAATGAGGACAAAAATGGATTAAAAGAAAAATCTCTTTGATAGATTGAGGTAGTGTTCACCCCGTTACTCTACGTAAAGTTGCCGATATTTCCCCCCAGAAGAGCCCGAGCCCTGGGCAATCCCATAGCATATGTAGGAATTGGGCGTCACAATTCCCCCACCTGGGACATTCAGCAAGGGGATTCTGGTATATGTTATGTAGAACACTCGGTGTCAGGTAGGTTTTGTGCATAATGTTAAATTGTGTAAGTATAAATCTGGTATTGGAGCCTATGCTTTTAACCCCTTCGTGCACCTTTTGCCATTCCAGGTTTGTCAAGGGCTCCCCTAGCACCACTTCCCACGCAGCCTGAACAGCAAGCGGGCACATACTCAGATCTTCTCTCAATGCCTTATAGATGCACAATACCAGTCTATTGCCCCCCGATAAGGTCACGAGAGCCTGCAGCATAGCAGTAGTCGGTGGCTCCTCCGGAAACATCAGCCACACCTTTCGCACGACCGCTGAAATCTTGGCATACTGAAGATATTGCCCCCTACTTAGCTCAAACGTGGCTTCTGCCTCCTCTCTGGTAATGAACCTCTGACCCGGATATAGATCCCCCATCTTGGAGCAGCCCCCCTCTGTCCACCTAAGAACGGACATGTTTTGACTTATTTGTTTGAACTGCCCACAGCGGGGCCCCCGGGGCGTATGGTGCTCTCTTCACCACAGTTTTGATTGCGAGTTCCCAGATCTCAGCCACATGTCTTGTAATGTATGGGAGACCCTCTGGCACTTGGGATCCCATCATGAGGGGACCAGGAGAGGCATCTCTCCTGGTCCCCCTGGAACCTCCAATCCCCCTTCTCCCCATGTTCTCTGTAGGGTGTCTAATTTCACCCTTTTCCTTTTGGGCCCATGGCCAGACAATGATATTTGGTTTTTGGCCTTTGCTGTGTTGAGTACTTTCATAAGATCTGTGAATTTCAGAAAAATAATTATAACCCCTCTAGGTTTTGCAGAAAGGTTATGGTCTAGATGATGGACTCTCCAAATACTAAGTAAGGTGGTAGAAGGCATGTCTAAAACCTTTTGTATGAAAGACTTAAAGAATGTTATTGGGTAAGTGTCTTCTATATTATCTGTGAGGCCATACATTTGTAAATTATTCCTGTGGTGTCTGTTCTCCAAATCTTCAGTGTGACATGTGAGTGATGTAACTTTTATATGCAATGAATACAGTTTTGATGTTGTATCTTGTAGATTGCTTACTCGCTGCCCAAATTCCGTAACTCTCTTGTCTAAGTAGGACCATTTTTCATCAAGAATTTTTAAGGTCTTGTTTGTTTCTTCCATAAACGGTCTTAAAGCTTTGACGTGCTCAAATAGAAGCTCCATAGAGACAGGCGATGGAGAGGGTGGGTCCTTCTTAGGTCTCTTGCTAGTTGGTAATTGTGTATTCACTGATGCAGGATTTTTGGGGAATCCCCACTGGTAAGGAGTCACATGTATTGTCATCCATGACAATTCCAGTAGTTTCAGTAAATTCCTGGATTACATCTAGGTCAGAAGCAGGAGATGTATATGATAGCTTTAACTTCCTTTTTTGCCCATAGGACCTTAGGCATTAGCAAACAATATGAGTTATATGTACTTTTATGGTTGCCTTTGTGGCTCCCGAATAAAGATTGATTTGATTTGATTTGAGTTATATACCACTATACAAGAGTCAGATCCAAGGAGAAACCAACAGCGATGTCTTCGACCAGTGAGAAATATACAGAAAAACTAAAGCATAGCAGAGCCCATAGATGGTAGCCACACAATAAAAAGAGTCAGAAGTAGAAATCTCATTAGATATATTAGATATAGAGTAGAGGTTGCACAAAGTCCAATGAAGGAAAATAAGACACAGCATCTGAATGAGAGGACTCAATGTGAGGTAAGAAATTGTAGTGAAAATGCCCCCCATTGCTTACTTCAGCAGGGTATGAATAACCTTTACTTTGATATTTTGTTAGTTCACATTGAACCGAATGAGCTAGGAATGCCTGAAAGTCAAGTAAATGAGCAATGATATTTCAAAATAGAGAGCGTTCCTTAGGACAGTTCGAGACACCGGATGTAGACAAAAACAGCATAAGTGTTTAAAAACAGTCCAAAAGCATATTGGGCAGCTTAATGAAATATCAGGTATCTTCCTGTCATTTGCAAAGAAAGATAGATGCAGTTTCCTATTGATCACAGAGCTCACTGCGAATACCCATCTTGGCTGGCGTCAAAGTCACGCACCCAATCAGTGATATGGTTTTACCATTGTGATAGGTTCTTTATGATGGTTTATCAGAGAAAGTGTGGCCGTTCATTTAACAAAGTAGCTGATATTTAAGCAATGATGAGAAAGACTCCCCTTTTTTGTCAGACACATGACCGATTTGGGGCTACCTAAAAAAATAAAATGCCAATACCTATTTGTTGACAATAACATCAGACGGTGAGTATTAAAATCCCCATACACTAGTGATAAGCAATTGACATGCCTACCTTAGTAAAAATACCATGTTCCTCCCTAATGCGGTTCACACATTTAACAAACATTTTCGACACCATATGCACCTCAAGCGTCAGAATATATACATTCAAAATGTCAATGCTATCAGTTTCCTCACTTGCCTTAGTAAGCCTCATATGCAGTGCATCAGGAGAAAGATGCTGTTTGACCAACTGCTTTATATCCCTTTTTATCTTGCATGACACCTATGTTGAAAGATCCCCCCCTCATTTTCTTTTTTTGGAGTGTTTCACAGACTCAACAAATTCAATGAAGCCGCTCACACTACTTCCACTTTTCCTGGAAGCAACACACAGGATAATTATTGATGAATTTTTGCCATTCCCATATACCAATTTACTTGACAACCCAGCAACATTCTGCAATAGTATATTCAAACAATCTTTCTTCACACAAGTTAATTCTTTTGCCTGCATTGTATAATGTCTATCATTTGCATTGTATAATGTCTATCATTTGCACTTCCTAATATTTGATGATTATGTGCAAATCAGCCATACATGATGACCGCTCTACTTCTGCCGCTGTTTCCAGAGCTGAAGCTAGCCATGCTCTTTTTAACCTCCTTCCTTGACTACCACTTTTCCGGCATCAGGTAGTTTGATTGATCTCGAATGGCCGCTTGTTGTACTGCAGAGGTTGTCAAAACTGGCATCCTTGGAGCCAAAGCAGATATTTGTTCCTAGGCTCCTTACTGGGCATGGGTCCTTTGGACAAGACAGCTTATTAACCTCATGCAAAGGTTATTTACATGGTAATAGGTTGTTGCCCTTAAATAGTTTTTGGTAACACAGCAGGATGTCTACTCCCATACAAGGAAAATTCATTCAAACAGTTTAAAACTAACCTATTTATACTAATTGTTGCAAACTCCCCTTATATTTTGTACACTTTCTTTCCACACACATGCCTGAGTGCTTGCCCAAAGTTACTCTTTTTATATCCTGGTGTTAAAGATTACAGGGATCTGTTAGCATGAGCTGAAAGCCATTTTGTACTTGGCAGCCATTTTATTTAGCTATGTGCTGGCCATTTGCTTTCTCCCTCTTTCATAGCCTTGCACATGCTCAGATTGGCCTAGCTAATAGAATGCACCTGCTCCTAGTATAGAACTGTCAGGCTGTTCTAACTGATGTCAGCAACGTATTACTCCTCCTACTTGTTGACTGTGCATTTTCTGTATGACCATCTATGTGTGTAACTCTTCTCATGTGTACTTGTACCGCCTTCCTTTGAGCCCTGTGTGGGTATATAAGGCCCCTGTTCTCTGTACTCCTTAGAATGCCTCCTACAGTGACTTGAGATTACTGTATGACGCAATCTCCCTCTTCTGAGGTTAATAAAAAAGATGTCTTTTATATTACAGCTTCTGTGCCAATCTCTTCTTTGCTGTTGGTTTAAAAGGACCAGGTGTATCCGTGAAACCCCTGAGAAGGTTTTAATTTCTTCACTGGGACAACACTAACCTTAAGTCTAGCACTACATAGAAAATGGCTCAAGGCCAAGATCTGCTCAAAGAGTTAACAGTACATACATCAGAGAATAGATTGATGAACTCCAAGTGACAATTGGCAGCACTTAATTCACTGTTTTCTGCCCTTCTCGTATTTACTCTCAGCAGTAATACTTTTGGACTGTGCTCCTATTTCCACCATCAAAAAGGATGAGGCTAGTGGATTCATATTTGCATGGTTCTAACCACATCCAAAATCATTGGAGAGGGACATTTGTTCTGTGCAGGTACATCATCATCAGTGTTCGAGATACTGTCATTTATAATGGACACTGTCTCTATTGATGTTAACTGAATTTTCTTCCTTCTGCAAATGTGCTTGATTTTCCGAACATTTTTGTTGGACATTTTTTTTTTTTTCTTATGTACTACTTTTACGACTTCATCATTTTGTTCTATATTGCCATTATTTCTTTTATTCCCATTCACCCTCGTTACCATGGGATTAAAATGGGGTAAGTGTGAACAATGCTTTTATCATCAGCGTGCACATGTTTTGTTTCCAATATTACTTTTACTTTTGATCCCAGATTTATCCTTACTTCTTATAGAGAAAAAAGAACACATTTTAGCGAATATACAGGGAGATTCTTCTCCTTTTTCTTCCCATTGTTTGCTTTCCCTCCTCCATATTTGAGCTGGGCTTCCAGACAGCATTACCATCCTTGGATTTAGTAGTATATTGTTTGCTCTGTGTGCTGGTTGCACTAGAATAGTTCAATGTCCTCTTTTTACTTTCACACCTTGAGCTTTTACTACAGGTTTAGCTACAGTCTAGTTTAATTTAGTCTGGGTTTTTTTTGGTTGCTTGTTTCTACTTCCATTGGTTTATAGTGTTCGGCTACTTCTTAGACTACAGTGTAGTTATTTAGTCTTCTGTATGAATATCTACATGCTTTTTTTCCATGTGTTTACTAAAGTTTTAAGTATATCAGTCAGTAAAGAAGCAATATGGGCTGTCCTCCCTAAAAAACTCATCCATCATTGAGAGTAAAGAGGTCAAAACTTTATGTAGGGTATTCAAGGCTTCTGAATAATACATTCTTGCTGATTGTCAGACCTGGAGACATTTACTACAGGACAATTATGCGCAGGTATGGGCAAGAAATTGGAATTGTCGAATTGTAGTCCCTGACTGCTATTACTGCTACTTTCAGGAAAGCACTTAACCAGCAGCTCAACTTAGTCCTTATGTACTAATGCTCCAACAATACTTCCTATGTCCATTCTAATTACCTCCTTAGATTGGCTAGGCTTTTTAATGGGCACATTAAGAAATGTATAATCAAAACCAATTGGGAAGCTAGCCAGTGGAAGAAGATCCTCAGACAACTCTTGCATAGTATGTGGAAGAGTAGGTCGCACACCGCTCGTCACACCAGCAAGTTGCCCCAAAGGACTGTGGGAAATGTAGTGGCGACGGCGGGTACGCCTATGCCACGAAATGTAAATAGAACAGTATGTGTTGCGTTAGCCATCTCTGGACACGTGTTTCGAGGTAGTTGCCTCTCGTCAGCAGGGAGCAGGTCAATGTAAGGGGGTGCCGTGTGGACTGCCAAAATGTAATTAAAAGCAGGTCAAGTACCTCTCCTGGCGCGCAGGTGCAGACCAAGGCTCGTCAGCCCGTTAGCTCAAGGAAGCCGTTTAAATTGTGGAAGAGTAGGTCGCACACCGCTCGTCCCACCAGCAAGTTGCCCCAAAGGACTGTGGGAAATGTAGTGGCGACGGCGGGTACGCCTATGCCACGAAATGTAAATAGAACAGTATGTGTTGCGTTAGCCATCCCTGGACACGTGTTTCGAGGTAGTTGCCTCTCGTCAGCAGGGAGCAGGTCAATGTAAGGGGGTGCCGTGTGGACTGCCAAAATGTAATTAAAAGCAGGTCAAGTACCGCTCCTGGCGCGCAGGTGCAGACCAAGGCTCGTCAGCCCGTTAGCTCAAGGAAGCCGTTTAAATTGTGGAAGAGTAGGTCGCACACCGCTCGTCACACCAGCAAGTTGCCCCAAAGGACTGTGGGAAATGTAGTGGCGACGGCGGGTACGCCTATGCCACGAAATGTAAATAGAACAGTATGTGTTGCGTTAGCCATCCCTGTACACGTGTTTCGAGGTAGTTGCCTCTCGTCAACAGGGAGCAGGTCAATGTAAGGGGGTGCCGTGTGGACTGCCAAAATGTAATTAAAAGCAGGTCAAGTACCTCTCCTGGCGCGCAGGTGCAGACCAAGGCTCGTCAGCCCGTTAGCTCAAGGAAGCCATTTAAATTGTGGAAGAGTAGGTCGCACACCGCTCGTCACACCAGCAAGTTGCCCCAAAGGACTGTGGGAAATGTAGTGGCGACGGCGGGTACGCCTATGCCACGAAATGTAAATAGAACAGTATGTGTTGCGTTAGCCATCCCTGGACACGTGTTTCGAGGTAGTTGCCTCTCGTCAGCAGGGAGCAGGTCAATGTAAGGGGGTGCCGTGTGGACTGCCAAAATGTAATTAAAAGCAGGTCAATTACCTCTCCTGGCGCGCAGGTGCAGACCAAGGCTCGTCAGCCCGTTAGCTCAAGGAAGCCGTTTAAATTGTGGAAGAGTAGGTCGCACACCGCTCGTCACACCAGCAAGTTGCCCCAAAGGACTGTGGGAAATGTAGTGGCGACGGCGGGTACGCCTATGCCACGAAATGTAAATAGAACAGTATGTGTTGCGTTAGCCATCCCTGGACACGTGTTTCGAGGTAGTTGCCTCTCGTCAGCAGGGAGCAGGTCAATGTAAGGGGGTGCCGTGTGGACTGCCAAAATGTAATTAAAAGCAGGTCAAGTACCTCTCCTGGCGCGCAGGTGCAGACCAAGGCTCGTCAGCCCGTTAGCTCAAGGAAGCCGTTTAAATTGTGGAAGAGTAGGTCGCACACCGCTCGTCACACCAGCAAGTTGCCCCAAAGGACTGTGGGAAATGTAGTGGCGACGGCGGGTACACCTATGCCACGAAATGTAAATAGAACAGTATGTGTTGCGTTAGCCATCCCTGGACACGTGTTTCGAGGTAGTTGCCTCTCGTCAGCAGGGAGCAGGTCAATGTAAGGGGGTGCCGTGTGGACTGCCAAAATGTAATTAAAAGCAGGTCAAGTACCTCTCCTGGCGCGCAGGTGCAGACCAAGGCTCGTCAGCCCGTTAGCTCAAGGAAGCCGTTTAAATTGTGGAAGAGTAGGTCGCACACCGCTCGTCACACCAGCAAGTTGCCCCAAAGGACTGTGGGAAATGTAGTGGCGACGGCGGGTACGCCTATGCCACGAAATGTAAATAGAACAGTATGTGTTGCGTTAGCCATCCCTGGACACGTGTTTCGAGGTAGTTGCCTCTCGTCAGCAGGGAGCAGGTCAATGTAAGGGGGTGCCGTTTGGACTGCCAAAATGTAATTAAAAGCAGGTCAAGTACCTCTCCTGGCGCGCAGGTGCAGACCAAGGCTCGTCAGCCCGTTAGCTCAAGGAAGCCGTTTAAATTGTGGAAGAGTAGGTCGCACACCGCTCGTCACACCAGCAAGTTGCCCCAAAGGACTGTGGGAAATGTAGTGGTGACGGCGGGTACGCCTATGCCACGAAATGTAAATAGAACAGTATGTGTTGCGTTAGCCATCCCTGGACACGTGTTTCGAGGTAGTTGCCTCTCGTCAGCAGGGAGCAGGTCAATGTAAGGGGGTGCCGTGTGGACTGCCAAAATGTAATTAAAAGCAGGTCAAGTACCTCTCCTGGCGCGCAGGTGCAGACCAAGGCTCGTCAGCCCGTTAGCTCAAGGAAGCCGTTTAAATTGTGGAAGAGTAGGTCGCACACCGCTCGTCACACCAGCAAGTTGCCCCAAAGGACTGTGGGAAATGTAGTGGCGACGGCAGGTACGCCTATGCCACGAAATGTAAATAGAACAGTATGTGTTGCGTTAGCCATCCCTGGACACGTGTTTCGAGGTAGTTGCCTCTCGTCAGCAGGGAGCAGGTCAATGTAAGGGGGTGCCGTGTGGACTGCCAAAATGTAATTAAAAGCAGGTCAAGTACCTCTCCTGGCGCGCAGGTGCAGACCAAGGCTCGTCAGCCCGTTAGCTCAAGGAAGCCGTTTAAATTGTGGAAGAGTAGGTCGCACACCGCTCGTCACACCAGCAAGTTGCCCCAAAGGACTGTGGGAAATGTAGTGGCGACGGCGGGTACGCCTATGCCACGAAATGTAAATAGAACAGTATGTGTTGCGTTAGCCATCCCTGGATACGTGTTTCGAGGTAGTTGCCTCTCATCAGAAGGGAGCAGGTCAATGTAAGGGGGTGCCGTGTGGACTGCCAAAATGTAATTAAAAGCAGGTCAAGTACCTCTCCTGGTGCGCAGGTGCAGACCAAGGCTCGTCAGCCCGTTAGCTCAAGGAAGCCGTTTAAATTGTGGAAGAGTAGGTCGCACACCGCTCGTCACACCAGCAAGTTGCCCCAAAGGACTGTGGGAAATGTAGTGGCGACGGCGGCCTACTCTTCTCCAACTCTTGCATAGTATATTCTCTCCCGTCAATCTCAGTTACACTGAGATGATTTACTGTGGTACATGGATTCAGCTAGAGTTTGGCTTTCATTGCTCGTCAAATACTATTGACTGTCACTCTTCTCCAACTCAACTGGCTCTATTTTGTCTTGTGACTTGCACTTCAAAACGTTGTCACAATTAGTGACTTTATCAGTTGGTATACTGCATAAAAGCTTAATGTTCATATCAGTTTGTGCATCAGATGTCACCTCCCCATTCACCTACTGAAAAAAAGTTTGTAATTAAGTTGGGGACTGGTTTTAGTGCAGCAAGTGGCTGTTCCATAGGCATTCTCTTAATGAATGTTAGCTGATGGCACTCATCTCAGTGCAACTCTTTTCCCCTTTGGGAGCATCATAATCAGTAAGTTATAGACTCTCTATGAGTGTCTTGGTACAATCTGCTTCTCTTTAGACTGCCTCTTGCTAGCTGTCATCACACTTTCTTTGGCAGATGAGTATCCTTTATGTTAGATCTGGGGGTCTCTAGTTGACAGGGTAGGTACCACTGTCCAAGTAGGGACCCTTGCTTCTAGTCAGGGAAAGGGGGATACACTGTTAAGATAACCCCTGCTCACCCTCTAGGTAGCTTGGCCTGAGCAGTCTAGGCTATCAAAGGCAATGTGTAAAGTATTTGTACCAACACTCACAGTAACACAGTGAAAACACCACAGATTTACTCCACAACAGTTTTAGAAAAATAAGGTATCTTTACTAAAAACTTCACAAGACCAAATACTACAGACAAACCGACATATAATTCAAAAAGTTACTTTAAAGATAGTTCAAGCTTGCAGAAAGTACTCCAGGATGTAAAAGTCAGTGTCTTGCACAATGCGACTCTCAATGCACAAAATGCGACACTTTCGTGTCCAACAGTACCTGTAGTTGCGATAAGGTTCCCAAAAGCTATAACAAGGAAGATGGCAAAGGCGATGCGATACTCCTGAGATCCTGGGGAGGCTTTGCAGCAGCCCTGCTTCACGCAGCAGAGGTGGATGCGCCGGCTCCGATCTGTAGGGGGAGGATGCGATGACTTTGGCTTTCGTTGCGTAGGTTTCTTAGGGGGAAGCTTCACGCACAGGTTCGATGCGACACTCTTCGATGTGGTGCGATGCGTGGCGCAGCGTTGCCTTCCGGCGCCGCAACTCTCGATGCGCCACGGAACGGGACTCTGCGTCGACGCACCCGATGACTGGAGACTTTCACGCACCGGCAGTGGTGCGGCTCGCAAGCTGGTTCTGCAACGACCCTCGCAATGTCAGGAATCTTCACGCTTCGGGACGATGCTTGACGCACTCGGCGATGCGGGGACCCTGCGTGTTGCGATGGTGCCGCGATGAAATTTTCCACGCACTCTCGGTCTTGCGACACGCAATCGGATGATGCGTTGGGTACCAGTTGCTCTTTTTCACGCTTCTGCTTCCCAGCTCCCAAACACAGCAAAAACTACCTCCTGAGGCCCCAAGACTGGGCAAGCACTCCAAGGCAGGTCAGAACTCTCTCAGCAGAGTTCCAGGGGAGCTGGTGGTGAAGTCCTTTTGTTCCTGGGACTTCTTAACAGGGAGCTAGCTCTTCTCAGGCCCTTGGAGATCAGAATCAAAAGAAGGGGACACAGCAAAGTCCTTCCCCTCTCCTTGGCAGCAAAGCAAAACAGCAAGCAGGCAGTCTTCTCCTCTTCAGTCCTTTTCAGCTTTCTCCTTGGCAGAGGTTTCTTCTTAGTTCCAAAGTGATCTAAAGTTTAGGTGTCTGGGGTCCTCTTCTTATACCCCTCCAAGCCTTTGT
Source organism: Triturus cristatus (assembly GCF_964204655.1). Classification (NCBI taxonomy): domain Eukaryota; kingdom Metazoa; phylum Chordata; class Amphibia; order Caudata; family Salamandridae; genus Triturus; species Triturus cristatus. Next base: position 455,154,181 of record NC_140590.1, on the reverse strand, counting down.
CTCTCTTTGTTCCAGTGGGGGGATTCCCCTGCTCAAACCGGTTCCTGGGTGTGCTCTGCTCTGGAGCACCTGGTTCCTTTCAGAGTGAGGGGCAGGGTCGTTAGACACTCAGCAGGAGGTGGAGCCTTCTTTGTGCCAGCAGAGGCAGAGTCCTCAGCCTGGCCAGCAGGGGGTGGAGCCAGCTTTGTGTTGGCAGGGGCAGCCCTATTCAGACCCAGGGACTACTCCTCCCACCCATCTAAAGCAGATCTCCCTATTCACCCTGCTGCTGACTCATCCAGGCTCCTGGAGCCACCTAGCACATCACATGACACCAGTCAGCCAACCAGCACACAGGCACACAGGAAGGTTAAACAGGAGAATAGCTACTTTATAAAAAGCTCTATTCTCACACAGTGAATTTAAAAACCATCTTGCTAAAAAGATGTATAATTAAATTCTGAACACAGAGATACCAAACTCGGATTTTCTATCTTGCCCTTATGGGAAGATAGGCATGTAAACAGCCTTCCCCATTCTATCCTATGGGCAAGATAGCCTCTCAGCAGTGAAAAACGAAAATGGCTGTAATTCACTACCAGGGCATGTTACACACCTCAGTACATGCCCTACCTTTCAGATACACTGCACCCAGCCCAGGGGGGTACCTAGGGCCACCATAGGGATGCCTGACATGTACAGAAAGGGAAGGATAAGGCCTGGTCAGTGGGTGCACTGGCCAGGTCGACATGGCAGTCCTGGACTGCACATAGGCACTGCAAGCAGGCCTAAGACATCGTTTTAGCGCTACTCCTGTGGGTGGCACAATCAGTGCTGCAGCCCACTAGTAGCATTTGAATCACCAGCCCTGGCACACGCAGTGCACTTTACTAGGGGCTAACAGGTGAAACAAATATACCAATCATGGATAACCAATCAATATAACAATTTACCAAGGGAGCACTTGCACTTTGACACTGATCAGCAGTGGCAAAGTGCCCAAAGCATCTAAACCAGCAAAAACGAAATCCAGCACAGCATCAAAAATACAGGAGGTAGAGGCAAAAAGTCAGGGGTAACCACGCCAAAGATGCCAGGTCTAACACGTGTCCCCTCCAGCTGAAAGTGGGGAGAACTACCCACCCTCTTGGGAGTTCTCATCGCTAAGGCGGAAAAACCTGGACAGACCATCAGCGTTGGCGTGTTCTGTACCGGGGCGGTGTTCCACCGTAAAGTCCATCCCCTGTAGGGAAATAGACCACCTCAACAGCTTAGGATTCTCACCCCTCATCTGCATCAACCATCTGAGGGGCCTGTGGTCCGTCTGAACCCGGAAGTGAGTCCCAAACAAGTAGGGTCTCAGCTTCTTCAGCGCCCAGACCACAGCAAAAGCTTCCCTTTCAATCGCACTCCACCTCTGTTCCCTGGGAAGTAGCCTCCTGCTAATGAAAGCTACAGGTTGGTCCAAGTCCTCATCATTTAGTTGTGAGAGCACCGCTCCCACTCCATGCTCAGAAGAGTCTGTCTGCACTATGAATTCCTTGGAGAAGTCAGGCGCCTTGAGTACAGGTGCTGTACACATGGCCTCCTTCAGGGCATCAAAAGCTTCTTGGCAGGCACTGGTCCAAATCACTTTCTTCGGTAACTTCTTGGAAGTTAGTTCTGTCAAGGGAGCAACAATGGTGCCATACCCTTTGACAAAACGGCGATAGTACCCGGTGAGTCCTAAGAAGGCTCTCACCGCTGTCTGGGTCTTGGGGGGTTCCCAGGCCCGGATGGTATCTATCTTGGCTTGTAGGGGCGCCACCTGGCCGCTTCCTACTTGGTGTCCCAAATACACCACCGAACCCTGCCCTATCTGGCACTTACTGGCCTTGATAGTGAGGCCTGCACTATGCAGAGCCTTCAACACTGCGCAGAGGTGTTGCAAGTGTTCTTCCCAAGTGGAGCTGAACACAGCAATGTCATCCAGATATGCGGCGCTGAATTGCTCCAGCCCGGACAGTACCTGGTTGACCAGTCTCTGGAATGTGGCAGGGGCGTTCTTCAATCCAAAGGGCATGACACGGAACTGGAAGTGCCCCTCTGGCGCTGAAAACGCAGACCTCTCCTTGGCCCCATCAGTTAAGGCAATCTGCCAGTACCCAGAAGTTAAATCAAACGTACTGAGGTAGTTGGCAGCTCCCAACCGATCCACGAGCTCATCAGCTCTGGGGATGGGGTGTGCGTCAGTCTTCGTGACAGCATTGAGCCCACGGTAGTTCACACAAAACCTAAGTTCTGGAGTGGCACCTGGCGCAGCAGCTTTCGGTACAAGTACCACTGGGCTAGCCCAGGGGCTGCTGGAGGGCTCAATCACCCCTAGCTCCAACATCTTAGAAACCTCCTTCTTGATGCTGGCCCTGACCTTGTCAGCCACCCGGTAAAACTTCTGTTTCACAGGCATGCTATCTCCCGTGTCCACGTCATGGACACACCAGTTGGTGATACCGGGGGTCAGGGAGAACAGAGATGCAAACTGACCCAGCACATGGCGACAGTCCCTCTGCTGTTCTGGGGTCAGGGTGGGCGAGAGGACCACTCCATCCACTGACCCATCTTGCTCCTTAGCTTCCAGGAGGTCAGGAAGAGGATCGCTATCCTCCTCCATCCCTGCATCTGTAGCAAGTAGCATTGTTATTTCAGACCTCTCAAAATGGGGTTTGAGGCGGTTCACGTGTAGAACCCTCATGGGGTTCCTGGGAGATCGCAAGTTGACCAGGTAGGTCACCTCACTCTTGCGCTCCACCACCTCATATGGCCCAGTCCACTTGTCTTGGAGCGCGCAAGGCTCCTCTGGCGCCATCACCCACACCATCTGCCCAGGTTGAAATTCCATCAGAGTGGTATGCTGGTCATACCACCTCTTCATCTCATCCTGGCTGGCTTCCAGGTTTGCCTGAGCGAGGGCCCGGAAGCGCTGTGTCTGGTTGCGGATGGCCAGCACATAGCTGAACACATCCTGGGGGGTTTTCCCAGGGGATTTCTCCCAACCCTCCTTCACCAGACTGAGAGGTCCTCTAACAGGGTGCCCGTACAAAAGCTCACAGGGACTGAACCCTAGAGACTTTTGTGGTACCTCCCTGTAGGCAAATAATAGGCATGGCAAAAAGACGTCCCACTTCCGTCTCATGGGCTCCGTCAGCCCCATGATCATGCCCTTCAGGGTCCGGTTGAACCTTTCAACCAACCCATTTCCTTGAGGGTGGTAAGGAGTGGTGAACTTATAAGTTACCCCACACTCCTCCCACAGAGACTTCATATACCTGGAGATGAAGTTGGTACCCCGGTCGGATACCACCTCTTTGGGGAAACACACACGGGAAAAGATCCCCATCAACGCACGGCCCACCACCGGGGCTGTGGTTGTCCTGAGAGGGATAGCCTCCGGGTACCGGGTGGCATGATCCACCAGGACCAGGATGAACCTGTTGCCTAAGGCTGTCCTGGGGTCCAGTGGCCCCACAATATCTATTCCCACCCGCTCGAAAGGGGTGCTCACTACAGGAAAAGGCTGGAGAGGGCCTTTGCATTTTCCTCCAGCCGTGCCACTTGCCTGGCAAGTCTGGCATGATTTACAAAAGGAAGCGACGTCCGTCTTCATCCCGGGCCAGTAAAAGTGGGTGGCAAGCCTTTGTCGGGTCTTGTCCTGCCCGAGATGTCCTGCAAGAGGCACGTCGTGAGCCAGACCCAATAGGAAGTCTCTGAACCCTGCGGGTACCACCAGGGTACGTGATCCACTGGGCTCAGCAAACCTAGGCTCACTGTACAACAAGTCATTCTCCCAGTAGAGAAAGAAGTTCTTCGGATCAGCACCTGCTGCCTGGTCTGCAGCCTGGTGCCGCAGACCTTCAAGAGTAGGGCATGCCTTCTGCGCACGGCAGAACTCCTCCCTGGAGGGACCACCCTCTTGCTGCCAATGGGTCAGCTCAGGTATGTCTCCCAGCTCAGCTACCTGTTCCCCTGTAGGCTCCAGGGCATCCCCCGTAGGTTCTGCTCCTTCCTGGACCGTGGGAACAGCGGGGGTGGACGCACCACGCCCCTTGCCCTTCCTCTTTCTGGCAGGGACCTGGGCCACTGTTTCAGGCTCCAGGTCTGCTTCACAACCCTGTCTGGCTGCCATGGACCGGGTGGTCACACAGACCCACTCAGGCAAACCCAACATCTCCAAATGAGCCTGGCGTTCCACCTCCTTCCACGGGGAACTCTCCAGGTCATTACCTAGCAGACAGTCTACCGGCATGGATGGACTCACAACAACTCTGAGAGGACCTGAGACCCCCCCCCCACTCAAAGGGAACATGTGCTACCTTGCAAAGGCGCACAGAGTTGTCAGCTAACACTACTGGGTGAAGTACGTCTGGAATGATCAGCTCCTCAGGGACCCACTGACACCTGACCGTAGTCACACTGGCTCCAGTGTCCCTGAGAGCCTCCACCCTCCTCCCATTGATGGTCACCCACTGCCTGTACTTCTTAGTGTTATCAGGGACAGGGGCTTCCTGGACCATCTCTGTGTCTCCTAAAGAGACAAGGGACATAACTGCTAATCCCTCCAAATCGCTAGAAATTAAATCCCCACCAAAAGCTACACTAGCTATACCCGGGGTTGGAACACCAGAGGGTGCCTGGGATTTCTTGGGACACACAGGAGACTTGTGACCCAATTCCTGACAGTGATAACACCTAATGGGACCCGTGTTATCCGACCTGCCCTTAGGGGGCCAGGTTGGTTTGGGTTTTGACTTGGGGGGCTGGGACTGGTTACCCTGGGAACTGTTTTGGGGCCCTTGTGAGAACTCCTTTTGGTTACCCTTGTCCCCCCCACTCTTCTGCTGGGGACCCTGCCCACCTTTGGCAATGGTACCCACAATTCCTCTGTGGACCCTGGTACTGGTCCAGCGGTCCGCCTCCTTAGCAAGCTCAATGGGGTCCGTCAGCTTGCTATCTAACAGATGCTGGCGCAGCTCTGGAACACATAGACTACTCAAGTGCTCCCAACTAATTAAATGTAACAACCCCTTATAATCAGTTACCTTGCTGCCCTTCATCCAACCTTCCAGTGCCCGCGAGTACAGATTCACACACTCCATCCAGGTCTCAGACTCTTTCTTCTTGGAGTTCCTAAACTGCAGTCTATACTGCTCTGGAGTAAGTCCATACCTGAGACATAGGGCCTCCTTCATATTGGGATAGGTCATGGCACCTGCTAATTCTAAGGGCTCTAGAGCACTCCTCCCAGAAGCCTCAAAATGTTTCCACAGGCCCGCCCCCCAATGCTGTTCAGGCACACCATTCATCCTCAATGCTATTTCATACGATATAAACCAGGCATAGATATCTTCACTCCTATTGTAATTCTGCACTAAATCCTTGGGGATATATACTTTACCCCCCTGCACTGGCTGTGCGCTGCCACCATTTGAACCGGACTCCACCTGCTTGGCCTTGATGTCCAGTTCTCTCATGCTCACTTCATGAGCCAGAAGCAATTTCTTCTCCTCCAAGGCACGGGCATTCTTGCTCTCCTCCGCCGCCTTGTCTGATTGCTTCATTTTCATTTTCATAATTTCCAATTCATGGTTTCTCACCCTTTGATTCTCCTCCAACTCCTCTGGAGTGAGCCCCCTACTGGAATGGGAGCTGCCAGCCCTTGAGACTGGTCTGCCCACAGGCAGATCTTGGGGAACAAAACCATCCTCTTCATTTGCATCACTTTCCTCTTGGGCCTCCCACCAGGCCTTCAGGACTCTTTGTAGCACATCCTTCCTAGCTCCGCTTTTAAAAGAGCAACCACGGTCTTTGCAGAATTGCTTGAGATCTTCAACTTTGTATGAATATAAATCCGCAATGGAAAACTCCAATTCTGCCCTCTCACTTGTTGCCACCTGAGACATGATGCTCTTGAAGAGTTACTCAAAAAATAGAATCAAAAATAATACAGTATGTGGTTGTCTATTGGTCTGCACTCCTAGTGATGTACACCAATTACTGTGGGTCAAGTACAAATACAAGTTCAAATCCTCACCGCTGACCACCAATGTTAGATCTGGGGGTCCTTAGTTGGCAGGGTAGGTACCACTGTCCAAGTAGGGACCCTTGCTTCTAGTCAGGGAAAGGGGGATACACTGTTAAGATAACCCCTGCTCACCCTTTAGGTAGCTTGGCCTGAGCAGTCTAGGCTATCAAAGGCAGTGTGTAAAGTATTTGTACCAACACTCACAGTAACACAGTGAAAACACCACAGATTTACTCCACACCAGTTTTAGAAAAATAAGGTATCTTTACTAAAAACTTCACAAGACCAAATACTACAGACAAACCGACATATAATTCAAAAGGTTACTTTAAAGATAGTTCAAGCTTGCAGAAAGTACTCCAGGATGTAAAAGTCAGTGTCTTGCACAATGCGACTCTCAATGCACAAAATGCGACACTTTCGTGCCCAACAGTACCTGTAGTTGCGATAAGGTTCCCAAAAGCTATAACAAGGAAGATGGCAAAGGCGATGCGATACTCCTGAGATCCTGGGGAGGCTTTGCAGCAGCCCTGCTTCACGCAGCAGAGGTGGATGCGCCGGCTCCGATCTGTAGGGGGAGGATGCGATGACTTTGGCTTTCGTTGCGTAGGTTTCTTAGGGGGAAGCTTCACGCACAGGTTCGATGCGACACTCTTCGATGTGGTGCGATGCGTGGCGCAGCGTTGCCTTCCGGCGCCGCAACTCTCGATGCACCACGGAACGGGACTCTGCGTCAACGCACCCGATGACTGGAGACTTTCACGCACCGGCAGTGGTGCGGCTCGCAAGCTGGTTCTGCGACGACCCTCGCAATGTCAGGAATCTTCACGCTTCGGGACGATGCTCGGCGCACTCGGCGATGCGGGGACCCTGCGTGTTGCGATGGTGCCGCGATGAAATTTTCCACGCACTCTCGGTCTTGCGACACGCAATCGGATGATGCGTTGGGTACCAGTTGCTCTTTTTCACGCTTCTGCTTCCCAGCTCCCAAACACAGCAAAAACGACCTCCTGAGGCCCCAAGACTGGGCAAGCACTCCAAGGCAGATCAGAACTCTCTCAGCAGAGTTCCAGGGGAGCTGGTGGTGAAGTTCTTTTGTTCCTGGGACTTCTTAACAGGGAGCCAGCTCTTCTCAGGCCCTTGGAGATCAGAATCAAAAGAAGGGGACACAGCAAAGTCCTTCCCCTCTCCTTGGCAGCAAAGCAAAACAGCAAGCAGGCAGTCTTCTCCTCTTCAGTCCTTTTCAGCTTTCTCCTTGGCAGAGGTTTCTTCTTAGTTCCAAAGTGATCTAAAGTTTAGGTGTCTGGGGTCCTCTTCTTATTCCCCTCCAAGCCTCTGTCTCTCTTTGTTCCAGTGGGGGGATTCCCCTGCTCAAACCGGTTCCTGGGTGTGCTCTGCTCTGGAGCACCTGGTTCCTTTCAGAGTGAGGGGCAGGGTCGTTAGACGCTCAGCAGGAGGTGGAGCCTTCTTTGTGCCAGCAGAGGCAGAGTCCTCAGCCTGGCCAGCAGGGGCTGGAGCCAGCTTTGTGTTGTCAGGGGCAGCCCTATTCAGACCCAGGGACTACTCCTCCCACCCATCTAAAGCAGATCTCCCTATTCACCCTGCTGCTGACTCATCCAGGCTCCTGGAGCCACCTAGCCCATCACATGACACCAGTCAGCCAACCAGCACACAGGCACACAGGAAGGTTAAACAGGAGAATAGCTACTTTCTAAAAAGCTCTATTCTCACACAGTGAATTTAAAAACCATCTTGCTATAAAGATGTATAATTAAATTCTGAACACAGAGATACCAAACTCGGATTTTCTATCATGCTCTTATGGGAAGATAGGCATGTAAACAGCCTTCCCCATTCTATCCTATGGGCAAGATAGCCTCTCAGCAGTGAAAAACGAAAATGGCTGTAATTCACTACCAGGGCATGTTACACACCTCAGTACATGCCCTACCTTTCAGATACACTGCACCCAGCCCAGGGGGGTACCTAGGGCCACCATAGGGATGCCTGACATGTACAGAAAGGGAAGGATAAGGCCTGGTCGGTGGGTGCACTGGCCAGGTCGACATGGCAGTCCTGGACTGCACATAGGCACTGCAAGCAGGCCTAAGACATAATTTTAGCGCTACTCCTGTGGGTGGCACAATCAGTGCTGCAGCCCACTAGTAGCATTTGAATCACCAGCCCTGGCACACGCAGTGCACTTTACTAGGGGCTAACAGGTGAATTAAATATACCAATCATGGATAACCAATCAATATAACAATTTACCAAGGGAGCACTTGCACTTTGACACTGATCAGCAGTGGCAAAGTGCCCAAAGCATCTAAACCAGCAAAAACGAAATCCAGCACAGCATCAAAAATACAGGAGGTAGAGGCAAAAAGTCAGGGGTAACCACGCCAAAGATGCCAGGTCTAACACTTTATCTCTAGTGGAATGACTTAATAGCTTTTAGCCTTTGATCTTTACCACCAGTTGTACTAATGCTGCTTGGCCCGCAACCCCTTGGACAAGTCTCAGCACCCAGTCCAGGATCTCTGGAGGTGAAATAATCTGATTAAGTTTCTGTTTTCACCAACAGCTTGGAAAGTTCCCCCTGGTATCCTCTACAGTTGTCAGGTCCTCTGAGCAGGCATCTAGCCTCCATGACTCTCTTCTGCTAGAGCACCTGCAGTGTCCAGTCTTCAATGGTCAGCAGGGCCTTTTTGGAGTCCGGAGTCCTGCGTTTTGTTTTCCTGGAGAAGGTTAAGCAGAAAGGCAGCCTCATAACCCTTGGAGAACACTTCTTCTCCATGGGTGCTAGCAGAGTCAACAATCCCTACGCATACTTCTTTATAGCAGGTCTTCTTCTCCAGATGTATTATTCTAAAGTCCACAAATGTTCCTCAGGAGTTGGAGGAGAGGTGCCAGTCTTATCCTATGTGCTAGTAAGTGAGTGCTGACTGTTGTGCCACCCAGTCATGCCTGCTATCTTTTTCTATGCCCACCTTCTTTGGCAGCACTTTCTCTTCGCTTGACTGTAAAAATTGCCAGCCCTTCAAAGACAAAATGGCTGGACCCTTCGTCAATCTTCCTAAATGACTTCCCTATTCTGAGGAAGTAACCCTTTGTCAGTCTCATGACCTGTTTACCCCTGCTAGGACTGGAGCTAGAATGTTTAGGCAAGCAGATTTTAGGAGCCCCATTTAGCATCTCCAAGGCAAAAGAGGGCTATGGGTAATCCCTAATGAGTAGACAGTTATTAACAACAACTCTGCTCCCCTAGTCTCAGAGTCCAAACCATTGTGCTCTGAAGAGCAGAGTCTTAACTGCAGCCAGGAATGTTTATTGGGCCTCTGGCGGTAGGATGAGAGCAGGTTTTGGCTTAAGTAGTACACCAAAGGTTGTAGAAATCTACTTTCACCAGGAAATTAGGTTTCCAAACATGATGGAAAATAATTTTTATTTTTGTAGCTAATAAATTCCTATGTAAAGGTATAAATTAAGGGTTTTACCTATACCTCAGCATGAACATGGGCTCTGGCTTTCCCCACTTTGCCCCTGGCCTGTCCTCAGAAGATAGATGGAGTTGAAAGACAGACAATCTACAAACATTGGCTGAAGAGGGTGAACATTTCATGTGCTGGCCCGCCATATTCCCTGACCTTTTCATGCCACATGAGTATCAGATGATTATACCCAATCCAGGCCCAGAAAGTGAGGAATCTGCTTTTCCTGCTAGCTCCTTCAGGATTTTGTACATAGATATTGATTTCACTAGATATGTGGGGATGATATGTTATCAGAATATCATGGCCTAACTATTGTTTACAAAAATGTCTCCACTGTAAAGTTATAAGAAATTATACATCCAAGGGAGTGAAAGCTTTGTAAAAATAATTTAGTTCACAATACTTATGTTAGGTGATATTATTGTTATTGATATCCTGGCATATATGCAATGGAAACCTCTGTTTTTCCATTGGCTCATTTCAGCCTCATCTCAGCCATAGTACTGTCTATTTCCAAATTAAAGGTAGGAAGGGAAGGGGAGCCTTCCTTGTACTCAAACACTTGTAGTGAGTAGTAAGAGAGATAAAAGGTGCTAGATGGACTTTTTGATTCCCTTATCAAATGTTATTCTGTCGCAGGCTTTGAATGTGAACACTGACAAGATATTCTACAAAATGAAAACAAATAGCATTGTGGGAAATAGAGCTGCTAAAGAAATGGATATATGCAGGTACACTCAGTGTACCAACATATGTAAAGTCTCAAACCTCCAATATACTGCATTGCAGCTTCAGATCTATTCCGAACCAGCAATAGAATGCACCCATTTATGCTTCGATCCATGATTTGAATGTTGGGCGCCAAAAGTAAACCAGTTAGACTGACCTTGAACCAGAAATCAGATTAGCTTGCTCATCATCTAAGTCGAGTGTATTACTCAAACCGTGGTTTCAATTGTAATTTTTTCAGCACTAAGGAGCCGATTACGATGTCAATCGAAACTCTTCAGACCAAATCGGTTTCAGAATGGTTTCTGACCGAACGGGGTTCTGCAAATCCAACCGACCAATCACGATGGTTCCCAACATCATTCAGTTAGACTTGCATTGACTTCAATGGGAGCCTGTGTTCAGAATAAGAACGCAGGGAAAAAAGGGGTGGCTGGGGAAATAGCTTGCACCCTGTGGCGGGCACCTCATGATGCCTGCCACACTGTGCATGGTTGGAAAGAGGGGACCCATAGGTGCCCCCATGGGCCCCAACCAAAGGCCTTCGGGTAAAGGGGGGTCCAGCTATGGGCCCCCAGAGTCAGATTTCGACAGCTGTTTCATGTCGGGCAGACCGATTCGGAACGGCTGTCTAAATCGGCCATCATAATCGCTCGTTCGGAAACCGTGTCCATCGGGCTGTCCGAATGCCAATCAGAACCGAGCCAGACAGCCCCAACGTTTACCTTTCATCGTAATCGGTCAGTCGGAAGTGTATCCGATTCGGTCAGAAACATAGGTTCCAAATCAGATTCGGAGAATCCAAATCCAGTTCGGAGCCTTTCTGACCGACATCGTAATCGGCCCCCAAGTGTAGAGGATCATCAAATACATTTTTTATGGATGGATCACCAAAAATGTTATTTCAAATTTCGTTTTCTAGTATTTTAAATTGAAATGAGCGGCAGAAGGCCACGTAGATAGGCAATTCAAACCATGCCATGTATGTGTTATGAGCACCTTGACGAGCATTGCTAACACGATTTATAGTTTGTAGTGTAGATATCTATACATTTCATTGTGTGTGTTAATGTATGGGAGTAGCACTGGCAATTCTCTCTGCCGAATCTTTGGCAGGACTAATTGACCATCACAAAATGGGTCCTTCTTTGGGTATGGAACACCTGTCTGTTTTCCCCGTTCTGCATGGCTGGTAGACCCCATTTTTCAGCTTAGAAGCCAGGAGATAACTTCTGAGTGTGACTGAAACCCTCAGTAGCAATAGAATCCTACCTGAAGTGAAGGAATCGTTTAATTTTCAGTGCCACTCCACAATTCAGGCATTTTTTTTTTATTAGCATCTCTTACACTACAAAGCAAATGACTCTAAGATTTTGAATATGCCTCATTAGAAACATGGGAAATTTCAGCTGTTATTAATTTTCACCTATTTTGTCATAGTCAACAGTCATGACATGAGATCTCGTTGCCTTTATCTGTTCCGCCTCTTAAGACTTACAATGATTCTGGAATGTTGGCGTTTTTGTCAATGTATTTTTTATAACACCTAGTTTGGGCTTTTCCTGTATGTGTTATAGCATCTTGACTTTCACGTATTAACTAAAAAAATGTTATTCCTTGTAACTTTAATAATAATATCTTTAAGATGATGCCACTTGACAAAAACCGGGATGCGCTGCACGTAACGTCACGCATGCGCACTGTCACCACACACGTTCTAGTGTTTTACTGACGCCCACGTTATAAGGCACTTCTGGGTATGCGCACGGTGCAAACACCGAAGGAACTTCACGCGAGTTGATTGAGGCTGAGAGTCCGGGATGTACTCGTCCTAGGTAAGGGGGAGCCTTTACTGAATTGTACATTATTTTGGATGGATACAATTCGGATAACGTAGTTCACAATAGAAGGGTTTATATATACTATATGCCCCTTACAGATTTGAAGCGGTTTAATTGACAACACTTGGACGGCCATTTACTTCTCGGAGGACGTAGACGATCCACATATTTCTTTTAAGACCTACCGGGTCGGAATTATCACCGGTTTTAAGGTAAGACTTATTGGGTTTTATCTTCAGGTGATATAGATATGCGTCTCATACTTAACATTTTGGGGACATTTAAAGTTTGCTGTTCCCTCATGGTTATTGATTTTCTTCCTGACCAATAGGTCTGATACACCTGCTACACATATAGAAGGTAGGGGTTTTAACAAACCGTTCGCATGTTTTCTCAGATATGTGGGGCATTATAAATACCCCCAAATCACGTGACGACAATAGACACAGTTTTACTTTGAAACACACAATAGACTCACAATAGATGGACGTACTTATCGTGATATGTGTTTGCAGTTTGTCACACCATCACTTAATAACATTTTGAAATTCTGCAACTTTATGCATGTCGAACTTTACACCTTCTCTCGGTTTTTTGTCAAGGTTTTCAGACGTTAATCTTAATTCTGTTGTTCACAGATTGGGTTTCTTGATATCCCGTTATAAGGGAATCTATTCTTTTTCTAAGACATTTGCGCATATTCACTGGGTTTGATTTCAACCTATTATTTTGGATCCCCTAACAGGATGCAATCACTTTTTAACAGGTGCCTTTTCCCACCATCCACAAATGGATATTTAAGAATGGGCATGTCTGAATTGTTATATAAAGAATATGTTTGTGATACGTACTTCATGTATGTTTTTTCACCAGCCCTGAAGAAGTCTGGGGTTTTGTGCCCTTTGACGAAACACGTGTTGGCTGGTTGGATCTCCTAACTCTACATAAACAGAGAGACTGAATACAATCCTGTTTCCTGTGGTCCATTGTTCTTGCAACTACTCTGTTCATTGAATGTTTGTCGATTTATTATGCTAATACGCATTTTACACCCATCAAACGTGTGCACAGCTTGCATTTTATCCTGGAGAAATAGAATCTTTTGGCTAGCCGTCTCAATTTGGAAGAGTAAAGGGCCTCTTCAAGAAGTACAAGTCAATTTATATTATGTGGCTCAGAACACCATAAAAAATAGCACAAACCTATGAAGATGAGAAGAAAGCTGACTTGGATAGTGCGCTCCCTCGACTCCCCTGATACCAGCTTTAATTGATGTGGCAAACAAGCTGATTGCATCGCTAGATGCCAGCCAAATCGTGCTGTTCACATAGATGCATCACATTAAAGCCTCTCGGGAAAAGTTTTCACTGCGGCCCTACCTTCACCTTATTTATTAGCAGCTATGCTGCACTCTCCAATTTACAAGAAATGGAACAGCTGCATTCACTGCGCAGGGTACCACAAACCAGCTTATTTTCAGCCCCGAACATAATGCACTGTCTGCCGACCGACCTAGCGCGACCTTCTTGCCATCCTGCTCTTGCCGGCGGCAAAATGAAAAAAACACACACACAAGAAAGAAACACTTCCAGCCACTCTGTCCAGCTGCTTTTATGCGCGGAAGGAGCCCCTTGACTTTAATAGTACAAAATGTAAGACTGGAAAACATGTTTGTTTTTTTCAAATCAAAATGAATGCTGCTGCTTCAGCCTGTGCGATTGAGCACTCCATTTGTGTAAACTAAAAGAACAACACATTATTATGCCCGACGCAGTAGTTTCAAGATTTAATAGCACACACATAATTGCGCGAGACCCTGCACGGCCTATTATGGATTTCCCACGGGAGCTCCGGTTGTCACATTTTGCATCACTGAAGGGCGTGCACTGCAGCAGAACCCAGAGCGGTTTAGAATATAATCTAGGATTCGATTCAAAGGACTCCTTTTAATATTGCTGTATGTGCTGTCCTAATTGCAACATGGTGACTGAAAGTGTCGAATTCACATAGAATGTACAGTAACACATTTAAATGTAGACTCCAACAATAAAAACCTTTTAAAAACCTATATCAGTTTCAGATTAATTTAAATGTTCTTATTGTCCCTCCTTCAGTAACTTTTATCTTTTAGATAATGCTTATTGTCTTGATAGCACTGCCATAGAAGGAGCCACACTAAAGGGCGAACAGATAACCAATGTACAGATTCGGAAGCTTGGAGGTCATAGAGTCAGCTTCCCTGAGATCTGAACTGGAGACATGCAGGCTAGACATACATTTTGGGACCAAATGCTTATGCACGTGCCTGTGCATGCAGAGACACCTAAGGCTTATTTATGAGCCCTTGCGTCACTTTTGCGCCGACCACCAGCGGCATAAAAAATTAGCCTTGTTGCACCATATTTACAAAGTGACGCATCTATGAAGATGCGTCCCTTTGTAAACCCCTGCGCCACATTATATGCCACGTATAATGTATGCGGGGGCGTTCCGACGCAACATAGGATCATAGAAGTGACGCAGTGAAATCTATAAGATTTCACTGTGCCACTTCTAGGACGCAAATACGTCAATATGAGGCAGGCGTAAGACGGACGCAGGCACATTTCACATGGGACTTGCCCATGTGTAATGACCCATTGCTGTAGTTGCGTAACTTTTGTGACACACTCCAGCAATGCGCCATTTTTGCTCTTACAGATACGTCAGAAATACTGATGTATCTGTAACTCCTTGCGACATGATGCGTCATACTGTAAATATGAAGTACCATTGGTGTCGCTAGGAGGTCGCAAGGAAAAGTGACGTATCGCTGTTTTCCTGCAGCGATGCGTCACTTTTCATAAATGAGGCGCCCCGAGACTAAAGTGGTATGTTCTGATAACATATCTCTATGTTTCTGTTTTCCTGCGAGAAAAGGCAGCAGTGTCAATATTGCACTTTTTTTTATCTGAAGGTATATCTATAGCGTTAAGAGTATTGCAAACTGTAAATTTAGAAATGGAATATTATCTAATTTTGTTATTTTCAGGCCATCATACATTTTTTCAAGCTAGGTTTGGCAAGATATTTGGTACT
Source organism: Triturus cristatus (assembly GCF_964204655.1). Taxonomy (NCBI): domain Eukaryota; kingdom Metazoa; phylum Chordata; class Amphibia; order Caudata; family Salamandridae; genus Triturus; species Triturus cristatus. The sequence goes on along the minus strand of NC_140590.1, from coordinate 455,139,002 downwards.
TGTTTAATTCAAAATTATGAAATAATGTTGTTTTGAGAATGGTGATAGTGGTGGATTTATACATTGAATGATAGTTGAGCAATTTTTGTAAACTAAACTGGAATCAGAAGAGTACTGCAAACAACCAGTCCAAGACTGGAAACTGAAAGGAGAGTTCAGATTTGACCAGGATATAGCAGGCCAGGATGAGGCAATGAAAAGAGAACACTGGTCAAGAAACTTAAGGTTCCTCCGAGAATCCCACAGTTCGTTGCCTGAAAATCGAGAAGAAACTATGAAAGTGATCTATAAACCATGCTGATCGAGACATCAAACTGTCGAACACAGAAATATCCAACTTGAAAGCAAGATCAGTCAAACAATCCCCAGTCCAGCACTCTCAGAGGTTGGACCCCAGAAAAGAGAAAGAAAAGTAAGTCTATTGCAATGACGAGATGATAGGACACGAAAAACTTGTCAGAACAAGAGAACATACGAGAAGTTATACAAATACCGAGCTTAAAACGAGTTTAAGCAAATTCTGAATTGGCAATTCTCGGAAGGTGTTTTTTTAGTAGGTGCAGGTAGGTACCTACAGCTAGTAACAGCAGCACTTTCACAAATAAGGTTCAGTAAAGTCTCACTAAATTAGCCCTTGCTCAACCCTTGGTAGCTTGGTTCACGAGCAGTCAGGCATAACTTAGGAGACAGGTGTGTAAAGCATTCAAAAACACTAATAACAGTAAATAAGGAAGACACAAGACACAATAAAATACAACACCAATTTATAAAAATAGGAAATACTTTTATGATCAAAATGACACCAAAACAAGATAAAAATTCAATGTAGGGAACTGGAGATATGAATTGTTAAAGATGCAATGAAAAAAATGTTCTTTGAGTGCTTAAAATCATAAAGCACCAACCGGGAACATCTGGGGTCACTTTACCAGGACCAAGTCAAAGTTTCAGGTCGACCACAACGGAGCGTGGGTCAGAAACGATGCCGTGATTGGGGCCAGTTAAAATTTTGCCTTTGCACTTAGTAACATTTTCCGTTCTTTTTCTCTCTAGGTTGATTGAGTCATCTCAGCAGGCCAGGTTGTAGTTCAATGACAGTGGCTCGCTTCAGCGTGAGGCCTCTGTAAAAATCCTGGACGTCTAGGTTTTTGCCATCATAGACCAGGAGCTCTGGAACTTCAGTCGGACAAAGAAAATTTCAGGCCGGGTTGCGGTTTGATGTTGCCGGCTTGACTCTCAACGGCAAGTTGGTCAATTTATGGAACTGTATTACAAAAAGTGTTTAAAGACTAATTCCCTACTTCCAGACTTTTCATGGCGCCTAGTAGGATACCAGAACAGCCCAGGCCTAAAATCAAGGCTTAATCGACTTGAACCTCAGCCTTCATTATACAACAAGGAGCACAAGAGGAAGCCAAGGTGAATAGAGTCCAACAGTTCATGCCCTAAAACCAGCAGGGGGCATAATAGGAAACTAGAGTAACCAAGCACTCATCCATATGTTCCCGAGTGAGCAATCAATCAATCAATCAATCAATCATTTATAGAGCGCACTACATACCCGCAAGGGTCTCAAGGCGCTGGGAGGGGAGAGCGCTACTGGTCAAACAGCCAGGTCTTGAGTAGCCACCTGAAGGTCAGCTGGTCTTGGGTCTGTCGTAGGCTCAGTGGGAGGGTGTTCCAGGTCTTGACAGCGAAGTGGGAGAAAGATCTTCCGCCAGTGGTTTTTCTCCGGATGCAAGGGACGGTGGCGAGAGCGAGGTTGGTGGAGCAGAGATGCCGGTTGGGGATGTAGAAGGAAAGTCATCTTTTGAGGTAGGCTGGGCCGGTCTTGTGGAGTGCCTTGTGTGCGTGGATGAGGAGCTTGAAGGATATCCTCTTGTTGACGGGGAGCGAGTGCAGGTTTCTCAGGTGGGGAGTGATGTGGCTGTGGCGTGGTATGTCGAGGATCAGTCTTGCAGAGGCGTTTTGGATGCGTTGCAGTCGTTTGATGAGCTTGGTCGGGGCTCCCGCATAGAGGGCATTTCCATAGTCTAGTCTGCTGCGGACGAGGGCCTGGGCGACTGTTCTTCTTGTGTCTGTCGGGATCCACCTGTAGATCTTGCGGAGCATGCGGTGGGTGTTGAAGCAGGAGGAGATGGCGTTGAATTGCTTGGTCAGGGAGAGCGTTGAGTTGAGGATGATTTCCAGGTTGCGTGCATGGTCGGTGGGTGTCGGGGCTGCCCCCAGTGCCGTCGGCCACCAGGAGTCATCCCAGGCTGAAGGGTTGAAGCCGAGGATGAGTACCTCCGTCTTGTCCATGTTCAGCTTCAGTCGGCTGATCTTCATCCAGTCGGCGACAGCCTTCATTCCTTCGTGAAGGTTGGATTTGGTGGTGATGGGGTCCTTGGTGAGGGAGAGGATCAGTTGAGTGTCGTTGGCATAGGAGATTATGTTGAGGTCGTGCTGTCGGGTGGCGTGTGCGAGCGGGGCCATGTAGATGTTGAACAGTCTCGGGCTGAGGGAAGAGCCCTGGGGTACGCCGCAGATGATCTCGGAGGCTTCGGATCGGAATGGGGGAGGCGGACGCTCTGGGTTCAGCTGGAGAGGAATGAGGTAATCCATTCCAGAGCCTTGTCTTGGATCCTTACGGCATGGAGGCGTGCATGTAGAGTGAGGTGGCAGACGGTGTCGAAGGCGGCGGAGAGGTCCAGGAGGATGAGGGCCGTGGTCTCACCGTTGTCCAGCAGGGTCCTGATGTCGTCGGTGGCGGCGATGAGGGCAGTCTCGGTGCTGTGGTTGCTGCGGAACCCTGACTGAGAAGGGTCCAGGATTGTGTTTTCTTCAAGGTATCGGGTTAGCTGTCTGTTGACGATCTTCTCGATGACCTTGGCCGGGAACGGAAGCAGAGAGATGGGCTGGAAGTTCTTGAGGTCTCTTGGGTCCGCCTTGGGTTTCTTAAGTAGGGAGTGGATCTCGGTATATTTCCAGCTCTCTGGGAAGGTCGAAGTCTCGAGGAAGAGATTGATGACATTGCGCAGATGGGGTGCAATGGAGCTGCTGGCTTTGTTGAAGATGTGGTGTGGGAAAGGGTCTTATGGGGAGCCGTAGTGGATTGTGCTAATGGTCTTGATGGTGTCATCGAGGCTCACATTGGCCCATGTAGGAGTTGATTATTAATTACAAATATGCTTTATTTGTAGTTTACCCCTGACGAAGGACTCGCAGAGTCCGAAATGCATTGGGTCTCAATAAAGAACATGCCTGGGATGAATTATGTGTTTGTCGTATTTGTGACAGAAGTCCGGATGGTCTCATCATAAACACAGGAAACCTGGAAAATTAGCATGGTTCTCCGAGTGTGGATTAAGTGGAGTTGAACTGGAGCAGATAATTGAATGAACATTTTATGAAACACGAATTATATTGAAGCATTGTGGACTTGTGCATGTAGCTGTGCGACTGGTTTGGGGCGTAACGACGCCCCTCTTATTCAATGCATATCTAGTGCCACCAGGGCAAGGCACTTTACCAGTAAACGCACGCATTCTTTGCAGACTTTTGGATTAACATTGGAATCAGGACTGAGTAGATGGTGTGCATTCCATTACTTTCTATCATTAACCATGAATCATTGCCCGCCTTATGGTTTGCACCCACATGAGAAGTGGTGAACAAGATCAAAGGACACGGAAGCTTGATCCACACAATGGCGTATACATCTTGTTCTTTTTTTCTTTTTTTCAAGTGGGGGATAAATGTTAAGCAGTTGCTGCAACAAACAGAGCTAGGAGCACTGAGTAAGGTGTATTGTTTTTTGCACGTTTATTATTTGAGGATGGTTTTACTTTGAAATGTATATCTTTTAAACACACCAAAGCTGTGACAGGTTTTGCAAAGTAGAACAGCAAAGCATTGTGGGGATCGCAGTCTTTGTTAATTGTGAAGCGGCAATGGCTCCGATCAGGTGTGTAACTAGCACACGCGCCTATCAGGGAGGGACTATAAATCACACGTGAGGTTTAAAAACCGAGCGTTACTTCAGGCGGGGTAACATTTTTTTCTTCGAGATGAGGATTACGAGCTTGTAAACATCTCCGGGCAGGTACGTGAGCACTTTGCCGATTAGCATTAGGCTTGAGGGCTTGAAATGGGAAAAGAGAGGAAGGGATTCTACGGGCGGAATGCTTCAATGAGGAGGGGAGGAATTCACTATGGAAGTAAACAACTGGGGGTTCAGCAACAGTGCGCTATATAGAGGGGTCATTTACACGTGTTTAAATGCGAGTGGCTGGCTTTTTTAAACAAAAGGTTTCTTACAAATATATGGGAAAAGACGATAGTCAGCTAAGAGGCTTCAAGGCACAATGTAGAAGGGGGTGGTTATGGGGGAATTAAAGTGAAGGGGATGTTCGTTTATTTCATTTTTTCTGCACATTTAAGCACACCAATTTTTAAAGAAATTATCATTGTCAGCAGCAACATTGTTAAACAGAAGTAATATGTTAATATGTAGGAGTTGATTATTAATTACAAATATGCTTTATTTGTAGTTTACCCCTGACGAAGGACTCGCAGAGTCCGAAATGCATTGGGTCTCAATAAAGAACATGCCTGGGATGAATTATGTGTTTGTCGTATTTGTGACAGAAGTCCGGATGGTCTCATCATAAACACAGGAAACCTGGAAAATTAGCATGGTTCTCCGAGTGTGGATTAAGTGGAGTTGAACTGGAGCAGATAATTGAATGAACATTTTATGAAACACGAATTATATTGAAGCATTGTGGACTTGTGCATGTAGCTGTGCGACTGGTTTGGGGCGTAACGACGCCCCTCTTATTCAATGCATATCTAGTGCCACCAGGGCAAGGCACTTTACCAGTAAACGCACGCATTCTTTGCAGACTTTTGGATTAACATTGGAATCAGGACTGAGTAGATGGTGTGCATTCCATTACTTTCTATCATTAACCATGCTAGCAGTGGGCCATGGTTGATGGTGTGCGGAGAGTCTGTTGTGTTGATGTCTGTTGGGGCTGTCTGGGTGTTGAAGCTGTCGTGGATGTCTGCTATCTTGGGGTGGAAAAAAGCGGCGAGGGAGTCGCACAGGGCTTGCGATGGCGGGATGTCGTTGGTGTTGGAGCTGGGGTTGGAAAGTTCCTTCATGATGTTGAAGAGCACCTTGCTATTGTATGCATTGTTGTCAAGGCGGTTTTTAAAGGAGGTCCTCTTGGCAGTCCTGATGACGTGATGGTGGTTGCGGGTGGCGTCCTTGTGGGTTGCGCGGCTGTCCCGAGTCTGCTCACTGTGCCATTTCTTCTTTAGTAAATGTAAATGTAATGTAAATGCAATGAGGTTTTTATAAAGCGCAGGTTGCACTCCAAGGAGCATCTTTGCGCTGTAGAGCAAGGTTAAGTTCCTCATGATCCAGGCAGAGGGGGAAGTTAATTAGACTAGATTTTTGCATTCCTATTCAGGGAGAGCAAAAATCCAGGTTTTGAGGGCCTTTCTAAAGGTTGCTTCTGTGGGGATGTGACGGAGAAGGGGAGGGAGGACGTTCCAGGCCCTGGAGCCTAATACTGCAAGAGATTTGCCTCCTTTAGTCTTGAGTCTGAATTTAGGAATGGTAAGAAGATTGTCCGCTTGAGACCTGAGGCATCGCGTGGGGTTATAGCGTTTGAACATTTTTAGTATGTATTTGGGTCCCTTTCCATTGAAAGCCCTAAAGGTGATCAATATAATTTTAAAGAGTACCCTTTTATTGATGGGCAGCCAGTGTAGAAGGTTCATTGCTGCCGTAGCTGATGTCCTCTTTTTCCACCCTAGCACTAGTCTGGCAGCTGCATGCTGTACCATTTGTAGTTTGTGACAGACTTCTTTGTTAGTCCCTGCATATAGGCTATTGCAATAGTCAATGCGGGAAGTGATGAGGGCTACTGCGACCGTTTTCCTTGCGGAGAAGGGAATTAGGTCGAAAACTTTCCTGAGCCCTTTGATAATTCCGAAACAGGTCCCTGCTACGGCTGTGGCTTGTTGTTTGAAGCTCAGGGAGGGGTCAAATTTGATCCCTAGATTACGGACTGAGGAAGCAGTGCTAGGGGGAGCAATGGCATCCTCAGGCCACCACAATGAGGGATTAAAGGTATTATCTTTTCCAATGGGAAGGATTTCAGTTTTCCCAGTGTTGCATTTGAGATGATTCGAGTTCATCCATCTGAAAGTGGCGGTAAGGCAGCTTTGGAGCCTTCCCTCGGCTTCCTGGGTGTCATTCTCCAGTATCAGAATCAGCTGCGTGTCATCTGCATATGCAATTGTGTCTATGCCAAAGGATGAGATAAGGGTGATTAGTGGGGCCATGTATATGTTGAAAGTGTAGGACTCAGACAGGAGCCCTGAGGGACTCCAGATCCTACTAGCTTTTCTTCTGATCTGTACTGTCCTAAGACCACCACTTGTCTCCTATTTGCAAGAAAGCTTTTTATCCAGCTCAGTGCGGTTCCAACAATTCCTGCTGCGGCTAGACGGTCCAACAGAATGGCATGGGACACCGTATCAAACGCCGCGGACAGGTCCAATAGAACCAGGACTACTTTCCTTCCCTGACCTAGTGCTCCACGGATGGTTTCAGAGGAAAAGATTAGAGCTGACTCTGTGGAGTGTTGGGATCTAAAACCTGCTTGGTTGGGATGCCAGATGTTATTGCTTTCTATGAAAGCAGTGAGTTGTTTATTAACAGCTTTCTCCGTAAGTTTACAGAAGGCTGGAAGTAGGGAGATGGGACGGAGGTTTGTGAGGGTGGCGGGATCCGGTAGTATTTTTTTTTTGCAGGGGTTTGACTGCTGCGAGTTTCCATTCCTCAGGGACCAAACCCTGGGTGAGTGAAGAATTTATGATACTATTGATAAATGGATTAACAATCTTTATTAGTGCATGGAGCACCAACGGAGGGCAGGGGTCAAAAGGAGATCCTGATGTAATTTTGAGGATTTCTGTCTGCGTTTCTTCTTTGCTAACCGGTTGAAAGGAGGTAAAGGTATTAGTTTTTAGTCCAGAGTTGATGACCTTGTTTTCCTCATTGCTGTGAGGTTGCGAGAAGTCTTTGGTCAGTGTTAAAATTTTGCCCTCAAAGAAGTCTGCAATGATATTGCAGAGGCTCTGTGAGGGGGGAATGTCTTTCTGCATAGTTTTAGGGTTAGTAAATGTATTAACAATATTGAAGATTTCTTTTTGTTTGTTATTACTATTATTAATGGCTTCCGTGTAGTATTCCCTTTTGGCCGTTTTAATCGACCCATGGTATTGACGACGGGCGATTTTATACAGATCTTGGTCAGACTCTGTATAGTTGAGTCGCCACCTTCGTTCGAGCACCCTAACTTTCCTTTGTTCCTCTTTAAAAGTAGGAGAGAACCACGGGGCGATAGGTCTTTGATTTCTCCTGGTCCTCAGACGGGGAAGGGTGGACTCCTGGCTTTTTATGAGTGTATTGATCCATTCCCTAAAAGCCTGACTGTCTTTGTCAGGGGCTCCTGACAGAGTCGGTCTAGATAAGTCGGCTCTTAATAGGAAGTCAGGTTGCCCTATCAGATCTTTCCAACAGGGTCCTTTTAGTTTCCGGCAGGCTCGCTTGGAGGCTAGGAGTTCTGGGGTGAACCAGCTGGCCCTCTTGCTGGTGTTTCTGTAGGAGGGTTTCTTCAGCTGGGCGAGGGTTTTGGCGCAGTCGTCGATCCAGCATCTGAGGCTGTGGGCAGCGTTGTCGGTGCTGTAGGGTTCAGTGGGTGGGCTGAAAGCGAGGTTTGCGTGTAGTAGGTCTTCGTTGATTTTGATCCAGCAGCGGCAGGGGATCTGTTGGGTGCAGTGGGTTTCTGGAATGTGAAGTGGATGCAGCGGTGGTCGGTCCAGGGGAGTTAGGTGGTGTGGCTGAAGGAGACGTGGGAGCTTGAGGAGAAGACGGGGTCGAGCATGTGACCGGTGGAGTGGGTAGGCGTTGTGAAGAGTTGCTTCAGTCCGAGGTTGGCGAGGTTATCGATCAGGGTGGTGGAGTTGTTGTCGTTGTTCTCAAGGTGAAAGTTCAGGTCTCTGAGGAGGATGTAGTTGGTGGAGGTCAGGGCGTGCGTGCTGATGAAGTCGGCGATGGAGTCGCTGAACTGGAGTCGGGGTCCGCGGGGTCTGTAGACAAGGGTGCCTCTGAGGGTGGAGTTGGGGTCTGTGTGGATCTGGAAATGCATATGCTCGGCGGTGCTGAGAGTGTCTTCGGTGCTGGTCGAGACCCTGATGCTGTTCTTGTGGACGGTGGCGATTCCCTCTCCGACTCCTTTGGGGCGGTCTCTGAGGGTGATCTTGTAGCTGTCTGGAATGGCAATGGTGATGTCAGGTGCGGAGGAGTTGTTCATCCAGGTCTCTGTCAGGAAGGTGACGTCCGGGGATGAAGTGTTGAGCAGGTCCCAGAGCTCGACGGCATGTTTGCATGCGGAGCGGGTATTCAGTAGAATGCATCAGAGGTGATTGTGGCCTTTCTTGGCGGGTGGTTCTGCGGCTCTGAGGCTGGTGTAGCTGCAGTTCCGGTAGGTGAAGGGACCCTGTGTGCATTTCGGGGCGGCTTTGAAGCAGGTGTGGGTCCGTCCGGAGATGAGAGCGTGGAGTGTGCTGGCATCGTAGCGGCGGCGGTCACAGGGTCCAGGGCTTCTGGTGCAGGGCACGGTCCAGACGCGGACGGGCTTGCCTTAGGCCCGCCCGCTGCACGTGGCCGAGCAGCGGCCGCCATATATGGGGAGGTGGGAGGGAGGAGCAGCTGGGAGGTGGGAGGCAGGGCAGGGGCAGTGAATGGGTGGTCAGGGGGGTGGGGACGCAGGGGACGCTGCGGCGGGAGCGGTGAGGGGCGACAAAGGGAGCAGAAGGCAAAAGCAGGCACAAAATTACGGGGCAATGATGGGAACAGAAGGCAAAAGCGGGCACAAAATTACAGGGCAACAAAGGGAACATAAGGCAAAATGGGCAGAGAAACACAGGGCAACGAAGGGAACAGAAGGCAAAAACGGGCAGAGAAACACAGGGCAATGAAGGGAACAGAAGGCAAAAGCGGGCAGAGAAACACAGGGACAGCGAGGGGAACAGAAGGAGAAAGAGGGCACAGACCAGGTACAGGCACCGGGGGAAGACAGACAACAGCAGTCACAGACACCAAATAACAATAAAGGCAATGCAATAAGATACTGATGGTGATACAAACGGACCACCCACTGGCCACGAGGGATGAAGCGCAGGTGGTAGCCTGCGGGTGGAGGAGGGCCTCGAACTTCCTCAGCAGTGGCAGCTGGGGCAAGAACACACAGGCGGTGCTGTGCGGAGGGGGAACGACCTACCTAGCAGGGTCAAGGGAGCACTTTCATAATTCAATGTGGTGATAGTCTAATATACCATCCTTGCCCAGCAAGTAATACAAGTGAAAGATAATGTAACTGGTGTCCAGGATTTCAAGTCCCAAGATCAGTAGGAAACATAAAAGAAAACTAAATGGATCAAGGCAGAAATATATCTAAAAAATTTAGATTCAATAGAATGACTCTCATAAACAAGAGTGGCTATGGCCCGACTCTTTCAGCCCCATTACCAGTAGAGACTTAAAGAAGAAGCCGAAGTGAATAACACCTCAAATCCTAAAACCAGCAGAGATAGATTTAGCAAGGATAAATATACAGACTCCAGACTCAGCAATGAGCACTCACAAAAAGCCAATGTGGCTGCCCCCAATCACTCCACAGTCCTTGCCCAGCAGAGAATAAAAGAATAGGCTGTCAGACTCAAGCTACCACTGTGTATGTGCTATTGTAGGTACGTGGAAGTGTTTTGAAGAAATCTAGCCAAAAGGCAGTGGAGCACTCAACTGAGTCACATGCAACCATACAATCAACTAGTGACATGAGAGGTAGCTGGGTTCCGGGGTCAGAAGTGTATTGTTACATCTAACGGATATATATGAATGTTACAGGAGGAATGATGTGGCACCTACCAGTCTCCCTCCCATGGACCATGCTGAACTTGTCCATGATACCTACAGTGAAGAGGACAGATGGGGATGGGGATAAAGATATGAGAGAAGACCTTTGGGAGACATCATTGAGTAGTAGTCACAAAGCTTGCATACTCAAACTGGGGTTTTCTCTCAAGAGTGATGGCTCTTTTATACTAAAAAAACACAAAACTACTATTATTCACTTCTCTTACATTAATTTCAGTTCTATGCAGTTTTTTCTGTTACATGGATTCACATGAATGATAACATTTGACCTTTGGGTGCGTCGGAAGCACGGGAGCTGTCGTACGTAAAAGTGCTCATGTGCGTCGGACGGCTACCGCGCTTCCGATGACGTGCAACAGAAAAATACCTCTGGTGCGGGCACCAGAGGGATTTCCTTACTCCCTTAACAGCCTTGAAGGCTGGGAAAGAGCTACCCCAGCTTTTAAGGCTGTTTAGTTTCTTTCACTGAAATGACGGGCAGTGCACATGTCATGCTGACTTAATTTCAGTGAAACCAAAACTGAAATGAGCCAATAGACTCATTTCAGTTTCACTTTCACGTGCCTGTGAGGCTCTCTCAGACCCCTAGCATGTAGAATGACAGAAGAGGTATCAATGGAAATGGGAAATTCTTCCCTCTGCAATGGTACCCCTTCCTTGTGGATCCCTGCTTATAAATCACCCTTAGGGATCCCCTCAGGAGGGCGATCCACAAGGAGGGATCCACCACTAGACACCAGGGAGGGGAGGACAGCACCTTGGGGCAAAGGCCTTTGCTCCCCCTAAAATATTTTGGGAAGATTCAGTCTTTCTGACCCCATTGGGGGGCAGATGGCGCAGTAGCCCCCAATCTGCCCCCCCCCCCCCACAAGAAGCCGAAAGCACACTAGATACCAGGGATTATTTTGTTTATTGTATTTAGGGGTGGGACCTACCCTAAATGGGCATGCCAACGCCCTCAACGCCCAAACAACCTTCACAGGGTTTCTGCCCCCAGGGAGAAAATGACAGGTATTACCCCCGATCTACATTCCAGAGGAGCAGAAAGTCTACTGGACACCAGGTAATTTTTTTGTTTTATAAAAGAGGGGTGGGGGCCACCTCCAAAGGGTAAGACCATGCCCCACCCAAATATATTAGGGAACACTCTTTCTGCCCCCCTGGATGGCAGATGTGGGACTGTAGCTCCCAATCTGCCCCTGGGGGCAGAATGTACTCTAGATACCAGAGATTCTTTTATAGCATTTAGGGGGTGTGGGGCTGCCCTAAATGGGCATGCAAATACTCCACTCCCACAAATGACCTCCACGGACTTTCTACCCCCCCGGGGGAAAATGAGGGGTATTATCCCAAATCTGCCCCCAGGGGGCAGAAAGCACGTTAGATACCAGGGATTATTTTTTATAGTATTTAGGGGTCGGGGCTGCCCTAAATGGACATGCCAATGCCCCCAACCCCCAAAAAACTCCACAGTCTTCTGCCCCCCAGGAAGCAGATAGGCGCAATAGCCCCTGATCTGCCCACCGGGGGGGGGGGGCAGAAATCCCACTGGATGCCAGGGATTGTTTTTTTTATATGTAGGTGTGGGGACAGCCCAAAATGGGCATGCACATGCCCCCACCCTCCAAAAAATAGCCACAGTCTTTCTACATTTCCCGGGAGGCAGATGGGGCAATAGCCCCTAATATGCCCACCGGGGGGGCAGAAAGCCTACTAGGCATCAGAGATTATTTTGGTTTTTATACATAGGGGTGGGGACTGACCAGAATGGGTATGCCAACCCAAAAAAAGTAACACAGTCTTTCTGTCCCATCATGAGGCAGATGGGGCAATAGTCCTTATCTGGACCCTGGGGAGGCCGAAAGCACTCTAGGCGCCACAGACTTTGCTTTTTTTAATTTATAGGAGTGGGGGCTCCCAAAAATTAGCCACAGGCTTTCTGCCTTTTCTGGGAGGCAGATGGGGCAATAGCCCCTGATCTGTCCCTCGGGGGGACTGAAAGACAACTAGGCAACAGAGATTAGGTTGTTTTGTTTATATGTAGGGGTGGGGGCTGCAGAGAATGGGCATGCTAATGCCCCCACCCCCAAAAAGTATTTCTGCCCAACCGAAAGGCAGATCGGGGCAGGGGGAGGGAGAAATCCCACTAGGCACCAGGAATATGTTTATAGGCATGTCAGGGAGAAGCCCATCAGGCAAGGGTCGCTCCCCTTGAACCACTAGAAACTAGGGAGAGTTTGTGTGTGTGTTAAGTGGAGTTTGGCTGATGGTGTGCGTGTACTGACTTTTGGCTGGCATTTTGCTTTCAGTGTGTGTGGACTCACACTTAATGACGGTGTGTGTAAATTAGGGCTTGCCTGGTGGTGTGCATGGAGCGGCGCTTGGCTGGCGGTGTGCGTGGACTTGCGCTTGGCTGACAGTGTGCATGGATGGTGCTTGGCTGCAGGGCTGGACTAGCTGTAGCGGGCACCGGGTGTTTCCACAGTCGGCCAGAGGGGTGGGAGCCAGTTTTCTGGCAGTGGGGGCTGGTTTTGCAGCGGTGTTGCAATATCGACCCCCAGTAACAAAAGCGGTAGTGGTGCTTTTTAATAGCACGCTCCCCCCTCCGGTCGAGCAGCAATCTGCCAGGGCTGTTTGCTGTTCTCAGTCCGGCCTTGCTTAGTAGGCAGTGTGCAGGGATGGTACTTGGCTGGCAGAGTGCATTGGTGGTGCTTGGCTGGTGGTGTGCATGCACTGACTCTCGGCTGGTGGTGCGGTTGGATGGATCCCCCAGTGTTTTTCTACTCAGAAACACATTTTCCTCACATTTCTGGCTGGGATCACTGTGTGGGCAAAAATGTCCTATCACTCAGCGTTCCTCTCAGTCTGGCGAGTAAAATGATACCTCACTTATGTGGGTGGTAATTTTGATTTCCACATAGGTTGTGGACCCTTCCCTGCCGCGAGTACTTGGCCCACCCATACAAGTGAGGCACCATTTTTATCGGGAGATCTTGGGGAATGCTGGGTGATGGGAAAATTGTGTCAGCCCAGTGATTCCAAAACTTTCCCACACAGAAATGTGAGAAAAGGGTGACTTCTTTCAGCGAAATATGAGGTTTGCAGGGAATTCTGGGTAGGAAAACATTGGTGGACCCACACAAGCTATACCTCCTTGGATTCTCCTGGATGTCAAGTTTTCCGAAATGTCTGGGTTTGGTAGGTTTCTCTAGATGGCCGCCTAACGCAGGGCCAAAAACCCGGGTTACCCCCCTTGCAAAACCAGGTTGTTTTGTGATTGGTACCTTTGATGTCTCCACAATATGTTTTGGACCCTTCCCTGCTATGGGTACTTGGCCCACCCACACAAGTAAGGTACCAGTTTTATTGGGAGACCTGGGGGAATGCTGGGTGGTAGGAAACATGAGAAAAATGTGTGATTTTTTCAGCTAAATTTGAAATTTGTAGGGGTCTCTGAAGTTTGGGGGATTCACACAAGCCATACCTCCCTAAACTCCCCCTGGTGTCTAGTTTTTAGAAATGTCTGGGTTTGGTAGGTTTCCCTAGATGGCCGCGAATCCCGGGGCCAAAAACCTAGGTGACCCCCCATGCAAAACCAGATTGGTTTGTGATTGGTTATTTTGATTTTTCTACAATACATATTGGGCCCTTCCGTGCCTTGTACTCTTGGCCCACCCACACAAGTGAGGTACCATTTTTATCGGGAGACTTTGGGAAATGGTGGGTGGGTGAAAGTTCGTAAGTCCACGCAGATTCCAGAACTTTCCATCACAGAAATGTGAGGAAAATTAGTTTTTACAAGGTGTGAGGTTTACATGGGATTATGGATAACTGAACCTAGTGAGAGCCACACAAGTCACCGCATCCTGGATGATAGCTGATCACTAAACTGAGATCTTTTAAATGCAGCACTGAAAGAGGTCAAAGAGTTCTAAGAATGCAAGAAAATTCCTTGAAGAGTTCCAAAGATGTGAGGATATTTTTTGAAGTGACGCTGCAGAAGTAGTTCCAAGATGAGCTACAAGCAGAAAACTTTTAAGAAGATGAATTCACTGCCCTGCTTCAAGATTGTCTTACCTGGGAGACAGAAAAACAGGTGAAAAGCATCACCCAGACAAAGGAACACTGTAAAGACCAGAGCCCAAACTGCGGCTTCCCTAATCGACAGGGTCATGCCCTAGGCGTGGCTTTTATGGACTATGGGATCTTCAGGATCCAAGTATCCTCAAATCCTGTGAAAAATCATCAATCCGGGGATCCTTGAATAATCCTGTGGTGGATCCTTATGTCTTGCTGTAGCCTGTATTTGCTTTTGGGGTGTTCACATGGAACAGGATTGATTGTGCTGGTGATGGAGGGGTCATGACTAGGAAGCACACATGTGGCAGCCACAATCCCAGGTGACAAGACTCCTGTCACGCCAGTGTTGATGACACACTGAGTAGCGATGTCCCGATAAAGTGGTAGAAATGGCAGCCAATATTACCCTGGATCAGAGGTGGATAGGGCGCGAGCATGGGTGAGCACTAGTGGCAAGGCATGATAGAGGCCAAGGTGACAGAGTCTAACACCTTAAGCCCAAAGACCAGCAGGGAGCATAAGAATAAATAGGAAAATAGAAAGGCCTCTTTTTGCATGACAACACCCCACCTATGTTGCACAAGAACCCGGAACCACACCCCAGTGCATGTGCTCTGACCCCTAAAACAAGTGTACAATTAGCTCGTCCCTGATTGCTATATTTACCTTACCTGTAATTCCCTAGTATATGGTACTCTGTGTAACCAAGGCATGTAAGTTAAATATCACCAGTTAGCTACAGCATCTATTGTGCCACCTTCAAGGTACGAAGGTAAAGCATGTCTGCAGGCTGGTGCTTGCACCCTGATTGTGCAGTTTTAAAACTACAAATTAGACCTGGCACAATAAACCTTTTGCTGGGCCTAAACCATCTTTTTTAATACTGATAAGTTACCCCGAAGCTAGACCCTTAATGTCCATAGGGCAGTGTATATGATATTTAAAAAATAGGACATGTTCTAAAGTTTTACATGTCCTGCCACTGAAAAAGTCACCAGAGGTGTTTTTCCCTGTGGCGAGGTTGAGAAAAACACTAGATTACATTATAACACCTTATAATGCATAACTTTGGTTTGTTAATAGCTAGAACCACGGTTCAAGGACTCAAATTAATATGAATTTTAAATCCAATCTGATGATCATGTCAGATTTTAAAGTAGTATTTTTAAAATGACACATAGAATATTGGAATTTTCCTGTCTACAGTCTCTGGTAGCCTTTTCAGAGTTAATCCCAAATTGTCACTTGTGTGAATGACTATCAGGAAAGTGAACATACCAGTCTTAGCTTGGAGGTGGTGTGAGTTCCTACTGACAGGATGACTTGGAGCATTTGCCATCCAACTGCCCAAGCTTCAAAGGGGCATACCCTATAACAGGCAGATGTAACTCAGATTTTTTCAGATTTTTTTTTATTTAGAAGTCTAACGTGCGTACATTTAAATGTGAAATTATATTTGGTGTATATTTTGACAAAGTCCAGTTGTGGAGCATCAACATCTTCTGTTCAAGTTCGAGTTATTTATTCTAGTGTTTATTCTTTTTAAAACCATTACACTATATGATAAATATAAAAAACATATAAAAATCCTTTTGCACACTTATTTTACAAAATGTTAAAAATAAGTATAAATGTACGACAAAATTCATAGTGTCATCTCATTAAAAATTCATAATATACTTCTCATTTCTCTCATGCGAGACAGAACATTGGCTAACAAAGTTTCTTTACAGTCAGAGTATGATACAAAGCGACTCCTTTTTTCTTTCAGAGTTTATGTATAAAATGGGATTATTGTTTCCCGTCAAGATCTTTGTTCGTGGGTAATTTCAATATTGTCCTTGATCCAGATTTTCTTCTTGATAGGGTACCATCCTTTATCATTTAGTTTAGGATTATTAAACTCTGGGTCGATTTGTAATCCAACTGAACTTTTACATGTGTACTTTTTATGTTATTGATCCTTTATTTGGGCTATTTATTTTAAATAGACTTTTTAAAATGTTACACCTCTGCAGACAAGTGGGAGTGACATGCCTCCCAGCCAAGTTGTTACCGCTTGCCTGCAGGTGCGGATTTTTATTCTTGTAAAAATTGTTTTCAACAGTTTTTTCCTTTCTAATCAAAACTTTGGACACCCACACAGAATATGCGCTAAAGACTCTTTCTTATATTTACACAGCCAACATTCTTGATTTTGAAACTGATATTTCCAATTGGGAGCAAGATCTTTAATTTCCCACATGCCGACACAGAATTTCATGAACTGTTGTTTTATGTTCTGTGAGAAATGAGCTGAAAGGTATTCCTGAATCTGCCTCTTTTTGTAGGAATTGATCACTGTTCAGGCGTGGCGTCTTCGTGTGAGAATATTCTTGTCAGTTGTGTGAGACAACATTTCGGCTGTGGCTTTAATTGCCTGATAAAAGGCTGCTTTTCCTATACTCGCCGTCCAAACTTCATGCACGCCTAGTTCCTCTATTGCCTGCATTAAGTAAGCTCCCCAGGATCCTTTTTTATTTATCAGATGTAACTCATACCTATTCCTACCCCTGCCATTGTCTAAGTAGCCAGAGCAGCACCAAACCCAGTGCGGTGGCAGTATCATGTTCCCGAAGTTGTTTGCAGGGGAAGTTTCTCAATTCCTTAGATACAAAACTGCAAGAAGCCAACCTTTCTGAAGAGCTCAGTCCAACTGGACCTGCCCTGGACCCTGATGGTAGCTTTCCCTGAAAATGGTGTCACTAAGGTCCTGGAGTCCTTGGATAAGTGTGACAGTGTACTTATCCTGCTTTACCCTAAACCCTCGGACTTTTAAACTTTTTAAAGGATTTTTTCCAAAAGAACCAGAGGCTATCATTGCACTGCCTACGGGGGCGTGGCCTGATGCCGATGTAGAGGGATGAGGATCTCGGAGCTCCTCCGTGGCCTCCCTCTGTTTGCATAGATCCTGAGCCATTGTGGGGGGCCCCTACTCCCCCCACCTGACTGGACATACCTGGTGACCGGGTGGGCACTCCCGCGAGGGTGGAGGCGCCCCGGTGAAGACACAGGGCTAGTCTTTCGCTCACCCCGCTTTGCTGACTGGAGCGGCCCAAGATGGCGGCCGCGACCCGCCGATGAGGTTGCTTTCCCCTGCTGAGGGTTGGAGGAGACGCATCGACTGGCGGAGCGGCAGAGAGCCTTGGTGCTGGCTCTGCAGCGGTGGCTGGCGGAAGGTGTGCCTGGGGAGAGCGGGCTGAGCGGAGGGCAGAGGCTGAGCGCTACTACTGCCTGGCCCTAAGATGGCGGCTCGGAGCGGACGGCTCGGAGCGGCCTGCCGGGCGGTGTGGCAGACGATACGGAGCTCATACGTGGGCAGCAGAGTGGAACCGCTACTTGCCTCCTGTTGGGGACCGGAGCGCTGATAGGCTCTGACTGAAGTGGAGCGAGGCTACTGGGAGATTCCTGCAGTGGAGAGGCAGCCCCTGGGGTGAGTGACTGTCCGGCCTGGTGCCCCCATTGCAGCTGGTTTCTGTCGGAGGAGACGCGGGTCGACTGGGAGCCCTTTGGTGCGGCTTAGATTTGGGTTGGGGTGCTGCTGCCCCCTTGGGTGGCCTCCCCTTGACTGGCCGGTGCAAGTGCGTGGCTCCCGTGCAGGGGTTGTCAGATCTGGAAGGCGACGGCGGACGCTGGAGGAGTAGCAGAGGGTCCTGCCCGTGGTGCCCCGTGTTCGTCGCCGGTGAGCAGGAGATACTTGGTTGGAGTGTGGACTCTGGGGCCCTGCCCGCGGACAGCTGGATTTCGGCGGCACCTTTCGACACCGAGGGTGGCTTGTGGAGGCACGTGGGCACGAGTGGCTGGTTGACCCCGGTGTTGCGTTGGCGGCACAGTGCTGGCCTCCTTTCATCCTCCTAACTCTGGCGGCGGGGGTGTGGGAGTCGGTGCCTGGACTCACCTGGATTGTTGGACGCCGGTGTGGCTGCCCTGCCCATCTGTGCGCTGTCCGGAGCTTGACCTGCTGCAGCTGTCTTGCCGACTGGATTGGCTACTTTGCTCCATCGCTGCTGGGGCGGACGGTGACTCTCGGCTGGTGCTGGCTGGTGAGGCCTTGGGTGAGTGCCTAGGATGGGGTGAACGTCGAGGAGAAGGGGGTTTGTGGTCCTCCAGGATGAAGAGGGGGAGCACCGGTCGGAGGATGAGGAGGTCGCGACACGTACCCCCGGTGTGGAGATTCCTAGCGGCCCTTCCTTGGCGGATATTATGCAGGTCATCACGGCTTCTCGGGAGGCCCTCGAAACAAAGATAGACTCTAATGGAGTGGACCTTGCGTTGCTGAAGGACGATCACAGGAAGCTGAAAGAGCGGGTGAAAGCGACCGAGAAGACGCTGGAGGAGGTGCCGGATAGGGTGACTGCCTTGCAACAGTCCTTGACGCAGATGGAGAACAGAGTGCGGACACTGGAGTTGCGCGCAGAGGACAGTGAAGGGCGCTCTCGCAGGAATAACCTCCGTATAGTGGGAGTTCCGGAGCGGGCGGAGGGGTTTGACGCAGTCCGGTACCTGGAGGACTGGCTTCGGTCGGAGGTGGCCCCGGAGAGATTGTCCCCAATTTTTGCCCTTGAAAGAGCTCACAGGGTCCCGGCGCGGCTTCCCAAGCCGGGAGCACCCCCGAGACCGATGGTGGTGAGATTGCTGCACTACAGAGACAGAGACCACCTCCTGCAGAAAGCTCGAGAGAAGCAACGGCTACAAATTGACAACTCTAGGGTGATGCTTTTCCCGGATTACACACAGGAGGTTCAGAAACAGCGTACCTCCTTTGCAGCTCTCAAGCGGAAATTGCGACAACTTGGCATTCCCTATGCGATGCTCTTTCCGGCGCGGCTGAGGGTGGTGGATGGCCCCAGCACCCTCTTTTTCACCTCTCCGCAGGATGCGTGGCGCTGGCTGGAAACTCGACAGGCGGGACCAGGGCGGAGGTCACCGGCGAGCGCTGCGGAGAGACGATCTCCTGACACTGTGAGTCCATCGAGGGCTCCTCCATTGCCAGACCATCGCCTTGAACGAGACAGAGCTGTGCGGGCAATGGTGGCGATCAGTCGGGGTGGCACCAGCCCGGCTTCTGCTTCTTCTGGACGAGTGCTGGGGGGCTCGGGGTTCTCTCCGGATGGCAGCACGAGTGGGGATTCCGAACCTGAGCTTCCGGTGGTGACACCGCAGACGGTGGACTTGTTTGGCTGAGCTGGGGTCGGATGGCGGGATGGTTGCCCTCGTACTGCAGCCCAGGTCTGACAGTTGGAGGGGATTTTCTCCAACTCACACAGGGGAGTTGGTCCTCTTTGAATGTCCTTATTGGGGCCCCCAAAGGGCTGTTGCTGGTCCTGTCACATATGGCGGGGGGGTGCTGGCGGGGGGCTCTGGGTCCCTTTTTGGGTCGGCACACGTCTCACTCTCCATGTTGGCAAGGTTGATGGTTCTTTTAGTTTGGATGGGGGCTAGTTTTGGGGAACCTATCCTGGGGTGTGGGAGTTGGGGGAGTTGGGGTGTTGGGGTAGGGGGAGGAGAGGAGAGGGTGGGACCAAGCATGTCGCAGGGGGAGGTAGGATGTACAGTATTAGCTTTACCATGTCATGGATACCGCCGTAGGTATTAAATGTTTATCTTGGAACATTAGGGGGATGCACAGTATGACTCGCCGCCACAAGATCCATGCTTATCTTCGTCGGCATGGAGTGCAGATAGCACTGCTACAGGAAACACATCTGAACAAACAAGAAGGGTTGGCACTGCAGCGGAGGTGGCGGGGACAGGTGTTCTGTACCACGTACTCAGCATATGCAAGGGGCGTGTTGGTTTGGGTTCGGGCAGGGGTGCCGTTTCAAAGTATTGGACAGGTGATTGACACTGAAGGCAGATATGTTATGGTGACGGGGCGACTGGATGGCAGGGACATAGTTCTAGGGAGTATCTATGCCCCCAACACGGATCAAGCTTCCTTTTTTGTGAACCTTTCTGGGGCATTGGCCCCCTTGTTGACTGACTCGGTGCTCCTGGGGGGCGACTTTAATTGCATCGCGGATGTTTCCCTGGATTGCTCTCATCCCCCTCTTGCTGATTTCCCTATACATCGACTGGCCATGGGCGGCGAGATTGGCAGCGACAATGGGGGCTGACTGATACCTGGAGGGCGCACCATCCGGGTGAGAGGGTTTATTCTTATTTCTCATCGTTGCACGACCTCCATGTTCGGCTGGACTCGATCCTTAGCTCCCCAGGTGCTCATGGGGCGATGGTACATAGTGAGTACCTGGCCAGGACAACATCTGATCATAATCCACTGCTGACAGTTTTACACTGGATGAGGGATCGCCCTGCCATTCCCACGTGGCGACTTCGACCCGACACATTAGAGGACCCAGTGTTTCGTGCTAACATTGGGTCGGCCATTGAGGACTATTTTCGACTTAACGCCAATACGGCATCGTCCCTGGTGGTCGAATGGGACGCCTTTAAGTCCGTAGTTCGGGGGCGCTGTATAGGTGAGGTAGTGGGAACGTGCAGAGTGTTGCTGCAGGACGTCCAGAAGGCGGAACGGCAGGTGCGCGATTTGGAGAAGGAGCGTCCGGAGCGCCCGGACAGGCAGGCAGGGTTGCTTGAGGCTCGAGAGGCAATAGCAGTCCAAATCGAGAGATTGCGCTGTTTTGACTCTAAGGCCTACATAGATAAGGCGCATGTGGAACGCGATAAGAAGGGGACATTGCTAGCCTGGCTGGCCAACCCGGCGCGCAGGGGGACCCCGATAGTGGAACTGTGGGGGCAAGGTGCTGAGGTGTTTTGCACCCAAAAGCACATTAATGATCACTTCCTACAGTATTATGCCGAGTTGTACCGGAGCAGGGTGGGTCCTGGGTGCCTGGGGGATGAGGAATTTTTGCCGGGGGCGGGGCTCCCACAGTTTGCGGCTGCGGACGCTGAGGCTCTGGGTCGGGACATTGAAGCGGGTGAGGTACGCAGTGCCATAAAGCACATGGCCAGGAACAAAACCCCGGGCACCGATGGGCTCCCCGTTGAGTTCTATGCAGCTTACGTGGATGTTTTAGCACCCTGTTTGGTGGCGCTTTATAATACGGCACGCCGAGAGGGGGCCCTCCCTGCCACCATGCAAGAAGCCCTCATAGTTCCCCTTCTTAAGCCGGGTAAGCCTGCGTGGGATCGTTCCTCGTATAGACCCCTGGCGATGCTCAATCTTGACTACAAGATCTTGAGTCGCATTCTGGCTAGTCGGTTGATGCCCCATATGCTGACGCTGATCCATGAGGACCAAGCTGGGTTAATTCCCTCCCGCAACACTGCGATGAATGTATGCAGACTGTTGCGAATCTTGGGGTCCGACTCCTATGGCAAGGAGGAGGCCTGCATTTTTGCGGTCGACATCGAAAAGGCCTTCGATAGCCTGGAGTGGCCTTACCTTTTTGACGTATTGCGGGCATTCGGGCTGGGTGAACGTTTTGTACAGTGGACGGGGCTTCTCTATAGTGCTTCCACTGCTAGGGTGAGGGCTATTAGTAGAGGGACGAGTGCAACACATAGCATTGTATGCGGACGATCTCCTCATTTTCTTGCCGGACGCTGGGGAAGCCTTACAGGGGGCACGGGGCTTGCTGGAGACCTTGGGGAGGGTGGCGGGCCTCCGGGTGAACTGGACCATGTCATGTCTGCTTCCTACCGGGCCGGACGGGATAGTTTGCCCGGGGGATGTCCCGTGGGAACCTCGGTGCTTGCCCTACTTGGGGACTCACATTTATCCTGCTCCCGCTGATCTATAGGAGGGCAACGTGGGGCGAGCAGTGCGCAGGGCGAAAACCTGTTTTGATTTCTGGGGGACTCTCCCATTGTCGGTGGCCGGCAGGGTCGCCCTGGTGAAAATGGTCATATTGCCCAGGTTTCTTTATTACTTTGGGACCCTCCCAGTTTGGATCCCGGGTAAGCTCTTCGCGCAACTGAACACTTTGCTTACAGGGTTCATCTGAGGCGCTGGGAGACGGAGGGTAGCGTTACTTACTCTGCAGAGGCCCAGGGGGGAGGGGGGCCTTGCGTTGCCAGATATGGAGGCCTACTACCATGCTGCGCAGCTCCAGTGGTTTACGAAGTGGGTGGCGGGTCACATCAGGCGCCCGGAGGAACAGGGAGGGTCGGATCCGAGCTGGCACCATTTGTCTTGTGTGTTGCTCTGAGTCCCGATGAGAGATGCTTCGCTGTCATTGGACTTGAGGACGGTACGGCAGTGCTGGGCGCGCTTAGCCAGGAGGACACATGTCGCAATTCCTTATGTGCCCGAGATCCCTTTGCGGATGTGTGAGGCGTTGCCTCACGGGGGAGATTGGAGCCGGTTGGCTTGAGAAGATGAGGGAGTTATGGCACTGGGTGACCTTTATGAGGATGGTAATCTTCTCCCTTTTGACGACTTTAGGGAGCGTCACGATCTCCCGCGGGGGGACTTCCTCTTGCATGCAGCTCTGACTGCGGCTGTCAGGAAACACTGGCGGCAGGGACTGGTGGAGCTGGACACATCTCTTGCTTGTCAGTATGTAGTGATGGCGGCGGGTACTTTTAAGGCGGTGACCTGCCTTTATCGGCGGATTACCTGTGATATGCGTCAACCCCTGACTGCACTGCGACTCAAGTGGGAGGCCGATCTGGGAGCACCCATTGCGGACAAAACTTGGGAGGAAATCATGGAGCGACCATGGAAATGTTCCCGAAATGCGCGTTTCCAGCTTATCCAGTTTTATGTTTTTCATAGGGCATACCTCACGCCTAGTAAAGTAGCTGAGTATTTTGGGGGGTCGAATGCTTGCCCCCGGTGTGACCATGATGGGGCGAATTTTCTCCATATGTTCTGGGACTGTCCACGGGTGGGAGACTTTTGGCGGGAGGTGACGACTGCACTGCTGACTGTGACAGAGAGGGAGCTGGAGGTGGGTCCGGGGGTCTTCTTGCTGCATTGGTTCCCGCACACTGCCAAGACTAAGGTCACCAGCTGGTTCATTTACTTGGGGCTGGTCCTGGCCAAGCGGGAACTTACTTCCCATTGGAAGACGAGGCAGGGGCCTAATCTCTTGCGCTGGAATAGGGAAATGGTGAAATGGGCAGGAAGCGAGGGGAACTATAGACTATGTCTGTCTCGGCGTAATGGAAGTGAGAAATCACAAGAAATGGCCCGGGCATGGGTGGCACTCCTGGAACTGTTCAAACAACCAGCTGTAGACGACGAGGGGGATCCTGAGGAGGGGAATGTGGCACAGGACCCTTGAGACTTGTTTTTTTTCACGTTCATGGGAATGCAGGGCGAGGGGGAAACTCTGGACCCGGGATAAACAGCTTCCTCCTGTGCTCTTGATACATTCTCTGCTGTGCCCCGCGGGAGGGGAATCCGACAGGTGGTATGGGAGGCTTCGTTGCCCACTTGACTGTATTAGACACTGGCGACATGCTTGGGAGGGTGGTTGGGGTGGGGGGTTCTGTTGGGGGAGTTTGACCGGGAGAGGGGTGGGGGATCTTTTGATTGTGTTACACCATGGTAATGGATCACCCTTGTGGCCGGACTACAATACAGCATAGATGCCTTATGTGAAGAGAGGTGTGCTGTTGTACTCAGTTTGGCGGGCTGGTCGTTATCCTACAGCCTGGCTTATCTGGGTGGCCAGGTAGCGGGCAGGGGGATTGAATGAGTTACCTTCTGAAATTCAATAAAAGTCTGTTTAAAAAAAAAAAATCCTTGCACTGCCTACGAGCCACAGCTGCCAACACTGAACTGCCGGTCAGACTCAACTTGCTGGTTTGCCCCGCTTAAAAGTTCCTGACTTCAGAAAAAAGTTTCTAAGTTTGAACATGGAGGACTTTACTATGACCATAGCGTCGCAGCACCTTGTTGCTGACAACACCTTCATGGGCCTGGTGTTCTGACTTGGTCCACTTAGAGTGTCACTGCCATTGACGTTGTGAGCCTCAATCTTCACACTGGAGCTGAAGATTTTCTTCAGGTAAAAGGCTGTCAGATGATAAACCTTACACTGGACTGAATATGGTCCAGTATCCAAAACGCACTTCATCACAGTCAGCCTCAGCATTTGACTTTGACCCGGTCTACCACAACTAGAACCCTGTGGTTGACTCGTTGAGCTTGTTGGCACTGGAAACATCTAAAACTTAGAAAAATCATATTTCAGATTGTCTACATCCAATTGTAATTTTTTTGGTGTCTATTTGCTCATTAAACTATTATCCTTTTTTATAAAGTGTGTGGTATTTTTATTGTGTTATGTTTTCAACTTAAGAACTGTTTTCGTACTGGTTTAAGTCTGACTACTCTGTGCTGCAGCTACTAAGGGTTGAGCTCATGTTTAAATTATGGTATCCTAACTGGAGCTTGTATGGAAAAGTGCCATTATTACTTGAAGAGGACTACCAACCACGTCAACTAAGAATCCACTCTTTCACAGAGAATAATACCTAAAGAATAAACTCCAAATCTAAACTCCAAATCCAACAAGGATCATTCACAGGAATCAGAGTAGCTGTGGCCTGACACCTTCCACACATGTGAGCAGAGAAATTATTGGAGAAGTAATGATAATCCTCAATAGAGAGGAGAGAATGATACATGCAGTAATTGCAAACCCGGTTGAGAGTGCACAAGGAGGCCCAAGGCTAACTAAATGATCCCCTACCTATATGGGAGGTCAAAGATAAAAAAAAGTTATACCTACAGCTCCCCGGCCAGTGGGGAGCATGTTGTACAGCCAGGATAAAAAGATGCAAAAATACAGCATACCACCAGTCATATCCTTAAATGAGATAACATCTTCACAGAAAGGGACAAAGTGGGCATCAAACTCAAATCCCAAGCCCAGACAAGAGCATTGAAAGGAATTTCAGGCTCCACGTGACCAGGCACCCAAGTAGCCTCAACCAGGAGGGAGGCACAGCAAGTATAACTGAAACAGTCCTTTCACCCGGGACCAAATACACTATTGAAAGAACGAGATACACCTTTCATAAACAGTCCTACACCCGACTTAGCCAAACGCAAAGGAGAGTAGAATAATAGCAAACAGCTCACCACGTCCAAACAAACATGGAAGTGGTCAACCAACCAGGAATTATTCATTGTCCAGCCTTGAGATTCACCACATTATGTCACACGGGGAATACTAAAGACTTCTTTGTACTCCTAAGTGGACACCATGTTCATGCCATACAGATGAAAGGCTTCTCTACAAGTAAATAGCAGCACTCCCAGTGAAACCTCCCACCACTTGCATTCCAAATGATTGAGACTACTGGGAGTAATACTAGAGGGAAGGCAATGTAAGTGTGTGCACTAAAGGAACCGTATATCTTTTATTGCAATCGAAATGAGAGTTTCAGGAGCAGTGCGTTTGCTATTGAAATTGTCGTTTCTGCCAAAAACATCCTCTGATTCGTCAGAGAAATATATTAGCTATCTTAATGCCGGAATCATGCTTGGTGTCGTACTGCCAAGATGAGTCGTTCTGAGTCATTCTACAAATACAGGCTGCATGCAGCCCATAACGGGGTCCATGTGGGCCCAATTCAAAAAAGCTAATAAGTAAGCTGCAGAGCAGTGCCATGTTTTCCGCACAAAGATAAGCAGTTGGTCAGATGCCCATTATCAGAGTATCTCCCAATTTTAAATGATAAGTCGTTCAGGCTGCTTTAATGTTTGCCATTTCAGACAGGGTCTGTGAAAGTCCTCTTCCTAGAATGCAATGAAACAGCCTCTACCTACACGCTGGGGCTCGGGTACACCTTGCAGGGGCTGTTTTGGTGAAAGGCCCTTAAACACAGGAAAACTGGGAAACAGGTGTTATTCTCTGGGGGAAACACCCATCGGTCTTCTAGCACAAGTTATTCTTGCTCTACTAGTACATCTAACAATAGGTGTCATGGTATTATTTGTAAACCATTTGTGAAGAGGTATTGCTGTAATATTTATGAGCATTAAACTCTTCACAAAACAGGTTAATCTAAATTAATCTTCAATCTTCTGGGATTAATTTAACGTGGCCAGTACGCATCAGCAGGGCGTGT
Source organism: Triturus cristatus (assembly GCF_964204655.1). Classification (NCBI taxonomy): domain Eukaryota; kingdom Metazoa; phylum Chordata; class Amphibia; order Caudata; family Salamandridae; genus Triturus; species Triturus cristatus. Next base: position 455,112,826 of record NC_140590.1, on the reverse strand, counting down.
TGCAAGAGATCATAAAAATAATATTTATTTGCCAAAAGACTCCAGTCGAGTGCGTTAAAGGATTCTACACAACAAAGACAACTGGGTGTGGTGATCCAATTTCGGGTCTCCTCTTTCTGACCTCACCAAACGAGTAACTCTGAGGAGGGCCAGTTTATTTATTTTTTTAATTCTTTTTATTGAACAAACAAAAATATAAACAGCCCATCGCTGTAATCAATAATCATTCTTTACATCACCAGCAGTTCCAGGTCAAATATACAATAGTACTCATCACAAGAGCAGAAAATCGCTCTTCCCTCAATTGCTTTGCATTGCACTTCTATCGATCCCCTTCAACTGTGCCCGTGTGTTATCAAGGATCTGTATTTATCCCATGGACTTCATATCTTTTCCCATTTTTTGGGGCACCCCCTGCTCTGGTAGACAGATTTTTCAGCCAAGCAGCACCAGTCTAGCTCATGCTTCCAGTTGGTGAGTGTTGCAGGTTCCCGTGCCCCCCATAGTCTGGCTATGTTGTGCTTCGCCACCCTATATGCTAGTGCTAGCCATGTTTTTGTATGAGATGGCCATCTGATTTCACCCGTGATGCCCAACGTTGCCCAGTCCATCGCTTTTCCAGAGTGGTGTCTGCTGGGTCTGCCTCAAATCCCATCCCAATACCCTATTAGTGGGACTCCGCGCTCTTGTGTGTGTGGTGGTAGTGAATTACCCTGCTGTTCCCGGTAGAGCGCTGCTAGGTGCCCCCCACTACCCATCGCATGTCTATCGACCATGTATGCTGGTTCTGTCTGTGGCTCAAAAACTCATCCATTAATGTTAATCAGCTGAGATGCTAGATAATAGGTTTGAATGTCTGGTACCGCCTGTAAGGCACTCGTACACTCAGCGCTGTAGCTTGTGCAGGGCTATTCAGGATCTGCCTCCCTCCCATAGGAGATTGCGTTGTTCCCCTTCTATAGCTCTAAAGATGGAGTCTGGGATTTTGCATGGGGTAATTTGTAGGACAGAGAGCAAGCGCGGCAAATCCATCATCTTAAATAATGTGACTCTTCCCATTAGTGAGATCAGTAAGTTCTGCCAGTGTTTTACATCTCCGCGTAGCCTCTCCAGTTGTGGGTTTATATTAAGGATTAGGAATTCCTCAGCTGTTTTCGTGATCCAGATGCCTAGGAACTTGAGTGTGTCCTGGTGCGCAAGGGCTGCACAGTCAGTCGTTAATGATGGGAGTGTGCCTGCGAGTGTGTAAATGAGGGATTTATCCCAATTTATCTGGTAGGTGCCGAAGGTCCTAAGTATGTTTATTAATCTATGGAACGTCCGTTTGGGTCTGAGCGCATGGAGCAGTACATTATCTGCGTACAGCGATATACGTTCTTCCCACCCCCGCCGATGTCTATGCCCCAAATCAGGGGGGCCGGCTGGTCCATGCTGCCAATGGCTCCAGTTCCAGCGGGAATAGGATATGGGATAGTGGGCACCCCTGTCGCGTGCCCCGATGGAGTGCAAATGTTCTCGATACTGCCTCATTAGCGCACACTAGGGCTGTCAGACACTGGTACAGAAGTCGAACCCAGGCACAGAACGTGGCCCAAGGCCTAGTTTGAGCAGCACATTGTTCAGATAGGGCCATTTGATACTATTGAACGCCATATGGGAGTCCAATGACATAAGGGCCACTGGTATGTGTGGTCGTGCTGCCGTGGCATGGATGACTCTGTATAGCTGTCTGAGATTGAGTCTAGTACTTCTGTGGGGTATAAACCCAGATTGATCAGGGTGTTTCAGAGTTTAAATTTTGGGTATGAGTCGGGTAGCCAATATTTTTGCAAGTACCTTTGTAGTTGAGGGATATGGGCCGGTATGAACTGCATACATCTTCAGGTTTGCCTTTTTAGGGGATGACTACAATAGTTGCTAGCCTCAAGTCCTCAGGGCAAGCTCCCCTCCTCCAGCGCTGCCTTGAACATATCCAGCATAGGTTGGGCCACCTTTGACGCTACACATTAAAAAAGTTCTGCAGGCAGCCCATTTGCCCTGCCACCTTCACGGATTGTAGGTCTTTTATGGTCCCTTCCACCTCTTCTTTTGTTAAGTCACCATCAAGCTTGTTCCTGACCTCAACAGTGAAGGTCGGGAGGGAGATGTCTTTAAGAAATTCTATACTTTCATCCCTCGTTTTGTCCGTTTTTGATTGATAGAGCGACTCGTAGTAAGAGGCAAATGCCTCTGATATGTCTGCTCCCGATCCCAGCTGTATATCGTCAGTTGTGTGGATCTCAGCAACCCAGTTCCGCTCTCTAGTCCTCCGCTAAAGCCATGCAATAAGTTTGTTGGCCTTGTCCCCCAGATCATACAGTCGCCTTTGTGTAGCTACTGCGTGGTGGTGGGCTGTTTCCTCCTCTAAATCCCGGAGATCCTTTTGCTTGAGATGTATTGAGTTTTGTAATTCGCAGTTATTTACATTGCCACCTTTGGTGTGTTGTTCTAGTTGCGTTATTTCCTGCTCTAGCGTATTGCACTTAAGGCACTTTTCTTTCCGGATACCTCCTATCGTGGCTTGTAGAGATCCCCTCGCTACTACTTTGTATGCTTTCCATAGAGTAGAGTGCGAGTCCACAGACCCCGAGTTTTCGTCAAAGTATTGTTGCGTGCTCTCTCTCAATTTGTCTTGGAAGTCTCTGTTCTGAAAGTGCCAGGGTGCTATACGCGGGGGTGTAGTGAAAGTCCCAGCCGGGCCCCACAAAAAAACCTCTACTGGAGAGTGGTTCGAGATGCCCCTGGCTTTGTGTTGTGCATTGCGTGAAGAGATAGTCAATGCGTGGGCTAGATCCATGTGCGGCAGAGATATGCATCTACTGTCTCATGGTTGGGTTATGTAGTCTCCACAGGTCTGAGAGGCCCATAGCCTCTAAGAATGTCCATAGGGGCTCTGCCCCCCCAAGCGAGTCTGTTTTGATGTTCTGTCTAGCTCGTATGACATTACCGCGTTCATGTCCCCACCCGGTATGTGCATCCCTGGTGGCATGTCTAGTAGCATTTTACTTAATTCAGGGAGGGTGCCTAAAGTCCTGGTGGGATGTATGTTGAGCATATATTGAGGCTTCGCCCCCTCCCATGTTCCAGCCAATGCCACATATCTGCCCAGTGAATCCTGCCAGATACGGCGTCTTATCAGTGGTACTGAGTTCTGGACCAGTATCGCCACCCCCCGGGATCATGTTGTGAAGCCCGAGTGGGCTGCTAGTGTGTAGCCATATCTATTAAGAGCTAGGCACTGATTGCCTTTCAGGTACTTTTCTTGGAGAAGGACCAAGTCAGAGGAGTGTCGGCGAAAGTATTGCATGGCCATAGTCCTTTTGATTTTGTCATTTAGACTGTTAACATTGCAGGTCAGAATTTTTAGTGTAGTGAGGTTTTTAAACTGTAGTCATAACTATGTGCTCTGCATGTGAGGGCCCTGTCCCACCTCCCTGCCCACTCCTTCTTTTCCCGGCTGGTGCCCGAAACGCTGTGTCTAAAACAGCAGATCAATGCATGACACAACAAATACCTGTGAAGAGCATAATCCTGTGCATCTAAAATAAGTCCCCCCGGTGGTTGTCCCTGCATGCTGTCTGATGCTCTGAGTCTGAAGTGATGGGTCAATATACGATGCAACATCAACTTGTAACAAGCATAGTCTTATGCATACAAAATAACCCCCTGTGTAATTATGCCCCTCCCTGCCACCCTGCACTGTAGGTTTAAAACTACCCACCTCCGCAATTTGCAGAGCGTCTGTGGCCCAAATAGAATCAATTTACTACAACTTGGGGTTGGCTGGCTCCGCCACGTGTGTATATGCAGCCGCCCTCCGGCACTCTGACATCTGTGGATCAGCAATGTAGGCAATATACTGTCCAGTGTCGTCAGCCCTTCCCCGGCAGTCTTTAATCATATCAGGTATACCCAAGTTACCTTACAAAGTCTTCAGCTCCTGTTCTTAATTGTCCGCTGGGTCAGGCATGGTCATTTCTTGTCCTGTTGCGGAGTTAAGGCAAACCCTCACTCCTCCTCTCCCCCGCCGATCAATCCCCAGCCTCAGGTCCAGAATGTGCATAGACTCCAGCGTCCTCCGTCAGAATGCCACCAGGAGGAGAACATCCACGGTCGATTTGTCAGTTTATTTTTTGAGGGGTTCCAATGTATGAAAGGTCCCAAAAACAATTGCCAAAATGAGTAATATTGATGAACTTCTAGGAACAAAGGCAAAATGGTGGGAATGGCCCAGCTGTCCAGTGTGCTGGGCACATTCATCATTAGACACAAGCATGCAAGTTAGAATTCAAGAAGAGCTTCATCCTGTTCACTGGAAATCGTAGTTGGTGACACACCCAACTTATAATCTTGACAGCACTTCTTATATCCATTGTTTTTATGTAGGTTCAAAACACTGTGGGCACGATTCACAAAGGTAAAGATAGACCAGAAGTCTAACTTTACACCTGAAGTCCAACTTTATAGTTTACCTTTGTGAATCAGGCCATGTGTTATTACTATTTTAAAGAGTACTACAATTATCTAGACCCCAATAGAAGGAACTTTCATGTTTTCTTGCCACTCAGTAGTGAGAATTTGTTTTCTGGCACTCAATCAATCAATCAATCAACCAATCACACGTTTGTTGCGTGCTACTACTCACCGTGAGGTTCTCAAGGTGCTGGGGGAAGGGGGCATTGCAGGTTCCAGTCCATCAAGGAGGAGGACTGTCGAAGAGCCAGGTTTTGAGGTTTCTTGTGAAGATGGGGAGAGATGTTGTCGGTCTGAGGTGGAGAGGGAGAGCGTTCCAGGCTCCGGACGTGAGGCAGAAGAAGGACGGCTGCCTGATCTGGTCTTTCTGGTGCGGGGGACCACGACGTAGAAGAGCTGGGTTGATCATAGGGTCCTTTGGGGTGTGTGGAATTTGAGTCGGCTGTTCAGGTATGCTGGTCCGGTGTCGTGGAGGGCCTTGTGAGTGTGGGTGAGCATCTTGAAGGTGACTCTAGCTTCGATGGGGAGCCAGTGGAGTGTGCGCAGATGCTGGGAGATGTGGCAGTGTCTTGGCAGGTTGAGGACCAGCCTTGTGGAGGCGTTCTGGATGTTCTGTAGCTTGCGTGTGAGGTTTTTGTTTATTCCGGCGTAGAGTGCGTTGCCATAGTTGAGTTTGCTGGTGACCAGGGCATTAGTGACGGTCTTTCTGTGTTCGAGGGGGATCAATTTGAAGGTCTTACGTAGGAGGCGGAGGGTGTGGAAGCAGGAGGACAAGACGGCATTGATCTGGCGGTCCATTTTGAGTTCGGAGTGCAGGATGAGTCCCATGTTGCGTGCGTGGTCCATGGGGGTGGGCGGACTTCCGAGGGCCTGGGGCCACCAGGTGTCGTTCCAGGCGTTGGGGTGTGGGTCCATGATGAGTACTTCTGTTTTGTTGGTGTTTAGTTGAAGACAGCTTTTTTTCATCCATTTGGCTACGGCTTCCATGCCTTCTCGAAAATTGTGTCTGGCGGTGTTGGGTTCATTGGATAGGGAGAGGATGAGTTGGGTATCGTCTGCGTATGACACAATGTTGAGTCCGTAGGTTCTGACGATGGGGGTGAGCGGAGCCATGTAGACGTTGAAGAGCGTAGGGCACTCGTATATGCAAACTTTAAAGGACGATGGGAATGTTTAGTATTGTTACAGAGCCTGTCTCTTTAGGAGGAATGCTATTATCTGATTAAAGGTATTTTACCTCCACAACCCCACCCCATCTTAAAACTTATTAAGACACCATGTGACCTAGCAAAAAACTGAGAAATAGGCCTAAATGATTGTAACAAACAGATTTTAATTTTAAAGGGAACATCTGAATGACAGCTAAGTGCTATATTTTACACTTCAGATTTTGTTTTGGCCACAACAAGGAAGAGGTCAAATGTTATACTAAAGCCCAACTACCCCCTATCCAAAAATGTAATTTACATGTGTTTTGTCAGGGTTGTTCAACAACACTTTAAGACAGATTTATCATTATTTGACGCAGTGACACACAGCAAGATACTTACTAACATGTGGTGCATTCCCGCTTTCTCTCTCAGTGCAGCCTAGTGCCGACGCAAGCCTCTTTCTGTTGTGGTACCAGGTTGCCTGCATTGCAGACAGGATTAGTTTTGTGCAGGAAGGGAGACATTCCTGCACAAAATCAACCCTTAGAGGTGTTTTCCTCTTTCTAAGTGTTCTGCATAATGCATAGATGCATAAATAAAGATATTTCTCCTCCTCTCACCTCTTTGGGAAAACACAGCATTTTGATGCTTTTCCAGGTTTAACCGTCTTGGTAAATCTGGGAAGGTATCACAAAGCATGGGTGGATGCATGGGAATACCCACTCTCCACCAATGTAACTGCTTCCTAGCACAGAATAACTCAATGCAGTGAATTACTCTGTGTAGTGTTACTCCAGACTTAACAAGCAATGCAGGGCCACACAAGGTGTAAGGATTACATTGCCCTTGAGGCACCCTTATAAAGCTGGCCCTTTGCATCCCACTGTATTATGAAAAATAATTTTTATAAATAAGAGGCATGTTCCCAAGGTTTTCCGCTTTTTGTGCCTGCTTCTGCAGACACTGCTGTCTTGATCTAGACCTTTTACTATCATCGTTTTTATTGTCTAATATAGTAAGAAGTGCACTTCCTTCATCTCGCTGCAGTGGAGGCCATGACCCGGGTGGAGAGGCAGGAGGGGTGTAGCAACTAAGGGTTTTCTGATTGCTGTTAATTATAGGCTGGGCTGTCTTTACAGTGTGCTGTGTCTGCTGATAGATGGGACAGAGTGAAGATGATCAGAGTGCTCCCTTCTCTGTTTTACCAAATGTACTCTGACTCAGGTTAAGGGTTTCCCCTAACCTTTTCCAGTTTTGTGTCAGCAGCAGCCACAGGCACTGCTAGCAGACAGCAGTGTGAAAGTGTAGCCCAATATAGTTTCTAGCTCTGGTTCCTTACAGTCCCCAGTGGCTCTAGGTACAGAGGGTGCATTCTTGGCCTCCTCTTTCTTCACCAAGGTGCAACAGTGTTCACGGTCCTTTACTGCTCCAGACAGAGTCTTTTCTTCCTAGGTGTGTTCTAAATCTGTTTGCCTGTCACTGATTCCCAAGTCCCTCTTTTCAATCCTCTCCTACGGCCTCCCGTCTGCCCATGGCCTGTGATGGGGTAGAGAAGGCCACTGCATCCTCTGATGTCAGGGTGGACACCGCCATAGGGAGAAGAGGAGAAGCAATGACAGACACACAAGTACAGGCCCCTGCTTGGTTGGTGAATTTCACGTCTAGGCAGTAGGACTTACAGGAGGTGCCAGGACGGATTTTTGACGCCCAAGGTCCCTCAGGAATAAAGTGGACTTCATCCCTCAACCAGTAGTGCACCAGGACATGCATTTGCAAATTGGTGGCCTTTGAAGACCTCTGAGGATTCTCGTTTTGTGTACGTTACTGGAGGTAAGAGGAGGAGTGGTGGGCCCCCAAGGATGTCCTTGGGAGGCCAACTACCCCTCCTTTTACCTCCAGTAAGTTCCACACAGCAGGATTGCTGAGAGGCTGTCATAGGCCATGTCCCCTTTCTCCACCACTCTGCAAATGCGCCTCCTGGTGCACTAATAGTAGGAGGATGAAGTCGCCTTGTCTATTGAGGGTCCTTTGGTGCCAACTAACCCTCCTGTTACCTCCAGTAAGTTTCACACTGTGAGTTTGCTGAGAGGTTTTTGGTGGCCATGTCCCCTTTCTCCACCACTCTGCAAACACACATCCTGGAGCACTACTAGGGATGAAGTCCCCTTGGCTCTTGAGGGTCCGTGGGGGCCAACATCCTCTCCTGTTACCTTTATTAAGTCCCACATAGCTGGATTGCACAGAGATTGTGGTAGGCCATGCCCTCTTTCTTTGCCACTCTGCAAACATGCCTCCTGGTGCACTACTAGTAGGGAGATGAAGTCCCCTTGGCTAATGAGGGTCCTTTGGTGCCAGCTAACCCTCCCGTTACCTTCAGTAGGTCTCACACTGTGGGTTTGCTGAGAGGTTTTTGGTGGCTGGATTGCGCATAGATTGTCGGAGGCCACGCCCTCTTTCTCCACCACTCTGCAAACGCACCTTCTGGAACCCTACTGGTTGGGGAAAGAAGTGCACTTTAGTGCTGAGGCCCTCAAGAACCAACTAGCAGTTGCCATCCCCTGGGGCCAGGCATTTTTAGAATGTAGAGGAGGATTCACTGAATGTTGCTGTATGTGTAAGCAGGTTCACAGCTGAATGATTTGCTATTAAGATTGGGGTAAAAAAGACCACTTTGTTCGTAGTTTTAAATTGTCATGGCCTGAAAGGCATGCCTATAGGTACCACATCCCTAAATACAGAAGGATCAGAGACAATATCATGTACATTATCAGCACAGCTGTGGCCGCTGCAGGTAAGAGCGGTGGGTGGTGAGGCAAGGTCAAGGGGGATTTCGAGAGACGACCACGAGCGAAAAGTAAATAAATAATAAATGTTCCCTCGTGATCATCTCTCGAAATACCCCCTCCCCTGGCCACACCGCCTCAGCACTCTTACCTGCAACGGCCGCGGCTGTTTCAGTAACCATGGCAAAGACCCAAGAAGTGCTCATTACTGGTTTTGCTGAAATTGCCCTCTGTATGGTCCATATTATTAACTCACATAATCACTGTTCTGTGATGCTGTGTCCCCTATTATGTTCTGCAGACAACACAATTTGAGCAACAATTGTACAAATCTGAGCTTCCTAAATTTCATTTCTTCTGCATCCATGTCAAAATGAATCTTGCAACTTATGGTGCTGAAGCAGGAATTGACACTATGAAACATCATCTGTACAATCCACTCTGAATACACTTAAAAGAAACATACTGAGCTGCTTGTTCTTTTCTCCAAGACAGAAAATCCTCTAGAACTGCATGCTGCAGAGAACACAAAGGTGAAGTGCCTTGCGCAACTCTTGCACATGACTGGCAGGAGCACAGTACCACTCTGCTTATAAATAAATATAAGGCCATACGCTTAAGAAAAAGTCTACACTTAACAGTTCTTATGCTGACTTTCAAAGAAAAAGAAAATCCCATAAGCAAAAGTAAAAGTTCACTGAACAAGAAAATGGCCTAAGGTATCTTGCATACCATTGCATTTCTTTACCCCATCAGCTGATTCTTCACACAGCAGCAGTTTGCTATCACCAGCAGCTCTACAGCTTACAGTATATGTATTCATTCCTTATCAGGTTTCTTCCCATATGACCAGGTGGCAACAAAAAAGATCCAGATTAGGAGCCCAGACCTTTCTTGAGAGCTCGAAAAAAAAGCAGGGTAGCGAAATACTGATGTACATTAACCATTAACAGAGCACCAAGCATGTCACATACATACATAGATTATTCAGCAGTAAATTTCTGGCAGCCTACCCATGTTATATAGCTGAAGTACAGTGGTATGGACAAATTCTAGGCAACACAAACGTTAATAAGGTGAACACGTATATTAACAGAACTTTGCTGAAAATGTTGAGGCATTACATACTGTAGACTAATATGGAATTTATTGGTGTTTCACTTAGATGTGGTTTATCTCATACTGGTGTTGTCATCATGGCTCGAAGGTTGTAATTCACTGTGCCCATCTCAGAAGCCTTTTAGTATATTCTACAAAGATATTGAGATGATTGTGTGAAGCCATCAGTGATGTAATTTGAGATGTCATGAGTGATATCTTATAACATGTCATGAGTGATGTAATATGACAGGTCATAAGTAGTGCACGTGGGCGTGCATGTTATACCTAGCTGAGTAAACTGGAACTGGTGGATTTCGCTGTATTTTTTGTTCGCTTTTGTGTTATTTCAAACAAAACTTTCACATTTGTCTTTTTTTATTTAATTTCTAGAGTATTATTTAGCAAAAGTTAAAACTATATTACCATATCTAACTATAATAGCATTTATATCTTTTGTTTTTTTCATTGAATTCCTTTGAGGGATTTTAAGGTAAGGGAAGATCTTTTCACCATACCCTTTCTATACCGTCACCTTAACCATTATTGACATGTAATAATGCCGTTTTTTATCATATTCTCCTAATTCCTACAGAGCACAGCTTTGAACATGCGCAGTGATAAGTTGCATGCAGGGCACAGCATCTCAGAAGGCCCTGCGCCCAACCACTGGCTCTTCAACACCTGCTGCTCATAGCCTAGCTCTGTGGCTGGCCCTGCGGCCAACCTTCCATGAGAAACAAGTTCATGCCATGCACAGCAATCAGCTATGAGTGACTTGAGGTTGCCTGCAGGGCCTTGCCTGTGGCAAGGCCTTGTGTTCAACTCACCACAGGCAACTAACCCCTCCTGCTGCACTGGAAAAACAGCATATCTGTGATTTTTTGTGTAGTCGAAAAGCATAAACACTGATCACCACTGATTTTTACAATACCTCAAAACATGGGAAAGCACTGAAAAAAAAAGGAAGTCAAAACAATCTGAAAACAGGAAGCCTAGTTATAGATCTACTTGTGCCATCACCATATAACAATTCACAAACATCATTATGTGATTCCTATCTTGGCTACTCGTTTATAACCTTACTGGAACTTTGAATACCTGATAATCAAAAATGCATGACATTTACAACATAGTGTTGATTTACGAATCCCTAATCTTCCGTCACAGGATAGTGACAGAAAAGTTAAATGTTTAATGAGTTCAAAGTTTATTATGACAATGTTACTGGATTTTTAGGAATTCTTCTCTGTATTGCCAATGTATTTTAAACAATTCCAACTGGAAGCAACAGTTTTGTACTAAAGAAATCCTAGAGGTGCATGCAAGTCCTGCCTGCAGCAACATATCATTATATTTGCCAAATAAATATGCTGTGGACCATGATGAAAGTTATACCTCGAAATCCAAGATGGATGCAGCACATCCTAACCATTCTGTGTGCCATCGCAAAGTGCATTCCACCATGTTTGGAGTATCTCTGCCCATTCTTACCAAGTCTTAGATGGCAAGCCAAGACTCCAGCCATGCGTCCTGACATCAGGCCAAGAAATGTCTAGAATTTAGTTTAAAAAGGCTGATCCCGATGTGGCCATCCATGTAAGAATCTCAACCATACTATTGCTGAATGGGAAAAAGATCAAATTGAAGATGCGACTCACTGTCAGGAACCCTGCTGAGGTAGGATTAGAGTAACTAATATAGGCCTTGATTACTGCAGGGGCTGGGGGAAAGTTGAGAAGCAAGATATACTGGACAATAAACAAGAGGAAGACAGCAGATCTTTCAAGGAGCCAAAGAGCAGTTCACTTAACAAGACCTTGGAAGACATCGAGCAGCTCTTACAAAAGAAGACCACTGGGCGAGTCTCTTTGCAAGAGGCACAAAGCCTCAGAATCTCCCTAGTACCCTCAGTAACAATAATCAAGATTGCAGCACAAATTCAAGAGAGGACTAAAAGGAATACACAGAAAATATGGTATAGAGAAATTGGGCTCAGGCAAAAGAAGGACCAGATTCTAGGAACAGGAACGGGGCAGGAACTATACACACAGAACTAATAGCACTTGAATGCAAGATATAGGCCCTGATTACGATGTAGGTCAGAGTTGCCTCCGACCAACATCACTGCGAATGGGGAACCGGCTGACCTCAGGTCGCAATTAGGATGCGACTGCACATACTGAAGTCTCAAACTACCATTGTTCAATGGGAGCTTCTGCGGCGGGCCGAAACCACCGCAGCACAAGCTCCCATTGCTAAGGGCCCCCAAAGACACTTTTTGACAGCAGTTCCATGTTGCAAAGGTAAAAATGGAACTGCTATCAGAAAGTGCTATCATAATCCTGATGGATTATGTGGCTTTTTACATTTATTTCCCCTATTGTGGCGTATGTCGACTCCTCCCCTGCTCCGTCTCTGTCCTGCCCCACCACCTCATCACTCTTACCTATACTGGTTGCAACTGTTTCCAATACCTCTCAAAAAGAATAAATCTGTGTCATCACGACATGTCGAGTGATTGCATGAATAAAAGCCAATACCTGCTTCGGAGCACCCTCAACTTTTGCAGAGTGAACCGTTGTGCACATTTACATTACTTTCAGGTAAGCAGACACCCTGGCAAGAAGGCCTTTGGTTCCACAACACAGGAGACCCCTGCTTTACACAGCAGCAGAAGCATTCCAGCTCCCAGAATTAACCGCCCCGGCTATCATTTCAAAGAAAGCAGGGGATGGATTTTCCTTAAATGAAAAAGTATGAGCTCATTGTGCCCCTCCTATCCCTAACACTTTGACCGCTAATTGCGGCACAGAGGTGCTTGGGGGCTGTGGGAGGGCTAACTGACACTATGGGGTGGGATCATGACAATGATCTTAATGGCGGCCGCTGCGCGATGATGAGAGCGACTCTTGACCCTGTTGCCAGGCAGGTCGCTCTCCACACCGCACAGCTCCACCTGATTGAGCCCGTGCTCCCGCTGCTGCCGCAAGTTCATGCCAGTCCTTCTGTCGCAGCTTGCCTGCTTTCCCCATTTCTGCCTGTTTTTTGCCTGTCTGCCGTTCCTTCAACTCTATTGCTTATTTTGTCTCCTATTGCTTATTGCTTCTTGTTTGGTACTCTCTGCTGATTTTGGCATTCTGCTAATTTCCCTTCCTGCCGCTGCGTCCCCTGCAGTCCCGCCCCCTCGCTCGCCCATTCGTTCCCTGCTCCCGCCTCCAGCTGCTCCTCCCTCCCACCTCCCCTTCTTAATGGTGGCTGCTGGTGCACCGTCTGTGCCCCTCTGTACCTGGACCACGCCCAGCGCCAGAACCCCTGGACCACGCCCAGCGCCATGACACCCTACACCACTACAATGCCGACTTCCTCCACAAACTCAACACCTGCTGATCATCCACCTGCTTCCAGGCCACCCCGAAGCACGCCCACGGACCCTTCACCTGCCGCAGCTTCACGAGCCACCGAACATCGGCACGTCCTGCCCCTCCCACCAGGGCAGTTCACAACCATCTCAGATGCATACTACTCAACACGCCCTCCGTCCACAAGCACGCCATCGAACTCTGGGACCTACTCGACTCATCCTCCCCGGAAGTCGCCTTCCTGACTGAGACCTGCCATAGCCATCCCAGACGGCTACAATATCACCCACAGGGACCCCACCAACAAACCAGAAGGAGGAATCGCCACCGTCCACAGGAATACCCTCAGAATTTTGACCAGCACCGAAGACACCCTCAGCACTGCCGAACACCTACACTTCCAGATCCACATTGATCCCATACCACCCTCAGAGGAACTCTTGTCTACAGACCCCCATGGACCCCGACCACAGTTCAGCGATTCCATCACCGACGTCAGCACTCACCTCCACAGACTACATACTACTCGGAGACCTGAATTTCCACCTCGAGAATACCAACGACAGCAACTCCACCACCCTGCTCGAGAACCTCGGACTAAAACAGCTCGTCAAAACACCCACCCACTCTGCCAGACACACGCTTGTCCCCATCTTTTCAGCCAGCAGCCACGTCACCTTCAGCCACACCACCGAACTCCACTGGACCGACCACCGCTGCATCCACTTCTCCTTCAAGAAACACACCATGCACAACCACCCACAACAAACCCCCCACTGCAGCTGGAACAAGGTCACCGAAGACCAACTAATAACCACCCTCACCCGAGACCCACCAACTGACCCCACCGACACCAACACAGCCGCCCACAACTTCAGGTAATGGATTGACGACTGCCCCAACACTCTTGCCCTGATCACGAAACCCTCAAACAGATGCACCAACAGGAGGGCCAGCTGGTTCACCATTGACCTCCAGGCATTCAAGCAGACTTGCCGAAGACTCAAGAAGAAGTGGCGCCACGAACAAACACCGGACAACCATGCAGCCCTCAAGAACCGCATCCGCATGAAACATCAACTCATTCAAACCGCCAAAAGGATTTCCTTCAAGGAACGCATAAACAACAACCATCACAACAGCAAGGAGGTCTTTAACATCGTGAAAGAACTCGCCAACCCCAACCCCATCTCCAATGACATCCCGCTGTCGCAGGAACTCTGGAACTCCCTAGCCATCTACTTCCATCACAAGATCGCAGACATCCACAACAGTTTCAACACCCAGACCCCCCAACAACTGCCGACACTTCAGCCTCACCGCCCCCCCAACCACACCAGCCTCCTGCTCTCCTAAAACCACATCAACGATGACAACCCCATCAAAATGATGAACACAATCCACCCTGGCTCACCATCCAATCCCTGCGCTCACCGTATCTTTAACAAAGCGAGCTCCATCATCGCACCCCAACTCCGGAAGATCATCAACAGCTCCTTCAAGACGGCCACTTTCCCAGGGAGCTGGAAACACACCATGATCAACGCCCTTCTCAAGAAACCCAAGGCGGACCCAAAGGACCTCAAGAACTTCCGGCCCATCTTCCTGCTCCCGTTCCCGGCGAAAGTCATCGAGAAGGCTGTCAACAGGCAAGTTGACCCACTTCTCGAGGAGAACAACATCCTGAACTTGTCCCAATCCGGATTCTGCAGCAACCACAGCACCGAAACCGCCCTCATCGCTGCCACTGACGACATCGGGGCCCTGCTGGACAACGGCGAAAGCGCAGCCCTCATCCACCTGGACCTCTCAGCCGCCTTCGACACCATCTGCCACCGCACCCCACACACATGCCTCCATGATGCAGGGATCCACGACAAAGCCCTGGACTGGACCTCCTTCTTCATCACTGGCAGAACTCAAATCTCCGCGAGCACGCAGAAATTCTGCGAACACGCGGAATTGCTTGTTTGCGATGCTTTTTTCCTGTTCGTGAATGCTGTTTGCGTGCTCGGGGGGAAATATCTCATGAACACGCAGTTTGAGAACGCGAAACAAGCAAAAAATTCCGTGAAGCCGCGGAACGCAGAATTTTGGCCAATTCCGTGCTCTCCAGGGAACGCAAAATTATGCAAATTCTGCAAATTCCACGAGCGGAACGAAATTTATCGCCAGGCCTAATCCTCGGCTCCACCCTATCCGCCTGGGATAACTCCTGGTGTCCGGCCGCGCTGGCAGCTGCCCCAACTCCCACCGACAATGCACTCAACCTGGGGTTCATCCTGGACTCATCCCTCTCAATAACCCAGCAAACTCCTGAGGCTTGAGCCGGGGGACAGTCGCTTTAGCGTTCTGAGTATCTAAGTGTTGCGTGAGGGGCTGGAGCGAAACCTATACTGTTTTAAGGTAGCTTTTAAACCCTGATCTTTATGTCACGTTTTAAGCGCTTTTGCTGCTTTTAAAGAATTATTATTTTAAAAAACATTGTCACTGGCATTGTATCCGGTACCCACCTCTCGTGGCATCCTAGTTCCTCGCTCCCCAGGCACATTTACTTCTATCACATGCCCGGCCGCCATCTTGAAGGTAGTGCAGGGAGCAGTCTAGCGTCTGCTCCCTTCACACTACAAAGAGGGGCATGGTGCGAGCGCGCAGCGGCGTAAACTCCTGAGGCTTGAGCCGGGAGACAGTCGCTTTAGCGTTCTGAGTGCCTAAGTGTTGCGTGAGGGGCTGGAGCGAAACCTATACTGTTTTAAGGTAGCTTTTAAACCCTGATTTTTATGTCACGTTTTAAGCGCTTTTGCTGCTTTTAAAGAATTATTGTTTTAAAAAACATTGTCACTGGTATTGTATCCGGTACCCACCTCTCGTGGCATCCTAGTTCCTCGCTCCCCAGGCACATTTACTTCTATCACACGCCCGGCCGCCATCTTGAAGGTAGTGCAGGGAGCAGTCTAGCGTCTGCTCCCTTCACACTACAAAGAGGGGCATGGTGCGAGCGCGCAGCGGCGTAAACTCCTGAGGCTTGCGCCGGGAGACAGTTGCTTTAGCGTTCTGAGTGTCTAAGTGTTGCGTGAGGGGCTGGAGCGAAACCTATACTGTTTTAAGGTAGCTTTTAAACCCTGATCTTTATGTCACGTTTTAAGCGCTTTTGCTGCTGTTAAAGAATTATTATTTTAAAAAACATTGTCACTGGCATTGTATCCGGTACCCACCTCTCGTGGCATCCTAGTTCCTCGCTCCCCAGGCACATTTACTTCTATCACACGCCCGGCCGCCATCTTGAAGGTAGTGCAGGGAGCAGTCTAGCGTCTGCTCCCTTCACACTACAAAGAGGGGCATGGTGCGAGCGCGCAGCGGCGTAAACTCCTGAGGCTTGAACCGGGAGACAGTCGCTTTAGCGTTCTGAGTGTCTAAGTGTTGCGTGAGGGGCTGGAGCGAAACCTATACTGTTTTAAGGTAGCTTTTAAACCCTGATATTTATGTCACGTTTTAAGCGCTTTTGCTGCTTTTAAAGAATTATTATTTTAAAAAACATTGTCACTGGCATTGTATCCGGTACCCACCTCTCGTGGCATCCTAGTTCCTCGCTCCCCCGGCACATTTACTTCTATCACACGCCCGGCCGCCATCTTGAAGGTAGTGCAGGGAGCAGTCTAGCGTCTGCTCCCTTCACACTACAAAGAGGGGCATGGTGCGAGCGCGCAGCGGCGTAAACGCCTGAGGCTTGAGCCGGGAGACAGTCGCTTTAGCGTTCTGAGTGTCTAAGTGTTGCGTGAGGGGCTGGAGCGAAACCTATACTGTTTTAAGGTAGCTTTTAAACACTGATTTTTATGTCACATTTTAAGCGCTTTTGCTGCTTTTAAAGAATTATTCTTTTAAAAAAACATTGTCACTGGCATTGTATCCGGTACCCACCTCTCGTGGCATCCTAGTTCCTCGCTCCCCAGGCACATTTACTTCTATCACACGCCCGGCACCAATTCTTGAAGGTAGTGCAGGGAGCAGTCTAGCGTCTGCTCCCTTCACACTACAAAGAGGGGCATGGTGCGAGCGCGCAGCGGCGTAAACTCCTGAGTCTTGAGCCGGGAGACAGTCGCTTTAGCGTTCTGAGTGTCTAAGTGTTGCGTGAGGGGCTGGAGCAAAACCTATACTGTTTTAAGGTAGCTTTTAAACCCTGATTTTTATATCACGTTTTAAGCGCTTTTGCTGCTTTTAAAGAATTATTCTTTTAAAAAACATTGTCACTGGCATTGTATCCGGTACCCACCTCTCGTGGCATCCTAGTTCCTCGCTCCTCAGGCACATTTACTTCTATCACAGGCCCGGCCGCCATCTTGAAGGTAGTGCAGGGAGCAGTCTAGCGTCTGCTCCCTTCACACTACAAAGAGGGGCATGGTGCGAGCGATCCTATTGATCAGGGAACAACTTGTACATACTGCGGCTTTCAATTCCTTAGTGCTCCCACTGACACAACCACTTTGGTCCGCATGTACCTACTGAACTGCAGATCACTCTCTAAACACTGCACTGAGATTTCAATATTCTTAGTGGCAAGTAAACCTGATGTTTTATTTTTGACGGAAACTTGGCTCCACTCTGAGTCCGACCCTGATGTTATTAACGCCCTTCCCGAGGGCTATTTGATCTTGCGGGTAGATCGTCCCACCAGGAGAGGAGGCGGACTGGCCATTACCTTCAAGGATTGCTATAACTGTCGGAGCCTGCCCAACTCTCTACCTAATTGTGAAAGCTTAACCTTCGCTCTAGATCTTTCTGCCACTAACACCTTCTCAGGGACACTCATTTACCGCCCACCGGGACCCATAGGACAATTTCTCCACGCCCTCCCCCCCTTGTTAGCCGACTCAGTATGTAATTCGGCAAATTATACTCTTCTAGGAGATTTCAACATTCATTTTGATAATCCTAATGACCATAATGCCCTAGATCTGTCCGAGAACCTTGCTGCATTACAACTTCTACAGTTAGTAACAAAACCTACTCACTGTAAGGGTCATTTGTTGGATCCTATTTTCGGTAATTGCTCTGATCTTCTGGTGGAAAAACCCGTACCACTACCCTGGACAGATCACCTCCTGGTCCCTTTTAAGCTATCTATCATACGCAGTCCCCCTCCCCCACCTACCGTAATTCGGATAGAACGGAATTGGTCTAAACTATCCCGAGCAGACTGGGCCCTGGCCCTTGAGTCATCTAGGCCCCCCTTTACCTCTAACCCCACCCTGGCCAATCTTAATTTTAACAACTGGATTCGGAACTCCCTAGATGCTATACTTCCTTTAGAAAGCACCAAGCCTAAACGTGGCACAAAAACTGCCCCTTGGTATTCCCAAGACTTGCGAGAAAATAAGCGCTACTGCAAAAAACTGGAGAGGAAATGGCGTCTAGATTTCTCACCCTCTAGGAAAAAGGCTTATAGAGCTGCCATAAAATCCTATGAGGAAAAAATTATAGCAGCGCAAGCTGCCTTCTATGAAACTAAAATTAACGCAGCTGCCTCCAAGCCCAAAGAAATTTATACCATTGCAAATTCTCTCCTTAAACTACCAGAAAAAATTCCCAACCCTGCCAACGCACAACTTCGTTGCAACGATCTGGCGGAGTTTTCTTATGAAAAAATCCAAGCGATTTATACCACTTTCTCTACCACCCAGATTGTTTCAACACTTATTGAAGATACTCGGCTAGAGGTGCCGCCTTGTGCTACTCTGGAAAAGCTCCCCCCTCTAAATCTGTTCATCCTACAATCTCTGATGCTCCAGATCAAGTCGGGCTCGCCCAATGACCCCGTTCCCCCGCGATCTCTGATCTCGGTTAGCCATCTCATTCTGCCGACTATCATGGATCTGCTTAATACCTCCTTAACCACTGGTATAGTTCCGCTTCCTTGGAAACAGGCCATGGTAAAAGCCCTGCTAAAAAAAAACAACTTAGATAGTAACAATCCAGCTAACTATCGCCCTATTTCTCTTCTGCCTTGGATCAGTAAGATTTTGGAGAAACATGTCAATAAGTCTTTGACAGAGTTTCTCGAAACCCATCATCTGCTAGATCCTTCCCAGACTGGGTTTCGGCCCCTGCATGGGACTGAGACTGCTCTGGTCGCAGTGACGGAAGAGGCTAGGAGGATTATTGATCAAGGAGGTACTGTTGCCATCTTCCTCCTTGATCTTAGCGCTGCCTTTGATACTGTGAACCACGGCATCCTTCTCCAGAGACTCTCCAATCTGGGAGTCTCCACCCATGTTCTCAATTGGTTTAAATCTTTCCTGTCCAGTCGCTCCTTCCAGGTTTTCGAGAATGATGCCATCTCCTCTCGTAAACCTTTAGGATGCGGAGTACCACAGGGCTCTTCATTGAGTCCGACGCTTTTCAATATTTACATGACCCCGCTGGCTGAGATCGTCCGCCCCTTCGGGATCAAAATTGTAACCTATGCAGACGATACGCAGTTAGTAGTCGCGCTAAATCAAAATCAAACCCAGGCACAGACTAACAACAATCTAAGGGACTGCTTAGAAGCTGTCGCTTCTTGGATGACCTCCTCCTGTCTTAAATTAAACGGAGATAAGACAGAGATGATGCTCTTGGGCAATGCATCATACACCATTAATAACTCCCTCTGGCCATCCTGCCTTGGCCCTACTCCTACTCC
This sequence comes from Triturus cristatus, assembly GCF_964204655.1. Taxonomy (NCBI): domain Eukaryota; kingdom Metazoa; phylum Chordata; class Amphibia; order Caudata; family Salamandridae; genus Triturus; species Triturus cristatus. The sequence continues at coordinate 455,093,241 of NC_140590.1, read as the reverse complement.
CAGGGACTCTATTAAGAGTCTGGGAATCTGGCTGGATAAGTCCCTTAACTTCTCATGCCAGGTGGCGAAGTTATCAGCCACCTGTGTAGGCATGCTTAGGCTTATCAAAAAAATCCTTTCTAGACTTCCCTTTAAAGCCAGACAGATTATGACACAAGGCTTGGTTCTCTCTCGCCTGGACTATGGAAACGCCCTCTATCTGGGGGCCCCTCAGTCTACCACCAATAAACTTCAGGTCATCCAAAATTGTGCAGCACAAATGCTCCTGCAAGCCCCTCGCTTCGTCTCAATAAAATCTGGTTTAAAGAAACTGCACTGGCTCCCAATTAGAGAAAGAATCATCTTTAAAGCCTATGCATTGCTCATCGCGCTTTCTGGAAGACTGGCGCCACCATAAACCACTCACTGATTTCCCCCTACATTCCTACCAGACATCTCAGGTCAGCATCCTTGTTCTTGACCACAGTCCCTAAAATTAAGAAAACCAGAGCGGGCGGACGATTGTTCTCCTATAACTCCTCAAAACTCTGGAACTCTCTCCCCTTTCATTTACGCTCTGAACCCAATCATCTTTCTTTCCGAAAGGGGCTAAAAACGTTGCTATTTACCACCACAGAATAGGTCCCCTCATCCACTCATGCATTCTTAGGCCTCTAGCGTTGGGACGCCTCAGGGTAGCCATCGCGCTCTATAAAAATTATTTTCATTCATTCAAGTCAAAGCCGTCTCCTCCTCCTGCTTCAACACCCTCTGCATGCTTCGCAAGATCTACAGATGGATCCCCACCGGAACCAGAAGGACAGTCACCCAGGCCCTCGTCAGGAGCAGGCTGGACTAAGGCCACGCCCTCTATGCGGGAACCACGGCAAACTCCAGAAAAGACTCAGCGCATACAGACCGCCTCCGCACACCTCATCCTCGACATCCCCCACCACAGCCACATTACTGCCCACCTGAGAGACCTGCACTGGTTCCCTGTCAACAAGAGGATCACCTTCGAGTTCCTCACCCATGCTCACAAAGCACTCCACAACGCCGGACCAGCATACCTCAACAAACGACTCACCTTCTACAACCCAAACCGCCAGCTTCACTGTCCTGACCGTGCCCTCGCCACCATTCCACACATCCACCGAACGCCCACCGGCGGCAGATCATTCTCCCACCTCACCGCCAAGACATGGAACACCCTCCGCATCTACCTGCGACAGACCCAGAACCTGCTGACCTTCAGGAGACTTCTCAAGACTTGGCTGTTCGAGCAGTAGCAGCACCCTCCCGCCCCCTCCTTAGCGCCTTGAGACCCTCACAGGTGAGTAGTGCACTCTACAAATGATTGATTGAATGCAGGGGCCAAATTATCCATAGGAGCCAAAAAACATGACAATTAACTGTGCTCCACCTCCAGGTCATGATCTAGGCAGGGTTTGGCAACAGAAGGAAGTACATGTTCTGTAATGTCTTAGGATGGTGGTTTAGAAACCAGGAGTGGAGTGTAATATAGAGTAAGGTGTGCAATATGTGACATGAACAGGCCATAAGGTCACCACTTGGCCTGATTGAGTGCCCCCTAATGGCTGGGAGACACAAATCTTAAAATCATGATGTGAGTGATGTGAGGCATCTTTAACCAAAGCCCAAATGCATCTAAATTAGAGAGCAGATTAAGAGAAGGAAGCAAGGTGGGGCAACTTGCCCAAGTGTTAAAAAAAATAGCAAAGGATAGAGGTTACTGCAGCTTAACCGGATGATTGACTGACTAAGACACACAAGGGAGATAAGCAAGGAGAGATAGACCAGCTTTTTAGTTTAGTTTATTGATTAATTACTAGATTACTTAAAACCATTGCAATTAATGACAGTTTTGATTTTACATGTTGTAACATTTTAAAATCGTCTAAGGCATTATATTAAAACATGTTAAAATGTCCTTATTACAAATTATTTTTAAAAAACGTATTGTAAAATTGTAAAAAAAGCTGCATGTGGAATGACTTAACATTAACACTTACGAATAATTTAAAATGTGTAGAGAGTTCCACAAACCACATCAGTCTCATTTGTCCCAGATGAGTTTAGAAATTTCCTAAGCAATGCCTAAAGTGCAAAGAACACACCAGTGTTATGTTGAATTGTTATACATCCACATGGTGGTAGAATGGAATGGTGGATCTAGTGATAGACGGAGAGGCCCTAGATTAGCTATAGGGAATGCTTTTTTATAACTCTATGAGTGCAACAGTGTGGTGAGGGGTAGAACAATCATGGGGTAACAAAGAAAATGTTTAATGGTGATCCAGAACACGGTTTTGACCATGTAAAGACTTCACTCAGGTATAAAGGTAAGTGCTCAGTATTTATTATAGTCTTAGTGCTACCAGCTCCTTTGCTCCTGACACACAGGTAATTTACTGACTAAAGATTTGAAAGATACATTCCATTACACAACATGAGAGCAACCATTCTCTACTTACATATTTGAAATCCAGAATCTCCAGTACTACAGAAAGGGGAACATTAATGAGCACACACATGGGCAAAGAGAAATATAAAGTACATCTGGTGATGAGCGAACAGTGACTACCCTCTCTAGATATCAATCATTGTTATGGGCAGGCAAGAGAGGTGAAACCAGGCCTGTGTGTCCATAAAAATAGGTCACTACCCTCCATTCAGAGCAATGTGTTCTGTGTTGGAATAAGTTACCTTGCAATAACAAAAAAAAAACATTAGAAATTCACTGAAAAAAATGGTTAAAGTGACCGTATAGTTAGGTGTAAACTAAAACAAACCGGAATTCACCATTTCAATTTCAACTAATTTTAACTCGCACCCTCTCCATGCAATGCTTGTGACCTCACATTTTGCATCTATGATACCATTATTAACACCACTGGTGACATCTGAAATCACACAATTGATGACAAACCTATGCATGTTGGAGTAGCAAGGTAATTACGTGGCCTACCCCAGGGGTCTCATATTAAAAAATATGGGAGGCTGCTTTTTTTTTTGTCTGCTCATCTATGGAACTGCACCACATCTTCAAACTTTATCTTCCGATGCCAATACCACCATCAAGCCAGCAGATAAAGGCGGAGCTATTGTGATTCAGGACACCACCAAATACAAGAATGAATGCCTGCACCTCCTATAGAACTCGGAGCATTACATACCCCTGAATCAGGATCCTACTCCTAGATTATGTCTAATTATCACAAAACTTGTGAACAAAGGAGAAACCAATGGCTGTATCTCCAAACACAAGACATACTTCCTCCTGAATATGAACCCAAACACACCATACTTTTATTACCTGAAGATCCACAAAGAAGGGCGCCCACCACCGGGACACCCGATCGTCTTAGGATTTGGATCATTATTGGAGTTGCTCTCACGTTTTTGCAACCATTTTTTCTAACTTAAGGTAGCAAAAACTCCCACATACCTTAAGGACACCAAGGATATTCTGAACCTCATTGAGGAAATCAATGTCACTGGGGGGTGGGTTTTCCTGGTTACACTAGATATGGAAGCACTGTACACAAATATTCCACAAAAGGCCTTCGATCAGAAGTACCTATGCCCCAGTTTGCCATGTTTATACATGCATCACTTCGGATAGAAATCCACACTGACTGAAACCAACCCTTTCAGGACCAGGATCCACTTATGGCGGGGATACATAGATGATATTTTAATCATCTGGAAAAGCGAGACCCCAGATATTCTTGACTTCCTTGGATGGATCAATTCCATCGACCCTCATCTGAAATTTACTGGGCATGTATTCGATTTCCAATTACCCTTCCTAGACCTACTCATATCTCTGTGAGGACGGCAACAGACTAAAGTGTTTAAGGAGAGTATTCCTTGTCTCTGGACACCACAGACACACAAGGAATACTCTCCTTAAACATTTTACTCTGATGATACAAGACATATATTGTCACAATGGTCCAAGTCCCGGCAACACAGAGCTGGTTCCGTGGATTCAAAACATTTTCTAGATTGATTGGAACTCAAATCAGCCCTGAAGAAGTCGAGGTATTACGTAGCTATCGACCAAACACATGTTGGCTAAACTGTGTTAATTGTTGAACTAATGTATGCTGATTACACATCTCGGTTATTGATTGGATCACACATTGGCTGTATGAAAAGCAATCAGTATTGCGAAGATTTGTGAACTTCAATTTCATGTTATCCGAACAGAAGATTTTAGATTAAAGTGAACATTGCATAATTCCCAGTTTACACTACTATTGACTCTTGATTATACCTGAGTGCTCAGATTGGTCTGTTGACACTTTCGCTCGCTACCAAAACCCTGCAAATTGGTCTCATCAGGGAGGGGTGTCAAGAAAATCATACTAACTACCAATCAAAGAATGATATCTATCTAATAACCTGTCTGTGTGGTCTCAGATACGTGGGGTTGACCACACGAGCAATAAAAACCGAGATCAGACAACATCAGAGTAATATCAGATATAAAAGGTTAACCACCAAACTCAGATCCCCATCTGTTGCCACCAAACACACCACCGCAGATCTTACATGGACCATCACTGAAAGTGTGCAAGGTCACAATGTTTCTGGGAGACTGTATGAGAAGTAACAAAGCTGGTGTTCCGCCTCCAGACACACTGCACCGGGTTGAACAATGAGATTCCCTGGACTGATTTCAAAGAGTCATCTCTACCCTATTGACTTTATGAAGGGCCCCTACAATACACACTGTGGATTCACATACGTGTACTGGATTTCCAGTTTCATTTTATGTCCCGACAGTCAGCCCCTTAGATGCCATCTCCACCTCCTGGATAGGGGGAGACATTATTGAGGGCTCTCTGTTTTATTGTAGTTTTTATTTACATCCTATAGAGTCAACTCCCGACTCCAGTACCTTTGGCACTGATATTTAGGTGAAGTTAGCACTTTTTGGTATGTATCCACACCTGATAATATGGTAATAATCCTTACCATGAGACTCTCCATTTCCGGCTTTATTTTATTGGTCTTTGATTTCTCTTGACCCCCTTGCATGGCCCCTTATTTTGGAAATTCAATTGGTTTCCCATTAGAAACATACCCTGCACCCTGGCTACAAGCAGCAGCTTTGTAGTGCGCCTGGCCCTTGGCTTAAGGGACACACCCACTAGGTCTCTCCTTTCACTGTGGGGCTCGAGCGTCTGTCTTTGAGCATAATCTACTCATGCCATTGAAGACATGCCCACTGCCAGCTGAGACGGCCCACTCTGACATACCCAGAAGACGTGGAGCTACCATCTTGCATTGTGTGTTGTGCACCTTCCCAGATGTTCATAAAATCACCATTGACACTGTCTTGCCAGAGGAGGCAAGGTCAAGGGTAGATGGTAGTAGGCACTGGTCATCAGAGACAAGTAAGTGAGGCCCTTTTGAGGCCTTTTTGCAGGGAACATGTCTCCTTGATGGGAGTTCTGCCCTCATGCAGCAGCTACAGGCGCTTTACATTTGCTCCACTTTTGCCAAAACTGGAAATTTTGCCCAACCTGCTTCCCCGATGCAGGTCACGATCTGTGTTGGTGTCCTCGCATTCTGACAGGTCGATCTTCCCTAAAATTCAGTAGGGTGAGGAACCCATCTCTTGCATGTTATATCTGTCGGCCCTTTACTAAGGGATCCACAACCCATTGATTTTATCTATGCACATGTTTGCATGGACCACTTTGTTAGTATGGATTGTGTTGTGGCAGAACACAATTTTTTTATGTGGTATGTTGTGGGGGGGTGTGCACTCACGTTTAATTTTAATGACACAGGAGTTTTTAACCTTGCACATTCATATATACACTTTTTCATTTTATTTTAATGTAGGTTATCCTAAACAAAGCGGATTATTAGTAAAGGGCTCAACAGTGACGGTAAGATGTTAGCCAATTCGTTACTATCCACTCACGGAGAGGAGCTTTGAGTTATAGAGCTCCTCATTCTATTGTGAAGATTAGGTCACATCATGTATTATTGGTCCTGATCTCCCCGTTAATCTCTTGTGAGAGATACATATATATATATTACCTACTGGCGGTCGCCAGTAGGTAGTTATAGTTAGGACCCTGTTTCCATAGGAAATCCGCAACATTCTATTTTGAATAACTTTGGCGCCGGTCGACGAATCCTCGCGAATTTCTCAAAATAGGTGGGGCGCTACGCTCCGCTCCTACCCTGTAAGTCTCGGGGGGATTCATCAAGCGGGGGCTGAGATAAAAGGGGGGTCCCAAAATGCGTTTTTCCCATGCATTTTTCCATAGGACCTTTAGACAGGGCTACAGCCCGAACGGCTGAACAGAATTACTAGAAATTTGGCAGAGAGGTAGTCCTCAGGTCAAGGAAGTGCCTTTTGTAGGTTTGGTGTAAATCTGTTCAGTAGATTCTGAGAAAATAGCCTTTAAATCAATATATATATCTGAGCCAGCTTACGGTACGCTTACCGTAAGCTTACCGTACGCGTACGGTGGCGTGCGCGAGCGCGATTCTGATTGGCTGTTAGATCTTAGTAAACATTCGAATAGGCCGAAACCAGGAAGCGGCGGCCGCCATTTTGTGTATTTCACTCCGGTAAAAAAGAGTGATATCTTGAAAAGGGGGCAAGGGAGAGAGTTACAGACCCCCTAACATTTGTAAGGGGGTCAAAGAAGGACAGAAAAGTACAAAGAAAACATTTATTGATTTTTAAAAAAATCACGGGGTACGCGTACGGTAAGCTTACGGTAAGCGTACGGTAAAAAAAAAAGAAAAAAAAGAAATGAAATTCAGATTTAAGTGTTTAGATATTAGGGGGCTCTAAAAAGAGCTGTTGTGTTTATTAAGTGATTTTTTAGTGGTACCTACAAGTAAGTACCGATGCAGAGTCTAAGGTTCAAGAGGAAGACTCTGTTCCCTTCATCATTGAAGTGCACACCATCTCCTCTATAAATGTCTTGCATGTCGTAACGCAAGTTGTTGTGGTAAATGGAACCCATACCATAGTCACGGAGGAAAGCAGAAACAGATTTGTTGACGTGCTTTCTTGCTTTGTCAATCTGCGGACAGAAATGATTGGACCAGTTCCATTTTTGCCTTTGGCATATGTTAGAAAACACAAAGGCAGTTTTAGGGAAAAGTGAAAACAGTTGTGCAAAGGTGTCCTTCATAAGCATTTCCAGACCTACCCCAGTCAAAGTGCCTAGGTCATTGCCACCACAGTGCACTATTATGAGGTCAGGGTGTTGGATTTGCATGAAGGATTTAACCAATGGCATCAATTGGTGCCACTTTAACCCTCTCTGACCAATCCATTTAATGTCTACATTTGGCAAAGCAAGGTCTCTCACCATACCTGTTTTCTCTGCAAACTTTTCACTCCAGAAGACATAGCTGTGCCCTACAATCCACACTGTGAACATCTTCAAAGGAGAACTGGATGCACTCAGGAGGTGTCTTTCAGTAGAATGGCAATATGAAAAGAAAGACAGTTTGGAAATGGAGGCATACATATTTTTTTCAAAAAAAAAAGAACTGATTGGCTGTTTCATACCATTCTAGAATAAAAACTAGGCTGTATGTGTAAATTAATAGAAGCATGTTTTGTATTGGTACAGAAAAATGTGTTACCAAAGAACAGTACTATGGATTTGCTGTTAGGTTTGAAAAGTCAAGCACTCTTGCTCTGTGGAATTGAAACATTGTTTGGCGAACTTCTGACCTGACTCCACACGGCAGTGTTCCATGAGCTGTTGCTATGGTAGCAGGCAGAAGTCAAGTTGGGGGAAGGGTACTAGGCAGAAGTCAAGTTGGGGGAAGGGTACTTTTGGAAAAGGGTTGGTTTTCAACCAATAGAAATGTGTGATTACATTTGAAAAAAAGGGGGAAGCACTGAGATTTGAAACTTACATGTATATGTGTGGAAAAATAGAGGGAAACTTTGCCATTATCTGGTTCTGCTGAGAGGAGTGAGGTGTAGAGAACAGAGATCCTGGCTCTGATAATCTGCTGTTTGAGTGCCACATTTCTTTCACAACTAACTAATTTTAAAGGTGAGGTTAGAGTTTGAGAGGAGATGTATATGGTAAATTAAGAAATGAATAATAGAAATGTAATTCTTTTTGTTGAAGTTGCGTTTATTATTTTCTGTTTTGGGAGAAATTTAAATGTGAGGAACATGTAAAATAATATGGACTATGTTTTCACGATAAATTAAGGTGTATTGGTATAAAAAATGAATAGTTTAAGGGTTTGAGGTTGGACTCAGTAATGCAAATACATTCAGCATCACTAAGGCTGGTTGCACTTGGTGGAATGTAGGCAGTCACCCAGGTTACACATGTTGGGAAATATAGGCAGAGATTTATTGTGTACAACTCTGGTAATTTTATATTTGCATTAGTAGAAAAAAGGGGGAGCGATTTTTTGGTGCAGAAGCAGACTCTTAGCACACACCCAGCTCCTTTCCATGTATAATCATGCACAGTATTTACAAGCGAGTGGGGTTTGAGGTTTCAGTCTGTAATGCAAATACATTCAGCATCACTAAGGCTGGTTGCCCTTGCTGGAGTGTAGGCAGTCACCCAGGATACAGATGGTGGTGGTCTGAAAAAGCAGTTTGGACATGTGCATTTAAAAAAATCTGAAAAGTGGATTCATAATGTGTCAGTCTGTAAAAGTGATTATCACTTGCCAAAAAAAAAGAGCAGTAAGTGTGCATTCAAATTGGCAAAGAAATTTCGTTTTGTGACTAATGTGAAAACATGACTCTGTGTGCAAATAGGAATTACAGGCAGAGATTTATTGCGTTATGCTCTGGTGATTTCACAGTTGCATTAGTAGGAAAAAGGGGGAGCGATTTTTTGGTGCAGAAGCAGACTCTTAGCACACACCCAGCTCCTTTCCATGTATAATCATGCACAGTATTTACAAGCGAGTGGGGTTTGAGGTTTCAGTCTGTAATGCAAATACATTCAGCATCACTAAGGCTGGTTGCCCTTGCTGGAGTGTAGGCAGTCACCCAGGATACACATGGTGGTGGTCTGAAAAAGCAGTCTGGACATGGGCTTTTTAAAAATCTGAAAAGTGGATTCATAATGTGTCAGTCTGTAAAAGTGATTATCACTTGCCAAAAAAAAAGAGCAGTAAGTGTGCATTCAAATTGGCAAAGAAATTTCGTTTTGTGACTAATGTGAAAACATGACTCTGTGTGCAAATAGGAATTACAGGCAGAGATTTATTGCGTTTTGCTCTGGTGATTTCACAGTTGCATTAGTAGAAAAAAGGGGGAGCGATTTTTTGGTGCAGAAGCAGACTCTTAGCACACACCCAGCTCCTTTCCATGTATAATCATGCACAGTATTTACAAGCGAGTGGGGTTTGAGGTTTCAGTCTGTAATGCAAAGACATTCAGCATCACTAAGGCTGGTTGCCCTTGCTGGAGTGTAGGCAGTCACCCAGGATACACATGGTGGTGGTCTGAAAAAGCAGTCTGGACATGGGCTTTTAAAAAAATCTGAAAAGTGGATTCATAATGTGTCAGTCTGTAAAAGTGATTATCACTTGCCAAAAAAAAAGAACAGTAAGTGTGCATTCAAATTGGCAAAGAAATTTCGTTTTGTGACTAATGTGAAAACATGACTGTGTGCAAATAGGAATTACAGGCAGAGATTTATTGCGTTTTGCTCTGATGATTTCACAGTTGCATTAGTAGGAAAAAGGGGGAGCGATTTTTTGGTGCAGAAGCAGACTCTTAGCACACACCCAGCTCCTTTCCATGTATAATCATGCACAGTATTTACAAGCGAGTGGGGTTTGAGGTTTCAGTCTGTAATGCAAATACATTCAGCATCACTAAGGCTGGTTGCCCTTGCTGGAGTGTAGGCAGTCACCCAGGATACACATAGTGGTGGTCTGAAAAAGCAGTCTGGACATGGGCTTTTTAAAAAATCTGAAAAGTGGATTCATAATGTGTCAGTCTGTAAAAGTGATTATCACTTGCCAAAAAAAAAGAGCAGTAAGTGTGCATTCAAATTGGCAAAGAAATTTCGTTTTGTGACTAATGTGAAAACATGACTGTGTGCAAATCGGAATTACAGGCAGAGATTTATTGCGTTTTGCTCTGGTGATTTCACAGTTGCATTAGTAGAAAAAAGGGGGAGCGATTTTTTGGTGCAGAAGCAGACTCTTAGCACACACCCAGCTCCTTTCCATGTATAATCATGCACAGTATTTACAAGCGAGTGGGGTTTGAGGTTTCAGTCTGTAATGCAAAGACATTCAGCATCACTAAGGCTGGTTGCCCTTGCTGGAGTGTAGGCAGTCACCCAGGATACACATGCAATATATTCTGAAAACAGCAAAAATAAGGCAAAAATATTTTTTGATAAATATGTAAATATGTGTACTGTATTATAAAATGTTTTAAAAATATTAATACTTTTTTCTTTTTTTTCAGATTGTTATAGAAAATTTTCGAAAACTAGAACCATTTTTAAAGCAATTTTTTTAAAAAACAAATGAATAAATATTTTTTTGAGTGGGTATGGTAAGTCAATAATAATAATTGTAGTCTCTCAAAGACCTTGTAATGTGATAATTGATTTTTAGTGTTTTTTAAAAAAAAAAAAAAAAAAAATACGCGCACCGTACGCGTACGGTAAAAAAAAGAAAAAAAAGTTTTTAAAAACATATATAAAAAAAAGATGAAAGATAAGGTTGGCTCTTAAAAGAGCCGTTGTGTTCATGCAGGGACAGAGGAAAGAAAGATTGGGAAAATTAGTCTCTGCGACAAGTGTGCTGATCTATTTTGAGGTTCACTAGGGAAACACTGGTCTCCCTATGACAAATTAGATCATGACAAGAGGCGCATCGAATATCAACCCTCAGAAATCGAGGGTTAATTTCCAGAGGGCCAGCAAAAGGAGATGCTCCCCCCACACATGAAGGGCTCACCTGACCTGCAGAAGAAGGACGCAGCCCTGCAGATGATGGTCCAGGCTGAGCTGCTGTGGATGTGCTTGGTTGACTTACTGAAGGGTTACCTCCAGTAAGTCGAGCATGTGTCCTTTTGTGTACATCCTTGAGGTGCCTCATCATGGTATGATTCCCAAAGGAATACTTCCTGTCAGGATTACCTCTTGAAAGTACACGCTGACACAGCTTGCAAGTCACTAAGGGTGCATTTACCTTTTGCTGGCCTTCAGGAAAAGTAAAATAATCCCATACATAAGAGGTCTTTTGTTTCCTCGCTCTCTGCCTCAAGGTAGTGCTGCTAGTGCTAGCCTCACTCTCAGAAGGGCTCTGCTGTTCTGCCATCGTATCACAAAGACAACCCAGCTCCTTCTCCTAAGGGATCACAAGCAGAAATGAGGGGAATGGGTGTGGTGTAGGAGAGTTCTAGAACTGAAAGTAGTTTCAACCAATCAAAAGTTGTGTTTCATGATCACATGACCTACCGTACGCTTACGGTACGCTTACGGTACGCTTACGGCAAAAGTACGCATGCGCGTAAAAAAGACACGCGCTTGCGCGCATGCGCATAACAGTCACTACCCGACACTTCCGCGTAACGTGCGAGTGTAGCGTACACGCGTACGCGTCCCACGCGGAGTACGCGCGGCTACGCAAATTGCGTAACTATACGCAAACAGCGTAGATAAATTACGGACATTGCGTAAACCGTACGCTTACCGTAAGCTTACGGTACGCGTACTAAAAAAAAATAAAAAAAAGGAAAAAATGTATTGCTAATAAATTTTACCTGTTTATTTTATAAAATATTTAAAAAAAAACATATTATAGAATTTTAAAAATTTAACCATAGTCTTAAAAAAAGGATAGAAAATTAAAAAAAATATATGTTTAAAAAATAGAAGAAAATAAAAAAATTAGCATTTAAAAAACCTTGCAAATTCACTGAAAAAACCATGGGTTTCACACACGTTATAGTTAGGAATTAGCATTTAAAAAACCTTGCAAATTCACTGAAAAAACCATGGGTTTCACACACGTTATAGTTAGGAATTAGCATTTAAAAAACCTTAGAAATTCAATGAAAAAACCAAAGGTTTCACACATGTTATAGTTAGCTGGACATTTCACTCGTAAAAAACCAATGAAATTCCCCCGTTATAGTTAGTTCAGCTAACTATAACTCGCGCGCCCGCAATGCACTGCTGATGACGTCACATATTACATCACTCATGACATGGTCAGTGACATCACTCATGACATCACTGATGACATCTCAAATGACATCACTGATGACATCACTGATGACATCATCCTTGTGATAGAGTGGCAGACCACCTCTGCCCCTAATATAACCTTTGATACACACATTCAAAAATAGAAATTAAAATTTTAAAAACAATGGACATACCAATACCAGTTACAACAACCTATTCAGTAATTCTAAGATCCACATACACATCCACTCATTCACCAACAGTCCTGTACAGTCACTCATACATGTACTCACTCATAATATGTACTCATACACGTATACATCCTGTTACACAATGCCACTCATCCATAGAGGTACTCACACACATAGTCACTCATGCTAATAAAGAATCAAACATACATTTACTTGCATATACAGTTATACACACACCGCCACACTTACTTCTACAGAAACTTACACATACTTAGTCTTTTAAACAATCAGTTATAGAAACACATACTTATTCATACAGGAACTCTTCCAATCTCTCACTCTCACATATACTCGCTTATATACACCAATTGTCACATATACTAGTTTAAAACATATGTAGTTACTCATAGAGACACTATTGAGACAGTCATTCACTCACTAACACACCCATGCACACACTCATTCACCCATAGAGTCCTGCACACATGCTGTCTTCAACACATACAAAGAGTGAGTCACTCATTCATGCACCTATGCACTACGTAATACCCCCCACCGAACCATACAGACATCAGACACTGATACTCAAAAAACCAACTAATAACCTATATAGACACCCATGTAGCTACTCACCAACCCATGCAGCCACTTATACACAAAGTGAGAGACTGATACAGATATTTACATATTTAAACATTACTCACTAAGCCATGTATTCACTAAGATACACTTAATTAGTCAGTTATACAATCAATTTTTCAAAAACAATTCATCCATTTAGACACTTATATACCCATTTATTCTTCCATCGACCTTGAGATATACATATATAAAACATATGTAATTTTCTGAAAAACACACATTCTCTGAATGATGTCATCAGTGATGTCATTTGAGATGTCATCAGTGATGTCATGAGTGATGTCACTGACCATGTCATGAGTGATGTAATATGTGACGTCATCAGCAGTGCATTGCGGGCGCGCGAGTTATAGTTAGCTGAACTAACTATAACGGGGGAATTTCATTGGTTTTTTACGAGTGAAATGTCCAGCTAACTATAACATGTGTGAAACCTTTGGTTTTTTCATTGAATATATATATATATATATATATATATATATTACCTACTGGCGGTCGCCAGTAGGTAGTTATAGTTAGGACCACGTTTCCATAGGAAATCCTCAACATTCTATTTTGAATAACTTTGGCGCCGGTTGACGAATCCTCGCGAATTTTTCAAAATAGGTGGGGCGCTACGCTCCGCTCCTACCCTGAAAGTCTCGGGGGGATTCGTCAAGCGGGGGCTGAGATAAAAGGGGGGTCCCAAAACGCGTTTTTCCCATGCATTTTTCCATAGGACCTTTAGACAGGGCTACAGCCCGAACGGCTGAACAGAATTACTTGAAATTTGGCAGAGAGGTAGTCCTCATGTCAAGGAAGTGCCTTTTGTTGGTTTGGTGTAAATCTGTTCAGTAGATTCTGAGAAAATAGCCTTTAAATCAATATATATATCTGAGCCAGCTTACGGTGCGCTTACGGTGCGCTTACCGTACGCGCACCGTAAAGTAAACATTCGAATCGGTCGAATCGGTCGAAACCAGGAAGCGGCGGCCGCCATTTTCTCTCTCGCACTGTGAGGGAGGGGCTGTAAACAAAGGGAAAAAACATATAAAGGGGCTGTTTAGACAGCGCCCATGCACATAGCCATGTTAGTTGAGTCCTCAAAGATCCCCCAAGGCCAAAAACGGTAAATTTTTATTTTTTGAAAATTTCGCCGATTACGCTTACCGTACGCGTACCGTGCGCTTACGCTAAAAAATATATAGAAAAAAAAAAAAACGCACTCTCTGTGCATGGCATATTATTGTCATCACTTACAAATTAAATTGAACAGATTACCTATCACAAGGAAGCGCATAATATGTCCTCCATGTGCGCACGGTGCGTTACATGGGCACGCGGTGCGCTACGCGCACCGCGTGCCCACCTTGCGTGTACGGCACTAACTGCGTAAAGTGGGCGCGCGGTGCGCGAAGCGCACCGCGTGCTCACTGTGCGCGCACGGTGCGCGAAGCGCACCGTGCACGCACTGAACGAACTGCGTTAAGTGGGCGCGCACGCCACGAATGGCGTAAAGTAACTTAGCATTTAAAAAACCGTACAAATTCACTGAAAAAACCATAGGTTTCACACACGTTATAGTTAGGAATTAGCATTTAAAAAACCTTGCTAATTCACTGAAAAAACCATAGGTTTCACACATGTTATAGTTAGCTGGAAATTTTACTGATAAAAAAACAATGAAATTCCCCCGTTATAGTTACTGTAAGCAACTATAACTCACGCGACCGTAATCCTCTGCTGATGACATATGTGTCTTTATGAAAAAAAAAAATTTGTAATATATGTATAGCTAAAATTTAATGGAAGAAGACATGGGCAAATAAGTGTCTAAATACAGTATTAGCATCAGCAGAGGATTACGGTCGCGTGAGTTATAGTTGCTTACAGTAACTATAACGGGGGAATTTCATTGGTTTTTTATCAGTAAAATTTCCAGCTAACTATAACATGTGTGAAACCTATGGTTTTTTCAGTGAATATATATATATATATATATATATATATATATATATATATATATATATATCGTGAGCAAGGAGGTCTCCCTCCGAAACGCGTCAAGTGACTGGGCGTTTATGAAATAAAAAACACGCTGACAAGGATTAAGTGGCCTGGACATCGTTTCTTTGACCTTTGTGACGATTGTTTGGATTTTGGGAGTCGCGATCCCGTCTGGGCCCGCCACTGTGAGTGGCAGGGGTTTCTGCGCGAACTTGGCGGTGGAATATATATATATATATATATATATATATATATATATATCCTTTTGCAATTAGCTCCTTCCGTCTCCCCACGCCAACGCAGAGGATCGCAGAACCCGGCGGAGCAAGCCGGTCATAGTAAACGTTCAAATCCAATTATTGCGATCACTCAAAGGTCAGTAACCAGCAGTTGTTTAATTATATTATAAATTGATGAATAATCCTGGCTCACCACAACTTGTTGAGGCCACACAAGTACAGACCACAAGGCGTTGTCGTTTATTAATAACAGTGCTTTTTTTCAGGAACACAGTAGATCGCACATCGTCTACTCCAGGCAAGTGCCTAGCATGTGGCATTTCGACCGCTCCAGCGCGGTCTTGTTCACATGATGCGCTGCCTCACTCGTTCTCATTTTTATAGTGAATACAAAACACCTCTGCATAATTGGGCAATGCAACAGCCACAGTAACACACAACAGACTGTCCATTGTATTTTACTAATCTGTAAATTACGATGCCATTAAAAATTATTATTACATTAAAACATTTGACATTTCTATTGTTCCATCATTGTTTGAATTACATCTAAAATTGTAATTGTATTGTTTAACTCACATAATGATACCGGATATAGCTAATTCTTGGGCTCTCTAAAACACAGTTATGTATAATGCGTATTATACATCCTTCCAGCAATATAGTTGCAAGCCTGCTCTTCTCTATGTACATTTAAACAATAAAAATTCAAATTGTAACTATCACGATATGACAACCAACGTCTGAAAATAATCTTCTCATATATATTTGGCCCTGGTAGCATATTAATCATCCTCAAGTCAGCCTGATGGATTGAAATTGAAACCCTATATGTTGTTTGAAAAGTGCTTATGCTTATTGTATTGTAATATGCCCTTAAAGTGCAAAGTGATAAAAACAAAGTGCTAAAGTGCTCTAAAGTACTTTTGTTTGAATGATTTTTGTCCATAAGAACACCTGAAAATTACCATGATGCCTCTTGTATAACTACAAAGTGACAGTGCACATTAGTAAACATATATCAAGGATAAAACATGCAAATGATATATAAATTACAGTGCTAATGCTATAAATATTGCAAAAACCACCTTTCCATTGCACAAATCCCAGAAATTTTAACAATACAATTCATATGTGGTGAATATTGTAAAACATCCATTTGTAAACCTCTATACTGATGCTCAAGGAGATATAACTATATCAATCCTGGGAGAAAAGATCAGAATGAGCTGACACTAGATATTCATGAGCATACAGTCCTGAATGGCATATACACAATTAAATGAAGTTGTGCAAATCCTCACTGGTGTTTAAACCATTTGGCATCTTGGTATCCAGTTCCATAATGAACTGCGATTCCAGTTGTCGCAATAGTTTCTCCCTATTGTTCCTCATATGGATACTGGAACTGCCCCTATGACAAAGTATTTCAGTTCATTGATATTATTGGGATGCACTAGTTTGAAATTACGGGCCACTGGGTAATTAGGGTTGGAGTTGCCCACAGCTGTCAGATATTTCAAAATCCTATTGAATACTTGGAATTTAGTACTCCCCACGAATTTGAGCCCACACGGACATTCTGATACATGTACTGCATGATCTGTTCGACAAGTATAATAACCTTTGATCTTAACAGGTTTGGAGCTGAATGCTGTCATGTATTCTGTAGAGTTAACTCCGAACTTGCAAGCTCTACATGAGCTGCATTTAAAATGCCCTGTTTTAGTTGTCAGCCAAGTGAGAGCTGGAGTAAACTCAGGACTGCTCCTTACTAGTGCATCTCTCATAGAGGGTGTTCGCCTAAATGTCAAGGATGGTTTGGCAGGAAGAATTTGGTTCTGTGTGATGTCAGTTAACACTATAGGCCAGTGAGTGTTGATGATCTGTCCGATTTGTCTTTCCTGCCTACTGTATAATGTAATCATCCTGAGCTCTTGCGGTGTCTCCTCAACATGCCTAGCAGGAGCTGAAATGTGGCCAATGCTGTCTTTCGTAACTGTTACAGGCCTCTCTGGTCTACTCTGTACATTCACTTTCATTAGGGCTTTTTGTAGATCAGCACTCTTGTAGCCACGGGCAACGAATCTCCGAGTTGCTTCGTCTTGGCATTGTGCCATATCGATATTGGAGCTGCAAAGTTTATCAAACAAAATCCACTCTTTGGCACACCATCTAATAAGCACTTTTTGTTTAAAGAACTCGGTATCCTATTTGTAACTAAATAACAATAACAACAAACAAAAAAACAAGACAAAGGTAGAAACAATAGCCATGGAAAGAAGAGAGGCAAAGCGCAATGCGGAATTGGCACAAGTCTTTGAAAACAATCCAAGTACACTCAATCCGAAGGGAAAATCGAACATAAAAACTCTGGACGACAATAAGGAAACTCTAAGATATTGGGAAAGATTCTCCAAGAAAGAGATGAACAAATGGTGGTAACTAATAACCCTCAAAAAATATGCTGAAGTCAAAAGATTTCCACAAGGCCTACGCATTACACTCATGCCCAGCCATCAGGACACAAGTGGAGAACTACTGTAAGAATGGGGAGAGCACCTTTTGGGATCCTCAATGGGTCTAATACGGATCCTAATAAAACATACAGAAAAAACACTCCCTGACATCCAGAAGGATTTAAAAGAACTAGAAGAGACTCTGGAGAAAATAGATCTCTCTGAAGAACACAAAAATGTAAAAAAAGAAATGGTAAAAATACGTGGAAAAACATGAAGAATCAAACAACGCAAACAATTCAAGTTCCAGCGAGATGAAACAGATTATGAGGAGGGGCGAATTTTTACATTTGCAAGAAAGTTTGAGCAACAAAGGAGTAAGGAACAGCTAGAAACAACCAGCAGTGATTACTCAAGCTATAAGTCTTTGACAAGTTCTGTGAGTGAAAATGAGGTGGCAAGCGCATCGTCAACAACAACAAGTAACGACAAAATTACTTTTTTTAATGGAAAGGCATATGGCCCTACAGCAGCAAAATTGGGGAAAGACCAAACTAATGGGTCAAGTAAGAGGATGGGGCAGAGAAGGGGCAGGAAAACAAGGAGAGGCCAAAGGGGTCAAGGAAGGAGGAAGCTCCGGAATGCTAACTGGAGGCAAAACAAAGCAGACCAGGAAATAAATGAGACATACACTCAGGAACTGAATGTCATCAATACTGTTGGCTAGAGAATTCATGGAATCTGAACAAAAACTACTACACACGTGGATATCGCACAAACACGTGTAGATTTGTACAAGTACATTAGAAAGATGAAATTGGCCAAAATCTTTGCAGAGCAAACTACACTAACCAAGGAAAAATCAACAACAGTTTTTGACAGTGAATTATTGGTAGAGGATAAACAAGCCCTCAAAACATTAATACCCATGGGGGATGATGAAACTGAGAACAATTTGGCAAATCTAGATGATCTATTGCCCCCTCTTGGTGCAGGGATTAGTGGGGAAAAAACTAAATTCCTTTTTTACCCAACCTTACCGTCAGGTAATAACATTGATGTTTTTCATGAGGCAATAATACATGACTTATACCAACTCAATCAAAGACAAGTTGTCAATATCCGAAAGGATTGCACTAGAAGAGCTTCAGCAAGATGAGTCTATAGAAATAAAGCCTGCAGACAAAGGTGACAACATTGTGATCCAAAACAAACAGGATAATATACAGGAAGCGAAGAGACAATTACAGGGCACCATATGCTATAAAATCCTAGATAGCAATCCAACAAAGGAAATTGGAGAAATGGTGGACAAATATCTACAAACCTGGTTGAACCAGGGATTAATTGATGAGGATGAAAAGAAATATCTGACAGTCGAAAATCCAATAGAGGCAAAAATATATTTTCTATTGAAAATTCACAAAAGTTTACAAAACCCACTGGGAAGACCGATAGTATCTGCAACTGGATCTATATTAGAACCAATGTCAAACTACATACATTTCTTCCTGGCTCCATTAGTAAACGGTTTGAATTCCTATTTGACAGCCATGGGCTTTTCATTTTCTCCGAACTTTGCTAATCTAATGATGGGATGGTTCGAACAGAAAATCGCCTGGAAATCTGAAAATTATGTATATGTAGATAAAATCATTTCATGGCTCAGGTTTATCGATGACCTTTTCATCATTTGGGATGGGTCAGAAAAGGATTTTGCTGCTTTTTTTCATATTCTAAACAACAACAAGACCAACTTAAAATGTACATATGAAATCAAATCAGTTCCAGTAAAATAACATTTCTAGACACTGAAATTTATGTGGATGGGAACACCTTACAAACCACATTATATCAGAAGACAACAGCTACCAATGTAATTCTCCATGCAAATAGATTCCATCCTATAAATCAAAAATGGAACATACCTTATGGTGAATTTTTAAGGTTACGGAGAAATAGCTCATCTGATGAAGAATTTGAAAAACATAGTACAGCAGCACAATCAAGATTCAAAAAGAGAAACTACCCCACAAAAGTCATTTAACAGAGAGCAAAATCAAAAAATCACGAAGATCTTAAAAAACTCTCAACAATCCAATACTGAAGATCCATCGAAAATCAGACTGATTACAACATATACGGCGGAAACAAGTCAATTTACCGGAATCCTTAAAAAACACTGGGGAATTTTAAAACTGGACCCAACTGTATCAGACCTGATAGGGAACCATCTCAACATAACATATAGGAGAGCTCCAAATCTTGGTGACAAATTAACACACAGTCACTTCAAAGCATAACAAACAAAGGCATGCACTCAAATAGAATGTTTTTGGCCATGCAAAAGCTGCAAAGCCTGCAAAATTGCAGAACACAAAAAGGAAGTGGAAATAAAGAAAGGAGTGAAATGGAAAATCAAGCAACATATTACCTGCAAAAGCATATATGTTATTTATATAGTGGAATGCCCATGCAATTTAAAATATATTGGCAGCCCGACATGTGAGATCAAAAAACGTATTCTGGAACATATTAGAGCCACCGTGAACAATGATCGATCCAAGGCAATAGCTAAACACATGGAGAAGATGCATGACAGCAAATGGGAAGCTCTAAAATTCTATGGGATTGAACAGGTCCCATGTCTTGAGAGAGGCAGAAATCGATAAAGATAAACTCAGACAGAAAGAACCTAAGCACATTGTTTCGTTCAGGACTTAGCACCCTTGGGTTTGAATCAGGACGAGGAATTATATGTACATCTCTAAAAACCAAACAAATATTGGATAAAACTATCATGATGAGACTATATTGTGTCTTAGGATTTGGAAAGCTCACTGGAGAGGCTGAACATTTGATTACAACCATAAAGTACTAGTACTTCATAATTTCTGAGATAACTTAGAACCATCATAAAGACGAAACAACAAATGATTACAATATTTAATACAATAATTGTGCACATGGATATATCTTACCAAAGAGAAAAACTATCAATATGTGACCGGCATGTTCATTTAAGAAAAATGAGATTGTGCTCAAATTTGTTTTGTCCCACAACCACTCATGCAAATCTGAAACAATTGTTTACAAATAATGTATATTGAAAAACTTTTTTACAAAACTTCTTTACATCACTGCACTGATTTGCACACGTCAACATTTTATATAAATAGCACTAAAGTCACTTTTAATCATTTGTTACAAAAAAAATGCATAAAGATATGAAAAAGCAATGTCTTATACTACCAATATCATAATGCTATGCGACTGAACAAACAGAAAGTACTCGTGGGAGTAGAAATAAATCATGCCTGCTTGTTTCTTTGAGTACAACATCCTGAGATCAAGGTGTGAGAAAACGAACTGAAACGTGTTGGGCATGGCTATTGCGTTTGCATTTAATAAAACAACTTATTGAAGGATCCCGAGTGAGTGCGTTCTTCAAAGAACCTCTGGGTGCAGAGGTGTTTTGCTGCAATATTGACCAGCTGCCCTGCCGGAGAAGACACACACCGCCTCACAGGAGGAACACCAGCGTTCTAACAAAGGGCGTTGAAGGATATATATATATATATATATATATATATATATCACTGAAAAAACCATAGGTTTCACACATGTTATAGTTAGCTGGAAATTTTACTGATAAAAAACCAATGAAATTCCCTCGTTATAGTTACTGTAGGCAACTATAACTCACGCGACCGTAATCCTCTGCTGATGCTAATACTGTATTTAGACACTTATTTGCCCATGTCTTCTTCCATTAAATTTTAGCTATACATATATTACAAATTTTTTTCTTTCATAAAGACACATATGTCATCAGCAGAGGATTACGGTCGCGTGAGTTATAGTTGCCTACAGTAACTATAACGGGGGAATTTCATTGGTTTTTTATCAGTAAAATTTCCAGCTAACTATAACATGTGTGAAACCTATGGTTTTTTCAGTGAATTAGCAAGGTTTTTTAAATGCTAATTCCTAACTATAACGTGTGTGAAACCTATGGTTTTTTCAGTGAATTTGTACGGTTTTTTAAATGCTAAGTTACTTTACGCCATTCGTGGCGTGCGCACCCACTTAACGCAGTTCGTTCCGTGTGCGCACGGTGCGCTTCGCGCACCGTGCGCGCACAGTGAGCACGCGGTGCGCTTCGCGCACCGCGCGCCCACTTTACGCAGTTAGTGCCGTACACGCAAGGTGGGCACGTTACGCACCGTGCGCACATGGAGGACATATTATGCGCTTCCTTGTGATAGGTAATCTGTTAAATTTAATTTGTAAGTGATGACAATAATATGCCATGCACAGAGAGTGTTTTTTATTTTTTTATTTATTTTTTTTAATATTTTTTAGCGTAAGCGCACGGTACGCGTACGGTAAGCGTAATCGGCGAAATTTTCAAAAAATAAAAATTTACCGTTTTTGGCCTTGGGGGATCTTTGAGGACTCAACTAACATGGCTATGTGCATGGGCGCTGTCTAAACAGCCCCTTTATATGTTTTTTGCCTTTGTTTACAGCCCCTCCCTCACAGTGCGAGAGAGAAAATGGCGGCCGCCGCTTCCTGGTTTCGACCAATTCGAATGTTTACTTAGATGTAACAGCCAATCAGAATCGCGCTCGCGCACGCCACCGTACGCGTACGGTAAGCGTACCGTAAGCGCACCGTAAGCTGGCTCAGATATATATATTGATTTAAAGGCTATTTTCTCAGAATCTACTGAACAGATTTACACCAAACCAACAAAAGGCACTTCCTTGACCTGAGGACTACCTCTCTGCCAAATTTCAAGTAATTCTGTTCAGCCGTTCGGGCTGTAGCTGTGTCTAAAGGTCCTATGGAAAAATGCATAGGAAAAACGCGTTTTGGAACCCCCCTTTTATCTCAGCCCCCGCTTGACGAATCCCTCCGAGACTTTCAGGGTAGGAGCGGAGCGTAGCGCCCCACCTATTTTGAAAAATTTGCGAGGATTCGTCAACCGGCGCCAAAGTTATTCAAAATAGAATGTTGAGGATTTCCTATGGAAACGTGGTCCTAACTATAACTACCTACTGGCGACCGCCAGTAGGTAATGTATATATGTGTGTGTATATATATATATGCGCATGTCTATTACCTACTGGCGGTCGCCAGTAAGTAGTTATAGTTAGGACCTATTATCCATAGGAAATCCGCAGCATTCTAATTAGAATAACTTTGATGCCGGTTGACGAATCTTCGTGAAATTTTCAAAACTCGTGGCCCACTCCGGTCGGGTCCTAACCTGAAAGTCTCGGGGTGATTCGTCAAGCGGGGGCCGAGAAAAATGGGGGGGGCCAAAAACATGTTTTCCCCATGCAATTTTCCATAGGGACTTTTAGTCGCAGCTACAGCCCGAACTGCTGAATGGAATTACACCAAATTTGGCAGAAAGGTAGACCTTGGTACAGAGTTGTGCCTTTTGCTTAAATGGTGTAAATCCGTTCAGTAGTTCCTGAGAAATTCAAAAATAAAATCACATATATATCTGGGCGGAGCCTAACTACACATCTCATCGTGAGATCTGATTGGCTTCATCCAAGAAGTGTTGGCAGCCATCTTGGGACCAATATACATGATAGCACCTCATTAAAACACATTGCAGTTAATAGAAGGTTTTACGACTTTAGATACATTATAAATCATTTGTTGATGGTACCATACTCATTGTAGGAATTGAGGTATGTTCTAAGGTGATTTTACCATGTGAAAAAGCCTTCTGCTGGGATATCATGAATCATATTTGAGAGAAAACTATTTTCTCATGCTTTTCCCACAGAGGTTTGGAAGGTGATCTATAAGCTAAACTGAGAGCATATTTTCTGTAAATTCACATTATCTTTCTCAGTCATGTGAGAATGAAGTCTGACATTCTCAGTAAAACATGCACATCCAACAAGGTCAGAGACTGTCAGTTGATTCCTTTGTGTTCTACTGCAGCTTCCCAGAGTGTTCCAAAGAACAACTAGATCGCTCACAGTCCTACTTATGACAAACGTATGGCACACCTGAAGCCATCTTGATTGGAATAAATTGGTAACTCTTAAAACATTTAATTTAAAAAGGAACAAAATGAGGGGGTTCATTTTGCCATAGAAAGTATGATTAGTGCTGCAGAAAGAAAAATTAGGGCACATGTTGAGTGACTTCTCAAATCCTCTTCTATTTCATTAAAAAATTCAGACATGCAGACTGAAACATGCACTTTCAGTACCAGCAGCAGACTTCCTTGGTGAGCAGTAGCTTTACTACAGTGATCTAATGAGCAACTAGAGTGCTAACATTCTGAATTTATGGCAAATGTGTGACACATCTGAATGCCTTCTTGATGGAATCAAAGTAAAAAACTGAAAGTATTCCTACTGAGGAGACTGTAGTAAATGAGGAAATTAGGAAACTTCATTACAAATAAGTCTCCCAAGATGGCCACCAGATACAAAGGAGCCCAAATGTAGCACAAATACCACCCAGATGTAGCCCAAGTATAGCCCAATGACAGAATGTCCCAGAGTGTTCTAAAGAACAACTAGAGCGCTAACAGTCTTACTTCTGACAAAAGTATGGCACACCTAAAGCCATCTTGATTGGAATAAAGTGGCAACACTTAAAACATTTAATTTGGAAAGGAACAAAATGAGGGGGTTCATTTTGCCATTGAAATAATGATTAGTGCTTCAGAAAGAAAAATTAGGGCACATTTTGACTTCTCAAATCCTCCTCTTCTATTTCATTAAAATATTCTGACATGCAGACTGAAACATGCACTTTCAATACCAGCAGCAGACTTCCCTGGTGAGCAGTAGCTTTACTACAGTGATCTAATGAGCAACTAGAGTGCTACCATTCAGAATTTATGGCAAATGTGTGACACATCTGAATGCCTTCTTGATGGAACCAAAGTAAACAAGCATTGAAAATGCAATAGGTCTTGCCCTCGTTTAAGCTAAAGTAATTCTGTTTGTAATTAGGTGGCTTTTTAGCTTTGCTTTTAATAGTGATTTTCAAACTTTCATGTACATAATATGCATATGCATGCATATATGTATATGTATATGTATGCATGCATATATATATTTCTATGTATATAGATATGCAGATTATATATATGTTTATATATATATATATATATATATATATACACACACACATACATGTATATAAATGCATATGCGCGTATATATCAAAGTTATTCAGTAGTAGCACTCCCTAATGTAATTACATTTGGCGCTCTTCGCCCAAAGTACATATAGTAAATAGTTGAAATATCTTAATTTAATGGCAAACTTGAACAAATCTAAAATATTGTGATGTTGTATTCTCTCAATAATTTCTCCACTCTCGATGTGTATTCGTCTTCTTTATTTCTTGTAAAGAATTTTCCCAACAAAAAGTAGAGATAAAGCCAACACGTGTTTCGTCTGTACCAGAACAAGTCTCAATGGTCATCCGGTGATCAACTTTCAGATGTCCAGACCAAAAGAGAATAAAAGAGCATTATCACGTAAGAAATTACCAAAGTAGATTCAGTTAACAAGACGATAGCCTTTAAGTCAAATATGTTAATCGGTAAGCGCCAACCGATTATATCTTCGATCCATCAATAGTTTCAGATACATGCGCCCAAACGAGTCAAGTGTCAAATACACACTGTAACTTCCAAGGAGTTAAATAAAGTAATCTTGTCCTCCAGTAAAACCACACCTCGGGCAGCCCAACCTTGATAAGCCGGCTCCCTGGTATCTGTAATGGCAGAACGAATAAGGTCGCGTCCAATAAACTCCTATTACCGTCAATATGTATTTTGGGCGAAGAGCGCCAAATGTAATTACATTAGGAAGTGCTACTACTGAATAACTTTGATATGTGTGTGCAGGTTTCTTGTTTACTTGCCGTCAGCACTGTTGCGTAATCAGTGCTATCAGTGTACACAGCACCCCACACTTTTTGAATTGTAACTACGCTATTGACTACTTAAGTAATGAGTAGTAGAGTGAGCAGTAGAGAATCAGTGAGAGTGAGTAGTAGAGAGAGTAGTAGAGAGTAGTAGAGTAGTAGTGAGTGAGTAGTAGAGAGTGAGTAGTAGAGAGGTAGTAGAGAGTAGTAGAGTAGTAGAGAGTGAGTAGTAGAGAGCGAGTAGTAGAGAGTGAGTAGTAGAGAGTGAGTAATAGAGAGTGAATAGCAGAGAGTGAGTAGTAGAGAGAGAGTAGTAGAGAGTGAGTAGTAGAGAGTAGTAGAGTGAGTAGTAGAGAGTGAGTAGTAGAGAGTGAGCAGTAGAGTAGTAGAGAGTGAGTGGTAGAGAATAGTAGAGAGTAGTAGAGTGAGTAGAAGAGAGTAGTAGAGAGTGAAAAGTAGAGAGTAGTAGTAGAGAGTAGTAGAGAGAGTGGTAGAGAGTGATAGCAGAGAGTGAGTAGTAGAGAGTAGTAACGAGTGAGTAGTAGAGAGTGAGTAGTAGAGAGTAGTAGCGAGTGAGTAGTAGAGAGTGAGTAGTAGAGAGTAGTAGAGAGTGAGTAGTAGAGAGTAGTAGAGAGTAGTAGAGTAGTAGAGAGTAGTAGAGAGTGAATAGTAGAGAGTGAGTAGTAGGGACTGAGTAGTAGAGAGTAGTAGAGAGTGAGTAGTAGAGTGGTAGAGAGTAGTCAGTCAGTGTCAGTCAGTCAGTGTCAGTCAGTCAGTCAGTCAGTGTCAGTCAGTCAGTGTCAGTCAATCAGTGTCAGTCAGTGTCAGTCAAACAGTGTCAGTCAGTCAGTGTCTGTCAGTCAGTGCCAGTCAATCAGTGTCAGTCAGTCTCAGTCAGTCAGTCCGTGTCAGTCAGTCAGTGTCAATCAGTGTCAGTGTCAGTCAGTCAGTGTCTGTCAGTCAGTGCCAGTCAATCAGTGTCAGTCAGTCTCAGTCAGTCAGTCCGTGTCAGTCAGTCAGTGTCAGTCAATCAGTGTCAGTCATTGTCAGTCAGTCAGTTTCAGTCAATCAGTGTCAGTCAGTGTCAGTCAGTGTCAGTGTCAGTCAATCAGTGGCAGTGTCAATCAGTCAGTGGCAGTCAGTGGCAGTCAGTCAGTGTCAGCTAGAGCAGCTCTGCTGACTTGGTCCTCTGGCTCTAAAGCAGCTCTGCTGACCTGGTTCTCTCCCTCTAAAGCAGCTCTGCTGACCTGGTTTCTCTGGCTCTACTGCAGGTTTGCTGACCTGGTTCTCTGGCTCTAAAGCAGCTCTGCTGACCTAGTTCTTAGGCTCTAGAGCAGCTCTGCTGACCTGGTTCTCTGGCTCTAAAGCAGCTCTGCTGACCCGGTTCTATGGCTCTAAAGCACTTCTGCTGACATGGTTCTCTGGCTCTAGAGCAGCTCTGCTGACCTGGTTCTGTCCCTCTAGAGCAGCTCTGCTGACCTGGTTCTCTCCCGCTAAAGCAGCTCTACTGACCTGGTTTCTCTGGCTCTACAGCAGCTCTGCTGACCTGGTTCTCTGGCTCTAGAGCAGCTCTGCTGACCTGGTTCTTAGGCTCTAGAGCAACTCTGCTGACCTGGTTCTCTGGCTCTAAAGCAGCTCTGCTGACCTGGTTCTATGGCTCTAAAGCAGCTCTGCTGACTTGGTTCTCTGGCACTAGAGCAACTCTGCTGACCTGGTTCTCTGGCTCTAAAGCAGCTCTGCTGACCTGGCTCTCTGGCTCTAAAGCAGCTCTGCTGGCCTGGTTCTCTGGCTCTAAAGCAGCTCTGCTGACCTGGTTCTCTTCCTCTCAAGCAGCTCTGCTGACCTGTTTTCTCTGGCTCTACAGCAGCTCTGCTGACCTGGTTCTCTGGCTCTAGAGCAGCTCTGCTGACCTAGATCTTAGGCTCTATAGCAGCACTGCTGACCTGGTTCTCTTGCTCTACAATGCTCTGCTGACCTGGTTCTCTGGCTCTAAAGCAGCTCTGCTGACCTTGTTCTATGGCTCCAAAGCAGTTCTGCTGACCTGGTTCTCTGGCTCTAGAGCAGCTCTGCTGATCTGGTTCTCTTGCTCTACAATGCTCTGCTGACCTGGTTCTCTGGCTCTAAAGCAGATCTGCTGACCCGGTTCTGTGGCTCTAAAGCAGGTCTGCTGACCTGGTTCTCTGGCTCTAGAGCAGCTCTGCTGACCTGGGTCTCAGCCACTAGAGCAGCTCTGCTGACCTGGTTCTCTGGCTCTGAAGCAGCTCTGCTGACCTGGTTCTATGGCTCTAAAGCAGCTCTGCTGACCTGGTTCTCTGGCTCTAGAGCAGCTCTGCTGACCTGGTTCTCTGGCTCTGAAGCAGCTCTGCTGACCTGGTTCTCTCCCTCTAAAGCAGCTCTGCTGACCTGGTTCTCTGGCTCTGAAGCAGCTCTGCTGACCTGGTTCTCTCCCTCTAAAGCAGCTCTGCTGACCTGGTTTCTCTGGCTCTAGAGCAGCTCTGCTGACCTGGTTCTCTGGCTCTAAAGCAGCTCTGCTGACCTGGTTCTCTCCCTCTAAAGCAGCTCTGCTGACCTGGTTTCTCTGACTCTACAGCAGCTCTGCTGACCTGGGTCTCAGCTTCTAGAGCAGCTCTGCTGACATGGTTCTCTGGCTCTGAAGCAGCTCTGCTGACCTGGTTCTCTCCCTCTAAAGCAGCTCTGCTGACCTGGTTTCTCTGGCTCTAGAGCAGCTCTGCTGACCTGGTTCTCTGGCTCTAAAGCAGCTCTGCTGACCTGGTTCTCTGGCTCTGAAGCAGCTCTGCTGACCTGGTTCTCTCCCTCTAAAGCAGCTCTGCTGACCTGGTTTCTCTGGCTCTAGAGCAGCTCTGCTGACCTGGTTCTCTGGCTCTAAAGCAGCTCTGCTGACCTGGTTCTCTGGCTCTAAGGCAGCTCTGCCGACCTGGTTCTATGGCTCTAAAGCAACTCTGCTGACCTGGTTCTCTGGCTCTAGAGCAGCTCTGCTCACCTGGTTCTCTGGCTCTAAAGCAGTTCTGCTGACCTGGTTCTCTCCCTCTAAAGCAGCACTGCTGACCTGGTTTCTCTGACTCTACAGCAGCTCTGCTGACCTGGGTCTCAGCCTCAAGAGCAGCTCTGCTGACCTGGTTCTCTGGCTCTGAAGCAGCTCTGCTGACCTGGTTCTTTCCCTCTAAAGCAGCTCTGCTGACCTTGTTTCTCTGGCTCTAGAGCAGCTCTGCTGACCTGGTTCTCTGGCTCTAAAGCAGCTCTGCTGACCTGGTTCTCTGCCTCTAGAGCAGCTCTGCTGACCTGGTTCTCTGGCTCTAAGGCAGCTCTGCCGACCTGGTTCTATGGCTCTAAAGCAACTCTGCTGACCTGGTTCTCTGGCTCTAGAGCAGCTCTGCTCACCTGGTTCTCTGGCTCTAAAGCAGTTCTGCTGACCTGGTTCTCTCCCTCTAAATGAGCTCTAATGACCTGGTTCTCTGCCTCTAGAGCAGCTCTGCTGACCTGGTTCTATGGCTCTAAAGCAGCTCTGCTGACCTGGATCTCTGGCTCTAGAGCAGCTCTGATGACCTGTTTCTCTGGCTCTGAAGCAGCTCTGCTGACCTGGTTCTCTCCCTCTAAAGCAGCTCTGCTGACCTGGTTTCTCTGGCTCTAGAGCAGCTCTGCTGACCTGGTTCTCTGGCTCTAAAGCAGCTCTGCTGACCTGGTTCTCTGGCTCTAAGGCAGCTCTGCCGACCTGGTTCTATGGCTCTAAAGCAACTCTGCTGACCTGGTTCTCTGGCTCTAGAGCAGCTCTGCTCACCTGGTTCTCTGGCTCTAAAGCAGTTCTGCTGACCTGGTTCTCTCCCTCTAAGGCAGCTCTGCTGACCTGGTTTCTCTGACTCTACAGCAGCTCTGCTGACCTGGGTCTCAGCCTCTATAGCAGCTCTGCTGACCTGGTTCTATGGCTCTAGAGCAGCTCTGCTTACCTGGTTCTATGGCTCTAATGCAGCTCTGCTGACCTGGTTCTCTGGCTCTAGAGCAGCTCTGCTGGCCTGGTTCTCTGGCTCTGAAGCAGCTCTGCTGACCTGGTTCTCTCCCTCTAAAGTAGCTCTGCTGACCTGGTTCTCTGGCTCTGAAGCAGCTCTGCTGACCTGGTTCTCTCCCTCTAAAGCAGCTCTGCTGACCTGGTTTCTCTGGCTCTAGAGCAGCTCTGCTGACCTGGTTCTCTGGCTTTAAAGCAGCTCTGCTGACCTGGTTCTCTCCCTCTAAAGCAGCTCTGCTGACCTGGTTTCTCTGACTCTACAGCAGCTCTGCTGACCTGGGTCTAAGCTTCTAGAGCAGCTCTGCTGACCAGGTTCTCTGGCTCTGAAGCAGCTCTGCTGACCTGGTTCTCTCCCTCTAAAGAAGCTCTGCTGACCTGGTTTCTCTGGCTCTAGAGCAGCTCTGCTGACCTGGTTCTCTGGCTCTAAAGCAGCTCTGCTGACCTGGTTATCTGCCTCTAGAGCAGCTCTGCTGACCTGGTTCTCTGGCTCTAAGGCAGCTCTGCCGACCTGGTTCTATGGCTCTAAAGCAACTCTGCTGACCTGGTTCTCTGGTTCTAGAGCAGCTCTGCTCACCTGGTTCTCTAGCTCTAAAGCAGTTCTGCTGACCTGGTTCTCTCCCTCTAAATGAGCTCTAATGACCTGGTTCTCTGCCTCTAGAGCAGCTCTGCTGACCTGGTTCTATGGCTCTAAAGCAGCTCTGCTGACCTGGTTCTCTGCATCTAGAGCAGCTCTGCTGACCTGGTTCTCTGGCTCTGAAGCAGCTCTGCTGACCTGGTTCTCTCCCTCTAAAGCAGCTCTGCTGACCTGGTTTCTCTGGCTCTAGAGCAGCTCTACTGACCTGGTTCTCTGACTCTAAGGCAGCTCTGCCGACCTGGTTCTATGGCTCTAAAGCAACTCTGCTGACCTGGTTCTCTGGCTCTAAAGCAGCTCTGCTCACCTGGTTCTCTGGCTCTAAAGCAGTTCTGCTGACCTGGTTCTCTCCCTCTAAAGCAGCTCTGCTGACCTGGTTTCTCTGACTCTACAGCAGCTCTGCTGACCTGGTTCTCAGCCTCTATAGCAGCTCTGCTGACCTGGTTCTATGGCTCTAGAGCAGCTCTGCTGACCTGGTTCTCCTGCTCTAAAGCAGCTCTGCTGACCTGGTTCTCTCCCTCTAAATGAGCTCTAATGACCTGGTTCTCTGCCTCTAGAGCAGCTCTGCTGACCTGGTTCTATGGCTCTAAAGCAGCTCTGCTGACCTGGTTCTCTGGCTCTAGAGCAGCTCTGCTGACCTGGTTCTCTGGCTCTGAAGCAGCTCTGCTGACCTGGTTCTCTCCCTCTAAAGCAGCTCTGCTGACCTGGTTCTCTGGCTCTAAAGCAGCTCTGCTGACCTGGTTCTCTCCCTCTAAAGCAGCTCTGCTGACCTGGTTTCTCTGGCTCTAGAGCAGCTCTGCTGACCTGGTTCTCTGGCTCTAAAGCAGCTCTGCTGACCTGGTTCTCTCCCTCTAAAGCAGCTCTGCTGACCTGGTTTCTCTGACTCTACAGCAGCTCTGCTGACCTGGGTCTCAGCTTCTAGA
This sequence comes from Triturus cristatus, assembly GCF_964204655.1. Classification (NCBI taxonomy): domain Eukaryota; kingdom Metazoa; phylum Chordata; class Amphibia; order Caudata; family Salamandridae; genus Triturus; species Triturus cristatus. The sequence goes on along the minus strand of NC_140590.1, from coordinate 455,062,032 downwards.
GCAGCTCTGCTGACATGGTTCTCTGGCTCTGAAGCAGCTCTGCTGACCTGGTTCTCTCCCTCTAAAGCAGCTCTGCTGACCTGGTTTCTCTGGCTCTAGAGCAGCTCTGCTGACCTGGTTCTCTGGCTCTAAAGCAGCTCTGCTGACCTGGTTCTCTGGCTCTGAAGCAGCTCTGCTGACCTGGTTCTCTCCCTCTAAAGCAGCTCTGCTGACCTGGTTTCTCTGGCTCTAGAGCAGCTCTGCTGACCTGGTTCTCTGGCTCTAAAGCAGCTCTGCTGACCTGGTTCTCTGGCTCTAGAGCAGCTCTGCTGACCTGTTTCTCTGGCTCTGAAGCAGCTCTGCTGACCTGGTTCTCTCCCTCTTAAGCAGCTCTGCTGACCTGGTTTCTCTGGCTCTAGAGCAGCTCTGCTGACCTGGTTCTCTCCTCTAAAGCAGCTCTGCTGACCTGGTTCTCTGGCTCTAAGGCAGCTCTGCCGACCTGGTTCTATGGCTCTAAAGCAACTCTGCTGACCTGGTTCTCTGGCTCTAGAGCAGCTCTGCTGACCTGGTTCTCTGGCTCTAAAGCAGCTCTGCTGACCTTGTTTCTCTGACTCTACAGCACCTCTGCTGACCTGGGTCTCAGCCTCTATAGCAGCTCTGCTGACCTGGTTCTATGGCTCTAGAGCAGCTCTGCTGACCTGGTTCTCCTGCTCTAAAGCAGCTCTGCTGACCTGGTTCTCTCCCTCTAAATGAGCTCTAATGACCTGGTTCTCTGCCTCTAGAGCAGCTCTGCTGACCTGGTTCTATGGCTCTAAAGCAGCTCTGCTGACCTGGTTCTCTGGCTCTAGAGCAGCTCTGCTGGCCTGGTTCTCTGTCTCTGAAGCAGCTCTGCTGACCTGGTTCTCTCCCTCTAAAGCAGCTCTGCTGACCTGGTTCTCTGGCTCTGAAGCAGCTCTGCTGACCTGGTTCTCTCCCTCTAAAGCAGCTCTGCTGACCTGGTTTCTCTGGCTCTAGAGCAGCTCTGCTGACCTGGTTCTCTGGCTCTAAAGCAGCTCTGCTGACCTGGTTCTCTCCCTCTAAAGCAGCTCTGCTGACCTGGTTTCTCTGACTCTACAGCAGCTCTGCTGACCTGGGTCTCAGCTTCTAGAGAAGCTCTGCTCACCTGGTTCTCTAGCTCTAAAGCAGTTCTGCTGACCTGGTTCTCTCCCTCTAAATGAGCTCTAATGACCTGGTTCTCTGCCTCTAGAGCAGCTCTGCTGACCTGGTTCTCTGGCTCTAAAGCAGCTCTGCTGACCTGGTTCTCTGGCTCTAAGGCAGCTCTGCCGACCTGGTTCTATGGCTCTAAAGCAACTCTGCTGACCTGGTTCTCTGGCTCTAGAGCAGCTCTGCTCACCTGGTTCTCTGGCTCTAAAGCAGTTCTGCTGACCTGGTTCTCTCCCTCTAAAGCAGCTCTGCTGACCTGGTTTCTCTGACTCTACAGCATCTCTGCTGACCTGGGTCTCAGCCTCTATAGCAGCTCTGCTGACCTGGTTCTATGGCTCTAGAGCAGCTCTGCTGACCTGGTTCTCCTGCTCTAAAGCAGCTCTGCTGACCTGGTTCTCTCCCTCTAAATGAGCTCTAATGACCTGGTTCTCTGCCTCTAGAGCAGCTCTGCTGACCTGGTTCTATGGCTCTAAAGCAGCTCTGCTGACCTGGTTCTCTGGCTCTAGAGCAGCTCTGCTGGCCTGGTTCTCTGGCTCTGAAGCAGCTCTGCTGACCTGGTTCTCTCCCTCTAAAGCAGCTCTGCTGACCTGGTTCTCTGGCTCTGAAGCAGCTCTGCTGACCTGGTTCTCTCCCTCTAAAGCAGCTCTGCTGACCTGGTTTCTCTGGCTCTAGAGCAGCTCTGCTGACCTGGTTCTCTGGCTCTAAAGCAGCTCTGCTGACCTGGTTCTCTCCCTCTAAAGCAGCTCTGCTGACCTGGTTTCTCTGACTCTACAGCAGCTCTGCTGACCTGGGTCTCACCTTCTAGAGCAGCTCTGCTGACCAGGTTCTCTGGTTCTGAAGCAGCTCTGCTGACCTGGTTCTCTCCCTCTAAAGCAGCTCTGCTGACCTGGTTTCTCTGGCTCTAGAGCAGCTCTGCTGACCTGGTTCTCTGGCTCTAAAGCAGCTCTGCCTGCTGATCTGGTTATCTGCCTCTAGAGCAGCTCTGCTGACCTGGTTCTCTGGCTCTAAGGCAGCTCTGCCGACCTGGTTCTATGGCTCTAAAGCAACTCTGCTGACCTGGTTCTCTGGTTCTAGAGCAGCTCTGCTCACCTGGTTCTCTAGCTCTAAAGCAGTTCTGCTGACCTGGTTCTCTCCCTCTAAATGAGCTCTAATGACCTGGTTCTCTGCCTCTAGAGCAGCTCTGCTGACCTGGTTCTATGGCTCTAAAGCAGCTCTGCTGACCTGGTTCTCTGCCTCTAGAGCAGCTCTGCTGACCTGGTTCTCTGGCTCTGAAGCAGCTCTGCTGACCTGGTTCTCTCCCTCTAAAGCAGCTCTGCTGACCTGGTTTCTCTGGCTCTAGAGCAGCTCTACTGACCTGGTTCTCTGGCTCTAAAGCAGCTCTGCTGACCTGGTTCTCTGGCTCTAAGGCAGCTCTGCCGACCTGGTTCTATGGCTCTAAAGCAACTCTGCTGACCTGGTTCTCTGGCTCTAGAGCAGCTCTGCTCACCTGGTTCTCTGGCTCTAAAGCAGTTCTGCTCACCTGGTTCTCTCCCTCTAAAGCAGCTCTGCTGACCTGGTTCTATGGCTCTAGAGCAGCTCTGCTGACCTGGTTCTCTCCCTCTAAAGCAGCTCTGCTGACCTGGTTTCTCTGACTCTACAGCAGCTCTGCTGACCTGGGTCTCAGCTTCTAGAGCAGCTCTGCTGACCTGGTTCTCTGGCTCTGAAGCAGCTCTGCTGACCTGGTTCTCTCCCTCTAAAGCAGCTCTGCTGACCTGGTTTCTCTGGCTCTAGAGCAGCTCTGCTGACCTGGTTCTCCTGCTCTAAAGCAGCTCTGCTGACCTGGTTCTCTCCCTCTAAATGAGCTCTAATGACCTGGTTCTCTGCCTCTAGAGCAGCTCTGCTGACCTGGTTCTATGGCTCTAAAGCAGCTCTGCTGACCTGGTTCTCTGGCTCTAGAGCAGCTCTGCTGACCTGGTTCTCTGGCTCTGAAGCAGCTCTGCTGACCTGGTTCTCTCCCTCTAAAGCAGCTCTGCTGACCTGGTTCTCTGGCTCTGAAGCAGCTCTGCTGACCTGGTTCTCTCCCTCTAAAGCAGCTCTGCTGACCTGGTTTCTCTGGCTCTAGAGCAGCTCTGCTGACCTGGTTCTCTGGCTCTAAAGCAGCTCTGCTGACCTGGTTCTCTCCCTCTAAAGCAGCTCTGCTGACCTGGTTTCTCTGACTCTACAGCAGCTCTGCTGACCTGGGTCTCAGCTTCTAGAGCAGCTCTGCTGACCTGGTTCTCTGGCTCTGAAGCAGCTCTGCTGACCTGGTTCTCTCCCTCTAAAGCAGCTCTGCTGACCTGGTTTCTCTGGCTCTAAAGCAGCTCTGCTGACCTGGTTCTCTGCCTCGAGAGCAGCTCTGCTGACCTGGTTCTCTGGCTCTAAGGCAGCTCTGCCAACCTGGTTCTATGGCTCTAAAGCAAGTCTGCTGACCTGGTTCTCTGGCTCTAGAGCAGCTCTGCTCACCTGGTTCTCTAGCTCTAAAGCAATTCTGCTGACCTGGTTCTCTCCCTCTAAATGAGATCTAATGACCTGGTTCTCTGCCTCTAGAGCAGCTCTGCTGACCTGGTTCTATGGCTCTAAAGCAGCTCTGCTGACCTGGTTCTCTGGCTCTAGAGCAGCTCTGCTGACCTGGTTCTCTGGCTCTGAAGCAGCTCTGCTGACCTGGTTCTCTCCCTCTAAAGCAGCTCTGCTGACCTGGTTTCTCTGGCTCTAGAGCAGCTCTGCTGACCTGGTTCTCTGGCTCTAAAGCAGCTCTGCTGACCTGGTTCTCTGCCTCTAGAGCAGCTCTGCTGACCTGGTTCTCTGGCTCTAAGGCTGCTCTGCCGACCTGGTTCTATGGCTCTAAAGCAACGCTGCTGACCTGGTTCTCTGGCTCTAGAGCAGCTCTGCTCACCTGGTTCTCTGGCTCTAAAGCAGTTCTGCTGACCTGGTTCTCTCCCTCTAAAGCAGCTCTGCTGACCTGGTTTCTCTGACTCTACAGCAGCTCTGCTGACCTGGGTCTCAGCCTCTATAGCAGCTCTGCTGACCTGGGTCTCTGGCTCTGAAGCAGCTCTGCTGACCTGGTTCTCTCCCTCTAAAGCAGCTCTGCTGACCTGGTTCTCTGGCTCTGAAGCAGCTCTGCTGACCTGGTTCTCTCCCTCTAAAGCAGCTCTGCTGACCTGGTTTCTCTGGCTCTAGAGCAGCTCTGCTGACCTGGTTCTCTGGCTCTAAAGCAGCTCTGCTGACCTGGTTCTCTCCCTCTAAAGCAGCAATGCTGACCTGGTTTCTCTGACTCTACAGCAGCTCTGCTGACCTGGGCCTCAGCTTCTAGAGCAGCTCTGCTGACCAGGTTCTCTGGCTCTGAAGCAGCTCTGCTGACCTGGTTTTCTCCCTCTAAAGCAGCTCTGCTGACCTGGTTTCTCTGGCTCTAGAGCAGCTCTGCTGACCTGGTTCTCTGGCTCTAAAGCAGCTCTGCTGACCTGGTTATCTGCCTCTAGAGCAGCTCTGCTGACCTGGTTCTCTGGCTCTAAGGCAGCTCTGCCGACCTGGTTCTATGGCTCTAAAGCAACTCTGCTGACCTGGTTCTCTGGTTCTAGAGCAGCTCTGCTCACCTGGTTCTCTAGCTCTAAAGCAGTTCTGCTGACCTGGTTCTCTCCCTCTAAATGAGCTCTAATGACCTGGTTCTCTGCCTCTAGAGCAGCTCTGCTGACCTGGTTCTATGGCTCTAAAGCAGCTCTGCTGACCTGGTTCTCTGCCTCTAGAGCAGCTCTGCTGACCTGGTTCTCTGGCTCTGAAGCAGCTCTGCTGACCTGGTTCTCTCCCTCTAAAGCAGCTCTGCTGACCTGGTTTCTCTGGCTCTAGAGCAGCTCTACTGACCTGGTTCTCTGGCTCTAAAGCAGCTCTGCTGACCTGGTTCTCTGGCTCTAAGGCAGCTCTGCCGACCTGGTTCTATGGCTCTAAAGCAACTCTGCTGACCTGGTTCTCTGGCTCTAGAGCAGCTCTGCTCACCTGGTTCTCTGGCTCTAAAGCAGTTCTGCTGACCTGGTTCTCTCCCTCTAAAGCAGCTCTGCTGACCTGGTTTCTCTAACTCTACAGCAGCTCTGCTGACCTGGGTCTTAGCCTCTATAGCAGCTCTGCTGACCTGGTTCTATGGCTCTAGAGCAGCTCTGCTGACCTGGTTCTCCTGCTCTAAAGCAGCTCTGCTGACCTGGTTCTCTCCCTCTAAATGAGCTCTAATGACCTGGTTCTCTGGCTCTAAAGCAGCTCTGCTGACCTGGTTCTCTGCCTCTAGAGCAGCTCTGCTGACCTGGTTCTCTGGCTCTAAGGCAGCTCTGCCGACCTGGTTCTATGGCTCTAAAGCAACTCTGCTGACCTGGTTCTCTGGCTCTAGAGCAGCTCTGCTCACCTGGTTCTCTGGCTCTAAAGCAGTTCTGCTGACCTGGTTCTCTCCCTCTAAATGAGCTCTAATGACCTGGTTCTCTGCCTCTAGAGCAGCTCTGCTGACCTGGTTCTATGGCTCTAAAGCAGCTCTGCTGACCTGGATCTCTGGCTCTAGAGCAGCTCTGCTGACCTGTTTCTCTGGCTCTGAAGCAGCTCTGCTGACCTGGTTCTCTCCCTCTAAAGCAGCTCTGCTGACCTGGTTTCTCTGGCTCTAGAGCAGCTCTGCTGACCTGGTTCTCTGGCTCTAAAGCAGCTCTGCTGACCTGGTTCTCTGGCTCTAAGGCAGCTCTGCCGACCTGGTTCTATGGCTCTAAAGCAACTCTGCTGACCTGGTTCTCTGGCTCTAGAGCAGCTCTGCTCACCTGGTTCTCTGGCTCTAAAGCAGTTCTGCTGACCTGGTTCTCTCCCTCTAAGGCAGCTCTGCTGACCTGGTTTCTCTGACTCTACAGCAGCTCTGCTGACCTGGGTCTCAGCCTCTATAGCAGCTCTGCTGACCTGGTTCTATGGCTCTAGAGCAGCTCTGCTTACCTGGTTCTATGGCTCTAATGCAGCTCTGCTGACCTGGTTCTCTGGCTCTAGAGCAGCTCTGCTGGCCTGGTTCTCTGGCTCTGAAGCAGCTCTGCTGACCTGGTTCTCTCCCTCTAAAGTAGCTCTGCTGACCTGGTTCTCTGGCTCTGAAGCAGCTCTGCTGACCTGGTTCTCTCCCTCTAAAGCAGCTCTGCTGACCTGGTTTCTCTGGCTCTAGAGCAGCTCTGCTGACCTGGTTCTCTGGCTTTAAAGCAGCTCTGCTGACCTGGTTCTCTCCCTCTAAAGCAGCTCTGCTGACCTGGTTTCTCTGACTCTACAGCAGCTCTGCTGACCTGGGTCTAAGCTTCTAGAGCAGCTCTGCTGACCAGGTTCTCTGGCTCTGAAGCAGCTCTGCTGACCTGGTTCTCTCCCTCTAAAGAAGCTCTGCTGACCTGGTTTCTCTGGCTCTAGAGCAGCTCTGCTGACCTGGTTCTCTGGCTCTAAAGCAGCTCTGCTGACCTGGTTATCTGCCTCTAGAGCAGCTCTGCTGACCTGGTTCTCTGGCTCTAAGGCAGCTCTGCCGACCTGGTTCTATGGCTCTAAAGCAACTCTGCTGACCTGGTTCTCTGGTTCTAGAGCAGCTCTGCTCACCTGGTTCTCTAGCTCTAAAGCAGTTCTGCTGACCTGGTTCTCTCCCTCTAAATGAGCTCTAATGACCTGGTTCTCTGCCTCTAGAGCAGCTCTGCTGACCTGGTTCTATGGCTCTAAAGCAGCTCTGCTGACCTGGTTCTCTGCATCTAGAGCAGCTCTGCTGACCTGGTTCTCTGGCTCTGAAGCAGCTCTGCTGACCTGGTTCTCTCCCTCTAAAGCAGCTCTGCTGACCTGGTTTCTCTGGCTCTAGAGCAGCTCTACTGACCTGGTTCTCTGACTCTAAGGCAGCTCTGCCGACCTGGTTCTATGGCTCTAAAGCAACTCTGCTGACCTGGTTCTCTGGCTCTAAAGCAGCTCTGCTCACCTGGTTCTCTGGCTCTAAAGCAGTTCTGCTGACCTGGTTCTCTCCCTCTAAAGCAGCTCTGCTGACCTGGTTTCTCTGACTCTACAGCAGCTCTGCTGACCTGGTTCTCAGCCTCTATAGCAGCTCTGCTGACCTGGTTCTATGGCTCTAGAGCAGCTCTGCTGACCTGGTTCTCCTGCTCTAAAGCAGCTCTGCTGACCTGGTTCTCTCCCTCTAAATGAGCTCTAATGACCTGGTTCTCTGCCTCTAGAGCAGCTCTGCTGACCTGGTTCTATGGCTCTAAAGCAGCTCTGCTGACCTGGTTCTCTGGCTCTAGAGCAGCTCTGCTGACCTGGTTCTCTGGCTCTGAAGCAGCTCTGCTGACCTGGTTCTCTCCCTCTAAAGCAGCTCTGCTGACCTGGTTCTCTGGCTCTAAAGCAGCTCTGCTGACCTGGTTCTCTCCCTCTAAAGCAGCTCTGCTGACCTGGTTTCTCTGGCTCTAGAGCAGCTCTGCTGACCTGGTTCTCTGGCTCTAAAGCAGCTCTGCTGACCTGGTTCTCTCCCTCTAAAGCAGCTCTGCTGACCTGGTTTCTCTGACTCTACAGCAGCTCTGCTGACCTGGGTCTCAGCTTCTAGAGCAGCTCTGCTGACATGGTTCTCTGGCTCTGAAGCAGCTCTGCTGACCTGGTTCTCTCCCTCTAAAGCAGCTCTGCTGACCTGGTTTCTCTGGCTCTAGAGCAGCTCTGCTGACCTGGTTCTCTGGCTCTAAAGCAGCTCTGCTGACCTGGTTCTCTGGCTCTGAAGCAGCTCTGCTGACCTGGTTCTCTCCCTCTAAAGCAGCTCTGCTGACCTGGTTTCTCTGGCTCTAGAGCAGCTCTGCTGACCTGGTTTTCTGGCTCTAAAGCAGCTCTGCTGACCTGGTTCTCTGGCTCTAGAGCAGCTCTGCTGACCTGTTTCTCTGGCTCTGAAGCAGCTCTGCTGACCTGGTTCTCTCCCTCTTAAGCAGCTCTGCTGACCTGGTTTCTCTGGCTCTAGAGCAGCTCTGCTGACCTGGTTCTCTCCTCTAAAGCAGCTCTGCTGACCTGGTTCTCTGGCTCTAAGGCAGCTCTGCCGACCTGGTTCTATGGCTCTAAAGCAACTCTGCTGACCTGGTTCTCTGGCTCTAGAGCAGCTCTGCTGACCTGGTTCTCTGGCTCTAAAGCAGCTCTGCTGACCTTGTTTCTCTGACTCTACAGCACCTCTGCTGACCTGGGTCTCAGCCTCTATAGCAGCTCTGCTGACCTGGTTCTATGGCTCTAGAGCAGCTCTGCTGACCTGGTTCTCCTGCTCTAAAGCAGCTCTGCTGACCTGGTTCTCTCCCTCTAAATGAGCTCTAATGACCTGGTTCTCTGCCTCTAGAGCAGCTCTGCTGACCTGGTTCTATGGCTCTAAAGCAGCTCTGCTGACCTGGTTCTCTGGCTCTAGAGCAGCTCTGCTGGCCTGGTTCTCTGTCTCTGAAGCAGCTCTGCTGACCTGGTTCTCTCCCTCTAAAGCAGCTCTGCTGACCTGGTTCTCTGGCTCTGAAGCAGCTCTGCTGACCTGGTTCTCTCCCTCTAAAGCAGCTCTGCTGACCTGGTTTCTCTGGCTCTAGAGCAGCTCTGCTGACCTGGTTCTCTGGCTCTAAAGCAGCTCTGCTGACCTGGTTCTCTCCCTCTAAAGCAGCTCTGCTGACCTGGTTTCTCTGACTCTACAGCAGCTCTGCTGACCTGGGTCTCAGCTTCTAGAGAAGCTCTGCTCACCTGGTTCTCTAGCTCTAAAGCAGTTCTGCTGACCTGGTTCTCTCCCTCTAAATGAGCTCTAATGACCTGGTTCTCTGCCTCTAGAGCAGCTCTGCTGACCTGGTTCTCTGGCTCTAAAGCAGCTCTGCTGACCTGGTTCTCTGGCTCTAAGGCAGCTCTGCCGACCTGGTTCTATGGCTCTAAAGCAACTCTGCTGACCTGGTTCTCTGGCTCTAGAGCAGCTCTGCTCACCTGGTTCTCTGGCTCTAAAGCAGTTCTGCTGACCTGGTTCTCTCCCTCTAAAGCAGCTCTGCTGACCTGGTTTCTCTGACTCTACAGCATCTCTGCTGACCTGGGTCTCAGCCTCTATAGCAGCTCTGCTGACCTGGTTCTATGGCTCTAGAGCAGCTCTGCTGACCTGGTTCTCCTGCTCTAAAGCAGCTCTGCTGACCTGGTTCTCTCCCTCTAAATGAGCTCTAATGACCTGGTTCTCTGCCTCTAGAGCAGCTCTGCTGACCTGGTTCTATGGCTCTAAAGCAGCTCTGCTGACCTGGTTCTCTGGCTCTAGAGCAGCTCTGCTGGCCTGGTTCTCTGGCTCTGAAGCAGCTCTGCTGACCTGGTTCTCTCCCTCTAAAGCAGCTCTGCTGACCTGGTTCTCTGGCTCTGAAGCAGCTCTGCTGACCTGGTTCTCTCCCTCTAAAGCAGCTCTGCTGACCTGGTTTCTCTGGCTCTAGAGCAGCTCTGCTGACCTGGTTCTCTGGCTCTAAAGCAGCTCTGCTGACCTGGTTCTCTCCCTCTAAAGCAGCTCTGCTGACCTGGTTTCTCTGACTCTACAGCAGCTCTGCTGACCTGGGTCTCACCTTCTAGAGCAGCTCTGCTGACCAGGTTCTCTGGTTCTGAAGCAGCTCTGCTGACCTGGTTCTCTCCCTCTAAAGCAGCTCTGCTGACCTGGTTTCTCTGGCTCTAGAGCAGCTCTGCTGACCTGGTTCTCTGGCTCTAAAGCAGCTCTGCCTGCTGATCTGGTTATCTGCCTCTAGAGCAGCTCTGCTGACCTGGTTCTCTGGCTCTAAGGCAGCTCTGCCGACCTGGTTCTATGGCTCTAAAGCAACTCTGCTGACCTGGTTCTCTGGTTCTAGAGCAGCTCTGCTCACCTGGTTCTCTAGCTCTAAAGCAGTTCTGCTGACCTGGTTCTCTCCCTCTAAATGAGCTCTAATGACCTGGTTCTCTGCCTCTAGAGCAGCTCTGCTGACCTGGTTCTATGGCTCTAAAGCAGCTCTGCTGACCTGGTTCTCTGCCTCTAGAGCAGCTCTGCTGACCTGGTTCTCTGGCTCTGAAGCAGCTCTGCTGACCTGGTTCTCTCCCTCTAAAGCAGCTCTGCTGACCTGGTTTCTCTGGCTCTAGAGCAGCTCTACTGACCTGGTTCTCTGGCTCTAAAGCAGCTCTGCTGACCTGGTTCTCTGGCTCTAAGGCAGCTCTGCCGACCTGGTTCTATGGCTCTAAAGCAACTCTGCTGACCTGGTTCTCTGGCTCTAGAGCAGCTCTGCTCACCTGGTTCTCTGGCTCTAAAGCAGTTCTGCTCACCTGGTTCTCTCCCTCTAAAGCAGCTCTGCTGACCTGGTTCTATGGCTCTAGAGCAGCTCTGCTGACCTGGTTCTCTCCCTCTAAAGCAGCTCTGCTGACCTGGTTTCTCTGACTCTACAGCAGCTCTGCTGACCTGGGTCTCAGCTTCTAGAGCAGCTCTGCTGACCTGGTTCTCTGGCTCTGAAGCAGCTCTGCTGACCTGGTTCTCTCCCTCTAAAGCAGCTCTGCTGACCTGGTTTCTCTGGCTCTAGAGCAGCTCTGCTGACCTGGTTCTCCTGCTCTAAAGCAGCTCTGCTGACCTGGTTCTCTCCCTCTAAATGAGCTCTAATGACCTGGTTCTCTGCCTCTAGAGCAGCTCTGCTGACCTGGTTCTATGGCTCTAAAGCAGCTCTGCTGACCTGGTTCTCTGGCTCTAGAGCAGCTCTGCTGACTTGGTTCTCTGGCTCTGAAGCAGCTCTGCTGACCTGGTTCTATGGCTCTAGAGCAGCTCTGCTGACCTGGTTCTCTCCCTCTAAAGCAGCTCTGCTGACCTGGTTTCTCTGACTCTACAGCAGCTCTGCTGACCTGGGTCTCAGCTTCTAGAGCAGCTCTGCTGACCTGGTTCTCTGGCTCTGAAGCAGCTCTGCTGACCTGGTTCTCTCCCTCTAAAGCAGCTCTGCTGACCTGGTTTCTCTGGCTCTAGAGCAGCTCTGCTGACCTGGTTCTCCTGCTCTAAAGCAGCTCTGCTGACCTGGTTCTCTCCCTCTAAATGAGCTCTAATGACCTGGTTCTCTGCCTCTAGAGCAGCTCTGCTGACCTGGTTCTATGGCTCTAAAGCAGCTCTGCTGACCTGGTTCTCTGGCTCTAGAGCAGCTCTGCTGACCTGGTTCTCTGGCTCTGAAGCAGCTCTGCTGACCTGGTTCTCTCCCTCTAAAGCAGCTCTGCTGACCTGGTTCTCTGGCTCTGAAGCAGCTCTGCTGACCTGGTTCTCTCCCTCTAAAGCAGCTCTGCTGACCTGGTTTCTCTGGCTCTAGAGCAGCTCTGCTGACCTGGTTCTCTGGCTCTAAAGCAGCTCTGCTGACCTGGTTCTCTCCCTCTAAAGCAGCTCTGCTGACCTGGTTTCTCTGACTCTACAGCAGCTCTGCTGACCTGGGTCTCAGCTTCTAGAGCAGCTCTGCTGACCTGGTTCTCTGGCTCTGAAGCAGCTCTGCTGACCTGGTTCTCTCCCTCTAAAGCAGCTCTGCTGACCTGGTTTCTCTGGCTCTAAAGCAGCTCTGCTGACCTGGTTCTCTGCCTCGAGAGCAGCTCTGCTGACCTGGTTCTCTGGCTCTAAGGCAGCTCTGCCAACCTGGTTCTATGGCTCTAAAGCAAGTCTGCTGACCTGGTTCTCTGGCTCTAGAGCAGCTCTGCTCACCTGGTTCTCTAGCTCTAAAGCAATTCTGCTGACCTGGTTCTCTCCCTCTAAATGAGATCTAATGACCTGGTTCTCTGCCTCTAGAGCAGCTCTGCTGACCTGGTTCTATGGCTCTAAAGCAGCTCTGCTGACCTGGTTCTCTGGCTCTAGAGCAGCTCTGCTGACCTGGTTCTCTGGCTCTGAAGCAGCTCTGCTGACCTGGTTCTCTCCCTCTAAAGCAGCTCTGCTGACCTGGTTTCTCTGGCTCTAGAGCAGCTCTGCTGACCTGGTTCTCTGGCTCTAAAGCAGCTCTGCTGACCTGGTTCTCTGCCTCTAGAGCAGCTCTGCTGACCTGGTTCTCTGGCTCTAAGGCTGCTCTGCCGACCTGGTTCTATGGCTCTAAAGCAACGCTGCTGACCTGGTTCTCTGGCTCTAGAGCAGCTCTGCTCACCTGGTTCTCTGGCTCTAAAGCAGTTCTGCTGACCTGGTTCTCTCCCTCTAAAGCAGCTCTGCTGACCTGGTTTCTCTGACTCTACAGCAGCTCTGCTGACCTGGGTCTCAGCCTCTATAGCAGCTCTGCTGACCTGGGTCTCTGGCTCTGAAGCAGCTCTGCTGACCTGGTTCTCTCCCTCTAAAGCAGCTCTGCTGACCTGGTTCTCTGGCTCTGAAGCAGCTCTGCTGACCTGGTTCTCTCCCTCTAAAGCAGCTCTGCTGACCTGGTTTCTCTGGCTCTAGAGCAGCTCTGCTGACCTGGTTCTCTGGCTCTAAAGCAGCTCTGCTGACCTGGTTCTCTCCCTCTAAAGCAGCAATGCTGACCTGGTTTCTCTGACTCTACAGCAGCTCTGCTGACCTGGGCCTCAGCTTCTAGAGCAGCTCTGCTGACCAGGTTCTCTGGCTCTGAAGCAGCTCTGCTGACCTGGTTTTCTCCCTCTAAAGCAGCTCTGCTGACCTGGTTTCTCTGGCTCTAGAGCAGCTCTGCTGACCTGGTTCTCTGGCTCTAAAGCAGCTCTGCTGACCTGGTTATCTGCCTCTAGAGCAGCTCTGCTGACCTGGTTCTCTGGCTCTAAGGCAGCTCTGCCGACCTGGTTCTATGGCTCTAAAGCAACTCTGCTGACCTGGTTCTCTGGTTCTAGAGCAGCTCTGCTCACCTGGTTCTCTAGCTCTAAAGCAGTTCTGCTGACCTGGTTCTCTCCCTCTAAATGAGCTCTAATGACCTGGTTCTCTGCCTCTAGAGCAGCTCTGCTGACCTGGTTCTATGGCTCTAAAGCAGCTCTGCTGACCTGGTTCTCTGCCTCTAGAGCAGCTCTGCTGACCTGGTTCTCTGGCTCTGAAGCAGCTCTGCTGACCTGGTTCTCTCCCTCTAAAGCAGCTCTGCTGACCTGGTTTCTCTGGCTCTAGAGCAGCTCTACTGACCTGGTTCTCTGGCTCTAAAGCAGCTCTGCTGACCTGGTTCTCTGGCTCTAAGGCAGCTCTGCCGACCTGGTTCTATGGCTCTAAAGCAACTCTGCTGACCTGGTTCTCTGGCTCTAGAGCAGCTCTGCTCACCTGGTTCTCTGGCTCTAAAGCAGTTCTGCTGACCTGGTTCTCTCCCTCTAAAGCAGCTCTGCTGACCTGGTTTCTCTAACTCTACAGCAGCTCTGCTGACCTGGGTCTTAGCCTCTATAGCAGCTCTGCTGACCTGGTTCTATGGCTCTAGAGCAGCTCTGCTGACCTGGTTCTCCTGCTCTAAAGCAGCTCTGCTGACCTGGTTCTCTCCCTCTAAATGAGCTCTAATGACCTGGTTCTCTGCCTCTAGAGCAGCTCTGCTGACCTGGTTCTATGGCTCTAAAGCAGCTCTGCTGACCTGGTTCTCTGCCTCTAGAGCAGCTCTGCTGGCCTGGTTCTCTGGCTCTGAAGCAGCTCTGCTGACCTGGTTCTCTCCCTCTAAAGCAGCTCTGCTGACCTGGTTCTCTGGCTCTGAAGCAGCTCTGCTGACCTGGTTCTCTCCCTCTAAAGCAGCTCTGCTGACCTGGTTTCTCTGGCTCTAGAGCAGCTCTGCTGACCTGGTTCTCTGGCTCTAAAGCAGCTCTGCTGACCTGGTTCTCTCCCTCTAAAGCAGCTCTGCTGACCTGGTTTCTCTGACTCTACAGCAGCTCTGCTGACCTGGGTCTCAGCTTCTAGAGCAGCTCTGCTGACCAGGTTCTCTGGCTCTGAAGCAGCTCTGCTGACCTGGCTCTCTCCCTCTAAAGCAGCTCTGCTGACCTGGTTTCTCTGGCTCTAGAGCAGCTCTGCTGACCTGGTTCTCTGGCTCTAAAGCAGCTCTGCTGACCTGGTTATCTGCCTCTAGAGCAGCTCTGCTGACCTGGTTCTCTGGCTCTAAGGCAGCTCTGCCGACCTGGTTCTATGGCTCTAAAGCAACTCTGCTGACCTGGTTCTCTGGTTCTAGAGCAGCTCTGCTCACCTGGTTCTCTAGCTCTAAAGCAGTTCTGCTGACCTGGTTCTCTCCCTCTAAATGAGTTCTAATGACCTGGTTCTCTGCCTCTAGAGCAGCTCTGCTGACCTGGTTCTATGGCTCTAAAGCAGCTCTGCTGACCTGGTTCTCTGCCTCTAGAGCAGCTCTGCTGACCTGGTTCTCTGGCTCTGAAGCAGCTCTGCTGACCTGGTTCTCTCCCTCTAAAGCAGCTCTGCTGACCTGGTTTCTCTGGCTCTAGAGCAGCTCTACTGACCTGGTTCTCTGGCTCTAAAGTAGCTCTGCTGACCTGGTTCTCTGGCTCTAAGGCAGCTCTGCCGACCTGGTTCTATGGCTCTAAAGCAACTCTGCTGACCTGGTTCTCTGGCTCTAGAGCAGCTCTGCTCACCTGGTTCTCTGCCTCTAAAGCAGTTCTGCTGACCTGGTTCTCTCCCTCTAAAGCAGCTCTGCTGACCTGGTTTCTCTGACTCTACAGCAGCTCTGCTGACCTGGGTCTCAGCCTCTATAGCAGCTCTGCTGACCTGGTTCTATGGCTCTAGAGCAGCTCTGCTGACCTGGTTCTCCTGCTCTAAAGCAGCTCTGCTGACCTGGTTCTCTCCCTCTAAATGAGCTCTAATGACCTGGTTCTCTGCCTCTAGAGCAGCTCTGCTGACCTGGTTCTAAGGCTCTAAAGCAGCTCTGCTGACCTGGTTCTCTGGCTCTAGAGCAGCTCTGCTGACCTGGTTCTCTGGCTCTGAAGCAGCTCTGCTGACCTGGTTCTCTCCCTCTAAAGCAGCTCTGCTGACCTGGTTCTCTGGCTCTGAAGCAGCTCTGCTGACCTGGTTCTCTCCCTCTAAAGCAGCTCTGCTGACCTGGTTTCTCTGGCTCTAGAGCAGCTCTGCTGACCTGGTTCTCTGGCTCTAAAGCAGCTCTGCTGACCTGGTTCTCTCCCTCTAAAGCAGCTCTGCTGACCTGGTTTCTCTGACTCTACAGCAGCTCTGCTGACCTGGGTCTCAGCTTCTAGAGCAGCTCTGCTGACCTGGTTCTCTGGCTCTAAAGCAGCTCTGCTGACCTGGTTCTCTCCCTCTAAAGCAGCTCTGCTGACCTGGTTTCTCTGGCTCTAGAGCAGCTCTGCTGACCTGGTTCTCTGGCTCTAAAGCAGCTCTGCTGACCTGGTTCTCTGCCTCTAGAGCAGCTCTGCTGACCTGGTTCTCTGGCTCTAAGGCAGCTCTGCCAACCTGGTTCTATGGCTCTAAAGCAACTCTGCTGACCTGGTTCTCTGGCTCTAGAGCAGCTCTGCTCACCTGGTTCTCTAGCTCTAAAGCAATTCTGCTGACCTGGTTCTCTCCCTCTAAATGAGCTCTAATGACCTGGTTCTCTGCCTCTAGAGCAGCTCTGCTGACCTGGTTCTATGGCTCTAAAGCAGCTCTGCTGACCTGGTTCTCTGGCTCTAGAGCAGCTCTGCTGACCTGGTTCTCTGGCTCTGAAGCAGCTCTGCTGACCTGGTTCTCTCCCTCTAAAGCAGCTCTGCTGACCTGGTTTCTCTGGCTCTAGAGCAGCTCTGCTGACCTGGTTCTCTGGCTCTAAAGCAGCTCTGCTGACCTGGTTCTCTGCCTCTAGAGCAGCTCTGCTGACCTGGTTCTCTGGCTCTAAGGCAGCTCTGCCGACCTGGTTCTATGGCTCTAAAGCAACTCTGCTGACCTGGTTCTCTGGCTCTAGAGCAGCTCTGCTCACCTGGTTCTCTGGCTCTAAAGCAGTTCTGCTGACCTGGTTCTCTCCCTCTAAAGCAGCTCTGCTGACCTGGTTTCTCTGACTCTACAGCAGCTCTGCTGACCTGGGTCTCAGCCTCTATAGCAGCTCTGCTGACCTGGGTCCCTGGCTCTGAAGCAGCTCTGCTGACCTGGTTCTCTCCCTCTAAAGCAGCTCTGCTGACCTGGTTCTCTGGCTCTGAAGCAGCTCTGCTGACCTGGTTCTCTCCCTCTAAAGCAGCTCTGCTGACCTGGTTTCTCTGGCTCTAGAGCAGCTCTGCTGACCTGGTTCTCTGGCTCTAAAGCAGCTCTGCTGACCTGGTTCTCTCCCTCTAAAGCAGCAATGCTGACCTGGTTTCTCTGACTCTACAGCAGCTCTGCTGACCTGGGTCTCAGCTTCTAGAGCAGCTCTGCTGACCAGGTTCTCTGGCTCTGAAGCAGCTCTGCTGACCTGGTTCTCTCCCTCTAAAGCAGCTCTGCTGACCTGGTTTCTCTGGCTCTAGAGCAGCTCTGCTGACCTGGTTCTCTGGCTCTAAAGCAGCTCTGCTGACCTGGTTATCTGCCTCTAGAGCAGCTCTGCTGACCTGGTTCTCTGGCTCTAAGGCAGCTCTGCCGACCTGGTTCTATGGCTCTAAAGCAACTCTGCTGACCTGGTTCTCTGGTTCTAGAGCAGCTCTGCTCACCTGGTTCTCTAGCTCTAAAGCAGTTCTGCTGACCTGGTTCTCTCCCTCTAAATGAGCTCTAATGACCTGGTTCTCTGCCTCTAGAGCAGCTCTGCTGACCTGGTTCTATGGCTCTAAAGCAGCTCTGCTGACCTGGTTCTCTGCCTCTAGAGCAGCTCTGCTGACCTGGTTCTCTGGCTCTGAAGCAGCTCTGCTGACCTGGTTCTCTCACTCTAAAGCAGCTCTGCTGATCTGGTTTCTCTGGCTCTAGAGCAGCTCTACTGACCTGGTTCTCTGGCTCTAAAGCAGCTCTGCTGACCTGGTTCTCTGGCTCTAAGGCAGCTCTGCTGACCTGGTTCTCTCCCTCTAAAGCAGCTCTGCTGACCTGGTTTCTCTGGCTCTAGAGCAGCTCTGCTGACCTGGTTCTCTGGCTCTAAAGCAGCTCTGCTGACCTGGTTCTCTCCCTCTAAAGCAGCTCTGCTGACCTGGTTTCTCTGACTCTACAGCAGCTCTGCTGACCTGGGTCTCAGCTTCTAGAGCAGCTCTGCTGACCTGGTTCTCTGGCTCTGAAGCAGCTCTGCTGACCTGGTTCTCTCCCTCTAAAGCAGCTCTGCTGACCTGGTTTCTCTGGCTCTAGAGCAGCTCTGCTGACCTGGTTCTCTGGCTCTAAAGCAGCTCTGCTGACCTGGTTCTCTGCCTCTAGAGCAGCTCTGCTGACCTGGTTCTCTGGCTCTAGAGCAGCTCTGCTCACCTGGTTCTCTAGCTCTAAAGCAATTCTGCTGACCTGGTTCTCTCCCTCTAAATGAGCTCTAATGACCTGGTTCTCTGCCTCTAGAGCAGCTCTGCTGACCTGGTTCTATGGCTCTAAAGCAGCTCTGCTGACCTGGTTCTCTGGCTCTAGAGCAGCTCTGCTGACCTGGTTCTCTGGCTCTGAAGCAGCTCTGCTGACCTGGTTCTCTCCCTCTAAAGCAGCTCTGCTGACCTGGTTTTTTTGGCTCTAGAGCAGCTCTGCTGACCTGGTTCTCTGGCTCTAAAGCAGCTCTGCTGACCTGGTTCTCTGCCTCTAGAGCAGCTCTGCTGACCTGGTTCTCTGGCTCTAAGGCAGCTCTGCCGACCTGGTTCTATGGCTCTAAAGCAACTCTGCTGACCTGGTTCTCTGGCTCTAGAGCAGCTCTGCTCACCTGGTTCTCTGGCTCTAAAGCAGTTCTGCTGACCTGGTTCTCTCCCTCTAAAGCAGCTCTGCTGACCTGGTTTCTCTGACTCTACAGCAGCTCTGCTGACCTGGGTCTCAGCCTCTATAGCAGCTCTGCAGACCTGGGTCTCTGGCTCTAGAGCAGCTCTGCTGACCTGGGTCTCTGGTTCTAGAGCAGCTCTTCTGATCTGCTTCTTAGGTTCTAGAGCAGGTCTGCTGACCTGGTTCTCTGGCTCTACAACGGCTCTGCTGACCTGGTTTCTCTGGCTCTACAGCAGCTCTACTGACCTGGTTCACAGAAATCACGAAGCACGCACCCGACTTCGTGAAAATATATTTAAAAATAATATAAGTTTATTATAAGTACAAATATATTATTTTTATGAATATCTTAGATAATCTCTTGCCCTAACATGTATATTAAAGACACATACACATCATTGTGCAACATAATTTTTTTTTGCGGGAGTCGCGCACCCAGCACGTATATGATGTTACTAGGCCTGGGCGAAAATTTCGCTCCGTTCGCGGAAATTGCGATAATTTGACATTTTCGCGTTCCGCGGAGAGCGCGAAAATGTCAAAATTTCCGCATTCCGCAGCTTGGCGATAATTTGTTTCTTGCTCGTGCTGTAAAATAATACATTCTCGCGCGCGCGCGATCGCCTTACCTGAATCCCTGCATTCGCCGACAAGTTTTCTGGATCCGGTCGCGTTCTCCATGAGATGTTGTATTGTTTTCAGCCATTTGCGCTGTCTCGCGACAGTATGCGCCCGCAGTGACGTCATGCGTCGCGCGATCATGTCTTTCTTCTCGTGATCATGCACCGCGAGACAACTGAAAACAAGATGGCCGCGCCCGCGAGCAACCACATGGGTAAGTTGGCAAGCCGCAACTATGCAGAAAATCTCGCTAACATGCGGGAAAAAAACTTCCGCATCTTTGCGATATTTCCGCGTGTTTGCGATAATTTTTTACATTTTCGCGATAATTTGCGAAAGTGGATTTCGCAAATTCCGCCCACCCCTAGATGATACGCGGGACCCGCAACCGCACAAGCATCTCGTACTGTAATGCGCATGTGTCGCGAATGCGTGGAAGCAGGAGTCGCGGACTGGTCACATACCAATCACGCACATCACTTAATATTAAATGTATATGATGATGATCCTTCACGACTTTTCTAAAATGGCGGCTAGAATGCGCGCACCCACCATGATGTGTACGCTTTGAGTGCGCGACTCCTAAAAAAAAATTAATTATTTTTTTAAAGAAAATAATATAAATATATTAAAATAAAAAGTGAAAACAAGAAAATTAATCAATATTTCAGTTTGAATTTGTAAAAATATTTTTTAGAAATTTTCAGAAAAATATATAATGTTATTTAATGCATAACATATTTATAAATAAACAGTTAAAAAACTGTAGAAAATCAGTACAAAAAAATAGGTATAACTACTATCACACTTAAAAATTAGCATTTAAAAAACCTTTGAAATTCACTGAAAAAAAACCATAGGTTTCAGAGACGTTATTGTTAGAAATTAGCATTTAAAAATCTTTGAAATTCACTGAAAAAAGCAAGGTTTTAGAGACGTTATAGTTAGAAAATAGCATTTAAAAAGCCTTAGAAATTCACATAGCTTTCAGGGGTGTTATAGTTAGCTGGCCATTTCACTCGTACAAAAACATAGAAATTCCTCCATTATAGTTAGTTCTGTTAACTATAACTTGCTCGCCCGCAATGCACTGCTGATGATGTCACATATTGCATCATTCATGACATGGTCAGTGACATCACTGATGCGGAAGTAATGCGGAATTTTTGGCTGTCGCCTTCCTACAACATCCAAATTAATATCGAAAACTCACAATGTGTTCTACTGGCTGTTCGAGTGAATAGAACATTTACATTATTATTATTTATTGTTGGGGGGCATGGCTAGCAAACCAACATACCGGATGTGAGCTGTTAGTGCTCCGCAGGCTCACCCTTCGTTATCCTGACTTCCACTAATACCTGAGCCACCCTTGCCCGGAAGGCGCAGGAATCCATGGGGCAGAAGCCGCGGTCAATGCAGAGACCTTGTGGAGGTTGCTGGGCAGGACGTAGCCCGAGTTATCGCCAAGAGAAAATTCGCAGCCTGCTCGACCAGCGAATAGAGGCAGAGCGAGGCAGCGCCAAGCAAACACCGAGGCGATGTGCTGTGGTGCCTACCGCTTCAAAGAGATGCGATTAAACAACTGAGCGACAACAACGCAGGTGGGGGCGAGAAACTACATGTGACTGCCCGGTGACCGTTGGACGGCGCAATCTGCTTTTAGCGGCCCGATAGATAGGTGCTGGGCCGATCACCACGTCATACACTGGGGACATCGGCGACCGGCGTCATAATCATCCAGGAAGAGAACGTGCATAGAGCAAAGAGCCAGAGGATCAGGGAGCGGCAGTGACGAGCTGCGCCGTACCGGCACCCAGAGGGTGGAGCCCACCCCAACTTACAAGTAGACCGGAGCCCGCACAAAAGTACCTGGTTGCGGCTGGTGAGGAGCCGAGCTGTGAGGTGACAGCAATCCGGAGGTCAAAGAAATGCCGCGCCCCACGCTGGGATCCCCGACTGGAGCAGACCCCTAAGGGAGGAGCGCCTCGAGTGTTCCACACTGCTGGTGAGTGCGACGCTGCGGCCAGCGTGGGCCGTTAGGATGTGAGGAGCATGCCTGGGCCCCACTTCACCGAAGTGAAAGTGAGGGAGTGGGGCACAGTATACATGCAGATGCCCACAGAAAAAACTGGCGGCAGTAGAAGGGGAACCCCCCTGAAGATGCTGAGACACGCATACGCACCCGGCTACTACTCATGGACCATTAAAAGGCAAGTGGAATTTGGAAGTAGGCAGGGGACACCAGTTAGGAATGTTGGGGTGCTGGATGAGAGCTGACAGCCAGGAAAGAACAAAATACCCCTAACTGGCGCCTGCAGAGACACTAGAAGAGGAGTGCTGCAGTTGGGAGACTGGTGGGGACATTGAGCCACATGCCACTGGTTGCAGAGAAACTCCAATAGACTACAGTTGTGGAAATGGTTGTGCCCTAATGCTGCAGAGACAAACAAAGCGCTGAAACACGGAGTGCAGGACCGTTAGTAGGAACCACCAGGGCATCAGACAGACACCCTAAGGGTAAGAGGCTATCAGTGTCAATGCACTAGGATCCCTTGAAAGCACCGGAGTCATACACTGAGACAACCTAGGGCGGACTTAAAAAAGCACATCCCCGTGGACACCCACACTGCACCAGGTACACCTCAGCTGGTAGACAACAATACGTCACACCTGAAGGAGCTCAATAAAGACATACCACAGACATACAGGAAAACCCTCGGCACGAGTGCGCAAAGCCATCTGTCGAGCGTGAATGCCAACCGCGCAGCAGCTGGTCATGGGCCGCCTCCACACCAGTACACAACAGGGAGCCGCACGCATGGGCAGTCTGGAACCAGCACATACTGGACAGGGAGCAGCTGGGATGGCATCGAACTCAGCTTTGGCAACAAAATTAGACATGGTGCTGGCAGCGGTCGAGAAAATAGGCAACGGACTGGACCAAACAAGATCTTCCCTGGAATCCAGGATCGACAAGGTCACATCAGATTTCACACTCTTACACGCTGACCATCGCAAATTGCAGAGAAAGTCCACCTGCAAGGTCAGTCACTCGCGGAGCTGCAGCCTGATACTCACAGTAACGCAACTACCTTACAGGACATTCTAGGCCGCATGCACACACTGGAAGACCGGACGCGGAGGGGCGCTCCCACCACAATAACATCCGCATGGTTGGTCTGCCGGAGGGAGAGGAAGGACGTACCCTGGAACTTTATACCGAGCGCTGGATACAAGAGATGCTACCCCTGGGAACACTGTTGATGCACTTTGCAGTTGAAAGGGCACACCGGGTATGGACCCACAACCCCCCCCCCCCACCCCTCCCAGGTGCCCAGCCACAACCATTCCTTTTCAGGCTCCTAAACTATAGGGACAGGAATGCCGACCTGCATGAAACCCAGAAACTCAAAGACCTCAAAGTCGGTGGGACCCAGTCATGTTGTTCCCGGACTACACCGCACAAGTGCAGGGATGTAGAAGCACCTACATAGCAGTGAAATGACAGCTAAGAGAACAGGAGCTCCCCTACACCCTGCTATTCCCCGCTAGACTGAGAGTGGTTTCAAACGGCGTGACCCGCTTCTTCGACTCACCCATAGAGATGTGGGACTGGCTAGAAGAGTCTGGAATGTGGTCAGGGACTTGCCCCTCAGACATGGAACTAGCCAAGACATTTGGTAGAAGAACTCATCGACGGGGCCGACGCGGGAAAATCAGACACATGAAGACGGCAGCTGGGGCGCCGAGCCCGGAGCAGAGCAGAATGGAGTGACAAGGAGCCATAGACGTCGTCATGCCACTTGGAAGCGAGACATACCGTGGGGGTCAGACTATACGCTCCCCTGCAACAACAATGGCCAGCGGCTCGACCTCCCCTAGACCAGACGATCTTGATGAGATGCAGCCTCCTGATGTGACGCCGCAAATTGCAGATGACATATGAGCGAACACTAATGTTATGTTCCCTGCCAGAGGCTGTACACACAAGTAGAAATTATAACAAGAAACTTGAAAATATAATTGCTTATGTACTGTTGGTTGTTGGAGGGTAGATGACTTAATTAACCAAATGGGCAATTCATATGCGGACTCAATACATAAGTAAGACAAGTATTTAGTGTAATGTGCACACCAACAAGCTGTCAGGGTAATCAGAGGTAAAATACGTCATGCCGCCACAAACCTGCCAAGCTGTCTTGCAGTAGAAATCACAGGCACGAGGTACACGCGACACCAGCAACACAGTGGCAGGGTATGGCCAGCACACGCCTCAGCCTGATGGTGCTCTAGAGTGAGCTGTTTTTAAAACGGGTCCCTAGAAAGTGCAGGAGATAGCGCGGGTGGGTAGCAGCACCGCACTATCGCTTCCCGAAGAATGGGCACCACACAGTTAGATGGCAATACAGGGACACATACCCTGAACAAAGAACCACAGCATACGGGCAGCCATGGCCGATGACATACACACCTGGAGATGACAAGCGGTTGCGCACTGGCTAGGATGGCAAGAGGCAATCTTCCTCGACTTGAAGGGAACATCAACGTCACAGAAACCCCCACCAGGCACCATACTGGAATAGTTTCTGTTTTGTCACTGTTAGACACACAGCTTGGACGGACATCTCTGCAGAGTTCGCCCCCAATTGTTATCAATTTTTAGGTTTCAACAGACGTTTTGGTTAAACTGGACCAGCCCGAAGCCCCGGACACATATCACAGACTTAGTAGTCTACAGCCCAGTCCCTGCACCCGTGACACCTACACGAATCAAACATGACGCGAGTTAACATACTGACATGGAATATACGCGGAATGCACACGCCCACGTGCCAATACTCATTATTTGCATACTTACAGCGCCACTCAGCCAGTATCGCTTTGCTACAGGAGACAAACATGTCACACACAGAGTTGGAAAGGTTGCGCAGGCGTTGGAGAGGCCAGGTGTTTGGCAGCACATGCACGAGGCACGCTGGGTGAGAGCGGGAATCCAATTTGCACATGAAGAAAATGTAGTTGATGAGGAAGGCAGATACACCTTTGTAAGAGGGCGAATGAACGGCCAAACAATATTGCTGGTATCCATATATGCTCCAAATGTAGACCAATCCTCCTTCTTCGCACGCCTGTCAGAAAAGCTAACCCCATGGACGGGAATTTCCTGGATGGTGGGAGGAGACTTTAACTCAGTGATCAACATAGACGTGGACAGATCATTTCCTCCCCTGAATAGAACCCCGGCTGCATCTAACGCTCAGGCCCTGGCTGAATGGCTCACACACTGGACTCTTATAGACATTTGGCGCACTCTCAATCCCACAATGCACGCTTATTCGCATTACAGTGCATGGACTGTATGTGCGACTGGACAGGCCAGTGGGCTCCCAGTCCCTGCTCCCATTGATTGAGAAGATGGAATACCTGGGCTGAACACCCTCCGATCATAATCCCTTGTGGATGCAGCTTGGATTGGCGATAGATCACCCACCCATACCAACATGGCGCCTACAGGCTAATGCGTTGGAGGACCCCGCATTTCGCTCATCACTAGGAACCGCCAACCTTGCATACTTGAGCTAAATGAAGGCACAGCAAGCAGTCCGCTGATAGAGTGGGAGGCATTTAAATCAATGGTCAGGGGGCACAGTTTGGGGGCCACATGGAATGTGCGCAAGCAACTGACTGCCTCCCTCACAAAGATAGAGTCTCAGCTGCTAAGGTATGAACAGTAATGGAAAGGGAAGGGTAAAGATCCGAGATGCCTAGAGAAATTACGAGCAGATCATGCGGAGCTGCTGGAACGCTTAAGATGCCATAGCTATACTGCACACACAGACCGCACACATGCTACAGCGCACCGAGCGGGTCGACTGCTTACTTGGCTAATAAAACAGGAATGTGCCCATGCCCCGATAGGAGCCATACGTACAACTGCAGGGAATGTGTTATACACCCAACATGAAATACATAAAGAGATGACACTACATTACACACAGTTATATCAGTCCTGGGGATGAGGCGATGTGCAGGGACTAGAGAGATTTCTAGGTTCCATACGGTTGGCCACCGCGACAGCCGAACACCATGCAATACTCAATGGCCAGCTCATACTAAAAGAGATAGGAGATGCCATGGGATTCACGGCCTCTGGGAAAACGCCTGGGCCGGATGGCCTACCAGCAGAATACTATTAGGCATATCGTGAGACTCTCACTCAAAAACTCCATACCTTATACAACACCGCTATAGAGGAGCGTCAACTCCCTCCCTCAATGTGAGAGGTATACCTGGTATCCCTTTTAAAACCAGATAAGGACCCAATGGAACTTGGTTCCTACAGACCTCTGGCCCTACTGAATACAGATTACAAAATACTCTCTAAAGTGTTGGCGGATAGATTGGCACAGGTGGTACTTGCATTGGTCCACGCCGACCAAAATGGCTTTGTGCCCTCCCGAAGTACATCTCTCAACCTGAGACGCTTTTTTAGAGTAGCCACGGACGTCGTGCATGAATGACCGTGAGTAGGGTGCCTAATATTAGACTTGGAGAGAGTCTTTGACTCCCTGGAACGGGACTACCTGTCAGCGACACTACAGAAGTACAACCTAGGCCCTGGGTTCCTTCAATTAGTCAACTTGCTCGACACTGGCCCCATGGTCAGAGTCCGAATGGGACCTTACATCTCGAATGTTGTTCCGGTGCGTAGAGGAACTCGGCAAGGGTGCCCCCTGTCCCCTTTCCTCTTTGCGCTTGCAATAGAGCCACTAGTGGAGGCGATGCGCTCCATTCTGGGAGATGGCATATCTCTGGGAGATGCTGTGCATCAGGTATCACTTTATGCTGATGATCTTCTCATATACCTAAGAGACATAGAAAAAGTTCCCAATCAGCTAACACACCTGCTGCAGAGCTTTGGTCTCTGGGTTGCGGGTGAATGTGGAGAAGTCTGGCATATATGCATTCAAGGAGGGGAGACAAGACCCAGGCTTAGCAATCGGTGGTAGGAGGGTACAGTGGAGGGAAAATACTTTTCGTTACCTAGGCTTCCGGATCTATCGCCAGCTGAAAGATCTGTTTGACTGGAACTTGGGAAGAGCTCTGATGGCAAGCCGGTCTCAAATGCAATTCTGGGGCATGCTCCCACTCACAGTAACAGGTAGAATAGCACTAACCAAGATGACCTAGGCTCTTTTATTATTTTTAAAATCTCCCTTCCCACACCCCTGCCTCCTTCTTCACTACATTAGAGCAACAGCTTAGGGACTGTATATGGGGAAGTGCCTGGCACAGAATGATGTTAGCAAAATTGTACTTACCAACAGACCAGGGGGGCCTAGCAGCGCCCTGCTTTGAGCACTTTTATTTAGATGCTCAACTGCAGTAGATAGCAGATAGGAACCATGCTGACACGGCCAATATGTGGCCACCTTACTCGCTAGAACAAATAGTGCGTCTCTTTCACCCCCCCCACAAAGGCGAGGACACTGGAGCCACTACTGCTTGCAGTGGCATATAAATGTTTCCACAGGAGCTAATACATAACACGAACCATCACTCCTTATGCACCAGCGATACCACTGGAGGGGTCACCCAGTGGCCGCACAGTGCTTATGGCAAGGGCACTTGAGGAATGGCAGGAGAAAGGGTTCCAGACACTTGGGGATCTATATCGAGATGGAGCGCTCACACCATATATGTCCTTGGTAGAAGAGGAGGGACTCCCACCGGGACAATTCCTTACACACCGCTTACTGATAGCTACATTGACGGCAGGTGGAGGGACATGCCTACAGAGTTGCAAACACATCTCACTGTACAGTATTTACATGTTATGGGACACAGCTAGCATCTCATACACGGGTTCCGCAGGCTCGCTTAGGACCCAAGCGGCGGTAAGCCTGGATCCCCTCCGTAGGAAGTGGGAGCTAGACTTAGGGCGCCAACCCGTTGACCCTGTCAGCGTTTGGAAGTGCACCCAGACATAACACATTTGGAACAAGCATTTGCAATGCAATAGGTCTCGCATTATAAAAGTGTGAGCAGCTGGCATTGCTAATAATAATTCCACACTAGCTTTTGGCTTTGTAAATTATAACTAAATGCCATTATGTGTTTGTTTTATAAAATAGATTAAAAAAGGCATTGTCATGAACAATGCCAATAGCTTAAAATTTTGCAAATGCGAGACCTATTGCATTGCAAATGCAATAGGTCTCGCAGTTACGAGAGTTTAAGCTCTTGGTATTGTAATTAACAAATCCTTTCTATTTATGTTTTCAAAAAGTAATCTAAATTAAAATGCATTGTTATGTGCAATGCCAATAGCTCAAACTCGTGTCAATGCAAGACCTAGTGCATTGCAAAAGCCTGTTTTTAAATGCGAGACCTATTGCAGTGTAAATGCTTGTTTCAGTACTGCGTGCTTTTTAAAAGTTGTAGTCAATACGCAAAATGGAATCCATGTTATCAGCGTTTCCAGTGCTCCTTTATGTTTACTGTCCTAAACGAATCACAATGTTTAAAGCAGATTGCTAAATAGGATCTCCAGCCCCGAGGACAATGTCTCACTTCATGCTGGACAGTGTGTACCCTGTTTTCATGCAGTGCGAAGACGGGGTTAACTAATGCAGAGACTGAGGTCTGTTAGCCTCCGAGGATCAAAGCATTCCTTGCAACACTGCGCTGTGACACGGTTTTGCCATGTGTACAGCACACACTTTGCAACAGCAAGATGGTTTGAAAGTTGGTGGTGACTTTATACATTTTTCCGAGTGTTCATCGGGCTTGTTGACTGTGTATTTATGCTGTCAGTCCAGAAATTGTTTGTGGTTGTGTGTGTGTGTGTGTGTAGTTGTGTCTGTGTGTGTTGTTGTGTGTGTGTGTGTTGTTTGTGTGTGTGTGTGTGTGTGTGTGTTGTGTGTGTGTGTGAGTGTGTGTGTGTGTGGTTGAGTGTGTGTGTGTGTGGTTGAGTGTGTGTGTGGGTTTGTGTGTGTTTGTAGGTGTGTGGTTGTATGTGTGTGGTTGTATGTGCGGTTGTGTGTGTGTGGTTTTGTTTGTGTGTGTGTGTGTTTGAGTGTGTGTGTGGTTGAGTGTGTGTGTGGTTGAGTGTGTGTGTGGTTGAGTGTGTGTGTGGTTGAGTGTGTGTGTGGTTGAGTGTGTGTGTGGTTGAGTGTGTGTGGTTGAGTGTGTGTGGTTGAGTGTGTGTGGTTGAGTGTGTGTGGTTGAGTGTGTGTGGTTGAGTGTGTGTGGTCGAGTGTGTATGGTTGAGAGTGTGTATGGTTGAGAGTTTGTATGGTTGAGTGTGTGTGTGGGTGTCGTTGTGTGTGTTTGGTTATGTGTGTGTGTTTGGTTATGTGTGTGGTTGAGTGTGTGTGTGGTTGTGTGTGTGTTTGTGTGTGGTTTTGTGTTTTGTTTGTGTGTGTGGTCGAGTGTGTGTGTGTGGGTTTGTGTGTGGTTGTATGTGTGTGGTTTTGTGTCTCTCTGTGTGGTTGTGAGTGCGTGTGTGTGTGCAGTTGAGTGAAGTTTGCATCAAGTTGGAAACTGATGCCTGCCAAAGCATTAAGCATGCAGGATGGCTCTGTCTGCAGTCTCTGCGTCTTTTGACACGCCTCTATGTTCCTTGGACAGTTTACCCAAATGTTCTTGTAACTAAATATTTTTTTATTGTAAATGGCAGACTCCGTGAGAGATATATCCAGACAGAGGCTTCATAAAGAAGCAATGGGGTTTGGGGGGTGGGGGGTGGTTGTGGAGGAAGGGAGGCAGCGGTGAAAATTAGCAAAGGTCAGCTTGCCGATTGCCTTGGCACTTATTTATGGCTGTGTATATGTCACTGGTCACGGCTAAAGTTTCTTAGCAGGGCCTGCATGTTGGCCTTGCTTCAATGCGATCTCTTATCAGCACAGGGGTCCGTCAGCTGTGGCCAGTGTGCCCTGCAGCACTCACGTCTTTCACCCCTGTCAAGAGCCTCTTTCCAGTTACCCTGCAGAACCTGGGTACATTCATGCGTGTCCACTCACCCCATGACATACCCCTCCTGGCAAATAATAAATAATATTTGAGACACGTCCCCTAGATAAAATATTTTAGCGTATTTCCATTGAATAACTCGTGCTGATACAGATAGATGTGGATACCCTTTTGGCTGACCTAGAGGAGGGGTGCTGTTTTACAGGATGTTTTATATAACTGCAGCTGGCAGGAGAGAAGGGAGGGGGAGTCAATCCGAGGAACAGGCTCGTGTGTTCTCCGTCTCACCCCTGGCAAGAGCCTCTTTCCAGTTACCCGGCAGAACATGGGTACATTCTTGCGTGTCCACTTCCCCCTATGACATACCCCTCCTGGCATATAATAAACAATCTTTGAGACACGTCCCCTAGATAAAATATTCTAACGTATTTCCATTGATTAACTCCTGCTGATACATAGAGATGTAGACACCCTTTTGGCTGACCTAGAGGAGGTGTGATGTTTTACAGGATGTTTTCTATAACTGCAGCTGGCATGATGACAGGGTTAAGAGGTGTAGAGAAAGAGGGTTTAAGAGAGGGATAGAGAGAAAGCTGGAGAGAGAGGTTTAGAGCTAGAGGTACAGAGAGGAATAGAGTGAGTATAGAGAGCGATGGGTAGAGAGACAGGTATACTGTGAGCAGAGAAAGAGGGTTTAAGTGAGGGATAGAGAGAAAGCTTGAGACTAGAAATACGTGGTGTCAAGTAGTGTGGAAATATGCAGAGTGAAATTTTGTTGTGTGGGGTGAAATTATGTGGCATTAAAGTATGTCGAGTGGTTTGGAACTGTGTGGCATGGAGCTGAATTGTGAGTTGTGGAATTGTTTTGCGTGGTGTGGCATAGACTGCAATTGTATGGAAATGAATTATGTTCCCTGGATTTAAAATATGTGGCATGGTGTTGAATTAAGGGATGTGGTGTGGAATTAGTTGGCATGGCGTGGAGTAGGATTATATGGTGTGGAGTGTAATTGTGTGGCATTGAATTGTGTGGCATGGAATTGTGTTGAGAGGAATGGAAGTATGTGTCCTGGAATGGAGTGGAAATATGTGGCATGGAATGAAATTATGTGGTGGACTTTAATTATGTCCCGCTAAGTGGTAGTATGTTATTGAGT
Organism: Triturus cristatus; assembly: GCF_964204655.1. Lineage (NCBI taxonomy): Eukaryota > Metazoa > Chordata > Amphibia > Caudata > Salamandridae > Triturus > Triturus cristatus. Next base: position 455,032,374 of record NC_140590.1, on the reverse strand, counting down.
GGATTCATTAATAGTGGAGTGGAATTATGTGGCATGGAATGACGTTCCATGGAGTCTAATTATGTGTTATGGCATGGAATTATTTGGTGTGGATTTGTGTGGTGTGTCCTTGAATTGTGGGGTGTTGAGGGAAATTGTGAGACATGGAATTGTGTGGCGTGGTATGCAATTGTGTGACATGGAGTGCAATTCTGCGGAGAGGAAGTATGGGGGTGGAGTGGGATTATGTGATGTGGTGTGGAATTATGGGGTGTGGTATGGAATTACGTGGCATGCAATTGTGTGCCATGGAATGGAATTATGTGGTGTGGAGTTATGAGAAGTGGAGAGCACTTTATGTGGCATGGACTTATGTGTAGTGGAATTATTTTGCATTCACTGAGATCGAAATGTTAGTGTGTGGCGTGAACTACAATTATGTGACGTGGTGTGCAATTGTGTTGAGAGGAATTCAGTGCCGTGCAGTGGAATTATGTGACATGGTGTGAAATCAAGTGGTGTGGCATAGAATTAAGGGGCAAGGAGTGGAATTATGTTCTGTGGAGTAGAATTATGAGATGTGACATGGAATGTTTTGGCATGGAATTGTCTGGTGTGGAATTGTGTGGTGTGAAATTATGTTTTTTTGGGGAGCTTAAATTCAGGTGGTACAGTGTGGTATAATGTGAAATTATGTGGTATGGAGTGGAATTATGTGTCATGGAGTGGAATTATGTTGCATGATGTGGAGTCGTGATGTTGCATGGAGTGAAATTGTGTGGGATGGAGTTGAATTGTGTGGCATGGTATTGTGGGGTGTTGACTAGTGGAATTATGTGGTGTAGAGTAGAATTAGGTGGCGTGAAAGTATGAGGAGAAGAGTTGTGTTGCATGGTATTGAGCGGCATTGAGAGGATTTGAATTGTGCGACATGGAGTGGAATTATGTGGCTTGGATTGGAAATATGAGGGTGGAGTGCCCTTCGGTGGCATGGAGTTGAATTGTGTGGTGCCGAATTGTGTTGCATGGAGTGTAATTTTGTTGCCTGGAGTGGAATTGTGCACCGTGGAATTGTGTGTCTTGAAATGCAATTGTGTGATGTGGAGTGCAATTGGGTGACATGGAGTGTCACTGAGTGGAGTGGAAACCATATAGCATGGAGTGGAATTATGTGACATGGTAATGAATTGTGTGGTGTTGACTGGAATTACGTGCCGTGGAATTATGTGGCATGGAACCGAAGCATGTAAATTTGAATTGTGTGGCATGGCATTACATGCCATGGATTGGCTTTAAGTGGTGCAAATAATTTTTGCATGGAATTGTGTGGTGTGAAATTGTATGGCGTGCAATTGTGTGCCATGGAGTGAAATTTTGAGACATGGTATTGTGAGGAGTGCCACTGTGTGACATGGAGTGCAATTGTGTTGAGTGGGATTAAGTGTTGTGGAGTGGAATTATGTGACGTGGTGTGGAATTATGTGGTGTTGAGTGAAAGTGTGTGGCATATAGTAGAATTCTAGCGCATAATTATGTTGTGTAGAGTAGAATTAGGTGGCGTGAAAAATTGTGGAGAAGAATTGTGTTGCATGGAATTGTTTGACATGGTATTGTGCGGCATTGAGAGGATTGGAATTATGCGACATGGAGTGGAATTATGTTGCTTGGATTGGAAATATGAGGGTGGAGTGCACTTAGGTGGCATGGAGTTGAATTGTGTGGTGCAGAATTGTGTTGCATGGAGTGGAATTGTGCAACGTGGAATTGTGTGGTGTGAAATGCAATTGTGTGATGTGGAGTGCAATTGGGTGACATGGAGTGTCACTGAGTGGAGTGCTAATTATAGCATGGTGTGGAATTATGTGACATGGTAATGAATTGTGTGGTGTTGAGTGGAATTACGTGCCGTGGAATTATGTGGCATGGAGCCGAATTATGTTGATTTGAATTGTGTGGCATGGCATTACATGCCATGGATTGGCTTTAAGTGGTGCTGTTTTGTTTGGCATGGAATTGTGTGGTGTGAAATTGTATGGCGTGCAATTGTGTGCCATGGAGTGTAATTTTGAGACATGGAATTGTGATGAGTGCCACAGTGTGACATGGAGTGCAATTGTGTGAAGTGGGATTAACTGATGTGGAGTGGAATTATGTGTGGTGGTGTGGCATTATGTGGTTTGGACTGTAAGTGTGTGGCATATAGTAGACTAATGTGGCATGGATGTACGTGATGTGCAATTGTGTCGCATGGCAAGGAATTGAGTTGAGGGGAAATATGTTGATCAGAATTATGTGGCACGAAAGGGAAGAGGCATAATGTGACACAGATAGCCATTATGTTGTAGGGGGTGAAATTATGTGGCATAGTATGTGGCACGATGTGGATTTATATGTTGTGCACTGAAGTGGAATTATGTGGTATGGAGTAGAAAAATGTGGCATGGAATTGTGTGAGTGGAAATTTGTGGCCTGAGTGGAATTCTGAGATGTGTAATTGTGTTGCATGGAAATTATGTTGCATGGGGTGAAATGATGTGGTATGGAGTGGATTGAAAAGAGGTGGAGTGGAATTATGTAACTTGGAGGGGTAATATATGGCATGAAATTATGTGTTGTGGAGTTGAACTCCGTTGCGTGGAACTTGGTTGCGTGGGATTCTGTGATGTGGAGTCGAATTGTGAGACATGGAATTGTGCAGCAGGGAGAGCAATTGTGTTGCATGAAGGGCAGATGTGTAACTTGGAGTGCAAATGTGTGATGTGGAATGCCATTGTGTGGTGTGAAATAGTATAGCGTGCAATTCTGTGCCATGGAGTGAACTTTTGAGACATTGAATTGTGAGGAGTTCCACTGTGTGACATGGAGTGCAATTGTGTGGAGTGGGATTAAGTGATGTGGAGTAGAATTATGTGACGTGGTGTGGAATTATGTGGTGTGGAGTGAAAGTGTGTGGCATATAGTACAAATATGTGGCATGGATTTACGTGATGTGCAATTGTGCCGCATGGCAATGAATTGTTTTGAGTGGAAATATGTTGATCTGAATTATGCGGCACGAAACGGAAGAGGCATTATGTGACACAGAGTGGAATTATGTTGTAGGGAGTGAAATAATGTGGCATAGTATGTGGCATGATGTGGATTTATATGTTGTGCACTGAAGTGGAATTATGTGGTATGTACCAGAATTATGTGGCATGGAATTGTGTGAGTGGCAATTTGTGGCACGAGTGGAACGATGAGATGTTGAATTGTGTTGCATGGAAATTTTGTGGCATGGGGTGAAATGATGTGGTATGGAGTGGATTGAACAGAGGTGGAGTGGAATTATGTGACTTGAAGGGGTAATATATGGCATGAAATTATGTGGTGTGGAGTTGAATTACGTTGCGTGGAACTTGGTTGCGTGGGATTCTGTGATGTGGAGTCGAATTGTGAGACATGGAATTGTGCAGCATGGAGAGCAATTGTGTGGCATGAAGGGCAGATGTGTAACTTGGAGTGCAATTGTGTGATGTGGAATGCCATTGTGTGGAGTGGAGTTATGTAGGGAGGAGTGGAATTATGTGACACACATGGCATGTGACTCGTGTTGGTTTGTACAGATTTCTATCTGATTTTCGTCGCGTTTCGCATTATTGGGGCCCCATAGGTCATTTAAGTGCCTGCTGCATGTTTCCTCTGACATACGGTCACTTGAGAGCAATGTATCGGAGTTCAGAGTTGATCAACAGGACCCGATGTGTTCTCGGGCTCAGAGGGGAAACAGCAATTAAGGAGGATGTCTCTGTCTCCCTTAAGGCCCAGGGAGGAGGGAGATGCGAGCAGAGCATCAAAGGGCTGGGTGAGAAGGGAGGGGGGAATGCAAAGGTCAAAGCGCGAAAGTGAAACTAATTCTGTCTGCCGTGTGGCACAGTGGCGCCTGTTGTCTGTTCCCAGCAGAGAGGAAGGAGCTTTAGAATCCGGCTTCATGCGCTTGTGGAGGAGGAATAATTAATCTGAAAAGTTTGCCTTGTCTCCAGGTTACCCAGAGTTCCGTCCAGACTAAAACCTCCCATGCTTGTTCTTTGTAAATATATAGAGCGCGTGCATGTTTACATTGAGGCAGAGAGCAATGGGGTTTTGGGGGTGGTGGTGGGGGATGGTTGTGGAGGAGGGAAGGCAGCTGAGAAAAGTATCACGGGGCAGCTGGCCAATCGCCTTGGCACTGATGTATGTCTGTGTATATCTACCTACTCACGGCTAAACTTTCTTTGCAGAACAAATACAAGTAGAAATGAATGCGTGTGTGTGAATGTGTGAGTGCGTGTGTGTGTGTGCAGTTGAGTGAAGTTCGCATCAAGTTGGAAACAGATGCCTGCCAAAGCATTAAGCATGCAGGATGGCTCTCTCTGCTGTCTCTGCGTCTTTTGACAGGCCTCTATGTTCCTTGGACAGTTTACCCAAATGTTCTTGTAACTAAATAATTTTTTATTGTAAATGGCAGACTCCATGAGAGATCAATCCAGACAGAGGCTTCGTAAAGAAGCAATGGGGTTTGGGGGGTGGGGGGTGGTTGTGGAGGAAGGGAGGCAGCGGCGAAAATGACCAAAGGACAGCTTGCCGATTGCCTTGGCACTTATTTATGGCTGTGTATATGTCACTGGTCACGGCTAAAGTTTCTTAGCAGGGCCTGCATGTTGGCCTTGCTTCAATGCGATCTCTTATCAGCACAGGGGTCCGTCAGCTGTGGCCAGTGTGCCCTGCAGCACTCACGTCTTTCACCCCTGTCAAGAGCCTCTTTCCAGTTACCCTGCAGAACATGGGTACATTCATGCGTGTCCACTCACCCCATGACATACCCCTCCTGGCAAATAATAAATAATATTTGAGACACGTTCCCTAGCTAAAATATTTTAGCGTATTTCCATTGAATAACTCGTGCTGATACAGATAGATGTGGATATCCTTTTGGCTGACCTAGAGGAGGGGTGCTGTTTTACAGGATGTTTTATATAACTGCAGCTGGCAGGAGAGAAGGGAGGGGGAGTCAATCCGAGGAACAGGCTCGTGTGTTCTCCGTCTCACCCCTGGCAAGAGCCTCTTTCCAGTTACCCGGCAGAACATGGGTACATTCTTGCGTGTCCACTTCCCCCTATGACATACCCCTCCTGGCATATAATAAACAATCTTTGAGACACGTCCCCTAGATAAAATATTCTAACGTATTTCCATTGATTAACTCCTGCTGATACATAGAGATGTAGACACCCTTTTGGCTGACCTAGAGGAGGTGTGATGTTTTACAGGATGTTTTCTATAACTGCAGCTGGCATGATGACAGGGTTAAGAGGTGTAGAGAAAGAGGGTTTAAGAGAGGGATAGAGAGAAAGCTGGAGAGAGAGGTTTAGAGCTAGAGGTACAGAGAGGAATAGAGTGAGTATAGAGAGCGATGGGTAGAGAGACAGGTATACTGTGAGCAGAGAAAGAGGGTTTAAGTGAGGGATAGAGAGAAAGCTGGAGACTAGAAATACGTGGTGTCAAGTAGTGTGGAAATATGCAGAGTGATTTTTTTTTGTGTGGGGTGAAATTATGTGGCATTAAAGTATGTCGAGTGGTTTGGAACTGTGTGGCATGGAGCTGAATTGTGAGTTGTGGAATTGTTTTGCGTGGTGTGGCATAGACTGCAATTGTATGGAAATGAATTATGTTCCCTGGATTTAAAATATGTGGCATGGTGTTGAATTAAGGGATGTGGTGTGGAATTAGTTGGCATGGCGTGGAGTAGGATTATATGGTGTGGAGTGTAATTGTGTGGCATTGAATTGTGTGGCATGGAATTGTGTTGAGAGGAATGGAAGTATGTGTCATGGAATGGAGTGTAAATATGTGGGCTTGAATGATATTATGTGGTGGATTTTAATTATGTCCCGCTAAGTGGAATTATGTAATTGAGTGGATTCATTAATAGTGGAGTGGAATTATGCGGCATGGAATTACGTTCCATGGAGTCTAATTATGTGTTGTGGCATGGAATTAATTGGTGTGGATTTGTTTGGTGTGTCCTCCAATTGTGGGGTGTTGAGGGAAATTGTGAGACATGGAATTGTGTGGCGTGGTATGCAATTGTGTTACATGGAGTGCAATTCTGCGGAGAGGAAGTATGGGTGTGGAGTTGAATTATGTGATGTGATGTGGAATTATGGGGTGTGGTATGCAATTATGTGGCATGCAATTCTGTGCCATGGAATGGAATTATGTGGTGTGGATTTATGAAAAGTGGAGAGCACTCTATTTTGCATGTAATTCTGTGTAGTGGAATTTGTTTGCATTCACTGAGATAGACATGTTACTGTGTGGCGTGAACTACAAGTATGTGACGTGGTGTGCAATTGTGCGGAGAGGAATTAAGTGCCGTGAAGTGGATTTATGTGACATGGTGTGAAATCAAGTGGTGTGGCATAGAATTAGGTGGCAAGGAGTGGAATTATGCTCTGTGGAGTAGAATTATGAGATGTGACATGGAATGGTGTGGCATGGAATTGTCTGGTGTGGAATTGTGTGGTGTGAAATTAGTTTGGTTTGGGGATCTTAAATTTAGGTGGTAGAGTGTGGTCCAATGTGAAATTACGTGGTATGGAGTGGAATTATGTCTCATGGAGTGGAATTATGTTGCATGATGTGGAGTCGTGATGTTGCATGGAGTGAAATTGTGTGGGCTGGAGTTGAATTGTGTGGCATGGAATTGTGGGGTGTTGACTAGTGGAATTATGTGGTGTAGAGTAGAATTAGGTGGCGTGAAAGTATGTGGAGAAGAGTTGTGTTGCATGGTATTGAGCGGCATTGAGAGGATTTGAATTGTGCGACATGGAGTGGAATTATGTGGCTTGGATTGGAAATATGAGGGTGGAGTGCCCTTCGGTGGCATGGAGTTGAATAGTGTGGTGCCGAATTGTGTTGCATGGAGTGAAATTGTGTTTCCTGGAGTGGAATTGTGCACCGTGGAATTGTGTGTCGTGAAACGCAATTGTGTGATGTGGAGTGCAATAGGATGACAAGGAGTGTCACTGAGTGGAGTGGAAACCATATAGCCTGGAGTGGAATTATGTGACATGGTAATGAATTGTGTGGTGTTGAGTGGAATTACGTGCCGTGGAATTACGTGGTATGGAACCGAAATCATGTCGATTTGAATTGTGTGGCATGGCATTACATGCCATGGATTGGCTTTAAGTGGTGCTGTTTTCTTTGGCATGGAATTGTGTGGTGTGAAATTGTATGGCGTGCAATTGTGTGCCATGGAGTGTAATTTTGAGACATGGAATTGTGATGAGTGCCACAGAGTGACATGGAGTGCAATTGTGTGTAGTGGGATTAACTGATGTGGAGTGGAATTATGTGACGTGGTGTGGAATTATGTGGTTTGGACTGAAAGTGTGTGGCATATAGTATAATAATGTGGCATGGCTGTACGTGACGTGCAATTGTGTCGCATGGCAAGGAATTGAGTTGAGGGGAAATATGTTGATCTGAATCATGTGGCACGAAAGGGAAGATGCATTAAGTGACACAGAGTGGAATTATGTTGTAGGGAGTGAAATTATGTGGCATAGTATGTGTCATGATGTGGATTTATATGTTGTGCACTGAAGTGGAATTCTGTGTTATGGAGTAGAATTATGTGGCATTGAATTGTGTGAGTGGAAATTTGTGGCCTGAGCGTTATTCTTAGATGTGGAATTGTGTTGCATGGAAATTATGTTGCATGGGGTGAAATGATGTGGTATGGAGTGGATTGAAAAGAGGTGGAGTGGAATTATGTGACTTGGAGGGGTAATATATGGCATTAAATTATGTGGTGTGGAGTTGAACTACGTAGCGTGGAACTTGGTTGCGTGGGATTCTGTGATGTGGAGTCGAATTGTGAGACATGGAATTGTGCAGCAGGGAGAGCAATTGTGTGGCATGAAGGGCAGATGTGTAACTTGGAGTGCAATTGTGTGACGTGGAATGCCATTGTGTGGAGTGGAGTCACGTAGGGAGGAGTGGAATTATGTTACACACATGGCATGTGACTCATGTTGGTTTGTACAGATTTCTATCTGATTTTCGGTTTGTACAGATTTCTATCTGATTTTCGTAGTGTTTAGCATTATTGGGGCCCCATAGGTCATTTAAGTGCCTGCTGCTTGTTTCCTCTGACAGACGGTCACTTGAGAGCAATGTATCGGAGTTCAGAGTTGATCAACAGGACCCGATGTGTTCTCGGGCTCAGAGGGGAAACAAAAATTAAGGAGGATGTCTCTATCTCCCTTCAGGCCCAGGGAGGAGGGAGATGCAAGCAGAGCATCAAAGGGCTGGGTGAGAAGGGAGGGGGGAATGCAAAGGTCAAAGCGCGAAAGTGAAAGTAATTGAGCAGAGCATCCAAGGACTGGGTGAGAAGGGAGGGGGGAATGCAATTAGCAGAGGAGCAGCTGTGCACGTGCATGTGTTCTCGTGCACTCAAGGTTTAGGCCAGCCAAAAGTGTGGGTAGCACTTTGAGAAACCCACATATAAAATGTCTCTTCGAGCCTTTGGCTCGCGAGACCTAAAAACGGAGACAAACAGACAATAAGGAAAATTCACATCCAAGGCAGCAGTCTCTAGGAGCGAGGTCATGTGAAAACGCACAAAAAGAAATTGAAGAACAGTAACACATTCTACGATGGTCATTTCAGACATATTTACTTGTATTCCGAACTTTTTGGTTGTATTTATTTTTGCATTGAATCAGTAGACTGTAACAGGTTGAAATGCATGAACGCACATCGGTAACATTTTGATTAGAGTGGACGTGGGTGGGTTGAATAGGACGTTTAGTGTCGTTTTGAATTAGGATGCACTTTATTGAGTCAAGGGGTGGGGAACTTTTTTGTAGATGCAAATTAGAACTGGGTCACGGGGTCAGAGTCACGTTCTCAAATAGATGGTTTACACGGTGCGATATGGAGGTGAGGAAAGAGGAAGAGAGGATGATGGGGTGGGGGTTAGAGCCATAGAGCATTGGCACAGAATGAGTTTGGACAAGGTAAGGATGATTTATGATTTTAACGCGATGGGCAGTGTAAATGTTCACAATTCTGTTATGAAAACACACAGCGAGAATTTTTGTTAGGACGGACGTTTATTGAATATGACTAGGCACTAAGAGAGGAGACCGGTATGTTGAGGCGCAATGAGTAGAATGTTTATAGGTTTTATATATTTATTTTTACAGTTACCCCTGACGAAGAGCTACAGATAGGCTCGAAATGCATTGGGTTTAAAGCATGAAATCACTTATAATGAACTGTTAATTCCGACGTGACATTGATAAGGCCCAGATGGGCGTGTTGATGGCAAAAAGAGCAAAAGAGTCATTTTGAAGTAAACGCTACCATGGAAGTGAGTGAATTACAATAAAACTAATGAAGTTGTGAAGATAAAAAATAAAGCTAAATAGGGTTTAAAGAAGGAGAATATTATGAACTGTGGTTAGGATGAGAGCTAGCATCTCACTACAGGCAGTGCAACTGAGTGTCACGTAAGGTCGTACCACATATCATTCTATAGAGAATACTGCAATAGACCCCAATGGCAAATTCATTATGAAAGGCTTTAGAAAAGCAAGCCCTGCGTCATGCTTCCCATACAATTCAGAACGTTTATTTACACCTGGCTTCCGTGTCCTGACTCAGAGCGAGGCGGGGCAGGCAGCCTGGGACGGACAGCCCAGACTTAAATATATGGATTTGTTTAGAAATCCAATTGTACCTCTAAATAAATCGATCTATTTAATACTTGTGCAGAAATGCGAAAGAATATCAGGGGGGGCGCAGCCCCAGAGCCCTAATCAAGAATCCGCCCCAGGGCAGTCCCCAGGGCCATGTATGGCTCCAGGCAGGGGGCCACAATGCCCTTTAATAATATCTTGAAAACTAGATTACACCAAATCATAAAAAGAACACTTTCTGACCCAAATGTGTTGGAATTCTGTTCAGCAATTGAGACTGTAGTCGTGTTCAAAATCCCTAAGGGAAAAAGCATAGGGAAACACGTTTTGGGAGCCTCCTATTTTCCCACTCCCAGTTCACAGATCACCCTAAAACTTTCAACACACCAGCTGAACCAAATAAAGTAAAGGAGTAAAATAAATTTTGTGAAGATTCATAAAGTGGTGCTAAAGTTTTTGCCAAAGCAAAAGCTCCCCAAATACCACAGTAAAGTCATGCGCACTCCCAGCAGGTAAATGCTTCAGTTTACGGTTTATTGAGCAACATCGCTCAACGTGTTTCAACGCCGAAGTTTCTTGATTACAAGTAAATAATGCAACAGTGAAAACAGACATAAGTTAGGGCAACAGTGCATTGATAAAAACGGAGGACAATGGAGTGCATGAAACTGCAGGCAATAAATAAAGCACGTTTCCAGGGAAATCACAGTGTATAAATACATAAATTGCCAACTTAATCAGTCATAGGTTACAGACATTTGCCAGTAACTATGCTCTGAGTCCAAATGTTTGGGTCCATGGCAAAAAAATAAACATATATCAAATGTATTAATAACGACTGAGTTTAACATAGTTAGTATTCCCTGCTTCTAGCCCACGTGACCAGTGAGAAATGTGTCCTCATGTTCTAATATTAAGCCCAAGTGGGCTAATAAAATTGCCATTAAAAAAAAGGAACAAAATCAATCAAAAAGGCACCTGAAGCAAATAGATACAGGATACAAAACCAACTATGAGGGATCACACAGTAATTGTAATAGTATTGAACACACTGATAGTTGCATGGACAAATCCAGACACACACACTAAGAAAGAAGTTCCCATGCTTAGCTTCTGTGATCAGAAGTACTTCCACAGTCACCACCCAGTGTCACGTATCACCCGTGTGAAAAATATAATAAAAACAAGTAAAATCCAGATTTCATCTGGCACAGCATAAAGTCAGAGAGCATAATGAAAAATCAAAGTAAGTACGATTCAACCTAAATGAACTACCAACTCCTCAGCCAAGTTCAAACCTAAGGTATCAAATCCAATAATATATCGCGATCCCAAAATACAGTGCCAGCACTCTTTTACCACCACGAATATTGGGGGGCACCTAGTCAAAAGAAAAATATTGTAAAAGGCTATTGTTGCAACTGGATATTTGTTGTCATGGTGTGAGACGGCATTTATTTGCTTGACAACCCACTTTTTTCATATGCATAGTACTCCCAATATAAAACAAATTGCATAGACGTCTCAGAGCACACATATAAAAATCAGAATAATATGATGGATCCTTTAAGATTTTTAACTCATTCCTGGAATCAGAGATGGTAAACGATTAAACCTTTTCGCTTTATTTGTAGGTCTTACAGTTGTAACATGGTACAAAGCCCAGAGTACGGATCGGACCCCTTTGATCCTGGGTCTTTGTGATCATGTTTATGCACAGCATGTCCTTCAGGTTGCGATTCATTCTGAAGGTGATGCCCGGTTGAGATGATATGTATTTGGTGATGCTGTCTTCAATGTGGAGCACATGCCAGTGTTTACTGAGAGTGTTTCTAATGTGGTCAGCCTATTTACTATAGGTGTTAATAAACCACATCTGCTCATCTTCAAGAGATGCCCTCCGCTTAACCAATAAGAGTTCTTGTCTATTAGCCCCCTCCACTTACCTCACTGCTGTGGTTGGGGTTAGTTGCCACACCCCCTCTCATGAACCCTCTGTAGCATCACATTTGTCTATTTCTCAAAGGCTCTATCAGTACTTCAATTACCACTAGCTCTTATGAGCTCACCATATGGGATACTACGCACCAGGCATTTATAGTGTCTACTGCTTGCATGCAGTACACTATTCCCTGCAGTGGTCTTACAGAACAGTTTGGTGTTAATGGGGGAATTGTACACCTCCAATTTCAAATCCAAAAATTCAAATGACCTTCTGTCAATCTGGCTAGTGATTATGAGATTAAGTTCATTATTTATTGCTGAGACTTTCAACAAATTCCATAGCCAATCGTTCTGACCCCGCCAGATGACAAATATGTCATCAATGTACCATGCCCAGAGCACCATGTGGTTGTCATAGAGATAGAGCATAGCCACAACCTTTTCCTCCCATCAGCACATGCACAATCATGCATTACTGGGGGCAAAACAGGTCCCTGTCGAGGTGCCCTGGTTCTGATGGTAAAATTGCCCATCAAATATTAAAAAGTTATTCATCAGGCAGAAGCTGATCATGTCCAAAATCATCTCATTCTGTAACAGAAAGCACAATAAACTTCCTTTCAGATAGTGACAGCATGCTTGTATCCCCAGTTCATGAGAAATACAAGTATATAAACTGCTGACATTAAGGCCCAGCAAAAATGTATTCCTCCCAAGCTATGCCCTCTATGATTCTGAGAAAATCCCCACTCTATCTCACATATGATGGAAGGGACTTAACCAGGGGCTGTAAAAGGTGATCCACATACCTCAAGGTATTCTCCAGCAGGCAATTCTTGGCGGATACACTCTTGTCACGCAGCGGACGCGCACAGCGTGCGCGTCGCCGGCACGCCACCGGCGCACCAAAGGCAAGCCCATCTGCGCCCGTCCGCGTCTGGCCGGGGCCAGAGGAAACGACCCCTGCCCCACCTTCAAGGGTGAGCATGAGCTACTCACAAAAACAGCTATACGAGCTCCAGTAGAGCCCGCAACATGTCTGTAACATTTTTAAATTGGAAAACCTTGATTACACCATGAAAACATGGCTTTTCCAGCTCTAGTCCTATCCGATTCGGTGGCGAGGGCGGGTCTCTGTTTGCTGTTATGTGGTCTTATTTCTTAGCGTCGCAACACTCTTGGGAGTAGCCACGCGCTCTGTAAATACCAGATAACCTAACATAACATAACACCTGTTCCTGCTGTGGCTATGCATTTGATACACAGCCCAGCAGGGGACGTTCGACTAATACCACTGGTTCGACTTACGATAATACACAGAAACTATCCCCGGCGATGAGTGAGGTCACCCCTCCCAAGGAATTTACTTTTTTTAGCATTAACTACAGGTCGCTCCCTAAACATAAGGAAGACATGTTTGACCTCTTGTGGAACACACCACCCAATGCTATATTCCTCAAGGAAACATGGTTACACGAGAGCTCTGGCCCTGATGTTGCATCTGCTCTGCCCCCACAACTATACGATGCTTAGGAAGGATCGCGGAGCCAAAACAGGAGGCGGCATTGCGCTAATTTCTAATAATTCATTTACCTGTGAATGGGAGGACCTACCCGTGAAGGGTTGTGAAGCCAGCTCATTCAAACTTTTCCGTATGCCGCAATTCACTCTCTCTGGGATTTTGATCTACCTCCCTCCTGGACCTGCAGGACCATGGGCCGCAGCCCTTTCTGAACTCATTGCCACCCTTCTGTTCTTTAATATTCTGGTAGACCTGAATATTCACTTCAATGTCTCTACATGCACTACGAGCACATCCCTGACGGCTGATTTGGCAGCTATGAATGTCTTACTTTGTAACTCAGGTCCCACTCATAAGGCAGGTTATTTACTGGACCCCATTTTCTCCAAACTCCCTAGTATCTCATGCCAGGCAGCAATTCCTGTACTCTGGTCTGATCATTTCTTGGTCGATTTCAGGGTGAGGCAGGACCTGCAATGTGCCAGCACATCCACTTCAGGAACCAAGACATTGTCTAGAAACTGAAAGAAATTAGACACAGACACTTTTAATCAACACCTCGCTAAGAACATCCCTGCCATTACTTCAATACATTTAGCTGATTCGGACACCATCCACACCTGGATTTCAACATCCATTGATGCGTGCCTCCCATCCTCCACTAAAAAAGTGAACAACCACCGACCTCCTGCCCCATGGTTCTCGGAAAGATTAAAAATAGTGAAAACCAAATGCAAAGCTCTAGAAAGACGCTGGAGGAAGGACTATGCACCCAAATCCAAACTTGCTTATAAAACAGCGAAAAGTGAGGACCACTCCCTCTGCAACGCTGCCCGAGCTGAATATGTGAATAACACCATCACGTCAGCCCAAAACAATTCTAAGGCTCTGTTTAAATTAGTTAAATATCTTTTGGGCGCAGCTTGCCAACCCATCCCCCCTGTGCTCACTGAAGCTCAATGTGAGGATTTAGACAACTTTTTAGATTGATAAAGTAGAGAACATCCATTCAGCACTGAACATAGGGATAACCAATGTGGTGCAGCAAACTAAGAATTTTCCCCCTACATCGAGCTGTTTCGCTCTTCAGGCGAACCAGAATGACACACCATTTAATACTTTAGAAAACTGGCTGCCTCTAGAAACCATCTCTTTCAAATGCATCTTAAATAGCCTTAAATCTGGCTCTCCCAGAGACACCCTTCCCATTGCCGTTACTTATCATGGAGTTGCTCAATGCATCTTTGCAGGAAGCAGCTGTTCCATCTGAATGGAAACATGCCATGGCCCTACCACTTCTGAAAAAAGCTAATGCTGATCCAGCAGAACTTTCTAATTTCCGCCCGGTCTCCTTCCAGTCTTTTCTAAATTACTCGAAAAACATATTAATCAGCAATTGACGCATTTTGTTGACTCCCAAAAATTTCTACATGCATCGCAGTCTAGCTTTAGAGCTGGGTTCTCTACGGAAACCACTCTTTTGGGAGTTACATAAACTTTGAGACATTGCCTTGATATGGGTGAAACGGTGGCACTCATACTGCTTGATTTGAGTGCTGCCTTCGACACTGAGTCACATACCACCCTACTAAAAGCTCTACAATCTCTGGGCATTGTCGGGCAGCACTCAAATGGCTCACTGAATTTCTGACTGACCGTACCTTCCAGGTCTTTTCCCCGTCAGCCAGCTCTAAGTCCTATGCCTCTCCTCATGGAGTACCACAGGGCTCTATTCTCAGCTCATTATTGTTCAATATCTTTGTCAGACCTCTGGCTACAATTGCCGAATATTCTGGGATTTCTATTTTCTCTTACACCAATGACACCCAGCTAATCTTCTCGCTTTCCTCCAAAGAGGCATCCAAACCATCCTCTCTCCAGGTAGGACATCAAAACATAGCAGGTTGGATGCATGCCAACCTGCTAAACCTTAACATCGGTAAAACGGAAGTACTAATTTTTGGGAAAAATAAAGATCTCTGGGGCGCCCTGCATTGGCCTCCTCAAATGAGTGCACTTCCCCAACCTGTGCAACAGGTCCGTAATTTAGGCGTAATCATTGATGACCAGCTTTCAATGAGGCAGCAAACAGTCAAGGTCGCCTTAACCTGCTTCGCCAACCTAAAATGGCTCAAGAAAATCCTTTGGATGTTACCGGGCCCCACGTAAAAAACAGTAGTCCAGGCTCTTATTACTTCCAGGCTAGACTATGGCAACGTCCTGTATTTAGGTGTCAATAAAGAGGTGATTTGCAAACTGATGGTAGTGCAGAATTCGGCGGCCAGGTTAATCTGCCAGGTTCCTAGAAGGTCCTCCATCTCAAGCTCGCTCCACAACCTTCACTGGCTTAGAGTGGAGAACCGCATTAAATTCAAAGCCCTGAGCTACATGCATAAAATCAAATCTGTCATAGCACCACAGTACCTTAACGCCTTAGTTCATCCCTACTTCCCTACTCAGGCCAAATTTTCAGTTCCTAAGAGCAAACTGTCGCACATGGGAGGCCGGTCTTTCTCCAGTCTGGGCCCGTCTTTGTGGAATTCACTCCCTATGCCACTTCGACATGAAACCATCTACACGAAATTTCGCAAGAGCCTAAAAACATGGTTATTCAATCAATAGTCTCCTTTTCTTCCCTACTTGTGTCCGATGGTGCTGGGAAACCCCCAGGTAGCTGTGCGCCATATAAAATTAATAATAATAATAATACAATTGGGGGGCTTGGTGTATTGAAGGGACCCTTATGTATTTTAGGAAGTCAATACAGTCCTTGAATTTCAGGAAGCTTGTTAAGGAGGAATTGGTATTCCTCTCACTCAAGTAAATCCTGATCGTGCCAATCCATCAGTTTGCCCCAGTATGTTTTGTTAGCAGAATCAATGTCTGTTTTTCTGCATGTTATATAGCATGCCCGATCAGAGAGCTGTCTATGTCCTCCTGCATGGTATTTCTTTTCAGATAAGACAATGGTGTCCCTCCCTTATCAGAGTTGTGAATGACAATGTCATCCCTAGCTTGCAATTTCGTCAAAACCCACATCTGTGTTTGAGTCAAGTTACCTGGTTGGCTACTATGCCCAAATCTCAATTTCTTGAGGTCCTTGATGACTCCTTTATCGAAGACATCAACGCGATCAATGGGCATGGAAGTAGGCCTGGGCGAAGCACTACGCTACGCTCGCGTAGTTTGCGAAGTTCGCGCTACTTTGCACTACGCGAACTGCACGTAGCACAGTGCGAACACGCGTAGCGTACTGTTGCGTAGTGCTGCGGTCATTTTTTGCTTGCTCGCGGTCCTCAACATCAAGTTGGCGATCGCGAGCATGGAAAATAAACCTCCCGGCGAGATTCCCAACGCGAGGAGGTCAGGTTTCTCATTGCGAGGGGTCGCGTATGCTCGCGACCGCTCGCGATGAGAAACTTCCAGTTCGCGTTGAGAAAGCTGCCGCTCGAGTAAAAATCTACTCGAGCAGCAGAAAACTACAGCTCGCACTGTGCAAGATGCCATTTTCAATGATTGCACAGTGCCGGTTGCTTGTCCGCACTGTGCAATCATTGAAAACAACATCTTGCACAGTGCGAACATGTTACTACGCAGTTCGCGAAGTGCTACGCGTAGCTCGCATAGTGCGAACTTCACTTTGCGTAGCTTCGCGAAGTGCTACTTCGCGAACTATGCCCACCCTTACATGGAAGGCATCAAAACGGATTTGGAGCAAAACACACTGGGGCAACTTAAATCTAGGGGAATTTGCAGGTTATCCAAATTGCTAATAGCAGCCTCATGGTGCTCAGCAAAGTCACAAAACATATGTAATTGGTCAATATCGCTAATGCATAAAGAAGATGGCAGAGGGGTTTGATTACCTCAGTGTGGCCTCATAGTACTCTTCAATTCAAACTATTTTATGAACTTGAGCTACCTGGTGAAATTAAACAAATCGGTGCAGCTTTGTGTGTAGTTAAATGCAGAAGTAGGAGAAAAAGTAAGAGCAAGAGAAACCACATCAACATGGGTTTGGGTAAGGGGAAAGTCTGACAGATTTACCACATTATTTTGGTTTGGCTTTGGCTCCTGTCTCAATTCCCATCGAGCTGTCTTCTTTCCTTGTTTTGCTTGTATCTTTTTTGTTTCTGCTTTTTCCTCCTCTGCCTCTTCCTCTTGTTGTTCTGCAGAAGGACTTAAGCTCCAGGCGACTCATTGTCAGCGCTTGGAACCTTTTTAAAAGGGTTTCTTTTGGGCCCGACATAACAGAGCCCACTGATATATCACTATCTATGGCGCTTGTTCCTTCTTCGGTAGTTCAGAGACCATCCCTGTAACATCTCTGGATCTGGGGTTTCATAGGTTGGTACAAAAAGAATCCTCAACTCACAGGAAATTCTCCCACAATCAACATATTTTTGCAAGGACATGGTCTCCCACCATTTAGATAACTCCCTCTTATAGGTCTTTTCCAGCTTGTCCCATAACTGTTCTTTGAGACGATGCCTCCCCCCAGTGAGTGGGTAGTGTCTTTCTCAGTCCCAATTTGCAAGGTTTTTAAATCAAATAATTTCTCTGCAGCCTCTCTGCATTTGTTGTCCAATAATGCTGCCATAGTCAACTCTACAAATGATGCAGGGACCTTCTTGGATGCCCAACTGCAGGAATATTGTTGCAAATCGCAGTATTCTGATGGGCACACTTCTGTGCCGGAAATTAATGTAAGTATAGTCCTTCAACCCAACAGGTAAGTAGCCAGTCAGTCAGTCAGATTTCTTTATTTGATTTGCAATAGCAATCATAAAAGCACATTATAACCAGATAAAACAGTTTAAAATCTTCAATAAATACATGGGCTAAGCTGAGGCTACAAATTCATATATAAGCTTAAAAACCCTTGCAAAGATCTAGATGAATAGCAACATACATCACAACCATCTAAACACAACAAAATGAGAAACCTCTAGTAATAAGACACAAGTGGTTGTGAGTGAACTGTAAGGAGGCTCATCCTAATAAAACCTAACAAACAAAAACCTGAATTTTAGGGTATGCTATGTTAGTAGGAAACTAAGGGGGCTACCTAGAACCATTAATCAAATCATCATAAATATCTTTAAACAATTTATGTATGCAATCTTAAAGCACAATATTAGGAAAACATATTAAAAAATGACATTTGATTGTTGCACAACAACTGCTGAACACGTAGCACAACCCTAAAACCAGACTTGCTTCATACGCATCCTGAAATAGCGTATTTGAAGGAGCTCTCCTGCGATAATAACAGAAAAAGAGGCTCGGTAAAAAAATATTTGCCAAGTCTTTAAACAAAACAAAATACTCTAGTTCAATGCCTTTATTTCAGACTGCCTTGGATTGGCCTTCTGAAATGCTCCATTCTTGAATTGAATGAAGCAGTAGCTCCTTTGTCTTTTATGCATGTCCTGGGTCCCCTGTAGTGCAGCCTGCCACTCAAGAAAGAGGAGTTTTCACTCCTGCCGAAAGGTACAATAAAAGGACATTTTGTCGATGCCATGCAGCAGGTGTGAAAACACTTGCTGTGAGGTGATGGCACAATGTCCTTTTATTGTCTCTTTTGCTCCTGGAAGTGGCCAGGGCACTGTCAGAGACAGACTGGGCGCTGAAAGAGGCAAGGCTATATGCACACGCACACGCGCAGCTTAAAGCGAATATAGCTTACATTTTAGATTTGATCCTTCCATACAGTTCTATGCATACTGCTGTGCCTGGGGAAAGGTGCGAGTGGAGACGCAGTGTTTCTTTACACCTTACTCTACACACTGGTTACCTTTGTGCAAAGTCCCACTGGAGAGGCTAGTCAAGCCCCCACAGACAGCCAACTCCATGCTGTGCATGGCCTTTTACCACATGTGACATGGAATTCACCACAGGGCCTGGTTTTCAGCCAGGCCCTGCATTGAAGTCACCACAAGCAGCCACCCAGGGGCAGCACACCTCATTTCACACACAGCCTTTGGTCGAGTGCGGACAGGGGTTAGCCACAGGGCCTGTCTGGCAGCAAGGCCCTGCTTCCAACTCTACCTAGGGCAGTTTCTTTTTTAAAAAGGGGAACCTCCTTAAACCTTCTCAGGCTTCTGGGACCCAATCCCCTGAGGCTGTCCATTTCTTAAAAGGGGGGTAGAGTCACGCGGTCTACCCTCCAGAGCCTCTTTTGGAAACAGGGACCCCATCCCCAGAGATATTCACTTTTATGTAAAGGCAAGTTTGTGGCATGGCTCCCTCAGCTATGTTAGGCCTGGGGTTTCCATCACCTTTGGCCACATTACATTGTAAAAGGGATGAGGGCTGCATAGCCCTCCTACCTGAGCCTTATTAGGCCCCAGGACCAAATCTCATAGGGCCGTATTTTATCTAAAAAGGGGAGGAGCCTTGCGGCACCCTTCCCGAGCCTTATTATTCTCTGAGGACTCCCTTCCCTGGGGATGAGTAATTAATAAAAGAGAGGGGGTGCATGGCCCACCTCCCTGAGCATAATTAGGTCCCAGGAACCCCATTGCCCTGGGCAAAATGTAAATAAAAGTAGACTGGACCACATGGCCCCCCTCCCTGAGCCTTTTTAGGCCCCAGGAACCCGATGACCCAGGGCCGTACCTTATTGTTAATGGGTAGAGGAACCTCACAGCTCCCCTTCCCATCCTACTCAAGCCCTGGAACCCCATCCCCCAGGGCTGTATTTTTTTTTTTAAAGGGAGGCGGTCACACGGCCCTCCTCCCTGAGCCTATACTGGTTTTGGGGATCCCATCCCCTGGGGTCCGTATCATTTAAAGACGAATGGACCTGGTGCCTCCCGGGGCTCCCACCAAGCACATGTTGGGGGCCGCGGGGGAAGCTCAGGGCCCCTGCAGAACCAACCAGCTCCACTAATGCTGCGGGAGCCAGCATTGCTCCCACCTGTAGGGAGCAGCTAATTATGCTGCTCTCTCTGGGTGGGAGCAATCTGTTGTTCTGTTTTCCTGCCCACATCAGCGTGGGCAGGGGAACAAAATGCAAGTCTGCTCCAAGCTGTTGGAAGCATTTTTAAAGCTCCGCCCGCTGGCAGCAGACTCTGTGTTTGCTCCAGTTTGGCAGGATATTTGAAAATGCGCCCGACAGACGGGAGTAAACACATTTCCCTGCCTGAGTCAGTGTGGGCAGGGAAACCACTGAGCTCAAGGGACGGGCTCTCCTGGACACAGCAAGTGAACCGGCCCTGGTGAGTGGGGTCCCCGGGTCCATTAAATAAATGCTGACCCAAATATACCCAGTGATGATCTCCACTAGGTTATATATATAAAACCTAATGGAGGTCACCACTGGGTATATTTATATATTAATCTTGAATTTCTAGCCAATATTAATGCAAGTTCAGTGGACATTTTAGATGTGACTGTGTATGTAGCTAATGAAAAACTAGAAACCACGTTACACCGAAAGACAACGGCAGGTAACTCAACGCTACATGCAAAAAGTTTCCACCAGAGGCACCTCATTCAAAGTATACCTTACGGAGAGTTACTAAGACTAAAAAGAATATGCAGTACCAAGGAAGAATTAACAAATTGTCAAAATGAAACATTATCCAGATTTAGACAAAGAGGTTATGTTGGACTTGGCCCTTTTTGCAAGGTCATCCCTGAACTTTTTGCCTTCCTCCTCTAGTTTTTCTGACCTGTTGTTGGCTGTTTTATGACTCTGGGCACTTTACCACTGCTGATCAGGACTAAAGTGCGCATGCTCTCCCTATTATAAATTGATGTATGAATTAATGATTCCATGATTGGCTGGTTTGGTTTACCTGTCAGACCCTATTAGAGTGCACCAGGAGTGCCCAGGGCTGGTAATCCAAATGCTGCTGGTAGACTTGCAGGATTGGTTGTGCCACCCACAGAAGCAGCCTGTAAAAGTTGATTCTAAGGCTTGCCATTGCAGAGCCTGCGTGCAGTCTTGTACTGTCATACTGACTGGGCAAGTGCACCCACTTGCCAGTCCCTAAACCTTCCCTTTTCTTCATATCAGACACCCCTATGGTAGGCCCAAGGGCAGGGTGCATTGTAAGTATAAGGTAGGACATGCCCTGGTGTGTGTGGTATGTCATAATTGTGAATTACAGCCATTTTTGTTTTTCAATATTGCAAGGCTACCTGTTCCCCATAGGCCAGAATGGGCAGTTTGATTATTACAGCTTATAATCCTAACTGACTCAGGGAACATGGTAGAAATTCGAGTTTAGTATGCCTGAACTCAGAATGATAAAATACATCGTTTAGTGAAGTTGGTTTTGACATTCTGTGTTTGAAAATATCACTTTTAGAAAGTAGGCATTTTCTTGTCTAACCATCCAAACCTGCCTCTGATAGGTTGTGTATTCCTTGTCTGGAGTTTGAGTGACAGGGGCTGGGGAAATTCCAGGAGACAGGGTGAGACAGCACAGGGCTGAATAGAGAGATCTGCATCTAGATGGGTGGGAGGAGTTGCACCTGGGACCTGAATAGGGCTGCGCCTTCCCTCCACAATGCTGGCTCCACCTCCTGTGGTGTGTCTGATGTATCTGCCCTGCACTGTGAAAGGAAAGAAGGAGTCATGTCAACAAAGTGCTCCAGGACTGACCAGAACTGGTTTGGACTAGGCAAAGGCCTTCAGAGAACAAAGAGAAACTGTGTATAAAAAGGGGACCCAGACCCCAGAACTTTAGATCACTTTGGGAAACAAGAAGAATCCTTTGCTGAGGAGTGGAACCAGAAGAAACTGAGGAGAGACTATCCCTAAGCTGAAGTGCTGCTTCCTTTAAAGTGCCTGCAGTTGTGCTGGACTTTTTGAGGACTTGCGTGTCGCAAGGGGCAGGAAGCGTGACTGAAAAACAAGAAGCGTGTCGCCGAACTGCCAGCGGGAAGCGTGTTGCATCAAGAAGAAAGCGCCATCTTTGGTTATTTGCACCGGATCTTCAATGCATCACCATTCTTGCAACACTTTCGTTGCCCTGCGTGTCGCATCTTAAGGCACATTAAACTCTGAGTGTCGCATTTACCATCTTAAGAGAACTAAGCTAAATTCTACAATTTTTCAGTAACAGTATTGTGGATTTTTGTCGTTTATGGTCTTGTGATAAATCTATATAAAGAATAATTATTTTTTATATCAAACTTGTGTGGTGTCCATCTGTAGTGCTGTCACTTGATTACTGTATGTGTTCACAAATGCTTTACACACTGCCTCTGAGATAAGTCTGTCTGCTCGTGCCAAGCTACCAAGGGGGTGAGCAGGGGTTATTTTAGGAGTGTACCCCTGTACCCTGACTAGACGCAAGGGTCCCTATTTGTCACAGGTACCTACCTATGCCAGCTAGAGACCCCCAAATCTAACAGGTTAAAGCCAGAATACATTAGCTCTAGCGGTAGAGAAAGTTGCCATAAATACACCAAGCATTAGACAAACCACAGCACCAACTATCAACAATTTGGTGCTGACACCCTCAAGAAATCACAAGGGAATAAAGACAATGACAACAGTGTTAGATTGATAACTTCGTACAGTAGGCCAGAAAACAAAATTCAGAGTATCATCCATAGAAACCGGCCTATCATATTAACAGATACTATAATGGCACAAAAACTCCCTAATAAACCAACACTTACTTTTAGGAGGGCACCCTCTATGACAACTACTTTGGTAAAAAATAGTCCTGAAATTACAACAGGCACTACATGCTTAAGACCCAAGAACAGTTTCATTAAACGTAAATCGTGTAGAGCTTTTAAATTCAGTATTAATACTACAGAATACAGGACTCCTTTTAGCACAGAGGCTATCGCTTTGAGGGACCATTATATCTACCGCACAGACTATGCAGTTTATGTGCTGACATGCACCTGTGGCTTAAACTATGTTGGTAGTACGAAGCTACAGGTACATATAAGAATCCTTCAGCTTTTGCGAGCGGTCGTCAGTTCAGTCCAGACGTATCCAGTGGCTATGCATTTTAAAAGTACGCATCATAACAACCTTGATTGCCTCACATATTTTGTAATTGACTCGGTACCCCCTCTGAGTCGAAGCTGGAATAGAGAGAAGCTATTGAGAAGGTTGCAGTCAAAAATGATTTTAGAACTAGACTCCAAATCTCCACATGGTTTGAATAACAGTGATGAGATGTATAACTTCCTGTGATCGACTTGCAGTGACAAGTAGTCAGATGTGATTAGCTGTCCGGATCTTTAATTATGAACTTTG
This sequence comes from Triturus cristatus, assembly GCF_964204655.1. Classification (NCBI taxonomy): domain Eukaryota; kingdom Metazoa; phylum Chordata; class Amphibia; order Caudata; family Salamandridae; genus Triturus; species Triturus cristatus. The sequence goes on along the minus strand of NC_140590.1, from coordinate 455,008,961 downwards.
TCATCATTTTTGTAGGAATGTTTTAGAATTGTTTAAGAATTTATAAGGATTTTATAAGATATTTATAATGATTTTTAAAATACATTATAACATATTTATTTGTTGCATAGATACAATCCTTAGCACTATTTTCCCATTATGATCTAAAAACTCGTAAAAAACGGATAAAAAGTTTTTAAAACAAAGTTTCTCATACCATTTTTAGACTATTTTTAGACTATTTATGATTGATTTTCAGCTTGAAATCATTTAACATACTTAATTATGCTATTTTGAACAACAACGCTGTAAATCCCTCATTTGTGTATTTGTGTATTTATGTATTTATCCATGTATATTTGCACCTGTTGAAGTAGATATAGGCTTATATCACTTCCCTCTCTGATAACTTTGCATATGAATAACTATGTACCAACTTGGTCCGCATGTATCTATTAATATCTTGCTAATGAAGCATATTAGATATGTATCTCTGCTTACATTATAAGAGCTACAATATTTATATTAGTTTGAGTTTTTTTTTAATTCGTTGTCCAACTAATGGATACATGAGTCTATCAACGGAGTCGTAGATTAAATAATAGCACCATAGATTAGACAGCACCTAGCACTTTAGTTAGATTTAGCACATAAACACTTTAGTAATGGGTGCAAATGATGTGCTTTATTTATGTATTTATACAGTTAGAAGTATTAAAGCAGGAACATTCTAGTATTTCCTAAAGCATTGATGCAGAAATATATAAAAAGGGAAATATATGAATGTTGGTGTCAACACAAAACTGATGAATCACAGTGATGAACAAATTCAGTCATATGGAAGACACTGAAATCAATGCACTATGCAGATATGAAACAGGAGTCCCCATTTACTTTACTTTGCTAGTATCATCGAGTTCAATATGTGATATAATATTTTTGCACATATCTATTGACTGATTTATATATTTATATAGGTAAATACATCACAGTGTTTGTATCCAATGTGTTGGTTGCAATTCTTTACCTTGTATTTTTGCACATATTTAATTGCATACTCATTGACATATCATATATCTTTTTTTACCGAATGAATTTAATGCAATTTGCTATGTGCCAACTTCTATATTTATACAATGAATTGAGTTTATGAAATAATGTGGAATACTGCTTTACACATATTAACATATAGTGATGACATGTGGGTATTAAATTCACGACAAGCACAGCACCTGAAAAGGAAAAAAGTATTGAAATGTATGCTTAGTCTGTTTTCCATTGACATTAATGACTCTTGTCATGTGATTTGACGTTAATGCGGAATTAAACTCCGAATGGGCAGTGCTCCCTCATGTGATCAAGGTCACGTCAGTGGCGAGCTGGAGCTGTGAAACGGAATAAACTGAGTTTGCACGAAATTGGAAACCATACCATTTTTCCATGCAAGTGTGGATGTGTGGATTGTTTGGGGACACGTTATATATATTATCTACTGGTGGTCGCCAGTAGATAGTTATAGTTAGGACCGTGTTTCCATAGGAAATCCGCAACATTCTGTTTGGAATAACTTTGGTGCCGGTTGACGAATCCTCGCGAAATTTTCAAAATAGGTGGGGCGCTCTGCTCCTACCCTGAAAGTCTCGGGGGAATTCGTCAAGCAGGGGCTGAGAAAAAAGGGGGGTCCCAAAACACGTTTTCCCCATGCAATTTTCCTAGGGGCCTTTAGTCCAAGGTACAGCCCGAACGGCTGAACAGAATTACTTGAAATTTGACAGAGAGGTAGTCCTCAGGTCAGGGAAGTGCCGTTTGCAGGTCTGGTGTCAATCTGGTCAGTAGTTCTTGAGAAAATCAAAAGTAAAATCATATATATATGTGGGCGGAGCCTAACCACACATCTCATCCTGAGATCTGATTGGCTGTCAGCACTTCATCCAAGAAGTGTTGGCAGCCATCTTGGGACCAATATACATGATAGCACCTCATTAAAAAGCATTGCAGTTAATAGAAGGTTTTAAGACTTTAGTTACATTATAAATCATTTGTTGATGGTCCCATACTCATTTTAGGAATTGTGGTATGTTCTAAGGTGATTTCACCATGTGAAAAAGCCTTCTGCTGGGATATCATGATTGAGAGAAAAATGTTTTCTCATGCTTTTCCCACAGAGGTTTGGAAGGTGATCTATAAGCTAAACTGAGAGCTTATTTTCTGTAAATTCACATTATCTTTCTCAGTCATGTGAGAATGAAGTCTGACATTCTCAATAAAACAGGGCAGAGACTGTCAGTTGATTCCTTTGTGTTCTACTGCAGCTTCCCAGAGTGTTCCAAAGAACAACTAGAGCGCTAACAGTCCTACTTCTGATAAACGTATGGCACACCTAAAGCCATCTTGCTTGGCTTAAAGTGTTAACTCTTAAAACATTTAATTTAAAAAGGAACAAAATGAGGGGGTTAATTTTTCCATAAAAAGTATGATTAGTGCTGCAGAAAGAAAAATTAGGGCACATTTTGAGTGACTTCTCAAATCCTCTTCTATTTCATTAAAAAATTCTGACATGCAGACTGAAACATGCACTTTCAATACCAGCAGCAGTTTTCCCTGGTGAGCAGTAGCTTTACTACAGTGATCTAATGAGCAAAAAGAGTGCTAACATTCTGAATTTATGGCAAATGTGTGACACATCTGAATGCCTTCTTGATGGAATCAAAGTAAAAAACTGAAAGTATTTCCTACTGAGGAGACTGCAGTAAATGAGGAAATTAGGAAACTTCATAACAAATAAGTCTCCCAAGATGGCCACCAGAGACAAAAGAGCCCAAATGTAGCCCAAATATCACCAAGATGTAGCCCAAGTATAGCCCAATGACAGAATGTCCCAAGGTGTTCTTAAAAACAACTAGAGCGCTTCCTGTCTTAATTATGACAAAAGTATGGCACACCTGAAGCCATCTTGATTGGAATAAACTGGTAACACTTAAAACATTTAATTTAAAAAGGAACACAATGAGGGGGTTCATTTTGCCATAGAAATTATGATTAATGCTGAAGAAAGAAAATGAGGGCACAGTTTGAGTGACTTCTCAAATCCTCTTCTATTTCATTAAAAAATTCTGACATGCAGACTGAAACATGCACTTTTAATACCAGGAGCAGACTTCCATGGTGAACAGTAGTTTTACTACACTGATCTAATGAGCAACTAGAGTGCTAACATTCAGAATTTATGGCAAATGTGTGACATATCTGAATACCTTCATGATGGAATCAAAGTAAAAAACTGAAAGCATTTCCTACTGAGGAGACTGCAGTACATGAGGAAATTAGGAAACTTCATAACAAATAAATCTCCCAAGATGGCCACCGGAGACAAAAGAGCCCAAATGTAGCCCAAAATCACCCAGATGTAGCCCAAATATAGCCTAATGACAGAAGTGTGCAAAACACTTATTATTTTGTGTTTCTGCAGTGTAATATAGTGCAGACTTGTCAGGTATTGGAGTGCTTTACATGAGCATTGGTTACATCACACAAGAACAAATTCATTTTGGTTGTAGACATGGGGAGACTAAGTGATTTGACCAGAATCACAGAATGTCGAGCTGAAGCAGAAACTCCAACCTGGTTCCCCAGTTGCAAAGTCTGCAGTTCTGGAAGTAACACCACATCCTCTCCCCTAAGTGCAACATTTAATCAAGTGGTCAACTGGATAAAAAAACATAAAGATAATAAATAATTTAAAAGTGCTTTGTCGCTATTTGAAAACTCAGAAAATATGTCCTTATTTTAGTCTTTTAGAGCACTAACCATAATTTTGATGCCAATAAGACTCTCTCATATATGTAATTTCTAAAGGAAATGCTCTAGGTATTACAGTTTTGATTACATCAAGATGACGTCAGGCGTTCCACACTTTTGTAATAAATATAGAATGTTAGCAATCTAGTTGTTCATTAGGATACTGTTGAGAGGCAGAGGCCAGGGGCACGGACTCTGAACATTTAAGGCAGGTAGGAGGGTGCAAAGGCAACAATTTAACCACACTGAGCAGGCAGGAAGGGCCGTAGCAGCACAACAGACTATGGAGGGCAGTGGAAAGGGGGGCAGGGGCAACAAACCAACAATACAGGACTTGCAAGAGAGGCTGTGGCAATGTAATAGACCATTGTGGGCAGAAGGAAGAGGCAATGGTAGTACAACCATACATGCCAACAGACCCGATTCAGCCAGGAAATGTCCAATGTTTTTAAGCTCAAACAGGCTTTATTTGATCTGTCTCCTGTCTACAATCTCCTCTTTTTCAATGTAACTCAAAGGGGAAAATCAATACCCCAGTTTTTTTTCAAAATCTCCCTCTTACCAAGTTCAAAATGTTCGCAAGTATGGTACATTGGATCATGGAAGGAAATGGGGTAGGGACATGGACTTGGATAACAGAGGACAGGAGGGACATGGAGAGGTGCACCAAACTGACCCTGCAGGGCAGGCATCAGGGTTTGCAGCAGCACAATACACCACACAGGGCATGCAGGACGGGAGTGCAGCACAACAATCCATAGAAAGCAAGAGGGAGGGGACAGGACCATGCACATGGACAACAGAGAACAGAGGGGCAAGAGGCAATGGTAGCTAGCTGACCATAATGGACAGACAGGAGAGAAAGCTGCAGCATAAAAGACCATAAAGGGCAGGAGGGATGGATCAAGGGCATTACAATGGAACAGACATGCCAGGAGGGAGGGAGTAGGGGTCTGCACATGTAAACAGAGGGCTGGGGGCAAGGGGGCAAGACAGGAGCAGCAAGATAGCCATGGAGGTCAGGCAGGATGGGCACTAGAAGCAAGACACCATGAAGAGCAACAGTGAGACTGTGATGGCATACACACAGACCATGGAGGGAAGGTGGGAGGGGGTCAGGGGCAGCTACCTGACCACACAGGGAAGGTGGGAGGGGCCATGGCAGCACAGAAGACCATGCATGGCAAGTGGGAGGGTTAGTGGCAGCACAATGTCTATGATGGGCAAGAAGGAGGGTGCAGGGGCATGCACAAAGGACGATGGAGGATAGAAGGGAGGGTCAGGACCTGTGCACAGACAAGAAAGTTCAGGGGAAAGTGCCTCACAACAGACCGCACGGGGCAGGCAGGAGGAGCAGTTGCAGCACAACAGACCAGGGAGGGCAGAAGGGTGTGGCAGTACAATGGACCATGTAGGACAGGAGGAAGCGGATAGGGGCATGGCACGTGGACAGGCAGGTTGGAGGTGGCAGGGACAGGTTACAGTCATCTGACAATGCTAGGCAGGTGGGAGGGGAGTGGCAGCTCAACAGAACACTCAGATTAGATAGGAGTGGCAGGTCCATGGAACATGGTGGGCAAAAAGGATGGAGCAGGGGCATGCACAAAGACATCGGAGGGCAGGGGGAAGGAGATTAGGGGCAGCAAGCTAAGCACAGAGTTTAAGCAGGAGGTCAATGATGGGGCATAGAATTGGGCAATGGAGGGCAGGAGGAGTGGACTGGTACATCATACTAAATTGAGGGCAGTGGCAGCACATCAGACCATGCATGGCAGGAGGGAGGAGGCTAGTCCATGGATTCACACAACAGAGGATAGGGAGGAGGGGGATGGGGCAGCAAGCTAACTGTTCAGAGAAGGCGGGTATTAGGAACTTTATTGTTTTTAAAACGTGTGTCTGTGCGAACTACTTAAAATATGAACAAGTATGCAGCATAATCTCACTTTTATTCAGGAAGAAGAGGACGTTTGTGACTGTGACTCCGGGCTCACTTGGCAGAAACACCCCCTGACCCTCCACCCCCTATCACAAAATGTAATGCCCGTGAAAAGGGTAGGTGAACACAGTGTTATATAGAACATAGTCCTGAGAGCACGATTGAAAATGAAAACTAGATATAGTGTATGGTATAAACTATGCACCAAAAAGTGCGATATAAGATGAACCGGGCGTGAAATATAATATGCAATACATTGTGCGCAATGACAGATTCATTGGAGAGCGCGAGATAGCACAGGCACTAGCGCGTGCTATGCGATATGCGCCTTGGAGTGTAATATGCACAGGGCAGTGTTGTGTAACCTAACTAGTCTCTAAAGTTGTAATATAAAATATGTGCTGGGGAGTGTAACGTTGCATATGCACTGTGACAAAGATATGGATCCCAGATTGTAATATGTATGGCATAGCACTGTGCGTTATAACATAGGCATCGAGGAAGGCACGTTAGATAGGGCAATATAACCCGTGCGAAGACAAGTGTGGCATGACATATTCACGGGGTGGTGTTACAGTGCACATGGGCTAGAGAGTGTCATAGTATATGCACTAGCTAGTGGAATACAACACAGAGGTGTGTGGCACTCAGCAGGCAATGGTGGGTGTAACACAGCATTGGGCCCTGCCAGGAGCGCGCTGTGACTCTCAAGTGATGTTCGTCCCCTTTCCAGAGAGTAAAATAAAAAGTATTACACATCCGGCAGTGGATGTGTGTTTTATTAACCGTGAGGGGGGTTTCTTGCATAGGTTTGGTCGAATTTTTGTCGAATCCCCTTTGAATGGCTTGGTGTGCATGTGTATTAAATGTGCCCGTCAATAGCTACCCATGTTTGTATAAATAAACGACAAGGGTGTCTACCGGGATTAGGCACAGTAGGGCATCAGACATGTCAGAGCTTCACTAGTGGTGTAAATACATTCCACGTGGATTCATTGTATGCATAGTCGCCTTTTAATGAATATCACGCAAATCGTCATGGTGATAGGTACGTACGGTTTGTCAAGCATGTCCTAGGTGTGTCTATAAGTATATTTTTTTTTTAAAATAATAAAAAACAGTGGCCGGTCCTGGGGATTGGGGTCAAAAAAATATAATTAGGAGACAGGCCCTGGGGGATGGGGTCATCAGGGCCAATAAATTAGAATACGAAGGGGAACCACACAGCCCCCCTTCTTAAAAAATTAAAATAAATAAAAGACTGGCATCGTGCCGGAGGCCATGCCCCCTCCTTGCAGCACTCTGCAAACGCACCCCCTGGCGAATTGTAAGTTGGGGAATTAATTCCTCTTCAATACTGAGGGTCCCTGAGGGCCAACTAGCCCAACAGGCATCTCCAGTATGCACCAGGGAGCTGCGCTGCAGACAGGTGTTCTGAGATCAAGCCCCTTTTTACACCTCTCTGCAACGCAGCTCTGTGGCGCTTACTGGAGGTACCTAGTGGTCTAGTTTGACCCTAGGGACCCTTAGGATTCAAGGGGACTTAATCTCTCAACTTACAACAGCCACAGGGCGCGTTTACACAGTGGTGAAGGGAGGGGACGGGGCCTGAGGTGACGTGTGCAAACACGCACTATGGCATGTTTTAAATTGGGGATATAATTTCCCTTCAATACTGAGGGCCCCTGGGGGCTAACTAGCCCACCAAGTGCTTCCAGTAAGCGCCACTGAGCTGCATTGCAGAGAGGTGGTCCAGGCCGTGCCACTTTTTACACCTCTCTGCAACGCAGCTCTGTGGCACTTACTGGAGGTACCTAGTGGTCTAGTTGGACCCTAGGGACCCTCAGGATTCAAATGAACTTAATCTCCCAACTAAAAACGGACACAGGGCGTGTTTACACAGTGGTGAAGGGAGGGGACGGGGCCTGAGTTAACGTGTGCAAAAACGCCCTGTGGCCAGTTTTAAGAGGTAGTTTTAATCCCCCTGCCCTATTATATACTAGGGGCTTACAGAGGAGGTCATGCTAATCACAGGGGGACCCCAATGCATAATATTCCCTAGTGTATGTAGGTGTTTTCAGTGTATTCTAAGTGTCTTTTAACATAGCACTGGCTCTAGGACTGGTTAGTCAGACTCAGTTACCACCAGTATCCGTCTGAAAAAGTTGAGGGTACAGGATGATTTTGCAACAAGGCTTCTTCCTGCTCTTCTTTTTGTTCTTTCTGCACGTTATCCTTCTTCCTGCACTTTTCTTCGTCTTTGAGGACTTCTGTTGCTTCTTTCTGCACTTCTTTTTTTTCCTTTCTGTGCATTTTTTCTTCTTTCTTCACATGTCCTATCTCTGTAGGCATAGTTAGAAATTAGCATTTAAAAAACCTTTGAAATTCACAGAAAAAACCATAGGTTTCAGGCACGTTATAGTTAGGAATTAGCATTTAAAAAACCTCAGAAATTCACTGAAAAAAACATAGGTTTCAGGGGTGTTATAGTTAGCTGGACTTTCCACTTGTACAAAACCATTGAAATTCCCCCTTTATAGTTAGTTCAGCTAACTATAACTCGCGCGCCCGCAATGCACTGCTGATGACGTCACATATTACATCACTCATGACATGGTCAGTGACATCACTCATGACATCACTCATGACATCTCAAATGACATCACTGATGACATCATCCTTGTGATAGAGAGGCAGACCTCCTCTCACCCTAATATAACCTTTGATACACACATTAAAAAATAGAGACTCAAATTTTCAAAACAATCGATATACCAATACCAGTTACAACAACCTCTTCAGTAATTCTAAGATCCACATACACATCCACTCATTCACCAACAGTCCTATACAGTCACTCATACATGTACTCACTCATCATATGTACTCATACACCTATACATCCTGTTACACAATGCCACTCATCCATAGTTACTCACACACATAGTCACTCATGCTAATAAAGAATCAAACATCCATTTACTTGCATATACAGTTATACACACACACCACCACATTTACTTCTACAGAAACTTACACTTACTTAGTCTTTTAAACAATCACTTATAGAAACACATACTTATTCATACAGGAACTCTTTCAATCTCTCACTCTCACATTTACTCACTTATATACAACAATAGTCACATATACTAGTTTAAAACATATGTAGTTACTCATAAAGACACAATTGAGACAGTCATTCACTTACTAACACACCCATACACACACTCATCCACCCATACAGTCCTGCACACATGCTGTCTTCAACACATACAAACAGTGAGTCACTCATTCATGCACCTATGCACTACGTAATACCCCCCACCGAACCATGCAGATACTCAGACTGATACTCAAAAAACCAACTAATAACCTACATAGACACCCATGTAGCTACTCACCAACCCATGCAGCCACTTATACACAAAGTGAATGAATGATACAGATATTTACATATTTAAACATTACTCACTAAGCCATGTATTCACTATGATACACTTAATCAGTCAGTTACACAATCAATTTTTCAAAAACAAATCATCCATTTAGACACTTATATACCCATTTATTCTTCCATCGACCTTGAGATATACATATATAAAACATATTTAATTTTCAGAAAAACACACATTCACTGGATGATGTCATCAGTGATGTCATCAGTGATGTCATTTGAGATGTCATCAGTGATGTCATGAGTGATGTCACTGACCATGTCATGAGTGATGTAATATGTGACGTCATCAGCAGTGCATTGCGGGCGCGCGAGTTATAGTTAGCTGAACTAACTATAAAGGGGGAATTTCAATGGTTTTGTACAAGTGAAAAGTCCAGCTAACTATAACACCCCTGAAACCTATGGTTTTTTCAGTGAATATATATATATATATATATATATATATATACATACATACATACAATACATATATATATATATATATATATATATATATATATATTATCTACTGGCGTCGCCAGTAGATAGTTATAGTTACAACCTAGTTTCCATAGGAAATCTTAAAATTCTATTTTGAATAACTTTGGTGCCGGTTGACGAATCCTCGCGAAATTTTCAAAACAAATGGGGCGCTCCGTTCAGCTCCTACCCTGAAAGTCTCGGGGTGATTCGTCAAGCGGGGGCCGAGAAAAAGGGGGGGTCCCAAAACGCGTTTTCCCCATGCATTGTTCCATAGGACCTTTAGTCGCAGCTACAGCCCGAACGGCTGAACAGAATTACGTGAAATTTGGCAGAGAGGTAGCCATAAGGTCAAGGAAGTGCCTTTTGCAGGTCTGGTGTAAATCTGTTCAGTATTTCCTGAGAAAATAGGATTTAAAAGCATATCAATATCTATACGCGCGCACCGTGCGCGCACGGTGCGCGCACCCTGCCGTGCGCGAGCACAATTCTGATTGGTTGTTAGATGTCGGTAAACATTCGAATCGGTCGAAACCAGGAAGTGTCGGCCTGCCATTTTGTCTCTCGCAGTCTGAGGGGGTTGAAAAAAAAGGTGGAGAACGTGAAAAGGGGACAGAGTGGACAGTTCCTGACCCCCTAGCCTTGGTCAGGGGGTCACAGAAGGACCCCCAAGGGAGAATTATTATTTTTTTTTTAAATCGCGAGGTGCGCGCACTGCGCACGCACGGCACGCACTGCGAACCGTGGGTGCTTGGTGGGCGAAACGCACCGAGCGCCCACAGCGCACGCACGGTGCGCGCGCGGTGAAAAACCTGAAAAAAAAAAAAATTAATAAATACATAACTTACCATTTAAAAAACCGTACAAATTCACTGAAAAAACCATAGGTTTCACACACGTTATAGTTACGAATTAGCATTTAAAAAACCTTGCAAATTCACTTAAAAAACCATAGGTTTCACACATGTTATAGTTAGCTGGACATTTCACTCGTAAAAAACCAATGAAATTCCCCCGTTATAGTTAGTGCAGGCAACTATAACTCACGCGACCGCAATCCTCTGCTGATGACATCAGATATTACATCACTGATGACATATGTGTCTTTATGAAAAATAAATATTTGTAATATATGTATAGCTAAAGATTAATGGAAGAAGACATGGGTAAATAAGTGTCTAAATACAGTGATGTAATATCTGACGTCATCAGCAGAGAATTGCGGTCGCGTGAGTTATAGTTGCCTGCACTAACTATAACGGGGGAATTTCATTGGTTTTTTATGAGTGAAATGTCCAGCTAACTATAACATGTGTGAAACCTATGGTTTTTTAAGTGAATTTGCAAGGTTTTTTAAATGCTAATTCGTAACTATACCGTGTGTGAAACCTGTGGTTTTTTCAGTGAATTTATATACATATATATATATGTCTTAGCTCATTTAGGTTATTATTGTGCTCTAACTTTAAATGCCGGGCAACTGGGTAGCTGGGGTCTGAATTGACTATTTTACGAAGGTGCTGAAGGATCCGGTTAAACACTTGCAGCTTTGTGCTGCCCATATATTGTGGGTGGCAGGAACATTCAAGAATATATACCGCGAATTCCGTTCTACAAGTGAACATTCCCTTGATTTTTATGGGTGTAAGTTCAAATGCATCAGTATATTCTTGTTTATTGACCCCAAATTTGCATGCTCAGCATGAACTGCACTTATAAAAACCTCTCCTATTCGATAACCAACTGTTAGGTGCAGTAACCTCAGTGCTGATTTTTACTAATGCATTCCTCATTGAAGGTGCCCGTCTAAATGTTATTGAGGGCAATTCAGAAAAAAATTGTGAAAGTGTCATATCAGTTTTAACAATATGCCAAATGTTATATATTATTTTTCTTAGTTGTTTTTCTTGGTGAGTGAATGTTGTTATAAGCCTTATTGAGTCACTACTTGTGTGTTGGTTCTTAATTGCCTCAATATAAATGGGAGTAGTTCTAGTGTCAGTATTGGATGTGATATCAGTCCTGTTTGCTTTTGATAATGCGGTGTTCAAGTCTTTCATCTTATAGCACCTTACCAAGAATCTTTGTACTGCTTCAGCCTGACACTGTGTGAGATCCGTGTCTAAACTGCAGATTCTCTTCATTCTTAAGAATGCTTTTATTAGATGTTTAGGGTGGGAGCTGCTGGCGTGTAAAATAGAATTTTCCGCTGTTGCATTTCTATGCAGTTTGGTCTGTAAGGTATTTTTATCAACATAGATTTTCACATCAAGAAACTGGACTCTCTGATTGCTGATGTGGGCAATACATTCTAAATTCAGGTCATTGTTATTGATAGTACTAACAAAACTTTGGGCTGCCTCCAAAGATCCCTTCCAGATAACACACACATTATCAATAAAATGCCACCAATGAAGTACATGTGTGTCATACACCTGTTTGTGGGTATGCCTGAGGACATGCTCCTCCCTCCAACCCACATGCAAGCATGCGTAGGTGGGAGAAAAGCATACCCCCATGTCCACCCTGCTCAGCTGATGAAACACCTCTTTGTTGAAAGTAAAATAATTATTCAGCAAACATGACCTGGCAGTCCCCAGTAGTTAGTTATAGGTAGAACCATAGGATAGGCATATTTTGATTTGCCAATATCTTTGGTTGGCCCTCTCAGTTTCTCTGTTGAAAGTTTCGGTATGATTTGTGAAGCGGGGGCCCAGAAAAAATGGGGGACCCAAAGCGCATTTTCTCAATGTTAATTTCCATAGGAAATTTTGATACAGGCTACAGCCCGAACTGCTGAACGGAATTACACCAAATTTGGCAAAAAGGTAGCTCTTGCCTCAGAAAGCACCCCTTTTTTAAATGGTGTGAATAGGTTCATTAGTTTTTGAAATATTAAAGGAAAAAGAAATATAAATATCTGGGCGGAGCTTAACCACACGAGCACAAGCTTCATTTTAATTGGCTGCCAACACTCTAAACCAGGTAGGGTTGGCAGCCATCTTGTGACTCAGTAACTTTCACTTCTGCATTTGAACATTTTCACTAGGTTTAAAATAATTATTAAATTTGCATTTAAATAGAATTTAGTTATGATTTTATGACAGCCATCTTCACCTTTTATGCTGTTCTCTAAATTCTAAAATATGTATTATTATACAAAACAAGTAACATGCCCGACAAGGTACGCTATTCGAAAAAGCCGCCTTCACCAGTGGGAGTGAACAACGTCACAGCCTGGGATGGAGGCGCACAATAGACCTCCAGGATTGGAGCGCTTCGTTGCGCACCCCCCAAGGGATCAACTGCAGAGGGAAGCGCGACAGGACTGGACACTTATCCCAGAATGAGTGAGAAGGAACAGGACGCAGAGGGAGGCCTTCGTACAGACGGGCACTGAGACAGGCAGGGGCGGGAGCACAGGACGCAGCAGCCACAGGATCTCTCCTACTGGATACTAGCAGCGGACGGGCGCATGCGTGCTGCAGATGGTCCCTGATCCGGGCATTGTCAGAGACTGACTGTCTGCCAGGGCGGTCATGAAGGGCCATGGGGTGATGCTCTAGGAGGTCAAGGGCCACGCCTCCCCATCCAGCAAGAGCACCTCTGCTGCCAACCATGGCTCTGCTCCCACAGGGCCCTTGTCCTGCAGCTTTGCCCACTACTTTGTCATCTGCAGGACAGACGCCAACTGCGGTCTGGAGCCCGGTAAGCTGTTGGTTAAGAGACGGAGTGGGACCTGAAGAGAGAGGGGGTTGGGTTGTGATTAGCATTAGTCACAGCAGTAGGAGTATGGAGGGAGACTTAGAGGAATATCGTTCAAATTTGGTTTTAATCCATATTTTGACCGGAAACCCAGAGTCCGTGTCAGCGGTGTACAGGGCTAAAAACGTACAGGGTATTATTGGGGATGAAGTGAGCGAGTCCCACAGATTGAAAAGCTCCGGGTCATGTAGGCGAGACACAAGGGATCTTAATATGGGTTGATGAGCTGCTTATGTGTGGTGGTATATTATAGGCCGTATGATCAGAGGATATCTTTCATTATGTAATAGCTGTAAAGTCTAGAAAACTGGTGAGAGGATACTCGTGCTAGAGATGCCTATAGGTGATGCAAATTGGAAGTCATGATACGTATGTGCGGAAAGGATGAAATAGTCTGTATTAAAAAATTTAGTATTTGCTGTGACTGTATGTGTGTGTGTATTTATATATATATATAAAGTTTGTGTTGAATGTGCGCATGTAATGCAGCTGGAAAATATAAGGACAATAGGCAGGGTGTATTTGAATAATGTTAATGAGGTGTACATGTGTGAGATAGAGATGGGCAGATGTGACATATGCTCAGTGACATATGGATTGATGGGCATACATCACATCGGTGTGACCTTCTATAATGTTTATGAGTTCAGATTGCATGTCCATTGTTGGCAAACTACCCCAAATGTGTTGTAGGCTGAGACTGTGCACAGGTGAGATGAGGTTGCAGAAGTGCAGGGGAGGGTGTAGTGAGGTATAGATAATGTGAAATACATGTGTTGGGATTAGATGGTCATGGAAGTTTATCTGATGGATTTCGGGGTAAATAATTTGTTTGGACGCATAGCCGAAGTGCTAGATTTGCAGGGGGTGTGGATGTTCTATAGCCTTGGTTGGGAGGCGGATGCTATTGTCTACGGTTATGTTGTCGTCAAGATTTTAAATGTTTACGTATGTATTCACATCACCAAGCTGTTCTTAATCGTAATGCCACTGACACTCAATGGGCCTTCACATTTCCAAATTGAACAGCTGTTCTTGCACACTGCACTCTCTCTGTATTGATTTGTAGCGTGTCTGCTGATGCATGTTACATTCTTAATTGCTATTACCCCAAGCAGAACTGCATGAGTGCAAATGCATGGATTTGTAAACAGTGCAAGGCCCTGCATTGTGTGGGCCAACGTTTGGCCATTCTGATGCACTGCTTTCCCTTTTTTCATGCTGGTTGGTGTCTTGCACTGTGTAAACAATAGAAATTGAATTTCCAGCATGACCATTCTCAAACCCTGGAGTGCTCTTTTTTACAGGATACATTAACAACGGAGTTGCAGTGCATTTGGGGAGCTACCACTCAGAACCTCCACGCTCAAATACTTTTTACACTCCACTTTTGTTTACCAGTGCTGCGTTTCACGAATCCATACAATGCATCTCTCACATAGCCGTCAACTACTTAGATGCTTGGCATCCTTTAGAAAGAACAGTGGCATATGGTTGTACTAGAATATCTCATTTGTTTAAGAACATCTTCAAACAAATGGGATTGTTGTAAGGAAAAAATAGTGACACAAATCACGTCGACCCAGTAGTCTTGAAGCCAAAAATCCCACGCAACTGTTTCTTCAGACAGTACAAACTCTTACTCGGTATGGTGCTATTTTTGTATGGAACCTTTGGCCAACTTTGTGTTTTTAGCCATCCCCACAGTGTTGTGACTCGCACTGTTAACTGAAATGGTGAAACTATAGGTTTCGGAATATAGTTGGCTAAATGAGAAGTGGCAAGATGTCCCCATGATGAACCATGAGCACCAGTCAT
Organism: Triturus cristatus; assembly: GCF_964204655.1. NCBI lineage: Eukaryota > Metazoa > Chordata > Amphibia > Caudata > Salamandridae > Triturus > Triturus cristatus. The sequence goes on along the minus strand of NC_140590.1, from coordinate 454,993,746 downwards.
CCAGTGATGCCTATATCGTTTATATAACTTTGTCTATGCATTGTTTGTTGATCGGTGGGTTAATCTTAAATGTATGTTTCATTCAAAAAATACTTTCTATTTCATTCATTCACATTCATTCTTTTTGGGGATTGCTTGATGTTTTTCTCAAAATGTGAGCACATGAAGATATCCAACAACAAGTTGACCATTTACTAAAATGACAAAATACCATTGACTGGTTTCTTATATAGTGGAATTAACACATTCTAACCTTTCTTTATGAGCCTTTACCTCTACTGCAGTGTCCAACATATACTGACTGTGGCAGGGCCACCTTACTTGATTTCATGCTTATATCCAGGAATTTTATTACACTTGTTTACGATTTTATGGTGGAACCTAATTGTGCAAGCGATCCTAACCCCCACATCGCCTCCCTCAATGTAAAGATCCAGGTGAGAGAGGGCGATGAACGCTTTATCCATTACCATTCGAACATGGAAGTCACAATAAATTGGAGCAAGATAAACCAGACAAAGTTTGAGGAAGATACCATTAGAGTGAATTACCACTCAATAATGTGGTGTTTGCGGTTAGACTCTTCGCCAGGGGATGTTGACCAGGAGTTTGGAATACTGTGTTCTGATGTAGCTCGATGGTTTAACTACGCAAAGTGCAGTTCGCACTACGCGAGCTACACGTAGCACTTCGCATCTTGCACAGTGCGAGCTGTAGTTTTCTGCTGCTCGAGTAGATTTTTACTCGAGCGGCAGCTTTCTCAACGCGAACTGGTAGTTTCTCATCGCGACCGGTCACGAGCATACGCGACCACTCGCAATGAGAAACCTGACCTCCTCGCGTTGGGAATCTCGCCGGGAGGTTTATTTTCCATGCTCGCGATCGCCAACTTGATGTTGCTGATCGCGAACAAGGAAAAAGTCTCGCCGGGATGTCATTTTGCTTGCTTGCGGTTGCCAACTTGACATAGATACAATCCTTAGCACTATTTTCCCATTATGATCTAAAAACTCGTAAAAAACGGATAAAAAGTTTTTAAAACAAAGTTTCTCATACCATTTTTAGACTATTTTTAGACTATTTATGATTGATTTTCAGCTTGAAATCATTTAACATACTTAATTATGCTATTTTGAACAACAACGCTGTAAATCCCTCATTTGTGTATTTGTGTATTTATGTATTTATCCATGTATATTTGCACCTGTTGAAGTAGATATAGGCTTATATCACTTCCCTCTCTGATAACTTTGCATATGAATAACTATGTACCAACTTGGTCCGCATGTATCTATTAATATCTTGCTAATGAAGCATATTAGATATGTATCTCTGCTTACATTATAAGAGCTACAATATTTATATTAGTTTGAGTTTTTTTTTAATTCGTTGTCCAACTAATGGATACATGAGTCTATCAACGGAGTCGTAGATTAAATAATAGCACCATAGATTAGACAGCACCTAGCACTTTAGTTAGATTTAGCACATAAACACTTTAGTAATGGGTGCAAATGATGTGCTTTATTTATGTATTTATACAGTTAGAAGTATTAAAGCAGGAACATTCTAGTATTTCCTAAAGCATTGATGCAGAAATATATAAAAAGGGAAATATATGAATGTTGGTGTCAACACAAAACTGATGAATCACAGTGATGAACAAATTCAGTCATATGGAAGACACTGAAATCAATGCACTATGCAGATATGAAACAGGAGTCCCCATTTACTTTACTTTGCTAGTATCATCGAGTTCAATATGTGATATAATATTTTTGCACATATCTATTGACTGATTTATATATTTATATAGGTAAATACATCACAGTGTTTGTATCCAATGTGTTGGTTGCAATTCTTTACCTTGTATTTTTGCACATATTTAATTGCATACTCATTGACATATCATATATCTTTTTTTACCGAATGAATTTAATGCAATTTGCTATGTGCCAACTTCTATATTTATACAATGAATTGAGTTTATGAAATAATGTGGAATACTGCTTTACACATATTAACATATAGTGATGACATGTGGGTATTAAATTCACGACAAGCACAGCACCTGAAAAGGAAAAAAGTATTGAAATGTATGCTTTGTCTGTTTTCCATTGACATTAATGACTCTTGTCATGTGATTTGACGTTAATGCGGAATTAAACTCCGAATGGGCAGTGCTCCCTCATGTGATCAAGTTCACGTCAGTGGCGAGCTGGAGCTGTGAAACGGAATAAACTGAGTTTGCACGAAATTGGAAACCATACCATTTTTCCATGCAAGTGTGGATGTGTGGATTGTTTGGGGACACGTTATATATATTATCTACTGGTGGTCGCCAGTAGATAGTTATAGTTAGGACCGTGTTTCCATAGGAAATCCGCAACATTCTATTTGGAATAACTTTGGTGCCGGTTGACGAATCCTCGCGAAATTTTCAAAATAGGTGGGGCGCTCCGCTCCTACCCTGAAAGTCTCGGGGGAATTCGTCAAGCAGGGGCTGAGAAAAAAGGGGGGTCCCAAAACACGTTTTCCCCATGCAATTTTCCTAGGGGCCTTTAGTCCAAGGTACAGCCCGAACGGCTGAACAGAATTACTTGAAATTTGACAGAGAGGTAGTCCTCAGGTCAGGGAAGTGCCGTTTGCAGGTCTGGTGTCAATCTGGTCAGTAGTTCTTGAGAAAATCAAAAGTAAAATCATATATATATGTGGGCGGAGCCTAACCACACATCTCATCCTGAGATCTGATTGGCTGTCAGCACTTCATCCAAGAAGTGTTGGCAGCCATCTTGGGACCAATATACATGATAGCACCTCATTAAAAAGCATTGCAGTTAATAGAAGGTTTTAAGACTTTAGTTACATTATAAATCATTTGTTGATGGTCCCATACTCATTTTAGGAATTGTGGTATGTTCTAAGGTGATTTCACCATGTGAAAAAGCCTTCTGCTGGGATATCATGATTGAGAGAAAAATGTTTTCTCATGCTTTTCCCACAGAGGTTTGGAAGGTGATCTATAAGCTAAACTGAGAGCTTATTTTCTGTAAATTCACATTATCTTTCTCAGTCATGTGAGAATGAAGTCTGACATTCTCAATAAAACAGGGCAGAGACTGTCAGTTGATTCCTTTGTGTTCTACTGCAGCTTCCCAGAGTGTTCCAAAGAACAACTAGAGCGCTAACAGTCCTACTTCTGATAAACGTATGGCACACCTAAAGCCATCTTGCTTGGCTTAAAGTGTTAACTCTTAAAACATTTAATTTAAAAAGGAACAAAATGAGGGGGTTAATTTTTCCATAAAAAGTATGATTAGTGCTGCAGAAAGAAAAATTAGGGCACATTTTGAGTGACTTCTCAAATCCTCTTCTATTTCATTAAAAAATTCTGACATGCAGACTGAAACATGCACTTTCAATACCAGCAGCAGTTTTCCCTGGTGAGCAGTAGCTTTACTACAGTGATCTAATGAGCAAAAAGAGTGCTAACATTCTGAATTTATGGCAAATGTGTGACACATCTGAATGCCTTCTTGATGGAATCAAAGTAAAAAACTGAAAGTATTTCCTACTGAGGAGACTGCAGTAAATGAGGAAATTAGGAAACTTCATAACAAATAAGTCTCCCAAGATGGCCACCAGAGACAAAAGAGCCCAAATGTAGCCCAAATATCACCAAGATGTAGCCCAAGTATAGCCCAATGACAGAATGTCCCAAGGTGTTCTTAAAAACAACTAGAGCGCTTCCTGTCTTAATTATGACAAAAGTATGGCACACCTGAAGCCATCTTGATTGGAATAAACTGGTAACACTTAAAACATTTAATTTAAAAAGGAACACAATGAGGGGGTTCATTTTGCCATAGAAATTATGATTAATGCTGAAGAAAGAAAATGAGGGCACAGTTTGAGTGACTTCTCAAATCCTCTTCTATTTCATTAAAAAATTCTGACATGCAGACTGAAACATGCACTTTTAATACCAGGAGCAGACTTCCATGGTGAACAGTAGTTTTACTACAGTGATCTAATGAGCAACTAGAGTGCTAACATTCAGAATTTATGGCAAATGTGTGACATATCTGAATACCTTCATGATGGAATCAAAGTAAAAAACTGAAAGCATTTCCTACTGAGGAGACTGCAGTACATGAGGAAATTAGGAAACTTCATAACAAATAAATCTCCCAAGATGGCCACCGGAGACAAAAGAGCCCAAATGTAGCCCAAAATCACCCAGATGTAGCCCAAATATAGCCTAATGACAGAAGTGTGCAAAACACTTATTATTTTGTGTTTCTGCAGTGTAATATAGTGCAGACTTGTCAGGTATTGGAGTGCTTTACATGAGCATTGGTTACATCACACAAGAACAAATTCATTTTGGTTGTAGACATGGGGAGACTAAGTGATTTGACCAGAATCACAGAATGTCGAGCTGAAGCAGAAACTCCAACCTGGTTCCCCAGTTGCAAAGTCTGCAGTTCTGGAAGTAACACCACATCCTCTCCCCTAAGTGCAACATTTAATCAAGTGGTCAACTGGATAAAAAAACATAAAGATAATAAATAATTTAAAAGTGCTTTGTCGCTATTTGAAAACTCAGAAAATATGTCCTTATTTTAGTCTTTTAGAGCACTAACCATAATTTTGATGCCAATAAGACTCTCTCATATATGTAATTTCTAAAGGAAATGCTCTAGGTATTACAGTTTTGATTACATCAAGATGACGTCAGGCGTTCCACACTTTTGTAATAAATATAGAATGTTAGCAATCTAGTTGTTCATTAGGATACTGTTGAGAGGCAGAGGCCAGGGGCACGGACTCTGAACATTTAAGGCAGGTAGGAGGGTGCAAAGGCAACAATTTAACCACACTGAGCAGGCAGGAAGGGCCGTAGCAGCACAACAGACTATGGAGGGCAGTGGAAAGGGGGGCAGGGGCAACAAACCAACAATACAGGACTTGCAAGAGAGGCTGTGGCAATGTAATAGACCATTGTGGGCAGAAGGAAGAGGCAATGGTAGTACAACCATACATGCCAACAGACCCGATTCAGCCAGGAAATGTCCAATGTTTTTAAGCTCAAACAGGCTTTATTTGATCTGTCTCCTGTCTACAATCTCCTCTTTTTCAATGTAACTCAAAGGGGAAAATCAATACCCCAGTTTTTTTTCAAAATCTCCCTCTTACCAAGTTCAAAATGTTCGCAAGTATGGTACATTGGATCATGGAAGGAAATGGGGTAGGGACATGGACTTGGATAACAGAGGACAGGAGGGACATGGAGAGGTGCACCAAACTGACCCTGCAGGGCAGGCATCAGGGTTTGCAGCAGCACAATACACCACACAGGGCATGCGGGACGGGAGTGCAGCACAACAATCCATAGAAAGCAAGAGGGAGGGGACAGGACCATGCACATGGACAACAGAGAACAGAGGGGCAAGAGGCAATGGTAGCTAGCTGACCATAATGGACAGACAGGAGAGAAAGCTGCAGCATAAAAGACCATAAAGGGCAGGAGGGATGGATCAAGGGCATTACAATGGAACAGACATGCCAGGAGGGAGGGAGTAGGGGTCTGCACATGTAAACAGAGGGCTGGGGGCAAGGGGGCAAGACAGGAGCAGCAAGATAGCCATGGAGGTCAGGCAGGATGGGCACTAGAAGCAAGACACCATGAAGAGCAACAGTGAGACTGTGATGGCATACACACAGACCATGGAGGGAAGGTGGGAGGGGGTCAGGGGCAGCTACCTGACCACACAGGGAAGGTGGGAGGGGCCATGGCAGCACAGAAGACCATGCATGGCAAGTGGGAGGGTTAGTGGCAGCACAATGTCTATGATGGGCAAGAAGGAGGGTGCAGGGGCATGCACAAAGGACGATGGAGGATAGAAGGGAGGGTCAGGACCTGTGCACAGACAAGAAAGTTCAGGGGAAAGTGCCTCACAACAGACCGCACGGGGCAGGCAGGAGGAGCAGTTGCAGCACAACAGACCAGGGAGGGCAGAAGGGTGTGGCAGTACAATGGACCATGTAGGACAGGAGGAAGCGGATAGGGGCATGGCACGTGGACAGGCAGGTTGGAGGTGGCAGGGACAGGTTACAGTCATCTGACAATGCTAGGCAGGTGGGAGGGGAGTGGCAGCTCAACAGAACACTCAGATTAGATAGGAGTGGCAGGTCCATGGAACATGGTGGGCAAAAAGGATGGAGCAGGGGCATGCACAAAGACATCGGAGGGCAGGGGGAAGGAGATTAGGGGCAGCAAGCTAAGCACAGAGTTTAAGCAGGAGGTCAATGATGGGGCATAGAATTGGGCAATGGAGGGCAGGAGGAGTGGACTGGTACATCATACTAAATTGAGGGCAGTGGCAGCACATCAGACCATGCATGGCAGGAGGGAGGAGGCTAGTCCATGGATTCACACAACAGAGGATAGGGAGGAGGGGGATGGGGCAGCAAGCTAACTGTTCAGAGAAGGCGGGTATTAGGAACTTTATTGTTTTTAAAACGTGTGTCTGTGCGAACTACTTAAAATATGAACAAGTATGCAGCATAATCTCACTTTTATTCAGGAAGAAGAGGACGTTTGTGACTGTGACTCCGGGCTCACTTGGCAGAAACACCCCCTGACCCTCCACCCCCTATCACAAAATGTAATGCCCGTGAAAAGGGTAGGTGAACACAGTGTTATATAGAACATAGTCCTGAGAGCACGATTGAAAATGAAAACTAGATATAGTGTATGGTATAAACTATGCACCAAAAAGTGCGATATAAGATGAACCGGGCGTGAAATATAATATGCAATACATTGTGCGCAATGACAGATTCATTGGAGAGCGCGAGATAGCACAGGCACTAGCGCGTGCTATGCGATATGCGCCTTGGAGTGTAATATGCACAGGGCAGTGTTGTGTAACCTAACTAGTCTCTAAAGTTGTAATATAAAATATGTGCTGGGGAGTGTAACGTTGCATATGCACTGTGACAAAGATATGGATCCCAGATTGTAATATGTATGGCATAGCACTGTGCGTTATAACATAGGCATCGAGGAAGGCACGTTAGATAGGGCAATATAACCCGTGCGAAGACAAGTGTGGCATGACATATTCACGGGGTGGTGTTACAGTGCACATGGGCTAGAGAGTGTCATAGTATATGCACTAGCTAGTGGAATACAACACAGAGGTGTGTGGCACTCAGCAGGCAATGGTGGGTGTAACACAGCATTGGGCCCTGCCAGGAGCGCGCTGTGACTCTCAAGTGATGTTCGTCCCCTTTCCAGAGAGTAAAATAAAAAGTATTACACATCCGGCAGTGGATGTGTGTTTTATTAACCGTGAGGGGGGTTTCTTGCATAGGTTTGGTCGAATTTTTGTCGAATCCCCTTTGAATGGCTTGGTGTGCATGTGTATTAAATGTGCCCGTCAATAGCTACCCATGTTTGTATAAATAAACGACAAGGGTGTCTACCGGGATTAGGCACAGTAGGGCATCAGACATGTCAGAGCTTCACTAGTGGTGTAAATACATTCCACGTGGATTCATTGTATGCATAGTCGCCTTTTAATGAATATCACGCAAATCGTCATGGTGATAGGTACGTACGGTTTGTCAAGCATGTCCTAGGTGTGTCTATAAGTATATTTTTTTTTTAAAATAATAAAAAACAGTGGCCGGTCCTGGGGATTGGGGTCAAAAAAATATAATTAGGAGACAGGCCCTGGGGGATGGGGTCATCAGGGCCAATAAATTAGAATACGAAGGGGAACCACACAGCCCCCCTTCTTAAAAAATTAAAATAAATAAAAGACTGGCATCGTGCCGGAGGCCATGCCCCCTCCTTGCAGCACTCTGCAAACGCACCCCCTGGCGAATTGTAAGTTGGGGAATTAATTCCTCTTCAATACTGAGGGTCCCTGAGGGCCAACTAGCCCAACAGGCATCTCCAGTATGCACCAGGGAGCTGCGCTGCAGACAGGTGTTCTGAGATCAAGCCCCTTTTTACACCTCTCTGCAACGCAGCTCTGTGGCGCTTACTGGAGGTACCTAGTGGTCTAGTTTGACCCTAGGGACCCTTAGGATTCAAGGGGACTTAATCTCTCAACTTACAACAGCCACAGGGCGCGTTTACACAGTGGTGAAGGGAGGGGACGGGGCCTGAGGTGACGTGTGCAAACACGCACTATGGCATGTTTTAAATTGGGGATATAATTTCCCTTCAATACTGAGGGCCCCTGGGGGCTAACTAGCCCACCAAGTGCTTCCAGTAAGCGCCACTGAGCTGCATTGCAGAGAGGTGGTCCAGGCCGTGCCACTTTTTACACCTCTCTGCAACGCAGCTCTGTGGCACTTACTGGAGGTACCTAGTGGTCTAGTTGGACCCTAGGGACCCTCAGGATTCAAATGAACTTAATCTCCCAACTAAAAACGGACACAGGGCGTGTTTACACAGTGGTGAAGGGAGGGGACGGGGCCTGAGTTAACGTGTGCAAAAACGCCCTGTGGCCAGTTTTAAGAGGTAGTTTTAATCCCCCTGCCCTATTATATACTAGGGGCTTACAGAGGAGGTCATGCTAATCACAGGGGGACCCCAATGCATAATATTCCCTAGTGTATGTAGGTGTTTTCAGTGTATTCTAAGTGTCTTTTAACATAGCACTGGCTCTAGGACTGGTTAGTCAGACTCAGTTACCACCAGTATCCGTCTGAAAAAGTTGAGGGTACAGGATGATTTTGCAACAAGGCTTCTTCCTGCTCTTCTTTTTGTTCTTTCTGCACGTTATCCTTCTTCCTGCACTTTTCTTCGTCTTTGAGGACTTCTGTTGCTTCTTTCTGCACTTCTTTTTTTTCCTTTCTGTGCATTTTTTCTTCTTTCTTCACATGTCCTATCTCTGTAGGCATAGTTAGAAATTAGCATTTAAAAAACCTTTGAAATTCACAGAAAAAACCATAGGTTTCAGGCACGTTATAGTTAGGAATTAGCATTTAAAAAACCTCAGAAATTCACTGAAAAAAACATAGGTTTCAGGGGTGTTATAGTTAGCTGGACTTTCCACTTGTACAAAACCATTGAAATTCCCCCTTTATAGTTAGTTCAGCTAACTATAACTCGCGCGCCCGCAATGCACTGCTGATGACGTCACATATTACATCACTCATGACATGGTCAGTGACATCACTCATGACATCACTCATGACATCTCAAATGACATCACTGATGACATCATCCTTGTGATAGAGAGGCAGACCTCCTCTCACCCTAATATAACCTTTGATACACACATTAAAAAATAGAGACTCAAATTTTCAAAACAATCGATATACCAATACCAGTTACAACAACCTCTTCAGTAATTCTAAGATCCACATACACATCCACTCATTCACCAACAGTCCTATACAGTCACTCATACATGTACTCACTCATCATATGTACTCATACACCTATACATCCTGTTACACAATGCCACTCATCCATAGTTACTCACACACATAGTCACTCATGCTAATAAAGAATCAAACATCCATTTACTTGCATATACAGTTATACACACACACCACCACATTTACTTCTACAGAAACTTACACTTACTTAGTCTTTTAAACAATCACTTATAGAAACACATACTTATTCATACAGGAACTCTTTCAATCTCTCACTCTCACATTTACTCACTTATATACAACAATAGTCACATATACTAGTTTAAAACATATGTAGTTACTCATAAAGACACAATTGAGACAGTCATTCACTTACTAACACACCCATACACACACTCATCCACCCATACAGTCCTGCACACATGCTGTCTTCAACACATACAAACAGTGAGTCACTCATTCATGCACCTATGCACTACGTAATACCCCCCACCGAACCATGCAGATACTCAGACTGATACTCAAAAAACCAACTAATAACCTACATAGACACCCATGTAGCTACTCACCAACCCATGCAGCCACTTATACACAAAGTGAATGAATGATACAGATATTTACATATTTAAACATTACTCACTAAGCCATGTATTCACTATGATACACTTAATCAGTCAGTTACACAATCAATTTTTCAAAAACAAATCATCCATTTAGACACTTATATACCCATTTATTCTTCCATCGACCTTGAGATATACATATATAAAACATATTTAATTTTCAGAAAAACACACATTCACTGGATGATGTCATCAGTGATGTCATCAGTGATGTCATTTGAGATGTCATCAGTGATGTCATGAGTGATGTCACTGACCATGTCATGAGTGATGTAATATGTGACGTCATCAGCAGTGCATTGCGGGCGCGCGAGTTATAGTTAGCTGAACTAACTATAAAGGGGGAATTTCAATGGTTTTGTACAAGTGAAAAGTCCAGCTAACTATAACACCCCTGAAACCTATGGTTTTTTCAGTGAATATATATATATATATATATATATATATATACATACATACATACAATACATATATATATATATATATATATATATATATATATATATTATCTACTGGCGTCGCCAGTAGATAGTTATAGTTACAACCTAGTTTCCATAGGAAATCTTAAAATTCTATTTTGAATAACTTTGGTGCCGGTTGACGAATCCTCGCGAAATTTTCAAAACAAATGGGGTGCTCCGTTCAGCTCCTACCCTGAAAGTCTCGGGGTGATTCGTCAAGCGGGGGCCGAGAAAAAGGGGGGGTCCCAAAACGCGTTTTCCCCATGCATTGTTCCATAGGACCTTTAGTCGCAGCTACAGCCCGAACGGCTGAACAGAATTACGTGAAATTTGGCAGAGAGGTAGCCATAAGGTCAAGGAAGTGCCTTTTGCAGGTCTGGTGTAAATCTGTTCAGTATTTCCTGAGAAAATAGGATTTAAAAGCATATCAATATCTATACGCGCGCACCGTGCGCGCACGGTGCGCGCACCCTGCCGTGCGCGAGCACAATTCTGATTGGTTGTTAGATGTCGGTAAACATTCGAATCGGTCGAAACCAGGAAGTGTCGGCCGCCATTTTGTCTCTCGCAGTCTGAGGGGGTTGAAAAAAAAGGTGGAGAACGTGAAAAGGGGACAGAGTGGACAGTTCCTGACCCCCTAGCCTTGGTCAGGGGGTCACAGAAGGACCCCCAAGGGAGAATTTTTTTTTTTTTTTTAAATCGCGAGGTGCGCGCACTGCGCACGCACGGCACGCACTGCGAACCGTGGGTGCTTGGTGGGCGAAACGCACCGAGCGCCCACAGCGCACGCACGGTGCGCGCGCGGTGAAAAACCTGAAAAAAAAAAAAATTAATAAATACATAACTTACCATTTAAAAAACCGTACAAATTCACTGAAAAAACCATAGGTTTCACACACGTTATAGTTACGAATTAGCATTTAAAAAACCTTGCAAATTCACTTAAAAAACCATAGGTTTCACACATGTTATAGTTAGCTGGACATTTCACTCGTAAAAAACCAATGAAATTCCCCCGTTATAGTTAGTGCAGGCAACTATAACTCACGCGACCGCAATCCTCTGCTGATGACATCAGATATTACATCACTGATGACATATGTGTCTTTATGAAAAATAAATATTTGTAATATATGTATAGCTAAAGATTAATGGAAGAAGACATGGGTAAATAAGTGTCTAAATACAGTGATGTAATATCTGACGTCATCAGCAGAGAATTGCGGTCGCGTGAGTTATAGTTGCCTGCACTAACTATAACGGGGGAATTTCATTGGTTTTTTATGAGTGAAATGTCCAGCTAACTATAACATGTGTGAAACCTATGGTTTTTTAAGTGAATTTGCAAGGTTTTTTAAATGCTAATTCGTAACTATACCGTGTGTGAAACCTGTGGTTTTTTCAGTGAATTTATATACATATATATATATGTCTTAGCTCATTTAGGTTATTATTGTGCTCTAACTTTAAATGCCGGGCAACTGGGTAGCTGGGGTCTGAATTGACTATTTTACGAAGGTGCTGAAGGATCCGGTTAAACACTTGCAGCTTTGTGCTGCCCATATATTGTGGGTGGCAGGAACATTCAAGAATATATACCGCGAATTCCGTTCTACAAGTGAACATTCCCTTGATTTTTATGGGTGTAAGTTCAAATGCATCAGTATATTCTTGTTTATTGACCCCAAATTTGCATGCTCAGCATGAACTGCACTTATAAAAACCTCTCCTATTCGATAACCAACTGTTAGGTGCAGTAACCTCAGTGCTGATTTTTACTAATGCATTCCTCATTGAAGGTGCCCGTCTAAATGTTATTGAGGGCAATTCAGAAAAAAATTGTGAAAGTGTCATATCAGTTTTAACAATATGCCAAATGTTATATATTATTTTTCTTAGTTGTTTTTCTTGGTGAGTGAATGTTGTTATAAGCCTTATTGAGTCACTACTTGTGTGTTGGTTCTTAATTGCCTCAATATAAATGGGAGTAGTTCTAGTGTCAGTATTGGATGTGATATCAGTCCTGTTTGCTTTTGATAATGCGGTGTTCAAGTCTTTCATCTTATAGCACCTTACCAAGAATCTTTGTACTGCTTCAGCCTGACACTGTGTGAGATCCGTGTCTAAACTGCAGATTCTCTTCATTCTTAAGAATGCTTTTATTAGATGTTTAGGGTGGGAGCTGCTGGCGTGTAAAATAGAATTTTCCGCTGTTGCATTTCTATGCAGTTTGGTCTGTAAGGTATTTTTATCAACATAGATTTTCACATCAAGAAACTGGACTCTCTGATTGCTGATGTGGGCAATACATTCTAAATTCAGGTCATTGTTATTGATAGTACTAACAAAACTTTGGGCTGCCTCCAAAGATCCCTTCCAGATAACACACACATTATCAATAAAATGCCACCAATGAAGTACATGTGTGTCATACACCTGTTTGTGGGTATGCCTGAGGACATGCTCCTCCCTCCAACCCACATGCAAGCATGCGTAGGTGGGAGAAAAGCATACCCCCATGTCCACCCTGCTCAGCTGATGAAACACCTCTTTGTTGAAAGTAAAATAATTATTCAGCAAACATGACCTGGCAGTCCCCAGTAGTTAGTTATAGGTAGAACCATAGGATAGGCATATTTTGATTTGCCAATATCTTTGGTTGGCCCTCTCAGTTTCTCTGTTGAAAGTTTCGGTATGATTTGTGAAGCGGGGGCCCAGAAAAAATGGGGGACCCAAAGCGCATTTTCTCAATGTTAATTTCCATAGGAAATTTTGAAACAGGCTACAGCCCGAACTGCTGAACGGAATTACACCAAATTTGGCAAAAAGGTAGCTCTTGCCTCAGAAAGCACCCCTTTTTTACATGGTGTGAATAGGTTCATTAGTTTTTGAAATATTAAAGGAAAAAGAAATATAAATATCTGGGCGGAGCTTAACCACACGAGCACAAGCTTCATTTTAATTGGCTGCCAACACTCTAAACCAGGTAGGGTTGGCAGCCATCTTGTGACTCAGTAACTTTCACTTCTGCATTTGAACATTTTCACTAGGTTTAAAATAATTATTAAATTTGCATTTAAATAGAATTTAGTTATGATTTTATGACAGCCATCTTCACCTTTTATGCTGTTCTCTAAATTCTAAAATATGTATTATTATACAAAACAGGTAACATGCCCGACAAGGTACGCTATTCGAAAAAGCCGCCTTCACCAGTGGGAGTGAACAACGTCACAGCCTGGGATGGAGGCGCACAATAGACCTCCAGGATTGGAGCGCTTCGTTGCGCACCCCCCAAGGGATCAACTGCAGAGGGAAGCGCGACAGGACTGGACACTTATCCCAGAATGAGTGAGAAGGAACAGGACGCAGAGGGAGGCCTTCGTACAGACGGGCACTGAGACAGGCAGGGGCGGGAGCACAGGACGCAGCAGCCACAGGATCTCTCCTACTGGATACTAGCAGCGGACGGGCGCATGCGTGCTGCAGATGGTCCCTGATCCGGGCATTGTCAGAGACTGACTGTCTGCCAGGGCGGTCATGAAGGGCCATGGGGTGATGCTCTAGGAGGTCAAGGGCCACGCCTCCCCATCCAGCAAGAGCACCTCTGCTGCCAACCATGGCTCTGCTCCCACAGGGCCCTTGTCCTGCAGCTTTGCCCACTACTTTGTCATCTGCAGGACAGACGCCAACTGCGGTCTGGAGCCCGGTAAGCTGTTGGTTAAGAGACGGAGTGGGACCTGAAGAGAGAGGGGGTTGGGTTGTGATTAGCATTAGTCACAGCAGTAGGAGTATGGAGGGAGACTTAGAGGAATATCGTTCAAATTTGGTTTTAATCCATATTTTGACCGGAAACCCAGAGTCCGTGTCAGCGGTGTACAGGGCTAAAAACGTACAGGGTATTATTGGGGATGAAGTGAGCGAGTCCCACAGATTGAAAAGCTCCGGGTCATGTAGGCGAGACACAAGGGATCTTAATATGGGTTGATGAGCTGCTTATGTGTGGTGGTATATTATAGGCCGTATGATCAGAGGATATCTTTCATTATGTAATAGCTGTAAAGTCTAGAAAACTGGTGAGAGGATACTCGTGCTAGAGATGCCTATAGGTGATGCAAATTGGAAGTCATGATACGTATGTGCGGAAAGGATGAAATAGTCTGTATTAAAAAATTTAGTATTTGCTGTGACTGTATGTGTGTGTATTTATATATATATATAAAGTTTGTGTTGAATGTGCGCATGTAATGCAGCTGGAAAATATAAGGACAATAGGCAGGGTGTATTTGAATAATGTTAATGAGGTGTACATGTGTGAGATAGAGATGGGCAGATGTGACATATGCTCAGTGACATATGGATTGATGGGCATACATCACATCGGTGTGACCTTCTATAATGTTTATGAGTTCAGATTGCATGTCCATTGTTGGCAAACTACCCCAAATGTGTTGTAGGCTGAGACTGTGCACAGGTGAGATGAGGTTGCAGAAGTGCAGGGGAGGGTGTAGTGAGGTATAGATAATGTGAAATACATGTGTTGGGATTAGATGGTCATGGAAGTTTATCTGATGGATTTCGGGGTAAATAATTTGTTTGGACGCATAGCCGAAGTGCTAGATTTGCAGGGGGTGTGGATGTTCTATAGCCTTGGTTGGGAGGCGGATGCTATTGTCTACGGTTATGTTGTCGTCAAGATTTTAAATGTTTACGTATGTATTCACATCACCAAGCTGTTCTTAATCGTAATGCCACTGACACTCAATGGGCCTTCACATTTCCAAATTGAACAGCTGTTCTTGCACACTGCACTCTCTCTGTATTGATTTGTAGCGTGTCTGCTGATGCATGTTACATTCTTAATTGCTATTACCCCAAGCAGAACTGCATGAGTGCAAATGCATGGATTTGTAAACAGTGCAAGGCCCTGCATTGTGTGGGCCAACGTTTGGCCATTCTGATGCACTGCTTTCCCTTTTTTCATGCTGGTTGGTGTCTTGCACTGTGTAAACAATAGAAATTGAATTTCCAGCATGACCATTCTCAAACCCTGGAGTGCTCTTTTTTACAGGATACATTAACAACGGAGTTGCAGTGCATTTGGGGAGCTACCACTCAGAACCTCCACGCTCAAATACTTTTTACACTCCACTTTTGTTTACCAGTGCTGCGTTTCACGAATCCATACAATGCATCTCTCACATAGCCGTCAACTACTTAGATGCTTGGCATCCTTTAGAAAGAACAGTGGCATATGGTTGTACTAGAATATCTCATTTGTTTAAGAACATCTTCAAACAAATGGGATTGTTGTAAGGAAAAAATAGTGACACAAATCACGTCGACCCAGTAGTCTTGAAGCCAAAAATCCCACGCAACTGTTTCTTCAGACAGTACAAACTCTTACTCGGTATGGTGCTATTTTTGTATGGAACCTTTGGCCAACTTTGTGTTTTTAGCCATCCCCACAGTGTTGTGACTCGCACTGTTAACTGAAATGGTGAAACTATAGGTTTCGGAATATAGTTGGCTAAATGAGAAGTGGCAAGATGTCCCCATGATGAACCATGAGCACCAGTCATCCAGTGATGCCTATATCGTTTATATAACTTTGTCTATGCATTGTTTGTTGATCGGTGGGTTAATCTTAAATGTATGTTTCATTCAAAAAATACTTTCTATTTCATTCATTCACATTCATTCTTTTTGGGGATTGCTTGATGTTTTTCTCAAAATGTGAGCACATGAAGATATCCAACAACAAGTTGACCATTTACTAAAATGACAAAATACCATTGACTGGTTTCTTATATAGTGGAATTAACACATTCTAACCTTTCTTTATGAGCCTTTACCTCTACTGCAGTGTCCAACATATACTGACTGTGGCAGGGCCACCTTACTTGATTTCATGCTTATATCCAGGAATTTTATTACACTTGTTTACGATTTTATGGTGGAACCTAATTGTGCAAGCGATCCTAACCCCCACATCGCCTCCCTCAATGTAAAGATCCAGGTGAGAGAGGGCGATGAACGCTTTATCCATTACCATTCGAACATGGAAGTCACAATAAATTGGAGCAAGATAAACCAGACAAAGTTTGAGGAAGATACCATTAGAGTGAATTACCACTCAATAATGTGGTGTTTGCGGTTAGACTCTTCGCCAGGGGATGTTGACCAGGAGTTTGGAATACTGTGTTCTGATGTAGCTCGATGGTTTAACTACGCAAAGTGCAGTTCGCACTACGCGAGCTACACGTAGCACTTCGCATCTTGCACAGTGCGAGCTGTAGTTTTCTGCTGCTCGAGTAGATTTTTACTCGAGCGGCAGCTTTCTCAACGCGAACTGGTAGTTTCTCATCGCGACCGGTCACGAGCATACGCGACCACTCGCAATGAGAAACCTGACCTCCTCGCGTTGGGAATCTCGCCGGGAGGTTTATTTTCCATGCTCGCGATCGCCAACTTGATGTTGCTGATCGCGAACAAGGAAAAAGTCTCGCCGGGATGTCATTTTGCTTGCTTGCGGTTGCCAACTTGACGTTGAGGACCGCGAGCAAGCAAAAAATGACCGCAGCACTACGCAACACTACGCTACGCGTGTTCGCACTGTGCTACGTGCCATTCGCCTAGTGCGAAGTATCGCGAACTTTGCAAACTACGCGAGCGTAGCGTAGTGCTTTGCCCAGGCTTACATTTTACTCAGCGCAATAGAGATTTGGTTAAAGTTGCTATGCACAAATATAAACTTGTGATTGAGAAACGAAAAGCTGAAGTGAGAAGCTTAGAATGGAAAGACCTGGAGAGGGCAGCAGCTTTAAAAGACCCAAGAAAATTCTAGGAAGTTATCAATCGCCCGTTTTTACTGAAGAAGGGAGGCAGATGGACTTGCTAATTTTGTCAGATGCTTTTACTGGTATTTTAAACCCGCTAGGCAAGAGGGTAGAATAGCTTACAAGGGATACACCTGTAGATTTACCTGCAGCCACCCAACGTAGTCTATCTCTATCAGTATCTGAGGTTGAGGAGGCGTTAGCACAGGGGATCCACTTGAAAGCGCCAGGCCCAGATGGGATACCCCTTGACCTTTTTAAATGCAATCCTAACCTATGGGCACCACTGTTTTTTTTTTAAACAGATTTTATTATCCTCTACACAATTTTCACAATATACCAAATCTATATTGCAAGTAGGGCAATTGCATAAAAGTGTCTAATATTACTGTACAGTTCCATGTCTGGTCTGCTTTCATATCTCCCTCCACTCCCCCCAACCAGCAAACTCGAACTTAAATATCTCCCTTATCTGCTCCCAACACCCCCCAGCACTGCTGTATCCTATAACTACTGGATGTCATCCTGTGGCCCCTCTGCGCCCCACACGTCCCATGGTATGCAGCCTTATTCTCCGGTCTGTGTAATATGTTTAAGTAATTCATGTTCCACTACATATTTGCTATATTCACACGCCTAAGGTTCTTTGGATGCACCATGTGCCTGTGTGTGTATTTGATTATTGAGTCACAGGGTTTCTCCAAATGTTGCTTTTTGTATACCCATTTCTGTATGGTGTTACAATGGCCATTTTTGTTTTGTTTATTTAGCCTTGAGAAAGTTGCGGGACGAATTCCAAGTGTTTGTGACGAAAGATGTGTTGGTTTTATACTAGTGAAGTGTCCAACTAACTATAATGACCCTGAAAGTTATGTTTTTTCAGTAAATATATATATATACATGTATATATATATATATTACCTACTGGCGGTCACCAGTAGGTAGTTATAGTTAGAATGTATTTTCCATAGGAAAAGTGTTTTTTGATTTGTCAATAACTTTGGCGCCGTTTGACGAATCTTCATGAAATTTTCAAAACTAATGGTTCACTCAGGTCAGCTCCTGTCTTGAAAGTTTGAGAGTGCTTCGTCAAGCTGGGGGCAATGAAAGAGGGGGTCCCAAAATGCATTTTCCCCATGTAAATTTACATAGGAAACTTTAGACCCGGCTTCAGACCGAACTACTAAACAGAATTACGCCAAATTGGCAAAATGGTAGCTCTTTCTTCAGAAAGCGACCTTTTTTTTAAATGGTGTAAATCCGTTCAGTAGTTCCAGAGAAATTAAAAAAAATAAAAATGTATATATCTGAGCACCGAGGAGGATTTGCGACTCCTCCTGAGCATGAGCTGACTTCTCATTGGTTGCCATCACTCCAAACCAGGAAGTGTTGGCAGCCATCTTGTGACTCAGTAACCGAGTCACAAGAAATCAGAAAAAAGAAGATTAAAAATAAGAAAAAGAGGCAGGGTACAAACACCCTGACCCCCTAGGCCTGCTTAGGGGGTCCCACAAGGACCCCCAGGGCCCAAAAAACATTTTTTTTAATAAAATCGGCCAAATTTGCACTGGGTGCGCAAATCTGGCTGAGAAAACCAAAAAAAATGAAGCGTGGGCTCCTGTGCTTTGTTATAAAAAAGCCCCCGGGTGGGCCAGGTCCCGGGGGCAATGCTGCTTTATGTAGCAGGGGCCTGTGGTGGCCCCCACAGCCCTGGGGTCTGCCAACTCCCCAGAGATTTATAATTTATGCATGGGCACAAAGCCCCCACAGCTCTGGGGACCGTCATCACCCCGGGGCTTTATTATAATAGGGTGGGGGGCCTCACGAGCCCCCCAAACCCCTGTGACCGCCACCTCCCTGGGGCTGAAATAAATAATGTGTGTGGGGGGCTCAAGTCCCCTCACACTGCCCCGGGGACCACCACCTCCACGGGGCACTGTTTATTTAAATTCAGGGGTCTGTTACGGATCCCTGGCCCCGGACACCACCAATGCCCCGGGGCTTTACAAACGATGGAAGGGGCCCTTGATGGCCCCGGGACATTGCTGTTTGCTATGACAGGGCAGGCGCCATGCAGCTCCCATCCTGTTATAGCAAACTCCTGCTTTGCTTTTTGGAAGCGAGAGCAGGAAAGCTGCTTGCGCTTCCAAAAAGCAAAGCAGATTGCTTTTGGGCAAGGGGAGCTGCATCTTAGCAGTCAACTGGGACCGCTGGGGCATTAGGGATCCCCACAAGGTCCCCAATCGTAAGCCCAAGCCCCGGATGATGGGGTCCCTGGGGCCAGAAGTGGCCCAGGAGGGGGGCCACTCAGCCCCCTCCTCTTTTTTATTTAATAATAAATAAATACATTTAAAAAATAAGGCTGTCCCTGGGGGATCCGGTCCCCGGGGCCAGAATTGGCCTGAGGAGTGGGCCACGTGGACCCCCTCCAAAAAAAAAAAAAAAAAAAGAAGGCGGGCCAGGCCCTGGGGGATGGGGTCCCTGAGGCCAAAATTAGCCTCTGGAGGGGGCCCACATGGCCCACCTCCCAAAAATATATATATTTTTAAAAACAAGGCTGCCAGGCCATGGGGGATGGGGTCCCTGGGGCCAAAAGTGGTCCAGGGAAGGAGGGCCATGCCACCTCCCTCCCATAAAATAAGAAAAATTAAAAAAAGAAAAAAGAAACGGGCAACTCACTGGAGGCCCCGCCCCCTCCCTGCAACACTCTGCAAACATGCCCCCTTGCATGTTCTAAGTTGGGGAATTAAGTCCCCTTGAATACCGAGGGTCCCTGGGGGCCAACTAGCCCACCAGGTACCTCCAGTAAGCACCACACAGCTCGATTGCAGAGGCCCCTTTTTACAACACTCTGCAAACACGCTTCTTGGTGCACTGCTGGTCGGGCGATGAGGTCCTCTTGTGTACTGAGGAGTTCAGGGCACAAGTGGACTTCATCCCCCAAGCAGCAGTGCACCAGGAGCTGCGTTTGCAGAGTCGTGTCAAAAGGGGCATGGTCTTTGAGCACTCTCAACAATCCAGCTGTATAGAGCTTATTGAAGGAAACAGGAGGGCTAGTTGGCCCCCAGGCACCCTCAGGGGGAAGGGGACTTCATCCCCAAACCAAGAGCATGCCAGGAGGTGCATTTGCAGAGTGGTGGAGAAAGGGCTGTGGCCTGTAGTGACCTCTCAACAGTCCCACTGTGTGGTGGTTACTGGAGGTAAGAGGTAGGCTACGTGGCCCCTAAAGGAACCCCCCCAGCGAAGGGGACTTCAATCCCCACCCAAGAGCGATTCAGGGAGCGTGTTTGCAGAGTGGTGGGAAAAGAGGGTGTGGCCTGCCATGAGAATTTAGCAATCCTGCTGTATGGGACTTACTGGTGGTAATAGGAGGGGTAGTTGGCCCCCAAGGATGTCCTTGGGGGCCAACTACCCCTCTTGTTTCCTCCAGTAAGTCCCACACAGTGGGATTGCTAAAACATCTTCGGAGCCCATGTCCCCCTTTCTCCACCACTCTACAAATGCGCCTCTTGGCAGACTACGGGATGGAGGATGAAGTCCAATTTACTCCTGAGGGTTTTTGGGGGCCAAAAAACCCTCCTGGTACCCTCTGTAAATCCTACGCAGCGGAATTCCTAAGCGCTGGTCGGAAGCCCAGCACCCTCTCTCCACCACTCTGCAAACGCGACTACTAGTTAAAGAAGCGTTTGCAATGTAGTAGGTTTCGCAGTTGCGAGAGTTAGAGCTATTGGCATTGTAAATTAAAAAGTTTTTTTACTAATGTTTTTTGGAGTGGAGTGGATGTACGTTGTGTGTAGTGGAATTACGTGGTATGTTGTGCAGTGAAATTATGTGGATAGAAAGTATGTGGTATTTAGTGTATAGGAATTATGTAGAGTGGGATTATGTGTTATGGAGAGTAATTATGTGGTATGATAGTCTGTGTTGTGGATTGGTAACCTCAGGTTTAGTCTTCCTCGTTTCCATAGAAGCTCAACTATGAACTCAGTGAGAAAAAAAGGAAGATATCACTGAGGATCACTTGTGGACCTAGTCAGAGGTATGAGCAGGGATACTGGAATTATGCAACTGCTTGGCTGCACCCACTTTCGCACAGTTATACATTTTCTGCATTAGCAACATTATTCATCCTGCTCCCTAATCTGCAGATTTGAACAGAAAAAAGCTTTCTAGCTCAAACGTAACCAAAAATTCTGCGACAAGTGTTACAGCGTGGTGGAAGGCCCTTTGCAAACCTAGAATGGTCACCTGTTCCTTATTGCTAAATGTGGGTGTTAAATTGGTACTAATGGTGTGCAAGCCACTTTTGCTTCCTTTGCCACTTCTCTTGACTCTTTCTGCATTTCTGTTGTTTCTTTCTGCACATTTCTTTCTTTTTCTGCACTTCTCTTGCCTCTTTCTGCAATTCTCTTCTACTTTCTGCACCTCTCTTTCCTGTCTTGGCACGTCTGTTGCCTCTTTCTGCACCTCATTTGCTTCTTTCTGTACCCCTCTTGCCTCTTTCTGCACC
The DNA here is from genome assembly GCF_964204655.1 of Triturus cristatus. Lineage (NCBI taxonomy): Eukaryota > Metazoa > Chordata > Amphibia > Caudata > Salamandridae > Triturus > Triturus cristatus. Next base: position 454,971,905 of record NC_140590.1, on the reverse strand, counting down.
CTTTTTGTCTCTTTCTGCACCTCTGTTACTTCTTTCTGCACTTCTCTTCCTTCTTTTTGCACCTCTCTTGCTTCTCTCTGTACCTCACTTGCCTCTTTCAGGACCTCTTTTGCTTTTTTTCTGCATATCTCTTGCCTTTTTCTGCACCTCACTTGCCTCTTTCAGCACCACTGTTGGTTCTTTCTGCACTGCTCTTGCTTCTTTCTGCACCTCACTTGCCTCTTTCTGCACTTCTCTTGCTTCTTTCTACACCTCAGTTGCTTCTTTCAGCAATTTTCTTGCCTCTTTCTGCACTTTTTTTCATTTTTTCTGCACCCCTCCTGCCTCTTTCTGTACCTCTATTGCCTCTTTGTGCACCTCTCCTACCTCTTTCTGCACCCCTGTTTCCTCTTTTTGTATCTCTGTTGGTTCTTTCTGCACTGTTCTTGCTTCTTTCTGCACCTCACTTGCCTCTTTCTGCACTTCTCTTGCTTCTTTCTACACCTCAGTTGCTTCTTTCAGCAATTTTCTTGCCTCTTTCTGCACTTTTTTTCATTTTTTCTGCACCCCTCCTGCCTCTTTCTGTACCTCTATTGCCTCTTTGTGCACCTCTCCTACCTCTTTCTGCACCCCGTTGCCTCTTTTTGTATCTCTGTTGGTTCTTTCTACACTGTTCTTGCTTTTTTCTCCACCTCACTTGCCTCTCTCTGAACTTCTTGTGCTTCTTTCTAAACCTCTGTAACTTCTTTCAGAAATTATCTTGCCTCTTTCTGTACTTCTCTTGCTTGTTTCTACACCTCTCTTGCCTCTTTAGGCACGTCTGTTGGTTCTTTCTGCACTGCTCTTGCTTCAATCTGCACTTCACTTGCTTCTTTCTGCACCTCTCTTGCCTCTTTAGGTACGTCTGTTGGTTCTTTCTGCACTGCTCTTGCTTCTATCTGCACCTCACTTGCCTCTTTCTGCACTTCTCTTGCTTCTTTTTAAACCTCTGTTGCTTCTTTCAGCAATTCTGTTGCCTCTTTCTGCACTTCTTTTGCTTGTTCCTGCACCTCTCTTGCATCTTTCTGCACCTTTGTTTCCTCTTTCTGCACTTCACTTGCTTCTTTCTGCACCTCCCTTGTCTCTTTCTGCACTTCTCTTGCTTCTTTCTATACCTCTGTTGCTTATTTTAGCAACTCTCTTGCCTCTTACTGTACTTCTTTTCCTTCTTTTTGCACCCCTCCTGCCTCTTTCTGTACCTCTCTTGCCTCTTTGTGCACCTCTCCTACCACTTTCTGCATCCCTCTTGCCTCTCTTTGCACCTCTGTTGGTTCTTTCTGCACTGCTCTTGCTTCTTTCTGTACCTCACTTACCTCTTTTTTCACTTCTCTTGCTTCTTTCTAAACCTCTGTTGCTTCTTTCAGCAATTCTCTTAGCTCTCTTTGCACTTATTTGGCTTGTTTCTGAACCTATCTTGTGTCTTTATGCATCTCTGTTGCCTCTTTCTGCATTTCACTTGCTTCTTTCTGCACCTCTCTTGCCTCTTTTGATACCTCTATTAATTTTTTCTGCACCCCCCTGTCTCTTTCTGTACCCCTCTTCCATGTGCAACTCTCTTGCCTCTTTCCACACCTCGCTTTCCACTTTCTGTACCACTCTTGACTCTTTCTGTAAATATGTTGCTTTTTTCTGCACTTCTCTTGCCTCTTCCTGCACCCTTCATGCCTCTTTCAACACCTCTGTTGCTTGTTTCTACACTTCTCTTCCTTCTTTCTGCACCCCTTTTTCCTCCTTCTACACATCTGCTGCTTCTTTCTGCACTTCTGTTGGTTCTTTCTGCACTTATCTTGTCTCTTTCTGCATCCCTCTTGCCTCTTTGAGAACCTCTTTTGCATCTTTCTGCACTTCTCTTTCTTCTTTCTGCACCCCACTTGCCTCTTGTTGCATCTCTGTGGCTTCTTTCTGTACTTCTATTGCCTCTTTCTGCACCTCTCCTGCTTCTTTCTGCACCTCACCTGCTTCTTTCAGCACCTCTGTTGCTTTTTTCTGCAGATCTCTTGCCTCTTTCTGCACCTCACTTGCCTTTTTCAGCACCTCTGTTGCTTTTGCTGCAGATCTCTTGCCTCTTTCTGCACCCCTCTTTTCTCTTTCTGTACCTCTCTTGCCTCCTTCTGCACCCCTGTTACCTGTTTCTGCACCGTTCATGCCTGTTTCTGTGCATCTCTTGCCTCTTTCTGTACCTCTGTTGGTTCTTTCTGCACTTCTCTTTCTTCTTAGTGCTCCTCTCCTATCTTTTTCTTCACCCCTCTTGCCTCTTTTTGCACCTCTGTTGGTTCTTTCTGCACCTCACTTGCCTCTTTCAGCACATCTGTTGCTTTTTTCTGCAGATCTCTTGCCTCTTTCTGCACCTCTGTTGCCTCTTTCTGCATGTCACGTGCTTCCTTCTGCACCTCTCTTGCCTCTTTGGCACCTCTGTTACTCCTTTCTGTACCCCCTGCTTCTTTTTGCACCCCTCTTCCCTATTTGTTCAACTCTCTTGCCTCTTTCTATACCTCTCTTCCCTCTTTTTACACCAGTCTTGCCTCTTTCTGTACCTCTGTTGCTTCTTTCTGCACTTATCTTCCTTCTGTCTGCACCCCTCTTGCCTCTTTCTACACCTCTGTTGCTTCTTTCTACACTTCTATGGCCTTTTTCTACACCTCTATTTCTTCTTTCTGTGCCTCACTTGCCTCTTTCAGCACCTCTGTTGCTTTTTTCTGCAGATCTCTTGCCTCTTTCTGCACCCTTCATGCCTCTTTCTGCACTTCTCTTTTTTCTTTCTTTGTGCTCCTCTTCTATCTTTTTCTTCACCCCTCTTGCCTCTTTTTGCACTTCTGTTGGTTCTTTCTGCACCTCACTTGCCTCGTTCAGCACATCTGCTGCTTTTTTCTGCAGACATCTTGACTCTTTCTGTACATCACTTGCCTTTTTCAGCACCTCTCTTGTCTTTTAGCAATTCTCTTGCCTCTTTCTGTACTTCTCTTGCTTGTTCCTGCACCTCTCTTGTGTCTTTCTGAATCTGTTGCCTCTTTCCGCATTTCACTTGCTTCCTTCTGCACCTCTCTTGCCTCTTTCAGCACCTTTGTTCCTCCTTTCTGTACCCCACTGCTTCTTTCTGTATCCCTCTTCCCTATTTGTTCAACTCTCTTGCCTCTTTCTATATATCTCCTTTCTTTTTCCACCACTCTTGCCTCTTTCTGTACCTCTGTTGCTTCTTTCTGCACTTCTCTTCCTTCTTTCTGCACCCCTCTTGCCTCTTTCTGCACCTCTATTTCTTCCTTCTGTGCCTCACCTCCCTCTTTCAGCACCTCTGTTGCTTTTTTGCAGATCTCTTGCCTCTTTTTGCACCCTTTGTGCCTCTTTCAGCACCTCTGTTGCTTCTTTCTGCACTTCTCTTGGATCTTTCTGCACTTCTCTTGCCTCTTTCTGCATCCCTCTTGCCTCTTTGAGCACCTCTTTTGCATCTTTCTGCACTTCTCCTCCTTCTTTCTGCAACCCCTCTTGGCTCTTTCTGCATCTCTGTTGCTTCTTTCTGCACTTCTATTGCTTCTTTCTGCACCTCTCTTGCTTCTTTCTGCACCTCACTTGCTTCTTTCAGCACCTCTGTTGCTTTTTTCTGCAGATCTCTTGCGTCTTTCTGCACCTCACTTTCCTTTTTCAGCACCTCTTTTGCTTTTTCTGCAGATCTCTTGCCTCTTTCCGATCCCTCTTAGCTTTCTACACCTCTCTTGCCTCCTTCTGCATTCCTGTTACCTGTTTCTGCACCTTTCATGTCTGTTTCTGCACCTGTCTTGCCTCTTTCTGTACCACTGTTGCCTCTTCCTGCACTTCTCTTGATCTTTCTGCACCCTTCACTCCCAGCATCTATGTTGGTTCTTTCTGCACTGCTCTTGCTTTTTTCTGCACTCCTCTTCCCTCTTTCTGCATCCCTCTTTTCACTTTCTGCACCTCTCTTGCCTGTTTCTGCACCCCTGTTACCTCTTTCTGTACCTTTCCTGCCTGTTTCTGCACATCTCTTGCCTCTTTCTGTACCTCTGTTTGTTCTTTATGCACTTCTCTTGTTCTTTCTGCACCCTTTGTACCTCTTTCAGCACCTCTGTTGCTTCTTTCTGCACTTCTCTTTTTTCTTTGTGCTCCTCTTCTATCTTTTTCTTCACCCCTCTTGCCTCTTTTTGCACCTCTGTTGGTTCTTTCTGCACCTCAATTGCCTCTTTCAGCACATCTGATTGTTTTTTCTGTAGATCTCTTGCCTCGTTCTGCACCTCACTTGCCTTTTTCAGCACCTCTCTTGTGTCTTTTAGCAATTCTCTTGAATTTTTCTGCACTTCTCTTGCTTGTTTCTGCACCTCTCTTGTGTCTTTCTGAATCGGTTGCCTCTTTCCGCATTTCACTTGCTTCCTTCTGCACCTCTCTTGCCTCTTTCGGCACCTCTGTTGTTTCTTTCTGTACCCCTCCTGCTTCTTTCTGCACCCCTCTTCCCTATGTAGTCAACTCTCAACTCTTTCTATACCTCTCTTCCCTCTTTCTGCACCACTCTTGCCTCTTTCTGTACCTCTGTTGCTTCTTTCTGCACTTCTTTCCCTTCGTTCTGCACTACTCTTGCCTCTTTCTGTACCTCACTTACCTCTTTCTGCACTTCTCTTGCTTCTTTCTAAACCTCTGTTGCTTCTTTCAGCAATTCTCTTAGCTCTTTTTGCACTTCTTTGGCTTGTTTCTGAACCTCTCTTGCGTCTTTCTGCATCTCTGTTGCCTCTTTCTGCATTTCACTTGCTTCTTTCTGTACCTCTCTTGCCTCTTTTGGTACCTCTATAAATTATTTCTGCACCCCTCTTGCCTCTTTCTGTACCCCTCTTCCATGTGCAACTCTCTTGCCTCTTTCCACACCTCGCTTTCCACTTTCTGTACCACTCTTGCCTCTTTCTGTAAATATGTTGCTTTTTTCTGCACTTCTCTTGCCTCTTCCTGCACCCTTCATGCCTCTTTCAACACCTCTGTTGCTTGTTTCTACACTTCTCTTCCTTCTTTCTGCACCCCTTTTGCCTCCTTCTACACCTCTGCTGCTTCTTTCTGCACTTCTCTTGGTTCTTTCTGCACTTCTCTTGTCTCTTTCTGCATCCCTCTTGCCTCTTTGAGCACCTCTTTTGCATCTTTCTGCACTTCTCTTTCTTCTTTCTGCACCCCACTTGCCTCTTGTTGCATCTCTGTGGCTTCTTTCTGTACTTCTATTGCCTCTTTCTGCACCTCTCTTGCTTCTTTCTTCACCTCACCTGCTTCTTTCAGCACCTCTGTTGCTTTTTTCTGCAGATCTCTTGCCTCTTTCTGCACCTCACTTGCCTTTTTCAGCACCTCTGATGCTTTTGCTGCAGATCTCTTGCCTCTTTCTGCACCCCTCTTTTCTCTTTCTGTACCTCTCTTGCCTCCTTCTGCACCCCTGTTACCTGTTTCTGCACCGTTCATGCCTGTTTCTGTGCATCTCTTGCCTCTTTCTGTACCTCTGTTGGTTCTTTCTGCACTTCTCTTTCTTCTTAGTGCTCCTCTCCTATCTTTTTCTTCACCCCTCTTGCCTCTTTTTGCACCTCTGTTGGTTCTTTCTGCCCCTCACTTGCCTCTTTCAGCACATCTGTTGCTTTTTTCTGCAGATCTCTTGCCTCTTTCTGCACCTCTGTTGCCTGTTTCTGCATGTCACGTGCTTCCTTCTGCACCTCTCTTGCCTCTTTGGCACCTCTGTTACTCCTTTCTGTACCCCCCTGCTTCTTTTTGCACCCCTCTTCCCTATTTGTTCAACTCTCTTGCCTCTTTCTATACCTCTCTTCCCTCTTTTTGCACCACTCTTGCCTCTTTCTGTACCTCTGTTGCTTCTTTCTGCACTTCTCTTCCTTCTGTCTGCACCCCTCTTGCCTCTTTCTACACCTCTGTTGCTTTTTTCTGCAGATCTCTTGCCTCTTTCTGCACCCTTCATGCCTCTTTCAGCACCTCTGTTGCTTCTTTCTGCACTTCTCTTGCCTCTTTCTACATCTCTGTTGCTTCTTTTTGCACTTCTATTGCCTCTTTCTGCACCTCTCTTGCTTCTTTCTGCACCTCACTTGCCTCTTTCAGCATCTCTGTTGCTTTTTTCTGCAGATCTCTTGCGTCTTTCTGCACCTCACTTGCCTTTTTCAGCACTTCTGTTGCTTTTTCTGCAGATCTCTTGGCTCTTTCTGATCCCTCTTTTCTCTTACTGCACCTCTCTTGCCTCCTTCTACACCCCTCTTCCCTGTTTCTGCACCTTTCATGCCTGTTTCTGCACCTGTCTTGCCTCTTTCTGTACCACTGTTGCCTCTTCCTGCACTTCTCTTGCTCTTTCTGCACCCTTCATGCCCAGCACCTCTGTTGGTTCTTTCTGCACTGCTCTTGCTTTTTTCTGCATCTATCCTGCCTCTTTCTGCACTTCTCTTCCTTCTTTCTACATCTCTGTTTCTTCTTTCAGCTATTCTCTAGCCTCTTTCTGCACTTCTCTTCCTTCTTTCTGCACCCCTCCTGCCTAATTCTGTACCTCTGTTTTATCTTTCTGCACCTCTCTTGCCTGTTTCTGCACCCCTGTTCCCTCTTTCTGCAACTTTCCTGCCTGTTTCTGCGCATCTCTTGCCTCTTTCTGTACCTCTGTTCGTTCTTTATGCACTTCCCTTGCTCTTCCTGCACCCTTTACGACTCTTTCAGCACCTCTGTTTCTTCTTTCTGCACTTCTCTTTCTTCTTTGTGCTCTTCTCCTATCTTTTTATTCACCCCTCTTGCCTCTTTTTGCACCTCTGTTGGTTCTTTCTGCACCACACTTGCCTCTTTCAGCACATCTGTTGCTTTTTCTGCAGACATCTTAACTCTTTCTGTACCTCACTTGCCTTTTTCAGCACCTCTCTTGTCTTTTAGCAATTCTCTTGCCTCTTTCTGTACTTCTCTTGCCTGTTCCTGCACCTCTCTTGCGTCTTTCTGAATCTGTTGCCTCTTTCCGCATTTCACTTGCTTCCTTCTGCACCTCTCTTGCCTCTTTCAACACCTCTGTTGCTCCTTTCTGTACCCCTCTGCTTCTTTCCGTATCCCTCTTTCCTATTTGTTCAACTCTCTTGCCTCTTTCTATACCTCTTTTCCTTCTTTTTCCACCACTCTTGCCTCTTTCTGTACCTCTGTTGCTTCTTTCTGCACTTCTCTTCCTTCTTTCTGCACCCCTCTTGCCTCTTTCTGCACCTCTATTTCTTCCTTCTGTGCCTCACCTCCCTCTTTCAGCACCTCTGTTGCTTTTCTGCAGATCTCTTGCCTCTTTGTGCACCCTGCGTGCCTCTTTCAGCACCTCTGTTGCTTCTTTCTGCACTTCTCTTGGATCTTTCTGCACTTCTCTTGCCTCTTTCTGCATCCCTCTTGCCTCTTTGAGCACCTCTTTTGCATCTTTCTGCACTTCTCTTCCTTCTTTCTGCAACCCCTCTTGGCTCTTTCTGCATCTATGTTGCTTCTTTCTGCACTTCTATTGCTTCTTTCTGCACCTCTCTTGCTTCTTTCTGCACCTCACTTGCTTCTTTCAGCACCTCTGTTTCTTTTTTCTGCAGATCTCTTGCGTCTTTCTGCACCTCACTTGCCTTTTTCAGCACCTCTTTTGCTTTTTCTGCAGATCTCTTACCTCTTTCTGACACCTCTTTTAGCTTTCTACACCTCTCTTGCCTCCTTCTGCATTCCTGTTACCTGTTTCTGCACCTTTCATGCCTGTTTCTGCACCTGGCTTGCCTCTTTCTGTACCACTGTTGCCTCTTCCTGCACTTCTCTTGATCTTTCTGCACCCTTCACTCCCAGCATCTCTGTTGGATCTTTCTGCACTGCTCTTGCTTTTTTCTGCACCCCTCTTGCCTCTTTCTGCATCCCTCTTTTCTCTTTCTGCACCTCTCTTGCCTGTTTCTGCACCCCTGTTACCTCTTTCTGTACCTTCCCTGCCTGTTTTTGCACATCTCTTGCCTCTTTCTGTACCTCTGTTTGTTCTTTATGCACTTCTCTTGTTCTTTCTGCACCCTTTGTACCTCTTTCAGCACCTCTGTTGCTTCTTTCTGCACTTCTCTTTTTTCTTTGTGCTCCTCTTCTATCTTTTTCTTCACCCCTCTTGCCTCTTTTTTCACCTCTGTTGGTTCTTTCTGCACCTCACTTGCCTCTTTCAGCACATCTGCTGCTTTTTTCTGCAGATCTCTTGCCTCTTTCTGCACCTCACTTGCCTTTTGTCAGCACCTCTCTTGTGTCTTTTAGCAATTCTCTTGAATCTTTCTACACTTCTCTTGCTTGTTTCTGCACCTCTCTTGTGTCTTTCTGCACTTCTGTTGGCTCTTTCTGCATTTCACTTGCTTCCTTCTGCACCTCTCTTCCCTATGTCGTCAACTTTCAACTCTTTCTATACCTCTCTTCCCTCTGCACCACTCTTGCCTCTTTCTGTACCTCTGTTGCTTCTTTCTGCACTTATTTCCCTTCGTTCTGCACCACTCTTGCCTCTTTCTGTACCTCTGTTGCCTCTTTCTGCACTTCTCTTGCTCTTTCAGCACCCTCCTTGCCTCTTTCAGCACCTCTATTGGTTCTTTCTGCACAGCTCTTGCTTTTTTCTGCACCTCTCTTGCCTCTTTGTGCACCCCTCCTACCTTTTTCTGTACCCCTCTTGCCTCTTTTTGCACCTCTGTTGGTATTTTCTGCACTGCTCTTGCTTCTTTCTGCACCTCACTTGCCTCTTTCTGCACCCCTATTCCCTGTATCCTGCATGTTTATGCGCCTCTCTTGCCTCTTTGTGCACCTCTGAGTTAGAGGTAGTTTTAATCCCCCTGCCCTATTATGTACTAGGGCCTTACAGGGGCGGTCATGCCAATCACAGGGGTACCCCGACCCATAGTGTAACCTAGTGTATGTAGGTGTTTTCACTGTAGTCTAAAAACAAATTGGGCCTTTAATAAGCTTGAAAGGGGAGGCTGTAGGGCTTTTTCTGTAAATATATCTGAATCCAGTTGGGTAACGTTTATAGCTAATTTTTATGGTGCACCGGTCCAGAGGGAAAACCCTCTGGCTATATTAGATGGACATGTGGGGGATAATATATTATCATCCAATGTGGGAAATGGTGAGAGTTTGGATTTGTACTCCATAGTCTATGGGGTTTTAGGTTTAAACCTATAATAACTGATAAAACCCCACTGAAAGAGAAATAGCCCTCATCAGTGAAAACATATAAACACTGAATAAACACCTGCACAACCACAAACTAAATGCCATTCAATGAAAGGAAAAAGAGAGTGAAAGAGTCATTTGGTTTTTTTTCCTGAAGGGGTCAATACAATGTAACTTTGTTATACAAGCTAGCAGTAAGAACGACTGGGGTAACATTTTTCTGCTTAAGTTTTGTTGTTTAGGGATGCCACTAAAATATTGTTTCTTTTTCCTTTTGCTTTTTTCAGTTGTGTGGTCTTTGTTCTAAAGAGGCAGGGTTTCGAAGCATGTTTTAGTTCTTGTTTAATTATTTTATAAACTGGAGAGAAAATGGAAATATCAAAATCATATTTGATATTTTGGCTGCGTTTGATTCTTTCACTGATAGGTAAAATGGCTGGTTTCATAAGAATCTTTCCTAATATGTGTCATCATATTTACCCACAGAGAATGGTTAAAAACCCTTGATACATCAGCCCACAGTTTCTAGAGGGTCAGTATTGATAGTAAGTGAATTGCCAACACCTCAGGCTTTAAACATTCAATGCAAGGTATAGTAACAAGTATATGTATAAAGAGCGCTATCACCAAACGTCTGAGATTGTGGTGAAAACATGGAACACAGTGTCACTTGGAAAGTTCTGCCGAAAAAAGGTTCTTTCCAAGCTCAACAAAGATTAGAGTGATATTTTTTGGATTTGCAGTGATTTAGCTACGTATATGAAAAAGTTGTGTGATGACCTGTCAAAATTGATACCCGAGCTGAAGTGATTCCCTGTAGGAGATCCTTGCCACTTGTTAGATGGTATGCTGAAAGCATCTTTAAAATCTTCAGAGTTAATGAGGGATGCTATTGACTTTTTAGTCCATTCTGGTGCACTGTTTTCTTATGCACAGGAACTAAAACACAAATATTTATCATTTTGTGCTTTGTGTGAAATCAAAGACAGAGTCATCCCAACTGTGTCCCTTAGCTGATGGTTCTCAGTCCAAGAGGCTATGAATGCTATATTATCCATGTGGCAACCGTTTACAGAATTTGTGCTGAATGATGATGCCAAAGGCAAGAAATGTGAGGATCTTTGGTCGCATATTGATAGTGATGTGAAAAAAGTACACTCTACTGCATTATTAGAGTTTTACAGGAAAACATAACTGCTGTAGTGAACATAATAAAAAAACTAGAGTCTGAAAAAACCCTTGTCTGCCAAGTGTTCAGCATAATTGGATAGATGTGAAACATCTCCTTGAGAGTAGGCAGGGCGACACCTTTAGTGACTTTGGCACTACAACATGTTTCATGTTAGAGTGCTTGCCACTTGATCTGGTAAGCAATGTTGAGGACCAAATCAGGAACATTTATTTTACAATGTATGAGAAATGGCTTGCAATGATACATAGAAATGTCCCTTCACCACCAATGGCATTTGAAGTCAATGAAACCTCACTGTGGTACTCTGTAAGTTCTAGATCACTTCAGTAAAAGGGAATTTCCTCTGTAGTTTCTAAAAAACCCCACCAGAATTTACCAGAAATAGAAACTGAAAACAGGAAAGACCATAGACCATCTTGTCGATTCCAGTTTTGATCCAAATTTCGACCTGGAAATCCTGAGTTGTTATCAAGTATTGACCATGCTAAGTGGGCTTCGTGCAAATGGTGCTCCCAGACCCAAGGGTTTACCTAATGCCCTGTTTCGTGCTTATGCTGACATGTGGGCCGGCATTTTGCATTGTCTATTCAGGGAAGTGTTGATTCTGGGAATGGTCCCAGAATCCTGGCAAGGCAGTATACTGCAACCAATTTATAAGAGCGGCCCGGTGGATAATCCCGCTAACTATCGATTAATATCACTTACTGATGTCGATACTAAGGTGTTCTCTTCCACTCTTTTGATAGAATTGGAAGATTGGGCTACGCAGGAGGGCATTATTCCATTTAAACAGATGGGTTTCCAGAAAGGCCAATCCGCTATTACAAATTTGTTGGCTTTAACTTTACTTGTGGAGAGGGCTGTCTTAAATAAACAAAACTATATATTGCTTTTATTGATCTAAATGCAGCCTTTGACTCTGTGCCACAAAAACTGTTATGGAAAAAATTGGCAGTTCGGGGCATCTCAAGGAAACTGTTGAAGGCTACCATTCTTTTGTATACTGATACTTCGGTTCAAGTTAAGGTGGGTGATGGCAATTCCTTATCAAGGAAGATAACATATAACAGCCTAAAGCAGGGTTGTGTTCTTGCCCTCTGTTTATTTAATTTATTCTTATCAGATCTTTCCCAGCATTTGGATGTTGTTAATGAGCATGTTCCTAGAATGGGGGGGTGAAAATTAGCTACCTCCAGTATGCTGATGACACCATCCTCGTGAGTCATACCCCTATCGGTCTACAAAGACTTATTACCTCCTTTGACGACTATACCCAACAGAATGGCCTTGAATTGAATGTTAAAAAACCCAAAGTGATGAAAATCAGGGTAGCTAAACAGAAGTTTAATTCCTAGAAGGCCAGAGCAGGTACAATTGACATTGTTAAGATGTATAGATACCTAGGGGTGGTGTTTGACAACCGTGTGTCTTTTAAATTTCATTTTGAGGACCTAAGGTCCAAGGCTGTGTCCTTGATCCATGCTTTTAAATGTTTAAAAAAATCATTGAACTGCCAATCATATGATTTTATTCTAAAAGTAATTAAAGCCAAATGACATCCAACCCTCATATATGGCTCTCCCATTATCAGAGGGAAAAATGTGAAGGTGCTTGACCTATTGCTTGTCAAGGTTTTCAAAGCAACTTTTGGGATTGCCAAATCAGTGTGTCAAGCAGGAATAAGACTGGAGTTTGGTCTCCAGAGACAGAGCCTGGTTTCAAAAGGAGGTTTTTTTAAATGTATGGTCACATTGTCAACATCAGCCCCAGCATCTCTAGGGAACATTAGTGGGCAAGAAATAGACAAGTATGTGTTTTCGGCTAGCTCGAGAGCTTATATTTTAACTTCCTTAAGAGATATTGGCCTGCAAATTGCACTACAATTTCTGAAAATGCCCAATTATAAGTTAATTTTAAAAAAGCTTATCAAAACTGAATCACTTAAATCGGATAAAATTGAATTAGCAGAGATAAATTATGCATGGTATGTGATTAACTCATACCAAACCCTGCATATTTAGCCGTATTTGAATGCTTTTTTTTCAGCAAAACTTAAAAATTAATCTTTTAGGTTACGTATGGGATTAAACCCAACGAAGGAGGGCACACAATCATGGATCAAGCAGTGGCCGGACTCTAACTGTAGAATTTGTGGTTGGCCTCAGGAAACTCTAGCTCATATAGTGTGTGTGTGCCCCATGTTGACTGCGCTTCGACGTACAGTTTTGAGACCACATTTTTTGAAGAGCGGGGTGAGATCTGCTCATCAGGCCTTAATTATGTCACTATCCGGCAAATTGATTCCATTATTATGTCATTTGGGAACATTTTTATTGGCAGTTGAACAATGTTTGATACAATAAGGTAGATCTCCAGTATTTTTACGGCTCTTTTGACTAATAGTTTTATCTGGCTCATTATCTTTAATACTTAGTGATCATGTTGTGACGGTGACAATTTGAAATGTACAAACAAATGTGCCACTATTACCATAAATTGGTGCACTTTATTATTGTTTTAATATGATGGTTGCTGTAATAATCGCACTTTGGCGCTTTACAGTAAATTGATGCACTTTAATGCTAAGATATGATGGCTGTTATAATTGCACATTAGTACCTTGAAATGTAAATTGTGCAGGAATACGTACATTAGAAACTATCTCGTATTAGTTAATTTTGCACCTTAGTATTAATACTTTGAATTACAACATGTGTAAAGTTTTTTAGCTGAAAGTAATTGTTAGTTGTTAGAGTATCTTCAAATTATGTATAAGGAAACAGGGTGCTGTGCACGCCGTCATCTTAAAATATAAGATATGCAATATTAGGCTGTAATTATTGATGTTATGTGATTGGATTTGATCTTATTGATAACTATTAAATTGTATATCTGGGACAGTTTCTTATTTTATGTGTTGGGAAGATGTTTTGCTTGTAATGAATTTTTTAATGATTCATTTAGTTTTTAAGATTGAGATGTGAAGTGTTGTAATTGCAGTGATTTTAAATGATCAAGCAATAAATAATATTACATTTCTAAGTGTCTTTCAGCATAGCACTGGCTCCAGGCCTGGTTAGTCAGAGTCAGTTACCACCAGTACCAGTCAGTAAAAAGTTGGGGGGCACAGGATGACTTTGCACCTCTGTTGGTTCTTTCTGCATATCTCTTGCTTATTTCTGTGCCTTTCTTCCTCTTTCATCACATGTCCTACCTATGCAGGCAAAGTTAGGAATTAGCATTTAAAAAACCTTAGAAATTTACTAAAAAACATAGGTTTCAGGGACATTATGTTAGAAATTATCATTTAAAAATCTTTTGAAATTCACTGAAAAAACCATAGGTTTCAGCGACATTATAGTTAGAAATTATGATTTAAAAAACCTTTGAAATTCATTGAAAAAAACATAGGTGTCAGGGATGTTGTAGTTAGAAATTAGCATTTAAAAAACAATAGAAATTGACTAAAAAACCCATATGTTTCAAGGATGTTATAGTTAGTTGCACCTTTCACTCATACAAAACCAGAGAAATTCGGTCATTGTAGTTAGTTGAGCTAACTATAACTTGCACCCCCGCAATGCACTGCTGATGACGTCACATATTACATCATTCATGACATGGTCAGTGACATCACTGATGATATCACTGATTACATCTCAAATTACATCACTGATGACATCATCCATGTGATAATCTGATGCACCTCCTCATACCCTAATATAACCTTTGATACACCCACTTTAAAATACAGACTACCTTTTTCAAAACCATGGACACACCAATACCAGTTACTGCATACCCACTCACTGATTCCTAGGTCTACACACGTCCACCCATTCAGTCACTCATACATGCAGTCACTTATTAATACAGCACTATCATTTGCACTCATACACCTATACAGAAACTCACACATCGCCACTCATCAATAGAGTTACTAACCCACCTAGTAAATCATGCAAAGAATCATTCTCACTCCCATTTACTATGCAGTTATACATACACAACCTCACTAATTCATACAGATACTAACACATACTTACTCTCTTATACAATCACTGATACAAGCACACACTCATTCATTCAGCTACTCTCACAATCACTCACTCTCACATATAGTCATTTTTATACTCCAACACTTGCATATAGTGCCTTTCACATATGTAGTTAATCACACATGTACCACTGAGACATCAATTCACTCACCAGCACACCCATACACACACTCACCCACCCATACAGCCCTTCACAGATGCACTCTTGAACCCATACACCCAGTGAATCACCCACTCACACATCCATGCAGGGAGTCATACACCCCCCACCCACTAACACAGATAATCAGGCACCCATACAGATACTCAGACAACCAGTCAATAACCCATATAGACACTCATGTGGCTACCCACCAACCCATGGAGCCACTTACACACCAGCTGACAGACTGATACAGACATTTACACAGTTTAGTCACTAAACCATGCATTTACTAAGACACCTTTAATCACTCACTTATACAGACAGTCACACACAGACTAAATGATACAGTCAGATATTTATACACCCACTAATTCTTCAATACACCTTGAAATATATATAAAACATATTTAAACTTTACAGAAACACACAGGCACTGGATGATGTCATCAGTGATGGCACAAGTGATGTCATTTGAGATGTCATCAGTGATGTCAGTGATGTCACTGGCCATGTCGTGAATGATGTAATATGTGATGTCATCAGCAGTGCATTGCGAGGGCATGATTTATAGTTAGCTCAACTAACTATAACAGCCAAATTTCTCTGGTTTTGTACAAGTCAAATGTCCAACTAACGGTTCGGACCACAATCGGCTTGGTGGATTTAGTGCTTTATTGTTTTAATGACCTCCACTGCATGACGCGTTTCGACCGGGTCGTCCCGGTCTTGATCACATGACGTGCATTACAAATGGCGTGTCTTAAGTAGTGCTATACACGAAAACCACTCCTCCTGAATGTCAGGAACCTGGTGAGTGCCCTTACCATAGGGCAGTGTTATCCCAAGAAACGTAGAGTGGTAATTAAACCGGCTACTGTAAATTATTGGGTTAATGTTAACCCGGTGAAAAAGACCCTTTCAAGATGGCCGCCGCGTTGCCCGCGAAGTATCAGAGGCCCCAGAAGAGACGTTCTAGTCTTGAAGGCGCTTCGGAATGAAGCGGCTCGCGAGCGCGCTCAACGGCGCACTTCAATTTGAATCTGAGGTAGAGAAGTTCGCAATCGAAGCGCGCTTCCTTTCAAGTAATTCAGTGGAAGCGGCGCTTATTCAAAGACATTATTTCTCAGAAGGAATTCTTTCCATTTCAAGGGTTAGTATTCTAGTGTCCAATCCTTAGTTGGGATATTAATAATTCGTCTCTTCAGAGGCCAGTTGTTCCAGCCTTCCAGGAGTTCCAAGAGTACAGCGTTGGTGAGCCCAAGAATCTTCATAGTCAAGTAAGCCAAGAATTTGCTCTGCCACAGCGCTAAGGAGACTGCAACTTTGGAGTAGCGCGTTAACCACTGTACCCTACCTTCCTAGCGTTCTTCCCTTCTCCTTTCCTTCCTCTCTATCCTTCCTTGATCCTTCTTGCGCGTACTTCCCTGAAGCCATTTACCTTCACTAAGTCAACGAGAACTGTTCCAGATTTCAGAGAAGAGAGACTTATGTGAAACTTCAATTTATTAGACAAATATTCCGAACTTTATGAGTAAACCTAAGTGATAGGTCGAGCTACCAGTAAGGTAGGAGAAGTCCCTTTCTCAGTTATTAGAGGAAAGGTTGAAAGTAGAGTTGTGATCCTAATGTAGTGTCTTCCATGTGTGCTAGGAAGCTCCAGTTCCAGAACAGTAGGAACTAAGAGACCTCATTACAGAAGAGGAGCCTACACTCTAGCAATACCTGGTAGGACAGTTAAGAAATGTTAGATATGTAATGAGCTGAACTGTTGAGTGTACTTGAATGCTTATTTCCCCTTATGTGCATTAGAATCTCTGAAGACAGAAAAACAGAAGACCAGGGATTTCAGGACCAGCTCGAGTGTCTTTCTCTTCTCTGTCCAACTCCCCTTTCCCCCTGCTTAGAGCAGCTGCTAAACGCAGTGTGTTCTGAGAGGAAGGAATTGGGAATAAGCATCTTCTGCCTCTGTGGAGAATCAACGGCCTTGACAGATTGAAGTGCCCACGATTTCACTCCACCCAGGCAGAATGGCAGAGGGTTTTAGTTTGAAGGCGTTAGGGGACATGTTAGAGAGAATTCAGCGGGATGTGGGACACCTTAGCGCAGAGAATAAGAGTCTTAAACAAGAAATGGTAGCTTCACGACAGGAAACAATGATGCTATCCCAAAGAGTTAGTGAGATGATGCCTTCAGACTCTCCTCCTTCTGTAGCAGATGTAAAGGGTTCCTTGCCAGAAACTAACCCTCGCACAGTGGCCCAAGTTGTTCATTCAGTTTCACCCCTTATTCCTTTAGCACCACCTGAAAGGTTTAGTGGGGATCCTCAAAAGGCCCAATTGTTCCTCACGCAATGTTCCCTTCATTTCATGTGTCGCTCAACCCTATTTCCAGATGCTCAATCCCGAGTGGCTTTCATTTTGTCTTACCTTAGTGGGGATGCCGCCAATTGGGCTATGCCTCTGGTTTCCCGAGATGATCCTTTTTTATATGATTTTGAACGCTTCAAGACAGAGTTTCTTCGTATCTTTGACAGGAGAAGAATTTCCCAGGCCACTGACAACGAACTTTTGGAACTGCGTCAAGGATCCAAAGATCTCCTCACGTACTTAACGCAATTCAACAAATTGTTAATGGAAACTAATTGGCCACCTGAGAAGAGGGCTGCACTGTTTTATCGAGGCTTACGGGATGAGATAAAGGATACACTTGCACAAATTCCAAACCGACCTACAGATTTTACAGAATTAGTAGACTTAGTGTTAGAAATCGACTTTCGCTGTACGGAGAGAAAAGGAGAAAGGAAGTCTAGAGATATCAAATGGAATTTTTCACGTTTTGACAGACCTAGAGTTGAAGGGAGTAAAACTAATGGATCCACATCGGAGAGTGAACCAATGCAGATAGGAACAGTGAGGGGTCCCTTAAGTAAAGAGGAAAAAGAGTCGAGGAGAGTAAAGAAGTTATGTATGTACTGTGGAGCAGCAGGACATTTTGTGAAAGAGTGCCCAAAGAGACCTAAACCTGTTGTGTCGGGAAACTCTCAAAACCATCTGTAGGAGGAGCCGCTCAGATGGCGAAATGTGAAGAGAAGGTTCCAGAATCTCATTGCATAATGAACACCCTTCAAACTCAAGCACCGCATTTGATCCTACAGATGACGTTGAAGTTCCGTGAACAAGAAATCACAGGAGTAGCCATCATGATTGATTCCGGAGCTACGGGGAACTTCTGTGACATCAAGTATGCGAAGAGGATGGGAATCCAAGCGAGGTTAAAGGAAAAGAAGGAGTTGGTTCGAGCTGTAGATGGGACCAATCTTTCATCGGGTCCCATCACCCATCACACTGAGTTGTTAGAATTGGTCCAATCAAATGGACATCGAGAACATCTTCAGTTTAACTTGATTGACGCCCCACAGTTTCAGATCATTCTGGGTATCCCGTGGCTCACCACACACAACCCGACAATTGACTGGGAGAATCGGACTGTTGAGATGACTTCTGTGTTTTGTGCCGAACATTGTTTCTCCTCAGATGAAGAGAGTCTAGAACCTTCCACAGCCACCTTGTTGTCTTACACAGGAGATCCTATTGGGGTGGTCGAGTCCATACTTGTTCCGGAGGAATACAAGGATTTTTACAACCCCTACCTACTCCCACAGAACCCTGGCACACAGTCACATTGGATTTAATCGTAGACCTTCCAGTGAGTAGGGGGTATGATACCGTTTTAGTAGTAGTGGACACCTTTACTAAAATGAGTCATTTCATTCCTATCAAAGGGGTTCCCACAGCTAGAGAAATAGCCAAACTTTTCAGTGAACACATAGTTAAGATTCATGGGGTGCCTAAGATCTTGATTTCTGACAGGGGTCCTCAGTTTGTCTCTCGATTCTGGAAGGCTTTCATGCTGGGATTAGGGACAGAAGTCAGGCATTCTACCAGTTATCATCCCGAGACTGATGGTCAAACGGAACGAGTCAATCAAGAATTGGAACAATACCTACGCCTGTTCCTTTTGGCTCGGGATGGTGAATGGTCAGACCTGCTGTGGATGGCAGAATTCGCGCACAACAATGCGAAGAATGTCTCCACTGGATTTACTCCATTTTACCTCAATTTTGGAAGACATCCAAATCCCTTCAGTTGTAGAGAAGAGTTTGGGGTTCCGGCAGCAGATCAGTATTTGAAAGAACTATCCCGAGCTCACAAATCTGCAGAGTCTAATATTCTAAAGGCTAAGGAGAGTTATAAGCGACAAGCAGATAAACACAGAAAGAAGGCCCCTCAGTATCAGGTAGGAGATTCAGTGTGGTTATCCTCTCGACACCTGCGATTGAAGGGGAATAGAAAATTTCAACCACGGTATATTGGTCCCTTCTCTATAGAACAGGTGTTAGGGCCAGTGACAGTTAAGCTAAAGTTGCCTTCACAATTAAAGATTCACCGTGTATTTCATGTTTCCCTCCTTAAGCCAGCAGTCCCCTATCTTCGCAAGGGTACCCCTCCCCCTGCAGTGAGAATCAAAGGACACACTGAGTATGAAGTCAAAGAAATCTTAGACTCAAGAAGGATTCGAGGGAAACTATATTACTTGGTGGACTGGAAGGGGTATGGACCTGAAGAGAGATCTTGGGAACCGGCCTTAAATGTGCATGCTTCCCACTTAATTCAACGCTTTCATTTGCAAAATCCTCTCAAACCTAGACCGATGAATCGGTCATTGAGAGGGGGTACTGTCAGGAACCTGGTGAGTGCCCTTACCATAGGGCAGTGTTATCCCAAGAAACGTAGAGTGGTAATTAAACCGGCTACTGTAAATTATTGGGTTAATGTTAACCCGGTGAAAAAGACCCTTTCAAGATGGCCGCCGCGTTGCCAGCGAAGTATCAGAGGCCCCAGAAGAGACGTTCTAGTCTTGAAGGCGCTTCGGAATGAAGCGGCTCGCGAGCGCGCTCAACGGCGCACTTCAATTTGAATCTGAGGTAGAGAAGTTCGCAATCGAAGCGCGCTTCCTTTCAAGTAATTCAGTGGAAGCGGCGCTTATTCAAAGACATTATTTCTCAGAAGGAATTCTTTCCATTTCAAGGGTTAGTATTCTAGTGTCCAATCCTTAGTTGGGATATTAATAATTCGTCTCTTCAGAGGCCAGTTGTTCCAGCCTTCCAGGAGTTCCAAGAGTACAGCGTTGGTGAGCCCAAGAATCTTCATAGTCAAGTAAGCCAAGAATTTGCTCTGCCACAGCGCTAAGGAGACTGCAACTTTGGAGTAGCGCGTTAACCACTGTACCCTACCTTCCTAGCGTTCTTCCCTTCTCCTTTCCTTCCTCTCTATCCTTCCTTGATCCTTCTTGCGCGTACTTCCCTGAAGCCATTTACCTTCACTAAGTCAACGAGAACTGTTCCAGATTTCAGAGAAGAGAGACTTATGTGAAACTTCAATTTATTAGACAAATATTCCGAACTTTATGAGTAAACCTAAGTGATAGGTCGAGCTACCAGTAAGGTAGGAGAAGTCCCTTTCTCAGTTATTAGAGGAAAGGTTGAAAGTAGAGTTGTGATCCTAATGTAGTGTCTTCCATGTGTGCTAGGAAGCTCCAGTTCCAGAACAGTAGGAACTAAGAGACCTCATTACAGAAGAGGAGCCTACACTCTAGCAATACCTGGTAGGACAGTTAAGAAATGTTAGATATGTAATGAGCTGAACTGTTGAGTGTACTTGAATGCTTATTTCCCCTTATGTGCATTAGAATCTCTGAAGACAGAAAAACAGAAGACCAGGGATTTCAGGACCAGCTCGAGTGTCTTTCTCTTCTCTGTCCAACTCCCCTTTCCCCCTGCTTAGAGCAGCTGCTAAACGCAGTGTGTTCTGAGAGGAAGGAATTGGGAATAAGCATCTTCTGCCTCTGTGGAGAATCAACGGCCTTGACACTGAATCAGTAGACATAGAGAACATACTGATTGTAACCATCATGCATTTGAAATAATAATTAAATGTAAATACAAATGCAAAAACTCCGCACCCAACTTTTGATATCAATGTACAATACAATTGATGTATTTTTAAGTGTGGCCAAGTGGCCAAAAATAATTGGGCGCATTGCACAATCAGGAAACATGTCATCACTGATTTTGCAAAAATGTAGTCAGTACACCACCATGAGGAGAAGTAAAAACATAGAACAAAGTGCAAGTGTAATTTAAAGTGCTGTGCGTGACACGTACAATAATATAGTTTCAATAAGAGAGGATTTGGGCAGTTGATTAATGGTCTGCCAAGAAATATATAGGTTGCAAATCTGTATCGGAAAATATAGTGTAAAAATAGAAATGGAAAGTGCAAAATACGGGAAATCATGACAAACTGAGCAACTAATTGATGTAACTATGCCTAGTTACAAAGTAATCTATATAAAAAAAAGTTGTATGTATATAGTAGTCGCTAATAGGGAGTCAAGAATAGATTTCACCTAAAGAACAGTGTTCAAATGTGCAGATAGAGTATCAAGAAGTAGCAGCACTTAATGAAACCAGTGTGCAAATACGCAAATAAAGTACCCGGAGGTAGCAGCACATAAAGAATATGGCAAGTACATGGTTGAATCCAGTACGAACCACGTGTACAAATATGCAAATAAGTAAATAAGGTGCCAGGCAGAAGCAGCATATATAGTAGCAAATAAAACACTAGTTATAACATCAATATAAATATAAATATGTGCAAAATTCCTACTTATATACATGTCATCCAAATGTGATCCTCTTAAAATACAACTAAAATCCATGTTTTCTAAAAATCCCATAACACCAGTTAAAACCAAATTTGCTGGCTAAAACTGAGTAAAACGGGGATAGATAACAAGGTCATAAATATTGGGTAAAAGAAGTCACCTGGATAAAATGCATAAAATAAATACACATATTATATATATATATATTACCTACTGGCGGTCGCCAGTAGGTAGCTATAGTTAGGACCAAGTTTCCATAGGAAGAGCATTTTTTATTTTGCCTATAAATTTGGCGTCGTTTGATGAATCTTTATAACATTTTCCAAACTAATTCTTTGTTCATAGCAGCTCCTTTGTTGAATGTTTGGGGGTGATTCGTCAAGGGGGCGGCGAGAAAAAAGGGGTGTCCCAAAACGTGTTTTATTCATGTTAATTTCCATAGGAAACTTTAGACAAGGCTACAGGTTGAACGGGTGAACGGAATTACCCCAAATTTGGCAGGGAGAAGGGTCTTGGTCTAGAAAGCACGCTTTTGTTTATTTGGTGTAAATCTGTTCAGTAGTTTTGTAGAGATATCGAAAGTTACAGATATCAATATTTGGGAATTCTGCCATCTGATTGGCTGAGGCGTTACGAGCACAAGCTTGCTGCTTATTGGCTGCGAGCGGTGCGAGAAGTTGGAAATAGGAAGTGTTGGCAGCCATTTTGTGATTCTGTCGAAACGAGTAAGGGGAAAAAAGGGTGAAAATGTAGGAAAGAGGAGGGTGGGAGCACTGTAACCTCTGTGGGGTGTTTAGGGTGTGCTATATAGGGGGTGCGAAGCGAAATATTCATTCCTATCGTTCTGAAAGTGCTGCGAAGCTGAGCTGCTTCCGGACTCGGGGATGAAAGCGTGAGCCCAAACTGTGTGTCTGATTTGTGAAGTCAGGTGCCCTCTCTGTTGCACCACACCTGTGGAAGTAGTGTCAGCATGTGTTTATTCCTACTAGGACGAACTACTGACCCCTACTGGTCTGAAAGTGCTGGGGTATGGAAAAGATGTGAGGTATTGTCTAGAGTATCATGCTGCTAAGCTGAGCTCCTGCCGGACTCGGGGATGAAAGCATGTGTCCAAACTGTGTGTCATATGCTGTGAAGTCATGTGCTCTGGCCGCTGTGCCACATCTGCACAAGTAGTTTCAGCATGTAGTCATACATACTCGGAGGAACTTTTGTTTCGAATATTGTAACTTGTGTATGGTGCTTAGGGGGTGTTATACAGTGAGTGCGAAGGTAAATTTGTGCATATCAAATTAATTCGGTATTTGGAAAGTGCAAACTACTCACTCGTACGGGTCTGATGGCGCTGGGGGCGAAACCTGAGCTGCTGCCAGACTCGGCGCTGAACTACTGACCCCTACTGGTCTGAAAGTGCGGGGTATGGAAATTAAGCGAGGTATTGCCTAGAGTGTTATGCTGCTAAATTGAGCTGCTGCTGCACCCGGGGATGAAACCGTGAGCCCAAACTGTGTATCCTATGCTGTGAAGTCATGTGCTCTGGGCGCTGTGCCACACCTGTCCAAGTAGTGTCAGTAATATTTTATACGTAGCATTAGGAAGTTTTGTTTGGAACACGGTAATTTATATATGATGCTTAGGTGGTGTTATACAGGGAGTGCGAAGGTAAATCAATACGGTATTTGTAAAGCGCAAACTACTCACCGCTATGGGTCTGAAGGCCTGAAGGCCAGCGTGTAAATTATGTGAGTTTTTAAGGGAGCTATTGCCCAGAGTCACATGGTGCTGAGCTGAGCTGCAGCCAGAGCAGGGGATTAAACTGTGAGCCCTGTGCTCTGAACTCATGTTTTCTGGCTGCTGTGGCACACCTGTCTAAGAAGTGTCAGCATGTGTGCATACGTACTAGGAGAAAGTTTTGTTTTAAACAGTGTGACGTCTGTAGGGTGATTGGGGGGGTGCTACAGAGGGAGTGTGAAGTTCAATTCTGCCGTTTCCAATCAATCCGGTATTTGTAAAGTGCAAACTACTCACTCATACGGGTCTGCAAGCGCTGGGGGCCGGTGTGGAAATTAAGTGAGCTATTGCTCAGAGTCACATGGTGCTATCCTGAGCTGTCACTAGAGTCGGTGATCAAAGCAAGAGCTCTGTGCTCCAAAGTCAAATGGTGTGGCCGCTGCACCACAGGTGTGTGGAGAATACATTTTGGCGAGGGTGCGGGAGTTGCCGTTACCTGGCCCTAAAATAGAGGGCCTAAGTTGTCACTTATAAGGCGGCTCTAAAAAGAGCCCTTGTGTTTATTAGTTGGAGCTACATATAAGTATGGATGCACAGCTTCGGGTTATTCAGAAAAACTCGATTTCCCTGATCTGTGAAGTGTACTCCATCCCTTCTATAGATATCAGCCATATCAAAACGTATGTTGTTAGTGTAGATCAACCCCATTCTATGGTCTCTGAGGTATGCAGACACAGCTTTGATGACATTCTTCCTAGAGTTTTCAATCTGACGACAAAATTGGTTTGACCATTTCCACTTCTGTCTTTGGCATTTATTGGAATATACAAAGACAGTTTGAGGCAAAAGCAACATCAATTGTCGAAAGGTGTCCTTCATTAGCATTTCCAAACCTACCCCAGTCAATGTGCCTAGGTCGTTTCCACCACAATGCACAATCGTGAGGTCAAGGTGTTGGAGATGCAAACAGGTTTTAACCAAAGGCAACAATTGGTGCCACTTCAATCCTCTCTCTGCAAACCATTTAATGTCCACATTTTGTAAACCTAGGTCTAAGTCAATACGTCTCTGTTCTGCATACCTCTTGCACCAGAAAACATAGATATGTCCTACAATCCACACTAGCATTTTGAAGGTATGGCTGGAAGGCATGTAAAGATGTCTGTAGCTCATGCAGTTTCTTCGTAGAGTAAGAGATATGTTTAAAGATGGGGGAAAAATCTTTTTTTTCCACAGAAAATGATAATTTATTGGAAGATAAGAAGAATTGGGTACTAAAAACTAGGGTGCATATTAATTGCGTGAAAAAGCATGTTTGTCATTGGTTAATAAAGAGCAGTCTAAACGTGGAGTACATGCGATAGGATGAAATGTGCTCAGCTCAACCAGACGTGCTACTTGCATTCGGAAGGTACATTTGGAACTTAAAACAATGGTGAACTTTTAACCCGTAGGTGCAGTTAAATGTTCGAGAATATGCTGGAAAAAAAAAGTTATGTTAAAAAAATTCATGAACTTTTAACCTGCAGGTGTCTTAGAATGTTCCAGAAAGTGTGGTGATAAAATAGGTTGAACTTGTGACCTGTATGTGGCGTGGAATATTCAGTAGCTTTTCAGATGGAAAATTCAAAAATAACCAATGAAGATAAGTTTTGGAATGTCGATGAAGGAATGAAGTATTCTGATTTGTTCTTTACACAGAGAAATTGTGCCATTACTGGTTCCATTCTTGATGAAAGCGGTGCATTACATGTACTGTGTGACAAAGAAAGAATTGCATGCATGTGTGACATTTGAAATCTGCATATCAACTGCAAAGGTGAGTTAGAAATCAACAAGGTGTGTTATGTGTTCTGTATTTGTGGTTAAGTATTTGAGGTGATATTTTTAAGTTTGAAAGTATTTTTTATTTCAAAATAATATACTGTTAGTTAAGTGTGGTGTTTCATATTGGTTATAAAAGATACATAAACTTTGACCTGTTGTTAAATAACTACTTTACATATGTTTAGGAATTTTTCACAGAAGAAATGTAGTTTGTCATCTTTAAAGGACTGTATGGTTTTGAAAATGAGGTACAGCGCTAATTTGGGTTTGTTAATGTATTCAGGCGAGATAAACAAAATGTTCCACGTTTGCAAATTATACTTTTTGTGGAAGTAGTGGGATGGGGGGTAGGAGATGTATGTGTCATTAAGTTAAAAGCGATAAAACCAAACCCAGAAATGTTATGTGGACAGGTTGTGGTCTCATTTTTGACAGTGAGAGTTAGATTTGAATAAGTCTAGGTAGGTTGTTGTACTGTGAGGCCGTCTACAGTGTTTGGAGATTACATGGAGAACAGATGGAGAAAGTAAAAGTGATACGTTACTTTTATATGTACGCATAGTTTGAATCATTTGAACATAGGTTGAGCTATAATATGAACATGGCTTCTGGTTTGCATTTAGGTATAGTTAATAGTTTTAGTAGTTAGTGACTAGTGAATAATAAAAAGGTAGATATACTAAAATATATGGTAGTAAACGTATTAATGATTGTCTGTTCTTATGAAATAGAAGTGGTTGGGAAGTGTTTCTTTAGAAGAGATGTTTTTTAAATGTGTGAGAGATCGAAAAGAAATTAAAATGTTTGGTATATTTTTTGTATGACTTTCTTGACATTAGTAAACTACATGTGATTATAAGTGATACTAATTGTCAGGCTTTGTCCCTGTGCTGACTATACGTAGGTGTTTAAGTGGTCCGGGTTTTACCGGTGCTCAGCTTCACTATCCCTTTTGAGACAC
Organism: Triturus cristatus; assembly: GCF_964204655.1. Taxonomy (NCBI): domain Eukaryota; kingdom Metazoa; phylum Chordata; class Amphibia; order Caudata; family Salamandridae; genus Triturus; species Triturus cristatus. Next base: position 454,946,109 of record NC_140590.1, on the reverse strand, counting down.
TCGACAATTTTTTCATTCCATTTAATGTCCTTAATATACATACAGTAAAGGGACGGTATATCAAAAGTTTGGAAATTAGAACTTTGTTTACTCTCCCCATCCTCTGCTATACACTCTACAGAGTGTTTAAACGACTTTATTAATATACAGATGTCTAGCTAGTAAAGGTGGTGTAGTGCCACTGGGTCCAGTTATAAACCATGCTTTGGGATGGTTTATGTTTTACCCGCCAATTTGCATGTTTGAATACCTTTTGCTGATAAGCGTTCCAGAAGACACCTGTTAAAATTAAGCCCGTGTATGGGTATAGTGGCGCTACTAGGAATGGTGGGGGTTTCTGTTTGATTTCATATGGTTAAGCAAGGGCTGGGGTGGGTGTGGGGGAGGTGGGTATGTTTGTGATTAAAACACAGACTTTAGTAACATGCAGATGTCTAGCTACTAAAGGTGATGTAGTACCACTGGGACCATTTATAAGGCGCCCTATGGCATGGTATATGTTTTACCCGCAAATTTGCATGTTTTAATAAGTTTTGCTGATGAGCATTTCGGGAGACATCTGTAGAAATTAAGCCTCTGTATGGTTATAGTGGCACTTCCAGGTTTACTGGGGCTCTTTGTTTTATTGTGTAAAGTTAAGCAAGGGCGGGTGTGAGGTGGTGTAGTGGTTCTGGGACTATTTATAAACCGCCTTATGGTATGGCGTATGTTTTACTTGCAAAATTGCAGGCTTCAATACCTTTTGCTGATGAGCGTTCCGGCAGACACCTGTTGAAATTAAGTCTATGTATGGCTATAGTGGCGCTAACTGGAGTGCTGGGGCTCGTTGTTTGATTTCATAAGGTTAAGCAAGGGCAGGGGTGGGGGTGGGAGAGGTGGGTATGTTGCTGATTATAACACAGACATTTGTAACGTTCACATGTGTAGCTAGTAAAGGTGATGTAGTGCCACTGGGTCCATTTATATAGCGCTCTATGGCATGGTATATGTTTTATCCAGAAATGTGCATGTTTTAATACCTTTTTATTTGCTGAGCGTTCTGGCAGACACTTGTTGAAATTAAGTCCCTGTATTGCTATAGTGGCTCTACCAGGTTTGCTGGGGCTCTTTCTTTGATGCGTTACCAAAGGGGATGATGGACGGAGCGTTAGAGCAAATCAAACACTCACCCCCAGTCAACTGATCTGGGTTTAATCCATCATCATTCTTTAGCTCACTCCACCACCCCAGTTCAGACATGGCCATATGCAAATCAGTCTGACCCTGTGCCTCATGGCAACAGTACAGCCCAAACTGCCAAGCTATGTCTTCCCTGGACCGGAAACAAGCATCCTGGGAACGGTTTCGGGTTCATAACCCTCATCAGCCAGGCTATCTTGAATCCAGTGGCAAAGTGAGCAAGGGACCCACGTCTGGGCATACCCTGCCAACTCAGGGCGAACAAAGCGATACCAAAGGGGATGATGGACGGAGCGTTAGAGTAATTCAAACACTCACCCCCAGTCAACTGATCTGGGTTTAATCCATCATCATTCTTTAGCTCACTCCACCACCCCAGTTCAGACATGGCCATATGCAAATCAGTCTGACCCTGTGCCTCATGGGAACAGTCCAGCCCAAACTGCCAAGCCATGTCTTCCCTGGACCGGAAACAAGCATCCTGGGAACGGTTTTGGGTTCATAACCCTCTTCAGCCAGGCTATCTTGAATCCAGTGGCAAAGTGAGCAAGGGACCCACGTCTGGGCATACCCTGCCAACTTAGGGCGAACAAAGCGATACCAAAGGGGATGATGGATGGAGCGTTAGAGCAAATCAAACACTCACCCCCAGTCAACTGATCTGGGTTTAATCCATCATCATTCTTTAGCTCACTCCACCACCCCAGTTGAGACATGGCTATATGTAAATCAGTCTGACCCTGTGCCTCATGGGAACAGTCCAGTCCAAACTGCCAAGCCATGTCTTACCTGGACCAGAAACAAGTATCCTGGGACCGGTTTCGGGTTCATAACCCTCGTCAGCCAGGCTATCTTGAATCCAGTGGCAAAGTGAGCAAGGGACCCACGTCTGGGCATACCCTGCCAACCCAGGGCGAACAAAGCGATACCAAAGGGGATGATGGACGGAGCGTTAGAGCAAATCAAACACTCACCCCCAGTCAACTGATCTGGGTTTAATCCATCATCATTCTTTAGCTCACTCCACCACCCCAGTTCAGACATGTCCATATGCAAATCAGTCTGACCCTGTGCCTCATGGGAACAGTCCAGCCCAAACTGCCAAGCACTGGAATCAAGCTGTCCTGGCTGAAGAGGGGTGAAACCCCGAAACCGGTCCTAGGATGCTTGGTTCCAGTCCAGGGAGAACCTGGCTTGGCAGTTCGGGCTGGACTGTTCCCATGAGGCACAGGGTCAAGACTGATTTGCATATGGCTGGGTTCAAACTGGAATGGCATGGTGAGCAAAAACACGATGGATTTAGGCCCAGATCTCTGTACTGGGGTGAATGTATGACATTGTTCTGCATTCTGTCCATCAATTGTTGTTTTTGCTCTTTCTTTGATTTCATAAGTTTAAGCATGGATGGGGATGAGGGTGGTGTAGTGGCACTGGGCCCATTTATGAACCACTTTGTGGTATGGTAAATGTTTTACTCGCAAATTTGCATGTTTTAATACCTTTTGGTGATGAGTGTTCCAGCAGACAGCTACGCAAATTACACAACATTTCTGTGGATAACAAATCTCCGTGCTGATAGACACTCTTGCACTGTGGTAGAAGGCTGCCAGTGTTGATGGCAAATTATGAAACTTGGTGCCATTGTACATTTAAATGAAATCTTGGACCATTTCTTTGTAACTATGGTGCAGTCAGGGCTTTAAGTGGGAAAAAAAACTGGGGGTGCTCTTAAAGGGGTGGGGCAAACCTATTAAAGGGGTGTGGGCTATCCAAGTAGGGGCGTGGTCTAAATCAAGATAACTAGCATTGTGTGCTTAAGAAAATCCCCTCCAATTATCCTACGTTTGGAAAACACACTCTTTAAAGGATTTCCCTTTGCCCCTACAACATGGCTCACCTAGGATGATGTCCCCACTTCTCAGTAGTGAGCAAAATGAGCATGCGCACATTGATGTGCATGCTCTCACTGCAGTCCAATAAAAAAAAAAAAAAAACTGACTACCTTTGCAAGGGCTGAAAATAGAGCCCGATAGAGACCCGTTTCTAGGCCTTCTGAAAATAACTGCTGGTGCTCAGAACCAGGCCACTTAAAGCCCTGCATCCATCCATCCTAAGCACTGCGCCATCCAACCATCTTTTATTTATTTATTTTATTTATTTATTTATGGGTTTGTATCGCGCTGGACTCGACTCCCGAAGGAGTATCTCCGCGCCATTGGACTACCATATTGCAACAGAAGAGGAGAATCGGACAATATATCTTATTAGTTCTGAAATAGGAAGGTTTTTAACTGTCTCCTGAAGGGAAAATGATTGTCGCATAGTCGCAAAGATGTAGGGAGGCTATTCCATAAAGTAGGACCAGCAATTGATAGGGCTCTGTCTCCCTGTCTTGCCTTTTTTGCCCTTGGTACACATAACAGAGCCTGCTCACTGGATCTCAGAGAGCGGCTGGGTACGTAGGGGCAGAATTTCTTAGATAGATATACAGGGCCTCTCCCATGGAGGCATTTATGTATAGTACAGCAGATTTTAAACTTCACCCTCTGTTTGATAGATAACCAATGTAGCTTATTGAGTAAGGGTTTAGAGGGAGTGCCGGGAGGCTGGTTTAGGACAAGGCGGGCAGCAGTGTTCTGGACCACTTGTAATCTGGAGGTAACTCCTTCATTTGCCGCCAGCAGTAGTCCATTACAATAATCCAGCCTACTTAGTACCAAAGCCTGTATCAGAGTTTTCCTAGTTGAGTCTGGCAGCAGAGGAAAGACTCTCCGTAACAAACCAATAATGTGGAAACAAGAGCCCACCACTTGATTGCCGTGGTGTTTTAGGGAAAGCTCCTGGTCCAATCGGACCCCTAGATTTTTTACAATCTGTCTAGGTTCAGGGACTGGGCCAAGATCTTGAGGCCACCAGTCAGGAGTCCACAGGAGTTTGGCCTCCCCGAACAGCATCACTTCCGTCTTTGCCACATTACATTGCAGGAAGTTAGATACCATCCAGTGAGCCACTGCTTTCATCCCCTGGGCGAAGTCATTTCTAACTTTGGCCGTGAGGGTTTTAAAAGGGAAGAGGATTTGGGTGTCATCCGCATATGACACTGGGGTAAAACCATAAGATCTCATGATGTCTGCTAGGGGAGCCACATAGATGTTAAAAAGAGTAGGGCTCAAACAAGAGCCCTGTGGCACCCCCTTGGAGATCTCCCTCTCCTCAGATCGATATGTACCCAAAATGACCCTTTGTGTGCGGTCTGTCAGGAAACTCCTCAGCCAGGCTAAAGCCTTATCTTTCAAGCCGATGTTAGCTAGCCTGGTGGTCATGATGTTATGTGACACTGTGTCAAACGCCGTGGACAGATCCAACAGGACCAGGATAACAGAATAGCCTTTATCCTGGAACATGTGGAGATCGTCCGCGACAGACAGCAAGGTGGTCTCTGTGCTGTGTCTAGGTCTAAAACCTGACTGGGAGGGGTCCAACCCGTCTGTTGTTTCAATATAATTTGACAGATGTCGGTTTACAAATTTTTCTATTATTTTACCCAAAAAGGGGAGAAGTGAAATGGGTCTGAGATTAGACAGTTCCGTCCAGGGGATTGCAGTGTTTTTCCTCAATGGTCTTACCAAAGCCCTTTTCCAATCTAAAGGAACCATCCCTGTACTCAGAGAGATATTAATCAAGTTCTGAATTTGGGGTCCCAGAACGTCTGCAAGCATAGGCATAATTCGTGCTGGGATGGAGTCTAAAGGGCTGCCACTCTTATTTTGAGCAATCAGAGAGATTACCTCTTCTAAGGAGATAGGGGGAAAACTTATGAGGCATTGAGTAGATTGTATCTGTCGTGTAATCTCGTGAGGGATAATGTTGTTTCCTCCTACAGCACTCATATTTGAGGCCATAATCCTGTCATAAATCCCGTCTATTTTCTTCATAAAAAATATAGAGATCTCATCGCAGAGATCCTGGGACGTGACCTCTGCGGTCTCACAGGCCACTGGCTTGGAAAAGGACTGCAAAATATTATATAATACCCTAGAGTCTTTCCCAGCCGCTGATAATTGCGCTGAAATATGGTTTTTTCGGGCCATTCTAATGGCCTTATGGTATATCTTGAGAGAGGTTCTATGCTGTTCTTTGTCCTGTGGTTTTTGGGACTGTCTCCATATTTTTTCCTTTTTCCTGGTTTTTTGTTTCAAAGATCTGAGTTCTTCAGAAAACCAAATTTCTTGTTTATGTGCCATGCGTGGTTTATATATTTTTTCCGGGATAATGGCGTTAATTACTGCTCTAACCGTCTCCTCAAATCTGCCAAGGGCAGTTATTACATCTCCTGTAGAGTTCTCCGACGGGAAGGTTTTAAATTTCTCTCTAAAAGCTTCCATAGTAAGTTTATGCCAAGGTCTCCTCTTACTAGCTAAGGAAGTCTGTACTCGTGGCTTATACCTAAAAGCAGTATAGAATTTTAAAATAAAGTGATCTGTCCACTCTACTTGTGTAGGTGTCATGCATTTAATGAAGGATGAGTTTGACAGAACTAAATCCAAAGTGTGGCCTGCCTCATGAGTGGGCCCATGGTTTATCTTTTTAAGTCCCAGGGAATCTAAATCCAATAGGAGAGTTTTAGCCTCTGTACATGTCTCGGACTCACTATGTACGTTAAAATCCCCCACCAATAGGAAGTCCTGGTTTTCTTGTATATAAGGTGCTAAGGCCTCTATAAGTGTGACAGAGAAATTCCCACTTGGGCCTGGTGGACGATATACCAAAGCTCCCTTCCTCTGCTCTCTGGGTGAAGAAATAATTTTAAAGATTAATACTTCCATCACTGGTGTACAAATTTCATCAAGGATGGTAATGTTTAGTTCCTCCTTATGAACAATTGCCACTCCTCCTCCTATTTTCTTAGGACGGTCCAACCTGACTATTTTATACCCCACCGGGATGCCCAAGGTAATAGCTGGGACTGAGTGTGGCTTAAGCCATGTTTCTGTTAGGAAACAGATATCTGGTTTTTCAGTGGATATAAGGTCTCACACATGGGTAGCATGCTTCGCTAATGAGCGAATATTACAGAGCAAATTTTTACTCCCCTGAGGAAAACAGTCTGTTTTATGAATCACCGGGGCAATTCTTTGCACCTTAGAGTGTAAATCATCTGGTTCGTCCAATTGGTTACATTCCTCTCCAAAATGTGTATGGCATACCTGACAAGTGAATGGGCCTTCTACCATACGTTCTATAGCAGCAGCATTACATATCTCCGGAAGATGCTTACTCATATATTTCAGTACCTGGGAGCTGTAGGTTCTCCGGTGACCGAGCATGGTCTCTGGCCTATGTACGTATTCCTCCATAGCCCCCTGGCCCTGGCCTCGTCTGGTCGCGGACGGGCGCAGACGGGCCAGTCTTTGGCTCGTCTTAGGCGCAGGAGCAGGCGCCAAGCTGCGCGCACACGCTGCGCGCTAAGGACGACGAGAGGCTAAGTAGCCCTCGAAGATTTGGAAGCTAGAGCGCTAACCGCTCGCCTTCCTGTGTGGGCCTGTCACTATCCCGCCCTCCTCTCCCGTGATTGGCTGATGGATCGGCCCGGGCGAGTAAGATCTTTTCAAACTTTAACTACGTCTGATCCCTCAATGCGTGCTTGTATGTAGTTTTGGAACAGCGTGACACTAAATGTCTAACAACAAAGGGTCCCTACAACACCAATTTACAATTTAAAAGTTACAGTTTAAATGATAAAATTATTTTTGTTTTAAAAACGTTTCCATGTATCAAAATAAGATATACATCAGGCATTCAATTAATTCTGCTGCAGAACTGGCGTCAAGCGGGGTCGGGACTAGCTGCCACCTATGCCCTTACCGCAAAAATCGGAGCCTCCTCGCAGCCTAAGTAGCCCTCGAAGATTTGGAAGCTAGAGCGCTAACCGCTCGCCTTCCTGTGTGGGACTGTCACTATCCCGCCCTCCTCTCCCGTGATTGGCTGATGGATTGGCCCGGGCGAGTAAGATCTTTTCAAACTTTAACTACGTCTGATCCCTCAATGCGTGCTTGTATGTAGTTTTGGAACAGCGTGACACTAAATGTCTAACAACAAAGGGTCCCTACAACACCAATTTACAATATAAAAGTTACAGTTTAAATGATAAAATTATTTTTGTTTTAAAAACGTTTCCTTGTATCAAAATAAGATATACATCAGGCATTCAATTAATTCTGCTGCAGAACTGGCGTCAAGCGGGGTCGGGACTAGCTGCCACCTATGCCCTTACCGCCCTTATTGCTCTTTCAATTCATCCATACATTCCTACCTACATACATACATACATCTGTCCCTGCACTTATCCTAAGCATCTATCAGCCCACTCACCTATGGTAAGCACTGTGCCATCCATCCAGTCATACGCCCATACATCCATACATACATCTGTCCCAGAACCAATCCTGAGCATCTATCAGCCCACCCGTCTATCCTAAGTACTGGTCCATGCATCCATGCATCCTTCCACCCATTCATACATCCAACCATCTAGCTATCCATTCATCCATCTGGCCATCCATCCACTCGCACTTTATTCAACTATCCGTCCTTATTTCCGTGCACCCTCCGCCCCCGATCCTAAATACCACGTATTATACTCATCCACCCAGCCTCTTAAGGGGCCGAAAAGGCTGGTGATCATCATTGACAGGCAGACGTTTCTGATAAAGAACAAAAAAGCTTTGAGTTGCTCTTTGTGGACCACAGTTTACCACCCTTCTCTGGTGGTGTTTAAAACAAAGGTTGAAAGGCAAAAGAAATGTAAAGCAGCATTTCAGTGTAAGACGTTAATTTAGAAACATAACGCGGCATATTATCAAGAACGGCGTTAAAATTATCGCTGCTTTAGCAGCAGGAAACTGCCGCTAAAGCGGCGATAATGGGCTTGATAATATACCCTTGTGAGTTCCCATAGCAGCCCAGGTTCTGGTGTGAAGCGGCGATAATTTTAACGCCGTTCTTGATAATATACCCCTAAGTGAGCCAGGCAAAGCGTGTGTTTTCATACCACTACAACAAGACACTGTGAAAGGTGTGAGCAGGGTTGTATTGGAGTTGGCTGCGTGTGGTCGTCTCCAAAGGCGCAACAAGAGCGAAATTTACAGGGAGGCTAATTCTTTCAGCAATAGGCAGAGTGGGGATGTAGGGGCTCTAAAAAGGGGTGAAAAAGAACAGAGCATCATTTACAAGCAAATGGTCTTTTGAAGACCTGTGAAGTACTTTGGTGCAGCTCTGTGTGTGCGATTGGGAAGCTGTCTCCAGGGCAATGGACTGTGCGCGCCTGGTGGTCTCTCTGCTAATCACGCCACAATGATGTTGCTCCTGCGCTGCAAAAGGAGAAGGGAAATCCTGAGAGAAAATGGCTCTCTTTAAAGGATTTCTTTTCTCCTACAATGCGACTCACCTGGCATGATGTCTCCACTTCTCAGTAGTGAGCAATGTGCATGCTCTCACTGTCTCACTACAGTCCAATAAAAAAAAAAACAACAGACTACCTTTGCGAAGCCCGAAAATAGAGTCTCATAGAGATCCATTTTGACGCCCCCAAAAATAAACTGTCGGTGCTCAGACCCCTACAGACCCCCCCACTTAAAGCTTTGGGTGCGAAGTTGTGGATAAAATTGTTAGGCTAAAAATTGTAATTTTTCTGTGTGCCGTTTGTACATAGATTACAATTTTTAAAATTACTATCTATATAGTTGTCTGCGGTGGGTTGCAGAGGGAGTGCTGTGGGGTGGTGGGGTGCGGTGGAGAGGTGAAAAGTACGAGGTAGTGCAGTTACATGTAAATTATAAAGGCGTATGTAAATAATCAAATAAATACTTGCTGTATGTTCTATGGCACTACCCGTCATCCTACTGATCCCCTGCCCTGATCCATCACGTTGCAGCACTGCCTCTGGAAGCCATCAGTAGAACTTATGTAATTGTATGTTATTATTTTAATATATTGAACAGATGTAAAAAATAATTGCATCTATTTTTTTTTCAGATTTTTTTTTCGTTTGGATTAAAATTTGAAAATTCCTAGAAGAACAGAAAAAAAAGAAAAGAGAAAAAAATATGTATTTGAACAAAAGGAAAGATGTTCACGTTATGTTACATCGTACATAACAAAATCAGAAAAAACAGAGATGAAACAAATGTGGGAAGAAATTGCACAAGAGAAAAGCCTTAGCATAAAAATTGTACAGCTTTACTTTGAAAATGCTTTCCCACCGAGAAATTGGGTCCTATGAATATTCAGACCACTTGTGCTCTTCAAGTTTATATTCAAAGTCACGAGGAATCATTTGGGTAAGTTTAGGTCTTGCCTGCTCACGGAATAGAGTGTTGAAATCATTAGAAGAAATTGAATACTTAGCAGCAAATGAACCAGACAATACAGACATTCTTAAAACTAATATGTTGGACACATAGTATCCGAAAATGAGTCGACATCTGGAACAGCTATGTCTGTATGAAGTACTTCAACATTATAGCTTCAAAAGAAATGTTAAACAGACTTTTAAAAGAAGGACAATATGCAGTAGTTGAATGTCATGGTTGTTTAGTAAAACATGCAAAGGGTAATCTTATAAACCACAAGAAACTCAGTTGTGAAACTCCAGATAACCGAGAATTTTACTATATAGCACTTCTCCAACTCTTTAAACAATGGCCTAGTGAAGGTGAATTACTTGGAGACTTTGACTGCTATGAGGATTCTTTTAATTCATGTAAAGATAGCATTGCATGTACAATTTTCCCTACATATTTAAAAATGTTGAATGATGAAGTTGAACAGGAAAAGACTATTACAGCTGAAATAGCTAATGAAAGTTTTCAAGATAGTCAAAGTAGTGGTCAATTTTGTCAAGATCCTCTTGTACAACCAATACTGGAAAATGAAGCAGCGATTGCTATTAATGAAGTCGAAATCACAAAGCAACAAGCACACGAGGAGAATATTACATTGGAAAAGTTAGAAGAACAACTAAATGTTGAACAGAAAGAAATATATGTACAAGTGAGAGAACAGATAGAACATCGTTTGTTGCATGAAAAAAAAGAATGTGTGTGTTCATCTTCTAAACCTCTTCTGATGTACATCAGTGGTCAAGCTGGGACAAGTAAACGTTTTTTAATTAAAGTTTTGATCAGTTATCTTCAAAAAACTACTGGTTCACATTTTATGTTCTGTGGTAACAGCTCCAACTGGATTAGCTACACACAAGGTTAAAGGAGTTACTTTGCATAGATTACTGATGTTACCAGTTTAGCATGATAATAAATTACAATATCAGAAGTTGTCTGGAGAAGCTTCTCATGAAGTGTCAAGAGTGCTGAAGAAAATGAAACTATTAATTATTGATGAGGTGAGCATGGTCTCAAACTTAATGCTTACTTTTGTACACTTAAGATTGCAACAGGTATTAAAACAGATTAATACGTTCTCTTGGAGGAAAACATTTAATTTTATTTGGAGATCTGCTACAACTAACCCCTGTAAAAGGAGAACCAGTGTTTAAAACTCTTCTACATGAAGACACAAAGAAATCTCTGAGAAGTATTGGAAATGTGAATCTGTGGTTAAATTTTGAATATAAAAAACGTATTCAGAATATGCGACAAGCAAATGAAGATTATGCAAATGTTCTAAAAGATGTAAAAATTGGTGTTCTAAGCAAACATGGCAAAGAAGCTTTTCAAAGTTGTCTACTAAAGAACTTGTTTACAAATGAAAACACACCAGCAGAAGTAATATACAAGAAAATGAAAGATTAAAAGTCTGTAGTTTGCTTAATGCCTACAGTGGAAGAGTGTTATACATTTAATAGAGAGCTTATGAAATTAGAAAATCAAGAAATAGTTTACATTGAAGCTATTGATAAAATCGAGCATCAAGGAATAACAATTCTTCTTTCAGGAAAAACTACTGACTAAATTGGATTCTCTGGAAAAGTCTGTATCAAAAACTGCTCGCTTAGAAAAAAATTTGGATGTATGTTTAAACTTTCGGGTAATTTTGAGGCATAATCTGAATGTAGAAGAAGGTTTAGTGAATGGAGCAATGGGGAAAGTTGTTGATTTTGTGAAATATCAAAATAGAAATGGAATTGAATTCTTGAAAGTTAAATTTGATCAGATTACAAAGGTAAGACAGATTGCGCATTGTGTTGTACGTTTTTTGCTTGTAAAAGACTTCTATGTTCGTAGAAAACAGTTTCCCTTTTGTTTAGCATATGCAATAACTATTCATAAATCTCAAGGTTTAATTGTAGATAATGCTTTGGCATATGGAAGAACTGTGCTTAAAGAGGGAATGATATATGTTGCATTATCTCGAGTTAGAACGTTGTCTGGTTTGTATTTAATTGATTTTGATGAGTGCTAATGTTAATTGTGTAAGAGAATATAATCGTTTGAGAAGGCTTTATGCTCCAAGTTTAAGTGAATATCCTATTTATGAGAAACGTGTTGTGTGCTCAAAACGCAAACATGTTGAATAATCAACTATGGTTGGAAAGCAGAAACAAAATCAAGAGAAAAAACAAGAAAGATGTAAAGAAACAAAAAATACAAACAAGTGATGATGTTGTCGGATACCAATTAGAAAATGCTTCTGGTGTTGATTGCTATGGTAATGCTATTCTAAACGTTATATCTTATCTTGAAGAGGTTTATGGTGAAATTATGGAAAGTCAGGAAAAAAGATTATGTTCGGCACTTTATACTTTATTTCAAGAATTGAGAACTGATAGAAGTAAGATCCATTCTGCTTCTGGTATTCGCCAACAGTTGGATACATGTACTGGATCTTTAACTTTCAGTGCTAATATGCAACAAAATGCACAAGAATTTCTGATGGTTATGCTTGAAGTACTAGAAGATGAAGGAATTCAGATAGAAAGTTTATTTGGACTCAGTTACAAATAGGAACATAAATGTGAACAGTGTTCATTAACTTCAAGCACTATAGTTGACAGAGAGCGATTTCTATATTTGACAATACCTAACTGCAAATCTGTACCATTTTCCAAATTAGTAAAAGAATCTGATCATAAGATGATCTGTTCTCATTGTAAATCAACAATGCTATCTACATTATACCTACAAAGATATGGAAAATATTTGATTATAATGCTGCAACGCTGTAGACCAAATGGAAGAAAAGTGGAAACCAAAATTAAACATTTTGTAGCTAGTCAAGTATCTATTTCTGGAAGAACTTTTGCAATAGTTGCTATTGCTTTTCATGCTGGAAGTACTACCACAAGTGGACATAATACAGTATATTTAAAGTGTAATAATGGTTGGAGTCACTGCAACGATACACACTTGGAAATGAAACCGAGATTGCCTTCTGAATTACCCAACTCATACTTGATATTTCTGAAACAAAGATTTCAGATACATCATACGGCCTAGTGGGAAGGTGTAAAGATACTTTAAGGAATTCATACTGGATGATTTCAAAGCGAAGTTTTTGATACATTATTTGACGTATTGCAAAATGTGAACAGAAACTACAAAGTAAAGGTAAGATTTGAAGATTGGAAATAGTATTGGCTGTGTTATTTGTGTTGATTTTGTATTATATTTGTGCGAATTAGGGATTTTTTTTTTTTTAACAATCTAGTTGATGTTTTTTTTCCCTGCTATTTATGATGAAACTACACTGACATCACTGTGAATAGGGAAGTGAAGTAGAAGCTGATGACAGCAAAAAAAGGGTGAAAAATTGTTTTATGAATGCTAAATTATTTTGTATTATTTAAAAACTCACAGTAATTTGTGAAACATATTACATTACATAGCAGTGTTGCAGTTTATTTTATGTAGTTGAAAAGTTAGAAAAAGCATTACTAATGACAAATAGCAAAATAGTAGTTCGATGTTTAAAAAACCTTTGACATTCACTGAAAAAACCATAGGTTTTACAGACGTTATAGTTAGGAATTAGCATTTAAAAAACCTTTGAAATTTACTGAAAAAACCATAGGTTTCACAGACGTTATAGTTAGGAATTAGCATTTAAAAAACCTTTGAAATTCACTGACGAAACCATAGGTTTCAGGGACGTTATAGATAGGATTAGCATTTAAAAAACCTTAGAAATTCACTGAAAAAAACATAGGTTTTAGACACGTTATAGTTAGTTGGACATTTGACTCAAATAAAACCAGAGAAATTCACCTGTTATAGTTAGTTGAGCTAACTATAACTCGCGCGCCCGCAATGCACTGGTGATGACGTCACATATTACATCACTCATGACATGGTTAGTGACATCACTGATGACATCACTGATGACATCTCAAATGACATTACTGATGACATCACTGATGACATTATCCACGTGATAATCTGATGCACATACTGATGCCCTAATATAAACATTGATACACACGCTCTAAAATACAGACTACTATTTTTGAAACCATACACACAAGAATGCCAAATACTGCATACCTCCCACTATTTCCTAGGTCTATACACATCCAGTCACTTATACATGCAGTTAATCATCAATACAGTTCTATAATATGAACTTATACACCTATACATACAGTCACACTCCGCCACTCATCCATACAGTTATTCACACACCTCGTCAGTCATGCAAAGAATCTATCACATACCCATTTACTCATGTATACAGTTATACACACCAACTCCGTTATTTATGCACACACCACATCACTTATTTATGCAGATACTAACACATACTTACTGTCTTATATAATCACTGATATAAGCAGCCACTCATTTATACACCCACTCTTCAAACAACTTACTCTCACGTATAGTCCTTTATAAACTCCAACACTCACATATACTGTCTTAAAACATATGTAGTTACACACACATATACCACTGAGACATTCATTCACTCACCAACACACCCATACACACTCTAACTCACCCATACAGCCCTTCCCAGATGCACTTTTGGATCCATACAACCAGTGAATTACCCACTCAGACATCCATGCACATAGTCACAAATACAGACACTCAGGCACCCATACAGATACTCTGACAACAAATCAATAACCCATATAGACACTCATGTAGCTACTCACCAACCCATGCAGCCGCTTATACACCAACTGAGACACTAATACAGACTTTCACACAGTTTAGTCACTAACCCATACATTCAGTAACACATGTTCAATCACTCACTTATACAGTCAGTCACGCACCTACTAAATAATCCATTCAGGCACTTGTAAATCCACTCTTTCTTCAATACAACTTGTAATAGATATATATGAAAAATATTTAAACTTCACAGAAACACACATTCACTGGATGATGTCATCAACGTCATCACCAGTGCATTGCGGGCGCGCGAGATATAGTTAGCTCAACTAACTATAACGGGTGAATTTCCCTGGCTTTATATGAGTCAAATGTCCAACTAACTATAACGTCTCTGAAATCTATGGTTTTTTCAATGAATATATATATACCTATTACCTACTGGCGGTCGCCAATAGGTAGTTAGAATTACAACCCAGTTTCCATAGGAAAACCTTTTTTTCTTTTGCCACTATCTTTGGCACCGTTTGGCAAATCTTCACCAGATGTTCAAAACTACTGGGTCGACTCTCTCAGTTTCTCTGTTGAAAGTTTTCGGGTGATTCGTGAATCGGGGGCCAAGAAAAAAGGGGGGTCCCAAAGCGTGTTTTCTCCATGTTAATTTCCATAGGAAATTTTGGAACAGGCTACAACCCGAACTGCTGAACGGAATAACACCAAATTTGACAAAAAGGTAGCTCTTGGTTCAGAAAGTGCGTTTTTTTAAAAATGGTATAAATCTGTTCATTAGTTTTTGAAATATTGAAGGAAAAAGAAAAATTGATATCTGGGCAGAGCCTAACCACTTATCTCATCCTGAGATTTGATTGGCTGCCAACAATCCAAAGCAGGAAGTGTTGGCAGCCATCTTGTGACTGAGAGAAAAGGATTAAAAATCCCAATCTGAGAAAGTTCACACTTCATTTTTCAAACTGGGAGCTGACAATTTTATTCACCTGAGGGGCGTATTTCCTGAAGTGTTTTTATCCCAGCAGGTGCCTGGTGCCTGGGATTTCCTCTGAGGGTCATCCCTGGCCCCCTCCTCTGGTGCCTGCTATCCTGCACCACCAGCTCTGTAGCTCCAGCTGGCACTAATCACTGTGAAGCTGGGGCAGCGGGAGCAGGAGGAGCAACAGACCCGAGTTGAGGCAGAGAAGAAAGCGTCCTTTTGTCGTGGCCGTCCGCGCTCTCCGAGGAAGATGGGGATCTCATGGCTGCCTCTCCCAGCACTACAGAGCCACCACAGTTCGCCGGCTGAGACCTACTCCTCCACATTTGCAGTGTAGCTGAGCCCGGCTGCCCTCCCTTGCCTTACAACATTTTATTTATTTTTATCCCCGAGATGGGGAACTCATGGCTGCCTCTCCCAGCACTCCAGAGCCGCCGCAGAAAGTGTAGGGCCTTCTAGGGCAGAGTAGACAGGCACTCCTTGCACAGTACCATGCACAGTCACCTATCACAGATACCACTGTAAGCATTAATCCGGAAACATCATTGCGTAAGCAAAAGTGCGACACTGTGCACTTTTAATCTTCTCACAACACAAGTGCACGCTATCAGACCCCTCAAACCACTGGGCATACAGTGCAGCCCACAGTGCTGTTCACCCCACTCACGGCACTATGCTCAGTAGCAGCCCTGGACACCCTGGCATCTTTGGAACAACTGTGTACACATTGTGTCACTGAACATAGATGTGAACACTCAACACTGCACACTTTCAATGCTGATGCAGCAGTGTACACAATGTCACTCTCCCACTGCACATCTGGCCAGTCAGGGTACATCACCGTCTTGTACAGTCAGTGCACATTTACATTGGTACACAGCTCATTGTAGAGATCGTGTACAAAACTGTGCATAGCCAGCTCCATCATAGCAATGTCAGCGCTGTCAACCCTGGCACAGAACGTTCAAACTCTTACCCGCTCTACATAACTGACCGAGCTACCTTTCCGGGGCGTTAAAATTATCGCCGCTTTAGCAGCAGGAAACTGCCGCTAAAGCAGCGATAATGGGCTTGATAATATGCCCTTGTGAGTTCCCATAGCAGCCCAGGTTCTGGTGTGAAGCGGCGATAATTTTAACGCCGTTCTTGATAATATGCCCCTAAGTGAGCCAGGCAAAGCGTGTGTTTTCATACCACTACAACAAGACACTGTGAAAGGTGTGAGCAGGGTTGTACTGGAGTTGGCTGCGTGTGGTCGTCTCCAAAGGCGCAACCAGAGCGAAATTTACGGGGAGGCTAATTCTTTCAGCAATAGGCAGAGTGGGGATGTAGGGGCTCTAAAAAGGGGTGAAAAAGAACAGAGCATCATTTACAAGCAAATGGTCTTTTGAAGACCTGTGAAGCACTTGGGTGCTGCTCTGTGTGTGCGATTGGGAAGCTGTCTCAGGGAGTCCAGGGCAATGGGCGTTGCGCGCCTGGTGGTCTCTCTGCTAATCACGCCACAATGATGTTGCTCCCGCGCTGCAAAAAGAGAAGAGAAATCCTGAGCGAAAATGGCTCTCCTTAAAGGATTTCTTTTCTCCTACAATGCAACTCACCTGGCATGTTGTCTCCATGTCTCAGTAGTAAGCAATGTGCATGCTCTCACTGTCTCACTACAGTCCAATAATAAAAAAAAACCAACGGACTACCTTTGCGAGGCCCGAAAATAGAGTCCCATAGAGATCCATTTAGACGCCCCCAAAAATACACTGCCGGTGATCAGACCCCCACAGACCCCCCCACTTAAAGCTTTGGGTGCAGCGTTACGTTTGCGAAGTTGTGGATAAAATTGTTAGGCTAAAAATGGTAATATCTTTCTGTGTGCCGTTTGGTTGATAATATCATACTAAGTACATAGATTACAATTTTTAAAATTACTATCTATAAAGTTGTCTGCGGTTGGTTGCAGAGGGAGTGCTGTGGGGTGGTGGGGTGCGGTGGAGAGGTGAAAAGTACGAGGTAGTGCAGTTTCATGTAAATTATAAAGGCGTATGTAAATAATTAAATAAATACTTGCAGTATGTTTTATGGCACTACCCGTCAACCTACTGATCCCCTACCCTGATCCATCACGTTGCAGCACTGCCTCTGGAAGCCACCAGTCGAACTTATGTAATTGTATGTTATTATTTTAATATATTGAACAGATGTAAAAAATAATTGCATCTAGTTGTTTTTTTTCAGAATTTTTTTTCGTTTAGATTAAAATTTGAAAATTCCTAGAAGAACTGAAAAAAAAGAAAAGAGAAAAAAATATGTATTTGAACAAAGGGAAAGATTTTCACGTATTGTTACATCGTACATAACAAAATCAGAAAAAACAGAGAGAAAACAAATGTGGGAAGAAATTGCACAAGAGAAAAGCCTTAGCAAAAAAATTGTACAGCTTTACTTTGAAAATGCTTTCCCACCGAGAAATTGGGTCCTATGAATGTTCAGACCGCTTGTGCTCTTCAAGTTTATGTTCAAAGGCACGAGGAATGATTTGGGTAAGTTTAGGTCTTGCCTGCTCACGGAATAGAGTGTTGAAATCATTAGAAGAAATTGAATACTTAGCAGCAAATGAACCAGACAGTACAGACCTTCTTATAACTAATATGTTGGACACATAGTATCCGAAAAGGAGTCGACATCTGGAACAGCTATGTATGTATGAAGTACTTCAACATTACAGCTTCAAAAGAAATGTTAAACAGAATTTAAAAGAAGGAAAATATGCATTAGTTGGATGTCATGGTTGTTTAGTAAAACATGCAAAGGGTAATCTTATAAACCCCAAGAAACTCAGTTGTGAAACTCCAGATAAGCGAGAATTTTACTATATAGCACTTCTCCAACTCTTTCAACAATGGCGTAGCAAAGGTGAATTACTTGGAGACTTTGACTGCTATGAGGATTCTTTTAATGCATGTAAAGATACCATTGCAGGTACTATTTTCCCTACATATTTAAAAATGTTGAATGATGAAGGTGAACAGGAAAAGACTATTACAGCTGAATTAGCTAATGAAAGTTTTCAAGATAGTCAAAGTAGTGGTCAATTTAGTCAAGATCCTCTTGGACAACCAATACTGGAAAATGAAGCAGCGATTGCTATTAATGAAGTCGAAATCGCAAAGCAACAAGCACACAAGGAGAATATTACATTGGAAAAGTTAGAAGAACAACTAAATGTTGAACAGAAAGAAATATATGTACAAGTGAGAGAGCAGATAGAACATGGTTTGTTGCATGAAAAAAAAGAATGTGTGTGTTCATCTTCTAAACCTCTTCTGATGTACATCAGTGGTCAAGGTGGGCGGGTAAAAGTTTTTAAATTAAAGTTTTGACCAGTTATCATCAAAAAACTACTGGTTCACATTTTATGTTCTGTGGTAACAGCTCCAACTGGATTAGCTTCACACAATGTTAAAGGAGTTACTTTGCATAGATTACTGATGTTACCAGTTAAGCATTATAATAAATTACAATATCAAAAGTTGTCTGGAGTAGCTTCTCATGAAGTGTCAAGAGTGCTGAAGAAAATGAAACTGTTAATTATTGATGAGGTGAGCATGGTCTCAAACTTAATGCTTGCTTTTGTACACTTAAGATTGCAACAGGTATTAAAAACAGATTAATACGTTCTCTTGGAGGAAACATTTAATTTTATTTGGAGATCTGCTACAACTAACCCCTGTAAAAGGAGAACCAGTGTTTAAAACTCTTCTACATGAAGACACAAAGAAATCTCTGGGAGATATTGGAAATGTGAATCTGTGGTTACATTTTGAATATAAAAAACGTATTCAGAATATGCGACAAGCAAGAGATGAAGATTATGCAAATGTTCTAAAAGATGTAAAAATTGGTGTTCTAAGCAAACATGGTAAAGAAGCTTTTCAAAGTCGTCTACTAAAGAACTTGTTTACAAATGAAAACACACCAGCAGAAGTAATAAACAAGAAAATAAAAGAAAAAAAGTCTGTAGTTTGCTTAATGCCTACAGTGGAAGAGTGTTATACATTTAATAGAGAGCTTATGAAATTAGAAAATCAAGAAATAGTTTACATTGAAGCTATTGATAAAATCGAGCATCAAGGAATAACAATTCTCCTTTCAGGAAAATTACAGACTAAATTGGATTCTCTGGCAAAGTCTGTATCAAAAACTGCTCGCTTAGATAAAAATGTAGATGTATTTTTAAACTGTCGGGTAATTTTGAGGCATAATCTGAATGTAGAAGAAGGTTTAGTGAATGGAGCAATAGGGAAAGTTGTTGATTTTGTGAAATATCAAAATAGAAATGGAATTGAATTCTTGAAAGCTAAATTTGATCAGATTACAGAGGTAAGACAGATTGCGCGTTGTAAAAGACTTCTATGTTTGTAGAAAACAACCGCATATGGTGTTCCAGCCACGGAAAGAAGAAAAAGACAATTTGGGATTTTTAATCATAAAGATGTAAGAACGTACAGTGTGCAGTGGCTGCACAGATGGAGAATTTTTTTTTTAAAGGGTGCTTAATTGACAGTTGCAGTGATTTAAAGTGCCTCCAAAACCACAGTGACCCACATTGTCTCACTTGGACCACAGTGACATCAAGGAAAAGGCATATATGGTGGTACATTCTGTCTCTAAAATAAGCTGTCACATCACTCTGCATCCAGTTGCTGCGCAGATGGATAACAAATATTTGTTCAGCACACTTTTGCCACATTTGTGTCTTCCTGCTACATCGAGTGTGGAGAGGAGGTCCACAATTATTGCGTTTGCCCTGGATTGTGTTGGTTTGGGCACTTAAAGGAAGGTGTCATGATTCCTATCTGCACTGTGCAAATGCAAGGGCCAACCCGTGTGATTCCCAAGCACACGGTTAGCAGTGGTTTTTTTTCAGCGTCTTTCTTCTATTTGAGCCAGTTGTTGAAGCAACGTTCCCTGACTATCCTCTTTACTTGTGCAAACATGGGGGTAAGCCAATTTCTTAATTCCCCTTCTTAATTTTTCTGCCCCTTGGACTCTTGGCAGTTTAACCGCAGTCTTTATTTTCAAATTTAGCCATGTCACGAGACAAGCTATGCACGCGCTTACCGTTGTCCAGTAACAGGGTCACGTGCAGTCCTCTGGCGAAGTTCCCTTTGTTCCTCCATCCTCCATCTTCAGTGTGACGTGCGCAGCTGCCTCAACTCCGTCGAGAGGCTCTTGTGGATGTTTTGGCCCACGGACGCACCGTGAGCCACTCTGCAGCGACGTAGACAGCGTGCCGCCTTCTAGTGGTTGGCGGCCGCTATTGTCTTTTCCCTTTTCGTGGTTCCTGTTTGCTGCAGGGTTGCCAACCACGCGATTTTCTGCCAACCACAGTGATTTCAATAAAGTTTTGTGAAAGTCGACATGAGGGCCGGGGACAACGCGGTGTCTTCACGACTTGAATATCATCTGTAATCGTCGCTTTTGGAATCTTCATGTAGATCCTCCGTTTCATGGATGTCAGAGGTATTGTACAGTGTTCCTGCTTGCCACACGTTACAACCATTTTTCCTGCTACGAGTTGTTTTTTGCCACCAGCTATTCTTTATCTTTGCAGCGAAGTTGTCTTGAAGGTGACAAAATTCTGTACTTTGGTAGTGACTTCAACTTACGCATTTTTACAACGTTCGCAAGTGTGCTGTTTCAGGCTAGCTGCCTGTGTTTATTCAGAGCCTTATCTGGCAAGTCATGACAACCTGTCTGTGTATGGAGTCTGCAATAACAAATTTGTGAGTTATTCCGTATACATGAACATGCTCCATTAACTTCACCTACAGTGTGGTCTATATCTCATAACAAAGGGTTGGCATTGCTTATCTTTGAAATCGTTTATGCCACTAGGGTGTAAGTGTGTTGTAACCTTTGTACCTTTTTACGGAAGGGAATTCTTTTTCCGGCAAAATTCGGGTCAGGAGTCGTTCACCGGTGGTTGTATAGTGGCATCTTTGTTTGTTTTTGAGGGGCATGTTTAGATGTTTTGCCTAAAGTGTGGTATTCAAAAGCAATATAGTTCACTTTACTTGGAGTTTCAGTTAATATGTGTTTCTTCTACAGCACATTTGATGTTGTGATGCCACTGGTTTACAGTTTGAGGATGGGTCTTCTATTATTTTTTGTGGGTGGTCATCACATTGTTCCCTTACATGTGGGACGGTTCTGGACTAGTTTCCCCATTACGTTTCAATGGGATATGTAACCTCTACAAAGGGGTTGGGCATGGGTTGGTTCCCATATTGGATCTAGGTTAACCCTTACACTGGGTCTGTTTATTACACCTACACGGGGTATGTAACCTCAACAAGGGGTTTGGGACATGGGCTAAGTTCCCATATATACATTTGTACCTAGGTTAACCCTTTTGCAGGGTTGGTTGGGGGTTTTTACCCTTCTACAGTTGCGCGCAGTACTATTGTACATCCCTTCACGGGCGTTTTTATGGGGGGGACCCATATACATGTTTGTTTCCCTTTCTCTTGGGATTGTAGTTGCAGGGTATGCTACCTTTAGCGCTACTCTATGTTATGCTTTTGGGCATTGGTGTTGTGGGGTCTTTTACCCTTTGCATTATAGAACATTACGTCACAGTGTATGATACAAAATGCTATGATATGTATTTTGTGTAATGTTACGCATTTGCTTATGTTTCAAAATGTTTTATCATCTCTTTTTAGGGGGGATGGGGTCTATTGCTATTCATATGTATGTATCTTATCCATCCGTTCTTGCTTTATTGGTTCTTTCTCCTGCGATGTTTTGACTTTATTTCTACATCCAAGAGACCTGTACCATTATTCATTTTTCTTGTTTATAGTTCTTGCTTGGTGTTATATTACTTTCATTTGTCGTTTTCTTTGAAGAAAAAAGGATAATGTTATACCCTACTTAATTGTATAACATGTACTCCAGCCCTGCTGCCTCTAGCTGCTCAGCCAGAGTGTGAGTTGGCCATGGAATGTTGGTGTGCCTGTGATGCGTGGAATGCCTGGGTGTCTGAGTGGATGAGTGTTGGCAGTTAGAGATGGGCGGAGCAGCTAGGCAGGCTGCTCCTGGTGGGGCTGGTACCACACTAGGCTGGCTGGAGTCAAGACAGATGTGACCTGTACTGGAGACTGAATAAAGAAGACTTAATAATACCTCCTGGCTCCAGGTGTCTACCTTTCATAGATCACAACAAAAAACCATAGGTTTCAGGGGCTTTATAGATAGTTGGACATTTCTCTCATACAACACTATAGAAATTCCCCCATTATGGTTAGTTCAGCTAACTATAACTTGCGCACCCGCAATGCACTGCTGATGACGTCACATATTACATCATCCCTGAAACCTATGGTTTTTTCAGTGAATTTCTAAGGTTTTTTAAATGCTAATTTTTAACTATAACGTGCCTGAAACCTATGTTTTTTTCAGTGAATATAGATATATATGTGTTAACATCCAGTGGCAGGCAAGAGGCATGTAAGGCACAATGTTCCAATTATCAATTTACAGCAGTGAAAAATGTTGGCAGGACAGGTGCAGGTGAGAATGTTGCTACATCCAGTGGAACACTGGGCAGGATGGTTTAATTGAGCATTGAGGGACAAAAATCAGTTAACCCTTACGGGAAAGTCTGCGCTCCGTTACCAATCTCGGCAAAATGTCCCTTCTGCCACAGAACAGCCAATCACATTTCTGGACATTTAAAAAAGTGTACACTGTGTTGTTCGACTTTTGGATTTACTGCACTGAGGAAGGTAATGTGCTGAAACGTGTCTGCGATCATTAAAGCCTCATATTTTACCCTGTGAGTACACCAGACTTTTCTTGGGTAGTTGGCAAGCTGGTTCGACTCCTGCCTATCTGATTGCACTCGCCGCCAGTTCTTCGCGGCCTTGGTGGAAAGCAGTGAAATGAATATATATATATATATATATATATATATATATATATATATATATATCTCCAAACCACTTCTGAACTCATTACAGAACAGATACCGACACAGGGAGTAGCGTCGCTATTCCATCCTCTCGTTTATTTCAATTTTTCTTTAGCTATGACGTGTTTGAGCATACCTGCCTTGTTCACATTAGCAGTCGTTAGAATACAAACTACTTTCTTTAAACAGAGTTTTGTGGTCACATGACCCCATAGATCAATTACTATGGAAGACAGACTCTGTTGCTGCAAATACAAATATGCGTTATCTCCTTAAAATCTTTTTCAAAAACCAGTAAAACAACAATTCCACCATTGTTATCAGCACCGAAAATACAATATTATTAACATCATTCAGTTAAGTTAAATTATTATGACTCAAAAGATTTGTTTTCAGTGTAGTACTCATTTTTCTTTACATACCATGGTATAAATAGTGAGAACAAATGCTCTACTGTCTGTCACGTGAAGTGACACCTAATAGTAATGAATCTGTTGTCATCAAATAACATATATTATAAAAAAACACATTAACCTTAAAATCATGATGGTTTAAAATTAATATAAATATCTAAACATTTATAAAAGGAGTAAAAAAAAGTTCATTTGGGCAGCAGCATATAGGATAAAGTGCAAGTGCATTTTCAAAATTAATTCGTCAAAAAGATTTCTGTTTTATACTTTAGTATGTTGTGAGGTATTTCTAAAACGTCTTCTTCTCACTTCTCACCAATGCATCTGCCAATAAAGAGATAAATACCTCTATTTTAGATACATGTTTAACTGCTTGTCAAACACAAATTTAGTACCATCATAAAAAGGCGGGGCAGATGAGTTCAATTCTAATAAAGTGCTAGTGCTTTACAGTAAATCAACAACATCCATCTCCCTTCTTTGTGCAAATTTCGCTATTTTAAAGTGCAAGTGCTTAAATATATATATATATATATATATATATATATATATATATATATATATATATATATATATATATTTCTGTAATGAATTCCGCCTTTCCTGGAAGCTCCGCCCGTAGATCGGTGGCGCGTGAAGCCAGTAAGGCACAGCTGGCGAAAAATTCTGATCCAAAATGCAATAAATACGCGCTCTCAGGAGTACAAGGAGGATATTTAATTGAGGTACAGGCTACGCGTTTCGGAAGACAAACTTCCTTGATCACACCTATATATATGCTCATGGTGGACCGTCCCTCCATGGAAGACAGCGCACTTCACTAGAGTGTCAGGATTTTTCGAAGCTGGGCACCATGGCATTTTCCGAGTGGAGGGAGTGGAAGTTACACATTTGAGGTAATTGGAAACGAAGGGAAACGAAGTGGCACCACAGCCTAGTCATCGAGGGAGGGGAGGTAGACAACAACAGAGAAGGACCCCCTTGAATTGGACTTTTGAGAACACTTCTAGCGAAGAGGAAGAGAGTGCCCAAACATCTAATCAGGGTGGAGGTAGATTTGATTCTCAGTATAAATCCAAAGAGGACTTGGGGGCTTTGTTTCGCTCTTTTTTAGGACACACCAACAGGGGCAACAGAGGGGGTGGACAAAGGGGCAGAGGCAGGGCAAGACAAGTTCACAATCAAGGACAGCAATGGCCCATGTTCTCCCCCCGGATAACTCGCAGTCGGGGCAGGACCCCAACGTGAGTAACATAGTGATGAACTTATCTGACTATGCATTAACTACTGGTGAATTGTGTGTTCTTAACAAGGGGCTAGGATATGCTCCTACCCCAAGACATGATGCTTTTAAGTGCAGGACTGAATTTTTTGAGACCATGAGAAAAATCAAACGTAAAAATTTTTTTGCGAATAAAGAATTAGAACCACAGTCGGTTTTTTCTACTAATTTACGACGTCCTTCCCAGTTCTGTCCTCTGGGCTCTACTATGGGTCCAGAAGTTATGGTGTTTGAACAAAAGATGTTGGAGGAGATCTCCAAATTGGAACAATCTGATCAGCAGGGGTGCCATTTCAATAACATGAGCCGTGAAGATTGGGAAGCTTTGAAGACCCTCCAGAACAATGCTGCTATCACTATAAAGAGCGCAGATAAGGGTGGAGCCATAGTGGTGATGAATACCTCAGATTACAATCATGAGGTATTAAGACTGCTAGGTGAGCGGAAGAATTATCATCCCCTCCCTAGAGATCCTGTCCATGAACTACAGGAGATGATTACAAAGATGGTGGCGGAAGCTAGGAACAAGAACTGGATTACGAGTAAGGAGGCAGAGTTTTTAGTCAACAACAAGCCGAGAACCCCAGCCTTCTATATACTCCTGAAGGTACATAAAGTACAACGGCCGCCCCCTGGGCGCCCGATAGTCTTGGGAATTTCCTCTATTCTCGAGCCACTTTCTCAATTTGCAGACTTTTTTTTAAGAGAGTCTGTCCTGAGACAACAATCATATGTCCAGGATACGACAGACATTTTGAATATTCTTAATGAGCTGGAGTTTGACTCATCGCAGCAGTTTCTGCTTACTATTGACATTGAGTCACTTTATACCAGTATCCCCCAGGAGGCCACGCTGGTGACAGCAGCGAAGGCCCTGGGGGAGCAGGATTGGTTTTATGACACGCCCCAATCATTTGTGCTCCAATGTATTGAGCTCGCCCTTACACGTAACTATTTTGGTTACAAGGATGACCTGTATTTACAGGTGTCCGGAACATCGATGGGCGCAACTTTTGCGCCCAGTCTGGCCTGCATTTATGAAGGCCAGTTTGAGGAATATTTTTTGTATCACACATCGAACCCCTTCCAGAGACACATTTGCCTCTGGAAGAGGTATATTGACGATGTGTTGTGCATTTGGAAAGGGAATCAGAACACCCTCCTGAAATTTTTGAATTGGCTCAATAGTCTCGACCCGTGTCTAAAATGTACTTGGACATTCAGCAATGAATGTGCGGTATATTTAGATTTTGACATTAAGGTACAGGGTAAGGCCTTGAACACAATGGTTCATCAAAAGGGGTCAGATAGGAATTCACTCCTACACGACCATTCATATCATCCGAGAGCCTTACGTGACAACTTGCCAGTAGGCCAATTTTTTAGGTATCAACGCAATTGCTCCACTGTGGAGACTTTTGCTCAACAAGCAGATGAGCTCTCCAGTAAGCTGATACAAAGAGCATACCCCAAAAAAATCATCAATAAAGCGTGTAAAAGAGCACGCAACACACCACGGGAGGCGCTCTTAGAAAGGAATAAAAGAGAGACAAGTGATTGCCTTACGGTGGTTATGACTTTTGACCCTTTGGCCTCCAAGATTAGGCATTTGATGAGAAAACATTGGTCATTGCTGTCCACTGCAGATTTCAAAATGCCACAACCCAGATTTGCATTTAGGCGTGCAACGAATTTAAAGGACAAGCTAGTGCACACGCGACCACAAGCTAAGCAAAGATCTTCATCATTGCCGGCTGGACATTACCCGTGTGGTGGATGTTCAGTTTTTAAGCTGACAGAAAAGACAAATTATGTTAATCTTAACAGTGGTAAAAAATGGCATCTGAACACATTTTCAAATTGTAATACAACAAATGTGATTTACAGACTTACCTGTGAGTGTGGGCTACAGTACATAGGTCTAACTACCAGAAAAATAAAGATACGGATACAGGAGCATTTGAGTACCATTAAAGCTGGCAAACTCACCACGCGCCTGGTACATTTTGGTGAATCCAAACATGACCTGCAAGCCTTGAAATGGGTTGTCTTGGAGAGGGTGTCAGCTAGTAATGACACTATAGATAAAGTGCTGGCAACCAGAGAAGCCCGTTGGATTTACACTGAGAAGGCGGATCTAATAGGCCTGAATGATCATATTGAGTGGAATAAAGTTAGCAGATAGTAATACCACTCCATTTGATCTTGTGGGGCTTATATATGACCTGATGGGGGATGTTTTAAGAAATGAATACGAGAAGGGCAGTAGTTTCAGAGGAAAATTGCTAATCTCCCGCTGTGAAAATTTTTGATAAATTTGTGTTTGAAAAAATGAGTGAGGTTGTTCATGTGTCTGTAGAAACTCGTTGTCTATTGTATAGGGAGATCCCCTTGTAAAAAAGACACATATTGATCCAGTCCCACATTAGCAGTTCACATGGTTTGAGGAATATATGAGCTAATCCTATGTGTTCCCTTTAATGTGCGAAATTGCTTTGTTGTGGTTGATTATTAAACAACTGAACATCTACATTTGAGCATCTTATGAACGACAGGGGCCCCAGACCGAAGTCTGTTAAGGAATTGCAGGATTTTGTTCCTTGGTAATAATGACACAAACTGATCTAGTTCCAAAATAGTTGTTTACATGGTTTGAGGGACGTGTACGAGAAACTTGTGTATTACATTTAAATTGTGCTGTTGTGCTGGATAATTAAACAATTGAAGATCTGATTTAGAGCTGCCCGTGAGCGATAGTGACTGCTCTAAGATGGCCGCCGTGGTCGTTGTAGATTCGAGCCGTCGCTATTATTGGCCGCGTAATACGTGAAGCGGAAGGAGGGGCGTGGCATAGAGAGACTACATCAGAGGCGGTGAAGCGAATTTGACTTGAGGCGTTGACGAGGTACGGATTGCTCCGACACTGGTTACGGTGAGAGTTCCTAGAACCCCGGTACAAAGGTGGCGAAATGCTGCGGATGCGGCATGGTATGCCGGGTGTTGGTAAATGTGATTGCGGTGAATCTTTGTGCTGCTGTAATGAGTCCAAGGCGGGTCCACGTTGAGCAATGATGTGTTGATGAAAACGGATTTGGGACTAAAACACTGCCGGTGTTTGAACATGACTGGTTTTTAGAGACATGTAAAATGAGATTGTAGGTGATGCAGTGAGTACATACTTGTGGAAATCACCAATTTTAATATGCATTGGTACTTGATGAGAAGTTGCAAACCTCTTTTGCACAGGTGGAACACGCGCTAGTTTCAGCGCACTTCCGAGAATCGGGAAAAAGAATATTTAATACAACCCCGATTGACATTGTGAAGGCTGGTATGAATGCCCTCGGCCTTTACATGGTAAATACACCTATGGGAACGAACATTTGGTGTAAATGATGAATGGTTGGTCCATATTTTATTGAAGATTAAATAGAAAATTGCCATTCTATTTCTCTTCTTTCCTGTTTTTTTATACAGCCCTTCTGTAACACAAAAGTGGATGTCCAGTGAGGCGAGTGATTAAAACCCTATGCCCTGATGAAATTGCCACAATAAAGATCAATGGCAATGAAACATGTTGGCCTTCCTTATAAAGGTTAGCGACATATTGTGCTTTTACTTTTGAGTGAACTCACTGGTTGTGAATAAAGAGGGTGACCTAAAGTGAGTTTTCAACTCAATTTTAACATTGCTTGGAACACTTGTTCTTGACAATACTCTGGGTTTTTCATTCTATTTCTCTGTTTATGGGGACAGCAAAGTTTCCATTTAAAAAAAAAAAAAATCTTTGTCTATCCACTTTTCCTTTACTGGACACTGGTTTTCTTATCTTTATGAGTTGGCAACCAATGATGATAACACGTGGGCATACCAGCGAGAACCAGCTGGCAGCCTTCCTGGTGTTGCGTACGTGAGGTGCCTTCTCATCATTCACTTTTCACTTCTCACATCGACTTCCCTGACTATTTTTGTGTGGCGGGGTGTCATACTTTGTGTGAGGTAATGAAGGGCTGTATTGCAGGTTGTTTTAATTGAAATTTAAGAGGCCCAGGATCTGGCTAAATTTGGACGTGTTGTCGGAGGTTGGGAAATAGTTATTCCCAATAGTAGCGGAGGTCTTTGAATTGAAAAGTGAGTCCTCTTGATGCCAAGCCATTATTGGTGTTGATAAACACAAATTTAGTACCATCATAAAAAGGCGGGGCAGATGAGTTCAATTCTAATAAAGTGCTAGTGCTTTACAGTAAATAAACAACATCCATCTCCCTTCTTTGTGCAAATTGCGCTATTTTAAAGTGCAAGTGCTTAAATATATATATATATGTATATGCTCATGGTGGACCGTCCCTCCATTGAAGACAGCGCACTTCACTAGAGTGTCAGGATTTTTCGTAGCTGGGCACCATGGCATTTTCCGAGCAGAGGGGGTGGAAGTTACACATTTGAGGTAATTGGAACACACCAGAATTGAGTACAGATCGGAGTATGGAACCTGAAATACTTAAGAACTGCAGAACTTTCGGCCCTGACAGCCAGAATGTACGAGTGAGGATTGAACAGACTTCACGCTATAGGGAGGTACATTTATGTGACTTTAAAAAATGGCTGCATATGAAGAGGCAACTAAAGAAAATATTGACTGGTGAAATAAATACAAAGGTTGCATAGACTTTCATTTGACTTTTTATTCAGCCGGTTTGAATGGAAAAACTTTATTCAGATACGTGCTGCAACAAGTGAAGATGAACGCTAATAGTGATTTTCGAGGCATTGGTATGAAAGTACATTAATTGCTATGTTAATTACAAGTTTATGTTTTGATAACTTAGCCAAGAGTGCGGTAATTATAAACACCCAAGTGATTAGGGAACTTTCCTGGCCCAAGGTGCGGTTGCTTCTGCGCTTTTTTTAAAGTGTTCAATTCAACTCTGGATAATTAGATTAAGAAATGAAAAAAATAATTAGAAAAGTCCAGAATCTGTGCACTTGTAATAATGGGAGAGTTACGCAGAAGACGAACATGGCTATTATAGTTGGATGAATAAAGAAGCTGATAACTCAACTGTTTACAAGCAACATTATTTTAAACTATGTCACAAGTTCAAGACTGCAGACATAACGTAGTAATTGTCCCATGACCTCGAATATTTAAAATTTATATTTATTTACTTTTATTCACATTGTAATTTGAAATGCAGGCAAGAAACCATTTAGTATTTCTTTTATGTTTATGTAAAACAGGAGTATATAAACTGTTTAAAAATGATGCTTATCAGGTGACAAAGGCTGTCAAGTGCAGCCGAAACACGTCCTGTCCGATGTTGGCCTGATAACTGGTTTTCTTCTATCTAAAGTGATGCAGTACTTACTTCCATGTTAACACCGCAGAGTATCGCATCACCACAAGCACAAAACAAGCGATGTGCTTGGCTGGTTGCAACATGAAGAGAATGTTGTGGCAACAATTTTAGAACTTGGGGACTCGGTCAAATACAAAAACTAAATACCCGGGTAAGTTCAGGGAGTTATGACTTGAGTGGATCCACCAATGTTTTCCTACCCAGAATCCCCTGCAAACCACAAAATTAGCAAAAAAATCAAATTTTCCTCACATTTCTGGCTTGAATCACCACACCCGCACAAATGTCCTACGACTCAGCATTCTCCTTAGTCTCTGAGTAAAATGATACCTCACTTGTGGGGGGGGGCAAGGGCCTGTGACTGGGAAGGGACTAAAACATAGGAATTGAGGGTATAGCATGGCAAGCTCGAAGCGCTAGGTGGTGGGACGTTTTTGCGGGCACATTGATTCCACATAGAAATGTAAGGAAAATGTGATTTTGTTTTAGCTAAATTTGAGGTTTGTTTGGGAGTCAGGGTAGGAAAACGTTTGGGGGATCCATGCAAGCCACACAACCCAAGACTCCCCCCAGAAATGTCTGGGTTTGGTAGGTGTTCCTAGATGGCTGTCGAGCCCGAGACCAAAAATTAGGGGTGGGCGGAATTTGCTTAGTCGCGCTATGCAAAGCTCCGCAAAATGGTAAAAAATCTCTGCGAGCACGCAAAAGTTCCACGAACACGCAAAATGACATGTTCCGCCCGTTCGCGCTGCTTCTTTCCTGTTCGTTAACGTTGTTTGTGTGCTTGGAGAGAAATATCTTGCGAACACGCATTTTGAAAGCGCGAACAAGCAAAAAATTCTGCGAAGCCGCGGATCGTGGAATTTTTGGCAATTTTGCAGTCTCCGCAGAACGCGAAATTACCCAAATTCTGCAAATTCCGCAAGCGGAATGGAATTTACCAGCCAGGCCTACAGCAAAAACACCTGTGCCTCCCTTGTAAAACCAGGTAGTTTTATGATAAATAATTTTCATGTCTCCACAATGCATTTTAGGCCCTTGCCTGTCACAGGTGCTTGGCCCACCCACACAAGTGAGGTACCATTTTTTCGGGAGACCCGGGGGAATGCGGGGATAGGAAGTTTGTGTCAGTACGGTGATCCCACCACTTTCCCACCCAGAAATGTGATAAAATGTGATTTTCTTTCAGCTTAATTTGAGGTTTACAGGGGATTCTGGGTAGGAAAACGTTGGGGAATCCACACAAGTCACACTTCCCTTAACTCCCCCGGGTGTCTAGTTTTCAGAAATGTCTGGGATTAGTAGGTTTCCCTAGATGGCCGCCGAACCCGAGATCAAAAACGCTGGTGACTTCCTCTCAAAACAAGGTCTTTTTGTTATCGATCCTTTTGAAGTCTCCACAGTACATTTTGGGGCGTTTCCTGTCAACAGCACTAATCCTACCCACACAAGTAAGGGACCATTTTTCTCGGGAGACTTTGGGGAATGCTAGGTTGGTGGAAGTTTGTTTCTTCCCATAGATTTCAGAACTTTCCTTCACAGAAATGTGAGGAAAATGTGTTTTTATTCCCAAAGTTTGAGGGTTGCAAGGGATTCTGGGTAACAGAACCTGGTGAGAGCTATACGGGGCACCCCATACTGGTGTCTAGTTTAAAAAAATGTAGAGGTTTGCTAGGTTTACCTCAGTGCAGGCTGAGCTAGAGTCCAAATAGTAAATCTAGGCACATTGTAAAAAAAGGGTCAATTTTCTGTGGAAAAATGTGATATGTCAGCGTTGTGTTTTGGGCGATTTCCTATCACAGGCACTAAGCCTAACCACACAAATGAAGTACCATTTTTATTGGGAGACTTGGGGGAATCCTGGATGGATGTAGGTTTGTGGATCCGTGCGGATTCAAGAACATTCCGTCACAGAAATGTGGTTTTTTTTTTACGAAGTTTCAGGTTTGCAAGTAATTCTGGGTAACAGAACCTAATGAGAGCCACACAAGTCACCTCGTTCTGGATTTCCCTGGATGTCTTATTTTCAAAAATGTATAGGATTGCTAGGTTTCCTCAGGTGCCGGCAGATCCAGGGTCCAAAATCACAGCTAGGCACATTAGGAAAAAATGGTCAGTTTTCACTGGAAAGAATTTGATTTGTCCATGTTGCTTTTTTTGTGCCGTTTCTTGTCGGGGGTACTAGGACTACCCACACAAGTGAGGTGCCATTTTTATCGGGAGGCTTTGGGGAATGCTGGTTGGGTGGAAGTTTGATGATCTATGCAGACTCCAGAACTTTCTATCGCAGAAATGTGAGGAAAATCTGTTTTTTTGTAAAGTTTGAGGTTTGCAAGGGGTTCTAGGTAACAGAACCTGATGAGAGCTATGCACGTCACCACATTCTAGATTCCCCTGGGTGTCTATTTTTTAAAAATGTATAGGTTTGCTAGATTTCCTTAGGTGCCAGCTGAGCTAGGGATCCAGAATCCACAGCTAGGCACATTGCAAAAAAGGGGTCAGTTTTCAATGGAAATATGTGATTTGTCCATGTTGCGTTTTAGGCTGTTTTCTGTCGCTGGCACTAGGCCTACCGACACAAGTGAGGCACCATTTGTATTGGGAGAATTGGGTGAATGCTGGGTTTGTTGAAGTTTGCTGCTCCCCTTAGATTCTAGAACTTTCTATCACAGAAATGTGAGGAAAATGTTTTTTTTTACTAAGTTTGAGGTTTGTAAGGGATTCTGGGTAAATGAACCTGGTGAGAGGCACACTAGTCATGCCATCCTGGATTCGCCTTGGTGTCTAGTTTTCAAAAATGTGCAGGTTTGCTAGGTTTCCCTCGGTCCACAATCCACAGCTAGGCACATTGCGAAAAAGGTCAGTGCTGAGTGCAATTTCTTTTGCCCGGTGGGGCAGATCGGGGCTATTGCCCGATATGCCCACAGGGGGGGGCAGAAAGACTGTTGCTATTTTTTGGGGTGCGGGGGCATTGGTATGCCCATTCTGGGGAGCCCCCACCACTATGTATTAAAAAAGCCAGTGTAATCCCTGGCACCTATTGTGCTCTTTGCCCCCCCTGGGGAGGGCAGATCTGGGGCTATTGTCCCCATCTGCCCCCTGGGGGACTGAAGTTTTGTGGAAGGTTTTAAGGGGTATATTGGCATGCCCATTCTGGGCAGCCATCACCCCTTAATTTTGGAAAAAAATAATCCCTGGTGCCTAGGGGGCTTTCTGCCCCTCGTGGGGGGCAGATAAGGGGCTATTGCCCCATCTACCTACTGGAGGGGCAGAAAGTCTGTGGCAATTTTTGGGAGGGATGGGGGCATTGGCATACCTGTTCTGGGCAACCCCCATCCCTGAACTTTGGAAAAAATAATCCCTGCTGCCTATTGGCCTTTCTGCCTCCCTGGGGTGGTAGATAAGGGGATATTGCCCCTATCTGCTCCAAG
Source organism: Triturus cristatus (assembly GCF_964204655.1). Lineage (NCBI taxonomy): Eukaryota > Metazoa > Chordata > Amphibia > Caudata > Salamandridae > Triturus > Triturus cristatus. The sequence continues at coordinate 454,912,414 of NC_140590.1, read as the reverse complement.
GGGGTCAGAAAGACTGGAAATTATTTGGGGGTGGGGCATTGGCATGCCAATTCTGCATAGCCCCCGCACCTACGTATTAAAAAACATTAATCCCTGGTGCCTAGTGGGATTTCTGACCCCCAGGGGTAAAATCAGGGGCTACTTCCCCTGTGTCATTTTGGGGGGGGGGGGGTTGGGGCATTGGCATACCCATTCTAGGCAGTCCTTACCCCAGAACTTAGAAAAAAATCCCTGGTGCCTAGTGAAATTTCTGCTCCACGGTATGGCAGATAAGGGGCTATTGCCCCATCTTCCCCCGGGGGGTTGAATTGCTGTAGTAATTTTTTTGTTTTGGCGTGGAGGCATTGGCATGCCCATTCTGTGCAGCCCCCACTCCTATGTATAAACAAATATTAATAATCCCTGGTGTCTAGTGGGCTTTCGGCCCCAGGGGGCATATCAGGTCTGGGGCTACTGCCCCCATCTGCCTCCTGGAGGCATGTTTTGTGGGGTGGGGGCATTGGTATTGCCATTCTGGGCAGCTCCCATCCCTAAACTTTGGAGGAAAAAAATCCCTTGTGCCTATTGGGCTTTCTGCCCCCGTGAGGGCAGATAAGGGGATTTTTCACCCATCTGCCTCCCCAGGGGGGCAGAAAGACAGTGCCATATTTTTGGGTGTGGGGGCATTAGCAGGCCCATTCTGGGCAGCCCCCACCACTAGATATACATTAAAAAAATGAATCCCTGGTACCTAGTGGGCTTCATCTACATCCTGGGGAGGCAGAAAGACTTTTGCCATTTTTGGGGGGGAAGCATGGGGCACTGACATGCCCATTCTCAGCAACCCCCACCCGATCTAAAAAAACAAGAATCCCTGGCATCCAGGGTGCTTTCTGCCCCCCCTGAAGGGCAGTTTGGGGGCTACTGCCCATCTGCCCCTCGGGGGTAACAGAAAGAGTGATCATGCAACTTTTTCTGGGGGGAGCTAAGGCCATTGCCCAAGGGGCCTCTCGACCATCCCTGGTGCCTAGTGGGTGGATCCCTTACTGGGGATCATCCTCCTTTGGTGATACCTCTCCCATGTAATTCGGTGCTCGGGCTGAGATGGCCTCACAAGCAGCGAAACGATAAAACTAAAACTAGGTTTCAGTTTTACTTTCAATTTAATGAGGTCAGCGCGTCATGCACACGATTATCATTGCATTGAAACCAAAAAAAAAGGCTTTGGGAGGTTGAGGAAGCTCCCCTCACGTCCTGAGGCAAAAAAAAGGAAATCCCTTTGCTGTCTGCAGCAAAGGGATTTTGTGCGCCTGTGCATATGATGGAATGGTTCCATCATGAGCACAGGAACACTGGTGTTCATGACGGAACCATTTAGTCATGAGCACCAAAGGGGTAAAGGAAGAAAACTATTAGTGAGGAAGCTTATCATTCCCAAGGATAGGCTATGGACCTTAAAGATAGTAAAACTTTCTGGAAGACAGTGAATATTAATTATTATGAGAAAACCCAGGAATCTGGTCCTGACAGAATTCCACTCTTCACACACCTTTTTTCTGACTGTGCTTCTATGAAGAGCACCACCTCTGCAGATGCTGATGCAATTCCAACACGGGCATCCCTTGTCTCTTCTCCTTTTTCGCTTCCCTCAGCCATGCCATCCTCTGGATTGGAGATGAATTGAGTGAAGTAATAGCTGCATTAGGCAGATGTCCTGTGAGGAAAGCTCTCAGGCCAGATGGGATACCGGTAATCATTTTAAGGCAAATATAACTTGGTGGGCTCTTCCGTTGACAAATGTCTTCAAGATAATTTTAATAATGGGTCCACCTAAGGCCTGGTCCCATCCAACCATTAGCCCCAGCTTTAAAAAAGGCTGTAAGGGAAATCCACAGTGCTATCGCCCAAAATCATGATTAATTCAACTGCCAAAATAATGGGAAGAATTTTGTTGGAGTGCTTGCAAATTGGGCAAGTGACCATAATGTGCTCTCAGAGCTCACATCTGGTTTTTATCCTGGCTCAGGGACATTTGAGCTGTTCCTCAACTAATAAGCAAGTATACTGTGGCCAAGGAGGGTAAGCATGGATCTGAGCTCAGCTTTTAATCCTGTAAATAGAACCAAGCTGTGGAGCATCCTGCTAGATCTTGGGATGGAGCTGAATATTGTCCCCTTTCTGAGAGAACATCATATAAAGGTGACTGCCAGCATGAGATAAGACCCAGGGGGAAAGGCAACAAAACCTTTTAAACTTGCCCGAGGTGTAGGCCAGGGATGTGTTTTGGCACCCTTTCTTTTTTCTTTGTATGTAAGTAGTTTAGAAGAGCAACTACTGGATCTTAATGTTTAATGTCCACGAGTAGGCAAACGCAGTGCCCCAGCACTGATTCATGTTGGCGATACAGTTCTAATAGCCAGGACGGCAATTGGCCTAGAGCAATTGCTTGATCATTTTTGCACATTTATGGCCAGTCTTGATCTCGTGGTTAATTAGGCAAAAACTCATGTAATGGTTTTTTTCATCCCAATAGAAGGAAGGTAATGTCCTCAGTGTGAACAATAATAAAGATTGCATCAACACTGAGGGTAGCGCAAATTGTGGATTGCATGTAACATGAAGCAAAGGGGCAAACTTTTCTGGGATGTGATGCAGTGTCTGGCCACACCCTTTTCCCTACCCAAACTGATTTTTAGGATCTCCTCTACCATTTCTCTTACGTTCCTAAACTTCCATTTTGTAAAAAGTTGTTTACCGGCCCATTGATTACACTTCATCCAGCCCAAACCGGAGACTCCTCCCCAGGTGCGGACGACAATGGAATATGGCATGTCACAACGCATGCTATTACATCGCATATCATTAGAACGCGGTCGTTACTATGACCACGTTGTTAGAGCGCGATACCTCATTAGATTAAACCAGATTGGTCGCACACTGCTACACCTACCAGGCGTGTTCCCCCAATGAAAATGGTCCCTGAAGGCCAGCGTCGGCGGATACACCTATGCTCGAGTGTGAATGCAAGTATGCGTGGCGTGTGCCATCCCTGGACACGTGTTTCGAGGTAGTTGCCTCTCGTCAGCAGGGAGTAGGAAAATGTGTGGGGTTGCTGTGTAAGCTGCTAAAATCGTTATCAGGTCTAGTACCTCTCGTAGCGCGCAGGTGCGTAACCATGAGTCCGTCGACTCCACCGGCTCAAGGGAGCCTGAATATAAAGTTAAACCAGATTGGTCGCACACTGCTACACCTACCAGGCGTGTTCCCCCAATGAAAATGGTCCCTGAAGGCCAGCGTCGGCGGATACACCTATGCTCGAGTGTGAATGCAAGTATGCGTGGCGTGTGCCATCCCTGGACACGTGTTTCGAGGTAGTTGCCTCTCGTCAGCAGGGAGTAGGAAAATGTGTGGGGTTGCTGTGTAAGCTGCTAAAATCGTTATCAGGTCTAGTACCTCTCGTAGCGCGCAGGTGCGTAACCATGAGTCCGTCGACTCCACCGGCTCAAGGGAGCCTGAATATAAAGTTAAACCAGATTGGTCGCACACTGCTACACCTACCAGGCGTGTTCCCCCAATGAAAATGGTCCCTGAAGGCCAGCGTCGGCGGATACACCTATGCTCGAGTGTGAATGCAAGTATGCGTGGCGTGTGCCATCCCTGGACACGTGTTTCGAGGTAGTTGCCTCTCGTCAGCAGGGAGTAGGAAAATGTGTGGGGTTGCTGTGTAAGCTGCTAAAATCGTTATCAGGTCTAGTACCTCTCGTAGCGCGCAGGTGCGTAACCATGAGTCCGTCGACTCCACCGGCTCAAGGGAGCCTGAATATAAAGTTAAACCAGATTGGTCGCACACTGCTACACCTACCAGGCGTGTTCCCCCAATGAAAATGGTCCCTGAAGGCCAGCGTCGGCGGATACACCTATGCTCGAGTGTGAATGCAAGTATGCGTGGCGTGTGCCATCCCTGGACACGTGTTTCGAGGTAGTTGCCTCTCGTCAGCAGGGAGTAGGAAAATGTGTGGGGTTGCTGTGTAAGCTGCTAAAATCGTTATCAGGTCTAGTACCTCTCGTAGCGCGCAGGTGCGTAACCATGAGTCCGTCGACTCCACCGGCTCAAGGGAGCCTGAATATAAAGTTAAACCAGATTGGTCGCACACTGCTACACCTACCAGGCGTGTTCCCCCAATGAAAATGGTCCCTGAAGGCCAGCGTCGGCGGATACACCTATGCTCGAGTGTGAATGCAAGTATGCGTGGCGTGTGCCATCCCTGGACACGTGTTTCGAGGTAGTTGCCTCTCGTCAGCAGGGAGTAGGAAAATGTGTGGGGTTGCTGTGTAAGCTGCTAAAATCGTTATCAGGTCTAGTACCTCTCGTAGCGCGCAGGTGCGTAACCATGAGTCCGTCGACTCCACCGGCTCAAGGGAGCCTGAATATAAAGTTAAACCAGATTGGTCGCACACTGCTACACCTACCAGGCGTGTTCCCCCAATGAAAATGGTCCCTGAAGGCCAGCGTCGGCGGATACACCTATGCTCGAGTGTGAATGCAAGTATGCGTGGCGTGTGCCATCCCTGGACACGTGTTTCGAGGTAGTTGCCTCTCGTCAGCAGGGAGTAGGAAAATGTGTGGGGTTGCTGTGTAAGCTGCTAAAATCGTTATCAGGTCTAGTACCTCTCGTAGCGCGCAGGTGCGTAACCATGAGTCCGTCGACTCCACCGGCTCAAGGGAGCCTGAATATAAAGTTAAACCAGATTGGTCGCACACTGCTACACCTACCAGGCGTGTTCCCCCAATGAAAATGGTCCCTGAAGGCCAGCGTCGGCGGATACACCTATGCTCGAGTGTGAATGCAAGTATGCGTGGCGTGTGCCATCCCTGGACACGTGTTTCGAGGTAGTTGCCTCTCGTCAGCAGGGAGTAGGAAAATGTGTGGGGTTGCTGTGTAAGCTGCTAAAATCGTTATCAGGTCTAGTACCTCTCGTAGCGCGCAGGTGCGTAACCATGAGTCCGTCGACTCCACCGGCTCAAGGGAGCCTGAATATAAAGTTAAACCAGATTGGTCGCACACTGCTACACCTACCAGGCGTGTTCCCCCAATGAAAATGGTCCCTGAAGGCCAGCGTCGGCGGATACACCTATGCTCGAGTGTGAATGCAAGTATGCGTGGCGTGTGCCATCCCTGGACACGTGTTTCGAGGTAGTTGCCTCTCGTCAGCAGGGAGTAGGAAAATGTGTGGGGTTGCTGTGTAAGCTGCTAAAATCGTTATCAGGTCTAGTACCTCTCGTAGCGCGCAGGTGCGTAACCATGAGTCCGTCGACTCCACCGGCTCAAGGGAGCCTGAATATAAAGTTAAACCAGATTGGTCGCACACTGCTACACCTACCAGGCGTGTTCCCCCAATGAAAATGGTCCCTGAAGGCCAGCGTCGGCGGATACACCTATGCTCGAGTGTGAATGCAAGTATGCGTGGCGTGTGCCATCCCTGGACACGTGTTTCGAGGTAGTTGCCTCTCGTCAGCAGGGAGTAGGAAAATGTGTGGGGTTGCTGTGTAAGCTGCTAAAATCGTTATCAGGTCTAGTACCTCTCGTAGCGCGCAGGTGCGTAACCATGAGTCCGTCGACTCCACCGGCTCAAGGGAGCCTGAATATAAAGTTAAACCAGATTGGTCGCACACTGCTACACCTACCAGGCGTGTTCCCCCAATGAAAATGGTCCCTGAAGGCCAGCGTCGGCGGATACACCTATGCTCGAGTGTGAATGCAAGTATGCGTGGCGTGTGCCATCCCTGGACACGTGTTTCGAGGTAGTTGCCTCTCGTCAGCAGGGAGTAGGAAAATGTGTGGGGTTGCTGTGTAAGCTGCTAAAATCGTTATCAGGTCTAGTACCTCTCGTAGCGCGCAGGTGCGTAACCATGAGTCCGTCGACTCCACCGGCTCAAGGGAGCCTGAATATAAAGTTAAACCAGATTGGTCGCACACTGCTACACCTACCAGGCGTGTTCCCCCAATGAAAATGGTCCCTGAAGGCCAGCGTCGGCGGATACACCTATGCTCGAGTGTGAATGCAAGTATGCGTGGCGTGTGCCATCCCTGGACACGTGTTTCGAGGTAGTTGCCTCTCGTCAGCAGGGAGTAGGAAAATGTGTGGGGTTGCTGTGTAAGCTGCTAAAATCGTTATCAGGTCTAGTACCTCTCGTAGCGCGCAGGTGCGTAACCATGAGTCCGTCGACTCCACCGGCTCAAGGGAGCCTGAATATAAAGTTAAACCAGATTGGTCGCACACTGCTACACCTACCAGGCGTGTTCCCCCAATGAAAATGGTCCCTGAAGGCCAGCGTCGGCGGATACACCTATGCTCGAGTGTGAATGCAAGTATGCGTGGCGTGTGCCATCCCTGGACACGTGTTTCGAGGTAGTTGCCTCTCGTCAGCAGGGAGTAGGAAAATGTGTGGGGTTGCTGTGTAAGCTGCTAAAATCGTTATCAGGTCTAGTACCTCTCGTAGCGCGCAGGTGCGTAACCATGAGTCCGTCGACTCCACCGGCTCAAGGGAGCCTGAATATAAAGTTAAACCAGATTGGTCGCACACTGCTACACCTACCAGGCGTGTTCCCCCAATGAAAATGGTCCCTGAAGGCCAGCGTCGGCGGATACACCTATGCTCGAGTGTGAATGCAAGTATGCGTGGCGTGTGCCATCCCTGGACACGTGTTTCGAGGTAGTTGCCTCTCGTCAGCAGGGAGTAGGAAAATGTGTGGGGTTGCTGTGTAAGCTGCTAAAATCGTTATCAGGTCTAGTACCTCTCGTAGCGCGCAGGTGCGTAACCATGAGTCCGTCGACTCCACCGGCTCAAGGGAGCCTGAATATAAAGTTAAACCAGATTGGTCGCACACTGCTACACCTACCAGGCGTGTTCCCCCAATGAAAATGGTCCCTGAAGGCCAGCGTCGGCGGATACACCTATGCTCGAGTGTGAATGCAAGTATGCGTGGCGTGTGCCATCCCTGGACACGTGTTTCGAGGTAGTTGCCTCTCGTCAGCAGGGAGTAGGAAAATGTGTGGGGTTGCTGTGTAAGCTGCTAAAATCGTTATCAGGTCTAGTACCTCTCGTAGCGCGCAGGTGCGTAACCATGAGTCCGTCGACTCCACCGGCTCAAGGGAGCCTGAATATAAAGTTAAACCAGATTGGTCGCACACTGCTACACCTACCAGGCGTGTTCCCCCAATGAAAATGGTCCCTGAAGGCCAGCGTCGGCGGATACACCTATGCTCGAGTGTGAATGCAAGTATGCGTGGCGTGTGCCATCCCTGGACACGTGTTTCGAGGTAGTTGCCTCTCGTCAGCAGGGAGTAGGAAAATGTGTGGGGTTGCTGTGTAAGCTGCTAAAATCGTTATCAGGTCTAGTACCTCTCGTAGCGCGCAGGTGCGTAACCATGAGTCCGTCGACTCCACCGGCTCAAGGGAGCCTGAATATAAAGTTAAACCAGATTGGTCGCACACTGCTACACCTACCAGGCGTGTTCCCCCAATGAAAATGGTCCCTGAAGGCCAGCGTCGGCGGATACACCTATGCTCGAGTGTGAATGCAAGTATGCGTGGCGTGTGCCATCCCTGGACACGTGTTTCGAGGTAGTTGCCTCTCGTCAGCAGGGAGTAGGAAAATGTGTGGGGTTGCTGTGTAAGCTGCTAAAATCGTTATCAGGTCTAGTACCTCTCGTAGCGCGCAGGTGCGTAACCATGAGTCCGTCGACTCCACCGGCTCAAGGGAGCCTGAATATAAAGTTAAACCAGATTGGTCGCACACTGCTACACCTACCAGGCGTGTTCCCCCAATGAAAATGGTCCCTGAAGGCCAGCGTCGGCGGATACACCTATGCTCGAGTGTGAATGCAAGTATGCGTGGCGTGTGCCATCCCTGGACACGTGTTTCGAGGTAGTTGCCTCTCGTCAGCAGGGAGTAGGAAAATGTGTGGGGTTGCTGTGTAAGCTGCTAAAATCGTTATCAGGTCTAGTACCTCTCGTAGCGCGCAGGTGCGTAACCATGAGTCCGTCCCTTGAGCGAACGGGCTGACGAGCCTTGGATCTGCACCTGCGCGCCATGAGAGGTACTTGACCTGTTTTAATTACATTTTGGCAGTCCACGCGGCACCCCTTACACTGACCTGCTCCCTGCTGACGAGAGGCAACTACCTCGAAACACGTGTCCAGGGATGGCTAACGCAACACATACTGTTCTTTATACATCGTGGCATAGGCGTACTCGCTGTCGCCACTACATTTACCACAGTTCCTTGGGGCAACTTGCTGGTGTGACGAGCAGTGTGCGACCTACCTTTGCACAATTTATTACGGCTCCCTTGAGCCAACGGGCTGACGAGCCTTGGATCTGCACCTGCGCGCCATGAGAGGTACTTGACCTGTTTTAATTACATTTTGGCAGTCCACGCGGCACCCCTTACACTGACCTGCTCCCTGCTGACGAGAGGCAACTACCTCGAAACACGTGTCCAGGGATGGCTAACGCAACACATACTGTTCTTTATACATCGTGGCATAGGCGTACTCGCTGTCGCCACTACATTTACCACAGTTCCTTGGGGCAACTTGCTGGTGTGACGAGCAGTGTGCGACCTACCTTTGCACAATTTATTACGGCTCCCTTGAGCCAACGGGCTGACGAGCCTTGGATCTGCACCTGCGCGCCATGAGAGGTACTTGACCTGTTTTAATTACATTTTGGCAGTCCACGCGGCACCCCTTACACTGACCTGCTCCCTGCTGACGAGAGGCAACTACCTCGAAACACGTGTCCAGGGATGGCTAACGCAACACATACTGTTCTTTATACATCGTGGCATAGGCGTACTCGCTGTCGCCACTACATTTACCACAGTTCCTTGGGGCAACTTGCTGGTGTGACGAGCAGTGTGCGACCTACCTTTGCACAATTTATTACGGCTCCCTTGAGCCAACGGGCTGACGAGCCTTGGATCTGCACCTGCGCGCCATGAGAGGTACTTGACCTGTTTTAATTACATTTTGGCAGTCCACGCGGCACCCCTTACACTGACCTGCTCCCTGCTGACGAGAGGCAACTACCTCGAAACACGTGTCCAGGGATGGCTAACGCAACACATACTGTTCTTTATACATCGTGGCATAGGCGTACTCGCTGTCGCCACTACATTTACCACAGTTCCTTGGGGCAACTTGCTGGTGTGACGAGCAGTGTGCGACCTACCTTTGCACAATTTATTACGGCTCCCTTGAGCCAACGGGCTGACGAGCCTTGGATCTGCACCTGCGCGCCATGAGAGGTACTTGACCTGTTTTAATTACATTTTGGCAGTCCACGCGGCACCCCTTACACTGACCTGCTCCCTGCTGACGAGAGGCAACTACCTCGAAACACGTGTCCAGGGATGGCTAACGCAACACATACTGTTCTTTATACATCGTGGCATAGGCGTACTCGCTGTCGCCACTACATTTACCACAGTTCCTTGGGGCAACTTGCTGGTGTGACGAGCAGTGTGCGACCTACCTTTGCACAATTTATTACGGCTCCCTTGAGCCAACGGGCTGACGAGCCTTGGATCTGCACCTGCGCGCCATGAGAGGTACTTGACCTGTTTTAATTACATTTTGGCAGTCCACGCGGCACCCCTTACACTGACCTGCTCCCTGCTGACGAGAGGCAACTACCTCGAAACACGTGTCCAGGGATGGCTAACGCAACACATACTGTTCTTTATACATCGTGGCATAGGCGTACTCGCTGTCGCCACTACATTTACCACAGTTCCTTGGGGCAACTTGCTGGTGTGACGAGCAGTGTGCGACCTACCTTTGCACCTCATTAGATTGACTTGCTCTAGATGGCGCTCCAACCTCAGGAATAGTATAATTTACTATTCCAACTCCAGCCTGCGCAACAGTAGGGAAGGTGTTGGAATAGTAAATTATACTGTTCCTTAGGTTGAAGCGCCATCTAGAGCAAGTCGATCTAATGACTTGCGTTGTAACGGCATCACGTTGTAACAACGCGCCCATTGTAAAACCGTTTTGTAAAGGTAACGCGATGTAACGACCGCACTGTGAAGGCTGTTTCCCATGGCAATGACCTCTGTGAATAGAAAAAGTGTAAAGTTAGATTTTTGTCTCAGATTGCCCTTGTGAATCAGGCCCAATGTTTTTATCTAAATGCCATGAAAAGAGATTGCGGACAGAAGTTCACAGGTCCAATGTTTTGGCATATGCTGGAATTTGCACTAGCAATGGCATTGGGCCATATTTAACCTGGGTAAGTCATTTGCATCATAGGTTCCTGCTAGTAAAGTTAAGATTGAATAATGTCCATTTCTTAGAGGCCTATCCTTTTCAGGGTACTTATATGGTTAATTTTCCTCTATGTCCTTGTAATGGCTGCGCTGCACAATGCACTTTGCATTTTATGTTTTTCTGTAAATGTGACTTAACATTGAGGAAGCTGTACATTTGACCTATTTTGAAACAGGCAAACATTAGATATTGTCGGGTCGCTTTGGCATTTCTGCAGTCACTATCAACGGTAAGGATCTGCTTCTTAACTGCAACTTATATTCAATGTACTATACAACAGAGGGCTTTAGTGATATTGTGATTCAAGAACTTTCTGTTCTTCATGGATGTTATACTGTAATGTGTTTTAGATGTTTTATGCTATTGGTTTTATGATTCTTTTATGGTCACATGTTGATTGAATAAAGATTTTGAACAATATATTGTGGATCTCTGTCATTTCTCAGTGTTGGAGCAGGCCCCCTTCCACCATGGTGCAAGGGTGCCTGCATTGTCAGGAGGATTCCTGCACAAGCACAATTCCCCAAGACATTTTCCACTTTCTATGTGTGGTGCAGAATGCAGCACACATTGAATAGGAAGGAACAAGGAGAAATAAACATGTTTCTCCCCGTTATGCCTCCCCTGTGGAGGTATAGCTTTTTGACGCATTTCCAGGTTTACCATTGTTGGCAAATCTGGGAATGCGCCAAAATCCATGGGTGGATGTGTAGGAACACCCACCCTGCACCCATGGAACGCCTCCCTGCCACATAGCAGTGCAACGCACAAATGGTAGTGCAGTTTATATACTATTCCCTTTAGTCTTGTACTAAAAGAGACTTGCATAGGTAATTCACTGGGACTAATCAATTGTATGCCTGTTGGCTGACCAGCTCTCCAACCAGTAAAGGACCGCTTGCCATATTTAGAATTATCTGCTTGTCTATTGTGAATATCAGTGCCTACAGTGCATTTGCAGAGTGGTAGATCCACTCTAGGCATGGCTGAATGCTGACTGAGCATCATGCTCATTTGGCTTGCTCAGCATTCTGTTTTATTTCTCTTAAACAAACTTCCAAAGTAGAGGTTAGCTTAAGAAACATGAAAAACCAAAAAAAGTGGTGTGTATTAATTCAAGTAGTTACAACTATTACTATTTTGCTATGTGGGTCGCCCTAATTGGTGTGGTCGTACCAAGACATGGGGCCCGAAACTGACTTGTCTCTAAGGGGCAGAGTTACAAGCCCCTTGCGCTGCCGGTGCATCACGTTGTGTGACGCACCGGTGGCACAGTCTGCTAAGTGATATTTACAAGAACAGGTAAAGTCACCCTGCGTGACTTAACCTGTGCTTGTAAATATCACCCCTGTCCACGCAACACTTTGTGTGTTAGGAGCGTGACATGGGTGACATGGGTGTTGCTGTTGGTGTTCCTATGCAACACCCATGTCCACTGATGCAATTCCAGATTTACAAGAAATCGTAAATCTGGAAATGCGTCAGAATGCTACTCCACCCTAGGAGTGGCGTGGTGAGGTGCAACGAGGAGAAATGTTTTCATTTCTCCTCCTTTTTTACTCTTTTCCTTTTTTCCTCGTTCAATGAGTGCTGCATTCTTCAGCACACATTGGAAGAGGAAATCACCTCAATTGATTGTTTTTGTGCCGGAAGGTGTCCCTTCCGGCACAAAAACAATCTTCCCATGATGCAGGCATCCTTGCACCATGGTGCAAGGGGGCCTGCGCCAGCGCATGGCAGCAGTTTGTGCGCCAGCGCAGGGGGAAGCACAGAGATGTGACATATTGTTGTAAATAGGTCGCATCCCTGTGCTTCGAAACTAACACAGAGCTGCACAGCAAAATGACTTGCGGCTCTGCGCTGCGTTCCTTTCTTGTAGATCTGCCCCTAAGAACTCAAGCTGCAAAATGTTCGAAATGCAACTGCTAGAGTTGTTTTTCCTCCCATTCAACCGATTGAGTTGAACTGTCCAATTTGGGAAGGACCAAGACTGATTTCGTATGCGTTTCACTGCCTGTGGCACGAGAACATGGATTTCTCAAGGAATATTTGTCTATCCTTCAGATTCATTACAACATTTCCATCCATCACTTCTCTTGTCCCGATGTAGTTTAGCCATTAGGTTTGCTGGTTGGCCCTCAAGATAGGGTCACAGTCGTCAATCCAGAACCCACAACACGAGCAATGTATCCATCCACCGAGGCTGGAGGCCTCGAAAGATGATTGCTTGATAAGAAAACTCAGGTACGCGCCTTAACTTTTAAAAGATATATTGGAATAGTTCTGCCAATGGATAGCAGCAAACATACAAACCTAATCTACAATTTAGCCTTGAAAATAATCACTTTATATTAAAAAAAACCTCTTCCTCATGAATTCTGCCATTTGGATGTGAAACGGAGAGATTTATAATTGCCGTCCCACAAGATACTTTCTTCCACATTCTCTTTAATCAATGGGGAGTTTTAATTAAAGCTGGGTTTCAAAGGCTGTGTGCAGGTTCGCAGTTGTTGTTGGAAAGCACATTTCCGTTGCCAACTGCAGCTTTAAACATTAGTGCAAGAAGGATTTCTGCTCCCGCCACCCTCAGTTGGTTCACAGATGTCGACTTGGTAATGAGTCCCTGCTAGTCAAACAGTCCCTTTAATGTTTTGAGACAGCTTGACAGCATTTGATCAGGATTACTTTAGTACTTCTGCTGTATTTCAGTGTGTAATTAGAAGGGTTGTTCTCCTTACAATTCCATCTGGGCTATAATCTGTCATGCACAGTAAATAATTCCGAGTATACTAAATACTGTTAGGTTTTCAGCTTCCGGTTAAAAACATCACGTTATAAAATATGGAAATGCCCACGATTTATTTGCTCTTTTTCCATGAACCTGAAATGTCTTCATCTCAAACTTTTTTCCACGTAACTTATAATTTTCTATTTATTAATTTCATAAACGCATTGAAATTAATGTAGGGGTATTGTTTACTTCCAGTACAAATAATAGGGTATATGCCCCAACAACTAGCAAAGCAAGTAGAACTACTGTTTTGACTACATGTAAAATTACTCATAGCCAAAATAATGTTTGTGTGGTCTAAGCAGAAATGTACAGCCCTTAAGGTGTTCCAGGCATGAGAAACATAAGTACATCATTATCCAAAATAGATGAACTACAGTAATACAAAGGTCTATCATTCAATGATTATATTAGATCCTTATTCGAATTTTTGAACAAATCCATAAAAAAGCAGCAATAAAAGTCATAATTTCATATAAAAACGTTTTGTAAAAATCAGAGGGATATGCTTTATCTAAAACACAATTATTTACACATACAAGTGCTAATCAGAAAATATTGGTTGACAAAACGACAATTCAGGATAAATCATCTCACATGTCCATCTCGCTTTGTTAAATTACAAAATACTGTATGGTTCTAGAAAGTTGAAATGTATACCCAGTTCTAGTAACGAAGATCCTACATACTGGAACCAAGGTATTTTTCCTGAGTAGTCCAAACCCAAACAATCCTTAAAAATGTCCCTAGTGAACTTAACATCCTGTTTTGACTAGATATTCTACAATTTTGTTAGTGTATTAAGGTCAATGCAATCCTCCAAGAACTCTAAACCCAGTTCTTTATGAGTGATAAATGTTGGTGTTGATTTTGAACACTGCCAAAAGTCTATGTAAGTAGATGTTTTCTTGCAACTATAAGAGTTTACTCTTTTCTCTGACCCATACCGGGGAGCAAGAAGGAGCCACTAGGAGGCATTCAGATCTATGGAGTTTAGTTATCTATCTCAGGGGTTTGCACCTACTTTGGGGATCATTACGATGGTGGATGGGACGGACTTCATCACAGGGATTGGGACTGGCTGCCTATATGGCTGCGGTCCCACAAGTGCAATTACAATGTGACTGCCACTGCGGCGGTCACATTGTGCATGTTTGCTATTGCGGCGGGTGCTGCTGGCTGCAGCACCTGCAGCAATGGTAAAAATGCAAGTTTTGCATTTCCCTGCACTACGTGGCAGGCACCATGCCCTGCCTGCCACATGGTGCAGGGAAATATTGGGGGGCACCATAGCTGCCCCCCAAGCGCAAACCCAAGGTGCCCCTGGTTAAGGAGGGCCCGCAATGGGTCTCCAAAGTACATCCCCGCCAGCCAGTGAATGGCGGTTAAACCGCCATACACAGGCTGGCGTGGTTGCAGCATCCTAATCTGGTGGACGGTGCCTGCTAGGCACCACCACTATTTTGATGATGCGGGGTGGGTCCGAAAGGCAATTGTAACAACTGCCTGTGTTAGACCCATGGCGGATGGACTTCCCGTCTGCCAGCAATCCGCCCGCCATCCTTATCTGGCGGGCGGAGAATGGCCGAATAATGGCGGTGAATGCGCCACTGGCAGGCTGCCGGTGACTAATTCACAACTATCGTAATAACCCCCTTTGTTTTTAGCAAAACTAGATATTGCAGACATAGCTCTTTTAAATGGGGTGACAAGTCACCTTTCTGGGAGAAAACAAATCCCAGATAGCTAAAGGTTTTCACCTCCTCAAGCTTGTGGCCCTTTGCAGAGTAACTAAATACCTTTTTTTGGCTTTTCCCACATAGCATGGTAAAGCTCTTAGCTAAATTCAGTTTTAAATCTCAACTGTCCATGAAGATTATAACATTTATTATTAGTTGCTGGAGGCCAATTGCCATCATGGATATCAGTACTGGGTCATCTGTGTAAAGTAGAATCGGGGTGATAAGTGGGCCTACCTTAAGGGCATCTGCGTTTATGTTTTTCAGAAAGCTGTCATCACCATTTATGTATAGAGAAAATAAAATAAAAATAAAAATGGTGCGAGTACGCACCCCTGCCTAATCTCCAGGGTCACTCGAAAACTTACATTTTCCCAATTTTTTTCCATAACACACAGAGGAGGTTAGACAGGCATATTGCTGGGAGAGATGGCTTACAATATTAATTGGAGCACCCATGTCTATAAGCACCTGCCATAACGTGGCATGATTCACCAAGGAGTTGGCCTAATGGCTAGAGCAGTCGACCTCCAATCTGGGGAACCAGGTTCGAGTCTCGGCAATGAAGCTGAACATCCTGTGATTCTAGGCAAATCACTTCATCTCGCCGTGCCTAACAAAAAAAAATTAATGTGTCCTCATGTAACGCAACTGGTGCAATGTAAAGCGCTCGGATACCCGAAACCGGGTCAAGTCCGCGCTAAATAAAACTCCGTAAAAAATAAAAAATACAATTAAAAAGTCATAGGTGCTAGATATGACACCAAAACATACGTAGACTTGGCCTTCCCTGACCACAGTATGCTTACTGACAATAAAATGTACGTTAAAGTTAAATCCCTGCTCCACAGTCCTTATTTCCTTCCTGAAGCCATATTGAGAATCCTTTATTATATTCGTTTCCCAGACCCAGACTTCCAGCCTTGCAAAGATCACCCTACCCATGGTTTTCATGGTAGAATCTAGGAGAGATATAGGGCAGTAACACCTAGAGTTGCCTCTGTCCCTTTTTTTAAATATAGGGACAATCACATTTTTGCTCCA
Source organism: Triturus cristatus (assembly GCF_964204655.1). Lineage (NCBI taxonomy): Eukaryota > Metazoa > Chordata > Amphibia > Caudata > Salamandridae > Triturus > Triturus cristatus. The sequence continues at coordinate 454,896,522 of NC_140590.1, read as the reverse complement.
TAATTTCGGGCAATAGCCATGAGCTGCTGCATTAAAGACTCGGATCAATATCAGGACCCATAGGGAGGTAGGGGAGTTTAAAATGTCCACTGGGACCCCATCGGTCCCCGTCATTGTTCCTTGGGCTTTCGCTTGTAAAGCTGCACTGACCTCCTCCATGGTTACTTGTTTCAGAGGCTCAAAATTATATTTGGGGAGGTCACCAGCTCACAAATTACTAGGTTGTCTGAGTTAAAAAATACTTCCAAAATCCATAATCCAGGCATCTGGTGAAACCGACAAATCCATAGTAAGGGTATTGCCCTGTTTCAGAAAGGAGGAATTTATAGTTTCACAAAAGAGAATATTATTACCAGTTTCATCTGCCTTTTCTAAATCTGCCCAAGACTGCTCCTGTAATTCCTTCTTTCTTCCGTCTAAATTGGTCCTGTAATTCTTCCTTAATTCCTTTATTCCCCCCCCCAGGTAATCCTTGAGCCCTTCAAGGGCCTGATTTGCTTCTGTGCAGTTGGAATCAAACAACCCTTGAACAATTCTTCTATTTTCACCACAATTTCCTGACCCATGTAGGTCTGACACAATTGCTAATGTTATTTGACAAAAAGCATCAACCAACATATTGTGGTCCACCCCCTATTATGTACAGATAACAAAGGAGTTCCATTGTTCTGTAATGATAGTCTCAAGTATTTTCTGCTGGTTAACCCTTGCTCATTATAGGGTGACCTCATTTCTCCCTGATGTATTCACCAATGGCACAGCTTCCATTTTCTCACTGTTATGTAAATAACAATGCTTAACGAAAGAGTTAATACCACATGGTCACTCAACACAGTGTTTATTACTTTAAATTAATTATTCAAGTGTAAGGCCTTAACTGACACCAGAATATGAACTATAGTGAACATATGGCAATCATCATGGAAGGTCGGTGGGCTTGGCCTGTTTCCATCTAACTTCCGTTCTATGATTTCAAGATTTAATTTATATATAAGTTCATTTGAGGAATCCCCATAGGAATTATGTGTAAAATTGGGTTGTTCAGCCCCAAAATAGTCCAAAAGACCACATGCAATACTACTTTTATTTTGGCATTTACCCATGCTGAAAACACCTTCCCAAAGGAATATATAGTTTGGGTCCACCCTAGCTACAAAGGTCTCCAGATCATTTGCCATGTCAGTAATAATTCTGCTACGTGAGTTATTCAATATTGTATTATAAAAATGTATAACCTCACAATTTGTTTTCTATAGATAGGCACACCACCTGATAATAAGGGTGCGGTGGTCAGAGTTATCTTCACTGTGATGGAGAATTGATTAGAAAAAAGTAATGCCTAGCCTCCTTTAGCATGGCCATTTGCTGAAGGGGTAGCAGGTGTTATTATAGAATAAAAACAATTTACATAAACATCCTCCTGGCTTCAAGTCTCCAGCAGACATGTTATCAGACAAGATTTGGCAATTTTTACGAATTCAAGACTAGACCATAAAATAGAATTTAGAAATTATCAAATTTACAACCAGTAAGGTCACAGGTGTATGTTCATTGAATACTGAGGACTGAAATACAATGGGCTTGTTATTTGGTGCTGTAGTACCACAGCTAGTATATGTGCAAGTTGCTGGGTGCAGTATTTACCAGGATCAATGTTACATTGGCATTCCGAGTTCCAAACAATGGGATATCACCGCAACACTGCATGCTTTGTCCCATAAGAGCTGTGAAACCCGAAATGTTGTGGTGTTTCCTTGCACAGATTCCATCAGGTTTGGAGGAGAGGCAAAGTGTCGTCTTTTTACGCTACTTGTAATCTCAATGAGTATGAGAGCTTGAACAATAGCATACAATCTCGCCTTTAAAATATCCATATGTGTTAGAAATGAGGGTCTCTAGTTGGCAGAGGTAGGTACCTTTGTCCAAATAGGGACCCTTGATTCTATTCAAGATAAGGGGAATGCACACTTTAGATAACCCCTGCTCACCCCCTGGGTAGCTTGGCACAAGCAGACAGACTTATCCTAAAGACAACGTATAAAGTATTTGTACTCAAAACACATAGTAATACAGTGATAACACCATAAATGGACACCACACAAGTTTAGGAAAAATAAAGTATCTTTATCTAAACTCAACAAGACCAAAATGACAAAAATCCAACATATAAGTAATAATAATATTACTTTAAAAAGGTTTCAAGTAATTGGGTCCATAGAAAAGTATGGCTGTGTGATCTCTCACAAAGTACCTGTAGATGCGTCAAAATCCACAAGGCCAAACAGCCGCAGAGATGGGAAGAATCGAGAAACAAAGAGAAGCGTCAGTTCTTGAGACCATGGGGAGGTCATGAGACAGTTCTGCTGCACGCAGGAGAAGTGATGCGTCAAAGCTAGTCTTTGGTGGGTTGTGATGCGTTGACTCAAAGATGGCTCTGGGGTGATGCGGCGGGAAATAATGCGTGGAAATTCCGGATGCGTCAGCGATCGATGTGGCGGCATCGAGTGGCTGTGTGTCAGATTCTTTAGCCGCGATCCCTCGATGTATTGGTTCTTGCAGCGGCGACAGGTGCTGGGTCGGTTTCGGCAGCGATGTGGCAATGCATGGCGATTCTTCTCAAACAGCGGTGCTGCATTGGAAAAACAGCTGCAGGAAGAGTGATGCATTGATTTTCTTAGTTCTCCAGGTTCCTTCCAGCTCTCAACAGTAGGAACAACCTCCAGATGCCCAGAACTGGAACAGGCACCTCCTGGTAGGTCAGAAACCGCAGCAACAGAGTTCAGGGAAGCTGGGGGTGAAGTCTTTGTGTCCCTGGGACTTCAGAACAGGAGACCAGCCAACACAGGCCCTCGAAGATCTTCAAGGAGGTTCAAATCAATGTTCCAGTCTTTGTCCTTTCCTTGGCAGAAACAGTAACTGCAGTCCAACCCCACACAGCACACAACAAATGGGCAGTACTCTTCCTCGCAGCTCTTCAGTGCTTCACCTTGGCAAAGGTTCCTCTTGAGTCCAGAAGTAAGCTAAAGTGTTGGAGTTTTAGGTCTAATACTTATACCCCAAAATATCTTTTTTTCTCTTTGTGCAAGTGTCTCTGAGCCCTGTCCAAACCAGTTCTGTCCTCACTGGTGCAGTATGACCACAGTGGGTGGAGACAGTATTGTTCAAGGGAGACAGGCCCTACTCAGGTGCAATGAAATCTCCTCCCATTACTCTAAATTCAGCCAAGGTCCATTCAGCTCAGCTCTGTTTCATCCAGGAAGGACCAGGCACACCTCAACCGCCTAGTGGCTGTCTACCGTGAATGCCCATCACCATCCCCTGTCCGTCCAAAACAAGACAGTCAATTCACAAAGTGGCAGAGGCACACAGAATGGTTAAACAAGAAGATGCCTACTTACTAAAAGTAAAAAGTAAAAAGAAACAGGGGTGGCATGGTGAGAACAAGATCAATAGATTTAACCCAGATCTTTTGACTGGAGCGGAATGCATGATTTATTCAACATTCCGTCCATAATTTGTTTGCGTACCACCTTTCACCCTAAGTGGGATGGGTATGCCCAGACGTGGGTCCCTTGCTCACTGTGCCACTGGATTCAAGCTAGCCTGGCAGATGAAGGGTAAAACCCAGAAACCGGTCCCAGGATGCTTGTTTCCGGTCCAGGGAGGACCTGGCTTGGCAGTTCGGCACAGGGTCAAGACTGATTTGCATATGGCTGGGTCTAAACTGGGGTGGCATGGTGAGCAAAAGAACAATGGATTTAACCCAGATCTCTTTACTGGGGTGAATGTATGATTTATTCAGCATTCCGTCCATCATTTGTTTGCGTAGTACTTTCTAAAAGTGGCATTTTCAAACACACAATTTAAAAACCATCTTTGCTAAAAGATGTGTTCTTGAATTCTGAGTTCAGAGAGCCTAAACTTTATTTCTCCATCTTGTCCCAATGGGAAGTTATGCTTGTAAGATATTACAGAGCATTTCCCATACTATCCTATGGTGCAAGATAGTCTTTCAATAGTGAAAAACGAAATTGGCAGTATTTCACTATCAGGGCATGCCACACAAAAACAGTACATGTCCTACCTTTCAGATAAACTTCACCCTGCCCAGGGGGTACCTTGGGCCTACTATAGGGATGCCTTACATGGAAGAAAAGGGAAGGTTAGGGCCTGGCAAGTGGGTGCGCTTTCTAAGTCGACATGGCAGTTTACAAACTGCGCACCAACACTGCCGCTACTCATGTGGGTGGCGTAATCAGTGCTGCAGGCCCAATAGTATCATTTGATTTACAGGCCCTGGCACACTTCAGTGCACTTTACTATGGGCTTACCAGTAAATAAAAAATGCCAATTGCCAATCAGGGAGAACCAATTGTAACAGCAATTTACATAGGGAGCACTTGCACTTTGACATTGATCAGCAGTGGCAAAGTTCCCAAAGCATCTAAGCCAGCAAAAACGAAATCCAGGACAGCATTAAAAATACAGGAGATAGAGGCAAAAAGTCAGGGGAAACCACTCCAAAGATGCCAAGCCTAACAATAGTTGTAAATCAAATTTAAGTAAAACGTCTATTTCAGTAGAGCTTATTTTCACATTCAGAAAGTATTACAAAAATCGGATTGAATTTTGGAAATTGCTGGGTAGGTATACCCAGCCCTAGTAAGTTCACATCACACTAGTCATTATTTTTAGTAGATCTTCACAAGATGTATACCTCCATGTTGATAACATTGACACTGTTTGATAAATCAGTACAGGACTTGGCAGAATCTTGCAAGATTTGGTGTGATATTGCAATGTCAAGTTTTGTATCAACAAAATACAAAAAAGAGACCAGGGAATGAGCCTTCTCTGACTCTCCTGCCAAGGTATTAAGACTCACAAAAGAGAGAAGGACTATAAAAAACAGGTTCAGAGATACTAACCTAGATTGTAATGAGAGGTTCCTGTCCCATATTATATCTCAAAGTTATATCTAAGATGAGAAAAAATAATAATAAGAGAAGGAAAATTAAAGAATTTCTTAATACTGCCACACCCACTATGCAGTGGCATGCTTCATCATAGGGCCTGAAGACGTCCAGGCTTATAACAACACACAGGATGGAGCGCTTTTTTTTAGTGGTGAGGGAGAAGGTTGAAAAGGGAAACAAAAGAGTATAAGTGATGGGGAAAGCTATTCCCTTGAGAAGGGATATCAGGTGCAGAAAAGAAAAGAGTAAAACAGTCTAAGGAGATACCTAGTGATTACCTTTTTTCTTGGTTCCCCTTGACTGGAGTAAAAGTAAAGTGAACTAGGGATATACAGGACCGGTAACTGCCCCTAAATCCCTATGGCAAGTACCAACAAGTTTCGGCCTCTCCAATTAGCCCCTTTGGTCAATGCAGCCTTCTTTAGGGTGTGGATCCCTTGATGTTTAATGTCACAACCTGTGTTGTGGGTTCTGTGGCACTCTGGTTTATGTCTAAAATATCTTATTTTCCGATGAACCTTCTACTAAATAGGAGGACCTGATTAGGGGATAGGACGAATGCCGGTCTTTGAAGAAAGTTTGACAATAAGACAGTGTTCCCCCGGCAATCAGGGGTTTAGAAAAGTTCTTGTAAACTTGGAAAATGTTTTCCCTACCTATTTCGTAGAAGGTTTTCTAAGTGCTGGTTAACAGCACCAATATCCTCACTTACAGCAGTTTCATTAAGTGAAAGTCCATCGGTAAAGCCTTTGGGAGACACCTTTGCCTGTTTACGAGTTTTACTTGACACCCATGGCTTTTTGACACTGCCCTAGATTTAGAAGGATTTGTAAATCAGAGGCAGCACCAAACACGTAAGCCTTTCCAAGGAGGCGTTAAAGTGGCACAATGAGGAGAAATAATGTTATTTCTCCTCGTTTTATGCTCTTTCTATGTGTGCTGCAGAAGGAGCAAAATGCCGTTAACTGTTGTTTTGTGCAGGAAGGTGTCCTTTGTTCACAAACACAATCTGCCCTGCAATGTAAGCACACGTGCAGCATGACGCAAGAGTGCCTGCGTTGGCGCACGGCTGCTATTTGTGCAAATGTTGCAGGGGAGAGCAATGTATTTGTGTAAATACTGCACATCCTGACATTTTTTTAAATGATTCAGCTCAGCACGGCAAAATTGCTTGTGGCACTGCGCTGCACCATTTCATTGTGAATATGCTGCATGGTATAGTTTTTGACAAGGCCATAACCTTTGGGAACCAGGTTAGTAAAACCATTTTAATTCACTTTTATGTTCTAGGAATCTGCAGGAAAATGATCTCTTTTATTCTCCTTGCCTCAATAAAAATTGTAGTATTGGACTTGATCTTCTCTCATCTTGATTACTGTAATGGTCTTTAGTTGAAAATTAACCAGTTATCCATACAAAGATAACAGGTAGTGTAGAAAGCTGCAGCAAAGCTCGTAGTAAACTTGCCTAAACATCAATCGGTCTCTGAGGAGCTAAATAAGTTGCACATGCTGCCAGTTAGGAAGAGGGCCATGTTTAGAATGCTTTACATGGATGTGAATGGTACACAAAGCTTTTTACTGATGTTTTAAGTTATAGTCTTTTTATTTAATTTAGTGACTTTAAGGCTACACCCTGACAAGGGTTGTGATTGCTCCTTGAGGTGGAAAGTCACCCACCCCAAATAATAATCAAATTTCTTGCAGATTTTACCTAAACAGCTCACCAGACACCAGAGAACCCAAATAAATAACATAAAAGAAGGTGTGGGGGCCCCTCTCGTTCGACTGTGCCCCCAATGCTGAAACAAAAAAGGGGGTTTTCTGTGCGCCCCTCTCCAGGAAGCTGTTGAGGGAGATGGGATTCCCACTGAAGGCCATATTCTTACCAGTACTGTATATTAGAACCAAAAACACAGTATACTTGAAAACCACAATCAGTGATCTCTCTCTATTACCAGCACTGTGTGTGGTGTTGCAGCAAGAGCTTCAATGATCTTCACCTTTATACCATCACTGCTCTCAAGGCATCCTGGGAAAACTTTAATTCCCCAGGGATTCCTACCTCCACACATGATCATGTCTGCTCTTGCAAGTGTCATCAAGAAGGATTATACTCTTGTCTTGGAAGAGGAAATTTGAGATTGTGTTAGAAGCTGCTGAGACAGAGACTGCTCCTGGTTCAACTGCGGGAACTCGTATGAATGTAGGAACAACTAGGAAAAGGTAGGAGCCAGACGCTGATGAAACTGCAACCAGGATGTTGCAGAGGAGACACACCCCCAACCCACTGCGGTACACTTCACTGCAACCAAAAATTCAGCTGGGACCGCCACATGATTGCAATTTTCTGTAACACACAGTCCTTGAATTACTGTGCCTTTTTGTGCATACAAATTTCTTAATGTGGGGACAATACACCTGCCATTTACCTTTTCTCTGAGCAGGATCTGGGAAGGCAAGGAAGACTATCATAGTCCCCTGCACCATAGGAATGAATCAGTTATCAGCCAAGCTGTGCTTGTTCTCACAGACCCAGCATGATCTGCATGTGAATTTCCTGCCTGGATTTTCCAGCTGGCAAAATTCCACCAAGTGTTCTCGTATTCAGGTGTTTTGTCCAGCTCACAACAGAACCCTTAGTGTCGTGAACGCAGGACCGGACTGGCTACCGGGCTTTCCTTCAGAAACAATGCAAAACAAATGTTTTAAAAAGTATGCTTTAAAGCTATTTCTTTTGCATTGGTCATTTAGAAGTGCCTTCAGCTCCCTAGCAACAAAATCGGCCCCTTCGCAGTGAACCTGGACCGCACCCAGCCACCCCAGCAAAAACACCCGGTAGCCAGTCCGGCCCTGGGTGAATGGGAATGATAGCTTGGAGCATTAATTTTCATTGGATAAATGGATACATAGGGTGAGATAGGAAAAGATCTTGTGTCTCAGAGATAGAAGGTAGGATGAGAGTTCGATCAGTAGCTTGAAGTGGTATGATGGGGTGGTGGTGTGATATAAATGACTGGGAGAAATCCAATTTATTGAGCTTTGAGTCACAAATGTATGAAATATTTGCGACAATGAGAGTCTAGACAGCAGAAGTGCTATTCATTAGGGTTTGTGGAGTTCCCGAGTCCTCAAATAACCTGGCAATGTGGACTGGCAGGCACTAATTGAGCCTCAAGATCTGCTTGAGAGTGAACCAAGGTGAGGCTGGCACTGCCTTAAAGGTCTCTTTTGCGTTCTGCAAGTATGTAACTATAAGAGAGAATGGAAGACAAAGGATAGATGTTTAGACCATGACGGAGGCTGTCTTGGTTGCTGATGGGTCCAGGTAAGGATGCTCATGAAGTAGTGGTGCCTACTCAAGCCGTGACAGGGTCCCTCTCTCTTACTTGCTTTTAAATGGGATTGCCCCCGGAGCTTATGGAAAACAGAATTACACTGATATTTATTATTTGGTAACACTAGGTGTCAATCTTGTGGATCCCCTTCATCTGTTGAAATGAGGGTCAAAGGGAAAAACCACACAAGGGTGGGGAGTTAGCACAGCGTTAGACTAGCGGTGGATGAGAACTAGTTCCTTATAGCATAAGGAACAACACTTCTGCTCTCTATGGTGAGGTGACACCACGGCACTCCTGTTGAGCAACCAGGTAGGAATTTTAAAAGGACATAGTGTAATATTTTTTCAAGCCAAATCGAATAGGCTTATACAGTGACACATATAGACTTGTTCAAAGTCTAACATTTCCTGTCCTTATTTGAATGTTTTTTCAGTAAAATAACTGTGGAGCGAACCTTGAAGAGTAGAAAAACATGCAATTATTAACCTGATGGCCAGCACATAAAAAATATGTAGATCCCTATTGTGCATTCTAGCCTTAACCTTACAGGATAATATATTGATGATTACAAACAAGTCCTGCGCACACTTCTAAGGTATAAAGTTAGTACAATTTGGAAAGCGAGACATACACAGGCTGGACCCGCCTGTACCAGGCTCCACGCTAACACAGATGCACCCGCCCGTGTGACTCCTCTACTTTTGATCGCCCAATTCGTGACTCACTTTAATACCCGTCGACCGGGTTGGAAATATCACCGGTTCTTCACCCTGAAGAGTCACAGGTAGTCACCTGTTGACGAAACACGTGTTGGATGGTGTTTTTGCTTTGACTAATTCAACTTGTATAAAACAACATTCACGGATCTACCGGTGTCGACCTTCTTTTGATTTCCAAATTGTACTAACTTTATACCTTAGACGTGTGCCCAGGACTTATTTGTAATTGTGTTGGTATCGGTCTCTAGCCCATAACTTATAAAGGGGTTTGAGTCTTCCCCTGACCTGGCTGCACCGTGAAGCAATTGTTTTTCATTTTCTCGCTACACCTCACCATTTACCTGCCTGAGCGCCACTTTTCCTGTTCTTCAAAACCCCTTGCAGAGATTATAATATATTGATGATGTCTACCTTCTACGGTAAGTGTAGGACTGCCAGAGATGTTTTGATTTTTAAAAGCAGTTTTTTAAATGTTGTTTCTATATTCAGAATAATATGAGTGTGCAGCTTAAACACCACCTTAGGGTGACTCAAAAGGCATAGTACAGTTTCTTCAAGTACCAGACACTCATCCCTCCCACCCTTACCCATCCCCAGACCAAAATAGAAAAGAAAATCAATAAGAACCACCCATGCCCCATTTGTAATCATCCAATGAACAGCATGACTGATCAGCTATATGTCCTCCATAAGGGATCTGCACCTAAAAAGGGTAGGTGTTTCTCTGAAGAAGAAGTGAGGTTTGGATGTATATGAAGTTAGAGGATCTTCCTTATTGGAAGATGTTGCCCTCACACACCAATGTGGGTGTCATGCTTCATCATCAGGCTTAGCTCCTGTGGGGCTGGTGCTGCAATGCCCTAAGGGGCCCAGCGAGAGGGCCTTTGCATGGAGATCTTGTCTTTTTAGCCATGATGATGCATGCAGGTGTGTGGGGATTTGATAGTGTGTGGTGACAAATTGTGTTAACAACCTACGGGGTAGTGAATTTTTTTTAATCAGTTGTCCCCTTTTTAGGGTAAAAAGCAGGTGAGTGTGGATTGTCAGGGAAGTGTTACAAAGTGTGACAATCTCTTGGTAAGTGCTTAAAAGGTTGACATGTTTTACACCTGTGTGGTCCAGAAGGGATCAGTGGCTTTTCTTCAGGACCAACTGAATCAAGTTTCCCTACACTAATTCAGGTCGGGTAATGCAAATCTATAATAACTGAGTCATGTCTAATTATCTCAAGGGATAGTAAAAATTCAAGTGTACCTGCAGATAAACTCACTACTTGGATCTTATATTCCAACCTAAGAAAGAGAAGAAAAAATGGATAGAATAATGTCACATGTATCTAGTCTGTACATGGTGAAAACATCCCTAAGAACCATAGAAATGTATTAATTGACAAATATTAATATGCTGAACAGTTGGTATTGTGCTTGGAGCGCAAAACATAGCTTCTTAGTGATGTGCGCCACAAAATCTAAAGCAGGCAAGTGACACAGTGGTGAAGGCATGTAATACTGCAAAACACAGAACAGAGACTTGCGAAGTCAGACACTCATGCACCCATCTGATACAGCAGCCCTGCTCAGGGTAGGGATACTTCTTACCAAGCTGAAACTGAACTTATATTGCCTTAGGTCAAGGATGAAGAACGCGTAGTAACTGCTGATGTAACTGTAACACATAAGTGAAGGTAAACAAATTAGAAACATGGCAGGCGCACATGGAAAATCAGGAGCAAGCCTTTCAAGGTTTAAAGTACTTAAAGAATCTTAAAGCGATTGATGCATAGATGTGCATGTGACCTACCCCTCACTCTGCCTGCCTGGAAGTAGAGTGTTTGGCGGGGCAGCTGTTTTATATGGCGTTATTGCTCCAGGTGAAGTTCCTTCACCTGAACAGTGCCTTTGAGATTGATCTTGAGATGTGGGCCGAGGAGATATGTCCAATCAACCACGTGGTGGGAGAGCCAAAATGGTGCACCCATCTTGGCCTAGTGACAACCTGTTAAGAGAGTATACTCCTCTAACCCCAAAAGGGGTTTGTTTTTTTTGCTTCCTAGCTAGTCCATTAAAAAATGCATAAACAAGGAGTAGTGATAGTGTACTACTGCCATGTAGTGGGGTGCGCCCCCTGCTAAACTATGCCGCATATAGTTGCAGTTGGGTGCATCAGGTAATATAGTGGCAAATGCTTGAGGGCCATCTTGAAATGGTCAAAGGATTCCGGGAAGTGCATTCAAATATGGGTATTGGTATGTAGAATGTCCCCGTATACATAAAGAAATTATCATGTTGTATTAAGATAACACCAATTTGTCCCTTTCATATGATAAATACTATATGCTTAATGTCATTAACCTCTAATGACCTAGAGTGCTTTGAAAAAATGTTACTAGAGCCTCTGAGTCAATGGTGCTACCACCATGGAAACCCTAGAGTGGAGCTGTCAGATTACTGAGACATAGACTCAACGATGTGTCAGCTTGGCCAGGGGTATAGCTAGGGCAGTGTAGTAATCTGTGTCCATGCCCAGGAATGGGATTGACATATGCAAGAGATATCCAATGTAGCTTGTGGCAGTTGTAAATAATGCCATCTGTCACATTCATGCCAGGTAATTGCATCATTTAACCCATGTATGTGGGTCTTGGGATGAAAAATCCAACGTTGTTCTCTATTGAATAATGATCCTTGCTCCCAGCAATCATTTGCCTCGTCTAGAACAGTCCACCTGATGCCTTTTGGTGTGTGATTGACAGTAAGAAAGTGTACTGACATTTTGGTGGTGGCTTGTTTACATTAAACATTGCTGGGATGTTCCATGATCCTGGTCTTTATTGGTCTGGTGGGCATCCCTACATAATGTAATGTGCAGGGGCAGGCGATGAGGTAAATGCAATTTCTGGTGTTACAGTTTGTATGCCATTTTTGTGGCCACGGGTGGTATTCTCCCAAATCGACCTCATTGGTTACTTTTGTAAGTGGTAATACAGTGCATATTGTACATGGGTAATGACCCATTATTGGTGGTAACCCTCATAGGATGAGTTGTGATGTCCTATGGATGGCTTGAGGTCATGCATGGACAAGAAGGTCTCTCAAGTTCTGTGTCCAATCTCTGGTTGGGGAAGTCTGGGGTACCCGTCTTGAGGACTGACCAATGTTTTTTGATGATTTTCTGGAAGGCGTGAAGGTGGTCACACAAGTCAACAATTCACCTGGTTCCTTCTCTCATGTCTCTAGTAGGGCTTCTCAATGATTATTCCTTGCCCTCTTTCATGCTTGAGTGACTATCTTCAGCGGGTGGTCACGTAAGGTCAAGTTGGTAGAGGTATTTTGGTTGAATGTCATATTTCTTCAGAGTGTCACAGTTGTGCCTTATGCAAAATCATTGGCCAAATGGAAGATTATTGTGTAATGCTCTTGGATGGTGACTTTCATAGAGGAGAAGACTACTTTGTTCACTGCAATCTTGTAGATTATGAGAGTCCAATTGCTTTAAAGTGGGATCATGTGTGGTCCCAGCAATATTACAGGCAGTTCCTTTGGTAATGGTTCTCCCAAAATTCTTTTACATGGCTGAATACTTCCAACCATGAGCAGGATCATCATAAATGCATTTACGTTCATAATACATGCATTTAAGTGTAAAGACTTACCAAGTCTCCCGAAAATATAAATACCAATGTCAGCCAAGCTTTTTGTGATTCTCTTGTAACTTTTTTTCAGAATAAGATAAATGCAGTTTGTAGCCCCTTCTCAAGTAACCACTCCTCTGGGCAGCTATCGTCCCTCAGTTTTATCACCATAAATCCATCTATGGAGTGTATCTTGGACCTTGAAGGGGTCTCAGTGACACCGCCACTTTATCATCCTTTTCGCTTCTCACCACAGCTCAAGTTATACACCTGCTTCGCCAAAGGAAGTAAGGGTCCCTGCTTGATCAATGTCGTCCCAAGGTATTTCATTTAGTACCGGACACCATTGCAGAGCGTCTCTCGTACATTTTTAACCACATGTTCAGCACAAGTAGCTTCCCTATTGAATGGAAATTAGCGTCAGTTCTTCTGCTTCTGAAAAAGCTGAATCCGGACAATACAGATCCCAATAATTTTTGGCCCATTTTTAAAATCGACCTCCCTGCCATAATGGTTGAGAAGGCTATGAATACACAAATACCAGCCTTTAATTAGACGGTTCTAGATCATCTCCCCTAGATCGGGATTAAGGGGTGTAGACTCTCATTGCTGAAATCTTTTCATACTGATCGAGAACAATTTGCATTTTTCACAGACTTTATCTCTCCATCCTTGACACAGGATTGAGGCTTTCCCCAGGACTTTTCGCTGAGCCCCACCCTTTTGAATATTTATGTTGCCCACTATCAAAACTGATTCAGTCCTTTGGGTTCTCTGTAGTGTCCTACGCCGTTGACACACAAATTGTTATATCTGTGGCCAGCGACCTCACTGACACTGCCACGCATTTCCATAACTGCCTGCTTCAGGTCGGCAATTGGATTGCTGTAAATTGTTTAAAGCTCGGCGATGTGGTGGCCGCAGAAACATGGCTCTCTTCCTACACCAGTAACCAAGGTGAAGAACTTGGGTTTAGTGTTTGATAGTAAACTCACTCATTGAGGACAAAGTTAACACCATCACTTTTGCCTCTTTTTTCACGCTAAAACTTCTTACAAAGATATTCCCCTTTATTCCTCATAATCTGCAAAAAACTGTGACCTAAGCCATTGTATTCTCAAAGGTTAACTATTGTAATGACTTTTTCAGCAATATCAGGAAAAGGTGACCAAAATACTGCTGCCACCTGGCTTCTAGGCATCCCTAAGTACGAATCTGCTTCCTCTGCCCTTTGTCACCTGCACTGGTTCCCAGTCAGGATGCAAATTGATTTCAAAGCTTTGTGCATCGCATTCAAGGTACTCAATGGCATAGGCCTGGAGTACCTTAAGCACAGATTTCAGTGGTTTACCCCACGTTCAGCGCACAGTCTTATAGAACCCAAATACAAAAAAGCTGTCTGGGACAGTAGAAGCTTTTTTGTGAGCACAACCAGACTCTGGAATTCCCTTCCCCTGGAACCGAAAAGGAAAACTGACTTGTTAGCCTTTAGGAGAGCACTTAAAACCGGGCTTTTAGTTTTTACCCAATAATTCTATCCTCTCGCTCACTGCAGTTCTTCCCTCTGAGTTAGTGCTTAGACACCCTTGGGTATTAGATGCGCTTTACAAATTCTATTTTCATTTCATTTCATCACCTTCTACACCACAATGTTTCCAGCATTTAGAGTCTGTTTAGAATACATCCACTGGAGTAACAAACCTTAGAAGGCCCCCCTGCAAGGTACTGCGAGACGAGCTCCCCATATTCAATCATGCTACCACCGGCCATTTTTGAAGCACCTCACACTTTCAGCCTACTCCCAAGGTACCAGGAGAATTTTCAGTAATGCAGATAGGTTCAAAGAGATCAACATTTTCTGCAGTCCCAGAAACAGCAGAGCTATAAACCATAATTAGTGTTATTGAAGTACAGAATGGGGCTACAGGAGCTCCAAAAGTAAATAGTCTTGACACACTGGTATCCTTGGGCTCAGTCATAGGGATATGAGCATATCAAAGATGACAGTGAGCAATAGTGGTGCATTTTCTTAACAATGCACAAGTGGAACTTGTTAATGGTAATTTCCTCTTCCACATTTCTAAATCCCATCTTCCCAAGTTTGACTCTCAGCTTTTGCTCTTTGGCATTCTATTAATACCTTTTCTTCTTTGATCTTATCACCCAATCTCTCATTCGTTCATCACTGCTACCTTTCACCAACATATTTAAGCATTAGTGGGCTTATTTATGGGAGCCCAGCATCACTTTTGCATCATGTAAAGTGGTACATGTGCAGGGCTCTGAGTCAAATTTATGAAGCCACGCAAAGGCCACCCTGTAAAACAACACAGAGAAAATCTCTGCATCACTGTACTATGTGCCTAAGAGGTGTTCCATGGGCGTTGCAGTGGGTTTTCCCATGCAACAACCATCTAGATTTACAAAATCATGTAAACCTGGGGAAGTGCCAAATCCTCACACCTCCCAAGGTGAGGCGTAACGAGATGAAACATGTTTATTTCTCCTCTTTTTTTTCCTCTTTCTATGTGTGCTGCGTTCTACAATCTGCTTCACACATAGAAAGGGGAAAACGCCTCTATGGATTGCTTTTGTGCAGGAAGGTGCCACAACATACATTGACACTGGCACAAAAAGTGAGTATTATGTATATCTTAAAAAAATAAAGCCAAGATTGCATATAAGTTAAATAGATTACGCTGTGCCCTTGGCTGTAGTAACATTGTAGTGATATGCCCTGAGTTGGAGGTTGAAAAAATATTAAATAAGGTATTACTTTTCATGTCGCATGTGATACATCAAAGTAATATTCAGGAACTAATTTTCCTCCTTGTCCTCGACCTGCACATTTTTCAAGAGGAAAAGTCTTCGCCAAAAACCTGGGCCACTATGTGTCAACCACTCCCGCTCTTCTCTTAAACACTGTTGCACGCACAACTCGATCTATAATTACCCTACCAACGCAGATTGACACATAGCCACTAGCCAGCCTGTCTCTGGCACTGTCACCACTGTCTAAACTCCTACAGGGACATACACTACTGAAGAGTCTCTATTACTAGGCCAGTTATGTCAGCACCCATTCCTCAAAGTGTCAGATAAATAGGCATGAAGGAAGGGGAAAAATAGAAAGGTGAATGTATACCAAAGCCATATGAGGGGGCAGACATATAAAGGAGCACCCATAGGATGGAGCACACATTCAGATGAAGGGATGCAGCCTGTGCCTGCTGAATTCGCTCCACGTGTCACCACCATGAGCTCTGTTGTTCAGACCCATGCACAGATCTTACCAAAGGCAGCTGCCATGCAGGCTACTCATGTTTTATTACAGCAAAATCAGACTTTACAAAATCTATATTAGCAATGGGCAATTTGATGGAGAATCTGTGAGACAACTTAAGTCAATTACTGAGGTTGCAGCAACAACATACCATCGCATACAACTGAGACGCAACATGAGGTCTAATGACAGACATTTGTTTATCAGGCTAACAATTTCCTGCATTGCACATGCTGTGTGTAAATTCACAAGGTTGATTGCAGAGGGCATTTTGCACTCATTTGAGGTACATTCCCCATGCCCTTCAACACAGGCATTTTTAACTCTTGCAGGGTACACATACGTGCTCCAAACAGCAGTACAAGCACCCATACACCCAAGCCCGCCTCCAAATTTTCAAAAGCTTTACAACAGGTCTACCACGGCAGGTTTCTCAGACGGTTTGCACGTACGGTAAATATCCCAAAACAACCAAGTACCGAAGCAACAAGCATTTACAATGCAACGGTCTCGGCATTGTTAAAGTTAGAGCTATTGGCATTGCTCATGACATTATTTTTATGTTTTTGTTTTTAAAACATTTTAAGAAACGGCATTGTTATTTACAATGTCAATAGCTTAATCAGTGTGTGTGTGTGTGGCTGCAAATGCAATAGGTCTCGCATTTGAGAGTGATTAAGCTATTGACATTGTAAATAACAGTGCCGTTTCTTTAAATGTTTTAAAAACAAAAACATAAAAATAATGTCATGAGCAATGCCAATAGCTCTAACTTTACCAATGCCGAGACCATTGCATTGTAAATGCTTGTTTTTTTTAAGAGGTGAATGAGCAACTGAAGCCAGGCTCAGCTCGAGTTCTCTTGCCGCTTCGAGCCCATTGGGAGCCGAGCTTGCATGTGGCTTCTGCCTGCCACCCGCCCTGTAACCTCACGTGCCAAGAGATAGGAATTTAGAGGCTGAGTTTCACAATGCGAAATCAGAACGACTGAGATTAATCCCAGCTTCCCCGTTTGACGCAACTGGGTGATCCTGGGTAAATATTTCTCGACTTTTATTTAATATCTTACGATGTTGCTCGACGTATAAAAAGAGTCTAGTAGCCCACATATAGGGTCCAGATGACAACTAACTTCCCACTATTGGCATTGGCGCCCGGGACATGAATGTTTTTAACTTGGGGTTGAAAGGCTGTCTCTTTTGTAACTGCCTCTCAATGCAGTGATATGATGTCTCGTACTCATGCGAACCGCGTCGTGATAACGAAATACACGTTTTCCAATTTTAATCAGGCTTTTTCATGTTTTCATGATTTGTGTAGCACGGTTTACATGTGAACGTTTCAGGTCTGGGCTCGTGTGCCGGCTCTCGGAGCCAAGTCAGATGTTTGGCTCGGCTTTGGCTCGACTCTCCCTGTTAGCTTGTTGGCTCCACTCCGCCAACCCCTGTCTTCACCTGAACGTTCCAGGACACCCCGATTTTTGATTTATGGTGAAAAGGACGCATTGTTTTCCATTGCCAAGGCCTATGGCTTCACACCTGTGCGGGAATGTGTGTATGGGAACGAAATGGCACATCTCGAATGACTGACTGGTCGTTGTGCGGGCTGGTTGGCCTGCGAACGTATATATGTACGTGTGGACCCGCCCATCCAGGCCCTCGAAGCAAAGTGGGGTGAGCGTCAGATATCTCATTTAATAAGGCAAGGGATCCAGGGGCCCGCCCGGGGCTCTGTATAACTCATAACTGCAGCCAGAAAGGGACGGCGGAGGAGGAAGGAGGGAGGTGGGGGGCGAAGGAAGAGGGGCCTGCACTATGAATAGTGCTGCAGTGTTATGGCTGTGGATTGTAATGGGATATCTACTTCTGCTCTATGGGAAAGGAGCTAAAAATAGCGCCGGTCGGTCTCGGAGGGCTGATCAGTCTGTGACAGTAACTGGAAGACACCGGAGCTCGGGCACAGCACTGCGGGGCTGCACCGGGGGAAGCACAGCCTGTAGCGCCCGGTTTTTATTCGGTTGGGTATTTTAGCGGCGATACTTTAGCCCTGCTGCAGAGACGCCGGTCTAGGCGCGCGCTTCTATAAATTACGCCGGCGCGAGGCATGCACCATCCGAGGACCTGGAGGCCGGGGATGCGAGAAGATGTAGCCGGGATGAGGTGCCGGTGCATCCCAGCGGGTAACAGAGGGCGGAGGACAGCGGCCAGAAGGTACGGATCTCCGAATCAATGAGCTATGTTAACAAGGCAGAGCAAAAATGCCTCGGAGAAACGCAGTGGCGTTTTCGGATTCGGGGGCGTGTTTTGCTTTTATCTCCTCTTGCCATTGGCTGGAGGAGATAATTAGAATTTCTGAAAAAAACACGCCCCCCGATCTGAAAAGGACGGGGCCTGATCGGAATGACGGACCTCTTCTCCAATGGCTGGCCAGCATTCAAGAGGCCAGCCAATGGAGAACAGGGGAGAAGAGGGGCGGGTTCAAGCCCCTCTTCTCCAAGTCATTAAATCTCGGATCGAGACTGCGCAAGCGCAGCCTTCGAGCCGAGACCTAAAAAGGGTGCACTATACTCATCATTAAAACATTCACGCTGATCATTTAGGTGTGTATGTGCATAGAGTGTTAGGTACTTATAAAGCATAAGGGTTATTAGAGCTTTCAATGGTTCTTAATTATTGTAGGTGTGAATGAGTCACATTTGTAGTACATTAACAGGCAAATTAGATAGTCGGTGTAAGCACAAACAACATTTTGTTATAATTATAATCTTTAAGAAAGGCATTACATTGGTGGTAGCTATAAGTTACTTTTTTATTGTATATTTACCTAATTATACAACATATATTGAACCCATTTTCTGAAGGTCACATTTTAGTTCATTATACAAATGTATGCATATCTATAAGAACGTTACCATTCCTGTTCTTGTTAATATACATTTGCTGAATTATATATAACATATTGCACACTTGTTCAGAAGGCTTTAGTTCATTATACAAATATATGAGACAGTCCCATTATCTATGTTTCTTGTGTTTTTAAAAATAAAGCACTGAAAAATTCCATGTGTTGCATATTGTTCAGTGTGCACTTGCTACAGTGGTGAGGTGTGGCTCACTGGTTAGAGGCGGCAGATCCGCAAGCAGAGAATCGGCCAGCGACCAGGGTTCAATTCCCGACGCGGCAGGGTTGTGGACCAGGGTCAAAAAAAAAAACGGACTCGATAATTCTCGCCTCGGTACCTACTCTAACCAGGAACACACTCGGCAACTCTGGGCATTAGCTTGCCTCATCTCCACAACGGCCCCCCACATTCGCCGGGGATGCCTGGTTTCACCTTGGAGATACCCAGGAGGGACCATCTCACAGGGATAGCCAGGACGGGTTCCCCAGCGGTCTACAGCGCCACGACGCCTCAGGGCAGCAGTGCGCTTTACAAGACACATACATTTACATTTACATGTGTAAAGTCTGATTAATGTTGCCCTGTGAGGTTCCGTTTTAAACTCAAACTTGCTTTTGGACAATCATTTTCTCCTGCTACTTCTTCATGTGTACATGGCTACCATTCAACTCAGATTGGCATTTTTAAATATTCAACTTGCGATTTTACAGCTGGGTAAATCTGAGTGTGTTTCCACATGTGAATATTTCATAAGTGATTTTACGGATCAGTATTTTCGCATGTGTTTTATTCGCAGATGGAAAGAGTTGTAATTAGATAACAAAATATATGCATAAAACAAAACAAGAATATCGCTCTGCCTGACTTTTACGTGAGGCCTTAATGGTTTGCCTACATTTCCTCAATACCCTGTGTTTTTACCTCAGTATGAAAGCGTCACATGATTTCTTTTTACAAGATCTTGTTTGGGCATTATCACCAGGAGCGCTAGCCATTCATATTTGTAAGCATTGCCACCCTAACCAACCAAAATATAAATAATATCTGGAATGTGATGAGGTACTTTTGAATATCTGCAATTAATGATGAGTAGTTTGACTTACATAATCCACATTTGGTGGAGGTTATTAAGATCTGAAGATATCTTTCTTATCCCTAGTCCACAAAAAAGAGGATTGTGATTCAAATAAAGCGCTAGCTGTGGGTTTCAACCATACCCTCATCAATTCCGATTTATCAAGGTTCGCTTTAAATCTTGAGACAGCCCTATACATCAAAGATCGTCTAAACCTTGGATTTTTTAAGGGGCATATTATCAAGCATGGAGTTAAAATTATCGCCGCTTTAGCGACAGAAAACTGCAGCTAAAGCGGTGATAATGGGCTTGATAATATGCACTTGAGAATTCCAATAGAAGCCCATATTGTCCCCAAAACATGGGCTTCTATGGGAATTCTCAAGGGCATATTATCAAGCCCATTAGCGCCGCTTTAGCGGCAGTTTTCTGCCGCTAAAGCGGTGATAATTTTAACTTTGTTTCTTGATAATATGCCCCTAAGTTTCCCCAGTGGTAACAAAATGTCATCAGAAAAAAAGTACTTCTTATGGAAGGATGAGTGAAGAGAATTCCCTCCACCCATTGAGATTGCCTTATTTTCTGAGCTGGAGGTTCCATTGAAAAGGAAATGAAGAAAAGGAGGAAAAGGGTAAACCTGCCTTGTGCTTCTGGACAGAGAAAAAGCTAAGGACATGCCTCTAGAACGAGAAAAAGCTAAAGATCTTTCTCCATGTATTAACAACCTGAGCTTGGGGGGAGCGCAACTGATGCGCAAAGGCCTCAATATTCTGTCCTGTTACAGAATCTTTGTATATATTGTCAGGCCGAAATTAGGAAACAAAATGGGTTTATAAGAAGAGCAACTCTGGAGTGCCTACGGGGATGGCAGCCAGTCGATCTCGCTCCGGACCGAGATCGAGGAAACCTACGAAGGGCGGGAAGAGTCATTTGCAGCAGCTCTCTAATATTGATTCCGCCAGTGGAATGTTGGCTGATCTGGAGGACACTTTGCCCAAGTTGCAGTGAGCCCGCAATCTGCGTGAGTTCGTTCCCAAAATGCGTCGCGCTCCCTGAGTGGACCGCGGCCGCCATCTTGTGCTCATTGCGGCTTTACCTCAACGTGACAGTTAACATTCCACAGGTACGCCGCTTCTCCTGCCATTTTTGTGAAGATGACAGGTGCTCTCCTATTTTTGTAACTACACCTTCAATCTTTGTGGAATTCATTCATGTTATGCTGTGCGCTTCATTTACAGATCGTGATCTCCATCTTCTGTCCTTCATAATGCCTGAACCCGAGTAACGGCTCTCTCCTCATAGTTGTTTTATCTGAGGAGATTATATTCTTCATTCAATAAGACTCATTATTTTTCATGACAAAACCCGAGTATCTGTTTTATATTTGGTTTTGCTTTTGCTGTGAACTACATGACTGAATTGAATATTTGGTTAAATGGTATCCCCAATGTCTGCCTCGCACCAAAATCTCTCTTCAGGTAAATGCTGCTCTTCATACAAACGCTCTATGTGCAACATTCTGCAATAACTGCTATATTTTTAAATCGCCTCAATGTTATGAAGACTTCTGATATGTTATGCCTCAGTGAAGAATTGCTGAATTTATATGCTGTATCACTGTCTCCATATGCATATTAAACTGAATTAATGTATCCACTGAGCCTATGTTTGCACCTGCTTCTCTATGTGAAACGACTTCTTGTGACGCACTTCGGATTGCCTTGAGGAACTGTCGCATTCGTCCAATTAGTGCCTCATGGCTCATGCTCTATTCTTTCACATGGTGTTCTCTCCCTGGCGAATGAATGGAGCCATGCTCTTCATGTTCTGAGTGCTTTCTTTATTAGTTGGTCGGTACTTTCCAGTGCAGGGTGGCCACGATCGATTCTGGTTGGTGTGCATTAAATTTGTTCCTCGCCATAGCGCTGACTGACTCAGTTATCTTGCTCCAGTTGTGCCGAAGCAGGGAACAAAAGCTTGACGGCTGCTGCTAGATTCATAATCTGCTCTTCTGCGTGACATATTTTTGTAAGCCTCAATTTTTCAATATATTCACTTATATGGAGCCGCCTTCTTCTCTTGGTCAGAAACTCACCTCAGCAAATATGTCTTCCTCTCGTAAGGAACCCAAGCTGGCGGCTCCCTCTAAACATCACAAGAAGGAACCTAATTCGCCTACCAAGTTGCCACTACCCATAACAATGGAAGACCTTATGGAAGAGATAAAACTGATCAAACCTTTTGTCATTGATACCAATGCTACCCTTCAGGGGTTGGACGAGAAATGGTCTAACTTGGACTCAAGAATGTCTGCTGTGGAACAGAGGCTCAGTGATACTCAGGATGTGATACCTCATTTTGCGGCTATGTCTAAAGAGATTGCCCTCCTCAAGATGCAAACAGAAGACTTAGAAAATTGCAATAGACGCAATAACCTTCAAATTTATGGTATTCCTGAGGAAATACATATTCCTAAGATTGTTCGTCTCAAAGATGGCACAACACTTAATTTACAGCGGACTCACCGCATCGGCCCTAAAACTAGAGGTTCATCTTCTTCATCTTCAGTAAATCGTCCTAGAGGGATAATCGTTTTATTTCTGGAATACACTGAATTGTTAATGGTTCTTTCAGCGGCAAAGTCAAGAAAGCAGATGTTGTGGTCTGGTCAAAAAGTTTTCTTCTCTCAGGATGTGGCCCGTGCTACTGCAGCTTGTCGCAAGGAATTTCTTTCACTTCGCCCGGCTCTTCGATCCATGAATGCCAGATACGGTCTAGTTCATCCTTGCTTCTTCAAGGTTACCTATAAAGAGAGGTCCTACTCCTTCCATCGTCCTGAAGACTTGAGTCAATTCATCTCTCGCATAAAAGGGACAAGATGGACTTTGAAGGGTCCTGAGTTGCATTGTCGAGTTTGCCTTGTGTTCTGTTCTCTAAGATTAGTGTTTTTATTCAAATGTTCTGAAGATATTTATCTTCCGTGCTGTTGTCGTTTACAGTCCGTTGTTTCTGTTTTCTCTTGACTCTTATGGCTTGTTAACTTTTACAGTGGCTATTCCATATTGTGATTTTTCTTCGTCTCTCTTCATAGTTATTTCTCTTCATGGGCCGACCCATTTCCCAAATTTCTCCCTCCTCCCTGCCCTTTCATCCCTTTCCTAATTGGCTACCTTGGTCGCTGTCCGCCTGTTTTATTTTATGTTATATAATTGGTCTCCTTCAATTTGTTTTTGTATATGAGACTCCTACTTTCCTATTTATTTTTTCTAACTAGTATATTCAACTGATCTCGGTTGACCGTGATGGTTCTGCCGTCTGTCCTCTCTTGCAGCTTCCTGCCTCCTCATGTCATTTTCTTCATCCTGGATATCCATTCCATCTTTCTTGACTGAAGTCTCTTGGCTTCTAGTCAACTGTTCTCTTTCTATCACTTATCTCTCATATGTTTTTATTTTTACCTCTCTCCTTTTCATTTTTTTTTCTTTTTTTATCCTCTCCTTCTTACCCTCTGGATTTAATTCTCTAATTTAGCATGTATTTTTTTTTTCTTAGTCTTCTCTTCCCCTGTGTACTCCTGATTTTTCTCCTTTTTCATGTTCTCTTTCATGCTTATTTTTTTTCACTTCAATGCATTAATCCTCCTGTCTTTGGTTGTTGGCATATTGACTGTAAAATTGTATTGAATTTTGTAATGCCCATGGTATTGATTAATGCTTTTTCTCTCTTCAATGACTGATAATATCCGGATCATTTCATGGAATGTAAAAGGATTACGTAACCTTGTTAAAAAACAGCGGGTGCTCACCCAACTTTCTACTTTACAATGTAAAATTCCAATGCTACAAGAAACGCATCTTAATGGTAAGGATGTTAATTCCCTTAAAAAATAGTGGGTAGGCCATGTTTATAGTTCCCCATCTAAAGACAGGAAAAACGGAGTGGCGATAATTCCTGGTCCCTTACTATAGAAGGGGTGGAGAAGGATGAGGATGGTCACTGGCTTCTCCTTCATACTCTTATTAATGCATCTCATATTTCTCTGATTAACATTTATGTTCCTACTGGCATTGATTCACAATTCTGGCACGCTATGTCTCACACTTTCCATTCATGCTCTGACTCTAATCTCATAGTGGGTGGTGACTGTAACCAGGTCATGGACCCATTCACAGATAGGAAATCCTCTTCTAGGTACATTCCTAACAATGCTATCCTTTCAAGGGGCCTGGTTAACACCTGGAGATTATGTAATCCCGATAGCTTGGAATTTACTTTCTATTCCCCCATTCATAACTCTGCTTCTAGAATTGAAATATATTTTCTTGAGCCCACATCTCCTTCCAAGTCTATTACATGCAGAGATTGGTTCCATTCTTATTTCCGATCACGCTCCTGTTCTGATTAATTTAGATCTTCCTTCCTTATCCTCTAAATCACGTTGTTGGTGCTATAATAATTACCTGCTTAAAGATCCCTCTTTTCTTGGGCTCTTCAAGGAATTTGTGTCTGAATTCTTTCTTCTCAATGCCAGTCCGGATATGCCCTTTCATTCACTTTGGGATGCCTTCAACGCAACTGCCAGAGGCTTCATTATTGATTATGTAGATAGCAAAAGGAAACAGTATCGTAAGGATTCTGCCACCATGCTATCTCCATTAAGAAACTGGAACATGCATATTTTTCCTCTAACATTGCAGATACTCCTAAAACTCTAATCCAAGCAAAACTTGATTTTAATAGGAAATCTATGGAAGAAGCCTCTTGGACATTACTAAAAATGTATTAAAAATGTTATGGTGGTCGTAATCGAGCGGGAAAATTGCGGGCGAATTACCTGAAGATTAAGTCCCAAAGATCTAGAATTATCAAGATTATCGACAATTGTGGTAATCCTTGCTTTAAGGATGAAGAGATATTGAATTGTTTTACAAATTTTTATAAGACCCTATATACTCCTAGTCTTCTCCATCGGATGCGGACTTTGATTCTTTTTTCGATTCATTTCCTCCCTGTTCTTCCCCTCATCCTGATTGCTCTATTTTGGATAAATATATATCTCTATTGGAGATTAAATCCACCTTATCCATGTTACCCAAACATAAGGCTCCTGGTCCAGACGGTTTTACTGCTGAATTCTATTCATACTTTTCTCATATGCTTCTGCCCCATCTTTTATCTCTTTTTCAACATTTCGTCTCCCACAGTGAGGCTCGAGGCTCTTTTCTCGAGGCTATGATTTGTTTAATTCCCAAAAAAGATAATGACCCTTACATGTGTGCTAATTATCGCCCTATATCATTGATTAATCTAGATTGTAAAATTTTGGCCAAGGTCTTAGCCCTTCATATTAATCAGGGTCTTCCAGATTTGATTGGCTCAGAGCAGACGGGGTTAGTTAAGGGAAGGACTATTGCCGACAATTCCAGAACTTTCTTGAACGTTATACATCTTGCATCAAAGAGCTCCTCCCCTATCGCTGCCATGAACCTTGATGAGGAGAAAGCTTTTGATCGTGTTCATTGGCTTTTTACGATGCGTGCCCTTAAATGGCATGGTTTTGGCCCCCCTATTCTGTCTCTTATAAACTTGTTATACTCTTCTCCAACCACTTCAGTCTTTGTTAATGGCTCTCAATCCTCTTGTTTCCCTTTATTAAGGGGTACTCGTCAGGGATGTCCCCTTTTCCCTTTATTGCTCATCCTTTCCCTTGAACCTTTTCTTCATTCTTTATGACACTCTTTAAGCAGTGGCTTTAAGCACAAGGCAATCAAAGTCAAATTCACTGTCTATGCGGATGATATTATGGGGCCGATTATGGTGGCGGGCGGATCGCCACCGCCCCCTTGGCGGGGGCGATCCGCCCGCCAACATTTACCGCCCGCCTACCTTTTCCCCCGCCATCATTACGATGGCGGGGGGACCCCGGAGGACGGTAAGACCGTCTGCCAGTTTTCCGCCGGTCGACGAGTCGACCGGGCTGAAAAAGGGCTTAACATGGTGGCGATGTCTTCAAGACACCACCATCCATATTAAGATGCAGGTGGGCACTCGCCTTTCCATTGCCGCCATGGAAAGGCTCAGGATTTTGCTGTTGGGGGCCTCTATCGGGCCCCCAGGGTATTGCAGCACCGCCCGCCTCAATATAAAAAATGCAGGATGCGCCCGCCAGTGTGGCCGGTGCGTTCTAATGGCAACTGCGGGACCGCCGCACCTATGGCGGGCGGTCCCTTTAGCAGTTGCGGTGGTGGGTGGACTTAGTCCGCCCACCACCGCAGTAGACCCCTATGTTATACATTTCAGATCCCTGTACTTCTTTGCCTGCTTTTACAGATCTTCTTTCTTCCTACGCTATCCTGTCTGGCTACAAGTTACATTTTTCTAAATCCGAAGTGCTTCCCTTAAATCAATACTGTTTAAGGAGCATGTTTGAAGGAATCGATTTCAAATGGAACACCATTAATATTACCTGCTTGTGGATTAAATATTCTTCCTCTATTGCAAAAATTATTCAGCTTAACCTGGAAGAGGTTCTCTTAAAAGTAAACAGCATGACAAGCAGATGGTCCCCACTTTTCCTGTCATGGTGGGGTAGATTGCATACAATTAAAATGATGTTGCTCCCCGTTATCAACTTTTATTTGTTCGTGTTACCAGTGAAACTTTCATTGACATTTTTTAAGACCCTTAATGGAATTTTGAGTAAATTTCTCTGAAAAGTTCGGAAAGCCCGTATTTCATTAGCTCTTCTGTCAAAGTCAAAGTCAAAGCTTTATTTCGATAAAAAGTCATTATCATAAAAGCAGCTCAGTGTATAAAAAGTTACAGTTAAGAACAACAGTAATAAATTTAAAAAGATTTTATATCTCTGTTCCAACATTTAGGAAGGGCAATAGTTTCAAAAAATGTTTGTTCAGTTAAACTAGCCAACTAGTTGATTAAATTTTAGAGGTTAAACAATTATGGCAGCATTTTCAGTATAAGAAATTTTTCTAACAAAGAATTAAACAGATTGTTTTAGCTTTTTGGCCCGGATAGCCCAAGCCCAGGATAGAAACTTGGCTAGGGCGCAAGCATAGGGTACGCTACTGTCCGAAATAAGTATCCTGATTGCCACATCATGACTCCTAGTCCCCAGCTGACGGCATAGGTTTTTGAGCCAGACCCTCCTTGGAGTAGCATATTCGCCGCACACAAACATAAAATGTGCTAATGTTTCCGGTTTAACAAGACACGATGGGCATAGCTCAGACATTTCCATACAGGATTTCCATCTTTTAGTAAAGGTATTAAGTGGTAAGGTTCCCATTCTAAATCTAAAATACAAGGCCCTATCAAAGGGTTTTCCAATTGCATCCAGGTACAGTTCCCGCCTGGGGCAGTCTTTGAACCTCAGAAAGTCCTCTGTTAGCCTGCCCAGGGAGGTGCTAGAGTTTCTTTGAGAACAAATCCAGTCCCAATAAAGCTTTTTAAGTGTTTGCTTTGGGGGTGAAGTTCTACTTAGCCATGATTCAAGTTGGCCCAACTTAATTAATAAGTTTTTCATGTCTTTTAGCCATTTGATTTTATACCAGCTTGGTGATGACATGATTTCCTTGAGGCCTCTGGCATATCCGCTTAGTTCTTCTACCCGCCAAATACGGGCCCATAATAATAAAGGGCGAAATTTCGCGATTTCGCCAATCTGGGTACAGCCAAGGTCCATGAATAAAGGAAGTGTCGGGGTGCCTTGTGGAAGGGACATTATTTCTCTGCAGAATTTGTTCTCAGATCTCTGCAGAGCGTCAGTGGACGAAAAGCCCCAGAGTTCCGCCCCATAAAGGGCAGAGCTAACTCCTTTAGCTGTGTAAATCTCAAGGACTGTTCCTATAGGCCTTGTTGTGCTGGAACGTTGCTCTCTTAATAGGGCACCTGTAATCCTTTTGTGGCTCAACAGCATTTTATCTAGGTGTGGCGTCCAGTCCATTTTATCCGAAAGGCGTATCCCAAGGTAATCAAAGACCTTTACTCTTTCCAGAAGCTCAGCGTTTAGGGTGGGGGAACGCACATGTTGTTTCGGTGGATTGAGGACAAGGTACTTCGTTTTGTTAGTATTTATTACCAGACCTCGTTTGGTACAAAATGATTGGAAATTGTCCAAAAGTCTCTGGAGTCCCATTGGGGTTTTGGAGATTAAAAGCGTATCATCCGCGAAGAGGAGGGTCGGTATGCGTTCGCCAGCCAGGGATGGCTCATCAGATGGATGTTTGAGGAGATGCTCAACCACCCCATTGATGTAGAGAGAGAAAAGGGTGGGAGCCAGAACACATCCCTGGCGGACTCCTCTCTCGACCGGAATACTGCCCGTTTTCTCCCCTCCAGGGCCCCACCTGACCTGGGCAAAGCTGTCCTGGTGTAGTCTGACTAATAGGGATAGTAGATAATGTGGCAGCCCCATGTCAGCAAGTACTTTCCATAATAGGTCCCTAGGTACAAGGTCAAAGGCAGTCTTTAAATCGATAAACGCGAGATAAAGACTGCCCTTGCCTATAACCACAACCTTCCAATATACCATCATGAGCCTGAATGCCTGCTCAATCGTTCCAGTACCCACTCTAAAACCTGCCTGGAAGTCGGAAAGGATTTTATTTTCTTCTACCCAATTTAGGATTCTAAGTAACAGGACTTTGCCGACAACTTTTTGGCTGGTATCTAACAAGCTGATTGGCCTATAGTTAGATGGGTCATCCCTCGAACCTTTCTTATGGATGGGGACCACCTCCGCCCCTTTCCACGATGAGGGAATAGGGGCACCCCTACAGATGGCAACAAGAAGGGAGTGGATCAATTTGCCCCATTTGGTGCTATCGGATTTTAGCAGGTCCCCGGGAATCCCATCAGGTCCGGCCGCTTTTTGTGGAATGATAGAGCTTATTGCATATTCCACTTCCTTTAGCGTAAAATCAAAGTCAGTGGGGCAGAGTGCATAGTTTGTGGTAGGCAGGGATATAGCAGACCCTCTCCCGTTGGAGCCGTCATGGCAGGAGTAGAGTTTGGAGAAGTGGTCCTCCCACACCTGGCTTGAGATGCTACAGGTTAGCAGATCACTGTCTGGTCTATTACGTGCCCTTATAGTGTCCCAAAAATATTTAGAGTCTTTTTTCAGGCTGGCTTCTTTAATGGTTAACCAGTAGGCATCTTCCCACTCCCTTTTGGCCAACCACAAGACCTTTTTATATTCCCTTCTAGCTATTTGAATTGATAAGGGGGACTTCCCTTTAACTGCCTCAATTAGACATGTCTTGGCCTTTCTGCATGATGCAGAATACCAGTCGTGTCTGCCTTTGGGTTTGGTTAGAGGTTTGGTTTTCCCTATAATCCCTTTTACCCAGAAAAGGTCCCCTATAGTTTTTATGGCTACTTCGTAGATAGTTGTTACCTTATCTGCTGCCATAAATAAATCTATGGAGCTGATTACATCTTGTGTGCCATTAATCACCTCTTCAATAGTGGACAATTTATTAGTATTACACAAGATCTTATTCCACTTAAGGCGTCTTCCACAAGAGGAGACAGTAATCTCCTGTGGACAGCTCGGTGGTGCTAGCGGCGCTCTGGTAGGCCAAGAATTCATTAGGGTTAGGGAAAGTGAGTTATGATCACTCTCTATGGTAGGAATAACAACCATATCGATGACCGAACTCCAGAGCCCCCGGTCCAGCAGAATATAGTCTATCCTTGTGGAGTGACCAACTCTGTTGAACGTTGGGGCACCCATCTGATCAGAACATGTGCGGCCATTGGCTGCTCTTAATCCAAACTCTAATGTAAGTGCGTTAAGCTGTATTGCACTGCGAGTCCAGCGCTTAATGGGTGGGATAGAGAGGATGGGAATACCCCACCTACTGTCCTCTTCTCCTAAATCGGGTATTCCTTCTAGGGGGAGTGGCTCGTATGTGCAGTTGAAATCTCCTGCTATTATGATATGGCCAGGTTCGTTATGGTCCCCTAATTGGGCCTCAAGTTCCGCTACTGTTGGTGAGATGCACCCATTTTTGGAGCCTCTAACGTAGACATCGTAGAGATCTACAAGTAGTCCCCCACGTTGGCCCGATAGAGAGATACCAAGGATGTCTGGGTTTCCTGCCTTTTTTATGGTTATCCGACAGTTAAGCGAAATGCTTACCCAGATGATAAGCCCCCCTGATGGCCGCCCCTTCCCTGCCTTAGGTTTTACAGCTGGTGTATAAAATGTGACAAACCCGACACGGTGCAGTGGCTTAGTGATCCAGGTCTCTTGGAATACACAAATCTTGTGGGCGTCAATCAGGACGTTCCACTCCGGGAGGCCTAATTTCCTAGAGATCCCCGCAAGGTTCCAACTAAGAATTTTTATCTCGCCATGTGTTGGATCACCGTCGGGGATGGTAATAATTTTAGAATTTGGTGGGTCTACACTGTCCCTAGTAAATATGTGGGCAAGTGGTATTAGGGGTGCCTCTGTTGGGGATTCGGAGCATATAGGGAGAGATGTAGCTGGCGGAACATCCTCCATATCGTTATCGGTGATAGTGAGATTTATATCTGGACCTTCCATGAAGTTGAATCAGTCTACCTCATCTAGCACACAGTATCTATTTGGATGAGTGAATTGTGAATACGAGGGGTCGAAAGAAGGGGGCAAGTCCTGCCATGGCTGTTGCAAATGATGGTTAGCGAATTGTGGAGGCTGAAGGGGTTGCTGCCACTGCTGAGCAGCCTGATATAGGGGTGGAAGATGTTGAAAAGGTTGTTGCCACTGAAGACTTGCATGATGTGGGAATAAAGATGAGAATTGTGGTGATTGTTGCCAGTGTTTAGTGGTATGTTGCGGGGGATACACAGACCCTCTGTTAGTTGGAAATGTAGGCCGATGGGGATTTAGTCTTGGCGGCATGGGAAGGAAATAAGACAAAGGGAGTGGATTGATTTGGGTAGCAGGACCACTATTGGGTGTATTGCATATGTAGCTGGCTGCCCCTATATCCCTAAAGTTAACTGTAATTACATCCCCTGCTACTGTTTTCTTACTCCTGCCCACCCAGTCCCCTCTACGCACTGTAAGAATTTCACCACTCATATTGCTAGGTAAAGGTTTGTGTAGTTGAAGCCACTGAGCACATTTGTTTTTTAGCTCTACAAAGGTTTCTTTTACTCCCTCCTTCAGTGGGGGAACGGCTGTCAGCACAACCACAAAAGGAGAAACTTCCGGTGGCAGGCTAATTGACTTGAAGCGCGCCTGCTTTGGCTTAGAGCCTTCGGGCTTGTTTGTAGAATGAGGAGCTGCAGGGTTAGTAGACTTTCCTGTGAGATCTTTTGCTTGTAAGTTGGTAGTTTTATTTCCACCAGCAGATTGTTGCAAAGCCGAAGTAGGACCCACCGCCTTCGGAGTAGATAGGGGTGGGGATTGAGCAGAAGTATTCCCTGTTTGGGACAGGTGTAATACAGCTCTTCTGTCTGCTTCTAAGGCCCAGGGAGGTGTCCATTTTCCAAACTTCCGACAACATCATTCCTCTTTTCTAATTCGTCAAGTGTTACCGTATTTAACTTCCTCGGAAGGAGATTCCACCTCTGTCTGGCACAGATTAGAGGAATCTCTGATTTCCAAATACCGTTTTCTCTGTTAGCCAATTTTACACATCCTCCTCGTTCTTTTCATTTTCCGACAGTTTCAAAATTTATTTAAACTTTTCACCCTATCAAATGTAAATCTCACAACCTGCTGCAAATATTCTTAGATTCACCTCTGTGGCATAATAAATTCATTAAGCTTTCTAATAGTACTGTCTTTTGGAAACAATGGGCCACCAAAGGGATCCTCCTGCTTAAGCATTTAACACAGGATTCCATCTCCCTTTCCCCACAAGAGGTTCAGTCTAAGTTTGACCTACCAGTCTCCTCTCTACTTAGATATGACTCTTTAAGATTGCTTTTGACAGATAGGATTTCTCTCCTTTCCGGATCTCCTCCCTCCTCTCCGGGCCTCTTGTCAGAACCTTTACCCACTTCTTCTTCTATTTGGGCCTCTCATATTTACAAATACCTCCACTTTCCCTCTCCTAACCACCCTAAAACTAAAGTAGAGCTTTTATGGGAATCTGATTTACAGTGTACTCTCTCTGTTCACACTTGGATCTCTATTTGGACACGCATACACCGCACCTCATGTACTGCTAGCACCACCCAGACTCTTTATAATTTTTATCAGAGGCTATTTTTAACTACACTATCTCTCTCCAAGTTTAGTTCAGACTTATCCCCGAATTGCTGGTCATGCCACAATACCCCCGGCTCATTAATGTATTGCTTTTGTCTTTGCCCCAACATCGCCTGTTTTTGAACTAAGGTATGTGAATCTATCTGCTCCATTTGTTCTATTAAATTTCATTTTGATATTTACTCTGTATTTCTGCGAAGTAACTCTACAAACTGGTTTGGATCTCGTAAGGTGGGCATTTTTGTTGACTTGTTAATTGCTATTGCTTTTCAGGTAATTACTTCAAATTGGAAAGACACCACTAAGGTTTTCTTCTCTGCCTCCTGGAATATTCTTTGCTAGCATCACAGACTAGACAGAGCTTCTGTCAATACTTCTCAACAACTTATTTGAAAGGAAGCCCTCTGGTCTCCACTCACCAGCTACTTATCCTCATCTGCACGTTGTAACAAGGACAGTTCCTTTGTTTATCAACCACCATGAGTATTTCATTCATTTTATTCTTTATGAAGTTTTTATAAGTCAATGTATAGCTCCTATTTTGTTTTTAGCAGCCAATACGATCACTATATCGTAGTAGTTTAAAATATGATACTTGTTTTGGATAAAATCTTATCTTCTTCTTTTTCTTTCTCCTCTCCTCTCCCTTCTCTTTTTCTTTTTCTTTTTCTTTTTCTCCTTCCTTTTCTCTTTTTCTTTCTTTCTCCTTATTCCCTCTTCTCCCCCTTCTTTTTTTTTTAAACTGTGAAACGCTACCTTGTTTAAGGTAAACTTTTTATTATTGTATTTTCTTTTGGAATATTTTAGTACATTGGTAGATACATTGGGGCAGATTTATGTTCCCTGGCGCATCCCTGCAAATCAGCATGGATGCGCCAGGGAAGATGCGTCACGCAAGTTTGCCTTTGCGCCACCGCAGATGCGCCGCATTTACAATGCGGCGCATCGTGGCGCAAGGACAAGCAGATACGTGACGCATTTGCCGGCGTAAGGTTGGCGCAGTGCTGAAGTTGCATCGCAAGCGCGACGCAACTCCAGCACTGTACCAACCTACCCTATCCCTAACATGGTGCGTCAAGCCTTACGCCTGCTTCAAGCAGGCGCAGGGTTTTGACGCATCAGCGTTGGGAAAGTGACTCCGTGAAATCTTATAGATTTCACTGAGTCACTTTTCAGGGGCGTTCCTGCGACGGAACGCCCCCCCTGAGTAGCAATGCCCACATGAAATCTGACGCAGGTTTCATGTGGCGCAGGGCTTTACACCGTGACGCATCTCCATAGATGCGTCACGATGTAAATGGGGCGCAACAAGGCGCAGGGTTTCCGCCGCCGCTGCGTCACAAAAGTGACGTAACGGCGGCGTAAAAGGGGCGCAAGTCCCTCATAAATCTGCCCCATTGTGTTTATCTTTCTACCCTATTATATATTTAATTTGTTTCTTTTTTGCTATTTTCCTTATAATATTGATGTGTATTGCGCCTATGTTTTCTATTTGCTTCAATAAAGCTCTTTAAACTAAAAAAAGAAGAGCAACTCTGTTTAGAATGTTTCATCACAGGCAAATTCAAGCCTTCAAAGAAGTAACACACGTGCTGATAATTGAAGTTTTCTCCTTGATATAATTCAGGAAAAAAGATAAAAGTTTGTTACTTACCTTTCTCAGAGTTTGCCATGGAAGATCTTGAGTCTTTCACTTTAGGCACTCTTGATCTGTCTCTAAAGCAGGAAAGACTGGTAGGCAATATTTTGCTGGCTTTACTGACTTTCTCATAAAAGTGTTGCTTAATTCTAATCAGTGCTCTTTCAAACCGCTCCCTAAGTAACATATTGATTTCCCCTCAGTACTATAGTTGCTCATACTGACTAAAAGGAGCCCTTAAAATCATATTGCTGATTAACAGTTTGGCGTTCAGCTTCCAGCTTCTTATTCACCAAGGTCCAATTCCATCTTGGGTTATTCTTAATAGATATACATTTCCCCCCAATAACATTACTTATTTAATGTGTTCTATGCACATGACAAAAATAATGCATATTTTCCGTCAGAACAGTGAGTATTTTGCTTACACATCATAGAAATCCAATTCAGAAAACGGTCTCATTATGAATTTGACATTTCACTACTCAAGTACTTTTCAGGAAGTATCCATGAACTAGTAGAGACTTAACTATATTTAATTCACCTACCCATAATATTTTGCAAAGCATCTTTTCTTATATGGCATCCAGCAAGTAGAAAAAGATTATGCTTTAAAGTTGACCAAAGTTTGATATTCCCTTTCACTTTTCCTGTAATCTCTATATATGCATCCTTATTATGTTACCAACTCACCTGCCTGAAAAGCTACATCCCTTTCAATCACAATCAACACTTCACACACTTTCTGTTTTGCCGAAACGCAAAATTGGTTCGGGTACAATTTATGTCAGGTTAGCCTTCATTTTTTGCTTACGTCAGGTCCTTGTCTTCCCTGGTTGTTGTAAGAGGTGCTGAGCCACATCACAGACCAGCTACCAGCAGTACCAACTTTAGAACTCCTAATAGCAGGTGCTAAGTGAAAGCCATGGTGCGCATAGAGGACAAGAAAGACATTGAAATTCCTGCACACTTAGGGCCTGATTCACAAAGGTAAACTTACACTTTATCTATCTTTTTATGTGCAGAGACTCCTCACTTGTAAAGATACTACTCCTAAATAATTTCTTTGTGAATAGCAAACAATTGTAAACATACACAAAAGTGAAAGTTTACAGCAGTGAATCAGGCCCTTAACCACTACACATAACAATTAACTCTGCCTTCTACACAACAATCTTAATTATGAGAAACAAATAATTATATTTGCTACTGCAAATAATGTATTAAGATGAAGCCAATGTGAAACATGGATGATGGACGGGACATCCAAAATCTGCCATAGACCATTCACACAGATATGCACCATACATACTGAATACATACTGAATATCAAAACACTAATATACCAATAGTATATGTATTGTTACCTAACAAAGTACCACTTACTTCAAACTACTATACCACATCAAAATAAAAACATTCAACTACTCTCCACAAAAAGTATAGCAGACTTTTAACAGGCAATGATATAAGCAATACTTACTCTATACCCACACACAGCCATTCAAGGCTATTATTACCATTTTAATCAAAGCATTTGGAGCCATCTCCAAAAATCTGCACTTTGAAATAAAGAAATTAATTAATTGCAGTTTCATATGACTCTGTAAGAGACCACTACAACTTGCTTATGGAAAGCCCATTTTACCAACAAAACGAACAATAATTAAGTCCCTTAAAGAACTATTTCGAAGTCATATGGGTTGGCAGACTGTACTGATCAGGACACAGACGCCAACCCAAATTCCAAATTCCAAATACCATTGTGGTAAAGAACAGCACTATGACTCAATAGGCCAAAACCAACAAAGCAACATGCCTTCCAAGCTACATTAGGAAGAACCCAACCAACACTCAACAAATTCACAGAAGCCCTCCAAAAAGAAAAAAGCTTCCAACGACTAAGGAGCAAACCAATCAGTAACCTAAATTAAACTTAAAATAAGTAAATAGTAAAATGTGCAAAATGCTACTTAAAAGTAATTCCAAAATCCCTATTATAAAACACCTTCCTACGTACATACTGAATATAAAACCTTAACAAAGTAAAGCACCATTATAACTTAACCATTTTAAAATAAATACGAAACAATATATTCTCTATAAATCGGTCGAAAAACATGCAAATAACAAGATAGAAAAGAAGAGTAATAAATAAAAATATGTTTTAATACTTAAATACAAATCTTCACATCAACAATCACAAAATACAAAATAAAAACACAAAATCCAAGCAAAAAAACTCACACACAATGGAAAAAAATATTACATTGCTATTAGAGCAGATGCACATACATAATAAAATACAAGATTACCGACACAAAAAAAAAATCATACTTACAGTTCTGTGACTGTAAATCTTGGTCCATGTGCAGTTTCAAAAATCCAATCCACAAGTAAACAATAAACGCCAAAATCCCCCTCCCCAAAATTTTTAAAATGGAACTTAACCCAGCAAAGTAATCTAAAGTCATTAGGAAACATAAACAACATAAAAATAAAAAAATAACTTTAAGTAATGTAAAATGCAATATTAGTGTACAATTAACCGAAATGTTTTTCCTTTAAAAAAGTGTGTGAATGTTCATGAACAGAAAAGAAGGACTAGATTGAACGAATCAGTTTGGACGCCTAATCCTTGGGTGCCATGTTAACAGGGATCCCTTTCGGTGAAATATTTATAAAATGTGGAGCGAAAAATGGCGAGCGAAGTAAAAGATAAACGTAGACACGCAGAATGCGCTAAGCATTCTGGAAATGAAAATTCGACAAGGATACTCGTTGGAGTAATTTGAAATTATTGTCTACTCCTGGTTGAGTCTTGACCCATTCTATAATCTGAAACCTGAGCTGAGAGATAGAATGATTGGCTTCTACCCAGTGTGCCGCCAGTGCTGAATTTAAGTTCTTGGTTCTTATTCGGCTCTTATGTTCTGTAAGACGTATTTTGATTTTTCGTTCTGTTTTTCCAATATAGATCTTGCACAAGGGCATTTTATGGCATATA
Source organism: Triturus cristatus (assembly GCF_964204655.1). Classification (NCBI taxonomy): domain Eukaryota; kingdom Metazoa; phylum Chordata; class Amphibia; order Caudata; family Salamandridae; genus Triturus; species Triturus cristatus. Next base: position 454,859,718 of record NC_140590.1, on the reverse strand, counting down.
TGACATTACTAGTATTACAGTCGCTTGTATGTTTCAATGGTATTGCTTTGCCTGTGAACGGGTGAGTTAGGATGCTTCCCAAAATTACATTGTTGCAGTGTGGGCAATTAAAATATTTAAGGGTACCTTTAGGGGTTGTAGGAGTGTCTTGATCATTTGTTTGAGCCAATAATTCTAGCAAGTTTTTCCCTCTTGTATAAGCGTGTTGTGGAGGTTCTTGGAATATATTGTTAAAGTCTGGCTCATTCGCCAATAGTTCCCATCTCCTGTTAATTATTCTTTTAATGGCTGGAGAACTTGTCGTATATTTTGATACAAATACGATATTATTGGTTTTTGTCGTCGGGTTAGTAGTAAGTAGTTCCTTACGCTCTTTGTTGGTTGCTCTTTGTAGACACTCTTGTAAGATTTTTTCCAGATAACCTCTTTGTTTATACCTTTGTTTGTATTCTTCTATCTTATCAGTGCACACTTGGGGATTGGAACAGATACGCTTACTCCTGATAAATTGAGAATACGGTAGGTTTCTGATAAGACTTCTGGGATGGAAACTTGAGAGATCTAAAGCATTGTTGCGATCCGTGGGTTTTGTGTAGATTTGGGTTTCTAATCGTGTGCCATCAGGTTGTTTGGTGATTGTGACATCAAGGTATTCAATAGTGTGATCATGGATTTTGTAGGTGACTTGAATTCTAGGTTTGAAGGAATTGATGGTCATTATCATATTTTCTAATGTTTCGCGAGAATCCAACCAAATCAGGAAGATGTCGTCTATAAATCGACAATATAGTTTGATTTTTGACCACCAGGTCAGGTTACTCATAATGCGCTGATGTTCAAATTGAGCCATAAAGATATTAGCGTACTCAGGAGCCCCCGAAAAACCCATGGAGGTTCCTGAGAGTTGAGCGTAGTATGTTTCATCCCATTTGAAATAGCTGTGATGTAAGCAATAGTGTAATAGTTGTAAGAGGAATACCTTTTCTGCATTAATGTCTTCAAGTTGTAGCAGTGCCCACTCAACTGCTTCTAGTCCTGCCATGTGTGGTATTGATGATGTACAGAGCTACTACGTAGATAGTACATAGTAGCCAAGATGTTTGTATGTCAGGTTGTATTTTCTCTAGTTTAATTAAAAAGTCCATTGTGTCTTTGACATATGGCGTCCAATTTTGTACAAATTTTTGCAGGTAGTGGTCAAGATATCTTCCAATAGGATCAAACATTGAACCACACCCAGACACAATAGTTCTGAAGGGTGGATCTCTAAGATTTTTGTGAATCTTCGGTATCATGTACAGATGTGGTCTGCGTGGATTTAAGGTTGTAAGGTATTGTTTGGTGGGTACGTCAATCCATTCCATATGTAAAGCGTTCTGTAAAATGTTTTCCAGAAGTCCTAACAACTCCACTGTGGGGTCAGTCGGTAGTGGTAAATATATGTTGATAAAATGCTGTATCCATAATTACTTTGGCTCCCCCCTTATCAGCAGGTTGGATGGTTATTTCAGGATTATTGGCTATTGCTTTGATGATGGTTCTGTCATATTTGGTCAAGTTCTGATGTCTATTCTTTTTCAAATCCAAATCTGCTATATCTTTTTTAACCATTATCTTGAATGTATCCAGCATTTTATGCGAAACAGGCGCTTGAAAAGTACTTTTAGGCTTGAATTTCACATGTTCATCTATTTGTTGACGTGGTTCATTGATGACTACATTGGTAAAGAAATGTCGTAAACGCAATGTGCGCATGAACTTAAATAATGTTATGTCGATTTCCATGGTGTTGGTAGTGCTAGTAGGCACAAATGAAAGTCCTTTATTCAAAACTTTAGTTTGCTGGGACGTTAAGTGCACTGAGGAGATGTTGACTATTAAGGTATGTTCTTCCCGCTGCGCAGCGAGGTTGAAAGAGCCATCTTAGGAAGATTAGACCCTGCAAGCCTACTCACAATCAACTGTAAGCGCCTAACCACTATAGTCACGTACTAAAAAAAACACCAGGAATGATCTGTAAAAAATTTATAACAAACTGCCCTCATGGATGACATACTGAAACTAGCCTCTCTCTGCACAACCCGAACATCACATATGCAGGTTGAACACTCTATTGGCAATCATGGATAACCCATGGTATTTGTAACCCCCAACAACAAGGCTCAAGGAACTTCCCCGTCTCCAATCTACAATCACAATATCACTTAGAGAGTCAAGAATTTTGTAACTTCCTGAAATTGAATACAATCATCACCACATCTTAACAACCCTACAGCGATCTGTTCCTTCCATCCCTCATCTACAAGCTTAATAGTCTCGGACACCAAGTATCCAAACTATACAACCTGCTAAAGCCTAAATCATTCAAGGCTTGTAGGAGAGTATGATCTGCTTCACATGTTTACCCCCACTTTTTGCTGGTGTTTCACTGTTTTTCGACTTTAGTCTGGCTGGGACCCTGCCATTCAGGGCCTCAGCCTAGCTGCTTCCTCTCTAAATTGATTGCATGTACTTTAGGTACACCATAGATTGGATCCTGAGGTACCCTTGTGAGTCCCTAGTATATGGTATAATATGTACTCAGGGCATAGGTACCCCAGAGGCCTACCAGGGGCTGAAGCATGTATTATGCCACCCCTGGAGTATGATCCCAACCTTCTAGAGGGAGAGACATGGCAGTACTGGGTTACCCAGTAGAAATCTAATAGAGCCCTGGCATCACAAAATGGATGCTACAGCCACACACACGTGTCTGGCCTCCTGCTACTGACCGAAACTCCAGCAGGGGAGGCCTGCACAATAGGTTACCTGTCACAGGGAGGTGTAGCCACCTCCCAGACAGACTTATTTGTATTGGGGCTGGGTGGGAGTGACCCGTGGGCCGCCATTTTGTGTTTCGTCTTGAGGTCCCTCCGTGATCCCTGGTCCGTCGACTCGTGGGTCCCTGAGGGGGTAACTTTTAATTTCTTTGGGCTTCCCTGGTTGCTCCAGACGTGCCCCGACTCCCTACCAAGTGGTGAGTCCCACAGACCTTGCTGGTCTGCACCGAAGCATCTTTCTCGTTTCTGCGTGGGTTGCTGTTGCCAAGGCTTGTTGTGTCCAATCCAGGCACCGATGCTGCAGCACTCGACATCCTTTGTGGTACAGCTCGAATCCAGCTCCTGGTTGTCCTCGACGCCTCCTAGTCCTCATGGCTGAAGAGTCAAGCTTCACCTTCTTCACCTTCTTCACCTGACATCGGTGGGCATCTGCCTATCGCCTTCCTGGTCACTAGCTAGTGACCCAGACACTGTCCCCTCTGCTTTCAGGTTCTTCTCATCCTCGATCCAGGGTTAGATCTCTTCGGACACTTCGCATCTTCCCAGCAGCAGCACTTCTTTGCCAGCTTCCATTGAAATCAACGACGCGACTCAACACCATTTGACACCTATGCACCCGGCTTCCCTGGGTGAGGTAACACGAGTACTCTGGTGCTCCCGTGGGTGTTGGCCCTAGAACTTCCTAAGTCCCAAAAGGGTTTGGTCCTGACTCACTTCTAAGTGTCCCTAATCTTTAAAAATCTAACCGCGACTTTCCCCATAGAAGCTAACGGGAGCTCGCGGCTGTGTTCTCACACTGCACACGGCCCCCGTGGGTCCCCTGTGTCACTACCTTGGGTGGTTCCTGGGGGTCCCAGCGATTCTACAGGCTCTAGGCCTTGTGTCTAGTTAAGTTGTGGTTCTTATACCACTATTTTAGTATATGGTTTGGCTCGCCCCTAGGGCCTGACGTGTATTTGTGCTATTTTACTGTAATATTTGAAGTGTAACTGATGTGTTTTTACCTCTAGTCTCATAAAGAGACTAGGAGGGTGTGTTTTGTAATAAATACATATATTTTATAGATATACCTGGTGTGGATGTCTTTCATTGAGGCACTCAAGAGATTATAGACTGGTAAAACAAGCTGCTTTACATTCCTTCAAGACTTAGCCTGAAGGCTGCTCTCCATAGCTACCACTAGGATAGCTTTCAATAAAGGTTGTCTTTAACCTATAACCAATAAGGGGTTGTTTGGACTGGTACAGGGTGCCCCCTATAACTAGTGGACAGCATATACCATGCCAACTTCTCACAAGGCTAATACAAAAATAGAAGAATATTGTGACCCTCATTGCTCAACTGTCACAACAAAGACTGAATGGGATGCCATTTGGAAATCCGTCACCTCACATAGAATATCACCAGTACTCTCACAAACTCAGTGTTGGCTATTACACAAAACCTACTGGACAGCTTCCCACCTACACTCCCTGAACATTATAGAGAACCATGTCTGCTGGAATTACAATAAGGACAAGGGAGACTTTCCCACCTAATATTTCACTGCAAATCAGTTTGTCTCTTTTGGGGCAATATTTTCTCCTTTAGCTCAAGACTATTTAATATAAACCCTAAGAAAGAATTCTCCTTACTCATTACTTCCTCAATACGTACATCAAATGCCTCGTGATAATTTGTTACTTGATCTCCTACTGTCTGCAGCAGTAAAAATGATTACCTCAAACTGTAAAACCACACAAAAGGCCTTCTTTCAATCATGGGTCAACTGGGCATCCCATACAAGAGGCGCTGATAACGTTGCCCACAACATTCTCCTTGGAAACAACATCACAAACCCATATGGACATCCTTAGACAGCTACTTTACCATCCACAAACCCCTATAGGCTGTGGAAACGCAACACACAACTCATAATCTGCTCTGACAAATTCTCATCTACCAGTGCTAGGAAACACACATATCCCATACACAGTCAAAACAATACCCTTTCAGACATAGATTGATGCATAAATTATGCAAAAAAGAAGCAGAGAACTCTGGGTAGTTCTCAAGTTTAGGTGGAAAGCAGCTCCTGTTAGAGTACCCTCGACACTCTAGATCTGCTCACCTCAGATGTCTGCTTTTCTATCCAAGTATTTAAGCAAAGGATTAGCACAGTGCCATCCACTCCGAGATAGAAAAGGACAAAGTATTTTGCCATTCCTACAGCAAAGTCTTTAAGCATAGGACTAGAACAGTGCTGTCCATGCTGAGCTGTAAAATGTCAAAAGCCATTTACCACTCCAGGCACAGTATTACAGCTTTGAACTGGTAAAATACCAACCAAGCCAACCTGAAATGAGTAAATGCAACCCCTGACACAGTATTTCGCTCTAATTAGAGATCTTCAGCGAGGTATACCTTTGTCCAGACTCAAGGGAGCACCCAGTATAAGTCAAAACAATCCCCCTTCAGGCATAGAGTGACGCATAAATTATGCAAAAAAAGAAGCAGAGAACTCTGGGTAGTTCTCAAGTTTAGGTGGAAAGCAGCTCCTGTTAGAGCACTCTCAACACCAGTGACACTCTAGATCTGCTCACCTCAAATGTCTGTTTTTCTATCAAAGTATTTAAGCATAGGATTAGCACAGTGCCATCCACGCCAAGGTAGAAAAGGACAAAGTCTTTTGCCATTTCTACAGCAAAGTCTTTAAGCATAGGACTAGCGCAGTGCTGTCCATGCCGAGCTGCAAAATGACAAAAGCAATTTACCACTCCAGGCACAGTGTTACAGCTTTGAACTGGTAAAATACCAACCAAGCCACCCTGAAATCAGTAAAAGCAACCCCTGACACAGTGTTTCACTCTAATCCCATACACTGTACACGATCCAACTAAAGCAACTCAATCTTACATCTTCCTCTTGTTGCTCTACCTACTACTCCACTCTCGAAATCTAGTAATTTATACACTCTGTTACTGTGTAAAACGTCATCTAAACTACTTCATGCTGGAGTAACTTTTTCTTTTTCCTAAATATTATTATGTCCTGATAATGTAATTATATTTACTTTATTCCTGCCTTAATTTGTTCAGCTGCATTAGCTATATTTTGTTTTGCTGTATTCACATAACTGTAATAAAGATTATTTTGAAATCAACGCAATAACACATCGATTCCCATTTAAGGTGTAAGGTGTAAAGTCTTTTATTCCCATCCGTCACTGCTGGCTAAAACCTAGCAGGGAGGCACAGGAAAAAATAATTATGACCCACACTCCCTATGAGAAAACTCCCAGGATGTGAGGGTATTGTTTCTGTGTTTTTGTCTCCTACTTTGGGAGTATGTTTTTGAAAAACAACACTTTTGAAAAGTTTGGTGTATGTCTGTCAAAAAGGAAGGCTGACATACACCAAACATGTTTGAAAAAATGGCTCCTTTCAGTGTACTGAGTGGTCCTCTGGGCCAGTGGAAGACTCTGAGTTTGGCAGGCAAAGTACCCCCTGGATGGTGGAGGTAAAGCCCTCCGATATCCTGAAGGACACATTACTGTCAGCCAAACTGTCAATCGGCCCCTATGTCTTTATCACTCACCTCAAGAAAACACTGGAGTGAAATCTGGTCCTCTCAGATATCTTGTTCTGCCCTGCACATCTTCTTGACTTCTATATAAACCAACTAAATCTTCAAAATGGTTAATTATTTTACCATTCCTTCTTGCAGTGAAGTTCCTTAATTCCTTCCCAAACACATTGTGAAGCGCTAAAGCCATATTTTCATTACAAAGTCGCAAACAGTTTCTCCCACAGTCTCTCTTTTGGCTCATCTACTCTAGAGACTATTATCTTTTCTTGCTTTCTCCTTTGCTTTCCTTGAAACAGCATTGTACCTTATGGCTAGTATTGAACCAGGTTCTCCACTCAGTCTCTGCCGTAGTCAACGTTCCTTTGCTTTCCCAGTGTGCAATGTGCAACTTGGTAACTTGTCTCTCTCAATCTCTGTTGTACCTCCTGTCTATAAACAAGTTCTTCTTGAATTTTTACTATAAGAAACTTTCATCTGAGCCCTCCATTGTCAGTAATTTCTGCCCAACATCATTTGCTCCTTTTACAAGTCACAATTCTGAGGAAAAAACTTAAAAGCCAACTTTTTTTAAAGAAAAGAACATCCTTGACCCTGATCAATCTGACTTTCATTCCCATGATAGCTCTGAGTTTGCTTTGGTTGCATTTTGGATGATCTTAGGCCCATAGACAAACTGGTTGTACATGATGAAAATACATAATTCATGGGTTGGGTTTGAACGAAACGCGTTGGCTGATGTATTGTGCAAATCCTATGGATTGTTGAAAATAAAGATTTATGTATATTCTTGCAACAAAGACACTGAGCGAGCTTCATTTTTGGTGTCATATTTATTTGGGAGTGCACCGCTCCATTGTTCTCACAATTCTGTATATCTGCCTGGCAGTTGGCATCCCACAACGGCGGGTGCAGGAGCTGAGTGTGTACACTGACTCTCATTATATTGCTAACCTATCACTTGGGGAACACACAGAGGAAGCGCGACAACTGGAGTCCGCCGTTGGTTCTCTACTTTCACAAAACAGACTTACCTTTGTTCCGCCCAACACAGGATCGTATTCTTTGGAGTGAAAATGCTGCTATTCAGGGAGGACCTGGAGAAAAAAAATCCACATCGAACTTTGACAGGAAGAACAGGAAAGGTGTACGTATGCACCCCAAACACTTCGATTACACCGACTCAAAGCCGGCAGTCCCACCACTGTGGTTGGATTATCAGTAAGCCAACTCATAATACTGACGACAGTGAAACTGCTCTGTTGCTCCCTATGATAGCTGCTTTTCTCTGACTGAAGACGCAGTGGTCTGCAGTGTGCTGCCGGTGTTGGTGGTTCAACCATGGTCTTTGCAAAAGCAATCAGACAATCATGCAAAATGGCGGCCGAACTGCTGCGATGGTTGGACCGCAACCCTGTTTAATGTTTATGTATCTCCTTTGGCTGAGCTTATTCATTCTTTTGCCATTTCTTTTAAGACCAACTCAATGACACACAGATTCTGAATTGCCTTGTCTCCTCCTAGCCCTTGTCTTACACCAGCCTCATCTTGTGTGTCTCAGCTGTGGCCATATGGATGCCACTCAGTTCTCTGAAAATGTATACTGAGAAAACGGAGATCCTCATTGTCAGCAAGGGTCCCGCAATCCCGCCACCTATTCTATTCTATTCTATTCTATTCTATTCTATTCTATTCTATTCTATTCTTTGGCTTTATATATCGCATGGCTACCCAACAGGCCTCCCAGAGCTGCTAAACCTCGGTTCTAAGAAGATGGTTGCCTACTACATGTTAGAATAGATGGGTTTTAAGTTGCTTACTGAAGCTAACTTCGAAGCTGTCTAATCGGATGTGGACAGTGGGAACGTTCAATAGTTTGGCGGCTAGAAATGCTTTCTGGACCCTGGGGATAAGGAGGAGATTGTGACCCTCTGATCATAGGTTACAATTCTTTGCATAAGGGGTTAGGAGACAATGGATGAGAAAGGGGCTTTTTTATACACTTTGTGATGGAACAAAGAGAGAGATTTAAATTATGTTTTCTTTTGGATTGGCAGCCAGTGAAGTGCTGCCAAATGGGGGATGCTAATGTTTGTTTGGGAATATTGACAAGTATTAATGTGCCTCTGCATGCTGCACTACTTGCAGATGGTTGGTTACGTATTTGGGACTGCTCAGATACAGGGAGTTACCATAATCCAGGCAGTAATTAATTACGCCCTGAACTACCACTCAGCGTGAAGGTACTGGGAGCCAGTTTAGTATTTTTCTTAGGGTGTGAAGAAGTCCAAAGCAGCCGGCCACTAACTTCTTGGCCAAGACTTCCATGGATAGCCTTTTGTCTTTCCAGATCCCTAGGCTCATTACTGCCATGGGCGAGTGGCGAGAGGCCCTAAGTAGACCGGGCAGGTGAGTTCATTCCAAAGGGTGAGGGGCAAGGAGGGTACTGTCAACATAGCAGTGGAGGGACTGAGAACCAGGGTCCCCGGTGCTTGGCGCGGTCCCGGTGCGGACGAGTGCAGACGGGCTTGCCTTGGACAGCGGCCCACCATTATGTAGTGCTGTGGGGGGCTGGACAGCTAGGAGGCGGTAAACTCTGGAGCAGGTAGGGTCACTGGAGGGGGGCGGGCCGTGGGGAATTGCAGTGGCAGGACCAAGGGTGGCAAAAAAAAGAAAAGAAAAGGCAAAAGCAAGGATAAAATCAGAAATAATGGCAGAAATGAGAAAAAGCAGAAAAGAGAGACAGAGGGGCAGCCCAGAAGCAGAGCAGTGATGCTCTATGACTAGATCACCAGGGATGAGCCACAGGCAGGAGCCTGTGGGTGGACGAGGGCCTCGAACTCCTGACCAGAGTTTTCAGCAGGAGCAACCGGGGCAGCTGCAGCAACCTGGCGGAGCTGCGCAGTGAGTGGAGCTAGTCCACTAGAAGGTCAGTGGACTGCACTTTCATCGCGCAATGGCCTCCATTAAGTGGGAAATAAGGGAGCGGCCACTGGAGGGGGCGGGGCCATGGAGGATTGCAGGGGCGAGGGCAGCAAAAAAGAGAAGAAATGGCAAAAGCAAAGAAAAAAGCAGATATACAGGCAGAAATCAGAAAGAGCAGAAAAAAGAGAGACAGAGGTGCAGCCCAGCAGCAGAGAAGTGACACACTACCACTAGACTGCCAGGGTTGAGTTGCAGGCAGGTTCGTATGGGTGTAGGAGGGCCTCAAACTCCTGACCAGAGGGTAAGTAGCAACAGGGGCAGCAGCAGCTACCAGGCGGAGCTGGACCGTGAAGGGATCAAATTCACTAGAAATCCACTAGAGGGCTTAGGTCAAGTAAAGTCATTGGTTGTGAGCCACCCTAGTCCAAAGTGGCAGTCAGCTCTTCTTTTGCTGCTAAAAGGGCAGTCTTGGTACTGTTACCAGGTCTGATTCCTGTTTGAGTTGGGAGCAGGCTGGCATGTGTTTCCAGTAAGGTGGAAAGATGTTTGTCTGCATACTTTTCAAGGATCCTGCTTACCCCAGAGAGAAGTGAAATAGGGCAATTGTTCTCCACCAGTAGTGTGTCAGCTGTGTGTTTTTTTAAAAGAAGTTTCACCACTACATGTTTTCATCTCCAGGGAACCGTGTTGCTGTCTAGAGACTCTTTGAGGAGGTCTGTTAGTTTCAGTAAGATGATGCTTCCACCTTTCCTTAAAATGTGTAGGGGGTTGGTTTAAGGGGTGACCATAATTTGATCGTCTTTAGGGTCTCCTTAGTAGTGTCAATATTGATTTGAGGAGATGTAGTTAATGTGAAGTTTGGTGTTCTTGCGGCTGTGCTAGAGATTTTTTGAGTGAGGTTGTTGAGGAGGTTAAAAAGTTATTGATCACTTTCCCCAGGAAGAGGTTGTCTAACGTGTTACATCGATCATTATGGGGTGTGGGCCTTCTCTGGGTTATGAAAGTATTGACCAGCTTGAATAATTCCTTTGAGGAGTTTAAAGAATTTTCTATTTTGTTGTTAAATTACAGGACTTTTTGCTTCTTTAATGACATACTGATATTTTTATTGACTTATTTGTATGACTCTTCGCCTATCATACAAATTTTTCCATTATCATTCTGCTCTTTTAGCTTCCTTTTAAGTCCTACAAGGTTGGCTGAGAACCAGGAGGCACGACCTTCCAGGCTTCCTGCACCAATGGACTTCATAGGGATTAAGGCGTCAAGAGAATCCGTGAGCCAGTCTGAATTTTTTTTTGTGTCTTTCTTCGATTCCTCCTTCTTGTTTTGGGGTTGTTTTCGCGTATGCCCTGAGAAGCTCAGAGTGAAGAGAACTATACTATATGATGGTCGGACCAGCACATAGGAATAGGTATATATGTGTTGCAAAAAATTGAATCCAATAGATGGCCTAATTTGTGAGTGGGGTGCTTAATCATTTGGACCATTTGGATTGCAGTTGTATCCTGATTTAGGTCTTCTATGCTTATGTTGTTAACTTTGAGTCTGATTATGATGCCGGTGGGGCCGACTTTGCTGGCCTGTCAGATGTGAAGCGACCCCTGCTGTCTCTTCATGCTCTGTGTGAGTAGAGGTATGGTTCAGCTCAGGGAAGGGGGGTGGGGGGTTAATTTTCTCACCACTTCCTGTGGGATCAGGAGGGAGCCCACTCAGCTCATCCCCAGAGTCTTCACATTTCCCTTGTGCCGGTCTACCGCGATTTGATGATGTTTTGTAAAAAGTTCCTTGCTGCTGTTAGCATAAACATTTGCTCATTTTTCATGTTCCTGTGATGTGGCTTAATATGAGGTTCCAATCCATTCAACAAGGTAATAACGTTTTATGAAGTACATGCATAATACCTACACTGCATGCAGTATGCTCACATAGGGTTCTGAAATTTGTCTGAAGTCTTCACTCTAAATAAATACGACACTTACTCACTTACCTAGGGTACACATAAAAAAGTTAAAACTACGGGCCTCATTTATGAAAAGTGATGCTTCGCCGCGTGACAACAGCGCTGCGTCACTTTTTATTGCGCCCTCCTTGCGACATACTGGATGCGTCATATTTACAGTATGACGCATCTTGCTGCACGGAGTTACAGATACGTCAGTATTTCTGACGTATCTATAGGCGCAAAAATGACTCATTGCTGGAGTGTGTCACGAAAGTGAAGCAACTCCATCAATGGGTCACTTCACATGGGCAAGTTCCATGTTGAAGGTGCATGCGCTAGTCTTACGCCTGCTGTGAAGCAGGCGTAAGATTTTGACGCATTTGCGTCCTAGAAGTGATGCAGTGAAATCTAGTAGATTTCACGGCGTCACTTCTAGGAGTCTTACTTGGGTCAGAACGCCCACCCTGCATACATTATACCTGACGCAGGTATAATGTAGCGCAGTGGTTTACAAAGTGACGGATCTACCTAGATGCTTCACTTTGTAAATATGAAGCAACATGGCATATTTGTTTACTCTGCTGGTGCGTCACAAAAAGTGACGCACCAATGGTGTAAAAGTGACGCAAGGCCGCATAAATAAGGCCCTACATGAATGTATATTCTTTAATTATCCCTGATGTTGCTTGCACTTTTATATCACTGCTATCGCCTAAATAGCCTTTAGAGCACTTGGTTGAAAACAAAACTGCAAAATACATGCATAATGATTAATTTCGTACACAGTAGTCCCCTAGAAAAAGACCAGCTAGATAATAGATCCATTTGCATTGTTTCTACAAATACATCAATAACCGGTTTCCTCAATTGGCTCTCATACTTGATCTTCCCTTTTCCCATAGACAAAAATGTGTGCTTCATGTAATATTTAAAAACAAAAACAGCAATTACAGGAGAAATCTCAAGTGTCTTTCTTGTGTATACTCACTAGGTTCTGAATGGCTAATGAGTGCCTAGAACTGTCAAGTCAATTTGCTAGTCAGAGAGGGACATTTACTTCAGAAGAGGCCCAGTGTATGTTGTTAGGGAATAGGTAGCGCACATCTAACCTCATGTGACAGCTCTTTTCTGACAGTGAAGAACGCATGCAGCTGCTGCCTTATCGGAATCAAGGCATTGTCTTTTAGAGTAGGGAAACGCCATAGAAATCGGAAAAAAGGCAGACGCTATCAGCCGGGAACGCCGAACAGCCATTTCAGCTGCGAAGTTCAAAGAACCGCATCTGGCCTCTTTTTTAAAATGATAAAAAGCCAATTAGAATTGGCCCTGAGTCCAAGCAAGTTTATAATTTGATTTAGAACTATAGGATCAATATCAATTTGGCATTCACTGAATAAACATCAGTTTTGTCATCTGGGAGATTGCCAGCCTGGACATGAAAGTAAACAAGGAGGCATAAGATATTGAAGATTCGAATTGTCATGTTGTGAGATGTGAAGTTAGTGGAAGCTGGAGCTGAAATGCAGCTTCTGTGTACAGTGGGCATTGATTTATATCCAGAGATGGTATTTAAGATTAAGGTATAAATATAAACCTTGCCATTTAAGCCATACAATATGTATCTTTTAAGAATATAGGGGCAGATTTATGTTGCACTTGCGCCACTTTTGCGCCACCGTTGCGTCACTTTTGTGACGCAGCAGCGGCGCAAATCCTGCGCCATGGTGCGGGGTATTTACAACGTGACGCATCTGGGAGATGCGTCACCTTGTAAAGCCCTGCGCCACATGTAGGCGTTCCAGGGCAGGTGGGGGCGTTCCGGCGCAGGAACGCCTCCTAAAAGTGGCTGAGTGAAATCTACAAGATTTCATTCAGTCACTTTTGAGCCCATGCTGCATCAAAACCCTGCGCCTGCTTGAAGCAGGCGTAAGGATTGACGCAGCATTGTGCAGATAGGGCCCCCCAGAGCATTGCTGGAGCTGCGTCGCGCTTGCGACGCAACTCCAGCAATGCGCAGCTTTTACGGCACAGATGCGTGACGCATCTGTGCCGTTTTTGCCCCATGGTGCGCCGCATTATAAATGCGGCGCATTCATGATGGCGGAGCTGGGGCGCAAAATAACTGGCGCATCCCTGCTGATATGCAGGGATGCGCCAGTTATTATAAATCTGCCCCATAATCTCGATGGCAACACTGACTTTGTGCCTCACGTGATCATCAGAGGGTTACTGTGCTTTTACAAAACACAGTGGTATATTTACAAGAACTGGAGCATCTCTGCGCTGCCGCAGCGATGCTCCAGAATAATGTCAGCCGGGTATGACAGATCCCTCTGGCATTTCTGCGTCGTATTTACAATACGGCGCCCCATGGTGTCAGGGGGAAGCCGGTGTCGTAAAAACTGACGCTGTTATGTGCTCGGTGTCATTAGGAAATTTGGCGCTAATGCTGGAAAAGTGACGTTCGTGCAATTAGTGTCTAGAAAAGAGATTCTAGCTGTCCTAGCTTTACTAACACTAGGTTAAAAAAAAATCTTTAAAAAATGCTGCTACCTGAAAAACAAATTGTACACTTACCTGAAAGTAGCCATGGAGGAGCCAGAAGTAAGCAGAGCCCAGGACAACAACCCCAGCAAGACAGTTCCAGCCAGAATGACCAGCCACAGTCCCAGGGGAAGAGGAAGTGCAAGTTTAGTGAGGAGGAGATTGAGATCCGGAGCACAAAGACCAGCTCTTTGTCTACCCCAAAATGTCATTGGGGAGGAAAAAAGGCCATATAGCAAACCATTGTGGATATGGTGAACAATGTTGCCGAAGTCAAGAGGACAGTGAGTGACTGCAAAAGTGCTTGAATGATTACAAGTGCAGGACAAAAGAGAAACTGGTAAGAAATCTCAAGGCAGACATGCAGATCGGAGGGGGTAGTCCAGCACCCCAGGAGCAGCTAGAACCCTTGGAGGAGCGGGTGTCAACTGTCATCTCCGAAGAGTCGGTGGCAGGAGCTGAGGAACAGAACAGTGCTGGCTATGACGAACCGCAACAGGGTAAGTTGCAGCAAAGGGCAATGCGGGCAACTAGGTCATGCCATGCATTGCATGCAGCTATGTCCCAGTGCTCTGTGGCACTGTCTGCAGGCCAAAGGGTAGCATGCTGACTCATCTAAGGTTACACATAACAAAAAATGGAAGTCTCAGGGGCATATTTTCAATTTTTTGTCTGTGCCGCAAGCCTTCTAGCTGTGCTGCCCAACGTCAAAAGAAAAGGACAGAATCCGGCAAAGCTACAAGATATGGTGCATTCTTGTCCTTTCTGGAAGCACCAGCGCACAAACAGCAGCCGACCACCAATGCAGGCACTCTTACGCCATGATGCAAGGGTACCTACGTTGGCGCTAGCCAGCCTATTGTGCACCAGCACAGAGGAAAGCATAGGGATGCATCGTATTGTTTTAAATACAGATCATCACTGCACTTCCCTAATGACGCAGTGCTGGAGCGGGTAATGCTTAAAAATGTATACCCACCCCGTTTTGCATGTTGTTTTATTAATTAGATTAATTAATTAATTATAATCGAACTAATGGATTGGAGTGATGTGGAAAATATTTACCAACCTTACTAATATACGAATTACACGTGGGATTTGCATCTAGATGGCTTATTTAACTACGTAAACTAAACCCTGTATGCATATTAATGATAGACAATCAGAATATTGCATGATATATGTCGCTTTTGTGATGTAATTGTGATTCGTGCATTATTTAGTAAGTATAAACCGCACTGAGTGTCGCTTTTTGCTAGATAAATACATACACATATGGGTATTAGCGAGGGAATAACATTTAATTAGTCATTTTTATGTATTAGTTACGTTTCTGTGTTTCTTTGCTTAAGTTGACCATTTTGGCCTATCAAAAGATGGCTGCCTTTGGTGCCTAACCCGACTGCCAACGCTGAACAAGGCTTGGGTGAAGTGCGCCTGCGCTGACAACAGCTATACAGTGGCCTCATCCTGACCCCAGACAAACATGTACTCTCAAGGACAGCCCGGGATATCGACCAAATATTCCAAACAAAGACTGTTGTGTGACCCGGAACTGACAAGGGTCATAACCCAAAGGACACTTTCGTGAGAACTTAAAAAGGATGATCCCTGATTGACCAATCAGCGAACTCGGATGCCCAAACTTTGATACATTTGATAATGATTTTTACTATAAATTATGGTAGAATAGAGAGGTGGAAGCGTGTTCGATTCTGGCCTTTCTCGATTTCCTGACGTTATGCTGATGGAGAGGACGGTGACACTGCAGGACAGCTGTTAGCCTGAATCTTTGATGGACTGAATTAATGGCCAAACTCCTGATGAACTGAACCTGCTAAAATTGATGGGCATAGAATTTGCGAGACTGACTGATTTGACATAGAGGACGATTTTAGCCAGAATAGGTAAATATGAATGGCAACTTGATCAAATGAATGATTTGATTTGCAATATTAATATAACTTTGAATTTGAATATCTACAGAAATGAGTTGGATTGTTTATTCATTGAAATATGTTAATGCAAAGTTAATTAGAGAATTAGAAATTCACTTAAACCAGCAACTAGCTGATCCTTCCCGTTTTATGAGAGGAATACTAAAGGTGAAGTTTAGGGCCTAATGAGTATTAGAAGGTTGTATAGATTTGTTGCTCATTAGGGAAGAAGTGGTATTTCCCCTCTCATTTCCAGCGCTTGGAAAGATAATCGCCTCCCACACGGACTGATGGTGAGTGAATGTTGGTGTTATGGGCCCCACCAGCGAATGTATGGATAGTGTGGATGTGAGATCTTTGGTCAGTGACGCAGAGAGGGATTTTGCACTCCGCGCTGGAGCTAAAATCATATGGCTCAGCGCAGAAAGATGGCTTTTGGTACTGCGCTGTGCCATATGTTTTGGAAATATGCCCCTCTGTCTCACCTGGGTCCATGCACAATAACCTAGCCTGTAAATTCATGGCATGGAATGGGTTTCTCAGATGAGAAACAACCCACCTGAGGGGTGGAGTATTTGTGGGCCATAGTAAGTATCTACACACAGTGACATTTCAAGAGCCCTGTCGATAGTAGCCTAGATTAAACTACAGTGTGCACGGCTGTCCTGGCATGCAGGGTCAGAGCACGTAGAATTTAGCTGTCATGGTAGGGACCACCAGAACTCCTCTCATCTACTAAATCGGACTGGGTATGGAGGTGAATTCAAGTGATGTACACTAGAGGACCATAGGGATAATTACCATGAAATGGCGCAGCGCATCGCTGCAAACGATTCTGCTGCGCCGAGCTGGGCCATTTAAAAAACATAGGAATGCACTGTATTTATAGGAATACGGGGCACCCCTCTTCCAGTTCAAAAAGAACAACTGTGCGCGAATGCAGTTACCCTTGTGCAACATTGCAAGGGTGCTTGCATTGCAGGGATAATTGTTTATGTGCAGGAAGGCACACCTTCCTGCACATAAAAAAATCATAATGGCATCTTGCTCCTTCTATATGTGCTACAAAATGCAGCACACACAGAAAGAGCAAAACACAAGTAGTATTGAAAGTATTTCTTCTCATTGGCCCACTCTAATACCTTCTTTTGAATGGCTGTAGTTTTTGGAGCAGCCTCAGTTTTAAATCTGGAGTATTGTCATAAAGCAATGGGTTTTGCATGGGAACACCTGCAGCAACACCCATTGCAAGTCTCTTTGAGCAGAAAAATGTGTCAAAGGTTACGATATTTACAAGAAGCAGGGCATTGCATAAACGGAGTGCTGCAATGCCCTTGTAAATATGCCCCATGTGTATCTAAATAAACGATGGTGTGTGGCCCTCGTGGGCTTCTGCTAGTGCAGTGCATAGTAGGTGCTTTCTGTGCATGTCGAACTGCCATTCTGTCTGAATGGGAAGACATTGCATAGCAAGGAGGCGAGAAGGGACATATGTACTGCAAGATACCCTGACCAATACACATTCACTGCTGTGTCTGACTGCGTCACACTTGTTTACCAGCTGGTTATGGACAACAGACAACAGCCATTGTGATACTATGTTCTTCATGTCATGTGGCTCTGGGTGAAGATTTAGTATGAGCCAGGAGGGAATCTGGTCCAAAATGCTCTCACTGTGCCACATATATAAATGGGACGATGTCATACAGGGAACTGTCATGGGGTAGGGAGAACTACTTAGCCACCAAAAAGGACAAAAGTCTGACAAGGTCAGAGGCTGAGGTGGACGGGCTACGTCTTTTTTTTTTAAACACAATTTTATTGTTTTCCAACATGCCCATGCAATTGACATCCATTATGATACAGGCGTCTCACGGTCTGTTATCACAAATTCAGGCTAACAATCCCCTCCCCCTCTCCCACTTTCCCTTCCCCCTTCCATGGCTTGCCCCCGCAGGCACTTTTACTAGGTAGGCAACAGTTTATTGAAATTGTTCCTTATCGTGCAACGGCAAGTATATATCGAGGGATGAACCAGTACTTATTACTATTGTCTCCCGGGATATAGATAAAACTATATGTCCACATTCTGGAGGTGGTTAGTCCGTTGCACTGAGTCCGTTAAATCCAAGGCCTGGGCTCTCAAGGTGTATCTAGCGGATCCTCGGATACTGAGTAGTCTGGTTGCTTCATTTCTACTACTAATGCTCCCCATGCCCTGGCAGTTTCAAGGGATCCTTGGCCCCGTCTGGCCTCGTTTAGTCGTATTGCCCTTCCATAATCCACCCAACACAGAAGCTCCCTTCTCCAGCCCTCTACATTGGGACCTCTCTAAGCTTTCCAGTTTCGGGCTATTTCCCTTTTTGCCAGAAGAAGCGCCAGGTCTTTAAAGCCAACTGTTACTTTATTCTTTGGTGTGTGTGAGAATCAGTGGAGTAGGCAATGTCCTGACGTGCAATGGGCCTCCCTCCCTATTACCTCTGTCAATGTGTCTGTCACTGTCTTCCAGAATGTATTCAGCTCCGGGCAGCTCCAAAACATGTGGAGTAACTCAGCTCCCAATTCACCACAACAGGGGCATTTAGCCTCCGCCGTACCGAAATATCAGTTCATCCATCCTGGCGTAAGATATGCCCTATTAAGCACATAGAAATTTATCAGCTTAAATCGGGCATTTCTGGAGACGTTAGGAGCTCAGTATAGGATTCCCTCCCAGGCTTTCTCATCTATTGGGGTCCCTAGGATTTCCTCCCAGTGCATCTGTAGGTTGACTAGTGGGGGCAGTCAGGCCCTGTAGAGCCTCGATAAAGACATGCGATTGTAGTGTATGTGCCTGCAGATGACATCACATATTGGCATCCCTCCGCCAGTGGGGGCTCTGATAACCCCACCCCCAAGTGTTTTTGGATTGCAGTCGTGAGTGCTCTGTGCAATAGGAAGTGCCCATATGGAAGCTCATATCACTCCCTAAATTCCTCGAAGTATAGTAGTGTACCTTCCTTGTATAAAGTTCCTATTGAAGTCACCCCAGCAGCCGTCTACTCTCTCAACTCATTCCAATTAATCACATGCTGGAGTTCAGTAAGAAACTCCAAAAGTATCTCTGGTGCATACGGTTTCTTAATTTTAGATCGCTGGAAACATCTAGTCCAGCATTTATGAAGTACCAGAAACTCTGAATCTCCGTCCGTAGGTATCCATAAAATAGGTTGTGCCAGTTGTCAGAGAACTGGGATGTACAGGCCCAAGTTTCCCACTCATCGACTTCTACCTGCTACCCACTGTGTGACCCACTGAAGCTGGGCTGCCAGATAATAGCTTATGAAGTCCAGAAGGAATAGCCCAAACGCTGTAGCAGGCCTCTGCAACTTGAAAAGTACCACCCTTTGTCTGCCTGATCCCTAAATGAAACCTATTGTTAACAATCTTAGGTCATGGAACATATTCAATGGAATCCACACTGGTAGGGTTGTGAAAAAGTACAGAAGTCATGGTAACGCCACCATTTTTACAGGGCAACTCTCCCTATTACAGAGAGAAGCAGGCCAGCCCAGAACTCCATACTTGTTTTCAATCCCCTTATGGCCTTCCCGACAGTACCCTCCAGGTTATCGGATGGGTCATGATATACCTTTACCCCAAGATATGAGAGGCATCTGGGTTCCTATGTTACATCATGTATTCCATCTGGGCAGGCCCTGTTAGTCAGCATCGGGAACAAAGATGACTTCTTCCAATTGATCCATAAGACCGAGACCCTCCCCAGGTGTTTGAGTGAATCATTTTCCCAGGCATCATCCTCTCTCATGAACTAGAGGAAGAGTAGGAGATTGTCTATGTATAATGCTATATCGTGGCATTCTGCGAGCACCTCTAAGCCGCTGTAGTGGATCCCCTTCCTAGCATGGCAAGCCGACGACGTTGATGGCTCTGTTGCGGGCAGGTTTAACGCCGTCTGATCCCTGTCAAACAGGAACACCATATCTGGGAGAAGCCGCATGTCTAGGATTTAACTCAAGATCTTATAATCGATATTTAGCATTGATAGTGGTCGATATGTTGTGGGGTCCCAGTTTCTCCACGTATGTCGAATAGAACTCCACCGGGAGTCTATCTGTGCCTGGAGTCTTGTTCCTTGCAATGGTTTTAATGTTGACTCTAACTTCTAGGAGCGCAATGGATGGGCCCTGTTGTTTGAGAAACTGGGTAAGTAAATGTGACCATTTCCAGCACTACTACCATCTGGGTTATTGCCTGACCCTTATCAATCAATAACAGCCTGCTATGTCAGTTCATTAGATATGGTTATGCATAATGTAGGTGTTGTAGCTACATGAGAGTCAATGTATTATCTGGGTTCCATCGCTGTGTGGCAGTAAGTTGGCTGCCAGGACCAAATTGGGAACTGTCAGAGAAGACATGGGTCTGATTAAAATGATGTGTGACACCCTGCAGATATCTACCTGTGATCACAATGAAATTGGTTGACCATCACTGATTGTAATCTGACTAGAATGACAGGGTCCATTCTCTCACAGTAGACACACAGTGATAGTGAGAACAATGCTGAGATCCAGTCATCTGAAAATGAAATGAGGTGCAATGTGCAATCCATACCCTTGTGTAACATGTGTCCTATGCATCAATGAGCAGCTGAAAGTGATATGTATTGAACCTTGATTGTCAACTGGATTACCCATGACAACCTCTAAGAGAGATCAGCAATAGCATTTCACCATCTCATTGCAGAGATTGAACCCTCACCTCCTGGCCAGCACACTATCTCAGTCTTCAGCGATAAAGGGAATGACAACCCGCAAACCATTGTCCAGGACACCTTTCAAGAAGTCCTGGACTCTATTGGAACACCATCTCTGGACACAGGGAGGGTCAACAGCATCATGGGGTCTCCAAGTCCCCCGTCTACTAACCAACAGGAACCACCTGCCACCCCACCCACAGCCCTGGACTCCGAGTTCCCCCAGATTACTTTCCTACGTACTGTGGTGGAAGTAGCAGGAGATGGTAGAACAGGTGTGGGTGGGGATGGAGATCATAGCAGCCACCCTAGACGTTGTCCGTGGGTGCCTCAATCCCAATAGGGACAACACTGCGGTCATAAGAGGCACCTACTTTCTGCTCTGTGGCCTCCAACAGTCCTTGGCTGAAATCGCTGTTGTTATGAGGCAGAGTCATAAACAAATCCCTTGCCAAAGTGGTACCAGCGAGGTGGCCAACCATCTGGGGGCAATTAGAACTATCCTGGAGTCCATAAAGGGGATGCAGGACTCTCACTTTGCAGCCATGGCTGCCTACCACCGCAGCATTGCTGGTGTTTTACAAAACCAGCAGATCCTCCTTGCTGCTGTGCTGTATCAAGTGTTGGTACAGATGATTGCTGCTGCAGGCACGGGATCGAGGTCTTCAGCCCTTGATATGTGTGTGGACTGTCAATGTGGCCTATCCATCCTAATGACATTGTGGTCATTCTGCTCACTGAAGCACTCCTCTTCTCCACATGTCCCATGACATGTTACCTCCATGGACTCTGTCTGGTCATCCACTGGCTAAAACATCTTTTGGAGTTGTTGTTCTATGATTTGTCCCTGTGAGCCACATAAGTATTAGTATAAATGCACTTAGTACTACCTGAGTGTTATCTGTGTTGGTGTCTGGACCAAGTTGACCAGTGTGCATTCTGTGAGGCAAAAATACCAACTCTTTGCCAATGGAACATGTTGTTTGGAGTCAGGGACAATTCTAGACAGTGAGAGTAAAATATATTTGGTTAACCCTGTGTGTTTGTTGTCTAGCAAGTTGTTACTCAAGGTTGCAAGCATGAAGTGCAACAGGTATCATGCAGTCAGTGTTAATGTTGAATGAAGTCATACCACAAGTACCTGGTCTACCTATGGATACTAGGAAGCAAACAAGATTGGGCTGACAAGTAAACATTACAAGTGTGAGTATGTAGAGGCAGCCATCTGTGTTTGAATCCAAAATCCTTCAATCTGGGCAAATATTTTGACTACACATCCCTCCAAAGCATTTTGCATGACGTACCCATGAAGATAAATCATATGTGAATGCATGTGTTGCACTGTGTACTATTTCCATCATGATTGCCACTTGCACTGCTCAACAATGTCTGTAGATAGATAATGTAAAGCCATGGACAACCTGAAATATCCATGTCCATAGGTAAAACACCTACTCACACATGCTGCCAAACACTGCCGGCAAAGACAAATGCATGTAGATAACATTACCTGAATACACATGCTAACTCCCATGCAGTAAATCATGATTTAGACCTGTATGTAGTAAACAATGGCATTTAATGTTAACAGAAAAATTTAAAACCACACTACCTTATTGAACATAATATCTAAAACTACCATGACTTAATCTAGCTTACTATAAACATTTAGCACGACATGATAAACATCCAACCCTACTCTCCTTAAGACACCTATTCTTACAAGGACAATGGAAACTACACCTAAACACCAACTGCCCACACGTTGAAACTCAAGCAAAGATACATTTTTGTATTTTTTTTTAACTTGGTATTTTTTTTATTTTCATAACACATATATCACACATCATCTCCCACACCAAAAACACAAAGTACCCCTACCCACTAAAATAGTTTCCACCACTACAAAACCCCTAAAACTACTACCCCTATACTATACCTACACCATATGACCTAAACTAAGCTATAAAACCATTATGAACAATAATCAAACAATATACAGAGGGAAGGGCAGAAAGGCTCCATGTGGTTGAAGTGTGGCTAGGGTCATGCCAGAGCCTGCTTTACTTCCTGTACCAGTGTAGCTGCACGGTCCACCTTGTGCTCAAGTACTGCCACTTCCAACTTTAGGTCTGAAAGATCCTTCCTAATGTCTTGCTTAAATGAGCTAGTCCAACCTGTGGGCTGAGGTGTGGGGCCTGGTGGTTGTGTGGGTTTGCTGGTGGAGGTATTGGGTACCAGTCCCTTGGATGTTCCTTTGCCTTCCCGAACATCTTTTTGCTTGGTTGGCTTGTCCGAGGTCTGTGGTCCCTGAGGGAATAAATTCCAATCCCAAGAGCCTTCTCCTCATGATGCTTCCCCACTGCCTTGTGAGCCTTTACAACCCGCTGTATGTGGAGGTACCGTCCCTTTCTGATGTTTTGCTGCCTCAACTGCTTTGGGGTCATGTTATCTGTTTAAGGAAAAACGAAAACTGTCAGCCAAAGGATGATTAGGAACAGGTTGAAACACCCTTAAACAATAATATTTTGGTAACATCAAATGTAGCAGGCCCTGCAGCCTAAATTATGAAACCTCTCCTATCTGAACTGTTGTAAGTCCATGGTGGACAATGCCATCAGTTGTTACATGCTCCCAATGTCATAGCATGCACAATGAACATGCATTTTTCGTTTTTAAGAATCCACGTCCATGTTCATATGTGTTGGACTTGGCTCTTTTTACAGGGGTCATCCCAGAACTTTTTGCCTTCCTCCTGTATTTTTTCTGACCTGGTGTTGGTGGTTTTGTGACTCTGGGCACTTTATCACTGCTGATCAATGCTAAAGTGCATGTGCTCTCTCTTGTAAACTTGGTAAGATTGGTCTACACCTGTTTGGCATATTTAATATTTAATTTACTCGTAAGTCCCTTCTACACGGGTATCCCTTATACCCAGGGCTTGTAAATTAAATGCTACTAGTGGGCTTGCAGCACTGTTTTTGCAACCCACTGAAGTAGCCTTTCAAACCTGTCTCAGGCCTCTGCCACTGCAGAGCCTGCACGTGCATTTTACTGCCACCATGACATGCCATGTAAAGTGGTTGCCACGTCTGCAACTCCCCTTATACTACATATAAGTCACCCCTAAGATAGGCCCTAGCTAGCCCTATCGGCAGGGTGCTGTGTAGGTAAAAGGTAGGACATGTGCCTATACTGTGTGGCATGTACTGGTAGGGACAAACAGCCATTTTGGTTTCTCACTGCTGTGAGGCTGCCCTCTCACAGGATTGCATTGGGGATTCCCTGATATGTGCTTTAGTTGTAATTTCTGATATGAGACCGGTAGCATAACCATGTTTAGTATGTTTTGAATAGTAGTGAAAAATGCTGCTTATTGGTGAAAGCGGATTTATTATTACTATTTTAGAAATGCCACTTTTAGAAGTAGGCATTTCTGTGTGCTTATTACTCTTTGTGCCCTGCCTAGATGTGTATTGACAGTATGGTTCTGACTGACAGGGCAGAGGGGTTGTGCATTCACTCCAGCCAGTCCCTGGGAAGGTTGAAGTGTGTCCTGCCCTGCCTGGGTGACTCAGCGCTAGGCTGAATAGACCTTTGCTGAATTTAGAGTAGCAGGAAGAGTTGCCCTTGCACCTCAATAGGCCTGGTTTGCATTTGGAGCGGTGTGAGGAGTTGCGCCTGGAACTGAATAGGCTGTGCCTGCCTTCTACAATGCTGGCTCCACCCCCTGTGGTGTTTCTCGGGCCAAGACTTACACTGTGAATGGGGGTGTTGTGCACTTGCAAATGTAATTTTAAAGTGCTCACAGGACTGATTTGGACTGGGCTCAGAGCCTTGTGCCAGGGGAGAACAAAGACTTTGGGACTATAAGTACTGAGGCTGTGACCCCATATTTTTGGCTTAGACAAGAAGACACTGTGTGGGCTTCAGACCAGACGCTGCTGGTCCTGTATGCTGCACCAGGAGATTGGTGTGCTGCCAGGGAACCTCCATCTGGACTTTGCCCATGTGCTAGTCTGAGCCTGCTTCTTGTTCGGCCCCCAGTGATCTCTCAGGGGTTTTGTGACCTGCCCTCTCTGACTTCTCACCCTGTGGTTATTACCCGCTAATGACGAGTGCCTGATTGATTCCTACAGCGCATGGTGAGGACAGTGGAACCTGCGTTGCCCAATTCTAATGTGTGAAGAAAGGGCTCTTGTTGTTGCTGTACAGCATGTGAGGGTGCTGGGGCTTGGCTTAAACAAGTTGCGGTACTGGTTGCTTGCCTAGCACTGTGCGGCATGTACTGATGTAAGTACCGCAGGGGGCTCTGCTGAAGTGGCCCAGTGCAATGATGACCTGACAGAGACGCCGCCGATCCCAATACGGGCCGGGAGCCTACCCTGCAGTATTGCGCCTGAAGGAGGGCTGCTCTACACACCCTCGGTGGAGTGGGGAGAATTACGCAGCTCACGGCCATCCATCAGTAAGCCCCCGCAGCTACCGGAAGCCAGGCAGAAGTACCCAGCCACGTGGGTGAACCTGGTTGTGGGCTGCGCTCACGATTGCAAACGGATGGAAGGAGGATGGAGATGGGGCCCCATGTCCACCCGGTCCTGGGGGGTCAGATCAGAGCACCGCCATTGGCCACTTCCCACCTGGAGCACCGGAGCACTGGTCGTCGGTTGTAGTGAGCAGCTGCAACCTAACTCGCTCATCCCCCAGGGAGTGGTGAGTGGGGCTGGGCTTCTTTGTGGCAAGCCCCAGGGCTGTGGAGTGAAGGGAGCCCCTGGCCAACATGGGCAGAGCAGGTACCTCCCCCACCTTTTGAAGTATACATACCTGGGGGTGCTTGCACTTGCCGGGACCCTGTTGACACCTAGTGGGGTGAAACCTCAACGGAGGCCCCTAATCCCTGGAGGCAGTCGAATACCCAGGAACTACCACATTCCCGGTGTAGGCGGGTAATTGGCCCAGGAGCCCACGTGGGAGAACCAAAGTTACCATATGATCTATAATATGATCTATAATAAGAGCACAGGTGCGCTTGTGGTTTGATTGAGTGTTCCTGCCTCACTCTAGATTGCCTCATATCGTTCCCTGATATTTTGATGTGATGCTGTTGCTCATACCTAGCAATTATCAGGAAGGTGCACCTATGTGTGTGTGTGCAGTGATAGTGATATGCCTAAGGTGGGAATAAGGTGTTTATGATGTGTGCCCTGCTGCAAGTGTTTACTATATGGTGCACTGCTAATTATGTTGATGCATAATGTGTGATGTTAAGTACAGTCCCTACCAGTGTTTATTGGTCGCCCTAACTATAATGTTTATGACAATTGCCCGATTGGCAAAGATGTTTATGAAATCCTCTGAAGTCATTACAAGTGCCTTGTGGCTCAGTAATTTATGTGATTGTGATCTAATGTGTTTTACTAATAATATAATGATTATTTTTATATAACCTTGAGTGGTGTTTCTTTTGTGGTGTGCCTTGTGTGTCACTGCTGTGTTAGTGTTGTGCGCAAAACGCTTTACACATTGCCATTGAGAAAGCCTGACTGCTCTGCCAAGCTACCAAGGGGGTGAGTAGGAGTTATATTCAGTCTGTAACTCCCTTGCCCTTACTAGAGTGGTGGGTTCTGCCTGGCTTAGATGCATACCCCAGCCAACCAGAAACCCAATTTCTAACAAGATGTGTATCCAGTACCAAATATTTTCATATAGTCTGCCAGTGTGATCATGGCTTCCCTGTCAAGCCTCTATCATGTGGTCCATCCCATATTGACAATGTATTCTCCTTGACATTAGTCAGAGGCTGATGCACATGCTGCAATTAACATCCACTTTACCTCACCTAGTATTCATATTAAAAAAGTTTTTTTGTGATAGGATTCACATTTAATCTGGCAATTCACACAGCATTTGACATCCCACTCAATACTTCCACTACAC
The DNA here is from genome assembly GCF_964204655.1 of Triturus cristatus. Taxonomy (NCBI): domain Eukaryota; kingdom Metazoa; phylum Chordata; class Amphibia; order Caudata; family Salamandridae; genus Triturus; species Triturus cristatus. The sequence goes on along the minus strand of NC_140590.1, from coordinate 454,833,288 downwards.
TATTAGCATTGATGAAGGCACTCACTGGTAATGTTGGGGTCCTTGAAACCCTACTCCTCACCAACTGTGTATGCTGCAGGTCCACTTACATGATACAACATGTAAAACAAATCAGTTGACTTAGAACACATATTGCATTCAACAGTAGCAAAGTATATATGCATAGCTATTGGCTATTTAACACTTCAGGTGGTAATTAATCTAAAAGGCAGGTTGAAGTGTGCATACACATGATGAGCCAAAACATGCACCTGTTGTCCAATTTGTGAAACCAGTTCTTTGACCTCATAACTACTATATTTCACTATGATAGCTGACTTAAGATGAATCTCTGTACCTACATAACTCACATATTATACTCATCAAGGTATTGCAATACCCATGCCCTCTTAATTTTTACACCAGAAAATGAGTATGCTACATACATCATACATTATGCATACTTGTTCCTTACATTAAGGGAGTTCTGTACCTGTCAGTGCATCTGAGTATCAGATATTGTTCAGACATGTCCCACCCATCCCCTAAGTGTTTTGTTGGACAATTGAGTTCCAACATATATGGGATATGTTGAGATGTGTCATATTCAGGCTGGCGTACCCTTGAATACAGTACCATGTGACCTCCCTCCTGACATACACTTGGCCTCTTTATAAGAGGCATGTACAATGAGAAACTCATATGTGAGGACTGCTCCAGTGGCCTTGGCCTCAGGGACACCTCCATGAGGCCATGTAAAGTCAGTATGTGGGATTCTCTATTCATTTAGAGGTATGGAGTCAGGCATGCCCGTGTAAAGCACAGTGTAGCCATTGTAGACATCAAGGTGTCATACCTTTTACATTCAGATTGCTTTCAAGACCAGTGAATTTTTTTTGACACATTCACAGGTTAGCTAAACATTCAGTATGGTATGCATGCTGCATTCCAATGCACACATAAAAAAGTGTTATACTATGCCTTTGTATTTCTTTGTGCTGATGTGCTGAGAGCGGGCTCGTACACTACAATACCAATCATGTCAACAATGTGCACACATGTGCACCACAGATCAAGTGCGCATGTATATGCTAAGAACACTAAGGGGCTAATTTGCAAGTCCGTTGCTCTGCAGAGGCCTCACTTTTTAACAAAGGAAAAGTGATGCACCGGCACCACTACAGGCTTCTAAATAAGCACCATTGTTGGTAAATTGGTCACCTATAACTCAACAAACTGCCCCTTCATCAAGACTGTTGCCAAAATATGCATTTTCTCAGTCTTGCTGACCAGCACAGGCCAAACCTTAGTTGAGCTGTGCAGCAGCAATACATGTGATTTGTACTCCCAGATTTGTAGAGAAAACTTAATGTGTAACTTGTTCTGTAATGGCCGTCAAAACTTAACCTGATAAATGCTTGTTGTGAAAGAAGCTCCTCTTCAGCTAATATGGACTACCTGGTTTGTCATTATATGATTTGTCTGAATGGGTTACGGGCATGTGCGTCAGCTCCATGCTTCCATGGGACTCAATTGTATCACCTAAAGGGACACTAACACTTGTGTGGCCCACTCAGTGTCACAGATAGCCATGGTACACAGATTGTGCCAGTGCTATTGCCACAGCATTTGCATCATTTGCATGGTGGCATGGTTATTTTCAGTAAAAAAGGTATGTAATCCATCCTTACTGTTACCACTGTTCTCATCAAACAAATCTAAAGATATCTTCTCTGTCTTTAATGAACTGACCAACTTGGAGAATGTCCGTCCTAAAGTAATCCCCACTCAGTGTCTGTGTGACTCACTGAATTTTTACTTTAGTGACAAAATCACAGACATAAAAACTAGCATTCCCCAATCAAAGACCCCAATCACGACCGGCATGGCAATAAAGACTGGCTCTGCCACCCTTACCAATTTTCAACCCATAACTCATGGCCAGCTCTTGGAATTAATGATGAGAGTCAAATCTGGCTCCCCACTGGATATCTGTCCCCCTCGTATCTTGAAAGAATGCTTTTCCACCTATCCAACCCCTGTTCTTGCCCTTCTAAATGACTTCCTCTTGTCGGGCATAGTCCCGTCCGCTTTCAAAGAAGCCACGGTCATACCTCTATTAAAAAAACCCGGGGCGGATCCTGGATGTAAGGCAAACTACAGGCCCATCTCCTTATTGCCTTACTTGGCAAAAATTCTAGAGGCACACGTGGTGAAAACTCTCTCTAATTTTTTGGAGGAGTCCTCCTGCTTTGACCCTCATCAGGCTGGATTCCGGCCTGCACACTCTACGGAGGCAGTGGTCACTGCAGTTTTGGACACACTTCGAGACTGCGCAGATAGACATTCTCCCCAGGCCCTGGTGCTTTTGGACCTGTCGGCCACGTTCGACACGGTCGACCACAACATCCTGGTCGACCGTGTCGGACAGGCCGGCATACAGGGCGTGGCGGCCTGCTGGTTGAGGTCCTTCTTGGAGGATCGCTCCCAAGCGGTGCGTCTGGGGGACTTGATCGGTGTTAAACAGTCCATCCCATGTGGAGTGCCACAGGGTTCCTCCCTGTCACCCCATCTTTTTAACATATACATACTCCCCCTTATACAAACCTTGAGGGACAAACAGGTGAGAGTTTTTAATTATGCAGATGAACTGCAGCTACTCTTCACCATTCATAATTCCGAAAAATCAATGAGTCATTTCCAGTCAACCATGAGGTTTATTAAATCCTGGATGGATCAAAATCAGCTGAAACTAAATCCAGGTAAAACCGAACTGGTATTGACTGGGGACAGTGCTAAGTACTGGGGTCCTCACTATTGGCCTTCAGATCTGGGTCAAACTCCGCAACCATCACCATCGGCTAAAATGCTTGGAGTCATTGTGGACAGTGTCCTTTCACTAAAAGCACAAGTGGGACAAGTGGTCTCCAAATGCTTTTACCTGCTAAAAAAATCAGGAAGGTCAGGCGACTATTAACGCCAGAAGCTATTACCCAGGTTGTGATCGCCACTGTTCTGTCCCATCTGGATTACGTGAATGCCATCTACTTGGGTCTCCCAAACTATTTACTCAAGCGTCTCCAGATGGTGCAGAACTATGCTGCTAGGTTGATCCTGAAGCAACCAAGGTGGCAGGCGGCGACTCCTCTTCTCATCAAGCTGCATTGGCTTCCGGTCATACAACGTTGTTCCTTCAAAGCAGGTTGTATGATCTTTAAGTCACTACACGGCAAAAGCCCTAAATTCATTAATCAATTAATCACCAGATACGTTCCCTCCCGTAACCTTCGTTCACTCCACCTAGGCCTTCTCCAGACCCCTCCCTTTAAACTTAAACGTTCTGGTGGACGTAGATTTGCCATATTGGCCCCCTGCCTATGGAACACCTTTCCCCTGGAAATCCGGTCCTGCCAAGATCTCTTACCTTCTTTTCTACCTTTGATTGTGTTACTGTCAATTTTAGCGCCAAGAAACTAATCAGTGTTAGTGCGCTCAATAAATGATTTAATAACATAACATAACATAAAATAACTGTTCATCTATGGGTAAATGAGACACATAGGAAAACACGCAAATCATGTGTACTTACCAACTTCACCAACTTGGATGCCAATGTAGTCTAGCAGGTCTGAATCTCCACCAACCACACCTGCCCAGCAATGTTTCAGCAATGTTTCAGCTGATGGACGTCTGGTCAATGCCAAACAGCCTATGTATCTGTGCCCAGACCTTCTCTCACTGTTGCCGCAACACTTCCATGGGGTAGCTTAGGAGCACTTGGTCACCACTGGCTTCCATGTTTGGCAGGTAGAAGTTTGCCAGTCACAGGAAGCTCCTAAACTCCTGATCGATCATGGGGCATGCCCTACCCTTAGAAGGCATGATCCCGCCAAAACACAACCAACACCCAAGTGTATAACAATATTACAACAAATGACAATAACCCGACTGAACACCTGAAAATACACAATTAGACAGCATAAAAATCACTTATGGGACATGACAGTGACAGCACACACAGCTAAACAGCTGCAGACACACCAAAACACTCTACAGCATAGCCAACACACAATCACTCAGAAGCACAGACAGTAAAACTGTGACTTAAAGTGAAAATGAAATTAACTTCAAAATTCCTGGTTTGGCATCATACACGATCCATGACATCATTTCCAATGATTCATAACATCACCTCCTGGGAGGATGTGGCACGTTTTCAGCAGATATGTTTTTTTTTTTTACGCTACCAGTCAATGCGTCAATTTCATGCAAGGCCTGACAAGGCACCATGCGGTCATTCAGACCTTTCGGCTGGGAAGAGCCATTTTTGGCTGACACGCCTGAAAATGACTCTCTTGACAAAATTCACGCTTTAGGCTCAATCGTCATTTTCTGGGGACGCAATATGGCAAATGTTTGTTTAGGGGTGTATTGTGATGTGCAATGCATGTAGTCATTTACAGGAATTGCTGTGTTGAGTGCGAATATTAGAATTGACCTACTTACATATGTGTGAGTTCATGCTTTTTAGGGATCATGCTACACATAGGGCCCAATCCCTCTGGTAGCACAAGGGCACACATTACAGGAGGTGCCCCAAGTGTTAAATTAGTATTATCTCCCAATGACACTACTTTAGCTCCCCCCAGGAATGCCACAAATTAGTACTGCCATGGGGTCAGTGCACCCACATCTACGACAGTGCAGCCCACTGCCAATCTGCACCGTGTCCCAGAGTGCAGGCAATAGATTGTGTGGATACTTGGGAGGGTTACATTTTCCCTTGCAGGCGAGTGCTGCGATTGGCTGCAACCACCTATAAGGGGATGTATGGATGGCATCATATGATTGGTTGAGTATTGGCCAATCAAGGAGTTATACCCCACAGGAAAGTAACAGAGACATCATTTGTGTGCCAGATGATTTTCACTCATGCTTATGGTGCTATACTAGATTACCATGTGGGCCTAGGTGTCACCTCCAACATATTGCTGACAGTAAGGCTGATTAAATCACATGATAGCTACACTCTGCATCAAGGCGGTGTTGCTTGTGCATAGCCGTGGGTGTTCACATGCAACACTCATGTTGTTTGACACTAAGACAGGTGATGAGACTCATATGGACTTGCCACAGTCCAGAAAGTGACAGACATCCCCAGCAGAGCCAGAACAAGGATGTCTCAATTTATGTAACCTTGGCTCATCTGTTTCCATGTGTCCTGCATACTGTTGCTCACATTGGCAATGTAGAACTATTCCATTAATACATTATGTGCAGGCAAGTGTTGAGAGAATCCACCATATCATGTTGTGGTACACAAACATTGGCTTTCCTTGTGTCTGGAAGGATACGTGCAGGCCATGCACATTGTTATTGCACATATGCTTTACCACAAAGCATAGCCTTTGATTTGTGGGTCACAAGGCCAGCTTGTCTAGTCACAACTAGTTAGGTATAGTACAATCATTAATATGTTTGCCAATGGAATCCATCACAATATGTTTCTAGGTTGTGTGGTTACTTGAAGAGTGGTGATGGCTATGTATACAGACATGAAGTTCCCCTGTGATGTTCAAGCCATATTGGAACACTATATCTTGGGATGCATCAGTGAATGGAACCTTGGCTGTAGTGACCCTGCTTTATGTGATGATTCTGGTGCTCAATTGTTACATATTCTGAATCTCCTATCGATACAAATAATGGCTTCACTCCTATCAATGCAGTCTTAGTGCGAATGTGAAGTCTTCACATTCGCACTAAGACTGTATTGATAGGAGTGAAGCCATTATTTGTATCTGAGTGCAATACACCAACATGGTTGGCTACATAGCTGCTTGTCCGATTGGCATCTTAATCTAGTGGGGCAAGTGTGGCTACATTCTCACTAGGTAGACACTGTTGTATTGGAAAATTAAAGTATGTAGCATTTGTATGTGTGATATGAGCTCTTCTAATGGATTTAATATGTGGATACAGTTTTTGATGTAGCATTTGTAGACAGTAGGTTTGGGTCTGAGTTTCCATGCACATACTATGTTGATCACTTCACATTCATCATACTATGGGTTGACTCTACTATCATACACAAGTATGAGGCCGTGCTAATGGCTAGCTATATGACACACACAATCATAGCACACTTTCTTTTTTACCACAGCATGTTAATTGTGGTTGGCAATGGGGGACTATTTGCTATAGGTAGTTGGCATGGACACTATCTTGCATGTACTAGATGTTCTATTCTGTTTGTCAAACATAGCTACATACATTTTCTGTGCTGCAATTATTAGCCGGTGTGATGTGAATGTTTTGATCTTTACTGTAACTATGAAATCAAAATGCATAGACTCTAGCAGTGCTCATATGTTATTTACACATATATGTTCACAGTTTCATATAGTCATCATTTTATGACCTCATGTAAGTTGCTCAAGCATCAGCAAAAGAATGTTGCTCCTACTGATGGATCAGTTCGATGTGGCTTCTCAACTTCCTCATCCTCATCGGCCGGCAGTTCCTGCTTCTCATTGGCATCAGCCCATGGTACATTTGCCCGTACACAAATAATTTGCAATATGCAGCAAACAAGTATAATTTAGCATACCATTGGTGGCGAGTAGATCAATCGGCCCCCAGACATATTCAGACTCCTAGAGCGGTATTTCAGTATGCTGAATGTCCACTCAACTATGGGGCGGGTCCTGCTTAGGGCATGAGTGTACCTCCGTTGTGGTTCCGTCTAGAGGCGTAGCTAGAGCTTGTGGCACCCGGGGCTATCCCTCAGATTGCCGCCCCTGGGGGGGGGAGTGCTGGGGAGAAAGGACTGCGAGCACTTGAAAGAGTCCTAGAGACACGTAGTTTCGCCGCTAATACTTACCTCGAGCATGCAAGTTACATGCACATACATGACACGGTCCAAGGCTACACAGTTAAATACACCGGTGACATCAGGCGTTAGACTAACACATTTCAGTGTGGTGCTCCGCATCACCTCACTGAAATGCATAGTCACGCATTTGATTCCACTCTCTCTGCTGTCACACAAAGCACTATTCCAGTACACTACTGGCCACTCCAGGCTGCTAGCTTGCGTGAGTGCCTGTGTGGCTGGCCTGCGCCGGGGCTGATCCCACAGATGTCACTTGCCGGCCCGGGCGCGCACTGCCAGTAGCACAGAGCACAGCAGTAAGGCTGCTACAATGTATTAGTTTTTAAAAGTCGTAGTGCATTCCCGTCCCAGCCGACTAAGGCAGTTCATTAATGCTACGTTCTGCTGCCACCTGTGGCGCAAGCGGGGGTGGCTGCGTGGGCAATTGAGTGGAACTGCGGCAAATGGCAGTAATGCTTGCACCGCCGCGGTTACATTTTTTAAACGCACATGATTTTTCTCGTGCAAATGGGAGCCAACCCGCGGACCACGGTGGCTGCTGGAGCCCGGAGCAGCAGTCACAGCACTGACTGTGTGCCGCTGCTGCTGTTTGGTGAGCCTGAATCTATAGAATCAAGCCCGAGCACCATGTTTACAGCGGGATGATTCGTTGCATCCACTCCACTGCCAGGGCTGTAGGTGGCCCAAAAACCAAAATGTCCAGGCTGGCGCACCCCCGCCTTGCTGCAAATAAAAGTAAGTGAAACTGTGAATGTGAGCGCACTAATCATGTCACTGATTGTTATTAAAACTGCTTTATAAATTTAGCGCGCAGTCTGCATCAGCTGCCTGCCCTTCTGTGATACACTGAAGTTCTCTGCAGTCACACACAGTGAGACAGCGAGAGTCTCATTCTGTCTGGACTCAGGTCACACACTGTGTAGTTCAGGGACGAGCCACGCGAAGACTTACTTTCTGAAATATTACAGCACTTGCTGCACTGTAGCGCCTTAGCCTGAGGCTTGCCCAATCAATGCAGCCCGGTGGTGCTACTGTCGAATCAGTCAGTGGGTAGTATTGACTTTGTGTGCTGATAGCTAGACTCTTAAAACTTACTATGCTTAGGTAGCTGAGCTGAGAGCTCATCTGTGCCGCTGACTGCAGGGCTGGAGCCAGAAGGTGACACACCGACCGTAACCACTTCATGTTAATAATTTGGTTGAGAGCACTACATCGAGCTGGCTGCCGGCTGTGAGATATATGACATGACTGTATGGCTTAGCCTGAGGCTTGCCCAATGCTCATTGTCCCCTACTAGTCAGCTGACTGTGTTGACCAACTTGTAATTTTAATTAGGCACTGCAGCTGTGAAGACAGAGAGATCCGTGCTGTTGAGGGCTCACATCCTGGGCTGCGTCACACTTGGGACAGAGTGACCTGGAGTCCACTGAGTGATGCTCTGCAGCATCTGATTTGATTGATTGTCACTAGGAGAATCCAGGGGGCCAGTAGGCAAAGGCAGGAATCAATTTTATTGTTTTTCTGCCAGTCTGCCCTGCAACACTACTAGGAGGCTGACAAAAGAATGTTGTTGGGGCCTCACATACTGTTTGGGCTGGGTCCCACGTGGGACAGAGAGGCCCTGGAGTCCACACTGTCGCTGTGATGCTCTGCAGTTTTCAGAACGTCTGAGAGTTTCTCAAATGGGTGTAATTTCTGATATTTCCCCCGTCTTTAGTGCTTGATTTTGCTTGTGAGAAAGTATCACTCATAGTTGTTGAAATGTCAATCATAATGACACTGAAGTTATGAGAAAATGTCACACATCTGAAACCTTGGCAGCTATGCTGCCACTCTGCCACTCACTAAATATCCCCTCTGAAAACGCTTAGCTCTTACCTCACTCAGCCTCCAGCAGCACTCCACAGTGGTAGCAGCCAGAGCCAGGGTCTGTATGGCAGGGGTTCGTTCACTTCTGCTGCAGCAGCCAGCAAATCGCCCAGCGCTGCCACTGCCCCAGAATCGACTCGTCACTGCTACATTCTCATCGCGAGGGCTGGCCAAAATGATGCCCAGGGCCAGTGTTGCCAGATTTTGAGACTCATCCCAAGCCCAAAGCCGCTCAAGTATAAGCCCAAAATAAGCCCAACGCAGACCAGCATCAGCCCAAAAAACAGCCCAAAGTCACAACTTTCATTATGCAGAAATAGTCATCAGGAACCATTTTATGGATGAATGTAAATTCTATTCGATATACAGATAGGGGGAGGGGGTTAACTGGGCACCTGTGGAAAGAGACTAGCCTGCCCCAAGTCTTTTCAACAGCTTGTTTGACATGTGTGTGTCCCTTTCCTCTTAAGATGATTTATTTCAAGTGTTTCTTCATGCAGGTTCATTTTTCCTTAACCCCTTTTAACCAGCCTTTCTCCTAACCCAATGGCTGCAGAGTAATAGAAGAATCATTTTCAAAATAACTTTAGTTGATTCTCTTTTTCCATGCATAAATGGCCAAAGTTTAAGCAATTGCTATTTATTAAGACAAAGAATATATCCTGTTTGCGCTAAGAACACCATTCAAGATAATTATTTGGTCAAAGGAAGAATATACTTCAAAATAAAAGCACAGTGCTACTCTTCGATTACTTTTTTAAAGACCTGTTCATTACTGCGGCCACAGTATGTCAGCTGTTCTCAGCGCTGCAGTTCACACTTCTGCTGCTGGCAACGCAAATGATAGCATGTAAGCAGTATGTAGACGGTGCCTCCCTGCTCCTGTGTATGGCCATTGCTCACCTGAAACGGCTTAATAACAGGCCAGAGACAGGCTTCAAGATTCGACCCATGGTTTGAGCAGCACTGGGACATTGCAAATGCTGCTCAGATGCTACTACAGCCAGTACGACCGCTCTGCCCCCCACAACACATGTGGAGGGCAGGAAAGATGTTTTCCATCCTGGGCAGTGGCAATGTTTGCCTAGGGGCAGAGCATGGGTGGGGGGGAGAGGGATGGAAGGGGGCAAAGGTGTAGCAGTATTTGCAAAAATACCTTGCCTAGAGCCAGTCAAGCGTGCCAAGCTCTGCCACAGAGCAGCAATGAAGGGTTGCGCCTCGACCAGAGGAGGTGCCACTCTGGTAAGGAAACATAAAGATGTTTCTAAATGGTCAATCAAAACATACCCCTTTGTCACAGTGAGATGGCGCCCTACATTATTCTATACAATGACGTGAATACTAATCTGTGTATACACCTAAATAAAGCAATCCATTACCTCGCGGTCTAGTCAGCATGATAAAAAACAGCAAATAAATAAATAGGGCTCACAGCATCTTGACATATTTCCCATCTTTCATTTAACGAAAAGCATCTGTAACAAAAATCACTAAACACCTGGCTCATGGAAGAATCTTTCTTTTAGCTTACACTCTGGAGCAATGCTGGCACAGTTCCTACCATAGAGAGACATATGCATGTCATGCCAAAGTGTACTGGAGACCAACACGTGGATTTGTTCCAAAGATGTTTATTCATAACACAGCAACCTATTGTATGATCATAGTGTACTGTTTGCATATATACAGAAATAACAAGCCTGCAGACCAGGATTGAATATGGTCCTTGAGTGGAACTGTACGTGTAGTAAACAACTAAGATGCCCTCGGGCAAGCAACCCCCTGGCTGCCCAGTACATTCTTTTTTAAGAAATTCAGAGGAACGTCACAGGGTAATCATTGGTAGAAGAGGGCTACACACAAGGTATATTTAATTAAGTATAGCGACATATTAAGGTTATCATAAGAGTCCATATCAAAAGCACACATTTTCTGGCTTCGTACTTAGTTTGATCATTTGGATTAACACCCGAGAAAACAGTGATTAGTAAATACTGTGCAGAAACTGAAAAGTTGTATCCACTGTAGGGATTAAAGTGATAAACGTAAGACTTTGGGGACGGTTGGCATTCAATTTAGAAGCGGGGACGGGGTGGGGGAGTCACACTGGGTGACAAAGAATGCACAGTAACTTTGCTCAGCATTAGGAAGGGGCTCATGCATGCAGGGCTTCGTGTAATTTAGGTGGGGCATGCAGTATTCAGGCTGGCTTCTCGCAGTATCCATGAGAGGCCTGCATTGTATTTAGAGGGATTCACAATATTCAAATAGTCTATGGTGGGATCATAGCACTGGGGGGTTGACAATATTTAGGAGCAGTTACGTGTTTCTCCCACATAATATTCCTCAATTAGTGCTCCTCCCTTTTCATTAACAGCCCTCCTCCACCCTCGTCAACATCCTCTACCTTTCTGCCTGTCTGCTTACTGGGGCTGATTTCGAATTTCCATCTGTCTCCCGAAGTGGGACTCTTGAAGTCCATTGCCGCATTGGTTTCACTCAATGACTCACTGTACCTCTAGTACAGTGATGAGACAGTGACAGTGTGAAAAAGCAAATCCCGACACACTTCACTACCGCCTGCGCCGAGAGACCTACGTGTAGAGCGCGTGACCGCTACTTCTGAGGGTGCTGCAGGCGTTGGGCAAAAGTTATTGCCAGAGGCGTCATTGGTAGCACTTTCACACGCTACAAGTTTAACGGCCCAGTGACCCACAGACTGAACACCCACAGCACTATGGTGGCTGGTAACACGTTGAAGCAGGTGTGCTTGCAGACACACACTTATACGTGCTGCTGCTTTACTGCCATGGGCGCGCTCTGGACAATAACATTTGCAGGGCTGTCATTGGTAGCGCTTTCGCGCGCTACCAGATTGACGGCCCTGAAACCCAAACATCAAGCCCAATCATGCTGCGTGAGTGCGCCTCCTTTCCCATTCGCTCAGGGCTGGCAGCCAAGGATGATAAAATGTTCGGCACTGCTGAGGCACCGCCCCAATTAAAAAAAATGCGCCCAACGTGCCAAACGGGGTACGTCTGTCGCGGCGGCAATTAATTGGCAGCACGACTGCTGCAGCAGTCACAACAAGCAGGTCAGGTGCGACCGTGCGCTTGCACGTCTTCAAAGGGGCCGCGCGCAGCACTGGTGGTCCGTTGTGGCGGCCTTTATAATTTATTTGGGGACCCTGACACTACTGTGACTGACAGTAGTGTCAGTGAGTGTCCCCAAATAAATTACAAAGGCCGCCGCAATGGGCCACCAGTGCAGCGTGGCTGCCCCCAAAATAGTGCCGCCTGGGGCGGACCACCCCCGCGGCCCCCCCCTAGCTACGCCGCTGGTTCCGTCTGGGGTATTTTAAGATGAGTCAACACCTATGGCTGCAGATCATATCCTCGGTCACCTGCAAAGACAGGAAGGGAACAATTAGTTAAGAGCCATGACAAGGGATGGCCCCATATTCATATTCATTATGTTATGTGTCCTGAAAGACTCATACACTTTGCATACTGTAAGAGACGTGCTATTATATTGGGTGGCATACATGCAAGTAGGAATTGGAAATGACTGACACTGTACTACAATTACAGGGTTGCTGTCGTCTGTGATTAACTTACTATGTATCGTACTTGTGAGCTCCAATGCCATGAAGGTGATGGTTTTTCACCAGTAAGAGAGTCAATTAACCATTGAGCAGACACATCTCTCACACATCAATTGTGTCTGTTATTGACTACAATTTCCATTTCTGAACTGATACATGTCTGATTTCAAAACCTGTAGCTGGAGCCGGTGATGTTGCTTACTTCAGTCACACATATTTGGCAGTGAGTGTTGAAGTCAGTGTTGTTCAATATGTACTGGTATAGGGAAAAGTAGTGCATCAATATCAATCTGGGACATGATAGTGTACACATGGCAGTGGACTATGTCCACTTTGTTGACAGTACACAAGGCGTTTGAGATATGTGGGAGTTTTGTGCTCTACAGTGCAACTGGTACAATAACCACACTGCATTGTCACATTGCTTGGGAACAGTGTAGGACATATTTTTCACATGATTCTGTGTACAGGGTTTGGTGCCTGTGCTGGCAGAAAAAATGCAGCATTGCTTCAAGACAGACACAATATTCCCCAGATGACTGTGCTGTTGGCTGTCATGAGAGATGGAGTTTATGCATGAGGCTTCACCTTGCTGCACAGTCTGGAGCCTTGGAAGACTAACAGAGTGGATTAAGAACTGCAAAACAGTTTTCACATAGGATGGGATGTATGTATATGATGAGTTATTTAATATCGCATGGTAGACATTACCTTGCAAGGTTAAAATATGACTACATTTCTCCGATTCACAGGACTGAGATACATCACATGTCTCATAACCATGGGATTAAGCTGTGGACACACAGACTAAGTAAGGGAATCCCTTACTTCAACATGGATTTTGGACAAAGCAATTCACATAGTGTTGCATTAGTGAAGCTCCTTCAAACAATTGAATGCATACACAGGACCTCATTTAGCAGTTGTTGCCACACCACAGCACTGGCATTCATCTGATTGAGCTGACCTGCATCCAAAGTAAAGAGCTGGAAAGTGCCATGTTCCTAACATGCAACATATCCATGGTTTGCCTGCATACGCACCATCACATATTAGTGACTAGTGCCAACACCCCCCTGGTGCATATGAGGTGTATCAGCATTGTGTCCTGAAATACCAATGCTTTAAGGGACATATTTGTGCACCAAAAGTGAATAATCAATACACTTTCCTATTTGTATGTGTCCTGCCGAACGCAGGACACGTAGCAATTGGACATTTTAAACAGACATATAATTATGTATCCTCATTTCACCTCCCCTTGGGAGGCACACTATTTGCAAACAGGCCCAGGGCCCCGATCCTTGCATATGTGGAAATATGTGAGATCTTCAATGGTGTTGCATGCGAAAAGCCACCGCAAGGCCCATGGAACACATACTTAACATAGGGTGAATCAATGCTGCACTTTGCTCTGGCTTGGCTTACTGCAAATCTACGAGACCATGCAAGGGCATGCAGGCTAACTTTGTATTGCCTCATTTATAGGAGTTGGAGGCCTGCTCCACCAAAGCATCATGAATAGTGATGCTCCAGCAGCAGAGTTCACTTGTACAAGTGGACCACAGTGAGGTAGGCAGTCTCAAAATGTGTTACTTGTAGGAGGATTGTGTTGCACATATGCCATGTAGTATGGCACAGGTATGGAGACCCATCATAAACTACGTATGCACTGTCTAATTCAGCCCAACACTGATATGGCAATGTATTCCAACATATTAAACTGTCATGTGGTCTGTCACATGCTTGAGAAGCACGTACTAACCAGTAGACCATTCCCATATGTCACATTCTGGAAGCACTCATTGATAGTGGAATAATGGACGATGAAGGAATCATGAGCAATGCCTGTGTACTTTGTGAGTACATTGGTGAAAAACCCAGATGTTCCATGATTAATTGAATATTCATGGAATGTGTGTGCTTCCTATTGTGCTACAGGTGTGATGTAGCTGCTGGAGGCACAAAATGCACATGGAGGCAGTCCATTGGCCCCAACACAAGTGGAAATCCTGCAATGGCATACAAGTGTTGCTTGTTGTCTTGTTGGTTCTTTGTTGTGTTGGGGAAGAAGAGGTACTGGGGTGTGAGACTTATGATGGCATAAAGGATGGAGGGGAAGCATTTAGAGAAGGATACCTGGGATACGCCTGGCACTCTGGCTGTGGTGGGTTGGAAGGTTTCAGACACCAGCATGTGTAGGACAGCCAGTAGCTTGACCTGCTGAGGGATGTTGGTGCACCGCTGCGATGTTGGCTGCAACCCAGGTGCAATCTGGTGCAGGAGGCGGATAATGGACTCCTTCCTGAGCCCGTAAGGAGCAAGGTCCTCCTCCTCTCGAGGTCAATTAGGGTAGTCCACTTTCAGTATATCAGCTCCCTTCTCCTGCGCTACCTCTGTGGTAATGGTGGAGGTGGTGGTGGTGATGGTGGTGGTCTTCTTGTTGCTCCAGATTGCAATAGGTGTAGGTCCATGGTGTTGTTGAGCTTGCCAGAGTGATTTAGGTATGTTCTACTTTTAAACCAGTGGACATCCATAATTTCTAAGCATGGTCTTCCATAGCGGTACTCTGCTACTATTGGGACTCTGAACCTCTTTTGCCAAAGTAGCGTCATTTTCCCAAATCATTGTAAATATGGTTGCATCAGTTTTACAGGGACTTTTAAGGAGGAATGCCTACCTTGCATATCAATATCACTAATGGCCACATCTGCCTCTGGCGCTGTGAAAAATAGGCGCAGGAGTTGTGAAAGTGACACGAAAGGCCTTTTGTGTCACTTTATAAATATGGCAGCAAACACAAGCTGCCCCAGCATAAAACAACAATGCTGTGGTGGCATGAGCTCCTTATATATATGCCCCACAGTTTTCAAGAGGTTAATCAGATGCATTAAGAAATAAACCTGTGCATATCCTTAACCATTTTCCATCAGTGCACCTAGCTCTTATTACAAATCACCTACATTTTTATAAGGATTTGGCCAACCTTTGAACATATATGGGAAATCTACATGTGTAGGGTGAACAGAAATTAAAAATGAGAAACCTTGACAGACTGATGACATAGAAGAGGGACAATACATTTGTGTTTGATATGAAAGTTGGCCAGTAATTTAGTTGCCAGTATAGGAGAACTATATTTTAAATGTGTCTTGACGTCCAAATATTATCTTGTCATCCTACAGAACAGAAAATGTGTAATGTGAGCATTCATGACATGGCTGCCAAATTGCCCCTTTTCATGTGACCATTCTTGGCATGTTATCCAACTTTGCACATTAGGCATTACAGTATTAATTTTACCACTGTAGTCCTGGGCTAAAAAATTCCAACAAACAAAGTGCTGCTGGCTAAAAAACAGAATACTGTCTGAAGGTGTCAAACATGACATTGGATGCTCCCAAAACAAAACACATTACATATTCACAATGTAAGTCATAGACGTACGCAGCAGAATACCTGCAATTATAGCATCCATACAAATATCTAATAAATATCTCTATATGCAAAATACACAAATAAAAGCTTATTCGCAGGTTCGCATAACATAGCATGCATTCCTAAATTGCACATTAACCAGAGGGACATCCTGCACCTGAATAGTAGAGGTGTATGGTGTAGAGAGATATCTGGTATAGTAATGCAATTTCTGAATTGTTACATGGTCTTGAAAACTTTTCGACCCTATGTTTACCCTTAATAGCAGATCAGGTGTGTAGGCTGGAGGCTTAACTATCAGAGCCTGTAAAGTAGTTGTGTCTAAATTAAAATGCAAAGACATGCTGAAGGTGTCATACATCACAAAGGAACACTTGACAGATATGCTAGAGTAAGAGCACTGTGCAGCATCCTCCTACATCCTGAATTTCTGTCATACAACACACGTTAATTGCAGCCTCGCTAACAAAGAGCCATTACTTTGAAGTATCCCAAACGATGGTTGGTGTACTCAGGTGAAAGCACTACCTATGCCCCTAGCTGATGGGTAAAAATTCAGTTCACTAAGATGCAGACACCTTGACTCCCTCCAATGTGTGCCTGTTGGGGTTTGAAAGTGTTTCGGTCCCTAAGCACCTATGAGGATGACTACTTCATTCCCATGAACAGCTTTTTGTGTGTCATGAGGTGGGAGAGATTAATTCAAGCATTCTATTCATCAGTTTTTTTTTTATATTTTAGTGTGCCGCCCTAAGACCTGGGTCATGTGCTCATTGTGTCACTGGAACCAAGCTATTCCTTGCTGTGATGCTCTAACTAGGGTGTAATCCGTCATAGTGTAATTGTGCTCTGGTTCAGGGAGGACCTGGCCTGGCAACTCAGGCAGGACTGTTCCCATTGTAGCAGGGTCAAGATTGATTTCCATAAGGCTGGGTCCAACCTGATGTGGCATGGTGTGCAGAATAAGGATGGACTGAGATGTAGCCTGAGCAATTACCAATCGCTGAGATTAATTCAAGCATTCCATCCATGACGTTTTGTGTATACTTTAATGAGGTGGTACAGAACCATTCCTTTCAATTAGCACCTTTAGGGACCCATCTTTAATATTCAAGTACATCATCCTGCATGTGCCTCTATCGTGGAAGTTAGAGTTCCACTACCACTGGAGCCTGGTTTGGTAGGTAGGCAATTATAATTTACTATTGAAAACAGAGGCATGATCCGGGTTTCATTAACTGATCTGAAGGTGATTATTTGCACTTAGGACTTAACATTGTTTCACTTAATTTGTTGGAAGGCAGTGTTTTTGCGGTAGTACAAAATGATCATGTGTTTTCTACAGAGAGAAAATACAAGAATGTAACGTTTCTACTGTAAAACAGCAATACCTAACACAAAAGAAAATGTAGCAAAATAGCTTGTTTTATAGTCCTAAATAGATCGTATCTGTAGTTTGTGTTTATTTATGCAATATTTCTTAACTGGTGAGAGAAGCAAATTACAATATTCAGTCATAATCAGTCATCAAAAAGTATATCAATTGTGAAAAGAAAAACAAAAGGAAGATGAGGAAAGGCAACGCAGGGTGAGGGGATTAAAAGCAAAGGAGGTAGGGAATAAAAGCACATAACATTGAAAAGGAAACGAACACTGGGCTGGGAAGGAAATGAATGAATGGAAGGCATTCTTAGAGGAAGACGAAAAGCAGTAATATATTGCAGTGATATGTAGCAACATATCTATCTAGGAAGCGAAATGACAGAGATGATTCAAGTGCACATTGACAAAGAAGCCATAGCTAGCCTTCTAAATCCCTCCTCATGACTGACTTGCTATTACCCCTTGCAGGTGTCTGTAACAGCTGGCACAAACAGTATAAGTGGTAGAAATCAGGCATCTCAAAGGATACAAGCTAACTTATGAACATTATGTATAGTAAGGACCCGATCTAGAGTTCGGAGAATGGAGAAGTGTCAGACAGGATGGTGGAGGACCTTACCTCCACCTTCCCGAGGATAGTCCATCTGCCATATTTAGAGATGATTGCCGTCCATGCAGTCATCTCTGTGAATTGTGGGGCACTGCCATTAGGATGCATCCCCACACCCTGGTGATGAACAGGAAAAACAGCATTAGACCATCCACCTCAATTAGGGCGGACAGTATAAGGTCCTCCCTCTGATGCTCAGTCAGAGTATTCTGTCAATGGAGCCAGCAGGGCTTTTGTCATTGAGGGCGAACTGAGGGTTTGCGGTAGGGGTGGGCGGAATTTGCGAAATTCACTTTCGCAAATTATCGCGAAAATGTTAAAAATTATCGCAAACACGCAGAAATATCGCGAAGATGCAGAAGTATTTTCCCGCATGTTCGCGAGATTTTCTGCATGGTTGCGGCACGCCAACTTACTCATGTGATTGCTCGCGGGCGCGGCCATCTTGTTTTCAGTTGTCTCGCGGTGCATGATCGCGAGAAGAAAGACGTGATCGCGCGATGCATGACGTCACTGCGGGCGCGATCTATCGCGAGACAGCGCAAATGGCTAACAACAATACAACATCTCATGGAGAACGCAACCGGATCAAGAAAACTTGTCGGTGAACGTAGGGATTTCAGGTAAGGCGATCGCACGCGCGCGAGAATGTATTATTTTACAGTGCGAGCAAGAAACAAATTATCGCCAAGCTGCGGAATGCGGAAATTTTGACATTTTCGCGCTTTCCGCGGAACGCGAAAATGTCAAATTATCACAATTTCCGCGAACGGAACAAAATTTTAGCCCAGGCCTAGTTTGCGGGCAAGGTACTTCGTCACGTCTAGGTCTTAGTCTTCAAGGATGCCTAACAGTATAAACGATTGATCCTGATCATTCTTTCTATTCAGTATCTTAATCAGTCTATATTCAGAAAAGAGTGTGACCTCTCATTAAGGATAGCAGTACTATAGGGATTGCACATTTATATTCATGACTTGATGTGGGCAGCCTGTTAGTCTTTGGGGTAGTGCGGTGCTTCTAGAATATGGCATGGGATGGGAAATAAGTAATCACCCTCAATCATTACTTGTTCAGACTACTAAGCAAGGGATCACAGAGCTGTTCGGATTCCAGCTTTTTGGGCATGGTATGAAGCGATTTAGTGAGCTGCAAAGCCTGTGATTCTTTAAATCACAGGATTCGCGACTGATAAATGGCTTGTTCAAATATACTACACTAATTTAGCTATTCTGTAACATGTTACCGAATCGCTAAATGGGTTTAGGAAATAAGGAATTGCTATTTGGAAGGGGGGTGTTGAGGGCATCTCTTCCAAACTGTCACTCCTTTTGGTACGTATTAATGCTTTGCAACAAAATTCTGGTCCAAAACATTAATACGTTACCACTTACTCAAAGGAGGTGGTAGCCATTCGCAAATGAGTAGGAGCCCCAAAGGCACCCCTACCTCTTTGAGCGTGCAAAAAAATATTTTCACGATTAGGCCACTTAACACTCCCTGCTCCTAAAAAATTAAAGTTAAACGGTTTATCTTTTTTTTTTTTTTAAATAAACTCCTTCTGTCTTTCTTTGCGCAAAGCGGGTTGCATTTTTTTAAAAATTCATTATTTAAAAGAAAAGACATGGTAGTGTTCTGACCCCAGCAGGCCACTATCCCTTTGATGGCTGTTACTCCTAAAAGGGTCGTAAATTGCTACACACCTTATTATTATTTATGAGGTAGGTGGATTTACGACCCACTAGGAATCGCTAATTTAAAAACAAAAGTTTTATACATTAGGAATAGCGATTTCATAATTGTGAATTCCCAGTGTTATTACATCTACTCATTTAGTTGTTGATGGTATGCTCATTGTAGGCTACATAGGACAATTGTGTAAGCCATTTGTACCTTGTAAAAAGAAAAATTGATGGACAGTATGCAGAACAATGTCATACATTCACCCCAGTACAGAATCTGGGCCTAAATCCATCGTTTTTTTTTTTTTGCTCACCATGCCATTCCAGTTTGGACCCAGCCATATGCAAATCAGTCTTGACCCTCTGCCCAATGGGAACAGTCCAGCCCAAACTGCCAGGCCATGTCCTCCCTGGACTGGAAACAAGCATCGTAGGACCGGTTTCGGAATTTCGCCCCTCTTCAGCCAGGATAGCTTGATTCCAGTGGCATGGAGAGCACGGGACTCACGTCTGAGCATACCCGTCCCACTCAGGGTGACAAATGCAAAAAGAAATAATGATGGACAGAATGCAGAACAATGTCATACATTCACCCCAGTACAGAGATTTGTGCCTAAATCCATCGTTTTTTGCTCACAATGCCATTCCAGTTTGGACCCAGCCATATGCAAATCAGTCTTGACCTTGTGCCCAATGGGAAAAGTCCTGCCCGAACTGCCAGGCCAGGTCCTCCCTGGACTGGAAACAAGCATCCTACGACCGGTTTCGGAGTTTCACCCCTCTTCAGCTAGGATAGCTTGATTCCAGTGGCATGGAGAGCACAGGACTGATGTCTGAGCATACCCGTCCCACTCGGGGTGACAAACGCAAAAAGAACTAATGATGGACAGAATGCAGAACAATGTCATACATTCACCCCAGTACAGAGATCTGGGCCTAAGTCCATAGTTTTTTTACTCACCATGCCATTCCAGTTTGGACCCAGCCATATGCAAATCAGTCTTGACCCTGTGCCCAATGGGAACAGTCCAACCTGAACTGCCAGGCCAGGTCCTCCCTGGACTGGAAACAAGCATCCTAGGACCGGTTTTGGGGTTTCACCCCTCTTCAGCTAGGATAGCTTGATTCCAGTGGCATGAAGAGCACGGTACTCACGTCTGAGCATACCCGTCCCACTCGGGGTGACAAATGCAAAAAGAACTAATGATGGACAGAATGCAGAACAATGTCATACATTCACCCCAGAACAGAGATCTGGGCCTAAATCCATCGTTTTTTTGCTCACCATGCCATTCCAGTTTGGACCCAGCCATATGCAAATCAGTCTTGACCTTGTGCCCAATGGGAAAAGTCCTGCCCGAACTGCCAGGCCAGGTCCTCCCTGGACTGGAAACAAGCATCCTACGACCGGTTTCGGAGTTTCACCCCTCTTCAGCCAGCATAGCTTGATTCCAGTGGCATGGAGAGCACGGGACTGATGTCTGAGCATACCCGTCCCACTCGGGGTGACAAACGCAAAAAGAACTAATGATGGACAGAATGCAGAATGTCATGCATTCACCCCAGTACAGAGATCTGGGCCTAAGTCCATAGTTTTTTTACTCACCATGGGATTCCAGTTTGGACCCAGCCATATGCAAATCAGTCTTGACCCTGTGCCCAATGGGAACAGTCCAACCTGAACTGCCAGGCCAGGTCCTCCCTGGACTGGAAACAAGCATCCTAGGACCGGTTTCGGGGTTTCACCCCTCTTCAGCCAGGATAACTTGATTCCAGTGGCATGGAGAACACGGGACTCACGTCTGAGCATTCCCGTCCCACTCGGGGTGACAAAAGCAAAAAGAACTAATGAATGACAGAATGCAGAACAATGTCATACATTCACCCCAGTACAGAGATCTGGGCCTAAATCCATAGTTTTTTTGCTCACCATGCCATCGCAGTTTAGACCTGGCCATATGCAAATCAGTCTTGATCCTGTGCCTCATGGGAACAGTCCAGCCCGAATTGCCAAACCAGGTCCTCCCTGGACAGGAAAAAAGCATCCTAGGACCGGTTTCGGGGTTTCACCCCTCTTCAGCCAGGATAGCTTGATTTCAGTGGCATGGAGAGCACGGGACTCACGTCTGAGCATACCCGTGATGAATATATTCTTTAGTTGAGAACATTTTCCTTATTTTAACAGCCTGTTGAATATAACTGATCACTGCTAGGAAATGAGCAAATAATCTAATTGTTACAAATATATCAAAGCCTGTCTAAATTGTATAAGTTCGACTTAGCCAAAAATAGTTTCTAGAAATATTTTCATGGAGCTTTATTAAATTTGCAAAAAAACATAAAGTGCACTATGCATTGTTCGAGGCGACCATCACAAGGGGCCTACCAACCATTGATCCATCATCAGGAAGGCAATCATTTGGTATACAATATTTAGGTGAAAATGGATCAATATAAATCTGTGATGAAGATATAATAACATTATAGTATAAGGTTCAATATCCTCAGTAGATATTAACCAAAAATGTGCCTTTACCGGACTTTCTTCATACCCTCTCATCATTCATGATTTGATTAAGTAAGCATTTGATTTTAGATTAAAGATTATGAACTAATAAGCTCCAAATTATCGAGGGTCACAGAATCATCAAATGATCTATACATTTTTAATATATCCAAGCCAAGGGGTGTTAAAACCATGATCAGAGATAGACAAATCTGTATGATTGCTCAATTGAGGAAAGCTTTAGGTTTAGTCCAGATCGAATGCCATAGTAACATCAGATGCAATTTAATTGTGTCGTACTGAAAATGTGTTCCCCAATCATTATGACAAATATGGGGTGAACTACTCTGGGAAACCACGAGCAATTTTCTTAAAAAGGTATTCTCAACCGGTTAAAGGGCTACACTGTGCAACTATGCCAACAATCCAGACAGTTAGCTCGCAACCGTGAGACATTTGCTTTTTTAGATGATATACATCTCCTTTGGGAATTTAGTACCCAACTTTGTGGCAAACCTGAAAGCAATCACTGTAGATTTTGAAAGCTGTGGTTCCTTTATAGTTCTTAGATGTATCCAGTTTCCAAGAGAGTGGATTTGAATTCCAAGATAAGAAAAGCTGTACTCAGCAACTTTGAACTCCATTGATGCTATGAGAACGAGTCTTGGCTACTCTCTGTCCACAAATCATAGTGTGTGATTTACTTAGATTTATTGTAAGAACAAATTGATCCATGAATAATATGAACTCATCAAGGACTATTAAGACTGCTTCATCAGGCTAAATAGTAGGACTGTCATTGTAGGGGGGTTTATCTATCAAGGGAAGGTCATTGCATTTCAATACTAGAAATTTGTATAGAGGTACGTGTTGCAGTTTGTGGTGATTTTACAGTGCGGAAAATGCTGCTGGTGCTAAAAATCAGCTTCAGCAGCGCGACGTGACGACTTCCGTCTGCTAGCAGAACTCCATGGAATCTTGTTGAGTCAAAGATAAGCCAAACTGCACCTGTCCATACCAAAACACCGCCAGTCGCCAGGAACACTACTCCCTCTTTATAAAAGGGTAAGCAAATACCTCCCATATTATACACTAGCTCAAACTTTAAAGGTATTAGGGAAATGTTTTTCCTTTCACATACTACCAGTCTGCTTTTCATATCAATTCTGCCTCTGGAACAGGACTGCCCACAGGTACGCAGAAAATGCAACTTTGTGTGTTCTTTCCCTACCCCACAGAAGATCGGCAAGTCTCAGAGTGACAATAATCCCAGTCAGCCAGAGCATAAAACAGTTAATTCTCTTAAGGATTTAGCAGTTTAACCACCAGATAACCTCGAACCATAACTAGTTTTAGCTACATGGCCTCTAATTCAACTCTAGTTCTATTCCCAAACATGCTTCAGAGCTATGGCATTTCCTTGCTGCTGACAAACTGGATATCTGCTTTATTTCTGAAAAAAAGGGGCTTCATCCCACTGCACGTCCCTGTATTCCAATACCATTCTCCCACTAAATACAGATTGATCAGATAAGATAAAGTTTCCAAAGCTGGTGGGGGAGTTGCCATTGCCTCACACAACCCTGCTAAAATTACTCTACTAAACTCACTTTTCACCAACTGGGCAGAGCTCTGTGTTTTCAAGCTGGAGCACACTCAAAGATGATCTGGATGGGTGCTTTAGTTTACTGCTCTCTGGGTGCCAAAAAAGACTTCAGTGATAAACTGATTGAATATCTGGCACAGTACATCCTGGCATCGGACAATTTCATGTTGGTTGGGGATTTCAACTATCATGCAGAGCTCGACTCAGATCCACAAACAATACATCTGCTCCCAACCTTGAATCACTTGGGCTTGTATCAAAAGGTCTCAGATCCCACACATGTAGCTGGTCACACTCTGGATCTTATATTAACTAATTCATCAAATCTACAGGTATACTCTCCCATCCCGATAGTCTGGAAAGACTATTTCTCCTGAAACTTTCAGTGGCATTCTGGAGAACCTTGATGACACAAGACAGCAGCATCTAGAATCATGAGACCGTAGAGTTAGGTATTACTTCCATCTTTTATGCCATACCTTTCCACCTACCCTCCACATTGCACTCAGATATCAATCTGGGTCTCGAGGATTTCCACAGCACTTTCAATCAGGCATTAGATACCATTGCTCCTTTCAAACTTAGCCGCCCTAAACAAATAAAGCCATGTCTGTTTGGTATTTGGAGTTTCTCAAAGCAGAAAAAGCATCCTATAGATAGCTTGAATGGAAATGGAGAACCACTAAATCCCATCCCAACAAACTTACCTATAAAGCAGCTTTAGGAACCTACCCTAAAAACATTAGTGAAGCACGAAACACCCACATAGTGGACAGAATTAACAATGCAGGAAATTCAACAAAACAATTACATGAGATTCTAAAGGAATTCACCAAACCCTCTCTGTGTGCCTCTCCCATTCAAGCAACCCAATCTCTCTACAATGACCTCGTGGACCATTTTGAAGAAAAAATGCCCTAAATCTACTTCACTCTTTCTAACGATCCTACACAGGAAGGACCATCCTCCTCAGCCACCATCCACCATACCCTTTTGGAGAATTTTGATCCAATCACCTCCAAGCAATTTTTAGACTTGATGAATGAGATCAAATCAAGCTCACCAGAGTATCCCTTTCCCTCCTACATGATTTTGATTTGTGCATTTATAAAGCACACAGCCACTCCGGCAGGAGCATCTTGGCACTATGAGGAAGTAAAGCAGACCCTGGCCGCCAGCATTTCTCCCCACGATCACGGATCTGCACAGCCAGTCTTTGAGCACTAAAACTCCTCCTGCTAAATGGAAAGCAGCTCAGGCCAGGCCTTTCTTAAAGAAACCTACGTCAGATCCCTCAGAGCTAGCCAACTATAGACCAATATCATTCCTCCCTTTTGTCAGCACAGTAATACAGACTCTAGTTAATATACAGCTCACATCTTTCCTGGAAAGCCACTCATGTTGGACCCCTCAGATTTTTGTGCCTCAAACAGCGCAGAAGCAGGACTGGTGGCTGTACTAGACACCACCAGACACTTTCAGGATAATTGTCACCCAGCTATGCTGGTATTACGCAACCTATCTGCTGCATTCTACACCATCTCACACTCTATCCTTATTCTAGAAATTGGTGCCGGTGGAAAAGACCTTGAATGGCTTAAAAACTTTCTGCGGAATTATTGGACCTAAACTATGCAATTAGAGTCCTTTAACTCCCGAACCATGGCCCTTGACAAGGGGGTGTAGCAGGACTCATCCTTGGGCCATACCCTTTTTAATATCTATGAGGCCCCCAAAACTCAGCTCAAATGGTAAAATGATTGGGGTTTGAAGTTACATCCTACGCAGACAACACCCAGCTTATCATCTCCATGGGGCCAAATTCTGAATCCACCAAAAATCTGATTCAATTAGTGCGTGAAAAAGTTTGCTCTCTGGATATCGTCCAACTGCCTACAATTGAACAGTGGAAATACAGAGATCCTGCTTTTCGACAAAGCGCATACCCTTTGGTCTGAAGCTTGATGGCCCCTAAAACTGGGGTCAGCCCCCATTACTTAAAAGTTTGTAAGAAAATTAGACATGATAGATGGCAACCTTTCTTTGAAAGAGCAGGTACATTCCAGATTCCACCTACTGTACCTATTTTGGGAATATGCGCCTAATTAGGTAAGCTTTCCAGTGGCTTCTCCTTCACACCAGAAAATCGTCCACTCATGCACTCACTGAAAGCCATCTAGACTATGGCAACGCCCTCAAGTAGCAGCAAGTGAAGCTCTCCTAGCTTGTCTTATCAGGCAGGACAGAATACTGGAGTCCACCTTGTCTCTAACCTTCCAGCCAGCTCCCCCTCCAAACCCACTGTCAAGTCTCTGTATTGGCTACTTATAAAACATATTTTTGCTTTTCAAACTCCTCTGCCTAGTCTATGAGCCTTTATCTGGAAGCACCCCCCTTTACCTGCAAAACAAGCTGCAATCTTACCTACCAAGCCGCAACCTTAGATCCAGTGGGCAAGCTCTGCTACTCCCTCATCTGATATGTACTGCCAGATATGGGGTAAGATCATTCTCATACCTGGCCCCCATCATTGGAACTGACTACCCTAACATATATACGGTCTTGCCATGTCATGGCCCTATTAAAAAAACTCCTCAAAACCTGACTATTCTGACTTTGCCTGATCTCTTTCACCTGTTAACATGCGATAGTGCCAAGAGACCCTCTATGGGGTGATTTGTTTGCACTATGTAAATCTAAATAACCTAACATAACATTAGTTTAATGGAGCACTCTCACAATGCCAGTCTAAATCAGCAATTGTATTCAGGGGGTAAATCTGCTATGTGTCTCAAATGAGAGGGCTAAGGCTTCATTCTCCTGATCCTTAGTAATCCACAGTATATACGTAACCCTCTGATGTACTTCGGTGACCGAGCAACCTTTGGCCGATGACCGGTGGAGTTGCCCTACGCAGCTATTGAGGAGTTTGGCACTGGTTCCCCACTTGGCCGTCTCCTACCCATCTGATCGTCAGACTCTGTCTCTTTCCTCGTCGCACTGCTGTTTTTCCTACCCCCTATCGCAACTCTTACCTCCCTCACTCTTTATCTTTCTCTTCTATTACTTCCCTCTCTCCCCCGAATCTATCTCCCCTGCCACCTTTTCTTCCCCATACCTGAGCCATGCCATCGTAACTCATATATCTCCAGTAACTACGTACCTGAAACTGTTGTAACTATGTAACTATGTTTTGAAGTAATTTTACCTCCTCATGTAAAGCGCTTTGATACCTCTGGGTTTAGCCAGAGCTATATAAAACTTTTCAAATAAAATAAATAAATATGGACTAACAGTGCATGTGATTCCTTGACATAAGTCTGGCACAAACCCTACCTATGACTCATGTATCATGGCAAGGAACACCTTCTTGAATGATCTGGTCACATTTTTACGAGGATCTTGATGTTTTTATCAATAAGGAAAAAGGGGCAGAAACTTGGGCATTCAAAGGGATCTTTCTTGGCCTCATTGAGAAGCATTAATATGATATCCCCCTGCTAGAAGTGTGCTCCAGAGAGCAGGTTATCTCCGGCTCCTCGTACACTTTGTGTAGAAGTGGGAATAACAGTGGCTTTATAAAATTTTCCAGGAGAACTATAGCAGGGCAGTGAGGAAATCACATGTCATTTCTTTTGCAGTTATTTTCCCATGTACTGTAACTACCTTCTGCAAACAAAGTAGAAAGGGCCAGTTGCTGCAGGAATTCTATTTCCATCATAGAGTTTAATTTTTTTTCGTTATAGAGAGACTAAATATAGCTAGCAAAAAGACCAGTAATATCTACTAGGTGTGTCACAATTGTACCATCAATATGTCTAATCGCTGGAATTGCACAAGGAGATTATCTTTACTTTATATGTGCCACTAGCATTAACACAGGCTTCTCCCCTCTCTTGTATTGCCTTATCTTCAGTTTCAATTAAGCACTTTCAACTACTTGTAAATAAATGTACCATGTTAAGGGCAGATTTGGCTGCTTCCAAACTGCGCTGCAAAATAGGAGTCTGTGTTCTAATATAGAGCAGCAGCATCTCTACAATATTCTGTTCTACCTTTGAACATTGCTTTGTGGCCTTCTGTGTGGCCAGTGCTGAGTCTTTCATTATTCGGCCTCTCCTTGTCGCCTTTTATTCAGCCACACAGTCTGGGCAGAAGTAACAGAATCTGCATTGCTTCTCATGTGTTCTCTTATGTTCTCTTTGAGGGACTTTTCTAATCTGGGTTCTTACCCTTGTCACTCTCAGGTGTCACTGCACTGGATGTTCTTTAAGAAGCTGAAAATCCCATGAAAGAGCAATATGTGCATCATTCTACCCAAAGTCACAACTACAAACATTCCATAACAACGAAATCTGTAGGAAAAGTAGTTATTCCTAGACAAAGAACCATGTATGCATGACAGGAGTAACCCTGGGCGTAGTCCGCGTAGTCGCTCTACGCGTAGATATGCAAAGTGCACTTTGCACTACGCACGCTACACGTAGCTATGCGAACTGCGTAGTGCGGTAAGGAAATGCTGTTCGCAATGATTGCACAGTGCCGAATACTTGTCCGCACTGTGCAATCATTACGAACCGCATCATGCACAGTGCAATCGTCGTTTTCTGCTGCTCTAGTAGATTTATACTCGAGCGGCTGCTTTCTCAACGCGGACTGGTAGTCTCTCATCGCAAGCGGTCTCGAGCATACGCGATCACTCGCAATTAGAAACCTGACCTCCCCACATTGAGAATCTCGCCTGGAGGTTTATTTTCCACACTCGTGATTGGCAACTTAATGTTGCCGACCGCGAACGAGGAAAAAGTCTCGCTGAGCCAATTTGACAGTGAGAACCGCGAGCGAGCAAAAAATGCCTGCTAGGCTACGCGTTTTTGCACTGTGCTACGTGCGATTCGCGTAGCTTCGTAAACTATGCCCATTCCGTAAGCGTAGCATAGTTTTCTGCCCAGGCCTAGACAGTAGAGTATATTCACAGTCAGTCATTTGTGTCAGAAGCCAAATGTCCATCATACCATGGTCAGTTATTACATCCCAAAGAACGGCACTATCATCACCATTGTCTCTATCTAATGGTCCAGTCTCATCTAATATGGGTTTAAGAACAATAATCCAGTCACTTCCAATGACAAATTTAGTTTGAATGAATTCTAGAAAAAGTTAGGATAGATAGGAAGAGAATCCCGACATCCAGCAATGAGAGAATACATTAAGCCAATGATGACTATGCTGCTCTTAGTATTCAGTTATTAAAGACATGTCAGCCCTCCACATCAATCCAGGTTCTAAGAACCGTATGAGGCAATAAATGATTGCCGAGGATGGCGACCCACATTTCTTAAAGAAGTGTGAGCATGGAATGGTTCTACATGAGAATCCATTGTGCGACTACTGTGGTGTTTTGCATGAAATTTTGCAGGATTACATTCCTTTTATGAAATCAGAGAGGCAATTTACTCATCAAGGAGCATATCAACAAGGGCTTTATCTCTGCTTTTTTGGCTTTAAAAGCCAAAAAAGCAGAGATAAAACTAGCGCCCTATCGGCAACAGGGTGCTAACACGCAAATTCGCATGTTAGCACCCTTTTACTCTACGCTTCCCCTTGCATCTCTAATGAGATGCAAAGGGGGCGTTCCAGAGTGAAATAATAGGGGAAATGTCACTAAGCGACATTTCTCCTATTATTAAGGATATCGCTAACCCTGTTAGAGATAAAAAAAAAGCAGCGCTAAACGTGGTTAACGCTGCTTTTTTACGTCTGGTATTTTTCTGACTTAGCCATGATATCCTCTGTAAGGTGGATATCATGGCTAAGTTTGTCTATCCCTATCAGCAAGCTATCGCCAAACCTTGTGGGATTATCACTGTATTTCCAGCGATAATCTCACAATTGGCAGCTTGCGCTCTGAATTTTATCGCTTTGGAGATAAGCGTTGCTGATAGCACGCTACCTCTGCGATAAAATTCAGAGTTGGCCGACGATAATTATCCTCACGCTAAGAGCGCTGAGCGATTATTATCGCCGGCCCTTGCTGATATGCGCCTTAATAAGACAATGTTCAAGGGTTTCTTCGATAATATACTGGTCAAATATAATCAATAATGTGCGTGGCAGTTATAACTTGAGTAAGTAAGATTTGTAGTATAGGTAGGTTGTACTATCAATTGCAATATTGAAGACAGTTTAAACCAGGAAGGAGAGGAGGAAGTATGGGAGGGAGAAAGTTGGAAATAATGTAGGTGGCTGAGAGTAAATTCCTTTTTAGAAGACCATGGAGAAATGGGAGGGCGAGAAACTGGTAGAGAGACAAAATATTTTGACGATAACAAGGGGAATCTGGGACAGAATACCTAAGCATATCAAAACCTTAGTCTAGGAGCCAAGCACTATCACCGTCCTACAACCAACCACGGGGTCCCTCACACTTTAATATTTGGATGTATGACAGGGGGTAGATGTGTAACAGAAAACGTGTGCAACCAGGGAAGTCCAATAAACTGAACTGGGAGGTTAATACCTATATACACTAAGTTCAAAACAGATAGGAAATGCTGTTTAACTAGAAGCAGTGAAAATGTACATTACTATCATGCTATCATGCCAGGGCATGCTTGTATTAAAACCAAGCCCCTTAAGTCAGACTGCTTGTATGTTTTCTAGTTTTTCGCGAAACACGGGTTAGTTTTCTAGACACCCTGTTACCAAGACTTTGACAACACAGCAATTTGTATCAGAAAACCAGTCTTACAGTCACCATTCCACAACCTATTGAACAGTATATGAGGGAGATGCATTTCAGGTAACAATCAAACCCATGAGACATTACAAGGATAGTTAGTGGAATTTCAAACACTCTTTTGTTGAAGAATTGCACACTCAAGAACACTAGAGCAGAAGGGATACATATTTAAAATCATAATCCTTGTCTGTTGCTTATGAGATGAATTGTAATTACTATAAAGACAAATGAAACAGCTGCAGCCACGTTCATCAAGAGTGTAAACAAGAGGAAACCCTCTAATATGATCTTGGTGATAAGTCTATAGCAATCCTACCCTCATTCTGCTACTTCTATTTTCTAATCCAATTCTAGCAGAGCAGAAAATAAAGCCAATTTTGCGGTTTCAGAGATGGTACACACCCACAAACCTGTTTGAACAATACCTGTTATGTTCATTGCACTCTGCTACTTTCATCTCACGAGGTCGACTTCACTGATAGGTCAGTGAGCAAATGCAAAATGACCCCTGTCCTGGTAGCCTTCAATTGGAGCTGGAGATATGATGTTATGTTATGTTAACAGTATTCACTAGCACAAAACTGCCCAGAGGTGTCTAAGTGCTATTCCATTCAGGCTCAGTGTGTCACAGGTCAGCAGAGGTTATGCGGATCTGAACAGCTAGGTCTTTGCAGATTTCTTGAAAGCTAGAAGACTGGGTGGTGTTTTTATGGAGAGAGGCAGTATGTTTCATGTTTTAGATGCTTTCAGCACTATGCGCTCCCCCCCATCGTACTTGTTTGTATCTTGGTAGTATTAATAAATTAGCAGATCCCGATCAAAGATTTCTGACAGAAAGATAACATTTGAAACTCTGGTTCAGGGAATCATGGGCAAGTTTATAGAATGCTTTATAAAATAGACATAGCATCTTAAAAGGTATTCTTTGTTTAACAGGAAGCTAGTGCAAACGTTTTAATTCTTGAGATACTGAGCAGTGTTTGCGAATTTTTAACCAAAGTTCTATGCTGGCATGGAGATTTCCCTCTGCTCTTCTCTGTACATTGAGTTTGGCTATAGATTGACTAATGGGCATCAGTTCTTTCAGGAGTGCATCCACGTTAATATTTGATGGTGTTGTGTGTCTTTGTTTAGTTGCCACTTTTTGTCCCCAAATTTATCTCAGTGAACAGGAGCTGATGAGCTGGAATTGCTGATGTCATTCCTTGGGTAAGATACAGGCAGATAGGTCAGTGAGTTTTACTGCATTCCAGTGTAAAACTAAAACCTGACGGCTAGTCAAAGCGAGCCTCAAGAGTGAGCACATTGCTTGTAATGGCTACCTGGGATCTTGTGCTTGCAGCGTCTTATGGCCACTCACAATATAGTTGTCAATGTGTTCTAACCACACTTCCATGTATCAGCATGCCAAAATACAGCTTGATAAGTAATGTCATTGTTAGACCTGGCTTTTCCAGCGGGTTTATCCAACGACTTTTTGCTTTTTGGCCTCCTGTTTTGGACCCAGTTTTAGTTGGTTTTATGACTGTGGGCACTTTGCCACTGCTGATCAGTGCTAAAGTACATATGCTTTCACTCTAAATTGTGTTTATGGATTGGTGATTCCATGATAATCATATTTGATTTACTGGTAAGTCCCTAGTACAGTGCACTGTGTGTGCCCAGGGCCTGTAAATCAAAAGCTGCTAGTGGGCTTGAAGCACTGATTGTGCCACCCACATGAGCAGCCTGTAAATGTAGCTCAGACCTGCCACTGCAGTGTCTGTGCACAGTTTGATACTGCCATGCCGACCTGGCAAGTGCAGTCACTTGCCAGGTCGGCATGGCAGTACCAAACTGTGCACAGACACTGCAGTGGCAGGTCTGAGCTACATTTACAGGTGCAGTCACTTGCCAGGCCCTAACCTTCCCTTTTCTTACATGTGAGTTACCCCTAAGGTAGGCTCAAGGTACCCCTGTGAGCAGGGTGCAGAGTATGTGAAAGGTAGGACATGCCCTGATATGTGTGGCACGTCCTGATAGGGAAATACTGCCCTATAGCAAAGAATGGGAGTTTATTTTTAACATCTTATAAATATAACTTCCCATTTGGACAAGATGGGAAGTTGGAGTTTAGTATGCCTGAATTCAGAATATAAAAAATGCATCTAAAGTAAAGATGATTTTTATATTGTGTCTTTGAAAATACCACTTTTAGAAAGTGGGTAATTTCTTGCATAGCCACCCTGTATGCCTCTGCTGGTTTGTTGATTGACTGTCTGGCTTTGGAGTGACAGCGGCTGGGGATGTGCATTCTCTCAGACCACCACTGGGGGAGGGGTTGATGTGTGTCCTGCCTTTCCTGAATGAGTCAGGGCTGGGCTGAATGGACCTGAGCTGCATTCAGAGTAGGGGGAGGCGATTTCCTTTGCACCTGAATAGGCCTGGTCTGCTTTGGACAATGCTGTCTCCACCTCCTGTTGGTACGCTGCTCCAGAGAGGAAAGAACTGGATTGGACTCAGCACAGACCCTCTCTGACACCAGATAACAAAGAGAAATGGACTATAAAAGTTGGGGCCCAGACCTTGAACTTTAGATCACTTTTGGAATTCAAGAGGAACCTCTGCCAAGGAGAAGAGCTGAGAGAAGCTGGAGTTGAAGTACTGCCCCTTTGCTGTGTGCTGTCTGGGGTTGGCCTGCAGTCGCTGTTTCTGCCAAGGAGAGGAACTGTGTGTGCATCCTGCTTGACAAAGTATCTCCAAGGGCTTGAAGAAGATCTTGCACCCTGTTCAAGAAGTTTCAGGAACAGCAAAGACTTCACCATCCTTCTGGGACATAAGCCCATGACTACTTCACAATTGGTAGACTGTGATGTCATTAACCAGCCCTCATTCAAAGGGAATTTACATCCTTTGCGTTGGTTGCATTAATTGCATATATGTGCTTTACTGATCGCTCCCACTCACTGAAATGTGAGGGCCAATCCCTGATCAAATATTTTCCTATAAGGTGTCTGGTTAAACATATCAGAGTGAACCCCAGTTTCTTTTTCAGTAGACATAAACACAATGTCACTAGCGACACAAAGAATATTCATAATGCAGTTTAACTTGATGTATTCATTCAAGAAAGCTGGTACGCTATTACTTACTGCTTTCCAAAAAGCTTACAGTATTGGGAATTGAATGAAAATGTGGATATCATTTATCCCTGACTGCTCATACTTGTGGCACACCAACTCTCTAAACTGTCTAAATTTGCTATAATTTCTGGGGCCCTAAAATTGTTATTTATTATCATAGGTGTTTTTTTTATATAAAACCTTTAAAATGCATATCTTTGGTTCACCTTATCTGATTTTACCTATTTTGGGAACATTTTGCTCGTTACATTTTTCTCTCTTTTTATAAGTTGGTTTGGGAATGTTATTGTGTTGTTTTTCTGACTTTAAAATTGTTGGTGTGGCTTGAACTTAACACAGACATCTCTGGGAATTGCCAGCTACTATAGGTATAGTTGCCAAATGTTGACTAGAGATTCTATGAGAACTGTGTGGTTTATTTATAATAGTGAGCCTGGAATAGTGCATCAAAAAGTGACAGATGACCCGTACGCTGTATTTCGAGTGCCATAGGCTATAAGGTACTTGTACTATGACAGAGAAGACATACACCACGATGGTGACGATTGTGATGGAATATCCACGGGCATATTTACAAGCCCCATTTGCCACCAGAGCGTCACTTTTTCTGATGCTCCAGTGGTGTAGCTCCATTTACCATATTCACAAGTTGGCACTAAGCCACTTAATGTGGCTTAATGCCGCATTGTAAATATGCCCCTTTACGCCGCAGTCCTCTGTGGCAAAGGGGCATGCAATGACTATTGCAGTGGGCGTTCCACCGCGACACCCATTGTTTTTTGATGCTGCTTCAGATTTACAAGGCTGAGGCAGCACCAAAAAAAAACGCCAGGGAATTCCTGGTCTTAGAATGTCGATGCAAGAAGAAATTATGAATTTCTCCTTATTTATTTCTCTTTCTATGTCTGCTGCATTATGCAGCACACATAGAAAGAGCAAATCACCAATATTGATTGTTTATGTGCAGCAAGGTGTCCCTTCCTGCACATAAACAATCACCCTTGAAGCGCAGGTACCCTTGCAACATGGCGGCAAGGTGACTGTGCTGATGCTCGGCAGCATTTTTTGCAACAGCACTAGGGGAAACACAGGGGTGCATGTATTCTTGCGAACACTGCACATCCCTGCATTTAAAAATTGTCAGAGGGCTGCATTGCCAAATTTGGCATGGCACCTTGCTCCGCCATCTTTTTATAAATATGCCCCCCATCCACTAAATTATAAATGAGGCTCTGTATTTTTTCCTAACCTGATTCTGTTAATTGAGTTGGTAAGGGTTTCCCTTCCCAAACTAATAAACTAATATCTGATAACAGCAATAAGCAGTGAAACTCTCCTCTTACTTATTTGAATTTACAATGTCTCCTGTCTGCTCCATGATGTGATGGGGGCTTCCTCTTGCTCCCCACCTAAGAAGGCTTTGTAAAGGCAAGGCATCTGCAAACCCCACTTCTTGTGTTACATCAAAAAGGTTCAGAAAGAAGTCACTGTTAGCGGATTTTGTTCTCAGAGACCTTTTCAGAGGGACCCAAAAACATCGCCACTATTAACTCAGCTCTGCCCAATTCTTACACCTGCTAAAGCCATTGCCAAAATGTGATGCTCGTAATGTATCTCTGCTCAAGGGGCTGGTTCCATCCTTAAATATTTCCCCCATGGCCACAAGAAATAAATAGGAGTGCATTTGTATTCAAAACATGTAGAAATCTCAGCAATTGCAGAGGACGGAAAGTCCATAAAACATTCTATATGTTGTTGGCTTGAAAGCAACTATGGTGGAATGGGAGTTGCAAGTACTTGTTACGAAAGGAGGTATTTAACATGTTCTCTGGTAATAACAGAACCAACAACAAAATTGACTACACAAAAATTATTTGCAGCCTAAAATCACATTGATGACCTTGGACCCAGTGCTACTTTTCTACTGGGGCCCAATCAAACTAAGGCTTGCATCTTTCTAGTCAAAAAACATGAAGACGGTCAGAATGGATCAAGAATGAGTCACCTAGCATCTGTTTCTATGTACTATAGACTCATAGCCCGCTGTAGCGGGCTATACCGGATATTGAAGGCCCGATCCAGTGTTAAAGGCCCGAGCCAAAGGCGAGGGACTTTAACAAGGGAGCAGAACTTTAATAGCCGGTATAGCCCAGCTTTGAAGGGCTATAAGGCTATTAGAACATTGCAACATTCTGTCTAGAGGGCAGAATGTTCCAACAAATAAAACAAAGGCCTCTTGGAGTTCAAGGGGTTTAAATTCCCTCGGACTCTGAGAGGCCTTTGAAAACAACATTGGAATGTTGCTTTGCGGGCCTTTACCAGCCCCTAAAAGCATGTAACACTCCATTTTCTTCAATGGAGCTCCCAACATTCCAATTTTCTAATAATTCTTAGTTGCTTTCCTTCTAGAACTCAAGGAGACAAAGACCGCTTTGTACCAGACTCATAGACCATTTATATCCTTTCAAAAGAAAACATACTCACCAAAATTCAACATTACATGATTAAGTAATCTTCAAGCTGGCCAGAAAATCCACCAGTTTGGAATGCAAGAACCACCATTTATCAGTATTCAATGCTTATGACTCTGAGAAAGAGGAAGGATGTGCCTAATATAACAAAAAAGCTTGACAATAACTTTATGTCACTGGAGATTTCTGTTTAAACTCATTCCGTTCTTGTAGCTCAAATGTGCAGATATTATATAATAATTAGTAAGCTATGTTTCTTTTGTTGTGTTTTTACACAATTACTTTTGGTGTGTTTCATGAATACTTTACACATGGTGTGTAAGTTAAGCCTGGTTGCTTTTGTGCCAACTTACCAAAGAGTTAAACCCAGGTTTATTTAGTGATTTTAGTGGTTGACTCAGGCAGGGGTTGTGGTTGTTGCTTGGGAAGCGTCTTCACCCGACTCAAAGAAAAACCCAATTTATTTATATTTTCCATCAATGGGCTTGAGGAGCTCTTGCTGATGGTATTGCAGTTGTACCCATTGCAGCCAGAAAAGAATTGCAGCATTACTTTAAGACGAGGAATGCCATTCTGATTGGGAGGTCTCATAGAAGCCTTAATATTCTTTCCCAGGTATTTGTCAATTTTATGGAGTCCTTGGGGTTTTCAACAAATCGTACAAAAACCTTTAGTGTGCTGTGTGTCCCCATATCTGTGTAATTAGAGTGCCATCCAGTTGCACCTAACCAGGACTTCTTATATTTGTGCATTGTGTTTGATTCAAAAGGTAATTGGGGCCCTGTAGATATAAGACCATACAGAGGTTTGTGAATGCTGTAGGCTACATCTATGCTTTGACCTCATGCATTGGCAAGAAGCCAGTTGTGCCGCTGGTGGAGGTCTATAGGAGTAAATGCTTCCCATACTCGCATATAGGGCGGGTATCTGGGGATAACGTGAATGTCTCTATGCTCCATATCAAAGAAAACAGGGTCTTGTGATGGGTTTTAGGGGTACCCCCGGCCTGCACCACTCATATTGCTCACCAGGAACTGGGGATAGGCTATGTATAAGACCATATCAAACTGGCCCCCCTGGTGCTATGGTGTGCTGTCTGGGCAATCCCTTACGATGGCTTCAACAGGAAGGGGATCATAGATCACTCAGCATGTGATAGAGCCTTGGTCACCCCCTGGGTACAATATGGGAAAGGTTGCTGTAGGAATGAAGAAGACGCTCCTTTTCAGTGAGGTCATCCAATTTATTTCTCTAGCTTCAGAAGTACAAGCCAGCAGGGCAGCAGGAACACAGCAACTGCCCAACACTTCAAATATCAACATTCTTCAATACCCAACATTCCAGTTCCACCCCATGTCAAGACCCAACAAATCTTCCCGTATTAGAACAGAAAATCTAAGACTCAAAGATAAATAAAACTAAAAGAGGTATAAAATAATTGATCATAAAGAGCACCAAATAAGACCTGTAAAAAAACCTCTAATAATAATGAAGGACAATGCATCAGAAGTACACATCAAGACACATAATCTTTTAACCACTTAGGTTGTACCCTCTCCCTGCATGGTCTCACAGACGAAAACAAAGATCATGAACCATGAATGTCCATGGTTACCTTTTCCTGACCCATTAGTCCAGCATCGTCACACACAAAATGTAATTTCTTTTGTATGGCCTAATTCTCCTTATTCCACCACTTACCATCCTCCAACCGGACCGCATTTCTTTTCATACACACCACCTTCTTAGGTGCTGAGAATTTTGAATTTCCCTTGGCATTGATCCCTGGCAACCTGACTTGCACCCAGTCCCCTTCCTTGACTGGCAACTGCCGATCACACTCCTTGGAAACATACTTACTCTGTGCACACCCCTGTTTGGCAGTCACACCAGACCATTTCTCATCCAACCACATAGAATTGCACATCCATGGATGCACCAGTCTATCAGCCACTGCCCTCCCTTTCAACACAGCAAATGGCGAGAAACCAGTTGAGTTCCACCCCACGTCAAGACCCAACACATTTTCCCCTATTACAACAGAAAAACTAAGACCCATAGAAAAATAAAACAAAAAGAGAAATTAAATAATTGATCATAAAGAGCACCAAATAAGACCTGTAAAAAAAAAACTCTAATAATAATGAAGGAAAATGCATAAGACACGTAATCTTGTAACCACTTACGTTGTACCCTCTCCCTGCATGGTCTCACAGACGAAGACAAAGATCATGAACCATGAATGCCCATGTTTACCTTTTCCTGCCCCATCGGTTCAGCATCGTCACACACAAAATGTAATTTCTTTTGTATGGCCAAATTCTCCTTATTCCACCAATTACCATCCTCCAACTGGACCGCATTTCTTTTCACACACACCACCTTCTTAGGTGCTGAGAATTTTGAATTTCCCTTGGCATTGATCACTGGCAACCTGACTTGCACCCAGTCCCCTTCCATGACTGGCAACCGCCGATCACACTCCTTGGAAACATACTTACTCTGTGCACACTCCCGTTTGGCAGTCACACCAGACCATTTCTCATCCAACCAGGAAGAATTGCACATCCATGGATGCCCCAGTCTATCAGCCACTGCCCTCCCTTTCAACACAGCAAATGGCGACAAACCAGTGGAGGTACATGGTGTGGTGCACAAAGAACATGTAAGATCCTCCAATTGCTTATGCCAATCCAAACCACTGGCCAGAGACAATTGTTTATTTAAAAAAAAAAAATATATTTTGCCAATTGAAAAAAAAAGGAATCAACATACAGGGACACATGAAGGCAGATGAGCAGGCACCAATCACAAATGCATTGCGAATACAATAATAACAGTAAAATTTACATGAATAGTAAAAGAGATAATAGTAACAAAAATAATAATGATAATAATAAAGATATTAAGAGGAGGATATAAATAAAAGAAAAAAGCAAAACAAACCAAATCTAAAAGAACAATTTGTAACACACCACCGGCAGTATGACATACCCAGCTAGCAACTAGCAAATTAAGATGTTAACGATACACCAGTATTTGGTTAGTCCCAATGGAGACTAGACCAGGTACGTTCAAATTTAGCACAAGAGGAGGAGCCCCTGGCTTTGGCAAGAGCCAGTTCCATCTCATAGACCCCCACAATATCAGCCACATCTCCATGAGTGTTGGGCATTTCGTCTCAATCCAAACCCTTGCAATACAAAGACGACAACAGGCCATAATGATGGAAAATAGGGCATTAGATATTAGGCCAGAGTCGTCTATTAAACCCATGAGTATCTGTTTCTCAGAAATAACAATATTCCTACCTGCCAGATTACTCAATTCCTCAGTTACCTGAACCTAGTATGTGTTCAATTTCGGAAATGTAATAAACATATGTCTAATATCGGCTGCGTAAAGTAAACATTTAGGACAGTATGTCTTAGGTGAGGAATTGGTTGTGGCCCATTTTGTAATAACTTCAGGTGTGTAGTAAAGAAGAAACAACATTCAATGTTGTTGAAGTTTTCAGTTTATAGAGGTAACTGCTGAGTTAATAGTAGTCAGAGAGCTGTATAAATCTTCTTCACTCACAGCTATCCCAAAGCATCGATTTAATTTTACTACGGCCTGACCGCCATCATCGCTTGACTCCAGCAAAAGATTCTTATAAATGTTCCCTATACAGCGCCTTCCAGTTACCTGTAATATTTAACAAGCAGCATTGTTAAGTCCACTAAGAGCAACTAAACCTTCTCCATTAATGAGAAAGTCTCGAACTTGCAAGAATTAAAAAAATGAATTATACGGAACTCCGAATTCGCCTCTAAGAGAAGAAAAAGATCTAAAACCGTCCAAGTCGTATAGTTGCCCTAATTGTATATTTCCGCTACTCTGCCAGCTTCCCCAAGCTGAGTCGTCAAATAGGGCTCCTAGTTGCGGATTACCTCCTAGATATGTAAGTTCATGAAGTTCCGGGATGTAGTACGCACATACAATATCGTGCCAAATCCGGACTGCTTGTCCCACTATCTTAAACCGGACCCGCTTGAAGTAGTTCTGGTCAGACATCTTATGCACTATGAACCTGTACTCTACCCTAAATAATAATGGAGAGGGGGGACCAGGAGCTGGTTGATGGTCCAGTGCCTATGCTCCGAAAAGTCAATGAGGTAATCACATAGGAGGCACTGTTCCGTAGTGAATGTGGTCGGAAAGTGGCCAACATACACGTCAGAGTTAGAAAGATGAAGGAGTTAGGTCTGGGATTCGGTACTTAAGATGGGGAGAGACATAAATTGGCTCTTGTTGCCCTCACACACCCCGAAGGATGTCATGCTTCATCAACGGGCGTTTGCTCCTCGTCGGGCCGGCGGTGCAATGGCCTACGGGTCCCCCGAAGGGTCTCTTTAGCGGAGATCTTTTAGAGAACTGCCGATGGGTGCATGCGGGTATGTGGAAAATAAGTACCAAAATAGGAGTGAAGGTAGTGTGTGCAAGGTGAGTTAAAAATACCTAAGGGTTACCAAAACAGAAAGGTTATTTAATAAAGAGGTACCCTGGGTATAATAAAAAACCCGTAGGTTAATGGTTACCAGTCGAGACGTTATGTGTCTGGGTAACTTAAAAAATGGTCGGCATGTTTCACGCCTCGGGTGGTCAGAAAGATCCTTGGTGTTTCATCAGGACCAGGGGTGGTGGTGATGTGAGGTGAGTGCACAGACTAAATGAAGTGAGTAGGGTAACAGTGGCCCTCTCACTGATCAAACAAAGGTGATGGGGTTTGTACCTCCTACACAAGTTGTGTGTGGATATGGAGTTAGTTATTCCCCCTTTGATCATGACCTAATGGTCATGACCGGCTCTGGAAACCTGCCCTATCCAGACGCCAGCTCCTACGAGCTGGCGTCTGGATAGGGCAGGTTTCCAGAGCCGACACCTGAGTAACCCCCTGTTCTGCTCGATTTTCCCGGTCTTCTTGTATTAACAGGTGATTGAATGTGACTTCAGTCTCTTACCATTCAAGCCTAGGGGTTAG
The DNA here is from genome assembly GCF_964204655.1 of Triturus cristatus. NCBI lineage: Eukaryota > Metazoa > Chordata > Amphibia > Caudata > Salamandridae > Triturus > Triturus cristatus. The sequence goes on along the minus strand of NC_140590.1, from coordinate 454,792,358 downwards.
AGTAGTGGATGGAGCCTATTTACTAGGCACTTCGACGTGATTCTGTGCTCTTCCCCATAGATCAGGGCTTGCACATATAGCCTAGGGGATAGATTCGTTAGTATTAGGGATAACCTGTCCTGTAGTGAGGGTATTTCATGGAGCCATGCTGAATGCAGGCCTGGTAGGCCTCAAACGGGAGAGACTCCATCTTTCTTTCTGCTCCGGCAGCTTGGGATGCTTCTAGGTCAAATGTGGTGTTTTAGTTATGAGGTGTTATTCGCTTGAAGAGAACCGGTTCAGGCCGGCCCTTATCGAAGGATTGTATTTTTCTTCATGCCGAAGACACTACATCAGGCCGGCCGGCTTGGAACGTGTCCTTGGTACGGGGAGGTACAAGAATTTGGTGGGCGGCAGGTTACGGGCCGGAATTTTCCATGAGGAAATGCACCTCTATATTAGTGAAAGTCTGAGGCAGTTACAAGTCCAGTCCGTAGGCGGCATCTAGCCGTTAGCAGTAAAGCTACTACTTATTCCAGGGAAGACAGACGCCATCTTGAGGGCGGAGAAGAACTGAGAGACAGATGCTTTCCTAACAGAATAACCAGAGAGAGTAGCCGATAAGGAAGAGGTCCCAGTGACTCGGAGAAGGGTGATTCCAGGCGAGCCGAGGCACAGACGAGAAGGGAGCCTAGATGACCACTGAGTGCAGGCTACATACTACTAAGGTGATGTCGACCCTTTCTTATTAGAGTGTACAACTTAATCTTTCACTTTTCTTTGCAGGTTATGTGTTATATCGTAATGTTATGTGATTGTATGTGCAATGAGTAATAAAGTATCCAGTTTGTAGTGAACCAACATATGATGTGTGTTCTTGTATAAGAGGGTAGCCTATTCTTCTAGTCAGCTGCGGCTACATGAACAGATGTTAACCCTGATCAGGTAAGTGGTAACTGAATAAGGGAAAGAGGAGCCCCTCAAACCTGAGAACAGGCTATGCCCGAACTGGCAATCCTTGTGTGATCTGATGAATAGTGAGACTGATTCCCTTTTTGTATGTTATGGTGATCATAGGATGAACTGTCGTATGAGACTGCCGTCTAGGTAGAGAGGTCTGGATTCGTAGGGGATCGCGAGGCCGCCAACTGTGCTGAGACTGCCGTCTGGGTAGAGAGGTCTGGGTTCGTATGGGACCGCGAGGCCGCCATTTGTGATACTGTCGTATGGGCAGAGAGGTCTGGGTTCGTATGGGACCGCGAGGCCGCCATTTGTGATACTGTCGTATGGGCAGAGAGGTCTGGGTTCGTATGGGACCGCGAGGCCGCCACTTGTGATACTGTTGTATGGGCAGAGAGGTCTGGGTTCGTATGGGACCGCGAGGCCGCCACTTGTGATACTGTCGTATGGGCAGAGAGGTCTGAATTCGTAGGGGATCGCGAGGCCGCCGATTGTGCTGATACTGTCGTATGGGCAGAGAGGTCTGGGTTCGTATGGGACCGCGAGGCCGCCGATTGTGCTGATACTGTCGTATGGGCAGAGAGGTCTGGGTTCGTATGGGACCGCGAGGCCGCCACTTGTGATACTGTCGTATGGGCAGAGAGGTCTGGATTCGTAGGGGATCGCGAGGCCGCCGATTGTGCTGATACTGTCGTATGGGCAGAGAGGTCTGGGTTCGTATGGGACCGCGAGGCAGCCACTTGTGATACTGTCGTATGGGCAGAGAGGTCTGGATCCGTATGGGATCGCGAGGCCGCCGATTGTGAGATCTTGGTATGCATAGTAGGAATCCCCTGTCCTTAGGCGATAGATATATGTGGTTGTAGGATTGTAAATAGGTTCTAGGGAGGGGGTAACGTTCTGGCTGGGTTAGTGAGGCTCTGATGAGCGAGTTCTATCTGATCCGAAAACCCAAGCAGAACATTTGGCGTCACGAACCGTTTACGAAACCTGTGTGCGTTGTGGTTGTATTGTGTTTGCCTTTGGCGCGTGCGTGGTTTTGTTTGTATATTATTTGTATCTACCTGCGTATAATTTTCTTTTCTCTTTTTTCTTTTTCTTTTTCTCTTTTAAAAATTTTTTTCTAGAAAGTCGAAATCTACTTTTAAGTTGCCCGTTGATATTCCCGGTTGGGATTCAACGCCTTATGAAGCCTTAGCCCGTGAGTGGGCTGATTCTACTGGTTTGAGTGAGAATTGGAATTCTTTCTTGGAGCTGGCGGAGCCGGCTAATGTGATTACTTGCTTACAGAAGGCGCCGGTATCTAAGGGTGATGAGCTTCCCGTTTTAGGGCGCAGAGGTTGGATTGTTCTGTCTGCGTACAGGCTTCTCCATGAGAGGTTGTTGAAGTTGCAGAACTTGCATAAGGATTTGGAAGCGAACTTTGTTGAGATTCAGAATGCTCATACTTTGTTACGGTGTCAAAATAAGTTGCTTGCTGACAAACTTGAGACGTACCAAACTATTGCCGAGAGAGCGGCTGTGCGAATTGCTCGTTATAAATACAAGAATCGGCGTGGTCGGGTTTCGACGCGGAAGGTGCGTCTGGTCGTGGCGAAAGCCGGACTGGATTGGAATCCTGATGAATGGGATGGTAATATCTGGAACTCGAGTGATTCTCCTTCCTCGGGTGAGGAGTCTGCCAAGCGCGAGTCCTCTCGCTCCGGCCGTGCTTGTAAATCTGCTTCTTGCGCCTCTGATGGTGCACCCCGTGATTGCGCTCGTCCTTCGAGCGGGGTCGACGCTTCTTCCACTGATTGTTACTCTACGTGTACTGGTCGAGCTCCCTGTGATGCTCATCCCGCGGTCTCGGCGCATCCAGTTTTTCGACGGAAGGTGCAGCAGGCACCCGGTGCTCCGAATGGTATTGCTTTAGACTCTTTGGAGGATTTTACTCAACAAGAAATTAGTGATATTTTGCAGCGATTTCGGCAACGAGTTGGTGAGCCCTTGCTCACATGGATGGTGCGCCTTTATGAACTGGGCGCTGCTGGCATTATGTTGGATGCTGGCGATTGTTTGAAGTTTTGTTCCTTGAGTTCGGATTCTACTGTACAGGATCATTTTCGTAACTTTAATGGTGGTGGTCAAATTTCTTTGCTTCAATTGGCGACTGAGGGTTGTAATCAAAAATATCCTACTGAGTCTGACTGGCCTGTGAATGACAAACCGTGGTATACTTTGCGCGATGCTGCGCAACGTCTCAAAGAGGAGGTGATGAAAACGGCAATTTTTCTGAATACTGCTGACCGGTTGCTTGATGCTTTCTTGACATCTTCTGTGCGGAATCGTATTATTCGTTCTTCCCCTGTTGCTTATAAGCAGGTCATGATGACTTTATTGATTAATCAGACTGGTAACATGTTATCTGTGGTGCTGGAATCGGTACGCCAACTCGGTGAGTTGGGTGAGTGGTTTAAACCTGAACGGCAGTCCCGGCCTGACACTCGTACTCCTGGTGAAAATAAATTTACTAGACGTGATATGTTTCTTGCTCTTCTGGCTGATGGTGTGCGTAAGGAGGACATTGATGGTGAGACTACTTCTCGTTTGTGGGAAATGTTTCGCAAACGTGGCTTGGATCGAAAGGAGGGTGCCCAGCGTGTTCGGACAACTGAGTGTGATCGTGGTTTTTCTGACGGTAGCGGTGATGACGACCGCCGTGGGCGCTCTGATCGTCGTGATTATCGACGTTATGCGTGTGATTTGTCCCCCCGTCGTGAGAGAGACAGGGAGAGAGAGGGGGAAAGAGAGAGGGGGAGAGATGATTATGTTAACAGCAGACGTAGAGATGATAGGGATCAATCCCCTGAGTTGAGAAGGAGAGAGGATCGACACATATTGGCCGATCGAAACCCGCAGTACAATGCAGGGAACAGTAATCCATTTCGTAATGGAGATGGATATGAACAGGAGGTATCGATACCTAGGAACCGTGAGAGTCTTTATCCTGATTTATCCTGGTACACAGAACACAATAAAAAGGACTAGGAAATAGGTCAAGCTCCAGTACACAGATGGGCTCACAGAGATAATAGACCCTATGTAGATATTGATATTTATTGGAGACATCGTAATATCCAAAGGGCCCGAGCATTGGTAGATACAGGAGCGGAGGCCACTCTTATTCATGGAAAATCAAAGAAGTTTAAAGGTCAGCCTTTTACAATTACCGGATTAGGTGGAAAGGAAACTCCCGCAGTTCAAACCTTACTTGAAATGAGAATAGGTAGAATTCCTAGAAAAGAATACTCTGTATTAGTGGTGCCACTCTTAGAATTCATAATTGGAATTGATATTTTGAAAGGAATGACTTTGCACTTAGATGATGGATGTTACCAATTTGGAACTAAACATTATATATCGTCCAGGCCTGTACGGGTTGGTCGTTTAAGAATGCCCCCCATAAAAGTTCCTCAGGCGACAAAAGTGGTTCGTCAGAAGCAGTATCGTATTCCAGGTGGTCATGAAGAGATTAGTACCACTATTCAGGAGTTGGTGGATGCAGGAGTTATAACCCCAGTTACTTCTGCTTGGAATAATCCTGTTTGGCCTGTACGTAAGAGTGATAATTCTTGGCGCATGACTGTTGATTATCGAGAATTGAATAGACACACACCCTCTTTGACTGTTGCAGTACCGGATGTTATTACCCTAATTGAAAGAATCCAGAAACATCCAGGTACATGGTATGCATCCATTGATATTGCTAATGCTTTCTTTTCGATTCCGATTGCCCCTGAGTGTCAGGAACAATTCAGTTTTACGTGGAACGGGCGTCAAATGACGTTTAGAAGTCTTCCTCAGGGCTATGTGCATAGTCCTACGATATGTCACCGGCTGGTGGCAGAGCATCTGGCTGAGGTACCAGTTCATCCACAAATTCAGATATGTCACTATATTGATGATATTTTGATCCAAGGTGAATCACAAGAGGAAGTTCAGACCCAATTGGATAGAGTCATTGAGTGCTTGCGTGAGAAAGGTTGGGAAATCAACCCGGATAAATTACAAGGTCCGTCCCAGGCTGTGAAATTTTTGGGTATTAATTGGCATGAAGGGCACCGAGAAGTGATCCCTCAGGTTAAACAGAAAATTCTTGATTTTGCAGTTCCGAGAAATAGGAAAGAAGCCCAAAGCTTCATTGGTTTGTTTGGATTTTGGCGCCAGCATATTCCTCATTTGAGTCAAATATTGGCCCCTTTGTACCAGGTCACTCGTAAAAAGAATGCATTTGAATGGGGTAAACCACAGCAAGATGCGTTCAGTCTGGCAAAAGAAGCAATTCAGCATGCTCTGGATTTGTGGCCTGTATGTGATGGTGATGTGGATTTGAATGTGTCTGTACAAGGCCTTTATGCGAATTGGAGTTTGTGGCAGAAACAAGGCAAGAGTAGAGTACCGTTAGGTTTCTGGACCAAAAAGTTACCTGATGCTGGTGAGCGTTATACACCTTTTGAGAAACAGTTACTTGCATGTTATTGGGCTCTGGTGGATACCGAGCAATTGACTTTGGGACATGATATAGTTTTGCGACCTGAAATTCCCATCATGCAGTGGGTTATGAGTTCGCCGAAAACTCACCGGATAGGACACGCCCAAGAGGCGAGTGTGATTAAATGGAAATGGTATATACAAGACAGGGCACGTGTGGGACAAAAAGGAGTTGCATCTTTGCATGAGCAGGTGGCACGGGCGCCATCAACTGAAACTGAGAGTGAATGTTCCGTACCTTTAGTACAGGAGTCTCCTGTTAAGTGGGGTAAACCTTTTGATGATTTGTCCGCAGAGGACAGAAACCATGTCTGGTTTACGGATGGTTCAGCAAGGTTCATAGGGACGAAACGGCATTGGAAGGCAGTGTCCTATAATCCGATCACACAAAAATTGCTGAGTACAACTGGTGAGGGTAAGAGCAGTCAATTTGCTGAACTCTATGCTGTTTATCAAGTTCTGAAACAAGAGTTACCTGGCACATGTCATATTTTTACCGATTCTTGGTCTACTGCCAATGGACTGGCAGTTTGGTTACCGACTTGGCATTCCCATAGTTGGAAAATCCATTCCAAGGAATTGTGGGGAAAAGAATTATGGCAGGAGATTTGGGAAATGCTCCCACAGAGTACTGTTACAATCTTCCATGTGGATGCTCATACCCCGATAGACTCTCTTGACAAATTCTTTCATAACATTGCAGATGAGAAATCTAAAATTGCTGAGGCAGTGGTGGACACGCAAGATTCTGATATTGCGGGATTGGCGAAATGGCCCCACCAGAAAGCAGGACACTTTGGAGAGAAAGCCACTAGCAGGTGGGCTGCTGATCGAGGAATTTATATTCCCCTAGATTTAATTAAAAATGTTATTCTACATTGTCCCATTTGTCAGCATATCAGGCAGCGCAAAGTGCCCCAAATTGTTAAAGGTCATTTACATCGCGGGAAATTGCCCGCTCAAATTTGGCAGATTGATTACATTGGTCCACTTCCTATGAGTAGGAATTGTCAATATGTTTGCACCATTGTTGATACATACAGTGGCCTGTTGGTGGCCCTTCCCTGTAAGCAAGCTACCCAATTGAATACTATTAAAACATTGGAATTGATTATGATGTATTATGGTGTGCCATTCCAAATTCAATCTGATAATGCATCCCATTTTCGTGGAAGATTGGTACAGGAATTCTGTGTGGAAAACAATATTGAATGGGTATTTCATATACCATATTTTCCACAGGCCTCGGGTCTTGTGGAGAGGTTGAATGGCCTGCTAAAAGACCAACTTCGCAAATTAACAGATGACAAGTATAAGAATTGGCGAGATTTTGTGCCTCAAGCGCTATTGATTTTGAATAACCGTCCTTTTCTAAATGCTGAATCCCCACTTATGCGTTTGTTTCCTCCGAATGTTGATGCTAAACCTAACGAGATCAGAGAGACTGTGATGTACTGGGAGATTACTCCCGGAGCTTTAGCTCCATGCAGAGCGACCCCAGGATCGGCAGGTTTAGACTTGCATGCCGTGGATGACACCATTATAAAAAGTAAAGATCGAGTCATCATTGAGACGGGTGTTGGTGTTCAGATACCACCTGGAAATTTCGGATTAATCGCCCCTAGATCGGGGCTGGCTGTAAGAGGCATTCAGGTGCTTGGAGGAATCATTGATAGTGATTATCAGGGAGAGATTAAGGTGCTCCTGCTGAATAGCAGTGACGTTGACTTACTGATACATAAAACTGACCGAGTGGCTCAATTGCTAATAATGCCTGTCTTCAGTGGTGAGATGGTAAAAGGCACTGCCCCAACGTTGCTAACTGTACGAGGCCAGAAAGGTTTTGGCTCTACAGATAATCCTGGGGCCAGAGTTTGGGTGCAGTCGCCTAAGAATCCCCCTGAACAAGCAGAGGTCATTGCAACCGGTCAAGATAACACCATTTTAGTTATGAGACCAGGGAAAGATAGCTGGGAAGCAGTCCCGGCTGACAAATGTTATTTACGAGAATGAATAATGCCTGTATTTGATTCTCTTTCAGATCATTCTTTGGACTGTTGCTGCAGGATGTGTCGGCGTCGGACTGTTTTCGGGCTGGTGCGACGAGAGAGGAGGGATCCCATCAACCCGGGATGAGTTGAAAACCCGAGTGTCGCGTTCCTTCGCTGCGTGGGATTCGTCGCCAAACTTTTGGGTTACATTGGCCAAGCAAGTGACGAAGACCCCTCATTTCTGCTTGACACCGATGAGATCGGTAACTGATATATTAGCAACCTGTTTGGTTGCTGTCCCTGCTTCATTGGAGACCCTGACTCATATTTTTAATATAACAAATGCTCGTCCCAATGTTCTTCTGGGCGATTTCGCTGCCCATGAGTATTGCCCCTTGTGTACTGTACTGTCAGACCCGATACCGCCTGTCCAGTCCCAAATAGTTACCTATAATATCACACAAGGCGATTTATGTTTTTTCCTTACTTGTGATCCTAGTGCGATTTCTGAATGTATGCGTTTAAAATTGAAAGGTGCCACCTCATTCACCGCTCATGAACGAACTTTGTGCTTTCAAAGGACACCGAAAACATGTACTTCTGTTCAGAACAACATGACTTGTAAGAGTATGGTAGTTACCCCCAGTCACTATCGCACGATGTTACTACCTGCCGGATGGCTTTTCTCATGTGGTAATACTTCCTGGCCATATATCCCTGCAAATATTTCTGGAGGCCCTTGTGCCATTACTAGACTGAGCCTACTCATGTTCTCGTCACATCCGAATGCCAACTCTCGTGTGATCCGAGATACAGTGAGGTTACAGGAGGATTGTGACTCATCTTTGCATTTATATTCCAAGTCTGAATACCTTAGCCTGGCTGTTTCAATTGTTGGTGTTCCTGCCTTGGCAGTTTATAATGCCAAATCTATTGGGAAAATGGCCTGCTGGATGGTAAAATCCATCAATCATACTTCTACAATCCTGTCTGACATGCTATTAGACGCCCAGGGTGAACGAAGGGCTATCTTACAAAATAGAGCGGCTATTGATTATCTTTTGCTTAAACATGGACACGATTGTTCTGATTTTGAGGGTCTTTGTTGTTTTAACTTGTCGGATCATACAAAATCCATTCAGGTTCACATTGACAAATTACATGACTTGACAGAAGAAGTTAGAAAACACATAGACCAGGGCTGGTTTGACTGGCTCTTTAATTGGTTACCTGATTTACATATGTTACGTCAAATATTAGGAGGTATTCTGATTACTATCGCCATTTTGATTTCTATCTGTTGCTTTATTCAGTGTATTCCTTCACTACTTCAATTCTGCACACCTGGTACTAGACATAGATCAGTTAGTCTTGTTTCATATTATTCTTCCACAGATGTTAGTTCTGTTTAATGAATGTATAATAGACTGAAGTCAAGGGTGAAATGTTCTGCTCGATTTTCCCGGTCTTCTTGTATTAACAGGTGATTGAATGTGACTTCAGTCTCTTACCATTCAAGCCTAGGGGTTAGAGTAGTGGATGGAGCCTATTTACTAGGCACTTCGACGTGATTCTGTGCTCTTCCCCATAGATCAGGGCTTGCACATATAGCCTAGGGGATAGATTCGTTAGTATTAGGGATAACCTGTCCTGTAGTGAGGGTATTTCATGGAGCCGTGCTGAATGCAGGCCTGGTAGGCCTCAAACGGGAGAGACTCCATCTTTCTTTCTGCTCCGGCAGCTTGGGATGCTTCTAGGTCAAATGTGGTGTTTTAGTTATGAGGTGTTATTCGCTTGGAGAGAACCGGTTCAGGCCGGCCCTTATCGAAGGATTGTATTTTTCTTCATGCCGAAGACACTACATCAGGCCGGCCGGCTGGGAACATGTCCTTGGTACGGGGAGGTACAAGAATTTGGTGGGCGGCAGGTTACGGGCCGGAATTTTCCATGAGGAAATGCACCTCTATATTAGTGAAAGTCTGAGGCAGTTACAAGTCCAGTCCGTAGGCGGCATCTAGCCGTTAGCAGTAAAGCTACTACTTATTCCAGGGAAGACAGACGCCATCTTGAGGGCGGAGAAGAACTGAGAGACAGATGCTTTCCTAACAGAATAACCAGAGAGGAGAGAGTAGCCGATAAGGAAGAGGTCCCAGTGACTCGGAGAAGGGTGATTCCAGGCGAGCCGAGGCACAGACGAGAAGGGAGCCTAGATGACCACTGAGTGCAGGCTACATACTACTAAGGTGATGTCGACCCTTTCTTATTAGAGTGTACAACTTAATCTTTCACTTTTCTTTGCAGGTTATGTGTTATATCGTAATGTTATGTGATTGTATGTGCAATGAGTAATAAAGTATCCAGTTTGTAGTGAACCAACATATGCTGTGTGTTCTTGTATAAGAGGGTAGCCTATTCTTCTAGTCAGCTGCGGCTACATGAACAGATGTTAACCCTGATCAGGTAAGTGGTAACTGAATAAGGGAAAGAGGAGCCCCTCAAACCTGAGAACAGGCTATGCCCGAACTGGCAATCCTTGTGTGATCTGATGAATAGTGAGACTGATTCCCTTTTTGTATGTTATGGTGATCATAGGATGAACTGTCGTGTGAGACTGCCGTCTAGGTAGAGAGGTCTGGATTCGTAGGGGATCGCGAGGCCGCCAACTGTGCTGAGACTGCCGTCTGGGTAGAGAGGTCTGGGTTCGTATGGGACCGCAAGGCCGCCATTTGTGATACTGTCGTATGGGCAGAGAGGTCTGGGTTCGTATGGGACCGCGAGGCCACCATTTGTGATACTGTCGTATGGGCAGAGAGGTCTGGGTTCGTATGGGACCGCGAGGCCGCCACTTGTGATACTGTCGTATGGGCAGAGAGGTCTGGGTTCGTATGGGACCGCGAGGCCGCCACTTGTGATACTGTCGTATGGGCAGAGAGGTCTGGATTCGTAGGGGATCGCGAGGCCGCCGATTGTGCTGATACTGTCGTATGGGCAGAGAGGTCTGGGTTCGTATGGGACCGCGAGGCCGCCGATTGTGCTGATACTGTCGTATGGGCAGAGAGGTCTGGGTTCGTATGGGACCGCGAGGCCGCCACTTGTGATACTGTCGTATGGGCAGAGAGGTCTGGATTCGTAGGGGATCGCGAGGCCGCCGATTGTGCTGATACTGTCGTATGGGCAGAGAGGTCTGGGTTCGTATGGGACCGCGAGGCCGCCACTTGTGATACTGTCGTATGGGCAGAGAGGTCTGGATCCGTATGGGATCGCGAGGCCGCCGATTGTGAGATCTTGGTATGCATAGTAGGAATCCCCTGTCCTTAGGCGATAGATATATGTGGTTGTAGGATTGTAAATAGGTTCTAGGGAGGGGGTAACGTTCTGGCTGGGTTAGTGAGGCTCTGATGAGCGAGTTCTATCTGATCCGAAAACCCAAGCAGAACACCCCCCTAGAAGGTGTGGGCGTCCAACGCCGCTAGACTCAAGGAGTAACGTTTGCTACTCATATAGGTCATGATCAAAGGGGGCATAACTAACTCCATATCCACACACAACTTGTGTAGGAGGTACAACCCCCATCACCTTTGTTTTATCAGTGAGAGGGCCACTGTTACGCTACTCACTTCATTTAGTCTGTGCACTCACCTCACATCACCACCACCCCTGGTCCTGATGAAACGCCAAGGACCTTTCTGACCACCCAAGTCGTGAAACATGTCGACCATTTTTTAAGTTACCCAGACACATAACGTCTCAACTGGTAACCATTAACCTACGGGTTTTTTATTATACCCAGGGTTCCTCTTTATTAAATAACCTTTCTGTTTTGGTAACCCTTAGGTATTTTTAACTCACCTTGCACACACTACCTTCACTCCTATTTTGGTACTTATTTTCCACATACCCGCATGCACCCATCGGCAGTTCTCTAAAAGATCTCCGCTAAAGAGACCCTTCGGGGGACCCGTAGAACATTGCACCACCGGCCCGACGAGGAGCAAACGCCCGATGATGAAGCATGACATCCTTCGGGGTGTGTGAGGGCAACAAGAGCCAATTTATGTCTCTCCCCATCTTAAGTACCGAATCCCAGACCTAACTCCTTCATCTTTCTAACTCTGACGTGTATGTTGGCCACTTTCCGACCACATTCACCACAGAACAGTGCCTCCTATGTTATTACCAGTACTCTAGCCCACACGCTAGCTGGTTTTTTGTAACCAAATTTGGGACATGCCAAATCCTTTAAGCAGACTCTGTAATCGGCTAGCGAAAGCTGCCCATAAGTATAGCTTGAAGTCTGGCAGTCCGAAACCTCCTCTTTCGTAAGGCAGTTTAAAAAAATTAATGGCGCTTCTAGCCCTTTTATAACCCCAAATAAAGCTGCCGATAAGATTGTCTAGTCTTTTAAAGAAAAAAAAGGGGACCCTCAATGGGATAGCCCTAAAAAGATATAAAAATTTTTGCAGGACATTCATCTTAACAATATTACATCTCCCCCAAATTGTAAGAGGCAGTTGATGCCATTTGCGCAGGTCAGCGGCAACCTTCTTGAGTAAGGCTTCATAGTTTAGTTTTACTATTTTATTCATCTGACTGCTAAGGTTAACCCCCAGGTATGTAGCTGTTCGAGTGACGCCTAAAGATAGTGTATCAGGAATGATTTCAAAATTAGTTATTGTTTGAGTTTTATTTGAGTTAAGCTTGTACTCCGAGAAAGTCCCAAATCGCCGAGCCTCCACAATAGTCTCCCCCATTGCCACAATAGGATTAATGGTGTAGACCGCAATGTCGTCCACATACGCAGTTACTTTAAGATGTACATTATTAAAAGACACAGGGATAATACTCGGATTTTGCAATAAGTGACGGATAAAAGGCTCAATGTAAATCGCAAACAGGAGTAGGGATAGAGGACACCCCTGCCTCGTACCCCTCTGAATGCTAAAAGGAGATGAAGTTAGACCATTAAGCCTAATTGCCGCCGTGGAGTTTATATATGATTTCTGAACTGCTGTGACAAACCTCCGACCAAGCCCAACTTCTGCCATTATTAACCAGAGAGACCCCCAGGTAACCCGGTCGAAGGCCTTCTCAGCGTCAAGCAACATCATTGATATTTTACCCCCCATCTGACAGGTGACATCAAACACGGCAATTGCGGTGTTAATATGTGTCGTGGTATCCCGCCCAGGAACGAAGCCGTTATGTTGATCCGTTACAATTAAATGTATAAATGGTGCTAGCCTTAAGGAAAGAATTTCAGAAAAAATCTTTGCGTCGTGGTTAATGAGGGATCTCGGGCGATAAGAGCCTCTTTCCTCTGACGGTTTTCCATTCTTAAGGAAAACAACTATATTGGTCGATTTCCAAGAGGAAGGTGCTGCCCCACCTTCCAATATGTCGTTGACCAGCTTCAAGAAAACCAAATCGAGGATCTCTCCAAAAGTTCTATAGAACATGAGGGGAATAGCATCCTCGCCAACTGCTTTCCCTAAGGGTAAGGCCCTAATGGCGGCCCCAATCTCCTCTGTGTCCACATCCCTATCCATTAATGCCATTATGTGTGGTTCTAATGAGTTAATTTCACTCTCCCGAATATAGTCTATAGCTGTATGCTGGTCGAAAGCTAGGTTATCGCTATAGAGATCAGTATAAAATTGTCTGAATTGTTCCAGTATGTCCGTCGTCTTGTTGTAAGTTAAACTGTCTCTTGCCTTAATGCTCTTAATATGTGTGTTAGCCCGCTGATCAGCCAGCTGGTATGCTAAAACCCGCCCGACCTTCTCCCCACTCGTACTGTTCAGTTCTAAATTTGAAGTACTGATTTGCCACTTTCTCCTTTAACTTGTGGCTAAGCTTAGCCCTGACTGATAAAAGCTGCTGATAAATCTCAGTTTCACCTACATCCTTTGTTAAAATAGCATTAGCGTGTAGTTGCTCTAAATCAGAATATTCCCTCCGTTCAGACTCTAGCTTCCTAAGTTTTTCCCTGTTCTGTTCAATCAAATATTGCTGAGTAACACCTCTGACATAGGCCTTCAGACAGTCCCAGACTGTAGCCCACGGTGCAGTTAAAGAATTATTGTTAATATACTCCACAAGTAGTCCCTGCATACGCTGGACGAAGTCTGAGTTGTTGAGTAAATATTTGGGAAATGAGAAAGCCCTTATAGACCCTCTCACATCTGTCCCGTACTGAATGGTAAATAATAAAGGATTATGGTCCGAGGTGATTTTCTGACATACCTCTATACAAGATTCTTCAATTCTAGACTGATTAGCGAATACCATATTGATCCTAGAGTAGTGCCTGTGTGGGTTAGAGAAAAAAGTGTAGCCAGGGCTTGCTGGATAGACCGCCCACCATATATCCACCAACTGGTGGATATAGTATAAATCCCTTATGGCAGCTCTTGTCTGTATCATTCTAGACTGGCCCGAAGTGTTAGTAGTGTCCAAACTTTGGTTCGGTATACAATTGATATCACCCATGACAACAAGTTCACCATCCCACTCCAGCAATTCTGAGCATAATAAAGAGATAACCTCAGGGCAATTATTATTAGGTCCATAAATCATACAAGTCGTTAATTTTTTGCCATATACCAAGAGATGGACGATTGCCCACCCGCCCTTATTATCACTTAATGTACGAAGAACCGAAGCTTTGAATGTTCTAGCTTTAAGGATAGCGACTCCTCGTATTGAAACAGTCTGTGTAGTGCAAGTAATCATATCAAACCCCATTTTCTTAAAAAGACCACGGTCTTTAAAGGCCAGATGAGTCTCCGCTAACCCTCCAATTTGTGGCTTATAAGCCTTCAATTCTTCCGATACTAATCGCCTCTTCAAGGGAGAGTTCAGACCAGCCACACTCCAGCTCATTATTTTAACTTTAGACATAGTTAAAGATAGTAATCAGCCGATTGTCCCCCCCTTGAACCCGCAATACCCTCCTAGCATGCCCATCTGTCTCTATTTTAAATAACTTTTGGCAATTTTCTTTTTTTTCCCCCTGGTATCCTGAACTAACTTAGCCTTAACAAGTTTCCCTTCCGAAACCCAGAAAAAATCCAACCCCCACCACCAACCCACCCCCTCCCCCCACCCCAGTGTCTTGGGAATGGAATCACCCCGATCCCTGCTGTCAGATATGACAGCATTTAACCAAAGAACACCCCCCCGGCCTCCCCCCCAGAGGGCTTCCACCACAACGCACCGACCATGTCTAACAACAGCGAGAAAAAAACATATCAAGTAGTCAAGTAATAAAGCTACCAAACTATGAAACCATGTACAGATCGTTTCCTGTGCCTCATTTGAAGTTACGTATGTCCTCATTTTTTGGGCATTATTTGCCATTTAAGTAGAGCATTCTTGGCCTCTTGCTCATTAAAATAAAAGTAAGCCTGCCCGTCTTTTATCACTTTAAGGCGGGCTGGATCCTGCAGATACACCTGCGTGCCAGCTGCCTTAAAAGTATCCATCAGTTTTCTAAGTTGCCATCTTCTATCAATTGTTGGTTTGGAGAGGTCGGGGCGGACAAAAATAGACATTGTATGGTATTGAACAGGAGCTGTTGGTCGAGCTTTATAAAAAATAGCCCGCCTAAGTTGAAAATTCCCTATATTAACCAACATTGGCCATAAGAAGCTAGGGTTTCTCTGATTGCCCACACATTAAGGAAGTCTGTGTGCCCGCTGAATTTGAGTATCCATATCCCAATCCGCCAGATCAGGGAAGGCTTTTTGGAACAAACTAACGATGAACGCCCGTGGGTCAGATCCTTCCCTACCTTCAGGGACCCCGAACACCCTCAAGTTCTGGCGTCTTTGTCTATTTTCTAGGTCTTCAATCTTAATTTGCATGGCTTTCATCTGAAGATCATGGGCCTTAACTGAGTTGCAAGTTAGGACGTTAGCTTCCTCCACTTCGGCAACCCGTTGCTGGAGGTCAGAGACCTTAAGTGAAAGATTCGAGACCTTAGTTGTCACCTCAACGAGGGCCTGTTTGATCTCTTGGCTATCTGCTTTAGCCTGCTGGAAGTAGCTCTGTGCCTCTTCACGGTGCGTAGCCAAAACTTCTAAAACCGTAGATAATGTGGGTTCATCCTGCAAAGTATGTTTAATTTGGCTACCATCATTACTACTGTTTGCGTGGTCCCCATTGGCAGAGATAGACGGGGCTGAAAAGAGCAGAGGAGGCAGGGATACGTGCGAGACATTTGAAGTACCTGGTACCGATGTAGTTGCTTGAACGGGTGCAGTGATAAAAGGACCAGCAGAGGAAATAACAGGGGAGATCAATTCAGCCACCTGAGTAGTGAGTTTTTCCGGAGATATCCAAGTAGAGTCACTCAAATCATGTATAGCTTTGGCGGCAGTTGCCACGTTTGTTATTTTATCAAAGACGTTAACAGTGTCCATAACTTTCACTTGAGTTATTTAGGTCAGAGTGAGTTGCCTCAACCACCGTTGGAGTTGAGGCTGACCCTTGTCGCTCTAAGTGTGTTAGAGATTTCGAGTGGCTAGATGCTCCTCCGATATTAGAAAGACGGGCTACAATGTTTTTACCTCACCTTTTGATGACACCCACTTACGCAACGGGCTCGCTCCTAGATCTATTTTAGAAGTGGTTGCGGGAATTTTAATAGTTCCTTTAGCCCCTGCTGCGCCTGGTACTTGGGCCTTGGTTCCTCCGCCCAGGCTGCGACCTTTGCCTCCTTTACCAACAGGGTTTAATTTTGTCACTTTACTTTTGATTACCTTTTCAACCTCGGGCGCATCCTCATTAGATTTAGTGAAGCCTCCTTTAACTCTATTCCGCTTATCATGTGACTCGAGGCACACAGTGGTGGCTATATGTTCCAAGTTA
The DNA here is from genome assembly GCF_964204655.1 of Triturus cristatus. NCBI lineage: Eukaryota > Metazoa > Chordata > Amphibia > Caudata > Salamandridae > Triturus > Triturus cristatus. Next base: position 454,776,024 of record NC_140590.1, on the reverse strand, counting down.
TTCCTCATTGCAAATTTTTTTTTTGATTGCCCCCACTGCCACTCTCTGCGTTGCCCGTAAGCCCGAAGTTGCAGTCTGCGAAAGTAACACTTGGATCGCTGAGTGCACTCTCACCGCCTATCGACCCAGCCGACGCTACCTCCTCATCTCGGTCATCCTCCACTGAGTGTTCACCTGTATGTGGAGCAGCTGTCAGACATAGATTCGTAGCCATGGAGGTATTGGCTGCTGGTCCGTCAGGCCTCCCCATTCCGCACTCGATTGCAGCATTCAGCGCTTCAGCTAATTGAAGACCCGGGGTGGATGGCTCTGAGCCGATAGCATGGAGGAGCATCGAAGCTTTACCAGATTTAAGGAAATTCAAAATAGGTTTGCCCATTTGAGAAGTATTATAATTATAGTTATCAGTACTGATAGACTCTGTCCCATAAGCACTATCACCGCTATTAACTACCAAAATTAATTGTTGAACACCTTCCACGACGTCTGTTACCTCCGCCATGCCGCAGAGACAATTGTATATTGTCTTTAATTACACGATTACACCTCCCCACCAAACCATTGCTTCTAGGATGGTACAGCAAGGTTGTCAAATGTTTTACGCCTCACTTTTTCATGAACTTACCAAACTCTTCAGACATAAACTGAACACCATTGTCTGTGACAATTTCCATGAGGGCACGCTCATGCATGAACAACTCATGTAAGAATTTGATTACTTCCACAGCGTTGGCACTACACACAAATGTCTCCTCAGGGCAACGTGAACAATAATCTACTAGAACTATATCATACTTCTGACCTTCCCTCAGCACATTCATAGGACCAATTATGTCCATCCCACGTTTTTTCTAGAACCAGAACCACCTCCACTGGACTTGGAACCATAACCAGAGATTTATCACTGAGGGCATAGGCCAGACACTCCTTCATGCAGTTCTCCACATCCTTGTCGAAACCAGGCCACCAAAGTGTATCTCTGATTCTCCTCTTCATGGCCCTCATCCCTACATGACCTTCAAGGGTCAATTCCAAAATCTTTTCACGAGTCACTTGAGGAAGAACTAACATACACGCTTTTCTTACTATGCCATCAGACACACTCAATTCCTCAAATACTTCTTTGTACACTTTACACACATCCTTCACATTCCCTTTGAGCCACCCTACATCAAAAATATGAGATTAACTCTTGCTACACCACATCTTGTTTAACAGCTTCCTTCCATTCCTCAGCATTCCTAGTACAGGCTACTATGCTCCATTCATCATCTTTGTTAACCGCTTCCTCCATTCCCATTTTCAAAGGCAACCTATATAAACAATGGCCAAAAATGATTTTCACCTCAGGGACATACACTAGTTTGAATTGAAAATCTTGCATGCAATAGTACCATTTAGCAATCCTGGGAGGTGCTTTGCCAGCACCTTTTGTGGTAAACAGGTTGAGTAACGGCTTGTGATCCATGAGTAGAGTGAACTCTACACCCCACAAATAGTGTCTGAAGTGGCCCACTCCCCACCAATACACCAATGCTTCCTGTTCAATAACAGAATGAGTGCTTTCAGCCCCATGCATAACTCATGATGCAAAAGCTACAATTTCGTTCTTGCCTACATTCCTAGTCTGCATGAGCACAGCACCCAACCAGTGTTGACTAGCATCCGTTACAACAACAAAAGGATCACAAGTGTCAAATGCTTTGAGCGGAATAACACCAGCAATTGCACTCTTGATTTCATCAAATTCTTTGTTCACTTCACTTTGACCATTCAAACTTGACATTATTTTTGAGAAGCTTCCTCATTCCCTGAGTTCTTTCAGAACACAATGGTACAAAACAAGCATAAAATTCCAACATGCCAAATAAAGACAATAATTTCTCTTTGCTTTGGGGTGCTGGAAACTCCTCGATGGCCTTAACCAAAGACTCCTTGGGCTCGACCCCCTCAGCTGATAATGTGTGCCCTAAATAATACACACTGGACATTCCAAATTTACACTTAGAAAACTTAAGAGTAACTGCCTTATCTATGAGTTTTGTCAACACCTGTGCCAGTGTTCCATCATGCTCTCTTACATTCGGGCCATAAACTAGGATGTCATCTTGAAAACACGTACATTGTCCACGCCCATGAACATAGCCTGAATAACTTGCTGAAATACCAACGAGGCTGAGGCTAATCTGAATGGCATGCTCTTAAATCTGTATGCCCCACAGTTGTAACAAACAACGTCAAATGACGTGATTCCCTGTGTAGTGAAATTTGGTGATATGCAGAGGCCATATCCAGGGTAGAAAAGACTTTATCACTTCCTACCATAATTGGCATTTCAGTAATGTTTGGCAACCCATATCCTCTCTTCAAATCTCTCAAATCAATACACATCCTCAAAGACCCATTAGGCTTCCTAGCTAAAACTAATGGTGTTCTGCTGACATAATTTTCCCAGTTCTTTTCTTAACTCCTCTTCCATAAAAATCGGGATGTGTCTCACCTTATGCACTACTGGTCTGACCCCAGCCTTCAACTGAACCTGGTGGGTAAAGCCTTTAATCTTCCGAATCTATCTTCAAACACATCGGGAAACGCTTGAGTCCAAACACAGTTTTCTACAGACATTAGATGTGCCATCTCTTTACATAAGAGAACTTGTTCACGACTGTTGGGATCCAGCACAATCGTCAACCACCCCAGTAAATTCAATACATCAACTGCTACATAAACTGTACTATTAGTCACACTCCCTTTAAAGTCTGAACAGGCGTCAAACTCGCCCAACACCTCATTGGGTTTCCTTCCATAGGCCACTGGTTTCACTCTGGATTTCCTCAACTGTATGCTGTTTTTCCATTCTGCCACACTTATTGAGGTAAAGAGGGATCCTGAATCAGCCATCATTTTTATTATGGTACTGATGGAGCAAGGATTCGAGAAAAAGAAACTTGCTCGGATAAACCTCTCTTTAACAGACACTAACAAGTAGAAAACATAGATAAATGAAAACTAACATACATACGACATTCATACACAGGGAAAAGGGCATTTTGCTTGCTTAAAACACAACGAATAATTCGCTACGTAATTAAAATCCCGCTTGAAACCGAAAATCGCTTTGCGCATGTGCGAACCTGTCATGTGCAAGTAACCATGTGATTAACCATGTGAGAGGAAAACTCTCACACATGCGCAAAGAGTTGCTAACTGTAGGTCTCGAAGTACCGCATGCCTGGCACATGTTTGCCCAGATCTTAAAAGAAGCTTTTTGCTACTAACTCTTTGCATAACAAAAAGGAAAATAACATGGAATAGAATAGAAGGGGGAGGGAAAAAGTGAAAATGACATATTTGAGAAATTAACATATGTTTATGATTCTTTTGTCAATAGTGAACGTTTTGGGACCGATATGCTAAGTTGAAAGAAAGATGACTGGTTAGACGCAGTAAAAGTTGAGTCTGCGCAGTGAAGACTGAGAGTGACCCGCTGACCGGGACATTGATCGTCAGCCAAAACCCAAGGACGAGAGCTTGAAAAGAAATTATATAAAATTTGTATCTATCTATTGCGTGAGATGTATGAGAACAGGAACAGTCATGAAAAGTGAATACATTAGGTGGGAAGGATTTATTAAACAAAGAATTAGTTAAGAATTTGGGGATGACCTCATGAGGAGATGACAACTCCCCTGCTCTGGCCCAATCGCAGTTCAGGATTCGTAGACATTTGCAACCTTTGAGGGTGGGACATGCAAAATTAAAGGGTATAATTTGAGTGACTTATGTTAGTAAAGAGGATATAGAGAGATGAGATGATGAGAGCAGAGTTGCAGCTGAGAAGAATTGTTGATGCTGAGTGAGGAATAGGCAAGACAAGAACAGGCTGGAAAGATTCAATACTACGAGACAGCCTAATTGTATTGAAAATTTGTGGAAGAATATCGAGGAGGGAGAGAGTGTAAGAGGGATGTGCTCCGGTGCGTCGGGTTTCTAGAGAAGAATAGTAAGTATAATCCTATCCTGCACTTGTCCTCAAGTCTTTGTCTCCTGACTCTTAATCAGGTGACCTCCATCAATCTTTTTGGCCAGAGGTTGTATTTATTCTGGTAACTATCACTCTTCCTTAAATTTCGAATAATTTTTGCAAAGTATAGATTATTGTGTATTTTGTCTCTTCATCTATCACTCTTAATGCATTTGAGTTTGCAGAAAGAGTCTGTATTTGAATGAAATTTGATAAATTGATCTTTCTCTCCCATGAAAGTTGATGGAGTTTGCACTGTGAATCTGTACAAATGAGCGTTCATTTTTGATTGAATCATTCAATAAATATATTGAATCTTACCTGCTGTCTGTTGTTATTTTACTATAAAGTTATAAGTTAGTTAATGAATTTGTTAATATCACCATCAACTACTCGAATAATGGTCCATTGACCAAGAGAAGAGTATTGATCTGTGAAGATTAGTTAAGCACAGACTAATTCAGACCAAAGCGAAATAAAACTTGACCCCCAGCGAAATAGTCAGGAAAATCCAAATGTGTTTATGGGCTCATGAAGTGACATGTTGTTGGGTGGAAAAGTTTATCCTGGCCTTTCGCTGGATCCGTTTTCTGGTAGCAGAATGATGGTTATTATCAATTAGTTTGGTGATTATTGATTATTGATTATTGACAATTGTTTTGACTAATTGACTAAATGTTTAACACTAAAAGTTAGTGTAGTGTTTTATGTGGTCTGGAAGTACAGGTACATAGATACCTGGGAATCCCGGGAATGAAATTTAGAAGAGTGTTATAAATGGAAGCCACACTGCAGAAGGTTACTCGTCCATTGTCGTAATACTGAGACGCTACGGAGGGCTGGCAGTATTAGATTAGGGGCTATATCATATAATAGTAGAGTGTATGACAGCAGAGGGACCGCCTGTAAAACTTTGGCTTTACTCAAAGGAGGAGTATCCCTAGAGGACTAGCAGGTCCTCCCCGAGCTTGAGTGAAGAGTAAACAGGGGTTTTTACTCGCAGTGACAGGAAGGAATTTTCTTTTGTGGCACCTGAAGAAACTATCTTTGGTTTAGTGGAGCAGACAGAATAGCGCTGTTTTTACGTTGTTACTAACAAGAATTTTATAACAAAAAGACAAAAACAGACATTTTTGTATTACCTTGTGAATTTAGGGTCAGTAGCAGGAGCTGTACTGACGTCACAGAAAGCCTCGCTGGTATTGGTGGAAGCAGCGGGCGTGCGAAACTACAGATTGTAAAGTGAGTGTCAGTAGAAGGAGTAATACTGATGTCACAAGAGCTGCGCTGGAACTGGTCAGACAAAAGGGTCTGATTGGTCAATAGAGCAGTAGTGTGCTGGTATTAGGCAAAGACGAAAATACAAAGTAAATTCTGATTGGTTTGTTGGTGTGAGTCGCACAGGCATTGGACGAGAGCAAAACAATAAGTTTAGTGTAAATACGGAAGAGTTTGAATTCTCGAGTGAGTTAAATAGAAGAACAAAGAAAAATGAAGTTGATTAACAAGATCAAGAATTTCTTTAAGAAGGATAAGTACGTAATGACTAGGGAGGGAATTCTTATGCCACCTCCTAATACACCTGCTTCCTATATATTGATGGAAAGTGGATATCATACCTGTGTGTGGCTGGAGAATTAGATGGAATATACGAAAGATGATGGTGTTTTCGCTTTTCCAGAACATGGTACTTTTAATGTAAGAGTTCTTCAGAATTTGAGAAACAGGATGAATACATTGGAGCCCAATCCAAGATTGACACAGTATGAGGTTTTGGAAGAATGGGAAGTTGAGGCATTTGAGCGTGAGAAATATCGAGGAGGAATGAGTATCAATAGAGAATTTTTACCTAGATACCCATTTGAAACTCAAGGAGATCAGATGAAAAGATGGAGAAGGGCTGTAGTGACTGAAGGTTTATATCCAGTACTAGTAGCTGATCATCAAGAAGGGAGTAAATGAAAAGAGAAAACAAAACATATGGGTACGACAGAGATCGGGTGTAATGAATTGGATGATGAGTTATTAGAGGACATTTTGATAAAGAAACCTCAGCCTTATCAGGAAAGTGCTAGGGATACCACTCCAAGTGCCCTCATGATAGGAAATCCATTGGTTCCACAAGTTCTATATGATCCAACAGTCATTCGGGCATCGCAAGAAAAAGAAAGGGACACATTGAACAAAACAAAAGAGGAGATAATTCAGAAGATACATCAGTTAGGCCTAAATGCAGAAGCATTGACAGTACCCATAACAATTGGTCCTGTAATCCCATTGTATGGTGACAAACGAGGTACACCAAAATCCCAAACTGCAGCATCTTCGCAGAATAGGGCTATAAAGGAAATAGTTATGATCAATGATCAAATTAGTGAGTGTGAGTTGAATGTTTCATTAATGGCTCTATCAAAAATTGAGGCTATGACAGAAACCCCAATAAGAATTATAAACAGAAAAGTACCAACTGTCACTTCACTGGCAGGGAGATCCACTGGATTTTCTCCTGAGGATCTAGAGGAATTGGTGAAAGAATTAGAAAAGAAGAAACAAAAGAATATAGATATAAGTAAGTTAAGGGCGGACTTGGAAGAAATGATCATTGGAACATTAGGTTTTGATAGATTGAGTTCCTATGAAGATGAAGAGTTGTTATTTCTATATAAAAGTATAACCTGTAGGGCAAGGAATTTACATGAGAAAATAGCGGAAGTGGCTTTAGAATTTGGAATAAATATAGGAAAATCAAAAGTACTACAGAAGTACTATAGAGCAGAATCTACTGAAAATTTTTTAGAGAGCTTGAATGCGGCTGGAAGGAGACTGCAAATAAAAGAATTGATACACCTTTTGAAGAAATGGAGAGATGTAGATCGTTGGAGAAGCAGATGGACTATGAAAAGAGAGGAGGTAATTGTTAAAGAGTTATCTGCATTTCCAATGAGAGAAGTGGAACAGTTTGAAAAGAGATGTCCAATGAGAGAAGTTCCAGATGGAGGATATGTTCATGTTCCATGGAGCAGACAGGATATTTTGTCTTTTACAAATGACTTTCCAAGGTTGAGAGAGAAACCCATTTAATGGTATAAACAAGTGGAGGAATTTGACAAGGTATCAAAGGTTCTGTTGAACGATCTAGATGGTCTATTTGATATAGTGGTACCCACAGATCTGTGGATGGAATGTAAGATTACAGTTGATTGGCCCACTGAAGAATATCCTAGAGATGCAAGAACAGGAACACCTTCAGAGGAAGTAATGAAAAAATATTATCAAGTGATTACTTTTCTCAAAGTGAAAATTCCCCCTAAAGAAACTGATTGGGTTAACTTAGACAGAACAACTCAGGAGCCAAAGGAGTCAGGGCGTGCATTTTATGAGAGATTACTACAGGTGTTTAAAAGTATAGTGGATTTGAGAATATTGGTGATAAAGATATGGGACATCTTGTATATAAATTTGTCTATGGACTAAAATCTGACATTAGTCAAATGATTCAGCAGCAAATGCTTTGTTGGCTAAGCAATCCAAATATTGACATTCTGAAGTATGTAAAATACTGCAGTGATGACATTGATGCAAAGCATAAAAAGTTAAAGGAGAAAATTATGTGGGCACAAGTGAAGATAGCAGAACGCCAAGAAGCAAATTCAATCTCTCAAGTTGACAATTAGATGAATGGACAGAATCAGAGTGGTCAAGCTTTGAATGAGAAGAAAGGAAAACAAAGAATGAGTAGAGAGGAAGCAAGAAAGAATTATCCCTGTCATGGGTGTGGAAAGCTTGGACATTGGAAGAATGAGTGTAGAAATTTTCAACAGAATAATAGGGAAAATCAAATTTTACATTCAAAGATGCAGAATGGGGTGGTTGTGAACCAACAGCAACAGCAGCAGACAGTTACACTTCAGTTACAGGTGCCTCAAGCTCCTTTGCCCAACAATGTGAATGCTCAGGTGCAGAGATACAGTGAGAACACCGGATTCTGAGCGGAAAGTGGTAAGAATACACAGACTGTTCAACAAAATTCAATGCAGAGTGATGCAGATGAATTGGGAATGGCACAATGACGGTGCCTGAGGGGGGAGGAGGAGTGCGTGCTTGGCGCATCCTTGGCGGTAGATCAGTCAGGTCCATTTATTGATGGGAAGGTAGAGGGAAATGATATCACTTTCCTAGTGGATACTGGTGCTACCCGTTCTACTGTGAGAACAGCAGAAATCCAAAACCTACCCCTCTCAGGAGAAACGTTCCAAACTGTAGGAGTTTCAAATAAGCAGATTAGGTCCCCGATCACAAAACCAATAGAAGTGAATATTGGAAATTTCAGAGACATGCATAGATTTGTGGTATGTGATTCAAGTCCAGTAAACCTATTAGGGAGGGACTTGTTGTGTAAAATGAATTGCACCATCTTCTGTATGCCTAATGGTGTAGCTTTTCAAACTCCGGATGAAGATGTAGCATTCAAAATGATGCTAGCTAAAAAGGGAACACAAGTGGATGAGATGTTTTCACTTCTTACTGAAAGAGACTTGCCTGATGAACAAAAAGATACAGTTGGGTCAGATGTGTGGGATTTTACAGGAACAGAAGTTGTTTTAATGGTTGAAGTAGATCCTGTCAAAGAGATGGTGAAGGAAGGTGCAATATACTCAAATACCCCACAATACAAAATGAGCCCAGAAGTAAAAGCAGGAGTAGCCCAAGTCATTGATCAGAAGATTGAACAAGGAATATTGAAGGAAGTATTGGGCAGTCCTTGTAATTCGCCAATTATGGGACTCAAGAAGCCTAGTCGTAAATATAGAATAGTACAAGATTTGAGGAAAATCAATAAAATAGTGGTACCCTGTTGTCCTGTAGTACCAAACCCAGCAGTGATTCTTTATCAGATACCATGGGATGCTCGTTGGTATACTGTGATTGATTTGTGTCATGCATTCTTCTCAATTCCATTGCACCCGAATATCCAATATGTGTTTGCCTTCCGGTTTGAGGACCGTGTTTTGGCATGGTGCTGAGCTCCTCAAGGGTACACGGAAAGTCCGTCAATTTTCAACCAGATTCTGAAAAAATGGTTAGAGACATTAGTAATTCCAGGAAATTCAGTTTTGGTTCAGTACATTGATGACTTATTGGTGGCGTCAAAGACAAGAAAAGCTTGTGTCACTGACACAATCGCTTTACTGAACCATTTGGCAGAAGGAGGACATAAAGTGTCCCCAGACAAATTGCAATTTTGTAAACAGGAAGTTCAATATCTTGGACATAAGATAGAGAAGGGAGTCATAAAGGTGACACCAGAAAGAATAAAAGTAATTCGACAAACGAATATACCAAAGACCAAGAAGGAAGTGCGACTGTTTTTCAGAGTGGTTGGATATTGTCGTCAATGGATAAGTGGATTTCCATTACTGGTGAAACCTTTAATAAGGTTGACACAAAAAGAGATGACTGATCCGATTGAATGGGATGATGAAAGTGAAGAAGCATTCATAAAATTGAAAAGTTGTTTGTGTCAGGCCCCAGCCCTAGGAATGCCAGACTATACAAAAGAATTTGCATTATTTTGCTGTGAAAGAGAGAGGTGTGCACTCTCAGTGTTAACCTTGAGACATGGATAGTCTCGACGTCCTGTAGCATACTTTTCTGCTACCCTTGACCCAGTGGCTGCAGCATTACCTAGCTGTTTAAAAGCAGTAGCTGCTACTTGTGTGAGCTTGGAGCAAAGTGAATCGATTGTGATGGCTCATCCCGTCAAAGTGTATGTGCCCCATTCAGTCAAGTTCCTTTTAACAAGGACTCGTACACAACATTTGACACCTAGTCGGCTGACTAAGCATGAAAGAGTAAATTTAGGTGCTGAAAATGTAAGTTTGACAAGATGTACCATGATGAATCCAGCATCCTTGTTGCCTCATTTTTATTGTGAGGAGGTAAAAGAAGAGGCGGATCACGATTGTCTGGATGTGTACCAAGCCTAGACTTGATCTCTTTGACATTCCCCTAGAAGAATCAGATTATGTGCTGTTTGTTAATGGGTCATGTTTGAGAAGAGAAAATGGAGAACTGATGTCTGCTTATGCTGTGTGCACTTAGTCAGGAATTATAAAAGCTTACTGTCTAAGAGGAGTCAAATCCGCCCAAATTGCTGAATTGTTCGCCTTGGTAAGGGTACGCAAAATTGGGAAGAAATTGAGAGTGACCATTTTTACAGACAGTCAATATGGTTTCGGGTGGTAAATGATTTTGGCCAATTGTGGCTACAAAGGGGATTTCTGACTTCTTCAGGATTTCCTATACGAAATGGCAAAGATGTTAAAGAACTATTGGAAGCATTACAATTGCCAAAAGAAATTGCAGTGGTCAAATGTGCCGCACATAAGTCATTGGGTAAACGGTACACAGAACAAGTGGCACAATTTTGTGCAAGAAATAAAATGTCTTTGGACAGAGGGATGGAAAAAGAAATTACCTATTGCCAACAGATGGTTTTATCTGCTTTTGAAACATGGGATGAAGTTAGACAATTACAGGATGAAGCAGATCTGAAAGAGAAGGAACGATGGATCAAAACAGGTTATACAAGAAGGGCTGATGATGAAGTATGGGTGTGTCCAGATGGTAGACCAATAATGCCAGATAGCTTGTTGTCAAAAATGGCTAGGGTATATCATGGAATTATACACATTGGGAGGGATGCCATGATCAAACAATTCATACAAATTTGGTTCTATCCCAAATTCAGGATAGTTGCAGAGAGCCTCTGCCAAAGGTGCTCGACTTGCCAATTGCAAAATCCAGGAAGGAAAACTGTGGTGAGTTGGGGGAAAATTGGGAAAGCAGATGGACCATTCACGAGATTACAGTTAGACTTCCTCGAGTTGCCACCGAGCAACGGTTTGAAGTATGTCATTGTCATTGTTTGTCTGTGCGATGGGTGGAAGTCTAGCCGACGAGAAGAATTGACGGCCTAACATTTGCTAAACTCCTGTTAAGAGAACTTATACCCCGGTTTGGATTTCCAGTCACTTTAGAATGAGATAGAGGACCTCATTTTAATAATGAGATAATTAAACTAATTTGTGAGCAAGCAAAATTGAGCAGAAGTTACATTATGCCTACCGACCAGAAGCCTCTGGAGTGGTCGCACAGCTCAATGGCACAATAAAATCCAGGTTAGGAAAAATGTGTGCATCCACTTCACTGAAAGGGCCTGATGCTTTGCCTATTGCATTGATGAGCCTTAGAAGCATTCCTGATAGAAGAACAGGATTGAGTCCTCATAAAATCCTTATGGGAAGAGCAATGAGACAAGCATTTGTACCTGGAAACACATTGATAAGTAGAACTGATGATTTAATATTGGACTATTGCAAAGAGTTGGAGAAGAACCAAATGCAGTACAGCCAAATAAAGCTCATGATTTGTGTCCTGGAGACTGGGTCATGATAAAGAATCATACGAGGAAATCATGTCTGGAACCCAGGTGGAAGGGACCACATCAACTCATATTGGTCACAACAACAGCAGTAAAGTGTGCTGGGATTCTGAATTGGATCCATACAAGCCATACTCAAAGAGTCCCAAGTCCGCCTGATCGACCACAGCAGCAACTGGTAGAACAAAGAAAAGAACCAGAAGCTGAGATTTGTGAAGTTAAACATTGACGATAAACAACCAAATACGAGTCAAGTAGAATGGGCTCCAGTTATTGGGACTGAAGAGACTGCTGTAAAGAGCAGAAGAGAGCTTGAACCTGAAAGACCAGAACGAAGTGAGCAAAATACAGAAGAATCCATTGCAGAAAACATATAATCAGCCCAGCCAGAAAAAAGAAGAAGAGCTCATTGCAGTAGACTCAGATCAGGTTCAGTTACAAGAAGAAAGAGGAGAAAAGACTAATACTGAAAATTCAAATACAGCTCAGTTAGGAAAAGGAAAAGAAATTGCTGAAGAGAATTTGGACCAGAGTCAAATGACAGAAGAAGAAGAAAAGAGAGTAGAAAGTCAGGAACAAGAACAAACCACAAAAGAAGAAAAACTAGGGAATTTATAGCACAATCAACGAAAAGAAAGAGATAACAAAAGAAGACTTGAAATAGTTGAAGAAGGTGAAAGGGCAGTACAGGTAAAGAGAGTTAGAAAAGGAGATTGTTGGCCAAGTGGAGTAAAAAGGTTGAGATAAGTTCTAAGAAGAAGACCAGAGAAAATAATAGAACAAGTAGATGAGGTATCAAGCCAGACAGAACAAGAACAAACAAGAAGAAAATCATTAAGGTCATCAAAAAGGATAAAGGTTCCGAGTAGAAAGTATAAAGCTCCAGAGTGGACCTATATCATTCTTGAAGATTTCGAAAATCTAGATCTTAATGAATAACCAGAAAGAGGACATTTTGAGGGGTCTGATGAAAGGGAATTGAGGCCACCTTAAAGAATTTTTCCATGTTACAAAAAGGTGGATTCAATTAATGACATTAAACAAGCACCCTGAAAGAAAGGCAAAGGCGGAAAGTTTTGAAGTGTGGAATCACACGAAGAATTTAAGTGCTTATTATAAAGAAAAGAATATTAAAATTAATTTTAGACATTTAAAATGGCAGAAGTAAAAGAGACTGAACATCCGAAATCTAAGCTAAAATAACATTGTGGTAAATGTTGTCTATGTAGTATTACAATATTAATATTGATGTGGTTGTTATCATCACTTGTAACCTGTTATAACTAACCCTTGGCGTAGTTTGCGAAGTAGCGCTACGCGTAGCTACGTGAAGTGCACTTCTCACTACACCAGCTACGCGTAGCTTCACAAACTGCGTAGTGCACTGTGCAAGATGCTGTTCGCACTGATTGCACAGTGCCGGATGCTTGTCCGCACTGTGCAATCGGTGCAAACTGTATCTTGCACAGTGCAAGCGGTCGTTTTCTGCCGCACAAGTAGATTTCTACTCGAGCGGCAACTTTCTCAACGCGGACTGGCAGTTTCTCATCGCGAGCGGTCGCGAGCATACGCGACCACTCACAATGAGAAACCTGACCTTCCCGCGTTGAGAAGCTCGCCGGGAGGCTTATTATTCACGCTCGCGATCGACAACTTGATGTTGCTGATCGCGAACGAGGAAAAAGTCTCCCCGGGATGTCATTTTGCTTGCTCGCGGTTGCCAACTTGACGTTGAGGACCGCGAGCAAGCAAAAAATTACCGGTGCACTACGCTACGCTACACATGTTTGCACTGTGCTATGTGCAATTCGCGTAGTGCGAAGTAGCGCAAACTTCGCAAACTACGCAAGCGTAGCGTAGTGATTTGCCCAGGCTTACTAATAATAAGAATAACACAAATATAAGTGAGAAAGTGAATGTAATTAATAAGAAAACTACTTTTATAGAATTAACCCAAGTGGATAAAAGCATGTATTATCATGATGAATCAAATAGTGATTTGTCATTAAATGTATTTACTAAACTTCTCTACCATTATGTAGAGACAATGGATGTGAGTGACTGTTAATTTTGCATGAAACTACCCACGTCTGTCTCGGAGGGTGTGACTTATCATCACCTTCCTTTAACTAATGGTGTGTCTTGTAGTGTTGAAGAAAGTTTGTTTTATGTTACTGGTAAGTTACAATATTTTTATAGTAATCTGGATTTGGTCTTTTCTGAAGTTCCCATTAGAAGAAATATGAAACCAGTACTTAGTGCTAGAAATGCAGAGTTTATGGGGGAATGCTTTTTAACCACAAACCCCATAGATATAACTTATGCGCATAGAAATAATTTAACGTGCCTTCTGCGAGATGACAAATTTTACTTTTTTTAATTTAGTGGAAGAAAGAAGGCAACATTTTCAAAGGAAAGTGGTTGAGCAAAAGTCCCATAAACCTCCATGGGTTGGTCTAGAAGGGGAATATAAGAAAGGTGATGCTCATGCTCCAATGTCCCTGGATTTGGCAAAAATGGGGAAATTCTGTCTTCATAGAATAAAAACTGAGTAGAACAGTGTATTTATTGGTACTAGTGAATGTGAATACACCTTCCTAATAATGGGGGGATGGGGATAAAAGGAGGAACAGATCCTGTATTTCCAGGAATTTATTATGAATGTGGGAAGAATGCCTATTACAGGTTACCTGCAAGACTGTAAGATAGTATGGCAGTTGTTATATTGCAATCGTTTTCCCGAAAGTATATCACATTACTAAGAACATTGAAATGAGTGACATAAGCAAAGGACTAGCAAGAAATAGAAGAACAAGTTTTTCTAAAATAGTAGGTGATATATTTGGTGCATTGATGGAGTCACATTAAATTCTCATAAGATACGTCTGTTGTCCACTGTGGTTGACAGTTTATCTACAGTTACTGCTGGAGGATTCTAAATGATCAATGCTGAAATGGTAGCGATCAGATCAATGGTTTTGCAAAATAGACTTGTCCTTGATATTCTTTTGGCAAAAGAGGGTGGAGTCTGTGGCATGTTGAAAGTTCAACACTGCTGTACATATATCCCGGATAAAAGTGAAGGTATTGAGGGATATATCAAAAATATTTCAAAGATTCATAAAGATTTCACCCAACTGGAGGTTGACGGTGCATGGGAAAAATTTTGTAAAGGTCTGTTAAAATTGAGTCGTTGGTTTCCCATTTTTAGAAATAGTTTATTAGGAAAAAAAGTAAGCCCTATGATTACAATAGCATTAGTGCTACTGGTGATGATAATGACCTATAAATGGTGTAAGGGAAAACTGAAAACAAAGTCAATGATTGAAATAAGGAACAAAAGAATGGGAAGAAAGAGAAGATGGGAAGAAATCAGCTAGAAGAAATGAAAGACAATCTGTATGGTAGAATGAAAGGTATGAATATAAAAGAAAATATAACATTATATGTAGATACTAAGATGTAATGTTAATCTTGGCAATTGGTAATGATGGGTATTTTATGATGGCTCTAAAATGCCATCAGAGGGGTATTGATGGAGCAAGGATTCGAGAAAAAGAAACTTGCTCGGATCAACCTCTTATTAACAGACATTAACAAATAGAAAACATAGATAAATGAAAACTAACAAAACTTCCCTCATTCGAATCAGAGTGGCAACCTATGTCCAGATTGCCATCAACAGTATTTACAGTCTTAGAGACTTTAACACTCTTATTCAATTTGGCCTGACACACTTTCATAAAAGGTCCCTTTTTTACACTTACTACAGCACTTGTCTAAGGAAGACCATGTGGGAGAGTTTCCCAAATGAAATTTGCTGCCACAGCAATAACACTCAAATGTTTTTATCTTTTCTTTGGATTTGGGCCAAACTTTCTTAGTATAATCCTGCAACTGCACAGTCTGAACATGAGCACTAATATTTATCTGTTCCATAAACTTTGTGGTAGATTCAATTCCACTTGCCAACTCAATCGCTTTATCCAAAGTCAAATTGTCAACAGTATGAGGTTTTTCTTGCACCTTTTTGCTACTCGACTTTTCTACTACTTGGTCACGAATTACTTCATCTTCAAACATTTAAAACTCAAACGTAGCAGCTAAAACTCTCAAATCACTTACAAAATTTTCGACTGATTTGCCAGGCATCTGATGTCTTTTGTAGAATTTGTATTGTTCCATTATGACATTCCTCTTTCTTTTTAAACTGTAGATCCTGAACCTTTATAGCAGATGCATATTCATCAATGACATCACCCTCTACCAATACAGGCACAGCTAGAAGATGTTTCAAAATCTTTCTCCACTCCATACCCAGCGAATGATGCAAATTTGCAAACATTTTCTTTTGTGTGAAAACCTCACCTCCAAATAAGCTTAGAAACCCTCCCTCCATTGTTCCCACTGAACTAAAGGCAAACTTGGTGCTGACAGGAAAGGAGCAGGAGGATTCAAAGATTGTTGCATGTTTTAAATGAGATTTTATGAAGTACACAATTTACTGAGCACTAAAATGCACAGTGCACAGTATAAATTCAAAACAGTATCTTTTGTTGCTGACACTACTGCTGGGGAACGATAGGCTATCAAGAAAAGGCGTGCCTATCTCCAAAAATTAATGCTTCCATCAAATGTGCCAAAGCGCATGAGATAGATAATAAGGAATAAGCTTTAAAGTGATAGGCGTGCCTATCGCCGAGAAATGCAGTAGCTTAATTGGTTAGGCACTGCATATGATAGGCTTTAAAAGTGAGAAGGCGTGCCTATCACTAAAAATGCATGCTAATACTGTGTCCAAACTTAAGATGAAAGGCGCGCAGAGTTAGGTTCTTCATTAAGAAAGAAACACCACCCACGAAGGAGCAGCTGTTCAGCATCAGGTAAGGCAAGCAACTGACAAATATTCTAAATAGAATGAACCCATGTAGAACAGTGCAGCTCGAGCCTGCCCACATAGTACAAGGCACAAGAAGAGGAAACCCTTTGAGGACTTGCCAAATCTCCACATCATCCAAACAGTTGCCCCTTAGGGAGTAAAGATAAACATCTTTGTCACGTTTAAGAACAGCAATGCATTTAAGGTTCCAAACTTAACCATTGTTTAACATAACAGCATTTTTCAAAATGTTTGTGACTTTGAAGGGACCGAAGAACTGAGTAACACCCTTTTTCACATTACAAGGTTTCTTAACCTTAACAAAAGTACCTATTTAAATATCAGTACAGATTTTTTAAACTCTTTTGCAATCAAAGCAATACATATACTTGTTATGTGTTTCCTGAATGTTTTGTCTAACAACATCCAAATCTAGATTGGAAGAAGTACTTGGAGCCAACCATGAGGGGTTAATTTTGGTATTAGCCAATCTTCCCTTCATAATTTCAAAAGGGGTACATCCAGTCATGTCATTAAAAGTGGTGCAATAAGTCCAAACAGTTTTAAAAACCTGCCATTCCCATTTACTATCCTCACTACCAACCAGACTGTATGGCACCCTTGAGCACTCTATTAAATCGCTCAATCATGCCATTGCCGCTAGGGTTGTAAAGGGAAGTGGTGCGATGTTTAATGCCTAATCTTTAAAAAAAAACTGAGCTTTGTGAGAAAGAAACTGAACACCATTGTCAGTAATCACCTGGATGGGTAAACCCTCTGTAGTAAAAATAGAATCCAAGAAAAAAAAAACTATATTAGTGTCAATCTTGTCCACAACTTTAATGGAAGGCCACCTAGAAAAAACATCAATGGCAGAAATAATGTACTTGGATTCCTGTCCTATGGGACCCATGATATCAACAGCAATGGTTTCCTAGGGACCATTTGGTATGCAAGGAGTGGACATATTAGGCCGTAATGTTTCGAGAGACTTATCAGCAGTGGCACAAATTACACAGTTCCTAACAATACGTTCCACAAAAACATCAAGAACAGGCCACCAGAAACTGTTCTTAACAGTTTGTTTAGTCTTAACAATTCCACAATGCCCTTCATGGCATAATTTAACAATGGAATCTCCAAGCTTGGCAGGAGGAAAGGCTTTATCACCCCTCCAAAGAATACCATTAGCAGAGGAAAGCTCATTGCGAACTTCCGAGAAACACCTCAAATCAGGACTCAAAAGACTTTAACAAGGCCACCCATTGCTGATGGAGGTTAAAACGCTCTGTACAACTAAATCGTCAGAATTGGAATCCAACCAAACGTGCTTACTGAAACAGGGTATACCTTCATCATTAACCAAAGCAATGTGGTAGGAATCCCAAGAATTGGTAGAAATCTCTTTAATTTTCAAAGGCATCCTAGATAAAAAATCAGCTGAAACATTGTCCTTGCCAGGAATGTAAAAAATCTTGTAGACAAAATCTTGAAGGTGCATATACATTCTGGCAATGCGTGCAGATGCCTTAATCTTGCCATCAGTAGTGAGAAGATTAACTAAAGGTTTGTGATCCCTTCTGATGTGACACTCTTTACCCCATACAAAAGCTCAGAAATGTTCCAAGGCCCAAACAACAGCCAACGTTTCCCTCTCAATAACAGAAAACTTTTCTTCAGCTGAAGTAAGGGATCTTGAAGCATAGGCAATGATGGCTTCACCACCCTCAACCTGTTTCTGGGACAAAACTGCGCCCAAACCCTTAGAGCTGGCATCTGTGGTGAGAATGCTTAAAAGATTGGGTTCAAAACTTGAAAGGGTAGTAGAATCAGCAATGGCAGATTTGAAATCTTTGAATTCTTTATAACAATCAGAACACCAAAAGAACTTGGATTGATTTTTTTGAGTTTGTCTGATCTGAAAAACCCTGCATGAATTTTTTTTTACTGTTGTTAGCATAAAATTCAGTGTGACCTAAAAAGGAACGAACATCATCCTTACTTTTAGGAGCCGGTGGCAAAAGAATGGCATCAACTAGCTCAGGCTTGGGTTTAACACCGTTAAAACAAAGAACATGTCCAAGATAAGACACAGAGGTTTCAGCAAACTTGCATTTAGAAAATTTAACAGTGAGACCCCTGGATTCCAAAATGTCCAAAACCTTGAAGAGAATGTTTTGTGTTCAGTTTTATCTTTACCGTCCAAAAGAATATAATCTTGAAATCACTGTACATTATTGAGATGACCAAATAAAGAGTGCAGTAGCCGCTGAAAAATTGCAACGGCGGACCAAAGTCCAAAAGGCATTCTTTTGTACTGGTAACACCCTACAGGAGTGATAAAAGCTGTCAACATTTTGCAGTCATCATGTAAAACAATTTGGTGGTAAGCTGCTGATAGATTAATGGAAGAGAAAAACTTAGCACCCTTGACAGATGAAAGCATCTCGAAGATGCGAGGCAAAGGAAACTGGTCAACCAGAATGTTATTGTTAAGATGTCTAAGGTCAATGCATAAATGAATATTGCCATTAGCACGTCTGGCAATAACAACAGGTGAAGCCCACTCTGAGGATTACATTTTTTCAATGATGTCCTCAGAGACCAAATGATCTAATTCTTTCTGAACATCACTCCTGACAGTAATGGATATATTTCTTGCTTTAAAAACTTTGGGGCACGCATCATTTTTTAGAACAATTTTGTGTACAAAGTCAGTCAATTTGTCAATCTTCTCATTGAAAACATTTGGAAAACTTTTAAGCATGTCTTTAGCAATAACGTCACTATCAGCATGAACCATACAGATTCAGGACTGTTTGGGTCTAAAAGAATACCAAGTTCACCTTGGTATTACCACCCCAACACAGAAGGACCTTTTTTAGAAAAATATTATTTACCAAGACTTTCACGATTCTTGAACCTAAAAACTAAATTTCTGAAACCCAATAAATTGATTCTCTCCCCAGAATATCCCTTAGGAGAAATGTCAGGATCTTCCGGATCAGCACCTAGTTGTGGAGAAAATAAAGTATTCCAAACATTTTCGGCAACTGAGAAATCCCCCAATATTCTAAATAGAATGGACCCATGTAGAACAGTGCAGCTCGAGCCTGCCCACATAGTACAAGGCAGCGCAAGCTGAATAACCCACAACACTACAAATAGGCTTTTAAAGGCGTTCCTATTGCCGAGAAATGCGTGATTTTTATATGTGCAGATGCAAGCTAGATCAAACTCCTAAAATGGCCGCCGATGTGGTGACGAACAATGTTATGATACGCACAGGAGGTACATGCTTCCAAGTAACGTTAATGCACGTTGTGCAAAGATAGCGGCCTATGTGCGTGATGACGAGCGACCAAACTGGAATATGAAGAAGGCTCCTATGTTACACCCAGCTGAAGCAGTCTAGTGAGTTTCAGTGACTTAGTCCAAAAACGTTTTGCTTTTGGGATATGGTTCCTGCGGCTCCGATGAGAAACACTGGCCTAAAACTTAGTGACAGGACAGGGCAGGCCTCAAGGGATGTGAAGAACCACCACCTGTGTTGCTGAGCTTTTTGGAGTCCATGGAAGCCCAGGATCAGCAGACGGGTCAGCTTACTTGCGGTGCCTGCAGATGTAGGGAAGTGACTCCTTCACTTCAAGGGAGATTCCTTCAGGTGTCTTGGAGGCCCACAGACCTTGGAAGGTTTCCTGTTCGGAGCACAGGCATGGACGTTGCAGCAGACAAGCAGGGCGACGACATCAGAAGCAGCAGGAGTCTTCCTGGTTGCAGCCTTGATGCCCAGAGCGAAGTCCAGCGAAGTCCAGAGTGCCCATATTGTTGAAGTTGAAGTGCTGTCTGAATTGAATTGTGTCCCACGACAAAACTAGGGACCCACCCTCAGGTAAACGCTTAATTACCCTAAGGAAAGTATTCTGAGTTCCCTCCCAGGGGAGGGGTTGGACAGTGGGGAGGATACTCCTTTGTCTGGTTTTGAGCCAGAGCTGGTTTGAACTGGACTATGGAAGAAGGGCACCAAAAAAGCAGGAATAAAACTAGCACCCTATCAACAACAGGGCAAATTCGTATGTTAGCACCCTTTTACTCTACGCTTCCCCTTGCATCTCTAATGAGATGCAAAGGGGGCGTTCCAGAGTAAAATAATAGGAGAAATGTCGCTAAGCGACATTTCTCCTATTATCAAGAATATCGCTAACCCTGTTAGAGACAAAAAAAGCAGCGCTAACCGCGGTTAACGCTGCTTTTGAACGTCTGGCATTTTTCTGACTTAGCCATGATATCCTATGGAAGGAGGATATCATGGCTAAGTTTGTCTGTCCCTATCAACAAGCTAACGTGAGATTATTGCTGGGTTTCCAGCGATAATCTCACGATAGCCACTTAGCATGAGGATTTTTATCGCTATTGAGATAAGCGTTGCTAATAGCATGCTATCTCAGCGATAAAAATCAACGCTAGCCGGCGATAATTATCCTAGCGCTAAGTGCGCTTAGCGATAATTATCGCCGGTTGTTGTTGATATGCCCCTATGTTTGTCTAAGAGATACACAGAATAAAAAGGGTGGGCGTTTCAATAAGAATTTGATGAACAGTTGTTATTCTAGAGTAGAATAGATGAGCTACAACAACCATTAGACAGCAGCAGAGATATATGATTAGCAGTATTATGAAAGTAAAGGGATGGTACAGTTCTACGATTTTGCAGTAATAATGAATATATACAAGTACATAAAATACATGATAATAAGTGCATACTCCTACGATGCCTCCCTAACTAGATATACCTAAATGTACCTCATGTACCTTGCATCTGTGTAGGTGTTATGCCAAGAATCCCTCTAGGATCTAGTCCACTCCATTTACTGAGAATGAGAGAATATGGTATTCCATCCTGGTCTCGAGTTGGACGCCCCACGAGGGATGTTAAGCCACTGCTAGCTGGAGTGTCTGCATGCAGGAACCTCAGCGTCTCTGGTCAGTGTGTCAGCTGGGAAGTCTCAATCTCCTCTGTCTTTCTAAAGCAAGACATGATGTATATATACCCACAGGTCTCTCCTGGGGTCCTACCTTGCTGTGTTACTGTGTCGGCCTAGAGGATGACGTCAGGCCTAAACTTTATACGGAGATATTATACAAGAGATGGTAGTACTGCTGTGCTTCCAAGAAACCTCATGCATAATGTATGACATTCGAACAAGGAAAATCACGCGTTCTGAATGCAATGTCGTATCTAGGTAAAAGTTCAGTCCCTAAGAACTGTTATGTATGTAATGTAGGGAAGAATATAGGTGAAAGGTTGCAATGTTACCTGCGCCTATATAGGGTACCTATATGGAATATAACACCCACTCCACTTCCGACTGGACGACATATGTAACTTATTACCGTATTTCTAGCATAACTAGATATAGGTACGCTCAAAGTTCATAAAACATTAGTTTTGAGAAAAATATTAAAAACTTCTTAAACATTTAAAAAAAAA
The DNA here is from genome assembly GCF_964204655.1 of Triturus cristatus. NCBI lineage: Eukaryota > Metazoa > Chordata > Amphibia > Caudata > Salamandridae > Triturus > Triturus cristatus. The sequence continues at coordinate 454,754,186 of NC_140590.1, read as the reverse complement.
CTTACAAATTTTAAAAGAAAATATTTGCAAAGTATAGCTCTAAAAGTGTCCATAGTTATAGTCTGAACCACTATAAGCATTAGAAAGCCATTTATGCCCAATTAATGAAAGGAATGTCAATTTTGTTTTCGAGTTCCAGATTTTGAGTTTGTTTAAAAAAGGGCAAATTTCTTCCAGCACACAACGAGCCAAAATCATTTAATTGTTTATGTGTCCTGGCTGGTAGATGCAACATTTTCGTTGCTTGCTTCCGCAGTAGACGGCCCCTGTAGCACCTCGCAGTGTACATCTCTCACAGGTTGTACCGCTTAGAAACACTTCTCGATCCCCACTCTGGCATCGAAATCTGTATGGTAATTCCCATGGTGCCTTAATGTATTCCTTACCTTTTTTTCATATCTGCCTGCCTGCTTTTGTTCTAGGCAATACTGAAACTGAAAAGTAGTGACAGGTAGAGTTATGTGGACATGGATTAGCCATTTTGTGGACTGTGATTCTGCCACTGTAAATGGTAATCTATCCAGTTTTTCGATACGCAGCATTGTATATTTTGCTCCCCATTGTGCCATTTCTATCTGTTTATCCATTAGATTGTATTCAGAAAACATAGACATGATGTTGATAAAACGCCAAGGCACATAGCCCACACGCAAAGATTGCAGCATCCATCTTAACATAATAAAACATAATTGAGATTGTCCTTGTTGTAGTATGGCCAAATCTTGTTTTAGTATGTCTATCGCAGAAGATACAATGTTGCCTAAGGAATATATATCCTGGAGGTCAATGTTGTTAACCCATTGCCTACCACTACTAGACATTTTTCTAGGTTTATATGGTCTATTTCCCGTAATCTCTCTGTGGCTCCTTGTTGTGATACTTTCCTTATTTCATTGTAGTCAGCATAAATACCAGCATATATGAAACGTTTCTGACATGGTTTCCTGGAACCTAGTAAAAAATCCCTAAGGTCCACATCCTTTGACAGTAAGGATAAGCTTTGTTTCATCTCTGTGAGTGTTGGAGTTTTTAGCCAATCAAGGCACAACTTCCCAACACTGTAGGATGTCACTACTCCTGGATGTTCTCTTTGTTCATAACTCAGATCTGGCCTATGGATATCGAACCCTTCGGTTTTACCCATGAATCTTGCCTGACAACTAAGGGTGTCTGTGGGCGAAATCAACCATTTTCCCAATCGGGGTCTGATCTATTGTATTGTAGGACATCAACTAATGTAACCTCTTTTTGTGATGTTTCGTTACCCTCGGTCAGTGATGGTGTTGGCAGCCTAAGTGTGTTCAAGTCTTTGTTCCTGGCTAGTCCAAGGGAAGACGTCTGTTGCACTGTCTCGTTTAAAAACATGATCTGTTGAGGGATAAGACATGCTCCAAACAAAGCTTCCATTCCCTGAACTTGCCATTCTTGAGTTGCCCAGACTGATTTCAAGTCTATGGTGTCTTTCCATAAGTCGTAACCTTGTTCAGACAACTAGGCATTAAAGGATGCAGAGTAAATTTGTTTTGTGTTTGTTAACACATTTTTCTGCGCTGATGTTGGTGCAACCTTATAATAATATGAGACTGGGTCAGACATATTAAACCCTACAAAATATGGAAACTTTTGTGTAAAGGTTTTTGAACTGCCCTTTGGCTGTGTTGGACAATGTTCCCACTGATGGTATGTGAACACATTTCTAGGATTAGCAGATTTATGCAAAAAGTGATGACCATAATGGTGAAAACAATATATAGTTTTGTAATCTGGTGTGCTTTCCAATGTTTCACTATCAAAAAATGCAGCATATTTTTCTAAATCAGACAATATGTTATTTACAGTTTCATAGTCCCAATCATCAGAAAATGTACTTGAGGTAATAAAAACACTCAATGATATTTTAAATAAATGTGGAATTTCTTTAATTTCTATCAGGCCAAATATATCAAAATCAACCTTATCCCAAACTATACCATCTGATATATAGGAACTGCTGTAATGTTCACTGATGACAAGTCTCTTTGTTCTCGATGAGATGATTGATGTGGTTTCAAAATTAAATTCACCTTTTGCGCTGTAGAGCTTTGTCAAAGATATTTGCCATTAACAAACGTGCTAAAAACTATTACTAAGCCTAACCAGAAAAGAAAGAAAAGTATCCTGGTCATTACCCATAGTTCTAGACAAGGTGATACCAGGTTCGTCTTTATAAGAAAGTTCATAAAGTCTTTAACTTGCTGCTTGTGTGATTTTTGGGCTGACATCGTTTCAGATTCACTTGGATCCAAAGAAAACGTACCAACGTTTATGAAGTAGTCAGAAGCAGTTCGATCAATTGTTGAAATTGCATCAGGATTTGTAGAAATCGTAGCTTGCTCATGTTGAGGCATGTTGATGTAGACATCTGTATTTGGTTGAATACCAATTTGTGTTTCATTTTGATTCTGAATTCGAATTTCAGGTTTAAGGGGAACTAGTTCCATGGCATTATTGCATAGTCCTTCATTCCGTACAGGAGACTCATCGAACGTGATGAGTCTTTCCGTTTGAACCTCTTAAATTATAGAAAGAGGAGGGCGTCTGCTACTTTGGAGTCCACATGGCCTACCGCTCAGGATCGGCCACATAGTGTGGTTTGATTAGGTTGATTAAGACACATCTTTTCTCCTTTTTTCCGGCAAGAGTCAGTAGAAGCACAGTTCTTGTTCCTTTCACTTCTAGGACTTGTACAGGATTTCTGTAGGATGGCCCAAAGTCCTTCTTGTCCGCTATTTTCTCTCTGACCAGATCCCTGACTTTTGGGATCCAGACAGGTCTTGCCGTGACTGATTTGACTTCCACAGTGGCGGTCTGCTTCAGGTGGACATTGCTTTTTTGTGTCCTGGATTCATTTAGATCCTGTAAAGCAGCCAAACAATCATGGCTTTTCATCCACCACTGCGCCTTCAAAGTCAAGATGAGGTACCCACATTCTTGTCCCAAATAGGGCTTCATATGGAGCGACACCCCTAACGAATTTCTTGGCATATTGTTCAGAGCCCGCTGCACTCCATACAGATGTTTCACCCAGCTCTCACCCGTGCCTAATACTCTAGCTGTTAAAGACTGCTTTAAGTCTCAGTTTTTCCTCTCCACAACCAAATTTCCCTCAGGATGGTACAGAGAGAAGTACCACAATGCTACACCCAATACTTTCATGACCTCCTTGTAAGCCTGAGAGCTAAATGCAGTGCCAATTGCATATGTCCTTATGAAGACTCGCAAATCTTTTATTTTGGCTGGGGCCACACCCATAAGAATCTCGAGCAGGAATCCACTGCAACCATGATATATCTGTAAGACCCATCTCTTTTTAAGGGGCCGCAGTGCTCCAAGTAAACACAAGCTAGTAGTTTGTCAGATAATAACAATGGGGTCTGCGCTAGGTGTGTTACAGTGGAACCTTTTATCTGCTGGCAGATGTCGCATTCCAAGAGATAGTCTTTAGTCTGCTTTGTTAAACCAGGACACCAATAGCGTTGTTTCAGCAAAGAAACAGTCGCCGTAACTCCTGCATGTGCAGAACCTATCCCTTTGTGTGCTGCTCGTATTAAACATAGCCTACGGTCCATGTTCGGAATTACTCTATCCCCCACTCCAGGGATTTGAGCAAATGGAATGTTGTTGGCATCTAACTTGTAGGAGTATTTGTTTGTAAATCTTTTTGGCACTGCACCGCTGTTTTTGCATGAAGCAAAGACAGCCACCATAATCTCACCGTCTATTTTGTGGGTCCCATGCTCACTACGCAACTGGAGTCAAGGTATCCTGGCTGAAGAGGGGTGAAACCCCGAAACCTGTCCTAGGATTCTTGATTCCGGTCCAGGGAAGACATGGCTTGGCAGTTCGGGCTGGACTGTTCCCATGAGGCACAGGGTCAAAACTGATTTGCATATGGCCATGTCTGAACTGGGGTGGCGTGGTGAGCAAAATAACGATGGATTAAACCCAGATCTGTGACTGGGGGTGAATGTTTTGCCAATGTGAAACATTCTGTCCATCTTCTTGTGTGTTTTGCTGTTTGCCCTATGTGGGAACGGTATGCCAAGATGTGGGTCCCGTGTTCACTACGCAACTGGAGTCAAGCTATCCTGGCTGAAGAGGGGTGAAACCCCTAAACCGGTCCTAGGATGCTTGATTCCGGTCCAGGGAAGACATGGCTTGGCAGTTCGGGCGGGACTGTTCCCATGAGGCACAGGGTCAAAACTGATTTGGATATGGCCATGTCTGAACTGGGGTGGCGTGGTGAGCAAAATAACGATGGATTAAACCCAGATCTGTGACTGGGGGTGAATGTTTTGCCAATGTGCAACATTCCGTCCATCATCTTGTGTGTTTTGCTGTTCGCCCTATGTGGGAAGGGTATGCCAAGACGTGGGTCCCGTGCTCACTACGCAACTGGAGTCAAGCTATCCTGGCTGAAGAGGGGTGAAACCCCGAAACCGGTCCTAGGATGCTTGATTCCGGTCCAGGGAAGACATGACTTGGCAGTTCGGGCTGGACTGTTCCCATGAGACACAGGGTAAAAACTGATTTGCATATGGCCATGTCTGAACTGGGGTGGCGTGGTGAGCAAAATAACGATGGATTAAACCCAGATCTGTGACTGGGGTGAATGTTTTGCCAATGTGCAACATTCCATCCATCACCTTGTGTGTTTTGCTTTCTCTCACTACAGCAGTCTGTACTGCTGTTCTAATCTTTTCTGTGGATGCGAAGCACATCTGAGCATTTGTGTACCAATGTGATTTGTATGCCGTTGGTACTGTTTCACCTTCATTATATGTTAGATAGATTTACCCAGATTGACCCGCAACTGTACGGATCACCAGGTTGCATATGTTAACTCGTGTCTGTAAGTGTTTGGAAGTTATCATGTCAGCTTGTAAGGAACGAAGTGCATCTGTGCGTTCCTGTTTCCATGTCTCACTGAAAAATCAGGTTTATTAGGTCGTAGAAAGGTTTTACTCTTTGTGCGTAATCTAAAATGTTTGATCTCCCAAAATTTTGGAATCCCAGGATTGATTGTAAATATTTTAATGATTTTGGAGGTTGGAGCAGCGCGCATTTTTCTAAAACGCTTGCTGCCAGGCATTTTCCTTAACTTGAAAGCTCATATCCGAAAAACAGGACACTGAGGTGGGCGATTTTAGATTTTTTAAAGTTGAATTTGTAGCCCTCAGATGCAATTCCCCAAATTATGGTATTCACTCTGTTCAAGTGATCATCTTGGTCATAGTCCGTTAGATAAATATCATCCACATAGGACACTGCCTCTTTATCCAATTTTTGAAGTAACATGGGTACTCTGGCCAAAAACAACCCCGGGCTGTTCTTATACCCCTGGGGGAGTCAACAAGATTGCCTCTGGGACCCTAAAGCTGAGAATACTGTTAGATACCTGCTCTCAGGCGCAATACTTTGGAAGAAAAATCCATTTGAAGTATCAAGTGTCGTTTTATATTATATTTCCGCATAATGTTATTCATTAATGCTGCACTGTGTGCATTTTGAACTGCAAATGTTTAGTGCAAGTGTTTAAGTGTCTGTAATCTAAAACTAGACGTTATGAATCGTCTGGTTTCATGACCAGAAACAAGGGATTGTTCATTGATGAGGTGCAATTTTCGATCACCCCTTGGTATTCAAGTTGATCCAAGATCTCCCTGTCCTGTTTCTTAGCTTCTTGCTTTATTGGATACTGCCTCTGTGCAGTTGGAGAATTCTTTTAAGGAATTATGTGGTCTATTAGTATGTCAGGCGGAGGCACCACGGCGGTGCTGGCAGTGGTGGAAAATGCTTTATTGCGCACGCCAGCAGCGTTCCTCATGTCCGCCATATTTGTATGGCCAAACATAGCCCATTTCCTGCCTGCCGCGGTGTGACGCAAACCACAATCAAAGTGCATCCACCAGCGCGGCGGTGGGAGCCAATGGAGAGTCATCGCCATGCGAAACGACGTCCTGTCCGCTGTACAAATCAGGATGTCCCAAACAGCCAGTCGCACCGCAGTAGAGAAACCTCCCAACAAGAGACGGTGGAAGCTCGACAGCAGAGCGTGAAATCAGAGTCCGGGTCCCTTCCACCCGGCCCGACCGCAATGGATCCAGCTCTACACGGATGCTGTACCTGATACATTACCAGCAACTCATGGACCGTCGCAGACAACGCTACAGGTACGCAATAACACAATCCCGCACACAATCACAACACACAACTCATGGGCTGATATAGGGTTCCTGTCCACACCAGATAACCTGGTGGGGACAGGATCACATCCACAAGTGTACCCACTCATGTCCTACCTGTCACTAAATCACCCATCTGCATCCAGGTCACCCATCTTCCGCGGTCATGAAGCAATGTCCCGGTCACGTCACTGCAGCGGTGAAGACGAGGGAGAACATGCACACAATGCAGAAGGCAGGACCAGCGGCAGGCATGGACAGTGCACATAGACCACAGGGCCACACCTCCACCCTCCACACACTAGGCCCCCCCTGAAGGGACATGCTATGTGCCCCTCCTGTGCTCTCCATGCACAACAAGCCAGGTGAACCCACACCCTGCACCACACACCAAACAACTAGGGAGACAGCCACAGCAGGAGTGGCTGCAGAGGAACACACAGCACAGAAGCACAGGCCCAGGGCAACCCACACACCACAACAACAACACACACATGGCAAGAAAACTGAGTCCAAGCACGAAATGAAAACACACAAAGATAATGAACAATCACTCCACTGGACACACAGCCTGCCAAGTCACACAGACATACCCCACACTGACACACAGCCACATACACAGACCATATGCCAGCAGCAATAGAGTACAACATATGGGAAAGCTAAAGTGCGGTGCCCACAAATGGAAGGCCAAGGAGCTAACTACCAAGCATGTGTACATCACTTGCAAGACAAGAAATATATAACAACACTCCCAGCCCATCAAATCACACATGGCTGGCACAGTGCGTGAAGTCAAACCACAGTTCCCTCAGTGCAACAACTCAGGGAGACAGCAAGGAAACCCATGTATAGGCACAGGGATGAAAGGAAGGCCATGAAGTCACACAGTGAACAGCCACTCATATGTATACAACTACCTGACAGGAGGATGTCAGCAGAACAACACACAGGACACATTGACACACTCCATGACTGTCAAACACCAGTAGGAATCTTCACACATACCCCCTCACACCTGCAGCACACAACACCAGTGTCAGACACACAGAAGGAAGTTAATAATGTGCAGTAATTACACAGACAAACAAACACACTCCCTGGGAGGTATCCACAAACATCACACACACATAGGGATGCCAAGGAACAATGCCTGCACCAAAACAACAGACAAACACATAACTCAACAAAAACACACAGAGAACTACAACAAGACCAGACATGACCTGTGCAGCCAAACTGTGGAAAGGCAATGGGAGCACAGACAGAACAGGAGTGCACAACCTCATCAGTCAGGAACAATGCACAGACAACATACCACAACACAGACAAGAAGTTCACCATCACAAAACAATCATGGACACAATAGGGAGAAATGGGCTTACAATGACACACATACATACATACCACACCACCCATCAAGTCAACATGATGTCACAGTGTACCACATGACTGCACATGCACAAGAATGACAAGAGACAGCTCAAATATGAGAGGAGAAAACACCAAGGACGCACCTAACACAAGCACAAGAACTAGCATAGACCTAAGTTCATGTGACAGACACACAAGTAAGGCACACCATACTGGCTACACACATCTGAATGAAACACACCACACCAACAAAACACACACACTGACATGCAAATAGAACACCACACACAGAGCATCTGTCAGCTGCAAGAGACAACACAGCACAAACTGCACACAGCCACATCAAACATACAACAGATGTGAATGCCAATAAGTCACATTGCAAACACAGCAGGACATCAGGGGATGCACACCAGGCAAGGACAAGGCAACATACACCCACAACACTGCATGCACACCAAGCTGTGTGTGCACACCAAACCTACCAGCCCACACAGATATGAGTGACACAACATGAACACCCACAACAACAATCCAAACAGCACACTGACAACATCACACTCAGGAAGGCAAGCAGTACCTCAGCAAACACACATATACCTAGCCCAACACCCACAGATGCACACGTCTGGGACACCAAATTGGAAAAAACATGACCAGAGGACTGTGCAGCACAAACAGTTGAAGTGCATATGAGCAACCATGACTGCTAAACAGTACAAGAACATCACATATAACCAATTGGGAAAATGTCCTGAGTGGCATATTGCTCCTGTGCAAAGATCTGCACCACAAAGAACAGTGACACAAATGAAGTGATGGGGAGGCACAGACACAGGCAATCCAGGGGGACAGCTGACATGAAAGTGAAGTGTTGTGTATGTCAGTGGTGGACATGGCAGGAGTGTACCATACATAAATAGATGGAGTGCAGACTCACAATGGGTAGGCATCTGAAGCACAGATAGGGAATGGTACCCGCTTGTTTTCGCCATGGACTGTTGAGATACCTTATCTCTGCATGCGTATTCCACACGTGTACTGCATGTTTATTAAAACGAAGGCACAAAAACGTTTCTCTCATTGTGCATACGCCATTATTTCACAAAAGGTTAGCATGCTGCCAACGAATCCCTCGTCGTTTTCAACCCTCACTGTTTCACATCCTATTATGATTTCTTTCCTTTCCTTCTTCAAGCATCGTTTACTCGTTGTATAACCGCATGATCAATGCACGCTCGTCACTTTTAATTTAAAGGTAATCGCTATATAGATTCTTAAGACACCAGGTGTATTGGTGGAGGGACAACCTATCCCATTTTACGCTTATTGCTTTCACAGATACTACCCCTGATGAAGGGCGACCTGCCCAAAATGGATAGGGAGATATGTATATATGGATGTACAGATTCAATAAGAATCAATTGATTTAATTTGAAAAGCATCATAGTTCACATGAATGAACAAAGAATTCTAAATATGAACTGTTAAACGACTTCATTGGAAAACTTTTGTTAAGAGACTTTTATCCTGCCTCATGCAGGATTTTCGCTGCGCCCAGAGGGATGTCTCTGAGTTAAGCGCCACTGCCACATTTGTATTCTCTATTACACCCCTGTCAGAGGGTGATACCCCAGGAGCACGCTACAACCACACAGCCCAAGTACAGCTATTCGGAATGTGTGTGTTCCAACCATACTGATGACACCACACACCACATGCCATGCTGGAGGCAATAAAGCTCCATGTGACAGGAATGCATGAGAAAACACACCCACAATGTCAGTGTCGCTGAGCAGGTATGCACAGTCACCACAAACAGCATCAAGACACATGGATGATCAACAAAAAACAAGACTGACTTGCCAGTCACATACTCTGCATACTCACAATTGACAAAAACAACAAGTAGGAGTCAGCCAGAACTGCAAGGGCACACCAACACACTGCACAGTGCACAACATACAACACACACATGTGCACACAATCACAGGGCTGAACAATCACACAAACAGGCACCCTACTCCTGGGTGACACATGTGTGTAGTCGACATTGCAGGGGCACACACACATCAACACTTCTGACAAATTCACCCCCTGCACACTTCTTGACCACCAAAGTGCACACATTGAAAGTAACCCATGTGACTAGGATAACTGACCATCACAAGATGACTATACACCTACACTGCTGGGGACCCATAAAGTAAGATCACACATACATGATGACCCTGGCCAGCCTGCCTACAATCCTGTGGATAGAATCCCACTCTGTGCTGGCAGTGCCTCCAAACCTGACATGTGTACAATATAGCTAACATGAACAAAGAATGAGAATGACAACAGTACTTCATCTAAAACCACCATCATTGCACCCACAAGCATCAGAGTCAGGAAGAACTGAAGTCCCTGTCACCCTTGTAAAAAATAGAAAAAGTTAGACAAGCCATTGGCAATGTTGAAGTGGCATACAGAGGATGTGGCACAGTAAACCATACACAAACAGAAAAAACTTTAATCAGTAAGGACACTGACAAAACAGACAACATGAGTAACTGTCTTTATTCATATATTGCACATATAGGCAACAATGTACGACAAGATCAAGGCCAGTGGCCAGCACAAAGTGCAGAGTAGTTACATGAGATCATGCACAGGCAAGTGCCAAACATCAGTGAACGACAAGGCCAGCGGCCAGCACAAAATGCAGAGTAAGTCTATGAGAAGCTGCACAGGCAAGGGGCAAACATCAGAGAACAACAAGGCCAGTGGCCAGTCCAATGTGCAGAGTGAGCCCATGAGAAGCTGCACAGGCAAGGGGCAAACATCAGTGAACAACAAGGCCAGTGACCAGCACAAAGTGCAGAGTAGTTACATGAGATCCTGCACAGACAAGGGGCAAACATCAGTGAACAACAAGGCCAGTGGTCAGTCCAATGTGCAGAGTGAGTCCATGAGAAGCTGCACAGCCAAGGGGCAAACATCAGTGAACAACAAGACCAGTGGCCAGCACAAAGGGCAGAGTAGTTACATGAGATCCTACACAGACAGGGGGCAAACATCAGTAAACAACAAGGCCAGTGGCCAGTCCAATGTGCAGAGTGAGACCATGAGAAGCTGCACAGGGATTGTGTGTGACTGTACCCTGCAATGGTCAGCAACACTGCCAGGGGGTAACAATGGGTAGTACAGGCACCGCTGTGGGAGAGACAGGTGTGTGAGGGGGAAAACCACTTAGACTTGCCTGTCAGTCAGACTGGGAGCTGGCTGTGTGTCAGGGACAGTTGTAAGACTTGACTGGGGAGAGAGAGACCCAGCTGAGGTAGAGGCATCAGTGGCTTGGGAAGCCGGAGGGCTGCTTGGACCAGGTGGTATAGTGGCACGTGGAGGTGGAGTCATGCTGCTGTGAGACACATTGTGGGTGGGAGATTGTGGATGGGTGCCTTTCCACTTCTTGGGGTTTCTAAATGGGTTCCCTGTCTTGGGATTAGTGGCAAGTGGTGCGGACACAATAGGCACACTCACCAGCCTTTGCACCTCCATCCCCTGTTTACCAGGTGTTCCCCCTAAAGTGTCCTCCTTTCCCTGCTTCACTGGGCTTTGGATGGAAGTCGAGGTTGTGGATGAATCTGCCTTGGAGCTCTTCTTATGTGCACTCTTAGCAGGCACAACCTTCTCAGTGGGCACATAAACTGTCTGCTTGTCTTTCTGAGACGCTTTTGGGACAGAAGAGTCCTTGGTAAGGGATGCCTCTGAGGCATGTGACCCTGAGTCCTGTTTCTTGGCTTTGTGGCCCTTGGTGTGGCCTGACGAGCTTTTGTCTTTGCGCTCTGGGGTGGCTTTAGCTTCTCTGGGGATGGTGTCTGTGCCCTGGAATGCTTGGGCTGCTGCTGCTGCGTGCTGTGTGTGCTGTATCTTGACCTTGAGGTCTCTTGTGCGTGGTCACTCTCGTCAGATGTGGCCACTGGCAGGGGGTGGACAAAGGGTCTGGAGCTGGACTCCCAGATCGTGCCAGTTGAAGGGTTGCCATCACTGTGGAGGAAAAAGACTGGACAGTCCGGTGTAGCCCACCCACGTCTGAATGTATTCAATCCATGAAAGAAACCACTTCTGCCAACATTTTGTCATGGTCTATGAAGGTATTGAGGAGTGCTGTCTTGCCCACACCCAGCTGGCACAAAAGGTCCACAGACTCAGCACTGATGGTAGCAGGGGAGGCAGGGGCAGCGGTTCCTGGGGTGAAGGACACTCTTCCCTTTTTACTGGTGCGAGCACGGGCAGCACTAGTGGAAGTAGCTGGGAGGGTGGGCACCGTATGCTGTGTGGTGGAAGAGATGGCAGAGTCCACGTTCCCTGTGCCCGCCAACATGGCTGTGTCACCGCTAGTGTCAGATGACATTGATCTTTGCGTCTCTGGCTGTGATTCTTCCAGCAGACTCCTGTCCCCCTTCAAGGCGCTGGTCACATCTGTGTGACTGTGCTCGTGTGCAGCTAATGTGATTGATGCCTCACCACTGGTGTCCATCCCCTGTTCTTCCGTGCCCATGGGAGGTGCTGCATGAGAGAGAGCAGTAGGGTCAGTTCATTGGCATCAACAGAACAAACACATGCAAGCAAAGCATAACTGAAGATGACAAAATCTACATGTTGCACACCACCCTGTCCAATGACATTGTGCAAACTCAAATTTTAACTCAAACAGTGGATGCCAACAAGCAAACCAGGCATAAGTGAGCCATGTGATGCCCACACAGCACAATATCCTGCCGGTGGCTCCGTTCAACCAGACACACAAATAGCTCTGAGCACACCTCCGGCCCTTATGGAGGCAAGGATGAACCCCACAACATGTTGCCACTGTCATATCTGGATGGAGCAGAAGGGGACAACACAGATTAGCCCATTGCTAAGCGAATAGAATTTAAGGCTTTGACCTTAGCCTTTCGGGTATATCAAGGAAAAGGGCTCCTCTATCTAAGGAGGAGACTCCGCCCCTATCATCAAGCCAGACTCTTATGGTCTAATAATAAACACCTTCTTGTCACCCCTCGGTTCTTAAAAGCTAGAATGGGAGGCAAATCCTTTGAGGTGGGCGCCACTCAATGCTGGAATAATTTACCTCTTCACCTACACCTGATTCAGTCAGATCTTGAGTTCCGCATGTCCCTTAAAATCTGGCTATTCAGCCGAATCAACTAATCTTGCATTTTATTTGCCCTGATCTGTCTGCTCCAGCGCCGGGACACCCCGTTGGGGGTAGCTGTGCGCTTAATAAAATTCTTTATTATTATTATACAGACTCCAACATAACAGTCCACAATGGCCATGAGCTCATGCCATCCACCATGTTGTACTTTGGGTCACAACTACTGTTGCACATTGGTGTCAGATGTCTAAGCCTCACAAAACTGAGGTCAGGCAATGCACACATTTATGAAAGCACACTCAGATTAGGCAAACTGCCGTACCCTTCCATGTGATTTACCAGACTACCCCAATGCAGACGATACCTAAAGCCCACGACTCAGAATGCAATGTAAATGCACAGTACTCAAATCACATTAGGAAGTACATGTAGGGCAAATGCATGACAGCTGCATCCAGCACTGAGGCCACTTACAAGCCACTGCATCACACTACCAACATCACAAGCCCAGGCTGTGTACACATGCAGCCACTCACAGCCAAAGTCACCCTTCCCAGAATACTCACCCCTTGCTTGCTGCTGATGCTCCTTCAAATGTGCATCCAGCTCAGGCTGTGTCACGGCCAAGATCCGGGCCATTAGTGGTGTCATGCTGCACCGCGCCAACCTGCCAGTCCGAGGGATCAGCACCACTGTCATCTCGGCCACGTTCTTGCTCAGCCAGCAGATGTCATCCCACCTCTTGTGGCAGTGGGTGCGCCGTCGGTTTGAGACACCCAGATCCCACACCTTGCATGCAATGGCCCTCCACACGGCCTCACGCTGGTGTACTTTGAGCTACAGGCATGAGAGACAAGAGGGGGAAAACATCAGTGACACCGTGTTATGTACCAATTTCTCTCAGTACAGTAGCATGATACTGACTCGTCCCAAATCCACAGATATGTCTAATAGAGACAAAAATGCATCTCCCATGGTACATTAGCATGGCAGAACCACTCATGTAAATGCAGCAGGTGTGAGGGTGGACACAGTACCTGCCCATCTCATACACATGCATGATGCCAGCACATAAAGCCATGTGTAATCTGCCCACATCTACTGTCCATTTCTTTGTAGATCAAGACATACATTACATATCAACATATGTTTGGGGGTAGACTCACTGTGTCCAACACTGCACAGCCCTCAATGTCCTTGCCCTGTGAATGGCTCACTGTGTCATGGAGGTCAGATTGAGGGACAAGATCTCACAAACCCACACCCTTCTCACAAGGCCTGTCGTGTGCAGTCTACAGGGCTGAGATGACTCATTGATGGAGAGTAATGAAAAAAGACACATGTAGCACTCTGTACATTCAGTCATGTGTCCTTGTCAGAGTGGGCAGTGACTGTGCAGGCCAGGTGGGCTCACACAGAGATGGACAACAGGGACCCACATGGCCATTAACGCAACCAATCACTGTCCTGACTCCCGTATTACCAACTTGCTGTATCACGGTATGGCTGACAAGTCAATACATGCCCCTCAAATCTTGATGTGCAAGCAGGGAAACTTGTGAAATAGGCCACATACCCCTTCCCCCTGTAGAAAACATGCTAGGCAGTGCATGACAAAACCCCTCACTCTCAGGCACATACTGCAGCAGCTCAACTTCATTTGTGCCCCCCCTGCACTCTCACTCACGCTGTTGAAAACTTACCATTTGGGGCACCATATAGCCTTGGATACTGTGTGAGCACCTCATCCACCAGGACTTCCAGCTCTTCGCTGGTGAAGGGACTGGTCCGGATCTTCTCAGTCCTCGCCATAACTGTGGCCAGGTGACAGCAGCAGTTGGTGTTGAGGGGGGCAGCCAGCAGTCCCTGGAGGCAGCAGTAGCAGGTGAGGGGTCTCAGGCAGCAGGTTCTGTGAGCTGTGGAAATGTGAGGCTCGCACCCACACATATATAGCCCCCTGGGGTCGTATCAGTGGTTCTAGGCTGCTGCAATTGGTGTCCCAGGTCTGCCTTTTTCAAATGCATCCAATGACCGGTTCCGCGGTGGTGGAGTACGCCTACCGTGATTTTCAAAATTGCATTAGGTTACCGCAATTGCGGTTCCCATTGGCTTAAGGGCATGGTCCATGGCGGGACACACCGCAAGGGCCAGGCGGGCGCTACCGTGGGGGTGCATCTTTCAATTGCATCCAATGACCGGCTCCGCAGTGGTGAAGCACACCTACCGCGATTTTCAAATTTGCATTAGGCTACCGCGATTGCGGTTCCCGTTGCCTGTAAGTGCATGGTCCATGGCGGTGACACACTGCTGGTGCCAGGCGGTAGCCACCGCGATTTGGGTGCCATACATTGGTGCCTATGACCGTGAATTGGGTGGCAGAGCATGCCAACCGTCATTTGACCAAGTGTATATGCCTATCAGTACCACAACATTGGCATTGGCTGTGACACACCGCTGGTGCCAGGCGGTAGCTACCGTGATTTGGGTGCCATACATTGGTGCCTATGACTGTGATTTGGGTGGCGGAGCATGCCAACCGCCATTTGTCAACTCATATATACCTATTGCTACTGCGATTGTGTCTTGGGCATTGGTGGTGACACACCACTGGTGCCAGGCGGTAGCTACCGCGATTTGGGTGCCATACATTAGTGCCTATGACTGTGATTTGGGTGGCGAAGCATGCCAACTGCCATTTGTCAACTCATATATATCTATTACTACCGCAATTGTGTCTTGGGCATTGGTGGTGACACACCGCTGATGTCAGGTGATAGCTACCGCAATTTGGGTGCCATGCATTGGTGCCTATGACCGTGATTTGAACGGCGGGCCATGACAACCGCCATTTGGCAACTTATGTATATCTATCACTACTGCGATTGTGTCTTCAGCATTGGCGGTGACACACCGCTGGTGCCAGGCGGTAGCTACCGCGATCTGTGTGCCATACATTGACATGGGTGACCGAGATTTGGGTGGTGGAGCACTTTGACAGCCCCTATGGACACATCATGCTGTGTCAATGGCCAATGGGCAGTTCTAAACAGTGTACAGAGGCCACATAAACAATGGCACATCATTGTGCACACAATGCCAAGTTCACATTTAACCCACTGCTGACTACACATGGCATGTTTGTGTATGTGATTTATTACATTGGCATGTACTCCCTCACATGTTGCTTGTGATATTGATGGCATCTACACAGAACAGTGTTGTTCTGGACTCTCCAATGTGTACACATGTCAATGTGTGAAAGTGCTGTGACAATCACAGTGATGTATGTCTCAATGAACAATGTGCATATTTGAGTGTCTTCTTTTATTGGATCATGCACACACATGTTGTTTACGCTCAGCCTGTGGTAATTGTGTTGTTGATGTGTGCCATGTTCAACTTACGCCTGAAGGTGTGGCAGGTACAGCAGCTAGATATGAGACAGTAGTGTTGAATTTTTCACATATGCTGGATGAAATACTCTCAGGCGTGCCCATGTTAGATGTGGCCATATCCCTATGTGCATTCTCATAGCCCAATGTTTTGGAGGTACTTGCTGTGTGAAAGGGGACAAGTGTACGAGTAGTGTAGCTGAAGGTGTCCCACTCCCTACATGTAAGCTGCTCTGTAAATCAATTGTGATGACAGTCATTGTTGGCGTTGTGTCAGTCAAAACGTAAAAAGTTGTGCACATCTCATCGTGTATTGCATTGACATGTGTCCACTTTCATCTCAGATAGAAGGAGACTAAATTTGCATCATCCATTCACAGTGCTGGCAGACATGGAGAATGAGGAGATAATCTGGAAATTCCGTCTGGATAGAGCCACCCTACAGAACCTTTGTGCTATGTTGGGGCCCCACCTGCAGCCTCACAGAACATATCCAACAGCTTTCACCCCAACGTCTAAGGTGACGGCGGCCCTGTATTTTTTTGCCACTGGATCATTCCAGCACATGGTCTCCAGCGCAGGTGGCATGTTGCAACCTATGTTCAGCATGGTGCTGCGTGATGTCCTGTCCGCTATGATGATCTACAAGGACAGATATATCCATTTCCCCAGGGGGCATGAATTGGCGGCTGTGAAGGGAGATTTTTATGCCCTTGGACACATCCCCCATGTTGTTGGTGCCATTGATTGCACCCATGTTGGGCTAGCTCCACCACAGGCATGTGAACACATCTCCAGGAATCAGAAACATTTCCATTCCATCAACGTGCAAGTGGTGTGCCAGGAGGATATGATCATCTTGCACGTGTGTGCCAAATTTCCCGTCTTAGCCCATGACTCATACATCATGCGTAACAGCATTGTACCACAGCTGCTGGCTAATCTGCTTCCTGAGCGTGCATGGATTGTGGGTGAGTATGCGGAGTCAAATAGTGTGCTGTATGACCAGCAGTCCTCTGCCACGGTGACATTACAAGTTTTCTCTGTGTACCTCATACATAGGTGACTCTGCATATCCCAACCTTTCTTGGTTGCTGAGTCCACTGCGGAATCCCAGGACAACAGCTGAAATTGGCTACAATGATGCCCATGGGAAGACACATCGTGTAGGGGAGCGTACTTTTGGTCTCCTGAAGTCACGATTTTGCTGCCTGGACAAGGCCGGAGGTGCACTGATGTACTCGCCCAGAAAGGTGTGTCAGATTGTAGTGGCATGCTGCATGCTCCACAAACTAGCCATTCGCAAGGAGATCCCCCTGCTCCTGGATGCTGATGAGCAGCCAAGGCCCCCGCCTGCAAACCAACCCTTGTACTGTGATGAGGAAAGCGGAGAGGAGGAAGGTGTTGACCTGCGTCAACAGCTCATCAACCGCTACTTCACTTGAAGGTGAGTGACAATATGCAACAAACCCATTTTCTGATGATTGTTGCTGTTGTTGTGAAGGTGTAAGTGAGCTTTGACTGCAGCCGGTTGTTGACTCAGTGGTGGCTGACAATGTTTCTGGGACAGGGTAGTTTGGAACTACTACAGGATGTGTATGTTGGCACTTGTTGCTCATTGTGATGTGTGTATGTTAGATTACCTTGATGGTAAGTGTTGTGTGGTGTCTGTGATGCGACACCCAGACTAGTGAAAGTTGTTCTGTTGTGCTTTCCTAGGTCCCTTCAGTCTCCTCTTGCCTACATACATTCCATACTCCTGGTACATTGTGCTCATGGTAAAGACTGCACATCCTGAAATAAAGACGGAGCAGAAACAGCAACATGTGTGTAAGGAGTATTTATTTACAATGGTTACATATGAGGGGGGAACATTTACATTGGGGTGATTCGTGAACCAGTGAGTTGACAGTTATAGTAAATGAGAGAATAGAGTAGTCACCACATTGATGTGGTGACCCAGTCCAACAGACAGATGCCTTTTACAAGGCAGTGTGGGAAAGGACAGTCCAAAAAGTCAATGCAGTAGTGAAGAGGGTTGCCATCATGGCTGGCTCTGTGTCTGACGTTTGGCAGGTGCTTGGCCTTCATTCTGAGACAACACAGAAGGAACAATTAAATGGATAAAAATTGTCTAGCGTTTACTGATGAACAAATCGGGGCCATTTTAGCAGGCCCTTCGCTCTTTCCCGATGCCCCCCTGCTGATAGTACTTCAGCAAGGGAGGAATGGGAGATATTGAGCACTTTAAAGAATAAACAAGTTAGGATTGCCAGAATATTACAGAGCAGGAGCAGCCCCAGCTAGCCTACTTGTAAGGATCGAACCACGAATCTTTTTGGATGATAGTAAATTTAGGCTAGATTGGAGCTTTATAGCCAATAAATGTACACAAGATTGGCTAATACTAATTATAAGCACCGCCAAGAGGTTAAGTGAAGAACTGCTAAAAGAGATTTTGGAACTAGAGGAAAGTATAAAACAAGATACCACCCTTACTGATACCAAAGATCACCTCAATAGAATCCAAGAAGATCTGAGTGACTACAAAAATTATATGATTAATCAAAAAATAAAAGGATTACAACGTAGCCTTGAGAGATACACCCACAAATGGGCATTCATCTATGTAAGTGACGGGTATTATCAATCAGGACCTGAGCAGCACAATACAGGAGGACGTCAAAGGGGGAGAGGGGGAGACAACAGATCAGACGTACCCCAAATAATTGGACCTTTGACAACACTTCTAGCGAAGAAGAAGAAGAGGGTCCGCAAGGAAATAGGGTGAGGTTCAATCAACAAGATCGAAGTAACGGGGATTTGGGAGTGCTCCTTAGGTCTTTTTTAGGATGAGGACAGAGGTCGAGGGAGGGGCAATCAGCCTCCCACAATGGCAATCCTTTTCCCCCAGAGTAACCCGCAGTCGGGGGCGGAACCAGACATGAGTAGTATTGTGGTCAATCTATCTGACCACACCCTGACCACCAGTGAAGAGAGGGTCCTAAATAAGGGACTTGGGTTGGTTCCCACACCTACACACAATTCATTTAAATGTAGGGTGGAATTCCGTGAGACCATGCATAGGATCAAACTGAAAAAAGTTTTTTGTTAATAAACCTCAAGAGAGTCCTAGAGCCTTTGGCACTAATCTAAAGAAACCATCATCATTTTGTCCTCCAGCGGCCTCTGTAGGTCCTGAAGTGGCAGTGTTTGAGACCAAAGTATTGCCAGATATTGCCAATTTTGAAACAAAAGACAATAAATCAAAGTACATAAACATGATCAAGGAAGACTGGGATGCAGTGAAGAGTTTGCAAGGCAACCACTCCCTGACTATAAAGTCAGCAGATAAGGGTGGGGCAGTGGTTGTCTTGAACTCTAAGGATTAGGATGCTGAGGTTATGAGACTGTTAGAGGTGCGTACCAACTATCGGCCCTCAGTCGTGATCCGGTACAAGAACTTCTAAAGACTATACGGGAGATGGTGGGTAGAGCTAAAGAAAATAAATGGATTACGGTGAAGGAGGCAGAGTTCTTGGTTAATGAAAATGCCAGGACTCCTGCCTTTTATATACTTCCTAAAATTCACAAGCCTACACGCCCCCCTCCTGGACGACCTATAGTGTCGGGTATTCAATCTGTTTTAGAACCTCTGTCACAACACGCTGATTTTTTTCTTTGTGAATCAGTCGTTAACCAACAATCATTCATAAAAGACACCGCAGAGGTTTTGAATATCGTAGATGGCATGCAATGTGATCAAGAACATGAATTTTTTGTCACAATCGATATAGAGTCACTCTATACTTGTATCCCCCTGGACGCCACACTGGTGGCAGCAGCTCGTGGACTGGGGGAGCACGAGTGGTTCTATGATGCTCCCCAATCGTTTGTGATGCAATGCATCGAATTGGCCCTAACTAGGAACTACTTTAGTTATAAAGATAAATTGTACCTCCAAACTACAGGAACATCTATGGGTGCTACTATGGCACCCAGTCTGGCATGCATCTATGTCGGGCAGTTTGAAGAGCACGTCGTCTATCAGTCCATCAATCCCTTCCAGAGGAATTTCCGCCTCTGGAAAAGGTATATAGACGACGTGCTCTGCATTTGGTCAGGAACGGAAGAGGTCCTTTTGGAATTTCTCAACTGGCTTAATTTACAGGATTCAAGCTTGAGATTCACATGGTCCTACAGCCACAACACCGCTATATATCTGGACCTAGTTATAGAAGCCAAGGAAGAGGCAATTACTACACGTTTCCATCAAAAGCCAACGGACAGAAACTCATTATTACTCTATGACTCATACCACCCTAGAGCATTGAGGGATAACCTTCCGGTAGGGCAGTTCTTGCGTTACAGGAGGAACTGTTCATCAACCGAAGCCTATATGGAACAATCTCAGGGATTAACAACAAAGCTACAACAGAGAAATTACCCATCAAGAATAATAAAACAGCCAAGAAAAGAGCACTCAACACCCCACGTAGAATGTGAAAGAAAAGGATGACTGTGTGCCGGTAGTCATGACTTTTGATCCGGTAGCTACCAGGATCAGACAGTCTATTCGCAAGCACTGGTCTCTTCTATCAAATAAGAATTTCAAGATGCCACCCCCCAGATTTGCCTTTAAGAGATCTGGCAATTTAAAGGACAAACTGGTCCATACTCGTGTTCCATCTGTAGAGAAAACCAATGAGACTACCATTCCAAAGGGGCACTTCCCTTGTGGATCCTCTTCAGCTTGTCCGTTAACTAAAAAAACGACGAGTGTAATTTTAAAATCAGAGAGAGAGTGGTTTCTTAACCATTTCAGTAACTGTAATACCACTAATGTGGTATACAGATTACTTTGTGAATGTGGCCTTCAATATATAGGGCTCACATCTCAAAAGATCAAGACCAGGATGCAAGAACATCTGAGCACCATAAAGGCGGGAAAACTGACAACCAAATTAGTACAGAGAAGGAAACAAAAGAGGGGAGTAGAGAGGTACCACTCAACGAGTGGTGGAGGTGGATACTTCCTCCCGCTTAAGCGTACATAAACACAAGGATCCACCCACGGGTATAGTGAATTAAGTGTCTCCCTTTTATACAATATGTATCCCACAGTCGTGGAGAGTACACATTAGTTGTTAAAATACCCCTCACACACCAAAAGGGCCCTTGGTGTCATGCTTCATCATAGGGGTCTTCCCGCCCCTCTACGGGACGGGGCGTGCTACAACCTACGATTACGCGGGAGCACTGTTCTTATTGAGACTGCTATGTGTGGTGCAGGGGTGTGCGAGGAAGGGTCAGGAGTGGATGGAGAGTGATTTAAAAAAATACCTGGCTCTCTGGACTAGGAAAATTGATTCTGCCGTCAAAGCTGGTATTAGTAAAAAGTGGGGGGGTTTGGAGGGTGTATGCCTCAATGAGCTAGACCTCCTGAAGGTGTCGACATGTTTCGAAGCTTCCCCATGCTTCTTCGTCAGGACCTTAAGGATCCCTTCCTACGACGCACTATGATGTGTGAAAAGTAATCAAATAGTGAGTGAAAAAGAATCAAAAATGGAAGTAAATGGCCTCCAATAGTCGGTAATGCCCCAATGGGTCTTAAATACTCCTATTCACTTAAAAGGAAAAAAGTATAAAAGAGAAATATGCACAACATTTAATCACGTTGGTATGAGTTCAATCCGTCGTGTCAGAACAGTGATCTGAAAAAGGAAGTGAGCGAAGGTTGTCTTTTAACGCTATCCATAACGTTATCACGTGGTCTGTGATAAAAACACTGTGTGAAAAATGGACATACTAACAAAGACATAACACAACAGAAAACACACACTCTATTCAGAAAGGAACAAGGTTCCTAGTAATCACTTATATCCAAGTAGATTTTACATGCCAGTCCAAACTTAGCGATAATGAAACATACTTGCTGAAAAGAGAAAAGTATCCTCATGAGCTCAAAAACCGAGTGGTGGAAGTGCCAAATATGCTGCCTGAATGAAGGGAGAAAGGAGACTGTAATCCAATAATCCAGAATAAACTATCAGGACATATCTCCGACCAGCCGGCTATGCCGTACTTACGCCTCTAAGGATCAATGTCCTGCCCAGATAACCACCCCGGTCGGCTCCGTCGATGGAGCTAGACTGGAGGTAGCGGGGATTAAATACCCGTACCAATCAGGGATTGCGCGCCAGTCAGCAAAGTTGGATAGGCCAATGGGAAGAGACCCGCTGACACTGCTTAACAGGACCCGGAACCGGAAGGTAGAACGGTCGGGTCACCGTGGTTCAATGTAATGTAATGTAATGTAATGTAAGTGCCAATTTGTATCGCGCGGCAATCGCTCCAAGGAGCATCTAGGCGCCCAGAAAGGACCACCAGATGTTAGGTAGTCCCTATGCTTACTTGACCGAGAACCCGAATTACACTAGGCTTCTGGCAGTTATATCTTGGAGATTAAAGATCCAGGTTTTTAGATGTTTACGGAAGTCTATTTCTTTATCCAGTAATCTCAACTGGGGGGGAAGAGTATTCCATGCTTTTGCTCCCAGTACTGCCAGGGATTTGCCCCCTCGAGTTTTGAGTCTAAACCTCGGGACGGTAAGCAGGTTGGCCGTTGAAGAACGCAGTGCTCTGGTTGGACAGTATCTGCTGAATTTTTTCCTCAGATAGGACGGGCCTAGGTTGTGAACAGCTCTAAAAGTAATTAACAGTACTTTAAACAAAACCCTTTTTATAATGGGCAGCCAATGTAATGCCTTGAGGGCTTTGGTTGCAGATGATCTTTTCGGCCATTTTAGAACCAGCCTCGCTGCTGCATGTTGCACCATCTGAAGTTTGTGTGTGACAACTTTATTTGTACCAGCATAGAGGCTGTTGCAGTAATCGATGCGCGATGTTACAAGTGCAACCGTAACTGTTTTCCTTGCTTCAAGGGGCAAAAGATCAAAGAACTTTCTCAGTCCCTTTATTACCCCAAAGCACATGCCTGCCACTCTAGCTGCTTGTTGTCTAAAAGACAGGTCAGAGTCAAAATGCACCCCCAGATTACGGGCCGAGTTGGTTGTATGAGGTGGTATTTCAGCTTTTTCTGGCCACCATAATCGTGGGTTGAACTCATTTTTTGGGCCTATAGGCATGATCTCTGTTTTACCTGTGTTGCATTTCAGGTGATTTAGGCGCATCCATTCAAAGGTGGCCGTTAGGCAACCTTTGAGCTTATCCTCCCAGGCTTGGTTATCCTTATCCATTACCAGGATAAGTTGTGTGTCATCGGCATAGGCTATAGCGTCTATGCCAAATGACGATATTAGTTTTATCAGGGGTGCAGTATAAACATTAAACACCCACAGTGAAAGAGTGAAAGACCCCTAGAATAGAGGTGTCCATGATGAATGCCTGCTTAGAAAATTAAAGGAAGTACGAATGATTGAGGGGAGGGGATCACCTCACTTAATTAAGGAAAGATGTATACCAAAGGAAGAAAAGACCAGTGGCTGAACGATACTCAATTGGGTCACAGTAATTAGATGGCAAAGCCCACGGTAAAAAGGCGAAAGACCCCTAGGATGGAGGTGTCTATGCTGAATGCCTGCGTTGATTTTTAACAAAAGTTAAAGAGAAACACAGAGGGGAGGGGATCACCTCACTTAGTTTGGGGAAAAGGATGCCCAGGGGGAAAAAAGAGACAAATGGCTGAACAATACTCAGTCAGGTGTCAAACAAGGAACTGATTCCATGGTATATCCTCGTTTAATCCATGGATGTGGGTTTTCAGACGAAAAACCCACCTCTGTTCTTTTTCAAGAAGGCCATGTTCGTTGCCCAATTGTTCAATCACTGTCCATTGTAGATCGTCTATGCCATGTCCCCTGGAGATATAGTGATTAGACATTTTGGTAGTGCTCCTACCACATCTGACATTGCTGCGATGTTCGCCAATACGTACCTTGATTGGTCTTGATGTCATCCCCACATACTCAAGACCACAAGGGCAGGTGATTAAATAGACAACATTTTTGCTATTACAGTTGGTGAAACTCCTCTGATCCCACTCTTCGCCATTCTGGAATGTAATGTGTTTACTTTTTTTCGTCAGGTGACAGGTGCTGCAGTTACCACAGGGGTGATGCCCCTGTACAGGAGGTAGTAGGCCAACGATTCTGGGCCGGGAGGTGTTCTTGGGTCTAGTATGAACGAGCATGT
The DNA here is from genome assembly GCF_964204655.1 of Triturus cristatus. Lineage (NCBI taxonomy): Eukaryota > Metazoa > Chordata > Amphibia > Caudata > Salamandridae > Triturus > Triturus cristatus. Next base: position 454,729,836 of record NC_140590.1, on the reverse strand, counting down.
CTCTCAGGTTTCGGCCCCTCTTATGAGCAAACATCGGTTTGGTTATGTTCAAGCCACAGCAATTTAGAAGACGCCAGTGTTTATTCACTATCTTAGTGATCTGGTTAGAGTGTGTATTGTGAGTGGTTACACAGATAGGTCTCTCATCGGTCTGGTTAACCACTTTATCTTCCAGAAGGGCCTCTCTGTTATTATTCTTTGCTCTCTTAAGGGCCTTATCAACAATTCTTTCAGGGTAATTCTGCTTAATCAGTTTCGTACGTAGTTCAGATGCTTGTTGTTTGAAATCACTTATTTCAGTGCAGTTTCTTCGGAGACGGAGAAACTGCCCGTACGGTAAGTTTTCCCTCAGGTGGCGGGGGTGAAAACTGTCGAACAGGAGTAAACAGTTCTTTGCTGTTGCTTTAAAGTGTGTGGTGGTCTTGAGTTTCCCCTGTTCAGGGTAGATATTGAGGTCCAAGAATACCAAGTTGTGTGCAGACACACTGTGTGTAAATTTCAGGAATGCGTTCTGTTGGTTGAGCCACAGCATGAATGCCTCAGTCGATTCGATGTCGCCTTTCCATATGACCAGGACATCGTCAATATACCTTTTCCAAACTTTGATGTGGGCCAGGTATGGGTTCATCGTATGTAGGATCCTATTGGTTTCCAGATGGTATACATACAAACCTGCTAGACTAGGAGCGAAGGTACTCCCCATGCTGGTACCGTGTCGTTGCTCATATATATCTTCGGCATACATGAAGAAATTGCGGGTGAGTGCCAATGATACACATTCCATCACTAGACTACGAGGTGTCTGGTATTCCCAGGGGGTAGAGAATAATACCTCCTCGATGATAAGCAATGTTTCATCATGTGGGAGACTAGTATATAGGCTCTCCACATCCAGTCCAATGAGCAGGTTTTTAGTAGGATCAAACTCAATATCCTGCAAAATTTGAAGGACGTTCTTGGTATCACGCAAGTAGGTGCTAGTATCTTGAACCAAGGGTCGAAGGAACGCATCCGCGAACCTAGACAGAGGTTCCAAAATAGAGTTAATGCAGGAGACGATGGGTCTGCCTGGGGGGAAGCCAAGTTCTTGTGGATCTTCGGTATGGTGTAGAAATAAGGGATCCTGGGATTGGTATTGACCAGAAATTCAGCCTCCTTCTTGGAGATCCAATCATTTGCTAAGGCTTCTTCCACCATTGTGACAATTCTGACCCTAATCGACTGAGTAGGATCCACCTGTAGGATACCATAGTTCCTGCGGTCTTCCAGAAGTTTTCTGCACTCAATGTCATAGTTTGCAGTGGTTTGCAAAACAATGGCTCCCCCCTTATCTGCGGGTTTGATAGTGATGTCCTGGTTGTTGGATAATTCGTATATAGCCTCCTTTTCCTCCCTTGAAGTATTATGAAAGGTGTCGTTATTCGCTGTCGGGATACCTTGTATCTCACCCATCACGGCCTTTTCAAACGCAAGGATCTCCACCGGTAGTGTGGAATTGGGGGGTACAAAAGTGGATTTGTTTCTGAGGCCTGTGTCCTTTCTCCCCGTCTCGGTGGTCGGTGGGTTATTGTTAAAAAACACTTTCAATTTCAGTTTACGGATGAACTCCGTGATCTCAGTGAGGATCTTAAATTTATCTAACCGATTGGTGGGTACAAAGCCAAGTCCTCTCTCCAGGACCCTGCTTTGTGTCGGTGTAAGGACCACATCTGTAAGATTGACCACAAGGTTCACTTCCTGCTCGTTGACGGTTGGGGAGGCATGTTGTTGGTCATACTCCTGGTTGACATTCGAGGGGTCTCGGTCTCTGGTGTTGACCAATGGACGTTGTACCCTCCTCTGTTTCGGGCCCTCCGTGGGCCCTGGCGTGCCCCTAAAAAAGGTTGTGGGGTGTAGTCGTATTCAAATTCTTGAGGGGGAGGTATCCACTGTGGAAAAGGTCCGCCCATCATGGGTGGACCATAAGCATATGGGGGATACATAGGAGGTCCTTGGTAGCCATCCCATCTCCCACCCCTCTGGTAAGAAGGGCGCTGGTTGTAATTGCCTCTACCTCTATAGAAACGTTTACCACTGCCCCTGCTGGAATTCGAATTATCTGAGCCAGTGTCAGAGGAGTCTCCATCATAACTCTGATCTTGATTCTTGGGAACATAATCGTCTCGTGTATATGGGTACACCCGTTCATGACTGAACCGTGCAGTGTCCTTCTTAAGTTTATTGTATTTACTTTGTTTTAATGTCATTTCAAACTCAGTCATTTCCTGATTGAGTTCCTCCAAACGTTTCTTAAGGACACTGGGAAATATGTAGGCCTTTAATCGTACTTCTAGGTTCACAATCTCAACTTTAAGTTCTTGTGTAAGTCTAGTGGCTATTTTTATGATCAGTACTAGCCAGTCCCGAGTGCAATGCCACGAGATCAGTGACCAGTCACGCTTGAAAGTCTTATCTTGCTGAAAGATAAAGGGTTCATTACGGACGATCAATCCTTGTGGGGCTGCATTCGCCCGTAAGTATTCTGTCATCAATAGACCATGTAGGGCAGTTCTGATCTGGTTTTTCCTCAGATTGGCTAGTTCATCCCAGTCAGCATTATTGGGACCTGGGTCGGTATTGCTTAATCCTTCAAAGGGATTAATGGCCGCCAGGATCCTTTCAACTTCGTCGTCTGCGAACGTCAATCCCATATTGTCCGCCATCTTGATATCGCGGAAATGTATGTGTGGTAGTACTGAATAGAGAGGATGTGTCAGTCTAGAAATGTCAAGTGCCTAATGTTAGTAATGTTGTAGTCTATCAAATACTAGTGTGCAACAGAGGTAGATAGCCTCTGGTCTCAGATAGGGAAAGGACGCAGTGCTATCACTTACAGCACCGGTGCCAAAGCGCCTAATATTTAGGAAAAACAAAAAACTCCCACAGCTGCACGCTGTCTATCATAGAGAAGGAAACAAAAGAGGGGAGTAGAGAGATACCACTCAACGAGTGGTGGAGGTGGATACTTCCTCCCGCTTAAGCGTACATAAACGCAAGGATCCACCCACGGGTATAGTGAATTAAGTGTCTCCCTTTTATACAATATGTATCCCACAGTCGTGGAGAGTACACATTAATTGTTAAAATACCCCTCACAAACCAAAAGGGCCCTTGGTGTCATGCTTCATCAGAGGGGTCTTCCCGCCCCTCTACGGGACGGGGCGTGCTACAACCTACGATTACGCGGGAGCACTGTTCTTATTGAGACTGCTATGTGTGGTGCAGGGGTGTGCGAGGAAGGGTCAGGAGTGGATGGAGAGTGATTTAAAAAAATACCTGGCTCTCTGGACTAGGAAAATGTATTCTGCCGTCAAAGCTGGTATTAGTAAAAAGTGGGGGGGTTTGGAGGGTGTATGCCTCAATGAGCTAGACCTCCTGAAGGTGTCGACATGTTTCGAAGCTTCCCCATGCTTCTTCGTCAGGACCTTAAGGATCCCTTCCTACGACGCACTATGATGTGTGAAAAGTAATCAAATAGTGAGTGAAAAAGAATCAAAAATGGAAGTAAATGGCCTCCAATAGTCGGTAATGCCCCAATGGGTCTTAAATACTCCTATTCACCTAAAAGGAAAAAAGTATAAAAGAGAAATATGCACGACATTTAATCACGTTGGTATGAGTTCAATCCGTCGTGTCAGAACAGTGATCTGAAAAAGGAAGTGAGCGAAGGTTGGACTGGCATGTAAAATCTACTTGGATATAAGTGATTACTAGGAACCTTGTTCCTTTCTGAATAGAGTGTGTGTTTCATGTTGTGTTATGTCTTTGTTAGTATGTCCATTTTTCTCACAGTGTTTTTATCACAGACCACGTGATAACGTTATGGATAGCGTTAAAAGACAACCTTCGCTCACTTCCTTTTTCAGATCACTGTTCTGACACGACGGATTGAACTCATACCAACGTGATTAAATGTCGTGCATATTTCTCTTTTATACTTTTTTCCTTTTAGGTGAATAGGAGTATTTAAGACCCATTGGGGCATTACCGACTATTGGAGGCCATTTACTTCCATTTTTGATTCTTTTTCACTCACTATTTGATTACTTTTCACACATCATAGTGCGTCGTAGGAAGGGATCCTTAAGGTCCTGACGAAGAAGCATGGGGAAGCTTCGAAACATGTCGACACCTTCAGGAGGTCTAGCTCATTGAGGCATACACCCTCCAAACCCCCCCACTTTTTACTAATACCAGCTTTGACGGCAGAATAAATTTTCCTAGTCCAGAGAGCCAGGTATTTTTTTAAATCACTCTCCATCCACTCCTGACCCTTCCTCGCACACCCCTGCACCACACATAGCAGTCTCAATAAGAACAGTGCTCCCGCGTAATCATAGGTTGTAGCACGCCCCGTCCCGTAGAGGGGCGGGAAGACCCCTATGATGAAGCATGACACCAAGGGCCCTTTTGGTGTGTGAGGGTATTTTAACAACTAATGTGTACTCTCCACGACTGTGGGATACATATTGTATTAAAGGGAGACACTTAATTCACTATACCCGTGGGTGGATCCTTGTGTTTATGTAAACCAAATTAGTACAACACTGCCATACAGCGAAACACAGCTTTACCTGGGTAGTCCTCGAGAAAGTATTGGGCAACCCACAAAATGTTGAAAAGGTTCTCCTTTCAAAGGAAGCACGATGGATTGATCAAGAAAGAAGTGATCAACAGGAGCTTAACGAAGTTATTGAGTGGAATAGGGTCGGCTGATTTACCATGCACACTACCACCTTTCTGTTTTGAATTCAAACCCTTTGGTATCACTGACGGTGCTTCTGCCAGTGTCTCTCTACTCTGTTTTTCAATATGGTTATGTTTTTAGTGGTAACAGACGGAAAATGAATTCTATTGGGGGACCTTATTGATAATGTCTCAATTAAGTTATATAACAAACAGCCATAACACAATGCCATGGTGCTCCTTATTCAGTTCCTAAAGTTGAGCCCGAGATGTATATATATAAATTTTTGTATGCATATATATACACATATTTTTTATGCGCATGTATTTATGTTAGAAGCTTCACAAGCATTGTTTGTCAGCCACATCGCTCTGTTTGACTAATAAAGTTGCCTTTATTTGAATTTACATTCTCATAAGCAACTTTGCTCCTGACTATTTATTCACTGTAACAACTTAATAATTGTAAGCATTCCTGTCTTTAGGTTTGAAGATTGCCCATAGATATGATGCATGCTCCGTAGTTTTTGATCCCCAACTATCTGAAACGGGACGATAATTGTTTACTTTCCGAAAAAAAGAGAACTTCCCCATTCTAAGATGGTGGCCGTGCGCTAAATGCCGGTGATGTCATCACGTGATCGCCTTTCGAAGAGTTTTAAACACTCTCTGTTTAAAGAGATACGATCAAACATGGGGGTTGCGCAGTTGTGCATAATGCCCCAAGATTGAGAGCCCGGTATTTGCATTGAAAATAGATATAGAAGGAGGTCATACAAGGGTTTTGCCTTCCTGCTTTTACTTCCTTCTGTTGGGCGTGTGGTGACCGCTGAACGATGCATTTTTCTAGTGGCGATTGGTTGAATGTTAGTATTCCATAACATTATCATACATTAAGGGATTTCAAGACATTAAGCCTAGACTTTTGTTCATAGTTACATAGTTACATTGAGACTGTTGGTGCAACAATATGCAGCATGTGCGATTTCCAACATGTTTTTTGAAAAACTCTCACTCCTTTTTGGGGCATGGGTTTAGATTGACAAAACGACGGAAGGGTCAATCATAAAGGAGGACTCACATGAGGAGTTCGCTACAAGTTTACCTCGCAAGCTGGTATGAGAGACATAAGCTGTTTGAGGGTAACTATCATGCTTTTATCTTTAGAATATGGATTTTTCAGGGGGCGAACAGTAGTTTTTAACATAGTGGTTTTCTGTACTTTTTCAATTGACAGTCCACAAGAATGGTGTGTCCAACACTGGTGCTGTGACGAAGTGTCTGGCCCTGAAGAACTTGCCAAAATTTTGAGGCAAAGAAACATGTTGGCATTTGGTTTTGGTCTGCAAGGTTAGCAACCAGCCTATCTTTTAATTTGACAGATCACACTCTGTGAATAATAAAGTAATTGTGAAAAAGGTGTGTCTGTCAATGTTAATCACTTTTCGTCACAACGTGGAGTGCGACTATTTATCACTCTACTGAACTAACACGGTTTATTCTTTTGTTTGGACACTTTTTCTTTGGGACAAAAATGACCGCCTATGATGAGACTAGGGGGCATATCTGGTGAGTACCTACCAGTTACCCTGTTGGTGGTGCGCCCGTGAGGGGTCATTTTGTCCCTCTCACTTTTTTTCACACTATTTTTGGTGTATTGAATGGATTGAGAATTTTGTAAACTAGCTTTCAGTCACCATTCACTTTCTTGGGGACTGTCTGTTGGAAAAAGTTTTTTGAAAAAATAAGGCAATAAGTGTTGTACACTACCATATATAAGGAGTTTTTCGCAGAGTACAAAATAGAAGCAACATATACACTTCATTTATAAATGATATGCCTAAGAGACCGGATTTTGTGTGTTTATGACTTTTGAGTGGAGGGCGACTCGTAGTTTTTTTTTCCCTCTGTGCTCCTATTGGAATAGATAGGTGCTTTCCTAGGTCCCTTCAGCCTCCCCTTGCCTACATACAGTGTGGGGAAGGACAGTCCAAAAAGTCAATGCAGTAGTGAAGAGGGTTGCCATCATGGCTGGCTCTGTGTCTGACGTTTGGCAGGTGCTTGGCCACGGGATACTCCCAAGGATTTATTGGGACGGCCCCTTCGTTGCTTGGCAGGGGGGCCTCTGCTGTAGGGCCAGTGGGGTCTGAGGTCTCACCCTTCTCTATGGGGAGGATGTTGAACTGTCATCCTGCAGCCCAGCAGGGGGAGGTGGAGGTGTTGTTTGTGGCGCAGGCCTGTCCCTCAGTACCGCCACTAGCTGGCCCAAGAGGTCCACAATTTGTCCCATGTGGTAGTCCATGAACCTCATCAGTAGGAGGAGCTCGCAGGAATCTTCTTCTGACCGGCCCTTTTGTCCCTGGGCCTGTTCATATGCCCTAAGGACTCTGTTTATGTTGTCCAGGGCTTCGGTCCCAGGCTCTGGTTGTCTGTGAGTGACAATGCCCCTCCCACCTGCCCTGCTGCCATTGACCTGTTGCCTCACCACTGTAGGCAACCGCATCCTCCCCCTGCCCTCCTCAGTTGGTGATGTGGGGTGATCATCCTCTGTGACAGGGGGAGTGTTGCAGGCACCACTGGTGGTGGTGGTGGTGGACGACGCACAGGCCGTAAGAGCCGGGGTCTGTGTAGCTGTTGGTGTTGCTGCAGATGTGGTGGGGTGACAATGGGGTCATGGGACCGGTTGCGCCCTGGCACACCAGATGGGCCGGCAAAAGCTCCTCGTCCTCTGAATCCCAGGAGTCAACATCCGAGAGTCCATGTTCCAGAGGGGAGACTGGCTCTGCAGGTTGCTGGTGTTGTCCTCTGCAGTCAGTTCTAGTTCACCTGTGGGACAGATGGGAAATTGTCATTGTAGTGCACCCTGCAAGCTTTGTGTTAGCTGTATATTATTCACTGTTTGTACACCACACAGTTGACTAATCATCACATTGTTTGTATGTGCACTACTGTGCCTCCTGAGATGATGTTGATGTACATGCATTTCTTGTCCATGGTGTAAGGTGTCAAAACTTACCATGCGCCATGTGCATGTTTTGTGATTACAGGGACATGTTGCCATCTAGGGACTAGCGCAACAAAGATTTTCTGTGACGCCTCTTTGTTGATTACACTTCCCTGGCTGATGTAACATCTGAGCATGAATTGGCCATTGTTATCTCATGCAAACCTTTGTCATGTCATGTGCAAATCTGAATTTGGACCAACAACCATGCTTTCTTTTTTTCATATGGTCCTTGCTGCTCTGACCACATGGCACTCACACATGGCATTCAGTGCTGTGCAGGATTGTGCACAGACTTTCTTCAGCATGTTAATTACTGTGTCACACCTTGGTTGATGTGACAGTTTAATTTGCTAAGCTGTCTGCACACTGTGAGTGGCAATGGTGTTGGTGTGTATGTTTGTGCGATGAGAGGGCTGGTGTTGTACATGTTATGTTTTCATATTTGGGTTGGATTTGTGACACATCTGTGTGTGTGTGTGGTGTAGGCTTCCATCCTGCTCAGGGGTGGGACAATGAAGCATGATATGTCTACCTACCTGTTAGTTTGAAGTGGGCAGTGCAATGGCTAACACATGCATCTGGGTGGGAGGGAGTGCTCCTTCTTGATGAGCTTGGAAACAAGGGGGCCTCGTGTGAGTTGTTGTGCAGGCCTCCCACACCCAAACAGTCCTCCCAGGGAAGGGGTCTACCTACCTGTTAGTTTGTTTGTAGTGAGACAATGGCATCTAAATGCTTTGGGGGTGCTCCATCCTGTTCAGGTGTGGGACAGGGGGCATGGTGGGAGTTGTAGTGCAGTCTTTCCACCCACAAACACCCCTCTCTCTTAAGATGGCTACCTACCTGTTAGTTTGATGTGACCAATGCAATCTCTGCCACATGCTTCGGGGGGAGGGGGTGCTCCATCCTACTCATGGGTGGGACGGGGGCATGGTGGGAGTTGTATTGCTGGCCTCCCACCCCTAAACAGCCCTTGCTGGGAAGATGGCTACCCATCTGTTAGGTGAGTGTGAACCATTAAATGGCTGGCAAATGCTTCTGGGTGGGGGGGAGTGCTCTATCCTTCCCAGGGGTGGGTCAGGGGGCCTGGTGTTAGTTGTTGTGCAGGCCTCCCACCCCCAAACAGCCCTCCCATGGATGAGGTCTTCCTATCTGTTAGGTGAGTGTGAATGATTCAATGGATGGCAAATGCTTCTGGGTTGGGGGGAGTGCTCCATCCTTCTCAGGGGTGGAACAGGGGCATGGTGGGAGTTTTGATGCAGTCTTCCCACCCACAAACACCCCTCCCTGTTAAGATGGCTACCTACCTGTTAGTTTAATGTGAGCAATCCAATCTCTGCCACATGCTTCTGGGGGGTGTCCATCCTGCTCAGGGGTGTGAAAGGGGGCATTGAGGGAGTTGTGTTGCTGGCCTCCCAACCCCAAACAGCGCTCCCTGGGAAAATAGCTACCTATCTGTTGGGTGAGTGTGAACCATTCAATGGCTGGCAAAAACTTCTGGGGGGAGTGCTCCATCCTTCTCAGGGATGGGTCAGGGGGCCTGGTGTGAGTTGTTGTGCAGGCCTCCCACCCCCAAACCACCCTCCCAGAGATGAGGTCTACCTACCTGTTAGTTAGTTTGTAGTGAGACAATGGCTTCCAAATGATTCTGGGTGTGGAGTGCTCCATCCTGCTCAGGTGTAGGACAGGGGGCATGGTAGGAGTTGTAGTGCACAATGTAGCAGTAACTTCCTAGGCAATAGTTATATATAGAACATTTCTTTCTCTTATGTGTCAAAATAATGTAACAACAGAGTAATTAAAAAAATATACAAAATTATATTTATTTATCACATCTCAAATGTCACAAATATTAAAAGAACCACATTTATAGAATATAAACATACAATATATCATCATTTATTACAGTACTTTCATTAAGAAAGATAATTGTGATATGAATTCAAAAAGGAAAATTAAAAAATGAGAACAATCAAGTGTCACAGTCTTTTATCTTCGACTCACGTTTCGGCGTAACATACGCCTTCGTCAGGAAAAGCCACAAATCTTGAAATTAATCAAAAACATTTGCTAAACATCAATTTATATAATCATCTTTCAATTTTTATAGTTGGTGTTTTTAAGTTACATTATTTGCCTGACACATGAAGGTATTTATTAATTTACTTTGTTTACTTACAGTATGTCATCCTTAGTTAAGTAAAAAGAAAGCAAGATCCATCACATGAAAAAATAGGAGGATAATTGCGGGTTGTGAATAGAAGAAAGGGAATGAAAAATATAGGAGTGGAAGGACTATGGTGAAAGAAAAAAGGGATAGCATGTACCAAAATTCCAATTTGGTCTATAATGCACCCAATGTGATACGGGTTATATTAGCTAATGCTTACTTTGTGTTTTGAGCCCACAACCTATGCAAGAGATGCCAAAGATATGTTGGTAAAATATTCTGATAAAGTTTATAGCCTGTGTATGTATATACAACACATTTTCAATTACCAATGGATTCATATTTTTGTTAATGTTCCAAATTGAAAGAGAAAAGGGTTTGTTTGATATAAAGAATGGATACCTGTAGTGTTATAAAGGATCCAATCAAGGAGTTATGACATAAGTCACTTCTAGAACTTCAGCCGAATATGCTAAAGTATTTATGGTAACACTTGTGTGTTAATGGAAATCTAAAAGTGGAAAATTTAGAATTGTTACATATTTATCTCACTTGCAGGGTCATATTATGCTCAAGATGGATGAAAATGATCTAAAAATACCAGTTTTTTTGTTATATATATGTACCTCACAAGTGTCACTCCAACGGTGGGATACCGCATTGATGACGGACCCAGACGAGAGCGATTATCTTCCCTGATGGGAGAGAGATGAAATTAAAATAATTAAATCTATGGATTTAGAGTTTCTATCAGCGACGAAATGATCAAAAAATACGGATTTAAAATCTCTGCATGGTTATGGGGTTTAAGACGTATGTATTGTGAAATATCCATATCGTCTTGTCTTAATGTTATCAGGGATAGTAATGCAAAGGAGACTATCTCACAATAAAGTGCTCAAATAGCGTAGCAACCTTTGTAGTTATACAGACATTTTGAAAAACGGGCTAATTCTGTAGAGCGAACTGAATATATGGCGGAACTTAAGTTGCGTCCTATATGGTCGTTGTTAGAATTGGGGATCTCTGGTTGGCAGGTGCCACAGAATGGAGCTGGGTTTAACCCATTTGAGATCCTCTATGCCCACCTTGTTAGAGGACCTCAAAGTTTGGAGAAGGTGGGGGGGTAGTAAACACCCGAGAAGCCCCGCCCCGATGTAGTCAACTACATGCTCGCTTTCAGGAACCAGATGCAGAGCTTCTGGAAGAAAACCTCTGAGAATCTGGGGGGTGATGATGTTCTGGTATCACCAGAAGGCAACTCTGGTTGGAAATCAAGTGTGGGTGACAAAGCCTTTAGAACCCGTGGTTATCCAACAGCATTGGTCAGGGCCTTATGAGGGAGAAAAAGAGGAAGGTCACCTACTTGGTGGACCTCTAGACCCCCAGGAGTCCCTTAGGGGTACTCTATGTCAGTCGGCTCAAGGCACACTATAAGAAGTCTGAAGTCACCATGCTCCTGGTGAGGATATGGTCCAGTTACTTGACCTGTGATTGAACTCGCCTGACCCCTGCTGTCTTATGTTAGAGGGAGTCCCTGATTCCAAGGTGGTATCACCCCAAGTTCAGAACCCTTGGCTGGCATCAGAGTGCACTCCTCTGAAGAAAAGGGAGAAATGCAGACATTCTTGGTTCTTTATGACCACAAATGGGCCCAATTGCACTGAAATCTTGTTATCTGCAATAACTTGCAATGCAAAAATCTGTTGAACCCCATCTCCAGTGACTACCGGCAAAACAAGAACCGCACTTTGTTCTACAGTTGCGACAGCCCGCAGTGACTGTCAATGTGAATCTCCAGCAACAACCTTCTTCAACGCCCAATAAGATCTTGACACTACAACGATGACCTTCTGTGACACCAGGTCTGTTGTTCACACTTCAACAATAACCATCATTGACACTGTCCTTGTGGCCTCCTCCACCGCAAACTAGAGTCTTCTCACCAGACTTTGAGAAGGTATCTTTTTTAGTGGGATTAACCTGGTCCAGCCCGCGCTTCATCACGGTCAGCCTGAACTTGCAACTTTTTGACAGTCTATCACAACCAGATAACCTCGAGCGGTTAAATGTGCTTTTAGGCCTACCTCTCCCATATGATAACATTGGTGTTACCTTATTGCATTTAATAAGATGTAACGTTCACATGGGAACGGGTCACTCATTCATGTTTGGTGTCTTTGGAAATGTAATGAAAAATCCTAACATATGCGGAAGTTGGATTTTAAATTACAATTTTGAAAATTTGTCTTAGACATTTGGTGCCTGCAGCCTGTGTCTGGGTCACATGATTGGGTGTTAGTAGAAAGCGATTTAACAACCACCAGGAAGTGTCGACTTTGAAGCTTCCTTCTTCATACGGGGTTGAAGACGCCGACCGCAGCCACGAATTTGGTAATTGTTCTCCCTCTACCATTTTCTCTATTAGACGCCTCTTGCCGCTCGAATAAGTACAACTTGTCCACTCGAAGTAATGCTATTACTTTGCTCTGTTTTCCTTCTCTAAGCTTTGTCGCTTGAGATCTGCCACATCGACTGCTGCATCTGTTTGACTACGCGCGGAACCCAAATCGATTTTGTCTTGGTATGTTTACCGCCTCCAGTTCATTTTTTGGACTGAACCGGCTATACAACCTTGCTTTTTCCTTAATTGATTCATTTCTTTTCTCAACAGCGCGACTTTTTCCGACGTAATTGTTACCCGAAGATGCCGGATTAATTCCTCTCCTACAGACGCCCCCTCTCTGTGAGACTCTGTTGTCTCTCACATGTGCAAGGTAATCGTCACGCTCATTTTTTGTTCCAACCGTTCCAGCAGCCTTGTATGCACTAATGATCCTAACTTACGATAGACTTGTTTCTTCGCAGCGCTCATCTCTCGCAATTAATGAAAGGCTCCCATCAGAACATTTTTTTCTGGGTAAGTCCAGCCACTTTGTAGAGGTTTTTAGTGTGGTTTGCACTCTTTTATTCTCCAGATTCATCTCGCTTCTCGTCTCTCGCTTCTTTACAGTGTTATGGTCCTGATGAGAACCCCAGCACCTAAATCTTTGGGGTTCGAAACGCGTAGACCTTTTCTTCGCTTTCTCCAGACATGTGTACCTAGAGCCCACGTGGGTGACCTGTTTCATGCTGTTACAAAGTGATTTCAAATCACGTTCATTTTGTGCACACCCCCCTTTGTGGTATTGTTCTTTAAAGTGTACATGCATGGAGCCTTTTTTGTTCATCTTTACTGTCTGCAAAAATTGAGTAAGGGTATTTGTTTGTACATGTTGTGTGTATGAATGAGGAGTGGCGTTTCGATTGTGTGGTTGAAGGTGATATCCTGCCGCGGAGGCAGCTCAATTTTAGTGTTTTTCTCCCAAATATGTCAATCGTTGTTTGTGAATAATCTCCTTTCTTCTTTTTTTGATCACTTTTTTGAATTATGTGTATGTGTCCGGAGCAGATCATTCTCTTAAAACAAATTCATTTTGTATGATATAAATAGATCAATCTCCAATAAAATACTATTAATTAGTAAAAAAAAAAAAAAAAAAGAATTACGTGTATGTGTCCGGAGCAGATCATTCTCTTAAAACAAATTCATTTTGTATGATATAAATAGATCAATCTCCAATAAAATACTATTAATTAGTACAGACATAGTCGTTCTATTCTTCTTCTACGGTCGAGTAAGTTTAACTTTTGTCAGCACTGGCATCTCTTGTAGTTTTACATGTTATTGGCTCAGCCTTGCTGACTAGAGCCACACCCAATTGTTGTTCCTATTTCACACAAAGGACTGCATACCCTATGTAGTTAGTCCGGAGCCAGAGAAAGGAGGGCAGAGTACCTGTGCACTTCTAAGGCAAGCCTCTATAAGCTTCCCCTATTTCAAAGACAGAACTTGGTATAAATATTGGACATCAGACATCAACTCTTCAGTTCACTTCTGGAACTGTGGATATTCTGCAAGGAAGAAGGACTGCTGTGCTGCTGAAAGGACTGCCACTCTGCAGTACTGCTGTTATGATGGACTGTACCCTGCTGTTCAGAACTGCTGCCTGCCACCCTCTTGCCTGGGTGAGAAGCACTGGACCTGCATCTGTTGTACCCAGGACCCCAGAGTGACTCTGAGGGCAATGAGGCTGACCTCCTGACTTGAGCCTCAGGGACAGAAGGCTCCCATAACCTCGACCCCAGCACCTGGACTTTGCCATCTGTGAGCCTACCATACTAAGTGGTGCAACCCTAGTCCTGGACCCTTGGAAGAGGGTCTAAGGTGCTCTGCCAGCCTCTGCAGATGCAGCAGTGGAACCAACGCATTTGCTCTGCTATGCGGGGCAACACCGAGCTGAATTCATGCATCGCCAACACTGCATGGATGTTCCCCATTGCAGAGACCCGCATCGCAGCCCGCCTCCTTATCTGAGCCACCACTGCCTGTTGCATTCACTTTGTAGACCCTGCCATCTCTCATCGAAGGTAGCCTTGACTATGAGGCCAGACTCCACATCACAGACTTGCAGCTCCTTGGAACTGTTGCATCTCCTCGACTACATGAAGCATAGTCAACGTTGGACTTTGCATCACAAGCCCTCGTCGATGGGATCCTTTACAACAAAGCAGAACCTCGCATCACAGCTTTGCTGTACCTTGGAACTGACACATCTCTTTGGCTGCGCAATGCATCTTCAACACAGACCCACGCAACGCTCCGCAAAACAGGATTTAAGGAACTTTGTTCAGCAGGCCTAATTGGGTCCCTGTAGTGGGCCTACGCTCTATCGCAGTTGGCCTGAACTTGTGACTTTGTCCAGGTCCGGCACGACGAGCTATCCACAGTCGGCGCTTTGTGCTTTTTGGAGCTATTTTTGCTGAAATCTTTAACCATTTATATCTCTGGATGTAATCATTGGATTTTGAAATGTTGGTCTTGTTTTACTTATTAAACGTTCCTCCATTATCCTACTCTGCTATGGGATCATTTTTGTGTGGTGTTTTCACTTTATTAATATCTGAAGTGTTGCACAAATGCTTTACACTTTGGCTCTAAGTTAAGCCTGACTGCTCTATGTCAAGCTACCAGAGGGTTGATCACAGGTAATTTAGGGTTAGCTTGTGTCTCATCGTGACAAGGATTGTAGTTCCTACTTGACCAGGGGGCACAACCCAGTCAACCAACAACCCAGTTTCTTACAAAACCCATATATTTATTTTTGCAGAACACACATGTGAATGTCTGAGCACAGCCACACAGTGCAGGTAACAGCAGTGGGATGGTGGGCTGGGTGGGGGCTATTTCAAGGGACAATGCAGAGGGAAAATTAAATAAATAATGAATTTTCCCTCTGTATTGTCCCTCAAAATTCCCCCTCACACGGCCCTACCTCTGTTACTTGCACGGCTGAGGCTGTCTGAGCAAGCATGTAGCATTACATATGTATACATATGAGTGTTTGTGTAGTGAAATTTGTGCTGTGTATGTATAATAATTATAATATGTTTATGTGTGTATGTATGTCTGCAAATTGCTAAATGTTTAGGTATGTCGGAATGCCACTATACTTATATAGTCAGTTTTTCCTTAGTGGGAAACAAAAAATTAAAAATTATTTTTCAATTTCTGTCCATGCATCCACTCTCTGACTCATCCCAAACCTCTCTGGCTACCATGGACTCCCAAACATTGTTTCTAAACCTTTCCCTCCTATATCCAATGTATTCAACTTACAGGGGCACATGTCCATCACTACCAAGACAACTCATTTCTTACCTTTTAATAATCCACTTCAACTAATCCATCCCTTTCAAAACAATGATAGTAAATGCAGGGGTTCTCATTGAGCACTAACGCAACACACTTACTATTTGCATATGCCTGTGTCCAAACGGAAGTCACATGTTGGGTCAAGGAATGAAGGGTTTTAAATGCTACCCTGAGAGACTGCCAGTGGCTAGAAAAATTCCCCTTTTTCCTCCTTTTGTGTGTTTGAGGAAAAAAGAAACACAATAATCAGATTTACTTATCTACTACCTTCTTACCTCTAACCTTGGATTTCAGAGTAACATACAACTCACTGTAAAGTGCTTCATCACCTCGTCAGCGGTAGTTGTCCTTCACATCTAACATGAGCTTCAATTGGAATTCCATAGAGCATATTATCAAGCCCATTATCGCCATTTTAGCTGCAGTTTTCTGCCGCTAAAGCGGCGATAATTTTATCGCCTGGCTTGATAATATGCCCCTTAATAAGTACAATTTACATTTACAATGACATGAAAAAGAGGCTACGCTGACTTTGAAATGTATCAAGAAAAAGAGCTTAAAGTTACTCTCCAATCTCAGACGTACCTTTGTAAATGACTCGGTACACACAATGAACATGAACATTACATTTAGCAAAGTGCACGGAAACAACTGTGTATTCGTTCACACTGACTTTCTAATAACAATCTCTGCTGGAGAGCACTTGTTTATAGCTTTTGATCTATAAATGGAAAATGCAAGTTTGACAATATATTCTCAACAATGATTGCCCTTCATTGGCTCCATGCTTCAGTTCAATCATATTAAAGTCCTAATATTTCACATCTGACGCAGAAATGTCAATGTTCCATCATGCCTAGTGGAAAGCCTCTTATTATTGGGCAATAAAACATAACGGGAACCTAGCTTCCAAGACATTGTAACTTAAATGTAAACAGCCTGTGAGGCAAGCTTTCTTAGTCTTTATTAACAGAAGAAAATCTGTCTCCTTAGAAAACACGGCCCCTTGCTTCTTCAATTCAAGAAAGAAATCAACACATATATGTAAAGAAATAACTTTATCATCACAACAAAGATTAATGTGTACACTATGCTAGACTATTAAATCCTTTACCAATTGTCTGAAGTAAAACCTACCCTGGTATTGTCTTATCCTGCCATAATATCCTTCTTCCCACTTCGCTTGCAAATGATCTCTATATTGATCCATGTATCACCAATCACCAGCCTAATTCTTCTCTTGGCAAAGTCTGGACTTTAGTAAAAAATCAAAATACAATTAAAAAAAAATATATTAAGCAATCTTAAGTCGAATATCATGGAGGGTGATACCAGAAGCATGGCAGTTGTAGAAGCACAGAAAGTTACTTTGTGAGATCGGGGTGCAAGTGTACTGGTAGTAGAGGCAGTGATGAGAAACAATGAGGGATGACTAAACCATGTGTCCACAATGAATCCAAATCAATCAAGATTCCAGCTAAGTATCAGTTATATCAGCTTATACACTTTAGTTGATTTTTTTGGAGCCTTCGAGAATGTCATGCACCATAGTCTGTGTCACCTGATGGAACATAGATTGAGATTCAAAATACCAGTCATGAGAAAGCACTGCTTCATCTCCCACTGTGATTAAGATTGAAAAGACTGTTAAAGACACCTCAGGAAAATCACCTATGAAATGTGGTGTCCCACAAGGACATCACATTTCCTAGAACCTCTGAATTTTCATCTGGCAGATACAGGAGTCATGGTCTATTAATTTGAAGATGATACCAATTCAGTCTTAATTCATCACTCATCTGTTGTGTGCTTTTCTCATGGTCTGTCTGAGAAAACTATAGCAGCGGATGTCAGACAAGTCCTGATTCTTAATGCGCAGATAATACAATTGTCTGCATCATACGCATAATGTAAAACAAATTCAATCTGATACTTCTTTAAGCGCTTATTGTATGATTATTCTACTACTCTCTGTCTCCCCAGGTGTAATCAATGGGCTTCATGATTTGCAACATATAAATAAACCTGCTGATTCATCTGATTTTTCATCATCACTTTCTAAAGAAAATCAAGTACTTTGTGTTCTCAAGTCATCTAAAATAGTAGCACATGCCCTATTCATCTCTCACCATGATTTTGGAAACTCCATCAAGGCCAGTATCTCCCAATTCTCTCTTGCCCCAGTTAAATCACTATTGTGCTCCATTGCCTGACTTGCCTCATCCTTAAGGATATTTCATCATGATAACCTGATTCAATAAGACTCACTCCAAGATGTCAGGATCAAGTTTAAAATCTTCTGCTTCAAATAGCAGGCCATCCATCTGAAAAACTCCAGCACATTTGGCTAACCTAACAATCACAGATTGAAAACAATGATTGAGGAGGAAAGACTCACTTGAAACCATGACACTTTGGACACTCCATAAAACAATCTTTCACTGAAGTGGCAACCAACTTCTGGGAGTTCTTCCTTCACAGATGAGAGCACAACACACATGAATGTCAATTGGGGAAAGCAGTGGTAGCAGCACTAGTCCATTGATTACACTATGCTACCACCAGCACTGTGCTGGTAATACCTGGATCACAGAACACTTGTTAGTGACAGGGACTGAAAGGGCTCTGGTAAGAACTATGGGCACGATTACAATGGCGGACGGACTCTGTCCGCCCGCCACCATAACGGAAAATGGGACCGACATGAAAGGCATGCCAACCGCACACATCATAGTATGGATGGTGGTGCAAGGCACCGCCACAATATTGTGGGCCTTTTCCGCCCGGCAGGCAATCATGATGATTGCCTGACGGCGGAAAAGCGGTGGACGGTCTTTCCGTCCTCCACGCTACCCCCCGCCATGGTAATATGGCAGGGGGTAATTTGGTGGTCGGGCACAGAGTTATGGCGTGTGGATGGCCGCTGGTGGGGATCCGCACACCATCATAATAGGGCCCTACTTTTTCATTTTGTGGTTCTGCCTGGTGGACGTGGTCCTCTCTGCAGGGTCATCCACACAGATTTTACCTTCTTCCTTCTGTTTTCTGAACCTGTTTTTGAAAGATTTTAGGATTCTGTGTACTATATCTCTGATAACCAGTGCTAAAGTGCTTATGCTCTCTCCTTTAAACATGGTAAAATTGTTTTCCAGCCAATTGGCACATTTCATTTTATTTTTAAGTCCCTAGTAATGTGGTACCACAGGTACCCAGGACCTGTATATTAAATTATACTAGTGCGCATGCAGCAATTATTCTGCCACCTACATAAGTATCCTTTCAAATATGTCCCAGGCCTGCCTTTGCTGCATGTGTGTGCAGTTTTAAACATCCATTTTGACATGGCAAAATAAACCTTTTGCCAGGCCTAAATCTTCCTTTTTAATACAAATGATTCACCCCTAGGGTATGTCCTAAGCAGCTCACACAGCGGGATGCAATATATTTGAAAAGTTGGACATGTACTTTTACCTTTTACATGTCCTGGTCTTGAAACATTCTTAAATTTGTTTTTCACTACTGCAAGGCCTGCCTCTCTCATAGGATAACATTGTGGTACCTTATTACATTAAATAAGTGATCATTTTCAATTGTCAGAAGGAAGGAATTTTGAGTTTGGTGGCTAAAGAATTGTAATTTAAAACCCTTTTTAATGGTAAAGTCATAAGTTAGGTCACAATTCTGAAAATGTCACAGTTAGAAAGTTGGTCCCAACCATTTGGTTCCTGTAGCCTGTATTCTGGGTCACTTGCCTGTGTGTAGCTGGAAGTTGGTCTTTGTGTATTGCACCCAGACAAAGAGGCATTAACTATGATATTGGCTTCTGCATTAAGATATATTCTTGGAACCAACCCCATGATCTTAGGAGGTATGGCAAAACTGGAGAGAATATGGAATAAAGTCTCCCGGACCATGAGGTCAAATGCCTTCTCGGCTTCCAACAAAAGGACCAAGGCTGGAATTTTCTTGGTCTTGATCTAATCCAAAGCTTCAGCAAGATAATGTGTATTAGTCACAAGCTGTCTCCGTGCTATAAACCCATTTTGGTTGGGATGTATCAAAATCAGGGCTATGGCATTGCATCTGTTGGCTAAAAGTTTGGTGATAATGTTGAAGTCAGAGTTTAAAATTGTGATTCGGCGTTGTGAATTGGGGTCTTCACAATCTTTTCCCTACTTTGAAAAACTAACTACATTACCTTTTTCAAATGAAGATGGAATCAGGTCTCCCTCTAAGATTAAATTAGCAACCAGCAAAAAAAATTCTAGAACAACATCTAAAACATTTTTTTTAAACTTGGCTGGGAAACCATCCGGGCCACAGACTTTATCGTTTGGGAGGTTTTTTATGATATCCCCCAGCTCTTCTCTGGAGAAAGGGCGCATCATGCTGCTTTTATCAGCCTCAGAAAGAACTGTCATTTCCTGTTCCTGAAGAAACTTGTCCAGGGATACCTTATCAATGGATTGTTGCTGACCATAGATTTTCTTGTAATGTTGAAACAATAGGTCCCTTTTAGCAGCTGAATCTTTCCTTTGGGAGCCAGATACAGGACAACTCAAAGTATTATTCTGGTTACTTGCGGCCTGCTCTCTGGCCTGCCATGCAAGGAACTTCCCAGTAAAATTGCTCTCTTCGTATACATTTTGCCTATGGTTGCTATCAAATGTTTGTTTACCACAAAAAGAGCTGCCCCTGGTGTAGTGGCCCTATTGAAGTTACAATTGCATTGTGAGTGAGGGCATCTCACAAAAAGGGACGGACTGGTCTCACACACCACCTGGTGTCATGCTTCATCATTGACCAGTCCTCGCCCTCTAAAACCTTTGTTTGATAGAGGGCGGGCATACACCTGACGACAGGGATGCACTTCTAAACTAAGTGGGGCCCGTGAAAATGTGAGTGAAGACAAAAATCATTATATTTATTTTAAATTAAATTTTAATGTGACTAATAACTGTATGATATTAGAACCAGTGGACGGTGTATGGGGAATTTATTGTCCCCTAGCCATTGTGTAAGTGGTCAACATGTTTCTGCCATGTTGGCCCAAGTGGGTCCAGGGAATTCATCAGGACCTAAGTATAAAGATGGGGGCTCCGTTCTTACCAACTGGTGGCAAGAAAATACTACTGTGCCACTCTCCACTTCAAAAACGGCTGCCAACGTCAAGGGGGGAGTGGGAGGGAAAGCTCCTGTTGTCAGCCCTGAAAGTGAAAATATAGACCACATTCTGCGTGAACGGTAGTTTAAAGTTGGAGAGAAAACCCCCCACACAAAAACACAAACGCACAAACACCAGACAGTCATGCATTAAGAGGTCTTACAAGCTAAAACACAGACATTATCTGTCTGCTCAATCACACTCTTACTGCCTCAGGAAAGTCTACCTCATTCATCCTATGCAGCTGCTCCCGTTCCTCCCAAAAGTTAGAGTGAGGGAGGGGTGCTGCTGAATTTATAGTGAGGGCCATTCGTTAATTGTTGTCAATTATGTTGATGTTAGCCGAAAATGTCACCCGGTGTGTGGTTTCCGGTGTCCCCATGTTCGTAGACCTAATCGGGCCGATGAGTGCCTGATTAATAAATGGCCGCAGTGCGCGCAGGCTGATTGGGTGAACGGGGGCCAGACATGCCCATGTAGGAGGCATCCGGAGTGGGGTGTGGTTAAAAATGGGAGGCAAAGTCATGTGGACATGCTCCGTAAGTGGCTAGCGGCTTGCGCATGGCTGTTAGTGTAGCATGAAGTCAAGTGCCGCCCTAGTGTGGGCCCAGTTGTAGTCTAGCATTGACGTGGGTGCGTAAGGGAAGCACGAAGGCGCTTGTTGTTTCCATGCTGAAGCGTCTAGCATCAAAAGGTATCGGTGAACAACCACGGGGGCAGTGTGTATGATTAAGTAGACGTATTTATAAGCACTATTTTTAATAAAAAAATACCGAAAATGACCCAGACTTAGTGATGCAAGCTGGCTGCAGCGAGCGAGGTGATTGCCGCTTAGATGTTAACGGCTGAAGTTAGTAATTGCCATTCTACTGGCAGGCGCTGTATGTATGAGGGATAAAAGTATCTATTTTATGCGCACGGTGATGTATCTGTCAAATTGTGGAGAGCATTGTTAATAAGGTTGACATCGCCCTGATGTTGGTTTTGGTTAGGTAAAAAAGGGGGGGCAGTGATGTTAGTGTTCCCTCCCTTTCCGAATGGGAATCTATTAATATCCCAATGGTTAGACCATTTGATGTAGGTGAATGGTGATCACAGATGGGTCAGTGAGCCTAGAAGGGGTATTAAGTCTAAATGGTCGATCCTGCTATATATATTCAGAATTATAAGAATATTTATGATTTTAAGGGGCAGGGTCGGGTTGATTATATAGTAGTTATATCAAAACCTATCTATTATTATCTAGGCCTGGGCTAAAATTCCGTTCCGCTGGCGGAAATTGTGATAATTTGACATTTTCGCGTTCCGCGGAAAGCGCGAAAATGTCAAAATTTCTGCAATTCGCATCTTACCGCTAATTTTTTTTTTGCTCTAGCTGTAAAAAAATACATTCTCGCGTGCGCGCGATCGCCTTACCTGAATCCCCGCATTTGCCGACAAGTTTTCCCGATCCGGTCGCGTTCTCCACAAGATGTTGGATTGTTGGTAGCCATTTGCGCTGTCTTGCGACAGTTCACGCCCGCATTAACGTCATTTGTCGCGCGATCACCACATTTGTCACGCGATCACGTCTTTCTTCTCGCGATCATGCACCACGAGAGTATGAGAAGATTGAGATCTCGAACACGTCATTCTCCACCGCGAGCGAGAGCGTGAGGACGCGGGCATGTCATATCAAACGTGAAAAGGAGCGAGAGAACGCGATCAAGTCATTTTGGACACGTCATCGACATCCGGAGGAAGTAATGTGAAGCTCGAGAACTCGAACATGTAAAATTTTCAATTTGGAGAAGAATATCAGCTCTAGCAGCATGAAACCTTCTGCAAATGATGAATTGGATGAAAACAACTCCTCAGATTGACATTTGGCTGTCCTTTTTTGTGCAAGGAGTCATTTTTTTAAAAGGTGGAGAGAGGGAGGAAGTGCCACAGAATCTCCAACTTCCTGTTCCTGTCCAACAGGCTCCTCCCAGTGCTTTGTCCATATACTGCTCATTCTGCCTTTGGATTTTGAGCTGGAAAGATCACTCTTTTTGTCTGCTGCATCATTGCAATTGGATTTGAGGAATTTTTAATTGGATATTTTACAAGTAAGTGGTTGTTGTGACTGTTTGATTGGGGGCATTGCAGTTGTTGTGACTACATTTTATTTTTGGTAACTATCATTCCTTTTTTTTTAAATGTTGTGGGTAGTAATAGTCAGTAGTAGGCCCGAGCTAGTCATGGCCTCATGGGTGTGTGCATGATGAAGCAACTGTTCCTTTGGTGTTTTTTGAATGCATTTCATTTTCAAGCATCATTTAGGGCCTGGATGGCATTGGATTGAGTTGGGAAATGTGTTTTTTTGGGGTGGGCTTTCTGTTGTTGGGCCTGGCCTTGTGGCTGGTGGTCATTTCGAAGCCTAGCCCTGCAAGCTTGTCTGGCCTTGTCTGCCAACAGGCCTGTTTTCATCCAGTAGGATCAGAGCAGCCTAGTAGCCACAGCTTTATTAATCAAGTGTTTCTGTGTGGTCTGTTGAACTTAGACATCATTTAGGGCATGGAGGGCATTGGATTGAGTTGGGAAGTGTGTTTTTTTGGGGTGGGCTTTCTGATGTTGTTGGGCCTGGCCATGTGGCTGGTGGCCATTTTGAAGCCAAGGCCTGCAAGCTTGTCTGGCCTTGTCTGCCAACAACAGGGCTGCTTTCATCCAGTAGGCGCAGAGCAGGTAGCCACAGCTGTATTAATCAAGTGTTTCTGTGTGGTCTGTTGTATTTAGACATCGTTTAGGACATGGATGACATTGGATTGAGTTGGGAAGTGTGTTTTTTGGGGTGGGCTTTCTGATGTTGTTGGGCCTGGCCATGTGGCTGGTGGCCATTTTGAAGCCTAGGCCTGCAAGCTTGTCTGGCCTTGTCTGCCAACAGACCTGCTTTCATCCAGTAGGATCAGAGCAGGTAGCCACAGCTTTATTAATCAAGTGTTTCTGTGTGGTCTGTTGAATTTAGACATCATTTAGGGCATGGATGGCATTGGATTGAGTTGGGGAAGTGTGTTTTTTTGGGTTGGGCTTTCTGATGTTGTTGGGCCTGGCCATGTGGCTGGTGGCCATTTTGAAGCCTAGGCCTGCAAGCTTGTCTGGCCTTGTCTGCCAACAGGCCTGCTTTCATCCAGTAGGCTCAGAGGCTGAGCAGGTAGCCACATCTGTTTTAATCAAGTGTTTCTGTGTGGTTTGTTGAATTTACACATCATTTAGGGCATGGATGGCATTGGATTGAGTTGGGAAGTGTGTTTTTTTAGAGTGGGCTTTCTGATGTTGTTGGGCCTGGCCATGTGGCTGGTGGCCATTTTGAAGCCTATGCCCGCAAGCTTGTTGTCTCTTGTCTGGCCTTGTTGTCTGCCCACAGGCCTGCTTTCATCCAGTAGGCTCAGAGCAGGTAGCCACAGCTGTTAATCAAGTATTTCTGTGTGGTCTGTTGAATTTAGACATCATTTAGGGCATGGATGGCATTGGATTGAGTTGGGAAGTGAGTTTTTTGGGGGTGGGCTTTCTGATGTTGTTGGGCCTGGCCATGTGGCTGGTGGCCATTTTGAAGCCTAGGCCTGCAAGCTTGTTGTCTTTTGTCTGGCCTTGTTGTCTGCCAACAGGCTTGCTTTCATCTAGTAGGCTCAGAGCAGGTAGCCACAGCTGTTAATCAAGTGTTTCTGTGTGGTCTGTTGAATTCAGACATCATTTAGGGCATGGATGGCATTGGATTGAGTTGGGGAAGTGAGCTTTTTGGGGGTGGCCTTTCTGATGTTGTTGGGCCTGGCCACGTGGCTGGTGGCCATTTTGAAGCCTAGGCCTGCAAGCTTGCCTGGCCTTGTCTGCCAACAGGCCTGCTTTCATCCACTAGGATCAGAGCAGGTAGCCACAGCTCTATTAATCAAGTGTTTTCTGTGTGGTCTGTTGAATTTAGACTTCATTTAGGGCACGGATGGCATTGGATTGAGTTGGGGAAGTGTGTTTTTTGGGGGTGGCCTTTCTGATGTTGTTGGGCCTGGCCATGTGGCTGGTGGCCATTTTGAAGCCTAGGCCTGCAAGCTTGCCTGGCCTTGTCTGCCAACAGGCCTGCTTTCATCCACTAGGATCAGAGCAGGTAGCCACAGCTTTATTAATCAAGTGTTTTCTGTGTGGTCTGTTGAAGCAAGACTTCATTTAGGGCATGGATGGCATTGGATTGAGTTGGGGAAGTGTGCTATTTGGGGGTGGCCTTTCTTTTTTTTTTCTTTTTTTTTTATTATATTTTTTATTTTTCATAAAAAGCACAGCAATTAATCATATATTTCATTTTACACTGGCTACATGAGAAGTTAGCTCAGAGCAGGTAGCCACAGCTGTTAATCAAGTATTTCTGTGTGGTCTGTTGAATTTAGACATCATTTAGGGCATGGATGGCATTGGATTGAGTTGGGAAGTGGTTTTTTTTCGGGTGGACTTTCTGATTTTGTTGGGCCTGGCCATGTGGCTGGTGGCCATTTTGAAGCCTAGGTCTGCAAGCTTGTTGTCTTTTGTCTGGCCTTGTTGTCTGCCAACAGGCCTGCTTTCATCCAGTAGGCTCAGAGCAGGTAGCCACAGCTGTATTAATCAAGTGTTTCAGTGTGGTCTGTTGAATTTAGACATCATTTAGGGCATGGATGGCATTGGATTGAGTTGGGAAGTGAGTTTTTTTTGGGGTGGGCTTTCTGATGTTGTTGGGCCTGGCCATGTGGCTGGTGGCCATTTTGAAGCCTAGGCCTGCAAGCTTGTTGTCTTTTGTCTGGCCTTGTTGTCTGCCAACAGGCCTGCTTTCATCCAGTAGGATCAGAGCAGGTAGCCACAGCTTTATTAATCAAGTGTTTCTGTTTGGTCTGTTGAATTTAGACATCATTTAGGACATGGATGGCATTGGATTGAGTTGGGAAGTGTTTTTTTTTCGGGTGGACTTTCTGATTTTGTTGGGCTGGGCCATGTGGCTGGTGGCCATTTTGAAGCCTAGGCCTGCAAGCTTGTTGTCTTTTGTCTGGCCTTGTTGTCTGCCAACAGGCCTGCTTTCATCCAGTAGGCTCAGAGCAGGTAGCCACAGCTGTATTAATCAAGTGTTTATGGCTGGCATTGGATTGAGTTGGGGAAGTGTGTTTTTTTGGGGTGGGCTTTCTGATGTTGTTGGGCCTGGCCATGTGGCTGGTGGCCATTTTGAAGCATAGGCCTGCAAGCTTGTCTGGCCTTGTCTGCCAACAGTCCTGCTTTCATCCAGTAGGATCAGAGCAGGTAGCCATAGCTGTATTAATCAAGTGTTTCTGCGTGGTCTGTTGAATTTAGACATCATTTAGGGCATGGATGGCATTGGATTGAGTTGGCAAGTGTGTTTTTTTGGGCTGGTTTTCTGATGTTGGTTGTCTTAAAGACATGCTTTTGTTGTGTGTTTCTGGTGTGTGTTGGTGTGCAATGTATGCACCCTGCAGACCTTTTTGGGGCCTGTGAATTTTCGTATTTGCATTTTGTTGCATTAAAAAGGCAGAGCAGTGTGATTTAGCATGCATCCTTTGCCTGGCTTTTATAGGCCTTTTGTCAGCTCCTGGTGTTTCCCAGGCCCCCTGCTTGTTTGTGATTTGTGAGTGTCCATGTGGCTGGTGGCCTTTTTTTGTGTTGGGAGTTATTAGTGTCCTGCTTTTGCCATATAGGCCTGCATGGTTTTCCTATTGGCTTACTGCTTCCATCCATCCACCCTCTTTTCCATCAGCAGCTCCATGGATGATGAGATGCTCAAATAATTTAATGGCAAATAGCGTCTACCCCACTTCCATTGCATTTTTATTTTGGTGGTTCTTATTATCTTTCCTATCCTTCCTGAGAGTGTAGTGTGTGACTGTACACAGTAGAATAACATAGCCCTTGTTGAAAAAAAGTCAGAAATGGCTAGACTATATCTTTTGTTTGCACTAGTACAGTAGTGAGTAACTGAACCACAACAACAAATGCAACATTTCACTGATGTTCTTCTCCTGGCTTATTTGCTTTTAGGTGCACAAAAAGCCAGAGGAGGAGGTGTCATCATCATCACCCGTTGTACTGCCAGCCAGACAGAAGTCCTGCTGCGCATCACGTCCACGTGTGACCAGAACTTGTTGTGCATCTGCGTCCTGCCTGACATCTGAAGAAGATGGCCCCAAAGAAAGGTACCAGGTCCAGTACCAAGAAAGTTGCCGGCGAGAAGAAGGAACAGAAAAAGGAAGTGCCATTAACCAAGACTGGTGTGCCTGCCAATGTTTTTTTTGGGCACCAAAAAAGTTATGCCTGCAGCAGCGTTGTCCAGGAACCAAGCTGGGAGCAGCAACTCAGCACCAGCGGTCCAACCCCACCAACCTAGGCCCAAGGCCTTGAGTGTCGCAGAGGTAGCTAGTCTACTAATGAGCAGTGATGTTGAAATGTCATTATCGCAAAGTAGTACACAATCAACGCAGGCGTAAACTCAGCAGATAAGTGTGCAGCCGCAACAAGAACAGCAGCAGCCGCAACAAGAACAGCAGCAGCCATAACAAGAACATCAGCAGCCGCAACAAGAACAGCAACAGCCGCAACAAGAACATCAGCAGCCGCAACAACAGCCCACCATAGTAGTTGTTGCTCCTGACGTAGGGACATTTCAGGAAATCGAGCTTCCTGCAGACAAAGTGGAGCAAACCACTGTTTCAGAAGATCTATTGTCTTCCAGACCACCAGCAAGGAATAGGAGGCTTAGTCCATCATCTTCTTCTTCAAGCCCCGCTTCTGATGATCGTGATGCCACTTGGCAGCCACCACCTCAGTCTGAGAGTGTTGCACGCCACAAGACAATGCTTCTGAAAAGGAAGGTCCCAGAAAAACTTAGAGTTATGGAGGTAGATGTAGAAGAGGGGGGTGATGAAGACGAGACAGTCATCACGCACATCACTCCCACCCAAAGGGATTGGAGACCAACATTCTCACCCTATCCAGAATTGCTGCTACTGAGCAGGATGTAGCATGGATATCATCAACACAGGTTACACCACCACTACCTCCAGCTGCCATATTTTCCAAGGCCCGGCAGGGATCTACATCCAGCTCAACCATCTCAGTAGGTAGTGGTAGTAAAAGTCACGGTGTAGCTGCACAGGGTCACATTCCAAGCACACCCTCCAGTTGATCTGATATTGAAAGTGGCACATCCAGCAGTGCCAGAAAGTTCTCCCCCCCAGTTTGGGACTTCTTTTCTGTTAGCACAAAGGAGGAGAACGTTGCTATATGCTCAATTTGTCGACAAGGTGTTCGACGGGGTAAGCTTGGTACAAACTATAAGTACCAGAGGGCAAGCAAGTCATCTCAGAATACACCACACTATTGTGTGGGAGAATCACCTACTTCAGTTAAAAGAAAGTAGAAAAACTCAACCCATTGAAGTTGGTCAGGAAGAATCAGGGGGCGATATTATTGCGGTGGAAGGTGGAGAAGAGGGAGGCATTGCTAGCCCTGTTCCCAGTAGTGTAGTGGTACCGCCCACATCCTCCTCAGTAACATCTGAGTGGCACCGCAGTAAGAGCCATACTCAGAGTCAGGCTGAGACACCAAGGCGACAGAGTACCGCAATGAGACAAACTGCGTCGTTGAGCCTAAGTGGGTTAATGAAAACAACAGCACCACAAAGGAAAGTAATCCAGCCTACCATTGAGAGCATGCTTATGTTGGAGGGGCAGTTCCAACGCAACCACCCAACGGCACAGTTGTACAATGTGCAGCTGGCTAAAATGTTAGCGCTGGACCTTCTCCCTTTTTCATTTGTGTCAGCCATCTGCCCTAAATGGAAGGTTCCCAGACGGTCATATTTCACAAGAATTGCTGTTCCGGCACTACATCATGATGTGCTGGAATTGGTTGGACAAGCTTTGCAGCAGAGTGCTGTTCACAATATCCACCTGACAACAGACATGTGGACCAGTTGCCAAGCCACATATTACATGTGCATCACTGCACACTGGGTCTCTTTTGTGGGGGTTAGAGATAAGCTATCTGAACGAGGTGCTGTTGACACAGATGCGATTTTTAAAGAAACTCAGAAACATGCAACTGTAGCCATGTTCGCCATGGAGAAATCTCATACTGCTGTAAACATTTTGCAAGAGTTTCGCAGCAAGGTTTTTGAATGGCTGCGCCCAAGAGGGCTTAGTATTGGTTTTGTTGCCACAGACAATGGCAGTAATGTACTTAAGGCCATGGATCTTGGTTCCTATTTTAGGGTTCCGTGCTTGGCGCACTGAATAAACATTATAGTTCAAGACTTTCTGAAAAAAGAACCCATAGTCAGCAACTTACAGGCCATCTGCTGAAGAATATGTACTCATTTCAGCCATTCTTTTAAAAGCTCGGAAGCAGCTGAGGATCATTCAAAGTGAATATAGGATGCCTGTCAAAGCACTCATCCAGGAGGTGGCAACACATTGGAACTCAACGTATTACATGCTTGATCGTCTGTTTGAGCAGTACAGGCCACTCAATGAATATGTCTGGCAAAGAGGGGATGCTACTGTTAAAGGCATGACCCTTCAGATGGCGCAATGGGGCCTAGTTAAATGCCTGACTGAGATGCTTCGTCCTTTTGAGGTCTTCACACGGGAAGTCAGCAAGGAGGACTGTACAATGGGCCAAGCTATCCCATTATTGCAAATGCTAGAGCATCAGCTGAAGAAGGTGCCTGAATCATACAAAGGTGTAGAGGACAAAAAGGGAGCCTATGACTTGGTGGAGAGCTTAGCCCGTCGCTTAGCTGAAAATACAAGGATAGAAAATAAAAATTTGTCACAAGAACATTACATTTGTGCCACAATTCTGGATGCATGGGCAAAATTTGGACTGAAGACATTCTTTCTTTTTTCAGAGATTGATGTTGCCCGCTACAAAACTTGTATAGGTGAGGCAGCGAGTAAGTTGGAAAATGAACGGCTGCTAATTAAAAGCCCGCAAGATCAACCCACAAGAAGTACTGCAGCAGGGCATGCAGCATCAAGTGCAACTTCGGAGGCTGAAGGCAGTGCGTTTGGATCACAACACTCACCATCACTATCGACAACAGCAACAATAACTGGATCATTATGCCCAGTAGAATTGTTAGACGATTGGTATGTACAGTTAGGCAATAATAAGCACAGTGCTGATGCACAGAGAAAAGAGCCCGAAAGCTTACCAGCAGCACCCCTGAACATTGAGCGGATGGTCCAGGCCTATCTGGACGACCCAACAGAGGTGTACATTGATCAAAACCCATTGCAGTATTGGTATAGGAAAAGGTCTGAATGGCCACTGCTCAGGAGGCTGGCAATAAGCTATCTGGCTTGCCCTGTCGCAAGTGTCTCTTCCGAACGTGTTTTCAGTGCTGCTGGTTCCATTGTAACAGTGAGAAGGACCAGTCTCTCGACCAAAAACGTGGAGAGGTTAACAATGATCAAAATGAATCAGCACTTCATACCACCGAATTACAAAATACATGAAGCAAGGGAGGAAGATGAGGAGAGCGGCTCAGGTGACGGAAGTAGTGTGTCACATGATTACCTACTACTGGCTGAACCGCCAGAGTTTGAGGACGAGCTATACTTCCCTGACAATTAGGCTTGCACTTACTGTCTTCCTCCCTTTTTTCCCCCTTTATTTGTGTGTCTGTCGTTCCAGTTACAAACTTGTGAATCACAACAATTCCATTACCACCGTCTTCTACTCTTATTTAATATACAAGTTTCAGGTGTCTGCAATTTGACAGTACAGTCCTCCGAATCCAGCTCCTCCGCTCCATCATACTGAATCTACCGCCTAAATCCATTGCCCTCATGAATGATGATTGGATGATGGAATATAGAAGAAAAAATAAAAACTTTCCTAGTCCCGCCAAAAGAAGTAGAGCATGAATCAGATGACTACTATAGCTATCCTCCTTTCAGAGCAGAGAGAGACTGCCCATTAACTGAAAATTAAATGGAACAGGTAATGATTTATGCCATGCATTGGACTCAGAGTCGCAGACTGAGTGATTTTGTTGTTGTTTGTTGTGCCTTAAAGTTATGTCATTATGCACTAATCATCTTTCTACAGTACACACTAAACGTAACTCAAGGTGAATTTTCCCCTTCTAGCAAATAAGAAATTTGTACTTCTCCTGCAGCTTGATACATTGCTTTTAATTGAATACAGGAAGGGGCCTCAATCGGCGCACTGAGTATGATTGACAAAAGCACTGTCCATGATAATGATAGCAAAAAAGACGGCCCGTTAACTTAAGATGAGAAGGAACAGGTAATGACAATAAATGGCATGCATTGGACACCTGACTCTGAGCAATTGGTGTTTTTGTTGTTTGTTTGTTGTGCACGAAGTGAAGTCAAAGTGTACTAGTAGTCTTACTGTACACACTAAAGAGTGACTCAAGTCAATAATATTTCTACTCTTGTTGTGTAATAACAAAATGTTATTTCTACTGCAGGCCGATCTTCACAGTCAGTCAGTACAAGTATCGGAGATGATTGATGGAATAATAACAAGTCAGGAGGATGTTTCATGAGTGGCATAAAAGCCTAAAGGTAAACACGTCAACAACAACCACAGCAGATCCAAATGTCTGTGTAGAAGTGGAGTCGAGTGTAGCGGTGGGATGACTGCAGTGCATTGATTTACTAACTTAAATTGTAAAATGCTATGTTTGGAATGGATATGTGCTTTGCCTTTGTCCAACTCTTTAAAAAAAGAAAAAGTGCTCTAAACGTAGGATGTGCTAAGCAACGTGTCGTCAGGCCTGTCACTGTGGGCCTGCTCTCTCCTGTTGTTGTTGAAGGTCAATGCTGGAAACAGACTAGAGTAGAGATGATGCATACATGCCGCCTCGGAAAGTGTTCTTGTTGCACTACACCATAACTTGTGCATTTGTTTCAACTTTGTTTCTCAATATCCCCTTTGTTTTTCCATCTGCAATTACAGGCCGGGCCTTGCCCTATACTTGGGAAAATATTACAATGCACACTTACTTTACCAAAAAAATTGACATTTTTTTCCAGCCGGGCAGTGGCGAGTGGCGACACCCAAGATTGATGGCTGAGAGGACCAAGAGGAATGCCGAGATGCAAATCCAGTCCACATTTTTGACCAGGATAACACAGTAACAGTATCAACTTTCATCTTCGTTTAAATAATTAGATTCATTTTTTTGTCTCCAATCTTTACAACAGTGTGTTCTTGTTGTTGTTATTATCATCATTAGGTTTGCTCTTTGTTTATTGTATTGTATTGTATTGTATTTTATTCTTGTAGAGCGCTACTGTCACCCAACGGGTATCCTGGCGCTAGACTGAGATGGTGAAAGAAACTTTAAACCGGACAGGTAGCCGCATGCAGCCTACAAGAGAGGCCGAGGTCGGCCAAAAGATGCAGGATTAGAAGATCAGGAGATCAGGGGCTTCTCCCTAGGGAATAGCCAGGTTTTCAAGCGGTGCCTAAAGTTCATCAAAGAGTTGGCCTGTCTAATAATCAGCGGAAGATCATTCCAGTACCGTGCTGCCACTGTACTAAAGGCCCTGCCCCCCATCCTAGCTTTCTTGACCTTGCCAGAGGTTAGCAGAAAGGCATTTGAAGAGCGCAGCATCCTTTCTGGCTTATACCAGGACACTTTCTCTTGCAGGGAGATCGGGCCGAGGCCGTGTGCCGCTTTATAGGCAATGCATAAGGCTTTGAAGCTAACCCTTTCCTTTATAGGAAGCCAGTGGAGCTCTTGTAGCGCCATTGTGGTTGAAGATCTGCTTTTCTTATTCAGCGCTAGTTTGGCTGCCAGAGACTGGACCCTCTGCAAGCTCTGAAAGATGTAAAGAGGAGCTCCTAGGTACAGAGAGTTGCAGTAGTCCAGCCTGCTCAAGATGATGCTACGTACCACCAGAGGTCTTTTCTCTGCTGGCAAAAGCGGTAGAATCTTTCGAAGGGCTTTCAAGAGAGCAAAGCAGACCCCCACAGTTTTTTTAGCTTGAGAGGCCATTTGAAGATTGTTGTCAAACATAACCCCCAGATTCCGCACCGTAGCCACAGGGAGAATGGGTTCCGCCTCTGGGGTCAGTCTGAGATCATAGGGCATGTCACGTACTCCAGCAGAGGAACAGTAGATCACCTCTGTCTTTCCTCCATTGAACTGCAGTGAGTTGGCCCTGAGCCATTCCGAGGTCTGGCGCATACATATCTGGAAGTCATCCATAGTCAGAGCACCCTTCCCCTCCAATGAAAACACCAATTGGGTGTCGTCTGCATAATTGACCACATCGACCGCATGTGACTTGATTATAGAGATCAGTGGCTGCAGGTAAATATTGAAGAGGATGGGGCTAATGGCCGACCCCTGAGGGACCCCATGCTCTACCAGGGTCTTGCTGGAGGTGAAGGGGGACAGGGTGACCACCTGTTGTCTCCCAGTAAGGTAGGAGTGCATCCACCTCATGGCACGTCCCTTAACTCCCAGAAGTTCCAGTCTGTTCAGCAGGATTCGGTGATTAACCGTGTCGAATGCGGCGGACATATCTAAGAGGACCAATACAGATGACAGGCCTCTGTCCGCCCGCATCCGCAGATTGTCTAGCACGGTGACCAAAGCCGTCTCCGTACCATGACCTGGCCGGAAGCCGAACTGACTCCTATCCAGAAGATGGAACTCTTCCAGATACCTTGAGAGAGACCTACTCACTACCTTTTCAAGAATTTTTATAGGAAAAGGCAGCAAGGAGATAGGTCGAAAACTAGAGGGATCTTCTGGGTCCAAAGATGGCTTCTTTAACAGGGGCGTGACCACTGCCAGCTTCCATGCATCAGGCACCACCCCATCCTCCAAGGATTGGCAGCATATCTGCTGCATCCGAGGAAGCAGTGCCTGTGCATGTTCTTTCCAGATCTTATTAGGTAGGGGGTCTAGCGGAGACCCTGACCTCACATTCTGTGCACAGCAGTTAAACAACTCCTCTGTGAGCGGTGTAAAATGCTCCAGAGAGGTTACCACCCCTGGTTCTTCCATCGGCCTCTGACTATGAGTATTTTGGGGGGAGACGGCACTCAACGAGAGGCCCCCAACAATCCTAGAAATTTTCTCCTCAAAATGGGAGGCAATTTTGTCACATAGTCCCTGTGAGGCCACCACTTTATTTCCCAGACTAGCGGGCGTAGAGAGGTCTCTAACGATCTTAAAGAGAGCTCTGGCACTATTCGATGAGGACAAGATGGTGTTGGCAAAAAAGTCAGCCTTGGCTTTAACGATCAACTCCTTGTACCGAGCTAACACCCCTTTGAAAGCCTCTTTGTCATGCTCGGCATAGTGCCTACGCCATTTCCTCTCAGCCAGCCGACAGGACCTGCGGGTGGTGCTCAGCTCTTCAGTAAACCACGGTGCAGAATGTTTAGTTTTGACCTTCAGGCGCTTCCAAGGCACGTGCTGATCCAATACTTCATTGATGTAGTTGTGGTACAGACAATAATTTGTCCCCACTGATTCGTAAGGATCAAAAGGAGGCAGGTTTTGAAAAAGCGGCCCCGTCCGACTTTTCATAAGTTTAGCCCAATCTCTCCCCATACGATATTTTACGGGGGATGGCCTAGTTACTTCTCCCGCAGGTATGCGAATCTGAAACCGGATCAACGAGTGATCAGTCCAAGTCTGGGGTAAAATGTCGGTCACCTCAGTTTCATTACAGTCTGCAAACAGAAGATCCAGAATGTGCCCTCCTTGATGGGTGGGTTGTTGGACCAGCTGATGCAGATTGCAGCTTTCACAGGTTTCCCTGAGATCTCTTAGGTGTCCATCTAAACTGCCATTCTCCCATAGGTTGAAATCGCCCAGGATCAGCATTCTGGAATGTGTCAGTGACTGGGCTGCGATGACATCCATGAGCGCCTGGTATTGAGTATTAGAGCCCGGGGGTCTGTATCCGACCATCCCAGTAAGGAGCCTTCCCCTCTGTTCTTGTAGGGTGAAGCCCAGTAGTTCAATACCCACCACCTCATCGACCTTGAACGGGGCAAAATCCCATATATCCCTGAACATCACCCCAACCCCTCCGCCTCTCCCCGTTGTTCTGGGCTTATGAAAGATCTTGTAGCCCTCCGGGCAGGCAAGCCCCAGTTCTACCAAGGAGTCACTACTACACCATGTCTCGGTCAAAAATAGCACATCCAGTTGCAGATCTTCCACCAGATTTGATACTTCCAAATGGTGTTTGGCCAAGGAGCGACAGTTGAGCAAGCCACATTCAAGGACCGGGCTGGGCCGTGGCGCCCTAGTGGCCCTCTCTCCCCCACTGACCTTGTTCCTAATATCCAGCAGTTGTTCCTTTGTGTATGTAAAAGGACTGTGTGCGGGCCGCACAGCGTATCTGGCGCTAGGAGCGGACGAGGCGCGGACGGGCGCAGACGGGCTTGCCTCTGGCGCGCCTCCGGCGCGCCATCGGCGCGCCCGCTGCGCGCGCGCTGCGCGCTAGCATGTCTCCTCCTAAATAGGGCCCTGCTGTGGTATTTCAACTACTAGAGCGTCGACCAAAATGGCGGCGCTCCGGTGTCAACCGGAAGTGGGGGAAAAGCTTCTCGACTACCCGTGCGAAGGACTCAATGTTCCAACCCAGTGCCCTGTCGCTTGCAAAGTGCGAGAGTGGATGAGGAGTTTTACAGTGCGGGTAAGTGCAATATTCAGGCGGTGTATCACAATACTCCACAGCACTCCACAATGCCCTCCTTCGTCTCTCCCCGCTCCCCAAGCAATACAGTACAATACACAGTACACAGGAATTAAAAGATAGCAGAGCGCAATACAGTACAGTTCCGATTAAAAACAGTCTTTGGACCTGCGCGCTAGCATGTCTCCTCCTAAATACGGCCCTGCTGTGGTATTTCAACTACTAGAGCGTCGACCAAAATGGAGGCGCTCCGGTGTCAACCGGAAGTGGGGGAAAAGCTTCTCGACTACCCGTGCGAAGGACTCAATGTTCCAACCCAGTGCCCTGTCGCTTGCAAAGTGCGAGAGTGGATGAGGAGTTTTACAGTGCGGGTAAGTGCAATATTCAGGCGGTGTATCACAATACTCCACAGCACTCCACATGATTCATGATTCATCCTTACCAATATTTAAAATTTCTATTTGCTATCTGTAAAAGTATTAAGGCCGGAACAACAGAACAAGAAGTGTATGTAATCCGGGTCTCCTTAGCAATCATCATCATGCATGCATTTCCTTTTTCTCCCTTAACATATGGATATGGTAGTCATCAAAGATTGGCGTTTGTTTGTCTATGCGTACTGTTTTTCACTGTCAAACCTTTCCCCAAACCCCCTTCCCATCCATTCAACAAACCCTAACCCTCTTCCCCCGGGCTATGTGACTTATTGTCGAGGTGAGACTAAATTAAATGTACACCAATACTTAATCACACGCTTGCTGGGGCGAATGTGGCGAAAGCAACAGTACTTCAATTTCAAGGGAGAGCGATGATCTTCTTCTGCTTGCCCACCCATGAGTAGTATATTTTAGAGGTGATTTTATTTAACAAAGGAACATATACCTCAGCATTAATTGCCGGCATTGATTGGATTTGTAGTCATTCCTCATACACAGCACTAACTGTTATGCTGTAGTCCTAGTCAAGTGACTCAACACAACTATAGTTTGTAACTCTGTCTAGTAGGCTATTTCCACCACCATTATGTTTTGTTGTAAAATATTTTAGCATATTATTGTTGCTCGGTAAGTTCTGTACTGTACTTCATTCTATTACTCCTCGAACAGTCTCTCAAAGGCAACTGACTGTCTCATTTTATTTTTTTGCAAATGCTGCTGCCCTGCCAGTGTCTACTACTACTACTATACTACCACCACCACCTCAATCATGGCATGTTAGAAAAAGGAAACGATCTTCACCATGCAGCCATTGCTGGGCCTAAGTTAAACATCAAGCAAATGTAAGAGAAGTTTGGGGGAGGCAGAATTAATAATGGACATGTTTTCAATGAATTTAATTTCACACACCCCTTTGAGTCCAGATAAAGAATGCATAGACTAGAGGAGAGACTGAAAGTACTAGTAGGACAACTCAATCAGTGAGGGGTGTCGCATCTATCTGTTTGTGTCTTACACAGTCAGCCAATTATTTAAATCAAACACTGGCTATGGGCGGGCCTGCACCAGCAAGGAAACAGTGTGATGTAAAACAGTAACCCCACCTGCAAAACATTAACAACATTGCATGTAACATAGAAAAATAGATTTAATTGACCCTAACAAAAATAAACTAAAAACCCACAAATGCTGACCCACCCCCCTCCATAACCCCAGCCAATGTCCGTAAGAAAGTCCAGAAAATAGTCAAAAACCCCAACGCCCAATTCCCACCCACCCAAACAAGAATTAAAATAGGGGCAGAAGACAGGGACTAAGGTGTGGGGTGGGATTGCAGGAGGACACGCATCTGCTCCTCCAGATGGGCGACGCAGCGTCTGAGGGCGTGGCAGTTGCGGCCACAGTGGGGGGGCACCAGAGATGGTATTGCAGTGGCGGCGGGCAGCCGCCAGATGGTGGCGCCGTACCGATGGAGGGTGGTGGCTGGGGCCCAGGGCACTGGAGAAGGCTTGAAGTGCTGCTGCAGTCTCCTCTTCCTCCTCTGCCAAGACCACCAGCCGCCAAAATATTCCTGCTGGATTGCCTCCAGCTTCCGGCGCCGTGCCTTGGCGGCCAACTCCTACCGATTAACTTTGGAAGGAGTAGCTGTGTATCAAACAGAAAAAAAACAAGACAATTGTAAAATATACTCTTAGAAAAACAGTAAGACAAGTTAATTATACACATAGTGGCATGGTAGCACCTTAAAGCACAGTACATACCATTTTAAATCTCGCCCGTCCTTCTTCCTTCCACCCGTCTTTCACTTTTTAGTTGAACACCCGGTGATCTGATCTGACTTTTAGTCTTCTCCATAAAACTTTCAAAGCTGAGTTGAAATCAGATAGATGAGGCCATTGGTTACTTAATACTCCTGCCCCTATGCCAATTAAAGGGTGTCTTCACTCTTCAAACGTTCACAACAACTCTTACTTACTTAGGACATCAGATGGCGGGCCCGCCATCCTCACGCTACAAAGGGCAGGGGTCCCGTCAGGACAATTAGGATGCCCCGCCACAGTGGCGGGCGTATCACGTTTTTTCACATTGTGGTGGGCGGTGCCAAAAGCAATGCTAAAAATACATGTTGTGCTTTTCCAAGCACAACGTGACAGGTCCTGCGCAAAGCCTGCCACGTTGTGCTTTGAAAGGCAGGGGTTTACCATAGCATAGGTACCCTCCATGGGGGCCCCCAAGCATACTCCGCATGCCTTTCCGTGGCGGCAATGCCGCCACGTAAAGGCATTCTAAAATGCAGATTATATGGCTGGCGGTGTGTTCAGACACTGCCACCATATTGAAACCTTTTCTGCCCGGTCGACATGTGGGGGGTCTTTTCTACAGGGATGGCAGGAGGTTTGCCCCTGCGGGGTCGGCGGTGACCAGCACCGGCCCGGCGGGGGTAATCCGCCCGCCATCCTAATGGGGCCCTAAGTCTAAACAGTATAGTATATACATACAGTACACTCTTGCAGTGAGAGTAGTGTCAACAATAGTTAAGGATTATGAATCTAACTTACCACCGCCCGCCACTGGTGCTGGCCCTCCCCCTACCGCTCCATCGTCGGTATCAGCAACTGCTGCATCCTCTTCCTCCGCGTCGCCTTCACTGGCCCCAGTAATGGTGGTCGTGGTCAGTAGTGCGCCTAGAAAACATTACACATTTTTTAGGCGTCATATACACCTTCCCCTATTGGTCAGTAGCAAGATTGAAAAATGAGTTAATAGTATATATAAAACATACATCACTAGAACAAATCAGGTAGTAGTAGAGTAGACACTAATAGTTATATATGGTCCCCCCTAGTGTCATTCTAGCCTTTGCTTAGTTAGCCTGAGCCAAGCAACCATTTTACCTTTTTGTCTTTTATTTTTGCCCATGTGACGTTACCT
The DNA here is from genome assembly GCF_964204655.1 of Triturus cristatus. Classification (NCBI taxonomy): domain Eukaryota; kingdom Metazoa; phylum Chordata; class Amphibia; order Caudata; family Salamandridae; genus Triturus; species Triturus cristatus. Next base: position 454,690,963 of record NC_140590.1, on the reverse strand, counting down.
TGCAGCTTGTTCTATAAGACACCTTTGAGCCCACATGACCTCACATTGCTACTGTCTACGCGCTGCGTACAAGCGGTCAACCAAAACATTAACAAGCCACTTTTTTATGCAGTACTGGTGTACTGTTAGTCCATATTGCTTATTCATAAATGCTACACTTTTTCGCACGGCTGAGAAATGCTTGCAAGTTGCAATATACTAACGCGCACCATTTCATTTTTCGCATTACAGACGGAAGATTCCCTACTACGAACCAGAGCTTATGATGCAACAACTACCAGTACTAGGTTCTTCTAAGGTGAGGGGTCCCTTCACGCAGAGATCTTCATTTATAAATTTATATAAACCAAATTCCTAGGGGATGGTGGTGCTTCCACCACTGTTCAGTTATCATGATGTAATTCCCAACTGTAAGTAAGTAAGACAGGGGGTCCGATTCACAGAATTAACTTAAGACAAAATCCTAAACTTACTACTTTTGGTATTCACAGAATGCATTTAAAACTTTTGGTATTCACAGAATGCACTTACTACTTTTGGTATTCACAGAATGGATTTACGACTACTGACTTTACGTCTGCACTCGGGCCGGAAATTCCGCCTCCGGGTCGGAATTTCCGGCCTGAGTGCGGATGTAAATTTAGTAGTCGTAAATCCATTCTGTGAATACCAAAAGTAGTAAGTGCATTTTGTGAATACCAAAAGTAGTAAGTACATTCTGTGAATACCAAAAGTAGTAAGTTTAGGATTTTGTCCTAAGTTAATTCTGTGAATCGGGCCCAATGTTTATTGTTTTAATGTTATTGATTTTCATGTTGGTGCTGCATTATATAATAGAACAATGTACAGAGCTTCTCAATTCAAAATAAACATTTTGAACTTATATAGACTTGGTGGTATTTGGTGTGGACTTACACGAGTGAGCAAATTAAAGGAAGGGTGTGCATGTGCATTGCTTCCACGACTGAGAGGTTGGGTGTGTTATGTTCTGGGTTGTCTACTTGTTGGGTATCTTGGGGGGAGGGTTCCGAGACCTAATAGTTATGACAAGACACTACTATAACTAGTCGGGCAGGGAATTGTGGTGGGTTCTGAATTTCTGATTGAGGTGTGGGAGGAAGGTCCAACCTACCATCACCAACATCCTATTTTCTTGTGCAAAGGTCTGTATGTGCGAAATCCCTACAACAATAGTAGTATGTCCTATCATATCAAAATAGTAATACATCTGGTTGGGCATTTGTTGGTGTGAATTGTCAAAGCCTCAAGATTAACAAAGACTCAAGATCAATAAGACTAGAAGTAGTACAAGAGTATGACGCAAAGGACTGGACTCAATGGCTAGAGCTGCTGTTGAATCTGAGTTTTATTTACAACCTTTCAAATAAAGAGTGGCCAACTGGGCAAGCTTAGCTACTACAGTACAGACAGACTGATAGTAGTAGTAATACAGAGAGTCATCATAGCAGAGGCAGGGATAACAAGATTGTTGAAACCGTAGAGATCGAAGGATAATTGTTGGTAAAAAATAGCATTGGGAAACTGAAACAATAGTTTGTGAAAAATATGGTGCAGTAAAAGTTATGGAATAAGAATTATTATTAAAAACAAGAAGACTTACTAGGGCCAGCAGAGGAGCCCTCGTTGGTTTCCTCCTGGTGTTGTTGTTCTCCCGCCGACTGCCCACTCCCTGTCTGCCTGCCCCTGGGTGCTGAACAGGAAAGATATAAGAAAGAGACAAACATTGATGGATGGTGTCAAACAAATAAAATATTTTTAAAGAACGGTCAAAAAACACTTATGTAAACAGCAATTGCAACAACTAAATTGACCGATCTCATCTGGTCAACAAGTAGTATCGGGGGATTCGCGGATCGACTACTTACTTATGAACAGTAATCCAGTCTTCCATTCTGATTCCAGAATACTAACTAAGCCTAAGTACGACGTACCACCCTACCTAGCCCACCTATTCCAGGCGTGCCAATTGTACATTAAGTATGTATTTCCACTTCTTTTTGTCCTCAACAATGCATATGGTCAAATGGAGGACACATGACTACATTTTTTGTATACACCAAATTTTGGGTTGATTGATTGATGCTCATGTTGTGCTAGTGCTAAGCCAATTGCCACCACTCATTGAACAAACTAGAAAAGGTTCTAATAAAGACTGGCGTACTAGCAGCACGTGACGTAACTGAGGGGGCATCACGCATACCACTAAAAAATTACAAACTCATACAAAGTAACTAAACCTAAGTATCAATCCGCCCCTATCACTTAGTGACAGGACAAAGTAAGAACTAGAGTCACTATAGCATTACGTAACTTAATTTCTCTAAAATAAACTCTTACAGATTCACGCTAAGCGAGCGCAAACGCAAAGTTGCAAACAAGTAAGATTAGTAGTAGCGCAGAGGAGCACCTGTGTCATAACAATCACAGAAGACTTTGAAACGTAATTAACCTGGAATGTAAGCAGCAACATTCTAGCTAGTTGGAAGAAAAAAAGATATTTGCAATATATAACACAGAGCAGAAGAACAGACACAAAGTAGTAATAATTAAATAGTTACTCACCAAGACCCGGGACCTCCACTCCTAGCAGGTCCAGCAGTTCCTGCTCACAGTCCAGGATGTCGACCACCGGTGCGTCAACTGCGCCTGGGTGCGCCGGACCTCAGAGCAGTGCAACACTGCCCGGCGCACCATCCCCCACCGCTGTTGACGCACCCGGAGCTCCGTACCCAGACCCAGGCCTGCCACCTGCTGCCAGCGTTGAGGGGAGGTGGCGCTGCACAAAGAAAATGAGTGCAGCCAACTTCACCTCCCCAAATAAGGCCCGTGCCTGCACCCCTTGTGGGCACCGCTTTCCACAAGGAGGGCGGTCGCAGCTCTGGCTGCGGCGAGCCCTACCGTTTGACATGGTTCTGGGGATGAGAGACGGGGTGGGAAAGAAGAGGTAATAAAATTTAAAACGTAAGTAAAGGAAATAAATAGCAGGCAATAGAAAGAGTGAAAAAGTAGCTAAAAAACAAAAAGAAAGTAGATAAAAAAAGAAAAATATAGAAGCAGGAAAATAGTTAGAAAAATAATAAATAAAAAAAAATTAAAAAAAAGTGGCTTCAAACAAAGGATTGGAAAGATGCAGGGAGGATTGAAAATCAGGCCCCAGAACCATGCAATAGAGTGAAAAACAAGATGGCCACGCCCATTGCGGCCACGTGCGCAAGTTCGCGCGATATTTTCTCCCCGAGCACGCAAAAAGCAAAGCGAACAAGTAAAAGCGTTCCCGAACAGGAAATACGTACCGCGAACGGGCATGAGCATGCATTGCGCGACCCGGAACAGGAAGTAAGCATCGCGGGCGGGCGGAACAAGTGAAAACAAGATGGCCGCGCCCGTGAGCAACCACATGGGTAAGTTGGAGAGCCGCGATCACGCAGAAAATACCGCGAACAGGCGGCAAAAAAACGTCTGCGTCTTCACGATATTTTCGCCGTGTTTGCGGAGATTTTCAACATTTTGCCGATAGTTTGCGAAAGTGAATTTTTCCAATTCTGTCACTATTATTATCGTCCCATCTGTAGCCATGGAATATCATCATTAAGGCCCTTCTCCCAGGACCGTAGGCGGTAAACCCATCTTTGTTCCCTAACATGTAGGTCTTACGTAAGATCGAATTTGCTTCTCTTCATTACCTCAAGAATGGTCCACCTGAGGTCCGTATCGTTATGGTTTCTTTCCATGAAGTGACGTGTCAGCTTAGTATTTGTCTTCTTACACCTGATGGTACTTTGATGTTCGTTAATGCGGACCTTTATTTTTCTGGTGGTCATGCCCACGTATTTAACATCGCATGGACATGTTATAAGATACACAACGTTTTCTGTGTTGCAGTTGCTGAATTCTCGTAGTTGCCATGGTCTTTCACATTCTACATAATAAGCTTCAGAGAGATCCCGTTTGGCTTGATTGAGTTTTATTTGATTAGAGGCGAAGGGATTGCTGAGAAAAATATTATCAGCATCTCTGCACCTCCAGTTCTAAATTTTGCTATATTTTCTTCTTTTTTCTAAAACTTTCTGCATCCTTCCCAATTGCTAGACCCTGAATATAAGTCTTTAGAGAGTCCCAAACAATGGGGGGAGGAAATGTCCTGTGATTTCTTTCAAGAAAGTCCTTTATCCATGTTTTACAGAGGAGAACCCAAATTTCTTCCAAGAGATACAGCCTATTTAAGGTCCATCTCTTAGAGTAAGCTGGGATCTTACCTAACTCAAGCTATAAAATAAGCATTGCATGGTCTGAAAATCCATTCGGAAGGGATTTCTGTTGAGTAAAAATCAAGGACTTGGATAGAAGAAAGAAATCAATGCGTGAGGAGGTGGGAAATCTGCCCGAAAAGCAGGTATATGCAATCTTAACCGGGAATACTGCCCTTCAGGGTCAATTATGTCCAGAGCTTTCCTATAATTTTGATTAATCCTGCAGGTTTTAGGTTTTATTGTTTTTTATAAATGCCTGAAGAATCAAATTTTTGGATTTGCTAGAAAATTAAAATCTCCCCCTATAATCACTTCCCCGGGCGTTTGTATTAGGGATTGAAAAAACTCTTCATATGGTACCGGATTATCCTCCACTGGGGCATAAATGCTAGGAAAGGTTACAAATCTATTCCCCAAATTGCAGGTCACCCAACACCACCTTCCTCTCTGATCACTTACAAAATTAACCACCTTTGGTTTAAGTTCTTTGCCCAAGAAAATTGCCGTGCCACGATGCGATACAGAGGAGGAGGAGAAACCCCGGAATGTTGCCCAGGACCTAAACATTGAAAAATCTGCTAACTTCCCTTCTGCTATATGAGATTCTTGAGTTAAGTTAACGGTGAGGTTTTCTGTCTTAATCCATGATTCAATATCCCCAATTTTCTTTTTATTATTGAGTCAGTTTACATTAAAAGAGACCACTTTAAGGATTTCCTTATTGACCATTAGCACACTACACGGTAAGATGGATACAAGTATACTGGAGGGACACAGAATCTATCATTACTCCACCACTTGCCATTACAGAATATAGATTTATAGGTAAAATGTGGGATGAATCTAGAATTTACAAATGGATATTTTTTTTCCCTCTTGCAACCCATGCTACACCCGTGGACATCTTCGTGGAGATGCTGTCCGGCTGATTGCACGATAGCCGCTCCCCCCCTTCACTTCCGGGACGCCGGCACACCGATGTGAGGCAGAAGATGCTGTATCGCAGTGAAATGGCCGCGGCTGACCTGAGCAAGAGTGGGAGCGGGTGCTATCGTGACTCTGGTGACCATTAATAAAAAAACAAGGAAACTGAGAAAAACGATGTGGGTTAACTGTTTTTCACCTGAGTGGCATAGCCAGCAGGTAGAGTCTGCTTGGAGAGAAAGGAAAGGGGAGAGAGGCATAAAAGGAAAAGAGAAACAGCAGACTTCCACAGCACAAACCGGCAGTAAAAAGTCACTTGAAGTCTCAAAAGGGAATTTAAAATCCGGCTGATGTGAGCCTTAACATCAAACCAAGCTGCTGACTTCTTTGCTCGCCTTTCTCTCTTTTTTTTTTCCTTTGACCCCTGATAAGCTGGTCTGTTCTGGGACAACACCCAGAGGATATATATGTTTATTAAGGAAGTCTTTTTGAAGAAGAAAAACAATTATTTGGGGGGACTACTGAGCTTTCCCTCCCAGTAGTCATGCAGGCTTGCTATCTCTGAGACCTACTTCTACGGTGACATCGGGGACCTCCAGGTTTCTCTCCAAGGAGTAAGTGAATGTGCTACGCTGTCTGTATGTATATGGGGCTTTTTTGCTACTTGGTAGAGGGTCACTGGGGGAGTCCTAGGCACTAGAGTCTTCTTTTTTTTTCCTGGATTCATTGGCCAATCCATCTTTAAGAAAGTAAAGTATTAGAAATTGTTTGGGACTCTCAATATGCGAAATTTCCCTAGAAACACTGCCGCTTCCCATCTTGACTCCCCAGTTCTGGAGCAGAGGGTCAAAAAGTGTGCAGGACAAGAAGCAGCCCGCACTAATCGTGCAGCAACTCTGAGGAAAGATTTGGGTCAGTCTGTAGAAAGGTCTGAGATGGCAACTGCAGAGCTCCCCGAGACACATCACTTGGGGGAGCCTCCATCGATTTCGATTCGAGTATCAGCCCTCTCCTGTTGTCTCTCCTGGGACAGGTCTCTCAAATGTGCAAAGCTTGGAAAGCTCAGAGGTCCCAGATGCAATGGCTCCTGGGGTAGATGCGGTCACTGGGAAATCCAAGGAACTTAAAAAATACCTTCTATTGTCTAAAGCTAAACCAAGCTTAATATCTGGCATAGAAGGGGCTGAGAGGGCACCATAATTTTCTGAACCATCTGCAAACCCCTTAAAGGGGGTGTCTCGCTGCAGCGACAGCGCTGTTCTCACACAACCTCAACCTCAACTACAATCCTCCCACGGATGGATCTTTTTGGATCTACCTGCTCTCGAGGATGGGGGGCAGGCTGACCGGGATAACTTTGTGTTCTCTGCTACTTCTTCCTTAACATCTCAAGTGCAATCAAAGGCTGGGACTGAATCAATACAGAAAAATTCTTCTCAGCATGACAGATCTTTCTCTCTGCAATAGTAAGCTAAGAGCCTCCTCAACTTAATTCTGGATGAGATTAGAGAGCTTAAAGCTCATCAGTCCACGGAAATTACTGCCATCATTGCCCGTCTGTCTAAAATCGAAACAAACGTGGCTCAGGTTCCAGCGCGACTTCATGACTAGAATCTCATATTTGGAGGACCAGGTCGCCATCATGAGCGACAAAGTAGCTGCTTTTCAGAGCCATAAATCCGCAATGGAGCTCAAATTGGAGGAACTGGAGAATCACTCTGAGCGCTCTAATCTTCGTTTTCTTGGTATCCCCGAAGGCCTCGAGGGGCAGCAGATACTACAATGGATTGATTTGTTCATTAAAAAAAATGTTCTTCCGGAGTTTAATGGCGATCTTACCATTACGAGGGCCCACAGGGTGCCTGCACATCTACCCCCTAATGCTAAATTCCCACGGACAATCCTTGTTAACTTTGGGGATTATAGGGTCAAGGAACAAATCCTATCTAAGGCCATAAGGCAGAGACAGTTCAACTCCTCAGAGGTCCCAATATATCACATTTTTACGATTTGTTTGCCTCCGCAGTCAAAAGGAGATAAGAGTTTGTTAAAATGTTGCACTTATTTAAAGAACAAGGGGCACAGGCAATGATTGCAAAATAAAGCAAACTAAAAGTGCTCGTTAAAGGTAGATTCCATGTATTTTGCGATATCCCTGAAGCACAGGAACTACTGAAACAAATTTCCTCATACAAGTAATAGATCTCTTAGCTGAGGGCCTCAGAGTTTCTGTTATAATCAGCTTTGCATTTGCTCTTTTGTCTGCTTCGTTTTCGAGTCAGGTTCTTCTATTTTTCCTTTCTCTCTTACATAGTATTGTGGGGTTTATTCCCCCCCCCTTTATTTTCTTTCACATCCTGGATGAGGGGGAGGGGTATGTAGGCCAAAAGCACCTGGCACACACTCAAGGTGCAAGTTTTGAGCATGAGCAGGTATGGTGCACTGCTCACCGTGGTTTGTTTGGGAGGGGTGGGGTCTGAACCGTTTTCTTAATAAACATATCGAAGCCAATTCAAAAAGGCAGTTCTGAGTATGTGCAGTAGTAATCTTGCAGTATTACTTTACATACTTATAAATGACTTTGTGAAGTGACACGAAATGTCTGAATTGTATATGAATATTTCCATTTTATCCCATTTTAGATGTTATGGAGGCCAATTCATGAAGGCACTTAACAGTATATGAAGCACCAAAACAGAAGTAATACTTCAGGTACTAATAAATACCTATGTGAATCTGCCCGCATGTGTGCAGGGCGACCCTTTGTCACCCCAACATTGACTGTTTTATTATACATGTAATTTTTCCATTGCATGACTCACATATTTCTTTAACAAGTTTGCCTTATTATGTCTCCACCTTTGACCATTCAATTGGGCCGACACATAGGATGATTGACTGAGGAAGTTTAGGTGTGCACAAGCATGTATGTCTATGGCAGGCACAGAGTTAGAGCACATGTAAAGAGTGATTGTGTTGTGCATTGTGGGAGTGTGAATTCTGACCTGCTTAAACCACAGAGATTTATTGATTTTGGATCTCACCTGTGAGTGAGTCTCACTAATTGAGTCCCACTCACAGCAGGCTTCTGGAAAATGGTATTGAATGATAACCACCTGTGTCTGTCAGTTAAAATAAAGCCCTCTGCTGCGCAGATAGGATGAGAGCTCTGTGCTGGTTACATGCAAACATCAGTGGGACTTCCAACTCAGTGCTGTATCTGTACACTAGTATAGGAAATATTGTAATGTTCTTTACAATTATGAGCCTTCAGTGCTTTATTGCAAGTCTGTGGTGTTTCACTGTGCTCACCCTCCAGACAAAAATGCAGTTTGTGAATACCAAAAAGTAATACACTTACTCAATAGTGTAAACTGACTCAAAAGTGTGAGTTGCCTCTGTGATTCAGGCCTTCCATTGCAAAAACAAAACAAGGATTTGCAAAGGTAAACGTTTGGCTGTAACCTCAGACCTATGAGCTATGCCAATGCTTGGTAGTATTAGCATTTTCACAGGGATGGTGCACTGAGAACTATCTATGTAGAATTGATACATTTTCAAACACCAACAGATATTCCAAATATTTAGAATTTCTGCGCCCAAAAAGAAAAGATATTGTCCGACCTACTTAAGCATTCTGTGTCTCTCCAAATGCTCAAAGTACGTGCCATGCCTATGCCTCTTTCTCCTATTTTGTATTGCTGTACATTTCTTAAAGATTTGAAAAAAAATACTCTCTTCCGACCCCTTCCAACTATAAAATGATACATTAAAGAAAAATGATCAGACTCCAAGCGCCGTAGGGCATCGTTCCAGTGATTTATCGCAAGGAAGCAGCGGCAAGGGATCTGCACCCGGGTGGGAGCTCCTCTCTGTCTGTTGTTCTACATCATAGATGTCTTGATCTCATTTTTTTTCTTCCTTTGTAGGATTTAGCCTGAAAATGTACTTGGAAAAAATAAAAGCAATAACAAAATGTTAGCTAAAACATGTATGAATTTAAAATGGTACTCATTGTGCAATGAGCAGATAGTCTTCCTTTTTATGGAGTTTCATTTTATTGTATGTGAACTTGGTTTATGATTCAATCACACGGTCATTATCTCTGGTTCCACTTTGGATAGCTGATTGATTTCACCTGAAATTATTCTGTACATCACACACATTTAACACTCTCTCGAATAAATCACGCACCTTCAGATTTAATAGCTGCAGAGAATGGAATTGGCATTTATCTAAATGACATTCGGTCCTCGGGTCGGGGATCAGATTACACATATTATTAGTGCTTGCCAGCAATTTGCCCTTGTGTAGTACAAACACACACATTTACAGATAACTCATTATTGCTAGCATGATCCTCCGCCTGGAAGGGAAGATGAATGGGCGAGCAATACCTTTGTACTTCTGAAGGCACGAAAAACTCAAGTTTCCCAGTTTTGAGCGGCTTTTGAAAATCATTACACGATAGACAGAAATCGAGCAGGTGTACACCCTTTCCTTTCCTTTCCACCCTATGCCTCAAATACCAGGGTCACCATTTACACAGGGCCTCTGCACTCATGGCGAAGGTCCCTTACTGGTGGCCTGACCTACGCAATGAGAAACTACAATGAGGAGGCCCCGTCACTACTGCTGCGCGTCTGTCACGAGTCCGGAGGCCCTTTGTGATTCAGGCCCCATGTCTCCTTTTCCTTTCACTGGTAACATATTCTTTAACGCTAATGAGTTCAGGTGTTTGAAGGCAAATATTTTCAAGGTTGTCTTGATTTTATGCTATGTTTATGAGAGGCTTTTGAAACAAGTATCACATCTTTGGGCTAAAATTTACTAAGGCCAATGCTGAGCACCTGTGCAACGCAAGGTGGCACAAACAATGGAGGTCTTCAACCTTTGCATGAAAATGTTAATTTTTGCAACAACAGTCTCAATAACAATAATTCTAAATGGTTCTGCAATAGGTAGCATGAAACCCCTTATAATGTATACAGGGTTAGTCTTATGGGGTCGTGTGGCAAAAGACTTCTGCACATTTAATCGGTTTGTTGCTTTTTAATCACCCATTTTTGGACCTTTACTATGGTTATATCTCACTACCAGACTCTCACTCATGGTGACATCATGGTAATTGGCCAGAGTATGTGTACCAACAGTGTCCACCTTTTAATATAGGGCCACTGCAACACTGGGCTGGTCACACGTGAACATGTGGGCGCACTGGTGCAGGCTGCACGTGAGAGACTACAGTCATGCACAGTCGAGTAGCTGCACTTAGGTAACCTGCCTGTGGCAGTTCTAAAATGCAAATTCAACCCACCCATATGAAGGCCTTACTGCCAATAAAGTCAAGGTGTATGATATATATATATAAGTAGGACATTTAGAAATGAATGTTGAACATGTCCTCACAGTGAAATATCCCTAAAAATGATTTTTACTGTAGCAAGGCAGGCAGCTTCCATAGGGAATCATGGGGCTACAATGCTACACCTATTAAATGCTAAATTCGTATTGGTAGCAGCCAGATACATTTCTTCAACTCATTGTACTTGCAATTTAAAATATGATTTATTGGTAAAGTTGATTTTACACTATTATTTGCCTAAAGTTTCCAGGACATTTCTGTGAGTGGCCAGCTGCCTAGGCTAGCGATGGCTCTCTCACTGGGAAATGTGTATTGAGGTTAAACAGTGAACAATGGGGCCTAGATGTAGAGAAGGGATTTTCATGACAGGATTGCTGAAGAGGAACTGTGACTTGCCCTGCTTACGCTTCAAAGGGATCTGCCCAGCACACACAAAGGACCTTGACGCCAGACCCGCACCCCCTGCTCCTGTTTTTCTGTCATTAGCCAGGATGGAGCCAAACCCAGGGGAAAGAGTGGAACTGACCAGAAACAGTTTAAGGGTTAAAAAAGGGGTGCCCCCGATCCACATGCTGGCAGTGGGGCATAAAAGTGACATGTCCAGAATCTAAAGGGAGAGCAAGGCCCTGGACCTGGCAGCAACACCACGGACAGCTGTAAGAACAAGATACCTGATTCCCTGACGAACTAAGTACTCTGTCTACAGCTGACCACCAGGACTAGATGGGTCTCTCCAGGACCAGTGATGCATGCCCCCTTATGCCCAGTGAGGACCAATTGGGGTGGGACCTGGACCTCCATGCCCCAGCAGGAGAAGAGGAGCTCCAGGAGCCAGGCAAACAAGAAAGATGACGTAGGGAGGTAGTAAAACCAGCTCCCTGAAAAGGGAGCCCCTTTTCAGGTCAGAAATCCTGCTGGAAATGATCCTGGTTGCTAGTAAACATGACCAGGAGTAAAACAAGCCCAGGATCAATGTAATCGGCTCAACAGGGCCCAGGATATTCACCATTAAATTAAGTTGACCTTTCACCACTTGCAAGAGAATGAGTTCTTGTTGAACAGCGTATTCTCAGAATTTACCTACGGGGTGAGCCAGTTCTCAGGGGTGACGCATATGTGGCCATAACTAACGAAGGACTCATCGTCTTGCTTGTTGTTGCTTCAGTGTTGTCCTGAACCTCTCTTGCTATATAATCCCTTCTGTTTGCCACTTGTCTGGTTTTGTATTGCACAACAAATATTATATGTACCAGTTTATATTTCTGATGGTTTTTATTTATATATTGAATACATTTTGTATACTCTTCTAATATTTCTTTTATGGGTTTTCTTTCTTCTATTTCTTCTTCTATTTACGTTTATTGCATAGCTTTCTCTTTTCCCAAAAAGCTCAATTTATTGTAATTGATTGTTTGTGAAATTGATATTTTCATAATACCTTGAACCGCTGTTAGTACTAAATACTGATTGCCCCTGGTTCAGGTGTACAGGGCTGCCCCTGTTGTTGATAATGAGCTCCCAGGGGTCGGTGCAAACCCATTTATGCAGCTTAAATGAGGCCACCTTTCTGAAACCCAATGTGAAATCAAAGCCCTACTAGGCCGGCACAACCATGGTCTCAAAGACCCAGAGCACATTCATGCATGGACCTAGGGCCCCCTCTTTGTGGCCCAAACACCACAGAAGGAGCTGGACAGGCCCAACCATACAAATGGATGCTCCAGCTGCGGGCCCGTGTGTGAGCACCCAGGCATGGGCTTCCTGCACTGCCTCCATCACCCTACCTGTTCCTGGGTGCCCAGTGGGCTCAGACACCCAGGAAATGTAATAAAATTGAAAAAAGAAAACATGTTTAGCAAAGTCACTCAGGAGAAGGACCAAGTCTTTTTGGCTGGAAGCTCCTCATGATGCTATGCGAGGGATTGTTTTCGGTATTTCGCTCTACTGCGGTGCCCCAAGGAGGGGCAGGGACACCAACAACGTTATTTTCCACTGTATCAGAGCTAGACAGAGTGCAGCAGTCCCCTTTAAAAGTGATTTTAAAACCTACCCATAAGTCACCTGGATCATTGCATTCTTGACCCATGGAGAGTTTATCATGGTTTTTAAAGTTATAAGTTTAAAGTTATTTCAGCGCAGGACCTTTTGGTTTATAGCTCCGGAGTGCAAGGATCTCTAGTGGGTAGTTCTATGGCTGCATTGTATATGGCCTAAGTGAGTAAAAGAAAGATTCATGCTCAGTATGTTGATTTCAAATGCTTTATTTAAATTATATTGCTTACAATGCCTTTTGGTGAGCATTTTAATCCTTTTATGAACAATAATGACTGTTTTAAACATGGTTACTGATTCCAGTGATAGGATGTTGATTTTTGGCATGGGATTATTGGTCTTACATTGTGGAAGCCCCCTTGACAAGACCAGTAGACTTCCCTTATATTTTGAAGTTGTGACCCCTTGGCAAAGCAAATAGGCTTGACTTATAGATTGATTTGGTGATCCCCTGACAAAACCCACAGGCCTTTGGTTATGACCCAATAGTTGGTAAATGTGTTTGCAGAATGCTACCAGAGATAATTCCATCTGCCTTATCTATGTATTCGGAAATTAATGTGTAGGGCTGAGTAGTAGGTGTTTAAAAAATGTACTTTTCCAAAGAAAAAGCACTGACTGGACAATCATTTATTGAGTGTTATTATTGTGTGCCAGCAAATGGTGATTACAAGCCCAAGCCACCTTCCCTAAATAGGCCTTAGACCACTCTGCTTCGCGACTCTGAGAGAGTCAAGAGCTACAATGGGGTACTTGGTTCCATGTAAGGAGACAATTACGGACCAATTGCTTGTGCAGGACTCTCATCCTGCACAACTAATAACCTGATTCATTACATGTGGTAACTGTACAGTCAATGCAAAGCAATACCTATTACGACCATGGCAAGTACAACAAACGAGCATTGTTTGCAGTGTTAACACTTAATGAAAAAATAACACAAACAATTAGCAAAATTAGAGGTGGGAGACATTGTGAGGCATATTTTAACATGTAATATGTGTAAGCCTTGTGAAAAGTACACATGTTGGGCAGTCGTTTGCGCACACAAAATTGTTCTCAATGGTATGCCTTGAGTAGAAAAGCTATTCTGGATACACCTAGATAGCTATTCCAACTTTGAAAATTGTAAATCGTATGCTGTTATTTGTGTTTGTTTGTCAAAGGTGTCATGATGGTTTATAGGTTAGTAAATTCAGCCTAGCACAATGTTTGTCCATTGTTAGACTTGGTATCTTGGCGTGGTTTCCTCTGACCATTTGCCTCTACCTACTTTATTTTTGATGCTGCGCTGGCTTTCGTTTTTGCTGGTTTAGATGCTTTGGATACTTTATCAATGCTGATCAGTGTCAAAGTGTAAGTGCTCCCTGTGTAAATTGTTGTTACAATTGGTTCTCTCTCATTGGCATATTTGATTTACTGGTAAGTCCCTAGTAAAGAGCACTGAAGTGTGCCAGGGCCTGTAAATCAAATGCTACTAGCAGGCCTGCAGCACTGATTGTGCCACACACATGAGTGGCTCTGAAAAGGTAACTCAGACCTGCCACTGCAGTGTCTGGGCAGTTGTTAACTGCCATGTCAACTTGGCAAGCTCACTCACTTGACAGGCCCTAACCTTCCCATTTCATACATGTAAGGCACCCCTATGGTAGACACAAGGTACACCCCTGGGCAGGGTGCAGTGTATGTGAAAGGAAGGGCATGTACTGGTGTGTGCGCCATATCCTGATAGTGAACTACTGCCAATTTCGTTTTTCACTATTGAAAGGCTATCTTGCCCCATAGGATAGAATGGGAGATGCTTTGTAACATCTTAGAATATAATTTCCCATTGAGACAAGATAGAGAAATAAAGTTTAGGCTCTCTGAACTCAGAATTTAATAACACATCTTTTAGTAAAGATGTTTTTTAAATTATGTGTTTGAAAATGCCACTTTTAGAAAGTAGGCATTTTCTTCTTTAACCATTCTGAGTCCCTTTGCGTGTTAGTGCATTGACTGGTTTTGGAGTGACGGGGGCTGGGGATGTGCATTCACTGTAGACAGCACTGGAGGGTGGGGGGATTTAGGTGTGCCTGGCCCTTCCTGGATGACTCAGAGCTGGGCTGAATAGACCCTGGCTGAATTTAGAGTATTGGGAGGAGGTTTCCTTGCACCTGAATAGAGCCTGTCTCCCTTGGACAATGCTGTCTCCACCCCCTGCATGGTCACACTGCACCAGTGAGGACAAAACTGGTTTGGACTGGGCTCAGAGACCCTTGCAAAAGACATTTTGGGGTATAAGTATTAGACCTAAAACCCCTGAACTTTAGACTACTTCTGGAATCAAGACAAACCTTTACCAAGGAGAAGAGCTGGAGAAACTAGAGGATGAGTACTGCCCCTTTGCTCTGTGCCGTCTGGGGTTGGCCTGCGGTAGCTATTTCTGCCAAGGAAAGGACAAGGACTTTGCTCTGTGCTGTATCCCCCTGCTTG
This sequence comes from Triturus cristatus, assembly GCF_964204655.1. Taxonomy (NCBI): domain Eukaryota; kingdom Metazoa; phylum Chordata; class Amphibia; order Caudata; family Salamandridae; genus Triturus; species Triturus cristatus. The sequence continues at coordinate 454,675,876 of NC_140590.1, read as the reverse complement.
AGGAAGATCTCCAAGGGCTTGGGTAGAGCTTGCCTCCTGTTCTGAAGTCTCAGGGACATAAAGACTGCACCCCCAGCTCCCCTGAACTTCCTTGCTGGGAGTTCTAACCTGCTAAGAGGTGACTGTGTTGGGCATCTGGAGATTGTTCCTGCTGCTGGAAGCTGGAAAAGCAACGCAACTGCAAGTAAATTGACGCATCGCTCTTTTTGCAGCTGGTTTTCCGGCACAGCACCACTGTGCGAGAAGAATCTCCATGCATCGCCATGCTGCTGCCGACACCAACACAGTGCCTGCCGCTGCTGCAAGAACCGACGCATCATGGGATCGCGGCTGAAGAATCCGAAGCAGCGCCCCTCGACACCGCTGCATCAATCACTGATGTGTCCCGAGTTTTCTAGACATCATCATGAAATTGACGCATCACTTCCTCTCTGTAGCCTGGAACTGTTGCATCACCTCCCCATGGTCTCAGGAACTGGCACATCTTTGTTTTTCGATGCTTCCTATCTCTGCGGCAGTTTGGCCTTGTGAATTTTGTTACAACTGCAGGTACTTTGAGATAAATCACGCATCCATAGTTTTCTATGGGCCAAGTTGTTTAAAACCTTTTTAAAGTCAAATTCGTATTACATGCATGTTGGAATCTTTTTCTGTTTTGGTCTTGTTGAGTTTAGATAAATATACTTTATTTTTCTAAACTAGTGTTTCCATTTGTGGTGTTATCACTGTATTACTATGTGTTTTGTGTACACATACTTCACACATTGCCTTTGGGATAAGTCTGTCTGCTCATGCCAATCTACCTGGGGGGTGAGCAAGGGTTATCTAAATTGTGTATTCCCTGTTAACCTGACTAGAAGCAAAGGTCCCTATTTGGACAGAGGTACCTACCTCTGCCAACTAGAGACCCCCATTTCTACCATCCATTCATGCATACAGATCAGTTTCATGCAGTGTTGCACAAATCAAGGTGAATCTCTGCCTTAGTTTGTGCATGTCTACAGGTTCCCCCATCCAGGTTAAGTTTCCCAGATTCTTCTGTGATTTTCATTTTGAAGTAATGATTGTTTCTTACCTTCAGAAAATCTTGCCTGCATATGTCAGAGTTAAACCCAAGGGCGAAGTGCAGATCAGTGAAGAAGGTGCATTGGCACTGGGGGCCAGTGGTTTAAGGAATCTGTTGAAGCCTAGTTGTATTTAATTGCTCAATCAGAGATGTGGGACTCTGTTTTCCTTACATACACCAGAGTCCATGACACACTAGCTATGCCATTGGTACATGGACAAGAACCCACCTTTATCAAGGTTTTGTGTAGAATTTGCACACTGCAAGGGGGTGCAAGGGTGATGTAAAAACAATGTGAGTTTTATCAAACCTCATAAGGCCACCTTGTGGGGCCCTGCATGACTTGATAAATTTAGAGTAATGCAAGGCAGAGCAAATTGCTACCTTGCATTACTGTGTGGCATGGAGGCATTTCAAAGGTGAAGCATGGGTGTTCTGACACATCCACCCATGGATTTTGGTGCATTTCCATATTTACCATTGGTGATAGACCTGGCAATGCATCAACATGCTACACCTCCCCAGGTGAGGCATAACAAGGAGAAATATCTGTATTTCTCCAGCTTTTTACCCCTTTTCGGTGTGTGGTGCATTCTGCACCACACTTTGAAAGAGGAAACTGCCTTTCAGGATTGTTTATGAGCAGGAAGGTTTCACATCCTGCTCAAAAACAGTACGGCCTCCAATGCAGGCAGCCTTGCAATATGACGCAAGGGTGCTTGTGTTCCACTAGGCAGCGAAAGTGTGCCAGTGCTAGGAAAGGACAGGAATGCACTGTCTAATGGTAAATACGGCACAGTCTTGCACTTTTCCTTTCACGCAGCATATTGCAGCAAGGTGGTTTGCTGCACTGCACTGCATGAAAGCACTGAAATAGCATCTTTTGGGAGCTAAAGTGACATTGATAAAGGTTCATCTCTGAGATGCCTGTTGTTTAAAACTCCAGTACCAAACATGTGTTCAGATCCAAGCTTTTGTAGTCTACCTTTACATATTTTACATTAGAAACCACATGAGATATGGTAGTATGTCTAAGGCCTTGCCCAAAGCCTCTCTTTTTCTGTGTGCTTGATGTTTCAAGACCCTTTCACTATAACTAAAGATAAGGGCATTAATATTTTCTCTGGCCTTTACTAATGGCTTATTGACACCAAATGAATATTGAACCACTATAATTATTATTGAAATTTAAAGCCATGGTTTAAAACTATAAATTAGCTGTGAACAATATATAAAACTATTCTAATTTTCAATGTGGTTGTTTGGCTTAATTTGACAGAGCCGGCTATATCTAATATCTGCTCCAAGTGCAAGAGTGTATAGACGTGCATGTCCCAAATGAATGGAAACAGAAAAAAACACAGGAGGTAACCCATAAACTCAGTTGAGACCTGGGTAATTAATGTGTAACAAACAACAACATCTCAACAGGTAATATTTCTAGATTATTACACGAATCATGACAAAAAAGAAACAGGGAGAAAACTACAGTTTTCTTTATAGAAAATAAAGGAGTCTATTTTGAGAAAATAGAGAGTTGTAGCTAGTGTATCAGCACTATTTACATATTATTGTAAGTGTAATCCAAACATTGGTGAGCACATAAGTGCTCATGCAGAAGATGAACGGCGCAAGTGAACACATGACAAGGTGTAAGGAACAGCGGAAAGGGCACAGAAAATAATAATTAAAGAATGGCTACAAAACATGAATAATGAGGAAACAATTAATGAAGAACTTGTTAGGAACCAATAAAAGTCAGATATTGTGTAGAGTGGTCGATGGTGTTTCAACCTGTTTGCATTTTAGGTTATCATCAGGACCAAATTACAAAAAACTCTGATGGTGCTGAGGTGGAGTCAGATCAACTTCCACAAAATGATTGTGTGTCATTGGGTGCACCCAAAGGATGGTGTGCATGGTAAGGATTCGGAATTGGGCAGTAAATCTGGGAATGCACCAAAATCCATTGGCGGATAAGTGGAAACACCCACTGCCAACCAATAGATTGCCTCACTGGGGCAGAGTAACTCAAGGCAGTGATTTATGCTGCCTTGCTCTACCCCAGATTTATCAAGCCATGTAGGGCCATGCACTGTGGCCTTGCATAGCTTGATAAATCTCATTGCTGTTGTTCTAATTGCGAAGCAAAACCTTGATAAATCTGACCCATGGTTTACTATACTTAATTCCCAATCCATGTACCATGAAGAAATCTATAACTTCAAGTGTCGTGTAGTTCCTATATTACCTATACAGGATCTGCGCATCTTGGATAACAAACTGTGGGATTGGTGGTGGACTGATTCCCTGCATCCCCACCGGATATGTTAGCCTATCTGTATTAGCTAGCTCACAGTGCCACTAGAATCTCTTCTTAACGGGGAGAGAATAGCTTTCTGGCAACCTCAGAACATGACAACCCTGATCCCCCAAGATCGTGGAAACAATATACTACTTTTCGCTCAGTCACTTGTGCTCACTTTGTTTGTCTCAGAGATACACAGAATTAACAGGCTGGGCGTTTCAATAAGTATTTATTGAACAGTGTTATTCTAGTGTAGAATAGATGAGCTGCAACAACCATTAGACAGTACCAGAGATATATGATTAGCAATACTACAAAAGTAAAGGGATGGTATAGTTCTACCATCTTGCAGAAATCATGAATATATACAAGTACATTGAATACATGATAACAAGTGCGTACTCCTACGGTGTCTCCCTAACTAGATGTACCTAAATGTACCTAGCATCTGTGTAGGTGTTATGCCAAGATTCCCTCCAAGGAAGGAATTTAACACCCACTCCTCTTCCGACTGGACGCATATGTAACCTATTATTGTACTACCATCCTAACTAGATATTGGTATGAACAAAGTTTAAAAACATTTCTTTTTGCTAAAAATGTTTAAAACATCTAAACATTTCTAAAACTCATAAAAATGTTAAAAGAAAATGTTTGCAAGCTAAAGCTTCTAAAAAGTGTTCATAGTTATAGTTCGAACCACTAAAAGCATTAGAATGCCATGTATGCCCAAAAATGAAAGGAATGTCAATTTTTGTTTTTGAGTTCCAAATCGAGTTTGTTTAAAAAGGGTGAATGTCTTACAGTACACGACGAGCCAAAATGAGTCAAATATTTATGTATCCTGGCTGGTAGACACAGCATTTTCGTTGCTTGGTTCCACAGTTGATGGCCCCTGTAGCAACTCGCAGAATACGTCGAATGAGCACACATGATGTTCCACACTGTCCGCAGCCGATGCTGGGGCAGTCTATGCACCGTCCAAAGGTGGGTGTCAGTGGAGGAGCCGGTGCCCATAAAAACAGGTGCAGTTACTACCTGGGGTGGTTCAAGGAATGTCACCATCAACATAGGAATATGCTGTGGACACTGCAGAACATGGGCCGTTATCGGGTCCAGTAGAGCATTCACGTCTGGTTGCGCACACGATGGGAGTGTTAAACAAAGGTCTAACAAGCATTCTTCTCTGCAAAACAGGCATCGGAGGACAGGTAAGATGTAGTCCATCCAGTCTGGTCAAAATTACAAGAACCAAGGTGCACTTAGTTCTCTTAGGCGAGGTGTGCCTGGATGTTCTACCATGCGGTCACATAATTTACGCTACAGGAGTGCTTTTTCCATCTCCTTTGTGACTGGGACGTCCATTGCGTAGCAGATAGCGACAACCAGGATACCTGCTATTAGAAACAGGATCAGTGGAAGTAAGAATACGGAGTGTGTGAAGTTTGGTATAAGTACAATCACCGTTTAAAAGGTGCTTAGAAGTCCAGAACCTGTGGTCTTAAATGGGGGGACAATGCCAGTCGTATCAGACATGTTAAAGATATGATTTACCATGGGGGGCGTGGCTTGCACGCCGCTGCGAGATGGCGGTTTGTGCTTGAGCTCTGCGCTGGAGCAAGCGCCGACGGAGGTTTGCTGTCGCCTCGGATTACCCCGGTCATTTGTGAAGGTGACCTCATGGATATGAAGCTGCCAAGCATGTAATGAGAGACGTTTCCTGATCTTTGAGGCGGCCGGTGACCATATTTCGGGCGTTTTTAGGTGGCGCTCGGTGTTTTTGCGAGCGGCCGCCATTTTGTCTCTCTCAAGAGTGGGATGTTTTCTCTCCTCAGCACGACGCCGTCACTGCTACGGATTTGCCATGAATAAGGACTGACAAGAACTGGTGAAGTTGCTCACATTTCCTACATCTATACTGTTTTTTTATTATTTCCTCCTGCTGCTTTGCTGCCTGTTATGACCATATTGTTTGGTTTCCTACTGTCATATTTCTAGTCAGCGCACCGCCATCGCCCTCTTAGGAGGTCTCGTTGACTGGTATTTCCATACTTCGTGGCTGTTTCTGGTTGTTGGAAGGTGCCGTTTTTGATATCTGTAGGGCATGATATTTTTGTGAGGTGGTTCCTTTCTCTGCCCTGGAAGAAGCCATTATTATCGTTCTCTTGATGTGAGTGCGCTCTCTATTTTTGCTTGTTTCCTTTTTTTTGCTCCTGCTGAGGTGGTGTGCTCTATGGCTGCGAATATGGGCCCGTCACCAAATGCTAAGGACGCAAAAGACTCTAAAGCGTCTCTTAAAAGGTCCAAACAGTTATCCCCTACACCTGAATCTGCGCAAAAGGACCCTAGCGCCACTCTTGAGTCTATCCTGACGCGCCTTAATGAGGTCTATGAAATTGCGCAATCTACCAAGACTAACACAGATTTACTGCAAGTAGAGGTGCTAGCCATCAGGAATGACTTCAAGGCCCTTTCTCTTCGTGTTTCGGACACAGAAGCACGTATTAGTGGCGCAGAGGACTCCATGCAAAAGCAATCTAGATCTCTCTCACAGTTAGAGCGTTCAATGGCAGCTTTGCGGAAAGACCTTACTGAGCAAGAAGATCGTAACCGCAGGTCTAATCTGCGCATTTTTGGTCTTCCGGAGGATGTTGAGAAAGATGCATCTTCTATGATTGATTTCCTTCATCAATGGATTCCTTCCACACTGCAAATTTCTTTCCAAAGGGATTTTGAACTGGAACGTGCACACCGTGTTCCCACATTTCGTCCTAAGTCTGCTACGCAACCTAGAGCGATCATTTTCAAGCCACTGCGCCATCAACACACTGAGAAAATTCTGGCTCATATGCGGAAGGTTAGAGTTGTCTCTTGGAATGGCCATCGCATTTCAATTTCTCAAGACTTTGCCAGAGACACGGTCATTAGGAGAAAGGGCTTTCTTAATCTCCGGAAGCGTTTAGCCGAGATGAATATTCCCTTCTCTTTTGCTGGCCCTTCAAAATTCCGTATTACTTTCAAAGGGCGCTCCAGAATTTTTGATGAACCTGCTGATTTGGCCTCGTTTCTGGATAATCAGTTGGAATCGCAGATGGAACTTCAAATGGAGGCCTCGCTGGATCCTGGCTCCTCTGGCACCTGATATGACTATACATAATGCAATGAGTTTTTGTCTTTGCCAGGTCTATTAGGTTTACCCTCTCTTAGATCTGCGTGGTGGTCCTAATGTCCAATGTTCTGGACGTGCTGTTGTTGTCTTATGTTTTTCATTCCTATCGTTATAATGTAGTGGCCTTTTATTGTCGTCAGTCCTACGGTATGATTCGTCCAATTTTTCGTGGTAGTATTTCTTGATAGTTCTATTTCACTTATGTTCACTTGTCGTCCTTATTACTCTTCTCATCCCCAATGTGCATTTCTATATTGGTCCGGGTCCGTTTCTGCGCCTATTGTTGGGCTTCTTAATTTTCTTCAAATTTGTGTGTATGATTTGGTCTTCTTTTTTTTCGTTTATGGTCTTTCTGTCTGATCTTCGTCTTCGGTTGTCTCGTTTATCTGGAGTACGCCATTGTTTATTAGTGTTTTTGGATATTGTTTGGTTATGTATTTGAGTCATAGTATTCTTTTTAGATAAGTATTAATTGCTGTTATTAGAGATAATCTTTCTTTCTGTATAATTAGTGTCTATATATTTCTTATTGTTATATCATTGACTGTTTAAGAATTATTATTAATTGTCTTCTTCCACTAGATTGGAGGTATAGCGTTGCACTGTGTTGGTTGGGCTCATGCTTCTTTATTTTCATGTTCATATATCTACGACATTATCGCCTTTCTTAGTTACATTAGCTGTAACGGATTCTATGCTTCAGTGGTCAGTTATTTACAAGCTTATTTATAGAGTTTACATACTGATATATAATCTCGTTTATCTTAATTATTTGCCATAGAGCTTCATTGACTGTTATACTTATCTTTACTACATTCCGTTCTCTACTATGTTTCACTTTTCTCTTTTTTATCTTCCTTTCATAAAGTACCATATAATATTCTTTGTATTGTTTTTCTTTTTCTTTTTTCTTTTCTGCTCTTGATGATGTCTACTCTGGCTTGGTTATAATTATAGTGTTGTTTTGATTCATTTTTCACTAGCTCTTATTGAATTGTATTTTTAGTTTATTATTATGAAGTGCTGTTTATCTCCTTTAGATGGTTCCTCTTTTTAATTACACATAATCAGCTATGTATTGGTCTGGGGTTATATATGCTGATGAGTTTTATTCCTCCTGTTGGTTCCCTTGCTCTTTTTCCCATGCTCCCCCTGATATGAATTTGGTCTTTTTCAGACCTTCCTTTTGGGCTCTTATCTCTCCTGCTTTATCTATTTTCTTGCTTTCTTTTTCCTCTTCTTTTTCCTTTTCTTTTCGGATTTCCTTCTTGGATTCTCCTTGTTTCGTGTTGTTGTCTAGTGTCTGGAGGCGTGTCTTTTTGGAAGTTGTACTTCATATATTATATATGCCATATCCTTGTTTCCTGAGGCGAGCTCTATGTCTGGTTTGAATATACTCTCCCTTAATGTTAAAGGATTAAATCACCCAGTCAAGAGGTCAAAAATTTTAGACTACTGCAAATCCCTGTCTTCGGATATTGTCCTTTTTCAAGAGACAAAGGTCTCTGTCAAGGAGGCGTTGTTTCTAAAGAAAGAATGGGTTTCTGATGTTGCGTGTTCAGATGCGTGTGGTAAACGTAATGGGGTAATTACTGTAGTTTCTAAACGATCTGGATTATCTATTGTTTCCTCTGAACAGGATACAGAGGGTCGTTGGCTACTTTCTAAGATATCCGATGGTAATGCTGTTCTCTTTGTTATGAACATTTATGCCCCTAACAAAGATGATCCGTCTTTTTGGAAAGTAATCTCCAAAAAGCTAAATAATACTCCTCACTCTGGCAATCTTGTTGTAGGGGGAGACTTTAATTTACCAATGGATCCTATTTTGGATAGGAATTCTGCCTTTACCTTTCGTCCCCCTCAAGCACATAAACAACTGATTAATATGTGCTCTCTGACACATCTCCAGGACGTGTGGCGTCTTCATAATCCCACTGGCAGTGATTTCTCCTTTTTTTCGTCTCCTCATTCGTCCTTTTCACGCATTGATTACCTTTTGGTTCACTCCTCGCTTGTTCAATCTGCCTCTTCCCCGCTTATCCATCCCATTTTAGTTTCAGACCATGCTGCGGTGACGTTCACGCTTATGTCTTTTGCCCCCAGAGCAAGGTCTCGATCTTGGAGACTAAATACAGAAATTTTACATGATGACTCCCTGATTCGAGAATTTTCTAATGAGATTGAGACGTTTTTCCTTGAGAATGTTGGATCAGTTAGTTCTCCTGTGGTTCTCTGGGATTCTTTCAAATGCACTTTCCGTGGTCAGGTTATTCAATGTATGTCAAGGAGGAATGCTGCCATTAAGAAGGAACTCACGGATTTAGCAGATGAGATTAAACGTCAGGAATCTCTTTTTCGCAATTCTAAAGATAAGTCATATTTACAATCTATTAAAAACTTAAAATACACGTACAATACCATAGTTACTAAGAGAGCTCATATTGGCCTTCAGGCTCAAAAATCTAAGAAGTTGTTGTTAAAAAATCGTGCGGGTAAGATTCTTGCAGCTACATTGAAGTTCCAGGAATCTTCCTATAAATCCTCCCAAATCTCTTCTATTACTGACCATCTTGGTACGAAAAAATTCCAGACTGCAGAAATTCTTGAGGTCTTTCGCGACTTCTATAATAATTTATATACGCCCTCTACTCAGGCTTCTTTTGAACGTTGTCAGGAATTCTTGAAGACGGTTCCTTTGAAAGCTGTTTCGGAGGAAGATAATAATTCTTTGAATTGCCCGATTACCTCTGATGAGATCATTTCCGCGATTAAAGCTACTCGTTCTGGTAAGGCTCCGGGCCCTGATGGCTATCCTATTTTGTTTTATAAGACTTTTCTCTCCGTGCTTGTTCCGAAACTTCAACTGGTCTTTGATGCTTTTATTAAGGATGGCTCGGTGTCTGGTTCTGCTGCTGATGCTACTATTGTAGTAATCCCCAAAGAAGGGAAAGATCATTCAGACCCCAAAAATTTTCGCCCTATTTCCCTTCTTAACATGGAAGCTAAGATTTTTGCTAAAATTTTGGCTAAACGCTTAGAATCGTTTATCCCTCAATTGGTTCATCCTTCTCAGACAGGTTTTGTGAAGGGCCGTCTTGCACGTGATAATATTCGTACTTTCTGTCACATTCTCGGGGCCGCCAAGCGATCTAATCTTCCAGCAGCGGCCTTGGCTCTTGATGCTGAAAAGGCCTTTGATAAGGTTTCGTGGCCTTTTTTACGAGCCGTTTTATGTGCGCACAACCTTGGTGATTCCTTTATCCGTATGGTTATGTCTCTGTATTCCAGGCCTCGAGCTAACATAAGAGTGAATGGAGCTACGTCATCCTTTTTTAACCTCCGCCAGGGTACGAGACAAGGTTGCCCTTTGTCCCCTCTTTTATTTTTGCTGTCCATTGATCCTCTTCTCAGAATGATTGATGTTCATCCAGACATTAGCGGTTTTTCTTTTGGATCTCATCAGATTAAAACAGCTGCTTATGCTGATGACGTTCTCATTTTTTCAGAAGATATTGCACGCGCCATCCCGGCTATTTCTGATACAATTTCTATTTTCTCAACGGTTTCAGGGTATACCCTGAACAAGGATAAGACAGAGATGTTCCCATTAAATGCTTATTGTTTCTCCTCTCATATGGGTTCGGCTGGTTTTAAGTGGCAATCTAAGCAATTAAAATATTTGGGTATTTATTTTTGTTCCACTCTTTATGCCACTGTTACATATAATGAATCTCAAACTATTCTTAAGGTACGACATCTTCTAGAAAATTGGTCTCCGAAACATATTTCTTGGTGGGGCCGACTCCAAACTCTTAAAATGATGATAACACCTATTATTAATTTTGTTTCCTCTATGCTTCCAGTTCAGCTCTCTGATGCCTTCTTTCATGAACTTGATTTAATTACTTCCAAATTCTTATGGAATGACAAAAGGGCTAGAATTGCCTATAAATTCTTGAGAAAATCCTATGATATGGGAGGTTGTAATCTTCCTGATTGGGGGAAATATCAGTCTGCTTTTTTGGCCTCCCAGGGGGCGCTCTGGTTTTCCTCTCCCTCTATGCATGTTCCGGCTTGGTTGCTAATAGAACAGGAATTGGCCTCTCCTCTTCCGACTGCCTCTTTCTTAACCACAAATACCCTTTCTATTCCATTTTCTAGATCTATTATTCTAGACACTATTGCTGCGGTTCACAAGGTTGATAAGAGAGTGGTGATTCCATTACATAAAACTAGATGGTCATCTATTTGGCGGAATTCCAAAATTAAAATTACTATCGATCCAGACTTGGTGTCTTATTGGTCGGGGAAAGGTATCTCACTTGTTAAACATTTATATGATTCCAACAATGATCCTCTCCCTTTCTCTTCCCTGGCTCAACTTTTCTCTTTATCTAATATAGATTTCTATACCTTCCTTAAGATAAAAGTAGCACTTGCTAAAGTACATCTGCATCCTTCTTCCCCTACGATTACGCTTTTTCAGTTATGGGTTAGATCTGGTCATGTAGCATCTAGGATTTATAAATTTTTATCGTCCTCGACACTTCCCTCTCAAACTGTTACACAGCAAAAATGGCTTCATCATTTTGAACATGATGTTACCGATCATATCTCTTCAGACACTTGGCAGGATATTGGTAGGCTTTCTCTTCGTAATAAAATTGCCCCTTCTTTAATGCAGTCTAAGTTTTTCTCTATTAATCTTCTTCACTGGACTCCCACTCGTTTGTATTCGTTAAATCTTAAGGAAGATAATTTATGTTGGAGTTGTGGTCTTGCACCAGGCGATTTTCAGCATATGTTCTTTGATTGTTCTCTTCTCCAACCCTTTTGGGGTTTAATTCATAAACACCTCATGCTTATCTTTAATATTAAGTTTCAACTTTCATTTCCGTTAGTCCTTTTAGGCCCGCTGGCGGCCTCGGTCCCATTGCCTCTAGACTCCATGGAGGTACAACTGTTGGATCTTTTACTAACCGTTGCAGTCAAAGTAATTCTCATGGAGTGGAAATCTTTTTCTTCAGTCTCTTATCATACTTGGTGGGCATGGGTTTCTTTCCTACGTAGTGCTCATACTTCAGTTGAGCATGCTCATCTTTCTCCGTCTATATCTTCTGGTGTGTGGTTGGCGCTAGATACGTACATGCAATTGGCCTCAGAGGGGTTGGTGGATCAATATCCCTTTGATTTGTCTATTTAATGTTGTCTTGAGTGTTCGGTGAATCCTTTGGAAATCCCTCTCTTTTCTCTCCCTCTGTCTTTTATCTCCTCTTCTCTATCCTGTCTCTTCTCTATCTTTGCTTTTTTCCTTTCTTTCCTCTTATCCCCAGTTTAATATCTAATGATGATACTTTTGATAATTACTTCTCCCGGTTTTTCATTGCTTCCTCCTCAATTGACGTATGTCTCTGATACTTTCAGAATAATGAATGTTTAGATATATTTTTATTGGTTATTATCAACCTAACATTTTATATATTTTAGCTGTTATCAATTGTATCATTCTTGCCTGTATATTATGTTTGTATCTAATCTTTTAAAAAATAAATTCTTTTGAAATCAAAAAGATATGATTTACCATTTCTATGAAATGGGAATGGCAGTCTGTATGAATAAGCGCCTTTATCTCACGCAGAAGACCTTGTGATCTGGAGATCAAAAGTCTCTCGAGTAGAGTTTAAGGGCACAGACTTCTGTAAAAGCATGTCTTTCACTCTGCTTAGCGTATCAAACCGTATTAAAGAAACATTCAGTGAAGGCCATAATGGCGCCTCCCTGACTGTATGTGTCGGTGGAAACAATACTTGCATACAAGAAGTAACCCTGGCGCTCACGGTTCCCAGATATGCGATGCCCGGAAGCATTCCGCAGCAGCCTTGATCATTCAGCATCAAGTAACTCCCATTTGAAAGTAGCCCGAATGCTGGAGTAATCACTGCAGCTGGGGAACGCCTCAAATGACAGGACAAGTTTGCTATAGAAGCATTACAACCCGTGAAGCATTATATCCTGACATATGAGTGATCCACTTAAAGCGCTCTTACAGTTTGTACCGCTAAAAAACACTTCTCGATCCGCACTCCGGCATTGAAATCTGTATGGTAATTCCAAAGATTCAATAATGTATTCTTTACCTGTTTTTTCGTATCTATCGGCCTGTTTTTGTTCAAGGCAATATTAAAACTGAAAAGTAGTGACCGGTAGAGTTATGTGGCCATGGATTAGCCATTCTGTGGACGGTGATTCTGCCACTGTAAATGGTAATCTATCCAGTTTTTTGATACGCAGCATTGCATATTTTGCTCCCCTTTGTGTCATTTCTATCTGTCTATCTGTTAGATTGTATTCAGAAAACAGAGACGTACAGTTGATAAAATGCCATGGCACATAGCCTCCATGCAAAGATTGCGTCCAGCTTAACAACATAATAGAACGTAATTGAGATTGCCCGTGTTGTAATGTGGCTAAATCTTGTTCCAGTATGTCTATCGCAGAAGATACAATGTTGCCTAAGGAATATATCCTGGAGGTTAATGTAGTTAACCCATTGTCTACCACTGCTACAGATGTTTCTAGATTTATACGGTCTATTTCCCGTAGTCTCTCGGGTGCCTCTTGTTGGGATATTTTCCATATTTCCTTGTAGGCAGCATAAATGCCAGCATATATGAAACGTTTCTGACGTCGTTTCCTGGGACCTAGGAAAAATCCATAAGATCCATATCCTGTGTGAGTAAAGATAAGTGTTGTTTCACCTGTGTGAGTGTTGAGGTTTTTAGGCATTCGAGGCACAACTTCCCAACATTGTATGATGTCACTCCCCCTGGATGTTGTCTCTGTACATAGCGTGAATCTGGCCTATGTATTGTGAACCCTACGGTTTTACCCATGAATCTTTTCTGACAACCGTTGGTGTCTGTCGGCCAAATCAACCATTTCTTCCAATCGGGGACTTGTCTGTTATATTGTAAAATGTCATCTATTGTAATCTCTTCCTGTGATGTTTTATTACCCTTGGTGTGTGATGGTGTCTGCAGCTGAGGTGTGTTCAAGTCTTTATTCTTGGCTAGTACAAGGCAAGACGTCAGTTGCACTGTCTCGTTCAAAAACATGAGTTGTTGAGGGATGAGGCATGCTCTAAATAAAGCTTCTATCCCCTGCACTTGCCATTCTCTAGTACCCCAGACTGATTTCAAGTCTATAGTGTCTTTCCATAAGTCGTAACCCTGTTCAGACAACAGGGCAATGAAGGATGCAGAGTAAATCTGTTTGGTGTTTGTTAAAATATTTTTCTGTGCTGATGTTGGTCCAACCTTATAATAATATGAGGCTGGGTTAGACATATTAAACCCTGAAAAATATGGAAACTTTTGTGTAAATGTTTTTGAACTGCCTTTCGGCGGTGTTGGACAATGTTCCCACTCGTGGCAAGTGAACACATTTCTAGGATTTGCAGATTTATGCAGAAAGTGAAGACCATAATGTTGATCACAATACATGGTTTCGTTATCTGATGTGCCTTCCAATGTTTCACTATTAGAAAACGGAGCAGATTTTTCCAAATCAGACAACATGTTATTTACATTTTCCAAATCCAAATCATCAGAAAATGTACTTGAGGTAATAATATTACTTAATGATATTTTGAATAAATATGGAATTTTTAAAAGTTCGATCGGGCCGAATATATCGAAATCAACCCTGTCCCAAACTATACTATCAGTTATAGGAACTGCTGTAATGTTCACTGATGACAAATCTCTTTGTTCTCGATGAGATGATTGATGTGGTTTCAAAATTAACTTCACATTTTGGGCTACAGAGCTTTGCCGCATATATTGTCTATTATTAAGCATGTTAAAAACCATTACTAAGCCTAGCCAGAAAAGAAAGAAAAGTACCCCAGTAATTATCCATAGTTCTACCCCCGGAGATACCAGGTAACAAGAAAGTCTTTTTAAGAAAGTCTTTATCTTGCTGCTTGCATGAAGTTTGGGCTGGGGTTGTTTCTGGTTCACTTGGATCCAAAGTAAACCTATCAAAGTTTATGAAGTCGCCAGAAGCAGTTCTATCAATTGTTGGAATTGCATCAGGATCTGTTGAAATTGCCTTTTGCTCTTGTCGAGGCATGTTGGTGTAGAGATCTGTATTTAGTCGAATAGCAATTTGTCTCTTATTTTGTTGAGTTTGATTTTGAAGCTGAACTTCGGGTTCAAGAGGAACGAGTTCCATAGCATTGTTGCATAGTCCTTCATTCCGCACAGGAGGCTTTTTGAACGTGATGAGTCTTTCCATTTGAACATCTTGAATTATAGCGAGAGGAGGGCTTCTGCTACTTTGGAGTTCACGAGGTCTACTACTTAGCATGTGCCACATAGTGTGGTTTGATTAGGTCGATTGAGACAAATATTTTCTCCTTTTTTCCGGCAAGAGGTGATAGAAGTACAGTTCTTGTTCTTTCAGTGGCTAGGACCGGTACAGGCTTTCTGTAGGATGGCTCAAATTCCTCTTGTCCGCTATTTTCTTTCTGACCAGATCCCCAACTTATTGGGATCCAGACAGGTCTTGTCATGACTGATTTGACTTCCCCAGTGGCGGTCTGCTTGAGGTGGATTTTACTTTGTTTTGTCCTGGATTCATTTAGATCCTGTAAAACAGCCAAACAATCATGGATGTCAAATGGTTTTTCATCTGCCACTGCGCCTTTCACAATCAAGATCAGGTACCCACATTCTTGTCCCAAATAGGACATCATATGGAGTGACCCCCCCAGAGAACTTCTTGGCATATTGTTAAGGGCCCTATGGACTCCATATAGATGTGCTAATACTCTAGCTGCTATAGACTGCTTTAAGTATCGTTTTTTCCTTTCCATGTCCGAATTTCCCTCGGGATAGTATGGAGAGGAGTACCACAATGCTAAACCTAATCCTTGCAAGGCCTCCTTATAAGCCCAAGATCTAAACACAGGGCCCTGGTCAGAATGTAATGTGCTAATTGCGTATGTCCCTATGAAGACTTGCAGGGCCCGATTCACGAAATTAACTTAAGACAAAATCCTAAACTTTCTACTTTTGGTATTCACAGAATGCACTTACTACTTTTGGTATTCACAGAATGCACTTATTACTTTTGGTATTCGCAGAATGGATTTACGACTACTAACTTTACGTCCGCACTCGGGCTGGAAATTCCGGCCGGGAGGCGGGGCTTCCGGCCCGGAGCGGAGCTTCCAGCCCGTAGGTGGGGATTCCGGCCGGTGGAAGAGATTTAGCCATGGCCGAAATCTCCACCTACGGGCCGCAAGCTCCGCCTCTGGGCCAGAAGCCCCGCCTCTGGGCTGAAAGCTCCGCCTCCGGGCCAGAATTTCCGGCCCGAGTGCGGACGGAAAGTTAGTAGTCGAAAATCCATTCCGTGAATACCAAAAGTAGTAAGTGCATTCTGTGAATACCAAAAGTAGTAAGTGCATTCTTTGAATACCAAAAGTAGTAAATTTAGGAATTTGTCTTAAGTTAATTCTGTGAATCGGGCCCGCAGATCTTTTATAACAGTTCAAGAATCAGCTGAATGCTGGGGCCACACCCATTAGAATCTCGAAAAGAAATCCACTGCTACCATGATATATCTGTAAGCCCCATCTCTTTGTGAGGGGCCGCAGTGGTCTAGGTCAACACACGCTAGTGGTTTGTTCGATATTAACAAAGGTTTCTGTGCTGGATCTGCTACGGTGGAACCTTTCATCTGCTGGCAGATGTCGCATTACAAGACATAGTCTTCAGTCTGTTTTGTTAAACCAGGCTACCAATAGTGTTGTTTCAACAAAGAAACAGTCGCCGTAACTCCTGCATGTGCAGAACGTATCCCTTCATGTGCTGCTAGAATTAAACCTAACATACGATTCATGATGGGAATTACTCTATCCCCCACTCCAGGAATCTGAGCAAATGGAATGTCATTTGCATCTAACTTGTAGGAGTAATTGAGTGGAAACTTTTTTGGTAGTGTTTTGCTGATTTTGTGTGAAGCTATAACAGCTACCATAATCTCACTGTCTATTTTTGCTTTTAAAATGAGTAATTACAGCTACGGAAGACATGCGCACAGCCCCCTTTGTGGCTACATCAGCCAATGAATTCCCTTCAACGTGAGCACAATCACTCTGAGGACTCAGTGTATGTATCATGTGAGCCCTTGGTAGTTCCGATTAAACTTCACTACCTGTTCCCATAGCATTTTGTGCTTAATTGTGCCACCTTTTGCCTCTTTGAACCCGTTTTGAACCCAGTATTGCAAGTATTCATTTTATGACTGGACACAGTAAAAGGAATCACACACAATCAGTGTGGGGAATTCTTGATCCGTATTTACAAGTCCCAGTATCAGTGCTTTTAATTCTGCCAACTGTGCCATGCAGTCTCCTAGAGATTGCGTTTAGCGCACACATGCGACCTTTAATGATTTCACTCGCTGCGCTATATTGTTGCTTACTCCCCGTGGCCGGTTGAGCAGATCCATCAGTGTAAATGATATATTCATACTTATCCAAAGGCATTATTTCATTTGGTAGAGGATATTTGTCGGGTGCCCCACAATGCTTACCTCTGCCTGTGAAGCAAGTCCGCAGAGACGACAAGAGCGCCCGCCCCTGTACCCACCTGACCCGTGTGGACAGTAGAACCCAGCAGGGATGAGATGGACGCAGGGAAGGGAGCCAGTAAGAAAGTCGGGGGTTGAGGTGAAGGGTGTCTCGGAGCCAACTGGAAGACAAGTAAGACCCAGATTAGTGAAGAACCCAAACTCCTGCTTAATGCAAGATACGCAAAACACACACAGAAAAGCCAGGTCCCCAAACTTGGAGGCTCACCAGTGGGTAGCAGACCAGGAGACCCTGAATAGTACAGCTCCAAGGAAGGTCCAACAGAGTAATGGTGTCAGTGCTAGGCTCTCATGACCTCAAAGAATAGCGCTCCTGCGCGTATGTAGGACGAGTTTGGATATAACAAAATACTGGCATCCCTGGAAAGCAAATGTTGGAAGCCAAGGAGAACGAACAAGCGCTCCTGCGAGAACAGAACCAAAATCATAAAGTGCTCCAGCGCGGACTAAACCCAAAAAGAACCATAAAGCGCTCCTGCGCGGTCAAACTCAAAATAACCCTAAGCGCTCCTGAACGGATAGAACCAAAATCATCAAATAGCGCTTCAGCGCGGATTAGAACACCTGGCCACCCATAACGCAACCGCGTTACGATGACTCCACAGTTAGTGAGAACGAATGTACCTTGACTGTTCCCCAGAGAGACAACGAAGACCAACAGCAGCGCTCCAGTCCGGGAAGCACCAGACCGCTTCTGAAGTCTTCCGTTCACCAGGATCAGCGTCTCGCGTCGTTCTACACATCCAGCGGATCCGAAGCACAGAGCCGGCGGGAAACGCGATGTTTAAGCGTTTCCCCCGGAAGTGCTTCCGTGAACCGCTATGCCTGTCAAAAGACTAGACCATGACTCACCCTCCAGCCGAAAGTGAGTCCCCCGGCCGTTTCTGTGTGTGTTAGCGGGGAAGCGGGGAAGACGGCAGGCGCCGTGAACATGACAGTACCCTCCCCCAAAACAGGTCCCCCCCTAACCCCGCCAGAACCTCAAATGGGGGAAGCAGGACGAGGGCTGAGCGGATGGCTTAGATGAAAAGCACGGACCAGAACGGGAGCATGGCGAACATGGGACAAAGGCTCCCAAGAACGCTCGTCCGGCCCGTACCCCTTCCAGTCAACCAGGTAGAAGAGTTTACCTTTAGTACGACGAGAACCCAAGATGGCCTTGACCTCATACTCGACATGGTCCTCCACCACCACCGGAGAAGGAGGAGAGGGAAGAGAGCCACCAGAACGGACCGGCTGCAGAAGCGAGACATGGAAGACCGGGTGAATCTTCATGTGCGGAGGAAGGGTGAGTTTCATAGCCACGGGGTTAACCACCCGCTCAACGTCAAAGGGTCCCACAAAACGAGGTAACAATTTCTAGGGACCATGCACATTGAGGTGCCGAATGGACAGCCACACCCGATCACCCACGCTGTACTTGGGCTCCTTCTGTCTATGTGCGTCGGCATGTGCTTTGTAGGTGTCCTTAGCTTTGGCCAACTCGAAACGGGCTTGTTGCCAGATGCGGCGCAAGGACTCGTGATATGACCGGACTGTGGGCCACCTGCTGTCCCGGGGACCCTCCCATGCGGAGGTGCGAGGATGACGGCCTTGAAGGCAAAAGAAGGGAGATATTCCGATGGCTGAATGTTTACTGTTGTTGTAGGCGTATTCCGCCATCCATAACACCTCGGACCATTCCTTTTCAACCATAAGCAGTAAACAACGGAGGAACTGCTCCATGGTGTGGTTGGTTCTTTCGGCCTGACCGTCGGTCTGAGGGTGGTACGCCGAGGACAGGCGTACGTCCATCTCGAGGATCCTGCATACTTCCTTCCAGAAGCGGGAGATGAACTGCGATCCTCGGTCGGTGATCACCACCGATGGAATTCCATGGAGGCGAACCACCTCGTGTACGAAGATCAAAGCCAGTTCCGCAGCCGTGGGCAGTTTCAACAAAGGCACGAAATGTGCCATCTTGGAGAGGTGATCCACTATGGTGAGAATCGTGGTGTGCCCCGTCTTGGTGAGAGGGAGTTCCACCACAAAGTCCATGGAGATGGTGTGCCACGGATACGGTGGCACCGGGATGGGACGTAGAAGACCCACAGGAGGCTCTGATTTGTTCTTACTTAAGAGACAGATGGCGCAGCTAGCCACATGGTTCTTGGTATCCGTCACCAGCGATGGCCACCAAAAATGTCTTTGTACGAGCTCAAGCGTTTTGTGGTAACCCGGATGGCCGGATAGTACATGATCATGGCACAGGCAGACTGCCTTTTGCTGACTGGTCAACCCAGGTAGGTACAATTGTTGTCCATGAAACAGCAACCCATCTACGCACGTTACCCCTCCTTGTCCGTCTGCCAGAACCTCCAGGTCGGACTGCTTTGTGTCCTTCTTTACCTGAAGCATGAAGTCCGAGGATGTTACAACGCCCTGGAAGCGTGTCTCAGCGATGATGGGGACAGGCTCGGTGTTTTCCGCCTCTTCGTCGGTTTCTCCTAGCCGTGATAGGGCATCAGCCTTGGCGTTGTCCTTCCCAGGACGAAACGTGATCACGAAGTTGTATTCATTAAAGAATAGAGTCCATCTAAGCTGTCGGGCGGTGAGGGCACGGGCTGACCTCAGGAATTGGAGATTCCTGTGGTCCGTGTAGATGGTAACCGTGTGTTTTGCGTCTTTCAGGAAGTGGCGCCATTCCTCGAATGCGGTCTTAATAGCGAGGAGTTCTCTGTCTGACACGGTGTAGTTGCGTTCCGCTGGTTGCAGTTTCTTGGAGTAGAAGGCCACCGGATGCAGCTGTCCTGTGCTGGTACTCCTTTGAGATAACACGCCCCCAATGGCATGTGCTGATGCGTCTGCCTCTACAATGAAGGGCTGCTCTGTGTCCGGGTGCACCAGAACCGGGGCTATGGTAAAACGCCTCTTCAGTTCCTGAAAAGCTTCGTCTGCTGTCTGATTCCAACTAAACCGTACTCCTTTGCGCAACAAGTGGGTGATAGGAGCTACCATCTCGGAGAATCCGGTGATGAATCTACGGTAGTAGTTGGCAAACCCCAGGAACCGTTGGACCCCTCTTACGGACTCCGGAGGAGGCCAGGACAGAATGGCGTCCACCTTCTTGCTGTCCATTTGTATGCCTGCTGGGGTAATGATGTGACCCAGAAACTCCACCGAGGTGACGTGAAAAACGCTCTTTTCCAGTTTCACGTACAAGCGGTGTTTGCTCAGCTGTCGTAGGATGGAACGCACATGCTGCACGTGTTCGGTGATGGTTTGTGAATATATCAAGATGTCGTCTATGTAGACGATACAGAAGACGTCTAGGTAGTCCCGTAACACCTCGTCTATAAAGAACTGAAACGCCGCGGGGGCATTACAGAGTCCGAAAGGCATGACCTGGTATTCGAACAAACCGAATTTCGTCCGGAAGGCGGTCTTCCATTCGTCACCCTTTCGGACTCTGACTAGATGGTAAGCCCCATGCAGGTCGAGCTTGGTGTACACGGAGGCGTTCTTTACCTGATCCAGAAGGTTAGTGATTAACGGCAAGGGGTAACGGTTTTTTACGGTGATGGCGTTCATCGCTCGAAAGTCTATACAAGTCCTCAGATCACCTTCCTTCTTAGACACGAAGAAAAGAGGAGAGGAAACCGGAGACCTGGAATGACGTATAAAGCCGTTGTCCAGATACTCATCCAAATAGGAGCGAAGGTGGATGTTCTCCTTCTCCGTGAGCGAATAAATTCTGCTACAAGGCAAGGTGGAGCCTGGAACGAGGTCTATACGGCAGTCGAACGACCGATGCGGTGGCAAAGTGTTAGCACCCTTCTTGTCGAACACATCGGCTAGGTCCTGGTATTCCTCTGGTATGGCTGGTGTAGTTACCTGGGAAACTATCCCCATTCCTCGTAGAGGAAGCGATCGTGCTTGTATGGAGCGACTCCCCAGGAGATCGTTCTTCGCATAACAGGTTTCACTACAGTATTCCGAATTCAGGTGTACTATTCTCGACACCCAGTCGATGTGGGGATTGTGCTTCACCAACCATGATAATCCCAAAATCACCTTGAATTGAGGGGCATCGATGACGTCAAAGCTAATGGATTCGGCGTGGTGATTAACAAAGGACATCGTCATGCTCTCGGTTTGTTGCCGGATAGGACCGGAAGTGAGATCCGTACCATCAACGGCCTTGACGGTTTCAGGTTGGTCTTTTGGCACTGTAGCAATGCCCAGGGCACAGGAAAAAGCAGTATCGATAAAACTGCCTGTAGCACCGGAGTCCAACATAGCCGTCACCTGCCAGGTCCTGCCCACCTGGTTCCGTAAGGATACTTCCATCCCTACGTGGTGACTGCCGTCAAATACAGCTGGGATCGCTAAGGTGCAATTCGAAGAACCCAGAGGACGGATCCCCTTGTCTACTGGGTGATTTCGTTTCCCGCCTTGTCCGTCTTGGTGATGGGCAATGCGAAAGGCCTTCTGCCCCGGGGTTTCGTTGGCTTCACCGGACATTCTCTGACGAAGTGGCCGCTTTTCCCGCAGTACAGGCATTGATTCTGCCTCCTTCGCCTTTCTCTTTCTTGACTTGTTAAGGGTCCTCTTATGCCCCCGATCTGCATTGGTTCGGTTGTCTCGCCCTGGGAAGCAGGGTCCTCTCTGACTTTTTCTATACTTTTGTCCCCAAAGGATAAGAAACGGTTATCACTGCATTTTCCTTTCTCGGTCCTTCGTTCCTGTAATCGGAAATTCATTTTCACCACTAGATCAATGAAAGGACCTATCTCATCCGGTGGGTTGTGTAATTGTGCAATGAGATCCTTCAGGTCATCGCGCAATCCTCGATAGAACACAGATACCTTCTTGTCTTCAGGCCAATGGGATTCGATAACAAGCCTGCTGAACGTGGTGATGTAGTGAAGGAGGTCCTGGCTGCCTTGCTTGAGGTTGAGTAGCTCGTTATCCGCCGCTTGCACAAAGGTGTGACGAGCGAACATACGCCGCATGGACTCCTGAAAGGTGGGCAAGTGGTGTAGCATGGGATCGTCGTTTTCTACCAACGCAATAGACCACTGGGCGGCGTCTCTGCCCATGTATGACAGGATGTAAGCCACCTTGGCTGCGTCGTCGGGAAAAGCCGTGTTTCTGGCCATGAAATGCAGGTGGCATTGGTGAATGAAAATACCATACTTGGTACTGTCCCCATAGAAGCATTCAGGTGGTGCCAACTGGACCGAATGAGGGGCGATGACTTGGATGGCTGTATTCGGAGTGGTGGCAGCGGAGGACCCCCCAAAGGTGAAAACAGGTTGTCTCAAAAGACCCTCCTGACTGACCCTGGGGCTAGGGATGGTTCCCCAAGGACTGGTGACCCCGGCTTACATCTGGCCCTGTAGGGCGGTTATGTCATGGCGTAGACTGTGGTTCTCTGCCTGCATGGCAGCCAGCATGACTGCGATATCCTGTAAGGTAACCTCCGGGTCGCCCATGTCGTCTAGGTGGACTGATAAACGTGGGCTTCTGATTCTGTCGGGTGCCCCACAATGCTTACCTCTGCCTGTGAAGCAAGTCCGCAGAGACGACAAGAGCGCCCGCCCCTGTACCCACCTGACCCGTGTGGACAGTAGAACCCAGCAGGGATGAGATGGACGCAGGGAAGGGAGCCAGTAAGAAAGTCGGGGGTTGAGGTGAAGGGTGTCTCGGAGCCAACTGGAAGACAAGTAAGACCCAGATTAGTGAAGAACCCAAACTCCTGCTTAATGCAAGATACGCAAAACACACACAGAAAAGCCAGGTCCCCAAACTTGGAGGCTCACCAGTGGGTAGCAGACCAGGAGACCCTGAATAGTACAGCTCCAAGGAAGGTCCAACAGAGTAATGGTGTCAGTGCTAGGCTCTCATGACCTCAAAGAATAGCGCTCCTGCGCGTATGTAGGACGAGTTTGGATATAACAAAATACTGGCATCCCTGGAAAGCAAATGTTGGAAACCAAGGAGAACGAACAAGCGCTCCTGCGCGAACAGAACCAAAATCATAAAGCGCTCCAGCGCGGACTAAACCCAAAAAGAACCATAAAGCGCTCCTGCGCGGTCAAACTCAAAATAACCCTAAGCGCTCCTGAACGGATAGAACCAAAATCATCAAATAGCGCTTCAGCGCGGATTAGAACACCTGGCCACCCATAACGCAACCGCGTTACGATGACTCCACAGTTAGTGAGAACGAATGTACCTTGACTGTTCCCCAGAGAGACAACGAAGACCAACAGCAGCGCTCCAGTCCGGGAAGCACCAGACCGCTTCTGAAGTCTTCCGTTCACCAGGATCAGCGTCTCGCGTCGTTCTACACATCCAGCGGATCCGAAGCACAGAGCCGGCGGGAAACGCGATGTTTAAGCGTTTCCCCCGGAAGTGCTTCCGTGAACCGCTATGCCTGTCAAAAGACTAGACCGTGACTCACCCTCCAGCCGGAAGTGAGTCCCTCGGCCGTTTCTGTGTGTGTTAGCGGGGAAGCGGGGAAGACGGCAGGCGCCGTGAACATGACAATATTCTTGTTGTATTGCAGGAATGCTTGTGGCTTTAAATTTGGGTTGTACCTGTATTCTACATCTGTTGCAGTGAGAGAATTAGCCCATTGTATCCATATCGGATTTAAGGCTTTAGCGTTAGGGATGCTTACCTTTGTCGCAGCCTCTAAGGCTGGGACTGGAGTCACTACTATTATTTGTTTGCCCTGAGCCAGTGCTCTTTCTTTTACCACAACAGTCTGTGCTACTGTCAGATTTTTTTCTGTGGATGCAAAGCGCATCTCAGCATTATGTACAAATGTGACTTGTATGCAATTGGTAATGTTTCACCTTCATTATATGTCAGATAGGTGTACGCAGATTGACCTGCAACTATACAGATCACCAGGTTGCCTACGTTTACACATGCCTGTAAGTGTTTGGAACCTATCAAGTCAAGTGTATCTGTGTTTTCCTGTGTCCAACCAATATCTCACAGAAAAATTTGATTTTATTAACTCGTAGAAAGGTTTTACTCTCTCTGCATGATCTAAAATGTATGTTCTACCAAAATTTAGGAATCCCAAGATTGACTGAAGATTTTTTAATGATTTTGGAGGTTGAAGCAGAGTGCCTTTTTCTAAAATAAATGTCTGCCAGACATTTTCCTTCACTTGAAAGGTCATATCCTAAAAACAGGACACTGAGGTGGGCAATTTTTGATTTTTTAAGTTGAATTTGTAGCCCTCAGCTGCAAATCCCAAAATCATGGAATTCACTCTGTTCAAGTGCTCCTCCAGGTCATCGTCCATCAGATAAATATCATCCACATAGGACAATGCCTCTTCATCTAATTTTTGTAAGTAACTCTGTTACCCTGGCCTAAAACAGCACCGGGCTATTCTTATACCCGTGGGGGAGTTGACAAAATTGTTATGTGAACCTAGAGCTGAGAATGCTGTTAAATACCTGCCTTCATGTGCTATATTTTGGCAACAAAATCAGTTTGAGATATCAAGTGTTATTTTATATTTTTTCCGCACAATATTATTCATTAATGCAGCAATGTGTGTATTTTGAACTTGAAATGTCTTAGTGCAAGTGTTTAAATGTCTGTAATCTAAAACTAGACAATATGTATTGCCAGGTTTCATGACTGGATACAAAGGATTGTTCATTGATGAGGTGCAAATTTCAATCATCCCTTGGTACTCAAGTTGATCTAAGATTTCCCTGACCCGTTTTTAGCTTCTTGCTTTATTGGATACTGCCTCTGTGCAGTTGGAGTATTTTTTAAAGGAATGTGGTGGGTTGAATCCTCATCCCATCCAAAATGGTTCCTATATAATGCTGGAGCCTGACTACTGCCCACTCCTGCACATATGTGTGTTGTAAGTGCCTGTGAATATGATCTGAGAAGGCTGGTAGAATTACCGTTTCTCCTTTAGGGGCAATCCATGATGAATGCTGGTGGCCATTCTTGTTCAGCTAACAAAATGTCATAGCCAAAAATCAGGTTCTCCCAAAAGAGACCTCCTACTTTCCTACTGTTGTCCCCCTCCATTTGGAGCGTTTTTTCATATACTTTATGTGGGACACTCACTCTAGTATCAGGTGTTTTCAAGTCCGATGTCAACAGAAATTCCATCATATTCTGTTGAGCTATTGTTACTTCTGCCTCACTGTCTAGCATCGTCAGAGCCCATTCAGTAGTCGAGTCCTTAGAATTCTGGACATATCTGATCTTTAGACCTGCAACTTTCTTCTTTTTGAACTGTGGCTTTTGCTTTGTCTTCTCTTCTTTTTTGGATGTGTAGTCTTGAGCGTGCTGCTTGTCTCTGGACTTTGTACACTCTTCTTGTCTTTCTGATCTTCCTTCACTCTCAGAGTGAGAAAGAGAAGAGGAGAAAGAGTGAGAGAAAAAGAGAGGAAGAGTAAGATACAAGGAAGATAGAAAGAGAGAAACATTGAGAGAGAGAGGAAGAGAGAGAGATGAAGAGTAAGAGAAAGGAAGAGAGAGCGAGAAACATTGAGAGAGAGGAAGAGAGAAAGAAAGAATGAGAGAGAGAGAGTAAGCGACAGAGAAAGAGAGAAAGTGAGAGAGAGAGAAAGGAAGAGATGGAGAGGGAGTGTTGACACTGGTTAAAATCTGCGCAGCTCACCTTTGTGCCACCAGTGTGTCTCCAACCACGTGCCGGGAGATAGTACAGCCCTCAAGTTTAGTGATCTGAAAGATTGTATAGAATTAGTAATTGCAGAGTACATACAACTGCACACGTGTAATTCTCTGTTTTGCTAATGCGCATTGAGGCTGGTGCACCCCATCCACTCCCACTGCTCGGAGGTGTCTGTGTGCTCTTGTGCGCCCAGACTGCTGCACACTATCCACTCCCACCGCCCAGAGGTTACTGCC
The DNA here is from genome assembly GCF_964204655.1 of Triturus cristatus. Classification (NCBI taxonomy): domain Eukaryota; kingdom Metazoa; phylum Chordata; class Amphibia; order Caudata; family Salamandridae; genus Triturus; species Triturus cristatus. The sequence continues at coordinate 454,649,764 of NC_140590.1, read as the reverse complement.
TGCTGCTGCGGAAAGAAGTCTCTCTACTCACCTTGCGCCACCGGCATGTGTTTAAGAGGGTCCACCACGTGCCGAAGCAACTTTGTTATGTGTTCAGGATCGCCACGCATCATCGCAGCTTTTTCACACGTTCAGCTTTGGTGGTGTTGGGGGATGAACGTCAATTCGTGATTCACAGCCTGTTAGATAAAAAGCAAGATAAGATCGTGTGTCATGCATGCATCAAAGGAGAGAGGAAGAGAGAGAGAAAGAAAGAAAGAGTGAGCAGAAGACAGAGAGAAAGAGAGAAACAGTGAGAGTGAGAGAAAGAGAGTGAAAAAAGAAAGAAAGTGAGAAGAAGACAGAGAGAAAGAGTGAGAAAGATGAAGAGAGAGAAACAGTGAGAGAGAGGAAGAGAGAGAGAAAGAGTGTGAGAAAGAGGAACGGAAAAACAGAGGAAAAGTGAGAGAGAGAGAAACAGAGAGAGAGGAAGAGAGACAAAGAAAGAGGCAAAGTGTAAGAGGAAGAGGGAGATAGAAAGAGTTTGAGGGTGAGAAAGGAAGAGATGAGGAGGAACACTGAGTGCCCACACTGTGTACAAAACCGTCACAGCTTACCTTTACACCACCGCTCTGTCTTCAACCACGTACCGCAACTTAGTGGAACACTCAAGCTCCCATATCTGAAAGATAGTACAGAATTAGTAGCGGTGGATTAGGATTCAAAATTGGCCCAGGCACGCAAAAAAAGAAAGTGACCCACATTTGCATATTGCCTTCCCTCAAAATTCTGCTTCGGCAAAATTTTATTTAAAGAAGGGGGAGTGCGGGAGATACAAAAAAATGCATGGATTTGTTTACACTGGTGACTTAAAAACAAGTGAGGCCACTTCTTCTCAGGCCCCCTGCCCTGCTAGGTATGCATATATTAATGGGCGGCCCTGCGAGAGAAAGAAAGTGACACCACTGCCTGTTGCTAAACTTATGACACCCATCTGCCTCCAGAAAGGCCATTCAGACTCCCACTGGGCCGCTGGCTGTATCCAAACAAAGGCGACATTGCCCAAATCTGCCCCCAGACTGCTCCAAAAAGCAGCCCACAGTTGGAACTCGGCACCGGCTCCTCAGGCATTGCACCAGTGCCCACATTACCAATCCAACGCTGTGGCAGAGTATATACGAGTACATACGCCAAAATCGCTCTTATGTCTTTCTGCATTCAGGCTGCTGTACCCCATCCCCTCCCGCCGCCCAGAGGTATCTGCCCGACGCTGCGCACCAAGGACTCACTGCAGACCTTTTCACAGTCACAGCACCCTCCACATCATGCAGCTCCATTCTGCAAGCTAATAGGTCTCACATTTGGTACTGAGTATTGATATCGTCATGGCAGAGGACATACTAGTGCACCTATCATAATCGCAGGTTGTACACCTGCTCATTGCTTGCGGTGCTACTAACTCAGTGAGAAGTGAGGCCACACATGTGGAGGTAGGTCCTCGCTGTTGGACTCAGGCCCATACTGCGGTGCAGCAGAGCATACAAAACATCAACTGTCCAGACCACCGGGACGTGCCATCACCGTGGCGGTGTGACTGTGCCGGCCGCAGAGCATGCGTTGCAAGCAACTCAAAAATGGCGTAGAGCAGGTGCACCCGGTCTTTTTTATTAGTAGGGTCACTTGTCCTGTGACGCCTGTGCTGGATGGGTGAGGTATGGGTGTATACCAGCTGTGAGGGAGTATTGGAGTGCTACCGTCACCCGGGTTGCAAAAGCCAAAGAGTCACTCTGTGAGCTAAGTCCAACAATGTGGCCAACATGGAAGGTACAGGGAATTACTGACCCTATATTAATCCATAGTTCCATACAAGAAAGATGGTGGACATGAGCCATCTCTGTGGATATGAATGTTTATTGCACATTCAGTGGAGTGTTGCAGCTGTAGCAATACAGGGTCATGGACAGTTGAAGTTTCAGTTTTTGGCACATGGAGGGCAGCCAATTAGAGACAAGCTCATTGTCGGAGTTAGGCTGCGCAAACATTTGTACTTATACAATCACTGCGACGATCCATATGCACTTATAAATTCACTATACACTCTGCTTGCATTACTTTAATGATGCAGACTCTAAGTACGTACTTGTCCAATGACAGAGACAAAGCTACATAACTAAAGTTTTCCCCCACTGTCGAAGGTAAGATGGTTGCATACGCTGTCCAGAGCACTATGTAATGTGGTAGGGCCTAGGGGCAGCATGTTGCATACATAATGAACACACGGACACAGATAGATAGTGGAATTGGGTACGGGCACGTGCGCTCGACTCCTTCTTATTACCAGGGTCACATGTAGAGTGACGTCTGTGGTGGATGCGTGTGGGGTGATTGTAAGCCAACCCCCCCGGTAATGGTTGGTGCTGGCAACAAGTACAACAGTAGTCATTGGATCAGACACAGAGATTCAATCATAAAAAGTCAATGATTTGTGCTGCACTAAGGTAGGGTACCAGATATGAAATCATACAGAAAAGCTTCTATCGTAAAGGGTTCATGACTTGTGATACACTGAGGTAGGACAGCAGATGTGAAATTATAGACAAAATATTGTATCAGAAAGGGTGCATGAGTTGTGCTGCACTGAGATAGGGGCATCAGAAGCATTTAGCATCTGTGCAGCCAGCGATGATGCGTGGTGCGGGCGAGCCACAGAATCGCAACTCGATGTTAATTGTGAGCCCTGCTATCGCTAGTGTACATTGAAGGCAGTAGTCAGCACAGACATCAAGGAATGTTTTTTAGTCACTTCCTCGTGACAAAGTTCAAGGACATAGAGTAGAACTCTGTCTGCAATTAATAAATCGTGTCTCAATGTAAATTGTGAGCTCTGCTGACCGCAGTGTAGGTAACAAAAGATGAAATATGTATGGAATACATTGTCGAAATGTGTAGGTTTCGGGGACGCTATAGTTAGTTGCTGACTGGACTCTGAAATTCATGAATAAAGACTGAATTCGAACTGTGAGCTCTGCTAGCCGCAGTGGAGACTGCCATTCAGTGTTCCTTTGGACTTGCAAGATGAATTTTGTGATTGTAGTAAAGCTATAATTGACATCAAAAAAAGTTCTTGAAGCAAGGATACTAAAAGGATATTATTTAGGTTTCGAAGATGTTGTAGTTAGTTGCCTACTGGACTCTAATTAATGAATAAACACTCACTTTTAATTGTGAGCCGTGCTGACCGCAGTGTAGGCCAGAGGCAGCGGTCAGCAAGGGCCCACAGCCACGTGGTGTTCAGTAGAGCTGCACAGTTACTGGCAATTCAGCGTGTGTGCAGCCAGCGATGATAAGTGGTGCACTGAGTTAGTGGCACCTGAAGCAACCAGCGAGTGTGCACCCTGCGATGATGCGTCATCCGAGCGGGCTGCACTGCTAGCAATATCTTTTGTCTAATGAATTCTGCCTCAGTAAGGCCACGTGGCGGTGACTTGTGGTGAAATAGGTAAGCAGCAAATTATTTCTATTTATCATTGTTATCCTTTTCACTTTTTAAAAACACATCTACATTCCAAATTTGAATTTTATAATGAGTACTTCGAGAACAAATACAAACAAAGTTGGGATTTTCAGCAGAAACTACTTTAAACTTTGTTATATCTTTTTCAAACTTCACATCAGTATTATCTTCCATCTCTTCTTCAACACTTAAACATATCAAACTGTTATTTTCTTTACACTTCTCTTGATTAGCAAAGAAACGTAACTCTATATCATCACAAACTTGTTTTATATAATTTATACAAAAACTTGATTTCATGCCGCAGCAAGACCTAGACTTATTCAGATGATTCCTCTTGACTTTGAATATAAACTTGCATGTGTCTATCGCTCTGAACATACGTAGGATCCAATTTCTCGATGTGAAAGCATCTTCAAGCTGAAGCTGTACAATTTTTTGCTAAGTGTCTTCTCCTGTGAAATTTCTTCCCACATTTCTTTAGATTCGGTCTTCTTAGACTTGGTAATATATGATGTGACATAGCAAGAAACAGCAATTGATTTATCTGCAATATATTGCATGTCCATATTTGCATTCCACATCTTCAAAATCACCTGATTGTAATCATTAATGTACTTCGATTCTTGTGTTCTTTTTTATAATTTAAGTATTTTTGGGTGATTTTCAAGTGATAGTATGCCTCACTGCTGACATAAAACTGTTCACTCTTCCTTGCGATGACTTATGGTGCACTGAGGTAGTAGTACCATTGGCGCTCAGCGTGCACGTACCCTGCGATGATGCGTGGTCCGGGAGGGCCGCACTCGGACCAATGTCTTTTGTCTATTGAATTCTGCCTCAATAAGGCCACGTGGCAATGACTTATGGTTCACTGAGTTAGTAGTACCTTTGGCGCTCAGCGTGTATGTACCCTGCGATAATGCATGGTCCGGGGGGCCGCACTCAGAGAAATGTCTTTTGTCTATTGAATTCTGCCTCAATAAGGCCACGTGGCAATGACTTATGGTGCACTGAGTTAGTAGTACCTTTGGCACTGAGTGTGTACATACCCTGCGATGATGCGGGGTCCGAGGTGGCCGTACTCGGACCAATGTCTTTTGTCTATTGAATTCTGCCTTAATAAGGCTACGTGGTGATGACTTATGATGCACTGAGTTAGTAGTAACATTGGCGCTCAACGTGTACGTACCCTTCAATGATGCGTGGACCGGGGGGGCCGCACTTGGAGCAATGTCTTTTGTCTATTGTATTCTGCCTCAATAAAGCCACGTGGCGATGACTTATGGTGCACTGAGTTAGTGGCACCTGAAGCACTCAACGTGTGCACACCCTGCAATGATGCGTGGTCCGAGAGGGCCGCACTGGGAGCAATGTATCTTGCGTACTGGACTGCGTCATCTGCAATCACTACGCCATCTGAATTGTGATGCCTGTTGTCCGCAGTGTAGATCAAAGGCAGTAGTCTATACAGACATAAGACTGCGGTACTGTGCCACTGGGTTCGCAGGGGGCCTGTGTCGAGGAGACCCACGGACATGGCGGCAGCCACGTGGCAGGGTGAGGCCCACCGCTCTGGCAGACTCGTTGGTCTTCACAGTTCACAAGTGAACCACACACAGATCCCCTACTTATTTATTCATACTCCTACACTAGAGTGGCGTACGTTGAACCAGCCGACTGCGCTTCCGCTTCCAGGGGAGGAAAACACAGCTACATGTCTGAGATCTTTCCCACTGCCTGAGGTAACATAGTTGCATCTATTGTGCACAACACTACAAGCACCAGCAGTATATGTACCGATGGAGAGGTTTATGATCTGTACAGTGAGGTCTGTCCAGCACATCACCGCTACACTTGGTATTGTGTGCATTATTATTATTGATGGATGAGTTGCATCCTTCACACATATTTGCTTGCCATATCTGCCAACATTCAAGTATTGTGTGGCTGAGGGACCATGCTGTTTTTGGAAGGTCCGCTGTCCTGTTCTGTGCTGCCTCGGTGGTAGTAGAGAAGGGGGTGGTCCGGGGGGGCGTTCTGAGGCTGGTAGCAGTGAGAGTTGTGGCCTTCATGGGGGTTTGAACTGCGTGATCAGTAACTCTATGACATATGTTGCGCTTCAGATTTGATTCTGAGCTGTGATCCCTTTCACATTGTAGGTAGTCGTCCTGGTTTACACCAGTAAAATGCAGATGTTAGATACCTACTGCAAACGTGGCTTATTCCCTGTTTTTGGATCACACCCCAGATTTGGTTGCTCGTTAAGAATATCGGGAACTGGTGCTTTGTGTTAATTTTTGCACAGGGACGTCTACTCTGTATATTATTACCGTTAGTTGTTGTTCTCATTTGTGACAAAAAAAATAATTGTGGAAGCTATCGCTGGAAAACTGGGGATATTGGCTGTTTTCACTAGGTTGACAATGAAGTGATAATTTAAAATCACTGAAATTATAGGTTTAAAGAAGAAAATAATTAGAAATCAGCATTTAAAAAACCTTTGAAATTCACTGAAAAAACCATAGGTTTCAGGTACATTATAGTTACAAATTAGCATTTAAAAAACCTTTGAAATGCACTGAAAAAAACATAGGTTTCAGGGACGTTTGAGTTACAAATTACCATTTAAAAAAACATTTGAAGTTCACTGAAAAAACCATAGGTTTCAGGGACGTTATAGTTAGTCAGTCATGCACTTATCCTAGTCAGTCATGCAAAGAATCAATCACAGTTCCATTTACTCACCTACACAGTTATACACACAACACCTCATTTAGTCATACAGATACTAATGCATACGTACTCTCTTATATAATCACTAATACAAGTATACACTCATTCCTACAGCCACTCACACAATCACTGACTCTCATATATAGTCATTTATATACTCCAACTCTCTCATACACTGCCTTTTACTTTGGACATCTACCACTGAGATATCCATTCACTCACCAACACACCCATACACACACTCACTCACCCATACAACTGTTTCCACATGCACTCTTAAAGTCATACACCCAGTCAATCAACCACTCACACATCTATGCACAGCGTCACACATATATCACACATATATCACACACACACTCATATATATATATATTCACTGAAAAAACCATAGGTTTCAGGTACGTTATAGTTAGAAATTAGTATTTAAAAAAATTGAAATTCACGGAAAAAAGCATAGGTTTCAGGGACATTATAGTTAGAAATTAGCATTTAAAAAACCTTATTATTTCACTGAAAAAAACATAGGTTTTAGGGAAAGTTAAAGTTAGTTGGAAATTTCACTCATACAAAACCATAGAAATTCCCCCGTTATAGTTAGTTCAGCTAACTGTAACTCACTCCCCCGCAATGCACTGCTGATGATGTCATATATTACATCATTCATGACATGGTCAGTGACATCACTGATGACATCACTGATGACATCACTGGTGACATCATTCAGTGAATGTGCTTTTCTTTAAAATGTAAATATGTACTATATATATACTAAGCTGTAATGAAGAATGAGTGGATGTATAAGTGTCTGGATGGAGGAGTTAGTATGCGCGTGACTGACTGTTTAAGTGAGTGATTAAATGTGTCTCACTGAATACATGGGTTAGTGACTAAACTGTGTGAATGTCTGTATCAGTCTGTCTGTTCGTGTGTAACCTGCTGCATCAGTTGGTCAGTAGCTACATGAGTTTCTATATGGGTTATTGATTAGTTGCCTGAGTATTTGTATGGAAGACTGAGTGTGTGTGGTTGGGTGGGGGGTGTGTGACTGTGTACATAGATGTGTGAGTGGTTGATTGGCTGGGTGTATGAGTTTAAGAGTGCATATGTAAACAGCTGTGTGGGTGGATGAGTGTGTGTATGGGTGTGGTGGTGACTGAATCGATGTCTCAGTGGTACATTTCCAACTAAGTACATATGTAAAAGGCAGTGTATGTGAGAGTTGGTGTATAAAAATGACTATATATGAGAGTCAGTGATTCTGAGAGTGGCTGTATGGATGAGTGTGTACTTGTATCAGTGATTGTATAATAGAGTATGTATGTGTTAGTATATGTTTGAATAAGTGAGGTGGTGTGTGTATAACTGTATAGGTCAGTAAATGGAAGTGTGATTGATTATTTGCCTGAGTGACTAGGTGTGTGAGTAACTGTGGATGAGTGCTGGTATATTAGTGTCCGTGTAGGTGTATGAGTGCATATGATAGTGTTGTATTGATGAGTGACTGCAAGTATGAGTGATTGTATGGGTGAATGAGTAGATGTATGTGTAGACCTTAAAATCAGTGACTACATCTGTAGTAACTGGTATTTGTGTGTCTATGTTTTTGTAAATGGTTTTAGGCATTTTGGACACAGTGTATCAAAGGTTATATTAGGGTGAGAGAAGATACATCAAATTATCACATGGATGATGTCATCAGTGATGTCATCAGTGATGTCATTAGTGATGTCCCTGACCATGTCATGAATGATGTAATATGTGATGTCATCAGCAGTGCATTGCGGGGGCGCGAGTTATAGTTAGCTGAACTAACTATAACGGGGGAATTTCTATGGTTTTGTATGAGTGAAATTTCCAACTAACTATAGCTGTCCCTTAAACCTATGTTTTTTGCAGTGAATTTCAATGGTTTTTTTAAATGCTAATTTCTAACTATAACGTGCCTGAAACCTATATTTTTTTCAGTGAATTTCAATGGTTTTTTAAATGCTAATTTCTTACTATGCCTACAAAGTTAGAACTTGTGAAGAAAGAGGAAGAAAAGCGCAGCAAGACGCAAGACAAATGCAGAAAGAGGTAACAGAAGTCCAGAAAGACGAGGAAAAGTGCATGAAGAAGCAAGAGATGTGGGGCCGGAGCTTGCTCGCGACCAAGATGGCTGCTTGAGCCTTAAGCTCCGCATTTCGTACAAAGATCCACCAAATCTCCGACAGCATCTCTGCTTTGTTGTGGCTGCACTGCCAAGATACACGCACCGGAACACGCTGGGAGAGCGATGCAGGCACTCTGGCGCTTTTCAGACGGATGGTTGCCGAGATCTGGGACCTTGAAGATGCCCGCCCTACGTGGCCCGAAACCACGGGCTCGACTTGACCGCGACTGCGATCGGCTTCTGGAGTGACACGGCTGCAGAGCCTGTGGCACGGACAGCACTGATGAGCTACAGGGGGTACGCTGCTGCCCCTGACTGGGAAACCCTGGCGCCTGAGGAGAGTGACGCAGGCACTCTGGCGCTTTTCAAATTGATGGTCGCTGCACTACGGGACTTTGAAGCTACCCGTCCTACGCGGCCCAAGTCCACGGGCTCGTGTTGACTGCGGCCGCGGTCGGCTCCTGGAGTGCCGCGGCGGCAGCTTTTGAGGCACGGGCAGCACTGAGGAGCTAGAGGGGGTGCGCTGCTGCCCTGACTGGGAATCTCTGGTGCCTGAGACGCCCAGCAGACTTGCCGCTGAAGTGTGTGCCAAGCAAACTCGTAGGGGCTTCTGCAGTCCTCTGCAGTGGCCGGTAATCAAGCTGCCGGCAGAATTACGACCCCTCACCAATCCAAGTTTAGGAGCACTAACGCTCCCTTGGGGCAGACTTACTTTGCAAATAGGCAGCGCACAAAGTCCTGATGCCGCCGAGGAGCTTGGGATAACGGAGGGCCCAGCGGATTCACTGAACCGGGAGTCCGCCATTTTGTGAACACACCGCTTGACTGCCATTCACCTGGCACTGGTGCCTGGAGTCGCGGTGACTGGTGGTGGCTAGCGCCTATCAGTCTAGGTGGCTATCCCTTGGAAAGACCTTCTGGAATGAGGACTGACTCTCGGACAACGGTGGAACCGCGGAGGACGGTGACTTCCCAGGCCAGTTTTGAGTGCAGCCTGAGCGCTTGTGGACACAAGCAGCACAAGGGGGACTACGCCTGCAGCGGCGTGTACACAGAGGGCTGGAGGCCTGGCCCTCAGTGCCAGTGATCGGATGGCGCACTGCTCCAGAGAGAGCAATAGGCTATAGCCGCCAAGGCGCCACACCGTCCTGGGTGGTGACGTGAGTAGAGGCTGAGAGTGAGGTGGCGAGGACTATCACAAAAAAGGTGTGCCACATCGGGTCACGCACCAGGCTCCTGCAGTGCCCACCTGTTATTCGCGGTTTGAGACCATAATAGCTGGCTGAATTCCACGGTCCCCTCGGCGGCCCTTGGAGGTGGCCCCCAGCGCAGTGCAGTGACAGGACCCTGCTCGGGAGGACCCACAAACTGGCCCCATGGGTAGAGCGAACAAAGGGCAGCCCAAGCTCTCCTTTGCGCAGAAGAGATCTAAAAAAATCCCATGACGTCACTTTGGAAGAGGCTGCCAGGATGCCTGCTCAAAGTGCAAATGACCCCATCTCAGGTATCCGCAGTCTGCTTCTGGCCATGGAGAAGAGTCTGCAAAGCGGCATTACCTCTCTGGGCACGAAACTGGATGCCCCCTCCTACCGGATGGACAGAATGGGTGAGTGCCTCGACAAGCATGCTGATATGTTGGATATGTTGGAGCGGAGGCTGACTGAGGTGAAGGACTCGGATCACAAACAACTTGGTCGGGTAATGTGGATTCTCCAGGATAAAACAGAGGACTTAGAGGCGCGTTCCCGTCACTGTAACATCCGAATTACCGGCCTGTCGGAGAGAACACAGACTGGTAATATGGAACAATTTGTTGAACGGAGGTTGGTCACGCTGCTGGGGGAAGGTGTATTCTCTACAATGTTGTGGAAAGGGCGCACCGCTCCCTGGGGCCTCGTCAGCCCCCGGGAGCACCACCCCGTCCGATCATTGCGAAATTGCTCAATTATCACGATAGGGACACTACCCTACGTTTAGCGAGACAAATGCAATCTTTGGTGTATGAAGGTTCCCCGATATCCTTATTCCCTGGCTTCACTATACGTGGACAGGAAGCCCGCCGACAGTTTGCCCCGATGAAAAAACAGTTGCATGCTCAGGGCATAGACTATGCCAAGCTATATCCCGCCAAGCTGCGGGTCAACCGACAGGGCCACTCTCACATCTTTATGGACCCGAAGGCCCTGCAGAAAGCCCTGAAGGGTTGGTCTAGGGAGCAGGGTCACAGTCCGCAGCGGCACTTGCTGGACGAAGTGTCTGGGAGCTCCCTGGAGAAACAAGACTGATGGGGGCGTGCAGCTGATGGACGATAAGTATTGTTATGGAGACTGAACAGGAGAGGAGAGAATGGTCCTGTGGGGGTTTAGGTAGCTGCCCGATTTTGCTGGTTGTTAATTCTTTCTATATGACCTACATGAAGGGTCCTCCTGTGTTCCTCTGGGTACTGTACATGTTTCAGTATATGGGTGGGGGATCACCCAGACAATCACAGGTGGTCGTTTGAGTTGTTTGAGTGTGATGATGGGTGGAACAAGAAGGTGTCTTTGATTTGCGGTTGCTACTCTAGACTTCTTGATGGGGATAGCTGCTGCCCGAGGGGGCCAGGAGCAGGGGGCTGGGTAGGGGGCGGTGTATCATATTTCACGATTCTGGTACTACTGACAGAAGAGTGGTAGTTTTCAGATGTAGGATGCTGTACACACCTTTAGGACAATATGCGGGAGGTGGGGCTGTTCAATGAGTCTCCTACTCCTAGTGCTGGACGGGCAATCTCTGCCCACGAGTATAACACACACAGGGGTATCTTTGAAATTGCGGGGAGTGGTGGGGGGAGGATTGGGTATTTTTTGCAATGCTACGCGACCAAGTTGGGGATGGTCTGCTGTGGGAGGGAGGAAGGCGAGGGGAGGGTTTAGTTTTTTTGTGCTGTTTGTTTGTTGGTTCGCGCTGGTCAGTACATGACGTGCACGCTCATTCTCAATTGCTTTGGTCAGGTTGCATTATGTGCTATGATGACTATGATGGTGGTGCCCAGTGACGGCACTAATCCGAAGGACATAGACTCCCTCCGCGTAACAACGTGGAATGTTCGTGGGCTGAATGACTATCGTAAATTACGCAAAGTGCGGAATTATTTGCATAGACAGAACACTGATATTGCCCTATTGCAGGAGACGCATCGCCTGCTGAACAGCACTTTGTTGCGCAGCAGAGGACTACTTAGCAACATCCATGTTTCTGGTTTCACGACTCATGCTCGAGGGGTGTTGACCTGGGTTAATCCACGTTCGACCTACACACTGGTGCCATTACATTCCGATAGGTACGGCGGTTCGTGATATCCAGATGTCATGGTAAATGTACTGACCTCATTCTGGTTAATGTCTACGGCCCCAACTATGATTGTCCGGCATTCTTCACGACATTGGCAGACACAGCAAATACATACCCGAGCGCAGAGTTCCTCTGCGGGGGAGATTTTAATCTGGTCCGGAACTCTGCCTTGGATCGGTCGGGGGGTCCAGTGCAGCGACCATCTGCAGCGGCTAAGGCGTGATGTTATGCATGGCCCTTAGTGATGTTTGTCGTACGTGCCACCCAGACAGGGGTGGCTATACGCACTACTCAGCCCTTTATAATTTGCACACTCGCATAGATTACTGGCTGATTTCTTCCACGCTTCTGCCGCTCATTAGGGATTGTTTGATGCTCCCACATACCCTTTCGGACCATTTACCTCTTCTGCTGGTGCTGACTGCACCTAGGAAGGTTATACCACCTGTTACATGGCGGTTTCCCCCCATTCCTTGCTGGACCCTCTCTTTAAGGAAGAGTTAGCTGACGCAATAAACACGTTTTTCGCTACTAATGTGGGTTCGGTGGATAGCTTTCAGATGGTGTGGGAAGCCTTCAAGGTTTACATTCGGGGTGTAGCTATGGCCAAACACTCGGGGTCCTCCACTCTATTCGTCAGCGGCTGATTGACCTGGAAAGAAAGCTGGGCACATTGGAATGGCGACTACTAGTCAATGAGCAAGTTATCCTGAGCACCACTCGGTGTAATATGAAATCAAAGTCCAGTCCGTCTTCTTTCAACTCCGCTGTTTTATTCCTCCAATATTCCCATCATAGATCACTATTCATCCTTCATTTACACGTCATATCTTCTCCAGGTAGCAAAATAGCCAACACATGTTTCGTCAGATAAGATGTGTCCGCATCTCTGACTTCATCAGGGCTCAAAAATGTCTCTCTATTCAAATAATACACTGCTGAGGACAGATTTCAGTATAATCGCTAATCTTCAAAAGTCCTCCATCAAGGATATATTGAACCTTCAATACAAATTCTCTGACTTCGAGTGGCAGAGAGTACTCATCACTCGTCTCACCAGCGTTTCGCGAAATCTGTGATGGGAATATTAGAGGAATAAAACAGCGGAGCTGAAAGAAGACGTATTGGACTTTAATTTCATATTACACACTGAGTGGTGCTCAGGATAACTTGTTTATGTACTGGAGGACTGGTTTTTCTGGTCCAACTTTTGGGGGTATGAGTGGCTGCCCTCTTCCTTGGAGCACACAATTGGATAGTTAGTGCATTTGACTGTGGGGATTACTGTGAACTAATTTGCGCATAAAACCTTGCCACATGCAGCTTTAGTTATTTTACTAGTCAATGAGGACAAGGCACTTAAGAGCGAACTTAAAGACCTGCTGGGGGAGTATCAGGAAGTGGCATATAGCAAACTCAAGCATTTAGGCAAGTACGCCACAGCTCATGTCTATGGGGAGGGCGATAGGCCTGGTTCTGTGCTAGCGCAGATGCTGAAAGCTAAACGTAGCAAAACTCTGATCATTGAGCTTAAGTCGGAGGGAGGTGAGATACTAACTGATGAGGCGGACATTGCTGATAGATTTAAGCAGTTTTATTCCGATCTATAACCCTGGGCGTAGTTCGCGTAGTCGCGCTTCGCGAAGCTACGCGAAGATGTACTTGCACTACGCGAGCTACGCGTAGCTTCGCGAGCTTGCGTAGTTGCTTGGGGCGCCCGTTCAGGATGCTTTTTCTTGTTCGGGAGCGTGGTGAGCGTGTTCGGGGAGCTGTTTGCATGCTCGGGGATAATATCTTGCTATCTTACCCATGCGGTTGCCAATGGGCGCGGCCATCTTGTTTTTCAATTGTCCCGCCCGCTCGCGATGCCTTAAGTTATTTCCTGTTCCGGGTCGCGGATAGCATGTGCGCGATGCGCATTGTCGTGTTCGGGAGCGCATTTTACTTGTTCGTGATGAATAGTGCATGTTCGTGAGAAATATCGCGCAAACTTACCCACGCGGTCGCGAATGTGCGCGGCCATCTTGTTTTTCACTCTATGCTATGGTTCTGGGCCTACTTTTTTATCCTCCCTTAATCTTTGTAATGCTTTGTATTTAAAACATTTTTTATGACTTTTTTTAGTTGTCATCTATCTCTCTCTTTCCCTAAGTTTATATTTTGCATTTTATTTCTACTTTTAGTGTGTTTTTTTTACTTTCTTCTTCCCCCTAACTTTTTTTCCCCCTTCTAACTTTTCTTTTCCACCTCCCACCCACCCCAGAACCATGGCTAAGGGCACACCTAGTGCCAAGGGCAAGGGACCTGCAGAAACAGACAAGGGCCGCCTGCCTTGCGGCAGAATGCGCCCTGCAGGGGAGCAGGCCCAGCAACTTTTTGGTGAGGCGGAGGTGGCCGCCCTTGTTTTTTTCATTCAGCGCCACCTCCCGTTGACCTTGGCAGCAGGCGGCAGGCCCGGCTCCGGGTACGCTACCCAGGAGCTTCACCGTTGGTGGGCGAAGGTGCACCGGGCAGTGTTCTGGGGTCCGGCGCACCCATAATCAGCTGGCCTACCGGTGGTCCGACATCCTGGACCAGGAGCAGGATCTGTTGGACCTGCTAGGTGTCGAGGTCGTCGGGCTTGGTGAGTAACTTATTGTGTATAAATTAAATTTGACGAATAACAAGATTACTGCTGCGTGCTATGCGTTGCTGGTAAATTACGTTCCAAAAAGCAAAATCTTCTGTGATTGTAGGACCCAGGGCCTCGGTGGTACTCTTACTTGTTTGCAACTTAGTTTGCGCTAGCTTGTGCTGATTATGTAAGAGTTTGTTTTAGAGAACTGAAGTTAGGTAATGCGATTTGCTAGAGAGACTCTAGTCCTTCCATTATCCTACTTCGAAATAGTGGTGGATGGATATTGGATACTAGGTTCAATTTGTTAGTATTAGTTAATAATTGTTTTATGTGGTCTGCCTCACGCCTCCTCTGTCACTGAGTGCTGCTTACCCCAGTCCTCCGTAGACCCTTTTGTACTTTGTTTAGTGAGTGGTAGGCTTAGCATGGTCAGTCAGTAGCAGAACTAGATCAGAATCATGCAACCATCCCAAAATTTGTTGTGTATATGCACAAATTTATGCATGTGTCCTCCATCTCATCTATGCATTTGATGGCTGAAAAAAATGGAAATGCAGACTTAGCGAACAATTGTCCCGTCTGGAATAGGTGGTGTAGGTCAGGTGGTACTTACTAGGCTTCGTTAGTATTTGTAATCAGAATGATTATGGAACACTGGAGTGTTCATAAATAAGTAGACGATCCGTGAATGCAGGAAGCAGCCAGTAGTCGATCCATCTGATTAGATAGGTCAATTTTATTGCAATTGTTGTTTCCTAAAATGTTGTTTGACTTATTTTTCCAAATGATTTATTATTATTTGTTTCACAGCACTCCTTAATGTTTGTCTCTTTCTTTATTATATTATACATGCTCATCAGCACCACCCAGGGGCAAGAAGATGGGTCGGCGGGGGAACCACAGGACCGCTCCTCTACCGAGGCTCCTGCTGCTGGCCCCAGTAAGTCCTCCAGTGGTTATATTTACAGTTATATTTCCCTAACTTTTACTGCATCTTTTTTTTCCGAACTATAAATTATGGTTCCACTTTCTAATTCTATTTTTTACAAAAGCTTCTTTGACCTTGACTATCTGTTTCCAAATTCTGTTTATCCCTGCCTCTAACTAAGTTCCTTCTAACTGCCTCTGCTATGACTCTCTGTACTACTACTATTATTCTGTCTGTAGCGAAGCTTGCACAGTTGCCCACTCTTTATTGAAGGTTTTCTTTGGAATAATAAAACTCTGATTGACCAATAGCTCTAGCCACTGTGTCCTGTCCTTTGGGTTGTCCTCTTCTAGTCTTCTCAATGTTGAGGCTTTGACAATTACCACAAACAAAATGGCCACCCAGATATTTGACTAGTATTTTGGATCGGATAGTACATGATACTACTATTGTTGTAGTGATTCTGCAGAGCCACATACAGAACTATGAACAACAAAATAGGATGTTGGTGATGGGAGGTTGGATCTTACTGATCACACCTCAGTCCAAAGAACCCACGATCCCCTGACCGACTAGCTATAGTGTCTCACATTAGGGTCCCACTCCCGACCCCCCCACGAAGAAGATACACAATGTTGATGATGACTGAGACAGACAACCCAGAACATAACACCATTTTGCTCACTCACTGTGTAAATCCAACCCACCACACCAAATACCACAGAGTCTATGTGTAAGTTCAAAAGGTTTATTTGAAACAAGTTCTGTACATCGTTATAGGAAATGTAATTTACTACAGCCATCGTCAATAAGCCAGCAAGAAAAATGCATAAGATTAAAACAGTAAACATATACAAGTGCATGACAACAAGAACAAGAGACAAGAGACAAGATCTTTTCAATTCTGGAAGACCCCTCACTGTAGAACGTAGAAATACTGGTTATATCATGCATCATAAGCTCTGTAAATCTCTGGTTTGTAGAAGGGAATCCTTCCCCTGTTATATGAGAAAAATGCTGCGCGTTAGCCGTTAGATAGTATACTGGTGAATGCAAGCATTTTGCAGTCATGGCAAAAAGTGTAACATGTATGTAATGGCTAAGCAATACGGACTAACCAAACTCAATAACAAAGTGCCTTGTTTTTCGACCTCTTCACTTGTACGCAACAGTAATGTGGCCTCAAAGGCGTCTACTGCACATGTCAATAAGCTGCCAGGTATAATTAAATATGCGCCAAAAGAGTAGTAGTCGACATGATGAATCTAAAAGGGTTACACATGGCTCAGGCTAACTTTCAAAAAGAGTATAGTAGGACTAGATGACCCTAGGAACCATATCACTACTAGTGTCTGTCTACTGATTGTACTTACTACTATATTGCTGATGTATGTTGTATTAACTTTTTTTTCAATGTTCCAAGTGAACACTAATAAAATAGGGGGAGGTTTCCAGGCATCTAAAAATGTGTGATGTTTTTTTCTAGGCACACTACCAACCACCAGTGCCAGCGGGGCCAGCGGCGATGCGGCCAATCCGGAGGGGGCAGGAGAACTGGCGGCACCTGCAGGAGCGACGGGGGGGAGCCAGCAGCAGTGGCCGGCGCTGGTAAGTTATATTAATTACTTCTTGACATTACTAGTATATGGAAGTGTGTTCACTACTTCACTGCACTGTGCGACTTATTAAGTTGTGGTGAACATTATACAACGTTTGAAGAAGACACCCTTTACTTAGCATTAGCAGCGTGAGTTGAGTAACCAATGGCCTCTTCTATTTGACTCCAAAATCAGCGGTGAAGTTTACATGGAGAAGACAAACTCAGATCAGATGACCTCGACGGATGTGTTGAACAAAGAGGGAAAGAAGGGTGGAAGGACGGGCGAGATAAATAATATGACTGACTGGCAGAGAAGGATATGTTGGAAGCATGCATAAGTGGCTGATAGTAATCAGATCAGATGCATGGGTTGTTGAAGGATGGGTGGAAGGTGAAAGAGAATGCCTGCCTGGGTGGGCGACACAGTATGGGTGGATAGTACTAGATAGCAAGAAGCAGCGGTGTTTGGTTCAAACTCAAAGCCAAGGCAAGCATGGAAGGAGCGGAAGCATGGGTGGTTGTTGGTGAAACCAAATAAGGTTTTTATGAGATATATAAAAAAGAAGGATAAACGTTTACTTTAATGGATGTATGCCTGGATGTACTATCATCAATACACAGCATAGGTGGAAAGTGTCACTGGAGAGTCTTACTTTGAAGAAAATGTAAAAGAAACTGCGCCACAGTAGCAAAGCGTAGGGGAATATAGGTACTCTTTTCAGAATACAGTTGACACGCAGTAGTTTGCAAGCACGTCATATATATATATATATATATATATTCACCGAAAAAACCATAGGTTTCAGGGGCGTTATAGTTAGCTGGACATTTCCCTCGTACAAAACTCTAGAAATTCCCCCGTTATAGTTAGTTCAGCTAACTATAACTCGCGTCCCCGCAATGCACTGCTGATGATGTCACATATTACATCACTCATGACATGGTCAGTGACTTCACTCATGACATCACTGATGACATCTCAAATGACATCACTGATGACATCACTGATGACGTCATCCATTTGATAAATTAGTGGTGGGCGGAATTTGCGAAATCCACTTTCGCAAATTATCGCAAAAATGTTAAAAATTATCGCAAACACGCGGAAATATCGCGAAGATACGGAAGGTTTTTTTGCCGCATGTTCGCGAGATTTTCTGCATGGTTGCGGCTCGCCAACTTACCCATGTGGTTGCTCGCGGGCGCGGCCATCTTGTTTTCAGTTGTCTCGCGGTGCATGATCGCGAGAAGAAAGACGTGATCGCGCGACGCATGACGTCACTGCGGGCGCGAACTGTCACGAGACAGCGCAAATGGCTAACAATTCAACATCTCACGGAGAACGCGACCGGATCAAGAAAACTTGTCGGCGAACGCAGGGATTCAGGTAAGGCAATCGCGCGCGAGAATGTATTATTTTACAGCGCGAGCAAGAAATAAATTATCGCCAAGCTGCGGAATGTGGAAATTTTGACATTTTCGCGCTTTCCGCGGAACGCAAAAATGTCAA
This sequence comes from Triturus cristatus, assembly GCF_964204655.1. Classification (NCBI taxonomy): domain Eukaryota; kingdom Metazoa; phylum Chordata; class Amphibia; order Caudata; family Salamandridae; genus Triturus; species Triturus cristatus. Next base: position 454,631,392 of record NC_140590.1, on the reverse strand, counting down.
ATTATCGCAATTTCCGCGAACGGAAAGAAATTTTAGCCCAGGCCTAATCTTCTCACACCCTTTGATAGACTTAATCAAAATTTCAGACGTCCATTCTCAAAACCATAGATACTCCAATACCAATAACTACATACCCACTCATTGACTCTTAGATCTACACACACATCCACTCACTCACCTGTACAGTCACTCATACTTACAGTCACTCAGTACAGGACTATCATATGCATTTATACACCTACATAGATACTCACACACCACCAATCGTCCATATAGGTACTCTCACACCTAGTCAGTCATGCAAATAATTAATCACACTCCCATTTACTCACCTATGCAGTAATACACACACAAGTTCACTTACTCATAAAAATAGTACCACATTCTTACACTCTTTTACAATCACTGATACAAGCACACACTCATCCATACAGCCACTCTCACAATCACACACTCTCACATATACCCACTTATGTACTCTTATACACATATATACTGCCTTTCACCTATGTAGTTAGTCACACATGTACCACTGAGATATACATTCAATCACTAACACACCCATACATACACTCACCCAACCATACAGTCCATCACAGATGCACTCTTAAAATCATGCACCCATAGAATCTCCCACTCACACATGTATGCACAGAGTCACACACACCCCACCGACACAAACACTCAGGGACCCATACAGATACTCAGACAACCAATCAATAACCCATAGAGACACTCATATAGCTATTCACAAAACCATGCAGCCGCTTATACACCAACAGACAGACAGATACAGACATTCACAAAGTTTACTCACTAGTCTGCAGTAAGATACGTTTAATGACTCACTTATAGAGTCAGTCACGCACCTACTAAATCATCCCTTCACACACTTATACACCCACTCATTCTTGCATTGGTTTTTCCCTATATATATATTAAACATATTTGAAAATTACAGAAACACACACTCACTGGATGATGTCATCAGTGATGTCATCAGTGATGTCATTTGAGATGTCATCAGTGATGTCATGAGTGATGTCACTGACCATGTCATGAGTGATGTAATATGTGACGTCATCAGCAGTGCATTGCGGGGGCGCGAGTTATAGTTAGCTGAACTAACTATAACGGGGGAATTTCTAGGGTTTTGTACGACGGAAATGTCCAGCTAACTATAACGCCCCTGAAACCTATGGTTTTTTCAGTGAATTTCTAAGGTTTTTTAAAGGCCAATTCCTAACTATAACGCCCCTGAAACCTTTGTTTTTTTCAGTGAATTTCAAAGGTGTTTTAAATGCAAATTCATAACTATAACGCCCCTGAAACCTTTGGTTTTTTCAGTGAATTTCAAAGGTTTTTTAAATGCTAATTCCTATCTTTAACTTATCTCTGAAGATATCATGTTTAATGATTTTGATTGGATTTCTATATTTTTCAAATTCAGTGTGTCAATTTCAATAATTTTTGTTTTTAAAAAATAATCTTTTTTATCACTATTTTTTAAACTTATTTTTTCAATTAATTCTTTTAAAAATTAAAAATATTATTTGAATTTAATGGGTTTTTCAAACATTTTTTTTATATTTTTCAAAATAGTTTTTTTAACAATATGTTCAAAACTTTATTTTATATATTTTTTTCCATGTTTTTGGATCCGCGCACCCTATGCGTCCAGTTCTCGATCCCTACGCGATAGCCTCCGCGCATGGTATGCGTTGGGTACGTGTTTAGTGCGCGATCGCAATGCGACCGGTACGCGACTCCCAGCCTATACGCGACACGTTCGATGTACGTAACGCAACGTTTACGTGCTTCCGGGATGCGTCATCTGCGTTTATGACGCGGTAGGTGCGCGGATCCCATGAAATATTTAACATTTTAAAAAACATATATATATGTATTTCATGTGAATATTAATTGAAGACAAACTCTAAACTAGTCTTAAAAGTAATATATTTTTACATCTAATCCTATATTTCTTTTTCTTTTTAATTCAATTTCGCGGATACGCGCTGGGTGCGTGCTGCGTAAGCGCAGGGTGCGCGGATCCCATGTGATTTGCAAAAAAAGAGATTTGATTGGTTCATTACACTTCCTACTCTAGCTATTGAAAGACCCCACCCATTTCAATCATTCTTTGAGCTTCTTTGGAGGAAAATCTCACACCTTAGAACTAGAAGAAACTTTTTGGGGAAGATTTCCACAGCTGCAATTTTTCTGAAGACAATGGCTTCTGCACAGCAGCCACCATCAGAATCAGACCATTCGTCCGATGAGGAATTTGTTGTGGAACCTCCACGCCCAGAAAGATACACCTCTGTGGTGTGGAAATATTTTTCCATCCCAGAAGGACAAAATAAAACTAATTCAACTAAAGTGACATGTAAAATATGTCAAAGAGTGCTTTCCAGAGGAGATCCATAAAAAAAAATACTCTTGTGGGACTGGAAGTATGTTAAAACACCTGAAGACTCTGCTTCCCGTGAACATGGCCAAGCAGGAATGCAGAAGTCTCCGACAGCAGCCTCAGCCAGCAGTGGCAAGCACTTCTGCAGCATCACCATCAAGCACTCAACCGGACATACGCCCAGAATTTGGAAAACTAAAAATTAGTTGCATTAAATGCAACAAACTACTATGTTACGGCGAGCAGTCAATTAAACTAATCTGCCGAGTGCAGCAAAACCACAAGTGCTAAACTTGTGTTTATTTTTTTTTTTTGCAGAAGTTGATTGTTTTGTTCCTCCTGTTGTCTTTTTTTCCTTTTGAAAAAAACAAAAAAATAACATAGTGCAAGGATATCTGTGTCATGTGCTGTTTGTTTTTCTACAGGAAGACACACCTTCCTGCACAAAAACAATGAGAAAATGCATTTTTCTCCTTCAATGTATGCTGAACATTTCAGCATGCATTAAAGATACACAAATGTGGAGAAATTAAAACAATTCTCCTTGTTGTGCTTTCCTACACCAATTTTAGAATGGTGCACCATTCACACACATATCGAGATTTATGATTTATGATAAATCTAGACATGTGTCTTGTTCTATGAGTACAACAACACTTATAGAACACCCTTTCAACACAAAGTGGTCTCCATGATGAGGTTGTAGTTACATGGAGTATAAAAAGTGTCTTTTCCTCTCTTTGTAAATATGAAAGAGTATCTTACACAATAACTATGTTACAAAAAGTGACATATGTCCGTTTTTAAAATTCCTTGTGAATGATAAAAGGTAAGCACAGAGTTTTTTCTGCAATGATGTTCAAATAAGAATGATTGAAATAATTGCGGTCCTTCAATAGCTAAAATGGGAAATATTATGAACCCCTCAAATCTCTTTTTTTTGCAGGTCACATGATATCTGATTATGGTCAGATTTCAAAACTACATAGGTATAAACAGAATGTTTTTAGAAACATGTTTCAACTTTGTAGCTTCTTGCAGACCTCCTCATTCTGCATATTGAGACTTAGTTAAACATACCTTCACAGTAATAGGAATAAAACATGGTATACATTTTTTTCACATTTTCATTCCAATGTAAATTCATAAAAATTGCTTATTTTAAAATTTGGATCTGTGAAAGAATAGGAAAAATAAATTATAACATGTACTAATACATTATTTACAACACAGCATCATTTCCACAAAGTAATTTTTTGCCTTTTTGCTGTTCTCGGAATATATTAAATTTCACTAAAAATAGTGATTTCAATCATATTCATCACTTAACAGTGGGCAAAAAAAAACAATCTCAAAGATTGTTAAAAAAAACAACATGCTATTCTCAACAAAATAAAACAAGATACAAATCACAGATATCTAAAATGCATACAGCTAACAAAATTTTATAAGTTTAACTTACAAAAATTGTAAATGTTGTCGCTTTAAAATATTCACCGAATCTAAGGATGCATTTTTGGATGATGCACCATGCCCACAACGTTTTCCTTCAGTGGTGTGGACATTTTTTTACTTTTCTCGAGGGGCAAACAAAGACCAATGCCACCTTCGTCACGTGCAAGATTTTCAAAAGAGTTCTGTTGCGAGGGGATCCTAACAGAAAATACTCGTGCGGCAAGGCAAGTATGATGATACACCTAAGGAGCCTTCATCCAAACAATATTGCATGATAAGAGTGCAAACAGATGATAAACACTCCTGTTCTGTATCTGTAAAAAAGAATCACAAATAAATGTATATTAAAAACTTTCAAATTTATACTATTTCATTACTGTACAAACACATTTTACATAAAAACTGACTAAGAAACTATAGCCCTGAACCACAAGTGTGGCGATCGTTAAAACACTACATGCATAGTGCATACTCCTTTGAAGCAGTTCATGCCCTAAAGCCTACCTCACTAAAAGACTACATGCTAACTGACTAAATGATTACAGTACTATAAGGAGACACACTGGGTGAGTGACAGGGTGTTTGCTAGAAGTGTATGAATACTAACTAGGGAACTGAAGGTGTGAAAGACAACTGTGTAGGTGATTAGAGGACTGCATCCATACTGGATAGGCATTTAAAGCAGTCCATGTGCTAAGACCTGGCTCACTGCATGAGTACTTGGGTACTGACTGAATGATTAGAGTACAGCAAGGAGAGTGCCTGGGTGAATTTATAAGTGGTAGGCTTTTCGCACAGGGAATGGATTAGTACTTGGTACTGAATGGGTCACTAGAGGAGTGCAAAGGGAGTGACAGGATGTTTGCTGGACTGTATGGATACTGACTAGGGAATTGAAAGTGGCAAAGACAAGTGTCCAGGTGGTTAGAAGACTGCATGCATAGTTCATAGGGGTTTGAAGCAGTCCATGTGCTAAGGCCTGGCTCAGTGCATGAATACTTAGGCACTGACTGAATGATTAGAGTACTGCAAAGATAGTATCTTGGTGAATTTATACGTGTTTGGGTTTTGGCACAGTGAATGGATTAGTACATGGTGCTGAATGGGTCACTAGACGACTGCAAAGGGAGTTACAGGGTGTTTCCTGGAAGTGTATGGATACTGACTAGTGAATTGAAAATGTGAAAGACAAGTGTATAGTATGTTAGAAGACTGCATGCATATCGCATAGACATTTGAAGCAATCTATGTGGTAATGTATGGTTCACAACATGAGTACTTGGAAACTGACTAAATCATCTGTCTACTGCTAGGTTAGTGCCTCGGTAAAACTTTTACATTTTCAGTTCTGGCACAGTGAAGAGAATAGTACATGGTACAGCACTTTAGTGTCAAAACCTGCCTCATTTTATCAATGCATAAGCAAAGAATAGCTTCTAAAGCTATTAAAACTTGACAACATGACCGATTTTAAAACAGTTATCTGTCATCAAATACACTATGTTACCAAATGCTTCTCTCACAATCCTTACCCAAATGTACACAGACTCACAGTGTGATTTTAGACAAGCAACACTATCCCTAGCAGTTTTCCAAAACTCATTCACTCGTCTAGAAGAGGTAATGGTACTGCACACAATCTACATATTTAAGTACAGCACATTAGTGTCAAAGTTTACTCATTTAATCAACGCATAAGCAAAGACTGGCTTCTAATGCTACTAAAACTTGACAACATGACAGGTTTTAAAAGAGTTATCTGCTAAAAAATACACAATGTTACCAAATGCTTCTCTCACAGTGGTTCCCAAATGCACACAGACTCACAGTGTGATTCTAGACAACAACCACTATACCTAGGAGTTTACCAAAAATCATTCACTACTGTGGAACTGATAAGGGAACTGCACCCAATCTACATATTTCAGGACTGCACTTTTGTGTCAAAGCCTGACTCATTTAATCAAAGCATAAGCAAAAACTGGCTTCTAATTCTACTAAAACTTGACAACATGACAGGTTTTAAAACAATTATCTGTCAGCAAATACACAACGTTACCAAATGATTCTCTCACAGTGGTTCCCAAATGCACACAGACTCACAGCGTGACTCTAGACAAGCAACACTATCCCTAGCAGCTTACCAAAACTCATTTACTACTGTGGAAGGGGTAAGGGGACTGCACACAATGTACATATTTCAGTACTGCACTTTAGTGTCAATGCCTGACTCATTTTATCAATGCATAAGCAAAGACTGGCTTTTAATGCTACTAAAACTTGGCAACATGACATGTTTTAAAAGAGTTATCTGTCAGCAAATACACAATGTTACCAAATGCTTCTCTCACAGTGGTTCCCAAATGCACACATACTCACTATGTGATTCTAGACAAACAACACTATCCCTTCCACTATACCAAAAAACATTTCCTCATCTAGAACGAGTACTACATTTTAGTATAGAAACATAACTCATTTCACAAATTCATAAACAATGACTAGTTTCTAATTCTACCAAAATATAAAAACAGCACAGTTATCTGTCTGCAAGCACATGAACAACACAAATGCTTATCACAGAATGGTTTCTACATGCACACACACTGTCAATAAGGTTGTAGAGAAAAAAAGTACTCCCTACACTTTAGCAGCAGAAATACATTAGTCTGATTAAAATCAATATAGTCTACATACATCCCCTCACAATTAAATAACTCACCTTTCAAGTTGTTTTGTAAATTAAGAAGTAAATCAGTCACACACCAGATTTTCTTTTACAGAATCTCTGCATTGTGCACCTCTCAGCAAAAACAAAGAATGGAAAAGTTTCCCTTTCATTTTCCACACATATACATGTAAACATCAAATAACAATCCTTCACACATAAACTCTATTGGTTAAACATTTCAACCCTTTCCAACTGAAATACATATCAATCCTTCCCCCAATCTGCCTTCTGCCTGTTACCATAGAAACAGGTCATGAAACGCTGCACTGAGCACACAGGTCACAAGTTCAGCACACAATGTTGCTAAACAAGACAGGAAGTGTGCTTGACTTTTCAACATATCAGCTTATCATATATAATGTTTCCTTACAATCTGTTTTTCTTAACCAATAAGAATCATGCCTTTAAAAAACTGAAATATACACCCTACCTTTCAGTGTAGAAAGTAGTCATACAACCAATGATTTCTTGTCTTTTAAAAAAAAAAAATTCTGTGGATCTGCGCACCCAACGCGAGAGAATCCGAGCACCCAACGCGGAAGGATGCGCGCACCGTGCGCGCATTTCGCCGTTTAAAAAAAAAAAAAAGGGGGGGCCCCAGGGGGTCCTTCCAGGACCCCCTAAGCACCTCTAGAGGGTCAGAGTATTTCCACTCTGCCCCCTTTATATGTTTTACACACTAATTCCCCTTGCTTTTTCAGCCTCGCTTCTACCGAGGCAGAAAATGGCCGCCAACAGTTCCTGGTTTCGAATGTAGACAGACACTCGACAGCCAATTAGCATTCAGCGTTTGATCGGGAGGGTGCGTGCTCGGTTCGGGGAGGGTGCGCTTACGGTGCGGGTAGGATCCGCGGATCCTCCCCAGCCATAGATATATATGTACTTTTACTTTCGCAGCAGTAGAACTTGGTTGGTGATCTTTGGCGCACGGGACTGCGAGGACCAGCAGCCCGTTTTCTACACCAGCTGTGTCCTCTTCCCTCTTGCCTCCGCCCCTGCCAGCTGATTGAAGGTTTTGTCCCACCCATTCCCCACAGGGTTTATACTTCTCCATTTTCCTCCTCGCGGGACGCGCGCGGGCACGCGCCGGGCGAAGCCCGGACCAAGGGCGGGCCCGTTTAAGCCCGTGCAAGGACGGGACGTGCCACTTCTCATTCGTCCTGTTTGGGGGCTTGATTCGTGAGTACACCGCATTTTACTTTGTCAATTGACTTGCTGGTTCTGCTATGCCACCAAAAGATGCCAGAGGTAGAGTGGTTAATGCTAATCTCACAGGGACTATGGACCAGTTCATTACCAAAGTAAATTGTGTCATAGATCAGGAGATTACGATATTGGAACGTCGAGTTTCCCAGGACCTTGCGATGGCCAGGAGGTCTTCAATGGGGCACATTGCTAATGAGCAGTCTCCTGTCCATCAAGTCCAAAACTGGGGCATTGCTGTATTACCAACATCAGAATCCCTGACTATACATTTTCTATCCAGTGGAACAACTCATGTTTCTTTGGGGGAACAGTCTACGGCCTCTGACTCATTACTGACATCCCCCCATATGCTGTTGCCTGCTCCCAGCATAGTACTGGAGAATAGCAGCAGGCAACTGCGGGAGAGGCACCCTGGGGCTATTCCCAAGTATAATCAAGGGCTGTCTAATAACAATGCTGGGAAGAACAAGAATGGTGGGAAGAAACAGAAAGCCGCGAGACATATTAGAAACCCTAGACCAATCCCTGCTATATTGGAGCAGCCTGATATGGATGCTATAGCAAACATAGTTGCACCATTAGCTTATTCATTACCCACCAGAATGGCAAATCAGGATGCAAGTGGGGGGTTAAGCCAAGTTGGCAGGACTGAGGGAATGGCCTCTGAGTTGACCAATATATCTGATATAATTAGGCTTCTCCTTCGTCCAGTGGAGGATAGACTAAGTAAGATTGAGCAGCATCTATTAAGGATTGAGCAAGGTTTTGTGGGATTCATTGATTCCTCAAAGAAGGACGCTCATTCCAGGATTTCCCAACCACTGGATAATGTTAGAGGAGAAAATGTCCTGGCTGTCTCAAAAGATCCCCCAGTATCGTCTGCAGGCCCTCAGGTCTTGGTTGAAGCTAATAAGGGTACAGCTGCAGCTGTTGTTACTAAATCTTCCCAGCATAATATATCCCAGCTTAATGAGGGTGGTAGGGTCTCTATTACCCAGGTTTCTAGGGGGGAAAATATCCCAAACTTACCCCCGGAAGTCTGTCCATTTGTGGTAATTTTAGCAGGGGTCCCAGAACTGGGTAAGCATGAAGTTGAATCTCCTACAACCTTGAGGAACAGGGTTGTCCATTGGATAAACAAAAACAGACCATTGTAACTACATATAGTTTGCAAAATACTCATGGTTAGGAGGGTGCCATGGGTAGGACACCTGGCCAAGAATATAAGGGGGGACTGCATTCTGATCAACTTCAATGACCCTACAATAGTTGAGCATATTTGCAATTGGAGATACCCCAGCCCAGGAGCAACTATTCGCTCTCTCCCATTGACCTACTTTTATCCCCCAGGTCACTTTACACCTTTAGCGGATGGGTGGACATTAGTACAGCGGAATGGGAGGGGGCTGCCGCAAGGGGGTTGGCGTAGACTTTTACCATCCATAGACTGTACCCCCATTCAAAATCGATTTAGAAGTTTGGAGGCTGTCGATTGACTCCAGGATAGAGTAGGAGTATCGACTAGTCCGTCGCTCCCCCTAGGTTGCTGTACTTCTGGTCCTCTTGTATCATACCATCCTCCGGGTCCTGAATTACCAACTCCTGTTATAACACCACAGAGGGTTAACAATATTAGTGGTCAACACCTGGATCATTCTTCAAGTGCTTTAATTTCCTGTGATGGTCTTGCCAGTCATCTTAAACTTGTTTCGTGGAATGTGGCGGGCTTGCGTAACAAGCTCTCCCTTCTGGACTGGAATGATTTTATTGATGGGTATGACCTGTGTTTATTCCAGGAAACCTCGAGCCTTGAACCGTTGTACAAGCCTGGCTTTTCCTGTTTCTTTATACCAGCTACCTCGGTAGGTCGAGGTCGTCCATCTGGTGGGCTCATGGTATGGGTCAGGGTAGAACTCAACCTTAAGATCACTCACCATTCTTGTTCTACACTAGATGTAATGAGACTCTCTCTTAAGGGCACAGAGAGTAATTTTACCTGGGAACTCTTTAACGTATATGCTAGAGGCACCCAAGGGGGTGCAAAATCCTCTACCATTTCTGCCCTCTCTGATATGCTTCTTTCTTGTCCTTCTGATTCCTTTCTTCTGGTTGCCGGCGACCTTAACTGCTCATTCGAGCCTTTAGCAGTAGATGACATCTTGGGAATCTATGATGAGGATGCTAGATGGGGCATTCCCTCTTTGTCGCTTAAGCCAGTGAAGAGATGGCTACCAGTTGTCATTTAAATAAACGCTCTAATCCTAGAATTTGGGTTAAGAGCTGTAAATGGGCGTACGACTTCCGATGTAATGGGAGCAACTACATATAACAGGGTCCCCTGTCAAAGTAGAATCGACTATATATTGGTTGACAGGAGGGCATGGAAGTTTGTGGATGATATGGTCATTATACCATCAGTAAATAGTGATCATAACCCCCTGTCCCTTACAATGTTGGAAATGTGGCATAGGAAGGAGCACACCTCCACCATTGGATTGAGAATGTTAACTAAGACAGACTTACCATCTAATTGCAACAGGCTCCTTAAATGGCCTAAGTTTATTCTGAGCGACCTAAGATTAACTGCTCTTGAAGAAATTCTTACTGATCAGACTCTTAGGCTTTCTGCAGCATGTAAGGATAGGGTTGGCCCTGTTGTTGCAGTAAAAATTTATGTGTACACCATAGATTTGATCAGTACTCTGTTTTTAGACCGCAGTAAAAAGCGCCAGATGAGTGCTAAGCCAGCACAGAAGTGGTTTAATAGAAACTGTAGATTGAAAAAAGACAGTTTGGTCCTTGCTATTAAATCCAATAATCCGGGTGAGGTCCGGCTGGCAAGACTGCAGTATAGGCAGGCTATTGTAGATGCAAAGAGGGAATGGGAAGAATTGCATTGGGACAGTCTAAAAACTGCGAGCCAGTCTAAGAACGGCGAGCTTTTTTGGTCTATTGGGAGAAGATCCAATGGCCGTGTTCTGGAACAAATTCATAATTATATAACGGATAGGGAGTGGTTTGAGCACTTTAGGAAACTGTATGTAGGGGATGAGCAATTAGGTGGCTTAGGGCCTTGAAGTGGCACTCCAGCCACTGACCCTGATCAGGTCTCATTTAATAGGATAGAGAAGAAAGAGGTGGAGGCCGCTATGAATAAGATTGTACCCGCTAAGGCCCAGGGACAAGATGGCATTCCGGGTGACCTATTTAAAGCTAACATTGAGGGATGGGCCTCTTACTTTGTGATTTTTATCAATGCTCTGTTGGAAGGCTCGCCGGTCCTGAATTCTTGGAAGGGGGCCGAAGTAATTCCTATTTATAAGAGGGTTCTAAGGGGGGACCCTGCAAACTACCGCCCAATTAGTCTTATAGACGCTGGACAGAAGTTGGTTGGCAGGGTTCTCCTGGAGAGGGTCCTCTCATGGGCGGAAGAAAATATTATTATTTCACAGTTCCAGGCGGGTTTTAGGACCTGTACAAGTACGATTGATCAGGCATTTAGGCTGGCGCTTTTACACTGGAAGGTGGTCACCATTGGCAAGGGCGGTCTTTATTTGGCATTTATTGACCTGAAGACCGCCTGTGACATGGTCCCCCGTGACCGCCTATGGCTGGTCCTGCAGGAGAAGGGGATCCCTCCGCCTATTTTGAATCTCTTGGTCCGTATGCATGATGGTAATTATGCCCGTGTCAGATGGGGGTCGCAGGAGCAAAAAACTGACAAAATTCCTGTGAATAGAGGGGTCCGCCAACGTTGTGTATTGGCTCCCACACTCTTCACGCTTTTTGTGAACGGTGTAGTTTCTTTTTTGCTTGAAGTCAATGCCGACGTCCCGGTTCTTGTGGGTGATAAAGTCCCCGCATTACTTTTTGCGGACGATACGTTGTTAGTATCAAACACCGGCAGGATTGCAGAAACTGTTGGATCGCTTCTCTCTGTTTTGTAAGCTGAGGGGCCTTGCCATTAATACTTCTAAAACTAAACTCCTTTATTTTAACCCGAGTAGATCGTCCAGATCCACCTTGATTCTCGACGGGATGCCATTAGAGCGCGTCAAAGAGTTTGACTATTTGGGGATTAGAATTTCTGACAAATTTAAATGGCAGCCTCACATTGATAAAATGGTGTCAAACCATAAGCGGGTAGTAGGAGCACTAGGGAGGGAACTTCGTGCTTCTATTACCAAGCCCATTGCTCCTGCTCTGGAAATCTACGCTGCGAAAGCCGTAGGCTGCACCCTCTATGGTGCAGAACTCTGGGGCTTTGGTTGTGTAGACATGCTAGTTACTTCAGAAAATAAGTTCTATAGGGAGCTTGTATCGCTCCCGAGGGGCACCCCAACCAAGCCACTTTTGAGTGATGTGGGTCGGCGTTCTATTAAAGACCTAGTCAATCTGCATCCTCTTTTATATTGGGCGCGGTTATGGCGCACTCCAGAGCTCTCTAGATACGCTGATGGCCTAAGAGAGGTCATGAATCTCCAAGGAGCCTATAAAATTGGATGGCTAGTTAATATAAAGAAGCTTCTCTTGGCAATTGGCCTTTTAACTGCTTGGGAGTCTGGAGTATTGTTATCTAAGGCAGAAATTAAGAGAGCCTTTTGGGCATGGATCGATCACCAGGAGCAGAGGGATCCAAACCAAGGCAGGTTGAATGAGGCATTTTGGCAGCATAAGCCTACGCCCCGCCTGGAGCCCTATCTAGACTTTATTACAAAGCCTAGGGATAGATCCCTTTTTATCCAGTTTAGGATGGGCACCCTTCCTCTTCGTGATCGTACTAGTAAGTGGAATCCCCCGCATCAGACCACTGTGGACTGTCCAAATTGTATAGGTGTTACTGAAAACATTCCCCATTTTCTTTTTGTATGCCCAGCCTATTCGAAACCTAGACTGAAATGGCTAAAACCTGTGTGCCTGCAGCTTGGAATTAGGGACCACTCTGCTGCAATACTAAAGGCTGACGTTAGTACAACCCTAGTGTGCGGGGTGGCTAAATTTCTTAGTTGGGCATGGTTGATTAGGCAGAAGGCTACATGATGAATTTCTATTATATGCTTCTTATTCTTCACAAAGCTGTTAAAGTTTAATACATTTCTTAAAAATATTTATTGTAACGAAAAGGTTTTTATATGAATTTTCTTTTAATGTACTTATTATGAATTGTGTTTCAATGTGTAAATGTGCTTTTATGATATCAAATATCGAAATAAAGCTTTGTTGATTGATTGATTGGTACTTTTAACTCTAATTTTCTCAGGAACTACTGAATGGATTCACACCATTTATGCAAAAGGCATGAGTCTGAACTGAGGAATACCTCTTTGCCAAATTTGGTGTCATTCCGTTCAGCGGTTCGGGCTGTAGCTGCGACAACAGATCCTATGGGAAATTGCATGGGGGAAACGCGTTTTGGGACCCCCCTTTTTTCTCGGCCCCCGCTTGACGAATCACCACAAAACTTTCAGGGTAGGAGCGGAGCGGAGCTGGCCAAAAGTTTGGACAATTTTGCGAGGATTCATCAACCAGCGCCAGAACAACACGACTGGTGTACCGGAGTACATAGTACAAGTATAATGTCGGAAACTCCCACAAATGTTAGAGTCCAAGGAAGTAGGAGTATAGATACTTACCACCAAATCACAAATGTTATGTACTGTGTTTGCTAGTGATACTGTGACACTATGTGTTGAATGATTTTAGTGTCTGTTTTGCTAAGAGTATTGGCTACAACATGTTCTTTTTCTTTCTTGATATAGATACTCCTTCCACATCCACACCCAAACCATCTAGGAAGGAGTTGGCGCCCGGCGCCGTAAACTGGAGGCCATTTGCGAAGAATATCGCTGGCTGGTGGCTCAGGCGAGGAGGAGGCGGCTGCAGCTGCAGCCTCCTCCAATGCCCCGGGCCCCAGTCAGGCCCTGCCGCCAGTTTTACGGCACCGTGGTCCGGCAGCCGCCCGCCGCCGCGCCTCCATCTCAACCACTGCTGCCCCCCACCCTGCATGTAACTGCAAGGCATTTCGCCACCAGCTGCTCCGACGGATGGCCCGCTTGGGGGAGAACCTAGAGGAGCGGGTAAAAATCCTGGTGGATAAACACGCCGACTATAGAGGACCTTGTCGTTTGCCCCTTTTTTAATTCCTTTTGTTGGTGGGTGGGTTTTTGGGCGTTGGGGATTCACTTTTGGACATTGGGACTTGGACTTTGGTTGTGGACATTGGTTGGGGTTAGGGAGGGGGTGGGTTAGGTCAGAGTGGGATAGTTTAATTTTGTAAGGGTCTATTACATTTTATATTATTTATTTACATACAATGTTAAAGTTTTGTGGTGGGTTACTGTTTTCCGAATTCAATCAAGTTACATGGTTTGTTACTTTGTTTCCTTGCTGCTGCATGCCCACAGCCAGTGTTTGATTTAAAAGATCTGCCGATTTTGTAACACACAAACCGATAGATGTAGTACTATTCCTGGGCCAAAATTCTGTTCTGTTCGCGGAAATTGCGATATTTTAGCATTTTCGCGTTCCGCGGAAAGCGCGAAAATGTTAAAATTTTCGCATTCCGCAGCTTAGCGATCATTTGTTTCTTGCTCGCGCTGTAAAAAAATACATTCTCGCGTTCGCGCGATCGCCTTACCTGAAACCCCGCGTTCGCCGACAAGTTTTCCCGACCCGGTCGCGTTCTCCACGAAATGTTGGATTTTGGTAGCCATTTTGCGCTGTCTCGCGACAGTTCGCGGCCGCATTAACGTCATTTGTCACGCGAACACGTCATTTGTCGCGCGATCACGTCTTTCTTCTCGCGAGTATGAGAAGATTGAGATCTCGAACATGTCATTCTACATCGCGAGCCAGAGGATGAGGACGCGGGCACGTCTAATCGAACGCGAACAGGAGAAAGAGACCCCGAACACGTCATATCCAACGCGACAGGGATAAAGAAGAGAACGCGATCATGTCATTTTGGACACGCCGGCGGAAGTAATGTGAAGCTCGAGAACTCAACAACGTAAAATTTTCAATTTGGAGAGGAATATCGGCTCTAGCAGCATGAAACCATCTGCAAATGCTGATTTTGGATGAAAAGAACTCCTTACATTGACATTTGGCTTTCCTTTTTTGTGCAAGGAGTCATTTTTTTAAAAGGTGGAGAGAGGGAGGAAGTGACACAGAATCTCCAACTTCCTGTTCCTGTCCAGCAGGCTCCTCCCAGTGCTTTGTCCATCTCCTGCTCATTCTGCCTTTGGATTTGGAGCTGGAAAGATCACTCTTTTTGTCTGCTGCATCATTGCAATTGGATTTGAGGATTTTTGGAATAGGATATTTTACAAGTAAGTGGTTGTTGTGTTTGTTTGATTGTGGGCATTGCAGTTGTTGTAACTACAATTTATTTTTGGTAATTAATTATCATCATTCCTTTTTTTAAATTTTTTTTTATTTTGTGGGTAGTAGTAGTAGGCCCGAGCTAGCCATGGGCATGGCCTCATGGGTGTGTGTGTGCATGATGAAGCAACTGTTCCTTTTGTTGTTTTTTGAATGTATTTCATTTTCAAGCACATTTAGGGCATGGATGGCATTGGATTGAGTTGGGGAAGTGTGTTTTTTGAGGGTGGCCTTTGTGATGTTGTTGGGCCTGGCCATGTGGCTGGTGGCCATTTTGAGGCCTAGGCCTGCAAGCTTGCCTGGCCTTGTCTGCCAAAAGGCCTGCTTTTTCATCCACTAGGATCAGAGCAGGTAGCCACAGCTTTATTAATCAAGTGTTTTCTGTGTGATCTGTTGAATTTAGACATCATTTAGGGCATGGATGGCATTGGATTGAGTTGGGGAAGTGTGTTTTTTGGGGTGGCCTTTGTGATGTTGTTGGGCCTGGCCATGTGGCTGGTGGCCATTTTGAGGCCTAGGCCTGCAAGCTTGCCTGGCCTTCTCTGCCAACAGGCCTGCTTTTTCATCCACTAGGATCAGAGCAGGTAGCCACAGCTTTATTAATCAAGTGTTTTCTGTGTGATCTGTTGAATTTAGACATCATTTAGGGCATGGATGGCATTGGATTGAGTTGGGGAAGTGTGTTTTTTGGGGGTGGCCTTTGTGATGTTGTTGGGCCTGGCCATGTGGCTGGTGGCCATTTTGAGGCCTAGGCCTGCAAGCTTGCCTGGCCTTGTCTGCCAACAGGCCTGCTTTTTCATCCACTAGGATCAGAGCAGGTAGCCACAGCTTTATTAATCAAGTGTTTTATGTGTGATCTGTTGAATTTAGACATCATTTAGGGCATGGATCGCATTGGATTGAGTTGGGGAAGTGTGTTTTTTGGGGTGGCCTTTCTGATGTTGGTTGTCTTAAAGACATGCTTTTGTTGGATGTGTCTGGTGTGTTGGTGTGCAATGCATGCACCCTGCAGACCTTTTTGGGGCCTGTGAATGTTCGTATTTCCATTTTGTTGCATTAAAAAGGCAGAGCAGTGTGCTTTAGCATGCATCCTTTACCTGGCTTTTATAGGCCTTTTGTCAGCTCCTGGTGTTTCCGAGGCCCCCGGCTTGTTTGTGATTTGTGAGTATCCATGTGGGTGGTGGCCTTTTTTGGTGTTTGGGCTGTGAGTTATTAGTGTCCTGCTTTTGCCATAGGCCTGCATGGTTTTCCTATTGGCTATTTGGCTTACTGCTTCCATCCATCCTCCCCCTTTGCCAGCAGCAGCTCCATGGATGCTGAGATGCTCAAATAATTTAATGGCCCACCTCACTTTCATTACATTTTTATTTTGGTGGTTATTATTAACTTTCCTATCCTTCCTGAGAGTGTAGTGTGTGGCTGTACACAGTAGTATAACATAGCTGTAGTTTAAAAAAAAAGTCATAAATGGCTAGACTATCTTTTGTTTGCACTAGTACAGTACTAAGTAACTGAACCACAACAACAAATGCAACATTTCACTGATGTTCTTCTCCTGTCTTATTTGCTTTTAGGTGCACAAAAGACAGAGTAGGAGGTGTCATCAGCATCATCCGGCTACCTGTTGTACTGCCAGCCAGACAGAAGTCCTGCTGCGCATCACGTCCACATGTGACCAGAACTTGTTGTGCATCTGCATCCTGCCTGAAGTCTGAAGAAGATGGCCCCAAAGAAAGGTACCAGGTCCAGTACCAAGAAAGTTGCCGGTGAGAAGAAGGAACAGAAAAAGGAAGTGCCATTAACCACGACTGGTGGTGTGCCGACCAATGTTTTTTTTGGCACGAAAGCGTTGTCCGGGAACCAAGCTGGGAGCAGCACAGCAGTCTAACCCCACCAACCTAGGCCCAAGGGCTTTAGTGTCGCAGAGGTAGCCAGTCTACTAACGAGCAGCGATGTTGAAGAAATGTCATTACCGCAAAGTAGTACACAATCAAGTTTAACGCAGGCGCAAACTCAGCAGATCAGTGTGAAGCCGCCGCAACAAGAACAGAAGCAGCCTCCGCAACAAGAACAGAAGCAGCCGCCGCAACAAGAACAGCAGCAGCCGCCGCAACAAGAACAGCAGCAGCCGCCGCAACAAGAACAGCAGCAGCCACCGCAACTAGAACAGCAGCAGCTGCCACAACAGCCCACCATAGTAGTTGTTGCTCCTGACGTAGGGGCATTTCAGGAAATCGAGCTTCCTGCAGACAAAGTGGAGCAAAGTCAAACCACTGTTTCAGAAGATCTATTGTCTTCCAGACCACCAGCAAGGAAAAGGAGGCTTAGTCCATCATCTTCTTCTTCAAGCCCCACTTCTGATGATCGTGATGACACTTGGGTCCCACCAGCTCGGTCTGAGAGTGATATACGCCACAAGACAATGCTTCTGAAAAGGAAGGTCCCAGAAAAACTTAGAGTTATGGAGGTAGATGTAGAAGAGGGGGGTGATGATGTTGATGAAGACGAGCCAGTCATCACGCACATTACTCCCACCCCAAAGGGATTGGAGACCGACATTCTCACCCTATCCAGAAAGGCTGCTACTGAGCGGGATGTAGCACGGATCTCACCAACACAGGTTACACCACCACTACCTCCAGCTGCCATATTTTCCAAGGCCCGGCAGGGACCTACATCCAGCTTAACCATCTCAGTAGGAAGTGGTAGTAAAAGTCACAGTGTAGGTGGACAGGGTCACATATTTTCAAGCACCCCCTCAAGTTCATCTGGTGTTGAAAGTGGCACATCCAGCAGTGCCAGAAAGTTCTCCTCCCCAGTTTGGGACTTCTTTTCTGTTAGCGCCAAGGAGGAGAACGTTGCTATATGCTCAATTTGTCGGCAAGGTGTTCGGCGTGGTAAGCTTGGTACAAACTATGGTACCGGAGGACAAGCAAGTCATCTCAGAATACACCACACTATCGTGTGGGAGGATCACCTACTTAAGTTAAAAGAAAGTAGAAAAAGTAAACCCATTGAAGTTGCTCAGGATTCAGAATCAGGGAGTGATATTATTGTGGTGGCAGGTGAAGAACAGGGAGGCATTTCTAGCCCTGTCTCCAGTAGTGCAGTCACTGCAGTGGTAACGCCCACATCCTCCTCAGTAACATCAGAGTGGTACCGCAGTAAGAGCCATACTCAGAGTGTGGGTGAGACACCAAGGCGACCGGCGAGTACCTCAATGAGACAATCTGTGTCATTGAGCCTTAGTGGGTTTATGAAAACAGCACCACTAAGGAAAGTAAGCCAGCCTACCATTGAGAGCATGTTTAGGTTGGAGGGGCAGTTCCAACGCAACCACCCAACGGCACGATTGTACAATGCGAAGCTGGCTAAAATGTTAGCGCTGGACCTTCTTCCTTTTTCATTTGTGGAAGGGGTGGGTTTCCTTGAATTTGTGTATGCCATCTGCCCGAAATGGAAAGTTCCCAGCCGGTCCTATTTCGCAAGAATTGCTGTTCCGGCACTACATCATGATGTGCTGGAATTGGTTGGACAAGCTTTGGAGAACAGTGCTGTGCACAATATCCACCTGACAACAGACATGTGGAGCAGTTGCCAAGCCACAGATTACATGTGCATCACTGCACACTGGATCTCTTTTGTGGGGGTTCAAGATAAACTATCTGCACGAGGTGTTGTTGACACAGCTGCGATTTTTTAAGGTACTCGGAAACATGCAACTGTAGCCATGTTCGCCATGGAGAAATCTCATACGGCTGAAAACATTTTAGAAGAGTTTCGCACCAAGGTTTTGGAATGGCTGCGGCCCAGAGGGCTTGGTATTGGTTTTGTTACCACAGACAATGGCAGTAATGTACTTAAGGCCATGGAACTTGGTTCCTATTTCAGGGTGCTGTGTTTGGCACACTGCATAAACATTATAGTGCAAGACTTTCTGAAAAAAGAACCCATAGTCAGCAATTTACTGGCCATCTGCCGAAGAATATGCACTCATTTCAGCCATTTTTTTCAAGCTCGGAAGCAGCTGAGGATCATCCAACGTGAATTTAGGATGCCAGTCAAGGCACTCATCCAGGAGGTGGCAACACGTTGGAACTCAACGTATTACATGCTTGATCGTCTGTACGAACAGCACAGGTCCCTCCATGAATATGTCTGGTACAGAAGCAGTGATGCTAGTGTTAAAGGCATGACCCTTCAGAGGGAGCAATGGACCCTAATTAAATGCCTGACTGAGATGCTGTCTCCTTTTGAGGTCTTCACACGTGAAGTCAGCAAGGAGGACTGTACAATGGGCCAAGCTATCCCATTGTTGCAAATGCTAGAGCATGAGCTGAATAATGTGTCTGAATCCTACAAAGGTGTAGAGGACAGAAGGCAAGTCCATGACTTGATGGAGAGCTTATCCAGGCGCTTATCTGAAAATGTAAGGATACAAAATAAAATTTTGTCACAAGAACATTACATTTGTGCCACAATTCTGGATAAACGTGCAAAATTAGGACTATTTCTTGCTTTTTCCGACAATGATGTTGCCCGCTACAAAAGTTGTATAGCTGAAGCAGCCATTAAGTTTGAAAACGAAGGGCTGCTAATTAAAAGCCCGCCACATCAACCCACAACAAGTACTGATACTGAAGCAGGCCATGCAGAATCAAGTGCAACTTCGTCGGCTGAGGGCAGTGCGGTTGGCTCACAATCACAACACTCACCATCACTATCGACTACAGAAACAAAAACTAGATCATTAGGCCGAGTACAATCATCATCATTACAGGATTGGTATGTAAAGATGGGCTATTGTAAGCACAGTGCTGATGCACAGAAAAAACAGCACAAAAGCTTACCATCAACAACCCTGAACATTGAGCGGATGGTCCAGGCCTATCTGGACGACCCAACAGAGGTGTACGCTGATCAAAACCCATTGCAGTATTGGTATAGGAAAAGGTCTGAATGGCCACAGCTCAGCAGGCTGGCGATAAGCTATCTGGCTTGCCCTGTCGCAAGTGGCTCTTCCGAACGTGTTTTCAGTGCTGCTGGTTCCATTGTAACATTGAGAAGGACCAGTCTATCTCCAAAAAACGTGGAGAGGTTAACAATGATCAAAATGAATCAGCACTTCATACCACCGAATTACACAATGCATGAATCAACAGAGGAAGATGAGGACAGCGGCTCAGGTGACGGAAGTATTGTGTCAGATGATTACCTACTACTGGAAGAACCCCCAGAGTTTGAGGACGAGCTATACTTCCCTGACAATTAGGCTCGCACTTACTGTCTTCCTCCCTTTTTTCCCCCTTTGTTTATGTGTCTGTCGTTCCGGTTATATACTTGTGAATCGCCACAAATCCATTATCACCGTCTTCTACTCTTCTAATTTAATATACAAGTTTCAGGTGTCTACCATTTGACAGTACAGTCCTCCGAATCCAGCTCCTCCGCTCGATCATACTGAATCTCCTGCTCAATTCCATTTCCCTCATGAATGATGATTGGATGATGGTAACAACAAATTCAAACTTTCCTCGTCCTTCCAAAACAAGTGGACCAT
Organism: Triturus cristatus; assembly: GCF_964204655.1. Lineage (NCBI taxonomy): Eukaryota > Metazoa > Chordata > Amphibia > Caudata > Salamandridae > Triturus > Triturus cristatus. Next base: position 454,610,644 of record NC_140590.1, on the reverse strand, counting down.
GAATCAGATGACTACTATAGCTATCCTCCTTTTAGAGCCGAGAGAGACTGTCCATTAACTGAAAATAAGATGGAACAGGTAATGATTGATGCCATGCATTGGACGCAGAGTCGCAGACTGAATGATTTAGATTTTGTTGTGTTTGTTGCGCATGAATTTATGTAATTGTGCACTGCCACTAATCAACTTTCTACAGAACACACTAATTTTCCCCTTCTTGCAAATAAGAAATGTGTACTTCTCCTGCATCTTGGTGATACATTGCTTTTAATTCAATACAGGAAGGGGACTCGCTCAATCTGCGCAATGCAAATGACTGTGACGCAACAGCACCGTCCATGATGATGATGGCGAAATAGACGGCCCGTTAACAAGATGAGATGGAACAGGTAATGATTGATGCCATGCATTGGCTGCAGACTCGCAGACTGAATGATGTAGATTTTGTTGTGTTTGTTGCGCATGAATTTAAGTAATTGTGCACTGCCACTAATCAACTTTCTACAGAACACACTAATTTTTCCCTTCTTGCAAATAAGAAATGTGTACTTCTCCTGCATCTTGGTGATACATCGCTTTTAATTCAATACAGGAAGGGGACTCACTCAATATGCGCAATGCAAATGACTGTGACACACCAGCACCGTCCATGATGATGATGGCGAAATAGACGGCCCGTTAACAAGATGAGGTGGAACAGGTAATGATTGATGCCATGCATTGGCCGCAGACTCGCAGACTGAATGATGTAGATTTTGTTGTGTTTGTTGCGCATGAATTTATGTAATTGTGCACTGCCACTAATCAACTTTCTACAGAACACACTAATTTTCCCCTTCTTGCAAATAAGAAATGTGTACTTCTCCTGCATCTTGGTGATACATTGCTTTTAATTCAATACAGGAAGGGGACTCACTCAATCTGCGCAATGCAAATGACTGTGACACAACAGCACCGTCCATCATGATGATGGCGAAAGAGATGTCCCGTTAACTTAAGATGAGAAGGAACAGGTAATGAATGATGACAATTAATGGCATGCATTGGACACCTGACTCTGAGCTATTGGTCTTTGTGTTTGCGTTGTTTGTTTGTTGTGCACAAAGTGATGTCAAAGTGTACTAGTAGTAATCTATCTTTCTGTACACAATAAAGAATGACTCAAGTCAGTAATATTTATATTTCTACTCTTGTTGTGTCATAAAAATTATACTTATACTGCAGGCCGATCTTCAGTCAGTCAGTAAAAGTATCAGAGATGATGATGAAGTCAGGAGGATGTTTCAGGAGTGGCATAAAACGGAAAAGCCTAAAGGTAAACACGTCAACAACAACCACAGCAGACCCAAATGTCTGTGTAGAAGTTGAATAGAGTGTAGCGGTGGGATGACTGCAGTGCATTGATTTTACTAACTTAAACTGTAAAATGCTATGTTTGGAATGGATAATGTGCTTTGCGTTTGTCCAACTCTTTGAGAGAAAAAAAAAAGACTCTAAAGTGTTAACGTAGGATGTGCTAATGCTAAGCACTGTGGCCCTGCTCTCTCCTGTTACTGTTGAAGGTAAATGCTGGAAACAGACTAGAGTAGAGATGATGCATATGCATACATGCCACCTCGGAAAGTGTTCTTGTTGCACTACACCATCACTTGTGCATTTGTTTTCAATTTCTTTCTCAATATCCCCCTTGGGTTTTCCATCTAAAATTACAGGCCGGGCCTTGCCCAAAACTTTGTAAAACATTACAATGCATATTAATTACCTTACCAATCAATCACCTTTTTTTTTCCAGCCGGGCAGTGGCGAGTGGCGAGGCGACACACCCAAGATTGATGGACGAGAGGAGCAAGAGGAATGCCGAGATGCAAAAATCCAGTCCACATTTTTGACCAGGATAAGACAGTAACAGTATCCACTTTTAACTTCTTTTAAATAATTTGATTAATATCTTGTATACAATCTTTACAACAGTGTGTTCTTGGAGTTGTTATTAGCAATCATCATTAGGTTTGCTCTGTGTTTACGATTCTTCCCTACCAATATTTAAAATTTCTATTTGCTATCTGTTAAAGTATTAAGGCCGGAACAACAGAACAAGAACTAGAAGTGTATGTAATCCGGGTCTCTCATCATCATGCATGCATTGCCTTTTTCTCCCTTAACATATGGATATGGTAGTCTTCAATGATTGTCGTTTGTTTGTCTATGTATGCATACTGTTTTTCTATGTCAAACCTTTCCCAAAAAACCCCTTCCCATCCTTTCAACAAACCCTAACCCTCTTCCCCGGGCTGTGTGACTTATTGTCAAGGTGTAACTAAATTAAATGTACACCAATACTTAATCACACACTTGCTGGGGCGGATGTGGTGAAAGCAACACTACTTCAATTTCAAGGCAGAGCGATGATCTTCTTCTGCTTGGCCACCCATGAGTAGGATATTTCAGAGGTTATTTTATTTAACAAAGGAACATATACCTCAGCATGAATTGCCGGCATTGATTGGATTTGTTTGTTGTCATTCCTCATATATCAATCAATCAATCATGGAATTTATATCGCGCACTACTCACCCGGAAGGGTCTCAAGGCGCTTGGGGGAGGGGGTCTGCTACTGCTCGAACAGCCAGGTCTTGAGCTGTTTCCTGAAGGCGAGGTAGTCCTGGGTCAGCCGCAGGTGGACGGGCAGGGAGTTCCATGTCTTAGCCGCCAGGTAGGAGAAGGATCTTCCTCCGGCGGTGGCTCTCTGGATGCGAGGGACGACGGCGAGGGCGAGGTTCGCGGATCGTAGCTGTCGGGTGGGCGTGTAGAAGGTCAGGCGGTCGTTGAGGTACCTTGGGCCCAGGTCGTGGAGGGATTTGTGTGCGTGGGTGAGGAGTCTGAACGTGATCCTCTTGTTGACAGGGAGCCAGTGCAGGTCTCTCAGGTGGCTCGAGATGTGGCTGCGTCGGGGGGCGTCCAGGTTGAGACGGGCGGAGGCGTTCTGGATACGCTGAAGTCTTTTCTGAAGCTTGGCTGTTGTACCGGCGTAGAGGGTGTTTCCATAGTCTAGTCTGCTGGTGACGAAGGGCCTGGGTGACAGTCTTCCTGGTCTCGGTCGGGATCCATCTGAAGATCTTGCGGAGCATGCGAAGGTTGTGGAAGCAAGATGAGGAGACGGCGTTGACTTGTCTGGTCATCAATAGGGAGGAGTCCAGGATGACGCCCAAGTTGCGTGCGTGGTCCGTTGGCTTGGGTGCGGTGCCCAGGGCCGGGGGCCACCAGGAGTCGACGGTCCCAGGATGAGGACTTCTGTCTTGTCCGTGTTCAACTTCAGGCGGCTGATGTTCATCCATTCGGTGACATCTTTCATCCCTTCGTGTAGGTCGGCTTTGGCGGTGTCGGGGTCTCTGGTGAGGGAGAGAATCAGCTGGGTGTCATCGGCGTAGGAAATGATGTTGAGGTTGTGTTGGCGTGCGATGGCAGCGAGGGGTTTCATGTAGATGTTGAAGAGAGTAGGGCTGAGCGACGATCCTTGCGGGACGCCGCAGATGACTTCGGTGGCCTCAGAGCGGAACGGAGGGAGGCGTACTCTCTGTGTTCTGCCGGAGAGGTATGAGATGATCCATTCCAGAGCATTCCCCTGGATGCCGGTGTCGTTAAGGCGTTGGACTAGGGTGCGGTGGCAGACAGTGTCAAATGCTGCGGAGAGGTCAAGGAGGATGAGTGCCGCTGTTTCACCTTTGTCGAGCAGGGCTCGGATGTCGTCGGTGGCTGCGATGAGGGCAGTCTCGGTGCTGTGGTTGGCTCTGAATCCGGATTGCGATGGGTCGAGGGATCCGTTCGTCTCGAGGAAGGCGGCCAGCTGCTTGTTGACGACCTTCTCGATGACTTTGGCAGGGAATGGAAGGAGCGAGATTGGGCGGAAGTTCTTGAGGTCGGTCGGGTCCGCTGTTGGTTTCTTCAGTAGTGCGCTGAGCTCGGCGTGCTTCCAGCTCTCCGGGAAGGTGGCTGTGTCGAAGGAGGCGTTGATGATGTCTCGGAGGTGGGGTGCGATGGTAGAGGCGGCCTTGTTGAAGACATGGTGGGGGCATGGGTCGGTCGGAGATCTGGAGTGGATGGTGTTCATCATGCGTGTTGTGTCTTCGGCACTAACTTTTAGACTGTAGGCATAGTCAAGTGACTCGACACAACTATAGTTTGTAACTCTGTCTAGTAGGCTATCCTCCTAACCACCATTCAGTTTTTTTGTCAAATATTTGAGCATATTATTGTTGCTCGGTAAGTTCTGTACTGTACTTCATTCAACTACTCCTCTAACAGTCTCTCAAAGGCGATTGACTGTCTCCTTTTATTTTTTGGGAAATGCTGCCGCCCTGCCAGTGTCTACTACTACTACTATACTACCACCACCACCACCCCCACCCCAATCATGGCATGTATGAAAAAGGAAACCATCTTCACCATGCAGCCAGTGCTGTGCCACAGTTGGACATAAACATCAAGCACCGGTAAGAGAGAAGTTTGGGGGAGGCAGAATTAATAATGGACATGTTGTCAATGATTTCATTTTCACACACCACTCCAAAGAATGCATAGACTAGAGGACAGACTGAAAGTACTAGAAGGACCAGTCAATGAGTGAGGTGTGTCGCATCTATCTGTTTGTGTCTTATACAGTCAGCAAATTATTGAAATCAAACACAGGCTATGGGCGGCCATGCACCAGCAAGGAAACAGTGTGATGTAAAACAGTTACCCCAACTACAAAACATTAACAACATTGCATGTAACATAGAAAAATATATTTAATTTACCCTAACAAAAATAAACTAAACCCACAAAAGCTGACCCACCCCCCTCCCTAACCCCAACCAATGTCCATAGAACGAAGTCCATAACACCCAAACAAGTTCCCACCCACCCACCCAAACAAGAATTAAAAAAGGGGCAGAACAGGATGACAGGGACTAAGTGGTGGGGCGGGACTGAAGGAGGACACGCATCTGGCGCATCTCGTCCTCTAAACGGGCGACGCGGCGTCTAAGGCCGTGGCAGTTGCAGCCACAGCGGGGGGGGGCACCCGAGATGGCACGGTGGCGGCGGGCAGCCACCAGACAGTGGCGCCGTACCGCTGGAGGGCGGTGGCTGGGGCCCGGGGCACTGGATGAGGCTTGAACAAATGCTGCCGCAGTCTCCTCCTCCTCCTCGGCTAGGACCACCAGCCGCCGGTATTCCCGCTGGATTGCCTCCAGCTTCCGGCGCCGTGCCTTGGCGGCCAACTCCTTCCGGTTGAGTTTCGGAGTAGCTGAGTATCAAAAAGAAAAAAACAAGACAATTGTAAAATATACTCTTAGAAAAACAGTAGGACAAGGTAATTATTTATACACATAGTGGCATGGTAGAGTAGCACTATAAAATAAAGCACAGTAGTACATAACATTTTAAATGTCGCCCATCCTTCTTCCTTCCACCCGTCTTTCACTTTTTAGTTGAACAGTGCACCAGGTGCTCTTCTCCATAAAACGTTCAAAGCGGAGTTGAAATCAGATAGATGAGGCCATTGGTTACTCAATACTCCGGCTCCTAGTCCTATGCCAAATAAAGGGAATTCTAGTCTTCTAGTTCACTCTTCAAACGTCCCCAACAACTCATACTTACTTACGACATCGGATACCGGGCGGACTTTGTCCGCCCGCCATCCCCATGCTAAAAAGGGTGGGGGTCCCGTGGGGACAATTAATTAGGATGATGCGCCCGGCACAGTGGCGGGCGCATCCTGTTTTTTTTTTTACATTCTGGTTGGCTTTGCTGAAAGCAATGCTAAAATGTTGTGCTGCTTTTCCAAGCACAACATGACGGGCCCCGCACGGAGCCTGTCACGTTTTGCTTTGAAAGGCGGGGGGTACCATAGCATAGGTAGGTACCCTCCATGGGGGCCCCCAAGCATACTCTGCAATGTCTGCATGCCTTTCCGTGGCGGACGGCAATGCCGCCACGCAAAGGCATTCCAAAATGCAGATTATATGGCTGGCGGTGTATTCAGAGGGACACCACCGCCATATTGAACCCTTTTCTGCCTGGTCGACATGTGGGGGGTCTGAATATTTTCTACATGGATGGCGGGAGGTTTGTCCCTGCGGTGTCGGCAGTGAATTCCAGCCGGTCCGGCGGGGGCAATACGCCCACCATCCTAATGGGGCCCTAAGTCACAACTGTACAGTATACATATACATACAGTACACCCTTGCAGTGAGTGTACTGTCAAGTTCAACAATAGTTAAGGATTATGAATCTAACTTACCACCGCCCGCCACTGGTGCTGCCACTCCCCCTACTGTTCCGTTGCTATCTGCAGCAACTGCCGCATCCTCTCCCTCCGCGTCGCCTTCGCTGGCCCCGGCAATGGTGGTCGGTAGTGCGCCTAGAAAACATTACACATTTATTAGGCGTCATATACACCTCCCCCTATTGATCAGTAGCAAGGTTGAAAAATGAGTTAATACTAACATACATCACTAGTACAAATCAGGTAGTAGTAGAGTTTGCTTAATTAGCCCTAGCCATGCTACCATTTTACCTTTGTGGCTTTTATTTTTGCACATGTGACGTTACCTTTACCTTGCAGCTTCTTAAGACACCTTTGAGCCCACATGACCTGCCTCACACTGCTACTGTCTAGTCTACGCGCTGCGTACAAGCGGTCCACAAACATTAACAAGCCACTTTTTTAGGAAGTACTGGTGTACTACTGTTACTGTTAGTCCATATTTCTTATCCATAGATGCTACACTATTTGGCACGGCTGCGAAATGCTTGCAAGTTGCAATATACTAACGCACACCATTTCTTTTTTCGCATTACAGACACAAGATTCCCTTCTACGAACCAGAGCTTCTGAATGATGCAACAACTACCAGTACTAGGTTCTTCTAAGGTGAGGGGTCCCTTCACTCACATCTTCTTTTATAAATTTATGTAAACTAAATTGCTATGGGATGGTGGTGCTGCCTTCCACCACTGTTCAGTTATCATGATTTAATTCCCAACTGTATAAGTGTAACAATGTATATTGTTTTAATGTTATTGATTTTCCGGTTGGTGCTGCTAAGAAAACAGTGTACAGACCTTCTCAAATTGAAATAAACATTTTGAACTTACATAGACTTGGTGGTATTTGGTGTGGACTAACTTACACGAGTGAGCAAATTAAAGTAAGGGTGTGCATGTGAATTGCTTCCACGACTGAGAGGTTGGGTGTGTTATGTTCTGGGTTGTCTACTTGTTGGGTATCTTGGGGGGAGGGTTCCGAGACCTAATAGTAATGACAAGACAGTACTATAGTCAAGCAGTGGAATTGTGGTGGGTGCGGAATTTCTGATTGAGGTGTGCAAGGAAGGTCCAACCTACCATCACCAACATCCTATTTTCTGGTGCAAATGTATGTGCAAGATCCCTACAACAGTAGTATGTCCTATAGGGTATCATATCAAAATAGTAATAAATCTGGTAGGGCTGTTGTTGCTGTGAATTTTCAAAGCCTGAAGATCAATAAGAGTAAAAGTAGTTCAAGATGACGACCCAACGGATTGGACTCAATGGCTCGAGCTACTGGTGAATATCAGTTTTATATTACAACCTTTCACAAAGAGTGGCACTGGCCAACTGGGCAAGACTAGCTACTACAGTACAGACAGACTGATAGTATGTAGTAGTAGTAGTACTCAGAGTCATCATAGCGGAGGTAGGGATAAGATTTTTGAAACCGTACAGATCGAAGGATAATTGGTGGTAAAAAAATAGCATTTGGAAACCAACAATAGTTCAGGAAAAATATGGGGCAGTAAAAGTTATGGAATAAGAAATATTATTAAAAACAAGAAGACTTACTGGGGCCAGCAGAGGAGCCCTCAGCGGTGTCCTCCTGGTGGTGTTGTTCCTGTCCCACCGACTACCCAGTCCCTGTCAGTCTGCCCCTGGGTGCTGATGAACAGGAAAGATATAGGAAAGAGACAAACATTGATGGATGGTGTCAAACAAATACAATATTTTTCAACAACGGTCAAAAAACACTTATGTAAACAACAATTGCAATAACTACATTGACCGATCTCATCTGGTCAACATGTAATATCAGGGGATTCGCAGTTCGACTACTTAAGTTACTATTTATCAACAGTAATCCAGTCTTCCAATTCTGATTCCAGAAAACTAAGTTACAACTAAGCCTAAGTACAACGTACCACCCAACCTAGCCCACCTATTCCAGGCATGCCAATTGTACATTTATGCATTTCCACTGTATTCCTCAACAATGCGTATGGTCAAATCATGGAGGACACATGAACATGACTACATTTTTTGTATACACCAAATTTTGGTTTGATTGATGCTGATCTGCTACTGCTAAGTAACTGCTAAGCCTACCACCACTCATTGAACAAACTAGAAAAGGTTCTAAAGACTGCCGTACTAGCAGCACGTCACGTAACTGAGTGAGGGGGCATCACGCATACCACTAACAAAGTAGAAGCTCATACAAAGTAGTGTACCTAAACATCAATCCGCCCCTATCTATTAGTGACGGGACAAAGTAAGGAGTGGACTAGAGTCACTGTAGCATTACGTAACTTAATTTCTCTAAAATAAACTCGTAAAGAATCACGCTAAGCAAGCGCAAACGCAAAGCTGCAAACAAGTAAGATTAGTAGTAGCGCAGAAGAGCACCATAATCACAGAAGACTTTTAAACGTTATTAACCTGGAATGTATTGTAAGCAGCAACATTCTAGCTGGTTGGAAGGAAAAAAAATATTTGCAATATATAACACAGAGCAGAAGAACAGACACAAAGTTGTAGTAATTAAATATGTACTCACCAAGCCCCGGGACCTCCACTCCTAGTAGGTCCAGCAGGTCCTTCTCACGGTCCAGGATGTCGGACCACCGGTGCGTCAGCTGTGCCTGGGTGCGCCGGACCCCAGAGATGCGCGACACTGCCCGGCGCACCTTCCCCCACCGCTGCCGACGCTCCCGGAGGCCGTACCCGGACCCAGGCCTGCCACCTGCTGCCAGGGTTGAGGGGAGGTGGCGCTGCACAAAGAAAATTAGTGCAGCCAACTCCTCCTCCCGAAATAAGGCCCGTGCCTGCACCCCTTGTGGGCGCCGCCTTCCGCAAGGAAGGCGGTCGCGGCTCTGGCTGCGCCGGCGAACAGCCCTACCCTTGGACATGGTTCTGGGGACGGGGCGGGAAAGAAAAGGTAAAATAAATAAAGGAGTAAAGGAAATAAATAGCAGGCAATAGACAGAGGAAAAAGTAGCTAAAAAACAAACAAAAAAATAGACAAAAACCAAAAATATAGAAGCAGGAAAATAGTTAGAGAAATAATAAGTAATAAAGATCCAAAAAAAAGTGCCTATAAACAAAGGATTGAAAGGATTTTGGGAGGATTGAAAATCAGGCCCCAGAACCATGCAATAGAGTGAAAAACAAGATGGCCGCGCCCATTGAGACCACGTGCGCAAGTTCGCGCGATATTTTCTCCCCGAGCAAGCAAAAAGCAACGAGGTCAAGTAAAAGCAGTCGCGAACAGGAAATTTCGACCACAAACGGGCGCGAACATGCATTGCGCGACCCGGAACAGGAAGTAAGCATCGCGAGAGGGCGGGACAAGTGAAAACAAGATGGCCGCGCCCTTGAGCAACCGCATGGGTAAGTTGGCGACCCGCGATCACGCAAAAAATACCGCGAACAGGCGGAAAAAAAACTTCCGCGTCTTCGCGATATTTCCGGCGTGTTTGCGGAGATTTTTAGCATTTTCGCGATAATTTGCGAAAGTTAATTTCGCAAATTCCGCCCACCCCTATGTAGTACCCCTCACTGAGGTTTTTTTAATTGTCATAATAGTACTGTCAATCTCTCCTCCTAGTCCATTATACCTTCCACCAAACGTATCGTACCTGTGATTGATGATGATGAAGTTCGGCACACTGATGGCTGCATGGTTGGTTTCCCAAATGAACGGAGAAGAAGCCATTATTGTGGTGGTAGTAGTAGACACTGGCAATAGCATTTGAAAAAAGAAAGAGAAAGTCACTTGACTGAGAGACTGTGGGAGGAATAGTAGAACAAAGTAAACTACAGCATGGGTGGGCAAGCAGAAGATTCTTGCCATGCCTTAGTTGAAATTCAATTAGTGTTGCTTTCACCACATCTGCCCCAGCAAGCGTGTGATCAATTGTTGGTGTACATTTAATGTAGTCACATCACACCTCAATATAAATCACACAGCCCGGGGGAAGAGGGTTAGGGATTGATGAATGGATGGGAAGTGGGGTTTTGGGAAAGGTTTGAGAAAGAAAAACAGACAGTATGCATGGACACAACAAAAGTAAATCACAATCTTGTAAGATAACCATGATCCATTATCAAAGAAATCAAAGTATAAAGTGAGAAAAAGGAAATGCATGCATGCTGAGGAAGAGAACTTGATGGTTAATGATAATGAGTTGTACTTACTAACTACTACTACACAATTAGACAGTACAGGGCAGAAATTATTAATATGAAATTTGCCTTGCCTGTCTGCCGCCCTCAGAGCTCAGACCGAACCAAATTACATGCTGTACCGGGCTTACTTTTATTTTTCAAGTTAGCAAAGGAAATGAAAAAATAGTTGTAGGGATCAATTACCAAACAAACCACAACACACAGTCGTAATGATTGAAGAGAAAAAAGGAATCAAATAAATGTAAAGACGAATGATGAACGATACTAAAGTTACTGTATTATCCTTGTCCAAATGTGGAGTTGCATCATTCTCGTCATTCCTCTTGGTCCTCCCTTCCATGGACACTCCGCACATCAATCTTGGGTACCACTGCCTACCTGATGCGGATTGGTAAGGTAAGTGTGAGTTGTTTCTCCCACTATAGCACAGGTTAAAGGCCGGCCTGTGTGTAGATGGAAAAACAAAAGGGGTATTGAAAAATAATTGAATTTAAAAAAATAAACTCAATTACAGTGGAGTGCAAGAAGAGAAGACAAGACTCTTGAGAGAACACTTTCAGACTGAGGCAGCTTGGATAGGATACATAGTGTCTACTCTACAGCATTAAGCTACAACAACAACGGGACAGGACTCAGGAGCCAGCACAGCCACAGTACAGGACAACCGCGGCACAGGCCAGGCACCCTACCCCTTACCTTACATTTTGACCGAGCCAGACAAATGTCATATGCACTGCAGCAACCTAGCATTTCCCAAATGAAGTTACTAAATCAATGTGCCACTGTCCCTCATACCACTACACTCTACTCCAGTCCACACCACTACACTGACATGTAGCCTAGGTCTGCTGTGGTTCTTGTTGAAACTGTTTACCTTTTAAGGCAGTCCATGAAGCGCAGTTATTCCATCAATTATCTCCGATCCAACTGACTGACTGTGTGCAAAGATAGTATGCTCAGCAGCATCATGATGACCGTGTGGTACGTGTTCTCCAACATCAACTCAGTCTGTAGTGACTGATTACGTTTATAATATATTCCATATTACAAAATTGCAACGGATATTGGGCGGCACCTGCAGTGGTAGGAGTACAATGTGGTTATTAAACAACAAGGAAACATTGACTGTCACCTGACCTAAGTCACTTTTACTTTGTTGATAAACTAGTGTAGTTCGACTTCATGTACATTCTTTCATAGTCAGCAAGCATCCAATACAATGTATGCCATCATTCAGAATATTCTCTCATTACCTGTCTTGCTGTGCTCTTTGGCTGTCATATCTGATGTCTGCCTAGCCTTCTGACAGTCAGTGATGAGTTTCTTTTGGCTTGGAAACAAAACGGAATATAGCTGGAGTCACGTTTCACTTCTTATGGAGGGACTGTTAGAGGCAACATGTATTGTACTATTCTCCATCTCCATCCAATGTCTGGCTTGCTTGAAATGTATTTAGGGAGAGTAAGGAAGATGGAGCAGGACCCTGAGGAGTGGAGTGGACAGTTATGCACAGACGTGCAACTCCAATAGGGAAAAAAAAAGAGGAGACTGTTGATGGATTTGTTGTGATTCGATTTTCAACCAGAAAAACAAATACACAGTCACACATAAAGGAAGGGAGAACAATTTGAAAGCCTAGTTGTCAGGGAAGAGGAGCTCGTCCTCAAACTCTGGTGGTTCAGACAGAAGTACGTCATGTAAGAACCCACTACTTATGTCATCGAAGTCGCTCTCCTCTTCCTGCTGTGATTCACGTATTTTGTACTCCGGTGGTATAAAGTGTTGATTCATTTTGATCATGGTTAAACTCTCCACGCTTTTGGGCGTGGGAATGGTCCTTTTCACAGTAACAATGGCACGAGCAGCACTGAAAACACACTCTGAAGAGACACTTGCAACAGGGCAAGCCACATACTTTATCGCCAGCCTGCTGAGCACTGGCCATTGGCTTCTTTTCCCATACCAATACACCAATGGGCTTTGCTCCATAAAGACCTCTGTTGTGTCATCTAAATAGGCCTGAACCATCCGCTCAATGTTCAGGGGTGCTCCGATTTGATTGGCCTCTTTTGCCTTTGCATCAGTCATGGACGTACAAAACCCTTTCCGTAGAAACCAATCACCTGCCGTTTTTTAAAATGTGGCTGATGATCCTGTTGGTGCTGTTGATGTTATTGCTGGCAGTGTTGTTGACTGCTGGGAGGCAAACGCACTGCTCTCGGCCTCTGAAGTAGAACTTTACTCTGGGTGCCCTGCAGTACTTTTTCTGCCCTGGGGTGGCAGGCCTCTAATTAAGATCCGTTCGTTTTCAAATTTAGTGGCTTCCTCAGCTATCAAAGTTTTGTACTTGGCAACATCCACTTCTGAAAAAGGAATTACTTCATTACTTCTCAGCAATAATTTGTAAGTTGGATCCAAAATTAAGGCAGTAATGTAATGTCGATGTGACACAATGTTATTTTGAATCCTTGTAAGCGAGCGGCTAAGGTGTCCGCCAAATAATATTCATCTACTTTGTCATCCACACCTGCATACATTTCTGAAACCTCCTTCAGCTCTTGCTCTAGCATGTACAACAATGGGATAGCTTGGCCCATGGTACAGTCCTCCCTGCTGACTTCATGTGTGAAGACCTCAAAAGGAAGTAGCATCTCTGTCAGGCATTTAACGAGGTTCCATTGGGCCATCTCAACGGTCATGCCTTTCACAGTAGGATCTCCTGACCTTTTCATAACATAAGCATTGAGTGGTATGTACTGCTCAAACAGACGCTCAAGCATGTAATAAGTTGAGTTCCAACATGTTGGCACCTCCTGGATGAGTGCTTCGACTGGCATTTTATGCTCATGTTGAATGACCCTCAGCTGCTTCCGGGCTTTAAAAGAATGGTTGGAATGTGTGCATATTCTTCTGCAGGTGGTCAGTAAGCTGCTGACTTTGCTTTCATTTTTCAGAAAGTCTTGAACAACAATGTTAATGCAGTGTGCCAAACACGGGACCCTGAAATAGCCACCATCTTTCATGGCCCTATCTACATTACTGCCATTGTCTGTGGCAACAAAACCAATGGTAAGCCCTCTTGGTTGCAGCCACTCAAACACCTTGCTGTTAAACTCATCCAAAATGTTTGCAGCTGTATGAGATTTCTCCATAGCAAACATGGCTACAGTTGCATGTTTGCGGGTGTCTTTAAAAATCTCAGTGGTGTCAACAACACCGTCACATATATTATCTTTAACACCCGAAAAAGAGACCCAGTGTGCAGTGATGCACATGTAATCAGTGGCTTGGCAACTGGTCCACATGTCTGTTGTCAGGTGGATACTCTGAACAGCACTTTGTTGTAAGGCTTTTCCAAGCAATTCCAGCACGTCGTGATGTAGTGCTGGAACAGCAACTCTTGCGAAATAGTAGCGGCTGGGAACTTTCCATTTTGGGCAGATGGTAGTCACAAATTCAAGAAAACCCACTCCTTCAACAAAAGAAAAAGGGAGAAGGTCCAGTGCTAACATTTTAGCCAGCTTCGCATTGTACAACCGTGCTATTGGGTGGTTGCGTTCATACTGGCCCTCCGGCCTAGTAAACATGCTAAGAATGGTAGGCTGCGTGGTATTCCTTCCTGTGGTCAACGTCGCACTTTTTTTGAAAGCAGTACTTCTTGGTGTCTCAGGCTGACCACTGAGATGTGGCTGAGGATGTGGGCGTTACCACTGCAGTGCTGGGGACAGGGCTTCTTTGTGTACCACCACCACAGAGAATGTCTCCCTCTTCTTCCTGTTCCACCGTGAGCGGGCTTTCTACTCGTTTATCCCCAAAAGCAATGGTTCCAGTTTTTGTGCGACTAAGGTGCTCCTCCCACTGGATTGTGTGGTGTTTTTTCAGACGGCTCATTTGGCCTCCGGTACCATAGTTTGTACCAAGCTTACCACGACTAACAGAAGTATGACAAACGGAGCATATAGCAATGTTCTCCTCCTTTCCGCTAACCGTAAAGAAGTCCCACACTGGGGCGCTTAACTTTTGTCTCCTGCTGGAGGTGCCACTTCCAATGCCGGATGAACTGGAGGGTGTGTGTTGAATTTGACTCTGTGCAGTACCACTATCTACTTGTGCTGAGGTGGTGCTTGTGTTGGATGTAGGACGCTGCTGGCCCTTTGCTAATGTAAATCTGGAAGCTGGAGGTCGTGTTGGGTGTTACCTGTGTTGCAGGTATGCGTGCTACATCCCTCGCAGCCATTTTGGATACTGTAAAAATGTTGGTCTCCATCTCCTCAGGCCCGGGAGTGATGTTCGTGATGACTGGCTCATCATCATCATCATCATCCTGCTCTTCTACATCAACCTCTATAAGTGTAAGGCTTTCTGGAACCTTCCTTTTCCCATGCCTGCTCTTGTGACGTGTTTCCCTCTCAGACTCAGTTTGTGGCTTCCAAGTGGCATCTAGATCATCAGAAGGGGTGCTTGGTGAAGAACTTGATGTACTAACCCTCCTTTTCCTTGCAGGGATTTGGAAGACAATGGAACTTCTGAAGGAGTGGCTTTCTCTTCTTCCTCTGCATGAGGCTCAATTTCCTGAACTGCCCCTACTTCGGGAGGAACTACAGCTAATATTGCTGGAGGTGGTTGCGGCTGTTGACCACTCTTCTGCTGTGTTCCCTCCTGCGCTGATTGTGTACTACTTTGATATAGCGATAAGTTTCGTTCAGGCTCAGCATCACTGCTTTCCACCATAAGGCTGGCTACCTCTTCCACACTCATCTGCTTGGGCCTGGGTTGGTAGGTTGGGCCCACTGATGCGGAGGTGCTGCCCCCAGCTTGGCCCCCAGACACCGCTGCTGCAGGCATAATTTTTGGTGTTCCAAAAAAGGTTTTGGGAGGCACACCAGACTTAAGTGACACTTCCTTCTTCCTCTGTTCCTTCTTCTCCATGGCAACTTTCTTGGTACCGGAGGACCTGCTACCTTCTTTCTTTGGGGGCATCTTCTTCAGATGTCAAAACAGCACTCAGTTGCACAAGTTGCAGAGCTGCCTGGTCAGGTCACTCACACGTCACATTTTGTACAGCAGCAGGACGTCGGTCTGGCACCACAACGGTCGATGATGATGACACACCTCCTCCGTCTTTTGTGCACCTAAAAGCAAAAAAGCCAGAAGAACATCAGTCAAAAGATCAATAATATAATATATAACTTCTAAGTGTCTGGTGGGTGGTCACAATTATTAAATTTTATGAAGTCAGTGAACAACAACAGTATAGCCATTTATGAGACTGACAAGGCCAGGGCTCCTGGTATACTTGTACTGTGTACAGTCAGGAAGAAGAACAGCAAAGAACAAAAACATAAATGTAGTGTAGCCTGTTTGCCCTAAATAAAAATGTGTGCATCTTATGGGATGGATGCAGCATCAGGGAGCAACAACAACGAACATATACACAAAAAAACTAAAGGCATCTATTTACAACACCCAAAAAGTGAAATATACCCCCCAAAAAAAGTAAAGACCACATTTTACAATTCAATCCAAAGCATTACATACATGATGTTGAAATTTAACACACAACACAAAAACAGTTGTTTAACTTCCATGCACCCGTTGTGATTGATGAGTAGTACCCCTGGGCCTACTGTGCGACTAGGCCACAAGCTTGGAGGCCTATGGAAAAAGCACAGTGGCTGGTACCACAAAATGGCCGCCACCACATGGCCAGGCCACTCACAAAAACAAGAAAAGGTCAGGAATACAAGACAGTCAATGCAGGCCTATTGCAAAAGCACAATGCCTTCCTCACAAAATGGCCGCCACACATGCTCAGGCCACCCACCACAATAATAACAAAAAAAGTGATTACAAAGGACAGGAACAGGAAGTTGTAGTCTCTGTGGAACTTACTTCCTCTCCTAAATATTTTTTAAAAAAATAAAAGTGACTTCGTGCTCCAAAACTACAGCAGAATGACAACCTGAGGAGTTTTTCTAGCAAAATGCACAAAATCAGCGTTTTCGAGAAGGATTTATGTTGCTCGCAAGATATTGTTTGCCAGATTGCAAATGCTGCGTGTTCGGGACCGCGAACTGTACAAAAAGGCTTTGTCACGTGCGCGAACACGCATATTGAGAGCGCAAAAATGACAAAAACTTTAAGTCCGTGTTGTCGCGCTGTGCAGAGTTACCGAAAGTACGCAAGCTGAATCCCTAGGGTTACCTACTGGCTGAAAAGCCCTATTTATTTAACACACACCCAAAAACTGCTATTCCAACCCAAAAAACACCTTTTGCAATTCAATCCAAAGCCATCCATGGTGTAAAAAAAAATCAACAGACAACACAAACTGTACATTTAAATAATGCACCAAAGATTTGAGGCTGACTACCTCTGGGCCTACTGGCAGACTAGGCCACAAACTTGGAACAGAATGGCAAAAGCAAGCACACTGCTTGGATGGCTCCACAAAATGGCCGCTACACAACCACAACAACAAGAAATGGAAGACAGACAATGTAAGCCTATGGCAAAAGCACAATGCCTGCCTTCACAAAATGGCCGCCACACATATGCTCAGGCCACCCACCACAATAATAACAAAAAAGTGATTACAAAGGACAGGAACAGGAAGTTGTAGTCTCTGTGGAACTTACTTCCTCTCCTAAAAATAATTTTTTTTTAAATAAAAGTGACTCCATGCTCCAAACTACAGCAGAATGACAACCTGAGGAGTTTTTTTTAGCAAAATGCACAAAACAGCGTTTTCGAGAAGGATTTATGTTGCTCGCGAGATATTATTTGCGAGATTGCAAATGCTGCGTGTTCGGGATGGCGAACTGTACAAAAAGGCTTTATCGTGTGCGCGAACACGCATATTGAGAGAGCGAAAATGACATAAACTGTAAGTCTGCGTTGTCGCGCTGTACAGAGTTACTGAAATTACGCGAGCTGAATCCCTAGGCTTACCTACTGGCTGAAAAGCCCTATTTATTTAACACTCACCCAAAAACTGCTATCCCACCCCAAAAAACACCTTTTGCAATTCAATCCAAAGCCATCCATGGTGTAGAAAAAATTCAACAGACAACACAAACTGTAAATTTAAATAATGCACCAAAGATTTGAGGCTGACTACCTCTGGGCCTACTGGCAGACTAGGCCACAAGCTTGTAACATAATGGCAAAAGCAAGCACACTGCTTGGATGGCTCCACAAAATGGCCGCTACACACCCACAACAACAAGAAATGGAAGACGGACAATGTAAGCCTATGGCAAAAGCACAATGCCTGCCTTCACAAAATGGCAAAAGAAGCACACACTACTAAACTACCACCACAAAATTGCCACAAGCCAAATGGCCACTCACAGTCCCAACAGGCCATGGAAAACAATGAACTGAAGCAGGCCTATATATGACCGGACAAAGGAGGTCTGCTGAACAACACAGCTTTAATACAAAAATGAAAATCAACAGGGCTACAAAAGGATTGGAAAGAAGTTACACATCAAGCACACACATCCAACAAAGGTATTTCACACACACACACACACACACAAACAGTGAAATACACCACAGCCACATTTAGCATTTCAATCCTATGCCATCCATGCCCTACAAATTCAACAGACACCACAAAACATGGACCCATGGGTACCCTACTGGCTGAAATTGCAGAGAAAAACAACTAAGCCCCTATTGAAAGTACAGGCCACCCACAACAATAATTTTTAAAAACAATGAAAATCCCAGAAAAATGTAGGTACAAACAAGCCCCAATGAAACAAACACACCAATTCTCCAACTTACTTGTAGTAAATTAAATCTCAAATCAAAAAGTCCTCAAATAAATCCAATCCAATGGTATGATGCAGCAGACTGACACAAAAAGTGATTCTTCCAGCTCCAAATCCAAATGAAAGTGAACAGCACATGGACAAAGCACTGGGAGGAGCCTGCTGGACAGGAACAGGAAGTTGGAGACTCAGGGGCACTTCCTTCCTCTTGAAAAAAGAGTAAAAAATATTAAAGGACTCCTTACACAAAAGACTACAGCAAAATCACAATCTGAGGAGTTTTTCTGAGCAAAATGATCATTTTAGAGAAGGTTTTATGAAGCTCGAGAAATATTCTTCGCCAAATTATAGTTTTTGCATGTTCGGGATCGCGATCTTACCAAGACAGCCGCCGGAAGTCAGCTCGCGTGCCCGAATGATGTGTTCGCGTTTGCACACTCTCGCGGGCTTGGGCAGCCATATTACAAATCTCGTGGCGCACACGAATGGACAGAAAAGCAAGTTGGCGATCACAGAATCACGGTAAGACGTTACCGCGTGCGCGAGTATGAATATTGAGCGTGCGAGGAAGCAAAACTACTACGCTACGCGCTAGATTGCGTAGCAATCTGCAACTTCGCGCTCTACGCGAATCGCGAAGTTGCCTAAACTTCGCAAGCTCCGTGAACGGAGCGTAGTTCAACGCCCAGTCTTAGCTCGGAGGAGGAGATCCTTGACTATTTAGAACATATAAAGTTATCGTTTCTTACCAACACACACCGGGAATTCCTGATGCGACCTATAGAAAAGGACGAAATAGTCCTGGCCTTGATGGGTATGAAAGCAGCCAGGTCTCCTGGGGCAGATGGCCTTACGGTAGGCTTTTATAAATCTTTCATTGACTTATTACTCCCACATCTTTCCATGCTGTTTGATGATCTGTGTGTTTCGGGCACGCACGATGCTGCAGTCGATGAGGGAAGCGGTTATTGTCACCATCCCGAAGCCAGGTAAGCCACTAGACGAGTGTGGGTAGTATCGACCACTTTCCTTGCTGAATGTAGATACCAAGTTATTTGCTAAGATACTGGCGAATCGTTTGGCCCCATTGGCGCCGGTGTTGGTGGCCCCTTAGCAAGCGGGGTTTATTCCTGAGAGAAACCTTACCTATAATCTTGGCACAGTGTTTGGGACCATACAACATGTTAAACAAGATACTAAATCGGTCGTGATCTTTCTCGACATGGAGAAGGCCTTCGAATCTGTCGAATGGCCCTTCATGCGATGTGTCCTCTCCAGGATGGGTATGGGCGCTGTCTTTCTCCAGCTGATTGGTGTCTTGTACAATGCACCCAAGGCAAGAATAAGACTAGGCAACTTGGTTACGGAAGCTATTGCAATATCCAGAGGGACTAGGCAGGGCTGCCCACTGTCCCTTATTTTATATGCTCTAATCGCCGAGCCACTCGCGTGCGCATTAAGAGAGTACCATAGTAACAGAGGTATCTGTTTCCCTAACTATAAAATAATAGTGTCCACCTACGCAGACGATACGCTGCTACATGTACGTGACCCAGATAACAATTTATCCTCTGTTCTTAGGGAAGTGGTGCACTTTGGGGCATTGTCTGGTCTACGGGTAAATTGGTCCAAGTCTATAATTTTCCCACTCACCCCGGTCACAACTGCCTTTGAGGAGGATTACCCCTTGCTTTGGTCCACCGACGCGATCCACTATCTGCTCATATGTCTCCACATGGATTCGAAGATCATGTTTCGTGAGAATTTTGGCACTGCAGTCAACAGGCTGGAGGATGATGTGGAGGCCTAGATTAGGTTACCGCTGTCTTTACTTGGCCGGGTCTCCCTTATGAAAATGGTGATTTTGCCCCGATTTCTGTTTCTTTTCACAAATTTACCCATTGTTTTGCCCCGCTCCTTGTTTCACAGAGTTAGCAAATCATTAATAAAATTGGCCTGGGTGGATAAACATGCGAGGGTGCAGTGGCAAATACTCACTCTCCCATCCCATATGGGGGGACTGGGCGTGTCAGATCTGGATTTATATTATTGTGCGGCACAATGAGCGCTTGCTTATTACTGGATACATGGCTCCCCGGACATCCCGTTTCTTCGTATGGAAAAATTGTTTGCAGATCCGCTTCCCCTCCCAGCCACGATATTTGAGCCTATAGACCGCAGGACTGGCATACTAGACACTATTAACTTGATGTGACATGCCTGGCATACCCTATTGCAACTACAGGCGGGTGCGCTGCTGTACTCTCCGATCATGCCGAGTGCATGGTCTCAGTGGTTGGCCCCATGTAGGGATAGCGGGGTTATACGAGTACTGCACACAATGAACATATTGACAATGGGAGACCTGTTTCAGGACGGCGTGGGTAAAACATGGGGGGAGGTTGAGGGCCCAACGATAACTGGCACTTTGCTGCAACGTTTTTAGTTTAACAGAGTAAGAAGGGCCATGCGTGACTTGCTGGGAGATGATCTACTGGAACCTCCTGAAGTCCTGGAATTAACCTATTTCACCACTCGAGACGGTTTCTATTATATGTAAGGTGGCAATGTCTCACAGGGCGCATCGCTATACCAAAGCCAGACTTGCCTGGCAGCACGATCTCCAACTCACCATAGATGACTCCATGTGAAACTATTGCTGCACTAGCACGCGTCGTATCTCCTTACATGGTAGGCATAGGCTGATACACTTCAAATTTTTGAACAGGGTGTACTACACCCCGGAGAGACATTGCCGATATGGATTGCGGGATGATTCGACCTGCGATGGCTGTCACACGTCCAATGGCGATTTTATTCACTTAGCCTGGCATTGTCCAGGGGTCTATACATTTTGGGAATCTGTCTTTTTGGAATTGGGGACACTGTACTCTCCCCGGACCCTGCATTGGCTCTTTTGGGATATTCTAAACCACTACCTAAAGCGATATGCAGACTGGTGGACATGGGTCTACTCATAGTGAGACGACAGGTGGCGATGTGCTGGTTGAGGGGCCCGATGCCCACGGTGTCCCAATGGTCTCGTGATATGCTTTATTGTTGCACGCAGTCCGAGAATTTCAGCTAATTGCTCCCGCAGCGGAGTAGACCGAAGAATTTCTGGGGGCTTTATACCACGTATTTGCTTAGCAAGGATGCGGAACCAAGCGCAGTTGATCCTGCCAAACCTGGTGGACAAACCCATGCCTCAGACGTTTAGGCGGGGGTTTACGGTTGATAGTCTGTGATGCCTGTTTGAGTGTGCGGAAGGCTGGATGCTCTGGCTATTGGGGGGTGTAGTGTTTCAGGAGGGGACACCTCGCGGGCTTGGACCCTCAGATAAGCTGGATATCATACCACACTTGATGGATGTACTTTGCTCGCAAGTGACCACACAATGTTTTATTTAGGGACTGTTCTTTATTGACACAGTATATTGTCATGGTTTAGTGCAACAGGATGTTCTAGAGTGCACCAGGCATAACTTGTACGAATTGTCATTTGATTATTTTGGTTTCTAAATGCTGCCTGCCACCTGGGATGTTGGCTTAGTAGCTGTGTTTATTATTCACTATGGGTATGCCCCAGGGATGTAGGCGAGTGGCTGTGTTATACAGTGACTTTTTCAATAAACAGTGTTATAAAAAAGATTTTTTTTAAAAGAAGCAAGAGATGTGCAGAAAGAACCAACAGAGGAGCAGAAAGTCCTCCTGTGCCCCCAACTTTTTAGTAATGGGTACTGGTGGTAACTGACTCTGACTAACCAGGACCGGAGCAAGTACTATGCTAAAAGACACTTAGAATACAGTGAAAACACCTACATACACTAGGGAACACTATGCGTTGGGGTACCCCTGTGATTAGCATGACCTTCTCTGTAAGGCCCTAGTATATAATAGGGCAGGGGGATTAAAACTACCTCTAAGTCAGAGGTGCAGAAATACGCTACTTTAACTGGTAGTCGCGTTTGCAGAGTGGTGGATAAAGAGTGCTGGGCGTCCAACCAACGCTCAGGAATTCTGCTGCATAGGACTTACAGGAGGTACCAGAAGGGATTCCTGGCCCCCAAACTCCCTCAGGACTAAATTGGACTTCATCCCCCATCCCGTAGTCTGCCACGAGTCACGTTTGCAGAGTGGTAGAGAAAGGGGGCCATGGCCTCCGAAGACGTCTTAGCAATTCCACTGTGTGGGACTTATTGGAGGTAACAAGAGGGGTAGTTGGCCCCCAAGGACATCCTTGGGGGCCAACTTCCCAAACTATTACCTCCAGTCAGTCCCACACAGCAGCACTGGTAAGTACTCACACCAGGCCACGCCCACTTTGCCCACCACTCTACAAACGCGCTCCCTGGCACGCTCTTGGATGGGGATTGAAGTCCCCTTCACTGCTGAGAGTCCTTTAGGGGCCAACTAGCCTACCTTTTACCTCCAGTAAGCACCACACAGTGGAATTGGTGAGAGGTAGACAAAGGCCATGCCCCATTTCTTTGGCATGTTGTAAGTTGGGGGAATAATTCCCCTTCAATCTTGAGGGTCCCTGGGATACAACTAGCCCACTAGGTGCTTTCAGTAAGAGCCACTGCGCTGCGTTGCAGAGAGGTGGTACAGGCCATGCCCCTTTCTACACTCTGCAACGCAGCTCTGTGGTGGTTACTGGAGGTACCTGGCGGGCTAGTTGGACCTCAGGGACCCTCAGGATTCAGGGGGACTTAAATCCCCAACTTAAAACATGCCACAGGGCGTGTTTGCACATTTGTCACATCAGGCCATGCCCCCTCCCTCTACCACTGTGCAAACGCACCCCGTAGTACATTATAAGTTGGGGTATAAAGTCCCCTTGAATCCTTATGGTCTCGGGGGTCCAACTAGCTCACCATGTACCTCCAGTAAGCACCACAGAGCTGCATTGCAGAGAGGTGGTCCGAGGCCGCGCCCCTTTTGACATCTCTCTGCAACGCAACTCTGTGGCACTTACTGGATGTACCTGGTGGGCTAGTTGGCCCCCAGGGACCCTCAGGATTCAAGGGGACTTAATTCCCCAACTTAAAACATGTCACAGGGCGTGTTTGCACACTTGTCACATCAGGCCATGCCCCCTCCCTGCACCACTGTGCAAACGCACCCCCTGGTGCATTGTAATTTGGGGGATTAATTCCCCTTGAATACTGAGGGTCCCTGGGGGGCAACTAGCCCACCAGGTACCTCCATTAACCGCCAGGGAGCTGCGTTGCAGAGAGGTGTTCAGAGGCCATGCCCCTTTTTACACTTCTCTGCAACACATCTCTGTGGCGCTTATTGGAGGTACCTGGTGGGCTAGTTGGCCCCCAGCTACCCTCAGGATTGAAGAGCAATTAATTCCCCAACTTTAAATGTGCCACAGGGTGCATTTGCACACATGTCACCTCAGGCCCCACCCCCTCCCTTCACCAGTGTGCAAACGCCTGGCCCACCTGGGGGATTCAATACAAAACAAAACAGCCCGAACTGCTGAATGGAAGCACACCAATTTTGGCAGAAAGGTAGCTCTTGGTCCAGAAAGCGACCTTTTTGTTTAATGGTGTAACTCCAGTCAGTAGTTGTAGAGAAATGTAAATATTTTTAAGCTATACAACTGAGGCCACGGAGGATCCACAGCCCCTCCCACTCTTGTGCCTGAGAATGATCAGATTGGCTGCCAACATTTCAAACCAGGAAGTGTTGCCTGCTATCTTGTGACTTGGTTGAACAGATTTAGAAGAAAACACATTAAAAATAAAGAAAAGGTGGCAGGGAAAACACCTTGACCCCCAGGCCTCTTGGAGGGGGGTCCCACAGGCATGCCCATGGGCCCAAAAAAAGAAATTTAGTGAGAGTCGTGCTGGATCCGCGACTGCTGTTGATTCTTTTTTACATGAAGCGTGGACTCTAGTGATTCATTTGAAATTTGCTTCCGGGTTGGCCAGGTCCCGAGGGCATGTGTAAATATCAGAGTAGCAAATGAGGCCTTCCTCCTTGGGAAGCTATATTCAAAGCCCCGGGGACCACCACCCCCCTAGGGCAGTCACAATATTATATGCAGGGGAGCCTTGCTGCTCCCCCGCATCCCTGGGGACCGCCGTCTCCACAGGGCTAAATTAAATAAAAATGCATGGGGTGCTTTGGCTGAACCAAACAGCCCTGGGGGCTCCCACCTACCCATGGCAAGTTTTTACAATTAAATGCAGAGTGCGCCAGCAAACTGACCATACATATATGTATGTATATATATATATATATAT
The DNA here is from genome assembly GCF_964204655.1 of Triturus cristatus. Taxonomy (NCBI): domain Eukaryota; kingdom Metazoa; phylum Chordata; class Amphibia; order Caudata; family Salamandridae; genus Triturus; species Triturus cristatus. The sequence continues at coordinate 454,586,116 of NC_140590.1, read as the reverse complement.
ATTCACTGAAAAAACCATGGGTTTCACACACGTTATAGTTAGGAATTAGCATTTAAAAAACCTTAGAAATTCAATGAAAAAACCAAAGGTTTCACACATGTTATAGTTAGCTGGACATTTCACTCGTAAAAAACCATTGAAATTCCCCCGTTATAGTTAGTTCAGCTAACTATAACTCGCGCGCCCGCAATGCACTACTGATGACGTCACATATTACATCACTCATGACATGGTCACTGACATCACTCATGACATCACTGATGACATCTCAAATGACATCACTGATGACATCACTGATGACATCATCCTTGTGATAGAGTGGCAGACCTCCTCTCCCCCTAATATAACCATTGAAACACACATTCAAAAATAGAAACTAAAATGTTCAAAATAATGAACATATCAATATCAGTTACAACAACCTATTCAGTAATTCTAAGAACCACATACACATACAGTAATTCACCAACAGTCCTCTACAGTCACTCATACATGTACTCACTCATCATATGTACTCATACACCTGTACATCCCGTTACACAATGCCACTCATCCATAGAGTAACTCACACACATAGTCACTCATGCTAATAAAGAATCAATCATCCATTTACTTGCATATACAGTTATACACACACCACCACACTTACTTCTACAGAAACTTACATATACTTACTCTTTTAAACAATCACTTATAGAAACACATACTTATTCATACAGGAACTCTTCCAATCTCTCACTCTCACATATACTCACTTATATACACCAATAGTCACATATACTAGTTTAAAACATATGTAGTTACTCATAAAGACACTATTGAGACAGTCATTCACTCACTAACACACCCATGCACACACTCATCCACCCATACAGTCCTGCACACATGCTGTATTCAACACATACAAACAGTGAGTCACTCATTCATGCACCTATGCACTAAGTAATACCCCCCACCGAACCATACAGAGACTCAGACACTCATAGTGATAAAAAACCAACTAATAACCTATATAGACACTCATGTAGCTACTCACCAACCCATGCAGCCACTTATACACAAAGTAAGAAACTGATACAGATATTTAAATATTTAAAGATTACTCAGTAAGCCATGTATTCACTATGATACACTTAAACAGTCAGTTACACAAAAAAAATTCCAAAAAAAAGTATCCATTTAGACACTTATATACCCATTTATTCTTCCTTTGACCTTGAGATATACATAAATATAAAAAATATATAATTTTCATAAAAACACACAATCACTGGATGATGTCATCAGTGATGTCATCAGTGATGTCATTTGAGATGTCATCAGTGATGTCATGAGTGATGTCAGTGACCATGTCATGAGTGATGTAATATGTGACGTCATCAGTAGTGCATTGCGGGCGCGCGAGTTATAGTTAGCTGAACTAACTATAACGGGGGAATTTCAATGGTTTTTTACGAGTGAAATGTCCAGCTAACTATAACATGTGTGAAACCTTTGGTTTTTTCATTGAATTTCTAAGGTTTTTTAAATGCTAATTCCTAACTATAACGTGTGTGAAACCCATGGTTTTTTCAGTGAATTTCAAAGGTTTTTTAAATGCTAATTTCTAACTATGCCTACAGAGATAGGACATGTGAAGAAAGAAGAAAAAATGCACAGAAAGAAACAAAAGAAGTGCAGAAAGAAGCAACAGAAGTCCTCAAATACGAAGATAAGTGCAGGAAGAAGGATAACGTGCAGAAAGAACAAAAAGAAGAGCAGAAAGAAGCCTTGTTGCAAAATCATCCTGTACCCTCAACTTTTTCAGACGGATACTGGTGGTAACTGAGTCTGACTAACCAGTCCTAGAGCCAGTGCTATGTTAAAAGACACTTAGAATACAGTGAAAACACCTACATACACTAGGGAACATTATGCGTTGGGGTCCCCCTGTGATTAGCATGACCTCCTCTGTAAGCCCCTAGTGTATAATAGGGTATGGGGATTAAAACTACCTCTTAAAACAGGCCACAGGGCGTTTTTGCACACATTAACTCAGGCCCCGTCCCCTCCCTTCACCACTGTGTAAACACGCCCTGTGTCCATTTTTAGTTGGGAGATTAAGTTCATTTGAATCCTGAGGGTCCCAAGGGTCCAACTAGCCCACTAGGTACCTCCAGTAAGTGCCACAGAGCTGCGTTGCAGAGAGGTGTAAAAAGTGGCACGGCCTGGACCACCTCTCTGCAATGCAGCTCAGTGGCGCTTACTGGAAGCACTTGGTGGGCTAGTTAGCCCCCAGGGGCCCTCAGTATTGAAGGGAAATTATATCCCCAATTTAAAACATGCCATAGTGTGTGTTTGCACACGTCACCTCAGGCCCCGTCCCCTCCCTTCACCACTGTGTAAACGCGCCCTGTGGCTGTTCTAAGTTGAGAGTCCCCCTGAATCCTAAGGGTCCCTAGGGTCAAACTAGACCACTAGGTACCTCCAGTAAGCGCCACAGAGCTGCGTTGCAGAGAGGTGTAAAAAGGGGCTTGGCCTCAGAACACCTGGCTGCAGCGCAGCTCCCTGGCGCATACTGGAGATGCCTGTTGGGGGCGCGTTTGCAGAGTGCTGCACGGAGGGGGCATGGCCTCCGGCACGATGCCAGTCTTTTATTTATTTTAGTTTTTTAAGAAGGGGGGCTGTTTGGTTCCCCTTCTTATTCTAATTTATTGGCCCTGATGACCCCATCCCCCAGGGCCGGTCTCCTAATTATATTTTTTTGACCCCAATCCCCAGGGCCGGCCACTGTTTTTTATTATTTTTAAAAAATATATATTTATAGACACACCTAGGACATGCTGGACAAACCGTACGTACCTATCACCATGACGATTTGCGTGATATTCATTAAAAGGCGACTATGCATGCAATGAATCCACGTGGAATGTATTTACACCACTAGTGAAGCTCTGACATGTCTGATGCCCTACCGTGCCTAATCCTGGTAGACACCCTTGTCGTTTATTTATACAAACATGGGTAGCTATTGACGGGCACATTTAATACACATGCACACCAAGCCATTCAAAGGGGATTCGACAAAAATTCGACCAAAACTATGCAAGAAACCCCCCTCACGGTTAATAAAACACACATCCACTGCCGGATGTGTAATACTTTTTATTTTACTCTCTGGAAAGGGGACGAACATCACTTGAGAGTCACAGCGTGCTCCTGACAGAGCCCAATGCTGTGTTACACCCACCATTGCCTGCCGAGTGCCACACACCTCTGTGTTGTATTCCACTAGCTAGTGCATATGCTATGACACTCTCTAGCCCATGTGCACTGTAACACCACCCCGTGAATATGTCATGCCACACTTGTCTTCGCACGGGTTATATTGCCCCATCTAACGTGCCTTTCTCGATGCCTATGTTATAACGCACAGTGCTATGCCATACATATTACAATCTGGGATCCATATATTTGTCACAGTGCATATGCAACGTTACACTCCCCAGCACATATTTTATATTACAACTTTAGAGACTAGTTAGGTTACACAACACTGCCCTGTGCATATTACACTCCAAGGCGCATATCGCATAGCACGCGCTAGTGCCTGTGCTATCTCGCGCTCTCCAATGAATCTGTCATTGCGCACAATGTATTGCAAATTATATTTCACGCCCGGTTCATCTTATATCACACTTTTTGGTGCATAGTTTATACCATACACTATATCTAGTTTTCATTTTCAATCGTGCTCTCAGGACTATGTTCTATATAACACTGTGTTCACCTACCCTTTTCACGGGCATTACATTTTGCGATAGGGGGTGGAGGGTCAGGGGGTGTTTCTGCCAAGTGAGCCCGGAGTCACAGTCACAAACGTCCTCTTCTTCCTGAATAAAAGTGAGATTATGCTGCATACTTGTTCATATTTTAAGTAGTTCGCACAGACACAATGTTTTAAAAACAATAAAGTTCCTAATACCCGCCTTCTCTGAACAGTTAGCTTGCTGCCCCATCCCCTTCCTCCCTATCCTCTGTTGTGTGAATCCATGGACTAGCCTCCTCCCTCCTGCCATGCATGGTCTGATGTGCTGCCACTGCCCTCAATTTAGTATGATGTACCAGTCCAGTCCTCCTGCCCTCCATTGCCCAATTCTATGCCCCATCATTGACCTCCTGCTTAAACTCTGTGCTTAGCTTGCTGCCCCTATTCTCCTTCCCCCTGCCCTCCGATGTCTTTGTGCATGCCCCTGCTCCTTCCTTTTTGCCCACCATGTCCCATGGACCTGCCACTCCTATCTACTCTGAGTGTTCTGTTGAGCTGCCACTCCCCTCCCACCTGCCTAGCATTGTCAGATGACTGTAACCTGTCCCTGCCACCTCCACCCTGCCTGTCCACATGCCATGCCCCTATCCTCTTCCTCCTGTCCTACATGGTCCATTGTACTGCCACACCCTTCTGCGTTCCCTGGTCTGTTGTGCTGCAACTGCTCCTCCTGCCTGCCCCGTGTGGTCTGTTGTGAGGTCCCTTCCCCTGAACTTTCTTGTCTGTGCACAGGTCCTGACCCTCCCTTCTATCCTCCATTGTCCTTTGTGCATGCCCCTCCACCCTCCTTCTTGCCCATCATAGCCATTGTGCTGCCACTAACCCTCCCACTTGCCATGCATGGTCTTCTGTGCTGCCATGGCCCCTCCCACCTTCCCTGTGTGGTCAGTTAGCTGCCCCTGACCCCCTCCCACCTTCCCTCCATGGTCTGTGTGTATGCCATCACAGTCTCACTGTTGCTCTTCATGGTGTGTCTTGCTTCTAGTGCCCATCCTGCCTGACCTCCATGGCTATCTTGCTGCTCCTGCCCTGCCCCCTTGCCCCCAGCCCTACTCCCTCCCTCCTGGCTTGTCTGTTCCATTGTAATGCCCCTGATCCGTCCCTCCTGCCCTTTATGGTCTGTTATGCTGCAGCTTTCTCTCCTGTCTGTCCATTATGGTCAGCTAGATACCATTGCCTCTTGCCCCTCTGTTCTCTGTTGTCCATGTGCATGGTCCTGTCCCCTCCCTCTTGCTTTCTATGGATTGTTGTGCTGCACTCCCGTCCTGCATGCCCTGTGTGGTGTATTGTGCTGCTGCAAACCCTGATGCCTGCCCTGCAGGGTCAGTTTGGTGCACCTCTCCATGTCCCTCCTGTCCTCTGTTATCCAAGTCCATGTCCCTATCCCATTTCCTTCCATGATCCAATGTACCATACTTGCGAACATTTTGAACTTGGTAAGAGGGAGATTTTGAAAAAAAACTGGGGTATTGATTTTCCCCTTTGAATTACATTGAAAAAGAGGATATTGTAGACAGGAGACAGATCAAATAAAGCCCATTTGAGCTTAAAAACATTGGACGTTTCCTGGCTGAATCGGGTCTGTTGGCATGTATGGTTGTACTACCATTGCCTCTTCCTTCTGCCCACAATGGTCTATTACATTGCCACAGCCTTGAAGGAGGGTAGATGTTGTATCACAGGGGGCCCCTGGCCCGTTCTGTCCACACCTGAAGTATGAGACCCTTGTCCTTGCCCTGCCAGCTGCATTTGTAGGCCGTATTAAATTGACCAGCGGGTCCTGTATTGCTATATAATTATCCTGAGACATCCTTACCACTCAGCCAGCATAAAACCCCTGTGTAGGCCCTTCTGTTCAATATGTAGGCCTCTTTGTTAAATTGACCATAGCTCTGCAATTTTAGTGTATAGCAGTCTGAAGGCAGGTCTGCGAGGCCTTCTGATCCAAACTAGTAGGCCCCACCCTACCCGAGTGCTCCGTGCTCGGTATCAAAGTTCAACATCCCCCTGAAGCTGTCGACATACAGTAGGCTGCATCCTGGACTGGTACTTGCTTCCTGGGCAGGTTTCCCGCTTTTAAGGAAGTGGCAACCGCAGAGCGTCAAGTTAGGAGAACTGAGGAGATTTTATACATGAATATATTGAATTCCCGTACAATACCCATTATTTTCTGCTTGCTCTATGGAACTTACGATAAGCGATTGGCCTGAGAGACTGACCTTTTCACCCAGTCCATTGTCAGCATTAAGTGGGTAAATGACGAAATGTCTGGTAAAATCTGCAGTCGAAGCTTTTGGGTAGCATACGTAGGTAGATGTAGCGTGCAAAGGAGCCCACAAAATGATATAAAAAGGGAGCACCCACAGATATCGACGGACTACCTCGCCGTCTGTATGTAGGTTAACAGGCAGTGCAGGTTTTCCCCAAGAGCTGGGAGCTCTTGTCTTCCTTTGCTTAAAATGTCTTGCTCTGCTTTGCTTGAAGTATCTTATTCTATTTTACCTATATGAAATGTCATGTTATGTTTAACCATTGTTCTCTTTACTTTTGCATTTAAAAGATTTTGTATTGTAATTGCAGGAATGCTTGCTCTAAGAGTAAACGTGAGTGTTCCTAGGTAACATTTTCCTTGGTGTAACTTGTTTCTCATGATGCATTTATAGATGTGTTTTCTCTCTCTCTCTGTCAGTACATTAATTGAGATACAGAGAATATTATGACAGCTGTATGATTATCTGGATTCTGTTTTTTGTACTTTATGTCTCTATTCTGCGGTTTCTTTGAAGTTGCATCTTCTCATTAAACTGCCATTGTATTCTGCCTCCAATTCCATGTCTCATATGTCTGTTTTCTTCATTTTTGGAGCAAGCGTTCCTAGGCACCCCGGCTCAAATTAAGGTGCCCCTTTTGTCCCTGACTCACTCTCCTGCTCAGTTCTGTGGTGGCTCCCGGGGATCTGGGGACCGCCCCTAGCTTCCTTGACCCGTAATAGATCTTCCCTCCAACAGCCTCTCTTGCAAGTCCTGTATTGTTGGTTTGTTGCCCCTGCCCCCCTTTCCACTGCCCTCCATAGTCTGTTGTGCTTCCACGGCCCTTCCTGCCTGCTCAGTGTGGTTAAATTGTTGCCTTTGCACCCTCCTACCTGCCTTCAATTTTCAGAGTCCGTGCCCCTGGCCTCTGCCTCTCAACAGTATCCTAATGAACAACTAGATTGCTAACATTCTATATTTATTACAAAAGTGTGGAACGCCTGACATCATCTTGATGTAATCAAAACTGTAATACCTAGAGCATTTCCTTTAGAAATTACATATATGAGAGGGTCTTATTGGCATCAAAATTATGGTTAGTGCTCTAAAAGACTAAAATAAGGACATATTTTCTGAGTTTTCAAATAGCGACAAAGCACTTTTAAATTATTTGTTATCTTTATGTTTTTTTATCCAGTTGACCACTTGATTAAATGTTGCACTTAGGGGAGAGGATGTGGTGTTACTTCCAGAACTGCAGACTTTGCAACTGGGGAACCAGGTTGAAGTTTCTGCTTCAGCTCGACATACTGTGATTCTGGTCAAATCACTTAGTCTCCCCATGTCTACAACCAAAATGAATTTGTTCTTGTGTGATGTAACCAATGCTCATGTAAAGCACTCCAATACCTGACAAGTCTGCACTATATAACACTGCAAAAACACAAAATAATAAGTGTTTTGCACACTTCTGTCATTGGGCTATATTTGGGCTACATCTGGTTGATTTTGGGCTACATTTGGGCTCTTTTGTCTCCGGTGGCCATCTTGGGAGATTTATTTGTTATGAAGTTTCCTAATTTCCTCATGTACTGCAGTCTCCTCAGTAGGAAATGCTTTCAGTTTTTTACTTTGATTCCATCATGAAGGTATTCAGATATGTCACACATTTGCCATAAATTCTGAATATTAGCACTCTTTTTGCTCATTAGATCACTGTAGTAAAGCTACTGCTCACCAGGGAAAACTGCTGCTGGTATTGAAAGTGCATGTTTCAGTCTGCATGTCAGAATTTTTTAATGAAATAGAAGAGGATTTGAGAAGTCACTCAAAATGTGCCCTCATTTTCTTTCTTCAGTATTAATCATAATTTCTATGGCAAAATGAACCTCCTCATTGTGTTCCTTTTTAAATTAAATGTTTTAAGTGTTACCAGTTTATTCCAATCAAGATGGCTTCAGGTGTGCCATACTTTTGTGATAATGAAGACAGTAAGCGCTCTAGTTGTTTTTAAGAACATTCTGGGACATTCTGTCATTGGGCTATACTTGGGCTACATCTGGGTGATATTTGGGCTACATTTGGGCTCTTTTGTCTCTGGTGGCCATCTTGGGAGACTTATTTGTTATGAAGTTTCCTAATTTCCTCATTTACTGCAGTCTCCTCAGTAGGAAATACTTTCAGTTTTTTACTTTGATTCCATCAAGAAGGCATTCAGATGTGTCACACATTTGCCATAAATTCAGAATGTTAGCACTCTTTTTGCTCATTAGATCACTGTAGTAAAGCTACTGCTCACCAGGGAAAACTGCTGCTGGTATTGAAAGGGCATGTTTCAGTCTGCATGTCAGAATTTTTTAATGAAATAGAAGAGGATTTGAGAAGTCACTCAAAATGTGCCCTAATTTTTCTTTCTGCAGCACTAATCATACTTTTTATGGAAAAATGAACCCCCTCATTTTGTTCCTTTTTAAATTAAATGTTTTAAGAGTTACCACTTTAATCCAAGCAAGATGGCTTCAGGTGTGCCATACGTTTATCATAAGTAGGACTGTTAGCGCTCTAGTAGTTCTTTGGAACACTCTGGGAAGCTGCAGTAGAACACAAAGGAATCAACTGACAGTCTCTGCCCTTGTTGGATGTACATGTTTTACTGAGAATATCAGACTTCATTCTCACATGACTGAGAAAGATAATGTGAATTTACAGAAAATAAGCTCTCAGTTTAGCCTATAGATCACCTTCCAAACCTCTGTGGTAAAAGCATGAGAAAATATTTTTCTCTCAATCATGATATCCCAGCAGAAGGCTTTTTCACATGGTGAAATCACCTTAGAACATACCACAATTCCTAAAATGAGTATGGTACCATCAACAAATGATTTATAATGTAACTAAAGTCTTAAAACCTTCTATTAACTGCAATGCTTTTTAATGAGGTGCTATCATGTATACTTGTCCCAAGATGGCTACCAACACTTCTTGGATGAAGTGCTGACAGCCAATCAGATCTCAGGATGAGATGTGTGGTTAGGCTCCGCCCACATATATATATGCTTTTAAATGCTATTTACTCAGGAAATACTGAACAGATTTATACCAGACCTGCAAAAGGCACTTCCTTGACCTTATGGCTACCTCTCTGCCAAATTTCTAGTAATTCTGTTCAGCCGTTCGGGCTGTAGCTCGTTCTAAAGGTCCTATGGAAAAATGCATGGGAAAAACGCGTTTTGGGACCCCCCTTTTATCTCAGCCCCCGCTTGACGAATCCCCCCCGAGACTTTCAGGGTAGGAGCGGAGCGTAGCGCCCCACCTATTTTGAGAAATTCGCGAGGATTCATCGACCGGCGCCAAAGTTATTCAAAATAGAATGTTGCGGATTTCCTATGGAAAAGGGGTCCTAACTATAACTACCTACTGGCGACCGCCAGTAGGTAATATATATATATATTTATATATATATATATATATATATATATATATATATATATATATATATATACCAAAGAAATACGCCGAAACATTAGAAAGGGAAACGGAAAACATGCTGTGCCGTTTGGATGCTGAATAAAGCTTCACCACCAGTAATGAGCCTCAAAGTGTTTCTTTGGTGTTAAAATGGATGGGCTGCTCCGTGCCCATTGGATTTGAGGCTGCCCTGAAGGGTCGGGGGCTCCAGAACAGGAGAAGTGTTTTTGTGAATTTCATGGAGGAGCATGACCCACTTACGCGCCCAGCCCATCTGGGAATGCTAATCAAGCTAAAATTGTGCGCGTATGGAAGGGATTCGAAGTGGAGAACATCCCAATTTGATCGTGCTGGTGTTTGAAGGTTTGTCATGTATCAGTAGAATTACAGCACTACGCAATTTGAACTCACCTGACTGTTCTTCAATTGTTCACACCAACATTAGTGCTTGCGCCGAATAGGATGTTCCAATGATAGCATAAAAATGAGGACTTCCAGACTGTTATTTTGTATGGATGCACCAATGCACTATGGGAATTGTATTTTTAACATGAAGTCACGTGATGTAACATTTAAAAAGGCACGCAAGAACGCACTTTGCAAACCTGAGTTTCAATCTGTGAGCAAGGCTGATTACACGCTGAAACGTTAGAAAGGGAAACGGAAAACATGCTGTGCCGTTTGGATGCTGAATAAAGCTTCACCACCAGTAATGAGCCTCAAAGTGTTTCTTTGGTGTTAAAATGGATGGGCTGCCCCGTGCCCATTGGATTTGAGGATGCCCTGAAGGGTCGGGGGCTCCAGAACAGGAGAAGTGTTTTTGTGAATTTCATGGAGGAGCATGACCCACTTACGCGCCCAGCCCATCTGGGAATGCTAATCAAGCGAAAATTGTGCGCGTATGGAAGGGATTCGAAGGGGAGAACATCCCAATTTGATCGTGCTGGTGTTTGAAGGTTTGTCATGTATCAGTATAATTACAGCACTACGCAATTTGAACTCACCTGACTGTTCTTCAATTGTTCACACCAACATTAGTGCTTGCGCCGAATAAGATGTTCCAATGATGGCATAAAAATGAGGACTTCCAGACTGTTATTTTGTATGGATGCACCAATGCACTATGGGAATTGTATTTTTAACATGAAGTCACGTGATGTAACATTTAAAAAGGCACGCAAGAACGCACTTTGCAAACCTGAGTTCCAATCTGTGAGCAAGGCTGATTATACGCCAAAACGTTAGAAAGGGAAACGGAAAACATGCTGTGCCGTTTGGATGCTGAATAAAGCTTCACCACCAGTAATGAGCCTCAAAGTGTTTCTTTGGTGTTAAAATGGATGGGCTGCTCCGTGCCCATTGGATTTGAGGCTGCCCTGAAGGATCGGGTGCTCCAGAACAGGAGAAGTGTTTTTGTGAAATTCATGGAGGAGCATGACCCACTTACGCGCCCAGCCCATCTGGGAATGCTAATCAAGCGAAAATTGTGCGCGTATGGAAGGGATTCGAAGGGGAGAACATCCCAATTTGATCGTGCTGGTGCTTGAAGGTTTGTCATGTATCAGTAGAATTACAGCACTACGCAATTTGAACTCACCTGACTGTTCTTCAATTCTTCACACCAACATTAGTGCTTGCGCCGAATAAGATGTTCCAATGATGCCATAAAAATGAGGACTTCCAGACTGTTATTTTGTATGGATGCACCAATGCACTATGGGAATTGTACTTTTAACATGAAGTCACGTGATGTAAAATTTAAAAAGGCACGCAAGAACGCACTTTGCAAACCTGAGTTCCAATCTGTGAGCAAGGCTGATTACACGCCGAAACGTTAGAAAGGGAAACGGAAAACATGCTGTGCCGTTTGGATGCTGAATAAAGCTTCACCACCAGTAATGAGCCTCAAAGTGTTTCTTTGGTGTTAAAATGGATGGGCTGCTCCGTGCCCATTGGATTTGAGGCTGCCCTGAAGGATCGGGGGCTCCAGAACAGGAGAAGTGTTTTTGTGAATTTCATGGAGGAGCATGACCCACTTACGCGCCCAGCCCATCTGGGAATGCTAATCAAGCGAAAATTGTGCGCATATGGAAGGGATTCGAAGGGGAGAACATCCCAATTTGATCGTGCTGGTGTTTGAAGGTTTGTCATGTATCAGTAGAATTACAGCACTACGCAATTTGAACTCACCTGACTGTTCTTCAATTGTTCACACCAACATTAGTGCTTGCGCCGAATAAGATGTTCCAATGATGGCATAAAAATGAGGACTTCTAGACTGTTATTTTGTATGGATGCACCAATGCACTATGGGAATTGTATTTTTAACATGAAGTCACGTGATGTAAAATTTAAAAAATGCAAAAACAAAAGCAAAAACAACAATTGATGGACAGAATGCAGAACAATGTCATACATTCACCCCAGTACAGAGATCTGGGCCTAAATCCATCGTTTTTTTGCTCACCATGCCATTCCAGTTTGAACCCAGCCATATGCAAATCAGTCTTGACCCTGTGCCCCATGGGAACAGTCCAGCCCGAACTGCCAAGCCAGGTCCTCCCTGGACTGGAAACAAGCATCCTAGGACCGGTTTCGGGCTTTCAGCCCTCGTCTGCCAGGATAGCCTGATTCCAGTGGCATGGAGAGCAAGGGACTCACGTCTGAGCATACCCTTCCCACTCGGGATCCTAGGATGCTTGATTCTGGTCCAGGGAAGACATGGCTTGGCAGTTCGGGCTGGACTGTTCCCATGAGGCACAGGGTCAAGACTGATTTGCATATGGCCATGTCTAAACTGGGGTGACGTAGTGGGCAAAAGAAAGATGGATTTAACCCAGATCTCTTGACTGGGGGAGAATGTCTGCATTGTCAGCATTCCGTCCATCATTTGTTTGTTGTGACGCTTTTCGCCCTAAGTGGGATGGGTATTCCCAGACGTGGGACCCGTGCTCACTACGCCACTGGAGTCAAGCTATCCTGGCTGATGACGGCTGATAGCCAGAAACCGGTCCTAGGATGCTTGATTCCGGTCCAGGGAAGACATGGCTTGGCAGTTCGGGCTGGACTGTTCCCATGAGGCACAGGGTCAAGACTGATTTGCATATGGCCATGTTTAAACTGGGGTGACGTAGTGGGCAAAAGAACGATGGATTTAACCCAGATCTCTTGACTGGGGGAGAATGTCTGCATTGTCAGCATTCCGTCCATCATTTGTTTGTTGTAACGCTTTTCGCCCTAAGTGGGATGGGTATTCCCAGACGTGGGACCCGTGCTCACTACGCCACTGGAGTCAAGCTATCCTGGCTGATGACGGCTGATAGCCAGAAACCGGTCCTAGGATGCTTTATTCCGGTCCAGGGAAGACATGGCTTGGCAGTTCGGGCTGGACTGTTCCCATGAGGCACAGGGTCAAGACTGATTTGCATATGGCCATGTCTAAACTGGGGTGACGTAGTGGGCAAAAGAACGATGGATTTAACCCAGATCTCTTGACTGGGGGAGAATGTCTGCATTGTCAGCATTCCGTCCATCATTTGTTTGTTGTAACGCTTTTCGCCCTAAGTGGGATGGGTATTCCCAGACGTGGGACCCGTGCTCACTACGCCACTGGAGTCAAGCTATCCTGGCTGATGACGGCTGATAGCCAGAAACCAGTCCTAGGATGCTTGATTCCGGTCCAGGGAAGACATGGCTTGGCAGTTCGGGCTGGACTGTTCCCATGAGGCACAGGGTCAAGACTGATTTGCATATGGCCATGTCTAAACTGGGGTGACGTAGTGGGCAAAAGAACGATGGATTTAACCCAGATCTCTTGACTGGGGGAGAATGTCTGCATTGTCAGCATTCCGTCCATCATTTGTTTGTTGTAACGCTTTTCGCCCTAAGTGGGATGGGTAGTCCCAGACGTGGGACCCGTGCTCACTACGCCACTGGAGTCAAGCTATCCTGGCTGATGACGGCTGATAGCCAGAAACCGGTCCTAGGATGCTTGATTCCGGTCCAGGGAAGACATGGCTTGGCAGTTCGGGCTGGACTGTTCCCCTGAGGCACAGGGTCAAGACTGATTTGCATATGGCCATGTCTAAACTGGGGTGATGTAGTGGGCAAAAGAACGATGGATTTAACCCAGATCTCTTGACTGGGGGAGAATGTCTGCATTGTCAGCATTCCGTCCAACATTTGTTTGTTGTAACGCTTTTCGCCCTAAGTGGGATGGGTATTCCCAGACGTGGGACCCGTGCTCACTACGCCACTGGAGTCAAGCTATCCTGGCTGATGACGGCTGATAGCCAGAAACCGGTCCTAGGATGCTTGATTCCGGTCCAGGGAAGGCATGGCTTGTCAGTTCGGGCTGGACTGTTCCCATGAGGCACAGGGTCAAGACTGATTTGCATATGGCCATGTCTAAACTGGGGTGACGTAGTGGGCAAAAGAACGATGGATTTAACCCAGATCTCTTGACTGGGGGAGAATGTCTGCATTGTCAGCATTCCGTCCATCATTTGTTTGTTGTAACGCTTTTCGCCCTAAGTGGGATGGGTATTCCCAGACGTGGGACCCGTGCTCACTACGCCAGCTGGAGTCAAGCTATCCTGGCTGATGACGGCTGATAGCCAGAAACCGGTCCTAGGATGCTTGATTCCGGTCCAGGGAAGACATGGCTTGGCAGTTCGGGCTGGACTGTTCCCCTGAGGCACAGGGTCAAGACTGATTTGCATATGGCCATGTCTAAACTGGGGTGATGTAGTGGGCAAAAGAACGATGGATTTAACCCAGATCTCTTGACTGGGGGAGAATGTCTGCATTGTCAGCATTCCGTCCAACATTTGTTTGTTGTAACGCTTTTCGCCCTAAGTGGGATGGGTATTCCCAGACGTGGGACCCGTGCTCACTACGCCACTGGAGTCAAGCTATCCTGGCTGATGACGGCTGATAGCCAGAAACCGGTCCTAGGATGCTTGATTCCGGTCCAGGGAAGACATGGCTTGTTAGTTCGGGCTGGACTGTTCCCATGAGGCACAGGGTCAAGACTGATTTGCATATGGCCATGTCTAAACTGGGGTGACGTAGTGGGCAAAAGAACGATGGATTAAACCCAGATCTCTTGACTGGGGGAGAATGTCTGCATTGTCAGCATTCCGTCCATCATTTGTTTGTTGTAACGCTTTTCGCCCTAAGTGGGATGGGTATTCCCAGACGTGGGACCCGTGCTCACTACGCCAGCTGGAGTCAAGCTATCCTGGCTGATGACGGCTGATAGCCAGAAACCGGTCCTAGGATGCTTGATTCCGGTCCAGGGAAGACATGGCTTGGCAGTTCGGGCTGGACTGTTCCCATGAGGCACAGGGTCAAGACTGATTTGCATATGGCCATGTCTAAACTGGGGTGACGTAGTGGGCAAAAGAATGATGGATTTAACCCAGATCTCTTGACTGGGGGAGAATGTCTGCATTGTCAGAATTCCGTCCATCATTTGTTTGTTGTAACGCTTTTCGCCCTAAGTGGGATGGGTATTCCCAGACGTGGGACCCGTGCTCACTACGCCACTGGAATCAAGCTATCCTGGCTGATGACGGCTGATAGCCAGAAACCTGTCCTAGGATGCTTGATTCCGGTCCAGGGAAGACATGGCTTGGCAGTTCGGGCTGGACTGTTCCCATGAGGCACAGGGTCAAGACTGATTTGCATATGGCCATGTCTAAACTGGGGTGACGTAGTGGGCAAAAGAACGATGGATTTAACCCAGATCTCTTGACTGGGGGAGAATGTCTGCATTGTCAGCATTCCATCCATCATTTTTTTGTTGTAACGCTTTTCGCCCTAAGTGGGATGGGTATTCCCAGACGTGGGACCCGTGCTCACTACGCCACTGGAGTCAAGCTATCCTGGCTGATGACGGCTGATAGCCAGAAACCGGTCCTAGGATGCTTGATTCCGGTCCAGGGAAGACATGGCTTGGCAGTTCGGGCTGGACTGTTCCCATGAGACACAGGGTCAAGACTGATTTGCATATGGCCATGTCTAAACTGGGGTGACGTAGTGGGCAAAAGAACAATGGATTTAACCCAGATCTCTTGACTGGGGGAGAATGTCTGCATTGTCAGCATTCCGTCCATCATTTGTTTGTTGTAACGCTTTTCGCCCTAAGTGGGATGGGTATTCCCAGACGTGGGACCCGTGCTCACTACGCCACTGGAGTCAAGCTATCCTGGCTGATGACGGCTGATAGCCAGAAACCGGTCCTAGGATGCTTGATTCCGGTCCAGGGAAGACATGGCTTGGCAGTTCGGGCTGGACTGTTCCCATGAGGCACAGGGTCAAGACTGATTTGCATATGGCCATGTCTAAACTGGGGTGACGTAGTGGGCAAAAGAACGATGGATTTAACCCAGATCTCTTGACTGGGGGAGAATGTCTGCATTGTCAGCATTCCGTCCATCATTTGTTTGTTGTAACGCTTTTCGCCCTAAGTGGGATGGGTATTCCCAGACGTGGGACCCGTGCTCACTACGCCACTGGAGTCAAGCTATCCTGGCTGATGACGGCTGATAGCCAGAAACCGGTCCTAGGATGCTTGATTCCGGTCCAGGGAAGACATGGCTTGGCAGTTCGGGCTGGACTGTTCCCATGAGGCACAGGGTCAAGACTGATTTGCATATGGCCATGTATAAACTGGGGTGACGTAGTGGGCAAAAGAACGATGGATTTAACCCAGATCTCTTGACTGGGGGAGAATGTCTGCATTGTCAGCATTCCGTCCATTATTTGTTTGTTGTAACGCTTTTCGCCCTAAGTGGGATGGGTATTCCCAGACGTGGGACCCGTGCTCACTACGCCACTGGAGTCAAGCTATCCTGGCTGATGACGGCTGATAGCCAGAAACCGGTCCTAGGATGCTTGATTCCGGTCCAGGGAAGACATGGCTTGGCAGTTCGGGCTGGACTGTTCCCATGAGGCACAGGGTCAAGACTGATTTGCATATGGCCATGTCTAAACTGGGGTGACGTAGTGGGCAAAAGAATGATGGATTTAACCCAGATCTCTTGACTGGGGGAGAATGTCTGCATTGTCAGCATTCCGTCCATCATTTGTTTGTTGTAACACTTTTCGCCCTAAGTGGGATGGGTATTCCCAGACGTGGGACCCGTGCTCACTACGCCACTGGAGTCAAGCTATCCTGGCTGATGGCGGCTGATAGCCAGAAACCGGTCCTAGGATGCTTGATTCCGGTCCAGGGAAGACATGGCTTGGCAGTTCGGGCTGGACTGTTCCCATGAGGCACAGGGTCAAGACTGATTTGCATATGGCCATGTCTAAACTGGGGTGACTAGTGGGCAAAAGAACGATGGATTTAACCCAGATCTCTTGACTGGGGGAGAATGTCTGCATTGTCAGCATTCCATCCATCATTTGTTTGTTGTAACGCTTTTCGCCCTAAGTGGGATGGGTATTCCCAGACGTGGGACCCGTGCTCACTACGCCACTGGAGTCAAGCTATCCTGGCTGATGACGGCTGATAGCCAGAAACCGGTCCTAGGATGCTTGATTCTGGTCCAGGGAAGACATGGCTTGGCAGTTCGGGCTGGACTGTTCCCATGAGGCACAGGGTCAAGACTGATTTGCATATGGCCATGTCTAAACTGGGGTGACGTAGTGGGCAAAACAACGATGGATTTAACCCAGATCTCTTGACTGGGGGAGAATGTCTGCATTGTCAGCATTCCGTCCATCATTTGTTTGTTGTAACGCTTTTCGCCCTAAGTGGGATGGGTATTCCCAGACGTGGGACCCGTGCTCACTACGCCACTGGAGTCAAGCTATCCTGGCTGATGACGGCTGATAGCCAGAAACCGGTCCTAGGATGCTTGATTCCGGTCCAGGGAAGACATGGCTGGGCAGTTCGGGCTGGACTGTTCCCATGAGGCACAGGGTCAAGACATATTTGCATATGGCCATGTCTAAACTGGGGTGACGTAGTGGGCAAAAGAACGATGGATTTAACCCAGATCTCTTGACTGGGGGAGAATGTCTGCATTGTCAGCATTCCGTCCATCATTTGTTTGTTGTAACGCTTTTCGCCCTAAGTGGGATGGGTATTCCCAGACGTGGGACCCGTGCTCACCACGCCACTGGAGTCAAGCTATCCTGGCTGATGACGGCTGATAGCCAGAAACCGGTCCTAGGATGCTTGATTCCGGTCCAGGGAAGACATGGCTTGGCAGTTCGGGCTGGACTGTTCCCATGAGGCACAGGGTCAAGACTGATTTGCATATGGCCATATCTAAACTGGGGTGACGTAGTGGGCAAAATAACGATGGATTTAACCCAGATCTCTTGACTGGGGGAGAATGTCTGCATTGTCAGCATTCCGTCCATCATTTGTTTGTTGTAACGCTTTTCGCCCTAAGTGGGATGGGTATTCCCAGACGTGGGACCCGTGCTCACTACGCCACTGGAGTCAAGCTATCCTGGCTGATGACGGCTGATAGCCAGAAACCGGTCCTAGGATGCTTGATTCCGGTCCAGGGAAGACATGGCTTGGCAGTTCGGGCTGGACTGTTCCCATGAGGCACAGGGTCAAGACTGATTTGCATATGGCCAAATCTAAACTGGGGTGACGTAGTGGGCAAAAGAACTGTGGTAAATAAAATATTACGCTCTCAGACTTTTATATTATCAATAAGATCATGCATAAAGCAAGAGGCTGAGTCTGTGGTATCAGATTCATAAAGGGCTTTATTCCAATAACTCGAGTCAAAGGGAGAATATCTCCATCACCAAAAAGGATCTGGACGGGGCTGAAAAGTATTCTCAATATTCTCAAAACATTATTCACAGAGTACAGTATATATACATTTCTCAATTGTACGTAAGCAAGAGAGCAAGAGAGAATGAGATAAGAGCATGTGGGCGTGTAAGTAGGCGTGAAGGTGGGCGTCCATGTGGGCGTCCACTTGATGATAAGGGGTAAATTGTCATGTGTGGGTGGATACCTGGAGATGATTTCGCAATGTCAGCAGAAATACTTGGCAGAGATGCGCGCGCAGCAGCATGACGTGTGATAGACGTGCAACTAGAGGGTGAAGGGGACTTGACATTTAGCTCTACATGTGGAGACAAAAGTCTGGGGTTATGTCAACCTAATCCCAAATCATATCTAATATCCTATGTTTAAAGAACTGTGTTATCCTCAAGGGAAGGGCTCTCGGACAGAATCTATTCTATACTGACTGTGTGTGCGTGTACAAGCGTCTAAGTGTCTATATGAGATGCAAGGGGATGGGAATATTCCATGGTGACAGGGCTATGAATTACTTGCATGAGGGCAGAGAAACCGGGCCTTTTGCTTGGTAACTGGAGGAATGTTTACTTAAGCTACTAGGCAGGAATGCATCGGCTGAGGGGGAAGCAGATAATTCGAAGGTGAAATACAGCTCTTGGCAGAGAATAGGCTGATGTCAGGCTTCGTGAGCCGCGCAGAGAATGAGACAAAGTTCATGGTCACAGATGCAAGCTCAAGCTGAAGCTGTCAGAGGCAGAGAGCAGGGAAAGGCTTTGAGGACAGAATCGGGCCTACTTGCCTGAACTGTAAAAATGGAGTAACTTAGCCATATAAAGTCGGTGGCCTTTCATACTTAGGAATCGAATATCCAGCCCATTCATGGCGGATCTGACAGAGGACATGTTAACGGTGGACGCACATGTGTTTGCGTCTTCGAAACTGGAACTGAAGGGAACATACATGTATTTGTAACATGCACATAGAACCGTTGGGGTCCAAGATAGGGGACATAACTGACCAGGAAAATCCACATTTCCACATTCCCTCCTTGTCCCCTACTTGCCCTTCAAGAGATATCAATCTTCATCAATTCATTGATCTGTTCATATAGCATCATTTGTTCTTCTTTCTTCTTCCGTGATCTTGAATGAAATCTTGGTGGTGGAATACACGATGTGGCACACAGACCACAGATCGCTGGTCCACATTGTAGACATAGACAGCAACTGAATAGTATGAGAAGGCCAATACCTAGGAAGGATAGGACCCTCCATCCAAAGGTAGATAATACACTCCAAAACCAACCGGACCAAGTCCAGGTGCCTGGATTCTGGTGTATCTGGCTTACAATCTTATGAAGGCGAGTTATGGCTTTATATACAGATGGCGAATTTTCTGGTATGAAAAATGCAATAGCTTGATCCGATGACCCTACAAGCTCCGCCCCTATCGGCCAGGATAACGTCAAGGACAAGAATATTTTGAAGCACAACAATCCGCATAGCAGACTGCTCTTCTGTTAAATTGCCTAAGGCGGGAATAGTTTCGTTCACTACTGCTTCAAGGGTTCTGGTTAATCTACGTATCAGCTTACTATTGGTAACTGTACCTATATAGGGAAAGAAACCTTTATTGAAATCTGTGTATTTTTCCCATGCTGCTTCAGTGTAATCGACAATTGGGAGATCTCTCTTCTGTCTATTGTGTACTAAATGAGTATTTCTATGATAATCAGGAGGAGCTAGGAAAACAGGTGGTAGGAGGAATGCTATGTAACAGGTGGTAGGAGGAATGCTATGTAACAGGTACCATCCCAATCTAGAGGTAGGCGTATATATGCGGTCTGGCCACATATAAAGTAGGAATGACGAGAAGCTCTAAATGTAGACTTGCCTTGATCACTGAATTTTATTACAGTGGTGCATTTACTATGGCCCATGTGTATGGAGCCATTCTTTCTTATACATAATTCCTCTTTTACTGGGAATACGGACATGGCGGGCAAGATTGGTGTAGCTTCAGATTCAACGTTCAGGATCATGAGGTTAAGTGTAAAATTACCTAATCCATATACTTCATTTCTTAGATCAGTTCCTGTTCTTTTGGGAAGTCCCTCCTTGTTAGGGTAGCAGACTTTAAGCAAAACTAAGTTCAGGTTTCCCCATACCCAGTTGTCTTGATAAACTGCGGAATTCGAATCTAGGGAATTAATCAAACTAAACCATGCTCCACAGGAGCCATTGTGTGTGAACGGATAGAGAAAAAGGGGCAAAAACTCCCTTATAGTTCTGATAGGGGGGGAGTCGGCCACAGACCCAGCAGTCTGTAGCATTGCTAGTCTGATGTGAATGGTGCAGCATCTGAATAAAGGTATTGTTGCGTAAGGCAAGTCGATATGATAGCTCATAGGATGGCAGATCACTAAATGTGTGCTTTATGGTATCATTAGTGGAGGAGTGTAAAAGTGAGGCAATAGGAGGAAAAATAGCATGTAGTATTAAGCTGATACATATTATCGTGATGCTCTTAAGATATTGAAAAATTACAGTCACTATACATCTATTTGCTTCTTATCTAACTCTCTTATTTTTGCTTTATGTTATTGTCCAAGATCTTCTGCGAGCCAGAATACATGTTCAACCGCTTCACCACCTAGTGGACTTAATTGATCAAACGGGTTCTGACTTTTTGAATCAAGGTTTAGCTTTGTGGAAACTTCTGGGCATTCTCCTCTAGAAAATGTTGTTCAAAATCCAAGTTCAAAGTTTTTTTTTCCTTTGTAAAAGAGTGGTGAAGATGCACTTTGACTTTAACGGCCGTCCCCGTGGTCCAGAGCACTGACTTTGGCGCCTGTCATCCAGGAGCGATGGAGTATTCTTTGACCTGGGTGTTGTCAGGGAAGGCGGCAGCAACCTGCGAACAACAAGAGAGTAGTGCAGACATCAAGGAAGCCAGGTAATCTGTCAGCATGTTACTGTCAACATAAGTAATCTTTTAGGCATTGTAGTGCCCCACATATTTGGTGGTCTACCAAAGACCACTTCATAGGGAGATAAGCCTGTTCTAGAATGAGCTACTATTCGCATGTAAAAGAGGGCAACCGGCAGGGCTACCATCCAGTCTATACCTTTGTCTGCGCAAAATTTTAATGTCTGATTATGTCTTTCTACAAGGCCTGCTGCTTCAGGATGTCGCACACAATGGAATTTCCAGGTATACCCTAACAGAAGGGACACCTGCTTCATTAGTACCAGGACATATTTGTAACCTCTACATCTGTTTATTTGGATATAATCCATTTGGAGCACTTCAAAAGGGTGGTCAGGTGGATGGAATCCACCTTGTTCCATCGGAATGCCTTTACCTGCATTGAATTGGCAACAGATCATACATGTTCTGACCTTTTGTTTCGCTGCTGCACGCAGGTGCTTGTTGAACCATATATTCTGTAAGCTATCTATCATTGCTTTCTCTCCTAAGTGTGCAGGACTATGTGCGGTATTTATAATCACTTGTACCATGGTATCAGGAAGAAACCATGTGGATTTGCCCTTTGTCATCCAACCTTGATCAGTCAGTACCCCTCCTTGTTCCGATCATTTCTTTAATTCGTCTACAGTAGCATGTGTCTGAATGTCTTGTACATCCCTGGAAGGATCCCTAACTGTCATGGCTTTGGACAGTGATAGTATCTGTGATTTTGTCATGTCTAGTGGGGTCTGAGCTGTCTGTTTAGCAGTTCGGTCTGCCAGATCATTGCCTTGGGAAATGGTATCTGTGGCTCTAGTATGTGCTTTACATTTTAGGATAGCTATGGCTGTTGGTAAATGTATTGCTTCCAGTAGGGCTTGAATAAGGGGGCCATGCTGTATCTTGGCCCCATGAGAGGTCAAGAAACCTCTTTCTCTCCACAAAATCGGTGTAAATGTTTACTCTCAGGTGCTTAGCTCTTATGCACGCTTGTGTCAGGGCGATGAGCTCTGCTGCTTGTGCTGACAATATGTCTATTCTTTTAGTCTCTATTATTACAGTATCAGCAGTCACTGCATATGCTGCCACTAATTCTCCCGCCCCTGTCCTCATGCACGAGCCGTCAACATATAGTGTTAGGTCGGGGTCTGGGAGTGCAACATCTGTCAAGTCTTGTCTTGGTTTAGTCACGGTATGTATTACTTCAACACAGTTGTGTGGTGAAACGCTTTCTGTACTGGAGGGCAAAAGGGTAGCGGGATTCAGTATGTTGCATCGTCTGATCTCTATGTGTGGTTGAAATAACGTCAGCTCATAATCTGTCAGTCTAGCTACAGTCAGGTGTTGTGTTTGTGTCCGGTTCAAGAGAACCTCTACTGCGTGTGGTACTTGTACTGTCAGAGGGTGGCCCAGCACTATCGAGTCACTTTGTCTTATGGCTAAGGCCGTTGCTGCAACTGATTTTAGGCACGCAGGCAAAGCCTGTGCTACTGGGTCTAATGTACTAGAAAGATAAGCACAGGGCTCGTGTTTTCCTGCATGATCTTGTGTTAGGACAGATAGTGCTGTTCCATCCCGCTCTGTCACAAAAACATAAACGATTTGTTGTAATCAGGGTTTGCTAAAACTGGTGCTTGACATAAAGCTCTCTTTAATTCTTCAAATGCCACAGTGTGTTCTTGTGTCCAAGGGAGGACTTTAGTAGAAGCTGTATTAGGGGCTTGGACTAATTCCCCTGAAAGATCACAATAAAACATGAGGAAAAGGGGAAAACACCATACCTATTTCCTTGGCTTAATTTCTAAGGGGGCTAATTTCTAAGGGGCTTAATTTCTTAAGGGGCTAGCGGGAAGCGAACCTCCTCAGGGGCCAGCAGAAAGCCAATATTCTCCTCCTTCCCCCCCTTTTTGACAGGAGGAAATCTGAAACAGATTTCACTGCTGTCAAACACTATCAAACCCTGTGTCTTGTCAACACTATTAATCCCTGTGTGTAGCTACTGGGCATAAGCAAAATTATAGGAGATACACAGCGTATGTGAAACGGCGAGAAATCCTTCAAATTAATGTACAAACCTCATTGTGTTAGCTCATAAGCTGGCCAAATGACATCTCATATGCAAATGTCCCTATTACATGAACCTACACCAACCTGAAGTCAATATTAATGCTAGGAGGCCCTAATAGGAATGCTAAATTACCTAAATATTCGGAAAACCAAGTTTAAGAACAGTTGTTAATGTTGATAATTAATAATTTATCTGCTAAAGAAATCAGTCAATGTGCAATAATTTCCACCTATACAATAAATAGCCTAATTCAAAAACAAGTCAACTTTTGGGGCCACCACTCACAAGAATGAGCTTACTAAAGCAAACTTTAAAAAGGAAATCCTGTCAGATATTTTCTCATTACCCTAAATACCGAGCCTTATTTGTCACTCTGTGGTGGCAGTCCTTATTTAAAACAGGCCTTTCAAGAGTTAAAATGCGAGTGCACAGATCATAATTGTTCCTTAATGTCCAATCTGGAAACATATGACCGAGGCTGCCTGTCTATAAGAGAAAGGCAGTTATGTGAAAAATATTTTAGTCTTGCATAGCCTTTTTCTTTTGTTTCATTCATCTCCAACACCAATTAGACATACACTGATAACGTGTTGTCTGCTATTTTGACAGCATGATAATGGTAATATCATGTCTGTGAAATTTAGTAATTGTGCCAAGCCATCAGTATACCGGGCACAGAAAGCATAGATAATTACACTAACATATATAAATGAGCAGCGATGCGTAATTACAGTACCTACAGCTCAGATGCGAACATTCTGGCCTGCTTAATTTGTCAGGCTTATAATCAATAACTTATTTACCTGCCCTATACAACCCCATCTGGCAGTGGGTCATCCCAATGATGACCGCGTCAAGTCTGACACACAGGATCAGCAACAATAATCAAAAAATGACGAACACACGAACCTGTCTCTTTTTTTTTTTTTTTTTTTTTTTTATAAAAATGTGCTATGCTTCTTTGTACACAATGTACCCTCATGTCCTAGTCGAAGATGCATCCCACATCTTTCCTCACAGACCCGTAACCACTGGATCATTTATCCAATGCAACTGGTGGCAGCTTGTGGCCACAATTCAAAAATGTCTGAATTTGAAAATCGTTTTTATATAGGCACATAGCCCTTAAAATTCCAAACAAGAGCAACATTTTACTTTCTGACCAGAAGCAATATAACAATTGCTAAAAAATAAAACAAATCTTCTCCATAGACATTTCCTCGGGGCACTTGTTTTGCACAGAATAGAACAAGGGAATCTTTCTCGACTTACATTTCTCAGCTGCCCTGTCTTATCAGAGAAGTTAAAAATAGCCCCTCAGCGCGGCCTGAGCCTGGGCTGCCAGCCATCTTTTTTTTGTTTTTCCTACTCCTGGCCCCAAGGCTCTCCAGCTGCAGGCATTACACAGATGCGATGTCAGAGAAGCCTTCTAAGCAGTGCCCTGTTCTGCTCCTCTCATCGGCCCCCACCTACACTGGCTACAAGGTCAGAATCTGTCTCCGATTTCTGTATCACATTCTGCTCTACACGGCCCCCACCTTCTCCTCACTCTGAAGCTGTCAAAGACAAAAAGACTACTCAATTCCATAAAAACTGCAATAATTCGCTCAATTGAAAAATTATTTTTACATACAATTTGCACTCAGGGGGTCATAATCTTACCGACTTGACCCAGCACATTGGCTCACTGGACCATCTTGAACACACTTAATACAAAAAGCACAATAATGAACAATCATTCATACCACAATATCCAGGACATTTTAACACATTAAACATTGAACATAAAACATTTTAACCTTTAAAAATGACCAACAATGATGACAGTCTGCATAACTAATCACCAAGCAGAATTCTTGACAATAACTAGATACTTTGGAATACTTGATATACTGCTAAACAGTACATATACACTGCTAAACAGTGCAGACCGGATTTGTGTACCCAAATCCGTCTTGACCGGCACAACCTATGTGCGCGTCAACACGCCTCCCCGGCGATGGTACTCACCGAGTAGCTCCTTGAAACGGAAGGCCTCAGAGAATGGACTGGACTCGACGACTGCGGACATCGGACCCTCTGGACATCGGGACTTTGAAAACCTGGTGGGCCTCTGTATACCTCGGACGCAGCTCTCTCGCAGGTGGGCTCTGGGTAGACAATCTGCGTTCCTCACCGCCTCGTATGGATGCCTGGTCACAGTCTGTCCCCTTCGGTGGCCTGAGGGAGTTGGCGGGAAAACCCGCGACGTGCACGCTTGAAGTCCATCACGGCTATGGAAGGGGGCAAAACAGGACCTTCATCTCCGGCGTGTGGGGAAAGAGATTAAACTGTTCGGGCGCCATTCTGTGGTAAATAAAATATTACGCTCTCAGACTTTTATATTATCAATAAGATCATGCATAAAGCAAGAGGCTGAGTCTGTGGTATCAGATTCATAAAGGGCTTTATTCCAATAACTCGAGTCAAAGGGAGAATATCTCCATCACCAAAAAGGATCTGGACGGGGCTGAAAAGTATTCTCAATATTCTCAAAACATTATTCACAGAGTACAGTATATATACATTTCTCAATTGTACGTAAGCAAGAGAGCAAGAGAGAATGAGATAAGAGCATGTGGGCGTGTAAGTAGGCGTGAAGGTGGGCGTCCATGTGGGCGTCCACTTGATGATAAGGGGTAAATTGTCATGTGTGGGTGGATACCTGGAGATGATTTCGCAATGTCAGCAGAAATACTTGGCAGAGATGCGCGCGCAGCAGCATGACGTGTGATAGACGTGCAACTAGAGGGTGAAGGGGACTTGACATTTAGCTCTACATGTGGAGACAAAAGTCTGGGGTTATGTCAACCTAATCCCAAATCATATCTAATATCCTATGTTTAAAGAACTGTGTTATCCTCAAGGGAAGGGCTCTCGGACAGAATCTATTCTATACTGACTGTGTGTGCGTGTACAAGCGTCTAAGTGTCTATATGAGATGCAAGGGGATGGGAATATTCCATGGTGACAGGGCTATGAATTACTTGCATGAGGGCAGAGAAACCGGGCCTTTTGCTTGGTAACTGGAGGAATGTTTACTTAAGCTACTAGGCAGGAATGCATCGGCTGAGGGGGAAGCAGATAATTCGAAGGTGAAATACAGCTCTTGGCAGAGAATAGGCTGATGTCAGGCTTCGTGAGCCGCGCAGAGAATGAGACAAAGTTCATGGTCACAGATGCAAGCTCAAGCTGAAGCTGTCAGAGGCAGAGAGCAGGGAAAGGCTTTGAGGACAGAATCGGGCCTACTTGCCTGAACTGTAAAAATGGAGTAACTTAGCCATATAAAGTCGGTGGCCTTTCATACTTAGGAATCGAATATCCAGCCCATTCATGGCGGATCTGACAGAGGACATGTTAACGGTGGACGCACATGTGTTTGCGTCTTCGAAACTGGAACTGAAGGGAACATACATGTATTTGTAACATGCACATAGAACCGTTGGGGTCCAAGATAGGGGACATAACTGACCAGGAAAATCCACATTTCCACAGAACAATGGATTTAACCCAGATCTCTTGACTGGGGGAGAATGTCTGCATTGTCAGCATTCCGTCCATCATTTGTTTGTTGTAACGCTTTTCGCCCTAAGTGGGATGGGTATTCCCAGACGTGGGACCCGTGCTCACTACGCCACTGGAGTCAAGCTATCCTGGCTGATGACGGCTGATAGCCAGAAACCGGTCCTAGGATGCTTGATTCCGGTCCAGGGAAGACATTGCGTGGCAGTTCGGGCTGGACTGTTCCCATGAGGCACAGGGTCAAGACTGATTTGCATATGGCCATGTCTAAACTGGGGTGACGTAGTGGGCAAAAGAACGATGGATTTAACCCAGATCTCTTGACTGGGGGAGAATGTCTGCATTGTCAGCATTCCGTCCATCATTTGTTTGTTGTAACTCTTTTCGCCCTAAGTGGGATGGGTATTCCCAGACGTGGGACCCGTGCTCACTACGCCACTGGAGTCAAGCTATCCTGGCTGATGACGGCTGATAGCCAGAAACCGGTCCTAGGATGCTTGATTCCGGTCCAGGGAAGACATGGCTTGGCAGTTCGGGCTGGACTGTTCCCATGAGGCACAGGGTCAAGACTGGTTTGCATATGGCCATGTCTAAACTGGGGTGACGTAGTGGGCAAAAGAACGATGGATTTAACCCAGATCTCTTGACTGGGGGAGAATGTCTGCATTGTCAGCATTCCGTCCATCATTTGTTTGTTGTAACGCTTTTCGCCCTAAGTGGGATGGGTATTCCCAGACGTGGGACCCGTGCTCACTACGCCACTGGAGTCAAGCTATCCTGGCTGATGACGGCTGATAGCCAGAAACCGGTCCTAGGATGCTTGATTCCGGTCCAGGGAAGACATGGCTTGGCAGTTCGGGCTGGACTGTTCCCATGAGGCACAGGGTCAAGACTGATTTGCATATGGCCATGTCTAAACTGGGGTGACGTAGTGGGCAAAAGAACGATGGATTTAACCCAGATCTCTTGACTGGGGGAGAATGTCTGCATTGTCAGCATTCCGTCCATCATTTGTTTGTTGTAACGCTTTTCGCCCTAAGTGGGATGGGTATTCCCAGACGTGGGACCCGTGCTCACTACGCCACTGGAGTCAAGCTATCCTGGCTGATGACGGCTGATAGCCAGAAACCGGTCCTAGGATGCTTGATTCCGGTCCAGGGAAGACATGGCTTGGCAGTTCGGGCTGGACTGTTCCCATGAGGCACAGGGTCAAGACTGATTTGCATATGGCCATGTCTAAACTGGGGTGACGTAGTGGGCAAAAGAACGATGGATTTAACCCAGATCTCTTGACTGGGGGAGAATGTCTGCATTGTCAGCATTCCGTCCATCATTTGTTTGTTGTAACGCTTTTCGCCCTAAGTGGGATGGGTATTCCCAGATGTGGGACCCGTGCTCACTACGCCACTGGAGTCAAGCTATCCTGGCTGATGACGGCTGATAGCCAGAAACCGGTCCTAGGATGCTTGATTCCGGTCCAGGGAAAACATGGCTTGGCAGTTCGGGCTGGACTGTTCCCATGATGCACAGGGTCAAGACTGATTTGCATATGGCCATGTCCAAACTGGGGTGACGTAGTGGGCAAAAGAACGATGGATTTAACCCAGATCTCTTGACTGGGGGAGAATGTCTGCATTGTCAGCATTCCGTCCATCATTTGTTTGTTGTAACGCTTTTCGCCCTAAGTGGGATGGGTATTCCCAGACGTGGGACCCGTGCTCACTACGCCACTGGAGTCAAGCTATCCTGGCTGATGACGGCTGATAGCCAGAAACCGGTCCTAGGATGCTTGATTCCGGAACAGGGAAGACATGGCTTGGCAGTTCGGGCTGGACTGTTCCCATGAGGCACAGGGTCAAGACTGATTTGCATCTGGCCATGTCTAAACTGGGGTGACGTAGTGGGCAAAAGAACGATGGATTTAACCCAGATCTCTTGACTGGGGGAGAATGTCTGCATTGTCAGCATTCCGTCCATCATTTGTTTGTTGTAACGCTTTTCGCCCTAAGTGGGATGGGTATTCCCAGACATTGGACCCGTGCTCACTACGCCACTGGAGTCAAGCTATCCTGGCTGATGACGGCTGATAGCCAGAAACCGGTCCTAGGATGCTTGATTCCGGTCCAGGGAAGACATGGCTTGGCAGTTCGGGCTGGACTGTTCCCATGAGGCACAGGGTCAAGACTGATTTGCATATGGCCATGTCTAAACTGGGGTGACGTAGTGGGCAAAAGAACGATGGATTTAACCCAGATCTCTTGACTGGGGGAGAATGTCTGCATTGTCAGCATTCCGTCCATCATTTGTTTGTTGTAACGCTTTTCGCCCTAAGTGGGATGGGTATTCCCAGACGTGGGACCCGTGCTCAACAGGGACTACAGGGGCCTTTGGCCTCCCCTTTGGCCTCCCCCACTGACCCCAATGTGAGGGGATGCTCCGCGGATGGGGTCCCCGGGGCGGATACCAAGTAATATAGGTGTATGGGGGCCAGGGAGAAGAGCTTATGCAGCACAGATGCCAGGATATTTTAAACTGCACCTATTTACGTTTTGTTTGTCACCAGCACTCACTATGGGATAAATAAAGTCTACGGAAAGAGCTTACACAGTCTGTCAAGATGGTGCTCCCTGGGAACAGTAGTCTGTGGATAAAGGCTGCAGTGACGCTTTGAGGAATATGACTCAGCTGGGCTTCCACCAATGGGAGCATGATTGAACACGTAAAGAGCGACCGATGCAAGGAACTGGTGAGCAGGGCGTATGATTAAGGCACACCCCGCCGAAACGCGTCATGCCAACCATGCTGCATTAAACAAATCTTCTTGGTTCAACAGAGTTAGAAGAAAACACATTTACAATAAGGAAAAGGTGGCAGGGAAAACACCTTGACACCCAGGCCTCTTGGAGGGGGATCTCACAGGCATGGCCAAGGGCCTAAAAAAATTAATTTGGTGGGAGTCGTGCTGGATCCGTCACTGCTGCTGAATTCTTTTTACATGAAATGAGGACTCCCGTGCTTCATTTGAAATTGGCTTCCGGGTTGGCCAGGTTCCGGGGGCATGTGTAAATATAGCTATATTCAAAGCCCTGGGGACCACCACCTCCCTCAGGCAGTCACAATGTTATATGCAGGGGAGCCTTGCTGCTCCACCGCATCCCTGGGGACTGCCACCTCCCTTGGGCTAAATTAAATAAAAATGCATTAGGGGCTCTGGCCGAACCAACAGCCCTGGGGGCTGCCACCTACCCATGGCAAGTTTTTACAATTAAATGCATAGTGCACCAGCAAACTGACCATACATATATGTATGTATATATAAATATATATATATATTTTTTTACACTAATTTTATTCCATGTCAGCAGCTCCCTTTCTCCAAAAGCAATGCTTGCTCCCCCAGGAGGCAGGGAGACAACAGGGACCACGAGGGCATTGGGCCTCCCCCACTGTCCCCAATGTGAGCGGATGCCCCGGGGATGGGGTCCCCGGGGCGGATACCAAGTAATAGAAGTGGAGGTTTTTTTCTCTCAATTTTGGAGTGGTGACTCCATTGCAGCTCTCAGTGCGGCTCCCGTGTAACATCACATTATAATGACGGGTCCACCTCAAATAAGTAATTTAATAGTATATAATTTAGAAGGTAGTGTTGCATTTGTGAACTTGCTTTATGGAGTTAATGAGATTGAAGTTAATAATAAGATTAAATTATATAGAGTTAGTAAAATACATAAAATTAAAAATTAAACCTGAAAAGTGTATTGTGTTGTGCTTTTGCAGATTCGCGACGGGTTCGCAAATCCACCAAAAATTTAAAAGAGCATGTATGTTAAAAAAAAAAAATTGATTCAGTATTGTGTTATAGGGTGGCTCTAAAAGTGCCCTTGTATTCATTATGAGTTTGTTGTAGCTACATGTAAGTGCGGATGCACAGCTTAAGGTTGTTGAGAAAGACTCTGTTCCCTTGATCAGTGAAGCGCACTCCATCACTTCTGTAGATGTCATCCATATCAAAACATTGATTGTTGTTATAGATGGAGCCCATCCTATGGTCTCTGAGGTAAGCAGAAACACCTTTACTGACATTTTTTCTAGCTTTCTCAATCTGTGGACAGAATTGATTTGACCACTTCCATTTCTGTCTTTGGCATATATTAGAGTATACAAAGACAGTTTGAGGGAAAAGCAACTTCAATTGTGCAAAGGTATACTTCATGAGCATTTTTAGTCCTACTCCAGTCAATGTGTCTAGGTCATTGCCACCAAAGTGCACATTCATGAGGTCAGGGGGTTGGAGATGGAAAAAGGTTTTAACCGAAGGCATCAATTGGTGCCACTTTAATCCTCTCTGTGCAATTCATTTAATATTCACATTTTGCAAAGCCAGGTATTTGTCAATACCTCTGTGTTCAGCATATATTTTTCACCAGAAAACAAAGCTGTGCCCAACAATCCATACTGTAAGCATCTTGAAAGGATGTCTGGAAGTAATGAAAAGATTACATAGTCGAGGTAGTCAGTTGGTAGAATGAAAGGTATCTAAAATGGTGGATGTCAGAACTGGGGGTCTCTAGTTAGCTGAGGTAGGTACCTTAGTCCAAATAGAGACCCTTGCATCTAAGTTAGGGAAAGGAAGGACACCTTCTCAGACAGCCCCTGCTCACCCCCTCGGTAGCTTGGCACGAGCAACCAGGCTTATCTCCAAGGCAAATGTGTAAAGTATTTGCAACAGCGCTCTCAGTAACCCAATGATGACACCCCAAATGGACTCCACACGAGTTTCATAAAAACTATTATATGTTCATAAAAAATGAGTATTTGTAATATTTCACCTGCCGGTTATTAGGTCAGCAAACCCTTGTAGGTTCTTGCAGTATTAATGAGCAATTCTAGATGATTCAATGCAGTCCTAATGCAATGCTAGGCAGATCGCAATGCACGAATCAGGCACTTGGTAATGTAAAAATAATACAGTTTGTTATGCAAAAATAATGCAATGCGTAATGCAACAATCAGGCAGTTCGTTATGCAAAAATAATGCAATGCGTAATGCACTCCGGCACTGATCACGGTGCTTTGGACGGTCTCTATGCCACTCGTACTGACTCGTGGTCAGCTTCTGCCAATATATGCCCCCAACACGGGTATGGTGTAAACCAAAGTGCAGCTCTGCACTCTTGCCTCGGTACTGGCACTCCTCGGCAAGTACGGGCCATGATATGATCTTGAGCAGAGGCTCGTGCTGCGAGAATGGGAAAGGCCAAGAGCGTTTCTCAGAGCCCGCATCCCGCCCCAGACGGTGACACACGCATGCTCGCTGAGCGATACCTGGGGGTTGCGACCTCACTCTCCAGGGATGGTTTGAGGTCCCTCCTTGGCAAAAGCAGGTTCGGGTCTCGGCCCAGCTCCTCTGGGGATGCCGGTACGGGCCGATGGCAATGACAAAGATCGCAGGCTGCAACAGGGCACACGCACACAGCGCTGCTGAGACACACTTGAGCTCCGGGTGTGCACAGTCATGGGGCAATCCCCACGAAGGTCTCAGGCTGCACAAAGCACATGCACACAGCGTCGCTGAGACTCACTTGGACTCCAGGTGGCCACGATCACAGGGCAATTCTTATGAGGGTCTCAGGCTGCAAAAAGCACACGCACACAGCGTCGCTGAGACACATTTGACTTCTGGGTGTGCACGGTCACAGGGAAATCCTCATGAAGGTCTCAGGCTACACAAAGCACACGCACACAATGTCACTGAGATTGACTTGGACTCCTGGTGCACACGAATACAGGACAATCCTCACAAAGGTCTCAGGCAGCAAAAAGCACACGCACACAGCATTGCTGAGACACTTCTGGAAATTTTTATGCTCCTGAGTTTCCACAACAGGGAGTCAGCTCTTCCTGGGCCCTTGGGAATAAGTTACTTCAGGACACAGAACACAGAAAATTCCTTTCAAGCAGGAGGACACAGCACACAGCAAAGTCCCTTTAGCCTCTCCTTGGTTAAATCAGCATACTGCAGGCCAGACCCAGAACACACAGCAAGGGTCAGTCCTTTCCTTCAGTCTATTCAGCTGTTTCTTCTGTGGCAGAGGTTCCTGGTTCCTCTTGACCACGAAGTAGTTTCAATCCTTTTTAGTCTTGATCAGTTCCATTCCAACGTTCAGGAGTTTCAGCTCTCCGTGTGATACCCCTAAATGTCTTTGAAGTCTTTGTGTTCGGGGGCACCGACCCCTGTCCTAACCAGTTCTGGGTGTCTCCCTGCCAGTGACACCTTCTTCCTTTGATAGTGGGGGTCTGGATCCTTAATCACTCAGCAGGAGATGGAGGCATTGTTTTATGGCAGCAACCCAGGCCTCTTCACCTCCAGGAGGTACTCCTCCCCCTACACTCCAGATGCAGGTCAGCCTGTTGCTGTCTCAGCTCCTCCCCTGGGTCAAGACATTCCCCAGATCCTATCACTTTCAAATCCAGACAGTCAATCCACAACCAGGCAGAGACACACAGAATTGTTAGAACACAAAAAAACAGCCTCTTCTAAAAGTGTGGTTTCTAAACACACAATGCAAAAACAACCTTCACAAAAACATGTGTTATTAAATTGTGAGTTCAGGCACACTAAACTTCACCTCTCCATCTTAAGCCTTTGGGAAGATAGGTTGGAAACATATTACACAGCCTCCCTATTCTGTCCTATGGGCAAGATGGCCTTTCAACAGTGACAAACAAAATGGAGATTATTTAACTGTTAGGACATGGTACACACCTCAGTACATGTCCTACCTTTCACATACACTGCACCCTGCCAACTTGGGCCTACCATAGGGGTGTCTGATGTGCATAAAAAGACAAGGGTAAAGCCTGGCAAGTGGCTGCATTTGTCAGGACAACAAAGCAGTTTAACAAACTGGGCACAGGCACTGCAATAGCAGGCCTAAGTTCTCTCTTTAGGGCTACTTGTGTGGGTGGCACAATTAGTGCTGCAGACCCACTAGTAGCTTTTGCATTACCTGCCCTGGCACACATAGTGCACTTTACTAGGGACTTTACTAGTAATGCAAACATACCAATCATGGGCAACCAATTACCATTACACTCTACACACCGAGCACTTGCACATTGACACTGATTAGCAGTGGCAAAGTGCCCAAAGCATCTAATTTGGCAACACCATGTCAGAAAAAAAGGTCTAGGGGGAAGGCAAAACGTTTAGGGAACTTCAGCCAAAAAGGGTCAAGTCCAACAGTGGAGAAGATGCTGTTTTTGAAAAAGCAGATAACTGATTGGCTGTTTATCAACATTGTACACTCAAAAATAGGATGCATGTTACTTTCCTAAAGAAGCATGTTTTTATTAGTTATAAAAAAAATTGAAAGGTACAGTAGATAGGATAGGGTAAAATTTTCAAAAAATCAACCACACCTGCTATTTGCATTTGTAAGCTACTATGCTGAACTTTAAAATATGTTGAACTTGTGACCTGCAAGTACAGTTGAATGTTGCAGAAACTGTTAATATGGAAACAGGGATTTAGCTGAATGGTGGAAGGGTTGAAACTTAACTGTGGATTTAAAATGTGAAATGGCAACTTATATATAAGTGATATGTTACTAAATTAAAGTTTTTCTAAGTCAGTGGTATGTGTAGAAATAGTGTGCTGTTATAACAAATACTAGTATTATTAGAAATACGTTTTTGAACTCCCGTAAGGCACTGCTGTGGAGATACGTCTCCAGAAAATTACAGAATAAGTTTAAGCACTTTTAGGAGACAGTTGGTAAGAGTTCATATGTCTAACCAATATAAATGTGTTTCAAAATGTGAAATATTGTAGGAAGGAATGTGATTTGTTATTTACATTTATTTGTGTGGAGAAAGGGAGGAAATGTTTGCCATTTCTGGTTTTACCTTGTTGAGAGTGGTGCATTACATGGATTGTGTGCAAAAGAAAATCTTTTATGAGTTTCTGATATTTCATATTCTACAATGCTATTTGAAAGGTGAGTTACAAATTTGTTAGATGTATTATGTAGTAATGCTTTACTGTTTGCAGTGATATTTTAATATTTGAAAAGCTTTATTTTCAAACTTGAACACTTATTCAAGAACTGTGATGTTTGAAATATGTTATTAAATGTAGAGATGTATTGTAGTTTGTTTTATAGAAATGATGATTGAAATAGATTGTGTATAGTAATATGTGTACATTGGTGGATGGATTAGCGATTATGGTAGTATGTATTAGTGTGTGGAAATGTACAATTGAAGTACACTGCATAATTTTAGGTGTCAAGTTCAAATTGGAAGTGCAGTCTGTCAAATAGTGAGGTGTGCATGGACTTGTGACTGAGGTGTGTCTCTACCTGCATATGTATTATCATATGTCATATACATTTGAAGATGCAAGATGTATAATAGAAAGGTGTTGCTACTTTGTATACAGCACAAAAGTAAGGTTTAAAACATGTTGACATGAGGTATTATTATTTAGGCTACTTTGTATAAGTCTCCAGAGAGGTACAGTTGAAA
The DNA here is from genome assembly GCF_964204655.1 of Triturus cristatus. NCBI lineage: Eukaryota > Metazoa > Chordata > Amphibia > Caudata > Salamandridae > Triturus > Triturus cristatus. The sequence continues at coordinate 454,550,678 of NC_140590.1, read as the reverse complement.
TATGCCACATCATTTTTGGTGTGTGCTTGAAATGGGAAGTGTGTTCTGTGAAGTTTTCAGGTCTGCATAGTGTTGTGATTGAGGGAGATATATTCTGATATGGGTTATGCATTTGAAGATTCTTTACATATAAAACACGTGTATACATCTATATTTATGTTTCTTTTATATATGGTGTCACTAGCAAAAGATACAGACACATTCATACATGCTTTTAGGAATATGGTAAGACTTACGACAGAGACATGTGCAGAGTGAAGGGTTGTTGCTTTCTATTTGGGTAGGCTCAACACTCTGATAGTAGTAGAATGGTGAAGCAGCAGCAGAAAAGTGAGGTTTAAGATATGTTGGCAGAGGGTTTAGTGATTATCCTACTTTGCATGAGTCTGTGGAAAGGGTCACTTGAAGTACACCACATAAATCTACGTGTCTGTTTGAAATGTGAAGTGCAGCCTGTCAAGTTTTAGGGTCTTCATGGTCTTGTGATTGAGGTACATCTCTACTTGTACTGTATTGTGATATGTATTATGCATCTGAAGATGCTAGATGTATAAAACACAGATATACATCTATTTGTATGTTTCTTTTATTTAAGATGCCACTAGCAAAAGGTAGAGACACATGCATGCATGCTTTCAGGAATATGGTGAGACTTACAAGAGAGACATGTGAAGGGTTGCTGCTTTATATTTAACTAGGCCCAACACCCTAAGTAGTAGTAGAATGGCGAAGCTGCAGCACAAAAGGGAGATTTAAGAGATGTTGGCAGAGGGATTAGTGTTTAGGCTTATTTGTATGAGTCTGTAGAAAAGTACACTTAAAATAAACTGCATAAACTTCAGTGTCTGCTTGAAATGGGAAGTGTAGTCTCTGACGTTTTAAGGTGTGCATGGTCTTGTGACTGAGGTATGCCTCTACTTTCACATGTATTCTGATACGTGTTATGCATCTGAAGATGCTAGATGTATAAAACATAGGTATACATCTATTTGTATGTTTCTTTTATATATGATGACAATAGCAAAAGGTAGAGACACATGCATGCATGCTTTCAGAAATATGGTGAGACTTACAAGAGAGACATGTGAAGGGTTGCTGCTTTGTATTTGGATAGGCTCAACACTCTGAGTGGTAGTAGAATGGTGAAGCAGAAGCACAAAAGTGAGGTTTAAGACATGTTGGCAGAGGGATTATTTATTAGGCTACTTTGTATGAGTCGGAGAAAAAGGTACACTTGAAGTATGCTGCATAAATGTAGGTGTCCTTTTGAAATGTAAAGGGCTCTCTGTTAAGTTTTAAGGTCTGCATGGTGATATGACTGAGGTATGTCTCTACTTGCTCGTGTACAGACACATGCATACATTATTTCAGGAATATGGTGAGACTTACAGCATAGACATGCAATGGGTTGTTGCTTTATATTAGGCAAGGCCCAACACCCTGAGTAGTAGTAGAATGGTGTAGCTGCAGCACAAAAGTGAGGTTTAAGACATGTTCGAAAAGGGATTAGTGATTGGGCTACTTTGTATGAGTCTGTTAAAAACACAGTTATACAACTATTTGTATGATTCTTTTATATATGGTGTCAATAGCAAAAGGAACAGACACATGCATTCATGCTTTCAGGAATATGATTAGACTTACAACAGAGACATGTGAAGGGTTGCTTCACCAGTCTGTGAAGTTTAAGGTACTTTATGGTGTTGTGAATGACGTATGTGTCTACTTCTACATCTATTGTCTGATGTATTATACATCTGAACCTGGTCGCTTTGGGTAGTAGTAGAGAAATCCTTTAGTTCTGTTCTGTCCTTCTGTTGCTGAAGTTGTGATGTCTTCTGAATGAAGAAATTGTGCAGTGTCTGACATAGCTTGCTCAATACCCAGGTGCCATATTTTATGAGTGAAAATGAATACATACACTTTTTTTTCCTCAAATTTAGATAGCATGTGCTCTGCGATGTTACTGTTTAAACGTTTGGTTCTTATTATAGGTTTGATAATATTCTAAATATGTATGTGTTATGAAGACATTTGCAATGCAATTGAAAGTATTTGTTTATTTATAGATGAGAATATTTTTATATAATAATTTTAATAATATAAAATTATTTTTAGAAACTATTTAAACTTTTCTTTTTTCAGATATTTACCATTATTAGTAAGATAGATTGATTATGGCAAGAAAAGATCAAAATAAAAGACAGGAAAAAAAGTACTATTTAAAGGAAAGAGAAAAGGAGAAATTAGATGAAGTGCAAAATGTTACACTGAAGAAAAAGACTTCTGATAAGAGAACTAAGGAGTTTGTTAAAAGAGTTTTAAAGAATGTAAAGAATTTTAAAAATGTGGAAAAAGAGAAATCAAATTTCTCCAACCAATCGGAAGGAAACGAAAAAAGGACATATTAATAGAAAATCATGTTATGGGAAATCAATCCATGTTGAAAGAAGGCTGAAAGAATATAAAGACATAGGGAAGAGAATGTATAGAATTAGAGTACTGCCAAAAAGAGATCAGTACTTTATAAGAAAAAGCAACACATTGAAAGTGTAGTTGAAAAGGCTTTTGAATTGAAACGAAAATTATTTGTATTGGTATTGAAGAGAATGAAAACATTGAACAAAACAATGCAGTTTATGAAGGAGAAAAGAAAAAGAAAAAGACTGGTTAATAGAAGTAACTTTTGCAAAACATTTACTGGTGAATGGAAGCATACTTCTACTACTGATCCTTTTTTAATGAAGGAAGCTATTTTCAACAAAATACATTAGTTCATGCAGTTGATTCTAGTGGTCATTGCTATGAGATGAAAGATGGTTGTCCAATTCAAAAAGAAAAGATGGTTCCTAGGAATGTGGAAGAAGTAATAGCTGAAGAAGTTCAAGGAAGGTGTACACAAGCTCCAGTATATAAGTGGGATTGTAGTAGTATTTGTAGTATTCAACAGGAATCTATTGATATAATACAAGTCTTTTTAATGAGAATATGCCAAAAAAAGTCTTAAACAGAAGATTAAGATGTTACAAGGACTAGATCCATGTCAAGTAAGAAAATATACTAAGTTGCAGGGTCATTTTCTGGCTTGTCTTTCTAGAAAAGTGTGTAAAAGTATATTTTATCACTTAAGAATGCTAGCAGTACACCACTCAGACATACGGAAGTTAGTAAGGAGACCCTACTATGTAAAAAGTCCTGCATTATCTTTAAGTGAAATGAACACAGCTCTTTTGCATGGTTCCGTATCAGATGTAAAAAAAAGTTTGTGATGATATACAGTTTAGTTTCTTTGGATCACAAGAGGAGTGTAGAAAAAGTGAGAGTTTGATAAGTGTAGGTCTCGAAGAACAGGTGGAAGATATTAGTACTGACAAGTTTGCAGAAGAAATTACAAAGTTTAAGATAGTTTCATCTGAAAAACCAAACTTTGTTTGTATATGTTGTCGAGGTACTCACTATAAACTAGGAATGTTGATCTATATTTAAAAAGTGAAAAGGAAAACAATGATGAGTGGGAGCAATTTGGTGCTTATTTGTTGGTGGAAGGTCTTTTTGAGTTGGCTACTGATCAACTAATTTGTAAATATTGTTACAACAAATTAGAAGAGAACAAAATGCCAGCTAGAGCTGTATATTGCAACTTAGAGTAGGTAGGGATTCCTCCGGAACTGGCATATTTAAATGCATATGAGTCAATTCTTAATTAATCTGTGGACCTGTTTCAGGCTATGGTTTGTATGGGGCCTAAAACAGGTAAGCTGCCTCCAACAGATTTACAAAGAGGTCTGAAAGGAAGAATTGTGTACTTATCTTTAGATTTTAAGAACAATATTGAAACTGTTGGTATAGAAGGGGAGGAAAGTGAGCCAGTACTTATTCTAGTTAATGGTGCACCAACAAAGAATCGAAATATATCCCAAGAGTTTGAAGATGTTAACAATCTTCAAAAGGCTACATTTTATCTCATGCAGGATAATACTTATTATAAGAATGTAAGCGTTGATGAACAGGAAATATGTTTAGAAGAAGAAACAGAAATTTCAAGTGGTCAAATAGAAAAAGTGGACAAGTCTAGGAGTGAAGAGATTTATGAACATTACAGTATACATCCTCTACATTCAAAAGAAGTGATATGAAACAATATTGAATTATTTCAAATGAAGAAAGCGAAGGAAACTCCCGTGAGCGTATGGGAAAAAAGTTTAGAAGCACGTTGTTTTCCACAGCTCTTCCCCAGTGGAGAAGGTGGACGATATGATGAGCGAGCAGTACAAAATCCAGCTTCAGAATACTGCTCAACAAGATTGTACTCAGAAGATCCAAGATTTCAACAGTGTATTCCATATATATTTCATCTTCTGTTTGAAAGTGATTTGTCTGCACTTTCATATGAAGTGAAACATATATTAAAAACAGGAGTTCATCTTCCACATGTTTTTGCAAAGGATTTCATGGACAAAGTTCAACAAAGAGAAGAACAGTTAGATTCTCAGTTAATAAAGTTGATGGCGTATTAACATGGTAACAATGAGTATTGGTATCGTCGTCATGGAGAACCTAAATGTAAGTTAAGAAACTTAGGTACCCTTACATGGTTTGTAACACTCAGCTGGGCTGAATATGCGGAAGACGATTTACTTGAATTTCTATGAGAAGCAAATTCAAATGTAAAAAATATTGAATTGAAGACACATGGAGAACTATGTTCCTTGGATCCTGTAAATGCCTGCAGATATTTTAACCATAGGTTTAAAGCTATGATGTCATTTATCTGCAATAAAAATATTCCACCTCTTGGAGAAGTAACTGATTTCTTTTGGCAAAAAGAGTACCAAGCCAGAGTTGTTCCTCATATACACGTGCTATTATGTATGAAGAATGCTTCAAAATTTGCAACTGATACTAATGAAAGAGTTGTGTCTTTCATTGAACAATATGTTACCTGAGCCATTCCAAGAGAAGGAGGAAAAAACACCTTGAGGCAACAAATGTTACGGTTTCAAAGTCATTGATGTGGCAAATATTGTTAACAAAAATAAAAGTCTAAGGGAAAATGTTATACAAAGTGTTGGTTTGGATGCCCACGTCCAATAATTTCTAAAGGAAGAGTAAATAGATTTATGTCTGCAGTGAGGCATACAATAACTCGGGAATCTCCGAAGAATACACACAACTTAAAAAGAACCGAAGTGTCAAAGTATATTAATGTCTACAATCACGTGATTTTGACAATGTGGAATGCAAACATGGATATTCAATATGGTGCAGATAATTCAATTACTGTTGTTCGCTATGTTACATCATATATAACTAAATCTGAAAAGAAAGAGATGAAAGAAATGTGGGAAGAAATTTCACAGTAAAAGAGTCTTAGTAAGAAATGTAAAGCTTTAGCTTGAAAAAGCTTTCCCACCAAGAGATTGGATCCTATGAATGTTCGGATCGGTTGGGCTTCGCCGGTTTATATTCAAAGTCAAGTGGAATTATTTGGATGAGTTTAGGTCTTGCCTGCACACGAAATAGAGTATTGAAAACATTACACGAAATCAAATACTTAGCACTGAATGAACCAGAAAGTACAGATATTGTCAAAACTAATATTTTGGATACATAGTATTCCAAACGGAGTCAGTATCTGGAAAATGTATGTCTCTATGAAATACTTCAACATTATAGCATTATAGCTTTAAAAGAAACATTAAAGAAAATATAAATGAGGAAGAATATGCAGTAATTGGATGTGATGAATGTATGGTAAAACATGTCAATGGAAATCTTATTAACCACAGAAAACTCAGCTGCGAAAGTCCAGATAAGAGGGAATTTTTCTACTTAGCACTTCTGCAACTGTTCAAGCCTTGGCGTAGTGAAGCGAAATTACTTGGAGATTTCGACTGCTATGAAGATTCTTTTTATAAATGTAAAGATAGCATTCAATTTACAATCTTCCCAACATATCTACAAATGTTAAATTATGAGATTGAACAAGAAACTTCTATTGCAGCTGAAATAGCTAGCGACAGTTCTCAAGATAGTTAAAGTTCATGTCCACTGAGTCAAGATCCACTAGGACAACCAATTATTGAAAATGAAGCAGCAATAGCCATGAATGAAGTAGAAACTGCAATGCAACAATCACTACTGGATGTTATTCAGTTGGAAAAGTTATAAGAACAACTAAACATTGAACAAAAATAAATATATCAACAAGTGACAGAACAGATAAAACATGGATTGCAACATGAAAAAAGAATGCCTATGCTCATCATTTAAACCGATTCTAATGTACATCAGTGATCAAGCAGGAACAGGAAAACATTTCTTAGTTAAAGTTTTGACCAGTTATCTATACAAAATTATAGAATCACATTTATCTTGTGTTGTAACAGTACAATTGAATTCGCAGAGCACAACATTAAAGGGATTACTTTACATTGATTACTTATGCTACCAGTTGAACATGAAAATAAATTTGAATATCACAAGCTAACTGTAGAAGCTTGTTATGAAGTCCCAAGAGTACTGAAGAAAATTAAACTTCTAATCATTGATGAGGTGAGCATGGACTCAAACTTAATGCTTGCCTTTGTACACTTGAGAATGCAACAGATTTTAAAAACAGATTACGATGTTCTGTTTGGAGGAAAACATGTAATTGTTTTTGGCGACCTACTGCAACTTACTCCTGTTAAAGGGCAACCTGTTTTTAAAACACGTGTCTATGAAGATACTAGAAAATCTTTGGGAAGTATTGGAAATATGAACATTCGGTCACATTTAGAATATAAAGAACTTATTAAGAATATGCGACAAGCAAGTGATGAACATTATGGAAATATTCTTCATGATATAAGAATTGCTGTATTGACAAAACATGGTAAAGACGCTTTAGAAAGTCGGCTAATAAGGAACTTGTTTACAACTGGAAATACAACAGCTGAAATAATGTACAATAACCTTGAAGAAAAGAAATCTAAATCCTAATGCCTACAATGCAAGAGTGTTCTGCATTTAATAAAGAACTTTTAAAACTGGAAAAACAACAAATAGTGGAAATTAAAGCTATTGATAAAATTGAACACCAAGGAGTGACTATTCTTTCTCACAGAGAAACTTCAGTCAAAATTGGATTATTTGGAAACATCTGTAACTAAGACTGCAGGCTTGGAAAAGACCTTAAATGTGTGAATAAACTGTAGGGCAATTTTTCGGCATATTTTGAATGTAGAAGATGGTTTGGTAAATGGAGCAATGGGAAAAGTTGTTGTTTTAGTACATTTTCAGAACAGAGATGAAATAGAATTTTTGAAAATAAAATTTGATCAGATTAAAGAGTTAAGGCAAATTGGGCATAGCGTTGTGCATTTTTTGCTTGTAAATGCTTGTATGTTCGCATAAAACAGTTTACTTTGTATTTAGCATATGCAGTAACTACTCATAAATCTCATGTGTTAAGTATAGACAGTGCTTTGGTAAATATTGGAAGTACACTGTTTAAAGAGGAAATGACATACTTTGCATTGTCTCGAGTAAGAACATTATCTGGGTTGTATTTGATTGATTTTGATGAGAAAAAGGTTAGTGCTGATGAAAATTGTTTAAGAAGACTTTATACTCCTGATTTATGTGAATATCCCATATATGAGAAACGTGTAGTGTGTCCAAAATGGAAATATGTCGAACATTCAATTGAGGTTCAAAGAAATAAAACAATTAAAGAGAATCATGAAGGTGTAAAGAAAATGAAAATGGAAACTGTTGATGACATTGTAGGACACCAGTTGGAGAATAGTTCAGGTATCAACAGCTATGCTAATGTGATTTTGAATGTTGTGTTTTATCTAGAGGAGCTTCATTGTTAAATCATGTGAAATCATAAAAAAAGATTTTGTTCTTTATTACATCATTTATTTCACCAGTTGGTGACTGACAGAAGTAAAATCCATACTGCTTCTGGTGTTCGAAATTTTTTGGATATATGTACTGGCTCATTTACTCTTAATGTACAACAAGATGCACAAGAATTTCTAAAGCTTATTCTTGGAGTATAAGAACATGAAGGAATACAGATTGAAAACTTATTTGGAGTAAATTACAGATGGGATCATAAATGTGAAGAGTGTTCATTTACTTCCAGCACTGAAATAGACACAGAACGATTCATATACTTGACAATACCAGATTGCAAATCAGTACCTGTTAACAAATTAGTAAAAAGAGCCAATTAGGACATGAAAGGTTCGCATTGTAAATCAGAGATGTCGTCTACATTACATATAGAAAGATCTGGAAAATATCTAATTTAATGCTACAAAGTTGTAGAGCAAATGATAGAAAATTGGAAACCAAAATAAAAACTGTTGTTGCAAGTCAAATATCTATTTCAGGAAGAACTTTTATAGCAGTGGCTATTGATTTCCATGATGGACCTACTACAACATCTGGACACTATACTGTGTATTTATAGTGTAATGAAGGATGAACTAATTGCAATGATGCCCAGTTGGAATTCAAATCTAGGTTGCCTTGCAAATTACTAAAAACATATTTGATATTTTTGAAGCCAAAGTTTTTAATACATTATTCGGCCTGTTGGGAAGATGAGAACATGAATTAACAAATTTATATTGGATTTATTTGAAGCAAAAGTTTTGAATACATTTTGCGGCCTATTGGGAAGATGTAAACAGAAAGTAGACAGCATTGAAACAATTACTATTTAAAAATGAGTGTTTGGAATATTTATTACTGTTATGTAATGTAATGATTACATTACATAACAGTCTTTCTTCTTCTTTACAGTAGGTAATAGTGGAGCTGGAAAAGAGTTTTAATTCAGTATACAACAATGCTACTCTAAAATTGTTCTACAGAGGTATGTATCTAAATTACAAAAAAAAGTAAGAACACATTACATAATATGCATGATAATGTTATTTATTTCTAATAAAAGTTATGTTGATGCTTTAAACTATTTAAAAACTTTCAGATATCATCAGCAGGAAGTCATCCTCTCACACAAACACTGCCCATGCTCTAATCTAATCTTTGTACCACAACACGTGCACTAATAGGATAACCCAAACATTATCTTTGCATTTTTCCTTTCACAGATGCAAAACTCATGCACTCATAAAAATAACCCAGACACCACCCCTACACTTATGCACTGACCAACGCACTAACCATGTACTCATACAATCACCCTGGCACTACTCATACACTTATGCATTCACTCAGGCACTACCCATGTACTCATCTATTTCCTCCATCACTACCAATGTACTCATTCAAACACTCTGGTACTACCCATGTAATCCACCAATCATCCAGGCAATACCCCTGCACTCATGCAATCACCCAGGCACTACCCATGCACTCATCCATGTACTCAGGGACTATCCATGCACTCCTCCAATCACCCAGGCACTACCCCTGCACTCATGCAATGAGTCAGAGACAACCCATACACTCATGCAATCACTCAGACACTACTGTTGCACTCATCCATTCTCTCAGACACTATCCATGCACTCATTCTATGACTCAGGTATTGCTGTTGCACTCCTCCATTCTCTTAGGCACTACCCATGCACTCCTCTAATCATCCATAGGCACTTCCTCTGTACTCTTGCAATCACCCAGTCACCACCCATGAACTCACCCATGCACTCAGGGACTACCAATGCACTTTTGCAATCACAGAGGCATTAACCCTGCACTCATGCAATCAACCAGGCACTACCCATGCACTGATGCAATCACCTAGGCTCTACTGTTGTAGGGTGACCAGGTGTCCCAGATTTGCCAGGACGTTCCCCTTTTTTCACCAGCTGCCCGGGTAGATTGCGAGAAATTTAGCTCATGTCCTGGTTTTCGGAGAGGGTCGACTAAAACGGAGGGAGGTGTTTTTTATGTTTTACAAAGCGGGGATAGTTAGCAGTTCTTCTAAGAAAACAATATAATTCACAGGCAAGCTACTGGGTTTAAAATAGCATCTTATGTATGTTCATACTGCCTGTTTTTTAATTCTCTGCTGAGAAGCGCTGTTATTCTGTGCGCACGCTGGACGTACAATTATAGTCCTTCTTTTATTTTTGTGCAATGTCCTGGGTTTTTGCTTTAAAATTCTGGTCACCCTATACTGTTGCACTCATCTATTCCCTCAAATACTACTCAGGCAGTCATCCATGCAGTCAGGTACTACCCATGCATCCTCCATTCACCCAGGCACTACCCCTGCATTCATGCAATCACTCAGGCACTACTGTTGCACTCATCCATTCCCTCAAACACTACCCATGCATTCATCAATATGCTCAGGCACTAGCCATGCACTCCTCCAATCATGCAGGCAGTACCCCTGCACTCATGCAATCAGCCAAACACTACCCTTGCACTCATGCAATCACTCAGGCACTACTGTAGCACTCATCCATTCCCTCAAACACTACCCATGCACTCAAACCATGCACTCAGCATTACCCATGCACTGCTCCAATCACCCAGGTACTACCCTTGCACTCATGAAGTGAGCCAGGTACTACCCATGCACACATGCAATCACTTAGGCACTACTGTTGATCTCATCAATTCTCTCAGGCACTACCCATGTAGTCATCCATGCACTCAGGCACTAGCCATGCACTCCTCGAATCACCAAGGCACTACCCCTGCACTAATGCAACCAGCCAAGCACTACCCATGCACTCATGCTATCACTCAGGCACTACTGTTGCACTCATCCATTCCCTCAAACACTACCCATGCACTCATCCATGCATTCTAGCACTACCCATGCACTTCTCCAATCACCCACGCACTACCCCTGCACTCATACAGTGATCCAGGTACTACCCATGCACTCATGCAATCACTCAGATACTACTGTTGCACTCATCCATTCTCTCAAACACTATCCATGCATTCATCCAATGATTTAGACATCTATTCACTCAGGCACTACCCATGCACTCCTCCAATCACCCAGACAATACCCCTGCACTAATGCAATCAGCAAAGTACTACCAATGCACTCATGCAATCACGCAGGCACTACTACTATTGCCCTCATCCATTCCTTCAAACACTAACCATGCACTCATCCATGCACTCTGGCACTACCCATGCACTGCTCCAATCACCTAGGCAGTACCCCTCCACACATGCAATCACACAGGTACTACCTATGCACTCATCCAATCACTCAGGTACTACTGTTGCACTCATACATGCCCTCAAACACTACCCATGCACTCATCCATGCACTACCCATCCACTGCTCCAATCACCCAGGCACTACCCCTGCACTCATGCATTGAACCAGGGACTACCCATGCACTCATGCAATCACTTAGGTGCTACTCTAACACTCTTTCATTTTCTCAGCAACTATTCATTCACTCATTCAATGAACCAGGCATTACTGTTGCACTCATTCATTTACTCCGGCAATACTAATTCATTCTTACAATGACTCAGACATTAGTTCCCCCTGCAGTAATTCATACAACACATACATGTTTGTCTATTTTTTCTAAATAGGCTGTTCTAAAAGGAACCATATTTTTCTTCTTTTTTCGTTTAATTTTTTTGTTGTTCTTTTAACTCTTTTATTTATTTTTGGGGTGTTTTTTAACAAAAGATTGAATAAATGAAAATAACTGAACACTTTTCAAAAGATTTTGCAATTAGAAATACACTGTAAAAACAGTAACAAAAATAACATTGATGGTTCTTTTCAGCAACAGCAACAGCTGCAACAGATTGCTCGGCCTGCACAAAAAAGTTTCTTGCACTTTATGCAATGCTATTCCAGTCCGGCAAATTCTGGAACAATTAGCGAAGTTTGTCTGGATGTAGTGGATCCCACAGAAGTACTTGGTCCTGCTACCTCATCAGCTTGCTGTGTATCTTACATTTGGCGACGATGTTGTTCTCATGCAACATGGTTTGGGTGCATGGTCTGAAGATGCTTCATCATGGATGAAGTCCCGCAAGAATACTTTTTCTGAGATTTCCGATATAAAACATTGTCACACACAGTGCAGGTGACCTTGAGTGCAGTTACCTTCTTCTCTCCTGGTGGTATTGAGAAGAAAGTCCACACAATATTTCTTTTCTTTTCTTAATGGGTTCTTCCAGCTCTTCTTCATCTTCAGGAATATCCTGTGGTGGATTTTGAGATGCCATTTCCTCAGTTAAAAAAATACACCAAAAAATCAAATAAAGAGGCACAGAAAACACAAGAGGTGTTTTCTTATAAACATGCTCCTGGAAGTATGGAAACATTGGGTGGGGTCCTGTAAGTACTAGAATAGATGCGTAATCAGCGCGCACCAGACTAAGCCTGGGCGAAGCACTACGCTACGCTCGCGTAGTTTGCGAAGTTCGCGCTACTTCGCACTACGCGAACTGCACGTAGCACAGTGCGAACACGCGTAGCGTAGTGTTGCGTAGTGCTGCGGTAATTTTTTGCTTGCTCGCGGTACTCAACGTCAAGTTGGCGACCGCGAGCAAGCAAAATGACATCCCGGCGAGACTTTTTCCTTGGTCTCGATCAGCAACAGCAAGTTGGCGATCGTGAGCATGGAAAATAAACCTCCCGGCGAGATTCCCAACGCGAGGAGGTCAGGTTTCTCATTACGAGGGGTCGCGTATGCTCGCGACCGCTCGCGATGAGAAACTACCAGTTCGCGTTGAGAGAACTGCCGCTCGAGTAAAAATCTACTTGAGCAGCAGAAAACTACAGCTCGCACTGTGCAAGATGCCATTTTCAATGATTGCACAGTGCCGGTTGCTTGTCCGCACTGTGCAATCATTGAAAACAACATCTTGCACAGTGCGAATATGTTGCTACGCAGTTCGCGAAGTGCTACGCGTAGCTCGCGTAGTGCGAACTTCACTACTTTGCGAACTACGCCCACCTTTACACCAGACGCGAATCCGGAAAAATATATTTAACAATAACATACATTTATTCCAGTAATTAAAAATAGTAAATTTACAAATTTGAATGTAAATCTCTTGGTATAAATATATATTAGAAAGTTATGTATATATACTTTTTTTAAACAAAATAATTTTTGCTGGATTCCTGTCCCTATCGCGTACCTGGAAATATGTGCGTGAGGTTATGTGGGATTGTCCAGCTCCTGTAACTTCATTATAATAATTCAAATATTCGGGGTGTGGTTTCACCAGCAGCAAGATGGCTGCGCTCTAAAAGAGCTCCGCCGGCCGAATGACATAATCCATTAGGATCTGTCAAGCAGCGTGGAGGCATAGCTGCACAGAAGCCGGGCTTGTGTTGCCGACTGTAGCTGGAGGCAGCACTACTGTTCTGGCGAGCCAGGAGGTGGCAGAAACACCATACCCTGACTGGTAAACAGTGGCGACGCTGAAGCTGTGTGGGGACTGCGGCCTGCGGGGAGAACGGCCTACGGTGAGAACACTTGCGATAGCTCGGCTCTCCCGGGCTTCACCGGTGCCTCTCTCTGTGCACCGGGTGGCACTGTCAGCCATACTGAGTCGAGAACCATACCGAGGCCAGCTGATGAATGGCATCCTCCCGGTGGCCCAGCCCAACTGAGCACTTGAGCCTGGAACCCTGCATAGGCTCCAACGACAGGGCTGCTGCCCTGAGGCTCCCAGATGCTGCATGCTACGATCCTGCTACCTGCTGTGTAGCCGAGCTCGGCATCTCAGTGGCCGGACAATAGGGCCGCTGTTGATCCGCTGAGCTGTGTCCTGCGACTAGGCCTGAAGGACCCCTCTCCGTGATACAAGTAAGCTGCAAGCATGGGGAGGTGGCCAATTGCTGAATTCCAATGGCTCCCTTATGGAGCTTCGGGCTTTGAAAGTGTGTGGGCCTCGCTGTGCAGAGCACCCGTGTCAGCAGGCCCTTGTGAGACTCATGCACTAAAGACCCTGAGCTGTGGGGCGCCGCAACCACCACGCTGCCCTGTCAGTGAAGAGTGACACACAGCACTGCAGCTTGATCCTGCGTGCCCCCCTGCCTCCTTCTGATCGACTCTCCTACAAGATTGCCTGTTTCTGAACCCCCTGGCATAGGGATGGGATGCCTCCTCCTCTTCTCCATAAAGTAAACGAGGGCCCAAAATGCTGAAGTGCAAAGGACTAAGGGGCATAAACACTGATCATCTCCCACCTGGGTGGTGGCGGTGCATCGAGAGTCAACAGCCGCATTCGGCCTGATGCACTGCCAGTGACAGCCGATGGGGTGAGACACTAGTCAGGCCCTAATCGGGAACTTGCCCAACTTCTTGCCGCCTCCTATTGCTCTCATCTGTAGTGCAAGCACTGACCTTGAGAGCCACTGACCTTATTTGCTGGACCTGGGTCTCCTGCACACTGGTTGGATGGGCGGCGCCGGCTAGATGCTCCTTGTCAAATTAACCCTTGCCCAGTGGCTGTGACACATTGCAGTCACTGCCTGACCCTGTTTCTGGCTGCGCTATCTCGACTCCAGCGGCAATGCAGATGGACACAACAGAAGTGCAGGATAAAGATATCCGCTCCATACTCCATACTCCTCGAGTTCAGGTCCAGTCTAAAAACTATTGATTTTAAGATCGACCACATGGCCTCCCGCCTTGATCAAGTTAAGCAGTGGGTAGACTCACATGATAACCGTATCACGCAGCTAGAGGCCAGGATCTCGGATGCTGACGACATCGGCGTGGAGACTTAACAATGCCTTCTGAAGATGGATAAGGTCCTGGAGCTCAACCGCTCAGAGAATGAAGACCTTGAATACCGCTCCCGCAGGAATGATATCCGCCTTACAGGCATTCCCGAATCCACAACAGTTGGTAAAATGGAGGACTATCTAGAATCTTTAATGCACAAATTGTTTGGCCCTGCCCTGTCTGGCCTCTTCATCTTCGAATGAGTGCAGCGATCCCTCGTTACGCGGACTCCTCCGGGGGCCCCTGAGCACCCAATAATAGCGTGCATATTAAACTACAGAGACTCCATCCTCCGGAAGGCAAGGTAAATGGGTGAAGTCAGACACCAAGGCAATATACTCTCATTCTACCCTGACTTTACTCTGCCTGTTGAAGCTGCCAGGAGAGACTTTTTACCTACAGAACCGCTTCTCCGGCAACTACGCATCACATACTTTCTCATATACCCTGCCAAGCTGAGCATCGACTCTGGAGATAAACCCTGCTATTTTACGGACCCAAAAGCTGCTCTAACATTCGCAAACAACTACAATATTCCTCCCTCAGGACCGACCCGCACCATCTGTAGATGGCTGCACTAGTGATAATGACTGACTTTAGCGGCAGAGAAATGGTGCACTGGATGTGGCCCCACCTGCAGTGGGTCATGAAACTGACACACAGCAGTGCCATTGATTTGATCATTGCTTTGCCTCTGTTTAATCATTTCTAACTAGACTCAGAAATACTCCTACTGCTTGTGAACAATGCCACTTGGCCACCCTGCCTCACTGGCAAGGTGAAAGTCTGGCTGAGCCCACGCACCCCATAGGGATAATTCCCATACCTTACTGGCGGAATCCAATTTGGGGTTCCTTGGGTGGGGGGAGGTATGATTCTCAACCTAGTTGGGGGTTGGAGTGGGAGGTGGGAAGGGACAGGCAACTCTTAAAGGATATGCAGTGCTAATCCCATATCCCCGGGTTTTGTTAAGTTTCTGTACCTGTTTGACCTTAAGCATGACACCGCTTGCATTTAAAGATAGTTGCACTCTGCTTCATGATACTTTACCCCTCCGCTACAAGACTGACAATGGACGGCACATTGCTATACTAACAATGGACTCCCCGCATGGCTGAGGTAACGTTTTTAACTTGGTACATTAGAGGCATGAATGACCGGCGCAAAGCATGACTCATACAGACATACCTCGCCAGGCACAAGACTGACGTCTGCTTTCTACAAGAGACACACCGCACAGCCCACAACATGGCTAAATTGTGCGCAAGATACTGGGGCGACTCCTACTCCTCGTTCTATTCTAACTAAGAAAGAGGCATCACTATATTACTTAGGAAGAATCTACCTTGGCGCTCTACACAAACGCACATAGACACTGAGGGCAGATATGTGGTGCTGGCGGGAATGCTCTACGCCCAGCCTGTAATCTTGGCTGCCGTGTACGGGCCAAAATCAGACAATCCAGATTTCTACCACCATATGTGGAAATTGATCTCTTCAATCGGCCCTTATCCACTATTATGGGATGGAAATTTTAACATTGCACTGCACAGCCCATCAGACTGCTCCAGCTTGCGTTTACAGCACCCTCAGGCAACCGATGCACTGCTCATGCTCATGCACGATAACACCCTGATTGACTCATCCTCATGGATGCGAAGGCACTTGTGTCTCTAGCACACATGGCTCTTGGTCCCGTGGAAGCCGTGTGGGTACTGTGGCCTGCGGGGAGAGTGGCCTACGGCCCGGCCCATGAGTTGGGTCGGGTGAGAACATGTGCAATAGCTCGGCTATCCCGGGCTTCACCGGTGCCTCTGTCTGTGCACCGGGTGGAACTATCATTGTTTAATGATATTATGAGGTGTCTGGGCTCAGGTGGTGTATAGTTGAGTGTAGAATGTCATGAGTCGAACAATAATTTCACTGGGGGGCATAGTTCTACCTGCAATATCGTCCTGCAATTCAGCTATGCAGGAGGAGGCATGGGGCCTTTGAAGTAGGTTCGCCAGGGTTTTACCAGGGCAATCTCCCTCACCATATCGACGGGCCTGTCCCTCACGGGCAAGATATGCCACCTCTTGCTCAGCTTCAGTGTGGTACTCGGTCAGCTTAACCCTTATGTCTGCCAATGCAGTGGAGGAAGGGTCAGTAATATATTTTTGGTTGAGTATTTTTATTAGGGGTGGGCGGAATTTGCGTAGTCGCGTTATGCAAATCTCCGTGAAATTGTAACAAATCTCTGCGAGCGCGCGGAATCTCCGCGAGCCCGCGGGAAACTCCGCGAAGATCCGGAGATGCTTGTCCCACCCGTTCGTGATGTGTTTTTGCGTGCTCCCTGGAAAATATATTGGTAACTTGCCCATGCGGTCGCTAATGGGTGCGGCCATCTTGGATTTCACTTGTCCCGCCCGCTCGCGATGGTTATTTCCTGTTCCGGGCTGTGTATTGCATGCCCCACCCATTCGCAGTAAGTATTTCTTGTTCGGGAACGTGTATTACGTGTTCGTGATGCCTTTTGCGTGCTCGGGGGGGGAAATATCACGCAAACTTGCCCATGCGGTCGCAATGGGCGCGGCCATCTTGTTTTTCACTCTATTGCTATGGTTCTGCGCCTGCTTTTCAATCCTCCCGCTATCTTTTCAATCCTTTGTTTCTGGAAACTTTTTTTGATCTTTTTTATTTATTATCTATCTCTCTATTTTCCTGATTCTATATTTGAGTTTTTTTCTACTTTTTGTGTATTTTTCACTACTTTTTCACTCTTTTTCCATTAACTGCTTTTTTCATTTCTTTTAGTTACTTTTTTCATTCCTACCTTTTCTTTACCACCCCCTTGCCTACCCAGAACCATGGCAAAGGGCTGCAGTGCTTGTAGTCATAGCCAGAGCTGCGACTGCCTTCCTTGCGGAAGGCGGCGCCAACACGGGGTGCAGCCACAGGCCTTATTTGGCGAGGCGGAGGTGGCCGCACTGGGTTTTTTTGTGCAGCGCCACCTCCCCTTAACCCTGGCAGCAGGCCTGGGTCGGGGTACGGGTTCCGGGAGCATTTGCAGCGGTGGGGAAAGGTGCTCCGGGCCGTGTTTCGCTGCTCTGGTGTCCGGTGCACCAATAACCAGCTGACACACCGGTGGTCCGATATTCTGGACCGGAAGCAGGACCTGCTGGACCTGCTAGGAGTGGAGGTCCCAGGGCTTGGTGAGTAGCTATTTAATATTACTACTTTGTGTTCTTCTGCTCTGTGTTATATATTGTGAATATATTTTTTGTTCCGACCAGCAAGAATGCTGCTGCTTACGTTACAGGTAAATTACGTTTAAAAATCTTATGTGATTGTTATGACACAGGTGCTCAGCACTACTAATCTTACTTGTTTGCAAGTTTGCGCTCGCTTAGCGTGATTATGTAAGAGTTTCTTTTAGAGAACTTAAGTTAGGTAATGCTAGATAGACTCTAGTCCATCCTTTGTCCTCCTGTCACTAAGAGATAGTGGTGGATTGATAGTTTTAGTTACTTATTAGTATGAGTTGGTATTTTTTTAGTGGTCTGCGTGGCGTACCCTCTGTTACGTCATGTGCTGCTGAGTGCTGCTTACCCCATTCCTTGGTAGAACCTTTTGTAGTTTGTTAAGTGAGTGGTAATAGGCTTAGCACTAGCAAAACATCAGCAGCAACCAACCAACAATTTGGTGTATGCAAAAATGTAGGCATGTGTTCTCCATCTATGCATTTTTTAGGACTAAAATAAATGGACATGTAGACTTAGTGAACAATTGGCCATTCTGGAATAGGTGGGCTAGGTTAGGTGGTACTTAGGCTTAGTTAGTATTCTGGAATCAGAATGGAACACTGGATTAGTGTTGATAAATAATAACTAGTCGGTCCCTGAATCCCCCGATACTACTAGTCGACCAGATTAGATAGGAACATTGTATTGCAATTGTTGTTTCCATAAATGTTTTTTTGACCGTTTTAAAACATATTTTATTTGTTTCACACCAATCATCAATGTTTTTCCCTTTCTTTCTTATATCTTTCATGATCAGCATCCAGGGGCAAGAAGACAGGGTCGGATTCGGCGGGAACAGTAGGAGAACACCATGGACAGGACCAGGACCGCTCCTCTATCGAGGGCTCTGCTGCTGGCCCCAGTAAGTCTTCCTGTTGTTAATATTAATAATTATTATTCCCTAACTTTTACTGCACCTTATTTTTTCCAAACTATTGTTTCCATTTACTAATGCTATTTTTTACCAATTCTTCTTCGATCTAGACTGTTTCTAAATTCTTGTTATCCCTGCCTCTAACTGCCTCTACTATGACTCTCTGTACTACTACTATTACTCTGTCTGTAGCTAAGCTTGCCCAGTTGGCCACTCTTTATTTAAAAGTTTTTAAATAAAACTCAGATTCACTAATAGCTCTAGCCATTGAGTCCATTTCTTTGGGTTGTCCTCTTCTACTACTTCTAGTCTTCTTAATCTTGAGGCTTTTCGACAATTCCTACCAACAAAATGCCCAACCAGATTTTACTATTTTTGATAGGATAGGACATACTACTAATGTTGTACGGATTCTGCACATGCAGAACTTTGCACAAGTTGGACATTCCTCACACCTCAAACAGAACCCACCACAATCCCCTGACTGACTAGTTATAGTGTCTTCTTAATATTAGCTCTCTGACCTTTCAGTCGCCGAAGCAATGCACACCCTTTCGCTCACTCACTCATGTAAGTCCACACCAAATACCACCGAGCCTATGTAAGTTCAAAAGGTTTATTTTCAACTGACAAGCTCTGTACATTGTTCTATAATGCAGCACCAACAGCAAAATGCATAAGATTAAAACAATAAACATGGTTACACTTAGTTACACTTACAACAACTACAAGTCCAAAGAAGACAAAAGGCGAAATCATGATAACTGAACAGTGGTGGAAGAACCACCCTCCCCTTGGTAGGAATATAGTTGATATAAAATTATAAATGAAGATCTCTGAGCGAATTCTGGGGACCCCTCACATTAGAAGAACCTAGTATTGGTTACATTGTAAGCTCTGCAAAGCTCTGGTTTGTAGAAGGAAATCTTCCGTCTGTTATGAAAAAATGGTGCATGTTAGTATATTGCAAGCATTTCTCAGTTGTGCCAAAAAGTGTAGCATTTTAATGGATAAGCAATATGGACTAACACCAGAACTCCATAACAAAGTGGCTTGTTTTTTGATCTTGTACGCAGCACTCAGACAGTTGCAGTATGAGCTCATGTGGGCTCAAAGGCGTCTTACACAACAAGCTGCGAGGTAACATGCGCAAAAATAAAAGACACAAAGCTAAAATGGTTGCATGGTTCGGGCTAACTATGCAAAGACTAGAATGACCCTAGGGACCATATAACACTACTAGTGTCTACTCTACTACCTTATTTGTACTAGTGATGTATGTTGTATATGTATGTATTAACTTTTTTTTCAATCTTGCTAGTGAAAAATAGGGGGAGGTTTGTATGGCATCTAAAAAATGTGTAATGTTTTTTCTAGGCGCACTTCCGACCACCAGTGTCGGGGCCAGCGGCGAAGGTGACGCGGCTGATGAGGGAGGAGAAGATGCGGCAGTTGCAGGAGGAGCTGCAGGGGGTGAGCCAGCAGCAGTGGCGGGCAGTGGTGAGTTATATTCCTAATCCTTACTTGTTGACATTACACTCACTGCAAGGGTGTGCTGTATACTGTACAGTTGAGACTTATTCAGTAAGAAGTTGTTGTGAACGGTTGAGGAAGACACCATTTACTTAGCATTAGCAAAAGCATTAGCGGCGGGAGTGTTGAGTAACCAATGGCCTCTTCTATCTGACTTCAATTCAGCTGTTAAAGTTTTATGGAGAAGACTAAAAGTCAGATCAGATGACCTAGATGGATGGGTTGAGTGAAAAGGGAAAGAAGGGTGGAAGGAAGAAGGACAAGCAAGATTTAATATTTATGACTGGCAGAGAAGGATACGTGGGATGCATGCATGCATAGGTGGCTGATAGGAATCAGATGCATGGGTGGTTAAATGCCTGAAACTCCCACAAATGTTAGAGGCAGAGGAAGTGGGAGGATAGATACATACCACAAATGTTATTTACTATGCTTGCTAGTGCTACCGTGCAACTATGTGTAGAATTCATTTGTCCTACTGCTTTGCTAAGAGTATATTTTACAATAGTTTTGTTTTTTCTTCTTGATATAGCTACTCCTTCCAAAGGGAAACCATACACGAAGGAGTTGGCAGCCAAGGCCCGGCGCCGGAAGCTGGAGGCCATACAAACAGAAGACTGGTGGCTGGTGGTTCTGGCATAGGAGGAGGAGGAGGCAGCAGCAGCTGCAGCATCCTCCAATGCCCCGGGCTCCAGCCACCTCCCTCCAGTGTTACGGCGCTACCGTCTGGCAGCCGCCCGCCGCCGCCCCTCTTTTAATAGCACTGCTACCCCTCCTGTGGATGCAATTGCCACACATTGAAGCGACGCGTGGCCCGTCTAGAGGAGCAAGTTCGTGTCCTCCTGGAGAGGCTAGCCCGCCGATAAACAGACCCTGTTAATTGCCCCTTTTTTATTTCTTCTTTTGGTGGTTGGGAATCGGGTGCTGGGGTTCACTTTATTTGGACAATTGGACATTTAATGTGTTGGACTTTTTCGTTCTGGACATTGGTTGGGGTGGGGGAGAGGGGTGGGTCATATGTTGTTGTGGGATTTTTTACATAGTTTATTTTTGTTAGGGGATTACATTATATATTTATACTTTACATACGATGTTGTTAATGTTTTGTGGGTGGGGTTACTGTTTTACGTCACACTGTTTCCTTGCCGGTGCAGGGGCACAGCCAGTGTTTGATTTAAATAATTGGCTGAATATGTAAGACACAAACAGATAGATGCGGTATCCCTCACTGAGTGACTTGTCCTACTAGTACTGTCAGTCTCGCCTCATAGTCTATGCATACTGCAACTGGACTCAAACGGGTGTGTGAAATTGAATTAATGTAAAAATGTCCATTATTAATTATGCCTCCCCCAAACATCTTCTCTTACCTGTGTTTGATGCTTAACTTAGCAAAACCAAAGGGGATGATGGACTGAGTGTTAAACTCACCCCCAGTCAACTGATCTAGGTTTAATCGATAATCATTCTTTAGCTCACTCCGCCACCCCAGTTAAAGCATGGCCATATGCAAATCAGTCTGACCCTGTGCCTCATGGGAACAGTCCAGCCTGAACTGCCAAGCCATGTCTTCCCTGGACTGGAAATAAGCATCCTGGGACCAGTTTTTGGCTAATCAAATCAGCTGTCATCAGCCAGGCTAGCTTGAATCCAGTGGCAAAGTGAGCAAGGGACCCAAGTCTTGGCATACCCTGCCAACTGAGGGCAAACAAAGCAAAACCAAAGGGGATGATGGACGGAGTGTTGAACATTGCAAGCACTCACCCCCAGTCAACTGATCTGGGTTTAATCCATTATCATTCTTTAGTTCACTCCGCCACCCCAGTTCGGACATGGCCATATGCAAATCAGTCTGACCCTGTGCCTCATTGGAACAGTCCAGCCCGAACTGCCAAGCCATGTCTTCCCTGGACCGGAATCAAGCATTCTGGGAACGGTTTCTGTCTAGTCAGCCGTCATCAGCCAGGCTAGCTTGAATCCAGTGGCAAACTGAGCAAGGGACCCACGTCTGGGCATATCCTGCCAGCTTGGTGTGAACAAAGCAAAACCAAAGGGGAAGATGGACAGAGTGTTGAACATTGCACGCAGTCACCCCCAGTCAACTGATCTGGGTTTAATCCATCGTCATTCTTTAGCTCAATCCACCACCCCAGTTCAGACATGGCCGTATGCTAATCAGTCTGACCCTGTGCCTCATGGGAACAGTCCATCCCGAACTGCCAAGCCATGTCTTCCCTGGACCAGAAACAAGCATCCTGGGACCGGTTTCTGGCTAATCAGCTGTCTTCAGCCAGGCTAGCTTGAAACCAGTGGCAAAGTGAGCAGGGGACCCACGTCTGGGCATGCCCTGCCAACTTAGGGTGAACAAAGCAAAACCAAAGGGGATGATGGACGGGGTGTTGAACTTTGCAAGCACTCACCCCCAGTTAAGTGATCTGGGTTTAATCCATCATCATTCTTTAGCTCACTCCGCCACCCCAGTTCAGACATGGCCATATGCAAATCAATCTGACCCTGTGCCTCATGGGAACGGTCCAGCCGGAACTGCCAAGCCATGTCTTCCCTGGACTGGAAACAAGCATCCTGGGAACGGTTTCTGGCTAATCAGCCATCATCAGCCAGGCTAGCTTGAATTCAGTGGCAAAGAGAGCAAGGGACCCACGTCTGGGCATACCCTGTCAACTTAGGGCGAACAAAGCAATACCAAAAGGGATGATGGACGGAGTGTTTAACATTGCAAGCGCTCACCCCCAGTCAACTAATCTGGGTTTAATCCATCATCATTCTTTAGCTCACTCCGCCACCCCAGTTCAGACATGGTCATATACAAATCAGTCTGACCCTGTGCCTCATGGGAACAGTCCAGCCCAAACTGCCAAGCCATGTCTTCCCTGGACCAGAAACAAGAATCCTGGGACCAGTTACTGGCTAATCAGCCATCATCAGCCAGGCTAGCTTGAATCCAGTGGCAAAGTGAGCAAGGGATCCACGTCTGGGCATACCCTGCCAACTTAGGGCAAACAAAGCAAAACCAAAGGGGATGATGGACGGAGTGATAACCATTGCAAGCCCTCACCCCCAGTCAACTGATCTGGGTTTAATCCATCATCATTCTTTAGCTCACTCCGCCACCCCAGTCCAGACATGGCCATATGCAAATCAGTCTGACCCTTTGCCTCATGGGAACAGTCCAGCCCGAACTGCCAAGCCATGTTTTCCCTGGACTGGAAACAAGCATCCTGGGACCGGTTTCTGTCTAGTTAGCCGTCATCAGCCAGGCTAGCTTGAATCCAGTGGCAAAGTGAGCAAGGGACCCACGTCTGGGCATATCCTGTCAACTTAGTGCAAACAAAGCAAAACCAAAGGGGATGATGGACAGAGTGTTGAACATTGCAAGCACTCACCCCCAGTCAACTGATCTGGGTTTAATCCATCATCATTCTTTAGCTCAATCCACCACCCCAGTTCAGACATGGCCATATGCAAATCAGTCTGACTCTGTGCCTCATGGGAAAAGTCCAGCCTGAACTGCATTCATAAAACAATATTTTCTCTTACTTGAGTTACTATGGCTTGGTGCAGGACACCACGAATACCTAGACGAACCATTCACTACACAGGAGATAGCGGGGGTCATCGCTGGCCTACCTGGTGATAAAGCACCGGGGGCAGATGGGCTTACACCTGCGTTTTACAAGGAATACACCTCTACTCTCTTCGGCAACCTTACCGAAATGTACAATGAATCTTCCACTGTTGGCCACTTTCCTCCCATGCTCCGCGAGGCTCTAATCACACTCATTCCTAAACCGGAAAAAGCGTCTGAATGCTGTGACTCATATCACTCCTTATAGTTAATCAACACCGACAATAAGATATATGCGAAACTGCTGGCAAATTGGCTCCTTCCACTAATGTCCTTAATAACCCGCCCAGACCAATCTGGCTTTATACATGGCCGCACTACGTCGCACAATCTGCGCACCATTTTTTCTATAATGCACCAAAGTAACCCTCTCTGCCTGCGGTGACAGCCTTGCTGGACACCACCAAGGCATTTGATTTATTGGAATGGCCTTACCTTTTCTCGCTGCTTGGCCTCTGGTGTCTTAGCCCAGCCTTCATACATAAAATCATAAAAAATCATAAAATTGGACCAAATCCTTCCTCTTTCCATTAACGGATGTGACACGGCCCTTCCCCACAGAGGACTCGATAGTGTGGGCTACAGGACCAACCAAGTATCTTTGCATATGGCTGAGCATGGACACGGAAGAGCTTTGGAGGGCAACTTCAGCAGAGCCATGGAATGGCTGGAAACTAAAATTCAGGAGTGGAAACACCTCCCACTCTCCCTAGTGGGCCGCATTGCGATAGCCAAAATGGTGATTCTGCCGAAACTACTTTACCAATTTCTGAATATTCCGATACTCCTTACCTCGCAATTTTTTTTAAGAGGCTACGCTCCAACATGTTCACTTTAATATGGGCAGCCGCGCATCACCTATCAAACCTTGTTGTTACCGTTCTCGCGTGGCAGAATGGGGGCTCCAAATTTCAAGCTCTATGCACACTGCTCCCAGGCTAGTTTCCTTCACTTTTTGCACCCAACGGCCTTCCAACAAAAATGGGGCAGTGGAGGTGGAACTTTCCTCTCCCTGGTTGCTTCAGATGGCATTTTTTCTGCCATATACAACTCCTAGACACAAAATTAACACTGTTAATTGTGTGCACTGGGTGTGGGAAGGTAGCCACAGGGACACTGGGGACAGTGCACTATATGCACAGTCTATGCAGTTGGTGAAAAATCCCTCTTTCCCTCCACTGCAGACTAGTGGGATGGTGCGCCGGGCTGTGTCGCTAGGTATTCACACTAACACTGACCTTTACAATAACGGGCAGTTCCTTTCTCTCCCTGTGGGCGCTACTACCACGCCGCACAAACTGCTTGATAACCTACTGTACTATCAAATCAGAGCGACCTGCCGAAGCATCAACAATAGAGTTCCAGATTCCCCATCACCAAATGCAGCACTCAAATACATCTGCACCACTTCCTCTCCTCGCAAGCTTGTCACCAGTCTGTACGCACTCACCCTTGCGGCCTCCATGACAGACACTAAGTGTGCGTGCCGCGCATGGGGGGGCGGACCTCCCTGTTGGATCATCACCAGAACAGTGGCAATACTGCTGCAAACAGACCGAAAGACTCTCCCCCAACTACCGACTCTGTTTGATACATTTTAAATTTCTTCATAGATTATATCGCACCCAATGGCACTTCATAGAATGGGCCTGGCTGCGGATGCGAGATGCGTGCGCTGCTTGGTCCCCGATGCTACATTCACAAATCTGGCCTGTACATGCTTGCGGATAGCCAAATTCTGGTTGGAAGCGTGCGAAATTTTTTGCGATATCACCTCCGAAATTATCACACCAGACCCTCTCACGTGCCTACTGGGATATGTTAAGGAAGTTCCAGATGCCAGCTGTAGATTGGTCGCAATGTGGCTGGTGCTGGCCAGACGCAGGGTGGCGATCCTTTGGGGCATTTGGCAGGCACCACTGGCCTAAATTTGACTTGCAGACGCAGCGCACTGCCAGACACACTTGTCAAATACATTTTAAAAAGCATATAAAATTACGTTACCTTTATGAATGCTAAAAGAAAATTGAAAAAGCATTTTAATACGTAATGTAACTTTTACACACTGCAATTCCTCAGAAATTCTTGAACATATAGTGCCATTACTGTTCCACTGTAAAAATTTCAGAACAATTTACAAAACCTTAGATTTTCACTGAAAAAAACACAGGTTTTAGGGGCATTATACTTAGAAATTAGCATTTAAAAAACCTTTGAAATTTACTGAAAAAACCACAGGTTTTATGAACATTATATTTAGGAATTAGCATTTTAAAACCTCAGAAATTCACTGAAAAAACCATAGGTTTCAAGGACGGTATAGTTAGGAATTAGCATTTAAAAAACCTTAGAAATTCACTGAAAAAAACACAGGGTTTAGGGTTGTTATAGTTAGGCTGACATTTCACTCGTACAAAACCAGAGAAATTCTGCCGTTATATTTAGCTGAGCTAACTATAACTCGTGCCCCCGCAACGCAATCACTGATGACATCTCAAATGTCCACATTACCCAATGCCTTCTGATAATATTAGTAGCTCACTTGTGTGGGTAGGCCTAGTGCCTAGTTTTTGGGCCCTTCCCTGCCATGTGCACTTGGCCCACCCACACAAGTGAAGTACCATTTTTATCGGGAGACTTTGGGGAATGCTGGGTGGGTGGACGTTTGTGGATCCACGCAGATAAAAAGAGATTCTGGGTAACAGGACCTGGAGAGAGCTAAACCAGCCACAGCATCCTAGATTCCCTTGGGTGTCTAGTTCATAAAAATGTATAGGTTTCTAGGCAGGGTTGGACTGGCCGTAGCAGGCACCGGGCGTTTCCCCAGTGGGCCGGCAGGGTGGGGGGTGGTTTTAGGCCCCTGTGGGGCGTTTTTGTTACGGGGGGCAGCAATATTGGCCCTCTGTAACACAATCGGGCAAAACCGGCCACAGCAAACAGCCTGTCCGCACCCCCCCTTTTTCCCCAGGGGTGCCGGCCCAGCAGTTTGCCAGGGCTGGTTTCGGTTCCCTGTCCGGCCCTGTTTCTAGGTTTCCCTAGGTGCTGGTTGAGCTAGGGTTCAAAATCCACAGCTAGGCACATTGCAAAAAAAGGTTCAGTTTACACTGGAAAAATGTGATGTGTCCATGTTGCAAGTTGGGTCATTTTCTGTCGCAGTCACTAGGCCTACCCACACAAGTGGGGTAACATTTTTATCAGGAGACTTAGGGGTACACAGAATAGTAGAACAAGTGTTACTATCAATTGACTTTCTTTGCATTTCTGCCTATCAAATGTAGGACAATTTGTAAAAAAAAAGTCATTTTGAAAAATGACCTCTAATTCACATGCTTGTACAGGTACCCACAATTTTGGAGATGTGCAAATAATAACAGCTTCTAAACTCTATATTTTGTTTCCATTTCAGAAATACACAGGTTTCCTTGGTGCCTATTTTTCCTTCTTTATATTTTACCAAATGAATTGCAAGATGCAGCTGATTTATTGGCTCTGGGTTCCTCCGTTTCTTGGTGAACCTACAAGTCCTATATATCCCCACAACCAAAAGGATCCAGCAGACATAACGGCATATCGCTCTAAAGAATCTCTCATACTTAGAAGAAGTTACAGGTGAAAACGTTGGCACAAATGGCTGTTTTTTTAAACTCATTTTCAATATTTTTTATTTTCAACTGTTAGTTTCCGTAGAAAAAAACCTGATGGAGCTACACAAATGGCCCTTTGCTGAATTCAGAATTATTCTACTTTTCTGAAATGTATAACTTTCTGGGATCCATTATTGCTTTCACACCC
The DNA here is from genome assembly GCF_964204655.1 of Triturus cristatus. Taxonomy (NCBI): domain Eukaryota; kingdom Metazoa; phylum Chordata; class Amphibia; order Caudata; family Salamandridae; genus Triturus; species Triturus cristatus. Next base: position 454,522,838 of record NC_140590.1, on the reverse strand, counting down.
ATTTCTACCACTAACTGGAAGGAGGTTGGAAGTACAAAAAACAGCAAAAATAGGCTATGTCCCAGTAAGATGCCAAAACTGTGTAGAAAACGTTGCTTTTCAGACAAAATTCTGCCTGTCTCTGAAAGCTGGGAGGATGGTGATTTCAGTGCCACAAACCCTTCAATGATACTATTTGCAGGAAACATAACAGATGCTTTCTTCTGAGCAATTGTTACCCAAAATCCCAAAATGTAACTGTGTTTTGGCTAATTTCTGGATCCCTTCCAAGGGAATCCACAAACCTTGGGTACCTTTAAAATACGCATGATGCTGGAAGAAAAGGACACACATTTGTCGTGGATACCGTATGTAGACAAAAAGATACAGGGGCCTAAGTGCAAATGATCCCAAATAGCCAAAAATAAGGCTTAGCATGAGAGAAGGGGGGGGGGGGGGGCTAGCAGTGAAAGAGTAAATGTAACAGATGCAATTACAAATGTTATAAATAACTTAACATTTAAAATTACATAACACATTACACTTACATCTTAGAAAAGGATCACTATGAATGTAGTATTATTTATTGGGTTAAGTATGCCTTATTTAATTACATACTCTTTTTAGGGCTTGTTACTTATTGGTATAAATATTGTTACGAAATGAGCTTTGCATTTGATATACCAGTTGTGTTTTGCATGACGCGTTTGAGAGTTATGGATTGCCGTCCTAACCACAACTTACGAATTTCAGTGTTTTTTTAGTTTCAAGCATCAAGCAGTTGGAACTGGAGGGGATCGTCCGTGATGGCTTTGTGGGTGATGCAGACGGTTTTGAAAATGGTTCAGACTTGCAAAGAGATCCAGTGGGGTTTCTTCAGAGTGGGTGTACTTCTTCAGGCGCTTAATGAGGTGTACTGTATTGTTAGATGTCCTTAAGGGTGGCCAGTGTGGAGTCTAGGAGCCTATAGTGTCATCATATAGATACAAGAGTCTGAGGGCTTGTATGGCAATTTTGAAGCCAATTTCTGAAAGGAATGTTTTTACTTTCTTAAGTAGAGAGAGCTGGCAACATGCTGTCTTGGGTTTCTTGGCAGTGTGTTCTTGGACTATGAGGAATGTGTCCAATCTACGTGATTTGACCTTGAGGGAAATTAGAGGTCCAAATGCGTCCAGGTTCATGTTCTTGAGTTATCTAGTACTTCTTCCGTGTGAACAATATACTAATGGGCACATATTTGTATTTGGCGCTGCATGTTTAGATTGTGTCATACTTTGAAGTAAAGTAGTCAAATATTTAATGAACTCGCATTTAAGTCTTCTTCAAAAACATTTGATTTTTTGTCGATTTGTTTTAAAACGTGAGATGGAGAAATGACAGATTTAGACTCATATTTTCAAAGATACCAAGAATAGAAATCAATAAAAGAGCTACTTTTCACTTTCGCATAGGTGTCTTCCTAAAGGCAACAACAGCTAGAGAGCAATCAAGGTAAGCTGGATCTCCAGATAGCAGAATAGAAGGGACACGATAGCCTTGGTAGTCTTTCTCCATGGTTGTCTTATATCTCTGTGAGTCAGTTGTAAACAGACTCCTTTCTGTTTCTTGGCGCAGTCTATGTTCTCTAAATTGTTATATTATTTATTTTCCTTGTAGTGTATTGTGAAGTGCCCCAACAGGATTTAAAGTAGTGAAACACCAGCAGGTTATGGTTATATGCAACACATAATAAGTAAATAAATAAATACTCAAGTGATCTGCTTGAGGCAAAAGTAATCCCTTTTCATTTCTAACCCCTTGTTTTGTTTAGCCCATATCCTTTATTACCAACACAGATTTTGTGAGGTCATTTCTTACTGTCTCAATCATTACACAGATGCAACCGACAAAAGATCTAATTTATGTAGTTTATTTGGCGGATTTTGTTATCTATTGTATTGATGTGAGCCTGGATTCATTTTCAAGCTCTTATCCAGAAATGGCACTAATTGGTTAAAAGCAATGATACAATTTGTTACAAGATAAAGAGTTCATATTACTCCTATGCAGTAATGTTGCAAGGTAATTAGTTTATGCAATGCCCTGGGATGAGAAAAATATTCTCTATACCTAACAATCAAAGTTGATGACAAAAATAGCTTTCCAAGGCATGCGCTCTTTAGTGTGCAGAGGTACACACAAAATCTGCAACTTTTGGGATGTGATCATTCTTTTGGGATATAGATATAATTCTTTTTTTGGTCTTGCAGAGACAGCGCATGCGTTTTCTCTTTGCTTTCTAGCAATGAGCTTAGAGGCTGCTTATTGCCAACTATTTGTCGGCTTCATTGCCACTCTCATTTGCGGTATTCTTATTTGCCAGCTGTTGTAGACTTCTTTCCACTTTATGTGTTTGTCCCTCCCTTGGAGCATGGATGCATTACTTATGTCCTTCCACTGCTACTTTTGTCTTTGTTTATAACCACTTTACCATGGTGTGTGTTTTCAGGTAGCCCCCTTGAGTATTTCTTCCCCCCTTGTCTTTATCCCTGACTCCTGTGTCCATGTTGTTTGCCTCAATTATGAACTTCCATCTTCCCTTGTGTGTGTTGCTTGCCCGCTTCCTGCCCTCCAGAATCTGTGTTGCTTGAATCCCACACCCACTCTCTCTCATCCATGTTGCTTGTCCACACGCCCTCTCTCATCCATGTTGCTTGAACCATCTTTGTTGCTTGCCCCCAGCTACCCTCCCTTGTCCCTGTTGTTCCCCCACCTACCCACCCTCTTGGCGCTTGCATTTCTTGCTGCTTGCCTCCACCCACCCTCCCGCTTGTTGCTTTCCCCCACCTGCCCTCCCCTATCCAACACTTACCCTACTGCTGCACTCACTGGAGTGGGAATAGTAATTTGTACCCCTACTCTATCCAAACACTTACCCTACTGTTGCACTCACTGGACTGGGAATAGTACTTTTTACCCCTACACTATCCAGCACTTATCCTAATGTTGTCCTAAAAGTAATACGCATTGAAATGGTATGCATTGTAATGGTATGCATTGTAATGGAATGCGTTGTAACAGTAGTTTCTAAAAATGCATTGTGCCGCAGGCGATGTAAAATCGTGCGTTGTAATGGTAGTTGCGATGTAAAAACTGCGTTGTAAATTTTTGCATTGTATCGTCATGCATTGGACCCCATACTCGGTTGTCTGTCAGCTGGCTCATGCACCCTCCGTTGTCTGTCAGCTTGCCCCCACCCTACCTTGTCTGTTTGCTTGCTCCCAGCCCTTCTGTTCCACCCCTATAGTCTGTGTTGCCCCCCGACTTACCGACTTGCCTTCCCTCCCTCTGTGTGGCTTCCCATACCCCTCCCTTCATGTTACCTCCTACCTTCTACCCACCCCACTATAATACATAAAAAAGGCCTATAATGTTGCCAGCACTATCTGCTTCAAAGCACTTTTTCCTCACACCTTCCATCTTCCTTGGTTCCCCTCTAAACATCGTCCCTCCCTCCCTGTTCGGTGCCGTCCCACCAGCAATAAAAAAAGGTGCTATGATGTTGCAAGCACCTTTTTCTTCCAACGATGCTGCTTAGCAGCTTCGCACATGACAACATCACTAACAGACATTGACAAAGCCAGTAGGCCTCTCTTAGGCGTGATCTGATGGCCTTGGCAATGCTTGATCGATGAAGTGGGAATTTTGTTTTTCAATTTTCTTAGTGCACAACAATGCAGGGCCATTCCTAAAAGGAAAATAAAATTGTTGTTAAATGTTTATGTAATCCTTAATTAATGTGGCGCAGTAGGGGTTGGGTGATGTGGTCCGATCTGATCCATCCAGCTCAAAGAGGAAACCATTTCTATTGTTATATGATTGAGGTATTTGCATTTCTGTTCTGTTTTTGGCTGTTAGTCCCCCATCCCCCCCCCTCCTCTGGACCAAGTTGCAATAGTCAATGGCAGCTTGCCAATTGCTAGAATGAACGTGATCTGATGAGCAGCTGAGGGAGTATCCCCACGAGGTACAATAGTTTTATAAATTCTTTATAACACTGCAGATGAGGGTAATCCTGAATATGGTGGCATGAAATACAACGCCTAGGTTACAGATGTTCTGATTAAGCATCATTGTGTGCCCTAAGGCTGGTGCCCCAGTGCACCTTGGTGTCACAGTGTAGTGTGCATAGGCAATCAGAAGAACTACAGTATTTGCAAAATTCAGGTGGAACAAGTATGGTGCATCCAACTTTGGGCTTCCATAAAGCATCCAACTGTTACTTGATTATTCCCAGTTCCCTTTTGCAGTATGAGCTGGCTGTGGGTGCCACCTGCACACCAGCAGTAGTCTGTGATAAGGCCATCGAGGTACATAGCTACCAGTACAAGGTGCTCAACGAAGGACAGATGACAAGACGTTAATCATCACTACCTTGAAGGATCCTTGAAAAGGACAGAATTCTGATTTTTATACGTGAGGGCTCTTTGAAGTAAGAAAATGCATGCTTATTTGACAACTGCCATAAATATGTTTCATGCAGGAAGCAAAAATCGGTTGGGTGGAGAAAAGTTGAATGCGGAAGCAAAAACATAAGCAAAAAAACGTAAGAGTTTGGTCTGCTTCGGCGAAGCAATGCTGCATGGCGAAAGCCAGTCATTTAATGGAAGCACGTTAATAATTTGGATTCAAAACATTTGTTTTGAATGGTTATTGAAATGAAACTTAAAAGTTCTTGTGTGGATTGCAAAATACACAGTTAATACAGTTCCTATAATTATGCGTATTGCCATTAGATAAACACGTTTTTACCACAGGCTTTCCATCTGATAAATTCCTCTTGTCCTCCTATCAAATTGAGGGCATGATATGTAACTGGAGGGCAGAAAAGATCATTGTATCGTGGAGAGCATTTTCTGGCAGTGGAGACAGATTTCAAATACGACTGACACTGTGAACTTCCTCCGAGCAAATTCTCTTCTCGGATCTCATCTTCAAAGAGGCGCTTCCGATTTACATCTGGCTGTCAGAGCCAGCAGGGACACCACTCAAATTTAAATATTTCCTGCGGATAATGCAGATTTGCCCTGGTCTGGATCTCGCATCAATACAGGCATGTGATCAAATTGCTCTATCATTCGTTCCTAAATGCTGAAAAGTATTAATATCCATATCCCAAACCAGAGATTTGCATTTCCATCTATTGTGCAACCGCGCAATGATCGGTTATTCTAGGTTTCACTTTAACATTGTCACATTCCAGTATCTTAAAGTGGTACTTCTGTTAAACCTAGTTGTGATTGTTGATTGTGTTGTATTGAACCGAAAAGTACTGTGTTATCTGTACCGTGTATCTTCAACAAAACAAGTGCATAAGTACCACTGTTCTCAGCACTGTCAGCTGCTCGGAGGAGGAACTGAGGAAAGGAGGAATGTGACATGGCTGCAGTTCCTCCGCCTTTATCGCCTCCATCCTTCACAGAGAGGCTGCTTAACACCCGACTTGATAATAAACGAAGCAAAATAATAACTATCTTAAAACTTATTTAGCCAGTCGTTAACACCTATTTAAAGAAGCATACAAGTCTACAGGCAGAAGCATAAAAGGACAGGGAAGATACAAATGGCGTTATTTGGTTACAAACACGCCACCAAGGCAATGTGTTCCACCATGATCAATAGCGCCAAAAGAGGCAAAGTAACGCTAGAGATCTATTGTCTGAAAATGAATGCTATGACCCCTTTTCAGACTTCAAAACTTGCAATTATGCATTGATTTTCAATATTGCTAAACATTTATTTATTTTGCTGTATTGCTGTGACTGTACGTTATTCCATTCTATGTTTTATCAGCTATGACAACAGCACTCTTCTACTTTTTTCATGCATTTCTCTCAACTTCTCTCTTTGTTTTTGTCACTTGTTAGTGTTTGGATTATTCTTGTCTATTCAATCTTAATATCTACTTTTGAGTCCGGCAAGAAAACACACCTCCAGCTGACATGCCAGACATTTGGTAACAAGACAAATGTTTATATAAAGTTTAGGTTACCCCCATTCAGACACTGCTAACCAGAAGTGTCATTCAGGATGTGGATTAGCACACAAAATACAAACAGAATACACAATGGGGCAATAGGCAAGCCCTTTCAAATCCAGGGTTTTTGAAAGTTTGTGCATCTGCTCATATGACAGTCATTTGGTGATTTAACTCGTACTCATCTTGAGTGATGGCATTCCCACTATTTACTCTGAGTTTGCATTTGGAAGGGGCAAGCATTCAAAGTCAAAATACTGCTTCAAGTCCTCCGTGGAGTTGTAACATTACCTACACAGCATGGATAGTGCTGGGCATTCTGCTCTCAGGCATTTTGAAGGTCATTAATCGGACGTCCACCCCTGGAAGAAACAGGCACCCCATCATTTTTCCTGTCCACTCATTTGTCCTGTATTTTTCCTGTATTTCTTTTGCTGGTTTTAGGACTGGGTGCACTAGGCCACTGGTAAACAGTAGTATAGGGCCAGGGCCTGTGCTTTGCCCCTGAAACATGAACTGTTCATTTGTTTTTCCTAATTGGTTTATTTAACTTTCCTGTACGGCCATAGTAGATGGTGCAGCAAATACTCCCGTGGCACATTAAATGACTCAAGTAGGCTGTGGTGTGTATTTACAACATCCACGCATATAACAAAAATACATGGCTGACAGGAGCACAACTGTTCTCTAGCTGGGCTTCTGGTTAAAACCTCTGCAGTGACACAGAGAAAGGCAAAGTGACTTCACCATGTAGGAAGAACTTTTTTTATGTATTAAAATTTCACCATTAAAAATTTGCCTTGTAAGCTGAAAGACCTAGGCTTTTAATATCAAACATTGGGAGATTTCTTATATTGAAAAGTAGGTAGTTGTTGGACACAGGATAGCCTTAACACTAACTCTTTGATTTCGAGATGTCCAACGAGCCTAAAAAGATGTGCTCTCATATTTTTTATTTTTTAACAGAGTTTTATATAGCACGAACATGACTCGAAGGTATCAGGTATCAGAGCGCTTTACACGAGCACCAGTTGCGTTATTTGAGGACTCATTCATTTTTGTTAGGCACAGGGAGATAAAGTGATTTGCACAGGATGTTGTGCGCCCTTGCTGAGATTCAAACCCGGTTCTCCAGGTTTAAGGTCGACTGCCCTAGCCATTAGGCCATCTCCTCTTCCTTTATGCTTTCTCAGACCACTCCTAGACTTACTGGCTACAGTCTCAGCAGGGGGAAACAAGGTTTCAGCTCTGACAGTGGGAGAAAACTTCCTCTTAATAGGGGAGTGGTTTAGGGTGAGCCAGAGCCCTTTCTGATGGAAGAAGTGATTTGCCATTTTAGATTTAGGGCTACTGGGATTTTTAACAGTAAAGCAGAGAGGAAGCAGGAGGAAACAGTAAAAGGAAAAGAACATGTGGTGAGAAAGTAGACTGGATTGGGAGGGAAAAGTTCTCCAGTCACTTGGTAGTACACAGAATAAGACTGGTGTCTCATCACCACCTCATTAGAACATTCCTGGACATGAAAAAGACCCTGCTGGAAGAAAGAAGACTTGAAGATTCCTAAGTCCTGGGCTGGGCCATGAGCCAATGGGCATGGAAGCCGCTCTGCAGCACTCCTGCAGTAAACACTGACCCAAGCCCCTTAATAGCATCAAACTGGTATTGTAAGAAATTAGGTTACTGGGATAGGGGGTAAAACTCTACTCAAGCAGGAACCAAAATCCTTGTCAGGGTGAAGTCACAAGCAAAACCTAAATTAACCTGCGCTCAGTCCTCGGTTAGCTTGGCTCAGAGCAATCAAGCTTAACTCGGAGGCAATGTGTGAAGTATTTGTGCAACACTTTAAACAGTAAGTCAGTGAAAACACATCACAAAAGGAACCCACACCAGTTTAGAAAAATAGAGTAAGTAGTTATTTACAATTAATACAAGACCAACATGACAAACATCCTAAAAGCAGAACCGGAAATATGCAGGTTTAAAGTGTGCAGTGAAAATGGCACCAAAAAGCACAAAGTGCCAACTGTGGATATCTGGTGTTGCTGGACAAAGTCACAAGTTTAAGCCAACCGCAATGGAACTTCGGCCAGCTAAAGGGACCCAGTTAGGCCCGCTGAACAAAGTACCTTAAATCAGATAACTGACAGATAATCAGAAATAGAAATATCTTGTGGACATAATATCATGTCAATAATATTGAGGACAAAAATATTGACAAGGTAAGTGCAAATAGGTAAGTATAGATTTACTACTCTTAACTCCACAGCTACGTACCTTGAAGATATATCTATTGCCAAGGTATGTATATGTGGAGTTGCATATAGTAAAACTTTGCTTACCTATGGAAACTTACCTTCACAATATTTGTGTCTTCAATATATTCTTTTGAGAAAACAGTGGTCTTTCTTAAGGAGCTGGAGTAGGTATGCAATCAATAAAGACTAGAATCAGTACTATATTACTACTGTCCAGCCAGACAGTACATTTAATGAATGATCAAGAAAGAATTTAAACGCACAACAATAAAGTGGGACACAGTCCTGCGCCCTACTTAGTCACAAAACATGTACATTTAAACAAAACATTCAGGCAAGAAAAGAAAAGCTTGTATATAATGCGAATAGTTAGGACAAGCATAAAGACAACAACCATTGCAGTAAATTATCAAATAGAATGATGTGCAAGGTGTTACAGCAAGTTGACGACGTTTTGATCCTTTAACACAATACTAGGATCATCATCAGGACAATTTAATACAAGCCTGAAGAATATGGAGCCTGTAAGACATTTAAGAGAGAGGAGGAGGAAAACAGGCAGGGAAAAGAAAAATGTAGATACGGAAAAGAAAAGACAATCCTATTGCAATCTTGTGCACATAATGATGTGTAACTAGTAATTAAACAAGTCAGTGCACAGTGAAAGAACTATGTGAGGCTGGGGAAGAAAAGTTATCCCAAGAATAAATTACGTGCTCATAAGGGTAAGTAGTAGGTAGGTCTAAGTGTGGATTCCAGACCAAGAGTGTGCATGGGCTTCCAAGTAATGGTGCCTGGATCACTGTCAAGAAGGTAGGGATGCGACAACTGTGCGGGATGCATATACTGCGGGGGAGGAGGACAAGCGGAATTTATAAAAGTGTGGGATGTGGCGCTTTCCAATTTGAAGGCGGGAAAGGATTGGGTGGTCGTCCCACCATGCGTGAGTTAAGGAGAACAGGTCATAGCTCAAATCTAGGTTTGTGGGAGAGGGACAGTGTGATTAAATAGCTGATGACCGGGAACAGAACTATAAACATAAGTGGCTGTGTAAACGCTTACTTGAAATAGGAGGAATTGCGAGAAACGTGGAGACAATGCACAGCAAGGGCTTCTTGGTAAAGGAATTGCTGTGGAACAAGGAGGAGGGTATTTTAAAAAAAAGAACTGGGTGGAAAAAGATAATGGATTACGCGGAGTGCAAGGTCAAGCGTGCACTTACCTCCAGGGAGGACGGCATAGGGTATGAGGTCTTCGGATGCAATGCCAGTTAGATCTGAGAAAGTTACAGTGGGAGATTAGGGTAGAAATTAAGGACCTGGAGCAAGAGGGGTGGGACAGTGAGCGGGACTTACCGGGGTGTGGTAAATACAGTCCGGAGCTCGATGGCTTTGATGAAGGATGCTTAGCGCAACTGAAAGCACTGGCTAAATAGCAATACGGACGTTAGGTCTGTGCTAGAAACGTGGCGTGATGGCAGCCATGTTGGGTGAAGGGAAAAGTGAACGGGCATAAATAGACCAGGCAGCAGCATAGTGAATAGTGGAAAGGCTACTAAGGCAAGAATTTGTGCAAATCAAGAAGAGGAGGGTAAAGGAAATAGTTGAAACATATGGCCACACAACGACTACAAACAGTAATTTAGGTGCAACAAATTGTGAAGACAGTGTACTTCACTTGTGGAGAGTGTACAGAAACTGGTAACAAGTATAGACAGTCATTGAAAGCATGTCGCAATAAAGTGAATTCAGGCTGTTACTGAAGTGCAAGAGGTTAAAACACAATGCACTAGAGTTCTGGAGACCATTGTCAGCCTGACAAATTAATCTTTGGACAGGTGTAGGCATCAAACAGTATAAAACTGATTTTTAAAGTAAAGTGGTCCAGTCTTCATTTCTTTTCATTCCAGTCTTGATACTGCCAGTACGCAGGATCCATTTGAGTTCCTCTTTATTTAAAAGTTGAGCAATGTCAGCACCTCTTTGTGGTGGTTTTACACACTGTCCATCTAATGTCTTCTTCGCTGTGGCCGTCAGTGGTAAATTGTTCTACAAGAGGAGCATTTGGGGTATTACAGTGGATTCTACTTCAGTGTTGACAAATCCAGGTCTTTACTTTTTGCGTTGTATGACCAATGTATATATTTGGACATGGGCATTGGATCACATAAATCACATTAAGGTGCCGATTCCGATCCTGTAAAACCCGGGTACAAATGGTCGTATGGAGCGTTTTCTCCGTCCGACTCGTACCCGGGAAAAACACCTTACAAACTCGCAAGTACGATTCGCACAGAAATACCATTTCCGTACGAATCGTACAAAAGACCGACCGGCAAAAAAATACATACAAATCTGAATCTGGACGGCGCATACGCGACGTCCGGACGGAGTCAGGAAGCGTTTTACAGACCAGCAAGTACGATTCGTGCCTACATCACTCCGAACGTAGCATTTTTTACGGGAGCCAAAAACTGCCAGGAAATAGAGGACGACGCGAAGAAGGAGCACCGGTACGCGACGGACAGCGATGGACCCCAACCTACGCGTCATCCCGGCCCTCATAGCCTACGACCTCGTGTTCAGAAACCGACGCAGATGCCGCAGAAGGTCAGAACAACCCCCAGGGGCAAAGGGGGGGGGGGTGCAAGGGGCAGGAAACATAACCCACACCCCACAAAAACAAATATATCCTGCACATTAATTACCTCCATAGTCTGGTCACTTCGGGGGGCGTGTCCACCAATCCCATGATCCCGCCACAACGGAAGTGGACATGGACGTGTACCCGTCACCACCACAATGGTGGTACAGGACGTACCCACGCCCCTCAGAGCGTGGGTACGGTCCGTACCACCATTGCAGTGGTGATGTAGGGGTACGAGTGTACTGACCGTACCCACGCCCCAGAGCGTGGGTACGGTCCGTACACACGTACCCCTACATCACCACTACAATGGTGGTATGGACCGTACCCACGCCCCCCAGGGCGTGGTTAAGGGCCGTACCACGCGTACCCCTACGTCACCGCCACAATGGTGGTACGGCCGGTACCCACGCCCCCAGAGCATGGGTACGGGCCGTACCACGCATGCCCCTACGTCACTGCCACAATGGTGGTACGGCCCGTACCTATGCCCCCCAGAGCATGGGTACGGGCCGTACCACGCATACCCCTATGTCACTGCCACTATGGTGGTACGGCCCGTACCCATGCCCCCAGAGCATGGGTACGGGCAGTACCACGCGTACCCCTATGGCACCGCCACAATGTTGGTACGGGATGTACCCACGCCCCTCAGAGCGTGGGTATGGTCCGTACCACCATTGCAGTGGTGATGTAGGGGTACGCGTGTACTGACCGTACCCACGCCCCAGAGTGTGGGTACGGTCCGTACACGCGTACCCCTACATCACCACTACAATGGTGGTATGGACCGTACCCACGCCCCCAGAGCGTGGGTACGGGCCGTACCACGCGTACCCCTACGTCACCGCCTCAATGGTGGTACAGCCCGTACCCACGCCCCCAGAGCGTGGGTACGGGCCGTACCACGCATACCCCTACGTCACTGCCACAATGGTGGTACGCCCCGTACCCACGCTCTGGGGGGCGTGGGTACGGGCCGTACCACGCATACCCCTATGTCACCGCCACAATGGTGGTACGGCCCGTACCCATGCCCCCCAGAGCGTGGGTACGGGCCGTACCACGCATACCCCTACGTCACCGCCACTATGGTGGTACGGCCCGTACCCACGCCCCCAGAGCATGGGTACGGGCAGTACCACGCGTACCCCTATGGCACCGTCACAATGGTGGTACGGCCCGTACCCACGCCCCCAGAGCATGGGTACGGCCGTACCATGCGTACCCCTACGGCACCGCCACAATGGAGGTACGGCCCATACCCACGCCCCCAGAGCGTGGGTACCGGCCGTACCATGCATACCCCTACGTCACCGCCACTATGGTGGTACGGCCCGTACCCACGCCCCCAGAGCATGGGTACGGGCCGTACCACGCATACCCCTACGGCACCGCCACAATGGTGGTACAGCCCGTAACCACGCCCCCAGAGCATGGGTACGGGCCGTACCACGTGTACCCCTACAGCCCCATTACATGATGGATACAAGGCGTACACACGCCACGGATGTAGGTGTACGGCTTGGTGCAGCACATCAGCTGTAAATTGGGGGTGGTGTATGCCCAGGACAGCAGTGTACCATGCAGTGGTTGGATGCAGAGGACTCCCAGCAGTGGACAGGGACATGGGGGTGGGTGCAGAAGACTCCCAGCAGTGGACAGGGACATGGGGGTGGGTGCAGAGGAATATCAGCAGTGGACACAGACATGGGGGTGGGTGCAGAGGAATACCAGCAGTGGACAGGGACATGTGAGGGGTGGGTGCCCATCACTCCCAGCAGTGGACAGAGACATGGGGGTGGGTGCAGAGGACTCCCAGCAGTGGACAGAGACATGGGGGTGGGTGCAGAGGACTCCCAGCAGTGGACAGAGACATGGGGGTGGGTGCAGAGGAATACCAGCAGTGGACAGGGACATGTGAGGGGTGGGTGCAGAGGACTCCCAGCAGTGGACAGAGACATGGGGGTGGGTGCAGAGGACTCCCAGCAGTGGACAGACATATATGAGTGGGTGCAGAGGACTCCCAGCAGTGGACAGACATATATGAGTGGGTGCAGAGGACTCCCAGCAGTGGAGAGAGACATGGGGGTGGGTGCAGAGGACTCCCAGCAGTGGACAGAGACATGGGGGTGGGTGCAGAGGAATAACAGCAGTGGACACAGACATGGGGGTGGGTGCAGAGGACTCCCAGCAGTGGACAGGGACATGTGAGGGGTGGGTGCCCATCACTCCCAGCAGTGGACAGAGACATGGGGGTGGGTGCAGAGGACTCCCAGCAGTGGACAGAGACATGGGGGTGGGTGCATATCAGCTCCAGCAGTGGACAGAGACATGGGGGTGGGTGCAGAGGAATACCAGCAGTGGACAGGGACATGTGAGGGGTGGGTGCCTATCACTCCCAGCAGTGGACAGAGACATGGGGGTGGGTGCAGAGGACTCCCAGCAGTGGACAGAGACATGGGGGTGGGTGCAGAGAGATACCAGCAGTGGACACAGACATGGGGGTGGGTGCAGAGGACTCCCAGCAGTGGACACAGACATGGGGGTGGGTGCAGAGGACTCCCAGCAGTGGACAGAGACATGGGGTGGGTGCAGAGGACTCCCAGCAGTGGACAGAGACATGGGGTAGGTGCAGAGGAATACCAGCAGTGGACAGGGACTTGTGAGGGATGGGTGCAGAGGACTCCCAGCAGTGGACTGAGACATGGGGGTGGGTGCAGAGAACTCCCAGCAGTGGACAGACATATATGAGTGGGTGCAGAGGACTCCCAGCAGTGGACAGACGTATATGAGTGGGTGCAGAGGACTCCCAGCAGTGGACACGGACATGGTGGTGGGTGCAGAGGAATATCAGCAGTGGACAGGGACATGTGAGGGGTGGGTGCAGAGGACTCCCAGCAGTGAACAGACATATATGAGTAGGTGCAGAGGACTCCCAGCAGTGGACAGACATATATGAGTGGGTGCAGAGGACTCCCAGAAGTGGACAGAGACATGGGGGGGGGTGCAGAGGAATACCAGCAGTGGACACAGACATGGGGGTGGGTGCAGAGGACTCCCAGCAGTGGACAGGGACATGTGAGGGGTGGGTGCCCATCACTCCCAGCAGTGGACAGAGACATGGGGGTGGGTGCAGAGGACTCCCAGCAGTGGACAGAGACATGGGGGTGGGTGCATATCAACTCCAGCAGTGGACAGAGACATGGGGGTGGGTGCATATCAACTCCAGCAGTGGACAGAGACATGGGGGTGGGTGCAGAGGAATACCAGCAGTGGACAGGGACATGTGAGGGGTGGGTGCCCATCACTCCCAGCAGTGGACCGATACATGGGGGTGGGTGCAGAGGACTCCCAGCAGTGGACAGAGACATGGGGGTGGGTGCAGAGGAATACCAGTAGCGGACACAGACATGGGGGTGGGTGCAGAGGACTCCCAGCAGTGGACACAGACATGGAGGTGGGTGCAGAGGACTCCCAGCAGTGGACACAGACATGGGAGTGGGTGCAGAGGACTCCCAGCAGTGGACAGAGACATGGGGGTGGGTGCAGAGGACTCCCAGCAGTGGACAGAGACATGGGGGTGGGTGCAGAGGAATACCAGCAGTGGACAGGGACATGTGAGGGGTGGGTGCAGAGGACTCCCAGCAGTGGACAGAGACATGGGGGTGGGTGCAGAGGACTCCCAGCAGTGGGCAGACATATATGAGTGGGTGCAGAGGACTCCCAGCAGTGGACAGACATATATGAGTGGGTGCAGAGGACTCCCAGCAGTGGACAGAGACATGGGGGTGGGTGCAGAGGACTCCCAGCAGTGGACAGAGACATGGGGGTGGGTGCAGAGGAATACCAGCAGTGGACACAGGCATGGGGGTGGGTGCAGAGGACTCCCAGCAGTGGACAGGGACATGTGAGGGGTGGGTGCCCATCACTCCCAGCAGTGGACAGAGACACGGGGGTGGGTGCAGAGGACTCCCAGCAGTGGACAGAGACATGGGGGTGGGTGCATATCAACTCCAGCAGTGGACAGAGACATGGGGGTGGGTGCAGAGGAATTTCAGCAGTGGACAGGGACATGTGAGGGGTGGGTGCCCATCACTCCCAGCAGTGGACAGAGACATGGGGGTGGGTGCATAGGACTCCCAGCAGTGGACTGAGAGATGGGGGTGGGTGCAGAGGAATACCAGCAGTGTCACTGACATGGGGGTGGGTGCAGAGGACTCCCAGCAGTGGACACAGACATGGGGGTGGGTGCAGAGGACTCCCAGCAGTGGACACAGACATGGGGGTGGGTGCAGAGGACTCCCAGCAGCGGACAGAGACATGGGGGTGTGTGCAGAGGACTCCCAGCAGTGGACAGACATATATGAGTGGGTGCAGAGGACTCCCAGCAGTGGACAGAGACATGGGGGGGGTGTACATCATTATTAGATGACCACAACTCCATGGGTGTATGTACGCATCCCTAACTTTGGACAATGATGATAGTGTCATAACAACACATCACTGACAGCAGTGTCCCACTCCCAGGAGGATGGATGTCTTTCCCCCACTGCATGACACACCACATGTGGGTGTAAGGACAAATAGCACATGCATACCCACCCCTGGCAGATGCAGCACAATACACACACTGAGATCATGCCACAAGACTGTATAGTCATGTCACTGCCTTATAAACTAAGAGAGCCAAAGAGAACACACACTGTCACGCACATCCCAGGACTGATAGGAATGTTCAGGTGCTGGGCCAGCCACCAAGATGTTGTGTGTCATGGAAGGAATAGGGTGGAGTTCCCACAGATTCAATTCCCACAATTGTGAGTCAGGTGTTCAAATACCCAGCAGAACAAGTACCATATGTGTACTAGGCTGGGATTACACACATGCATTGTGCGGAGAAGGGAACATTTCTCCATGAAGGCATGGCAAAATACTCTATACACAGGTACAGTGAGTACTAAGGATGGCACAGACGATGCAGCCGGAGATATTGCTGAGCAGGCATGGCCAGAGTTGAAGGGATCCATCACCAACAAAGGAAATGTAGACACAGGGCAACACAACAATTGTGCAACCCTCTGCAGGGGAGATGTCAGGTGCCACAGAGGAAGGAACACTCCTAGGGACAATGTCTCCAAACACAAAGAGCAGACACGACCAAAGATTCTTTGCAGAGACCTTGTGAGGGCACGCAGATACCAGGTTCCACCCCATGAGATGCAGACTACAACATGTCCATGAAACATAACACATTCCCCCAACCCCAACTCCTAGAGCCTCAGCATCAACATAAATACATGAAATGCAAGACTTTTCAAAATGGAAAACAAAATGCTGTATTCAGCATGAAAAAATAAGATGTAGTAAAGAACAATATGTACAAAGGCCAATGGCAAGTCCAGATATGAAGGCCTTGGGGGGGACACATGGCCACGCGTCTCCCCTAGCTTGCCTGCACATACTAAACCTCTGGTTCAGCGACTGGCGAGGGCATCATGTGGGGAAGGACCAGGCACTGCAGGGACAGGAGGGGGAAGGGTAGGTGTGGTGGGTGCAGGGACGGACGACTCCACCACAGGGGGTGGGGCAGCGCCAAAGGTGGAGGTGAGCTCGGCGCTGCAAACTTCTGCCAGTTCTGCAAGCGTCTCCCCTGCACCGGGAGAAACAACAGGCCCCAAGGAGGGGGGGGGGGTCGGAGGGATGGGTTGCAGCACTACTGGGGGAGGTGGTGGACAGGCTGGGGGACTTAACTCTCCCACCCGTGGAGTGCCTTGACCGTTTCCGGCCAGGTGAACTAGTGGGGCTGAGGCCCAGCCCAGCAAAGTAAGCCTCCTTCTCCGAATCTGGGGCAGGGGAGCCAAGGGGAGTGACATTGGAGGGACTGGGGAGTGAGTCATGTGGACGAGGACTGTGGCTGTGTGCCTGCCTGTGTGCCCCAGACCCAGTGGGTGTGCCTGCTTCCCCTGAGTGTGCGTGTCAGGAGGTGTGCGCTTGCCCTTATGGGGTGGTGTGCTGCTTGTGTCTGGTGGGGTGTGTGTGTGTGGATGTCTTGGTGTGCTTGGGACAGGCATGGGTGTTGGACTTGTGGAATGGCCAGGGGTAGGGGAGGGGAGGCAGCGCTGCAGGTGACTCGCTACTGCCATCAGTGACGAGTCCAGGGACCTCAGCAACATCCGTTGGTCAGACATCGCTGATGACATGCCCTCTATGTACGACACCATCTGGGTCAGCAGTCTGATGTGGCCATGGAGGACAGTCAGGATCGATGTCAGCCCAACTTGCAACTGCCGCTGAATGTCCACAGACTCGGCAGTGAGGGCAGCAGGGGGGACAGGTGCAGGGGGTGCGGTGCCTGGCATGAAGGAGACACGGTGTGGCCTAGCACAGACAGAAGGGACCCAAGCAAGTGCGAGGGCGGTGATGGGAAAGGAGGGAGCGGCGAGAGATGAACTGCTGCTTTCAGCTGTGGGAGCAGCCTCCGCCCCCTCTGGGAGCTCAGCCTCTGACCCGTCTGCCTCGTAGTCAGTGTTGGTACTGGGCAGGTCCTCCGCCTCACTCCCCTCGCCCTCCGTGCCACTAGATTCTACCGACTCCTCAGCAGTGGTGGCACCACTGCTTGATCCCTCCTCCACGTCCATGCCGGTGTCTCCCTCGGTGTCCTCCGAGGGGTGGGCAAGGTGAAGAGACAGGAAAAAATCAGTCACCTGTATACATCTGACACATGAGTCCAAACTAAATAGGCAACAGTGCATATCAGGAAAGGCATCATGAGTAACATCTAGGATACTCCTCACATATGTAAGCCCTGCACTCCCCAGTTGGTTGACCCACCATGCCACTTGGAAACAATGAAAATTAGGACACACCAGCAAATAACGTGAAATCACAAGATCATGAGAAGCTAGTGTCTGGGATCAGTTGAGCACAGCAAGACTATGAAGGCATGCCACCTCTTGTTCACTGTGAACCAAACAGTATTGTCGCACCCAAGGCCAAATACCACATGCCAATGCAGAAGGTGTCCCCACACTCAGAGACCTGTGAGTACTTTTGACACCCCAAAGAAATACATTGTGACTCCTGGAGAATCACAACCCTTTACACAATGGACATGGCTAGCATGTGTGAATGTGGCACTCTGTGAACACAACACACATGTGTCTGTATAGCAGAAGTCACACAAGGAGGTGCACACCAAACTACATGTACCCAGTCATTGTCTGAGCTGCCAGACTCATTCAAATCAGCCACTGTTAGGCAGAAATGGCGTATCAGTAAGTACATATACATGGCACCATGGTGGTCTGGATGACTTGACACTCGTAAGTTGGTATCAGCAACAACCAAGGACTAACCCAAATGCTACCACACTGTGGGAACATGTATATGTATGAACTCCAAACAAGTTTTGTTCAAACTGTGCCTTACTTTAAAATGTGCCAGCATGTCCCTGGAAAGTGTAAAGGTGGTGTCTTCTTGTGCACTTCCTTGGGAGACATCTGTCATGCAGGCACATCATTGTCCTTCACAACAAAACAACAAGGTCAAGCAAATGAAACATTGAGACATGTTGACCGGTGTAGTTAGTGCCAATGGACATTTTCTCTGAGTAACAACTTGAATAATGTCATTTGTCACATGGCTATCCGTCACCTGATCACACAGTTGGCTACACATATGACCTACTGACTGTCATCTGGAGTGGCACACATGTCCACACTCAGGACAATGCATAAGCTAATGGGCCTGCAATTGTTTAGCAAAAAAGCCTAGCTGTACTGTGGGTTCCCCCTCATGGCAAGCCAGAATGTACCCACAGATGTCAGCACACAAAGTCACAACTGTGTAGCATCTGAACCACACACAGGTGCCAAATATGTACAAGCAGGATACATGATTGTCAAAAACTGACACAGGCTATGAAGCACGAACATTAAGCACTGGCCAACATCACGGGGGCACTGCACGATGACTTTCTGTACTGCGAATCATCACACACAAGTCAGAACTGGCAATGAAACATCAGGGTTGAACATGCATGCCCCTCCCGCACACACCCACCCATACCTGAGTCAATGTGACTGATACCGATCAAGAAGTGACACCTCTTATTCAGGGTTACTATAACTGTGCTTGAAAACTAGCTTCATTAACACGACATCACCTTGTAGGGCTGCCAAAACATATTGGTCATAAACAAACATCAACAGATTGTTGTGAATAGCCACACAGACACTGCCCAGTGTGAGTATGCACAAGCAAACTGGTGTATCCCTGTCCAGTGGACAAATGTATCACACATGTGAAAAATACTACCTAGGCCAGGGAACAATGCCACAGAGGCAGAGCCATGCTGAACCCACAGTGAATGTGCACAGTGTTGGATGACACACATGAGTAGGAGGGCAGGCTGTGTCAGGGCACACTGCTCCATGGTCCTGGAATGAGCTGACTGTTACAGGAGCAACCGTCCCGGCACTATGTATATATCCCACTCATGCACATCATGTCTGAGGCCACAACATTGGTAATGCATGCTGCAAGTCTGTTCATTTGAACCCTCACACTCCTATGTTGAGACTCAGCATCAGTGCCAACAATTATGCACCCCCAAATGACTGAACAGGACAGGGCAGAGGCAGACCACCCCCACACATGATGCTGAAAGCAGTGTGCACCTTGATAAACTGGCAGCCTAGATGACCATGTGCAATAGTGATAACACACAGACCAGGTAACACATGTCTAGGAGGGGAAGGGAGCAAGAATAGCACAGGTTGACTTGGGGGAACAGGATATGCACTGCACATATATTGCCTGGCTGTGTATCCAGGTGACTGAGCAGCTACAAAAGCTGGCGACACACAACAAACACACATGTACCTACCCCCTTCCTGCTGCTGTAACTCCTGTATCCGCCTATCCAGGTCAGGGAAGACCACCACCAGGACACGCTTCATCTGGTGGGTCAGGCACCGGTGCCCGCCATGCTTGCGAGGAGCCTCCTCCTTCAGAATGACCCGGGCGATCCTCTGGGCCCAGCACCGGATGTCCTGCCATCTCTTCTTCACTTGTGGCAGGCGCCGACTTCGACCCTCCACCGATTGCACGGCCTTGACGGCATCCTTCCAGATCTTCCCCTTGTGGTAGGCGGTTACCTGTGTGGATGACAAAGTGGGACAACCACTACACCTGCACCATGTCACAGAGACACACATTTGAACATCTTTGATTTGTTGAACAGGGCATAGTATGCTGGCAAGTAATAGCACCTTAGTCATAGGGACTTTTTCCACTGGGGACGCACCAATGCACTACATGGCATAGTAAGTACACAGGTGGCATGAGGGGTGCGAAACAATCCCTGATCATGGCACACACTGTGCATCCCAAGCAACACAAGGCTGATGGACAGCACCGCAAAGCAGTCACATGCCCCAGGCCACTGACGAAACCTCAGCAGAGTACACAGACACACACAGGCACACATCAATCACCCGCCATTGGCAACAGCGGATGCAAACCTCACTCCGCACATGTGCCACTTGCCAGGGGGGGTCACAGGTGTGGGGCTAGCTCAGCAAGTCAGACACACAGCACGGCTTACTTCACACATCAGATGGATTGAGCAGTTGCCTCCTCCATGCAGCTGTGGTGCAACACTCCACATAGACACTCACATGACAAGAAACAGTCACACACATCAATGTCCAGAGGGCATACACATCATTTGGACACTCTCACCACTCTCACCACAGCTCCACTAAACTCTCACACACATCTGTGGGTGCAGTCACCTGTCACACCGGGGTGACCACTGAATCACCGCAGGACAATAGAACAAGAATGCCCAGGAGGATTAGGCTGGCTAAATGTGCCATGCACTATGCAGTGAATGTCACAGTAAGCACAATGCAAGTGAGGAGTGCACACATGAACTACATGAAGCCCTGCATGAGAGACATAAGCCATCCACCACCCCCTGGGACCCACTCCAACCAACATTGCATGTCTGTCACACCTGGACACAATGCCAGAAGTGACAGACACAATAAAGGTGCACAGGCAAAGGTAATGGAGTCAGCAATCACCTGCTCCCCTGGCCGACCATACAGCATGGGGTACCGTGGGAGGATCACATCCAGCAGGGCCTCGTTCTCCTCCTGGGTGAAAGGCTGGGCCCTCTCCACAGTCCTTGACATGGTGCCAGAGGGAGACAATACAGCAGCAGTGGTATCGACTGACATGTTGTGCAGGCAAGTGCCCTCTCATGGGTTCTGCCTGCCTTATATCTGCCTTGCTGGCCTATTTCATTTACAGGAGTACAGAGTGATTGGTCAGACTCATTTGCATCCTACGTTTCCTCCAATCCCTTTAAACATACACCAGTGACAGCTTTCGCATCTTTCGATTTTGCAGCATCATGTCAAGTCAACAACCACTTTGCAACAATGTATAATGTGGCCAACTGCTTTTTCCAAACCACATGATGTTAAATTTTGAACTTGAAACTCGGTATCCATGACAACCTGCATGCATTTAGGCCCTAATACTTGTCCCTCATGTGTTCCCGTTGTAATTCTTAAATCCCCACACAGGTACGGCGCGTTTCACACGTACCCCTAGGGCACCATCACTACAGTGATACGGGCCGTACTCACGCGTGTACGTGCCGTACACGCGTGAGTATGTGCCTATCACTATAGTTGGGGTACGGTAGGGCCTAGTTATACAGCACTTACTCACGCGTGTATGGCCCGTACATGCGTGAGTACGTGCATATCACTATAGTTGGGGGTACCAGAAGCCCTAGTGATACGGCATGTACTCACGCGTGTACGGCCCGTACACACGTGAGTACGTGCCTATCACTATAGTTGGGGGTACCGTAGGGCCTAGTGATACGGCACGTACTCACGCGTGTAGGGCCCTTACACGCGTGAGTACATGCCTATCACTATAGTTGGGGGTACTGTAGGCCCTAGTGATACGGCATGTACTCACGCGTGTACGGCCCGTACACGCATGAGTACGTGCCTATCACTATAGTTGGGGGTACCATAGGCCCTAGTGATACGGCACGTACTCACGCGTGTACGGGCCGTACACGCGTGAGTACGTGGCTATCACTATAGTTGGGGGTACCATAGACCCTAGTGATACGAAACGTACTCACGCGTGTACGGCCCATACACGCTTGAGTATGTGCCTATCACTATAGTTGGGGGTACCGTAGGGCCTAGTGATACGGCACGTACTCATGCGTGTACGGCCCGTACACGCGTGTGTACGTGCCTATCACTATAGTTTGGGGTACCGTAGGGCCTAGTGATACGGCACGTACTTACGCGTGTATGGCCCGTACGCACGTGAGTACGTGCCTATCACTATAGTTGGGGGTGCCGTAGGCCCTAGTGATACGGCACGTACTCACGCGTGTACGGCCTGTACACGCGTGAGTATGTGCCTATCACTATAGTTGGGGGTACCGTAGGGCCTAGTTATACGGCACTTACTCACGCGTGTATGGCCCGTACATGCGTGAGTACGTGCCTATCACTATAGTTGGGGGTACCGGAAGCCCTAGTGATACGGCACGTACTCACACGTGTACGGCCCGTACACACGTGAGTAAGTGCCTATCACTATAGTTGGGGGTATCGTAGGGCCTAGTGATACGGCACGTACTCACGCGTGTACGGCCCGTACACGCTTGAGTATGTGCCTATCACTATAGTTGGGGGTACCGTAGGGCCTAGTGATACGGCACGTACTCACGCGTGTACGGCCCGTACACGCTTGAGTACGTGCCTATCACTATAGTTGGGGGTACCGTAGGGCCTAGTGATACGGCACGTACTCACGCGTGTACGGCCCGTACACGTGTGAGTACGTGCCGTATCACTCGGGCCTACAGTAACACAACTATAGTGATAGGCACATACTCACGCGTGTGCAGCAGGTACTCATGCATGAGTACGGGCCGTACACAAGCCCTCAGAGCGTGTGTACTGCGTTTCACAGCTTACACTGGTAATAGGAGGTGCACACGAAAGGAATGGAGGTGTCAGACTCGCACAAGGCTGGACATCAAGTCATTGTCAGTGCAGTCCTTCATGTGCAGGGCCTAGGTGTGTCAGGCAGTGATGTGGCACATGTCTCCTCAAGTTGTGGCACAATAGATGTGTGATGAGCTGTTTACACATGTCATGTGTGATGGGGCACTACGTGGCACACTTCCCCTTCACACTTTGCACATGTGTGCATGTAGGACACACGTGTCAAGCACTGCATCACTGGTATGGCACAGTCAGCAACACCCACAACTGTCCCCTGATGCCAGGTACACGGATAATTACACCTGACATGTGACTACCAGCGTGCCACGATGTGACTATGTCATGTGTGTGTCATGTGTTCCCATGAGCTTTCCGTTGGTGTTCCGTCAACTCCATCTGCTGTTGCAGCATCCAACATGTGTCTGTGTGCATATGTGCATGACACTCATATACGCACACCATGCCACATGTGGACTCACACGTTACATGTGTCATGACGGTTCGAAGATGACTTCCTGACATGAGGCAATATCTGCGTTCTCTCAATGTCTGTGTCATCAGTTAATGACATGTACCCCTTCATGGAAATGTGTGTTATCTGTCCTTTTTCAGATGACATGTGACCTGTGCGTCTAGACTCCCGCCAGCTGTCTGTATGAGATGACATCCTTCAAATGCTGATATTTGGATGTCTGTCACTCATATAATGTGTCTGGCTTGTCACTTACACTGGCCCATAGCTATTTTAATGGCATGTCACGTCAACATTGCCATGCAACTATTGTGGCTGGCTCTTTGTAGGAGTATCACCTGGCTGGCCTACGTGTCCTGGATTTATTGCACAGCCCAGACTCTGTATTAAGCAGATGTGTATTAGCTGTTGAACATGTGATCACCTCAGTGACATTGGTGTGGTAATGTACTCACTCTTCGTTATTCCTTCAAAATCTCTGCAGGGCACCGCCTCTCCCCAGACGAATGCCAGACCTGGATGCCATGCATGAACATGACTGCATACGCAGATACCGCTTCTCGCAATAGTTGATAGAGGACTTGACCCGCCGGCTTGCACCACACCTCCAACCACAACACAGGTATCCTACAGCTCTGACCCCCAAGATGAAGGTGATGGCAGCCCTACATTTTTTTGCCACCGGCACGTTTCAATTGACCATAGTTGATGTGGGTGGCACGTCCCAGACCATGTTCAGCCGTGTCCTGCATGATGTTTTAGAAGCCATGTTGGTGCACCTGGATGAATTCATACATTTTCCCACTCGTGAGCAGTTGACAGGTGTCAAGGGTGAGTTCTATGCCCTGGGAGGGATGCCTCATGTAATTGGGGCCATTGATGGGACACATGTGGCTTTGATACCATCACAGGCACAGGAGGTAGCCTATAGAAACAGAAAACATTACCACTCCATTAATGCCCTTGTGGTGTGTCTTGCTAACATGCTGATTTCCCATGTTTGTTCCCTTTTTCCAGGGTCCACACACGATGCATACATCATGAGGCAAAGCAGGGTGCCAGAAATGATGCTGCAGCTGCAGCTGCACGTGGAATGAGCATGTCTTGTTGGTGGGTATACTCTGTTAGTCCTCTGTTTAGCGCTATCTTTGTATCTTACGGCATCTCCTGACCCACTTCTTCACATGATGTTTCCATGTAGGGGACTCTGGCTATCCCAACATGCCATGGCTGATGACGCCTCTCCGCAACCCCAGAACAGCAGCAGAACACCGGTACAACGACACCCATGGGCAGACGAGGCGCGTGATTGAGAGGACGTTTGGACTCCTGAAGAGCAGATTCCGGTGCCTCCACAAGACCGGCGGCGCCCTCCCATATGCCCCGGTGAAGGTCTGCAAAATCTTCATTGTGTGCTGCATGTCACAACATGGCAGTGGAGAAGGCCGTGCCACTCATCCTTGATCCGGATGATCAGGATCATCCACCCGTGGAGGATGAAGGGCTCGGGCACAGGGCAAGTGAGGATGAGGATGAGGATGAGGACATCCGGAGTCAGCTTATCCGCAACTTCTTCTCATGATGGTGAGTCCCTGTGTTTGAGTGTGCATGCTTTGAGCCTTGTGTGGCATGTGTTGCAATGTGTGTGTCCAGCTGACTGTGTGCTAAGTGACTTGGAGGTGTGTTCTGATGTGTCATTCAAGTGATGATGTAATTCCACACATTTTAGCTGGGACACTAAATTTATTAAGAGCATGGTGACAACATCATTCCTGTAGAGTACATGTACATGTCTACGGATTACTAGCTCTTCGCTGACTTGTTGTGTGTCTGTCCTCGCCAGGTTCTTGCTGCTGTCGTCTGCTCATGTCATTATTGCCCTCCTGCTATTCCTCATGAGTATTGCAACATGTGCTGGATCAGAGTTACATGCACAGACATGGTGAAAAGTAATTTGGGGTAAGGAGTGCAGCAAGGCATTTTGTGGGTGGTACGTGTTTGTGATATGTGGGGACTGCTCCTGTTCCTGTTGTGTTACCATGCATACATGTCGACTCACCATGGGCCACATGATGTGTTGCATGGCTCCCATGAGTTGATAGTCACCCTTCCTGACAGTCTTCTGTAATGGTTTGTGGATTCTGATGAAGGCATCAATGTGTGTATAACGTCCCTCAGGAACATACAGGATGCTAATGGTGGACATAGTGTGGGACATCCCATATGAGGCTCAATGGGGAATTGCAGACTCTCTGTGTGCAGCAAGGGGTGTTAGGCTCAACCCCTTCACTTGTGTGCCAGCTCAGTAGGATTTACCACATCTGTGTGTTGAAGGGGGTGTCCAATGTAGGTCACACATGGTCAGCCAAATGACCTGTGAGTCTGTTCCAAGTGATGCATTTCTCTTAGTGTGAGGCGGAGTAATAAAGGTGTTTGTCACAATCCAAGGTGCCTCATCTCTGTCAATGCAGGTCTCTTGCCACTTTGCATGCGGCATATCTGGCATAGTTTTGGAAGATTATGCATAGGAGTCCATGTGTAGTTTAGCAACATGCATGCAGTTGCTCATGGATTAGGCTCCCTATTGGGCATGAAGTACATGGTTGTGTATGTTTTTGGGCATGTTGGTCCACACAATGGGCCATCAACAGCTGCTGAGGGTGTGTCTCCTGTGCGCAGGTCTGCCTTCAGTTTCCTGATCCGGTGTCATGCTTCTTTGGTGATTGTGCATGCATTGTCTCTGGGTGTGCCATGTGTCACTGGACACTCCTTACTTTACACACGCGCCTGTTGCAGTTGTCCTTCTGACATCCTAGTCTTTGTGTGCCAATTCTGGCATTTTGCAAGGAGATGCCGCCTGCTGCTGCAGCCCCTGCAGCAAGGGCCCACAGAGTATCCAGATTTGGCAACACACACGCCTCCAAGATGCTGCTCACTTCCTCCCTCCACCCATTCATTTGGCTGTCCTCAGCTTGTTTATGCCACTGTTGCCGCCATGCGGTGCCAAAGGCTGGACCATCAGCACATGCAAGGTGCACATTGCACCACCATCCTGTCCTTGCATAACCCAATTCACACTACTGTCTGATGTAGCAGCCACACTCCGAGCTATGTCCATCCGCACATCTAACGCCTGCTGTCAGACATACCCTGGGCACACACTCGACACCTTTGCATGCTGAGTGTGAAACTCCAACTGCCTACACTGCGCTGCCCTGCCTTCCAGGCCCTGTCACACCAACCAAGTCACGTCCCTTATACTCCCCACCGGCTCTGTAGCCCAGCAAGGGCATGGGAGTGGGACTCAAGGCTTCAGCATGTAGTATGGTGTCATCGTCTGGGACATGGCACAGGTATCATCTCTCAGCATGTCAATCTACAGAGTGTCCAGGACCCCCCTCTCCACCATCACATGCGCACAGCACCTCATCATCAGCTCGTATGCCATTGACAGCCAGGTGCTCCTCACCCTCAACAAAGACACAGACATTGGCAGTTCCATCATTCAAGTATGCATGAGTTCCATTGATGAATGGCTAAACACGAGCCACCTGAGGCTGGACTTGTACAGGACTGAGGTGATCATCTGAGGATTGTGCCCTTCCAGCTGGGTCAAGTGCTTGTGTCCCACCCGCAAGAGCCCTGCACAAGCACCCAGTGGCCATACACACAAGATGGTGTGCATCATGTTTGGCTCGCTCACATTTGCCATGCTAGTCCACAGCATCTGTACCTCATGCTGTAACGCCCTCTGCATTATGCACATGATCCACAGATAGATCCACTCCAAGAAAAGACAGACCATCCGCCAGGTCCATGACAACATCCGTGTCAAATACTGCCCTGCCCTCTACGGAGCAAGTACATCCAAACTCCCAGGAAACGTGTCCACATCCAGGGTGCATCTGCGCACCTCAGCTTCAACACCCTGCACCCCAGCCACCTCACCGTCCACCATAGATAGCTGCAATGGATCACTGTCGGCTGCAGGATGACCTCCACACTCCCCACCCACACTCAGGAGACAGTCCACAACCCCGACCCCAAACCAACCTTGTACGTCTGTCATCCTAGATCCCGTTGGGCCATCTCCGTGCATCCAACCTTGCCCTGGCCACCGTTCTTCACATCCACCGTACTCCAGCATACAGGACATTGTTCTCCCACCTGGCCACACATACCTGGGACTCCCTCCCCGGGAACCTCCACATGAGCCATGACCTCTACGCCTTGATGATAATCTCCCAAATTGGTCTATCCGCACAGTTTAGCAAGCCCCCCCTCAGCAGCCAGAGGCCATCACAGGTGAGTGTTGTGCTCAATGCCTACATTGAATGATACCTTGTGACCCATGTTTGTCCTGTACCAGACTCTGATCCCAGGGTATGGATGGCTGGAGTTAGCTCAACATTCAGGCATAGTTTGACATTTCCACACACATATGTCGTTGAATAATGCAAAATGACAGGAACGTCTCATGACCAAATTAATATATTTATTTGCGGTGGGGTACGTGTATTGGTAGATGAAATTAGGTGCTCTACCGGGGAATAGAATCCAAAGTTCACAGGGGGAGATGGTATCCTTGGCATTGGCAGTCATCAGAGTCCAGGGCACAGTGTTGGTCATCATTGGTCAGACTGTGACCAGCAAGTCCATGTGGCAGAGAATGTCATTGGATGAGGTGCTGCTGTTGCGCCAGAGGGCCAGGTGCCAGGCCAGGTGACCTGGGAGATGTGGATGGTCTGCTGACTCTCACGGTCTTTTCCGTGGACGACCCACCTTCCTCCGGGGACCCTCAGATGCAGGCCTTGACGATGCTTGGGACGCTCCGTCAAACGAATCCTTCTCCTCCTCCTCCCTCCCTGTGTCTGGTGCTGGTCTATGCCTGGTGGCACAGGGAGGGTTGCCCATGCTTTGGGTGATCTGACGGAGTGATTGGCTCATGTCCCTGTGCACCGCCAGGAGCTCAGCCAGTCTTGCCTCCATCCGTCCTTGGTGTTGTTGATGACTGGCATGATGCTCGACCTGCAGGTTCTTTATCTCATCGAGGGTCCCCTGCATCTCTGAGAGTCTCGACATGACCTGGTTGATGCCTCTGGTGTCACGCCGGTATGAGTCCAGGATGTTGCGTATGTGTGACATACCGGTGTCCTGAGCTGGCTGGTCAGGTTCGCGCCTCCGCCTGCCTCCACTCCCACCACCACTGCCCACTTGAGCCTGGCCTGCCCTTGTGGGCACATCGGGTCTACGGGACCCCTGAGGGATGGCATTTGCAGGGTTGCCTGCCTCCTCCTGGGGGCCCGGAGAACCTTGTCCCTCCTGGTCAGACTGGCTCTGTTGTTCAGTGCGAGCAGGGCTCCTGGGTGTGTCCTGGGATGTGGCAGGAATGGGGGTGGTGGTTGGCACAGATGTACCTGACGCAGGTGCTGCAGGGGCTTGGGCACCAGAGGGTCCAGGTTGGTCGGGGTCATCCACGGAGTGGTGAGAGTCGTCGCTGCCGGTGGGATCATCTTCACGCAGAGCATGGGACTGTGATTCTTCCCCCCCCCAGTGTTGGGGGGAGATCGACTACGTTGCCCTGTGTGTGAGAGAGAGACAATGTTAATGGTGTTTCATGCGACATCTATGTTTCATACATATTCAAGTTAACACAGTTCCTCCAGGTAGTTGGATGTGCCTAGCATTCCTCTCAATGTCCACTTGGGGATGGGTATGTTGCGGGGGACAGATTGGGATGTTCTCCTGAGTGTTTGACCTGTAGGTTGTTGGCTATGATGCTTATTTGGCTCTGGATTGGTCTTGTTGTGTCACATGTCCATTGTGGGAGTGTGTAAATCCGTAGCCTGCCCGGGGGTGTGTGCTTGTGTTAGGGGGGGGGTTGTGACCAGGCCTGCTGTTGTGTGTAGTGTGAGTTGTCATTGGGTCTCCCAGGTGATGTGTCTATCCCCTCATGGTGTATGCTGGCATGACAGTGAGTGTGAGTTCCTGTGCTAGATACCTGTGCTTGTGGAGTTGGTGTTTGAGTGTACAGTGGTCCCAGGAGGGCCTTGGGCTGCATACAGCAGGGCCAAGTGTCAGCTACCTTGTCAGTACTTTGCCAGTCCCTGTGCATTGTGCATGGGTATGTACCTATGCCATATGGGCTGAGGGCATTGGTGTCTGCGTCTCATGTTCACAATGTGTTGTGTGGGGCCCACCCTCCCAGCCTCCCGGACATCCAGTCTTGTGTTTGTGGTTGTTGTAGCCTTGGACATGGCCTTGCCTTGATTTGTGAAGGGTGCATGGAGACATTAGTGGCATGAGCGTGGTTTTTGAGTGTGGTTGTGTGCGGTGAGTGCTTGGGAGAAGTTGCGTGCATTTGGTGTATATGTGGTGTGGACTCCATTGCCCCCATGTTACGTAAGTTGTTTGTGTACCCACCAGGCTCTGCGACTCCTTCGACTCTGTGTACTCCCACCGGCGGTAGCAGGGCCATCACCTTCTCCTCCCAGGGATGGTAGTGTACGGGTCTGCGGGGCGGCCCACCTCCAGTGATGTTACTCTGGGCATATTCTTTGTTCATTTTCCTCTTGACCGCCCTGCGCAGATCGTACCACCTGGCTTGGCATTCATGCCTGGTCCTTCGGATGGGCGCAACAGCATTCACCTTATCGACAATCCTCTGCCACATGGCCGATTTTTCAGCTATGCTGGTCTGTCTGACCAATGTTCCAAACAGCTGTGGCTCGACTCTGATGACTTCTTTGACAAGGAGGTCCAGCTCTGCCATTGTGAACTTTGGATTCTTGTCTGTGGGCATGGTGTGGGGTGAGGGTGTGGGTGTGGATGGTTGTGGGTGTGTGGGTGTGAATGTGATGGTGTGTGTGTGAATGTGAAGAGGGGGATGTTTGTGAAGGAATTTGTGTGAAGGTGTGTGAGTGAAGGTGTAGTGAAGGTATGAGTAATGTGGAGTTGTTCCTCTGTGGGGTCTGGCAGCAGTGGGCCTGTTGCAAAGGCTCATGGGTTGTGTGTGTGGGCCCTTTTTATTGGTCCATTTTTGGGTGTGGCTGTGTTTGAATTTTGGTGGGTGTGTTATAAGAGGTGGTTGTGATTTAGGGCCTCTGTTTGCCTGTTTGGATGTGCCAGGTCAGTCATTGAGATGTATTTTGTCATGTAGACGTGTTTTGTGGTGTTGTGCAAGTCGAATTGACCCTCCTTGTGCTGTGCGAGTCATTTTCGCTTAGGTACGATCCGTACATACGCGATGCTGGGTGAGGGTGCTGGGGTACGGTGTTGGAGTGCGGCATGTGCATGCGGTGGGGGTACGGTGCGTACACGTGCGGCCCTGGGGTACGGCGCGTACATGCGGAGGTACGGCGCGTACATGGGGGGTAAGGTGCGTACATGCGGTGGGGGTATGGTGCGTACACGTGTGGCCTGGGGTACGGCGCGTACATGCGGAGGTATGGCACGTACATGGGGGTAAGGCGCGTACATGGGGGGTACGGCGCGTACAGGTGCGGGCCTGGGGTACGGCGCGTACATGCGGAGGTACAATGTGTACATGGGGGGGTAAGGCGCATACATGCGGTGGGGGTTCGGTGCGTACACGTGCGGGCCTGGGGTATGGCGCGTACATGCAGAGGTACGGTGTGTACATGCGGGGGTAAGGCGCGTACATGGGGAGAAGGCACGTACATGGGGGGTATGGCGCGTACAGGTGCGGGGCTGGGGTACAGTGCAGACAGGGGGGGTAAGGCGCATACATGGGGGTACGGCGCATACATGGGGGGGTACGGCGCATACAGTTGCGGGGCTGGGGTACAGTGCGGACAGGGTGGTGCACGGTGCTGACATATTTGGGGGTGGGGGGGCTGTACGGCTCGTACACAGGCATAAGTTTACCCGTGTACATGTGTGCTACTGCGTTGGCTCCGTATGGGCCATTTTACGTGCGATTGTGTATTCGGACGGACGGTCGGGATTGTACTTGCGCGCTCGGACTTGTGTTTTACGATTTGCACGTAAAAATGTCCGGCTCACTCTCGTACACTTTTCCTCACGATATTCGGACGTAAACACTTTCCGACGCACTCTCGTACACTTTTCCGGATGCTATTCGTAGTTATTTTTCACGTACGAATCGTAATTGGCCGTTTGTACGGTACTTGTACGAATCGTACGTAAAAAAATACGGATACGGGTCGTACGCAAATTATTTGTAACGGATCGGAATCGGCACCTAAATGTATAAAATTTCGTAATTTTTTTTTGACTTGATTACAACTAGGCCTGGGCGTAGTTTGCAGAGTTTTGCTACGCGGAACTCCGCGAAGTTACAAAAAACTCCACGAAGGTGTGCGACTGGCGTAGTGCAGTGCAAACTGCAGTTTGTGCTGGTATTCCTGCCGCTCGGGTAGAAATTCTACCCGAGCAGCAGGTTGCGTTCGCGAACTTACCGTTCACGATCGCAAACTTACCATTCACAATCGCGAGCGGGGAAAAAACTCTGCTGCACATCGCGAAGCGGAGTTTTCTGCACTCCATGAGATCCGCGAAGTGCGTAGTGCAGGAAACTCTGCAAACTGAGCGAAGTTCACCCCCTAGGCCTAATTACAACATTGTTAAAGGTAAATTCTTTGCCTTCAATGGTGAATTCACAAACATTGCAATTGCCACATTTGGCATGGCCGGTCTGGGGTTCAAGGTCCTAGTGTGCGTCAAGAGTTAAAGCAGGTTGGAAGTTGGGAAGAGCTGCTTTAACTAAATGGTCTTTTATGGTGCGGTTTTGCAAAATGCAAAGAGTGAGCGTTCAATACTCATAGTGCCAGCATTCAAAATGGTCCAATGTTTCAGAATGGATTTACGGATAGTGTTTGAGACCGGTGAAAATGTAGTAACGCACACCATTTGATTTGTGTTGAACTTGGGTTTAGGCGATAGGAGAATTTCTCGTTGGCAATACCATGCTCTTTTTAGGGCATTGCACACAAGTCGTTTAGGGTAACCTCACGCCCGTAACTTAGCAGATAGGGTTGAAGCTTCATAGAAGTCTTTATTGAATCAAAGACTATTTTCCCCCTTTTTTTCTCTGAAGGTTGTATTGATAATATATTTATTATATACGACCTAGGGGTATCTAGGTGAAGAAGTCCTCAAATTGTAACATTCCTCGCACTTACAAAATAGTTCGACTTCTACATTCAACTAACATTTTAAGATGGCGGGACTGGGGATCATCGTATGGCTTCGAAATAGAACCCATCGTCTATTTCCAGTATGACCATTCAGGAATGTGCAAAACGTAAGAGTCACGTTCCAGGTGATTGCGAGGCAGCGATCAAGCAGCCACAGGTGTCCGATCCTTGTATTATATAAAAAGAACTGTTTGTCTATCAGCGAGACCCACATTATTATCTCGGCTACGGGAACGGAGGTCGTGAGGCTGCTACCCGCATACAAACAAGGTTAGTAGGAGGAAAATTAATGCTACGAGGGGTTGCAATAGTTGCGCGTTAGAATACACTACTTGACTTTGACATTAATCTATGTTGAATGTGCATCATAGTACCTTATTTGATCCTCAGGGGAATGTTGCCTGTGTTTCTTTAACCCCTCCCCTGCTCATGACGGAGCCATTCCGTCATGAGCCACGGTTGCCGTGTGCTCATGACGGAGTGGTTCCGTCATGCTGCGGCCGTTGGCAGCCGCTCCGCCCAAGCGGCGCTAATTCCCCGCCTGTGCGGGCGATTAGCGCCGTGGGCGGAGTCATGACGGAACCACTCCGTCATGAGCACAGCTCAACCGTGGCTCATGACGGAGTGGCTCCGTCATGAGCACAGCGCCACCGCGCTGCCCCCCCCCCCCCCCCCTCCAGCGCTGCGGCGGAATTCCCGCCGCAGCGAAGAGGTTAAATAAACAATACGTTTTATTCCATCCTCTTGGCAAATAGTTCGGTCCTCTTTTATAAACACAATTATATAATATGGAGGGCCTTGCTATATATATATATATATACAAAAAAAGTATTGACGGCAGGAACGGCATCAATGTGTCCTCTGATGAATTCATGGGAGGAATTTCATTTTTAGTATGTTCTTTTGAACTTGAATAGCGTATAATATATGGCTATGTCAGAAAGTATAGTGAATAGTATTAAAAACATTTAAAATGTACTTAAGAGTCCTTTTCGTTTTTTCTTTTTCTTATATGCTATAGATCCATATTATTACAGGACAATTGTAAGAAACTCTTTGACCCCCATTTTATTAGTCATAAAATAAAAATAAAACGATATGAACAACTATTAACTTAGGTTCAAGGATATTCTATGCAGGTATGTTAAGAGTAATGCATAATGTACAGCCAGAGGCCTGTTAAGAAAATTATATATTAGATTAGATGATAATAGTAGTAATATTATGTCTCTATCATATATTTTTTCAGATCTTTCGTGCAATAAATGAGAGGATTTAAGTCCCTGATTTTGTCAGGACTCTCTGAACTGTCTAGTTTTAGACTCTATAGTTTCCGCCTTGGGTGAGTTGGAGTTTCATGATAGATTAGCCCATTGGGGAATTAGTCTAGACCGTATTATTTAAGTCTATAGGTTGGTTTTGACCATTTAACTAAGATAACATGAATGAACGAGGATGTTACTTTTTCACAGGTACACCCTTCAGGCAGTCCTTGATCAGGCAGTGCAGAAAATAGGAGGTGGTTTCCCCTGAAACTCAGATATATTATTAATCTGTTGCTCAAGATATATCTATATCCCTTGAAATCTCTATGATTAAAGAGGTAAGCGGTCAACATTTATTTTGAGTTTCTGTTGCAAGTGTAAAGGAGATCTGTGAATGTGGTATGATAGAGTGTGGTAAATGAGTGTAGTGGGATTGGAGAATTATTTTTCTGTGATACGTACAAACTACTTGTCAGGCTATTGTGCTTTCCAGATGAACTATTTTATGTCAAACAAAAAACTAGTTTCTGGTCCATCTAATAGGGTTTTCTATGAATAATTTACAGATTTATTGTGTTCCTTATTGTGGAGTGAAAACTTACATCTACCACGGTCTTATTTGTTGCTCACTAGTTTGTATAATCTCTAGATTATGGCCAATAATCCTTTAAAGTGAACAAAATGTGAGAAGAAAAAATTCAGTAAAAAAAATATTTTCCTCAAACTGTTTTTTTATGTACATAGAGCTGTTATGAGATATATTGATTCATATGTTTTTTGCTACACAGGTGAATTTTATTGTTCCTGTTTTAATCAATTTTCGAGAGTCTTAATAAGTTGGTCTTGAAAAAGGTGGCATTATAATTTCTCCACCGAAACGCATCGACGCTTGATTCATTAGGACCATAATCTGTATTATTACTGAAACTTGAGTCTCAACAGAACACAGCACCCAGTCTCAGTGTTCGAGAAATAAGTGTTCAGATGTGATCAATTTAAGACAAAGTGTTTGGTCTGTCTATTGTATTCTCGCTTCTATTTTAAAATTTATACTGCGTGGTATGTTTGCCCAAAAAAATTTTTTTATGAATTGTAGTGAAATTGTACTATTGTGTTTTTTTATCTTATGACACAGTGTCATTCATTGTACAGCAATGTATGGTTTGGATTGAATAAAACCTTTCTAAATTTTAATATTTTTGCCATTAGTCCTGCATGTATTAGTAGCTTTATGTGTACAGAACTATTCTCCTATCCTGACTGTGATGAATTGGATTGAGTGATATGGTGGATGACTCCCTCTGGGTGTAATACATTAGGTTGGCTGCATAGTGGGGTCTAAAGGAAATCTTTGTGATTATATTTTCATAGAAGTAATCCTCTTTTAGATCACAGTTGCACCTAATTCACAGAAATTGGGAGTATGGTAGGGAGTCGCGCAATGTGCGTGGGTGATTACTTTCGTAGCAAAGCAATGTGTTATGCTCTGTAACTTTCCTATACAACCTTGTTATTAATTCACCATTAGAGTGGTAAATGGTTAGATCACGGAAAGAGATTGAGGACTTGTCAGAGGCCAAGGTGAAGTTAAGTCCTAAACAGTTATTATTTAGCCAGTGCAAGAATTGATTGAGTATACCTTCGTTCTCATGTAAATTAGGAAAATATTGTCAATGTAATGTCACTAGAGTGTGATACCAGAAAATGGATTACTGGGAGAAAAGATTGTGGTCATTTCAAGATGGTCCATAAAGAGTATGGCTGGGTTGGGGGTGAAAACGGCCCCCATCGATGTACCTTTTACCTGCTGATAGTATTTGTTGGAGTATAGAAATGGTGGGGACAGTGTAGAAGCGGGGTCTGGAATCTAGTACATGTTGGATGACAGTTAATGCCTTGACCTGCGGTATGTTTGTGTACAAGGATTTGACATCCATTGTGGATACGATGTCACACTCTGTGTCAAAAGGGTGATGTTCAACTAACTTGATCATTTTCGTACTGTCTCTTACATAACATTCTGTTTTTGGTCCAAAATCCTTTATGAAATAGTCCACGTATTGGCCGAGTGGTTCTAGTATGGAACCACACCTGGAAACTATGGGGCACCCTGGTGGATCAGTGAGATTTTAATGGATCTTCGGGAGTGTGTATATCACCGGAGTCCGGGACGAATTTACATTGAGGAAGAGAAATTCTTTTTGATTCAGGAAGCCTTCTGATTTGGCTTCAGTGGTGATCTGAAGAATCAGTTTCTGCAGTTCCCTAATGGGATTGGTGGACAATCTGCAGTAATGGTCAGTGTTAGACAATTGGCGTAACATTTCTGATTTGTAGAGTTCCTTCTCTTGCAGGACTATTCCGCCACCCTTATCTGCCGATTTAATAATCAGGGAGTCGTTCTTTTTCAAAGTGTCAATGGCTTTTTTCTCTTCCAAAGAAAGGTTTCTCAATATATTCCTGACATGATATTTTGGTGCACAATATTTCTGTTCCCAATATGCTGTCTAGTAAATACCCCTTAAATCCTGGTTTCACAGAGCATTGTGAGGGTCCGAGTCGAAGATGCGTTGCGCAGCCAAAGCAATGCATTGGTTTCAAGGAGTTCAAGGCTGTGATGCAGAGTCCAGCATTGTTGTTGAGGCTGCCGTCGAAGAGGAAGACAAGGACCTGCACCAAGGATGTGTCATGCAGGGGTAGTTACGATGAGGTGACGGGCTGCAATGTGATGTCGGTCTTTATGACAAAATGTATCCACACAGCAGCAGTGATGCGTTGGGTCTGCTCAGGGTTGCGTCATGCAGCAGAGGAGATGCGTCAGTTCTGCTGGATCCACAGAAGCTGGCAGAGCACCTTAGGCCTACGTCCACGGGTCCAGGACTGGTTTGACACCATTTGGTAGGGTAGACTCACAGGTGGCAGAGTCTGGGTGCTGGGACCAAGGTTGTTGGAGACTTCTGTCCATGAGGCTCAAGTCGGTAGGCCAGAGATCCAGCCCTTGGAGTCACTTTGAGGTCCTGGGTTCGACAGATGCATGTCCAGACCACACCAAGGCAAGAGGGCAGCAGGCAACAGGTCAGCACAGTAGGGCAGCAGTTCCTTCAGAGCAGCAGTCCAGCAGAGTGGCAGCTCTCTCAGTAACACAGCAGTCCTTCTTCTTTGAGAATATCTACATGTCCTGAGGTGTAGGTGGTGTCTGTGGTTCAATATTTAGTGCTGATGGCATTCCTCTGGAAGATGGAAGAAGCTTCTAGAGGTTTCCCTTTGAAGTCCACAGTCATCCTGCCTTTCCTGCCCTGCCCTGCCTCCAAACTCAATTTGGGGGGTATGCAGCCCTTTGTGTGGGGGCAGTACACAGACTATTCAAGTGTATGTGGGCTGTGGCTACCTCTGCCCTACCATGGTCGCAGCTCGATCGTCTCGCCGTCGCGGGTCGCAGGTTGTCTGTTGTGCGCCCAGCTTCCCCAGTACATCTGTTCGGTGAGTTTGCCGGTGACCTTCCTCCCGCCCCGGCCCTGTCCCTGGGCAGCACCAGGTGACGGGGCCCTGTGGTCGGCATACCCCGGGCGGGGGGGGGTGCGGGCACAATGCCAGGCCCAAGTCGTGGGCCAGGGAGGTTGGGCGTGCGGCGGGGGGTGGGGCGCGCGTGTGTGTATTTTCGGTCGGGCATCGGCAGTGCCATCATCTGATTCTCCCGTGCCTGGATGTGTAATGTACCTTCGGGTCGAGTCCGCGCTGTAATGAGTCACTGTGGCAGAATGGTCAAGGCCTGAGACTCTTACCTCCAAGGTCACAGGTTCGATTCGTTCTTTTGAGGTCTAGAAGAGAGCTTGTTCATCCCCACCCTTGCACCCCGCGTGCACACTTCTCTATAATAATAAACGGCACAGTCAATCCACAGTGCACCTCTCCACACGCGAGTGCCGTGTGTGATCTTGGTCATATAAACGGCTCTTTTGGTGCTGCGGGAATTGAAATCTTTGTACCTAATAAAGAAGGGGGTCTGGGAGTTATTAGGCATCAGTTGATAATATAGTGAGATGTCGGTCGGTCGTTTCCTTGTGCTAGTGCCTGCTCCGCGACCCCTGGGCCCGCCCCCCCACCCACCTTCCCAGCCATGGTTGTGGCAGCCTTGGGTCTTGGCTCGGTGGCCAGTTGGTAAGGCTTCGATCTCGAGTGACGATGTGGCCTTGGGCAGAGCTGCGGTCTGTGGCGCTGGAACTCACCATCCGAGTCTCGGCTTCGGCGCTGCATGGGGTGATTCTGGGCAAATCACTCAACTGTAACTTGGGGAGGAGATGGGGTCCGTCGGCTGCGCGGCCGACCTTGGTGCAGGCAACCAGGGTTCGAGCGAGGTCGCGTCCACACTCTGGGATCCTTGGCATATCACTTCATCTCCCCGTACCTGATTGGGTAATGTAATTACGGCGCCCGTGTCCAGCGCTCCAATCCTTCGGGTCTAGTCGCGCTAGTTAATAGATGTAAAGAAAAAAAATAAAAATGCTTCTGTCTGACCCGAGAAATGTCTTTCCCCCCCCCCCAAAGGCTTCAAGATTGCATATGACCTTTGTGCGCACTCAGTTTTATCGAAGCTCACGGGTTTAGACCCCGTCCAAGCCTCCATGTTGGCTTTGGGATGCGGCAAGTGGGATTCTGGTGCTTCTCGCGCGCTTTGCGAGTAAGGGAGAAGAGTTGGCTTAACAGATAGGGCACTCTAGCACAGACCTGGGGACCGGGGTTCGAGTTCAGTTTTGACGCTGATCCTCCTGTGATTCTGGGCAAATCACAATCTCCCCGTGCCCAACATAATATAGAAGTTGCGTCCCCATGCAACGTAACTGGTGCTATGTCAAGCGCCCTGATACCTGATTGGATCCCGGCAAGTTAGTGCTTTACACATCTGCACTATTAAAGACATAACAAATGCAAATTTTCGGCTACCCTACATGCTTTCCTAAGTTAGAATAAACTTTCATTGCGTCAGTGTCCGGGCAATTCACCCCTTCCCCCCACCCCCCATCTCGGTTTTAGCTGTGGTGTGCGGGTATGCCCACCATCTTGGGGAGAGGAGTTGACCAACGGTTAGGGCGCTCGACCTCGAACCTGGGGGAACTGGGTTCGAGTCGCGGTAACGACGCTAAAACCTCCGGTGTTTCTGGGCTAATCACTTAAAAATGTCCTCAGGTAACGTAACTGGTGCTATGTATTGCGCTCTGACAGCTTATGGGATTCGGGACAATTTCGCGCTATATTCTTTTTCCCAGGCCTGACGGCCACATGGATCACGCGACTTCCCTACCCCTCTGTGCCCTGCTTTGTTGTGCAGTGCGCAGGTATTGGGCCCCATCCATTCGGGACAAGGCGCGGCAGGCAGTGGGGACAGCGTCTCAGCGTTGTGGGGGCCTGGCCAGATTGCCTCCTTGGTGCGGTGTATAAGTGGGGAGGGTCACTGTTGGCAGTAAACGGTATCTAAAAATGTAAGTTACCACGAGCCTGCTGGCTGGTGGCAGTGATGCGACAGCTGCTTAACACTTGGTTTGTTTTACAGGATCGGGAACAGGCAACAGCAGACCATCAAGGGGGTCGCAGTTGAGTGACAGCGGGGTCGATATTTTCTAACGCGCACCAGTGTCTGGTGTGTGCCCCCTAGAGGTCGACACTCGGAGGCCTCCCTTCTCTTAACGTTTCTGTCTCTTCAGCAGGTCACGATCAACAGGTTGTCTTTGACCATCATTGTGCAGATTGACCCTCCCGAACCCCATTAAATATCCCTCGTCCTGTCCTAGTATGAAGAAATAGGTATGGATACCTTGGTAATACAAGCGGCGCAGTAATCAGGGCGTGATTAATGTGTGGCATGGCGTGCTAGCACACACGAGGTGTCTCGGCCTGCATAGCAAGGCACATTTCCCGGTAAGAGGACCAGCTTTGTCTTTGGGGAGGCCTGGGTTCTTTAGGCACAATTACCCACTGGGGGAACACTGGTCATCATTCTTGTGTTCCCGATTCCACAAACAACGAGCATGGGTAGCGGGTGCAAAATGCTCCTACCTGGCACCTCGGTGAGGTTTTTCTTTGCGGTTTTGGAATGACCCAAGGGTGCCTTGTCCATCGGGAGGCTGCATGCGTTTCTCTCCACAGTCGGCGGTTAATCTAACTATATTATAGGGTGTTGATTTAAGCCTGTCATTTGGTTGCCAATCCCAAATTAATGCGATGGGGTGGGCGTTCCACAAATGGGCAGGGTGCCAGTGCTGCGATCGTCAATCCTGTCCTCTGGGCAGCACAGTGGGATTAGACTGGCTGGGCAGTCCTCATAGGTGAGGCGAGAGGTTTAATCTGCTTGGGTCAGGACCAGCCTTGGGGGAATTTTGACATTTCAGTGTCAGCAATGATGTGGGCTCACCGTTAAATGGTTTACCATTCGTAATGAGCTTGGAGCCCCGTTTCCGCGCTACAGAAACTTCAGGCATAATTAAGTTGCTGTCGCGTCGCCCAGGCCTTTTGCCCATTTCCAGCCTTCTCCGGCATCCTGCTTTAAGATATGGAAGACTGCAGGGGGAGGGGCTGTTAACCTTTCACCCTTGTAAACAAAGCCGCTGTGCTGCGCACTTTCCGGCTTTGCAGTAACGGCGTGGGCCCCAAGACCTTAAGGGTGTAAGGAAGGTCTGTGCTTCAGGGTCTCATAGGCAATGAGGGGGGCCCTGAGCGGCAGCCGGCTGGAAGGTGGTCGGCTTCACCGCCAGCGCAAGGATTGTACATTAGGCCTGGGCCAAAATTCCGTTCCGTTCGCGGAAATTGCAATAATTTGGCATTTTCGCGTTCCGCAGAAAGCGCGAAAATGTCAAAATTTCCGCATTCCGCAGCTTAGCGATAATTTGTTTCTTGCTCGCGCTGTAAAATAATACATTCTCGCGTGCTTGCGATCGCCTTACCTGAATCCCCGTGTTTGCCGACAAGTTTTCCCAATCCGGTCGCGTTCTCCAAGAGATGTTGGATTGTTGGTAGCCATTTGCGCTGTTTCGCGACAGTTCGCGCCCGCAGTAACGTCATGCGTCGCGCGATCACGTCTTTCTTCTCGCGATCATGCACCGCGAGACAAGTGAAAACAAGATGGCCGCGCCCACGAGCAACCGTATAGGTAAGTTGGCGAGCCGTGACCACGCAGAAAATACCGCGAACGGGCGGGAAAAATACTTCTGCATCTTCACGATATTTCCGCGTGTTTGCGGAGATTTTTAATATTTTCGCGATAATTTGCGAAAGTGAATTTTGCAAATTCCGTCCACCCCTATTGTACATCACCAGTCAGGCGTCATAATGGCTGTTGCTTTCCAGTGGGCCCACCGCACGTGCACATGTGACCCTGTTTTAATCCGATTCTGTTGGTTAAGCTGGTTAGCCAATAAATGGGCTTGTTGTAGGTAGTGCTTATTTTGTAGTTAATATAGGGATGCATGACATGTGCTCAGTATCGCATGTAACGGGAGCTCATGTTTTACGTTTCAACACCTGCGTCACATCATTTACATCTGTATAATTGAGATGTGTCTCAATGCGCGTGAGATTAACGCCATGAATGGTGATCAGTCAGGCTTTTCGGTGAGCGGAACACCTAGTAAAGGCGCGGTGTGCTGGTGGCCGGTCTGCTTGCCATAGTCATCGCCTGAGCAAGCTGTTTACCCCTGCAGATTAGTTAACTTAAACGATCCTTGAAGCCTGCGCAGGGCTCCCTCCGCTCCGTTGGTGTCTTTATATTAGCCGTTCACTTTGGGTGCCCCGTAATTTCATGAGTGAGGCAGTGGAACCGAGACCACTAGGGCTATCATGACGGTCATTGTTGGATCCTGTTGAAGGTAGGAGTAGCCATTCTCGCAGTAACTGTGTGCTCCCCTGTGGTAGGATTTGGCTCGTCGGTTACATTCAGCTTTCCTTCTGCCCAGCTATCCTTCTAGCCTTGGGGGGGGGGGGCGGGTTTGCCTCATTTGTCATCTTGGAGTTCATGGAAAATAGAGGCGTGTCAGCTCCCCTAGTTTGATTGCCACGTTGCTGCGCTTCATGACAGATGTTGAATGTCTCCAGTCAAGTGCTGCTTGCAATTTCAGCTCACATTGGTTTGGGTGAACACTTTACCCTTTCACTTGCGGTCAGAGAACGTGCTTTATGTGGTTGGATTTAGCATTTCATGGCCTGGGACATGCCAGTGGCACTCCGGCTAGCATTAGGACTAATGCTCCGTTAGTAAGGGAACCCCCTGGGTTAGGCGTGCACGGCTAAGGTCTGAAGGTATCCAGCAAAGGCTTGCTTCCAAGGTTTGTGAAGTGGATCAGATGGGCCAAGCTGTGCTGCATAGCACCACGCATATTCTATAGGTCGCAATTTAAATACTAGGTCCTATGCACAGTCACTGTTAGGTTCTGATTCCTACACGCCTGCACACCTTCGCGTATTGTCGTGTTGATTGAATGAGGAGAGCTGTCATCGCTTGGTATATCTGGGCAATTAGGAATGCCAGGCAGGATTCTAGCGAAGGCAGGGAGTGGTACTCATCATGTATTGGATGTCGGTCTCACTGGCAGGCTCCTTGCTAGGGGACCATGTACCTAGGCACATTTCAGGCAGTGCCAGGTTAACAGGGACGGCGAGTACTAGAATACACAGGAGTGGTCCCACCTCGGTTGGTCTGATGGGATGCTGTCATAATTTCCTTGTCATTGGATCCCCAACATTCGTAACGTAAGCTGAGGATGCCTGCATTGCTGTCAGACCTGCTATTAGTTATTTAAAAAAACCAGGTACTATGAATTACTCAGTTGTACTCTATTCTTAGGTAATTCAGGACGCATATGGTCCAACACATGCTCCTTTGGACAGGACTGCCCATCTCGTTCAAGGGGAAGTAGACTTATAGGTAGGCTAACTTAGGCATGCACCATCTTGCCACGGCTCTGTCAGAGCCAGCAGGCCCCTAAGGTTCAGCGCGCTCAATTACACATGATGTTGGAGGTAGGTCCAGGATGAAAGGGTTGTGCTGATTGAAGCTCAAATGCAAAGCGATTGTGGTAGCCTTCCGAGGAGCACATCTGGTTGGGCAGTAGGAAACTTTAA
Organism: Triturus cristatus; assembly: GCF_964204655.1. Lineage (NCBI taxonomy): Eukaryota > Metazoa > Chordata > Amphibia > Caudata > Salamandridae > Triturus > Triturus cristatus. Next base: position 454,479,856 of record NC_140590.1, on the reverse strand, counting down.
AGTACTACCAGGGAGCCCCTTCCCTTCTGTCATATTCTGCTATTGGTTGTTGCAGCAGAAGTTTGGGGGCAGGTAATGTGGCCCAACCTGGTGGGGTTGATGTTTGGTCAGGTCTATCGACCGAGTACAGCAAAGTTTGCTGGGTACATCTGGGAAGGTAGGAAGGACAGGCAAGAATTTTGCGAAATCGCGAAGGCAGGTAGGGTACTCATGGTGTAGGTGATGTAGTTTTCACTGGCAAGCTGGCAGGCAGGGAGACATTGTACCTAGGTCACTTACATCAGGCAGAGATGCCCAGTGGTAGAATGTGGGGGGCTGCTCAGAACAGGATACGGTACAGGTTGGATGCCGGCAAATTGTGGCTGCACTTCTGCAGATGGCAAAGTAAACCTTACTGATTACAGGCGGGGTATGGTGGTGGTTGTGGTCCAACCTTTTTCTCAGGATCACTCCCTGTCTGTTTAGCGGTGCTCGTTATCCCACCATTATCATCTGCAGCGGCGCTATAATCATATGGATGGGAGGGAGCACTATCCGGACAGCCACAAGAGCACATTTTGCAGTCACAGAAGGCTAGATTGATAATTGATGGCATGGTACCAGTTGCTTCGGTTATGCGCATTTTCCTTGGCAGTTGTCAGCGAACATTTTGAATGCAATGCTGGTGGTTAGCCTGTGTCATGCCTTTCAGAGGTGTTTTTTAGCGCAGGCATGGCCAAGCTTGGGTTAGATGCCTGTGGTCTGCCCTGGGATTCATGCTAACAGGAGGGTCGAGCGGCAGAACTTGGAGGGGCTTGGGTCCGGCCGCTGGTCACAGGTGCAGATCCGGGTAGGTCCACATAGTATCCCGTCCTTGAGTTCGATTTAAACAGGTACCATTGAATTGAGTAACGGTAACGGATAATTTCCCTCACCCGGCAACCTTGCCTGGCAGCGAGGCAGGTGTGGAAGTTGCCTTCCAACCGGGGCGACATGGTACAAAGGTTTGGGGGGAAACGCAAGATGCAGTTGCTGGTAGGTTCACTTAGTATCCCGTCCTTGAGTTCGAGGAAACAGGTGCCATTGATTTGAGTAACAGTAACGGCTACTTAATCCCGCCCTCCAGCACTGGCTGGCAGTTGTGCAGGTGTGGAAGTTGCCTTCCAACGGGGGCGAGTTGGTCCATAAGCTTGGGGGAAACCCCTGGGTAACACATTTGGGCTACAAAGTAGCAGGAGAACTATTGGCATTCCCAGTATCCAAATTGAGAGGTATTTTACACGTTGGATCTCCTCTGAGGTCACTGTCTGCTCCCTGGTATACTAGCAGAAGTTTGGGAGGGCAAGGCTTCTCATAGGGTGGTGACTGACGGAATGCGATGGACATACTCCGACTAGTGCTAGACTCAGAATACTGAGTGCAAGAGGAAGTAAGGCGGGCTTGTCAACTCTTACCTCCTCCCCCACTGGCACTGCCTGGCAGGAGTGTCTTGTAAAAGGTAGTGTTCTTCAGCCATGCAAAGGTAACATTGGACCATCGCCTATTTTTAGGTTTCAGGTCAATTCAGTGAAAATTCCACGGGGAGTTAGAAAGGATGGGGGCACCTGTCCGGAAGGGGCATGCTGGCCTCCGCCGAACGTGTTGGTGATTCACCTGGGAGGGAACGACCTGTCCACATTAGGCAGAAGAGCCTTGCTCCAGGACATGAGGGACACATTAAGCCAGCTAAGCAGCATCATGGGGTCATGTGAACTGTGGTGGTCAGAGATGATACCACATACTATTTGGAGGGGAGCACGCTCGGGGGAAGCTATTGAAGTTTCAAGGAGGAAAGTTAATCGAGCCATGCGCAATTTCACAGAGCAAAGAGGTTTTGGCTTCATCAGGCATGGTCTTATACACACCAAGTCCACAGGGTGCCTGGAGGGAGATGGGGTGCACCTTTCTAGTTTGGGCATGGATCTTTTCCTACTGGATCTAGGGGAACCTTTGGCTGCAGCAGGTTGTAAGTAAATAGGTCTATCTTGGTGGGGGGGCATGGTAGTGACAGTGGCCACTCCCAAGGCTGTGGAGGAGTTACAGGGCGATCCAGAGTCTGCAGATACCAAGGGGTACTTCATGCAGCAGCACAGCTTGGTGCTAAGCCAGGATACCCAGGGATGTCTTAGGTTGTCCCCTGGAAGAACTACGGCGCCCCGTTAGTCCTACGGGCGGTTGTGGGTCTGAGCAACCGGGGGCTGCCATAATACGCTCTGCCCACCTCTTTCGGGGGGGGCGTGAGTAAGCAAGTGGACTGGTGGTCCACGGATGAGAGGGGGTGGCCCCTCCCAAGATTTGGTATGCACCATTTGGCGACTGCCACGGTGTAATTTAGGCTTATCAGACGGGCAGGCGGCATAGGGGTTGGCCTGCCCTGGGATCGGATCGCCCGTAAGATAACCCACCATGTTTGCATACTGGTTATGCTAATAAACCTGCAGCAATATTTCTCCACTTACAAAAGTGTCATGTGGTTTATTGATGTATTATGTGTGTTATGTGACTACAGTTGCCGATATTGGCACTATGATTCTTGCGGGCCACAGAGTTAGGGATTCACCTATCATGTTTGTGGTACTGCCATGCAGGATTAAGAACGGCAACCGTGTGCTGAGGCCCATCTCAGTATTTAGAATTGACCATTAGTATTAATAGCGCATCATTCTGATTACAATGCCCAGAATTCTATGCACATGACTCAATTGAGCAGCCCATCAAAGGGCGTGTAATAACATGTAAATAAGGTGGCGGGATCAGAATGCGCACATACTAAATCGTCAAAAGCCTCTGAAGAAGAAGTTACTCTGAAACGCGTCAGGAATAAAATGACGACTGAGCTGCTAAAGGAATCGGCATGCTGGAAGCCGTTCATACCTAGAAAGGCTTGAAGCTGTTTGCTGGCTATCGAGTGCATCTTGCTTGATGGGCACCTTGGGAGCTGGAATATTTGGCGGACGCCTTTGCCACTAAGATTGCAAAACCCCGTGATTCTTGGTGGCCACACAGTTTGGGATTCACCTATCATGTTTGTGGGACTGCCATGCAGGATTAAGAATGGCAGCCGTGCGCTGAGGCCCATAGAGGGTTTAGAATTGACCAGCAGTATTAATTGTGCATCATTCTGACTACAATGCCCAGAATTCTATGCACAGGACTCCATTGAGCAGCCCATCAAAGGGCGTGTAATAATATGTAAATAACGGGGCAGGATCAGAATGCGCACATACTAAATCGTCAAAAGCCTCTGAAGAAGAAGTTACTCACTCCAAAACGCGCCAGGCATCAAATGCCGACTGAGCTGCTAAAGGAAACGGAATGGTGGAAGCCGTTCATACCTAGAAAGGCTTGAAGCTGTTTGCTGGCTATCGATTGCATCTTGCTTGATGGGCACCTTGGGAGCTGGAATATTTGGCAGCCGCCTTTACCGTTAAGATTGCACCACCCCGTGATTCTTGGGGGCCACAGTGTTTGGGATTCACCTATCATGTTTGTGGGACTGCCATGCAGGATTAAGAAAGGCAACCGTGTGCTAAGGCCCATCTGAGGGTTTAGAATTGACCAGCAGTATTAATTGCGCATCATTCTAACTACAACGCCCAGAATTCTATGCACAGGGTTCAATCGAGCAGCCGGTCTTAGGGCGTGTGATAATATGTAAATAAGGGGGCAGGATCAGAGCTCGCACATACTTAATCATCAAAAGCCTCTGAAGAAGAAGTTACTCACTCTGAAACGCGTCAGGTATCAAATGACGACTGAGCTGCTAAAGGAATCGGCATGCCGGAAGGCGTTCATACCTAGAAAGGCTTGAAGCTGTTTGCTGGCTATCGAGTGCATCTTGCCTGATGGGCACCTTGGGAGCTGGAATATTTGGCGGACGCCTTTGCCACTAAGATTGCACCACCTCGTGATTCTTGGGGGCCACAGAGTTTGGGATTCACCTATCATGTTTGTGGGACTGCCATGCAGGATTAAGAATGGCAACCGTGCGCTGAAGCCCATCTGAGGGTTTAGAATTGACCAGCAGTATTAATAGCGCATCATTCTGACTACAATGCCCAGAATTCTATGCACAGGACTCAATTGAGCAGCCCATCAAAGGGCATGTGATAATATGTAAATAAGGGGGCAGGATCAGAATGCGCTCATACTAAATCGTCAAAAGCCTCTGAAGAAGAAGTTGCTCACTCCAAAACGCGCCAGGCATCAAATGACGACTGAGTTGCTAAAGGGAACAGAATGCTGGAAGCCGTTCATACCTAGAAAGGCTTGAAGCTGTTTGCTGGCTATCGATTGCATCTTGCTTGAAGGGCACCTTGGAAGCTGGAATATTTGGGTGCCGCCTTTGCCGTTAAGATTGCACCACCCCGTGATTCTTGGGGGCCACAGAGTTTGGGATTCACCTATCATGTTTTTGGGACTGCCATGCAAGATTTAGAATGGCTACCATGTGCTGAGACCCATCTGTGGGTTTAGAATTGACCAGCAGTATTAATTGCGCATCATTCTGATTACAACACCCAGAATTCTATGCACAGGAATCAATGGAGCAGCCCGTCAAAGGGCGTGTAATAATGTGCAAATAAGGGGGCAGGATCAGAATGCGCTCATACTAAATCGTCAAAAGCCTCTGAAGAAGAAGTTACTCACTCTGAAACGCGTCAGGAATCAAATGACGATTGAGCTGCTAAAGGAATCGGCATGCTGGAAGCCGTTCATACCTAGAAAGGCTTGAAGCTGTTTGCTGGCTATTGAGTCCATCTTGCTTGATGGGCACCTTGGGAGCTGGAATATTTGGGGCCCGCCTTAGCGGCTAGGGTTGCACCACCCCGTGATTCATGGGGGCCACAGTGTTTGGGATTCACCTATCACGTTTGTGGGACTACCATGCAGGATTAAGAAAGGCAACCGTGTGCTGAGGTCCAACTGAGGGTTTAGAATTGACCAGCAGTATTAATTGCGTATCGTTCTGACTACAATGCCCAGAATTCTATGCACAGGATTCAATCGAGCAGCCCATCAAGGGAGTGTAATAATATCTAAATAAGGGGGCAGGATCAGAATTTGCATATATTTACTTGTCGAAAGCCTCTGAAGAAGACGTTACAAACTTCGAAATGCATCAGGAATCAAATGACGACTGAGCTGCTAAAGGAATCGGCATGCTGGAAGCCGTTCATGTCTAGAAAGGCTTGAAGCTGTTTGCCGGCTATCGAGTGTATCTTGCCTGATGGGCACCTTGGGAGCTGGAATATTTGGGGGCCGCCTTTGCCGCTAAGGTTGCACCACCCTGTGATTCTTGGGGGCCACAGCATTTGGGATTCACCTATCACGTTTGTGGGGCTGCCATGCAGGATTAAGAATGGCAACCGTGTGCTGAGGCCCATCTGAGGGTTTAGAATTGACCAGCAGTATTAATTGCGCATCACTCTAACTACAACGTCCAGATTTCTATGCACTGGACTCAATCGAGCAGCCCGTCTAAGGGCATGTGATAATATGTGTTAGAAATGGCGATTTCTGGTTGGCTAGGGCTTGTGCCAAAGCTAGGCAGAAACCACCACTCTAGTCAGGGCAAGGAAGTTACACGCCAAAGATAACCCCTGCTCACCCCCTTGGTAGCTTGGCACGAGCAGTCAGGCTTATCTCGGAGGCGATGTGTAAAGCGTTTGCGCGCGCACCCAGCAACAACACCCAAGGCCCACCACAAAGGAAACTCCACACAAGGTATTATAAAAAAAATAGCCTTTGTATTACCAAACCACATTAGATAAGAACACACACTTTACAATGATCCAACAGGCACGGGCAGAATTTACAAGGGATTATATGTACAGGGGACAGGGCCACATGGACCACTGTCAGGAATTAGCACTTTGTAGAAATTAGCACTTGGAACATAGGAATAATACTTTAGAGCATAGCACATACAATCACTGTAGTACTAAAAATAGAACATGTAGCACACAACCAGTAACTACTGGTAACAGGTAAGTACCACCTACGCAACCCTAACCACCTTAGGAGAATATCGCGCAGGGAACCAGAACCTCACTAGCACCACCTGTACTAGGAGAAAACAACTACCTAAGTATCACAATACCTGTAGAGGTAAACGCACATTACACATGATGCATCGCAACACATTCAGAGGTGTAGGGAAGGAAAACACATGATGCATAAAATACATTCAGCGGTGTAAGAACAAGGCACATGACGCATAAAAACACATATAGAGGTGCAGTTAGGAACAACAGCGCAAACTCCACATGAGCCACTACCTGTGGCAGTCCCTAGGCCAACTAGCCTGGTAGGGGCTAGGACGCCCTGCGTCCCAGCAAAGTCAGGGGCAAGACTGCGCAGGAGGCACAGTCCAAAACTCAGAGGGCCCCCACCTAAACGTTGCAGCTGCCCACTAAGTGCTGGGCAGCTGTATGGACTGGGGCCTGGGCACCTCTGGGCCCTTAGGACAATTAGGGCCGTTGTTGGAGCCTCCCTGGGCTCTGAGAAACCACTCGTGGCCCCCTGAGCCTCGCAGGCTCTAAACAAGAAATGCCCCCTGAGCCTCGCAGGCTCTAAACAATAAAGTGCCCTGAGCCTCGCAGGCTCTGATCATTAAGATACCCGGTTGGAGCCTTCAGGCTCTACAACCAATAGTGGGGGCCAATGTAGGAGCGGCCCGCTATCTTCCGGGGCCGCTCTTCTCCGAAAACCACAGCCCCCGTTGTTGGAGCGCAGGAACGCTCAAATACAAAGATGCCCCTAACGTTGGAGTCCCTACGGACTCTGAATCCAGCAATGCGCCCCTGTATGTTGGAGCGGCACCCCCAGGCACACGCACAGAGTCCCCCAGCCCTTCTCACTTACCGGGCTGCGCTCGGGGGACTCCCGCGTCGTCTCCTTCCTTCGGCGGGGGCTGGTAGCCCTCCGGTGGGACAGCAGCGGCGCTGCTACTTGCGGACTCCTCTTGCTTTCTTCCGTTCGGGGCAGAGCGGGGTAGGCTCCCGCCTGCTTCCGTGAATCCGAGCGTCGCTTCCTGGTTGAGGCCCCGGTCACGTGGGTGACACTCCCTGCCGCTGGACTAATCCCAGCGCGGCAGGGAGGTGACGTCAGCGAACTCTCGGGCTGCCGGCGGTGAATTCAAAACGGCTTTCTCCGAAGCGCGGGGTGGGCTCCCGCCTTCGGATTTCAAGTATAAAGTGGCGGAAACAAGCGGCAAGTTCCTGGCGGGGTGGGCACCCGCTAGGGATATTGATTTTTCAATAAAGCGGGGTAGGCTCCCGCTCGAGCTCCACAATGCGGGGTGGGCACCCGATTTACTACACGGCGGACTAGCAGGGAATCCCTACGTCGGGGTTCCCTCGCTAACAATTGCAGCTCCGCACTGCTGGCCACGCATAAAGCGCTCCTAGCGCTATAAGTAAATGGAAAGCGCTTCCAGGCGCTTAGGGGTGCCAGTAAACACAAAAGTCCAGCAAAGTCCTAAGGAAGGTGGCCAGGGGGCAAGGCTGGGCCAGGGGACCGCTCACTGGGCCCTCCAGGTAGGAAGGCAGTCCAAAGTGACGGTTCCTCCTGGCCTCCAGCAGCAGCAGCCCCCATCAGGATCCTGGAAGAGAACAGTTTCTGTGGGGACACAGCCCCATTTTTATACACTAAAACCCTTTGTTCTTGGTTCAGGGTGAGGGGGAAAACCAGTCGCAGCTGGTTGGGGAGCACCCTTGATGTGCTCAGCCCCTCACTCTATTCACTGGCAGGGCTAGGGTCGTCAGTCGCACCACAGGGGGCGGAGCCAGCATTGTGTGGGGAAAGCCCTGCCCTATTCAGGTCCAAGGTGCACTCCTCCCCAGCCATCAGCATGCTAATCTCACACTCACCACTGGGGCAGACCCTACCAGACTCCTGGAGCCAGGCTCACCAGCCAGCTCCAGCCAATCACACGCCAGACACACTGCACACAGAAGTGCCCACTTCTAGAAGTGGCACTTCCACACTAGGTACATGCACGCCGCACACATCATCGTGCAGCATTCAATCACACGAGTCCGCACATACCAAACTCGGGCCTGCACACCCCACGCATCAGGAACTACTAGGGACACATACATTCCCCATGCATTCCTATGGGAGGGCAGGCCTATCTCACCACATGCACTCAGAGTGCGCACGCACTTTACCCTGGGACACAGGGAAAGTGCGCAGAAACCAAAAACCACTATCACCAAGTCACCAATAAAAGCAAAAAATTCAGGGGTGAACCTGCCAGAAGGGCCAAGTCCAACACACCCCCTTCCAGCCAAAACGCAGGGCAGACCAATCACGACCGTGATGGGCTTCCCTGCTTGGGGCGATAGAACACGGACGCGGGCCCGCAACTGCAGGGACACCCTCCGGTTCTACGCCACGGTGAACCCATGGAATTTCTTCTAAACCCACTGTCTGGACCAACTGGGCTACCCCACTGGTACTCCCAAGCTGTCCGCGGCCAAGACCAGGCCCTAGGCCACCCAGGTGCCACCGGTCCTTGCCTAATCACAGAGTGGGGGGTAGTAACCCCTGGCACATAGCATCCATTCTCCACTCTTCCTGTCTGCAAGACAGGACTAGACTGCCACTGGTTCTCCAGCCTAGGGTCTGCACCCTCAGGTGGACCAGGAGTCTCGGGGAAGGCTCTCCTCCCCCTACCTCTTCTCCTAGGGTTCCTCCTCCTCCGGCGAGGGGTACACCTAGAACGCCATTCCAACCCAGGGTTTAACCCCTCAGGTTGTACCGGGGCCAGAGGTGGGCTCTCCCACCCTCTGCACTCCCTTCCAGAGCCCTGCTCCCTACCAACTGGGGCGGTACCTCTGGAATAAGAACCGGTCGGGACGCTGGTTACAGACGTCCCACTCTTCAGGTCAGGCTGATCCTGAACCTGGCCTTCCAACCTCCGGCCTAGAACCTTTGGTGGAATAATCGCCTGGCACTCCAGGACTTTGGGGGATTTACACTCCATCCCCCTGAGGCTATCAAATGACACATATGTCGAGCGACTGTCTGTCTGGCGCTGATCTCCCGTCCCCTGTCCACCTGACAGTGCGCGGAGATCCCCCAGAACAGAAGTGGTGTCCCCATGGTCACTACACGGGATCCTAGCCCAACTGGGAAGTCCCTGACCCACTGGTTCTTCCACTGGCGAACTCATCCCCCAATCACTCCTCACACTGGACTCCTGTACCCTCCCTACTGGAGCGGTACTGCCAGACTCTAGAACCACAGAAGCCCTGGTTACAGGTGCTCCAGGTCCTCTACTCACTAAGAGATCTTCCTCAAGTGGAGTAACAGGACAGCCTAGGTCCCCAACTTGGTGTTCCCTCAAGAAACCATCCAAGTCCTGAGGCAGGGTTTCGTGCGTCTGGGGACACTCGGTCACCCTCTCACTCCTGCTCCACTGAGCCAGGCAGTGAGCTCCTACACCCTCCTCGCTATCCTGGGACCTAGCTGGGCTACATTGAGCCTCCTCCACCACGCTGGGCTGGAGGATCTCTGAACCACTACTGTTGGAATCACTCTCCCATTCCGCATCAGAACTTGGGACCCCTTCCCAACGGTCTGCTTTTCTTGCCAGGGTCCAAGGATCCAAGGCATCACATCCCAACAGGTGTTGGCGCAACCCGGGATAAAAACTACTGCATAGCTGTTCTTTGATAACCAGAGCATACAGTCCGTCAAAATCCCGTTTCGTGTTTACCCTTAACCAATCATCCAGTGCATCCTCACATTTACCCACAAACGTGTCCCAAGTCTGGTGAGACAGCTTCCTACTGCCCCTGAATTTCAACCTCAACTCCTCCTCCTGGGGAACAGGTACCAGACTGGGGGAACTGGGACTGGGATTTCCTACACTGAAATCTATATGGCTGCCACCATTGGACTCAACACTCCCTGGGGAGCCCAGAAAATTAAAACTGTGCGCAGGGGATAGTCTACCCTCCAGAGCTACTTTGCCTCTGGCGGAGGCCCTCTCAGCCTCCTCTATCCTCTCCTGCGCCAAGACCCTCTCAGTCTCTAGCTGTTGCTTCTTGACCTCCAGCTGCGCCATAGCCTGTGCATGCTCTAACCTGAGCTTCTCTAGCGTCAGCTGGTGCTCCCTTTCTTTCCTCCTATCTTCCCACTCCTCTGGGGACAGGGAAAGGGATGAGGCGCTGCCTCCTACGCTGGACCCAGCAAGGGACGCCCTACCTATGGGGTCCTCACTCTCTACTGGCGTCAAGATACTGTCATCTTCTTCCTCCTCTTCTGAAGCTTCAGGGCTCCCCACAGACCCACCACCCTCCAGGTGTGAGGCCCGGGCCCTTTCCATACTGTGCTCAAGGTCCCATGGACCCTTTTGCCATAGGACCAGGTGGTCCTGAAGTTCGTACAGAGTGTCGGACTCTCTCTCTGTACGGGACCTTCCTAACTCCTGCCTCTGGCGCCAAGCTAGCTCATAGGGATCACAAGCAGGCTCCATTCTGGCAGACGTTCTAGAGAAAAGATCACACAGGGAACCTAGGGGTCTGCGCTTAACACAGGGTACACAATTCACAAAAAGGATTCAGCAAACTCTCTAACCCAGAGAACTCACACTCACTTGCCTAGTGCCACACACCATCCATCCACACACAACCCTCCCCTCGGACTGGTAAGGCAGTTTCTACCACCCCTGATTCCTCAACCTGACCACAAGTGACACAGGTACCAACTCTGGGCGCAGGGCGGGGAACAAATGTACTGGACACTATTACGCTGCCACCACTGGATCCCACCCTCTGGTGAATCCAGAAAACACAATGCACTTAGGGGGATGATCTACCCTCCCGAGCTAGGGACACCTAACTCACAGTGCACAAGAAACACATTTCCACAAAAATGACAAAAACAAACTTAGCGCAATTTTTGCACAATAATCCCTATACCATGTGACTATCTAAATGCAGAGATTTGTAGTGCAGCCAGTTGCTGCTGCGGTACAGCGCAAACGCAAGTCCAAATCCCACCGCTGATCACCAATGTTAGAAATGGCGATTTCTGGTTGGCTAGGGCTTGCGCCAAAGCCAGGCAGAAATCACCACTCTAGTCATGGCAAGGAAGTTACACGCCAAAGATAACCCCTGCTCACCCCCTTGGTAGCTTGGCACGAGCAGTCAGGCTTATCCCGGAGGCGATGTGTAAAGCGTTTGCGCGCGCACCCAGCAACAACACCCAAGGCCCACCACAAAGGAAACTCCACACAAGGTATTATAAAAAAAATAGCCTTTGTATTACCAAACCACATTAGATAAGAACACACACTTTACAATGATCCAACAGGCACGGGCAGAATTTACAAGGGATTATATGTACAGGGGACAGGGCCACATGGACCACTGTCAGGAATTAGCACTTTGTAGAAATTAGCACTTAGAACATAGGAATAATACTTTAGAGCATAGCACATACAATCACTGTAGTACTAAAAATAGAACATGTAGCACACAACCAGTAACTACTGGTAACAGGTAAGTACCACCTACGCAACCCTAACCACCTTAGGAGAATATCGCGCAGGGAACCAGAACCTCACTAGCACCACCTGTACTAGGAGAAAACAACCACCTAAGTATCACAATACCTGTAGGGGTAAACGCACATTACACATGATGCATCGCAACACATTCAGAGGTGTAGGGAAGGAAAACACATGATGCATAAAATACATTCAGCGGTGTAAGAACAAGGCACATGACGCATAAAAACACATACAGAGGTGCAGGTAGGAAAAACAGCGCAAACTCCACATGAGCCACTACCTGTGGCAGTCCCTAGGCCAACTGGCCTGGTAGGGGCTAGGACGTCCTGCGTCCCAGCAAAGTCAGGGGCAAGACTGCGCAGGAGGCACAGTCCAAAACTCAGAGGGCCACCACCTAAACGTTGCAGCTTCCCACTAAGTGCTGGGCAGCTGTAGGGACTGGGGCCTGGGCACCTCTGGGCCCTTAGGACAATTAGGGCCGTTGTTGGAGCCTCCCTGGGCTCTGAGAAACCACTCGTGGCCCCCTGAGCCTCGCAGGCTCTAAACAAGAAATGCCCCCTGAGCCTCGCAGGCTCTAAACAATAAAGTGCCCTGAGCCTCGCAGGATCTGATCATTAAGGTACCCGGTTGGAGCCTTCAGGCTCTACAACCAATAGTGGGGGCCAATGTTGGAGCGGCCCGCTATCTTCCGGGGCCGCTCGTCTCCGAAAACCACTGCCCCCGTCGTTGGAGCGCAGGAGCGCTCAAATACAAAGATGCCCCTAACGTTGGAGTCCCTACGGACTCTGAATCCAGCAATGCGCCCCTGTATGTTGGAGCGGCACCCCCAAGCACACGCACGGAGTCCCCCAGCCCTTCTCACTTACCGGGCTGCGCTCGGGGGACTCCCGCGTCGTCTCCTTCCGTCGGCGGGGGCTGGTAGCCCTCCGGTGGGACAGCAGCGGCGCTGCTACTTGCGGACTCCTCTTGCTTTCTTCCGTTCGGGGCAGAGCGGGGTAGGCTCCCGCCTGCTTCCGTGAATCCGAGCGTCGCTTCCTGGTTGAGGCCCCGGTCACGTGGGTGACACTCCCTGCCGCTGGACCAATCCCAGCGCGGCAGGGAGGGGACGTCAGCGAACTCTCGGGCTGCCGGCGGTGAATTCAAAACGGCTTTCTCCGAAGCGCGGGGTGGGCTCCCGCCATCGGATTTCAAGTATAAAGTGGCGGAAACAAGCGGCAAGTTCCTGGCGGGGTGGGCACCCGCTAGGGATATTGATTTTTCAATAAAGCGGGGTAGGCTCCTGCTCGAGCTCCACAATGCGGGGTGGGCACCCACTTTACTACACGGCGGACTAGCAGGGAATCCCTACGTCGGGGTTCCCTCGCTAACAATTGCAGCTCCGCGCTGCTGGCCACGCATAAAGCGCTCCTAGCGCTATAAGTAAATGGAAAGCGCTTCCAGGCGCTTAGGGGTGCCAGTAAACACAAAAGTCCAGCAAAGTCCTTAGGAAGGTGGCCAGGGGGCAAGGCTGGGCCAGGGGCCAGCTCACTGGGCCCTCCAGGCAGGAAGGCAGTCCAAAGTGGCGGTTCCTCCTGGCCTCCAGCAGCAGCAGCCCCCCTCAGGATCCTGGAAGAGAACAGTTTCTGTGGGGACACAGCCCCATTTTTATACACTAAAACCCTTTGTTCTGGTTCAGGGTGAGGGGTAAAACCAGTCGCAGCTGGTTGGGGAGCACCCTTGATGTGCTCAGCCCCTCACTCTATTCACTGGCAGGGCTAGGGTCGTCAGTCGCACCACAGGGGGCGGAGCCAGCATTGTGTGGGGAAAGCCCTGCCCTATTCAGGTCCAAGGTGCACTCCTCCCCAGCCATCAGCATGCTAATCTCACACTCACCACTGGGGCAGACCCAACCAGACTCCTGGAGCCAGGCTCACCAGCCAGCTCCAGCCAATCACACACCAGACACACTGCACACAGAAGTGCACACTTCTAGAAGTGGCACTTCCACACTAGGTACATGCACGCCGCACACATCATCGTGCAGCATTCAATCACACGAGTCCGCACATACCAAACTCGGGCCTGCACACCCCACGCATCAGGAACTACTAGGGACACATACATTCCCCATGCATTCCTAAGGGAGGGCAGGCCTATCTCACCACATGCACTCAGAGTGCGCACGCACTTTACCCTGGGACACAGGGAAAGTGCGCAGAAACCAAAAACCACTATCACCAAGTCACCAATAAAAGCAAAAAATTCAGGGGTGAACCTGCCAGAAGGGCCAAGTCCAACAATATGTAAATAAGGGGGCAGGATCAGTGTTTGCACATACTTAATCATCAAAAGCCTCTGAAGAAGAAGTTGCTCACTCCGAAACGCTTCAGGAATAAAATGACGACTGAGCTGCTAAAGGAATCGGCATGCTGGAAGCCGTTCATACCTAGAAAGGCTTGAAGCTGTTTGCTGGCTATAGATTGCATCTTGCTTGATGGGCACCTTGGGTGCTGGACTATTTGGCGGACGCCTTTGCCACTAAGATTGCAACACCCCGTGATTCTTGGGGGCCACACAGTTTGGGATTCACCTATCATGTTTGTGGGACTGCCATGCAGGATTAAGAATGGTAACCGTGCGCTGAGGCCCATAGAGGGTTTAGAATTGACCAGCAGTATTAATAGCGCATCATTCTGGCGAGTGTACCTAACTCAAAAGCACCACATCCCCGTTGGATACAATGGGCTACTTCATCGACGTCACGTTTATGTCAAGCTTATGCCATGCAAATTCAATTTAAATTATGCATGCAACATTTTCTGATTGCCCATTTTGAACCACTGGGTAGTGCATTCCTACATGAATTGTGGTCACTCCCTTTCACTTACAGATGTCAGAGGGAAGGTAAGGAGGTTTTTCCTACAGAGGAGGACTGCGATACCACAACAGGACATTCCCTAGTTTGCAAACACGTAAAGTTGCATGTCGCTTGTAACGTTTGGACCCCATTGCCATCAATAATTCCTGCTTTTAGATTGCCTACAGATGGCGGTGATCTTATTTTGAACAACCAAGACTGCTGTGGTTTACGGGCAGGAGTCATGTATTTAGTAACAGTTTACCAGCACGTAACTTGTTGTGGCAATATGCTTTTCCACCCCCAAATGGGAGTGTAGATAGTTCAATTTGGCCTTCCAGTCTGACTTTGAAAACAGATTTCAACAAGTTGAGCAGGCTCAAAGCGCTACTATTCCAACAAGAGGTGTCTCTCACTTCGGCCCGAGAGACCTTAGAGTTACAGGTGGCTGGGACTTCTAGTGAGATACAGTCCCTTTTTAACATGAACCACCCACAACATTTTGGGGAGATAATACACCAAATATTTAATGCGACACAAAAGGCCTTGCAAATTTTTTTTAATGTGTGGAATCCGGCCTTGTGACTTTCTTTCAGGTGATATTCGGTGTAATACCGGCCTTTATATATTCTAATTTTTCCAGCATCTTTGGAGGCTTTCCCTTAGTCTTAGGGTTAGGTGCTGGAATCCTGCTTCTCCTGTTCCTGCTGCACAATGGCTGCTCATCTTGTGGTGATGCACAGACCAAGCCAACTGCGGCTGTATTGTAATCGCATTTACCAGGTCTTTGGATGCTTGCCATTAGCTACGCTTGATGTCAGATATGGATTAACATTTTGCTTTGCCTACTTTACTTGGGTGCAACCAGTATTCTACTGTCAGAGATGTCCCTTTTCTTGGGCAATGGATTTATGCCTCTCCAACACATCACGTCCTGTCCCAGATTTTGTCCACTTGATGGGCCCCTTGGAGGCTCATGACCAGGCTTGTTCTGGGGATGGCCGTATGGCGCGTGCAGCTATACTCGGAGTATTGGCTGAATGGAATATCTGTGCGGCTGCGCATAACACCTTGCAACGGAGTTTCATCGAATATCACGCAAGTTGCCCACTCATGCTTGTAGAGGCCTCCGATCATGAGGAGCATGTTTGTTCCTTCGACTTACTTAATTAGATGGCAACCCTTTTTTCAACCAACGATAGGGATGGTCTTTTTGAGTGAATTGCATTCCTCGGTTCACATACCTTGATGGGCTCTCCACCCCTTCATAATAATTCTTGCATAATAACTTCACTATCTAGGAGGGAGCTTTATTTCATTAAGCAATGATGACATTATTGAGAAAAGAAATCTTTTTTGGGGGGGGTGGAATTTCGATTTTCTCCAATATGTTTTTTTTAGAAGCTTTGAACTCTGCTTGACTTGTGAACTCTGTTTTGGTCTATTGTCTATGTCCTATGACCTTACCAAGGGCAGGGTGTTATATGGTTCTTAGGGTGTTATAGGGCTCTTAGGGACATTGTCGACATTGCTAAGTTAGCATGAGCTTCGATGCCATGATGCTGCTTTCGCGCATGTTACTACATGACTTTGTTTTTTCAGACTCTGTTTGTGCCTTTCACATGAGAACGGGCTTCTTTCGCGTTCTCTGCCTTTCCTGGAGTTTAATCTGAACACGCTGTGCAAGGTGGAGAAACAATGCCCCTTGTTATTCTTCTGTTCTTGTCAGCATGTTGTTTTAACACACTTGGAGAAAGCCGTTTCATGAAGAAGAACTCTTCTGTTCCTATGATGTAAACCTTACATCCAGGCTTTAAGGTATAGGGTCTGCTGTGAAAGCCCAGAGATCGTACTTTTTATAAAATGAACATCTTCTAGTCAAGGGGAGGGTGGTCAGGCCTATAGGCCCTTATTTCCACAGTCTTTATATAAAATGACCTCTCCCTTTGTATTCTATGGAATTGTAACAATGCTAACTGTGCTGAGTTTATGCGTTTTGCTGCCGGTAGTGGCTCGTATACTGTACTGTAGAGCATGATAGTTAAAATAAACATTTTGAACTATTCTCATTGTGGACAAGTACGAGTGAGTGAGCGAAAGAGTACGCCTTTTTCTCGCGATTCCTGAGAGAGTCCGGAGTGTTGTGTTCTGGGTTGTCCAATCATTTGTAGCTCCGTAATATTTGGAGAACGAATGAGACACTATAGCTAGTCGGTTTGGGATTTTGGGTAGTGATGTGGTAGGTTGGTACACCCCTATTCACTGAGATCCTGTTTTCCTGCGCGTAGTTCTGTGACTCTGCAGAATCCCTGCAACAGTTTAACAAGCATTTGCAATGCAATAGGTCTCAAATTTGCAAGAGTTGAGCTATTGGCAATGTGAATAGCAATGCCTTTTATTTATATGTTTTGAAAACCTGCAAGAGGTGCGTAAACACGCATTTTGTACTTATAGTCGTTGCTTACGAGAAGCGAGGCTGGCAGTGTGCCTCTTTTACTGCCAGCCTTGCTTGTCGTACATACATATATAAAAGGCATTGTGATTTACAATGCCAATAGCTCAAACTCTCGCAAATGCGAGACCTATTCCATTGCAAATGCTTGTTTTCTTTGTCCACATTCTCTGGTTTTTTTATGGCTAGATTGCCTTTTTAAGACATACAGGTTTAAAAGTCCGTCGCTCACCATTGGTTCCGATCTGCAAATGTCCTCCAAGTAAATCCAAATCCTGATGAGTCTCCTGCTGCTGAGACATGTCTCTTGATGAATGTGCCTAAAGGTGGCGCCCTTTATGCCCTTAAGTTACTATAGAAACATCCCTCACAGTCACATCCAGGAATAAAATTAAGCTGGCAGACGCAGAAAGATGTAGCTGCAGCTGAGCTCCCGGCTCCCAAAATGCTCCCATAATGCTCAGCATCACAGGGATCGGACCAAATGGAGGGCTTTTCTGGACTCTCTTTGTCCCGAACACATATTACATGCACGTAAATACCTTTTGCATTTAGACAGGCTCTTCATTACTCAGTTTAATCCTATTTACTTCTTGGATGTCTTTGCTTTAATTTATTTGAAGGACTCCAAGAGGAAACTCCACGTTCTGACCTGCTGTGCAGCTAATATTCTGTTTAAATTGATATTTTATGCAAAATTACTTGCTGTAAAAATTATAAGGCTTCTGCTTTTAGAAGGTGAGATTTGGACAATCTACCCCACTCCATGCATATCAGAGCACATTTTCAACTATACCTGCATGAAATGTAATAAATAAGCCATTAAAACTGAAAAAGCATACAGTCACCTGCAAAAATGGCTATGGTCATGAATATTGCAGCATTTTATTAAAAACACCCGGGGGCAATAAATAAATTAGGAATATATAGAAGGATTTATTGAGAAAAACAATGTAAAATAGCATTCCAGTGCAAACAAACATATTTAAATGCGATATGGATGTCACTGAAGGCCATATGGAAACACATTATTTTGAAAGTTTAAATTGGCTACATATACATTAAGAAATAAAATATGTGCTCTTTATGCATCCTGCTAAGATTCATTTGAGCTTTGACTCGAGGGAGTACCCTGTTTGTTGAATGTCTAATAAAAAACTGTACCACTTTTCATGGAAAAGTTATCACCACGCTTTACATGCAGCCATAGTCCTACTAGTAAAGTAACCCACCAAATCACCCAGATAATCAGCAACTGATTACTTTGGCCCTGATTATGAGTTGGTCCGTACATTCCGACAAAATGTAAACCTCGAAATTATGAGTTGGTATGCATTTAACCCATCCAATAGCTATCAGATGCGTCAAATACCTCACTCTTTGTCACATTTCAGCAGGTCAAACCTGCCGAAATTTAACGGGGAAAAGCATTTGGGGGCTTCTTTGCAAGCACCTTACGTCGCTGGTACGTCACTTTTTCCCATATTAAAAGTGATGCACTGCCAGGGGACAGGGCTCTTAAATAAGCCCCATGGTATTTACTGTATCATGTGGATTTTGGTGCGTTTAACACCAAAATCCACATTTTATTCCCCACCAACTTGTAATAGGTGTTATAGGTGTATATTAACCGCGGTACATTATTTATCAGGTGCGATAAATAGCACCTCAACCTACAGTCAGAGGCAAAGTCGTTAGAGTTTCATTAATGTGCACCAGTATTATGTCACTGTAATGCCGCCGTACAAAAACATTGATTATGCAGAGGCGTTATTTCCATTGTTCTGTATTATAAACTGATTTCGAACTGGAGAGGTTGCAATACCAGATTACATGGTGTATCCGAGTTTGTGTATGTGATTACTTTATATTCGACTTCTTTCCTACCTCTGTTCGACTTGCAAATTTGACCATAAATTCCCTGTCAAAACATTTTCCAAAACAAGAATTCAGCACTGCTCGCAATCCAGAACTGAATGTAAACTCCAGTTCATGCAGATTTTAGATAAAAGGGGGCTTGTGATGATAGCTCCTGTTCATGCTTACTCCCCCCGTGCTAAGCCTTTTTTTGGCCATTTGGGGTATTTCGCATTTAGTCCCCCATAATATTTTGTCTACATAAGGTACCCATGCCAAATTTGCGTCCTTTTTTTATAACATTGTGAACATTCTAAAGGTAACAAGAGTTTGTGACTTCCCCTAAAGGGGACTAAGAAATTAGCCAAAATACAGCAACATTTTTTTTGTGGTGGGGGGGCAGCAGAAGGAAGCGTCTGTTTTTTTCTCTGCAAATGGTATCAGCAATAGTATCAACAATTGCCTTTGTCGATGGCAGGCTGTGTCGCCATTATTAAAATGGTTGTCCTCCCAAATATTTAAATTTATTCAACAACATACCGATTCCTCTCACTAATCACTTTTTTAGCACACTTCGTTCTCTTCTAAGTCGTTTAGTTTGGGAAGGTAAACAGGAACGGGTTCGATGGGCAGTCCTCACGTTGCCATATGAGAGAGGGGGTTATAATGTTCCTGATTTTCAGCTTTATTATTTGGTGGCACAGTGTAGCTATGCATATCACTGGTACCATCCAGTTGCCCGGATCCCCTATTTGAGAGCTGAGGCGGACCTGGTACTTCCCGGACACCTCTCGGCTGTATTACCCATAGGTTTTCCCAGAGACCCGCTAGATATTCAGACTGTATCTTCCACGAGTTTGGCATCGCATAAATTGTGCCGGATCACTGGAACGGAGAGGTTATATTCCTCTGCCCTGTCTGTCATTAATCCTCGGTTAATTCCCATCACGTCGGAACGACTGGTACAGCGCACCTTGGCGAAGTTAGACTTGACCAAACTGGGAGACTTGTACCCTGATGGCCACGTCTTCTCACCCTCAGAGGATGCGCGTTTTAGTGCAGTAGATTTTATGGACAAATTTGTATTAAGCCGCCTCCTGTTAGATCTGGGGGTCTCTAGTTGGCAGGGTAGGTACCACTGTCCAAGTAGGGACCCTTGCTTCTAGTCAGGGAAAGGGGGATACACTGTTAAGATAACCCCTGCTCACCCTCTAGGTAGCTTGGCCTGAGCAGTCTAGGCTATCAAAGGCAATGTGTAAAGTATTTGTACCAACACACAGTAACACAGTGAAAACACCACAGATTTACTCCACACCAGTTTTAGAAAAATAAGGTATCTTTACTAAAAACTTCACAAGACCAAATACTACAGAAAAACCAACATACAATTAAAAAGATTACTTTAAACATAGTTCAAGAGTTTGCAGAAAGTACTCCAGGATGTAAAAGTCAGTGTCCTGCACAATGCGACTCTCAATGCACAAAATGCGACACTCTCGTGCCCAACAGTACCTGTAGTTGCGATAAGGTTCCCAAAAGCTATAACAAGGAAGATGGCAAAGGCGATGCGATACTCCTGAGATCTTGGGGAGGCTTTGCAGCAGCCCTGCTTCACGCAGCAGAGGTGGATGCGCCGGCTCCGATCTGTAGGGGGAGGATGCGATGACTTTGGCTTTCGTTGCGTAGGTTTCTTAGGGGGAAGCTTCACGCACAGGTACGATGCGACGATCTTCGGTGCGGCGCGATGCGCGGCACAGCGCTGACTTCTGGCGCCGCAACCCTCGATGCGTCACGGGACGGGACTCTGCGTCGACACACGCAGCGACTGGATACTTTCACGCACCGGCAGTGGTGCGGCCCGCAAACTGGTTCTGCGATGACCCTCGCAGCGTCAGGAATCTTCTCGCACCGGAACGATGCTCGACGCACTCGGCGATGCGGGGACTCCGGGTGCTGCGATGACGCCGCGATGAAATTTTCCTTGCACTCTCGTTCTTGCGACACACAATCGGATGATGCGTTGGGTACCAGTTACTCTTTTTCACGCTTCTGCTTCCCAGCTCCCAAACACAGCAAAACGACCTCCTGAGGCCCCAAGACTGGCCAAGCACTCCAAGGCAGGTCAGAACTCCTTCAGCAGAGTTCCAGGGGAGCTGGTGGTGAAGTCCTTTTGTTCCTGGGACTTCTTAACAGGGAGCCAGCTCTTCTCAGGCCCTTGGAGATCAGAATCAAAAGAAGGGGACACAGCAAAGTCCTTCCCCTCTCCTTGGCAGCAAAGCAAAACAGCAAGCAGGCAGTCTTCGCCTCTTCAGTCCTTTTCAGCTTTCTCCTTGGCAGAGGTTTCTTCTTAGTTCCAAAGTGATCTAAAGTTTAGGTGTCTGGAGTCCTCTTCTTATACCCCTCCACGTCTTTGTCTCTCTTTGTTCCAGTGGGGGGATTCCCCTGCTCAAACCGGTTCCTGGGTGTGCTCTGCTCTGGAGCACCTGGTTCCTTTCAGAGTGAGGGGCAGGGTCGTTAGACGCTCAGCAGGAGGTGGAGCCTTCTTTGTGCCAGCAGAGGCAGAGTCCTCAGCCTGGCCAGCAGGGGGTGGAGCCAGCATTGTGCTGGCAGGGGCAGCCCTATTCAAACCCAGGGACTACTCCTCCCACCCATCTAAAGCAGATCTCCCTATTCACCCTGCTGCTGACTCATCCAGGCTCCTGGAGCCACCTAGCCCATCACATGACACCAGTCAGCCAACCAGCACACAGGCACACAGGAAGGTTAAACAGGAGAATAGCTACTTTCTAAAAAGTGCTATTCTCGCACAGTGAATTTAAAAACCATCTTGCTAAAAAGATGTATAATTAAATTCTGAACACAAAGATACCAAACTTGGATTTTCTATCTTGCCCTTATGGGAAGATAGGCATGTAAACAGCCTCCCCCATTCTATCCTATGGGCAAGATAGCCTCTCAGCAGTGAAAAACGAAAATGGCTGTAATTCACTACCAGGGCATGTTACACACCTCAGTACATGCCCTACCTTTCAGATACATTGCACCCAGCCCAAGGGGGTACCTAGGGCCACCATAGGGATGCCTGACATGTACAGAAAGGGAAGGATAAGGCCTGGTCAGTGGGTGCACTGGCCAGGTCGACATGGCAGTCCTGGACTGCACATAGGCACTGCAAGCAGGCCTAAGACATCATTTTAGCGCTACTCCTGTGGGTGGCACAATCAGTGCTGCGGCCCACTAGTAGCATTTGAATCACCAGCCCTGGCACACTCAGTGCACTTTACTAGGGGCTAACAGGTGAAACAAATATGCCAATCATGGATAACCAATCAATATAACAATTTATACAGAGAGCATATGCACTTTAGCACTGATCAGCAGTGGTAAAGTGCCCAGAGTCCTATTGCCAACAACCACGGGTCAGAAAAAATAAAGGAGGAAGAAGCAAAAAGTTTGTGGATAACCCTGCAAAAAGGGCCGTTTCCAACAGCTCTACTCCGCACTACACTCCATTTTCCTGACATTCCCACTAGAGCCAGCTTCGTTCCTTCCCCTAATGATACTTCTAGAAAAGTGATGGTATGCACCTGATTTTGAAACTTTACAGGGCATGCGCCGCACTGAAACCTGTACAGAACAGTTAGATTTGCAGTGCATGGGAACATGACCTCTGTATTACAACCACTGATAGGCAATGGGCTCACTGCTGCTCGGTCATGCAAGACATTTCGCTTAACAGCAGACACAAACTCCTACATTTTAAATTTTTACGCTGCATCTATTTTAACCCGGCACTAGCACATATAATAGACCCATCTACGCCACACAATTGCCCCAAATGTTCTGCTCCACATGCGGACTTCGCACATCTCACTTGGACATGCCCGAAACTATAAGATTATTGGTCACAAGTACATCACACTCTTGGGCAAATATTGAACATCCCATTGACTCCGATTCCAGAGGTTGCCCTGTTAGGCTACACCGTAACTTTCCCCCCAAAACTCCGTAGGTTTGATGCATTAGGTCTTTTATTACCTAAGCGGGAGGTGGCACTGCACTGGGGGCGAAAAACTGCCCCGAATGTCCAGGGTCGGTTGCGTAGTGTCGCGTACTGCAATGTAAACAGTGAGCTCTATGCAAGTATGATGCCCAGCACGTCGCAGCCCAAAGATATCTGGGGACACTACAAGAAGTATGTTGAGACCATTAGGCAAACAAGTGAGTCTCAGCTAGAGCAGGGGATTGTCCCAGCTGGATTGGAGTGATCCCATCACACTGTTTGGCTTGATTAATTTTTCTAAATGCACATTGTAAGGTATACGACATTGACAGGCAGCTTCGTTGTGTGGGAGGGGGAGATGTGGCTGTAGGAGGTAGATTGCCTTTTCGTTTGCAACCGTGAGTGGGTTTGGTTCATGGACCCTACTGTTATTAGCAATTATTTGTGCCATTGGTCTTCTCATTAGATGCCACTTCAAACATATTACCATGTTACTTATGACGCCAATTCTGTATGATGAGACGGCCTGTGATTGTGGACTGCTGCACGCACATTAATGTATGTTTTTGTATTGATGGAAAAGCTAAAATAAAGTTTATAATTAATAAAAAATAATAAAAAACAATAGTATCAACATAGGGTTTGCAGTATTAAAACCACCATCTTCCTACCTTCCAGGAAAGTGCAGAGTTTTGTCAGAAAACCAAATTGTTCTACACAGTTTTGGCATTTTACTGGGACATAGCCTGTTTTTCCTATTCGTTTTGTTCTTTCAACCTCCTTTCAGTTAGTGGTAGAAATGGGCAAAAAACCAATAATGGATCACAGAAAGCTATACAATTCTGAAACTTAGACAAAATTCTGAACTCAGCAAATGGTCATTTTGTAGATCCTTCAAGGTTTTCCTATAGAAAGTAACAGTTGAAATAAAAAAATATTGAAATTCAGTCGAAAAAACACAGCCATTTGTGCCTACGTTTTCACCAGTGACTTCTTTTCAAACTATGGAAGATCTTTGAAAGCAATATACCGCTACGTACACTGAACCCTTCTGGTTTTGTTGCTATATAGGGCTTGTAGGCTCACCAAGAACCAGAGTTACCAAGCGCCAATAACTGAGCTGCACTTTGCAATGTTTTTTTTGTGCACTGGAGATAGTGCAATTCATTTGGTAAAATATAAAAAGAGGAAAATAGGTATCAAGGAAACCTATGAATTTCCAAAATGGTAACAAGATATGGAGTTTAGAAGCAGTGGTTATTTTCACATCCTTGAATTTGTGGGTACCCATACTAGTATGTGAATTGAAGGACATTTTTTCAAAACGACTACTTTTTTACACAGTATGGGGCATATTTACAAGCCTCTTTTGGCACCTGAGCATCACTTTTTTGATGCTCCGGTGGTCTTACGCCATTCCCCATATTTACAAGGTGGTGCTAGGCCACTTAACATGGCTTAATGCCACCTTGTAAATATGCCCCTTTCTGCTGCAGTCCGTTACAGCAAAGGAGCAGGCAATGGGTGTTGCTCTGGGCATTCCAATGCAACACCCATTGCTTTTTGACGCTGCATCAAATTTACAAGGCTGGGGAAGCGCCAAAAACTAAGGCCAAGTAATACCTGGTCATAGAATGGCAATACAAGGAGAAATTATTAGTTTCTCATAGTTTTTTGCTCTTTCTATGTGTGCTGCATTTTGCAAAATGCCGTTATTTATTGGTTTTTTGTGTGCAGGAAGGTGGTATCCCTTCCTGCACGCAAACTGCAGTGCAAGCACCCTTGCAAGATAGTGGTAGGGTGCCTGTGCTGGCTATTGGCAGCTGTTTTTAGTGCCAGCACTAGGGGAAATGCAAGGTTGTGTTATATTTTTGTAACTAAGGTGCATCCCTTGTACTTATGCCTCTATCTTGCATTTGGAAAGCAGTAATGCATAGAAAGACAATTGATAATAACAGTTGCTCTACTTTTCTGTGTTTCCTTAAGTCTCCTAATAAAAATAGTACCTCGCTTATGTGTAAGCCAGGTGCCTGCTACAGGAAATGGGCAAAACGCAACGTGGACAAATCTACTTTTTCTACTAAAAGATGACCTTTTTTGCAATATGCCTAGTTGTGACATTTGGGCTCTTGCTCAGCTGGCACATAGGGAAACCTAGCAAACCTGTTCATTTTTTTTAACTAGACACCCAGGGAAATCCAAGATGGGGTGAACTGTGTGGCTCTCACCAGGTACTGTTACCCAGAATCCCTTGTAAACCTCAACATTTGCCTAAAAACACATTTTCCTCGCATTTCTATGATGTAAAGTTCTGGAATATGCAGGGAGCCTCAAACATCCATTCACTCAGCAGATTCTGGGTAAGAAACGTTGGGGTATCCATGCAAGCCATTCATACCTAGTCTTCTCCGGCTGTCTAGTTTTCAGAAATGTCTGGGTTTGGTAGGTTTCCCTAGTCCGTCTCCGCAATATGTTTTGGGTCCTTACCTGTTGCAGGCAATTGGCCCACCCACACAAGTGAGGTAGTATGTTTTTTTAAAGCCCTGGGGAACACTGAGTGATAGGAAATTTGTGATTTCTGTCTGATTCTATAAGAATATGGCACAGTAAAGCAATGAAAATGTGTGACTTGAGTCACATTTTGAGGTTTGCAGGGCATTCCGGGTAAGAAAACTTGGTGGGTTCCACAAGAGTCACACCACGCTGTGCTCCCCTGGAATGTTAGTTTACAAAAATATCAAGAATTGGCAGATTTCCCTTAGAGACAATGTACACCTTGGCAGAGAAAGACAGAAAAGAAAAATATTACTTCACAACCAACTATTCCTCAAGTACACACACATACTGGTTGGATTTGGCACGAGGGTGAGTGAAGGTTCAGAGCATAAAATTTTATTAACAAGAGATTTTGAGAAAAGGAAATGCACTGTTAATAATTAAAAGGTTGAAAACCTGAAATAATGACTCACAATTCGTGAGCAGTAAAGCCAGGGCAAGGCCTCAACCTCTTTACAGGACATTCTGCCCCAACCTCTTTACAGGACATTCACACACCTTTCATATGTGACATACAAAAGACCATTCACACCGCCAGCCGTGGGCCCAGCACATTAAACAACATTCACATCAACAGACAGTGCCATTGAAGGGCCCATCTCTTTCATACGCCCAAATGACTGACACAGCAATCACACCAGCTGGCGGTTGACAAAGTGTGTGCAGTTGTGTTTGGCTATCGATGTATGTAATGACCAGCAGCAAGTTACTACTCACATACCGCCAGCCAAACACCAGTCCACGCACACCGCCAGCCAAGCACCAGTGCATGCACACCGCCTGCAAAGTTCCAGTTCATGCACACTACCAATGAAACGACACTTCATGCACACCTCCAAACAAGTGGCAGTCCATGCACACAACCAGCGAAACGCCACTCCATGCACACCGCCAGCCAAACACCACTCCATGCACAATGCCAGCCAAGCACCAGTCCATGCACACTACCAGCCAAACACCACTCCATGCACACCACCAGCCAAATGCCACTTAACGCACCCTGCCAGCCAAGCACCAGTCCACGCACGCCAGCCAAGTGCCAGTCCACGCACACCACCAGTCAAACAGCAGTCCACACACACCACCAGCCAAGCACCAGTGCATGCACACCGCCTGCCAAGTTCCAGTCCATGCACACTATCATTGAAATGCCATTCATGCACACCTCCAAATAAGCAACAGTCCATGCACACCACCAGCCAAACACGACTCCATGCGCACCGCCAAACTAACGCCAATCCAGGCACACTGCCAGCCAAGCACCAGCCCATGCACATCACCAGTCAAACACCACTCCACGCACACCACCAGCCAAGCGCCAATCCACGCACACTGCCAGCCAAGTGCCAGTTCACGCACACCACCAGCCAAATGCCAGTCCTCGCACACCACCAGCCAAGCACCAGTCCATGCACATCGCCAGCAAAGTGTCAGTCCACTCACTCTGCCATCACATTTTTTATACAAAAAAAGAAACACATACCAATTGGACGTAGATACAAAACTATACCTACAAACAACAGCACTAACTAAATGCATCACATTATGGCCAACCGTGATTGATTTGCATATGGCTGGGCCCAAACAGGGGTGGTGTGGTGAGCAAAAAAATTATGGATTAAACCCAGATCTGTGACTGGGAGTGAATGTTTGCAATGTTTAGCGTTCCGTCCATTATCACTGTGCCACTGGATTCAGTCTAGCCTGGCTGATGACGGGTGATACCCCGAAACTGGTCCCAGGGTGATTTTTTCCAGTCCAGGGAGAACTTGGCCTGAGAGTTCAGGCTGGACTGTTCCCATGAAGAGCAGGGTCAAGACTGATTTGAATAAGGCTGGATTCAAACTGGGGTGGCGTGGTCAGCAAAAGAATTATGGATTAAACCCAGATTTGTGACTGGGGGTGAATGTTTGCATTGTTCAGCATTCTGTCCATCATCTGTTCTTTTTGCTTTTGTC
The DNA here is from genome assembly GCF_964204655.1 of Triturus cristatus. NCBI lineage: Eukaryota > Metazoa > Chordata > Amphibia > Caudata > Salamandridae > Triturus > Triturus cristatus. The sequence continues at coordinate 454,452,649 of NC_140590.1, read as the reverse complement.
ACCCTAATTCAGAAGCGTATGCCCAGACATGGGTTCCTTGCTCACTGTGCCACTGGATTCAAGCTAGCCTGGATGATGAGGGGTGATACCCTGAAACCGGTTGCAGGATGCTTGTTTCTGGGCATGGAGGACCTGGCCCTGCAGCTCGGACTGGACTTTTCCCATGAGGAGCAGCATCAAGACTGATATGCATACGGCTGGATCCAAACTGGGGGGGTGTGGTGAGCAAATAAATTATGAATTAAGGCCAGATCTGTGACTGGGGTGAATGTTTGCATTCTTCAGCATTCAGTCCATCATCTGTTCTTTGTGCATGACATCTGAGAAAAAAATATAAAATGATACAGACCAATCAATTTATCATTAAGCTCACGGTTGCAACCAAAACTTCTGTTGTGTGTAGTACAATTTAAAAAATGTGGGCACAAGCAACCCATGATTAGGGACAATTGGGGCAGTACATACGACTCTACTTCTGCATACACCTGCGGGCAGAACTATATTTCTTAGCGGGAAAGTCTTTTTTGGCCTTTGGATGAATGTGATTAGGAAAGTGCCGTTCTTACGATCTAGCCACATTCTCCACCATTGTAACTCTAGGAACTCTTGCCTGTTACACTACAACAAGGCTGCCTATCACAGACAGCTGAAACTAACCAAATGTCATCTTTGACTCTGGAGAACAAAAGCATCAAAGGTTGCTGAATAGAATAAATGGATAGCCAACTTCTTACACCAAACGTAAGCCTTATGAACAGCAGTGTAAAGTTCTAACATCTGATCTATTCTATCGACAATTCCCTTGTGCTTATTGTAGTCTAAAACGCACACAGGTTTGCGCACTTCAGCAACCTGACCCCAAACAGTCACAGGTGAAGTCTTTCATCATGGCTGGAAGTCAGCATGTAGACATCTCTCCTGTCAGAAAATTTCACAGCCAGAAGTGCATTGCTACGCAAGACACTTCACTGTCCCTTCTCAAGTGTTTTGCAAACAAGCTTTTTGGGGTATCCTTTATGGATAGAGCAGATTGTGCCACAAACAACAATGTCCACTTTGAGCTATTTACTGGACAATTGTACACCAGTGTAGACGGTATGTATGTATAAATGGTGACCTTTGATAAAAAGGCCTCTACCAAGTTCCCACACAATTTTTTCATTAACTCCAAACGTGGACGACAGCCAAGCGGGTCCATCCAGGAATCCATACTGGTGTACACCCTAAAATTATAGATTCATCCAGTCCTACTCACAGACAGCATATACATCTTAATTCTATAATGTGCCCTCTTGCTAGAAATGTACTGCCTAAAAACCAAATGCCCCTTGAACAGGACCAAAGACTCATCCACAGCTATTTATCTCCCTGGAACATAGATCTCTGAAAAGGAATGTACAAAGTGATCAAGGACAGGCCAAATCCGTAGGGATCTAGTGGTTTCTGCCCATGGGCCTAAAATAAAAGGCTGATCTGCCTCCAAGGGGGGCAGAGACTGCCAAACATTAACCCACAAAAGGGGAGCGACCCTTGCCCAAGTGGTTGCTCACCAAAACATTATGTGCCACATAAAAATAATCCCTGGTGGTCTGGTGGCTTCTGCCCCCTTGGGGGCAGATAGGCCTAAAATATAAGGCTGATCTGTCCCCATGTGGGACAGAAACAGGCAAAATATTAATCCCCAAAATGGGAGCGACCCTATTTTTATTTTTTATTTTTTTTAATAGCTCTTTATTGTTTGATTTAAAAAAAAAACATTTACAACTGAACATGCTAATAATTGAACAATCTGGTTTAACTATAATAAAAAGTTTAAAACAATTAATCAATAAAATAGAATTCAATGATCGTGAATGTCTGATAATGTTCTGATGCAATACGTCACCCTAGTTTTCATGTAGTGTTGGATAAAACATCTTTTAGTTCAGAATCTCAACTCTAACTGAGATGGAGGTTTGGCTTCAAGAAGTCTTGACGCTTTATGAACAAATTTCGCAAGCCTAATATTTAACTTGGTGTTAACAGGGTTAAGGGCAGCCAATATTGCTTGACGGCAGGATCGTACACCCAATTTAATACATTGGCCTCTCAATAACTGCCATCTGGCTTGAAGTAGTACTGGGCATGCACAAACAATATGTTCCATTGATTCAGTATGGTAACCGCACAACCTGCATGCAATGCTACAGCCCGACCGGCGCCATGCCGGGAGATTCTTCAAAAAGGGCCATTCTCCCATCCTCAAGGCTAAAAACTTGCGTTTCCAATAAAGTGCATATGTGCTAGACAGATAGGGCAACTGGACACCCACTTCGTAGTTGGCAATTACCGCCCAGGCATGTCCCCTCTTCGATAGTGTTGCCCTGTCTGAATGAAAGGACCACAACCTAACAGATTTCTTTATGACAGATTTTAACACTGATGGGGAGAGATTTAAGCCCCATAGGTCTTTTACGCCTAAAAGCTGTAAGCTGTGATCCAAGTATTGTCGGTGCTTTTGACTGGTAGGCTTTTTTTGTATTTCCTACCAGAGTCGGGCCTCCAAAGAACCCTCTCGGGCCTGACGCAGTCTATGGCACAGTTTAACAAAGGCACCTGCCTCCACACCGAGGTGATCTTGGAGTCCCAGTTCTAGTCTCACCTGGGCTGGCGATGCAGATTTTGGCAGCTGGAATGCTCGTTTGAAGATTTTTGTAATTAATTTGTTTATTAATTTACTGGTTGAGCCCTTGGTGATCTCATGACCCTATGTTAGTGCGTTGATTACTTTGGCTTTCATTACTTTCAGCATAGGTGTAAGACTGGGACCTAGTAGCTGGTTTGACAGTTTTGCAGCGGCCACCTCTAATGAGAGTGCTTTTATTTGTAATGCTTCCTTGTGCTTGCCAAAGGAGCCGCTTGCCTCCAGGAAGATGCCCAAATATTTATAACTGGGAGTTGAGTCCAGCTTTGTTTTATTGAAGAACCACCTTTCTATTGTCCTTTTTTGTTTCCCAAAGGAGATAGTTTTGGTTTTTGACAGGTTAAGTTCTAGATGATTTTTTGTCGAGTATGATAACAATTCGTCCAATAACCTCTGTAGACCCACTTTTGTGTGGCTTAATAGCACCAGGTCATCGGCATAAAGTTGGTTGGTGATGCGGGTCCCATCAAGTTTAGGGGGATGACAATTTACTCTATCAAGTGCTGGGGAAAGGTCCGATATGAATAGGTTAAACAGGAGTGGAGCCAACACACAGCCCTGTTAAACGCCAGTTACTGTTTGGATCTTCCTGGAAACATGGCGGCCTTCGCCCAGCTTGATTTTAATCCAAGTTTCAGTATGAAGCTGAATTATTGCCTGTAGAAGAGACTGTGGTAATCCCCATGATTATGCCAAAGGGGCCCCTCCCCAACATATAAATAAATAAAATCCCTGGTTTCTAGTGGCTTTCTGCACCTCATGGGGGCAGATGGGCCTATAAATATTGCTTATCTGCCCCAGGTGGTTCGGAAAATGGCCAAAACATTTCCGCAGTAAAGGGGAGTGGCACTTGCCATGGGGGCCATTCCCAGACAAACACAACATAAAAACCCTGGTGTCTAGTGGGCTTTCTCCCCCACAGATCGGCCTAAAAATGGACTAACTACCCTCTAGGCGAGCAGAATTGACAACAAAATAGCCCCCAAGGGGAATTACCATTTCCTAAGGGGTCACTCCCTGCAATTATTCACATTAAAAAACAATCCCTGGCTTCTAGTTGGTTTTAGCCCAGGGGGCTGATTGACCTAAAACACAGCTGGATTAGCCCCTGGGTTGAGGAACATGCCAAAACATGCGCCCAGGGATGTGGCCCTTGTCTAAGGGGTCGCCACACCAACAACAAACAAAGGGGTGCTCCAGTGGATGGATTCCTGCTCTGCAATCGCGGGCCTCACACACGATCGTGGAGCAGGAATATATTCAGAAGAGGCACAGGGGAAAAAGAAAAACGCTTTCATTTGCTGACAAGAGGCAACTACCTCGAAACACGTGTCCAGGGATGGCTAACGCGACACTCATTTTCACTTTAAACTTTGGCATAGGCGTACTCGCCGACGCTACTTCATGGACCACAATGCTTTGGGGTAACACGCTGGTAGGACGAGCAGAGTGCAGCCAATCGGACTTTTGTTTATATTCAGGCTCCCTTGAGCCGGTGGGGCTGACGAGCCCATGGCTACGCACCTGCGCGCCTTGAGTGGTACTTTACCTGAGAATACTTTTTATGGCAGCCTACGCAGCAACCCCACACACATACCTACTCCCTGCTGACGAGAGGCAACTACCTCGAAACACGTGTCCAGGGATGGCTAACGCGACACTCATTTTCACTTTAAACTTTGGCATAGGCATACTCGCCGATGCTACTTCATGGACCACAATGCTTTGGGGTAACACGCTGGTAGGACGAGCAGAGTGTGGCCAATCGGACTTTTGTTTATATTCAGGCTCCCTTGAGCCGGTGGGGCTGACGAGCCCATGGCTACGCACCTGCGCGCCTTGAGTGGTACTTTACCTGAGAATACTTTTTATGGCAGCCTACGCAGCAACCCCACACACATACCTACTCCCTGCTGACGAGAGGCAACTACCTCGAAACACGTGTCCAGGGATGGCTAACGCGACACTCATTTTCGCTTTAAACTTTGGCATAGGCTTACTCGCCGACGCTACTTCATGGACCACAATAGTTTGGGGTAACACGCTGGTAGGACGAGCAGAGTGCGGCCAATCGGACTTTTGTTTATATTTAGGCTCCCTTGAGCCGGTGGGGCTGATGAGCCCATGGCTACGCACCTGCGCGCCTTGAGTGGTACTTTACCTGAGAATACTTTTTATGGCAGCCTACGCAGCAACCCCACACACATACCTACTCCCTGCTGATGAGAGGCAACTACCTCGAAACACGTGTCCAGGGATGGCTAAGGCGACACTCATTTTCACTTTAAACTTTGGCGTAGGCATACTCACCGACGCTACTTCATGGACCACAATGCTTTGTGGTAACACGCTGGTAGGACGAGCAGAGTGCGGTCAATCGGACTTTTGTTTATATTCAGGCTCCCTTGAGCCGGTGGGGCTGACGAGCCCATGGCTACGCACCTGCGCGCCTTGAGTGGTACTTTACCTGAGAATACTTTTTATGGCAGCCTACGCAGCAACCCCATACACATACCTACTCCCTGCTGATGAGAGGCAACTACCTCAAAACACATGTCCAGGGATGGCTAACGCGACACTCATTTTCACTTTAAACTTTGGCATAGGCGTACTCGCCGACGCTACTTCATGGACCACAATGCTTTGGGGTAACACGCTGGTAGGACGAGCAGAGTGTGGCCAATCGGACTTTTGTTTATATTCAGGCTCCCTTGAGCCGATGGGGCTGACGAGCCCATGGCTACGCACCTGCGTGCCTTGAGTGGTACTTTACCTGAGAATACTTTTTATGGCAGCCTACGCAGCAACCCCACACACATACCTACTCCCTGCTGACGAGAGGCAACTACCTCGAAACACGTGTCCAGGGATGGCTAACGCGACACTCATTTTCACTTTAAACTTTGGCATAGGCTTACTCGCCGACGCTACTTCATGGACCACAATAGTTTGGGGTAACACGCTGGTAGGACGAGCAGAGTGCTGCCAATCGGACTTTTGTTTATATTCAGGCTCCCTTGAGCCGGTGGGGCTGACGAGCCCATGGCTACGCACCTGCGTGCCTTGAGTGGTACTTTACCTGAGAATACTTTTTATGGCAGCCTACACAGCAACCCCACACACATACCTACTCCCTGCTGACGAGAGGCAACTACCTCGAAACACGTGTCCAGGGATGGCTAACGCAACACTCATTTTCACTTTAAACTTTGGCATAGGCGTACTCGCCGACGCTACTTCATGGACTACAATGCTTTGGGGTAACACGCTTGTAGGACGAGCAGAGTGCGGCCAATCGGACTTTTGTTTATATTCAGGCTCCCTTGAGCCGGTGGGGCTGACGAGCCCATGGCTACGCACCTGCGCGCCTTGAGTGGTACTTTACCTGAGAATACTTTTTATGGCAGCCTACGCAGCAACCCCACACACATACCTACTCCCTGCTGATGAGAGGCAACTACCTCGAAACACGTGTCCAGGGATGGCTAACGCGACATTCATTTTCACTTTAAACTTTGGCATAGGCGTACTCGCCGACACTACTTCATGGACCACAATGCTTTGGGGTAACACGCTGGTAGGACGAGCAGAGTGCGGCCAATCGGACTTTTGTTTATATTCAGGCTCCCTTGAGCCGGTGGGGCTGACGAGCCCATGGCTATGCACCTGCGCTTTGAGTGGTACTTTACCTGATAATACTTTTTATGGCAGCCTACGCAGCAACCCCACACACATACCTACTCCCTGCTGACGAGAGGCAACTACCTCAAAACACGTGTCCAGTGATGGCTAACGCAACACTCATTTTCACTTTAAACTTTGGCATAGGCGTACTCGCCGACGCTACTTCATAGACCACAATGCTTTGGGGTAACACGCTGGTAGGACGAGCAGAGTGCAGCCAATCGGACTTTTGTTCATTTCCCCCTGTGTCTGTTTTCCCCACCACTAACTCCCCCCAGGAGAAAGACATATCTGAATTGCATCCTCTCTCTGGATGCGCTGGAAGCAAATGTCTTCCAGCATGTCCCCGGCAGCATATGATGATGTCGGAAAGCCATGAGCGTGCTGATGTAATCAGATTGCCGAGAGGGTTAGGTGGCAGCAGATGCGCTGCTGCTGCCAACCTCAGTGGGGGCTTCTAGATGGGGGGCCTATAGGGCAGTGCCAGTGCTTTCCCCGTGGGTGAATGCCAGGACATAATGGTTTCATCCTCAGCACATGAGCACCGTAGTGAAGGGCGTAACTGCTATGCCCTTAGCACCCAAAGGGTTAAACAATGGGCATGGTTTCACAGAATGTAAATAAATGAAAAGATGCCTGTTAGAAATGAGGGGGCTCTGGTTGACGCAGGTGTGAACCCACAACAAGCAGGGACCCTTTACTTCTTGTCAGGGCGAAGGATGACTCCACAGAATAACCCCTGCTCACCCTCTAGGTGCGTGGCGCGAGCAGTCTAGGCTAAGTCTCAGGCGTATACGGTTAAGCAAGTGCAATAATACATATAGTAAACCCCTTGCATGCACCACAAACGGACACCAATCAGGAAGTATATAAAAATAAGCTTTTATGTAGACTCAGCAGATTCAAATACAAGGCCCAGTAACGATGAACTGATGGGGCCACAACTCTTGGAAATACGGTAAATTTCTCTTTGTTACGGAAAGTTCTTTAGGCAGGCACAAGGTAACTGTAGGCCTCAGTGCACTTCGTGCTGAGGCGGCGCCCGGGAAGCACACGGCAGATGACAGGGAAATCAGAACGTTGCGGACCCTGGATCCGATGCGAGCTCGCGGTCGAGTTCGTAAGTACAGTACCTTGTTTGTTGACGCGAAGGCAGGTGTGGGATTTCAGCGGCTCTTCGTCAGAAGGGCGAGGCGGCGTCCGGGGCTCCCACACTTCACGAGGGGGGTCTGATCTTCAGGCTCACGACAAGAGCGGGATGTTGCAGGTGGCGAGTGAACAAAGCGGGGCAGCCGGGCACGCAGATTACGTCCGGGCCGTCCGAGGCTTGGAGATGCTCACAAACGCCGATTCCGGCGGGAGGGTGAAGGTGCACAGCGAGCCTCCAGCGAGCGAGGTGACAGGGACAGCCCAGCACAGCGTAGGGGAAGCGGCTCCGATCGAGCGAGGCTCTTCCCAAGGCGGGGGTGGCTAAGCAGTCCTGGTCACGGCTCATGGAGGGACTGGGGCACGAGGGTCACAGCTCTGGCGAGGGGAAGGACACCACAGTCCAGCGGCAGGCGAGTGAAGATCAGGTAGAGCCCAATGGTCCTGGGGCTCAGTTCAGGGGGCAAGCTCAGTTCCAAGCCCTTGGAGATCGTTTTGGAAAAGCACAAGTCTTGAAAGTAAAAATAAAGCAAAGTCTTCAGCAACAGTTTCTCTTCTCCCCTTTGGCAGCAAGGTCACCACTGCAGGCCAATCCCCCAGGATAGGGACAGTCTTCCTCCTACAGCTTTCCCGGTGCCTCCTCCTCAGGCAGAGATTCTTCTTGGTCAAAATCGGATCTAGTTTCTTAGGAGCAGGGCTCCTACATTTATACAGCAAATCTTTTGTTCCCCCAGGCCAGGGGGGCCCTTGCCTAGTCCAGTCCGGTTTCTGAGCACTTTGTTTACGTGATGCGGCTTCTTCTTTCAGAGTGCAGGGCAGAGTCCTCAGACGCTCCACAGGGGGCGGAGCCGGCATTGAGGTGGCAGAGCACTCTCCTATTCAGAGCCTAGGAGTACTCCTCCCACCCATCTACCTGTCGATCGTCCTATTCACCACCAGGCTACCTAGCCCTGCCCATCTGGGTTCCCCAGCCCTGTCACTCACACCAGCCAGACATCAGATACACATCACGCAGAGGCGGGCTGAAATGTTTAGGCAAGCAAAGGCCAGCTTTCTAAAAGTGGCATTTGCAAACCCGGAATATTAAAATAAACCTTGGGAAAAGATGTACCTTATTATTCCGAGTTCAGGCATACTAAACTCGATCTTCTACCATGTTCCCTGGGTCGGTTAGGATCATAGGGTGTAACAATCCAAGCCGCCCATACTGGCCTATGAGAACAGGGTAGCCTTGCAGTAGTGAACAACAAGATGGCGGTAATTCACTACTAGGACATGCCACGCATCTAGGCTTGTCCTACCTTATGCTTACAACGCACCCTGCCCGTGGGCCTACCAGAGGGGTGACTAACATGCAGCTAAGGGAAGGTTTTAGGGACCGGCAAGTGTGGGCACTTGCCAGTCAGCATGTCAGTACCAGACTGCAAGCAGGTTCTGCAATGGCAGACCTTAGACATATTTTACCGGCCGCTTCTGTGGGTGGCACAACCAGTGCTGCAAGCCCACCAGCGGTGTTTGCACTTACAAGCCCTGGCGCTCCTGGCGCACTTTACTGGGGTCTGACAGTAAACCAAACGATCCAATCATGGAATCCAACCAACATATACAATTTACATAGGGAGCACTTGCACCGCGACACTGGTTGGCAGTGGCACAGCGCGCTGAGCGGCCAACACCATAAAAACACATGAGGCACAGCGACAAAAAGAGGGAGGGAGACTCACGCCAAGGTGCCAGGTCTAACACGTGTCCCCTCCAGCTGAAAAGTGGGGAGAACTACCCTACCCCAGGGAGTTCCTCATCACTAAGGCGGAAAAATCTGGACAGACCATCAGCATGGGCGTGATCTGTACCAGGGCGATGTTCCACCGTGAAATCCATACCCTGTAGGGAAAATTGACCACCTCAACAGCTTTGGATTCTCACCCCTCATATGCATCAACCATCTGAGGGGCCTGTGGTCCGTCTGAAACCGGAAGTGAGACCCAAACAGGTAGGGTCTTAGCTTTTTCAGCGCCCAGACCACAGCAAATGCCTCACGCTCAATAGCACTCCACCTCTGTTCCCGTGGAAGTAGCCTCCTGCTAAGAAAGGCTACGGGTTGATCTAGGCCCTCCTCATTAATCTGTGAAAGAACAGCCCCCACACCATGCTCTGAAGCGTCTGTCTGAACGATAAACTCTTTGGAGAAGTTGGGAGCCAAGAGCACGGGCGCCGTGCACATAGCAGTTTTCAAGGCCTCAAAAGCTTTCTGACAGGTGTCAGTCCAAATCACTTTCCTGGGCTGCTTCTTCGAAGTCAGCGCTGTCAAGGGGGCAACCATGTTGCCATACCCATTGACAAACCTCCTGTAGTACCCGGTGAGACCTAGGAAGGCTCTCACCTCTGTCTGGGTTTTGGGCGCCTCCCAATTCAGGATGGTTTCTATCCTGGGCTGAAGGGGTGCCACCTGGCCACTCCCAACTTGGTGTCCCAAGTACACCACGGAACCCTGCCCGATCTGGCACTTACTCGCCTTGATCGTGAGGCCTGCCTTGCGCAGCGCCATCAACACTTCCCAGAGGTGTCGCAGGTGTTCTTCCCAAGTTGAGCTGAACACCGCGATGTCATCCAGGTAGGCTGCACTGAACGAATCCAGCCCAGCCAACACCTGGTTGACCAATCTCTGGAAGGTGGCAGGGGCATTCTTCATCCCAAAGGGCATAACCCGGAACTGGTAGTGCCCATCTGGGGTGGAAAATGCTGACCTCTCTTTGGCCCCCTCGGTCAAGGCGATCTGCCAATACCCAGACGTTAAATCAAACGTGCTGAGGTAGTTGGCAGCCCCTAGCCGATCGATGAGCTCATCAGCTCTGGGGATGGGGTGTGCGTCGGTCCTAGTGACCGAATTGAGTCCTCTGTAGTCCACACAGAACCGGAGTTCGGGTGTGGCTCCCGGCGCTGCAGCCTTTGGGACCAAGACCACGGGGCTGGCCCAAGGACTGCTAGAAGACTCAATTACCCCGAGTGCAAACATCTTGGAGACCTCCTCCTTGATGCATGTCCTCACCCTGTCAGTCACCCTGTAGGCCTTGTGCCGTACAGGTGGACTATCCCTAGTGTCCACATCATGGACGCACCAATCAGTGACACCAGGGACCAGGGAAAACAGATCAGAAAATTGTCCCAGCAACTGGCGACAATCATTCTGTTGCTCAGGGGTCAGGGTGGAAGAGAGGATGACACCATCCACTGACCCATCTTGCTCCTTGGCTGACAGGAGGTCCGGAAGAGGTTCTGTCTCCTCTTCCATCCAAGCATCTGTTGCCAAGAGCATGCCCACTTGGGACTTCTCCAAGTGGGGTTTGAGGCGGTTGACATGTAGGACCCTTAAGGGGTTCCTAGGAGACTTCAGGTCCACCACGTAGGTAACAGGACTCTTGCGCTCCACCACCTCAAAGGGACCGGTCCACTTATCCTGGAGCGCACACGGCTCCACGGGGGCCAAGACCCATACCTTCTGTCCAGGCTGAAGCTCTACCAGAGTGGCATTCTGGTCGTACCACCGCTTCAGCTCCTCCTGGCTGGCTTCCAGATTTGCCTCAGCAAGTTGCCTGAATCGCCTAGTCTGATTCCTGAAGGCCAGCATGTAACTATATACATTCTGGGGAGGTTTCCTGGGAGATTGCTCCCAGCCTTCCTTGACCAGACTTAGAGGTCCTCTGACTGGGTGACCATACAGAAGCTCAAAGGGACTGAACCCCAGAGACTTCTGTGGCACCTCACAGTAAGCGAAGAGAAGGCATGGTAAGAGGACGTCCCACTTACGTCTCATGGGTCCTTCTAGGCCCATTATCATGCCTTTGAGGGTTCGGTTGAATCTCTCAACCAACCCGTTTCCTTGGGGGTGGTAAGGTGTGGTGAACTTGTAGGTTACACCACACTCTTACCAAAGAGATTTCATGTACTTGGACATGAAATTGGTACCTCGGTCAGACACCACCTCTAGAGGGAATCCCACTCGGGAGAAAATTCCCATCAGTGCACGTCCCACCACGGGGGCCGTCACTGTCCTCAGAGGAATGGCTTCCGGGTACCGGGTGGCATGGTCCACCAGGACCAGGATGAACCTATTGCCCATCGCTGTCCTGGGGTCCAGGGGCCCTACAATGTCAATCCCCACTCGCTGGAATGGGGTACCGACCACAGGGAATGGCTGGAGTGGAGCCTTCTGCTTCCTTCCACTCTTTCCACTTGCCTGGCATGTCTGTCATGTCCTGCAGTGAGTATCTGAACTCCTGCGCATTTGAGGCCAATAAAAGTGGGTGACAAGCCTTTCAAAGGTCTTGTCCTGGCCCAAATGCCCTGCCAATGGCACATCGTGAGCCAGCCCCAGTAGGAAGGCTCTGAAGTCCTGGGGTACCACCAGCGCACGGGCTGACCCAGGCTCAGCAACCTTAGGCTCGGTATATAGGAGGTCGTTCTCCCAGTAAACGAAATGTGATCCTGACTGATCACCTGCGGCCTGGTCTGCAGCCTGCTGCCGCATACCCACGATAGAAGGGCACTCCTTCTGTGCCTTGCAAAAGTCCTCCCTGGTGGGACCCCCTTCCTGCTGCCAATGGGTCAGCTCTGGCAGGTCTCCCAGTTCAGCTATCTGCTCCCCTGTAGGCTCCAGGGCATCCCCCTCAAGGTCTGCTTCCTCCTGGACCGTGGGAACTTCAGGGGCCGGCTTCCCGCGCCCCTTGCTCCTTCTCTCTGAGGCCGGTTCCTGGGCCTCCCTCTCAGGCTCCAGGCTCCAGTCCCTCTACTGGCTGCCATGGACCGTGTGGTGACACGCGTAGGGGTGGGCGGAATTTGCGTAATTGCGTTACGCAAATCTCCGCGAAACGGTAAAAAATCTCCGCGAACACGCAGAAATTCCGCGAACACGCGGAATTGCTTGTTCGCGATGCTTTTTTCCTGTTCGCAATTGCTGTTTGCATGCTTGAGGAGAAATATCTCGCGAACATGCATTTTGACAACGCGAACAAGCAAAAATTTCGCGAAATCGCGGAAAGCAGACTTTTGAGCAATTTCGCATTCTCCGCGGAACGCGAAATTACGCAAATTCCGCAAATTCCGCGAGCGGAACGGAATTTGCTGCCCAGGCCTAGACACGCGCCGATCCGGCATACCCAACATCTCCAGGTGAGCACTCCGCTCCACCTTAGCCCAAAGTGAGCTCTCCAAATCGTTCCCTAACAAACAGTCTACAGGCATGGCGGGCCTCACAGCTACCTGAAGAGTACCAGAGAACACCCCCACTCAAAGGGAACCTGAGCCACCTTGCAGTGCCTCTCTGTGTTGTCAGCGGCAACAACGGGATAGAATGCATTGGGGATCACCTGCTCCTGAGACACCAGGTGACACCTGACAGCTGTCACACTGGCTCCTGTATCTCTAAGAGCTTCCACTCTATGGCCATTTATGGTCACCCACTGCCTGTACTTCTTAGTGTTCTCAGGCAGCTGGGTTGGAGGGACCACTTCACCATCTCCTAGCGAGACCAGGGACATCTCTGCGGGACCCCACCCACCTTGGACATCCCTCTCCTCCCCCAAGGCTACACTAGTCACCTGCCGGGGTGGAGCACCAGTGGGTGCTGGTTTACCAAACAATGGACACTTTACATCAGAGGCAAAATGCCCCAAATTGTTACACCTGTAACATCTGACGGGCCCCTTCTGAACAGGAGGACCTCTCGGGGCCCCGGTCGGTTTCTGGGGTGGGGGAGGCTGAGAACCCTTCCCTTGGTTCCCTTGGGGACTACTTTGGGGCCCTTTTTGGAACTGCTTCTGTTTACCCCTGTCCCCCCCACTCTTCTGCTGGGGACCCTGCCCACCTTGGGCGGAATCTCCCACGGGACCCTTGTGGACCCTGGTACTGACCCAGCGGTCCGCCTCCTCAGCAAGCTTCCTAGGGTTAGTCAGCCTACTATCTATCAGGTGCTGGCGTAGCTCAGGAAAACAATTACTGGACAAGTGCTCCCATGCTATTAAATCAAGAAGCCCTTGATAATCATTTACCTTACTACCCTTTACCCAACCATCCAGCGCTCTGCAAAAGAAAGTCACATACTCCACATACGTACTATTGGGAATCTTAGTGCAACCCCTGAACCTCTGTCTATATAACTCAGGGGTCAACCCATACCTAGTCATCAATGCTTCCTTCATATGGGCATAAGAATTATGAACATCAGCAGGTAAATCTAACAGTGTGTCCCGCCCTTCACTCAGGAACCGTCCCCACAACCCCGCTCCCCAATCTCTCTCAGGGACCCGGTGGGAAGACATGGCTACCTCGTAGGCTCTGAACCACTGCCCGATGTCGTCATTCTTGAAGAACTCCTTCACTACATCCTTGGGAATATAAACTCTTGGTTCCGCCGGTACTGGCGGTGTGCTTCCACCAGAGGGATTAAGCTCCAAACTGTTTGCTTTCAGCTCCAGGTCCCTCAGCTTCATGTCATGCTCTAATTGTAGTTTCTTTTCTTCCATGGCTAATCTTTGTTTTTCCATATCCATCTGCCCATGAAGTTTTGCCATCTCCACCTGGTGAGCCCAGGCCTCTGCCAAACTCATGGACACTTTCTGGTGGAACCATTTCCACCTGATTCTCTGGTGCCTTTGACTCATACCAGGCCCTCAGCGCCTTCAAGAGTTGGGCTTTGTTTTTCAATCCAGTTTGGGCAATTCTGAACTTGGAGCAAAAACCTTTCAATTCTTCATTGGTATGATTCTGGAGTGCGCCTTCTTCCCAATCTATGTCTTCAAATCCAGAGATTATAGAAGCTGCCCTTCCGGCGGGAAGTGAACCAGGCATGGCTTTAACACGGAGATTCTTGGCAAAACAAAAACAATTGCTAGTCTTGTGGCTGTGTTACTGGTCTGCTCTCACTACGTGGTGATCAGTGGTTCACTATACGCAAACTACAAATGCAAATCCGTAAATCCTCACCGCTGCCACCAATGTTAGAAATGAGGGGGCTCTGGTTGACGCAGGTGTGAACCCACAACAAGCAGGGACCCTTTACTTCTTGTCAAGGCGAAGGATGACTCCCCAGAATAACCCCTGCTCACCCTCTAGGTGCGTGGCGCGAGCAGTCTAGGCTAAGTCTCAGGCGTACACGGTTAAGCAAGTGCAATAATACATATAGTAAACCCCTTGCATGCACCACAAACGGACACCAATCAGGAAGTATATACAAATAAGCTTTTATGTAGATTCAGCAGATTCAAATACAAGGCCCAGTAACGATGAACTGATGGGGCCACAACTCTTGGAAATACGGTAAAGTTCTCTTTGTTACGGAAAGGTCTTTAGGCGGGCACAAGGTAACTGTAGGCCTCAGCGCACTTCGTGCTGAGGCGGCGCCCGGGAAGCACACGGCAGATGACAGGGAAATCAGAACGTTGCGGACCCTGGATCCGATGCGAGCTCGCGGTCGAGTTCGTAAGTACAGTACCTTGTTTCTTGACGTGACGGCGGGTGCGGGATTTCAGCGGCTCTTCGTCAGAAGGGCGAGGCGGCGTCCGGGGCTCCCACACTTCACGAGGGGGGTCTGATCTTCAGGCTCACGACAAGAGCGGGGTGTTGCAGGTGGCGGGTGAACAAAGCGGGGCAGCCGGGCACACAGATTACGTCCGGGCCGTCCGAGGCTTGGAGATGCTCACAAACGCCGATTCCGGCGGGAGGGTGAAGGTGCACAGCGAGCCTCCAGCGAGCGAGGTGACAGGGGCAGCCCAGCACAGCGTAGGGGGAGCGGCTCCGATCGAGCGAGGCTCTTCCCAAGGCGGGGGCGGCTAAGCAGTCCTGGTCACGGCTCAGGTAGGGACTGAGGCACGAGGGTCACAGCTCCGGCGAGGGGAAGGACACCACAGTCCAGCGGCAGGCGAGTGAAGATCAGGTAAAGCCCAATGGTCCTGGGGCTCAGTTCAGGGGGCAAGCTCAGTTCCAAGCCCTTGGAGATCGTTTTGGAAAAGCACAAGTCTTGAAAGTAAAAATAAAGCAAAGTCTTCATCAACAGTTTCTCTTCTCCCCTTTGGCAGCAATTTCACCACTGCAGGCCAATCCCCCAGGATAGGGACAGTCTTCCTCCTACAGCTTTCCCGGTGCCTCCTCCTCCTCAGGCAGAGATTCTTCTTGGTCAAAAGCGGATCTAGTTTCTTAGGAGCAGGGCTCCTACATTTATACAGCAAATCTTTTGTTCCCCTAGGCCAGGGGGGCCCTTGCCTAGTCCAGTCCGGTTTGTGAGCACTTTGTTTACGTGATGCGGCTTCTTCTTTCAGAGTGCAGGGCAGAGTCCTCAGACGCTCCACAGGGGGCGGAGCCGGCATTGAGGTGGCAGAGCACTGTCCTATTCAGAGCCTAGGAGTACTCCTCCCACCCATCTACCTGTCGATCGTCCTATTCACCACCAGGCTACTTAGCCCTGCCCATCTGGGTTCCCCAGCCCTGTCACTCACACCAGCCAGAAATCAGATACACATCACGCAGAGGCGGGCTGAAATGTCTAGGCAAGCAAAGGCTAGCTTTCTAAAAGTCGCATTTGCAAACCCGGAATATTAACATAAACCTTGGGAAAAGATGTACCTTATTATTCCGAGTTCAGGCATACTAAACTCGATTTTCTACCATGTTCCCAGGGTCGGTTAGGATCATAGGGTGTAACAATGCAAGCCGCCCATACTGGCCTATGAGAACAGGGTAGCCTTGCAGTAGTGAACAACAAGATGGCGGTAATTCACTACTAGGACATGCCACGCATTTAGGCTTGTCCTACCTTATGCTTACAACGCACCCTGCCCGTGGGCCTACCAGAGGGGTGACTAACATGCAGCTAAGGGAAGGTTTTAGGGACCGGCAAGTGTGGGCACTTGCCAGTCAGCATGTCAGTACCAGACTGCACGCAGGTTCTGCAATGGCAGACCTTAGACATATTTTACCGGCCGCTTCTGTGGGTGGCACAACCAGTGCTGCAAGCCCACCAGCGGTGTTTGCACTTACATGCCCTGGCACTCCTGGCGCACTTTACTGGGGTCTGACAGTAAACCAAACGATCCAATCATGGAATCCAACCAACATATACAATTTACATAGGGAGCACTTGCACCGCGACACTGGTTGGCAGTGGCACAGCGCGCTGAGCGGCCAACACCATAAAAACACATGAGGCACAGCGACAAAAAGAGGGAGGGAGACTCACGCCAAGGCGCCAGGTCTAACAATGCCAAAGCCTTTTCTGCTTATTGTATGTTCTAAAAGGTTCAACAATGAACAGATATGCCATAGAAACTCTGAACAAAGTGTGGTGAGATAGAGAAGAACCCTATCTCAGAAACTCAAGACAGAGATCATATAGAATCATACCACCTACCTTTGCTGAAGGCTACTAGGAGACACATTTAGACTATGCTTGGTGGGTTTATTGATCTGCCGGCCAATCAGACATGAATAGCAGATACTGCTGCTTTGCTAAACATTAGCTCCATTCTTCAGAAGAGGTATGTGGGTGTTAACCATTCTTAAAACTCAAAATTGGTCCCCTTTTGTTGCTGAGTTCATTTTAGTTAACCAAAGAAATAAGGGTGGGATTATAGATGTTAACATAGCCTTCTATCACCAATATGTAGCAATATTATTTGCTATTCAAACTCTTGGTAAATGTTGTTGCTACTATTTTGTGGATTTGCTTTAGAGTTACCATTCCTGTTGTATGCTCTAGGATAGGGGTTTTATAATAAATCTAAAAACTGTATCCATTGTTTCCTAGTCTTCTTGAGTGCGCCTTTCCACTAATTATCCCTGTGATTTCTCATGATATTGACTAGTACCTAAAACTCATCTCACTCAGACACTGCTCAGTGGGTTATTACGGTGATTGCAGTCCAGCTGGCTTTCTGTCTCTGATTGGCATCTTGACAAAGTCCTTAATACCAGGGAATCTAGCCAGCCTATTTTTGGGCTGTGTTCTAGAATATTGAGCAAAAAACATGCAATTTGGCACCAAGCATAGGAAACATTCTTCTAGCTTTGAGGACTTCTGGATGAAACATTCAAGAAACCAATTATTTCAATTAGTGGAGGTGTCCATTGCAATATTGTATACCTCCTGCAGCTGAAATAGGTACTTTGTCTCTGCTGTGGGTTTGTCAGATGCTTGACTTATAAAAGGTTACTCCCTATTTTAATTTGGTTTGAGTCTCATGATCTGAATCTGTCTGATAACAGCTTATTCCTATGAGGGTAAATTTCAGGGCTTTCCCGGTGCCTCCTCCTCAGGCAGAGATTCTTCTTGGTCAAAAGCGGATCTAGTTTCTTAGGAGCAGGGCTCCTACATTTATACAGCAAATCTTTTGTTCCCCCAGGCCAGGGGGGCCCTTGCCTAGTCCAGTCCGGTTTCTGAGCACTTTGTTTACGTGATGCGGCTTCTTCTTTCAGAGTGCAGGGCAGAGTCCTCAGACGCTCCACAGGGGGCAGAGACGGCATTGAGGTGGCAGAGCACTGTCCTATTCAGAGCCTAGGAGTACTCCTCCCACCCATCTACCTGTCGATCGTCCTATTCACCACCAGGCTACTTAGCCCTGCCCATCTGGGTTCCCCAGCCCTGTCACTCACACCAGCCAGACATCAGATACACATCATGCAGAGGCGGGCTGAAATGTCTAGGCAAGCAAAGGCCAGCTTTCTAAAAGTCGCATTTGCAAACCCGGAATATTAACATAAACCTTGGGAAAAGATGTACCTTATTATTCCGAGTTCAGGCATACTAAACTCGATCTTCTACCATGTTCCCAGGGTCGGTTAGGATCATAGGGTGTAACAATGCAAGCCGCCCATACTGGCCTATGAGAACAGGGTAGCCTTGCAGTAGTGAACAACAAGATGGCGGTAATTCACTACTAGGACATGCTACACATTTAGGCTTGTCCTACCTTATGCTTACAACGCACCCTGCCCGTGGGCCTACCAGAGGGGTGACTAACATGCAGCTAAGGGAAGGTTTTAGGGACCGGCAAGTGTGGGCACTTGCCAGTCAGCATGTCAGTACCAGACTGCACGCAGGTTCTGCAATGGCAGACCTTAGACATATTTTACCGGCCGCTTCTGTGGGTGGCACAACCAGTGCTGCAAGCCCACCAGCGGTGTTTGCACTTACATGCCCTGGCGCTCCTGGCGCACTTTACTGGGGTCTGACAGTAAACCAAACGATCCAATCATGGAATCCAACCAACATATACAATTTACATAGGGAGCACTTGCACCGCGACACTGGTTGGCAGTGGCACAGCGCGCTGAGCGGCCAACACCATAAAAACACATGAGGCACAGCGACAAAAAGAGGGAGGGAGACTCACGCCAAGGTGCCAGGTCTAACAATGCCAAAGCCTTTTCTGCTTATTGTATGTTCTAAAAGGTTCAACAATGAACAGATATGCCATAGAAACTCTGAACAAAGTGTGGTGAGATAGAGAAGAACCCTATCTCAGAAACTCAAGACAGAGATCATATAGAATCATACCACCTACCTTTGCTGAAGGCTACTAGGAGACACATTTAGACTATGCTTGGTGGGTTTATTGATCTGCCTGCCAATCAGACATGAATAGCAGATACTGCTGCTTTGCTAAACATTGGCTCCATTCTTCAGAAGAGGTATGTGGGTGTTAACCATTCTTAAAACTCAAAATTGGTCCCCTTTTGTTGCTGAGTTCATTTTAGTTAACCAAAGAAATAAGGGTGGGATTATAGATGTTAACATAGCCTTCTATCACCAATATGTAGCAATATTATTTGCTATTCAAACTCTTGGTAAATGTTGTTGCTACTATTTTGTGGATTTGCTTTAGAGTTACCATTCCTGTTGTATGCACTAGGATAGGGGTTTTATAATAAATCTAAAAACTGTATCCATTGTTTCCTAGTCTTCTTGAGTGCGCCTTTCCACTAATTATCCCTGTGATTTCTCATGATATTGACTAGTACCTAAAACTCATCTCACTCAGACACTGCTCAGTGGGTTATTACGGTGATTGCAGTCCAGCTGGCTTTCTGTCTCTGATTGGCATCTTGACAAAGTCCTTAATACCAGGGAATCTAGCCAGCCTATTTTTGGGCTGTGTTCTAGAATATTGAGCAGAAAACATGCAATTTGGCACCAAGCATAGGAAACATTCTTCTAGCTTTGAGGACTTCTGGATGAAACATTCAAGAAACCAATTATTTCAATTAGTGGAGGTGTCCATTGCAATATTGGATACCTCCTGCAGCTGAAATAGGTACTTTGTCTCTGCTGTGGGTTTGTCAGATGCTTGACTTATAAAAGGTTACTCCCTATTTTAATTTGGTTTGAGTCTCATGATCTGAATCTGTCTGATAACAGCTTATTCCTATGAGGGTAAATTTCAGGGCACCAGTTACAGAATGTATTCTTGCCACGTACTGTACTGTAACAGAGGACCAAGGGGATAACTTATGTTGTAAATGCACATGATGGATACCCTTTCAAAATATTTTTCTTGTGGTTGGAACTTGTTAGTGAAGATCCCAATACGGGAACTTTCATGCATGCAGATCTGATGTGATCCCTGTTCATTGCAAACCTCACCATAGCATAGAAGTCCTTTTAGGATATCAAGAACATGAAGCATGATTTTGTGGTCAACTACCCATCTAGTTCAAAATATCAGAATGGGCTGCTTGGCAATGATGGGCCTACCTAGTCTGTACTGGCAGGGTATACACTGTAGGAAATTGTTTTTTTTTCGTTGAGGGAGGTGTTAACCCTTCTAAAGCAAACAACCACAATTGCTGTTAAGGTGAACCACAAAAAGTCTCTAAATTAACCCTCTGTACTCTTACTCCTCTGGTAGCTTGCCAAAAATGTATTAAGGATTAACTTAAAGGCAATGTGTTAATCACTTATGCAACAATATCTCAGCAGGATATAATGTAATTACTTAAATCTGTATGTACAAGACATTACAGTTTAGCGAACAAAAGAGAGGAGACTTCAAATAGTTCAATCCATGCGCCCGTAGGCGTCATATATTATACGAAGATCAGTAAATATACAGAACAGTTGTAACAGCACTGTAGGGTATAAATAGCCAGGCAACCCTAGTGATATGTGTACAAAGTGCTCGTGACAGTGAAGTAACGGCGCAAGTGACAACGTGAAAGATACCACAGCAGAAGGCGCAAAAGAATATACAGTATTTACAGTTTAAAAGGTTCAAACATCAACTTATTCAATGGTACAGTTCGTGATTTCAGTTATGTTAATGAACCAGGGGTCAGAGTACGCCTAGGGAGTTCGAGCTGGTGGGCAATGGTCGACGGCGTTTCGATCCTCTCAAATTAGGATCATCCTCAGGACCTGGGTTGCCTATTTGTAGAGTGCTCTGTAAATAAGAATAGGTATCAGGGTGGCTGGAGTTAGAGGGAAGGACAGAGAAAGGGAGATAAGGAGGCAAGCAGACTATAAAATTTAGGTCTACCTGAAAAGCGTATTGAATAAAGCGCTGGTGTAGCAACGTTGATGAAGGCGGTGGAATGAAGAGCAATTATAGGAAGGAGTCCATCGCGCAGTCTATGGGAGGCAAGAGATAGGCAATTTACCAAGGGGCAGAAGGCAGAGATGCAAATAAGGGAACGGCGGAGTGAACCGAGGACTCACCGCTGTTGAATGGGGAGAACCGAGGACGTGCGGTTGGTAGTCACTCGGGGTTGGCTTTGAATTCCGGGAAAAGAAACGAGGACGTGCGGTTTGTTCGTCACTCGGGGGACGGTGGAGCCGGCCTAATGAAGAGGGTGAAAAGGCGCGGTAATGAGAATTTGGAAAATTAAAAGAAGGATAGTTAACGGGACGTGGCAACAGCGTGAGCAGCGACTTACCCAGTCGATGAGCCAGGGGCATCAGAGGATTTCGGGGGTCAGGAATAAATCCGCAGTATCGGACAAGTCACAGTCGTGTACTCGTCGCGGTCAGTGCCAGAAGTAAAGGACGCGAAGCCTTCTATAAGGCGGGACTGCTAGCGATACGGGAAGGCCGTTCATTGGGTAAGGGAGGCACGGGCGGGACTATAAGGCGGGACTGCTGGCGGTGCGGGAAGGCCGTTCAATGGGTGAAGGAGGCAAGGGGGCGGGACTGTAGCTAGGGACGCTTCCAGCGCGGGTGGAGAGCAAGGAAAGGGAAAAGTTACGCTTGTGCTGATCGGGCAAGGGGTGTAACCAAGGACGCGTGGGATCAAAGCGAGGCGGGCACAGCACCCTAGAATGTCATTAAGGGGTAGCTTAGAACAAATCAAAACCATGTGGATGGGAAGAAGTGAGGATGTGTACATGGGAAAGAAAGTCTTAAAGGAGACGCGCAAATAAGGAAAAAATCCAGCGTGCAGGAGATAAACAGTGAAACCATGTACATATGAGGAGCACAATCCCATGTATGGGTATACATGTCAGAAAAAACATTCTAGGGGATGGGTAGAGGGAATACCTGTCCAAACAATTATCAACAAGCAAAAAAATGTCAACAGGCTAACTTAGGGTAAGGGGAAAGAATACACAGCATGAAGAAACAATCATGAAGGCAGGGTGACTGGGACCTCAGGTGGAGTAGTGGATAGTGCTATTCCACTCATCAATGGTGTTAAGGCCCTGATTCACCGAATTACAGCGTGTTATCCATTTGCACTCAGTCTTGTTGAGGAGGGCTTGAAGATTGCCGCCTCTGGGGGGAAGGCGTGGTTGATCAATTATCTGCCATTTCAAGTCACATGCGTCATGATTCTTGTCCAAGAAATGTGTCACCAGGGGAGCTGTGGTGATTTTCCATTTTATTCTACTTTTATGCTGGATGATTCGTTGTTTAACCATCTGTGTCGTCTGTCCGATGTAGATGAGATGACATGGACATTCAATCGCATAAATGACATTCTGTGAGCGACAATTAGTGAACGTGTTCAGAATGTATGATTGGTTGTTGAATCTGAATTCCTTGGTGTTAGATGTAAGTTCACAGACGCTGCAAGATTGGCATTTGTAGTGGCCCAGTATAGGTGGCATACCCCAGGTGGAGGTAATAGTATTTGGTATGGCCAATTTGGAGGGCCAAGTGATAGCATGAACCAAGTGATTGGATAGATTATTGCCGCGTTTGTAGGAAAAAAGAGGCGGCTCTAGGAATGATTTATTGGTACGCAAAAGTTTCCAATTTCGTGTGATGATCTTCTTAACTTGATTGCTGCTTGGACTGAACTGGGATACAAAAGGGATACGAGAGTTGATTTTCTTCGGTTGTGGTGTTAGTAAAAGATCACGATGACAATACCATGCCCTTTTACGGGCCCGTGTGACCAATCTGCGCGGGTAACCTCTGTCGGTGAGTTTTTTGCATAGGATGTCAGATTCCCTGAAGTAGTCCTTTCGCCATTTGCAATTCCTCCGGATGCGAAGGAATTGTCCGTAGGGAAGTCCATCTTTGAGACCACGGGGGTGGTAACTTGAGTAATGTAATAGTGTGTTCCTCTCTGTGGGTTTCCGGTATAGTGCCGTTCCAATTATACCTTCTTCCACATGTATGTTCAGATCTAGGAAAGGTAAATCATTGGTAGTGTGTTCACATGTGAATTTCAGATGAGTTTGGGAGTTGTTCAACCATTCGACAAAAGATGTTAAAGTCGTAGCGCAACCCTTCCAGAGTAAGAGGACATCGTCAATGTATCTACGCCACAGTGAAATTTGGTGTCTGAATGGATTGAGAGGTGAAAGTATAAGAGAAGTCTCAAGTTTATGGACAAAAAGAATGACAAAATTTGGGGCAAAACAAGCACCCATAGAAACACCTTTGATTTGCAAGTAAAAATCTTCTTTGTACAGGAAATAGTTGTTCTCTAAGGCAATGTGCAACAAATCCATGATGAATTCAGTGGGGATACGAGTAGGTCTAGGTCTATTTTCAAGTAATTCAAAGATGGCTAGAAGGCCTTCGTCATGAGGGATGTTCGTATATAGGGATTCTATATCTAAACCAGCCATCAATTCGGTTTCCATATCAAAAGGTCTGTCTTCAATGGTCTTGATCAAGTCCATACTATCTCGTATAAAAGTATCAGTGAGGGGTACAAATTCCTTGATGACAGCATCTATGTATTTTCCCAAAGGTTCTAGTGCAGACCCACAGCCAGAAACAATGGGTCTACCCGGAGGATTCTGGAGGTCTTTGTGGATCTTGGGTAAGACATAGATAACGGGCGTTCGTGGGTGAGCGTTGTTAAGGAAAGCAAATTCTTTGGGAGAAATGATATTTCTAGATCGAGATTGTTTGGTGATGTTTTGTATTTTGTTCCTCAGGTCCGGAAGTGGATCACAGGTGAGTTTCCGGTAGTGGGCCACATTGGCCAGTTGTCTTCTAATTTCCCAGTCGTATTTGTCATTGTCCATAACGACAATTCCTCCACCTTTGTCTGCCGGTTTGATGGTTACATCAGATTTTTTCTTAAGGTTGAGTAGGGCCTGTTTCTCAACCAGAGGGAGATTATAAGGAACAAATTCAAAACTCTTCTGTATGTCCGTAATCTCATGGAGCACTAGACGTTCAAAAGAAAGTATTTCTGGAGGCATGGTATGTGACGGTGGATTGAAAGAGGAGGGGGGATGAAATTGTGGGATGTTGGCTTGAAAAGTGTCTGGTCTATCCGCAAAGAATTGCCGCAGTCTAATACGTCTGAAGAACTGTAGCAGGTGTACATGAAGATCAATAAAATTACTACGTTCAGTGGGTACGAAGCTTAAACCTCTACTGAGTAGTTTAATTTCATCTTCAGAGAGAATATATTTTGAAAGATTGAATATGGGAATCAATTCTTGGTTGGTATTAGATCCAGGAGCGTCAGGTATCGCATTGATGACGGGGTTCAAGGTATTCATAGGGGCAATCATTGTTGAGGGCCCCAGCGATAGAATTTGTTTCTTGTTTGTCTCTCTCCTGAGTATTGGTTTTGGTAGTTGTTGCGCGGACGTGGACGGTTCTGGCCGCGTCCGCGGCCTTGTTCTAAAAAACCGGGTGGTAACAAGGATGGAAGTCTGTTGGTATTCCTTGAGGTACTGGGTTCCTCGTTTGGATCTGACTCTTCAATTGAGGTGTTGGAGGAATCCGAAAAGGTGATGTGTTGATTGTTCCTAAATCTACCCCAGTTGCGTGTCCTAGGAGGATTATAGGGAGTGTTGTAAAATTCCTCCTTTAAGTACGGATAGGTTTTCTCCACGTTATAGTATTTTATATCCCTTTGTATTTTGGTGATTTTTTTGTTTAGCTCAAAGGTATTGAACGTGGCTATAGTGGAATTGATTTTGTCCAGTAGGTTTTTGGCTTCAGGAATGGAATTATCTTCCAGGATGAGTTTCTCAATTTCAGCAATCTCTTCTAATTCTTTTTGGCTGTGTTCTATGGCTGTGTCAATCCCCAAAACCATCCAATGACGAGAGCACGTAGTGGCCAGATGACTAAAGCCAGTACGAAATTTAGGGTCTTGAGTGAAGATGGCTGGGACGTTGCGTATTTGTAGGCCCAAAGGAATAATTCCTGATTTGAGATATTCCGTGAGCATACGGGCATGAAGAGTTGTGCGAATCTGTTTTTTCTTTAGGTTTTCAAGTCTGTCAAGTAAGATCTTAGAAGAACTGGTGGTAGGTGTGGTGGTGGAAAGGGAGGGAACAGAATTGGAGAGGAGGGAAGGGCCGCTCAAGATACGTTGGATATAATCTTCAGTATAATTGGGGGCCTCTCTAGACATATTCAATCAGGAAAGAAATACTGATAGAATCAACTGATAAATAGTAGGAAATAAAGGGCCGAAGGGCCTACTCTCGCAGCTATGCAGCTGCTCACAATGTAGAAAAACCACAGGAGTTTTACCCATAGACCAAACTGAGATCTGGGTGAGTACAGTATAAAAGCAACAATATCTCAGCAGGATATAATGTAATTACTTAAATCTGTATGTACAAGACATTACAGTTTAGCGAACAAAAGAGAGGAGACTTCAAATAGTTCAATCCATGCGCCCGTAGGCGTCATATATTATACGAAGATCAGTAAATATACAGAACAGTTGTAACAGCACTGTAGGGTATAAATAGCCAGGCAACCCTAGTGATATGTGTACAAAGTGCTCGTGACAGTGAAGTAACGGCGCAAGTGACAACGTGAAAGATACCACAGCAGAAGGCGCAAAAGAATATACAGTATTTACAGTTTAAAAGGTTCAAACATCAACTTATTCAATGGTACAGTTCGTGATTTCAGTTATGTTAATGAACCAGGGGTCAGAGTACGCCTAGGGAGTTCGAGCTGGTGGGCAATGGTCGACGGCGTTTCGATCCTCTCAAATTAGGATCATCCTCAGGACCTGGGTTGCGTATTTGTAGAGTGCTCTGTAAATAAGAATAGGTATCAGGGCGGCTGGAGTTAGAGGGAAGGACAGAGAAAGGGACATAAGGAGGCAAGCAGACTATAAAATTTAGGTCTACCTGAAAAGCGTATTGAATAAAGCGCTGGTGTAGCAACGTTGATGAAGGCGGTGGAATGAAGAGCAATTATAGGAAGGAGTCCATCGCGCAGTCTATGGGAGGCAAGAGATAGGCAATTTACCAAGGGGCAGAAGGCAGAGATGCAAATAAGGGAACGGCGGAGTGAACCGAGGACTCACCGCTGTTGAATGGGGAGAACCGAGGACGTGCGGTTGGTAGTCACTCGGGGTTGGCTTTGAATTCCGGGAAAAGAAACGAGGACGTGCGGTTTGTTCGTCACTCGGGGGACGGTGGAGCCGGCCTAATGAAGAGGGTGAAAAGGCACGGTAATGAGAATTTGGAAAATTAAAAGAAGGATAGTTAACGGGACGTGGCAACAGCGTGAGCAGCGACTTACCCAGTCGATGAGCCAGGGGCATCAGAGGATTTCGGGGGTCAGGAATAAATCCGCAGTATCGGACAAGTCACAGTCGTGTACTCGTCGCGGTCAGTGCCAGAAGTAAAGGACGCGAAGCCTTCTATAAGGCGGGACTGCTAGCGATACGGGAAGGCCGTTCATTGGGTAAGGGAGGCACGGGGCGGGACTATAAGGCGGGACTGCTGGCGGTGCGGGAAGGCCGTTCAATGGGTGAAGGAGGCAAGGGGGCGGGACTGTAGCTAGGGACGCTTCCAGCGCGGGTGGAGAGCAAGGAAAGGGAAAAGTTACGCTTGTGCTGATCGGGCAAGGGGTGTAACCAAGGACGCGTGGGATCAAAGCGAGGCGGGCACAGCACCCTAGAATGTCATTAAGGGGTAGCTTAGAACAAATCAAAACCATGTGGATGGGAAGAAGTGAGGATGTGTACATGGGAAAGAAAGTCTTAAAGGAGACGCGCAAATAAGGAAAAAATCCAGCGTGCAGGAGATAAACAGTGAAACCATGTACATATGAGGAGCACAATCCCATGTATGGGTATACATGTCAGAAAAAACATTCTAGGGGATGGGTAGAGGGAATACCTGTCCAAACAATTATCAACAAGCAAAAAAATGTCAACAGGCTAACTTAGGGTAAGGGGAGAGAATACACAGCATGAAGAAACAATCATGAAGGCAGGGTGACTGGGACCTCAGGTGGAGTAGTGGATAGTGCTTTTCCACTCATCAATGGTGTTAAGGCCCTGATTCACCGAATTACAGCGTGTTATCCATTTGCACTCAGTCTTGTTGAGGAGGGCTTGAAGATTGCCGCCTCTGGGGGGAAGGCGTGGTTGATCAATTATCTGCCATTTCAAGTTACATGCGTCATGATTCTTGTCCAAGAAATGTGTCACCAGGGGAGCTGTGGTGATTTTACAGTTTATTCTACTTTTATGCTGGATGATTCGTTGTTTAACCATCTGTGTCGTCTGTCCGATGTAGATGAGATGACATGGACATTCAATCGCATAAATGACATTCTGTGAGTGACAATTAGTGAACGTGTTCAGAATGTATGATTGGTTGTTGAATCTGAATTCCTTGGTGTTAGATGTAAGTTCACAGACGCTGCAAGATTGGCATTTGTAGTGGCCCAGTATAGGTGGCATACCCCAGGTGGAGGTAATAGTATTTGGTATGGCCAATTTGGAGGGCCAAGTGATAGCATGAACCAAGTGATTGGATAGATTATTGCCGCGTTTGTAGGAAAAAAGAGGCGGCTCTAGGAATGATTTATTGGTACGCAAAAGTTTCCAATTTCGTGTGATGATCTTCTTAACTTGATTGCTGCTTGGACTGAACTGGGATACAAAAGGGATACGAGAGTTGATTTTCTTCGGTTGTGGTGTTAGTAAAAGATCACGATGACAATACCATGCCCTTTTACGGGCCCGTGTGACCAATCTGCGCTGGTAACCTCTGTCGGTGAGTTTTTTGCATAGGATGTCAGATTCCCTGAAGTAGTCCTTTCGCCATTTGCAATTCCTCCGGATGCGAAGGAATTGTCCGTAGGGAAGTCCATCTTTGCCTCCCATAGACTGCGCGAGGGACGTGGCAACAGCGTGAGCAGCGACTTACCCAGTCGATGAGCCAGGGGCATCAGAGGATTTCGGGGGTCAGGAATAAATCCGCAGTATCGGACAAGTCACAGTCGTGTACTCGTCGCGGTCAGTGCCAGAAGTAGAGGACGCAAAGCCTTCTATAAGGCGGGACTGCTAGCGATACGGGAAGGCCGTTCATTGGGTAAGGGAGGCACGGGGCGGGACTATAAGGCGGGACTGCTGGCGGTGCGGGAAGGCCGTTCAATGGGTGAAGGAGGCAAGGGGGCGGGACTGTAGCTAGGGACGCTTCCAGCGCGGGTGGAGAGCAAGGAAAGGGAAAAGTTACGCTTGTGCTGATCGGGCAAGGGGTGTAACCAAGGACGCGTGGGATCAAAGCGAGGCGGGCACAGCACCCTAGAATGTCATTAAGGGGTAGCTTAGAACAAATCAAAACCATGTGGATGGGAAGAAGTGAGGATGTGTACATGGGAAAGAAAGTCTTAAAGGAGACGCGCAAATAAGGAAAAAATCCAGCGTGCAGGAGATAAACAGTGAAACCATGTACATATGAGGAGCACAATCCCATGTATGGGTATACATGTCAGAAAAAACATTCTAGGGGATGGGTAGAGGGAATACCTGTCTTACTCTGGAAGGGTTGCGCTACGACTTTAACATCTTTTGTCGAATGGTTGAACAACTCCCAAACTCATCTGAAATTCACATGTGAACACACTACCAATGATTTACCTTTCCTAGATCTGAACATACATGTGGAAGAAGGTATAATTGGAACGGCACTATACCGGAAACCCACAGAGAGGAACACACTATTACATTACTCAAGTTACCACCCCCGTGGTCTCAAAGATGGACTTCCCTACGGACAATTCCTTCGCATCCGGAGGAATTGCAAATGGCGAAAGGACTACTTCAGGGAATCTGACATCCTATGCAAAAAACTCACCGACAGAGGTTACCCGCGCAGATTGGTCACACGGGCCCGTAAAAGGGCATGGTATTGTCATCGTGATCTTTTACTAACACCACAACTGAAGAAAATCAACTCTCGTATCCCTTTTGTATCCCAGTTCAGTCCAAGCAGCAATCAAGTTAAGAAGATCATCACACGAAATTGGAAACTTTTGCGTACCAATAAATCATTCCTAGAGCCGCCTCTTTTTTCCTACAAACGCGGCAATAATCTATCCAATCACTTGGTTCATGCTATCACTTGGCCCTCCAAATTGGCCATACCAAATACTATTACCTCCACCTGGGGTATGCCACCTATACTGGGGCACTACAAATGCCAATCTTGCAGCGTCTGTGAACTTACATCTAACACCAAGGAATTCAGATTCAACAACCAATCATACATTCTGAACACGTTCACTAATTGTCGCTCACAGAATGTCATTTATGCGATTGAATGTCCATGTCATCTCATCTACATCGGACAGACGACACAGATGGTTAAACAACGAATCATCCAGCATAAAAGTAGAATAAACTGTAAAATCACCACAGCTCCCCTGGTGACACATTTCTTGGACAAGAATCATGACGCATGTGACTTGAAATGGCAGATAATTGATCAACCACGCCTTCCCCCCAGAGGCGGCAATCTTCAAGCCCTCCTCAACAAGACTGAGTGCAAATGGATAACACGCTGTAATTCGGTGAATCAGGGCCTTAACACCATTGATGAGTGGAATAGCACTATCCACTACTCCACCTGAGGTCCCAGTCACCCTGCCTTCATGATTGTTTCTTCATGCTGTGTATTCTTTCCCCTTACCCTAAGTTAGCCTGTTGACATTTTTTTGCTTGTTGATAATTGTTTGGACAGGTATTCCCTCTACCCATCCCCTAGAATGTTTTTTCTGACATGTATACCCATACATGGGATTGTGCTCCTCATATGTACATGGTTTCACTGTTTATCTCCTGCACGCTGGATTTTTTCCTTATTTGCGCGTCTCCTTTAAGACTTTCTTTCCCATGTACACATCCTCACTTCTTCCCATCCACATGGTTTTGATTTGTTCTAAGCTACCCCTTAATGACATTCTAGGGTGCTGTGCCCGCCTTGCTTTGATCCCACGCGTCCTTGGTTACACCCCTTGCCCGATCAGCACAAGCGTAACTTTTCCCTTTCCTTGCTCTCCACCCGCGCTGGAAGCGTCCCTAGCTACAGTCCCGCCCCCTTGCCTCCTTCACCCATTGAACGGCCTTCCCGCACCGCCAGCAGTCCCGCCTTATAGTCCCGCCCCGTGCCTTCCTTACCCAATGAACGGCCTTCCCGTATCGCTAGCAGTCCCGCCTTATAGAAGGCTTCGCGTCCTTTACTTCTGGCACTGACCGCGACGAGTACACGACTGTGACTTGTCCGATACTGCGGATTTATTCCTGACCCCCGAAATCCTCTGATGCCCCTGGCTCATCGACTGGGTAAGTCGCTGCTCACGCTGTTGCCACGTCCCGTTAACTATCCTTCTTTTAATTTTCCAAATTCTCATTACCGCGCCTTTTCACCCTCTTCATTAGGCCGGCTCCACCGTCCCCCGAGTGACGAACAAACCGCACGTCCTCGTTTCTTTTCCCGGAATTCAAAGCCAACCCCGAGTGACTACCAACCGCACGTCCTCGGTTCTCCCCATTCAACAGCGGTGAGTCCTCGGTTCACTCCGCCGTTCCCTTATTTGCATCTCTGCCTTCTGCCCCTTGGTAAATTGCCTATCTCTTGCCTCCCATAGACTGCGCGATGGACTCCTTCCTATAATTGCTCTTCATTCCACCGCCTTCATCAACGTTGCTACACCAGCGCTTTATTCAATACGCTTTTCAGGTAGACCTAAATTTTATAGTCTGCTTGCCTCCTTATCTCCCTTTCTCTGTCCTTCCCTCTAACTCCAGCCGCCCTGATACCTATTCTTATTTACAGAGCACTCTACAAATAGGCAACCCAGGTCCTGAGGATGATCCTAATTTGAGAGGATCGAAACGCCGTCGACCATTGCCCACCAGCTCGAACTCCCTAGGCGTACTCTGACCCCTGGTTCATTAACATAACTGAAATCACGAACTGTACCATTGAATAAGTTGATGTTTGAACCTTTTAAACTGTAAATACTGTATATTCTTTTGCGCCTTCTGCTGTGGTATCTTTCACGTTGTCACTTGCGCCGTTACTTCACTGTCACGAGCACTTTGTACACATATCACTAGGGTTGCCTGGCTATTTATACCCTACAGTGCTGTTACAACTGTTCTGTATATTTACTGATCTTCGTATAATATATGACGCCTACGGGCGCATGGATTGAACTATTTGAAGTCTCCTCTCTTTTGTTCGCTAAACTGTAATGTCTTGTACATACAGATTTAAGTAATTACATTATATCCTGCTGAGATATTGTTGCTTTTATACTGTACTCACCCAGATCTCAGTTTGGTCTATGGGTAAAACTCCTGTGGTTTTTCTACTTAATCACTTATGCAGCACTCAAACACTAATAAAGTTAAAACACAAGATAAAACCCACACCAGTTTCCAAAAATAGAGTGAAGTTAAATAAATAAAATGGGACTAAAATGAAAAAAATCCAATCAATAGAGCAGTAGATATGCAATTTCAAATATTTATGGTAAAATAGGATCTAAATTCACACAGCGCCCATATTGGGTATCTGGTTGTGCTGGACTTAGACAAAGTCACATCCTCACGCTGGGCACAAGACCAATTTTAGCCTGCTGAAAGTTGTACCTTATGTCCAGCCTATATGGCGTTGCATTGCGAGGCTTCATGCTGTCAAGCATTGGTACCTATGAGGCTGTGTAACGAGGTTTTGTGGGCCTTTGAGTCACTAAGTGTGGATGACAATGGAGCCATCAGTTGCACAGTGAGGCTGTGCTGGGCTTCGCTTCGTTCAGTGTCACCTCCAAGGAAGCTGCAGCTAAGCAGAGTGGCTTTGCGGGGCTCTGTGTTGCTCATCCTTTGTTCCAATAGAGCTTTCTGCTGTTCAGCAAGGTTCAATGGGGTTTGCGTTGCTCAGTGCACCTTCTATGGAAGCTTTCAGCTCTGCAGGGAAGCTCCTCTTTTTCTTTCTTGACATCGGGTCCGACGATGCTTGCAGCTGTGTGGGGAGGCTTTGTGGTGCTTCACTTTGCATGACACCAGATTTGATGAAACCTTCGGTTACATCAGGAGAAGTTCTCTCTGATGCCAGCCAAGTGTCCAAGACCTGGCGAGGCCCTTCTTGGGGATCAGGAACTAACTCCAGCAGAGATCAGCAAGGCTCAGGCAGGTCCAGTTGCAGGTCCAGACAAGTCCAGTGCAGCAGGTCATCTGGGCAGTGGCACGGGAGCCTCTTGAGCTTATTGTGTCCTTGAGTTTGTTCTCTCCTTCAAGCAGCAAGGCAGACCTTAAGCAGGACAGTCTAGAAGACTAAGGCAGGCCTCAAGCGCATGTCAGCCCTCAGGAGACACAGTGCAAACCTCACATATCATGGCAGTCCTCTGGTAGCTGCTTTGCAGTCCTCTTAGAAACAAGGTAGGCCTTAAGCACCATGGAAATCCTCTGAGGAACAAGGTAGACCTCAGGCAGCAGGGCAGTCCTCTGCAATACAAGCCCATCCTTTTGAAGTCTTCAACACGCCCAAGAGCGTACTGAAGAGTGGGTTTGAGTGTTTGATTGTTAAGGTGGGAGAAATGTCTAGATGCCCCCCACATCTGGTTCTAAAATATCCTTCTTTCCCTTGCTCTAAGGTCTCTATGGTTTCAATGGACTAGTCTCATTGTCTTTGTGAGTATGCTGAGGCAGCCCCTTTGAAATGTAAGTGGGGCAGTGAACAGCTCTGCCCTTCCCATCCTTGCAGGATGACCCATCCTGCTAACATCTAGCCCCACTTTATCTCACTGTGTGGGAGGAATAAACAAAGACCAGCTGCCATCTATACCCAGCCATGTGACAATAGTCACACGCTGAAAGTACCAAATGGTTTAGGACAAGAAAACACTAAGGGGCCTATTATGATGGTGGGTGAATTGCCACCTCCCGGCCGGCGGTGGCGATCCACCTACCTTCACAACCACATTTGCCCCTGCCATATTACCATGGCAGGGGGTGCTTTTTTGCCGGTCAGCATCATCACGATTGCCGGCCAGGCGCAAAAAGACAACAATATGGTGGCTGTGCCTTTCAGGCACCGCCATCCATATTACGATGGCAGTGGGGGATATGCCTTTCCATGGTGGAGACTCCACCATGGAAAGGCATGCAGAAAAACACTTTGGGGGCCCATTGCAGGCCTCCGTGGGTGGGGTGCTGCACTTGGGGGGTACCTATGGTACGCCCTGACATTGTAATGTCCAAGGGGGCAGGCACAACGCAGTGCCTGCCACGTTGTGCATCGCAATGCAAAATATGGGTTTTTAACATTGCGGATGGTGCTGCAGCCAGCAGCACCATCCGCATTGTTAAACTACTGGGATGCACCCGCCAGTGTTGCGGGCGCATCCTAATATGGTGGGCGGGACCAGCGCACCTATGGCGGAGTATCACAGCTCCGCAGGGATGGCGAGTGGACTTTCGTCCGCCCGCCATCATAATGGGGCCCTAACTTTCTAAAAGTGCTGTTTTCAGAATTGTGGTATAAAATCCAGCTTTACCAATAAACAGGGTTTAAAATTACAATTAAGTTGGGTGTAAACATGCCATTTCTATCTTCTCTCAATCAAAAACTATCACTTATTAAATGTAATAGGCTTACTCAATGTTATCCTAAGGGAGCTTAGGTTTCACAGTATTAAAAAATAAATGTAGGAGTTTTTCAGTACTAGGACATGTAAAACTTAAAAGTACATTTCCAACATTTTAAAAACTATGCACCCTGCCCTGTGGACTGTTTAAAGACTACAATAGGGTTGACTTATATGTATTATAAAGGGGTTTAGCCCTGCAAAAAGTTTTAGTTTGCGTGGTCGAATTGGCAGTCTACAACTGCACATAGGCTGCAATGGCAAGCCTGAGACATCTTTTAAATGGCTACTTAAGTGGATGACAGAATAAGTGCTGAATGCCAATGAGGAGCATTTCATTTACAGGTGCGGGGTAAATATTGTACCACTTTACCCTGGACGTATAAGTAAATTGAATGTGCCAATTGAGAGTAGGCCCATTTTGACATGCTTAAAGGAGAGGCCACAAGTACTTTAACACTGATTAGCAGAGGTAAACTTCACAGAGTACTAAAATCCAAAACAAACAGGTTCAGAAAACAGGAGGGTTGAAGGCAAAAAGTTTGGACCTGACCCTGCAGAGAGGGCCTAGTCCAAAATACACCATATACTGATATAGCACATCTGATAACTGTAAACATAGGACACTTACTAAACCAGATTGTGACAGTTTATAGGCGACTTCAACAGTATGTCGTACAGTTGACTATTACAGGAGCAGTTGCTCCTGGTCCTGCCCAACAAGTGCATCCTACAGTGCAGGCAATTAGTGCATAGACTATAATTAAATACTATCAAGGGGAAAAAGGTCAAAAAATAAGACTAGATTTTATTTTTGATTGCTCACAAAACTAACCAGCTAGAAGCAGTCTAGTGTCATGCATGGGTCAGGGTAGACATAAAATATTTACTATGTTAAACTTGGTACAGTACCATCTGTAGAAGAGTGTAATACACTGGGAACATTATTTGTGAGTTTTTATACTACTATGCATGGCACACCTTTGTTAGCATTGTTTCCAGAGATGCTAAAACAAATACAGAATGTGATGTTGACGTTAGCATGAATAAAAAAGAGAAAGTTTAAAACTCAAAAACGTACTTAAACAAAATTGGCTGGTTTAGGGAAAAGCATACCCTACGATCTACATATACTTCTTAGGGACAGGAATTGAGCAGTATCACTCCTAGGCAGTGCAGCTGAATTGATAAAATTTTTCCGGACTCTCACAAATCACCTGGTGGTGACACCAACTTTGAAGTGCACATAGATGGAGACACCTGATGGACATACAAACCTGCTAGACAGCGTTTAGGATGTAGAAATGCAAATTGAGGCTGATGTATAGCACAGAATTAAAGCTATATTATGGTTTCATTTATCAGATACTTGTGATACCATTATCACAGAGGATGAATGACTTCTTGTTTTTATAAGAGATAGCAGTGCATAATTTATTTGTAAAATATTAAGTGCCAGGCCTCTGATCAGGAGGCCACTGCAGCTTGCACCACTCATTGCCCTTGTCATCGCTGCCAAAACAACTACTAACCATCTCTCTTGCATGTAAATGCGACAGTTCCGATTATTCAATGTCCCCAAAGTTAAAGGAATGGCTGGGGAGGCAGGTATTAGCAATTTTAATCAATATTGTAGTCCTAAACTACCATTGTTCTGTTCATCTCTAAATTAGATGAGCAGCGCCACCATGTGGTCGACTGCTCTAAGTATGGTGTTGCCAATTAGATGCCGGTGCCCAGCAACGGAAACCAATCAAGTCCCGGTGCTGAGCAGCAGAAAGCACCGGCTCAAATTAAGCACTGAGGGATACACCATGAGATGAGGAGGTAATAATGCAAGCATTTTACTCCTAAGTACCTGATGATCTTGGAGAAAGATCAGCACATGAGTAGGCTTTAGAGAAGGCTCCTGTGTTGGGACAAAGAATCTGTCCCACATTCCCTCGGAGTGATCCTCAAGTTCAAGCTCAATATCCTTTCACATCTGAAGCTAAGTGTGATAAACAGCTTTTTTAGATCAGCTACAATATCAGATATAATAATGGCTTGTCATTCCACCATGACCGCTGCTCTCTTTCTCGTATTAAAACCTGATCATTCATACAGAATAACTTTATATTATAGAAATCCAAACACACGCACATGCGGTACAAAACGATTGCAGTTACGGGTTAATTATCAGTTTAGTCAGCAAACAATACAAAACCATGTTAGCTAGATGTCTCTAGGTTTCTTTAGTCATAATATAGCCATTTAATCCCAACATCTAACTGCTTTTTCATTTGGCAGTTTTCAATACATGTGTAAAAATTTGCAGGTCCATTTCTACCATTAGGCAAGATTAGGCGGCCGCCTAGGGCAGCAAAAGGGCTGGGGTGGCAAAAGGGGGGAAACATTTTTAATTTGAAAGCAGCAGCACCTGTATGTGAGCGCAAGTGCACCTGCTTGTACATGCTGTGCAGCGCACCCTAGCATAGTGGTGTGTGGAGCGAGCGGGCCGGCAGGGCCATCAATCTTGTACCACGGTCAAGCGCTGCCAATAACGGCCCTGGGAATCATTTTTGGCCAGTGCCAAAGCGGTGCTTTTTATGTAGCAGCCAGTGACGGTGACTCGCGCATGTGACGTTGCACCACCCACTCACACGGCACGCGGGGGACGGACTGTGTGTTTTGGCTGCTCTGGTGCCTTGGTGAATTGATTGCTGCTGCCAGTACCACACAGTTCTGTTCCGTCATTTACTCTGAGTCCTCCCACTTTGAGACCCCAGACCGACCGGAGTCTCACTCTCTGGACGGACCAACGGAATGGTGTAATACTAGTCACGCTCACGGTGTCTGTAGGACTCGGAGACTGGCCTCCGTGCACTGGGCCTGAGGTGTGTGCTGCTGTAGCCCCTCGGGCGCTGCCCGGCCCCAGCCTTCCCTTGAGCAGGTTGAGAGTCTGATCGAGAGAGACCCACCACAGCTGGTGAGAAGCATGCCCCCTTCCCTAATTTAAGTAACTGAAATTACATTTTTACCTCTGCGTCCAGGCTATACAGCAGCAGTAGCAACTGCTCTGGGTTGAAATGTTCTTTTATATCTAATGCATTAATTCTTCCAGCCTGGATGACAGGGGGAGAGAGAGTGATGGTAGTAAGAAGGAGGGGGTGGCGTTTTTCAATTCTCGCCTAGGGATGCAAAACGCCTAGAAATGGCCCTACAAATTTGCCAGGGGGTGATAAGAATAGCCCTGTATTTCTTTTCAATTATGGAGATCTTACAAGAAGATCCTAAGGCACTATCATTTATTGATTACACATATATTATAGACAATGACTTGGCTGAACACCTGGCTAGGGTGCACAAGATAGTGACTCTTTTATCCCATTAAGTGTATATAATCAATTTTGGGGAATTTAAAATTGCTTATCTTAATGTGATCTTCATTCGGAGAGGGATATGGTATCCAGTGAGAGTAGAATCTTTGCACCTGAGTTGCTGCAGAAATGTGTTACTTTACAACCGCCAAACAAATTAAGGAAGTTATAATGGGGTTCCATAACTTTGACAGAGCTAGCTTGCCACATTATGCTGAGGGGGTTAACCTCTTGAATGAAAAAATGACTCCAAAATTCTCTGAAAAGAATTGGATGAAAACACAGAAAACTATCATACGTAGGCTTCTAGCAGACATGTTAGAGAATAAATATTTACAAAAACTGTACAATAAAACCAACCCAGGGCCACATTTATCAAAGGATTGTGTTGCCCTTGGCCTGACTCATGCCAGATTTACCAAGCCATGCATGGCCACCTTGCATGGCCATGTGTTGCTTGGTAAATCTTGAGCAATGCAAGGCAGCACATGTTGCTGCCTTGGGTTACTCTGCACCAGTAAGGTGTTACATAGATGGAGAGTGGGCATTTCAATGCATCCACCCAAGCATCCTGTCTGCAACGCATGCACCAATGCATAAAGGAGCAGGGGTGCATGCATTGGCACTAGGAAGCACCCAGTGCGCCAGAGGAGGGAGAGAGCATTACTTCCCTCTCTATTTGACGCAGCACAGCAAGTTGTCTTGCTGCATTGTGCTGCATCAAATAAGTATAAATTATACATCTGGAACTAAATTCCTAGCTCCTAAATACACTAGTAATTATGGGTGTTCCTAGCACTTCAGTCTACCCATATGCAGTGTACAATGAGGGACTGGCAATTCCTAT
This sequence comes from Triturus cristatus, assembly GCF_964204655.1. NCBI lineage: Eukaryota > Metazoa > Chordata > Amphibia > Caudata > Salamandridae > Triturus > Triturus cristatus. The sequence continues at coordinate 454,414,613 of NC_140590.1, read as the reverse complement.
AACATACTGTTCTCATCTATATTCCTCTACTGAATAATGATTTACTCCTACTGAAATGTTCTCACAGCAGTACAACCAGCTATTCTGAAGTAGTGTCCTTTAGCACAGAGGGAACAAATCATCATAGTTTCTCCCAAACTACACTCAAAGCAGCAACAACAGCTATGGTTCCTAATGTGTGTGCTCTTGAACTTGATCCTATACTTTGCACACATAAATATTTGCAATATATACAGAATATTTCGCAAACTACGTATATTTTGCCAATACATGAGCATAAGAGTGTATTCTACAAGGATGGCTCTGGATAGTCTGTGGTTGCTGCTAAACAAAAAAACACTGCGGCTTGAACTGGAGTACAGGGAGTTTCTTAGGATTTCGATTTCAATACATATTCTGCTACATGAATTTACTTCAGAAGAATGATTCATCGGTAACCACACTTATTATTTTAAATTCAGCACTTTTTGGGTGAGATTATAATGCATATTAACCACATTGGAGCTTAAGCATAAACCAATGTTCAAAGGCGAAATCCATGAAAAGTAAACAAATTTAGGAAAATGTAGCTATCCTACAGGACAAGCTTCCATTGTACACCGTGGTCCTCAAAAGTGAAGGAGATCACAAAAAAGAAACTATGTAGCAGATTTGGCTGCAAAGGCAGTGATGTAAACTTTAATGGTAGTTGCTGTAACCTGTTCTCAAACTAAGGGACATGTCATCAAGGAGGCGATATAAAATTATCGCCGGTTTTGCGTCCGTTTTCGGACGAAAAGCTGCGATAATTTTATCGCCTTATCAGCAAGGTCACGCTATCGCGTGAATCCTTGCATTAGCTCCCTTTCCCGTAACGCCCACCTTTGCATCTCTAATGAGATGCAAAGGCGGCCGTTCCGTCCCAAAATAACTGGAGTAATGTCACTAACCGACATTTCTCCAATTATCAATGGGCACACTAACAGGCATAGCGATAAGAAAAGTAGCGCTAACCTTGGTTGTCGCTACTTTCCTTACTCCTGCTTTTGGTTTGACTTAGCCATTATATCCAATCTAAGGTGGATATCATGGCTAAGTCTGCCCTGCCCTATCAACCAGCTATCGCCGAACTTCGTGAGATTATCGCTGAATTTCCAGCCATAATCTCACATTTGGCAGTTAGCGCTTGGAATTTTATCGCTTTTGAGATAAGCGTTGCTGATAGCACGCTATCTCAGCGATAAAATTCCACGTTACCCGGCGATAATTATCCTAGCGCTAAGTGCGCTTAGCGATAATTATCGCCGGTCCTTGATGATATGCCCCTATGATCGATATAGATATTTTAGTAGCAATACAAGTAACAGTGAAAGGGGGAGATGCCTCTTATGGGTTTCACTCTAAATACCCTTGCACCCTCCCTAAGGATAATATACCTGTGCTTTTTGCATACCTGGTGTGGAAGACAGACATGTTCCTAATGAGCAATCTACATTAGATCTAAGGGGCATATTAACAAGGCGGCGCTATAAAATTATCGCCGCTTTTGCGGCCGTTTTCGGCCGAAAAGCGGCAATAATTTTATCGCTTTATCAGCAAGGTAACGCTATCGCGTGAATCCTTTCCCGTAACGCCCACCTTTGCATTTCTAATGAGATGCAAAGTGGGCCTTCCCTCCCAAAATTACTGGAGAAATGTCGCTAACCGATATTTCTCCAATTATCAATGGGCACGCTCACAAGCATAGCGATAAGAAAAGTAGCGCTAACCTTGGTTAACGCTACTTTCCTTACGCCTGCTTGTAGTTTGACTTAGCCATGATATCCAATAGAAGGTGAATATCATAGTTAAGTATGCCCTGCCCTATCAACAAGCTATTGCCAAACCTTGTGCGATTATCGCCGCATTTCCAGCGATAATCACACATTTGGCAGCTTGCGCCAGGAATTTTATCGCTTTTGAGATAAGCATTGCTGATAGCACGCTATCTCAGCGATTAAATTCAGCGATAGATGGCGATAATTATCCTAGCGCTAAGTGCGCTTGGCGATAATTATCGCCGGTTGTTGCTGATATGCCCCTAGTTCGGGCACCTCATGAGGAATACTTTTGGCATTGCTGTATCAGTGCAACTGTATCAATGTTACAGCAATGATATTGGTGGCCCAAAGCTTACAAAATATATGTACAGCAATGCAATATTGTCAACAATTGTTGTATGGCCAGCACAGACTCTCCTTGCCATTTCTGATAAACTTTCCGGGATAATTTTCATCACCCATCTTGTGCCAATCCTGAGTGTTAATCAATATAAACATATAACATGAGCTTTAATCAATATAAACATATACCATTTATATTATTCCATGATACCATTGGAAGTGATTGTGACATAGGAACATTACTCTAATACAGATTTTGAAAGAGGACAATTACCATCTCTCCTCTAGTCAATAAATGCTACAGATGTTTTTTTGCTTGCTTATCTTTCCATGACAGATATCTTTTTCCACCGCTGCTACTATATCTCTCTCCATTGTAATGTGGATTACAATGTAAATTATGATTTTGCTTTTGGTACATAATAATGATAATAATACTAATATTGATAATAATATTAATAATCAGAATAAAAATAATAACAATAATAATAAAAAGATTCATAAAACGTCTGGTTACTCCATTCGGAGTGTCTCTGTGCTACAATTTAAGAACCACAAAAGCCTAGATCCCAAGGCAAAGGCCTGACTTTAAGGTTGTCTAAAGAACCAGGTCTTAAACTTCTTTCGAAAAACCAGTCTTGAATGTACCCATCTGAGATCAACAGAGAGTTCCACAGTTTGGTGGTCCAGAAGCTGAATGAGCAGCCTTCCATACATGCTCTTTCCACCCTTGGAACCACAGTGAGCACTCCTTTTGCAGATCTAAGAAGTCTGCTTGGTCGATAGGGTTTGATCAAGGAATGAAGATATTGGGGGTCTTTTGTATTTGAGATATTATGACAAAAGCATAATGCTTTGAAAGAGGCCTCTTTCTAATGGAGAGCCAATGGAGTTTAGCAAGGGCAGATCTCATTGGAGAGTTTCTAGGAAGGTTCTTCAGCACATGTGCTTCAGCATTCTGTATCCTTTGAAGAATCCCTAAACTGCCTTGAGTGGCCCCAAGATACAGCACATTACAGTAGTTGACTCTGGAAATCAGAAGGGACATTGAAATTATATTGTGATACAACAGTCCTGTTGCCTGTGGTTCAGGAATAAGAGCCATATCACTCTTCGCACAGAGCAAACAGGATTGGCATGCTGTGATCATCATTGAGTAGACTGTGCGAAATAGTGTTGCTTGAGAGAAAATTCCATATCAGATAATGTGCCTAACAAAAATTATTCAGATCACTTATGATACTATCCATAGATGGCATTTTAATTTCTGACACTTTTGCTAATTTATAGGTTTATAAACATAGGTTTGTTGAACAGGTAATGGTCAATTTAGGCTCCTATGAAGATCACATTTAGATTCGAAAAATCACCAGGAGTTGTTATTTTCTAGTCATTACGGACACCAGTATATTCATAGATTAAATTGTCCTTGAAAAGTATATAGTTATACACATTGGGAGCATTGTTGGGCCTCACCTATAAATAGTGTCAAAAACGTTTCAAGGAAAGATTCCTGTAGAAAGTACAGGTGTAGGCAGATGATGTTGACAAGAAGGTTTTATTCTCATTAGATCATTAACACAGAATCTAGCTCCTTCAGCTTCCTGCAACCGTCTCCTTTCCCAGCATTCCCAGAACCCATAGATGTTAAGAGGGATTGCTAGGCAGCTACACAGATTTGTGCTCATGTATGGAATTCCACAAAGGATACCACACACTTCTCTTTCTTAACATCAAGAAAAACTACACATACTTTACATAAGCCGGACAAGGCTAACATAACATTGGATACACATGACTACATTAACAGGATTACAAAACGTTTTTCCTAAAATGTAACGCACTTTCTCATCAATATGTTTTAAAAATAAGATACAATCACCGCATATTAAAATCTTTCAAATATGTTGGTACAACCTTAACCTTTAACTCCTCCACAAACCATAATCAATTTCCATATTCTTCTGATTTGTGGCACCCTTCTCCTGTTTCAAGGCCTCATTTTCCATGTAACTCTTCATCGGATATGGCGCTACCCTATTCAAATTCCACACCCTGTGATCATCCATTTTGACTGCATTCCTAAACACTTTGATCACTCTCATGGGGCTGCTAAAACTGGAGTCTCCTGTTCTCTCTCTGGGAAGTCTGATCTTCACCCAATCAAAAACCACCACATTAGTCACTTTTACACCCTAACAACTATCAAACTCCTCTTTCATCTTTTTCATTTTCTCCATCACCCTTTGTTTCCATACATCATCCTCCTTTCTCTTCTCCATGCACCCATTTTTCATTTTCTTCATCCAACTTGGGCACATAGAACAATTTGGACTCCTGCCTCCAAATAACTCAAAAGGTGGCAACACAGTGGTGGAATGGGGAGTGAGCCTGTACACCTTTACCTTATCGCTCACTTCAGCTTTTCATGATTTACCACTTGTCCTTGAGCGTTGTATAGCTTCCTCTAGCACTTTAATAACCATCCTAATTATTCCATTATATCTGTGATGATACATTGCAGATTTTGTACGCATAATACCCTGTTCCTTAATGACATGCTCCATCTCTATAGAACTTAATTCAACTCCATTTTCCATCAGGAGAACGGAAGGATACCCTTCTCGATCAAACAAAGACTTAAGAAACTTAATAACCACATGTGACTCAATAAAGGTCACTATTGCCACTTTTGGTCATCTTGAGTACATATCCATGCAGCATATCAAATAATGATCAAAACTCAAGAGGCCAATGGGAACCACAATGTCCAAGGTAATATTCTCCTAAGGACAAGCAGGCAACTCTCTAAAAACCATAGGCTAGATTCTACATTTCAAAATCTTGTCACTCTCCAAGCACTCCGCACACTCCCCTACCTTCCTTTCCACCATCATATCCAAACCCAGCCACCAAAAATCAGCCTGAGTTTCAAAATTTTTGTCTTAGAAACTCCAAGATGACTGTCATATGCTAATGCAAATGCACAATCCCTCAAACTGACTGGAGGAATCAATTTATCATCTCTTAGAAGAAGACCATCTCTGGCCACTAACTCATCTCTCAACTGCCAATAGCTCCTCATTACTGGATAATGCCTCTGCATCCTTGCTAGCCTGAGGACACCGCTAAATCAACCACATGCTGCAACTCTCGGTCCTTCTCCAATTCTCCTATCTACTCACCTTCTAATTTGACTCTACCTGTAACCTCAAACACCTTAAGCTCCTCCTCATATATTTCACCGCCAAAAGTATGCCCTTCTTCTTCACAATGGTCAGACTCGTTAGACAGGTAAGAGACACAATCAAGCAAAATATTCTCTGACCCAGAAACATGGATCACCATGTACTCAAACTCTTGCAATGCGATGACATGAACACTTCCCTCTGTCATCCATCTTAACCCTTTCGCTGCCAGGCCTTTTCCCCCTCCTGTGCCAAGCCTTTTTTTGGCTATTTGGGGTAGTGCGCGCTTAGGCCCCTGTAACTTTTTGACCACATTAGGTATCCACGCCAAATTTGCGTCCTTTTCTTCCAACATCATGGGGATTCTAAAGGTACTCAGGGTTTGTGGATTCCCCTGGAGGGGTCACAGAAATGAGCCAAAATACAGCAACATTTTGTTTTTTTTCAGAAAAATTGGAAAAACAGGCTGCAAATGAAACCATCTGGGTTTTTCCCTGCAAATGTTATCAAAAAAGGGTTTGTGGGGTTGAAATCACCATTTTCCCAGCTTTTCGGGGATACCAGACTTTTGTCAGAAACCCAAAATTTTTTACACAGTTTTGGCATTTTTCTGGGACATAGCCTATTTTTGCCTTCCAGTTAATGGCAGAAATGGGTACAAAAGCAATAATGGATCCTGGAAAGTTATACATTTTCGAGAAGAAGACAAAATTCTGAATTCAGCAAGGGGTCATTTGTGTAGATCCATCAAGGTTTTTTTTATAGAAACAAACAGTTAAATATAGGATAAATTGAAAATTAGTTGAAAAAAACAGCCCTTTGTGTCAACGTTTTCACCTGTAACTTCTTCAGCTCTTTGAAAGCAATATACCGTTGCATCCGCTGGACATTACTGGTTGTGGGGATATATAGGACTTGTAGGTTCACCAAGAACCCGACGAGCCCAGAGCCAAAAACTGAGCAGCAACTTGCAATGGTTTTTTATTATGTACCAGATATAGTAATTCTACTGTAAAAATGTGTACATGGAAAAATCGGTATGAAAGACACCTATGTATTTCTGAAATGGGAACAAAATATAGAGTTTAGAAACAGTAGATATTTGCACATTTCTGAAATTGGGAATACTCATACTAGCATGAGAATTATCAGTCATTTTTTAGAATGACTTATTTTTTACACAATGTCTTTCATTTGGAAGGCAGAAATGCATCGAAAGTCAATAGATAATAACAGTTCCTTTACAAATCTGAAGTACCCTAAGTCTCCTGATAAAAATGGTACCTCACTTGTGTGTGTAGGCATAGTGCCCGCGACAGGAAACGGCGCAAAACGCAACATGGTCACAACTCAATATCGCTGTGAAAATTTACCCTTTTTGAGTGCCTAGCTCTAGTTTTCGAACCCTAGCTCTGCGGGCACCTTGGGTAACCTAGCAAACCTATATATTTTTGAAAACTAGACACCCAGGGGAATCCAGGATGGGGTGACTTGACTGCTTCCCACCAGGGTCTGTTACCCAGAATCCCTTGCAAACCTAAAAAATTGTTTAAAAAAACACATTTTCCCCACATTTCTGTTGTGGAAAGTTCCGGAATCTGCGTGGATCCACAAATTTCCACCCACCTCGCGTTTCCCAAAGTCTTAAAAGAAAAACGGTACCTCACTTGTGTGGGTCGGCCTAGTGCCCACGACAGGAAACCGCGCAAAACGCAACGTGGTCACACCTCAATTTCGCAGTGAAAAATGACCCTTTTTTGGCAAAATGCCTAGCTGTAGTTTTTGAACCCTAGCTCTGCAGGCACCTTAGGAAACCTAGCAAACCTATACATTTTTGAAAACTAGACACCCAGGGGAATCCAGGATGGGGTGACTTGACTGCCTCCCACCAGGGTCTGTTACCCAGAATCCCTTGCAAACCTAAAACATTGTCCAAAAAAACTCATTTTCCCATCATTTCTGTGGTGGAAAGCTCCGGAATCTGTGTGGATCCACAAATTTCCACCCACCCCGCGTTCCCCAAAGTCTTACGAGAAAAATGGTACCTCACTTGTGTGGGTCGGCCCAGTGCCCGCGACAGGAAACGGCGCAAAACGCAACGTGGTCACATCTCAATTTCGCAGTGAAAAATGACCCTTTTTTGGCAAAATGACTAGCTGTAGTTTTTGATCCCTAGCTCTGCGGGCACCTTGGGAAACCTAGCAAACCTATACATTTTTGAAAAGTAGACACCCAGGGGAATCCAGGATGGGGTGACTTGACTGCCTCCCACCAGGGTCTGTTACCCAGAATCCCTTGCAAACCTAAAAAATTGTCCAAAAAAACACATTTTCCCCACATTTCTATAGTGGAAAGTTCTGGAATCTGCGTCGATCCACAAATTTCCACCCACTCCGCGTTCCCCAAAGTCTTACGAGAAAAATGGTACCTCACTTGTGTGGGTTGGCCTAGTGCCCGCGACAGGAAACGGCGCAAAACGTAGTGAGGTGATATCAAAATTGCCTATCTCAAAACCACCTGGTTTTGCAAGGGGGGTCACCTGGGTTTTTGGCCCAGTGCTCGGCGGCCATCTAGGGAAACCTACCAAACCCATACATTTCTGAAAACTAGACACCCGGGGGCTTCCAGGGAGGTATGGCTTCCGTGGATCCCCCAACGTTTCCTTACCCAGAATCCCCTGCAAACCTCAATTTTAGCTGAATAAATCACTTTTTTCACACATTTTTGTGTGGGAAAGTTGTGGCATCACCGGGCTCACTCAAATTTCCCACCTCCCAGCGTTCCCCTGGGTCTCCCGGTAAAAATGGTGCCTCACTTGTGTGGGAGGCCCAAGTACCCGCGACAGGCAAGGGCCCAAAACGTAGTGAGGTGACATCAAAATTGCCTATCTCAAAACCACCTGGTTTTGCAAGGGGGGTCACCTGGGTTTTTGGCCCGGTGCTCGGCGGCCATCTAGGGAAACCTACCAAACCCCTACATTTCTGAAAACTAGACACCCGGGGGCTTCCAGGGAGGTATGGCTTGCGGGGATCCCCCAACATTTCCTTAACCAGAATCCCCTGCAAACCTCAATTTTAGCTGATAAAATCACTTTTTTCACACATTTTTGTGTGGGAAAGTTGTGGCATCACCGGGCTCACTCAAATTTCCCACCTCCCAGCATTCCCCTGGGTCTCCTGGTAAAAATGGTGCCTCACTTGTGTGGGAGGCCCAAGTACCCGCGACAGGCAAGGGCCCAAAACGTAGTGAGGTGACATGAAAATTGCCTATCTCAAAACCACCTGGTTTTGCAAGGGGGGTCACCTGGGTTTTTGGCCCGGTGCTCGGCGGCCATCTAGGGAAACCTACCAAACCCTATTATTCTCATATAAGAAATTCTATTTCTCTACATGCTGCTGCACTTTGGATTTGAAAAATGAAGGGCATTTCTCTGCATTTTTGGATCCATTTCACAGGGAAGCAACTAGAAAGACGAGCGTTTTTCAAATTTGGATCCATTTCACAGGGAAGCAACAACAGGCACACAGGAACGAAGCCGAGCCTCGTGGCATGCCTGGGCATACCAAAGTGCCCCCACCCTAACCCAAACCCACCGATGCAAAAATCATGCTGCTGCACTTTGGATTTGAAAAATTACAAAGAAGGGCATTTCTCGGCATTTTTGGATACATTTCGCAGGGAAGCAACTAGAAAGACGAGCGTTTTTCAAATTTGGATCCATTTCACATGGAAGCAACAACAGGCACACAGGAACGAAGCCGAGCCTCGTGGCATGCCTGGGCATACAAAAGTGCCCCCACCCTACCCCAATCCCACCGATGCAAAAATCAAGCTGCTACACTTTGGATTTGAAAAATTACAAAGAAGGGCATTTCTAGGCATTTTTGGATCCATTTCACAGGGAAGCAACTAGAAAGACGAGCGTTTTTCAAATTTGAATCCATTTCACAGGGAAGCAACAGCAGGCACACACGAACGAAGCAGAGCCTCGTGGCATCCAAAGTCCCCCCACCCTAACCCAAACCCACCGATGCAAGAAACCCCCCTCCCCAGCCCCAAAACTCACCTTTACTCTCCGTGACGCAGGAAGCAAATGGCTTCCTGCGCCTCGGAGAGCAAAGGGAAACCTCCAATGACGTCAGCGCAGCTCGCGCGCTGACATCATTGATGACGCGGGGGGGCGGGGGGAGGCAGGGGAAGGTCTTCCCCTGCCTTCCCAGTTAAAAAAAAAAGATCGACCACTCACGGGGGGAGCGCCAGCGCTTCCCCCGTGGGTGGGTGTCATGACGAGATGGTCTCGTCATGGGCACAGCGCGACTGTGCTCCATGACGAGACCATCTCGTCATGGGCACAGAAGGGGTTAATTACAAAATCTGATCCCTACAAAAACCTCTACAGCTTTCTCACTGCCTAAAAACACCCAAACCCTCTTTTTCAATGACCAAGTAATTCATTTAGGCACCTCGTAAATCTCTGGAAATAAGTCGAATGGTTCTTCCCGCCCCATAAATCACCTCTGTTAGACCTGGCACCATTGGTGTGTGTCTCCCTTCCATTTTTTTGCCGTTGCCTCCTATGTTTTTGCTATATGTTTTGCTGGTCTAGATGCTTTGGGCACTGTGCCACTGCTATTTAGTTCCACAGTGCAAGTGCTCCCTATGTTAACGTGATGCAATGGATTAGTGACTCCATGGTTAGCTTATTTGGTTTACTTGTCAGACCCTAGTCCAGTGCACCATGGGTGCCCAGGGCCTGTAAATCAAATGCTGCTGGTGGGCTTGCAGCACTGATTGTGCCACCCACCGGAGCAGCTTGTAAACTATGGGTCAGGCTTGCCATCGCAGAGCCTGTGTGCAGTCCAGTACTGCCATGTTGGCTTGGTAAGTGCACCCACTTACCAGTCCCTAAACTTTCCCTTTTCTATATGTTAGCCACCCCTAAGGTAGGCCCATGGGCAGGGTGCATTGTATGTATAAGGTAGGACATGCCCTGATGCGTGTGGCATGTCCTGATAGTGAATTATAGCCATTATCGTTTTTCACTATTGCAAGGCTACAAGTTCCCATAGGCCAGAATAGGCAGTTTGATTATAACATCTTAGAATCCTAACTGACCCAGGGAACATGGTAGAAAAACGAATTTAGTATGCCTGAACTCAGAATGATAAAATACATATTTTAGTAAAGTTGGTTTTAACATTCTGTGTTCGAAAATGCCACTTTTAGAAAGTAGGTATTTTCTTACCTAACCATCCAGCCCGCCTCTGCTAGGTTGTGTATTGCATGGCTATTTTGTGAGTGACAGGGGCTGGGGTGGCTCCAGGAGACAGGGTGAGTCAGCACTAGGCTGAATAGACCTATCTGCATTGGGAGCGGTTGGAGGAGTAGCACCTGGGCCTGAATAGGGCTGTGCCTGCATGCCACAATGCTAGCTACACCTCTGTGGTGCGTCTGATGACCATGGCCCACACTGACAAAGGAAGAGGTTGTGCACTGGCAAAATGCACCCCGAACTGGTTTGGGCTAGGTACAGACACTCTCTGATCTGATTTGTGTGTATAAAAAGGGGGACCCAGACCCCAGAACTTTAGATCACTTCTGGGAATCAAGACAAACCTTTGCTGAGGAGAAGAACCAGGACGCTGAAGGAGGAGACTACCCCTGTGCTGTGTGTTTGGGGGTTGGCCTGCAGTGGTTGCTTCATTGCCAAAGAATGGAGAAAAAGGAATGAGTGTGTTTTAATCATCTTGAAGAATAATTTCCAAGGGCCTGAACTGTGCTTGCCTCCTGCCTGAAGTCTCAGGGATACAAGACTTCACCCCCAGCTCCCCTCTGAATACCCTTGCTGGGAATTGAAGTGCCTGCTCTTGTGCTGGGCCTTCTAAGAGACTGCATCTCGCTGGGAGCTGGAAGTGCGACTCAATGAGGAAGAAGCGTATCGCTGCCGCAGCAGTTGCTGTCACATTGCTGAGTAAGCGCGCCACCGCTGCCGCTGTCACCACCGCACCACAGAGGAAGCCGTCGCATCACCAGAGAAGCTTGTCACAGGGCCTGTCGCAGCTCAGAAGTTCAACGAGTCACCGCACGGCCGTCGGGCGTGCACGCGTCGCAACTACATTGTCGCACCGTAACCAAGACGCCATTTTGTCGCATTGCACCGGAGCGTCATTGCATCGGATCACAGTAAGAAACCGGCACGTCAAATCCCCACACAGTAAGGAAGCGAGCCTCAACTCCCCTGCGCAGCAGTAAGGAACCGACGCATCCACCCCCTGAGTGTAAGGAATGGCACATCACCTTCCCTGCGGACCTTTTGCTTATTTTGCGTAACGCATCTAATGTACATTGAGAGTAAAGTGTTGCATTTACAATCTAAAGTGAACTAAGTTATTTCTACCATTTTAAAGACTTATTTTGATTACAGTATTGTGGATTTTTGTTGTTGGGTTTGTGTTAAGTCTAGTAAAGATTACTTATTTTTCTAAATATGTGTGGTGTCCATTTGTAGTGTTTTCACTGTATCACTGTATGTGTTCACCAATGCTTTACACACTGCCTCTGATATAAGCCTGCCTGCTCATGCCAAGCTACCAAGGGGGTGAGCAAAGGTCATTTTAGGAGTGTAGCCCCTAACCCTGACTAGACGCAAGGGTCCATATTTGGACAAAGGTGCCAAGCATTATAATAATCCACATTTGTAAAGCGCGAACAATCACCCTTAAGCGCTGGGGGCCGTCAGAAAGATTGAGCAAGCTATTGCCCAGAGTCACATGGTGCTGGGCTAATCTGCCACCAGCGCCGGGGATCGAACCGTGATCCCCAGATTCCGGGGTCGGTCGCCCTGGCCGCGGCACCTCACCTCTTCCTCTCATTGCCAACTAGAGACTCCCAAATCTAACAACCTACATTAAGACCACTCCTAATTCTTTTGTACTGTCATCAACCCGGACAGACTACGAGCTTCCCTGAAGTTTCCCTTCAATGCCTTAAACTCCTTTTCACACTCTCTCATCCATGAAAATTCAACCCCTTTTTTTAGCAAAGCTCTCAAGCATTTACTCTTCTCTGCAAAGTTTGATGTAGATTTACAATGCCCAAGAACTTCACCAACTTTCGTCCTTGTTGGTAGGTGGTGGAATCTCACTAATTTCAGTCACTAACTCATTCATTCCTCAAATCTTCCTCCGAAATCTGATGAACTACATACTCTATACATTCTGCATCAAACTTACACTTTTTCAGCTTCAGTGTAAGACCACACAAATCTAAGAACCATGCACAACTGTTCATCATGCTCCTCAACCATGATCCTAAACATCAGCACATCATCCTGGTATACTTTTTTTCCTGTGGACACCTTTTAAAACATCTTCCATCATCCTCTGGAATACCGAAGACACCAATATCAGACTAAATGGCATCTGCATATATTTAAATATACCAAATGGAGTGATGAATGATGTTATCTTCTGTGATAACGGATGTGATCTGATCTGATGATATGCAGACGTTAAGTACAGCGACAAAAAATGCTTGCCATCTCCTTATGAGGACAACGTTTCATTTATGTTGGGTAACGGATACTGATCCACAATGACACTACGACTCAATTCCCTCAACTCCACACACAGCCTCACATCCCCACACACCTTCTTTGGCATAACTACTGGGGACAACCACTCTGATCTTGCAACTTTCTCTATAATGCCCTCTGTTTCCAATCTTTCCAACTCACTGGACATCTCATCCCTCACTCATAAAGGAAAGCCCATAATCTTGCATGTTTTGGGAACTTACCTATGTTTCATTTTAATGAAATGGGTGGTAATGTTTCAAACAACCTAATTCTTTTCTAAAAACATTGGGAAATAATTCCTCATATTTCTTTTTTCCATATACAACCATACATCATTCGGGCTTACTTCCAGCCCAGTGGAATCTTTTATAGACCTCTCACTTATTGGTGAAACACCGGTATTAAATTCTCCAATCATCTCCCTCAACCTGACTGCGGGAGACTTATTTGGGTCAAGGTACACTCCCAATTCTTTTTGATGGATCCAGCTGATAAGAGAATCCCCTCTAATTGATAGATATACTTTGCCAGATGTAAGCCTCCCTTGAAATTCAACCTAACCCACAAAATAACCCAGACGCTTGATAGGTTCTCCCCAGTAACCTCTAGGAGATATGCCAGGTTTCAATACATTTAATTTTCTTTAATTCTCTGTCATAAAACAGTTTAGGAATAAGAGTGATCTTGGTCCCTGAATCAAATAACATCTTCACCTTTGCACCCTCTACATGCACTTCTTCTATGGGCCCATCTTCATATTTAGCCTTCAATTGTAGAATAATCATGTCACAATCATCCACCTTTTCACAATCCATTTCTCTTACATTCTATTTATCTGTTTTAGATCTACAATTTGTTGTGAAATGACCTTCCCTACCGCAGTTTTTGCTTATAGCTTTCCAACACTGGCATTCCTTACTATTGGCTAAATGTGAAGAACCGTTACAGTGAAAACAACGAAGGTGCTTTTTATATTCCTTTGCATTATCCCTTCTATCAAACGCCTTAGAAAAATCTTTTTTTAATCCGCTTGGCACTCACACTCCTAATTTTATCACCATCACCCTTCTCTTGTGGCACAGAATCTTTTTTCAGAATGTCAACACATGCCATCAAGTGCTCTAAAGTCTTAGAGATCGTCAAAACTTTACTCAGTGAAGGGTTGTCCCTTTGCCACAAAGATTCTCTTGTCTGGTCAATGGTACAACCCAGCATTAACTAGCCCCTTAGACGCTCCTCACATGAAGCACCAAAACTATAAGCACATGCTAACTTTCTAACTCTGTTAAGCACTTCTCAACGAATTCATCTAATTTCTGCATGCGCTTTCCAAAATGATAGCATTCTAATACCGTGCTTATCTTAGGTAGATAATGCAAGTCCAGTTTTTTTCTAATTTATTTAAACCAGAGGCATCTCCATCAGACACGTCTGGAAGATACTCATACAATTTCTGTTCTTCTGGGCCCAAGCAATGTAATAACAAGGCCACTTTTCTTCCAGCACTCAACAAAGTGCCACAAACTCTGGTGTAATGGTTAAATATCTTCTTCTATTTTGACCACTGAAGAGTGCGTTCTCCAGGGGAAGGAAGAAACAAAGAAAGGAGGTGGCCTAACATTTTGCATACCTAAATGGCACAAGGAAAATTCCACACAACTACGTCACAATACACCAATGTGCAAAGCACCGTACACTGTTATGTGACACATACCCGTGTTCCAACCTGTAAAGAAAATCAATAATACACGCACAAGTGCACAGCGAAAAAACTTGTTACAGTCTCACATTGGCAAAAACTACACCTGTTATCCTCACACTATCTGGCCCATGGAAAAAGAGGAATGTGGATCACACAAATAAACTGTAACTACAAATATATGCCATTCCAACACAATAAATGTCTCTCAAGTCTAAGTATGAGGCTGAGTTGAAGTAATATATATGGTAGTAATAGAGATCACAGAAATATTTATTTTTTAATGTAGAGCCGTGAGCATCAACATCGTCGTGTAGTAGTACCAAACTATCAAAATTTACAGATGCCCGGTCATGCGCATCGGCGTATCAGAGTTAGAGACAGGAAACAGCACATTTACAGATGCGCAGCTGTGCACATCTGTGTATTATAATTGAATCCAGGAAACGCTGTGTGTATCAGCTTTGAACACAGATTATGGATGCACAGCCATGTGCATAGGCGTAAAGTAATTAATTCCAGCAGCCGTGCACTTTGGCTTTTAAGCACAATGCACCCAATCCAAGATGGCATCTGTTCACGTAGCAAACAATACACACATATAGCATGAGGCATCTCTTTCCGCGGCAGACGAGGAATCTCTACAGATTGCAGTGTCTCAGGTCTCCTTGCTACTTGTCAAAGGTGCTACGCAAAAGGGAACGTGTTGTGTTCCTTCCTTGCTATGAGTTGCTAAGCAACGTTAAGTTCGATTCTAGACTGGAATGCAGCCACTGTGATGCTCAGATCTCTACTGGGCAAGGTGATGTAAAGACGTGTCTCCCGGTGACTCCGGATAATAAAGTAGTGTACTTAGAATGGTGTCTTGTTATGTGTACACAACAGAACACCCTGTGCCTTCTCACTCTACGTCTCACGCACAGTCTCAGGTACGTTGAAATTAGCAACTCGTTCACATAATGTTCAGGCCGCGCTAAGGGGCTGTGCTATAAACCTGGGCGAGTTGCATCACAAGCGGCCACACACACTGCAGCATACCACTACGACTGCATTTCAAAGTAAAAGTGCTCAAACAGACTTAATATAGGTGGCACAGAGTGGTGGTAGCATCTGAGACCACAAAACTCAATGCACTTCAGCAGGTTGTTGAAGTGACTCACTGAGGTTAATAAGGTCTTTCTGGGTTACTTTCACTCATCACCATTGTAGAAAGTACAGGCACAGGCAGATGATGTTGACAAGAAGGGTTTATTCTCAGAAGATCATTTACACCCCATCCAGCTCCTTCCGCGTCCTCAAACCGTATCCTTTCCCAGCATGCTCAGAACTCTCAGGTTTTAAGAGGGACTGCCTAGCAACTAGATAGATTCATGTACATGCATGGAATTCCACACAGGATACCACATCTCCCTTATTTTAGTAGTTATGACAGGTCACTGACCTGTGGGAAAGTGGGGTTCTGTTGCAGTAACCCCCCTCCCTCCACTATTTGCAGATTTCTGATGCACTTTAACTGAGTGTGCAGTGGGTCCCTGCCAATCAAGTCCCTTATGCCTGTGTTCTTTACCTACACTGTACCATTGTCTCCACAATTGGCACACCTCTGACCCACATATAAGTCCCTTGTAAAAGGTACCAGTGATACCAAGGGCCTAGTGAACAGAGAGGTCATCCTAAAGGACCCCATACCGCACACATACACCCTGCCATTGCAGGCTATGTGTTTTGATGTAGCTAAACTAAAAGAGTTGACATGCCACCTCTTCCTGGGTGCCATGCCTACCCACCACTGCCTGTGGCATAGGTAAGTCACCCCTTTGGCAAGCCTTACAGCCCTAAGGCAGGGTGCACTATACCACAGGTGAGGGCATAGCTGCATGAGCAAAATGCCCCTTAGTGTCTGAGTCCATTCTTGGATACTGTAAGTGCAGTGGAGCCATATTAGGTATGTGAGTTGGGAGTTTGTCAATAGGAACTCAACAGCTACATGATGGCTTTACTGAAGACTGAGAAGTTTGGTATCCAACTTCTCAGCATAATAAAGCCACACTGATGCCAGTGTTGTATTCATTATAAAATGCACTCAGAGGGCTTCTTAGAGATGCCCCCTGAAAAACGCATAGCTTCTAGTGTATTGGCTGACTGGTCGCTGCCAGCTAGCCAGCATCAGACAGATTTCTGAATTCATGGGGTGAGGGCCCATGTGCTCTCCGAGGTCAGAAAGAAAGCCTGCTCTGGTTTGAGGTGCTTCTCAGGCAGGAAAATTAGTAAGTAGAGTAGGAGTGTCCACCCTGCCTTGGGACAGCCATAGGGTGGCCAGGAGCAGAAGTGTACCTCTCTCTTCAGAATTCTCAATTGTGGTTTGGAGAATTCGGCCCAATAGGAATAATGATGTGCCCCTCTTCCCAAAGGGAGGGGGCACCCAAAGAGTGTAGTCCCCATAGTGGACAGTAGCCATTGGCTAATGCCCCCCAGCCTCAGTAACACCCTTAAATGTACTATTTAAGGGCTTCCCTGAACCATGTTCCTCAGATTCAATGACCTACGTAGAATGAAGTGCTGTGCAGCAGTCGAGAAGAAGATGATAACTGACTGAGCCCCAGCACTACCGACCTGTCTCTTCCTTTAGCAGACCTGCTCAAAGAAATCAGCTTGTCCCGTGGCCAGCAACTCTCCAGCAACTGCAGAGACCTGAACTGCCTTCAATAAAGACTGTCTCCTGTGGACACCGGATTTGTCCAGCAGAAGCAGCCTCCAACAAGGTCGTCAGTGCCTCCTGGAACCATGAGTTCTCACCACTCTGCACCCGTCGCCCATGGCACGTGTTCAGTTGGCCCAATGATCCAGTGACATCTCCCCGGCAATCCTGACCTGAGATCCAGCATTTTATGACCTCTCTTGACCTCCTGCATGACGCCTGTAGCCTCATCCTGAAGGGTCCCCCCGACCGCGATTGGATCCGGATAAAGAAACCCGACGCCTAAACACACCACTGCAACCGACAGTGTCCAGGCATCCCCTCACTATCCAGCTCACCTCTCCAGTCATTGGATTCCTTCAGCCAGTCTTCTGGATCGAGCCTGCAGCCTTTGTCTCTGACGAGAATCTCCATTGATACCTATAAGGCAAACAACACCTCCTTTGCACCCTGTATCCGGCCACCCTTGTGCCGCTGGAGGTGCAGTCTTGGTGCTATTTGGTGGCCCTCAACCCCCATGGCATGTATCCCTGAACCACGGGTACTTACCTGTAACCGCTGCCTCTTTGAGGTGCCCCCAGTTCCCTTAGGCTAACAATCGGCCCAGTGACCTAATAGAATATCACCTGCACATGCAATTTTCAATGCATTTTGCTGACCTACTACACATCATCTTCCATGCACCAACTACAATTGATTTAGCCAATGTTTTTTAAAAACATTGATCTGGCCCATTGATGGACTTTAAAAGTATTTATCAGAACTCTCAGGGCATTTTAGCTTCGATACTTGCATGGTTCTGACCTTTAAGAAGCCTGCAAACAGCATACCAGTTCTTACTGAGTACCTAAAGCTGTACTTTTGATGGTTGGCGACAAATGACTTTCTATTAGCGTACCTAGGATTTGGAATTCCCTACCTCTAAGGTTTCACCCGAAATCCTGCCCCAATCAGTTCTGGAAAATTCGGAAAACCTCACTTTCAATCAATTAGTTATAATTCTTATCCCTAGACCCTTTATGTTGGTTTGGTATTTCTTTTTCCTAAAGTTATGAAGTTGGGTATCAAAAGCACTAAGAGGGTATGTACATGTGTGTGTTTAATAAATAAACATGGCATAATACCATTGTGTGACAGGTGATGGGACAGGCGAGGGAGTGGTACCTAAGTCATGGGAGTTGTGAAACTCTGGGAACATTGTGCGGGAAGAGAAGAGTCCCCGATCCACCGATGACTCTGCTTACACCAATATTCAATGCCCTTGAAAAACACATTCAAGCTAAAAATACATTTAAGGACTATTCTTTGTCAACACTTGAGGCCTTAATTGTTTACCACTGCTACAACTTTGTAGAAAATGTGATTCAGCTGTACCTAATTCTAGGACTACACTCATGACTGGCTTTACATATTCTATTAGTCAAATTGCATTTTCAGGGTACCTAGGATTCTCGTAAGGCATGGCTATGTTAAAATCATGCTATAAGCAGGAAGGAATGTCCTCAATCTCAGTTTCTCTACACTGAAGACCTTCATGTCCTTTTACAAACTGCATTGGTCGCAAGGCAAAACTGTGTCTTCGATAATTATAGCTATCTATGCATGTGTATGTGTGAAATATAGCTACAAAGTGACAGATGTCCATACATGATAGGAGTTTTACATTGAGTAGTGCAGTTGGTAGTGGGATGAAAAATATAGAGGGAAACAAAGGTAACATTTAACATGTTGACTGTGGGGTGTTGATTTGTGATGGTCTGATGATCACGTAGATGGTCGGGTGATGAGGTAAGTGACAGGTTATAGTGGAAACTATTAGTGGGTGGGTAAGAAGACAGATGCTAGCTTGACAGTTATGTCCTATGGGCCCGATTCACAGAACTAACTTAAGACAAAATCCTAAACTAACTACCATTTTGGTATTCACAGAAGGCACTTACTCATTTCGGTATTCACAGAAGTTAGGAGTACTAACTTTAGGACTCCTAAACGCCTTCTGTGAATACCGAAAGCCTTAAAATTAGGATTTTTCTCAGTTTAGTAGTAGTATAGTTAGGACTCCTATCTTTAGGACTCCTAAATGCCTTCTGTGAATACCGAAAGCCTTAAAATTAGGCTTTTTCTCAGTTTAGTAGTAGTAAAGCTAGAAGTCCTAACTTTAGGACTCCTAAACTGAGAAAAATCCTAATTTTAAGACTTTCGGTATTCACAGAAGGCATTTAGGAGTCCTAAAGTTAGGACTCCTAACTTCTGTGAATACTGAAGTGAGTAAGTGTCTTCTGTGAATACCAAAATGAGTAAGTGCCTTCTGTAAATACGAAAATGGTAGTAAGTTTAGGATTTTGTCTTAAGTTATTTCTGTGAATCGGGCCCCCAATGTTCGAAAACATAATCTTTACTGTTCAAGCACACAATTAATATAAATCTTGCTTCAAACTGTCATGGCCTAATACCCACTATAGACCTGATTAGGAATATCTAGCAAAGAGTACCAGCAGCCTACCTCAGCTGTGAACATACTATCTAGCCATGATCTGATCATTTCCAGCTTCACCTAGCTATTACTGGTCAACATCGCCACAGAATCCCTAGCTTCATTCAGTGACCACAAAAGGAAGTATCCTCACACATTTACTACTGGCACAGATTCCTGATATACACCATACACAAGTTTTCGCTGTAGCAGAGAATAAGAAAATAACAAGGGAAATGCATCAGATCAATTTTGCAGATTGTAGCAAGATGGAGCTCCATTACCTTCTTGCGAAATAGTGACCAAAAAGTCACCCACATTTCCCCATGCAGGACACACAATGGATTCTAACCTTACTGGCATGGAACTTAACTTTATACATTCCATCAAAGTAAAAGTAAAATATGTGACATAATTTCCATTCATTTACCACATATCAACACCATGCTTCCACATTGGATCTGTTGAACCATGTCCCTGCCAATGACAGTACTCTGCACAGAACCAAGACCAATAAAGTGGAGGTGGAGTTACATTAATCTTTGCTGATTCTTCTCCCTATAAATCCATTGAGGATCTTTGGGATAATTTAATGAAATATGTAATGATGAAATGTATCACCAGTGCTGCTTCTTCCTTCCTCTACGCAGGTTTATCACCTTCCAAAAACTCACTATTCACTTTTTCTATGGATGTGCTTGACCTCACACGGGACTCTGTTCTTGTCACCAGACTGCTCTTCTTGGCCAATCTAAACATCCGGTTGGAAAAACCCTTAAATTCATAAGCTTTTTAGCATGTTATTGAATTGGGATACCTTAACATTGCTCAGTTTTATGCCTAGCCAACACATTGATATCAGCCGATATTGGACCAAATGTTCTTTTTAAGCTCAAAACATTACTTTCCCAGTCTACTACTGCTTCTGCGGTCTAAACACACTATATTGAAATTGACCATTTACAGGGGCTTTCACCTATATTATACTGAAAAGCTAAGCCAATATCCTCATCACATTTCCCAGTTAAACTCTACAGCCAATGTCTGATCAATCTTTAAACTGGAGCCTATCAAAAATAGGATCACTAACCCCACAACTTTATTCTGCTGCTGCAATGCTTGCCGCATTGAGGACCTGCAGCAAACACAATATGAAGCTTATGAAACTAGAAATGTCTTGGCTTGAGTCTCAACGTTCCTCTAAATGGAACACATTCTGCATTCATTAAAATGGATACCAGCAGGATGTCTCATGACTTTAAAAAAATCTGTGTTGCCAAGCAAGAATCTTAGAAGATGAAAGCTCTTCCAAAGTTGGTATTCTAAATACACTAAGGGGAAAATTTACAAAAGAAGTTACAGAGCGCGACGTTAGCCTTCTTGGCTTAACGCTGTGCTCCGCCACTTCTGAAACGCAGGACTGCACTGTATTTACAACAATATGGTGTAGCCCTGCGTTTCTCCCTGTGCTGGCGATAAATTTAGCAGCCTAGTGGCAACGCAGGCACCCTTTCACAATAGTGCAAGGGTACCTGTGTTGAGGGGAAGGATTGTTTATGTGCAGGAAGGTGTCCTTTCCTGCACATAAACAATCTGAAATTTAGTTTTTTTACTTCTGTGTGTGCTGCTTTGTGCAGCACACATAGAGGTTGCAACTTCCTACACATAAACAATCAATGGTGTTTTGCTGTTTCGATGTGTGCTACACAACATCGCACACATAGAAACAGCGAAAACTAGGGTGTTGTGGTGAAACACCCACCACAACACCCACTGCCCACCCCTGTCACAGTAAGGGCCCGAGTATAATGTGGTAAGAAATGGCTGCGACCATCGGACGGAGCCATTCTTACCGCTTCGTAATCTCCTGTTTGGAATAATTTCCAACTGACCCATTTTGATGGAGTCAGTCAGAAATTATTCCAAACAGGAGTTCCGAATGACTTACAAAGGGCTCGGAGAGCCCATCTGCCATTCGGAAGCCCTTAAGAAATCCCTTGGCTGACTCTTTCTGTCCGAGGGATTACGATGGCAGTTTCCCACTGTCTTTCTGTGCAGGACTTTCTGACACAGAAAGGCTTTGGGAAACTGTCTTTGGAGGCCCCCAGAAGGGCCCCCATAGGTGCAAGGTCGCCAAATGGCGTTCTACAGGGCACCTACGGTGCCGCCCTGTTGATCCCTGCACCCAGTGGCAGGTACCTTGATGGGCCTGCCATGGGTGTAGGGATGAACTGCACCTCTGCTCTTTGCTATAAGAGAATGCATTCTGTTCGGAATGCACGCTCTGATAGCAAAGTATAGGATTGCGACCAAACAGGGTTTGGTTGCATCCTAATAGCTGGGCTGGAACCGACGAAAGGAGATAATTCGGTTCCATTTCCAGAGTGATGTCGTACGGACTCCGGTCCATCTGACATCGCAATTGGGCCCTACGTATAGCATGAAAGAGTGCCTTATTTACAAGGCCGCTTTAAGCCATGTTAAGTGACGGTCTTGTGACAAAAGGGGCTTGAAAATATGCCCCTAAGAGTTGGTAAGTCGCCACAACCAGCCACCAGTCTGCCCCTTGTTAATGGCTTATGATTGAATCATCTTTGGTATCACACCCCCTATTAGCATTCACTTATTGTTTGCAAGAGTAATCTTGACAAAGAAACCAGTGCAGAGTAGCAGTGATTTATTGAATTGCATTTCATGTTCTCAGACCCTAGACATATCAATTGCAAGATAAAGATGCTTAACCCAAACACTCTGCATCCGTGTGCGGGTGTGTGTAGCTTATCCTGGCCATAGGATGAGAGAGAACCTTAAAGTTATTTGGACATTGTTTGGCAGCACAATATCTTATCTAGTAACCAGTAGACAAGTAAAGACATTACTAAAATGTATAGGGGCAGATTTATGTGGGACTTGCGCCCCTTTTACGCTGCCGTTGCGTCACTTTTGTGACGCAGCGGCGGCGTAAACCCTGCGCCACGTTGCGCCCCATTTACATCGTGACGCATCTATGGAGATGCGTCACGGTGTAAAGCCCTGAGCCACGTGAAACCTGCGTCAGGTTTCACATGGGGGTTTCGACACAGGGGGGGGGGCGTTCCGTCGCAGGAATGCCCCTGAAAAGTGACTTAGTGAAATCTATAAGATTTCACTGAGTCACTTTCCCAACGCTGATGCGTCAAAACCCTGCGCCTGCTTGAAGCAGGCGGAAGGCTTGACGCACCATGTTAGGGATAGGGTAGGTTGGAACAGTGCTGGAGTTGCGTCGCGCTTGCGACGCAACTTCAGCACTGCCCCAACCTTACGCTGGCAGATGCGTCACGTATCTGCTTGTCCTTGCCCCACGATGCACCGCATTGTAAATGCGGCACATCTGTGGTGGCGCAAGGGCAAACTTGCGTGACGCATCTTCCTTGGCGCATCCCTGCTGATTTGCAGGGATGCGCCAGGGAACATAAATCTGCCCCTAGTATGTAGTAATTATAAACGAGAAAACAATTTTGTCTAAGCCTTTTTTATCCTTTTATGTTCTTCTGAAACATAACCGGGTTTCTTCCAGTGTTTAGATACAGACACATTCCAAAAGGAAAATATGAAGTTGCTGTCTTTTGCCCCGTCTACGGGGCTTCCTCTTTGATGCAAGTATAAGATAGTAGCTGTACAGTTCAGCACAAATGTTAAATGGTGCTGTACAGAAATACTGCAAAACAATTACCGGACTATGTAATGTTTTTTCAAAATATGGTCTAGCTATTTATCAATCGAAGTCAGACAAACTTGAAAAAAAGTGAGTGAATGAGAACTGTAATGACTGAACTCCACAAGGTGTAAAAGCTGCATGAATGGCATAAGTCCGAGATCAGTTGCTGTTTATTTTTCGGTCCCAAACCAATGGAAAATTAAGGATTGTCCTAAATTCCCATATACTAGAGAGAAAAGCTAAAAACTCAGTTTACTATACAAGTTTCCATTTTGCTGGCCTACCTTCCTGCCTTCACCCCAAACTCTCGAATAAGGGTGAAATTTAGAACCCACATTTGATTTTTAAATTGATCACTCTTTCAAAAGATAACACCAGTGTCAAAAATGTTTTAACCCATCTTACACAATGTACTATTCATTTGAAATAAAACTCTCAGAAAAACGTGCTCCCGTGCTCCTATTCATTTTTTGTTTCAATAAGTGGCCAACTTCCGGATCCAAAATTAAGGATGCGTCAGCATTTGTCAGTCAACAGGTTGGAACAATTATATTGTTTCCAAAAATAGGGCCTACTATTAGTGGACCGAATACTCCACTGATAAATCAGAGTGAAACTAATTATAAAAGCCTAGTTGAATAACCTCCCCAGCCCCGTGGAATAGAAATGAACTGGCTTCCACAATCCTGATAATAAAATGTTAGGAAAATCATGGGGACAGGCATATGATGATAGTATTAGATTCATCTAAAAGTCCACATTGAGAAAATTATGACCTTTTTATTAGAAGTACCCGCTCTTCCTACTGTAAAATTAATGATGCTACTTATTCCTCTTGTGAAGTATTTAAAATTGTTGAAGATCTTGCCTTCCATGGAGCTCTAGCTACTAAATTGCACCCTGCATGATTCACTTGCAGAATTTTTCAAGAGACAAAATCAATAAAATTCTTTCTGGTTTCGAACTAAATGCCATGGCTCAACATCACACTGACTTAACTATCAACATCACTAATTCTTTCACAGAATTCTTGCATCTGATCAAAACATTTAGCCCTTTCTAATAAATCCCATTTATCGGTTTATCCCTGCCCTATTTAAATCCTTCAATAAGTCATTGACATAATTTGTCCATCTGTTGCGGACCTCTTTAATGCTTCTTTTCAGTCTGCAATGCTCCTTCTAGAATAGAAGCAAGCCTTAATTTTATTTCTTTAAAAACCTTTTGAGCTCTGTCTCCATGTTTCCTTTTGTTAGCAGAATTATTGAAAAAGCAGTTAATCAACAGTTTTCCTTATTTATTGGAACTAATAGACCAATAGATCAATTATATTTAGAATTGTATCCCTATGAAGGAACATAGACTGCACTATTGGGAATCTCTGGAGATCTTTGTACAATACCTTAACATGGTGGATGAGCAGTTCTTATTCTTTTAGACTTGAGCCCAACATTCAATTACTTCTTGCATGAAATTCTGATCCTAAATCCAGCCAGGTAAAGCATCTGGGATTCTGCTCAAGACTGGCCTTAAACATTTCTGATTGTGCAACGGCCCCCTATCTGTCATTCAACCAACACAACTCTTGGTGGTCGTGTTCTTCAGGGTTCATCAGTCAAGCTTTATATGGCACCACTTACTCATCATATATAATCGTTTGCCATGTGTTCTGTACCTGCCCCATTGTAGTTTTCCCTATGTTAGCCTAACTGTGCACAACAAAAGCCGCATTGGCTTTGCACACGTTACTATATAATCACATTAGCATTTGTGTAACATTATATTTTCACACAGAACCTGCAGTTGTTTTCACGTTCTGTTCTTTCCAGGAATTTAGTCTGAACAACAGACAAGATCAAATAGCAATGTCCCTTGTTATTTTGTTCTAGTCAGGCACTCGCACCTAGACACAGCTCAGAAATGCAGCTGTTGTTTATGAACATTTAAACCTTGTCATATAGGTATGAGCAGCAATGTAACACACAGAGATAGAGAAATATTTCTGCTACCTGAGATGTATGGCGTCTACCTGTGTATGCTAAGGTACCTGGTCTGTTACTAATCCAAAAGATCTTTGCTGTATAATCAGTTTTGTTATGGACAAGGGGAGGGGGCTTAGGCTGTCTTATAATATGACAGGGCTTTTCATAATATATGGTTTACTGACGGTATTTTTGCTGGGCTGTTGTTTTTTGATTGTGGCATGCATACTGTATTCCAGAGCACAATAGTTTAAATAAATATCTCAAACTTCCTTTGTGTCTCTGTCATATCTTATTGTGGATAAGTACGAGTGTGTGAATGAAAAGGTGTATTCTGTTACCACAATCCCTGAGAGGGTCAGGAGTGTTGTGTTCTGGGTTGTCGATTCAATTGTCTCTCTGGATATAGTTAGGAGGGCAAGTGAGACAATATAGCTAGTTGGACTTGGGCTCATGGTACTGAGGGTATATGGTGACTCAGTCCCTATCTACTGATGTTCTATGATCCCAAGCATAGCTCTGTTTTTTAGCAGAATCCCTGCAACAATTTTAGGTTCTTTATTGAGAAATATGTAGATGACATCCAAATATTTTTTTTTCTGTTCTGATAACTCAAGCGAGGTTCATACTAAATTCTGTGCCTTTCTAACATCAAAAGTCAACTGGAGGAATCCAATTCCCAGAAGCTAAACAATAATAAAAGTAAGATGCTAATTTTCAGAGAACCACCAACGATCTGTGTTTTGGATGAAAAGTAGTGCCATTGTCTGTTTTTCTATTTTTACGCGTTGCAGGTATCATAAAACAACAACCAGTGACAATGCCAATAGGTCTAGCTTATGAATGAAAGTGCCCTTTGTGTCACTAATGGTTGCAGGTATTCATTTAATCATCATATAGATGCTTTGTCACTCTTCTTAAACTCATGCATCCATTCCGCAATCCACTAACTCAGCCTTCCATTCATCCTCTGACACAAACGCAATAAAACACACTCAAACTCAACAACACGTGCAACAAGTGCAAGAGAAATGAAAAGAATACAAGTAGAAAATAGAAAACATGCTGCCTTCTAATCATTGTGGACATATGTTTGCCATAACAAACTAAACATAGCAGTGGGTATCAGTTTTGCAAAGGTATTGTAAATAGTCTTTCATTGTTTGAAACTTCAAGAATGGATTGCACATTTATAATGAATGTGTTTGCCATCCTGGAATAGTAAAACAATGATACATTATGGAGAACACAATTCCCTAATGATTTCCTGGTTTAGAGGAAGTGGCCATGTGGAATACAGCACACTGCCAATAAAATGAGCAGCACGCATGCACTGCCTTGAGAGCTGTACTATCCTCTTAATAAACATTAAAATAGAATAGGAAAAGCAAAGAAATGAAAGGGGAACCATAAAAGGAGGATATGCAAAGCCAAAGGACTAGCCAATGAGACCTTATACTGAAGTGCACACATTTTCAAGTGGATGTACGCATGTGATAAGGACTGCCATCTTTCACAGGATTAAAGTGCCCATGACTGGTGCAGACTGAATAAGTACCCCATGCAGTTCGCTGACATGGATGGAAGCAGACTGTGAATGGCACTCAGATAGACCAATGGCAGATCAGAAAGGACCCAAGGCCCTCTATATCTTTATATGTCTATATAATCATATATATATATATATAATGCATGTATGTATTATTTAATCATTTGCATAATTACTAGATCCTGGCAGACATCTAGGAAGACATTTAGCAATAATTATTGCAGTGCAAATCTTTTCCCACTAGGGTTTATCAGAGGCAGAAATCTACACAAAAATCATTCCCCTCAGAGATAGTCTGGCATTCCTTGTAACAAAATACTTATCTCTAGGCTTTAATACATAACAATCCACCCGTAAATACATGCTGATTTTAACATATACTTTTCACAATCACTATATCAAGCTTAATGTGTTTAGCATAATTGTTCATGATAAACAGACAAGACCTGCTGCAGCAGAAATATTTTTTTCTTAGTGAGCTATCACACTTGTAGCTGTTATCAATAGCTAATCACCATAACTAACTGATGCCTCCTATACTGAGCATATGCTTTCTCTCATGGGAAACATCAGGCATACAGTAACAATATTAGATAAAATACAAAATTAGAGTTGGTGAAGCAAAATACTATCTATACTATCTCTCCTAAGAGGGCCTAACAAGGATTCTTACAGTACAAATCGTCTATACCTATGCTTTGTTAGAGGGGGTAACCAGCACTAAATACTTGCCCACTATTGACTTTCACATCTTAATGTCAGCCTACTGCCTTCATAATAACTTTTCATTATAAACAAGCATGCCTTTAAACTGTATCATTGACTTGTCACCATAAGCACTCAGACCTGCCGTGTTGGTTCATAAATCTTGTCATAAGGCAACTATCAGGTACATCATAATAATATTCCAAATATGTACAAAACACAGTTGTTAAAGCAGTGCAAAATACCTACTAATAAAGTCTAATAAGGATTACCATAATGGAAATGATCTATCCCCATGGGTTTTTTAACTGGGTCACCAGCAGCAAAACCTTGTCTACTATAGTAGTCTGTGAGATTCCATGAAACAAAATACCTGCCTGCAGGCTTTAGCATGGTGTAATAAGAATCACCTTTAAAAGTTGTTTGCCTTTATCACATATCTTTCACAATAAGTAGGTGAGGCCTACTTGTTTTGTCATAACTTTTCATTCTAACCAGGTCCCAACTCAGGAATCTGACATAACTCTTCCCAGTGAACAAAGAAGGTCTCTACCTTTTACCAATGACTTGACACTTTTTACAGCCCAAGCATACAGAAGTGTGCAGAGGCTGACAACCATCGGGCATACATTTATAACATTACAAATAGGTGCAAAATTACAGTTGGTAAAACAATATACAACCCCTCTCAATAGAGTCTAACAAGATTAGTCACTGTGAAATTCCACTTCCAGGGTTTGTTGGAGCGGGTGAACAACACCATAACCCACTATGGTAATCTGTGAGATTACATGTAACCAAATACCTTCTTATGGACTGTTACATAATGTGACAACAATCCACTGTTAGAGGCCTATTGGCTCTACCAAGAGCTCTTCACAATAAGTACACCAGATTTGCCTTTGTAATAACATTTCATAATAAACAGGCCAGACGTTAAGGGCTTAACAAAGATTCTCACAGTGCAGATCTTCTGTACCTATGGTTTTTCAGAGAGGTAACCAAAACCAAAACCCCTGCTTACTAAAGAAGAGGTTCCATGCAACAAAAAACCTACCTGTAGGTTTTAATTCAGAGTAAGAAAAACCTACCTTTAAATGCCTATTAACTTTAACGTATGCTTTTCACAATCAGAATGTCAGGACTACTGCATTTATCATAACTTTCCATAACAAACATTCAGGCATTTAGCCTTTATCAAAGGTTTGTCACCATAACCTACATAATAAATCCATTGTAATGAGAGTAAGCTTTCCACAAGTCAATCATCCGACATACAGTAATAAAAGTACAAATATTTACGCAATTACAGGTCTTAAAGCAAAATAATATCTTTCATAAGAAAGTGTAATAAGAACTATTGTAGTGCATATCTTCTATCTCCATGGTTTGTTTAGGTAGATCACCAACACTAAAATCCTTGCCTACTGCAGTAATCCGTGAAATCCCATGTAATAAAGTACCTGCCTACAGCCTTTAGCATAGTGTAATAACAATTCGTTCACAAAAGCCTATTATCTTTAGTGCCTGCTTTTCACAGTATGTATATCAGTCTTACTGACTTTGTCATAGTGTTCCATAATAAACAGAGTAAACCGATCAACTCTGGCATACTTTTCCTAACAAATTGATGAAGTCTTTGCCCTTTACTATTGGCTTCATACTTTATCCAAAACTGACCTATTCAAGTTGGGCATAAACTGGCAACCATCATGCATACAGTTAAAAAATTACAAATATCACATTAACTCCAGTGGGAGGCCATCATAAAAACCTTTACATATTATAGAAATCTTTGCGATTCCATACAACATAATACCTATCTGTAGGCTTTAATATAGAGTATTAACAAATCAGACCTAAATGCCTAACTACTTTAACATATGTTATTTTCACAATAAATATGTCAAGCCTAGTTCTTTATCATAATATTTCACAATAACAGATCAGGCCTATTGTCAAAATCATAGTCTTGCCACCCTAACCAACTCCCCTGTTGTCGTGCCCCAACCCTCTAAACCCCCGATTCAGAAGGTGACAGACATTTCAGATTCACTTAGCTCACAGCTAGCCAGTCCGATTCTATCCTAGATCAGACATATCCCCATGTGACCTACTGACATTGCCTTCTACAAATGATCCCTCTTCCCTCATCCCTCTCCCCACACCTCATACTATGCTAGAGGCCAGGCAAATGCCCTCCACCGATGACGTGCCCCATCCCACCGGACCCCTGACTCAGAAGGGGAGAGTCTATTCGGGTTCACTCGGCACACAGCTAGCCAGTCTTATTCAATCTGTTCCTCGATCGGAGAGACCCCAGTGTGACCTAATATCATTGCCCTCAACAAATGATCCCTCTGCCCTCATCTCTCTCCCCATGCCTCATACTATGCTGGAGTCCGGGCAAATGCCCGCCACCAACCATGATCGGTCAAACCCACTCATTCCGGTTTGGACCGTACCTAACACTCAGCTCAATGATCAGACCACCCTTGCTAATGCTCCAACTTCGATATCCAAAGGTCATGTAACTCCGATAGTTCCAAATGATCAACTCCCTCACCAGGAACTACTCACCATCACCGTGGACCCCAAGGCTTACATCGAGGCCCCCCTTCTCTGCTTGCTTTCCAAACACACCCTTCACCCCTCTCCCAACACTCAGACCTGATTGCAGCTTCTCACTACTGAACTACAGGACCTGAAAGCCCTCTCAAATGATCTTTTCCCAGTGATCAGCTCTTTCCTCACCTCTGCGAATTTGCCCAGAGCCTCTCCTAGGGCTATAGATCGCATGGGCCAGCATTTAGCCCCCTCCATCTCAAAAACCATACCTCTATCTAATGCCCCCTTCCACCCCAGAAGATTTGAGACCTACCTGGCATCCAATGATCTCAATGACCTTCACAACTCTTACTCTACTAGCTCCAATTCCAACATGATCCCTCCAAGACAAATACAAACCATCCATTCTAACCCAAACAGAGAACCTCCTTGCAATCCTAGAATCATCAATAAAGACAACCTCACTAGAGTGAACGTCATCCAGACTCCTTCCCCCCTTAGTACGGTATGAGTTAAATGTGTACTACTCAACTGCAGGTCAGCCAGTAAACACGCCTCCGATATCTTCGACCTCATCCAACACAATGATTTAGACATTATCATCCTCACTGAAACTTGGCTAAATCGTGCCTCCACTCCTATCTTAGACCTCCTTGTACCTCCTACTCATGACATTATTAGACTAGACAGAGCTCGGAAGCTGGGGGGTGGCCTAGCCTGTAGTCATAGGAACACACTGTCGATTTCTCAGTTGGAGTCTTCTACGCCTTCCTCCTGTGAATATATTTGTCTCAGCATCTCAAGTAATAACCTGCCGATTTGAAAACTTCACACTTTCTATCACCCCCCGGGAGGCAATCTCCCTTCATCGAGTAACTAATGGAAATCATTTCTGGCAATGTTGACTCAGCCGTGTCCCAAATCTTCCTTGATGATTTCAACCTTTACTGGTCTAACCCCAACAACCACGCTGTATCTTGCCTTAAATCATTCTTAAATGATCAAGAACTGATTCAGCACTGTTACCAACCAACTCATAATAAAGGAGAAACTCTAGACTTCATTATCTTGAAAGGGCAGACCATCACATTGGATACCATTACCCCTTGCAATTGGTCCAACCACCACTGCATCCTCTTTTATATTAACAGGGAGGTGTCGATGAGTTAGGTTTAACCAAAGAAATCAAAGAACCGGAAAAGGGACCTTAGATCAATAAACTCAGATGAACCAGCTGCTCGCTGTAAACATGCCCTCTCCTCCCAAGCTGACTTGGTTGAGGTTCAGTCACTCACCAACTCCTACACTCAACCATCTCCCACATCATGGATGACATTGCACCACTCCAACAAAAAAATGCCTCAAAAAAACTATCCAAACCGTGGTACAATGATAATTTAAACAAGGAACACTGCAACCTTAGGGCAGCTGAACGTTCCTGGATATCCAAACCCTCCTCGAGCCAACTAAAACTCCTTAGAGATGTTAGGAGCCTCTACACCAAACAAATCAAGAGCGCTAAGGCAGACTTCTTCAGACACCAACTTGATCAAGCTGCGAACCGCCACAAGAAACTCTTCGAATTGGTCAAACAGCAATCAGTAGTAGGCCCAATCCACCCTGACTCTGAAGGCAGCCCACCCTCATGCGACAAACTTGCTGCTTTCTTCATTGAAAAATCAAGTCTCATCACTATTGACCTCACCTCTAAGAAGACTCTACTGCCATCCTCCGGGTTTGCAGCACCCCTTGACCTTTTAGAAAAGTGCAATACTGTCAGCCTGAACACCAAGAACAATGCTTCTTGGGGCACACTCATTCCACTCAGTGGAAAAGACATCAACAAGATTCTTCAGAATATCAACCCATCTAACCACGTCAGCGATCCGTTGCCCCCGGCAAGAAGTCAAGAACGTACTCATCCCGACCTGGACTATGATTTTAAACGCTTCTCTATCACAAGGCACGATCCCTGAATGCCTAAAAGCATCTCAGGAATCACCTATACTAAAACAACCTAACGCAGACAAAGCTGACCTCAATAACTTCCGCCCTATCTCCAACATCCCCACCCTAGACAAACTCCTAAAAAAATGCATACAATCCCAACTTTGTGCTCATATAGAGACTTTCCAACTCCTAGACTAGCATCAATCCGGATGAATCCTGCCTACTGATCCTCCTGGACCTCTCCTCCGCATTCTACACGATTAACCACGACAACCTCCTATCCATTCTGAAGAACAGGATGGGTTTCTCTGGTCAGGTGTTACAATGGTTCTCGTCCTTCCTCCGCCACAGACCACAAAGAGTCAAGGCAAACCACTCTCCCTTCCAGCCCTTTCCAATACTCATGGGTGTGCCCCAAGGGTCCGCCCTATCTCCTATCCTCTTCAACCGTTTCTTGGAACCATTAGCTAATTCACAAAATTCCTTGAAGATTCTCTTCTAGATGTATGCGGACAATACGAAACCCTATTTGAAAATCCATCCCCGGACATCATCTCACTCAACACTACCCTAACGTCTACTCAAAATTTGTTAACTTAGAACCATCACTTGCTCAACACCTCCAAAACTGAATTCCTGCTCATCTCTCCTTCAAACCACATCCTGAAGCTAGACCTTTGGCTGAATCACCTCACTTATTTCAACTGCACCCCTCTCATCATAGACTTAGCCAAATCTCTCGGAATCACCCTAGACAACACCTGAATATGAAAAATCATATCAGCAATGTATGTAAGGGAGCTAACCACTTGATGAGGACATTTAAAAACATCAAACCATTCCTTCCTCAAACTAACTTCAAGCAGGTGGTCCAAGCGTTTGTCTTGCTGAGGCTTGACTACGGCAGCGCTACGCTCTGTGGCCTTCCCAAATACACCCTGGTTCCACTAAGGGCATCACTGAACGCTGCAGCCAGATTGATTACAGGCACCAAACGAAATGAGCACATATCCCCAGTCCATAAATCTCTTAAATGGTTACCCTACGAAGCTCAAATTCAGTCAAAAATTACCGTTCTGGCACACAAAGCCCTTCATTTCAAAACTCCCAGCTACCTATCGCAAAAGCTTGAATTATCCTCTGGTGGTAGAGCCTCACAAAGTGCTAACACGTTCCTCTTGAAACCACTCATTCTTAGCAAAAAGAGAACTTGTCACCGAGCCTTCTCCGGCGCTGCCCGAAAGATATGGAACTCTCTTCCACCGGAAGTATGCAGAATCTCCTCAACTACAGCTTTCAAACTGGAAGACAAAAGATTCCTAATGAATACATTCTTACCTTAATTGGGCTAGGTTCACATCCTCAAAGTCTTTGAACCTACAACCATTGTACCATCATTTCATACGGCTCTTCTTTACCGTATGACCCCCTTCATAGCCCGCTATATACCTTGTTATTGTATTACTCTCCTTGACTCAATTGTCCTGTAATTATGCAATCTTTCTTATTTCTTATTCTTATGTGATGTCAATATTGCATTTATGTCCTTCTTCCATCCTATTGTAAAGTGCTCTGATATCGCTCGGGATCTTGTTCGTGCTATATAAAACTTTATGAATAGATAAATAAATAAATAAAATAAAGTTGTACTGCATAGAGTATAAACTTTGCTACAAACTAAAATGTGCAATACATGTAGTCTTTTTAGTGGAAGCACACACATTCATCCCAATCAAATCCTGCACTCAGGTAATGTAACGCCCTGAACGTCTCAGGATCGTTTAACAGACACGACAATGAGGACGCAACCACTTGTGAAGGGTTAGTTCTTTTAATGAAGGCAAATAAAATACAAAGAACAAACAAAAGTTATAGTCACTGGAATCCTCCAGGCTAAGTACGTTACCAGCCCACAGCACGGATGGTCCTAACCGTCCTCTGCATATACGCCGATCCCGGCGTATGCCAACAGAGGGCAGAAATGAAATGGCCGACAATGCCAATCGGTAGGCTGTGAGGGGCACGAAGAGTGTTGGGGAGAATCGAGGAGTCAGGGAAACACCCAGCCGGGGTCTCTACCTGAAGGGAGCAGCCGCTCAACCTCTTCCTCAGACTGCACCGGGACGCGGAGTCACCTCCTGGTGATGCGTCACCGATACCCCAATCACAAGCAAGAAGACTGAACCGAGAGCAGCCGCTCGATCGATCCTGTGGACTTCCGAGTCTGTAACGCGGCAAACACCTCCTGGTGTGCGTTACAGCTGGCAGTCCCTGTGTCTCTGGTCGGGCTGGGAGTTACGACTCCAACCAGCAAAAGCGCCACTGCGCTTGGACTCAGCCGAGTCAAAAAGCGAAGCTCAATGGTTGACCGGTAGAGCTTCCGGGTCCTTCACAGGTGACGATGGGGCAAGACACGGCCCAGGGAGTAACGACTCGACCTACCTCCGTTCTTGCCTTACTGGAGCACCACTCCGGAACACTG
Organism: Triturus cristatus; assembly: GCF_964204655.1. Classification (NCBI taxonomy): domain Eukaryota; kingdom Metazoa; phylum Chordata; class Amphibia; order Caudata; family Salamandridae; genus Triturus; species Triturus cristatus. The sequence goes on along the minus strand of NC_140590.1, from coordinate 454,379,905 downwards.
CTCTTCACGAAGCAGGTACGTCGGTGTAAACACAATATCCGACAGCCTTGTACCTCCCGGTTCCTCCCTTTATAGGGCGTGTTTTCCTTGAGTTATGTAACAGCTCTCCTGTTTACATAAGGGCGTGTTTCCCTTGAGTTATGTAACAGCTCTCCTGTTTACATAAGGGCGTGTTTCCCTTGAGTTATGTAACAGCTCTCCTGTTTACATAAGGGCGTGTTTCCCTTGAGTTATGTAACAGCTCTCCTGTTTACATAAGGGCGTGTTTCCCTTGTATGACAGGAATTCTTGACAGTACATCCTCCCTCTCAGCGGCTCCCCACGGGTCCAGCGCTGGCAGGAAAACGCCGATGGAACAAGGAGACCAAGCGCGGAGCATGAACCCCTTCAGCCGGTTCCCATGAATGCTCCTCCGGGCCATAGCCTTTCCACGCAACCAGGTACCACAGCTTCCCCCTGCGCCATTTGGACGCCCGTATGCCCGACACTTCATACTCCACCTCCGACTCCACGCATACCGGCCTAGGTGTCCCAGACGGCTTGGAGGGTGCTGGTTTGAGCAATGATACATGAAAGACAGGGTGTATCCGCAATGACTGGGGCAAGCACACCTTCACGTTCATGGGACCCATACACTTGGTAATTCGATAGGGGCCCATGTACTTGGGATGGAACACACTGTTCTTTCGAAACCTCATGTTTCTTGTGGATATCCAGACGTAGTCTCCAGTGCGGTACAGTGGCCCGGGCCTTCTCTTCCTATCTGCAGCAGCCTTGTATCTTCTCTTGGCCTCTATTAGGACAGCCCTTGAGCGCATCAACGTGTCTTTTATGTGTGCCACCCTGTCCGCTGTGGCGGGAATCCTGTCCTCTCTGAACGGATGTAGAAATGGCAAGAACCTGGGATGTTGGCCATAGTTGCTATAGAACGGAGATGACTGTGTGGAGCTGTGAGTGGCGTTGTTATAGGCTATCTCTGCAACCCATAGCAAGTCGACCCATTCTTCCCTGCCCTGGTCCACAAAACATCGCAGATACTGTTTGAGCGTTTGGTTCAGGCGCTCGGTTTGGCCGTCCGTTTGAGGGTGGTAGCTGGTGGACAGGGCGGTCTTAACATGCAGCGCAGTGCACCAAGTCTTCCAGAATTGCGCAGTAAACTGCGATCCCCGGTCCGACACGATCACCCCAGGTAATCCATGCAGTCGTACCACATTCTTTAGGAGTAGTGACGCCAATTCCCCGGCCGTAGGGACTCTCTTGCAGGGGATGAAGTGCCCCATTTTCGTCAAGTAATCCACCACCACCAGTATTGCCGTCATCCCCTGGTCTACCGGTAGGCCCACCACGAAGTCCAGTGATATGCTATCCCATGGACTATCCGGGGTCGGAAGTGGATGTAAGAGCCCTTGGGTTCGGCCATGGTCGGCCTTCATGGTAGCACACGTAGGACACTCCTGTCCCCACCTCCTGACATCCACTCTCATGGTTGGCCACCAGAAATGCCGTCCCATGCTAGCCACCGTTTTTTCAAAGCCCAAATGACCTGCGCATGGAGAGTCATGGCACCAGATGAATGCTTGTTTCCTTAGCCTAGGCGTGGGTATCAATAGGCACCTGCCCTTCAGGGGTATCCCGTCCTTCAGCTGCCATTCTCTGTGACTGAGGAGCCACCTCCGCCATGCGAATGACCTGATCCCTCTCTTTATTCCACTCAGGAAAGTATCGGGTTGGATAACCCCCAATACCATCCTCGGGGAAATGATGGAACGCTCGGTTGCAGGCAATGGTTCCTTAACTGCAGATTGACGGGACAGGGCGTCCGCCTTCCGGTTTTCCGTCCCCGGCCGATATGTGATGCGGAAGTTGAACCCCGCAAAGAAGATCATCCACCGCAGCTGTCTGGGAGAAAGGTGTCTTGTGGCCGTCATGAACTGTAGGTTCCGATGGTCCGTGTACATCGATACCACATGTCTTGCCCCCATCAACCAATGCCTCCATTCGGTGAAGGCGTCCTTGATTGCGAGAAGCTCCTTCTCCGCAATATGGTAGTTGCGTTCGGCGTCGTTGAGTTTGCGGGACATGTACGCAACGGGATGAAGCACCCCTGTGTCGTGGTTGCGTTGGGACAAGATAGCCCCCAGCGCCACATCCGATGCGTCCGCTTCCACCACGTAGGGGAGATCCGGATCGGGGTGAGCCAACACCGGCGCCTTACCAAAGGCGCTTTTCAGGGCCTCAAAGGCTGTGTTCGCTTCAGGGGACCAGACAAACTCCTTGGACTTCCTCAGTAGCTGTGTGATTGGGGCCACCAATCCAGAAAATCCATCTATAAACCGCCTGTAAAAGTTGGCGAAGCCAATGAAACTTTGGACGTCCTTCACGCTTTGGGGCACCGGCCATTCTTTCACCGCCTTGATCTTTCGTTCTGCCATCTCCTGTCCCTCTGGACTCAGCATCACTCCGAGGAATTCCACGGATGTGACGTGGAAGTCACACTTGCTGAGTTTACAAAACAGCATGTTTTCCCTCAGCTTTTGGAGCACAGCTTTGACGTGGTGTACGTGCTCCTCCACACTGGACGAATAGATGAGGATGTCGTCGATATATACGACCACGTAGATATCCAACTCCTCTCTGAATACCTCATTCAAAAAGTACTGAAAGGCTGCCGGGGCGTTGCACAGACCGAACGGCATGACGAGGTACTCAAAAAGGCCGAACCTGGTCTTAAAGGCGGTCTTCCACTCGTCTCCGTCCCTCATGCGCACCAGATGGTATGCCCCTTTCAAATCCAACTTGGTGTAGATACGAGCTTTCTTGACCTGTTCCAGAAGTACACTGATGAGAGGCAAGGGGTACCGATTTTTTATGGTTATCGCATTCAATGCCCTAAAGTCCACACAGGCTCTCAGCTCCCCATTAGCCTTCGGGATGAAGAAGAGTGGCGAGGCGGCCGGAGACTTGGACGGGCGGATGAATCCTAGCTTGAGGAGTTTATCCAGGTACCCCCGGAGATGCACGTTTTCAGGCTCCGTCAGGGCATACAGCCTGCCGCTGGGAACGCTGGCCCCTGGCACCAGGTCGATCTGGCAGTCAAACTGTCTATGTGGTGGTAGCACTTCCGCCTTCACCTCATCAAATACATCCTCAAAACTGTGATAAGCCTGGGGGAGAGCCACATCTTTTTCTGCCGCTGTAGCCACCGTCTGACTCCCGCTCTCATCTGCGTCAAGGGATTCCGTTCTTATTCCACAATGCAGGATGCAATACGGTGACGTCATTTCGATGCGATGTGTTGGCCAATCCACAAAGGGGTTGTGTTTCTGTAGCCACGGCAATCCCAATATGACGCCATATTGGGGCGCTCGGATGATGTTAAAATCGATTTGTTCCAAATGGTTCCTCCCATATCTCATCGGAAGGACCCCCGTGTGCTGTCCGATGGGCCCCGTCACCAATCGCCTTCCGTCTACCACATAGACGTCTTCGGGTACTGCTTTGGGAAGAAGCACTAGCCCTAGCCTGCATGCCTCGTTGTGGTCCATAAACATGCCAGTGGCCCCTGAATCCACCATGGCCACAACGGGTATCCACTGGTCATGCACTCCCACGTGCACCGTGATAAACAGGTGTCGTTGTCCCTTAGTGACCGAGTTGGAAAGTGAAGGGATGGATGAGTGACTCCGAGATGCCCCTTCTCTGGTCTTGGAGTCCTCTAGTTTTCCGCCGGTATGTCCACCACGGCTGTTACCGACCGGTTGGCCCGATAACGTGACGTCTTCGGTTTGGCAGGGCATTCACGTACGTAGTGGCCTTTTTTGCCACAATATAGGCACAATCCTTGTTTACGGCGTGACTCTTTCTCCGTGGCTGTGAGGCTCGCTCGTATTGCGCTGATGTCCATGGGTTCTCCCTTGGATGCGGTGGAAGTTTCAGGACTTCCCACCGTCACATAGGATGGAAGGGATTTTCCTTTTCTCCCATGATCCCCCTTTCTTTCACTTAGCCTATGTTCCAGCCGTAATACCAGGTTGATAAGGCCCTCACATGTCTTGGGTTGAGGGTCAATATGAGCCACGGCGTCCTTGAGCTCATCGCACAGCCCTTGATGGAAGAGCGCCGTCTGTTTAGCAACAGGCCACTTGGTTTCCGCAACCAGCCTTCGGAACGCGTTGAGATACTGCACCAGGTCGTTGGATCCCTGTCTCAACTCAAGCATTTCACGGTCCGCCGTGTACGAGTCAGCCCTTCTGTCGAATACCTTCAGGAATTCCTCGCGAAAAGCACCCCAATCACATAAGAGGGGGTCGTCCCTGCTCACCAGAGGTACGGCCCATTGTGCCGCGTTTCCAGCCAAATAGGATATAAGGAAAGCCACACGAGCCTGACTCGTGGGGAACGCCTTTGGTTTGCACGATAAATGTAGCGCCACTTGTGTGAGGAATACCTGCACTGTGTTAGGATCCCCACTGTACCTCTCTGGTGTTGCCAAGGGGATGGATACCGGCATTTCCACTACTACCGCAGGGGTCTGGTTCGTGAGGGAGGTGCTGGGCGTGAGCGGGTCCAATTGGATAGCATCCAGTCTGGCTTTTACATCGGCTGTTTCTTGCCTAGAGGCAGCCACTTCAACTTGCATGGCCGCTAAAGCAGCCAGCACATCATCAAGTGTTGCCATGTCTGTTATCGACCGGGAGACAGTTAGTGTTGTTAAGGTCGGATATTTTGTAACGCCCTGAACGTCTCAGGATCGTTTAACAGACACGACAATGAGGACGCAACCACTTGTGAAGGGTTAGTTCTTTTAATGAAGGCAAATAAAATACAAAGAACAAACAAAAGTTATAGTCACTGGAATCCTCCAGGCTAAGTACGTTACCAGCCCACAGCACGGATGGTCCTAACCGTCCTCTGCATATACGCCGATCCCGGCGTATGCCAACAGAGGGCAGAAATGAAATGGCCGACAATGCCAATCGGTAGGCTGTGAGGGGCACGAAGAGTGTTGGGGAGAATCGAGGAGTCAGGGAAACACCCAGCCGGGGTCTCTACCTGAAGGGAGCAGCCGCTCAACCTCTTCCTCAGACTGCACCGGGACGCGGAGTCACCTCCTGGTGATGCGTCACCGATACCCCAATCACAAGCAAGAAGACTGAACCGAGAGCAGCCGCTCGATCGATCCTGTGGACTTCCGAGTCTGTAACGCGGCAAACACCTCCTGGTGTGCGTTACAGCTGGCAGTCCCTGTGTCTCTGGTCGGGCTGGGAGTTACGACTCCAACCAGCAAAAGCGCCACTGCGCTTGGACTCAGCCGAGTCAAAAAGCGAAGCTCAATGGTTGACCGGTAGAGCTTCCGGGTCCTTCACAGGTGACGATGGGGCAAGACACGGCCCAGGGAGTAACGACTCGACCTACCTCCGTTCTTGCCTTACTGGAGCACCACTCCGGAACACTGCTCTTCACGAAGCAGGTACGTCGGTGTAAACACAATATCCGACAGCCTTGTACCTCCCGGTTCCTCCCTTTATAGGGCGTGTTTTCCTTGAGTTATGTAACAGCTCTCCTGTTTACATAAGGGCGTGTTTCCCTTGAGTTATGTAACAGCTCTCCTGTTTACATAAGGGCGTGTTTCCCTTGAGTTATGTAACAGCTCTCCTGTTTACATAAGGGCGTGTTTCCCTTGAGTTATGTAACAGCTCTCCTGTTTACATAAGGGCGTGTTTCCCTTGTATGACAGGAATTCTTGACAGGTAACCAACATGTGAGTAGAGCCTAAGCCTCCATTTCAGTAAGGCTCTGAAAGCGCTTTTTGTGGCTCATGCAGGGTCAGGTGAAAGTTGCACTGTGAACCCAGAGCTAAAAGTCCACATAGGTTAATGACTGACCTCCTCCCGTCTGTGCTGCTGCCAACGAAAAACACCATAAATCATTTAGTTATCTAAGAAGCTTTAATAGCATTACATTGTTGTGTGTGACTCTGACCGTTCAAGCTCAGGCAGCTGGATATACAAACAAAGTATCACAGCTGTATGGAGGTAAAGCATTTTGTATTTGTGGAAGCAGACAACTTCTACCCAAACAAAACAGATACTTCTGGCTCCCAACATGTGAGTGGAGGCAAAGCCCCTATCCTGGTGATCCTCACATAATTGTATGGCAAAAGCTGTGCCATCAAGCCAGACCAATAAAAAGCCAGCTACACAACAAGGTGCTCCATGCAGTTAGATTGTTCATGTTTCTCTAACTGCCATCTGTCACCAACTCTCTTCAAACCCCCCCATAATATTTATGTTTGAATAGTCACTCTAAGAAGATGATGATAGCACTCAAACACACACATTCCACCAATATTTATTTACACACAGTTTCAGGCCATTTAACGATTACCTGAATTTGTTTTGTAATCTGCTTCATTGGCACCAGACCTAGGTGTGTGTCCTGTCCGAGCATCATCATCTTGCTACCTTGGAGTAGCTTTTAACAACTTTTTTCATTCTCAGGACAAACTGCCAGGGCTGTACCTTTATGTTTTTTCTATCTACATCTTATTTGCACAATCATTCCATTTCTTACCATGGGCTGCCAAATGAAAGTAATTCAGAAGGTAATCCTTTCCTGAATTAATTCCTGAATCTCACACTAGGTGGACATGCTAGTTTATCTGATGCACTGTCTATGGATGGCTGAAAATGATGCTGCTTCCCAAATTCTGGGCTTTGGTTGTTCTAGGGTACATCCTCTATGAAATATTGTGACCAAAATATTGAGGACAAATATATTGATGGGTACGAGAATAGAGGAAGGTTTGGATTTGATATTTTTAACTCCACATCTATGTACCTTGAAGATACATACATATTTAAGGTGCATATACTAAGTTAAGTATAGCAAGTTCATTCATACATATCAATATTAAGTCTTCAACATTTTACCTATGATATTAAGGTTGCACAATATTATATGCTCTATATTACATGCCCGATTTTCCAAAGCCTCACCTGAGCTTTCCTATGCGATCTTCTATTTCTTACCATTTTATTTTACTTCATTTGTTAATAGTAGCCAAAAGGTCTGTCTTCAAGTCCCTTTTTTTTGTGTTATAAAGCTCTGCACAATCCAAGCCATCGATGTCTGAAATCTCTATTAACTGTTCAAGTTTCTCATAGAAGCCATTCCCATCATCAACCAATAATCTCTAAACCACTAGGATCTATAAAATGATGTGTCAGAAATGGGATTCTTAACTTCATAGTGGGGTATTCCTATCATTTCCATAGCCACTCTGTTTAGGTGATGTAAGAAATTGGGTTATTGATTGAGGGAGGTGAAACCCGACTCAAGCAGCAACCACAATCCCTGTCATGATGAAGTCACAAGCAAATTCCAAATTAACCTGTGCTCAGCCCTCTGGTAGCTTGGCAGAGAACAGTCAGGTGTAACTTAAAGACAATGTGTAAAGCATTTGAGTGACACTTAAAACCTTAATAAAGTGTAAATACAACCCAAGAAGAATCCCACAACAGATTAGAACAATAGATTTTATATTACAAAACAAGGCAACAATGACAAAACTCTAATCAATAGAATGGGAGATAAGCTAATTTAAAGATATCTGAGAATATAGCACCAAAAAGAACGAACGCCACTATGGATATCGGGTCTCTCTAGACTGGGGCAAAGTCACAAGTTCATGGAGTGCGAGCTGGCTACAGGGACTCATGTAGGTCCAATGAACACCATACATCTATCCTGATTGCAAAGCGATGTAAGGTGTAGAGGATCTGTTGTGCAGCAGCGGTGATGCAAGGTCTGGATGTAGAGATGCTCAAAGCATCTCTACGATCAAACGAGATCTGGCCAAGGATATACGTCACTTAGCAGTGGCAATGCGAGGGCCAGGCGAGATGTGTCGCAAAGCGGCAGTTCCAGGAAGCTGCATTAGGGGACGCGAGGTCATTGCATTGAGATGCGTCATGCTGCTTCAGTTCTAGCTGCTGCCGTAGGAGATGCAGAGTTTTTGTGTCGGGGAGCTCCACGCAGCAGAGGTGACGCGTTGGTTGCACTTGCTGTTGTGCCGCACAGCAGAGGAGATGCGTTGGTTTTGCTGAATCCACCGATTGGCTGGCAGAGCACCTTCAGTCCACTTCCAAAGGTCCAGGATTCTGGTGATACCACTTGGCAGGGTAGGATTCAAAGATGCAGAGTTAAGGTGCTGATTAAAAGAGACTAGCCTTTGGACTCTGGCAGTGCTGGGTACAGGATGCAGATCCATTCATTCTCACACTGGCAAGAGGGCCGTAGGCAGCACAGTAGGGCAGCAGTCTTTCAGGGCAGCAGTACAGTAGAGTGGCAGTCCTTTCACCAATACATCAGTCCATCTTCCTGACAGTCTTCCACAGGTTGAGATGTATACTGAAGAGTGGGGTTGAAGAGTTCAATATTTATCACTGGTGCCTATAGGACGATTCTAGAGATTTCCACCCACCTGATGAATCAGCCTTCTCCTGCCTCCCTGTCCTGGCCTCAGCGTGTCTGGGGTCACATAAGACCATGGTCAAACCCATTGAGACAGTGCTCAGGAAGAGCCTTTGTGATGTGGAAGTGTTGTAGATGACAGCTCCTCCCACTCATTAATTCAAAGTGGCCCATCCTGCCAATACTTATTCCCCCTTTGTCCCACTGTCTGTGATCAACACACAAAGACCAACTGTCAGCAGCACCTAGTCATGTGACCCAGGATCATGCTGCATGCACCAAATGATTAGGACAAGAAATTTCCAGCTTTTTAAAAGTGACATTTATAGAATTGTGATTGAAAATCAGAATTTACTATTATAGAGTCCCTTTAGTTACAATTCTTTAGACACCAAACAACCTGTCTACCTGCTCCCAATTTCAAGTTACAGCTTAATAATTGTAATATGATAACTCCAATGTTATCTTATGGGAGAGGCAGGCCTTGCAGCAGTGAAAAACAAATGCAAATTTTGTTTTTACAATCAGGACATGTAAAACGTAAAACTACATGTCTTACTTTTTAAATACACTGCGCCCTGCTCTCTAGGCTGTATAGGGTCTATTGTAAGGGTGAATTGTATGTATTAAAAAAGGCAATTTGATCCTGACTAAAGGTTTCTTTTGCCAGGTCAACATGGTAGTTTAAAACTTACACACACAGGCTGCAATGGCAGGCCTGAGACTGGTTTAAATGGCTATTTAAGTGCATAGCACATTGAGTGCTGCAGGCACACTAGTAGCATCAAATTTATAGGCCCTATGCACATGTACTACCACTTTACTAGGGTCTTACAAGTAAATTAAAAATGCAATTGGGTGCAAGCCAAGTCTACCATGTTTAAAGGAGCGAGCACGAGCACTTTAGCACTGGTTAGCAATGGAAGTGTGTGCAGAGTCTTAAATGCAAACAGAAACTGGTTCAGAAAACAAGAGCGTGAAGGCAAAAAGTTTGGGGACGACTTTAGGAAGGGCCAAATTCAACAGGTGACAAAACTGTTCTGAAATAATCCCTGCTCTGCACTGGAAACTATGGCACAAGCAGCAGGCAGTCTCCAGAGAATTTTGTGTTAATTTAAAGCAGTACTAACAGATTTAACGTAAGAAACTCACCACAAAAAAACTTCTAAACCAATTTAGAAGAGTAAAGGAAACTTTCATGAGGAAGATACTGGAACACCCTCCCACTGAGTGTTCATATATCTATTTATCATCCAAAGTTTAGCAATAAACTCAAAATGTGTCTTTTTATCAACTACTCTCCATGCCTCTCACTTATGCACTAGATCCAGTACACCCTTTACGACAAGGGACACGACCCATGCTAAAACAATACCACCATATTTCAATTGCTTCCTCCATGGCAATATCCTGATTCAAATATTGCAATGCCTTGTAAACGAGTCTACTGATTAAAACTATCAACAACCTGCAACGGGGTCAAAAAAATGATGAACACTTCATCTTGAGAGTACACCTCTTAGTTCACATCACTCCTTCATTGAGAGCCCTACTCCAAACTTACCAAATAGTAAATATAGAGGATGTTGAATAAAAGTATTTTGTGGTCGCAAACCATACAATTTACAAAATGAAATGCTTTGAAACTGAAAAATGACATTTTCTTATTTAATAAGCCCCTTTTCTGATTAGAACAAGGCTTTCCAAATAAGAAGAGGAAAATTATGATTCGTTCCAAATCACAATTAGTAATGAGTATGAATGGTGTGTCCATTCCTTGTTGCAAGTATATTGATGTATCAGTAGAGTTGGTAACAGATTCACAAAGGGGAAGTGGTGCTTGTTAGATAGCTTCCCTTTATAATTTGGGTTGGACTGCCTTAGATTGGAGCAAGCAGTGGTTCAGGTCACTTCCTATTTTCCATGATTTCTTTCCAAAATGGAACCCTTTAAGCATCACCTGTTCTTTTAAGGAACACTATCTGTTTTAAAAAATTATCTACATTTGGGAATGCAAGTGGGATCTCACAAATTGGCCTGCCTAAATAACTTTTGATTTGGCAGCTAGTTCTGTTATCCGCTGTAACTGGACTGTGAGAGACAAGTAACCTGTTGTAGTGTCCCCCGTCTTTTTGCCGCCATTACCAGATGCTGGTTTACATACCCTGATTGTGCCATGGGCTCTGCCAACCAGACCCCAGGCCTGTGCTCTGATTAAAACTGCATGGTAATTAGGTATAATTACAATTGTTACTGACAGCCTACCTGTAAGTTCCTATTATATGGGAGGGCAAGTAGGTCTAGATGCCCAGTGGATTTAATGCAGCTATATGTGCACTACCGAGGTGCCTGCTGTCATTTTAAAAGCAAGCCCTGCCTTGCATGCTGCTTTTAAATTGAAATTAAATGCAAATTCGACTTTGGAATTAAATGTACTTACAAACTACCTTATTAGTACATATAGGCCACCTCTAAGGTCTCTCCTAGGTGACCCATGGGTAGGGTGTCTTGTAACTCAAAGAAGGGAGATTATAAAATATGCTTTATAGATCCTGGTGAAGGAAAAACTGTCAATTTTGTGTTTTCCTTATTGTAGCCAATGACTCCATGGGCTAACATGAGAATATGTTATTAAAGTATAACTATAGAAAGTAAAGAGCTAATAAAAAACTTAAAAGTATCAAACTAATAGTTAGAATATCCAGCACCTTGCCACTCTTAGATTTACTATAATTATCACAGAACTTTCTGTTCTGTAAGCCAAAATCCAGCCTTCCAGCTGGCCTCTCTTGATTGGCCAGCCTCTGCTAGGCCAAGCAGTCTTAATGAGGTGTGAAGTGCCCTGACTAGAGACAGAGGATTTCCTGTAGAAGGAGAACGGCAACCTGCATTTTACAAGGCAGGAGGCAGGTGGAGTAGCCATACCAGTCTTCATAGGGAGAATGATTTTAGAGAAGCACAGGCTCACCCCCACATTCTGCACCGCCAGGCAGGAGCCCCAGTAATTAGATTAGTGAAGGGTCTGGAAGAGGAATGTTAGAGAATCTTCGCCACATCTGAGGGTTGGCCGAGCCAGATCTAACCCACCAGGAGAGAGTTTCTCCATTTTGGATTTAGGAAGAATGGTGCTTTCTGGGACAAGAATATGCCACACTTTGGATGAAGTAGTCATTCCTGAGGGTGACATGCTGAATCCCATTGGTCAGGGGTGCCCCGAGCATGATACCCAGAAACACTGAATAAATATGAGGGAGTTGCCAAGCAACTCAGATCTACTGCCTTAAACAACTAGGAGAAGATGGACTGCCCTGCTGGAACCCTGATCTGCACCCAAAGGACTGCACTCTGAAGGACTGCACCTGCTGCACAATCTGGTATTACAGCCCTAAGGACTTTGCCTGGCTTAACAAGGATTAAGGCATTGAATACCTGAAAGCTACAGGTTATCAGAGTCCACCTGCATCATCTTCAGCAAGAAGTCTACATCCTGGAGTGGGACCAGTGAACTTTTATGAATTGGGCGAGGTGCATTGTGGGAATTGTAGTCCCAACATCCCAAGGACCATCATAGAGCTTCTAGACCCTTGGTGTGGTGTTTTGGGCACTTTGAACCCTCAAGAGGAAGCAGTAGTCCCAGATCTCAAGAGGCAAACCAGAACATCTGAACCCTCGGCTTGTGCTGTGGACCATTTCCCTGCATCAAGAAACACTTCTGGAAGTAAGTGTAAAAATATAATATTGTGGGTGGCCTGAACTCTGAACTTTGTCCAAGTCCAGTGCGACCTTTGTTAACCCTTTGAGCGCCATTTACCTCTATTCGATAGTTTTACTTTTAATCTTTAACAAAATGAAATCTCTGGTTCCCTACATTGGATTTTTATTGTTTTGGTGTCTCTTTGGTCATAATTATATAACATATTGTTACAAATTTTAAGTTGGATTTTTATTGTGTTTTCCTTATTTAATGTATTGGTGTTTTTAAATGCTATACACACCTGTCTCCTAAGTTAAGCCTGCCTGCATGGCAAACATTTATTGAGACCTTCACTGGACCTCTTATTGTGTTTGTGGCCTTATTACTACTTGAAAGTCCCTACGTATCCCTACTAATAATATACTTTCCAACATGGACATTTTGGAACATAACCTAATAGTACATAGGTCTCAACGCAAAATCATACAGGTCAAAAAGAGTCACTACGCACTTTGTAACCACAGTATGCAACTTATCTTTGTACACCTGACCCATTGTTCAAACCTTCAAGCTTTGATAATGGGATTGTGCATAGACGGTCGCTGGTTCATCTACCTAAATGCCTTGCCAGTGTACTTGTGTACCTAATATGACTATCACGGAACCTACTTGCCACCCAACCAGCCAAATACCAGATTGTTTGTGCTAGAGCCTTCCATTCTCAATGCTCAACTATCTCAGACTCCTTCTTCCACCATTTCATACTTGAAGGCTTCTAGAGATTCAGGAAAAGACTGAAAACCAATAATCAAACTCAATCCCAGGATTGCTTCCATTAGCACCTCAGTATGCTGTGGCTGGGTTCTGTAACAGAAACCTATTAGACCAACTTCTTCCCTATTTCGCTTCGGAAAAACTGCTGAGATTTGAATAGCTATAAAGAATTACCAAGTTACAGAGTATGAATGCAGACTTTGAGCCAGATTTATGCATGTTTTGTAGCTAATTGTTGCAAAAATAAAAGATTGCACCCACAAAATACCTTGAAGTTCTGTTGAGGCAGGTGGTAATCATGTGCAACAATAAAGAAGTAATGTAAATGCATTTAAACCATAATAGTGCATTACTGTTTTCTAATCTGCCAATATACATATACATATATCATGAAGCACTAAACAAACGTTTGAGTACACTATAAACCAACACTTTATTAATAAATACTGTTTGCAAATGAGATGCACTGTCTTTTCCACACCATTCCATCTATAACCGCTTCATTGCTATGGATGTGCTGGAGTCATTGACAGCACTAGCGCTCAGGTGCTAGGGACATGTCCAGAACATCCAAGCACCCACCCACGTGGGAAGCATAGTGCTCCCCCACCGTAGGCACATGCAGTCATGAAGAATAACAGTGGAAGAGCTTCCACTGCCACCACTGGCATGATGATGATATTGACCCAGGATGCCGCTAAAACACTGCCAATGCGCTTGGCCTATGCTCCTTAGTAAGACCTTTCACCTGCACCTACTGCCACTTCACCTGCCACATCACACACACCAGCCCACTGACCAGCCCCATCCCGAACACTCTGCATGCACCACCTGAACGAAAACACCATCTTGCATGCGCCCTTCTTAACACATGCTCAGTATGCAAACCCACCACTGAGATTTGGGACCTCATCTCCACCCTTACATCGACGTCTTCTTCCCCACTGAGACCTGGCTCAACCCCACTTCCGCACCCGACATCGCCTCAGCAATACCCTAAGAATAAAAGATCACCCACTGCAACCACATCAACAAGCCTGATGGAGGGATCAATATCATACACAAGGAATCTATCCAATACACCACCACAAATGAAAACATCACCACAACCATGGAAGAACTCAAAGTCCGACTCCAAACAGACGCAAACACTTCAACAGGGGCACCCTCGCCCACCATACTCAAAGCCCAGGTCCAGGCTTCGGCAACTTCATTGCCGACTACACTGCCATAGACTCCAACAACTACATTTTCCTTGGCAACTTCCATCTCGACGACCAAAATGACATAAACACTACCAATCTCCTCGATGAGATGAACAGCATCTGACTCTAACCAACTCGTTCGCAGTACCACGCATACCACAGACCACACGCTAGATGCCATCTTCACCTCCACTGATCGCATCAGGTACAGCCACATCACAGAGTTCACCTGGACTGACCACTCCAATGTCTACTTCAACATCACCAGCTCACGGACCACTGTCCCCAGTCTGCCCAATGCACCCCACTGCAGCTAATGCAAAGTCTCATAGGACACTTGGAACAATGCCCTCACCACCATCCACCCCATCTCCTCCAACAACCTAGACCAGAAAGTCAGAAACTTCAACAATTGGATCAACAACTGCACTGACAGCATCGCTCCCATTGTAAACAACACCCACGGAAGGTCCACTAAGCATGCTAGCTGGTACACTGAAGACTTCAGAATCGTTAAACGACACTGTAAACAACTGGAAATAAGATGGTGCACAAGCAACGACACAGACAGTTATGAGAGTTGAAGAAAAAGGCCTTAGCCTAAAGCATCAAATAAACCTCCAATAGCAGCAAAGAACGCTTCAACATTTCCAAAGAATTCTCCAACCCCTCAGCTGCAATAACATTACCCCCTTCTTGCAAACTTCTTACATGACAAGATCACCAACATCTACAGAAACTTCAAACCCTGGCCCAAGGCCGACGGCTTCTTCAAGCAACACAATCACCCCACTACCACCACAGTCATCCAACTAACTGAATGTAGCAAGCTCGTCCCTCAGGACAAAGCCTCTATCATGAACTCTGGCCACTCAGGGGCCCGACCGTCCGATGCCCTCACTAATTCTTCAACCTAGGCAAAGCCAGAATAAGCAACGTACTCACCACCTTGGTCAGTATCTCAATTTCCGCAACCACCTTCCCCGAGGACTGGAAACATGCAGAAGTCAATGCCCTACTAAAGAAACCATTGGCAGACCCCAGCAAACTCAATGACTACTGACTGATCTCCCTGCTCCCATGTCCGACCAAAGGTTTAGAAAAAGCCATCTACCAAAACCTCTTCTCACATCGGGAAAGGAACATCCTACTTGATTTGTCCCAATCCGGAGGCTGCAGCAACCATAGCACTGAGACAGTCCTCGTAGCAGCTACTGTCCACATCCAAGCCCAATTCAAATGAGAAGAGACGGCGGCTCTGATCCTCTTAGACTTCTCAACAGACTTTGACATGGTCTCCCACTACACACTCATTACAAGGCTACACAGCATAGGCATCTAAGCAGTCGCTCTCAGATGGATCGCCTTCTCTTTATTGGAGGAATGCAAAAGATTTGCCTTCATCTCCAAATCAAAGAAATAATCTGTGGAGTATACCAAGGATCTTCACTCAGCCCCACCCTTTTTAACACTTATTACTTATGACACCTCTGCCCAATATTGTTGAAACCCACAGACTTGTTAAAGCAGAAGCCAGGATTAAAATTCATGGTTTACCATCAACTGGGCTAACCCCTGGCCCTTTGTCGACTATTGCGGGGAGAAGCAGAAAGTTAAAACATTTCATGTATAATAATTACAATACCTATTCTGAAGATTTTAGTCAATTACAAGATTTGTTAAAGTTTTAAAGGTTTTTTTTAATTTAATATTTTAGTAGATCATCTTTATTGAAATCAAAATTTAAAATCAGATTAATCTTAATCATCAGTAAATGACAGAAATATAAAATCAATAATGGTTTATCAATTCAGTAAAAATATCACATAAAAGCACACAAGGCATAAATGAATCCGTATTCTAACAATAAGGTCGAAAATTGAGTTAGTCAGAGCCAATAAAGGGTGCTAAAACAAGAGAGTGGGAGAAACCATAAAGCTTTTGCATTTAAATCAGCACAAATAGATCAAAGCAAGAACCTCTCATGAAGAGTAGTTCACAAAACTCAGTAGAGTAGAGTAGTGCAATAGTGTCAGGGTGAATTGGAAATTAGGCATAGAAACTGGTGGGAGGGAGTGGTGTGAAAGAAGTTGATCACCTACTCTAGAAACTTACACTTTTATAGAATTCACATTTCATAGCTTTGTAACATGTTTCCTTTCTCGTCTCCTGCCAGCCAACCAGCGTTCGATGTTCTCCTGGGGTCAGGATCACTCCTTGTCTTCTAACATGAATACAATGATCGTTAGATGATATTGTTGCATTCTCAGTAATATTTTACCAATTATACTTTCACATGGAGTCTGCTTCCTTCAGGCTGGCTTTCTAACATAAGTACAATGTCATTTCATTCTTGAACATCAGTTCAAACCAGTAAACTATGAAAAAATCAAAACATCTATTCAATACAAGAAAAACATTTCTACAGGATCATAATGAAGGGGATAAATAAGTAGGTTAGAAAGTCAAGTTCACATTTTAAACTTTGCAATTCAAAGCTTGAACTATTCATGACCTTATTAATTGACAAAAGTAGTTATATGTATCAGGGATCTTCATATATGTGGAAACATTCTGCGAGAAAACTTGAAATTACATACACTGCTTAAATGTTCATTAATACAAACATTCATGGTGTGGTCAAGATGCAAACTTAATATGTGAATTCAGCATTTCCTATTCAAACTTGTTTTTCATGCAGCATTGCTGTAGTCATTATTAAGGCCTAGTATAAATAAATAAGCATTTTACAGTTTTGTGCATTTAAAGCACGTTATTTTATCAAGCTTCTGCACATTAATTAAGATACAACATCAATAAATCTTGTTTATTATAAAGCTGCTTTTCCAGACTCAGTCATATCCTACACCGATGACACACTACTCATTCTCTCCCTCTTCCTCTATCTCTCTGAAGACACCACCAAGACCAACTGCCACAAGTGCATGACAGATGTCACCAACTGGATGAAAGGCAACTGCCTGAAGTTCAACAAGGACACAATAAAGGTACTGATCTTCAGAAACAAGACTCCTCCTGGGATGCATCCTGGTGGCCCTCAGAACTTGTACCTACTCATAACCCCAATGACCACGCCAGGAACCTACGCATCACACTGGACAACAAGCTAACCATGATAACTCAGGTCAACTTCTAGTCCTGCTTCTTCATCCTACATATGCTTTGTAAGATTTTCAAATGGCTACCCCAAATCTCAAGTCGCACCATCACCCAGGCCCTCATCTCCAGCCGACAGGACTATGGCAACACTCTCTACGCAGGGATTGCAGCTCTCCTCCTCTGGAGACTGCAGACCATACAGAACCCTGCAGCCACACTCGTCCTGGATCTTCCTAGATAAACTCACATCACCCCCTACTTCAGGGAACTGCACTGGCTCCCTGCACAGGAAAGATGCCAGTGCAAGCTCCTGACCCACCGATAAAATGCCCTAAACAACTGCGGGCCCACCTACTTGAACCACTGCCTAAACTTCTATCAACCCACCAGGCACATCTGCTTCACTTTCCGTTCTCTAACCCTCAACCCCCGCATCTGACATAGCAGGTGCAGAGGCCGCTCCATCTCCTACCTAGCACCGAAGACATGGAACAAGCTACGCCTTCTTCTCTGGACCACCCCAGCTCTGCCAGTGCTCTGAAAGTTCCTGAAGACCTGGCCATTCTCATGATCTGCTGGACCCTGCCAGTGCCTGGATATGCTAATGGGTGACAAAAAGTGCTCTACAAATCTGATTGATTGATTGATTGTTTAGTTGATGGAAACTGGTGGTTGGCATTGTACAATAGCAGCATACTACTGCTCCCATCATGATCACTATAGTAATTGTGATAAAGTAACATACACCTAATATTCGATATTCCAGTTACCTGTGATGCTATTTAACAATAAACTCCACTCCTTGAACATGTCCGTATTATCAGGGGTGAAGCGAGGGCCGTGGGTGAAATGTGAACTATGCGGCGTAATTGACAACATTTCAGAAACGTTGCTTTGAACTTGTTACAAGAAATTCCCAAGATTAGGCCATTACACCTCGTTGTGTAATTAGGTGCAGGTTGCAGTCAAAATTATGCGTGAGTACTTGGCAACAGAGCTGATTGCATGAACACTTGTTTTTCCTCTAAATTTTTATAATACTAAAGGCATACTTACTTGTAACAATTGACACAAGGGCATGTTTCACTCTAAATTATAGAGAAAAATTACAGATTTACATTTTGTGCAATTATGCCCTAATTTTCCTGAAATTGCGCAAACATTTTCCCACAATGCATCCCTCGCATGGAAAGAATGCACTCATCATTACATGTTTTTATTACAGAACTTCAGAAAAATATGTGTTCCTTTTCCTGTATTCCAGGATTCAGAAATGTAATAGTGGGCAGCACTGGACTCCCAATGGTTTTGCAATAAGATATTGTCGTTTATTGCCAACGCAATTGCATTATTACAGAACTCACCCTGCAGCAGTGTGTGAATTGATGTCAAACCTTGCGCACACCAGATATTTACAGGAACATATTATTTCATAAATCAAATATGGTCCCCTCGGTACAAAAATGAAGTTTAAAGGTGATTCCTGTAATTACCGGGCACATTGTATAACAGAACACTAATTCAATAGAATGCTGACCTGTCATCCGGGGTTGCAGCATTAGTGTCTTCGCTACGTTCGGATGATGTACCTTCGCACATTTTAAGATTTCCTCATTTCCCATCGGGATGACTTTGCTGCGGAATGTTGCTAGAGTTTTGGCCGCGTTATTTATAGTGCAATAGCTGCTCTGTCGGATTTTTCCTTTTCATTCATATGTCGGAGAAAGTTGTTTGAAGATGACAAGTGTTTCTGCCGCATTCAGGTAAAAGCAACTACGCTATTTGCAGACATGAACACCTATGAACACCTTTAAGCAGATTTCAAGTTGTGCGGTAATATTTGATAAGTGATAAATTGTTATCGGCTCTATAGAGATATAATTCTATCACATTTTGCTCACAGAATTACCCTGCTGTGCCAGCTCGGGTCTCCTGGAAACCAAACTAAATATTAATATTGACTTTGCAGACGAACGTGTGGTGACTAAATTACTTTCTGTTGTTCCTCGTTTATTTTCACACAACCCCAGGCGGTAACATTGGTGGTTACATTACCTCTGGCCGCCATTTGGTATTATAGTCAGACTTCTCATATAGTTTAAACGCGTTTTGTCTGCTTTATAGCAACTCAGTTTGGGCAAAGGCTTCCACCGAGTAGCCAGCGGCATATCTTAGTTATTGAGACTGGGTGATGTGAGTCTGAGATTTACACTATGGTGTACCTAACAAAGAAGATAGTGCAGCGTGAAGGGCATTGAGGAAGGTGCACAGGAGGGCAGAGGGTTGGGGGCTGCATTAGGTGTACCAACAAGAAGGAGGTTCATATTCTGAAAAGCACACAACATTCTGTTTGGAAATGAGCCTTTTCGGCAGAGTCAACTCTATTTTTTGCTGAATGCTATTTTTATTGACTATAGAACGTTGTGCACTTTTTCTGCTGCTAACCAGAGGTAAAGTTATTCTGCCCCTCCTTTCAACATGTTAAAATTGGTACACACCTGATTGGCACATTTACTTTGCTTGCTTTGCTTGTAAGTCTCTAGTATATTGTACCACCTGTACCCAGGGCCCGCAAATTCGATGTTACTTGTGAGCTGCAGAATTCCTTGTGCCACCCACTAAAGTAGCACTGTAAGACATGTCTCTTGTCTAGCCACTGCAAACTAGGTGTGAAGTTTTAAACTGCAATATCGATCTGGCACAACTAAACCTTTTGCCAGGCCTAAAACTTCCTTTTTAATACCTATAAGCCACCCACTAAAGTAGGCCATGATAGGCCGTAGGGCAGGCTGCATGTTATTTTAAAACTATGACATGTTTAATCAGGGCCTCATTTATGAGGTTTACCATAGGGCAGTACTGCAGGTCTTCCTGCTGCGCTGCCCTACGGCAAAAGAAAAGAGAGGGAATGCGCCGTATCTTTGAGATACGGCACATTCCTGTACTTTTCCCTTGTGCCGTCGCACACTGGGCTGCTGTGCGCCAATTTAGACACCCTATCACCATGGAGGAATGGTGCCTGAGTTGCAGGGATGATTATTTTTGTGCAGAAAGGAAAACCTTCCTGGACAAAAACAATCATAAGAGGCTTTTTCCTCTTTATATGTGTACTGTGGTAAAACTTCTTCACAACGAATTCATTATAACGAATACTTTAACCACGCATACTTTCACTCCGCAAATACTTTCACTCTGCATACTTTCATCACGCAAATACTTTCAGTCCGTATAAGTTTCATCCCGCAAATACTTTCACTCCGCATACTTTCACTTCAGTCCAGGGTGCACTCCCACAATCACAAAATGACTAACACTCCCATCATCCCGTACAAGTACGTGAGTATTTGTTAAAATAATTAACCACCCAATACCCCTGTTTTTCCCATCATCCCGTGCCAGAAGGTAAGTGACTAAATTGAAATAATAGCATTTATTTGACTTTTATTTTAATTGAAAAAGCAAACGTTGTTAAAAAATGCGTTGTAAATGTACTTTTTGCATTTTTACATGCATTTTTCGTTATCTTTACATTGTTATAAAAACATGCGGAGTCATGGTATCTGCGAACATAAAATTGCATTGTGATGGTATGCGGAGTGATTTCATGATGAGTAACGTCATATATTCATGTGCTGCAGAATGCAGCACACACAGAAAAAGGAAAATTGGGGTGAAATAAAGATATTTCTCCTTGTTGTGCCTCCTTTATGCCGAGGAGGTGTAGGTGTTTGGCACTGCCTCAGAGCTACGATTGCTCGTAAATCTGGGGCAGTGTCAAAAAGCAATGGATGTTGCTGGTAACGCCCCCAGCAACACACATTGCACGCCCCGTTAACGCAGAAAACTTCGTTAAAGGGAACGATATTTATGAGGGAGCATTAAACCCAAAAAAGTGGCTCAGTGTTGCCTGGTAAATATGGAGCAGGTTCCTGTGCCATAGAATGTCACAAAAAGTGACGTTCTGGCAGTGCAAGGGGCTTCATAAATGAGGCCCTTAATGTTTTACATGTCCTGACAACTACTAAAAAGTTGTTTTTCACTATGGCCAGGCTGGCTCTCCCATAGGTTATCACTGGCTTACAATAACAACTTTAATACATGTTAAATCCTGTTTCTGAATAGCTCGAAAAATGTTTTAAGGACTCATTTTAATAATAATTTCCATTTCATTATATTACTCTGACAGAAATTACACTTTTAGAAATTTGGTATTTTCCTACTTGCAACCAAAAGGCTTTGCTGCCAGAATCCAGCTGTCTCTCGACCCCTGATGGCTCCCCTGTGGTAAGATTTATATTGCTGTCTGACAGTGGCCAAGCTCAACACAACTAAGAAAAATGGAGCGTTGTACGTATGCTACTTTAACCAACAAGAACACTTAATGCAATGAAATATATTAAAAGGAAGTATGCAATGGCGTCTGCACTTGAGATGTCACAGCACAATGCCTCCTACCACAGTCAGAAAAGAGTGTGAAACGCAGACCAGCTATCAGACCTGGATTTGCCTTTCAAACAATCATAGTGATATCTCGCTCTTCAGCTGTTTCTTTTCATCTATTTTTCATGGAAAAAGACACTTAGAGCATAATGTCCATTCATTGAACTACCGAGGTTCATTACAAGACAGCAGAAATCTATCTGCATCTATCAGTCATTTTGAACTACACATGCTTTTGAAAATGATATATTTAACTGCTTAGAAAAATTTTGCTACCAGTCACAAGTGGTAAATTAGCATTTTTATGATTTATGCTACACATCTGCAGCCTTTTCATTGGGAGGCCGAAGAAATCAAAGGGGGCAGATTTATGAGTTCTGGCGCATCAATGAAAATCAGCAGGGATGTGCCAGAAAACATGCAACACGCAATTCCCTCCCTATGCCTCCACGAATGAGTCACATGTACAATGCGGCGCTCCGTGGCGCAAGGATAGGGCGATGTGTGTTGCATCTTGTGGCGTAAGGGCGACGCATTGCTGGAGTTGTGTCGCAAGCGCGACGTGGCTCCAGCAATGGTCACGGACGCCCTATGCCTGACGTGCTGCTTCACTCCTTACGCCTGCTTCAAGCAGGCGCAGGGTTTTGATGTAGCATGGACGTAAAAATGACTCAGTGAAATCTTGTAGATTTCACTGCATCACTTTTACGAGGTGTTCCTGCGACGGAATAACCAACCTGCACCAGAAGAACGCCCACATGAAACCTAATGCAAAGTTCATGTGTCGCAGGGCTTTTCAACGTAACACATCTCCCCTAGATGCGTCACGTTGTAAATAAGGCGCAACATGGTGCATGGTTTACGCCACTGCTGCGTCACAGAAGCGACGCAACAGCGGCGTAAATGTGGTGCATGGAGCTTGTAAATCTGCCCTAAAGTTTCTGAAAACAGCCACAGGAAAGTGTTGATGTAAGCCTGTAGGACAAGGAATAAAACACATGGTAAGGTCTGTTATAAAGTGTGTACAAAAGGAATCCTGGGAGGTGTTTTCCTCTTTCCATATGTGCTGCAGAATACGGCACACATAAAAGAGGAAAAAACGAGGGCAAATTAAATAATGTCTCCTCATTGCAGCTCCTTGGGGAGGCGTAAGGTTTTGGCGTATACCCAGGTTTACATGGTTTTGTAAATCTGTGGAAGTGCCAAAGTCCATGGGTGTTGTGTGGGAACACCCACCACAATGCCCATGGAACACCTTCCTAGCGCAGAGTAAGGTAACACAAAATTTTTTGTTGCCTCAGACCACATCTATGAGGCCATTGAAAGCCATGAAAACAGGATTTGCGTGACCTTATAAACATGTTTTCGTACTTTGCCCTTCCAGAGCCTCACGAAAAGTGATGTTCCAGGGGCTCAAGGGGCTAAAAAATATGCCCCTGAGTTTCTGGATTTTGTAAAGAAAGTCAGCTGGTCCCTCAGTACTGCCAATAAACTCCTTACTGATTTGGAATCTCTTCCTAAAGTAAGTAAGATGCCTTTAGTCCCACATATATGCTACAACAGGGCATACTGGGTACTAAAAGACCTTCACAAAAACGTAATTAACCTTTTCTGATGATCTGGTAACGGTAAATTGCAGGATTTCTACAGAAACTAAGATGGAATGTTGCTAGATTTTAGAAAGGTACACTTTCATAGAAGTAAGTCCTTCGTATTCAGCCGCAGGCAACTCTTGAGCTATTTTCATTTTCAGCCAGGCAAAAGCAGCAGTGAGATGAATTGCTTTAAATGTCAGGACGGTTACTTTGAAATTATGTAGAACAGCACAAACGTAACTACCGTATTACTCATATGGCATGGTTGAAGATACCAGTCTGAGAGACCAACTGTCTGCAGAATGAATGAAGATATCTCAACCACTCACGATGACCTCAACACTACTGATGTACATATGAACTTGATGGGACTGCACTTGCCAAAAACACCCTTCAGAAATGGAACTTAGCATTTCACTGTTAAGACAGCCTAGTACCGAGCAATCTTATGCATATAAACACTCCAGTCACCATAACTCCCTGACAAAAAGTAAAAGATGGAATACTTTCAAAATGATCTACACATCATGCAATTATCCACTGGAAACAACCTTTATTACACGTTTTTTACACCGCAATACCATCACAACGCGGTCCTTACATCATATTGCGGTGTAAAAACCGCATAGTAAACATATACATTCATTATCCACACATGTAAACTGACAAAAAAGCTACACACGATACTGGTTGAGGATGAGAAGACACTCTTGCTATGGTATTTCAAATGGCTGTTGGCAGTCGTATTTAAAAGCCAGCCTTCTATCAACTCAGAACCTACTCATACTTCCGCTCTGAAGAATTATTCAAGGTTTAATAACACTGAACCTCTTCAAGCCATGCAGATGATATCATGGTAGAACATGAGTGCATGAAGTTCTTTGGCTCTCATAAACACAATAATACGCCTTCGTAACAGGTTATTTAACTAGCCAGGTGTCAAAAGGGACCCATTGACTCCTCAAAAAGCATCAATAAACATACATTTTGCAACAACGATATGCTTCACG
Source organism: Triturus cristatus (assembly GCF_964204655.1). Lineage (NCBI taxonomy): Eukaryota > Metazoa > Chordata > Amphibia > Caudata > Salamandridae > Triturus > Triturus cristatus. The sequence goes on along the minus strand of NC_140590.1, from coordinate 454,355,592 downwards.
TAGCAAAAGCTGGAAGTCAATAAATACAACCAGTGACTAAATTGCTCCCAAAAACCAAAAGAAGCAGTGGGTTTTTTAACTGCTGCAAATGACCATTGTGATATATCAATACCAAAAGCACTTGGCAAAGACTGCTATATGAGAGTAGCCAAATCTTTATTTTGGTGTCTCTATTTAAAAAAAAGGGAAAATGATCTTCAAAAGGGTGTTGACACTAGTTGCCGTAACCAAGAAAGTCATACCGCTATCCCTGATCAATTTTCTTATAGCTCAATTTTCTGTTTACCAGAAAACCTCATTCAATCCTTTGTTAGACTTTTATATACAGATGATAGTGCAAAGGGCCTCAGACATGTTCAGTATTGTGAAAATATGTCAACTCAGATATGAATTTCAAAACATTTTAATTAGTTCATGCAATGTATGTATGTATGCATATGGTATTTCTATAGAGAGAACCTATCCAAAAGGCAGTTGAGTATTGCACAGGGAGTTTGTCCTCTTTGTCCGCATCATGGGAACACAGCTGGGTAGTCCCAGGATTAAGAAAGAACAGAGATGAGTACTGTTCCAATAGTTGATGGCAGCCTCTCTGCTGCTCAGGAGATAGACAAGGGGAAAGGATTGCTCTGTCCACTGACCCATCTTTCTCCTTGGAGTCCTGGAGGTCAGTAAAAGGTTCACTCTCCTCCTCCTCTTCTCCATCTGTCACCAATAGTATGGTGAGCTCAGACCTCTCAAAGTGGAGTTTGAGTTGATTGATAAGGCAACCCTGTGGGGTTGCCTGGGGGTCTTGAGGTCCACCGGATAGGTGGCCTTAACCCTCCTCTCAATCACCTCATATGGCCCTGTTTAATATTCTCTGAGGGCCCTGGGTTCCACAGGTTTCATAACCCACACTTTCTGCCCAGGCTGCAATTTTGGTCATACTACTCCTTCAACACAGCCTGATTGACTTCTAAGTTGTGTGAAGCTTGCTTCTACAACTTAGCCATTTGTCTCCTGAAGGGCATCATGCTACTCACTACATCCTTTGGAATCTTCCTGGGGGCTTGATCCCATCCTTTCTTGATAAAACTCAGAGGTCTCCTGACAGAGTACCAATACAGGAGCTGAGAGGGGCCGAAGCCCACATCCTCAGTGGTACCTCCCTGTAGGTAAACATCAGGCATGGCAAGAGGATGTCCCACTTATTTCGTAGGGCCTCAGGCCTATGTCTAATCATGTCCTTCAGGGTCTTGTTGAATCCCATTTGTTTGTGGATGGCGAGGAGTGGAGAACTTGTAGGTTACCCCACACTCCTTCCACATTGACTGCATGTATGCAGACATGACATTTGTGCCAGTGTCAGACACAACTTTCTTGGGGAAACACACTGAGATAAATATCCCCATCTGGACCTTTGCCACTGCAGATGCAGCCATGGTCCTCAAATAGATAGCCTCTGGGTTCTAGTGGCTTCACCCACCAAGATAAACCTGTTGCCTGATGCAGTCTCCAGATCCCTAGTCCCAACAATGTTGATGCCCTCCTGCTCACAGGGTGTGCCATTGGTAGGCAAGGGATTAAGGGGCCTTTCAGCCTCTGCCCTGTCTTCCCCCTGGCCTGGAAGGTCACACATGTCCTACAGAATGCATCAGAGGATTTCTTGAACCTAGGCCAGCAAAAGTGGAGGGCAAGCCTGGCAAAAGTCTTGTCTTGGCCTAGGTGTCCTGCCAGGGGAATTTCATGAGCCAACTTCAGTAAGAAGTCCCTGTAGCACTGGGGGAACACTAGAGCCCTTACTGTCGCATGCACAGGAACCTTAGGCTCACTGTAAAGGAGGTAATAATCCCAGTAAATTGTGATAACTAAGCCTGGGCAGAGTTTGCAGAGTTTTATTCTGCGGAACTCTGCAAAGTGCCAGAATAACTCTGCTGTGCTCTACGGAGTTCTGGCAGTGGCAGAGTCTATTAAATCATGCTGCGTGCACTGATTTTTAGCATTGGAAGTTTGCCAAGTGCTGTAAAATAAGCGCGATATGGCACTGCGCGTCGTGCCAGACAGTGTCGCTGCTTTCCACCTTTTGAGTAGACATCCTACTTGACCAGCAGCTTCCTCATCGCAAATAGCAAATTTCTCAATGCAAGTGGTCATGACATGGCGCAACCGCTCGCGATGGGAAATCTTGCCGGGAGGAGGTCTAGCATGTGATTTTAACTCCGAGCACTCGTCAAATTACCGTTGGTGAGCCGCTCGAGAGAAAAAACTTCACTCCTTGTCACTTCACAGAGTTTGTCAGAACTCCGCATGGAGTGCGGAGTAGGCAAAATTATACGAACTCCGCTGACGGAGTGGAATTCTTAGCCTACCCCTAGTGATAAATCCCAGAGGCCTCAACAGCTGCTTAGGATGTTGCCTCATACTCTCATGGGTTTGACACTCCCTTTGTGCCCTACAGAACTCCTCCTTGGTGGGTCCTCCTTCTGCATGCAATCCAGCAAGTGTAGGCGGGTCACCAAGGGAAGCAATGCTCTCCTCCGTGGATTCCAGTGCAGCCAAAGCAGGTGGTCCATCCATCTCACTGGGAGTACATTCCTGGGCTGGTTTCCCACATCCTCTGTCTTTCCCCTTCCTATCAGCTGAATGGGCCATTATTCCAGGTTTCAGCTCTTTTTGACTCTTATAGTGGTCAGCCATAAACCGTGTTGTAGCACTGATCCAGTCAGGTAACCCCAACATTTTCACATGACCTCTAAGCTCCACTTCCCTTCAGGTAGTGTGCTCTCAAGGTCATCACCAAGCAAACAGTCCATTGGCATGGTAGTGCTCACAGCAATCTTCAGAAGTCCTGAAACCCCCACACTCAAATGGAACAAGGGCCACAGGATAGCGACCATCTCTGTTATCAGCGACCACAACCTGGTGCAATGCATGGGAATTACCTGCTCTGGGGACACCAGCTGACTTCTTACCATAGTCATGCTGGCACCTGTATCCCCCAGAGTCTCAACGCATTGCCCATTGATGTTGACCCATTTCCTATACTTTGTAGTATTTGAGGGACCATCTCCTTGTCATCCAAGGACACTAGGGTAACCACACCCCCCAAAAAATAACTGGAACAAACTCCTCCCACAGCACTACACTAGTCACCCCTGGAGTTTTTCCTCCACTGGGAAGTGGTGCTCTTTTTTGGACACTTGGGATCCCCTTTGTAGTCTCCATATTCAAAGCACTCATAGCGCTTGGGAGTTTTGGGCTGCTGAATTTTGTAAGGGTAGTTTTTCTCCTAGTGGACAGATTGGGAAAGAGAACCAGACCCTTTCCAGTGTGAGTTATTTGGGTGCCTTTAGAGACCTCTGTCTGTTTATCTACCCCCTCCTTCTTATGGTGGGAACTCTGACCACCCATTTGGGAGTCCCCTCCAAATGCCTTCTTGGACATTCTGGTGCTGACCAAGATATCCACCTCTGTAGCACGTTTGCTGGAGTCAGTTAACTTGCTATCAACCAGGTGTTGGCACAGCTCTTGAAAACAAATATCAAGCATGATCTCCTTTAAAATGACATTGTACAGCCCTCAATAATCCTCGACCTTGCTGCCCCTTACCCAGCCATTCAGTGCCTTTCTGGCATAATCCAATATATCTATCCATGTTTGTGATGAGATCTAGTGGCTGCCCCTGAATCTGAGTCAATATCTCTCAGGGCTCCGTCCAAACTTACTGACTAGGATAGCCTTCATAGCAGTGTAGCATGTCTGGTCCTCTACCCCTAGTGTAAGAAGTGTGCTCCTTGCCAAATTGGCCATATATCTCCATAGACTACCACTCCAAAACTCATCTGGAACCTTGAGCACTCTTAGAGCCACTTTATAGGCTGCAAACCATGTATCTATGTAATCCTCCATAGCATAACTGGGCACTTAATCCTTGGGAAATCTTGACTCTGGACTCACTAGCGGACACTCAAGGTATGTGGTCACCTTTGCAGTCGCTGTACCCCAATTGTAAGTCTCTTATCCCCAGCTCTCTCATTCTGAACTCTTGGACGTTCTCTCTCTTCCAAGGTCAGCCTTTTCTCCTACATAGCTTGCTCTTTCTCAATGTTAGCAAAGGCCTGCTCCTTCTACAGCTTAGCAAGGACCTGCTGCCTCTGCAATTTCAATGTTGCAAGCTCTAAATTCAGCTTTCTTTCCTCTCTCCCGTCCTTCAGCTCCTCTGGGGAATGGTTCCTTGAAGACAAACTGCTGCCTGGTCTGCTTTCCTGGGAGGATGTTACCCCCCCATATCAGTAGGCTGCATCACAAGACCTCCCGGCAGACCCAGCTCTAATTCCTCCTCAGACTCTGATCCCTCCTCCTCATCCTCTGTGTTGGTCTGGTGGTCTGCTGCCCATGCTCTTAAAGCTTATTGAATCTCTCTCTTCCTGGCACTTCCCGTAGTGAACACCCTCCTTTCTTGGCAGAATCCACTGAGCTGGGTCACAGTGTAGGTCTCCAGATTGGCCAGCTAGAATTCCATTTTACCAGATATCCCCACAAACATTTCAGGAAAAAATAGTATTGGGAAAAAAAACTTTTGAAAAAAAATCAAAGATGCCAATTTAGGGAGAATTAAAGGTTGTAGTGAACAATGACTTGCCATATGGTATTGCAGAAGCACAAATCCTATTGACACTGCTGATCACCAATGATACAAAAGGTGTTTCTGGTTGGTGGAGACGTGCCACCTGTCCAAGCAGGAACCACCACTCTAGTCAGGGTAAGCTAGATACACGCTCAAAGATAAAACGTGCTCACCCTCTGGTATCTTGCCACAGAGCTATCAGGTTTTTCTAAATAGGAAATGTGTAAAGTAATTGTGCAACACACACAAATTAACACAATGAGAACACCACAAAAATACTCCACACTGGGTTATAAAAATAGATCATATTTTTTTGAGCAAAACAAGACCAAAACGACAAAAATCCACTAAGCAGAATTGAAGTTGTAAATTTTTAAGGGTTAAATCCAAATCTAGTGCTTAGAGTAAAAAATATTAGGGGTTATTTGGGGTCTCGTGGGACAGGGGCAAATACAAAGTTCAGGCCAACCACAATGAAGGGCAAGCCTGCTACAGGACTTCTGCAAAAAGTACCTTGGATGGAGCAAGCATCAACGTCAAAGACTCGATGCGTCGAATCCGATCCTCGCAGGTGATGAAGCCTTCGACAGTCCTCACCGGTCCAGTCCGGTGAGGACTTGGCTTAGCAGTTCGGGCTGGACTGTTCCCATGAGGAGCAGGTGCACTTGCTGCCACCTCGAAAAGGACTGGAGGAACACCAAATCCACAGAAGTCCACAACAACTTCAGAGCCGCCTCCAAAGTACACCACCAACTCATCAGTTAAACGAGGAAAAAAGCAATCGAAGACAGAATTTCCACCCACGTGCACAACAGCAAAGAATTCTGCAACATCATCAAGGAGTTTGCCCAACCTACCAGCAAGTCCACCGACATCCCCCCTCACAAGACCTCTGCGACAAACTCAGCACCTTCACAAAATCAAGAGCATCTACGACAACTTTGACGAAAACAATCAACACATTGAACACTCACCAACCACCCCAAAATCATGAAGCCAGTGATCAACAACTGGACAGCCCTCACCACCGAAGACACACTGAAGACGATAAATTCAATCCATTCCGGGGCCCCCCCAGGCCCCTGCAACAACCACATTTTCAACAGAGCCGCCGACACCATTGCACCCATGCTCTCCAACACCATCAACCGCTCCCTTGCAACCGCATCGTTCCCCAATGACTGCAAACACGCCGAGATCAACACTTTCCTCAAGAAACCCTTGGTGGCCCCACCAACGTCAAATCTATAGACCCATCTACCTGCTCCCCTTCCCTGCGAAAGTCATTGAGAAAGCCATCAACAGCCAACTCGCCACATTCATTGAAGAACACAACATCCTCGACTCTTCCAAATCTGGCTTCAGAAAAAACCACAGCACGGAAACCGCCCTCCTCGCTGCAACAGACGACATCTGCACCCCACTGGACAAAGGAGAAACAGCAGCCCTCATCCTCCTCGACCTCTCAGTGGCGTTTGACACAGTTTCTCACTGTACCCTAATAGTCAGACTCCACGACGCAGGAATTCAAGACAAGGCCCTCGACTGGATCCTCTCCTTCCTCTCCGGCAGAACGCAGCGGGTCAGACTCCCCCTTTCCTCTCGGACCCTACACCAGCCACCTGCGGAGTCCCCCAGCATTCATCCCTCAGCGCTACGCTCTTCAATGTCTACATGGCTCCTTTCGCCCCCATCGTCAGAACCTATGGACTCAACATTATGTAACACGCAGAAGACACCCAACTCATCCTCTCCCTATCCAACGAACCCAACACCGCCAGACACAACTTTCGAGAAGGTATGTAAGCCATCTCCAAATGGATGAAAAACGGCTGCCTCCAACTAAACACCAATGACAGAACCAAAAACTCTGAGTATCAGAGAGGAAGACATTGAAGAACTCTTAAAACGTCCATCGACATTCAACTTAGGCAACAATTCCACAAATTTTGCCCAACAATCAGAATTAGAAAAAATAACAAGACTAAAGAAAAAACTAATTCGGACAGCACTACACGGCGAAGTGCTTCTAGAACATCTACGAGCTGGCACAATACCATCCGGACTACAAGTGAAAAACATCCCTGTTATATTCACAGACCAACCTGAATATCTGGAAGGATTTAGCCATATTGGAACCAAATGCTCAAGAGATTGGATGTTTCATTCCATTAAAACTGCGGAACGCCTGAGCCAAAGGGAGCTAGAACTAATTAAAGAATTAGAAGAAGCATTGCTCACCATCTCAGCAATAGAAAACGCACAATCACTATTGTCCAAACTGGAAAAGGAAAACACAATCTTCAAAAAAAACACCGAAGACGCCAAGAGAACAAAACTCCAGAAGGATATAACCAACTTCTCGGAGATTAGAGCTTACCCCTACTTGGAGAAGGAATATTACAAACAACCCCAAAATACCGCAGCACTAAGAACATACGGAGGAAGGAGTAAGAGACGTTTCCTTACATTCTCCGACGCCTCATCATCCTCGGGAACATCAAGTGAGAGTGAGGGACCCTCGACATCCAGAAATAATCAACAAAGACCATTCTACCAGCCGGCTCCTTTTTTAGACAGAGGAAACAGCCGACCACGAGGCAGGTCACGAGCCAACAGATGGTACAATCCCCAACCGAACCAATACCAGGGGGAGATTACTACCTGGAGGAACGTATACTGTTGGTAACAAGAGAGTCAGATTGTATCTACAATCTATCCGATTATGACCTAAACACTGATGAAATCAAAGTTCTACAGAAAGGTCTATCATTTATTCCTACAGTGAAACCAGATCTTAACCAAACTAAGATGGAAATAATACAACTATTCCGCAAAATGCGGTTAAAAATCTTTTTTTACGAAAGCGAATCAACGGCATCTCGAAATTTTTCAGGCCTGAAAAATCCATCAACCTTCTTTCCAAGTACTAAGAACATGCCTATAGAACTCTTAACTTTTGAAAAAAACGTATTAAGAGATCTGGATGACCTTGAGAAAAAGAAAACATTCACCAAATGGAACCTCACAAAAGACGAGAATAAGGCACTAGAACAACTAAGAGTAAATACAAGCCTTATCATAAATCCAGCAGATAAAGGGGGCGGAATTGTCATCTGGCCCAGAGAAAAATACGAGCTGGAAGTGGAACGACAACTAGCCGATCCTAAATATTACCGGAAGACCAAAGAAGACTGGAATAGAAAAATCAAGGACAAACTGCTACCCATCATACATACTGGAGAGGAAGAAGTATGGTTAACTAAAAAGGAGGCGGAATTTTTAATCAATAAGAATCCACGGACACCATTAATGTATGTTCTCCCCAAGGTGCACAAGGATTCAAATAATCCACCAGGCCGACCTATAATTTCGGGAGTCAACTCGATTTTAGAAAGACCTGCAAAATATGTGGACACCTTTCTAAAACCTTTAGTCTGCAATATACCTAGCTACATCAAAGACACGATGCAAGCAATCACTTTATTGGAGGATTTTCCGTTTGATGAAGAAAATGAACTTTTGGTAACTCTCGACATCGTAAGTCTGTACTCCAATATCCCCCAGGAAGATGGTCTGGAAGCCATGCAAACATTTTTAGACAAACGCATCAGGCCACACAATGTACCCACCATCCATTTAATACAGCTAGCAGAAATATGCTTGAAGTACAACTTCTTCACCTTTAATGACATACAATTTCTACAGATCATGGGTACCGCGATGGGTTGTCCATTCGCCCCAGAGATGGCCATAATGTTTATGGCCCTCTATGAGGAGAAATGGATATACAATAACAACCCATATGATGGCCATATTAAAATATGGCGTCGATACATCGATGATGTGTTTCTCCTGTGGAGAGGCAACACACAACAGCTTGAAAATTTCGTAATTTGGCTCAATGACAGAAACTCAAACATTCAATTTACGGTCAGTCACAGCAATTCAGAAATGAACTTCCTAGACCTTCTAATCAAACATGAAGAGGGTCACATCTATACAACATTGTACACAAAAACAACTGACAGGAATACGTTCCTGCATTTCTCTAGTTTCCACCAAAGAAATTTACGTGAGAATCTACCCTTCAGCCAGTTCCTAAGGATCAGGCGGAATTGCACAAAGAAAGAAGACTACTTCAAGAATGCAACAACACTACTTGAGAAACTGGTAATGAGAAATTACCCCAAAAAACTACTTAAAAAAGCTCTGAAGCGAGCATGGTACACTCCACGTGACGCTCTGCTCACCCCTAAGACAGAGAAAAAAAGTACACCGTTGGTATGTGTTACCACCTTTTCAGGACGGACTTCAAAGATGCAAAAAATCATCCGCAGAAACTGGAACACAATAAGAAGCATACCAGTTTTTACACAGACTTCAATATTTGCTCTGAAGAAAAATACAAGTATAAGAGAGAAACTTGTACGAGCAAACACGACCATGAGGCAACCAGAAATCAATCTGAGGTCTATGTTATCATTACCACCGATTAAAGGACATAGAAAATGTGGCACCTGTACCTCATGTGACAGCACTATAGAAGGAACTAGATTCACGTATGGAGATAAATATATTAACCATGAAGATTTCACAAACTGCAATACTCACAACGTGGTATACTGCATTGTCTGTCCCTGCCCACTGGCTTACATTGGGAAAACTACACAACCCATCAAAAACCGCATTTCTCAGCACCGATCCAGGATTAAATGCAAAGTACTGACCGCCCCTATGGTCCCACATTGTATTGAAAAAAATCATGGCCCAAAAGATTTCAAATGGACAGTATTACGTCACATACGAGGGAAAAACATTGATGCAATACTATCAAAAAGTGAAGCAAAAACTATAATGTTCCTAGGAACCATTTCCAATGGGATGAACGAGATGACAGAATTGACACATATTGTATAGAAGAAGAGTGCCAATTGTTCCTTGTCTCTGAGAAGCGGAGTTGGAGGTTCACATCAGACCACTCTTACCTTTCCCAACACGAAAAAACCACAGTGAAAAAATCCCAAAAACTTTATTGACAATTTGGATATTCACAGACCTGCAACACAGGCACAACAAACCCCCCTTTCTTCAAAAAATCCGGGCGCCACAACCTAGCATTGAAACTACGGATAAAAAACAAGGAGCCCTACAGTCGAATCCACAACACGAGGAGAAAAACAGAAGCGACCAAGATAAACATCCAAAGTAAATACATCTCGCCGCTGGCAAATCCCACACGAAGCAATCAAGGAAGCCGTCGGACATCAACAAACCAAGCGTTGCCATAACAACGCAATCACTCTGAACGTGGTGACGTCGGAACAACATAAATCCGTCCAATTACCACACACTTCTGAAACAGGAAGCTTCCGCACAACGACGGACAGAGACGAAGAGAACACCACAGAAGAGAAGAAGTAGCTCTGACCTCCGAAGAACACAAAAGGTATGCAAACAACATGAGATGACGAAAACAACTTGGACCTCTGTGATCAAGCACTGCCGTTATGAACAATATAGTTTTTTTAAACAGCGTCGTTAATCATTCACGCATGCGTGTAAACTATGTATACAACTAAGCAGGAATTCGAGAGGAAGCCACAGTCCACCTACCGATATATCACGGGTAATTCAGTTCGCCACGTAACAACCACAAATTATGCACAAGTTGGTGTTCACTCAATCATATTTGTGAAAATGCACACGGGAGCACTTGTCACATAAAAAGATGTCTGTAGACAACCCCGCATTACAGCGCCTTGCCATTCTTTGCACCCATAGATCCCTACAGTCGCCATTACTGCAAAAGACCCATACGTCAGCCCATTGACTATCGGGCGAACGGGAAAAGTACGTCAAGCCACATTTATATACCCGGTAATGTTTCCGTCCTGCTAAAAATGAAACATAAACCATGAGAAAGCCAACTATGACATAGATATGTCCTCCTTTGCACCCCACAGGTGAAAGAAGGCGCCAGCACACTTTACCTGACAGCATGTAAGTTCCACCTTTAACCAGGTTTTTAAGAAAATGACTCCGCGATTTTTTAGAAAATAAATAGAACACACTTTAAACTATCTAATACCATACACCTTTTATGATAAGATATATTATTGAATCTTCCAGAAAAAGATGTCCCTTTGGAACCACAATTAAGCCCTGATGAAGACCTTAGGAAGCCAATAAAGGTCCACTACAAGAAAGGTCGAAACACGTCGGCTAATAGAAAACGAGAACTTATTGGGCATAAAATTACACAATAACGCCCCTAGAAGAGCAGAAACAAAACATCTAGTCAACGCTCTCCATGATAACTCCGAAAAATATATTTTTTCTTTAATCCCATCCAGGACCTCAACAATCATTCAATGTGGAGGCAACAATGAGTTAGAATGCCCCTATGTTATAAAGAGGATATCTGAGTACTGTTTTGATATATTATTCACTTGCTAAATTTATGTTTGTTGTCACTCTGTACTGTTGAAAAAAGTGAAGATTTGTTTAATGTTAAATGTTCAGGATATGTGATTGTCACACTGAGAAAGTGTTCTTTCTGTTTCAAAGTAATTCAAATATATGCAAATTAAATCTAACTCGCAGTCAATAAATAGGCTTGCTGAGAAAAAGTGATACTGTGATCTATGGTGTCAGAGGCATTTGTTGTTGCAAAAAGTATTAACCAGATTCCAGCCTCTGAACACCTTATTGAATCCCCCCTTCACGTTATATACTCTCCAACTAAACACCAACAAAACAGAAATAGTCATCATGGGCCCACACCCCAAGGCCTAGAACAACACCTGGTGGCCCCCTGCTCTCGGAAGCCCGCCCACCCCCACTGACCACGCACGCAACCTGGAAATCATCCTGGACTCCGAACTCAAAATGGACCGCCAGATCAACGCCGTCTCGTCCTCCTGCTTCTACACCTTTTGCCTCCTCCGTAAGACCTTCAAAAGGATCCCCCTCAAACACAGAAAGACCATCACTCAAGCCCTGGTCACCAGCAGACTCGACTACCGCAACACACTCTACGCTGGAATAAACAAAAACCTCACACGCAAGCTACAGAACATCCAGAACACCGCTACAAGACTGGTCCTCAACCTGTCAAGACACTGCCACATCTCCCACCACCTGCGCATATTCCACTGGCTCCCCATCGAAGCTAGAGTCACCTTCAAGATGCTCACCCATGCTCACAAGGCCCTCCAGGATACCGGACCAGCATACCTGAAGTGCTGACTCAAATTCCACGCACCCCAAAGGATCCTACGATCAGCCCAGCTCTCCTACGCCGTGGTCCCCTGCACCAGAAAGACCAGATCAGGTGGCGCTCCTTCTCCTTCCTTGCAGCCAGAGCCTGGAATGCCCTCCTGCTCCACCTCAGACAGACAACATCTCTCACCATCTTCACAAGAAACTTCAAACCCTGGTTCTTCAACAGACCCCCTCCTTGATGGACTGGAACCTGCAAAAACCCCCTCCCCCAGCGCCTTGAGACCCTTACGGGTGAGTAGTAGCGCTTAACAAACGCATGATTGGTTGTCACGACTGATTTAAGTATGGCTGGGTCCACACTGGGGTGGTTTAGTGAGCAAAATAACAATTTAGTTAACACAGATCTCTTGCCTGGGGGTGAATGGTTGATTTACTCATCATTCCATCCATCATTGTTACTGTACCACTTTTTGTCCTAAGTGGGATGGGTATGCCCAGACTTGGGTCCCTTGCTGACTGTGCCACTGGAATGGAGCTAGCCTGGCTGATGATGGGTGAAACCCCGAAACTGGTCCCCGGATGCTTGTTTCTGGTCCAGTGAGGACCCGGCTTGGCAGTTCGGGCTGGACTGTTCCCATGAGGAGCAGGGTCAAGACTGATTTGCATATGGCTGGGTCCAAAATGAGATGGCGCGCTGAGCAAGAGAACAATGGATTTAACCAAGATCTCTTGACTGGGGGTGAATGTTTGATTTACTCAACATTCTGTCCATCATTTGTTGCCGTAGCACTTTTCGCCCTAAGTGGGATGGATGTTCCCAAACATGAGTCCCTTTCTCACTGTGCTACTGGATTCGAGCGAAAGAATGATGGATTTAACCCAGATTTCTAGACTTGATTTACTCGACATTCCATCCATTATTTGTTGCTGTAGCACTCTCTAAAGGTGGCATTTCTAAAATAGTGATTTTAAATCCAACGTTACCATTAAAGAGAATTTATCATTGCTATTCCAAAAATTTAAAATATGATGCAGCTACTTCTTTCTGATCAGGAATTACAGCTTGAAAGTGTATTAAGGAATTTCCATTGCTAGCCAATGAAAGGAGTAGGCCTCGTAGTGGTGAAAAACAAATGGATCTGTTTGTCACTACCAGGAGATGTAAAACTTAAAAGTACATGTCTTAACTTTTATTTACATAACACCCTGTCCATTGGGCTACCTAAGGCCTACATTGGCGGTGACATATGTGTAATAAAAGGGGAGTTTAAAGCATGACAAGTGATTTTAGGTTTAAATCTGTTTTTATTGTCACAACTTCAGCACAAAATACAATGCACAACTTTGGTGTGAGAGGAATCCTCTCCAGGCACCAGTGCAAAGAGTGACTTTCATTCAGGCGAACGGGAAAGAAAAACAAAGAAACCCCCCAATAATATCCCCCTTCACTTGTACCAATAGCTGTGCTGTGTTCAATGTCTTGTATTCTGAGTGTGAGTCATTCATTGGGTGCCCTCTTTTCTTTTATCTGAGTCGGTGAGTCCTAATAATCGCAAGTAACAGGGGCAGTTCAGCTCTCTAAATTCTTGGGACAACAGAGCTATAAAGGGTCGCCAGGTAGTTCTGTATGTGTCATCCCGTGCTGTGAGTGTAAGGGGGAGTTTCTCCTTCCCCAGAATGCCCCACAGATGATGAAGCCAACTCAGGTGTGTTGGTGTGGTGGGGGACTCCTAGAGTGAAAGGATAGTCTGATGAGCGGCCCCCAATGCGATACCTATCTGGTGTCTCCTACCTGATGCAAGGGGATACGTGAGTGGATTAGGGAGACCCAGAAGTGTGTACGATAGGAATCTAGGGAGCTGAGTTGAGAAGTGGGTGTCGTTGACGTTAAGGAATAAGTCCCAGAATGAGGTTATCTTTGGGCAGTCTCACAGTATATGAGTGAGCGTGCCCTTCAACCCGCACTGACGCCAGCACTCGTCACTACGAACCGGGTTCCCCCGGTGGAGCCTTACTGGGGTAGATACCAATATGATGTTTTTTTCATGGCTATTTCAGTGCCAGCTGAGTTATTGACTGTGTGTTGTGCTCTGCGATATATGTCTCACCACTCCTTCTGGCAAAGTTGGTGTCATAGTTCTATTTACCATCGGCGTTGGGCTGGGCATTTGTCCTCAGTCCGTGTGGGTTGGAGAAGGACATATAGTTCTAAAAGAAGGTGTTTGTCTGAGTGTTTGCCTAACAGTTATTTCTCATATATAGGTCAATGTTCACTCTGCTTCCCTTTGCATTGATGGATGCAGGAACCATTGCCTAATTTGGAGGAAGTGGAACCGTTCATCCTCGGGGATAGAGTAATCCTTCTTGAGGGTGTCGAAAGGGATAGGGCCCTCCAGATCGAAAAAATGTCCTGCTGCTCTGTAGGCTGCTCCCCTCCACACTCGAAAGGAAGGTTCAGTCCCAGATGTGGACGTGGGGTGGTCGATGACTGGGGTCAGAGGAGAGGGAAGGGTGGTCAACAGCCCCCTACAGGTGCACCAGTCCAATACCCTCAGAAGGGAGCTCATGACTGGGGAAATGTAGAGGCTGGGTGCCCTATGCGGTCACTGAAGGAAAGGAACTTTCTCCAACGAGGTCCCGGCTATGGCCCTGTCCCTAAAAAGCCAATGTTTCTCTAACTCTGCACGAGACCACTCAACTAAGTATCAAAGCTGGGTTGCCTGGTAGTATTAGAGCAAGCAAGGTACTCCGAGTACACCCTCCATCAAGGGAGCCAGCTGTGCTCCTTGCTCATCCTAGGTTGTTGTTTGCACACCCAGACGAAGTGGTGGAACGCAGCCTGCAGGGCCGGGATTGTACCTGCCTGGGGAGTTAGAGGCAGGGCTTGGAATAAGAAGAGTATTCTGTCAGGGTAGTCATCTTTAAAGCTGCAACGTGGCCCAGCGGAGTAGTGGGTAGTGTCACCATTCATCCAGCTCAGTTGATACTCATTTTGTCAGCTCTTGATAGTTAAGGACATTTGTTCGCTCCAGAGTCGGGCCTATTAGGACTCCCAAAAAGGAGATTGACTCAGTCGCCCAGCTAATCGTATACGTCCGGCTCAAAATCTCAACTAGAGGGGGTGGAAACTGAGATGTTGAGGGCCTGGGATGTGTGGAGGTTCATATGGAACACGGATGCCTCCACAAACTCCTCCATCTCTTTTAGATAGTGGGGTATGCTCTTGTGGGGTTAATCTAGTGTGACCATTATGTCATCTACATATAAACGTATCTGGTGTTCCTCCAGACCAAGAGGAATTCCCTTGATCCCGGTACGATCTCTCACTCGCTGCATGAAGGGTTCAATGTAAAGAGCAAAAAGGAGAGTTGAGAGAGGGCAGCCCTGCCATGTCCCCTGGCATATTGGGAAACTCTCAGAATTAAGCCAATTCACTGCACCGAGGCTACTGGGGACCTATATCCGCTCAGGAACCGAGAATGAAAAATCTCCCCCAGCCTAAATTGCTATAGTGTCGCAATCAGGAAGGGGCTGGGGACTCGGTCGAAAACTTTCTCCGCATCGACCAAGAGTAACATGCTAGACACCTCGCTACAGTGGGCTTTATCAATAATATGTAGGAGCCTTTTGGTATTGCCCACGCATTATCTCTATGGGACAAACCCGGCTTTGTATGGACCTATCAGGCCCATACCATGCATAAAAGGACTGAGGTGGGCTGCCAGGATTCCCGTAAACAGCTTTGTGTCTACATTGGCGAGTGAGACAGGGTGATAAGTGGTGCACAAGCATCTGTCCTTCCCAGGTTTAGGGATGAGAACTGTGACCGCTTGGTCCATCGAGAATGGGAAGGTGGTTGTGGCAGTGTCTGCGATAGCATTAAAGAGCCACGTGAGGACTGGGGCTTGGTCTAAGCAAAAGGCTTTATAGAACCCCAAAAAGAAGCCGTCTGGACCAGGGGATTTCAAGGCTTTCTGCCTAGAAATGGCAGAGATGACCTCTTTGATTCAGATTGAGTCAACAAGGCAAGACACCTGGGCATCAGTCGGGCGAGTCGTTGCCGCCGTGCGGAGGTAGCGTAAGGGAGCTTCTGGGGGGGAGGCTTCTCCATGTACAGGGTTGCATAATTTGTTTTAAAGCAGGCCCCTATCTGAGCGTCCTCTTCTATTAGTTCTCCGTTTCTGGTGAGGAAGGACGTCACTCTATTGGACTGCCTTTGGGCTCGAAGCTTGGTCGCTACGAGCTTTTGACATTTATTCCCATTCACATAAAAAGAGTGTTTTAGACAAACGAGGTAGTATTCAGCGCCATCTACGTCTAGGCTTGCCATTTGTTTCCGTGTGGGCTCCAGCTTGCACCATATCCTGGGGACTATGGTGCGGAGATGAATGTACTCCAGTTCTTGTGCCTGCTCCTGGTGCTCTGCCCTTTTGACTTTTTGTTGGTGATTTTCGGCCACTGAAATAGCTATGAGCTGATGACCACCTGCAGTGCGTCCCAGAGAGTGGATATAGGGCTGTAGGGGGTATCGTTAAGGTCTATGTATTCACTAATGGCTTTTTTGATCTGCGTGACCACCTTCAGTCTTTGAAGCAATGTTTCCTGAAGTCTCCTTTGACGTTGTGTCTCTCTCTGTTGAGGATTATGTAACTTGAGTATGAGTGCTGAGTGGTCGGAGAGGGATCGCAGGTCAATCTCTACCGGCCGGAGTAGTTGCTGGAGATCATAGGTCCCTAAAAAATGATCTAGAAGGGCGTAGAATTTGTGGGCATGTGAAAAAAATGTGTAATCCTGAGTATGGGGATGGGATGTTCTCCACAGGTCAATCAACCCCACCTCACTAAGCCAAACAAACCCTTCTTCCGACAAGGCCCATGCCCCACCCTCTCTGAGGACTGAGCGTTCTATAATGTTGTTAAAGAATATGTTGAGGTCACTTCCTACTAGGACTAACAGGTCATGGGAGGTACGGGCATCCTCTAATGTAGCACTGGTGAATTGTTCATGTCCTTCATTAGGGGCGTACAGGGAGCCCAATGTGAGTGTCCTAGTGCCCAGCTGTTGTTGATATACCAGGAGGCGGCCTTTTAGTTCAACTAGTTTAGGGCCAATGTATCCCTGAAATTTATGGGAGATTAGTACCACCAACCCAGCTGACTTAGGTCCTGTGGAAGAAAGGAATTGATGTGGGAACGTCTTGGATTTGAGCCTATGGAAGTCCCCTGTGAGGAGATGATTCTCCTGAAGGAGACAGATGTCTGCGTCAGTGTGTTCTAGATATGAAGAGATACTTGACCAGGTTGTGGAGCTCCTTTACATTTAGGGAGAGCACCTTCAGGCAATCACCTGGTGTCATAGTGTGAGTGTACTATCTTGGTGATGGTCCATTGAGGGTCCCTCTGTCCTGTGTGCTGTACTACGGTATAAGATGAAACCCTAAGATGCGAGGGCTTCTGTAAATTAGGCATTAGCTTCCCAGACTCTGCGACCCTCCAAGATGTAACAGTTTGGTACATATCAAACGTAAACATTTTAACAAAAAATCAGAACAGAGTTTCAGGAAGGGACGAGCATCCTAATCAACCCAAGCCATTCCCAGAGAAAAACAGAAGATGGGGTCCATGTTGGCCATTAGCTTCCACGAGTGTCCCTCCCCCTCTTGAACCCGGAAAGTGTCTTTCTTGCACCCATGCATTGATCAAGTTCAATGTTTCCTTGTGCCTGGTCTCCTGCTAAGTTTTCTAGCACTGCCTTCCTCTCTTGTCTAGAGATACCTCTGCCCTGGAATCTCCATCTCCATCGGGATCATTGGTTGGTCCTTGTTCCCAATCTTGCCATGGCCCCTAGTGGCCCCTCCGGTGATTTAATCTGGAGAATATCAAAAGCTGCTCTGAAGCAGTACAATTGATGGATTTTCCCTTCCCCGGTAAAGACCAGATGGAAAGGATGACCCCATGAATATGTGGTGTTATGTTCTCGAAGAAAGGCAGTCACTGGGCGAAACTCTCTCTGATTCAGCAGTAAGATCGCCAATATGTCCTGGAAGAGTTGGAGTGGGTGTCCACGGAGGTGCACTGTGTTGGCTTCCTTGGCCCTATGAGGGATGCATTCCTTCAAGGGGAATCTATGTACACATGCCAGGATGTCCAGGGGGCAGGTTCATCGCTCTGGGCAAGCCCACTCTGTGAACTCTATCTAGGCGAATGGCTGATGCCTCTGTGTCAACTAAGACCTGGGCAAAACGCTCAGTGACGTACTCCTCCATGTTCCCTGCCTCCATGGCCATCAGGGCATTCCTGATTCTGATGTTGTTGTGCCTTGATCTATTTTCAAGATCCTCAGCATGAGCCTGGAGGTCGATCTGTTGATCTGTGAGGTGGATGAGTTCCTGTTTCAACTGCTCAATTTATTTTTTCCTGGTGATCTCGTAGTTTTCTAGGGCATCTACTCTGTCCCCCTTGTCCGAGATTTCTTTTTGTATTCCCTGCAGGTCTTGTGCTAGGTCTCTCTTGATCGACTGCAAGTCTTCCCTCAGGGATGAGAACAGGGTCTCCATATATGTCCAGGTGGCCAGAGATCTCCTCCTTCTTTGTCCTCTGGGGGCAGAGGGCCACCGGAGGGGAAGAGGTGGTCCAGGGCGGGGCAGAGGACTTGGTGAGCATTTCCTTCAGGGAACGATCATTCTTGGCCCATGGCGCAGCCATAGCTTCTCCTGTAGGGGAGGCTTTGTTCTCAGTGAGCGCAGCCTTGTGTGCTTGGGGGTGCCTACTTTCTCTTCTGTACTCAGATGGGGGACACAACGCTTGGGTATCCATGTAGGAGTTAGATGGGGAGCATGTTAACCCCCAGGCGGAGTCTATGGGTGAGTCCGATTAGACAGGCTGGGGGAGTGACAGGCTCCAAGGACTCGACCATGCTAGGATGTGATCTGTTGGCTGATCCTAGGGGGATCTGGGCGCTTTCTTTGCAGGGGAGAAGGCAGGCTTGTGTGCCCCTTTCGGTTTTGCCTTGGCTGTGTGTTTGCAAAGTCCAGGCTGTCTCCCCGGCTGCTCGCCTCCCTGCACTCACCGGGTATGCTCTGGCCAGTATTGTGTAGGTCTCAGTAGCTCCCCTTTGGATGTTGGTCCCTTATGCCGTTGAACTGGTCCCCAGCAAAACCCCAGGCGGGGGACCCTACAACACCTGCCCTTGCTCCTTGGCTACCCGGGCAGACCAGTCGCCATCACCAAAGCTGCTGGGGAACGCTGTCAAGCACCAGGCAGGGCTGCCGTGCTTGCTACTCTTTCTGGGCCCGGTTGGCGCCGAGTGGTCTGTGATTGGTCTGTGATTCCTCCCACATCTGCTGTCTTTTTCAGGCCCACCACCTACCAGGGGAGAGCAGCCCCCATCCTCAGTGCTGTCAGGCCCACCTGCCTTTCCGCCAGGTGGGTGCCACACTCTCACTCTGTTCTGAGGCTCAGAAGACTCAGGTGGATTCCAGGGTTTCAAAAACACTTTGGGCCTTCAAATTGTCCCCTCTGTGAGTGCACTGTGATTGAGCAGGGAGTGTCAATGTTGTGACAGAGAGGGCTTCCCTATCCATTTTGGGCACTGTTGGCCGGTCTATCGCGCCACGGGATACCCCCCCACGAAGTCCAGATGCAGGCACCCTTCACGACCACTCCCCCTGGTGTCCTTTTGTCTCAGGCCAGGCCGGGGGTCACTCGTCGAGTCCTGCTGCACTCACCTGGGTCAGGCATGGCTGAGCCCACTCTGCTCCTTCAGGCCTCCAGAGTCGGTCACTTGCTTTCCAGTTGGGCACCTCTCTGCGCACCTATTTCTGCAGGTCGATGCAGCCAGATCGGCAACCCCTCGGTTGTATGGATGCCGGAGGTGCACGCAAATTCACCGAGGCTGGAGTGAAGGGACTGAGGTTTGCGTCCTCTCATTCTGCCAACTTGGCCATGCCCCTGACAAGTGATTTTAAATGCCAGGTTGAAGTGGTAGTAAGCTGCAGACACAGGTCTTGCAATGGCAGGCCTCAGCCAGGTTTTAAAGCCTACTTGTGTGGATGGCACAACCATTGCTGCAGGCCCACTAGTACCAGTATGTATACAGGCCCTGTGTATATGATATACCACTTTACAAAGGACTTATAAGTAAACTAAATATGCCAATTGTGTATACCCCAATGATACCATGGGTAGGGGAGAAGCACATGCACTTCAACACTGCTTAGCAGTGGTAAAGTGCTCAGAGTCCTAAGGCCAACAAAAAGATACAGCAAAAAGAGTAGACAAGCAGGCAAAATATTTGGGGGAAGACCACCCTAAGGATGATAGGTCTAACAACTTCCATCTGGATGGGGGTGATATGATCATTTTTGGATCAACATTTCTAGATGAGACAAGCTGCAACATGTAGGATCCCCCAACGGGGTGTCAGTGTAGAGACTGGGAGACAAGAGACATTTTATTTATGGCGTACCATTTGTAATGTTATTCACATTAGGGATTTGGAAATACATTTTGTTTAAAGGGTTAGATATTTAAAATAACTTTTTTTTATTATGTGTTTTGTTGTAACAACTGCAGAGCCTATGAGTACTTTTTATTTGTTTTATTTTTTTTATAAATCTTTTTATTGAACAGACATAGGTTTAATACAGAGGACCAGATTACTTATACATTGCAGGAAGTACGGATGGAAGGATAAACATTCATTACATAAGAGGGGAACATCATGGGGAGGGTGGGTCATCCTGTTCAATACTTCTAGGTGGCGTACAAATTTCTCCTCTATAAGCATTCCACAGGTCCCATATACGGGACCACTTTTTAGGGCATCCCCTTGCCAAATACACTGTCTTCTCTCTAAACATGCACCAGTCAAGATTCCTTTCCCAGGCTTCTAGTGTTGGTGGGAGCGTTGCCCCCCCATAGTTGGACGATGTTTCTTTTTGCCAACATGAACCCTAGGGTGGCCCATTGTGTCTGAAGAGTGTTCAAATCCGTGGGCTCCCAGATGTTTAGGAGGCATCATCGTGCCTCTGGATGGAGACAGACCCGTAACACCTCATTGATCGTGTTGTGTATTTGGAGCCAGTAAGAGATAACATGTGTGCATTCCCAGATATTTTGCATGAACTTTCCCATAAGGCCACAGCGCCTCCTACATTCTCCAGTGTCTGTCCACCCCATGTGTAGTAACCAGGGCCCTGTAATGTAAATCCTATGAAGGATCTTAAGCTGCACCAACCGCAGGAGTGCCGGCATAGCCACCACCCTGGGGGAAGACACTGCCACTTGCCAATCCTCGTCGTCTAACTCTATCCCATCATGTACCCATCTATCCCGTAGTGTATGGAGGGGGTCTGCCATGTGATTAATTAACTTCTTTTATATCAAGGAGATAGTTTTTTGGGGGAGATGTCCATCTAATATTCTGTCCTCCAGGGGTAGGCCTCCGGAGGAACAGACCCTTTAGGTAAGGAAGACTGGAGAAAGTGCAGGACCTGTATATAGCGGAAGTGTTCTGTGCCTGCCAGTTCATATTCACTCTGAAGCGTACTGAAGGACTTAATCCCTCCACCTCCCAAACATCTTTAATATACGAAAACCCAATGAGGTCCCATCTGTCAAACCCCTTTGTTTTCCACTAATCACCCAGTTTCTCAGAGTCCCAAAGAGGGGTGGCCAATGTTAATCTATGTCTCCAACCAAGAGAATTAGTGGCGTCATGCCAGAGTTGAACGGAGTGTCTAATAGTAACCGTCAACACAAATCGCCCAGGTCGGGAATACAATGCTCTATTGTAATTTCCACCTGGGAGGAGCCATTTATTCATGGTGTGGCCTGGATCGTCAGCTCGACCATACGTGCAATGGTTGATGGCTGCAAGATGGGATGCCGAATAGTATTTCTTGATATCCGGGAGGCTAATGCCTCCGTCATACCAATTCAGTGTTAATTTACTCAGTGCAATTCGAGGTTTGCCGTCCCATAGTAGGTCCCTCTACAAGCCCTCAACCTCCTTGAAATAATGTGCTGGAACCGGGTCGAGAGTGTTTTGCAGGACATAGAGGAACCTTGGTAGGGACATCATTTTGAACAGGGCGGCTTTGCCTAGGAGGGAGAGGGGAAGCGTCTTCCATCTGGCAATAACACTTTTGAGTTTGCTGAGAGGGGGAAGGAGGTTTTTAGCATCTCGGACCGAGGGGTCAAGTGAGACAAAAATCCCTAAATACTTAAACCCTACCGAGTTGATTTGTATTGGGCAGTTTCTCGGAGGGATGGGCGGTTCTCCCCTCAAAACAAATAGCAAGGATTTTCCCCAATTGACGGTGAACCCAGAGTATCTACCAAAAACTGTGAGGATGTCTAGTACTGCAAGAGACTTCTTAGGGGAGGCCAAATAAAGTAATATGTCATCCGTATAAAGTGAGATGCGGTCCTCCCAGCCTGGGGAACACCAAAGCCCCCTTATCATAGGATCCCAACGGATCCAGGCAGCAAGGGTTTTCCAGGGCCAGGGAGAAAAGGAGAGGGGACAGCGGGCAACCTTGACGAGTTCCCCTACTGAGCAGAAATGTAGCTGATAATTTGTTATTCACCTCCTCTTGAGCCAGTGGTTCAGAATATAAAAGACGCACCCATCGGATGTATTCCGGACCAAATCCCAACTTTGCCAAAACTGTCCAGAAGTAGGGCCACTCAATGGCATCGAAGGCCATGGTTGCGTCTAGGGACACAATCACAGCCGGCTCTCGAAGGGTGTGGGCCCTATCAAGCACCCCGTGGACTCTGCGTATGTTCAGGGCCGTGTTTCTATGAGGCATAAAGCTGGATTGATCTGGATGCACTAGGCCACTGATCACTTTGACTAAGCAGTTAGCTAAAAGTTTGGCCAATATTTTGGGCTCAGCATTTAGGAGAGAGATTGGCCTGTACGAGGCACAGTTGATTTTGGGCTTTCCTTGTTTATGCTCCCTGAGCAGTACTCCCGCTTCCCTGGATTCTTCAAACATAGTTTTCAAATAAGGGGCAAGTTTGTCCAGTCTCAGTTTGTATAGCTCAATGGGGAGACCATTGGGGCCCAGTGCTTTCCCGAAATTTAATGAGCGGATCGCTTGTGCTATCTTATCCGTTTTCAAAGGGCTATCCATGTAGTCTCGGTCTTCAAGAGAGAGGAGGGGAAGTGAAATATCACGCAGTAATTCCTGTGAATCCACCTCAGTGTGGAAAGTTACTGTCGCATAGACAGTCTGAAAATGCCCAGCAAACCTGTCCACTATGTCCTGCGGTTCCGTAATCGAGATGTCTCCCTCCACCTCAAGCTCTGGGACCAGCTGGTCCGCCCACTCCCTTCTGTCCAGCCACACTATGAGTTTCCCTCTTTCATCTCCCAAATCGTAGATCCTGCTCAGGGTCTTGGCCCTATCTGTGACCAGTGCCTTGTAGTCATGTTGCTTTGGGCTCAGTAGATGAAGCTTCTCTGGTGTCACCCCAGATTCTAGGTCCCTCTCCAGTTTATAAATGTCAGATTCGAGTTCGAGAACTTCTTTCTGTTTATCTTTCTTGGAGCCAAATATCAGTGACAGGGCTTGCCCCCAAATTAGTATTGAATGCTTCCCACAGGGTCTGGGAAGAGAATACTGACCCTACATTATCAGCGAAATATTAGTCCATGGCTTTAATAAGCTCTTTACGGATTTTAGGGTTGCGAAGGTGCCAAGGGTTCATTGGGGCTAACCTCCCCACCTTCCTCGGACTAAGGACCATGTGAACCCAGACGGGTGAATGATCAGAGATGCCTCTAGCCAGATGTTTGATTTAGTTTATATAGGCGACTTGTGCAGCAGGTAGGAGACAATAGTCTAATCGGGAGAGGCTGTGATGTGCCCCCGATTGAAAGGTGTGCTGTATCTGGTCCGGATGGAAGACTCTCCATCCATCAACCAGTCCCATTGTTGCAAGAAAATCTGGGAGCCAACGGGCCGACGGCCCCACCTCCCGAGGGGGTATCTATCTAAAATGCCCGAGACCACTGCATTAAAGTCGCCCCCTAGAATTAGCAAACCATCTGATAGTGAGCAGTACCGCACCTAAGTCAGCAAATGTAGCGCCCTGCAGGCCTGAGGGAACGAATATGGACATAAAGGTGGTGAGACGGCTCTCCCACATCACGGACACACCAACGTATCTGCCTCGATCGTCCACCCATGTGGAGCTTATGGCAAGGGGGAACTTATTTTTCACCATGATACCCACACCACTGGAAACAGAGGTGAATCCAGAATGTGCAACCATCTTGTATCCCCATCTGTGCATTGCCTTACATAGATTCCCGATCAGGTGTGTCTCTTGGAGCAGAACGATATCTGGTGCCTGCCTCTTAATGTAGTGGAGAACAACTCTACGTTTGATTTTGTCCCCTAACCCGTTGACATTCCAACTCAAAATGTTAACATTTTTATCTCTCATCACACTCGCACTTCAGTTCGTAAGTCCCGCAATCCTCCATATCTAAATATTCAGCACCCCTTCCGTGGGTGAACCTATATCGTGCACCGATGTAACAATTACAACAACAAACAAACAAAAGTACCCCCTCCCAACAACCCCCCTCCCAACAACCCCCCACCCTGCTGCCCTGCACTCTGGGCTCGAAACTGCCCATTTTAAACTTGCAGAGTGCCTGTCGCCCTAGTAAATAAACTAAAAGAAGAAATAAGAGGGGATGGAGTGCAGCTCACCATTCTCCCACCTCCCTATCTCATGGCAAATGATAGAATCCCAAAGGAAAAACACACCACAATGTCTTGGTTCCCATCAGTCATGGAGAGGTTCCTATCAAGTCAGTAACATCTTGCCCACCCGATACCTCACACGGTTCCTCCTGGGGCCACCAAGTCAGGCTTAACATTGTCTCGCTGTCCCAGTGGATTCATCCTGTGGGCTGCAACACTTCACCGTTTCTGGGGCGTCAATCCTGCGCACTCCAGGCCCTGCTGCTTTCGATCCAATCTGCTGCCTCCTCAGGATGTTCAAAGAACCAGGTTCTCCCTTCTGCCTCGAGTCGAAGACGCGCTGGAAACAGCATGGAATATTTCAGACCTCTGTCTCCAAGTTATTTCTTAACTGCTAGGAATGTTTGTCTTTGTTTTTGCACCCTCTGTGTAAAATCCAGGAAAAAGGAGATGTCTGCATTTTCGAATCGGAGTGTGGCCCCCGCCCTAGCATTTTGAAGAATAACATCTCTATCCCGGATATTTAACACTCTCGCTATTATCGGTCGCGGATGGGCCCCGGGCTTAGGACGTCCACCCGGTACTCTGTGGGCTCGCTCTATGACAAAGAATTTGCTCAGCCCCTTAGGTTGGAGGTGCTGTAGGATCAAGTCTTCGACAAAGAAGTCAGGAGAAGGACCCTCTGCCCATTCCGGGACCCCCAAAATGCGTAGGTTGTTGCGCCGAAGGCATCCTTCATAATCATCCAATTTCATTTCGGCGAATTTGCGAAAGTTCTGTAGGTCTGTGACCTCCCCCTGAAGCTGTGCCACATCCCCCATCAGGATGGTTGTGACAATTTTGGCCTGCTTGACTGTCTCATTTAGGGGCATATTATCAAGCCAGTCGATAAAATTATCGCCGCTTTAGCGGCAGAAAACTGCCGCTAAGACAGCGATAATGGGCTTGATAATATGCTCTATGGAATTCCAATTGAAGCTCAGGTTAGATGTCCTTTACATCTAACATGGGCTTCAATTGGAATTCCACAGAGCATATTATCAAGCCCATTATCGCTGTTTTAGCGGCAGTTTTCTGCCACCAAAGCGGCGATAATTTTATCACCTGGCTTTATAATATGCCCCTTAGTTTGGTATGATCCGCTTTGATCAGATTGACGTCAATAGCTATAGTGTCTATCTTGTGCTCGAGGGAGTTTTTAAAAAAAAATATTTTCTTAATTTTATTTTGACAATGAAATAACATATAGAACATAATATGAGTACTTAACATAATTAGTTGTTGAGCAATTTCAGTCGGCCAGTGTTCATAATACATATCCACTACAGGGCTATACATTGAGGGACATGAGAGATCCAACCGCACATAGATCATGACATCAAACACACACATTTCCTGTACAATGCCAAATGGGTCATAAGTTACCTCATTCTGGGTTCTTCCCTCCACCTCCCGGATAATAAACCCTAATTCTCTGCTTCCCCCTCCAACTCTAAGCCATAATATTTGATCCATGGTGTCCATACTTTCTTAAGTTTCCGCGGGCAGCCCCTAGCTTTGTACGTCACCTGTTCTGCAGCCATGTATAGGTCCAAACATGCCCTCCATTCCTTTAGTGTGGGCGTTTGTTGCACACCCCAGTACTTCGCTATGTCACGCTTGGCCACTACTAGTCCCAGGTTAGCCAGTAGTAATTTTCATCGTGGGATATCTACCTCTGTGGAAATACCCAAAAGAAGGAACCTTGGCTCCATTTCTATGTGGACCTCAAGTATACTATTAAGTTCATTCACAATCTTACCCCAGTATTTCTGGATTTCCCTACACTCCCATATGGTATGTATGAAAGTCCCATCTATCCCATGACATCTAAGGCAATTCGGACTATCCGCTTTCCCCATTTTGTGAAGTCGGACTCTGTTAAAATATGTTCTATGTAAAATTTTATATTGAATGAGGCGTAATCAAAGCTTGGTTGCCACCTCCAGAGGGTGCATGAGAGCGGCATCCTAATCTATGTCTTCCGATGTTCCGGTAGTCTCCTCCCACTTGGTTCGAAGTGGACCAAGCTTATCCGGCATATTATTGAGTAGGGTTTTATATGTATAGGAAACAGCTTTAGCCGGGATCTCCTCTTGTAATAGGTGACACTCCAGTGGGGCATACTCTGGTATTGCCTCCCGCGCTAACTCCTCCGCCATCTATGCATGTTTTAAACGAACATATGCATAAATGTGTGTAGTATGGAGTTAATATCTGTCTTTGAGTGTCTCAAACAAGGCCAACATCCCCCTTTCTAGAAGGTCCCCTATCTTGGAAATGCCAAATAGGTCCCATTTTTTAAAACCTCTAAGCTTTCCTATTATAGACAGTCTATTCCCTTCCCATAGCAGGGTCTCCCTGGTGCATTTCTTGTCCCATTGCATTTGCCTCTCCGCGTGTTTCCAAGCCTCCGATGTCCTCCGGGTTGCCTGAAGTAGTTGGCTGCTGCCCTTGCCACCATATATATCGTGAAGATATGTAAGATATCTGAATTGTGATCGTTCCAGCCTATATGTCGAATGCTTTCCTTGTATATGGATCCACCCGTTAATAACAATAAGGTGGGATGCCCTGTAATATGCCCTGATGTCTGGAAGAGCCAGACCACCATTATATACACTTCTTTGCAAGGTTTGGAGTGCCACTCGTGGGTATGCCCCATCCCATAGAAGCAAGCGTACCTCACTATCTCTTTGATTGAACAATGTGTCTGGGATTTTATAATAAATATTTTGCAGCACATAAAGCAGCTGTGGAAGCGTGATCATTTTATACATGGCGGCCCTTTCCATAATAGTTAGGGGGAATTTGCGCCACCTCTTAATGTGTTCTTCAAAATTGTGGATAACTCTCCTAACATTACGTGCCAGGCTTTCCGCGACATCAGTAGTAATGTAAAGGCCAAGATATGTGAAGCCTTCCGTTACCCATGTGTAGTAACCAGGGCCCTGTAATGTAAATCCTATGAAGGATCTTAAGCTGCACCAACCGCAGGAGTGCCGGCATAGCCACCACCCTGGGGGAAGACACTGCCACTTGCCAATCCTCGTCGTCTAACTCTATCCCATCATGTACCCATCTATCCCGTAGTGTATGGAGGGGGTCTGCCATGTGATTAATTAACTTCTTTTATATCAAGGAGATAGTTTTTTGGGGGAGATGTCCATCTAATATTCTGTCCTCCAGGGGTAGGCCTCCGGAGGAACAGACCCTTTAGGTAAGGAAGACTGGAGAAAGTGCAGGACCTGTATATAGCGGAAGTGTTCTGTGCCTGCCAGTTCATATTCACTCTGAAGCGTACTGAAGGACTTAATCCCTCCACCTCCCAAACATCTTTAATATACGAAAACCCAATGAGGTCCCATCTGTCAAACCCCTTTGTTTTCCACTAATCACCCAGTTTCTCAGAGTCCCAAAGAGGGGTGGCCAATGTTAATCTATGTCTCCAACCAAGAGAATTAGTGGCGTCATGCCAGAGTTGAACGGAGTGTCTAATAGTAACCGTCAACACAAATCGCCCAGGTCGGGAATACAATGCTCTATTGTAATTTCCACCTGGGAGGAGCCATTTATTCATGGTGTGGCCTGGATCGTCAGCTCGACCATACGTGCAATGGTTGATGGCTGCAAGATGGGATGCCGAATAGTATTTCTTGATATCCGGGAGGCTAATGCCTCCGTCATACCAATTCAGTGTTAATTTACTCAGTGCAATTCGAGGTTTGCCGTCCCATAGTAGGTCCCTCTACAAGCCCTCAACCTCCTTGAAATAATGTGCTGGAACCGGGTCGAGAGTGTTTTGCAGGACATAGAGGAACCTTGGTAGGGACATCATTTTGAACAGGGCGGCTTTGCCTAGGAGGGAGAGGGGAAGCGTCTTCCATCTGGCAATAACACTTTTGAGTTTGCTGAGAGGGGGAAGGAGGTTTTTAGCATCTCGGACCGAGGGGTCAAGTGAGACAAAAATCCCTAAATACTTAAACCCTACCGAGTTGATTTGTATTGGGCAGTTTCTCGGAGGGATGGGCGGTTCTCCCCTCAAAACAAATAGCAAGGATTTTCCCCAATTGACGGTGAACCCAGAGTATCTACCAAAAACTGTGAGGATGTCTAGTACTGCAAGAGACTTCTTAGGGGAGGCCAAATAAAGTAATATGTCATCCGTATAAAGTGAGATGCGGTCCTCCCAGCCTGGGGAACACCAAAGCCCCCTTATCATAGGATCCCAACGGATCCAGGCAGCAAGGGTTTTCCAGGGCCAGGGAGAAAAGGAGAGGGGACAGCGGGCAACCTTGACGAGTTCCCCTACTGAGCAGAAATGTAGCTGATAATTTGTTATTCACCTCCTCTTGAGCCAGTGGTTCAGAATATAAAAGACGCACCCATCGGATGTATTCCGGACCAAATCCCAACTTTGCCAAAACTGTCCAGAAGTAGGGCCACTCAATGGCATCGAAGGCCATGGTTGCGTCTAGGGACACAATCACAGCCGGCTCTCGAAGGGTGTGGGCCCTATCAAGCACCCCGTGGACTCTGCGTATGTTCAGGGCCGTGTTTCTATGAGGCATAAAGCTGGATTGATCTGGATGCACTAGGCCACTGATCACTTTGACTAAGCAGTTAGCTAAAAGTTTGGCCAATATTTTGGGCTCAGCATTTAGGAGAGAGATTGGCCTGTACGAGGCACAGTTGATTTTGGGCTTTCCTTGTTTATGCTCCCTGAGCAGTACTCCCGCTTCCCTGGATTCTTCAAACATAGTTTTCAAATAAGGGGCAAGTTTGTCCAGTCTCAGTTTGTATAGCTCAATGGGGAGACCATTGGGGCCCAGTGCTTTCCCGAAATTTAATGAGCGGATCGCTTGTGCTATCTTATCCGTTTTCAAAGGGCTATCCATGTAGTCTCGGTCTTCAAGAGAGAGGAGGGGAAGTGAAATATCACGCAGTAATTCCTGTGAATCCACCTCAGTGTGGAAAGTTACTGTCGCATAGACAGTCTGAAAATGCCCAGCAAACCTGTCCACTATGTCCTGCGGTTCCGTAATCGAGATGTCTCCCTCCACCTCAAGCTCTGGGACCAGCTGGTCCGCCCACTCCCTTCTGTCCAGCCACACTATGAGTTTCCCTCTTTCATCTCCCAAATCGTAGATCCTGCTCAGGGTCTTGGCCCTATCTGTGACCAGTGCCTTGTAGTCATGTTGCTTTGGGCTCAGTAGATGAAGCTTCTCTGGTGTCACCCCAGATTCTAGGTCCCTCTCCAGTTTATAAATGTCAGATTCGAGTTCGAGAACTTCTTTCTGTTTATCTTTCTTGGAGCCAAATATCAGTGACAGGGCTTGCCCCCAAATTAGTATTGAATGCTTCCCACAGGGTCTGGGAAGAGAATACTGACCCTACATTATCAGCGAAATATTAGTCCATGGCTTTAATAAGCTCTTTACGGATTTTAGGGTTGCGAAGGTGCCAAGGGTTCATTGGGGCTAACCTCCCCACCTTCCTCGGACTAAGGACCATGTGAACCCAGACGGGTGAATGATCAGAGATGCCTCTAGCCAGATGTTTGATTTAGTTTATATAGGCGACTTGTGCAGCAGGTAGGAGACAATAGTCTAATCGGGAGAGGCTGTGATGTGCCCCCGATTGAAAGGTGTGCTGTATCTGGTCCGGATGGAAGACTCTCCATCCATCAACCAGTCCCATTGTTGCAAGAAAATCTGGGAGCCAACGGGCCGACGGCCCCACCTCCCGAGGGGGTATCTATCTAAAATGCCCGAGACCACTGCATTAAAGTCGCCCCCTAGAATTAGCAAACCATCTGATAGTGAGCAGTACCGCACCTAAGTCAGCAAATGTAGCGCCCTGCAGGCCTGAGGGAACGAATATGGACATAAAGGTGGTGAGACGGCTCTCCCACATCACGGACACACCAACGTATCTGCCTCGATCGTCCACCCATGTGGAGCTTATGGCAAGGGGGAACTTATTTTTCACCATGATACCCACACCACTGGAAACAGAGGTGAATCCAGAATGTGCAACCATCTTGTATCCCCATCTGTGCATTGCCTTACATAGATTCCCGATCAGGTGTGTCTCTTGGAGCAGAACGATATCTGGTGCCTGCCTCTTAATGTAGTGGAGAACAACTCTACGTTTGATTTTGTCCCCTAACCCGTTGACATTCCAACTCAAAATGTTAACATTTTTATCTCTCATCACACTCGCACTTCAGTTCGTAAGTCCCGCAATCCTCCATATCTAAATATTCAGCACCCCTTCCGTGGGTGAACCTATATCGTGCACCGATGTAACAATTACAACAACAAACAAACAAAAGTACCCCCTCCCAACAACCCCCCTCCCAACAACCCCCCACCCTGCTGCCCTGCACTCTGGGCTCGAAACTGCCCATTTTAAACTTGCAGAGTGCCTGTCGCCCTAGTAAATAAACTAAAAGAAGAAATAAGAGGGGATGGAGTGCAGCTCACCATTCTCCCACCTCCCTATCTCATGGCAAATGATAGAATCCCAAAGGAAAAACACACCACAATGTCTTGGTTCCCATCAGTCATGGAGAGGTTCCTATCAAGTCAGTAACATCTTGCCCACCCGATACCTCACACGGTTCCTCCTGGGGCCACCAAGTCAGGCTTAACATTGTCTCGCTGTCCCAGTGGATTCATCCTGTGGGCTGCAACACTTCACCGTTTCTGGGGCGTCAATCCTGCGCACTCCAGGCCCTGCTGCTTTCGATCCAATCTGCTGCCTCCTCAGGATGTTCAAAGAACCAGGTTCTCCCTTCTGCCTCGAGTCGAAGACGCGCTGGAAACAGCATGGAATATTTCAGACCTCTGTCTCCAAGTTATTTCTTAACTGCTAGGAATGTTTGTCTTTGTTTTTGCACCCTCTGTGTAAAATCCAGGAAAAAGGAGATGTCTGCATTTTCGAATCGGAGTGTGGCCCCCGCCCTAGCATTTTGAAGAATAACATCTCTATCCCGGATATTTAACACTCTCGCTATTATCGGTCGCGGATGGGCCCCGGGCTTAGGACGTCCACCCGGTACTCTGTGGGCTCGCTCTATGACAAAGAATTTGCTCAGCCCCTTAGGTTGGAGGTGCTGTAGGATCAAGTCTTCGACAAAGAAGTCAGGAGAAGGACCCTCTGCCCATTCCGGGACCCCCAAAATGCGTAGGTTGTTGCGCCGAAGGCATCCTTCATAATCATCCAATTTCATTTCGGCGAATTTGCGAAAGTTCTGTAGGTCTGTGACCTCCCCCTGAAGCTGTGCCACATCCCCCATCAGGATGGTTGTGACAATTTTGGCCTGCTTGACTGTCTCATTTAGGGGCATATTATCAAGCCAGTCGATAAAATTATCGCCGCTTTAGCGGCAGAAAACTGCCGCTAAGACAGCGATAATGGGCTTGATAATATGCTCTATGGAATTCCAATTGAAGCTCAGGTTAGATGTCCTTTACATCTAACATGGGCTTCAATTGGAATTCCACAGAGCATATTATCAAGCCCATTATCGCTGTTTTAGCGGCAGTTTTCTGCCACCAAAGCGGCGATAATTTTATCACCTGGCTTTATAATATGCCCCTTAGTTTGGTATGATCCGCTTTGATCAGATTGACGTCAATAGCTATAGTGTCTATCTTGTGCTCGAGGGAGTTTTTAAAAAAAAATATTTTCTTAATTTTATTTTGACAATGAAATAACATATAGAACATAATATGAGTACTTAACATAATTAGTTGTTGAGCAATTTCAGTCGGCCAGTGTTCATAATACATATCCACTACAGGGCTATACATTGAGGGACATGAGAGATCCAACCGCACATAGATCATGACATCAAACACACACATTTCCTGTACAATGCCAAATGGGTCATAAGTTACCTCATTCTGGGTTCTTCCCTCCACCTCCCGGATAATAAACCCTAATTCTCTGCTTCCCCCTCCAACTCTAAGCCATAATATTTGATCCATGGTGTCCATACTTTCTTAAGTTTCCGCGGGCAGCCCCTAGCTTTGTACGTCACCTGTTCTGCAGCCATGTATAGGTCCAAACATGCCCTCCATTCCTTTAGTGTGGGCGTTTGTTGCACACCCCAGTACTTCGCTATGTCACGCTTGGCCACTACTAGTCCCAGGTTAGCCAGTAGTAATTTTCATCGTGGGATATCTACCTCTGTGGAAATACCCAAAAGAAGGAACCTTGGCTCCATTTCTATGTGGACCTCAAGTATACTATTAAGTTCATTCACAATCTTACCCCAGTATTTCTGGATTTCCCTACACTCCCATATGGTATGTATGAAAGTCCCATCTATCCCATGACATCTAAGGCAATTCGGACTATCCGCTTTCCCCATTTTGTGAAGTCGGACTCTGTTAAAATATGTTCTATGTAAAATTTTATATTGAATGAGGCGTAATCAAAGCTTGGTTGCCACCTCCAGAGGGTGCATGAGAGCGGCATCCTAATCTATGTCTTCCGATGTTCCGGTAGTCTCCTCCCACTTGGTTCGAAGTGGACCAAGCTTATCCGGCATATTATTGAGTAGGGTTTTATATGTATAGGAAACAGCTTTAGCCGGGATCTCCTCTTGTAATAGGTGACACTCCAGTGGGGCATACTCTGGTATTGCCTCCCGCGCTAACTCCTCCGCCATCTATGCATGTTTTAAACGAACATATGCATAAATGTGTGTAGTATGGAGTTAATATCTGTCTTTGAGTGTCTCAAACAAGGCCAACATCCCCCTTTCTAGAAGGTCCCCTATCTTGGAAATGCCAAATAGGTCCCATTTTTTAAAACCTCTAAGCTTTCCTATTATAGACAGTCTATTCCCTTCCCATAGCAGGGTCTCCCTGGTGCATTTCTTGTCCCATTGCATTTGCCTCTCCGCGTGTTTCCAAGCCTCCGATGTCCTCCGGGTTGCCTGAAGTAGTTGGCTGCTGCCCTTGCCACCATATATATCGTGAAGATATGTAAGATATCTGAATTGTGATCGTTCCAGCCTATATGTCGAATGCTTTCCTTGTATATGGATCCACCCGTTAATAACAATAAGGTGGGATGCCCTGTAATATGCCCTGATGTCTGGAAGAGCCAGACCACCATTATATACACTTCTTTGCAAGGTTTGGAGTGCCACTCGTGGGTATGCCCCATCCCATAGAAGCAAGCGTACCTCACTATCTCTTTGATTGAACAATGTGTCTGGGATTTTATAATAAATATTTTGCAGCACATAAAGCAGCTGTGGAAGCGTGATCATTTTATACATGGCGGCCCTTTCCATAATAGTTAGGGGGAATTTGCGCCACCTCTTAATGTGTTCTTCAAAATTGTGGATAACTCTCCTAACATTACGTGCCAGGCTTTCCGCGACATCAGTAGTAATGTAAAGGCCAAGATATGTGAAGCCTTCCGTTGACCAATGTAAACAATCAGGGAACCCCTGTGGTTCCACCGCCGTCCCAATTGGGTATAGTGTGGATTTACTCCAATTGATTTTGTATCCCGCATGCTTCCCGTATACCTCAAAAATATGCAAGATTCGGGGGAGGGTCACACTGGGGTCGGTCACGTATAATAAAATATCATCTGCATATAAAGATATGCGTTCTTCTTTGAGTGTTCTGGTATCGTCTACAAACCCACCTAATTCAGGGGTAGTTCTGATAACACAGGCAAGAGGTTCCAAAATAAGAGCAAAAAGTAACGGGGAAAGAGGACAACCCTGTCTAGCTCCCCTTTGTATTGGCCAAGGTTCAGAAAGTGCCCCGTTGACCTGGGCCCTAGCCATGTGTTTCGTATAAAGTAGCGCTATCCAATCTCGGAAATTTGGCCCGAATCCAAATTTCTCCATGACATACCTCATAAAGGGCAAATGAATGGTGTTGAACGCTTTTTCAGCGTCTAGGGATAGCAGTAAATGTGCAGTGTCCCGATCTCGAACAGCATCCATCCAATTGGCCACCCTGCGTAGATTATGACGAGTGGCATGCTTCAGCATAAAGCCAGATTGATCATCCTGAAACAGTGATGTTATTACCCTTATGAGGCGTGTAGCGAGGATGGTGACTAGAATTTTAGTTTCAATGTTCAACAATGATATAGGACGGTAGGAGCCACAATCATCTGGGGGTGTCCTTGCCTTGTGAATCACCACTACAATCGCCTCTCTAAGATCAGCAGGGAGCAACCCTTCCTCTTTGGACTCCTTGAACATCTTAAGTAGGTGCGGCGCCAAAAGAGAGGTATGCTTTTTAAAGAATTCTCCTGGAAGGCTGTTGGGACCCGGGGCTTTCCCCAGCTTCAACCTGTTCATAGTTTCTAGCACCTCCTCCAATGTGATTTCTAAATCTAATGCCTCTTTTTCCTCCAAGGAGAGACAAGGAAGTTCAATGTCTTCAAGATACTTGCATAATTGTGCATCGCACCCCTGTGTGCGGGCTGCATAAAGTGTGGTATAGAATCGGACAAAGGCCCCAGCTATATCTTGTGGCATAGTGTAGGATTTGTCTGCTTCCCGAATAGAGGTAACCCTCCTAGTTTCTTGTTCCTTTCTTCCCAACCATGCCAGTAGTTTACCCGTTCTATCCCCTGTTTCATATAGTCGATGCTGTGTTGCAAGCTGGTGCTTACGCACTTCCTTTGTGACCAACACCTGATACTCCCGCTTAGTCATGCCGATTTGGCGGAGGATGTGTGAGTCTAATGTAGGGGCCCCTTTGCTCTCAAGTTCAAGTAGTTTATGTTCTAAAGTCAGGAGTATTTGAGTTTCGCGTCTATTCTGATGTGCAATGATATTGTGTGCTCTATCTCGTAACACTGTTTTAAAAGCTTCCCAGAGTGTAATGGTCGATTGAACAGAGCCAACATTCTCCCGAAAGTAAAGTTCTATTTCTACTCTGATTTCTTTGGCCACTTGTGGATCTTTCAGGGCCCATGCATTCAGCTTCCAGGAGGCCCTGTGCCCTCCCCTTTGTGTCCCTACCTTCATATAGAACGGTGAGTGATCAGATATCCCTCTAGCCAAGTATTAAACTTCTTCTACATTGTAAAGTTCTCCAGGTGGGGCAAATAAATAGTCCAACCGGGAGAACACCCGATGGGCCCCAGAGAAGTATGAATATGCACGGTTAAACGGGTGGCGACTTCTCCATAGGTCGGTTAGCCCTAGGGTCAGCTGAAATCTTGCGAGTGCAGTGGCCTCGCCAGTCCCCATCCGGGCCAGCTATCGGTCCAGGGAGAGATCGCTTACGTCATTGAATCACCCCCAATGATATGCGTGGCGGGGCGGGGCCTGCCTGTAAAAGGATTGCAGTAACCTTATCTAGTGTGCGTTGCTGGAGACGTGGGGGAGCATATACGCTAACCAATAACCATGCAGTATGGTTCCAGACACCCTGAACTGCCACATAGGTACCATCTGAGACTTTCCATTTTCGTACAACCCTGAAGGGAGGTGACTTTTGTGCTAGGATCGCAACTCCTCTCGAACCTCGAGAGAAGCCAGCATGTGCCAGAGTAATGTATTGCCCCCTGTTTAAGAATGAACAGTGTGGACCCATAAGATGTGTTTCTTGTAACAGTACAAAGTTTGGCTTTAGCCTTTTGAGGTAATTCGAGACTAACCCCCATTTAATTTTATTCCCTAACCCATTGACGTTCCACGCAAAGACAGGGAATTCTTATCCGACCATAGTATTAGCAAATGTAGTGTGTGCAATCCCCACCGCCTTCCCCATGGAGTGTACCTATTGTAATACTCTTGATCTAATTGTACCTGCATGGGGTGTGCATTGCCCAGCATTTAAGTTTCTTCCTGCAATGCATACCTTGAACATTACCCACAACCCATCATTTTTATTCCTGTCAGTACTAAAATCATAACACCAAAACAACTTACCCCACGCCCTCTCCAGTAACCAATACTCAAAACAGATTGCAGCAGTCACTGTATCCCCCTCCCCACACTCTGCAGGCCCCCCACCATCCCCAACTTCGTCAACATGACAATAATGGTGTAGGAAACCACTCAGAGGTCTGTGCCCCACTCTCTTCCCCTTAATCACACAATTAGAACCACAATCTAAAAATACCAACCCACTGTATACTTCCCTGTGCTATGGCTAACCCTCAAAACATGCGCCAACTGTCAGGAGTCTTACAGTGTCTTTATGTAGGGTGCCGAGCCCCGAGTCATCCTTCCGCCTCACTACTTCGACAAAGTTGTTGCTTTTGTAAGTCAGTCTCTACAAGGCTCAGTCCTGAGGCTTCCATCCGTTGTATGCTTTCCAACAGAGGGTTATCAGCGTTAGTTTCCTCCACATCTTTTTTCTCTGATCGGTCCAAATCCATGTTATCGTTTGATCTCCGAGATTTGTGTGATTCACAATCTAGTGCGGTTTCTTTGTCAGTGTCTGACATATTCAGCGTCTGGTCTCTCACCCTTAGGGCTCTTGCCGGCGTGGCATCACTGGCCATGCGCTGCTTCAGCACTCTTCGCCACCTTCATTCTTTGGGTATTTCCCAGCCGGAGTCCCTAAGTATGGTGTCCCTATCTTGAAAATGTAAGAATCGGGCAATCAAAGGTCTTGGTGGGGCACCCGGCTGCGATCGGATCCCCGCCATCCTGTGAGCTCTCTCTATGAAGAAACAGGAGGAGAACTGCATTTCTGTCAGAGTTTCTTTAAAAAAATGTCAACAAAAAACGTCCTGGATCTGAGTGTTCCACATTTTCCGGAAATCCTATAAAGCGGAGGTTATTCCTGCGGGCCCTGTTTTCGGCATCATCAACTCTCCAGGAGACCTCCTTTACTGTCGTCATGAGCCCCTTAACTTCTTTAGATGTAGTCCTTGAGGTGTCTTCTAACTTCGATACCCTTTGTTCCACCTCAGTAACTCTCTCCGATACCTTTTGCAAATCCTGGTGTAGAAAGGAGACCTCTGTTCGCACCTCCGCAATTTTCTCTTCCAGGCTTTCACGGGAAGCATGGATCGCCTGTAGTATTGCATCCGTGTCTTGCCTAGGAACAGTGTCTCCCTCAGCCCCAGTGGGCAGTGGCATCGTTTTGGTAAAGCGGTCCAGATTTCCCTGTTTAGAGGACTTAGGCTCCTTATCCTTGGCCATACTGACTGTGTCCTGTATCAATCATTGCCCAGAAAGTACGTCAGTATAAACAGTTACTAATCGTGGGGTCGTGACCTCGCTCTCGGTGTCTTTCTCTCGCTACGTAGGTATTGGAGCCTCCAGAACACTGGCCGTGGAACCAGGAGAAATTTGACAGTGCTTTACCCTGAGCCCAGCAGGGCAGCTGCCTGGGAATCAATCCACCTATCACCTTTCCAATGGGGTTCCCTGTATGTTTAAACTAAACTATATTCTGGGGGAGTCCAGTATATTCCAGCTCAGATAGAGTCATTCAAGGTACAAGTTGCAGGCTCCCTCAGGAAGGTGTCTGGGCCGCCCCTCTCTATCTTGTACTGGTAGGAGCAAGCAACATTTCCTCTGTTCCCCAGTAACGACTATGACCCCTCAGAGGTCCCGCTTACTTCTGGTCTCGGCTTGGTGGGCTCCCTCTGAGGCACAAGACGGCCACCGCAAGGACAATCGCACAGCCACAGGTCACCACGGGGAGTGCCCCGCTCCCCACTACAAGCAGCTCTCCTACCACCCAGGCGGAGGTGTAACACCAGTTTGCAGAGACACACCCGATATATGTTACTGCGTTGCATGTAAGAATATAGACAGCACGTCGTCGCCGGTGCCCTTACCGCGGCTGCAGCACGCCCATCGGCTTCGGGTGGTTGTGGTGGCCGATTGGAAACACTATGCACGCTGCTGGCCCACGAGGCGACTGCAGCCTTTCGCGCACTCTACGCAGGACATCACCACTGCCTCCATTAGTTCCTGTCGTTGTCCCCTCCTGAGTATATCTATGTGCTCACCAACAGGAACTTGTGCCCAACCGGGCGGCTCCGGGAAAAAAGTAATGGTGCATGATATCGTCACAACCCACAGTCCTATGCCACGGACATCCTAAGTGGGAACCTCACAAGTCCAGCCGCCACCTCAGGGTCTCTTGCCTCGGGTCATTCTCCCTCGTTGCCATATACCCCGCCGCATCTGCATTATAACTATTGCGGGGGAAATGAAAAGGAGCCATCACGTGCCTCACTCGACACAATGATCACCGGGCACCCCAGCCGCTTCAGCCGAGCCCCGGCTGCACTCCCCAACGGCTCCGGCAACGCAGGAATCAGCGGTCTCCTCCCCTTCTTTATCGCGCTTACAATCTCCCACACCACCTGGGATCTCAGTCCGCAGCCGCTCCGGTCACCGGGATGAGGGAGACGCTCCGAACACCTCGCAGTGCCCCTCTGCCTCATTACTGTCCGCCGATCTCGATCGCTTCCTCAGACGAGAGTTCAGAGCTCTAACTCACTGCCTTCCTTTGTCTGTCTGGGCTGCCATCTTAAAAGCCCCGCGCGCCAATCCTCGCGCCGAAAGGGACCTGGCTACTGTGGGAAGACGGCTGTGAACCCTTTCATGATCCCGCCACTCTGCTGTCTAGCCTTTCATCCCGGGATATCCCTTCAAATGTGTGAGGAGGAGCAGGATTAAGTACAGGATATCAGTCACGGCCGGTGGAGCTCATGAGCAACGCAGCTACCTGGCCATGATGTTTGCCACGCCCCAACTAGAGGGAGGTTTTAACCCTTTGAATAGCGGCCATAACATCTTTCAGTGAAAGTTCCTGCTCCTCGTCACCTCCCAGGGAAGCTTCTCTAGACTGGTGGCTCTGTATCACGTCTGGGCACAGTATTGTATTGTATTGTAATAGTGCTTATATAGCGCTGCTGTCACCCTACGGGTATCCTGGCGCTCAGATATAGGAACACACAGCCATCATGGTGAGGAATCAGAAAGAGAGAGCATGGAGGATCAAGCTTTCGGAAAGAGCCAAGTTTTTAGGCTCTTTCTGAATTCAGTTAGAGAGTCAATCTGTCCAATCCTCTGTGGTAACTCATTCCACAGCTGAGCACTGACCACACTGAAGGCCCTCCCCCCCAGCATGGAGAGTTTAACCCCTTCTGTGCCCATGACGAGATAGTCTCGTCATGGAGCGCGGTTGCGCTGTGCCCATGACGAGACTATCTCGTCATGGACCCCGCCCGCTAATGAAAGGGCCGGCACAGGAGGGGGAAAGGGCGGGACACTCAAGGGGTTAAATCTCGGAATTACCATCAGACTGGCGCCAGAGGAACGAAGCTGTCTCTGAGGGAGATACCAGGCAAACCTTTCCTGTAATGGGACTGGACCCAACTCGTGTATTGCTCTGTACACCAAACAGAGGGATTTAAAAAGGACCCTTTCCTTTATTGGTAACCAGTGCAGCATGATTAGAAGATGAATTGCGCTGCAGGTTCAGCACCAGTTTTGCTGCGGCAGACTGGACTCTTTGAAAACCCTGAAAGATATACTGAGGGGCCCCTAAATACAAGGAATTGCAATAGTCCAGTCTGCCCATCACTGTGCTGCTTACCACCAGGGAGCACAAATCCTTCAGTAGGATCAAAAGTATCCGACGTAACAAGCGCAACAGACCAAAGCACACGCTGGCTGTCTTGTTTGCCTGCGACTCCATTTGGAGGTTCTTATCTATTAGGACCCCCAGGTTACGTATCGTACCGGCCGGGGCCAGCGGATACTCCTCGGGGGTAAGCCTAAGCTCCACCGGTGTATGCATAGGCAGCCTCGCCGATGAACAGTATAACACCTCGGTCTTCCCTCCATTGAACTGCAGGGAGTTCCTCAGCAACCAGTCTGCGGTCTGACGCATACACTCTTGGAATAAATCCATAGAGATTGCCTTTTCTCCTTTCAAGGAGAACGCCAATTGCGTATCGTCCGCGTAGTTGACCAAGTCAACCCCGAACGATTTAATGATGGGAAAAAGCGGCTGCAGATAAATGTTAAAGAGAATAGGGCTGATGGCAGAACCCTGTGGTACCCCATAGGCTTGGGGTGATTTACGGGATGTAAATGGTGCTAAGGTTACCGTCTGTTGTCTCCCTGTCAAATAAGACCGCAGCCATTACAATGCCCGTCCCTTCACCCCTATTCTCTTCAGTCTCTCCAACAGAATTGAGTGGCTCACTGTGTCGAACGCGGCCGACATATCGAGAAGCACTAAAACCGTGGCATTCCCGTTGACGGCCCACATCCGTAGGTTGTCCATCATAGTGGACAGAGCTGACTCCGTCCCATGCCCGGGCCGGAATCCGAACTGATCCTGGTCCAACAGATGATGTTCCTTCAAAAAGCATGTTAAAGATCTGCCTACAGCCTTTTCCAGGATTTTAATTGGAAAGGGAAGGAGAGAGATTGGTCGAAAATTAGCCGGATTTGTCGGGTCCAAGGAGGGCTTCTTAATCAGGGGTGTCACCACCGCCTGCTTCCATCCCTCCGGGACGGTGCCTTCTTCCAGGGAATGATTACATATCTGTCGTAACCAGGGGAAAGCCATTTGGCCATAGGTCTTCCACACTTTCTGAGGCAAAGGGTCAAGCGGAGATCCTGAGGATATGCTTTGTGCAACGGTGTTAAAAGTGAGATCGGTAAAGATCTGAAAGGTATCCAGGGTACACAACTGACCCAGATCCCTTTCCATCGCCTGTATATCATGGACCTGGGCGACAGTTTCGTTATCTACAAAGGATCCAGCAATCTTTGCCACTTTATCCAAAAAATGGGAAGCGATCTCATCACATAGTTTCTGTGAGTCCACCACTTTGTTACCCAGGCAAGTTGGAGCGGAGATATCCCTGACTATCTTAAAAAGTTCTTTAGTCCCATTAGACACTAGTAAAATGGAATTGGCATAGAAGTATGCTTTACACTCTAGAATAAGCATATTGTTCTTAGTCTGTGCCGTCCTCAACTCTAACTTGTTCCCCCTCTAGGTACCTCTTCCTTCATTTTCTCTCAGCCTTTTTGCATAGTAGACGTAACTGTTTCAGTTCGTCGTTGTACCATAGTGCTGAGATTTGGTTTCTAGTTCTTATTTTTTTTATTGGGATTAGTTGATCCAAAGCATCCCTGATGTATTTCTGGTAGATATTATAGTTCTCCTCTACCGTAATAGAGGCACAGAAGAGATTAGTAATGGGTGGTGTTAAGAGGGCACCCGTCCTACCTAATTTCGCCCATTCCCTGCCTTTCCGGAAGGCTGCAGGAGTTTTGGATTGGTCCCTCAGACCAGGTAACATAATTTTAAAATGAATTAAGTAGTGGTCTGTCCAATTTTGAGGTGTAATATTCAGTATCTCAGTTTCCTGCCCATTAGCGAACAGCAGGTCAAGAATGGGTCCTCCCTGATGGGTCGGGATTTAACTAGTTGTTGAAGGCTAAAATTAGCACAGGTATAATTCAGATCTCTCAAATAATTTCCCATGTTAGCGTTCTCCCAGATTGAAGTCTCCCAGGATAATCATTCTGGAGTGTGCTAGGGATAGATTGGTGATGGTATCTAAAAAAGATTGATACTTGGTGGCACTCCCTGGGGGTCTGTAACAGACCAATCCCGTAAACAGGCTGTCTTTAGGTTCCTGCAGCGAAAACCCCATAAGTTCAATCCCGTTTACCTCATCAACCTTTAGGGGAGCAAAATTCAGCTCCTCCCTGAATATCAC
Organism: Triturus cristatus; assembly: GCF_964204655.1. Taxonomy (NCBI): domain Eukaryota; kingdom Metazoa; phylum Chordata; class Amphibia; order Caudata; family Salamandridae; genus Triturus; species Triturus cristatus. Next base: position 454,313,269 of record NC_140590.1, on the reverse strand, counting down.
TCCAACTCCTCCTCCTCTGCCCTCTATTCTTGGGTTGTGCAAGATTTAAAACCCAGCAGGGCAGGCAAATCCTGTTTGTACCGCGGACTCGGCTCTGATCCAAGTTTCTGTTAAGAACAATACATCAAGATTCATGTCTTCAATCAGCATTGAGATTTCCACATAATGCTAGACTAGCGACCGACTATTAATTAGCCCGCATTTCAAGGTGTTATTCACAGACATACTCGCATAATTCACAGAGGGTCCCTGATAGACAGAGTCAGTGTGTAACCTCTTACCTAGTTCCAGTAGCTGTTCTCTTGTGTAGGTAAAACGTGCCTCTCTGCCTAACCAGGCAGCATAACCAGCACTAGGCACGTCCGAAGCGCGGACGGGCACAGACGGGCTTGCCTCTGGCGCACCTCCGGCGCGCCAACGGTGCGCCCGCTGCGCGCTTGCATTGCCCGAGATTAAATAGGCAAGCAAGCGTGTCCCCCTTGCCACTAGTGCACTCACCAAAATGGCGCCCCAAAGTGGCAAATCCTCACCCAAGATGGCACTAGATGGAGAGTGCAGAAGTAAACCCCGCTCAAGCAGCAGGTGAGCAAGTTTGGTTTTAAAGTGCGGGTATGCGGAAGTAAAATAGCCAAAAGACTTTATAAAAGGAAATTAAAAATCTCAGTCTGCGAGATTAAGAATTTAGTGCTACAGACAATTCCCAGCAGCTAGGCGGCCTAAAGGAGATCGCTCCGATGTCCCTTCTCAACTCGACACCTGGAGTGACCAGGCGATACCTTATCTTAATGATTGCACGCTTGCATTGCCCGAGATTAAATAGGCAAGCAAGCATGTCCCCCCTTGCCACTAGTGCGCTCACCAAAATGGCGCCCTAAAGTGGCAAATCCTCACCCAAGAAGGCGCTAGATGGAGAGTGCAGAAGTAAACCCCGCTCGAGCAGCAGGTGAGCAAGTTCTGTTATAAAGTGCAGGTATGCGGAAGTAAATTAGCCAAAAGATTTTAATAAAAGCAAATTAAAAATCTCAGTCTGCGAGATAAAGAATTTCGTGCTACAGAAAATTCCCAGCAGCTAGGCGGCCTAAAGGAGATCGCTCTGATGTCCCTTCTCAACTCGACACCTGGAGTGACCAGGCGATACCTTATCTTAATGATCGCGGTCACGTTTGTTAGTCTGCGCTACTTTAGGCCCTCTGGTGCCTGAGAGCTTATTTCTCGCCAGTCTAGCCATTTCTTACTGAGCAGGTTTACGGTATTACCAAAATCTTGTCAGCGTGAGGGAGATATGAGGGAACTGCGCTGTGTCCTTTCCAGACCAACGGGGGAGGCCAGCAACCCAGGGAGCTAGAAGACAATGGACGGTGGGCGGGCATGCCCGTATGACTCACCTGCACCCAATCCTCAGTGCAAGAAGCAGCGCCTAGCAGTTATCCGGTGCCAGCGGGAGACAAGGCCACATATAAAGGACTCTGGGTACTTGCAGTGTCAGGGCAGAGGGTAGGCTAATACACCACCATTCTGGCCTGTTGATCAAGGAGCTCCAATGGTCGGTTTTCAGAAGGCCCAGGGCTGACAGTGCGGGCCGCCAATATGCAAGGGATGAGCCGACCACCTTCTGCAGGGCAGCTCCTTCGGGCCGATAAGAGCCCCGATATAACTCTGGCACCCAGCGGTGCCCACTGCTCTTTCTGGGTCTCAGCGCAGTCCAGCGAGCCGGCACCACGGAGTGATGGCGTTTCGGCCCGTCAATGCGCACTTTGCTGATGTTATAATTCCGGGCCGCACCCCTCAGGCTCCGCTGCCGGTATCTGGCCCTATTGCCTCTGCCTCGGCCGACGAGCAACCCCGAGGGCCCAACCTCCAGGCCCCGGGTGCTCACAGGATGCAGCCCGACCCGCCTCGCGTCAGCTGCGGCGCCGCTCCACACTGTGGGTCCCGGCCTCAGGACGCCACACAGGCCTCAGGCTGCCTACCCCGGTAAGCTCTCTCGCAGGGACCGGGCGGAACCAGAGCCATTAGGAATCCACTCCGAAGGATCTCCGGTGTGACTTCACCCCTTTCTGCACTTGCATGTGTGCACTGCTGAAGGCTGAGGTATTTTTTAAAGTGGCACTGTGTGGCAGGACTGCTTTTAAAAATAGAATTGTGCCCAGATTCGACTTTTATGTTTGGGGCACTTAAAAATGGATAACCTACAATGTTTTAGCATGTTAGGAACCCCCCGGGGCTCCCTTAGGTGTCCCAGGAATGGGGGGTCAGGTGGTTATAAGGTAGGCCCTTATAAAATGAGTTTTATATGCCCTGGTTTAAGTGAAATTTCACATTTCACTCCCCACATTGTGATAAAGTGCTGCCCAAATTAAACTTTGATGTTAGGAGCACTGTGGAGGGAGGGTCTGCAATATCTCAAAAGATTCCGAGCCCCTAAAGTCTCTCCTAGTTGTCCCATGGGGTGGGTATCCTGTAGATATAAGTGAAGTACTTATAAAATATGTTTTTATAAGCCCTAGTGCTGGAAAAATGGCCCAAGTCATTTTTCCCATTGCAAATCCCATGCCACATAGGTTAACATGATAAGAAGATATTAACTAATAACTCCTGATAGGAGAATGATAGAACTTCCATTCAAAGACTTCCCAGAATGGTAGTGATAAATCCAACAATATCATGTTGTTGAATTTCTCCTAAAATGTACAGAAAAGAAGTTATAAGACTTTCTTGTTTGTAAGTCCAGATTCAGCCTTCCAGTGGTCTGTCCTGATTGGTCCGAGTTAGGTGGATGAACCAGGCTGCCTTGAAGAGGTGATAAAGAGCCCCTGGGGTTAACCAGCTCTGCTGGGAGGGCAGTGTGCTGCTACACATGAATACCAGAGGAGGAGGAGTCGTCACCCATGGTCTTCAAAGAGAAGTCAGTGTCATTTAGAGCTTCACTCTTTTGACCCAAAGTGAGAGCTAGGCTTATGGAAGGAATGCACAGATGCAGGGGGGAGAGGCTATGGAAAGCAGACATCCTAGGAGTGTGTTTAGTCATCTCTTACCTCCCTGCTGGAAAATCAGCCATTATGAATTTGGAGGATTTGGTGCACTCTGGGACAAAATAATGCCACACTCTGCAGGATGTCGTCATATCCATGCGGAGTTGCCCTGCTCCAATTGGTCAGGAGTGACCTCCTGCTTGACCCATAGAACTTGGAAAAAGTATCTGAGAGGGGCAGAGTCTCTCAGATCTGCTGCTTGAAACTTAAGAAAGCAAGACGTTGCCATGCTGAGAAGTTGGGGTTCAAAATTCTAAATGCCTGCCGTCTGAAGACTGCACCAGCTGAAACTACAGCTCTGTGGATACCTTTGCTGTAAAGGAACTAAAGAGTGGACTCCCTGCAAGCTACAGGTTAACAGAGCTCACCTGGAACATCACCACCAAGGATCCTCAACCTGGAGAACGACCAGTGGATTTGTAAGGGTTTTGTCCAAGTGGATTGTGGGAACTGATGTCCTCAACATTCAAGGACCATCTTGGAGCTTCCAGACCCTTGGAGTGAGGTTGAGACACTTTGGGACCCCTTGTGGAACTTCAGGAAGAAGTTCCAGAAGTCTGGAGAACTTTCAAGCAATTTTGAAAAAAAGCTCCATTTGGGGACCGGCTCAACCTGGCCAGCCAAGCCGTCTGACTTCAACTGCAAGCCATCCAGGTTTATCCCGCTAAAAGCTCCGTTGGTCCAACTTCCAGAGTTTGACCAGGAGTAGAAGGAATCCGAGGCTGGCGAACCCTCACCGAATTCGGCCTGGTGAAGAGCATCGAGGGACCCCGCGAAAAAAAGCTCCAGAAAAGTTTCGAAGTCCAAAGGTAACAAGCATTGGCGTAGCCAATAGATCTCGCCTTTGGGACCTTATAAGTGTTTAGCCATGCAACAGTTGCATAACTAAATACTTATAAGGTCCCAAAAGCAAGACCTATTGGCTATGCCAAGCGGCCGCGAAAGTGATCGCGATCAAACATCAAAGCAGCCGTGCGGCCGCGAAAGTGAAAGTAATCACGGTAAAAGCGGTGCGCACACCCGCGCACATACACTGTAGCTCTAGGCTGGCCTGATAGCACTTTTTGAAGCCCTCTCAATAAGTCTCGCCAGACCAGTGCATGCGCTGGGTCAGGCGAGACCTAAAAACTGTGACCGGGACCTACCGCGAGTGGTAGCCGCTCAGAGCTCCATCGTGGTCGGCCGGAAATTTTTACTTTGAGATGGTCTATCGCGACCAGATGTCCCAATAGGGTGCTATAAGTTTCTACGTGCTATAAAGTGATAAAACTTTAAAAATTCACATCTCTGGTTCCCTACATTGGATTTGTGTCGTTTTCGTGTTATTTTAAGGATAAAAATATTCTTATTTTTTTAAATTGGTGTTGGAGTTTTGTTATGAGTTGTGTCTTAATTATTCACTGAATTGGGGATTTTAAATGCTTTACACACCTGTCTTTGAAGTTAAGCCTGTCTGCTCGCAGCCACGTTACCAAGGGTTGAGCATGAGAATAATTTTCTAAGACCTATTCTGAGCCCTATACTGTGTTAGTGGCTTTATTGCCAGTGGCAGACCTAAATGTGCCCCTACCTATAATCCACTTTCCAACAAAGGCGTATTGAATACATGGCAGACACATTGAACAGTAGCTATCAAATCAATGAACGTCCTGAGGTTTTGGGCACAGTCAGCCTATTTACTATTGGCTATGTTACCAACTACTATGCAGCTTACAGAGATGTCCCTAATTTAGTGGCAATCTATTCAGTCATTGGCTCAAACAAAATTCTCCAGCATTTAACTAGGCCTTGGCGAATTTCATGTAAATTCCTTTGCTGAAGTTACATGGAATGCCCAAATATTTTATGCAAAATTACCAGTTATTATGCAAATTCTGGCTTCATAATTTTTCACCATTTTTTAGCACAAAATTAGGGATGGGTGAATAATTCATCTCCACTGACAAGGTTTGCAGAATTTTGCCCACTGTGTGTACTGCTTGGACCAAGGAGTTCTGGCAAATCTCAACAACCTCCACGTGGCAGAGTTTTTTCCTCATGTGCGGCTTGCCACCATTAAGTTGGTGAGCACAAGTGAGAATTTGCATACCATAGATTGATTTCTAGGCGCTAGACCATCTCCTGGCAAGATTTCCCAATGCAGGTGGCTGTAGCAGGTTGTGACCATTCACATTGAGAAACCTGCCACTAGAGTAGATAATCTACTCGAACAGCAGAAAGAAGCACCACCCTCTAGCACGCGGCATGGTGCCGTTCATGTTGATTTTACAGCATGGAACAGGCAACTGGTGCTAAAAATCAGCGTGCGCAGCGAAACATGACAAACTCAGTCTGCTCGTGGAACTCTGTGGAATCTCACAGAAATTTTATGTTACTCCGCAAAATTCCGGAGTGAAACTCTGAGCTTTCTGCCTACCCCTACACAAAATGCGCACTCACATAGATTTGTAGAATAAGGACACATTTCATACTAAAAGATAGCACAAAATCACATGTGATGCAAGCAACAGTAGTACTCTTCGGTTTGTTCACATTCTTCCTGTGCTCCTATGATAGGATTTTTCTCCCAGCGAAGTCTCAGTTACACGACATAGGATAAGGACATAATCTCAGGTATTTGTGGAACAATTGTAACATGCAGTGCTGGAAATTACACAAGATTAGGATAGTGTAAATGAAATTTCATATGGGCCTTCAATTAACAGCAGTGTGGCATCTCGATAGACTCTTCAGGTGTGGAGAGTACTCCTGACTGTGGTAAAGGTTTCCTTATGAGAGACGGGATGGAACACCGGCTGAAGCAACATTGATCGACCTTGATGAACCCACTGAATGTCATCACAGGTTCCAAGACAATATTCCAGACATTTGTACACGCAGTAATATTAGGTGTTAAACATACGTTCCTACAATGATTGTCTTTATTTTGTGCAACGTTTTGTAGTGCAACGTCATACTATCACCCGCTTGACTGGCTAGACCTTCAGGGGCGATGTTAGTAAGGTGTGCTTAATTGGTGCCTTTGGGTACCTGCAGGCAGCTCAAGTCATGCGGAGAGTGAGTAGTGTATAAATTAAAATTGTGTTGGTAAGTCAATGTTCTTTTTATTTGTTGTTATTGCCATCTCAATTATGTAACTGCGTACATATCCTTGAAACGCCGCATCTTGATACGCAGGGTCGAGATGCTTTCGCGCTCTAAGGGATCCGGTGAATTCATCAATGCCCATGGGGTCTTCAATTCTCACCTTTTTATATATGAGGAGAAAACAGCCTTGTCAAATTCGAACAAGCGGTGTTATATGTTTATCTGATAACACAGAGTCTCCGAACTAGCATAGTGTGTATATCACAATTCCACTTAAGACTATCACAGCATTTACAAATGATATTTACTGCAGTGCGATGGCCAGGGGACCTAAACCCTCAATCCTGCTAAACAGCCTCGGCTGATGGCAGCATGTGATAGATTTGTGGTACATCAGCTGCAGCCGTATAACGTCCCTACAGGCCTCCCTCTATAATTTAAGTTAAGAGGTTTGTGGCAGACAGGACCCTCCATGCTTTTTTTTTGTTTATTTAATAAGCTTGTCTAGTTATGCACATAACTTTTACAATATCGATCATGATTATTGGGACTTATGCAAAGAGAAAATGCCTCAGGAACAGTAGTGATTCTCCTGTCATTAGGGTTGCCTTCGCTATTCACCTCTACCCATATGGATGAATGAGGAATGCTACATAAAGGATGTATGCTGCCCCTCTTCTTCCTCTCCCTGCCTTTGCCTCTAGGGCTGTCTGGAGGGAATACACAAGTTTTTCTACCACAGTAACCTCTTGAAAGATGCACCTGTTAGAAGTGTATCTATCTGCTCGGACACTGTGGGCAATTTGGGAAGAGGGACATGGAGGAAAACTCAGCTGCAGCCTGACTGGATATATATATATTTTTTTCCAAGTCCATATTTTTTTCGTTTGAAGTCTGTTTTTATTTTTCAAAAAAGAACCAAAGAAAGGGTCTACACATACACAGCATATGGCCCACAACCCTTGGTAGGGCCAACCGCATTGTTTAGGGGAGGCATGAGAAAATCAGGTAATGGTTATCAATGCAGGTGTTACACAGCAAGTCACCTACAACCCATGATGGGCTGGCCGCGTAGTACAAGAGACACTGCGTAGGAATGTGATGCGGAGGGGCTTCAAGACCCAAATTCAACATGGATAATAAAAAATAAAAAAAAAGGACAAATTGAAAAACCTATAGAGGGAGACAGAGAAGGATTAGCTGATAGGGAGAGTTAAGAAGACGGACTAAGAGAACTAAGACAGGGGGTTGAGGACAACTAGAGTGGAACAGGGAGAAGGAGTCGTATTGCTTGTGAAGTCGAATAATGGCGGTCCAAGGCAATATCCAAAAGGAGGAGAGTGGCAGGATGGGGTGGGGAGGAGTGGGCAGAGGAGTTCAATAGGGGGATCACCTCTCAAGGCACACTATGGTGGGCAAGGGGCAGGGCCAGTGTGGTTACGTAGATAGTCTGTCAGGTTCGGGTGGCATCACAGCGTCCCCGAAGAGGCGTAGACCCGGAGGTTCGGGGGCAGGAGGCGCGCATGTTCCATTTTACAAAGATAAGTGACCAGTAGCTGCCATATCTTGGTGACGCGAGTGTCGCGGGACTGCAAGCGCGCAGTAAATAGTTCCATAGTCACTATTTGCCATAAGCGCGTGAACCAAATGTTGATGGGGGGAGTCTCCGCTTTTTTGCAATACAGAGCAATGAGTTGTTTACCGGCACCTAGCATGTGGAGGGCGATATGCCAATCGCTACAGGTGAGTGTGCGCAAATTGTCGGGTTTGAGGCCTAGGAGAATTGTAACTGGGGATTCAGGCAGGTGGAATCCATCCACCCCTTTGATATGACTAAGAACCTTTTTCCATAATAGGGTCAGGAGTGGACAGGCCCACCAAATATGGATGAAGTCACCCGGGGAGTTCGAGCATCTCCAACACAGTGGAGAGGAAGTGGGGAACATCCTGTGCATCTGAGAGGGTGTGTAATACCACTGCGTCATATTCTTGCATGCGGTTCCCCGTTGAGAGACGCTGCGATATACCTTCGGAATATCCCGCCACAGGCGACTCCACTGGGCAGGCACGATTATAGTAGAGGTTGCCGACTACCATTGACGTTGATATGGATGGGGGACTATAGGCAGGGAATGTTGTAAGACCTGATAGGTCCGAGAGATAAGTCCCTTCGAGTCGTCAAAGGAATGCACTAAGCGTTCGAAAGGGGTGAATGCTCGGGTGGTGGCCTGCATTGCAGCAGACGTGGATACCCAATGACGAAGCTGTACGTACTGAAGCCTGGCTCCCTCCGGGAGTCGGAACTCCTCCTTGCATTGAGCAAAGGTTTTGAGCGTGCCTCCTAAGAACAGATCCCGGATTGTTCTACAGCCACCCTCCAACCAATTAGAGAATACCTGTGGGTTAATAGCTGGCAGGAATAGCAAACTTCCAGCAATGGGGGTATGGGGGGAAGGAAAGGTAGTGAGTCCCTTAGAAATGTCTACCTAGTCCCAGACGTCCAACACCGTCTTGGTAGGAAGAGCAATGTAAGCTCTACGGGAGTGTGCGGTCCGGGGGAGCCAAGGAAGGCCCCAAATGGTTTGTCCAGTTACCGCCCTGTCCATATGGAACCAGACCTTTTCGCTCTCCCTCGCCATCCACTCAGAGATGAAGCGGAGGTGAGAGGCCCAATAGTACTCTAGTAAGTTGGGACATGCAAGCCCACCCCTGTCCCATGGGAGCATGAGAATTTTGTTGGAAAATCACGGTCTATGCCCACCCGAGATGAAATTAGTGATGTCACACTGAAGACTTTGGATAGGGTGCTGCGGAATGGGGGTGGGGAGACATTGAAATAAATATACAATTTTTGGAAGTACCGACATTTTGATGGCGTTTAGGTGGCCCAGCCAGGAGAGGGTGAGAGGTTTCCAAACTCTTAGGTCCTCCAAGACTGACCTCCTGCAATCCCGCCAGTTTGTTTGGGACCATGTGGCAAGTGAGGGGATCAATTGAAGTCCCAAGTAGCGAATGGAACTAGTAGCCCACTGGTAGGGGATGAGGGATTGTAGTGTAGGAATCTCCTCCCCAGGGATCATGAGGTTCAGGGCCCAGGACTTCTTGTGGTTAATTTTGAGACCAGATGCCAATTCAAAGGACTGCAACAAAGTGAGAAGTGCCGGGAGAGAGGTGTGCGGACGGGATAGCGTGAGAGTAAGGTCATCTACAAAGAGAGCCACTTTGTGATGTTGGCCTCTGAGGGGGATGCTGTGGATGTCGGGGGCTTGTCGGATCATCACGGCCAGAGGTTCCACCACAAGGTCAAACAACAGGGGGGAGAGAGAGCAGCCCTGCCGCGTGTCTGTGTATGGAGATGGGGTTAGCGAGTTGGCCATTAACTCGCACTCGAGCCTGTGGGGAGAGATAGGAGGCCATGATCCTGGCTATCATGGACGGGCCCAGCCTGATTTTGTGCAGTACAAGTCAGAGGAAGGTCCAGTCCACTCAATCGCATGCTTTCTCCGTGTTGAGTGATAGGAAACATGTGGGTATGTTCCAAAGATGGGCCTTCCCTACAAGATGGGCAATTCAATGCATATTGTCTACTCCCTGATGATGCCGGATGAAGCCAACCTGTTCCGGTTCTATAAGCCCGGGTAGATAAGGATCAAGTCGCTTGTTTTTTTTAGTAATATTTTAAGGTCCGTGTTCAAGAGGGCTATAGGACGGAACAAAGAGGCTAGGGTGGGGTATTTGCCTGGTTTGGGAATGAGGGCAATCTCTGCCAGCCCCTTAGAGGGGGAGGGTCCTGTTGTATCGGTAAAAGAGTTAAAAAGTTGTAGTAGATGGGGCTGGATCTGTGGCAAGAATAAGCGATAGAAGGACAGGGGAAGGCCATCTGGGCCCGGTGATTTCCAAAGGGGCAGATCCTTGAGAGCTTCCACAAGCTCTTCTTGAGTAAGGGGTTCCTCCAACTGCTGAGCGTGATGTGAACTGATTGGTGTCTAGGTGCAGTTGTCCAGAATGACTTGCACTCGGCCTGGAGGCAGAACGTCCTCAGCATAGAGTGGCGAGTAATATGCGTGAAAGGTGTTGCGCTTAGCTGCCTCAGTAGTGGCCTGCGTGCCATCACCAGTCTGGACATTGGCTATGTGTGTGCTTTGGCAGCACGCACTCTCAGGCGACTAGCCAGGACCAAACCCACTTTATTCCCCCTTCAAAAAAGCGTTACTTCAACGTTAGGAGAGCCCGCTCAGCCTTATTAGTGCGAAGGGAGTGAAGTTGGCCTCGGAGGTTCGCTAGGTGTCATTGTGCACAAGTGAGGGACGCTCCTGATCCTGTCTCTCCAGGGCTTTGATGTCCTTAGAGAGGTTGTTTTCCAGGAGGCGTGCTTCTCACGCCCGTGCAATTGCAAGAGATGTGAAATGGCCTCAGATCGTGGCCTTGAATGCGACCTACAAGGAAGGGGGTTTCGGGGATGTCATTGGTTGCAAAGTAAGACTCAATGGCAGTTCACAGGCTTGCCACATCAACTGGGTCCCGAAGGATGTGCAGAGGTAGGCGCCAGCGAGGGGTCCGAGGGGCACAGGCAGACGGATCTCTCAGGAGGAGCTTGAGATGGGCATGATCTGAGACAGAAATGCCGGACATAGAGACCAAGAGCAATTCACTGACCAAGGCAAAGAAGATAAAAATGTGGTCTATGCGCGAGTACGAGCGGTGCACGTGTGAATAATAAGAGTATTCGCATACGTCAGGGGAGTGGTAGACATAGCCCCTGTCCCGTGATATGAAGCATCGCTGCGATCCATTGCGGCATCCCATACCATGTTAAAATCCCCCCTATGATTAGTGAGGGATATGCCTGTGAGACATGTTCCCGCAAGATCGCATAAAGATATGAGTCCTGTGCCTGATTAGGAGCATAGATATTATACAATGTAAAGGAGCGGTGTCCGATCCTGACCCCAGACTTAACAAAGCGGCCGTCTTGACTAAGGGATACCCTAGACTCCCCCTGCCTGATGCCAGGTCAACAGAGTATCGCCACTCCAGCCGTTTTAGAGGGGGCTGTAGCCCAGAATTGAAGAGCATAGCGAGGGTGGGCCATATGAGGGATATCAGCCTTAATGAGGTGGGTCTCCTGGAGAAGGATGATGTCTGGGTTTTTGCTGCAAGAGGTAGAACCATATCTGGTGTCACTTGTTAGGGGAATTAAGTCCCTTAACATTGAGGGACAGGATCTTCAATCACGGGGCGGTAGCCATGATTGTGTCAGGGCTTGAAGCAGTCCACTACGCCAATGTGAGGGGCAGAGCGTTGTAGCAGGAGGAAAGGGGAGAAAGATGTCGCTCCCGTTGAGAGGGAAAGATTGCCTTGTGGGATACCCCCACCCGCCATAGAGAGGGATAGAGAAAAGGAAAGAGAAGGAGAGAGGGAGAGAAAAAAATAAGCGATCAAAATATACAAAACATAACATTGGTCAACAGGGCCATAGTGTCCTGGTCCAGTCCAGGGATAAACGCGGCCGAAAGGCACAGGTCATCTCGGAGAAGTCACTCTCCCAGGAGCATGGGGGAAGATCGTTCAAGCTTAGAGCATGACAGCAAGGAGGGCAACCCTGCACCACCAGCCCCTAAAGTGTGGAGCTGGGTGCTCGCCAGCCACAGAGCAGGGCACCGACTCGTCAGTTCCAGGTATTAGGTGTGAGCGGTGAATCAAGGCGGAGCGGATAGAGAAGCGTGTCCATTTGTTCAGGGCGTGGAGGGGCAAGAGCTAGCTGGTGAACGGCTCTCTTCCATGGAGCGAATGTGCTGAATGATGTCCTGCTTTGCTTGGGAAGCAGATTGCTCCCCTGGTTATGAGTGTGAGGTTCTCCTGGAGTGGCATACCTTGGACCAAGTCGGCTTCGCAGGTTTGCAGGTGGGAGGATAGGCGTATTGGACTTGATGGTGGCATGATGGAGAGGAGAGTTGCAGAAGGTGTGCTGCCTTCTGAAAGGATCGCATCATCCAGCGTTTGGACTCCCATTGAAAAATGAGCGCGAAAGGGTGGCCCCATTGGTACTGGATGTTTAGGCTCTGCAGCTTATCTGTTATTGGCTTAAAATCTCGGTGTGGTGGGTGCAAGGTCTTGGAAAACCTGTATGGTGGTGCCTTTGTAAGTGAGCTCTGGTTTGGAGCGTGCCGCTTTGAGAATTGCCTCCTTCTCTGTAAAAAAGTGGACCCGAGTCAGGATGTCAGGGACCAGGCCTGAATGGTTGGGAGGGCCCGAGACTCGGTGCGCCGGCTCTAGGGTCAGTGGGGAGGCATCATCATCGCCCCAGATGTCAAGCAACAGTTTCGCGACAAATGTCATGATGTCTGATCCCTCGGTTACAGCCGGAATCCCCCTAATACGGAGATTATTGCGGCGGCTCCGGTTTTCCAAATCTTCTTGCTTTAGTTGTAGCTCAATATGCTGCTCTTCTAGGGTAGCCAGCCGCTCCCAGAGGTGCTCTTGATCCTCCGTTCGGGCATCTACAGTTTTTTTGAGGCCATCCACTCTATCGGACACAGGAATGGACCTCTGAATGCAAGGAGACAATTTCTGACTTGAGTTCCAGAATGAAGTTGGCCATGAAGGACTGTGTGACCGGCGCTGAGTCTTCCTCCGTCGGTGACGCCATTGCACCAGGAGCAGCAGTGTCCGGCTTGTTCCAGAGCGCCGCGACCGGGTTATCCTTCTAGGATGTCGCAGATTCCTTCCCTGCTTTTGTGCGCGTCATCTCCCCTCTAGGCTGAGCACTCTCCAGTCCCCCGGCAGGGTGGCAGAGTCAAGCGGGGGGACGTTGGGAGCCACCCAAGGGTACCTAATGTTCCCAGGCGGTAGAGGTGCAAGATTGCAGGGATCGGGAACGTCGTGGAGACCTTGTCGTAGGGAATGCTAGTCGCTATGTAGCCAAATTGTAGGGGCTGATGCTGTCGAGGACCACACTGCAACCAAGTTGTAGAGATGTCCCTGGGAGTCAGGGACCAATGTCACTTCACAATGCCCAAAGCAGCAAGCCAAATAACCATGTTGGGTCCACTAGATGATGAGGGGTGTAGGGACCGCTCCCAGCCGGCCAGCGCCGGTCTCCAGGGATATAGAGGGTGCAAAGAGTATTGCCCTCCTCGTGGTGGACGCTAGCGAGCAGGCCCCCTCAGGTCAGGCCCCATCCACCTGTGCCGTGGGCCCCAGAAAGTTGGATCGCATAGAGGGCTCACCAGCAACAGAGGGATCAGCCACTGAAGGCCCCTTGCCGTCGGGGTCCATCGAACTCCCAGTCTCACAAGTGGCAGTCCGCTGGAGTAGACCACGTGCAGGCCCCATGCCCTGGAGGCATGTACAACTAGCGAAGTGTAGTGTCCAGGGGGGTGCGCAGGGAGCCAGATCAGCAAGGCCACAGCATTCAGGGACGGCCCCATCCCTACATCCCACCTGCACACAGCTTCGGTGCTGCAGGAGTCCAGCAAGAAAGTGGCGTAGGCTGGGCGAGGAGGGTTGTAGGTTCACACCAGCCCGCAGAGCCACTATCAGCTCCTCCAAGGGCCCGTATTCGCCAGGCGCCCCTCAATTACTCCTCTCTGTCTTCCCAACTGACGTTAGCGAGGGCTGCCACCCCAGGGGCTCATAGTAGCTGCTCTCTGCACCACGTCTGCTCCAGGAGACGGAGAAGGCCCTGGATGGCGGTTGCTGCAGCCCGGGATGTTGGGATGTCCCGCAGTTCAGCTGCGCCCCAGCATTAGTGAACCCCATGCGGGGCCCATCGCTCACCTCAGGGTATGGGATCCATCAGCGGGGCCGATGAGGCCAAGCGGCTACACACAGCACTGTATGAGGCCCAGGACCACAATGGACAAGATGGCGGCCTCTGCCGCCAGGTCTGGCCGTTAAGGACAGGAGGCCCGCGTTACTTCGCTGGATCGATCCGGGCTGCTGTTTATACACATGGGGCGCCCCAGCCGCCTCGCTGCCCTTGCCACTCATCAGCGGGGCCAGGGCAGGCAGGCGGCAGTTCACAGCGCTGGAGGAGGCCCGGGACCACAACAGTCTTAATGGCGGCCACCGCCGCTGGGTCCGACCGATGAGGGCTGGAGGTCTACGACCCCACACCAGGATGCAACGGGCCGCCGTCCACACTTCTGGAGGTGTCCCAACTGTTCCGCTATCTGTGCACCCCAAGTTGTGGCCCCGATGGGATCCCAGCTCCGCGTTACAGGCAGCTGAAAGTGGCGGCTTGCCGGAGCTCACACGGCGCACGTCTCACGCCATTCGCGACGAGAGGACGCCAATACATATTTTTGGGAACGTGGAATATACCATCCGATTCACAGTGAGCTGCTGGTTATCTGTCAGGACTAGCATAGATAAATTGGAAGTTCCCTCCAACTTACCAAAACCCTCTTTCATATAGACTTGTGTGGATCCTGATGTTGGTGGTTCCAGAACAGGCAGCTGGGTGTTGTCTTGATGTTGTTGATCATGTTCTCCTTGTGGAATCTCCCATATAGCCCAAGGAGTCCAGCAAAACAGGCGTAGTTTGTTGAAATCTTACTGCAACAGGTACATGTAATGTGAGTGATTACTCTGACTGATGACCACGCTTCATGCACTTACTTTTTATATTTTCTTGAACAATTCACTATGCTGTAGTTGCTGTAGTCCACCATCTGCCTGACATGCAGAGTAGCTCGACTTATAGAGGCCCGGCTTTCTGTCACATATCCATATGTTCAGCAGCACCATTTAGTGATTGATAGCAGCTGGCTCGCCCCTGTTCCTTCTGCCTGTTTCCCTTTCCAACACGCATATCTTAATATAAAGAGTTAGGTCTATTTCCAGAAGACGCTGTCTGAAATAAGATCATAACACCCTATTAGAGACATTGTGGCAATGAGCTGTGGTCAAGAAGGAGTTAAGTGCTCAAAAGCTCTCTTACGATATATTTGGACAAAGTCAAGGATCAATGGGGAGCCTTGAATTACTGCGGTAAACGTCAATCCGTTTCTGTAGTAAATCCTACAATAAATGAAGCATTCATGAATATTTGTAACAGATTCAAACTTCTAAGAAGTGGCCTGCGTGTACAATCACATCTCTTACCAGTATTGTAAAATCCAATTTGAGATGCAGTTGGGGTGTTATGATATTATTTCAGACACCGTCTTCTGGATATTGGATCTTAACCCTGACTACATCAAATACCATTGATTGCCAGTATCTGCCCGTCTGTAGGGTAAATGACACATGCCTTTATGCTAGTAAAGATAATGTGGTTGAGCTTGTGATATACAATCCCAATGCAATTAATCCCTTTATTTATATTTTTCCACACAGAGCCCGGCAGGGCCCTATGTAAGTATCCTTGACTACCCCTCACTCCCACAGGTGTTCACCACACTAACTGTTAGTCATCCACAGGTATGACACTGTCTGTGTTCAGAAATTCAGTTAGAAAGTTTCCTCCCTTACATTGCATTTCATTGGTACATTGATTATCATCTTTGAGAGGTCCTAATGAGACCCCACAATGTTAGCTGGGTTGAAACGTCGTTGACAACTTGAAGCGAACCAATTCCAAGTCCCTACCATTATACTAGGAGGCTGCTAACATTTATTGTGTATCCATTGAATGGTCGTTTCTTTAAAGACATTGAAACCTTGTTCTTATGTCACAAAAGTCACAATCGATACTCATAGGTTTCACCTTTTTTCACTTGGGACACTCCGCACTGAAAATTTATAACAAATGTGAATTTTCATATATAAAACAGCTTGTTTCTCCACACACTCTGTGTTACATGTCCTTCTTTCTCTCACATTTATGTACATCCATTTTACTGTGATTGTGCTGATATATATATTGTAATATTAACCATTGAGTGTGCTATGTGCCAGACACCATATTTGTTTTCGGCAGTGACGTACACGTTCAGACGTGCCGGGGGCCGTTGTGAGGCATTGTGGGGGTTGTCATATGCAACAAGGAGATATTTGAACATCCTGGCTTGTGGTAGTGATTTATCCTGCCAATTTTACCATGGATATTATGGAGGAAGGTGCTGCTTTAGATTCTTCCCACGTTAGGGAGTCTACCGGTCATGCTGAGCCTTTACCTTCTCCAGCTGTGATACAACAAATGATCCAGACAGCTGTTGCTGCGGCTTTCAGTGATAGGAAGGCTGTTCCTCCTTCTAAAAAGCCTCGGCTTGACCCTGGTCCCTCCTATGACTCCGATGGGGAGGAGTATGTGGAACTTAAGGGTCACTTTGTGCAGAGGTCTGATCTTAAAGATGTCCTTCAGCATATTCGCTATTGTTTCCAGAGTCTGGTGTTGATGTGGAGGAAACGGATTTCTTTTCTCAATATCAGAAAAAGGAGCCTTTGTCGTTGCCTCTTCATTCCTCTATTTTGAAGGTGTTGGATTCTGAGTGGAAATATGTCAATAGAAATAGTTTCCCCGGTTTATGGCCAAAAGATACCCCTTGCAGGACTTTGCAGTTAAATATCCGGCCACGGTGAAGGTTGATTTGTTAATGGCTGGCATGTCTTCTCAGGGCACTATTATTTTGGAGGATGCTTCTCTTGCGGACTCTTTAGATAAAAAGGTTGATGCGGCTGTCAAGCGTACTTTTGCTGCCTCCAATTCTTCCATTAGACCTGCTACTTATTCCTCTCCTGCCATTTTGTCATTGTTGAAGGACTTCCAGTCATTGGCTGAGTTATTGAACCAGGGTGAGGACATTTTTCCCACCCTTGCTCTGATGGAACAGCAGGTCAGGCTCCTTTCTAACACTTCATTTGATTCCTTGGGAGTGGCGGCGTCTATGGCTGGGTCTTCTATTGTGGCTCGTCGCCAATTGTGGTTGCGTTCCTGGAAGGCTGATGCGGCTCAAAAGTGCTTGCTCAGGAAGATTCCTTTTTCTGCTGTTAAGCTCTTTGGTGCTCCCTTGGAGGAGATGGTCAAAACGTTGGCCGAAGATTGTAAGCTTTTGGCTCTGGAGAGAGCGACACGTTCCTGATTTTTTGATACATGTAGAGCATTTGGTCTGGCTCCTCAAGGGAGGGTTTCTCACCCTGTTCGTGGAAGAGGGCGTGGCCGGGGTGCTCCTTCATCTGACAAATCCCGGTACCCTGCCGCTTCTTTCACCTCTCTGCCCCCTCAAAATTCAGATTGGGTTGCTCTGGGTGTGGGACCAGTGGGGGGTCACCTGTCTCTCTTTGTGGACAGCTGGATGAGAACTGGTTCGGATCAATGGGTTCTTTAGGTGGTGTCAGATGGTTTTTGCATTGGGTTCGTCCTGATGCCCCATACTATTTTAGGGTCACTCCCTGTCCCAGAGATGCGTTGAAGAAGCAGGAGCTCCTGGAGCTCCTGGAGGTGGTCCGGCGTCTCGTGGCCAAGGGTGCTGTGGTTCCGGTGCCCATCGAGCAGAGGGGGCTAGGGGTGTACTCTATTCTGAAAACCTGGTGGGGAAACTTACAGGCGAACTCAGGCCGGTGTTGTATCTGAAGTGGTTGAATTGGTCCCTTCCTCCGGTCAAGTTCAAGATGGTGTCCCTGCAGGTTATCCTTCCTCTAATCAATCAGGGGATTTTCTGGCTTCCCTCGACCTGCATATGCGTATCTCCATGTCCCTGTCCATCTGGGGTGCCAGAGGTTCCTCTGTTTTTGTGTGTTGGGCCTTCATTATCAGTTCAAGGTATTGCCCTTTGGCCTGTGTTCCTCCCCTCGTGTCTTTACCAAGGCTCTGGCCCCCCTGATTGGGCATTTACATGGGAGGGGTATTAAGGTTTTTCCTTATCTGGAGGATTTGTTGATTTCTGCTTCTTCTTTATCTAAACTGGGGTGGCATGGTGAGCAAAAGAATGATGGCTTTAACCCAGATCTCTTGACTGGGGGTGAATGTTTTGATTTGTTCTGCATTCCGTGCATCATTTGTGTGTTTTTTGCTTTCTCGCCCTAAGTGCATCAGGTATGCCCAGATGTGGGTCCTGGGCTCACTGTGCCACTGGAATCAAGCTATCCTGGCTAAAGAGGGGTAAAATCCCGAAACCGGTCCAAGGATGCTTGTTTCTGGTCCAGGGAGGACCTGGCTTAGCAGTTTGGGCTGGACTGTTCCCATGAGGCACAGGGTCAAGACTGATTTGCATATGGCCAGGTCTAAACTGGGGTGGTATGGTGAGCAAAAGAATGATGGATTTAACCCAGATCTCATGACTGGGGGTGGATGTTTTGATTTGTTCTGCATTCCGTCCATCAATTGTGTGTCTTTTGTCTTCTTTATCTAAGGCAGAGCTTCATGTCCAGGTGGTTAGCCAGGTGCTGGAGGGACACAGATTTCTGGTGAATCGGAGGAAGTCTTGTCTGGTTCCTTCTCAGGATTTGACGTACATGTTTGGTTTGGTGTTCCTACCTCATGCCCAGAAAATGACTCTGATGTCGGAGATTCAGGGACTGATGTCCAGGACTAGTCCTCCTTTGAGGCTTTGGTTAACGGGGAAGGGTCTGATGTCTGCCTCCTTGTTGGTCATTCTATGGGCTCATCTCCATATGTTACCTATGGTGAACGATATTTTATCCCATTGGTGCCCCTGTGGTCAGGATTTCAATCAAGGGGTTCCTGTGTTGGCCCAGGTGAGGGAGGATCTGGGTTGGTTGTTGGATGGGGACCATCTCTCCTGGGGTCGTCCATTTCTGATTGTTCCGTCTCAGGTGGTTTCTATGGATGCCATTCTGGTGGGCTGGGGGGCTACTCTGAACAACTCTTCAGTGCAGGGCAAGTGGTCCGGAACGCTGATGTCTTGTTCTTACTATTAAATAGAACTGAAGGCTGTTCAGTTGGGTCTCTTGGCATTTGCAGCCTTGCTGGAGGGTCACCACATTCAGGTCAGAATGGACAACCAGATTGTCATGTCCAACATCAATCATCAGGGGGGTTGCAGGGTTCGTTCCCTCAGTTTTTTCAGTCTCCTCATTTGTTCCTGGGCGGAGTCTACGTTGGCGTCCCTGTCTACTGTTTACCTCCCAGGCCGGGAAAATGTGGTGGCCGACTGCCTGAGCAGGGTCTTTCCCTCCCTGGGGTCGTTGTCTCTGACCCCAGTGATGTTCCGGAGGTTGCAGAGGAAGTTTGGGTGTCCGGTGGGGGACTTGTTTGCGTCCTCGTACAATGCCAAGATCCGTTGTTTCTGCACGATTATGCCTTGCCCAGTGGCTTGGAGAGTGGATGCAATGTCCTTTCAGTGGCCGCAGGGTCTATTGTATGCTTTTCCCCCCAATTCCCTGATTCCGGATGTTTTGCAGAGGATCAGGAGGGAGGGGGCTTTGGTGCTTTGGTGGTGCCGGGTTGGCGCCGCCATCCGTGGTTTTCTCTGTTGTTGGAGTTGGTGGTGCGTCTGGGTTGGAAATTGCCATTCCATCCACATCAGTTGAGGGGTTCTCCGGTTCCTCTTCCGGTGTTCTTTTCCATGGGTCTTCAGGCTTGGCTCTTGAGAGGTGTTCTTTGATCCAGAGTGGTTGTTCCCTGGAGGTTGCTGGTCTTATCCAACAGTCCCGGCGCCCCTCTACTTTGAAGTCTTATGCTAAGCAGTGGGACAATTTTACTGGTTGGTGTCTGCGCCATGGTTGGTCTATTGATGAGTTACATCCTGCTTATGTTCTGGATTTTTTGAAGGATGGTTTTGATTTGGGCTTGGCCCTTTCTACCCTCTGAGCACAGTGGGGGGCTATTCGGTCATTTCATGGTCCCCCTTTTGTGGTGCTTGAGCCTCTGGTGGCTCGTCTTATCAAGTATCTGGCTTTTCTGGTGTTGTCTCCTCCTCCGTGGGATCTTCTGTTGGTTTTGAAGGCATTGCAAGGGTCTCCCTTTGAGCCTCTGGAATCTGTTGACTTGAAGTTTTTGACCTTAAAGGTTTTTTTTGGTTGCTATTGCCTCTGGCAGGTGTGTGGGTGAATTGGGGGATTTCTTGAGGTCGGCTCTGTTTTTGAGGATTCTGGAGGATCTTAAGTCTTAAGGGTCTTAAGGGCCCATCCTACTTTTGTCCCTAAGGTGGATTCTTTCTTCCATCGGTCGGCAGAGGTTGTCCTCCCTTGTTTTCTTGTTGTTCAGTTGGTGGTTCCCTCACATCCGATTCTTGGCTGTTCTACCCGTTCTGTGGCTGTTTCGTAGGCTTCTTTTATGGGTGTGTCTACGGCGGATATTTGCAGGGCAGCCACTTGGTCTTCCCCTCACACCTTCATGTCGCATTACCAGCTTGAGGTTGGGGGGGTTCTTCCATTGCCTTTGCCTCTTCAGTTCTGGACTCTGTGAATTCTTGAGTTCTTCTCTATGTGTATTGTGTTTTCATTAAACATTTGTTTAGGCTTTCACTGTGTAAGCTGTGTTCCTTTATCCATGAAGCTGATTTTGCTTTGGTATCTGCTCATGTGTTATTACTGTGGTGAGGAAGACAGACGAGGCGGTAATGCCCCGGTTACTTACCGGTAATCTTCATTACTCCGAGTCCAGGTCTTCCTCGCCACAGAATAGTTTCCCTTCCCTCCCGGCCCTTGTGTTTCTTCATGGCTATGGCTTTGTGCACAGGTTGTGGTTTATGTGTGTGATCCTTTTATGGGATTGGCAGAGGACGATGGGGGCCATGTTGGAGGGATAGGGAGACTAGTAAGCTAACTGATTTTACTTGGAGTTTTTGTGGGAGCAGAGTGCTCGTGTGTTATTACTATGGCGAGGAAGACCTGGACTCAGATTAATGAAGATTACCGGTAAGTAACAGGACATCCATAAAGTATCGATTGTCAGTACATGTCTTTAAGTCAGAGGAACGGCAATCGCAGTGGCAACCAGGAAAGCCAAGGAAATATGACCCTTAACCCCCGAGTAGTGATAAATGTGGTTTGGCACACAAAGTAACATTGCTAGTGGCCCTATCAGAACTTTCATTTAGAGAAAGAGGGCCATTCTTAAATTGTGAGGAATAGGATTTACAGCCATAAAAGCCATTTCTTCATACTGAATTTATTGCAGTATTTCACCTAAGTTGTATTTTCTCTCAAATGTTGAAATACACCAAGTGGAAATTCCACCAGATTTACAGTTGTTTGCATATTTCTTAATCTGGTGGATTTAGGCCATGAAATCCGAATCACACAAAAGCAGAATGGTGGGCAAATATACCACATGATGGACTGACATCATTTATTTGGAGTCATTGTCATCTAAGCAAGCGATAGTTGTTGTATTTGTCTGGGCAGATTACCATTTGGGCAGTAGAATATTTTCTAAAACTGCTTTGCTACCACCACTCCTGAATAAGTTATTTTTATCAGCACCTCTGAGTATTTCCCCCTGAATTAGGCCTCATTCTCTGTCCAAGGGCTAATATTCAAACATATTGGGCAGGGATATATATATTCAGAGAGCAATTTGGATGAAAAAGAAATAAGCTGTTTTAACAAATATACACAGAATGAATGTTAGTTTATTTGCTTTGCTGAGGGAAATATCCTGCAGCTGCTGAAGCTAAAGTCCCGGTGATTGCCTTGCAAGATGGCAGAGGGATGAATGGGTGACAGAAGGTAGAATTTGGCCAGTAGCGGCTGCTCGTTCATTAGTCCAACCCCTCATTCTGATTCCTTTAATTACCTGTGCCCTTCCAAATAAACGAATATAGTGAAAAACAGCTTTCCAATTTACACAGGTCGAAGGCCATGAAGTCAAAAGTTTAGTTTGAAGCATCTCCGTCAACTTCCAAATAAGTGAGCCTTCAAATACTTCATTTCACTATTACTTTAAAATATGTGTGCCTCCCTGTCTCCTCTTTATTGGTCTTGTGCAAGCGTGTTCTCTGCCAGGGTGCTGCCTTTTCCCCCACTTTAAATTTGATTTGCAGCCATATTACTGGCAAAGAACAGTTAGGGTACTGAATAGTGATGGCTGCCTTTCCTAGGAATGGTGAATCTGCCTCACCACCGTCAGTCCACGCTATGCTGGTATCACGGCTCAAGGAATGTGATCACACTTTAGGTAAATTGTAACTTGTGTAGTGTCGGAGCCACTGGGCTCGCACCCTACAATGCATCAGCATGCATCCACCCCAGAGAGCAGGCTCACCCAAAGGGTTAAATAAAGGGGCGCATAACCGCTCGAGGTCTTGGCCCATACGATGATACTGAGTGCGGTGTGCTTTTCTGTCTCTAGCCCCCTACTTGCCGTAGGTCTTGCAGTGTAGCGCTCAGTACGCATTACCACAACTCCACATTGGTGACGAGGCGGGTCTCACCCTCGCCTCCGACACGTGCTGAAGGGATCTCGGCTCGGCCAAGCTGCTTTTCTCTGGCACATCCACAGCTCGGAGGAGAAACCACCATCAAAGTAGGACAACACTTTACTGCCGCAGCAGGCTCAGCGGCATCTCAGCAATACCCCCCTATGGGGCAGCCACGTGCGAACAGCAGGAGGGCTATTCAACCAACTACAGATCGCCCTCAATCTGGAGAACACCAGCCCTGCTGAAGAACCAGTCCTGCTGTGCCCCGAGGTTAGTGCAGCGTCTACACAAGTGTGGAGGCCAGAGTCACTGTCACGTGACTCATCATCGCTTGGCCCACTCCAACACGCCTCCTCCCCGTCTCCTCACACATACAGGGGGGCATGGAAAAGAGTTCCAACTACCTGCCACAGTGCTCTGCAACTGAGGGAATCCCTCAAGAGTGCTGCAAACAAGCACTGGTAACACAAAAAAAGGAGGGAACCACAGGAAGAGTTATCACAGCCAGAACATACACGTGGGACGTACAAGAATTCCCCAGTTGCCACAATGCGCAGTCCCGCAATCTTAGCCACAAACAAGCAAACAAAGCACAGGTGAAGCCCCAAGATGACAGGAAGCACTGGTCACAGGAGGCAAAGACACTGTGTGCGCTGACTGAAGAACATGAGCCCCCCAACCCAGGCAGCAGGCCCTGGCAACAAACGGCTGCCCCCAACCACCGCAACAACCTCCATAGCCATGTGGTCACCCCTTCCACTGTTCAGTGAGCTAGTGGACCCCACCAGAGCCGTGTCATGCTGAAAATCATGGATTGGCCGGCTGGATCACTATTTTAACGGAATAAGGGAAACCGATAGCACAGTAAAACGTTCGCTGCTCATGTGCTATGGCGGAGGAGAGCTATATAACCTGTTCCAAACACTCCCGAACACTGGGGCCAATGGCGATTACAACACAGCAGTAGCAGCACTAAACAGACATTTAGACCCTTAACTCAATCCTGATTTTGAGCGTTTCAAGCTTCGCCAAGAAGAGTGAGACTCCATCGATATTTTTTATACCCGACTATGGAAACTAGCTAGCTCGTGCCCATTCCCTGACCCACGAGAGGAAATAGGAACACAGATCATACAAGGATGCAGATCAGTGCTACTACGTCGCTTGATACTTAAACAACTGGGGTTGTTGCTTGATGAAATACTAGTGCTGGCAAGGTCCCGCGAACTGTCGAATTCAAGGGTGGATGAAATGGAGGCAGCTCTCAATTGACACCCTATCTTCCCAGGTCCGACAAGAACGCCGGCAATCAAGGAAAAAAGGGGAGTTGCTATTGAAAGATGCCCGATCACAACACTGGCAAGGTGGAAGACAGCCACGAGGGGAGCCGCGATGGATTAGTGCCGCCAGGAGACGCGATCGCATTTCACTCTACGCGAACTACTGATAACACACACCCGTGTTTTGCCCTTTTTGACATCACCATCCAGAAACTTAGTCTGTACTGCATTTCAGTTGAATCATGTCCTCCTTGATTTTCAATTTTACAACTTTTGGGAGTGTGTGTCATCACTCACTTGCGGCACGCTTATACTCTATTCATTTGTAACCAAGTTCCTCGTTTCAGACCTATTCCCCCTACTTTTGATTTACACGGACTGCTGGTTTGGAATTTTTACTGGTACGCCGCTCTACCCCTTCTATGAGTTCACATACAGACTTACTTCACTGCTCCATTTTTGTCCGTTGTGACTATATACCCAGCCAGGTTGGAATTATCACCGGTTATGGGATTACATTGTTCCATTCTACTTCTCTCAGCCCTGAAGAGTTGTGGGATCACTTTTCCCCGATGAACCACGTGTCAGCTGGCTGTATTGTTTGTTAAGAATAAAAGAAACTACAGTATTACTCAAGAACTCTGTATACATTACTAGTGTGTTGAACGTGCATCTATGCAATTTGAATTGTATGTGTGCACAGGATTACATTGTATAGCCCACGATGGATGATATTGTGGCAGACCTAAACGGAGCCAAATGGTTTTCCAAACTCAATTTGAACGCTGGTTACCACCAGATTGAACTTGCACCAGAGAGTAGATTCATAACAACCTTCTGCATGCATGTTTGCCTGCCGAGATACAAGAGGCTGAGCTTTGGAGTGTTGTCAGCCGTGGAAGTGTTTCAAAACATCATCCGTGAAACACTCTCAGGACTACAAGGAGTCAGCAACCTGAGCGATCACATTCTCGTATTCTCTAAGACCCTCGAGGACCACCACATACATTTAAGGAGCATGCTACAATGCCTTGCAGACAGTGGTTTGACTCTTCACTGGGCAAAAAGGATCAGTGGAGTTTTTCGGGTACATCTTCTCCAATGAAGGGCTATAGGTGGACCCAAAAAAGGCAGTCGCCATCCACTCAGCAACAGTGCCCACATCGCCAACTGAGGTCCGCAGCTTCCTGAGGATGGCCACGTACTGCAGCCGTTTCCTACTGGATTTTGCATCCCTGTCGGAACCCATACGAGCTCTCACAAAGAGCGGAGTACAGTGGGACTGGACAACGAAAGCTGAGGTGTCATTTCAAGCCATCAAGGGAGCCTTCATGGACAAGACTGTAATGGCGTATTTTCATCCCAACTGCTGCATGGAAGTAGTTGTGGATGCCAGCCCTGTCGGATTGGGTGCAGTCCTTCTTCAAGAGACAACTGACAGGGAGTGGGTTCCCGTGGCTTATGTCCACAGTGAGGGAGACTTAGGCACGGTATTCCCAGATAGGGAGAGAGGCCCTTGCCATTAAGTGGGTGTGTCACCACTTCCACCGTTACCTCTAAGGACATGACTTTAGAGGGTTGATGGGTCACAAACCATTGTTCCCTTTATTTGCAGGAATGACACGGTTTACCTCGCAGAGGATTGAAAATTGGGCAGTGCAATTGCAGGCATATCGATTTGAATTGGTGTTCTGACCAGGAGTTACCAAACCTGCGGATTTCTTGTCACATTACCCAGTCCCGACAGAACCATAGGTACCATCCACAGATGAGGAGAACACTGAAGAACTTGTGCAAATGATATTGCAAGAAGCATGCCCCAAAACATTGACATTGGAGGAGATAGGAATTGCAACCAGCCTGGATGATCGTTTGAGAAAGGTGAAGGAGACGCTGGCCAACCGAAAGTGGCAGCCTTTCTTGGACGGTGCCCGAGCCTTGCGTGAGGAGGAACGCATGTCACGACAGCAACTATGGAGGGCTTGCAGTGAGCTGAGCGAAGGGCCCCATGAGATAGTCTTAAGAAGCACCATCATTGTGGTCCCAAAGCACCTACAGCATAGAATAGTTGATCTCGCACATGTAGGCCACCAAGGAATAGCTAAAACTAAGGCCCGCATCCGAATCAAGGTATGGTTCCCTGGAATGGACTCCATGGTTGACAACACCATCCACTCATGTACCATTACCAGCAGTGATCCAGCGCCTCACCCTATACTCACCGAAGAGCAATGCCTGGACCCCTGGTAACAATTCAGCATTGACTTTGGCCCATTCCCCGATGGGCCCATTGTGGAAGTTGTGTCATCCACAGTGCTCCCACAAAGTCAGGGCCACCCTCTATCGGACCTTTGTGATGATGGGCTTCCCGGAGGAATTAAGGTCAGACAGTGGGCCGCCCTTCCAAGGAAAAGACTTTCAAGATTATCTGGCGTCCCATGCTGTTAGGCATTGCAAGATCACGCCACAGTGCCACACTACAATGTATCAACATACATTTACCCCAGAGGGTGAGCTCGCCCAAAGGGTTAAATAAAGGGGCGCATGACCATTCGAGATCTTGGCCCATACGATGATCTGAGTGCGGTGTGCTTCTCTGTTTGTAGCCCCTACCTACCATAGGCCTCTCAGGGTAGCGCTTAGTACGCGTTACCACAACTCCACAACGTGGGGCAGCTGCCTTGGCAGTAATGCAGCTTTAAACCGCAGTAGTTTGGGTCTAATTTGTGCGTAGTGCCAGTATGTCAACGAGAAGGGAGAGGCAGCCAGAGGGAATGAGTAAAAGGTGCAGTGCAAGCACAAAATATTGACGGCTGCTCTGGTTCCAGTTGGGGTCCGGTGCAACTGCAACGCCTGCTTCACTAGTGAGAACCCTGAAAAGTGTTGTGGCGGCAAATAGTAATTTTATATCTCGGCTTAATGCTCAGTCTCAATATCGGTCTCCTTTGATGCTCCCTACCAGCCTTACCAGAAGCTGTCGTTTTTGTGTGTGCTACAGTTGGCTTGGCTCAGTTGTGAGTTGCACAACGCCTTTGTTTTTTGCGGGGGGTGGGGAATTGACTGAGTCCATTTTAAAACGTTGCTTCAGAAAGGAGTTGATAATACTTCTAATATTCACTGCCTTTATTCTACAAGGCAAAGCAATACTTCAGAGACAGTAATTATGACAGAAAATCTTTTTTACCTGCACATAGTCCATATGTTTTAATGCCGCACCAACTGTGCAATTTGCATGCACCGGTGAACCGAGGTAATTTGGTATCTGCATATAGCAGGAATTGTTGCCGGGAGGTGGAAAACATTAAAGTGAGAACTGTGTTTTCAGAAAAACTTTTCCTGTCAGTTCCGTAGAAGAGACTGCAGGGTTTTAGCGTCTGTCCAGAAGTGACACAACAAAGAAACCAGAACTCATCCAGAGAGATTGTCTTACAGAGTCTGTTTTTACCAAAGTGTGCTCTAGTGTTATAGTAAGTAGATCATAACTCTAAGTCAATTTGCCTTGCTTTCCTTTAAGTGTTTTAGCACTTTTTTGCTCCAATGCCACATTACAGAAAGCAAGGATCTGACTGGGACCGAAACAATAGGACTGGGCATCAAAATTAAAATGGCCAGCCCCATTCTGCACATTGGGGCAGTTTTGAACTAGTAAAGCCACACTGTATATGTGTTTTGCATGGTATGGGGGACCACATGTAATTGATGAAAATATACATTTGTGTTGCTGCATACATTGTTTGTGGTAAGATCAGAAAACTCACCAGGAAAAAGACGGTCCACCAGATCATAAAACAGCCCTAGAAACAGTCACAAAAACCAAGCCACCCATCGACTTATCACCCCAGCCCATTTGGCACTGTCAATTTTCCCTATAGGTGTCAATCACACAATATTGTGGTCCACAATATAATTGATAAAAAATATTGTGCCAACAATTTCATTTACCACAATATTGTGCTTCTATACTTATAATGATGAGTCCAAACATATCATAACAGGTATAGTGGACAGTAATATTGTCCAAAACATAAAGAAAGTTTGATATTGTAATATATATGCAGTTTAACGTGGTAAATATTAATAATTATAATATTTAAAATTAGTGTAATGTAAAATAAATACATTTCATTAATATTTAATATTATTACCTACTGGCGGTTGGAAGTAGATAGTTATAGTTAGGACCTACTTTCCATAGGAAAAGCATTTTTTTCTTTTGCCAATATCTTTGGTGCTGTTTGACAAATTTTCACAACTCATGGCCCACTCACTTCAGCTGCAGTGTTAAATGTGTAGGGGTGATTCGTCTAGCGGAGGCTGAGAAAAAGAGGGGTTCCCAAAATGCTTTTTCTCCATGATAATTTCCATAGGAAACTTTAGACATGGCTACAGCCCGAACTGCTGAACGGGATTACACCAAATTTGGCAAAAAGGTAGCTCTTGGTTCAGAAAGCACTCTTTATGTTAAAAGGTATAAATCCATTCAGTAGTTCCTGAAAATTTTTAACATTTCTCAGATATACAACTAGGGACGCGGAGGATCCACAAACACTTCTGATCTTGTACCTGCAATCTGATTGGCTGCCAACACTTCAAACCAGGAAGTGTTGGCAGGCATCTTGTGACTCAGTTGAACTGAGTCACAAGAAAAAAGGTCAAAAATTTAAAACATCAAGAAAGGTGTCGGGGTAGAAACACCCTAACACTCTAGGCCTGCTCAGTGGGTCCCTGCCAAAAAAAGCATTTAAAAAATAATAATTGGTGGGATTCGCACTGGATCCGCAAATCCGGCTCCCACGCTTAAAAATAATGAGATGCGGAGACCCTTGCGGGCCCTTGCCTGCCCCGAGAAGTGTCACCTCCCCGGGGCTTATAGATTAAATGCAGGGGAGCTACACGGCCCCTCGCAGCCCTGGGGACCTCTACCTCCCTGGGGCTTTATTTTCAAAATAAATGTGTGGGGGGCTCTTACCCCATGCAGCCCCGGGGACCACCACTTCCCCGGGGTTAATTATCTTAAATGCTGGAGCCATGAGGCCCCCCCGCAGCCCCAGGGACTGCCACCTCTCCGAGGCTAAATTCCAAAAATGCATGGGGGAGCTCGAGCCCACCCACAGCCCCCGGGACATCCCCAGGGCTGAAATATTGTTGGAGGGGTGCCACGCAGCATGCCTTGTGTAGCCATATATGGCCCGGGGAACCGCCAGGGCCGGCTCCAGCAGTGTCCCGGAGAGCCCCCCCAGGACATTGCAGTTTGCTATGGATTGGCAGGAGCAAAGTCATAGCAAACTCTGGTCCACTTCATGGAAGTGAAAGCAGGAAAGATGCTCTTGCTTCCATGAAGCGGAGCAGAATTGCTTTTGGAAAGAGGGAGCTGCATGTTTGTAGCTCCATCTGTCCATAAGCAATGCCAGCTCCAGCAGGAGGTGGGGACTTGGGAGCCTACAGGGACTGCAGGTGACTTGAGGCTCCCTCCGCAGTCACCAACATCATGGCATTAAAAACCATAAGGCTTGGCCCTGGGGAATGGGGTCCTGGGGAAAATATTGGGCTGGGGAGAGGGGCTGCATGCCCCCCTCCCCTCTGAAAAGGAAAGAAAAAAAGGCCCAACTCCTGGGGATGGGGTCCCCGGGGCAGAAATCGGTTTCGAGAATGGTATTCTGAAATTTGGAGTGGGGGTAAGGAAGGTTATATTGGGGTGTGAGTAGGTGCATCAGAAATGATGTGAATGATGTCATCAGTGATGTCACTTACCATGTCATGAATGATGTAATATATGATGCCATCAGCAGTGCATTGCAGTGGTGCGAATTATAGTTAGCTCGGCTAATTATAAGTTATAACGGCTGAATTTCACAGGTTTTGTACGAGTGAAATGTCAGCCTAACTATAATGTTCCTGTAACCTGTGTTTTCTCTGTGAATTTCTAAGGTTTTTTAAATGCTAATACCTAACTATAACATTCCTGAAACCTGTGTTTTTTAGTGAATTTCTAAGGTTTTTAATTGCTAATTCCTAACAATAACGTCCCTGTAGCCTTTGTTTTTTTTTTAGTAAATATATTATATACACATATATCTTTGATAAGGCAAATCAATTGGAAGAAGAGATTCAATTAAAAAAGCAATGAAAATTTGTGAGAGGTCAAAGGGAGGGTTTAAAATGTCAAAGGGAGATACGACCATTTGAGGAGGAATGTGAATCCAATGAAAAATCTGGCATCAATGAATATGGAAAATCAAGATGGGGAGAGACTCAGTGAGATTGATGTCTTGGAAGATTGGGCCCAAAGCAATCCAGATGGGAATATCAACAAACCAGTAAATTTTTTGGGTAGAACTTCAATGAATAGACCAAGAAAAAAATCAACAACACTGGGAAAAGGATAGAGGAAAAGGAACAGCTAAAGGCAGAGGTGCAAATACATCAGAAGAGGAAGGTTCATCCAAAGCAATACCCCACACAGGAGCAACAGCGGGCTAAGAAATGGATCAATAATGTTTGGGGACAACGAATGTCTTAAATGTATCTACCCACAGTTGAACTAAATGTTTTATAGTTCGGTTTGTCATTCTGTCCCACAAATGCTATTGATTATGCCCTAAGTTTTATTGACTTATAACATTTTACCACAAGGTTAAAATTACATAAATGGTTTTCTTTATGAAGTATTGTGGAAACTGTAGCTCTGAATTGACAGGGCCTGCGTAATCTGAGTAAAAGTAGCATTGATGTTCTGTTCAAGGTAGCTGAATTGAACCCAAATAGTAAGACCACAGGTGATAAATCCCTAAATGTGTTACATATGGGAAATAATTTAGGGAGGAACTGCCCCAGTGCCTTTAAACAAAATCTGCATTCACCCCTACCATTTTTATGATACCATTGACACTTTTGAGACAATGGTCATCTAGGATCTAAAGAAAGTAGCTAAGAAAAAGAGACGGCATTCAGATAACCTATCTAAAGCTGACAGATTAGCAATCAAGAATTTACAAAGTGAAAAGAACACTGTTATGAGACAATCTGTGTTTAAAAAACAATGGACAGCTTTTCAAATACATTTTGAACATGTACCTGTTCCTCTGGTGAGCCATAGAACTCTCTATACAAGGACAGAACTCTGCATGGACAGCTGCGGTCCATGCAGGTAGCAGTGGTGGGGCGGTGGGGAGGAGTAAGGGGATATTTCGAGGGATTTTGCTGAGGGAAAATGTATTATTTATTTAATTTTCCCACAGCTTCATCCCTCGAAATCCCCCCTTCTCGGCCCCAATGCTAAGGGTGGGCGGAACTGGCATAGGGCCTCTAAGCGGAGCTCCACGGGCAAGACATACAACATAGTGTTTTTTTCATTGCAGAAGGACGCGAGGAGCAGGGAGGAGAGTGGTCAGGCAGGGGTGGCGACAAACAAGCAGGTACGTGCCTTCTTTTTTCATTTTTAAATCATTTGGGAGGGTGTAGGGAGCACCTAACTCCGCTCCGCCACGGAGGCGGAGTTTTGCCTACCTCCGCGTTCGCAGCGGACTGCAGAGTAGACAAATCTCTGCAAACTCCACTGGCAGAGCGGAGTTACCCGTGCAGTGTAACCCACCGCCCCACCGCTATTACCTGCATGGACCGCGGCTGTGAAGAAGGCTGGGGCACTGGCATCTGCTCTTCCTGGCATCGTGGCTCCCAGAGGTCAGAAACAGCAGCAAATGTTGATGAGGTCTTGCTGGCTGCAGTGTGAAATGCTGCGTACAAGCACACAATGTACGCAATCATCAGCAGAGACAGACACAGCCATTGGCTTTCGTACATTGCTTTCACACGCATTATCCTATGGCTGTGTCCGTCGTGGAGTTCCATCCACTACCTGGTCAAATTCCGCTGTGGCTGTCTAATTCCAAATGTCATGATGGCAAGGTCATGTGCCCAACATTTTAAATAGTCAAATAGTGTGTTTGTGAATGTTTAATGCGTCATCATCACTCAAAATGGTGGCTAGTTTGTTTACATCTACAAATTGATAATGTCACTTATATATAATGCATTACTGTAGTTAAATGAAATAGTTACATGGTGTTGTTTACACTTCAGTAGAAGGTATTTTGGTTGAAAAATATTGTGTAAATAATACACTGTGATCTTTTTTAAAAACAATAGACAGGTAAAAAAAAAATTTTGTTAAGACAAAGCATATATATTTCTAGCAAAACATGACATTTCAGTTAGTTTGTGAATGTTTTAAAATGCAGAAATGTTTCCTTTGCATACATTTGAACCCAGGGAGAGTGAGGGGGTGACACCCTCAAGTGTTGTGACCATTTCCAGGCCTTGCCACAATGCAAAAACCGGATATTATCAAAACATTCAGATTGAATAGGCAAACTATACTGGAAATATGTCATCAGCTGGAGCCAGAACTTCTGCCTCACAATAGATATCTATTACACCAATTGTCAAACTGCATTTTGTGGCAATATGATAATTCCAATACACTGCGGCGGTATCTTGTGGAGAAAGTAGAACAAGTCTCCTGCAATCGTGAGAATTTCTATTCAATCAATGTGCAAGTTTTCTGCTTACCTGCTTTGTACCTCACAAGTGTGTGTGTTCATTTCCCACATTAACCCATTAT
Organism: Triturus cristatus; assembly: GCF_964204655.1. Taxonomy (NCBI): domain Eukaryota; kingdom Metazoa; phylum Chordata; class Amphibia; order Caudata; family Salamandridae; genus Triturus; species Triturus cristatus. Next base: position 454,280,979 of record NC_140590.1, on the reverse strand, counting down.
TCTTTTGTACCACAGAACGGCAGCATAAACTTGCAAATGTCACATCTTTGACCTAAGAGGGCCTGGCTTGTTGGTAAATACAATCTGTCATTATATTGTTAGGTCAATTTCAAAATGTAAAATCTAAACTAGTGTTACATATTTTGGCTCTTTTTTCATCTTGCATATAGGAGACTCAGCTTATCCTAACTGACTATGGTTTTTAGCTCCGCTGAGGAATCTAACAGCACCAGGGGAAGTCTGCTTCAATGAGGCCCATGGAAGAACACAGAGGCCAGTGTAGTGGGCTTTTGGGCTCCTTAAGGAAATGTATTGCTGTCTGGATAAGACTGGTGGATCCCACCTCTTCTCACATGATAAGGTATGCCAAATCACCATGGCCTGCTGCATGTTGCACAACATAGCCACACGACGGAGAATCCCGTACATTGCAGAGGATGGAAACCATGAAGAACCACTGGGTGAGGATGTTGAAATGCCAAATGAAGATGATAGTGGTGAAGAGGAAGGAATTGACTAACATCATAATGTTACTGCCAATTTCTCAGATGAGTGTAAGTATGTTATGTTATGTTAATTAAATTTATAAAAGCGTGCGATTACCCTGGGGTGTCCTGGTGCTGAGCTCTGCTTAGCCGATAGTAGGAGAGGTTCAATGAGAAAAGAGCCAGGTTTTCAAACCCTTTCTAAAAGAAAGAAGGTCTACGGCATTTCTCAGATAGAACGGAAGCTCGTTCCATGCCTTGGACGTACAGGTAATGAAGCTCCTGCCTCCCCAGCTGGTTTCTTTAAAGGTGTGGGTTTGGACATTTTTAGCTCCTTTGGGCCGCAGGGTCCTGGCGGGGGCATACCATTTGAACCTTTGCCTTAAATGGTCAGGGCCAATGTCATTGAGAGACCTTAAAGGCTATGCACAGGGCCTTAAAACTAACCCTTTGTTTAACCGGGAGCCAATGTAACCGAATTAGCTCTCTTTTCACCGAGACAAATTTTGGTGTGCCTATTAACAGCCTGGCGGCTGCATTCTGAGCTTTCTGAAACCTATTGACATGTTGATTTTGAGCATTCAGATAAATGCTATTACAGTAGTCCAGGCGTGACATAACTGTAAATACCGCCCTAAAGTCCATTTCTGAGAGGTAGGGTTTTAAATTCCTCAAAATTCGCAAAATCAGGAAGCAGGAAGATACTACTGAACTTATGTGGTCATTGAAGTTCAATCTATTGTCCACTATGACCCCTAAACTTTTCACTTTAAGAGTTGGGATAGGATAGTTTTCCAACTCTGTAGGCCACCAGAACCGGGTCCAGATATGAGGATTGTTTCCGAATGCAATCACCTCGGTCTTACTTGAGTTCAATTTTAGACAATTCATTGACATCCATAATGCTATGGCTAGCATACAGTCATGAAAGCGAGCTCTGGTTTCTTTTTCCTGACCGTTTTGAAGAGAAAGAACAATTTGTGTAAAGTCAGCATACTAGGTTAGCTGAAAACCGAAGGATCTAATCAGTACTGCCAACGATATCACATAAATATTAAAAAGGGTGGTGTTCAGAGAGGGCCCTGGGGAACCCCGCAAGGAAGGTTAAAAGACTTTGATTTATGGTTATCCAGGTCGACAGTTTGGGTTCTATCACATAGGAAGGATTGAAGGAGTTTCCAAGCAACCCCATGAACCCCAACCCCAGACAACTGATCCATCAACACCTTGTGATGGACCGTGTCGAAGGCTGCCGACAAATCCAACATTATCAACACAGCCTTCCCAGCACAGTCTCCCTTATCTCTTCACAAGATTTTAATAGGGGCAGTTCCGTACTGTGATCAGCTCTAAAGCCATATTGTGTCTTATCAAAGACATTATTGTTATTGCAAAAGGTGGTAAGTTGAAAGTTCATGGCATTTTCTATAATTTTGCGGGCAGCGGTAGCCGGGAAATTGGCCAATGGCTGCCGGGATCTAAAGGGTCTAGGTAAGGTTTTTTTAGAAGGGGAAGAATGGACGACTTTTTCCGATCAATCGGAAAGATTCCGGAGGCAAAAATGTTGTTAATCAGTGGGTTTAAAACAGAGCATATGGTTTCCGAAATGGATTTAAGTATTGAGACTGGGCAGGGGTCAATGGGGGAACCTGAGAGGGCATAGCTAAAAAGTTTACCAGTTTCTTCTAGCCCAAGAGGTAAAAAATTATCAAGGACTTGTCCGGACTCGGGGTATTCTTGGATTGTGCTCCCTGGAAGTAGACCTACTTCATATGATTCCGGGGAAAAAGTGGAGAAAATACCTTCCACTTTTTGATGAAAAAAGGTAGCCAGAGTTTCACACAATTCTGGACTGCTATCCTTTTTAATGATAATAGGCCAGGCTAATTTTTTCACTGTTTTAAAAAGCTCTTTAGAATTTGATCTCGCAAGGAGGATTTTGCTGGAGAAAAAACTCTTTTTTGTTTCCGTCAACATCTCTTTATAATGCTTAAGGCTATGCTTGTAGTTCACTTTGTCAGAAATGTTGTATCCGCTTCTCCAGATTCATTCTAGTTTTTTGTAGGCTAGTTTCTGAAGTTTGAGCTTGTCGGAGTACCACGGGCCGATGGATGAGCTCACTTAGGAATCCATTTAATAATTGGAACCAATTTTTTGCAAGCTATATCAATCCAATCGGTATAGGCCTTAGCAGCTTTATCAATCTCAAAAATGGGAGGAGGTAAGGTACTCTTCAGCTCGTTCTCTAGTGGAGTTCCCTCTAAGTCTTTCCATGCCCTTTTTTCCAGCGTCATCAATGGAGCCCTGTTGAAAATTGGATGTAATGGCTTCTTCAGCTCAAAAATGATAGCACTGTGAACACTCCAGGCCATGGGGAATACCTCCGAGCAGGCTAAGTGAGGGTTATTAGAGAATATCTCATCTAAGGTATGACCTTTGAGATGCGTGGGACCCACAACCAGCTGTTTGAGCTCCCCAGCTTCTATTATTCGATTCAGGCAGGAGGTATCTGGATCATTGAGGTCCTCGAGATAAAAATTGATATTGCCAATTACCGTGAAAGAATTTAAGCTCATACCATCTTCAAGAAGGGTACCTATCGATTCCAGGAACCCGTTCTAGGGCCAGGCAGACGATAGAGAAGATCTCCTTTGAGGATTCTATGGGGCATATCAGCAATGAGGCGATATAAAATTATCGCCGCTTTTGCGTCCGTTTTCGGGCGAAAAGCGGCGATAATTTTATCGCCTAATTAGCAAGGTCACGCTATCGCGTGAAACCTTGCGTTAGTGCCCAGATTCTTAATGCCCAACTTTGCATCTCTAATGAGATGCAAAGTGGGCGTTCCTGACCTGACATGACTGGAGAAATGTCGCTAAGCCCCACGCTATGAAGCATAGCGGCAAGTAAAGTAGTGATAACCACTGTTATTGCTACTTTCCTTACGCCTTCTTCAGGACTGACTTAGCCATGATATCCTATGGAAGGTAGATATCATGGCTAAGTATGTGAGGCCCTATCATCAAGCTAACGCCAAACTTCGTGAGATTATCGCTGGGTTTCCAGCGATAATCTCACGTTTGGCAGTTAGCGCTAGGATTTTTATCGCTTTTGAGATAAGCGTTGCTCATTGCACGCTATCTCAGCGATAATTATCCTAGCGCTAAGTGCGCTTAGCGATAATTATCGCCGGTTGTTGCTGATATGCCCCTATGACACTGAGCATTGATGTTAAAGGAAAGTGCTTCACAGAATGTATAGGATGCGGAATGGAATACTGCGTTCAAAGAATTGTGGTAAATAACAGCTAAACCCCCCCCTTTCCTTAGGGGTCTATCCAAGAAGTAGCAGGAAAAACCAGGGGGAGTGGCTTTCACAAGTTCAGGCCACGGAGGCTTGGTCTGTCCAGGCTCCCGTGATAAATGCTAATTTGATATTGTGATCTTCTAAGAGAAGTGCACATTCTGTAATATGTTTAACTAGGGACCTAGAGTTAAAAAGAACACACTTAATGGTGGATCTAGTATCTTTAGCAAGGTTTAGTGGGGGCATATTATGAGGGCCACAGGCTGGTTGATCAATAAGAGTTGTCAACTGCAGACCACAGGTATCACACACCCCAACTGGCCACTTAACTCCTGAATCCCCGGCGAGCCTAGGACAACTCAGTATACTCCCTCCCGGCATAAGCCCCAGGAGCTCCTGTTTGGTATATCTCCTTGTATTTGGGGACCCACGGACAGGGGGACTGGCCCTGAGCCTGGTCTGAGCGCGGACGGGCGCTGACGGGCTTGCCTTCGGCGCGCCCGCTGCGCGCGTCTGCATCAGCATGCATCTTTTATAGGCAGCGTGCAACGACTGGACCGCAGCCCTCTGCCTTCCCAATATGGCCACCCCAGAATAAATGTAAAGTGCAATGTTTCGATATATTCCCCGCGCTACCAGAGCAAATACAGTTTTAAAACAATATTTTTAAAAACAAATCATCTGTGCAAAGTTAAACATCCAAATCACATAAAACTTCTAGTCCGTAAGAATGACCGGTCGGGCATTGAACACAGCTCCGACACCGGTTTAAGCAGCGCTGCACGTTCGCGTCAGCATGCGTCTTTTATAGGCAGCGTGCACAGACTGGACCGCAGCCCTCGGCCTTCCCAATATGGCTACCCCAGAATAAATGTGAAGTGCAATGCGCCAATATATTCCCCGCGCTACCAGAGCAAATACAGTTTTAAAACAACAGTTTTAAAAACAAATCATCTGTGCAAAGTTAATCATACAAATCAGATAAAACATCTAGTCCGCGTCGGCATGCGTCTTTTATAGGCAGCATGCAACGACTGGACTGCAGCCCTCCACCTTCCCAATATGGCCATCCTAGAATAAATGTAAAGTGCAATTAAGTATAAATTAACATATTAGGACATTAAGGTTTAATCAACTTTTTTAAATTAATGAGGATAACAGTCTATGCTGGGCATCTTTTTAGAAAAGGAAAGTTGATGAAATCCAGCTCAAAGTTGTTTGTTGATCAAAGTTTTGACACATTGAATACTAGGATCGTTTACGTTGTTTATCTTTGATTGTTCTTAAACAAAGTATCCTCAAAACTATTCCTTTGCAAGGTATCTATTTTGTAATGCAATTTAATGAATATTTTTTTTTTTTATCTGTTTTAGGACCCGTCACCATGTTATCTTCATTTGGACATTTCAAAGCTGTGACATTTGCAGTTATATGCTGCTGTTGCAAAGTACAAAGGGAATATGGACTGATCCTGTTAAAGACACACAGACAATATGGCTGTATGTATCTCACCCACAAGATTTCCTAGCCATTCGGTAGTGCTATGGGATTTGGTTGCCGGCCTCAAGCTCCAGCGAGATTTTGTGGTCGCCAACAAGTCTTTCGGATGAGGCAGTGACTTCTAGCGGACATTTTGTGAGGTATGTGATCCTGAACGTGCAGGATCTACCACAGCTGCAATCAGGGGAAGATTCTCTCCTCGAGAAGCATCAGAATCTACCTGAAATTATGATTTGGAGTCAAAAACTTCCTCAAATGGATGGTCGGAGTGGTTTTTTTTGTGCGAGGAGTCCTTTTTTAAAAACCTTTTCCCACAGGAAGGAAGTGCCACAGAGTCTCTAACTTCCTGTTCCTGTCCAGCAGGCTCCTACCAGCGCTTTGTCCCCCTCCTTGTTACTTTTCTGTGGGATTTGGATCTAGAAGGATCACTCTCCTTGTCTGCTGCAAATATATAACAAACATAAGGAGATGATGGACTGAGCACTGAAACTTTTCGGACACTCACCCCCAGTCACAGATCTGGGTTGAATCTATCATTGTTCTTTAGCTCACTTCGCCACCCCAGTTCAGCACCAGCAATATGCAAATCATTCTAGACCCTGTTCCTCATGGGAAGAGTTGAGCGTGAACTTCCAAGCCAGGTCTTCCCTGGATCGGAAACAAGCATCCTGGGACCGAGTTTGGAGTAACACTCCTCATCAGCCAGGCTCGCATGAATTCAGTGGCAAAGAGAGCAAGGGATCCATATCTTTGCGTACCCTGCCAACTTAGGGCAAACAAAGCACACATAAGGAGATGAGGGATGGAACACTGAAACGTTGCAGACACTCACCCCCGGTCACAGATCAGGGTTGAATTCATCATCCTACTTTAGCTCACTTCGCTACCCTAGTTCAGACCCAGCCTTATGCAAATCAGTCTTGGCCCTGTTCCTCATGGGAACAGTCCAGGCCGAAATACCAGCCAGGTCTTCTAGGGGGCGCCAACAGGCCTCTGATCCAGGGCCTGAAGTCACCTTCACATGCAGTCGAATTAGGAGGAGGCCTCCCTGGGCCAGGTTGACCCCCGACCAGGGAACATGGCCGCCCGACAGGCCGGAGATCATAGCCCTTGGTCCCGGTCATAGCTCCTGGACCCAGCCACAGAAAAGTGATAATAAGACTTGTTCTACATTTGTGTTCCATTAGGTTTTGGACCTTAGCTTTGCCAGTACCCAGGGAAACCTAGATGACCTAGGGCTATCCAGGGTGGGCTTACTTGCATGGCTCTCACCACGTTTTATTACCCAGAATCCCTTGCAAACCCCAAACTTTGACTATGAAAAAAAACAATTTTCTCACATTTCTCTGATGGAACATTCTGGAATCTGCAGGGAGCCACAAACGTCCTTCCACCCGGCATTCCCCCAGATCTCCCAATACAAATGGCAAGGGAAGCTCTCCCCCTGCTCCAGAGGCTGAAAAAGTAAATGAAATCCCACTGCTGTGAACACCAGAGGGGTGTCCTGGACGTGTGCAGAGGGCGTAACGGTTACGTACTCCGCACACGGCCACCAACGTGGATGACGCAACCTTTACATCCTTTTGACAGAAAGGGTTAAAGTAGCCTTTACATATGCGAGTCAGGGGATTTTATGCTTGTGGTCGAGAGATACGCAATCCAACAAATCAACCTGGTAAGCTGTAAACCATCGCCAGTCCATATCTTAACCCAAATAAACAGTGGACTAGGAGCTATGAAATCACTAATGAGTCCTTTTTAAAAAAAACATTTTCCTACCGGAAGGAAGTGCCCCACAGTCTCTTACTTCCTGTTCCTATCCAGCAGGCTCCTACCAGTGCTTTGTTCCTCTCCTGGTTACTTTTCATTGAGATTTGGATCTAGAAGGATCGCTCTCCTTGTCTGTTGCAAATATATAACAAACATAAGGAGATGATGAACTGAGCACTGAAGCATTTCGGACACCCACCCCCAGTCACAGATCTGGGTTGAATCTATCATTGTTCTTTAGCTTACTTCGCCACCCCAGTTCAGAACCACCAATATGCAAATCATTCTAGACCCTGTTCCTCATGGGAAGAGTCGAGCCTGAACTGCCAAGCCAGGTCTTCCCTGGACCGGAAACAAACTTCCTGGTACCGGGTTCGGGGTAACATCCCGTATCAGCCAGGCTGACTTGAATCCAGTGAATCAAAGTTGTTTGCTGATCAAGGTTTGACACATTGACTACTAGGATTGTTTACGTTGTTTATCTTTGTATATTCTTAAGCAATGTATCCTCAAAACTATTCATTTGCAAGGTATCTATTTTGCAATGCAATTTAACGAATATTGTTATTTTTAGCTGTTTTAGGACCTGTCACCATGTTATCTTCATTTGGACATTTCAAAGCTGTGACATGTGCAGTTATATGCTGCTGTTGCACTGTACAAAGGGAATATGGACTGATGTTGTTAAAGACATACACAGTACGGCTGTACATATCTTGTACAAAGACAACTAGAATAGTTATTGTTGAGACATTATGAAGATTGCAGCAAACTTATTTTCTGTTTAGTGGTGCCGACCATGCCAATATGTGCTGCTTAATTTGCTCTAAGCACATGTGGTATTCGACCCAAAGCAAACTAATCTTCCCTCACATCTCCTAAATCCTCATTTTGTGTTAAATGTATGTAGGTGTTGATGTGTCTCATCATTGTAGAAAGAACTTGTTGTGTCACACCACTTAAAGGTGGTTGTGACATTGCACCAGATACTGCAACGATGTCTTGGAATGAACCTGTGGTCACAAAATGGAGTAATGCCAGAATGTGCACTTTTTGTGAAATTTGATGGGGTATTACTATTCTGAACCAGACGGTTAGGCTCAAGCTGATGACAGAAATCAATGATATTTAGCCTATTGAGTCAAATGGTTTGGATTATATCACGTTCTTCCATGGTGGCAATGTCTGAAACTTTAAATGTTAAAATGGCACTGATTATTTGGATTCTGCATGGATTGTAATTTTTTTTGTAAATTATGACAAACATTTATTTCATACATGTTAATAACATACATCAGATGGGTTGGCGCTATTTGTTCTTTTTGTCATTTTAGGAAAATGTGAGAAACATTTGCTGCATGGCATTTATATATAGATAAACAATCATTTTAGATTTTGTATTTTAATATGTGTAATGAAAGGAATAAATGATAAAGAAATTGAGAAAAGAAATACAACAGCAGTCTTTTACTTTGTTAGTATTGTTTTTATTCAACAATACCAAATAAACTAAAATGGGATATAATAAAAAAAAACTAACAAAAAATGATAAAAGTCACTTATAGTGAATGGAACTATTATTGAAGAGGCTAAAATGTTTGCAATCATATGTCCAAAATACAACTGGCATCAGAAAGGTAAATGTGTCCAGACTAGCCCTGGGCGTAAAACTCCGCTTTACTCGTGGAGTTTGCAGAGTTCAGCAACCACGCATTCAGCATAGAATGCAGACTTATGGATAAACTCTGCACTCCACAATGAAGCAGAGGTTTTTTTGGGGTGGAGCACTCGAAATGTCCTTTGGTACACGTGAGAGCAACTTGCCCGGAGCGCGCGATTGCCTACGAGATTTCCTAGTCATTCGGGAGTGCCATGAGATTTGCTGGACGGTATCGGCTCCAGAGAGATTTTGCAGTTGCCAACAAGTTTTTTGGGTGAGCCAGTGAGTTCTAGCAGACATTTTGTGATGTAAATGATCCTGAAAGTGCAGGATCTACCACGGCTGCAATCAGGGGAAGATTCACTTCTCGAGAAGCATCAAAATCTTCCTAAAATGACGATGTGGAGTCAGAAACTTCCTCAAAGGGATGGGTGGCGTGTTTTTTTTTTCAAGAGGAGTCCTTTTTAGAAAACTTTTTTCAAACAGGAAGTAAGTGCCCAGAGTCTCCAACTTCCTGTTCCTGTCTAGCAGGCTCCTCCTAGGGCTTTGTCCCTCTCCTGGTTACCTTTCATTGAGATATGGATCTGGAAGGATCACTCTTCTCGTCAGATGCAAATATATACCAAACATAAGGAGATGATGGATGGAGCGCTGAAACTTTTCAGACACTCAGCCCCAGTCACAGATCTGGGTTGAATCTATCATCGTTCTTTAGCTCACTTCGCACCTCAGTTCAGCACCAGCTAAATGCTAATCGCTCTTGACCCTGTTCCTCATTGGAACTGTCCAGCCTGAACTGCCAAGCCAGGTCTTCCCTGGATCGGAAACAAGCATACTGGAACTGAGTTTGGGGTAACACCCCTCATCAACCAGGCTCGCTTGAATTCAGTGGCAAAGTGAGCAAGGGACCCACATCTTTGCATACCCTGCCAACTTAAGGCAAACAAAGCAAACATAAGGAAATGAGGGATGGAACGCTGAAACGTTGCAGATACTCACCCCCGGTCACAGATCTGGGTTGAATCCATCATCTTTCTTTAGCTCACTTCGCTACCCTAGTTCAGACCCAGCCCTATGCAAATCAGTCTTGACCCTGTTCCTCATGGGAACAGTCCAGGCTGAACTACCAAGTCAGGTCTTCTAGGGGCGCCAACAGGCCTCTGACCCAGGGCCTGAAGTCACCTTAACATGCAGGCAAATTCGGAGGAGGCATCCCTAGGTCAGGTGGACCCCCGACCAGGGAACATGGCCACTGGCAGGCCGGAGAACATAGCCCTTGGTCCAGGTCATAGCTGCTGGACCCAGCCACAGAAACATGATAATAACACTTGTTCTACATTTGTGTTCCCTTAGGTTTTGCATTCTCAACAGATTTTGCCCTCCACCAGAGGGTTCAAGCTCAACTTGGCATCAAATAATACCCCCAGGTATGGAAAAGCTGGGACCTTAACTAGAATATGATTCCAAACTCTGAATGTTTTAGAGCGTGTGGACCAAAGGCAGGCTACCAAGACATATGACTTAAAGAAATTAATGGCCAAGTCCAAACTATCCATATAGGTGGTGAACCTGTACAACAAGGACTGGAAACCTAACCTACCTCCATGTGTGCCATAAGCACGGCATCATCAACATATAACAATACCAGCAATGGTCTTTTACCTACTCTTGGACAGTCCACCTGTGCTGACACCAAGGCTTGTTCCAACCCATCAATATAAAGGGTAAATAAAAAGGTGTGAGTATGCAGCTCTGGCGAACACCCCTACTAGTGACAAAAGACTCCAGAAACTCTATCTCCTGAGAGTACATTACAGCAGCTGAGGTGCTGGTATGGAGATTAGACAGGAGAGAAAAAATGTCTGGGTCCAACCCCATCATGAGCAGCAGATCCCAGAGCTTATTTAGATTTACCCTGTTTAAAGCAGACGTGAGGTTCATGAATTCCAAATGCAACGAACCGGACTGAGCAAGTACATTTGCTTATAAGTAGGAATAGGATGACACACTGATCAGTGGTTGCCCTCCTCAGCCAAAAACAATATCGGACCTTGGACAATATGTTATTCTCGTCTGCCCATGATAAGAACCTGTTTAATAAGATCCTCCCCAACCCTTTGACAATAGCATCTATGAGTGATATTGGATGGTAGCACTGTGAATTATAATTGTCCCCTTTTTTTAAAATCGGTATGATGATGGAAGATGACCACAAAAGTGGAACCCTCTCCTTTATTGCAGCATTTTAAACCAAGTTTAAGACAGGCCCCAAGACATCAATATCATCTCAAAATATATCATATGGTTTGGCATCTGGGCCTGGGGCTTTATTTCAGGATAGGGCAAGGATATCATGGGAAACTTCAGCCAGGGTAAAGACCAGGTTAGCTCTCCCAATCTAAAGCGTTTTTGGTCTTACAAATTATCTTGGAGGCCTATATTTTAGATGCCCTTAAAGTGAACCACCCACTGCCGTTCTGAAATATGATTGCACAAAGCAGGTCCTGATGGCTCAGTAAAACACAGGTTATTAATCACCCACCAGAAGAGAGGGCTATCTTTCAATTCTCACACCTGGGCTAAGTCCTTTCAAGCAGCTTTACATAACATCTGTTTACGATTCATAAGAGCCATCTTATAGTCTTTCTGACATTCAACAACAAGCTACTTATCTCTAGGGGACTGTTTAAGAGGGACTTTTAGAAGGCAAAGACACTTAGAACAGGCTTGGACAAACCATGTAGGGTGGTCAGAGTTAGACTTTGTTGCTGGAACCATAAGCAGGGCTCAGACCTTCCATGCAATCCCTGCGAATGCCTTTAAAATCATATCCGAGACACCCAGATCCAGACAAGTGAAGATCTCCTGCCAGCATTTGCTAAAGAGCAAAAAATTAAACGCCTTGGAGTCAACAAGAGACCATTTTAGTCATCACTCTTGATCTCCGATGGTGAGCCTAGACTGTGTCACTGGTATTGGGTTGACCCTCCACCTAATACCCCCAATACATAACACCAAAGGATTATGATCACTTAAGGGGCTGTGCATTTTATTAAAACTTTAAATGAACAAAAACAGAGGCACTGATACAAAATTAAAATCTATATTTGGCACACAACCCTCCCTTTGAATGTAGGGGTAATATGGGGGTTAATTGAGTTTATCAGCTTTTGTGGAGCAAAGACCAAAAGAGTTAAGTGAACTGCCTTCGGGTGTATGTGCCAGATATAGACCCTCCTTAATCATGCATCTCAAACTCACATTTCCAGGATCTATCAGGCTAGCACATAACTGACAATTAAAATCATCTATCAATATGAGCTTCTCCCATCCCAAGCCCTGCCCATCCAGGGAATTAATGGTCAAACATAGGATATGGAGATTAAATAACCCACTTGACATTGACTTTGCATTATAGAAATTAATCAACACAATCGGTATAGATTCCGGAACAAACATTTTGACGACCTGAATTAAATGTGACTTCCATTTTTAATCTTTAACATATCCACAGAGCTCTAATGTCACAAAGATCACCAAAAATGTATTTGCTCTCTCCCATGCTGATGCCACTGCTGAAGCAAAGTAGGTTCTATATCCTTCAAGAAATTTCACATGTTTCCTGTAAACAAATCACCTGGTAAATCTTGACAAACTGCACCCAATTGTTATCGTGAAACTTTGTGGACAAGCCCGCAATGTTCCAGGACAACAATCCGAATGCGTCCTCATTTCGACAATTGATAAACTGAATAGCAGCAAGGGGCGCAGCCAGGACTGGGTGAATCTGAGCAGCTTAAAGTCAACCACAGGAATCTTAATTACTCATGGGAGCAAACCTATTCTTCAAAGGCACAGGGAAAGGGACTATTGGACACTGTATGGAAGGACCAGGATGCATTGAACCACATTTCTTTTGGCCCATGGGGTGTTACATACAATATCTGGTTAATAAAAAAAAATAAGGGGAGTGACTTGATGCCCGTCTGGATGGGAGACTTTTAAAAACCAACCTTAGTTAGGATGCGTGCTGCGCTATGAGGAGGATTATTAAAATTAACCACTATGCAGTCACCTGTCCATCTCTTTACATCTGGTCCGAGCCAACCCACCTTCCTGACCATAATAATAGAGTCATAAATTTCCTTTCCTATATCAGCATACGTCGTATGCCAGTACACTACCTTGTTCTCCAATTACCCAAAGGTTTCCGGCTTTGAGATTTTAAGATGAGGATCATTCCCAATACTACAACATGCAGAGTTGCTTCTGGGGGTAAATTTATCACCACCTCCGGTCAGGGGATAAATGGTTGTGGGATGTCGGGAAGGCATGGGACTGATGGGGGATTTCTAGCAGAAGGCATTATGGGGGGGATGATACCAAAGCCCTGGTTGAATGTAATGGTAAGGCGGTAGTCTGTACCTGTCTGACTTCAGGGGAATGAAGCCTTGCTGCATCACTGAAAGCAGGCCCCCTCCAATCAACTGTCTCAAATCCTTATGAAGAACATCTAGGGCCTTTACTTGATCTCCCAGCTGCACAATACTTGCTTCAATTGATTCCAATCTTAGGGAAAAGGAGTTTAAATGCAGGGACCCTGTATGGATGATGAACCCAATATTGGTATCCTGCCCCTGGATAACCTGATCCATCAGGTGAGTACAATTTAAAGGCTCCCTCTGAACCACAACAGTTACGGAAATATTTTTTGATTTTGAAACCACATTCCTCCTTCTCCGCTTACCCCTCAGGCTAATAGTTGATCTGACAGAAGTAAAAGAGCCCTGAGTACACCCCTCACTAATGGCCCTCCTGTTATAGCACAAGAATCAGCATGAAGCATTCTTTCGCCATGCCCCTGACTATAAGCAAACAACACAGTATGTGAATCCAAAGATGAGGTCACGGTCTCCCCTTGGGTTCATGCAGCAAGGGAAACCAGAAGGAAATATTCCCTCATCATGGAAAATCTTCTCTGCTAATTCGATCTCCTTAGAAACATCATTCACAGCTTGTGAGAGAAATCCTTCGATAGTCGCAGCCCCAGGAGCAGGTGATAGTGACTTAGGAGCAAGGCCAATACCTTTCCCTTCCCCATCTTTGAAAATGTCAGCAGATTTAAATGAAAGGATCAGAAACCTGGTAACACCCTTTAAAATTAGAAGCAACAGCTTAACCCACCAAAAAAAAGATAGTTCATGTGCCCCACAGATTGGAAGGACAACACCACTGGTGTCCCTTGAACCACGGTCACCCTCTTCTCCATGCCAAAGATACACTGGATCATAAGGGGTGCACAACAGGATGATTTAAAGGTTCTTTAGGCTTAGTGAAAGGTCCATGTCAACCAAGTGTAATTTTAAATAGTCTACCCAGAGCTACAAGCACAGTCCTTGCGTGGGTGGGTACACATCACGCACCTGATACAGAGCACCAGAACACATCAGGAAGATGTTTCCCCCCAATATCAGGCCCCTGAGTAAAGAGGGGGGGCTGCCCTGGCTCTTCCTGGAGATGACGTGCTTTGCCCGAGCACGGCTCGTGCAGCCCACGCTACTGAGAAAAGGCAAGCGCTATATAGCATGGTACCTGCAGTGCCCTCCTCACATGCTGGCCCCTCCTCCTGAGGCAGGTGAACTGAACTAGGGTAGCTGAAGACCCCCAGCAACTAGCAACCAGCTCCTTAAAAGCATTGAACTAAAAAGACTGCCATCACATCTTTGTTGGTGTTTTGGCAACCAATCAGATCTATCTCTAGATCTGATTATCTGCAATGTGAAATATCTATTTATTTTAACCTTAATTTCTCAAGAACTACTAAGTAAAATTACACCACATTTTCTGTACCATGATATTGCTTCCTGAAAAATTTGTTGTAATTTCTAGTTAGCTGTCTTGGCTGTATCTGTGTCTAATTTCCCTATGGAAAAATGAAAAAGAAAATTGTGTTTAGGGTTCCCTCCCTTTTTCCGCCCCACCCCTTAATGGATCACCCCGAGGTAAATGAGACTTTTCGTTCTGAAAAGGTTGGTGATGATTTGTCAAACAACGCCAATGTTAACCCCTTCCCTGCGGGGGTAATTCCCCCATGGTGCGGGGGGGAGGGGTCCGCAGCACCGCTGTGCTCGTGACAAGCTGAGCTTGTCATGACTCACAGTGGAGCTGTGCTCATGATGAGCTGAGCTCGTCACGACCCCGCCCATTGATTAATTCTCCCGCGCAGGGCGGGCAGCGGCCGTTATGACGAGCTGAGCTCGTCATGAGCACAGCTCCAATGTGACTCATGACGAGCTGAGCTTGTCATGAGCATGGAAGGAGTTAAAGCAGATCAAAACATGGACCTAACTATAAATAACATCATTACTGTGTATTTCGTGGCAGTTTTACCTCCTACTTGATAAACCACTCTTGAGTAGTAAAAATTGGAAGCCCTGAAGCGAAGCATATTCGCCTGTAACAATGGATCACCCTAGACTTCATCCTTTCTTCAACCCTATTCAAATGCTATCTTGAGCATCTTTGTGGGACCTTTTGGGAACTCTGGGATCCACTTTCATCTATATGCCAAAGATACCGAAATCTACTTGAAGGTCTCATCTCTGGAAGGCATTACCCTCCTATCCAACATATTCATAAGAATTTAAACATGGATGTTGTTAGACCTGATATCCTTAGTGATTTCTTTTTGATTGGCCGTTGAATCTGTGTATGTTACTACTGCTAACCAATGCCAAAGTGCTTGTACTCACTCCTCCACACATGGCAAAATAGACTTTCACCTAATTCGCACATTTAATTTACTTGTAAGTCCTTAGTACTACATGTTCACAGGGCCTGCAAATTGAATGCTGCTAGTGGGCCTTCAGCACTTAATGTGCCACCCACGTAAGTAGCCTTTTTAAACATTTCTCAGGTCTGTCATTGCAGCCTGTATACAGTTTTAAACTGCCATTTTGACCTGGCAAATCAAACTTTTTTGCCAGGCCGAAACCTCCCTTTGTAATACTCCCCTGGGGAGGTCCTAAACAGTCCTTAGGGCAGGGTGCACTGTATTTAAAAAGTTGAACATGTACTTTTAAGTTTTTACATTTCCTGGTCCTACAAGGCCTACCTCTCCCATAGCTTAATTTTTGTCTGGTAGCAGGTAGAAATGTAATGTGTGTATCTAAAGAATTGTACTTGAAAACACTTTCGAATAGCAAAGTCAGATTTTAAGGCACTGTTCTAAAAGTGCCACTAATAAAAAGTTCAACATTTTCCTGTCCTAACCATTTCATGCATGCAGACTGTGTCCTGGGAGACATCACTAGGTGTACTCAATGGATTTACACCATTTTTTAAAAGGTCGCTCTCTGAGCCAAGTAGTACCTTGTTGCCAAATTTGGTGTAATTCCGTTGAGCAGTTTTTGCCATAACCGTGTCTAAAGTTTCCTATGGGAAATTGATTTTTTGAACTCTATTTTTTTATTTTCTTAGGAACTACTGAACAGATTTACACCATTTGAAAAAAAGGTCTCTTTCTGAGCCAAGGGCAACTTTTTGCAAAATGTGGTGTAATTCCGTTCAGCAGATTGGGCTGTAGCCTGTTCCAAAATGTCCTATGGTAAAAAACATGGAGAAAACGCGTTTTGGGACCCCCCTTTTTTTATCGGCCCCCGCTTGACGAATCACCCCGAAACTTTCAGGATAGGAGCTGACTGGAGCGCCCCTCCAGTTTTGAACATTTTGCGAAGATTCGTCATCTGGCGCGAAAGTTATTGGGAAAAGAATGTTACTATTTTCCTATGGTAACAAGGTCCTAACTATAACTTCCTACTGGCGACCGCCAGTAGGTAATATATATATATATATATTATATATATACATATATATATATATTACCTACTGGCGGTCGCCAGTAGGTAGTTATAGTTAGGACCACGTTTCCATAGGAAATCCGCAACATTCTATTTTGAATAACTTTGGCGCCGGTCGACGAATCCTCGCAAATTTTTCAAAATAGGTGGGGCGCTACGCTCCGCTCCTACCCTGAAAGTCTCGGGGGGATTCGTCAAGCGGGGGCTGAGATAAAAGGGGGGTCCCAAAACGCGTTTTTCCCATGCATTTTTCCATAGGACCTTTAGACACAGCTACAGCCCGAACGGCTGAACAGAATTACTTGAAATTTGGCAGAGAGGTAGTCCTCAGGTCAAGGAAGTGCCTTTTGTAGGTTTGGTGTAAATCTGTTCAGTAGATTCAGAGAAAATAGCCTTTAAATCAATATATATATCTGAGCCAGCTTACGGTGCGCTTACGGTGCGCTTACCGTACGCGTACGGTGGCGTGCGCGAGCGCGATTTTGATTGGCTGTTAGATCTTAGTAAACATTAGAATCGGTGGAAACCAGGAAGCGGCGGCCGCCATTTTCTCTCTCGCTCTCTGAGTTGGGCAGCAAAAACGATGCCAAAAAATGTCTAAAGAGGCAGTTTCTTGAGATCCTAACCACCCAGCATTGATATAGGGGTCCCCAAACAACCCCCAAGCCCAAATACATTTTTTTTTGTTTTTTCGGAAAATCGCCGATTACGCTTACGGTAAAAAATTTTTTAAAAAAAATATATCCACACCCTCCCCACCCCGTGTGCAAATGGTGCCCGAAGGGCACCATTTGTGCATGGCCAATTACAAGTAAGAAATAAACAAAGAATACATTTCACAAAGATGCGCATAATATGTCCCCCATGTGCGCACGGTGCGCGAAGCGCATCGTGCGTACATGGCCCATCCCGCATAACGTGGGACGCGGTGCGCGCAGCGCACCGCGTGACCACCGTGCGTGCACGGCACTAACTGCGTAAAGTGGGCGCGCGGTGCGCGAAGCGCACCGCGTGCTCACTGTTCGCGCACGGTGCGCTTCGCGCACCGTGCGCGCACGGAACAAACTGCGTTAACTGGGCGCGCACGCCACGAATGGCGTAAAGTAACTTAGCATTTAAAAAAACGTACAAATTCACTGAAAAAACCATAGGTTTCACACACGTTATAGTTAGGAATTAGCATTTAAAAAACCTTGCAAATTCACTGAAAAAACCATAGGTTTCACACATGTTATAGTTAGCTGTACATTTCACTTGTAAAAAACCAATGAAATTCCCCCGTTATAGTTAGTGCAGGCAACTATAACTCACGCGACCGCAATCTTCTGCTGATGACATATGTGTCTTTATGAAAAAAAAATATTTGTAATATATGTATAGCTAAAATTTAATGGAAGAAGACATGGGCAAATAAGTGTCTAAATACAGTATTAGCATCAGCAGAGGATTGCGGTCGCGTGAGTTATAGTTGCCTGCACTAACTATAACGGGGGAATTTCATTGGTTTTTTACGAGTGAAATGTACAGCTAACTATAACATGTGTGAAACCTATGGTTTTTTCAGTGAATATATATATATTTATTTATATATCCAGATAGTATACATTGTAAATACCATTCCTTAAGTTGTATCGTTTACTTCAATTGACATTGGGCAATCTACTCTTTTTCAAACAACTATTGTAGAAATTAACTAATGTCCAAATGCTTTATTGTTGATTTGGGAAATCGAATTGATTGATTTTTACTGTTACAAGGTGTTCATCATAAAACCTTATTCATGTTAGAAAAACTTAAAAAAACTTATAAAATGTGTAAACTACAGCTCCCAGAAGTCTATGGGGCGTATTACGTTGCATAGGAAATGCTTTAAATTGCAACAGGATATGGTGTCACCTACCGTGAACAAGGCCGACATGGCTGAAACGCGTCGGTGTAACAGAAGGGTACTCTGTGAAGAATAAAACACTTGCAAGGTTCCTGAGTGCGAGTGTCATTTGTTGAAAAAAAAAAAAAAAAAAATATATATATATATATATATATATATTCGTAGAAAGGTTTCTCCGCTAAACGCCGCACACCTGCACATTAGCGTCGGTGCCTGCCGTGGTAGCGGCAACCACAAAAATGAGTACAATTCAATCCACAGGTAGGAAAGAGGCGGCACACCGTCCTGGTGTTTTAAGGTGTATTTAATCGCTCACAAAACAACAACGCGTTTCAGCCGTAGGACGGCCTTTGTCAAGTTGTCTGTTAGTTCCGCATAGCCGATTTTAAAGCAAAATACGTCATCATAGACATAGAAGACCCCGATAGAGACGGACGCTGGCGACATTACTGTGCAGACATACACGGGGATGGAGCAGAGCGCACTAGGGGGCGACCAGCCTTACCGCTTATAATAGATACCTTCGGCAACTAACGAACTACAGCACCCACTCACTATAGCTCACGCAATGGTTGATGATGATGTAATGTAATGATTGGAACATATATAAGCGCAAGTTTACTGTAATGAAATGCATGCAAAACCCTAATAAAAAAATTGAAAGAAAAAAAAAAAATCATAGACATAGAAGAAATGCATACATCGTAAATCCCATGTGTATTTGACTCTAAAACACAATCAATCATGAATTTAAACATAAACATAAATTCTCGAGTTTGCAAGAAATATATATATATATACAAATACATTTGGAGCAGAATCAGTTAATACTGTTATCCCTTGCTAGTGCATAGAAATAGAAAAGAGACTATATAGTCCGTCCAGCAAGCTACACAATCATATGTGGAAATCTGCTCTATAATTACATTAATCAAATGTACTATATCCAATCTAAGGTCCTAACTAATGTGGAGATGCAATTAAGGCATTTCGACTTCAAAGTAATGATTTCTCCTATTCGAGAACGGCATTGCGGACACATAAAGTTTGTTGAAAAATAGAAAAAATAGAAAAAATATATATGTGTATGAGTGTGGTGCAAAGAGAAGAGAGGACTGATGTGTGGAGGGATGTGTTTGTTGTATAATGGATATATCCAAATCATATCTCATGGATAATCTGTGAAACAATCAGATCCATAACCCCAAATGGGGGACGAGTGAGGGAGGATACCCGGAATTTAACGGACAAGTGCCCTTTATCATAAGGATCTACACAGATCAAAATGAGCATATTACAAAATAGCTGGAATAATACAACCACAGAACAATATCTGTGCCAACCCTCCCATCCAACCAGTCACAAACTTGTGCATGAATATTCAAATCATATCAAAATGTGAAAAATGAAACGATATAAAAGGTCAATATATTTACAAGATACGATACATCTCAGGGTACCCATCCTAAATCTCGTGATGGGCATGATGAGAAAATAAAACCAATCATATATGTACACAAAAGGACATATCAAGGGTTGCAATGTAGTCAAATACACATGGGATTTACGATGTATGCATTTCTTCTATGTCTATGATGACGTATTTTGCTTTAAAATCGGCTATGCGGAACTAACAGACAACTTGACAAAGGCCGTCCTACGGCTGAAACGCGATGTTGTTTTGTGAGCGATTAAATACACCTTAAAACACCAGGACGGTGTGCCGCCTCTTTCCTACCTGTGGATTGAATTGTACTCATATATATATATATATATATTCACTGAAAAAAACATAGGTTTCAGGGCTGTTATAGTAAGCTGGACATTTCACTCGTACAAAACCATTGAAATTCATCCGTTATAGTTTGTTGTACTCACTATAACTCGCGCACCCGCAATGCACTGCTGATGATGTCACATATTACATCATTCATGACATGGTCAGTGACATCACTGATGACATCACTGATGACATCTCAAATGACATCACTGATGACATCACTGATGACATCATCCAGTGAATGTGGTTTGGTTGATTAGATAAAAATGTATGATATATAGCAATCTGCATTGAAGAATGAGTGGATATATAACTATAAATATCTGGATGGAGGATTTAGTAGCAGTGTGATTGACTGTTTACCTCACTATTTTATAGTGTCTCACTAAATATATTGGGTAGTAACTAAACTGTGTGAATATCTGTATCACTTTGTCAGTTTTTGTGTAAACTGCTGTACCAGTTGCTTACTAGCTATGTGAAAGTCTATATTAGTTGTTGATTAGTTAACTGAGTTTTTGTATGGGAGAATGAATGTGTGTGTGGTTCGGTGGGGTGTGTGTGACTGCAGAAAGATGTGTGAATAGTTGATTCAGTAGGTATATGAGGTTAAGAATACATGTTATAACAGTTGTTTGGGTAAGTGAATATCTTTATGGGTGTGCTGATGAGCAAATATATCTCTTAATGGTACATATCCAACAAACTAGAAAAATAAAAGGCAGTGTATGTGACAGTTGGTGTATATAAATAAGTATACATAAGACTCAGTGATTGTATGAGTGACTGTATGGATAACTGTATACTTGTAATGGTGATTTTATAACACACTAAGTATGAGTTACTATCTATATGAATAAATGAAGTGGTGTTTATATAAGTGTATAGCTGAGTAAATGTAAGTAGGATTCGTTGTTTGCATAAATGAGTAGGATGACTGCATAAGTGAATAGGATGTGTGCTGGTGTGTAATGTCGATATAGGTGTATAAGTATATTTGATAGTGTTCTATTGATCATTGACAGCATGTATGAGTGAATATATAGGTAAGTGATTAGATGTGTGTGTAGATCTAGGAATCACTGAGTGGGTTTTTAGAAACTTGTATTGGTGTGTCAATGGATTCAAATATGGTACTCTGTATTTTACAGTGAGTGATGAAAGGTTATATTAGTGTATCATGAGGTGTATCTGATTGTCACGTGGATGATGTCATCAGCGATGTCATTTGAGATGTCATCAGTGATGTCACTGACCATGTCATGAATGCTGTAATATGTGACATCATCAGCAGTGGATTGCGGGCGTGTGAGTTATAGTGAGTACAACTAACTATAAGGGAGGAATTTCAATGGTTTTGTACGAGTGAAATGTCCAGTTAACAATAACATCCCTGAAACATATGGTTTTTTAAGTGAATTTCTAAGGTTTTTTAAATGCTAATTCCTAACTATAACATGTCTGAAACCTATGGTTATTTCAGTGAATTTCGAAGGTTTTTTAAATGATGATTTTTAAATGTTATAATAGTTATATGTTTTTTTATACTGATTTTTACAGTTTTTTAACTATTTATTTTTACATTTTTTAATTTTTAAATTACATTATATATTTTTAATATAAATGAAAATAAAAATGTATTTTAAAATATTGAAACTGAAATATTGTTTTTTTTGTTGAATGTATAAGTGCAGAACTATAAGTGTGTTGGTTATTTAGGATACTGTATGCATTGTGGATAGGGGTTTGTGGCAGTCCATGTGCTAATGCCTCGCTGCATGAGTACTTGGATACTGATTGAATGATTAGAGTACTGCAAGGAGAGTGCCTGGGTGAATTTATAAGTGTTAGAATTACTTTTCAGAATTAGCACTGGGCTGAAATATGCAGCACTGAGGTCTCTCCCGATAACAGGTGAGTAAATCAGAATTTGTAGTGCGGCTGATTTCAGATGACTATTTAAAAGTTCCAAAACTGCAGTGAAACCAGTCAATGTTAGCCTATGGAAGGAAATTCAAGTTACTGGTAAGTACGGTTAGAATTACTTTTCAGGATCAGTACTGGGCTCAAAGATGCAGCACTGAGTAGGGGTGGGCGGAATTAGCGAAATCCACTTTCGCAAATTATCGCGAAAAAGTTAAAAATTATCGCAAACACGCGGAAATATCGCGAAGATGCGGAAGTTTTTTTCCCGCATGTTCGCAAGATTTTCTGCATGGTTGCGGCTCGCCAACTTACCCATGTGGTTGCTCGCGGGCGCGGCGCTCTTGTTTTCAGTTGTCTCGCGGTGCATGATCGCTAGAAGAAAGACGTGATCGCGCGACGCATGATGTCACTGCGGGCGCGAACTGTCGCGAGACAGCGCAAATGGCTAAAAACAATACAACATCTCATGGAGAACGCGACCGGATCAAGAAAACTTGTCGGCGAACGCAGGGATTCAGGTAAGGCGATTGCGCGCACGCGAGAATGTATTATTTTACAGCGCGAGCAAGAAACAAATTATCGCCAAGCTGCGAAATGCGGAAATTTTGACATTTTTGCCCTTTCCGTGGAATGCGAAAATGTCAAATTATCGCAATTTCCGCGAACGAAACAAAATTTTAGCCCAGGCCTAGCACTGAGATCTCTCCATGTTCACAGGAGTACTATTCAACAGGAACAGGGGTGGGAGCACACCGCTTCAAATCCCAGCAAGGTTCGCCTCTGGCATTGTAGTAAATGCAGTTTCAGTTACTTGCTTGCTTCAAGACTGTTCGAGTGTTTTGCCACAGTTGGCGCAGATAGTGCTGATCTCTAGACACATGGTTCTGGTTCTTTAACCATTACCAGTAAACGTCATCAGTAGAGATTACAGTCTTTCAAATTTGGGGTTTGCTGAGTAGGCTGCCAACATATTTCTCAGGTCTGGTACGTCTCACAGACATGCGGGTGTTTCATCCACAAGCTCGTAAGCTCAATGACTCACGGGAGTACTATTAAACAGGAACAGGGGTGGGAGCACACAGCTTCACCTACCAGCAAGGTTCGCCCAATCGCCCCTGGCATTGTGGTAAATGCAGTTTCAGTTACCTGCTTGCTTCAAGAGTGTTCAAGTGTTTCGCCACAGTTGGCGCATATAGTGCTGATCTCTAGACATGTGGTTCTGGTTCTTTAACTGTCATAGGTAGAGATTACAGTCTTTCAAATGTGGGGTTTCCTAAGTAGGCTGCAAACATCTTTCTCAGGTCACGTACTTCTCACAGGCATGCGGGTGCTTCATCCACCAGCTCGTCAGCTCAATGACTCATGGGAGTACTACTAAACAGGAACAGGGGTGGGAGCACACCGCTTCACCCCTGGCAATGTGATAAATGCAGTTTCAGTTACTTGCTTGCTTCATGAGTGTACGAGTGTTACGCCACAGTTAGCGCAGATAGTGCTGATCTCTAGACACGTGTTTCTGGTTCTTTAACCGTCATCAGTAGAGATTACAGTCTTTCAAATGTGGGGTTTGCTGAGTATGCTGCCAACATCTTTCTCAGAACAGGTACCTCTCACAGGCAAGTGGGTGCTTCATCCACGAGCTCATCAGCTCAATGACTCACATGAGTATTATTAAACAGGAACAGGGGTGGAAGCACACCGCTTCACCTCCCAGTAAGGTTCGCCCCTGACATTGTGGTAATTGCAGTTTCAGTTACTTGCTTGCTTCAAGAGTGTTCGAGTGTTTCGCCACAGTTGGCACAGATAGTGCTGATCTCTAGACACGTGTTTCTGGTTCTTTAACCGTCATCAGTAGAAATTACAGTCTTTCAAATGTGGGGTTTGCTGAGTAGGCTGCCAACATCTTTCTCAGGTCAGGAACCTCTCACAGGCATGCGGGTGCTTCATCCACGAGCTTGTCAGCTCAATGAATCATGGGAGTACTATTAAACAGGAATAGGGGTTGGAGCACACCGCTTTACCTCCCAGTAAGGTTCGCCCCTGGCATTGTGGCAAATGCAGTGTCGGTTACTTGCTTGCTTCAAGTGTGTTCGATTGTTTTGCCACAGTTGGCGCAGATAGTGCTGCTCTCTAGACATGTGTTTCTGTTTCTTTAACCGTCATCAGTAGAGATTACAGTCTTTGAAATCTGGGGTTTGCTGAGTAGGCTGCCAGCATCTTTCTCAGGTCAGGTACCTCTCACAGGCATGCGGGTGCTTCATCCACGAGCTCATCTGCTCAATGACTCATGGGAGTACTATTAAACAGGAACAGAGGTGGGAGCACACCACTACGCCTCCCAGCAAGGTTCGCCCCTGGCATTGTGGTAAATGCAGTTTCAGTTACTTGCTTGCTTCAAGATTGTTCGAGTATTTCGCCACAGTTGGCGCAGATAGTGCTGATCTCTAGAAATGTTTTTCTGGTTCTTTAACCGTCATCAGTAGAGATTACAGTCTTTGAAATTTGGGGTTTGCTGAATAGGTTTCCAACATCTTTCTCAGTTCTGGTACCTCTTACAGGCATGCGGGTGCTTCATCCATGAGCTTGTCAGCTCAATGACTCACGAGTGTAGTATTAAACAGGAACAGGGGTGGGAGCACACCGCTTCACCTCCCAGTAAGGTTCGCCCCTGGCATTGTGGTAAATGCAGTTTCGGTTACTTGCTTGCTTCAAGTGTGTTCGATTGTTTTGCCACAGTTGGCGCAGATGGTGCTGATCTCTAGACACTTGTTTCTGGTTTTTTAACCGTCATCAGTAGAGATTACAGTCTTTGAAATCTGGGGTTTGCTGAGTAGGCTGCCAACATCTTTCTCAGGTCAGGTACCTCTCACAGGCATGCGGGTGCTTCATCCACCAGCTCGTCAGCTCAATGACTCACAGGAGAACTATTAAACAGGAACAGGGGTGGGAGCACACCGCTTCACCTCCCAGCAAGGTTCGCACCTGGCATTGTGGTAAATGCAGTTTCGGTTACTTGCTTGCTTCAAGAGTGTTCAAGTGTTTCGCCACAGTTAGCGCAGATAGTGCTGATCTCTAGACACATGTTTCTGGTTCTTTAAACGTCATCAGTAGAGATTACAGTCTTTCAAATTTGGGGTTTGCTGAGTAGGCTGCCAACATATTTCTCAGGTCTGGTACGTCTCACAGGCATGCGGGTGCTTCTTCCATGAGCTCGTCAGCTCAATGACTCACTGGAGAACTGTTAAACAGGAACAGGGGTAGGAGGACGCCGCTTCACCTCCCTGCAAGGTTCGCCCCTGGCATTGTGGTAAATGCAGTTTCAGTTACTTGCTTGCTTCAAGCGTGTTCGAGTGTTTGCCACAGTTGGCGCAGATAGTGCTGATCTCTAGACACATGTTTCCGGTTCTTTAACCGTCATCAGTAGAAATTACAGTCTTTCAAATGTGGGGTTTGCTGAGTAGGCTGCCAACATCTTTCTCAGGTCAGGTACCTCTCACAGACATGCGGGTGCTTCATCCACGAGCTTGTCAGCTCAATGAATCATGGGAGTACTATTAAACAGGAACAGGGGTGGGAGAACACCGCTTCACCTCCCAGCAAGGTTCGCCACTGGCATTGTGGTAAATGCAGTTTCGGTTACTTGCTTGCTTCAAGAGTGTTAGAGTGTTTCGCCACAGTTGGCGCAGATAGTGCTGATCTCTAGACACGTCTTTCTGGTTCTTTAACCGTCATCAGTAGAGATTACAGTCTTTCAAATGTGGAATTTGCTGAATAGGCTGCGTACACCTTTCTCAGGTCAGGTACCTCTCACAGGCATACGGGTGCTTCATCCACAAGCTCATAAGCTCAATGAATCACGAGAGTACCATTAAACAGGAACAGGGTTGGGAGGACACAGCTTCACCTACCAGCAAGGTTCGCACCCTGGCAGTGTGCTAAATGCAGTTTCAGTTACTTGCTTGCTTCAAGAGTGTTTGAGTGTTTCGCCACAGTTGGCGCAGATGGTGCTGATCTCTAGACACGTGTTTCTGGTTCTTTAACCGTCATCAGTAGAGATTACAGTCTTTCAAATGTGGGGTTTGCTGAGTAGGCTGCGTACATCTTTCTAAGGTCAGGTACCTCTCACAGGCATGCGGGTGCTTCATCCACGAGCTCATCGGCTCAATGACTCATGGGAGTACTATTAAACAGGAACAGGGGTGGGAGCACACCGCTACACCTCCCAGCAAGGTTCGCCCATGGCATTGTGGTAAATGCAGTTTCAGTTACTTGCTTTCTTCAAGAGTGTTTGAGTATTTCGAAACAGTTGGCGCATATAGTGTTTATCTCTAGACACGTGGTTCTGGTTCTTTAACCATCATCAGTAGAGATTACAGTCTTTCAAATGTGGGGTTTGCTGAGAATGCTGTCAACATCTTTCTCAGGTCAGGTACCTCTCACATGCAGGCATGCGGGTGCTTCATCCACTAGCTCGTCAGCTCAATGACTCACGAGAGTACTATTAAACAGGAACAGGGGTGGGAGCACACCGCTTCATCTCCCAGCAAGGTTCGCCCCTGACATTGTGGTAATTGCAGTTTCAGTTACTTGCTTGCTTCAAGAGTGTTTGAGTGTTTTGCCACAGTTGGCGCAGATAATGCTGATCTCTAGACACGTGTTTCTGGTTCTTTAACCGTCATCAGTAGAGATTACAGTCTTTGAAATTTGGGGTTTGCTGATTAGGCTGCCAATACGTTTCTCAGGTCAGGTACCTCTCACAGGCATGCGGGTGCTTCATCCACGAGCTCGTCAGCTCAATGTCTCACAGGAGTACTATTAAACAGTAACAGGGATGGGAGCACACCGCTTCACCTCCCAGCAAGGTTCGCCCCTGGCATTGTGGTAAATGCAGTTTCGGTTACTTGCTTGCTTCAAGAGTGTTCGAGTGTCTCGCCACAGTTGGCGCAGATAGTCCAGATCTCTAGACACGTGTTTCTGGTTCTTTAACCGTCATCAGTAGAGATCACAGTCTTTGAAAGTTGGGGTTTTCTGAGTAGGCTGCCAACATATTTCTCAGGTCAGGTACCTCTCACAGGCATGCGGGTGCTTTATCGACGAGCTCGTCAGCTAAATGACTCACGGAAGTACTATTAAACAGGAACAGGGGTGGGAGGCAATGATATCCTATGGAAAGAAATTCAAGTTACTGGTAAATACGGTTAGAATTACTTTTCAGGATCAGTACTAGGCTTAAACATGCAGCACTGAGGTCTCTCCTTATAACAGGTGAGTAAATCGGAATTCGTAGTTCAGCTGATTTGAGAGGAATTTTTGTACGTTCCAAAAATCAAAACTTTTCTGCTGAAAACCACACAATGGATTCCTGTGGAAGGAAGTACAAGTTACTGGTAAGTACGCTAAGAATTACTTTTCAGGGTCAGTGCTGGGCTAAAAGATGCAGCACTGGGTTCTCTCTAGATAACAGGTAAGTAAATCGTAATTCGTAGTTCAGCTGATTTTATAGGAATATTTTTAAGTTCCAAAACTCCACACTTAGAAACTTTTCTGCTGAAAACCACACAATGGATTCCTATTGAAGGAAATACAAGTTTCTCAGGTCAGGTTCCTCTCACAGGCATGCGGGTGCTTCGTCCACAAGCTTGTCAGCTCAATGACTCACGGGAGTACTATTAAACAGGAACAGAGGTGGGAGCACACCGCTTCCCTCCCAGCAAGGTTCGCACACAGGCATTGTGGTAAATGCAGTTTCGGTTACTTGCTTGCTTCAAGAGTGTTCAAGTGTTTCGCCACAGTTAGCGCAGATAGTGCTGATCTCTAGACACATGTTTCTGGTTCTTTAAACGTCATCAGTAGAGATTACAGTCTTTCAAATTTGGGGTTTGCTGAGTAGGCTGCCAACATATTTCTCAGGTCTGGTACGTCTCACAGACATGCGGGTGTTTCATCCACAAGCTCGTAAGCTCAATGACTCACGGGAGTACTATTAAACAGGAACAGGGGTGGGAGCACACAGCTTCACCTACCAGCAAGGTTCGCCCAATCGCCCCTGGCATTGTGGTAAATGCAGTTTCAGTTACCTGCTTGCTTCAAGAGTGTTCAAGTGTTTCGCCACAGTTGGCGCATATAGTGCTGATCTCTAGACATGTGGTTCTGGTTCTTTAACTGTCATAGGTAGAGATTACAGTCTTTCAAATGTGGGGTTTCCTAAGTAGGCTGCAAACATCTTTCTCAGGTCACGTACTTCTCACAGGCATGCGGGTGCTTCATCCACCAGCTCGTCAGCTCAATGACTCATGGGAGTACTACTAAACAGGAACAGGGGTGGGAGCACACCGCTTCACCTCCCAGCAAGGTTCGCCCCTGGCAATGTGATAAATGCAGTTTCAGTTACTTGCTTGCTTCATGAGTGTACGAGTGTTACGCCACAGTTAGCGCAGATAGTGCTGATCTCTAGACACGTGTTTCTGGTTCTTTAACCGTCATCAGTAGAGATTACAGTCTTTGAAATCTGGGGTTTGCTGAGTAGGCTGCCAACATCTTTTTCAGGTCAGGTACCTCTCACAGGCATGCGGGTTCTTCATCCACCAGCTCGCCAGCTCACTGACTCACGGGAGAACTATTAAACAGGAACAGGGGTGGGAGCACACCGCTTCACCTCCGAGCAAGGTTCGCCCCTGGCATTGTGGTAAATGCAGTTTCCGTTACTTGCTTGCTTCAAGAGTGTTCGAGTGTTTTGCCACAGTTAGCGCAGATAGTGCTGATCTCTAAACATGTGTTTCTGGTTCTTTAACCGTCATCAGTAGATATTACAGTTTTTGAAATTTGGGGTTTGCTGAGTAGGCTGCCAACATCTTTCTCAAGTCTGGCACCTCTCACAGGCATGCGGGTGCTTCATCCATGAGCTCGTCAGCTCAATGAATCACTGGAGAACTATTAAACAGGAACAGTGGTGGGAGGACGCCGCTTCACCTCCCAGCAAGGTTCGCCCCTGGCATTGTGGCAAATGCAGTTTCAGTTACTTGCTTGCTTCAAGAGTGTTTGAGTGTTTCGCCACAGTTGGCGCAGATACTGCTGATCTCTAGACACAGGTTTCTGGTTCTTTAATCATCATCAGTAGAGATTACAGTCTTTCAAATGTGGAGTTTGGTGAGTAGGCTGCGTACATCTTTCTCAGGTCAGGTACCTCTCTCAGGCATGTGGGTGCTTCATCCATGAGCTTGTCAGATCAATGACTCACGGACGTACTATTAAACAGGAACAGGGGTGGGAGGCAATGATATCCTATGGAAGGAAATTCAAGTTACTGGTAAGTGCGGTTAGATTTTCTTTTGAAGATCAGTAGTGGGCTCAAAGATGCAGCACTGAGGTCTGTCCGATAACATGTGAGTAAATTGGAATTCGTAGTTCGGCTGATTTTGGAGGAATATTTGTAAGTTCCAAAACTCCACACTTTGAAGAATTTCCCAGTGAAACCAGTCAATGTTAGCCTATGAAAGGAAATTCAAGTTACTGGTAAGTACGGTTAGAATTACTTTTTAGGATCAGTACTGGGCTTAAACATGCAGCACTGAGGTCTCTCCTTATAGCAGGTGAGTAAATCGGAATTCGTAGTTCGGCTGATTTGAGAGGATTTTTTGTACGTTCCAAAAATCGAAACTTTTCTGCTGAAAACCACACAATGGATTCCTATGGAAGGAAGTACAAGTTACTGGTAAGTACGCTTAGAATTACTTTTCAGGGTCAGTGCTGGGCTAAAAGATGCAGCACTGGGTTCTCTCTCGATAACAGGTGAGTAAATCGGAATTCAGAGTTCGGCTGATTTTAGAGGAATATGTGAAAGTTCCAAAACTCGACACTTTGAAACTTTTTCAGCAAAAAGCAGGCAATGATATCCTATGGAAGGAAATTGAGGTTATTGGTAAGTACGGTTAGAATTACTTTTCAGGATCAGTACTGGGCTCAAACATGCAGCACTGAGGTCTCTCCTGATAACAGGTGAGTAAATCGTAATTCGTAGTTCGGCTGATTTTACTTCGGTCCAGTATATATAGAGCAACTTTCCTACACCATCCCCTCCCTTCACCACTGTGCAAACATGCCCTGTGGTGCATTTTAAGTTGGGGAAATAATTCTCCTTCAATCTTGAGGATCCGTAGAGACCAACTAGCCCACTAGGTACATCCTCTCTGCAACGCAGCTCTGTGGTGCTTACTGGACGTACCTGGTGGGCTAGTTGACCCCCAGGGGACCTCAGGATTGAAGAGGAATTAATTCCCCAACTTAAAACACACCACAGGGCGTGTTTGCACACATATCACCTCAGGCCCCGCCCCCTACCTTCACCACTGTGCAAACGCGCACCGTGGCATATTTTAAATTGGGGAATTAATTCCCCTTCAATCTTGAGGGTACCTGGGGGCCAACTAGCCCACCAGGTACCTCCATTAAGCGCCACAGAGCTGCGTTGCAGAGAGGTGTAAAAAGGGGCGTGGCCTCAGAACACCTCTCTGCAACGCAGCCCCCTGGCGCATACTGGAGGTTCCTGGTGGGCTAGTTGGCCCCCAGTGACCATCAGTATTGAAGGGGAATTCGTTCCCCCTCTGCAAACGTGGCAGGGGGCGCGTTTGATGAGTGATGAAAGGAGGGGGTGTGACCTCCTCCCCGATCCCGTTAAAAAAAAAAAATAATCTTGTGTAGCCCCCCTTCTTTTTCTTATTTTTTGGCCCTGCAGCCTAATTATTATTTTTAATGTTAAAACTGTGGAGGGGGGCCGCGTGGCCCCCCTCCCGAGGCCTTAATCTGCCGGAGGACCCCATCCCCTGGGGCATGGGCCTTTAAAAAAAATAATTTGTATTTGGAGGGGGGCTGCCTTGCCCCCCTCCTATGGCCACTGATGGCCCCGGGGACCCCATCTCCCTGGGCCTGGCCTCTCATTGCGGACCATGGGGGGGTCCCAATCCCCCCATGGTCCCAGCTGGCTCCCGCTTCCTGCGGGAGCCGGCATTGCTTTTCCACATGGGGAGCAACTAACATGCTGCCCCCCATGTGGAAAAGCAATCTGCTTTGCTTCATTGAAGCGAGAGCAGGTTTCCCCGCTCTCGCTTCAATGAAGCAAAGCAGTTTGCAATGGAAGGGTGGGATCCGCGAGGCTCCCGCCCTGCCATACCAAACAGCAGTGTCCCAGGGTGGGTACCCTGGGACACTGCAGGAGCCGGCCCTGGGGGGTGACGGTCCCGGGGCCATCATTCATGACATGGTCAGTGACATCACTGATGACGTCACTGATAACATCTCAAATGACATCACTGATGACATCATTCACGTGACAATCTGATACACCTCATCATACACTAGTATAACCTTTCCTCACTCACTGTAAAATACATTGCATCATATTTGAAACCATTGACACACCAATACCAGTTAATACATACTGACTCACGGATTCCTAAGTCTACACACACAACTACCCATTCAACAACAGAATCATTTATACATGCAGTCACTAATTAATAGAACACTATCAAATGCACTAATACACATATATAAACATTAACACATCAGCAGTCATCTTAGTCGGTTATGCAGTCATCCTACTCACTCATGAAAAAAATTAATCACACTTACATTTACTCACTTACACAATTATCCAACAACACCTCATTTATTCAAACACATAGTAACTCATAGTTAATATGTTAAAAAAATCACCATTACAATTATACACTAATTCATATACTTACTCTCACAATCACTTACTCTTACACATACTTATTTATATACACCAACTCTCACATACTATGCCTTTTATTTTTTTACTTTGTTGAAGATGTACAACTAAAACATATATTCGCTCACCAACACACAAATAAATACACTCATTCACCCAAACAACTTTTTCCGCATGCACTCTTAAACCTATACACCTAGTCAATCAACCATTCACACATCCATGCATAGAGTTACACACACACCATCCAACCACACACAAACTCAGTGTCCCATACAAATACTCACCCAACTAATCAATAACTAATATACACACTCATGTAGTTGGTGACCAACTGATGCAGCATGTTACAACAAGAGACAGTGATGCACACATTCACATAGTTTAGTTACTAATCCATGTATTAAGTGAGACACTTTTAATTACTCACTTAAACAGGCAGTCAGACAGCTACTAAATCCTCCATCCAGACAGTTATATATCCACTCAATCTTCAATACAGATTGGTATATGTATAATACATATTTAAATTTCAAACTAAACCACATTTACTGGATGATGTCATCAGTGATGTCATCAGTGATGTCATTTGAGATGTCATCAGTGATGTCATCAGTGATGTCACTGACCATGTCATGAATGATGCAATATGTGACATCATAAGCAGTGCATTGCGGGCATGCGAGTTATAGTTAGCAGAACTAACTATAACAGAGGAATTTTATGGTTTTGTATGAGTGAAATGGCCAGCTAAATATAACACCCCTGAAACCTATGTTTTTTTCTGTGAATTTCCAAGGTTTTTTAAATGCTAATTTCTAACTATAATTTCTCTGAAACCTATGGTTTTTTCAGTGAATATATATATACATACATGTATAAACATACATATAATCTGCATATCTATAAAAATATAAAAAATAAATGCATGCATACACATACATATACATATATGCATATATATGCATGTTATGTACATGAAAGTTTGAAAAACACTAATACAAGCAAAGCTAAAAAGCCACCTAATTACAAAAAGAATTGCTTTAACTTAAACGAGGGCGAGACCTATTGCATTTTCAATGCTTGTTTACTTTGGTTCCATCAAGAGGGCATTCAGATGTGTCACATATTTGCCATAAATTCTGAATGGTAGCACTCTAGTTGTTCATTAGATCACTGTAGTAAAGCTACTGCTCAACAGTGAAGTCTGCTGCTGGTATTCAAAGTGCATGTTTCAGTCTGAATGTCAGAAGTTTTGAATGAAATAGAAGAGGATTTGAGAAGTCAAAATGTGCCATAATTTTTCTTTCTGCAGCACTAATCATAATTTCTCTGGCAAAATGAGCCCCCTCATTTTGTTCCTTTGCAAATTAAATGTTTTAAGTGTTACCACTTTATTTCAATCAAGATGACTTCAGGTGTGCCATACTTTTGTCATAAGTAAGACTGTTAGCGCTCTAGTTGCTCTTTAGAACACTCTGTGACATTCTGTCATTGGGCTATACTTGGTCTACATCTGGGTGATAGTTGTGCTACATTTGGGCTCTTTTGTCTCTGGTGGCCATCTTGGGAGACTTATTTGTTATGATGTTTCCTATTTCCTCATTTACTACAGTCTCCTCAGTAGGAATACTTTCAGTTTTTTAATTTGATTCCATCAAGAAGGCATTCAGATGTGTCAGGCATTTGCCATAAATTCAGAATGTTAGCACTCTAGTTGCTCATTAGATCCCTGTAGTAAAGGTACTGCTCACCAGGGAAGTCTGCTGCTGGTATTGAAAGTGCATGTTTCAGTCTGAATGTCAGAATTTTTTAATGAAATAGAAGAGGATTTGAGAAGTCACTCAAAATGTGCCCTAATTTTTCTTTCTGCAGCACTAATCATACCTTCTATGGCAAAATGAACCCCCTCATTTTGTTCCTTTTTAAATTAAATGTTTTAAGAGTTACCACTTTATTCCAATCAATCAAGATGGCTTCAGGTGTGCCATACGTTTATCATAAGTAGGAATGTTAGCGCTCTAGTTGTTCTTTGGAACACTCTGGGAAGCTGCAGCAGAACACAAAGGAATCAACTGACAGTCTCTGCCCTTGTTGGATGTACATGTTTTACTGAGAATGTCAGACTTCATTCTCACATGACTGAGAAAGATAATGTGAATTTACAGAAAATAGGCTCTCAGTCTAGCTTATACATCACCTTCCAAACCTCTGTGGGAAAAGCATGAGAAAATAGTTTTCTCTCAAACATGATTCATGATATCCCAGCAGAAGGCTTTTTCACATGGTAAAATCACCTTAGAACATACCACAATTCCTAAAATGAGTATGGTACCATCAACAAATGATTTATAATGTAAATAAAGTCTTAAAACATTCTATTAACTGCAATGCTTTTTAATGAGGTGCTTTCATGTCTATTGGTCCCAAGATGGCTGCCAACACTTCTTGGATGAAGTGCTGACAGCCAATCAGATCTCACGATGAGATGTGTGGTTAGGCTCCGCCCAGATATATATGTGATTTTACTTTTGATTTTCTCAGGAACCACTGAACGGATTTACACCATTTAAGCAAAAGGCACAAGTCTGAACTGAGGACTACCTTTCTGCCAAACTTGGTGTAATTCCGCTCAGCAGTTCGGGCTGTAACTGCGGCTAAAGGTCCTATGGGAAATTGCATGGGGAAAACAGATTTATTCACATGTTTCCTAGCTTTCTCAATCTGTAGACAAAAATGATTGGACCAGTTCCATTTCTGTCTTTGGCATATGTTAGAATAGACAAAGGCAGTTTGGGGGAAAAGTGAAATCAATTATGCAAAGGTGTCCTTGATAAGCATTTCCAGACCTACCCCAGTCAAAGTGCCTAGGTCATTGCCACCACAGTGCACAATTATGAGGTCAGGGTGTTGGAGATGCAAAAAGGATTTTACCAATGGCATCAATTGGTGCCACTTTAACCCTCTCTGTCCAATCCATTTAATATCTACATTTTGTGAATGCCTTTGTTTTCTGCATACCTTTGGCTCCACACTCTAAGCATCTTGAAGGGAGGTCTGGATGCCCTCACATGGTCTCTGTAAATGAAATGGCAGTTTGAAAATTAAGATTTTTCTAAAGTGTTGGATAAGATGCAGTTTTGAAAAAAGAAAAGAAATGATTGGTTGTTTGACAGCATTCTACACTGAAAACTAGGGTGCATGTTTCTGTTTTATAAACGCATGATTCTTATTGGTTAACAAAAACTGATTGAAAGGAACATTATATAGGATAAGCTGATATGTTGAAAAGTCAAGCACACTTGCTGTTTTGATTAGCAACATTGCGTGCTGAACTTGTGACCTGTGTGCTCAGTTAAGTGTTCCATGAACTGTTTCTTTGGTAACAGGCAGAAGGCAGATTGGGGGTAGGGTTCAAATTTATGTCATTTGGAAAGGGTTGAAATGTGTAACCAATAGAAATGTGTGTTTGATTTTGAATTAATATGGGAAGGAATGTGATTTGATGTTTACATGTATATGTGTGCAAAATGAGAGGGAAACGTTGCCATTCTTTGGTTTTGCTGACAGGTGCACAGTGCAGAGATTCTGTATAAGAAAATCTGGTGTGTGACTGACATACTTCTTAATCTACAAAAAAACTTGAAAGGTGAGTTATTTAATTATGAGGGGATGTATGTGGTCCATTTTGATTTTAATCAGACTAATGTGTTTCTCTTGCTAAATTGCAGGGAGTACTTTTTTTTGTCTAGTATCTTATTGTCAGTGTATGTGCATTTAGAAACCATTTTGTGATAAGCATTTGTGTTTTTCATGTGTTTGCAGACAGATAACTGTGCTGTTTTCATGTTTTGGTAGAATTAGAAACCAGTCATTGTTTATGTATTTGCAAAATGAGTCACGTTTCTACACTAAAATGCAGTACTCATTGTAGATTATGACATGTGTTTTGGTAAAATGCAAGGGATAGTGTTGTTTGTCTAGAATCACACAGTGAGTCTGTGTGCATTTAGGTATCATTTTGAGAGAAACATTTTGGTACTAATGTGTAGTAGAAATGTTTGTGCAATGGGTGCAGTCACCTTACATCTTGTAGACTAGTAATGTATTTTTGTAAAATGCAAGGGATAGTGTTGTTTGGCTAGAATCACACAGTGAGTCTGTGTGCATTTAGGAATCATTCTGACAGAGGCACTCTATACAAATGTGTAGTAGAACATTTTGTGGAATGTGTGCAGTCACCTAACGTCTTGCAGACTACTAAATGTGTTTTGGTAAAATGCAAGGGATAGTGTTGCTTGTCTAGAATCACACTGTGAGTCTGTGTGCATTTGGGCAACCATTGTGAGAGAAGCATTTGGTTACATCGGGTATTTGCTGTGAGATAACTGGTTTAAAATCGTCATGTTGTCAAGTTTTAGTAGCATTAGAAGCCAGTCATTGCTTTCACAGTAGTGTGCTGTAATGTAGAATCTGTGCAGTCACTTTACCCCTTCCACACTAGTGAATGTGTTTGGTAAAGTACAAGGAATAGTGTTATTTGTCTAGAATCACACTGTGAGCCTGTGTGCATTTGGGAACCAATGTGAGAGAAGCATTTGGGTATTTCATGTTTTTGCTGACACATAAGTGCTTAAAAACCTATTCTGTTCTTACATTTTGGTAGGAATAGAAACCATTTATTGTTTATGTGTTTGTAAAATGAGTCAGGCTTATACACTAATGAGCAGTAGTAAAATATGTGGAATGTGTGTAGTCACATTACCTCTTCAAGAATAGTAAATGTGTCTTGGTAAAATCCAAGGGATACTGTTTGTTTTCTAGAATCACACTGTGAGTCTGTGTGCATTTGGGAACCACTGCGAGAGAAGCATTTGGGTACTTCATGTCTTTGCATACACATAACTGCTTAAAAACCTTTCCTGTTCTCAAGTTTTGGTAGAATTAGAAGTCAGTCATTGCTTATGCATTTGGAAAATGAGTCAGGCTATGACACTAAAGTGCAGTACTGAAATATGTAGAATGTGTGCAGTTATCTTATCCCTTCCAGACTAGTGAATGTGTTTTGGTAAAGTACAAGGTATAGTGTACCCAGGTACTTATGTTTTGAGCCAGGCCTTAGCACATGGACTGCTTCAAACGCCTATCCACTGTGCATGCAGTCCTCTAACCACCTACACACTTGTCTTTCACACCTTCAATTCCCCAGTCAGTACCATACACTTCCAGCAAACACCCTGTCACTCCCCTTGCACTCCTCTAG
Source organism: Triturus cristatus (assembly GCF_964204655.1). Classification (NCBI taxonomy): domain Eukaryota; kingdom Metazoa; phylum Chordata; class Amphibia; order Caudata; family Salamandridae; genus Triturus; species Triturus cristatus. Next base: position 454,243,812 of record NC_140590.1, on the reverse strand, counting down.
TGACCCATTCAGCACCATGTACTAATCCATTCACTGCGCCAAAACCCAACCACTTATAAATTCACTCAGCCACTCTCCTTGCAGTACTCTAAACATTCAGTCAGTAACCAAGTACTCACGCAGTGAGCCAGGCCTTAGCACATGGACTGCTTCAAACCCCTATCCACTATGCATGCAGTCCTGTAACCACCTACACGCTTATCTTTCACACCTTCAATTCCCCAGTCAGTATCTATACACTCCAATAAACACCCTGGCACTCCCCTTGCACAACTCCAGTGACTCATCCAGCACCATGTACTAATCTATTCACTGCGCCAAAACCCCAAAACTTAAAAGACTCATCCAGTCACTCTCCTTGCAGTACTCTAATGATTCAGTCAGTACCCAGGTACTCATGCAGGGAACCAGGCCTTAGCACATGGACTGCTTCAAACATCTATCCACTATGCATGCAGGCCTCTAACCACCTACACACGTATCTTTCACACCTTCAATACCCCAGTCAGTATTCATACAGTTCCCACAAATACCCTGTCACTCCCCTTACACTTTTCCAGTGACCCATTCAGCACCATGTACTAATCCATTCACTGCGCCAAAACCCAACCATTTATAAATTCACTGAGGCACACTCCTTGGAGTAGTCTAATCATTCACTCAGTACCCAAGTACTCGTGCAGTGAGCCAGGCCTTTGCACAAGGAATGCTTCAAATGCCTATCCACTATGCATGCAGGCCTCTAACCACCTACACACTTGTCTTTCACAACTTCAATACCCCATTCAGTATTCATACAGTTCCCGCAAACACTGTGTCACTCCCCTTACACTCCTTCAGTGACCCATTCAGCACCATGTAGTAATCCATTCACTGCGCCAAAAGCCAAACCCTTAAAAGATTCATCCAGCCACTCTCCTTGCAGTACTCTAATGATTCAGCCAGTACCCAGGTACTCATGCAGTGACCCAGGCCTTAGCACATGGACTGCTTCAAACGTCTATCCACTATGCATGCAGGCCTCTAACCACCTACACACTTGTCTTTCACACCTTCAATACCCCAGTCAGTATTCATACAGTTCCTGCAAACACCCTGTCACTTCCCTTACACTTCTCCAGTGACCCATTCAGCACCATGTACTAATCCATTTACTGTGCCAAAACCCAACCACTTATAAATTCATCGAGGCACTCCTCTTGCCCTACTCTAATCATTCACTCAGTACCCAAGTACTCATGCAGTGAGCCAGGCCTTTGCACAAGGACTGCTTCAAATGCCTATCCTCTATGCATGCAGGCCTCTAACCACCTACACACTTGTCTTTCACACCTTCAATACCCCAGTCAGTATTCATACAGTTCCCGCAAACACCGTGTCACTCTCCTTATACTCCTCCAGTGACCCATTCAGCACCATGTAGTAATCCATTCACTGCGCCAAAACCCAAACACTTATGAATTCACCCAGGCACTCTCCTTGCAGTACTCTAATCATTGAGTCAGTATCCAAGTACTCATGCACTAACCCAGGCCTTAGCACATAGACTGCTTCAAACACCTATCCACTATGCATGCAGTCCTCTAACCACCTACATAATTACCTTTCACACCTTCAATTCCCCAATCAGTACCCATACACTTCCAGGAAACACCCTGTCACTTCTCTTGCACTCTTCTAGTGACCCATTCAGCACCATGTACTAATCCATTCACTGCGCCAAAACCCAACCACTTATAAATTCACCCAGGCACTCTCCTTGCAGTACTCTAATCATTCAGTCAGTACCCAAGTACTCATGGAGTGAGCCAGGCCTTACCACATGGATTGATTCCAACGCCTATCCACTATTCATGCAGAACTCTAACCACCTACACAATTGTCTTTCACACCTTCAATTGCTTAGTCAGTATCCATACACTTCCAGCGAACACCCTGTCACTCCCCTTGTACTCTTCTAGTGACCCATTCAGCACCATGTACTAATCTATTCACTGCGCCAAAACCCAAACCCTTAAAAGATTAATCCAGGCATTCTCCTTGCAGTACTCTAATGTTTCAGTCAATACCCAGGTACTCATGCAGTGAACCATGCCTTTGCACAAGGACTGCTTCAAATACCTATCCACTATGCATGTAGTGGTCTAACCACTTTCACACTTGTGCTTCAGGCCTACAATTCCCCAGTCACTATGCATACACTCCAGCAAACACACTGTGATTGCTGTTGCAAACCCGTAGTGACTCTTTCAGTACCATGTAGTAATCCATTCAGTAAAGTAAAACTAAATCAATTATGAATTCACCCAGTGTCTCTCCTTATAATACTGTGATCATTCAGTCAGTAAGCATGTACTCCTGCAGTGACCAAGGCTTAAGGGCATGGAGTACTTCAAACAGCTATGCACTATGCATGTAGTGGTCTAACCACCTTCACACTTGTGCTTCAGGCCTATAATTTCTTAGTCAGTATTTATATAAAATATGTTTGTATAGTAATAGAAAAATAGAAAAGTATAATTTATAAAGATATTAATATACATCTATTTATGATTAATTTTTACAGATACTTTTTATCACCATTAAAATAAAGTAATCATGCCAGACAAAGTAAGAAAAAGAAAAGAACAGAAAAAGGACAGTTACTTGAAGAAAAATCAACCACAAGTATTGGATAAACAACATAATGTGGCTAAAAAGAAAAAATCTTCTGGTAAGATCACAAGGCAATTTATTAAAAACGTTTGTAGGACCAGACATAATGTACAGAATGCTGAAACCACTGAGAATGCTTCAACTAGAAAAAATACTCAAAATAATAGGAAAAGAAAAAAAGCAAATGGACAGTTAAAGGACACGAAGTATGGTAAAAGAAGACAAAATCAGAATAAAGAAATGCGGAAAAAATTATTTTACAAGAGAGAAGTACACAGTTTGCTGAAAGATAGGAAGAAATATAAAAAGAGAGCTCTATTTTATAAAAAGAAGAAGCATATTGAAACCATTGTTGAAAAGGCTTTTGGAGTAAGAAGGAAACTATTCATTTTAGTATTAAACAGAATTCGTTCACTAGATAAACCAATCCATTTAATGAAGGCCAAAAGTAGGAGGAAAAGACTAATTAACAGAACTAATTTTTGTGATTTTTTTTGAGTGAATGGAAACACAGTTAAAGTTCAGAGCCTTTCTTTAATGAAGAGAGTTATTTACAGAGCAATAATTTATTGCATGCAGTTGACACCAGTGGTCAAGCTTATGAGGTTAGAAATGGTTGTCCGATTGACAAAGAGAAAATGGTTCCCAGAAATGCAGAAGAAGTGATAGTTGATGAAGTTCTAGGGAGATGTCCTAAAGACCCAGTGTACACTTGGGATTGCAGTAGTATTTATAGTGTACGACAAGAATCTATTGATAAATTATGCAATTTCTTACGAGCATATAGTAAAAAAAAGTGTTAAACAAAAGATTAAGGTGTTGCAAGGACTAGACCCTTGCAGAGTGAGAAAAAATACTGGTTTGCAAGGTCATTCTCTGGCTTGTCTTTCAAGGAAAGTTTGTCAAAGTGTTTTTCACCATTTCAGGATGTTGGCAGTACATCATACTCAAATGGGGAAGTTAGTGAGAAGGTTGTATTATGCAAAAAGTCCAGCACTAAAGTTAAATGAGTTGAACAGTGCTCTTTTGCGTGGGTCAGTATCAGATGTGAAGAAGGTTTGTGATGATATTGAGTTTTGTTACTTTGGTCCTCAACAAGAGAGTGCAGAAACTGACATATTAATAGAACAAAATGTTGAAGACAATGTAGAACCCACTATTAAAAAAAATGTTGAAGATCAAATCACAAAGTTTAAGGTGATTTCAGGTGAAAGACCACATTTTTCTTTTATTTGTTGTAGGCGAACTCACTATAAAAATCAGACTAGGAATGTCAATCTGTATTTAAGAAGTGAAACAGAAAATAATGATAAGTGGAAGGAATTTGCAACTTATTTGTTGGTAGAGGATTGTTTTGATTTGGGTTCTGACCAGCGTATTTGCAAATAATGTTATACCAAATTAGATGAAAATAAAATGCCTGCTAGAGCTGTTCATAATAATCTAGAGTTGGTTGCTTTCCTCCAGAGCTGATAGATTTAAATACCTATGAGTCTATTCTCATTCAGTGTGTGCACCCGTTTCAGGCTATTGTTCGTATGGAGCCTAAAACAGGTAAATTGCCTCCATCAGATTTACAAAGAGGATTAAAAGGAAGAGTTGTGTATTTACAGTTAGATTTAAAGAAAAACATTGAAACTATTGCTGTAGACCGTGCAGAAAATGAACCACTAGTTATTCTACTTAATGGTGTTTCTACTAAGAATAAGAAAATCTGGCAAGCATTAGTGGATGTTAGAAAAGTGCAAAAGGCAACATTGTATCTGATAAAAAATAATGAGTACTATAGAAATGCATTTGTAGGAGAAGAAGAAATAGATTTAGCAGAAGATACTGAAACGTCAAGTGGACAAATTGAAAAAGTGGACATGTCCAGATGTGAAGAAATCTATGAACATTACATTGTACATCCACTTTATTCAAAAGAAGTGATGGGAATACGATTGAGTTATTCCAAATGTAAAAAGCAAAAGGAAGTCCCATGAGTGTATGGGAAGAGAGCTTGGAAGCTCGTTGTTTCCCGCAGATGTTTCCAACATGAAAAGGTGGACGATATGATGAACGTCCTGTGCAGATTCCTGCATCTGAATATCGGACAACAAGATTATATGCAGAAGATCCAAGATTTCGACAATGTATCCCTTATATGTTTCATCTTCTGTTTGAAAGTGACTTGTCTGGACTTTCATATGCAGTAAATCACATTTTAAAAACTGAAATGTATGCTACGGAACTTAGGAGCTCCTACATTGTTCCTTACCCTAAGCTGTGCTGAGTACGCTTGGGATGATTTACTTGAATTTCTTCGATAGGCAAATTCCAATAAAACATTTTTTGAATAAAATACACCTGGAGAATTGTGCTCTTTGGATCCTGTTAATGTATGCAGATATTTCAATCATAGATTTGAAGCTATGATGTCTTTTATCTGCAATAAAAAAAATCCACCTCTTGGAGAAGTTGTGGATTTCTTTTGGAGAAAGGAGTATCAAGCAAGACGTGCTCCTCATATACATATGTTGTTATGGATCAAGGACGCCCCCAAATTTGTAACAGATTCAGATGATACTGTTTTGTCTTTCATTGAAGAATATGCCACATGTGCTGTACCCAAAAGCACAGAAGATAAAAACTTAAAACAACAAGTCTTACGATTCCAAAGCCATAGATGTGGAAAATACTGTAGATGAAAGTACAAGTCTAAGGCTAAGTTCTATACCAAATGTCGTTTTGCATTTCCACGTCCTGTATTATCCAAAGGAAGAGTGAACAGTTTTATGTCAGCTATGCGACATACCATCACAAGAAAGTGTCCGAAAAATACCTACAACTTAAGAAGAAGCGAAGAGTCAAACTACATAAATGACTACAATCCAGTTATTTTATCCATGGAATGCTAATATGGATATTCAGTATGTTGCGGACAATTCCATTGCTGTTGCTCGATATGTAACATCCTACATTACTAAATCAGAAAAGACGGAATTGAAAGAAATGTGGGAAGAGATTTCTCACGAGAAGACTCTAAGTAAGAAATTATACAGTTTCAGTTTGAAGATGTTATCGCATCGAGAAATTGGAGCATATGAATCCTCAGATCGGTTATCATCTACAAGTCTATATTCCAAAAGTAGAAGAATCATATGGATGAGTCTAGGTCTTGCAGCAATGCGAAATTGGGTACTGAAATCTGTTCAAGAAATTGAATATTTAGCAGAAGTACAGATATTTTGAAAACGAATATGTTGGACACATATTACCCAAGCAGAATTCATCATCTTGAGAACATGTGTCTCTATGAAGTGCTGCAAAACTAAACTTTTAAACGGAATACTACAGAGAACATCAATGATGGAAAATATGAAGTCATGGTTACAAAGGATGTTTGGTGAAACAAAGGAAAGCAAATTTGATTAATCACAGGAAGCTGAGTTGCGACACTGCTGATAAAGGGAATTTTACTATTTAGCCCTTTTGCAACTGTTCAAACTGTGGCGTTCAGAACTGGAATTACTTGGAGATTTTCAGAGCTATGAAGATTCATTTAATGCTTGTAAAGATAGCATACAATGAAGTGCTTTTGCAAATTATGTGAAAATGTTGAATGATGAAATTGATCAAGAAGCTACAATTGCAGCTGAGATTGTTAGTGACAGTTCTCAAGACAGTCAAAGTTCTGCTGCACTGAGTCAAGATCCACTAGGACAACCAATTGTTGAAAATGAAGCAGCAATTGCCATGAATGAGGTGGAAACAGCAATGCATCAAGCTCAAGAAGATGTAATGGACTTAGCAAACTTGGAAGAACAACTAAATGTTGAACAGAAACAAATATATCAGCAAGTGACACAACAGATTGACCATGGATTACTTCATGAAAAGAAAGAGTGCTCATGCACATCATTTCAACATATCCGAATGTATGTAAGTGGACAAGCTGGAACAGGAAAAAGTTTCTTAGTTAAAGTAATTACAAGTTAACTACAGAAAACAACTGAGTCTCATTTGTCTTGTGTTGTCACTGCTCCAACTGGGTTGGCAGCACATAACATTAAAGGAATTACTTTACATCGCTTACTAATGCTACCAGTAGAGCATGAGAACAAATTGGAGAAGCTTGTTGTGAAGTTTAAAGAGTCTGGAAGAAAGTGAAACTTCTCATTATTGATGAGGTAAGCATGGTCTCAAACTTAATGCTTGCCTTTGTGCATTTAAGAATGCAGCAAATTCTTAAAACAGAGTATGACGTGATATTTGGAGGAAAACACGTCATCGTTTTTGGAAATCTACTGCAACTGACTCCTGTAAAAGGACAACCAGTATTTAAAACACTTGTGCATGAAGACACCAGAAAGTCTCTGGGTAGTGTTGGAAACGTAAACATTTGGTCATATTTTGAATACAAAGAACTGACGAAAAATATGCGACAGGCAAATGATGCTGAATATGGAAGTATTCTTCAAGATATAAGAATTGGACTACTGACAGAACATGGCAAACAAGCTTTGCACAGTCGATTACTTTCCAATTTGCTTCCAAATGAAAATGTAGTTCCTGTAAAAATATACATGAAAATTGCAGAAAATAAATCTGTAATCTGCTTAATGCCAACACTGCGCGAGTGTTCTATATTCAACGAACAACTTTTGAAACTGGAAAATGAAGAAATTATAAAAATGGAAGCCATCGATAAAATAGAGCATGAAGGGATCACTATTATTTTGATGGGAAAATTGAAAACAAAATTGCATTCTTTAGAAAAAAACATATCTAAAACGGATGGTTTAGAAAATAATCTATATGCATGTATAAACTGTCGGGTAATTTTAAGGCGTAATTTGGATGTAGAAAAAGATTTAGTTAATGGAGCAATGGGTAAAGTTGTGGATTTTGTTAATTATCAGAAAAATGATGGAATTGAATTTTAAAAAATTAAATTTGATCAGATTGAAGAAGTTAAAGAAATTGGTCGTTGTTTACTTCGTTTTTTGCTTGTTAAAGATTTATATGTCCGTAGGAAACAATTATCATTTTCTCTGGCATACGCAGTGACTATTCATAAATCTCAAGGATTAATTGTAGACAGTGCCTTGTTGATCATTCGATCTACCGTGTTTAAAGAGGGTATGGCATATGTTGCTTTGTCGCGAGTCAGAACATTATCTGGTTTGTTTTTGATAGATTTTGATGTCACTAAGGTTACTGCAGATGCAAACTGTGTAAAAGAGTATAATAGGTTAAGAAGAGCGTATGCTCCCAATTTAGGTCAATATCCAGTATTTGTAAAGCGTGTGGTTGGTCGAAAAAGAAGGTATGACAATATCTGTACTGAAGGTGTAGAGAAGGTAAAAAAACAAGATGTCATCAGTGATGTCATTTGAGATGTCATGAGTGATGTCACTGACTATGTCATGAGTGATGTAATATGTGACGTCATCAGCAGTGGATTGCGGGCGCGCGAGTTATAGTTAGCTGAACTAACTATAACGGGGGAATTTCAATGGTTTTGTACAAGCGAAATGTCCAGCTAACTATAATGCCCCTGAAACCTATGGTTTTTGCAGTGAATTTCTAAGGTTTTTTAAATATTAATTCCTAACTATAACGTGCCTGAAACCTATGGTTTTCTAAGTGAATATATATATATATATATTATCTACTGGCGGTCGCCAGTAGATAGTTATAGTTAGGACCTATTTTCCATAGGAAATCCGCAACATTCTATTGGGAATATCTTTAGCGCCGATTGACGAATCTTCGCAAAATTCTCCAAACTTTTGGCCAGCTCTGCTCCGCTCCTACCCTGAAAGTTTTGCGGTGATCCGTGAAGCGGGGGCCGAGAAAAAAGGGGGTCCCAAAACGCGTTTTCCCCATGCAATTTCCCATAGGATCTGTTGTCGCAGCTACAGCCCGAACCGCTGAACGGAATGACACCAAATTTGGCAAAGAGGTAGTCCTCAGTTTGGACTCGTGCCTTTTGCATATTTGGTGTGAATCTGTTCAGTAGTTCCTGAGAAAAGTAGGGTAAAAAAGTTAGTGATATCTATGGCTGCAGAGGATCCGCGGACCGTACCCGCACCGTAAGCGCACCCTCCCCGAACGGAGCGCGCACCCTCCCGATCGCGTGCTGAATGCTAATTGGCTGTCGAGCGTCTCTCTACATTCGAAACTAAGCCTGGGCGAAGCACTACGCTACGCTCGCGTAGTTTGCGAAGTTCGCGCTACTTCGCACTACGCGAACTGCACGTAGCACAGTGCGAACACGCGTAGCGTAGTGTTGCGTAGTGCTGCGGTCATTTTTTGCTTGCTCGCGGTCCTCAACGTCAAGTTGGCGACCGCGAGCAAGCAAAATGACATCCCGGCGAGACTTTTTCCTTGTTCGCGATCAACAACATCAAGTTGGCGATCGCGAGCATGGAAAATAAACCTCCCGGCGAGATTCCCAACGCGAGGAGGTCAGGTTTCTCATTGCGAGGGGTCGCGTATGCTTGTGACCGCTCGCGATGAGAAACTACCAGTTCGCGTTGAGAAAGCTGCCGCTCGAGTAAAAATCTACTCGAGCAGCAGAAAACTACAGCTCGCACTGTGCAAGATGCCATTTTCAAAGATTGCACAGTGCCGGTTGCTTGTCCGCACTGTGCAATCACTGAAAACAACATCTTGCACAGTGCGAACATGTTACTACGCAGTTCGCGAAGTGCTTTGCGTAGCTCGCGTAGTGCGAACTTCACTTTGCGTAGCTTCGCGAAGTGCTACTTCGCGAACTACGCCCACCCTTATTCGAAACCAGGAACTTTTGGCGGCCATTTTCTGCCTCTGTAGAAGCGAGGCTGAAGATGGAAGGGGAATACGTGTGTAAAAGATATAAAGGGGGCAGAGTGGAAATACTCTGACCCTCTAGATCTGCTTACGGGGTCCCAGAAGGTCCCCCTGTGGCCCCCCTTTTTAAAAAAAAAAAAGCAGCAAAATGCGCGCACGGTGCGCGCATCCTATAGCGTTGGATGCACGGATTCTCTTGCGGTGGGTGCGCGGATCCACAGCAACATTTTTTGAAAAAACGACAAGAAATCATTCGTTGTATAACAACTTTCTACACTGAAAGGTAGGGTGTATATTTTTGTTTTTTAAAGGTATGATTGTTATCGGTTAACAAAAACAGATTGTAAGGAACAATATATAGGATAAGCTGATATGTTGAAAAGTCAAGCACACTTCCTGTCTTGTGTAGGAACATTGTGTGCTGAACTTGTGACCTGTGAGCTCAATGCAGTGTTCCATGACCTGTTTCTATGGTAACAGGCAGAAGGCAGATTGGGGGAAGGGTTGAAATGTATTTCAGTTGGAAAGGGTTGAAATGTTTCACCAATAGAAATGTGTGTTTGCTTTTGAGTTTATGTGCGAAGGATTGTGATTTGATGTTTACATGTTTATGTGTGGAAAATGAAAGGGAAACTTTTCCATTCTTTGCTTTTACTGAGAGGTGCACAGTGCAGAAATTCTGTAAAAGAAAATATGGTGAGTGATTTATATACTCCTTAATCTACAAAAGAAGGGAGTACTTTTTTTCTCGACAATGTGTGTGCATGTAGAAACCATTCTGTGATAGTCATTTGTGTTTTTCATGTGTTTGTAGACCGATAACTATGCAGTTTTTATATTTTGGTAGAATTAGAAACCAGTCATTGTTTATGAATTTGTGAAATGAGTTATGTTATGTTTCTACACTAAAATGTAGTACTACTTCTAGATGAAGAAATGTGTTTTGGTATAGTGCAAGGGATAGTGTTGTTTGTCTAGAATCACACAGTGAGTCTGTGTGAATTTGGGAGAGAAGCATTTGGTAATATTGTGTATTTGCTGACAGCTAACTGTTTTAAAACCAGTCAGGTTGTCAAGTTTTAGTAGCATTAGAAGACAGTTATGGCTTATGCTTTCATTAAATGAGTGAGGCATTGACAGTAAATTGCAGTCGTGAAATATGTAGATTGTGTGCAGTTCCCTTACCACTTGCCCTGAAGTGAATGAGTTTTGGTAAGCTCATAGGGATAGTGGTGCTTGTCTAGAATCACACTGTGAGTTAGTGTGTATTTGGGATCAGTGTGAGAGAATCATTTGGTAACATCATGTATTTGCTGACAGATAACTGTTTTAAAATCTGTCATGTTGTGAAGTTTTAGTAGCATTAGAATCCAGTCTTTGCTTATATGTTGATTAAATGAGTCAGGCATTGACACTAATGTGCTGTACTTAAATATGTAGATTGTGTGCAGTACCATTAACTCTTCCAGACTAGTGAATGAGTTTTGGTAAACTCCTAGGATAGTGTTGCTTGTCTAAAATCACACTGTGAGTCTGTGTGCATTTGGGTAAGGATTGTGAGAGAAGCATTTGGTAACATCGTGTATTTGCTGACAGATAACTGTTTTAAAACCTGTCATGTTGTCAAGTTTTAGTAGCATTAGAAGACAGTTATGGCTTATGCTTTCATTATATGAGTCAGGCATTGACAGTAAATTGCAGTCCTGAAATATGAAGATTGTGTGCAGTTCGCTTACCACTTCCACAGTAGTGAATGATTTTTGGTAAACTCCTAGGTATAGTGGTTGTTGTCTAGAATCACACTGTGAGTCTGTGTGCCTTTGAGAACCACTGTGAGAGAAGCATTTGGTAACATCGTGTTTGCTGACAGATAACTAATTTAAAACCTCTCATGTTGTCAAGTTTTAGTAGCATTAGAAGCAAGTCTTTGCTTATGCATTGATAAAATGAGTCAGGGTTTGACACTAAGGTGCAGTACCATGTACTATTCTGTTCACTATGGCAGAACTGAAAATTTAAAAGTTTTACCTAAGCACTGTCCTAGAAGTAGTCTGATTATTTAGTCAGTTTCTAAGTACCAAATAGATTGCTTCAAATAAAAGTGTTCTGACATACTATACACTTGTCTTTTACACCTTCAATTCCCTAGTCAGTATCCATACACTTCCAGGAAACATCCTGTCACTTCCTTTGCAGTCCTCTAGAGACCCATCCAACAGCATGTACTAATCCATTGACTGTGCCAAAACTCAAACACTTATAGATTCACCTAGACACTCTCTTTCCAGTACTCTAATGATTCAGTCACTGCCTAAGTATTCATGCACTGAGCCAGGTCTTAGCACATGGACTACGTCAAACCCATATCCACTATGCATGCAGTCCTCTAACCACCTACACACTTGTCTTTCACACCTTCAATTCCCCAGTCAGTATCCGTTCACTTCCAGCAAACACCCTGTCACTGCCGTTGCACTCCTCTAGAGACCCATTCAGCATCATGCACTAATCCATTCACAGAGCCAAACCCTAATAAATTCACCCAGGCACTCTCCTTGCAGTACTCTAATCATTCAGTCAGTACCCAAGTACTCATCCAGTGACCCAGGCCTTAGTATATGGACTGCTTCAAACCCTTATCCACTATGCATGCAGTCCTCTAACCACCTACACAATTGTCTTTCTCACATTCAATTCCCTAATCAGTATCCATACACTTCCAGGAAATACCCTGTCACTCCCTTTGCAGTCCTCTAGTGACCCATTCAGCACCATGTACTAATCCATTCACTGTGCTAAAACCCAAACACTTATAAATTCACCGAGATGCTATCTTTGCAGTACTCTAATGATTCAGTCAGTGCCTAAGTATTCATACACTGAGCCAAGCCTTAGCACATGGACTGCTTCAAACTCCTATGCACTATACATGCAGTCTTCTAACCACCTAGACATGTGTCTTTCACACTTTCAATTTCCTAGTCAGTATCCATACAGTCCAGCACTTGACACTGCCTTTGCACTCCTCTAGTGACCCATTCAGTACCAAGTACTAATCCATTCCCTGTGCGAAAAGCCTAGCACTTATAAATTCACATAGGCACTCTCCTTGCTGTACTCTAATCATTCAGTCAGTACGCAAGTAGTCATGCAGTGAGCCAGGCCTTAGCAAATGGACTGCTTTAAATGCCTATGCAGTATGGATGCAGTCCTCTAATCACCTACACAGTTGTGTTTCACACCTTCAATTCTCTAGTTAGTATTCATACTCTTCTAGCAAACACCCTGTCACTCACCCAGTGTGTCTCCTTATAGTACTGTAATCATTTAGTCAGTTAGCATGTAGTCTTTTAGTGAGGTAGGCTTTAGGGCATGAACTACTTCAAAGTAGTATGCACTATGCATGTAGTGTTTTACGATCGTCACACTTGTGGTTCAGGGCTATAGTTTCTTAGTCAGTTGTTATATAAAATGTGTTTGTACAGTAATGGAATAGTATAAATTTGAAAGTTATTAATATACATTTATTTGTGATTCTTTTTTACAGATACAGAACAGGAGTGGTTCTCATCTGTTTGCACTCTTCTCGTGCAAGATTGTTTGGATGAAGGGTCCTTAGGTGTTTCATCATACTTGCTGTGCCGCACGAGTATTTTTTGTTAGGATCCCCTCGTAACAGAACTCTTTGGCAAATCTTGCGAGTGAAGAAGGTGGCATTGGTCTTTGTTTGCTCCTTGGAAAAAGTAAAAATTTCCTCACCACTGAAGAAAAACGTTGTTGGTGTGGTGCCTTCTGCAAAACATTTTCTTCAGATTCGGTAAATATTTTAAAGCGGCAACATTTACAGTTTTTGTAAGTTAAACTTATAACATTTTGTTAGCTGTATGCATTTTATATATCTGTGATTTGTTTCTTGTGGTATTTTGTTGAGAATAACATGTTGTTGTTTTTTTAACAATCTTTCTTATTTTCCAGGTCTGTCGTCGACATCCATTGTCCCCACAGTAGTGTTCCGCCTTGTTGTTTTTTGTTATTGTTGTTACATTTTGTTTATTAGTTTATTGTTCATATATATGTTAATAAAAAAATAAAGTTTGAAAATAGTTTTTTGTTTATATATTTATTATTATAAAAAATAAAGTTTGAAAAACAAATTAATAAAGTTTTTGGTTGTTCTCTTAACTGCTGTGTGACTCTTTCTTGTTCTTATTACTGTTATTTGATGGAGTCCACCATGGTGTTAAATTTTGGGGCACTTATTGCTGGAATACTGGTGATATCTGCAGTTTGCACCAACTTCTGAATAGTGTGTTAGATTTCTCTCAACTTTACTTCCGTTAAAGTGCTGACAATGAAATGGAGAGTAGCCGTTCCCGTGCAAAAAGACACGAGGTGCACCTTTGCGATTTATTCTAAATACTAAAATCCTATATTGTATTGCACTGAGGTATTGGCTGCACTTACAGTGTACACACAAAATCTATTAAGAAATCTCATTGTATTTATATTGATCGGGAATAGTGCGTCAGGTGCTGGATCTTGACGAGATACACTGCTCAGTTCGTATATTGTTGTGCACACGAAAAAAATCACATCACAACTTTCACACCAATTGCAATGCGAAACAAATTCCGGCGATAAGACACGTTAGCACCAGGGATTTTACACCTGCTTTCTGCTGGTATTAAGCAGGACAACTACCTGCACCATGAAAGGGAACACAGCCAAGAGCCACACCAGAACACCCACAGGTGCCATAGAGTGAATGAGCATGATACAGGGATACCCATGAGGGCCAGAAGACTCATCTCAACAACTCCAGGACCACCAATGCCCCCCAAACCCACATCTTAGTAAGTGTGTCCCTGTGGTCATTGTCTTAGCATGATAGGCACGAGCCCTGGGTGAGCCTGGATGTGTAGCTACGTACGCATCCTCCTGCATGCACAACTGGCGTGTGCTGGTCTGTTGTTCACAGGTCAGTGCAGGGGTGTGCCTATCTGGCAAGGGGAAAGGGGTGTCTCGGACATGTCCGTGTACAGGAAGTGCGGTAAGTGTGTCTCTGTGTTCTGGTGTGGCCTGTTACAAGAGCCGCAGCAGTCGATGTTGTAAAGTGGCATGCACCACCTCCAAACGGCACTGTGATGTTGTAGTTGGAATGTAGCAGAACATGTGCAAATAGGCATTACAATGGCGTGCCGTCCGAGTGCACGAGATACAACAGCTCACCGTACAAAAGTGTGGGGGCTCGTGGGAGGGAGGAGCAGCCGTTTGCCAACATAACACACAGTGAACTCGACCATGTGTCACATGCTGGGCATCTCATCCATGATGACCACTGTCGCAGACATCCCACAACACCAACGACTGGCCTTTGTACACATCCTGTATGAATGCAGCGTGGTTTTCACTTCTATGCTCGTTCAGTGGTGTGATGTTGGCAGATTGTGTGACTTGTGCTCCTTGTTGGTGTGTTTCATTTTGGCCATTGTTACTAGTCTATTTGTGTGTTGTACTTAATTTTGCATGTGCGCCATTCTGCCCATCTCCCCCTCTCCCCCCACTCTCTGCTTCTTCCTCTTCCTAGTGCTGTTGTGTCTATAATTTTGTTGCTGCACACATAAACACATGTAAAGAATAAATTAGAATAGTTCCTTGATTCTTTTAGGTCTCAAAACTTCTCTATTGGTTTCTTTTTAATTTTCCATATGAACCGTATTTTTTAATATTCAACAACACATAGAAGTCAGAAGTGCAACGTATTCTATCAACACACTTTCTAGAACATTCTACAATACGTGCAGGTTGAAAGTTCATCAATTTTTTAAAACTTTACGATATTTTTTTGTAACATTTTCTTGAACATTTAACGACACGTGCAGGTTTAAAGTTGACGATTGTTTTAAGTTCGAACAGTGCCTTCCAAATGCAAGTAGCAGGTGTGGTTGAGCTGAGCAAATTTTATCCTATGATATATACTCCACGTTGAAACTGCTTTTTCATAACCAATCACAAAGATGATTTTCCACAATACTAATGTGCACCCTACTTTTAAAAAAGAATGGTTTTCATGATATCTTCAGAGATAAGTTATAAATAGGAATTAGAATTTAAAAAACCTTTGAAATTCACTGAAAAAACCATAGGTTTCATGCACGTTATAGTTAGGAATTGGCATTTAAAAAACCTTTGAAATTCACTGAAAAAAACAAAGGTTGCAGGGGCGTTATAGTTAGGAATTGGCATTTAAAAAACCTTAGAAATTCACTGAAAAAACCATAGGTTTCAGGGGCTTTATAGTTAGCTGGACATTTCCCTCGTAGAAAACCCTAGAAATTCCCCTGTTATAGTTAGTTCAGCTAACTATAACTCGCGCCCCCGCAATGCACTGCTGATGACGTCACATATTACATCACTCATGACATGGTCAGTGACATCACTGATTACATCACTGATGACATCTCAAATGACATCACTGCCGTGCACGAGCTGAATGCTAATTGTCTGTCAACACTCCAGATCAGGAAGTGTTGGCAGCCATCTTGTGCCTCGGTAGAACCGAGGCACAAGAAACCTATAAAACAAACGTGAAAAACGCGACAAGGGGGCAGGGTAGAAACACCCTGACCCCCTAGGCCTGCTCAGGGGGTCCCACAAGGACCCCCAGGGCCCAAAAAAGCACTTTTAAAAATAATAAATTGGCGAGATTCGTGCACCCAGCGCGAATTTCGGCCGGAAAAAAAAAAAAAATTCAGCGCGGGCTCCCGCACTGAATATTCTAATTTTCCCCCGGGGGCCAAATCCCGGGGTCTTAATTAAAAAAAAAGTGTGGGGGGTTCCAATCCCCCCCACACTGCCCCAGGGACCGCCACCCGGGGGCTCCAAGATTCTAAATGCGGGGGGCTCACGGCCCCCCGCAGCCCCGGGGACCGCCACCCCCCAGGGCTTCATCATCATAGGTGGGGGGCTCGCAGCCCCCCCAGCCCCGGGGACCGCCAGCCCCGGGGACCGCCACCCCCGGGGCTTAAAACTATTTGATGTGGGGGGGCTCTCAGGCCCCCCCAGCCTCGGGGACCGCCACGCCCTGGGGCAACTTGTACATGTTGGAGGGTGGCTGTGCGGCCCCCCTCCTGGAGCCTTGTATTGGCCCTGGGGACCGCCACCCCCCCAGGGCCGACTCCTGCAGTGTCCCGGGGTGCCCACCTCCAGGACACTGCTGTTTGCAATGGCAGGGCGGGAGCCTCGCGGCTCCCACCCTGCCATTACAAACTGCTTTGCTTCATTGAAGCGAGAGCAGGAAAACCTGAAGCAAAGCAAAGCAGATTGCTTTTCCACATGGGGAGCAGCATGTTAGCTGCTCCCCATGTGGAAAAGCAATGCCGGCTCCCGCAGGAGGCGGGGAACCGGCTGGGACCATGGGGGGATTGGGGACCCCCTACGGCCTCCAACAAGAGGCCGGGCCCCGGGGGATGGGGTTCCCGGGGCCAGATGTGGCCCGGGAGGGGGGCAACGCGGTCCCCCTCCCAAATTAAATTTAACAAAAAATAAAAAACATTGGCCGGCCCCGGGGGATGGGGTCCCCGGGGCCTTAAAGTGGCCAGAGGAGGGGGACTATGCAGCCCCCCTCCATCATAAAATTTAAAAAAAGGCCCATGACCCGAGGGATGGGGTCCCCGGTGCAAATTATGGCCTCGGGAGGGGGGCTACACAGCCCCCCTTCTAAAAAAAAAGAAGGAACAAAAAAAATGGGATCGGGCCGGAGGCCACGTCCCCTCCTTACACCACTCTGCAAACGGGCCCCCTGGCGCGTTTGCAGAGGGGTAACTAATTCCCCTTGAATACTGGGGTTCCCTGGGGGCCAACTAGCCCACCAGGATAATCCAGTATGCGCCAGGGGGCTGCCTTGCAGAGAGGTTTAATGAGGCCATGCCCCTTTTTACACCTCTCTGCAATGCAGCTCCGTGGCGCTTACTGGAGGTACCTGGTGGCCTAGTTGGCCGCTAGGGGACCTCAGGATACAAGAGGACTTAATCCCCCAACTTAAAACGTGCCACGGGGCGCGTTTGCACAGTAGTGAAGATGGGGCGGGGCCTGAGGTGATACTGTGCAAACATGCCCTGTGGCGCGTTGTAAGTTGGGGAATTCATTCCTCTTCAATCGAGAGGTCCCCGAGGGGCCAACTAGCCCACCAGGTACCTCCAATAAGCACCATGGAGCTGCGTTGCAGAGTGTTGTAAAAAGGGGCATGGCCTCTGAACACCTCTCTACAACACAGCTCCCTGGCGCATACTGGAGGCACCTGGTGGGCAAGTTGGCCGCCAGGGGACCTCAGGATTCAAGGGGACTTAATCCCCCAACTTAAAACATGCCACGGGGCGCGTTTGCACAGTGGTGAAAGTAGGGGGCGGGGCCTGAGGTGATATGTGTGCAAACACGCCCTGTGGCGCATTTTAAGTTGGGGAATTAATTCCTCTTAAATTCAGAGGTCCCGTAGGTGCCAACTAGCCCACCAGGTACCTCCAGGAAGCGCCACGGAGCTGCGTTGCAGAGTGTTGTAAAAAGGGGTGTGGCCTCTGAACACCTCTCTGCAACGCAGCTCCCTGACACATATTGGAGGTACCTGGTGGGCTAGTTGGCCCCCAGGGGACCGCAGGATTGAAGAGGAATTAATTCCCCAACTTAAAACTCGCCACAGGGTGTGTTTGCACACGTCACCTCAGGCCCCGCCCCCTTCCTTTACCATTGTACAAATATTCCTCTAAAATCAGCTGAACTACAAATTCCGATTTACTCACCTGTTATCAGGAGAGAATCCAGGGCTGCATCTTTTAGACCAGCACTGACCCTGAAAAGTAATTCTAAGCGTACTTACCAGTAACTTGTATTTCCTTCCATAGGAATCCATTGTGTGGTTTTCAGCGGAAAAGTTTCTAAGTGTCCATTTTTGAAACATACAAATATTCCTCTAAAATCAGCCGAACTACGAATTCTGATTTACTCACCTGTTATCAGGAGAGAACCCAGGGCTGCATCTTTTAGCCCAGCACTGACCCTGAAAAGTAATTCTAAGCATACTTACCAGTAACTTGTATTTCCTTCCATAGGAATCCATTGTGTGGTTTTCACCAGAAAAGTTTCTAAGTGTCCATTTGTGAAACGTACAAATATTCCTCTAAAATCAGCCGAACTGCGAATTCCGATTTACTCACCTGTTATCAGGAGAGAATCCAGGGCTGCATCTTTTACACCAGTACTGACCCTGAAAAGTATTTCTAAGCGTACTTACCAGTAACTTGTATCTCCTTCCATAGCAATCCATTGTGTGGTTTTCAGCACACAAGTTTCTAAGTGTCCATTTTTGAAACGTACAAATATTCATCTAAAATCAGCCGAACTACGAATTCCGATTTACTCACCTGTTATCAGGACAGAATCGAGGGCTGCATCTTTTAGACCAACACTGACCCTGAAAAGTAATTCTAAGCGTACTTACCAGTAACTTGTATTTCCTTCGATAGGAATCCATTGTGTGGTTTTCAGCAGAAAAGTTTCTAAGTGTCTATTTTCACAAACTAAAAATATTCCTAAAAAATCATCTGCATGACTTAAACACATTCTTTCAACTGCTTACAGGAGATTCACCTGTGCTGGATCCAGGATCCACCACTGAGTAAGAAAAAGTAACGATAACACTACTTACCTGCTAAGTGAATTTTCTGCCATAGGATAACAGTGATGATTCTCTGTGAAAAATGTTCTAAGTGTCAACTTTTAAAATACAATAATAATCCTTAAAAAGCACTACTGTAACCAAAACACTTTTACTCAGCTGTTTACAAGAGCTGTCCAAGGACTGAATCTAGCATCCAGTCTGTGGTTAGAAAAGTAATCCATAAAGTAACTAATTGCATTTGATTAGAAATTCACATTGAGCTCAATGTTGCTTTGTGTTTGAAATTGTGTTGCCCATTGCAACAACTGAAACTACTTGACTTAAAAGTCTATGGCCTATTTGCAAAGTATTTAAACTAAAGTAATTCATTCTGAGAAAGTATATTTTGTAATGTAATGTATAATGTAATTAAAAAAATAAAATATCTAAAAATAAACAGTTTAAACAATGTAGTAAATCAGTATAAAAAAAATCAGTATAACAATTAATACATTAAAAAATGTCATTTACAAAACCTTTGAAATTCACTGAAAAAACCATAGGTTTCAGGCCTGATATAGTTAGGAATTAGCATTTAAAAAACCTTAGAAATTCACTGAAAAAACAATAGGTTTTAGGGGTGTTATAGTTAGCTGGACATTTCACTCGAACAAAACCATTGAAATTCCTCCGATATAGTTAGTTGTACTAACTACATCTCGCGAGCCCGCAATCCACTGCTGATGATGTCACATATTACATCATTCATGACATGGTCAGTGACATCACTGATGACACCAATACAAGTTTCTAAACACCCACTCAGTGATTCCTGGATCTATACACACATCTAATCACTTACCTATAGATTCACTCATACATGCTGTCAATGATCAATAGAACACTATCAAATATACTTATACACCTATATCGACATTACACACCAGCACACATCCTAATCACTTATGAAGTCATCCTACTCACTTATGCAAACAATGGATCATACTTACTTTTACTTAGCTATACACTTATAAAGACACCACTTCATCTATTCATATAGATAATAGTTCACACTTCGTGTGTTTTAAAATCACTATTACAACTATACAGTTATCCATAAAGTCACTCATACAATCACTGTGTCTTATGTATACTTATTGATATACAACAACTGACACATACACTGGCTTTTATTTTTCCAGTCTGTTGGACATGTACCATTGAGACATATATTTGCTCATCGCCACACCCATAAAGATATTCACTCACCAAAACAACTGTTATAACATGTAGTTTTAACTTCATATACCTACTGAATCAACTATTCGCACATCTTTGGGCAGTCACCCCCCCCCCCCCGAACTACACACTCATTCACTCTCCCATACAAATAGTCAGTTAGCTAATCAATAAATAATATAGACTTTCACATAGCTAGTAACCAACTAGTGCAGCAGTTTACACAACAACTGACAAAGTGACACAAATATTCACACAGTTTAGTCACTATCCAATATATTTAGTGAGACACTATAAATTAGTCAAGTAAACAGTCAATCGTACTGCTACTAAATCCTCCATCCAGATATTTATATTTATATATCCACTCATTCTTCAATGCAAATTGCTATATATATCATACATATTTAAATAACAAACCAAACCACATTCTCTGGATGATGTCATCAGTGATGTTATATATACAAATGTGTGTATATATAACTTGTCTTAGCAAGATGGTGAAACTATGTATTTTATACTGCTTATCACTTTTATCTGCTTCTGTTTATTGATCATTCCAGCACATATCTTCTATACAAGAATCACGATGGCTCAATAAATATTGAAAATGTCCCTCTGTGCATTCCTTGTATATTTCTCGGAGAGAGAGAGAATATGAGTGACTGAGCGAAAGGGTTCTTGATCTGTCACCACAATTCCCGGGGAAGTCAAGGTTGTCAAGTTCTGTGTTGCCAAAGCCATTCGCTACTCGTCTGGAGTTAGAGGTGGTTATGTTGAGCTAGTTGGTCTCTAGGACAACATATCCTGAGGGGGTGATTGGAATCAGTCTGGCACCATCCCGCCGTATATGTTGCCTAACAAATGAGCAGTTCTTGCTGGAAAGTAAAAACTACATGACACAACACTGCTGGCCGCTGCTGGAGAGAGTTCCTAAACCCTAAGTGATGCCCCTAGGTCCTCGGCCCCTAGTTAGCATCAGTTAAACTTCTCTTGTGAAGAAAAGGAGAAGCCCTGAAGCTTTTGACTAGGGGTGGGCGGAATTTGCGTAATCGCGTTACGCAAATCTCCGCGAAACAGTAAAAAATCTCTGCGAACACGCAGAAATTCCGCGAACGCGCAGAATTGCTTTTTTCGTGTTCACAATTGCTGTTTGCGTGCTCGGGGCAAAATATCTTGCGAACACGCATTTTGAGAACGCGAACATGCAAAAAAGTTGCGGAACGTAGAATTTTGGGCAATTTTGCGTTCTCCGCGGAACACGAAATTACCCAAATTTCATAAATTCCGCGAGCGGAACGTAATTTACCGCCAAGGCCTACTTTTGACTTCTTTGCAACCATGACCACCAACATGAAGCTCTAGTGAACCCGACTCTTCACGCAACATCTACCACCAGTGACAAATGGCAATGCGAGATCTGCACTTGGCACTACAGCATTAACAGCCTGCGATGACTGTCAATGCGGAGTTCCAGCAATATCTGTCTATGATGCCCGCAATATGTTTGAGCTGCTGAGTCGACCAGCTGTGATGCTAGGCGTTCTCTTCACGTTACAGTGACGACCATTTGCAACACTCTCCCCTTTCCTCGCGGACTTCTTGACCGTGAACTGCACTTTTTTGGATGGGCTTTCAGCGAGTAACATTTTCAGTGGTACTAACCTGGTCACTGTATCTGGCCTGTGCTCCTCCATGGTAGGCGTGAAATTGTGACTTTCATACGGTCTTGCATGACCAAATAACCGTTAGTGGCTTTTTGTGCATTTAGTCGCTATACTTACCTTTAATCTTTGACATTGCATACTCAAACCTAACTGCTTGTTGATCCACCCAAGGTGCATCGCCAGTCAGCCTAACTTCACAGTAGGTCCCACTATTTCTTATCCGCAAAAGCAAATCCTGTTTAGTGGCTCCTCGCAGAAGGAGTATCTGGCCTTTTGAAGCCCTCATTGTCTACAGCCTGTAGCTTTGTCCCTGTGAGAAATGTTGGACTTCCTAAAATTAGAGTAAGTCCGAACATAGACGGGCCCACTGCCTGCCCTTAAAAAACATTTTACCACGCATTCCCAAATGGAAAGGGGTCCCTTTGGGACCCCTTCCCATTTGCGAATGCTTTACCACCTACTTGAAGTAGGTGGTAAATTGTGACTGTTTTGCGACCGCAATTGCGGTTGCAAAACAGTCATACATAGGGCTTAGACTCACCATTTAGGAAGGGACGCTCTTGAAATGCCCCTTCCTAATAGCGAGTCACAAATCCTAATTAGCGAGTTTCAAATAAATTGTGACTCGCTAATTAGGGATTGTACATGGCCATTAGGTACTTTTGCATGAGCAAACGGGTCGAAAACCTGTTTGCGCATTCAAAAATACTTTGTACATCTGGCCCCTAGTCTTTCTCATGAGTTGCTTTCTTATCTCTCTTTTTTCTGATTAGTCCGTTAAGTTCATTGTTCTCCCGAACATCAATGTCACAGGACTTTTACCTGTGGTCGAGTGGGGTGTCGAATGATAAGCTCTCAATGTAGAATTCAAAACATTTTTCAAAGCAAGCTTCTCAAGATTAGCATGCTGCACTACTTTCATGAGCATACTCATGAACAGGTCAACAAGTATGTTGGCCTGCTGCCACATAGGTATGCTCTTCTGATGCTTTATATTCAAATGCTTCAAGAAATCTTAAACTCTTGACTTTTAAATGGTGGGCCATTGTCAGACATCACTACTCGAACATCCCATGGTACAAAGATGCCATTCAGTATTTCCCAGCAGCCCTATGCCTGTGACTCTGCACTCGCGCCCGGAGGCGCGATAAAAGGCTCTGCCACCTTCCGCAGCGCAGGACACTCAAGGGTCAAATTGCCCTTACCTTCCTGCCATGAGGGGAACAGGTTGCTCGCACCAGCACACGCCATGAGGGAAACGGCCAGCACGCATCTAACTGCTTCATGAGGGAAATGGCAGAACAACATCTCCCAGCAGCCCCGTGCCTTTGACGCTGCACTCGCACTCGGAGGTGTGATAAAAGGCTCCGCCACCTCCCACAGCGCGGGACGTGCATGGCCGTGCCCGGGCCTCACCCGGGCGAAGCCTGGGCCAAGGGTGGGCCCGTCTGTGCCCATCCGCGGCCGATCAAGGATGGGCTGGGCCCCCTCTCTTGGCCTTGTACCATTCCATCTCAACCTTCAAGCTCTTTGGACGGTGTGTTACGTCGTGGCTGTAACTATCCAGAGTCAAGGAAAACCAAGGATGGGGCAGCTACGACCATAGCGAGGCCAACCCTGGGACTAAATTGTAAGTGACTTTTGTTTCTGTATATTTAGCCACATCTGTTATTAACTTTGACTGTCTGATTTCCCTTGCCAGTTCCCTTGCCATGTTCAGTTCAGTTATAATTACAGTGCTCTCTTCATCGCACATACCTAAAATTGCTGGCATGGGGAAGCAGACAACAATTGCCTTATGTCACGCACCCCCACGGCTCACACCCCCCTCCCTACAGCAGACATCCATCGACAGAATGCTCCAAAGGGCTATAGGCGGTGTGGCTAACAAAATCGAACTCATCAAACGTAGATTACCACTGACCCGGACCTCCCACAGATTACCACTAGTACAGACCTCACTAACACACAATCTGGCCTTGATCAAACCTCTGAAACAACAAAACTGACCCTGACTCCAGGGTTGGACACCGGCTCGACCCCCAAAGTGGCCACTAGAAGGAGGGGAGCTACCAAGGGTTCTGCCAAGCTATTCACTCAAGGCAGCCCACAAAAACGACTAGGGCTGGGGTTAAGTGGAAAAAGCCCAACGATGGTTCACCGGTGTGCACAGGCGATAGGCCAACACCAACTGCGCCGGAAGAGTTACCCCAGCCCACGGATCCGACATCACCAGCATGGGTAGCTTCCATGCTGGAATACTTGCGAGGCCAAATCCATGACATTATGAGAGAAGAACTTGCCAAGAATTCCAACTAAAGTGGGGATTCTGCTCATGCACAGAACTATGCGCAGTAAACCAGGACCTCAGTGAATTGTGGTGTGCCAAAAAACTCACCTTAGTACCCAGAACCCCTATCCGACTAGCATCAGTGTCTCATTCGTTCTCCGTACTACAGTAAAGCTACCAATGATCAGACAACCCAGAACAAGCGACTTGGGTTACTTTCAGGAATGGTGGGAATCAAGAACACCTTTTTGTTTTTATTCTCATATCAGTCCACATCGTGACTACTCAGAGACACGGCAAAGTTTAAAATGTTTATTTTTAACTATGTGCTCTAAGATTAGGCCTGGGCAAAAATTTCGTTCCGTTCGCGGAAATTGCGATAATTTGACATTTTTGCGTTCCGCGGAGAGTGCGAAAATGTCAAAAATTCCGGTTTCCGCAGCTTGGCGATAATTTGTTTCTTGCTCGCGCTGTAAAATGATACATTCTCGCGCGCGCGCGATCGCCTTACCTGAATCCCTGCGTTCGCCGACAAGTTTTCTTGATCCGGTCGCGTTCTCCATGAGATGTTGTATTGTTTTTAGCCATTTGCGCTGTCTCGCGACAGTTCGCGCCCGCAGTGACGTCATGCGTCGCGCGATCACGTCTTTCTTCTCGCGATCATGCACCGCGAGAACAACTCAAAACAAGATGGCCGCG
Organism: Triturus cristatus; assembly: GCF_964204655.1. Taxonomy (NCBI): domain Eukaryota; kingdom Metazoa; phylum Chordata; class Amphibia; order Caudata; family Salamandridae; genus Triturus; species Triturus cristatus. The sequence continues at coordinate 454,218,791 of NC_140590.1, read as the reverse complement.
CCCGCAAGCAACCACATGGGTAAGTTGGCGACCCGCAACCATGCAGAAAATCTCGCGAACATGCCGGAAAAAAACTTCCGCATCTTCGCGATATTTCTGCTTGTTTGCGATAATTTTAAACATTCTCGCGATAATTTGCGAAGGTTAATTCCGCAAATTCCGCCCACCCCTATCTAAGATGCAGTATTTTGGCAAACAAATGATTAGAAATAAAACCATCAGCATTGTTACAATTCCATAAAACACAAAGGGAGAAATCATATCATAATGATAGTGGAAACAGGTCCTATAATACCTTGTGTACCACCCTCCCCACATGAGTGAGGCACCGTTTTTATCGGGAGACCAGGTGGAATGCTGGGTGGTAGGAAATTTGTGTCAGCCCGGTGATGCCACAACTTTCCCACACAAAAATGTGTGAAAAAGGTGATTTTTTCAGCTAAATTTGAGGTTTGCAGGGCATTCTGGGTAAGGAAACCTTGGGGGATCCACGCAAGTCATACCTCCCTGGAATCCCCCAGGTATCTAATTTTCAGAAATGTGTGGATTTGGTAGGTTTCCCTAGGTGGCCGCCGAGCACCGGGCCTAAAACCCAAGTGACCCCCCTTGCAAAACCAGGTCGTTTTGAGATAGGCGATTTTCATGTCGCCTCACTACATTGTGGGCCCTTGCCTGTCGCGGGTACTTGGGCCTCCCACATGATTGAGGCACCGTTTTTATCAGGAGACCCGGGGGAACGCTGGGTGGTAGGAAATTTGTGTCATCCTGGTGATGCCACAACTTTCCCCACACAAAAATTTGTGAAAAAGGTGATTTATTCAGCTAAATTTGAGGTTTGCAGGGCATTCTGGGTAAGGAAATGTTGGGGGATCCACGCAAGCCATACCTCCCTGGAATCCACTGGGTGTCTAGTTTTCAGAAATGTGTGGGTTTAGTAAGTTTCCCTAGGTGCCGGCAGAGCTAGGGTTCAAAAACTGCAGCTAGGCACTTTGCCAAAAAAGGTTAATTTTTCACTGCAAAATTGAGGTGTGCCCACAATGCGTTTTGCGCCGTTACCTGTCGCGGGCACTAGGCCGACCCACACAAGTGAGGTACCATTTTTCTCGGAAGACTTTGAGGAACGCGGGGTGGGTGGAAATTTGTGGATCATTGCAGATTCCAGAACTTTCCACCAGAGAAATGTGGGGAAAATGTGTTTTTTTGGCAAATTTTTAGGTTTGCAAAGGATTCTGGGTAATAGAACCTGGTGGGAGGCAGTTAAGTCACCCCGTCCTGGATTCCCCTGGGTGTCTAGTTTTCGAAAATGTATAGGTTTGCTAGGTTTCCCTAGGTGGCGGCAGAGCTATGGTTCAAAAACTACAGCTAGGCACTTTGCCAAAAAAGGGTCATTTTTCGCTGTGAAATTGAGGTGTGTCCAAGTTACGTTTTGCGCCGTTCCCTGTCGTGGGCACTAGGCCGACCCACACAAGTGAGGTACCATTTTTCTTGGAAGACTTTGGGGAACGCGGGGTGGGTGGAAATTTGTGGATCCACGCAGATTCCAGAACTTTCCACCACAGAAATGTAGGGAAAATGTGTATTTTTTGGCGATTTTTTAGGTTTGCAAGTGATTCTGGGTAACACAACCTGATGGGATGCAGTCAAGTCACCCAATCCTGGATTCCCCTGGGTGTCTAGTTTTAAAAAATGTATAGGTTTGCTAGGTTTCCCTAGGTGCCGGCAGAGCTATGGTTCAAAAACTACATCCAGGCACTTTGCCAAAATAGGGTCATTTTTCACAGCGAAATTGAGGTGTGTCCAGGTTGCGTTTTGCGCCGTTTCCTGTCGCGGGCACTAGGCCGACCCACACAAGTGAAGTACCATTTTTCTCGGAAGACTTTGGGGAACACTGGGTGGGTGGAAATTTGTGGATCCCCGCAGATTCCAGAACTTTTCACCAGAGAGATGTGGGGAAAATGTGTTTTTTTTGGCTGTTTTTTAGGTTTGCAAGGGATTCTGGGTAGCAGAACCTGGTGGGAAGCAGTCAAGTCACCCCATCCTGGATTCCCCTGGGTATCTAGTTTTCAAAAATGAATAGGTTTGCTAGGTTTCCCTAGGTGCCGGCAGAGCTATGGTTCAAAAACTACAGCTAGGCACTTTGCCAAACAAGGGTCATTTATTGCTACGAAATTGAGGTGTGTCCACGTTACGTTTTGCGCCGTTTCCTGTAGCGGGCACTAGGCTGACCCACACAAGTGAGGTACGATTTTTCTCAGAAGACTTTGGGGAACGCGGGGTGGGTGGAAATGTATGGATCTACGCAGATTACAGAACTCTCCACCAGAGAAATTAGGGGAATATGTGTTTTGTTTGTCAATTTTTTAGGTTTGCAAAGGATTCTGGGTAACAGAACATGATGGGAGGCAGTCAAGTCACTCCATCCTGGATTCCCCTGGGTGTCTAGTTTAAATAAATGTATAGGTTTGCGAGGTTTCCCTAGGTCCCGGCAAAGCTAGGGTTAAAAAACTACAGCTAGGCAAAAAGGGTAATTTTGCATTGTGAAAATGTAGTGTTCACGTTGGGTTTTGAGCCATTTCCTGCCGTGGGCACTATGCCTACCCATACAAGTGAGGTACCATTTTTATCAGGAGACTTAGGGTAATTCAGGGTAATTCAGATTTGTAAAGGAACTGTTATTACCTATTGACTTTCGATGCATTTCTGCCTTCCAAATGAAAGACATTGTGTAAAAAAGAAGTCATTCTAAAAAATGACTGATAATTCTCATGCTAGTATGAGTATTCCCAATTTCGGAAATGTGAATATATCTACTGTTTCTAAACTCTATATTTTGTTCCCATTTCAGAAATACATAGGTGTCTTTCATACCGATTTCTCCATGTACACATTTTTACAGAATAATTACTATATACCCGGTACATAATAAAAAACCATTGCAAGTTGCTGCTCAGTTTTTGGCTCTGGGTTCGTCGGGTTCTTGGTGAACCTACAAGTCCTATATATCCCCACAACCAGTAATGTCCAGCGGATTTAACGGTATATTGCTTTCAAAGAGTTGTCATAATTAGAAGAAGTTACAGGTGAAAACATTGACACAAAAGGCTTTTTTTTTCAACAAATTTTCAATTTATCCTATATTTAACTGTTAGTTTCTATAACGAAACCTTGATGGATCTACACAAATGACCCCTTGCTGAATTCAGAATTGTGTCTACTTCTCTAAAATGTATAGCTTTCCAGGATCCATTATTGCTTTTGTACCCATTTCTACCATTAACTGGAAGGAGGTCGAAAGCACAAAAAATAGGCTATGTCCCAAAAAAATGCCACAACTGTGTAAAAAATGTTGGGTTTCTGACAAAAGTCTGGTATCCCCCTACAAGTTGAGCTGGGAAAATGGTGATTTCAGCCCCACAAACCCTTTTTTGATAACATTTGCAGGGATAAACCCAGATGCTTTCATTTGCAGCCCGTTTTTCCCATTTTTCCCCGCAAAAACTAAATTTTGCTTTATTTTGGCTAATTTCTGTAACCCCTCCAGGGGAATCCACAAACCCTGATTACCTTTAGAATCCCAATGATGTTGGAAGAATAGGACGCAAATTTGGCGTGGATAGCTTATGTGGTCAAAAAGTTACAGGGGCCTAAGCGCGCACTACCCCAAATAGCCAAAAAAGGGCTTGGCACAGGAGGGGGAAAAGGCCTGCGAGCGAAGGGGTTAAACAATGGAAAAGGTAGTGTGATTAACCTATGGATAGGCCACACAGCTGAGTTTGATTCAGCCACAGAGAATGGTAAAGGTTCCAACTTTTCAATATGCAATAGTGAATATGTCCCATCCTTCATGCACATGAACTGTTGTTTATCAGTCAGATTAAATGGCAAGAATGAAGATGATGTATTCATGTAGTCCCAGGAAAGTTTCCCAGCCTCCAATGTTTGTAAAGTCCATGCAAACTGCATTATAAAACCCAATTTATTTTGACCATGGTATAAGACAGACATGTGATCCTGTACAATATCCACAACAGATGAAACAGTATTATCTAATGTGTAAATTCTGGAAGAAAGAATGTTAATGCTATTATCAATGACAGCAAGCACTTTTTCCAAATTTGCTTGATCAATAGCTCTCGAACTAGAAGCAGCTTCAATTTGAGATAATTTCCACACTTCATTGTAAATAGCATATACCCATCTTTTGGACCTGCCACCCACCGGGCCCTTAACAAAATCATTCAAGTCTACATCGTAGGTTAATTTGGACAAATGAGCTTTAACCGACGCCAAGCCAGTTTTGACATAATTTTCCTACTGAATAGGTAGTAACAGAATGGGAGGTTTCAAACCGGGGGTCAACCCCAACCTGTGTGTAGCCTGATCTCAGCCCCAGAAAATGATGTTGACATGAGTCCGAAGTATTTTGCCAAAACAACCACCCATGGGGATCTAAGTTGGAAATATTGAAGGATAGATTAGTAATTAGTGACTGCAATTCATCAAGGGACAGATCTGTGCGATTGTCCCAGGAAGGATAAGCACCCAGATCAGGAATGGTAGGGGCATTAATTTTTTTAGAAGTCGCCAATCCAAAGCAAGTGGTTTGAAAAATAGTAGAGTTCAAAAACAAAATGTGTTTCGGGATAAGACATGCATGATGCAAAGCTTCTGTGCCCTGAACTTGCCAGGCTTTAGAACCGCAAACCGATTTAAGATCAATGGTATTTTTCCACAGCTCATAGCTCCCTATAGCTAATTCATCCATAAAGGGCTTTGAGTACAGTAATTTAGTGTGTGTAAGTCGAACTTTGGAAGCTGACTTAGCAGACATTTTAAAATAAAAGGCTTCAGGTTTAGATACACTGAAATCAGTAAAATATGTAAATTGTTTCACTAGAGTTTTGGAACTGCCTTCAATGGGAGCTGGACAATGTTCCCATTCTGTATAATTAACGACATTTATAAATGTATTCGCTTTATGCAGGAAAGGATTGCCATAGTGTTGGTAGCAAAATAACTCTCCATAATTTGCTGAGACTAAATACAAATCTTCAGCATCAAAAGCAGCCTAATATTTCAAATCAGAAAAAAGAGCCTCAACGGCTTGGACATCCCAATCATCAGAGCGTATTTTTGTTTCACAACATCCCCCATGGAAACACGAAGTACATTGGGGACATTAATCATCTCTGTAGGGCCATGAATTTGAAATTTTACAGCATCCCACACAATCCCATCTAGCACAGGCCAGGCAGTAATGTTAACAAAAGTCTGGTCCCTCTTCATGATGTGTGATGAGGAGTGGGGTGCCAAAGTTCCATCAATTAATCTCATTGCAGATCTTTCTGTAAGATAATGTCCATTTACTAGAAGAAAAAAAACAACTTCAAATCGAATCGACATGAACAAAAAAATAGATATGAGCACCAGCCAAATGTAAGTCCAAGGGGGAATAAAAATATGTCTTTTAAACCACATAGCAAAAATAGAAATTTTTGATGGGGCAGTCGATGTTGTAGAGTCAGTGTCAAAAGAATAACATGACTGGTCAACTGCACTTGTTTGCACACCAGGCAACAACACATCTGTGGGATAGGTATACTCAGTTTCTTCATGGTGGAGTCAATAAAAGATTAGTAACTGTATGCATCTTGATGGCAATGTCAGGCCTGTTTGTATTTGCCGAAGCCAAAACAGAATTTCTCAGCATTGCTGGACAAGAGACCGCTGGAGTCATACTAAGAAAAATCGGCTATTCGTTGTAGTTTGACATTGTCAATGGAGATGTACTTGTTATCCTTGCAACGAGGAAGTGGTGGTAAAATGACTGTTCTTGTACCCTGCACGCCAAGCACTGGAACAGGTGCACAATAAGAGGGGCCGAACTCCTTCTTGTTCTCCACCTTCTCACGGACCAGGTCGCAAACTCGAGGTAGCCAGACAACTACTGGAATCTGAAGTGCAGCATCAGTTGTGGAGGGCAAGTGTTCCTTTGCAAGACTGTCTGGAGTCTCTTGTAGATTCTGTAACACAGCAGAATGATCATCTACGTCAAAAGGTGTGGCGGACGCCGCCATGTCAAGACCATCAAGGTCCGGGACAAAACATTTTATGCCAAAGAGCATTTCTTATGGGGTCCGCCCACCCAGAGACCTGCTAGGGAGATTATTAAGTGCACGTTGAATGCTATACAAATGGGCCAGCCAGTTCCTGCCAGTACCTAAAACCCTAGCTGTCAAGGATTGCTTTAAGTCACGGTTCATTCTAGGCCTGGGCTAAAATTCCGTTCCACTCGCGGAAATTGCGATATTTTGACATTTTCACGTTCCGCTGAGAGCGCGAAAATGTCAAAATTTCCGCAATCCGCATTTTACCATAATTTTTTTGCTTGCTCGCACTGTAAAATAATACATTCTCGCGTGCGCGCGATCGCCTTACCTGACAAGTTTTCCTGATCCGGTCGCGTTCTCCACGAGATGTTGGATTGTTGGTAGCCATTTGCGCTGTTTCGCGACAGTTCGCACCCTCAGTAAAGTCATTCGTCGCGCGATCACGTATTTCTTCACGCGATCATGCACCGCGAGACAAGTGAAAACAAGATGGCCGCGCCCGCGAGCAACCGCATGAGTAAGTTGGCGAGCCGCGACCACTCAGAAAACAGCGCGAACGGATGGAAAAAAAACTTCTGCATCTTCGCGATATTTCCGCGTGTTTGTGGAGATTTTTAACATTTTCGCGATAATTTGCGAAAGTGAATTTCGCAAATTCCGCCCACACCTAGTTCATTCGCTCCACAACAGAATTGCCCTCAGGCCAGTATGGAGACGAAAATTTGAATTGGACTCCCAAAGACCTCATGGCATCCTTGTACGCCTTAGAGGCGAACGCCGGACCTTGGTCCAAATGGAGGGTACCACATGCAAATATTCCCACAAAGACACGCAAATCCCTGATGACAGTTCGAGCATCAGCACTCCTTTGTGGCCAGACCCATAGAAATCGGGTGCACGAATCCACTGCAACTAAGACAAACTTATACGCAGTATCAGAGGAGAAAGGACCGCAGTGATCTAAATAAACACACCCAAGTGGTTTATTAGATAAGTTCAACTGTGTTTGAGGTGGACGCGCAGCAGTCGAAGGTTTAATCTGCTGGCAGATGTCACAAGTAAGGATATAATCACGAGTCTGTTTATACAATCTTCTCCACCAATAATGTTGTTGTAAGATAGTGACAGTCACAGAGAAGCCTGCATGGGCTGAGGCCATACCTTCATGAGCGGCTGTTATAAAGGAAAGTCTGCGGTCCACGTTGGGAATCAACCTGTCACCAACAGCGGTAATTCTCACATTGGGAACTTTATCAGGACTTAAATGATAAGAGAATTTAGAAGAGAAACCTTGAGGGTAATTATCACCCTTCTCTGTTGCAGCAATGGCTGCCAAGATGTCATCATCAATCTTACTTTTGGATCTTGTAACTGCTGCTACTAGATATGTTGCCATTGCTGTTTTCGCTGCTTCATCAGCTAAACTGTTGCCAACAGCATGTACCCCTACGCGCTGGTAACCAAGAGTATGAATTACATTCACGAGCGGCAGACATTGTTTAAGATCTGCGACTCGAACCCAAAGCATGTTATGTTTGATTGTGGTACCTTTGGAATCACGATATTCATTTTGAGACCAAAAGAATAAATTGTCGTTGAAAGACTGAACACAGTAGTACGAGTCACTTACAATAAGTGTAGTCACATGAGGATAAGCAAATTCCAGTGCAAGTACCAGAGCACGTAGCTCTGCCAATTGGGCGGTACAGTCTCCCAATGTCTGCGTATGCACAACATCAGACTTGAATTCTCGATTCACATAAGTACCAGCCACTATTGGTAAGGTCGCTGAATAAGTATGCTTAGATCCCGTCCCGGTTGCGCAGAACCGTCAGTGTAAATGATACAATGGTAATCCTCAAGCGGGGGCAAGGACAGAGGAGCTAGATGAACAAATTTATACTGCAAATACTCCTGAGTCTGCAATAAGGCATCAAAGATGAATGTGACATCCGGAGACGTCAAAGAAGTGGCCCATTGTATCCAACGCGGATGCAAAGCTTCAGAATTCGGTACACTGGCCTTCGTCACTGCATCAAGGGCAGGATACGGTGTGACAACCAACATACGTTTCCCTTGCGATAGCGCTCTCTCTTTCAGAATCCCCATCTGTACTGCAGTTAATACTTTCTCAACGGTGGAAAAGAGAATTTCAGCCAAAGTGTACAAGTGTGACTTGTAAGCAATAGGGACCGTGTCCCCCTCATTAAATGTCAAGTACGTGAAACCCACTGCACCAGGCACAATTCTGATTACGAGGTCTGTGTGGTTATCATTTGTCAATAAGTATTTAGAAGCAAGAAGATCAGGCTGCAAAGAGTGCAGAATGGCTGAATGTTCTGGCAGCCAGCAAGATTTGGTAAAAGTAGGTTGTACCAAGGGATATAGTGGATTGATACGCTGGGCATAATCAGGAATGTAATTATGTCCGAAATTAAATAAATATATATATATTGTAGTTTTTCAGAGTTGTTGGAGTGCACAAACATGCACGTTTCTCCAGGAAGTGAGTTGCTAAACCTTGTCCTTCGTTGTTGAGTTCCTAGCACAAAATAACACTGTATACTCTGCAATGTGTGATTTTGCAAAGTTAAAATTGTAACCGAAGTCCGCAAACATGACATTGATGCGGTCAACGCGACACAGATGCGGCCATAATTCATCTTCTGTGAGATAAATATCATCAACATATGAATACGCATCAGGGTCAATGCTCTCTAACATAGAAACAACACGTGCGGCAAAGACACCTGGACTTTTTTTGTAGCCCATGGCTAATCATTTAAACTGTTTTTGTTTGCTGCCAGAAATAAAGGCTGTCCATTGACTACTAATAGAGGACAGGTTGTGACTGTAAAAGCCGTTTGAAATGTCAAGTGTGGTTTTAAACCTTTTTCTCACAAGACTATCAACGAGGGCAGAACTATGGGTATTCTGTACTGCACTCGTCTGACAATGAGAGTTCAAATGCCGATAATCCAAAACTAGGCCATACGACCCATCAGGTTTGGTTACAGTCATAAGAGGATTATTCATGGGTGACACACATGTTTCAATCACACCTTGATATTCCAGTTTCTCAAGGATTTCTGCGACGTGAGATCTAGCTTCTCGGCGCATGGGATATTGGGGTTGTGGCTGTGGCATTGACCGTAACGGAATCTCATGGCTTGGTGATAATTTAATTTATCCCACCCAACCTGAGTACGGTACAACGCCGGAGCAAGCGCTTGTGCCCACTCCGCTGCAAAGTTCTGAGCTTGCTCCTTCAGCACTGTGTGCGCAAAAGATGGGAGGATTACCTCCTCCCCTCTAGGAGCGGCCAAAACTAAAGCTGGGGGCCAGTCCATCTCTGCTAACAAAATGTCATACATAGAGGTCAGATTTTCCCAAAAAATCCCTTTTATTGTACGTTTTATGTCACCCTCAATTAAAAGGACTATGTCATATAGTCTGTCAGGGGGAGGCACTCTAGTGTCAGCAGTTTCTACAGTAATGAATGTGTCAGTTGCTGTCGCCTTCAGATATGGACACAGTGCTTGCCGCACTATTGGAACGTCCGCTGTGCTGTCTAGCAGCGTAAGTGCACATGTCAGGTTCCGAAGCTGCATTCTCACTATCTGTGGCATACCTCACTGTTAGTGCAGCAACTTTATTTTTCTGAAACTGAGGTCGCTGATGTGGAAAGTCGTCCTGCTTGCCTTTACCATCAGCCGGGCGAGGCTGCTCACATCCTTGAGGGGCACCCCGATCTCTGCCGCGTTCACCTCCACCGGCTTGCGAGACCGATGTATCCTGTGAAGAATGAGCAGAACGTTGATCAGGAACCTGAAATCTATCAGGAGACCTAATTCTTGTGCGATTGCGCAATTCATATGTGCGTTCAATAGTCACTGGTATTGGTGATGTGGAACGTGACCCCTGTTTCTGTTGCTGCTTCCCCTGTTTTTTACCTTTCCAATTTTGTTTAGGAAAAACAGGACGGTCGTCTTTTGTAGACTTAACCGTCTGAGTTTGCGGTTGCGTTGTTATTTTAGCAAAAGGCTTAACACCCAAACTATTGTGGCCAATGGTCTTATATGCCTACGCAACAATTCTTGGTAACTGCCGGGGTTTATTGACATCAGCGACGAGGCGCAGCTCATTCAACACTTGAAAGTTAAGTGCATCTCCCTTGACGTTAGCAAGGATGAGATCAGCAACTACGTCGAACACGCCTCATTCCAACTCGACCGCCGCCTCCAGACCGTGCTCATCCTGAACACGCTTAATCACAGAGGGCAATACAGTCATAGACGGTGTTCCGAAGCACTTCGCGTAGACCGCTGCAAAAACTTTACCCCACTTTTCACAATCTGTTACCTCAGGGACTAAGTCTTTCTGCAAACTAATTGTAAGAATCCTGTGTTTCTTCACAGGAGTTGAATTAGGAAATACTGCTTCCAGATGGTCAAATTTCTCAGCAATCCAATAAGGCATATCGTTCTTATTCTGGGGGCGCTTGCCCATTACCGAATTAACCATGACGGGAGTAATAATGACCAGTCCAACTGGTTGCGTTGCAACCCCAGGTGCCCCCACCGGGGCTTTCAAATATCGTGAGTGAGGTGTGAACCCGGCCAAGACTGGCCAAGTGGTCCCAGGAATGGACAAGTGACCTAACCAAACCGAAGTTACGGTGTGGGGGAGGGCGCCATTGAACCGAATACGATGCTGCCAAGTGGAAATTGGAATTTCCTGCGTCCTATACGGCGTGTAATTCGCTGGAACTGCCGTAGGAGTGTATGAGTGGAACATCTTATCATCCGCATTCACCTCCGGAAACCTAACCCAAGAGTAAAAAAGCTCATAGGGAACGATGCATCGGCACTCACTACAAAGATAATTGACATTCCATCGCCCGGCACCCCGAACTGCGTCAAATGACGCCGGAGAGGTGCGCGACTATGCGCTGCAATAGCAACTTCAGCCATAATGACACAGAGAAGAAAGACAATCTATATTAAACCATAGCACAAAAAGGGGCAGTAATTCAAATTGAAACCATTTTAATTGTCAAGCTTGAATGAACCTATAAGTCAACTATCAACTATATAGGTAGGTTTAAACCGTCACTCCCGTCAACCGGAAACAAGAGTGAGGGTGTTGTGGACAAATAGAAGCACTACTAAGGCGTCTCAAACATAAGACCAAAACGTTAGGTGCGTCATGTTGCGGAGATTCTGCTCATGCACAGAACTATACACAGGAAACCAGGACCTCAGTGAATTGTGGTGTACCAAAAAACTCACCTTAGTACCCAGAACCCCTATCCAACTAGCATTAGTGTCTCATTCATTCTCCGTACTACAGCGAAGCTACCAATGATTAGACAACACAGAAAAAGCGACTTAGGTTACTCTCAGAAATGGTGGGAATCAAGAACACCTTTTCGTTTTTATTCTCATGTAAGTCCATATCGTGAGTAATCAGAGGCACGGAAAAGTTTAAAATGTTTATTTTTAACTACGTGCTCTAAGATGCAGTATTTTGGCTAACATAAGCAAACAAATGATTAGAAATAAAACCATCAGCATTGTTACAATTCCATAATACACAAAGGGAGAAATCATATTGTAATGATAGTGGAAACAGGTCCAATAATACCTTGTGTACCACCCTCCCCTGGCTATGAGCTAGTTTTATAATAATAGAAGGTCTCTCGGTTTGAAGGGGAACCCCATACCTCCAAGATCAGCTTAGGTGAATCACATCACAGGATCAGCACTGCTCTCTGTGTCTGGAAAGGTTTTCTTCAAGAGTGCCAGCATCATGCATGCAATGCAATATTAAAGGCACCCGAGTTTCAGATATTTGCAGCTGTGTGCTTGTGTCTAGAGCGTGGGCCGATCAACCTCAATTCAACAGCATATATTGTTATTTGACCTTGACGGTTTCTGCACACAATGTTCAGACTAAGGTCGCGGTGTAAGTCTAGGGATGTGAAAAACAGGCCGTTCTCATATGAAGAAAAAGTAAGCAAGCAGTTTAGCATAACAGCTACCTGCAGTGTTGTGTGCAAAAGCAGCAAAGTGGCAAGATTGAGTTAACATCTAAAATGTTTATGCTAACATAGCAATGTGTGCAGACAAAACTCTGTCTTTACTACACAACCACTTGTACTTGTACTGTAGGACCAGCACCTATGCCCTCCACAATGCTAATAGAGCAGAGTAAAACGACTTTAGTATCCGCTGAACCTGGAATTACAGAGATTAGAGAGAAGTCCACCACTCCTAGTTGGGTCCCAACTGCTATTCAGGAGGCAGGGAAGGGATGGACCTCCCAACAATAAATTTGCCACCAGCCTCAACACCTTATGTCATCGTTCTTACTGGAGTTCCACCTCTCAAAGAAGGCCAGAAGGAAACCCACCTTGAGCTAAAGAATAAATGCTTAAACCTGTTTGCTAGACAGAGCCAATTTAACCTTGTTAATGCAGGTGAAGTACTATTGACATTCAGAGTAGGCTGGGTGGGCAACTGACCCAAAGATGCCAGGGGGGACTGTGTCCTAGTCAACTTCAGAAACCCCACTATTGTGAATAAGCTTTTACTTTACAGTAACTGTTCTTCATAAACTGGTTCTGCTATTTGCCTTTTTCCGCTCACCCATTTTTATGTTCCAGGACCACCATTAACAGCAGGGATGATTTTACATTTAATAATAATACAGCATTTTGTAGAGCGCGAACAGCTACCTCACAAGGAGGTGTCCCGGCGCTGAAGACCGCTGGGGAACCCGTCCTGGCTTTCCCTGTGAGATGGTCCCTTTCTGGGTATCTCTAAGGTGAAATGAATACAAAATGAATACAAAATGAATACAAAGAAGGGGTCTCTACCTGTAGTTTTCCAAACGTACAAAGTATCGTTATTGAATAAATCAACACTAGGACTAAGACAAAGGAAGGGAACAAACAATTAAATCAAAGTATAATCAAAGAAACAATTTTATAGATGTAATAATATTTTTTAATTTTTTAATTTTTTTTGTATATATTAAATCAATTTCAAATGAATGGATTCAGTACATAATCAGATAAATAATTAAGGCTAAAGAAATTTTCAGAATAACAGAGAAGATACTGGACAAGGTCCCAGGCGTACTCAAAACCTCAAACACTTACACATTCATACCGGGATCAATCCACAACATCAACACTCAACATATACATTCACATATAAAAAGAATGCTCAACAAGAGAGCATGGCTCAGTATGTACACAAAATCAAATGAACATTCAAAATCGTATTAGGCGACATATGTCCAATTTTGAGGAATAGGAACTTGGGTGGGCCACATGTAGACGCCGACGCGCGTTTCGGTGAAAACACCGAAATGTAGGTATCACCTTCCTCAGGGCGAACAAAGTCTTGGTCTTAATATAATTACGTGCTGGGACCTATCAAAAAAAATAATAATAATGTGCTTATATTGTATAAATAAATAACATTGCTTATCCAAGTCAAGCTACCTCACAAGGAGGTGTCGCGGCGCTGAAGACTGCTGGGGAACCCGTCCTGGCTTTCCCTGTGAGATGGTCCCTTTCTGGGTATCTCCAAGGTGAAACCAGGCATCCCCGGCGTCTGTGGGGGGCTGTTGTAGAGATGAGGCAAGCTTAATGCCCAGAGTTGCCGAGTGTGTTCCTGGTTAGAGTAGGTACCGAGGCGAGAATTATCGAGTCCGTTTTGACCCTGGTCCACGACCCTGCCGCGTCGGGAATTGAACCCTGGTCCCTGGCCGAATCTCTGCTTACGGGTCTGCCGCCTCTAACCAGTGAGCCACACCTCTCCACAACATATGGCGCCAGACTCGGCCAAAGACAGGGCAAGGCACCTCGCATGCCCCAGCATTTTTCCACGCTGACAGGGTTGACCCGAGAGCCAGACCAAACAAATGGCACCAGACTAGGTTATCGACAGGCCAGGGTCCCTTTCAAATGCACTCCTATGTTTTCAACTTACCTCTGGCGAACAGATACGGGGTTCTAAAAGAGGCAGACTGATTCCCGGCCAGATGGCCATCTCGGTCTCCTTGTACAGGAGAGTGCCTAGTGGCATGGACCATGGACTCTAAGAAGAAGTCACCTAGCCCCCGCAAAATTGACCCTCTCAAGGCTATTGATAATGTCCACACTGGGGTAATAGCCCACCCTGAACCTACCACAAACATAACTACTACTGGTAGATTTAAAGCTCCCATCACCATTAAGGATTCACAATATTGTACTGATACATACCCACAGGGTTCGATTTACTCCCATGGAAACAGTGAAGAAATAGGCAATGCAGCTTGGGGGGTAGATATTACACTCAGTTTAGATCCCCCGAATGAGTTTCAAGTAAAAACCATAGGTATTGCAGTGTCACTAGACATTGTAGACCATTCAAATACCAATGCTCAGGGGAACACTATAGCCACGAACAGTACAGCAAACAAACTCAAGATTGTATCTTTGAACGTGGCTGGCATCAAAAACAAGCTCAACTGCCCCGATCGGGGGGGTTTTATAGACATGTGCGATATCTGCCTGTTCCAGAAAACCTGGTTGGTGGAGAACCCAACTCGTAAGGGTTTTGTTACATTCCACATATCGGCTGTAACTAAGGGATGAGGTAGGCCATCGTATGGGCTATGCACGTGGATTGGCAGTCATCTTGGATGTAGGATTGCCTTAGTGCCGCAAATCTCCCCAGATATACTGTGCCTTGTACTACCGCTCAAATCAGTGCTGACAATCACCCTAATCAACATATACTGAAGGCCGGTTAGGATTGGCCAGGAATCAGCAACCCCGGAACATTTGATTTGATTTGATTTACGAATTTATAAAGCGCATGAATGCCCATGGGCATCTTGGAGCTGAATCAATGTAAAAGTCTAGATCTGCCGGAGAATGGTGTTCTAACTAGGAAGTAAACAGCCAGGTTTTTACCTCTTTCCTGAATGAGAGTAGCGATGGGCTGTTTTTGATTGTGATAGGGAGAAGGTTCCAGGTCTTAGCTGCCTGCAGCAGGAACCTTCTCCCCCCACCTGACTTGCTTGAATTTAGGAACCTGAATCAACTTTGCCTGGCTCAATCTCAGGCTCCTGGATGGCTCATACTGTTTCAAATGTGTTTTCAAGAAGTGGGATCCTTTCCCGTGGAGGGTTTTATAGGCCAGGCAGACTGACTTAAACCTTATCCTCTTTTCTTTAGGTAGCCAATGGAGGGCTCCTAGTCTGTGGGCGACTGGCTCAAATATGGGAATGTTCAGCACCAGCCTTGCTGCAGCGTTCTGCAGGCGCTGCAGTTTTGTTAGATGTTGAATTTGTAACCCAGCATACAGGGCATTCCCGTAATCCAACCTAGATAAGGCCAGTGCTGTTACTAATGTTTTACAAGAATCTTGGGGAATAAACTGCAATAGTTTTTTTATCATTTTGAGGATATACCACACCGTGGAAGACAGTTTGTTTGTCTGGGCGTTAAAAGATAGTTTGTTATCCAGTACCACTCCCAGGTTTCTAACTTTGTCCACTGGGGATGGCCAGTCCCCTAGGCTATCTGGCCACCATTTTGGGGATCAAAAATTCATATCTGTCCCAAGCAGCATAATTTTGGTTTTATCACCGTTTAAATTTAGGCAGTTAAGCTGCATCCAGTGATTAATCTGTCTCATGCAGTTGCTAAATCTGCCTGCTGTCTCCTCTAAGTTGTTTGATACTGATACCACTATTTGGGTGTCGTCTGCATAGGAGACTGGTAGGAAACCACAGTTCCTTATTATAGCTGCTAATGGGTCAACATATATATTAAAAAGGGTGGGGATTAAGGAAGACCCCTGAGGTAGGCCGCAAGGCGAGTTAAAGTATTTGGATGTGACCTCTCCTAATTTAACTGTAAAAGTTCTATTGGTTAAATATGAGGATAGCAGCTTGAGTGCCGTCTTGTGGACTCCTACTTCGGCTAGTCAGGTCAGGAGTGTATCATGGTTTAAAGTGTCGAAGGCCGCTGAGAGATCGAATAGAATCAAGGCGGCCTTCCCTCCAGTATCCAGTACACTCCTGAGTTCCTCCACTGCCATGATCAGAGCTGTTTCAGTTCCATGTTCCTCCCGGAACCCATACTGTGAGTGGTCCAGGGCATTTACAGGGGTTAGAAATATTGACAATTGCTTATTCAATAATTTTTCCAGTACGTTTGCTGGAAAAGGGATTCTCGAAATTGGTCTGTAGTTCCCGGGATCCTGTGGATCCAGATTTGGCTTCTTTAGTAACGGGAGGACTGAGGCCGTTTTCCAGGCATCTGGGAAACAGATAGATTTAATTATCTTTGTGAAAACCATGGTAAGTTGGTCGCTCAGTAGATCTGGAAACAGGTGCATCACCTTAGGTGGGCAGGGGTCCGTTAGGCCCCGAGACCTAGTTGTCATTACCACCTGTTTAATCTGTTCCACAGATGGGAGCCAAAAGTGGAACCCCGGATTGGACATTCCTGTGGGCAGGCCCTGTTTGGGTTCTATGAGAACATCTCGATAATCTGTTAGCTAGCCTTCCGAATAAAGCACTGGAAGTGCTGAGTGGCGATATAAACTGCTAATTTGAACCGCTGAAATACCTAATGGGTCCATCAGTAACTGAGGAGGATGAGTTGTGGGCAATCCCGAGACCATCATCACCCCCATTAGGGCCTGGACACCATTGGCTCTACAAATCAAGGCGCTTACCTTAAAGTATTTTCTGCGAGCCTGTAATGGTCTCAGACTCCCCTGGGAACCAAACTTTTATCAGAGCTGGTCATTCTTCTATCTTAGATTACATCTTTGTAGAAACCAAGCTATGGCCCCCGGCAAAAGATTTTATTGTTTGTCTGCGGTAAGATAGCGACCACAATGCCTTAATCCTCACACTTAATTTTCGGTTAAATCTCCTAGTGTTGATTACAGACTGACCCTCTCAAATATAAGGCATAAAGTTAGGCATAAAGTTAGGTGGGTCTGGGTGGAAAAATCATAGGAAAAATTGACTCTCCTATTCAATTCCATCATCCCCAAAATTGAGGCCTTATCAGAGATTGTGAAGTCTGGAGACCTTGCCACGTCCCTTGATGAGGTTGATAAGATCAATGAATCCATAACAACAAAATTGGAGGAGACATTTTGGATAACGTGCACCAGGGGTCGGGGTAGGACACCTAGGAAATCTTGGTTCAATGGGGACTGACTGGCAGCTAAAATGTCATTAATAGAGGCCTTTAAAACAAAGCGCAACACTGCAGTAAAAGCAGCCAGACATCATTATAAAACCACCATTGCAGCTGCTAAATCCTCGTGGGAAATAGATCAATGGGGAAGCCTGAAATTGGCCCTGGAATCTAACGATACGAAATTATTCTGGTAGCAGTAACAGCCAAGCGGCATTTGAGCCAAACATTGCGGCTGATTGCTAGAGAGAGCATTTTTCAGCCCTTTACGCCCCACTAGATGATACAGAGAGTAGTCAGACCCCAGCAACCCCGACCCACTTGGGACCGGTGACAGTTACACCTGAGATAACCCTGACAGAAGTCCTTAAAGCCTTAAATAAAATTGTAACTGGCAAGGCTGCCGATTTGGACAAGATCCCAGGGGATCTCTATAGGGCTGAACCCAAGATCTGGGGCCCTTATTTTTGGGCAATCTTTAATGCCATTTTATTGGGAATGGCTCTTATCGCAACTTTGTTAGGTGCCAAGATCATCCCGGTATTCAAGAAGGGATCTCCTATGTCACCAGCAAACTATAGACTGATCAGTGTGATCGATGTCTCACAGAAAATCTTTGCTAGGGTTCTTTTAGATTATTTGCAGTCCTGGCTGAAAGAACAAAATATTTTGACCCCCTTGCAGGCTGGCTTCAGGGAGCAAACATCAACAATAGATCAGGTTTTCAGGCTCCAGCTTCTTTATTGGAAAACAGTCCATTTAGAAGGGGGTAGCCTGTATTCTTTGTTGACCTGAAGAGTACATTTGACTTGGTACCTAGAGATGCTCTATGGAGGGTCCTAAGCGATCTGGGACTACCCCATACCTTTTAAATGTATTGAGAGGGCTACTCAATGAAAATTATGCCCAAATTAGATACGGGAAAAATGGGGAACTAACGCAGCACATCCCTGAAACAGGGGAGTTAGACAGGGATGTGTGCTTGCCCCCACCCTGTTCTGCATATACATCAACGGTATGATAGATGCGCTGAGAGCCTGTAAGGATATTGACGCTCCTAAAATCAGACTAAAGCAAATCCCTGCCATGATGTTTGCAGACAATACCCTTCTCCTTTCTAAGTCACCAATGGGTATCCAAAGAATCCTAGATGGGTTTTGTGAGTTTTGCAGGACTAGGGGACTAGAGATCAACATTAATAAAACTAAATTTATGATCTTTAACACCAGTAAATCTGCACGCCCAACCCGCACATGAATGGTAGCCCTTTGGAGCAGGTCTCTGTATTTGACTATTTAGAACTAACTCTCACAGACAATATGACTTGGGGGGCTCAAATTAGCAAGTCTAATCTTAAAATAACACAGACCACAGGTGGCCTGGCCAAGATCTTTAGGGAAAAATCTCAGAAACCAGTGAGCCCGGTTATGGAGATATACAAAACTCAGGCCAGGAGTGCAGCCCTATATGGGGGTACTCCAACCTTAGGCCCTTGGTTACTACTGAGAACAAATTCCTTAGACAGTTATTCAGTCTACCGATCAGCTCCAACCTGGTTCCACTGCTCATGGACCTAGGGGTGAGATCTATTTCTGAGGAAATTGGCTGCAGTCCATTACTATTTTGGCGGCGCCTCTGGGCAACACCAGAGCTTTAAGAATACAGATTAGAGCTATTGGAAATTCTGAATCTCCCCGGCTCAGGAAAGTTCCCCTGGGTTAGATTTATCAAGAAGGGCCTCTATGAAATAGGCCTAAAAGAACTATGGATTAACCCTGATATAGCGTGCTTGAGAACACCACGCAAGTTATTAACCACCAGCTACTGGTGCAGTTTATCCGCAAAACTCCAAGCAGAATCCGCTCATGGCTCTCTCACATCACTCTTCTTGGAAGTAAAACACACTTGCAGGCTGGAGGCATGCCTGGATGCAATCCGCCCGGTATTAGGCAGGAAATTATATGTACAGTTTTGACATGGCTGCCTCCCCCTGCGTGCGTTCACGTGTAAATGATCAGGGTTTAATTTAAGTGTATATCTAGCCTGTAACACGTGTGTTGAGTCTGAACTACATGTGTTCTTCTTTTATCCAGGATATCGTTTAACAAGACAAAGATGGTTAGTTCAGCTATGCAAAAACCTAGGGACAACCCGCAGATTTGAAGCCTTCAGAATTTTAAAATACAACACAGATTCTTATATAGTCTTTGCGGTCTCACGCTTCCTAAATTCCATTTGGTATGTTAGGAGAAATTTCCTTAACATGCAAAATCAAGGACTTGATTGTTGTTGACTTTTTTTTATTGTTTTTTAACTTAAAATACACCATGTCAGATGAATTTTAATTGGTTTTTTTATTTATTATTTTAACTATTTTAACTTGCGTGTATATGCTTGTGCTTGTTCTTTTATGGTGGATAACCAAAATAAAGAAATATTGGATTGGATTGGTTTTAGCATTGGTTCCTACAGCTACGGCCACTTTTGGTTGTTGGATATGTCTAACAAATGAGGCTTGGGGATAGACCGGTTTATTGCTGTTTTTTTGCCCAGTTGAGTTCTTGGCAATGCCACTAGGATCCACCCGAAGTTGCTTGCCCAGACCCTCTCTGCAGCTAATCCCATTGTTGGCCCACCACTTTTAGATCTTGTAGATCCTGTTGGCTGTCAGGGGTAGTCTTCTGCAGTACAGTTCTGAGGGGAGGCGTGGTAATGTCTCTGGCATGGCCAACGGGTTAAACAACTCTCCCAAGGCTGGAGTCACTCCAGGTGAGGCCGGTGGATAATTAGACCTAAGCATGGGGCGCCGCTCGCTAGGTTCAATGGCATCAGATGCTTTCAAGTCGTCGGTCACAGCCACGCTTGGTCTGCTCTGTGGGACCGGGACTACAGACGACACCAGCGGTATGCATCCTGCAACTGTTTAATTCTTTGACTTTTCTATGCCTGCACATTGTCTTCACCACTTTCAAATTGTAATGTTATCTTGCCACTTGTGATAATCAATAGCTGATCTTTGAAAAGCTGGTTGTCAATGCCTTGAGCATTAACGCTCCGTATTACTTATGACTGAGCGTTGCGTAGCAGCACATTACCTTGATGCAGGGTCTGACCAGCAGGTTCTTGGTCACGATATGTGAATTTCTTTGCAATACTTTTGTTGTTTTCAACTACTTTACAGAGACCGGAGTTGCACTTTAACTCCACATGCTTTAAGCATCAATTCTGTACTTTGACAGCAACACACATGGCATGCACGAGCAGTTTGCTTGGACCACGGCAAACTCTCTGGGAGAGCACTGTCGTTCTTTGGATTACTTATCCCTAAATCGTCACTCGTTGCAGAGTCCTCCAAAGCCAAGGTAGCTACTAACGACTATGCCACACACGCAGCTTAGTTTTACACGTCTTTATTCGTCTGGGTGCAACTGCAAACTCAACATTCCAAACTAGCCTTCAATGCAATCTGCTCTAACACTTACATCACAGTTCAATGGAGACTGTCAGGAGCCAAAAGGTTTCCATCATTTCCAACTCGCAAGAAACTACAGCCATGATGAGTGGTAAAGGACACCCAGACCTGAAAATATTTGCATTTGTATATGGTGGGTGCAGTCTAGCCTGATTACCGCGGAAAAAGTGGATATCTGCAGAAATCCCTACGAACTCGAAGTGATCCCTCCTATAGATCCATCGAGGTTAGCAGAATTGATGAACAGAGTAACATCCGGCTCCCCCAACGACCCTTGTCCCCCGCACATACTGAAGGAAGTTTACTCCACATTACCCCAAGGAATACTTCCCCTTCTGAACGAGTCCCTATTACAAGAAACAGTCCCCAACTCTTTCAAGAACGCCACGCTGGTCCCATTAATTAAAAAACCTGGTGCTGACCTTTCCAACCTATCGAACTACCGGCCTATATCACTCCTCCCTTTTGGTGCAAAGATTCTAGAAGCCCATGTGGCCAGCTGTATCTCTATTTGTATAGAGACATCTGATTTTCTAGAGCCCAATCAAGCCGGCTTTCGCCAGGCGCACTCTACCGAGACAGTGATCTTAGCTGTCCTGGACACTATGAGGTCTAATGCCGATAAGGGCATAGATCAGGCCTTGGTGCTTCTGGACTTGTCCGCAGCGTTCGACACGGTGGATCACACCATCTTATTACACCGTGTCGAACAAGCCGGCCTACGTGGCACGGCCCTCGGATGGGTCAAGTCCTTTCTGAATGACCGATTCCAGGCTGTCAAGCTTCAGAACTTTACAGCGCCCAAACTTTCCACCACCTGCGGCGTCCCACAGGGCTCGTCATTGTCCCCCCTCCTGTTCAATTTATATCTCAAACCTTTGCTGCACTCTTTGAAAAACAGGAAGGTTACAATATACAACTACGCGGACGACCTGCAGCTCATATTCCCATTAAACTCCACAGACTCCGTGGAGGAATTTCAGGCCACTATGTTACACATTCAAGGTTGGATGGAGATGAACCATCTAAAACTCAACCCTGGAAAGACCGAGTTGGTTCTCCCGGGTAAAAGTGCGACCAGCTGGGGCCCTCATTTCTGGCCGCATGAAATGGGATCTTCCCCGTCTCCCTCTCCATCAGTAAAAAGCCTTGGGATCACCCTTAATACCGATCTGTCTTTAAAAAGTCAGGTGGGAACTGTGATCTCCTCATGCTTCTTCCAGCTACGGAAGATCAAGAAGATTGCTCATCTGCTCACGCGATCCGCCCTCATCCAGGTGGTAATTGCCTTGGTCCTCTCCCGCTTAGATTTCTCTAACTCCATTTATCTAGGCATTCCCCTGGCTCTCTAGAATCGCTTGCAGATTGTGCAAAACCAAGCGGCCAGATTAATATTTAAATACAATGGTAGGAGCTCGGCGAAACCACTTCTAGCTACCCTTCACTGGCTACCTTTAGCCCAACGGGTAACCTTCAAAGTAGGCTGCTTGGCCTTTAAGGCCCTTCATGGAAAAAGCCCCAAGTTTATAAACCATCTCATAAAGAAATACGAACCGGTTCGTAATCTTCGCTCTGCCCACCGGTCCCTCCTTACCTTACCTCGTTTTAATACGAAACGCCTCGGTGGATGCCGATTTGCCTACTGGGCCCCACAGATCTGGAACTCGCTTCCCTTACCGCTTCGGAGTTGCACTAATCTAATGGATTTCAGGGGCACTTTGAAGACCTGGTTGTTCAAACAAGTACACGGCTAGGATATTGCTTACCATCTTCACTCTTCTCTAGCGCCATGAAACCTCTGGGTGCCCGTGCGCTTTATAAATTGCGAATAACATAACATAACATAAGTTGACACCACAGTGACAATTTCTCAAGGACCACAGATCTATCAGGCAGGCACTTCCAGGCCTGACCTAGTAGGCCTCCTAAACCGAAGCTATATGTAATGCAGTGCACCACTGGCTCCCCTTTAAGTCAAATCAGGAGACTACCGTATCTGTGTGAGGATCTGATCACTTATGCCAATCTGGGTCCTCGCTGCTGCAATTCTTCACTGAACAGCTTTTTTTATCTCATGCATTTGATGGCATGTACATCTTTTTATAGTTTTAGAACAAAGTAGCCGTGAAGGTTAATAACGATATTTTTTGCATCCAATCTAAGAAAGTCCTTGCAGGATTCTGTTACAAGATACAGCAACTCATATTAACCTTCTCCGACACCTCCTCCACATGCAATATTCTGAGTCCCACATCCCACTCTTCTCCAGCGCCAGCGCTGTGAGAGGCATATGGCAGATATACCAGCTCCCACATAACTAGGACACAGTCTGGCCTCAGTCCCTTTATTCCAATAGTTTATGGCACATCTCATTACAGATATGATTACCGCATGATTTATGAACGGGTTTCAAATGTGGACGGGGGTTAGGCACCTGCTGCAGACATACATGTGTATCCAGCTCGTTTCATGGTAAAGCAGTCAGTTAACTTTAGTGGTGGAGAGACGTCTAAGCAATCTCTGGCCACGGGCGGAAGCACCAGAGCATAGTGCGCAACATTTAGGTCACAGATTTGTGTTTTAGAGAGAGTAGCTTAGTGGGTTATTAATGTTTTCCCAGAGATCCATGTGTAGCTCGCAGCTCACATGTCACACTCGTGGTAAAATAGCAGAATGAATAATGTTTCTGGTGCTATGTTGTGCATGGTGACATGTTGCATATACACTGTTTGAAACAGCAGTTCTCCTGGAGCAAGAGAACCCATAATGTCTTTGCCAATTAAAATTTGAAAGGAAAATCGTTTTAATTTCTATGACACTATATTCAATTCAAGGTGTTAAAAAAGCCCACCGAAAAAGCAATGGTAAATATGTCAACTTCATTTTAATAATTCATTTTCGAAAGTATGACATTTATTGCAATGCACGTTGAAAAATATTATTACTGTCGTCATCAAAATGATTTTGGGTGTAAACATGAATAGAAATTGTAATGACACATTAGATGTCAAATGACAAAACGTTTCCTGGCTATTAACTAACCTGAGGTAAATCAACGACCACGCAAAAATTAGGCCTGGGCTAAAATTCCGTTCCGCTCGCGGAAATTGCGAAAATTTGACATTTTCACGTTCCACGGAGAGCGCGAAAATGTCAACATTTCCGCAATCCGCATTTTACTGGAAATGTTTTGCTTGCTCGCGCTGTAAAATAATACATTCTTGCGTGCGCGCATTCGCCTTACCTGAATCCCTGCGTTCGCCGACAAGTTTTCCCGATCCGGTCGCGTTCTCCATGGATGTTGGATTGTTGGTAGCCATTTGCGCTGTCTCGCGACAGTTCGCGCCCGCAGTAACGTCATTCTTCGCGCGATCACGTCTTTCTTCTCGCGATCATGCACCGTGAGACAAGTGAAAACAAGATGGCCGCGCCCGCGAGCAACCGCATGGGTATGTTGGCGAGCCGCGACCACGCAGAAAATACCGCGAACGGGCGGGAAAAAAACTTCTGCATCTTCGCGATATTTCCGCATGTTTGCAGAGATTTTTAACATTTTCGCGATAATTTGCGAAAGTGAATTTGGCAAATTCCGCCCACCCCTAGCAAAAATGTCCTAAAATGCCTACTAGCGAAAACCTAAATCGGACGCGAATGGGTTTGAACCAAAGCAACTGAGACTGTGCAAAGAAAGGGATAACAAAGAGATTATCCGAGTGTCAAAGTAGGCGGAATACCAGGAATGTGTAAGCCAGTGATAGGATGACACCTTTCACAGGAGACCAGATACAGCGTCAACTTGTCTATAAAGTCAGTGTTTCAGGAGGACGACTTGTACTGAAAGTGGTCTTAGTGTAAATAAAAGTAGGGACTCAGTCATACCATTTATTAGAAGCTAGTAACTTGAGAATAGCTAAGATTTTTGGGAATCTTCCAGTAGGGAGAGTACCAAGGGGACCTGAGTCAACCACGCAACCCAATGGTTCCCACTGGCAAATAGGGAGCGATGCTGCAAGCCTCTTCCACTTGTTGTGAAGAGCTGATCCTCACTGTCTTCTCCAGCAAAGAGCATGCACTGACTAAAATGTTCATTCAGGGCATATTTTAGCAAAGAGGGTATCTTTACAACCCTCGCTTAAGTGCACCATGATTAATGCATTTGCTATGCATGGCTCAGAGAGCCATTACTCTGAATATATGGACCCTAAATCCAGTTCTTCACTGCTATAACACTGCAACAGTGCATAACTGAATTTGTTAACCAATGTTGCTGCGTCATAAAGGAATCCCAGGCTGCTCTCACTGGTCTGTCTGAGAGCCTGACAAATTAGCACCGGAAAGCAGGGAGCACAGCTTCTGGACAAGGGGGAAAGGAAGTCACAGAGAGTGGTAGGCTTGGGTGGGAGGAAGCCATGTATTTATTTTTCATTGTTCGACAAGGAGAAGAGGCCATGTTATATACAGCTCCCTCATCACTTCTCAGCCCTTTTTAGCAGCTCAGCAGCTGACAACAGGGGTAGATGATTTTGGGGGCCATACATAACCTAATATCACAGAAGGGTGAATCACAAATTACAAGGATGTTTTTCATCCCAGAGTTCTGAGTGGCATCATAGACAAGTCAGGCTTCACTCTCATTGTCTGTTTGATGTCACTCAGAATGACTTGATGAAAAACATCCCCACAAGTCACTGTTACCAGTCTGCAATTTCTGTGCTGCATATACATGGCAACATAACTGTCATTCCTGAATCACATACAATCTTCTCATAAATCTGCTACAGAATCAGGCTGGGAAAGTCTGAGCAGCCCAAGCCCTGGGACGCTTCGTTATACATACTCCAGAGAGCATCCAGCATCATAAATGACTCGGCCTGATTCAGATCTCTGCAGATGGGTTACTCCATCACAACGGTGATGGATATCCTGTCCACCGAAATATAAATCCCATTATATACTATAGGTTTTATATCTTTGTGGATTGGGTATCTGTCACCGTTGTGATGGAGTAACCCATTGCAGAGATCTAAATTAGGCCCTCTGTCTCAGGATTGTGTTATAAAGCAAATTTTTACTAGAAGAATTGTGTCTGCCTTTATTGTGGGTCACTTATTGTAAAACCAGTTGTTGTGGCCTTGCTACAGCAGTGGTGTAATGAAACCTTTGGGGGGCCCCAAGAAAAGTGCATGGAGTGGGACCTCCATGCTCTGGACTCAGTCATGAGCTCTCAGCTGCCGTCCAATGCACACTACTGGAATGGGCCCTGTGGAGCTGGGGACCCTCCTGCACCTTGGCAGTCGCGTGGGCTATTGTTACACCACGGTGCTACAGACATCTTCTGCTGTCTTGTCGGAGGCAGCACTTCATACAATACTATAGAGAGTGGGCTTTGGGTCAGCCTTGTTCTCATGATTGGATGGCTATCTTGTCTATCTCAGGTACCTTAATTGCTTTCCTCCCGAGTCTTGTATTTGAGCCACCTCTTTTGAATTATTTTCCCTCGCATTTGATTGTCTAGGTCGTATCCTTCCAACATTTACGTCATGGAACTACATTTCTCTTTTTCTGTGGTTCACTTTAGATCTGGCGTTAGCAATGATCTTTTGATTTTACTAAAATTGTACATATAATATCCTTACTTATAGGGACTTAGAGCCAGCATTCTTCATCTAGTGGTCTGTGTGTGCGTCCTTTACATTTTCCTTAACCCACTACAGCAAACAGCATGGGAAAATGTTCAACTCTAGCCATTGGCTAACTTCATGTTCATAATGGTATTTTTCTCTTTCACATGGGTCACATCTGCACACAAAGTAATTCCCTCCAGTACCATGAACTAATATGTGTGATTGTTAATACTGAGCGAATATATTTGCTTTTACTCAACAAATGTTTTTATATTAGCAAGAGCCCAGCAGGTCTTCCAACAATAACGTTTTACAAAAACTATGGCAAAACAAAAAAAGCATTGACAGTTTCGAAAGGCTGGCAGACAATGCCAAACCTATTGCTTTTACCAATGGTTGCTTCTTTAGCTCTCCAAAGAATGCCATGTGCTGCGTCATCCTCTGGCCTTCTACCTACCAAGAGAGCGATCACACTCGCTCATTTATATTTATATTTCATTGTCCTCCACTATTTCCCACTGTCTCTGAATCGCTACCGTGAGAGCATTTGTAATCAAAAGAAAACAATGCTTGATTTAAAAGTGTTTTATTTAGCAAAACCAGGTTTCAGCTGACATGACTAGGTTAAAGTCATCTTGCGCTGACATTCATTTTGCAGTGGTAGAAATAATTGTTTTTTTTAAATCACTTGAATGAGGATCCTACCTGCATGTTTCTCTTCTCTGTCTTTCCATTTCAGAAAATAAGCAGAATATAATTTATCTCATGGTATTGTTTCTTTGTCAAGCAGAAATGTATTCATTAGTTTTCCTCAAATAGGGGTCCTGTGTTTGTGACAAGTCTGCTTTAAGTGGTTGTACTGTCTATTATTATTTTCTATTGTACAAACATTATTTTATTTCTCCACTCCTGTGTCCTTATCATTGTAATTATGCATGAAAATAGGTGTTCATAAATGTTTCTTTTTTGATGTATCATATATTCTATAAAAAATGATTGGCTTGTGTGTAAGAACATTATTAGTTTAGCCCTATGATGTTAAATATATCAACATGCAAAGAGTGTAGATTTCACAAAACATATAAAGTGTGCCCTTTGTGCCAGAGTTGTGCTTATTTCTACAAAGGCAGATTCCACAACAGGCCGTTTATATGTAGACTTTTCTCGCCCTTTGAATTGTGCACACTATGGCCTAGTCTGCCTATTAATTGAGATTTAGGCTTCTCTTGCCTTTTGAACTGAGGAGATTATTACAAAACCTTGTGCTGAATTACCATATAGTGATTCCTCTTGCATTTGCATCATTTCATGTATTCGTTGATGCTAACTTGAATTTGACTAACTTACTCCTTCTCTTCATCTGTAATGGCCTGATTCTGATTCTTGAATTTGAATACAACTTTATGGTTTTGATTTCAAATTTTGTCCTGTGAAGGATTGTTTTATTTGCACTGAGCCATTGTTATATGAGACTTACGTGACCCCGGTTCTTCATCTCAACCCATTTAATTTACTTATTAAAATCGCTGACAAAATCCTCTCCCTAGCTTTCTCTTCTTCCCTGCCTTTCTCACCCTGACCTCCCCAGCTTTATGCTGTTCTCCTTTAGAGGCTTTGGCAATGACAGGTGCCTTCAAAATGTGCAATAGCAAAGCCAAAAAGCTCAACTGATCATCTCAAAAGTCTATTTAGGTCGGGCATTCAAGACCTCTTACATATACTTTAGTATATACTTATATGTGTATGTACTTTGTGGGCTCTGGAGATCAGCCCTAGGACTTGTCTGCTTCTGCTTAGGGACTTTTTTCTGTTCAACTGCCTCTATTTAACTGTCTTGATAGAAAACGACCAGTAGAGGTCAGTAAAACACCAGAATTGCTTTCTGCTGAGGGACTTTCTTTGTTTTATTTTTATGGCAACTTCCTCTATTTAACTTTCTTGATAGAAAACGACCAACAGAGGTCCGTAAAATACCTGAATAACTTTAGCATTCTCTAGATTCCAGCCCACAGAAATTGTCTTCCACGAGAACCATAGACAATAATATTTTTTTCAAATCTTGTTTTTTCAGTGATATGACCACCAAAGGCCCTGATTTTATATGAAAAACAGAGCTTCGGACTATACCATGTTCCGCTGAAAGGCAATATTTCTCTCCATGTGTTCCCATACCTAGCATGTCATGCAGTTTGGTGCTTACTTTCCCTCCATGTTAAATAACAGTAGATGTTTCAGCACCCAGGCTAATGTGCTGCATAGCAAAATACATAGAAGGTCCCAAAGGCGAGACTGATTGCATTGCAAATGCTTGTTTTTCAATCTTTTGAGATGGCCACAATGTTCTATGACACAACATGGCATGAAGCAACATGGCAGCCATCTTGAAACTATAGGAAATAATGTTTACATTCCTTTAAGCTGACTGCCTCATTGAGTGATATAAACCATCTTGTTGGCTATGTTGAAAATTCATACATTTAGAATGGCCACTGTGTTGCATCACCTCTCAGTCTGATTGGGTTCTTGGGATAGGGCATACACTTAAAATAGAATGAGTTAGACTTTTAACAGTAGGTGGAATTAAAAGGGGAAATAATTCTAAAGTTCACAAATGCAGGGTTTTGAATTGGGTGGTAATTTAAATTTCCAGAAACCTTCACTTTAACATGTTATGTTACAAGGTTATATAAAGCTCTCATGCACACATGTTATGATATGTCATAAGGTTTAGTAAGGCTCTCAAATACCAAAATGGTTTCCTAGCACTAGAGATTTGAGCACAGCCGTCCAAGTACCAAGCCTTAAACTCACTGGAGGTTACTTCAAAGCAAGAAGCGGTCGCCCGTGGTGAGAGGCAGAGATTTTAGACTCCCAGAAGATGGGATCTTTTCTACAGCACATTACTGTAGGTCGCTCCCCCTTTTTTGTCTTCTTTCCATATCCTTGTCGTTGTTTGGCATCAGAACCGCCAACGCAGACAGCATAGCGGCCGTCAGCAAGCAGGCATTTCTTTTATTACTGATAGGCTTTCAACTTCAATTATTCTTCACACAAAGAAGCAAGTTTTTTAATACGATCACGGCGCCCAAAGTCGTCACTGTGAAAGCAGAACGGGGAGCGGAGTTTTTAGTTTAACAAGCTGAAAGGAATGAGTTTAGACGTAATTGGATCCCGCTGTTTCCTAAACAGCTAAACGCTCACTGTACATCTGGGGTGGTGCATTTATCAACGTCCTGTATGGCAGCAAAGCTTGCAGAAACACTTTAGGAAAACTGATTTTTTTTTCCTCTTTTTGCTGGTGTGGTTCGTCTCACAAATGTCTCTGTGACAGCTCCACTTTCATCACAATCAACTATGACAACATAATTACAGATTCCCCCAGGTTCTCAGGATCCGACTGATAGATTGTTTGATACATACAATTTGGAAGATAGATGCCCCTATTTAAATTGACTGCTCTGTGGGAAGACCATAAATACAGAAGCGAGGTGCCTCGTATCTCTGATGCACAGCACAAGCTGCTGCTGCCAGGAATTGGGCGCCATTTAGATCTGCTGTGACACTTCTTCAGCCGCCTCTGGGCATTGATGTTATGGAGTCTCAGACTAAGAGGAAGGACAAAGTGTGGGAAGGCCAGATCCTTCATAGCCCTGTTACAGCCTCATTCTAGGAGGAGATGAGCAATGAATTATTTTTTGGGTAGCAGATACACTTTCATTGTGACATCATTAAATGCTTTTTTATCTGAATGCCCCCCTTCCCCTCACACCCCGTCTTGTATATTCATTTTATCTCTGAGAAGGGAGCTTAATCAGAAGATCCACCATTAGAGTTTTTAACTTTTGGCTAAGAGAACTGTACATCTCTCCTGTTAGCCTTTTTATGACACCCAGTACGGTGAGCAGAACTTGGATTTTCTGCTTTCTTTGGAGTGTGACTAACCTCGTAGACAAGGACAAGTGAACTGTGACAATGACAAGGAAACTAGTGGTAATCTTCCAATTAATTACCTGTAATCTTCATTCCATCTCAATGAACACGCTGTCTCCAAATTAGTGAGAGATGAATTTGCAAAAGAACTTGAGAAATTGATTGATGCTAATGTAATTGAAACTATTGAATCATCCGATTGGATTTCTCCTGTCGTGATCGCTAGACGACGTAATGGCAAAATCAGATTGTGTGTGGACTTGCTCCATTTGAACAATAATATAGTAATTGATAGATTTCCTCTATTCAAAATCAATGAAATGGTCACATGTTTAAGGGGGGGCTAAGTGATTCTCAACTATTGATCTTTCATCTGCATACCACCTGATTTCCTTGTCACCTGAATCTAGGAAATACAAATCATTCATTACTCCATTTGGCTGCTATCAGTATAAACTTATGCGCTTTGGGTTAGCCTCTGCCACGGCTGTTTTTCAACGTCTTATGTTTCAGTTGTTCAATGATAATCCTGGTATTACGTTTTTTTCAAGACAACATTCTCCTCTTTGCTGCAAACAAAAATTACATGAAGATAAACTTTTTAGTGTGCTAAAAATTCTAGAAACGAAAGGCCTCACTATGGAATATTCCAAATGCAACTTTGCCTGCAAAAGTGTTACTTATTTAGGTTATGTCATTGATGAGTTTGGGGTTAAACCAAAACCTTCATTAGTCACTGCTATTGAAAACGCATCAACGCTTACTAGCGAGGATGATGTAAGGTCCTTTTTAGGCATGGCTGAATTTTGTACAAAGTACATTCGTAACTTTGCGGAGAAAACATATAATATTCAACAGTTACTCAAAAAGGAGTGCCATTTTTAATGGTTATCTGATTGTGATAATCAGCAATTGTGAATACCACGCTTTAAATAGTTTTGACCCTGCTGATGATAGCATAACTACCACGGATGCCAGCAATAAAGGTTTGGGGCGGTTTTGTCCCAAGTGGATAGCAAAGGAAACTAACAAATAATAGCTTATGCCTCGAGATCTTTATGTTCTTGTAAAGAAAAACATCCTAGTATTGAAAAAGAAGCACTGTCTTGTGCCTGGGCCTTGAAACACTTCAAATCCTTTATTTGAGGCAAAGGTTGTACCTTGAAATGCAATCACAAACCTTTAATTAAGATTTTAAGTTCTGAGGGCTCAGCGAATATTTCTGCAAGGTTGGCAAGAATTTTAATGCATATGCAGAATTTTACTTACAAAAATCTTTATATGCCAGGAAAAGATAATGTTGTAGCTGACTTTCTTTCCAGATGCCTGCAATGTTAAAAGTGTGTGAAGATAAAAAGTGGAATTATTTCCAAATAGCCTTGGTTCATGATCAGCGGTGTTCTGCGATGAATACAACTGAATGGGAATTGGAAATTAAAAAGGATTCGGTTTTACAAGAAATTGTCTCATATGTGGTGAAAGGTTGGCCTAAGAAGGAAGCGCTCAGTGAAGCATCCAAACCTTTCTGAGAGGTCAGATCAGAATTGACAATGGATGATGAATTATTACTAAGACGTGAGAGAATTGTTCCTCCGAGCAATTTGCATACAAGCATCATTGAATTATGTCATGAGGGGTATCCTGGGATTAAAAGAACAAAATCTATTTTGAAAAATTTGTTTTGGTGGCCTGGAATAGATATTGCTGCTGAAAGAATGGTAAGAGAATGCAGTGCTTGTTGTAAGGCCGACAAATGGTTTCATACTTTGAAACCACCAGTGTGTGAAGGATTTATTCCGGATGAACCATGGAAAATCGTGGCAATTGACATTATGGGAACAGTATGCGATGCTGCCAGTAGTTCTCAAAAGTATTTAATTGTTTTAATGGATTAGTTTTCACGTTGACCTGTGGTTTAAGTGGTGGACAGAGCTGACACGGATGCAGTTTTGCAATTTTTGGATGAGACCTTTACATCAGAAGGCATTCCTGCATGCGTTGTAAGTGATAATGGAGTTCAATTTTTATGTATTAAAGCAAGGATGTATTTTGAAAGACTGGGTATTAAACACAGAGCCACTTCCCGATACAATCCCAGTGGAAATGGAATAGTGGAAAGATTCAATAGTGTATTAAAAGGTGCCATACAATTGGCTATGAATGTGGGTGAAGATTGGGTCACGCAAGTGGTAAAATGGTTACACTGACTTACACTGTCACTCGTATGGATGCTAGGGGGTTACCACCGTTTATAATAATGCAAGGATGGAAACAACGCTCCAAATGTAATCCTTCATGGTTATGATCGCCTGGAGTTGAATCTTGGTCAAAAGAAGAAGTAGAAAGCAGATTGAAGCGAGTGCATAACAAAAGTAAACAATTGTATGACACAAAACATGGTGTAAGGCCCATCAAGGTTGAAGTAGGTGATTGGGTGCACATTAAAAAAAAAGTTTAATTGGTCAAGGAGATGATTGTTTTTTTTAATGCAGAGGAAGTCGTAGAAGTATTACAAAATGCAGTGAGACTTAGAAATGGTAAAGTTTGGCATTTCAAAAGAATAGCAAAAGGCAGAAAGTTGAATAAGAATAATGAACAAAAGGATGAAACAAATTGGGATTGGTTAATGGATGAATGTGATTCAGAATTGAGTTCTAGTGGAGATGTATTTTCTTCACAAAACTACCTTACACCCGCTGGAAATATGGTGCAGGAAATAGAGTCCGCCATCTCAGAGGTACAAGTTGGTTTAAATATGCCTTTTGTGCATGATGATACCTCTGCTGACAATCAAAAATTGGTAAGGGAAAAGAAGGCTCCTGTTTGGTTAAAGGACTATGTTGTTAACAATGCATAGATTTAATAACAATGCATACATTTTAATAGGAAAATAGTTTGTCACATAATATTGTTCATGCAACTGTTATGTTAATAATTTTATTATAATCTTATTGTTTTTTTTATGTTTCCTAATTTGATTTTATCATCTTTCCTGTGAGAAAGGGGGACGTGTCATGTTGCTAAGTTACCAGGAATGCTTGACTAGCAAGCATTCCTGGAATGTTTGTGTTCAATCTATGCATGAGTTAGGCAGTTGAAGGGAGGACACTGGTACTACTGGATGTGTCCTTCCGTGCTCTTCAAGCAATAAACCTTTTCTTACTACTTGGACTGAGCTTCATCTTATATAACATCCTGTTTGCCATTGCCCCAGTCATTATCAATGAGGTGTATTCCACCTTATCGGACAGAAAAAAGAATAACAAATGCTTGTAAAAGTGTCCCTCCCTCATAGAGAAGAACCTATAAGTATACACCTTACCCATCATTCTTCCTGAATTATCAAGCCCTTTAGAATAGCTATGAAGGTGAATATTCCGGCCGGCAGAGAGGGGCGTAATAAATGGGATGAGGACAAACAAGAGTAAGAGTTATAAAGATTGCAGGTAAGTAATTAGAACATTACCTTTACGTCCTGTTGTCCTCACCCCCCTTCATTACCAATGAGGAATACCAAAGTAGACTAATTAACCTTCATATCGTAAGGAAAAAAGGGCAGCCCGAACCACATTTAAATGCTGAAAGTATATAGTGATTCATTGAAATCAAATAAAGCGCAGGTCAAAGCAGAATCCAACACTGTTAGAAATTGGGTTTCTGGTTAGCAGAGGTATGCATTCTGTCTGGGCAGGAACCACAATCCAAGTCAAGGTAAGTCAGTAACACACTCTAAATTAACCTCTGCTCAGCCTCTGGTAGCTTGGCACAAAGCAGTCAGGCTTAACTAAGAGACAATGTGTAAGGTATTTGTGCACAGAACACACAGTAACACAGTAACCCAGAACAAAATGATTTCACATCAGGTTAGCAAAAAAGAGTATAATTTAATAAATAAAACAAGACCAAAACAACAAAATCCAATCAGTAGAAGTCGAGATATCAATTTTTAAAGATTAAATGATCCTCATGCATTTGGGGTGTTGCAGAGGATTTCTCCATGCAACTGCGGTGCTGCATCAGTTTCGTTGAGTGAAACGCCTGTTCCAAGTGCAGCTGTTCCAGCTATCATGTGCAGGGTTAACCCACGCTGGAGGGGCGATGCATCGATCTTCTACAAGCAGTGGCGGCGATGGGTTGGTGCCAAAGCGGTGGTTCTGGAGGCGATGCAGTGGTTCCAAGTGTGATTCGCCGATCTGGTCCCTGCAACCGCGGTGATGCATCAAGCATGATCTCACAGCAGGAGATGCGTTGGCTCCAATCAGCGCAATGGTGTCAATGCACAAGTTCTGGTCCCTGCAACAGCAGTGATGGGTCAATCCCGATCTTGCAGCAGGAGATGTGCCAGTTCTTATCAGCTCAATGGCGTCAATGCACAGGTTCTGGGCTGGATCAGCACCACTTCGCAGAGCAAGACTTACAGCCAGGTGCTGAGTTGAAGATGAAAGTGAAGTCTTTGATATCCCAGTGACTTCAGAAATGGAAAGCAAGCCAACAAGCCCTTAGAGAGTACTTAGGTTGTGAGATATAGAAATGCAGGTACAGTCCTTCTAACTCCCAGGCAAGAAGCAGCAGGCCAACACAACAAAACAGTTCAGCACAAAGTGACTCTCTCCTGGCAGCACAAAACCAATAGTAAATCCCAAAGGGGATATAGGTTTAACCACTGGGCGAGAAAGAGAGAAGCCTCTTAAAAGACCATCAACTAAGTTATCCTTATTGTTCAGATTTCTCCAGGGATCACAATAGAATTTAATTGTTGCCCAATGAGCATGTAGAGTGGAAACTGTACAATGCTTTTCACAACCTTCCCAAAGAACCTGAAGGACGTCAGTAACAGTGCAAGAAACTGGAGAAAAACTATGCACTAAACTCAATCTCTGTAAAGTTTCCCAGTGTTTCCCTTAAGATTTTAGGGGAGAAGGCCAGCAGGAATTCTGAATGGCGAAGGCTAAATGACTGGGTAAACTTTTATTTTTTCACTTCTCTCAACTTCTTGACTAATAACTCAGGCCTCTGGGAAAGAATTATCTTGGTAAACCACAAAAGTGATGAATGAAGTGGGAGGAAGCATGGTTCCTGATTTGCTAGACACCATGACTTTCTCAGCTAAAAAGGAGCCACTGCCACCATTATCCTCTTATCCCCCTGAAACCACCTGGCTAGAAGCTTTGGTATTAAAGAAATTGGGGGAACGGCATAAAGGAGAAGGTCAAGCCACTAAATCGTTAAGGCATCTACCCACTATGCTCCCATCTGTGGTACCCTGGCACAAAACCTCAGGAATTGAACAGTGACCCGAGAGGCAAACAGATCCAGGTATGGGATAACAAATCTCCTGCAAAGACTTTGGAAAATCTGGACAGATAGGGGCATCTCCTGGGATGATAGAAAACCTCTGGTTATGGAACCTGCTACAACATGGTCTGATTCCTTTATGTGGGCCGTCAAAGAACTGAAACGACTTCACCAACACCTGATTCAAAGATTTGGACCTGATCCTCCCCTGATTGATTAGATAAACTATGAACACCATTTTGTCTGATGTGACCACTCAGTGTTGAACCTACAACGCCTCTTGAAAATGCATCACCGCTCTCAGTAATGAAGTGAGTTTCCTCCAATTCAAGAATTGTCTGCTCTTCTGAGGTATCCATCTTCTCTGAGTGTAGCTTGAGTCAATCGACGACCCCAGTCAAAGGAACTCACATCTGTTGTAAGCACTTTTGGGGAGTCGTGCTGAAGAGCTACACTCTAGCCAAGGAGTCTGAAGGTAGCCACCATCTCCGCTCTTCCCTGATCTCCTGTGCAACTGGAACCTTGATGTTGACGTCTGCTGACTTTGGATCCCAACAAGCAGGCAGATGATGCCACAGGGACCGAAGGAGCAACCCATCCCATAGAACTGTTAATACTGCTGCTTTCATATGCCTCTGTAGCCTTAGCCATTGTCTGACTGGAAGAGACTGACTTTGAACAATCTGCAAAGCTAGTTTTCTCCAGAACCACAACTATGGCCTCCAGAAGAAATGCTCTCACCAGGTCTGTCTGTAATCATGCTCCTATATAAGTAATATTCATTGCTGCCTTGAGCTTGCATTTTTCCCAATTCATAGGAAACCCATGAGACTGAAGGTACTGTAATACTACTGCCATCTCCTTGATATTCTGAGGGTGCATGAAGAAGCCAATTGTCTATAGAAGAATAAAAATGGATACTCCAAAGATGCAGTGAATCTACCAGAGAGCCCACCACTTTCATTAATACTCAAGGAGCTGTTTTCAGGTCAAATAGAAGAACATTGAATAGAAAATGTTGACCTCTGACACAGAAATCCAAGAATTTCTGATGAAGAAGAAAGATTGGCACAAGTAAATAGGCATCCTGGAGGTCCATGGGGATCTTAAAGTTCTACTTGCACACCAAAGGGATGATCCTCTGCATGGTTCCAATATTGAAGGGGATAGTCTTGATGAACTTGTTTAGATTCTTGAGATCCAACACCATCCAAAACCCTCCAGTCTCATTCTGGACCAAAAGAATTAAGTTGTAAAACCCCAGAGCCAAAAAGACTCCTTGAGCAAAGGAGACTATATCCCTTGCTGGATTGTTGTTTGTCCTATTTCGATGGTTGTGGTGTTGGTCTCACTCCTGAATCCAAGAGAGACACATACTTTATCTTATGGCACACTTTGGCTATCTGAAGGGCCCAATTGTCTGAAGTAGATCAAAGCCAAGGATCCAGGAAGTGCTGAATTTTGCCTGCTACTACAGAGTCTTGGCCACTTGCATGATAGTCAGGTTTGTGGTTTCTTAGGAAACTTTGCTTGTCTCTCAGCCTCATTCTTTGGTCTAAATTCCCTCTTGTGACTATGATGTTGCCTGTAAAAAGGTTGATGAAAGGGTAACTTTACTTAAATGATGATGAGGGCTTCTTCTCTTTCTTTTCTTTAAAAATCCTATGAATCTTGCTTGGCTCTAAAAAGGTGAGTATCCTCAAATGGAATTCTTAATGCCGATGCTCTATGTGTGGAATCCGTTGTCCAATATTTACGAGTCAGATCATGCCTTGCAGCAGTAGAAGCTGCTGCATACAAGACCATAACTCTGACCGCACAAAGGCAACATCGGAGACCTACTCAGTCTGCTTCTCTATGCCCTAAAAGAGTGATGAACATTCTGTACCATCCTCCACAACCTTGAACCTTTGCTTAAAATCAGAAATCAAGGATTGTGCCACATAAGTCCCATAAATTCCAGCTCTGAGAGCAAGAAAAGCCCTCAAACTGACCTTCTTTAAAGGAGATTCAATTCATTTAGCAGACGTATTCCTGATGATAGCAGACTGTGTATGTGAAGTTCTCCCTACAAGACTTGTCACAAACAAATCAATTGGTAATTTGTCAGGAAACAGCTTTTCTTGTCAGTAAAAGGATACAGGTTTGCCATAAAGTGTGACATTATTGTTTTATCAGGGTTTTACACCTCTCTCCTTATCACATCCATAATCAAGGGGTGACCTGATACATCAGCCTGAGAGGAGTTCTGGAATTGTCATAATAGACCAACAGAAGAAGAAGGTTCCGGAACTTCTTCCCGCTGGAAATCCATATTTTGCCTGACATGCTCCAACAGTTCAGGTAGCAAATCCATCCCTTTGTTATTTTGGTCCTCAAAAACCTGAATACCCACTTCAAACTCTAGTGAGGAAACATCAGAAGAGTCCTTTCCCAAATTAGGCTTACTGGGAGTTTTGACAGCTATAAGTGCCAATAAAGTTTCCTTAATTAAATGCTTCAATCTCTCGTCTTCCCCCTCCTTTATTGATTTCCTCAAAGGAGGAGAGGAAATTGAGTCTGAGGGACAGGCACTCTTACAACCTTTTTGTTTCTGTCACGTGTGGTGGAATACAGCTCAATAGTAATGAAGATAAGATGTAGA
Organism: Triturus cristatus; assembly: GCF_964204655.1. NCBI lineage: Eukaryota > Metazoa > Chordata > Amphibia > Caudata > Salamandridae > Triturus > Triturus cristatus. The sequence continues at coordinate 454,180,492 of NC_140590.1, read as the reverse complement.
GGCAATGTCTCTGCAGTGATTCAAAGTATTCGGTTTTGTATTGATACGTTCCAACAGAAAACAAAAGCATTATTTAAACAGAAAAGAACAGCTTAATCGTTGTAATCACAACTTGTCTTTACATGGTTTACATGGTGATTGTACCCTAAGTGTATTACAAAGAACTTGTTTATAATCACAATTACCTAATCCAACGTACTACTCATTTTATATACCAAGAAAGAATGAAACAATGAGCTGGCCATGTCCACTTCTGAACCTGTGACTTGCAGATCTGTAAAGGATCTCAGCACTGACTGTCTGTATACATTTCAATCTTCACACCTACCAGAGCTCAAAGAAACAACCATTGGAAAAGGCTATAGTTTCGGCATTGAAAAGCTAGTGTGATGACTAGTGTTTTATTTTTGGCATATGCCATAAAAAGAAGTTAAATGTGCCAATCAAATGCATGCAACAAACAAAAAAAAATGAATATATAATCAACACATATCATAGAACAGTACAGGGGCTTTCTGGCATGCAGCTGTTAGACTAGGCGCAGAAACCTGTGAGAAATTGGGTTGTTGGATGAGGGGGATGAAACAGTCAAAATCCCTGTCAAGGTGATCCACAAAAAGTCACTAAATTAACCTGTGCTTAACTCTCCAGTAGCTTGGCACAAAAGCAGCCAGACTTAACTTAGAGGCAATGTTTAAAGAAGTTATGCAACACTCAAATAGCAAAAATATGAAAATATAACACAAGAAAAATCTCACATCAATTCGGAAAAATAGAGTAAATTGTATTATTTTGCACCAAAACAACAAAAAACAAATCAGTAGAACCGAAGTTACAAAGTTTAACGTGAAAAATAGAGCCTACAAGACCAAAGCTTTAATAGCGGACATCTTATTTATATGTTTGCAAAGTTTTATATAGCGCTGGCTAGACCCGGAGGTATTAGACCTCTTTACATGAGGATCAGCGAGTTACATGTTACATAATTACATCATTTACAGGAGCCAAGTATAGACATAATAGAAAACAAAAAACATGATATTACACAATAATATGAGGTATTAGCGCATAGAATAGCCAAGACGCACGGCTTATGGGGAAAGGAAGGTAAGGTAGAGGGGGAATGGTAAACGGGTAAGAAATGCAGATAGAGTCAGGCAGACCGGCAAGGGGGAAAAGTACAACAGGGGGAACAAAGCAGTCAAGGCAGTCAAAGTGAAAGACAGTATATGAGGGGAGGGGTGTGGGAGGCCAAAGGGGGGGAAGTAGACTGGAAGAAAAGGACAAACAGCCGATAGGTCAAAACCGCCAAGAGAGAGGACCCACAGACGCCGATAGCAATTAACCCAAAGTGGCGGATAATACAAAATTAAATCAAGGTAGCTGACTCCACAGCTCAACGCAGGGCTGGAAAAGGGGAGGCAGCAAAAGAATCATGGAGGGATGAGTCGGGGGAAGGAAGGAAACACAACGGGGGGACGAGGAAAGCAATGTCAGATGTTCGGCTTGGTAGGTGACCGCTGAGGGGGTGAACCAGAGCCAAACTCCTCTATAGCTGCATAGGACAGCTCCACCGGGCATCGTCCAAGGTTGCTCGGGCTCCACAGTAAGTACAAAACAGTTATGGTATCCGCCCAGTAGGCCGTGTCATAGTTCAATCGTAAACACCGGTCCTGGTGTTACTGGGAAGCGCTGTCCGCTTTGTCCTCCAGCTTGCCCCCAGGTCAAGAGTGGTGAGAGGAGAGGTGAAAGGGACAGATTCCAAAGTCTGCAGATTGTTGCACAACCCATCGTTCTTGCCTTCAATCCTCTTGGCGGGAGTGAAGCTGAAGAGGATTTGTGCATAGAAGCCTGATCCTCATCAGACTTTAGTCCTCTATCGACCCCCACAGCGACATTGCAGATTTGTTCTTGGCACCATTTTAGAGTCAGGTAAGCCTAGGCCTAACCTTTCCTTGAATTAGTAGGACTCACTGACACCAGTATAGAGCGCTGAATTATAGTGAGACAACAGGAGTGTTCCAGCTGACCCGGAGAGGCATGCATCCGTGCCTCAATCACCTTCTAAACTCATTATAGGTTTCCGGCCGGTCCCACGCTGCGGCGCTAAATATCGTGATATATTTTTCTGCCCTCACTGGGGCCCTCGGTATAGGCGCCGGAGGCTGGTGCAGCATCTCCGATTACCGCAGTGGGGGTCCACACTCTATCTCTGATCTCGCCACCACCTGTGCTGCCGTCGTGGTGCTCCATCATGCCGGGATCACGCTAGAGGGTCGGCTACGGTGCCATCTTGCTTCTGAAGCAATGCGATGCCTCGGGCCGTGCCACACCAAGTCTGCAAAAACGGCAGAGCACCGCAACAAAAGTCCGCGCCAAGCTATCCTCTGCCTCACGCTACCTTCACAAAGCGGCACCGTCCAGCAGTTCCGAGCTCTGAAGCTGAGGCGGGTCACGTCTCATCCACCATCTTGGTTCCTCCTCCTGCACATCTAGTTGCACGAGACTGGGGTGAAGTCGAAAGTTATGGATGACCACAATGGAGCTGTGGTTCGGATTCACACAGTGGATTATGTACGACCTCTGCTTACCTTTCAGACTTAGGGGAAATTTAGAAGAAAAATGTCTTAGACGGTAAAGTTCAGCAGGACAAGGAGGCCGGCGGTATCCGAGGAGGAGTCATTGTCAGGGAGCCTCTGGATGCAGTGAAGATTTCTGTTTTTAGACTTAGGGCTTAAATTAGGATCTTGTCACATGGGTTACTCCATCACAACGGTGATGGATAGCCCATCTGCCAAAATATAAACCCCATTATATCCTATAGGATTTATATTTCGGCGGATACGATATGTGTCACCATTCTGACAGAGTAACCAGTCTGCCAAAATATAAATCAGGCCCTTATTCTTTTTTTCGGAAGTTAAAAATCTTCAGTGGCACAAAGCTGCAGCTGTAGCCAACGAGGACTCCATGAAGCCAGATAACCCTTCGGCAAGGAGCCCCTGAACAGGATTTGCTGCTTCGGAAAAGAACGTAGCTGGAGCTACCATGAAATCAGGCCAATCAGTCATGCACCTTGGGCAGATCCTTGAGCAGGTAGGTCTCAGTCTCCTCTTGGTTCATAGAGCACTTTTTGACAAAAAATATTAAAAGTCCCAAGTTTTGGATTTCGGCTATGGGGCACTTTAACACCACTTCCAAGGGTCCAGGAGTGGAGAGGCACAACTTGGAGAGTCAGGACTCACTCAGGCTGGTTGCAAGAGTGGGTTCAAGATGGTTGAAGTGTGTTCTGTCCCTCAGGCTCTGATCAGGAGGGACCAGCCATATAGCCCTTTGAGTCACTCCAGAAGTCCTGGGTTCAAGCAGGGAAGAAGGTCTCACGTAGCAGGGCAGCCCTCAAAGCAGGCTTTAGACACCAAGGCAGTCCTCATGTTTCAGCAGGGCAGTCCTCTCAAGTACACAGCAGGCCACAAGCAGCAGGACAGTCCTCTGAGAGTCCTCCACAGGTCCATAATTTAACTGAAGAGTGGGTCTGAGGGCTATAATTGTATACCTGTTCCCACAGAAGAGTCTGAAATTTGTTACCTCCCTTCCCTGGTCCCAGGATGTCTGGAGGCACAAAATGCTAGAGTGAAGTTCTTTGTATGAGGGATGAGACAGTGTCTTTTGAAGAGCACTTGGGGCTGGGTACAAGTCGTTTCAACTGGGTTCGACAGAGCCACGGGCAGGCATTGCATGGGTGAGAGGGCATCTTTGATGATTGTTTGAATACAAGTGCTTCTCCCCTCCCGTGAAAAGCTCATGGAACCTTAGTTAGGCACCAAAAATATTGCTTAGAAAAGTTACACCAATTAGGTATTGCATCTGTGCCTGTTAATATGCACATTACACCTTGACATTAATCAGGTGGACCAATTAGGATACAATAATAAAAAGAGTGGTTACAGGGATCAATTACTTTGATCCTGAAGAAAACGCCCAGGGGAAGGCTTGAAACATGTAGACTAGCGAGAAGACCACTCATTATAGTGCACATTTCTCCTCCCCCAGATTTTAACAATACAAGCCACAGGAACTAATAAAGTATAGGTTCCACGTAGCCAGATACTTTTTAAACCCACATTTTTTCTGACCCTTCCACTCTCACAATAACCCATAGTATCACTTCACAGAAAAAGTGCTCCCACATCTCTGTCGGTCGCCACACGCTCCGTCCCGCAACGGTGTGGGAAGAACTTGATGATGAAGCATGCCACCAAGTGTGGGTGAGGGTTATTTTAAGAAAACTCAATGTTTTCTCTGAAATACTTACAGCAATCACTGGAAGGAGAGTTTTTTTTAATAATTATTAATGAATATTTCCCAAAAAAAGGGGGACTTCTGCCAGGGCAAGTTCGGCGGAGCTGAGGTTTCTCTTGGGTACTTGGAAGGATAATCTCTCGTTGAAGTATTTGGGTCCAATGTTGTTGAGTGATTTGTAGGCGTGGGTGAGGAGTTTGAAGGTGACCCTCTTCTCGACGGGGAACCAGTGGAGGTCTTGTAGGGGTTTGATCATGGGTTTGTGACGTGGTGTCCTGAGGATGAGTCTGGCTGCTGCGTTCTGGACTGTTTGGAGTTTGTGTAGAAGGGTCCTGTTGATACCGGCGTATAGGGCGTTGCCGTAGTCCAGTCTGCTAGTTATGAGTGCGTGGATGATGCTTTTTCTGCAGTCGGTGGGATACATTTGAAGATCTTTCGGAGGATGCGTAGGCAGTTGAAACTGGTGGAGGCTATGGCATTGATCTGGCTGTTCATGGAGATCGAGGAGTAGAGGATGATGCCGAGATTCCTTGCGTGGTCTCTGGGAGTGGACGAACTCCCGAGGGCAGCGGGCCACCAGGTGTTGTCCCATGCGGAGGTGCAGGATGAGGACCTCAGTCTTCTCAGAGTTGAGCTTCAAACAGCTGTCCTTCATCCAGGCTGCCACGTTCTTCATTCCTTCTTGGAAACAGAGTCTGGTGTCTTCAGGGTTCTTCGTGAGTAAGAGGATGAGCTGGATGTTGTCGGCGTAGGATACAATGTTGAACCCATGCTGCCTGACGATGGCAGTGAGGGGGCCATGTAGATTTTGAAGAGCGTGGGGCTGAGCGATGATCCTTGGGGTGCTCCGCAGTTGATGTTGGTGGGTTCAGAGAGGAAGGGAGGGAGTCTGATCCTCTGGGTTCGGCCGGAGAGAAAAGATTGGATCCAGTCGAGGGCGGCTCCTTGTATCCCCACGTTGTGAAGTCTGGCTGCGAGCGTGCGATGTGAAACAGTGTCGAAGGCTGCGGAGAGGTCCAGAAGGATGAGGGCCGCTGTGTGTCCCTGGTCGAGTAGCATGTGGATGTCGTCAGTGGCGGTAAGGAGGGCGGTCTCTGTGCTGTGGTTGCCGTGGAATCCAGACTGGGAGGTGTCCAGGATGGAGTTCTCTTCAATGAAGGCGGTCAGTTGGGCGTTCACAAGTTTCTCTGTGACTCTGGTCGCAAAGGGGAGGAGAGAGATGGGCCGGTAGTTTTTCAGATCCGTTGGGTCGGTCGTAGGTTTCTTGGGGAGGGGTTTAATCTCGGCCCGCTTCCAGTCATCTGGGAAGATGCCGGACATGAAGGAGGTGCTGATGGTCCGTCCTAGTTCGGGTGCGACGGCGACGAGTCATCCATCAAGGGTTACATTTTCAATTGTGTGATTGCCAAGTTTTTTTAGTTTTTTTAAATCAAAGAGATTGTGATTGACAATGTATTAAGTGTTAAACCCAAGATGGCAGCCCACAATATGGTACCGTACCAGAATTCTAACGCTCAAGTTAATCCCCCAATAGAAACATCCCAGGAAGCTTAAAAAATCATGGTTTGCCAATGTGTTTATTGTGTATCAGCAATTGAGAAAGTTACACATGCTAAAACACGTCTTGCTGAATAAACCATTGAATTGAAGTCAGAGCATACCCGTTTTTTCACTTACCCAAGGAGGAGACTGGTGTTTGTAGTGTATATATAGTGTATATATATATATATATATATATATTTACACAAGCGAAATCCGGCGAGAAAGGATTCCAGACGAGCCCACAAGGTTGATTCAGCAGGTACGATTTATTCATGGCAGCTAGGATGACGCGTTTCGACCACGTCTGTTGGTCATATATATATATATATATATATATTTATTTATAAATACCAAACGAAATTCACACTCCTCCTCCAGGAATGTGAAAACAAGCCCACCAGTTATCCTCAGTAGAAATCCTTCTAGTTGGCAAAACAGGAAGCATTTGCATAATACATTTCGACTCGGATGAGTCTTAATCATATGCATAACAAAATGGTCGCTCATTGGCCTCTTTTTAAACAACTATATAAACAGTGATGAGGGACACCGTTGTATATTCCAATGGAAAAAAGACAATTTTAAAATAGAAAGCAATTAATTCTCAAAATTCTAATTTCCAATTATACTTGAAGTCCATGGGTATTTTATAGCATTTGGTGCCCTGCTCAATCAGATAAAATTCCAGTACTCTGCACCTCCAAATGGGACTCGCTGGATGCAGTTCACACTTTATTGAAAGCTCAGGACAACATTAACCATAATGCTTCACTCCTTCACAGTGTATCAAGGTCCCTTTCTATCGCCAATTTCAACATCATTGTACCCCGAAGTTATTCACAATAACAAACCCTTAATATGCATTTAAAGGATACGATTCCATATTTGGCTAAGTTTTATGGCATTGTGTTACAGTCCAAAGTAGTACCACACTTTCCATGAAAGCATGCTATTAGTCAATTTCACTCTCCTTTGCCTTCAATTGAATTCACATCCATACTGTCAATAGCAAGTAGGTTTTTATAGTTAGGACCAACTTTTCCCATAGATGATACATTTTTTGTTTTGCTAATAACTTTAGGGCCGGTTGACACATTTTTACAAATTTTTCAAACCTAGTGTACAACTTACTTGAGCTGCAGTGTGGACAGTTTTAGGGTGATGTGTCAAGCAGGGGCTGGGAAACAGGGGTCGCCCTAAAATGCTTTTTCCCCATGTATGTCCATGAAGAATTTGCAATTTTTAGATGGAACTGCTGAACGGAATTACACAAAATGTGGCAGAAAGCTAGATCCTGGTGTAGAAAGAGACCTTATTGTAATTTGGTGTAAATCTGTTCAGCTCGGGGATGCTGTGGGCGCAAAGTAAGTGCTTTTATTTATTTATTTATTTACTCTCCATTTTCCTGTCATATGTCACACTCCACTACCCCTCCACCAAGCCCTGCCCCACTGCCCCACAGTGTTAACTGTGCGAGCCGCTATTGGCCACGAACTAGCGCTGACTGCAACATCAACATGATGACCATGTTCCAGTCTTTCATCAATTTTCATGAGTGTTACCTATCAGAGGAAGGGTCGGAGATTAAAATCTGTACATTAATTTATAAGATGACTTACAAGAAGGGCAGTGAAAAATCAGCAACTGTCAGATTAATATTTTATTAAAAGGAAACAACTCTATTAGACCTGGCATCTTTGGCGTGGTTTCCCCAGACTTTTTGCCTGTACCTCCTGTATTTTTGACTTTGTGCTGGATTTCGTTTTTGCTGGTTTAGATGCTTTGGGCACTTTGCCACTGCTGATGGGTGTTAAAGTGCAAGTGCTCCCTAGGTAAATTGTTATATTGATTGGTTATCCATGATTGGTATATTTGTTTCACCTGTTATCCCCTAGTAAAGTGCACTGAGTGTGCCAGGGCTGGTCATTCAAATGCTACTAGTGGGCCTGAAGCACTGATTGTGCCACCCACAGGGGTAGCCCTAAAATGGTGTCACAGGCCTGCCACCGCAGGGCCTGGGTGCAGTTGCTAACTGCCATGCTGACCTGACCAGTTTCCACACTGGCCAGGCCTAACCCTTCCCTTTCTGTACACATTGGACACCCCTATGGAAGGCCCTAGGTACCCCCATGGGCAGGGTGCAGTGTATATGAAAGGTAGAGCATGTACTGGTGTAGGTGACATGATCTGGTAGTGAATTACAGCCATTTTCGTTTTTCACTATTGAAAGGCTATCTTGCCCATAGGCTATAATGGGGAATGCTGAGTATAATGTTTACCTGCATATCTTTACATAGGAGCAAGATAGAAAATTAAAGTTTAGTACGCCTGAACTCAGAATGATACAATATATCTTTCAGTGAAGTTGGTTTTAACATTCTGTGTTTGAAAATACCACTTTTAGAAAGTAGGTATTTTCTTGTATAACCATTCAAACCTGCCTCTGCTAGGTTGTGGATTTCTTGTCTGGAGTTTGAGTGACAGGGGCTGGGGAATTCCAGGGGGCTGGGGAATTCCCAGAGACAGGGTGAGTCAGCACAAGGCTGAATAGAGAGATCTTCATGTAGATGGGTGGGAGGAGTTGCACCTGGGACCTGAATAGGACAGTGCCTGCCCCCCACAGTGCTGGCTCCACCCCCTGTGGTGCGTCTGATGTCTCTGCCCTGCACTGTGAAAGGAAAGAAGGAATCATGTCAACAAAGTGCTCCAGGGCTGTGCTTTCCCTCCACAATGCTGGCTCCACCTCCTGTGGGGCGTCTGATGTTTCTGTCCTGCACTGTGAAAGGAAAGAAGGAGTCATGTAAACAGAGTGCTCCAGAACTGGTTTGGACTGGGCAAGGGCCCCTCTGCCCTCAGAGGACAAAGGATTTGGGGGTATAAATATTGGGACCCTGATCCCAAGAAATTAGATCATCCTGGAGTCAAGAAGGAACCTCTGCCAAGGAGAAAGCTGGAAGACTGAAGAAGAAGGACTGACCTGCTGTAAGGCTGACCTGCAGTTGCTTTGCTGCCAAGGAGAGGGGAAGGACTTTGCTGTGTGCTGTGTCCACTGGCTTGAAGGAATCTCCAAGGGCCCTAGTAGAGCTGGCCTCCTGTTAAGAAGTCCCAGGAACAAAAGGACTTCACCCCCAGCTCCCCCTGAACTCTGCTGTGTGAGTTCTTCCCTTCCTAGTGTGCTTGATTCAATTGTGGGGCCTCTGGAAGTTGTGCCTGCTGTTGGAAAGCTGACCAAGATAAAAAAAGTAAAAGATCTGCAACTTTTTCACGCACCGCCGGCTTAGCGAGAACATTTCCGTCGCCGCGAAGATCATCGCAGCGCCTGTCGCCGCTGCAACGTCAACGCCGCGTTCATCTTCGCAGTGCCCTGGAGTGGGAAGATTCCTGTCGCTGTGAGTATCGTCACAGAACCTGCAGTCGCTGGTGAGATCGTCGCACCGCTCGTTAGCGGATCGCATTTCGTCGCTGCGAACATCGCTGCAGATCCATCGAAGATCGTCGCATCGTGCTTTTGCGAGTAAAATTCTACCGGAGAAGCTACGCCTTGAAATCCATAGAGGTATCGCCTCACTCCCCATACAGACCGGATTCGTCGCACACGCCACCTGCGTGCAGTGGGGTGGTTGCATCGCCTCCCCAGGGTCTCAGCACTGACGCTGTTTTTCAATGCCTGAGCGCCGCTAGGAACTTTTATCGCATCACCAGGTACTTTTTCGCTAAGGTAAGAACTCTTTGGAAACCATATTCTTGAACTGTGTATGTTGGATTTTTGTTTTTTTGGTCTTGTGTAGTTTATATAAAAGTACTTTATTTATCTACACTGGTGTGGAATCCATTTTTGGTGTTTTCACTGTGTTACTGTGAGTGTTGGTACAAACACTTTACACATTGCCTTTGATAAGCCTGTCTGCTCGTGCCAAGCTATCAAGGGGGTGAGCAGGGGTTATCTAAAGAGTGTATCCCCCTTACCCTGACTAGAAGCAAGGGTCCCTATTTGGACAGTGGTACCTACCCCTGCCAACTAGAGACCTCCAGATCTAACATTGGTGGCAGCGGTGGGATTAGAACTTGTATTTGTTTTTGACCCACAGTAATTGGTGTACATCACTAGTTTAAGTGCAGACCACATACTGTGTTTTTGGTTCTATTTTTGAGTAACTCTTCAAGAGCATCATGTCTCAGGTGGCAACAAGTGAGAGGGCAGGATTGGAGTTTTCCATTGAGGATCTGTATTCATACAATGTTGAAGAGCTGAAGCAATTCTGCAAAGACCTTGGTTGCCCTGTGAAAAGCGGATCTAGAAAAGATGTGCTACAAAGAGTCTTGAAGGCCTGATGGGAGGCCCAAGAGGAAGATGATGCAGGTGAAGAGAATGGTGTTGTTCCCCAAGATCTGCCCGTGGGCGGACCAGTCTCAAGGGCTGGCAGCAACCATTCCAGTAGGGGCTTCACCCCAGGAGAGTTAGAGGAGAACCAAAGGGTGAGAGAGCATGAATTGGAAATCATGCGAATGAAGATGAAGCAATTGGAAGTAGAGAAAGAAGAGAAAAGATTGCTTTTGGCTCATGAGGTGAGCATGAGGGAACTGGACATCAAAGCCAAGCAGGCGGAGACCAGTTCCAATGGTGGCAGCGCACAGCCAGTGCAAGGGGGTAAAGTATATATCCCCAAATTTTTGGTGCAGAATTATAATAGGAGTGAGGATATATATGCCTGGTTTACCTTGTGTGAGATTGCATTGAGGATGAATGGTGTGCCTGATCAGCATTGGGGGGCGGGCCTGTGGAAACATTTTGAGGCTTCTGGGAGGAGTGCTCTAGCTAGAGCCCTTAGAATTAGCAGGTGCCATGACCTACCCCAATATGAAGGAGGCCCTATGTCTCAGGTATGGACTTACTCCAGAGCAGTATAGGCTGCAGTTTAGGAACTCCAAGAAGAAAGAGTCTGAGACTTGGATGGAGTGTGTGACTCCGTAATCACGTGCACTGGAAGGTTGGATAAAGGGCAGCAAAGTAACTGATAACAAGGGGTTGCTGCATTTAATTAGTTGGGAGCACTTTAGTCTATGTGTTCCAGAGCTGTGCCAGCATCTTTTAGACAGCAAGCTGACGGACCCCATTGAGCTTGCTAAGGAGGCAGACCGCTGGACCAGTACCAGGGTCCACAGAGGAAATGTGGGTACCACAGCCAAAGGTGGGCAGGGTCTCCAGCAAAAGAGTGGGGGGGACAAGGGTAACCAAAAGGCGTTCTCTCAAGGGCCCCAAAACAGTTCCCAGGGAAAGGAGGCCCAACCCCCCAAGCCCAAACCGACCTGGCCCCCTAGGGGCAGGCGGGACCCCAGGGGCCCACCTACCTGCTATCACTGCAAAAAGGTGGGGCACATTGCCCCTAGTTGCCCCAAGAAACCTCCAGCACCCACTGGTGCTCCTAAACCGGGTTTAGTGAGTGTATCTTTGGGGGAGGGTTTAATTTCTAGTGAAGGGGAGGGACCAGCAGTTATGACCCTTGTCTCTTTAGGAAACCAAGAGATGGTCCAGGAAACCTACCTGCCCGATAACACTAAGAAATACAGGCAGTAGGTGACCATCGATGGGAGAAGGGTGGAGGCTCTGAGAGACACAGGAGCCAGCGTGACATCTGTGAGGTGTCAGTGGGTGTCTGAAGAGCAGGTCATTCCCAATATACTTCACCCAGTAGTTGCAGATGACAACTCAGTACTCCTCTGTAAAGTGGCGCAGGTTCCCTTTGAGTGGAGGGGGGCCTCAGGTCTCTTGAAGGTTGTTGTGAGTCCATCCATGCCTGTAGACTGTCTGCTAGGTAATGACCTGGAGAGTTCCCCATCGAAGGAGGTGGAACACCAGGCTCACATGGAGATGTTGGGTTTGCCTAAGTGGATCTGTGTGACCACGCGTTCCATGGCAGCCAGTAGGGGTGATTCAGCAGAACTGGAGCCTGAAACAGTGGCCCAGGTACCTGCCCAGAGGAGAAGGAGCAGAGGGCATGGGAAACCCGCCCCCACCGTTCCCACGGTCCAGGAAGGAGCAGAACCTGAGGGGGATGCCCTGGAACCTACAGGGGAACAGGTGGCTGAACTGGGGGACCTACCTGAGCTGACCCATTGGCAGCAAGAGGGTGGCCCCTCCAGGGTGGAGTTCTGCAGGGCGCAGAAGGAATGCCCTTCCCTGATTGGTATGCAGCAGCAGGCTGCAGACCAGGCGGCAGGTGGAGTGGCCAAGGATCATCTAATTTACTGGGAGGATGGGTTGCTTTATAGTGAGCCTACGTTCGCTGAGCTCGGTGCAGCCCGTGTGCTGGTGGTACCCGAGTGCTTCAGAGACTTCCTACTGGGTCTGGCTCATGATGTGCCTCTCGCAGGACATCTGGGGCAAGACAAGACCTTCCAAAGGCTTGTCACCCACTTCTTCTGGCCCCAGATGAAGAAGCACGTCGGGACATTCTGTGGGACTTGCCAGACTTGTCAGGCAAGTGGGAAGAGCGGAGGGAAGTGCATGGCACCCCTCCAACCCTTTCCTGTGGTGAGCACCCCTTTCAAGCGGGTGGGCATCGAAATTGGGGGGCCACTGGACCCCAAGACAGCCTTAGGCAACAGGTTCATCCTGGTCATGGTGGACCACGCCACCCGGTACCCAGAAGCAGTCCCTCTCAGGACAATCACAGCACCCGTGGTGGGCCGTGCATTGGTGGGGATCTTTTCCCGTGTGGTGTTCCCCAGAGAGGTGGTCTACGACCGGGGTACCAACTTCATCTCTAGGTACATGAAGTCTCTGTGGGAGGAGTATGGGGTAACTTATAAGTTCACCACTCCTTACCACCCTCAAGGAAATGGGTTGGTTGAAAGGTTCAACCGAACCCTGAAAGTTATGATTATGGGCCTTGCGGAGCCCATGAGACGGAAGTGGGACGTCTTCTTACCATGCCTATTGTTTGCCTACAGGGAGGTGCCTCAGAAGTCCTTAGGGTTCAGTCCCTTTGAGCTTCAGTATGGCCACCATGTTAGAGGACCTCTCACTCTGGTGAAGGAGGGGTGGGGAAATCCCCCGGGAAAAAACCCCAGCATGTGTTCAGCTATATGCTGGCCTTCTGCAGCCAGACACTGCGCTTCAGGAAGCTCGCCCAAGAGAACCTAGAAGCCAGCCAGGAAGAAATGAAAAGATGGTACGACCAGAATGCCACTCTGGTCGAATTTCAACCTGGGCAGAAAGTGTGGGTAATGGCGCCAGCGGAGCCTTGTGCGCTCAAGGACAAGTGGACTGTGCCATATGAGGTGGTGGAGCGCAAGAGTGAAGTAACCTACCTGGTTAACTTACAGACTCCCAGGCAGCCCCTGAGGGTCTTACATGTGAACCGCCTCAAACCCCACTTCGAGAGGTCTGATGTAACCATGCTCCTGGCAACAGATGGTGGAATGGAAGAGGACAGTGACCCTCTTCCTGACCTCCTGGCAGCCAAGGAGCAAGATGGGTCAGTGGATGGTGTGGTCCTCTCACCCACCCTGACCCTAGAACAGCAGAGGGACTGTCGCCAGGTGTTGGGTCAGTTTTCTTCCCTGTTCTCCCTGACCCCAGGTGTCACCAACTGGTGCATCCATGATGTGGACACTGGAGATAGTCTACCTGTAAAGCAGAAATTCTACAGGGTAGCTGACAAGGTCAGGGCCAGCATCAAGGAAGAGGTTTCCAAGATGTTGGCACTAGGGGCAATTGAGCCCTCCAGCAGCCCCTGGGCTAGCCCAGTGGTCTTAGTTCCAAAAGCTGCTGCGCCCGGTGCCACCCCAGAACTCCAGTTTTGTGTGGACTACCGTGGGCTCAATGTGGTCACCAAGACTGACGCGCACCCCAGCCCCAGACTTGATGAGCTCGTGGATCGGTTGGGAGCTGCCCAGCACCTCAGTACATGTGATTTAACATCTGGGTACTGGCAGATTGCCTTAACTGAGGGGGCCAAGGAGAGGTCTGCGTTTTGAACGCCAGAGGGGCACTTCCAGTTCCGAGTTATGCCCTTTGGGTTGAAGAACGCCCCTGCCACATTCCATAGACTGGTCAACCAGGACTGTCCGGGCTGGAGGAATTCAGCGCCGCGTACCTGGATGACATTGCTGTGTTCAGCTCCACGTGGGAGGAACACTTGCAGCACCTCTGTGAAGTGTTGAAGGCTCTGTAAAGTGCAGGCCTCACTATCAAGGCCAGTAAGTGCCAGATAGGGCAGGGTTCTGTGGTGTACTTGGGACACCAGGTAGGGAGCTGCCAGGTGCCGCCCCTCTAAGTGAAGATTGATACCATCCTGGCTTGGGAGCCTCCCAAGACCCAGACAGAGGTGAGTGCCTTCCTAGGAGTCACCGGGTATTATCGACGATTTGTCAAGGGATATGGCACCTTTGTTGCCCCCTTGACAGAGCTGACTTCAAGGAAGCAGCCCAGGAGAGTGAATTGGACCGATGCCTGTCAAACTGCTTTTGATGCCCTGAAGACTGCCATGTGCACAGCACCGGTGCTCAAGGCGCCTGATTTCTCCAGTGAGTTTGTAGTGCAGACAGATGCTTCAGAGCATGGTGTGGGAGCGGTACTCTCACAGATCAACGATGAGGGCTTGGACCAACCTATAGATTTCATTAGTAGGAGGCTACTTCCCAGGGAACAGAGGTGGAGTGTGATTGAAAGGGAATCTTTTGCTGTGGTCTGGGCTCTGAAGAAGCTGAGGCCCTACTTGTTTGGGACTCACTTACGGGTTCAGAGAGACCACAGGCCCCTCAGATGGTTAATGCAGATGAGGGGTGAGAAGCCAAAACTGTTGAGGTGGTCCATCTCCCTACAGGGAATGGACTTTACGGTGGAACACCATCCCGGTTCAGAACATGCCAACGCTGATGGTCTGTCCAGGTTTTTCCGCCTTAGCGATGAGAACTCCCAAGAGGGTGGGTAGTTCTCCCCACTCTCAGCTGGAGAGGACACGTGTTAGACCTGGCATCTTTGGCGTGGTTTCCCCTGACTTTTTGCCTCTACCTCCTGTATTTTTGACGCTGTGCTGGATTTTGTTTTTGCTGGTTTAGATGCTTTGGGCACTTTGCCACTGCTGATCGGTGTCAAAGTGCAAGTGCTCCCTAGGTAAATTGTTATATTGATTGGTTATCCATGATTGGTATATTTGTTTCACCTGTTAGCCCCCAGTAAAATGTACTGAGTGTTCCAGGGCTGGTGATTCAAATGCTACTAGTGAGCCTGCAGCACTGATTGTGCCACCCACAGGAGTAGCCCTAAAATGGTGTCATATGCCTGCCACCGCAGTGCCTGGGTGCAGTTGCTAACTGCCATGCTGACCTGACCAGTGTCCACACTGGCCAGGCCTAACCCTTCACTTTCTGTACACATTGGACACCCCTATGGAAGGTCCTAGGTACCCCCCTGGGCTGGGTGCAGTGTATGTGAAAGGTAGAGCATGTACTGGTGTAGGTGACATGATCTGGTAGTGAATTACTGCCATTTTCGTCTTTCACTATTGAAAGGCTATCTTGCCCATAGGCTATAATGGGGAATGCTGAGTATAATGTTTACGTGCATATCTTCCCAAAGGAGCAAGATAGAAAATTAAAGTTTGGTATGCCTCAACTCAGAATGATAAAATATATATTTCAGTGAAGTTGGTTTTAACATTCTGTGTTTGAAAATACCACTTTTAGAAAGTAGGTATTTTCTTATCTAACCATTCAAACCAGCCTCTGCTAGGTTGTGTATTTCTTGTCTGGAGTTTGAGTGACAGGGGCTGGGGAATTCCAGGGGGCTTGGGAATTCCTGGAGACAGGGTGAGTCAGCACAAGGCTGAATAGAGAGAGATCTCCATGTAGATGGGTGGGAGGAGTTGCACCTGGGACCTGAATAGGACAGTGCCTGCCCCCCACAGTGCTTGCTCCACCTCCTGTGGTTCATCAGATGTCTCTGCCCTGCACTGTGAAAGGAAAGAAGGAATCATGTCAACAAAGTGCTCCAGGGCTGTGCTTTCCCTCCACAATGCTGGCTCCACCTCCTGTGGGGGGTCTGATGTTTCTGCCCTGCACTGTGAAAGGAAAGAAGGAGTCATGTAAACAGAGTGCTCCAGAACTGGTTTGGACTGGGCAAAGGCCCCTCTGCCCTCAGAGGACAAAGGATTTGGGGGTATAAATATTGGGACCCTGATCCCAAGAAATTAGATCATCCTGGAATCAAGAAGGAACCTTTGCCAAGGAGAAAGCTGGAAGACGGAAGAAGAAGGACTGACCTGCTGTAAGGCTAACCTGCAGTTGCTTTGCTGCCAAGGAGAGGGGAAGGACTTTGCTGTGTGCTGTGTCCCCTGGCTTGAAGGAATTTCCAAGGGCCTGAGTAGAGCTGGCCTCCTGTTAAGATGTCCCAGGAACAAAAGGACTTCACCCCCAGCTTCCCCCTGAACTCTGTTGTGTGAGTTCTGCCCTTCCTAGAGTGCTTGATCCAATTGCGGGGCCTCTGGAAGTTGTGCCTGCTGTTGGGAAGCTGACCAAGAGAAAAGAAGTAAAAGATCTGCAACTTTTTCACGCACCACCGGCTTAGCAAGACCATTTCTGTCGTCGCAAAGATCGTCGCAGCACCTGTCGCCGCTGCAATGTCAATGCCGCGTTCAACTTCGGCGCGCCCCAGAGCGGGAAGATTCCTGTCGCTGTGAGTATCGTCACAGAACCTGCCGTCGCTGGTGAGATCGTCGCACCGCTCGTTAGCGGATCGCATTTCGTCGCTGCGAACATTGCCGCAAGGCCATCGAAGATCGTCGCATCGTGCGTTTGCGAGCAAAATTTTACTGGAGAAGCTACGCCTTGGAATCCATACAGGTATCGCCTCACTCCCCATACAGACTGGATTCGTTGCACACGCCTGCTGCGTGCAGCGGGGTTGTCGCATCGCCTCTCCAGGGTCTCAGGACTGACGCTGTTGCTTCTTTTTCGACGCCTTAGCGCCGCTAGGAACTTTTATCGCGTCACCAGGTACTGTTGGCTAAAATCGACCCTAATGTGGATTATTTTTTTGCTAAGCTAAGAACTCCTTTGAAACCATATTCTTGAACTGTGTGGGTTGGATTTTTGTCGTTTTGTTCTTGTGTAGTTTATATAAAAGTACTTTATTTATCTACACTGGTGTGGAGTCCATTTGTGGTGTTTTCACTGTGTTACTGTGGGTGTTGGTACAAATACTTTACACATTGCCTTTGATAAGCCTGTCTGCTCGTGCCAACCTACCAAGGGGGTGAGCAGGGGTTATCTAAAGAGTGTATCTCCCTTACCCTGACTAGAAGCAAGGGTCCCTATTTGGACAGTTTTACCTACCCCTGCCAACTAGAGACCCCCAGATCTAACAAACTCCATTAGATATTCACAAAGGAGCAGCAGCTGTTCATTCAGTCCCTGGTGTGGGAAGTAGAGCCTCTATCATTTATTTCATTTTATAAATGTCATAACTGACTGCTATGATGTAGCAACTTTTGATACGTATTAAAGAGTTCCCCTGCCAGGCTGACAGGGCTCCCCGAGAGCCTGTCAGTGCAGCTCTATCTGCCTGCCTAGGTGAAAGCAGGAAGCACAGCTGCAGGAGGGAGAAAGAATGCAGGGCAGGTGGTGGGGTTTAACACTGGAGTTTATTTTTTTTAAATTTGGGACAGGGAGGAGAGGCTGTGTAATGTATTGCTCCTCCATTACTCCTCTGCTCCTGTGTAGCAGCTGAAGGGAGGGAAAAATGATTTTGGGGGCCATACATAACATAAAATATAGATGGGTGAGAAGAGAAATATGGGTATATTTTTCACCTCAGAGTTCTGAGTGAAAAAGACGACTCAAGCTTTGCTCTCCTCAATTTGGTGTCACTCTGAACCCCTCGGTGAAAAGCATCCCCATCATTCACTGTTACCCATCAATAATTCAAAATATGATGACATGATAACAGGTGTAAGAAACTAAATGTAACGTACTGCACACATGCAGAATATTACACTGAAACTCTTAGAGTGACCAACATGTTAGAAATGTGCTGTAATTGGATTACCTCACATTCATCACAATGGGTTAATTTAGAGTAAGAGATGTTACAAATTGTGTGATGCCGAATTGTAAATTAAAACAATACATGATAATACCTGCAAAAAGCTGGTGATTACTCCTCTGCACAGAAAAGGTAAAACCAGTGACAAGGGTGATTATTACTGGTTCTTTGCATTTATTTGTGGAAAATGCAAATTCTTAGGCAATATCGCAGATCCTTACTAGTGCATTGCATGCATTAAAGAGGACTCAGCACCTACCTCTAAATGTGGGTGGCACTCTAATGCGCAGTTCAACGACATATGAGAAATCTTATGCAGCACAGCCTTTTAGGGTTGCACTTGGCACAAAACTGTACCATATACGTCTAAGAACAATATAGGCCACTCATCGGGAGACAGTGCGCACAAATGTCCATAATTTTACATGGATGCCTTTGGAAGAAGCTGTTATTTCTATACTCTCGCCTCAAGGTCGCTCAGTGAATTAGGGAGCATAGAGTCAAGAAAAAAACATTTTCGAATTATACTGAGGAAGTGGCCTTCTAACTTTTTACCCAACACTCGTGAACATTTATTTTGATATGCTTTATGCTGGTGTTCCACAGGTCACAATTTTAAGATCAGAAGCGCAAGCATGTTCTCTTTCTACAGCTGGTAGAATTTGATACATGATATGGCTTGGGTGTACACATGCATCAAAATCTCACTATCTTTCTGTGGAAATAGGTAGAAGCCACATTCACTTGTGACATTAGTAAGAGGCTGAATCCTCTTCTGAGGGACTTGAGAGTGTGAAGCCACTGACATATGTTCCTAACTGCCGATATAGCTTGATGCTTATCTTGTGTCTTCTACTCAGTTTCCATAGGTACTTCTACATGTACCTACCTGACTTCCGTGATCGGTACCTTGGACTTCCAATTTACATTGCTACAATAGTATATTGGTATTAACTGCTTAATGAGTTAAGTAGCACAGCTCAAAATTAATCCAGATCTTCCCACGGAGCTAATTAATTACCTTTCGAAAATAATATCCATGATTGTGTGAGTGCAACCTTTCCAGTAGTCTGACAACAGACTGATGTGCTTGTTGTACCTGAGACAATATAAACGGAGACACTAATATGGTGTCAAAAATATTGCGTGACACAAATAGCGTCACAAAAATATATTGGTGACAAGAATATTGTGGTAAAAATAATGTAGGGAACCTTTAAAATCTTGTATTGAAATATAATTATAGATAGCATTCATTTTGTATTGTTTTGTAATGTTTTATGATTTTGTGTCCTTTAAGTTATTAGGTTGTCTTTACATGATTTTAAGAGTTGTCTTAATGATTGTTTTCATAGCTTTGGGAATACTTTTAAGGATTTGTTTTTGAGTTTAATCTTTTTTTAGGTGCCACCTGCAAAGCGCTTGCACTGTGCTTGTGAAATCTCTTGCAATCAATAAACATCTTAAAATGAGCTTTCTGCCCGCCATTACTTTTTATTCGTCCATGTGTTTGCCACTAAATTCATCGGTTTCTGTTGGATGTGGAATGCCAATTCCGGGTTTTCTTTGTGTGTTTTTCTTATCAATGGAGTTTGGTCCAAGTACTCCCTTTCATCCCCTTTTTCTGACCTACTTTTTTCTTTGTGAGCAAGCGTTTTTTGCGGCTACATGTGATTTGTGCCGCTTCCTTTAAACTTCTCCTCCTTTTGTGGCACTATGATGTCAGAAACATATTTGCGCGGATAGAATGTTTTTCTTTCACTCTTGGGGGCAGATTTATGTTAACTGGCGCATCCCTGCATATCAGCAGGGATGCGCCAATTATTATGCGCCACAGCTGCGCCACCATGGATACGCCGCATTTATAATGCGGCGCACCATGGGGCAAAAACGGCACAGATGCGTGACGCAACTGTGCCGTAACAGTGGCGCATTGCTGGAGTTGCGTCGCAAGCGCGACGCAGCTCCAGCAATGTTCTGGGGGCCCTATCTGTACAATGCTGCGTCAATCCTTACGCCTGCTTCAAGCAGGCGCAGGGTTTTGACGCAGCATGGGCCTAAAAGTGACTGAGTGAAATCTTGTAGATTTCACTCAGCCACTTTTAGGAGGCGTTCCTGCGCCGGAACGCCCCCACCTGCCCTGGAACGCCTACATGTGGCGCAGGGCTTTACAACGTGACGCATCTGGGAGATGCGTCACGTTTGTAAATGCCCCGCACCATGGCGCAGGATTTGCGCCGCTGCTGCGTCACAAAAGTGACGCAACGGCGGCGCAAAAGTGCAGCAAGTGCAACATAAATCTGCCCCTTGATGTAGGACACGAACTGCATAATATAAATGAAAATCTTCAGAGGTGTGGCTTTGCTTTACACTCCGTGCTCATCTCCTTGACAAACAATTTACCCAAGAGGCATGGCGGTCTTCTTCAAGAATAGATGATGTGGCGTAATGGGCAGAGCTGCTGACTTTAGAACTGGGAGGGGGGCCGGTTCGAGTTCCACTGTAATCTCACCATCCTGTAATTCTCATCAAATCACCTAATTTCCCCATGCCTATGTGTAATTATATGTTTGCTCATGTAAAGCACTCCAATGCCTTCGGTTCATGTTCGTGCTTATAAAACTGCAAAAAGAAAATAATAAGCCTTGCCTCTTTTATTGTTTTGATATCTGTGCCAATTCAAGCAGTAACTTCAAGGCACTCCTGTGCAAGACATGCATGTGTCTTTTATTCACTTTAACAAAAGTACCTTTACAATTTTCTTGATTTTTTGGGAAGATAACTGGGCCTTCTTTTATGCGGCACCAATGTTTATTTGATATGGGGTCATCCCCTTTCACTTGTGTTCAATGTCCGTCCACCCCCTCTCCCCCCTGTCCATTGTTTCCTAACTGCCACACTCCTCCCCCACCTTGTTTCCCAGCTACTAAATAACCATATTTACAGGAAACGAATGCATGGATGTTAGAAAAATATTTGCGCAGACAGAAATGTTTTTTTACCTTATGACACTTGATGCAGGAAACGAAACGCACAATAGAAATGAAAACAGTCAGAGATGTGCCTTCATTTAACACTCTGTGCTCAACTTCTTGACAAACAACTTTTCCCGAGCGAAATGGCATTGTTCATTGAGAGGAGACAATGTGGATTAATGGGCAGAGATACTGACTTTAAAACTGGGAAATGTTCCCATGCTTATAAATAAAAAATAAATGTGTCCTTGTGTAATTTTATTTTTGCTCATGTAAAGGGCTCCAATAGTTTCGCTTCAAGTCTGTCAATCCTGGTCTGTTTTATTACTTTGATATCTGTGGCAATTCAAGCAGTAACTGTAAGGCACTTCTTTTCAAGTAACGCATTGGCTTTAATGAACCTAAACTTAACTCGATTTTTAGTGAAGATAACTGGGCTTTCTTTTCCATGGCACCACCGTTCATGTGATTAGGGGTAATTCCAGAGGATTCCAGAACAACAGAAATCAGTAAGGAGAAATGAGAAAATCTTGCTGAAAACTAGTCTACAATGTGGTTTGTTGGGCCTCAGATTGAGAAGTTTCCTAAAAGAGGCCTTTTAAAATTGCTGAACACAAAGTAATTCAATTATGCTAGCTATTGGCCCTTTATGCTACCTTTAGCGCAGCAAGGACTTGCTGTGGCCAATGATAAAGTTTATTTGTCTGCCTTGTACTTTTCTATGTTTAACGGATCAATCACCTGTTATAATGTGTTTCCTGAAAGGATTAGTTCACGTATTTCCACCCAATATTTTGTGATGCTAAAAAAAGTCTTTGTCATAGCGATAATATTAGCTCATCACCTGAGTGAATTGCAGACGCTGTCTGTCCAGCAACCCTGTAGCACCTTTTTTCTGGACACACAGGTGCTATGGACCTTTCCATGTTGGACAGTCGATCACACTCTTAGCATTCTTTGCTCTACCTTATCCCATGAAAGACTCCATCGTTTGGTTTCTAGAAGAACTTGGGGGCATATCATCAAGGACCGGCGATACTTATCGCTAAGCGCACTTAGCTCTAGGATAATTATCGCCGGGTAACGTGGAATTTTATCGCTGAGATAGCGTGCTATCAGCAACGCTTATCTCAAAAGCGATAAAATTCCAAGCGGTAACTGCCAAATGTGAGATTATCGCTGGAAATCCAGCGATAATCTCGCAAAGTTTGGCGATAGCTTGTTGATAGGGCAGTGCAGACTTAGCCATGATATCCACCATACATTGGATATCATGGCTAAGTCAAACCAAAAGCAGGCGTAAGGAAAGTAGCGATAACCGAGGTTATCGCTACTTTTCTTTTCGCTCTGCAGGTTAGCGTGAGGCTAGATAATAGGAGAAATGTCGCTTAGCGACATTTCTCCCGTCATCTTGGGGTGGAACGGCCACTTTGCATCTCATGAGAGATGCGAAGATGGGCGTTGGGGGAAAGGGCGAAAATGCAAGGATTCACACGAAAACAGACGCAAAAGCGGCGATAATTTTATATCGCCTCCTTGACGATATGCCCCTTGGAGCCTTTACATTGATTGCACCAAAGACCATCTTGTGGATGAACAGTTCTTTGTAGGGATCTCAGGAACAAAGAAGGGCAAGGCAATGCAGGAAAGAACCATTTCAATGTGAATAGTCCTCTGCATCAAAATCGGCCACATACAGGCAATGAAGTAGCCTTTAGAGGGGCTCACTCCACTAGCATCTAGGATGCTCCCACTGCATTGGAATACAAAGTGGCTGTCTTGGAAATATGCCATGCTGCAATGTGGGCGTCTGTTTACACGCTCATGAAGCACTAATGCCTTGAAGGTCAGGTCAGTTGAAAGGTACACTCTGCCCATTCGGTCTTGCAGGACTTTTTGGTCTTAGTCATTCTACAGACCCACCACTTTGGGGGTTACTCCTTTGGTATCTTCTATGCACAAGGTAAGAAATCTGTAATTGTAAATATCCATCAAAAGAACAAGCTATTTATATTTGGTAACACTCTTTCCCACTCTGTGAACTGTACTCATTTGCCTCAATCTTCAAAAGGTCTTATTTTAGAGATTGGCACACTGTCAAATCGGATCAGCCAATGGACCTGGCCCCAACATCACAGACAAAGGTAAGAAAGAAACCTATGTCAGTGTGCGTAGGAGGTGACTATATCACTTCTGGGGTGGGATGGAGTAGATGCTGAGTGGCATGATGCCACGTTCTGGCATGGGATGTAATTGCTGGTAGAATTCTACTGATCTAGTATGGCGCCCGAAGGTACTCACAAGGTAAGGTATCTGCAGTTATCCATCAGAAAGAGCATTACCAAAGAAAAGTAGCTTGATTGTTAATTTTTATAAATATTGTTGTGTTTTTAGAATGCGTTAGCTATTAGTATTTCTTTTTTTTACTGTTTATTGTATATTTCTTTTTATTTCAATTATTTTAACAAAGTGCTTCTTAAAAATATATTTCTTATAATTGCATTTTGTATTGTATAAATACATATTTGCATATGTATAATCACACTGTTTACACCTCGATCCATTGAGAGTAAACATAAATATAGAAGTTATTTTTTAAAGGTCTTATAGTTGTAATACTTTTAAATATGTATACTTGCCTACAAAATCCATATATATTGCTTCACTATATTTTATTGATATTTTTGTACATTGTAAATGTCGTGATATTTGTGTATCATGACATTTTTGGCACCTGTATAGGTCTAGCATAGAAATAATTCGTTGGTGAAGTGTCTTACATCATCAGCGTTTGATGACTAAAGAGGCATTTCAGGGTTTTGGGCTTAAATCATTTTTCCGGGTCACTTCAAGATTACGAGCTGCAGTAGTCATTGTCTTGTGATGCGTTTTTGGAGCTCTAAGTGTAAGGGATTATTTACAACATATCAATCCTTATGTACAAATCGACCTTTTGATGGTATAAAAAATTGGTCTCGTTTTGTTCTGTCATCAATGCACCACAAAAAAAATGTATCTGTAAATCGTTTCATAAATCTTTTCATAATGAAGAGCGTCATTAATTAAATGAGGCAATAAGAGTGAGTAAAGACACCATATGGATATTGAATTAAATAAATGCGATGAAATATTGTTTCAGAAACTCACACAGCTTGTTAGCTGAGGTGCACAATGTTCCTTTATGACTAATTTCAGTCCATTCAACTCAAAATCTTGTAAATACCTTAATGAACCTGGAACATATTTACAAACTTATCTAGGTGATCTAGAAGGATCCAGCGTTCCTAGCTGTGGGAAGAATGAGTAACACCTCAGCCAGCCTCAGTCATGTGGGTTAACCTAAATCCTGATGGGCGTGGGGCAAGTAGTTGGTATGCACCCAAGCAGCTCTGATGTAAGACAATCTATAGGTCTTTGATTTTAGCATGTAACCTTATGAACATCGGACAACTGCTTCTTTAATAGCGGTTTCTTGTTAACCTTTTAAACGTGTATTAGAAAACCACTAAAACAGAGACAGATTTAAAATATCTGCTCAAAAGTGGCATTGATTTGTAATGCACAATGGTGATGGTGTCAACTAGCAGCCAGTGAACATAATTACATGAAGTATTTCAAGAATAACGTGCCTCAGAGTTGAGGTTAAATATTAATTCAATAATTTAATTAATGTAAGGCAGTAGAAGGCTTGAGCTTCTTTTTTGTGTCTCAACTAGACAGCGTATGCGCTGTCTCTTCGAAAAATGTTATTTATTGTTAGTAGACTTGGAGGCCATCCATTACTTAACATTGAACGGCTTCAAAGCCATTCTCAATTGTTTGCTTCCTGCTGGTCAGCTCTGCGATGGCTCACTTCTCTCTTCTTGCATGTGACCCTCCCCCACTGCATGGCCCTAATACTTGTGTCCTTACACTGGCCACGCTTTTGTGAGCTATTTTTTTCTTTTTATTGAGCCACTCTACAGAGTGCATCTTTCGTAGTCGGCTCTGTCGTTTGCATTGTCTCTGTTTGCTTGTTCTCCCTCCATCCCATTGTCATGCCCCCACCATGTACAATAGATGAAATGGGAGGCCAGAAGCCTTTGTCCTGTCATCTGACTTTGCTTTTTGCTGCAGCTTTTATATAGTGCATACTCAACCCGAAGACGGACAATAGGCCCCCAAGGATATCTCCGCTGCCTCCTCTACTACCGAGACTGCTAGGTCTCTGCCTAGACCTCATCAGAAACAGCAACACTTGCCAGCATTGAGGTGCCATGAATCAGATCGTTTAGGTATTAATCAGGTGGTGGAGGTTCTGCAAAAAAAAAGAGATAGAGACAAATCAGGGTCTCCGCTCAAACAAGCCCCCACTTCAGAGACCACAGAAGCTTCAGTACCCTAACCGACTTTACCATCCATTTGCCATTTGAGGCTCTGCTGGAGGTGCAGCTGCTGTGTGACCCCCCTACCTTTTGATTTGGGGTGCCCTGGAAACCATGGTCCAAGTGGAATGGATGTTATATTTTAATTCATAATTATGTTTGTTTGCTGCTAATTTGCTGCCTATCACTGCTGGTAAATTGCTGGAGCTGTGCAGGCCATACAGCCCCCTCTTTGGGTGAAGCCCAACACCTTTCCACTCAACCCCTTTCTACTCACATGTTTTCATGACTGTTGCACCCCTGGGGGCTGATTCCTTTTCAGGAGATTTTGCACCTGGGCCCCTGGGCATTTGATGCCCCTTATTCGCCACCCTGCTCATGCACATTGCCACCACTGTCAGCTACCTGTCTCTAGACACGTAGCTTTCCCATTGTCTCCATATCCAAACATACCACTCACCCCCAGTCGAGACCAGTATCATTTTGGGTGACACCCTCTTCCCCATCTGCTCCAGATATCACTTTCCCAGGGTCCTAGGGAGTACTGATGCTGAGGGGTACAGGTCCTAGCTAGAGACACTACAGAGTTTTCACCCTTAATGCTTCTTTGTTTCCACTTCCCTTTCTCCCGCCCACTCTGTGCCCTTCTTTGCCACCACCCCTCTTGTAATTGCCAGAAGACCATAACCACTGGCTAGGCTCGAGAGAGAGGGCTCAGGGCCACCCAAGAGTTATTCCCCACTCTACCTACTTAACTCTCACCAGACATTCTCTGGAGGTTACAGCTGATCCTCTTAATTGCAACACTGAATCCCAACAGCATTACTCATTATATAAAACACAAAAAAGTTCTGGATTATCTCTTTATATAGTGGGTCAATATTTAACATTTTCAGGAATCACACTTGTTTCTGGAAGAAACCCTGAATCCCTGGGGTTGGGTGGGCACAGTGATTAGCAGCAGTTGTCAGCTGGGGTCCGACAGCACACTTTCTCTGACTTGTGGCTGCTAGGAGAAATTTGGGGTGGCCAATCTATTCCATCTGAATCTCTCCTGCAAAGTCCTTAGGTTGATATCTGAAAAGGAGAGACACTTGGGGCCCGATGCACAGAACAAACTTAAGACAAAATCCTAAACTTAGTACCATTTTGGTATTCACAGAAGGCACTTACTACTTCTGGTATTCACAGATTGAACTTACTACTTTTGCGATTCACAGAATAAACTTACTACTTTTGCTATTCACAGAATGGATTTACGACTCCTAACTTTACGTCCGCACTCGGGCCGGAAATTCCGGCCTGGAGACGGAGCTTCCGGCCTGGGGGCGGAGCTTCCGGGCCGGAGGCGGAGCTTCCGGGCCGGAGGCGGAGCTTCCGGGCCGGAGGCGGAGCTTCCGGCCCGGAGGTGGGGATTCCGGCCAGTGGTGGAGATCCGCCACTGGCCGGAATCCCCACCTCCGGGCCGGAAGCTCCGCCTCCGGCCGAAAGCCCCGCCTCCGGGCCGGAAGCTCCGCCCCCGGGCCAGAATTTCCGGCCCGAGTGCGGACGTAAAGTTAGGAGTCGTAAATCCATTCTGTGAATAGCAAAAGTAGTAAGTTTATTCTGTGAATCGCAAAAGTAGTAAGTTCATTCTGTGAATACCAGAAGTAGTAAGTGCATTCTGTGAATACCAAAATGGTACTAAGTTTAGGATTTTGTCTTAAGTTTGTTCTGTGAATCGGGCCCTTGGTCTTTACAAAAATACACTTGCCAGAAAATTCATTAGTACTTGGCTCAATCTATGCCCCCAATGCCAAGAAGATTAGATTCTTTGCTGGCTTCCCTCGAGTGATTTTGACCTTTGGCTGCACTCCCCTCCTTCTGGGAGGAGATTGGAATCTAGCCCCAGAGCAGAATCCGGAAAGGACTGGTAGGCCCAATCCATGACATCTAATGGATAGGACTGTCTTTGGTGGTCTCCTGTCTGACCTCGCATTTGTGGATACTTGGCCCCACTTACACCCTATAAACAGGGAATTAAAAAAACAATTCTCCTGCCTACATGGGAAGCAGTCCTGCATTGATTACGTTTTGCTTTAACATCCACTCCTACCCTCTGTCACAAGCTGCAGACTACTTGTGGTGGCTGCAATGGATCATGGTATGGTCCGCTAGACCTTGGCCT
The DNA here is from genome assembly GCF_964204655.1 of Triturus cristatus. Taxonomy (NCBI): domain Eukaryota; kingdom Metazoa; phylum Chordata; class Amphibia; order Caudata; family Salamandridae; genus Triturus; species Triturus cristatus. Next base: position 454,153,099 of record NC_140590.1, on the reverse strand, counting down.
GAATATACTGCCGCTGGCGCGTTACTGAATAAGGGCCTTTGCCTATGCCCTTATTGAGCACAAGGAGGCCCTAAGTGACCACATTAATACTTACTTGAAGGATAATGCAGGTTTTGGGTCCTCATTCAGGACTCTTTGGGCTGCGGGGGAAGCCACCCACTGAAGGGTCTTGATGTGGGAAGCAGCCATCTCTAAACAAAAGGCCAAGACTGACCTCTGGGGGCATAAAATGAGGTGAAAAAGCTTTATTGCCAGTTAGAACATACCAGATGAATTTTGCCTGCAGAGCTTTAAAGTTGGGCAAACCTCGACTGGATTCTTCCTATACTGTGGCTGCTGAAAAAGCACTTGTGAAACTCCAGTTGTGTGGAAATATGACCATAGTTAAAAGGTTGGTCTCTGCTTGGCCTTATTTAACTGTAGATCTCCAGATGATAATGGTTTTCCCGGAGAATTATACAAGACAGGCAAAGAATTACTGCTCTCCCTAGTGACACACGTTTTTAAGGAGGCCACAGTCCATGGTTCCTTGGGAAGAATCTCCAATAAAGCCTCCTTCACGGTCATCCCCACAGAGGGCAAATACCCACTGGATTGTGCAAGCTTCAGACCAAACTGTATGATCAATGTAGATCTTCAAATTGCCAAAATGGAAATGTTATCCCCCAACTGATACATAAATCACAGACCGCTTTGTCCTGGACCGTACTCCCCATGATTATTTGCAAACCCTCGCCCACCTTTTTTGGCATGTCAGAGATGATAAGGAGAAGAATTTAGCAATCTCTCTACATGCTGTAAAGGCATTTTAGAGGGTGGAATGGCTCTACCTCTTTTGGGTAATGTCTAAGATGGGGCTGGGAGACTACTTCATATCCAATGTACGGCTTATCCAAAGTACGGCTCAATATGACTCCTTTATGCCAAAGGTAAATTGTGGAGATTTTCTGTCTGAGACATTTTAGATATACAGGGTCACACATTATGGCTGTCTGCTCTCCCCTGTGTGGTTCCTGATAGCCTTGAATCCCTTGCCAGCAGCTATGTGACTCTCAGCTGAGGTACACAGAATAGCCATTGGAATCACGGTTGTGAAGGTGCTCAGTCTGCGCCAATGATATTCATCTTCTCCTCTCTTGTCCTGACTCCTCTCTGATGGTGGTCAAGTCCATTATAGACCATTTATCTGATCTCTCGGGCTATAAAATTAACTTGTCCAAGAGTAAAGCCTTTTCTTTGTTTGAGAGGTATGACAGGACATGCTTCTGTGGCAGTGGGTATCGAAGAGGCTTAGATATCTGGGCATTTGGGTGAACAGTGTCCTCAAGAAGATGGTAGAGAACAATCCCCCCCCCCCCAGAGGAGCAATTGAAGCAGGACTTTCTAAAATGGCAGGACCTGGGCCTATCTATATGTGGCAGGTCCGAGCCATGAAAATGACAGTACCACTGAGACATAATTATGTATTTGTTGTGCTGCCCTTGAAACTCCCCTCTGTGCTCTAATTGATGATTGAGGCTGACCTACAGTCCTATATCAATTACGGAAGTCACCCAAGATTGTGGGCTTCTACATTATGTGTGGCCACCATTACTGCACATGTCCGTTTACAGCCTGACCTTCCAGGATCCCTTGTGTTTCACCTCCATGCTACCTGTGACACTCACATCCTTCTGACTGGTCAATCTGGTTCTCACTGCCATGTCATGGGCATGGAGGGAGACCCACAATCTCCTGTGTATTCATCTGTGAATCCAGTCAAATATTTTTGTAAGAGCAATTCTCATGTATTATGTGTTGTAATTATTTTATTCAGCCCCAGCATCCATCGTACAGCAGCAGAGGTTACAGGAGCTGCAGCTGTCCTCATTATCGGTCCCCACCAACTGTACACCCCCCTCATCCTCGGTCTCCACCAACTGTCTACTCTCTGAACCCAAGTTCCCTTGTAAAAATGACACTCTCTGTATGCTTGTTTAGCTAATAATAACTTTCTTTTGACATTCTCAGGCGACCATTCAGCCAATTTGTCTGTTAACATCCAAGTAATGTCCTTACTCATTGGTTCCTGTTCTCTCATAAGAACAAAGGGATTTTTATCTCTTCTTGGACTGGGCAAATTCCTGTAAGACCACAACATTTTGAAGACTTCTGTCTTCCAATTCACACTACTGCAAACCACAATCTGTATAGAACCCTTAATCGCTTGCTTAAAGCATTCCACAAAAACATTAACCGCGGAATGATAGACAGATGTGGTTTTGTGTACTTCAAAAAAATGTTAAACATGTCCGACACAAATTATGGACCATTAGCTGAAATTAAGTATTTAGGTAATCCTTCCTTCAAGAAGACTTTGCTTAAAAAATGAATGATACTTTCAGTATCAGCTCTTCTAACCATATCTATCTCGGGCCATTTAGGAAAATTATCCATTGCCACAATAATGTACCTCGTTTCTGCCCCATCCTTCTCTATTGCACCCATGATATCAATTCCAATTTTCTCCCACGGTATATTAGGGAAAGGTATGGGTAATAATGGTGGGTAAAACGTTTTTAATGCTTCATCTGAACTGTTTCAGATCATGGATTCCCTGACCAGTCTTTTAATGTCATTATCTGAACCTCAACATGAATAATTATGTTTGACCATTTGTGTAATTTTTGAAATATCTAAGTGACCTTCATGACAAATTTCCAGTATTCTTTTACATACCCACCTGGCGGTATGGATCTCTCACACCTAAGTAGAACACCATTCTCAATTCAGACTGTACTTCCCAAAACACATGAAAGTCTTTGTTAATTTTTATCTTCTCTGGCCAGCCTTCATTGAAAAACTTTAGAATTTGATGCATGTTTTTATCTCTACTTATTTGCTTCTTGCACTCTTCCATGTCAATACCCTCTGTTCCTGTATCAAAAAAAACCTGCAATACACCCATCGAATAAATATCCACAATCATCATCAGCTGGCAGAGGCATGCCACTCAAAGCAAATGATCAAGCATGTCACATTACGTGAGTGAGCCATCATCGTCCAATTCTTGCAATTGCCTTGAATTTATGTAACAAACAACTAGCAGCATACAGAGAACTCATTGAGTCTCTGCTGACTTGCTGATTAAGCAAACAGCATTTCTCTGAGGGTATCACAAGAATTTTTGTGCTAGTTTATGCCACTCAAAGAATCAGCTATTATTCACACCACAAAAATACTGTATTTCATAATTAAAGTCTAGTAACTTGACAGACATTCATGCTAAGCATGGGAAGCTCGTTGCAAGTCATAAGTAGGTAGAAATTTTGTCACAGGCTTGTGATCCATTTTTAGTAAAACTCTATAACCCCACTTATTCTGTCAAAAGTGGGTAAGACTCCACACACAAGCTAGAGTCTCTCTTTTAATGACAGCATATCTTTCTTCTGCCCGTGAAAAAGCACGCAATGCAAATGCTACAATTCATTAATTTCCCTGTTCATCAAATTGAGAAAATACAGCCCCAGACCACTCTGATTTGCCTCAGTAGTAATGCAAAATTTGTATTCAGGATCCTAACTTCTGAAATATAGTACCCGGCAAATATCATTCTTTAAATTAGCAAACTCCTTTTGACATTCTTAGTAAATTTGACTCTATTTTTAGGTAAATTCCTAATGGAATAAGTTGTTTCAGCAAATTATATACACGTTTAGAATAATATTCAACTAATCTTCAAAATGCTCTGACAACATCCTTACTTGAGGGAAATGGTGCATTACATATTGCATCAAATAACAACTGTTTGGGTTTTATTCCATTACCACTGATGTTATGGCTTAGACATGTTACTTCTTTCTTTGCAAATTTGCATTTTCTGATATCCACTGTAAGTCCTTTTTGCTCTAAAATTCTCAAAACCTGTCTCAATTTATTATCATGCTCCTGTTTAGATTCACCCATAATGAGAATGTCGTCCTGAAAGAACATAACTTTGTGTCAATACCATCAAACAACTTGCTCATGAGACACTGGAACATAGCAGTTGCCAATGCCAGCTGAAATGGCACCCTTAGAAATTGAAAATATCCAATAGGTGTTATGAAAGTAGTTAGTATCCTACAATCTGGATTTAATTGCACTTAGTGGTATGCAGATTTTAAATCCCTCAGTGTTTGCTAACATTCTATTGATTCTAGGTGAGGGATATTGGTCAACCAGTATATTTGTATTTAATTCTCTCAGATCAATACATAATCTGACTTTACTATTGAATCTTCTATTCACGACTAAAAGCGAAACCCACTTAGCAGATTCTACTTATTCAGTAATACCTTTATCAACCAAATCTTTTAATTATGAGTAACATCTTCTGTAATGGAGAAAGGACTATGTCCTACTTTGTGTATGAAGGGGGTAGCAAATTTCAACTCAATTTAGTGGCTAAAATCTTTCAACATCAAATACACTGGGAAATTCACTGAATACTGCTTCACCAGTAGCCTGAACTGTTAAAATAGGTTCCACACTGTTAGGATTCAGAATTGTTCCTACTACTACTTGATCATACCACCCTAGCACGGATGGACACTTTTCAGAAACATACACCTTGCATGTAGCTTTTCTTCACTTGAATAAAAATTCTGAGATTTTATAATCAATTAAATCAATGTTGTTTTCTGAATGTGTTCTATCCTTAACAACTGGTATTTCTAATGTACTATTGGTTACATTTACAAACATCTCATCCCACAAGCCTTTGTTGATTGTAGTAAATGGTGAACCAGAATCAGCCACCACCACCACAATAACTGCAATTCAATCAACTAATAATTTACACATAGTTTTTTTCCTAACAGTGCGCTCAACACTGAGCACATCATACTCAATACAAAATACACTGTTAGAATCAGAGTCTTCTGCTTGCTGATCAGACTCTAAGTTATATACTTCATGAATAAATTTCACCTTACCATCATTTTTCCTTCTGCACACTCTGGCATAATGTCCCACTATGACGCAATTAGAACATTTTTGATTGTGTGCTGGATATTTTTTATAACACGCCAAATGTTCAACACTACCCCACCTGTAACACTTCCTAATATTATCATCCGATCTCTTTTTAGTGATACTTTTACTGGTAGAGGGTGTGACCTGGTTTATACTTTTTGTGGAATAATTACTATTTTTAATCTTGTTTGCAGCCTTCACAATATTAACCAATTTACTATCAGTTTAATATTCCTCCACCACTGCTTTCGCACATCTGTCTGGTGATTCCACCCTTTTCACCAAAGTTATGACATCCTTCAAGGAGCTTCTTCATTACCCATACCCTCCTGTATATTAGGGTTACTAGCATGCATACTAACTTGATCCTGAATGAATTCTTCTTGTAAAACACAAAATCTCCATGTTATGGCTAAATGTTTCAGTGCTGCAATTTAGTCATCCATGTTCTAATTTTTCCATTGCTTGTGCTGAAAGAATTTGTACTGTTCCATAGCAACACACACCACCGGTGAAAAGAGACTCTCTGACTCTTCTAACACATGCATGAAAACATCCCCATCTCCTTCTTGCCAAACTTTTTTATCATTCTGATTATAGGTTTTCACTTTTCCCAGACCTAAACAATGTAAAAGATTTTTTCATTTTTCTCCATCATCATGAGTGTCGATGTAGTTACAAACGTACTCTTTCCAGTCTTGCCGCTGCATAGAAGGTTCTCCTTTGGCTGGAAAAAATGCTTGTTGCCTGGATAAATTCTATATATTCAGAGCACACATGTTTATTAGTGACCTGTAAGTTTGTGCTATATAGCTAGTAGACTGCCCAACAGTTTCAAAGTTGAACAATTAAAGAACTGACCAAAGAAAGGCTGAGTGGATCTTTGAAGAAAACACCACTTAAAAGTATTTAAAAAAACAATCCACTGTGCAGTAGTATTTGGTAAATATATCTATCCACAGTTGCCGTATGAACATGTCCCAAAACCCCTGCTTAAATGCTAGTGCGCTGATTACCCTGTAACAGTGCTCTTCAAAATTGCCACAAAATAAAGTCTTACCGTTGCTGCTGTCTCAATGCACTGCTGCTTGTATATCTATTGCTGTCCAAAAACACACACAAAAAACACCTGAAACTGTACTGAGTAGGTCCGATTTTCCTAATGTCTGCAACAGTTGCTCAACAGGTTGCCACCGAAATGTCCGCATAGAAGAATGTCGAACTTTGTTCATGGCACCCCGTTGTAGGTGCTCACACGCAGTGTCAACGGAATTGAATAAAATGTACCAATATAAGGGGGCGGCACATGACGCGCTGACGTCTCGGCACCCAGACATAATGCAGCAGTCTAGTATATGATAAATACACACAAGATGGCAGTACGTGATGTGCTGATGCCACAGATGCGCACCCTGGACGCTGATGTAGTGTCATGCATTGTCATACACTGGACCCACGTGCTGATCTCACTGAGGAGCATAATAGGTCTGAAACGTAAAACACATTAGTACGACCATAGAAACCGTTGAAAAACTGCTGCTGCCCCAACAACAAAAATATACAAAGTGTACTTACAGTCTCTCTTTTTACATAACAGCTAGACGTAAGCAACAATATAAGTCAGCAGAAATGTTTTTACAGTCACTGATTAATTGAAGTTCCCATAAACAATATTATTGTGCTGGGGTTGAAAATCTCCTCTTGCTTCACTCACACCCCTTTTCAGCTCATCCCCAATTCCATAAGAAACAATCCTCACACAGTATTTATAGATATTCCTTTATTCAACCCCAGAATCCAGCGGTACGCAGCTGTGGTTACAGGAGCTGCAGCTGACCTCATCCTCAATCTCCGCCAACCGCCCACTCCCCAAAACCAAGAACCCTCTTAAAAGAAATCCAGATTCCATTGACCACATTTCACAGTTTACCTCATTACACAGGCATTGGTATGGTACAATGCTGCAATTCAGAAGCCCCATTTTACTGGGCTTTGTGGTCCGTGAAGGAGCAGCATCATATTGATAATTTCCTCAGCAAGGGCACACTCATATCATTCTTGATGTTCAGGAGGGACTTTGCACTCTCTCAGTCGATTAATGGAAGCACCGTCAGTTGTCCCCCTGGCTCCAGTCAATATTAGGCTCCCAGCCTGTGGACCTTGCAGTCTCCCACATTCTGCAATACTCTCAGCTCTGGGGCAAGCATGGGGGTTGGTATTCAGCCTCTTTAGAAAAGAAACCCTTCTTTCATAGGTAAAAGCCGAAAAACTACAATGCAAATGGGTGGAGTTAGTAGTTGCGGTCTCTGGCCATGGCGCTTCAGTAGACCAACCAACATCATCTTTGTTACCTTATATGAAATGCAGGGTGGCTATAGTCTTCCATAAAAAGTATTCTGCATAAGATGAGACCGACATGATGAGACCCAGTGGGCTTCTCTGTATTTTCGAAAGCCACTATCCAAGTAGCTCTAAACTGTTTGGCTCAATCGATGCCCCAAACACTGAAAAAAGTGAATTCTTTATCAGCAGTAATAGAGTTTTGACTGAAACAATCACTACACAAATAATGATTGGTGGGAATTGGAATCCTGCCTCAGACCAGATTTTAGATCGAACTGATCATTCAGACTTTCATAATAATAATGACAGATGCCTTCTCTGTGATCTCCTATCAGAATACATAATATCAGACCCTTGGAGCTTTTTGCATCCCACTGCTCTTAAATGCACCTTTCTCTCTTGCCCACAAGGGACAGATTACATAACTGATTTTTTTCTGATTTCTTCCATTCTCATTCTAAACCTTAAGGCAAGTACAGAAGGTCTGTAAGGTATCTCTGACCATGCCCCAATAACAATTGAAATAGACCTCCATTTGCAAAGTTCTAAATGTAAGACTTGGAGAATGGAAACTGGCAGGTTTAAAATACCAGGCGAGATTAAAAAGCTATTGGGATACTTTGAAGTTTATATGGCCATCAATGAACATTCGGTGATCTCACCTTACATGCTTTGGGCTGCTGGGAAATTGTACTTGAGGGATATTCTTATCTGAGATCCTGCCTTAGATAAAAAGGGGACATAGGACACTAAACAGACCTTAGAGGTAGAAATTGCTACCCTCACCCAACAGCACAGGGAGGCAGCATCAAATTGCAATGTTTGATATAACAAAAAATATAAATGTAATACTGTACTAATAACCTAGGAACAACAAGCCCCCCAGTGTCTCAAAAATCATCACTATTATCATGGTGACAAATCTGGTAGACTTCTCTCCTTGCAACTGAAACAGAAAGCTGTCAGATCCACTATTTCAGCTATGTATGGACCAAACAACACCCTGCTCACCATGCCAACTGATATCTCCAAAGCCTGTGTGTCCTTTTATGAAGGATTATTTTGTTCTGATGTGCCTACAATAAAAACAGCAAAACGTCAGTTCTCTGATTGTTTGCCAGTTGTCACATTAACATTGGAGTGTAGAGCAAACGTGGAAAAGGACATTGCTGACGAAAAAGTGTCTGAGGCTAATAAATTACTACATTCCGGACAAGCTCTGGGGAGGGCGGATTCCTGGAATAATTTTATAAGATAACTATACCTGCGGTGGTCCCCCTGTTTGGAAAACTATTCAGAACTGTCAGACAATTCTGAGCATTACCAGCAGAAATAAATACAGCCTTTACTGCTTTAATTCCCAAAGCAGGCAATGCACTTTGTTGTGAAAGTTACAGGCCAATGTCACTCATCAACAGTGACATTAAAATCCTGGATATGATCCTGGCACGTAGACTGCAGATGGTCATCACCTAATTGGTGCACACGACACAGGTAGAGTTTATCCTGAATCATTCATCATGCAACCATATACGTACCATGGTATACCTGCTGTGGCTCCCAGGTCATGTACAAAAAGACAAGGTGGCCTTCTCCCTCCATGCTGAGAAGGCTTTTGACTGAGTGAAGTGGGGCTATCTTTCCAAAATCCTTGAAATGATGAGTCTGGGCCCTGGGTTCTTAATCATGGGGCAAGGTGTATATAGTAAGTAACCCTTCAGCCCTTGACAATTGTAAAAGCTTTTTCTCTAACCTTTTCATGATTAAAAGAGGGAACCGGCAGGATTGTCTCCTCTGCTTATTCTAGTTGCCCTGGAGACTCTGGCAATTGTAATACGTCATTCAAGGAATATCTCTGGTATTGTCACGACAGCTGGCAATCTCAAAATAATGTTTTATGCAGACAACATTCTAGTAACACTGGGGAATCCAGTCATCTCGATTCCTGCTCCCATGATTATCATTTCTGATTTCTGCGTATTTTTGGGACTCCAAATCAACTAGTCGAAGTGTGATGCCCTTCAAATGACATCATCTATGACGGATTGCTCTGTTTGAGGTCTGGCTTTGTGATGGATACAGACTTTGGTATCTTTGTGAGCAAGGATCTACAAGCAATGGTCAGAAATGACATAGATACTCATTTTAAGCAATGGTGCAAAGTGCTTACGGTATAGAGCAAGCTATGACTAGCAATTTGTGGACTGGTACAGAGTATCAAAATGTTGATTGCTTCACAATATTATTATATTTTCATTATGTTGCCAATCCCTGAACACATTAGTACATGTTATGTAGGGCTTGTGCCCTGTTTCATGAGAGCTCAAGGACGTCTCGCGCCTCGAGGCCTCATTCATTACAATGGGATAAAATGCAGAAGGTTTGAATGTGGGTGGGGGACAGTTAGGAGTTGCAAAGGGAAACGTTGCTGCATGCTGTTGTGCCGGCCAAGTACTGGGGTCTGCTCTACCTGTACGTACTTGAATAAACTGCGTGTCCTCTTAGGACTCCTAAATGCCTTCTGTGAATACCGAAAGTCTTAAAATTAGGATATTTCTCAATTTAGTAGTAGTAAAGTTAGGACTCCTAACTTTAGGACTCCTAAATGCCTTCTGTGAATACCGAAAGCCTTAAAATTAGGATTTTTCTCAGTTTAGTAGTAGTATAGTTAGGACTCCTAACTTTAGGACTACTAAATGCCTTCTGTGAGTATCGAAAGTCTTAACATTAGGATTTTTCTCAATTTAGTAGTAGTAAAGTTAGGACTCCTAACTTTAGGACTCCTAAACTGAGAAAAATCCTACTTTTAATAATTTCGGTATTCACAGAAGGCATTTAGGAGTCCTAAAGTTAGGACTCCTAACTTCTGTGAGTGCCTTCTGTGAATACGAAAATGGTAGTAAGTTTAGGATTTTGTCTTAAGTTAGTTCTGTGAATCGGGCCCAGAATTTTTATTGCGCTCAGATCATAATAGCGAGATCTTCTCGCTATTCTCTCTCCTGGTGGGGCGGGTAAAGGAGCAGCCCGTTTAGCCAGACTGGAAGCTAGACTACAAGAATGTCGCCATGTTCTTGAGTACATTCCGGGTTGGCAAAATAAACAAGCAGATTGTCTCTCGAGGATATCATTAGAAAGTTCTCAGGTTGATAACATGACTGTCTTTGTCACTCATGATGATCCTGTTGCATCTGTTGAGGATGTCGTATGTGAAGGTGCAGGTGCGTTTTCCTTAGATGAGTGGAGTGCAGAAATGACTAAAGACAATACTCTTATAGATGTGATACATATGGTTACCCTTGGTAAGAGAAGAGAGAGTTGTGTCTCAGGATCAGTACGGCCTTTTCTCAAAATATTGGATGAGTTGTCCACTTGTGGTAGCAAGGTACTTATGAGGGGGATAGGTTTATTCCTTCTTTTTGCTTGAGAAACAAAATCATAAACATGGCTCATGAGGGTCACCTTGGCTAAGGTTTGACTCAGTGACGTGTCAAGGCTCAGTTTTGGTTGCCAGGAATGGATTGCCAAATTTCTGAGTTTGTTGTTGAGTGCCAGATCTGCAAGGAGGGTGAGAAGAGACTCAAAGTTGGCAAACAAACTGTTATGGGTCATATTGCTGATCATGGCAAACCTTGGCACAGTGTGTGCATTGACTTTTTTGGTCCCTTGTCAGAGGTAGAAAAAGATTGCAGGTTTGCATTAGTTGCTGTGGATGTGTTTTCCAGATGGCTCACTGTTTTATTTACAACAAATAACTACTATATCTACCATAGTTGCAATCAACAAAGTTTTCATAGAAGAGGGTGCCACTTCTATTCTCATCACAGATAATGGCACTCAGTTAGTTTCTCAGGATATGGAAGCCTTTCTCAAGAACCATGGTATCATTCATCATAGCACCAACCTATATAACCCCAAAGGCAATTGCATCATGGAAAGGACCAACAGAATGGTGAAGGTTGCTATACAAATGGATGTGCCTACTGGCTTAGATTTTTAAAAAAGTGTTCAGGATCTGCTTTGGGCTTATCGCACAACCACTCAAGAGGTCACATCCATGTCCCGCTTTGAGATCATGAGAGGGTAGACTTCCGGGAAGCAAGTTAGTACCTTCTTGGATGAAAAAGTTGGTATCATGTGATGGCTCTCATGACTCTGAGTTGAGTACTGTTGTTTTTTCTAAGGGTGCTGTGGTTGAAGGTGATTGGGTGAAGATCAGGTCTGGTTGCACCGTTAGAGGCTTGCCTAAGTTTAGAGGACCCTACAAGGTCTTGCGTGATTTTCCCTTTTATGTTATTCTGGAGAATGGTGAACGCTGGAGTCGGCGTAAAGTAGCCTCATACCAAAGAGGAGGAGTTTGTGTAAGAAAAGAAAAGAAAAGAGAGAGTGTGGTAGTTATCTTTTTATGGTTGTTGCCGAGTTTGGCCTCTGCGACCAAAGAAGACTAACGCCTGCGTCAGAAGTACTTGCTTTACACATGAGTCTCATTGGGGAAAGCACCACTGCTGGAAACTTTGGGAGTGGTTTTACCTCTGGAGCTGGAAGGGTTTGCTGACCGCCTTTGTATTTAGGAGACTATGTCTCTAAACATTTTGTTCTTACTAGTTTCTTACTTTTCACTTTCTCTGTTCCCTACCTTTTCTCTGTCATCCATTTTCTTGTTGAACGAAAGGGGATGTGTTATGTAGAGCTCGTTCCCTGTTTCACAAGAGCTCGAGGACGACTTGTGCCTCGAGGTCTAGTGCATTACAATGGGATTGAATGCCGGAGGTTTCAATGTGGGTGAGGGATAGTTGGCAGTTGGAAAGGGGATCGCTGCTGCAGGCTGTTGTGCCAGCCAAGTGCTGGGGTCTGCTCTACCTATTATTACTTGAATAAACTGTGTGTCCTCACCAGCAGTATGGTCCAGCTTTATTTTTTGCTTAACTATAGTACACTTTGCATTAGCAACCAGAACATTAAGCGCTATATTTAGGAATGGGCTATTCCTCAATTGTCAAGGGCAAAACTGCATGCTGCCACCACTGGTAGAGGTCTACGCCACCAGAATATAAAGTTGTACCATATGGTGCAGCATTTTCCCAATTAACATATCACTTCCACTCTGAACTGGAAAGTCCAGCAGAGGTGCTATTGGAACATCACCTGAAAGACAGCACAACAGGACCCTTGGTTCTCTAGTGCAAACAGACTTCTTCAACTATGGCCCCCAGCTTAACCCTTCAAGGGTCACAGAGATTATGGTCTTCCTATCATAGGTCCTTGAAACAGCACCCTTTTTTTGCATCTGAGCTACCCCATCTGGAATAACCTATAATATCCACATTTCTGAAAAAACCTCACATTGACTGAACTTGATTTGCTGGAGGATTCATAGATTGGAACATGTTCTGTCATAGGGATCTTCAAACCAAATTCCATTTGGACTATTCTCAGTTTCTGCACTACCTGCAACTGAAAAGTAGGGGTGGGCGGAATTTGCGTAATTGCGTTACGCAAATCTCCGCGAAACGGTAAAAAATCTCCGCGAACACGCAGAAATTCCGCGAACACGCGGAATTGCTTGTTCGCGATGCTTTTTTCCTGTTCACAATTGCTGTTTGCATGCTCGGGGAGAAATATCCCGCGAACACGCATTTTGAGACCGCGAACAAGCAAAAATTTCGCGAAATCGCGGAAAGCAGAATTTTGAGCAATTTCGCGTTCTCCGCGGAACGCGAAATTACGCAAATTATGCAAATTCCGCGAGCGGAACGGAATTTACCGCCCAGGCCTACTGAAAAGATGCCTTATTGGCAAGTTGAACAATATTTCACCCCTGAGGCGGAAGCCGGGGGCTGCTCATTAGCTTTTTAAAAAATTTGTATTTTTTTTGCACTGTTTGTTTGCTTTTATCGCAATTGTTGTCCTATCTTGCTTCGCGCACTGCTGGGGGAAGGTCAATCTCCCGGCATCGTCATCGTCACCTCCCACGTGACCCGGAGCCACGCCCCTTTTTTAGCCACGCCCCCTCCTCTTCTCCATTACTATGCTCATCGCTCGGAAGCGCAGCGGACGAGCGCAGCGGGCACTTCCTCGGCACGCCGAAGGCACGCCAAAGACTAGCCCGTCTGTGCCCGTCCGGGCCCGGACGGGCATAGGGCATACCACTCTGCTCAACTCGTCCAGCCCTCGGGCCCCTATTCACAGGTATTCGCGGGACACACTGCTTGCTCTATGCACGGCCAGACACCCCAGTTGCTGCTATTATTGGACTGAGGGTTCTACATTTAGACATTGTCGTGTCTGTCGCCCGCATAACTTTTGCAAGGACCCTGACCCATTGACTATGGCTCTGCTTAATTGCAGGTCACTGCCTTGTCATGCTACGGAGGTTCACTCCGTCCTTTTGGACCATAGTCTTGATGTCTTATTCCTGACGGAAACGTGGCTGACCTCAGGTTCCGACCCCGACATTATCAACGCTCTCCCCCCAGGATACCTCATGTTCCACCTTGATAGGCCGGATGGGAGAGGGGGTGGAGTGGCCATTGTCTACAGAGACACATTCTTATGCAAAGCAGTAGACTGTGGCATCAACAACGCTGAAAGTTGTCAGTTTACCCTTTGCGTCTCCTCTACTGTCTCTATCTCTGGTCTCCTTGTGTATCGGTCCCCCGCTACGCTAGGGAACTTTGTGGATTCCTTCATGGAGGCTGTTATCCCCCTGGCTGCTGCCTCGTCCAACTTTGTCATTCTTGGGGACTTCAATTTTCATTTTGACGACCCCTATGACGTAGTAGCAAGGGATCTTTTAAGTTCGCTCAGGGCACTGGACCTACATCTCGCTAATATAGGAGCTACTCATATTAGAGGTCATCAGCTTGATGCGGTTTTTGCTAATTCTGCTAATCTACTGGCTCTCCAGATGCTGGCTCTCCCTTGGACCGACCATCATCTCATTCCGTTTAGCTGGCTGCTGGGGAACCGGAGAGGCCACGCACCAAGACAATATATTGTGGAGCGACTCTGGTCGAAGCTCCCGGTGGACAGTTGGGCGGAAGAACTGGCTATAACCTGTCCTCACCCCGTAGATGACCCCAACATCGCTGATCAGCTCTTAGGCGAATGGCTGACTAACTCTCTGGACCTTCTGATCCCGAATAAAAGGAGACTTGTCAGGGAGAGAAGAACTGGCTCTGCCCCCTGGTATACCCCCGAACTTAGGTGCATCAGAACCTCCTGTAAAAGGCTTGAACGTGCTTGGAGGAGAGAGCAGACGGAAGAAAGCCGGGCCAATTACAAAAGGGAGTTGAGGAAATATAAAAGTGCACTGAAGGACGCTAAAAAGATTTTCTTTAGTAACAGGATTGAGAGAGCAAGCAATTCTTCTGGAGAATTGTTTAAAATCTTCAAGGAACTTCTGAAAGCCCCAGTCCCTCCAGTGCTGTATGATAACCCCAAAGAAAAATGTGAGGAACTGGCCAGTTTCTTCCATTCAAAAATAGAGAATATCTTATCTTCCTTACCCACTATTCCTCAAAGCCATGAACCGGTTACTAACTTCACAAGTCACTCGATTGAGCTAGCATCTTTTGGCCCCTTCTCGGAAGAGGAGGTGATAAAAGTCCTGTTGGAGATGAAGAGTGGTTCCCCGAGTGACCCTGTTCCCATAAAACATCTTAAGTTTGTGGCTAACACCTTGTCAACTCCTCTGACTGATCTCTTGAACCTCTCACTCGCTCAGGGCACAGTACCCCAGAGATGGAAAAAGGCTGTCGTGAAAGCCCTATTGAAAAAACCAGGATTGGATCCATCCAATTTGACCAACTTCAGGCCTATTTCACTTCTGCCTGGATTTTCGAAAATTGCAGAAAAGTTGGTCAACCGTCAGCTCTCTCACCATCTTGAGTCTAACCACCTGCTAGGAGATTCCCAGACTGGTTTCCGCCCCGGCCATGGAACAGACACTGCCCTGCTGGCAGTAGTGGAGGAGGCAAGGAGCACTCTAGATACAGGAGGGTCAGTGGCAGTGATCCTCCTGGACTTGAGTGCTGCCTTTGACACCGTGAGTCATCAGGTGCTCCTCCAACGTCTGTCAGAGGTAGGTGTCTCAGGGACGGCCCTGAAATGGTTGGGATCTTTTCTTTCTGACCGTTTCTACCAAGTCTGGGAAGGGTCAGAGCAATCTGCCCTAATCCCTCTTCAATGTGGAGTCCCGCAGGGCTCATCGCTGAGCCCTACCCTATTTAATATATATATGACTCCACTTGAAAGAGTGGTCGCCCCTTCGGGGGTGAAGATCATCAGTTATGCTGATGATACTCAGCTGGTGGTGGGCCTCACTCAGTTGGCGGAACAACCTGAGGTGTTACACGACTGCCTTGCCAATGTTTTTCGTTGGATGTCCATCTCCGCTCTAAAGCTTAATGGAGGTAAAACCGAGCTGATGCTCCTGGGCAACCCCAGCCCCTCCATTATTGCTAGCTGCTGGCCCCGGTCTCTTGGTGACCCTCCATCTCCCAAGAAGGAGATCAAGTCCTTGGGAGTATGGTTGGAAGAAGACCTGTCCTTCAGGACTCATGCCAGGAAGACCGCAGGGGTTTGCTTCGGTTTACTGAGATCAGCCCGAAAGGTGCTACCTCTGCTTCCTGATTCAGCAAGGAAGCTGTTGATACGTGGCCTGATTCTTTCGAGGCTTGATTATGGGAATGCGCTGTTTCTCGGTGCTCCTGAAGCGACCTTCAAAACCCTCCAACAGGTGCAAAACGCAGCTGCGAGAGTCCTTATGGATGTTCCCAGAAGACAGTCTGCTGCCCCGGCCCTCAAAGCGCTTCACTGGCTCCCCGTGAAGGAGCGGGTGAAATTTAAAGCGCTATGTACAGCCCATAAAATTTTACATGGCAAAGGCCCCCCCATCCTTGCTAATATGGCCCGTCCTTACAAACCCCCACGTCTGCTGCGCTCGGACCAAAAACATCTTCTGCAGTTAGCGAGAGTAAGAAGAGCTCGTTCTGGGGGCAGGCGCTTTTCTGTGCAAGTGGCCTCTCTTTGGAACTCTCTGCCCCTCAAGATTCGCTCAGAGCCCAAGATCCTACCATTTAGGAAACTTCTTAAGACCCACCTGTTTCCATAGCAGTGATTAGCGGTGTCTCTCCTTCAAGTCTTTTGCGCCGGGATGCCCCTGGGTAAGCTGAGCGCATTATAAATTTCATATTATTATTATTATTATTATTATTATATCCATTTCGCTTGGTAGATTCCATATCTATGAGCATCTGGTGAATTGGGGCACATACAAGAAGTTAGTGGTGTGTTTATACAAAACATTGATGGACACTTTATATTCCAACCTGACTTTGAACCACTTTCACAGGATCCGAGAGTCTCCCTTGGACAAGCTTTAAATGGAAGAGGATTGGCAATCATAACAAGGGCTCACAGAAGGCTTGTTAGATCTGGCATAGTTGGCATCGGTTTCCCCTGTATTTGTGCCTTTGTCTTTGTCTCCCCAGTTTTGTTGTGGGTTGGACTTTGCTTTTGCTGGTCTACATGCTTTGGGCACTTTGACACTGCTGTTCAGTGCCAAAGTGCAAGGGCTCCCTGTAAATTGTTGTTATGTAATTGGTGATTCCATATTTGGCATATTTGATTTACTAGTCAGTACCTAGTACAGTGTACTTTGTGTGCCCAGGGCCTGTAAATCAAATGATGCTAGTGGGCCTGCAGCACTGATTGTAACACCCACATAAGCAGCCTGTAAATGTAACTCAGACCTGCCACTGCAGTGTCTGTGCGCAGTTGTGACTGCCAGGTTGACTTGGCAAGTGCACCCACTTGCCAGTCCCTAACCTTCCCTTTTCTTACATGAGTCACCCCTAAGGTAGACCCAAGGTACCCTGTGGGCAGGGTGCAGTGTATCTGAAAGGTAGGACTTGTCCTGATGCGTGTGGCATGCCCTGATAGTGAAATACTGCCAATTTCGTTGTTCACTATTGAAAGGCTATCTGTCCTATTGGATAGAATGGGGAGTTTGCTCATAACATCTCATAAGCATAACTGCCCATGGGAACAAGATAGAACTCAGAATATAAAGATGCATCTTTTAGTGAGGATGATTTTTACATTCTGTGTTTGAAAATACCACTTTTAGAAAGTAGATATTTTCTTGCTTAGCCATCCTGTGTGCCTCTGCTAGGTTTGTGTATTGACTGTCTGGCCTTGGAGTGGCAGGGGCTGGGGTGTGAATTCTGTTCAGACAGCCACTTGGGGGGTGAGGTGTGTCCTGCCATTCCAGGGTGAGTCAGGGCTGTGCTGAATAGACCTGGGCTGCATTCAGAGTAGGGGGAGATTGCTTTCACACCTAAATTGGCCTGGTCTGCCTTTGAATATGCACCAGAGAGAACAGAACTGGTTTGGCTGGGCAAAGGGCGTCTCTGCCACCAGAGACCAAAGGATTGTGTGCTTTAAAGAGTGAGGCCCAGACCCATTAACTTGAGATCATTTCTGGAATTCAAGAGGAACCTCTGCAAAGACTAGAGCTGGAAAAACTGAGGAAAAGTACTGCACCTTTGTTGTATGCTGTCTGGGGTTGGCCTTCATTGGCTGTTTCTGCCAAGGAAAGGACAAGGACTTTGCTGTGTGCTGTGTCCCCTACTTGAGGAAGATCTCCAAGGGCTTGAAGTAGAGCTTGCCTCCTGTTTTTGAAGTCTCAGGGAGATAAAGACTTCAACCCCAGCTCCCCTGAATGTCCTTGCTGGGAGTTCTGACCTGCCAAGAGATGCCTGCTGCTATTCTGGGCCTCTGGAGGTTGTACCTTCTGTTGGGAGCTGGAAAAGTACTGCAACGAGTAGAAGCGTGATGCATCAGTATCTGTTTTTGATGCATTGCCAAAGAAAATGATGCAGCGCCGGCCTGCGGCTCAAGAAATCACTGCTCACCGCATCGAGTTCCCCGATCTATGAAGGCCGAGATCACTGCACCAATTCCGATGCAGGCACTGCTTTGCTGCTGCAAGAATTAATGCACCATGGAACCGCGGCTGAAGAAATCAACTCAGCGCCGTTGCTGTGTCACAGCAAGAACCTCATGCAACGCACCAGGCCGCCAAGTCTACAAGGACAGTGGGGCTGCAGGAAGAAACCAACGCATCACCTCCTCACACAGTAAGAAACCGATGCGTCACCTCCCCGCACCGTAAAGAATTTAATGCATCACCTCCCCTGTGTGGCAGTAAGGAACAGACGCATCACCTCCCCTGGAGCAAGGAATCGACACATCACCTTCCCTGCGCATAAGAAACCATCACATCATCTTCCCTGCTGCTGTTTTTGCTTTTGATTTTGAATCATCCAAGGTAATTTGTTTGAAAAGTGTTGCATCGGCAATTTGCTTTGAACAAGAACGGTCGCTACCTTTTGAAATTCATATTTTTATTACTGTATTGTGGATTTTTGTCATTTTGGTCTTGTTTGGTTTAGATAAAGATTACTTATTTTTCTAAACTGGTGTGGCCTCCATTTGTAGTGTTCTCACTGTATTACGTTTTGTGTGCACAAATGCTTTACTCACTGCCTCTGGGATAAGCCTGTCTGCTCGTGCCCCCCTACAAAGGGGGTGAGCAGGGGTTATTTAAGAAGTGTATCCCCCTCGCCCTGACTAGGAAGAAGAGTCCCTTGTTGGACAAAGGTACCTACCTCTGCCATCTAGAGACCATCTTTTTTCTAAAAAGGCTAGAAGGAAGTTCACGCTCTATAAATTTTGAAACGGTTAGCACATGTTACTGCACAAGCTTTAAAGTGCTAAGTTGGTGCCAAATGCACAGTGTTGGAGAGGTGGTCACCAGCAAGCTGAAATTGTGTATATTCTAACTATGGTCATGCTTAAGTGTGAAACTCTACTGGAGCCAATTGTAGCCCATCTGCGACCTCTCTCTTTTGCCCACAATGCAGCTATGGCTATTACAAAAAACACAGACCTTAGTGGGCATCTCAAGCCATAAGAAAAGATGGCTGGACAGAGCATTGGAGGTGATTCAACTCTGCATCTTGAGCCATTGAAAGTCTACCAGTCCACCATCTGTAGAAGAATGGGATGACACAATGGTAACAGTGGCCTCACATGAACATGTGGTTTATATGCTGAATGATCAATTGGGGTGCTTATCTCATCTGATGTACCGCACTTTCTCTATGATCATATGCTATGGATGGACACTGTATGTGGCCCTGAACCTGATGGTGCAGTCACATTCTGAATCTGGAAAACCTGTCTCTTTACACATAGGATAATGTAATGAATAAGGTATTGTCTACCTACCTTGAAAAATAATTGCTGCTTTATGCTATGGCACTTTTTGTTTTTTCATAATTTTATTTGTAACCCTGCCTGTTTTGCTCTCATGTGTCCAACATTTAACATTTAATGTAATATTTTACCTGTATAGATTGTCTAATAAGCATATACCTTTATGTCTATTAAAGCTAGTTAAACAAAAAAGTATGAATAAAAGATCTCACTTGCTGTGAAACTATGAATATATTAGATCAGTGTGCCACGTTAGGTCTGCAGCAAAGCACAAATGATCAATTTGTGTCAATATGTGTCAGGTTTGGGATATTGAAGACAGAATATCGAAGGTTCATAATATCATGACTAGAACATTGTGGGGCTTATACTGAAAGATAAGTTTTGTGTAGATTTTTTTATCTAACTGTACAGATCTACAAGGTACATAGATGTCCAGCTAAGAATAGTAAATCTATACCCCCCGCTGTGCACTTACCTCTTTGACATTTTTTAATAGGAAAACTAATAAATCATTGCTAAGCCTCCTACACTTAAACCTACTGATTTATGCAATCAGTTGCTTATTTCAGCAATGGTAAGAGTTGGAAAGAGGCCACAGTCACACATATGTTAGAGAAATCAGGTACTGACTAAGCCCAGGTGAGTAACTCTGTTCTGCCAGCAGAGTTTGCAGAGTTTTGCCTACTCCACGCTCTGTTCAGGCAAAACTCTGACTCCATGGAGGAGTGGAGTTAGCCGGCCCCTCCACCCCCCTGCAAGACGTACAACATAGGGGTTGCCATAGACAAGAATAGTGAGGGCGAGGAAGGAGAGAGAGACCATGGCGAGGAGGAGGCAGCCACAGCAGGTAAGTGCCTTTTTAAAATTATATTTACATTAGGGCGGGTGCTGAGGAGTCAAGGAACATCAGTGTCACAATTTCTCCTTGACTGAGGAGGGTTTGGAAGTCTTCTGTAGCTGTGATGAGGGTTGTCTTGGTGCTATTATTGCTGCAGAATCCGGATGAATAGGGGTTGAGTAGGTGGTACAGCTCGAGCTGGGTGGTGAGTTGTATGTAGATGGCCATTTTGAGTTCTTTGGCCGGGAAGGAAAGTAAGGAGATGGGTCGGTACTTCTAGAGTTCGCTGGGGTCAGGCAATGGTTTCTTGAGTAAGGATTTGATCTTGGCATGCTTCCTGTCTTCTGGGAACAAGTCTGTGTGTTATGAAGGTGTTGAGCAGGAAGTAGGGCTCTTGGCTGATTTTGTCTTTTCCAAGGTTGAGGATGTGGTGTGGTGTGGGCATGGGTCAATTAACCAAGCTGACTAAATGTAGGATGCCCCTGGAAGGTATATTGAAGCTAAAACAATGCCAATGCAAGCCTATAATTGGATATACAATAGGATTTAAAGAAAGTTTCAGGTTTCGGCATTTATGCCTTCATGTGATGGTGCAAAAAAGCATAATATGCACGATTGATTCACTGCCATCTATCATGCATTCACAGAGATCCACATGAGTCTCCGATGTGCTCTATTTGTCCATATTGGCATGCATAGGCATAATACCTCACCAGAATTTGACAGACATAGTGATGAATGTTCCTGGAGTGATTTCATCCAAAAAAGAGTCTGATTTAGAGTGGGGTAGATGGAGTACTACATGACATGGCACAGAGTTTGAGTTGGGCAGATGAGCAGGTTTACACTGACAGAGAAAATGTTACTCTATTGACGCATACCTTCCTCTGACAGCCCATGGGAGCATGGGCTGTATGAGGTAAGCCATTAAACCATCTGCCCTATTTACAGTGGGCGGTTGGGTGGCTTTTTTTTAACTTCCGTCATAACCAGGAATACCCTGGTGGAAAGAGACAGCGCAAAGAAAAAAAACGACCTCCTCAGCATGGAAGAAAACTCTCATGATATCAGGTAATTTGTGTTTACTTTTTGGAAAACAAATTCCCACTTTACGTGTTTGTTTTTGGAAAAGTAAAAACATTTAAAAGTTTAGTGTAAGTGTTCATCAACAATGACGAACACACACCAATTTTTGAAAAGGCTTTGTATGAACTGCCATGACAGTGGTTCATACACAGACTAAATTATCTGTGGGTCTAGATAGTCACTTGGCGCCCTAAGGCGTCCTAAACACAAGTAAGGTATATTAAATCTCACACAGGGAAGCCCTATTGAAAGGACGGAAGTTCATCACTCACCAAAGGCGACATGCTTCATCATCTGGGCTCTCCTCCCGGCTGTAATTCCTAGTACAGCCAAGGGCTACAACCCCCTTACTGTGAGGGAAGAGCTCAGGGATATTTTCAATGTTATAAGTATATGCTAAAATCCACCAGATGAAGAGCTAGAGTTCGTTACTGGGTGATGGGTGCAGTGCTCAAAGAAAAAGCGTGAAAAGGTGTACTAAAACGAACTACCAGGAGAAGAAAAAAAGTGTTTAAAGTATCTCGTGGTGTCAGGGTTAAAAACAGTGCTAGCGCAGTTTTGAAAAAATAACTGCAACTATCAAGTTAGAGGGTCGGTCTACATGTTTCTGCTATCATGACCTACAGAGTGTCTAGCATTCCTCAGAACCTAAAAGTGTAAGCTACTGCATATAATGTGAAAAAAAAAATACAAAACACGGGTGTAGCTGCTGAAAGGAACAGATACAACCATGCACACCAAACCTTTGTATTCTAGATGCGTGAATTTGTCAAACCTGCGTGAGAAGAAATACAAATAAAGATACAATTAGATACTTGTGTAAATATAGTAACTGAAAAAAGAGTCAAAATACTCATTACTTCAACTAATGATCACATTTAGGGGCCTATTATGATGGCGGTCGCAAAAGCATCCCGACCACCATGGAAGTGGAAAACAACCGCCCTCCGGCACCGTGGAAAAACCGGCAGCCAAATTAGGAACAACCGCCCAAAAACACTCATCGCGGCAGAACGGGGCAAATAAAAAGCATGAAATAGCGGGCGGAGATGGCCAAAACCCGTCCGCCGTGGTCGGATTCTCAGCAGAAAAACACCAACCTGCCGCAAGTATAGCGGAGGCACCGCACGGGAAATTAGGATATCCCCGACTGTCCAGCGGTATTTACCGCTGTCTCTGACCGCCGCGGTTTCACAATGTGATGAATGGGTGAGCAGCGGAAGAGCTGAAGCATAGCCACTGGTGTGGACGATCCGTAAAGAATATGGCGGATGAAGCAAAAAAAACACAATAAGGCCAAAAAGTGTACACAGCAAACTAGCAATGCCCCCCAAATACACAAAACACACCCCACTGACACAACCACATGGCAAAAAGAAACATACAAATCCCAGGACAACATACCTGACAGCAATACCCCAATTGGACACACCCACATAGCTGAGTATAAAACCAGCCCCTTCCCTGACCACAATCCTTTGCAATACTCCATGAGAGAAGGGAGACACACCCCAGCTGACAGGAGAGGCAAAGGACACAACATCACTAGCCACACCACACACAGCACCACCACCACTTTCACACCTACACAACTAACCCCCTGCACAACACACACCATACACATCACAACCACACCCACCACTCACACTCCTGCACCCACAACCACTTTGTACACCACACATAATGGCCACACACAAAATGCCCAAATTCACAGAGAGAGAGTTGACAGTCATGGTAGATGAGAAAGTCAGAGTGTAACCACAGCTTTTTGGTAGCCTGGTCCAACAGACACCATTAGCCACAAGGACACAAATGTGGGCAAGGATAGTCCAAAGGGTCAATGCAGTAGGGACCACACCAAGATCAAAAAAGGAGATCATGAAACGGTGGCATGATCTGAAGAGGGTGGTCAAGGAGAGGAGGAGCAAGAACCGTGAGCTGGCTCAGAGGACTGGCGGTGGCCCTCCCATTCCACAAAAACCATTCACACCATGGGAGGAGAAGGTGCTTGCCATACTGCATCCAGAGAGTCTCACAGGAGTAGCCGGGGGAGTGGAGGCTGGTAAGTACAAACAAATGACTACCACCACTCTGCTATGTACAGTCCCGCACAACTACAAAGCTACACCACCTAGGACAAATTCCATCCATCTGCACCACACACTCACAAAAACATGTTTCACAGATACAACATTCACCAATTCCCATTCACCCCAAACATAGCTACCAACATTACCATGGGGGCATGTGTACAGGCAGACAGCACTACAACTCTCACCAGGCCCCCTTGTCCCACAGCATCAGCAGGATGGAGCCCTCCCCCACCCCACCCAGAAGCATGTGTCAGCCATTACATTACCCTCATCAAACTTACAGGTAGGTAGCCATCTTCCCTGGGAGGGTGTTTGGGGTGGGAGGCCTGCACTACTACTACCACCATGCCCCCTGGCACACATCTCAGCAGGATGGAGCCCCCCACCCCACCCAGAAACAGTTGGAAGCCATTGCAGTACACCAAACAAACTTACAGGTAGGTATCCATTTTCACAATGAGGGTGTTTGGGGGTGGGAGGCCTGCACTACCACTCCCTCCATGCCCCCTGCCCCCCACCTAGGCAGGATAGAGCCCTCCCCCACCCCACCCAGAAGCATTTGGAAGCCATTGCAGTACACCAAACAAACTTAGAGGTAAGTAGCCATCTTCACAATGAGGGTGTTTGAGGGTGGGAGGCCTGCACTAGCACTCCCACCATGCCCCCTACCAACCACATCAGCAGGATGGAGCCCTCCACCACCCCACCCAAAAGCAGTTGGAAGCCATTGCAGTACACCAGACAAACTTACAGGTAGGTAGCCATCTTAACAATGAGGGTGTATGGGGGTGGGAGGCCTGCACTACCACTCCCACCATGCCCCCTGGCCCACACCTCAGCAGGATGGAGCCCTCCCCCCACCCCACCCATAAGCATGTGTCAGCCATTGCAGTACACCAAACATATAATTCTATCCTGTGACCCCACTGAGCAGGATGTAAGCCGCCACCACGCACACACACATGTGTGACATAACAAGCCCAAATGTGGGCACATTACAGGTAAGTAGCCAGTACGTGCACCCACCCATTCATCACAAATTAAATGGTGCCATATGACAACACCAGCCCTCTCATTGCACAAAGAGGCACACCTACCCCATTGCCAAGCACAGTGTGCACACAGGTAAGCTAAGGAAACTGTCAAAGCTACCAAAGTGTGACACACCAATGCACAAGTAGAAGAAAGTCAGGGCACAATCATGCACAGCACCAATTTAAATGTGCATCACCATGGGGCAAGTGCAACAAGGACCATTCGAAAAATACGAAAGCATGTGTGGTGGTACAAATCAAGATATGCACATGACAAGACCAAGGTATGCAGGAGATGACAATGGCCAGATGTGACTCCTACCAGGTCAGACAAACCAACAATGAGTCCTCAATTAAAAACATGTTGTGCCAGGCCCTAGATGGCCACAAGTCCCTGTAATCATTAATTGTGCATGGGTCGCATGGTATGCCTTGACACCTCACACCATGGACCAGTAATGCATTTACCACTGCATCATGTCAGGAAGCACAGTAGTGCACATATAAACAATGTGATGATCTGTCAATTGTGCAGTGTAAAAAGAGTGAATGACACACAGCTAACACAAAGCTTGCCGAGTGCACTACAATGACCATTTCCCATCTGACCCACAGGTGACCAAGAACTCACTGCAGAGGACAACACCAGCAACCTGCAGAGCCAGTCTCTCCCCCCGGTACACGGACTCTTGGATGTTGACTCCCAGGATTCCATGGACGATGAGCTCGAAGCCGGCCCATCTGGTGTGCCAGGCAAGTAACAGATCCCAGGACCCCATTGTCCCCCCCACCACATCTGTAGTAGCAACAACTTCACAGCAGACCCCTGCTGTCACGGCCTGTGCGGCCACCACCAATACCACCACCCCCACCACCACCAGTGCTGCCTGCAACACCATCCCTGTCCCAGATGATGACCAGCACACACCACCGATGGTGGAGGGCAGGGAGAGGATGTGGGTGCCCACAGTGGTGAGGCAACAGGTCCGTGGCAGCAGGTCAGGTGGGAGGGGCAGGGTCACCCACGGACACCAGGAGGCTGGGACCCAATCCCTGGAGCACATCACCAGAGTCCTTGGCGTATACGAACAGGCCCAGAGACGAACGGGCCGGTCGGACAAACTGTTGCACAAGCTCATCCTGCTGATGAGGTCCATCGACACCCGCATGGGACAAATCGTGGACCTCTTGGGCCAGCAAGTAGCGGTACTGAGGGACAGGCCTGCACCACAAACAACACCTCCACCTCCCTCTGGTGGGCCGCAGGATGACAGTTCACCATCCTCCCCTGCGCCCACAGAGTGGGGTGAGTCCTCAGACCCCACTGGCCCTGCAGCAGGGCCCTCCCTGCCTAACGACGAAGGGGCCGTCCTAAGAAGACCCTGGGAGTATCTGGAGGCAAAGCACCTGCCAGACGCCAGTCACGGAGCCAGCCATGATGGCAACTCTCTCCACCACTGCATTGCCTTTTTCGTCTGTCCTCCCCCACACTGCCTTGTGAATGGCATCTGTCTGTTGGACTGGGTCACCACATCAATGTGGTGACTACTCGATTATCTCATCTGCCACAACTGTCAACTCACTGCTCCACCCCCCCATGGAAATGTACACCCCCCTCGCATCTCACCATTGCAAATAAAATATCCTTACACACGTTGTCTTGTCTGCTCCGTCTTTATTGCAGGATGTACAGGCAAGGAGAAGTTGAAGGCACCTAGGGAAACACAACAGAACTACTTTCACTGGTCTGGATGTGGCATCACAGACATCACACAACCCCTACCATCAGGATAACCCAATATGCACACGTTACAATGGGCAACAAGTGTCAACATACACGTCCTGTAGATGCTCCCAAATGACCTGTCCCAGAAACATTGCCAACCACCACTGAGTCTACAACTGGCTGCTGTTACAATTCTCACATGCCCCTTCACGACAACAGCAATATCAGCAGACAATGGGTATGTTGCACATTGTCAGCCACCTTCAAGTGAAGTAGCGTGTGATGAGCTGTTCACGCAGGTCAACACCTTCCTCCTCTCCACTGTCCTCATCACTGGACACGGGTTGGATTGCAGGCTGGGCCTTGGGCCCTCACCATCATCCAGGAGCAGGGGCATCTCTTTGCGAATGGCTAGGTTGTGGAGCATGCAGCATGCCAATACAATCTGACACACCTTCCCGGGCGAGTATGCCAGTGCACCTCCGGTCTTGTCCAAGCAGCGGAAACGTGACTTGAGCAGACCAAAAGTACGCTCCACCACACAGCGTGTCCTCCCATGTGCCTCATTGTAGTAGATGTCAGCTGGGGTCCTGGGATTCTTCAGTGGGCTCAGCAACCCGGGACGGTTGGGATATGCAGAGTCACTGAGGTATGACAAACACAAATAGACATTACAATGTAGCTGAGGCGGAGGGCAGCAGGTCACACACCCAGCATGCCATACAACTAGGCATACTCACCCACAATCAATGCACGCTCGGGAAGCAGATTAGCCATCACCTGGGGCACAATGCTGTTCCACAGGATGTAGGAGTCATGGCCGAGCCTGGGAATTTGGAACACACGTGGGAGATGATCATATCTGCCAGGCACACCACCTGCACATTTATGGAGTGGTAATGCTCGCAAATCCTTTAAATGTGCTCAATTGCCTGTGGTGGCACAAGACCGACATGGGTGCAATAAATGGCACCAACAATATTAGGGATGTATCCAAGGGGATATAAGTCTCCCTTCACAGCTGGCAATTCAGCACCCCTGGGGAAATGGATCTATCTGTCCTTGTATATCATCATGGTGGAAAGTACATCACGCAGCACCATGCTGAACATCGGTTGTGAGATCCCACCAGTGCTGGCCACTGCCTCTTGGAACGATCCAGTGGTAAAAAAATGCAGGGCTGCCATCACCTTATAAGTAGAGGTGAAAGCTCTTGGATATTTCCAGCAAGCAAGGCTGCAGGTGGGGCTCCAACAGATCACAAAGGGTTTTCAGGGTGGCTCTATCCAGATGGCATTTACCTATTGACCGCAACATCCTCCATGTCTTCCAGCACAGTCAAGTGACAAATCAATTTGGCCGCCTCCTATTTGAGATGATAGTGGACACATGTCAATGCAATACATCATGAGATGTGCACAGCATATCACGTCCTGGATGAAACAACGACAACAATGACTGACATCAATATTGACTAACAGACGAGCTTACATGTAGGGACACCTTCAGCTACACAAAGGGCACACCTGTCAACTTACACAAGACAAGTACTTCAAACACCACCTTGGTCAATGTGAATGCACATAGGGATATGGCCACATTTCACATGGGCACGCTTGGGAGTATAGCATCCAGCATATGTGCAACAAATCAAACCCACTGTCTCATACCTAGCTGCTGTACCTGTCACACCTTAATGCGTCATCACAATCTGGCACACATCCACCTCACAATGACCACAGTCGGCACAGGAATGACGAATGTGTGCATGAGGAGACATGAGAGGTAATGCAAAATAGATCATCATTCATTGAGACGAGCATTGCTGTGATTGTCACTGCACTTCAACCCATTGACATGCGTACACATTGTAGAGTCTAGAACAACACTGTCCTGCCTACCCAACCATCAAACCCATAAGTGACATGTGAGTGAGTACAAGCCAATCTACAAAATCACACACACAAACATGTGTAGCTATCAGTGGAGTAAATGGAACATTGGCATCATGTGCACAATGATGTGCCATTGACCATGTGGGCACTGTGCACTGTTGATGTTTGCCAGATGGCCATTGTGATTGTATGGCACCCAAATCGCGGTAGCTACCTCCTGGCACAAGCGAGGTGTCACCAGCACCCCCATTCACACATGTGCGGTAGTGATAGGCATGGAGACATGTGGAAATGGCGGCTGGCATGCTCCGCCGCCTGAATGG
The DNA here is from genome assembly GCF_964204655.1 of Triturus cristatus. Taxonomy (NCBI): domain Eukaryota; kingdom Metazoa; phylum Chordata; class Amphibia; order Caudata; family Salamandridae; genus Triturus; species Triturus cristatus. The sequence goes on along the minus strand of NC_140590.1, from coordinate 454,124,481 downwards.
CAGTGCCTCATGTCAATGTATGGCACCCATATCACGATAGCTAACGCCTGGCCTTGGCGGTGTGTCACCAGCACCCCCATTCACACATGTGCGGTAGTGATAAGCATGGAGACATGTGGAAATGGTGGATGGCATGCTCCACTGCCTGAATGGCAGTCCCTCATTTCAATGTATGGCACCCATATCGCGGTAGCTACCACCTGGCCCCGACGGTGTGTCACCAGCACCCCCATTCACACATGTGCGGTAGTGATAGGCATGGAGACATGGGGAGATGGCGGTTGGAATGCTCCACTGCAAACATCGCGGTAGCGCACAGCGGGCCCCTGCGGTGTATCCCCGCCATGGAGCTTGCCCTAGAGCCAATGGGAAGCTCGATAGCGGTGGCATGATGCAATTTTGAAGATCGCGGTAGGCGTGGTCCGCCGCCGTGGAGGTGGTCATTGGATGCATTTGAAAGATGCACCATCGTGCTAGCGCACACCGGACCCCTGCGGTGTGTCACCGCCATGGAGCTTGCCCTAGAGCCAATGGGAAGCTCGATAGCGTTGGCATGATGCTATTTTCAAAATCACGGTAGGCGTGCTCCGCCACCGCGGGGGCGGTCATTGAATGCATTTAAAAGAGGCAGACCTGGACCACCAATTTCTGCAGCTTGGCACCTTTGAAATGACCCCAGGGGGCTATATATGTGTGGAAGTGAGCCTCACATTTCCACTGCTCCCTGAGCTTGCTGCCAGAGACCCCTCACCTGCTGCTGCCTCCAGGGACTGTTGCCTGAGACCCCTCACATGCTTCTGCCTCCAGGGACTGCTGACTGAGACCCTCACCACCCAATTCTGCCGCTGTTGTCTCATGTCCACAGTGATGGCAAGGATGGAGAAGATCCATGCCAGTCCCATCACGAGCGAGGAGCTGGAGGTTCTGGTGGACGAGGTGCTCACACAGTACCCAAGGCTATATGGTGCCCCAAATGTCATGGTAAGTCGTCAACAGTGGGGGGGAGGGCAGGGGGGCAATACACGTAGTTGGACTGATGCAGTATGTGCCTGGGAGTGTGGGGTAGTGTCATGCACTGCCTGACATGCAGTCTTCAGCGGGATGGTGTGTGTACCCAATGCCACAGGTTTGCCTCCCTGCACATGTATTTATGAGTGACCTGTGCTGTGTTGTCAGCCATTACAGTGACACAGAAGGTTGTTCATGCTGTAGTCAGGACAGTGATTGCTTGGCTGGATGGCTGTGTGTGCCCCTGTAGTCCATCTCAGTGTGAGCCCAGCTGGGCAGCACAGTCACCGTCCACAAAGACAAGGACACATCACTTCACTTACAGAGTATGACATCAGTCTTTTCACATTGCACTCCAGCTATGGGCCATCTCAGCACTGCAGATTGCCCTTGTGAAGGGCATTTTGTAGTTTTGAGATTATGTCCCTCAATGTGACATCCATGACACAGTTATCTATTCACAGGGCAGGGACATTGGGGCTGCGCAGTCTTGGACACAGTGGGTCACCCCCCAAACACAGGTTGATATGTGATGTATGTGTTGCTCAACCCAACAATGGACTGGAGAAGTGGGCAGGCTACATAGGGGTTCCAGTGCTGGCATCCTGCATGTGTGAGAGATGTGCAGGGACTGTGTTCCCCCTCACACCTGCATGCATTCATGTTAGATCTGGGGGTCTCTAGTTGGCAGGGTAGGTACCACTGTCCAAGTAGGGACCCTTGCTTCTAGTCAGGGAAAGGGGGATACACTGTTAAGGTAACCCCTGCTCACCCTCTAGGTAGCTTGGCCTGAGCAGTCTAGGCTATCAAAGACAATGTGTAAAGTATTTGTACCAACACTCACAGTAACACAGTGAAAACACCACAGATTTACTCCACACCAGTTTTAGAAAAATAAGGTATCTTTCCTAAAAACTTCACAAGACCAAATATTACAGACAAACCAACATATAATTCAAAAGGTTACTTTAAAGATAGTTCAAGAGTTTGCAGAAAGTACTCCAGGATGTAAAAGTCAGTGTCTTGCACAATGCGACTCTCAATGCACAAAATGCGACACTCTCGTGCCCAACAGTACCTGTAGTTGCGATAAGGTTCCCAAAAGCTATAACAAGGAAGCTTGCAAAGGTGATGCGATACTCCTGAGATCCTGGGGAGGCTTTGCAGCAGCCCTGCTTCACGCAGCAGAGGTGGATGCGCCGGCTCCGATCTGTAAGGGGAGGATGCGATGACTTTGGCCTTCGTTGCGTAGGTTTCTTAGGGGGAAGCTTCACGCACAGGTTCGATGCGACACGCTTCGATGGCACGATGCGCGGCGCAGCATTGTCTTCCGGCGCCGCAACTCTTGATGCGCCACGGAACGGGACTCTGCGTCAACGCACACGATGACTGGAGACTTCCACGCACCGGCAGTGGTGCGGCTGGCAAACTGGTTCTACGACGACCCTCGCAATGTCAGGAATCTTCACGCTTCGGGACGATGCTCGACGCACTCGGCGATGCGGGGACCCTGTGTGTTGCGATGGTGCCGCGATGAAATTGTCCACGCACTCTCGTTCTTGCGACACGCAATCGGATGATGCGTTGGGTACCAGTTACTCTTTTTCACGCTTCTGCTTCCCAGCTCCCAAACACAGCAAAACGACCTCCTGAGGCCCCAAGACTGGGCAAGCACTCCAAGGCAGGTCAGAACTCCTTCAGCAGAGTTCCAGGGGAGCTGGTGGTGAAGTCCTTTTGTACCTGGGACTTCTTAACAGGGAGCCAGCTCTTCTCAGGCCCTTGGAGATCAGAATCAAAAGAAGGGGACACAGCAAAGTCCTTCCCCTCTCCTTGGCAGCAAAGCAAAACAGCAAGCAGGCAGTCTTCTCCTCTTCAGTCCTTTTCAGCTTTCTCCTTGGCAGAGGTTTCTTCTTAGTTCCAAAGTGATCTAAAATGTAGGTGTCTGGGGTCCTCTTCTTATACCCCTCCAAGTCTTTGTCTCTCTTTGTTCCAGTGGGGGGATTCCCCTGCTCAAACCGGTTCCTGGGTGTGCTCTGCTCTGGAGCACCTGGTTCCTTTCAGAGTGAGGGGCAGGGTCGTTAGACGCTCAGCAGGAGGTGGAGCCTTCTTTGTGCCAGCAGAGGCAGAGTCCTCAGCCTGGCCAGCAGGGGGTGGAGCCAGCTTTGTGCTGGCAGGGGCAGCCCTATTCAAACCCAGGCACTACTCCTCCCACCCATCTAAAGCAGATCTCCCTATTCACCCTGCTGCTGACTCATCCAGGCTCCTGGAGCCACCTAGCCCATCACATGACACCAGTCAGCCAACCAGCACACAGGCACACAGGAAGGTTAAACAGGAGAATAGCTACTTTCTAAAAAGTGCTATTCTCACACAGTGAATTTAAAAACCATCTTGCTAAAAAGATGTTTAATTAAATTTTGAACACAGAGATACCAAACTTGGATTTTCTATCTTGCCCTTATGGGAAGATAGGCATGTATATACGCGTCTCAGGGAAAGACGTCCTACCATTAGCACTCCAAAGCGTCTTTCCCTGAGACGCGTATACACATTGTTACTTACACCTCAACGATTAGGAGGTGGTCTCACCAGCACCAGAGTATTTACACAAGGATTACCTGAATTATTATGTTTTATCTGTGAGTGCAACCGCTCCACATTGTTATCAAGATAGGCATGTAAACAGCCTTCCCCATTCTATCCTATGGGCAAGATAGCCTCTCAGCAGTGAAAAACGAAATTGGCTGTAATTCACCACCAGGGCATGTTACACACCTCAGTACATGCCCTACCTTTCAGATACACTGCACCCAGCCCAGGGGGGTACCTAGAGCCACCATAGGGATGCTTGACATGTACAGAAAGGGAAGGATAAGGCCTGGTCAGTGGGTGCACTGGCCAGGTCGACATGGCAGTCCTGGACTGCACAAAGGCACTGCAAGCAGGCCTAAGACATCATTTTAGCGCTACTCCTGTGGGTGGCACAATCAGTGCTGCAGCCCACTAGTAGCATTTGAATCACCAGCCCTGGCACACGCAGTGCACTTTACTAGGGGCTAACAGGTGAAACAAATATACCAATCATGGATAACCAATCAATATAACAATTTACCAAGGGAGCACTTGCACTTTGACACTGATCAGCAGTGGCAAAGTGCCCAAAGCATCTAAACCAGCAAAAACGAAATCCAGCATAGCATCAAAAATCACAGGAGGTAGAGGCAAAAAGTCAGGGGTAACCACGCCAAAGATGCCAGGTCTAACAATTCACATCTACTTTTCCCATGCAGATGTACCATGTGAGATGTATTATAGTCTCTGATCGACATTTCGTTGGATTTGTGATGAGTCTGTATCTTGCTGCTATACTGATAGATGTCGGTACATAACACTGTGTCACTGATCATTTCCCCCTCTTGTCTCTCATGCCTGCAGCTCAAGGTACACCAGCGTAAGGCCGTGTGGAGGGCCATTGCAGAGAAGGTTCGAGCTCTGGGGGTCTCAAACCAACGGCGCACCCACTGCCACAAGAGGTGGGACGACATCAGCCAGCTGGCAAAGAACGTGGCGGACATGACCTTGGTGCTGCTTCCTTGCACTGGGTGTTTGGCACGGCGCAGCATGATACCACTAATGGGCCACATCTTGGCGGTGACACAGCCTGAGCTGGATGCACGTTTGAAGGAGCATCAGCAGCAAGCCAGGGGTGAGCATTTGGAGAGGTTAACTTTGGCTGGGAGTGGCTGCATGTGTAGAGAGCCTGTGCCAGTGCTGGCCTATGTGAAGTTGGTAGTGTGATGCTGTGGCATGTAAGTGGCTGCTGGGCTGGGTGCCGGTTGCATGCATTTGCCCTACCTGTACTTACAACGATGATTTGGATGCTGTGAATTCAAATTACATTCTGAGTTGTGCTCTTCAGGTTTCTTGTGCATTGGGGTAGTCTTGGGAATCCCGTGGGAGGGAACGGCAGTGTGCACGATCTGACTGAGCCTTCATCAATGCGTCCATTGCATGCACCCAGAATGGGGAGGCCTACATATCTGACAACAATGTGCACCATTCTATTGTCCACAAAGTGCAACATGGTGGGTGGCATGGGCTAATGTCCATTGTGGACTGTCATGTTGTAGTCTGGGTCTGTGTTGTCCCCTCCTGTTCCATCCAGATCTGTCATTGGCAACAAGTAGTGCGCCCCCATCATGTCCCTAGGTGTGCTCAGAGCCAGTTGTGTGTCTGGTTGAACAGAGCCACAAGCAGGGTGTTGTGCTGTGTGGTCATCACATGGCTCACTCATGCCTGGGTTTTCAGTTTCCACGCACTGCTTGAGTCTATATAGTGAGTTGGCACGATGTGATTGCACAGGGTGGTGTGCAACATGTAGATTTGGTCATGTTTTGTAATGCATTGCTTGCATATGTTTGTTCTGTTGCTGCCACTGACCTGACCATACATCTCTATCTCTCATGCAGCATCTCCTGTGGTCATGGAGGGACAGGAGATGGACACCAGTGGGGGTGAAACTAGCACAATAGCTGCACAGGAGCCCAGTGACACAGATGTCACCAGCGCCTCAGAGGGGGACAGGAGTCTGCTGGAGGAATCCTGACCTGAGACGCAAAGCACCACATCATCTGATGCCAGCGGGGATGCATACATGTTGGAGGGCACAGGGAACGGGGACTCTGCATCGTCTTCCACCACACAGCGGCCAGTTCCCACCCTTCTAGCCTCTTCCTCTGGTGCTTCCTGTGTCCGCCTCAGTAAGAGAGGAAGAGTGTCCTTCACCCCTGGCACCACTGCCACTGCCCCTGTCCCCCCTGCTGCCATCAGTGCTGAGTCTGTGGACCTTTTGCGCCAGCTGTGTATATGCCAGACAGCTCTCCTCAATGCCTTTATTGAGTACGAAAAGAAATTGCCCCAGGTGGTTGCTTTCATGGAGGGCATACATTCAGACGTGGGTGGGCTGCACCCGACAGTCTAGGCTTTGTCATCAACAGTGACGTCTGCCCTTCAACAGGAATATACTCACAGTCCAGCTCCGGTCCCTTTGTCCACCCCCCTGGCAGTGCCCACGTCTGACAATAGTGACCACGGTCCACATACATCAAAGTCACGATACAGCACACGAAGCTAGGACTCCTAAATGCCTTCTGTGAATACCGAAAGTCTCAAAGTTAGGATTTTTCTCAGTTTAGGAGTCCTAAAGTTAGGAGTCCTAACTTCTGTTAATATCGAAATGAGTAAGTGCCTTCTGTGAATACCAAAATGAGTAAGTGCCTTCTGTGAATACCAAAATGGTAGGAAGTTTAGGATTTTGTCTTAAGTTAGTTCTGTGAATCGGGCCCTATGTGTGTTGTCTTTGTTATTGCTTCACTTCCTGGTTGTGCTGTTGTGTCACTGATGTCTGTGTGTGGCTATTTTGCTTGGTGTACACACACTGCTTGTTGTGCATGCAGTGCTATGTGTGTCTGTTGCCTTGTCATTGCCTGTTGTGCATCCATTGATGTCCTGCTGTGTTTGCTGTGTGATTTTTGTGCCTGTGCATCTGTTGTTTGTTTGATGTGGCTGTGTTGTTTTGTGATGGTGCACTTCTTGTGTGTGTTGTGGTATGTTGTCTGTGCATTGTTCCTGAGTGATGATGTTGTGCCCTCTTGTTCTGTCTGCTCCCATTGCCTTTCCCCAGTTTAGCTGCACAGGGCATGTCTGTTCTGGTTGTGGTTCTGTGTGTGTTTCTGTTGGGTTATGTGTTTGTGTGTTGTTTTTGTGCAGACGTTTGTTGTGGCATCCCTGTGTGTGTGTGTGATGTTTGTGGCTACCCCCAGAGTGTGTGATTGTTTGTGTGTGTGTTGCCTGGCAAGTATTGCCAGCCTTCAGTATGTTTGAAACTGGTGTTGTGTGCTGCTCGTGTGAGGGGTTATGTGTGTAGATTCCTACTGGTGTTTGTCAGTCATGGGGTGTGTCAATGGGCCCTGTGTGTGGTGCTGCTGGTGTACTCCTGTGAAGTAGTTGTATACATATGTGTGGCTGTTCACAGTTTGACTTCATGGCCTTCTTTTCATCCTTGTGCCTCTACATGGTTTAGCTTGCTGTCTCCCTGTGTTGTTGCACTGTGATGTCTGTGGTTTGTCCTCACTGACTGTACCAGCCATGTGTGCTTTGATAGTCTGAGGGTGTTGTTCTCTGTTCCTTGTCTTGCATGTGATGTACACATGCTTTTTGTGCGTCTCCATGGCCTTCTATTTGTGTGCAGCCCCACTTTGGTTTTTCTGTTTGTTGTGCTACATTGCTGTTGGCATGTGGGGTGTGTATGTGTCTGTGTGTCAGTCTGTGGTATGTATGTGTGACTATGCAGAATGTGTGTCCATTTGGACATTATTTCCTTGTATGTGTTCATTTGGTGCTTGTCCTCATTTTAGTTTCCCTGAGTGTGGTGGTGTGGTGGGGTGTGTGTTTCCCTGGCTCTGTGCTACTGTGCTGTGTGTTGTATGTTCCTGTGCAGCCACTCCTGCAGTGTCTGTCTCCCTGGTTGTTTGTTGTGTGGTGCAGGGTGTGTATTGACCTGGCTTGTTGTTGTGCATGGGGTGCACAGGAGGGGCACATGGCATTGCTAGTGTGTGGTGGGAGGTGGTGTTGCCCTGTGGTCTTTGTGCCCTGCGCATGCCTGGCACTGGTCCTGCCTTCTGTATTGTGCGCATGTATTCCCTTGTGTTCACCGCCGCGGTGACTTGGTGGCAGGTGGGTGATGTGTGGGTGCCCTTGTGGATGTTTCCCTGTCCCCACCAGGGTGACTGATGTGGATTTGGACCCTGTGTCAGCCCATGTGTTGTGTGTTGTGTTTGTGTTATTGCGTACCTGCGGTGGCGTCCGCGGCTGTCCATGATTTCCTGGTGATGTAGCAGGTACAGCACCGGAAAGACGTATAGAGCTGGGTCCATGGCGGTCGTGACCGGGTGGTGTGGACCGGGACTCTGGTTTCACGCTCCACTGTCGTGCTTCCGCCGTCTCTTGTTGGGTTGTATCTCCGCTGCGGTGAGTCTGCTTGTTTGGGTCATCCTAATTTGTGGAGCAGGGCGGACGTCATTCCGTACGGCGGAGAATCTTCATTGGCGGGCGCACTTTGATGGCGGTGCGCGTCGCACCGCGGTGGTCGGGAAATGGGCTATGTTTGGCCATACTAATACGGCGGACGTGAGGACCGCTGCTCGCGGCCAGAAAAAAGCATTTTTCTGCACCACCGGAACCCCGGTGGTGCCACCGCCCGACATCCTAATGGACCCTTTAGTGTTCAGAGTAGATTATATAAATTTGAAACTCACCCATAGTATGTGGGTAAGAAACCTCACCTCACCTGGCAACTGCTCAGGACGTGAGGAACCGCTCTAGAAGGGAATAGAGTTGACAGAAGAACAAACTCGATAATAATTACAGGTTTGTCTGTAACATAACAATGATAAAAACAGACTTGATGATGTGGGAAAATAACATTAAATAAACGAAAACTGCTTACCTTCCTGCATCGCTGACTCAGCGATGCGGCTAGCGCAAGGTAAGTGTTTTTCTTATTTTTTATGTAATTTTTCCTCGTTGTTGTCTGTCAACTCCCCCCACAACACCCCCCTGACCCCCCGTGCTTACCTGCACCAGCTGCTCCTGATACACACATATCAAGAAGTTAGTAAAACATATTTGGCATTTTATAGCAATATCACCTGACTGGTGCTCCAGCATTTCTCCGTGATCAACTCTTAACACTTCAAATGTATTTTGTTGAGTTTGCACATACCTGCGCACAACCAGTTTCTTTCAAAATGCTCTTTTTGTGTTTTTGCCATTGGTAACTTAAAGAGCATCAGCTTGACAAAATGTCCGATAATGATCTAAAATAAGTTTGACCATATGGATTATTATGAAATTTAGACCAATATATTGCTTGGTGCAGAACAATAATATCAGACAAGCAGTGTACAACAAGTTCTAGCCCTAAAGATGCTGATGGTGTACCAAGACCCAGCCGTAAACGTCATTTATAGCTTTGTGTACCTTATTTAGTACACCTGGAAACTTGCACTCAGTGATTCTCAATCACTCCTTTACTTGTATGACAGAATATCTCCTACGTTTTATTTTCAAAATACAAACTGCCTCATGTTTTTGATGCATCCTTTGTTGACATCTTTGGTCTCACATTACTTTACATGCACCATAAGATAGATTGGTTGATCTTTTTTTAGTATTGCTGCAGGTTAATTTCCATTATATTGTAATTTGTGTTACTTTACATGTACCACAAGTTTGGTTACTCTTCTTTATTATTTGTGCTTAAGTTCCTTTATGGGTTGTATTTATGCCTTTACCTTCTGATTGTTACTGCTCCTTTGTACAGCGCTCTGATACTTTTATGGGTCAAGTTTGCGCTATATAAAACCTTTCAAATAAATAAAATGAAATAAATAAATCCTTTCCAGTCTTACATCAAAACATCCCCCCAAAATTCAATTCAAAATAGGTGACCCATTCTAGAGGCACATCATTAATAGAAAATATTCTAATGACTTGGCCTGGGTTCAGTCCTATAAATATCATTTTAAGATATTACTTATTACTTCTGAAGCACATCATTAATAGAAAATATTCTAATGACTTGGCCTGGGTTCAGTCCTATAAATATCATTTTAAGATATTACTTATTACTTCTGATGGCCCGTTCTTTAAAACTATTTGGTGGTCAGTGTATGAACAGCTCATTAAACAAAAGCAGAGGCGCTCCATCTATCAACAAGAGGGTGTCAATTTTCTTTCCACTCAACGTTGTGATGTCCAAATATAAATTTGACAAATAAATTCCACCATCGTTCAGGAATAAGTTGAAAAAGAGATGGACAAGCATGCATCCTTGTTGTATCACTGTAAACACTGTGAATTCCTCTTTGCATTCAGCTAGCTTCCTGCATCAAACTCTGGCTGCTGTTTGATTGTGTTGGGCTTGTTAGGCTAGTGACAAAGAATTAGATGCAGATTTTTCGGTCTAGAAAGATCATGATGAGTGAAGTGTTTTTAAGCTGAACACATTTAATACTAATCAGGTATTGCCACCAGGTAATCCCATGATGTGGAGGTATTTTTTTTTTCACTGTCTCTCACCACCAGGACATTCCTGGTGGTGAGGGATAGTTAAAAAAAATGTCAGCTGACAGCCCGCTCTAAATAGGGCAGATGGTTGCATGGCTCCTTCGGCCTGTCGGAGGATCTATAGGCAGATGGAGTACATTCTTTCTGTTGTTCATAACCTCCTTGAAAAACCTGCCTGAATATTTTAAAAACAATTTAATTGATAGTAACCCAACTTTGAATGTGATTTAGTTAAACCTTGCCTTACATTTGTACAGCTCTATTTATCAATGAGGTAGAGAGACAGATCACTCAATCTTTAGGACTCCCCTTTTTGTGCACAGCACAGAAGTGAAAACTCGAAGGAAGAGACATTCAGTTAGCATGCAGACCGGTACGATTATTGAGTACAGCAAAAGTCATGTTAAATCTAACTACCAACTGACAAATCGATTACAGAAGGCCATATTTAAAATGTAAAACAAGCTGCGCAACCTTTAACTATTAAGCATTGTTTCAATTTTAACTCATATGAAAAAAATCCTTGCTACCACTGTTAGATTTGTTATAAATTTTAGGGTATAGAGCATAGGATAGATTTAGTCAAACTATCTGTTAACTAGGAGTTTTTAGGTCCTTTTATTCTACTTTAAACCTTGCACAGTACATGAGACCTCATATTTATTTTCTTTATTAAACTTTTTTACAATTGTATAAATCTTTGCAAATTTAAATGGTTTTTAATAATTCTCACTGTATTGAAGTGAGCAGTTTTATGCGTACTTTGCACAGGTTGTTTCTGAATGTAGTTTTTTACTGCAAAGATTTTAATTAATCATGCAATAAAGGAATTGATTGATTGGTAAACAAAAAAAAAACAATGCTGCACAGGCAGCCACAGGAAAACAGGACACTACAAAAAGCAATAGCAGGAAACGGGACTCTTCTCAGGTTTTCAAAGATTTATCAGTTCAGGTGACTGGAGTTGAAAGCAGAAGCTTCCGAACCAGCTCTCTGCCTGAACGAGGGCACTGACGTTCCAGGAAGCAACTCGTGATCTTGTTTCAGAGCCTGGCAGGATTTCATGCAAGGGAGCACATGGGCATGCTGGAAACAGTAAGATAGACTTCAAAGTGTAATAGGATTCAGCTCTCTGCTCAGGTAAGTCATATAAGTACCATCAAAGATTAGGGTGCCGATCACGATCCGGTAAAAAATTCCCCCGTGCGACTCGTATCGGGTCTTTTTACCGTACGAATCGTACAAGTGCCGTACGAACTGGCAATCACGATTCGCATGGTAAAAAGTCCATACGAACCGCACTGGGAATCATTCCCCACACGTCCTCGGGTCGGAAAATGTGTCCGACACGTCCTCGGACGATTTACCTTACAAACGTGAAAATCCAAGTCCGACCGAGGAATCACGATCCATCCCGTGCGTCCGAGGTTACAACCGTATGGAAAAAACACCGTCCGCACCGAACTCCTACAGCAACCATGGAGACATGTGCCCGCATACGCGCCCAACACTCCCCCCAGCCCCCGTACGTCCGACACGTACCCCCCGTATATGTATACCCCCACCCGTCTAGGTACACCCCAGTACGTTCCAGTCGAACCCCCACCCCAGTACGTGTCATAGCCCCGTCTACCTACACCCCAGTACGTTCCAGTCGTACCCCCACCCCAGTACGTGTCGTACCCCCCGTGTACCTACACCCCAGTACGTTCGAGCCACACCCCCACCCCAGTACGTGTCATAGCCCCGTCTACCCACACCCCAGTACGTTCCAGTCGTACCCCCACCCCAGTACGTGTCGTACCCCCCGTGTACCTACACCCCAGTACGTTCGAGCCACACCCCCACCCCAGTACGTGTCATAGCCCCGTCTACCCACACCCCAGTACGTTCCAGTCGTACCCCCACCCCAGTACGTGTCGTACCCCCCGTGTACCTACACCCCAGTACGTTCGAGCCACACCCCCACCCCAGTACGTGTCATAGCCCCGTCTACCCACACCCCAGTACGTTCCAGTCGTACCCCCACCCCAGTACGTGTCGTACCCCCCGTGTACCTACACCCCAGTACGTTCGAGCCACACCCCCACCCCAGTACGTGTCATAGCCCCGTCTACCCACACCCCAGTACGTTCCAGTCGTACCCCCACCCCAGTACGTGTCGCACCCCCCGTGTACCTACACCCCAGTACGTTCGAGCCACACCCCCACCCCAGTACGTGTCATAGCCCCGTCTACCCACACCCCAGTACGTTCCAGTCGTACCCCCACCCCAGTACGTGTCGTACCCCCCGTGTACCTACACCCCAGTACGTGCGAGCCACACCCCCACCCCAGTACGTGTCATAGCCCCGTCTACCCACACCCCAGTACGTTCCAGTCGTACCCCCACCCCAGTACGTGTCGTACCACCGTCAATGTACACCCCCCCACCCCAGTACGTGTCGTACCACCGTCCATGTACACCCCAGTACGTTCCAGTCGTACCCCCACCCCAGTACGTGTCGTACCACCATCAATGTACACCCCCCCACCCCAGTACGTGTCGTACCACCGTCCATGTACACCCCCCCACCCCTGTACGTGTCGTACCACCGTCCATGTACACCCCAGTACGTTCCAGTCGTACCCCCACCCCAGTACGTGGCGTACCACCGTCAATGTACACCCCCCCACCCCAGGACGTGTCGTACCACCGTCCATGTACACCCCAGTACGTTCCAGTCGTACCCCCACCCCAGTACGTGGCGTACCACCATCAATGTACACCCCCCCACCCCAGGACGTGTCGTACCACCGTCCATGTACACCCCAGTACGTTCCAGTCGTACCCCCACCCCAGTACGTTCCTGGCGCACCCCCAACACAACCTCCTAAGTACGGAGCGCACCCCATGCCCCAACATCACAACCGCATGTACGAGTCGTACAAAGCCACACACAAGGACATAATCGTACAACCAAATGGCCCATGTACACACCGTACACACGCTCAAAACGCACGTACACAACAAGGACAAAACAAAACAACACAAGAATACACCATTCGAAAGGCACACAGCCACTAAACATGGCCAACAACCACTAAAATAACACAATCACTGACCTGCAACTGTCAAAAACAAACAGAGGCCCAATACACCACCACTCCTTATAACACACCCACCCAAAATTCAAACACTGCCACACCCACCCATGGACCAATGAAAAGGGCCCACACACACAAACCATGAGCCTTTGCAACAGACTCACTGCTGCCAGACACCACAGAACCAGACTACAAGCTACACCACATCTTACACTTGCACACCTTCACACGACCACCCTCACAAACACCCTCTCATCACATTCACACACACACACAACCATCCACACCCCCCCCCAACATCCACACACCCCTCACACCCACACCATCCCCACCCACACCCCTCACCATGCCCACTACCAAGAATCCAAAGTTCAGTCACCGAGAGTTGGAGGTCCTTGTTGATCAAATCCTCAGAGTCGAGCCACAGATCTTTGGAACATTGGTCAGAAGCACCAGCCAGGCAGCCAAAACAGCCATGTGGCAGACCATCGTCGATGCTGTGAATGCTGTTGCGGACACCAGGAGGACCAAGCAGGATTGCCAGAACAGGTGGTACGATCTGCGGAGGAGGGTCAGAGCCAAGAGGCAGGAGGAACACGACCAGGCCAACGCCACCGGAGGAGGGCCCTCCCGCAGAGCCGTACAGTACCATCCCTGGGAGGAGAGGGTGATGGCCATACTGCCGGTGGAGGCAGTTGAAGGAGTAGAAGGACTCCGAGACCCGGGTGAGTACACAAACAACGCACCTCACATGGGGGGAACTGCAACCACAACCAAAATTAATAACAGGCACGCAACCACCACAAGCCATCGCATTACTCAACCACACTCTATGAGCAGGCACATGCCACTGCTGCCACCATGCCCCATGCACCCAGCTGGACAATGTCAAGTCACAGGCCACAGAAGACAACAACACATGACACGGTAACCCGGATGGCGGGAGGCTGGGCACCAAGAATCACATAGTGCGACTCCAAAGCAGACAACAATGCCCTCTGCCCATATGGCCTAGGTCACAGCCAGACAAACACTGTGTCCCAACACAGGAATGACTTGCCAGCAAATGGCGGTTTTGCACATGACAGCAGCTAATGAACAGCCAACATTGTGAAAGAGTGGCAGCACACACCACCACAGCAGCTGCGCACAGACACACAGCAGACAAAATGGGTGCCTGGAGATCAGAAACAAACTCACATCAACAGGCCAAGGGCCACTCAAAGATCTGCTAACAGTGTGTGCCCAGGAAGCTGGGCCAAGGTGACAGAGGGTGACACACGGAGGGAGGGAGAGGGGGACACAGAGGGAGGGAGAGGGGGACTGAGAGGGAGGGAGACGGACAGAGGGAGGAGGCTGACACACAGAGGGAGGGAGAGGGGGACAGAGAGGGAGGGAGAGGGGGACAGAGAGGGAGGGAGACACAGGAAGATGGACACAGGGAGGAGGCTGACACACAGAGGGAGGGAGAGGGGGACAGAGAGGGAGGGAGAGGGGGACAGAGAAGGAGGGAGACACAGGGAGAGCAAATCAGTCCTTTGGTGTGTGGGAATGTCTGCTCGTCAGCAGGTGGACTGCGTGCATGTAGACAAGGGTGGCCAGTGCCAGAACCCCCCCTCTTCATCATGGCAAAACGCAGGGCCATGTCACAACCTGTACACGAGCACAAGGACAGCCACCTGCATCATATAAGTGTGTGGATCCACTCCATGTGCACATGTACAGTGCTACAAGGAAGGCGCAAATGCATGGCTCGCCACACATGCACACTCCACTGCTGACTGCAGTCACACTTGACGCAGCAAGTAAGACTGTGCCACACATAGTTAAAGGGGCCAAATTGGTGCCCAAGGGACACACACATGCACAAGTGCACTGTGAGTGGAATGCAAGACAGATCCTAATTCCAAGAGGAATTGTGCCAACTTTGTAACGGATGAAACATGGATGTTGCATGGATCAAAATTAACATTTTCTCTCTCACACACAGGTCAACGTCGTGCTGCACCCCCCAACACTGGGGGGGAACACTCACAGGACCCGGATCTGCAGGAGACCGATCCCACCGGCAGCGACCACTCTCACCACTCTGCGGACGACCCCGACCGACCTGGCCCCTCTGGTGTCCAACCACCTGCAGCACCTGCGTCAGGTACAACCGTGCCAACCACCACCCCCACTCCTGCCACATCCCAGGAGACACCCAGGATCCCTGCCCCAACACCACAATGCAGCCAGGCTCGCCAGGAGGGACACGGTGTCCCGGGCACCCAGGAGGAGGCAGGCGACAACGCCAATGCCACCCCTCAGGGGTCCCGGAGACCCGATGTGCCCACAAGTGCAGGCCAGACGCAAGTGGGCAGGGGTGGTGGGAGTGGAGGACGGCGGAGGCGCGAGCCTGACCAGTTGGCTGGGGATCCGGTATTTTCCCATGTCCGTAACATCCTGGACTCATACCGGCAGGACACCACGGGCATGGCCCAGGTTGTGTCCGTCCTCGAGGGGATCAAGGTCCAGCAGGCCCAGCAACATGCGGAGCTAATAGCCTGTCTACAGGTACACCAACGGAGGATGGAGGACAGACAGGCTGAGCAAGTGACGGCGTCCCAGGGGATTCACGCTGAACTCCGTCGGATGGCCGACACCATGGCCGACCCTCCCTGTGCCAGAAGGCGGAGAACATCACCACCCACAGGGAGGGATCATGAGGAGGAGGAGGAAACATCCGACGGAGCATCCCAGACGTCGTCACGGCCTGCTGCTGAGGTTCCCCGCAGGAAGCCGGGTCGTCCACGGAAAGGACCGTGAGGGTGGCTGCTACATCACCATCTCCCAGGACACCTGGCCTGGCACCTGGCCCACTGGAGCAACAGCATCACAGCATCAAGAGACATTCTCTGCCACATGGCCCTGCTGGTCACTGGCTGACCAATGTTGACAAAGACTGTGGCATGGACTCTGAGGATTTCCAATGGCAAGGACACCAACTCCCCTACTGAACTTTGGATTCCCTAATCCCGGAAAGCCCCTCACTTTGTCCCCCCCCCCCCAATAATAAATCACACTATTAAGAGTAGATGCCTGCTGGTAGCATTATTACCTAACATGTGTCTTGTACAGTCTAAACATGCCTGAGTCATCTGTTCACTTCAACCATCCACACCCTGGGGCCTGAGTCTGGCACAGGACACATGGGTCACAGTTTATTAGGCAAGACAGACATGGAGCACCATACACACCAGTGATGGTCAGAACCAGCTGAGGGGGTGGCCGAACAACCGTGCTGACAGACACATTGAGTACAGCAACAGTCATGCGCAGAGGTCAGGGATCCTGGCCCGTGTCCTGGGGGGCACCCAGGTATGTGTAGACAGGTGGCAGAACCATGTCCTGCAAGCTTGAGTCCGGTGGATGCAGAGAATGGGGTCATGGACAACGTTGGATGCATGGGGATGGCACATGTCACAATACCCACACAGTCATGGACATCATGCACAATACACAGTATCAGCACACACACACAGCTTGCATCTTGCCACTCGACACATTGACACATAGCCACAATCAGGGAATACCATGCCAGACATGCAGGATGCACCGTGCCAACACACCAGCATTGACTGAGAAGAGGCACCTTGGAGGCATAGGGACACCTTTAATAGTCATGTTTTTGGGATTGCAGAGGCAACTTGAAGTACACATGAACACATCATGTGGAGTAACATGTGGCTCCAACACTGGCACCCCCCTTCTGCAGCACAAATGCGTGATAGCCATGGAACTGGCACACAAGTGTCGGCTAACAGCTAAATACCCACAGCTGCTCACGGAGAGCCTGCCATACACCATACGTCCGCTGATGTGGAAGTCCCACGCCATGTCAAGACAATGTTAACCGTATGTGTCCGAGGGCAGTGTCACACACATTGATGCCATCATCACAATCCACTATCCCATCACTGATGACTGACAACCAGGCAGCCCATCTATTCAGGTGTACCCAGCTGCATGTCGTGTCCCATGGGGATGCCACATGTCTGCAGAGGAACCAAACCCCGACCGGGGCAGTGTGCACACATCGTGAACAACTGCCACACCCAATACACCCCAGATGCATCCCTTACCCCATGGAGACTTCCAAACGTGTCCGTGCCTGTAACGCTGAGTCAGCCCACGATGTCATGTCCATGAGGAATAGCAGTGCCACAACAATGCAACCAGCAAACGGCATGCGCAGGTACCTGGGGAAGAGAGACACACAAGAAGTCAGCCACAAAAAGCACAGCCACTTGCATGTGCAGTTACTCGACACATGTATGGATGACAACATGCTAGGTCACAATTATGACTGGGGAAATACTACCATCACTGCCACCATCACTCCAGTGACACACCCACACACACCTCTGACCCACGTGCCATACATGCAGGTGGAGACACACATCACAACGCATGCCACACGGGGACCAATGCGTGCACACTCAGACCCTGGTACTCACCACTAAGCAAAGAAGTCGCGTATGAGCCGAGTCCGGATGTCCTCTTGCGGCTCCACATCCTCCACATCACTAGCCCCATTGCCAAGCCCTTCGTCCTCCACGGGTGGATGGTCCTCGTCATGTTGATTCAGGATGAGTGGCACAGCTCTTTCAACTGCCATGTTGTGCAGCATGCAGCAGACCATGAAGATCTTGCAGACCTTCGCCGGGGCATAAGGGAGTGCACCGCCGGTCTTGTGGAGGCACCGGAATCGGCTCTTCAGCATGCCAAACGTCCTCTCTATCACTCGCCTTGTCCGGCCATGGGCGGTGTTATAGCGGAGCTGGGCCGGCGTGATGGGGTTGCGGAGAGGTGTCAGCAGCCAAGGCATGTTGGGATAGCCAGCGTCCCCTACATGGGAAGCACATGGACATCGTTAGAACTGGTGTAGCGGTCGTGCTGGTCGGCTATACAGAATACAGGACAGACAGACTGTACCCACCAACAACACATGCCCGTTCGTTGCGCAGCTGCATCATCATATCAGGCATCCCGCTACGCCTCATGATGTAGGCATCGTGTGCTGATCCTGGGAAACGAGCACAGACATGTGAAATCACCATATTGGACAGACACACCACAAGGGCATTGATGGAGTGGTAGTGCTTCCGATTGCGGTACGCCACCTCCCGTGCGTGTGGTGGTACCAAACCTACATGTGTCCCATCTATGGACCCAATGACATGGGGCATCCCTCCCAGGGCATGGAATCCACGCTTGACCTCAGTCATCTGTTCAGGGGTTGGGAACTTGATGAAGTCATCCAGGTGAATCAACATGGCCTCCAAGAAATCATGCAGCACACCGCTGAACATGCTCTGGGACATGCTACCAACATGAGCTATGGTATTTTGGAAGGTACCCGTGGCAAGAAAATGTAGGGCAGCCATTACCTTCAGCTGGGGTGTCAGTGCCGTAGGATACCTGTGCTGCGGTTGCAGGTGTGGTGCCAGTCTCGCCGTCAGCTCCAGAATCAACGGTTGGGTGAAGCGGTAGAGCCGGATCCTGTCATTCTCCTGCATGGTAGCCAAGTCTGGAATTCTTCGGGCAACAGGAGGCGCTCTGCAGTAATTTGGAAGTGACAAGGAAGAGTGAGTGCACTACGAGAACAACTCATGTCTACTGAGCACATGTAAATCTGGCAATACACACATGCCACATAGGGAGTCAGGCATGTGCTACATGCCCAGGACACGTATGGATGCAAGGTGACACTCCTTCCAAAACCCAGCTACACACGGTGATTGAGAACCTCCCCATGCCACGCCATGGAAATAGCTGTGTCCCAGTGCAAGTGCACTGCCCGACGCAAGACAGGAGTGACATACACCCACACATCAGCAGAAGTGTGATGCCGATTGCAGAGACTGGTAGCGGAACACTTGAGCCACAGGTCACATGACATTACACTAGTCCAGCCCACACACCTTGCCATGAAGGTGCACATGTCATGACTCACCACACATTCCTTGTGAGTTTGCTGACATGGCCTTGTCACGCTACTCCGTGTCCCATGCATACATGTGCACCTCACATCCGATAACACATGTGGCATGGTGTTGGGAACAGTGTGCAATGACAATCTACACACAGCCACATGTTGGTTGCTGCAACGGCTGCAGCTTTTGAGGGTGCTACAACATCAACCTGATGTAAATCCCGGACACATATATGGCATAGTCACATTGTGCACTGTGGGTAGTGACAAGTCATGTGTCATGACCCCTGTACCGGGCATCATGGGACAATTCCGTGTGTTGGTGTCCGTGCCATGCCAGTGACGCTCACCCCAAGTGCGCAGTCCCACATGCACACATGTCAAAGGAGTCAAGGGCATGCCTGGCACACATTGCACCCTCACACAGTACACATGTACACATCTCATCATACATCTGGTGCCTTCTCCACTCAGGAGGCATGTTCCACATCACAGCCTGTGACACCTGTGCCCCACACATGTAGTAATGCACAGACGATGCCTTGATGTCCATTCCTGGACAAGTATGTCCATCCATGGACAAGTATGTCCGCCCTATTCCTACATGTGTGTCGCCTATCACCACAGTGATGTGTAAAAACCGCCGTACTGCTGCTGAGAGGGCCTGTGCATGTTCCCAAATCACTGTGGGAGTGCTGCCGTATGTGTACCCATCGTGATGGCGAGCGTACAGGCATTTGTACGGTCCGTACCACTACGGGTACGCATACGCGTGCAGACCCATAGTGATAGTGAGCGTAGATGCGAGTGTACGGTCCGTACCACTACGGGTACGCATACGCGTGCAGACCCATAGTGATAGAGAGCGTAGATGCGAGTGTACGGTCCGTACCACTACAGGTACGCATACGCGTGCAGACCCATAGTGATAGTGAGCGTAGATGCGAGTGTACGGTCCGTACCACTACGGGTACGCATACGCGTGCAGACCCATAGTGATAGAGAGCGTAGATGCGAGTGTACGGTCCGTACCACTACGGGTACGCATACGCGTGCAGACCCATAGTGATAGTGAGCGTAGATGCGAGTGTACGGTCCGTACCACTACGGGTACGCATACGCGTGCAGACCCATAGTGATAGAGAGCGTACATGCGAGTGTACGGTCCGTACCACTACGGGTACGCATACGCGTGCAGACCCATAGTGATAGAGAGCGTACATGCGTGTGTACGGTCCGTAACACTACGGGTACGCATACGCGTGCAGACCCATAGTGATGGAGAGCGTAGGCATGCATGTACGGGCCGTTGCCATGCATTTGGGGTGCCCTAGGGCCCCGAAACGCACCGTACCTGTGTGTGATGCTCCAAATTACATAGGGGACAAGTATTAAGGCCTACATGCATGCTGGTTGTCATGGAGACCAAGTTCAAAATTCGAAATTGTTCTGGAAGGTGCACAGCAGAAGTCAGTTGGAATTCTTCTACTTTGTTGCAATGTGTTTGTGGTGCTGACATCATGCAGGAGAATGAAACCGATAGAGAACCCACAGACTGCTAGCTTTGAAGGGATTGGTGGAAACATAGGATGCAAATGTGAGTGACCAATCACTCTGTACTCCTGTGCATGAGACTGGGCAGAAGGGCACATATAAGGCAGCCAGGTCCCATGAGGGAGCACTTGCCTGCACATCTTTGCATTCGTCGACCCAGCTGCTGCTACTGATTCCCTGGAACCATGTCAAGGGCTGTGGAGAGGACACAGCCATTCACCCTGGAGGAGAACATGGCTCTGCTGGATGTGATCCTCCCACAG
This sequence comes from Triturus cristatus, assembly GCF_964204655.1. Classification (NCBI taxonomy): domain Eukaryota; kingdom Metazoa; phylum Chordata; class Amphibia; order Caudata; family Salamandridae; genus Triturus; species Triturus cristatus. The sequence continues at coordinate 454,103,463 of NC_140590.1, read as the reverse complement.
TACTCCATGCTGTATGGGCGACCAGGGTATCAGGTGAGTGCATAGGCCACTGCCACAGACTGTCCCTATGTTGTGACTGTGACTTCTGCCATTGCGTCCAGGTGTCACACACATGCCATGTACTGTCGGGGAGGTCCCAGGGGGGGGGTGCCTGATGTCTCCCAGCAGTGCCCTGAGACAGGAGGGGTGGGGGCCTATCACTCCCAGCAGTGCCCTGAGACAGGAGGGGTGGGTGTGGAGTCCTCCCAGCAGTGCCCTGAGACAGGAGGGGTGTGTGCAGAGTCCTCCCAGCAGTGCCCTGAGACAGGAGGGGTGGGTGTGGAGTCCTCCCAGCAGTGCCCTGAGACAGGAGGGGTGGGGGCTTATCACTCCCAGCAGTGCCCTGAGACAGGAGGGGTGGGGGCCTATCACTCCCAGCAGTGCCCTGAGACAGGAGGGGTGGGGGCCTATCACTCCCAGCAGTGCCCTGAGACAGGAGGGGTGGGTGTGGAGTCCTCCCAGCAGTGCCCTGAGACAGGAGGGGTGGGGGCCTATCACTCCCAGCAGTGCCCTGAGACAGGAGGGGTGTGTGCAGAGTCCTCCCAGCAGTGCCCTGAGACAGGAGTGGTGTGTGCAGAGTCCTCCCAGCAGTGCCCTGAGACAGGAGGGGTGGGTGTGGAGTCCTCCCAGCAGTGCCCTGAGACAGGAGGGGTGGGGGCCTATCACTCCCAGCAGTGCCCTGAGACAGGAGGGGTGGGGGCCTATCACTCCCAGCAGTGCCCTGAGACAGGAGGGGTGGGGGCCTATCACTCCCAGCAGTGCCCTGAGACAGGAGGGGTGGGGGCCTATCACTCACAGCAGTGCCCTGAGACAGGAGGGGTGGGTGTGATGCACAGTGTGAGCCTTGATCATTGATTGTGACATTGCCATCATTCCACCTGTGTACCCACTGTGGCACGTACTGCTTTTTCCCTCACCAGGGGATGATGTCCCTATGACAAAGGTGCAATGCGTTGGCTGCATGACATGCCTTGTTGTAACCAGCTGATTTGTACCCATATGTCTCTCTGTGACATGTGGCTGGTGTATTGATGTGGTGTCACTTGTTCCTCCTCACAGGTAGGCGCCACTGCCAAGGAGCAGATCTGGCTGACCGCCGTCAGTGCCGTGAGGGGTGTGGATGGTCGGAGGCGGAGCCTGCCCCAGGTGAGAAAACGCTGGCAGGATATCCGGTGCTGGACGCGGAGGATTGCACGGCTCCTGCTGGGGGACTCACCTGAGAGCCACAAGAACCGCGGCCGCCGCCGTCTGAGCCACCTCCACAGGCGTGTGCTGCCGGTGGTCTTTCCAGACCTGGAGAGTCGCTTACAGGCGATGCAGCAGCCGGTAGGGGGTAGGTACATGTGTGTTCGTTGTGTGTCACCGGCATTTGTAAGGGCACAGTAGCATGAATTAACTGGCAGGGTTTAAAGGTGCTGTGCAGATCCTGTTTGCCCCAGTATAGCGCTGTGCCCCTGCCACCCTTCCCCTCCTTGCAATGTGTTCCCTGGTCTGTGTGTAGTCACTCCTTCACAAGGTGATGTAGGCTGGCGCTTTGTCCACGAGAACAATGACTGTAGCATCATGTGTGGGGGTGGTGTGTAACAGGTTGTGGGACCTTGCCTGTGCACTGTCAAGTTCACTGCATGTGGGTTACATGTCAGTTGGCACTGATGCTGACTCCAGACATGGGAGTTGGTCTCTCATGTGTCATGCCTTACAGCGCGCATGTCCTATGTGGTGGCCTGTGACATGATGTGCATGAGTGTGCGATACACATAGTGCAGGGATGGTGACGTGTGTTGCAGTCATTACCATTCAGTAGCATGTAGTTGCGTGCCCACTACTGTCCCCTGGGGCACCTTTTCCTCAGTGGTGTATGTGTCATCATAAACGTGGACAATCTCAGTGTCTACAGCGTAGGTTGTGCTCTGTGCCATTGTCCCCTGTCACCATGTATATAGACGTGCTATTTTGTACAGGTGTCCACTGTGCAGCCTGACCTGATTGTCCTTCTTCATACTCACAGTTGCCAGTGCCTGTGTGTCTTTTTATACTCATCTGAGGATGGGCACTGGTACCTCATTATTTGTACAGGCGCACCTTGGCTGTTTGGCGTCCAATCTTGCTTTTTGCCTGCCCCTGTGTGTATCACCCAGACTATGAGATGTTGGTGCCACCTGTGTCTCAACAATTTGCCTCGTGTAGGGTCTTGTTGGGGCGGGCAATGCCTATGTGTTAACTCCTGATTTCCACTTGCTGGGTCTGGGCAGTGTGTGATGTGTCTGGACACACACGCAAGGTGCAGTGACCGAGTCATGTTGTGCATGTTTTCAGCATTACCTATGCAGCATGTGTCTCAAGTTCATGGATATGCTCCCTGGTCATCGGTATTTTCGCCAACGCTGTGTGGTGCAGATGCAGTGCTGGATTGTCCCCAGGGCCTGGGTGCTATGTCAGACTCCGTTTCCTGTGTTTAGCTATTGTCTCATGCTCTCCATGGTATTTCAGTGGCATGGTGGCTCAACCAACTGTGTGTTTCATGCCCTACATCGGTACCCTGTTCAGTAGATGTTAGGGATCTTCCTTTTCAGGCCATGCAATGTTACCTATGTAGATTGGACTCATGTGACAGATGTGTACAGGTGTCTGATTAATTTCTGTCTCTCCACCCTGCCCACAGCATCGTCGGGGGACACAGAGGGAGACATGGACACAGACCAGGCGGAGGGACCGAGCACCAGTGCCAGCCGTGACATCGGGTCTGGCACATCGAGTGGGACAGAGGCGGAGGAGAGTGTGGCCGAGGACCTGTCGACTGGCACATCAGACTACGAAGCTGACAGGTCCGAGGAGGATGTCTCCGAGTGGGCGGAGGCTGCACCAGCAGCTGACAGCGGAACAACACCTCGCACCGCCCCCTCAGTTTCCACCAGCCGCCTCCCACTTGCTGGTGTCCCTTCCCAGCGTGCCCGGTCACAGCATGTCTCCTTCCTGCCAGGCACCGCACCCCCTGCCCCTGTCTCCACTGCTGCCGCCAATGCAGAGTCTGTGGACATCCAGCGGCAACTGCAGGTTGGTCAGGCTGCGATCCTTAATGTCCTCCATGCCCACGGCAAAACCCTCACCAACATCGAGGCTTTCTTGGAGGGCATTCATTCATCGCAGGCTGACCAACGCAACTTGCTGAGGTCCATAGACTCCACACTGACTGCAGCAGTGGGTCTCCTGCAGCGCGACCTCCCCCCACCTACCCCTGCCCCATCCACACTTCCCACTCCCAAGCCTGTCCCACGTACACCCAGACGTCGGCATGCACCCACATCAACGGACACGGGCACCACACCAGCAGGGAAGGTCCACCGCACTCCTCCTGACACGCACACACAGGGTGAGGTAGGCACACCCACTGGGTCGGGGGGCAAACGTGTGACAGGCAGCCATAGTGGGAGTCCGCATTCCACCCAGTCCACTCCCTCCAATTCCCCTCCCCTCAGCTCTCCTGGCCACATCTCCCCCAAGGACTCCTTCATGGCCGCTCTGTCCCTGAGCCCCACAGTTACACCACCACGCAAGCGGTCAAGGAGGTCCCCGGTCAGGGTGGTTGAGTCTCCCCCCCTGTCTCCACCCTCCCCCGGTGGCGCTGCGACCCATCCCTCTGACCCCCCCCCCCTCCTTGGGGCCTGAGGTCCCTTCGGGTGCAGGGGACTCCCTGGAGGACCTTGCAAAGGTGTGTAGTGCCATCCTGGCCTCCGCATTTGGCACTGACCCACCCCCTGTGGTGGAGTCCTCCATCCCTGCACCCACAACGCCGCCCCTTTGCCCTGATGTCCCTGCGGTGCCTGTTGCTTCCCCCCCCCCGATGCCCTCACCAGTGTGGAAGACAATGCCATTTGACTGTGCAGGCAAGGTAGGGGACACGCATCCCACTGTGTCCCCCATCCAGCTGAGAATCATTGACTGCCCTATGGGCTTTGTGAAGATTGTACTGCCTGCGATCCACGGACATTGTGCTCATGCTGAATAAAGAATAATTTTGTTTTCATTATCACACTACTGCTATGCTGGTATTGGTGTTGGTGGGGCTGCTACATGGTTTTGGGTGGTGTGTAAGGGTTTAGGTGTGTGGGATATGTAGTAGTGTACTGCTCATTGGTGGGACCCTGTGATCTGTGTGCCATCACAAGGTGTTGGCTAACTTTCTTTGTTCATGTAAGCAGTTACTGCATGGTGCACTTGTCCCAGGGTGTATTCCTTCCTCTGTGGACCCAGCTTTCTTCCCTGCAGGGTGTTCCCAATGTTTAGCGCAGAGCTGTGTCTACATGAGCTGTGTGTGTGACGGAGCCCTTCTACTTTGGCCATGCATGCAGGGCCATGTCTCCACCTGCAACAATCGTGGCATCCTTGGTGATCACTGTACTTGTGTGTGGAGTCTGTTGACATGAGTTCATGGGGACATGTTCCCTTGTAGCCAGTATGCATGTGGATAATTCTGGCCTCACACACATGTGTTACACCCCTCCTGTCTCAGGGCACTGCTGGGAGGACTCTGCACCCACCCCTCCTGTCTCAGGGCACTGCTGGGAGGACTCTGCACACACCCCTCCTGTCTCAGGGCACTGCTGGGAGTGATAGGCCCCCACCCCTCCTGTCTCAGGGCACTGCTGGGAGGACTCTGCACCCACCCCTCCTGTCTCAGGGCACTGCTGGGAGGACTCCACACCCACCCCTCCTGTCTCAGGGCACTGCTGGGAGTGATAGGCACCCACCCCTCCTGTCTCAGGGCACTGCTGGGAGGACTCTGCACCCACCCCTCCTGTCTCAGGGCACTGCTGGGAGGACTCTGCACCCACCCCTCCTGTCTCAGGGCACTGCTGGGAGGACTCTGCACACACCCCTCCTGTCTCAGGGCACTGCTGGGAGTGATGGGCACCCACCCCTCCTGTCTCAGGGCACTGCTGGGAGGACTCCACACCCACCCCTCCTGTCTCAGGGCACTGCTGGGAGGACTCCACACCCACCCCTCCTGTCTCAGGGCACTGCTGTGAGTGATAGGCCCCCACCCCTCCTGTCTCAGGGCACTGCTGGGAGGACTCTGCACCCACCCCTCCTGTCTCAGGGCACTGCTGGTAGGACTCTGCACACACCCCTCCTGTCTCAGGGCACTGCTGGGAGGACTCTGCACACACACCTCCGATTTCAGGATATGTACGCTTGGAACATACACGGTGGGGGTACGCTCAATGCATTCGAGGTGAGGGTACGAGTCTACTTACACTGGTGTGGTGGGGGTACGCTCCATGCATACGCGGGTGAGGGTACGGGTCGAACTTACACTGTTGGGCCGGGGGGTACGCTCCTTGCATACGCGGGTGGGGGTACGGGTCGTACTTACACTGTTGGGCTGGGGGGTACGCTCCTTGCATACGCGGGTGGGGGTACGGGTCGTACTTACACTGTTGGGCTGGGGGGTACGCTCCATGCATACGCGGGTGGGGGTACGGGTCGTACTTACACTGTTGGGCTGGGGGGTACGCTCCTTGCATACGTGGGTGGGGGTACGGGTCATACTTACACTGTTGGGGTGGGGGGTACGCTCCATGCATACGCGGGTGGGGGTACGGGTTGTACTTCCACTGTTGGCATGGGGGGTACGCTCCATGCATACGCGGGTGGGGGTACGGGTCGTACTTACACTGTTGGGGTGGGGGGTACGCTCCATGCATACGCGGGTGGGGGTACGGGTCGTACTTACACTGTTGGGCCGGGGGGTACGCTCCTTGCATACGCGGGTGGGGGTACGGGTCGTACTTACACTGTTGGGCTGGGGGGTACGCTCCTTGCATACGCGGGTGGGGGTACGGGTCGTACTTACACTGTTGGGGTGGGGGGTACGCTCCATGCATACGCGGGTGGGGGTACGGGTCGTACTTACACTGTTGGGCTGGGGGGTACGCTCCTTGCATACGCGGGTGAGGGTTCGAGTCGTACTTACACTGTTGGTGTGGGGGGTACGCTCCATGCATACGCGGGTGGGGGTACGGGTCGTACTTACACTGTTGGGCTGGGGGGTACGCTCCTTGCATACGCGGGTGAGGGTTCGAGTCGTACTTACACTGTTGGCATGGGGTGTGTGCTCCATGCATACGCGGGTGGGGGTACGGGTCGTACTTTCACTGTTGGGGTGGGGGGTACGCTCCTTGCATACGCGGGTGAGGGTTCGAGTCGTACTTACACTGTTGGCATGGGGGGTGCGCTCCATGCATACGCGGGTGGGGGTACGGGTCGTACTTTCACTGTTGGGGTGGGGGGTACGCTCCTTGCATACGGGGTGGGGGTAGGGTCCGTACATATTCGTCCCCACGCTATGTGATGTTTGTGCGGCCCGTACCCAGGCCTTTGCCACGTGGGTGCGATCCGTCCCGCCATTGTTGGGGTGACGTGTGTGGGCGTGGTCCGACTCGTACCCACGCTCTTCAGGCGTGGGTACGGGACGTACCTGTCTGGTTGTGTTGCCGGTTCGCGTGGTGACGGACTTCCGTTGTGGCGGTCGCTGGCTTATCAGGACACGCCCACACCCCCTCGTGGTGACCAGGGCATGGGAGTCAGGTATGTCCAGGCCATGTGTGGTGTGTGACTTATGTGGTTGTTTTGTGGCCTGCCCTGGTCCTGCCACCCCCACCCCACCCCACTTTCCACCCTCCCTTAGTTATTCTGACCTTCTGCGGCGTCTGCGTCGTAACCTGTAGAGGAGGTGGACTGCTATGAGGGCAGGGATGACTCGTAGGTTCGGGTCCATGTCTGTCCGTCGCGTACTGGTACTCCTTGCTCGCGTCGTCCTGTCGCGTACGGGTCCTCCTTGATCGCGTCGTCCTGTCGCGTACGGGTCCTCCTTGGTGGCGTCGTCCTGTGTGTCCGTCACGTACTGGTCCTCCTTGTTCGCGTCGTCGTCTGTCCGTCGCGTACTGGTGGTCCTTGTTCGCGTCGTCCTGATTTCCCGGAAGTTTTTGGCTGCCGCAAAATATTCACCGTGCGGGGTGACGTCGGTGCGAATCGTGATTCCTGGGTCGTGAATGGCTGGCTGCGAGCGTCCCGACGTCAGGTCGGCGCTTTCCCGGATCGCATTGGTAGGTGTTTTTTTGTTCGGTCGGGCTTTTTTACGATTCGTACGGTAATGGTGTACCCGTGCGAATCGTAATTCCTTGTTTGTGAAAATTGACGACCGGGTACGCATCGGGCGGAGATTGTGCTCCGTCCGACGGTTCGTACCCGGTTTTTGCAGGTTCGTGATCGGCACCTAGGAGTTGACAAGCCAACCATGGAATATACTCTGGAGTGGATCTGATTTCTGATTGCAGTACAGGTTCCAAACTAAAGTTTGCAATGAAAGCAGCTCACACTCACAGAGCATCTTCAACTAGTGCCACGCGGCGATGGCGTGATCGAAGGATCCTGGCGCTTGAATGAGTCCAATGTTTTCAACATATTTTTTGTCTCAAACTCTTCTGTCCTTACAGTTAAAAATCCATGCTCATTGGCTCTTCCTTTTTCACACATTTGTTAATATATACTTTTCCTATCTTTGAGATAATTTCAAACTTTCATTACTCCCCCTGCCAAGAGGTGTTTGCTGTGATAGTTAAGCCAGCAGCTGTTGCTACGGTCACGAGAAAAGCAAATTCGAGGAAAAAGCTGGGTTTACAGGAAACACATAGCTGTATTCTGATTGCAGAATCTATTTAATGCGTAGCAGCTAGACTACTTAAGAAGTGTAGCAGTAGTTAAAGGGGATTTATAACGAATGGAGGAGGGTAAAAAATGAACTACCAGGAGACAGAGCGAAATATTGCTAACCACTGACCTCACTCTGCCAGATTATTTTCTCCTCCTTTTGGAATTCTGGTTAAGTGTAGAAACCACTGGACCATTGGTCACGTGGTTTGTGTCAAAGGAAACACTTAATTTAATTAGGGGATAATAATAAATGGTTGCCTCTTATGTATACTGTCTCCTTCGTACAGATATGATGTGGAATTGAGAGTATTTTGGTTTTGCTCAATATACTTTCCTAGACAAATAATACAGCATGGCCATTTGTCATTAAAAAAGGCTGAAGCTAGGGCTGTTCGGATTCACAAAATACATTAACACGCTCATGGATTAGTCAAGCCTATTATGTTTAACTCACATTTAAAAGAGATGCATACATGCAAATATACACATTATTCAGGAGCATACAAAAGAAGCGTCAAAAGAAAGTAAGGACCTAGTCAGCTATCTAACAGAAAGAGAAATACAGGAAAGAAAGAATTTATGAAGATTGCATAAACTATTTCATAAATAGAAATTCATGTTTTATTCAGTGTTAGGTATTTGGAAAAAACATTAAGAGCTATGCTTTCTTAAGAAGTCTGTTAATACAGAACAAGGAACATTCTCGACAATTTTGTAGAATGTGCTGAGAAAATGATCTGATCATTATGATGAGATGCTATGGTGAATTGAACAAGTCACACCCAGCAGACGCTTTGATAGTTGTGCCAAGGGGCAAATTGAAACAAGATTTGTGGGTTTTCAGACACATTTATGATAGAGTGAAATCGCCACTGGTAACATTTTGAACTCCTCTGGATCTGATGAGATTCTTCGCTTTGTACATCCCACTGCAGTTCTAATAGTTGGGAACATGAGGTATAAGGACTCTACACCCGGAGAGGATTATGGTCGCCCTGCATTCAGAATACATACAGAAACATATTTGTTGAAAATAAACATTTTTGCATTTATATTAGAAATGTACTTCATTCATGCACACACATGCACGCATGCACACACGCACACACACACACACAGACTGCTAAACCTGGTGGACGACAAAGTGCCATAATGCATGCAAAATAATTGTATTGGTTCACATAAAAAACATATATCTTAATGATCCCTGAGCAGCATCAAATTTGCAGCCGCAGTGGCATGCTCCTGAATAATATTATCTCCTTTATACCTTTTTCTTAACCTCCTTCTTGCCACATTCCCTCTCTTCAGGTAATTAATTCACAGTGTAGTAGAAGGTGGGATAGAAGGAATAGATGAACTCTCTAGAACAGTGGTCTTCAAACTTTTAATACCGCGTTCTTCCTCGCATAGAAATAAATCATTCTGTCCGGCAGAATGGCAAACATATTCTAGGAAAAACATATTTAGCAATTCTAACATTTCATTTATATTTAGTGATCCCTTTTCAAAATGCAATCAAATACATGATTACTAAAATGGTTTTGGTTGCCTAAAAATTGTAACTTTGTCCATAGTGAGATCCTTTATCAGAATTGGAGGGTGGGGCTATGAATCTCCCCAACATTGACACCTGCTTCCAGTCAGGTGGTGAGTGATAAAAAGACATTATTGATGGCCATTACAGAGTGGCTCACTGTGACAGTTTTCTTTGACTAAAACACACTATTTTTAACCTGACGTTCGTAAAGCATAATTAATGCTTGTCTTGGCTAGCTTCTGGCTCCCTATTTCCCCAGCTGAGATCAATTTAAGCTCCCCAAACAGGCCCTACTCCCAGGTTTGAAGACCTCTGTTCTAAAATGAGTTTTCCCTGCATATAATCTCAGCGTTTCAATGGCTAAGGTGAGCCAAAAGTCCTTGTAAATTGTTTTGGCATTTCTTCCCTGCCACATAATCTCAGAGTTTCAATAACAATGGCTAAGGTGCGCCAAAAGCCCTTGTAAGTACTTTTGGCATTTCTTCCCTGCCACATAATCTCAGAGTTTCAATGGCAATGGCTAAGGTGAGCCAAAAGCCCTTGTAAATTATTTTGGCATTTCTTCCCTGCCACATAATCTCAGAGTTTCAATGGCAATGGCTAAGGTGAGCCAAAAGCCCTTGTAAATTATTTTGGCATTTCTTCCCTGCCACATAATCTCAGAGTTTCAATGGCAATGGCTAAGGTGCGCCAAAAGCCCTTGTAAGTACTTTTGGCATTTCTTCCCTGCCAAATAATCTCAGAGTTTCAATGGCAATGTCTAAGGTGAGCCAAAAGCCCTTGTAAATATTTTGGCATTTCTTCCCTGCCACATAATCTCAGGGTTTCAATGGCAATGGCTAAGGTGCGCCAAAAGCCCTTGTAAGTACTTTTGGCATTTCTTCGGGTAGGTTTGCTGAACTCAAGCTAATAGCTGGCGTGACAAGACGTGTCAGACGATAGATAATGGTAAGTTCTATCATTGCTTCTTCATTGACAGCTTCTATATTGTTTTCATCATCTGCGACCTTTGGGGGGAACACCCTCTGCTCCTCTGTGCCCAATGTGTGAATTAAAAGCAGTTTAACTTTCCTTTCTACAATACCTTGCCTCAAAGTAATTTTTAATGATACCTACTATTTTCTACAAAGCTAAATAAGATTGGCATAATTTGGTATTACATAGCTAAATGATGTGTATGAAGTGAATAACCTTTAATTCATAAACTGAACCACTGTAATGCTGCCTGGATTAACTAGTGTTGTAGGGCTACAGTTGCTCTTTACATTAAAAAAAAACAATTGGTGCCATTGTGGTAATATATACTGATTTTGCAACTAGTGGCAAAACTGCTAAACATGTTGGTATTATAGGATCTTGAGTGTCGCAAACGTTTACTCCAAATTAGTATTGCATCAAAATCGCACAAGATGAATTTCGGTGTGTAGTACCAGAAATTGTTTCAGCAATATGAACAAAAGATAATGAGTCCATAAAAAGATATGAAATTCATCTGAACACCTTCGAGTTTGAACCTTATATATGCTAAACCAGATTCAGAAGGAAATGCCATGTCCTCAAATTCCCAGAGTGAGAGTACAGAGCAAAACACTGTCATTTATATGTTCTCCTGAGAGTAGAAGCATGTTGGTTGAAGAAGGAAAGCTTGCTAAAGAACTTGAAAATGCCCCATATAAGAAGTAAATATGGCTCAGTTGAAATCCATGTTTGTCTCTCTCCCCATGACAGAGGCTGCCCAAAGAGATATCAAAAGCCCCTCTGCCTACTCAGCAATTATGGGTAGTTCCCCACTTGGTAAATCATGTAGCTCTTAGCCACCTGGTTGTTGGTGCTTAATATTACTTCTTTACGACATAAGAAAGGAGAGTGTACCCTTTGTGTAAGAAATGGAAAGAATAGATCATCTACATCTTTTTTCACTGTCCCATAGTGAATTGATTCTCCAGTTTTGGGCTCAAAGCCTCATCGTGGCATCTAGCACAGATGCCCTTGCCTCCAGATGACCTATTACCTGCCACCAGAGTAAATAGCTACAATTTTTAATCAATTAGACAGACGCAGACACCTGTCTAGAGAACAGGAGCCATAGAAGGACCATCGCATGTCATTGAGCACATATGACTAATGTTTTTGTATCTGGAATGAATCACAAGAGGAATAACCACTTTTGTGATGTGACTAAGGACAACAGACACTGCACAGAGTTAATGCTCATGAGTGCAATAGGAACATCTACAGGGCATCTGTACAGAACTAGCCTCATATAAATATCAACTCTGTGATGGCTAGATGTTAGACCTCGGGGTCTCTAGTTGACTGAGGTAGGTACCTTAGTCCAAATAAACCCTTGATTCTAAGTCAGGGAAAGGAAGGACACCTTCTCAGATAGCCCCTGCTCACTCCCTCGGTAGCTTTGCACGAGCAGCCAGGCTTATCTCCAAGGCAAATGTGTAAAGTATTTGCAACCATGCTCACAGCAACCCAATGATGACAACACAAATGGACTCCACACAAGTTTCATAAAAAAACAGGTATAAGTTTATATACAAAGATATACGATGAGACCACATGATAAAAATACAACATATGCGTATTTGTAATAATTCACCTTGCTGATTATTAGGCCAGCAAGCCCTTGTAGGTTCTTGCAGTATTAATGAGCAATTCTAGATGATACAATGCAGTCCTAATGCAATGCTATGCAGTTCGTAATGCAAGAATCAGGCACTTCGTAATGTAACAATAATGCAGTTCGTTATGCAAGAATCAGACAGTTCGTAATGCCAAAATAATGCATTTCGAAATGCAACAATCAGGCAGTTAGTTATGCAAAAATAATGCAGTGCGTAATGCAACAATCAGGCAGTCCGTTATGCAGAAATAATGTAATGCGTAATCCAACAATTAGGCAGTTCGTAATACCGAAATGATGTAATGCGTAATGCAACAATCAGCAGTTCGTAATACCAAACTGATGTACTCTGGTACCAATCACGGTACTCGGTCTCTATGCCACTCCTGCTGACTCGTGGTCAGCTATTACCAAAATATGCCCCCAACACGGATCTGGTGTAAAACAAAGTGTAGCTCCACACTCCGGCCCCGGTACTGCCACTCCTCAGCAAGTAAGGGCAGCAATACGGACTTCAGCCGAGGCTAGCGCTGCGAGAATGGGAAAGGTTGAGAGTGTTTCCCTTCGAGCCCGCACCCCGCCCCAGGCATCGACACACGCACGCACACTGAGTGTTGCTTGGGGGGTGCAACCTCGCTCTCCTCTCCTCTCCTCACGACTTGGGCCTCCGATGCAGTTTCGTTGATTTCGGGCAGTGGAACTCAGCCCTCCCCCCCGACACGGGGATGATTCGAGGTCCCTCCTTGGCAAAAACGTGCTCGAACCAGCGGGGCTGCCAGTCCGGGTCAATGGCAATGACGAAGATCTCAGGCTGCAACAGGGCACACGCACACAGCGTCGCTGGAACTCACTTGAGCTCTGGATGTGCACGGTCACAAGGCACTCTTCACGAACATCTCGGGCTGCACGAAGCACACGCACACAGTGTCGATGAGACTCCCTTGAGTTCCGAGTGGACACGATCACAGGGCCATCCTCACGAAGGTCTCAGGCTGCACAAAGCACACGCAGACAGTGTTGCTGAAACTCACTTGGATTCCTGGTGCGCACGATCACAGGACGATCCTCACGAAGGTCTCAGTCTGCACAAAGCACATGCACACAGCGTCGCTGAGCCTCACTTGGACTCCTGGGTCCCACGATCACAGGGCCGTTCTTACGAGGATCTCAGGCTGCAAAAGCACATGCACTCAGCGTCGCTGAGACACACTTGAGTTCTGGGTGCACACGATCACAGGGCAGTCCTCACGAAAGTCTCAGGCTGCACAAAGCACACGCACACAGCGTCGCTGAGACTCACTTGGACTCCTGGTGCTAACGATCACAGGGCAATTCTTACGAGGGTCTCAGGCTGCAAAAAGCACACGCACACAACGTCGCTGAGACACACCTGGAAACTTTTGTGTTCCTGAGTTTCCACAACAGGGAGCCAGCTCTCCTTGGGTCCTTGGGATTAAGTTACTTCAGGACACAACACACAGCAAAGTCCTTTCAAGCAGGGGGACACAGCACACAGCAAAGACACTTTAGCCTCTCCTTGGTTAAATTATTCACAACTTTGGGCTCACTATATGATACAATAATGTGTGTAATTACAATATGTACTCCAATTTTGGTATTTGCATTACTTCCAGCCCTGAGGAAGTCGTTTGGGTCAATCCCTATAGCGACAAAAAGCGTTGGGAGTGGAAGACTCATTGAAAATAAAAGAAAGACCAGAAGCCCATCTGATTATTGTTCTATTCTGATATAATGTCATATTTTGATTTATAATAATATGCGTGTGCGTCAACATTTGTGAATAATCTAATCAATCTCTGATTGAGCTTTTTTGGGGATATGGGTGTTATTCCCTGAGTTTGAAGGCACCGCAGGGTACTGTATGTACATGAAAAAATAGTGTGAAATATTGCGAGAGCGCTTGATTACCCTTTACACCCTAGTTGAATAATATCTCCTTGGTTAAAGCAGCAAACTGCAGGCCAGCCCCAGAACACACAGCAAGGGTCAGTCCTTTCCTTCAGTCTCATCAGCTGCTTCTTCCTAGGCAGAGGTTCCTCTTGAACACGAAGTAGGTTCAATCCTTTACAGTCTTGAACAGTTCCATTCCAAAGTCCAGGGGTTTCAGCTCTCATAGTTATACCCCTAAATGTCTTTGAAGTCTTTGTGTTCAGGGGGGCACTGACCCCTGCCCAAACCAGTTCTGGGTGTCTCCCTGCCAGTGACACCTTCTTCCTTTGATAGTGGGGGTCTGGATCCTTAATCACTCAGCAGGAGATGGCGCCATTGTTTTATGGCGGCAGCCCAGGCCTCTTCACCTCCAGGGACTACTCCTCCCCCTACACTCCAGATGCAGGTCATCCTGTTGCTGTCTCACCTCCTCTCCTGGGTCAAGACATTCCCCAGAGCCTATCACATTTGAATCCAGACAGTCAATCCACAACCAGGCAGAGACACAGAGAAATGTTAGAACACAAAAACCCAGCCACTTCTAAAAGAGTGGATTCTAAACACACAATGCAAAAGCCACCTTCACAAAAAGATGTGTTATTGAATTGTGAGTTCAGGCACACTAAACATCACCTCTCCATCTTTAGCCTATGGGAAGATAGGGTGGAAACATATTACACAGCCTCCCCATTCTGTCCTATGGGCAAGATGGCCTTTCAACAGTGAAAAACGAAATGTAGATTATTTCACTGTCAGGACATGGTGCACACCTTAGTACATGTCCTACCTTTCACATACACTGCACCCTGCCCAGGGGGGTACCCTAGACCTACCATAGGGGTGTCTGATGTGCATTAGAAAGGAAGGGTAATGCCTGGCAAATAGGTGCACTTGTTAGGACAACATGGCAGTTTAACAAACTGCGCGCAGGCACTGCAGTGGAAGGCCTGATTTCTCTCTTTAGGGCTACTTGTGTGGGTGGCACAATTAGACCTGCAGGCCCACTAGTGGCATTTACCAGCCCTGGCACACATAGTGCCCTTTACTAGGGACTTTACTAGTAAGGCAAACATACCAATCATTGACATTCATTTACCATTACACTTTATACAGGGAGCACTTGCACTTTGACACTGATCAGCAGTGGCAAAGTACCCAAAGCATCTAAGATGGCAACACCATATCAGGGCCAAGTCCAACGCTAGAGATATATCCTTTCCAACTAGAAGATAAAAGCAGTGCTTAATTTGTAAAAAAAAGTAAGTGCCAGGGCTCTCGTCAGGAGGCCACTGCAGCTTGCACCACACATTGCCCCTTCCAGCACTGCTAATGACAGTACCAACACACGAATGTCTGACAGAATATCGACGGACAGAAAATCGACCTACAAAAATATCGACACAAAAATATCGATGACAAGAATATCGAGATCCTATCTACAACATGGTAAGTACAAAAATATCGAAAATAAAATATAGAATGTCAAAAATATCGTTATTAAAAATATAAAGTATTTTTTAGTTAAAAAAAAATATGTAAAATAAACCAAATAATACTTATAAATAAAACAAACATAATTAAATATATTTTATAATGTTTAAAATTAATAATTAATATATATAATGTAATAAAACATTAATTAAACATATACATATAATATATATAATTACTTAATAAAACATTTAATAATTGTTTTAATAACTTATAACTTGTTAAAAATTATTATAAATTACAAATACATCATTCACATAAAACATGAATAAAAATTAAATATTTATATATAACACATTTAAAAAATTACATTTAATTTGAATATTGTTAAAATTAATTATATATTACATTAGCTAAAATAATAAAAAAAATATTAAATAGCACTGACAATAAAACTACTACTCCAGCTCCAAAAAAAAACAGTAAAGAAAATATTGGATAGCGTAGAGCTAAAAATTACTATTTCCACTCCAGGGAGTGTAACAATAGGGAAAGTGTTGGATAACGTACAGGTATAAATTACTATACCCACTGCAGGGAGTGCAACAGTAAGGAAAGTGTTGGATAGCGTAGAGGTAAAAATGACTATTCCAACTCCAGAGAGTGCAACAGTAGGGAAAGTGTTGGATAGCGTAGGGGTAAAAATTACTATTCCCACTCCAGAGAGTGCAACAGTAGGGAAAGTGTTGGATAGCGTAGGGGTAAAAATTACTATTCCCACTCCAGAGAGTGCAACAGTAGGGAAAGTGTTGGATAGCGTAGGGGTAAAAATTACTATCCCAACTCCACAGAGTGCAACAGTAGGGAAAGTGTTGGATAGCGTAGGGGTAAAAATTACTATTCCCACTCCAGAGAGTGCAACAGTAGGGAAAGTGTTGGATAGTGTAGGGGTAAAAATTACTATTCCAACTCCAGAGAGTGCAACAGTAGGGAAAATGTTGGATAGCGAAGGGGAAAAATTTACTATTCCCACTCCAGAGAGTGCAACAGTAGGGAAAGTGTTGGATAGCGTAGGGGTACAAATTACTATTCCAACTCCAGAGAGTGCAACAGTAGGGAAAGTGTTGGATAGCGTAAGGGTAAAAATTACTATTCCAATTCCAGAGAGTGCAACAGTAGGGAAAGTGTTGGATAGCGTAGGGGTAAAAATTACTATTCCAACTCCAGAGAGTGCAACAGTAGGGGAAGTGTTGGATAGCGTAGGGGTAAAAATTACTATTCCCACTCCAGAGAGTGCAACAGTAGGGAAAGTGTTGGATAGTGTAGGGGTAAAAATTACTATTCCAACTCCACAGAGTGCAACAGTAGGGAAAGTGTTGGATAGCGAAGGGGTAAAAATTACTATTCCAACTCCAAAGAGTGCAACAGAAGGGAAAGTGTTGGATAGCGTAGGGGTAAAAATTACTATTCCCACTCCAGAGAGTGCAACAGTAGGGAAAGTGTTGGATAGCGTAGGGGTAAAAATTACTATTCCAACTCCAGAGAATGCAACAGTACGGAAAGTGTTGGATAGCGTAGGGATAAAATTTACTATTCCAACTCCAGAGGGTGCAACAGTAGGGAAAGTGTTGGATAGCGTAGAAGTTAAAAATAACATAGTTATAAATAAAATAATTATTTAAAATAATTAGTGATTTAATTATTAAATAACTCAAAATTATTTACAAATACCAATAAATACTTATTACAAACATAACTACCAAAGAATAATTAATTAACAATACATTAATAATAAATACCAATAAATAATAATTAATAAATATTAATTACCAAATAATAAATATTAAACGATAAAATATTTTTCATAACCAAAAACATATGAATTATTAAAAAGTAAATACCAATTAAAATATATTTGACAATTTAAAAAAATATATAGCGCAAAATAATAATTATGAAACATTAATTACCAATTAAAAAATATTGAACTATTAAATATTTGTCATACGCCAAAATAATAAATATTACACATTAATTACCAATTAATAATTACTTATTAATATATTAATTAGAAATATCAATGCATAATACTTAATTATATTTAACTCACAATTAATGATTAATCAACAATTAATTATTTTTCATAACCAAAATATTATAATTTTAAATATTTACCAATTAATAATTATTGTCCAATTAATTAATTATCAATACCCAACAACTAATTTAATAATTACTTAATTAGATTTCAATTACTTCCAACCCCCTATAAACGCACGACACACTCCACTAATAAAATAATACACTTAACATAATTATCAATTAATCAACTAATTAAAACTAATTGCCAATTAATAAAAATTAATTACCAATTAATACTTAATTAACAATAATATAATTATCAATACCAATAAATGAAAATAAATTATTAATTAATTACAATTAAATTACTTCCCACCCTATTCCCCTATAAACCCACAACCCGCTACAGAACTTAAACGAAAAAAATTATTAAAATCAATTTATAATTCCTAAAAATGTAGAATTAATTCCATATAATTAAATTACTTCCCACCCTATTCCCCTATAAACCCGCTACAGAACTTAAACGCAAAAATGAATTAAAATTATTTTATAATTCCTAAAAATGTATAATTAATTCCATATAATTAAATTACTTCCCACCCTATTCCCCTATAAACCCACAACCCGCTACGGTACTAAAACACAAAATTGACTTAAAAAACCATTGTTAACATATAAAAATTGTATATATATATGTTAAAACCAGTAGAACACTTAACTAAAAACATATAACACATACATATTAAATACATAATAAAATACATAACAATAATATAAATATCGATATTAGTAACATCAATATTAGTAAAATCGATATATTTGATGTCGATATTACTAACTTCGATATTACTGACATCGATATTAAAATACTTACCTTAGGATCGATATTCTGTCCATAGATATTATTGACATCGATATTCTGTCCCTTCGATATTTAAAACTCGATATTAGTGTAGGTAGATATTTTAGTTTCGATATTTTGGCTGCTCACCCCAACACACCTAGGTGCCGATCACGATCCGGTAAAAAATGTCCCCGTACGACTCGTATCGGGTCTTTTTACCGTACGAATCGTACAAGTGCCGTACGAACTGGCAATCACGATTCGCATGGTAAAAAGTCCATACGAACCGCACTGGGAATCATTCCCCACACGTCCTCGGGTCGGAAAATGTGTCCGACACGTCCTCGGACGATTTACCTTACAAACGTAAAAATCCAAGTCCGACCGAGGAATCACGATCCATCCCGTGCGTCCGAGCCTACAACCGTATGGAAAAAACACCGTCCGCACCGAACACCTATAGCAACCATGGAGACATGTGCCCGCATACGCGCCCAACACTCCCCCCAGCCCCCGTACGTCCGACACGTACCCCCCGTATATGTATACCCCCACCCGTCTAGGTACACCCCAGTACGTTCCAGTCGTACCCCCACCCCAGTACGTGTCGTACCACCGTCTATGTACACCCCAGTACGTTCCAGTCGTACCCCCACCCCAGTACGTGTCATACCCCCGTGTACCTACACCCCAGTACGTTCCAGTCGTACCCCCACCCCAGTACGTGTCGTACCACCGTCAATGTACACCCCCCCCTGTACGTGTCGTACCACCGTCAATGTACACCCCCCCACCCCTGTACGTGTCGTACCACCGTCAATGTACACCCCCCCACCCCTGTACGTGTCGTACCACCGTCTATGTACACCCCAGTACGTTCGAGCCCCACCCCCACCCCAGTACGTGTCATACCCCCCGTGTACCTACACCCCAGTACGTTCCAGTCGTACCCCCACCCCAGTACGTGTCATACCCCCGTGTACCTACACCCCAGTACGTTCCAGTCGTACCCCCACCCCAGTACGTGTCGTACCACCGTCAATGTACACCCCCCCACCCCTGTACATGTCGTACCACCGTCTATGTACACCCCAGTACGTTCGAGCCCCACCCCCACCCCAGTACGTGTCATACCCCCCGTGTACCTACACCCCAGTACGTTCCAGTCGTACCCCCACCCCAGTACGTGTCATACCCCCGTGTACCTACACCCCAGTACGTTCCAGTCGTACCCCCACCCCAGTACGTGTCGTACCACCGTGAACCTACACCCCAGTAGTTCCTGGCGCACCCCCAACACAACCTCCTAAGTACGGAGCGCACCCCATGCCCCAACATCACAACCGCATGTACGAGTCGTACAAAGCCACACACAAGGACATAATCGTACAACCAAATGGCCCATGTACACACCGTACACACGCTCAAAACGCACGTACAAAACCAGGACAAAATAAAACAACACAAGAATACACCATTCGAAAGGCACACAGCCACTAAACATGGCCAACAACCACTAAAATAACACAATCACTGACCTGCAACTGCCAAAAACAAACAGAGGCCCAATACACCACCACTCCTTATAACACACCCACCCAAAATTCAAAAACTGCCACACCCACCCATGGACCAATAAAAAGGGCCCACACACACAAACCATGAGCCTTTGCAACAGACTCACTGCTGCCAGACACCACAGAACCAGACTACAAGCTACACCACACCTTACACTTGCACACCTTCACACGACCACCCTCACAAACACCCTCTCATCACATTCACACACACACACAACCATCCACACCCCCCCAACATCCACACACCCCCCACCCCCCACACCCACACCATCCCCACCCACACCCCTCACCATGCCCACTACCAAGAATCCAAAGTTCAGTCACCGAGAGTTGGAGGTCCTTGTTGATCAAATCCTCAGAGTCGAGCCACAGATCTTTGGAACATTGGTCAGAAGCACCAGCCAGGCAGCCAAAACAGCCATGTGGCAGACCATAGTCGATGCTGTGAATGCTGTTGCGGACAACAGGAGGACCAAGCAGGATTGCCAGAACAGGTGGTACGATCTGCGGAGGAGGGTCAGAGCCAAGAGGCAGGAGGAACACGACCAGGCCAACGCCACCGGAGGAGGGCCCTCCCGCAGAGCCGTACAGTACCATCCCTGGGAGGAGAGGGTGATGGCCATACTGCCGGTGGAGGCAGTTGAAGGAGTAGAAGGACTCCGAGACCCGGGTGAGTACACAAACAACGCACCTCACATGGGGGGAACTGCAACCACAACCAAAATTACTAACAGGCACGCAACCACCACAAGCCATCGCATGACTCAACCACACTCCATGAGCAGGCACATGCCACTGCTGCCACCATGCCCCATGCACCCAGCTGGACAATGTCAAGTCACAGGCCACAGAAGACAACAACACATGACACGGTAACCCGTATGGCGGGAGGCTGGGCACCAAAAATCACATAGTGCGACTCCAAAGCAGACAACAATGCCCTCTGCCCATATGGCCTAGGTCACAGCCAGACAAACACTGTGTCCCAACACAGGAATGACTTGCCAGCAAATGGCGGACGCCTTGCATCAACACATGGGGGTGAAGGCACTGTTTTGCACATGACAGCAGCTAATGAACAGCCAACATTGTGAAAGAGTGGCAGCACACACCACCACAGCAGCAGCGCACAGACACACAGCAGACAAAATGGGTGCCTGGAGATCAGAAACAAACTCACATCAACAGGCCAAGGGCCACTCAAAGATCTGCTAACAGTGTGTGCCCAGGAAGCTGGGCCAAGGTGACAGAGGGTGACACACAGAGGGAGGGAGAGGGGGACACAGAGGGAGGGAGAGGGGGACTGAGAGGGAGGGAGACGGACAGAGGGAGGAGGCTGACACACGGAGGGAGGGAGGAGGCTGACACACAGAGGGAGGGAGAGGGGGACAGAGAGGGAGGGAGAGGGGGACAGAGAGGGAGGGAGACACAGGAAGACGGACAGAGGGAGGAGGCTGACACACGGAGGGAGGGAGGAGGCTGACACACAGAGGGAGGGAGAGGGGGACAGAGAGGGAGGGAGAGGGGGACAGAGAAGGAGGGAGACACAGGGATAGCAAATCAGTCCTTTGGTGTGTGGGAATGTCTGCTCGTCAGCAGGTCGACTGCGTGCATGTAGACAAGGGTGGCCAGTGCCAGAACCCCCCCTCTTCATCATGGCAAAACGCAGGGCCATGTCACAACCTGTACACGAGCACAAGGACAGCCACCTGCATCATATAAGTGTGTGGATCCACTCCATGTGCACATGTACAGTGCTACAAGGAAGGCGCAAATGCATGGCTCGCCACACCTGCACACTCCACTGCTGACTGCAGTCACACTTGACGCAGCAAGTAAGACTGTGCCACACATAGTTAAAGGGGCCAAATTGGTGCCCAAGGGACACACCCATGCACAAGTGCACTGTGAGTGGAATGCAAGACAGATCCTAATTCCAAGAGGAAATGTGCCAACTTTGAAACGGATGAAACATGGATGTTGCATGGACCAAAATTAACATTTTCTCTCTCACACACAGGTCAACGTCGTGCTGCACCCCCAACACTGGGGGGGAACACTCACAGGACCCGGATCTGCAGGAGACCGATCCCACCGGCAGCGACCACTCTCACCACTCTGCGGACGACCCCGACCGACCTGGCCCCTCTGGTGTCCAACCACCTGCAGCACCTGCGTCAGGTACAACCGTGCCAACCACCACCCCCACTCCTGCCACATCCCAGGAGACACCCAGGATCCCTGCCCCAACACCACAATGGAGCCAAGCTCGCCAGGAGGGACACGGTGTCCCGGGCACCCAGGAGGAGGCAGGCGACAACGCCAATGCCACCCCTCAGGGGTCCCGGAGACCCGATGTGCCCACAAGTGCAGGCCAGACGCAAGTGGGCAGGGGTGGTGGGAGTGGAGGACGGCGGAGGCGCGAGCCTGACCAGTTGGCTGGGGATCCGGTATTTTCCCATGTCCGTAACATCCTGGACTCATACCGGCAGGACACCACGGGCATGGCCCAGGTTGTGTCCGTCCTCGAGGGGATCAAGGTCCAGCAGGCCCAGCAACATGCGGAGCTAATAGCCTGTCTACAGGTACACCAACGGAGGATGGAGGACAGACAGGCTGAGCAAGTGACGGCGTTCCAGGGGATTCACGCTACACTCCGTCGGATGGCCGACACCATGGACGACCCTCCCTGTGCCAGAAGGCGGAGAACATCACCACCCACAGGGAGGGATCAGGAGGAGGAGGAGGAAACATCCGACGGAGCATCCCAGACGTCGTCACGGCCTGCTGCTGAGGTTCCCCGCAGGAAGCCGGGTCGTCCACGGAAAGGACCGTGAGGGTGGCTGCTACATCACCATCTCCCAGGACACCTGGCCTGGCACCTGGCCCACTGGAGCAACAGCATCACAGCATCAAGAGACATTCTCTGCCACATGGCCCTGCTGGTCACTGGCTGACCAATGTTGACAAAGACTGTGGCATGGACTCTGAGGATTTCCAATGGCAAGGACACCAACTCCCCTACTGAACTTTGGATTCCCTAATCCCGGAAAGCCCCTCACTTTGTGTCCCCCCCCCCCCAATAATAAATCACACTATTAAGAGTAGATGCCTGCTGGTAGCATTATTACCTAACATGTGTCTTGTACAGTCTAAACATGCCCGAGTCATCTGTTCACTTCAACCAACCACACCCTGGGGCCTGAGTCTGGCACAGGACACATGGGTCACAGTTTATTAGGCAAGACAGACATGGAGCACCATACACACCCGTGATGGGCACAACCAGCTGAGGGGGTGGCCGAACAACCGTGCTGACAGACACATTGAGTACAGCAACAGTCATGCGCAGAGGTCAGGGATCCTGGCCAGTGTCCTGGGGGCACCCAGGTATGTGTAGACAGGTGGCAGAACCATGTCCTGCAAGCTTGAGTCCGGTGGATGCAGAGAATGGGGTCATGGACAACGTTGGATGCATGGGGATGGCACATGTCACAATACCCACACAGTCATGGACATCATGCCCAATACACAGTCTCAGCACACACACACAGCTTGCATCTTGCCACTCGACACATTGACACATAGCCACAATCAGGGAATACCATGCCAGACATGCAGGATGCACCGTGCCAACACACCAGCGTTGACTGAGAAGAGGCACCTTGGAGGCATAGGGACACCTTTATTAGTCATGTTTTTGGGATTGCAGAGGCAACTTGAAGTACACATGAACACATCATGTGGAGTAACATGTGGGTCCAACACTGGCACCCCCCTTCTGCAGCACAAATGCGTGATAGCCATGGAACTGGCACACAAGTGTCGGCTAACAGCTAAAACCCACAGCTGCACACGGAGAGCCTGACATACACCATAGATCCGCTGATGTGGAAGTCCCACGCCATGTCAAGACAATGTCAACCGTATGTGTCCGAGGGCAGTGTCACACACATTGATGCCATCATCACAATCCACTATCCCATCACTGATGACTGACAACCAGGCAGCCCATCTATTCAGGTGTACCCAGCTGCATGTCGTGTCCCATGGGGATGCCACATGACTGCAGAGGAACCAAACCCCGACCGGGGCAGTGTGCACACATCGTGAACAACTGCCACACCCAATACACCCCAGATGCATCCCTTACCCCATGGAGACTTCCAAACGTGTCCATGCCTGTAACGCTGAGTCAGCCCACGATGTCATGTCCATGAGGAATAGCAGTGCCACAACAATGCAACCAGCAAACGGCATGCGCAGGTACCTGGGGAAGAGAGACACACAAGAAGTCAGCCACAAAAAGCACAGCCACTTGCATGTGCATTTACTCGACACATGTATGGATGACAACATGCTAGGTCACAATTATGACTGGGGAAATACTACCATCACTGCCACCATCACTCCAGTGACACACCCACACACACCTCTGACCCACGTGCCATACATGCAGGTGGAGACACACATCACAACGCATGCCACACGGGGACCAATGCGTGCACACTCAGACCCTGGTACTCACCACTAAGCAAAGAAGTCGCGTATGAGCCGAGTCCGGATGTCCTCTTGCGGCTCCACATCCTCCACATCACTAGCCCCATTGCCAAGCCCTTGGTCCTCCACGGGTGGATGGTCCTCGTCATGTTGATTCAGGATGAGTGGCACAGCTCTTTCAACTGCCATGTTGTGCAGCATGCAGCAGACCATGAAGATCTTGCAGACCTTCGCCGGGGCATAAGGGAGTGCACCGCCGGTCTTGTGGAGGCACCGGAATCGGCTCTTCAGCATGCCAAACGTCCTCTCTATCACTCGCCTTGTCCGGCCATGGGCGGTGTTATAGCGGAGCTGGGCCGGCGTGATGGGGTTGCGGAGAGGTGTCAGCAGCCAAGGCATGTTGGGATAGCCAGCGTCCCCTACATGGGAAGCACATGGACATCGTTAGAACTGGTGAAGCGGTCGTGCTGGTCGGCTATACAGAATACAGGACAGACAGACTGTACCCACCAACAACACATGCCCGTTCGTTGCGCAGCTGCATCATCATATCAGGCATCCCGCTACGCCTCATGATGTAGGCATCGTGTGCTGACCCTGGGAAACGAGCACAGACATATGAAATCACCATATTGGACAGACACACCACAAGGGCATTGATGGAGTGGTAGTGCTTCCGATTGCGGTACGCCACCTCCCGTGCGTGTGGTGGTACCAAACCTACATGTGTCCCATCTATGGACCCAATGACATGGGGCATCCCTCCCAGGGCATAGAATCCACGCTTGACCTCAGTCATCTGTTCAGGGGTTGGGAACTTGATGAAGTCATCCAGGTGAATCAACATGGCCTCCAAGAAATCATGCAGCACACCGCTGAACATGCTCTGGGACATGCCACCAACATGAGCTGTGGTATTTTGGAAGGTACCCGTGGCAAGAAAATGTAGGGCAGCCATTACCTTCAGCTGGGGTGTCAGTGCCGTAGGATACCTGTGCTGCGGTTGCAGGTGTGGTGCCAGTCTCGCCGTCAGCTCCAGAATCAATGGTTGGGTGAAGCGGTAGAGCCGGATCCTGTCCTTCTCCTGCATGGTAGCCAAGTCTGGAATTCTTCGGGCAAGAGGCGGCGCTCTGCAGTAATTTGGAAGTGACAACGAAGAGTGAGTGCACTACGAGAACAACTCATGTCTACTGAGCACATGTAAATCTGGCAATACACACATGCTACATAGGGAGTCAGGTATGTGCTACATGCCCAGGACACGTATGGATGCAAGGTGACACTCCTTCCAAGACCCAGCTACACACGGTGATTGAGAACCTCCCCATGCCACGCCATGGAAATAGCTGTGTCCCAGTGCAAGTGCACAGCCCGACGCAAGACAGGAGTGACATACACCCACACATCAGCAGAAGTGGGATGCCGATTGCAGAGACTGGTAGCGGAACACTGGAGCCACAGGTCACATGACATTACACTAGTCCAGCCCACACACCTTGCCATGAAGGTGCACATGTCATGACTCACCACACATTCCTTGTGAGGATGCTGACATGGCCTTGTCACGCTACTCGGTGTCCCATGCATACATGTGCACCTCACATCCGATAACACATGTGGCATGGTGTGCGGAACAGTGTGCTATGACAATCTACACACAGCCACATGTTGGTTGCTGCAACGGCTGCAGCTTTTGAGGGTGCTACAACATCAACCTGATGTAAATCCCGGACACATATATGACATAGTCACATTGTGCACTGTGGGTAGTGACAAGTCATGTGTCATGACCCCTGTACCGGGCATCATGGGACACTTCCGTGTGTTGGTGTCCGTGCCATGCCAGTGACGCTCACCCCAAGTGCGCAGTCCCACATGCACACATGTCAAAGGAGTCAAGGGCATGCCTGGCACACATTGCACCCTCACACAGTACACCTGTACACATCTCATCATACATCTGGTGCCTTCTCCACTCAGGAGGCATGTTCCACATCACAGCCAGTGACACCTGTGCCCCACACATGTAGTAATGCACAGACGATGCCTTGATGTCCATTCCTGGACAAGTATGTCCATCCATGGACAAGTATGTCCATCCATGGACAAGTATGTCCGCCCTATTCCTACCTGTGTGTCGCCTATCACCACAGTGATGTGTAAAAACCACCGTACTGCTGCTGAGAGGGCCTGTGCATGTTCCAAAATCACTGTGGGAGTGCTGCCGTATGTGTACCCATCGTGATGGCGAGCGTACAGGCATTTGTACGGTCCGTAGCACTACGAGTACGCATACGCGTGCAGACCCATAGTGATAGGGCCGTACACACGCATGTACGCTCACTATCACTATGGGTCTGCACGCGTATGCGTACTCGTAGTGATAGTGAGCGTAGATGCGAGTGTACGGTCCGTACCACTACGGGTACGCATACGCGTGCAGACCCATAGTGATAGTGAACGTAGGCATGCATGTACGGGCCGTTGCCATGCATTTGGGGTGCCCTAGGGCCCCGAAACGCACCGTACCTGTGTGTGATGCTCCAAATTACATAGGGGACAAGTATTAAGGCCTACATGCATGCTGGTTGTCATGGAGACCAAGTTCAAATTTCGAAATTGTTCTGGAAGGTGCACAGCAGAAGTCAGTTGGAATTCTTCTACTTTGTTGCAATGTGTTTGTGGGGCTGACATCATGCAGGAGAATGAAACCGATAGAGAACCCACAGACTGCTAGGTTTGAAGGGATTGGTGGAAACATAGGATGCAAATGTGAGTGACCAATCACTCTGTACTCCTGTGCAAGAGACTGGGCAGAAGGGCACATATAAGGCAGCCAGGTCCCATGAGGGAGCACTTGCCTGCACATCTTTGCATTCGTCGACCCAGCTGCTGCTACTGATTCCCTGGAACCATGTCAAGGGCTGTGGAGAGGACACAGCCATTCACCCTGGAGGAGAACATAGCTCTGCTGGATGTGATCCTCCCACAGTACTCCATGCTGTATGGGCGACCAGGGTATCAGGTGAGTGCATAGGCCACTGCCACAGACTGTCCCTATGTTGTGACTGTGACTTCTGCCATTGCGTCCAGGTGTAACACACATGCCATGTACTGTCGGGGGGGTCCCAGGGGGGGGGTGCCTGATGTCTCCCAGCAGTGCCCTGAGACAGGAGGGGTGTGTGCAGAGTCCTCCCAGCAGTGCCCTGAGACAGGAGGGGTGGGGGCCTATCACTCACAGCAGTGCCCTGAGACAGGAGGGGTGGGGGCCTATCACTCACAGCAGTGCCCTGAGACAGGAGGGGTGGGTGTGATGCACAGTGTGAGCCTTGATCATTGATTGTGACATTGCCATCATTCCACCTGTGTACCCACTGTGGCACGTACTGCTTTTGCCCTCACCAGGGGATGATGTCCCTATGACAAAGGTGCAATGCGTTGGCTGCATGACATGCCTTGTTGTTACCAGCTAATTTGTACCCATATGTCTCTCTGTGACATGTGGCTGGTGTATTGATGTGGTGTCACTTGTTCCTCCTCACAGGTAGGCGCCACTGCCAAGGAGCAGATCTGGTTGACCGCCGTCAGTGCCGTGAGGGGTGTGGATGGTCGGAGGCGGAGCCTGCCCCAGGTGAGGAAACGCTGGCAGGATATCCGGTGCTGGACGCGGAGGATTGCACGGCTCCTGCTGGGGGACTCACCTGAGAGCCACAAGAACCGCGGCCGCCGCCGTCTGAGCCACCTCCACAGGCGTGTGCTGCCGGTGGTCTTTCCAGACCTGGAGAGGCGCTTACAGGCGATGCAGCAGCCGGAAGGGGGTAGGTACATGTGTGTTTGTTGTGTGTCACCGGCATTTGTAAGGGCACAGTAGCATGAATTCACTGCCAGGGTTTAAAGGTGCTGTGCAGATCCTGTTTGCCCCAGTATAGCGCTGTGCCCCTGCCACCCTTCCCCTCCTTGCAATGTGTTCCCTGGTCTGTGTGTAGTCACTCCTTCACAAGGTAATGTAGGCTGGCGCTTTGTCCACGAGAACAATGACTCTAGCATCATGTGTGGGGGTGGTGTGTAACAGGTTGTGGGACCTTGCCTGTGCACTGTCAAGTTCACTGTATGTGGGTTCCATGTCAGTTGCCACTGATGCTGACTCCAGACATGGGAGTTGGTCTCTCATGTGTCATGCCTTACAGCGCGCATGTCCTATGTAGTGGCCTGTGACATGATGTGCATGAGTGTGCGATACACATAGTGCAGGGATGGTGACGTGTGTTGCAGTCATTACCATTCAGTAGCATGTAGTTGCGTGCCCACTACTGTCCCCTGGGGCACCTTTTCCTCAGTGGTGTATGTGTCATCATAAACGTGGCCAATCTCAGTGTCTACAGCGTAGGTTGTGCTCTGTGCCATTGTCCCCTGTCACCATGTATATAGACGTGCTATTTTGTACAGGTGTCCACTGTGCAGCCTGATCTGATTGTCCTTCTTCATACTCACAGTTGCCAGTGCCTGTGTGTCTTTTTATACTCATCTGAGGATGGGCACTGGTACCTCATTATTTGTACAGGCGCACCTTGGCTGTTTGGCGTCCAATCTTGCTTTTTGCCTGCCCCTGTGTGTATCACCCAGACTATGAGATGTTGGTGCCACCTGTGTCTCAACAATTTGCCTCGTGTAGGGTCTTGTTGGGGCGGGCAATGCTATGTGTTAACTCCTGATTTCCACTTGCTGGGTCTGGGCAGTGTGTGATGTGTCTGGACACACACGCAAGGTGCAGTGACCGAGTCATGTTGTGCATGTTTTCAGCATTACCTATGCAGCATGTGTCTCAAGTTCATGGATATGCTCCCTGGTCATCGGTATTTTCGCCAACGCTGTGTGGTGCAGATGCAGTGCTGGATTGTCCCCAGGGCCTGGGTGCTATGTCAGACTCCGTTTCCTGTGTTTAGCTATTGTCTCATGCTCTCCATGGTATTTCAGTGGCATGGTGGCTCAACCAACTGTGTGTTTCATGCCCTACATCGGTACCCTGTTCAGTAGATGTTAGGGATCTTCCTTTTCAGGCCATGCAATGTTACCTATGTAGATTGGACTCATGTGACAGATGTGTACAGGTGTCTGATTAATTTCTGTCTCTACACCCTGCCCACAGCATCGCGGGGGACACAGAGGGAGACATGGACACAGACCAGGCGGAGGGACCGAGCACCAGTGCCAGCCGTGACATCGGGTCTGGCACATCGAGTGGGACAGAGGCGGAGGAGAGTGTGGCCGAGGACCTGTCGACTGGCACATCAGACTACGAAGCTGACAGGTCCGAGGAGGATGTCTCCGAGTGGGCGGAGGCTGCACCAGCAGCTGACAGCGGAACAACACCTCGCACCGCCCCCTCAGTTTCCACCAGCCGCCTCCCACTTGCTCGTGTCCCTTCCCAGCGTGCCCGGTCACAGCATGTCTCCTTCCTGCCAGGCACCGCACCCCCTGCCCCTGTCTCCACTGCTGCCGCCAATGCAGAGTCTGTGGACATCCAGCGGCAACTGCAGGTTGGTCAGGCTGCGATCCTTAATGTCCTCCATGCCCACGGCAAAACCCTCACCAACATCGAGGCTTTCTTGGAGGGCATTCATTCATCGCAGGCTGACCAACGCAACTTGCTGAGGTCCATAGACTCCACACTGACTGCAGCAGTGGGTCTCCTGCAGCGCGACCTCCCCCCACCTACCCCTGCCCCATCCACACTTCCCACTCCCAAGCCTGTCCCACGTACACCCAGACGTCGGCATGCACCCACATCAACGGACACGGGCACCACACCAGCAGGGAAGGTCCACCGCACTCCTCCTGACACGCACACACAGGGTGAGGTAGGCACACCCACTGGGTCGGGGGGCAAACGTGTGACACGCAGCCATAGTGGGAGTCCGCATTCCACCCAGTCCACTCCCTCCAAATCCCCTCCCCTCAGCTCTCCTGGCCACATCTCCCCCAAGGACTCCTTCATGGCCGCTCTGTCCCTGAGCCCCACAGTTACACCACCACGCAAGCGGTCAAGGAGGTCCCCGGTCAGCGTGGTTGAGTCTCCCCCCCTGTCTCCACCCTCCCCCGGTGGCGCTGCGACCCATCCCTCTGACCCCCCCCCCTCCTTGGGGCCTGAGGTCCCTTCGGGTGCAGGGGACTCCCTGGAGGACCTTGCAAAGGTGTGTAGTGCCATCCTGGCCTCCGCCTTTGGCACTGACCCACCCCCTGTGGTGGAGTCCTCCATCCCTGCACCCACAACGCCACCCCTTTGCCCTGATGTCCCTGCGGTGCCTGTTGCTTCCCCCCCCCCGATGCCCTCACCAGTGTGGAAGACAATGCCATTTGACTGTGCAGGCAAGGTAGGGGACACGCATCCCACTGTGTCCCCCATCCAGCTGAGAATCATTGACTGCCCTATGGGCTTTGTGAAGATTGTACTGCCTGCGATCCACGGACATTGTGCTCATGCTGAATAAAGCTTAATTTTGTTTTCATTATCACACTACTGCTATGCTGGTATTGGTGTTGGTGGAGCTGCTACATGGTTTTGGGTGGTGTGTAAGGGTTTGGGTGTGTGGGATATGTAGTAGTGTACTGCTCATTGGTGGGACCCTGTGATCTGTGTGCCATCACAAGGTGTTGGCTAACTTTCTTTGTTCATGTAAGCAGTTACTGCATGGTGCACTTGTCCCAGGGTGTATTCCTTCCTCTGTGGACCCAGCTTTCTTCCCTGCAGGGTGTTCCCAATGTTTAGCGCAGAGCTGTGTCTACATGAGCTGTGTGTGTGACGGAGCCCTTCTACTTTGGCCATGCATGCAGGGCCATGTCTCCACCTGCAACAATCGTGGCATCCTTGGTGATCACTGTACTTGTGTGTGGAGTCTGTTGACATGAGTTCATGGGGACATGTTCCCTTGTAGCCAGTATGCATGTGGATAATTCTGGCCTCACACACATGTGTTACACCCCTCCTGTCTCAGGGCACTGCTGGGAGGACTCCACACCCACCCCTCCTGTCTCAGGGCACTGCTGTGAGTGATAGGCCCCCACCCCTCCTGTCTCAGGGCACTGCTGGGAGGACTCTGCACACACCCCTCCTGTCTCAGGGCACTGCTGGGAGGACTCCACACCCACCCCTCCTGTCTCAGGGCACTGCTGGGAGGACTCCACACCCACCCCTCCTGTCTCAGGGCACTGCTGTGAGTGATAGGCCCCCACCCCTCCTGTCTCAGGGCACTGCTGGGAGGACTCTGCACCCACCCCTCCTGTCTCAGGGCACTGCTGGGAGGACTCTGCACACACCCCTCCTGTCTCAGGGCACTGCTGGGAGTGATAGGCACCCATCCCTCCTGTCTCAGGGCACTGCTGGGAGGACTCTGCACCCACCCCTCCTGTCTCAGGGCACTGCTGGGAGGACTCCACACCCACCCCTCCTGTCTCAGGGCAATGCTGGGAGTGATAGGCACCCACCCCTCCTGTCTCAGGGCACTGCTGGGTGGACTCTGCACACACACCTCCGATTTCAGGATATGTACGCTTGGAACATACACGGTGGGGGTACGCTCAATGCATTCGAGGTGAGGGTACGAGTCTACTTACACTGGTGTGGTGGGGGTACGCTCCATGCATACGCGGGTGAGGGTACGGGGCGAACTTACACTGTTGGGCCGGGGGGTACGCTCCTTGCATACGCGGGTGGGGGTACGGGTCGTACTTACACTGTTGGGCTGGGGGGTACGCTCCTTGCATACGCGGGTGGGGGTACGGGTCGTACTTACACTGTTGGGCTGGGGGGTACGCTCCATGCATACGCGGGTGGGGGTACGGGTCGTACTTACACTGTTGGGCTGGGGGGTACGCTCCTTGCATACGCGGGTGGGGGTACGGGTCGTACTTACACTGTTGGGGTGGGGGGTACGCTCCATGCATACGCGGGTGGGGGTACGGGTTGTACTTACACTGTTGGCATGGGGGGTACGCTCCATGCATACGCGGGTGGGGGTACGGGTCGTACTTACACTGTTGGGGTGGGGGGTACGCTCCATGCATACGCGGGTGGGGGTACGGGTCGCACTTACACTGTTGGGCCGGGGGGTACGCTCCTTGCATACGCGGGTGGGGGTACGGGTCGTACTTACACTGTTGGGCTGGGGGGTACGCTCCTTGCATACGCGGGTGAGGGTACGGGTCGTACTTACACTGTTGGGGTGGGGGGTACGCTCCATGCATACGCGGGTGGGGGTACGGGTCGTACTTACACTGTTGGGCTGGGGGGTACGCTCCTTGCATACGCGGGTGAGGGTCCGAGTCGTACTTACACTGTTGGGGTGGGGGGTAC
Organism: Triturus cristatus; assembly: GCF_964204655.1. Taxonomy (NCBI): domain Eukaryota; kingdom Metazoa; phylum Chordata; class Amphibia; order Caudata; family Salamandridae; genus Triturus; species Triturus cristatus. Next base: position 454,070,799 of record NC_140590.1, on the reverse strand, counting down.
GCTCCATGCATACGCGGGTGGGGGTACGGGTCGTACTTACACTGTTGGGCTGGGGGGTACGCTCCTTGCATACGCGGGTGAGGGTTCGAGTCGTACTTACACTGTTGGCATGGGGTGTGCGCTCCATGCATACGCGGGTGGGGGTACGGGTCGTACTTTCACTGTTGGGGTGGGGGGTACGCTCCTTGCATACGCGGGTGAGGGTTCGAGTCGTACTTACACTGTTGGCATGGGGGGTGCGCTCCATGCATACGCGGGTGGGGGTACGGGTCGTACTTTCACTGTTGGGGTGGGGGGTACGCTCCTTGCATACGGGGTGGGGGTAGGGTCCGTACATATCCGTCCCCACGCTATGTGATGTTTGTGCGGCCCGTACCCAGGCCTTTGCCACTTGGGTGCGATCCGTCCCGCCATTGTTGGGGTGACGTGTGTGGTCGTGGTCCGACTCGTACCCACGTTCTTCAGGCGTGGGTACGGGACGTACCTGTCTGGTTGTGTTGCCGGTTCGCGTGGTGACGGACTTCCGTTGTGGCGGTCGCTGGCTTATCAGGACACGCCCCCACCCCCTCGTGGTGACCAGGGCATGGGAGTCAGGTATGTCCAGGCCATGTGTGGTGTGTGACTTATGTGGTTGTTTTGTGGCCTGCCCTGGTCCTGCCACCCCCACCCCACCCCACTTTCCCCCCTCCCTTAGTTATTCTGACCTTCTGCGGCGTCTGCGTCGTAACCTGTAGAGGAGGTGGACTGCTATGAGGGCAGGGATGACTCGTAGGTTCGGGTCCATGTCTGTCCGTCGCGTACTGGTACTCCTTGCTCGCGTCGTCCTGTCGCGTACGGGTCCTCCTTGATCGCGTCGTCCTGTCGCGTACGGGTCCTCCTTGGTGGCGTCGTCCTGTGTGTCCGTCACGTACTGGTCCTCCTTGTTCGCGTCGTCGTCTGTCCGTCGCGTACTGGTGGTCCTTGTTCGCGTCGTCCTGATTTCCCGGCAGTTTTTGGCTGCCGCAAAATATTCACCGTGCGGGGTGACGTCGGTGCGAATCGTGATTCCTGGGTCGTGAATGGCTGGCTGCGAGCGTCCCGACGTCAGGTCGGCGCTTTCCCGGATCGCATTGGTAGGTGTTTTTTTGTTCGGTCGGGCTTTTTTACGATTCGTACGGTAATGGTGTACCCGTGCGAATCGTGATTCCTTGTTTGTAAAAATTGACGACCGGGTACGCGTCGGACGGAGATTATGCTCCGTCCGACGGTTCGTACCCGGTTTTTACCGGATCGTGATCGGCACCTTTATAATCATCACACTCCTACAAGTGTGAAAATTCAAACTATGTCAGGCCCTCAAAGCTATGAGAATGGATTGGGCAGCAGGTAACAGTCCTTTCTAATGTATGTTGAATTAAAAATGAACTATTTCTGTGGTCTTCTTTAAGTTAGCCATATAATGCCTACTTGTGCCAGACTGTCAAAGGCTCTGGTGTGGACATATACGTGCCAGTGCAAAGCACCGGAAACCACAGGCTCAAATTAAACACCGGATAGAAGGTTTCTAATGTAACTCATGCTCACAAAGAATGTCAGCTATTTGGGGCTGGTACCTTTGTTCAGTAGCAGCTCCTGCAGGTAGTGCTGGGGGCGGCGGAGGGGCAGAGCGGGGGGTAGTAAACTCCGGCATACGGCCGAACGGAGGTAAGTACATCAATAAATAAAACTAATTACATTGCACACGCTGCATCACCATTTGGCGCTGCAGCGTGCGCAATGTAATTCATTTTATTTATTTATTTATGTACTTACCTCCGTTCGGCCGTATGCTGAAGTTTAATACCCGCTACCCTGCCCCTCCCCTGCTCCCCCACTGACCCTCGGCACTCCCTCCAGGAGCCGCTACTACCTTTGTTATGATCCTTGGCTGAGTGACAATCTTATTGGCAGAACCACAAATAACTACTGATGTGAATGTGTTGAAAAGTGCGGGAGTTGCCTACAATACAAATGTGCAAGTCTGTCACTTCTGAGTTGAGGACTACACGATTGTATCTGTTTCGAACAGAAGCATGTTTTGTTGTATTTTGGTCTTAATGTTTTGTACATTTTGCTTTTTTTTAACTACCTCAAAGTCAAAGACTAAAAGTTATCCAACAAAAACGGGTTTGTTGACTGGGAGTTGCAGCTCATTCCTTTTCCTGACGTCTGAATGACAGATTGGGGAATGCAAGCGGCAAGGACCCTCAGTCTGCAATAGACTGACTGGTAACCACTGTAATCCTATAAAAGAAGGTGCCATTCATTTACATGTAATGGTGCACAACAGGATAGAATGATTTGTGGGTAATAGTAGAATGATTTTCCAGGGGATGGAAGCAGAGAAGCTGTGACTAGTCCACACCTGACCAGGGTACAGTCCAGGGACTGAATATGAAGGTCAGCCTCTAATAGTAGAGATGCCAGAAGAACTTGAAGGGTTTGAAGTTGGAGCAAGAATTCTGTAACGATAGTAAACAAAGCTAAGCATCAGTGGAGAAAAGGGCTAACCTGAACTGGCCTCACCACTCAAGGGAATCGAAGGGGAGAAATTAAAGGTGCAGGGAATGCAAACTATGTATAGAACCCATCTACTGCTGGTGCCTGGCAAAATGTAACACTGTGGTGCCGATCACGATCCGGTAAAAAATGTCCCCGTGCGACTCGTATCGGGTCTTTTTACCGTACGAATCGTACAAGTGCCGTACGAACTGGCAATCACGATTCGCATGGTAAAAAGTCCATACGAACCGCACTGGGAATCATTCCCCACACGTCCTCGGGTCGGAAAATGTGTCCGACACGTCCTCGGACGATTTACCTTACAAACGTGAAAAGCCAAGTCCGACCGAGGAATCACGATCCATCCCGTGCGTCCGAGCGTACAACCGTATGGAAAAAACACCGTCCGCACCGAACTCCCATAGCAACCATGGAGACATGTGCCCGCATACGCGCCCAACACTCCCCCCAGCCCCCGTACGTCCGACACGTACCCCCCGTGTATGTATACCCCCACCCGTCTAGGTACACCCCAGTACGTTCAAGTCGTACCCCCACCCCAGTACGTGTCGTACCACCGTCTATGTACACCCCAGTACGTTCGAGCTCCACCCCCACCCCAGTACGTGTCATACCCCCGTGTACCTACACCCCAGTACGTTCCAGTCGTACCCCCACCCCAGTACGTGTCAAACCACCGTCCATGTACACCCCAGTACGTTCCAGTCGTACCCCCACCCCAGTACGTGTCGTACCACCGTGAACCTACACCCCAGTACGTTCCAGTCGTACCCCCACCCCAGTACGTGTCGTACCACCGTGAACCTACACCCCAGTACGTTCCAGTCGTACCCCCACCCCAGTACGTGTCGTACCACCGTGAACCTACACTCCAGTACGTTCGAGCCCCACCCCCACCCCAGTACGTGTCATACCACCGTGAACCTACACCCCAGTACGTTCCAGTCGTACCCCCACCCCAGTACGTGTCGTACCACCGTGAACCTACACCCCAGTACGTTCCAGTCGTACCCCCACCCCAGTACGTGTCGTACCACCGTGTACCCAGTACGTTCGAGTCCTACCCCCACCCCTGTACGTGTCGAACCACCGTGTATGTACATCCCAGTACGTTCGAGCCCCACCCCCACCCCAGTACGTGTCATACCCCCGTGTACCTACACCCCAGTACGTTCCAGTCGTACCCCCACCCCAGTACGTGTCGTACCACCGTGAACCTACACCCCAGTACGTTACAGTCGTACCCCCACCCCAGTACGTGTCGTACCACCGTGTACCCAGTACGTTCGAGTCCTACCCCCACCCCTGTACGTGTCGAACCACCGTGTATGTACATCCCAGTACGTTCGAGCCCCACCCCAGTACGTGTCATACCCCCGTGTACCTACACCCCAGTACGTTCCAGTCGTACCCCCACCCCAGTACGTGTCGTACCACTGTGAACCTACACCCCAGTACGTTCCAGTCGTACCCCCACCCCAGTACGTGTCGTACCACCGTGTACCCAGTACGTTCGAGTCCTACCCCCACCCCTGTACGTGTCGAACCACCGTGTATGTACATCCCAGTACGTTCGAGCCCCACCCCCACCCCAGTACGTGTCATACCCCCGTGTACCTACACCCCAGTACGTTCCAGTCGTACCCCCACCCCAGTACGTGTCATACCCCCGTGTACCTACACCCCAGTACGTTCGAGCCCCACCCCCACCCCAGTACGTGTCATACCCCCCGTGTACCTACACCCCAGTACGTTCCAGTCGTACCCCCACCCCAGTACGTGTCGTACCACCGTGTACCCAGTACGTTCAAGCCCTACCCCCACCCCTGTACGTGCCGAACCACCGTGTATGTACATCCCAGTACGTTTGAGTCCTACCCCCAACACAACCTCCTAACTACGGAGCGCACCCCAGGCCCCAACATCACAACCGCATGTACGAGTCGTACCAAGCCACACACAAGGACAGCACCGTACAACCAAATGGCCCATGTACACACCGTACACACGCTCAAAACGCACGGACACAACCAGGACAAAACAAAACAACACAACAATACACCATTCGAATGGCACAAAGCCACTAAACATGGCCAAAAAACACCAAAACAACACCTTCACTGACCTGCAACTGCCAAAAACAAACAGAGGCCCAATACACCACCACTCCTTATAACCAACCCACCCACAATTCAAACACAGCCACACCCACCAATGGACCAATAAAAAGGGCCCACACACACAAACCATGAGCCTTTGCAACAGACCCACTGCTGCCAGACCCCACAGACAACCCACAGCACCAGACCTCAACCTTTACTACACCTTACACTTGCACACCTTCACACAACCACCTTCACAAACACACCCTCATCACATTCACACACACACGCACCTGCACAACCACACCCACACACCCACAACCATCCACACACCACCCCCACCATCCACACCCCCCCCACCATCCACACCCCTCATCATGCCCACTACCAAGAATCCAAAGTTCAGTAACCGAGAGTTGGAGGTTCTTGTTGATCAAATCCTCAGAGTCGAGCCACAGATCTTTGGAACATTGGTCAGAAACACCAGCCAGGCAGCAAAAACAGCCATGTGGCAGACCATCGTCGATGCTGTGAATGCTGTTGCGGACACCAGACGGACCAGGCAGGAATGCCAGAACAGGTGGTACGATCTGCGGAGGAGGGTCCGAGCCAAGAGGCAGGATGAACACGACCAGGCCAACGCCACCGGAGGAGGGCCCTCCCGCAGACCCGTACACTACCATCCCTGGAAGGAGAGGGTGATGGCCATACTGCCCGTGGAGGCAGTAGAAGGATTAGAAGGACTCCGAGACCCGGGTGAGTACACAAACAACGCACCTCACATGGGGGGAACGGCATCCACAACCAACATCACTAACAGGCATGCAACCACCACAAGCCATCGCATGACTCAACCACACTCCATGAGCACGCACATGCCACTGCTGCCACCATGCCCCATGCACCCAGCTGGACAATGTCAAGTCACAGGCCACAGAAGACAACAACACATGACACGGTAACCCGGATGGCGGGAGGCTGGGCCCAAAAAAGCACATAGTGCAACTCAGAAGCAGACAACATTTCACTCTACCCATATGGCCTAGGTCACAGCCAGACAAACAGTGTGTCCCAACACAGGAATGACTTGCCAGCAAATGGCGGACGCCTTGCATCAACACATGGGGGTGAAGGCACTGTTTAGCACATGACAGCAGCTAATGAACAGCCAACATTGTGAAAGAGTGGCAGCACACACCACCACAGCAGCAGCGCACAGACACACATCACACCCAATGGGTGCCTGGAGATCAGAAACAAACTCACATCAACAAGCCAAGGGCCACTCAAAGATCTGCTAACAGTGTGTGCCCAGGAAGCTGGGCCGAGGTGACAGAGGGTGACACACGGAGGGAGGGAGAGGGGGACAGAGAGGGAGGGAGAGGGGGACAGAGGGAGGGAGAGGGGGACAGAGAGGGAGGGAGACGGACAGAGGGAGGAGGCTGACACACGGAGGGAGGGAGAGGGGGACACAGAGGGAGCGAGACACAGTGAGAGCTAATCAGCCGTGTTGCGTGTGTGAATGTCTGCTCGTCAGCAGGTAGACTGCGTGCATGTAGACAAGGGTGGCCAGTGCCAGAACCCCCCCTCTTCACCATGGCAAAACACAGGGCCATGTCACAACCTGTACACGAGCACAAGGAAAGCTACCTGGATCATATAAGTGTGTGGATCCACTCCATGTGCGCATGTACAGTGCTACATGGAAGGCGCCAATGCATGGCTCGCCACACCTGCCCACTCCACTGCTGACTGCAGTCACACTTGACGCAGCAAGTAAGACTGTGCCACACATAGTTAAAGGGGCCAAAGTGGTGGCCAAGGGACACACCCATGCACAAGTGCACTGTGAGTGGAATGCAAGACAGATCCTAATTCCTAGAGGAAATGTGCCAACTTTGAAACGGATGAAACATGGATGTTGCATGGACCAAAATTAACATTGTCTCTCTCACACACAGGTCAACGTTGTGGTGCACCCCCCAACACTGGGGGGGAACACTCACAGGACCCGGATCTGCAGGAGCCCGATCCCACCGGCAGCGACCACTCTCACCACTCTGCGGACGACCCCGACCGACCTGGCCCCTCTGGTGTCCAACCACCTGCAGCACCTGCGTCAGGTACAACTGTGCCAACCACCACCCCCACTCCTGCCACATCCCAGGAGACACCCAGGATCCCTGCCCCAACACCACAATGCAGCCAGGCTCGCCAGGAGGGACACGGTGTCCCGGGCACCCAGGAGGAGGCAGGCGACAACGCCAATGCCACCCCTCAGGGGTCCCGGAGACCCCATGTGCCCACAAGTGCAGGCCAGGCGCAAGTGGGCAGGGGTGGTGGGAGTGGAGGACGGCGGAGGCGCGAGCCTGACCAGTTGGCTGGGGATCCGGTATTTTCCCATGTCCGTAACATCCTGGACTCATACCGGCAGGACACCACGGGCATGGCCCAGGTTGTGTCCGTCCTCGAGGGGATCAAGGCCCAGCAGGCCCAGCAACATGCGGAGCTAATTGCCTGTCTACTGGTACACCAACGGAGGATGGAGGACAGACAGGCTGAGCAAGTGACGGCATTCCAGGGGATTCACGCTACACTCCGTCGGATGGCCGACACCATGGCCGACCCTCCCTGTGCCAGAAGGCGGAGAACATCACCACCCACAGGGAGGGATCAGGAGGAGGAGGAGGAAACATCCGACGGAGCATCCCAGACGTCGTCACGGCCTGCTGGTGAGCTTCCCCGCAGGAGGCCGGGTCGTCCACGGAAAGGACCGTGAGGGTGGCTGCTACATCACCATCTCCCAGGACACCTGGCCTGGCACCTGGCCCACTGGAGCAACAGCATCACAGCATCAAGAGACATTCTCTGCCACATGGCCCTGCTGGTCACTGGCTGACCAATGTTGACAAAGACTGTGGCATGGACTCTGAGGATTTCCCATGGCAAGGACACCAACTCCCCTACTGAACTTTGGATTCCCTAATCCCGGAAAGCCCCTCACTTTGTCCCCCCCCCCAATAATAAATCACACTATCAAGAGTATATGCCTGCTGGTAGCATTATTACCTAACATGTGTCTTGTAAAGTCTAAACATGCCTGAGTCATCTTTTCTCTTCAACCATCCACACCCTGGGGCCTGAGTCTGGCACAGGACACATGGGTCACAGTTTATTAGGCAAGACAGACATGGAGCACCATACACACCCGTGATGGGCACAACCAGCTGAGGGGGTGGCCGAACAACCGTGCTGACACACACATTGAGTACACCAACAGTCATGCGCAGAGGTCAGGGATCCAGTCCAGTGTCCTGGGTGGCACCCAGGTATGTGTAGACAGGTGGCAGAACCATGTCCTGCAAGCTTGAGTCCGGTGGATGCAGAGAATGGGGGCCTGGACAACGTTGGATGCATGGGGATGGCACATGTCACAATACCCACGCAGTCATGGACATCATGCCCAATACACAGTCACAGCCCACACACACAGCTTGCATCTTGCGAATCGACACATTGACACATAGCCACAATCAGGGAATACCATGCCAGACATGCAGGATGCACCGTGCCAACACACCAGCATTGACTGAGAAGAGGCACCTTGGAGGCATAGGGACACCTTTATTAGTCATGTATTCGGGTTTGCAGAGGCAACTCGAAGTACACATGAACACATCATGTGGAGTGACATGTGGGTCCAACACTGGCACCCCCCTTCTGCAGCACAAATGCGTGATAGCCATGGTACTGGCACACAAGCGTCGGCTAACAGCTAAATACCCACAGCTGCACACGGAGAGCCTGCCATACACCATAGATCCGCTAATGTGGAAGTCCCACACCATGTCAAGCCAATGCTAACCGTATGTGTCCGAGGGCAGTGTCACACACATTGATGCCATCATCACAATCCACTATCCCATCACTGATGACTGTCAACCAGGCAGACCATCTATTCAGGTGTACACAGCTGCATGTCGTGTCCCATGGGGATGCGACATGGCTGCAGAGGAACCAAACCCCGACAGGGGCAGTGTGCACACGTCGTGAACAACTGCCACACCCAATACACCCCAGATGCATCCCTTACCCCATGGAGACTTCCAAACGTGTCCGTGCCTGTAACGCTGAGTCAGCCCACGATGTCATGTCCATGAGGAATAGCAGTGCCACAACAATGCAACCAGCAAACGGCATGCGCAGGTACCTGGGGAAGAGAGACACACAAGAAGTCAGCCACAAAAAGCACAGCCACTTGCATGTGCATCTACTCGACACATGTATGGATGACAACATGCTAGGTCACAATTATGACTGGGGAAATACTACCATCACTGCCACCATCACTCCAGTGACACACCCACACACACCTCTGACCCACGTGCCATACATGCAGGTGGAGACACACATCACAACGCATGCCACACGGGGACCAATGCGTGCACACTCAGACACTGTTACTCACCACTAAGCAAAGAAGTCGCGTATGAGCCGAGTCCGGATGTCCTCTTGCGGCTCCACATCCTCCACATCACTAGCCCCATTGCCAAGCCCTTCGTCCTCCACGGGTGGATGGTCCTCGTCATGTTGATTCAGGATGAGTGGCACAGCTCTTTCAACTGCCATGTTGTGCAGCATGCAGCAGACCATGAAGATCTTGCAGACCTTCGCCGGGGCATAAGGGAGTGCACCGCCGGTCTTGTGGAGGCACCGGAATCGGCTCTTCAGCATGCCAAACGTCCTCTCTATCACTCGCCTTGTCCGGCCATGGGCGGTGTTATAGCGGAGCTGGGCCGGCGTGATGGGGTTGCGGAGAGGTGTCAGCAGCCAAGGCATGTTGGGATAGCCAGCGTCCCCTACATGGGAAGCACATGGACATCGTTAGAACTGGTGAAGCGGTCGTGCTGGTCGGCTATACAGAATACAGGACAGACAGACTGTACCCACCAACAACACATGCCCGTTCGTTGCGCAGCTGCATCATCATATCAGGCATCCCGCTACGCCTCATGATGTAGGCATCGTGTGCTGATCCTGGGAAACGAGCACAGACATGTGAAATCACCATATTGGACAGACACACCACAAGGGCATTGATGGAGTGGTAGTGCTTCCGATTGCGGTACGCCACCTCCCGTGCGTGTGGTGGTACCAAACCTACATGTGTCCCATCTATGGACCCAATGACATGGGGCATCCCTCCCAGGGCATAGAATCCACGCTTGACCTCAGTCATCTGTTCAGGGGTTGGGAACTTGATGAAGTCATCCAGGTGAATCAACATGGCCTCCAAGAAATCATGCAGCACACCGCTGAACATGCTCTGGGACATGCCACCAACATGAGCTATGGTATTTTGGAAGGTACCCGTGGCAAGAAAATGTAGGGCAGCCATTACCTTCAGCTGGGGTGTCAGTGCCGTAGGATACCTGTGCTGCGGTTGCAGGTGTGGTGCCAGTCTCGCCGTCAGCTCCAGGATCAACGGTTGGGTGAAGCGGTAGAGCCGGATCCTGTCATTCTCCTGCATGGCAGCCAAGTCTGGAATTCTTCGGGCAAGAGGCGGCGCTCTGCAGTAATTTGGAAGTGACAAGGAAGAGTGAGTGCACTACGACAACAACTCATGTCTACTGAGCACATGTAAATCTGGCAATACACACATGCTACATAGGGAGTCAGGTATGTGCTACATGCCCAGGACACGTATGGATGCAAGGTGACACTCCTTCCAAGACCCAGCTACACACGGAGATTGAGAACCTCCCCATGCCACGCCATGGGAATAGCTGTGTCCCAGTGCAAGTGAACAGCCCGACGCAAGACAGGAGTGACATACACCCACACATCAGCAGAAGTGGGATGCCGATTGCAGAGACTGGTTGCGGAACACCGGAGCCACAGGTCACATGACATTACACTAGGCCTGCCCACACACCTTGCCATGAAGGTGCACATGTCATGACTCACCACACATTCCTTGTGAGGATGCTGACATGGCCTTGTCACGCTACTCCGTGTCCCATGCATACATGTGCACCTCACATCCGATACCACATGTGGCATGGTGTGCGGAACAGTGTGCAATGACAATCTACACACAGACACATGTTGGTTGCTGCAACGGCTGCAGCTTTTGAGGGTGCTACAACATCAACCTGATGAAAATCCCGGACACATAAATGACATAGTCACATTGTGCACTGTGGGTAGTGACAAGTCATGTGTCATGACCCCTGTACCGGGCATCATGGGACACTTCCGTGTGTTGGTGTCCGTGCCATGCCAGTGACGCTCACCCCAAGTGCGCAGTACGACATGCACACATGTCAAAGGAGTCAAGGGCATGCTTGGCACACATTGCACCGTCACACAGTACACCTATGCACATCTCATCATACATCTGGTGCCTTCTCCACTCAGGAGGCATGTTCCACATCACAGCCTGTCACACCTGTGCCCCACACATGTAGTAATGCACAGACGATGCCTTGATGTCCATTCCTGGACAAGTATGTCCATCCATGGACAAGTATGTCCGCCCTATTCCTACCTGTGTGTCGCCTATCACCACTGTGATGTGTAAAAACCGCCGTACTGCTGCTAAGAGGGCCTGTGTATGTTCCCAAATCACTGTGGGAGTGCTGCCGTATGTGTACCCATCGTGATGGCGAGCGTACAGGCATTTGTACGGTCCGTACCACTACGGGTACGCATACGCGTGCAGACCCATAGTGATAGTGAGCGTAGATGCGTGTGTACGGTCCGTACCACTACGAGTACGCATACGCGTGCAGACCAATAGTGATAGTGAACGTAGGCATGCATGTACGGCCCGTTGCCATGCATTTGGGGTGCCCTAGGGCCCCGAAACGCACCGTACCTGTGTGTGATGCTCCAAATTACATAGGGGACAAGTATTAAGGCCTACATGCATGCTGGTTGTCATGGAGACTGTTAGAAAGGGTAGACGGACCGGGAGGGTCGGCCGGGGTCAGGAGGAGAGGTCTCCGGGGAGAGCCGTCTCCAGCGATCGTACAGACAAGTAACTTCCCCCCCACAGACAGATACCACACACGGATAAGGTTCAGTGTTCTTTATAAGCACTTCTTAAGGTACGGTTGAATGGTACAAGGAGGTCTGGACTCAGGGGTCCCCTCGATTCAAGTCTCTCAAAGCAGGGTAAGGGGTAGCGGGACAGTCTGGTTACCAGTCAGGTAATTCGGATGAGATGATGACTAGCTCACAATCCTCGAGCTTGGTGGTTTAGTTGGTACGGGCCGCGGCAGCGCCAGCAGGTCCCGGTTGAGATGGTCGGTACACGGTCCGCGGAAGCGCCAGCAGGTCCCGGAAAGATGGTCGATGTACGGTCCGCGGCAGCGCCAGCAGGTCCCGACGAGGATGGTCGTTACAACGGGCCGCGGCAGCGCCAGCAGGTCCCGACGAGGATGGTCGTTACAACGGGCCGCGGCAGCGCCAGCAGGTCCCGACGAGGATGGATGTTGCAGAAGGCCGCGGCAGCGCCAGCAGGCAGGACGATGGTTCACAAGAGCGGGCTACGGCAGCGCCGGTAGTCCGTCAAGGCTGAGTTCTCTCGGTGTCTCTCGACTCCAGGATACAACTGCCTTCCTGCTCCGGAGTTGCCCCAGTTATAGGGCAGGCGCCCTTTGATGTCCGGACCCTCGCACTTGGAGGTCGGAGGGCCCGGGATGAAGGTGTCCAGACACCCAGCAGGGGGTGGAGCCAGCGCCTGGGGGAGCTGGAGGCGATCGGCCCCTGGCGGGGGAAGAGCTCTTGGCACTTCGTTCTCCCATTGACCTGCCAAGTGGTCCGCTCACCTCCTGGGTGGAGGGTGGTGCCGGGATGTCGGGGCCGGCCAGGCCCGGGGTTAGGGTCGGGCCGAGGCCACGCGGCCTCGTGGTGCAGGGCCCAAGATGGCGGCTTGAACCGGCCGGGGGAGCCGGTGGGGCTGGGCCCCGTGATGAGTAGAGGTCCGAGGGCAGAAGATCCGTCGGGAGACGGGGTACCGGTGCTTTTCGTGGGTTATGCCTGGTGGGCCGGAGCTCAGGCCCTGTCGTGCGGGGAGGGAGCAAGCCCTTCGTGTGGCCTGTCCAACATGCGTCCCCCCCAGCTGAAGGCGGGGAGAGTCACCCATCTCCTTGGGGACTCTCTTCGTCGAGGCGGAAAAAGCGGGACAGGCCATCCGCGTTGGCGTGGTCTTGGCCTGGTCGGTGCTCCACAGTGAAGTCCATTCCCTGCAGGGAAATGGACCAGCGCAAGAGTTTTGGGTTCTCCCCCCGCATCTGCATCAGCCACTGCAGGGGTCGATGGTCGGTTTGTACCCGGAAGTGGGTACCGAAGAGATAGGGCCGGAGCTTTTTGAGGGCCCACACCACTGCGAAGGCCTCCCTCTCGATGGTGCTCCAGCGCTGTTCTCGGGCCAGGAGACGTCGACTGATGAAGGCCACCGGCTGGTCATGACCTTCGGGGTTTAACTGAGAAAGGACGGCTCCGATGCCGTGGTCGGAGGCGTCGGTCTGTACCACGAATTCCCGACTGTAATCGGGGGCCTGGAGCACAGGGGCGGTGCACAGGGCGGCCTTCAGCTTCTCGAAGGCCGCTTGACAATCGGGGGTCCAGTTAATCCGCTTCGGCTGGTTCTTGGACGTGAGACCCGTGAGGGGCCCCACGATGCTGCCGTAGTCCTTCACGAACCGCCGGTAGTAGCCGGTGAGCCCCAAGAAGGCTCGGACCTCGGTCTGGGTGACGGGGGGCTGCCAGGACTGGATGGCAGCAATCTTAAGTTGTAGCGGGGCCACCAGCCCGCTTCCCACTTGGTGCCCAAGGTAGGTCACAGACCCTTGGCCAATTTGGCACTTGCCGGCCTTAATTGTGAGGCCGGCCCGCTGGAGGGCCTGTAGGACCTCTTGGAGGTGACGGAGGTGGTCGGGCCAGTGGCGGCTGTATACGGCGATATCGTCCAGGTAGGCAGCGCTGAACTCTTCGAGCCCCGCCAGGACCTGGTTCACGAGGCGTTGAAACGTGGCGGGGGCATTCTTCATGCCGAAGGGCATGACCTTGAATTGGTAGTGGCCATCGGGGGTAGAGAAGGCTGACCGTTCCTGAGCCCTGGGTGTGAGGCCGATCTGCCAGTAGCCCGCTGTTAGGTCGAAGATACTAAGGTAGCGGGCGGCCCCCAGCCGGTCGATCAGCTCGTCTGCTCGGGGAATCGGATGAGCGTCGGTCCGGGTGACAGCGTTCAAGCCCCGGTAGTCGACGCAGAATCTCAGTTCAGGTGCGGTGCCGGGGGCAGCGGCTTTGGGAACCAATACAACCGGACTGGCCCAGGGACTGTCCGAGGGCTCGATGACCCCGATTGTGAGCATCTTGGCCACTTCCTCCTGTATGCAGGCCCGTACCCGATCTGGTACGCGGTAGGCCCGGTGTCGGACAGGGGGACTGTCCCCGGTGTCCACGTCGTGCAACCACCAAGGGGTGACCCCGGGGGTGAGGGAGAACAGGGTAGCGAACTGCAGCAGGAGGTTCCGGCAGCCCTGGCGTTGCTCCGCAGTGAGGGCGTCAGAGAGCCGGACCCCGTCCACGGAGCCGTCATTCTCCTGAGTCTTCAGAAGATCTGGGAGGGGTTCGGGGTCTTCCTCGGCCCCACTGTCCGTAGCCATCAGGAGGCTGAGTTCTGAGCGCACAAAGTGTGGTTTGAGTCGGTTGGTGTGGAGGACCCGAAGGGGGTTCCGGGAGGTCCCCAGGTCGATGAGGTAAGTGACGGGGCTTTTGCGCTCGACCACTTTGAAGGGCCCCGTCCACTTATCTTGCAAGGCACATGGTTCGGTGGGGGACATCACCCATACTTGCTGTCCAGGCTCGAACTCAACGGAGGAGGCATTGTGATCATACCACCTCTTCATGTCCTCCTGGCTGGCCTCGAGGTTCGCCTTGGCCATCTCTCTGAAGCGCCGGGTCTGATTGCGTAGGGCCAGGATGTATTTGAAGACGTCTGGAGGGGTCTTTAGGGGGGCCATCTCCCAACCTTCTTTTACTAGGCTGAGGGGCCCTCGCACAGGGTGCCCGTACAGGAGTTCGAAAGGGCTAAACCCGAGGGACTTCTGGGGAACTTCTCGGTAGGCGAAGAGGAGGCACGGGAGTAGTACATCCCACTGGCGACGGAGGGGCTCTTCCAATCCCCCAATCATCCCCTTGAGAGTGCGGTTAAAACGCTCCACTAGTCCGTTCCCTTGGGGGTGATAGGGGGTCGTGAATCTGTAGGTGACCCCGCATTGTTGCCAGAGGGACTTCATGTATTTGGATATAAAGTTCGTGCCTCGGTCGCTGACGACTTCTCGGGGGAAGCCTACCCGGGAGAAGATCCCCATTAGGGCCCGGCCAACCACCGGAGCTGTCACGGTCCGTAGGGGCACCGCCTCAGGGTAGCGGGTGGCATGGTCCACCAGTACTAAGATGAACCTGTGTCCTTGTGCCGTGCGGGGGTCCAGAGGCCCCACAATGTCTATCCCCACCCTCTCGAACGGGGTGGTGACCACAGGGAAGGGTTGCAGAGGGGCTTTCAGCTTCCGACCACTCTTCCCGCTGGCTTGGCATGTGGGGCAAGATCGGCAGTGGTTCAGGACGTCGTTCCTCATTTTCGGCCAGAAAAAGTGGGTCACTAGGCGGCTGTACGTTTTGTCCTGGCCCAGGTGTCCAGCCAGGGGGACATCGTGGGCCAGGTTGAGCAGAAAGTCTCTGAAGCGGAGAGGTACCACCAGTACTCGACCGGCCCCCAGCTCGGCGATTCTTTGCTCGCTGTATAGCAGGTCGTTATCCCAGTAGACCCAGTGAGTTCCGGTGGAGTCCCCTGCGTTCTGGGCGCTGGCTTGTTGGCGGAGTCCCTCGAGGGAGGGACAGGTCTTTTGTTCCTGGCGGAACTGTTCTTGGGTGGGCCCCCCTTCTTGACGCCACTGAGCCAGGTCAGGAAGGTCCTGGGGTTGCGCGTCCCCTTCGGTCGTCGGGTCTGGGAGGCTGGCCTCGTCGTTGTCTTCTACTGGGGCGACCGGGGGCGGAGGTGCTGGCCATCCCGGTTCTTCTGATCGGGGGACGGCACGGGCGGCCATGGACCGGGTGGTTATGCAGGCCCAGTCCGGGAGGCCCAGCATCCCCAGGTGCTCTCTTCTCTCAACGGTGGCCCACGGGGAACTCTCGAGGTCATTCCCCAGGAGGCAGTCCACGGGGGCATCGTCCCGGACCGTCACCTTCAACAGGCCGGAGACCCCTCCCCATTCGAATGGGACGCAGGCCATTTGACACATACTCTCAGAGTTGTCTGCCGAGCGGACGGGGCAGAGAATGTTCGGCAGGATCTGCTCGGGCTTCACCAGGTGACAGCGGACGGCCGTCACACTGGCGCCTGTGTCACGCAAGGCCTCGGCTCGCTGTCCATTAATGGTCACCCACTGACCGTATTTCCTGGTGTTAGCGGGTAGGGGAGCCCGCGGGACCATGTCTCTTCCCCCTAAGCACGCCAGGACCATGGCGGCCGGTTCCCACTCTTGCTGGGCCGGCTCATACTCTTCTGGTTCCTCCGATAATCGCTCTTCCCCCAGGGCGGCGGCAGCTACCTGGCGGGGCTTGGGTGTTTGGTTCTGCGGGCAGCTCGGGTCATTGGCGTAGTGGCCGACTCGCTGGCATCGGTGGCACGTGACGTTGGCTCGGACCCCAGGACGCCACGGGGGGTTGCCCCGGCCGGCCGGAGGCGGGGTGCTGGCCACGGGTGTGGCTGGCAAGGCGTCTCTCCCTCGCCCCTGGCCCCCTCCTCCTCCCCGAGGACGGTGCTGGCCTTGGTTGCTTCTGTTCTGTTCGTGTGGCCCCCTCCGGCCCACTCGGGTGCTTTCCCATCGGTCAGCTTCGGCGGCGAGCTGCCGGGGGTCAGTCAGCTTACTGTCGAGGAGGTGCTGCCTGAGCTCGACGAAACAGTTGTTCGACAGGTGCTCCCATACCATAAGGTTAAAGAGTTGTTCGTAGGTGGTGACATGGCTCCCCTTGATCCAACCCTCGAAGGCACGGCTGAAATAGTTCACGTATTCTACCCAAGTTGTACCTGGGATCCGGATGCAATCTCTGAACCTCTGGCGGTACATCTCGGGTGTGAGGCCGTAGCGGGTGAGGAGGGCAGCCTTCATGTGGTCGTAGGACGACATTTGGTGATCTGGGAGCTGTAATAGGGCATCGCGGCCTTCGTTGACGAACCTCCCCCATAGTCCGGCTCCCCAATCACTCCGGTCGATCCGGTGGGAGGTCATGGCGATCTCGTAGGCTTTAAACCACTGTTGTATGTCGTCTTCTCGGACATACTCGCGGACAACATCCTTGGGGATGTGGACTTTTTTCTCGATTGGCCCCGGGGTGTGTGGTCGCTCAGGCACCCCCAGTTCTTTATTCTGTTTCCGAAGTTCTATCTCCGCTAGTTGGCGCTCGTGCTCGAGCGTTATTTTTTTCTCCTCCGGCTCTCTCTGTCTCTGCTTCTCTTCTCGTTCTTCTCGGAGCCGCATATGCTCGAGGTTGAGTTTCTGTTCAGCTAACTTGAGTTCCCCATCCATCTTGAGTCGTGCCATTTCCAACTCGTGCAATCGGGTTCTTTCTCTTTCTCGGATCTCCTCCTGCGAGAGGCCCGTTCCCCGCTCCTCGGGAGCCGTGGCGTTCCCCTCTGGTGTGATGCTGCTTTGGTCGGAGGGTCCGGCGACCCTAGTTTCTGTCCACGACTCTAGGGCGTGCTTTAGATCATCCTTGGTACTCAGGCCGGTGGTAGCAATGCCAAGTTCTATGCAGAATTGTCTCAGTTCGCGGTGGTTGTATTCTTCTAATTTATCCATTTGGAATTTCTCGGTGGAGCTGCTATCTTTGGCTGACATCGTGTTTTTGTCGTGGGGTGAGCTACTCTCTGTACGATTACGCGTTGATTCGGATCGCGCCGCTGGCCACCAATGTTAGAAAGGGTAGACGGACCGGGAGGGTCGGCCGGGGTCAGGAGGAGAGGTCTCCGGGGAGAGCCGTCTCCAGCGATCGTACAGACAAGTAACTTCCCCCCCACAGACAGATACCACACACGGATAAGGTTCAGTGTTCTTTATAAGCACTTCTTAAGGTACGGTTGAATGGTACAAGGAGGTCTGGACTCAGGGGTCCCCTCGATTCAAGTCTCTCAAAGCAGGGTAAGGGGTAGCGGGACAGTCTGGTTACCAGTCAGGTAATTCGGATGAGATGATGACTAGCTCACAATCCTCGAGCTTGGTGGTTTAGTTGGTACGGGCCGCGGCAGCGCCAGCAGGTCCCGGTTGAGATGGTCGGTACACGGTCCGCGGCAGCGCCAGCAGGTCCCGGAAAGATGGTCGATGTATGGTCCGCGGCAGCGCCAGCAGGTCCCGGTGAGGATGGTCGTTACAACGGGCCGCGGCAGCGCCAGCAGGTCCCGACGAGGATGGTCGTTACAACGGGCCGCGGCAGCGCCAGCAGGTCCCGACGAGGATGGATGTTGCAGAAGGCCGCGGCAGCGCCAGCAGGCAGGACGATGGTTCACAAGAGCGGGCTACGGCAGCGCCGGTAGTCCGTCAAGGCTGAGTTCTCTCGGTGTCTCTCGACTCCAGGATACAACTGCCTTCCTGCTCCGGAGTTGCCCCAGTTATAGGGCAGGCGCCCTTTGATGTCCGGACCCTCGCACTTGGAGGTCGGAGGGCCCGGGATGAAGGTGTCCAGACACCCAGCAGGGGGTGGAGCCAGCGCCTGGGGGAGCTGGAGGCGATCGGCCCCTGGCGGGGGAAGAGCTCTTGGCACTTCGTTCTCCCATTGACCTGCCAAGTGGTCCGCTCACCTCCTGGGTGGAGGGTGGTGCCGGGATGTCGGGGCCGGCCAGGCCCGGGGTTAGGGTCGGGCCGAGGCCACGCGGCCTCGTGGTGCAGGGCCCAAGATGGCGGCTTGAACCGGCCGGGGGAGCCGGTGGGGCTGGGCCCCGTGATGAGTAGAGGTCCGAGGGCAGAAGATCCGTCGGGAGACGGGGTACCGGTGCTTTTCGTGGGTTATGCCTGGTGGGCCGGAGCTCAGGCCCTGTCGTGCGGGGAGGGAGCAAGCCCTTCGTGTGGCCTGTCCAACAGAGACCAAGTTCAAATTTCGAAATTGTTCTGGAAGGTGCACAGCAGAAGTCAGTTGGAATTATTCTACTTTGTTGCAATGTGTTTGTGGGGCTGACATCATGCAGGAGAATGAAACCGATAGAGAACCCACAGACTGCTAGGTTTGAAGGGATTGGTGGAAACATAGGATGCAAATGTGAGTGACCAATCACTCTGTACTCCTGTGCATGAGACTGGGCAGAAGGGCACATATAAGGCAGCCAGGTCCCATGAGGGAGTACTTGCCTGCACATCTTTGCATTCGTCGACCCAGCTGCTGCTACTGATTCCCTGGAACCATGTCAAGGGCTGTGGAGAGGACACAGCCATTCACCCTGGAGGAGAACATGGCTCTGCTGGATGTGATCCTCCCACAGTACTCCATGCTGTATGGGCGACCAGGGTATCAGGTGAGTGCATAGGCCACTGCCACAGACTGTCCCTATGTTGTGACTGTGACTTCTGCCATTGTGTCCAGGTGTAACACACATGCCATGTACTGTCGGGGGGGTCCCGGGGGGGGGTGCCTGATGTCTCCCAGCAGTGCCCTGAGACAGGAGGGGTGGGGGCCTATCACTCACAGCAGTGCCCTGAGACAGGAGGGGTGGGGGCCTATCACTCACAGCAGTGCCCTGAGCCAGGAGGGGTGTGTGCAGAGTCCTCCCAGCAGTGCCCTGAGACAGGAGGGATGGGGACCTATCACTCACAGCAGTGCCCTGAGACAGGAGGGGTGGGGGCCTATCACTAACAGCAGTGCCCTGAGACAGGAGGGGTGGGGGCCTATCACTCACAGCAGTGCCCTGAGACAGGAGGGGTGGGTGTGATGCACAGTGTGAGCCTTGATCATTGATTGTGACATTGCCATCTTTCCACCTGTGTACCCACTGTGGCACGTACTGCTTTTTCCCTCACCAGGGGATGATGTCCCTATGACAAAGGTGCAATGCGTTGGCTGCATGACATGCCTTGTTGTAACCAGCTAATTTGTACCCATATGTCTCTCTGTGACATGTGGCTGGTGTATTGATGTGGTGTCACTTGTTCCTCCTCACAGGTAGGCGCCACTGCCAAGGAGCAGATCTGGCTGACCGCCGTCAGTGCCGTGAGGGGTGTGGATGGTCGGAGGCGGAGCCTGCCCCAGGTGAGGAAACGCTGGCAGGATATCCGGTGCTGGACGTGGAGGATTGCACGGCTCCTGCTGGGGGACTCACCTGAGAGCCACAAGAACCGCGGCCGCCGCCGTCTGAGCCACCTCCACAGGCGTGTGCTGCCGGTGGTCTTTCCAGACCTGGAGAGGCGCTTACAGGCGATGCAGCAGCCGGAAGGGGGTAGGTACATGTGTGTTTGTTGTGTGTCACCGGCATTTGTAAGGGCACAGTAGCATGAATTCACTGGCAGGGTTTAAAGGTGCTGTGCAGATCCTGTTTGCCCCAGTATAGCGCTGCGCCCCTTCCACCCTTCCCCTCCTTGCAATGTGTTCCCTGGTCTGTGTGTAGTCACTCCTTCACAAGGTAATGTAGGCTGGCGCTTTGTCCACGAGAACAATGACTGTAGCATCATGTGTGGGAGTGGTGTGTAACAGGTTGTGGGACCTTGCCTGTGCACTGTCAAGTTCACTGCATGTGGGTTCCATGTCAGTTGGCACTGATGCTGACTCCAGACACGGGAGTTGGTCTCTCATGTGTCATGCCTTACAGCGCGCATGTCCTATGTAGTGGCCTGTGACATGATGTGCATGAGTGTGCGATACACATAGTGCAGGGATGGTGACGTGTGTTGCAGTCATTACCATTCAGTAGCATGTAGTTGCGTGCCCACTACTGTCCCCTGGGGCACCTTTTCCTCAGTGGTGTATGTGTCATCATAAACGTGGACAATCTCAGTGTCTACAGCGTTGGTTGTGCTCTGTGCCATTGTCCCCTGTCACCATGTATATAGACGTGCTATTTTGTACAGGTGTCCACTGTGCAGCCTGACCTGATTGTCCTTCTTCATACTCACAGTTGGCAGTGCCTGTGTGTCTTGTTATACTCATCTGAGGATGGGCACTGGTACCTCATTATTTGTACAGGCGCACCTTGGCTGTTTGGCGTCCAATCTTGCTTTTTGCCTGCCCCTGTGTGTATCACCCAGACTATGAGATGTTGGTGCCACCTGTGTCTCAACAATTTGCCTCGTGTAGGGTCTTGTTGGGGCGGGCAATGCCTATGTGTCAAATCCTGATTTCTACTTGCTGGGTCTGGGCAGTGTGTGATGTGTCTGGACACACACGCAATGTGCAGTGACCGAGTCATGTTGGGCATGTTTTCAGCATTACCTATGCAGCATGTGTCTCAAGTTCATGGATATGGTCCCTGGTCATCGGTATTTTCGCCAACGCTGTGTGGTGCAGATGCAGTGCTGGATTGTCCCCAGGGCCTGGGTGCTATGTCAGACTCCGTTTCCTGTGTTTAGCTATTGTCTTATGCTCTCCATGGTATTTCAGTGGCATGGTGGCTCAACCAACTGTGTGTTTCATGCCCTACATCGGTACCTTGTTTAGTAGATGTTAGAGATCTTCCTTTTCAGGCTATGCAGTGTTACCTATGTCGATTGGACTCATGTGACTGATGTGTACAGCTGTCTGATTAATTTCTGTCTCTCCACCCTGCCCACAGCATCGTCGGGGGACACAGAGGGAGACATGGACACAGGCAAGGCGGAGGGACCGAGCACCAGTGCCAGCCGTGACATCGGGGCTGGCACATCGAGTGGGACAGAGGTGGAGGATAGTGCGGCCGAGGACCTGTCGACTGGCACGTCAGAATACGAAGCTGACAGGTCCGAGGAGGATGTCTCCGAGTGGGCGGTGGCTGCACCAGCAGCTGACAGCGGAACAACACCTTGCACCGCCCCCTCAGTTCCCACCAGCCGCCTCCCACTTGCTCGTGTCCCTTCCCAGCGTGCCCGGTCACGGCATGTCTCCTTCCTGCCAGGCACCGCACCCCCTGCCCCTGTCTCCACTGCTGCCGCCAATGCAGAGTCTGTGGACATCCAGCGGCAACTGCAGGTTGGTCAGGCTGCGATCCTTAATGTCCTCCATGCCCACGGCAAAACCCTCACCAACATCGAGGCTTTCTTGGAGGGCATTCATTCATCGCAGGCTGACCAACGCAACTTGCTGAGGTCCATAGACTCCACACTGACTGCAGCAGTGGGTCTCCTGCAGCGCGACCTCCCCCCACCTACCCCTGCCCCATCCACACTTCCCACTCCCATGCCTGTCCCACGTACACCCAGAGGTCGGCATGCACCCACATCAACGGACACGGGCACCACACCAGCAGGGAAGGTCCACCGCACTCCTCCTGACACGCACACACAGGGTGAGGTAGGCACACCCACTGGGTCGGGGGGCAAACGTGTGACACGCAGCCATAGTGGGAGTCCGCATTCCACCCAGTCCACTCCCTCCTAATCCCCTCCCCTCAGCTCTCCTGGCCACATCTCCCCCAAGGACTCCTTCATGGCCGCTCTGTCCCTGAGCCCCACAGTTACACCACCACGCAAGCGGTCAAGGAGGTCCCCGGTCAGGGTGGTTGAGTCTCCCCCCCTGTCTCCACCCTCCCCCGGTGGCGCTGCGACCCATCCCTCTGACCCCCCCCCTCCTTGGGGCCTGAGGTCCCTTCGGGTGCAGGGGACTCCCTGGAGGACCTTGCAAAGGTGTGTAGTGCCATCCTGGCCTCCGCCTTTGGCACTGACCCACCCCCTGTGGTGGAGTCCTCCATCCCTGCACCCACAACGCCGCCCCTTTGCCCTGATGTCCCTGCGGTGCCTGTTGCTTCCTTCCCCCCCTGATGCCCTCACCAGTGTGGAAGACGATGCCATTTGACTGTGCAGGCAAGGTAGGGGACACGCATCCCACTGTGTCCCCCATCCAGCTGAGAATCATTGACTGCCCTATGGGCTTTGTGAAGATTGAACTGCCTGCGATCCACGGACATTGTGCTCATGCTGAATAAAGCTTAATTTTGTTTTCATTATCACACTACTGCTATGCTGGTTTTGGTGTTGGTGGGGCTGCTACATGGTTTTGGGTGGTGTGTAAGGGTTTGGGTGTGTGGGATATGTAGTAGTGTACTGCTCATTGGTGGGACCCTGGGATCTGTGTGCCATCACAAGGTGTTGGCTAACTTTCTTTGTTCATGTAAGCAGTTACTGCATGGTGCACTTGTCCCAGGGTGTATTCCTTCCTCTGTGTACCCAGCTTTCTTCCCTGCAGGGTGTTCCCAATGTTTAGCGCAGAGCTGTCTCTACATGAGCTGTGTGTGTGACGGAGCCCTTCTACTTTGGCCATGCATGCAGGGCCATGTCTCCACCTGCAACAATCGTGGCATCCTTGGTGATCACTGTACTTGTGTGTGGAGTCTGTTGACTTGAGTTCATGGGGACATGTTCCCTTGTAGCCAGTATGCATGTGGATAATTCTGGCCTCACACACATGTGTTACACCCCTCCTGTCTCAGGGCACTGCTGGGAGTGATAGGCACCCACCCCTCCTGTCTCAGGGCACTGCTGGGAGGACTCTGCACACACCCCTCCTGTCTCAGGGCACTGCTGGGAGGACTCCACACCCACCCCTCCTGTCTCAGGGCACTGCTGGGAGTGATAGGCACCCACCCCTCCTGTCTCAGGGCACTGCTGGGAGGACTCTGCACACACCCCTCCTGTCTCAGGGCACTGCTGGGAGGACTCCACACCCACCCCTCCTGTCTCAGGGCACTGCTGGGAGTGATAGGCACCCACCCCTCCTGTCTCAGGGCACTGCTGTTAGTGATAGGCACCCACCCCTCCTGTCTCAGGGCACTGCCTGGAGGACTCTGCACACACCCCTCCTGGCTCAGGGCACTGCTGTTAGTGATAGGCACCCACCCCTCCTGTCTCAGGGCACTGCTGGGAAGACTCCACACCCACCCCTCCTGTCTCAGGGCACTGCTGGGAGTGATAGGCACCCACCCCTCCTGTCTCAGGGCACTGCTGGGAGGACTCTGCACCCACCCCTCCTGTCTCAGGGCACTGCTGGGAGGACTCTGCACACACCCCTCCTGTCTCAGGGCACTGCTGGGAGGACTCTGCACACACCCCTCCTGTCTCAGGGCACTGCTGTTAGTGATAATCACCCACCCCTCCTGTCTCAGGGCACTGCTGGGAGGACTCTGCACACACCCCTCCTGGCTCAGGGCACTGCTGTTAGTGATAGGCACCCACCCCTCCTGTCTCAGGGTACTGCTGGGAGGACTCTGCACACACCCCTCCTGTCTCAGGGCACTGCTGGGAGGACTCCACACCCACCCCTCCTGTCTCAGGGCACTGCTGGGAGGACTCCACACCCACCCCTCCTGTCTCAGGGCACTGCTGGGAGTGATAGGCACCCACCCCTCCTGTCTCAGGGCACTGCTGGGAGGACTCTGCACACACCCCTCCTGTCTCAGGGCACTGCTGGGAGGACTCCACACCCACCCCTCCTGTCTCAGGGCACTGCTGGGAGTGAAAGGCACCCACCCCTCCTGTCTCAGGGCACTGCTGGGAGGACTCTGCACACACCCCTCCTGTCTCAGGGCACTGCTGGGAGGACTCCACACCCACCCCTCCTGTCTCAGGGCACTGCTGGGAGTGATAGGCACCCACCCCTCCTGTCTCAGGGCACTGCTGTTAGTGATAGGCACCCACCCCTCCTGTCTCAGGGCACTGCTGGGAGGACTCCACACCCACCCCTCCTGTCTCAGGGCACTGCTGGGTGGACTCTGCACACACACCTCAGATTTCAGGATATGTACGCTTGGAACATACACGGTGGGGGTACGCTCAATGCATTCGAGGTGAGGGTACGAGTCTACTTACACTGGTGTGGTGGGGGTACTCTCCATGCATACGCGGGTGAGGGTACGGGTCGTACTTACACTGTTGGGGTGTGGGGTACGCTCCTTGCATACGCGGGTGAGGGTACGGGTCGTACTTACACTGTTGGGCTGGGGGGTACGCTCCTTGCATACGCGGGTGGGGGTACGGGTCGTACTTACACTGTTGGGGTGGGGGTACGGTCCGTGAGTCCGCGGGTGGGGGTAGGAGTCGTACTTACACTGGTGGGGGTGGGAGTACGGTCCGTACGTCCGCGGGTGAGGGTTCGAGTCGTACTTACACTGTTGGCATGGGGGGTACGCTCCATGCATACGCGGGTGGGGGTACGGGTTGTACTTACACTGTTGGGCTGGGGGTACGCTCCATGCATACGCGGGTGGGGGTACGGGTCGTACTTACACTGTTGGGGTGTGGGGTACGCTCCTTGCATACGCGGGTGAGGGTACGGGTCGTACTTACACTGTTGGGCTGGGGGGTACGCTCCTTGCATACGCGGGTGGGGGTACGGGTCGTACTTACACTGTTGGGGTGGGGGTACGGTCCGTGAGTCCGCGGGTGGGGGTAGGAGTCGTACTTACACTGGTGGGGGTGGGAGTACGGTCCGTACGTCCACGGGTGAGGGTTCGAGTCGTACTTACACTGTTGGCATGGGGGGTACGCTCCATGCATACGCGGGTGGGGGTACGGGTTGTACTTACACTGTTGGGCTGGGGGTACGCTCCATGCATACGCGGGTGGGGGTACGGGTCGTACTTACACTGTTGGGGTGGGGGGTACGCTCCTTGCATACGCGGGTGAGGGTACGGGTCGTACTTACACTGTTGGGGTGGGGGGTACGCTCCATGCATACGCGGGTGAGGGTACGGGTCGTACTTACACTGTTGGGGTGGGGGTACGCTCCATGCATACGCGGGTGGGGGTACGGGTCGTACTTTCACTGTTGGGGTGGGGGGTGCGCTCCTTGCATACGGGGTGGGGGTAGGGTCCGTACATATCCGTCCCCACGCTATGTGATGCTTGTGCGGCCCGTACCCAGGCCTTTGCCACGTGGGTGCGATCCGTCCCGCCATTGTTGGGGTGACGTGTGTGGGCGTGGTCCGACTCGTACCCACGCTCTTCAGGCGTGGGTACGGGACGTACCTGTCTGGTTGTGTTGCCGGTTCGCGTGGTGACGGACTTCCGTTGTGGCGGTCGCTGGCTTATCAGGACACGCCCCCACCCCCTCGTGGTGACCAGGGCATGGGAGTCAGGTATGTCCAGGCCATGTGTGGTGTGTGACTTATGTGGTTGTTTTGTGGCCTGCCCTGGTCCTGCCACCCCCACCCCACCCCACTTTCCCCCCTCCCTTAGTTATTCTGACCTTCTGCGGCGTCTGCGTCGCAACCTGTAGAGGAGGTGGACTGCTATGAGGGCAGGGATGACTCGTAGGTTCGGGTCCATGTCTGTCCGTCGCGTACTGGTACTCCTTGATCGCGTCGTCCTGTCGCGTACGGGTCCTCCTTGATCGCGTCGTCCTGTCGCGTACGGGTCCTCCTTGGTCGCGTGGTCCTGTGTGTCCGTCGCGTACTGGTCCTCCTTGTTCGCGTCGTCGTCTGTCCGTCGCGTACTGGTGGTCCTTGTTCGCGTCGTCCTGATTTCCCGGCAGTTTTTGGCTGCTGCAAAATATTCACCGTGCGGGGTGACGTCGGTGCGAATCGTGATTCCTGGGTTGTGAATGGCTGGCTGCGAGCGTCCCGACGTCAGGTCGGCGCTTTTCCGGATCGCATTGGTTAGGTTTTTTTTGGTCGGTCGGGCTTTTTTACGATTCGTACGGTACTGGTGTACCCGTGCGAATCGTAATTCCTTGTTTGTAAAAATTGACGACCGGGTACGCGTCGGACGGAGATTATGCTCCGTCCGACGGTTCGTACCCGGTTTTTGCCGGATCGTGATCGGCACCTGTATCTGATGCTTAAATCTTCCAAGCTCTTGCCATGCTTAAGTCTTCCCAGCTCTTACCGTAGATAGTTCTCCATTTGGTAATGTATGTAGTTCTTAGCCACCTGGTTCTTGGTACTTCAATCAATCAATCAATCAATCAAAACTTTCTTTATTCGACTTTTCGAAGAAAGCCATAAAAGATACAGGTACAAATACATGTTAGAAATGTCACGTTAAAAATCACATTAATTTAAAATTCATCGGATACAAGAATGATCACAGTGATATCAATTCACAATTTTGAGGTGGCAGTGCAGAGAGAATATCTGGGTAAAAAAGACATCAATTTGATTAATGCAGTTAATTTAACGGTGAAATCAAAAATAGAGTAAATCAGCCTAGGTTCGGTCTATGTTGCATGATGTTCTGTAAGAAGTTAGAAACAATGTAGACCAGCCCCTCCCCCTCTAGTGACTGTAAAAAAAGTAAAGCTGGGCAGCAGGTACGAAAGCCCAAGCGTTTTAATAGGGGGATTAGTAATTTTCTCAGTTGATCCGTGTAATATTTACAGAAAAGGATGGTATGGATTGTGGACTGGGGGGAACTCCCATCACAGGGGCAAGGTGGAAGTATTTTGGCCCAGTTATTTCTCAACGGAAAAACTACTAGACGGTGAAAGTGATTCAGTCTAAACCTAACCAAAAGAAACAGCTCATAGGAAGTAATACTATAAGTTAGGTAAGGCTGGATCCCGAACACCGTCTGGACTGTTAGACTGTGCCTTACTGTTTGTTTCATAACCTCTGAGTTAAGTCTTAGGTCTTCAAGATGATTATAGCAAAGGTTGTGGAAGACCTTCCTTGTTAACTCCTGAATCAGAGAAGGATCATGATAGTATTTAACTAACCCTAAGTCAGTTAAAAAAGTGTTGACATAAAGTAACCACCTAGATCTGTGTACATTAACAAGGTCCTTACAATCTTGAATAATTTTTTGAGTAAAGATTGTTTTTTCTGATGACCAAATTCGGTGCCATAATAAAAGGGGCTGGATTCTTGCCAGGTCTATCACATACGGAAGGCCTAGTTCCAGATGGCAGGAGTAGTTTGCGGCTGTATTTGGTAGAGCGAGAAGGTATCTCAAAAAACCATTCTCTATTGTCTGAATGGGGCCCACAGCTGCGTGTCCCCATACACCCGCTCCATATAGGGCCACTGATATACATTTGGCTTTATAGATTTTAACCATTTCCGCAGGTGTTTTCATCCCCAGTTTCCTGGAGAAACTCACAAGTGCCGAAGTGGTTCTCGCAAATTGGAGTTTTCTTACTTCAACTGCCGGTTTCCAGTTTAATTTTTTATCAATCATGACACCTAGGTACGGATATTTGTCAGTAGTCGCTAATCTTTCTTTATTCAAATAAATAGGTCTGGTTTTGTTATTCTTGCCAACGCCTGCCTTCATAACGAAGGTTTTCCCTATATTGACTTTAAGGTCCAGGCTAGCCATAAAGTAACCACATAGATCTGTGTACATTAACAAGGTCCTTACAATCTTGAATAATTTTTTGAGTAAAGATTGTTTTTTCTGATGACCAAATTCGGTGCCATAATAAAAGGGGCTGGATTCTTGCCAGGTCTATCACATACGGAAGGCCTAGTTCCAGATGGCAGGAGTAGTTTGCGGCTGTATTTGGTAGAGCGAGAAGGTATCTCAAAAAACCATTCTCTATTGTCTGAATGGGGCCCACAGCTGCGTGTCCCCATACACCCGCTCCATATAGGGCCACTGATATACATTTGGCTTTATAGATTTTAACCATTTCCGCAGGTGTTTTCCTCCCCAGTTTCCTGGAGAAACTCACAAGTGCCGAAGTGGTTCTCGCAAATTGGAGTTTTCTTACTTCAACTGCCGGTTTCCAGTTTAATTTTTTATCAATCATGACACCTAGGTACGGATATTTGTCAGTAGTCGCTAATCTTTCTTTATTCAAATAAATAGGTCTGGTTTTGTTATTCTTGCCAACGCCTGCCTTCATAACGAAGGTTTTCCCTATATTGACTTTAAGGTCCAGGCTAGCCATAAAAAGTGCATAACTATTTAGAGCCCTCTGAAGTTCGTTTGGGGTGCGAGCCAATATCACCGCTTCATCCGCATACAAAATAGGCCTGGGCGGTAAATTCCGTTCCGCTCGCGGAATTTGCGTAATTAGCGTAATTTCGCGTTCCGCGGAGAACGCGAAATTGCTCAAAATTCTGCTTTCCGCGATTTCGCGAAATTTTTGCTTGTTCGCGGTCTCAAAATGCGTGTTCGCGGGATATTTCTCCCCGAGCATGCAAACAGCAATTGTGAACAGGAAAAAAGCATCGCGAACAAGCAATTCCGCGTGTTCGCGGAATTTCTGCGTGTCCGCGGAGATTTTTTGCCATTTCGCGGAGATTTGCGTAACGCAATTACGCAAATTCCGCCCACCCCTAATACAAAAGCGCTGGTATGCGGCGATTGGCTACCATAGGAAGGTCCTGGGCTCCTCTCAACATCTCCCTCTCCAGACCGTTAGTATAAAGGGTGAATAGGAATGGAGCCAGGACACATCCTTGTCTCACGCCCTTCTCCACCCCAAAAGCTGCAGTAAGTTCTCCGCTGGTGCCAAATCTCACTCTGGCAGTTGCATCGGCGTAAAGTTCTCTCATAAAGGTGACTGCGGTCTGGTCCATCCCTAGATCTAATAAGATGGACCAGAGTTTAAAGTGACTAACGCAGTCAAATGCAGCTGACAGGTCTACATAGACCATATAGAGTGCTCCGGCCTTGATGTTAACATATTTGTCTATCAAGAGTGATAGATTCAAGGCTTGGTCTATGGTCCCCAGGCCTTCACAGAACCCATATTGTAGGTCGGATAGAATGTTATTTTCCGCTGCCCACTCCTGCAAACGATCAAGTATTATCCGCCCCATCATTTTCCCCGTTGAATCCAGTAGGGAGATGGGGCGGTAGCAGGAGACTGAATTCCTGTCCCCTTTCTTAAAGATCGGTACTAGGATAGATTTTTTCCAGGATTCCGGAATGCCGGTGGTACACAGTGCATTGAAAACTCTAGTCAAAAGAGGGATCCAAAGTTCGACATGGGTTTTATAAAAATCTATTGGGACCCCATCGGGGCCCGGGGCCTTCCCTTTTTTGCTTGCACTTAAAGCCCGAGTGACCTGATCGAGTGTGATGGATATGTCAATAGGGAAGGGCGAAGGGTCTTGACGATAAAGATCGTTATCTCTGACATCAGTTGATAATGGATTAATCATAAAAAAATTTAAAAATAATCTACCCAGTCCTTTTCATCTATAGCGACCTCTAGTCTTGGGAGATTACCCTTGTCAGTAAAAAAAGGCATTTTTACCACTTTCCAAAAAGTAATGTTATTATTGCTAGAGCAGCTCTCATGTAGTTCGTCCCAGAGTTGTTTTTTTAACTCCGATTTCCTTTCCTTTATTGCAAGGTTATAGGCCCTCCTCAATTTAGATATTTCAACGGAATCCCTAACTGTTTTGCACAAGGCGGATTTTAGTTTGGAATAGGCTGCTGTGCACGTGTGATTAAACCAGCCCTGTCTATTATTTATGGAATGGGTCTTTTTTACCATTAGGGCTTGTTTGACTGCCTGAATCGTGGTGCCAAAATTAGTGATAACATCTGCGTCGGAAGCAGTCAGGTCCAGGCACTTCATGATGGACGAGTATGCTCCAATGACCACAGTGTTAACAGTTTCGATTGGATCAACTAAAGCCCATTTCAAAGAATAGCCGTAAAAGACTAGGGATTTTAGGGTTGGGTCTATTGGAGAGAAGTGTAATGCTGATAGGATAATGATCGCTCAGTACAATCTGATGGATATGAAAAGTGGTGTCCCTCTTTATTATACCATTAGAGATCAAGATGTAATCAATGGTGGAATTACATCCCCTCCCATGATAGGTAGGGGCCGGAAACGCGTTTGAATTAAACAAATTATTCGCGATTCCCAGATCTGACCTGAACATGATTTCATTTAGGGAACTGCCTAGAGACGAATGGGTAAAATGAGGAATAGGATTATCATCCTCGTCGTATAAGCCGCATAGAAATTGATTGGAAGCTCCACAAATAGTCTGGTTAAAGTCACCACCCCATATGATAGTCATCTCTCTGGATGATTTCTTAATAATAGATGTTATTAGAGAAGAGATGGAATTAATTATTTCCACTGCATCTCGGTCAGAGAGGTTATTGTAATAATTGACCAAGAGGAAAGAATCTCTCGCGTTTAGTGTAAGGCTAAAAAGCTGGAAGTTAGAGTCGAGTTTTATGATCCTTATCTCATCTATCTTGATCAGATTTGATATGTAGGTGGTTAATCCACCCTTAGCCCTACCAGACTTAGAAGGTTGGGCAGGTGAAAAGTATGTTCTATAACCTTCCAAATGAATCACTGTTGTCAGCCATGTCTCCTGTAAACACAAAATGTTAAAATTTGAAATAAAATTAGTCCAAACGTCGTTCCCTTGTTTGGAGCGTAGACCAGCTTTGTTCCAAGATACAACCGCTATTTCTGATTTACTAGTCTTTTGATCACATGTGGTTGTAAGGCATAATAGAGGGTTTGTGGATGTCGGTGGTTCGTCTATCAATTGAGGATCAATACTTAATACCGGCGATAGCGAGTTCTTAGTGTCCGGTACAGTGTGGATTAATGGAAGAGGACAAAGGTCAGTTTTTACTTGTGTCTTCCTTATGCCACTAGAAGGGCCCCGAGTATGATCTCCCAAAGAAAGTCAGTCGACTTCCTCTAATCCTCTAAGAGGGGAAAAACGATTGGAAGTGGGTAAGTTGAAATCAAAAGACCCTGCTAGGGGCCGTATGTAGGTACTGGGCTGTGTTGAGTTCCTAGTTAGTGACTGTGGATAGAAATAAGTCAGGTCGTAGGTTCTAATGGCACTCTCGTGTTGACCTTGAAACCAATTAGATATATGCCTGGTAGCCCTGTGATCTCTGAAATTGACAATTATCACATCGCCTTCGATTTCTTTCGGCCGTGAACCGACCCAGCCAAGTCTACGGACATTCAGGATTTCACCGTTGATGTTGGGAGGTAAGGGCCTATTCTGTCCTAACCAATGCATGACTTTGTTTTTTAGGTCATAATAGCCTTCTTTCTTTCCTGTTTCCAGTTCTGGAACTCCTGTCAAAAGTATAACGTAGGGGACCGCCTCCGGAGGCAGATCTATATGGTGACAGTTAACACCATGAGTTTTACTCGAGGCGGGGACAACAGAGGCATTGTGTGTTTTGAGATCGGGGCCGTTGGTTCGTAAGTTAACAATTGTCTGACCGTGGTCTGACTCAGTGTTGTTCTTTCGATTAGGTGACAGATTAGTTGGGTTTACTGAGGATAGTAGAGTTTTAGTTTTAGTTGCCTCCAGACTAAGTTGTTTATCATTTGTCGCTAAGGGTGGTTTAGAATGGATGGTACTATTTAAGGATACCACTGTGTTAGGCAATAACTCTTTTAACTGGTCAGTATTTTTTACGATCAACTTCTCTATTTACCCAAGTTGTTTCGATATGCCCTTCATTCTTTCTAGGAATGGGAGGAGGAGTGATTTGACAAGTAACTCCAGTCGATCCACAATTTCGTTCGTTAATGGATCATAGTTGTGGGAATTTGACTGGGTTTCAGAGTCGTGTGATAGTGTAACAACTGAAGGGAGATGAATCGTAGCATTTTCCAGTTGGTTGCTCTTATTATTACCAAGTGGGTTCGATTTGCTATGTTTTCTTACTCCCTTCTTTCTTTTTTTCAGAGGAGGGGGACCTGCACTAACAATTCTCCTTCCCTTCCTTTGTTGGCTATCGGTAGTGGCAATGATGGTGGCCCTTGAAGGCTTTAAATCTGATAGTATGCAGTCAGAAGGAGAGTTAACATGGGAATTAGAAGCAGGCGGTGTTACATGTGTATGGGGCTGTATCATAGTGTTAGAGTCTCGAGTGGGCGAAGGAGATCTACAAGCAGTCCGAGAATTGTTTGTTAAGCAGGGAACAGGCAATACAGGACCCGGTGAAACGACCATCTGGATGGGTCCGAGCGAGGTGCGCTTACCTTGCAAATGTTCGGCCGATAGGCGTCGCTCCACCAAGGCAATCTCCTTCTCAAGAACTGAGGCAGCCCTTGTGATAAAGTTATCCAACGTGCCTCGCACTGAGCCTCCCAATAGTGATGGCCTACTTTTGGGAGTACGTGTTGTCATGATGCTGGTTTAATAATGCAGCTATACGCAATGCAATGGTAAGAATTATAAATGTCAGTATCCAGAACGTGCACGGAACTGAATCATAAGCAAGAGTATGTGGAGTGATGGCAGTCAACATGCAAGCAATTACGAACTGTACCTTTCTTAAGACTGCGCAAATCTCAGGGAGTGGGCCCAGCAATGACTCCTCCTGCCCCGGACGGCCACAGACGGCCCGGCGCGGCCCGCGCGCGGTCCCGCGACCCTGGGGTTGCGGCGATCTTTTGTGCGCCTCCTGGCGCAAAAATGGCGTCGGCGGCTCCCCTGCCGCAAAGGATGCTGGGATGTGTGGTCCCGTCCCCACTCCGCGGCCGCGGTTGGTGGTAGCGGTGGCGGGAGACGGGAACACAGTAAGGGGAAGAGCGCTGCTGACACGGGAAGGCAAAGACAGGCAAAGTCCACAGGTGCAAAACGGAGCCCGCTCTGCCGGGGTTGCGGCGATCTTTTGTGCGCCTCCTGGTGCGAAAACGGCGTCGGCGGCTCCCCTGCCGCAAAGGATGCTGGGATGTGTGGTCCCGTCCCCACTCCGCGGCCGCGGTTGGTGGTAGCGGCAGCGGGAGACGGGAACACAGTAAGGGGAAGAGCGCTGCTGACACGGGAAGGCAAAGACAGGCAAAGTCCACAGGTGCAAAACGAAGCCCGCTCTGCCGGGGTTGCGGCGATCTTTTGTGCGCCTCCTGGCGCGAAAACGGCGTCGGCGGCTCCCCTGCCGCAAAGGATGCTGGGATGTGTGGTCCCGTCCCCACTCCGCGGCCGCGGTTGGTGGTAGCGGCGGCGGGAGACGGGAACACAGTAAGGGGAAGAGCGCTGCTGACACGGGAAGGCAAAGACAGGCAAAGTCCACAGGTGCAAAACAGAGCCTGCTCTGCCGGGGTTGCGGCGATCTTTTGTGCGCCTCCTGGCGTGAAAACGGCGTCGGCGGCTCCCCTGCCGCAAAGGATGCTGGGATGTGTGGTCCCGTCCCCACTCCGCAGCTGCGGTTGGTGGTAGCGGCGGCGGGAGACGGGAACACAGTAAGGGGAAGAGTGCTGCTGACACGGGAAGGCAAAGAAAGGCAAAGTCCACAGGTGCAAAACGGAGCCCCTTGGTACTTATTATTACTTCTTGAAAGGAATAGAGAGTGTACCTTACTGGTGTGAGCTAAATGGAAAGAATGGATGACCGCCCTCTGTGATCACTGTTCCATAGTGAATGGATTCTCCGGTACTGAGCTCAGTCCCTCATGATGGGGCTAGGATAACCTTCCAGTTCCTTCCAGAACATTCTGGCTTCTTCAAAAACTTCCAGCTCTTATGTAATGATCTGGAGCTTTCCACCTTGCCCCAGAAGTGCTGATATGTGTTATCCTGTGAGTCCACCCTCCCTTGCTTCCCCTACCGACACTGGGCAATCTGTCACAATCTCCAAGGCTGGCCTCAGCAAGGTTGTTTTGTAGCATTCTATTGTGGCATCAGAAATGTGACCACGTCCCGACAGTACTGGGCATGATCCCCAGAGAGCACAGACTCCAGGATTCCTGGCAATATTGAGCACATTACAAGTCACCATGGAGTTCATTAATCATTTTGAGAAATGAATCCACAATATATTACAAGTTATCCCAGACTCCTGTGAGTTCATCCCAGACTCCCATGAGTTCATACAATCCCTCATCCTATGGCTTGGTGCCTCTGTAGGGCCATAGAGTTCGATGTTGACTTTGAATACCCTCAATAAGTAAAGGCATCCATACGGACTGACGCTTTCAGGCTTGGGAACCTATTAGCGTTCGCTTTCTTTATGTTAGTTAACATCTCAAAGTGCAAGGGCAACAATTGGTTTCTTGGAGCTATCTGAGCTGAACTTTTTGTGGGTTTCATTCTGCACATGCCTTAGCTCTCTATGGTCTCAGGAGCAAGAGATGCCTCGGAAGACATTGTCTGAGTTGTTTCCGCAGAATCCTAACTTTAACTATCAACAGACACGAGCGTCGGCCCTCATTAATAGTGTTCTGGCTGGCAATGCCATACACATGGCACCGTTTAGGGATGGAAATTGAAAAGGTGTGATACTTTTTGCCTATTGCATGTTTAAAATGAGGCATACCATGCAAGTTTTGGTGTATTAGCCGCCACAGTCTGCATGTACCGGTATTTATCGGCCATTTCCTTCAAGAAATTTCGGCCAATCTGACTTGCGAGAATTCACCTGAGAAACATTTCGGGGATACGGTAATTACCACGATCCGTGATTCTGATCCCTGAGCAAACATGTGTTTTCGTAGTTACCGATAAACAAAAAAAAAGTCATTCGCCCTGATGGTCCACGCGTGTGCCTGTACAGAACTAAAACAAATCTTTAAATTCTTAAAAGGCTGAGTTTTGAAAAAAAAACCTAAGTAATTCCTCACCTGCCTTGTGCACTTTCAGCACGTGTATTTGCATCAATAAGTGCGTCACATATGTATAGGTCCCTAATTATCTACATATAAAATCTCTTTCAAAGCCCCATTTCCTATACAAGGCACTGACCACTTAGGCATACACGCTGTAACAACCCAGCATTCTACATGAGGCAGTGGTGTACGTGTTATAACCGTGAAGTCTACAACTGGGAAGTGAACTTTATTACCATAAAACCTAATGAACTTGTGGAAAAAACAAGAGGCTAATTTCCCTCAAAAGATTTATTTCCTAATAACACCTTTAGGCTTGTCTTTGTAGAAATACGTGAAATAGTAGGTAATTGGATTTTTGGTTGCAGGTCACATTACTGATGCAGTCTTGTCTCCAAACATTTGTGTGGGATGCTTTGTCTTCCTGATACAGAACATGAATCACTTTTATAAAGAACAGAAATTAAATTAATCGGTAAGGTTTGTGGAGGAATTTGCCGCATGATGAACATTGTCAGACAAGCTGGAGCATTGCTTTTCAGTATTCTTAAACAGTTTTGGAAATGGCATTGGTCCTTGAAAGTCTGAATTATATTCTGCTCATGCTCCCCTGAAAAGAGAAGGCATACGCATCCATCTATTTGGAGAGAGATGCAAGCAAAGCCTGCACTGTTAGGTCGGGCAGGTTAAGTATGGACCTGTGCATAGCACTTTTAAAGCATTGTATCCCTGAATGTGTTTGCAAGATGTTTATTTGAGTAAATAAACTTTATTGACATAGTGGCAGACCTGGGATTAAATAGCCTGAAATATTTTGCCATAATCTCAGGATGTCCCTCTACTCCTTTCAGTGTGTGGCTTCTCTCTCAATGCAAGACAGGGTTCTGATTTGACTCCTAAGATGACACAAGGAGGGAGTAGCTAAACACAGATAAGTGACTGAGTTACACAATGCAGTATTTTGATTTATGTACAGAGGGGCACACGTTTTTAAACACTACTCAGAAACCATATGAATAGTAACTAGTTGGGAACTGGTACATTCTCTGTGGCTAGTTAGCACAAAAGTTGGAGGTAGGCCACATCCCAGGTGGGTGGCTTCTCCTTCATATTTCCTCCTGCATCGAACTCAGAATATACCAACTCAACAGTCATTACCTTCATAGAGCATGACAATGATCCCCGCCATGGAATAGGCTGCAGCCCAAGGTTGTGTTCCCAGAAACAATTTAAATGAGCGACCTGCAGGATCTTGTCTGTCTGCCTCCCAAAATCAAACCCATCACCTTGATGGGCAACATGGGCCAAAAAGACAGCAGCTAGCAATAGAAATGAAGAAGATGAAGGTGCCATCAATCAGGGATGTAGTAGTTGGCACCCACTACACACTGCCACCAGTGACAGCCCCATAAACTATCAATTTTCCTAAATGCACCTTTGGGGATAGTGGAATTGGTCTTCACATTGTGTTGACCTATTGCTTGTTGCGATTGTCCTAAGTGGCCATATTAACTCGGGAGACCATCAAAACACTCTCTTTGATGCATGAGCTCCTGTCCGCTACCAGTAAGGCCTCCATAGGACAGATATCACTTTTTGTCGCCACACACATACCCCACAAAACACACAGACATCACACAACATGCACTTACATATGCATAGATATATAGAAAGAGGCTCCTGGACAGCTCACTTAAGCTACTGATTTGTTTGTGTGGGACCTACTTCAGGCATTGGCTCAATGGTCTGTTCATTTCTTTTTTGGTCAGGGCACAACATTTCACTGATGCTTCTATTTTTTCATTAAGTTGTAGACGAAATTGGTCATGGGGTAAGTATTCCCATCTGCAAAGACCAAGAGAGATGGCAGCTGCCATAGTATCTCCTCTCAAAGGCCCTCTGAATAGATCTGAAGTGACTTTCATTTCTGTTATTCATCTCCCTTCATTTACCCAGTTAAACAATTTCTGCCACTAAAGTTGATCTGTCTGAAGCACACGTCAATGTTTTGCAACCTTCAAAGTGAGCCAACAGGATTCTAGAACAATTCTTGTATATTTCATGTCTGGTTGCTGAAGGGCCCTGTCTCTGAGTTATTCGTGGGTACAGTGTTGTATTCAAATTATATTTTAGTGCTCGATAAGCGATGACACTAGTAGTACCATACTGTACTCACAACACACACACAAAACACACACCCAGACCACGTTTAGTGTGGCCAAAGACTTTTGAATTCCTCAAAATGCTATGACACATATCATTTTGGACCTGTGTGGGCCTGTTTGCAGTAAAGCAAACAAGAACTACTATAAACGGAGGTAGGCAAGAGCCAGGAAACCTTTACCTCATTGGTCATCGAGGGACTAGAAGTGTCTTAGGCTGTCCCCCACCAAGAGTCTGGTGAACCAAACAAAAACTGCACCCTCACCCAGTCCTCCTCAGAACACTGCTTGACATGCAAAAGGATACAAGGTGGACTGAACCTGATACACTTGGCATCTGTGACATGTGAGAAAGATCTGACAAGGTGGGACCCTTCCACTTGAAATACAAGTACAGAAGAATCACCAAGGATCATAAGGCTGACCTGTGGTTGGCTCCAGGAACATAAAAAAGCTGAAGAGCATGTTCCTGTGAAGAATCCCAACTGATCAGTGGCAACTGGACCTGGGATGGAGTTTGCTGTTGCCCTTTGTTTAACACCCTTAGAGTCTCTAAGTGCTCCCTTTAAGGTCCTTGGGGCCTTGGTACTGTAGTTGTATGCAGCAATAAAAGTTCTGGAACACTTTCAAAGTTTTGCTCCAGAGCTTCAAGACAACCGACTGGGAAAAATACCTGACAGGCTGCTCCACAACATCAGATTGAATTTCTTGTTTTTCCTGTATGGAGAAGATATTTTTCTCAGAAAAAACAACAAAGTCCCTTTTAGATTGAGAAAAAAAACTTTTTCAAATTCACCCACTTCCAAGCCCTATCAGGGCCAATCTCTGGGCCCGATTCACAGAACAAACTTAAGACAAAATCCTAAACTTAGTACCATTTTGGTATTCACAGAATGCCCTTACTACTTCTGGTATTCACAGAATGAACTTACTACTTTTGCGATTCACAGAATAAACTTACTACTTTTGCTATTCAGAGAATGGATTTACGACTACTAACTTTACGTCCGCACTCGGGCCGGAAATTCCGGCCCGGAGGCGGAGCTTCCGGCCCGGAGGCGGAGCTTCCGGCCCGGAGGCGGAGAAATCTCACCTCCGGGTCGGAAGCCCCGCCTCTGGCCCGGAAGCCCCGCCTCCGGCCCGGAATTTCCGGCCCGAGTGCGGACGTAAAGTTAGTAGTCAACGAGGAGCTCCAGCTCTACCGTAGTGAACTTTGGATTCTTGTCTGTGGGCATGGTGTGGGGTGTGGGCGGTTGTGGGTGTGTGGGTGTGAATGTGTGTGTGTGTGACTGTGAAGAGGGGGATGTTTGTGGGGGAGGTTGTGTGAAGGTGTGTGAGTGGCGGGGTAGCAATGGTATGAGTTCTGTGGGGTGGTTTGTGTGTGAGCCCTGTCCGCAGTAGGTCTGTTGCAAGGGCTCATGGTTTGTGTGTGTGGGCCCTTTTTATTGGTCCATTGTTGGGTGTGGCTGTGTTTGAATTTTGGTGGGTGTGTTATAAGAGGTGGTTGTGTTTGGGGCCTCTGTTGGCCAGTTTGGATGTGGCAGGTCAGTCATTGCGTTGTGTTTTTTAGTGTGTACATATTTTGTGTGTTTGTGCGAGTCGCTTTGGACCTCCTTGTGCTATTTTCCACTGTCCTGGTTCTGTGTGTGTGATTTTCGCGTCGGTAGGCGCCGTACATTCGCGATGGTGTGTGAGGGTGCTGGGGTTGGGTGTTGGTGTATGGCATGTTTATGCGGTGGGGGGAACTGGGAGTGAAGTGCGGACAGGGTTGTCTACGGTGCAGACGTATGGGGGGGCTGTGCGGCTCGTACACGGGCATGAATTTACCCGTGTACTTGTGTGCTTCAGCGTTGGCTCCGTACGGGCCTTTTTCCGTGCGATTGGGTTTTCGGACGGGCGGTCGGGATCGTACTTGCGCGCTCAGACTTGTGTTTTACGATTTGTAAGTGGAACTGTCCGGATCACTTTCATACACTTTTCCAGACGATATTCAGACGTGGTCACTTTCCGACGCATGCTCGTAGACTTTTCCCAACGCTATTCGTAGTTATTTTTCACGTCCCATTCGTACTTGCCAGTTTGTACGGTACTTTTACCGGATCGGAATCGGCACCCTAATGTATTAATATTAATTAACAACTAATTATGAATTAATTAAAAATAAATTACTATCCACCTTTTTCCACTATAAACCCCACAACCCCACCTGAAATGAATTACACAAAATCCATATTTAATTTTCTATTAAAGAAATAACATTAACAACTAATTATTAATTAATTTAAAATAAATTACTTCACACCCTTTACCCCTGGAAACCCCACAACCTCCACCCAACATAGATTACACAATTACCATAATTAATTAATATTAATTAACAACCTAGTAAAAAAATTATTAATAATACATTTCTTCCCACAATTAACACTACAACATCTCAATCAAATACATATTAATAATAACAAAAATAATCAGTCATTTAATATAATTAAATTACTTCCCACCATAGTCCCCTATAAACCCACAATCTGCTAAGTAACTAAAAAAACACAACATTTAATTAAAATAACATCGATAACTACTAACAATTTAACAACTATATTAGAAAACATTAACTATATTAATACAAAAAATGCATCACATACATTTAAAATATATACTAAAATACATAACACTAATTAAAAAATAGATATTTTGAACAACTATATTTTTGCAAACAATATTAATGACTTCTATATTTTTTAAAACTATGGGGGATGTTCTCAAGAACAGCAATACCGATCACCGATCCCCTTGGCCTCGGATGACTGCGTAGGGCCACGCCTCCGGCTAGTCAGGTGACCGCAACTCTCCACACCCAACCTGTAATGGTGGACATCGTTCGAGTGCGTTAATGGCGTTTCTCCTTCTCCTGCTCCGGCGTCAGCTTCTTGTTCCTCAGTGCGGCGCCTCGGCGCCTTAGTGCCTCGGTGAGGCCCGCGGAGTGTGTGGACGGTGAGGCGGGGCTGGTATGTCCGGGAGGAGCAAGGCGCTGCATCGGTAGCAAGTGAGTAACGGGAGTCTCTGGCAAATAGAGGCGTTTTTGGAAAAAAATGCTTGGGACTCGCTGCTTTCATTGCTAAAATCTCTATGGCCTTGAAGAGAAAGGAGAAAACAGAAAGGATTATTGTTACTTTTAAAATCAGCCCCTCTCCATCACATTAACGCCGAGTTTTGGAGAGAAAGACTCTGGTGCCGATCACGATCCGGTAAAAAATGTCCCCGTACGACTCGTATCGGGTCTTTTTACCGTACGAATCGTACAAGTGCCGTACGAACTGGCAATCACGATTCGCATGGTAAAAAGTCCATACGAACCGCACTGGGAATCATTCCCCACACGTCCTCGGGTCGGAAAATGTGTCCGACACGTCCTCGGACGATTTACCTTACAAACGTGAAAAGCCAAGTCCGACCGAGGAATCACGATCCATCCCGTGCGTCCGAGCGTACAACCGTGTGGAAAAAACACCGTCCGCACCGAACTCCTATAGCAACCATGGAGACATGTGCCTGCATACGCGCCCAACACTCCCCCCAGCCCCCGAACGTCCGACACGTACCCCCATGTATGTATACCCCCACCCGTCTAGGTACACCCCAGTACGTTCCAGTCGTACCCCCACCCCAGTACGTGTCGTACCACCGTGTACCTACACCCCAGTACGTTCGAGCCCCACCCCCACCCCAGTACGTGTCATACCCCCGTGTACCTACACCCCAGTACGTTTGAGCCCCACCCCCACCCCAGTACGTGTCATACCCCCCGTGTACCTACATCCCAGTACGTTCCAGTCGTACCCCCACCCCTGTACGTGTCGTCCCATAGTGATAGGCACCCAACCCTCCTGTCTCAGGGCACTGCTGGGAGGACTCCACACCCACCCCTCCTGGCTCAGGGCACTGCTGGGAGTGATAGGCACCCACCCCTCCTGTCTCAGGGCACTGCTGGGTGGACTCTGCACACACCCCTCCTGGCTCAGGGCACTGCTGGGAGGACTCCACACCCACCCCTCCTGTCTCTGGGCACTGCTGTTAGTGATAGGCACCCAACCCTCCTGTCTCAGGGCACTGCTGGGAGGACTCCACACCCACCCCTCCTGGCTCAGGGCACTGCTGGGAGTGATAGGCACCCACCCCTCCTGTCTCAGGGCACTGCTGTTAGTGATAGGCACCCACCCCTCCTGTCTCAGGGCACTGCTGGGAGGACTCCACACCCACCCCTCCTGTCTCAGGGCACTGCTGGGTGGACTCTGCACACACACCTCCGATTTCAGGATATGTACGCTTGGAACATACACGGTGGGGGTACGCTCAATGCATTCGAGGTGAGGGTACGAGTCTACTTACACTGGTGTGGTGGGGGTACGCTCCATGCATACGCGGGTGAGGGTACGGGTCGTACTTACACTGTTGGGGTGTGGGGTACGCTCCTTGCATACGCGGGTGAGGGTACGGGTCGTACTTACACTGTTGGGGTGGGGGTACGCTCCTTGCATACGCGGGTGGGGGTACGGGTCGTACTTACACTGTTGGCATGGGGGTACGCTCCATGCATACGCGGGTGGGGTTACGGGTCGTACTTACACTGTTGGGGTGGGGGTACGCTCCTTGCATACGCGGGTGAGGGTACGGGTCGTACTTACACTGATGGGGTGGGGGGTACGCTCCATGCATACGCGGGTGGGGGTACGGGTCATACTTTCACTGTTGGGGTGGGGGGTGCGCTCCTTGCATACGGGGTGGGGGTAGGGTCCGTACATATACGTCCCCACGCTATGTGATGCTTGTGCGGCCCGTACCCAGGCCTTTGCCACGTGGGTGTGATCCGTCCCGCCATTGTTGGGGTGACGAGTGTGGGCGTGGTACGACTCGTACCCACGCTCTTCAGGCGTGGGTACGGGACGTACCTGTCTGGTTGTGTTGCCGGTTCGCGTGATGACGGACTTCCGTTGTGGCGGTCGCTGGCTTATCAGGACACGCCCCCACCCCCTCGTGGTGACCAGGGCATGGGAGTCAGGTATGTCCAGGCCATGTGTGGTGTGTGACTTATGTGGTTGTTTTGTGGCCTGCCCTGGTCCTGCCACCCCCACCCCACCCCACTTTCCCCCCTCCCTTAGTTATTCTGACCTTCTGCGGCGTCTGCGTCGTAACCTGTAGAGGAGGTGGACTGCTATGAGGGCAGGGATGACTCGTAGGTTCGGGTCCATGTCTGTCCGTCGCGTACTGGTACTCCTTGATCGTGTCGTCCTGTCGCGTACGGGTCCTCCTTGATCGCGTCGTCCTGTCGCGTACGGGTCCTCCTTGGTCGCGTGGTCCTGTGTGTCCGTCGCGTACTGGTCCTCCTTGTTCGCGTCGTCGTCTGTCCATCGCGTACTGGTGGTCCTTGTTCGCGTCGTCCTGATTTCCCGGCAGTTTTTGGCTGCCGCAAAATATTCACCGTGCGGGGTGACGTCGGTGCGAATCGTGATTCCTGGGTCGTGAATGGCTGGCTGCGAGCATCCCGACGTCAGGTCGGCGCTTTTCCGGATCGCATTGGTAGGTTTTTTTTGGTCGGTCGGGCTTTTTTACGATTCGTACGGTACTGGTGTACCCGTGCGAATCGTAATTCCTTGTTTGTAAAAATTGACGACCGGGTACGCGTCGGACGGAGATTATGCTCCGTCCGACGGTTTGTACCCGGTTTTTGCCGGATCGTGATCGGCACCTCAGTCTACAAGCCGTTGTCGTTCTGGCTCAAAACGAAGCAATATCAGTACTAGCGGCCTGGAGTTGATGGGGAAAGCGGCAGCGAGTTTCAGAAAATACATTAGACTTTTCAAGCCCAGTAGAAGAGAAGGTCTCGTGGATGGTATAGCAAGGGGGGAAAAAAGAGGAAGTTGGAGTAAGAGCTATTGAAAATAGCGGAGAAACTGTTCTTGTCGAATCTGTCCAAGCATAGGCCTGTAAAGACAAAAAAGAGAAGAATGGGTAAACCTCTTAAAAATATCAGTGGGATGGCTAAAATTGACAACGTGATCCGTCAAAAAATTAAAACTCGTCTGGCTCAGGTAAAGGAAGCAAAACAAGCTGCTCTCCTGGCCCGAAAAGGGGATGAGCTTGTGTCCATTCCGGTCTTAGACAGCACCTTTGAGAGCTCTGAAGAGGAACTGGCCTTGCCCACGTCCTTTAAAGCCAAGGAGCCTCATGTGGAAGACGATCCAGGGGTGGCTTGTGGGCCCGATAGAGTGGACACAGATGGTCCCAACGATAAAATAAACTCTTCTAAACAGTTCCCGTTATTTTTTTTAAAAAGCAACTCTACCACCTCCGGATTCCAGCTCTAGCCCACCTACAAGGATTATAACAGCTGAAGCAGGTAGAGGCCAGGAAATAGGACCACTCGACAGTATGCCCCCAGGACAGGAAACACTTCCTCGGAATCACTCAACTGAAGGGGGCAAAAATCCGGAGTCGACCCAAGTTCAAGGCCAAGATCTAAATCAGAATATGAGCAGGGGCCATGAGATATTAATTCCGGTAGCTGCTGAGATACTGGATACAGGTTCATCAATCTCATTAGCCTTACTGTCTCATAATTCTATAGGGTCTGAAAGTCCACCTGAAGTACCAGCACAAGAGGAGATCATAACAGTAGTCACACCTCTCGAGCCCATTGTTTCTCAGCTTAAGTCCATCATAAGCCTGGATAAAAGGGAGACAAGTGACGTAAAGCAACTTGACATTAAGGACCTTCTCAATCTCATTTTGGATGAAATTCGTGAGATGAAGAGGGCCCAGAAAATTGAAACTGCTACCTTGCATCAACGTTTAGGGAAAATTGAAGAGGTGATGCAGGGTTTCCCTATTAGACTCCAGGAGGCAGAAGCTAGAGTTTCGCTGTTGGAGGACCAGATGTTTATTATGACTAAAGATATGAAAGCAGCCATAATTAAAGAGAAACATCTAGAAAGCAAGATTGAGGATCTTGAAAGTCATTCCCGGAGATCCAATTTACGGATAGTCGGAGTTCCCAAGGGAATTGAAAAGTCCCAACCACTGCAATGGGTGGACTCCTTTATCAAACAGACTGTTCTTCCTGAGTTCGAAGGAGACCTCACAATTACAAGGGCACACCGTGTACCAGCACAACCCTTCCCGAACTCCTCAATTCCACGAACAATTTTGGTAAACTTTACGGACTTCCGAATCAAAGAAAGAATAATTTCAAGAGCAATTCAGCAGAGGCAGTTTTCAGTGAACGCAACGACTAAATGTCCTATCTATTCTGATATGAGTGCCTCTGCTGCCCGCAA
Source organism: Triturus cristatus (assembly GCF_964204655.1). Classification (NCBI taxonomy): domain Eukaryota; kingdom Metazoa; phylum Chordata; class Amphibia; order Caudata; family Salamandridae; genus Triturus; species Triturus cristatus. The sequence continues at coordinate 454,025,974 of NC_140590.1, read as the reverse complement.
AAGAAAAGAATTCGGTAAACTCTTGCAACTCTTTAAAAATTATGGCGCCCAAGCATCTATTGCCCAGCAGTCCAAACTTAAGGTTCTCGTCAAGGGCAAATTTTTTTTGTTTTCAGACCCGGATGAAGCCCAGGCATTATTAAAGGAAATTTCAAAGGGTGACCAAGTCTAATAGGAGTTTTCATGTAAAAACTTTGGGCTAGTTTGATCTTTACAAATAATTCTCAACCTTCAGGTTCTTAGTTAATTCACTTATGCAGGGGTGGGGTGGGGCTGCGGGCCACGAAGGGTGGAAGGTCAAGACACCCTAGGGTGTTGTAGGGTGGGTAGTAATGTGGTTAGCGTGGCTGGTAAGGGATACTCCACATTCTAGGGAGGGGGTCCACGTTTTGAGGGGTTGGAGGGGTTGGGGGGGCGAGGGTTCACGCATGGTAAAGGGGGGAAAACAGAGCAAGTGCAAAAGGTTTTTTGAATAAGGTTACTATAAGAATATATATTAAAAGGCAAGGCAAAAAATGGATCACAAATAGATGGATAGATGGATAGGGAATTGAATAGATGCAAGATTCTATCAGCCAATGTAAATGGCATATTGAATAAAAAGAAATATGGTGCTTTAATTAGATGGCTAACTTCGTTAAACCCTCAAATACTTTTCCTCCAAGAAACTCATCTTAAATCTAACTCCCCCAAGTTATTTATACCCAGAATTTTCTCGAAAGTATTTTTTGCATCTTCGGGCTCAGCTACGAGGGGCGTTGCAATTTATCTTTCAAATAAGCTTCCTTGGGAGGTTGTAGAAGTTCATAGGGATCTGCAGGGGAGATGGATATGGGTAGCAGCAAAGCTATATGGGAAAAGGCTTAATGTAATCAACTATTATGGCCTGATAATAGATGACGAGGCTCCATTAATCCAAATATATACCTTATTATCTGGCGCCTCGGGGCAGATGATACTTGGTGGAGATTTTAATTTTATATTGGATCCGAGAAAAGACACGACAAATAAACAGAGGAGACAATTAAAACCGAATACTAAAAAAGCTCTGGAAACTATTATTAAGGGATTCCAATTGGTAGATGGTTGGAGGGAAAGGAATGCGCAGAAGGAATTTTTTACTTTTTATTCACATCGCTTTCAAACCGCATCCAGAATCGACTTCTTCCTTAGCTCCAGGTCCCTTCAGATTTTAGAAGTAGGTATAGTATGCAACCCCTTTTCAGATCATGCCTATATTAATCTCGAGATTAAAATCAAGGGAGAGAATAAGGAACGGCCCAGGTGGCAGCTAGATTGTCTCCTACTGCAAAATGAGGAATGGGTAAAGGATTTTAGGGTCTGGATTGGGGAATACTTCCGGATTAACGAAAATACCGCTACCCCATTTTCTGTCTGGGGAGGGTTTAAAATGACAGCTCGGGGTTTAATAATAGCTTTTACTACTGCCAGCATAAGGCTCGAAGGAACAAGATAGCTCAATTACAGATAGAACTGGAGCAGGAGTATGCCTGTCACGACTCGGACCTTCGGCGCGGCGCGAGGGAAGCAAGCGCGGGGCGAGGTACTACATCTCCCAGCATGCGGAGCGGTAGGCACGCCCTCGGGACCTATATAGGCCCCGCCTTCCTTCGCTCCGGTGCTTGTCAATCAGAACTCGAATCCCAACGAGCCCAGAACGCTGCTAGCGTTCTCCCGTCGTGCCGAGAACTATTCCAAGCTGTGCAACTACCTGCGGCAGATAACCACCACGGGGGACGAGGAGCCCCGACGCGAAGTACATTTCCAACTCGCCGAAGACGCTTACATCTGCCTGCCCACCAGAGAGTCCTCCACGGAGTTCCCGCGCCCCGCCCACCGGGGCTTCACCTGAGCTGCAACACCGCAAGTCTCCCGACTTCTACCCGACCCTTCACTCCCGTTTTGACCTAGGTGCTACCACATCCCAATCCTTCCGGGCACGAACGCAGGGACGCCTTATCCGGACGCCGTGTTCGCCCTCCAAGGGTTGTGGTACCGCTCCCGTTATTCTTTGTGGTTTCCTTCCGGTGCACCTTTCCCGATTACCGGATTCTGCACGGTGCGACAGGAACTACCTGCGTCTACGTGCAGAACACTCCCTCCGTCCCGCTTGGAGCCGATTGAAAGGCTCGGAGAGCGACCAAGGTTTCTTCTTCCGTATGCGCTTGAAGCCGCGTGAAAGGCTTGGAGAGCGGCATAACCCACAGCATCATTTCGAGGTCATCACGCTGGACTTGTGAGTACGGTTTCAATCTTGGGGCTCTCTGTAATCTCTCCTGTGCTATGGTCCAATCCTGATTTCAGTAGCTCACTCTGTTCTTTCTTTCCAGGGTTACCCGAGATCACGGTTCCTTTCGGAAGATCACCTCACCCCCCCCGGAAGTCTTACCTGTCCCCTTTCCGGGGTTCCCTTCCATTCCTTCTCCCCCTTTAGGTGGTGTGTCACGCTAGACGTATCATTCAGGGTTAGGCGGGCAACACCACATAGGGGGAGGGGAGTATCAGCATCGCTCCCGCTGTATCCGGCGTACAAGGTGAGTGGTTCTCAACCTTGTATCTCAGATCCTGACAGGTTGACAAGCCCACGAATACGTACAGCCTGAGCGATGGATGCGGATACTACCCTGACCGCTATATTGGAAACCTTAACGGCCTTGCGAGGAGAAGTGGATGCCTCTCGGGCAGAAACCTCCGCACTTAAACAAGAGATGGGCACTATGCGAAGAGAAGTGGCAGGCCTCTCCCGCCAAAAGGGTACAGGGGCAGGAGGAAGCTCTTATATCAGAGGCTGGACGCTGCCACCCCCCTTTTCGCAAACGCCTGCTATGGATGGGGGAGCTACCATGGCAGTGGGGGGACAGGGCACAGGGGTCTTCCCACATACCTCCTTTGCTTCAGTGCCGCAGACGGGTTCCACTCCTATACACGTCATACAGCCCATGCATCTTCCCCTCGCCCCTCCTGAAAGGTTCTTTGGGGACCCAAAGAAGTTCGGAGTCTTCATGGGGCAGTGTAGACTGCATTTCTTGTGCAAACCTGCGGTCTTTCCAACAGATCAAGCAAAAACTGCCTTTGTGCTGTCTTACCTCGGAGGCAACGCAGCGAATTGGTCTTTTCCCTTGATAGAACGTGACGACCCGGTGTTATACCACTTCCCGAATTTCTGCGTAGAAATGCGACGGCTGTTTGATCGGAAGGGTCATCAACTGTCCCTGGATAAAGAACTCCTCACTCTCAAGCAAGGTACTCAGGACTTGCTTACGTACATTACCACTTTCAATAGGTTGATTGTGGAAACTGAGTGGCCCGAAGAAAAGAGGACGTCGCTATTTTATCAAGGACTACGAGGGGAGTTGAAGGACGTTCTGGCCCAAGTGGTTCAGCTACCTGCTACGTGTGATGATCTCATTGACCTAACCGTCCAGTTAGACCACCGTCTTCTGGAACGAAAAGGGGATAAGCTACGACTAGAACCACGATTCATCCCTTCGAGGCCCCGTGTTAGTCCTGAGGACCGAATCTCTCCAAGCGACGGCTCCGAGCCTATGCAGATCGGGGGTATTCGAGGCCCCCTGAGTCCAGCCGAAAGAGAGAAGAGGAGAAGTCAGAAGTTATGCTTGTACTGCGGGAAACCCGGGCATTTCATCAAAGAATGCAAGAGCCGGATGAAAACGGCCAGCCCAGGAGGACCAGTGCACAAAACTCTGTCGGTGGTTAACACAGAGGCAGAATATCCGGAAAACCAACATCCTCAAACAGGTTGGAGACCCCCTGTTTGAGGCCTATGGACACGAAGGTCTCACCCGCAGTCGCTAACACCTTGCAATCATCCGTGGCCCACATGAACATATGTGCGGTTCTGGACTTACCCTCGGAGATATCAGTGGTTGTCCATGCCTTACTGGACTCGGGGGCAACTGGAAATTTTATAGACCATCAGTACGCCAGAGAGCTACATCTGCCTTGCGATCAGAAGGAGGCGCCTGAGATGGTGAAGGCGGTGGACGGATCTGCTCTAACGTCGGGTCCTGTGCGGTTTCACACACACCCACTCCGGATGCAGATTGGAGAAAACCATGTCGAACGTATACGTTTTGATCTGATCGATGCTCCCCAGTTTAAACTGATTTTAGGAATGCCGTGGTTGACCTTACACGACCCGCTGGTAAGATGGGCCGCGCGCACCGTGTCGCTGAACTCTCCTTTTTGTCGAGAGCACTGTACCAGGGAAGTAGAGAACAACGCCTTACCTAAGTCGAGTCCAGCAGCGATGCTCGCGAGTGCAGGCGTGGAACAGCAGGTGTGCTGTCTATCGACCCTACCGGCAATATATGATGAGTTCAAGACAGTGTTTGACAAAAAGGAAGCCAGTCAGCTGCCCCCCCACAGGGAGTACGATTGTGTTATCGAATTGGAAGCCGGGGCTAGCATTCCCTGCAGCAGGGTCTATGCCCTCACCGAAGCTGAAACAACCTACCTGCAGCAATATCTAGCGGACATGTTGGCATCGGGATTCATACGCGCATCTTCCTCTCCCGCGTCCTCGCCGATCTTCTTTATACCGAAGAAGGAAGGGGGATTGAGAGCCTGTATTGACTTTCGTGCCATTAACAAGGTGACCATAAAGAATCGGTACCCGCTCCCCTTGATTCCCGTGCTGCTGGACCAGTCAAAAACGGCCAAGGTCTTTACTAAGCTCGATCGTAGGGGGGCGTATCATCTGGTCAGGGTAAGGCGGGGGGATGAGTGGAAGACGGCGTTCCGAACAAAGTTCGGGCTCTACGAGTACCGAGTGATGCCCTTCGGTCTCTGCAACGCCCCCGCCGCCTTCCAATTCTTTATGGACGAAGTGCTGAGAGGACTCTTGGATGTCTCCTGCATCGTCTATATAGACGACATCCTTGTCTATTCTGTCACCATGGAAGAGCACGTGCATCATGTCTCAGAGGTACTAGAGCGACTAAAACGATACTCGCTTTACGCAAAACTGGAAAAGTGCCTATTCCACGTCCCTGAGGTAGACTTCCTGGGCTATGTCATCGGTCCGGGTGGAGTGTGCATGGATGACAAAAAGACACAAGCCATTATCCAATGGAAAACTCCCGCCTCGGTGAAATCCTTGCAAAGTTTCATAGGCTTCGCAAATTTTTATCGAAGATTTATACAGGGCTTCTCTCATATCATCCAGCCACTTACCAAATTGCTGCGAAAGGGAGCTACTTTCGAGTGGTCGGAAGAAGCGGAACAAGCGTTTCAGGCCCTGAAACAATGCTTCACTACCGCACCGGTGTTGCGGCATCCAGATGCGACACAGCCCTTCGTATTGGAAACGGATGCGTCGCATTTTGCAGTTGGAGGCATACTGTCACAACGCCATCCAGATACGGGCCAACTCCATCCCATCGCCTTCTTTTCCAGGAAACTGTCAGCGTGTGAAATCAACTATAGTACCACGGATAAGGAGCTGCTGGCGATTAAGAAAGGATGTGAAGAGTGGAGACACTATCTACTGGGAGCTCGACACACGGTGGAGATATTCACGGACCACCGGAATCTCCTGTTTCTGAAGACAGCCAGGGCTCTCACTCCCAGACAACTCCGCTGGTCTTTATTTTTTTCCGACTATGATTTTGTGATTCGGTATCGCCCAGGACCACAAAACGGCAAAGCAGATGCCTTATCCCGACTTCAGCACCCTCAGGAACCCAGTGACTTACCCCTCGAGGAACCCCCCATCATCCTGCAAAAGGCCTCCTTTCCAGAGGATCTCCTTGCCGCAACCAGCATTGACGACTTTCTAGCGGATGTACGAGCTCAGACCGAGAAGATGGACTCGCCTGCCTGGGTAGCAGAAAACCCCTCCCGTCGTTTCGCCTCTCAGAGCCCCTTGTATCATGAGAAAAAACTATTTCTTCCTGCCGAGGAGTTACGGCAGCTGGCTCTGCACTGGGTACATGATACTCCGTTAGGGGGGCATTTGGGAGCCCGCAAAACTACGCAAGCCCTGCAAAGATACTTCTGGTGGAATACCTTGGGACCAGATACCATAAACTACGTCTCGGGGTGTGCTGTGTGCGCTCAAGGTAAAGCGCAGCATAGGAAGCCGTGTGGAATGCTGCATTCGATCCCGATTCCTCCGTATCCCTGGCACACGGTGTCCATGGACTTTATCGTGGACATGCCCCCTAGTCTGGGCCTAACTACCATCTTGGTAGTAGTTGACCACCTTACTAAAATGGGACACTTTCTAGCCCTCGACAAACTGCCTTCGTCCTCCGAGCTGGCCCTCATTTTTCTGCAACAGATTGTGCGGTTACACGGAATACCGGCTGTTCTCATCACGGACCGAGGGACGCAATTCACCTCTCGCTTCTGGAAGGCCTTGTGCGTGGCGATGAGCATTGACGCACGCCTGTCCACAAGCTATCACCCACAGACAGACGGAAAAACGGAGAGGTTAAATCAAACCTTAGAACAATACCTCCGGTGCTTCACGATCTCACATGAGGGTGAGTGGGGCAGACTGCTGTGGCTAGCGGAGTTCGCATATAACAACGCCGAGCATTCCTCGTTGGGGTGCTCGCCTTTCTATTGTCTATCAGGTCACCACCCTAACATGCTACCCTTCGAATGGCCAGTGCAAACACTACATCCCACCATACAAGAACATCACTCACACCTTCGTTCCGTTCTCCAGGCAGCCAAGGCAAGATTAGCAGCAGCTCAGAAGCATGACAAACAGTACGCGGACAAACGAAGATCTCCTGAGCCAGCGTATGGGGTGGGGGACAGGGTATGGCTTAACACTAAGTACCTAAGGTTCAAGGGCAACACCCGTCTGCAGCCACGATACGTAGGGCCGTATGCCATAGAGAGAGTGATAAATCCAGTAGCCATGAAGCTAGGCCTCCCCGCGTCGTGGAAAATCCACCCTGTATTCCACGTATCGCTGTTGAAACCGTGCCTCCCTCATACCAGACTCCATCAAAAACCCCTGCCTCTCTTGGTAGACGAGGGAGAGGAATATGAGGTAAAGAGGATTCTAGACGTGAAAAGGGTGAGGGGGAGACTCCTCTACCTTATTGACTGGAAAGGATACGGACCAGAGGAGAGATCGTGGGAACCCATAGCTAATTTGCACTGCCCAGATCTATTGAAGAGATTTCACGCAACCCATCCTTCCACACCTAGAGGCCCGTCGAGACGCCGGGCGCGAAAGGGGGGTTCTGTCACGACTCGGACCTTCGGCGCGGCGCGAGGGAAGCAAGCGCGGGGCGAGGGACTACATCTCCCAGCATGCGGAGCGGTAGGCACGCCCTCGGGACCTATATAGGCCCCGCCTTCCTTCGCTCCGGTGCTTGTCAATCAGAACTCGAATCCCAACGAGCCCAGAACGCTGCTAGCGTTCTCCCGTCGTGCCGAGAACTATTCCAAGCTGTGCAACTACCTGCGGCAGATAACCACCACGGGGGACGAGGAGCCCCGACGCGAAGTACATTTCCAACTCGCCGAAGACGCTTACATCTGCCTGCCCACCAGAGAGTCCTCCACGGAGTTCCCGCGCCCCGCCCACCGGGGCTTCACCTGAGCTGCAACACCGCAAGTCTCCCGACTTCTACCCGACCCTTCACTCCCGTTTTGACCTAGGCGCTACCACATCCCAATCCTTCCGGGCACGAACGCAGGGACGCCTTATCCGGACGCCGCATTCGCCCTCCAAGGGTTGTGGTACCGCTCCCGTTATTCTTTGTGGTTTCCTTCCGGTGCACCTTTCCCGATTACCGGATTCTGCACGGTGCGACAGGAACTACCTGCGTCTACGTGCAGAACACTCCCTCCGTCCCGCTTGGAGCCGATTGAAAGGCTCGGAGAGCGACCAAGGTTTCTTCTTCCGTATGCGCTTGAAGCCGCGTGAAAGGCTTGGAGAGCGGCATAACCCACAGCATCATTTCGAGGTCATCACGCTGGACTTGTGAGTACGGTTTCAATCTTGGGGCTCTCTGTAATCTCTCCTGTGCTATGGTCCAATCCTGATTTCAGTAGCTCACTCTGTTCTTTCTTTCCAGGGTTACCCGAGATCACGGTTCCTTTCGGAAGATCACCTCACCCCCCCCGGAAGTCTTACCTGTCCCCTTTCCGGGGTTCCCTTCCATTCCTTCTCCCCCTTTAGGTGGTGTGTCACGCTAGACGTATCATTCAGGGTTAGGCGGGCAACACCACATAGGGGGAGGGGAGTATCAGCATCGCTCCCGCTGTATCCGGCGTACAAGGTGAGTGGTTCTCAACCTTGTATCTCAGATCCTGACAATGCCCTCCAACTTCAGTCTCTACCAAATAAATATGATCAGGCAAAAACGACACTGAAAGATTTTTTTATCGTTGAAAAGGTATGTAACTCTCAATTATTTCAACAGAGGGTCTACGAGGAGAGTCAATTAATTGGCAAACTCCTGGCAAATTCCACGAGGAAGAAACAGGAATCTGCCTCAATAATAAAAATATCGTTGATAGCAGCAATCTTTCCCAACTCTTTTTGGATCATTATGCCTGGTTATACTCCACTGAATATGTAATACAGGAAAACTCGATCAAAGAGTATTTTTCAACTTTGAATCTCCCTCAACTATCTTCGGAGCGGGCCCATAATTTAGAAAGAGAAGTTGAGGCAGGGGAAATTTTAGCAGCTATTAAATCAACTGTGGGTGCTAAAGCTTGTGGGAAAGATGGCTTCCCAATCGAGTTTTTTAAAGTTTTTTCAAGGGAATTACTTGTTCCTTTGAGAAAACTTTATTAGAGAAGGGGGCCAAGTCCCGGGTGATTTTAAAGAGGCGATTATTGTTTCATTCGTTAAAAAAGATAAGAATCCCGATGATATGAATTAGTATCGGCCCATAAGTCTTTTAAATTCTGATTATAAACTATTAATGAAGGTTTGGGCTGAGTGTTTGTTACCTGTTGCTCAGGAAGTAATTCATAGGGATCAAACTGGTTTTATTGCGGGTAGATCAATGGCAGCCAATACCCAATTTTTAATACAGGCTTTAGATTATATCACTACAAATCGTATCCCTGCAAGCATTGTAACGGTCGATGCAGAAAATGCATTCGACCTTGTAAATTGGAAAGCTTTATTCATTACTTTGGCTCAATTTGGTTTCCCTTTAAATGTAGTAAGGATGTTAAACAATATTTATCAGGATGCTACAACCAAGCTCGTAATAAATGCCAGCTGCGCAGGAACAATAAAAATTAGGCGCGGAACGAGACAAGGCTGTTCGCTTTCTCCTTTACTTTTTACCTTTTTTATTGAACCCTTGGTTTTAAAAATTCAAAATAATGCCGCTATCCATCCCCCAATTTCTAAAATGCCTAAACTTAAATTATTTGCCGACGACATTATTTTATACTTGGCCCCAAATAGGATTAATTTCAAGGAGGTTTTGGGAGAATTTTCTCAGTTTGAGAGAATAGGCGGTTATAAAATTAACGCAAATAAAACAGCAGTTCTTGCCATGAACGCTGATATCGATGCATTTCCCTGCTCTTTGAAATTACAAGCATTAAGAACTGACCCTATAAGATACCTTGGGATATATGTTTCCTCACATTGTTCTCAACTATTTGAGTTAAATTATTTAAGAATGAAGACTAAAATAAGTAAATTATTGGAGCAATGGTCATTGCTCCCATTATCAATAGTAGGGCGAGTATCATTAATTAAAATGTCTATATTACCCCTATTGATTTTTTTATTTTCCAATGTTCCAATTAAAATTAATCAGGTATTTTTAGGGAAATGGATACGCTTTTCAGACAATTTATTTGGGAGAAGAAAGCCCCCAGAGTTAAATTGAATATTTTACAATTGTCTATAGATTCGGGGGGGGCTTGCGCTCCCACATATAAGATTACACTATGAAGCTGCCCTTCTTGATTTAGTATCCGGGTTGTTAGGATCTAGCTCTTGTAGAGATACTTTTTTTATCGATAGAATACTGCTAGAAATTGGTTCGTCCACTCCAGTGTTTTTAAAAACTGCTAAACTTCCTAAGAAAACTCGATATAAAACTTTAAAAGACTTCCTTTTTAGACTTCAAGCTGTCTCTAAGGAAATGAATCTGACGGGCTTTCAGTATCTGCACATAAGAGAATGTGGCAGCCTCGGTTTTCAGATACAAGCGAGCCATATCAATGTCTGGGAGAATTCTGGGTTAACCGAATTGAGACATTTCATAGTAAAGAATAGGCTGATTTCCTGGCAGGAGATATTGGCCAGGATAGGGACCCATCGGAAACCGGCCTTTTTCGAATATCTGCGGTTAGTCTCCTGGTTTAGAAGCACCGGTGGTATAATTTAATCCCCTAATCATTTGGCAGCGGCCCTCTATGGGGCCAAATTACGAGGAATAGGCAACTGGTATAAGTTGCTACATAAAACGAAATATCCTTTGGTGATTCAGAATCATTTGGAAAAAATAAATCGGGAGACTGACTGCAGATTATCCGAAAGGGAGTGGGAGTGGATCAGCCACTTAGGAGGAAGAGCACTGCGTGCTGCCAATTATAAGAGGATGGCCTTTTTATCAAGGTGGCTGGCTTATCTAACACCTTCTACTCTAAGTAAAAGGTTTCCAGAGGTGGAAGATAAGTGCTTTCGGTGTTCTAAACATGGGGAAGGTGGCTGGCACCATATTTTTTTTGTATGTCCCGGTCTCAGGTCTTTCTGGGAAGCCGTTTTTTCAGATATGAAGCGCGCAATCGGAAATAGAATCCCGGTTGAAGCTGAGGCTGTCCTTTTTGGCTATTCTAAGGGAGGGATGCAACAGTCTACACCAGAAAGAGTTTTTATATTTATTGCAAGTGCGGTTGCACGCTCATTAATCTTGCAAAATTGGAGATCTACAGAAGCACCTCGCATCTGAAATGGATTAACAAAATGAAAAGGGTAAAAAAATTTGAGGAGGTCTACGCTAGGAGGGTAGGAGCTGCAAAAAAGTTCAAGCGAAACTGGAAGTTTTTTGAAATGTTGGAGAAGACTCAATAGTAAATGAAATATTGGAAGTGATATACCCAGAAGTCTTCTCCCTACATGGTCTCTGTATGGAAGTGAACCTCCTTTCTGATTGTTTTTTGTTAAGAATGCACTAGCACTTTATAGACATTACATTTTAAATACTGGAAGTGGTGAATTGTTTCGAAGTATGTTTTTTATCGATGTTTGTATGCTAATGAATTCCCTTTATCTTAACATTACTGTGATTATTTAAGCCTTGCATTTGCACTTTAGTGGTTTTGAGTACTTGTATTTTTTCCGTTTGTTGATCTTAAAATATGTGGTCAATGCTGTTTTGCACATGGCACATTGCACTTTTGATTAGTGCTTTTTTTTTTCCTTCCTTTTTTCTTCTTATACTATTGCACTTTAATGCCATATTATCTATGATATGATTGTAAAATGTATTCTGTAATGTATTTCGAACCTCTTGCTCTGCTCAATAAAAAAAAAATAAAAAAAAGAAAGTGTGATAACTAACGCAAAATTTGCTTTAAGCAACTTTGCACATCGCAGACTAGCGCAGAAAAATAACGCCCTGTTAATGTTGTATTCTCAACTCGGTGGCACCATGCAATAGTCTCATGATAACGTGCCAAATGACCGCGTTGAAACCAAGCGACGCCGGAAAAAGTTGAGATGTGGCAAATCGCAATACAAAAATCAGCTATAACCAGCGACAGTCCTGCAATTCCCATGCATCATGCGGGAAAATGCACTATAAAAGCAGACAAAAAAAACCCACCGAAACCAAAATAAACTGCGTAGCACCATGGATGCACCCAGACAAAGTGCAGAGGGCAACGCGAACCCCAAATGCCCCACAGACGACCAGCAAGGAACCCTGGGCACGGGGAAGGCCAAGGAGAAGAGGAAGACCGGGTTCAGTCCGCAGGAAAACAGGACCATCGTTACGGAGGTGACAGGACACTACCAACAACTGTTTGGCACCGCAAACGTGTCATTGGCAACCAAGACGCAAATATGGCAGAAAATCTTGGACCATGTGAATGAAGTTGCAGTGATGAGGAGGACATTGGAGAGGTCAAGAGGAGCTAGAATGATGTGAAGGCCAAAACCAAGAAGAAACTCGATACCAACATGAAAGCAGCAACGCTTATTGGAGGTGGTGGTCCAGGGGCACACCAGGAACTGGATGACATGGAGAAAATGGTGGCCACAGTCATCAGTCGGGACACGGTGCCAGGAGTTGGGGATCTGGACACTGCTCAACATGATCTGACACAACATCAACAGGGTACCGACCAGGGATTGGGGGCAAGGGGGGAGATGGGCACAATGGCACACATGCACAAGTAAGTAGAGCACACTGCACACCCACAATCACTCAGGATCATGTACCTGATTCCCGTGGCACACTGCAGCACACACACAAACACCAAGTAGGCCCCCTTACCCCATGTCCCTGAAGGGGTCCCACACCACACATCACCAATCTCACCACCAACACATGCACACGTGCGAAACCCAGCAAAGATGCTTATTTGTAAGCCACACTGACAATGCAAGTGACACTACATGACAATCAGCATGGCTGCAGGCCAATCATCATGACATTGTGCATGCCACGACACTGAGATGGCTGAGTGAGGACCACATCCGTAAAGGAGCAGGTCATACTCTGACACATCCATGTGCACAAACAACCCCTGACGTCAACAACACATCTGCGAACAAACCATGCCCAAGAGTCACAACTCGACCAAGAGCCCTAAACGACCAAGTACGGTACATCTCAGCACTGTAGAAGCATAGAAGGCAAAGGCACACCGCCTGAAAGGGATAAGAGGCCTCAAAATCAGAGCTGCAGGGGCAACTCACCCACAATGCTGAACACACACATAAGAACAAGAGCACCTCAACATTGGCAACAATGTGGTACAAACTGCAACACTTCTACAACAGGACACAGGACACAACTGGTGCCACATGGGTGTACAAAATGGCCAATCACTTCTGGCATAGTAGGGAACTGAGAGATGACAAGGTACGACTACAACCTCACATCCCTGATGTCGTACAAATGTCCACTGTCCCACATCAAATAGGCATCTCCTCACAAACTGTCACATGTACATTTTCATGCAGTCTGTATGTAAAAATCGCCAATGCTTAAAGATACATGGAACACACTGTGAACCTGCATCTCCCCTTTACATTGCAGAGGGACAATCAACTCCTCCTGCAGAGCAGACCCTACATCATGTCAGTGATGATGGAGATGACACCCAGGACATCGACCCATACGAACTCCAACGGTTCATGGATAACCTCGTGCCCCACCTCCAGTAGCATTTGGGACACATGTGAAACGCTAATGTGTGGGATTCTGTACTGTCCTTGACACACAGAAATGGCATTTCGAATATGTGATACCCAAATTGCCTCTCTGGACAGAGGTGACACACCCACCATCTATTTTCAAATTATGAGATTGTTAGCACTACATGTTGCACTTACACTTGTCAGAGTGATGTGCTTGTACAGAGGGGTGACATGCACTCAGGGAATGTGTGTTGTAATGGATTCATTTGCACAGCTGTGCCTGTGCTCATTTTGTACTGTCCCATGATTGCTAAGGATGGTGACAATATGACGTGCTCATGTGAAGAAATGGTCAATGATGGTGTTCCTACGGGCTATTCCTACTGCACCTGCAGCGGGGTGTGGTCCACCTGCCTCATCTTCCTCATCATCATCCGGTGCATCTGGCACTTGTATTCATGGGGCATTGGTGCATACACATATGTTGTGCAACACACAACATGCAACGATCATCTTGCACACAATGTCTGGGCTGTACAGGAGCCTTCCACCTGTGATGTCCAGGCACCTGAAACGTGACTTCAACACACCAAATGTGCGTTCCACGATGCCCCTGGTGCATTTGTGGGCCGCATTGTACTGCCTCTGGGCCTGTGTGTTCGGGGCTCGGAGAGGTGTCATCAGCCAAGGGCAGAGTGCATATCCTTGATCACCTGTGACAGTGCAGAGAGACATGAGTCAATAGTTGGTTCTGCATGATGTGTCGGCAGGCTCACTGGTACATTGTTGTGTGAAATGTGTGACTAAGGGGCCTATTATCATGGCGGGTGGGCCGTCACCGCCCGACCGGCGGTGGCGATCTGCCCGTCAAAACACCCCACCGGATGGCCATTTACCCCCCACCACATTACCATGGTGGGGGGTACCGAGGCGGACAGAAAGACCTTCCACCACTTTTCTGCCAGCAGGCAATCGTCAGGATTGCCTGCCGGGCTGAAAAGGCCCATAATATGGTGGCGGTGCCAGGGTGACGGTCGCATCCTGATGGGCACAGCAGGACCGCCGCACCTCTGGCGGTCGGTCCCGTTTACCGTTACTGTGGCGGGCGGACATCGTAATGGGCTCCTTAGTGATTCCTGTCTGACACGTACTGCTTGTAGCAAATGAGCGGCATCAATGTGTAATACATAGCCTCACTGCTGCTCCTCCCTCCCCCGAGCCTATTCACTAGTGTGCACAGTGCGGTTGCATCACTTGCACACCTATGGCACACCATTGTCATGCCTGTCTGCGCATGTCCACAAGCCTGACGATGACACTGTGATGTTGTGCGTTGAAGGTGGACGGCCATGTGTGTGTAGGACTATGGTAAGGATAGAGCGGACACAGATGTTGAGTTCATGGCTGGCTGAACTCGCGCTGAAGTTGAGGGTAGACCTTTGGCTTATGCTGCAGTATTAGCGACAGACACAATAGTTGTCATGTATGATCCCGGACCCCGAGTAGGCTTGCGCTCCTTCATTTACCCCTTCGGCTGAGTCCACACTCCGGGGGCATGCTACATAATCATTGAAACATTGTCCATTGCGGGACAAGTGGCGCAGACAGTACAACAGAGACACACTCATTAGTTACTACCTTGGCAAGACCAAAACTTAATCACGCCCAGATCCCCGGGTTGTAGAACCACTCCCCTACGCTGTACTGTCGTATGCTGGTCCATTCCGCTTACATTTACAGGGGGGTACGACACAGCTAAATGTCCCAGGTCTACCCCACTGCCTGAGGTGACATGGTTGCATCCGCTGTAAACAGCACAATGTAATGTTGTAGGGCCCGGGGCCCTCATGCATACATAATGACCACACGGACACACTGAGATAGTTTGGGTAACTGGCTACGGGCACGTGCGCCCGGCCCCTTTTATTGCCAGGGTCACATGTCCAGTGACACCTGTGCTGGGTGGGTGTTGGGTAGTGAAAGCCACCCCTCAGGTGTTGGTGGGTGCTGGCAACAACTACAACAGTGATCAGACAATCAGAAGTTTAAAGTTCAAACAGCAAGGGTCCATGAGCTGCACAGAGTTAGTGGCCCCGGATGCACTGCGGCCGGCACAGGCACACCGTCACGGGACGGTGACTTGCGGTGCACTGAGGTAGGGCCCCCTGAGCTGAGCGGGTCCTCGTTGATGTCCAAGGACAATGTCGCAGAGTGTTTCGGGGGACAGTGGAAGGTCTCCTTCCAGGGCATGATGCAGAGGGCAGAAGCAAGCAGAAACAGGCAAATGGAGGAGTAGAATGCTACAGACTCCTTTTTACCACCAAGTTAGTATCAGCTACATGATGATGAAGACAACCCCCAGGCCATACACTCAGATGCACCAAAGTTCAACCAGAGAGTGTCCATGACTTTCGGGGCACATAGTCGGTGGCACCAGAGCTGGAAGGGGATGCAGTCTGCGATGATGCAGGCAGGTGAGCGGAGTGGCCTGGTTGTGTAGGGGCGGCCAAGACGCGTCTGGGGACCAGCAACCTGGGGTGCAACATGCGCACATGATCGCAGGCACCGGCGCTCACGGCGTCAGCCTCGTGGCGGGCTGGGAGGCACCGCCCTGGCAGACACGTTGGCCATTCCAGAAGAGAACCATGCCCAGAGCTATGGGCTTTTTATTCACACCCCTATGCTGGGCCACACCACTCCACTCACACGTACAATCTTGAAATGAATGAACATAAAGAATATCTCACGAAACAAAAAATCAATCAGTTACAAAAGGATGTCAAGAGGTTTGACAAAGAAAAGATCTACCCATATACAAAAGACGACTATGTCTTTCCAAGTATGGACACCTCAACAGAAGACACGAGCAGCAATTATTCAGGCAGCTCTGGCTCTTCGAGCAATGAATCCAACTATGACAATAGAAATCAGAAACCTAGAGGAGGATACAGACACCAGCCTCCCCCACCACCACTGTTTCATGGCTTCCCTGCACATCCGTTCTCTACACCAATGTATCAAGGACCATGGATGGGTCCCCAACCCGCATGGAACGGCCCCATGGGACCAAACCCGATACATAGCTACCAGCAATACCAGAACCCTCCCCCCCTTTTTTCAACAGAGGGAGGGGCAGAGGAAGAGGCAAAAGAAGAGGAGGCAACAAGTCCGTCCATTGGCAGGATCCGGAACCAATGGTCTTACGAAGCAAGACAACAAGACCCTAGTGGTGAACTTATCCTCGAGACCCATCACTGACGGGAAAAGTAGCCTTCTGGAAAAAGGCTTAGGATTTGTACCAACACCTAAGGAAGACGACTTTATCTTACATCAAGAACTCCACCAATTCTTTCGGAAGGTGCGCCTAAAAGCATTTTTTCAAGACAAACCAGAGACCACACCTGTCGGCTCAGGTCTCAAGAATAAATCCAGATTTACCCCTACCGCAGCTATGACCTTGCATGAGGTACTGACTTTTGAACAGGCTGTTTTGAAAGAGGTAGAGAATATAACCACTACCCGCCCCTTCAACAATCTTTCCAAAGAAGAAAGGCTTCTTCTAAAAAATCTGACAGAGGACAAGACCATCGTTCTGAAGCCAGCGGACAAAGGAGGTTCCATAGTCATTCAGGATAAGGTCACCTATGATGAAGAATGCCTACGACAACTTTCCAACACTAGGTACTACGAACCAATTGAAGAAGACCCGACCACACGTCTCTCCACCAAGATACAGCACTTGACTGCGGAAGCGGAGGCAGAAGGCTGGATAACAAAGGATGAGGCTTCATTCCTTATGAACAAGTACCCCCATACTCCGTACTTCTATTGCCTACCAAAAATTCACAAGGGGACCACCCCCCCACCTGGAAGGCCCATTGTGTCTGGGATCGATTCACTGCTAGAACCACTTAGCAAATTCTGTGATGTATTCTTACGCCCTTTGGTAACTAAGACCTCTACCTACTTGAGAGACACAACAGAAGTTCTGAACCTTATTGAACAATTTGAAACACCAGAATCGATTACCCTCCTAGTCACCTTAGACGTTGAGGCTTTATATACGAACATTCCCCAAGATGCGACACTCACAGTCTTGGACAAGGTGCTCCGCAACGTGAACCCATGGCCATCCGAAACACCTGTCACTTTCATTTGTGACTGTGCGACCATAGCATTGAAAGAGAATTACTTCGCTTTTGAAGAACAACTTTACCATCAGGTCCAGGGGACCAGCATGGGGAGCACCTTTGCGCCGAGTCTGGCCTGTTTGTACATGGCGGACTTTGAAGAAGAACACATCCTCACAGACGCCAATCCTTACAACAACAACATTCTATTATGGCGAAGGTACATCGACGACATCATCATCTTCTGGAAAGGGGACGAAGAGTTGTGCACTTTTTTCATATGGATTAACACTCTCAACCCATTCCTAAATTTTGTTGGCACTATGTCATCGGAGTCCATTCCTTTCTTAGACCTTCTCATATCTTTGAAAGACGGGTCTCTTATGACCACTAACTACAAAAAACCGACTGACAGAAACAGTCTCCTCCTGTTCCAAAGCCACCATCCTAAATCTTTAAGAAACAACTTACCGGTGGGCCAGTTCCTACGGTTACGACGCAACTGTAATACCATCACAGAATATGAAAAAGAGGCGGACACCCTAACTAAGAACCTGATTCAAAGGGAGTATCCTAAGAAAATCGTGAAACAAGCCCGAAAACGAGCTAGGAACAATCACAGAGGAGCACTACTTGAAATAAAAGATAAACCCACCACAGATGTTCTGACGTGTGTCACATCTTACACACCTAACTCCAACAAGATTCAGAAAATCATCAAGAAGAATTGGAAGATCCTGGAAACCGGACAGTTCCAACCAGGTCCAAAACCACTCTTCTCTTTCAAAAGAACCCGGAATCTCAGGGACATGCTTGTGCACACACGTCCTAAGAAAACCACTCAGATACAAGCCACACTATGGAACTTACCTCCAGTGGTTGGACATTATCCATGTGGCTCGTGTGCAGCATGCCCCCAGACAAGCACCACCAAGGAACTAGACTTGGGACTCCCAAGGCTCTGGAAACAGATACGGCACACGAACTGCAACACTAAGAACTGCGTGTACTTAATCACCTGTCCCTGTGGCTTTCAGTACATTGGCATGACCACCAGACCAGTGAAGGTCCGAATAGGGGAGCATAAGAGTACCATCCGTCGCAAACGCACAGCCACAAGATTACAAAGTCACTTTCTGGAAAAGAACCATCCCCCAGAAAGTTTACATTGGACTATAATCGAATCCAACTCCCAGTGGTCAGCCACCACATTATTCAGACAAGAACAACGATGGGTGTTCAAACTCAGGAGCAACAAAAATGGACTGAACGAAGATATACCCTGGGTAGACCTATCACACTAAACCCTGACACTCTGGATAGATGTATTAAGAAGCTTACAAAAACACACACATCTCATTGTAATATTCTCTTGAGATTAGGAATCAGACTATCAATCACAGTCATTTGAAAAATATGCCCATCACCTAGCCTTTAGACAATATCTGGCAGTACACCATCACACCTCCTGATGGATCCCGATCCTTTTCTAACGTATGGATCATCCTGTTGTCACACTTAGCCTATCTTAGGTGTCTTACGTCCTATCATTGAACTTAAGGAACAGGGTCCAGCAATATCACGTAATATCAGTCTGCACTGATAACTACCTCCATAGTCAGACGATTCCGTACCCAGGCACGTTACTTGAACAACTTCCCCCTTCCCCCCCCCCCTCCCCCCCCACCAATCCCCCCCCCCCCTCCCGTTGGTCCCGACCCTATTGCCATCTCTGACCGGTCCCTGACAGTGGGTTATACTCTCACTTGGGTCTAGGTATCATTTGCATCAGCACTTTACCAGATGCAGTATACACAGGTGACCATCAGGCTAATATCTCCCCTTTACCGCTCCGATATGGCCGCCCCTTTTTCTCCAATACACGGCCCAGCATCGCACTCAGATCCGGAACATGGGGTGTATTCTTAACCCCTACACAGATTCGCCCTTCACGCCACACTGATTCCCAATAAAACAGGGTACACAGTTACTAAGTGTTTGGGTCTCAGCAAACCAACTCGGGCTTTATTTTAATTGGACCAGACTTAGTACAACTATCGGGTCTAACGATATTACTAACACACTCGATATTCCCATTCCAACATGGCCGCCCCCTTTCGGACGGAAACTGACGAGCTCCCCGCAAGCTACGCGATGACGCCGCCGCCACAGCCTTCCGCCGCGCTGAATTCCGTATTTAGGGAGACCCGCTTCCCGGCTTAGAATGCTACCGGCAGTACCGCTGGACGGGTAGGTTTCCGGTTCCGTGAGGCCGTAACGTGAGTAAGTAACTTTCCCTCTGTATTTAGGATGCTGTGTTGGTTCCTGGCAATACCGCTGGGTTCTCCTGCTGTAATTTGGTCCCCCCCTTTTTCTTGCTTGTTGTTCTTAGCCTCATGCCGAGGTACATCCGACGGAGCCCTTCTTCAACCTTGGGAGGGTAGGCATGTTTTTGTGTTTCTGATTATGTTTTTACCACTGTATCTGTATTTGTATAATCGTCACACTTCACTCTAGGTATTGTGTAATATCGACTCCACACAAGTACCTTTGATTTTAAATTGTACCTGAGTTAGTTTCTTGGTTTCCAGGCATGCCTCGTCCATACCGACTCCTTCTGGGGTCTAGATTGTGACTAGCGCCACTCCCTTCCCTCACTTTATATCAGACCGGTGGCCACCGCTTTTCATGATATGACACCAGGTGCTAGATGTTTATCACCCATGCATCACACCATCACCCTTCGGCACCAGTCCTTGACTCTGATGCAGCGTAGTTCACCCTGTGTACCTCCGCCACAGTTGTACACTTAGGATTATACCACCTTCCGTTACCTAGGTAGAAGTCACCCACAGTATTTTCTTTTCTTTTTTACAATGCATGTTACATCGAAGACGCACTGACGCTTCACTAGTTTCATGCACTTGGCACTTGGGCACAGTCTGTGCACTTGTGACTTTGAGCTTGCTTTCTACAGGAACATATGTAATTAATATGTCACTGGGCTCTAAATATCTGTGCTTTATCTTCCTTTTTCCCCCCCCCCCCTCCTTTTGTCTCCTTTTAGGCTGTGAACAAGGACATTAGTATAAAAACGGGTCCTTAGACTATTACTGTCATATACCTTAAGTAGGTTTATCAAAGGAATACAGGGTGTTTTTTCCTGATTCCCGGTTTCTTTTCTCCAACTGGTCCTGATGAAGCGCTTTAGGATCCTTTAGGGACCAATCTGTAGCGCGAAACATGTCGACCCCCTTCTAAAAACTGCACTTTATCACACACTACACGGGTTGAGAGAAGTGGGAACTTCTTTGGTCTAGTTTTCCCCTCTCGTAACGGCACAAACGTGCATCTCCATCCCCGTGGACTTTTATTTTGGATCAGGGGTCCTACGAATAAAATTTTCAGGGCCTCCTGACCCATTTTAACTCACATTCACTAACACCTCCTCCCACATACCCGCACTCACCACTGTGGCAACTCCTAAAAGATCTCCGCTAGAGAGCCCCTAGGGGCCCGTGAGGGACTGCAGCGCCACCCCCACGAGGAGCAACCTTGCCCGATGATGATGATATACACTCGTAAGGGTGTGTGAGGGCACTACGTACTAAACTAAGGAGTACCTTCCTCTTTCTTTGCACACTCACCTATCCCAGGAGACTACCCCTCTTCTTGTTACAGCACATAATTAGTGGCAGTATCCCCCACCACCTATAGGAACTGAAACCATCCATTGTGATTAAATGTACTGATTTTGGGAGCATTGGTTCAGGACCTTTCTCTAAATAGCTCCTAGTCCCCCCCTCTCCATTTTGATTTACATTCCAGAAGAGAACCATGCCCAGAGCTATGGGCTTTTTATTCACACCCCTATGCTGGGCCACACCACTCCACTCACACGTACATGGGGGACATAACAAGCTACATTTCTGCGCTCTTCTCCACTGCCTGGAGTAGCAAGGTTGCGTCCACTGTTCACTACACTACAAACACCAGCAGTACATGTCGACATGGGCGTGTCTGTGTTCTGCATACTGTAGTCTGGCCAGCACATCCATGCCACACTTGGCATTGTGTACATTCTCATTCATGGGTCACTTGCCTCCTTCGCACATGCCTGGTTCCCACCTCTCCCCACATTCTGCTATTGTGTGGCTGAGGTGCCATGCCATTGATGGCTCGTGTACATGGCTAGCCCAGGTTACCACAGTAAGGTGTGCGATCATGTCTGGTAGGTGGGCCTGTTGTTTGGCAAGTTGTATGTGATTTTCCACCGTGTGCATTCCCAGAGTTGCGAGTTGAATGATTGTGGAGTTGAGGTGTGTGGTGTGTTAATTTGGTACTTACCAATGAGCAATGCATTCCCATAGGTGCCAGCCTCAAAGCGCTGGTTGATGATGGACTGCCAGAAGATGAAGGAATCATGCACACTGCCTGGGTAGTTAGCGACGACATTGGTGAAGTGTCCCCGGTGGTCCACTATTACCTGCATATTGATGGAAAGTCTGTGCTTTCTGTTGCGGTAATTGTGTGCCGGGGCAGCAGGGAGGTGTATATGTGTGCAGTCGATTGCCCCAACACGTGCCTGAATCCAGCTATTGCGTAGAAGCCTTGCTTGGTCTCCATCCGTTCCTGCACAGTGTGTGGGAAGTGAAGGTACTGGGGTACCAAGCTGATGATGTCATCCAAGACAGGTGTGAGGAACTTGGATAGGGCTGGCTGTGAGACTCCTCTGACTCTGGCAGTTTTTGGTTGCAAGGTTCCAGAGGCCAACATGTGCAGCACAGCCAGCAGCTTTGTCTGAGGAGGGATGTTGGTTGTCCGCTGTGTTGGTACCGTCAGCCTGTGAGCAATGATGGTCAGGATGCATAGGGTGGTTGTCCTTTTGAGCGTGTAGTGGGCAATGACATCCTCTGGTGTTAAGTCTGTGAGGCTGGTGCATTTTCTGAAGGTCCGCTGTCTTTGTCTGCACTGCCACTGTGGTGGTCTAGGGGGATTTGGGGGGGTCCAGGAAGGGGTGGTGGGCCTGGGGGTGGTGGCGGTGGGTGTTGTGGCCCTCTTGGGGCTCCGAGCTGCATGATCAGTAGCTCCATGGCATCTGTTGTTCTTCAGGTGTGGCTCTGGGCTGGGCTCCCTTTCATACTGCAGGCTGTCGCCTGACTTAACTCCAGGTCGGAGCAGGTGTTAAATCCCTGCTGATAACGCGCCTTATCGCATGTTTTGTGATATTATCGCCAATCTAGCTGGTCGTTGAGAATGTTACGAAGTGGTGTTTTTGCTTCGTTTTGCACAGGAACACCTGCTATGCATATCATTAGCGTTAGTTGCCGGTGTCATCTGTGGCGATGTTTTTGCAGCTGCTATCGCAGGAAAACTGGTGATATTGGCTGTTAGCACCAGCTTGTAAATGGTGCGATGAATTTATCACCACTTTGGTGGTGATAAAGTGTCGCTAACTTGGTGATAGGTCCTTGAGAATATGCCCCTATATTTCTTACCTTAAAATCGATATTCTTGATCAGATATTCTTGCTGTCAACATTTCTGTGTCATGATATTTACAACTCGATATTTGTGTAAGTCGACATTTCTAACTCGATATTTTGTCTGAATGCCGGACAGAAGGGGAGAGATTGAGTGGTTCATCTTGTCTATTTATTGTATTTAATTGAATACCTAGCTCTTTCTATCGATATATGAAGTATTTATGTGAACTTTTCCAATTAAAAAAAAACAACTTTACCATTAGGAGATGTTATAGTGGCCCCAAACGTTTCATATGCATTTTTCGAAGACAAATCACCTAAGCCAAAGAAAGTATTATAGAAAGAATGACAACACCTTAGTCAGTCAGTGTCTTGTCAAGACAGTAGTGGTAAAAAATAAATTGTGCAGTGCAATCGAGCCACTATTGGCTAAGGATACAGTTGGCACAGAATCTATTGAGGGTTGGGGGTAAGGACCAATGGGCCAAGTGGTAAAGCTAAAATACTACTAGCCTAAGTATTGGATTGCCTGGGAAAAGAAAGTAAATTACTAACACAAGCAGGATTTTAAATTGTATCACAATGGTGTCTCCAGCATATGTTTTAGGAACCGATCCGATCCAAAAATATTTGGTTAGAGTTTAAAATGTTAGAAACAAGGTGCCTGGAAAGACTGTGTATAGATTTGTTCTTAAGTTGCAGGGCATCTTCAGTTGACCCTTCCAAATGTGGGATGTTTGAAACAATGAAAGCATAAGAGCATGCCTGAGGAGGTTAGTTACTGGAAGACAGTAGTTGAGACACGTTGCTTTTAGTATAGGAGCACCCATTCCCAGGGACTCCCACATTACCCTTCAAGGGATTCAAGGTTAAAGTTGGTACACAACTCGGCTGCTTGAGGGGCATCGACGAGGGTCATTAACCATGACTGAAGTCTGATATTAGAAGGACGGCTTGTTAGGGAGGGGCTCAGTAGACGTAAAGCTATGTAATTCTTCAGTTTCGACTCAATAGAGTGCAACATTTTCAAAAGAGAGCTCAAATGCTTCCTTAACAAAACTGCCATGCTATTACGAACGTGCTACATAACAGTTACACAAAGGTTATAGGGCAAAAAGAGTATCACAGCCTCACAGGTCTTGGCCCCTTATCAATGGATACTGCACTCTCGGTGTCCGCTTCTTGAGTTTAGCTAAGAGTTAAGAGTTTAAATTGAAGGTGAAAGGGTTTGATGCAGCTAGTGGCGGCTCTACATTGTCCATACTCGTTGTGCAGTCACCCCACAGTGAACCGTAATTTGAGGGATTAGTGCCCTCACATCTGTGCATCAAGTAAGTGGGGCTCCTTTACCTATGTTACACATGTTATAATTTACTGTGGGCGCAGTTTTTCACCCAGTCTCCCTGTCTCGCCCACCCCCCCATTGTATTTCTGTAACTCTGCTTTTTCCTTGTCTCCTATTTATCTATCTGTTCCCATTTAGCACTCCTTCTTTCTTTGTCTTACTTCCTTTGCTCCTATCCCCTCTCACCTGAATCTTTCCCCTTGCCCGCTACACCACCTAGCCCCCTGTCCTTTTGTGCCCTTTGACTAAGCACTCCTTCTCCCCTTGTTGAGGAAAGATCCAATATTTATACTCTGGAGTCTCAGCGAACCCGCTGAGAGAGTCCACAGCGCCTAGGGAGCTACTCACACTTGAGGTATGGTATGGCACCACTTGCCAAAGCACTCCCTCTCCCCTTTTTGGGGAACAATCCAGTATGTAGGCCTTGGAGTCTCAGAGACCCCTCTGAGAGAGTCCACTGCGTATAGGGAGCCTCTCGCAACCGAGATGGGGAAATGATACCACTTCCCCTGGGATCACAGCTTACTGGACCTTGGACTCAGCTCTGACTCGTCTACCGGTTTGTGTTCCCGTCACCCTCCCCCTACTCTTTCCATGCTGTGTCTCTCACCCTCCCCTCCTCTTTCCCTCCTTCCTTCTCTGTCTACTTCCCCCCTCCCCTGAATCTCTCCCCTTGTCTGCTTTTTTCCCTTATGTATATGTCCTTTTTGTTGGTCTCGACCTTTCTTGTCACTATGATGCCAGGCTCTAATAACTGTGTAACCTTTGTAATGATGTAACCTGCAATTATGGTCTGATACTCATGTAAAGCGCCCTGATACCTCTGGGTCTAGCCAGCGCTATATAAAACCATTAAAATAAAAATAAATAAAAAACTATAATTTCAGTGACGGGTACCCCATGCAACTACACTTCACCTATGTTGCAACTTACTGTCAGCTGTAATTCCAACATGTATTGTAACACACGGCACTCATGCTGCCACTACACAGCACCTTACTTTCATTAGAAATTAGAAGACAATGCTGCTCCCTACAGCTATGAGGCACCTAAATTGTACCTTATTTGGAATTACATTATGAGTGACCTGTTCCCCCTGCACCTGTGCTGCCTTAAGTGTATCTAAAAGTGAACACTAATTTGAGCTATTCATGCTGCCACATTTAACTACAACCACGCAATAATTGCATTGTTCCTAGCTGTGATCTGTAGTTTGACTAATCAGTGCCCACTACATCTATACTGGGCTTACCCTGAACCTTAATGTTAAATATAATTGGCACTTACTCTGCAACTACGTTGTATATTAATGTCAGCAGTTTTTCATTCTTTGATGAGTTGATTACATCCAAAAATCGATAACAAACATATACCCATCGGGCCGATCAGGAGCTAGGAACCTGGTGGGTTTTCCCACGCATCACCCATGGAATTCGATGATGCCCCAGATTTATAAAAGTGATGTAAACCTCGGAAAGTGTCACATCCATATACCTCCCGAGGTGGGGCGTAATGAGAAGAAATACATTTATTTCTCCTAATTTTTTCTCTTTCCATGTGTTCTGCATTCTGCATAACACATAGAAAGAGGAAAACGCCTTTATGATAGTTTTCATGCAGGAAGGTGACCCTTCCTGCACAAAAACAATTCTGCCTGCAAAGGAGCTGGCACTAGGCTGACAGAACGGTACTAGCTCAGGCAAAAAGGACAGGAATGCACGGTGCATTCTTGTCCTTTCACTTTGGCGTACGGCAGAGCAGCAATGTGTCTTGCTGTGCTGCCCAACGCCAAAATGCCATGAATATGGCCTATGTGATGGCTTGGAAATTGCTACCTCTGTGTATTTTACAAAAAGCATGCCGAGGAGTTCCTGCAGCTCTGTATGCTGCTAGCACCAACACAGTAGCAGCCCGTGGAGGGAGTTTCGTGGGGCGGTGAGTCGGGGCAGGGAAGGGGCAGGGTGGGGGGTAGTAAACACCGGAATATGGATGAACAGAGGTAAGTAAACATTTAAATAAATAAAATGAATTTCGTTGCACGCAATGTGATGCATTTTGCGATGCAGCACGCGCAACGAAATTCATTTTATTTTTTTATATGTTTACTTATTTAAATGTTTACTTACCTCCGTTCATCCATATTCCGGTGTTTACTACCCCCCACCCTTCCCCTTCCCTGCCCCACCTCACCGCCCCACGGAACTCCCTCCTGTGGGGCAGGGAAGGGGCAGGGTGGGGAGTAGTAAACACCGGAATATGGATGAACGGAGGTAAGTAAACATTTAAATAAATAAAACAAATTTCATTGCACGCAATGCGATGCATTTTGAGATGAGGCGCGCACAACGAAATTCATTTTATTTATTTAAATGTTTACTTACTTCCGTTCATCCATATTCCGATGTTTACTACCCCCACCCCGCCTCATCGCCCCACGGAACTCCCTCCACGGACCGCTACTGACCAGGGATAACTTGATTGGAGCCAGAGGGCTACATTTTGCCCTTAGGCTAGGAGTTTAGCTTTTCATACACCTGTTCGTAGACGTGAGATTGATGTAGCTTATATGGGCTCCCACATACACGTTCTTGGTATTTTAATTAGAGCTGTACTTCTCAACGCTTTTATGTGTTGTTTTCCCTTATACACCTTTGTAAATATGCAATATATGTTTTCCTAAATCGTTTATTGCGTGGCTCAATAATACAAAATTACTGTTATGACGCTATATTTTACATTTGTATATAACGTCACTCACACAATCAAAACAGGTAACGGCAAATATATACTTATTTGTGAATCAAATGCAAACCTGATTGATTTCACACTTTTCTCATTCGTGATGTATTGTCAGTATCATGAGCTTTACAAAGGCTGATTTTGTTGGCTAGACATTATTTTCTTACATGCAGCACATACACATGCATTTTGTCAATTAGGCTATTTGCAGGGATCGAAAGTTAAAGTACATCTCAAGAGCAGCATTATAAATGGCCTTTAGCATGTCAAATGAGATGCTTGACCCTTATCTTACATTGTATTAACCTAAAAGGCATTCAAAGTACATCCTCTCAGATTTGCTTCAGTATTGTTTTGTATTTGAATGGCATTAAAAGTTGCTTATCTGTTTATTGTTGTATCAACATGTAGTTCACAAATTGCCACTTGTCTTGGTAATCAGTGTACCACTGCCAAGTGAATAAAAACCTGCCAATTATCTTTGATGCTGACCTTTCCTTTGTCCTCAGATAAATTCAGTACAAGTATCCTCTGTCACATATCCATGCTTTAAAAAATCTTGCCTTTCTTCCAAACTCAACATAGAGCGAAGCTAACATGAACCTATTTCAAGTGTTGCTTGAAGACTGTGACACCACAAACAATTGCCTTCCTATGAAGCATTTATTCAGAGTAAAGAGAATACAAAATCAAGCCAAACACTCAAGCTCAATTGAAGATATAGGATTCCCCCATTAGTGACCCAGTCAATGTAATGCTCTTGTTACAATGGTTTTAAGTTGTAGTTATCTGTCCTCCATTTTAAAGTAAGGTAAGCTACTATACAGCTGAGGTAGGGTTCTGCATACGTTACACATGAACATGTGCGCGCATCCATGTGTACACTTGTAGGCTGAGCAAGGACTTTTGTCTCACTCAGAATGGCATCTGCACACAGCAGCACTGTGGCAGATGGGACCCAAACCAAAACAAATATGATTTCATTGGGAACCAAAAGATTGATCACCTCTTTATTTTGGACACAATGCAATATGTGTAATTTTTTTCACTGTGCACATAATTGTGTTTTACTAAATGTCCAGACTGACTTATGATATTAGGGTCAGAGTTGCTAACATGGACAAAATGCAAAATAACATTTATTAGGCTTGGAATTCAAATCTGAGGTACATTTGGGTAAATCTGTATTCCTTGACATATTTCATAATTTGCCATATTTCTTGTGAGTCAGCCTCAATGAGAGTTTTGCTTTGAGCTGTCATATAGTCGGTGGCACCAGAGCTGGAAGGGGATGCAGTCTGCGATGATGCAGGCAGGTGAGCGGAGTGGCCTGGTTGTGCAGGGGCGGCCAAGACGCGTCTGGGGACCAGCAGCCTGGGGTGCAACATGCGCACATGATCGCAGGCACCGGCGCTCACGGCGTCAGCCTCGTGGCGGGCTGGGAGGCACCGCCCTGGCAGACACGTTGGCCATTCCAGAAGAGAACCATGCCCAGAGCTATGGGCTTTTTATTCACACCCCTATGCTGGGCCAGACCACTCCACTCACACGTACATGGGGGACATAACAAGCTACATTTCTGCGCTCTTCTCCACTGCCTGGAGTAGCACGGTTACGTCCACTGTTCACTACACTACAAACACCAGCAGTATATGTCGACATGGGCGTGTCTGTGTTCTGCATACTGCAGTCTGGCCAGCACATCCATGCCACACTTGGCATTGTGTACATTCTCATTCATGGGTCACTTGCCTCCTTCGCACATGCCTGGTTCCCACCTCTCCCCACATTCTGCTATTGTGTGGCTGAGGTGCCATGCCATTGATGGCTCGTGTACATGGCTAGCCCAGGTTACCACAGTAAGTTGTGCTATCGTGTCTGGTAGGTGGGCCTGTTGTTTGGCAAGTTGTATGTGATTTTCCACCGTGTGCATTCCCAGAGTTGCGAGTTGAATGATTGTGGAGTTGAGGTGTGTGGTGTGTTAATTTGGTACTTACCAATGAGCAATGCATTCCCATAGGTGCCAGCCTCAAAGCGCTGGTTTATGATGGACTGCCGGAAGATGAAGGAATCATGCACACTGCCTGGGTAGTTAGCGACGACATTGGTGAAGTGTCCCCGGTGGTCCACTATTGCCTGCATATTGATGGAAAGTCTGTGCTTTCTGTTGCGGTAATTGTGTGCCGGGGCAGCAGGGAGGAGTACATGTGTGCAGTCGATTGCCCCAACACGTGCCTGAATCCAGCTATTG
This sequence comes from Triturus cristatus, assembly GCF_964204655.1. Classification (NCBI taxonomy): domain Eukaryota; kingdom Metazoa; phylum Chordata; class Amphibia; order Caudata; family Salamandridae; genus Triturus; species Triturus cristatus. The sequence continues at coordinate 453,996,664 of NC_140590.1, read as the reverse complement.
CGTAGAAGCCTTGCTTGGTCTCCATCTGTTCCTGCACAGTGTGTGGGAAGTGAAGGTACTGGGGTACCAAGCTGATGATGTCATCCAAGACAGGTGTGAGGAACTTGGATAGGGCTGGCTGTGAGACTCCTCTGACTCTGGCAGTTGTTGGTTGCAAGGTTCCAGAGGCCAACATGTGCAGCACAGCCAGCAGCTTTGTCTGCGGAGGGATGTTGGTTGTCCGCTGTGTTGGTACCGTCAGCCTGTGAGCAATGATGGTCAGGATGCATAGGGTGGTTGTCCTTTTGAGCGTGTAGTGGGCAATGACATCCTCTGGTGTTAAGTCTGTGAGGCTGGTGCATTTTCTGAAGGTCCGCTGTCTTTGTCTGCGCTGCCACTGTGGTGGTCTAGGGGGATTTGGGGGGGTCCAGGAAGGGGTGGTGGGCCTGGGGGTGGTGGCGGTGGGTGTTGTGGCCCTCTTGGGGCTCCGAGCTGCATGATCAGTAGCTCCATGGCATCTGTTGTTCTTCAGGTGTGGCTCTGGGCTGGGCTCCCTTTCATACTGCAGGCTGTCGCCTGACTTAACTCCAGGTCGGAGCAGGTGTTAAATCCCTGCTGATAACGCGCCTTATTGCATGTTTTGTGATATTATCGCCAATCTGGCTGGTCGTTGAGAATGTTACGAAGTGGTGTTTTTGCTTCTTTTTGCACAGGAACACCTGCTATGCATATCATTAGCGTTAGTTGCCGGTGTCATCTGTGGCGATGTTTTTGCGGCTGCTATCGCAGGAAAACTGGTGATATTGGCTGTTAGCACCAGCTTGTGAATGGTGCGATAAATTTATCACCACTTTGGTGGTGATAAACTGTCGCTAACTTGGTGATAGGTCCTTGAGAATATGCCCCTATATTTCTTACCTTAAAATCGATATTCTTGATCAGATATTCTTGCTGTCAACATTTCTGTGTCATGATATTTACAACTCGATATTTGTGTAAGTCGACATTTCTAACTCGATATTTTGTCTGAATGCCGGACAGAAGGGGAGAGATTGAGTGGTTCATCTTGTTTATTTATTGTATTTAATTGAATACCTAGCTCTTTCTATCTATATATGAAGTATTTATGTGAACTTTTCCAATTAAAAAAAAACACTTTACCATTAGGAGATGTTATAGTGGCCCCAAACGTTTCATATGCATTTTTCGAAGACAAATCACCTAAGCCAAAGAAAGTATTATAGAAAGAATGACAACACCTTAGTCAGTCAGTGTCTTGTCAAGACAGTAGTGGTAAAAAATAAATTGTGCAGTGCAATCGAGCCACTATTGGCTAAGGATACAGTTGGCACAGAATCTATTGAGGATTGGGGGTAAGGACCAATAGGCCAAGTGGTAAAGCTAAAATACTACTAGCCTAAGTATTGGATTGCCTGGGAAAAGAAAGTAAATTACTAACACAAGCAGGATTTTAAATTGTATCACAATGGTGTCTCCAGCATATGTTTTAGGAACCGATCCGATCCAAAAATATTTGGTTAGAGTTTAAAATGTTAGAAACAAGGTGCCTGGAAAGACTGTGTATAGATTTGTTCTTAAGTTGCAGGGCATCTTCAGTTGACCCTTCCAAATGTGGGATGTTTGAAACAATGAAAGCATAAGAGCATGCCTGAGGAGGTTAGTTACTGGAAGACAGTAGTTGAGACACGTTGCTTTTAGTATAGGAGCGCCCATTCCCAGGGACTCCCACATTACCCTTCAAGGGATTCAAGTTTAAAGTTGGTACACAACTCGGCTGCTTGAGGGGCATCGACGAGGGTCATTAACCATGACTGAAGTCTGATATTAGAAGGACGGCTTGTTAGGGAGGGGCTCAGTAGACGTAAAGCTATGTAATTCTTCAGTTTCGACTCAATAGAGTGCAACATTTTCAAAAGAGAGCTCAAATGCTTCCTTAACAAAACTGCCATGCTATTACGAACGTGCTACATAACAGTTACACAAAGGTTATAGGGCAAAAAGAGTATCACAGCCTCACAGGTCTTGGCCCCTTATCAATGGATACTGCACTCTCGGTGTCCGCTTCTTGAGTTTAGCTAAGAGTTAAGAGTTTAAATTGAAGGTGAAAGGGTTTGATGCAGCTAGTGGTGGCTCTACATTGTCCATACTCGTTGTGCAGTTGCTGCAGATCAGAGCTTATAAATTCTCCCTACTTCCACGGACAGAGTAATTTCACAGTCATACGCACATACACTCACCATACGCTAGGGCCCATCACACCAACATTCATTCTATTACTCTATCCACACCGAATAAATGAGAGAACTCCTAAATCAATCTGCATCTAATCTGAGGTCAATGCAACCTAATTGATTTGTCTCGAGTCATGATTTTAACAATAAGAACACATTTGAGATCTCAATAAAGTGACAAAGAAATAACCACCCGACACTGTAATTCAAACAAAAGGTTATTTTATCTAAATTAGTTCAAATGAAAAGTCATTCAATAGCAAAATCATTATTCTCATAGTTACCTATTCTAGCTAAATGTCGTATTAAGGTCAGGACAGGTCTCTCAGTAAAGACTCCCGAGTCGCCGTCCTCTCAATCAGCATCGATCCTCTCGAGCACAGGTTCAAGAAGAAGTGGCCTTAGACCCTCTCTAGTCTAGTCATATTTATACTAAAACTTACACATTAAAAGTTACAAACAAGCTCCAAGCGTCCGTTGAGCAGAGCGAGCAGGAAAGGATGTTGGCTCGCAACATTTAGAAAAATCTCCGCTCTCGAATATCTCAAAAATAAAAACACGGAAGAAGGAAGCACAAACTAAATCTGCAACATCCATGGATGCTCTTCTCCAGAATTATAGTGAAGCCACCGCCAGTTTATCAAAATGTTCATTTGTGACAATTGTTCTCCTCCAAGGATATCTGGCGACAAGCCCAGAGCTGCTGTCCTTTCGGAAACTTTTTGCTCTGACAGAGGCCGAGGTCATGTTCAACCATATTCAGCGAAGCCTCTCTTCATATTTCATCTACTCAAATGCAGGCTGTAAATGTTGGCCATTTTCCAATAGGCCAAAATGGACAATCTTAATTAAAAGAAACACAAAACAACGTTACTACATCGTATTGATTATACAGTGTTAATTCCCACTAATACCCTTATGTGTATGTATTTATCTAGCCATTTGCGACATAAAGAAGCGTTATAGCATATTATTTTAAAGCGCAAACACATAACAAATAGCCACACGTATTTAATTAATTTGCTCACCAACTTAGTTCACTTATTAATCAAGCCATGCAATTGCATTCCCACGTGTAATTCTTTCATTAGTAAAGTTGATTAGTTAAAACACTCGAAAAGATTTAATATCTAGTAATGAATTATTAGTAATTTTAATTATGACATACAAAAATATAAGCTGATGTTCGGGTTTAAACAGAAAACCCTGCTCCAGCAATCCTCCCTTTGGTGATATATTATCACCACAAAAATCCAACCCAAAAATTTAGACCCCCTTTCTTAGGAGAATTTCAAAATGTCTTTTTGCATTTATATTACACACCAGTTTCTCTTTCATCATCTCTTTTAGTATCTAAGTACATGCTCTCTCTAAATTCTTCTAATTCTATTTCTTGTAGGTCTCTTTTTGACCTCTTCTGTCTTTTTTCAATATTTTCTTTTATTATTTTCTTTTTATTACTCCTATTTCTACAGCATAAACACCCTAATCTAAGAATCAATAAAGCAACAATCACACATGTCAAAGGAAATAATATCTTACCAAAAATGGTACTACCTATCTTAGCAATAAAATTCTTAACAGCAATCATCTTATTAGCCATTTTAATCCAGATACTTTCAGCTTCCAGTGGTACTAATTATTCATGCAAATCAGTAATATTTTTGATATAGACCTTTAGATCCTTGCTTTCATCCGGAATGTAAGTGCAACAATGTTGAACCTTCAACATTCCACAGACTCCACCCTCTTTGGCAAATAGAATATCAAGGGCAAGTCGATTTTGCATAGACATGGCGCGTAAGGCAACCATCTCCGTATTCACCAAAAGAAACCCACCAGCGGTGCTTGTCGATAAGCGATCCACCACTGTTGACAGCTTCCGAATTCCATATGCATGTAATGAAATTCCCACTGCTCGAATCAAAGCTCCAAAAATATCTCCTACAATTTCTGACCAAGTTTCTCTCTTAAAGCGTGTTAGTAGATTAATCTGTTCTGCATCTTCTATTCTATCCATATGGAAAATCTTTGGAAAGACCAGGCCAACATAACATGTGCCATACCAATGGTCAGGCAACCTGTAATAAGCCTTATTCCCACAAATATAATACACTCCCGGGAAAACTGGATCTTCTCCTCCTTTGAATCCCCATCCCGTTGCAATAAAGTATGTATCATGGCACTCACTAGTCCCAACAAAATAATTATCATACTGGGATTTCCTTCTGGTAATGCATAGTTTACCCTTCTGTGATGCATCTAAAGCCAAAGTTGGACTGGCCCCATTCTTCAACTCCTTTCCCATCTCAATGTCCCACATTGTCTCACTCATTTTATATCCTCCTGCCTTTTCATGCATGCTCATTCTCCTTTTCTCTACCATGTCTAGGAAAGCTTTTTCTTCTTCTTTCAAACTACAAGTTAAATTGTTTCTAAAAATGTAATCTAATGTTAATTCTTCTGTCTCAATAAAAATCTCACCAAAAATGTTAACTTCTTTTGCAGGATTCAATTTCTTATTCATAGGCAATTGCCCAAAAATGTTATCTTTGTTAGACATCTCATAATCTATTTTCCCTAACAAATAAAAAACACTACTTAACACACTACATGAAATCCCATACGTAGCTGGAAGATGATGATAAGTAACTCCCTCTGAAACGGATGCAGGCAATTGCATACAGACATAGCAATCCCTTACTTCCATTGTCTTTACGTATTCATACAACAATTTTGAAAAAACGTTGCTAGAAAAATCATTAATTGATCTATCCTTATGTATGTATATATTACTAATTCTAGTTGGCACTACTTTCTGTGAACTCTTTCCCATGTTAGTCATATTCTCAGTATGTATTCCAAAAGTGTCTATAGTAACTCTAAAAGTAACTAATAAAGCAAGCACACTCCATAGTAGCATTAATAAACCTGTACAGCAGCAGCACATTCTGCATCATCTTTTCAGAAAGGTACATCTACTTTGATTATTCTCTGTGTTAGCCATTTTACTACTTTGGCTGTGTCTTTTGACTTAGCCTCTACTACTCCACTACTGAATCTCTAGAACACTAGATTATTGCAATCTATTAATTTTAGATTTCTTCTTTTTCACTCTTCTCCAAGTGACTCCTTCACTTCACTCAATTTGGATTTTCATCACTTTTCACTTCTTCCTCAGCAACATCAAATTGTATCAGATCTTCAACATCCTGAGCATCTGACTCTTCTCCAATGTCAGTCAAGATAACTTTCAGGATTCCAACAGTTTTCTCCTCCTCAACCACTCTCCGTAAGGTCCCCTCTGGATTTCCTTGACTCTCTGCCTCTTCTTCTTCTTCAGACAGTGCCACATACGTCCATTCCAGTGACCTATACTTCTGGTTGGGCTTTCTGATTCTCTTGATCTCCTCTGGTTCCTTTGATTTCTTCTGTTCTTCCTCGTTTGCTTGATTTTGACTTGACACCTCGTTCACCTGTTCAGCTTTCGATGAATTTACTCATGTCAGTCGATACCTCAGCCTCTTTATCTTGTTAGGCCAAAGCTCTCCCTTTACACTCCTTTTCTGTTTCACTTCTCTATTGTTCCTTTCCCCAATCCAAGTTCTCTTTCTCAGAACTCGACCCTCTGGTTTCTCATTCTCACTCTCATCCGATTCTGTCTCATTTGCCTCTTGTTCATCAACGATTCTCTTTTGCTCCGCAGTCTTCTTTTCCACCGATTGAGATTTCCCTACTACTGTCCCTCCTTGGGTCTCCGACACGCAATCTTCTTGCTGTCTACTTGTCCCTTCACCTAGCTTATCAGGATTGTTCCCTACACCTCCTCGGGGGTCTTCCGCAATCTGTCCCTCTCTATCTTCTCCTGACCCTACCTCTTCAGGGGTAATCTCAGGTGGATCCTCAATTTCTTCATCTGACTCAGGTGTAGTCTCTGCGGAATTGCTCTTTTCTTTTCTCTCTTTCTCTTTATTTTCTCCACTGCTTGTTGGAACTTCAGGCACTCTTACAGAATCCGAACTCTCCTCCGAGGTTCTCAATGTTCCTCTCGAAGCCTCTCTTGGTAAGAAAAAAGAATCACCTGACTCTCTTTCTGACTCTCCTTCCCCCTTTCAGGATTCTTTTTTCTTCTCACTGTTTCAGTGTCTGCATCATCACTGGAATCTGACTCTTCAAAGTACTCCTTCCCAGTCCCATCCTTTGGATTTGGAACTCTCAGAGTATGACTCGCATGAACCCAGTTCTTCACTCCAGCACACTTCACAGCAGTTGTCGTAGTCAGAATTACTTGTCTTGGCCTTCCCCACCTTGGAACCAAGCAATTTCTTCTTCTGTGCACTTTTATTCTCACCCAATCCCCTGGGCTCAGATCATGGGCTTGCTTCTTTTCAAGTGTAGTGGCATCTCCTCCAACCTGGTGAAACACAGAATGAACTGCGTCAGCCAGGCCTTTACAGTAATCCAAAATCATGTCATCAGTTATAGTCATCAACTTGTTGACAGGCACGAATGCATGTCTCATTGCACGTCCCATCAATATTTCATGTGGACTCAACCCTGTAGTTCTGTCTGGAGTAGATCTAATAGTCATTAGTACTAGAGGCAAGACATCAGGCCATTTCATTCCAGTGGCTAAACACATCTTACCAATCCTGTTTTTGATTGTGCCGTTCATCTGTTCAACAACGCCAGAAGCCTCTGGCCTGTATGCACAATGTAGCTTCTGCTGTATGCTCAATGCTTCACAAATTAGACCCATGAGCTCATTGTAGAAGTGTCCCCCTCTGTCTGACTCAATTGTCACTGGGAACCCATACCTAGGAATCAACTCTCTTAACAGCAACTTGGCCACTGTTATTCCATAATTTCTCCTAGTCGAATATGCTTCCACCCACCTTGAGAACAAACAGACTACCACTAGAACATACCTCAATCTATTGACTTGGGGCATTTCAATGAAATCTATTTGCATTCTGGTAAAAGGACCTCCTTCTCTGCCTATTGTTCCTAGGCTCACCACTGTTTTCTTTCCAGTATTGAATTGCTGACAAATCAAACATCTTTGACAGATGCTCTCTGCAATCAACCTGAACTTTGCATTATACCAGGTTTGTTTGAAGGACCTAATCATAGCATCCCTCCCCAGGTGTCCCTGGCCATGATACATTCTTGCCATTGTTGACAACATGGAATTTGGCATGACTGGTCTTCCATCCCTATAGATCCAAACATGATCTTTTTCTCTTGGAGCACAACCTGCTTTGATCCAATCTCTCATTTCCTCATCTCCTGCTTCATCCTGCAACTGTTTCACCTCATCCCATGTTTCTAGGACATTAGTAAACATCACAGAAAAAAAAGACATTTCCTTCTCTCTTCCCTTGTTAATCGAATGATTGTTCTTTGCACAATACTGCGCTATGTCATTTGCAAAGCGATTACCAAGAGTAACAAAATCATCTCCCTGTCCATGAGCAGCACATTTTACAACTGCTAGTTCTTTAGGCAGCTGTATCGCCTCAAGCAACTTCCCAATCACTTCAGCATTCTTTATAGGTGTCCCCCTTGAAGTCAAGAAACCTCTCTGTAGCCAAAGCTGGCCAAAATCATGAACCACTCCAAATCCGTACTGACTATCAGTCATCACGGTCACTCTCAAATTCTTCCCAATCTTGCAAGCTTTTGTCAATGCCACCAATTCAGCTATTTGAGCAGATCTAACTCCTTTCAAAGATGAAGCTTCCATAACTTCTGAAACTTTACACACCGCATATGCTGCACTCAGCACACCTTCTTCTGTTCTCAGACATGATCCATCCACAAACAACACATGATCACTCTCAGGCAGTGGCAGATCTCTTATGTCTGGTCTCGGTTTTGTGCAGTAATCAAGCACATCCAAACAATCATGATCAACATCATCTCTCACACTCACATTTTCAGCATCTGGCAAGAGTGTTGCTGGATTCACATTCACACACCTCTCAAGAGTCACATTTGATGCTCCCAGAATGATTTTCTCATATTTAGTCAGCCGACTATGTGACATATATTGAGTCCTGCTTCTTGTCAAAAGAATTGCCACATCATGAGGTACGAATACCCGTACAGGATATCCCATTATTATACCCTCACTCTGTTCCAAGCTTCTGCATGTAGCAGCTACTGCTTTCAGGCAACCTGGTAAACCCACAGCTACTGGGCCAAGTGTTGATGAGAAGTACGCAATTGGCCTCCTCAGACGTCCATGTTTCTGGATTAACACTGAAAGTGCACATCCATTCCTCTCACTACAGTACAGTTCAAATTCCTTCTCATAGTCTGGCATTCCTAGAGCAGGAGCCTCACACAATCTGCTCTTCAATTCTTTGAATGCTGCCATTTGTTCTGCATTCAATTCCAATGGGTCTTTTACTTCACTTTTGGTTAATTTAATCAGTGGCTTTGCTATCAGGGAAAAATTACTTATCCACTGACGACAATAACCCACCATTCCCAGAAACATCCTCACTTCTCTCTGGGTCATTGGGGCTCTCATTCCTCTGATAATTTTGATCCTGTCATTGGTCACTTTTCTCAGACCTTTTTCAATATTGTGTCCAAGATAATGTACTTCTTTCTTGCAAAACTGCAATTTGGCTGGAGATACCTTTAACCCTCCATCTGCCAGATGATTCAGTAAAGCTATGGTATCGACTTCACAAGCCTCACGTACCTTTGATGCCACAAGTAGATCATCGATATACTGTACTAGTACTGAACTTTCAGGCATGATCAGACTTTCCAATGACTTTTTCAGCAACTGATTGAATATTGAAGGACTCTCTGTGTACCCCTGTGGGATACGGCACCATGCCAAAATACGCTGTCCAAACCGAAATGCAAAAATCGGCTGGCTGTCATGATGCAATGGAATTGAAAAGAAAGCATGGCACAAATCAATTACTGTGTACCATTCAGCATCATGAGGAATCTGATACACAATCACTGATGGATTTGGCACAATGGGACAGCATGATACCACAATTTTGTTAACTTTTCTCAAATCTTGTACAATCCTGAACTTCCCATTAGGTTTCTTCAGCCCCATTATTGGTGAATTACATGGGCTACTCAATAACTCTCTCATAACACCTTGCTGAATCATTTTATCAATTATAGGTGTTATTCCTTCAATTATCTCTGGTGTCAATCTGTACTGTGGGATATTAGGGTAAGTGATTCCCTCTTTCACTGTAATCTTTACTGGATCTACATTATTCATCAATCCCACATCTTCTCCAGTAAAATCCCAAACTGCTGCTTTTACTGTATTTCTCAACTCCTGAGGCAAGTCATCTGGATTAAATACAGCATATGTTCCAACAATCTCACTTTCTCTATTATCTAGAGTCATCCTGTATAAGACATCCTCATCCAGTGTCTCAAAGGCTATTCCATCCGGAGTACAAAAAATTGTGCAATTCATTTTACACAATAAGTCCCTACCTAATAAATTCACAGGACTAGTGTCACAAACCACAAACCTGTGCATATCTGAAAATTTCCCTATCCTTACCCTTACTGGTTCAGTAAGACGAGTCTTAATCTGTGTATTAGCTACACCAACCACTTGGATTGCTTCGTCCGAGAGAGGAAGATTTCTTATATCTGCTGACCTGACAGTTGATCTTGTTGCTCCTGTGTCTACTAAAAAAGTAACACTTTCCCCATTTATTTTCCCATCCACAAATGGTCCTGCCTGGTCTATTTCTAGAGTTGCTCCAAGTATGCACTCTTCCTCCTCTCTTCGGCACCGTCAGTAGTCCCCTTCAGACTCACTCCCCTCATTCTTTAACCAGTACTGTTGTACCGGGTTTGAACGTCTCGGTTTCTTTACCTGCTCATCACTGTAGAATTCTGAGTCCTGGTTATATTTCTGGGACCCTCTATTCTGCGGCAAGGGCGGTTTTGGCTCTTGATTCTGCTGCTTAACAACCTTCTGCTGTTGCTGTTGATGATTACACCCCTCGTTCTGCACCTGTTGATTCAAGGATTTATTCTCATTACTCACTAATGGTGGATTCGTACACTCGGATCTCCAATGCCCCAATTGTCCACAGTTGTGGCACGGGAACTTCTTTTTGGCCTCTTCTAGATTCCCCTTTCCTTTTCCTGTACCATATCTGGGCCTATTTCCTGGATTATTTGTTTGTTCAACCAGCTGTGCTTCTTGTCTTTCTGCAACCTTCACCTGTGCCCACATTGCTTTCTCCTTCAGCTTTCTTTGTTTTGCCTCAATTTCATCACTGAAGTATTTCGCATGTCTCAAGATTTCATCAATCTTTTTACTCTGCCAATCAACTGTGTGCTCTCGAATCATTTCACTGATTTCAGGTCTCAAGCCATATACAAATCTGTATACAAAATGACTCAAATCCTTATCACCCAGGTGTTCATCTCCACTGAACTATTTAAAAGCCAGTATCAGCCTTTCATAAAAAGCATGAACTGATTATTTTGCTTCCTGATGTGATCGATCTATCTTAACCCAGTCTGTCTCTTTAGGGGGTACCTTATTTTTCAGGAACACAATAACCTGCTCGTACTTTTTCATAACCTCCGGGTCTGGAGCTCCTGTTCTCTGATCTCTCGGGTATTCCTTAGCAGGCCAATCTACAACTATTTTGCACTCTGCCCACAAGTCTGCTGGAACAATTATATCAAACAGACTATTCAGGTCAATCCACAGCACTTTTGACAATTTCACAAACCTATCTACCTGCCTATACCACTCGACAGGCTTTTCTCTCAGTCGAGGGAAATCATTCGTAAATGACAACATATCCTGTCTAGTCCATGGGACATGTACATATCCTCCTCCAGGAATCTCTCTCATAGGATAGGCCTCCACTGTTTTTTCCTTTTCTCTCATGGGAAATGCTGAGTAAGTCCTGTCCACTGAATCTTCCCTTTTCTTATACCACCTATCCTTCCACTTTTCCACATCACCCCATTTTCGCAACAAGGAAATCATTTCCTTAATCTGCCCTGTTCTGCCAACATCATTTAGATTCTCGATATCCTTATCAGAAAAATCAACTCTGTAAGGCTTCTGCAAAGCTTTCACCTTATCCATATCAACTCCCATTTCACTCGCTATTCCTTTCAACCTGTCATGTGTATTCTTAGCCCTCCATGTAATACTCTTGCACATGAATAACAACTCACCATCATGATGATTTTTCAACATTTCTGTAGGAATTGTTCCTGCTATAAGTTCCTCCAATTCTATGCGCAACCTGGCCACATCAATTGCCTGAGAATCTTTATCCTTCTTTTGGAGAACTTTCAACCAATCATTCAAATCCTCAGCCGTTATTTCTGTAGACCTTTTCACTGTATTCACTCGTTCTGCCATCCTCTGTGGTTCCAAAATTGATCCTTCCACACAACCAATATTCAATCCTGAATTAGGCTGTACATCTAACTCTCTACTACATGTGTCATGTCTCAATTGTCTCGAATGATTCTCTTCCATCCTTTTTCCTGACCCTGAACTAACTTGTCCATTTCCCACATATGGAACTGTCAAACCATTTTCACCCATTCTTTGTTTATCAAAAATAGGCATAACCGGACCTATGGTTACAGGCACTGTAACAGCTTCTAGATTCTTTGTCAATTCTCTGATCTTCTCTGTCAACTCAGATGTTGTTCTTGCTAACTCTCTTGTTCTCTCATCCCCAATTACACTCTCTCTCTCTCGCTCTCTCTCTCTCTCCCTTTCCGCGAAAGAGCTACCACTTTTCAAATCAGGGGTCGCAACTTCTGTTTTAATAATTTGCAAAGTATCTCTTATTGGAGTAGCAACTGGTGTTCTCACTTCTGGTTCTGGTCTATATGGAGGTGGTCTCTTGTAAATCATGTCATCCAAGACTTCATCCTCATAATCATTAGCCCCATACCTTCTCAATTCTGCATCTTGTACCTTTTCCGTACCTTTCCTCCCGTCTGCTTCCTCAACAGTTCTCATCGGCTATAGTCCCTCTGACATACTAGCATCTCGCCATCTCCTCATTCGATCATGATGAGTTTCACGATCATATTTCCTCCCAAAAATGTACCTATAGTTGCCTCCACTCCTCTGCTTTTCTCGCTCATGCACCTCATCTTCCCATTCCACCAATGCCTCAAACTGTGTCGGCCTTGGTCTAGGCTCTAGACATATCATCTTTTCCCATAAATTTCTCAACACGGCCAGATTAAATGAACCATGTTCCGGGAACGCTAAAACACCATCTTCTCTAGTGTACTTAGCCAAATTGTCTAACCAAATACAGGTATGATACCCATATTTCGCAACCATGAAGGATGCAGGAGTTCTTGTCGGAGGTAGCAATTCACCCTCTCTAGTTATTATGTCCTTATCCTTGTCAAACCACCTTTTAATTTTACTGAACAAGGATTTTTTCTTCTTTTCCTCTGTTTGGTAATACATTTTCGCGTTTACCACAACCCTCTAGTCCTTTCCGCAACTGTACGATCTTTCGTCCAATAACACCGCGACTCACACCAACGCACCAATCCCGGAGCGTCTACGTCACCCTGTACTCCTTCCAATCCCTGCGCCGCTCACACCAACGCACCAATCACAGCGCTTTAGCTGTTCTAACCCACTGTCCAATCACAGCGCGGTCTTTCTGACGTCAGTAGTCGCTGCAGTTGCTTCTACTCTCGTCTCCTGTCACTCGTCTACCCCTCCTTTACAAAACCTTCTCAGTAGACTCTGTTTCAGATTCCTACAAAATCTATTAGTTACAACATATAAACATCTCCATTGTCTGCTCCGCTAACCATAGAATAGTAAAGACCTTTCTCGCAAGAATCCCGCTTTTCTCTAGAACAGCGCTTACCTCTGCTCTACCACGGAATTATTACTTTCGTTGACACAGTAGCACATCCCTCTACTCTGCCCTTCTAACATGCATCCATTAACTGTTTCCTCCCAGAATGTTCCAAAGAGCCTCACAATCAACTAAATGCTCATACATTCACGCACTTTCACACCAGAAAATGTAGCACAGGTCAGGACAGGTCTCTCAGTAAAGACTCCCGAGTCGCCGTCCTCTCAATCAGCATCGATCCTCTCGAGCACAGGTTCAAGAAGAAGTGGCCTTAGACCCTCTCTAGTCTAGTCATATTTATACTAAAACTTACACATTAAAAGTTACAAACAAGCTCCAAGCGTCCGTTGAGCAGAGCGAGCAGGAAAGGATGTTGGCTCGCAACATTTAGAAAAATCTCCGCTCTCGAATATCTCAAAAATAAAAACACGGAAGAAGGAAGCACAAACTAAATCTGCAACATCCATGGATGCTCTTCTCCGGAATTATAGTGAAGCCACCGCCAGTTTATCAAAATGTTCATTTGTGACAATTGTTCTCCTCCAAGGATATCTTGCGACAAGCCCAGAGCTGCTGTCCTTTCGGAAACTTTTAGCTCTGACAGAGGCCGAGGTCATGTTCAACCATATTCAGCGAAGCCTCTCTTCATATTTCATCTACTCAAATGCAGGCTGTAAATGTCGGCCATTTCCCAATAGGCCAAAATGGACAATCTTAATTAAAAGAAATACAAAACAACGTTACTACATCGTATTGATTATAAAGGGTTAATTCCCACTAATACCCTTATGTGTATGTATTTATCTAGCCATTTGCGACATAAAGAAGCGTTATAGCATATTATTTTAAAGCGCAAACACATAACAAATAGCACTTTAGCCACACGTATTTAATTAATTTGCTCACCAACTCCTTAGTTCACTTATTAATCAAGCCATGCAATTGCATTCCCACGTGTAATTCTTTCATTAGTATAGTTGATTAGTTAAAACACTCGACAAAATTTAATATCTAGTAATTAATTATTAGTAATTTTAATTATGACATACAAAAATATAAGCTGATGTTCGGGTTTAAACAGAAAACCCTGCTCCAGCACAGTCACCCCACAGTGAACCGTAATTTGAGGGATTAGTGCCCTCACATCTGTTCATCACCTAAGTGGGGCTCCTTTACCTATGTTACACATGTTATAATTTACTGTGGGCGCAGTTTTTCTCCCAGTCTCCCGGTCTCGCCCACCGTATTTCTGTAACTCTGCTTTTTCCTTGTCTCCTATTTATCTATCTGTTCCCATTTAGCACTCTTCTTTCTTTGTCTTACTTCCTTTGCTCCTATCCCCTCTCACCTGAATCTTTCCCCTTGCCCGCTACACCACCTAGCCCCCTGTCCTTTTGTGCCCTTTGACTAAGCACTCCTTCTCCCCTTGTTGAGGAAAGATCCAATATTTATACTCTGGAGTCTCAGCGAACCCGCTGAGAGAGTCCACAGCGCCTAGGGAGCTACTCAAACTTGAGGTATGGTATGGCACCACTTGCCAAAGCACTCCCTCTCCCCTTTTTGGGGAAAAATCCAGTATGTAGGCCTTGGAGTCTCAGAGACCCCTCTGAGAGAGTCCACTGCGTATAGGGAGCCTCTCACAACCGAGATGGGGAAATGATAACACTTCCCCTGGGATCACAGCTTACTGGACCTTGGACTCAGCTCTGACTCGTCTACCGGTTTGTGTTCCCGTCACCCTCCCCCTACTCTTTCCATGCTGTGTCTCTCACCCTCCCCTCCTCTTTCCCTCCTTCCTTCTCTGTCTACTTCCCCCCTCCCCTGAATCTCTCCCCTTGTCTGCTTTTTTCCCTTATGTATATGTCCTTTTTGTTGGTCTCGACCTTTCTTGTCACTATGATGCCAGGCTCTAATAACTGTGTAACCTTTGTAATGATGTACCCTGCAATTATGGTCTGATACTCATGTAAAGCACCCTGATACCTCCAGGTCTAGCCAGCGCTATATAAAACCATTAAAATAAAAATAAATAAAAAACTATAATTTCAGTGATGGGTACCCCATGCAACTACACTTCACCTATGTTGCAACTTACTGTCAGCTGTAATTCCAACATGTATTGTCACACACGGCACTCATGCTGCCACTACACAGCACCTTACTTTCATTAGAAATTAGAAGACAATGCTGCTCCCTGCAGCTATGAGGCACCTAAATTGTACCTTATTTGGAATTACATTATGAGTGACCTGTTCCCCCTGCACCTGTGCTGCCTTAAGTGTATCTAAAAGTGAACACTAATTTGAGCTATTCATGCTGCCACGTTTAACTACAACCATGCAATAATTGCATGGTTCCTACCTGTGATCTGTAGTTTGACTAATCAGTGCCCACTACATCTATACTGGGCTTACCCTGAACCTTAATGTTAAATATAATTGGCACTTACTCTGCAACTACGTTGTATATTAATGTCAGCAGTTTTTCATTCTTTGATGAGTTGATTACATCCAAAAATCGATAACAAACATATACCCATCGGGCAGATCAGGAGCTAGGAACCTGGTGGGTTTTCCCACGCATCACCCATGGAATTCGATGATGCCCCAGATTTACAAAGTGATGTAAACCTCGGAAAGCGTCACATCCATATACCTCCCGAGGTGGGGAGTAATGAGAAGAAATACATTTATTTCTCCTCATTTTTTCTCTTTCCATGTGTTCTGCATTCTGCATAACACATAGAAAGAGGAAAACGCCTTTATGATAGTTTTCATGCAGGAAGGTGACCCTTCCTGCACAAAAACAATTCTGCCTGCAAAGGAGCTGGCACTAGGCTGACAGAACGGTACTAGCTCAGGCAAAAAGGACAGGAATGCACGGTGCATTCTTGTCCTTTCACTTTGGCGTATGGCAGAGCAGCAATGTGTCTTGCTGCGCTGCCCAACGCCAAAATGCCATGAATATGGCCTATGTGATGGCTTGGAAATTGCTACCTCTGTGTATTTTACAAAAAGCATGCCGAGGAGTTCCTGCAGCTCTGTATGCTGCTAGCACCAACACAGTAGCGGCCCGTGGAGGGAGTTTCGTGGGGCGGTGAGTCGGGGCAGGAAGGGGCAGGGTGGGGGGTAGTAAACACCGGAATATGGATGAACAGAGGTAAGTAAACATTTAAATAAATAAAATGAATTTCGTTGCACGCAATGTGATGCATTTTGCGATGCAGCAAACGCAACGAAATTCGTTTTATTTATTTAAATTTTTACTTATTTAAATGTTTACTTACCTCCGTTCAACCATATTCCGGTGTTTACTACCCCCACCCTTCCCCTTCCCTGCCCCACCTCACCGCCCCACAGAACTCCCTCCTGTGGGGCAGGGAAGGGGCAGGGTGGGAAGTAGTAAACACCGGAATATGGATGAACGGAGGTAAGTAAACATTTAAATAAATAAAACGAATTTCATTGCACGCAATGCGATGCATTTTGAGATGCAGCGCTCACAACGAAATTCGTTTTATTTATTTAAATGTTTACTTACCTCCGTTCATCCATATTCCGATGTTTACTACCCCCACCCCGCCTCACCGCCCCACGGAACTCCCTCCACGGACCGCTACTGACCAGGGATAACTTGATTGGAGCCAGAGGGCTACATTTTGCCCTTAGGCTAGGAGTTTAGCTTTTCATACACCTGTTCGTAGACGTGAGATTGATGTAGCTTATATGGGCTCCCACTTACACGTTCTTGGTATTTTAATTAGAGCTGTACTTCTCAACGCTTTTATGTGTTGTTTTCCCTTATACACCTTTGTAAATATGCAATATATGTTTTCCTAAATCGTTTATTGCGTGGCTCAATAATACAAAATTACTGTTATGACGCTATATTTTACATTTGTATATAACGTCACTCACACAATCAAAACAGGTAACGGCAAATATATACTTATTTGTGAATCAAATGCAAACCTGATTGATTTCACACTTTTCTCATTCGTGATGTATTGTCAGTATCATGAGCTTTAAAAAGGCTGATTTTGTTGGCTAGACATTATTTTCTTACATGCAGCACATACACATGCATTTTGTCAATTAGGCTATTTGCAGGGATCGAAAGTTAAAGTACATCTCAAGAGCAGCATTATAAATGGCCTTTAGCATGTCAAATGAGATGCTTGACCCTTATCTTACATTGTATTAACCTAAAAGGCATTCAAAGTAAATCCTCTCAGATTTGCTTCAGTATTGTTTTGTATTTGAATGGCATTAAAAAGTTGCTTATCTGTTTATTGTTGTATCAACATGTAGTTCACAAATTGCCACTTGTCTTGGTAATCAGTGTACCACTGCCAAGTGAATAAAAACCTGCCAATTATCTTTGATGCTGACCTTTCCTTTGTCCTCAGATAAATACAGTACAAGTATCCTCTGTCACATATCCATGCTTTAAAAAATCTTGCCTTTCTTCCAAACTCAACATAGAGCGAAGCTAACATGAGCCTATTTCAAGTGTTGCTTGAAGACTGTGACACAACAAACAATTGCCTTCCTATGAAGCATTTATTCAGAGTAAAGAGAATACAAAATCAAGCCAAACACTCAAGCTCAATTGAAGATATAGGATTCCCCCATTAGTGACCCAGTCAATGTAATGCTCTTGTTACAATGGTTTTAAGTTGTAGTTATCTGTCCTCCATTTTAAAGTAAGGTAAGCTACTATACAGCTGAGGTAGGGTTCTGCATACGTTACACATGAACATGTGCGCGCATCCATGTGTACACTTGTAGGCTGAGCAAGGACTTTTGTCTCACTCAGAATGGCATCTGCACACAGCAGCACTGTGGCAGATGGGACCCAAACCAAAACAAATATGATTTCATTGGGAACCAAAAGATTGATCACCTCTTTATTTTGGACACAATGCAATATGTGTAATTATTTTCACTGTGCACATAATTGTGTTTTTACTAAATGTCCAGACTGACTTATGATATTAGGGTCAGAGTTGCTAACATGGACAAAATGCAAAATAACATTTATTAGGCTTGGAATTCAAATCTGAGGTACATTTGGGTAAATCTGTATTCCTTGACATATTTCATAATTTGCCATATTTCTTGTGAGTCAGCCTCAATGAGAGTTTTGCTTTGAGCTGTCGGGATAGAAAAATGAATTGTTCTGCTGCCCCAGCTGGTGAATCAAAGAACCAGGAACACAAAAGGCCAATTCCATATTCTTCACCTGATAAAGAAAGTGGGCCAGATAGACATTTTCATAGCTATAAACAACACCTCCCTGTATATAAGCTGGAGCATTCTCCCACATGGGACAAAGGGATGACCGGTAGAAATCTGGCACTTATCACTAAACAAAGTCCGTTGTTGCCTCCAACGGGAATCAATGCATTGATGTCCTATACATCGAGGTTATACTGAGGATTTGAAGACAGTTACTGAGGGTACAGTAGTAACCCATGAATTTCTGCAAAGCTTGAATATAGCAGTAGCAAAGTTTTGTTAATGAGGTCCTGAAGAAAGCCAGGGAGAATTATCCCATGGGCTGAAACATGTCGACCAGAGATACGAGCAGTGATTAGTTACAACTAAGGCTCCCGGTTTTCCGTTTAAACGGATTTTTACATATAAATGCAGACGGAAAACTTTTTTTCATTTGTCTGCATATATAAATATAAACGGAAAAATACTAACAAACAAGATTTCGACAAAGTGCTTTAGCCCAAGATTGTCTAATCTGATGCACAGAGGAATGCAGCTGCACTCAGAGTGTACCGCGTCTCGTAGTCTGAGAGTGCTTCACTTCATTTCGGTGAGCTCGGGCAGTGTTTCACTCCAGGGTTGCCTAATCTGATGCAAAGAGAAATGCGGCTGCCATCTGCACATGAAAGGCACCCTACTAAGAGGGCGTACTCTTAGTACCGCTTTTGAAACTCTTCTTTCGCAGCTCATTCATCAGGGCCCCGGGGGAAGTGGGGGGAGCCTGGGGTAGTCGTCCCCATCCGGCATGCTCACCCCTTGTCACTTCTGGATGTGCGCTGGGTCTCGTGGTCTGAGTGCTTCACTTTATTCAGGTGAGCTTAGCAGTGATGGAGCCTGTTGCTCCTGCCTTCCCCCGTTGAATGTGCATTACTTTACCTTGGTCGGTGCTTTCTGCAGCCCTTGTCTTTAGGTTTGCTCCAGGGGGGAAGGGGGAAGGAATGGGGAGGGCGAGCAGTGCATTGCTTTTTTGTGTGCCCAATTTCGCTGCCCTTTTGTTGCAGGGCGAAACACTTTCGGCCAGTTAATCAAAGTACTTTCATTGAGTAATCTCGGATGCTGCATCCGAAAACCATCATGTGATTCTGGGCATATCACTTAATTTCCACATGCTTGTAAACAATGCATAGTAACAGGTAAATTGAACTGGTGCTAGGGTAAAGCACTCAAGACCTCAGGGCCCTGTTCCATTGTACTTTGTGTATGCTCCGAAAAAGAATGTTTCCGATTTTAAAACAAAGCATTTCACACACTCCTCCCCTCAAAAATATGAACAGTCACCTTGCGTTTTAGCAAGGTATAAATAGTGTACACTGGAAAATTATCTCCTCCCTTTAAATCAAAATAGAAGAAAAATCCGCCAAAAGAATTCCTATGTAGTTTTAATTAATCCCAGTGAAATTATTCTGCAATGAGGAAAAAAAAGAAGGGGTTGCTTCCTCATAGACACAGCTTGACATTTGACCTCTGTCTTTGAATGCACAGCAAATGTACCAAGATAAGAATGGGACTTAAAGGCCTGTTTACAATCAGCTAGTTCTATCCTCCCATCTGGTCCCTAGAGGCCCCACAGTAATGGTTTCCTAATGCAAGTTACTCAAGGTCTGTTTAGGCCTATGTTCTCTCGAAATTATTTTTGCGATGTTTTTAGATGAAAATATTGTGTTTACTTGATTAGAGGTATATATATAAATATATATAAACCTATAACAACTGAGTGCAAGTGTGCAGTGTCTATTTAAATACATGTGAAAAAATACTAGCTGCAGCATCTTCTTTTGTTTGCGACAAAAATAAATGTGGATAAATACAGACGGAAATGTTAAAAAAATAAATACCATAAAACCGGGAGTCCTAGTTACAACTGCTGTCCCCCCCTTTTTTCCTGCACTGTTTTCACGTAGGAATGCGATTCAAGAACATAAGCAAGAAGTACATTACTTTCTGTCTTTTCTGCTTATCCTATTTTAAATCACAATTTCTTGTTTTGGTTTATTTGCACTGCATTTCTCGGAAGAATGGTTCTTCCTCTATATGTATTTTCCTCTAATAAGAACTTGATAAGAGGATACAACTCATTCACATTTCCTCTGTGATTAAAGAGGGTTTCAGAAGAGTTGTTTGGTATCCCAGATGATGACACTGGGCACTTGGTAGTGTAATGATGGGATGCTAATAATCCCTATTGAGATCTTTTTCTTTTTACCTCTTTACTTTACATATTTGACCTCCACCTTTTGTCTTTTCACTCTCAAAGCAAGTGCTATGTGGCAACTTTTTGAATTGTATCTTTAGTTGCACAGTATAGACCTCGGATTTCATTGGTTGTTTATCAATAAGAGTAGGGGGATTCAAATCCGTTTAGGTCTTTAACCCCTTGGCTGCGGCGGGAATGCCGCCGCAGCGCTGGGGGGGGTTTGGGGGCAGCGCGGTGGCGCTGTGCTCATGACGGAGCCACTCCGTCATGAGCCACGGTTTAGCTGTGCGCATGACAGAGTGGTTCCGTCATGACTCCGCCCACTGCGCTAATCGCCCGCACAGGCGGGGAATCAGCGCAGCGTGGGAGGAGCGGCGGCCAACGACCGCAGCATGACGGAACCACTCCGTCATGAGCACACGGCACCCGTGGCTCATGACGGAGTGGTTCCGTCATGAGCGCTGAAAGGGTTAATATTTTCCCTCAGACCCTACTGATAGTTGATTTGCCTCACTAATCCACCCAAGGCAGGTAAGTAAAGGACCCATGGTAGACGCGTGCAGTGTGAGAACACAGCCGCGGGTTCCCTATTGATTTCAATGGAGCAAGTCGCGGTTGGATTTTTAAAGTTTAAGGGTACTTCTAGAGAGTCTACAAGCAAGCCACTTACAAGGTAAGTAGTTTGAGGGCCAACACCCACAGGAGCACCTGAGTGCACGAGTAACCTCACCCAGGGATAGGTGTCTTTTGGTGTCGGGTCGCGTCGTCGTTTTCTATGGAAGCTGAAGAAGCTTTGCTGCTTGCGAAGACTGGAGAAATGTCCCGTGGAATCCAAGGCTGGATTCAAGATGAAGAAGACCTGAAAGCAGAAGGGACAGTGTTCACAGTCACTTGCAAGAGACCCGGGGCCAGGAAGATGGATGCCCACGGATGTTGGGTGAATTCAGGTGATCAAGGGTGTTTTGACTCTTCAGCCACGAGGTCCAGGAGGTGTCGACGACAACCAGGGGCTGGATTCGGAGTGTCCCACAAAGTCTGCAGCTTACTGAGGTGTGGGCAACTGGATTGGAGATAACAAGCCTTGGCAACAGCAAGTCTTGTGGAAATTGAAGAAAGACAGCGGTGCAGACCAGCAAGGTCTGAGGGACTCACCCAGCAAGGGTAAGTCAGGTCTGGCATGGAGCAACCAGGGAAGCCCTTTGGTTTGATGAGAAAGTCTTCAGGGGACCCACAAGCCAGCTGGCAAGGGATCGCAAAGATGCCTCATGAGGATTCGCTTCACAGGAGCCCACGGTCACTCGGGATGAGGTAGGCCTCTGATTTCCAAGGGAAATACTGCTGGAGGCTTGGACCACATGTGGTCCAATGCACAAGTTCGTAGAACGTAGTGAAGGGGTTGCAGTTGACAATAGTGCGCGGTACCCGGGTATTGCTGTTCCTCGTTGCTCGTGGGGTTCACTCGCCTCAGCTCTGCTGGGGACTCACAATGGCCGTCTGGAAGTCAGGAAATCTACTTGGGACTGCAGGCGCTTCGGACTCCAGTGGGAGCGGGAAAGTTTGCGACCGTTGATTTAAGTTTTTGGTGCCTGCCAAGCAGGAGTGTCACTCCTTGACTCCAAGGGAGATTCTTCAGTCTTCCAAAGGTAGTGGAACATCGAAGGTCCAGGATTCTTGTTGTAGAGCATTGTCCAGGGATATCTAGTTTGCAATGGCAAGGTTTCCCTATCTTATACTAAAGGAAACGGAGGGACTAGCTCTATGACCACTCCTCTGGGAGGGTCAGGGGAGTGGGTGGTTACACCCACTTCCCTTTGTCCAGTTTCACACCAGAGCAGGGGCAGG
The DNA here is from genome assembly GCF_964204655.1 of Triturus cristatus. Taxonomy (NCBI): domain Eukaryota; kingdom Metazoa; phylum Chordata; class Amphibia; order Caudata; family Salamandridae; genus Triturus; species Triturus cristatus. Next base: position 453,974,232 of record NC_140590.1, on the reverse strand, counting down.
TAACCCCTGAACCGGTTTGAGCTGGCATAAGCACAGAGGAGCCTACTGCTCCCCCAGTGCAGGACTTCAAAGCACTCTAGGAGTGCACCCACCCAGCCCAAATACACTAATTCCTGTCTGGAAGGTGGTTACACCTCCCTGTGACAGGATGCCTATTGTTGGGCTTCCTCCACTGCGAATTTCAGTCAGCAGCAGGAGGGCAACCCAGTGTCAGTGCTGGTGGCATCCATTTTGTGATGCCAGGGCTCTGTCAGATTTCTACCGTGTTTCCACAGTAGATACATGTCGTCCCCTCTAGAAAGGTGGGATCATACTCCCACACCAGTTACTGGTGTGGGGGTATGATTCCAAGTTGTTTGACACCAAACACGACATGTTTTGATGCATTCATTCCAAAGTTAGCATTTACCGCTAGGTTATAATGCACTTAAGAGTATATGGTTTAACCGCATCCACAAACAGCCACAGAGAATAGACTCTGCCAGCTGCAGAGGGGCCCTGCTCATGCAGAGGCACCCCCTCACATTGTAAACCAAGCACCCTGCCCTCAGGATTGATAGGGCCTACCTTAGGGGTGACTGATAGGTTTATATGTGTGTGTATGGTGAGATATAGGAACCTATACCTCAGTGAGGTGTGCTAACACTACCTCACCCAGGCTGCAGTAGCAGGCCTGTGGTGTCAGATTTAGTCTGCTTCCCAGGGGTGGCATAATACATGCTTCAGCCCCTGGTAGGCCTGTGAAGTACCTATGCCCTTGGTACCTAAGGTACCATATACTAGGGGCTCATAAGGTACCACAGTATCCAATCACTAGTGCATCTAATATGCACTCCAAGTTGTTTAGTGAGAACAGAGAGACTGGGACCCTGATTAGCAGGGACCCAGCCAGACTATAGCCAGAAACCAGTGTTAACATCAGAAAACAAAAGTGGGGGCAACAGAAGTGCAGATCCTACTCTCCTACAATTTCCCTCTCAGGAGGTCCAAGAGGAACTTGACACCATCCAGTGCTGTTGTAAATAACCTACCCAGATTTATGGGGTAATTGTGTGCTAGCCCCTGCATCCCCTAGGGAACAAAGAGCGATTGGCTTTTTTTCCCTGGGGAGAGCCTGCAGTACATGAGATGTGTACCTGCAAGGTGGGGGCACCCCTGCTCCTGGAGCCCTGCTGGTGCTCCCCTGACTCTCCATAATGCCCATGTAGATGAGAGATGCCGAGCATGAAGCAGGGCAGCCAGCTCCATAGCAAAGAGTCCAGTGTGCTGGGTTGAACGAATGAGTCAGCAAGACCACACAGCTCAAGTAGCCACTCACTTTCATCCCAATGTGTGCTCAGATGCCAGGAGGGCAGGGGCATCTGTCTGGATTGATAAATATGCATGGCATGAAAGAAAGAAAAAAGTTGAAGTGAAAGAAATGCTTAAGGTGCAATGTGCACCCAATATGCCCTTGGGACAAAATTTGCATATCAAATTATGTTGTCCTTCCCGGGTTGCCGGGAACACCCGAATTGTATTAGCTGTGATCTGGTGCTTGCCTAGAGCATGGATAGCGCAGGGAACAAGCTAGTAACCCTAAGTCTTTGGGTTTCAAAATTTCCGGTCTCTTGAACAGTTTGAGTCCCACTCTCAGGGCTGAACCAAATCACGTGTCCTTCAGAAACCTCCAGAAAACTGCGCAGTTCAAGTTCCTATAAATAAGCACCCTTTAAAGTGTAGCAGCTGACTCAAGGTGAACCCAAACTTCCAGAACATTTACACAAGGGAAGATGGAGCACGTCTATTAATATAAAGAAACAAATTATTGAACTTTTCAAATTAATTTCCATGTTTGCGTGTGCAATTTATCATGTCCCTCATTACGGTAGTTAAGTAAATTAATGCACCATATGCTCAAAGTACCTGTTTCACTTCTTTATGTGCGCCTTTTTCCATTTAAATTGTCTTGATGGGTCAATGATCTGAAGTTCGTCCTTGAGGAGAACCATGTAGTTGTCTTAATACTATTAAAAGGTTCAGTGGCTTATGTCACTGTTAAAAAATACATACTACTCTGTCATCTCAATAGTCTAGCTTTATGTTGCCAGGGGTAACCATAGCAGGGATTAAGGCATTCCTTCAAATTACTATACAGGAAATTAAACTGGGCAACTGCACTTAGGCAAACCCTTCGTGTCTCCTCTCTGTAAGGCAATGCTTTCTGCCTGAGCCCATGTGGTCATGGGGTGTCCCCAGGCTGTGTGCACCGGGGTGCTAATAAGTTCCATTTATGACAAAGAAGCATTTGGCTACCATAAGACTCAAGTCAAGGAAGTAATCCGCTATGGCGGTGCCAATGGTGATTCGGAATAGGGGAATCTTATAGCGCTGCATGAGGGATGGGGGAGGCCCTGTTTTCCAGTTCAACTGCAGATATTGGGGATTATGATTGGAGTAGATGCAACCCAAATAATCAATATGGGTAATATATGGGATCATGTCAGACGTGTCAACCAATCTGTCAATGTGAATATGAACATTATTTTGTAATGAATAAAAAGAGGGAGAACAGTCGAACAGTTCAGTGACAAAATATTGATGTTAAAAATATAAAAGTAGAAAATAACAATGCAAAAATATAGAATGCAAAAATATCTGCTCCCTATACTTAAACAGGTAAGTACAAAAAATGTGATAGGAATATTGGTTTAAAAAATATAGTTGTACAAAATATCGAATTTTATATATAAATATAAAATAAAAATGTATATTAAATCTACTTTATTTTTTATATTAATTTTATTATTTAACATATTTAATATTATATCTATATATATATATATATATATATATATATATATATATATTAAACTGCATATTCTTCGCGCGGTTTCCATGCGCGAGAAAAAAAGAATATATATATATATCAGCGTCGTGACAAAGGTTCTGTGTCAAAACACGTGGATGCTTTTTGCCGATGTATCTTGGTGGAATAAACTACTTCCAGTAAATGTTCTTTCTCTAAGGACAATTTTGGGAGAAGAAGTCTTTATATATATATATATATATATATATATATATATATATATATATATATATATATAGTAGATATAATATTAAATATGTTAAATAATAAAATTAATATAAAAGATAAAGTAAATTTAATATACATTTTTAAAAACATAAGAAATACACTTATTTAAAAAAAATGAAACACACATACATACATAATTCATATATATTTACTCATTCATCAATATAGGAGTTGTCATGTGATCAAGGGCGGGATCGCCCGAAACGCGTAATGGCGGACAATGGCTAAAATAAATTAATCACCGAATCATTGGGTCTGTGCTCGTTTGTTTTCTAAGAAGAAAAGTGAAGGCGAGTTGCTGCAGATATATATATATATATATATATATATATATATATATATATATATGTTTCAAAACGTTTGTTGTGAAATCCCCGCTCTCCTCCCTCGCGACGCCGGTGCCAGCAACGGTCACAACTCCGCTTTAAATATTTAACCCAGGATGGAATCCGATTATTTCTCCGGAATAAATCCAGCGGCACACCAAGGACGACACAATATAGCTTTATTGTGTCACACAAACAGAACTACGCGTTTCGGCGAAGCCTTTGTCAAGTTACTGACCTGAGCCCAAATTCCCCTAGAAATACAGGTCACGGTTCATAAACATAGAAGAAAAACTTTACGTGCGCTCTGTTCGAAACAAATTAATTCTCAAATTCATTCATAATTCATGACATTTCAACATATCTGCAATTAAATCCCACTATGTGGTAATGCGCAATTTCTATACAGTTAAACGCGATACACATAAATTATAATTATATCATGGCAAGTGCCTACACCATTCCTTATTGCACATTTTTATGAGACAGAGCCACTTCGTAATCCACTTAATTATAAGTATAATTAAAGAAGAACCTAGATACATGGCACCATGTAATTCATGTTAAGTGCAGAACTACTAGCCAAGGATTGATTACTATTATCGGTAATGGTAATGTACCCAAATTAGACAATTGTCTATGTTAAATAACAGCCCCTGCTAAACATATTGCAACGCAATTTAATGGGTAATGTACCCATTCAATTTGAACACAATCAAAGACAATCCAAGTGCAAGGGCTAATAAAACATTGGGCCATACTCCGATTAATTTAGACGTGTGGACACGTACAAAATGTTTAGGTGCCAATCAAGCTCATATAACCTTCCAAGTTATGAGGGGGAATGTACAGGTGGGCAAGTTGGTCAGTTACTGTTAGTGAAGTGTGAGGGGCGACCCTGGTAAACCCAAAAACCAATAGATAAATCTAAGTGAAAAAATAATAAAGATAAAATAAGATAGAGATAAGTACAGAAAGTCTCTACTGCTATGCTAAGCCTAGCTAATAGTCTAGAGAGACTGCCAATATTCCATAGATCAGGACACTATTCTCATGTCATCATAAATCTGTTCACTCTATAATGTCAAATTAAAATAACAGTGATGTTTAAAATAGGGGAACACTTAGTAGGGTAGTACAGAGAGAAACGAAATTGCACCACGCTAAGTCAATTAACCTAAATGGGTTGCTAATTCTTCACCATAATTCATCCCGTTTGGAATTTTAGCATTAAGTTCGATGATGTACTTTGACTCTGTAATCCTCAACAGTTTTTCCCGGTCCCCTCCTCTAGGAAGGGGTAGGACTCTATCAATGCCATAGAATTTGATCAAGTCAGCATTGCTCTGATGTTTATCCTGATAGTGCCTCGCTACGGGATAGTTAAGATCCTTATTGGTTACAGCCCTCATATGCTGTAGTACCTGATGAAAAAACATTGGGGATTGCTGGAATCGGACCCCATAATAGGTTCAGATATAGGCGTAACACCTGCGATAACATACAAAAAATCCAAATCATTGAGAGACCAATTGGTACATAGTTATCAAAATGTATCCAACAGCACAAGTTGGCTGGGAACAGCTAAGGGTTTCAAAAAATGTGGTTCCTGCAAGGCGTGTAAACACAGCAATAATCGGGATAGCTACACTGTGGGGAAAAACACAGTACTGAAAAAGCCTATTAAGAAATTCATTACTTGCACCAGTGACTATACAATCTATGTCCTGGAATGCCCTTGTGGGTTAAACTACGTGGGCAGCACCAAACTGCAGCTAAAAACCCGCATACTACAGCATATGAGGGCTGTAACCAATAAGGATCTTAACTATCCCGTAGCGAGGCACTATCAGGATAAACATCAGAGCAATGCTGACTTGATCAAATTCTATGGCATTGATAGAGTCCTACCCCTTCCTAGAGGAGGGGACCGGGAAAAACTGTTGAGGATTACAGAGTCAAAGTACATCATCGAACTTAATGCTAAAATTCCAAACGGGATGAATTATGGTGAAGAATTAGCAACCCATTTAGGTTAATTGACTTAGCGTGGTGCAATTTCGTTTCTCTCTGTACTACCCTACTAAGTGTTCCCCTATTTTAAACATCACTGTTATTTTAATTTGACATTATAGAGTGAACAGATTTATGATGACATGAGAATAGTGTCCTGATCTATGGAATATTGGCAGTCTCTCTAGACTATTAGCTAGGCTTAGCATAGCAGTAGAGACTTTCTGTACTTATCTCTATCTTATTTTATCTTTATTATTTTTTCACTTAGATTTATCTATTGGTTTTTGGGTTTACCAGGGTCGCCCCTCACACTTCACTAACAGTAACTGACCAACTTGCCCACCTGTACATTCCCCCTCATAACTTGGAAGGTTATATGAGCTTGATTGGCACCTAAACATTTTGTACGTGTCCACACGTCTAAATTAATCGGAGTATGGCCCAATGTTTTATTAGCCCTTGCACTTGGATTGTCTTTGATTGTGTTCAAATTGAATGGGTACATTACCCATTAAATTGCGTTGCAATATGTTTAGCAGGGGCTGTTATTTAACATAGACAATTTTCTAATTTGGGTACATTACCATTACCGATAATAGTAATCAATCCTTGGCTAGTAGTTCTGCACTTAACATGAATTACATGGTGCCATGTATCTAGGTTCTTCTTTAATTATACTTATAATTAAGTGGATTACGAAGTGGCTCTGTCTCATAAAAATGTACAATAAGGAATGGTGTAGGCACTTGCCATGATATAATTATAATTTATGTGTATCGCGTTTAACTGTATAGAAATTGCGCATTACCACATAGTGGGATTTAATTGCAGATATGTTGAAATGTCATGAATTATGAATGAATTTGAGAATTAATTTGTTTCGAACAGAGCGCACGTAAAGTTTTTCTTCTATGTTTATGAACCGTGACCTGTATTTCTAGGGGAATTTGGGCTCAGGTCAGTAACTTGACAAAGGCTTCGCCGAAACGCGTAGTTCTGTTTGTGTGACACAATAAAGCTATATTGTGTCGTCCTTGGTGTGCCGCTGGATTTATTCCGGAGAAATAATCGGATTCCATCCTGGGTTAAATATATATATATATATATATATAGATATAATATTAAATATGTTAAATAATAAAATTAATATAAAAGATAAAGTAAATTTAATATACATTTTAAAAAACATAAGAAATACACTTATTTAAAAAAAATTAAACACACATACATACATAATTCATATATATTTACTTTAAAGCAATTAATAACCTATAATTTTGAAATTATATAAAAAATTATATATCTATATATATATATGTATATATATATATATATATATATATATATATATATATATATACCATAAAATTCTATTATAAATTAAAGCATTAAACTATTTAAAAATCTTCAAACTTAAATTTCCCACTCCAGTGAGTGCAACAGTAGGGAAAGTGTTGAATATCGGAGGGGTAAAAATAGGGGTAAAAATTACTATTTCCACTCCAGTTAGTGCAACAGTAGGGAAAGTGTTGGCTAGAGGGATAGAAATTACTATTCCCACTCCAGTGAGTGCAACAGTAGGGAAAGTGTTGGATAGCAGAGGGGTAACATTTACTACTCCCACTCCAGTGAGTGCAATAGTAGGGAACGTGTTTTGTTGCAGAGGAGTAACAATTAATATTCTCACTTCTGTCAGCTCAAAATTGAAAACAAACAACATTTTTACAACACAAATATTTAAAGAACAAAATAAATTAAAAAATATATAAATATGTTAAATATTGAAATACAAATATATTTAATATTACCATTTAAAAAACATATTATAATGTTAAATACATATAACAAATATCTACAAAAATTATTTTAAATAAAATAAAAAATAATAAAAGCCAGTGAATCTGCCATGATCAGTATAAGTCCTGAAAATCATTAACTGTTACTACTCAAGAGTAACTAATACAGTCTCCTCCTTTCCAGTGTCATCTCCACCAATGGCACATGAAGTATCAGTAATGCAACTGGTGCTATGTAAAGCGCTCTGATACTCGATTCGGGTCAATTTCGCGCTATATAAAACTCTGTAAAAAAAAAATAGGTCATAACACTTTCAGATAGTCCAGGCCAGACTAATAAAAATCTGCACCATTTATTTGCCTGCAGCAAATTCCTTGCCCCATTAAACAAAAAGGAAGCATAGCCTGGAATGAATGAACAGTACTGTAGATGTTCATTCATGGTGAGAGTTTCTTGAACTGGTCTACAATTATAAAAGCTTGAGAACAAAGGGCTTTATTTGGAGTACAGCAGATGGATTACTCCGTCACGTTTCTGATTGAGTAACCCCTCCACCAAACTCTAAATCAGGCTCTAGGAGAACAAACATGACAATAGGACAAACTTTAGTTATCAAACAATATATTGTCGTACTTTAGAATTTGGGACCGCGTAGGAGGCAGAGCCCTACCCCTGTCCATCCCGGTATTAGTGAACCGCGAATGGTTAATGCGGTATGTACAAGTGCTTTGTATAACGTTTTAGCTATGAATGCACTGTATATACGTTATTATACATCACTACGTGGGTTCCATCTTGGAGCGGTGGCCATCTTATGGTTGCCCTCACATAGGCTACATATCATGAAGCAAATACGGGCCTTTCAGAGCACATGTGCCTTCCTTTGACTTCTCTGTGACCTGGGCAGCTTGGCTCCGCTGCCCCAGGTCAGTCCGCTCTCACGAGCTCCCCGTCCTCTGGCCACCTGTGATTAGCATCAGAGCTTGACACACCATAAAACCTTTTCATCCTACACGAGCCTCCAGCTAATCTCTTTCACACCTGACTGTTCCTGCTTTATGGCTTGTTTTCCAAACAGGAGATGCTCATGTTTATTGGGGCCTATCGATATCTGATGTGGGATCTGAGCCTTGCTGGGTAAATAATTATGGGCTGGCTTAACTGGAATGTGGGATGGTCATCATGACTCTGCCTTTTCGTTTGAAATGTATACATTTGAATGACCATGCCATAAAACAAGGAATGTTTGCCTGAGGCAGGATATTTTGTATTTAAGGAGAAGCCCGTTTCTGTGATTTTCAGCAGTCTCCTAAGAACATACACGCTGTTGTACTTCTTGGATACCTGTAATTGGTCTGCAGCCAATAAACTGATCATTGACTTCACCCAGAAGACTCTGTGTTTCTGTAGGTCTGAAACAGGAAGAACCCGAAGTCATAGGGTGTGTTCCCCTGCACCGCTGGGCTTAAAATTCCCAGTACTTCAATATTACAATACTTATCTGTAATATCCAACTGCTTGCACCCATGGAATACCACTTTTTCCACACATATAAAAATCTTGGAATATTTAGCAAAGAGATATTTGGGTGTAGACAATAGTGGGTTTGAGGCAGGAGGAACAGCATGGCTTCCGAGAACGATCTGCTATTGGATAAATGGACTAAACCTTATCTTAGGTTGTTCAGACAATTAAAAGCTGCTCTTGTTCAGCTTTATCTGAAAGAGATTTGTCTTTGCTTTCTTTTGTCAACTTCTTTACATTTTCTTACTAGAAATCAGTTATTACAAATTGTTGAATTGTTTTGAATTTATTTTTCAAATGTAAACCACCCTAATCATTTTTATTAAAGTTTTAAATAGAATATGATGAACCAGGATTCTAATAATGGGTCCAGAATCAGTGAACTGTCGTCCTTTATGGTTCTCAATACGGCTAGCACTGTATTTTCTGTTCGACCATTAACAGCAGTTGTGGTCTCTATTAGACTTATAAAGCCAGCAGAAACTCCACTGAGTTTTAGTTTTTGCCAGAGGCATCACCTGTGGAAATGATGCGTCTGGCAGCTAAATTGTTCAGGTAAAATCCTGGCATTAATGAGAAGTTACCAGGAAAATTGAGTTATTTCAGAAGCTTCTGGCAATGCTAAATGTCAGAGGGTACAGTGTTGGTACACTTCAAAATACTCTGTACTTCCCTCGCTCTTGGTACTGATTCTCCTTGCATTATTAGTTCCCAATGAGGGAACACCACATTCACTACTGGAAATCATAATCATGCCATAAATGTCCATTATCACTAATTTTAGATAATTAATTTCCACAATGTCATTGTGGTAGAGGCACCCCTCCAAGCATACACAATAAAACATTGAACTGAGAGTCAATAATATATATATTTTTTTAGCAATTACGGTCGTACAAATTAAGCACAGTCTACTTCTTTTTATTAGTTCCTGCAATTACAGTCATTTTTTTATTAACGACTAATGCAATAAATAGTGTTTTTATTTGGGCTGAGCCATATTTTTTAAGGAGACTAATGCTAAGAGCATTTTCGATGTGACTGTTTTTCATAGTTTTTGAGGATGCCACAGTAGCCCACAGAATATATTTTTGACATATGGATTTTCTTGAATCTGTACTCCAGGTGCTTGGGCAAATAATTTCATTGTGCTTCATATAATTTTCTAGGTGCACATTGTCCACACTTTTTATCTCTTTCTCTCCTCTCTTTCTTCCCCATCACCAGTTGTGTTTTCTCCTTGAGCTAACTGCACTTTAATCTATCATATTTTTAGCCCTTCTGCACCTCAGTCCTCCTACTATCTTTGCGGTTGCCACACATGCCCATAGATTGTCACAAAATTTGCGCATCTGTTTAAGAGATGATTTAACTGATCAAAGCATTTGTCTGCATAAGGAACACTAGAGAAATGATTTAAATGAGAACCAACTTCCTACTACCTGTCTGTAACTTTCCACTGCAACAAAGGGGTCTATTATGATGTAGGGCGGATCGCCACTGCCCGTATGGCGGTGGCGATCCGCCCTACATCAAATCCCGCCCGCCACCCATTTCCCCTGCCATATTAGTTTGGCGGGGGGAACCCGGCAGATGGAAAGACCGGGCGGAAAAGGAGCTGAATATGGTGTAGGTGTCTGCTAGACACCGCCATCCATACTAGCATGGGCAGTGGTGCAGGGCTTTCCATGGCAGATACCCCGCCATGGAAAGCCAGGCGGATGTTGCTTTCGGGGGCCTGTTGCGGGCCCCCAGAGTATTGGAGGGGTGGGGGGTGCACATGGGGGTACCTATGGTACCCCCCTACATTGTCATACACAAGGTGACAGGCACCGCATGGTGCCAGTCACCTTGTGCATACCAATGCACAACGTGCATTCCCAGCATTGGGAGCACTGCCCACTACAATGCGGGCAATAGCAGGTGCCACCGCCACGGAGGCATCCTAATTGCCGGTGCGGGACCGCCACACCACTGGCGACCGGTCCCAGCACCGCTAGGGTGGTGGGTGGACAAATGTCCTCCTGCCATCCTAATAGGCCCCTAAGTATCTTAATGGTCCTGCCACAAAATAGTCAGTCATAGGAAGTCACAGAACAACCTGCTTATTAAAGATTAATTATCCAGGTCACTCTCCAAGACTCCTTGTGATTAGAGTTTACCACAGAGATGGTGGCCTGCAAGGAACAGTAGACTATCATTCCCAGGTTCCCATTACGAATGCTGCTTTTAGATACTGCTTTAAAACATATCACTGTTTCCAGTTTGGGAAGCAAAATCGTTTGCTAGGTAACTTCAGGATAGTAAGTTCTAAAACTACTTCACTTTAATAGTTATAATAAATCTTACCTTGGCAAGTTGTTGGATTTGTTTTAATCATTATTTTGATACTTTGAATGCTATAGTTAGCTGTCTCTAAAGCAAACATCAACTTTATTAGGTTTAATAAAGCCTTCGCTATGTTACCGTATGGGGCTAGCAGCACTACAATAGGGAAAAATTACTTTGACTGTTTTTCCTTACCAGGTCATCACATTTTTTTTATATTTTCCCTGTTTTTTATTACACTGCAACTACCCTTGGGCCACTGAGGGCAGACCTTAGGGGTGTAAGAAACAAAAACATAGAGGCTCATTAGAATGGCGGACAGAGGCACACCCGCGGTGGTGGCGGTGCGGGAAAACGTCCTTTTCCGCACTCCATCATCAGTCCTTGCGTCCACCATATTACGATGGACAAACATAGCCCATTTTCCGTCCGCTGCGGAGATATGTGAACCGCCAGAAATTTCAATACGCAACCGAGGCAGAGAGAGCCAATAGAACACTGCCATGCGGAATGACGTCCCGTCTGCCGTACAAATCACGATGCCGCAAACAGCCCATCACACCGCAGCAGAGAATCCAGCCACCCGGAGACGGCAGAAGCACTACAGTAGAGAGCGAAACTCGACTCCCGGTCCCCTCCACGCGGTCCTGACTGCAATGGATCTAGCTCCTCAAGCCTTTCTGCTGCTGTACCTCATCCACTACCAGCAAAGACACCGCCACGGACAATGCCGCAGGTATGCAAAAACACAACTCCGCATACAACCACAACACACAACTCCTGTACTGACATACGGTTTCTGTCCACATCAGGTACTCTGGTGGGGACAGGAACATATCCCCCAGTGTACTCACACATGTCCTGCCTGATAGAAACCCACAACTCCGCATCGGGGTCACCCATCAACCGCAAAATCACTGCAATGTCCCCGGAAAGTCACTGCATCAGTGAAGACACGGGAAAACCTGCACACAATGTAGTCGGCAGGGCCTGTGCCAGGCATGGGCAGTCTGCCCAGATTCACTGGGTTCCACCCTCACACTTCCCACAGTACTCATCACACACCCATTTGGGCACATGCTGTGTGCCCCTCCTGTGCCCCCCCTGCACAATTAATCAGCCAGGTGTAGCCAGACCTTGCACCTCACACATCAAAGGACAAGGGATATTGACTGGGAAGTTGGGGGTGAAGAGGAACACCCTGCACAGAGGCTCGGGGGCTGAACAACCATCCTCCTCACACCTACCTTCCACTCATGTGAATCAAACTGAGTATAATTACAAAATGAAGACTCACACTGCATATGAACATTCACTGAACTGTTCACACTGCCTGTCAAGTCCCTCAGGAAGACCCCACACTGACACTCTTCCACATACTCATACCATAGGTCAGCAGCATTGGAAGACAAGAAATGGGCCAGCCAAAAGCAAAGTGGACAGTGTTGGAAATCCATGGAGCAAGCCACATAGCATGTGTACATCACATGCAGGAGAAGGAACATATTGCACCACCGTTAGGCCATCAAATCAGACATGGGTGGCACAGTGAGTGAACTGAAACCAAAGTGACCTCTGTGCAACAACTCAGGGATACATCACGGCAAGCCATGCATAGGCACAGGAATGATAGGAAGTCTCAGAAGTCATACAGTGACCAGCCAAACATCTGTGTCAACTCACTTGCCATGTGTATGTCATCAGCACAACACACACTGCTCATTGTCACACTCCCTGACTGTCAAAAACAAGTATGACCTCCACACATGCCCCTCACCTACCCAACTCACACCTGCAACACTCAATACCTGTGTGAAACACACATAATGGTGCATGCAAATGATGTCCTGTGGGTTCACTGACAATCAATCACACTCCCTTTGGTGCATCCACAAAGAAAAGACTCACACTCAGGGATGCCTGAGCCAATGCTGACACAAAACCAGTAGCCAAACACAAAGCTCACAAACAACATCCACAGAAGTCCAACAAGCCCAGACATGTGCAGCCAAACAATGGAAAGGCAATGTGACCCTAGACAGAACAAGAATACACAACATTGTCACTCTTGACAAATGCACAGACACCATACCCCAACACAAACAAGAATTGCATCATCAAAAAACAATCATGAACAATAACTGTGATCAAGGGGACAAATCAGCTAACACACACAAACAAATAACAACAGTCATCAAGTGAACATGGTGTCATAGTGTACCACAAGCATGCTCATGCACAATCACGACAACTGACATGCCCAAAATAGGAGGACAAACCACTAGTGTACACACAAAACAAGCCCATGAACATGAATTCACATTGCTGCATGTGACATACACACAAGAAACGCACACTACACATGCAACACACATATGAATGTATCATAATTCACAAACTACTCACACACAATGTCATGCAAATAGAACATCACACACACATTGCACCTGTCAGCAGAAAGAGCCAACACAGGCCAAACACTGCATACATCCACAAAAACAACACAACAGAGGCACATACCAATCCATCACATAGCAAACTCAGCTGAACATCAGGAGGATGCACACCAAGCAAGTACAAGGCAATACACACTGACAGCACTGCATGCACACCAAGCAGTGTGTGAACAACTACAAAATCAGGACTACACATATCTGAGTGCCACACCATGAACTCCCACAACACAAATCATCACATCACAAACATAACATCACACTCCGGAAGGGTAGCAGTACCTCAGCAAACACACATACACCTTAGCCTTCATCCACAGATGGACATATGGAAATCCAGATGCAAACAACATGACTAGACAACTGTGATGCTCCAACACATGCACTGCACATGAGCAACCATGACTGCAAACCAGTAGAAGAAAATATCACATAACTAATTGTGAAACTGTCCTGAGTGGCACATTGGTCCTGTACACAGATCATCCTCACACACAATGTTGTCACACTATGAAGTGGTGGGGAGGCTCACACACTGGCAAGGCATGGGGTAGAAGACATGAGATTGAAGTGGTGTGTACTTCAGTAGTGGACAGGTTAGGAGTGTACAGTCCACAAACACATAGAGGAGTAACTCACAACTTGTAGGCATCAGAAGCACATATGGGGGATGGTATGACTCCACATACCACATACCATACTGGAGCCAAAAATTTGTCAAGTGACAGCAATGCATGAGAAAATGCAAAAATAATGTCAGTGTGGCTGAGTAGGTCTGCACAGTGAGCACAAACAGAAACATGACACATGGCTGAACAACAAAACACAACACAGACTTGGCTGTCACACACTCTGCATACTCACAACTGGCAGCGACAACAAGTAGGTGTCTCCCAGGAGTGCAAGTACACACCAACACACTGCACAGTGCACAACCTACAACTCCTACATGTGCCCACAATCACAAGCACAGGGCTGATAATTCCAACAAACAGGCACTCAGCTCCTGGGTCATACATGTGTGCAGTTGGCATTGCAGGGGCACACACACATCAACACTACTGACAAAGTCATCCCCTTCACATTTCATGACCACTAAAGTGCACACATTCAAATGTACCCATGTGACTAGGAAGACAAGATGAACACATATTAACACTGCTGTTCACACATCAAGAAAGAAAACACAGACATGATGGACCCTGGCCAGCCTGCATGTAATCATGTGGATAGAACTCCCCTCTGTGCTGGTAGTGCATCATAACATGACATGTGTACAATTTAGCAAACCTGACCATAGAATGATTAGGATAGCAGTAGATCATCACAAACAACCATCATTGCACCCTCAAGTCTCAGAGTCAAGAAGAACGAAAGTGCCTGTCACCTCTGGAAAACTCCGAAAAAGTGAAATAAGCAATTGGCAATGTTAAAGTGGCATACAGAGCATGTGTCACATGAAACCATACCCATACAGAAAAGTTTTTATTTAGCAAGGACACTGACAACGCAGACAATAGAAGTAACTGTCTCTCTTACATATTACCCAGATAGGCATCAAAAGTAGACAACAGCAAGGCCAGTTACCAGTCCATATCTCAAAGGAGACACATGTGTGCATGGAACCTGCACAGGGAATGGGTGACACCGTACACTGCCATGGTCAGCAACACAGCTAGGAGGATAACTATGGGCAGTCCAGGCACCGCTTTGGGAGAGATAGGTTTGGGAAGGGGACTATTCCTAAGACTTGGCTGTCAGTCAAACTGGGAGGTGGCTGATTGTCAGTGCCAGTTGGAGGACTGGACCTCCAAGAGAGAGGACCAGCTGAGGCAGAGGCATCAGTGACTTTGTGAGCCGGAGGGCTGCTTGGACCTGGTGGTGTGGTGGGACGTGGAGGCGGAGACAGGCTGCCGTGAGACACAGTGTGGGAGGGAGAATGTGGAGGGCTGCCTTTCCACTTCTTGGGGATTCGATAGGGAATGATTGTCTAGGTAGGAGTGAGAAGTGGGGCGGGCACAACAGCCTCACTCTCCACCACAGGTGCATCAGGTGCAGGTGGTGGCCCTCCCTCTGGGGATGTGCTGGATCTGGTGGTACGCTTGGCCTGGCCTGGCCTTTTCCCCTCCATCCCCTGTTGACCAGGTGACCCCCCCACAGTGCCCTCCTGTCCCTGCTTCACAGGGGTGTGGGTGGGAGTTGAGGTTGTGCATGAATCTGCCTTGGAGGGATTTTCTGCGGACTCTTAGCAGGCACCAGCTTCACAGCAGGCACGGCAACTCTTTGCCTGTCTTTGGGAGACGCCTTTGGAACGGGAGTGTCCTTGGATAGGGCAGATTTTGAGGCATGTGAGCCTGAGTCCTGCTTCTTGGCTTGATGCCCTTGAGTGTCACCTGAAGGGCTTTTGCCTTTGCTCTCTTGTGTGACTTTAGTTTGTTTTGGGGATGGTGTCTGCACTCTGGCCCGCTTGGGTGCTGCTGCTGTGTGCTGCGTGTGGTGTACCGGGAGCCTGTGGGCTGTGGTGTGTGGTCACTCTCATCAGATGTAGCCACTGGCAGGGGAGTTGCCAAATGGACTGGAGCTGGACTCTGAGTCTGTGAAAGCTGAATGGCTGCCGTCACAGTGGAGGGCAAAGACTGGACAGTCCTGTGTAGCCCACACACGTCTGAATGAATGCCCTCCATGAAGGCAAGTACATGTGCCAACTTCTTGTCATGGTCTTGAAAGGCATTCAGGAGAGTTGTCTGACCCTCACACAGCTGGCACAAAAGGTCCACAGCCTCAACACTGAGGGCAGCCGGGGAGACAGCGGCAGGGGCAGCGGTGCCTGGAGGGAAGGACACTCTTCCCTTCTTACTGCTGCAGGCACGTGCTGCACTAGTGGAAGTAGCTGGGAAGATGGGCACTGGACGATGTGTGGTGGAAGGGGGGGCAGTTTTCCCACTCCCTGTGCCCACCAACATCGATGAGTCACCGCTGCCATCAGATGACGTTGAGGTTGGTGTTTCTGGGCTTGATTCCTCAAGGTCACTCCTGTTCTCCTCCGAGGCACTGGTCACATCAGTGTCAGTGTAGCAGTCATGCCGAAGCTTCACCACTGGTGTCTGTCCCATGTCCTTCTGTGCCCTTGGTAGATGCTTCAAAAGACAGAGATGTAGGTTCAGTTTAGTGCCATACACACAAATATCATATGCAAGCAAAGCACAAAACAAGACAATGGTACCCACATGTTGCACACAGCCCTGTGCAGTCTGCATGTGCCACCTTAATTCAAAACTCAAAACATGCATGGTAACATGCACACTTGTCATTACTGACCCATGTGATGTCCAGACAGCCAAATAGCTTGCCCGTGCCTCCATGTAACCTGACATACAGATTCCTGCAAGCATACCTACGTGCCTGTAGGTGAAAAAGATGTACATCTCAACATGTTGTCAAAGTCACTTATGGAGTCTCCATAAGGGGACAACACAGATACAGACTTCAAAATGTCATTTAGCAATGGCCGTGAGCTCCTGCCATCCACCATGTTGTGCTTTGGTGCACAACTACAGTTGCACATTGGTGTCAGATGTGTAGTTCTCACAATGTTAAGGTCAGGCACTGCACACATTGACGAAAGAACACTCAGCTGAGGCACACTGCCGTTCACTGCCGAGTGATGTCCATGACTCCCCTGATGCAGCAGATGCCATAAGGCCATATCTTAGCATGCAATGTCAAAGTCCATACCATTAAAGACACGAGACAGTACATGTGGAGTAAATGCATGACAGCTGCACTCAACACAGAGGCCACTTACAATCCATTGCATTACACTAGAAACATCACAGAGCTACGCAGTGGCTCAGGGTTGGAACACATGCAGTCACTCACACCCAAAGTCACCCTTTCCAGAATACTCACCCCCAACTTGCTGCTGATGGGCTCTCAAACGTCCATCCAGCTCTGTCACTGCTAAGATGCGGGCCATTAGTGGTGTCATGCTCCTGTGTGCCAACCTGCCAGTCCGAGGGAGCAGCCCCAGCGTCATCTCTGCCATGTTTTTGCTCAGCCGGCAGATGTCATCCCACCTCTTGTGACAGTGTGTGTGCCGTCGGTTGGAGACACCCAGAGCCCACACCTTGTGTGCAATGACCCTCCATACGCCTTATGCTGGTGGACTTTGAGCTGCAGGCATGGGAGACAAGGAGAGGAAGTTTCAGTGACACTGGGTTATGTACCACTGTGTCTCAGTACAGGATCATGCACACACTCAGCACAGCTATTCAGATATGTTAGCAGAGACAATACAGCATGACACGTAGTACATTAGCATCAGATAATTGTATAGAAATGCATGCAGGTATCAGATTGGACACAGTACTTGGCCATCTCATACACATGCAGAATGCCAGCACAGAAACCAAAGTGAAGATGGCCCACATTTGCAAAGCAGTATTTAAGGGAGCAAGACGTACATTAAATTGCAAATGATGTTTTGGGGAAGACTCACTGTGTCCAACACTGCACACCCCCCAATGTCCTTGGCCTGTGGATGGCTACCTGTGTCATGGAGGTCACATATAGGGACATGATCTTACAATATCACACCCTTATCACAAGGTCTGTCTTGTGTAATTCACAGGCTTAAGATAGCTCATTGAGGAATATGGTAGCAGACAACCCATATGTCTCACTCTGTCCATTCAGTGATGGGTCCTTGACAAATTAGGCAGCAACTGTGCAGGGCAGGGGGGCTCACACTGCGTGGGCCATCAGAACTGTCACACGCATGTACAAAATGAGAGGGTAAACAGTGCCTACACATGCAAGTCAGTACACATTATGAAGAAAATGGAAGGGGGGTGTTTCGTAAGTACAACAATTTGCTGTGTCATAGTTGAATTTCCACCAAGAGTGTCATCCTCAGGCATTTCACTCTTGTGCATAATGCTGACATACCCATGGTGGCAATATAAAGTCAAACACACTCCCATCAGTACCATCTGAACAGAAACTCTTTGTAATGTCACAGATGAGTCTGTGAAGAACCTCATAGACCCAAACATCCATAAGCACAGGCAAATTCTGTCCTGACTCCCACTTACCAAACTTACAGTGTCATTGTATGGCTGCAAAAATACTGCATGTCCCTCCCATCCTGATATGCAGCTAGGGAAATTTGTAAAATATAGCCTCCCATACTGTGTGAGCACTTCGTCTACCAGTACCTCCAGCTCCTCTGTGGTGAAGGGACGGGCCCTGATGTTCTCAGTCCTCGCCATCACTGGGTCCAGGAGACAGGAACAGGAGCAGCTGGTGGTGAAGTGTGTCAGTCAGCAGTATCTGGAAACAGTGGAAATGTGTGGATCTCTCCCACACATATATAGCCCCCGGGGTTTTTTCAGTGGTACTAAGCTGCAGCAATTGGTGTTCCAGGTCAGTTTTTTTCAAATGCATCCAGTGACCGGCCCCGCAGTAGCGGAGCATGAAGACTGCGATTTGCAAAATTGCATTTGGCTACCGTGAATGCGGTTCCCATTGGCTGAATAGGCATGGGCATTGGTGGTGACACACCGCAGGGGCCAGGCGGTTACTATCATGATCGTGCACCTTACAGTGCATCCAATGACCGGCCCGCAGTAGCAGAGCACGCCTACCGCTAATTTGTAAATTGCGTTTGGCTACCGCAACTGCGGTTCACATTAGCTGTGATGACATGAGCATTTGCGGTGACACACCGCAGGAGCCAGGGGGTCCCCACCGTGATTTGGCTGCTTGATATTGGTGCTCATGGCTGTGATTGTGGTGGTGGAGCACCCTAACCACCATTTTCCAATGTGTATATCACTACCGAGATTGCGGCTCACATTGACTGTGAGGGCATGGGCATATAGCGGTTACACACTGCAAGTGCCAGGCCGTCGCTACCATGATTTGGCCGCTTGATATTGGTGCCTATGGCCATGGTTGTGGTGGCGGTGCACGCTTATGGCACCTATGGACACATCATGCTGTGACAGTGTCAATGGTCAGTTCTCAACATTGTACAGTAGACACATGAATCATGCCACCAGATAGTGCTAACTCATGCTAGTGTGACATTTAGCCCACTGATGACTACACATGCCATCTTCGTGCACAGGATTACATGCACGGGCATGTACTCCCTCACATGTTACTTATGAAATTGTTATACATGTACACAGATCTATGGTGTGAATCGTGATGGACTCTCAAATGTGTACACATTTCAATGTGTGAGATGGCTAAGCGACACAAAATAATGAAGGTCTAACCACATAATATGCATATTTCACTGTGTAGATTGCTGAACTCATGCTAATACTTGATCTTTGTGCACACACTGTGCATATTGTGTTGTTAATGTGTGCTCTGTCCGATTTATGTAAGACAATGTGGCAGGTACAGCAGCTATGTAGAAGCTAGCAGTGTTGCTGTCTCACACATGTGCTGTGTCAACTACTCTCTTGGCTGGTGACACAATATGTTGAAATGTACCTTTTGGAATTCACATAGTCCGAATCTGTTTCAGGGGAAATCACGGTGTAAATACTGGGCTAGTGTGCAACTAGTTTAGATCAAGGTGTCTCTACTTGTGAGTTGTGCTGTAAGCTGAAGTGTGTTTTACCAGTCATTGCTAGCGCTGTCTCAGTCAACATGTAAGATGTTGGACACATCACATAGGGGGATTGAATTTACATGTGTCCCCTTTCATCTCACCTAGGACTCGACCAAATGTACATTGTCCATTCACAGAGCTGGCGGACATGGAGGATAAGGACATCATACAGAAACTCCGTTTGGATCGACCTACCCTTCCAGACCTATGTGCTCTGTTGGAGCCCCATCTGAGGCCTCGCAGAACCTATCCGACTGCTTTGACACCAGCGTGTAAGGTGATGGAGGCCCTGCATTTCTTTGCTACTGGTTCATTCCAATACACGGTGTCCACCGCAGGGGGGATGTTGCAACCTATGTTCAGCATGGTGCTACGTGATGTCCTGTCCGCTATGATGACCTGCATGGACAGATACATCCATTTCCCCAGGAGGCATGAAATGGCGGCTTTGAGGGGTGAGTTTAATGTCATTGGCCACATCCCTAATGTTGTTGGTGCCATTGACTGCACACATGTTGGCCTGGTTCCACCACAGGCACCAAAGCACATCTACAGGAACAGGAAACATTTCTATTCCATAAATGTGCAAGTGGTATGCCAGGCGGATATGATAATCTCACGCCTGTACGAAATTTCCGGGATCAGCCCATTACTCCTACATCCTGCGTAACAGCATCGTACCACAGCTGATGGCAAATCTGCATCCAGAGCGTGCGTGGATTGTGGGTGAATACACAGAGTCAAGTAGTGTGCTGTATGTGGGACATGCTGTTCTCAGCTACTGTTTATATTACAAAATTGCTCTTATTATCTCACACCTAGGTGACTCTGCATATCCCAACCAGCCTTGGTTACTGAGCCCACTGAGGAATCCCAGGACCCCGGGTGATGTCCGCTACAATGATACCCATGGCAGGACACGTGTGGTGGAGCATACGTTTGGTCTCCTTAAGTCACGATTTTGCTGCCTGGACAAGAGCGAGGTGCACTTATGTACTCTCCCCAAAAGGTGTGTCAGATCGTAGTTGCATGCTGCATGCTCCACAACCTGGTCTTGTGCAAGGAGATCCCACTGCTCCTGGACGATGATGAGCAGCCAAGGCCCCCGCCTGCAAACTCACACATGTCCAGTGACAAGGATAGTGGAGAGGAGGAAGGTGTCGATCTGCGTCAACAGCTCATCAACCACTACTTCCCTTGAAGGTGAGTGAAAACGCACAATGGTGCCATTGTCTGCTGATTTTGTTGTTGGTGAAAAGGCCTAGGTGAGCTTTGTGACTGCTGCCTGTTGTTGGCTCTGTGCTGGCTGCTAATGTTTCTGGGACAAGATAGTAATGCACAGCTACAGGATGTCTATGTTGGCACTGTTGCTCTTTGTAATATGTGAAGATTTGAGTACCTTGATGACAAGTGTTTTATAGTGGCAGTGATGCTATCACCTGACAAGTGAATAGTGTTCTGTTGTGTTTTTCTAGGTCCCTTCAGCCTCTCAATGAATCCAAACAATCAGTGCTCCTGGTACATTGTAAACAGAGTCAACATTGTATATCCTGTGATAAACATGGAGCTGACACGAAAACATAGGTGTGTAAGGAGTGTTTATTTTCAATGGGTATATGTGACAGGGAAGTGAATATTTAAAAAATGGTGAAAAGGGAATCAATGATTTGTCATTGATGGTAGATGAGACAATAGAGTTGTCACTACATTGATGTGGTGACCCAGTCCAACAGACGCATGCCATTAACCTGGCAGTGTGGGAAAGGACAGTCAACAAAGTCAATGACAAGGTAAAGAGGGGTGTGAATGAATCAAGCACAAACATTGTTTGAAAAGCTGTGTGCACTACAAGAGAGTGTTTTTAACAGTTTAGAACAATTTTAAACATGAAAGTTCTCCATTGAAGTAATATATACTCAAATAAACTTTACAAACATCAATTGTTTGACAAGATATTTTCCTTGGTTCTGTAATATTCAATGATACAATAAAAAAAAGTGATTACAATAGTATTACATCATATATAATACATGATTATATACATAATCCATTTTCAATATTGAAATACAGTGTTCTGAAATCGTGGTTTAATAGTGTGCTGCCCTATGCATTTCGTGACCCATTGTCCCTTCTTCAGAGGCCGCTGAAAAATAAACAAAACAAGTGCCTCAAATTACCACCATTTAGACAAACACAAAACGTTCTTGGCTACCAAACAATAAGACAACCCCTGCTGGGAGAATCAAATAGCGAAATCAGATTAAGGCAATTCCTACAGATATACAATCATTGGCTAGACCAGTGGTTATCAAAAGAACACGTACTAGACAAAATGAAACAACAAATGACAAGTTACTGCCGCTAGTAGTATAGAAAATAACTAACTGTAAAAAGTGCCAGGCGATTAAAAAGGAGAAGAGGTGCTGTTACCCAAGGAGTGAACATAGTGAGAGGATTACAAGAGTGGCACGTGCTCATGAGCCGATCTACGAATCGCAAATTACTACATCACACAACCGGAATCCTACTCAGCGATGCACTGCAAGAACATGCGTGAACCTGAAAAATACCAAAAAGTAAACTATGTTCATTGTGCGAAGAAATGGCAGTGCGCGTAATCCCAGAACCCAAAAGTGTGCAAGCTAACGTTACCTGGCTAAGTCCAAAGCCCGGTACGAAGCCTGCAGAATAAGGAGACACATGTGCACAAAACATAAGTGTGGGTATGGAATACGTCAACAATGTACTAAGCAGACAAAGCACCTCAATAATCAGGTTTAAGTTTCGGGAGAGACACTTACCGAATGGAGGCAATGTCACACGCCCTAGTAATCCAAATTGTTCCCCCACGTTATACAGAATTCTAAAAACCATTTGCTATTTGAAATATGAAGTTGCCGCGAGTTACGGAGTCCGATCACATGATCAGAGCTCCGCCCGCATTAAGAGATTTGTTTAGAGTGACCTTCTCATTATTAAACAAAAAGCTCCAACTAACCGCATGGTCTTTGTATCAAACTTTTCCACAAGATTGAGAAATATTAAAAAGATCATTGTCAAGACAGAGATGGGAACTGTTACATCAAGACCCAGATTTCAGCAATTCTTTCACCCAAACTCCTTTGTTCGCATATACCAGAAGTCAAAACATCAAGGAGTTACTTGCCAAGAAGAGCCAATGTAGCAGCACTAAATACAGATTGAAAAAAAAATGCAGCAACTGCATACACTGCAATAATGTTATACAGCAAAATTTCATCACACAGCCAAGAACAGGAGAAAAAATCAATTTAAAACATTCATCTGACTGTAATACCTCGAACGTTATTTACTGCATCAAATGTCCATGTGGATTTTTATATATGGGGAAAACTGAAAGGAAAATTAAAATACCCATTGGACAGCACAAAAGCATGATCAGGATGAAAAATATTAACTCCAATCTCGTAGTCCATTGGATTGATCACAGTGACAACATGACTCAAGTCTGATTTTTAATCTTGGAAAAAGTACAAATCAAAGAGGGGATTGACCCCAGTAGAATGTTGTCCCAAAAAGAGGTTTATTGGATAAACAAATTTCACACCATGATGCCTCATGGCTTCACTCTTCTTTTTTTATTTACACACACATCTTGTGTTCCAATAGCCTCATTGGCTTAAACAGTTCAACTCTTGGGTCAGTGCAGCTGTTAACATTGTGTATAGCAGCTTTAATGTAGCACGTTCTTTGCGTTGTGTGTAGTTTTCAATCTCTATATATTACACTGTGATTGCGTTTTCATCTGTATATTGTGTTAACTTGTATTAATGTAAACTAGCATGCACATATCGTCATCATGTGTAACATCTCTGTTTGAAGCAACCAACACATGACAGTCACCAATGATATTGAAATACATTTTGAGTTGCTATCATGATAGTATGATTTGCATAGAATTACACTTAAGATGAAGGGTGTCATCTTAGTGTCAAATCATCTTGCTGTTCTATCACATTGCTGTCAGCGCCGGTTTAATTCGTTTTATTTTTTTCTCTCCTTTTATTTTTATTTGCATCCTCTTGCAATCTTAGCAAGTAAGGATTTTGCAAGAGTCATTTGTCGAAAGCGTTGTGGACGTTTGGGGTATTCGGCAATGCTGAGCGCCATGCTCAGATTCTTTTACCATGTGAAGATGGTTGTCACACTTTTATTCATTGAGTACCTCTCAGCAATTTTTTGCATTTTTGTTTGAATCCTCTTGTAATCACTTCCAGCAGCGATTCTGCAAGAACTGTTCCTTGTAGCGTTTTTTACACAAATTTGTGATGTTCTCTGTGTCACGTTCAGATGGTCGCCATATTTACTCACATTGATGGAAAATCTCTTAACGCGGGCGGAGCTCTGATCATATGATCGGACTCCTTAACTCGTGGCAACTTCGTATTTCAAATAGGAGATGGCTTTCAGAATTCCGTATAACGTTGGTGAACAATTTAGATTACTAGGGCGTGTGACATCTCTTCCATTCGGTAAGCTTCTTTCCCGAAACTTAAACCTGATTATTGAGGTACTTTGTCTGCTTAGTACATTGTTGACGTATTCCATATGCACACTTATGCTTTGTGCACATGTGTCTCCTTATTCTGCAGGCTTTGTCCCGGGCTTCGAATTTAGCCAGGTAACGTTCGCGTGCACACTGTTGGGTTCTGGGATCACGCACACTACCATTTCTTCGCAAAATAAACATAGTTTACATTTTGGCAACTTTCAGGATCACGCACGTTCTTGCAGCGCATCGCTGAGTAGGATTTCGGTTGTGTGCAGTAGTAAATTGCGATTTGTAGATGTTCTCTTGAGCACATGCCAGTCTTGTAATCCTCTCACTAAGTTCACCCCTTGGGGAATGGCACCTATTCTCTTTTATAATCGCCTGGCACTTTTTTCAGTTGGCTATTTTCTGTACTACTGGTAGCAGAAACTTGTGATTTTTTGTTTTATTTTGTCTAGTACGTGTTCTTTTGATAACGACTGGTCTATCCAATGTTTGTATCTCGGTGGGAATTGTCTTCATCTGATTTCGTTATTTGATTCTCCCAGCTGGAGTTGTCTTATTATTTGGCAGCCAAGAACTTTTTGTGTTTGTCTAAATGGTGGTAAATTGAGGCACTTGTTTTGTTTATTTTTCAGTGGCCCCTGAAGAATGGACGATGGGTCCTGAAATACATAGGGCAGCACACTTTTGACCCGCGACTTCACAGCACTGAATTTCAATATCGATCATGGATTATGTATATAATCATGTATTATGTATGATGTAATACTATTGTAATCACTGCTGTTGAATATCACAGAACAAAGAAAATATCTTGTCAAACAATTGATGTCTTAAAAGTACATATTACTTCAGTCGAGAACTTTCATTTTAAAAATTGTTCTAAACTGTTAAAAACACTCTCTAGTAGTGCACACAGTTTTTCAAGCAATGTTTGTGCTTGATTCATTCACGTATCATTTTCACATGTGGAATGGGCAGCCCACTGATACTGTGTAGCACACTTTAACACATAAGTTTGCAAAATTCAAAGGTTACTTTGTAGAAACTGTTCATTTATCCCAAAGGTGTGCACTGTTAATCTCTACCTGCATTAAGGTAAAGAGGGGTGCCATCATGGCTGGCTCCTTGACTTGCATTTGACTGGTGCTTTGCCACGTGATCATCCCTGGAATTTCTTTGGACGGCCCCTTTAGCGTTTGGCAAGGGGGCTCTGCTGCGGGCTCAGTGGGGTCTGAGGACTCACCCCTCTCTATAGCTGCAGGGGAGGTGGGGGAACTGTCATCCTATAGGCCACTGGAGGGAGGTGGAGCTGTTGATTGTGTCACAGGCCTATCTCTCAGGACACACACAAGCTGGCCCAAGATGTCCACGATTTGGCCCATGCGTGTGTCTATGGACCTCAGCAGCAGGTGGAGCTCACTGGAATCTTCAAGAGCCTGGCCCGTGTGTCCCTAGGCTCGTTTATAGGCCACAAGGACTCTGGCAACGTTGGCCAGGGCTTCGGTCCCCGTATCCGGTTGGTTTTGATGCCCAGTTGCCCTACCACCTGCCCTGCTGTTCCGGACCTTTGGTGTCACTACTCTACGCACCCTCGTACTCTCCCTGCCCTCCTCAGATTGTAAGGGTGGTGTGGTCATCCTCTGAGGCAAGGACAGTGTTGCAGGCAGCACTGGTGTTGGTGGTGGTTAAGGCCGCTCAGGTCGTTAAGGCAGGGTTCAGCATAGTTGTTGTTGCTGAGGTGGTGGCGGTGGGATCAGTGGGGTCTTGGGACCTGTTGCGCCCTGGCATGCCTGATGGGCCGACTTCTGGCTCCGCATCCAAGAAATCTAGGGAGTCCATGTTCCGGGGGGATGACTTGCTCTGCAGGTTGGTGTTCTCCACAGCAGCTGTCAGTTCTTGGTCACCTGTGGAACAGAGGGGAAATGGTCATTGAAGTGCACCCCTCAAGTTTGGTGTTAGATGTTTTGTTGTTACACGTTATATTCCACACAGTTTACATTGATATCACATTGTACGTCTGCACAATACTGTGCATCATGACATGATGTGGAGGTACATACATCACTTGTCCATGGTGTGACATGTTAATAGATACCATGCACCTCGTGCATATTTTGTGATTACAAGGACATGTTGTCATCTAACTACTAGCAGCACATCAACTTTATGTGAAGCATCTTTGTTGATTACTCTGCATGAACTAGACATTGAAATCTCATGTATACCTTCGTCATTTCATGTGCTTTTCTTTCTTTCTTTTTACTACTGACCATGCTAGTTTTGTTTTCAAATGGGCCTTGATGCTCTGCCCCATGGCATTCAGTGCTGTGCATGATTGTACCCTGATTTTCTTCAACATGTTATATGGTGAGTCACACTTTGCTTTCTGTGACAGTTACATACGCTTAGCTGTCTGCACACTGTAAGTAGCAATTGAATCTATGCCAAGTTTGGTGGGATGTGAGGGCTGGTGTGGTCATATGGCTCCATACTTTTTGAGAGAAATGACGGTGTGCATGCAATGTCTACTGACCTGTTCTGTGGCACATTTGGGGGGAATTTCTGACACATCTTTATGGGTGTGTGGTGGAGTGCTCCATCCTGCTGAGCTGTGGGACAAGGGAGCCTGTTGGGAGTTGAAGTGCTGGCCTCCCACCCACAACCCCCCCTCCCTGTGAAGATTGCTACCTACTGGTAAGTTTGGTTGTTGAAATACAATGGCTGCCACATGCTTCTGGCTGGGGGTAGTGTTCCATCTTGCTGAGCTGTGGGACAGGGTTCCTGTTGGGAGTTGAAGTTCTGGCCTCCCAACCACAAACACCCCTCTCTGTGAAGATGGCTACCTACCTGTAAGTTTGTTTTTTGAAATACAATGGCTGTCACATGCTTTTGGCTGGGGGAGTGTTCCATCTTGCTGAGCTGTGGGACATGGGGGCCTGTTGGGAGTTGAAGTGCCAGCCTCCCACTCACAAACAGCCATCCCTATCAAGATGGCTACCTACCTGTTACTGGAAGGTGACCAAAGCAATGGCTGCCAAATGATTGTGGGTGTGGGGAGAGTTCCATCCTGCTGAGCTGTGGGACATGGGGGCCAGTTAGGAGTTGTAATGCTGGCCTCCCACCCACAAACCCCCCTCCCTGTTATGATGGCTACCTACCTGTTAGTTTGATGGGGACAATGTAATGGCTGTCACATGTTTCGGGGTGGGTTGGGTGCTCCATCCTGGTGTGCTTTGTGACAAGCGTGCCTGGTGGGAATTGTGGTGCAAGCTTCCTAACCACAAACCCCCCTGCCTGTTAGTTTGATGAGGGCAATGTAATGGCTGCCTCATGCTTCTGGGTGGGGTGGGTGTCCCATCCTGGTGTGATTTGTGACAAGGGTGCCTGGTGGGAGTTGTAGTGTAGGCTTCTTAACCACAAACACCTCTCGCTGTGAAGATGGCTACCTACCTGTAAGTTTGGTTGGTGAAGTACAATGTCTGCCACATGGTTGTGGGTGGGGTGGAGTGCTCTACCCTGCTCAGGGGTGGGACAAGAGTGCCTGGTGGGAGTTGTAGTCAGGCTTCCTAACCACAACCCCCCTTCCTGTGAAGATGGCTACCTACCTGTATGTTTGGTTGGTGAGGTACAATGGCTGCCACATGCTTCTGGCTGGGGGGAGTGCTCCATCCTGCTCAGGGGTGGGACAAGGGGGCCTGTTGGGAGTTGACGTGCTGGCCTCCCACCCACAAACACCCCTCTCTGTGAAGATGGCTACCTACCTGTAAGTTTGGTTGTTGTAATACAATGGCTGCCACATGTTTTTGGTGGGGGGAGTGTTCCATCTTGCGGAGCTGTGGGACATGGGGGCCTGGTGGGAGTTGAAGTGCCAGCCTCCCACTCACAAACAGCCCTCCCTATCAAGATGGATACCTACCTGTTAGGGGAAGGTGACCAAAGCAATGGCTGCCAAATGATTGTGGGTGTGGGGAGAGTTCCATCCTGCTGAGCTGTGGGACATGGGGGCCGGTTGGGAGTTGTAATGCTGGCCTCCCGCCCACAAACCCCCCCTCCCTGTTATGATGGCTACCTACCTATTAGTTTAATGAGGGCAATGTAATGGCTGTCACATGCTTCTGGGTGGGGTGGGTTGGGTGCTCCATCCTGGTGTGCTTTGTGACAAGCGTGCCTGGTGGGAGTTGTGGTGCAAGCTTCCTAACCACAAACTCCCCTGCCTGTGAAGATGGCTACCTACCTGTAAGTTTATTTGGTGAGGTGCAATGTCTGCCACATGGATTTGGGAGGGGTGGAGTGCTCCATCCTGCTCAGGGGTGGGACAAGGGTGCCTGGTGGTAGTTGTAGTGCAGGCTTCCTAACCACAAACACCCCTCCCTGTGAAGATGGCTACCTACCTGTAAGTTTGGTTGGTGAAGTACAATGTCTGCCACATGGTTGTGGGTGGGGTGGAGTGCTCTACCCTGCTCAGGGGTGGGACAAGAGTGCCTGGTGGGAGTTGTAGTCAGGCTTCCTAACCACAACCATCCTTCCTGTGAAGATGGCTACCTACCTGTAAGTTTGGTTGCCACATGCTTCTGGCTGGGGGGGAGTGCTCCATCCTGCTCAGGGGTGGGACAAGGAGGCCTGTTGGGAGTTGAAGTGCTGGCCTCCCACCCACAAACACCCCTCCCTGTGAAGATGGCTACCTACTTGTAAGTTTGGTTGTTGAAATACAATGGCTGTCACATGTTTTTGGTGGGGGGGAGTGTTCCATCTTGCTGATCTGTGGGATATGGAGGCCTGGTGGAAGTTGTAGTGCTGACTTGCTACCCACAAACCCCCCTCCCTGTTTTAAGATGGTTACCTACCTGTAAGTTTGATGTGAGGAAACACCCCTCCCTGTTGAGAGGGCTACTTACCTGTAAGTTTGGTTGTTGAGATACAATGGCTGCCACATGCTTCCGGGTGGGGTGGAAGTGCTCCATCCTGCTCAGCTGTAGGACAGGGGTGCCTGGTGGGAGTTGTAGTGCTGGCTGCCTATCCACAAACACCCCTCCCTGTTATGAAGGCTTGGCCCCTGTGTTTACAAAGAAGGGAATGGTTACACATGGCTCTTGGGTAGGGGGAGTGTTCCATCCTGCTCAGCTGTGGGACAGGGGGCCTGGTGGGAGTTGTAGTGCTGGCTGCCTGTATACATGCAACCCAGGGGATGTTGCTAGCTACCTTTGGGGTGAATGAGAGGGAGTGAATGTTAGATCTGTGAGACATGTGTTGGGGAGAGTGAGGTGCACATGAATGGAATCGGGCCTAGGAGCTGTAGCTTTGTAGTACTGCAAGACAGTACATAGCAGAGTGATGATAGACATTTGTTTGTACTTACCAGTCTCCACTCTCCTGGCTATTCCTGTGAGACTCTCTGGATAGAGTATGGCAAGCACCTTCTCCTCCCATACAGTGAATGTTCTTGCTGGAATAGGAGGGACACCGCCAGTCATTTGAGCCAGCTGACGGTTCTTGTTATTCCTCTCTTTCACCTGCCCCTTTAGGTCATGCCACCACTTCATGATCTCCTTCTTGGTGCGTGGGGTGGTCTCTACTGAATTGACTTTGTTGACTATCCTTTCCCACAATTGGGTTCTGGTGGCTAGTGGTGTCTGTTAGACCAGGTTACCAAACAATTGTGGTTCTACTCTGATTATCCCATCTACCATCTCTGACAACTCATTGTCAGTGAATGTGGGCATTTTCTTTTGTGCCATGGTGTGTGATGTGATGTTTGAGGTGCAGGTGTGGGGGTGGTGGGGTGGTGTAAGTGGTGTGTGTGTGTGTGTTGTTGTGCTAGTGAAATGTGTGGTGGTTTGCCTCTCCTTTGTGCTGAAGGGATTAGTTCCTTCAGGGCTCGAGTATTGCAAAGGATGCTGGTCAGGGAAGGGGCTGGTTTTATACTCAGCTATGTGGGTGTGTCAAAATGGAGTATTGCTGTCAGGTGTGTTGTGTGGGGTGTCCTGGGATTTGTATTTTTTTAGTTGCCATGGGGGTGTGTCCTTGGGGTGTGTTAGGTGTTTTTGGAGGCTGAGCTAGTTTGATGTGTACACTTGATGGCCTTGTTGTGTGTTTTTTTTGTTGACCGCCATAAAAGTTCCGGAGTGGCCACGGTAGTGGGTATGCAACAGCCCTTCCACCTGCTCTCTCATTCATCACTATAAGCGATTGCGGCGGTTGGAAACAGCGGATCGTTCTGCTGTCACCTCAATGGTATCCTAATTGTGATTGCTGCCACTTAGCTGGCCTTGTGGCTGGTTTGGGTTTTTCTACCGCGAATCTGACTGCCGCGGACAGACTTTCACCTGGTCCGCCCACTACCGGCGGTCTTTTGTGGCATTGTTCCGCGTCAGTCGAATTTTTCTGGTGGTTGATCCAATTCTGACCGCC
This sequence comes from Triturus cristatus, assembly GCF_964204655.1. NCBI lineage: Eukaryota > Metazoa > Chordata > Amphibia > Caudata > Salamandridae > Triturus > Triturus cristatus. Next base: position 453,943,139 of record NC_140590.1, on the reverse strand, counting down.
GGTTTTCCCACGGTACCTGCGAACAGTTATTTTCCGCTACCATGATGGTCGGAATGGTTTTCCGACCGCCATCCTAATAGACCCCTATTTCTCTAAAACAAAGTTGTTAAGGGGGGAAAGATTTTTTCCTCGAAATTAGATCTGACCTTACTCAAGCCAAGTTTAGACAGACAATGGGAGTTGGGGAAATAACTTGACGAGTTTAAAAAGTTATGGGCCATGGCCCAAATTACATTTCCTGCCTCCCTAAAAGTTTTGCATAAAAACAGAATGCACTTTGTGAGAAATAAGCAGGACGCTGACGAGATTCTAGAGAGCATACAGAGAGGTGACAGTTAACATTTCAGGGGCCTACTAGGACTCCTTTTATGTTCCCATTTCTTTCTTTTTCTCTTTTCTCCTCTCAAGTTCTTTTTGAGTCCCCACTTTTCCACCATGGAAAAAAAAAAAAGAAATAAAGAAGTAATAATATCATATTTTCTTTCTTCTTTAGTTAACATGGGGGGCAATATAAAATGTTTAGAGAATGCTCCAGTTTTTATCTTGGAACGTTAATGGGTTTCATGTTAAACCAAGAAGGACAAATATTTTGCAATATCTTAGGGACTCCCGGGCAAGAGACTCTTCTTATTAAAAATGAATGTACAGAGATTTTTAAGAAATTAAAATGGGTTGAACATATGATTTGCAAAGATCACATTGCCAAAATAAGATGTGTGGCAATAATAATTAAGAAACAAGTTAAGGAACACATAATTGACTCGTGGGTCGATACTTGTGGTAGATGGGTTATCCTTAAGATGATACTGCATGGTAATTAAATCCATCTGGTAGGGTATTATGGTCCAAATTGTGATGGCCAGGAATCCCTAATAACAACTTTTTTTTTTAATTTGCTCAATGCGAGCACCAAAAGTCAGTTTCAAAATTGCAGCAGGTGCTGCTGGCTGCAGCACCCACCACAATGTGAAAAATACAGTTTTTGCTTTTCCCTGCACTATGTGGCAGGCACCACACAGTGCCTGCCACATGGTGCAGGCAAATGTAGGTGCAAAACAAAAGTGCCCCTGCACGGGGGGCACCCACAATCACCCGCTATCCTTATCTGGTAGGCGGGAATTCGCCTTACGATGGCGGTGAACCTGCTGGTGACGGGTTCACCACCATCATAATCTGGCCCATAGTTTTTCCCTATTGTAGTGCAGCTAGCCCCATAGCCTAACATGGGGTAGGCTTTATTACATGTAATAAAATTTTTCTTTTCTTGGGAGCTATCTAGCAATGTCATTGAAGGTAATGGTTACAATAAATCCAACAACTTGCCAAGGTTGGATTAAGCATATTATAGGAAAGTAAATTTTAAACTTACTATCCTCAAGGTACCTAATGCAGTCCTGTAGCAGATCCTTCTGCATGGTTTGCCTTGGACAGTCCAAGCTAAGCTGCTCCATGGGTAAGTGTGAAGAGGCCTGGAGCTGAAACAGTGCAGCCATTTGCTGGGAGGAGATTTGCTTCCCGGAGAAGCCAGGGAGAGGAAGGGGGCTGGGGAGATAAGCTGGACTTCAAAGGTAGAAGAATAGATGTCAGAGGATCCAGGTCAGCCCCCACTTCCTTGATTTCCAACCAGATGGGAGTTGTTAGCCACACCTTTGAGTTGAACTTCACAGAAATACACACACCAAAGAGAGATTTTCTCCATTTAGATTTTTGTGATAACAGTGCATTCTGTGTCTAGAATATGCCTCACTTTGCAAGAAGTGGACATAGCAGAGGGAAGTAAGTTTAGACCTATTGGTTTGGGTGTGCCCTCCTCTTTCCATCCCAGAATGGAGGATAAATATGGGAGAACTGTAAAAGCTCCTCAGAACACTGCTGGAAAACAATAATAAGAAGGAATGCCCTACCGGACTTTTAGACTGCACCGCACAAGGCTTGCACTCAAAAGGACAGCTCCATGCAGAAAGGACTATGCCTGACTCAAGGGAAAAGTAGTGGACTCCCTGATCAGCAACAGGTACAACAGAGCTGGATGAAGTCACCTGCACGCCCAAAGAGAGGATTATCCCAGCTGACCAGTTGCGACTGGATTTTCCTGGACTGTGGCATATGCATTTTGGGAAATTGAGTCCTAGCCCCCAAGTGGCAATCCAGAGTCTCTGAACCCTTGGACTGAGCTAGTGGGCACTATTTTACCCAAACAAGCAAAGAAACTACAAAATCTGGAAAGAAAGAAACTTTTTGCATACGTTTTGCAGAAAAGCTCTAGGAGGAGTCTGGCTCAACATTGAGAGTAAAGCTACTGTTGTTGACTCACAAAGTGGCCTGACTGTGTTGAATCAAACTACAGATCCAAGAAACCCGAATAACCACAAACGAGCCTGTTGATTAGAGAAAAGCTCCAAGAAAAAGACCAAGTGCCACAGAAAACTTTTGACCGGGATCTAAAACTCAGCCTATCCGACCTACTTTTCATCATGGTCTGCCTAAAACTTTGACTTTTTCATGATCCAGCACCACCAGGTAGCCACGAGTGGCTCTCCAAATTGTGGGAGCCCGAATGCACAATTTTGGATTTAATCTTTAAAAGTTCATATCTCCAGTTCCCTAAATTGGATTTTTGTCATTTTGGTGCCATCTTAAAGATAAACATATTGTCTATTTATATAAAGTAGTGTTAGACTTTTATTGTGTTGTGTCTTTTAATTATTTACGGTTTTGTTAATATTAAATGCTTTGCACATACCTGTCTCCTAAGTTAAGCCTAACTGCGTGTTTGCCAAGAGGTGCAGAGACAGAAGATTGACTTTGAAATATCGAATTGTATGAATATCGAGTCAAGAATATCGATGGTGGAAAATATCAAGGTAGGTTTTTTCGTTGTTTAAAATATAATTTTTTGTGTAATGTAGAAATATCAAGTTTGTAAATATCGATGGCAAATATATTGTTGTAAATAATATCGACTGTATTTTTTTTGTTTATGTTATATGTTTTCTTAATTAATTTGGTAAAAGTTATTTTATATTTTAAAATTCAGTTTTTTACGTGAAAAAGTTTGTTTTTTATTGTATTTTAATTCATTTTTAGGAGCGAGATGTTGGGATTATAGGGGATAAGGGTGGTGATAATTTCAAAATATTTGTTTGAAATTTTAAATTTTTTACATTTTTGTAAACTTGTGGGATGTTAGGTGTATAGGGGATAAGGGTGGGGAGTATTTTTTAAAAAGTTGGTCAAAAATTTTTTTAATTAAAAAAATTATTGAAAGATGAATAATTTAGAAAACAATAGAAATTAAAACAATTCAAAATGTAGATTTTTTTGGGGGATGCTAATATTCTAATGTAAATTGTGAAATATATTTTATAAATATTTTTTTTATTGAAAAATTAAATAGATAACTATATGCTCAGTTTAATGAAAAAATACTTTTTTTTATTGTTTTAGGTTATTTATGTTTTATTTTCGTTTCAATAAACAATTGTAAAATTTGAATAATTTGCCATTTTAAAATTGACATTTTAATTGTTGATAAAAAAGTATAATTTCTTTTACATTTTTGTTTTTTTCATAGTTTTGAAATATATTTAATATTTTTACATATTTGTAATTTTTAAAATATGTAGCATTGTCCTTTAGTTTTTTTTAGTTTTGTAGTTAGGAATAGTAATTTGTTTGGGTTTATTATGCAGCGCTTTCTTTGAGTTTAGTTGGTTTTGGAGTTGGAATTGTAATTTAATATGGTTCATTATCCAGCACTTTCCCTGAGTTTAGTTGTTTTGCTCATGTGGCTCTCCCATAGCAAGAATTGGAGTAGTATTTACTACATTTCCAATGGGTTTTGTTTCCAGTTATTTTTCTTGAGTATAAGTGTAGCAAAGAAGTAGTTTTCCCTTTTGTGATGTGATGAATTTTGTTCCTTCTGCCATTTTTTGTCTATCTGTGAATATAGGTATATATATATATATATATATAAATATATATATATATATATTCACTGAAAAAACCATAGGTTTCACACACGTTATAGTTAGGAATTAGCATTTAAAAAACCTTGCAAATTCAGTGAAAAAACCATAGGTTTCACACATGTTATAGTTAGCTGGACATTTTACTGATAAAAAACCAATGAAATTCCCCCGTTATAGTTAGTGCAGGCAACTATAACTCACGCGACCGCAATCCTCTGCTGATTCTAATACTGTATTTAGACAATTATTTGCCCATGTCTTCTTCCATTAAATTTTAGCTATACATATATTACAAATATTTTTTTTTCATAAAGACACATATGTCATCAGCAGAGGATTGCGGTCATGGGGAACTCCAAGTACCAGCATGCTTTGCAGGCATACGCCCAGTGGGGCGGGACTTGGTGGAAGTTATCAGGTGTTCCCTATTGAAGGACTGCCATTGCTCTTCTCCTTTTTGCCCGTGAACAAGAGCACAGGAGTGCTTGAAACGCGTTGGGCTGTGATGGAACTTGATGGAAGACTGTGACTCTGTGAAAGCTGAAATCTGCAATTAAAGGTGTCAGTATTTCCTGGTTAGCGGTGTCTTCATTTGGGGCAACCTTTTGTTGGATTTGTAGCGGCTGGCTCAGTCGCGAAGACACCCTGCTGCGAGTGCAGATCCTGTGTTTGTTAATTCATTCACGCTGGAACCAGGGATAGCCGTGTTGTTGGATATTTACAAATCAGCACAGCGGTGTCTAACAGCTCCCCCCAAACCCACTGGGGTTTTTATTTGGATTACTGGAAGAAATGTAGCAGCACCCACAGGGGTTAGACTCATGGGGAACTCCAAGTACCAGCATGCTTTGCAGGCATACGCCCACTGGGGCGGGACTTGGTGGAAGTTATCAGGTGTTCCCTATTGAAGGACTGCCATTGCTCTTCTCCTTTTTGCCCGTGAACAAGAGCACAGGAGTGCTTGAAACGCGTTGGGCTGTGATGGAACTTGATGGAAGACTGTGACTCTGTGAAAGCTGAAATCTGCAATTAAAGGTGTCAGTATTTCCTGGTTAGCGGTGTCTTCATTTGGGGCAACCTTTTGTTGGATATATATATATATATATATATATATATATATATATATATATATATATATATATATATATATATATATATATATATATATATATATATATATATATATATATATATTACCTACTGGCGGTCGCCAGTAGGTAGTTATAGTTAGGACCCTGTTTCCATAGGAAATCCACAGCATTCTATTTGGAATAACTTTTGCGCCGGTTGACGAATCCTCGCGAAATTTTCAAAACTAATGGGGCGCTATGCTCCGCTCCTACCCTGAAAGTCTCGGGGGGATTCGTCAAGCGGGGGCTGAGATAAAAGGGGGGTCCCAAAACGCGTTTTTCCCATGCATTTTTCCATAGGACCTTTAGACACAGCTACAGCCCGAACGGCTGAACAGAGTAACATGAAATTTGGCAGAGAGGTAGTCCTCAGGTCAAGGAAGTGCCTTTTGTAGGTCTGGTGTAAATCTGTTCAGTAGTTCCTGAGAAAATAGCATTTAAATCAATATATATATCTGAGCCAGCTTACGGTGCGCTTACGGTAAGCTTACCGTACGCGTACGGTGCCGTGCGCGAGCGCGATTCTGATTGGCTGTTAGATCTTAGTAAACATTCCAATCGTTCGAAACCAGGAAGCGGCGTCCGCCATTTTCTCTCTCTTGCACTCTGACAGGGAGAGGATAAACAAAGGCCAAAAACATATAAACGGACTGGTTAGACAGCTTCTAACCACCTAGCTTTGATGTATGTGTCCCTAAAGTACCCCCAAGGCAAAAAAAATTTTTTTTTTTTTGCGAAAAATCGCCGATTACGCTTACCGTAAAACAATAAATAAAAAAAAAAAATTATCCACACGCTCCCCACCCCGTGTGCAAATGGTGCCCGCTGGGCACCATTTGTGCACGGCTTATGACATATTAGAAATCGAAACGATAAACTTTCACAACGAAGCGCTAAATATGTCCTCTTGGCTCAGTCGCGAAGACACCCTGCTGCAGATCCTGTGTTTGTTAATTCATTCACGCTGGAACCAGGGATAGCCGTGTTGTTGGATATTTACAAATCAGCACAGCGGTGTCTAACAGCTCCCCCCAAACCCACTGGGGTTTTTATTTGGATTACTGGAAGAAATGTAGCAGCACCCACAGGGGTTAGACTCATGGGGAACTCCAAGTACCAGCATGCTTTGCAGGCATACGCCCACTGGGGCGGGACTTGGTGGAAGTTATCAGGTGTTCCCTATTGAAGGACTGCCATTGCTCTTCTCCTTTTTGCCCGTGGAACTTGATGGAAGACTGTGACTCTGTGAAAGCTGAAATCTGCAATTAAAGGTGTCAGTATTTCCTGGTTAGCGGTGTCTTCATTTGGGGCAACCTTTTGTTGGATATATATATATATATATATATATTGCAAAATCCCTTGCAACACAAGGATGACGACGCTGTTTCTTCTGTGAAAAAATCACTTTCTTTGTCGGTTACTGCTGTACGCGTTTCGCAAGCAAGTTGTGTTGCAAGGGATTTTGCAATATTTGGGAGGTCCCTGTAGACGACGCGCCCTTCATTTTGGAGCACCGGCAGGCAATACCTAAGTTTCTTGGAAGCCATATATATATATATTTATTAATTAATTATAAGGTTTTGAATAGTAAACATGTTTGTATAATTATTATATTTTAAAATAAACTTATATTTGTCTTGCTTTAATTCTCTTGTTTGATATTTTATTGATGGCTGTGGTTGATTCACTGGTTACTTTTTTTCTGTTGGTTTAAAAGCAAAATGTTTATTTTATTAAAGTGTTACATGTAATTTGATTATTTCATTTATTTAGTTTCTATTTTTATTTAGTTGAGAGAAAAAAAACGTACTATTTTTAGTTGATGATGTTTATTTTGTTGATGTTTTTGTATGTTGAAGTTTGAAGATGCTGTGAAGAGAAAAGCATTTGTATTTTGCTTCTTTATTTAATTTATTATTTTGTATTAATTTGCTCTATTTGTTGGTTAATTTATATACTTACTTAGTTTTATTTTTTTGTTTGAAGTTGAGTTTGTCCTTGTTTTTAAGTTAATCCTTGGTCTGAGTTTTTTAGGTGTAGTTTTAGTAAAGTGTATGCTGTGAAAAATAAGGGAGAACGTTACAGTTTTAGTTAATTTGATTATTTAGACTCTACTTTATTTATTTATTTATTTTTGTCCTCATCTGCCACACAGGTTTCAATATGCAATCTTATAGGTTTACACACATTGTGCTGCCTCAATTACAATGACTGGTTGGGGCAGTAATGGAACGAAGAGCTCACCCCTCAGCAACAATGTTTCAACCAACAGAGATCGCTAATATAAAACCAGAACAGGGGTTACTAAAATCCGGCCAAGGTAGTAATAATAGCACCTGGAAACGGCTATCCCCTAGAATGGGATTAATGGCTTTATCATTGGACCTGGGGGAAAAAAAAAACAAAAAACAAACCCAGATACTCAATGGACCCAATTCAGAAGATGTCAAAAGGATCTTTTATCCGGATTACCGGTTCTAGCCAGGTCCAACTTAGAAACCAACAGAATAAAAGCATACCAGTCGTTAATAGAAGGAGATGAAGAGTCCTTCCACTTCCTGCATATCTCCCTCCTGGCGAGCAGTATGGTGTAGAAAATAAGCTTTTTTGCCGAGGAAGGGACCCCTTGATAGCAACCAAATATTACTCATGTAAGGTCCAGGGTGATGTTAACACCAACAGAAAGTGAAAGAGTCTTACTAATGGATTCCCAGAATGGAGACAAATGCGGGCACTCAAAAAACATATGAATGTCAGCAGCAGCCACCAAACCACATTTCGCACAAGCCACACTACTCCCCACAGTAAATTTGGAGAGACGAAGGGGTGAATAATGTGCCCGATGAATGGTGAAAAGATGGTTCCTGCGTAACCATGCAGGTTTGACAATGTCCCACATCAATGTACAAGACGAATTCCAAAGGTGTTGTAGATCGGGATTGGTGACATGCAAAGACCAAAGGTCCTCTGGCAATGAAAAAATTCCATCTGTTTCCTCCAGGATTAAATTGTACCACAGCGAAATCTCCTTCTTGGCAGGCAGTTTATCTGCCAAACGAGTTATAAGATAGCTATATGCACCCAGAGGATATTTACCACCATGTGGTGGTTGAACAGAATGTGCACGAGACCAACTCGAGATTTGGAGATACTTAAGCCTGGAGAAGTTTGGACCAATTTTAGTACAAAGATAATCCCAGGGTAACAAGTCACCGTCAACGAATAGGTCACCCCACTCCTCCAGTCCAGCTTCTCTCATAGGCATAGCTAGTGCATCCCCCAACCAAGATGGACCATCAGGGAGATCCCACAGCGGTGTCCTGCATCCATAGTATCCAACTTTAATGGCCTTAGACAGCTGGGCCCATATCCTAGCCATACCCCATAAGACTTTTAATTTAATTTTTTGGAAAAACTTGGGGTTTCCAAATTTAAAAAGAAACCCTGACCGGCTTACTCCTTCTACATCCAATAACATAGAATAAATGGACCCCACTCCATAGCCTACTGGACTTTTTAGTAGAATCCTAGCGTGAGATAACTGGAAAGCCCAGGCATAAGCCTGGAGGTCAGGGGCAGCAAGCCCTCCTTTTTCCCTACGCCTCCTGATTTTTTTCCAGGAGATTCTTGGAAGATGTTTATTCCAAATGAAGGTACTAATGTCAGACTGCAATTTTCTGATAGAGGCGGGATCAAAATATAAGGGTATTGTATTAAACAAAAAAGAAACTTTGGGCAAAACAGACATTTTAACAAGGTTGACCCTGCCCAGTAGGGAGAGCGAAAGATGGGCCCAGGCTTGGAGCAGCTTACGACATTCTTTTGCAACTTTTGAAAAGTTAATAATAGTGACTTGATCGAGATCAGCTACAATATCCAAACCTAGATACTTCATCTCACTCCTTGGCTGGATTTCAGAATTAAAAGTACTTTGGTCAATATTCCAGGTCATCATCTTGGTCTTTAAAGTGTTAATTTCATAGCCGGAGACCTTCCCGAACTCCGAGGCCAACTTAAATATTGCTGGAAGGGCCTCATGTGGTTCAGAGGTATATATAAGGATATCGTCGGCATAAAGGGCCACCTTTCTCTCCCAACCCCTGTATGCGAATGCCCTGATGTTAACACTATCTCTTAAAGTCTGGGCAAAAGGTTCAGCATACAGATCGAACAGGAGGGGGAGAGAGGGCAGCCCTGTCTGGTGCCCCTCGAGATGTCAAATGGGTCAGATAGAATACCGTTAACCAATACACGGGCACCAGGGCTCCAATAAAGAAGACCAACTGCCCTACGAAATCTACCCCCACGCCGAATTTCACCAAGGCCTCCGACAGATACAACCAATTGACTCTGTCGAAGGCCTTGGCAGCGTCAAGCGTGAGAACCGCCAAGGGCAAAGACTTCGAACATGCCATATCTATTGACCGAATCAAATCAAAAGTGAGTTAAAAAAGCTGTCGCCCCTTAATAAATCCTTTCTGATCTGTGTGTAAGATTGTGGGAGCGACCAAGGCCAATCTCTTTGCAAGAATGGAGGCAAAGATCTTATAGTCTCCATTCAAAACAGGGATCAGCCTATAAGAACCACAGGCTGTTGGGGGCTTCCCTGGTTTCAGAATTACAGTTATGGATGCGCTATGCCATGAAACGGGTGGTCGCACTCCATCTAGCAAGATCTGATTGAACAGTGTGACCAAGAATGGGACAAGTTCCTGCTCCAAAGTTCTATATATTTCAGCAGGCAGGCCATCAGGCCCAGACGCCTTTCCTTTCTTGGTATCCTGGATGGCTTTCCTTACCTCCTCTTCCGAGATTTTACTATCTAGCATTGCTGACTGATCAGCAGAAAGACTTGGAAGGTCTATTTTCATAAGCCAATCATTGATAGTAGTAGTATCCAATTTCTTGTCTTCATGATAAATTGCTTGATAATAATCTCTAAATGCTGCTCTAATATCTGCATCTGAAGAAAGAGGGACGTTGTTGACAATGATCTGGTTGATGTTATTACGGACCTGATCAGTTTTGGCTTTCCATGCCAATAATTTACCAGCACCCTCTCCATACTGGAAAAGTGCGATTTTACTGGCCTCCCATCTTTCCTGAAGCCGTCGGTTGAGAATCGAAGTCAGTTGGCCCCTTAAAGTAAGTAGCTTAGCCCACAAAGGTGTTACAACATCATCTGTGGACGCTAAGTTGGCATCAATTTCGGTCTGCGTCTTAGACAAATTCGCCTCCACAGAAGCGATGGCCTCTCTGTACTCCCTCCTTCTATATGACACCTTGCCCGTAATAAGGCCTCTCAAAAAGGCTTTAAGTGAGTCCCAGACCACACCGGGTACTGCAGAGCCCTCATTTACCTCTAAGAAGGACCCCATCTCAGTTTTTAAAAAGGTGACATCTTCAGGATGAGAGAGTAAAGTACGGTCAAAAGACCAAGTCCTTACCACGGCAGAAGTAGGTACCATAAGTTCCAGGAATACAGCTGAGTGGTCGGATAAGTGTGACGGAAGATATCGGATGTCCCCAACAGCGTCAATTAAAATATGGTTGATTAACATAAAATCTATCCTGGACAGATGCTTAAATTTATAATTTCTGAAAGAAACCCCCAACTGCTGCCCGGCCCTTAATCTCCATATGTCTACACATCCGTACTGTTTCATTGCATCCAACAAGAAAGATCTTGATTTCGAAGGGACACGAGATCTACTGTTATGAGATTTGTCCAAGATTGGATCTAAGACGATGTTAAAATCACCAGCCAATATCACTGGTTCCGGGAAGGACAAAAGATGGGAAAAAAACACTTCCAAAGATGAAGGATCATCAAGATTGGGGCCGTAGTATCCAACCACTGTGAAGCGAGTTCCCAAAATTGCCAGGGAGGCAATAACCCATCTCCCCATAGGGTCAGTCTTAAAGTCTAGTACCCTGGCCCCAAGATACTTTTTGAAAATCAATGACACGCCTCGGGAGGTCATGGATTGAGAGGTCGATATTGTGAAATCAATCCATTTATTCCCTTTAACCAAGGTGTCAATTTCAGACTGGGTCAAATGTGTCTCTTGGAGGATGATAACCTGGGCATCCGAATCCCGGAGGTACTGCATCAATGTTCTAGCCCTAGATTTAGTACGAAGCCCATTGATGTTCCAAGCCATAATCTTTAAGCTAGCCATCCCCACTGATCCAGAGCACAGCCAACCTTGCCTTTATAATACGACCAAATGTATACTGACCCACCTCCATGAAAAAATTGCAGCATAATATGAAAACAGAACTAACAAAACTAATAAAGAAATAAGAAAGTTGGCTGATGAGGAATTTTATCAATTTTACCTGTAAATCCCCCCCCCTCACCCCTCCACCCCCCCCCCATGGAGAACCATCTATACCGGGTCAAGTCCAGTAGATGGCACCCCAACCTCAGGCTCCCGTTACTCCCCACCCTAATCCCAACACCTAAAAGTAGAATGGAAAAAAAAGGAGTGATCCACCATAAGTGATATTATATGTTTAATATATATATACTAAAAAAAAAAAAGGAAAAAGGAAGAGAATTTCTCTATTCGCTCTTTCTTTCTCTTTCCTTCTCTTTCTCCTTTTGCGAAATAGCTACATTGCTATTTATAATGCTTTAGATTTTTTTTCCCTTTCCCTTCCTTCTCCTTTCCTCCCATCCCCTTTTTTTTCCTTTTTTCTCCTTCTTTCCCTATGCTTTCTCCTTTTCTTTCCTTTTCCCATCCACTTCCCCCTACTTCCATTTACTGAAACTACAATAACTACAAGTGGCCACGACAACTATGTGAACCCAAGAGACCAAGAAAGACCAAGAGACAAGAGGGTTAAGTGCTATTTACCAGATGACTTGTTACCTATGTCCAGAAGGAATTCATCAGCTGCTTGGACCGACCTAATATTTACCATCTTATTATTATACATAACCCTCAGGAACGCCGGGAACACCAATTGAGCTGAAGTACCCAACTTCCTGAAGGTTTCCAACCGCCTCCCGAACTCCCATTGCTTCTCCAGCGTTGCCCTAGATAAGTCAGACCTGATAAGGAAAGTAAACCCCTTACCAGGTAGGGACTTCTGTTTAAGAGCCGCATTGAGGATCTGCTCTTTGAGGGTGTACGTATGAAAATTAACAAGAATTTTGTGTGGTTTTGGCCTTTGGGGGTTCAGTCTTAAGGGTTCCCTGTGAACCCTCTGGATATCAGTGGCCAGCTGCTCCAGAGATTGATCTAAGCATAATGCTTCTTTCAGCAAGCAGATAACAAACTGCTTAATATCGGAACCCTCAGATACCTCTGGAACATTGAGGATACGGATGTTTCCTCTTCTTGCTTTATTTTCCAAAATCTCCATCCTATCTAACAAGGCCTGGTCCTCTCTTTTAAGTTTGATAATGTCCTCTTCTGCTTTATCTAGATGAACCGACATTGTAGCTAGCTTTTCTTCCAAAACTCCTGTCCTTGTTGACAGCCCATCAATCTTATTATCTAGTGACTGGCAAAAGTCCCGGATCTCCATCTGTATAGCTGAGGATTTCTCGAACCCCTTTTTTATGTCCTGAGACAAAGTAGTAAACATCCCAAACAAAGAGGCTGCCGAGACATTTGCCAATATTTCTTCCTTATCACAAGATAAGGTAGAAGACACAAGAACAGGCACTTCCATGGGTAACTGCATAGATAAGTCTGTTACACCGGCCCCCCAAGAAGCCTGGCCCGTGTGATCAAGACCCCCCTCCCTAGCTTCTACTGCGCTCCTCACATCGGAGCTGACAGGTATTACACAGTCACCACCCTCCTCACCGAGAAAAGCTCCATTCACAGGTATATTTGTAGGTGGAGGGACTAGTAAGAGTACTGAGGCAGGTGGGACTACTGGTGCTGGCTCCCCCATGATCACTCCAGACCCCACAAGAGCCAACAGGGCGGGTGAAGCATCTAAAAGAGGGGGGGCTACCAGAGATGGGGATAAGGTAGAAAGGGTCACTGGAAGAGAGTCCTTTAAAGTAGTCATTGCCTGTGATTCAACAAGATGCAGAATCTGTGGGACAACCTTAAAATACGAACGAAGGGATGGTGTAATTTTGGATGAAACTTCAGCTCCTGCAGGAAAGTTACGTGTTGCTTTCCCTCTGGTTCCCTTAGATTTCACTTCAGCAGATAGATAAGAAGAATCTCTCTTACCTCATGGGGGCAAAGTGGTGACGCAGGACAAGGTGGAACTAGGGACAAGCTCCCTTATGGGTAGTCTGGTCGACGCCTTACCTCTTCTTCGACCACCTCCCCTCCATCTCCCCTTACCTCTGGGCACTTGATGGTACTGTAAGTGCAAACCTTCTGAATCATGTGATTCCCCACAGGGGGGTAATTCTGAGACTGACTCCTGCGCCTTCTTGTCGCTGCCGCTGCCGCTACACCCATCCGTTATCCTTATGACTTCCTCGGAGTGAGCAATCTCTTCAAAGTCCTGAATGGTGGTATCCTCAGCACATACAGCGCGCACCAAACTGCGTGCTCCCCTGCCGCGCCGCAGCTCCAGGGAGGCCGAAACCACGACCACCGGTGCAGTGGACTGCCGGTAGGAACGGAAAAACTGAGGGAAACAGGGATATCGACCGTGCTTCCAAAAACGCCGCTGACCAGAATGCTGCTGCCGCCGAAGGTGCATGTCATCAAAAGGGAGGACAGACCCAGGTCAAGGAGAGAGTTCTCTCCGCTCAGGCGTCAGCTCCAACCTGCAAGCTGTTACATGCCATAGACCCAAAAGAAAAGAAATGCCAGAAAATAAAAAAAAAGCAAACTGAAGCAAGCGGAAGACTCAGGGAGCAAAGCACAGGTAGAAAACCGCGTTGGTGTCCGCCATCGGGGCTCAGGCAGGGGAAAACGGGAACCTAATTCACGGAGCACCGCGGCAGATCAGCCGACCGCCGCCATGTTCTCCTATCCCCTGACTCTACTTTATTTTGTTTTAAAAAATATATACTTATTATTTTAGTTGATGACGTTTCCTCTGTTGATGTCGTGGTTTTGAAGACCTCTTCTAGAAGCTGTTAAAATAGAAGCATTTGTTAACAATTTTTTATCTTTTTATTACATTTATTAGTTTTAAAGCCTTTACTTTATTTGTTGGTTAAATCACATACTTACTTTGTTATATTTTTTTTGCAATGTTGATTTTATTGTGGGTGTGCACGTATTGTATTCAATTTTCTAGGTGGATTTTAGGTGAAGTTTAATCTGTGTCTTATCTTATTGAGGAAAACATGTTATAATTTTAGTTAATTTTTTTAAGCTAATTTTATTTATTTAGTTACTTAGAGGTCCATTAGGATGGCAGGTGGAAAAGCACCCCGACCGCCATGGAAGCGGAAAACAACCGCCCGCCGGCACCGTGGGAAAACCGACGGCCAAATTAGGATTAACTGCCCAAAAACTGCCCGTAGCGGGCGGAGAAGGCCAAAATTTGTCCGCGGCGGTTGGAATCGCGGCAGAAAGACAACAACCCGCCGCAAGTATAGCGGAGATACCGCACTGGAATTTAGGATATTCCCGACGGTCCCGCGGTACTTACCGCTGTCTCCGACACAGCCACCGCGGTGGACGAACCATAAAAAATATGGTGGACGAAGCCAAAACCCCACAGAAAACTAGCCATGTCTCCCAAATACACAAAGCACACCCCAATGACACAACCACATGGCAAAACGAAAAATACAAATCCCAGGGCAACACACCTGTCAGCTACACCCCAATTGGACACACCCACATAGCTGAGTATAAAACCAGCCCCTTCCCTGACCACAATCCCTTGCAAAACTCAAGGAGAGAAGGGACATATACCCCAGCTGACAGGAGAGGCAAAGGACACAACATCACTAGCCACACCACACACAGCACCACCACCACCTCCACACCAGCACAACTAACCCCCCTGCACAACATACACCATACACAGCACAAACAGAACCACCATTCACATTCCTGCACCCACAATCACTTTGCATACCACTCACCATGGCCACACAGAAAATGCCCAAATTCACTGAGAGTGAGTTGAAAGTCATGGTAGATGAGATAGTCAGAGTGGAACCACAGCTTTTTGGTAGCCTGGTCCAACAGACACCATTAGCCACAAGGACACAAATGTGGGCTAGGATAGTCCAAAGGGTCAATGCAGTAGGGACCACCCCAAGATCAAAAAAGGAGATCATGAAGCGGTGGCATGATCTGAAGAGGGTGGCCAAGGAGAGGAGGATCAAGAACCGTGAGCTGGCTCAGAGGACTGGCGGTGGCCCTCCCATTCCACATAAAACATTCACAAAATGGGAAGAGAAGGTGATTGCCATACTGCATCCAGAGAGTCTCACAGGAGTAGCCGGGGGAGTGGAGGCTGGTAAGTACAAACAAATGACTACCGCCACTCTGTAATGTACTGCCTTGCATAACTACAAAGCTACACCACCTAGGACACATACCATCCATCTGCACCACACACTCACAAAAACATGGCTCACAGATCCAACATTCACCCACTCCCATTCACCCCAAACCTAGCTAACAACATAACCATGGGGGCATGTGTACAGGCAGACAGCACTACAACTCACACTAGGCCCCCTGGCCCACACCTGAGCAGGATGGAGCCCTCCCCCACCCCACCCAGGAGCAGTTGGAAGCCATTTCAATACACCAAAAAAACTTACAGGTAGGTAGCTATCTTCACAATGAGGGTGTTTAGGGGTGGGGGGCCTGCACCACTACTCCCACCATGCCCCCTGTCCCACAGCCTAGCAAGATGGATCCCTCCCATCACCCCACCCAGAAGCATGTGTCAGCCATTACACAACCCTCATCAAACTTACAGGTAGGTAGCCATATTCACAGTGAGGATGTTTGTGGCTGGGAGGCCTGCACTGCTATTTCCACCATGTCCCCTCTCCCACACCTGAGCAGGATGGAGCCCTCCCCCACCCAGGAGCAGTTGGAAGCCATTGCACTACACCAATAAAAACTTGCAGGTAGGTAGCCAACTTCACAAAGAGGGTGTCTGGGGGTTTGGGGGTCTGTACCACCTCTCCCACCATGCCCCCTCTACCACACCTGAGCAGGATGGAGCCCTCCCCACCCCACCCAGGAGTTGTTGGAAGCCATTGTAGTACACCAAACAAACTTACAGGTAGGTAGCCATCTTCACAATGAGGGTGTCTGGGGGTGGGGGAACTGCACCACTACTCCCACCATGCCCCCTGTCCCACAGCCTAGCAAGATGGATCCCTCCCACCACCCCACCTAGAAGCATGTGTCAGCCATTACACAACCCTCATCAAACTTACAGGTAGGTAGCCATCTTCCATGGGAGTGTGTTTGTGGCTGGGAGGCCTGCACTACTACTCCCACCATGCCCCCTCTCCCACACCTCAGCAGGATGGAGCCCTCCCCACCCCACCCAGGAGCAGTTGGAAGCCATTGCAGTACACCAAACAAACTTACAGGTATGTAGCCAGTACATGCACCCACCCATTTTTCACAAATTAAATGGTGTCATATGACAACACCAGCCCTCTCATTGCACAAAGAGGCATACCTACCACATTGCCAAGCACAGTGTGCACACAGGTAAGCTAAGGAAACTGTCACAACCACCAAAGTGTGACACAACAATGCACAAGTAGAAGAAAGTCAGGGCACATTCATGCACAGCAACTAGTTACATGTGCATCACTATGGGGCAAGTGCAACAAGGACCATTCGAAAAATATGAAAGCATGTGTGGAGGCACAAATCAAGATATACACATGACAGGACAAAGGGATGCAGGGGATGACAATGGCCAGTCCATGGCCAGATGTGACGTCTGCTAGGTCAGACAAATAAACTATGAGTCCTCAATTAAACACATGTTGTGTCAGGCCCTAGATGGCAACAAGTCCCTGTAAACCTCAATTGTGCACGCTTTGCATGGTATGCCTTGACACCTCACACCATGGACAAGTAATGCCTGTACCACTGCATCATGTCAGGAAGCACAGTACTGCACATAGTCAACAATGTGATGATATGTCAATTGTGCAGTGTACAAATAGTGAATGACACACAGCTAACACAAAGCTTGCCGGGTGCACTGCAATGACCATTTCACATCTGACCCACAGGTGACCAAGAACTCACTGCAGAAGACAACACCAGCAACCTGCAGAGCCAGTCTCCACCCCCGGTTCAAGGACTCTTGGATGTTGACTCCCAGGATTCCATGGACGATGAGCTTGAGGCCTACCAATCTGGTGTGCCAGGGAGCAACAGGTCCCAGGACCCCATCATCCCCCTCACCACATCTGCGTCACCACCAGCTCCACAGCAGACCCCTACTGTCACAGCATGTGTGGCCACCGCCACCACCACCACCAGTGCTGCCTGCAACACCCTCCCTGTCCCAGAGGATGCCCAGCACACACCACCGATGGAGGAGGGCAGGGAGAGAATGCGGGTGCCCACAGTGGTGAGGCAACAGGTCCGTGACAGCAGGGCAGGTGGGAGGGACAGAGTCACCCACAGACACCAGGAGGCTGGGACCCACTCCCTAGAACACATCACCAGAGTCCTGGGTGCATACGAACAGGCCCAGGAACGAACGGGCCAGTTGGATGATCTGTTGCATGAGCTCATCCTGCTGATGAGGTCCATCGACACCCGCATGGAACAAAATGTGGACCACTTGGGCCAGCAAGTGGCGGTACTGAAAGACAGGCATGCGCCACAGACAATACGTCCACCTCCCTGTGGTGGACTGCACAATGACAGTTCACCATCCTCCCCTGCGCCCACAAAGAGGGGTGAGTCCTCAGACCCCACTGGCCCAGAAGCAGGGCCCCCCCTGCCCAACGACGAAGGGGCCGTCCCAAGAAGACCCTGGGAGTATCTGGAGGCCAAGCACCTGCCAGACGCCAGTCATGGAGCCAGCCATGATGGCAACCCTCTCCACCACTGCATTGACTCTTTGGACTGTCCTTCCCCACACTGCCTTGTGAATGGCATCTGTCTGTTGGACTGGGTCACCACCGCAATGTGGTGACTACTCGACTATCTCATCTACCATGACTGTCAACTCACTGCTCCACCCCGCCCCCAAATGGAAATGTACACCCCCTCGCATCTCACCATAGTAAATAAAATATCCTCACACACATGTTGTTGTGTCTGCTCCGTCTTTATTGCAGGGTGTACAGTCTACAACATGATCACAATGTACCAGGGTCATGGGCTGTATGTAGGCAAGGAGAAGTCGAAGGCACCTAGGGAAACACAACAGAACAACTGTCACTGGTCTGGGTGTGACATCACAGACATCACACAACCCCTAACATCAGGATAACCCAACATGCACAAGTCACAATGGCCACCAAGTGTCAACATACACGTCCTGTTGATGTTCCCAAATGACATATTCTAGAAACATTTCCAACCACCACTGAGTCTTCAACTGACTGATGCTACAATTCTCACATGCCCCTTCAAGACAACAGTAATATCATCAGACAATGGGTATGTTGCACGTCGACACCCACCGTCTAGTGAAGTATCGGGTGATGAGCTGTTCATGCAAGTCAACACCTTCCTTCTCTCCACTGTCCTCATCACTGGACACGGCTTGTTTGCAGGCTGGGGCCTTGGGTCCTCACTATCATCCAGGAGCAGGGGAATCTCCTTGTGAATGGCTAGGTTGTGGAGCATGCAGCATGCTACAACAATCTGACACACCTTCCTGGCGAGTATGCCAGTGCACCTCCGGTCTTGTCCAGGCACCAGAAACGTGACTTGAGCAGGCCAAAAGTACGCCCCACCACACGACGTGTCCTCCCATGGGCCTCATTGTAGCAGACTTCAGCCGGGGACCTGGGATTCCGCAGTGGGCTCAGCAACCAGGGACGGTTGGGATATGCAGAGTCACCTAGGTATGACAGACACAAATAGACATTGCAATGTCGCAGAGGCTCAGGGCAGCTGTTTAAACACCCAGCACGCCACACGACTAGGCATACTCACCCACAATCCATGCACGCTCAGTAAGAAGATTAGCCATCAGCTGGGGCACTATGCTGTTCCGCAGGCTGTAGGAGTCGTGGGCCGAGCCTGGGAATCTTACACACACCAGCGAGATGGTCATATCTGCTAGGCACACCACCTGCACATTGATGGAGTGGTAATGCTTGCGATTGCGGTAAATGTGCTCACTTGCCTGTGGTGGCACAAGACCGACATGGGTGCAATCAATGGCACCAACAACATTGGGGATGTGTCCAAGGGGATAGAAGTCTCCCTTCACAGCTGGCAATTCAACACCCCTGGGGAAATGGATGTATCTCTCCTTGTATAGCATCATGGTGAACAGTACATCACGCAGCACCATGCTGAACATCGGTTGTGACATCCCACCAGCACTGGCCACAGTCTCCTGGAACGATCCAGTGGCAAAAAAATGCAGGGCTGCCATCACCTAATAAGTAGGGGTGAAAGATGTTGGACATGTCCTGCGGGGCTGCAGGTGGGGCTCCAACAGATCACAAAGGGTTTTCAGGGTGGCTCTGTCCAGGCGGCATTTCTGTATGATCGCAACATCCTCCATGTCCTCCAGCACCGTCAAGTGATGAGTCAAATTTGGCCTCCTCCTATTGGAGATGATAGTGGACACATGTCAATGCAATAGATCATGAGATGTGCACAGCATATCACGGTCTGGATGACACAACGAAAACAATGACTGACATCCATAGTGACTAACAGACCAGCTTACATGGAGGGACACCTACAGCTACACAGAGGGCACATGTGTCAACTTACACAAGGCAAGTACCCCAAACACCACCTTGGGCAATGTGAATGCACATAGGGATATGGCCACAGTACACATGTGCACCCCTGGGAGTCTAGCATTCAGCATATGTGTAACTAATAAAAACCACTGTCTCATACCTAGCTGCTGTACCGGTCACACCTTAATGCGTCATTACAACCTGGCACACATTCATCCACACAATGACCACAGTTGGCGCTGGAATGACGAATGTGTTCATGAGCAGACATGAGAGGCAATGCTAAATAGATCATCATTCATCGAGGTGAGCATTGCTGTGATTGTCACTGGACCTCCACACATTGAAATGTGTACACATTGTACAGTCCAGGACTACACTGTCCTGCCTACACCAACATCAAATCCTTAAGTGTCATGTCAGTGGGTAGAGGCAAATCTACGTTACACACACACAAACATGGCATGTGTAGCCATCAGTGGAGTAAATTGAACATTGGCATCATATGCACAATGATGTGCCATTGAACATGTTGGCACTGTGCACTGTTGATGTTTGACAGATGGCCATCGCCATTGTATGGCACCCATATTGCGGTATCTACTGCCTGGCCCTGGTGGTGTGTCACCAGCACCCCCATTCACACAAGTGCGGTTGTCATAGGCATGGAGACATGTGGAAATGGCTTTTGGCATGCTCTGCTGCCTGAATGGTGGTGCCTCGTGTCAGTGCATGGCACCCATATCACGGTATCTACCGCCTGGCCCCAGCGGTGTGTCACCAGCACCCTCCATTTACACAAGTGTGGTAGTGATAGGCATGGGGACATGCCCAAATGGTGGTTGGCATGCTCCGCCACCCAAATCGCGGTGCCTCATGTCAATGTATGACACCCAAATTGCGGTAGCTACTGCCTGGCCCCAGCGGTGTGTCACCATCACCACCCATTTACACAAGTGCGGTAGTGATAGGCATGGTGACATGCCCAAATGGCGGTTGGCATGCTCCGCCTCCCAAATCGCGGTGGCTCATGTCAATGTATGGCACCCAAATCACAGTAGCTACCATCTGGCCCCAGCGGTGTGTCACCGGCACCCCCGATTTACACAAGTGCAGTAGTGATAGGCATGGTGACATGCCCTAATGGCGGTTGGCATGCTCCACCGCCCAAATTGCGGTAGCGCCCGCCTGGCCCCTGCAGTGTATCACTGCCATGGAGCATGCCCTTACAGCCAATGGGAACCTTGATTGAGGTGGTATGATGCAATTTTGAAAATCGCGGTAAGCGTGCCCCACCACCGCGGATGCATTTGAAAGAGTCAGACCTGGACCAACAATTGCTGCAGCTTGGCACCTTTGAAACGACCCCAGGGGGCTATATATGTGTGGGAGGGAGCCTCACATGTCCTCTGCTCTCAGAGCCTGCTGCCAGAGACCCCTCACATGCTACTGCCTCCAAGTACTGCTGCCAGTGACCCCACACCTGCTGCTGCCTCCAGGGACTGCTGCCAGAGACCCCTCACCACCCAAATTTGCCACTGTTTTCTCATGTCCATAGTGATGGCAAGGACAGAGAAGATCCGTGCCAGTCCCTTCACGAGCGAGGAGCTGGAGGTCCTGGTGGACGAGGTGCTCACACAGTATCCAAGGATACATGGTGTCCCATATGTCATGGTAAGTCCTCAACAGTGGGGGGGAGGGCAAGGGGGGCAAACAGGTAGTTGGACTGATGCAATATGTGCCTGAGAGTGTGGGGTTGTGTCATACACTGCATGACATGCTGTCTCCAGGGGGAAGGTGTGTGTATCCAATGCCACAGGTTTCCCTGCCTGCACATGTATGTATGAGTGACCTGTGTTGTGTTGTCAGCCATACAGTGACGCAGAAAGTTGTTCATGCAGGAGTCAGGACAGTGATTGCTTGGCTGAATGGCTGTGTGTGCCCCTTTTTTGCATCTCAGTGTGAGCCCAGATGGCCTGCACAGTCGCCGCCCACAAAGATAAGGACACATCACTTTACTTACAGAGTATTACATCAGTCTTTTCTCATTGCACTCCAGCTATGAGCCATCTCAGCACTGTAGATTGCACACGACCAGCCATGACACAGTTATCTATTCACAGGGCAGGGACATTAAGGGCTGCGCAGTCTTGGACACAGTGAGTCTACCCGCAAACAGAGGTTGATCTGTGATGTCTGTGTTGCTCAACCTAAAAATGGACTGGAGATGTGGGCAGGCTACATAGGGGTTTCAGTGCTGGCATCCTGTATGTGTGTGAGATGTGCAGGATCTGTGTACCCCCTCACACCTGCATGCATTTACATCAGCTTTTGCCATGCAGATGTACCATGTGAGATGTATTCTTGTCTCTGTTAAACATATCTTTGGATTTCTGATGAGTTTGTATCTTGCTGCTGTACTGAGAGATGTAGGTACATAACACTGTGTCACTGATCATGTCCCCCTCTTGTCTCCCATGCCTGCAGCTCAAGGTACACCAGCGTAAGGCTGTGTGTAGGGCCATTGCAGCCAAGGTGCGAGCTCGGGGTCTCTCAATCCGACAGCACACCCACTGCCACAAGAGGTGGGACGACATCAGCTGGCTGGCAAAGAACGTGGCGGAGATGACCTTGGGGCTGCTTCCTCGCACTGGGCGTTTGGCACGGCTCAGCATGACACACTAATGGGCCGCATCTTGGCCAGACACAGCCTGAGCTGGATGCACGTTTGAAGGAGCATCAGCAGCAAGCCAGGAGTGAGCCTTCGGGGAGGGTGACTTTGGCTGGGAGTGGCTGCATGTCTACAGAGCCAGCACTGGCCTATGTGATGTTGGTAGTGTGATGCAGTGGCGTGTAAGTGGCTGCTGGGCTGGTGTTGTAAATTGAAACCACGATGTGATTAAGCATTTACTAAAGACATGAATTCTCCTTCCTTAGAAATGTCTCTTTCGTTATGTTGACTAAAGTCTGGACTCCATTTTGTATTGTCATGTCCCCACGTGCTCAACATGAGAAGAGTCCTATCTTCGTGTTAGTTGCTCTTGTAATCTGCCTAGTAACAGTCTATAAATAGTTCCTTTGTCCGCCTGGCGCATGCCCAGGCTTGACCACATCTGTTATCAGTTAGTCCTTGCTTGACCATGTTTTCGCGGGCTCAAGGAGTATGTCAGCTCCGCCCACATATTGATCTTGTATCGAAAATGTCCATAAAAGGTAACATTCCTTGCCTCATGTTGTATCCTCCCACTTATGAGCCCCTCTGTTGTGTATAAAAGGGGACCGTGTACGCAAGTTCTTTGTGCTACTCTATGCAATACTGAAGGGTATTGTATGGATTGTAGGACCACCCTTAAGGGTTAATAAACCTTGTCTTTGTACTTTGCAGTTTCCGTGCCAACTTCCTTATAGATTCCATTGCAGGAGAGCGAACCCTTGTGTCCTGCGGGCCTAGCTGGGGCCTGTATTCATCAATTGGCGCCCGTCACGTGGGGCTCATCGGCGACTCGGATGCTCGAAGGATTGGTCGCGACGAAGGTGAGGAATTTGGCCGGGGATGTGATCACTGCCAGAGGCACTTTAGTCCTGGCATCCCGAGGTTTTTCTTCCTTCCCTTCTGAGCTGATAATCTGGGTGGCGCCGGTCCTCGACTGAGACCTCTTCTGTCGGTCCTGCCGTGACAGCCGTTTGGGCGAATTTTGGAGCTTGGCAGTTGGAATCTGGACTCTTGATTGGTAAGAACCGTTGTACGGTACTTGCTCCGAGTTTTTGAAGCCTGGTTTGGCTATTTGACTTTGATTTGTGATGACCGGTCATATCTTGTATTGATTATTGTGAGAATATATGCGTTGCAACACATATAGGCAGGTAATGTGGAGATATTTCTCCGGAATTGTGTAACTTTGAACGGCACAAAGTTTAAGTGCCATTTTTGATAATACTGCATATTTTGCATTATTTTTGAGCATGCCTGCTTTTAGCGCACTCCGTAAGTGGTGCTGCTGCTTTGGAAACCGGTTAAACCTC
Organism: Triturus cristatus; assembly: GCF_964204655.1. Lineage (NCBI taxonomy): Eukaryota > Metazoa > Chordata > Amphibia > Caudata > Salamandridae > Triturus > Triturus cristatus. The sequence continues at coordinate 453,919,188 of NC_140590.1, read as the reverse complement.
GAGGAATCTGCTCCAGCTCCCCCAGAGGGGACTCCTAATAGGGATATGTATGTGAAGCATGGTCTTTCCTCCATAATGTACAGCACAGTATGGAGGAAATATACCAGAAAGGATCCTGAGCTACGGTGGCCGTTGTATTGGTCGTTTGATATGCGTAAGATTGAGTATGTGGAACAGTGTATGTGTAAGCGGCGTGCTCGGCAAGACATGTTTGAATGTGTGCGATTATGGGTGAAGGAAGTGCGTGAGCGTGAGAAACGTGAGAAAGCGCTGTTTGATAAAGAGCAACAGAAGAATGATCATGTGAGAGCACAGGAAGCAAAGCGTCGGGAGGAGTGAGAACATACGGAGAGGCAAGAGAAAGAGCGTAGGTTACAAGTCTCGGGTCAATATGCTGTTCGTCAGTCACTTTATCCTGTCCTTGATAATCATGACGATGATTTTTATTTATTAGATCGTTCTCCGCCTCCTTATGTCGGTGCGTCTGCCCCGAGGCCCCAAGATTCTGGATCGAGTTCGGGTAAGGTAGACACGCGGTCCATGTTATCGGCTGACCGAATGGGTGAGCTTCGGCAAGTTTCCTATCGTGCACTCAAGGGCAAGTTATCCCTTGCTGAGTTGTTGAATTCCTGGGAGTTGTGGCAGGATAGAGAAAGGTTGTATTTTTTGGGCCACTTTTCTGAGGAAGTGATTGCTGCTTTCCGGAAATATTCCAGTGTCTTTGAACCTGACGATGTGGTATTAGATGCTAAAGCATTGCGTAATGGTGTTTTTTCTCCCTCTAAGGCGCCTGATGCGGTTCGGCGGCTGTTTGCGTTGCGGGACGCGGCGAGGGACCTTAAAGAGAAAGCACGCCAACAAGCTGAGGAGGAGAAGCGGTCGGATTCGCGTACCGGAGATGGCCATTCATCCACCTCTCAGTCAGATAAGAGCGACCTAGTGCATGCTAAACCAATGCGAGAGGCGGCGCCTTTGTATGTTCCTCCTAAAGGAGCGGGGACTAGCTCGGATATTACCTCCGCCGATGCTAAGGGATATTTTGTGTATAATTGGGTTTATACTCCCTGGCACAGGGCTGACGTCATGGCATTAAAGAATGCGTTGCCTGATCCCCGCAAGAATCCAGCGGCCTTTTACGAAGAAGTCGAGGGGGCCTTGAATTCTTGTACTATGACCTTAGCAGATATAGATTTGTTCTTTGGGCTTATTTTACCACCAGATATGTGGCGATCTGTGCGGAAGGTGGATGATGTTGCCGCTTTCAAGGCTCGGTGGTCTGAGCTTGAGGATGAGGATAGGGAGAGGAAGCCCGCGCAGAAACCACCTCAGATTATCTTAGATCTCCCCGCTGCTATTCTGACTAAGTTGAAGACAATCATTCCCCCTAAAAAGATTGACTGGAATATGCTAGCCTCGTGTAAGCAGAAAGTTGATGAATCAGTTGCAGATTTCTTTACGCGCTTTGAGGAGACGTTTCATGATTTTAGTGGTCAGTCACTTACGGATGATACGGGTCGACACCTTTTTGCTGATAAATATGTGGCGAATTTATTACCGGCGATCGCAGCCCGCCTAAAAGCGAGTGAAAGTTCTTGGTCCACTGCGACCCCGACAGCCCTCCTGACTATAGCTCAGTACTATGAGCGCCAGGAGCAAGAAGCGAAGGGGCAGGAGGAGAAGAAATCGAAGGATTTAAAAACGAAGGTGATGTTAGCGCAAGTATATGGTCCGCCCCACCGGGGTGTCAATAGAGGTAGGGGAGGATTTTATGGTCCTACCTCGGGTCGATCTGATTTGAACAGGAATCAATGTGCGTATTGTAAGCAATCGGGACACTGGGCCAGAGATTGCCCGGCGTTGCATGCTTCGCGTCAGGGACACAATCAGGGCGGCCCGAGAGGTAGAGGGGGTTTCTCGAATTTTAGAGGGAATTCTAATGATCACGCTCGTTTTGACCCTGCCGGGCAGCAACGAGATAGGCCTAATGTTTTCGATTGACAAAACCAGTATCAAGTGTCGGGGATTGACCGTTCTGGGTACCATGATTCTCAGCATGCATAGGAATGCGTTGGATGGGGGTTAGAATCAGTTGAGGTGCCGGTTGATCAGAAGGGTCCTTACGTATCAGCTGAGGTTTTGGGCTCTACTGATCAGTTCCTAGTGGATACAGGAGCGACTCGTAGTGCGCTGTCTAAACAATTGGTTCCGAGGGCTCCCCCATCTGGCTTAATGGTTACATCGGTAGGGTTTGATGGTACACTCTCCCGAAGCCCTCTTTCGCGGCCCCTCACATTTCAGGTTGATTCTTTTTCTGCACCCTGTCCGTTTCTGCTTGCCCCGAACACGCCGGACAATATTATGGGCCTTGATATGTTGAAGCACTTCAGAGCTACGATCCGCTGCTCCCCTGCTGGAGTGCGGGTGATATTAAATGACAATTACCCCCTGTCTGAACGGATGTGTGTGGTTGCAGAAGATGCTGTGTTAGCTACCCTCCCTTGTGCTTTGTGGGCCACCTCGGATACTGATGTGGGACAGATGGTGATTCCGCCTGTTCACATTAGTGTCCAGGAGGGGGCGGTGTTACCACGCCTTCCACAGTATCGTATTTCGCAGGAGGGGGAAGAGGCTCTTATACAGATTGTGCAGGATCTGATTAAGGTGGGAGTAGTGGAGGAAGTTCCCTACAATGTCTGTAATAGCCCGATTCTACCCATTTTGAAAAAGGATACGGATGCTAAAGTCTATCGGTTTATAATTGACTTGAGGGAAGTGAACAAGATCGTGATACCTCAGTATCCAGTGGTTTCTGATATCACGACGTTGCTTACTTTGGTCCCGCCGACGGCGACCACGTTTTCAGTTATCGATTTGAAAAATGCCTTCTTTTCAATTCCTATTCATCCCGATAGTCGATACCTCTTTGGTTTCACTCTAAATAATAGGTCTTACCGATTTTGTAGAATCCCTCAGGGTTACACGGAAAGCCCTAGCATTTACAGTCAAGCTTTGAAAAGACAATTGGACTCCTTTGTTCTGCCCGAGGGTGTCGCCCTCATTCAATATGTCGATGACATCTTACTGGCGGCCGACACTCCGGAGTTGTGTGAAACGAGTACGTTGTCTTTACTTTCCTTTTTGGCATCCCACAATCACAAAGTATCTCGGAAAAAGTTACAGTTCTGTAGACCAAAGGTGACTTATCTGGGTCACCTTTTGTCTAAGGAGGGGCGTGCACTCACACCAGATCGTGTCCAAGTAATTCTGGACACGCCGACGCCGTCCACGCAGAAGGACGTGCGTGCATTTTTGGGTCTTGTGTCGTTTTGTAGGCAATGGATACTAGGGTTTTCACACATAGCTAAGCCATTGTTAGCCCTTTTGACAAAAGACACACCTATCCCGCTTCCTTGGACGAATGAGTGTGACACTGCCTTTCAGAAATTGCGACAGGCCCTCTGTTCAGCAACAGTGTTAGGGACTCCTGATTATACCAAACCTTTTTCGCTGTATGTGCATGAGAAAGATGGATGTGCATTATCAGTTTTAGTGCAGATGCACGGCGACAAGCAGCGCCCTTGTGCATATTTTTCGGCTGTACTTGATCCTGTTGCCCGAGCATTGCCTGGTTGTTTTCGCTCGGTTGCGGCGACAGCTGTGTCAATACGTCAAAGTGAGGGAATTGTGTTATCTCATAAGCTATTGGTATTAGTCCCCCATGCTGTTGATGCCCTGCTTAATCAGACAAAGACGCAGCATTTGACCAGTGCCCGTTTAACGGGATATGAGCTGACGCTTTTGGCTCCTCATATTACGTTAAAGAGGTGCGTAACGTTAAATCCGGCCACATTGTTGCCGTACCCCGAGACTCAGTCTGAGGCACGGAAAGCACATGATTGTATTCTTGTGACTGAGGAACAAACAAAGGGTCGTATTGATCTCCAGGATACGCCCTTTCCAGATGTAGATGGAGAACTGTGGGTGGACGGGTCATGCCTGAAGCTACCAGATGGTACGACTTCAGCAGCGTATGCAATTACCACATTGCAAACAATAGTGGAGACAGCACGCATACCACAGAAATCAGCTCAAGCAGCGGAACTGATAGCATTAACACGAGCATGTGAGCTCAGTACAGGATTGTGTGTGAATGTTTATACAGATAGCCGCTATGCCTTCGGAGTAGCGCACGATTTCGGCCTGCTCTGGAAGGAGAGAGGGTTTTTAACGTCACATGGAGTACAAATAATGCATGGGGAGTTAGTTCATAATCTTTTAACTGCATTGACATATCCGAAGAAAATTGCCATCGTTAAATGTAGCGCCCATAGGAAAGTAGTCGATAAAGTTGGAGAGGGGAATGCGTTAGCAGACCGGGTGGCACGGGAGACTGCGATGCAGCCTGGTGCTACTGCCATGTATGTAGTGAAGTCGCAAGTAGAAAGATGGCACGATGCGAAGGAAGAAGTGCGAGAAATACAGAGGACCGCTTCTGATAAAGAATGGGAGCAATGGTCCGGTGAGGGAGAATTGGATGATGAGGGTTGCTGGAGAAATAAGCAGATGGATAGATGGAAATTACCCACGGCTTTTGTACAACCTATGGTTCAGATGGCACATGGGCTAGCACATGTTGGAGCTTCCGCAATTGTAAAATTGCTTACCCAAGTCTGGGAGCATCCAGAGATTGCTAGCACGGCAAAGAGAGTGGTGCAGACCTGTATGATCTGCCTGAGGTACAACCCAGGAAAGGGTACTCGAACTCCAGCAGGAGGATTTGTAACGCCCACTGCACCATTTGAGGTTTTGCAGATGGATTACATCCAGCTTGAGCGCTGTAACAATTTGAAGTATGTTCTAGTAGTGGTTTGTAGGCCTGGGCCAAAATTCCGTTCCGTTCGCGGAATTTGCGATAATTTGGCATTTCCGCGTTCCGCGGAGAGCGCTGAAATGTCAAAATTTCCGCATTCCGCAGCTTTGCGATAATTTTTTTCTTGCTCGCGCTGTAAAACAATACATTCTCGCGCGCGCGCGATCGCCTTACCTGAATCCCTGCGTTCTCCGACAAGTTTTCTTGACCCGGTCGCGTTCTCCACGAGATGTTGGATTTTGGTAGCCATTTTGCGCTGTCTCGCGAGAGTTCGCGGCCGCATTCAAGTCATTTTTCACGCGATCACGTCATTTGTCGCGCGATCAGGTCTTTCTTCTCGCGATCATGCACCGCGCGAGTATGAGAAGATTGAGATCTCGAACATGTCATTCTACATCGCGAGCCAGAGAATGAGGACGCGGGCACATGAAATCGAACGCGAACAGGAGAAAGAGACCGCGAACACGTCATATCCAACGCGACAGGGACAAAGAAGAGAACGCGATCATATCGTTTTCGACACGCCGGCGGAAGTAATGTGAAGCTGGAGAACTCAACAACGTAAAATTTACAATTTGGAGAGGAATATCGGCTCTAGCAGCATGAAACCATCTGCAAATACTGATTTTGGATGAAAAGAACTCCTTACATTCACATTTGGCTTTCCTTTTTTGTGCAAGGACTCCAGGAGTCATTTTTTTTTTACAAAGTGGAGAGAGGGAGGAAGTGACACAGATTCTCCAACTTCCTGTTCCTGTCCAGCAGGCTCCTCCCAGTGCTTTGTCCATCTCCTGCTCATTCTGCCTTTTGATTTGGAGCTGGAAAGATCTCTCTTTTTGTCTGCTGCATCATTGCAATTGGATTTCAGGATTTTTGGAATAGGATATTTTACAAGTAAGTGGTTGTTGTGTTTGATTGTGGGCATTGCAGTTGTGTAACTACAATTTATTTTTGATAATTAATTATCATCATTCCTTTTTGTTTTTTTTAATTTATTTTAATTTTGTGGGTTGTAGTAGTAGGCCCGAGCTAGCCAAGGGCATGGCCTCATGGGTGTGTGTGTGCATGATGAAGCAACTGTTCCTTTTGTTTTTTGAATATATTTCATTTTCAATCACATTTAGGGCATGGATGGCATTGGATTGAGTTGGGGAAGTGTGTTTTTTGGGGTGGCCTTGCTGATGTTGTTGGGCCTGGACATGTGGCTGGTGGCCATTTTGAGGCCTAGGCCTGCAAGCTTGCCTGGCCTTGTCTGCCAGCAGGCCTGCTTTCATCCACTGCTACCAGAGCAGGTAGCCACAGCTTTAGTAATCTACTGTTTTCTGTGTGCTCTGTTGAATTTAGACATCATTTTGGGCATGGATGGCATTGGATTGAGTTGGGGAAGTGTGTATTTTGGGGTGGCCTTGCTGATGTTGTTGGGGCTCTCCATGTGGCTGGTGGCCATTTTGAGGCCTAGGCCTGCAAGCTTGCCTGGCCTTGTCTGCCAGCAGGCCTGCTTTCATCCACTGCTACCAGAGCAGGTAGCCACAGCTTTAGTAATCTACTGTTTTCTGTGTGTTCTGTTGATTTTAGACATCATTTTGGGCATGGATGGCATTGGATTGAGTTGGGGAAGTGTGTATTTTGGGGTGGCCTTGCTGATGTTGTTGGGGCTCGCCATGTGGCTGGTGGCCATTTTGAGGCCTAGGCCTGCAAGCTTGCCTGGCCTTGTCTGCCAACAGGCCTGCTTTCATCCACTGCTACCAGAGCAGGTAGCCACAGCTTTAGTAATCTACTGTTTTCTGTGTGTTCTGTTGATTTTAGACATCATTTTGGGCATGGATGGCATTGGATTGAGTTGGGGAAGTGTGTATTTTGGGGTGGCCTTGCTGATGTTGTTGGGGCTCGCCATGTGGCTGGTGGCCATTTTGAGGCCTAGGCCTGCAAGCTTGCCTGGCCTTGTCTGCCAACAGGCCTGCTTTCATCCACTGCTACCAGAGCAGGTAGCCACAGCTTTAGTAATCTACTGTTTTCTGTGTGTTCTGTTGATTTTAGACATCATTTTGGGCATGGATGGCATTGGATTGAGTTGGGGAAGTGTGTATTTTGGGGTGGCCTTGCTGATGTTGTTGGGGCTCGCCATGTGGCTGGTGGCCATTTTGAGGCCTAGGCCTGCAAGCTTGCCTGGCCTTGTCTGCCAGCAGGCCTGCTTTCATCCACTGCTACCAGAGCAGGTAGCCACAGCTTTAGTAATCTACTGTTTTCTGTGTGTTCTGTTGATTTTAGACATCATTTTGGGCATGGATGGCATTGGATTGAGTTGGGGAAGTGTGTATTTTGGGGTGGCCTTGCTGATGTTGTTGGGGCTCGCCATGTGGCTGGTGGCCATTTTGAGGCCTAGGCCTGCAAGCTTGCCTGGCCTCCAGATTCTAGATTCAACAAGACACCACACCTTGTCTGCCAGCAGGCCTGCTTTCATCCACTGCTACCAGAGCAGGTAGCCACAGCTTTAGTAATCTACTGTTTTCTGTGTGTTCTGTTGATTTTAGACATCATTTTGGGCATGGATGGCATTGGATTGAGTTGGGGAAGTGTGTATTTTGGGGTGGCCTTGCTGATGTTGTTGGGGCTCGCCATGTGGCTGGTGGCCATTTTGAGGCCTAGGCCTGCAAGCTTGCCTGGCCTTGTCTGCCAGCAGGCCTGCTTTCATCCACTGCTACCAGAGCAGGTAGCCACAGCTTTAGTAATCTACTGTTTTCTGTGTGTTCTGTTGATTTTAGACATCATTTTGGGCATGGATGGCATTGGATTGAGTTGGGGAAGTGTGTATTTTGGGGTGGCCTTGCTGATGTTGTTGGGGCTCGCCATGTGGCTGGTGGCCATTTTGAGGCCTAGGCCTGCAAGCTTGCCTGGCCTTGTCTGCCAACAGGCCTGCTTTCATCCACTGCTACCAGAGCAGGTAGCCACAGCTTTAGTAATCTACTGTTTTCTGTGTGTTCTGTTGATTTTAGACATCATTTTGGGCATGGATGGCATTGGATTGAGTTGGGGAAGTGTGTATTTTGGGGTGGCCTTGCTGATGTTGTTGGGGCTCGCCATGTGGCTGGTGGCCATTTTGAGGCCTAGGCCTGCAAGCTTGCCTGGCCTTGTCTGCCAACAGGCCTGCTTTCATCCACTGCTACCAGAGCAGGTAGCCACAGCTTTATTGATCAAGTGTTTTCTATGTGATCTGTTGAATTTTTAGACATCACCTTCCTGAGAGTGTAGTGTGGCTGTACACAGTACTAGTAGTATAACATAGCTCTAGTTAAAAAAAATTCATAAATGGCTAGACTATCTTTTGTTTGCACTAGTACAGTACTAAGTAACTGAACCACAAAAACAAATGCAACATTTCACTGATGTTCTTCTCCTGTCTTCTTTGCTTTTAGGTGCACAAAAGACTGAGTAGGAGGTGTCATCGGCATCACCTGGCTACCCGTTGTACTGCCAGCCAGACGGAAGTCCTGCTGCGCATCACGCCCACGTGTGACCAGAACTTGTTGTGCATCTGCCTCCTGCCTGACGTCGGAATAAGATGGCCCCAAAGAAAGGTACCAGGTCCAGTACCAAGAAAGTTGCTGGTGAGAAGAAGGAACAGAAAAAGGAAGTGCCATTAACCACGACTGGTGGTGTGCCGGCCAAGGTTTTTTTTGGCACCAAAGCGTTGTCCGGGAACCAAGCTGGGAGCAGCACAGCGGTCCAGCAACCCCACCAACCTAGGCCCAAGGGCTTTACTGTCGCAGAGGTAGCCAGTCTACTAACGGGCAGCGATGTTGAAGAAATGTCATTACCGCAAAGTAGTACACAATCAAGTTCAACGCAGGCGCAAACTCAGCAGATCAGTGTGCAGCCGCCGCAACAAGAACAGCAGCAGCAGCCGCCGCAACCAGAACAGCAGCAGCAGCCGCCGCAACCAGAACAGCAGCAGCAGCCGCCGCAACCAGAACAGCAGCAGCAGCCGCCGCAACCAGAACAGCAGCAGCAGCCGGCGCAACCAGAACAGCAGCAGCAGCCGGCGCAACCAGAACAGCAGCAGCAGCCGCCGCAACCAGAACAGCAGCAGCAGCCGCCGCAACCAGAACAGCAGCAGCCGCCACAACAGCCCACCATAGTAGTTGTTGCTCCTGACGTAGGGGCATTTCAGGAAATCGAGCTTCCTGCAGACAAAGCGGAGCGAAGTCAAACCACTGTTTCAGAACATCTATTGTCTTCCAGACCACCAGCAAGGAAAAGGAGGCTTAGTCCATCATCTTCTTCTTCAAGCCCCGCTTCTGATGATCGTGATGACACTTGGGTCCCACCAGCTCGGTCTGAGAGTGAAGTACGCCACAAGACATTGCTTCTGAAAAGGAAGGTCCCAGAAAAACTTAGAGTTATGGAGGTAGATGTAGAAGAGGGGGGTGATGATGTTGATGAAGACGAGCCAGTCATCACGCACATTACTCCCGCCCCAAAGGGATTGGAGACCGACATTCTAACCCTATTCAGAAAGGCTGCTACTGAGCGGGATGCAGCACGGATCTCACCAACACAGGTTACACCACCACTACCTCCAGCTGCCATATTTTCCAAGGCCCGGCAGGGACCTACATCCAGCTCAACCACCTCAGTAGGAAGTGGTAGTAAAAGTCACAGTGTAGGTGGACAGGGTCACATATTTTCAAGGACCCCCTCAAGTTCATCTGGTGTTGAAAGTGGCACATCCAGCAGTGCCAGAAAGTTCTCCTCCCCAGTTTGGGACTTCTTTTCTGTTAGCGCCAAGGAGGAGAACATTGCTATATGCGCAATTTGTCGGCAAGGTGTTCGGCGTGGTAAGCTTGGTACAAACTATGGTACCGGAGGACAAGCAAGTCATCTCAGAATACACCACACTATTGTGTGGGAGGATCACCTACTTAAGTTAAAAGAAAGTAGGAAAACTAAACCCTTTGAAGTTGGTCAGGAATCAGGGAGCGATATTATTGTGGTGGCAGGTGAAGAACAGGGAGGCATTTCTAGCCCTGTCTCCAGTAGTGCAGTCACTGCAGTGGTAACGCCCACATCCTCCTCAGTAACATCAGAGTGGCACCGCAGTAAGAGCCATACTCAGAGTGTGGGTGAGACACCAAGGCGACCGGCGGCGAGTACCTCAATGAGACAATCTGTGTCGTTGAGCCTTAGTGGGTTAATGGCACCAATAAGGAAAGTAAGCCAGCCTACCATTGACAGCATGTTTAGGTTGGAGGGGCAGTTCCAACGCAACCACCCAACGGCACGATTGTACAATGCGAAGCTGGCTAAAATGTTAGCGCTGGACCTTCTTCCTTTTTCATTTGTGGAAGGGGTGGGTTTCCTTGAATTTGTGTCTGCCATCTGCCCGAAATGGAAAGTTCCAAGCCGGTCCTATTTCGCAAGAATTGCTGTCCCGGCACTACATCATGATGTGCTGGAATTGGTTGGACAAGCTTTGCAGAAGAGTGCTGTGCACAATATCCACCTGACAACAGACATGTGGACCAGTTGCCAAGCCACAGATTACATGTGTATCACTGCACACTGGATCTCTTTTGTGGGGGTTAAAGATCAACTATCTGCACGAGGTGTTGTTGACACAGCTGCGATTTTTGAAGGTACTCGGAAACATGCAACTGTAGCCATGTTCGCCATGGAGAAATCTCATACGGCTGAAAACATTTTAGAAGAGTTTCGCACCAAGGTTTTGGAATGGCTGCAGCCCAGAGGGCTTGGTATTGGTTTTGTTGCCACAGACAATGGCAGTAATGTACTTAAGGCCATGGAACTTGGTTCCTATTTCAGGGTTCCGTGTTTGGCACACTGCATAAACATTATAGTGCAAGACTTTCTGAAAAAAGAACCCATAGTAAGCAATTTACTGTCCATCTGCCGAAGAATATGCACTCATTTCAGCCATTCTTTTAAAGCTCGGAAGCAGCTGAGGATCCTCCAACGTGAGCGTAGGGTGCCAGTCAAGGCACTCATCCAGGAGGTGGCAACACGTTGGAACTCAACGTATTACATGCTTGATCGTCTGTACGAACAGCACAGGTCACTCAATGATTATGTCTGGTACAGAAGCAGTGATGCTAGTGTTAAAGGCATGACCCTTCAGAGGGAGCAATGGACCCTAATTCAATGCCTGACTGAGATGCTGTCTCCTTTTGAGGTCTTCACACGTGAAGTCAGCAAGGAGGACTGTACAATGGGCCAAGCTATCCCATTGTTGCAAATGCTAGAGCATGAGCTGAATAATGTGTCTGAATCCTACAAAGGTGTAGAGGACAGAAGGCAAGCCCATGACTTGGTGGAGAGCTTATCCAGGCGCTTATCAGAAAATGTAAGGATACAAAATAAAATTTTGTCACAAGACCATTACATTTGTGCCACAATTCTGGATCCACGTGCAAAATTAGGACTATTCCGTTCTTTTTCCGACACTGATGTTGCCCGCTACAAAAGTTGTATAGCTGAAGCAGCCATCAAGTTTGAAAACGAAGGGCTGCTAATTAAAAGCCCGCCACATCAACCCACAACAAGTACTGATACTGAAGCAGGCCATGCAGAATCAAGTGCAACTTCGTCGGCTGAGGGCAGTGCGGTTGGCTCACAATCGCAACACTCACCATCACCATCGACTACAAAAACAATAACTGGATCATTCTGCCGAGTACAATCATTATCAGATTGGTATGTAAAGATGGGCCTTAAGCACAGTGCTGATGCACAGAAAAAACAGCACAAAAGCTTACCAGCAGCAACCCTGAACATTGAGCGGATGGTCCAGGCCTATCTGGACGACCCAACAGAGGTGTACGTTGATCAAAACCCAGTGCAGTATTGGCATAGGAAAAGGTCTGAATGGCCACAGCTCAGCAGGCTGGCGATAAGCTATCTGGCTTGCCCTGTCGCAAGTGTCTCTTCCGAACGTGTTTTCAGTGCTGCAGGTTCCATTGTAACCTTGAGAAGGACCAGTCTATCTCCCAAAAACGTGGAGAGGTTAACAATGATCAAAATGAATCAGCACTTCATACCACCGAATTACACAATGCATGAATCAACAGAGGAAGATGAGGACAGCGGCTCAGGTGACGGAAGTATTGTGTCAGATGATTACCTACTACTGGAAGATCCCCCAGAGTTTGAGGACGAGCTATACTTCCCTGACAATTAGGCTCGCACTTACTGTCTTCCTCCCTTTTTTCCCCCTTTGTTTGTGTCTGTTGTTCCGGTTATAAACTTGTGAATCGCAACCAATGCATTATCACCGTCTTCTAATCTTCTAATTTAAGATACAAGTTTCAGGTGTCTGCCATTTGACACTACAGTCCTCAGAATCCAGCTCCTCCGCTCGATCATACTGCATCTCCTGGTCAATTCCATTTCCCTCATGAATGATGATTGGATGATGGTAACAACAAATTCAAACTTTCCTCGTCCTTCCAAAACAAGTGGACCATGAATCTGATGACTTCTATAGCTATCCTCCTTCAGAGACGAGAGAGACTGGCCATTAACTGAAAATAAGATGCAACAGGTAATGATTGATGCCATGCATTGTCCGCAGAAAAGCAGACTGAGTGATGTAGATTTTGTTGTGTGTGTTGCGCATGAATGAATTGATGTAATTGTGCACTGCCACTAATCAACATTCTACAGAACACACTAATTTTCCTCTTCTGGCAAACAAGAAATGTGTACTTCTCTCCTGCATCTTGGTGATACATTGCTTTTAATTCAATACAGGAAGGGCACTCACTCAATCTGCGCAATGCAAATGACTGTGACTTAACAGCACCGTCCATCATGATGATGGCGAAAGAGACGGCCTGCAGCGTTAACGAGATGAGATGCAACAGGTAATGATTGATGCCATGCATTGGCCGCAGAATAGCAGACTGAATGATGTAGATTTTGTTTTGTGGTGTGTTGCGCATGAATTGATGGAATTGTGCACTGCCACTAATCAACTTTCTACAGAACACACTAGTAATTACTAATTTTCCCCTTCTGGCAAACAAGAAATGTGTACTTCTCTCCTGCATCTTGGTGATACATTGCTTTTAATTCAATACAGGAAGGGGACTCACTCAATCTGCGCAATGCAAATGACTGTGACTGAACAGCACCGTCCATCATGATGATGGCGAAAGAGACGGCCTGCAGCGTTAACGAGATGAGATGCAACAGGTAATGATTGATGCCATGCATTGGCCGCAGAATAGCAGACTGAATGATGTAGATTTTGTGGTGTGTTGCGCATGAATTGATGTAATTGTGCACTGCCACTAATCAACTTTCTACAGAACACACTAGTAATTACTAATTTTCCTCTTCTGGCAAACAAGAAATGTGTACTTCTCCTGCATCTTGGTGATACATTGCTTTTAATTCAATACAGGAAGGGGACTCACTCAATCTGCGCAATGCAAATGACTGTGACTTAACAGCACCGTCCGTCATGATGATGGCGAAAGAGACGGCCCGTTAACTTAAGATGAGAAGTAACAGGTAATAAATGATGATAATTAATGGCATGCATTGGACACCTGACTCTGAGCTATTGGTCTTTGTGTTTGCGTTGTTTGTTGTGCACAAAGTGATGTCAAAGTGTACTAGTGTTAATCTATCTTTCTGTACACAATAAAGAATGACTCAAGTCAGTAATATTTATATTTCTACTCTTGTTGTGTTCTAAAAATTACACTTGTACTGCAGGCCGATCTTCAGTCAGTAGAAGTATCAGAGCTGATGATGAAGTCAGGAGGATGTTTCATGAGTGGCATAAAACGGAAAAGCCTAAAGGTAAACACGTGAACCACAACCACAGCACACCCAAATGTCTGTGTAGAAGTTGAATAGAGTGTAGCGGTGGGATGACTGCAGTGCATTGATTTTACTAACTTTAACTGTAAAATGCTATGTCTGGAATGGATAATGTGCTTTGCGTTTGTCCAACTCTTTGAGAGAAAAAAAAAAAGGACTCTAAAGTGTTAACGTAGGATGTGCTAATGGTAAGCACTGTGGGCCTGATCTCTCCTGTTACTGTTGAAGGTCTATGCTGGAAACAGACTACAGTAGAGATGATGCATATGCATACATGCCACCTCGGAAAGTGTTCTTGTTGCACTACACCATCACTTGTGCATTTGTTTTCACTTTCTTTCTGAATATCCCCTTTGGTTTTCAATCTAAAATTACAGGCCGGGCCTTGTCCAAAACTTTGTAAAACATTACAATGCATCTTAATTACCTTACCAATCAATCACCTTTTTATTCCAGCCGGGCAGTGGCGAGTGGTGAGGCGACACACCCAAGATTGATGGACGAGAGGAGCAAGAGGAATGCCGAGATGCAAAAAACCAGTCCACATTTTTGACCAGGATAAGACAGTAACAGTATCCACTTTTCACTTCTTTTAAATAATTTGATTAATATCTTGTATACATTCTTTACAACAGTGTGTTCTTGGAGTTGTTATTATCAATCATCATTACGTTTGCTCTGTGTTTACGATTCTTCACTACCAATATTTAAAATTTCTATTTGCTATCTGTTAAAGTATTAAGGCCGGAACAGAACAAGAAATAGAAGTGTATGTAATCCGGGTCTCATCATGCATGCATTTCCTTTTTTATACCTTAACATATGGAATGGATATGGTATGGTAGTCTTCAATGATTGTCGTTTGTTTGTCTATGTATGCATACTGTTTTTCTATGTCAAACCTTTCCCAAAATCCCCCTTCCCATCCAATCAACGGACCCTAACCCTCTTCCCCCGGGCTGTGTGACTTATTGTCGAGGTGTAACTAAATTAAATGTACACCAATACTTAATCACACACTTGCTGGGGCGGATGTGGTGAAAGCAACACTACTTCAATTTCAATGCAGAGCGATGATCTTCTTCTGCTTGCCCACCCATGAGTAGGATATTTCACAGGTTATTTTATTTAACAAAGGAACATATACCTCAGCATGAATTGCCGGCATTGATTTGATTTGTTTGTTGTCATTCCTCATATACAGCACTAACTGTTAGACTGTAGGCATAGCCAAGTCGACAAAACTATAGTTTGTAACTCTGTCTAGTAGGCTATCCTCATAATATCCAGCATTCAGTTTTTTTGTCAAATATTTGAGCATATAATTGTTGCTCGGTAAATTCTGTGATGTACTTCATTCAACTACTCCTCTAACAGTCTCTCAAAGGCGATTGACTATCTCCTTTTCTTTTTTTGGAAATGCTGCTACCCTGCCAGTGTATACTACTACTATACTACCACCACCACCCCAATCATGGCATGTATGAAAAAGGAAACCATCTTCACCATGCAGCCAGTGCTGTGCCACAGTTGGACATAAACATCAAGCACCGGTAAGAGAGAAGTTTGGGGGAGGCAGAATCAATAATGGACATGTTGTCAATGATGTCAGTTTCAAACACCACTCCAAAGAATGCATAGTAGGACCAGTCAATGAGTGAGGTGTGTCGCATCTATCTGTTTGTGTCTTATACAGTCAGCAAATTATTGAAATCAAACACACGCTATGGGCGGCCATGCACCAGCAAAGAAACAGTGTGATGTAAAACAGTTACCCCACCTACAAAACATTAACAACATTGCATGTAACATAGAAAAATATATTTAATTGACCCTAACAAATAAACTAAACCCACAAAAGCTGACCCACCCCCCTCCCTAACCCCAACGACTGTCCATAGAAATAGAGAACGCCCAAACGAGTGAGGAAACAAACAGGAATTAAAAAAGGGGCAGTGACAGGGACTAACTGGTGGGGCGGGACTGGAGGAGGACACGAATCTGGTCCTCTAAATGGGCGACGCGGCGTCTAAGGCCGCGGCAGTTGCAACCACAGTGGGGGGGGGCACCGGAGATGGCACGGTGGCGGCGGGCAGCCGCCAGACGGTGGCGCCGTACCTCTGGAGGGCGGTGGCTGGGGCCCGGGGCACTGGAGGAGGCTTGAATTGCTGCTGCACTCTCCTCCTCCTCCTCGGCTAGGACCACCAGCCGCCGGTATTCCTGCTGGATTGCCTCCAGCTTCCGGCGCCGTGCCTTGGCGGCCAACTCCTTCCGGTTGATTTTCGGAGTAGCTGTGTATCAAAAAGAAAAAAACAAGACAATTGTAAAATATAGTCTTAATAAAACAGTAGGACAAGGTAATTATTTATACACATAGTGGCATGGTAGAGTAGCACTATAAAATAAAGCACAGTAGTACATAACATTTTAAATGTCGCCCGTCCTTCTTCCTTCCACCTGTCTTACACTTTTTAGTTGAACAGTGCACCAGGTGCTCTTCTCCATAAAACTTTCAAAGCGGAGTTGAAATCAGATAGATGAGGCCATTGGTTACTCAATACTCTGGCTCCTAGTCCTATACCAATTAAAGGGAATTCTAGTCTTCTAGTTCACTCTTCAAACGTCCCCAAGAACTCATACTTACTTACGACATCGGATAGCGGGCGAACTTTGTCCGCCCGCCATCCGACTGCTAAAAAGGGTGGGGGTCCCGTGGGGACAATTAATTAGGATGATGCGCCCGGCACAGTGGCGGGCGCACCCTGTTATTTTAAATTTAAATTCTGGTTGGCTTTGCTGAAAGCAATGCTAAAATGTTGTGCTGCTTTTCCAAGCACAACATGACGGGCCTCGCACGGAGCCTGTCACGTTTTGCTTTGAAAGTCGGGGGGGTACCATAGCATCGGTAGGTACCCTCCATGGGGGCCCCCAAGCATACTCTGCAATGTGTGCATGCCTTTCCGTGGCGGACGGTAATGCCGCCACGCAAAGGCATTCCAAAATGCAGATTATATGGCTGCCGGTGTGGTGAGAGAGACACCACCGCCATATTGAACCCTTTTCCGCCTAGACATGTCTGAATATTTTCTACAGGGATGGCGGGAGGTTTGCCCCTGCTGTGACGGCAGTGAATTCCAGCCAGCCCGGCGGGGGCAATACGCCCACCATCCTAATGGGGCCCTAATTCACAACTTTACAGTATACATATACATACAGTACACCTTTGCAGTGAGTGTGCTGTCAAGTTCAACAATAGTTAAAGATTATGAATCTAACTTACCACCGCCTGCCACTGGTGCTGCCACTCCCCCTCCGTTGCTATCTGCAACTGCCGCATCCTCGCCCTCTGCGTCGCCTTCGCTGGCCCCAGCAATGGTGGTCGGTAGTGCGCCTAGAAAACATTACACATTTATTAGGCAACATATACACCTCCCCCCTATTGATCAGTAGCAAGGTTGAAAAATGAGTTAATACTAACATAAATCACTAGTACAAATCAGGTAGTAGTAGAGTAGACACTAAGTTATATGATCATTGTAGCATTTGCTTGATTAGCCCTAGCCATGCACATGTGACGTTACCTTTACCTTGCAGCTTCTTAAGACACCTTTGAGCCCACATGACCTGCCTCACACTGCTACTGTCTAGTCTACGCGCTGCGTACAGGCGGTCAACAAACATTAACAAGCCACTTTTTTAGGAAGAACTGGTGTACTACTGTTACTGTTAGTCCATATTGCTTATCCATAGATGCTACACTTTTTGGCACGGCTGAGAAATGCTTGCAAGTTGCAATATACTAACGCACACCATTTCCTTTTTTCGCATTACAGACGCAAGATTCGCTTCTACGAACCAGAGCTTCTGAACGATGCACCAACTACCAGTACTAGGTTCTTCTGAGGTGAGGGGTCCCTTCACTCACATCTTCATTTATAAATGTATATAAACTAAATTGCTATGGGATGGTGGTGCTGCCTTCCACCACTTCAGTTATCATGATTTAATTCCCAACTGTATAAGTGTAACAATGTATATTGTTTTAATGTTATTGATTTGCCGGTTGGTGCTGCTAAGATAACAGTGTACAGACCTTCTCAAATCGAAATAAAAATTTTAAACTTACATAGACTTTGTGGTATTTGGTGTGGAGTGGACTAACTTACACGATTGAGCAAATTAAAGTAAGGGTGTGCATGTGAATTGCTTCCACGACAGAGGTTGGGTGTGTTAATGTTCTGGGTTGTCTACTTGTTGGTTGTCTTGGGGGGAGGGTTCCGAGACCTAATAGGTATGACAAGACAGTACTATAGTCAAGCAGTGGAATTGTGGTGGGTGCGGAATTTCTGATTGAGGTGTGCAAGGAAGGTCCAACCTACCATCACCAACATCCTATTTTCTGGTGCAAATGTATGTGCAAGATCCCTACAACAGTTGTATGTCCTATAGGGTATCATATCAAAATATTAAGAAATCTGGTAGGGCTGTTGCTGTGAATTTTCAAAGCCTAAACATCAACAAGAGTAAAAAGTAGTACAAGACAACGACCCAACGGATTGTACGAGCTACTGGTGAATATGAGTTTTATATTACAACCTTTCACAAAGAGTGGCACTGGGCAAGACTAGCTACTACAGTACAGACAGACAGACTGATAGTATGTAGTAGTACTCAGTCATCATAGCGGAGGCAGGGATAAGCTTTTTGAAACCGTACAGATCGAAGGATAATTGGTGGTAAAAAAATAGCATTTGGAAACACACTATAGTTCGGGAGAAATGGGGCAGTAAAAGTTATGGAATAAGAAATATTATTAAAAAGTTTTAAACAAGAAGACTTACTGGGGCCAGCAGAGGAGCCCTCAGCGGTGTCCTCCTCGTGGTGTTCCTGTCCCGCCGACTGCCCAGTCCCTGCCCGTCTGCCCCTGGGTGCTGATGAACAGGAAAGATATAAGAAAGACAAACATTGATGGATGGTGTCAACTTAAGCAAATACAATTTTTTTCAACAACGGTCAAAAAACACTTATGTAAACAATTGCAATAACTACATTGACCGATCTCATCTGGTCAACATGTAATATCGGGGGATTCGCAGTTCGACTACTTAAGTTACTATTTATCAACAGTAATCCATTCTTCCATTCTGATTCCAGAAAACTAAGTTACAAGTAAGCCTAAGTATTAGTACAACCTACCACCCAACCTAGCCCACCTATTCCAGGCATGCCAATTGTACATTAAGTATGCATTTCGACTGTATTCCTCAACAATGTGTATGATCCAATCATGGAGGACACATTAACATGACTACATTTTTTGTATATACACAATTTTGGTTTGATTGATGCTCATCTGCTACTGCTAAGTAACTGCAAAGCCTACCTCCACTCATTGAACAAACTAGAAAGGTTCTAAAGACTGGCGTACTAGCAGCACGTCACGTAACTGAGTGAGGGGGCATCACGCATACCACTAACCAATTAGAAGCTCATACAAAGTACCTAAACCTATGTATCAATCCGCCCCTATCTATTAGTGACAGGACAAAGTAAGGAGTGGACATGAGTCACTGTAGCATTACGTAACTTAATTTCTCTATAATAAACTCGTAAAGAATCACGCTAAGCAAGCGCAAACGCAAAGCTGCAAACAAGTAAGATTAGTAGTAGCGCAGAAGAGCACCTGTGTCATAATCACAGAAGACTTTTAAACGTTATTAACCTGGAATGTATTGCAAGCAGCAACATTCTATCTGGTTGGAAGGAAAAAAAGATATTCGCAATATATAACATAGAGCAGAAGAACAGACACAAAGTTGTAATAATTAAATAGGTACTCACCAAGCCCCGGGACCTCCACTCCTAGCAGGTCCAGCAGGTCCTGCTCACGGTCCAGGATGTCGGACCACCGGTGCGTCAGCTGTGCCTGGGTGCGCCGGACCCCAGAGATGCGAGACACTGCCCGGCGCACCTTCCCCCACCGCTGCCGACGCTCCCGGAGGCCGTACCCGGACCCAGGCCTGCCACCTGCTGCCAGGGTTGAGGGGAGGTGGCGCTGCACAAAGAAAATTAGTGCAGCCAACTCCGCCTCCCCAAATAAGGCCCGTGCATGCACCCCTTGTGGGCGCCGCCTTCCGCAAGGAAGGCGGTCGCGGCTCTGGCTGCGCCGGCGAACAGCCCTGCCCTTGGACATGGTTCTGGGGACGGGGCGGGAAAGAAAAGGTAAAATAAATAAAGGAGTAAAGGAAATAAATAGCAGGCAATACAAAGAGAAAAAGTAGCTAAAAAACAAAAAAAAGGTACACAAAAACCAAAAATATAGAGGCAGGAAAATAGTTAGAGAAATAATAAGTAATAAAGATCCGAAAAAAGTGGCTATAAACAAAGGATTGAAAAGATTTAGGGAGGATTGAAAATCAGGCCCCAGAACCATGCAATAGAGTGGAAAACAAGATGGCCGCGCCCGTTGCGACCACGTGCGCAAGTTCGCGCGATATTTTCTCCCTGAGCAAGCAAAAAGCAACGCGATCAAGTAAAAGCGATCGCGAACAGGAAATATCGACCGCGAACATGCATTGCGCGACCCGGAACAGGAAGTAAACAACGCCAGAGGGCGGGACAAGTGAAAACAAGATGGCCGCGCCCGTGAGCGACCGCATGGGTAAGTTGGCGACCCGCGAACACGCAAAAAATACCGCGAACAGGCGGCAAAAAACTTCCGCATCTTCGCGATATTTCCGGCGTGTTTGCGGAGATTTTCTGCATTCTCGCGATAATTTGCGGAGGTTAATTCCGCAAATTCCGCCCACCCCTAGTGGTTTGTGCCTTTAGCAAATGGGTTGAGGCATACCCTACGAAAGACAATACTGCAATGACTACCGCCAAGATGCTGTTGAAGGAGTTCTTCCCTCGATATGGCGTTTGTAGACTTCTGTGGAGTGATAACGGACCCCACTTTATAGCGGATGTTATAAAGTATGTTTTGAAGGGTCTGGGCATCACCCAGAAGTTCCACGCAGTGTTTCACCCTCAATCTGCAGGACTAGTCGAGAAGTATAATGGTACACTGAAGCTCAAGATCGCTAAAATCCAAGCTTCAACGTCTTTGACTTGGCCAGATGCTTTACCGCTGGCGTTGTTGTCAATTAGGTCGGTACCGCACTCTCGAACCGGTCTTACACCGTACGAGATTGTCTTTGGACGTCCAATGAATATTTGGGGTCCACCAAAACCTAAGACTGTGTATGATGTACCTTGTGTAATGATGAATGATTATCTGGCACAGTTAACGGATAACTTGGTTTCTATTCATCAACAGGTCCGGGAGGCGCTCCCTGATCGGTCCACCGGTGAAGGACATGGTCTCCGGCCTGGCGACCATGTCATGATAAAAATCTTTGACAGGACGAACAGCCTGGAGCCGAGATGGGTTGGTCCTGAGCAAGTCTTACTGGCAACGAGGACGGCTGTGCGAGTTTCCAACAGAAAGAATTGGATTCATTCCCTGCACTGCCGCAAAGTACCGCCCGGATTGGTGGAGCCTGCTGTATTGACCGATCAACGAGAGATTCTGACCACAGAGAAAGGCCGTGCTGTGGAACCGAACGACGCTGAGGAGCTCTTTCCGGACCACGTGACTCCTGGAGGAAAGCGATATCATCTCAGGCCAAGGAAGTGAGCTCTTCAGTATCAGGACATGATGTCAGAACGGCCCTTGGGTTAGTGAAACGGAGAGCCAATGAGGCAAGGGGGGGGGGATCAGCCCTGCATTAGTGTAGCGACACCCGTCTTGGCCCGTTGGTGAAGAAATCAACCGCTGCCCAAGGGGAAGAGTTCTGACAAGCTTTTAGTTTCAGGAAGATATTGATTCTTTATCTTGACATGGAGAAAAAGAAGATCCTTTGTGCAACAGGTTTTATGCTTACAGTAGCTATTGTTGGGATAACCACATGGTTTGTGGAGGATGTGACTCCTGCTCGAGAGTTACTTGTGTTGACCACTCCAGTGCCTGAGGAGCACTACGTCTATACCCTTCCGTATCAAGAATTGAAGCATCGTCAGTCTTATTTGAATAACACTTTCATCCAGATGTTGCATCATACCCACGTTGCCACGAATGCTACGAACTGTTGGATATGTGGTATGATGCCAGCTCATCAGAAGAAAGGAGGAACGCCATTCAAACCTCTTCCTTTCTCTCATAATGGCTCTTGTAGAGCATGGTACACTTTGCTTTTTGCCACTCGGAAACCCACAGTGGGACGATTACTCTTCAGACTCAATAAAGAATGTCATCAGGATAAAGATGGATATCCACAAGCGAATGGGACAATTTGGGAATGGGAAGAGTATCGACCAGACAATGAATCGATTCCTTATATTTTCACGAACACCAGAGACACTGTGGGAAAAGACAAATTTGTGATTCAAGTGGCACAAGCTCAAGCGGACCTGTGTGTCCAGAGTGTGGGTTATATTCCTGTTGGTGTTAGTGATTGCATTACCATATTAAACATCGACGGGTTGAATAACAGTACCTTCTTAGCATCCCATAATACATACTTCGTATGTGGAAATAAAGGTTATTACCGTTTGCCAGCCGGTTGGTCCGGAGTATGTTATGTAGCCTTCCTATTGCCTCCTGTATTTTTGGCGCCTGCATCCTATCATAAGGATTTGAAGTTGTTAAATAATGTGACTGTAAATAGGTACAAACGTACTCTATCAATTGATGATGTGGACCAGACTGACACCAGTCTGCAGCAGTACATTGATTTTAATTTAGGATTGTTTTTCTTCGTTGGAGCTGCCCTAAATAGTAGGAAAGTTCGAAGGTTAACAAGAGTGGTAGAGGCTGTGACAAACCAAACCGCTGCTGCTCTTGGGAATCTTACGGAAGAATTGCAGATTACTAGAATTGTTGCATTGCAGAATCGTATGGTGTTAGATGTTATGTTAGCTGATCGAGGTGGAGCTTGTAAAATTATTGGGAGTAGTTGCTGTGTGTTTATCCCTGACCACACGCCGTCAGTCTATAATGCAATCAACAGGTTGCATAAAATTGCAGCTGAAATCCATACAGAAAATGGCACTTGGTCCTTTTCTGGATGGTTTTGGGCATTGATCACTGCTTGGGGTTGGAAGGTTTTAACTGGTCTCTGTATAATTATAGCAGTTCTGTTTTCTTGTTGCATCTGTGTCCAATGTGGTCCTTTGCTCTGTTCTTTATGTGTATCATTCTGTATTCCTGATAAGAAAGCTATTGCCAATGTCACCTATCAGAAACGTTTAGCTAAAGAAGTAGAAGAAATGATGGCAATTGACATATACGATGATTATCCTAATAAACCGGATGTCTTCAGTAAATGCTGAAAGGGTCGTCTGTTGTAAATTGAAACCACGATGTGATTAAGCATTTACTAAAGACATGAATTCTCCTTCCTTAGAAATGTCTCTTTCGTTATGTTGACTAAAGTCTGGACTCCATTTTGTATTGTCATGTCCCCACGTGCTCAACATGAGAAGAGTCCTATCTTCGTGTTAGTTGCTCTTGTAATCTGCCTAGTAACAGTCTATAAATAGTTCCTTTGTCCGCCTGGCGCATGCCCAGGCTTGACCACATCTGTTATCAGTTAGTCCTTGCTTGACCATGTTTTCGCGGGCTCAAGGAGTATGTCAGCTCCGCCCACATATTGATCTTGTATCGAAAATGTCCATAAAAGGTAACATTCCTTGCCTCATGTTGTATCCTCCCACTTATGAGCCCCTCTGTTGTGTATAAAAGGGGACCGTGTACGCAAGTTCTTTGTGCTGCTCTATGCAATACTGAAGGGTATTGTATGGATTGTAGGACCACCCTTAAGGGTTAATAAACCTTGTCTTTGTACTTTGCAGTTTCCGTGCCAACTTCCTTATAGATTCCATTGCAGGAGAGCGAACCCTTGTGTCCTGCGGGCCTAGCTGGGGCCTGTATTCATCACTGGGTGCCGGTGTTACGCATTTGCCCTACCTGTACTTACAAAGGTAATTGGAATGCTGTGCATTCCCATTGCATTCTGAGTCGTGGTCTTCAGGTATCATCTGCATTGGGGTATTCTGGGGAATCCCATGGGAGGGAACGGCACTGGTCCCGATCTGAGTGTGCCTTTATCAATGCGTCCATTGCATGCACTCAGATTTGGGAGGCCTAGACATCTGACAACAATGTGCACCAGTCTTTGGGCCCCGAAGTACAACATGGTGGGTGGCATGGGCTCATGGCCATTGTGGAATGTCATGTTGTAGTCTGTGTCTGTGTTGTCCACTCCTGTTCCATCCAGATCCATCAGTGGCAACAAATAGTGTGCCCCCATCATGTCCCTAGGTGTGCTCAGAGCTAGTTGTGTGTCTGGTTGAACGGAGCCACTAGCAGGGTGTTGTGCTGTGTAGTCATCACATGGCTCACTTATGCCTGAATTTCCAGTTTCCACGCACTGTTGCGCTGTTTGAGTCAATATAGTGAGTTGGCACGATGTGATTGCACAGAGTGGTGTGCAACATGTAGATTTGGTCATCTTTTGTTATGCATTGCTTGCATATGTTTGTTCTGTTGCTGCCACTGAACTGACCCTACATCTCTCTCTCTCATGCAGCATCTCCTGTGGTCACGGAAGGACAGGAAACAGACACCAGTGGGGGTGAAACAAGCACGACAGCTGCACAGGAGCCCAGTGACACAGATGGCACCAGCACCTCAGAAGGGGACAGGAGTCTGCTGGAGGAATCCCAGCCTGAGACGCAAAGTACTACATCATCTGATGCCAGTGGGGATGCATCCATGTTGGCGGGCACAGGGAATGGGGACTCTGCATCATCTTCCACCATACAGCGCCCAGTGCCCACCCTCCCAGCCACTTCCTCTGGTGCTGCCCGTGTCTGCCTCGGTAAGAGGGGAAGAGTGTCCTTCACCCCTGGCACCGCTGCCCCTGTCTATCCTGCTGCCATCAGTGCCAGACAGCTCTCCTCAATGCCTTCATTGACCACAACAAAAAATTGGCATAGGTGGTTGCTTTCATGGAGGGCATACAGTCAGACGTGGGTGGGCTGCACCAGACTGTCCAGGCTTTGTCCTCCACAGTGATGTCTGCCCTTCAACAGGAACATACTCACAGTCCAGCTCCGGTCCCTTTGTCCACCCCCCTGGCATTGGCCACGTCTGACGATAGTGACCACGGTCCACATACCTCAAAGTCACGATACAGCACACAAAGCACATAGCAGCAGCAACCCAGCGGTCGCGGGTGCAGACACCATCCCCACAGAAGACCAAAGCCACCCCAGAGCGCAGGATAGAAAAGCCCGTCAGGCGACACCAGGGGCCAAAATGCAAAGAAGCAGACCACAGGCACACATGCCTCAGAGGCATCCCCATCCAAGGACTCTCCTGTCCCTAAAGCATCTCGCAAAGAGAAGCATACAGTTTCTGTGCCCACCGAGAAGGTGGTGCATGCCAAGGGTACACCTAGGAAGGGCTCCAAGGCAGATTCACCCACCACCTCGACTCCCATTACAAGCCCAGTGAAGTAGGGGAAGGAGAACACTGTAGGGGAGACACCTAGTAAACAGGGGAAGGAGGGGCAAAAGGAAAAGCCAGGCAAAGCGTTCCACTGGATCCAGCACATCACCAGAGGGGGTGCCTGCGTCTGCACCTGATGCAGCTTTGGTGGTGAGAGTGCCTGTTGTGTCCACACCACCTCCCATTGATCCAAAGTCAGGCAAGCCATTTAGGATCCCCAAGAAGTGGAAAGGCACCCCTCCACAATCTCCCAGTCACACTGTGTCTCCCGTCTGCATGACTCCACCTCCACGTGCCACTACACCACCTGGTCCAAGCAGCCCTCCAGCTTTCCAAGCCACTGATAGCTCTAGCTTAGCTGGGCCGCTCTCTCCCCGGTCAAGTGCCCCGACAGTCCAAGAGACACAGCCAGCTCCCAGTCCGCCTGACAGCCAAGTCTGAGTGGTAGTCACCCTCACACACCTGTCTCTCACATAGGTGGGCCTGTACTGCACATTGTTACCCCCTGACTGTGTTGCTGACCATGGAAAGGTACAGTCGCACACATTCCAGGTGCAGCCTCTCCTGGACATACTCTGCACTTCGTTTTTACCACTGGCCTTGTTGCTCTTTGCTGTGTTCAAGTATTCCCTGTGCAGCTTCTCATGGACATACTCTGCACTTCGTTTTTGCCACTGGCCTTGTTGCTCTTTGCTGTGTTCAAGTATTCCCTGTGCAGCTTCTCATGGACATACTCTGCACTTCGTTTTTGCCACTGGCCTTGTTGCTCTTTGCTGTGTTCAAGTATTCCCTGTGTAGCTTCTCGTGGACCTACTCTGCACCCTGAACTGGCCACTGGCCTTGCTGTTTTGCCATTGCCTGTGCAGTTTCTCATGGACATACTCTGCACCCTGAACTGGACACTGGCCTTGCTGTTTTGCCCTTGCCTGTGCAGCTTCTCATGGACAAACTCTGCACCCTGGACTGGCCACTGGCCTTGCTGTTTTGCCCTTGCCTGTGCAGCTTCTCATGGACATGGTCTTCATTTTGTGCCTTGCTCTACTCTTCTCATGATGCCTATCTGTGCAACATGTGAATAAAGACAATTGCTCCTGTTGTCTGTTTTGTCAGTGTCCTTACTGAATAAAGTTATTTTGCTGTGTGTATATGGTTTACTGTGCCACATGGTCTGTGTGCCACTTCAACAAAGCCAGTGTCTTGGCTCACTTGCTCTAGTTTTTTACAGGGGTGACAGGGACTTCAGTTCTTCCTGACCCAGATACTTGTGGGGGCAATGATGACAATTTTGAATGGAAAGTAGTTGTCATTTTCTTAATTTGTTCATGTTGGCTGCATTGTACACATGTCAGGTGGGGGGGCACTGCCAGCACAGAGTGGGATTCTATCCACAGTATTGCAGGCAGGCTGGCCAGGGTAATCATGTATGTGTACTCTTCCTTTATGTGTGCCCAGTGGTGTATGTGTGTGGTCATCTTGTGATGGCCAGTCATCCTAGTCCCATGGCTTACTTTCAATATGTGCCTTTGGATGATCAGGCAGTGTGCAGTGTGAAGGGGGTGAGTTTGACGGAAGTGTTGATGTGTACATGCCCTTGCATTGTCAACTACACACGTGTCACTAAGGAGTTGTATGCCTGTTGTTTTGATTGTTCAGCCCTGTGGAAGTGGCTGTATGCACATGTGTGAGTTGTATGTTGTGCACTGTGCAGTGTGTTGGTGTGTCCTTGCAGTTCTGGCTGACTCCTACTTGTTGTTTCTGTCACGTGTGAGTATGCAGAGTGTGTGACTGGCAAGTCAGTGTTGTGTTTTGTTGAACATCCATGTGTCTTGTTACTTTTTGTGGAGACTGTGCAGATCTGGTGCTCCACACTGCCATTGTGGTTGTGTTTTCTCATGCATTGCTGCCTTTTTGCCTCCAGTATGGCATGCTGTGTGTGGTGTCATACCAAGCCCTATCTCTCCTTCAGATGCCTACCCATTGTGAGTCTGCACTACCTCTATTTGTGTATGGTACACTCCTGCCATGTCCCCTACTGACATGCAGTACACTTCACTTTGATATCAGCTGTCCCCTTGCTTTACATGTGTGTGTGCCTCCCCATCACTTCATTTGTGACACTGTGCTTTGTGGTGCAGTTCTTTGGCCAGGAGCAATGTGTCACTCAGGGCATTTCCCCAATGGGTTGTATGTGATGTTCTTGTGCTGTTTGGCAGTCATGGTTGCTCATATGCAGTTCAACTGTGTGTGCTGCCCAGTCCTCTGGTCAAGTTGTTTCCACCTTTCTGTCCCAGACTTGTGCATGTGTTGGTGTTGTGTTGGATGTATGTGTGTTGGCTGTGGTACTGCTTCACTTCCTGGGTGTGCTGTTGTCTTTCTGCTGTGCTGATTTGTGTTGTGTGGGTTGATGTTATGTCACTCATGCCTGTGTGGGGCTGGTATGCTTGGTGTGCACACACTGCTTGTTGTGCATGCAGTACTGTGTGTGTATGTTGCCTTGTCATTGCCTGGTGTGCATCCCACGATGTCCTGCTGTGTTTGCTATGTGATTTATTTGACTGTGCATCTGTTGTGTGTTTGATGTGGCTGTGTTTTTCTGTGATGGTGCACTTCTTGTGTGTGTTGTGGTATGCTGTCTGTGCATTGTTCCTGAGTGATGAGGTTGTGCACTTCTGTTGTGTCTGTGCTCCCATTGCCTTTCCACAGTTTAGCTGCACAGGGCATGTCTGTTCTTGTTGTGGTTCTGTGTTTGTTTCTATTGGGTTATGTGTTTGTCTGTTGTTTTTGTGCAGACATTTGTTCTTGCATCCCTGTGTGTGTGTGATGTTTGTGGCTACCCCCAGGGTATGTGATTGTTTGTCTGTCTATTGACTGGCAAGTACTACCAGTCTTCAGTGTGTTTGACACTGGTGTTGTGTGCTGCTGGTGTGTGGGGGATATGTGTGTAGATTCCTACTGGTGTTTGGCAGTCATGGAGTGTGTCAATGGTCCCTGTGTGTTGTGCTGCTGGTGTATACTCCTGTGAATTCATTGTATACATGTGTGGCTGTTCACAGTTAGACTTCAGGGCCTTCCTTTCATCCTTGTGCCTATACATGGTTTGCCTTGCTGTCTCCCTGTGTTGTTGCACTGAGCTGTCTGTGGTTTGACTTCACTAACTGTACCAACTATGTGTTCTTTGATGGTCTGAGGGTGTTGTTCTCTGTTCCTTGTCTTGATGTGATGTACACATGCTTGTTGGTTGTCTCCATGGCCTTCCATGTGTGTGCACCCAACTTTGGCTTTCCTATTTGTTGTGCTCCGTTGCTGTTGGCATGTGGTGTGTGTTTGTGTCTGTGTGTCCGTGTGGGGTATGTCTGTGTGACTTGGCAGGCTGTGTGTCCAGTAGGATGTTTGTTCCTTGTATGTGTGTGTGTTCATTTGGTGCTTGTACTCATTTGTTTTGCCCTGAGTGTGGTGTTGTTGTGATGTGTGTGTTTCCCTGGCCCTGTGCTACTGTGCTGTGTGTTCCTCTGCAGCCATTCCTGCGGTGGCTGTCTCCCTGTTTGTTTGTTCTGTGGTGCAGGGTGTGGATTCACCTGGCTCGTTGTTGTGCATGGGGGTGCACAGGAGGGGCACATGGCATGTGCCTTCAGGGTGTGTGCTAGTTTGTGGTGGGTGGAGATGTGGCCCAGTTGTCTTTGTGCCCTGCCCATGCCTGTCGCTGGCCCTGCCTTCTGCATTGTGTGCATGTATTCCCTTGTGTTCACCGCTGCGGTGACGTGACCGGGACGTTGCTGCATGGTCACGGAAAATGTGTGTCCAGGATGCAGAGGGGTGACTTGGTGGCAGGTGGGTCATGTGTGGGTACACTTGTGGATGTGTTCCTGCCCCCATCAGGGTGTCTGATGTGGATTTGGACTCTGTGTCAGCTCATGAGTTGTGTGTTGTGTTTTTGCTATTGCGTATCTGTAGCGGTGTCCGCGGCAGTCCATGAGTTGCTGGTGATGTAGCAGGTACAGCATCGGAAAAACGTGTAGAGCTGGATCCATGGCAGTCGTGACCGGGACTCTGGTTTCACGCTCCGCTGTCGAGCTTCCGCCGTCTCTGGTTGGGCGGCATCTGCTTGTTTGGGGCATCCTAATTTGTGGAGCGGAGCGGATGTCATTCCGCACGGCGGTGAGTCTCCATTGGCTCCCACCGCCACGGTGGCGGGCGCACTTTGATGGCGGTTCACATCGCACCGCGACAGTCGGGAAATGGGCTATGTTTGGCCATACTAATATGGCGGCCGTGAGTATCGCTGCTCACAGGCGGAAAATTGCATTTTTCCACACTGCCAGCACCACGGTGGTGCCACCGCCCGCCATCCTAATAGACCCCTATGTGTTTAAACGCACAAATAGCACCACTCTGCACATTCAACTCCAGGCCCATGATGTGCCCTCTTTTATCCTGAAGATTAGGACATATGCTCTGGTTCAATGTTAGTTCCACCATAAAATATTTGGAATCTAAATGCTATGAGGCCTTATGTTTATAACGAATATCTGCGCAGCCAACAACTGCAGGCTGAAAAGCAATTTTGGATGGTCACTCCATGAAGTCATAGAAATGGTCCAAGCCGGCGACACTATTATGATAGATATATAATTTTCTCAAAGATGGAACCCAGGTAAAGGCTTTTTCATATACAGAAAACATCAAACAAAAAAAACCTTTTTTAAGTAAACATTTTTGTAACCACAAAGCAGAGACGGCCATCGTATACATTTCTATTCTTACTTTCGCTCAAGACACTATGGGCCCGATTCACAGAATTAACTTAAGACTAAATCCTACACTTACTACTTTGTGGTATTCACAGAATGCACTTACTACTTTTGGTATTCACAGACTGCACTTACTACTTTTGGTATTCACAGAATGGATTTACGACTTCTAACTTTACGTCCGCACTCGGGCTGGAAATTCCGGCCCGGAGGCGGGGCTTCCGGGCCGGAGGCGGAGTTTCCGGCCCGGAGGCGGAGCTTCTGGCCCGGATGTGGAGATTTTGGCCATGGCTAAATCTCCACCACTGGCCGGAATCCCCGCCTCCGGGCCGGAAGCTCCGCCTCTGGCCCAGAAACTCCGCCTCCGGCCCGGAAGCCCCGCCTCCGGCCCGGAAGCCCCGCCTCCGGGCCGGAAGCTCCGCCTCTGGGCCGGAAATTCTGGCCCGATTGCGGACGTAAAGTTAGTAGTCGTAAATCCATTCTGTGAATACCAAAAGTAGTAAGTGCAGTCTGTGAATACCAAAAGTAGTAAGTGCATTCTGTGAATACCACAAAGTAGTAAGTTTAGGATTTAGTCTTAACTTAATTCTGTGAATCGGGCCCAATGAGCGGAGCATGAAAGCAGAATCTGGCAAAGATGGTGAATGGAGCTGCCTCATCGGCATCCAGAATGGATTGAATGCCTTAAGAAAACTTACCTGAGGTCTGAAGTAAACTCTGTGTCTGATGGTCCTTGTGAACATGAACCACTAATTGGAAAAACATCTATTCAATAATGCTTAAAGAAATATAATTTTTTGTTTGTACACATCCTCATCTTTTTATATTTGATATGTAAAGGATGAGAAATTACAGACCAAATTAAAATAAAATCAGCATTTTTCATTGACCTTTGATCATCTTCAGTAGAAAGGAATTCTGAAAGAATGTTAGCGAGCACCGAAAAAGTGCACAGTGGTCACTTCTTTTTTTGGAATTCATGTAGAATATTATAAAAAAAACGTGTCTACTAATTTTACAAATCCTGCGATTCACAAAATGTGAAACGTGTTGCAATCTCTACAAATAGGCTTGGCAGTCTTTTCATATAATTGCTCAGACACATCTAGTAATTTATTTTCTGGTTAGCAGGTGGTATTTGAATTCCTATGCATAATTTGGAAATGATAAAATGGGAACAGATAAAACTGCAATACTTTCAAAACTTAGCTTAGACCACTCAACGATTATTGGAAATTGGCTTACTGAGGAAGGATAAGTGAAACACTACTCAAGCAGCAACCACCATTCTTGTCAGTCTGATAGCTTGGCACAAAAGCAGCCAGGCTTTAAATTAGAGGCAATGTGTAAAGTATTTATAAAGCACCTTATACAGTAATAAGTGAAAACGCAACACAAGAAAAATCTCAAACCAATTTAGAAAAATAAAGCTATAAATGTGATAAATCTTTTGAGACAAAAATCCAATCAGTAGTACTGGAGAAATGCAATTTTAAGGATTTAAGTGAAAATAGTATTTGGAAACAGAAAGTGCCAGCCGTGGTTATCTGGTTGCACAAGACTGGGACAAAGTCAAAAGTTCAGGCCTACCATGATGGAGAGCGGGCTGGATTCAGGGACCTAGTTGGGCTCACTGAACAAAGTACATTAATCCTGGTTGCAAATAGTTGTTCGATCCTGCTTTGAGAATTCATGGCATAGCAGCGGTTCACGCTGCATTGGATGTGCCCAAGGGACTACAATTTAGCTGGCAGAGTACCTTTAGGCTCTAATTGAAGAGCATCCTTGACCAAGGGGACGAGGCCGCCATCCTGCTGGTCGATCTGAGCGCAGCGTTCGACACAGTGGATCACGAGACACTCTCCCTCAGGCTAGAGAGAGCAGGGATTCAAGGTCAAGCACTAAGGTGGATAGTGTCGTTCCTGGAGGACAGACCCTTCAAAATCACAGAAGGCGGACACTTCTCGGACAACTTCAAGGTCTCATGTGGGGTACCACAGGGCTCCTCCTTTAGTCCTACATTGTTCAGTCTGTATATGCAACACCTGGCCAACATTGTACAGGGACTCGGGTTGTCAATTATAACATATGCAGATGCCACCCAACTGGTGGTCTCAGTGACAGAGGACCCCGACGCTTAAAATAACTTAGAGCCCTCCTGCAGGGAAAAAAAAAACAGATGGATGACACGCAGTGGGCTAAAACTTAATGGGAACAAAACAGAACTAATGTTCCTAGGCAACAAGTTAACACCGCAAATCATGATGAACTGGCCAAAAGAACTAGGACTTCCCCCGGAGCATAAGAGCCCCATAAAAAACTTAGGAATGTGGTTAGACTGCAACCTCACAATGGAGTCCCAAGCTTGGAAACTAGCAGCCACCTGTTTCAGAATTCTCAGGATGCTCTGAAAAGTCATGGACCTCATTCCAGAGGAGACCCAGAGAACCGTGGTACAGGGGTTGGTGGTCTAACGTCTCGATTACGGACATTCTCTCTTCCTGGGTTCACCGAAATATGTCTTGAATAGATTACAGGCGGTGCAGAATACGGCAGCCAGACTACTTAGAAAAACACCTAGACATGAATCAGCGCGAAAAGGCACTGAAGTTGCTCCACTGGCTGCCATTCCAGGCCAGGATTAAGTTTAATACGCTGTGTATAGCACATAGGGCCTTCAAGGGAAAAGGACCAATCCTACAAAGATCACACCCTGCACACCAGAAAGAGCATCAAGTTCTTCCACAGAACACCTGGCGAAAGCCACCAGGGTTAGGAGAGCCAGATGGGGAGGAACGTCATTTTCACATATAGTGCCGACAATTTGGAACTCTATGCCTACAGATCTAAGACTTACCATGAACGAGTTGGCCTTCAGAAAGAAACTGAAGACTTAGCTTTTCCCAAGTTGAGCCCTGTCCATGCTCACTCCGGCTCCACGGGGCTGGGGAGCCCACGGTTAGCTACGCGCTCCATAAAACTCACAAACATAAAACATCCATGATTACAGGACTGGGATAGCACCACTTAGGGGGGCAAGACCCAAAGCAGACAGAGTCCAGGTGCTGAAGTCAAGGTGGGTGAAGCCTTTTCTGTCCCTGAGGCTATGATCAGGAGGCCAGCCAATTAAGGCCTTAGAGTCACTCTGACTCTGCATATCCATTTTTCTTCTCAGGCAGAAGGGGAGCAGAGTAGCAGGGCACCAGAGTAGCTGTCCTTCTTGCAGCAGAGCAGCACATCAATCCTTCAGAGTCTTCCAAAGGTCCAGATGTGTACTGAAGAGTTGGGTCTAAGGGTCCAATATTTATACTTGGTGCCAGCTTCGAAGTAGGAGATGGTTCCATAGATTTCCACCCCCAGAGTTGTTTGGAATTTCCTGCCTCACTGCCCTAGACCCAGCTTCACTAGTGTCAAAACATTTGTGAGTGTGCTGAGGTAGAGGCTTTGTGATGTGCAAGCATGGTAGGTGACAGCTCTGCCTTCTATCAAGTCAGAGATGGCCCATCCTGCCAAAACCTATTCACCCTTTGTCTCACTGTTTGTGAGCAATACACAAAGACCAACTGCCAGCTACAGCTAGTCATGTGACCCAGATTATATGCTGAAGGCACCAAATGGTTGCAACAAAAAAATGGCAACTTTATAAAAGTATCTAATGGGGGGTTTCATCCATACAGGTAGCCAGGTAGAACGTACTAAAGTGTTAAAGAGACAAAAAGAACCTGGCTGCCATTTTAAAACATGCTGCTATTTATTTATTTCAGCAGACTGAGGGCCTATGCATATAGTCATTGGATCTGGCGTAATCATTTTTCACATGATTAACATATTCAAAAAACATTTGTTTTAAACATTTCAATTCTGTTTGATATATTCAAAGATACACTTGTTAAGTACACATAATAAAAGTGTGATTATACATTGTGCAAACTCTTATAAATGAAAGAAAGAAAATTATGAAACATGAATTTCAATACATTGCATTCATGAGTGAAAAATTACACCAGCTTATATTTAACACACTGAGTCAAACAATAAGAACTCTTATACATGCCTATGGATTGCTTTTTCTAGAGAGATGCTTCTCCATGGGGCAAGAAAATAATGTCTGTGGGGGTCAATCATTATGCGACATACCTCTCCAGATTATATGGTCAGATAAATTAACACCCTAATGGATATAAGTAAATGCCGACACGTTTCCATTCCCCGTGGCACTTAAGCGATTTTCGTCAGGGCAGAAACACAGTGTAATCTGCAATTAATAGAGGAAAAAACGTTCAATATTATGAGTACCTTCTCTCTACCAAAATGTGACCTTTTCTTTGGGAAATAATTGTACCTGAAACTTGGAATGTTCTTCCTAGCTGCGTTAGAAGTTTTCTTCGATGTGCCATTTAACAGGATTGAATCTGAAACACCGAACATGATTTTATGGGGTTTGTGGATGTCTAAAACCAACAATTGGACATTTGCGTGTAAATGATTTAAGAGGAAGACGCTTACTAAAACAACTGTGAGGTTGTTTGGATCGAGAAAGTAGAGTAAAAGAGCCCCCTTGTTCAGTTCAGGACTTCGTGAGGCATACGATGCCTTGGTTCCGCTTTCAAAATATTTTGGAAATTTGTATCTGTAGGGGTAAGGAGCCACAATGCATCGCAATTTGTTTTTAAAAAAACGTTCTAGTGTGTTTTGTTAAAGCGCAACAAAGCGGGCCTTAAGGAAGGTTAGAACATTTGCTTGTGATAGATTTCAGTGAACGATGCTTATTCTAAACAGAACTTTGTGCTTGTTTGGGTCGAAAACATGAAGTGGAGGAGCCTCCTTGTTCAGTTCAGGACATCATGCGGCGTATATTGCCTTCATTCCGCTTTCAAAATGTTTCGGAAACTTGTATCTGTAGGGGTAAGGACCTACAATGTATATAATTTTTTTTTCAAAACCAGTCCTAATGCGTTCAGTTAAAGCGCAACGAGGTAAGCCTTGAGGACTTACTATGGGGCATATCAGCAACAACCGGCGATAATTATCGCTAAGCGCACTTAGCGCTGGGATAATTATCGCTGGCTAACGTGGATTTTTATCGCTGAGATAGCATGCTATCAGCAACGCTTATCTCAAAAGCGATAAAAATCCTAGCGCTAACTGCCTAACGTAAGATTATCGCTGGAAACCCAGAGAAATTCTCACGAAATGTGGCATTAGCTTGTTGATAGGGCCTCACAAACTTAGCCATGATATCCACCTTCCAGAGGATATCATGGCTAAGTCAGTCCTGAAGCAGGGAAAGTAGCGATAACAGGGGTTATCGCTACTTTACTTGCTGCTATGCTTCATGGCGTGGGGCTTGATGATAGGAGAAATGTCGCTTAGCGACATTTCTCCTGTCATGCCAGGTCAGGAACGCCCACTTTGCATCTCATTAGAGATGCAAAGCTGGGCGTTAGGAATTTGTGCGCTAACGCAAGGTTTCACTCGTAAGCATGAGCTTGATAATTAGGCGATAAAATTATCGCCGCTTTTCGGCTGAAAACGGCCGCAAAAGCGGCGATAATTTTCTATCACCGCGTTGTAGATATGCCCCTAAGGGCCATATTAACAACGGCCAGCGATAATTATCGCTGGCCATGCTTAGCGATAATTATATTATCGCAGGTTAGCTCTGGTATTTATCGCCCTGGTAGCGCGTTATTAACAACGCGTTACTCCAGGGCGATAAAAATTCCAGAGATAGCGAGGTTATCGCCCTTTTGCAGGGAACATCGCTGGTGTTCCCTGCAAAAGGGCGATAACCTTGCTGATACGACCCACAGGTTCATATCAGCATAATCCATCCCCTATGTTAGGGATGGTTAATTCAGGATTTTAGCAGACGTTAGGTTTTCGCCAAAATCTAATGTGTGCTAAAATCATGTAGGCTGCCTTGTAAATATCGCGATGTAAACATCAGCGATATTTGCAAGGTGGTCTATCTTAGGTATGCCCAGTAACGCCCACTCTGCATCTCATTGGAGATGCAAAGTGAGTCGTTGGGAAAAAGGGTGCTAACATGCGATTATGCATGTTAGCACCCTCTTGTAAATAGGGTGCTGGTTTACCAAAAAAGCAGAGACAAAGCCCTTGTAAATATGGCCCAAAGTTCTTTAAAGAGTAAGCGTCTTTAACTGAAATCTATCACACGTAAATGTTTTAACCGTCCTTAAGGCCTGCTTTGTTGCGCTTTAACCAAACGCGCTAGAACTTTTTTTTTTTAAGTATTGTGATATGTTGTGGCTCCTCACCCCTACAGATACAAGTTTCCCAAACATTTTGAAAGCGGAACCAAGGCATCATATGTCTCAAGAAGTCCTGAACTGAACAAGGGGGCTCTTTTACTCTACTTTCTCGATCCAAACAAGCTCACAGTTGTTTTAGAAGTAAGAGTCTTCCTCTGAAAATCTTTTACACGCAAATGTCCTAATTGTTGTTTTAAGACATCCAGAAATCCCATAAAATCATGTTCGGTGTTTCAGATTCAATCCCGTTTAATGGCACAGCAAAGAAAACTCCTAACGCAGCGAGGAAGAACATTCCAAGTTTCAGGTACAATTATTTCACACAGAAAAGGTCACAATTTGATAGAGAGAAGGTATTCATATTACTAAACGTTTTTCCCTCCATTAATTGCAGATTACACCGTTTCTCTTCCCTGACGAAAATCCCTTAAAGTAGGGGTGGACGGAATTTGCGAAATTCACTTTCGCAAAGTATCGCGAAAATGTTAAAAATCTCCGCAAACACGCGGAAATATCGCGAAGATGTGGACGTTTTTTTCCCGCCCGTTCGCGGTATTTTCTGAGTGGTCGTGGCTCACCAACTTACCCATGCGGTTGCTCGCGGGCGCGGCCATCTTGTTTTCACTTGTCTCGCGGTGCATGATCACGAGAAGAAACACGTGATCGCACGACGAATGACGTTACTGCGCAATGGCTAGCAACAATCCAACATCTCGTGGAGAACGCGACCGGATCGGGAACACTTGTCGGCGAACGCGGGGATTCAGGTAAGGCGATCGCGTGCACGCGAGAATGTATTATTTTACAGCGCGAACAATCAACAACTTTCTGGTAAAATGCGGATTGCGGAAATTTTTACATTTTTGCGCTCTCCGCGGAACGCGAAAATGGCAAATTATTGCAATTTCCGCGAGCGGAACGGAATTTTAGCCCAGGCCTACTTTAAAGGCCACAGGGATTGGAAACGCATCGGCATCTCCTTATTTCCATGAGGGTGTTAATTGATCTGACCATATAATCTGGAGAGGGATGTTGCATAATCATTGACCCCACAGATATTATTTCATTGCCCCATGGAGAAGGCTCTTTCACTCTACTTTCTCGATCCAAACAAGCTCACAGTTATTTTTAGAAATTCAATCCCATTTAATGTCACATCGAAGAAAACTCCTAACGCAGCTAGGAAGAACATTCCAAGTTTCAGATTACACCGTGTCTCTGCCCTGATGAAAATCCCTTAAGTGCCACGGAGATTGGAAACGCGCCAGCATTTCCTATATCCATGAGGGTGTTAATTTATCTGCCCATATATTCTGGAGAGAGATGTTGCATAGTGATTGACACGCACAGGCACTATTTCCTTGCCCCATGGAGAAGCATATCTCTAGAAAAAGTGATCCTTAGGCTTGTATGAGAGTGCTTATTGTTTGACTCAGTGTGATAAAGATAAGCTGGTGTAATTTTTCACTCATGCTATTTCCTTATATCCATGAGGGTGTTAATTTATCTGACCATATAATCTGGAGAGGGATGTCGCATAATCATTGACCCCACAGACATTATTTCATTGCCCCATGGAGAAGCATCTCTCCAGAAAAGATGATCCATAGGTGTGTATGAGAGTGCTTATTGTTTGACTCAGTGTGTTAAAGATACGCTGGTGTAATTTTTCACTCATGAATGCAATGTAATGAAATTCATGTTTCATAGTTTTCTTTCTTTGATTTATAAGAGTTTGCACAATGTATAATCACACTTTTATTTTTTGTACTTAATAAGTGAATCTTTGAATGTCTCAGATATAATTGAAATATTTAAAACAATTGTTTTTTGAATATGTTAATCATGGCGAAATGATTAAGCCAGGTCCAATGACTATATGCATAGGCCCTCAGTCTGCTGAAATAAATAGCAGCATGTTTAAAATGGCAGCCAGGTTCTTTTTGTCTCTTTAAAACTTTAGAAAAGTGGAATTTTCATAATTATTACTTAAATTTTGATTTTACCATTAAAGAGGGATTTAAATCACAATTCTTTAGACACAAACCTCAACATTCCGACCTGCTCCCAACTGAAAGTTATCACTTATTGCATTTAATAAGGTAACCCATTGTTGTACAATGGGAGTGGTAAGCCTTGCAGTAGTGAAAAATTGATTTAGGCAATTTTCACTACCAGTACATGTAAAAGTTTACAGTACATGTCTAACCTTTTCAATACGCTGCACCTTGCCCTGTGGGCTATTTAGGATCTACCTTAGGAGTGACATACATATTAAAAAGTGAAGATTACGCCTGGCAAAAAGTTTACTTTGCCAGGCTGAAATATCAGTTCAAATTGCACACATGGGTTGCAGGCTGCTATGGCAGGCATGAGACGTGTCTAAAGGGCTATTTAAGTGGGTTGCATAATATGTGCTGCAGGCCTACTAGTAGCATTCAATTAACAGGCCTTGGGCACACGTAGCACCACTTTACTAGGGACTTAGAATATAATTAAATGTGCCAATTCGGTGTAAGCCAATCTTACCATGCTTGAGGGAGTGAGTACAATTGCTTTATCACTGGTTAGCAGCAGTAAAGTGCAGAGAGTTCTAAGGCCAATAAAAACAAGATCAGCAATAAAAATAAAAAATAAAAAGAAGAGTATGGCAAAAGGTTTAAGGAAAGACCAAACTGAATCACACAACAAGAGATTTTGAAGTCTGCTTGCCGTACATCCTTTACACATAAAACCTTCCACACAACAGGTATGGCAAGACCAATATTCCTATACTAATTTCTGGAGTAACAAAAGTATGTGTTACAACTTGTCAAAATCAAAAGCAAGAAGTATATTTAAATGCAAAGGCCTCTTTCACTCTTTTGTGGTATTATTCATCATCGGCCAGTCCGACCCACCATGTTAAGATGATATTAACATGGTGGTCTCAACCTCATTATGAAGAGAGATCAGAATAATTGTTATCTGGTCATAAGCGGGTCCCAGATCTTTGTCTAAAATAACCTCACTGTAAAGCTGGGTATTTCCTTTATCTTTGTAAATATTTGGCTGGATTAAAAAATTAACCATACTGATGCTACCGGAACCCATGTCTCAAATGTTACGTCCTTATCCTTGCTGTTAGACATGGCCTTTTTTGCATGTTTATCCCTAAACCTTTTGCCTACTATTTTTCGACCGTGTTTTTGTTGGCTTTAGGACTCTAGGCACTTTGCTCTCTGTGTAAATTGTGAATGTGATTGGCTATGCATGATTGCCATATATATACTGGTAAGACTCTGGTAAAGTGCGCTGAGTGTGCCAGGGCCTGTAAATCACTGCTTCCAGTGGCTTGCAGCACTGGTTGTGTCACCCACGAGTAGCCCTGTAAATGTGTCTCAGAATACCACTGCAGTGTCTGCGTGCGCAGTTGTAAATTGCCTTGTCGACCTGGCAAGTGCACCCAATTTCCAGACACAAACCTTCCCTTTTCTTACATGTAAGGCACCCCTCAGGTAGGCCCAAGGTACCCCCAGGGACAGGGCACAGTGTATGTGAAAGGTAGGACATGTGCTGGTGTGTTTTACATGTCCTGATAGTGAAATACTGTGTATTTTGTTTTTCACCACTGAAAGGGTGCCTGTCCCACAGGTTAACATGAGTGCTACCTTGTAACATCTTACCATTTTTCCTTTGGGACAAGATAGAGAAATGGAGTTTAGACTCTCTGAACTCAGAATTTAATAACACACCATTTAGTTAAGGTGGATTTTAAAATGTGTGTTTGAAAATGCCACTTTTAATAAGTGAGCATTTTTTTGCTTTACCATTCTGTGTGCCTATGTCTATTTCTGTGTTTGCCGTCTAGTTTTGGAGTGACAAGAGTTGGGGACGTGCATTCACTTTTGTAAGTAACAAGGGAGGTTGAGGTGTGTTCTGCCTTTCCTGGGTGACTTATAGCTAGGCCGAATAGACCTTGTCCACATTTAGAGTGGTGGGTGGAGTTTCCCTAGCACCGGAATCACCTGGGTCTCCTTTTCACAATGCTGTCTCCACCCCCTGTGGTCAAGCTGGGCCAGGGAGGGCAGAACTGGTTTGTACTGAGCTCAGAGACTCTGAAACAAAGACGACAATGAGAAAATGCAGTATAAGTAGTGGAACTAAAACCCCAGACCTTTACATTACCTCTTGAAACAAGAGAACCCTGCTAAAAAGAAGATCTGAGGAGCTGTGTGAGAAGTGCCGCCTTTTCTGTGTGAGCAGTGGGTTGGCCTGCAGTTGCTGCTTCTATCTGTGGCAGAAGAAAAGGACTGACTCTTTTTTCCCTGCTGTTTTATCATGCTTGAGAAGATCTCCAAGGGCTTGTGGACACTTGTCTCCTGTTGGAAGTCTAAGGTAGATAACAGACTTCAAATGATCTTTGATAGATCTAAAAGGATCCTGCCTGGAAGGAGAGCTGGGTATACTGTGTGAGGAGCACTGCCCCTTAAGTGTGTGGGGGGCAGCCTGCAGTTGCTGCTCCTGTCTTGAGCAGGAGAAAGGACTAGGTTGTTCTTTCAAAATTACCAAAACTGCGTGTGTTGAGCACTGTATTTCTCAAGCAAGCACATGGTGAGTGTTTTTTCCCTGGTGTCATGTAGTGCACAGTGGGTTTGGTTGCCCTGGAGAAGCCGCGCAGCCTTTTTGCCTTTCATCATGGTTGTGTCCCGGTCCCTGACAGTGCAAGCAGTGCAGCGTTGCTCCCGTGAGGTGTGGCTGGCGAGAACGAGTAGTATGGCTGCATTGGTTTTGACCGACCAGGACAGATGGAGCCACACAGATCAGCGCTGAGGTTGGTGATGTGTTCTACACACCCTTGTGAGGTCGAGCAGGTTACTGGAGAGGCTCAAGGAGGAACCGTGGACACCCGGTGGCAGAGCGGCCCCGAAGACTGCTCCCGTCCTCCCGATGTGAAGGAATCCCTCATCGTACCTGCGCCCACATTGCCATAGCAACCAGGCTCGCTCTGCAAGTTGCAGCTACAGGGTGAGGGCAGCTTTGCCCTACTGAGAAAAGGGGGGCACCCAGAGTTGCGAGGCTTCACAGGTTTGATACGGCTGCATTTCCAGACAGTTGTTCGACACTTTTGAGAACAACTACTTCTTATCGCCCCGCACGTGGGGGACAAAGCGAGACCGCCCCACAAAGTTAGGCACTGTGTTCCCCCGTGTCTGGATATATTCCTTGCTTTTGTGGCAATTGCGGACTGAGCCCGGGGAGGGTCCCTTCAATTGGAACTGACCTTATTTCGATAACACTTCTGAAATTACCAAATCACCTGTAGTAGGGGCTCAGGTGCTTCTGGGACCACACTGGTGTGTGCATTATCACCTTGTTAGTAATAGGGGTGCAAGGGTTCCTGTTACCACCTGGACTTGTTATTAATGAAATGTTATGCTAATATTTCATGACTTAGGGTCTGCTGGTGTTACCTGGTAATTTATGTATTCTGTTCCTGACCTAACTACTGCAAATATCATTTTAGGACCTGCATAATGTATACAGTGATGGTGTAGGATGTTCTCTATGACGTGTGCAACTTATGAGTCTTAATTGCACTACCTGTGATGTTTTGACAATTGTCTAGTTGCAAAGGGTTTTATGGTTTAGGTAATTGTGGTCTATGTGTTTATACACAATATATGAGATATTGTTATATACTACTATGTGCAGTCTCTTTTGTGGTGCATTTATTGTGTCACTGTTGTGTGTTTGTGTGTGTTGTGCAAACACTTTACACATTGCCTCTGGGATAAGCCTGACTGCTCTGTCAAGCTACCAAGGGAGTGAGCAGGGGTTATCTTGAGTGTGTAACACCCTTACACTGACTAAAGTGGTGGTTTATGCCTGGCTTAGGTGCATACCCTAGCCAAGCAGAAAACCAATTTCTAACGCTTGCCAACATGTCTTGGCCTCCATAAGAACCATCATGGGAGGGTCTAGGGCCTTCATCAGAGCAGTCAGCGGTACCCCTACTATCAGTTCTTAGTTCACTAATCATATGTATGCAGATAAGAATAAGCCCTTCCTGCCATCTGCACCTGTTGATAAAACATTATGGATGTCACTATGAGGGTATTCATTTTATAATCCTTGCACTTTAAAAAAATATTTTTAAACTGTATATTCCCTTTGTTTCACATGTAGACATTGTGTCATGCATCTCATGTAAATGCTCCCATTGTTGTACACATTTGAAGTTACAACAAGCTAAGCACATGTGGAGAACATGCTGGTGTATCATGCACACCTCATGCTTTTAATTACCTAAA
The DNA here is from genome assembly GCF_964204655.1 of Triturus cristatus. Taxonomy (NCBI): domain Eukaryota; kingdom Metazoa; phylum Chordata; class Amphibia; order Caudata; family Salamandridae; genus Triturus; species Triturus cristatus. Next base: position 453,876,604 of record NC_140590.1, on the reverse strand, counting down.
ATTGTTGGGTGTTTTTACCAGTCAGTCACACCAGGGAGGAACCTCTCCTGTAGTCACACACGTGTGAGAGAAGAGGTATAGGTCATAAGTCTTCACAGCCAAACATATAGGCAATTTGTAACATCAAAAGGTTTTTAGTCTGTCTTACTATTGTTGTGTCATAAACAATAATTTGTCTATCTAGCCGTTATAATTTCATAGACAAATCCAAAATATGGTTTATGTCAGTCTTGAATTTTTGCAGACACCATTTTATATGTCGTGGTCTCACACCCAGTATGGCAATGTCTTCCATTTTTTAAAAGGAAGGCACTTATAGTGGGTCCCCTCTCCAAGTATATGTAATATAAAGAAACAATATCGTACCCTGCATCTTCACACAAATCTGTAACTCTCAGTACTATATGGCATCATAAGAATCATATCATGTCACTTTGTCATGACCATACTATATCCATGAATCAGAGAAGGGTAATCCAATATTACCTCCCAGTAAATCACACTTGACATAGACTCAATGTATAACATTAATCAATATGCACCGCTGCATATTGTCAGGCCATAGTGAAATCTGAAGGCATGTGCTGCTCCCGGCAGGGCATGTGCCAAAGTTCACATTGATATCCCACATTGTTACATGAGACAGATGACATAGTCTCAAAATTCACTGGAAAGACGACCTTAAGGCTGACAGGTCTAACATAGATCTACAGTTGACCTGATCTGGTTTTTCACAGTGTTTTCAAATGGTTTTGCAGGAACTAAATACAAAGGCTGGGAGTGGCAGCTCAGCAGGACTCCCTGAGGTCGCATAATTTGTCTCTGTGGTCAGGCAGAACTCAGCAGGGCTCCATGAAGTCAGATAGCAAGTTTCTGTGGTCTGAGAGAAGCCTTGACCGTCATTGCAAAAAGTTCACAGCGGGACACAACCAACTAATCCCTCAATTTCTCCTTCAACTGTAGACTGTCTTCTTAATCACTTCTCATAGCAAGAGCTTAAGGTAAAGTGCAGTAAAACTGCCCTATTTGTTCTTCTTCCAAGATTTCAATAGTCCACTTCTTCTTGTGGACTTCTCTTCACTTCAGCTTGTCTGAACCTCAAGAATTGTTTTCAGCTCCAGAGAATTATTAGGGAGACATGTGTGTTGTGAAAACCTTAAAGGCACTCACCACTTTCGCATACCTTTTCCATGAGAGTAAAATAAGAGACTGCCAAGTGTGCCTTTATTCCTCCTTTCCTGCTTATTTCATGTGTACTTGTTAAGTGACTGTGAGCAACAATAGGAGACACATTGCGAGAAGTTCTATTGACCCCCAAGAAGGACACTAACCATTCAAACAAATCACACCTTCTGCTGGTACTCTGGCCAGAGGAGGAATTTATTTACAGTCATTGCAGACCTTTGAAAACTGGTTTGATTACAGTCCATGAAAGAAGAATTTTGACGCCAAATCTTAGTTCATCTCTCAATTAGCTTTCTACTAATGATCAAATGTCACAAGAATACATTACAGTAAAAAAAAATAGCTTTTTAACTAAACTAGTCACATTATGTACAATTATGGTACAAAGGGCCATATAATGATGTCAGTCGGAAAGCCTATGTCGGTCAGATGATTCCGACCGTCATTTCTGGTTTGACTGCCTAATTAAAATGTAGCACAAAAGATAATGTCGCAGTGGAGAACAGTCACAATAACTATAAGACACAACAAATGGTCTATATTATCTAAACAAAGTCAGACACCACCATTAACTCATTGCACCAATGATTGTGTGTCACAGGTGCAGCACAAATAAAGACAACATTGGTAACAGTGATAGAATAGTGTGATTGAGACATTAATACTGCCTGCAATTTATTTTGACATCACTCTGTCACTGCTTTGCAAAAGGTTTACATTGCATTTTTTTGTGTCGCATCATGGTGCATTTCTCCTCATTAGCAGGGGCACTGTTATTAGCAGTAATAATGAGACATTTTTCAGCAAACAGTAACTTTTTGATTATTGTATGATTGTTTCTCTCCTAATATCTTTCCTGCAGCTGATCGGGTAGTACATGTTGCTCCGGGGAAATACTTACTAATTTCACCTCATTATCAATAATAAGTCCTAAAAGTTTGTGATGTTTCTTTTGGTATGTACTCGAAACTTAACTCATCAAATATGGCATTACAATGTCATCTGCACCTGCAGTTTATGTTTCTGTTGATCTTTATTTTGCTGTTCATCTTTCTTTTCTGTTTCATCTACCTCATTGTTGATGTGCTGTTTGGTAGCACATGAATATCCTCACTGGGTGATATCTTGTCCGTATCTGGTGGCTCGGTGCACTAATGCATCTGCGCTTGGAACCTGTGTTTGACTTCTTGGTTAAAGGTTCATTCATTTCATTTCATAAGGCTTTATTCGAGCATAAAAACAAGTTCATAAAAGCACAGCATTAAAAAGACAACAATATAACAACGTTCAGAGGCAGGAAATACATTAGCTAAAACAATTAAAAAGCATACTTTTCCTAGCATTAATTGATTTAAGAAGAAAAGTGGCCGTATAAAAACACACATCGGGGTGATGTAAGTTAAAAAGTAAACACATACAATCATGTAATGACCTGACCCCAAATTTAACAAACAGGGGTTTCAAATAGGCAGTCCGGTAATGTTTGTACAGCTGGCAGAACAAAAGAAAGTGCACAGTGCTTTGGGCGGTAATATTATCACATGGACAAGGGCCGGCAGGATGTAAATGGAAGGAGGGGAAGGCAACAAGGTTGTGGACTACTCCCATCCTAAGTCTGGTTAACACAAACCGGTGTGCCTTCCAGGTTACTTGAGACAAATATGGTTGAAAACCCACAATATCGTTTAAATCGTGGTAAGAAACATGATGATAAAGCAGAGCTATCATGATGTCTTCTAATGGAAGACTGATGTAGGAGACATTGCTTAAGTTCAGACTTGGACAAATCAGCTGCCCCATGGTGATCTATGATGACATTAATATTGAAGATCTCCCGAAAGTTAGCCACAACATACTTTAGCCATGGAATTTTTGAGTAGTGGGCCAAAGAAAGACAATCAGAAATAATAGCTCTGCACAAAGAGGTCTCTTCTTTTATCCAAATGGAGCGCCATAGGGTCAATGGTCTGAGGAGAATCAAATCCGCAAGATGGTGAATACCCAATTCGTTATGCACTAGGGCATTGGAGACCGAGCTTGGTAGGCACAAAAGTTTCTTCAGAAATTCATTCTCCTCAACCTGAAGAGATCCTGCCGGGGCGTAGCCCCAAATGCCGGCTCCGTACAAGGCGATTGAGACACAGCGTGATTGAAAAATTTTCAACATGTCATAAACCCGCCTATCTCCCAACTGGTTAAAGGTTCAAATCTCAGCCGTTCAGTGTTTGAAAGGTTGCTAAAAGAAGTACTATTGAGATGGATAACAACATAAGTCTGTTCTTCAGTACAAAGGTGCCCCAAGGGTTGAAGATGTGTTTTACAAATTGCTTATGCGTTATATTTGCATGAGGTGTGCATTATAAATAGCCTTTATAACAAATGTTCCATTAATTCCTCTTCCCAATTTCTGCATTTTTGCATCTCCATTTTTATTAATGAGCAGATTAATTAGATAATTTTTTTAGAAGTACTTTTAGCTGTCTTCCAACATATGAGCCATTTACAGTGACATGTGATATCCATCTACATTTGGGGGTCACACCTGAATCACACAAAGGTAAGATATCAGCACATAATGGAAAGTCACATTTGCCTATTAAAAGGTTTTCTGATTTATCTAATCCGAAAAGCCCTTCAATTGATCCAATGTCCATTGAAGTTTTTTCTTACAGAGGTATTAGGTCCAATGTGATTCGGGATCCACTGACAGTTTAGCACCAGTTGTCTTTCACTTCATGTGTTTTTGCAGATCTAGTGTAAGCCAAGACTTTTTAATTTTACAAAAATATATGTATACTATACTTATAGGCACTTCCAACCATCCCTCTTCCTCCATTGGTCTTTTACAGTGTCATACACATTTTTCATCCACCCATTACAGCATACATCATAGGGCAGTAAGGCAGCTGACTTCAGCCATTGGCTAACTTTACTGTGAGCGACTGCAGTCTACCTTTACACAAGGAAAACATCCACACATGGAGTAGTTGCGTCAAGTACTGGAGACTAATATGGTAATGTCTCATAAGAGAACAAAAAATATTTTTTGCTTCTAGACAATGTTTTTTTAGACTGATGGGGTCTTAGCAGCTTCCCCATCAATAATGTTTTGCAAAAAGCATGAAAACACAAAGTAAGCAAAGACAAGGACCTAAGCTGGCGACCAACACCATAACTATTGGCTCATATAAACATTAGGCCCTCATCTACCAAGGATTTTCAATATATTATTTTCCCACATGTTCTTCATTGGCCTTGACGATGACCAGTAGAGGATTAAAAATGCAAAGCTACCTACATCATTGCATTGCCTGAAATATTTTCAGAATCTTGACTATATAAATGTGCCCATAATTCCCCTGCGGATGCATGGGATTTGGTGGGCGAGGTATTGGAAACAATGGGCAGGGCCGGACTGCCTATAACGGGCACCTGGCGTTTTGCCAGGTAGGCCGTTAGGGTGGGGGGCTGGTTTTGGGCCCCTGGGTTGCAATTTATGTTGCCAGAGGGTCGGCAATGTCGGCCCCTGGTATCAAAATCTGCCGAAACCGGCCCTCGCAAACTGCTCGGCTGCACTCCCCCTCACCTCAGGGTGGGGCGGCTGAGCAGTTTGCCAGGGCCGGTTTCTGTTTCCAGTCCGGCCCTGGTTGCAGATCCGGTCTAACACAAAAATCCCGAAGTACTTCAAGCCTGCATTGCAGTCGCGACTATTTATTTTGCCACCCCATTCTACGCAGTAACATTCCCTGGAGCTCTTGTATCTGAGACATTGAAGATTTCAGGCCTGATGCTTCAAACTTGCATTAGGAAATGCCCTGCACACGCCTTCGTAGTGTTTGCCAAGTGGACCCGACCACTGTCACGGGGGTCCCTGGCAATAGTGAAAGGAGTTTCCCCCTTTGTGCGTGCGCTCCGTGGACATGCCCGATGTCCACACAGGAGGCACGTGATAAAAAGAATAAAGAGCCCAGAGTGCTGGGCGTGGCAGGCATTGTACTGGCCATTACAAGAGAGCACGTGTGGTGTCCCCGTTTATTCCTAGGCCCTGGGCCACGATACGACACTGGTGATGAGGTGGTCTAGCCCCCCCATCGCGTGCACTGCCGCTTCACGCTCTTGCCCAAGGAGCGGATCGATTCCCCTCCTCCTGAGGCCGTGCACTGCCCCCTGTGTGGCCCCAGCCGTCTCCAGGCTGCCTACCTCTTGCCCGGACGTGCTGCACCCATCACCCGCCTGGCCAGGCCCACTGCAGCCCCCCCGGCCCCCAGTGACTGCGTCCTTCCTGCCCGGGAAGCTTCTCTGCCTGCGGAGCCGGCACACGCGGACCAACGCGACCCGCCTGCCATCTCTCACGCATCTCGCGTGCAACGCGATATCCGGACCTGCTGTTTCTCACGCATCTCGCGTGAGAGGCAAATTCAACCTTTCTGAGGCCCCAGGTCGCCCCTCCTGATTCCCTGGACGCCCCTGGACACCGAGGCGGCCCTAGGGACCAGCGCTCGACGCCTGGAGGACTAGTGCACCGCCCCCGGAAGGGTGAAGGTGAGCCCACCCCTGCTGCTGCGCCCATCCCCAACGGCCATGGCCAACGTACCCCCTTTGGAGCCATTTGCGGTCACCGGCACCCCCCCGTCGCAAGCTGCACGGTGGAAGAAGTGGGGGGAACGGCTCAAGAACTATTTTGTGGCGGCAGAAATCGCAGCCGAGCGGCGGCGTGCCATGCTTCTACACTTGGGAGGAGAAGCCATCCACGACATATCGAAGGACATAACCGAGGCTGGCCCGCCCAGGACATATGCCACGCTGCGTGACGCCATCACAGCATACTTTGAACCTTTCGCTAGTGCCGACAATGAGAGATTCCTACTCCGCCATGCCCACCAACTCCCGGAGGAGTCAGTAGATGTCTTTTACGCAAGGTTAAAGAAGCTAGCCAGCACGTGCACCCTCCCCGACGTGGATGACGACATCCGCGCCCAATTCATCCAGGGCTGTGCGTCTTCGAAGTTGCGAGAGAGAGTGTTGGAAGCAGACAACATGCCCATGCGCGACATCCTCGTACTTGGGCGGTCAAAAGAGTTGTCTAAGGCCAAAGCCGCGCACATGGAGCCAAAGCCGGTGGTCGCAATCAAGACAGAGCCAGTGTGCGGCCTCAAGACCGATGCCGCCGAGAACCACATGAAGCAACCCCGGCGGAGAAACCCAAGACTGGAGCAAGCCCCTCCCGGCCGCACCTGCGCGTGGTGTGGAGGCGCGACACCCCACAGAGGAGCGTGCCCGGCACAAGGCAAAGTATGCAGCGTTTGTGGAAAAGCCAACCACTTCGCAAGTGTATGTCTGTCGGCACCCAAGAAGAAACAGAGTGGCCCACCCAGGAGGGTAAGACAGGTAGAGCCACTACCCAGTACAGCCACCAGCAGCGACATGGATGATGATGAAGCGGACGTGGCCTCCGTCCATGTCGTGATGGTGTGCAGCTACACCATCCGCAGAACCCATGTGCACGGTCAACGTGCGAGACCAAGCAGTGGCGGTCTTGATCGACACAGGCGCATCAATCAACCTGATGGCTGCCAGCGTGTACCGGATGCTAGAAGATGCCCCGGCACTCCATCCCACGGGGGTACAAGTATACGCCTACGACACCAGTCGCCCACTCCGCCTGTGCGGGATGTTCCGGACAGATCTGTCCCACGACACCACTCGCCTGCAAACCAAGATCTATGTGTCGCAAGAGGGATCGGGGTTCTTGCTTGGTTGCCGAACAGCCCAAGACCTCGGGCTGATCCATTTTGCGCTCACAGTCCAAGCCCGCAGCCTCAACTGTCTGGTTCTAAAACACACATCTCTATTCGAAGGGATCGGCTGTTTGAAGGGACCCACCATCCACCTCCACATAGACAAGTCGGTCGCCCCGGTAGCCCTCCGTCACCGACGCATTGCGTTCCACCTACGACCCAAAGTTGAAGCAGAGCTGAGGGTACTTGAGAGAGCTGAAATCATTGAGAGGGTAAGCGGGCCCACCCCGTGGGTGTCACCCATCGTGGTGGCCAAGAAGCCGAAACAGCCGGACGCCGTGCGAATCTGTGTGGACATGCGCATCCCCAACCTCGCTATCAAGCGTGAGCGCCACCTGACACCAACCATAGACGAAATAGTCGGAGAGCTGTCTGGCTCAAAGTGGTTCTCAAAGATGGACCTGAGGTCTGGATACCACCAGATTCCCCTACACCCTGATTCGCGCCCGATTACCACTTTCTCCACGCATGCGGGCCTCTGGCGGTACACCCGGCTCAATTTTGGAATATCGAGTGCGGCGGAGGTGTTTCAAAATATCATCCAGAACGTACTACAAGGGCTCGAGGGAGTACTAAATGTCAGTGATGACATTTTGGTCCACGCACCAACCTTGGATGAGCACATCCAACGCCTCCAGGCAGTGTTCACCCGGCTTCAAGAGCAAGGGTTGACCCTCCACCGAGAAAAATGCGACTTCCTACGCAAGGACATCAGTTTTTTTGGCTACAGGTTTTCGGACCAAGGAATTGGCCCGGATCTAGAAAAGGTCAAGGATATTCACGCGGCCCCCGCCCCCACGTCGGTGACAGCAGTCCGCAGCTTCCTCGGGATGTCACCTACTGCGGGAGGTTCATCAAGGATCTGTCTGACCTCACCGGCCCCCTCCAGGACCTCACGAAAGCGGCTGCCACCTGGGAGTGGGGTCAGGCACAGCAAGAGGCATTCCAAAGGACCAAAGCGGCACTCTCAGCCGACACAACCTTGGCCTACTTCGATCCCCGCAACGAATCACAACTTGTGGTGGATCCCATCCCGACAGGCCTGGGGGCCGTGCTAACCCAACAACAAACATGCAGAGAATGGGCCCCCATCGCATATGAGAGCAGAACCCTCACACCAACGGAACAGCGGTACTCGCAGATTGAACGAGAGGCCATCGCCATCCTGTTGGGGTGCCGGCACTTCCACATTCACCTGTATGGACACCCTTTTGTGGTCATCACAGATCACAAACCTCTAGTCCCGCTGTTCCAAGGTTCCTCCACACGTCCTCCTCCTCGGATCGAAAAATGGGTGCTCCAGCTCCAGGAATTCCAGCTCACGGTGGAGTATCGGCCGGGTACCCGGAACCCTGCTGACTTTTTTTCGAGGCACGCACGTCCTGCCAATGTCTCGGAAGCTGCAGAAGCCGTGGCCACGGAGGAGTATTTCAGGTTGATCGTGGAAAGGTCACGGCCGCTACTGATCTCTTTGGAGGAAGTGGCGCGAGCCACCAAAGATGACGACTGCCTACAGATCGCCATCCAATCCGTCACGCCAGGCAACTGGAAACCACTCCAAAGCCCATCGTCATTCGGCACACCTGGTACCCAACCGACGCTTAAGGCACTCCATCAAGTCCGTAACGAACTGTCCATATCTCCGGAAGGATGCCTCCTGAGAGGGCCCCGTCTGGTGCTACCTGACTGCCTCACCCAACAGGCAGCCCTCCTGGCGCAAGGCACGCACCAAGGCATCGTAAAGTCAAAAAACTGCCTTCAGAGCAAGCTCTGGTTCCCTGGCCTCGACAAAACGGTGGAAACAATCGTCCAGCGATGTCCAGTGTGTTTAGCGACCAGCCTACCCAACACTCCAGCGCCAATAGTCACCGAGGAAGGACCAACGTCTCCATGGGTGCGAGCCAGCGCATATTTCGGCAGTCTCCCCGGGGTAAAGTACATGCTGGTGGTGGTGGACGACTTCTCGCGATACCCCGTAGTGGAATTCATGTCCTCGACAGCCGCATCTGAGGTAGTTCGCAAGTTGGAAAAGATAATCGCCACCCACGGCCTCATTGGGGAGCTGCGCACGGACAATGGGCCCCCGTTCAATGGCGCCGAGCTAGCAGAGTACCTGCAGTCCCACCGCATCAAGCACCGACACATAACCCCGAGGTGGCCTCAAGCTAACGGGAAAGTCGAGAGACTAATGAGAATCCTAAACAAGACCATTCAGATCGCACTGGCGGACGGCCAGGGCATAGAGCTAGCCCTCTATCAATTTCTACGCGAGTACAGGTTGACGCCCCACTGCACCACGGGGGTCCCTCCAAGCCGCCTCTGTTCCGGCAGAACAGTCACCGACACTATCCCACACCATCCCAGGTGGGCGTCAGCACCGACCCCGCCTAATCGGTCCATGGAACATAGGACAAAAGCCAACCGCAAAGCATCCTGGAAGAGGAGGGCTGCCGACAGCCCCATCCAAGTTGGAGACCGAGTGCTTGTGAAAGACCGCCACCCAGGGGGAAAGTTCCGCCTGCCCTTCGAGCTAGATCCCTGGACGGTCACAAAGATCAGTGGAACACTGATCACGGCAGTCAGGAATGGAGAAGAGATCACAAGAAATGTGTCATTCTTCAAGAAAGTCCCAGATGAAGGAGAGGAAGAGTTTCCCGAGCCAGAAGGCTACAGGCCAGCGGCGCCCCCGGTCCCCGAGAGGCCACGGAAGAAGAGACAGCCGCGAAAGGAGGGACTCCACGCAGAACTGAAAATGCAGAGAACGCCTCGACCACACCTGCCCAAGGAGAACGGGAGTCGCAAGGGACACAGAGCCGCCCCTGCGCGGCGGGTACAGACTGTTCGGAGGACATGTTTCCAACCCCTCCAGAAGGGCGCAGCCAGAGCAGGTACCACCTACGCCAATGTCCGCAGCCATCCCAGAGGTACCGAGACTTTGTGGCCCGCTGTCAACTCCCGATGTGGAAGTGAGCTGCACCTCTGCCAAGTTCAAGTAAGACTGTCCTTTTTGTTTGTTCTGGAAACCTGCAGAGACTGAGTTTGAGACTTTAAATATGTTTTGTCGCTAGGCCTTACGTTTGTTTAGTTTTTGCATTTGTGGGTAAAGGAGGAATGTAGTGTTTGCCAAGTGGACCCGACCACTGTCACGGGGGTCCCTGGCAATAGTGAAAGGAGTTTCCCCCTTTGTGCGTGCGCTCCGTAGACGTGCCCGACGTCCACACAGGAGGCACGTGTTAAAAAGAATAAAGAGCCCAGAGTGCTGGGCGTGGCAGGCATTGTACTGGCCACTACAAGAGAGCATGTGTGGTGTCCCCGTTTATTCCTAGGCCCTGGGCCACGATACGACAGCCTTCACGCGAAATGTGACACCATGCGTAGTCATACCCGCTGAAATGATTTGCAAAGCAGTACCTAAACTACAGTTCATTCAAAAAGTATTTGTTTTTTAAGTAAATGTCCTAAATAGAGAAAAAAATGTCAATTTAGAGTAGCAACAAAACTAACGGTATGAAGAAATGTGAAATTGGATCTTCAGCTTCACTGTCAGCTCGTAAACTTCAGAGGGCAGATTTACGGGAAAGTGATGAATCTGTAGAGATGCGTCACTTACCCTGCACCACCCTGAGAAATCTTTGCACCACCATGGATGCACCATATTTCCAAAACGGAGCACCATGGCGCAAGGATTGACAGAAGCGTCAGAAATTCGGACTCATCTGTTGGCGCAAATGTCACGCATTGCTGGAGTCTTGTCACAAGCACGACGCAACTCCAGCAATGCATGGGGAGGCCTACACTCATTGTGCTGCGTCACTCCTTATGCCTGCTCCAAGCAGGCGTATGGTTTTAAGGCAGTAGCGTCCTAGAAGAGGTGCAGTGAAATCTTGTAGATTTCACTGCGTCACTTCTACGAGGCTTTTTTGCGTGGGAATGCCCAACCTGCATACATTATACCTGACGCAGGTATAATGTGACGCAGGACTTTACAGCGTACTGAATCTCCCTAGATGTGTCACATTGTAAATGGGCCGCATTTTTATGCTGCATCTGCATCACAAAAAGTGACGCAATGGTGGCGCAAAAATGACGCAAGGGGCTTGTAAATCTACCCCGAGGTCTATTGGCATTACCTGTTCTTAATAGTTGTTGTAGTGATGATTAGAAACTGTACGGTGCCAACAAGATTCAGACTCACAGCAAAAATGTAGGAGTCATTGAACACCAGAGTGAGATTCTACTGAATTATGGAATGCATTTCAGAGACAATCAGGTGAGAGAAAAGCCCAGAGCAATAATGAATATATACACACGGTAACCATTATGAGGACAATATAATCACACACATTCTCTGCAGGCTGCCAAGGTCGCTGACTCCAGGGCATTTCTAAGAAGTGGAGGTAGAAAATATGGACGTGGTTTAATGAGAGGGAAAGGAAGGCGCGCAATAAAAGCCACAGTACATAAACAGCCAAGGGGTGGTCCAAAGGTAACGTCAATAAACGTCAAGAAAGATCGCATTCATTTTGTTTCATTTTAAAATGTGATGCTATATTTTTCCTTGGATGATTGGAAATAGGTTTTACTAAAACTTTAAAAAGTCATAGATTTGTACTTGTAACAAAAAGTTATAACACAACCACAGAGTGATAATTTTGCTCCTACAAAATGTGTCCTCTGGTGTGTTCTCCTCAACATGCCCTCTGCATGGACTGAAATTACAATCTTATCTGTGATCGGCATTATATCACACCATTCTATGTAAAGTTTATGATCATCCTGCTACGATAAACATGGCTTTGTGATAGCTCGTGGTGGCTAGCCCTGCAATTGACATGACTTGTAACCGCTTTAAAGTTACAGGAGTCTATATTAACAAAGGTGTGTGCAGCTTTGCTTTGTCTTGGCAAACATCTAAATGGAGTGTGCTTGGTGCACACTGGCCTATCTGATGCAGTAACAAAAGGGCCAGGGTTCAAACGGAGACAAGAAGGACCCTGCACTAACCAGCGTGCAGACACCTATAGGGCATAAATTGTGATGGAGTGAAGGGACCCTATCACAGAGGCACAGTCTTGGACTTCGCCCTTTGGTGAAGTGTCTGATGGATTCATAGGACTCTCCATGTCTCATTAAAAAGGGCACACAGGGGGCATGCTAATAAGAACTACACCCTACCTTGCCCATATTCAGCGTTGCCTCGAGATCTCTTTGGCCCATGCACCTGCTCAATAAAATGGAGAATGAAAATGAGAAATAGTTCCCTCCATTTCTTGGAGGTGCACCCACATATTAACGAGGGACTGTCATTGAGCAGATTCTGACGTTTCGTTCATGCACTTATGGTTTCAGAAGCTGCCAGAAAATATTTGAGTCAGTGAATATAATTACCAAATGCTCTGTGACAAGAACATGAGCACACATTCCTATTGTGCTACCAGGCCTTTTTCTGTAATCCTCCTCCGGATTGTATATTGGTTTCCCATTTGACAAAAGTGATGTTGAAAACATCCCTTACTTGATGTGTATGATTATTATTATTATTATTATTAATAATTTTATAAGGCGCACAGCTACCCGGAGGTTTCCCAGCGCCATCAGACAAACGCGGAGAGAGAGAGAATCAACTATTGGTTAAATAATCACGTTTTTAGGCCTTTTCGAAAGTTGTTATAGATGGTTCCGTGCCGGAGCGGCGTGGGGAGCGAATTCCATAGTGAAGGGGCCAGGTAAGACAAAAACCGGCCACCCATACGCGACCGTTTGATCCTGGGGACTAAAAATGTAGCCTGAGTGGAGGATCGGAGAAGGCGCGTTGGGAGGTAGCACTCGCTGCATTCAGTTCTGTGTAGATTTTCTCTACTTTGCCAATAAAGAATTTCGCCAAATCTTCACATTGAGCTTTATTGAGCATGGATGTTTCCGGTTGGCAGTTTGCTCCTGAGTGATCTTTAACTAATTTGAACAAGACTTTGGGGTTATTATGTGCCGACGTAATGGTGTTCTTTACATATTCACTTCGAGCAGCATTGCAGAGGGAGTGGTAGCCCCTTTCAGCTAGTTTGTAAATACGTCTGGATTCGGGAGCATAGTCCTTCCTACAACTTCTTTCCAGTGCTTTGCATTTAGTTTTTTCTACTTTTAACCTTTCCGAGAACCAAGTGGCAGGGGCACAATGATTATTCATTTTTTTAATAGAAGTAGGAAGGCATGCATCAATGGATGCCATGATCCAATTATGGATGGTGTCCGAATCTGCTATATTAATGGAGGTGATGGCAGGAATGTAATTTGAAAGATGTAGATTGAAAGAATCTAAATCTAGATCCTCGACTTGGTAGTTGAAGTGAATGTGTTCTCACACTGCAGATCTAGCCTCACCTTGAAGCCGACCAAAAAATGATCGGACTAGAGAATTGGTAGGACTGCCTGGCATGAGATACTAGGTAGATTAGAAAAGATGGGGTCCAACAAGTATCCTGCCCTATGGGTGGGACCTGAGTTGCAGAGTAGAACATTCATAGCTGCCAAATCGGCCATCAAAGCGGTGCTAATAGTGCTTGTAGAGTCGTTAGATTTAATATTTAGATCGCCCAGGATAGTAAAATTTGCAGCATCTAACAACAAAGGGGCGATGAATTCTGAAAAAGTCGCCGCCCGTGGCCCTGCTGGCCCCGGCGGACGGTAAATCAAAATCCCGGAGAGAGTGAATTGAGGTGTGAGAGAAAATTTAAAACAGCTGGCTTCACAGCCCTTAAATGGTAGGTCCTCCCATTTGCTAGTGTAAGCATTGTTAAAAATGAATGCAACGAGGAAATGACAGCAGTTAGAGGCGTGCAGGTAGGAACAGTGATAGGGCAAAGTTATAATACAATTTTATGAACAAGTAAAAGAATGTGCAAGTGAGCAGCCAGCCTTAGTGTCTCACTTCAAACGCGCGTCCGCTGCGCGAAGCGTCAGGCATTGGATTTTATACTATGCAGCAGCTGGTCTGCTGACAGCGAGTCACAGCATCCCCCGCCTCCTACCTGGAAATAGGTATAATTGCTACTCCTTCCAGAACAAGCGGGAAATCCCGTGGTGGACCGGGGAGCAACGCGGAAATGACATCGGTTAGAGGCGTGCAGGTAGGAACAGTGATAGGGCAAAGTTATAATACAATTTTAAGAACAAGTAAAAAATGTGCAAGTGAGCAGCCAGCCTTAGAGTCTCACTTCAAGCGCGCGTCCACGTACTTATTTAGCACACATGTTGCCATTAGTATGGCCTAGCACTACTACTGTATCTCTGACCTTCTGCTGCTTTCAAGAATTATGTCCCAGACAGTCTGGTATGGTGAATGAGAGTACCGACTCGGCTCCTGCCTTTTGCAAATCCTAATGAATCACAAAGGAAAGGTGTCCCCTTCATAATGAGCACCGCTCTGCTTTGTCATTTTTTCGTCAATGCAACCATACTTTACAACAATTGATCTAATATAAAATCAGGAAAGAAGGTGATAAACCATTTTTACAACAGAAGCTGCCCCCTGAAGACTTCACTCAAATAGCATTCTCTGAATGCTGCATTTCATGTTTGAAAACAGCCTCTGCCCCTTTCAGGAACACGGGCTATGTAGAAAAGTGCCTATTTTGAACATGGGTAACCCCCACTTTTTGCCTGGAAAATTATGTAATTTTGACTGGAAGTGCACAGGGTCCCTGCCAACCATGTCCCCTGTGCCAGAACTCCTTCCCTAAACTGTACCTTTTGTTTCCACAATTGGCACCCCTTTTGCTCATGTATGCAACTCTAGTAAATGGTACCCTTGGTACCAAGGGCCTTGTGTGTAAAGAGGGTCTGTAAGGGCTGCAGCACGAATTGTGCCACCCTAAGGGACCCCTCTCCAAGCACATGCACACTGCCACTGCAGCCTGCGTGTCTTCATGCAGACAAAAGAGTTGACACACACCTGTGTGCCATGCCTACCAACACTGCATGAGATATAGGTAAGACACCCGTTGAGCAGGCCTTATACTTAAGGCAGGTGCACTATATCTCCTGTGAGGGCATATCTACATGAGCTGATATCCCCCTTCAATCATCTTGTTGATTCCTGGATATTGTAAGTGACCAGTGAAGCCATATTAAGTACGCGGGCCGGACGCTCAGCATTTCGAGCTCCCCAGCTCCATGATGGCTTCACTGAAGTGTGGGATGGTTGGTACTGAACATCTCAGCATAATAAACCTGCACTGATTCCAGTGTCAGATTTATTAAACATTTCACACAGAAGACCAATTAGAGGGGTACACTGAAACCTACCAATCCTTAGTGTGGTCACTGACTGGCCTAAGGGAGCCTTCTACCACCAGACAGTGTTCTGACCTCATGGGGAGAGTGCCTGCTCGCTCTGAGGTCGAGAAGAATGCCTTTCTTTGGTGAAAGTGTTCACACCTCTCTCTGGTCAGGAAAAGCCATCTCTAGCAGGGAGCTTCAAAGGCCTTGCAGCCTTTGTTATGTGACCCCAGCCTCTCCTGTTAGAGGGAGCAGGCCCCCTTCCTGTCCTCACCACCTTTTTGGTGGGAGGACAGGTGGGAAAACTTAGAAAGAATAGGTGGGGGTGCCCTACTCTGCCAACTCCATCCCTCAGGTGCTGGAGTTGTAGTACACATTTCAGTGAACACCATCTTGAAAATGGTGGGAATTATCCAATCAGGGGTAGGTCTATATCCCGCTCCCATTAAAGGGGGCATAATAGAGGGGATAGACACCCCAGGTAAGGAGCCCACTGGCCACTACCTGTCACTCCCTTCTAATGTCCATAAATCTAGTATTTAGGTGGCATCCCCAGACCCAGAACTTTAGTTCCTGACAACCTAAGAAGAGTCAGATGCAGCAGAGAAGACTGCAGAGAACTACTGACTTGGCCCCAGCCCTTCCGACATGTCTGCAGCCCCCAATGATCCTGTAGTAAAAGAAGACTCGTCCTGCAGCCCAGGTACCTCCAAAGCTTTGGGAAGACTGCCTGCCTTCAAGAAAGACCAAGATCTCCTGAGAACAGCAGACCTATTCACAAATAAACCTCAATAAAAGACTCTGTGACCTGAAGAACCGCAAAGCCTGCTCCCAGTTCCACCTCTGCACCCTATGCCTCTGGCCCAGTACACGAGAACCAATGGTTCAGGAGAGGTTTCCCAGCACTCAAGAGCTGGAGTCGACTGTGAGCTGACCTCTCCCGGACTCCCCAACTTGACCTGTAGCCTCTGCACGAAGACCCCCCAACTGCAATCTGCTCCAGTAAGCTGTTTCCGACACCAAAAGACACCCCTGCAACTGTCCACCCTAGACCTTGGTGAAGGCGACCAAAGTTGTCTCTATGTCCTCAAGCATCACAACTTACTTCTGCAGCTGTTGGTTATCTTCGACCGTCCTCCTGGCCTGAGCCTACAGCCTGTTTTCGAATTGGCTGTTCTCCAATGCTTTTCATTGGGTAACCAACACTGTGTTGGCACCCTGCGCCTGGCCGCCTCTGTGCTACTGGTGGTGTAGTATTGGTGCTGTTTTGGGCCCTGTCCAGTGCTTACTTTAACCCCAGGAGATTTCCCCCCCCAAGCCGCTGCTACTTACCTGTAAGCAGCCTCTGTCTGAATGCCCCCAATCCCCATTGATTTGTATGGGGCGCCCGACCTTGCACCCAGCTGTCCCTGTGCCGCTAGTGGTGCACTGTTGGTGCTTAACTGAACCTTGCCCAATACTGACCTTAACTTCTGAAGACTGGTCTTGTAAGTCAATATTATTCCTATGTATGCTAAATGCTTTCTTGCCCCCTTAGGTTAACATTGCGAGGTCTGAAAATTGCAGTGTCCATTCTTGAAACTGAAAAGTATTTCTAATGAAAGGCATATTTACCTGTGATGAAGCTCTGTGTTTCTTAAAAATAAATATAACAAAGTATTATTTGTATAAATTGGTCTCGGATTTATACATTGAGGTGCCGATCACGATCCGGTAAAAACCGGGTACGAACCGTCGGACGGAGCATATTCTCCGTCCGACGCGTACCCGGTCGTCAAAATATACAAACATGAAATTACGATTCGCACGGAAACCCCATTTCCGTACGAATCGTACAAAACCCCGACCGACGAAAATAAACGTACAAATGCGATCCGGGAAAGCGCCGACGTGACGTCGGGACGCACGCAGCCTGCCATTCACGAACCAGGAATCACGATTCGCACTGACGTCATCCCGCACGGTGAATATTTTCTGGCTGCCAAAAACTGCCGGGAAATCAGGACGACGCGAACAAGGAGTACCTGTACACGACGGACAGACATGGACCCGAACCTACGTGTCATCCCGGCCCTCATAGCAGTCGACCTCCTCTACAGGTTCGGACGCAGACGCCGCAGAAGGTCAGAACAACAAAGGGAGGGGGGAAAGAGGGGGGGGTGGCAGGACCAGGGGCAGGCCACAAAACCCCCACCAAAGTCACACAGCACACATGCCCTGGACATATCTGACCCTCAGGCCCTGGTCACTACGAGGGGGTGGGGGCGTGTCCAGCAAAGCCAGCGTCCGCCACAACGGAAGTGCTTGACGACGCGATCCGGCAACACAACAATACAGGTACGTCCCGTACCCACGCCTTAAGAGCGTGGGTATGAGTCGTACCCCGCCCACACCTACGTCATCCCAACAATGGCGGGACGGCTGTACCCACGTGGCAAAGGCCTGGGTACGGCCCGCACAAGCATTCCACAGCGTGGGTACGGATATGTACGGACCGTACCCCCACCCCCGTATGCATGGAGCGTACCCCCAACCCCAACAGTGTAAGTACGACCCGTACCCCCACCCGCGTACGTATGGAGCGTACCCCCATGCCAACAGTGTAAGTACGACCCGTACCCTCACCCGCGTACGTATGGAGCATACCCCCCACCCCAACAGTGTAAGTACGACCCGTACCCTCACCCGCGTACGTATGGAGCGTACCCCCCACCCCAACAGTGTAAGTACGACCCGTACCCTCACCCGCGTACGTATGGAGCATACCCCCCACCCCAACAGTGTAAGTACGACCCCTACCCGCATACGTATGGAGCGTACCCCCCACCCCAACAGTGTAAGTACGACCCGTACCCTCACCCACGTACGTATGGAGCATACCCCCCACCCCAACAGTGTAAGTACGACCCCTACCCTCACCCGCGTACATATGGAGCGTACCCCCCACCCCAACAGTGTAAGTACGACCCCTACCCGCGTACGTATGGAGCGTACCCCCCACCCCAACAGTGTAAGTACGACCCGTACCCTCACCCGCGTACGTATGGAGCATACCCCCCACCCCAACAGTGAAAGTATGACCCGTACCCTCACCCGCGTACGTATGGAGCGTACCCCCCACCCCAACAGTGTAAGTACGACCCGTACCCTCACCCGCGTACGTATAGAGCATACCCCCCACCCCAACAGTGTAAGTATGACCCCTACCCGCGTACGTATGGAGCGTACCCCCCACCCCAACAGTGTAAGTACGACCCGTACCCTCACCCGCGTACGTATGGAGCGTACCCCCCACCCCAACAGTGTAAGTACGACCCCTACCCTCACCCGCGTACATATGGAGCGTACCCCCCACCCCAACAGTGTAAGTACGACCCCTACCCGCGTACGTATGGAGCGTACCCCCCACCCCAACAGTGTAAGTACGACCCGTACCCTCACCCGCGTACGTATGGAGCATACCCCCCACCCCAACAGTGAAAGTATGACCCGTACCCTCACCCGCGTACGTATGGAGCGTACCCCCACCCCAACAGTGTAAGTACGACCCGTACCCTCACCCGCGTACGTATGGAGCGTACCCCCCAACCCAACAGTGTAAGTATGACCCCTACCCGCGTACGTATGGAGCGTACCCCCACCCCAACAGTGTAAGTACGACCCGTACCCTCACCCGCGTACGTATGGAGCGTACCCCCCACCCCAACAGTTTAAGTACGACCCCTACCCTCACCCGCGTACGTATGGAGCATACCCCCCACCCCAACAGTGTAAGTACGACCCCTACCCGTATACGTATGGAGCTTACCCCCCACCCCAACAGTGTAAGTACGACCCGTACCCTCACCCGCGTACGTATGGAGCATACCCCCCACCCCAACAGTGTAAGTACGACCCGTACCCTCACCCGCGGACGTATGGAGCGTACCCCCCATGCCAACAGTGTACGTACGGACCGTAACCCCACCCGCGTATGCATGGAGCGTACCCCCCACCACAACAGTGTAAGTACGACCCTCACCCGCGTATGCATGGAGCGAACCCACACACGTGTATGTTCTAAGTGTACATATCCTGAAATAGGAGGGGTGTGTGCAGAGTCCTCCCAGCAGTGCCCAGATGCAGGAGGGGTGGGTGCCTAACACTCCCAGCAGTGCCCAGAGACAGGAGGGGTGGGTGCCTAACACTCCCAGCAGTGCCCAGAGACAGGAGGGATGGGTGCAGAGTCCCCCCAGCAGTGCCCAGACACAGGAGGGGTGGGTGCAGAATCCTCCCAGCAGTGCCCAGACACAGGAGGGGTGTGTGCAGAGTCCTCCCAGCAGTGCCCAGACACAGGAGGGGTGTGTGCAGAGTCCTCCCAGCAGTGCCCAGACACAGGAGGGGTGTGTGCAGAGTCCTCCAAGCAGTGCCCAGACACAGGAGGGGTGGGTGCCTAACACCCACAGCAGTGCCCAGAGACAGGAGGGGTGGGTGCAGAGTCCTCCCAGCAGTGCCCAGAGACAGGAGGGGTGTGCGCAGAGTCCTCCCAGCAGTGCCCAGAGACAGGAGGGGTGGGTGCAGAGTCCGCCCAGCAGTGCCCAGACACAGGAGGGGTGTGTGCAGAGTCCTCCCAGCAGTGCCCAGAGACAGGAGGGGTGTGTGCAGAGTCCTCCCAGCAGTGCCGAGAGACAGGAGGGGTGTGTGCAGAGTCCTCCCAGCAGTGCCCATACACAGGAGGGGTGGGTGCCTAACACTCCCAGCAGTGCCCCTGCAAAGAAAAGGGTGGAGTACCCACAGATCCAATGCCCACAAATGTCAGTCAGGTGCACAAAGATCCTGCAGTACATCTACCACATGTGTGCGAGGCTGGAAGTATACATATGCATAGCGCCTACAAGAATACATGTACACATGAAGTCATGGCAACAGTCTACATACACAAGTACAGTGACCACCAAGTACGCCACGAATGATGCAGGTGGAGACATCGCTCAGCATGCATGGGCCAAGTCTAACGAGTCCGTCACACACCCAGCCAATGTAGACACAGCTCAGCCCCACATATTGGAAAGACCCTGCAGGGAAGAAGTCAGGTTACACAGAGGAAGGAACACATCTTGGGACAATGTCACCATGCAGTAACTGCTTACATGAACAAAGTTATGTAGCCAACAGCTTGTGATGGCACACAGATACCAGGATCCACCCTATGACCAGCACAAGATGACAATTCCCACACACCCAACACATAATCACCACCCAAAATAATGGGGCAGGTCGACCAACAGCAATACCAGACAGACAGTAGTGTACAAAGGAAAAATAAATTGCTTTAATCAGCATCCAAAACATATGTTTGTCCCTTCAAAGTTCAAAAACTACTATGCCCATAGGGCTAACCAAAGTTCCAATCCAGGTGGGGGACACAGTGGGACGCGTGTCCCCTAGCTTGCCTGCACAGTCAGACTCCATCGTCTTCCAGAGCGGGGAGGGCATCATGTGGGGTGAAGGACCAGGCACCGCAGGGACATGAGGGCGAAGGGTAGGCGTCGTGGGTGCCGGGATGGAGGACTCCACCACAGGGGGTGGGTCTGGGCCAAAGGCGGAGGCCAGGATGGCGCTGCACAGCTTTGCAAGGTCCTCCAGCGTCTCCCCTGCACCCGAAGGAACCACAGGCCCCAAAGAGGGGGGGGCGGAGGGATGGGTCGCAGCGCCACAGGGGGAGGGTGTGGACAGGGGGGGGACTCAACCACCCTGACCGGGGACTCCTTTGACCGTTTACGGGGTGGTGTCACAGTGGGGCTCAGGGACAGAGCGGCCATGAAGGAGTCCTTGCTGGATATGTGGCCAGGAGAGCTGAGGGGAGGGGATTTGGAGGGAGTGGATTGGGTGGAATGCGGACTCCCACTCTGGCTGCATGACTTACATTTGCCCCCCGACCCAGTGGGTGTTCCTACTTCACCCTGTGTGTGCGTGCCAGGAGGTGTGCGCTTGTCCTTCCCTGCCGGTGTGGTGCCTGTGTCTGTTGTGGTGGGTGCATGCTGACGTCTGGGTGTACGTGGGACAGGCATGGGAGTGGGAAGTGTGGATGGGGCAGGGGTAGTGGGTGGGACGTAGCGCTGCAGGAGACCCACTGCTGCAGTCCGTGTCAAGTCTATGGACCTCAGCAACTGGCGTTGGTCAGCCTGCGATGAAAAAATGCCCTCCAAGTATGCCTCCATGTTGAGCAGCACTTGGCTGTGGCCATGGAGGACATTAAGGATCGCAGCCTGACCAATCTGCAACTGCCGCTGGATGTCCACAGACTCGGCATTGGCAGCAGCAGTGGAGACAGGGGCAGGGGGTGCAGTGCCTGGCAGGAAGGAGACATGTGGTGACCGGGCACACTGGCAAGGGACACGAGCAAGTGGGAGGCGGCTGATGGCAATGGAGGGGGCGGGGTGCGATGTTGTGCCGCTGTCAGCTGGTGGTGCAGCCTCCGCCCACTCGGAGAGATCATCCTCGGACCCGTCAGCTTCATATTTAGTCGTGCCAGTGGACAGGTCCTCGGCCTCACTCTCCTCCGCCTCCGTACCACTCAATGTGCCAGCCACGATGTCAATGCTGGCACTGGTGCTCGGTCCCTCCGCTCCGTCTGTGCTCATGTCTCTCTCCGTGTCCCCCGACGATGCTGTGGGCAAGGTGAAGAGACAGCAATTAATCACACACCTGTATACATATGTCACATGAGTCCAATCTACATAGGTTACAGTGCATAGCCTGCAAAGAAAGATCAGTAACATCTACAAAACAAGGTACAGATGTAGGGCATGCAACACACAGTTGGTAGACCCACCATGCCACTGAAAATCCATGGAGAGCATGACACAATTGCAAATGACATGAAATGGAGTTTGACATAGGAGCCAGGCCCTGGGGACAATCCAGCACTGCATCTGCACCACACAGCGTTGCCGAAAATAGGGATGAGCAGGGACCATATCCATGAACTTGAGGCGCATGCTGCATAGGCAATACTGAAAACATGCCCAACATGACTGTCTCACTGCACCTTGAGTGTATGTCCAGACAAACATCACACACTGGCCAGACCTAGCAAGGAGATTTCAGGTTTTGATATGTAGGCTTTGCCCGCACCAACCACCCCCTACATGAGACAATTTGTTGAGACACAGGAAGCACTTACATCTCTTAGTCTGGGTGAAATACACAGGGGCTGCATAAATACAAGATTGGACGCCAAATTCCCAAGGTGCGCCTGTCCAAAGAATCATGTACAAATGTCCATCATCAGATGATTGTAACAAGACACACAGCCACTGGCCATTGTGACTATGAACAAGGGAAATCAGGTCAGGCTGTACAGTGGACACTTTTACTACATTTCACGTCAATATACATGGTGCCAGGGGACAATGGCACAGAGCACAACCTATGCTGTAGACACTGAGAGTGTCCACGTTTTGTGATGACACACATGACACCTAGGAAAATATGCCCCAGGGGACAGTAGTGGCCACACAACTCCATGGTCCTGAATGGGAATGACTGCAACACACGCCACCATCCCTGCACTATGCGTATCGCACACTCATGCACATCATGTCACAGGCCACAACATAGGACTTGCACGCTGTAAGGCATGACACTTGAGAGACTAACTCCCATGTCTGGACTTGGCATCAGTGCCAACTGACATGGAACCCACATGTACTGAACTGGACAGGGCACAGGCAAGGTCCCAAAACCTGTTACACACCACCCCCACACATGATGCTAAAGGCATCGTTCACGTGGAGAAAGTGCCAGCCTAGATAACCTTGTGAAGGAGTGACTACACACAGACCAGGGAACACATTGCAAGGAGGGGAAGGGAGGCAGGAGAGCACAGCTATACTGTGGGTAACTGGATATGCACAGCACCTTTAAACACTGGCAGTGAATCCATGCAACTGTGCACTTACAAATGCTGGTGACACACAACAAACACACATGTACCTACCCCCTTTCTGCTGCTGCTTCTCCTGTAAGCGCCTCTCCAAGTCTGGAAATACCACCGCCAGCACACGCTTGTGGATGTGGGTCAGACGGCGGCGCCCCCGGTTCTTATGGGTCTCAGGTGAGTCCCCCAGCAGGACCCGTGCGATCCTCCACGTCCAGCACCGGATATCCTGCCAGCGTTTCCTCACCTGGGACAGGCGCCGCTTCCGACCATCCGCACTCCTCACGGCACTGAAGGCGGTAAGCCATATCTGCTTCTTGGCAGAGGCGCCCACCTGTGAGGATGAACAAGTGAGACAACATCAATACACCAGGCACATGTCACAGAGAGACATATTAGAACAAATGTGCTGTGTACAACAAGGCATAGTATGCATCTAACGCATTGCACCTTTGTCATAGGGACATGATCCTCTGGGGAAGGGCTAAAGCAGTACGTGCCATTGAAAGTACACAGGTGGAATGAGGGCAACGACACAATCAATGATCCAGGCTCACACTGTGCATCACAAGGTACACCAGGATAATGTGCAGCACCTCTAAGCAGTCACATGCCACAGGCCACTGACGCTACCGCAGCAGAGTACACAGACACACACAGGCACAGGACATTCACCTGCCATTGCCAAATGCTGCGACAAACCTCACTCTGCACATGTGCCACTAGATGGGGGGGGGCTCACAGGTGTGGGGCTGGCTCTGCACGACAGACACACAGCACTGCTCCCTGCTCACATCACATGGGCAGGGTATATCCATCCCTCATGCAGCCCGGGTGCCACACCCCACATATGCACCCACCCACATGACAGGGGACTTACACACACACCGATGTCCAGGGTACGAACACATCATGTGGACACTCTCAGCACAGGTACACAGAACTAACACACATCTGTGGGTACAGTCACCTGTCACACTGGGCTGACCACATAATCAAATGAGGACTGTAGAGGCTACATTCCCAGGAGGGTAAGACAGGCAGAATGTGGCATGCACCATGCAGTGATTGTCACAGTAAACACAATGTAAGTGAGGACGGCAGACATGCACCACAGCATGCTCTGGCTGGGAGACATCAGGCATTCCCCCCCGGGACCCTCCCCTACAGTACATAGCATGTGTGCCACACCTGGACACAATGCCAGAAGTCACAGTCACAAAAAAGGGACACAGTCTGTGCCAGTGGACTCTGCACTCACCTGATACCCTGGTCACCCATACAGCAGGGGGTACTGTGGGAGGATCACATCCAGCAAAGCCAGGTTCTCCTCCAGGGTGAAAGGCTGTGACCTCTCCACAGACCTTGACATGGTTCCAGGGAATCAGTAGCAGCAGCTGGGTCGTGGAATACAAAGATGTGCAGGCAAGTGCTCCCTCATGGGACCTGGCTTCCTTATATCTGCCTTGCTGGCCTGTTTCATGCACAGGAGTACAGAGTGATTGGTCACTCACATTTGCATCCTATGTTTCCTCCAATCCCTTCAAACCTAGCACAGTCAGTGGGTTCTTATTGTGTTTTTTCTTCAGCATGATGTCAACTCCACAAACACATTGCAACAAAGTAGATTCATTCCAACTGACTTCTGCTGTGCACCTTCCGGAACAAATTCAAACTTTAAACTTGGTCTCCATGACAACCAGCATGCATGTAGGCCTTTATCCTTGTCCCTCATGTGTCCCCTATGTAATTTGGAGCTTCACACACAGGTACGGTGCGTTCCGGGGCCCTAGGGCACCCCAAATGCATAGCAACAGCCCGTACAGGCGTGTGTACGGTCCGTACCACTATGGGTGTTCTCGCGTATGCGTACTCATGGTGGTACGGACCGTACACACGCCTGTACGCTCACTATCACTATGAGTACGCATACGCGAGAACACCCATAGAGATAGTGAGCGTACGCACGCGTGTACGGCCCGTCTCACTATGGGTGTTCTCGCGTATGCGTACTCATAGTGATAGTGAGCGTACAGGCGTGTGTACAGTCCGTACCACTATGGGTGTTCTCGCGTATGCGTACTCATAGTGATAGTGAGCGTACAGGCCTGTGTACGGTCCGTACCACTATGGGTGTTCTCGCGTATGCGTACTCATAGTGATAGTGAGCGTACAGGCGTGTGTACGGTCCGTACCACCATGAGTACGCATACGCGAGAACACCCATAGTGGTACGGACCATACACACGCCTGTACGCTCACTATCACTATGAGTACGCATACGCGAGAACACCCATAGTGAGACGGGCCATACACGCGTGCGTACGCTCACTATCACTATGGGTGTTCTCGCGTATGCGTACTCATAGTGATAGTGAGCGTACAGGCGTGTGTACGGTCCGTACCACCATGAGTACGCATACGCGAGGACACCCATAGTGGTACAGACCGTACACACGTCTACTCCCCCCGAGACTTGGTTCCTTTCTGCGATACCTGCCCTATGACTAGGGCCTCAATATTGTCTCTCTGCCTCGTTTCAGGCGCTACCATCCTTCCTGCCGATATTCCTAAAATCCGACACGGTTCCTCTGACTGAGGGTGTCATTGTGCGTCCATCCGCTGCCCCGCTAAAAGGAAAACCTCTTCCCGTGGACGACTAATCTTGATCTTATACGGGTAGGTGATCCAGAGCTTCTCCCCTAGTCAGTTCTGTCTATTATCCGTGCAGATACCATTATGGGGGCTTATTATTTAACCATTGCCTTTTTATATATATATATAAAAAATCTTTTTAGGCTTCCATGTGTCAGTAGACGCCTGCCATCCCCGTGAAGAAACACTGTTACCGTTGGCCGGCGCTTGATCTCCTGACCGCCAGGTTTTGGCTGTATTCTTTATCCTGAGAACAACTGACCGCTAGGTATTGGCTCATCCTCCTCTGAGGAGGGCACCCATTTGTCTCCCCCACCCCGTGGTGGCTTTTCTGACTCTCACAGACCTGAAGGGAGATAAGGAGAGCACTATTCCACCCTGCCCCCTCTCTATTGGTCCTGCTAACCCCGATAGACCTGAAGGGATATAAGACTACACTTTATGGCTCACGTTTCTCTATTGCTGTCCCAGCACGTATTTATTCTTTGCTTATTCAGAGAGCAATTCTTTATCTGTCCTCATATTCACTGTATGTTGAGTTATACGTACTAGATGTCTAATAATTTTTTCTTTCAAACCTATATTACTGGATAGAGGTCTGATCTCCCTGACTGCACTTTATTCCAATTCTTTGACACCTATATATTGCTCAAATGTATATATTATCGCTTCAACCTTTTTGGCAAACCTGTTTATGACTTATGATTCATTCTATTCAGACACGATTTATCATGTTAGGTTTAATTCCTAATAGACCCCTAATTAGAGTCTAAGATTGTATTATGTATTTATTGTTGTAGTTTCGATTATATTTGTATCTTGAGCCTTATATGTATGTATTTATATATTGTTTATCTTTACTGCATCTTTTTTATTATTGTTTAACATTTTGTTTGTTTACAGGTGAGCTTGTCCCACCACCTCTGCCCTCCTTCGCCCTGATGAAGGTGCAGCCCCTGCTGGGGCCTGTTCACCGAAACGCGCGTCGGCACTCTGTTACCGCATTTCTGGCTACTGTAAACGTGCCTATTGGTGCTTTTTAGCCGTATGGGCTGTTCTAAGTCCAGTTCTTCTAATTTGATTTGTTAAATGACCATTTCAACTTGTACATGTTTTTATTAGCAGATATTTATGTCATATGTTGTTTGATGCTGCTGTCGGATGTGAGAGAGTATGAGTGTATGGTTGTCTGAAGGAGCGGTTGTGGGACTGTTAGCAATTTGGTATTTAGAAATTGTATTATCTTGATAACCTTCTTTAATACTTTCTTTAATCTACCTTGTTAAACCTCCCAAAAAAATGACTTTCACATCTATATAAAGAATAATGATGAAATAACAAGACTCTTTTCTAAAAATATTCAAATTCCTTTAGACTTTGTCTTGTTGTTCCTCTCGTGTCTTGGTTTTGCCTATTGGTTGTGGTTCTTAACTATCTGGACCCTGTTTAGGGCCGTATTTATTATCAATCAGTGGCAGGTATTCTGTTTCTTTTGGTACTTGGTAGGAGTGTCACCTGGCAGCCATACGTGTCCAGTGCATGTGGCACATACCTGACTCCGTATGTAGCATATGTGTATTGACAGATTAACATGTGCTCAGTACAAATCAATAGTTGTTGTGGTGCACTCACTCTTCCTTCTCACTTCCAAATTACTGCAGAGCGCCGCCTCTTCCCCGACCAATTCCGGACTTGGCTGACATGCGGGAGAATGACTGTATCCGGTGCTACCGCTTCCCCCAACCGTTGATTCTGGAGTTGACGGCGAGACTGGCACCACACCTGCAACCGCTGCACAGGTATCCTACGGCACTGACACCCAAGCTGAAGGTAATGGCAGCCCTACATTTTCTTGCCACGGGTACCTTTCAAAATACCATAACTCATGTTGGTGGCATGTCCCAGAGCATGTTCTGCCATGTGCTGCATGATTTCTTAGAGGCCATGTTGCTTCACCTGGATGACTTCATCCATTTCCCAACCCCTTAAATGTTGACTGGGGTCAAGCGTGGATTCTATGCCCTGGGAGGGATGCCCCATGTCATTGGGTCCATAGATGGGACACATGTGGCTTTGGTACCACCACAGGCACAGGAGGTAGTGTACAGGAATCGCAAGCACTACCACTCCATCAATGCCCTTGTGGTGTGTCTGTCCAACATGGTGATTTCACATGTCTGTGCTCGTTTTCCAGGATCAGCACACAATGCCTACATCATGAGGCGTAGCAGGATGCCTGAAATGATGACGCAGCTGCGCAACGAACGAGCATGTGTTGTTGGTGGGTACAGTCTGTGTGTCCTGTATTTTGCGTAGACTTCCTGCACGACCGCTTCTCCTATGCTACTTATGTCCATGTGCTTTCCATGTAGGGGACGCTGGCTATCCCAACATGCCATGGCTGATCACTAGGGGTGGGCGGAATTTGCGTAATTGCGTTACGCAAATCTCCGCGAAACGGTAAAAATCTCCGCGAACACGCAGAAATTCCGCGAACACGCGGAATTGCTTGTTCGCGATACTTTTTTCCTGTTCGCGATCGCTGTTTGCGTGCTCGGGGTGAAATATCTCGCGAACACGCATATTGAGAACGCGAACAAGCAAAAAATTTCGCGAAGTCGCGGAACGCAGATTTATGGGCAATTTCGCGTTCTCCGCGGAACGCGAACTTACCCAAATTCCGCAAATTCCGCGAGCGGAACGGAATTTACCGCCCAGGCCTACTGATCACACCTCTCCGCAACCCCATCACGCCGGCCCAGCTCCGCTACAGCACCGCCCATGGCCGGACAAGGCGAGTGATCGAGAGGACATTTGGCCTCCTGAAGAGCCGATTCCGGTGCCTCCACAAGACCGGCGGCGCACTCCCATATGCCCCGGCGAAGGTCTGCAAAATGTTCATGGTCTGCTGCATGCTGCACAACATGGCAGTTGAGAAAGCTGTGCCACTCATCCTGGATCAAGATGATCAGGACCATCCACCCGTGGAGGACGAAGGGCTTGGCAATGGGGCTAGTGATGTGGAGGACGTGGTTCCGTAAGAGGACATCCGGAGTCGGCTCATACGGGACTTCTTTGCTTAGTGGTAAGTACCAGTGTCTGTGTGTGCACGCATTGGTCCCCGTGTGGCATGTGTTGCGATGTGTGTGTCCATCTGCATGTATGCCACGTGAGTCAGAGGTGTGTGTGGATGTGTCACTGGAGTGATGGTGGCAGTGATGTGTATTTCCCCAGTCATAATTGTGACCTGGCATGTTGTCATCCTTACATGTGTCGAGTACATGCACATGCAAGTGGCTGTGCTTTTTGTGGCTGACTTCTTGTGTGTCTCTCATCCCCAGGTACTTGCGCATGCCGTCTGCTGGTTGCATTGTTGTGGCACTGCTATTCCTCATGGACACGTCATCTTGTGCTGACTCAGCGTTACACGCACGGACAAGTTTGGAAGTCTCCTTAGGGTAAGGGATGCATCAGGGGTGTATTGGGTGTGGCAGTTGTTTACGATGTATGCACACGGCCCCTGTCGATGTTTGGTTCCTCTGCAGACATGTCGCATCACCATGGTACACATTATATGCAGCTGGGTACACCTGAATAGATGGTCAGACTTGTTGACAGTCATCAGTGATGTGATTGTGAAATGTGATGATGGCATCAATGTGTGTTACACTGCCCTCGGACACATACGGTTTGACTTGGCTTGACATGGTGTGGGACTTCCACATCAGCGGATCAATGGTGTATGGCAGTCTCTCCGTGAGCAGCAGGGGGTGTTTAGCTGTTAGCCGACACTTGTGTGCCAGTTCCATGGCTATCACGCATTTGGGCTGCAGAAGGGGGGTGCCAGTGTTGGACCCACATGTTACTCCACATGACCCGTTCATGTGTACTCCGAGTTGCCTCAGCAATCCCGAATACATGACTAATAAAGGTGTCCCTATGCCTCCAAGGTGCCTCTTCTCAGTCAATGCTGGTGTGTTGCCACGGTGCATCCGGCATGTCTGGCATGGTTTTCCGTGACAGTGGCTATGTGTCTATGTGTAGAGTAGCAAGATGCAAGCTGTTTGTGTGGCATTAGTCTCTGTATTGTGCATGATGTCCATGACTGTGTGGGTATTGTGACATGTGCCATCCCCATGCATCCAACGTTGGCCAGGCCACCATTCACTGCATCCACCTGACTCAAGCTTGCAGGACATGGTTCTGCCACCTGTCCACACATACCTGGGTGCCCCCCAGGACAATCCACATGATCCCTGACCTCTGCGCATGGCTGTCGCTGTACTCAATCTGTCTGTCGGCACGGTTGTGCGGCCACCCCCTCAGCTGGTTGGGCCCATCACGGGTGTGTATGGTGCTCCATGTCTGTCTTGCCTACTACAATGTGACCCATGTGTGTCCTGTGCCAGACTCAGGCCCCAGGGTGTGGATGGTTGAAGTCAAATGAGAACTCAGGCATAGTTAGACTTTACAAGACACATGTAAGGTAATAATGCAAAATGTAGGCATCTTCTCTTTATGGTGTGACTTTTTATTTGGGTTGGGGTGGGGGGGGGTGTTTTGACATGAGGGGCTTTCCGGGTGTGTGGAATCCAAAGTTCACTAGGGGAGTTGGTGTCCTTGCCATTTGAAATCCTCAGAGTCCATGCCACAGTCTTTGTCAACATTGGTCAGACAGTGACCAGCAAGTCCATGTGGCAGAGAATGTCTTTTGCTGCTGTGCTGCTGTTGCTCCAGTGGGCCAGGTGCCAGGCCAGGTGTCCTGGGAGATGGTGCTGTTGCGCCGACCCTCACGGTCTTTTCAGTGGACGACCCGCCCTCCTGTGGGGACCCTCAGAAGCAGGCCGTGATGATGTTTGGGATGCTCCGTCGGATGTCTCCTCCTCCTCCTCCTCCCTCCCTGTGGGTGGTGATGTTCTACGCCTGCTGGCACAGGGAGGGTTGCCCATGTTGTCGGCCATCCGACGGAGTGTACTGTGAATTCCCGTGAACACCGTCACGAGCTCAGCCTGTCTGTCCTCCATCCTCCGTTGGTGTTGCAGTAGACAGGCATGTTGCTCCGCATGTTGCTGGGCCTGCTGGGTCTTGATCCCCTCGAGGATGGACACAACCTGGGCCATGCCCGTGGTGTCGTGCCAGTATGTGTCCAGGATGTTTCGGACATGGGAATATACTGGTTCCCCAGCCAACTGGTCAGGCTGGCGCCTCCGCCGTCCTCCACTCCCACCACCCCTGCCCACTTGCACCTGGCCTGCCCTTGTGGGCACATCGGGTCTCCGGGACCCCTGAGGGGTGGCATTTGCGTTGTCGCCTGCCTCCTCCTGGGTGCCCGGGACACCGTGTCCCTCCTGGCCAGCCTGGCTGCATTGTGGTGGTGGGGCAGGGATCCTGGGTGTCTCCTGGGATGTGGCAGGAGTGGGGGTGGTGGTTGGCCCAGTTGTACCTGACGCAGGTGCTGCAGGTCGTTGGACACCAGAGGGGCCAGCTGGGTCGGGGTCGGGTTCGTCCACAGAGTGGTGAGAGTCGTCGCTGCCGGTGGCTCCGTCATCCCGCCGAGCCGGGTCCTGTGAGTCTTCCCCCCCAGTGTTGGGGTGTGATCCACGACGTTGACCTGTGTGTGAGAGAGAAAATGTTAATTTTGTTCCATGCAACATCCATGTTTCATTGTTTTCAAAGTTGGCACGTTTCCTCTGGGAATTTGGATATGTCTTGCATTCCACTGACAGTGCACTTGTGCATGGGTATGTCCCTTGGCCACAGCTTTTGAGACTTTACCTATGTGTGGCACAGTCTTACTTGCTGCGTCAATTGTGACAGCAGTCAGCAGTGGAGTGGGCAGGTGTGGCGAGCCATGCATTGGCGCCTTCCGTGTAGCACTGTACTTGTGCACATGGAGTGGTTCCACACACTTATATAATGCAGGTAGCTGTCGTTGTGCTCGTGCACAGGTTGTGACATGGCCCTGTGTTTTGCCATGGAGAAGAGGGGGGGTTCTGGCACTGGCCACCCTTGTCTACATGCACGCAGTCCACCTGCTGAGGAGCAGACATCCCCACACCCCACAAGGCTGATTTGCTCTCCCTGTGTGTCCCTTTCTCGCTCCCTCTCTGTCCCCCTCTCCCTCCCTCTGTGTGTCAGCCTCCTCCCTCTGTCCGTCTCCCTGTGTCTCCCTCCCTCTCTGTCCCCCTCTCCCTCCCTCTGTGTGTCAGCCTCCTCCCTCTGTCCGTCTCCCTGTGTCTCCCTCCCTCTCTGTCCCCCTCTCCCTCCCTCTGTGTGTCAGCCTCCTCCCTCTGTCCGTCTCCCTGTGTCTCCCTCCCTCTCTGTCCCCCTCTCCCTCCCTCTGTGTGTCACCCTCTGTCACCTCAGCCGAGCTTCCTGGGCACACACTGTTAGCAGATCTTTGTATGGCCCTTGGATTGTTGATGTGAGTTTGTTTCTGATCTCCAGGCACCCATTTGGTGTAGTGTGTGTGTCTGCACTGCTGCTGTGGTGGTGTGTGCTGCCACTCTTTCACAGTGTTGGCTGTTCATTAGCTGCTGTCATGTGCAAGAACGTGCCGTCACCCCCATGTGTTGATGCAAGGCGTCCGCTATTTGCTGGCGAGTCTTTCCTGTGTGGGGACACACTGTTTGTCTGGCTGTGACCTAGGCCATATGGGCAGAGGGCATTGTTGTCTGCTTCTGAGTTGCACTATGTGATTTTTGGGGCCCACACTCCCGCCATCCGGGTTACCGTGTCTTGTGTTGGTGTTTTCTGTGGCCTGTGACTTGACATTGTCCAGCTGGGTGCATGGCGCATGGTGGCGCTAGTGGCATGTGCGTGTTCATGGAGTGTGGTTGAGTCATGCGATAGCTTGGGGTGGTTGCTTGCCTGTTTGTGAGTTTGGTTGTGGATGACGTTCCCCCATGTGAGGTGGGTTGTTTGTGTACTCACCCGGGTCTCGGAGTCCTTCTAATCCGTCGACTGCCACCACCGGCAGTATGGCCACCACCCTCTCCTCCCAGGGATGGTATTCTACGCGTCTGCGGGGCGGCCCTGCTCCAGTGACGTTGGCCTGGTTGTGTTCGTCCGTCATTTTGGCTCGGACCCTCCTCCGCAGATCGTACCACCTGGCTTGGCATTCATGCCTGGTCCTTCTGGTGTCCGCAACAGCATTCACAGCATCGACAATGGTCTGCCACATGGATGTTTTTTCTGAAATGCTGGTCTGTCTGACCAATGTTCCAAAGAGGTGTGGCTCAACTCTGAGGATTTCATCGACAAGGACCTCCAACTCTCGGCTAGTGAACATTGGATTCTTGTTAGTGGGCATGGTGAGGGGTGTGGGTGTGGATGGTGGGGGGGGTGTGTGTGGATGGTTGTGGGTGTGTGGGTGTGGTTGTGCAGGTGTGTTTGTGAATGTGATGTGGGGGTGTTTGTGAAGGTGTGTGTGTGAAGGTGTGCAAGTGTAAGGTGTGGTAAAGGTTCTAGTATGGTGCTGTAGGTTGTCTGTGGGGTCTGGCAGCAGTGAGTCTGTTGCAAAGGCTCATGGTTTGTGTGTGTGGGCCCTTTTTATTGGTCCATTGGTGGGTGTGGCTGTGTTTGAACTTTGGGTGGGTGTGTTATAAGGAGTGGTTGTGTTTTGGGCCTCTGTTTTGGATTTTGGCAGTTGCAGGTCAGTGATTGTGTTGTTTTTGAGCTTGTTGGACATGTTTAGTGGCTTTGTGCCATTCGAATGGTGTATTTTTGTGTTGTTTTGCTTTGTCCTGGTTGTGTACGTGCGTTTTTAGCGTGTGTACGGTGTGTACTTCGGGCCTTTTGTTGTACAGTGCTGTCCTTGTGTCTGGCTTGTTCCGACTCGTACATGTGCGATGTTGTGTGAAGGTGCTGGTGTTGGGGCCTGGGGTACGCTCCATATGTCCGCGGATGAGGGTACGGGTCGTACATACACGGGTCGGGGTACGACTCGAACGTACACGGGTGTTCATGCACGGGTGGGGGTACGACTCGTACACGGGTGTACATACATGGGGGGTACGACACGTACACAAGTGTACATACACGGGGGTATGACACGTACACAGGTGTACATACACGGGGGGTAGGACACGTACACGGGTGTACATACACGGGTGGGGGTACGACTCGAACGTACACGGGTGTACATACACGGGGGGGTACGACACGTACACATGTGTACATGCACGGGTGGGGGTACGACTCGTACATGGGTGTACATGCACGGGTGGGGGTACGACTCGGGGTGTACATGCACGGGTGGGGGTACGACTCGTACACGGGTGTACATGCACGGGTGGGGGTACGACTCGTACACGGGTGTACATACACGGGGGGTACGACTCGAACGTACACGGGTGTACATACACGGGGGGTTGACACGTACACGGGTGTACATACACGGGGGGTACGACTCGAACGTACACGGGTGTACATACACGGGGGGTACGACACGTACACGGGTGTACATGCACGGGTGGGGGTACGACTCGTACACGGGTGTACATACACAGGGGGTACGACTCGAACGTACAGGGGTGTACATACACGGGGGGTGCGACACGTACATGGGTGTACATACACGGGGGGTACGACACGTACACGGGTGTACATACACGGGGGGTACGACACGAACGTACACGGGTGTACATACACGGGTGGGGGTACGACTCGTACACGGGTGTACATACACGGGGGGTACGACACGTACACGGGTGTACATACACGGGGGTACGACTCGAACGTACACGGGTATACATACACAGGGGTACGACACGTCCACGGGTGTTCATGCACGGGTGGGGGTACGACTCGTACACGGGTGTACATACACGGGGGGTACGACTCAAACGTACAGGGGTGTACATACACGGGGGGTGCGACACGTACACGGGTGTACATACACGGGGGTACGACACGTACACGGGTGTACATACACGGGGGGTACGACACGAACATACATGGGTGTACATACACGGGTGAGGGTACGACTCGAACGTACACGGGTGTACATGCACGGGGGTACGACTCGTACACGGGTGTACATACACGGGGGTACGACACGTACACGAGTGTACATGCACGGGTGGGGGTACGACTCGTACACGGGTGTACATACACGGGTGGGGGTACGACTCGAACGTACACGGGTGTACATACACGGGGGGTACGACACGTACACGGGTGTACATACACGGGGGGTACGACTCGAACGTACGGGGGCTGGGGGGGTGTTGGGCGCGTATGTGGACACTTGTCTCCATGGTTGCTATGGGAGTTTGGTGCGGACGGTGTTTTTTCCATACGGTTGTAACATCGGACGCACGGGATGGATCGTGATTCCGCGGTCGGACTTCACTTTTCACATTTGTACGGTAAATCGTCCGGGGACGTGTCGGACACATTTTCCGACCCGAGGACGTGTGGGGAATGATTCCCAATGCGATTCGTATGGTCTTTTTCCCATGCGAATCGTAATTGGCAGTTTGTACGGCACTTGTACGATTCGTACGGTAAAAAGAGCCGATACGAGTCGTACGGGCCATTTTTTTACCGGATCGTAATCGGCACCTGAGTCTGTGGCACCTTAATTGCCACTGTATGTACAACAAATGCTTAATGCTACCCTCTGACAAGCCTAACTCCTCACCCACACTACCACAAAAGAGAGCATTAGAATGATGTACTTTAGCCTCTGTAAAGCGTCTGGGGATCCACTGGACTCTGCACACTAAACCTCTTTTTTTAATTTTGTAATTTTTTTTATAAATTATCGCCGGTTTAGCGGCAGAAAACTGCCGCTAAACCGGCGATAATGGGCTTGATAATATGCTCTATGGAATTCCCTTAGAAGCCCATGTTCTGGTGTGAACATGGGCTTCTATGGGAATTCTCCACGGCATATTATGAAGCCCATTATCGCCGGTTTAGCGGCAGTTTTCTGCCGCTAAACCGGCGATAATATTAACGCCGTCCTTGATAATATGCCCCTTAGGCTGAAGATTGATTTACACACAAAACAGCTCACAAAAGTGAAAGGGTTGGTAAAATCCCTGCTGCTATATTCAGGGGGTCCAGAGGAGGGTATGACAAGCGGCTTGCAGGCATCTTGTGACTGTAGAAGCTTGTAGCAAAGACACTGATAACAACCAGAGACAGAGAGTAGACGATACCACATTGACCCTCAAAGTAACTCACACACCCTCCTGTATTTTGAGTATCCAAAGTAATTGAGATTATGGGCTTGGTCAGCGAGGTGTGTGGAATTCTAATGGGAATGACACTGCTCTTAGTGTTCAAACAGCTCTAGGGAGATTAGTGAATCAAAACACCCTTTCATACCATTCTCCGAATGCCCTTCTTATGATTCTGTTCCCTGGGGAACTACAGAGAGAGTTTACCATCAAAATCCTTCCCGTATATCAAACTTCCACTCTAGCTTCTTCCAACATCAAAGAGAACAGTCTAAAAAAAAGCATTTATAAACATAATGAAAGTCTGGTGTATATGACAGCATACTCCTAAACTAAGTTGAAACTCATGGGAGGATGGTGAATCCTTGGTAAACAACATCCTACACTGGATGAGGCATGTACGACAATGTTTGTCGATAGTTTGTTCCGCTATGGTAAAGGCCGAACAGATGTCAAGAGACTCTGGAGATTATGATATTTTTAGTCTCTTTTTGAGAGGCCAAGTGTTGGTAGATGGACTGATTTCCATGGAGATAAGGTTTGCTCCACAAAAACGCTCTTCAATACAGTTCAAATTAACTACACCTTCATCCCCCTTATATTGTGATCAGTGCCAAGTCGTTAAACTATTATTAATATCAACTTCAACAGCAGTAGATTCCCTACACGTTAACAATTATTTGCTCCCTCAAAAGCCTTGGAATTTGCTAGTAGCTTAATTCTTCTTTAAATGCAGATTGTGCATCAGCCAATTTGACACGTGTTGATTGACTCTTTCCTTTAGAGAACTCCTTCCTGCCCATAGAGCCTCAATGCATGGACTGTCTGCAAGTACTTGCACAAATTCCCTGCCCCATCACTTCTGTTGTATCGAGAGAGGTGATCCAAGAGTTTAGCAAAGGCTTTTTAAGACAATCTATGTTAGACCTGGCACCTTGGCGTGGGTCTCTCTTCCATTTTATTTTGCTATTGCCTCATATGTTTTTGCTGGTGTTAGGTGCTTTGGGCACTGTGCCACTGCTATTCAGTGCCACAGTGCAAGTGCTCCCTCTGGTAAATTGATGTACGGATTAGTGACTCTAAGATTGGCTGGTTTCGTTTACTTGTCAGACCCTAGTACAGTGCACTGGGTGTACCCAGGGCTTGTAAATCAAATGTTGCTGGTGGATTTGCAGCACTGGTTGTGCCACCCACAGAAGCAGCCTGTAAAAGTGTGTCTCAGGTCTGCCATTGCAGAGCCTATGTGCAGTCTGGTACTACCATGTTGACTGGCCAAGTGCACCCACTTGCCAGTCCCTAAACCTTCCCTTTTCTGCATATTAGTCACCCCTATGGTAGGCCCAAGGGCAGGGCGCATTCTAGGTAAAAGGTAGGACAAGCCCTGATGCGTGTGGCATGTCCTAATAGTGAATTACAGCAATTTTTGTTTTTCACTATTGCAAGGCTACCTGTTTCCTATAGGCCAGAACGGGCAGTTTGATTATTACATCTTATAATCCTAACTGACTCAGGGAGCTAGGTAGAAATTTGAGTTTAGTATGCCTGAACACAGAATGATAAAATGCATCTTTTAGTGAAGTTGGTTTTAACATTATGGGGCCGATTCCGATCCTGTATGTTTTTTTTCCCGTACGACTCGTATCCGTATTTTTTTACGTACGAATCGTACAAGTACCGTACAAACGGTGAAGTACGATTCGTACGGGAAAAATACATACGAATCGCCTCAGGAAAAGTCTACGAGACGTCCCCGGACAGTTTTACGTACGAGTTGTAAAACTGAAGTCCGAGCGCACAAGTCCGATCCGTACCGGCGTTCCGAATGCACAAGCGTATGGAAAACACTTGTGCCCGGGGTACGAGTTGTACGGCCCCCCCACCCCACCCCCGTATGTACGGACTGTACCCCCCACCCCACCCCGGTATGTACGTGCCATTCCCCCAGCCCCCCGTATGTATGTGCCGTACCCCCAGCCCCGTATGTACGCACCGTACCCCCAGCCCCCGTATGTACGCGCCGTTCCCCCAGCCCCGTATGTACGCGCCATACCCCCAGCCCCCCGTATGTACGCGCCGTACCCCCAGTTCCGTATGTATGCGCCGTACCCCCAGCCCCGTATGTATGCGCCGTACCCCCAGCCCCCATGTATGTACGCGCCTTACCCCCAGCCCCGTATGTACGCGCCGTACCCCCAGCCCCCCATATGTACGTGCTGTACCCCCAACCCCGTATGTATTCGCTGTACCCCCAGCGTACATACGGGGCTGGGGGTACAGCGCGTACATATCGGGGGGCTGGGGCTACGGCGCGTACCGGGCCCCCTTTTCCTCGTGCATCGCGGCATACTTAGCTTTTCCTGCACTTTTTGGCTCCCGTAAAAATATAGCCGTGCGGAGTGCTGTGGGTACGAATCGTACTTGCTGGTCTGAAAAACGCTGCCTGACTCCGTGCGGACGTCGCGTACAT
The DNA here is from genome assembly GCF_964204655.1 of Triturus cristatus. NCBI lineage: Eukaryota > Metazoa > Chordata > Amphibia > Caudata > Salamandridae > Triturus > Triturus cristatus. The sequence goes on along the minus strand of NC_140590.1, from coordinate 453,838,114 downwards.
GCTGTCCAGGATCGGAATTGTATGTATTTTTTAGCCGTACGTTTTTTTTTACGATTCGTACGGAAATGGTATTTCTGTACGAATCGTACTTGCTGGTTTGTACGGTGGAATTCCCGGGTACGAGTCGTACGGTGAAAACGCTCCGTACGACCATTTGTACCCGGGTTTTACAGGATCGGAATCGGCACCAAAGTGTTTAGAAAGTGGGTATTTTCTTCTCTAACTATCCAAGCCTGCTTTTGCTAGGTCCTGTATTCCTTGTCTGGAGTTTGAGTGACAGGGGCTGGGGGATTCCAGGAAACAGGGTGAGTCAGCACAGGGCTGAATAGAGCGATCTGCATGTAGCTGGGTGGGAGGAATTGCACCTGGGACCTGAATAGCGCTGTGTCTTCCCTCCACAATGCTGGCTCAGCCTCCTGTGGTGCGTCTGATGTCCCTGGCCTGCACTGTGAAAGGAAAGAAGGAGTCATGTAAACAGAGTGCTCCAGGACTGACCAGAACTGGTTTGGACCAGGCAAAGGCCTCTCTGCCTTCAGAGAACAAAGAGAAACTGTGTATAAAGGAGGACCCCGACCCCAGAACTTTAGATCACTTTTGGGAAACAAGAAGAAACCTTTGCTGAGGAGAGGAACCAGACAGACTGAGGAGAGACTATCCCTAAGCGTGAGGGATTGGCCTGCAGTGGTTGCCTGACTGCCAAAGAAAGGAGACAGGAACTTTGTGTGTACTTTCATCAACTTGTGAAGGATCTCCAAGGGCTTGAGATCGAGCTTGCCTCCTGCTGAAGTCTCAGGGACAACAGACTTCACCAACCAGCTCCCCAAGAGTCTTTTGGAAGTGCCTGCTGCTGTGCTGGGCTTTCTGGCAGACTCCATGTGGCAAGGAGCTGGAAACGCGACTCATGAAGAAGAAGCGTGTCGCCCCCGCAGCCGCTGTTGTCGCATCGTGGGAGAATAGGATCGACGTCGCATCAGACGCCGCCACATCGACGGAGAAGTTTGTCGTCGCTGCTGTAGCTGTCACATCATTACCAAAGCACCTCACATCGCTGGAGAAGAGTGTCACCATCGCAACAGATGCCGTTGCATCACCGGGAAGCGTGTTGCAGGGCCTGTCGCGGCTCAGAAGAATCTTTGAGTCACCGCATGGCCATCGGGCATGAACGCATCGTATAGCATCAAGGAGAAGACGCCATCTTTGTTTCATCGCATCGGATCTTCCTCGCATCACGGCATTGCGGGTCGCTTTGCCACGAAAGTGCAGTAAGAAACCTGCGCATCACCTTCCCTCGCAGAGAAGAACCGACGCATCTCCTATGCATCAGTAGGGACCAGACGCATCACCGTTCTTGCGTGTAAGGAACCGACTCATCACCTTCCCTGCAACACTTCAGTTTTATTGCGTCCTAAGGTACATTGAACTCAAAGTATAGCATTTACCATCTTAAAAGAACTAAGCTATTTCTACCGTTTTTAAAGTACAGTATTGTGGATTTTTGTCGTTTGTGGTCTTGTGATAAGTCCATATAAAGAATCCTTATTTTTGATATAAAACCTGTGTGGTGTCCATCTGTAATGTTGTCACTGGGTTACTGTATGTGTTCACAAATGCTTTACACACTGCCTCTGAGATAAGACTGTCTTCTCGTGCCAAGCTACCAAGGGGTGAGCAGGGGTTATTTTAGGAGTGTACCCTCTTACCCTGATTAGAAGCAAGGGTCCCTATTTAGTCAAAGGTTCCTACCTCTGCCAACTAGAGACCCCGAGTTCTAACAATCTGCTTATCCACTTTCTTTCGTAAACAAGATGACAAACCTTCCACTTGGTCCTTACAATTGCTCTCATGGAATATCGCGGGCCTAAGGCAAAAACTCATTAACCACACTTTGCAGAAGTATGTCAACCAGTTTCACATTTGTATGTTATGGGAAACTTAATTAATCCATCTACCCCATAGACTAAGATATCAAACATTCTATGTTGGTGCTATACATTCCCCTACTGGCAGACCATCTAGGGAATTAGTTATTTGGGTAAAAATATCTCAAAATGTTTGTATCGATACCCTAAAGTTAGACTCCTCTGATATCCTAGGACTTAGAATTACTACACATAAGGGGTTGACAGTGAATTTATTCAACATCTATATCAGGCCAACGGTGAGAAATATGGAAACTCATAGTAGGGCTACTGAAAGTTTTCTTGAGCACCGTAAAGTCTAGAGAATTGTTCATTTTAGGAGGGGATTTTAATACACCGTATGATCCTTTCTGTGGGTTTGATCTGATAATGGAGGAGAGGGGTGAAATGTGATGTGTACCATTTTCCATATTCCTTGTACAGTGGCTGCTTTACAGATGGCACTTTTGACAGTAGCACATGGTCTGCGGGCTTGGAATGGTAGGTTTAAATATGATAAATTAGGTTCTCATACATTTAAGAGAGGAAATTCCAGGTCTAAAATTGATTATATTTTCATAAATGTCTCTTTGTGGGACAAAATGATAGACTTTAAGATTGATTTGTGGACCAATAGTAACCATCTTCCGATGCACCTAACGATTTTCTATGCTTGAGGAGTTGTGTTGGTCTACTGGTTTTCTCATTATAACACCAAGGTGCCGATTCCGATCCTGTAAAACCCGGGTACGAATGGTCGTACGGAGCGTATTCTCCGTACGACTCGCACCCGGGAAATCCACCTTACAAACCAGCAAGTACGATTCGTACAGAAATACCATTTCCATACGAATCGTAAAAAACACCGTACGGTTAAAAAATACCTACTATTCTGATCCTGGACAGTGCGTACGCGACGTCCGCACGGAGTCAGGCAGCGTTTTACGGACCAGCAAGTACGATTTTACCTACAGCACTCCGCAGGGCTATTTTTTTACGGAAGCCAAAAAGTGCCGGAAAAGCGAAGTACGCTGCGAAGCACGACGAAAAGGGGGCCCGGTACGCGATGTACACGCCATCAACCACATCGTACGTGTCATCATGTATGGTGTGTACCCCAACATTGCATATTTACGGTGCGTACATACGCGCTGTTGGGGCACGCGCCGTACATAGGCCAACAGTGCGTATGTACGGTGCGTATGTCCGCACCGTACCCCCCACCCGCGTATGTCCACACCGTACCCCAGGCGTGCCCCAAACCTCGCATATGTACGGACCGTACATACGGTGAGGGGGTACGGTGCGGACATAAGTTTGTGGGGGGTACGGTGCAGACATACACGGGTGGGGGGAGGCTGGGGGGGCCGTACGACTCGTACCCCGGGCACTAGTGTACCCGGGGTAGGGGTCGTACAAAGTTCGCTCCGTACGGGACGTTTTCCATACGCTTGTGTATTCGGAACGCCGGTACGGATCGGACTTGTGCGCTCGGACTCCAGTTTTACGACTCGTACGTAAAACTGTCCGGGGACGTCTCGTTGACTTTTCCCGATACGATTCGTATGTATTTTTTAAAGTACGAATCGTACTTCACCGGTTGTACGGGACTTGTACGATTCGTACGTAAAAAAATACGGATACGAGTCGTATGGTAATTATTTTTAACGGATCGGAATCGGCACCCAATTGTTGTAAATGACTACAAATCTATTAAGTGGTCAAAGATACTAGGCAACACAGCACTTTAGCAGAGATTTAAAGTGTATTTTCCATTTGTTGGCCTTCTAGTATGTGATATCCTTCAAGCAGATATTCAGAATGCTTGCAAACTTAAAGCCACATCTAGTTAAGGCACCTTCTAAGAGTAGATTCATCAGTAAACAACAACTTGAGAAATCCCTGGTACTCGGAGGCTTGCTGGTCATCTAAAAAGGCATTAGACAGGGGCTTACAATCTAAATTTCCATCTGATGTCCGTATATCAGGGCGCAATATACAGGATCATGACATCTGCAAAGCAAAAGTGGGACGATGATAACTGAACAGACTTGACTGAGTCAAGATAGGTGGTTCCACGAAATGTTGAAAAATCATAGCCCATGAAAGTAAGGGATCTCACACACAGACCGATCATTTTCTATATCCAAGTGAGTGGGTTGAACTTTTTTCTAATCTTAATTCATATAGTGAGGGCAACGATAATTAAATACCTGTAATCTCCCACAACTCTGTTAGTAGCCATTATTTAGTGATACCAAAAGCATGCCTACTTTTCTTTGGAAAAGATCAAGTTGTCAATAGATACTTTAAAACCTGGCGAGGCACGGGGTCTCGACAAAATTCCAGGGGTCCTTTGGTGGCACAGACTCCAGATATGATTTCCCTACGTTAATCTGTTATGCAGTTTAATAACTTTGGGAACCCCAGTTCCCGATACATGAAAAGGAGCAGAGAATATTCACGTTTTCAAAACAAATAGTCGACATGGCCCTGGTTATTATAGACCTATCAGTCTCTAGGATGGTCTACAAAAGGTTTATGCGAGGTAGATTTTGAACAAGCTCAAAGACTGGATGGAGGACATGAAAGTCTTGTCATCATATCAAGCAGGTTTTAGGTTGAAGGTAAGTACATTAGCCCAGGTGTTCAGGCTTATCATTATAATCTGGAAGTACATAAAAAATGAGGGATGGACAGCTATATAGCATTTGTCCATTTGAGGGCGGCATTTGATTTAGTCCCAAGGCATTTCTTCTGGGAATTCCTCAGGTCACTACGAGTCCCTGAAGAACTCCTTATCCAAATGACAAGCCTCCACCGTGAGAATTAAGCCCAAGTATGTTGGGGACCCCTGGGTGAACTCTTTGATCGTATCCCGATACAAAGGGGTGCTGACAAGACTGTGTGCATGCTCTCACACTTTTTCACTTCATGTGAATGATGTTAGTAAGGTCCTTCTACAATGTAATAATGACTCCTCAAAGCTATCAGGGGCTACAGTTTCTGCCCATCTATTCACAGATGATAGTCTTTTGTCACGGACCCCGATGCAACGGTGAACACCCTAAATATCGATTCAGAAATATCGACTGCCCAGAATATCGAATTTAAAATATAGAGTGGACAGAATATCAAATTATCAGAATATAGATAGGTCAGAATATCGAAATTGGGGTATGAAATATCGATTTCCATATTATAGAATTTAAAAATATAGAATTCCATAATATTCCATAATATCGAATTTTAAAATATAGATATCTATAATATCGAATTTTGTTTAGTGTTATGTATGGTAGTATATGTGTTAAAATTCTGTATTATTTTTGTAATGTATGTTTAATTTTTTTAAACTAATAAATGTTATGTAATTTAATTTTTGCATAATTTAATTCTGTAGCGGGTTGTGGGTTTATAGGGGAATAGGGTGGGAAGTAATTTAATTATGGTTAATTAAATATTAATTATATTTATATGTTTTGATAATTAATTGATTGATAAATAATTATTAATTGGTAATTATTTTTTATTAATTGGTAATTAATTTATATTAATTGATTAATTGATAATTATGTTAATTGTATTTTTTATTATTAGGAGCGGGTTGTGGGTTTATAGGGGAATTGGGTGGGAAGTAATTTAATTGTAATAAAGTAAATATAATTTTTTTATTTATGTGTACTGATAATTAATTGATAATTAATTATTAATTGGTAATTAATTAGTATTAATGAGCAATTAATTTGTATGAATTGGTAATTATTTTTTATTAATTGCTAAATAATTTTTATTAATTGATTACTTGATAATAATCTTAATTGTATTTTTTATTTTTGGGAGTGGGTTGTGGGTTTATAGGGGAATTGGGTGAGAAGTAAATTAATTGTAATAAAGTAAATATTAATTTTTATTTATATGTATTGATAATTAATTGATAATTAATTGATAATTGGTAATTACATTTTATTAATTGGGAATTGATTTTTCTCAATGGTAATTAATTTTTATTAATTGGTAATTATTTTTAATTCACTTTTTATTGATATTGATAATTAACGTAATCTTATTTTAAAATTAAATCATTACTTTCCCTACTTTTGCACTCTCAGGAGTGGGAATAGTATTTTTTACACTCCCGCTATCTAACTCTTTCCCTACTGTTGCACTTACTGGAGTGGGAATAGTAATTTTTACCCTCCTGCTATCCAACGCTTTCCCTACTGTTACACTCTTTGGAGTGGGAATAGTTATTTTAATCCCTACACTATCCAGCGTTTTCCCTACTGTTGCATTCACTGGAGTGGGAATAGTAATTTTTACCCCTACGCTATCCAACGCTTTCCCTACTGTTGCACTCACTGGAGTGGGAATAGTAATTTTTCCCTTCCCGCTATCCAACGCTTTCCCTACTGTTGCACTCTTTGGAGTGGGAATAGTAATTTTTACCCCTACGCAATCCAACGTTTTCACTACTTTGCACTCACTGGAGTGGGAATAGTAATTTTTACCCCTACGCTATCCAACGCTTTCCCTACTGTTGCACTAATTGGAGTGGGAATAGTAATTTTTCTCTTCCTGCTATCCAATGCTTTCTCTACTGTTGCACTCTCTGGAGTGGGAATAGTAATTTTTACCCCTACGCTATCCAATGCTTTCCCTACTGTTGGAGTCACTGGAGTGGGAATAGTAATTTTTCCCTTTCCGCTATCCAACGATTTCCCTACTGTTGCACTCTCTGGAGTGGATATAGTAATTTTTACTCTCCCGCTATCCAATGCTTTCTCTACTGTTGTACTCTTTGGAGTGGAAATAGTAATTTTTACCCCTACGCTATCCAACGCTTTCCCTACTGTTGCACTCGCTGGAGTGGGAATAGTAATTTTCCCTTCCCGCTATCCAATGCTTTCCCTACTGTTACAGTCTCTGGAGTGGGAATAATAATGTTTACCTTTCCGCTATCCCACGCTTTCCCTACTGTTGCACTCTTCGGAGTGGGAATAGTAATTTTTACCCCTACACTATCCAACGTTTTCCCTACTGTTGCACTTACTGGAGTGGGAATAGTAATTTTTACGCTCTCACTATCCAACAAAATCTCTACTTTTTTTACATTACTTTTATTATGTTTACAGTTTAAGCTTTTTTATATTATATTATGTATGTTTTATTTAATTGTTTTTAATATTTAATAACTTTTATATTATTTTTAATACATTTTAAAAATTCGATATTTTAGCTAACTATATTTTAACATTCTATATTTTGGAATCGATATTTTAGTACTTACCTGTTTGTAGATAGGGAGTCGATATTCTGTCCTTCTATATTTTGGCGTCGATATTTTGGGCATTCTATATTATGTCCCTCGATATTTAGTCACTGAACCGGATGGAACTACAGCTGTTATTGGAAAACTTTAAGATATATTGCAAAAAGAAGACCTTAGAGATCAACGTATCTAAGACCAAATTTATAAATATATATGGTAATTAGACCCTATAAATCCTTCAGAGGGAAAATATATACCTGGGACATAAAAGGCTGGAACATGTATCTAAATTTGAGTACCTGGGCATAATGAATGATAGAAAGATGTCATGAATCCCACTCATTCAAAAACGTAAAGCCATTTCTCAACATAGTGCTACAGCAGTAACTAAGAAGCATCATTCTATGATCTCGAGAGCCATTTCCCCCGCCTTCGAAGTATATAAGGCAAACATACATGCAGATGCTTTATATGGTGCCAAACATGGGGCAGAGATAATGTTGAACTGTTGGCATTCGCTGAGAAAACCTTCATTAGGTCCCGATTACAACTCCCTAAAATTACACTGCTTATTCCTATATTCCATGGTACAGCCATTGAAAGGTTAGAGCATGTGGCAGATCTAACACCCCTATTCTATTGGGTGAAGATTTGGACAGTACAGCAACTGGCACCATGCAGGGAGGGCAACAGGGAGTTGCTGGAGAGCGATTACACAATCACCTTTCCGTGGTTTCGGCCTGTTGACACATGGTTCGCCAAGTTAGGGCTAAGTTCTTTTTCGACTGATCTCCACTCTCCGACAATGGCTACAAAGCAGCAATTGAAATCGATCTGTTGGGAGCATGTCACAGCTGGATTTCATCAAAGCTCTAGGTTGGGGAGATTGTCTGCTCACGTTTTGGATGTTAAACCACACCACGTTTTTAAATACTTTTGGATGTAATACAACCTCAGTTAGCTAAGACACTTTGCATAAAGTTTTGTCATGATAGCTTAGAAATCAAGGGGCAGATTTACAAGCCCCTTGCGTTACTTTTGCACAGTTGTTGCGTCACTTTTGTGACGCAGCAGCAGCGTAAAAGTTGCGGACCATTTACAACATGACGCATCTAGGGAGATGCGTCACGTTGTAAAGCCCTGCGCCACATTAAACCTGCGTCAGGTTTAATGTATGCAGGGTGGGCGTTCCATCGCAGGAAGCCCCGTAAAAGTGACGCAGTGAAATCTACAAGATTTCATAGAGTCACTTTTACGTCCATGCTGCGTCAAAACCCTGCACCTGCTTGAAGCAGGCGTAAGGAGTGACGCAGCATGTTAGGCATAGGGCGCCCCTAAACATTGCTGGAGTTGCGTTGTGCTTGCGACACGACTCCAGCAATACGTGACTTTTCCGTCAACAGATGCGTCAGAATTTCTGACGCATCTGTCAATCCTTGAGCCATGGTGTGCCGTATTGTAAATACGGCGCATCCATGGTGACGCAAGGATTTGGCATGTTGGCGCAGGGAAAGTGACGCATCTCTACAGATGCGTCACTTTCTTGTAAATCTGCCCCCAGATTTGTACATCTAAATGGAAAAGTGGCAATGGAAAAGATTGCAGTTCACTTTGTGCCACCACTATGCCAAAGAAAAGGTGGAACATGTATTGTTCTTTTGCCGAACATATGTGAAGCCAAGGAAAAAATGGTTAGGACCACTATGTATAACTTTTGAGTTTAGGCAATACCTGTAAACCCTGAGGGTCCTGAAAACTGAGTCACCTATACATATAGTTTTTTGCATGAACCGTTACATATTTGCAGTAGGACTCCTGCGGAACCAAATGGAACTGAACTTTTAAATGTCCCAATTCCTTCGAATGCGATATTGAGAGGACAATGTTTTAAGCTATATTATTTCTCACGTGTCATGTTCACTTTAAAGACAACTGTATCTAAAGAATTTATTGATAATTTGTAGTGGTTTAAATAATGCACTAGTAATTTAATGCTTGCAGTTCCTAATCTGAATGCACACTAGCACTTTAGTTGAATGTACTATGCTGAACTATCTCCAAACAGAAGGGTTGTTCTGACCAAGTTTATAATGAAACAATGAATTATATTTTAAGTATTGGTTAGGATCTTTTTCGCTTTCGAACTATTATAAAAATAAATGACTTGGGTATTGGGTTGTAGTAAGTTGTATGTTGGCAGATTTTTTTCTATTGTACTGCGTTTTTCGGGAAAATAATACATCTCCGAAATAAGCTATTTTGATGATTACGAAAACTAAACCTTATCTAGGAAGACGAGCCCCTTCACCCAAATAATGTGTACAATGTCGGTTTATGAAACAAGGCGTGGTTTAAGGTGCATTGTTATTCAGTCGTTATTTTCCTGGCTATTTCCAAGCAATTAGTGCCGGGTGGTACTTACAAGAGCATGCGTGTTGCTGGATTGCTTACGAACACCCATCACACTATCTATCGCAGAACAGCTCTATATGAAAAAGTATTAGGCAGATAAATCATCTGGATTAGAGCAGCTTGTCTTTGCAAAAGCGGCGCCATTGTTGAACCAGACAAAATCAACCCGCAGAAGAGCAGAGGGCGAAGCCGACGGTTCTGAATTATACCCTTAACGCTGCAAGAACCGCCAACAAAACGGAGATGTTGAAAGCAGATAGATTGTGCAGTCCCAGGAAGACCAACTTCAAATGCGATAAACGCACTCGTTTTATTTTATAAATAGCTTCATGTTTCAAAGAGGGACATGCGAGGGAACTCTGCAGTGTAAACACACCCTAAGAATACGATGCCGAGGTGAAAGACAGAGCATGGAGTCCTACCCTTAAGGATTTCATTATCTTCAGACTTCCAGTTTTGGTGCTAAGATAATGAACTAGAATTGATGTTACTTTGAACTCAAGCTCCCATAACATTTTCTGTATACGAGTGGTATGCAGCCTGCTTTCTGCATTCCCTTCCCACGTGTCTGTCTTGAAATGCAGGTCATCCGCTTCAGTCACTGTCTGCAATAAATCTCACCGGGGCACATTAAAAAAAAGCTGTTTGAAAACTGAGTTTATTAAATAGTTTAGAGACGCCCTCTTTCCGTAAATTCACCCTTCCTTTCTTCTTGGACCATGGTTCTGTTTTCTCTTTTGAGGTAACGTCAAGAAATGTTAACAAACTAGTAGTTGCATGAAATGATATCCCTTCTAGTGAATTAGTTAAACCCTAAAGAGTACTGCAATCTAAGATTCGTGAACAAGGTCGAGTTTGTCGAACAATAGTCAAAAGACTTCGTTTTGTCAAGTAGTGTGATTGCATATACGGTGTGTACCCGCATTTTGGCCCTTGTACAGTGAGGATTATATGGCTACTGTCCATCGTTTACAAAACAGTGATGGTGAACCGGTATTGTTCTTTGCGTAGAACAGAGAACATGGAGGGAATGATTCTGTCCACGGCACAGATATGGCGAACAATATCCTTGGTACATTGTACTGAAAACAGAGGGATTGCGAACAGTGGAGACAGATAGATATTTTTTATATAAATGTGATAGAGTGTATCTTTTTCGCTTAGTATATTAAGGACGGGGTATTGTTGGTTTTGTGTAGTGCAGTTAGCAGTAATAACTTTGAATAAAGAGGTGGCACACAAAATTGCATCAACATATGTAGAACACTCCAGATGTATTTAATCACATTCCCTGAATGAGGTCGAAAGAAGGGAGGCGGTCTGCAAAGGAGCCGCGTGGTGGTTTCCCAGTAGGCTCCACACTGGCCTGCCACCCGAGCCCTGAATATTCCATAATCCTAGGATCGGAGGCTCCCGTTCCCTCCGTTGATGTCGTCATGATGTATTCCTGGTATTTCGGTCCTCGCTCATTTTGCTCTGAGTGTGGTGGTGGACTCCCCGGGGAGGGACACTGCTGCAGCGATGGGGAACCGTTCAATGTGCCCTGCGTATGATCTCGTGATGCCCTTACCTGAGATGTTTTAAGGCATGGGCATAGTGGGCCATGGCCCAGGGCCCCAGCCTTTCAGGGGGCCCCTTCCAGATACAGCCACCTCTGTTCTGCTCACTGTTGCCCCATTGACCGTGGATAGTTTTTAAACGGATTGTTTTAAACACTGTTTTCCTTTAATTTTATTTTAATGTGGGTGATGTGTGGGAGTCTATTACAGACATTTTGCAGAGAAACTTTAGCAGCATTGGCCATAAAACAAGTTTCTTTTAGATCGAAACAGGACCTCACAAACAAGAAATGGGTGGGGGTTACAAAGATTATTTGCAATAAAATGAGTGAGCTGCTGCTTTATATTCTAATATTGAAAACAGGCCACTATCCTTGAATATTAGATATAAACACATTTGGAATTGTTGCTGCCTAGACGGCGGGTGAAGGAAGAGATTGCACCACTCTACAAATTGGTAGTACATATGGACTGGATGTGCTGGGCCTTGGTCTGCTGTTTGTTCTTTCAGTGACATTTAGAATTGTGCCTGCGTGACCTGGTCAAAGAGGGCAAGAAAGAGCTGAAATAGGATCATAAATCCAAAGCTGTTCTGAACTGGGGCCCCCAAATTACATTTGGCCGAGGGCCCCCGAAATCCTTAAAATGTCCCTGGCCCTTACCTGAAGTACCGGTCAATGGGCACAACAGTAGAGACATTTGTACCTTGTAGAGTGCTTTTTGAAAGGCCACCAGGCCAATCATGTCCTCATAGCAGCCAAGACAAATAGCCCCTACCAATCTGGAACTCACAACATCTACTTATCTATTGATTTTTCCACTGACACCAATGCCAACTGGAAACGTTTCCTAGCTTTGAAGCTTTGCTTGGGGAAGTAGGAAATACAGCCTGCACCCAGCAATTATAGTGGTCACTGTTGGAAATCAGTGAGGAGAATTTGATGAACTTCATGTCCAGGAGAGGTTTTTGGATGGCTTTGAATCATCAGCTATGGCCGTATCTGCCTCGCAGCCTACGATGAGCACACAGCCTACAACGAGCGTGCATGAATGCTTCAGCCCTGCAGAATGAGTGAGCCAGATTGCCAGATGTCATGAGCCATTGCACAGATGCTGGCAGGGGCACAGGCAGCTCTTGCTGAGACATTAGTGACAAAACTAGAACTGTATTAAAAAAACACAGCTTTCTTTCATAGGCAATGGCCCTGTGCAGCAGCCAGCGAGAATGCTAGGGCTTGCATGGTGTTTGTTATGTTGATTGTGTCTTGCTAGCTGAAGTATTCCGTCTATGTTCCTGTGCCCCCATAGTATATTTTTATCCACAGCCGATTGTGGACGATAGTCAGGAGGGTACAATTTTTTCCATGCGATGACAGTGCCTTTGATTTGATGGTGGTCTTTACTGATTGTTGCTATACTCCCTTTTTTGTTGGTAGTAAAACTGCTACAATTTGACTTTTTGATCTGCTTATTCCTGCTTTGATGATCTTACCTGGGTCTCTAGTTCTATGTCACTATATTGGTGTGTTGGACTTGGCCCTTTTTGCAGGTTCATCCCAGAACTTTTTGCCTTCCTCCTAGCCTTTTTTTTGACATGGTGTTGGTGGTTTTAGGACTCTGGGCACTTTAGCACTGCTGTCCAGTGTAAAGTGTGTGTGCTCTCTGTGACAAACATGTTAAGATTGGTCTACACCTGTTTGGTGTATTTAATTTACCTGTCAGTCCCTTGTAAAGTGGTATCTCAGATACCCAGGGCCAGTAAATTAAATGCCCAAGACCTCCGCTGGTCTTGTGCTTTCTGGATCGGGGTAATCCCTGCAGAGCTACCCAAAAAGTCAGCGCAACCAGTAGGTCCCTCCACCATGGGAGACCAAAAAGAAATCAGCAGAGACCCGCGTTCGGGGTGCCTCGCTGTATGCACCTTCCCAATGGTGCGGGGGGGGAACACTCACCCGGCTGGCCCTTAGCCTCGGAGTGCAACTGCTTTGCTGGACTCGGAGCAAAATCTTCTCTTCTTTCCCTCACTGCTTCTGGTGAGCTCTTGGGTCTCGCCTCTCCTTCTACCCGGCGGGGGAGGAGGCGGGGAGCTATGGAGTGGAGCTCGCAAGGCTCCGGTTCTTCTCCTCTGGCCGCTGGTCTTGCTCGTGGGCCCTGACCGCACTCAAGCATCTACACTGCCTGACTTCCTGTGGCTTCTTCCATGCCACACCACAATTGGCTGCCTCATCAGCTTCTTGTGCTGTCTAATGGTTCCCACAGCGGCCTGATTGGCCCTGTCAGATATATAATCCCCCATGAATTTCTATCTGGTGTCAGTTGGCACAGTGTATTTTGTGTGATTATGATCTAATGTGTTTATGATAATACAAAGGCTATTCTTATATAACCTTGTGTGGAGTTTCTTTTGTGGAGCGCCTAGTGTGTTGCTGCTGTGTATGTGTGTTGCACAAGTGCTTTAAACATTGCCTTTGGGATAAGCCTGACTGCTTGTGCCAAGCTACCAAGGGGGTGAGCAGGGGTTATCTTCAGCATGTAACTCCTTTGCCCTGACTAGAGTGGTGGTTTCTGCCTGGCTTTGGTGCAAGCCCTAGCCAACCAGAAATCCCATTTCTAACATGGTGCATGGCCACACTGCTGAACTTGCCCTCTCGACCTGAATCCTCTTACAATTGCTGTTTTCTCCCACCATACTATCAACTCCACCAAGAGTGTGTCTACCTCAACTTCCCTTTTTGAACGGGTGTATGGCAGAACCACACAAGTCATTAGCACACTTGGCTTTACAACCCGGTTATTACATGACCACGACACTACCACGCAAGTCTTTAGCCTACATGAATTTAGAATGAAATTTGCATTGTTAAGACATGTATAGCAAAGGCATATGCAAGGTAAAAGCTTACCAGGTAAGTATAACCCCAATCAAATTCTATATATACATATATAAAATTTGATTGGGGATATACTTATTACCTGGTAAGTTATGTATATATATATATATATATTCACTGAAAAAACCATAGGTTTCACACACGTTATAGTTAGGAATTAGCATTTAAAAAACCTTGCAAATTCACTGAAAAAACCATAGGTTTCACACATGTTATAGTTAGCTGTACATTTCACTCGTAAAAAACCAATGAAATTCCCCCGTTATAGTTAGTGCAGGCAACTATAACTCACGCGACCGCAATCCTCTGCTGATGCTAATACTGTATTTAGACACTTATTTTCCCATGTCTTCTTCCATTAAATTTTAGCTATACATATATTACAAATATTTTTTTTTCATAAAGACACATATGTCATCAGCAGAAGATTGCGGTCGCGTGAGTTATAGTTGCCTGCACTAACTATAACGGGGGAATTTCATTGGTTTTTTACGAGTGAAATGTACAGCTAACTATAACATGTGTGAAACCTATGGTTTTTTCGGTGAATTTGCAAGATTTTTTAAATGCTAATTCCTAACTATAACGTGTGTGAAACCTATGGTTTTTTCAGTGAATTTGTACGGTTTTTTAAATGCTAACTTACTTTACGCCATTCGTGGCGTACGCGCGCAGTTAACGCAGTTCGCTCCGTGCGCGCACGGTGCGCTTCGCGCACCGTGCGCACACAGTGAGCACGCGGTGCGCTTCGCGCACCGCGCGCCCACTTTACGCAGTTAGTGCCGTGCACGCACGGTGGTCACGCGGTGCGCTGCGCGCACCGCGTGCCCACGTTATACGGGATGGGCCATGTACGCACGATGCGCTTCGCGCGCCGTGCGCACATGGGGGACATATTATGCGCATCGTTATGAAATGTATTCTTTATTATTTTCATATGTTTGATATGGCATGCACAAATGGTGCCCTTCGGGCACCATTTGCACACGGGGTGGGGAGAGTGTGGATAATTTTTTTTTTTTTTTTAATTTTTGCCGTACGCGTACGGTAAGCGTAATCGGCGATTTTTCAAAAAAAAAAAAAATTTTTTTTTTGGCCTTGGGGGTTGTTTGGGGACCCGTATATCACTGCTGGGTGGTTATGATCTCAATATACTGCCCCTTTAGACATTTTTTGGCTTCATTTATGCTGCCCCACTCAGAGTGCGAGAGAAAATGGCGGCCGCCGCTTCCTGGTTTCGGCCGATTCGAATGTTTACTAAGATCTAAGAGCCAATCAGAATCGCGCTCGCGCACGTCACCGTACGCGTACGGTAAGCGCACCGTAAGCGCACCGTAAGCTGGCTCAGATATATATATTGATTTAAAGGCTATTTTCTCAGAATCTACTGAACAGATTTACACCAAACCTACAAAAGGCACTTCCTTGACCTGAGGACTACCTCTCTGCCAAATTTCATTTAATTCTGTTCAGCCGTTCGGGCTGTAGCTCTGTCTAAAGGTCCTATGGAAAAATGCATGGGAAAAACGCGTTTTGGGACCCCCCTTTTATCTCAGCCCCCGCTTGACGAATCCCCCCGAGACTTTTAGGGTAGGAGCGGAGCTCAACGCCCCACCTATTTTGAAAATTTCGCGAGGATTCGTCGACCGGCGCCAAAGTTATTCAAAATAGAATGTTGCGGATTTCCTATGGTAAGAGGGTCCTAACTATAACTATCTACTGGCGACCGCCAGTAGATAATATATATATATATATATATATATATATATATATATATATATATATATATATATATATATATTTGAAAAGGTTTGCCATCTTGTGAGATGCACTCCCAGGAAGTAAGCAGACTCAGGAACTGAAATGTTAAAACACACTGACCAGCAGTTTAATGCGACGCGTTTCAGGCTTACGCCCTTCTTCAAAGCCAACTGCTCTCCAGGACGGCCAAACATTACTGCCAGCATTTTCCCTCCATTTATTCAAAGTCACGCCCCAAGTGGGCCGGCAAATTGCAGTGCCTGCAAAGCATGATGGGGCTGGTAGTTCCTTACCCATGTGGGTCTGTTTGTAGCCATCACTGATTTTCAAAGTTCTTTAAATGGTGCTTTAAAACAAGAAAACAGTTCTTTCTACAGGCCGCTCCTCCTGTTCCACCCGCCTGGTCCTCCAGAGGTAATTGAAGCTAATAAGATTTTAAGTCCCAGGTTTTTTAAATGCTAATTCCTAACTATAACGTGTGTGAAACCTATGGTTTTTTCAGTGAATTTGTACGTTTTTTTAAATGCTAACTTACTTTACGCCATTCGTGGCGTGCGCGCCCAGTTAACGCAGTTCGTTCCGTGCGCGCACGGTGCGCTTCGCGCACCGTGCGTGCACAGTGAGCACGCGGTGCGCTTCGCGCACCGCGCGCCCACTTTACGCAGTTAGTGCCGTGCACGCACGGTGGTCACGCGGTGCGCTGCGCGCACCGCGTGCCCACGTTATACGGGATGGGCCATGTACGCACGATGCGCTTCGCGCGCCGTGCGCACATGGGGGACATATTATGCGCATCGTTATGAAATGTATTCTTTATTATTTTCATATGTTTGATATGGCATGCACAAATGGTGCCCTTCGGGCACCATTTGCACACGGGGTGGGGAGAGTGTGGATAATTTTTTTTTTTTTTTAAATTTTTGCCGTACGCGTACGGTAAGCGTAATCGGCGATTTTTCAAAAAAAAAAAATATTTTTTTTTTGGCCTTGGGGGTTGTTTGGGGACCCGTATATCACTGCTGGGTGGTTATGATCTCAATATACTGCCCCTTTAGACATTTTTTGGCTTCATTTATGCTGCCCCACTCAGAGTGCGAGAGAAAATGGCGGCCGCCGCTTCCTGGTTTCGGCCGATTCGAATGTTTACTAAGATCTAAGAGCCAATCAGAATCGCGCTCGCGCACGTCACCGTACGCGTACGGTAAGCGCACCGTAAGCGCACCGTAAGCTGGCTCAGATATATATATTGATTTAAAGGCTATTTTCTCAGAATCTACTGAACAGATTTACACCAAACCTACAAAAGGCACTTCCTTGACCTGAGGACTACCTCTCTGCCAAATTTCATTTAATTCTGTTCAGCCGTTCGGGCTGTAGCTCTGTCTAAAGGTCCTATGGAAAAATGCATGGGAAAAACGCGTTTTGGGACCCCCCTTTTATCTCAGCCCCCGCTTGACGAATCCCCCCGAGACTTTTAGGGTAGGAGCGGAGCTCAACCCCCCACCTATTTTGAAAATTTCGCGAGGATTCGTCGACCGGCGCCAAAGTTATTCAAAATAGAATGTTGCGGACTTCCTATGGTAAGAGGGTCCTAACTATAACTATCTACTGGCGACCGCCAGTAGATAATATATATATATATATATATATATATATATATATATATATATATGTATATATATATATATATATATATATATATATATTTGAAAAGGTTTGCCATCTTGTGAGATGCACTCCCAGGAAGTAAGCAGACTCAGGAACTGAAATGTTAAAACACACTGACCAGCAGTTTAATGCGACGCGTTTCAGGCTTACGCCCTTCTTCAAAGCCAACTGCTCTCCAGGACGGCCAAACATTACTGCCAGCATTTTCCCTCCATTTATTCAAAGTCACGCCCCAAGTGGGCCGGCAAATTGCAGTGCCTGCAAAGCATGATGGGGCTGGTAGTTCCTTACCCATGTGGGTCTGTTTGTAGCCATCACTGATTTTCAAAGTTCTTTAAAACAAGTTGTTAAAACAAGAAAACAGTTCTTTCTACAGGCCGCTCCTCCTGTTCCACCCGCCTGGTCCTCCAGAGGTAATTGAAGCTAATAAGATTTTAAGTCCCAGGTTTTTTAAATGCTAATTCCTAACTATAACGTGTGTGAAACCTATGGTTTTTTCAGTGAATTTGTACGTTTTTTTAAATGCTAACTTACTTTACGCCATTCGTGGCGTGCGCGCCCAGTTAACGCAGTTCGTTCCGTGCGCGCACGGTGCGCTTCGCGCACCGTGCGCGCACAGTAAGCACGCGGTGCGCTTCGCGCACCGCGCGCCCACTTTACGCAGTTAGTGCCGTGCACGCACGGTGGTCACGCGGTGCGCTGCACGCACCGCGTGCCCACGTTATACGGGATGGGCCATGTACGCACGATGCGCTTCGCGCGCCGTGCGCACATGGGGGACATATTATGCGCATCGTTATGAAATGTATTCTTTATTATTTTCATATGTTTGATATGGCATGCACAAATGGTGCCCTTCGGGCACCATTTGCACACGGGGTGGGGAGAGTGTGGATAATTTTTTTTTTTTTTTTAATTTTTGCCGTACGCGTACGGTAAGCGTAATCGGCGATTTTTCAAAAAAAAAAAAAATTTTTTTTTTGGCCTTGGGGGTTGTTTGGGGACCCGTATATCA
Organism: Triturus cristatus; assembly: GCF_964204655.1. Lineage (NCBI taxonomy): Eukaryota > Metazoa > Chordata > Amphibia > Caudata > Salamandridae > Triturus > Triturus cristatus. Next base: position 453,819,638 of record NC_140590.1, on the reverse strand, counting down.
CTGCTGGGTGGTTATGATCTCAATATACTGCCCCTTTAGACATTTTTTGGCTTCATTTATGCTGCCCCACTCAGAGTGCGAGAGAAAATGGCGGCCGCCGCTTCCTGGTTTCGGCCGATTCGAATGTTTACTAAGATCTAAGAGCCAATCAGAATCGCGCTCGCGCACGTCACCGTACGCGTACGGTAAGCGCACCGTAAGCGCACCGTAAGCTGGCTCAGATATATATATTGATTTAAAGGCTATTTTCTCAGAATCTACTGAACAGATTTACACCAAACCTACAAAAGGCACTTCCTTGACCTGAGGACTACCTCTCTGCCAAATTTCATTTAATTCTGTTCAGCCGTTCGGGCTGTAGCTCTGTCTAAAGGTCCTATGGAAAAATGCATGGGAAAAACGCGTTTTGGGACCCCCCTTTTATCTCAGCCCCCGCTTGACGAATCCCCCCGAGACTTTTAGGGTAGGAGCGGAGCTCAACGCCCCACCTATTTTGAAAATTTCGCGAGGATTCGTCGACCGGCGCCAAAGTTATTCAAAATAGAATGTTGCGGATTTCCTATGGTAAGAGGGTCCTAACTATAACTATCTACTGGCGACCGCCAGTAGATAATATATATATATATATATATATATATATATATATATATATATATTTGAAAAGGTTTGCCATCTTGTGAGATGCACTCCCAGGAAGTAAGCAGACTCAGGAACTGAAATGTTAAAACACACTGACCAGCAGTTTAATGCGACGCGTTTCAGGCTTACGCCCTTCTTCAAAGCCAACTGCTCTCCAGGACGGCCAAACATTACTGCCAGCATTTTCCCTCCATTTATTCAAAGTCACGCCCCAAGTGGGCCGGCAAATTGCAGTGCCTGCAAAGCATGATGGGGCTGGTAGTTCCTTACCCATGTGGGTCTGTTTGTAGCCATCACTGATTTTCAAAGTTCTTTAAATGGTGCTTTAAAACAAGAAAACAGTTCTTTCTACAGGCCGCTCCTCCTGTTCCACCCGCCTGGTCCTCCAGAGGTAATTGAAGCTAATAAGATTTTAAGTCCCAGGTTTTTTAAATGCTAATTCCTAACTATAACGTGTGTGAAACCTATGGTTTTTTCAGTGAATTTGTACGTTTTTTTAAATGCTAACTTACTTTACGCCATTCGTGGCGTGCGCGCCCAGTTAACGCAGTTCGTTCCGTGCGCGCACGGTGCGCTTCGCGCACCGTGCGTGCACAGTGAGCACGCGGTGCGCTTCGCGCACCGCGCGCCCACTTTACGCAGTTAGTGCCGTGCACGCACGGTGGTCACGCGGTGCGCTGCGCGCACCGCGTGCCCACGTTATACGGGATGGGCCATGTACGCACGATGCGCTTCGCGCGCCGTGCGCACATGGGGGACATATTATGCGCATCGTTATGAAATGTATTCTTTATTATTTTCATATGTTTGATATGGCATGCACAAATGGTGCCCTTCGGGCACCATTTGCACACGGGGTGGGGAGAGTGTGGATAATTTTTTTTTTTTTTTTAATTTTTGCCGTACGCGTACGGTAAGCGTAATCGGCGATTTTTCAAAAAAAAAAAATATTTTTTTTTTGGCCTTGGGGGTTGTTTGGGGACCCGTATATCACTGCTGGGTGGTTATGATCTCAATATACTGCCCCTTTAGACATTTTTTGGCTTCATTTATGCTGCCCCACTCAGAGTGCGAGAGAAAATGGCGGCCGCCGCTTCCTGGTTTCGGCCGATTCGAATGTTTACTAAGATCTAAGAGCCAATCAGAATCGCGCTCGCGCACGTCACCGTACGCGTACGGTAAGCGCACCGTAAGCGCACCGTAAGCTGGCTCAGATATATATATTGATTTAAAGGCTATTTTCTCAGAATCTACTGAACAGATTTACACCAAACCTACAAAAGGCACTTCCTTGACCTGAGGACTACCTCTCTGCCAAATTTCATTTAATTCTGTTCAGCCGTTCGGGCTGTAGCTCTGTCTAAAGGTCCTATGGAAAAATGCATGGGAAAAACGCGTTTTGGGACCCCCCTTTTATCTCAGCCCCCGCTTGACGAATCCCCCCGAGACTTTTAGGGTAGGAGCGGAGCTCAACCCCCCACCTATTTTGAAAATTTCGCGAGGATTCGTCGACCGGCGCCAAAGTTATTCAAAATAGAATGTTGCGGATTTCCTATGGTAAGAGGGTCCTAACTATAACTATCTACTGGCGACCGCCAGTAGATAATATATATATATATATATATATATATATATATATATATATATATATATATATTTGAAAAGGTTTGCCATCTTGTGAGATGCACTCCCAGGAAGTAAGCAGACTCAGGAACTGAAATGTTAAAACACACTGACCAGCAGTTTAATGCGACGCGTTTCAGGCTTACGCCCTTCTTCAAAGCCAACTGCTCTCCAGGACGGCCAAACATTACTGCCAGCATTTTCCCTCCATTTATTCAAAGTCACGCCCCAAGTGGGCCGGCAAATTGCAGTGCCTGCAAAGCATGATGGGGCTGGTAGTTCCTTACCCATGTGGGTCTGTTTGTAGCCATCACTGATTTTCAAAGTTCTTTAAAACAAGTTGTTAAAACAAGAAAACAGTTCTTTCTACAGGCCGCTCCTCCTGTTCCACCCGCCTGGTCCTCCAGAGGTAATTGAAGCTAATAAGATTTTAAGTCCCAGGTTTTTTAAATGCTAATTCCTAACTATAACGTGTGTGAAACCTATGGTTTTTTCAGTGAATTTGTACGTTTTTTTAAATGCTAACTTACTTTACGCCATTCGTGGCGTGCGCGCCCAGTTAACGCAGTTCGTTCCGTGCGCGCACGGTGCGCTTCGCGCACCGTGCGCGCACAGTAAGCACGCGGTGCGCTTCGCGCACCGCGCGCCCACTTTACGCAGTTAGTGCCGTGCACGCACGGTGGTCACGCGGTGCGCTGCACGCACCGCGTGCCCACGTTATACGGGATGGGCCATGTACGCACGATGCGCTTCGCGCGCCGTGCGCACATGGGGGACATATTATGCGCATCGTTATGAAATGTATTCTTTATTATTTTCATATGTTTGATATGGCATGCACAAATGGTGCCCTTCGGGCACCATTTGCACACGGGGTGGGGAGAGTGTGGATAATTTTTTTTTTTTTTTTAATTTTTGCCGTACGCGTACGGTAAGCGTAATCGGCGATTTTTCGAAAAAAAAAATATTTTTTTTTTGGCCTTGGGGGTTGTTTGGGGACCCGTATATCACTGCTGGGTGGTTATGATCTCAATATACTGCCCCTTTAGACATTTTTTGGCTTCATTTATGCTGCCCCACTCAGAGTGCGAGAGAAAATGGCGGCCGCCGCTTCCTGGTTTCGGCCGATTCGAATGTTTACTAAGATCTAAGAGCCAATCAGAATCGCGCTCGCGCACGTCACCGTACGCGTACGGTAAGCGCACCGTAAGCGCACAGTGAGCTGGCTCAGATATATATATTGATTTAAAGGCTATTTTCTCAGAATCTACTGAACAGATTTACACCAAACCTACAAAAGGCACTTCCTTGACTTGAGGACTACCTCTCTGCCAAATTTCATTTAATTCTGTTCAGCCGTTCGGGCTGTAGCTCTGTCTAAAGGTCCTATGGAAAAATGCATGGGAAAAACGCGTTTTGGGACCCCCCTTTTATCTCAGCCCCTGCTTGACGAATCCCCCCGAGACTTTTAGGGTAGGAGCGGAGCTCAACGCCCCACCTATTTTGAAAATTTCGCGAGGATTCGTCGACCGGCGCCAAAGTTATTCAAAATAGAATGTTGCGGATTTCCTATGGTAAGAGGGTCCTAACTATAACTATCTACTGGCGACCGCCAGTAGATAATATATATATATATATATATATTACCTACTGGCGGTCGCCAGTAGGTAGTTATAGTTAGGACCCCTTTTCCATAGGAAATCCGCAACATTCTATTTTGAATAACTTTGGCGCCGGTCGATGAATCCTCGCGAATTTCTCAAAATAGGTGGGGCGCTACGCTCCGCTCCTACCCTGAAAGTCTCGGGGGGATTCGTCAAGCGGGGGCTGAGATAAAAGGGGGGTCCCAAAACGCGTTTTTCCCATGCATTTTTCCATAGAACTTTTAGACAGGGCTACAGCCCGAACGGCTGAACAGAATTACTTGAAATTTGGTAGAGAGGTAGTCCCTAGGTCAAGGAAGTGCCTTTTGTAGGTTTGGTGTAAATCTGTTCAGTAGATTCTGAGAAAATAGCCTTTAAATCAATATATATATCTGAGCCAGCTTACGGTACGCGTACCGTAAGCTTACCGTACGCGTACGGTGGCGTGCGCGAGCGCAATTCTGATTGACTGTTAGATCTTAGTAAACATTCGAATCGGCCGAAACCAGGAAGCGGCGGCCGCCATTTTGTGTGTTTCACTCAGAAAAAAAAAGAGTGAAAACAAGAAAAGGGGGCAAGGAGGAGAGTTACAGACCCCCTTACATTTGTGAGGGGGTCAAAGAAGGACTGTAAAGTTCAAAGAAAACATTTATTGATTTTTAAAAAAATCACGGGGTACGCGTACGGTAAGCTTACGGTAAGCGTACGGAAGAAAAAATAAATTAAAAAAGAAATGAAATGCAGATTTAAGAGTTTAGATATTAGGGAGCTCTAAAAAGAGCCGTTGTGTTTATGAAGTCATTTTTTTAGTGGTACCTACAAGTAAGTACCGATGCAGAGTCTAAGGTTCAAGAGGAAGACTCTGTTCCCTTCATCATTGAAGTGCACACCATCTCCTATATAAATGTCTTGCATGTCATAACGCAAGTTGTTGTGGTAAATGGCACCCATACCATAGTCACGAAGGAAAGCAGAAACAGATTTGTTGACGTGCTTTCTTGCTTTGTCAATCTGCGGACAGAAATGATTGGACCAGTTCCATTTTTGCCTTTGGCATATGTTGGAAAACACAAAGGCAGTTTTAGGGAAAAGTGAAAACAGTTGTGCAAAGGTGTCCTTCATAAGCATTTCCAGACCTACCCCAGTCAAAGTGCCTAGGTCATTGCCACCACAGTGCACTATTATGAGGTCAGGGTGTTGGATTTGCATGAAGGATTTCACCAATGGCATCAATTGGTGCCACTTTAACCCTCTCTGACCAATCCATTTAATGTCTACATTTGGCAAAGCAAGGTCTCTCACCATACCTGTTTTCTCTGCAAACTTTTCACTCCAGAAGACATAGCTGTGCCCTACAATCCACACTGTGAACATCTTCAAAGGAGAACTGGATGCACTCAGGAGGTGTCTTTCAGTAGAATGGCAATATGAAAAGAAAGACAGTTTGGAAATGGAGGCATACATATTTTTTTCAAAACAAAAAGAACTGATTGGCTGTTTCAAACCATTCTAGAATAAAAACTAGGCTGTATGTGTAAATTAATAGAAGCATGTTTTGTATTGGTACAAAAAAATGTGTTACCAAAGAACAGTACTATGGATTTGCTGTTAGGTTTGAAAAGTCAAGCACTCTTGCTCTGTGGAATTGAAACATTGTGTGGCGAACTTCTGACCTAACTCCACACAGCAGTGTTCCATGAGCTGTTGCTATGGTAGCAGGCAGAAGTCAAGTTGGGGGAAGGGTACTAGGCAGAAGTCAAGTTGGGGGCAGGGTACTTTTGGAAAAGGGTTGGTTTTCAACCAATAGAAATGTGTGATTACATTTGAAAAAAAGGGGGAAGCACTGAGATTTGAAACTTACATGTATATGTGTGGAAAAATAGAGGGAAAGTTTGCCATTATCTGGTTCTGCTGAGAGGAGAGAGGTGTACAGCTCTGAGATCCTGGCTCTGCTAATCTGCTGTTTGAGTGCCACATTTCTTTCACAACTAACTAATTTTAAAGGTGAGGTTAGAGTTTGAGAGGAGATGTATATGGTAAATTAAGAAATGAATAATAGAAATGGAAATCCTTTTGTTGAAGTTGCGTTTATCATTTTCTGTTTTGGGAGAAATTTAAATGGGAGGAACATGTAAAATAATATGGACTATGTTTTCACGATAAATTAAGGTGTACTGGAAAAAAAAAGAATAGTTTAAGGGTTTGAGGTTGGACTCAGTAATGCAAATACATTCAGCATCACTAAGGCTGGTTGCCCTTGCTGGAATGTAGGCAGCCACCCAGGTTACACATGGTGGTGGTCTGAAAAAGCAGTTTGGACATGTGCATTTAAAAAAATCAAAAAAGTGGATTCATAATGTGTCAGTCTGTAAAAGTGATTTTCACTTGCCAAAAAAAAAGAGCAGTAAGTGTGCTTTCAAATTGGCAAAGAAATTTCGTTTTGGGACTAATGTGAAAACATGACTCTGTGTGGAAATAGGAATTACAGGCAGAGATTTATTGCGTTTTTCTCTGGTGATTTCACAGTTGCATTAGTAGGAAAAAGGGGGAGCGATTTTTTGGGGGAAGAAGCAGACTCTTAGCACACACCCAGCTGCTTGCCATGTATAATCATGCACAGTATTTACAAGCGAGTGGGGTTTTCAGGTTTCAGTCTGTAATGCAAATACATTCAGCATCACTAAGGCTGGTTGCCCTTGCTGGAATGTAGGCAGCCACCCAGGTTACACATGGTGGTGGTCTGAAAAAGCAGTTTGGACATGGGCTTTTTAAAAAAACTGAAAAGTGGTTTCATAATGTGTCAGTCTGTAAAAGTGATTTTAACTTGCCAAAAAAAAAGAGCAGTAAGTGTGCATTCAAATTGGCAAAGAAATTTCGTTTTGGGACTAATGTGAAAACATGACTCTGTGTGGAAATAGGAATTACAGGCAGAGATTTATTGCGTTTTGCTCTGGTGATTTCACAGTTGCATTAGTAGGAAAAAGGGGGAGCGATTTTTTGGTGCAGAAGCAGACTCTTAGCACACACCCAGCTGCTTGCCATGTATAATCATGCACAGTATTTACAAGCGAGTGGGGTTTTCAGGTTTCAGTCTGTAATGCAAATACATTCAGCATCACTAAGGCTGGTTGCCCTTGCTGGAATGTAGGCAGCCACCCAGGTTACACATGGTGGTGGTCTGAAAAAGCAGTTTGGACATGTGCATTTAAAAAAATCAAAAAAGTGGATTCATAATGTGTCAGTCTGTAAAAGTGATTTTCACTTGCCAAAAAAAAAGAGCAGTAAGTGTGCTTTCAAATTGGCAAAGAAATTTCGTTTTGGGACTAATGTGAAAACATGACTCTGTGTGGAAATAGGAATTACAGGCAGAGATTTATTGCGTTTTTCTCTGGTGATTTCACAGTTGCATTAGTAGGAAAAAGGGGGAGCTATTTTTTGGGGGAAGAAGCAGACTCTTAGCACACACCCAGCTGCTTGCCATGTATAATCATGCACAGTATTTACAAGCGAGTGGGGTTTTCAGGTTTCAGTCTGTAATGCAAATACATTCAGCATCACTAAGGCTGGTTGCCCTTGCTGGAATGTAGGCAGCCACCCAGGTTATACATGGTGGTGGTCTGAAAAAGCAGTTTGGACATGGGCTTTTTAACAAAACTGAAAAGTGGTTTCATAATGTGTCAGTCTGTAAACGTGATTTTCACTTGCCAAAAAAAAAGAGTAGTAAGTGTGCATTCAAATTGGCAAAGAAATTTCGTTTTGGGACTAATGTGAAAACATGACTCTGTGTGCAAATAGGAATTACAGGCAGAGATTTATTGCGTTTTGCTCTGGTGATTTCACAGTTGCATTAGTAGGAAAAAGGGGGAGCGATTTTTTTGGTGCAGAAGCAGACTCTTAGCACACACCCAGCTCCTTTCCATGTATAATCATGCACAGTATTTAGAAGCGAGTGGGGTTTTGAGGTTTCAGTCTGTAATGCAAATACATTCAGCATCACTAAGGCTGGTTGCCCTTGCTGGAGTGTAGCAGTCTGGACATGGGCTTTTTAAAAAATCTGAAAAGTGGTTTCATAATGTGTCAGTCTGTAAAAGTGATTTTCACTTGCCAAAAAAAAAGAGCAGTAAGTGTGCATTCAAATTGGCAAAGAAATTTCGTTTTGTGACTATTGTGAAAAGAAATGTAGTAATATATTTAAATAAAATAAAGGAATTTTTTTTTTAGTTTTTTTCAGGTATTGCTGAAGAGCAGTGAACAAAATTTAAGATGCCTACAAAATCCAGAGTTCAAAAAACGCTAAAAAAAAACCTACATTTGAAGACAACTAGAGGACCAAAGTTAGTAGAAGATGCTGATGTTGGGAAAAAGAAAAAATCTTCTGGTAAGCACAAAAAACAATTTCTTAAAAATATATTCAAAAGAATGAAAAATGTACAAAATGTCTGTACTCGAAAGGATGTTTTTAAAAAAAAAGGAGAGGAAAAAATTGACAATTTAGTTAATGCAAATATACCTTCAGCAACTGAAAAGATTTATATAAATAGAAAAACAGTGTTTAAAGAGATACGTAGAAAAATGTTTCAGAGAAGAGTTATGTCTAATTTGATGAAGGATGTGAAGAAATATAAGAAAAAGACAAAGTTTTATAAAAGAAAAAAAGAAATAGAAGCCATTGCAGCAAAGGCATTAGAATTAAAAAGGAAACTATTCATATTAATTTTGAATAGGATGCGTACATTAGACAAAATGGTTAATGTACTGAAATCACATAGCAAAAGGAAAAGAGTAGTGAACAGAACAAACTTTTGTAAAGTGTTTTTAGGCAAGTGGATGCATAGTTCAAGTAGTGAACCTTTTTTTAATGAAGAAAGCTATTTTCAAAGTAATAGTTTGCTGCATGCAGTTGACACCAGAGGTCGTTCATACGAAGTAAAAAATGGTTGCATAATGGAGAAGGAGATAATGGTTCCAAGAGATGAGGTACAAGTGATGGCAGATGAGGCAATGGGGAGACGTCCTAAAGCCCCAGTGTACACTTGGAATTGTAGTAGTATTTGCACTGTGCGTCAGGAATCTATTGACAAATTTCGAGAGTTTCTAAGAGAATATAGTAAAAAAAGTATAAAACAGAAGATTAAGGTGCTTCAAAGTCTGGATCCATGCAGAGTGAGAGAGAATACTGGTTTGCAGGGTCATTCTCTGGCTTGTCTATCTAGAAAAGTGTGCAATAGTGTTTTCCATCATTTTAGGATGCTGGCTGTTCATCATACTGAAATGAGAAAGTTTGTGAGACGGTTGTATTTTGCTAAAAGTCCAGCAATAAAGTTAAATGAATTGAATAGGGCTCTGTTCCGAGGAACGGTATCAGATGTAGAGAAGGTTGTTGATGGAATTCAGTTTTGTTACTTTGGTCCTGAACAAAACAGTGCAGAGAAGGACACACTAAATGAGGAAGAAGTGGAAGAGAATGTACAACCATTTGTAAGTAAGACATTTAATGATCACATAACAAAATTTGAAAAAATCTCTAATGAAAGACCAAATATTACTTGTATTTGTTGCCGCAGAACTCATTATAGAAAACAAACCAGGTATGTTGATCTGTACAGAAAGAGTGAAAATGAAGATAATTATAAGTGGAAGGATTTTGCCACATATATATTTCTTGAAAATTGTTTTGAATTGGGTGAAGTTCAGCGTATTTGTAAATACTGTTACAACAAGTTAGAAGAAAATAGAATGCCGACCAGAGCTGTACATAATAATTTAGAATTGGATGCTATTCCTGCTGAACTTTCTGAATTAAATACTTATGAGTCTATACTTATTCAATGTGTTCATCCGTTCCAGACCATAGTACGTATGGAGCCCAAAACTGGTAAATTACCTCCTTCTGATTTACTGAGAGGTTTAAAAGGTAGAGTGGTGTATTTGCCCTTGGATTTGAAAAAAAATATGGAAACTATTGATGCGGATACTTTGGAAACTGAACCATTAGTTATTCTGGTTAATGGTGTACCTACAAAGAATAAGAAGATTTGGCAGGAGCTGGTAGATGTACGGAAAGTACAAAGAGCAAATTTGTATTTGAAAAGGAATAACAAATGGTATGAATCAATTTATATAGAAGAAGAAGAAGAAGAAGAAGATTTACAAGAAGACACAGAAACACCAACTGGACAAATTGAAAAAGTGGACAAGTCAAAGGAAGAAGAAATTTATGAACATTTTAGCATACATCCTCTTCATTCAAAAGAAGTTATGGGAGACAATATTGATCTCTTTCAGATGAAGAAAGCAAAAGGGACTCCCGTGAGTGTATGGGAGGAGAGCTTGGAAGCTCGATGTTTTCCCCAGCTGTTTCCTAAAGGAAAAGGAGGACGATACGATGAACGTCCAGAACAGATTCCAGCTTCTGAGTATCGGACTACAAGACTATATGCTGAAGATCCCAGATTTCGACAAAGTATTCCTTATTTGTTCCATCTTTTATTTGAAAGCGACTTGTCTGCACTGTCTTATGCAGTAAATCACATTTTAAAAAGTGGAGTACATTTACAAAATGTGTCTGCTAAGGATTTTATGGAGAAAGTGCAGCACCGAGATGATCATTTGGAAACACAACTGATCAATCTGATGGCTTGTCAGCGTGGGACAAATGAATATTGGTACCGACGCCATGGTGAATTAAAATGCATGTTACGGAATTTAGGAACTCCAACATGGTTCCTTACCCTAAGCTGTGCCGAGTACGCTTGGGATGATTTACTGGATTTTCTACGAGAGGCAAATTCAAACATTAAAAACATCGAATACAAGACAGCAGGAGAACTGTGCTCATTGGATCCGGTTAATGTTTGCAGATATTTCAATCATAGATTTGAGGCTATGATGTCCTTCATCTGCAATAAAAAAAATCCACCTCTTGGAGAAGTAGTGGATTTCTTTTGGAGAAAAGAGTACCAGGCAAGAGGTGCTCCTCATATTCATATGCTGTTGTGGATCAAGGATGCCCCAAAGTTTGGAACAGATACTGATGAAGCAGTGTTATCTTACATTGAAGAATATGCAACATGTGCTATACCAAAAAGCACAGAAGAGAAAAAGTTAAAGGAGCAAGTTTTACGTTTCCAAAGTCATCGGTGTGGAAAATACTGTCGACGGAAATACAAGAGCAAAGAAAAATACTACACTAAATGTCGATTTGGATTTCCTAGACCTGTTCTTTCAAATGGAAGAGTTAACAGTTTTATGTCAGCTGTGAGACATACTATCACAAGAAAATCACCTAAGAATACCTACAACCTTAAAAGAAAAGAAGAATCAAAAAATATAAATGACTACAACCCAGTCATTTTATCCATGTGGAACGCTAACATGGATATACAGTATGTAGCTGACAATTCCATTGCTGTTGCTCGATATGTAACGTCTTACATTACGAAATCAGAAAAAACAGAATTGAAGGAAATGTGGGAAGAGATTTCTCACGAGAAGACTGTCAGTAAGAAGCTGTACAGTTTCAGTTTGAAGATGTTATCGCATCGAGAAATTGGATCCTACGAATGTTCAGATAGGTCATCTTCTGCAAGTCTCTACTCGAAGTCAAGAAGAATAATTTGGGCAAGTTTAGGCCTTGCAGCAATGAGAAATCGGGTACTGAAATCTGTAGGAGAAATTGAATATTTGGCCGAGAATGACCCAGAAAGTACAGATATTTTGAAATCAAACATGTTGGACACCTATTATCCCAAGAGAAGTCAACATCTGGAGAACATGTGTCTCTATGAAGTGCTGCAGAACTACATTTATTCACGGAAAGCCGCAGAAGACATCAACAATGGAAAATATAAAGTCGTTGGTGAAGAAGGATGTTTGGTGAAGCAAACAAAAGGAAGTTTGATAAATCACAGGAAGCTGAGTTGCGACACTACTGACAAGAAGGAATTTTACTACTTGGCTCTTTTACAGTTGTTTAAACCATGGCGTACAGAGGATGAACTACTGGGAGAATTTCAAAGCTATGAAGATTCTTTTAATGCTTGCAAAGACAGCATACAATGCAGTACATTCTCAACTTATCTGCAAATGTTAAATGAAGAAATTGAACAGGAAACTACAATTGCAGCAGAAATAGCTAGAGACAGTTCTCAGGACAGCCAAAGTTCAGGAACACTCAGTCAAGATCCCCTAGGACAACCAATCGTTGAAAATGAAGCATCAATAGCCATGAATGAAGTGGAAACGGCTATGAATCAAGCTCAAGAAGAATTTATAGACTTAGAAAATTTGGAAAGACAACTGAATCAAGAGCAGCAACAAATTTATGAAGAGATCAAAAACAAAATTGATCACGGATTTCTACATGAAAAAAAAGAGTGCTCATGCACATCATTTCATCCAATCAGGATGTATGTAAGCGGACAAGCTGGAACTGGAAAAAGTTTCCTTATAAAAGTCATCAGAAGCTACCTACAGCAAAAAACAGATTCTACTTTGTCTTGTGTGGTTACTGCTCCAACTGGGTTAGCAGCATATAACATAAAAGGAATCACTTTACATCGTTTGCTAATGTTACCAGTGGAGCATGAGAACAAAATACAATACAACAAGCTAACTGGAGAAGCATCCTTGGAAGTTTCAAGAATATTGAAGAAGATGCAAGTTCTCATTATTGATGAGGTGAGCATGGTATCAAACTTAATGCTTGCCTTTGTGCATTTAAGAATGCAGCAAATTTTGAAGACAGACTATGACATGTTATTTGGTGGAAAACACGTCATAGTTTTTGTAGATCTTTTGCAACTTACTCCAGTTAAAGGACAACCAGTGTTTAATACTGTCACACATGAAGACACGAAGAAGTCATTAGGAAGCATCGGAAATACAAATATTTGGTCCTTCTTTGAGTACAAGGAACTTACTACTAATATGAGGCAAGCAAGCGATGAAGAATATGGAAGTATTCTGAAAGATATCAGAATTGGACTACTCACAGAAGTTGGCAAAAAAGCATTACAGAGTCGGCTGCTACATAATTTATTTCCAAAGGAAGAAATAGTTGCAGAGAAAATATACAAGAATATTGCAGAAAACAAAAGTGTCATCTGCTTAATGCCAACTCTACGTGAATGCTCAATATTTAATGAGGAGCTTTTGAAATTGGAAAAGGAAGAGATCAGGAAATTGGAAGCAGTGGACAAAATTGAGGATGGAAGAATTACTGTCACAGTAACAGGCAAACTGAAAAATAAATTGGACTCACTAGAGAAGAACATCTCCAAAACAGCTGGATTAGAAAAAAATCTATATGTTTGCATGAACTGTAGAGTATTTTTAAGAAGAAATTTGGATGTTGAAAAAGGTTTAGTTAATGGAGCTATGGGAAGAGTTGTGGGTTTTATTAATTATCAGAAAAAAGATGGAATTGAATGTTTAAAAATAAAATTTGATCAGATAGAAGAAGTTAAAGATATTTGTCGTTATACAGTTCGTTTCATGCTTGTGAAAGACTTATATGTACGTAGGAAGCAGTTTCCATTTTCTCTAGCATATGCTGTAACTATTCACAAGTCTCAAGGATTGACTGTAGATTGTGCATTTGTGAACATTGGTTCAACTGTGTTCAAAGAAGGTATGGCATATGTTGCTTTGTCACGAGTGAAAACATTATCAGGTTTATTCATGATAGACTTTGATGATTCAAAAGTTAGTGCTGATACAAACTGTGTAAAGGAGTATAATAGATTAAGAAGAAGCTATGCTCCTCATTTAGGTCAGTATCCTGTGTTGGAGAAACGTGTAGTTTCTCGTAAAAGAAAAAATGAGAATATCTGTAATGAAGATGTAGAGAAGAGGAAAAAAAAGAGGAGTGATGTAATTGCAAGCAAAAAGAAAAAGGAAAATGAAGAACAGGTTGTAGGATGTCATTTTGAAAATAGCTCTGGTGTCAACTGCTACGCAAATGTAGTGCTGAATGTTGCATTTTATCTGGAAAGTTTGCAAGAGCAGATAATAGTAAATCAGGGAAAAAGATTCTGTTCTGAGCTGAGTCTCCTTTTTCAAAAGCTGAGTAAAGATAAAACTCAAATAGAAAGTGCTACTGAAATTAGAAAACTTTTAGATATATGTTCAGGACGAACACAGTTTTCTCAAAATGAACAGCAAGATGCACACGAATTTTTGATGTATTTTCTTCAGGTACTGGAAGAAGAAGGGGTTCCCATTGAAAATTTATTTGGTCTCTCTTATAAATGGGAACATAGTTGTGAAAACTGTTATAATATATGTGGCTCTAATGTTGATAATGAAAGGTTTATTTATTTGACATTGCCAGAGAGTAAAACAGTCACTTTTGCAAAATTAGTTAAAGATGCTAATCATAGCATGAAATGCGGTGAGTGTAAATCTGACATGTTTTCAACATTAATTTTAAAGGAATACGGACAGTATGTAATTTTAATGATGCAACGATGTAGAGCTGATGGTTCAAAATTGGATACTTTAATAAAGAAGTTTACAGGACAGCAATTATCAATTTCAGGAAAAACTTTTGTAACTTTTGCAATAATTTCCATGATGGACCTACTGTTACTTCTGGACATTACACAGTTTATCTTAAATGTGAAAAAGGCTGGACACTGTGTAATGATTCCCAATTGATTTTCAAACAACGTTTGCCTTTTGATTTAGCAAATTCCTATCTAATCTTCCTGACACCTAAATTTTAGAGAGATTTGGCAAGATCTGGACAAAATAATTTTACCATTTTACTGGATTACCTTTGGAATTTTGTAAAAAAAAGATTTTTTAAATTATCATTTGGCCTAATGGAAAGATAACCAATTGTAATGTGGACTTTTTTAATTTTTAATGAAACTTTCAAAAACCAATAATTTAGAGATAATCGGTAACATCTGTACAATTTAAATTTTGGAATGTTATTGGAGTGCCATTGGAAATTTTTTCAGAAATGATTTTAAAAATTACTATTTGGCCATGCGGAAAAGTAACCAATTCTATTGTGGACTTAATAAATTATTCAAAAATTTTTCGTGAACCAAAATGTTACAGAGAATCGGTGAGATCTGGACAAATTAAACTTTAGAATTTAATTGGATTACCGTTGGAAATTTATTCCCCAAAAAATTTTAAAATTACTATTTGGCCTAAAGGAAATGGAATCAGATGTATTGTGGAGTTATTTGAGATATAATATTGTGATTATACTTCTGAAACAAACATATCAGACGGTATTTTAAAGAAATAAGTATTGGTATTAGATGATATTTTTTTAGAATATTATGCATTTCTATAATGTTAAGTTTAAGTAAAAAGAGATTCTGGGCTTTTTTAATACAATCTTTGAGATTGTTATTTTTTTTTGCCCGCTGTAAAATGATGAATGCAATTGCTTTCAAAATTTATAGTGAAATGCAATATATTCTGAAAACAGCAAAAATAAGGCAAAAATATTTTTTGAAAAATATATAAATATGTGTACTGTATTATAAAATGTTTTAAAAATATTAATACTTTTTTCTTTTTTTTCAGATTGATATAGAAAAATTTTGAAAACTAGAACCATTTTTAAAGCAATTTTTTTTAAAACAAATGAATAAATATTTTTTTGAGTGGGTATGGTAAGTCAATCATAATAATTGTAGTCTCTCAAGGACCTTGTAATGTGATAATTGATTTTTAGTGTTTTTTAAAAAAAAAAAAAAAAAAAATTACGCGTACCGTACGCGTACGGTAAAAAAAAAAAAAAAAAAGTTTTTAAAAAACATATGTAAAAAAAAGATGAAAGATAAGGTTGGCTCTTAAAAGAGCCGTTGTGTTCATGCAGGGACAGAGGAAAGAAAGACTGGGAAAATTAGTCAAAGCGACAAGTGTGCTGATCTATTTTGTTGTTCACTAGGGAAACACTGGTCTCCCTATGACAAATTAGATCATGACAAGAGGCGCATCGAATATCAACCCTCAGAAATCAAGGGTTAATTTCCAGAGGGCCAGCAAAAGGAGATGCTCCCCCCACAGATGAAGGGCTCACCTGACCTGCAGAAGAAGGAGTCAGCCCTGCAGATGATGGTCCAGGCTGAGCTGCTGTGGATGTGCTTGGTTGACTTTCTGAAGAGTTACCTCCAAAAAGTCGAGCATGTGTCCTTCTGTGTACATCCTTGAGGTGTCTCTTCATGGTATGATTCCCAAAGGAATACTTCTTGTCAGGATTACCTCTTGAAAGTACACGCTTACACAGCTTACAAGTTACTAAAGGTGCATTTACCTTTTGCTGGCCTTCAGGAAAAGTAAAATAATCCCATACATAAGAGGGCTTTTGTTTCCTCGCTCTCTGCCTCAAGGTAGTGCTGCTAGTGCTAGCCTCACTCTCAGAAGAGCTCTGCTGTTCTGCCATCGTATCACAAAGACAACCCAGCTCCTTCTCCTAAGGGATCACAAGCAGAAATGAGAGGAATGGGTGTGGTGTAGGAGAGTTCTAGAACTGAAAGTAGTTTCAACCAATCAAAAGTTGTGTTTCATGATCACATGACCTACCGTACGCTTACGGTACGCTTACGGTACGCTTACGGCAAAAGTGCGCATGCGTGTAAAAAAGACGCGCGCTTGCGCGCATGCGCATAACAGTCACTACCCGACACTTCCGCGTAACGTGCACGTGTAGCGTACGCGCGCACGCGTCCCACGCGGAGTACGCGCGGCTACGCAAATTGCGTAACTATACGCAAGCAGCGTAGAAAAATTACGGGCGTTGCGTAAACCGTACGCTTACCGTAAGCTTACGGTACGCGTACTAAAAAAAATAATAAAAAAAATAGAAAAAATGTACTGCAAATAAATTTTACATGTTTATTTTAAAAAATATATTAAAAAAAAACATATTAAAGAATTTTAAAAATTTAACCATAGTCTTTATAAAAGGTAAGAAAATAAAAAAAAAATATGTTTAAAAAAAATAGAAGAAAAAAAAAAATTAGCATTTAAAAAACCTTGCAAATTCACTGAAAAAACCATGGGTTTCACACACGTTATAGTTAGGAATTAGCATTTAAAAAACCTTAGAAATTCAGTGAAAAAACCATAGGTTTCACACACGTTATAGTTAGGAATTAGCATTTAAAAAACCTTAGAAATTCAGTGAAAAAACCATAGGTTTCACACATGTTATAGTTAGCTGGACATTTTACTCGTAAAAAACCAATGAAATTCCCCCGTTATAGTTAGTTCAGCTAACTATAACTCGCGCGCCCGCAATGCACTGCTGATGACGTCACATATTACATCACTCATGACATGGTCAGTGACATCACTCATGACATCACTGATGACATCTCAAATGACATCACTGATGACATCACTGATGACATCATCCTTGTGATAGAGTGGCAGACCTCCTCTTCCCCTAATATAACCTTTGATACACACATTCAAAAATAGAGACTAACATTTTCAAAACAATGGACATACCAATAACAGTTACAACAACCTCTTCAGTAATTCTAAGATCCACATACACATCCACTCATTCACCAACAGTCCTATACAGTCACTCATACATGTACTCACTTATCATATGTACTCATACACCTATACATCCTGTTACACAATGCCACTCATCCATAGAGCTACTCACACACATAGTCACTCATGCTAATAAAGAATCAAACATACATTTACTTGCATATACAGTTATACACACACCACCACACTTACTTCTACGGAAACTTACACATACTTAGTCTTTTAAACAATCACTTATAGAAATACATACTTATTCATACAGGAACTCTTTCAATCTCTCACTCTCACATATACTCACATATATAAACCAATAGTCACATATACTAGTTTTAAACATATGTAGTTACTCATAAAGACACTATTGAGACAGTCATTCACTCACTAACACACCCATACACACACTCATCCACCCATGCAGTCCTGCACACATGCTCTGTTCAACACATACAAACAGTGAGTCACTCATTCATGCACCTATGCACTACGTCATACCCCCCACCGAACCATGCAGACACTCAGACTAATACTCAAAAAACCAACTAATAACCTATATAGACACCCATGTAGCTACTCACCAACCCATGCAGCCACTTATACACAAAGTGAAAAAATGATACAGATATTTACATATTTAAACATTACTCACTAAGCCATGTATTCACTATGATACACTTAATCAGTCAGTTACACAATCAATTTTTCAAAAAGAAATCATCCATTTAGACAGTAATATACCCATTTATTCTTCCATCAACCTTGAGATATACATATATAAAACATATTTAATTTTCAGAAAAACACACATTCACTGGATGATGTCATCAGTGATGTCATCAGTGATGTCATTTGAGATGTCATCAGTGATGTCATGAGTGATGTCACTGACCATGTCATGAGTGATGTAATATGTGACGTCATCAGCAGTGCATTGCGGGCGCGCGAGTTATAGTTAGCTGAACTAACTATAACGGGGGAATTTCATTGGTTTTTTACGAGTAAAATGTCCAGCTAACTATAACATGTGTGAAACCTATGGTTTTTTCACTGAATATATATATATATATATATATTTGAAAAGGTTTGCCATCTTGTGAGATGCACTCCCAGGAAGTAAGCAGACTCAGGAACTGAAATGTTAAAACACACTGACCAGCAGTTTAATGCGACGTGTTTCAGGCTTACGCCCTTCTTCAAAGCCAACTGCTCTCCAGGACGGCCAAACATTACTGCCAGCATTTTCCCTCCATTTATTCAAAGTCACGCCCCAAGTGGGCCGGCAAATTGCAGTGCCTGCAAAGCATGATGGGGCTGGTAGTTCCTTACCCATGTGGGTCTGTTTGTAGCCATCACTGATTTTCAAAGTTCTTTAAATGGTGCTTTAAAACAAGGAAACAGTTCTTTCTACAGGCCGCTCCTCCTGTTCCACCCGCCTGGTCCTCCAGAGGTAATTGAAGCTAATAAGATTTTAAGTCCCAGGTTTTTAGGATGTTAGGAGGAGTGCACTTTGACACAGCCAGTGGTCCAATTTCCTCAGGAAAAATACCTGGGAGTCAGGGCTGAATCCAGCAGAGGCCACCAGCAGGGTCCAAGTCAGGTCCAGTAGGAACTAGTCACCTGGGTTCTTCAGGACAGATATTTCTTGCAGTTTTTAGTAGCCTTGAAACTTAACAGAAGGCCTGCCAAATGACCCTTAGAGTCCAGGTCTTTGTTCTGGGTCCAGTGAGAGCAAGTTAGCCTTTCAGATCACCTCACAAGTCTCAACAATAGTCCTTCTTGTGTATTCCTCAGGTCCAGTAGTGTTCTAAAGAAGGTACCTTGGGTGTGACATGTATTGCCCGGTGCAGGCTTGCGGGCGTGGGAAACTCCTGGCCCTACCCTAACCAATACGGAAATGGTTCCCACTGGTAACCGTTCCCACTTTTGAAGCAGTTCCTGTTTGCCTTACAGTAAGTCCAACATAACATAACCCTTCTCCCTCTGTGCAGAGCCTCTGTACCTAGACCAGAGATGTGGTCAGGGAAATTAGCAACCCCTCTGCTGTGGCCACTTTAAACGAGTTCTGGAGGCAGTTTCTGTCCCACTGAAATTGGTGCCTGCCTGACAGGGGGGGAAAGAAGGGCCATGCCCAGATTTCAACTAACATTTGTATGTGACAGGGTAGTCCTTTTTGAAGTTAATCAAGTTCCTGGACACAGCCCAGATGGTCATCATGCCAGAGAAACAATCAGAGAATCAGAAACTCCTCCCCACTTCAAAGGCCTCCGTCCTGATCTTGAAGCAGTTTCCACACATCACCAAGAGGGCTATTCAGATATCAGGTGACAGTTGATACTCATGAAAACGTACAGCCAGCAGCTTTAGGCAGGGGAAAGGTAACTTTTTAAAAGTATCTTTTCCAAAATAATTATCATACATCAATTTTACCATTAAATTTAATTTGAAATGGGAGGCAAGATGGTGCCTGAGCGGATGGTAACCCGACACAGCTCCCTGGTCCGGCCGGCCCTTACGTATCACAATGATCAGTATTGCTTTGCCGTAATCGCTATAAGGACCATAATACTTACACAAAGATTCCTGCCTCTACCGCATGAATATCACTCCGACCTCGAGGCAGCACCGGGATCGGCTTGGACGACAAGCGGCATCACGTCTGACGCCCGGAGCTGGAAACCCGGCGGCTCCTGAATCCTCACTTCACGCAGCCCTGCGGCTGCTCTCCACGACGCGTTACACTACGCTATAGCTATCGGCGATCCTGAAATTCCTGTTGACAGCCCGTGGAATAGCGAAACAAGGAAATCACCGCCCTAAGACACAACAGTGGATACTTTGTCTCCAGCTAACAAGCAGCTCCAGAGGAAAACAAGTAAGGATGTCGGGGCGAGGAGGGAAGGCCGGGACACCTCCGCTGGAGGTAGCTGTTGCGCTTTACAAATGCTTAATAATAATAATAATAAGGTCGTGAAAGCGGAAAATAATCAAACATTGGCACTTGTAACCAAATCTACAAAGCCTAACAAACCGGAAGGGCCACTGAGACGCCTAGAAACACGGGGGCTATAAAGTAGAGAGCAAACAAAATGACCGAAATGAGCAATCATTAGTTGATGATAAGGTAAAGCAGAGCAATCCAACTCCACAAAACAACTGGGAACAGCACACATCTCACAACCATTGATTTCCAATATGTTTAGTTCGCTGGAGGTGGGGAGACAGGGTAACAGAGTTGTGGATGGTAAATCAGGTAGAAATAAATTGTGCCAGAACCAGATGGAGGGGTAAATCAAAGTCTCATTTGTTCCTCTTTAGAGACCCCTAACAGGCAAGCAGCACACCCTGCCTCATCTTCTACAAACATGAAAACGGCCGGAAAACCAGCAAATAATACTGGAAATATTCAACAGACTGGTAATTGCTTGGTGGGTGTGCCGCCTCTTGTGGATGCAGGAGTTTTAGGGTTGGAATCGCATGCAATGAATAACCAGCAAGGAAACACTGAATGCCCCGAACCCCCGACATCCAAGAAAAACTTTGCTTAATTACAGACGATTCAGAAATGTATGAAACTGGAATATAAACATCTAGTGAAGGGGGAAACGAAGGAGGAAAGCACGAATGGGGCGAAAGAGCCGACTCAGATTCCGAGTCCCTATGGCAAAAGGCTTCTCAAAAAAAACAAAACAAGAAAAGCAAAAGAGACGCAAAAATCGTAAAACCGGCGATTCCACGGACCAGGGTAGCAACCCCGAGCTTAGATGGGATTATTCATCCTCCCAATTCGTGACACCATCAGATTGCACTGTACGGACAGGTCATAATATTTCTGCGATTACAAATCCAGCAATATGGATGAACCAACCCTTACTGAAGTGCTACCGTCGATCAAGGGCTTCCAAGAAGAAGTCAAACAAGATAATCGCAAAAAATGACAAGCCACTCAAAAACTCCAAGGAGCCATCATAAAAGCACAGATTTCAGCTGACATTTGTATGTGACAGGGTAGTCCTTTTTGAAGTTAATCAAGTTCCTGGACAGAGCCCAGATGGTCATCATGCCAGAGAAACAATCAGAGAATCAGAAACTCCTCCCCACTTCAAAGGCCTCCGTCCTGATCTGGGAGCAGTTTCCACACATCACCAAGAGGGCTATTCAGATATCAGGTGACAGTTGATACTCATGAAAACGTACAGCCAGCTGCTTTAGGCAGGGGAAAGGTAACTTTTTAAAAAAATCTTTTCCAAAATATTTATCATAACATCAATTTTACCATTAAATTGGATTTGAAATGGGAGGCAAGATGGGGCCTGAGCGGTGGTAACTCGACACACCTCCCTGGTCCGGCCGGCCCTTACGTATCACAATGATCAGTATTGCATTGCCGTAATCGCTATAAGGACCATAATACTTACACAAAGATTCCTGCCTCTACCGCATGAATATCACTCTGACCTCGAGGCAGCACCGGGATCGGATTGGACGACAAGCGGCATCACGTCTGACGCCCGAAGCTGGAAACCCGGCGGCTCCTGAATCCTCACTTCACGCAGCCCTGCGGCTGCTCTCCATGACGCGTTACACTACGCTATAGCCATCGGCGATCCTGAAATTCCTGTTGACATCCCGTGGAATAGCAAAACGAGGAAATCACCGCCCTAAGACACAACAGTGGATACTTTGTCTCCAGCTAACAAGCAGCTCCAGAGGAAAACAAGTAAGGATGTCGGGGCGAGGAGGGAAGGCCGTGAAAGCAGAAAATAATCAAACATTAGCGCTTGTAACCAAATCTACAAAGCCTAACAAACCGGAAGGGCCACTGAGACGCCCAGAAACACGGGGGCTATAAAGTAGAGAGCAAACAAAATGACCGAAATGAGCAATCATTAGTTGATGATAAGGTAAAGCAGAGCAGAAAACTGCAATCCAACTCCACAAAACAACTGGGAACAGCACACATCTCAAAACCATTGATTTCCAATTTGTTTAGTTCGCTGGAGGTGGGGAGACAGGGTAACAGAGTTGTGGATGGTAAATCAGGTAGAAATAAATTGTGCCAGAACCAGATGGAGGGGTAAATCAAAGTCTCATTTGTTCCTCTTTAGAGACCCCTAACACGCAAGCAGCACACCCTGCCTCATCTTCTACAAACATGGAAATGGCCGGAAAACCAGCAAATAATACTGGAAATATTCAACAGACTGGTAATTGCTTGGTGGGTGTGCCGCCTCTTGTGGATGCAGGAGTTTTAGGGTTGGAATCGCATGCAATGAATAACCAGCAAGGAAACACTGAATGCCCTGAACCCCCGACATCCAAGAAAAACTTTGCTTAATTACAGACGATTCAGAAATGTATGAAACTGGAATATAAACATCTAGTGAAGGGGGAAACGAAGGAGGAAAGCACGAATGGGACGAAAGAACTGACTCAGATTCCGAGTCCCTATGGCAAAAGGCTTCTCAAAAAAAAAAAAAAAAAAAAGAAAAAGAGACGCAAAAATCGTAAAACCGGCGATTCCACGGACCAGGGTAGCAACCCCGAGCTTAGATGGGATTATTCATCCTCCCAATTCGTGACACCATCAGATTGCACTGTACGGACAGGTCATAATATTTCTGCGACTACAAATCCAGCAATATGGATGAACCAACCCTTACTGAAGTGCTACCGTCGATCAAGGGCTTCCAAGAAGAAGTCAAACAAGATAATCGCAAAAAACGACAAGCCACTCAAAAACTCCAAGGCGCCATCATAAAAGCACAGATTTCAGCTGACAATTGTATGTGACAGGGTAGTCCTTTTTGAAGTTAATCAAGTTCCTGGACAGAGCCCAGATGGTCATCATGCCAGAGAAACAATCAGAGAATCAGAAACTCCTCCCCACTTCAAAGGCCTCCGTCCTGATCTGGGAGCAGTTTCCACACATCACCAACAGGGCTATTCAGATATCAGGTGACAGTTGATACTCATGAAAACGTACAGCCAGCAGCTTTAGGCAGGGGAAAGGTAACTTTTAAAAAATATCTTTTCCAAAATAATTATCATAACATCAATTTTACCATTAAATTGGATTTGAAATGGGAGGCAAGATGGGGCCTGAGCGGTGGTAACCCGACAGACCTCCCCGGTCCGGCCGGCCCTTACGTATCACAATGATCAGTATTGCATTGCCGTAATCGCTATAAGGACCATAATACTTACACGAAGATTCCTGCCTCTACCGCATGAATATCACTCTGACCTCGAGGCAGCACCGGGATCGGCTTGGACGACAAGCGGCATCACGTCTGACGCCCGAAGCTGGAAACCCGGCGGCTCCTGAATCCTCACTTCACGCAGCTCTGCGGCTGCTCTCCATGACGCGTTACACTACGCTATAGCTATCGGCGATCCTGAAATTCCTGTTGACAGCCCGTGGAATGACGAAACGAGGAAATCACCGCCCTAAGACACAACAGTGGATACTTTGTCTCCAGCTAACAAGCAGCTCCAGAGGAAAACAAGTAAGGATGTCGGGGCGAGGAGGGAAGGCCGTGAAAGCAGAAAATAATCAAACATTGGCGCTTGTAACCAAATCTACAAAGCCTAACAAACCGGAAGGGCCACTGAGACGCCCAGAAACACGGGGGCTATAAAGTAGAGAGCAAACAAAATGACCGAAATGAGCAATCATTAGTTGATGATAAGGTAAAGCAGAGCAGAAAACTGCAATCCAACTCCACAAAACAACTGGGAACAGCACACATCTCACAACCATTGATTTCCAATATGTTTAGTTCGCTGGAGGTGGGGAGACAGGGTAACAGAGTTGTGGATGGTAAATCAGGTAGAAATAAATTGTGCCAGAACCAGATGGAGGGGTAAATCAAAGTCTCATTTGTTCCTCTTTAGAGACCCCTAACACGCAAGCAGCACACCCTGCCTCATCTTCTACAAACATGGAAACGGCCGGAAAACCAGCAAATAATACTGGAAATATTCAACAGACTGGTAATTGCTTGGTGGGTGTTCCGCCTCTTGTGGATGCAGGAGTTTTAGGGTTGGAATCGCATGCAATGAATAACCAGCAAGGAAACACTGAATGCCCTGAACCCCCGCCATCCAAGAAAAACTTTGCTTAATTACAGACGATTCAGAAATGTATGAAACTGGAATATAAACATCTAGTGAAGGGGGAAACGTAGGAGGAAAGCACGAATGGGGCGAAAGATCCGACTCAGATTCCGAGTCCCTATGGCAAAAGGCTTCTCAAACAAAAAAACAAAAAAAAAAGGGGAAAAAGAGTCGCAAAAATCGTAAAACCGGCGATTCCACGGACCAGGGTAGCAACCCCGAGATTAGATGGGATTATTCATCCTCCCAATTCGCGACACCATCAGATTGCACTGTACGGACAGGTCATAATATTTCTTCGACTACAAATCCAGCAATATGGATGAACCTACCCTTACTGAAGTGCTACAGTCGATCAAGGGCTTCCAAGAAGAAGTCAAACAAGATAATCGCAAAAATCGACAAGCCACTCAAAAACTCCAAGGCGCCATCAGAAAAGTGGGGCGAACTTGCACTGAAATTGCTGAAAGGATGACATCAATGGAAATTCGAGCTGCAAATTTAGAGAAGGACGTATCCGTATTGAAAGAGCAAGGGGATGCTCATTATGCTATAGTTAAAGACCTGATGTGGAAGTTCGAGGAACAGGAAAATAGAATGCGACGCAACAACTTACGCATTCTTGGGATACCAGAGGGGATGGAAGGAAATGATCCCACGGCGTATATAGCATCACTCTTTAAAGGCGCATTTCTCAAAATGCAATCCTGGGACTGGGACAAGGAAATAAATCGAGTGCATCTATTCCCCTTGACACCCTCGAAACGACCCCCTTCACAAGAACAATATCCCCGTGCTATTTTAGTGTATTTCGGAAATTTTCTTTTGCGTCAGGTTCTTTTCGATATCGCCAGACCTACAAACAAAAAGGAATACAACTGAGTCCCCTTCTTTACCAGGCCAGACTTCGCCCATGCCACTGTCGTGCGACGATGGAGATTGAGGCAGTTATTTACACCATTTCAGCAAATTGGAGCAACTGTATACCTACAGGACCCGGCACGATTAAAAATCATCTTTAACGGGGTCACTCGTAGCTTCATGTCCGAAATCCAAGCTGAAGCATATCTGCAAGAAATTACAAGGACAAACAGAGACAGATCCAAAATTTGAACTACTAGAGACTTAACATTTAATATTTAATGTGTACCCTTGAAGCTTCGATTGAGTGATATTACTATAAGAATAGATATAGGTAAAAGGGGCAGTCTATGGCACGGGTCGGACCATGGGGGAGACTCAGGACTCTGCCTTCTCAGAAGTCCACATCCTGGTTCAGGCTGAACCAGTTAGGTCTCAGTGGGTGGGGGTGGGGATGGGGGAGGGTCTCTTGGGGTGGGGGAGGGGTTGACCTTAAGAGCATTTGTCTAATTTATACTCCTGTCATGAGTTTCACTTATGGCTTATCCATAACCTCTTATTACTTTTTCAAATTTTCTTTGGTTTTTTCTACTGGGTGTGGTCAGGGGAAACTATCATGACTCGTCCAGGGTTCTAATGGAAGGACTAAAACTTTAGTTTTAGAAATGAGTAATTTACATATAGCCACATTAAATATTTGTGGCTTGAATGATTAAAAAAAACGTTGAAATGCCGCTATTGCTCTTAGACTGCTTAAAGCAGTTATCATATGTCTTCAGCAGACTCATATTGACAGGACACAGATTCACCTTTTAGGTACATTAGGATTCACAATAATAGGTGCTACATCACAGAGTGTAAGGACACAGGGGGTCGCAATATTATGCGCCAAAAGTAACCTTCAGTTCCCACTGGACTGCACTTGATACAAATTGGAAGTATACTGGTAAGAAACCCAAAGTTTTTAAAGTCCTGAAGACTTTAAGTCTGGAACAAGCATTAATAGATGTCTGGCAATCACATTATCCCACAGACCCGGGCTACGCCTTCTATTTCTTTCTGCATAGAAAACCGGTTAGATTAGACTACATTCTTACATCTCATTCTATTCTTCACATGTGCTCAATAGAAAAGCATACACAAATCATATCGGATCACAATCCCTTGGTGCTAGAAATACGAGGGGAAATAAGGGTTAATCAAGACAGGATAAGCTGGTCGTTTGATCGTTCCCTACTTTCTGATGAGGAATTCTGTAAACACATGAAGCGTTGGATCCCCCAATTTATCAAGGAGAACCTGGACAGTGCTAGGATTGAAGTGGTCTGGGATGCACTCAAACCGCAATAAGGGGAGAAACAATGAGCTTCTCATTAGCCCTTAATAAGGGGAAACGTCAATTATTGGACTCCTTACAATTACAATTGGCAGTCGCAGAAGGAAACTTGATCAATGTAAATAGAGACGGAGAGGATCCCGCAGAAGCGTTGGCGAAAATACTTTCAGCCAAATCATTAGTTATGGAAGTTATTGCCAAAAGAGCAGCAGATAGATTGGATGCTTGGAGAAAAGAAGCGTATGAGTGTAGTGAGCAAGTAGGACACCACCTTGCGATCAGGGCCAGACAAAAAGCTATAAGAAATTCCATTACAGCAATTAAGGATACCTCTCAGACTATAATTACAGATCCAGAAGGTATACGTAATGAGTTTTTTAATTATTATCAAAACTTATATCAAGAGACCACCATTCTTCACTTAGAGAATATCATGACTTACCTTAATCAATCTCCAATAGAACAATTACCTTCTGAAGATCAGGCATGACTTGAGGAGCCCCCAGTATGGGTATATGTTTTGCTATGTATTAACAGTCTTCCTAATGGCAAAGCAACAGGCTTAGACTGCATACCGGCAGAATTTTATAATAAATTCTCTACAGAAATCGGAGAACTCATTTTTCCTCTGTTTGTACATGTTTTTAAGGGGGTAAGACCACCGGAATCATGGTCTGCAGCAAAAATTATTGTCTTCTTGAAAAAAAAAAATCCGCACTAGACCCCGCATCTTACCGGCCAATTACATTAATAAACGCAGACAGTAAAAATTACTCTAAAATATTAGCGGCCAGATTAGCAGGGGTGATTCACAAGGTAGTATCCCCAAGACAACATGGGTTCATCCATGGACGCGGGACTGCAGCTCACATAAGAAGAACCATCTCACTTTTTGATACCGCACAAATATCTGGAAATCCTATGGCACTCATATTACTTGATGAGGAGAAAGCCTTCGAGAGAGTTTCCTGGCCCTTTCTCTGGGAGGCTCTCTCGAGGGCAGGGTTGGGGCAACATTTCATACAGGCATTTAAGATGCTGTATTTTCAACCAACTGCAAAACTATTTATAAATGGTATACTTACCAATTCCTTTAGGATAAATCGAGGTACACGTCAGGGATGTCCTAGCTCACCTCTGCTATTCGCCATATACATCGGCCCCTTCTTACGCATGTTGGAGTATAATCAGAGGATTAAACCGATAATCAGTTTGGGCGGGGAAACAAAGGTATTGGCCTACGCTGATGATATCGTGCTCGTAACATCCAACCTGATTGAAGCTATCGCAGAGGTAGAGCGAGAGGTGACGAGATTCGGTCTACTGGCTGGATATTCTTTAAATCGAACCAAAACTCAGATTATTTGTAAAAATGTTAACATGGGTGACGACGTGAGACAGGTAGGAAATGCCATTTACTTGGGGGTAGATATAACCGCCAATATCGAAAAGCTAGTCGAGGCAAATATCGACCCCATGATTGTCAAAATAAAATCAGAATTGATGCGACTACACAGTCTACACCTTTCAATAATTGGAAGATGTAATATAATTAAGATGCTTTTTTTCCCCAAAATCTTATATCTTATAAAAGCAATCCCATTAGAATTTAATCCCAAAAGTATTAAAAAGATTGAAGATATGTTTTCCCGGTTTATTTGGTCCTATGGGAAACCCCGAAGAGCATACAAGTTTCTCTCTCTCCCTAGGAAAAGGGGTGGTTTGGCACTCCCAAATATCAAACTTTATTATTGGGCAACTACTCTTTTATACAATCACACTCTTTTTTCAGACAAACCACTAGATGACTTACCAAGCCATATCCCCACACCCATATAAATAATAATGGGCAATCAGGCCTGGGGATGGGCCTGGAGATTCCTGAATGATTCTTACTACAAAAAAATATGGTACAAGACGCTGGCTGCAGGATATAAAACATTGAAGGTAATTCGGAAGATGTTAGGGCTGGGTCAGTTGAATTACTATACGCCGATTAGCCATAATGTTAACCTGCCCGGAATCTTTAAAGATCCCACAATCAGAAGATAGATTGACAAAGGTCTATCCAAGCTTGGAGACTTTTATTATCTCACTGATGTAATTACCTTCGAAAATCTTAAATTACAATATGGACTAGATTGGAAAGACTTTTTTAAGTATTTGAAAATACGGTATTTTTTAAACAAGAACGGTGGAGGCCCAATAGGATTCTTAAACAACTCCATCATTGATAAACTAAGACAGAATAATCAGTCAATTGGAATGGTATTTAACTCACTTAACTCTTTGATGATAGACGATATGGGAAATCGGGCTAGTAAACGGAAAGAAGAAATTGATGTCCTAGAAGAGCTATTTCAATATTCAACCGAACTTGCACATAAGATCTTAATACCAGCACGACTCCAGGTGCAGTATTATAAAACTTGTCTCTCTTTATTACATGCCAAAAAGGATTGCCAAATGGGGAGTTGGAAAGGGGACTTTATGACCTAGATGTGCATTGCCCCAGGCAGACTTAGATCATATGCTGGCATCCTGTTCCACTTTAAATATCCTAAAATCTGATATCAGGAAATGTTTTAAAGAGGTTTTAAGAAGAGATATAAACCGTTCATCAGCCCTGATTTGTCTAGGAGTTGACCAAGAGACTGAAGGGAAATACGGAGAACAACTAATTTTTATAAACATGGCAATATATCGCCTTACCCTAACATCTGCCTGGTTAGACTCAACCCCACCAGTGTACTGACACTCTAGAACATTTAAGATTTATGAACACAACATCACTTCTAGATAGAAGGTCAACTTAGGGGTGGGCAGAGGCGGGAAGGGGGGAAATAAAAAAATCTTTTTAAAAAAGTGCATGAGATTATATCAATGAATTGATACAGGTTTTTTTCTCTTCTTATATTTCTGCTATAAAGTTCATTGGCTTTAAAGACACATAACGTTTGGAATATGGAACCTGTAACCATATAATATATTCATTTCCTTGTGAACCTGTAAACTTTAAGATTATCATTTTGCTGTATTGGAAACATGCACCAATAAATAAAAATGGATTTGAAATAAATATTAAAAATAATTTTTGAATTATATTTCTAGATGTTTATTACCCATATTTGCATTGATAAATGTACTAATGTAATGCAATGCTTTCCTTTGAAGCAACCACACCTTGTTATAGTGAAAAAAGATTTTGGGTCTTTTTCACTGTAAGGACATACATAACATTGCATTTCTACATGCCCTAGTTATAAATACCATGCACCCTTCCTTAAAGCCTATAAGACCAACATTGGGTAAAAGGAAAGTTTTGACAACTCCAAATGGTTTATTTTAACAAGCGAATTGCAGTTGCAGAATTGCCATAGCAGAGCTACAGTTGTAGGCCTGCAGTCATGTTTGTACTGTCATAGGTCCCTGTAATGGTTGTCACAAAGGATGCTGCTGTCCACTAGTGTCATTTAACTTACAGGCATTGGTATACTTTGTACCATATCATAGGGAATGATAGGTAAGCTAAATATGTCAATCAGGATTATCCAATTTTGACAGGTTTTAGGGGTTACAGCACATGCACTAGGTGGGGTTCTGATTTCAGAGTTCCAGTGCACAATCAGAAAACCAGCAGCAGCAGTCTGCAAAACACAGTGGTGATCATGCAAAAAATTCTCTACACAATCTTACTAGGATTTATCTCTCTCCATATTCTTCTGGAGTATGTCTCCTCATAACCTAAAAGAATGTCAGTTAGACATGGCTTACCTATGCCCCTCAGATCTGGAGAATGCCTATAATATGCTACAATCTGCCTAGTTGAAAAGATGCCTATCCTCATTCTTGTATACATTTCTTGAGACCAACGAGGTATTTGCAATGCAAGTGCAGTTTTATGGGCAGGAGAGAAAGATTATGTTAAGGAAGAACTGGTGAGAGACTCTGCTCTGACCAAAAGGTAGGTGAAGGTTTTCCAATTGCAACTGAAGAGACATAAGGAGCCAGACAGCTTCCTATAGTGAGAATACCTCTCGGACACTCATAAATTCTTCCCAAAGGTTAAGTACAATCTTAATTCCATTCTTGTGTCAAAGCCAGATAAGGTACTGATGTGCCTGAAACAAATACTCTATGAGCAGGGGAAGAGGAAGGCAGGCTGTTAGCATTGCAATTGCATCAAAATGAGTCCTAATTGTATTCTTGTGATCCAGAGTAAAATAGGTTGCCTTTTGACATATCTGACTAAAATAGTCTCACAATTTGCCTTATTCCTTGGTGACCTTTGCAATTCCATCCAGACTGGCAGTGCTGCCATTGAGGCTGAGGTTTTTTTTTGGCCTAGAAATGCTCAATCTGCCAGAGAATTTAAGACACCACCCAGAGGAGGATATTACTGAAGATGAAACTGGTAAAACTATTGATGATATGTCCACCTGGAAGATCCTAGGGGAGGATGCATTGCTGGTAGAATTCTGCAAAATAAATAAACCTAGAGTGATCCCATTGCTCTGCAGGGTTTTCGAAGATGTAACTAATAGTGTCCTTCTTTTAATGGTGCCACAATATTGCTGATCCCTAAAGCTGATCAGGACTCACTGCTAATACTAGTTATTGACTACTATTGTTGATAAATGTAGATGTGAAAATGACTGCTTAGATACTGCCAAATAAATTGAAACACGTATTTCCCCACCTCATACATCCTTCACAGGGAGGTTTGTACCTGGCTACTTCTTGATCACATACTTGAGAATGATCCTTCATGTCCTGTATCAGTTAAAAGATTAAAAAACCAGCAATCTGGTGGTCTTTCTAGATGCCAAAAGGCCTTTGATTGTGTGGAATGGGGCTATCTATTTTGAATAATGAGTAGACTTGCCTGGGAGTATGGATTGGCTATATCATGGACCCTCTGCAATGGGGAATTTTGAGGGTTTTCTATTTCACCCTTTCATGGTTTTGAGAGATACGAGGCAGGGATGTTGTCTGTCTCTACTCCTGTACTTACTGGTTCTAGAGCCACTGCAGGCAGTGATCTTCCAGAAAGCTGACATCCTCAATCTTGATATTCAGGTGGGATATCTGAATCTGCTGCTGTATGCCAATAATATATTATTCATGTTAGCATCCAAAGAGACATCCCTAATTTCCTCCACAGTGAGTTCCTCCTTAACTAGGATATGCGCCTAATGAGCTCAACTATCAAAAGGGCGACTGAGTGGTGCAGTTTCAGTGGCTAGACAACCACCTCTAGTATAGATCTTGTATTAGGAGAGGTGTGGAGAATATGATATGCAACAAACTGTCTCACTATTAGATGACTAATTGGCAACTTACTGTGGTGGTCCATGCTGAAGCTCCTAATGATGGATAGGATGCAAATTATCAAAATTAATGTGGCTCCACAGCGGAACTACTGTTTTGCCATGATATCGCCAAAAATGCCAACGTACATTTAGCATGAAATATGCTTGTTAGTTTAATTAAGTGACCAGGACTGGGATGACATCTCTCATATGCAACCACAAGGACATTAGGGAATCATGACTGAAATTGTAATATTTTAAACCTTTATTTCTATGACATTGGTCCCCATCTAAACACCAAAAAGGGGCCTTGACTGCATCCTCGAGATGTTGGAGATGTTTGTAATGTGGTTGTGACATAGTTCAGCATTATTGGTCAGCCATTTGGCACAAAATGAAGAAGAATACCTGTGTGATCAATCTTCTGTGCGTATGGATTAGTGATGCTCCATGATACTTTTGAAATGCTTGACTTCCCACTTGATACCCATTAATTGATTTCCACATTGCTAGCAGTGTTCAGGAAAGGAAAATTGAGATTGTGGAAGACTTTCACAATACCGACTTTCAATATCTGGAAGCAAGACACATATATACGTGTGACCTATAAGAACACATCTACCGGGCCTTATTTACAAACTGCATTTTTCAGTACTGTTGGTAATTACTACAATAGTACTACAGAATAAAATTCACAAACATATGTGAAGAGATCTCCATCTCCAGCTCTCTTATATTTTTTGCATGATTCTGTTTCTGTTGTACATGTGGGAGGGACAAGGAGAGTTGCTGAAAAATGGGGAACACTGACACTTAAATAGGAATGGTTTAGGAAGAGGCTTAAGGAGGGGCCTGCAACAAGGAAACACCCACTCTTGCACCAGTAAACCAATTGCTGCTCAAAAACTGCTTTTTTTCCATAGCCAGAAAAAGTCCCAAAACAGCGATATGAGTAGTAATGTTATTCTTGTAAATTTAGTTGTAGGGGAAGTAATGTGACTCTGTGCAAAGGTAAATTTACATGCTTGTCATTCTACATGTGTAAATGTACCTTTGTGAATAGGGCCCAATATGATCTAATGGTGAAGTCTGAGGATATTTGCGATAAATTTTTACAGACATAAGCTGGATATGCTTCTCAAGCTTGTTATGGGCTCGAGGAGGGGAAAGGGATGATCTTGGAGTGTTTTTTTAACATTATAGTGTAACTGTTATCTTTGTAATGCAAGCAAAGGGGTTCCAAGCATGTCACAATATGGAGTGGGACAGGGAAAAAACATGAAAAAAAGAACAACCCACCTACTATAATGCTACAAAATGAGTCATATTTTCAGTAAAACAACAAAATCCATTTTGCTATCAACAAGATATATTTATTTTCTTCAGTCAAATACACGTTTCAATACACTTCAAACATAAAAAATATGGAAAGATCAATTTTTGTATAGAAATGCTGCCGTACACCCCATACAAGAACAAAGACCTTTTTACACTCTCAAACTACATCCATGCCATTCATACTATTAACATCCAGATTAAAAATCATATCCCCATGTAAACATTGTGCAGCACCATACTTTTCATAAGAGAACTTAATTAGGTTACTTTGATTTACACAAAATAATTCAGAAGACAATTCGTCGATGAATCAACCTTCTTTTGTTTTTTTAAATACAAGATTTGAACTCTTGTATAGATAATACATTCATATTTTTGACTTCTATCTGTTATCTTTTACATGTGATGGGATAGTGGGTTAGAAAAGCGCCATGCTGCTTCTGCTATACCATTGCTTGTGATTTTGTTCTTTATTACCAACGTTAGTCCTGAATTTGAGCCATATTTTACATATTCTATGACGGTATTGTGTACATGTGACTAGTGGAGGTTTGTTGCATTCATCAATAGAAATAATTGTTGCAGAAAAAGATCCAAACAATTATGATTAAAGTTAAAAAAAGGATTTTGTGCATAGGAAAACAGATTTACAGGAGCAAATATTTTGATTTATATTGCATAGAGTTCACAAAATGTGACCTTGCAATCTTAAATCCTTTATCTCCCACCTATATATCACCCCAGGCTTGTAGTATTAAACAAGAGCAAGTCATTAGAAATGGCTGGGGAGCATATTTCACGACCTTACAGCAAGTAGTTGGGCAAGATATGGGATAGAAAGATTGGGTCAGTTGTTTGATCATAGCGTTCTCTTAACATTCTCGGACTTACAATGATCCTTTGACCTACCTCATCAGTCTTTCTTTAAATATTTACAAATCCGTGATTATCTATTTAAACGGCAATCTTCTCAGAACCCATGCTCTCACTCATTACTTGCATACTATTTAAATCCTTAATTTAAAGCTAGAAAATACTCTATGTATTCACAACTTAAGGGAGCCAGATAGACATCAGTCATCTGGCGAGTAAATAGAGTCAGAAATTGGGATTGATCATTGACGTAACTGAATCACACTTGCACTGGATACTATGGAGAGCTCTGTACATTCTGTTAATTTTAAATTGCAACAGATTTGAACAACATATATGTTATATTATACACCGGAGAAAATCTGCGGGTGGCAACCACCTCTACGAAGATCTACTACTGGGGGTGGGTATGGGACATGCTGCCCTAAATGTGGTCAGAGGGCAGCAGACATCCTTCATATGTTTCATACATGCTCTAGACTACTAGACTTTTGGGAGAGGGTCACGTTCTTCGCTGGTCAATGTTTGGGGCCGTATCTGTCTTTTTCTACTAAGGAGGTCATCCTTGGGCTCAAGAAGCATGATAATAATGCTACAATGCGCTTTGTGACTATTCTATCAGCTACTGCACGCCTCTGCATCGCGAGGGGATGGATCAGTCCTGAACCTCCTACTTTATCAGAATTGCTTGCTCTTTTGTCAGATATTTATGAAAAACAACGTGCATTGGCGAAAACAAGATCTATTCGCTCAATGCAAAGATTTGAACGAATATGGAAACATTTTGGTACTAACTAGGGTATTAAGTACATATCCATAGGCTTTATGTTTGCATTTAAATCTATTTGTACTTTTGCCTATATATATTTAATTTGATGGCATTTTTCTGTATTGCTTCTGATTTGCTCTGCCAGTCTCTTTTATTTGAATACGATGTACCCTTCATCAAAAAAATAAAAATTTAATTAAAAAAAAAAGGGAAATGGCTGGGGAGATGGTCTTTTCAACAGACATTATAGTTTGGGGCTCTCACATACTATAGCCT
Source organism: Triturus cristatus (assembly GCF_964204655.1). Classification (NCBI taxonomy): domain Eukaryota; kingdom Metazoa; phylum Chordata; class Amphibia; order Caudata; family Salamandridae; genus Triturus; species Triturus cristatus. The sequence goes on along the minus strand of NC_140590.1, from coordinate 453,784,319 downwards.
TAAAGCCCGCCGTAGCGGACTATACCGGCTGTTAAAGGCCCGCTGCAGCGTTAAAGGCCCGAGCCGAAGGCGAGGGACTTTAACAAAGCAGAGGGACTTTAAAAGCCGGTATAGCCCTGCTACGAAGGGCTATAAGGCTATTAGAACATTCTGCCACTAGAGGGCAGAATGTTCTAACAAATAAAACAAAGCCTTCAGGGAGCGCGAGGGGATTGAAATCCCCTCAGGCTCCCTGAAGCCTTTGTTCACAGCCAGAGCTGTGAACAAAGACACATTGGAATGTTGAAGCTTCGGGTTTATACCAGCCATTATAAGCCCGGAGCACCCCATTGTTTTCAATGGAGCTACCAACATTCCAATGTTCTAATCTTCCTTAACCTTTCTCACTCTGGAATTAATTACAGATTACACAAGGCCAGCATAAAATCTCTTTCCATGATGGAAATTTAAAACAAACACGACCAACTTTAATGGGAGTATATGGGAAGAGACTTATTTTCAAGGGATAAACATTCCCATGAGGAGATATAATTAAAAATAAAAATTCAGTCAGTAGCTTTTCACAATAACATAACATGCATTTGTAAAGCGGACATTCACCCCCAAAGGGGTATCGTGGAGCTGATTAACAGATGTTTATTGTTACCCAACGGTACTCATTTTATCGACCTTAGAAAGGATGAGAGGCTGCATGGACCCGGCAGGATTCGAACATGTAACCATGAGGTGAACAGAGGCCACTATGCTCCAGCGTGGAGTGCAAAATCCCTCCCTCCGTCACAGACCAAAGATCTCACATACACACACTATCCAAACGTTTGCTGGTGGGGCCCATAACACCAACATTCACTCACCATCAATCTGTGTTTCTTAGGAGGCGATTATCTTCCAAACGCTGGCATGAAAGGAAATACCACTTTTTACCCTAATGAGTGACAAATCTAGACAACCTTCTGATACTCATTAGGCCCTGAACTTCACCTTTAGTATTCCTCTCATAAATCGGGATGGATCAGTTAGTTGCAGGTTTAGGTTTATGTCTAATTCTCTAATTAACCTTTTCGTTAACACATTTTCAATGAATAAATAACCCAACTCATTTCTGTAGTTATTCAATTTCAATCTTTATCTAATTAATGCAAATTAAATCATTCATTTAATCAAGTCGCCATTCATATTTACCTATTCTGGCTAATTGTCGTCCTCTATGTCAAATCTGGCAGTCTCGCAAATCTATGCCCATCAAATTTAGTAAATTCAGTTCATCAGGAGTTTGGGCATTAAATTCAGTCCGTCAAAGATTCAGGGAAACAGCTGTCCTGCAGTGTCACCGTCCTCTCCGTCAGCATAACGTCAGGAAATCGAGAAAGGCCAGAAATGAACCCGCACCAACCTCTCTATTCTACCATAATTTATAGTAAAAATCATTGACAAATTGTAACAAAAACGGGTCTTCAGTTCCTCTGATTGGTCAATCGAAATCGTCTGACAGGGTTCACACCAAATAATGTCTCTGATGTCAGTAATCTTGCTTTTTCCGGTTCTTAAAGGCGTTTAATTGTTCTTTCTGAAAAGCTGGCTTGCTTCCCGGGATGACCTTGATGGGTACAGTCTGGTTAGGGTCATGACGAGGCCACTGTAGCTGGCGTCAGCGCAGGCGCACTTCACCCAAGCCTCATACAGCGTCGACAGTTGGGTTAGGTACCAGAGGCAGCCATTTTGTGGCAGGCCCAAATGGTCAATTTAAGCAAAAGAAACACAAAACGTAATTAATACATAGAAATGACTAAATAAATGTTATTCCCTCACTAATACCCATATGTGTGTGTATTGATCTAGCAATAAGCAACACTCAAGCGGTTTTATACTTACAAAATAAAGCACAAATCACAAATACATCACAAAAGCGACATATATCATGCAATATTCTAATTGTCTTTCATTAGTATGCGTACATAATTTAGTTTACGATTTAATAAAGTCATGCAAAGCAATCCCACGTTTATTTCAGTCATTAATAAGGTTGATTAATAATTTCCACTTCAATCCATTAATTCAATTATAATTAATTAATTAATCTAATTAGTAAACATGCAAAATGGGGAGGGTATACAACATTTTTGCATTACCCGCTCCAGCAATTACACTGGATGTTTGGTCCACTAATGCACCAGACCATATGCAATTGTGCAAATTGTACGATTGTAGATTGGGGAAATGTCAACACACATACACAAAAGCTAGATAAAAACACCTTTCAAGGCACAACAGGAATATGTTTTAAAAATCCCAAACATGCTTATGACTGATAAATACACCCTTTTTACAGTGATAATCTCATGCGTAGCTTTATGCATTTTTATGTGAATCAGGCCGAATTTGATCATGCGGTTTCTTCTTTTCGGAATGAGCACCTCTCTCTAAAACCCAGAGCCTCTTGCATCTACAAACAGCATTCAGTAGCTGAGAAAACATGGGTTGCTGTGCGTGCATTACGGGGCCTCAGGAAGTCCTTCCTGTTAAGGGGTTGGACCAAACATGTTCTTTTCTTGACAGAGTTCATTAACTGCTTATCCCTACACAGGTGAGAACTGTTTTAGAGCCTGATTATAAATTTGGTGGATATGGCACTCTTCCACAAATGTGTCAGAGTAACCTGTCCGCCAGACTGATGTTCTGCCCTCTCTATTTAGAGTTGGGAGGATTGCCATGCTTCTGTCGGAGGTGACGCCACTAGCTATGCTGGTGGAACCCTACTTCAACAAACCAGCGCGGTTGAGGCCTCAAAATGACACCTTATTTAGAGAAGACGGCCTAATGTACTTTTTCCAAAACACGACTGACAGGGAAATCCAGATGGTCCCACACAGAAAGAAATAGAAATGACAGCAATCCCTGAGAGAAAATACCCAGGGTGTCAGGTTCATTTGTTTTTTCTTATTCAAAAATAAACTGCTGCTGAGTGAGTTTGTTTTTGGTGAAGTTTGCTCAGGGGCTACTTAAAAGAAGATGACCACTCAGACAACCTTCATTGCCTTCAGCCGTATTGGAGGTGGATCATGTGAAGGTCCAGGGATCTTTGCAGGGCTTACAGAGATCTCTAAATATGGTGGGCAGTGGTCCACCCTGGGTGGCGGAGGTAGTTATGTCCTCAAGCATGACGGACATTGGGCTACCCTGCATTCTCCAAATTAGCTCATTAGCCTGTTTTTCTTGCGAGTGCCGCAGTCATGTTGAGAGGAGCGAGTATGCTAATCTATTTTTTTTTTGTCATGACAAGCTTCCTCCATGAAATGGATTTTTTATGTTGGTGATGAAAATTGAAAAGTTGTGTATTTTAAGAGGAGCTTCGAGATTGTTAGCAGTGACACTTAGGACGTTTCTGAACCTTTCATTTCGATTGTATTAAAGTATTTGTTATAACTAGATGTCTGTGAAGGAAAGGAAGCTTTTTTGTGTTCTGACAAGCTTCCTCAATAAAATGGAGGTGACAGCATCAGTCACCACAGACGGCACACTAAAGGTATTCGTGTCTAATCTCATCTGCACACAGCCGTGTCCAAAGCCCAGCAACACTGGTCATTTGATCTCAGAACCAAAGATGCAAACAAACGTAAGTAGGCATTACTAGAATTATTCACCATCCGTTTTACTTTCTGTGTTTTATTATGCCTGCTCTAAACCCTTAAACAATAGCTAAATTGAAAAAGGAGAGTATCTAGTGCCCAACCCCCCTGAAATATATTACTTATTGGGTGCCATCAGATAGGAAAACACAGGTGCGTGTGAAATGATATAATGTACAGTCTGCAGTAGCTCAGCATCACAATATCAGAGAACTTTGTGAGAGACATAATCTTGATCTCCTGAGATGGACAATCACATGGCTGTCTGAAGACCACAACCCCATCCTTGCTTTGGTACCATCTGACTATAAGATCTTTAGTAGGGGTGGGCGGAACTCATGAAGTTTCACTCTGTGGAATTCTGCGGAAATAAATAAAAACTCAGCGAGATTCTGTGGATTTCACCAACGGGCAGAAAATATGCAATTTATCACCGGTAGGACGAGCAGCATTGGAAAATCAGTGTAAATGGCACCATGCGGTGCACAAGAGCAGGCAGCCATTCGAGTTGATTTTGCTGCTGCTACGGTAGAAAATCTACTTGAGCGAAAGCAAGTCTCCTCGAGAAGCATCCCTTTGAGCGCAACTCACGGCATTGGAAAATTGTGCTCAGGGCTGGAATGCCTACCGGGCTTTCCTTAATAAACAATGCAAAACAAATGTTTTAAAAAGTACGTTTAAAAGCTATTTGTTTTGAATTGGTCATTTAGAAGCGCCTGCAGCTCCCCAGCAACAAAATTGGCCCCTTCGCAGTGAACCTGAACCGCACACAGCCACCCCAGCAAAAATTGCCCGGTAGCCAGTCCGGCCCTGATTGTGCTAGGGGATGCTAAATATCAGTTCCAATTACAGATACTCGCAGGAAAAAACGCAGTGATTGGCAGAATATAGCCAGAATTCCACGTTACAAAAGTAACGTTGAGTCGCCAAATTCCGCAAAGTTTACGGATGCAATGAAACGTTGTGGCCAAACCTGATCTTTAGGACAGACTGCACAAATAAGCGACATGGAAGCATTGCGATCATCACCTAGAAAGTCCCAAAATGGACTGCAAATACCATTCTATCAGACACAAACTGTAATGCACTTTTGTTTTAATTAAATGCAAATAAAAATGTTTTGCCATTTATATTACTTATATTCCTCTACCACACTCCATTCACCAGCAGTATTTCTGAATAAAATAGCAGAGGAAATAGGCTTTAAAGCTTTGGAAAACAATGATGTGATCATTTTAAATAATTTTACTTATGGTTTGATGAAGTAGTAGATCAATCCTGAGATGGTTTAAATCTTTTTCATTTGGATATAGTTTTCATAAAATCAAGGCTTTTTTAGACACAATCTTTACTTCCTTGAATATAATTACTGTTGATTGAATTCATTTGGACATACAATTTTGATATTCATTATTGAGATTGATAAATATGATAGCAATGTACACCCTAATGTATGCATGCATAGCAATAGCATTACCAATAATGCAATATCGATTTACTCTGTAATTTATGCATGCACAATGATGTCAATACCAGTAAATGCTATACTGATATATGATGTAACAACTGTACGTATAATAATGATAATAACGGTAAAGAAAATATCAATCACCGCAATGTTACACGTTCACGCACTCACAAACTCTTATCATTGCCGTCGAATTCATCCGAGATGGCCTACCCATCAATTCAAAGTCAGAGGTACGTGGTCAGACAGACCCTGCAACCTGACCTAAGCCTACAGATTGACAGGTCACATTTGGGGTTACACTTCGCCCAAAGACAAATGTGCACCCAGGGAAAACCCTGATCAATCCCACAGATAGGTAGTCACACCACAAACAGGACCGTGAAGATTGACCCCATCAAAACACATTTTGCCAAAGGCGTGCGTTCCTCAAATATATAATAAATTTAGATGCCACATATAGTAGGAACACTCAGCCAACCAGGATATGACATGTATATCGCACGGTGTGATCATGCGCTCACCAGACCGGAGTTCTGGACATGCCCACACTGGCCCACACTATCTCCCCTGAGGGTTGCAAGCCATTTGTGCCCCCTTTGTCAGAAGATTGTAATTGTTATTTATGACTAGGAGGCTTTTCGAAGAATATCAAAGTGTTTTATTGTATCCACAAAATGTATATCTGAGCCTCTGTCGATACTCTCCCAGCAGCTGCGTTTAATTAAACAAACTTGTTCCTGTTTGCCAAACGCCTCTTGTCTCTTCATTTTTTGGGGGTAAATTCATATTTGAGCTACACGATTTTAGAATGCCAATTATTATGGAGGCCGATCAACAAACACATCTGCTCCAACATAGACAATGAGAGTGGAAAAAATGCAATCCCCTAAAATTAGCTTTACATTTAAAGAATCGCTTACAAATTCATTTTCTGAGGAGTCAAATTCTACTCAATAAGTATTTTTTATTTCTTACTGGATTTACTAATAATAGTAATAATGGATTTCAATAAGCTTGCTCCAGAAGCTTTCACTGCAGGTTAGAAGGTTAGCAATGATAAGCCATGTTTTCTTTATAGAACTAGCCAAGATGAAATTGGGAATAGGCCAGCTAGCACATAAATGCCACTCAGATTACAATGCTGAGGCTAAAATCATGTTCAACACACATTCCAAAATAAATAAAATCCAAAATAAGATATGGCTGTTTTCTCCATCATGGCAAAAGAAAAAGTCCCTCCTGGCACCAAACTAAGTTCCTGGGGCTATGTCCTCACTCACAAGGGCTTGTGGACAGACAACACTGCCCTCCTGGGTCAATTACTCAATTTACGAGATGTGTTACATTCCAAAATTTGAGCGATGGGCTCTGATGTCACGTTGCTCTGCCAAGACCTCATGAAAGCTGTTGAGCGGATCATGGAAGCTGAAATCAGAGTCTCTGGAGTGGAAGACTCTGTTAGCGCCTTACAGTTAAAAGTGACTAATCTTACTACTGTGACCAGAGAGTTGGTGACATGGATGGAGTATGCAGAGGGCAGTGCTTACTGCAATACTTTGTGGTTTGTGGGCTTCCCTGGGGGTGTAAAGGTTCCTCGCTAAACCGCTTTCTTGACCAATGGCTTAATTCTCTGGTATCCTCAGATGCCTTATCCTCCTGTTTCGTGCTAGAATGGGCCCACAGGGCTGGTGCTCCACATTCTTCTTAGTGTCAAACCTCGACCCGTCAATTCAAAGCTCTTGAACTATATTGACAGGGAGGCTATCCTTAGGCATGTCCAGCTCCAGCACAAGATCACCTACCAATCTCAGTCTATCACAATCTTCCCAGATAATACCAGGATGGTGCAACAACAAAGCCAGACATTGTTTTTCATTTTAAAAGTGACTTTGTTATCAGATAAACAACAATGCAAAGAGAAAACAGTAGACAAGAAATAAATAATTCACAACTCTGGAATGCATGAAAGTGTCCTTCCTGGCTGCCAAGAAAAGTCCTTGTGAGCTCAGTATATGCTACTCTACCCAGCTCAATTAACATTCAATTGCCACTCCCAAATGCATTACTTAAAAACTCCGGAGGTAATTCTCCAGTACACCAATTAAAAAACTCACCTTAATTCACCCCCCTCTTGTATGGACTCAGATTTGTCACAGGGTGATAGGAGAAGCTGTCCTGCATAGACCTCTTTGAAGCAAGGCAATAGGTCACATTCCTCATGGCAGAGCTCGACTCAAATGAGGAGGCCTGGATGGTGGTGGGGGCTGCCTCTCCTGCTTCACATCGGTATGCAACATTGCTCTCTGAGGTATACACTTTGTCTCTCGATGCACCCGAAACACTTCTGGCAGCCAGACTATGTGGGCGATATGATCAGCTTCCCCAATAAAATGACAATGTTTTGTGCGGGGATCCATTGGGACTGACCTAGTGGGGCTTCATATTAGAGCCTGGTGATGGCTAATCACGCAACCAATGCTTCCTGTTCTAGAAGTATTGGGGTGTTGAGGGTTTGTTTATGTAGTTGGACATTTGTTTTTTTATATTATACACATGCCGAGGGCCTATCATACTGCCTGCTCTATTCGCCAGTGATGTTGCCTTATTATGTCATGGATGGCTCTAAGACAGGGATACTGTAAAGGAGCTTTGTGTGGTGTCATGGAATGTAAATGGTCTCCTTGACAAAATTAAATGGGGCAGTTGTCAAACATGCTAAGAGGATGGGGGCAGATGTCCTGCTCATTCAGGAGACCCATCTTCTGCGCAATAAGGTTCCCTGATTGGCCCACTTTGGCTATACCTAGGTCTTCCACTCTGGGTTTGCGAGGGGCTCCAGAGGTACAGGTATATTGATCAGGATTCACATTCCATTTCACCATGTCAAATTATGTATAAATCCTCAGGGTAGGTACATGGCTATGATGACAGGCACACTAAATTGCGAGCCTCTCACATTTCTCTGTGTTTATGCTCCCCATCCCTTTAGCTAATCATTTGTGGACTTGATGACCAGCTTGTGGGGGGACCTCCCAGAGGGTCTTACTGTATCAAGGGTGCTTGAAACGGTGCCATTGACCAGTCAGTGGAAAGGTGGTACCTGCGTGGCCCGCTTGTTGGGAGTGAGATGGCCTAATTGCATTCTTTTGCTGCACCCTTCGGCCTTGTTGACGTATGGAGGACACATCATCCATCTAATATGGGTTATACCTTTTTCTCTCCAGCGTGCGCTTCCTTTTCTTGCCTAGACTACATTCTCGTCCCTCATTCATATTTGCATAGAGTATTTGATGCCTCCATTCTGACGCGGGGACACTCTGATCACTCCCCAGTGGCCATTCATCTCCTATGGGCCATCATAGTTCTCCCTTTCACTGGCACGTCTTGCCTTTGCACTTGATATAGATATAGACTACATATAGGAGGCTCCATAGAGGAATATTCCACACATAATCTTGGCTCTCTACCATCCCCAACAATGCTGGTGCAGGGCTTGAAGCCAACACTACAGGCAGCAGACATTAGCTTCACTACTAGGGACCGGTGCCACTGAGCACAAGACTTAATAGCATTTGCGTGACTGATGTTGACTTTAGAGGTGCAGCGTTGAGGGGATGGTGGACAGATGGCGAGTAGACAATTCGGTCTTTTATAACAACAATACCAGCTGGCCTTGCTGGATGAGACCAGGCAGTCCCGGTGGGCGGACTAAAGCCGCATTTACCAATGGGGGGATAAGTCAAGAAAAGTCCTTCATAGACTGTGTCAAGTACTCACTACTCCTCTTCCATTCTGCTTGTTCGGGGCCCATCGGGAGATTTGCTCACCGATCCCAGAGATGTGGCGTGCAGTTTTGCTAAACATTTTGAGTGTGTGTATGAAGGGCAGAAGGGCAGAAGGTCCGCTCAGGGGAACAGGTAGCTGATTTTGTACATGCCCTTCCCCATAAAACCCTATAATTGATGTATTGTGATGGTTTGGAGAATGCACTCTCGTCGCCCTTGGCATGGTGCGCACCGGGAATCCTCAGAACCTGACGGGTGTCCATGCAAAGTTTTCAAAGCATTAATGCACAAACTCTGTAACCATATGCTGGGGGAGATCTAATACCGTAACTGAGGGCTCCACCTTACCATCTGATTAGCGATACGATATGGGGAGATTGTAGTCGTCCCTATACCCGTGCGGCCAGGAGACAGTCACTCTTATTATCGCCTGGTTTCACTCTTGAACCTGGAGGTAAAAATCTTGGCAAAAGCATTGGCCAACAGGCTGGTCCACATAATCTCAGAGTTAGTACATCTAATGAGGTGGGATTGACGCCACATCTTGCTACCCAACACAATATTCAGCATATATACAACGTACTGGAGTTGAGTGATGGATTGTTCTGCCCCACGGCGGCCCTTCTCGCTGATATAGACAAACCATATGATTCTGTGAGTTGGGAATATCTGTTCGCCCTCCTATGCCACCTTAACTTCAGCCCTTAATTTCTTTCTTACCTCTGGCTGCTATACACAGATCTGACAGTGACGGTGCAGGTTGCCAGTGCCAGTTTATTTATGTATTTATTTATTGAATTTGTAAGAAGCGGCAGCTACCCAAGAAGGGTTTCCCGGCACCAGTGCAGACTGAAAGAATGTATAGCAGCTAAGTGAGATTACTGGTTAAACAGCCAAGTCTTGAGGGACCTGTGGAAACGGGCACAGACCGTTTCTTTTCGGATAGCTGAGGGGAGTGAGGGGAGTGAGTTCCATAGTGAGGGGCCAAGGTAGGCAAACGATCTGCCTCCCATCCTGGATAGTTTGAATCTGGGTACAGTAAAGTTCTCATGAGTTGTCGAGCGGAGTCAGCGGGTAGGCACCTAGGGGCTGACCAGAGATTGCAGATACTGTGGTGCCGTGCCTATTTTGATTTTAAACATGTAGCTCAGGGCTTTGAACTTGATTCGGTTCTCCACCCTGAGCCAATGTAAGTCCCGTAGATGGCTAAAGATGGAGGTAGCTCTGGGAACCCTGCAAAGTAGTCTTGCCGAGGAGTTTTGTACCATCTGCAGCCTGCAAGTCACAACCTTGTTGGATCCAAGATATAGAACTTTTCCGTAGTCCAACCTTGAGGTGATAAGAGCTTGGACTACTGTTCTCTGGGTAGAGTTGGACAGTTTAGACCTGTTCCGGATTCAGAGGGGAACTAGGCAGGGGTGTCCTCTGATCCCCCTGCTGTTTGCTTTAGCGATAGAGCCCTTGGTGATATGGGTGAGAATGGATGCTTAGGAATATAGCTTTGAGTGAAGTGAGGGGCTTTTCAACAGGAGAACCCTGTATGTGAACAATGTTCTCTTCATCCTCCCTGAGCCAGAAACCTCGGGCCTGGCACCTTGCAGATTATGTGTGTCTTTGGCTAAACCTCCGGCCTCAGGCCTCCTCTAAGTCTACTGTAATTCCGGTGGGTGGCTGCCCTCAGTTGGGTGATGAGATTCTGAATTTAAATACTTGGGTGTCTTCATGTCCCCGGATGCGGTATCGGTGTGGCAGTGGAATCTGGAATCCTTATTGGCTCATTTAAAAGAGGATGTTCATATATGGTCAACTTTGCCCTTGTCCCTCACTTGTAGGTCTGCAATCTATAAAATGGTGCCCAATTTCTTGTATCAATTGTAGAATTTCCAATACAATGCTCCACAGCGGTGGTTCCATATACTGAATACTTTTCCCAACAGCTTTCTTTGGGGAGGTGGAATTCCCCACATTGCCCTGAGTAAATGTGGGGGCATTGCCACAACGGATATTAAATCTTACTACCAGGCATCCCACATGCTGGTCATTAACGATTGGTGGTACGATCTCCAGGGTGATCCCGCCTTTGTGTCTGAGAGCTGGGCAATGGGGATATCCCTCTTCTCTCATATTTATATGCTGGGGACAGCTATGATGGTCTCCCCATGGAGACAAGAGTGTTTTTTAACCAAGGGAAATATTATCTCCGACAAATGGGGTGGCGAGGGAAACTGATGAGGTTGATGCCGCCCCGGCAAGGCCGACTTCTGTCTCAGGTTGCCACGCTGGAGGGCTTTCCGAAATGGAATCTAATCGGGTTCTCCATGCTAGGTTATGTCATGTGTGGGGTGGTCCTCAAGAAGTCCTTTCAGTCTATGCCGGAGGACTATTGGCTCCACTGTAGACAATTTCGTAGATAACTTCAACTCTGTCATACACAAATACCATACATTATAGCCCTGTCTGATCTGCCTGAGTTTAATCCTTTAGAGGGGAAGCTGACTATGGGTGTTTTGAGAGACCATAAGATTACTTAAATCTACCAATCATTTATCTCCAATCATCCTGACCCTTTTTCCACTCTCCGGGGAGTGTGAGAGGTGGATGTTGGGGTCTTGGAAAATGAGGACTGGACTGAGGCCCTCGGAGTGCCTCAGACAGTGACCATAGCGGCCTGACTCGGGTTGATACAATTTAAATGCCTGCATAGGGTGTACTTCACATGTTGTCTATGGCGAATTGGGGTAATTGCCTCCCCAACTTGCCTCCTCTGCAAGGCGGCTAAGGGACCCTTCTTACATATGGTATGGGGGTGCCCAATGCTTGACCGGTTTTGGCATGAGACATGTAGCTCATGGGTGTTCGGGGAGTCATCAGATAAGGAGAGTGTTGGACTTGGCCCTTTTTGCAGGTGTTATCCTCAAACTTTTTTCCTTCTTCCTCCAGTTTTTCTGACCCTCATTTTGTTGACTCTGGACACTTTACCACTGCTAACCAGTGCTAAATTGCACAATTTGATGCAACTAGTGGGCCTGAAGCGATGCGTGTGCCACCCACAGAAGTAGCCTTTCAAAACTGTCTCAGGTCTGCCACTGCAGTGCCTACATGCATAGTTTACTGCCACTTTGGATTGGCATTTAAAGTTACTAGCCAAGCCTAAAACTCCCCCTTTACTACATACATGTAATAGAAGTGCAGGTATGCTATATCAATGAGTTAAAAGCATTTGTAGTCCTTCATGTGTTTTGACTGATCTAAACAACCCACTGCAGTACATATCCTAATGTCATGAGACTTGCCATTGTGATTCTTGCCAATTTGTTTTTGATGATATTTCGGGGAGTTATGTACTCAAATTGATACTTGGGTGAGTCGTGTACCTTTTCATAAGCTATTGCATTTCAAGCCCTGAGGTCATTATGTATATCCTTTTTGCCACTGGCACTGTCAGGATAACGAGTACTACCTCAGAATTTGCCTACTGTGCCCAGTATTTGGTGGCCTATTTGTTTTTATTCATTAAATGCTACATTTCATGTCATACATCTCCACTGATTTAGAGTATGACATGTTTCAGTCCTGCCTTGTCAGATAAAGAATACTATTTCAATAGTTACAGAGTATGTTTCAGGTTGTTTTGGTCTATGTATTATATATAATATACTTTATATTTTTATATAATCTGGTGTGGAGTCTTTTTTGTGGTGTATTTATTGTGTTACTGGTGTGAGTGTGTTGCACAAACACTTTATATGTTGCCTCTGGGAATCAGCCTGATTGCTCTGTGCCAAACTACCAGGGGTAAGCAGATGTCATCTTTGGTGTGTAACTTACTTGCCCTGACTAGGGTGGTGGATTCTGCCTGGATTAGGTGCAAACCCTAGCCAACCAGAAACCCAATTTCTAACATAGAGAATGAGCTCGGTGTCATCAGCATAGAAGATGATGCTGAGCCTGTGAGTGCAGATTAAGTTGGGAAAGACGGTCATGTAGACATTGAAAAGTGTAAGGCTCGACAAGGAGATTTGAGCGGCATGCCAGATTAAGAAGAAGGTGCAGGACAAATATGGAGCTAAGGTCATTGTTTGGATGCCTTCTGAGAAGAGGAAGCATGAGGATGGAGTGGGAGACAGTGTTGAGCGTGGCTGACAGATCTAGGAGGATGAGTCCTGCCATGTCTCTCTTATACATTATGACATGGATGTCGTTGGTGGTAGTGATGAGGGTGGTCCTGATACTGCTGTTCGGCCAGAATCCAGATTGGAAAGGCTCCTGAAGGTGGGTGGAGATGAGGTGGTCAGCTACTCTGGTGTCATTATAGTACTAGGGCTTGGTAGGGCAGAAGGGAGATTGATTGGCAGTTAGACAATGTTGTGGGGTCTGCCAAAGGTTTCTTAGTGGTAACATGGTAGTGGTAACATGGGTTTCAAGGAGTCGTGGAAGGTGGCGACGGAGAGAGAGGTATCGAGAATGGGTGTCAGGGGCTTGCAGATGGGTTCCAGTTCTTTGGTAAAAATGAAGTGTGGACATGGTTCAAGGAGTGGCTGTAGCGTATGGTGTTGGTGGTTTTTAGTTGAGTGATGACTGACCAGAAGGTCAGGGAGGTATCCTGGATGTTCTTGTAATCAGAGTTGAGGATTTGAGGGTGGAGAGGTCTGATTGGAGGCAAACCTGTTGTAGATGTAATTTTGATGGTGAAGGAGTGGGAAGGTTGGTGCAGAGCTTCTGTAAAGAGGTGATGATTGTGAAGTTAGGAGCTAGGTGCCGGAATTCCTTCACAATGGTGATTTCATTTGAGGTGTTGGATCCATTCTCGATCCATTTCAGAACAATGAAGAAGGAAGTATAGGGAAGAGAGAGCCTTGAGAGAACAGAAACTATTGAAAAGATGGAGTAATAAAGTGCAGTTTTGGACAGATATACAATGGACAATAGCTTCAATGAAGCATTTGAGGGCAGAACATTATCACCTAATTTGCATAAATAATTCAACCAAGAAAGTCCCTCTATTGAGACCAATATTTTTCTAAATAGAGGAGGCCTAATGTATTATTCTGTAGTCACAAACATGTCGCTGTGCAAATGCCACCTGAGCACAAAAATAAGCAATTTGGATTTTTGGAATCCTGCCTCGGGAATGTTATATTAAGTTGGCAAAACCTGCCAAAGGGATTGGCAATGCAGGGGCGGAGATCTGCATGTAACAACAGCCATCCAGTCCCACATTACAAATTACAAAATGCATTTTTTACTCTATGCCCTGCTCCACACAGGGATACAACATTTAATCAAAAAAGTTTACCAAAATTCAAGGGACTCTGGGGTGGGGCCCAGTGTGATCCACCACTGCTTAGCACCCTCGTGGACAGCTTCTATTCTGTGAATTAATAACACTGCCTTCAGGTATTGGAATTGAATGAACTTATCCAATCAATTACAAAACACAAGGAAGGGAAGCACCATTCCATGCCCTCTTTTCCTAAACATCTAGATTAGTGAAGATATTTGTAAATCACAATTTTACCTTACATGTATCTCAACCTCGAATTTCGTTGTCACAAAGCCTGAGATTGTTCAATTTTTTTTTAGTTCAAACGCTTTGCCATTGAAAACTCCATTTGTATACCAGGCCTTTGGTGTTGTGGCCACTGTTTATTTTAGAGCCACTATGGGAAAATATCAATTTTTGTGGGTTCACCCCCACTTTTTGCTAATTTTACTGCTGTTGTTTTGACTCTGTGCCCTGGGATTCTGCTAACAAGGCCCCAATGCATGTGCTCTAACACCTAAAAGCATATTAAAATTGGTGGAACACCTAACTGGCATTTTTAACTTACCTATAAGTCCCTGGTATATTGTAAAAAGTGTGCACTGGGTCTGAAATTTAAATGTCACTAAAGACTGTAGCACGAAGTGCCATCACTAGTGTGGTAGTGCAAAACATCACTGCAGGCCTACCATTTGAGCCTCTCTGTGCAGTCCTAAAACTGCATATTTGACCAACCAAATTAATTTCTTTAGACGGGCTAAACCCACCTTTTAAATATTAATATGTCACCCCTAAGTAAGCTCCATATTCCCCCAAGAGAGCATTGCATTGAAAATTAGGACATGTAAAAGTTTAATGTTAACCATGTCCTTCCGGGAACCAAAAAAAGCTATTTTCACTGTAGTAGGGTTGGCTGTTCCACAGGAAAGCTTTGGATACAATCTTAAATTTAATAATGATATCTCCGCATAGGAACAAGCTACAACAGTTAATTCTTTGATTTTTTAAAATATTTATCAAAAGTCCAATTCACTGGTGAAGTATGAGTTGTACTAAACATTTTAAATAAAATATTTTGAAAAAGTCACCTTTTATCTGAATAAACCTCTATAAGCCAATTTGCCTGAGTTTTACAACTGTCACCCACGAGCTGAATAGCCCATTTCATGTGTTGTTGACCTGTTTCCAGAGCTGAGACAAAGGCCGTGGGTGATGAAGAGGCGTTCTATTCATCTGACAGGATGAAAATTGGGGAAGTCCCCGGGAACTTATTTACCTTCAAAAAGGGCCTACTATGTCACAAGCAGATGCAGCTAACACCTGGGGTGGCCCCCTCCTTTGTCCCTCTAGACAGCCAGGCAGAAATCCCAGTGGGAGAGGAGCTGTCCTACAACTAGTTTTGTGTGACCACAGAGAAGGGGTTGATTGTTTTCCGACCACACTTCTTGGGTGGGCACATAAGCTCTGCACATGGGCAGAAAGGCTCTGTCATGTTGGATTTAGGTAGAGAGAGGCACTGTGTAATTGCTTGCAGTAGAGCCCACTTGAACTATTGCAAATGTGGGTAGGGTCACCCCTGGGAACTTTTTCCCTATTGGTCAGAGAGGGATCAGGGGTCTCCCCCACCCACAAGCTAGTGCCAGGCATAAATGTGACACCCCCGAGTACGTTATTGAGAATACTACTAGAACTGTACAAGACAGAGGAAGGATTGCACCTGCTGTTGAGACCACTGAGGAGACCTGAAGGTCTGGACCTGCTTCCACTTTTAACCAGGACAAAGAAGTGGTCCTCAAAGGTCAATCTGCTGGCCTCCTGTTAAGCTACAGAGCTACAAAAAGCTGTGAGATGCCCCTTTGCTGTTGTTGAGATCCTGGGCCCCTTGGCTGTGTCAAAATGGAATATATGACATTACAACGCATATATTCACAACGCGGTATTTTACATCACGTTTGTTACAACCCAAGTCATTACAACGACTTGCGCTGGAGGGCGCTGGACTTAGGAATAGTATGATTTACTATTCCAACTCCAGCCTACGTTACAGTAGGGAAGGTGTTGGAATAGTAAATCATACTATTCCTTAGCTTAGAGCGCCATCCAGCGCAAGTCGTTGTAACGACTTGCATTGTAATGCCCGCGATGTAAACATACGGCGGTCTAACGACCGCTTTGTGAAGGTCGTTCTCCATCAAAGTGTCTTCCTTCTAATATTCTGACAAACCTGAGGCTTAGAAAAGTTTTGGCTCCAAAGAGGACCGGCACAGAACTGACACATCCATCTGAGGAAGGTGTATTGACGCCAGGCTAAATATTCAGGTTGCTTCTGCTCTAAGGTTTTCCCAACAAGAAAATCCATTTCAGTGGGGCATCACAGAGAGATTATTTGGTGTTGTGTAGCCCTGTTTGGCTACCGCTTGCAGGTTTTGACCCACAGGAGGAATTTGAGCAGCAAAAAATTGAACAAAGGTGGAAATCTTCACCAGGAAAAGGCACCAAAAGTATCCAGCTGACGAGGGACATTCCTTGGGTGCAAATTATTTATTGCTTCCAGTCTAAGGTTTCCCACCAAAGTCAATGGCTTCACAGGGACCTCATCTGAAGGCTATCTGGCCTCATTGAGCCCTTGTTAGCCACAGCCTACAGCCTGCTACCTTTCCCACTGAGGATTATTGGCTTTCCTTTTGGAGATAGTCAGAAGGGAAAATGCCCAACCCGGGTGGATCAGGTTTCTGTATGTCACCAGCATTCCATCGTGATCTGCCTTAAATCATGCCTATGTCCTGGTTAAGCACAACCTGATGACACTTTTTAAAGCTATTTGAAAAGTTGAACTTTAAAAATTCAATTGATATCTACAAAGCCTTTATTCTTGAATTTCAGCACTGGTGCCACTTTCAAAGGCATCTAACACAAAAACTTAATTCTGTATCAACCTAATCCCATGCTGGCAGGTGGCTGTAGCACTGTGGCAGGTGCACATGCAGGGAAAAAAACTGTGCATGGGTAGGAACTTTACAGGCAGATGATAACTGTTGGAAATGACCATATTTTGTGTGATACTCCTGCAGATGTGTTCCTTAACTGATTTTGTTGGCTTTAAAACTTTGTGCACGCTACCCCTGCTAACCAGAGGTAAAGTGCTATTACTACCCCTTTAAACATGATGAAACTTTGATACAACTGATTGGAAAATTTGACTTACCTATTAGTTCTTATTATATGGTACAAAAGGTGCATAGGGCCTGTAAAGTGAATGCCATCTGTGGGCTCAGCACTTCTTGTGACACCCACTTCAATGACTCAGCAAACTGCCAATTTGACCTGTCAAAGTAAACCATTTGTGACAGAACTAAACCTTCCTTTTAAATATGACTTATTCACTCCTATTGTGGGTTTTAGTGCTCACAAGTCAGGGTATATTGTTTTTAAAGATAGGATATATAAGAGTTTAATGGTACACATGTCCTTACATAAAAAATAAATACCCAACTCCTGGAAGGGAACAGAGATCATTCCAGTTTACAAGAAAGGGGATACATCGTGCCCTGGGATCTATAGGCCAATCAGCCTAATTGATTGTCTGCAGAAAATAACCGGGAGGCTAGTGCTCGACAGAGTACCAGAATGGATTGAGGAGTTTAGGGTCTTGTCCACACTGCAAGCTGGATTTCGAGCTTTCACCAGCACAATAGATCAGGTGTTTCGGTTTGTTCTGATATACTGGAAGATAGTGACCCTTGGTAAGGGAAGCATTTATGCCGGCTTTGTAGACCTTAAGTCGGCATTTGATCTTGTCCCCCGCACTAAATTATGGCTTACCTTACAAGAACTAGGGATGCCACCAGAACTCTTGTCTCTGATTATTAAATTGCATGAAGATAACAGCGCTAAACATAGATGGGGGGGAAGGGCAAAGTTACCGATTCATTCCCTGTAGAGCGAGGCGTGCACCAAGGCTGCGTGATGGCCCCAATGCTATTCTCATTATATATTAATGGGACAGTAGACTATATGAGTTCTACCCCTTCGGATGCCGCAGTTCTTGCAGGCGATAAAATGCAAATATTAACGTTTGCTGACGACACATTGATTTTATCCAAGACCCCAAGCGGACTCCAGAAAGCCCTAAATACATTCGAGGAATTCTGTTCACACCGGGGACTGGAGGTCAATGTTTCAAAGACAAAACTGATGGCATTTAGTCCACACAGGGCCTTCAAGGGGGGCATCCGAATGAACGACAGCCCATTAGATCAGGTCAAGGAGTTCACCTACCTAGGGGTTAACTTTCAAGACAATATGAAGTGGGATCACCAGATAGGTCTAGCATCCCTTGAACATAGGCAACTGTCAGGGGTCCTACACCTGGAGCATAACACTTCACCACCTAAGCCCATTAGCCCAGTTTTAGAAGTTTACAAAATGAAAGTCATTAGCTCAGCCCTTTATGGTTCTGAACTCTGGGGGTGCGAGAACCTACAAACTCTCACGTCCTCTGAAAATAGGTTCTTGAGAAAAATTACTAGACTTCCACAAAGTACCCCAATGTGTCCATTATTATAGGATCTGGGAGGAAACCGATTGCAACGGTAGCCAAACTTCGACCCCTTCTCTATTGGTGGAGACTCTGGACTACGCCGGAGCTCGCTGGTTTTTGCGAAAGGTTTCTCAGAAATAATAAGGGCAGATGCTTCACACCGCATAAAATGGCTAAGGGCGGTCAGAGACATTTTGTCTAATATAGGTATGATCTCCTCTTGGTCCGACCCTGAAAATTCTAAATTTCCCTCAATGAAGTCTTGAAAGCTAAATATTGGGAATGGTCTCAGTATAACACCAATAGATTAAGTGAGCCATCCTCTCTAACTGGCCTTTTTTTGGAACATAAAGCTATCCCAAAGTTGGAGACATACTGGTACCAAATCACGAAACCATTTGACCGTAAACTGTATTTTCAGTTTAGGGTAGGCACACTACCTATAAGAGCATTCACTGCTAGATGGAATAAACCTACTGTAGATGCATGCCCTCTGTGTAAGTTTAGCAATGAATCGTTGGCTCATCTTCTTTTTGTTTGTGCTTGGTATGTTGCTCCGCATCGCGTTTGGTTGCTTCCAATTTCTAAGCTCCTGGGCACCAGATGGGCTTGCGAAGCCAAAAGAATTTTGAGGACCGATACATCAGCAACAATTGCTATAGCCATGGCTAAATTCCTAGGGTGGTCATGGGTATTAAGGGCTCACTCAATACGCCTAAGCGAGGATAATTAATGGTGTGATCCAATACAGTCACTTTCCTTTGAGCACCCCAGGATAACGTAGAAGGTGGATCATAACAAGTGTCTAACTTATCTAAAATATGGTGATGTGAATTGTACATATTTTAAATGTTTTTATCATGTGTTTTTTATATATGCTTTTATTAAGCCTTAGTATAAGTGTCTCCACCTAAATTTTTAAAGGCTAGGATTGCATGCCCTATCATTTAGCTATATGATTATGAGACTTTAAAAATGGCTATAATATTTGCATGCATTATATTTAAAAATATATAAAAAAAGAAAAAAATGAGCCTTCTTTTAAAATTAATTATCAAATGTATATGTTTTTCGTTTGGCAGCTATTTTATCTAATCAATTCTATCCGTACTTCTGTAAATGCTTTTATGACTTAATTTGTCAAATAAAGCTATTGAAATGAAATGAAATGAATAAAGAACAAACTGTAGAAACTCCAATAAATAACTCAAAATTATCTAACAGCCCAGGAAAAGAGCTGATTACACAAAAGGAAGTTAGAACAGAAACAAATCTGGTACAGCCGTTAAGAGCCATTACTGTATATGTAGCAGTAATGATGCAAGCACGCTGCTCACAAAAATAAATGCTTTAACAAATGAAGTGATAGGTTTAAAACGATAATAAAAACATTGGTAGAACACCTAAGCAATAGTAAAAGTGCAATTCAAAAGAATGATTGTGAAGACACTAAGCCAATAAAATGTCCCTCTTTCGAACCTAAACCAGTGCAGGAGAAACCGTTATTGATTACCACACAGACAAACCTTAATCCCCCTAAAATGACAATTTGGGATCGAAATCTCACCAGTGGAAAAAATAATAGCTCTCTGAGAGCATCGATTATGGAGAATAATTGTATATCTTTAGTGAGACACCACCAGCCATCATCCAGCTCCCTAGATCATTTAGCACCACAAGACAAACATTATGGGAACACACCCATATCTAGCCTTTCGGCTGAGTGGTGGAGAGATGGTAATACAGGGGAGCGGGTCTGCTAAAAATGCATAGAGAACACAGCATATACTAATGTACCAAAATTAGACAAGCAAAACAGAGAGGATAAGGAGGCTCTCAAATACAAAGTAACCCATTGGATTAGGCATGACAGACAGTGCTTGTCGGGAATAAAATCAGATATAGTGAGGGCAGAACAGTTGCAGGACCAGGGGAAAAGCTCTGATACTATTGCTCTTATAGTAGGGACAACACAATCATAGATGGACTAATGTCCATGGACCTGAGAACAGAGCCAGTGCCAAAACCATCAATGAGGTTCATGCTCCGTAGGCCATCCCCTGACAGTACTGAGAGCACTCAAAGTCTTGATGACGTAGGATGACGTAGATCGACTGACTTCAAGTAGAACGCCCTAACAGGCGAGCTCAGAGCCACGGTTTAAGCATGGCCAGGATATTGGATTTACACAAGTAAGGAATCTAGAAAGGGCAGAGGGCAATGGAATAGAGATGTATAAAACTAAGGAGCGAAATAGCTTTATAAACATTAGAGAAGAAAGTGATAGAATAGCGAATACCCCTAGCACACCTACCATTAATAGAACTGTAAACAATGGCAATGTAACACTGATTTCATGGAATGCAGCAGGATCAAAACATAGGGTATTAGACCTGGGCTTGCATAAATGTGTAGAACGGTTTGATTTGTGTCTCTTTCAGGAGACATGGTTATTAGAACCACTGTACAAACAAGGGTTAACACTTTTTAAAAAAAATGCAAATCCCTCACCACATAGGAGACTGATAGAGCGCCTTGTATTTCTGAAATGTTTAGGGGTGCATCATAATCACTGTTAGTCCGCACCCACATATTTAGTGGATCCATATTAACGTGTGCTTAAGAATTGTAATACTAACGCAAGATTTATTAGACTGAATTAGAAATGTAACCATGTCATTTATGAAGCTCAATGTCGTAGTTAATTGAAAATGTATTTTAGTCATTGCATAATGATTGGATTTCGTGTAATGTGATGCATTAGGTTTAGACGTGCACCATATTAAAGCCTGCAGGTGTAGTTTGCTTACTCATACATGAAGTATAATGAAATCAATGCTTATAGTGTGATTCTAAAAGTGTGTGCTTAAATTGTGTAAAAGCCTGATCGCATATACCTTAGGAGAAAGGCCTGTTCGTTTCTTGTGTTAGCTAAATATTGTAGGCCAAAAATGATTTCCCTTGGTAAGACTTTGAGCTTCAGAGAAGTTAGAAAATCTCAGAGAAGTGGAAAGTTTCTCGTTCCCATGTTTCTGTTGCAGGTGCAAGGACACCTAGCTTGTTAGTGAACTAACCCTTTGTTTTAGGAGTTAGGATGGCATGAGAAGCTAATACGGGAGTATTCTGGAATGCAGGGATGATACTTTTGGCAGAGAAGGTGCCTGGGACCCAAGGACGAGTAATCCATTGTTGGATGGGAGACAAGTTTCACTGGAAAAGTACTGGAAGAAGACCTGGCTGAAGAGGTGTGCCGGAGGGCGTGTTCTATGTTTTTGGAATTTAGAATTAGGGACAGTGCCCGTGGGTTGAGCAGTTGAAGTTTAGATGGGAAGCTAGAAGTAGCATCTTAGAACGAGCTCTGACAAGTGAGTGTACTTCGGAGGAAGTCTTCACTTCTAACACCCTTTTATCCTCTTGCCTGGGAAGGGAAATGCTAAGTAGGGATGTCACCTTAGAGATAGAGTAGGGATAGATTAACTGATTTTCTTTTAGGTTAATGACTTCAAATGTAGAAATTGGAGCCGTTATTGCCTGTCTAATGATTTTAGAGCTGACTATTTTACTTATCCTGAGTCGGATGTGACTCCTGCGTAGAGTCTTTTTTGTATTAGTGCCCAATTATTTCCTTAACCTCGTGTTGTAGTGTTTGTATGTGGAATTAGTTTTGGCTTCGTAATAAATCCTTACATTTTGAGATCCGGAGTCAGTGGTCCTTTAGAGTTCAATTTCAATTTGTTGGTTATGTACTATATTTTGGACTTTCTCCCCTCTACACTGTTTAGCAGATAAAAAGATCCTGGCGACCTGAAAGGATTCTTAGTGATGGAAAGGCAGATAAGAATCCGGCTTTATCAAGACGACTGGGAGGATTGGTCATATGGGTAAAATTCACTCCAGATACAAATATAAATGCTTACAATATCGACTCTCATGACATACTTGGAATAAGCATATCCATGGACGAGGGAAAACCATTACATCTTTTTAATATTTATATTAGGCCGAAGAAAGCAAATATTGAATCGGAGATTGCTAGGTCATTGGGCAATACTTTGAAAACTATAGACCCTGGTGCCACAATTGTCAGAGGAGGAGACTACATTTGTACCTATGAACTCCTCATGGGGCTGGATGCAATCACTGGGGAAGAGGATATAGTGATGGGAATCCCTCAATTGGAAGCAGATAATCATGTACAATGCACAACTGCAACCATGCAATTGGCCTATTTCACAATAGAGCATGGACGAAGGGCATGTAATGGTAGAATTAAGGATAGAAATACAAGTAGAACTTCTCTATATACATTTGAAAGGTGAACAGCTTGCTCAAGAATCAATGATATCTTGCACAGTATAACGACATGGCAAAAAATCAATAGTTTTGAAATAGATAGAGAAAGAGAAGATAGAGATCGCTATCCCTTGTGCCTGAAGTGGAAAGGAAGCAAAAGAAACACAAATGATGGACGGAATGCAGATCAAATCAAAACATTCACCCCCAGTCAAGAGATCTGGGTTAAATCCATCATTCTTTTGCTCACCATGCCACCCCAGTTTAGACCTGGCCATATGCAAATCAGTCTTGACCCTGTGCCTCATGGGAACAGTCCAGCATGAACTGCCAAGCCAGGCCCTCCCTGGTAAGGAAAAAGGCATCCTAGGACCTGTTTCGGGGTTTCACTCCTCTTCAGCCAGGATAGCTTTATTCCAGTGGTACAGTGAGCCCAGAAAGCACATCTGGGCATACCTGGCGCACTTAGGGCGAGAAAGCAAAAGACATACAATTGATGGACTGATTGCAGAACAAATCAAAACATTCACCCCCAGTCAAAAGATCTGGGTTAAATCCATAATTCTTTTGCTCACCATGCTACCCCAGTTTAGACCTGGCCATATGCAAATCAGTATTTACCCTGTGCCTCATGGGAACAGTCCACCCCGAACTGCCAAGCCAGGTCCTCCCAGATCTCTGTACTGGGGTGAATGTATGACATTGTTCTGCATTCTGTCCATCAATTGTTCTTTTTGCATTTGTCATTCCAGTTTAGACCCAGCCATATGCAAATCAGTCCTGACCCTGCACCCAATGGGAACAGTCCAGCCCAAACTGCCAGGCCATGTCCTCCCGGGACTGGAAACAAGCATCCTAGGACATGTTTCGGGCTTTAAGCCCTCATCAGCCAGGATAGCTTGACTCCAGTGGCATCAAGAGCAGGGGAACCACGTCTGGGCATTCCCGTCCCACTTGGGGTGACAAATGCAAAAAGAACAATTGATGGACAGAATGCAGAACAATATCATACATTCACCCCAGTACAGAGATCTGGGCCTAAATCCATAGTTTTTTTGCTCACCATGCCATTCCAGTTTGGACCGAGCCATATGCAAATCATTCTTGACCCTGCACCCAGTAGGAACAGTCCAGCCCGAACTGCTAGGCCAGGTCCTCCCTGGACTGGAAACAGGCATCCTCGGACCGGTTTCGGGGTTTCACCCCTCTTCAGCCAGGATAGCTTGACTCTAGTGACACAGTGAGCCCAGGACCCACGTCTGGGCATACCTTGCGCACTTAGGGAGGTCCAGGGAGGACCTGGCCTGGCAGTTCAGGCTGGACTGTTCCCATTCGGTGCAGGGTCAAGACTGAGGGAAAACATGGCAGCTGGCGAGTAGCGTGTCGTGAGAGGATCCCCAGAGCGTCCGTGGTTCAGTGATGAACAACAAGGGAAAGAACCAGCATTTTATCTGAACCTAACCTAAACTTAATAGTTTAAGCGTTGATTTTCCCGAGAATGGGTTTGTAGCATCGCAATAGCACAAATTCATACCTTTCACCAAGCGATCGGCAGCAAGACGGCGATGGAGACGGAGCAGGTGTGGGGCTGAGCGGCTCGGGAACTCCGCAGGGGGAGAGGTACGGCTGCAAGAATTCCCTTCCGGTGGAAGGGAGGGAGTGGAGGCTGCAGCACTAGAGCCGATTCTGAGAGGGTTTCCCGAAAGGAGGAGCAGCTCGACGGGCAAAGTACATTTTTTTGCTCAAAGGGGAAGAAAGGAGGGGTTTTCCAAGGTGACTGCACTCGCTCAGGAGTCGGCCCTGGTGCTCACAAAAGTAGGAGAAAGGTGGCATGTGGGAGAACGCCAGCAGAGGGGGTTTCGAGGTATGCGCTTCAGAGCCTGGGAAAGGAGAAGAATTTGTTGGCGCTAGATGGTTTAACCCCTTGGGATCTTCTTGTGAGGGGAGAGAAGGAAGAGAAAGACGGGGGAGAGGGTTGTGAGGTTTCAGGCAATGTTACTGGTTCTGGTTACAATACAGTCAAGAAATGTTCTCCTTCTCAACCTAAAATTAAGCACAAAAAGGTATTAATAAAGAAACGAGCTCCAGAGCTCATGGTGAAAATCACTCCATCCCTCAAAACATACTTTAAAGTTCTACCCAAAATGTTAATTCTGGGCGAAAGTATGATGGCTGGCATAAATAGTCATCAGGAGAAAGATATTATGCAACAGACGAAGTCTCCAGATGGTTTAGGTGGTCTAGACAGATTGGGCGAGATCAATTGGGCAGAGGATATGTCTATTAACAGGTATCAAATTCTAAATGCAATCTACCCCCAGGAAGATGCTGGCAAGCAACAAACTAGGAAAAGCAAATGGCCCAGGTTCCAGACATTGAACAGAATTCAAAGCCCTCTGAGAAGGAGGATACATCTGTAGGAGCACTCCTAGTAACTTTATCGGCCGAAATCAAAAATAGATTCAAAATGTCAGAGTCAAATCAGTCAGAGATTAAAAATGCATGTGAAATTATGGAGAGAAAGATAGATGTGATACATACCAAAAAATCCTAGGGTCTAATCACATGTCAATAGTATATGTGAAACAATCGTACTCCTTGATTAAGGATGTATCAATAAACAACAATGGAAATGGAAAAGTACTCATGGGGTCACCTAAGGGCAGATCCCTTTAAGGACGTAATCCCTCACTCACCAAAGGTGACATGCTTCATCATAGGGACTCTCCTCCCAAAGGAAACACCTAGTTCCTTTGAGGGCTACAACTCTCTCACTGTGAGGGAGGAGCTCAGGGATGTTTTAATGGAGTATGTGGGTGTCCTAAACCCACTAATGATGAGTCTAATGTGTGAGTGAGAACGCAGCGCAAAGAAAAAATCTACAAAGTGTGAGAACGTGAATAAGTCTTAAAACTGGATATTAGGCTATAGAGAACAATTTTAATCAGGATATGCCTAATGTCAGGATTAAAATAGCAGTGCACCAACGGTATGGATTTAAACCGCTGTGGTGTGATGACAAGTGGTCGACATGTTTCAGCCGTATTGATCCTTAGTTGGATCAGGCTTTCATCAGGACCTAAACATATGCTGCTGCTGTGAGAAAACGTGAAAGACAACTAATTAATTGTAAAAGGATATTATACACAGAAACCAGTCTTTGGTATTCCAGTGAGAAGATTTCACCAGACCTATGGGGATGACAGAAAAACATAATGAATGTCAGCCAAGTCTGAGTTATCAAGTGTGTAGAGAACTAAAGGACAGCGGACCTGTCAAGGTGAACCCACAAGGAAAAAAAAAACTCTTACCCGCAATAGCTGGGTGTGAGACCTCACCTTTGCCTGGCAACCGCTCAGGAAGGGAGCACCGCTCTATAATAGAAGGAAAAAGAGCAAACTGGGTTGAGTGTCCATAAGTGTGCCAACTACTTGAATGCAAACATCCCTGTGTGAGCAAGGACGTTTTCTCACAGCAGCAGCATATGTTTAGGTCCTGATGGGAAGCAGTGGGAGAAAAAATAAAAGAAATATCCCCTACAGCCTCTAAAATGTGCTTAATGCAGACATGGTGTTTGTTTTTAGCCTTTATTTGGGATGGGTGAGAAGCCAGAGAATATAATAAAAATCATCTCGTGGAATGTGAACGGCCTTAGGGTATGGGGAAGATGGGCAAAAATATTACAGTATTTGAAAGATTGCCGGCCCAGATTATTATTGTGCAGGAGACGCATTTGACAGAAAAGGAGGGTCTGGAGCTTTTTTAAAGCTAAAAAATGGATCTCCCAAGCAGTCTGTACAACCCAATCAGCTGTAACAAAAGGGGTGGAGATTCTTGTGAAAAGAGGGGCACAAATCAGTATAGGGGATCAGGTTTTAGACAAAGCTGGAATATGGCTAGCTGTTAAACTGAAGATGCTGGGTCCAGTTTTACCTAGCGGGGTATTATGGCCCTAACCAAGATGATGTTTCTCTCTTAGGTGAACTCCTGGTGGAATTACTAAATTAATCTGATCCCATTATATTGGCAGGAGACTTCACTGCCGTCCTAGATCATAACCTAGATTGAACCTCACACAGTAGAGCACTTGTTAATCCTAGAATGTCAGGGCTTGTTAAGCAAATGATGGCTCAGTTGGGGCAGTGTGATATATGTCGCCAGAAGTCAGGGTCACAAAAAGGTTTTACATTTTATAATCAAAAATACAGGCATCAGTCAAGGATTGATTATTTCCTCAATGATAGTAATCTGAGAGAATGGGTTCAGAGAGTTGAACATGTGGGAGTTCACCGATCGGATCATTCGGCAGTGATATTACATTTGAATATCCCTGCTGGGGGACTCAATCCAGATGGACTTTAGATCCCACGATTCTGCAGGAAGAAGGAGTTGTAGAAACACTGAGTAGAGAGACCAAAGAGTTCTTTGAGTTTAGTCAGGGTTCAGCTGCGTTCGCAAAGATCTGGGATGCTTATAAAGCCTTTTTAAGGGGAAGATTAGGGGCACTGGCCTCAGAAAAAAGACGGGGATACTCTAAAGAGGTGTCTGTAGTAGAGGAGCTGGTTTGTTCCTTAGAAAAAGAGCTGATTGACCCGAGGGCAGAAGAAGAAGCTCGGGATAGGTTGCTACAGGAAGTGTTGAAGGCAAAATCACAGTTGGCAACAATACTACATGATAGGGTCAGGAAAAAGTGGGAGGTCAGTTGATTGGCTCATTTCGAATACAGTGAGGGATGTAGTAAGCTGTTGGCTTGGAAAGTCAAAAGAGAGCAAGTGAGAAATAGGATAGATCAGGTCAAATGCGAGCACACAGGTGATATAATTAGTGATAATAAGGGTATTGAGCATGCTTTCCACAGTTATTTTAGTAAAGTTTATCAAGAAGAGTTAAAACCTACAGAAGAAGAGGTGGAAGTATGGTTGGGGCAAGGCTGTATAAACCCCCTTTCATTAGACAAGAGCAGGAAGCTGAATGGGAAAATTAATGTGAGGGAAGTAGATTTCGCATTAAGACAGGGCAAGAGAGGTAAGGCTCCAGGTCCCTATGGCCTGCCCATCGAAGTTTATAAATCTTTGGCAAGAGTGTTAATCCCTATTTAACATTTTCAATGACCTGTATATTGGAGGGGCCGAAATGCCGGCCTCGTGGAAGGATGCTACCATCTGCCTAATTTTGAAGCCTGGAAAGTACCCCAAGAATTGCGATTCATACCGGCCAATATCGTTGCTAAATTGCGATTACAAGATTTTTGCAAAAATATTGGCTGATAGGTTAAATGGGTCTATGGCGGAGCTGGTGCATGTTGCCCAAAAAGTCTTTATACGTGGCAGATCATTGAAAGAGCTGACATATTCATTGATAGGCTCTATAGACCTGGCGACTGTCCACGAGCTCCCACTGGCGGTGATAGCACTAGATGCCACCAGAGCATTTGACCGGGTCAATTGGGTCTACCTACAAAGTGTGGCAAATTCTCTAAATCTTGGTTTTAATTTCTGCAGAGCACTAGCAGGTTTTTATGTGGTACCAAAAGCAAGAGTCCTGATCAATGGCTCTTTGACAGACCCTATCACCAGGGTTGTCCCTTAGCACCTCTTTTATTTAATCTTTATATAAAGCCCCTAGCTAGGAAGATCAGGGAGGATCCAGGCATTTTACCCTTTCAGTAAAATGGCTGGAGTAAGAAATTTGGACTATATGCGGATGAAATCCTCATTTACACAACTAACCTCAAAATACTTTGAGTCGTATCACTACCTTGACGACAGAATTCGGGAAAATGTTGGGTTATGAGATTAACAGGAACAAGCCGGAGGTTATGTCTTGGAACTTGGAAGTAGGTGAGGCCATCAGTAGAGGTAAAATTAACTGGGAGTAATGATGCCACAGGACGTTAATAACATAACTAAAGTTAACTTTGAATGGGTCAAGAAAAAAATCAGTGGACTCCTAAAAATGTGGGTGCATCTTCAGCTTACTTTATTGGGCCGTGTAAATCTAGTAAAAATGATGCTCCTTCAGAAATTTACTTTTTTGTTTGATGCAATTACCCTGCCTTTTGATAAGGAATGGCTTAAAAAGTCTGATTAACAGTTTTATTTGGTCAAGAATAGCCTGGAAGAAATTGAGGAGGAGGGTGGAGAAGGGAAGATTAGCACTGCCGGACCTGCTGTTTATTGCATGTGCTTTTTTGTTGAAGAATGGCAAGATGCTGTTGAATATACCCACACCATCTGAGATTGGGAGACTACTGGGAGTAATGGCAAGGCAGGAGTTAGGGGGCAATTTTGGCTTCATGTTCAAATATGCAGACCCCAAGTATTTAAAAAAAGTCAGGTTAAAGACCTTTAGGGGCCTGGTTGAGACTTGGTATGAGGTTAAAGAAGTTTTAAAAATACCATACTATAGTCTAATGGCTCCTATTTGGGACTCTGCTGGCTCACAGGAATGGACAAAAGATTCACTGGTTGGACCACTGAAAAAGGCAGGTTTAACAAGATGGACCACATAATCCGAGATGGTCATCTGATAACTTGGGAAACATGTAAACAACTATCAGATTACAAACTGTCCAGGTTCAAATATTTACAAATGCAGAGTTGGTTCCAAAATCCAGGGTCGCTAATAGGAACATCAAACAAGCTTGAAGACAGACTAATGCACAAGGCAGTAGTCAAGAAGGAGCTTGCAACAATCTATTGGCTGATGGTGGAATTGGAAGATGGAGCCTTCATTTTGACAAGGGAATTATGGGGTGGGGAGTAGGACCGTGTCTAGCATTTTGAAGATCGATATTAAGGTAAGCGTCCTGCTTGTTATTTTTGGATATATGGATTCTTTGGCAAAAACTACAAAAAATCAGGCAAGGTTGATCTTCTATTCTATACTGCTGGCACAAAGGGAAATATGTAGACAGTGGGTAGCTACGGCCCCTCCCAGGTTCGATGATTGGGTACACTCCATCAAATATGTTGCCAGATTGGATACGATGGGGTCTAGAAAGCATGAATTCTGGCTTCCTTTTTTTAATTGGTGTGAGCATCAGATAAATGAAGTCCAATGATTAAGGCTTCTTTGCCTCGACTGGTGATCTGTCCTCTGGTTTCTCCCCCCTCTCCTCAATACGGTGGGGAAGTAGAGGGATGGAAAGGGAATTTTAAAGAGGACGGAGTTTCAAACGATCGAGGGAGGTAAAGGGCGAAACCTCCGTCCTCCCTTCTTTTTCCTGACTTCCAGCACATATGGGCAGGGTACTCCATTCAAAAGTCCAAATTGAATGGTGTTTTTTAGAGGCAAATGAGGACACCTAAACATGTTAAAAAAAATAAAGACTGATTTGCATATGGCTGTGTCCAAACTGGAATGGCATGGTGAGCAAAAAAACAATGGATTTAGGCCCACATCTCTGAACTGAGGTGAATGTATGACATTGTTTTGCATTCTGTCCATCAATTGTACTTTTTGCATTTGCCACCCCGAGTGGGACGGGAATGCCCAGACGTGGGTCCCGTGCTCTCCATGCCACTGGAGTCAAGCTATCCTGGCTGATGAGGGCTGAGAGCCCGAAACCGTTCCTAGGATGCTTGTTTCCAGTCCAGGGAGGACCTGGCCTGGCAGTTCGGGCTGGACTGTTCCCATTGGGTGCAGGGTCAAGACTGATATGCATATGGCTGGGTCCAAACTGGAATGGCATGGTGAGCCTAAAAATGATGGATTTAGGCCCAGATCTCTCTACTGGGGAGAATGTATGACATTGTTCTGCCTTCTGTCCATCAATTGTTTTTTTGCATTTGTCACCCCGAGTGGAACGGGTATGCCTAGACGTGGGTCCCATGCTCTCCATGCCACTGGAGTCAAGCTATCTTGGCTGAAAGCCCGAAACCGGTCCTAGGACGCTTGTTTCCAGTCCACGGAGGACCTGGCCTGGCAGTTCAGGCTGGAGTGTTCCCATTGGGTGCAGTGTCAAGACTGATTTGCATATGTCTGGGTCCAAACTGGAATGGCATGGTGAGCAAAAAAACGATGGATTTAGGCCCAGATCTCTGTACTGGAGTAAGTGAATGACATTGTTCTGCATTCTGTCCATCAATTGTTCTTTTTGCATTTGGAATGGAAAGGAAGCAATAGTGGAGTATAAATGGTTAGCATTAACTCCCTCAATAATCAATCAATGACAGAGAATAACTGTAGAGCACTTAAAATGGCCTTGTGTCATGAATAACTCAGACACTGGGCCAGATATACAACCCATCAATTTGCGACTCGCATTTACGACTCAAAATGTGCGACTCGCAATTTGTGATGTATAACAGTGTCTCAGACACTGTTAACGATTCCTAATGGGGTCCCAAATTGCATGCCTCATGAATATTAAAGAGGCTGTCGCAAATTGCGACCCCATTAGGAATGGGTAGCACTCCACGGGATGGAGGCCTGCTGGGGCCAGCAGACCACCATTTTCGGGACTGTTTTTAAATAAAGCAGTCTTTTTTTTTAAATGCAGCCTGTTTTCCTAAAAGGAAAATGGAATGCATTTAAAAAAAGAAAAAAATAACTTTTCATTACCTGAGACCACTGCCTGCTCTTAAAAATATTTTCTCAAATACTCACAAAGGGGAAGGGGTTTGCGAGGGGTTTACCACCTACTTGAAGTAGGTGGTAAACTGCAAGTGTTTTGCGGCCGCAAATGCGGTCGCAAAACAATTGTACATGGCATGTTGACTTGCTATTAGGAAGGGACGTCCCGTCCTAATAGCGAGAGTTGCAAATGCTATCTTGCGAGTCAGTGACTCGTAAAATAGCATCTGCACATGCCATTACACTTTTCGTTTGTGGCCACAAAAATGGGTCGTACATCTGCCCCACTATGATTAACATCTACAATACTTTCTCTGAGGTACTTGAGGAACACTACAAAAGTTGCCCTACAGCAGCATCGAATATCAGTACCGACCAAACTCTTATTTCAGAGCTAAGATCATTTTTAACAAAAGGTGTGGTTGCAAAAATACACCTACAACCAAGGAGAATAGATCCACCCATGGTACTCAGACAAATGTACAGAAGCCAATAAACCTCTCCTCTATAGTCTTAAGAGTGAGAAGGCATCTATGGTAAGATAAAGAAGAAGGACTGCCCTACTTTCTTAAGAAGGAGACTGCACCTGCTTGCCTTGAACCGAGTCTCCCCAGAAGAGACTCCAAGGGTTTAATTGTCTGACATCTTATTTGAGCTAAGCTTTTAGAGTCCTTCCTTGCTACTGCCCAGTTGACCTGCCCCAACTAGACCTGCCTGAGCCCTTCTACTGACTTCCACTGAAGTGAGTCCTGTTCTCAAAAGGGTGCCCCTCAAGCCCTGTTCTGGACACTTGTCTAGCTTCTGAGTGTATACTCCTGCCTCATAACTGAACTCCAGGTAAAAGTCCACAAGTTTCGGACTCTTCACAACTGCGAGTGGGCTCCTCACATCAGCAATAGTCACCTTGTCTCCTGCCTACATGCAGATCCAACGGCAACCTGATCTTTATGCCAACCAGCGACCACCTGCATCTCCCACCAATGCAAAGCTCCACTGGAAACCTGCTCTCTGCTCTGACAATGATCTCCTCATGGCCCCCACCAGTGCCAATATTTATCTTAAGCTCCTTCCATGGACTTGAACCCAGGGAAGATAAACTTCATCGTGACAACCTTGGTCACTGTATCCGACCTGAGCCCCATCATGGTCAGCCTGCACTAGTGACTTTGACCTGTTCCAGCTCAACGAGACACTTGCGAGTGGCACTTTGTGTGCTTTTTGGCACAAAAAAAGTCAGGATTAATTTAGAGGCAATAAGTAAAGTAGTTATGCAACACACAAACGGTAATAAAGTGAAAAACACAACACAAGAAAAATCCCTAACAAATTCAGAAAAAAAGCGTAAATTGTTATTAAAATGCTATCAGGATGACAAAAATCTAATCAGTCGAAACTGAGATATTCAATTTCACATATATTTTGTGAAAATAGCACCTTAAAACAAAATGTTATCATCTGGTCATGCTAGACTGGGCAAAAGAGTCACAACTTCAGGCCGACTAAGATGGAGCGCAAGTCTGATACAGGGACCAGGTAATTTCACTTGAAAAGTTACCTTCTCAAGTCTGGCACGAAGACTTCCATTTCCCTTGGTGAAGGCTGTTGTGCAAAGAGCAGGTTGGGCGTCACAGAACGTCATTGCTATACCGCAAAGAGCCAGATTGGCGTCCCAGATAGTCATTGTTGTAGCTTCGCGTTGGCAATTATTGCACGCTGTTGTTACTGAAGTGTAAATTGCAAGTGCCAGACTGCCAGTGATTGCTAGAGGTTGTTGTCTGGGCGAAGTGCAGATCTCACCAGAACTTTGCGTTGGTGGTCGTCAGGGGCATTATAGTCTTGGTGCGAATGGCCTATTTGCGGTCACAAAGAGCCCAAACCTCTGGACTTTCACCTTTTCTTTGGGTAGAATACATTCTGATGCCAGCCAAGGCTCCAGGCACCACTTGAGAATCAGGGTCTAACACAGGAGGTCATCCAATTAACCATTGGAGTCGATATGATTAGCCTGGTATAAAGGTCAAAGCTGGGCATAGTTTGTGGAGTTTTTCTATGTGGAAGTCCACAAAGTTACAAAAAAACTCATTCGCGCTGGTCTTCCTGACGCTTGGGTAGACATTCTACCTGAGTGGCCGCTCACACTCGCGAACTTACCGAGCACGAGCGGGGAAAAAATCTGCTGCACTACACAAAACGGAGTTTTCTGCACTCTGCGAGCTCCACAGAAAACTATGCAAACTCTGGGAGCAGAGTGGATTTCACCGCCCAGGCCTAATAAAGATAAGCAGGTCCATTCTTCCTTTTCAGACAGCAAGGCAGTCTTTCAAGCATTAGAGAAGTCTTCAAGCAGCAGGGCAGTCCCTTTTCTGTAACTTCCACAGGTCCAGGAGTGTTCTTATGAGTGGCTCTAGAGGGCCTATATTTATACCTTGTGGCAGCCTTTGTGTGGGTGGACTCCTATTCTACCCCAAAATCTTGTTCTGGAAAGTAGTTTCCTTTTCTCTATCAAGGCTCCAAATGGTGTAGGAGTGTCAAAAGGCAACGTACACTTACACTTCAATGGGATTTCCCTCCTGAACACAAAAAAGAAACTGACACCAGGTCAGACCTGGGGTTAGTTTCCTTTGTAGTTGCAAGAGGGAAAGCCCTTTGAAGTGTATGTGGGGCTGGGTACAGCATCCCCCGTCATTCTGCTAGACTGCCCATTCTGTCCACACCTAAACTCCTTTTGTGTTGCAGTCTGGAAGCAATATTCAAACCCCAATAGCAGACTCATTCACATTCATGTGCCCCAGGACACTGGCAGACGGCACAAATGGTTAGGAAAAGAAAATGTTAATTTCTTCAAAGTAATTTAAATAAGAAAAAACAGGAGCTTTTAGGTAGGTCCAGCACACACACTCCCATAAACAGTAACTGAAATACAGAAGTGTGTAGTTACTCCAACAAAAATAAAGTACAAGTAGTATGTCAAATCAGTGAAATACACTCAAATAGGAGCACGTGCCCTCACACACCCGATAGGTGTCATGCTTCATCATCATGGGAATGCTCCTCATCGGGCCGGTGCTGCAATGTCCGACTGGCACCCGCTAAGGGGCTCCTTGTAGGAGATGTTTTGATTTAGCCATTTGATGAAATGTGGGTATGTGGGGTGAAGTGACTTAAAATATGTCTAGTGATACTTGGTTTGACTATACTTTACAAGTAGAGCTCACTACCCTAATTAAAAATAGTGGTGCTTGTATGGGATGCAATGGTCCTAAGTAGCAAACATGATTCATTTATAAAATTACCTTCTCACTTCAACTTTCTCAAAGTGACGTTATCAGAATTGTGACTTAAAATCTGATTTTAACAGTGAAGATGATTTTAAATTACAGTTCATTTGAGTCCAAACAGCAAATCTCTCCCTGCTCTCAATCAAAAGTGATCACTTATTAGAATTAATAAGGCAATCCCATGTTAGTCAATGAGAGGGTTAAGCCTTACAACTTGAAGAGTTTTGCACGAGAACAACATGTAAAACTTAAATCCACATGTCCTACTTTTTGTTACAATACACCTAGCCCTACAAGCCCTTAGGGTGTACGTTAAGCATTACTTATAAGTACAGGGCTGGTACAGGCCTGGCAAAAGGCAGATTTTGTCAGGTCAAAATGGCAGTTAAAAACTGCACTAAAGGCTGTGGTGCAGGCCTGAGACATGTTTTAAAAGGCAACTTCAGTGGGAGGCACAATGAATGCTGCAAACTCACTAGTAGTATCCTAATTTACAGGCCCTCGGTACATGTAGTACTATTTACTAGGAACTTACTAGTGAATTCTTTGTGCAAATTAGGTGTAGTACAATTTTACCATGTTTTAGGGCAAGAGCACACTCAGAGTAACACAAAATAGGCTCGGCAACAGAAGGCAAAAGTAAATCTGTACGTGACCTGAGAAAATAGCCAGGTCCAACAATTCATAACTCTGGTTCTACATATTGGGTTTTTGTCATGGTATAATCTTATTAATTAACATTTACTGTATTTTTCGAAATTGGTTTGGGATTTTCTTGTGTTATGTTTTCACTTCATTACTGCTTGGGTGCTGCATAAGTACCTTTCACATTTTTCTAAGTTCATCATGATTTATGCTTTATGAAATGCTACCAGATGGTTAGGCACAGTTTATTTAGTATTGTGTGGGAATTACACATTATTAACAAACAGTGACAATGCCAACAGGCATGACATTGGCTACTTATTTTATTTTGTTATTACTGTTGTAAAACGTTATTTTTGGTGGAGGTGCTGAGCACTTGCTAATATAAAAATAATGCATAAAAGCAAAATATATTTTCTTGGTCTCAAAAAGTAGATATTGCCCGAGTAGTCCCTTGCTTTAAAGGAACTACTTTGTGTGTAGATGCAGCTGCGGCCCGTGGAGGGAGTTCCGTGGGGTGGAAAGGCGAGGTGGGGGAGGGGCAGCGTGGGGGGTACTAAAAACCGGAATATGGATAATTGGAGGTAAGTAAACAATTCAATAAATAAAACGAATTTCGTAGCGCGCCCTGCATGCAGCGCGCGCTACGAAATTCGTTTTATTTATTTAATTGTTTACTTACCTCCAATTATCCATATTCCGGTTTTTAGTACCCCCCACCCTGCCCCTCCCCCTCCCCGCCTTTCCGCCCCACGGAACACCCTCCACGGGCCGCGGCTGTGTAGATGTGCTCTCTGTAAAGCATTGAATACCGTCATTCTCAATGAAGTTAGACAATGGCTGAAGCAGGGTGACCCACTGGCCCTTGATGTATACTCTAGGGGCTGATGAAAAATGTGACTGACACAATAACAGACCAAATGACAGAGAGATGGCTTGTCTATCTCTTCTTCTTTATTTCCTCTCAAACAGGCTACACCATTGAGCCTCCAGCAACCCCCGTAGGTTCCCATTCTCTGAGCTCCCTGGCTGTTCAAACCTCTTTGAATTTGTATGATTTTGTTTACTGTTGTAAAAGGCATATGCTTTCTTGGTGTTAATTTGGGTACTGTGCTGACCCAGCCACCTCTCTAGCTTGGGGGACCAAGGATTAAATGTTGGGACTCTGATCCAC
Source organism: Triturus cristatus (assembly GCF_964204655.1). NCBI lineage: Eukaryota > Metazoa > Chordata > Amphibia > Caudata > Salamandridae > Triturus > Triturus cristatus. The sequence goes on along the minus strand of NC_140590.1, from coordinate 453,747,667 downwards.
ATGTGCACTACGAATCTCGCTATTTTGCCTTACAACTCAAGATTGTTATTGCGTGACTATGTGTACCCAGGAATTCCGAGTGTTAGTTGTGCTGACAAGATTGTTACTGTTCACTGATGTATTGAACAATGATACTTTGATTCGCAAAATGCGAATAAAGAAATATTTTTTTAATATGATTGAGAGATGGCTGAAAGCACTTACAATTATATTATCCATATCCTTTTAGTAAAATCACAAGGTCTTGACATTCACCAGAGCTAAAAGTCTATTACATGGGGCATAGCTTTTCATCCCACAAGTGATCAGCATTAGATTGTTAGGCACCCCATCAGGCCCATCGTTGGAGAATGTTTTACAGAAAATGGATGGCCTTGGCATCTGTTTCTAAGCCTCCCTTGTTCGTGCCAAGGTACCTGGTGTGTGAATTTGTAGCTTGCTTGGCAATTCCAGCTCACTTAGTATGTTTTTTTTCTGCGCCGTCTTGGGTCCTCGGACTCCACCTCAGTCAGTAACTACTTGCGCGGATAACATTAAATTAAATATAGCTTTCCTGGCCCCTAAAGATACATGCCTTAATCCTGCAAGCAATATCCTTCCCACTAAATTCCAGCAGCCTACATCATCACCACAGAATTAACAAAAACGAACACCTAAGGAGGGAGTGCCTTTCCATCTTAGTTCACAGGTCTAAAGTTCAAGGCTTTTGCAGAACTGTGTTCTATTAGTCTACACACTGATGCATCTACTCTGCTCTTTAGTAACAGCTTTATCGAGGTCAAGAATGAAAACAGTTCTTCCTGGGCACGATTTACAAATTACATCTAAGAAAAGTTTGAAATTTGCACCATATGTTTACTCCAATGCACTGAGCAGGTTTCTAGCTTCCGTGGATTCATACAAAATCTCGAGGATACTCTTGGAAATCTGCACAAGATGTCAATTTCGAGTACTCATATGGTACATAGTATATATGTAAGTGTCACAACCTGGGATATTCTACAGGCATCAATCGGGCGGGAATGAGCAGTTGTGCATTTGCTTTTCCCCATAAGGAACCCCCTCACACCAGGTCACTCTTTAAATATGATGGTGGCTCATCCAATTTCCAATCAACAAACAACCTTGCTCCTGCTTTTGATAAGAGAAAATATGTATTACCATGTTTTGATACCTCAAGTATGCAGTTCCCATTACTATGGACTGCTAAATGTGATACACAGAATAAAGGAGATAAATAAAATTGTTGGTGTATCTTCAAACGAGTACTTGTTCTTTGATGTTAATAATCATACACAACCCTGTTCATTGTTATTGTCTCTATTTGTAGACATCTGATGTGTTTGTGATCTCTATCAGCCGTCATGAGATACTTTCAATTAATTTTCCTTGATTGAAAATGCTTAAGGAAATTGACGAGAGAGATAACAGTGTTTGTTTATAGCAAAGCTTTTGCTAGAATATATGAGCAAGAAAATGGTCAAAATGCTTCCTAATGATTAAAATCCAGTCATATTCTGCAAATCCCGCCCCGTTCTACACAAGCAGAACAAGAGATGAACTGGCACCGGTCTTATTCACCTGGGCATAAATTCTAAACAATACTCTAAATATAGCAATTTTCACTCGTCTTGAAGGAATGAAGAAGGAAGGATCGGAGAAGGATAAGAAAAATAAAAAGAGCATCAAAAGAAGAAAGACGAGACAAGAGAGAAAAAAGAAACAAAGAAACAAAGAAAGAAAGCCAGAAAGAAAGAGAGGGATAAAGAACAAAAATGAAACAACTAAATTATTGTTCTAAATTTTACATTATAAATATATTTATATTATGTATTAATAATTATTGAAACTGATGTAACAAGTAATATAATTAAAAATAATTTGATAATATTTTAATTAAAGGTAAATGCTGCATACATTTTTTAATTAAAAAAGTCTTATGTTACAGTAGAATGAGAAATCCACTTCAGTTTTAGATAACATTTTTTTTAAAACTATTTAAATAATGTATTTGAATGTAATTATTTCCTATAGGGTTTTATTTTAGGTCCCTACCTCTATTATTTTCTTTTGAAGGTTGTTGCAGTCCAGTGGTTGGCCATGTGTTGTGCTGGACTTACTCAGGTCTGAGCTGGAGTACAGTACAACTTTTTTGGGTCTCTTTTCGCTGTAGTAACTTTAGGAGCTTTAGAAGCTTTTGAATAGAAATGGGCGTACTCTTTTGTGGGTGGGTGTGCCCTCCTTAGCACTCCTTTAACCCCTCCATACTTCTTCATAAGCCTCTCCTTTTTCATGGTAAATATTTCCCATTTACAAGCCACTACCCTCTGTCTCTCCCCCATTTACTATGTATACTTGTGCAGAGACTCCTCTGTTGGGGTGAAAGACTGCACAGAAAAGGATAGCAGAGGTGGAAGTGGAACCTCGGCACATAGGTTTGTGACTAGCTTTCTTTAATAAATGTAGACGTTTATAGATAGGCTCCGGTGTGGTGTTAATGTAGCATGCAAATATACAGTGCTTCTCCTATAGAATCACTCTTTATTGACGGCAGAGGAATCCTCCTCATCTTTCATTATTATGTCTTTTGGAGCCTTACAAACTTTAGGGATGAAATTATTGCTCATTCTGATTTTCAACAGTTTCTCCACATTTTGAGGAGTTAGACTGGTACTTCTGACAGTGAAACATACCCTAGCTGTACTAAAAACCACGCAAAGAATACACTGGCTGCAGGATAGGACACATATGGTATTACAAAAGGTATTGCATGTAGTTCCTGGGAATCCCCACAACATGCACATTTTAGATGACCTAAACTGATGGCTTGGCGTCCCAACCACTTCTGGACACCCCCACAGGATATGTCAGCCGTTAGACAAGCTCGCTCTACAGTCCCACTACCACCCCCTGTATTCTGCAGTGTTGAAGGTAGTTTCTGGCAACCACTGAACATGAAAATCCTGATTCCTCAGGGATGAAGGAAAACAGTACAGTATGATTTGCTCAGATGCTCGTGCTTGCTTTCTCTCAGAAAATACACAGGATAGCAATAAGGACGTTGCAAGTATTTATTGGTGCAGCGACAGCCGAGTGTAAAACATATGTGCTGAGAAAATCAGGAGACAGAAGCATACAAAAGTGATTGCTGGGACCAGTGTATTAAATAGTAGATACAATGCTACCATTGTGCTAACAAAATGAACATAAGCAGTTCAGATAAAAACAGTAGCACTTGCATATTCCTAAAAAAATGCATGCCCCTGAGTAATTTGCCTAAATGTACCTAGCCTAGATCTGTATGTGTAGCATGGATATGTGCATATGTGTGTGTATATAGCCAAAAAAAAACTGGGGAAAAACCAGCCCCCTCACCTGATGGTTGGGAATGAAGAACCCCGGCTGCTTCGAGGATGACACCCCGCAAGGGATGTCAGACCGCGGGGTGTCAAAAATTCAGCATGCAGGACCCCGTCTCAGCTTCGAAGGAATTCTCCTATAATTTGTAGGGGGGAGTGAGGGTCTTTTATACTAAAGTGGTCACTCCAGGGTTTTTTCTAGAATCAATATGTTTTGAAAACAATCATAGACGTCTTGAAAACAATCATAAATGTTTGGAAAACAATCACCAGTGCTTTTCTAAAAAAATTTGATCATGTACAGCTGGATGTTGGCAAAGGATAAAAAAAGTGGTGACCCTTATACAGAATAATTCTGCCGCGCCTGGTGACATGTTTATGTGCGTCAGGTGCAAGGATTATGAAAGAATACTGAGTGCCTGGTGTCGAAGGGACAGGAGCAAGCTACTAGGTAAAAGGTCACCTATTTGGAATCGTTCTTGTCGTGTGGATGGGACAAATGTATGTAATAGGGGTGTACATGACAGGACTAGCCTAAAGAACATGACACTGGATAATAAACAAATGGCAAATTGTTTGCTTATATTCTGTTATAGTCCTTTCTATTGTCATAGCTGACAACTGCTACTTGTGTTTCCTGCATCTTGTGTTTGCACTCTTGTAGTAAGTCCTGCAACTCTTCAATACCACATCTCTGCAGAGGGCATTTCCTTCAGATGTCAGTGGTGGACCGTGTTGTGATGTACTGAAGTGGCACCACTGTGATCGGTAGAGGTCGAGGAAAAGAGCACTTACATTCTTCTCTGACATAAATGTCACTGTCTTTCATCTTTAAGTTGAGACACTTGGGCCCTCATTGCGATGACGGTTGGAGTTGCCTCCGACCGACACGGCTTCGGTGAGGGAACCGCCCAACCATAGATCAGTGGTTCCGAATTCCTAATTACGATGCAACCACTCATCAGGTGGTCAGGAACTTCCCTTTCTCTATGGGAGCTTGTGCGGTGGGCCGATAGGTTCACTGACACATCGATGTAAAAAATATCAATGGAAAAAATATTGAGTAAAGAATATAGACAACAACATTATAGACTCCTAGACTTAAACAGGTAAGTACAAAAATATTGAATCAAATATATTGATGTAAAAAATATCAGTTTGAATATAAATATAAAATAAAATACTGTATATTAAATACATTAAATATTAATAATTTTAACAAAATAAATTACATTTAATATACATGTTTACATAATATTACAAATAAACGTAATAAAAACTAAGCACGCAAACAATAATTTATACATTTATATTTACTTTAAAATATTAAAAAACGATTTTCTTTCATTTGTTTTAAATATATAAAAATTATATATATATGTACATCTAAATAATCTAAATCTAAAAGGCTCCAGTGTGGTGTTAATGTAGCATGCAAATATACAGTGCTTCTCCTATAGAATCACTCTTTATTGACGGCAGAGGAATCCTCCTCATCTTTCATTATTATGTCTTTTGGAGCCTTACAAACTTTAGGGATGAAATTATTGCTCATTCTGATTTTCAACAGTTTCTCCACATTTTGAGGAGTTAGACTGGTACTTCTGACAGTGAAACATACCCTAGCTGTACTAAAAACCACGCAAAGAATACACTGGCTGCAGGATAGGACACATATGGTATTACAAAAGGTATTGCATGTAGTTCCTGGGAATCCCCACAACATGCACATTTTAGATGACCTAAACTGATGGCTTGGCGTCCCAACCACTTCTGGACACCCCCACAGGATATGTCAGCCGTTAGACAAGCTCGCTCTACAGTCCCACTACCACCCCCTGTATTCTGCAGTGTTGAAGGTAGTTTCTGGCAACCACTGAACATGAAAATCCTGATTCCTCAGGGATGAAGGAAAACAGTACAGTATGATTTGCTCAGATGCTCGTGCTTGCTTTCTCTCAGAAAATACACAGGATAGCAATAAGGACGTTGCAAGTATTTATTGGTGCAGCGACAGCCGAGTGTAAAACATATGTGCTGAGAAAATCAGGAGACAGAAGCATACAAAAGTGATTGCTGGGACCAGTGTATTAAATAGTAGATACAATGCTACCATTGTGCTAACAAAATGAACATAAGCAGTTCAGATAAAAACAGTAGCACTTGCATATTCCTAAAAAAATGCATGCCCCTGAGTAATTTGCCTAAATGTACCTAGCCTAGATCTGTATGTGTAGCATGGATATGTGCATATGTGTGTGCATATAGCCAAAAAAAACCTGGGGAAAAACCAGCCCCCTCACCTGATGGCTTGGAATGAAGAACCCCGGCTGCTTCGAGGATGACACCCCGCAAGGGATGTCAGACCGCGGGGTGTCAAAAATTCAGCATGCAGGACCCCGTCTCAGCTTCGAAGGAATTCTCCTATAATTTGTAGGGGGGAGTGAGGGTCTTTTATACTAAAGTGGTCACTCCAGGGTTTTTTCTAGAATCAATATGTTTTGAAAACAATCATAGACGTCTTGAAAACAATCATAAATGTTTGGAAAACAATCACCAGTGCTTTTCTAAAAAAATTTGATCATGTACAGCTGGATGTTGGCAAAGGATAAAAAAAGTGGTGACCCTTATACAGAATAATTCTGCCGCGCCTGGTGACATGTTTATGTGCGTCAGGTGCAAGGATTATGAAAGAATACTGAGTGCCTGGTGTCGAAGGGACAGGAGCAAGCTACTAGGTAAAAGGTCACCTATTTGGAATCGTTCTTGTCGTGTGGATGGGACAAATGTATGTAATAGGGGTGTACATGACAGGACTAGCCTAAAGAACATGACACTGGATAATAAACAAATGGCAAATTGTTTGCTTATATTCTGTTATAGTCCTTTCTATTGTCATAGCTGACAACTGCTACTTGTGTTTCCTGCATCTTGTGTTTGCACTCTTGTAGTAAGTCCTGCAACTCTTCAATACCACATCTCTGCAGAGGGCATTTCCTTCAGATGTCAGTGGTGGACCGTGTTGTGATGTACTGAAGTGGCACCACTGTGATCGGTAGAGGTCGAGGAAAAGAGCACTTACATTCTTCTCTGACATAAATGTCACTGTCTTTCATCTTTAAGTTGAGACACTTGGGCCCTCATTGCGATGACGGTTGGAGTTGCCTCCGACCGACACGGCTTCGGTGAGGGAACCGCCCAACCATAGATCAGTGGTTCCGAATTCCTAATTACGATGCAACCACTCATCAGGTGGTCAGGAACTTCCCTTTCTCTATGGGAGCTTGTGCGGTGGGCCGATAGGTTCACTGACACATCGATGTAAAAAATATCAATGGAAAAAATATTGAGTAAAGAATATAGACAACAACATTATAGACTCCTAGACTTAAACAGGTAAGTACAAAAATATTGAATCAAATATATTGATGTAAAAAATATCAGTTTGAATATAAATATAAAATAAAATACTGTATATTAAATACATTAAATATTAATAATTTTAACAAAATAAATTAGATTTAATATACATGTTTACATAATATTACAAATAAACGTAATAAAAACTAAGCACGCAAACAATAATTTATACATTTATATTTACTTTAAAATATTAAAAAACTATTTTCTTTCATTTGTTTTAAATATATAAAAATTATATATATATGTACATCTAAATAATCTAAATCTAAAAGGCTCCAGTGTGGTGTTAATGTAGCATGCAAATATACAGTGCTTCTCCTATAGAATCACTCTTTATTGACGGCAGAGGAATCCTCCTCATCTTTCATTATTATGTCTTTTGGAGCCTTACAAACTTTAGGGATGAAATTATTGCTCATTCTGATTTTCAACAGTTTCTCCACATTTTGAGGAGTTAGACTGGTACTTCTGACAGTGAAACATACCCTAGCTGTACTAAAAACCACGCAAAGAATACACTGGCTGCAGGATAGGACACATATGGTATTACAAAAGGTATTGCATGTAGTTCCTGGGAATCCCCACAACATGCACATTTTAGATGACCTAAACTGATGGCTTGGCGTCCCAACCACTTCTGGACACCCCCACAGGATATGTCAGCCGTTAGACAAGCTCGCTCTACAGTCCCACTACCACCCCCTGTATTCTGCAGTGTTGAAGGTAGTTTCTGGCAACCACTGAACATGAAAATCCTGATTCCTCAGGGATGAAGGAAAACAGTACAGTATGATTTGCTCAGATGCTCGTGCTTGCTTTCTCTCAGAAAATACACAGGATAGCAATAAGGACGTTGCAAGTATTTATTGGTGCAGCGACAGCCGAGTGTAAAACATATGTGCTGAGAAAATCAGGAGACAGAAGCATACAAAAGTGATTGCTGGGACCAGTGTATTAAATAGTAGATACAATGCTACCATTGTGCTAACAAAATGAACATAAGCAGTTCAGATAAAAACAGTAGCACTTGCATATTCCTAAAAAAATGCATGCCCCTGAGTAATTTGCCTAAATGTACCTAGCCTAGATCTGTATGTGTAGCATGGATATGTGCATATGTGTGTGCATATAGCCAAAAAAAACCTGGGGAAAAACCAGCCCCCTCACCTGATGGTTGGGAATGAAGAACCCCGGCTGCTTCGAGGATGACACCCCGCAAGGGATGTCAGACCGCGGGGTGTCAAAAATTCAGCATGCAGGACCCCGTCTCAGCTTCGAAGGAATTCTCCTATAATTTGTAGGGGGGAGTGAGGGTCTTTTATACTAAAGTGGTCACTCCAGGGTTTTTTCTAGAATCAATATGTTTTGAAAACAATCATAGACGTCTTGAAAACAATCATAAATGTTTGGAAAACAATCACCAGTGCTTTTCTAAAAAAATTTGATCATGTACAGCTGGATGTTGGCAAAGGATAAAAAAAGTGGTGACCCTTATACAGAATAATTCTGCCGCGCCTGGTGACATGTTTATGTGCGTCAGGTGCAAGGATTATGAAAGAATACTGAGTGCCTGGTGTCGAAGGGACAGGAGCAAGCTACTAGGTAAAAGGTCACCTATTTGGAATCGTTCTTGTCGTGTGGATGGGACAAATGTATGTAATAGGGGTGTACATGACAGGACTAGCCTAAAGAACATGACACTGGATAATAAACAAATGGCAAATTGTTTGCTTATATTCTGTTATAGTCCTTTCTATTGTCATAGCTGACAACTGCTACTTGTGTTTCCTGCATCTTGTGTTTGCACTCTTGTAGTAAGTCCTGCAACTCTTCAATACCACATCTCTGCAGAGGGCATTTCCTTCAGATGTCAGTGGTGGACCGTGTTGTGATGTACTGAAGTGGCACCACTGTGATCGGTAGAGGTCGAGGAAAAGAGCACTTACATTCTTCTCTGACATAAATGTCACTGTCTTTCATCTTTAAGTTGAGACACTTGGGCCCTCATTGCGATGACGGTTGGAGTTGCCTCCGACCGACACGGCTTCGGTGAGGGAACCGCCCAACCATAGATCAGTGGTTCCGAATTCCTAATTACGATGCAACCACTCATCAGGTGGTCAGGAACTTCCCTTTCTCTATGGGAGCTTGTGCGGTGGGCCGATAGGTTCACTGACACATCGATGTAAAAAATATCAATGGAAAAAATATTGAGTAAAGAATATAGACAACAACATTATAGACTCCTAGACTTAAACAGGTAAGTACAAAAATATTGAATCAAATATATTGATGTAAAAAATATCAGTTTGAATATAAATATAAAATAAAATACTGTATATTAAATACATTAAATATTAATAATTTTAACAAAATAAATTAGATTTAATATACATGTTTACATAATATTACAAATAAACATAATAAAAACTAAGCACGCAAACAATAATTTATACATTTATATTTACTTTAAAATATTAAAAAACTATTTTCTTTCATTTGTTTTAAATATATAAAAATTATATATATTTGTACATCTAAATAATTTAAAATATAAAAGAAATTCAAGAATAAATTAAAACATTAAATTATGAATAAATATTTAAACCTAAATTGCCCAATACAATGAATGCAACAGTAGGAAAAGGGTTGAATAGCAACATAATTAAATTTACTATTCCATCTCTAGTGAGTGAAACAGTAGGAAAAGTGTTGGATAGCGTAGGGGTAAAAATTACTATTCCAATTCCAAACAGTGCAACAGTAGGGAAAGTGTTGGATAGCAGAGGGGTAAAAATTAATATTCCCACTCCAGTAAGAGCAACAGTAGGGACATTTTGGATAGTGGATGGGTAAAAATGACTATTCCAACTCCAAACAGTGCAACAGTAGAGAAAGTGTTGGATAGTGGAGGGGTAACAATTAATAGTCCAAATCCAGTGAGTGCAACTGTAAGGAAAGTATTGGATAGAAGAGGGGTAAAACTTACTATTCCACTCCAGTGAGTTTAACAGTAGGGAAAGTGCTGGATAGCGGAGGGGTAAGAATTACTATTCCAACTCCAGTAGGAGCTACAGTAGAGAAAGTGTTGGATAGCGGAGGGGAAAAAAATGCTATTCCCAATCAAATGAGTGCAACAGTAGGATAAGTGTTGGATAGCGGAGAGATAAAAACTAATATTCCCACTCCAGTGAGTTCAACATTAGGGAAGGTGCTGGATAGCGTAGGGATAACAATTGCTATTCCCACTCCAAACAGTGCAACAGTAGAGAAAGTGTTGGATAGCGGAGGGGTAAAAATTACTAATCCCACTCCAGTGTGTGCAACAGTTAGAAAAGTATTGGATAGCGGAGGGGTGAAAATTACTATTCCCACTGCAGTGAGTGCAACAGTAGGTGTAAACATTACTATTCTGACTACTGTAAGAGCAACAGTAGGGAAAGTGTTGGATAACGGAGGGGTAAAAATTACTATTCCCACTGCAATGAGTGCAACAGTAGGATAAGTGTTGGATAGAAGAGAGGTAAACATTACTATTCCCACTCCAGTGAGTACAACAGTAGGGAAAGTGCTGGATAGCAGAGGGGTAAAAACTCTATTTGAACTCCAGTGAGAGCAACAGTAGGGAAATTGTTGGATAGAAGAGGGGTAAAATTTACTATTGCCACTTCAGTGACAGCAACAGTAGGGAAAGTGTTGGATAGCGGAGAGGCAAAAATTACTATTCCCACTCCAAACAGTGCAACAGTAGGGAAAATGTTGGATAGCGGTGCGGTAAAAATTAGTATTCCCACTCCACTTAATACAACAGTAGGATAAGTGCTGGATAGCGGTTGGGTAAAAGTTGTATTCCCACTACAGTGAGTGCAACAGTAGGGAAAGTGTTGGATAGCGGAGGGGTAAAAATTACTATTCCCACTCCAAACAGTGCAACAGTAGGGAAAATGTTGGATAGCAGAGAGGTAAAAATTACTATTCCATCTGCAGTGAGTGCAACAGTCGGGAAAATGCAGGATAGCTGAGGGGTAAAAATTACTATTCACACTACAGTGAATGCAACAGTAGGGAAAGTGTATGATAGCGGAGAAAAAATACTATTCACACTAAAACACTAAGAAAAAAAGTATATATTAAAAATGAATACACACAAATTAAAAAAAAAAATATTAAACATATAAAGGTAACACATAATATAATACTGATTACATATAACAAAAACCTATAAAGCAATGAATTATTCAAACTTGATTAACAACCGATTATTCATTCGTAAGTTGAAAACAAATTGCTTCCCACCCTTTACACCTATAAACACCACAACACACACCTACAATTAATTAAACAATTACCAGAATTAATTACCAAATAATTAATTAAAATTATAATTTTTTTTTTTCACAGTGCTTTATATAGCGCAAACTTTTTCCGAATCGGGTATCAGAGTGCTTTACATAGCACCAGTTGCAAAACATGAAAACACTTTCATTTTTGTAAGGCACAGGTAGATTAACAGATTTGTCCAGAATCACAGGATGTTCAGCGTTATTGCCGAGACTAAAACCTAGTTCCCCAGATTCGAGCTCGGCCGCTCTAGCCGTTAAGCCAACTCCTCTCCCCCAATTAATTAATAATAAATTACTTCACATATTTAAGACTATAACATCTCAAGTAAAGGAATATAAATACATAAAAATGAATCAATACATTTTAAATAATTAATTACTTCCCACCCTTTTCCCATATAAACCCACAACCCGCTACGTGGCCATGTGCCCTCCTACCCAAATTAAAATACTCCACACCCTCCCCCCTGGGCCCTGGCCCACCTCGGGGGTATGAGGTGCAGGAGCCCGCACTTTGTTTTTTTATTTTTAAAACAAAAAAATTGATTTGGCCTCTGGGGGTTCCTCCAGGATCCCTCCACCAAGCCTCCGGGGGCAGGCTATCACTACCCTTCCCAATTATATATTTTTTAACCTTTTTTCCGACACTCAGGATGGAGTGTGAAGGCCAGAGATGGCTATCGCCATATCCTTGTTGATGTGGTGGCAGGCAAATAGATCTCATCCTGAAAGCTGTCAACTCTGTATATCCTCTGTGGTGTGAATAAATAAAATGTTTTTAGAGTTGATCTCTCAAAATCTACCGCACAAATTTATACCAAAGCACAAAAAGCACACATTCTGACCCAAGATCTATCTTTCTGACAAATTTGGTATAAATCCATTAAGCCAATTGCGCTGAAGCTATGTCTACATTTCCTTGGAAAAATGTTTGAGGAAAACACGTTTTTGGACACTCCCCTTTTTCATCACTCCCGATTGACGGATAACCCTGAGCTTCCAACAAAGGAGTTAACGTGGATGAGGCTTCTTTTGGGAAAGTTTTGTCTGATTTGTCACATGGCAGCAAAGTTATAAGCAAACCAAAAATGCTTTCCCTAAGGAAGCGTGGTCCTAACTAACTATAACTAACCAGAGTCGGAGAATCAGAGTAAGTTAGGGACTTTTTCATACTTAACCACTTCTTAAATTAGACTTAAACTTTATAAATCAGACAACTGTTTTTTTCAACTATTAATAAAAACACCCCACCATCTTCTCTTTATACTCAAAACATATTTTTCATATGAAGCCAAATTAATTATGTTTATACATTTTCTTAATTTCCAATTTTCCACTATCACAGAAACACAAATTTTTTATTTCCCTGGTCCCTTAATGTTATGCTATTAACAGGAATTTCTATAAATCCTTCAACTGTTCCAAACGGGATACTTTGATTTATTAATAATCTCTGTCTTAGTTGTCACTTTTTTTTGTTCTCTAAAATGTTATTGGCATTTAATAAGAAATTACATACAAATAGACAAATATTGCAGAGGCTCTGTCCTACAAATAGAAGCTGCACATCCCCAAAAAAAGAAAACCAAAGAAAATTGCAACGAAGAAATACGTATATGAGTACAATTGATAAATAGCAACCATTTTCCGATTAAAGTATAGAAATACAAAAATGGAAATATGGCAGATGTGAATGTAAACACTGGAAGGATAATAAGATAGAATTCAGTGGGCTTGAAAGAGCTAGGGTATCATGAAAGCTGTGTCATATAATTGCTGAGTTCTTTAGAACACTAAAGTAGGCACGTACCTCAGAGCAACATTGGATTTAAGAGACAGGAATAGAATTAGGCGCAGAGAGACCAGGGTGAGGGGGCTTGAAATTGGGAACTCAGCCTACTCGGCATGAGGCATGATGCATATATGTCTAGGGACTTCAGATTGCTATTGGAAAGAGAGAGAAAGTTGCTTTCCTTGACTCCACAAACTTGTCAAGGGAGCACAAAAACTTGCTGGCTATTTGATGGAAGGATTGGAGTGTCGAATGAGAGTCACGGGCTCCTCTTCATTGTCATTTTAAATGAATGCAATACAGTAAATTCTCAAGATGAATCTTTAGTAAATAAATGGTTTCCATCAAACAACTACAGATTCAAATTCCTCTAGGAAGCTAATAAATGACCTCTACAGCAATATATTGTTTTGTGATGCATGAGACTTTGTATTATCCTTTGGCCCTCATTACATCCTCTTACCCTGCACAGGCACACTTGTCATGCACAGTACAAAATCCTCACTTCCTTTTCCACCCTCTCCTAGCCATACATTCTCATGGAAAGCCAACAGTCTAGAAGGCAAGTTAATGCCCCTCTTTCTTGTGAAGTCTCTGATCACCTCTGCAAATAACTATATACCTTGCCAAGTCTGACAGGTCTCGGTTATCCCCTTTTGGCTTCTCTACTATCTTTTGCAGATTTGCAGACCAGCTTTTCCTGCATTTAGAGGCAAAACATTGGGCCTGTGAAAAGAGTTAGAAGAGGAAAGAATGGTTGGCAAAGGTCCATATTTTTAATTTAACTCAGTTCTTTGAAAACCCACTGGGTATTTAAAGGGTCACTAAGTTATTGAGTTATTGGCTGAGGTGATACATTTACCAAATAAAAGCAGGTATATCATCTGCCAATCCTGAATTACTTTCAACTTATTTAGAGATGAAGAAACATTTCGGTTGCAGTGGCAATACCTCAGCTTGCTTCAGTGTTGGAAACCTTTAGCTGGTGGTGCATCAGATATACGGTGGAGGATAACAATGTATGAGAAGGTATCATTTTGTATGGCACACTTTCTGGTGTGCTTCTCTTTTGTCTATACCCTTCCTATAAATAACAGTGGTTACAAACATGAAAAATGCGAATCTGTCCTTGATGCGTTGGGACAACCATTCTAGTGAATCAGGGCCACTTTTTACAGAAAAAACCCAGCTTCATTAAAGCAGAAACCTATACACAAAAGTCTACTGTGCAATCTACATAAACCACAACTAAGCAATATTACCTAGGGGGAAGGCATTCCCAGGTGGGGTATTGAGTGGGATGGATTCGAAGGGCCTTACTCTAGCCCTGTTAGCACCTACCGGTGAGTGCCCTCCTCCTTGGATAATGTTGCATTTGTAAATTATACCCATGAAGTGTTGCTGTGAATTTTTGCAAAATTGGTAGATGGTGTGTTTTACATAGGACTATTTAGGTGGAAAGTTAAAAGAAGCAATGCTGTTGGAGTGTTTTTGACGATGATGATCAACGATTTTTGTTTCACTGAAATGGATCTTATAGAATGGCTGGTGTTGAGGCTTACAAAAAAGTGTATATAGAATTTAAAACAGATTTTCATCACAATATTAATCATTTGTTGGTGGCAACATAATATTTTAAGAATTATTGTGAGTTTTAAGATGATTTCACCATGTGACAAAATGGATACAAACTGCGGGAATTCGATAAACCATGTTTGAGAGATTATGTTTTTTTCACATAATTTCCCAAGGGAATGATGGTAACTGCTCAAGAAGCTAAAATGAGGACATTGGGGGTCATTAGGATGGTGGACTGACATGAGTCCGTCCGCCATCTTGTGGTAAACCGGGACCGTCCGCCATGCCTGCGGCGGTCCCGCTCCACAAATTAGGGTGCAACAACCACCATGGTGGTCGCATTCTTCATTTTAACATTGCGGCGGGTGCTGCTGACAGCAGCAACCGCTGCAATGTTAAAATCACATGTTTTGCATTTCACTGCACTACATAGCAGGCACCAAACGGTGCCTGCCACTTGGTGCAGTGACATGTAGGGGGTACCATAGATACACTCCAAGAGCACCCCACCTCCCCCAACAGAAGGGGGGCCCGCAACGGGCCCCCAAACTCACCCCTGCCAGCCTTTCCATGATCGCCGCCATAGAAAGGCCATTTTCTAAAAACATCTTAATTTGGTGGACGGTGCCTGCTAGACACCGCCACCATTTCAGGCATCCTACACCGTCCACCAGGCAATCGGACCAATTGCCTTTGGCCGTGAAGTGGTGGGCGGACTTTGCATCTGCTGCGGTACCAACCTCCATCCTAATTGGGCGGTGGGTAAATCGATGTGTGATGGCGGAAGGACTGCCACTGCCGGCCCAGCGGTGATGGTCCTTCCGCCATCCTAATCAGCCCCATAGTTTCTATAAATCCACATACATCTTCATGCGCCATGAGAAGAGTATATATTCTGATACACTGATTAAATATATACTTCCCATAGAAAAAGTAGGCGGTCAGTTGTTTCCTCAGTTTTTTTACTGCAGCCTCACCACAGCATTCCAATGGACCCTTATAGCACTAGCGTTCACTATCCATGACAAAGTTGGGCACTCCTGAACGCCATGTTGCTGGAATAGAGGTTTTAGAATTTAAATTGTTTCCCATAGAAGAGACTGCAGTAAATTAACAACATAATACATTTACTGTAAGAATTCTGGAATAGCTGTTTATAAGTCGAATCTCCAGGGGTCTACTGTAGTTTCACCAAAGGTTTCAGATGAGCAAAGAGTGCTAAAATTCCATATTCATGACAAAATGGACGCCTTATTGTTGAATAGGCTTTGTTCAATTTAAAACATTTGCTATGGACAAGACTGAAGTAAATTGTTTTCGGTGTAGACCCACATATGACATCTGCTGGTTAAAATATGTGAGCTCGGGTATACATTTTTGGCCATTCATGGCATATTGTATTTTAAAGGACTAAATTAGTTACTGAGAGAAATCCATATGTATATACATCATCCCCTTTCCATAAGTTTCTTCATACTATCAATCTTTTCTCCTGCTTAATACTGCTCTAAATGTTTAGTATTCAATTTAAATGTGTAGCAGTAGATTTGTAGAGGTTCAGAAAGCTATTTGCAGGACTGATCTAATATTGAAAATTAATAGATTTTTATTACAAAAGAGTTGCTTTTTTTGACATTTCATTATTACATTTACATTTTCCCAGTTCCTTCTGTCATTACCTATTCCATTACGGTAAAACATTTACCCAATATACCTTACATTCAAGGGTAATTAATTAAAACATTTAAAAAAAAAAATCATCAGATCAAGACTACCTTTTTAAAACTAAGTTAAAGCCGTCATGGCCCAGGCACGGCTGACCTTCTACCTTGTCAATCGCACTTTCCAGGTCCTTTCCACTAATGCAGTGTCCAGCTCACACTCCCTTGTCCCGGGAGTCCTGCAAGGTTCTGCCCTCAGCCCCATGCTTTTTAACATATTTGTCCATCCTTTGGAGGACTTACAGGAAAGCTGCAGTCTCACTCTGTTTTTAAACACGAACGACACTCAAATCATCTTCTCTCTGTCGTCCGAGAAGTAATTCGTGTCTGGGGGTCTAAACTATTGCCTTGGTCTTGTCTCCACATGGATGATTACAACTCTCTAAAATTAAACAGCGATAAGACCGAGTTAATGGTATTGGTCAAGACTCCCCTGCTTTGGGGACCTCAACACTGGCCTGCCACGTTAGGGGCTCTTACCGAACCTACCCATGAGGTGAAGAACCTAGTCTTCTGGATGGACTCTACCGTGTCCATGAAATCCCAAGTGGATAAAGTAGCCTCTACCTCTTTCATCATTATGAAATGGCTAAAAAGATCCTGTGTATGCTTTCTTTTTCAGCCCAAAGGACAGTCATCCAGACCATGATTCTATAAAGATAAGACAATGGCAACATCCTGTATATAGAGTCTGATAAGGCTGTGATAAGACGTTTCCAAGTGACCCAGAACTCTGCTGCCATCCTTCCGTTCTGGCTCCCCAAGCATGCATCTGTGTCTGACCTCCACTGCGACCTCCACTGGCTCACAGTGGACAAACAAATGAATTTCAAGGCTCTCAACTTCATGCACAAAATCAACTCTGGTTCTGGACCTCTATACTTGCAAAAACTGGTGGTGCCCTACCACCAATCCTGCATATTGCATTCAAGAAACTGATTTCTTTACACAGTCCCAAGATTTGGATGTACTTGGATTGATGGCCTTTCCTTCTCTTTGAAATGCAATTGAGGCTGGGTACAACTGTGCCCCCAACCATCCTGGCAGGATGGCCCATCCTGTCCACATCTAATCCCCTTTGATTCACTCTCAAGAAGTCAAGAAGGAAGGAATGCACAAACCCCAAAAGCAGAGCCATTGGCAGGGTTGTGACCCAGGAAACTGGCAGAAGGTTGCACAAATGGTTAGGACAAGAAAATGCCTACATCCTAAAATTGGTGCAAAAGGGGGTGGCGATGGATGGAGCATAAGAACCAATCAAATACTCACACCCAGTCAACAGATCTGGGTTTGATCCATCACCGTTCTTTAGCCCACTCTGCCACCCCAGTTCAGACATGGCCATATGCAAATCAGTCTGACCCTGTGCCTCATGGGAACAGTCCAGCCTGAACTGCCAAGCCATGCCTTCCCTGGAGCGGAAACAAACTTCCTAGGACCGGTTTCTGGCATTACAGCCGTTTTCAGCCAGGCTTGCTTGAATCCAATGGCAAAGTGAGCAAGGGACTCACGTCTGAGCATACCCTGCCAACTTATGGCAAACAAAGCGGTACAAAAGGGGGTGGTGATGGATGGAGCATAAGAACCAATCAAACACTCACACCCAGTCAACAGATCTGGGTTTGATCCATCACCGTTCTTTAGCCCACTCTGCCACCCCAGTTCAGACATGGCCATATGCAAATCAGTCTGACCCTGTGCCTCATGGGAACAGTCCAGCCTGAACTGCCAAGCCATGCCTTCCCTGGAGCGGAAACAACCTTCCTAGGACCGGTTTCTGGCATTACAGCCGTCTTCAGCCAGGCTTGCTTGAATCCAATGGCAAAGTGAGCAAGGGACTCACGTCTGAGCATACCCTGCCAACTTATGGCGAACAAAGCGGTACAAAAGAGGGTGGTGATGGATGGAGCATAAGAACCAATCAAACACTCACACCCAGTCAACAGATCTGGGTTTGATCCATCACCGTTCTTTAGCCCACTCTGCCACCCCAGTTCAGACATGGCCATATGTAAATCAGTCTGACCCTGTGCCTCATGGGAACAGTCCAGCCTGAACTGCCAAGCCATGCCTTCCCTGGAGCGGAAACAAGCTTCCCAGGACCGGTTTCTGGCATTACAGCCGTCTTCAGCCAGGCTTGCTTGAATCCAATGGCAAAGTGAGCAAGGGACTCACGTCTGAGCACACCCTGCCAACTTATGGCGAACAAAGCGGTACAAAAGGGGGTGGTGATGTATGGAGCATGAGAACCAATCAAACAATCACACCCAGTCAACAGATCTGGGTTTGATCCATCACCGTTCTTTAGCCCACTCTGCCACCCCAGTTCAGATATGGCCATATGCAAATCAGTCTGACCCTGTGCCTCATGGGAACAGTCCAGCTTGAACTGCCAAGCCATGCCTTCCCTGGAGCGGAAACAAGCTTCCTAGGACCGGTTTCTGGCATTACAGCCGTCTTCAGCCAGGCTTACTTGAATCCAATGGCAAAGTGAGCAAGGGACTCACGTCTGAGCATACCCTGCCAACTTATGGCGAACAAAGCGGTACAAAAGGGGGTGGTGATGGATGGAGCAAAAGAACCAATCAAACACTTACACCCAGTCAACAGATCTGGGTTTGATCCATCACCGTTCTTTAGCCCACTTTGCCACCCCAGTTCAGACATGGCCATATGCAAATCAGTCTGACCCTGTGCCTCATGGGAACAGTCCAGCCTGAACTGCCAAGCCATGCCTTCCCTGGAGCGGAAACAAGCTTCCTAGAACCGGTTTCTGGCATTACAGCCGTCTTCAGCCAGGCTTGCTTGAATCCAATGGCAAAGTGAGCAAGGGACTCACGTCTGAGCATACCCTGCCAACTTATGGCGAACAAAGCGGTACAAAAGGGGGTGGTGATGGATGGAGCATAAGAACCAATCAAACACTCACACCCAGTCAACAGATCTGGGTTTGATCCATCACCGTTATTTAGCCCACTCTGCCACCCCAGTTCAGACATGGCCATATGCAAGTCAGTCTGACCCTGTGCCTCATGGGAACAGTCCAGCCTGAACTGCCAAGCCATGCCTTCCCTGGAGCGGAAACAAGCTTCCTAGGACCGGTTTCTGGCATTACAGCCGTCTTCAGCCAGGCTTGCTTGAATCCAATGGCAAAGTGAGCAAGGGACTCACGTCTGAGCATACCCTGCCAACTTATGGCGAACAAAGCGGCACAAAAGGGGGTGGTGATGGATGGAGCATCAGAACCAATCAAACACTCACACCCAGTCAACAGATCCGGGTTTGACCCATCACCGTTCTTTAGCCCACTCTGCCACCCCAGTTCAGACATGGCCATATGCAAATCAGTCTGACCCTGTGCCTCATCACCACCCCCTTTTGTACCACTTTGTCCGCCATAAGTTCGCAGGGTATGCTCAGACGTTGAGTCCCTTGCTCACTTTGCCACTGGATTCAAGCAAGGCTGGCTGAAGACGGCTGAAATGCCAGAAACCGGTCCTAGGAAGCTTGTTTCCGGTCCAGGGAAGGCATGGCTTGGCAATTCGCGCTGGACTGTTCCCATGAGGCACAGGGTCAGACTGATTTGCATATGGCCATGTCTGAACTGGGGTGGCAGAGTGGGCTAAAGAACAGTGATGGATCAAACCCAGATCTGTTGACTGGGTGTGAGTGTTTGATTGCTTCTGATGCTTCGTCCATCACCACTCCCTTTTGTACCACTTTGTCCGCCATAAGTTGGCAGGGTATGCTCAGACATTGAGTCCCTTGCTCACTTTGCCACTTGATTCAAGCAAGCCTGGCTGAAGACGGCTGAAATGCCAGAAACCAGTCCTAGGAAGCTTGTTTCCGGTCCAGGGAAGGCATGGCTTGGCAGTTTGTGCTGGACTGTTCCCATGAGGCACAGGGTCAGACTGATTTGCATATGGCCATGTCTGAACTGGGGTGGCAGAGTGGGCTAAAGAACGGTGATGGATCAAACCCAGATCTGTTGACTGGGTGTGAGTGTTTGATTGCTTCTGATGCTTCGTCCATCACCACTCCCTTTTGTACCACTTTGTCCGCCATAAGTTGGCAGGGTATGCTCAGACGTTGAGTCCCTTGCTCACTTTGCCACTGGATTCAAGCAAGCCTGGATGAAGACGGCTGAAATGCCAGAAACTGGTCCTAGGAAGCTTTGTTTCCGGTCCAGGGAAGGCATGGCTTGGCAGTTCGTGCTGGACTGTTCCCATGAGGCACAGGGTCAGACTGATTTGCATATGGCCATGTCTGAACTGGATGGCAGAGTGGGCTAAAGATCGGTGATGGATCAAACCCAGATCTGTTGACTGGGTGTGAGTGTTTGATTGCTTCTGATGCTCCGTCCATCACCACCCCCTTTTGTACCACTTTGTCCGCCATAAGTTGGCAGGGTATGCTCAGATGTTGAGTCCCTTGCTCACTTTGCCACTGGATTCAAGCAAGCCTGGCTGAAGACGGCTGAAATGCCAGAAACCAGTCCTAGGAAGCTTGTTTCCGGTCCAGGGAAGGCATGGCTTGGCAGTTCGTGCTGGACTGTTCCCATGAGGCACAGGGTCAGACTGATTTGCATATGGCCATGTCTGAACTGGGGTGGCAGAGTGGGCTAAAGAACGGTGATGGATCAAACCCAGATCGGTTGACTGGGTGTGAGTGTTTGATTGCTTCTGATGCTCCCTCCATCACCACCCCCCTTTTGTACCACTACATCCTAAAATTAGCATTTTCATGAATGTGAATTAAACTTTGACTGTAGTATTGATTATATATATATTCAGTGAAAAAACCATAGGTTTCACACAAGTTATAGTTAGCTGGACATTTTACTGATAAAAAACCAATGAAATTCCCCCGTTATAGTTAGTGCAGGCAACTATAACTCACGCGACCGCAATCCTCTGCTGATGCTAATACTGTATTTAGACAATTATTTGCCCATGTCTTCTTCCATTAAATTTTAGCTATACATATATGTTAGACCTGGCATCATTGGCATGAGTCTCTCCTCCATTTTTTTCTGTTTGCCTCCTCTGTTTACGATGTTTTTGCTGGATTATTGCTTTGGGCACTGTGCCACTGCTGATCAGTGCCACAGTGCAAGTGCTCCCTATGTTAAATTGTTACATTGATTGGTGTTACCATGATTGGCTTGGTTGACTTACTGTTCAGACCCTAGTCTAGTGCACTGCGTGTGCCAAGGGCGTGTAAGTTAATTGCTGCTGGTGGGCTTGCAGCACTGGTTGTGCCACCCACAGAAGCAGCGTGTAAAATGTGTCTCAGGCCTGCCACCGCAGCGCCTGCGTGCAGTCCCTGACTGCCATGTCGACTTGGTAAGGAAACCTACTTACCAGTCTCTAAACCTTCACTTTGCCACATTTCAGACACCTCTATGGTAGGCCCTAGGGCAGGGTGCATTGTTGGTAAAAGGTAGATCATGCCCTGATGTGTGTGGCATGACCTAATAGTGAATTACAGCCATTTTCGTTTTTCACTATTGAAGGGCTACCTGCCTCCAATAGGCCAGACTGGGCAGACTGATTATTAACTCCATTATAATCTATCTGACTCAGGGAGCATGGTAGCAAGTCGAGTTTAGTATCCCTGAACTCAGAATTTAATAACACACCCTTTAGGATGGATGGTTTTTAAATTCTATGTTTGAAAATAGCACTTTTAGAAAGTGGCTATTTTCTTGTCCAACTATCTACCGGTCTCTGCTGGTTTGGTGTGTGTGTCAGGGGCTGGGTGGCTCTAGAGGTCTGAATGAGTCAGTGTGGGGTGAATGGGGCGTTTACACATAGAGTGAGGGAAGAGTAGCCTGCCCTGCCTGACACAATACTGGCTCCGCCTCCTGCTGGGCGACTGATAGCCCTGCTCCTGCCAGTGACAATACTGGCTCCGCCTCCTGCTGGGCGGCTGAGGACTCTGCCCTGCTCAGTGAATAGGCCAGGTGCCTCTGCCTGGCAACACCCACAACAAACCTGAGATGGTGGGAATCTCCCTGCTTGGACAAAGGGAACAAAGGGAAAAAGGGGTATAAGAGAAGGACCCCTGAACCAAGAACTCAGATCACTTCTGACAAGGAAACCTGTACCAAGGACAAGAAGCCTGCTGATCTAAGGACTTGCCTCCCCTTTCTGCCAGAGTGCTGTTTTGCTGTGGAGGAACCTGAAAGCTGCTTCTTTATTTTTGCCAAGGAACAAGGAGAGAGGAACTTGGTGTGTACTCTCTGAACACTTTCTAGGAAATCTCCAAGGACTGGAAGAGTGCCAGTCTCCTGCTGAAGTCACAGGGCCAAAGGACTTCACCATTTGCTGAATTGCTGGAAAGCGTTGTTTCCAGTACACAAGGGAAAATCTGCAGTCTCGACGCCAGCAGCAACGCCAGTGAGCAGTGGGTATCGGCCCCGGCTCCAAGTGACCCCGTCTCGACGCCGGTATCGACGCCAGTGAGGAGTGAGTATCGGCTCTACCTCCAAGCGACCCCGTCCCGACGCCGCTGCTGAT
The DNA here is from genome assembly GCF_964204655.1 of Triturus cristatus. NCBI lineage: Eukaryota > Metazoa > Chordata > Amphibia > Caudata > Salamandridae > Triturus > Triturus cristatus. Next base: position 453,724,930 of record NC_140590.1, on the reverse strand, counting down.
CGCATCGACTCGACGCCCTTCTCGACGCCGTGAGCGCTGCTCCGGCCCGACATCCCTCGACGCCGCTGCGGATTGACCCGACTCCGAGGCACGATCGACGCCGACCTCGACGCCGACATCTCGACGCCGTGGATCATCGTTTTCTTCGTTTCTCAAGGTACTGTACTTGTGGGGTCTGTTGCGACTCCAGGCTCGACGTAGCGCTCCTCGCGGTCAACGCCGAACCTTGGGAATCGTGTAGACTCGACGTCGTGTGACTCCTGGGGGGGTTACATTGTTGCCAAAGAACTGTGCTCAGAAGAATACTTTGCTAAAGAACTATTTGCCAAGAAGAAACCTTACTTGAACTATTATTTTTCCTTCCAAAGAGTATTTATTGAGACTGTGGTATATTTTTGTCGTTATTTGGTCTTGTGCTAAGCCTTATATAAAAATACTATTTTTATAATAACTTCTGTGTCGTGTCCATCTGTAGTGTATTTACTTTATTACTGTATGTGGTCATAAATGCTTAACACACTGCCTCTGAGATAAGCCTGTCTGCTCTGCCAAGCTACCAAGGGGGTAGCAGGGGTTATCTGAGTGTGTAATCCCCTTTCCCTGACTAGAGTTGGTTGGTCCCTATTTGTCAGAAGTGTATACCTCTGCCAACTAGAGACCGCCGGTTCTAACATTGGTGGTCAGCGGTGAGGATTTGAACTTTGCATTTATGACTCATGTGCAGTGATTAGTGTACGCTACATAGTGAAAGCAGACCATAACGCAGCCACAGTCTGTTTGGTAGGATATTCTATTTTTGTTCTCCGCTTTCCTGGAGCTTATTTTTTTAAACACTGCCAGTTTTGACCATGGAGAATGCCAGAGCTGCTACACCTGTGGAGATTGTTGTGGGGGAATTTGATAAGGAGAAGATAGATTCCTACACACTAAAAGATCTAAAAGGATTTTGCAAGCAGTTTAAAGTTCCGACCACAGGTGTCTCAAAGAAAGAGGGCTTCCTCAAAGCGCTGAAGGCCTGGTTAGAGGCCAGAAATCCCTCTGATCCGGTGGTGGTACCGGAAGAGGAAGAAGAAGAGGAAGAGGAAGAGCCCACAGGTGGGCCAGTGTCATCTCCAGGCAGTAGTGCGTCCTCTAGGAGCCTTTCCCCTGAAGAATTAGAAGACAGGGAGAAGGAGAGGGGGTACAAGTTAGAAATGGCAAAACTTAAATTAGGAGGGCAGTTGGAATTAGAGAATGCAAGAAGCAAGAGAGAAGCTGAAATGGAGAGCAAAAGATTAGATTTTGAGAGAGAGAAATTAGCGTTTGAACGTGAGAAGATGGTGAGGGAGATGGAGCTTAAAACTAAGAGTTTAGAGTTGAATCCCTCTGGTGGCAGCACTCCATCTGTGCCTGCAGAAAGTAGGTTTTATTTTCCTAAAGATGTGATCAAAGATTACAGTAAGAATGAAGATATTAGCCAATGGTTTAAAGCATATGAGTTAGCGTTATTGGCCCACCGGGTCCCTGAGAAGGATTGGGGAACGGGGTTGTGGAGCCGCTTTACAAACGAGGGGAGAGATACCTTGTTGAGCATGCCTGAAGAAGAAAGGGCGTCTTATACTCATATGAAAAATGCTTTAATGCTGAGATATGGCTTAACTCCAGAAAAGTACAGACAAACCTTTAGAGAATGTAAGAAGTTGCCTGGTACTACGTGGGTTGAATATGTGTCTTTTTTCTGCAGAACCATGGATGGTTGGATAAAGGGTAGCAAGGTTGATAGTTATGATGCTCTTTATGATTTGTTTGCTTGGGAGCACTTGTCTAATAACTGTTTTCCAGAGCTACGCCAGCACCTTGTTGATAGCAAGCTATCTAACCCTAGAAAACTTGCTGAGGAGGCGGACCGCTGGGTCAGTACCAGGGTCCACAAGGGTCCAGTGGGAGACTCAGCCAAAGGTGGGCAGGGTCCCCAGCAGAAGAGTGGGGGGGACAGGGGTAAACAGAGGGAGTTTCAGAAAGGGCCCCAAAGTAGTCCCCAAGGGAACCAAGGGAAGGGTTCCCAGCCTCCCCCTGTAAAGAAGCCAGAGGCCCCGACAGGTAAACCTGTTCACAGGGGCCCCATGACCTGCTATGCCTGTAAGCAGGTGGGACACCGTTAGTATGATCCCCAGTGTCCCATGAAGGATTCGAATGCACCGCCGCGTGCACCCCCTCGTCAGGTAGCGAGTGTAGCCCTGGGAGGGGAGGAGATGGGTGCCCCCGGTGGGTGGGGTCCCACAGAAATGTCCCTGGTCTCTTTAGGAGACGTGGAAATGGTCCCTCCAACCCCTCTGCCTAGTAACACTGAGAAATATAGGCAGTGGGTGACCATTAATGGCCATAGGGTGGAAGCTCTCAGAGACACCGGAGCGAGTGTGACAGCTGTCAAGTGTCACTTGGTGTCCAGAGAGCAGGTGGTCCCTCATGCATTCTACCCCGTTGTAGCTGCTGACAACTCACAGAGTCAGTGTGAGGTAGCTCAAGTTCCCTTTGAGTGGGGGGGGGGTCTCAGGTACTCTTCAGGTTGCTGTGAGGCCCGCCATGCCTATTGATTGTCTCTTGGGCAATGATTTGGAGGACTCCCCTTGGGCTAAGGTGGAGAGAAAAGCGCATCTGGAAATGTTGGGTCTGCCTGAGTGGGTGTGTGCGACCACCCGGTCCATGTCAGTCAGTAAGGGTGTTGATGGGGGCCCGGAGCCTGAAAGTATGGCCCAGGTCCCAACCGTGAAGAGAAGAGGCAGGGGGCTCGGGAAACCATCCCCCATCGTTCCCGCGGTCCAGGAGGGAGCAGACCCTGAGGGGGATGCCCTGGAACCGACAGGAGAACAAGTGGCCGAACTGGGAGACCTGCCCGAGCTGACCCATTGGCAGCAGGATGGTGGTCCCTCCAGGGAGGAATTTTGTGCTGAACAGAAAGTGTGCCCTTCTCTTGTGGGTATGAGGCAGCAGGCCTCAGCCCAAACGACAGGTGATCAGTCAGGATCACATTGGGTCTACTGGGAGAACGACCTCCTGTATAGCGAGCCTAAGGCTGCTGAACCTGGGTCAGCCCGTGTGCTGGTGGTACCCCAGCGCTTCAGAGCCTTCCTACTGGGGTTGGCTCATGACGTTCCGTTAGCTGGACATCTGGGGCAGGACAAGACCTATGACAGGCTTGTCACCCATTTTTATTGGCCTCAGATGAGAAGGGATTCAGATATCCATTGTAGGACCTGTCAGACTTGCCAGGCAAGTGGGAAAAGTGGGCGGAAGCAGAAGGCTCCCCTCCAACCTTTTCCCGTCGTCAGTACCCCCTTTGAGCGAGTGGGAATTGACATTGTGGGGCCACTGGACCCCAAGACAGCCATGGGCAACAGGTTTATCCTGGTCTTGGTGGACCATGCCACCCGGTACCCGGAAGCCATCCCTCTCCGAACAGTGACGGCCCCCGTGGTGGGACGGGCACTGATGGGTGTTTTCTCCCGCATGGGGTTCCCCAGAGAGGTGGTGTCAGACCGGGGCACCAACTTCATTTCGAATTATATGAAGTCTCTGTGGAAGGAGTGTGGGGTAACCTACAAGTTTACCACTCCTTACCACCCTCAAGGTAATGGGCTGGTTGAGCGATTCAACCGGACCCTAAAAGGCATGATCATGGGTCTTGAAGAACCAATGAGGCGTAAATGGGACGTCCTCTTGCCATGCCTGCTGTTTGCTTACCGTGAGGTGCCACAGAAGTCTCTAGGGTTCAGCCCCTTTGAGCTTTTGTATGGTCACCCGGTAAGAGGACCTTTGAGTCTGGTCAAAGAAGGCTGGGAGCAATCTCCCAGGAAACCCCCCCAGGATGTATATAGTTACATGCTGGCCTTTAGGAACCAGACTCGGCGCTTCAGAGATCTTGCTCAGGCAAATCTGGAGGCCAGCCAGGAAGAGATGAAGCGGTGGTACGATCAGAATGCCACTCTGGTTGAGCTTCAACCTGGTCAGAAAGTTTGGGTCATGGCCCCTGTGGAACCTTGTGCGCTCAAGGACAGGTGGACTGGACCATTTGAGGTTGTGGAGAAAAAGAGCGATGTCACCTACTTGGTGGACTTGAAGTCTCCCAGGAACCCCTTAAGGGTCCTGCATGTCAACCGGTTAAAGCCCCACTTAGAAAGGTCCGAAGTGGGCATGCTCCTTGCCACAGATGCTGGGATGGAGGAGGAGAGTGAGCCTCTTCCTGACCTCCTGTGTGCAAAAGAAAAAGATGGGTCAGTGGATGGTGTTGTCCTCTCTGACACACTGACCCCTGAGCAGCAGCAAGATTGTCGCCACCTGTTGGTACAATTCCCTGATCTGTTCTCCTTAATCCCTGGTGTCACTCAGTGGTGTGTCCATGATGTGGACACTGGGGACAGCACTCCTGTGAGGCACAAGGCCTACAGGGTGACTGAAAAGGTCAGAGCATATATCAAGGAGGAGGTCTCCAAGATGTTTGCCTTAGGGGTGGTTGAGTCCTCTAGCAGTCCTTGGGCCAGCCCAGTGGTCTTGGTCCCAAAGGCTGCAGCGCCTGGTGCTTCACCAGAACTTCGGTTCTGTGTGGATTACCGAGGACTCAATTCGGTCACCAAGACTGACGCGCACCCCATCCCCAGAGCTGATGAGCTCATCGATCGGTTGGGGGCTGCCCGGTACCTTAGTACGTTTGATCTAACGTCTGGGTACTGGCAGATCGCCTTGACTGATGGGGCAAAAGAGAGGTCTGCATTCTCCACACCAGATGGGCACTACCAGTTCCGTGTGATGCCCTTTGGGATGAAGATTGCCCCTGCCACATTCCAGAGGTTGGTTAACCAGGTATTGGCCGGGCTGGAAGATTTCAGCGCCGCCTACCTGGACGATATAGCAGTGTTCAGCGCCAGCTGGGAGGAACACTTGCGCCACCTCCAGGAAGTGTTGTTGGCCCTGCGCAGAGCAGGCCTCACAATCAAGGCTAGTAAGTGCCAGATTGGGCAGGGTTCAGTGGTGTACTTGGGGCACCAAGTAGGGAGTGGCAAGGTGGCCCCCCTGCAACCCAAGATAGATACCATCCTGGCTTGGGAACCGCCCAAAACCCAGACTCAGGTGAGAGCCTTCTTGGGTCTCACGGGTTACTACAGGAGGTTTGTCAAGGGGTATGGCAACATTGTGCACCCCTTGACCTCGCTGACTTCCAGGAAGCAGCCGAGACTTGTGATCTGGACTGACGCCTGTCAGAACGCCTTTGACACCCTGAAAACTGCAATGTGTACCGCACCGGTCCTCCAGGCACCCGACTTTTCAAAAGAATTCATTGTCCAGACAGACGCTTCAGAGCATGGTGTGGGGGCTGTTCTAGCACAGATGAATGAGGAGGGCCGAGACTTACCTGTAGCCTTCATCAGCCGGAGGTTACTTCCCAGGGAACAAAGGTGGAGTGCGATAGAGCGTGAGGCATTTGCTGTGGTCTGGGCGCTGAAGAAGCTAAGACCCTACCTGTTTGGGACTCACTTCCGGGTTCAGACAGACCACAGGCCCCTCAGATGGTTAATGCAGATGAGGGGTGAGAACCCAAAGCTGTTGAGGTGGTCCATTTCCCTACAGGGGATGGACTTTACGGTGGAACACCGCCCTGGTACAGATCACGCCAATGCTGATGGTCTGTCCAGATTTTTCCGCCTTAGTGATGAGGACTCCCTGGGTGAAGGGTAGTTCTCCCCACATTTCAGCTGGAGGGGACACGTGTTAGACCTGGCATCATTGGCATGAGTCTCTCCTCCATTTTTTTCTGTTTGCCTCCTCTGTTTACGATGTTTTTGCTGGATTATTGCTTTGGGCACTGTGCCACGGCTGATCAGTGCCACAGTGCAAGTGCTCCCTATGTTAAATTGTTACATTGATTGGTGTTACCATGATTGGCTTGGTTGACTTACTGTTCAGACCCTAGTCTAGTGCACTGCGTGTGCCAAGGGCGTGTAAGTTAATTGCTGCTGGTGGGCTTGCAGCACTGGTTGTGCCACCCACAGAAGCAGCGTGTAAAATGTGTCTCAGGCCTGCCACCGCAGCGCCTGCGTGCAGTCCCTGACTGCCATGTCGACTTGGTAAGGAAACCTACTTACCAGTCTCTAAACCTTCACTTTGCCACATTTCAGACACCTCTATGGTAGGCCCTAGGGCAGGGTGCATTGTTGGTAAAAGGTAGATCATGCCCTGATGTGTGTGGCATGACCTAATAGTGAATTACAGCCATTTTCGTTTTTCACTATTGAAGGGCTACCTGCCTCCAATAGGCCAGACTGGGCAGACTGATTATTAACTCCATTATAATCTATCTGACTCAGGGAGCATGGTAGCAAGTCGAGTTTAGTATCCCTGAACTCAGAATTTAATAACACACCCTTTAGGATGGATGGTTTTTAAATTCTATGTTTGAAAATAGCACTTTTAGAAAGTGGCTATTTTCTTGTCCAACTATCTACCGGTCTCTGCTGGTTTGGTGTGTGTGTCAGGGGCTGGGTGGCTCTAGAGGTCTGAATGAGTCAGTGTGGGGTGAATGGGGCGTTTACACATAGAGTGAGGGAAGAGTAGCCTGCCCTGCCTGACACAATACTGGCTCCGCCTCCTGCTGGGCGACTGATAGCCCTGCTCCTGCCAGTGACAATACTGGCTCCGCCTCCTGCTGGGCGGCTGAGGACTCTGCCCTGCTCAGTGAATAGGCCAGGTGCCTCTGCCTGGCAACACCCACAACAAACCTGAGATGGTGGGAATCTCCCTGCTTGGACAAAGGGAACAAAGGGAAAAAGGGGTATAAGAGAAGGACCCCTGAACCAAGAACTCAGATCACTTCTGACAAGGAAACCTGTACCAAGGACAAGAAGCCTGCTGATCTAAGGACTTGCCTCCCCTTTCTGCCAGAGTGCTGTTTTGCTGTGGAGGAACCTGAAAGCTGCTTCTTTATTTTTGCCAAGGAACAAGGAGAGAGGAACTTGGTGTGTACTCTCTGAACACTTTCTAGGAAATCTCCAAGGACTGGAAGAGTGCCAGTCTCCTGCTGAAGTCACAGGGCCAAAGGACTTCACCATTTGCTGAATTGCTGGAAAGCGTTGTTTCCAGTACACAAGGGAAAATCTGCAGTCTCGACGCCAGCAGCAACGCCAGTGAGCAGTGGGTATCGGCCCCGGCTCCAAGTGACCCCGTCTCGACGCCGGTATCGACGCCAGTGAGGAGTGAGTATCGGCTCTACCTCCAAGCGACCCCGTCCCGACGCCGCTGCTGATCGCATCGACTCGACGCCCTTCTCGACGCCGTGAGCGCTGCTCCGGCCCGACATCCCTCGACGCCGCTGCGGATTGACCCGACTCCGAGGCACGATCGACGCCGACCTCGACGCCGACATCTCGACGCCGTGGATCATCGTTTTCTTCGTTTCTCAAGGTACTGTACTTGTGGGGTCTGTTGCGACTCCAGGCTCGACGTAGCGCTCCTCGCGGTCAACGCCGAACCTTGGGAATCGTGTAGACTCGACGTCGTGTGACTCCTGGGGGGGTTACATTGTTGCCAAAGAACTGTGCTCAGAAGAATACTTTGCTAAAGAACTATTTGCCAAGAAGAAACCTTACTTGAACTATTATTTTTCCTTCCAAAGAGTATTTATTGAGACTGTGGTATATTTTTGTCGTTATTTGGTCTTGTGCTAAGCCTTATATAAAAATACTATTTTTATAATAACTTCTGTGTCGTGTCCATCTGTAGTGTATTTACTTTATTACTGTATGTGGTCATAAATGCTTAACACACTGCCTCTGAGATAAGCCTGTCTGCTCTGCCAAGCTACCAAGGGGGTAGCAGGGGTTATCTGAGTGTGTAATCCCCTTTCCCTGACTAGAGTTGGTTGGTCCCTATTTGTCAGAAGTGTATACCTCTGCCAACTAGAGACCGCCGGTTCTAACAATATATTACAAATATTTTTTTTTCATAAAGACACATATGTCATCAGCAGAGGATTGCGGTCGCGTGAGTTATAGTTGCCTGCACTAACTATAACGGGGGAATTTCATTGGTTTTTTATCAGTAAAATGTCCAGCTAACTATAACATGTGTGAAACCTATGGTTTTTTCACTGAATTTGCAAGGTTTTTTAAATGCTAATTCCTAACTATAACGTGTGTGAAACCTATGGTTTTTTCAGTGAATTTGTACGGTTTTTTAAATGCTAAGTTACTTTACGCCATTCGTGACGTGCGCGCCAACTTAACGCAGTTCGTTCCGTGCGCGCACAGTGAGCACGCGGTGCGCTTCGCACACCGCGCGCCCACTTTACGCAGTTAGTGCCGTGGATGGGCCATGTACACACGATGCGCTTCGCGCACCGTGCGCACATGAAGGACACATTATGCGCTTTGTTGTGAAAGGTAAACTTTTAAATTTCTCCTAGCAAAAATAAATGCCATGCACAAATTGTGCACTGCGGGCACCATTTGCACACGGGGTAGGGAGAATGTGTATCATTTTTTGTTTTAACATTGTTTTTACCGTACGCGTACAGTAAGCGTAATCGGCGATTTTTCGTAAAAAAATAAAAATGATTTTTTGGCCTTAGGGGTTCTTTGGGGACACATTCATCAAGGCTAGGTGGTTAGGAGCTGTCTAAACAGTCCCTTTCCATGTTTTTTGCCTTTGTTTTTCCCACCCCTCAGAGTGCGAGAGAGAAAATGGCGGCCGCCGCTTTCTGGTTTCGAACGATTCGAATGTTTACTAAGATCTAACAGCCAATCAGAATCGCGCTCGCGCTCGCGCACGGCACCGTACGCGTACGGTAAGCTTACCGTAAGCGCACCGTAAGCTGGCTCAGATATATATATTGATTTAAATGCTATTTTCTCAGGAACTACTGAACAGATTTACACCAGACCTACAAAAGGCACTTCCTTGACCTGAGGACTACCTCTCTGCCAAATTTCAAGTAACTCTGTTCAGCCGTTCGGGCTGTAGCTGTGTCTAAAGGTCCTATGGAAAAATGCATGGGAAAAACGCGTTTTGGGTCCCCCCTTTTATCTCAGCCCCCGCTTGACGAATCCCCCCGAGACTTTCAGGGTAGGAGCGGAGCGTAGCGCCCCATTAGTTTTGAAAATTTCGCGAGGATTCGTCGACCGGCGCCAAAGTTATTCCAAATAGAATGTTGCGGATTTCCTATGGAAACAGGGTCCTAACTATAACTATCTACTGGCGACCGCCAGTAGATAATATATGTATATATATATATATAATGTCATCAATATGTATGTGTATGTGTGTGTGTGGGTATATATATATATATGCAGAAAATGTGTCTCTTTGCCAATTTATTTTGTGCCCAACCCCACCGCCGCCATAACGCGTTTCAGCCCTCGTGGGGCCTTGATCCCATGACACTGTTGAGGGAGCGGTTACAGTATTTAGTGTGAAAGTCAGTGACGTTTTACCTTACAACAACTTTTTTTGCATAGACATGGAACAAATTATACAAATACATCTATACCACAAAATAGTAATATAGCCATGTTTCACAGAGAGTATAAATACAACTTTAAAGTGCCAATTAGAGCAAACCTGATGTAATATCAAGTGAATAGCAGCACATCGCATAAATAAATAAACACTCAATTTATGCATATACAGCTCTAAAACTTCATCAGTTAATAAAAAGAGGCTTATATTGATTAATAAAATGAAGATAGAAAAAGTAAAACCAATATAAAACTTTTCTTCATATATAGCAGCATCATTCAAAAGGCATATAAGTCTGACATAAGGACATCAAGTCAAGTCAAATGGTCTTTATTCGGATATAGAATATCCATAAAAGTACAAGTCATCACCACCAATAGGATACAAATATACAATAACATAAAACACATGTTAAAATAAGTTGAATATTGAATCAACATTATTAATAGCTTGAACAAATGTGCAAAAAATAGCAATAAAGTGCAGGTAAATACAATGTGTGTAGCATGGAAACGTCAAACCCGCTATTACATTTGTGCAAATTGGCAGTCCAAAACGTTAAATTAAAAATATCAATAGATTCAAATCATCGCCGCCGGATTAGAAAACTAGTAGAATTTATAAAATCATCATTGTTAAGTACAACAAAACAGTTGTGCAAAATAGCAATAAAGTGCTAGCAGGTTCAATATATACATTATACAGACGACAAACCCAGCTGTATCGATGTACAAATAGCCGTGCGTAAATATTGAAATGAATAAAAAGAACCTCAAACAAAATGCGATCTATAAAATGTTCATAGTATTTCGCGAACGTACCGCAGATTGCAAAAATGAGCTTACTCTGAAAATCATGTCATCACTTCCTAGCCGCAGTATTTCATCAAATGCCAATTTATAATCAATAATAGCATGTGACTTAAAATATGAAATCAAATTCTGTTTAGTGTATCTGATATAAAAGTTACAGAAAAACAGGAAGTGTAAAATTGTTTGTTTATGACCAGTTCCACATGGGCAGAGCAGGTTCTCGAAGTCTTTATTAAAACCGAGTGGGAAGCAAAGTGAGTATTTTATACTCCCATCCCTAAGACGAAAGAGCAAGCTCCTATTCCATCTTCCGATGTTTTTCTTAAGATAGTCCTGTGGCGTGTCATTTTTATTGCCTGGGAATGTCAAAATGGAAATATATCTGATTATTGAAGGTTTGAAGAGCTCCGTATGTCCTCTATCCCTTCGGAATGAGTCATACAAGGCCTCTCTCACGGTTTTTATATTCGTACCGTCTGTATTTTGGGGATGGGAGAAGATATGTTCCAATTTCACACTGGCTAGACTTTTCTTAACAGCACTAAGCCAAGGGATAAAACTACCCCTATCGCATTTAAGGCAGTCGTTGATTATTTCCTGAGTTCAAATTGCTGCTGGGTTTCGCCAAATCTTTAGCCAGAACAATGCTGGCCGAGATTTGATAAAATCCTCGACATAATACAAACTCAATTCTTTGTGACATATGTAGGTGGGTGAAGAGATTTGGGCCCCTAATACCTTTCTACAAAATCTATTTTCTTCGGTTTGGATGCCACTGCAATTTGTGTACCCCCACACCTCGGCACCATAAGTTGCAGTTGGTCGACATTGTGATTTATAGATCTGTAGTAAAGGTATCACTACTTCAGCCCGCTTTGGCTGTTGTAAACTAATAATTGAATTAACTGCCTTCCCGAGTTTGTTTCTACCGTGGGCCACGTGTGCTGACCATGATCCAGAATCTGAAATAACTAACCCCAGGTACGGAAAAGTGCCAGTGCTTTTTAAGACATTATCTCCTGACACTATGGGCCTCATGTAGGTAACATACTATTTACCGATTCATAAATACCGAATTTTACCGATTCGGTATTTATGAATCGGTAAATAGTATGTAGGTAAATAATCGGTAATTATTACCGATTCGCTAAATATCGGTATTTATGAATCGGTATTTACCGAATCGGTAATAATGCATCCCTTCCCATTCATTCCTATGGGCCTGGAGGCCCATAGGAATGAATGGGAAGCCAGTTACTATTAACGATTCGGTAAATACCGAATCGGTAATAGGGGAGGCATTATCATGGGTGGCAGGGTGTCACATTGACACCCTGTTGCACCCCTGATTCGTGCATGTGTGCACATGTGGCGCACATACATGCCCTAAGGGCATGTATGTCTGCCACATGGCACTTTACAAATAGCACAAAAATGCTTTTTGTAAGGTATTCGTCATTTACCATCAACTTGTAGTTGGTGGTAATTAACGGATCCAGACAGCAATAATGCACACACTTGAGTGCACCCTACATTGCATTACTGGATTCGGTATTTACCGAATCGGTATTTTACCGATTTCTTAAAATTCCGATTCGGTAAATACCGAATCCAGAAATCAGCCACCTACATCTCAAGTGCCTCAATACCGGTCAGTAACGGGATATTTACCGATTTTCAGCTGTTACCGACCGGTATTGAGGTACCTACATGAGGCCCTAAATGATTAATACGATGTTTTTTGGGCCCACAATTTATGCATATACAGCTCTAAAACTTCATCAGTTAATAAAAAGAGGCTTATATTGATAAATAAAATGAAGATATAAAAAGTAAAACCAATGTAAAACTTTTCTTCATATATAGCAGCATCATTCAAAAGGCATATGAGTCTGACATAAGGACATATAATATAATCATGTGGTAAGGATGTTGAAAAATAAGGCCCTAGATAGTCCATGTCAACATGCTTAAAAATAGAGGAATATAGTCAGTGCAAAATAAGTAAAATCACGTCACATTATAATACCTTGTGCAAAAGTGAAAATTAACAAACAGTACAGTGAAAATTGAATTTTCTAAAATAAAACTTTAAAAACCTTATTATCAGGTAGGTAAGCAGGAGCAAGAGCATCTGATCTTAGTCATAAAAAAATATTAAATATTAAAGATGAGTGTAAAAGTCTTCACTAGAGTTTAATCCATATGGTGTTTTACAGTCCCTTTCTAAAATGTACTTTGTTTCTTATTTACGTAACAATGACTCACGGTCACCACCTCTTCTCAGTGGTGGGACCATGTCAATGAAAAAGTACTTTAGATCAACAGAGTTTTTGGCGTGTGATTCATCAAAATGCCTAGCAACAGGATATGAAGAATCCCCATGGTTGATTGCCCGTATGTGCTGGAGTATCCTCTTGTGGACCTGTAGCTTCGTGCTACCCACATAGCGCAGGTCACACATATACATAACGCCAGTAGGTTATATATATATATATATATATTAATCACAAGATGCCCAAGCTTTTGACAGGTCACTCGACATCACCCCTGCCATCCGGCACTTAATACAGCTCACCGTGGTTAACCCGTTTGTATATTTCTTTTCGCCGACGCGTTTCAGGGCACTGCGGCCCCTTCTTCATGGGCAGCTCACAAACATCACTGAGGCTCACAATGAATCCTTTGTGGGTTTTTATTCACATCACATGTCCCTGCAACAGCCCCTCCCAATTAGTGCTGCCGCAGTGTCTTTTGGGGCATGTAGTCACCGCATTGCAAGTATTATTTCCTTTAAGTAAGTTCAGTGACTGTTCGTCGTTCGGAGCAATTATGTCCCGGTGACTACATGCCCCAAAAGACACTGCGGCAGCACTAATTGGGAGGGGCTGTTGCAGGGACATGTGATGTGAATAAAAACTGACAAAGGATTCATTGTGAGCCTCAGTTATGTTTGTGAGCTGCCCATGAAGAAGGGGCCGCAGTGCCCTGAAACGCGTCGGCGAAAAGAAATATACAAACGGGTTAACCACGGTGAGCTGTATTAAGTGCCGGATGGTAGGGGTGATGTCGAGTGACCTGTCAAAAGCTTGGGCATCTTGTGATTAATATATATATATATATATATATATATATATATATATATATATATATATATATATATATTATATATATTACCTACTGGCGGTCGCCAGTAGGCAGTTATAGTTAGGACCTTGTTTCAATTAAAAAAGCATTTTTTTCTTTTGCCAATATATTTAGGGCCGTTTGATGAATCAGCACCAAATTTTCCAAACTAATGGGGTACTCTGGTCAGCTCCTGTCTTGAAAGTTCTGAGGTGATTAGTGAAGCGGGTGGGGAGAAAATACGAGTTTTTTCCACGTACATTTTTTCATAGGAACTTTAGACACGGCTACAGCCCGAACTGCTGAACGGAATTACACAAAATTTGGCAAAAAGGTAGGTGTTGGTTCAGAAAGCACTCTTTCTTTTAAATGGTGGAAATCCATTCAGTAGTTCCTGAGAAATTCAAACACCCACCTACCATCGTAGTGGTAACCGGACAGCCCGCCTTTAAGGCGGTGGTCACTCACTCCACATCATGATGCGACCGCCACCATGGTGGTCGCATTTAGTGATTTATCATTGTGGACGGTGCTGCTGGCTGCAGCACCACTGCAGTGTTAATAATCGCATGGTGTGCATTTCCCTGCACAATGTGGCAGGCACCACGCGGTGCTTTCCACCTTGTGCATGGAAATGTAGTGGGGTAACATGGGTACCCCTAGTGCATATACACATATACACCCTCCCCCCACACATAGGGGGCCCGCAACGGGCCCCCGAACCCAGCCTCCACCAGCCTTTCCATGGAGGTTCCACCTCCGTCGAAAGGCTGGCTGATGCCAGCATTGTAATCTGGCGGGGGTGCCTGCTAGGCACTGCCACCCTTTTACCCATGCTGACCGCTCTGCCAGGCAATCGTGATGATTGCCTGTGGTGGAAGCGTGGAAGACCAACTTTGCCACCGCCACGGTCACGAATCGATTCCCCCGCCATCCTAATGTGGCAGGGGTAATAGGAGTCAGATGGTGGAGGGACTGCCACCGCATGGCTGGCAGTGGCGGTCCCTCCGGCTTCGTAATTGGCCCCTTAGTACTATGTTTAGAAGTGATATTTTTATTTGTAATATATTTTTGAACTCCAGTATGGATTCGCGGTGCCATCGCGTTGGTGCACGGTGGAATCGCGATTCCTAAAAATTCTAGAAGCAGTTTGAGCACTTTTAGAAGTCAGTTGGTAAGGGTTAATATCTCTAACCAACACAAATGTGTTTTACAATTTGAAATAATGTAGGAAGCAATGTGATTTGTTACTTACATTTATTTGTGTAGAGAAAGAGAGGGAAACTTTGCCATTACTGGTTTTGCCTTGATGAGAACAGTGCATTATATTTATTGTGTGCACAAGAAAATCTTTTCAGAGTTTCTCATATTTCATATTCTACAAATCAATTTGGAAGGTGAGTTATACATTTGTGAGGTGTATTATGTGTTAGCTTTATTTTTCAAGTTAAATACTTAATCAAGAACTTTAATGTCTGATATATATTATTAAATGTAGAGGTGTTTATTGTATTATGTTTTATAGTAGTAAAATGTTGTTTTAAATAGATTCTGTATATTATTATGTGTATATTGGAATATGGTTTAGTGACTATGGTAGTTTGTTTTAGCGTGTACATATGTACATTTGTAGAGTACCGCATATTTTAGTTGTTGCTTTAAATTTGGAGGTGGAGTCTGTCAAGTTTTAAGTTGTGCATGAACTTCTGTCTCAAGTATGTTTCTACTTGTATATGTATTTTCATAAGTTTTATACATTTGAAGGTGCATGATGTGGTAGGCTGAAGAGTGTGAATACCAGTAGAGTGGTGAAGATGTAGCACAAAAGTGTGGCGTAAAAGATGCTAACATAAGGTGTTATTAATTAGGCTTCTTCTTTTAAATGTTTAAAGAGGTACAGTTGAAGTATGCCGCATAATTTTTGATGTTTGCTTGAAACTGGAAGTTTGTTCAGTGAATTTATAAGGTTTAGATAGTGTTATGGTAGAGATAGATTCATGTATGGCTTTAATAATATGGCGAGAGTTTTACTAAAGATATGCGAAGGGTTCTTACTTTGAATTTGGGTAGAATTATAAGTAGTTGTAGAATGGTTAAGCAGTAGCCTGAAAGTGAGCTTTGAGGTGTTTGAAGGGATGTTATTTATTATCGTAGTTTGTATAATGTGAAGAAAATTTTATTTCATATATACTGCATAATTTTCAGTGTCTGTTTGAAAATTGAATTGTAGTCTGTGAAGGTTTGAGCTGTGTATGGTGTTGTGACTGAGATATGTGTATACTTGCTCATACACTTATAAAATCACCCAGGCACTACCTTTGCATCCCTGTAGACACCCAGGCAGTACACATGTACTTTTAAAATCACCCACTCACTTTTTTTGTTTTCTATTAATCCCCAGGATATTACAGCTGCAGGCATGGAATCACTCAGGCACTAGTTATGTATTACCCGTACCCGTACAGTCATGCAGTCATGCAGGCTGTATCTATGCAGTCATGTAATAACACACACTCTACCCTTGCAATCATAGAATCCCTCAGGTCCTACTGTTGCACTCACTTATCCATGCATTCAACCTTAATGTGTGCAGTGATGCAATTAGCAAGTCACTCTCCATCTATTCCTGCAATTATCCAGTGACTATCCTTGCAGTCATACAATCACCCATGCAGGAACCATGGAGTTATGTAATCAGTCAGGAAGATCTATTATATGTCTCAGTTTCTAGGTTTCACTATATTTCAGAAATATTGTATACCTATTTCTTTTAGATTTGATGATGATTTGAAAAGGTAGAGACATATGTATGCATGCTTTTACCGATAGGGAGAGACGTATGATTGAGTTATGTAATAGTCTTCTGATTTATATTTGACTAGGTCCAAGAGTGATGTAGTTATAAAACACTTAAGTACGACCCATGCAGTCTTTGAATGATGCTGGCAGTACATATGTACTAATGTAATCACTCAGGCATAACTGGTGCAGTCATGCAACCATCTAGACAGTGTTTTGCGCTCATGCAATCACTAAGGTATTACCCATAAACTGTTTTAATCATGTTGTCACTACTCATTTACTTATATAATCACCCAGGCACCAGCTATGCACTCATGCAATCACCCAGGTGTTACTCATGCACTCTTTCAATCTCTCAGCCATTACTCATGCACTTATATAATCACCCAGGCATTACCTTTGCATTCCTTCAATCATGGAGGCACTACTGTTGTACTTATGTAATCACTCAGACAGTAGTTATGGTGTTATGAAAACACCCAGGCACTACCTTTACATTCCTGTAATCCTTAAGGCAGTACTTTAGTACTTCTGTAATGACCCAGGCAGAACTCATGCACTTTTAAAATCACCCACTTTTTATGTATTCCAGTAATCGTCTAGGTATAGTTATGTACTACCCCTACACCTAGGCAATTATGCAGGCTGTACCAATGCAGTTATGTAATAATCCACACACTGACCTTGCAGTCATAGAATCACCCAGGCCCTTCTTTTGCATTCATGTATTCACCAAGGTATTACTCAAAAACTCATCTCTGCCTTTAAGGCTATTTTTACACTTATCCATGCATTCGTGTGTGTACTCATGCAATTAGGCAGTCACTATCCATCTTTTCCTTTAATTATCCATTGCACTCAAGTAATCACCCAAGCACTACCCATGGAGTTTTGGAATCACTCTCGCAGATCTATTACATGTGTCAGTTTTTAGGTTCCACTATATTCCACAAAAATGGTATACCTATTTGTTTTAGATTTGAAAAGGTAGAGTTGTATGTATGCACGCTTTTAAGAATATGGAAAGATTTATGGTTGAATCATGTAATAGTGTGCTGCTTTATATTTGGCTTTGTTCAACAGTCATGCAGTTATAAAAACATCCAAGTACAACCCATGTAGTCTTCCAATGATCTAGTCACTATATTTTAACTTTGTAGTCACTAAAGCATTGCTGCTGCAGACATGCATTCAAATAGGCACTACCTATGCACTTATGCAATCACCAAGGTATTAGCCATGCACTCTTTAAATGATTTCCCCACTACAGATGCACTTATATAATCACCCTGGCACTACTGTTGCACTCCTTCAATCATGGAGGCACCATCCTTGTACTTATGTAATCTCTCAGCAAGTAGCTATGCTGTTAAAAAATCACCCAGGCACTACCTTTGCACTACTTTATTCACTCTGGCTCTACCTCAGTAGTCATGCAATCACCGAAGAAGTACACATTCAATGATAAAATCTCTCAGTAAAATGTTCTATGTATTCCGGTAATCTCCCAGATATTACACCTGTAGTCATGTATTCACCCAGGCACTAGTTATATACTACCCCTACAGTAATGCAGGCTGTGCCTATGCAGTCATGTAATAACCCACACACTACCCTTGCTGTCATAGAATCACCCAGGCACTTCTGTTGCATTTATCTATTCACCTAAGCACTACTCAATGTCTCATCTATGCCTTCAGGTGCTATTTGTACATTTATCCGTGCACTCAACGTCTATGTTTGTACTCATGCAATTAGCCAGTCAGTATCCATCTTTTCCTGGATTATCCAGTGACTACCCTTGCACTTATATAATTACCTAATCACTACCCATGGAGTTTTGGAATCACTCTGGCAGATCAATTACATGTCTCAGTTTCTAGGTTTCACTATATTCCAGAAATATTGTATACTTATTTGTTTCATATTTGATGATGATTTGAAAAGGTAGAAACATATGTATGCATGCTTTTAACGGTATGGAGAGACTTATGGTTGAGTCATGTAATAGTGTTCTGATTTATATTTGACTAGGCCCAACAGTGATGTAGTTATAAAAACACTCAAGTACTACCTATGCAGTCTTTGAATGATCATGGTACTACATATGCACTACTCTAATCAGTCAGGCATTACAGCTGCACTCATGCAACCATCTGGGCACTACCTATGTGCTCATGCAATCACTAAGGTATTGCCCATGCACTGTTTGAATCATGAAGCTACTACTCATGCAGGGAAAAGAGGTGTAAAAAGAGGCAAGAGATTTGCACAAATAGGGAAGAGGAGTGCAGAATGAGACAGAAGAGGTGCAGAAAACAGCAAGAGATGTGCAGAAAGAGGCACGTGTGGTGCAGAAATAAGCAAGAGCAGCGCACAAAGAACCAACAGGGGTGCAAAAAGAGTTAATAGGGTGCAGATAAAGTTAGGAGGGGTGCACAAAGAGTCAACGGAGGTACAGACAGAGGTAGGAATGTTGCAGAAAGAAGCAGCAAAAGTGCAGAAAGAGGGAAGAGAATTGCTGAAAGAAGCAACAGAGGTGTTGAAAGAAGCAAGAGAAGTACAGAAAGAGGCAAGCGAGGTGCAGAATGAAGCAAGAGCAGTGTAGAAAGATCCAACAGAGGTGCTGAAATTGGCAAGTGAGGTGTAGAAAGAGGCAAAACATCTGCTGAAATTAGCAAAGGAGGTTCCCGGAAAGACGCATGTGAGGTGTACAAAGACGTAAGAGAGGTGCACACATTTAGAAATAAGTAATAGGTGACTGTTCTTGCTTTCTTCTACATCTTTCTTCCATCTTTCTGCATTTCTGTTGCTTATTTATATTTATGTTGCTTATTTATGCACATTTCTTTTGCTGAACTTCTGTTCTCTTTCTGCAAATCTCTTCTAATTTCTACACCTCTCTTCCCTCTTTATACACGTTTGTTACCTCTTTCTGCACTTCAATTGTTTCTTGTTGTACCCATTTTGCATCTTTGTGCACCCTTCTTTCCTGTTTCTGCACCTTTCTTGCATTTTTCTGTATCCCTCTTACATCTTTCTACACCCTTTTTGCCTCTTTCTGCAACTCTGTTATTTTTGCCCTCCTCTCCCTTCTTTCTGCTTCTGTTGTGCTTCTTTCTGCACCTCACTTGCCTCTTGGAGCACCTCTGTTGGTTCTTTCTACACTGCTCTTGCTTCTTTCTAAACCTCATTTGTCTCTTTCTATACTTCTCTTAGGGGCATATCAACAACAACCGGCGATAACTATCGCTAAGCGCACTTAGCGCTAGGATAATAATCGTCAGCTAGCGTGGATTTTTATCGCTGAGATAGCATGCTATTAGCAACGCTTATCTCAAAATCCTATAGTTAACTGCCTAACGTGAGATTATCGCTGGAAACCCAGCGATAATCTCACGAAATGTGGCGTTAGCTTGTTGATAGGGACTCACAAACTTAGCCATGATATCCTCCTTCCATAGGATATCATGGCTAAGTCAGACCTGAAGCTACTTTTCCTGCCGCTATGCTTCATAGCGTGGGGCTTGATGATAGGAGAAATGTCGCTTAGCGACATTTCTCCTCTAATGTCAGGTCAGGAACGCCCACTTTGCATCTCATTAGAGATGCAAAGCTGGAGGTTAAGATTTCGTATGCTAAAGCAAGGTTTCACGCGTTAGTGTGACCTTGCTAATTAGGCGATATAATTATCGCCGCTTTTCGGCCGAAAACGGGCGCAAAAGTGGCGATAATTTTCTATCGCCTCGTTGTTGATATGCCCCTGTCTTCTTTTCAACACCTCTGTTTCTTCTTTTAGCACCTCTGTTATTTTTTTTTGCACTCCTCTTCCTTCTTTCTACTTCTGTTTTGCTTCTTTTTTTACCTCACTTGCTTCTTTCAGCACCTCAGTTGTTTTTTCTGCAGCTCTCATGCCACTTTCTGCACCTCACTTGCCTCTTGGAGCACCTCTGTTGGTTCTTTCTACACTGCTCTTGCTTCTTTCTAAACCTTATTTGTCTCATTCTATACTTCTCTTACTTCTTTTCTACACCTCTGTTGCTTCTTTTAGCAAATTGTTTGCCACTTTCTACTCTCCTCTTCCTTCATTCCTCTGTTCATACCTCTGTTTGTTGTTCTGGTTCTTTGTGTACTGCTTTTGCCGATTTCTACACATATCTTCCCTTATTATGTACCTCTATTGTTTCTTGCTGCAGTGTTCTTGCTTCTTTCTACAGATCTGTTGCAGTCCATTTTCTAACATGACTTATATGTCACTTTTGTCCTTCTGCTTTACTATTTTACTAATGTTCAAACTGTTGGGCCTAGACAAATATAAATAAAAGCCTATAACATGCTTCAGTTGTAAGTGTCACCATAGTCCGAAAACCATATGTGCAATTGTTTGTAATTTCTTTAGCAATAGATAAGAATATTTTTATATAATTATTTTAATAATATTGATTTAAACTTTTTTTTAGATATTCTCCATTATTATCAAGAAAAAATTACTATGGCAAGAAAATTTGAAAAGAAAAAACAGCAAAAAAAACAGTACTAATTAAAAGAGGGAGAAAAGCAGAAATTAGATGAAGTAGAACATGTGACATTGAAGAAAACATCTTCCTGTAAGAAAACTAAAGAATTTGTTAAAAGACTTTTAAGAACTGGAAAGAATTTTGAAAATGAGGAAAACAGAAAGAAAAGTTGTATAATCAAGGAGAATGAAACTAAAAAAAGACAAATTATTGGGAAATCAGGTTATGGCAAAGCAATTTGTGATGAAAGAAGGGTGAAACAATATAAGGACATTAGGAAAGGAATGTACAAAAGTAGAGTACTACAAAATCTATTGAAAGATTGTAAGAAATATAAAACATCTGCATTTTACAAGAAAAAAGAAAAGATTGAACGTGTAGTCGAAAAAGGCTTTTAAATTGAAAAGAAGATTGTTTATATTAGTTTTGAAAAGAAGGAGAACATTGGATAAACCAATGCATTCTATGAAGGACAAAAGTAAAAGGAAAAGACTGAATAATAGAACTAACTTTTGTAAAATAAATTTAGGTGAATGGAAACACACTTCTAGTTCAGAACCTTTTTTAAATGAAGAGAGCTATTTTCAAAACAATACATTAGTTCAGGCAGTTGATACCCGTGGGCATGCTTATGAGGCTAAAAATGGTTTGTGCAATTGAAAGAGAAAAGAAGGTTCCTAGAAATGTGGAAGAAGTAATAGCTGAAGAAGTTCAAGGTAGACGTCCACAAGCTGCAGTGTATATGTGGGATTGTAGTAGTATTTGTAGTATACAGCAGTAATCTATTGATGTTTTACGAAATTTCTTACAAGAGTATAGTAAAAAGGTATTAAACAGAAAATTAAAATATTGTAAGGACTAGATCCTTGTAAAGTGAGAAATAATACTGGTTTATAGTGTCATTCTTTGGCTTTTCTTTTTTAGAAAAGTGTGCCAAAGTAGTTTTCATCATTTGAGAATGTTAGCAGTACATCACTCAGGAATGCGTAAGTTAGTAAGAAGATTTCACAATGTAAAGAGTCCTGCATTATGTTTAAGAGAAATAAACACTGCTCTTTTGCATGGTACAGTGTTGGATGTAAAAATAGTTTGTGATGACATACAGTATCTTTTCTTTGGTCCTGAAGAAGAGTGTAGAGAAAGTGAGAGTATGATAGGTGTAGTTGTTGAAGAAGAGGTGGAAGATACTACTACTGAGAAGTTTGTGAAAGAAAATACAAAGTTTAAGGTCATTTGTTGTGAAAAGCCAAACTATGTTTGTATATGTTGTCGACGTACTCACTATAGAAATCAAACTAGGAATGTTGATGTGTATGTAAAAAGTGAAAAGGAAAACAATGACAAGTGGAAGCAATTTTGTGCTTATTTGTTGGTGGAAGGTTGTTTTGAATTGGGTAGTGATCAACGTATTTGTAGAAATTGTTACAGTAAACTAGACGACAACAAAATGCCAGCTAGAGCTGTACATAATAACCTAGAGTTGGTACCTATTCCTTCAGAACTAGTAGATTTAAATACATATGAATCTATTCTTATTCAATCTGTGCACCCATTTCAGGCTATAGTTCGTATGGAGCCTTAAACTAGTAAGCTGCCTCCAACGGATTCACAAAAAGGTTTAAAAGGAAGAGTAGTGTATTTACCTTTAGATTTTAAGAAAAATATTGTAACTATGGCTATGGAGAGAGAGGAAAGTGAACCTGTCGTTATTTTAGTTAATGGTGTACCTAAAAAGAGTCGTAAAATTTGGCAAGAGTTAGTAGATGTCATCAAAGTTAAGAAGGCTTCGTTATATCTCATAGAAAACAATATTTATTATAACCATGTATATCTTGAAGAACCAGAAGTGTCTTTAGAAGATGATACAGAAATTTCAACTTGCCAAATTGAAAAAGTGGACAACTCTAGGAGTGAAGAAATTTATGAACATTATAGTATTCATCCTTTACATTAAAAAGAAGTGATTGGAAATACTATTGAATTATTCCAAATGAAGAACACAATAGGAACTCCTATGAGTGTTTGGGAAAGAAGTTTAGAAGCCAGTTGTTTTCCACAGCTCTTCCCCACTGGAAAAGGTGGATGATAAGATGAACGACCAGTACAGATTCCAGCTTCAGAATACCTTTCAACAAGATTGTATTCAGAAGATCCAAGATTTTAACAGTGTGTTCCATATTTTTTTCATCTTCTATTTGAAAGTGAATTGTATGGACTTTCATATGCAGTGAACCACATATTAAAAACAGGAGTATATCTTATAAATCTTTCTGCAAAACAATTTTTGGACAAAGTTGAACAAAAAGACGATCATTTAGAATCTCAATAATTAATTTGATGGCGTGTCAACGTGGTACTTATGAATATTGGTATCTTCATCACGGAGAACTAAAAAGAATGTTGAGGAACTTAGGAACCCCTACATGGTTTGTTACGCTTAGCTGTGCTGAAGACGCGTGGGACGACTTACTAGAATTTCTATGAAAAGTAAACTCAAATGTAAAAAACCTTGAATTGAAAACACCTGGAGAACTATGTTCCTTGGATCCTGTAAATGTGTGCAGATATTTCAATCATAGGTTTCAAGCTATGATGTCTTTCATCTGCAATAAAAGTAATCCGCCTCTTGGAAAAGTTATTGATTTTTTTAGAAGAAAGGAGTACCAATCCAGAGGTGCACCTCATATTCAAAGCTGTAATGGGTCAAGAATGCACCAACGTTTGGAACTGATACTGATGAAAGTATTTTGTCTTTCATTAAAGAGTATGTTACCTGTGCAATATCAAAAGAAGGAGGACAAAACAAGTTTAGACGACAGGATTTACGGTTTCAAAGTCATCGATGTGGTAAATATTGTCGATGAAAATACAAATCAAAGGGAACATTTTATACAAAATGTCGTTTTGGATTCCAACGTTCAGTAATTTCAAAAGGAAGAGTGAACAGTTTCATGTCGTCAGTAAGACATACTATAGCTCGGAAATCTCCAAAGAATACTTACAACTTAAAAGAACTAAAGATTCCAAATATATTAATTACTACAATCCAGTGATTTTGATGATGTGGAATGCAAATATGGATATCCAGTATGCTGCAGATAATCTGATTGCTGTTGCTCACTATGTTACCTCATATATAACCAAATCTGAGAAGACGGAGTTGAAAGAAATGTGGCAAGAAATTTTACAAGAGAAGACTCTTAGTAACAAATTGTACAGCTTCCCCATCATGAAATTGGATCCTATGAATGCTCGGATCGGTTGACCTCTGCAAGTTTATATTCAAAGTCAAGGGGAATCATTTGGGTAACTATAGGTCTTGCTGCAACACAAAATTGAGTATTGAAACCTGTACAAGAAATTGAATACTTTGCATTGAATGAACCAGAATGTACAGATATTGTTAAAACCAATATGTTGGATACCCAAAAGAAGTCCACATATGGAAAACATATGTCTCTATGCAGTACTGCAACATTACTGCTTAAAGAGAAATGTTACAGAAAATATAAATGAAGAAAAATATGCAGTAATTGGATGTGATGGATGTTTGGTAAAACATGCCAAAGAAAATCTTATTATTCACAGAAAACTCAGTTGTGATACTCCAGATAAAAGGGATTTTTTTTCTATTTAGCACTTCTGCAACTCTTCAAGCCTTGGCATCCTAAATTGGAACTAATTGGAAATTTTGACTGCTATGAAGATTCTTTTAATGCACGTAAAGATAGCATTGAATGTACAATTGTTCCAAATTATCTAAAAATGTTGAATGAAGAGATTGATCAAGAAACTACTATTGCAGCTGAAATAGCTAAAGACAGTTCTCAAGACAGTCACATTTCTGCTCCACTAAGTCAAGATCCACTAGGACAATCAATTCTTGAAAATGAAGCAGCAATAGCCATGAGTTAAGTAGAAACAGCAATGCAACAAGCACAACAGGATATTATTGATTTGGAAAAGTTAGAAGAACAATTACATTTTGAACAGAAAAAAATATATCAGCAAGTGAAACAACAGATACAGCATGGTTTACTGCATGGAAATGCCAATGCACATCATTTAAACCTATTCGAATGCATATCAGTGGGCAAGCTGGAACAGGAAAAAGTTTCTTAATTAAAGTTTTGACCACTTATCTACAGAAAACCACTGAATCACATTTATCTTGTCTTGTAATCACTCCAACTGGGTTAGCAGCACATAACATTAAAGGGATTACATTACATTACATCGATTACTAATGTTACCAGTTGAACATGAAAATAAGTTGGAAAATCACAAGCTATCTGGAGAAGCTTGTTATTAAGTTTCAAGAGTACTCAACAAAATGAAAGTTATGATCATTGAGGAGGTGAGCATGATCTCAAACGTAATGCTTGCGTTTATACATTTAAGAATGCAACAGATTTTAAAAACAGATCATGATGTTTTATTTGGAGGAAAACATGTAATTGTATTCGGTGATCTACTACAACTTACTCCTGTGAAAGGACAATCAGTTTTTAAAACACTTCTCCATGGAGACACTAAGAAGTCTTTGGGAAGTATTGAAAATGTGAACATTTGGTCTCTTTTTGAATATAAAGAAGTTATTAAGAATATACGACAAGCAAGTGATGAACATTATGGAAACATTCTTCAAGATATTAGAATTGGTGTTTTGACAAAACATGGTAAAGAAGCTGTAGAAAGTCAGCTACTAACAAACTTATTCCCAAAAGAAAATATTGCCCCTGAAATAATGTACAAAAAAATTGGAGAAAAGAAGTATATAGTTTGCCTTATGCCAACACTGCAAGAGTGTTCTACATTCAATCAAGAATTTTTGAAACTGGAGAAACAACCATTTGTGAAAATGGAAGCTATTGATAAAATGGAACACAAAGGAGTTACTATTCTTCTCTCAGAGAAATCACAGTCAAAATTAGATTCTTTAGAAAAGTCTGCATCTAAGACTGCTGGTTTAGAAAATACTTTATATGTATGTTTAAACTGTTGGGTAATATTACGGCATAATTTGGATGTAGTAAAAGGTTTAGTAAATGGAGCAATGGGAAAAGTTGTTGATTTTGTTAATTATGAGAAGAGAGATGGAATTACATTTTTGAAGATTAAATTTGATCAGATTGAAGAGGTAAAACAGATTGGACATTGTGCTGTCCGTTTTTTGCTTGTAAAAAGACGTGTTAGTTCATAGGAAACAGTTTGTTCTTTCTTTAGCATATGCTATAAAAATTCATAAATCTCAAGGTTTGACCTACTGCAGTATCTGGACACTATACTGTATACTTAAAGTGCAATAAAAGATGGACACATTGCAATGATGCACATTTGGAATTCAAATGTAGATTGCCTTTTGAATTACAAGATTCATATCTAATATTATTGAAGCCAAAGTTTTGAAAACATCATTCGGCCTATTGGAAAGATGTGAACACAAATACACAAGTTTATTTTGGAGATTTTCAATAGAAATGGTTTTGGAAACATCATTCGTCCTATTGGGAAGATGTAAAGAATTTGTATTTGCATTATTGTTTCTACTATTTATTATTCCATTTGCAAAATTTAGTTTGAAGGAAGTAGTTGAGATATTTGATCTTTATATTATACACGATGTATATGAGAGTGTATAATTTAATATTTTTACTTCAGACTAATAAATGATTTATTGTAGTTGAATAAAGCAATTTAAAAACTGTAGATAGGTAAACATATAGTTGAATTTTTTGTAAATATTTTCAATGCAGATTTGTTTTTTTTACAATCATATCAATTGTATTTTTTTCCCCGCAGTTATATGAAGATCTAAATTGAAATCACAGTGTATGGTGAAAATCAATAGAATCTGAGAACAGGAAAAAAGAGAAACTGAATATCTTATCTAATTGTGAAACTATGTTGTGTTCTTAAAACTATAATATTATTTACAATACCAGTATTTTTTCTTCTCTTTTACAGAAAGTATTACTAATGTTTGAAAATATTTTAAATTTAGATTATAATAAAACAACTGCAAAATAGTTTGAATGAGTTTGATATACTTAAATAAAGAAGGTGAGATAAAATAATGTAGTAAGCATAATGTTATGAATAAATGTTTATAGTCAGTTTTATTGCAGTCATTCATTTTTTTAAACTCAATCATCTCACTCATCAAATCACCTCAGCAGAACCCATGCACTTCTTCAATCACTGAAGTAAAACATATGTATTTACAAAATCACCTATGCATTACCAATCCACACCATTAATCACTGTGGCAGTACCCATATACTTTTGCAATCACCCAGACATTACTTGTAGAATTTTGCAATCACCCAAGTATTACCTATGAAGTCCTTCAATCATCCAGACATTTCTCCTCCACTTATAGAATCACCTGTGCAGTAACCATGTACTCATGCAAACATCCAAGCAATTCTCGTGCACTTAAAAAATCACCCAAGCACTACCCATGAACTCCACCAATCACTGAGGCACTACTCATCCACTCATGCAATAACTCAGGCACCACCCATGTACTGTTCCAATCACCCGTGCACTACCCATGCACTCATCCAATCACTTAGTCAGTACCATGTACTTACCCAATCACTCCGCAAATACCCAAGCACTTATAAAATCACCACGCACTACCCTTGCACTCTTACTATCACCCAGCCACTACTGATGCACTCATGCAACCATTCAGGCATTACCCATAAACTAATGTAATCAGTCAAGCACTACCCATGCACTCTTCAATTAGCCGTACATTACCTGTGCACTCATGCAATCACCCAGACAGTAACCAAGCACTTACAAAATCACCCAGGTAGTACACACACACTCTTCCAATCACCCAGGCACTACTCATCCACTAATGAATATCCTAGGCACTACCCATGCACTGCTCCAATCACCCAAGCACTAACAAAGCATTAAAAAAATCACCATGCAGTATTCTTGCACTCTTCCAGACACCAAGTGAATACTGATGCACTCATGCAATCACCCAGGAACTACCCATGGACTCATGCAATCATGCAGATATTACCAATAAACTCATGCAATCAGCCTGGCATTATCCATGTTCTTACAAAATCATTCAAGCAATACACATGGACTTACAAATTCACACAGGCATTACAGATGCTCTCCTACAATCACCCAAACACTACTCATCCACGGATTGAATAACCCAGGCACTACCCATGCACTGCTCCAATCACCCATGCACTACCCATGCAGTCCTCTAATCACCCACACACTATTCATTCACTCCTTCAATTACCCAGCTAGTAGACATGTATTCTTCCAATCACACAGTCACTACCCATGCACTCATGCAATCATCCAGGCATAAGCTATAAACTCATCTAATTACCCAGGCATTACCTATGCACTTCAAAATCACCCAAGCAATACCCATGCACTTACAAAATTACCCAGGTACAACCCATGTACTCCTGCAATCACCTAGGCACTACTCATCCACTCATGCACTACCCGTGCAGTTCTCTAATCATCCAGACGCTACTGATTCACTCCTTCGATTACCGAGGCACTACTCATGCACTCCTCTAATCACCCAACCAGTAGCCATGCACTTATCCAGTCACTCTGTGAATATCCATGCACTTATAAAATCACCGTACACTATCCTTGCAGTCCTCCAATCACCCAGCCATGCATTTATCCAATCACTCTGCGAATACCCATGCACTTATAAAATCCCCATGCACTATCCTTGCAGTCCTCCAATCACCCAGGCACTAACCATGCACTCATGCAATCATCCAGGCATAACCTATAAGCTCATGTAATTACCCAGGCATAACCCATGCACTTACAAAATCACCCAAGCAGTATCCATGCACTTACAAAATTACCCAGGCACAACCCATGTACTCCTGCAATCACCCAGGCACTACTCATCCATTCATGCAATAACTCAGGTACTACCCATGCACTGCTCCAATCACCTATGTACTACCCATGCAGTTCTCCAATCATCCAGACACTGCTGATTCACTCCTTCGTTTACCCAGGCACTACCCATGCACTCCTCTAATCACCCAACCAGTAGCCATGCACTTATCCAGTCACTGTACAATATCCTTGCAGTCCTCCAATCACCCAGGCAGTACCTTTATACTCATGCAATCACCCAGGCACCAACCATGCACTCACACTATCATCCAGACATTACCTATAAATGGATGCAATCACCCAGGCATTACCCATGCACTTTCTAAATCACCCAAGCAATACCCATGCACTTACTTAATCATCCAGGCACTGCACATGTACTCCTGCAATCACCAAAGCACTAGTCATGCACTTATGCAATAACCCAGGCACTACCCATGCACTGCTACAATCACCTGTGCACTCCCCATGCACTCCTCTAATCACCTAGATACTACTCATTCACTCCTTCAATTACCCAGGCACTACCCATGCATTCCAGCAATCACCCAGTCACTACCCATGCACTTATATAATCACGATACATTATCCTTGCACTCCTCCAATCATCCAGACAGTACCCATGCGCTCAAGCAATCACCCAGACACTAACTATGCACTCATGCAATCATCCACACATTACCTATAAACTTATGTAATTACCTAGGCATTACCCATGCACTTAAAAAATGTTCCAGGCATGCACATGTACTCCTGCAATCAGCCAGGCACTACTCATCCACTCATGCAATAACCCAGGCACTACCCATGTACTGCTCCAATCACCTACGCACTACCCATGCAGTTCTCTAATCATCCAGATGCTACTGATTCGCTCCTTCGATTACCCAGGCACTACCCATGCATTCCTCTAATCACCCAACCAGTAGCCTTGCACTTATCCAATCACTCTGCAAATACACATGCACTTATAAAATCACCATGCATCATCCTTGCAGTCCTTCAATCACCCAGGCACCAACCATGCATTCATGAAATCATCCAGGCATAACCTATAAACTCGTGTAATTACCCAGGCATTACCCATGCACTTACAAAATCACCCAAACAATACCCATGCACTTACAAAATTACCCAGGCACAGCCCATGTACTCCTGCAATCCCCCAGGCACTACTCATCCACTCAAGCAATAACTCAGGCACTACCCATGCACTGCTCCAATCACCTATGTACTACCCATGCAGTTCTCTAATCATCCAGACACTACTGATTCACTCCATCGATTATCCAAGCACTACCCATGCACTCCTCTAATCACGCAACCAGTAGCCATGCACTTATCCAATCACTCTGTGAATACCCATGCACTTATAAAATCACCATGCACTATCCTTGCAGTCCTCCAATCACCCAGGCAGTACCTTTGTACTGATGCAATCACCCAGGCACTAACCATGCCCTCATGCAATCATCAAGACATTACCTATAAACTGATGTAATGTAATGTAATGTAAAGTCCACTTCTATAGCGCTGCTATCACTCCAGGGAGTATCTTGGCGCTCACCCAACTCAGATGTACGAGATGGGGGGAAGAGGTAGACAACATTTCGCACAAGACACTGCATCTTTAAACCATTGCTATGCAAGCTGAATCGGACATACCAACATTACCAATGCACCTACAAAATCACCCAAGTAACACCCATGCACTGACAAAATCATCCAGGCACTGCACATGTACTCCTGCAATCACCAAGGCCCTAGTCATACACATATTCAATAACCCAGGCACTACCCATGCACTGCTACAATCACCTGTGCACTACCCATGCACTCCTCTATTCACCTAGACACAACTCATTCACTCCTTTAATTACCCAGGCACTACCCATGCACTCCAGCAATCACCCAGTCACTACTCATGCACTTATAAAATCACCATACACTATCCTTGCACTCCTCAAATCATCCAGGCAGTACCCATGCACTCATGCAATTTCCCAGACACTAACCATGCACTCATCCAATCATCCACACATTACCTATAAACTCATGAAATTACCTAGGCATTACTCATGCACTTAAACAATTATCCAGGCACTACACATGTACTCCTGCAATCACCCAGAGACTACTCATCCACTGATGTAATAACCCAGGCACTACACATGCACTGCTTCAATTACCTGTCCACTACCCATGCAGTCATCTAATCACCTAGACACTACTAATTCACTCCTTAGATTATACAGGCACTACCAATGCACTCCTGCAATCACCCAACCAGTACCCATGCACTTATCCAAACACTCTGAAAATACCCATACACTTATAAAATCACCATGAACTTTCCTTGCACTCCTCCAATCACCCAAGCAGTACCCATGCACTCAGGCACTAACCATGCACTCATGCAATCACCCAGGCATTACCTGTAAACTCATGTAATTACCCAGGCATTACTCATGCACTTACAAAGTCACCCAAGCAATATCCATGCACTTACAAAATCATCCAGCCATTACACATGTACTCCTGCAATCACCCAGGCACTACTCATACACTTATGCAATAACTTAGGCACTACCCATGCAGTGCTCCAATCACCTGTGCACTACCCATGCACTCCTCTAATCACCTAGACACTACTCATTCATTCCTTCAATTACCCAGGCACTACCCATGCACTCCAGCAATTACCCAGTCACTACTAATACACTTATAAAATCACCATACACTTTGGTTGAACTCCTCCAATCACCCAGGCAGTACCCATGCATTTATGCAATCATCCAGACAGTAACCATACACTCACGCAGTCATCCAGGCATTACCTATAAACTCATATAATTACCCATGCATTACTCATGCACTTACAAATTCACCCAAGCAACACCCATGCACTTACAAAATCATCCAGGCACTACACATGTGCTCCTGCAAACACCCAGGCACTACTCATGCACTTATGTAATAACCCAGGTACAACCCATGCACTGCTCCGATCACCTGTGCATTACCCATGCACTCTTCTAATCATGTAGACACTACTCATTCACTCTTTCGATTACCCAGGTACTACCCATGCACTCCAGCAATCACCCAGTCAATACCCATGCACTCATCTAAACACCCATGCACTCTTCCAATCACCCAGCCTGTACCTATAAACTCCTGCAATCACCCAGGCACTACTCATGCACTTCTGTAATAACCCAGGCACTACCCATGCAGTGCTCCAATCACCCATGCACTAACAACGCACTCCTCTAATCATCCAGACACTCCTCATTCACTCCATCGATTACCCAAGCACTACTCATGCACTCCTCTAATCACCCAGACACTACTTATTCACTCCTTCAATTACCCAGCCAGTAGCCATACAGTCCTCCAATCACCTAGTCACTACCGAATAACTTATAAAATCACCATGCACTATCCTTGCACTCCTCTAGTCACACAGGCAGTACCCATGCACCCATGAAATCATCCAGACACTATGTTGCACTCATGCAATCATCCAGGCATTACCCGTAAATTCATGCAATCACCCAGGCAAAACCTATGCACTAACAAAATCATCCAAACAATACCTATGCACTTACAAAATCACCCAGACACTACCAATGCACTCCTGCAATCACCCTGGCACTACCCATACACTCATGCAATAACCCAGGCAGTACCCATGCACTGCTCTAATTACCCACGCACTACCCATGCACTCTTCCAATCACCCAGACACTACCATTTTAGTTATACTATCACTCAGCCATTACGCATGCATTCCTTCAATTAGTCACGCACTACCCTTGCACTAATGCATCACTCAGGCCTTAGACATGTAGTCATAAAATCACCCAAACATTGCCTCTGCATTCATACAATCAACCAAACATTTCTTTTGCAATCTTACAATCACCCTGGCATTACCCATACACTGCTCCAATCACATATACACTAACCATACACATATCCATATATTCCACTTACTACAATTCATACAACACATATACATTTTTTCTTTTTAAAACCAAATAGGTAGTTCTGAAAAAAAACTTTTTTTTCTTTTTTTGTTTTATAATTTCTTTGTATTTTTAAAACTTTTTTATACTTTTTTTGGTGTGTTTTTTGGAGAAAAAAAAACAGAACCAACAAGAAAAATATTGAAAAAGTTATGCAAATAAAACTCATTGCACAAACAAAACAAAATAAAAAAATAACAATTGTGGTTCAGGATAGCATTCACTGATTGCTTCTCAACACACAATGATTTTTTGCACTTCAAACAGCTCTGCTCTTCCTGAGCCAAATCTGGGTGAAAATTAATTACGGTAGTTGTTGTGCTACCAGAAGAGGTACTGGGTCCAGCAGTGTTGACATCCGCAGCCTCTTTTTCTTGCTGGCTTCGCAGTTGTTCTCTTGCGAGCCGTCGAGGGTGCATGGTTTGTAAGTGTTTTAGCATGGACGAAGTGCCACAAGAGTATTTTTTTTCAGACCGCGTGATAGTACATTCTGGCAGATCGTGCACGTTACCTTCCTGGCATTTACTTTTTTTTCGCCAGGTGGGATGCTAAAAAAAGCCCAGACAACACCCAGATCTTCCTCATCCTCTACTGCAAGCTGCTGAAGTGGTTGTCCAGCTGCCATTTTTAGAAACTCCAAAAAAAAAGCAACCAAAAAGATGTAAAAAAGAGATCTAAAAGAGTACAGGTCAGTCTCCTTAGTTGGTCCTGAAAGAATTTAAAAAAATGGTTGGGGTCCTTCAAGTTCTAGAATCAAAAGCCTCTAAACCAATGAAAGTCATTCATTTGAAGTCATATGGGATTCGTGCACCCGGCACGTGATCAGCGTGCACCAGACGCAACTTACGGAAAATACATTTAACAATAATATATCTTTATTCCAGTTACATATACATGACATTTGCAATTATCTTAATTCATGCCTTGGTATAATATAAGCACATGGGGCAATAGCCCCTAGGGAGGCAGAAAGCCCACCAGGTATCAGGGTTTTTTTCATCCAAAGTTCAGGGGTGGGAGCTGCCCACAATGGGCATGCTAATGCCTCCATTCTCCCCCCCCCCAAAAAAAAATGCCACTGTATCTCCCCTCCAGGAGGCAGATGGGGCAGTAGCCTGTGATCTGACCCGGGGGGCACCAGGGATTATTATTCTTTTTTTTATATAAAGGGGTGGGAGCTGCCCAGAAAGCCAATGCCCCAACCCAAACAAATTGGCTCACTCTTTCTGCCCCCTCGGAGGCAGAGGAGGGCAACACCCCCTTATCTGCCCCCCCAGTGGGGCAGAAAGCCCACTAGACACCAGGAATTTCTTTCTCCAAAGTTTAGGGGTGGGAGCTGCCCTGAAGAAGCATGCACATGCCACCCATAAAGCCCACTAGGCAACAAGGCTTATTTTTTTCAAAGTTCAAGGGTGGGGGCTGCCCAGAATGGGCATGACAATACTTCCACCCCCCAAAAAAAATTCCACAGTCTTTCTGCCCCCCCAGGAGGCAGATGGGGCAATAGCCCCTTATCTGTCCTCCCCAGGGTGCATAAAGCCCACTAGGCACCAAGGATTATCTTTTTCAAAGTTTAAGGGTGGGGGCTTCCCAGAATAGGCATAACAATACCCCCATGCCCCCCAAAAAAGTCAATGACCTTCTGCCCCCTCAATAAGGCAGATGGGGGCAATAGCCCCTGATCTGCCTCCCCTGGGGGGCAGAGAGCTCACTAGCCACCAGGGATCACTCTGAATTTTTTATACGTATGGGTGAGGGCTGCCCAGAATGGGCATACCAATATCCCACCCCCCTTAAAAAATAGCCACAGACATTCTACCTCCCATTCGGGGCACATCAGGGAAATAGACCTGATCCTCCCCCCAGGGCGGCAGAAAGCCACTCAGCACTAACTTTTTTTCGCAATGTGCCCATCTGTGGATTTTGAGCCCCGGCGCAGCCGGCACCAAGGGAAACGTCGCAAACTTGTACATTTTTTAAAACTAGACACCAATGGGAATCAAGGATGGGGTGACTTGTGTGCCTTTCTCCAGGTTCTGTTAGCCCAAAATCCCTTGCAAACCTTAAACTTAGTTTTTAAAAAAAAACATTTTCATCACATTTCTGTGATGGAAGGTTCTGGAATCTAAGGGGAGCAACAAACTTCCACCAACTAAACACTCCCTCAAGTCTCCTGATAAAAATGGTACCTCACTTGTGTGGCTAGGCCTATTGCCAGCAACAGGAAACAGCCCAAAATGCAACGTGCAAAAGACACACAATTGATTGCTGGAATGCAGAACAAATCAAAACATTCACCCGCAGTCAAGAGATCTGGGTTAAATCCATCATTCTTTTGCTCACCATGCCACCCCAGTTTAGATCTGGCCATATGCAAATCAGTCTTGACCCTGTGCCTCATGGGAACAGTCCAGCCCGAACTGCCAAGCCAGGTCCTCCCTGGACTGGAAACAAGCATCTTAGGACCGGTTTCGAGGTTTCACCCCTCTTCAGCCAGGATATCTTGATTCCAGTGGTACAGTGAGCCTAGGACCCATGTCTGAGCATACCTGGCACACTTAGGGCGAGAAAGCAAAAGACACACAATTGATGTACAGAATGCAGAACAAATCAAAACATTCACCCCCAGTCAAGAGATCTGGGTTAAATCCATCATTCGTTTTCTCACCATGCCACCCCAGTTTAGATCAGGCCATACGCAAAACAGTCCTGACCCTGTGCCTCATCGGAACAGTCCAGCCCGAACTGCCAAGCCAAGTCCTCCCTGGACCGGAAACAAGCATCCTAGGACCGGTTTCAGGGTTTCACCCCTCTTTAGCCAGGATAGCTTGATTCCAGTGGCACAGTGAGCCCAGGACCCACGTCTGGGCATACCTGGCGCACTTCGGGCGAGAAAGCAAAAGACACACAATTGATGGACGGAATGCAGAACAAATCAAAACTTTTAACCCCCATTCAAGAGATCTGGGTTAAATCCATCATTCTTTTGCTCACCATGCCACCCCAGTTTAGATCTGGCCATATGCAAATAAGTCTTGACCCTGTGCCTCATGTGAACAGTTCAGCCCGAACTGCCAAGCCTGGTCCTCCCGGGACGGGAAACAAGCATCCTGGGACTGGTTTCGGGGTTTCACCCCTCTTCAGCCAGGATAGCTTGATTCCAGTGGCACGGTGAGCCCAGGACCCACGTCTGGGCATACCTGGCGCACCTAGGACGAGAAAGCAAAAGACACACAATTGATGTACAGAATGCAGAACAAATCAAAACATTCACCCCCAGTCAAGAGATCTGGGTTAAATCCATCATTCGTTTTCTCACCATGCCACCCCAGTTTAGATCAGGCCATACGCAAAACAGTCCTGACCCTGTGCCTCATCGGAACAGTCCAGCCCGAACTGCCAAGCCAAGTCCTCCCTGGACCGGAAACAAGCATCCTAGGACCGGTTTCAGGGTTTCACCCCTCTTTAGCCAGGATAGCTTGATTCCAGTGGCACAGTGAGCCCAGGACCCACGTCTGGGCATACCTGGCGCACTTCGGGCGAGAAAGCAAAAGACACACAATTGATGGACGGAATGCAGAACAAATCAAAACTTTTAACCCCCATTCAAGAGATCCGGGTTAAATCCATCATTCTTTTGCTCACCATGCCACCCCAGTTTAGATCTGGCCATATGCAAATCAGTCTTGACCCTGTGCCTCATGTGAACAGTTCAGCCCGAACTGCCAAGCCTGGTCCTCCCGGGACGGGAAACAAGCATCCTGGGACTGGTTTCGGGGTTTCACCCCTCTTCAGCCAGGATAGCTTGATTCCAGTGGCACGGTGAGCCCAGGACCCACGTCTCGGCATACCTGGCGCACCTAGGGCGAGAAAGCAAAAGACACACAATTGATGGACGGAATGGAGAACAAATCAAAACATTCACCCCCAGTCACGAGATCTGGGTTAAATCCATCAAATGATGGATTTAACCATCAATTGATGGATTTAACCCAGATGTCTTGACTGGTGGTGAATGTTTTGATTTGTTCTGCATTCCGTCCATCAATTTTGTGTCTTTTGCTTTCTCGCCCAAAATACAACATGGACACATCACAGTTTTACTTTCTTGGCAATGTGCCTAGCTGTGGATTTTGGACCCTAGCTCAGCAGGCACCTAAGGTAACCTAGCTGACCTATACATTTTTTTAAGCTAGACACCCAGGGGGATCCAGGATGAGGTGACTTGTATGGCTTCCTCCAGGTTCTGTTACTAAGAATCTTTTACAAACCTCAATTTTCAACTGTTAGTTTCTATGAAAATATCTTGAAGGATCACACTAATGACCCTTTGCTGACTTCAGTATCCTGACTACTTTTCAGAAATGTATAGCTTTCCTGGATCCATTGTTACTTTCAGACCCATTTCTACCACTAATTGGAAGAAGGTTGAAAACACATTAATAGCAAAAAGATGCTATGTCCCAGTAAAATGCCAAAACTGTGTAGAAAAGTTTGGTTTTCAGACAAATGTCTTCTGCAGCACTTTTTTCCCATTTAAAAAAAAAAAAATGTTGTTGTATTTTGGCTAATTTCTTGGCCCCCTCCAGGGGAATCCATAGAGCCTGGGTATGTTTAGAATCCTCAGTATGTTGGAAGAAAAGGACGCAAATTTGGTGTGGATACCTTATGTAGACAAAAAGTTACAGGGGCCTCAGCTCAAGCTAACTTAAATAGTGAAAAAAGGCTTAGTACGAATGGGGGGAGGCCTAGCAGCGAAGCGGTTAAGCAAATTATATTTTGGAAAAGAAAACAGGACGTTTTTATGACCACAGACGGCTAAGTAGGTGCATTTTGAAGAATGCTGGATATTTTACGCCAATGGTCGATTTGCTTTTTATACTGTTGATTTTCTAGCTCGCAAATGTATGTGTAATGCACAATATTGCAATTCGACCTCAAAGCCAAGAAAAAGCATTTAAAGCATTCATTTTTTCATTTAAATGTGATTGTTTTTATTGTTCTTGTAAAGCCACGGGCAATGTCTTTGAATCCTTTGTTTCTACATTGACTTTTTATAATAAAACGCCAGCACATCATCAGTGCTGCCTAGAGTAAAGCTACAGTCTAAGAGAAATATGTGAAATCTGGAAGGAAAAAGCCGTTCCATGTACAATTATTAAAATAAAGCATATTTACAATATACTTGAAGGATTAAAACATGCACTTGTAAAGATGCTGCTTATACTAATTCCCAATTAGGGATGTTGCCTAGGCACGAAAATATTTAAAATTACTCGATGGGACACCATGGGTTTTAATTAGTTGTTTCAGTGGCTAGCTCTGGCTTTGTCAAATGCAACCAATACCTTGGAGGATAGCATACAACTGCTGTGATTTAGATAATCTGTTAATACCAATCTTCTAAAAGTAAAGAGAATTAACTTTATAGTTTTTTAGGTTACGGTATTCACCAGTTATATAGCTGAAAATGAAATAGAAATATAAGATCTATCTTTACAGGTACATGGAATCTCAGTATTTTCCGCGTTGAAATCTTCAAGATCACGGAAGGATAGACTTTTTTTTTACAGTTTTAGGTCTGATCTAGAAATCTATAGAAGTCATTTGCATGCCTCATATATTCAAAACAAATAATGAAGATGCATATATGCATGCATACAGAGAGGGGCTTTGAATCACTCATCTTCATTCATTGGTCTGTTGATTCATTATCCACATATTGTTTCCTTCCATCACTGCAGGCAGAACAGGGCATTAGATCTGAGCGCTCTTGAACTCTGTGGGACTCATTACAATAAAGGTCAGAGTTGCCTCTGACCTCCACCGTCTCAGTGTGTGAACCGGCTAACCATAGATCGGCGGTTCCGCACACCGAATTAGGATGCGACCGTGCATGGTGCAGTCGTAAACTCCGATTGTCTATTAGAGCTTTGCGGTGGATGAAAACCACCTGCAGCACAAGCTCCCATAGAGAAATGGGAGTTTGCGTAAATCCCTGAACCTCATGGTGCCTTGCACACGGTGCAGGAATTCTCAGGGGGGCATCATAGGTGCCCCCCAGGATCACAACACGAGGGCCAGGAGGAAGGGGGCCCTGCTAGGGGTCCCCAAAGTCATTTTCCGACAGCCTTGCTATGTCGGAAAGCCCAACAAGGAAATCCCGACGGCGGGAACGCTGTCCATAAGGGATTATGAGTGGTTTCCGACTGGCCAATAGGCTACTTGAGTCCATCAGAACCTAGTTGGTTTCCCTGGCCTGTTTACCCTTCGACAGCCAATATCGTAGTTTGGGGGTCAGAATGTTAACCTTCAGTGAGAGTCAGCAAGCCTCCGACCAGAGATTGAAGGCTTTCCGACCGACACCGATATAAGGCCCCGAGTAGTAATTTCTTTCCTGACCACATGTGCATATCTACCTGAAAAAAAACAAATTATCAAGGGTTCTGGGCCAATCTGTCCTATTTCTTAAAGATATTTATTTTTCCTTTTAAACTTTCAGTTTCTATTCCCAAAAAATATAATAACAATGTTTGCGTGCCAAGGCCAGACCTAGGATTTGCCAATGCTTTATAAATGTGTTTGGATTTTCTAATCCCAAACTTGACTCCATTTGTTTGTTTCCGTGCTGTTTTTAACCCCTAAGTATGATTTAGGAAAAAATGCTGCCCATGGTTAGTTGAATGAAATTCGCCTCTTTGTAATGTTTATTTAGGACCACAAAAGTGACATTGCTTTTCACAACTTTAGAGGGAAAAATCGCATCTTTCATTCAATCATTTTGGATTATTTAAATGCATGAAGTAATGCATATAGATTTTTGCAGTAAGTTATTTGATACAATTTTGTACAAACACTGCACAGCCTGAATACTCCTTCTACAGTTGTCTTAGGGTACCACTGCCTCCCAGCGTACTCCGTTTTCAGGATTTAGCAAAACAAAGACATGCGTGCCTTTGGAGCTGTTTCCAATGGGATAGAAAAGAGGGGGGCAGCACCTATCAGGCAGTCATATATGCTATATATGCTTGTAGTGCCTTAACTATGGTGAAAGAAAAAGTAACAAATGACCATGTGCATGCACAGGCGACCTGCCAGCTCCACTACACAGTGGATGCTGCAGTTGTTGTACCAGTTGCATTCATCATCATTCATAAGCAGTCAATATAAAAGTCACTTCACAATCAAATGTGCTACATCATCATTGGAATGAGCAAAACAAGTGAGAGGTTCCTGATAACAGGCTCATATGCCACAGGGTAGAAGGACCAACTACCGTTCACTGCACTGTGCCCTAACACATAACCTTTACTTCAACCACATGCCCTGAATATTTCACAATTCATTTGTAAACACCCCTAACCTTTTATAATCAGATGTATTCCAACATTATCATATTGACCAATAATTATTTTTAGTATCTCCGAAGATGTTAAAACAGTATACAATTTACAAACTTTGCCTCTCAGATCAGTGGCTTGCTAAGTAATAACATATGTGTTAGTGTCAGATCCAGAGTCGCGATCTCCCCAGGAACAGATGACTAGTCCTCAAATCCCTCCTGCCAAACCCAGTGACAAGAGATTAACTATTGCCTCTGCATTCAGCCAAGGGGGAAAGGGGAAGTGGAAGACAAAACATGAGAGAGACTGCCTCTGGACACGGTTCTTCACTGGGCTTCCTATGAAGATACCTGAAATGACAAACACACTTGTTTAATATCTTCCCTACCTACTCTACTCTAGATAATTAATCTATTGTCTTTTACAATTACCTTTTTATACCAGAGAACTAGCCACTCTCTAACTAATTAGTTTTGCCTATTGTTTATTTGATCAGTCTTCGGTAATTCTGTATTCTCTATTGTGCAGTTCTTGGCAATGGAGATGATTCTCCAACCAAGGGTATAGATTGTACAGTCTTGTGTGAAAGTTCTGTCTTGTATCTTTTCAAAAATGAATGGTAGACTCCTTTGGAAACTTCTGACCGATAGTGTCTCTTTACTCTTTAGAACTTGTAATCTACCTCATAGAGTCTATGACAAGTTCGAATTGCAGTTGAAATACTTGCTGCTTGAGTTTTAATTGCTAGCGTTAAAATGAAAGTTCTGCTCATACATTAGTCAGAGGTTCCTCCAATGCTTTTTCTTTTCTGCCTTCACTTGACTATTAAAAAGTATTAAATACTCTTACTTCTGAGGAGAGAAGGTTTCTCTTGACTGAAACGCTTCTCCAGGATTCAAAAACTCCACTGCTCACACCGTCTTCAAACTCCAAAACAGCTCTTGCTGAAAGAACTCTGTGAATTTCAAAAGGGGCACGTCAGGACACTCAAAAACCCATTTGAAATGCGTACTGAATAACTTCCCTGAACATTGGAAGTCGAGCGCTGAACTATTTCAACGTGTGTTTTCTCCTCAGGAAATTCGGACACACAGGAGCACAAACACGACCGTTGCTGGGATTCTTTCAGTTGAAGTGCGCCGCGCGAATATCGCGCAGGCGCGTTGAAAACAAAGAAGTGTCTCGCGACCAAAACAACTAGACCGCAGACCTTCTTAAAAAGTGAAAGCTCGTAACTAGCAGCGGAAAACAGATTCTCTCAAGCCATTGAGGATGGACTTGAGAGACGTTCTCCAGGTCGGAGCCAATCTTAACCAACGGGGATATTTGGTCAAGCACAGTCTATCTGGGAGGGAGTCAGCTCTTTTGGAAATTAAATTAGAACAGAACAATGGGGTCTTGACAGTACTCCCCACCAAAAGACGTCCCTTCCTTCTTGGCTTAGTAGGATTTTGTTTATGAAAGTCTCGAATGAGTCTTGGAGCATGAACATTAGTATATGGTTCCCAAGATCTTTCTTCTGGACCAAAATTCTTCCAACTGATCAAATAATACAATTGACCTTTTCTAAAGGTGGAATCAAGAATCTCATGCACCTCAAACTCCTCCCCTGAATCTACCACAATAGGTTTAGGAAGTGAGTGGGCTCTCAAATTTGGTGGGCTCTTTTTCAACAAGGAAACATGAAACACCGGATGTATTTTGAGATAAGAGGGCAAGTGAATCTTTACTGATACAGGGTTTATCATTCTGTTTACCTTGAATGGGCCTATGAATCTTGGTTGAAACTTACGATTCTCTTTTAATTTAAGATGTTTAGTGGATAACCAAACCTTCTCTCCTGATTTAAAAACTGGACATTCTCGTCTCTTCTTATCTGCCTGAGACTTATAAGAGTTTTTAGCCTTTTGTAAATTCTCACCAGCAAGCATTAAAGACTTTTGAACTCTATTTACCAATTCTTCTGCCACTGGTACTGAACCCTCTTCCTTCTCTAAAACTAACAGGAATAACCTGTAGAGGAGTGCTTGGCGTTGTTATAAGCAAATTCAGCGGACCAAACTAAATCTGCCCACCCAGCTTTCTGATCCATCAAATAAAGTCTGAGGTATTGCTCAAGGTCTTGATTGACTCTCTCGGTCTGACCATCAGTTTCAGGATGGAAACTGGTGGAAAAGCGAGCGTCTATTCCTAACCTTCTGGTGAAAGCCTTCCAAAAATGGGAAACAAATTGGGAGCCCCGGTCAGAAACTAAAACCTTTGGAATTCCATGCAGTCTTACAATGTGCAGAGTAAATAATTGTGCCAGTTCTGGAGCTCGAGGTATATTTTTCAGTGGGACAAAATGTGCCATTTTAGAAAACATATCCACCATCACCAAAATTGTGTTAAACCCATGACAGGGAGGGAGGTCTACTATCAGATCCATCGAGACCGTATGCCAAGGATAAGGTGGAGTGGGCATTGGCATCAAGAGCCCTTGTGGTGCTCTCCGATCCGATTTTCCTTGCAAACATCTCTCGCAGGTGGTAACATACTGCCGTATTTGAGCTCTCATGTTGGGCCACCAGAAATTTCTTTCCACCAGTTCAGAAGTCTTTTGTATTCCTTTATGACCAGCCATCAAATCATCATGACACATCTTCAAGGCTTTCTCTTGAAGCCCCTTTGTAGGAAGATACAAACAATTTCTGAGGTATGGAAGACCATTCCGGATCTCTCTCTCCAGCTCCTCATCTGCCCAGCGATTCATCTCTTCTTGGGACATTGCCTCCCGAATTTCTTTTGAAAAATCTGTATTGAGGGTGGCCACAATGATCTTTTCCTCTGGAATTATAGTCTGATTCTTTTGATCAACTTCAGAGTAGTCAGAGTTTATTCTTGAAAGAGCATCTGCTTTTGCATTACTTGTACCTGGTCTGAAAGTTATTACAAAATTGAAATCTGCAAAAAATAGAGACCAACGTAATTGTCTGGCCGTTAATGTTCTAGCTGATTTGAGAAATTGGAGGTTGCGATGATCCGTATACACAGTGACCTTATGCACTGCGCCAAGCAAGTAATGTCTCCATTCTAAAAAGGCACCTTTTACGGCCAACAGCTCTTTGTCAGCGATTGAATAATTGCATTCAGGAGGGGTTAACTTTCTGGAATAGTAGGCCACTGGATGAAGTTGACCTGTATCCCGATGTCGTTGAGAGAGAATTCCTCCAATAGCAACGTCTGAGGCATCCGCTTCTACGTAAAAGGGCTCATCTGCCCTTGGATGCAACAGAATTGGAGCTTGCGTAAAGGATCTCTTCAGGAAACGAAAGGCTTCTTCTGCTTCATCATTCCAGACAAACTTCACCCCTTTCTTCAACAATCTTGTGATTGGACTGACTTTATGAGAGAAATTCGAAATAAATCTCCTGTAGAAATTAGAGAACCCAATAAAACTTTGGACCTCTTTCACAGATGAAGGAGAAGGCCAATCTTGCACTACTCTCACTTTTGCATTATCCATACTTACTCCTTCAGGAGATAAAACAAATCCAAGAAATTCTACCTTTTCCACGTGAAAGGCACATTTCTCCAATTTCACAAAAAGATGGTTCTCAAGAAGTCTGGTTAAAATTGCTCTAACATGGGTTACATGCTCTTCAAGACTATCTGAAAAGATCAGAATATCGTCGATATAAACGACAGCTATTCGATCCAAAAATTCTCTGAGAACGTCATTTACAAAATGTTGAAATGCAGCTGGAGCATTACACAACCCATAGGGCATTACTAGATACTCAAATAATCCATAACGGGTTCGAAATGCTGTTTTCAACTCATCACCTGAAGCGATGCGGATCAAATGATACGCCCCTCGTAAGTCCAATTTGGTGTAGACTTTTGCATTCTTGACCTGATCCAACAAGACTGAAATTAGTGGGAGCGGGTATCGATTTTTGATTGTAACTTGATTCAAGGCTCTAAAGTCTATACAAGTACGAAGATCTCCGTCTTTCTTTGGGATGAAAAATAAAGGAGACGAGACTGGGGACTTAGAAGGACGCATAAACCCATTAGCCAAGTATTTTTCCAAGTAACTTTTGAGATATTGATTTTCCGTTGCTGTCAAAGCGTAAATTCTACTGCAAGGCAGAACCGCCCCAGGTTCAATATCAATCTTACAGTCGTAAGGACGATGAGGAGGAAGTTTTTCGGCCTCTTTTTCATCAAAAACTGAAGCTAAATCCTCATATTCCCTGGGAATCTCTTTAGTTTCTAAAGAGCAAATTGACGCTGAAGGACAAGCCAGTCCTTTGGCTGGTGATTCTTCGAATAACTGGATTTGCTCACAAAAACAATTTTCCTTGCAATAAGTTGAATTCATAGAAATGGTTCTCTTTTCCCAATCAATGTATGGGTTGTGTTCTGTTAACCATGGAAGACCTAGAATGAGCTGAAACTGAGGAGCATCAATCAGATTGAACGTTATTATTTCTGAATGTTCATTGAACCCGGTTAACTGGATAGATTCAGTTTCATGAGTAATGAGCCCTG
Organism: Triturus cristatus; assembly: GCF_964204655.1. Lineage (NCBI taxonomy): Eukaryota > Metazoa > Chordata > Amphibia > Caudata > Salamandridae > Triturus > Triturus cristatus. Next base: position 453,680,360 of record NC_140590.1, on the reverse strand, counting down.
AAGACAAATTTGTACCATCCACAGCTCTGACCACTTCCACGACCTGCTTCTCAACAAATTTTAATCCAATTCTTCGAGCATATTTGATGTCACAAAAGTTCCCCGTAGCCCCTGAGTCGATCATCACAGAAACTCCGATCACTTCTTGATCACAAAATTTTGCAGTTACAGATACAACCAGATGGGGTGCAGAAGATTGTAATGTATTCACAACTTGCTGGTAAAATGGAGCTGTCTTTAAATTCGCTTCACCCTGTGCAACTCCTTTTACAGGTGAAGCCGATCTTTTACCTGCTGAGCTACCATAGGTTTTTTCGGACAATCTTTTACAAAATGACCAGAGAGACCACAATACAGACACAGATGCCCAGATCTTCGTCTTTCCTTTTCTTCCTTGGATAGAGGACCTCTTATTGATCCTATCTGCATGGGTTCATCTACAGATGAATTTTCAGAGGTCTTATTTCCTTCAGTCTTCATTCGATCAAAGCGAGGTGGGAGCGGACGGAAGTCTCTTCTTTTTTCACTTCGTCTCTCACTCAAACGATTATCGATCTGTAGCACCAAATCAATTAATTCAGAGAATTCAGTGGGTCGCCTAGGAATCTGTGCCAAAGCGTCCTTAAGTTCATCTTTTAAACCTCTATAAAAAATTGCTGCTCTCTTGGCTTCTGGCCAACTTGATTCCACAATCAACTTATTAAATTGGGCTAGATAGGCTACCAAATCCCGATTGCCCTGCTTGAGCTCCAAAAGTTCATTGTCTGTGGCTTGTGAGGCTGCACGTCGATCAAATATTCGTAAAAATTCTACCTTAAAGTCATTATAGTTGTACAATTTGGGATCATTCTGCGTGACCAATGACATTGACCAGGCGGCTGCATCACCATTCAAATACGACAGTATGAAAGCCACCTTTGATTGATCCTCTGCAAAAATGACTGGCCGACACAAAAAATGCAAAGTACATTGTGTCAAAAATATTTGCGTCTTTTGAGGGTCCCCACCAAATCTCTCAGGAGGCGCCAAGGGAATAATAGGTGAGACAGCATGTATAACCTGAGTGGAGATATCTGAAGGGGATAAATTACTTGGTAGACTCGGTGAGCCCTTATATCCAGTACCGGAAGCCACAAACTCTTCTAATCTTTGCCTGGTCTGAATAGTTTCCTGACTCGATCTCCTAACTTCTTCTCTTAAAGATTTATTCTCCTCTAAGGCACAATCAAGTTGTTTCTGCATTCCTTCTAAAATGGAACTTAGGGCCTTCAAATCTACCCCGTCTGCCATTCTGTTCAGGAGGAGATCTATAAACCTCAAAGGAGGTTTTTTAGGGCACTTCAATCTGTCAGATCCAGAGTCGCGATCTCCCCTGGAACAGATGACTAGTCCTCAAATCCCTCCTGCCAAACCCAGTGACAAGAGATTAACTATTGCCTCTGCATTCAGCCAAGGGGGAAAGGGGAAGTGGAAGACAAAACATGAGAGAGACTGCCTCTGGACACGGTTCTTCACTGGGCTTCCTATGAAGATACCTGAAATGACAAACACACTTGTTTAATATCTTCCCTACCTACTCTACTCTAGATAATTAATCTATTGTCTTTTACAATTACCTTTTTATACCAGAGAACTAGCCACTCTCTAACTAATTAGTTTTGCCTATTGTTTATTTGATCAGTCTTCGGTAATTCTGTATTCTCTATTTTGCAGTTCTTGGCAATGGAGATGATTCTCCAACCAAGGGTATAGATTGTACAGTCTTGTGTGAAAGTTCTGTCTTGTATCTTTTCAAAAATGAATGGTAGACTCCTTTGGAAACTTCTGACCGATAGTGTCTCTTTACTCTTTAGAACTTGTAATCTACCTCATAGAGTCTATGACAAGTTCGAATTGCAGTTGAAATACTTGCTGCTTGAGTTTTAATTGCTAGCGTTAAAATGAAAGTTCTGCTCATACATTAGTCAGAGGTTCCTCCAATGCTTTTTCTTTTCTGCCTTCACTTGACTATTAAAAAGTATTAAATACTCTTACTTCTGAGGAGAGAAGGTTTCTCTTGACTGAAACGCTTCTCCAGGATTCAAAAACTCCACTGCTCACACCGTCTTCAAACTCCAAAACAGCTCTTGCTGAAAGAACTCTGTGAATTTCAAAAGGGGCACGTCAGGACACTCAAAAACCCATTTGAAATGCGTACTGAATAACTTCCCTGAACATTGGAAGTCGAGCGCTGAACTATTTCAACGTGCGTTTTCTCCTCAGGAAATTCGGACACACAGGAGCACAAACACGACCGTTGCTGGGATTCTTTCAGTTGAAGTGCGCCGCGCGAATATCGCGCAGGCGCGTTGAAAACAAAGAAGTGTCTCGCGACCAAAACAACTAGACCGCAGACCTTCTTAAAAAGTGAAAGCTCGTAACTAGCAGCGGAAAACAGATTCTCTCAAGCCATTGAGGATGGACTTGAGAGACGTTCTCCAGGTCGGAGCCAATCTTAACCAACGGGGATATTTGGTCAAGCACAGTCTATCTGGGAGGGAGTCAGCTCTTTTGGAAATTAAATTAGAACAGAACAATGGGGTCTTGACAGTTAGCGAATGAGTCAATAGTTGGGTGGCCTGCAAAAGGAATGGGTTTACATTTGTCCTCCACTGGGAAATAAACACCCCAATGTAGTGCTTGACTCTCATCGGGTAGCCAAGCAGAGGAGACCCTCTGGGTGAGTAGTGCGCTATATAAATGCTTTGATTGATTGATTGATTGATTGAGTCCAAGGCCTACCCAAGGGAGGTGTTGTGGGTTAGTTATCACCATTCACAGATACGCAGTAATAACACTCAATAAATGATTGTCCAGCCTGTGCCTCCTTTAGAAAAAGGAAAAGTATATTTATTACACACACACTACTAAATACTATGCAGCAACTTTCAAATATACACAAGCTGATGGAAATACTTCCTAATGACATTGCGCAAACTATTTTTCCCCTCCCAAGGGGGCGGTGGAGGTCTAGTACTACAACTCACATGTTTAAACATTCTTCTGTCCCTAAATACAGAGAAAGAACACAACTTGGAGTAGGAGCACTGTAGTGTTTTGCTTTAAGAGCATGTTGCCTTGTGACCATGCATGGAATATGGAACCCCAAGGTTGCTAAGGGAGGTTTTGGAACTGGTCAGTTGACAGTTGACAGTCTCCGGTGCTGGATGGGGACTCTGTTGTCTACAACTTAATAAAGACGGTCACTACTCCATTACTTCTGCCTCTTGTGTTCCTGAAGAGGTGAATCCTACAGTTGGCCATGACTGGAGAACAATAAGATGATCCCCACCATCTTGAGACCCCAACACACCATCCCGCTCTACCATTGTGTCAAGCCTCATCTGGTTGAAAGGAGAGAACGTCTTCCGGCTTCATGTCTGGTGATACCGCTGTGGGGCCCACTGCAATACGTGAGGACATCGCGTTCTGGTAATTTTTCTAAAAAAACACTCTCAGACCTTCTGTGGTGCTTCGGCATGTGATGGCATTGCGTGCTGGTAATTCCAGCCGTAGCACGCGAAGTCAGTGACAACCCATCCTTCAGACTACGTCACCTCACATAAGTTGAGGGGTTGCTAAGACACGCCGTTGCCATTGGTTGCAAGACAACAAAGGAATTGCTGCCTCAACTTTGACGTGTGATGACATTGCATTGTCAGCGCCATCTTGGATGGGGCTGATCACCTGGATTGGGCATTAAGCGTGCCACGGCATTTCACCACTGGCCCACACAGCATTCACTCGTCAATTTTCTTGGTGTGTTGTGTGTTTCTACACTCGCTGACGCGCACAGCTTACTGGCAAATTGTTACGATACTGTAAATTAGGCTGATTTTCTGGATTGGGCATTAAGAGTGCCACAGCGTTTCATCGCTGGCACTCACTGCTTTCACTCGTCATTTTTATTGGTGTGCTGTGCGTTTTTACAATAGCTGACACACAAGCTTACTGGCAAATTGTTAAGGTACTATATACAATTCATTTTTATTTGTAATTTTTTCCAAAGTGACAGTGTTTTTGTGGGAAGGTCTCTCAATCTGTGCTTGTTTCGACAAGCTATTACAGCTATTGCACATCATTCATACCTCTTCTAGCTGTGCGAAGGTGTTGCGCTGATGCACACAGCTAGTTGTATTCTCTAAATTGTGTTCATCAAGGATCTTGTGCTGATGCATACAGCTATTTACCTCCTACTACATTTGGCGATAGTATAAAGTGTCTATGTGGTGTAGGAGCCTGCATTGTTACATACCATATTTCAATTTTCTCTGAAATAGTCTGCGCTTAAGCGCACAGTTTTTATATTTATCTTATTGGTTTCCATTGATTGTTGGACATCATTAAGTTCTGTATCTAGTGCTCCTGTTAACATTTTATTGCCTTCTTCTGGTATTGTGTACTTCAACGCATCTCAATATGCAGAACGTACCCGTTCCGCCCTTTTTCTTATCTTCCCCTGGCGAGCCAGCTCTTCCTTGAATGAAGTGGCAAAAGGTTTTTTCCCATTTCGGCGAGAGTTTGTGGTTCATCTCTCAGCTGTGAGAGCACAACCTCACTTTTAATGCATTGCTTGGGTTCAGAAGGGCAAGAGGTTTTCGAGCACCTTCCCAAACTCTCGAATGGTGATGCCACAGATTTGAATGAATTTGAGTTCTCAATAAAAAAACTTGATTTTCATTACCTGCCAAAGATTAGCACTGTTCCCGAAAGGTACCATTTTGGAAGAAGGATGCAGAAACAGGAAAAGTCGGTGGAGCAGCACATTACTGAATTACGCAAACTTGCTGCTACGTGCAATTTTGCGGCATCATTAGATGAACGTCTCCGAGACCAATTCATGTTGGGCTGTAGTATCGATAAAGCCAGAGATAACTTGTGGCAGAAGGACAATCCATCGCTACACAAGGTCCTTACCATAGCTAAGACTCATGAACACTCAAGGGCCTGTATTGAAACAATTCACAAAAATGAACCTTTGAACAAGTGTAATGGAAATGGTGTACTGCTTGTGGAGAAAGAAAAAGTAACTAGACCCAAAATCCCTGTTAAGGTAGAGAACAAATCTTCTTTAACCAAACCATTCTCTGGCAAGTGCTTCAGGTGTGGCAATGCTGGACATATGGCTAATTTTAAAGCTTGTCCTGGATGGAAGGTTACATGTAGTGTATGTGGAAGCAAGGGCCATTTTGTAAAATGTTGCAGATCAAGTAAAGATCTGAAGAAAGTCAGGGAAGTAGATCTCTATGAAAATGATTCAGAATTAGAGGAGATAAACTTCTGTCAAATCAAGGGATCTGGTAGTAATGGTCCCATGGAGGTGGTGCCGATTAATGATGCACCGGTAAAGATTTTATTTGGCTCAGGAGCCAAGGTGACATTGATCCCTAAGTCTTTCTTTGAACAAAATATAGTGAAGAAAGTTAAGTTGTCCAAACCTGGTATAAGGCCTTGTCAAAGACCGCCTCAACAACGCACACAATAGCAATGAGTTCTTCAACATCGTGAAGGAACTCTCCAACACCATCTCCAACACCAACAACATCCTGCCGTCGCAAGTCCTGTGCGACTCCCTCGCCAATTTCTTCCACCATAAGATAGCAGACATCCACGACAGATTCAACACCCAGACAGCCCCAACAGACATCAAAACAACAGTCTCCCCGCACACCATCGACCACGACCTCCTGCTAGCCTGGACCAGCGTGAGCATCGATGACACACACCATCAAGACCATGAGCACAATCCACTCCGGCTCCCCGTCAGACCCATTCCCGAACCACATCTTAAACAAAGCCAGCAACTCCATCGCACCCCACCTGCCCAACGTCATCAATCTATCCCTCGAGACCGCGACCTTCCCAGAGAGCTGGAAACATGCCGAGATTAACCCCTACCCAAAAAACCAAAGGCAGGGAAGTGTGACGACACTCCAGCTATCTCGCTAGCGGCCAGGGATGGGGTCCTTGGTCCCTTCCCACAATTGCGGAGAAGAACAAGAATGCTCCATCAGTCCTTATGTTCATGGGGCCCAGAGATGAGGTCCTGGGCTCCTTCTTTGCATTGTGAGAGAGCATAACAGCTCTCCCTTGATCCATCTTCATTCAGGGACTAGAGTTGGGGTCTTGGGCCCCTTCCCACATTCACTGGGAAAGCACAAGAGTGCTTCCCACCTACCAGGCCCTAGGGATGGGGTCCTCAGCCCCTTCCCTCATTCACAGGAGAAAGCACGGCATGGCTTTCTGCCTTTCTATTGCTTGGGGCACCCTCCAGGCCCTGGCCCACACCAGAGGCATGATTCATTGCGCAGCAGAGTCCCACGCGCTTCATCACAAGCTCTGACAAGGTCAAAGGTTGCCCTGCTTCAAATGGCCATAACTCGTGCCTGTTCATCTGATGTGGGTGATCTTTGCCTCGCTTTGCTATTGGTAGTGAACCCTAGCCACCTGGAGCACTTTCTCTAGGCCTCCTGGCCTCAAAGGGTGACAGGCTTTGCAGGGAGCTGGTTTTACTAGCTCCCTGCACCAGCCTTTCAGTTTGTTTTTCCTCTGGGCATCTATTCTCCTTGCGCAGCAGCCCAATCTTTCCCACAACTGGTCCTCAGGGACTGTAGGGGGACCAGCATCCCTGGTCCTGGAGAAGTGTCCTACTCCAGTCCCCGTATTCAGCAAAAAAGTGCATCCAAAGAAACCCTTCCCCCTTGCGCAGGACCTTTTTGGGGGTGGGAGGCTCCAGCAGGAAAGTGCCTCTCGCCTATCATGATGTGCCACATCACCTCTCTGCTAAGGGCAGGTTAGACACAGGGTTGATGGGGCAGGAAGGGCCCCTTGATTTGTCTGTGGTGACAGCCCTGTTTATAAGAACTAGGGAAGCAGATGGGTCAAAGGGTCCAGCCACCAAAAAATATAAGAATTCTGCTGGAGGCCAGGGAAGCACAGTGGGAGAGGTGGAGGGTGGGTGGGTTGAATTTGAGGTGAAGGGTGGGTCAGCTATGGGCAACCAGGGGCAGGAAGTGTGGTGCCATGCTTAGTAGATGGTAGAGGGTCAATATAGAGGCACAGATTAGGGAGCAGCGCTGCCTGTCCGGGAAACTGAGGAGCACTGAGAGTGCATGTGCAGGGCTGGGCAAGAGGAGTCAGGCGCTGGTAGGTATGTGGCTGGGGGTCTCTCCACGGTCATGGAGGCAGACCAAGAGGGAGCACCCAATTTTTTGGTTTGGGCGAGACATTGGCACTGGGTGCCTGATGAGGGAGACATGGGTTCTGGTAGGCAGGAAGCTGTTGGGGCTCAGAGGCCCAATGGTGCTCAGAACTCCCCAGGTTGGTGCAGCCTGGAGGGAGAAATGCTGACGAAGCCAGAAGCAGAGGCTGACAGACAGATGGTGAAGCCAATGAGGCACACAGCCGCCCCAGGCTGTTGGTCTGAAGAGGTGGGGAGGTCCACAGCAGCCGCCCCTACACCGAGGGCTCAAGCATTAAACCTTAAATGGGACGATTGGTCCCAGTGTGGCAAGGATGCAAGTGTACTGAAATGTGGCAGTGTGGCTCATCAGAGTGAGTTTGAAGAGGGTGAGTGTGAGGATGCATTGGTGCTGAATTACGATGGGAGTAGAAATGAGTGGAAGAAGGTGAGCTGCGTGATGAGGACAAACTGGAGATGCCTGAGGTGCATCACAAGGAAAAGGGTGCAAAAAGTGATGCAGTTGGTGTTTTGCAGAAGTCAAGTGCGGTCCGAGACAGCGCCAAGGTAGTGGCATCAAAGCCAAGAGTGGACGACATAGGGAGAAGAAGGACGAGTACCCTATGCCTGCAGGTACGGGGGACTGGTGGTCAGTTTGGGACTCAGGGGAACGTAAGAAGAAGGGGATATACCACATTCAGGTCAGTGGGTGTTGGGGACATGGTCATTGACGCTGGGGCGGAGAAGACTAAGAGCGCCTTTAAGGGGAAATGGACACCCAAGCAGTCCAGCAGCAAGAAGGCTGCAGAGGGAAAGAGGTGTCAGTCAGATAGCTGGGGGAGGCCTCCACTGACAGCAAACATAAGAAGAGGCTGCTGTACATGGGTTTGGTGATGCCTTCGGGGTTCCATCTGTCCAAGAAATCTAAGAACAGGATTTGAAAGCGCAAATATGTTGATGTTTTTCAAACTTTTGCAGAAGGAAATTCAGGCCTAGGAGGGGCCTAAGGAAGAAGAGTGGGAGTTGAGTAGAAGGCCCAGGGTACAGATTAATTTGTAAAATTGGACGTGAGCTTTCCTGTTATATGCCAGCATGTTCTGTGAGGAACATGGTGACTGGGCAATAGCATTGTAGAAATGTATGGACATCATCATGAAGGCCCAGATGCATTTTGGAGATGAGTCTGAATCCTGATAAGCCACGGGGCGAGGTAGACTCTGAACTGTGGATGCAATGGATGTCATCCATGCAGTCCATGGCCTCTACGCATGCTTTGAGTGGCCTGCCTATTACTTATTAGCCTTTTCAGACCAAGCCCTCTCTGCACGGAGTGGGTTGTGTGCCAAAGCCAGCTGGACCCATTGTTGGAGCATGCTGGAACTCCAATTAAGGTTTCTTCTCCCGTCACCCATGCAAGTTCAAGCACAAATGTTTCAAGTGTGGGGCGAGACATGCAATCACCCAGTGTTTCACGTTGTCCAGCCCTGCTGAACAGTAGAGGGCTTCCAGGGCCGAGGTCAGCAAGAACAGCCTGATCCGAAAGATGCCTACTCCAGTTGGCTGCCAGTGTATACTGACAGAAAGGCCACTTTGCTGCTGGAATGGGGTTTTGCAGAAGGTTTCAGGATTGGGTACCAGGGTCCTAGATGGCATAGGTGAGTGGACAATTTGCAGTCTGCTAAAGAATTTCCTGGAGTAGAGGCAACATTTGGACAAAGAAGTGGCAGAAGGTAGGAGGAGCATTTCAGTTGATCCGTCATTTGTCATGGCCGGCGGGATCTTCGGTGAATGACTTGTTTTCTTGAGGAGTACTCCAGGGTGCAGTATGCATCGGTGGATGATGCTGTTCATCTGGTGAGACAGTGCGGTCGGCAGCCGCGGTCCGTGCAGGTAACAGCAGTGGGGCGGTGGGGCCGGGTTAGGGGAGATTTTAAGGGAAGATGCCGAGGGAAATTTAAATATTTATTTAATTTTCCCTCTGCATGCTCCCTTCAAATCCGGCCCCATCGCCCCACCGCTGTTACCTACAAGGACGCGGCTGGTGGTCAGGGAGCGGAATTGTCAAAATGTGACATTAAGTCTGCTTTGAGGTTGCTGCCAATACACCCCACAGATTTTCCACTACTGGGCATGCAGTTCAGGTGGGCCAGCTATGTTCACAAGGTTTTGCCGATGGGCTATGCCGTTTCTTGTGCCCTGTTCAAAGTTTTTAGTACTTTCTTGCAATTGGTTTTCACGAAATCTTGTGGTCATCGGGAGGTGTCTCACTACCTGGATGGTTCCTGTTTGTTGACAGGAAGGAATCGGGGGAATGTGTCAGGGTCCTGCGGCATTTTCAGTCCATGGCAGGTTATTTCGGGGTGCCTTTGGCTCCAGGGAAGATGGAAGGTTTGCATGAGGTGTTGATGTTCCTGTGCATCGAACTGGATATGGTACAGATGGTGGCGAGGTTGCCGCAAACAAAGCTGGAAGAGATTCGATGTTTCCTGTTGGAGGTGATGGGTGAACATAAAATTGAGTTGCGGTGTTTACAAAAGCTGCTTGGCTTCCTGAACTTTGCATGTGAAGTGCTACGGGCATGGCCATGTCCGGGGCAGTTATGGCTCAGCACAGTGTGTGGATCTCTTTGATGGTCAGGGCAGACTTAGGTGTTTGGAGGACATTTTTGGATGACTTCAATGGAATATCCACGTGTTTCTTGGATGAGAACACATTTTGGCAAGTACAAATATTTTTGGATGTGGCAGATGCTCAAGGTGTTAGACTGTTTGAGGATGAGAGGTAGTATGCAGAACGCTGGCTAGCTCACTGGCTGAGCCAAGGTTGTAGCATAGACGTTTTGGAGTTTTTACCAGTGTTGGTGGCATTGGAGGTGTGGAGGAGTGAACTGGCAAACCAGACAGTGTTGTTTAATGTCAACAACATGACAGGGGCGGACGTGGTCAACAGGCAAAAGACTAGAGACCTGAGGGTACTGCGTATGTTGCGGGGTTTCATGCTGACCTGCTTGCGTTTGAACATTGTTTTCATGGCTAAGCATTTACCTGGTGTGCAGAATTACATTGCAGATTCCTTATCTTGTTCACATTGGCATCGCTTTCGCAGATTGTCGCCAGGAGCAGAGAAAGATAAGACGCGCTACCGGCATACATTTGGGCGCTGGGTGAATGAGAGTTGTAGGTCTGGTCAAGAGCTCGTTGGCTGAATCTACCAGGAGAAGTTACAGGCTGGCTTGGAGTGAGTTTGGGTAGTTTGAGCGCTGTTCACTACAAGAATGGGCGCAGGATCAGAAAGCCGTGAAGTGCAGAATGTTATGTTTTATTTTGTTCTGTATAGACAAAGATTTATCATCCATGACCTTTGGGGGCAAATTGGCAGGGGTCTAATTCTATGGCAAGCTGCATTGGGGTTTCGACCCCACTAGGGATGAGATCCTGGGCCGGGTTCTGAAGGGGTAGGGTAAACAACGGAGGGAGTGGGGGTGCAGTATGAAGGCTATTATGTTTGAGTTGATGAGGGAGTTGTTGGCAGTGTTACCTGCATGTTGTTATGATAGTTTTGAGGGGGCCTTTTTTCATCTTTGTGTGATTTGGATGTTCTTTGGGGTTTTTCTGGGTGGTGGTAATTTGGGAAGTGGAGAGTCACATGCAGGCATGTCCACCCCCTCTAGGGGGAAAAAGAACAGATCACAGGGGACAAAAGATGGTGTGCGGTACATTGTCGAGTGAGGAAAGATTTTCAGTGGAGAGTGTTTGGTAGGAAAATGGGGTCGAGTCTGGATACATGGGAAGAGCCCAGTTAGAGGAACAGGGAAGTATGAAACAAGGTATGAGGACTTGGTGATTGAACGATGGCGTGAGTTGTGAGTGGTTATGTGAAGTGTAGCATGGGAGTGTCGTACTTGCAAAAGTTAATGTTATTTGTTTATATGTTGATTAAAGTTTAACCCCTTCAGCGCTCATGACGGAACCACTCCGTCATGAGCCACGGGTGCCGTGTGCTCATGACGGAGTGGTTCCATCATGCTGCGGCCGTCGGCCGCCGCTCCACCCACGCTGCGCTGATTCCCCGCCTGTGCGGGCGATTAGCGCAGTGGGCGGAGTCATGACGGAACCACTCCGTCATGAGCACATCTCAACCGTGGCTCATGACGGAGTGGCTCCGTCATGAGCACAGCGCCACCGCGCTGCCCCCAAACCCCCCCCAGCGCTGCGGCGGAATTCCCGCCGCAGCCAAGGGGTTAAAACAAGTGTTAGCAACCGTGACCTAATAAATGGCCTTTTATGCTAAATCATGGACATGGAGTGTCTGTATCTCTCATACCTTTGAACACAGTGAAGGCTTTTACTTTTCATGAAAGATAAGTGTAAGAAGATTTCAATACATTTTTAGTACACTTTTGGTTAATTTTTCTGAATTTTTGTTAGACAAATCAGCGATTTCACCCACCCTAATCATCAATTTTACAGAAAGCGGAAGTAAAAATGGACGTCATCATAGAAACTGAGCGCTCAAAGCTCATGTGCCATTCGGTGTAGACTGGACTTTACCTATGCCATTGACTCTCTTGTCCGTGTTGTTGCATGTTTACGCTGTTTCAAAGCTCTCTGAAACAGCAGGGATACAGCACTTTAGAGCTCCGTAAGACACTGACATAAATATCTAATGGGACACCACCCAGCGTCTCGCGCTCCTACGCGCGCCCCCCATACTACTCCTGCTGGGGACGCAAGAGTTTGTCCTTTTTTCAATATCAAAGTTCGCAATGAAAGAAAGGCGGCAGCATGGCTCTGTAAAGAGCTTAAACGGATTGAAAAGATGAAATGTGAATGCACAGTCAGGATTACGAAAGTCACAGCTTGATTTACCGAGCCCAGGAAAACAGACACCTTGCAAGAGGTGAGGAAAATTGCGGCTTAAACCCTGGCATCTGTAACATTATGTGACCGCCCTTGGCATTCTACGCCTCACACCACATCTTACCCTGAGGTAGCAGTTTTATTATATTTTCAGACCTGGATACATTCGAGAGCAGAGCTTGCGAAAGTCTATACTTAAGAAGAAAACCCACTTCAAAAAGTAATAACTGAAACACAAAGCTACCAAAAGCTGGATGCTAACCTCATGCATTCAAAAAGTTAACACCTACGAATGATGTGGCAGCCTTTACCTAGAACATTTCTGCGTAATATGTGACATTTATTAAAGTATAATATTACTCATGAGTAGTCTCTTTACAAATGAATCGTTAAAAAATAATAAAATCACATTATGACTAATGAGAAATTGTCATTTCAAAGAGCTGCTGTGGATACATGATCAATGCCTGCACTCCAAGTAATAATTGGTCCGAGATTTACAGTTACTACTAATAAGTAGCACCACTAGGCAGTTTGCTTATGTGCATTTTTAAACATGCTCTTGAGTGTCCAGTTCCTTCGATAATGCAGTTTCTCTAGGAGGGTTTCAATAAGAATATTTCACTGTCAACTATGAAAGCTTAATGGCCTTTCACTAAAGCCTTTACAGACCCATGGAAGAATTTGGGTGAAGAAGAGAGTCTAATTTCTTGTCTAGTTAGAGGTTTTTCATTAGAAAAAATGAGAACTCCTCTTTGGGATTTTCCCCAGTGCTGAAAGCTTTGCAGGAACACCCCTTTTAAGCAGTGGACACCATTGATAGTACAATTCTAATGATAATGGCTATATTTCTGGCGGTGATATCTTCTGCAAAAAGAGTTGCTGTGTTGGGAGCCTTGCTGTGCCGACGTCCTTTTTTCACAATTTTGGAAAACAGAATAGTGTCGACACTGGATCTGGCTTTTGTCTCTTATGTATCTTCAGCTGTTTATATGGATCAATAAGTGAGTCTGCCTAAATTGTTTCTGTCTCCTTGTCTTTCGCGGAACTGATAGCACCGATTGCATGTGAAAAGAGTATTGACTGTCACTACTGAAAAGGGCATCTTTATTCTGTGAGCATGATTCTTTGTGTATGATCTCTGTGAACTCGGGTCAGGGAAAAAAGCTTCATCATTGACTATCACTAGGTGGATTAGATCCACTATTTCTCTGGCTTATTCTATCGCTGATCAACCTCTCCTAGAAGGTACTAAGATGAGATCATTGAGAGAACTTGCTGCTTCATGGGCAGAGGGCAGTGGAATTTCACTTACAGAAATTTTCGGGGCAGAACTTGGACCATTTCTAACCATCACTCATTACTAAAGTATACAGGGAATTATGGCTGTTGAAATCTGCCAAGGAGTACAGTAGCGCACAACGTCTTCGAACCATTCATTTTGACCTGCCCTTCCCTCCTAATCTCTGATGTTCAGAATGTATGGAAAAACAAGATAATTAACACGCAAATGCAGGGTAAACCAAGCAGTATGTGGTGCCCAGAGGGAAATGGGATGGATTTGGTATGAGTCTGAAGGGTGTTACAATCTCACAATAAAGACTTGTATTAAGATTTTTGGACTAAGAGTAATGAAGGATACTGGCATGTGATCATGAACATTATTCATCACTGTTGAATTGGTCTCAAGTTCTGAGTTGCAATGTACTCTGTTAATGAAAAGGAGAATACCTGTCATTTCTCAGGAACCTGCAATTAAAAGAACCATCCAGTGTAGAGAAAAATTGTTCTTCACCCAGACCTGCATTGTCAACAATTACCAAAAATAGGTTTTCTAAAGTGCTGTTTTTTTGATGATGTGAGCTGGTATTATATGGTTTATTGAAATGTCACTGTTGGGTTGACCCCTTTAAGACGGATCCATTTGTTTTTGCAGCAACATACTGTTAAAAATTGGGATACTGGTTGAGAGGGGTGAAATCCTGCTCAAGCAGGAACCCTAGTCTCTGTTAAGGTTAAACAGAAGCAAACACACAATTATCCTGTGCTTAACCCTCTTTATGCAGCACTTAAAACAGTAATAAAGTAAATACAAAACACAAGAGAAATCCCACACCATTTGAGAAAAATAGTCTAAAATGTAGTACGTTATTTCAGATCAAAGCAACCAAAATCCAATCAGAAGACCCGGAGATTTGCAATTTCTACTTTTTAGGTATAAATAGTGCCTAGAAGCACATAGCATCAATTGTGGTTAGCTGGTCATGCCGGACTGGGACAAAGTCACAAGTTCAGGCCGACTGTGATGGAGCACTGGCCAGATACAGGGGCCAAGTTAGGCCCTCTGAAGAAGTGTATGTTAAATTCTGGTTGTGGAGCATTGCGAGATCCAGAGTCAAGGATGCATCGTGTAGCGGTGGTTCTAAGGATCTGCGAGGCTGCAATTCAAGGTCCTGCATTGTGCCGTAGATGAGAGGCTTGCGATGAAGTGGTCTGTGACAAGGAGGCATCATGCAGCGGCGGTTCCAAATGTGATGAGAAGTCCTGTGTCGGGAATGCATCACACATCAGCGGTTTTCAAAGCAGAGCTGTGAGGAGATGCATCGAGCTATGTCAGTTCGGCCCACAGGACTCCATCTTGGTTATCAAATTACCTTCAAGTCCACTTCCGTGGGTCTTAGACTGAGGTGGCACCATTTGGGGACAAGACTCAGGGCAGACTGAGTCTAGGTGCTAGGTTCAAGGTGGTTGAAGTCTGTTATTTCCCTGAGGCTTTTGATGAGGAGGCCAGCCAACTGGCCCTTGGAGTCACTCTGGTGATCCTGGGTTCAAGATCCATGTCCAGTCCTTTACTCAGGCAGCAAGGCAACAGAGTAGCAGTCCTTCCTGCAGAGAAGCAAAGCAGTCTCTGAGTCTTCCACAGGTCCAGAGGTGTACTGAAGAGTTGGGTCTGAGGGTCCGATAGATATACCTGGTGCCCGCTTTGAGGTAGGGGGAGGTTCTGAAGGCTTCCATTAAATTTTCTGCCTCCCTGTCCTAGCCTCATATTGCCTGGGTCACAATACACTAGTGTCAAACGGTTTGTGAGAATGCCCAGGCAGAGCCTTTGTAATGTGCAAATGTGGTTGGTGACAGCTATTCCCTCTCATCAAGTCAGATACGGCCTAGCCTGCCAACACCTATCATCCATTTGCCTTGCTGTCTCGGAGCAATACACAATGACCAACTGTCAGCCACACCTAGTCATGTGACCAGAGAAACAGGCTGCAGACACCAAATGATTAGGATAAGAAAATACCAACTATCTAAAAGGGTCATTTTCAGAATTGTGATTTAAAATCTGACATTACCATTAAAGATGGTTTTAAATTACAATTCTGAAGACACCAAACTCGACATTCCTACCTGCTCTCAATTGAAAGTTATTACTTATTAAATGTAATAAGTTACCCAAATGTTATCCTGTGGGAGAGGAAGTGACAGTAGTGAAAAATACATTTTAGAGTATTTTACCACCAGAACTTGTAAAACTTAAAAATGCATATCCAACTTTTTAAATACACTGCACCCTGCCCTCTGGGGTGTTTGGGGCCTACCCTAGGGGTGACTTATGTGCAATAAAAAGAAAAGTTTGGACCTGACGAGAGGTTTATTTTACCAGGTTGAAATGGCAGTTTAAAACCGCACCCACAGGCTGCTAAGGCAGTCCTGAGAGATGTTTAAAAGACTACTTAGGTAGGTGACACAATCAGTGCTGGGGGCTCACTAGTATCATTTAATGTATAGGCCCTGTATACATGTAGTACAACTTTACTAGGGATTTACAAGTAAATGAATTGCACCAATTGGATTTAAGCCAATCTTGCCATGTTTAAATGAGAGAGCACAAGCACTTTAGAACTGGTAAGTAGTGGTAAAGTGCACAGAGTTCTAAAAGCCAACAATAATGGGTTTAGTAAAACAGGAGGGTAAATGCAAAAAGTTTGGAGATAAGGCTGCAGAAAGGGCCAAGTCTGACATTACCAGTTAAGCCTATGAGCTGTCTATAATAGCTTATTAAAATCTAAAACAATGGGGTGACCCGGTATCCCTTCAGAACCTGGGCATCAACAATATAAGTAACAAATGGTTCAGTCGGGGCAAACAATTTCTTTGTGGTTCTAATGAATAATGGGTATTAGGCACATAAATAATTAAAGAAAAGAGTGCACTTGAACACAATAGAGAGAAAACAAATTAATCTCACTGGAAAAATATTTTACTTCATATTTGCAAAATTTGAACAAGAATAAAGATATATTTGTTTTCTTTTTTCACATCATCACATAAAGGCTGTCCAAGAACCTTATTAAACAAGCATTGGCATAGCCAATAGGTCTCGCCTTTGGGACCTTATACGTGTTTAGCAACAGTTGATGTTGTTGCACCAAGGATATTGTGCAGCATAACTAAATACTTATAAGGTCCCAAAAGCGAGACCTATTGGCTATGCCAATGCTTCTTGCTACTTGATATACATACCTCACAAGTAATGGCCGGAACAAGGACATAGATATAATGCAGAGTAATCACAAGCGGAGAAAATTGAGATTGATGCGAGTGAAAATTTATTTGAATGCGATCGCCAATAAAGCCAGAGAAGCAAAGAAGACCCTGTTAGTACCTGTCATGGAGTCTCAGAATGCAAAACTGAAACTGATAATAGATTGTGAATTAATTAGAGGTGCCAATATTAAATGTACTTTCATAGAAGACTGCTTGTCATATGCAAAAGCAGTTATCTTGGAAATCACACTTTCCCAAAACTGACTGCACTTCTAGATATTTTACAGTACACATACAAGAGCCAACCGGGTTTAGCTGCAGTGGCTCTGGCAAGAGAGAGGACACCCCTACAGTAAACAATTTATGCATTTATTAGGGGATGGCGCCAAATGCATTTTTGAACGTTTCCTTTAGGTTTGGCTGGAAAACTGTGACTCCACGGTACAAATTATCCTCATAACCAAACATAAATATTAAGGCATGATCTACCTTTCCCCGTCAGAAGCCACACTCTGTTCAACAGCCACATAAATGTCTTGTCAGTTTGTGATAGTTCCTGAAGTTCCGTCGACTGCTTCTCTTATCCTGAAATCTCTGGCTGAAGCTGCCCCAATATGCACCCTCTATTGGTACAAAGCACCATCGATTCCGTAGCACTTCCGTTCTACAAACTTTGGGAGTTCGTTTTGAGTTCAAAATTGTGTATATCGACACTTACAGCAAATGGACAGGTTTTAAACCAACACGATCCCTTACCTGATGAGGAACGGTACCTCACAGCAGCCCGTGACAAGATTATGTAAGGGAGAACCTTATTTTGTCTGTTCTGCAGGTGCCCCCTTTAGAGTAAACAAGCACGCATGCCTCGTGCAAGTAGGGGGTGGGGGGAGTGCGGCCGAGAGCAGGCAGCGTTTCCCTTGTGGGAGTGAGCATGATAATAGTTACCAGATGGCGCTGCTCGCTCCTGCAAGGAAATCGCCAAACATGCACACGTTGCCATTCAAAGCAATGCAACGCGTGCAGGTTTTTGCCTCCAAAACCGGACCGATTTATAAAGGTCTCTTCCTATGCAGCGCATGCGCGCTGCGTAGGCGAGACCTAAAAACGGCGCAAGTGAACATAATTATGTTGACTTAGTGGGTAAAGTGGCAAAGTGACAGAATGAGTGTACTATACAAGAAAAGTGAACATACTTTGTACAACTAATTACACAGAAAAAGTACTAAAGAATCAGAGTCCAATTATGATGAAGGTCGCCCTAGCTAGGCAAGTGAATTGTATAAATTGATCTGTTAGAGGACCTAATACATGGACAAAAGGACTGTCGACGTTTCAACCCTGACAATCTGCAATAATTGGGGATGTCAACTCGGGTCTTCTTCAGGACCAATAGACGAAGTGGACAGTCGATAATCTTGAAATTTTATATTGTAAAGCTTCTTAGGCAGTTAAAATAAAGTCCCTTCAATTTTCCAGTCACAATCAAATTGGAACATTAAAAAGTGTGATTTCATTTTGCAAGACAATGTTCGCTGAGATTGTTTCCCCTCTTAGACTTGTTGTTTTCGCCGTTACAAAAATTGTAGAAGGCTACAGCAGGAACTGTATCATTAGTAAATTGCGATGCTCTGTAGCTCCTATGCACCTCTTGGTCATTCTCCTTACAAAGGGTACTCAGTTGCACAATTGGAGTCAACAGATAAACATAAAGTCTCCATACTGTGGAGTCATCTTCCATTCCAAGTTAGGGTATTGTCCAAAGCACCTTCTCTGCACAATGTTGCTTCACTCTGCACCCAAACCACAGTCTTTTCTTACTAGCGTACAGCCATATGCTAGATCTCAAGACCTCCAGATTGCGCACAGCCAGCACTCGTTCGCTGTTTGTCATGCTTGTGACCAGACAGCCAAAAGTATTTCCTGTTTTGGTAATATATTGTAGTGCTCTCTAGTATGAGCTAGACTGCATGACAGAGTTCGTCAAAGAGATAAAAAGAAAATACAGTAAATTACAGTATAAATAGAGCAATGTACATACTTTTTCCTAATTACAAGGTACAGTTGAAGATGTCATCTTAAAATAGAAAGCGCTAATGAGAGGAAGGGACACTACCACCAGATATTTGACCAGCCATGGGGGTAGCTGTACCGAAATTAGGTAAATCCCCTGAAAAATGCGGTTCTTGCCGTCCCATCTCCCTACTGAATGTCGAAACTAAGAATTTAGCCTCTATATTGGCGGCGAGGCTTCTACCAGTAATTACCACGCTGGTTCACCAAGACCAGACTGGCTTCATGCCTGGATGAGCCACACGTCTCAACTTGCGCAGATTGGCTAATTGGCTAGACACCGTCAAAGACAGGCCTACCTCACAGCTGTTCCTCTCCTTGGATGCAGAGAAGGCCTTTGACACGGTCCATTGGCCGTTTATGAGGCAGTTCCTGGGGAAGTTAAGATTCGGACCAGAATTCAGGGCATCGGTGGAGCTTTTATATACGAACCCCAGAACACAGGTGAGTCAATGGGGTTAAATCAGCAGACTTCCCTATCCACCGGGGGACTAGACAGGGTTGCCCCCTGCCCCCCCTGCTATTTGCGTTGGTTCTGGAGCCTTTGGCATGCCAGATTAGAAGTAATCCAGACTTAAACGGCTTCCAGGATGACGAAGGTAAGCTAGAGATGACCGAATCTCCTTATATGCAGATGATATCCTGCTTTATGTTACCATGACACTCACACTGACGTTCCAGTTAGTAAAAGACTATGGCAAACATGCAGGGTACAATATCAATTGGGAGAAATCAAGTCTCTATGCGGTGGGAGGCCCCATAGACTCACGCGCAATACCAGAGCGTCTACGTATTACTGAAGAAGGCTTTAAATATCTAGGTTTATACATCTCCTGAAATACAACAGACTGCCTCACGCACAACATTAAGCGTGTTCTAGCTGAATTCAGAGAAGACCTGGTCAGATGGAGACGGCTCCCTTTGACGCTATTGGGGAAGGCGGCCATGTATAAGATGGTCACACTTCCCAAACTCTTATACATACTTCAGAACACATACTGTAAGATTCCAGAAATGGTATTCAAGGCAATAAATGACGAGCTATGCACTTAATTATGGGATGGCAGACACCAGAGAGTGGCACTGCAAACATTACAACACAGTCAATATAAAGGAGGTATAGTTGTGCCGGATATTCAAGCCTATTATCGGGCTACTCATCTAATAGCGATTAATAAATGGAGCCATGCCCCGGGAGATCACCCCACATATGCCCTGAAAAGGCTACAATTTCTAAAGCACTCCTATCTTCACTATCCATATGGGGGAGCGGGAGTGAGAGGGTTACTCCCAGCAACACAGAGGATGATTGAGGCCTTGAGAGGGGCGGAAAGGTTGGGTCAAAAAACTAACCAAGTCTACACCGTTGTGGGAAGGCAAAAGGCTCTCAGAGCTGGTGAAACTACGGGGTTTTAGAAACTGGGACACAGTAGGGATCACAACGCTAGGAGATATAATACAGAACGGGAACCTACTTACTTTTGCAGACCTCCAAGCAGAATACAGTCTGTCAAACACACAAAAATACAAATATATACAGCTACAGCATGCTTGGAGAACACAAAACCCTGAATTTGCAGGCATTCCCGAATATGCGCATTTGGAAGGGCGACTACTTCAGGAAGAGATGTTGTCCAAGGCAGTCTCCTGGATGTACAAGACATTGATAGACAATATGCCGGATAGGCTGATAACACTTAGAAGCAGATGGAAGGAAAGAACTGGCCCACTGGAGGATATTGACTGGGAATCAGCACTTATGCACCCAAGGAAGGTTGGGATTAAGCTCAGACTACAACTGGTACAGTTTAAGATCCTGCATAGGGTCTACTACGACAGAGCGCGACTCTACACAATGGGCAGGGCAGAGACACCTGATTGTCTATGCCGTAAAACATATCATGGTTCCTACATACACACCCTATGGGAATGCAAATTGATAAATAGATATTGGTCACGTATAAAACAAGAGCTGAATAATATACTAGAAACCCGGATTCCCAATAGATCCTAAGTATATCCTCCTGGATATACCCACCGACATTGATGTCCCCAGATACAAACTCCTGTTAAGTAACTTGGGCCATATAGTGGCAAAATGGGACATTGCTAAATACTGGGGAAGGGCAGACATGCCTACCAGGCTAACATTGATCTCTACATGTGTGCTGAAAAAAATGACATACACTGCCAGAGGGTGTCCCAAGACATTTCGAAAGGTTAAGCAGCCTTGGCTAAGATACTACGGCTTGGAAATGATGGAGGATGAGGCACAGATGACACAACCCACCATGCAAGACTCACAATAGCTGGGCAACATAGTGCAGGCCCTCAGAATACATGCAGTGCTGGAACCATCCCCAAAACTGATTGGGATGGAGTGGGAGAAGAATAGGAAGAGCCTCTATATGAGTGTACCTTTGATTGTATAGCCGGCCATGACAATTGAATATGATGTTGAACCTGTCACACACGAGATGTACCTGTTGATATTTTGGTTGTTTGGTATTTAAATAAATGAAAATTAAAACATTTTTTTTAAAAACAGAAAGCGCAAAGACGTTGACTGTCATATGATGGTAAGTCAAAGAAGAACAGTGGAAGCCGAGCACGAAGAGTGTTTGAAATGACCATGGTTTGCATAGTATTCCGACAGAGTTTTTGCTTCTTAGAAATGGGGTTTCTGGTTAGCCAAGGTATCCTTCGGCAGAACCCACCACTCCTGTCAGGGTAAGCTAGATACACACCTGAGAAAACCTGTGCTCACCCTCTGGTAGCTTTTAACATGGACAACGGTCCTTGTAACTAGTAATTCAAGTCAAATAAATATAGAATAGAATCAAATCTATATTTCAGCTATCCAGCCGGATAAGGAATAAATCAAATTTATTCTAAATTAACAAAGCACAGTATATACAAAGTGGGGTACAGTCCTGTACCGAGAAACATAAGGGTGAGGTAGTTTGTGACATTGGGACAGAAGAAAACAAACACATTTTAGGCAAAACAAAACAGAAAGGTCTTGTTATAATTATAAAGAATAACACAAGCATGACAGTAAGAACAAACGTGGCACTAGTATGAGCAAAATTGGTCAGTGTACACGTTGTTTACAAAGGTCGACGACGTTTAGATCCCATTTACACGAATCGAGGGATCATCATCAGGACAAACAATAATTGCCTAAGCAGTATACATGTAATCGAACAAAGGATTGTGACATTAAATAAGAGGGAAGGAAGCAAGAAACAATGGAGAATTGGAGATTGTTCAGCATAACAAAAATGCTTAAAACCACTTAAAAAGGTGGCGCACAGCGATCAATGCTAAGAAGCCAAGGGGCCAGATGACCTCTGGTAGCTTGGCACAGAGTAGGCAGTCTTATCAAAAGAGGTAATGTGTCAAGTATTTGTGCAACACACACACACACACATTAAATATACCACAAAAAAGACTCAAACAGGTTTGTAAAAATAGCTTAGTATATTTTCAACAACACAATGAAGAAATGATAAAAATATGATGATTACTTTTTCAAGTTATAAGCATTTAAAGTATACAGGTATATTTCAAATTCAAATAAAAAAAATCTTTATTGTTTTAGTGAATGAAAACCATCACAATGTGCTTTCGATATTTATAATAAGGTTAGAAGAAATATACAAAACAATTTTTTTAAACGTCAATTGATTCAAAGTGCATTAGTTACACCGTTCATTCAAGCGTATTAAAAGATGACAACATGCAGTAAAAATCATGCCAATTTAGTCTGTTTTGTGAGAAACAGTCTCCATTCATTGGACTTTTTGGCATACTAATGTAACACCATAAAAACGAGTCAGGACTGGAAGAGTGTGAGCCCTCCAAATCACTACTCTGTAACTCCCTTTGGGCCAGATTTTACAAATTTTTCATACAGGGTTAAACATTTTACCAAAATATAATTGAGCTGTGGATCATTTGGATCAAGACATTTTAATATTGATGCTCTACAGGTGCAAGTGCCACGTATATTGAAGTGTTTTTTTCAATAACAAAAGGCGATATGGCTTTAGATTAGGGCAGATGCAGATTAAATGTATTACATCCTGCTTCAATGCTCCGCAAAGACTGCATGCTTTTGGACCTTTATATTGCCAACTTGCTTGTTCGGCATTTGTTGGAATTGAGCCAAGAGGTAGTGCTAAGAACTTTAGTTTTGGACATGGGGCATATGTCTGACCTAAATTCATTGCTGATTGTAGTTTGGTGTAAGATTGCAGAAACATCCATGTGTGGGATCTCTTACTCAAACTTGTTTTCTCTTCCATTAGTGAGTTCTTGATAGCAGTTCTCTTTAGCATAAGCTGGAAGGTAGAGAATGGAAGATTCAGTTGCCAAAGACTTGTAGTATTTGTAAGTTTTAAGGATGTTCGTAAATACTTAGTGTAGGCAGATCGAGGCTCATTATCTAGAGCCCTCCATAGTGCATTATTGATTGGATTTTGCTGGTTGGACCAAATTTTGTACCATGTTTTAATAGTTATTCATTGCCTTTGCACACGCTGATGCTGCAACCCGAACTCTGACCTCACCTGGGCCGGGGAGAAATTACGGGGTAGAGAAAATGCTATCTTATAAGTTTTTGTTTTTCAGGTGTCCAGGGTAGGCCTGAGCGAAAATTTCCGTTCCGCTCACAGATGTTGTGAAGTTTTGGCATTTCCGCGTTCTGCGGAGAACGCGGAGATTGAAGTACTCCAATTTTTGAGACCCCAGAGGTGCTAGGGGTAGCACCCTATGACTTCGAGTACTTCCTGATGTGGTATTATAAAATTCTGCATATCTTGATAATATAACAAAGAACTTGGCAACAGAAGCTGAAATATGAAAAGACATCTTTATTAAACTCAAATGAGTGAGACTACGTCGCACAGAAGCTTTAGCAACTGAATGAGGCAGTCTGCAGAACAGAAACCAGTCTCCTCTTTTATGGAGAATGTTACGCTCTGGGCAACACCGCCCTTCTCTTGCAGTTGGTCATTCACATATTTTACTTCAAAGAACAAGCAGAGTCATGATTACAATCCCACATTTCAGTTCAGCCAGCCCGCAATTATTAACCCAGCAAGGCTCAGATCCCTCATCAGATTTCAGCAGGCCCCAATAAACACGGGCACCTCCTGTTTGTAAAACAAGCCATAAAGCAGGAAGAGTCAGGTGTGAAAGAGATTAGTCAGGGTTCGTGTGGGAAGAAGAAATTTATGATGCCTCGGGCCCTGATGCTAATCTCATTTGGCCGCAGTAAAAGGAACCGGCCGGACAGGGCTGACCTCGGGCAGTGGAGTCAGTTTGCACAGGTCACAGAGAAGTCAAAGTAAAGTGTAGCCTATGTGAGGGCAACTATAAGATGGCCACCGCTCCAAGATGGAACCCACAGAGTCAATGTATAATAACGTATACATAGTGCATTCATAGCTAAAACGTTACACAAAGCAATTGTACATACCGCATTGACCATTCGCGGTTCGCTAATACCGGGATAGACAGGGGTAGGGCCCTGCCTCCTACGCGGTCCCAAATTTTAAAGTACGACAGACCCTCCTTTTGCCCTTACATAGGCAATAACTATACTCCCATCAATCCGAGTCCAGGTCTACAGACATGAAGTCATGGAGATGTTGCTGTAGCATCATCCTATTACTTAGCGACTCTCACAGGACACGTCTCCTTACACATGTAGTAGCACAAAGGCCACATATGGCAGGACAAAATAAGGAATACCTCTATCTAGGTGGCATAAGATCACACCCCCAACAATTAGTGATGTTAACTACTAACTAGTGTCGATGCAGAAGCTGTACAAAAGAATTGCTTACGAATTCTGATCTTTTAACCTGCTCATGTTCAGAAAAGGGTGAAAAGAGTGCAAAGAAACAGTGGTAGGGAAAGACATAGGTTGGGAAGAGGGTGCAGAAGTCAATTGAGTAGAGAAAATCAATCCCACCCATAAATGACAACGTCATGTTTAAAAAAACACTAGAAAACACGTTATTAAGAATATATAGACAACGGGAGAAAGTAGCGACCACTATTACAAATGAAATAATAATTGTCTACAACCCTGAGCAAAAAGCAAATCCTAAAATTATTTTGTAACATTTTAGGGCTCCTATACATTTTGTATGTTCAGGTGAAACAGTGGTGACCCTCATCAATGCTCTGAGGTGAAAAGGGGGTACTCTTCCACAGAAAATTGATTTTATTCTGCTTATACTAGACAATGCCAGCAAAACAAACAGTCTTCTAACACCTAGTCTATACAATCACACGGAAACCTCTTGTGAAACCACCTATGCCCAGAGTCCGTTCAAAAAGCCTCTCTGGCAGGCTTCTATTGTCCATCGAATCTTCTTCTGTTGTTTTCTTTTGCCTGGGCCTCTTCATTCAAGCCTTTCATGAGAAAAGTACTGCTTAGTTGGAGTGCCCTCCTGGCAAACACCCACAGCTCACTCGAAAAAGTCTCAATGTCTCAAGGCAGTGCGCCAGTATTTTTCCTTTGCGGCAGGCACTACAGGTAGTGTGCTCTCCATTGATCAAGGGCACAGGTCATCTCGTGCAGATTCGGGACCATTCTCAGACTCCAACACTCGTCATTCAGTGTCAGAGGACGCTCAGGCTGCTCTTCCATGGGCACTGGAATGTAGTGCCTTCTGTCAATCTTGGATCCGCCGGTGCACTGCACTTCCATTGAAGCAAAGGAAAAGAGGGGGGGTGTGTGGCCAAAAACTCAGGCCAAGGGGCTCAAGGGACTGCACACTGTCAGAGGTTACCAGCACATGACAGGCGCTCTTTTGCACTGGAATTCTGGTTCTGTGGCAAAACCAGCTCCTCCTTCTTTTCTGATGTTGAACGCCTTCTGATGAAGCAAGTGTGATGCTTTAAACAGTTCGTTGTATAACAAGGGGACTGTAAACAGGTGGCCAGTGATTTTCAAAGGAGTGGCCACACGCCATGGGACAATTTTCGTCTAGAATACACTGTCTTTCTCAGGAAGCAATACAAATAAAAAGGCAGTAGGCAAAACAGTGCCTCTAAGCTTTTCAATTGGGTTTCCGTGTGAGAGCCTCCATCATCTAAGGGTAGATAACTACACGAGAATTCTATCTAAATGGATGTCTTCACATATGGTGGCATTGTCTAATAGGGCAAACACATTTTTTTTTTCAATGATTACATATAAGTGTTTCTAAATTCCTTATCTAGGACATCTCAATAGAGAAATCACATGGTACAGATTATCATAGGCATGTAGAAACCTTTCACATCAGGTGCACTAGGCAATACACAGGCTAATAGTCAGATATGAAAACAAAAGACAAGAACTAGAGGGTCCTGATATTTGCATGATTAGAAACTTCTGATCCCACCGAAAATTAAAGCAGCAGGAACAAAAAAGGTAAAAACCACATTAAAAAATAGACATTGAAAATTCGTCATGTTAAAAAAAAAAGGTAAACGTAAGTTATCGCCTATCGGGATGGAAAACTTGTCTTACTATAATATAATATACCTGACAGTCAGGCTGGAAAACATTGAAGCAGGCCTAGGGACAATTCTTGAAAAACAGTCTGGTCATACAAGAGGGGATTATACATAATATGGACGTTCCTGGTGCATCACTGCAGTCTGGAAGTGTGTACCTGAACAATACACCTACAATAATAAATGGGCTGACTGGTGAAAGGAATACGGAAAAGGGAATTGGAACTAGGACACAACTAAAATCCCCAATAACTAAGCATAATGCGACATCGGTCAGGGAAGAAGCAACAAAAGCAATAAAAAATAAAAATCTATAGGAAGAACAAGAATTTACTTGGGTGATAGTCAGGCATGTAACACTACACCAAGAGTACGGGTGATACACAAAAGGCCAAAGTTACATACATTTTAACTCTACCGCTGGTGACTACACCATATACGGTAATCTTAGGTAATGTTCCAGTTCCT
Organism: Triturus cristatus; assembly: GCF_964204655.1. Taxonomy (NCBI): domain Eukaryota; kingdom Metazoa; phylum Chordata; class Amphibia; order Caudata; family Salamandridae; genus Triturus; species Triturus cristatus. The sequence continues at coordinate 453,653,678 of NC_140590.1, read as the reverse complement.
TCTTCAGGGAAAAATGAAAACCTAGTTTTCTTTTAAGGAACAAAAGCCATAGGCTACTTAGGAAGCAAAACATCATTAACTAATGTAATATAGAAATTAGGCCACCTTGAGTCACAGATCTATAATTTCATCCTTAGGTCCAATCAAGGATACATAAATGTAAGGCTGCCTGTTCCATTAAGGGAAAGGGCAGTAAGTGACTAACTGCAGGTGACACACTTTGATCCTGTAGATCTCTTTTAGTTTTCTGTAATACCATTATAGCCAATTTAGACATGCACTAGTGAAGTGTTGTCTCTCATGTTCACAGCATGAAATATCATTAGCTGTGGAATTTAGTAACCAGAACAAGTTCAACCAACTGTTGCGTAGCGATGGGCATCGTCATGACCATCCCCTCACAACACAGGTAAACTTGTAATAGTATCAAAAAGCAGCAACAAAAACAACGAAAACATGCAAAAAATAATAAAAACGCACAAAACGTCAAGCCATCAGATATACTTGCTGTATATCAAGCACAAAAAGCATAGACAAAACAATAGCATATGTAAATAAGCGGTGACACACAACACCATGTCATGTACTTTTATGCACTGTAAACCTGCAGCCCAAAACCCAATATTTGGGCCTGTTTAATTTGTCAGGTTTAAAATCCTTACCCTCCTTTTTGACAGTAGATCACCAGGCAATGGAAATCTGCTGTCAAATATAACGTTACTGTCTCTCTTCTAACATACAGGACCAGCAAGAACAATTCATGATAGGACCAAATACACAAAAATAAATTGCCATTACTTAACTGTACCCCCTTGTCAGTCCTTGCAACATCCAGCCACTTAAGTTTTACCTTTCTAAAAGTAAAAATCTTTACACTAACACTTCATATTAATTTGGCACCTACAATTTCCACTGTGAAAAATAATCCTCGATTAGTAAAATCGCTTTAACTGAGGCATGTAGCTTTCAAAATGTTTAGAAAAGGGGCTGCATTTTATTGTCTGTCTAAGACTTAATGCAACACTTCGTTTTCTGTTAAATAACAGTAACTAGCAGACATTATTTTATTTTCATTTATTTTAGAGCGAGACACAAATGTATCAGTTCTGCAAAGTATTTAACACGATGTTTGGGCTTTTAAAGAAACCCCTTTTTCTATATTTTCCCTTTGGAATTAAGTTCTTTAGTTTTATTGATGTTCTTGTGGAGAAACCAGAAACCCCACCTTCAGAGGCCCGTGTAGCAAGGTCATTCTGCATTCCACAGAGGCAAGGCCCTAATTTAAAAGGTCATAAATGTCAACGTGGCAGCCTACGGGAAAACCAAAGATAGCATCTCAGCAGCGTAACTTGAGCCAGCCTCTGCAGCTCTCCTTAGCCCCCGGCTTCTGCCACTCTGAATTTGTCAAAGCCAGAAGGCCTTCCTAATTCCTCCTAACTTGCAATAATTCACTCTATTTTGAATAATAATTTCTCCTTTTTAGGCGCTAAAAAAATTATCTCTATTCCCAGATTATTAAACTACATTTACTGTGAATAATTCACGAAACTTAATAACACACATACCACTTTTTAGAATAAATCCTTGTTACAATCCTATGTAATGGTACACATTTCAACAACCTTAAATGAATGAACGTCTCAGTAGGCCCAGCTAAAGTTAGACTGAACTCCAGCAATTGGGACCGCTTTCTGCCCCAGTCCACTGGCACTGCGAATTGTATTCGCAATGAGTTTTGATATTTTCTTCATCATTTAGTCACTTGCCTTTATTCAAGCTCTGTTCGTTGCTTTCATATTAGCATATGAAACTCAGTGCCTCCCGTTAGGTAATTACAATATTTTCACCCCTACTGCTAGAACTTGCAATCTCATCTTTCCCCTCCCACTTACTCAAACCGATACCACATTCCTTTTTATTCCCTTCGTCAATACAACCTTCCTCACGCTACTCTTCATGTCTTTATTACTCCCCTTCATCATCTCTCTTCCCTCCACGGCATTCTATTTTCCCAATTGTTCTTCTCCTTCCTACGTATTACCTAGTTCCTATAACCGTAATTCTACATTTCTCCACCCCTCTATCATTACTGACTTCATCACGTACCTGCTCACAAACATCCTCTTTTTCCTTCATCAAAAAAGAATTCTCCATTTCTCTTTCTCTATGTGGGTGCTAACTCCATTAAGGCCGTTTTTTATTAACATCAAATAGTTGCGGGTTGCGACACCATATTTTATTTAATTTCTCCAAGTTTTAAAAAGGTCCTGTTTTTCATAGCGTGTTCAGTAGTATCGTGACAGACACAGCTAAAGTTAGAACCTTCAACCCTGATATTAAAACAAGCCTTTGTACTGGCACATTGACTCATTGAATCATAAGAAGGCACAACCTGTAAATATATATCAAACCTAAACGTATGCATTTACTGAAGTCTGAGACACTTTAAAAAGTACTCTGAATGGAAGAAAATGCAGTTTAAACAGTGTTTTCGACCCAAATTCGACTTTCATTTTTTTGGCATTAAAAAATGAATATCCTTCAATTTTTTTTTATAATATGCATTACCAGAATGTTTATTACATAACCCATGAGTCAGGCATTGGAAATAATAACTTATACTTTATAGAAATGAGCTTGTTTGCGCCTGCGCCAAGGGAAAATTGTACACGCGAATGCTTGTCATTTTAGTGATGCAACACAACTTAAATCAAATTTTAATGCTAGGAGGTCATAGTATGAGTATTAAGCTTTATAAATATCAAAAAACGATTTTGAAAAGCACTTATTTTTTTTTTAAATAATTTTTCCATGATTAATAATTTTCTTTTAAAAAAATCCCAATTATTCGTTTTTGTGATAATTCCATGTATAAAAAACAAGCTGCATCTCTTGCCTATCATTTTGGAGACATTAACTCACACGCCTAAGCGCATAAGCCCAACTTGAAACGCGTCACATTTTTGCGCCACTTTCATTTAAAAGGACGGTTCTGCAAAATTCCACCCGTGTTCAACTGGGAAGGTGCTGGCTGAATGAACATTTCTATCAAATATACTGCAGCTGAAAAGTTTGCATGTGAACATCTAATACAATGCATCTAAGGAAAATGCTGTAAATTTATTTACTTTTGCAAAAATAGATAATTTCGTTTTTGGGGCCTGATTTATATCTATTGAATGTGTTTCTAATTTTATCCTTTAAGCATTTAACGGGAGTTTTGTATATGTGCACAATTGCTCATTCTATAAATTAAAGAGCACCATATAGCTATTTTAGCACGTCACATGGTTCGTTTCTGGATTTCTTTTTTAAGTTTCTACTTGATATTAATTAACCAACAATTTACTTAACAGACTGGAAACATCAGAAGACCCACAAACACATATTGAGCTCATTTCAGACATAAACAGAAAGGGGTTAAACAGACAATACAGCGCGCTTTAGCCATTTTTCATAAATAGCGCCGTCGCAATTTACTTACAGAAGTTGCACTAATAAAAAAAAACACAGACATTTAAACACACAGTTGACTCACAAATCAATACGCATGACAGAAAGAAAGAACAGCTCACAGACTATACTTAAAACAAACCATTTGCAAATACTAGTTGTAGGTCATATTTACAAGCAACGCTTTTCAATAGTGTTCCAAAAGGCTGCATAAACAGCCCCACAGACAGATGCATGTCCAAGAAGTAGTGAATGCGCTCAATTCACTAGCTTTGCCTAGCAGAACACCACACAAAATCGTTCTGCATATCTTCATTCATGAAACTGCGCAGAACGAAGGATCCTTGTTTTGTATTATGTCATATTTTAATTCCCTGGGGATACAAAATCACCAAGGAAGAAATATGTTTTTAAATTTAACCTATTTAGACATTTCCCACACTATGGTACCTTTCAAAACAAAAAGCAACACATTTTTCCATGTGAGCTTACAAACAGGCATGCCAAAAATACTGCGGAAAACGCAAGTATTATAATCAAAACCAAATGGAGAAATATCTCCTCATTACCTGCCTACACAAATTGCAATTCGCATATCCAAACCTATACAAACCAAAAGCTACATTTCCAAATTTGCTAAGATCAGGCATCTTATAGCTCACTAATCTAGCTTCAAACTTCAAGGGGTTATCTCTACCAATACACTCGCAAATATGCGAGACCCTCGGTTTTGGTAATTGCAATGACCAAATCAGAAACCAAGAAACCAACCCCTCGGCTTTGGTAATTGCGATAACCAAATTAAAGACCCAAAGAACCAAAGGACTGGGAGCGACCCACTTATACTTAATTCTTATTCTTAATAATCAAAAGGTTATCCAAATTCTAATTGTCAAGTTCTACATGACCAAACGTCTTCTATAATACTCACGCCAAAAGGGTTCTTTTTCTCACCTTTTGAGTGACATCATGTGGAGGATCAAAATCAGGAAGAGCAGAAATATACCGGGCTACATAATCAAAGAATCTCCAGAATTCCTGTGCACAGAGTACCTTCTTGGTAGAATCCCGTTCTGTCCTCCTCAGTAGATTTCAGTCTCCTGACAAGATCACTCCCACAGAAAGTCACTTCTCTGATGAGGCCGCGCTGGTGGGCGCCAACTGAAGTACTCCAATTTTTGAGACCCCAGAGGTGCTAGGGGTAGCACCCTATGACTTCGAGTACTTCCTGATGTGGTATTATAAAATTCTGCATATCTTGATAATATAACAAAGAACTTGGCAACAGAAGCTGAAATATGAAAAGACATCTTTATTAAACTCAAATGAGTGAGACTACGTCGCACAGAAGCCTTAGCAACTGAATGAGGCAGACTGCAGAACAGAAACCAGTCTCCTCTTTTATGGAGAATGTTACGCTCTGGGCAACACCGCCCTTCTCTTGCAGTTGGTCATTCACATATTTTACTTCAAAGAACAAGCAGAGTCATGATTACAATCCCACATTTCAGTTCAGCCAGCCCGCAATTATTTACCCAGCAAGGCTCAGATCCCTCATCAGATATCAGCAGGCCCCAATAAACACGGGCACCTCCTGTTTGTAAAACAAGCCATAAAGCAGGAAGAGTCAGGTGTGAAAGAGATTAGTCAGGGTTCGTGTGGGAAGAAGAAATTTATGATGCCTCGGGCCCTGATGCTAATCCCATTTGGCCGCAGTAAAAGGAACCGGCCGGACAGGGCTGACCTCGGGCAGTGGAGTCAGTTTGCACAGGTCACAGAGAAGTCAAAGTAAAGTGTAGCCTATGTGAGGGCAACTATAAGATGGCCACCGCTCCAAGATGGAACCCACGGAGTCAATGTATAATAACGTATACATAGTGCATTCATAGCTAAAACGTTACACAAAGCACTTGTACATACCGCATTGACCATTCGCGGTTCGCTAATACCGGGATAGACAGGGGTAGGGCCCTGCCTCCTACGCGGTCCCAAATTTTAAAGTACGACAAGATGTCAAAACTTCCGCGATCCGCTGCGAAAGCGGTAGTATTTTCTTGTTCGCGCTTTAAAAATGCATTCTCGCACGCGTGGTAGCGACTTACCAGATCCCTGCGTTCGCCGACAAGTTTTCCTATCCGTTCGCGTGCGCCACGAGATGTTGGATTATTGATAGCCGGTCACGCTATCCCGCGAGAGTTTGCAATCGCGAATGCGTTATTCGACCCGGAACAGGAAATAAGCATCGCAAGCAAGATGGCTGCTCCCATTAGCAACCACATGGGCAAGTTAGAGATATATTTCCCTGCGAGCACGCAAAAACACATCGCGAACGGGCGGGAAAAGCAATCTCCGCGTCTTCGCGAAAGTTCCACGTACTCGTGGAGGTTTAGAGCAATTTCGCAATAATTTGCATAGGGCAACTATGCAAATTCCGCCCACACCTAGTCCAGAGTAGCTACATCTTTCCCATGCTGTATTTCACTTGCATATGCCACTGTGGGAAGGAGTTTGGCTTTAATAATTCCTAACAGCGGAGTAAACGATGGACCTTTCAGGTTCCTTGCCATTAAACAGAAGGCGGATATTAGCCCGTTTCCTTTTTTCGTTTGGATCTCATTATGGTTTTTAAAAGTCAGTCGATTATCCATAAGCACCCCCAGATACTTGTAGGTGCTAACTACTTCAAAGTCTATATTGTTGATTTGAAATGGGCGATGTTTTCGAGCACGATGACTTATAATCATGGCTTTTGTTTTTGAGATATTAATTTCCATCAGATTTTCTTTGGCAAATTGTGCCAGTTCATTAATTGCCCCTTGTAGCCCTATTTGTGTCTGGCTTAGTAGCACTATGTCGTCTGTATATGGTAGATGGGTGATGGGCAACATGCCTAAGCGTGGTGGATGTGAATTCACCTCATCTAACTTTGGGGAGAGATCGGCCATGAAAGATTGAACAAGTATGGGGTCAAAACGCACCCTTTTTTAAACTGGCATTTGTATAGATCTTCTTAGTGAGTTTGTTGCCGCCGGCAAATTTGTCTTGGATCCAGGTATTCATGTATAGTAGCTGTATGGCTCTTAGTATTGTTTCCAGGAGTCCCCATTGCACTAGGTTAAGCCACAGTAAACCTCTGTTTACTCGGTCAAATGCTGCTTTAAAGTCTATAAAGCCTAGATATAGGCTCTTTTGATGTTGTAAACTCGTATCTGCCATTAATCCTAAGGGAAAAAGGTTTGTAATAGTGCCCACACCTTTGCTGAATCACGACTGGTTAAGATGAATTTTGTTGTTGGTCTCTGACCAGTCTAGCAGATACGATAGAATCAAAGATGCATAGTATTTGGCTTCTGTGTCAAGTAAGGCGATCATTCGGTAGTTGGCTGGGTCGGTTCGATCCTTTCCTTTATATACCAGAATAACTATCTATCCTCTCCAGCTCTCTAGCAGGCTGTTCAAGTTACCCACCTCATGGAAAAGACGAGATAGCGGGACAGCCCAAAAGTTAGGGTCCTGTTTTTAGATTGCTTGTGGGATCCCATTTGGGCATGGGGCCCCATCTAGTCTGCCTGCCTGAATCACCTTTGCTGTGTGTTCTACTGTGTAATGAGGAAGTTGCTGTCTTATTGCCATCATGATATTTGAATGTGTACTGGAACTGTAGGTTCCCTAACCCTTGTTTGTAGTGGATCTAAATGTAGTTTTTGTCCTACTACTTCAACTAGTGTAGCCGGTGTAGTCAGGCTTATTGAGCATGGGTGAATCAATGTATTGCTGACTTTAGCGCAGGTGTGATTAGATTTTTCCATGTCTTCAATCCTTCTAGCTGGTGTGATGAAGAAGATTGATGCTATGTATGTTCTCCAGGCTCCAGGTGATATATTTTGCCGGGTTTGATCTTGTAAGGCTGTTCATTAGTTCCCAAAAAGTTCTTGTGTTTGATCTTTTAACATTGATTAAAATCTTTGACCATAATTTATCTGTTTTGACTTTTTTGTCTTCCTAGATTTGTTTTTTATATTGCCTCTGGTTTCAGGCACTGTGTTCCCCCTTCTCCGTTTAATTCTTCTTCTTAGTTCAGTTGTTAGATTTATTGCTGTTTTACCCAGATGCCTATCCTGTTTGCATGCAGTGAGGTTTCGATGGTAGATTTACGAAAATTCCTACAGTAGTGTTGTCAGGAATCTGGTCCAAACTTCTGTCAGTAAACCTTCCCGTGCATCGAGGGTTATGATCAGTTCCTTTGCCCTTGTGGAGATTTTTGGAAGGGAGTTGCTTGCCCATTTTAGACGTTTTAGGTTAAGCGATGTTACTAATCCTAGTTCAGGTGATACTATTGCATGTCTAGTCAAAGAGGTTGTCAGCATGAGGTGTTGGGCTGAATGATCACTTTCAGCAGTACATTTGATTGAAAGTTCCTTTATTTGAACAAGTAGTGGAAAGGTAAGGATGGGCTAATCAATGATAGATCTTGCTCTAGGGCCGTGATAAGTGGGGTTTGTCTTGCTCAGACCTTCCGTTCAGTTCCTGCAGGCCTAGATGTTCTAGGTCTACTACTAGTTTCTGGCCATTTACATCATAGCATTTGTGCACTGGAAGATCTTGGGGTTGCACTCCCCATATTGTATTTGCTGATAGTATATCATCATCCTCATCCAATGTGTGTATTAGGTTCAAATTAAAATCGCCGGTTAATATTATGCCCCAAGCTGGGTGTTCAAACCTTATTTCTTCTATTGCCTTAGCAATTTGTTGAATACATTTTTTTAGTTTCCCATATCGGATGAGCATACACATTAAAGATGATAGTGGTGCTTGACATATTATTTGCTCTCCAGTCTATTTTTATTACTTGCATGTCTGCGGTGCTGACCGGCTCTTGGATTGAAGTAGTGTTATTGCCGTGGAAATGTAGATGGCCAGACCGCCCTTTGGTCTGCTGTATTGCTGTGGTCTTATGGCTTTTTCACAGTGAAGAATGTATCCTGCAGCCTGTAGTGGGGATGTCAGCCATGTTTCTTGGAGGGATATTATTTCATACTTCTTCCAATAATCTGGAAATGAATAATCCTGCACATTTTGATTTGTGCCTGCTATATTCCATGATAAGAGGTTTAATGACAATCCCTGGGCTGTTGTTGTATTATTATATGTCATATATGTCTTGTGCTCTTTCTGGCTCCATCAGTTTCTTGGTGCGTTTTCCCTTGTAGCTTTAGGTTTAATCCAATCATGCCTTGATTGCCTTTTGCATTTTGTAGAACCGCGGGAACTCGGGATGCGGTGGAATCATCCTGTTTCATCTTTTGCCTGCAAAGCAACGGCGAAGGGTATCATTGTTTTTTAGGAACTGAAAGCTTGATACCCCATGCTTCGAACTGGGGGTGTGGCAGTTAGTATCAATGAGGCGATCTCTACTATCCTCCAGGTTGAGAGAATTGTTTCATTTTGATTATGTATTCCTTGATTGACAAACTCGATGGCTAGCAGGTCCGGTGAGAACAAGTGATTTAGTGCTGGTATGGCTCTCAATACATTTAAAATGTTTTCTCTTTTCAGGTAGTCTTGCGGTCCCCGTGACATGTATTGGGGTATTAGCAGGATCTGATTAGACTGTATCCTTTCAGACTCATTGTCTCTAATGTGAGATGAGTGAGGGGAACGGGGGGTGGGAACTTCATGTTGGCGTTTCTGAACATTGCCCTTTGCGCTGGAGTTGCGTAAATTAACATTTATCAATATCATCACGGGTTGCTCTTTATTTGGATGGTGACACCTCTTTAACACGACCTCCTGTTCTCCTCTCGATGAGCTGATGTTTTATCTAATGGTGCGAAGCCATTGTCATTGTTTTGTATTTCACTTGGTCTTCCTTTCCTTGCTTACTTGTTTGAAACAATGTTTTTTTCTGTGCGGGTTGTGGAATATTTTTGTTTTCTTTATTTAGGGTTACCATACTTGCAATCAACCGTTCTGTGTCTTCTGTGAGATTTATTTGTTCTTTTTGCGTTATCTCCATCCGTAGTCCTCCGGTAAGCCACTTCTCGTTGGGTTTGGTTAGGTCTTGTGGTCCCTTTGGATCCCCTACCGACGTATCTGATAGATCCAAAGTCATAAGAAGCTCATTGGAGTTTATAGAATCCTTCTTTAATTCTTGGTGTAATACTGATATCACTGAATTTTGTTTTTTGTTCTTTAACTCCCCTGTTGTTGGACTGTTGGGTCTTTCTAGCCATCCTGTCTCACTTTCTGTGCCTTTTTGTTTGATAAAGGAGAGTTATGTTGTGTTGATCATTTTGGACATTTACTTGCTGCTGAGCAAAAGGTTGACTTGTGGCCACTACAAGGTTGGCTAATGAGGTTGGTAGTGCTCTAATAGCGGCTATAACCATCTGATCTATTTCGCCACTTGTTGTATACTTGAGTTGGGCTTGGTTTATATCGACTGAAGGATTAGATGGTAGAACTGGAAAATCTCCTGTGCCTTTCTTTGCTGAAACTTGCAATGGTTGCACTGTACGGGGCTCATTTGAAGCGACTGTGGGAGTTACATTTTTACCCCTAGGTGATGTGACGCATGTCACCATGTTAGGTTGTGCTGAGATTTTGTTAAAACACTTGCCCTCGTGCAATAAGGACTTTAGGATTGTAGTATTGTTGAACTTCACTGAGTTTATTAATTATTGGTCCACACATGCAGTTGGTTGCTCGCTGCGGAATTGATATACTATTGTTCTTTTTTATTATTTGCGTTAGTAAATCAAGTTTAGAATTTATACCTGAAATATATGCAACAATGATATTCATCAGATCAATCTGGATATCAAGTTTATCTGAGTGCATTTTTAAAATGCTGATTGAAGTTTGCAAAGAACTTGTTAGGGTGAGATGTAGGTTTGCCAGCTCATCTGTTCTTATGTTTAATTTATCCTCCTGGCTCTTTGACTGAAATATATGAGTTGGTACCCCAGGGTTGCAGTTATCTGTTAGACTGTCACTACCATGCGCTAGAATTTATTTGCTTTGATGTTCATCATATGCTTGAATTTTATTTACTGGGTTAGGTGCTAGATATTTAGATTATTGTTTGCTGTTGTGGTTTCAGTTGGCTTGTCAGCTCTTCTGATCTTATCTTAAATCAGGGTCATCCTCATGGCCCTTCAGCTGGAATACAAGGGCTGATTCCCTGGGATTGTGATTATTTGGTAAATTTTCACTGCTATGTGCTGAAATTAATTTACATTGGGTTTTATTTACTAGCCTGATGTAATTGCTGGTAAGGTATTCTGAGGAGCTTGATATTTCAATTGCTGTTTTCCTCCATGTGTCCGGTAGGCTTGTCAGCTGAGAGATTACCTGTGTACAGTCAGGGAGCTTTGTGATGGTTTCTAAATCCGTATTGCTTGTGATTGAGAGTAAATTGAGTCAGGAGTCCTGTGGGTTTTCTGTGTTGTTAGATATCTCCTAGGTGCTGTCATTCTCTTTTTTTTGTCTTGGGGTGGGGTGGAGTGGAGTACATTGCTGTTATGCACTTGCGCGTAAGCTGTTATATTGTTCTTATCTGTGCAATGTGTATTTATGTCTGCCTGCATGATATCCATTACTGTCAATTTTGAGTTAGTAATGTAATTGAATCCTTTAGTGGCGCAGTTGGGCACTGATCTGCACTGTGAATTACAACTTCCTCCATTTGGGTGATAAACTTTTCTGGCGTTCATGGTTTAGGTAGACCTACTATTTTGTCTGCTGTTGCATAGACGGCCTCCGTTGAAGCTTTTAAAAATGTAAAACTTCTGCTGGGGTTATTTGATTAAAAAACTGAAGGTATGGGTGATATCAATATTGTGCCGGGAGTTAGCAGCGCATTTGGTGAATTTGCATGATGGTTTGCTTCGCCTTTTGGGATTTGCTTAGACTTTGGATTCTTTTGTGCCAATTGCTTCCTAATCCTCCCTGATCTCATACTGCAGTGCTCACAATGTCTTGTTGGACTAGTCAGGTCAGGTGAACTTCATGTGAAGATCGTCTCAGTAGGGCTGGAGTCAAAGTCAACTTGTTAGCCCTCTCCCTGGCGGTAGTGAAAAGGTAATGGGAAGGTGAACCAGCTTTAGGCGAAACCATGCATAGGTCAGAAAATATCTTAGTCAGACTGGATTCACCCTTGGTGTCAGGCCTCCAGCCACTCAATCCAGTCACTCCGGTAACCGGCTGCTATGAGCTAATCTTATTTCTTACACCCTCTGTACCTGAAGGCTTTTACTTGTAATCGTTTTGGAAAACCTTCTTTCCAGGTGAGAACAAGAGAAAGAGAAAAAGAAAAACAAGTGGGGGAACATACAGCGCAACTGCAGGCCGCACCTAAACCTAGTCAGACCGCCTCCACAGGGTGCTGCGCCACACACTCAGCAGCCACCTCCTAATGGGCGCTGAGCTTGTTTTTTTTTTTGTGTTGCAAGGACCTGGGAGCTGGCAAGCATAGGGTTATTGCCGCCTCCTCCCCCTCCCTACGGTGTTCAACCAGGTTCAAACTCATGCTCAGGCGACTATTCACCTGGGTTTCTGTGGTCGGTGTGGTCGCTGCAGAGCCAACAAAAGATTGAGAAAACTGGACTCCGCAGGACGTTGGACGTCACTTGCTTCCTTGCTCATTCGAGCGAGTCGAGAATGTCGGCGTTGGGTTTGGAGCGTTGGGGTTTTGGAGCGGCAGGCTCCTTTGCTGCTCCTTCACTGCTGCGGCTTCAGCAACACTGGCTATGGGCTCTCTGGAAAATCCGGACCGAATCAGGCAAACTCAATATTCAATCAATATACCGGTAAATACGGTGCTTTGTCAAACTTCACGATCAACAGTACAAGATTTGGAAGGCTCCAGACTTTTATCATGGCCAAACAGTATTTTAAGCTGGTGCTGAAGGCGCTCCATGGGTCCCTCAGGATAAGCGTGGGACCCTTGCTTCTAGTCAGGGAAAGGGGATTACACTCCTGGATAACCCCTGCTCACCCCCTTGTTAGCTTGGTACTAGCAGACAAGCTTTTCTCAGAGACAGTGTGTAAAGCATTTGTGAACACATACAGTAATATAGTGAAAACACTACAGATGGACACCTTACAGGTTTTAGAAAAATAAGTATTCTTCAAATAGCCTTAACACAAGACCACAAACAAAAAAAATCCACAATACTGTGATCGAAAATAATACTTCAAGATGGTAGAGGTTATTCAAAAATAGGTTATTCACTTAAAAGCAGTCTTTAGCAACAGATAAACCCAATTAGAGTTATCATAACGTCAAGGTCAAAGAAATCCCAAACTATGGCGCTGACCGCGAGGTGCGTGGAGTTGGGCCCGGAGTCAAAACAGAACCACACAAAACAGTACCTTGGAAAAGTGAAAACAAAGACAGCTCACGGCGTAGGGGAGATGCAGTGTCGTTGGCGCTGTGCGGCGTCGGTTTCTTGCTTCAGGGGGGTGATGCGCTGGTTCGTCGATGCTTGCACAAAGCAGGGGAGGCATTGGTTCCTTACCGGAGAGGATGTGATGTCACGATGGCGCCGAAACCACAGTTCCGTATGATGTCACGATGTCGATGGATTCTTGACCACCCACGTTGAGGATAGGTTCCGCTATGATGACAGCTTCGGAGTCGATGCGGCACAGCAGCAGGCGTTGGGCCTGCGTCGAAAGTCGGAGCAGTGCTCACGGCTTATGGCATGTTACGAAGTCGCTCGCTGGCGTCGGTGCGGCATGACGGCCGGTGTCAGGTCTACGTTGTAAGTCGGAGCAGCGCTCACGGCTTCGATGCAGAATACGGCATCGCTCGCGGGCATCAGTGTTGCAATTTCCTCCTGTAGCACCTAGAACAGCAAGTTCCAGATGCAGGCAAACAGAAGGGGTGAAGTCGTTTGTATCCCTGAGACTTCAGACAGGAGGCAAGCACAAATTCAAACGCTTGGAGAAATATTCTGCAAGATGATAAAAGTTCCTTCAAATTTCTTTCTCCTTTCCTTGGTAATAAAGAAACCACTGCAGGCCAACCCAGCAAACAGAACACTGGCAGAGGGGCATTCCAAACTCCTGCAGCTTCCTTGGTTCATCTCCTTGGCAAAGGTTTGTCTTGATTTCCCAGAAGTGATCTAAAGTCCTGGGGTCTGGGCCCCAATATTTATACCAGTAAATCCTTTGTCCTCTGAAGGCAGAGGGTCCTGTACCTAGTCCAAACCACTTCTGGGTGCATCCTGCCAGTGTACACCTTCTTCCTGTGTCAGTATGGGCCCGGGTCCTCAGACACACCACAGGAGGTGGAGCCAGCATTGTGGAAGGCAGGCACAGCCCTAATCAGGCCCAGGTGCTACTCCTCCCACCACTCTACATGCAGATAGCTCTATTCAGCCTTGTGCTGACTCACTCTGTCTCCTGGAGCTTTGCCAATCCCTGTCACTCACAAACCAGACATGCAATACACAACCTAGCAGGCAGGCTTGGATGGTTAGGCAAGAAAATACCTACTTTCTAAAAGTGGTATTTTCAAACACAGAATGTTAAAACCAACTTCACTAAAAGATGCATTTTATCATTCTGAGGTCAGGCATACTAAATTTGAATTCTTACCATGTTCCCTTGGTCAGTTAGGATTATAAGTTGTTATAATCTAACTGCCCATTCTGGCCTATGTGGACAGGTAGCCTTGCAATAGTGAAAAATGAAATGGGCTATAATTCACTATCAGGACATGCTACACACATCAGGGCATGTCCAATCTTTCACATACAATGCACCCTGCCCGAGGGCCTACCTTATGGGTGTCTAACATGTAGAAAAGGGAAGGTTTAGGGACTGGTTAGTGGCTGCACTTACCAATTCGACATGGCAGTACTAGACTGCACACAGGCTTGACAATGGCAGACCTGAGACACACTTTACAAGCTGCTTCTGTGGGTGGCACAATCAGTGCTGCAAGCCCACTAGCAACATTTGATCTACAGGCCCTGGGCACACATGGTGCACTGTACTAGGGTCTGACAAGTAAATCAAATAACCCAATCATGGAGTCACTAATCCATTACATCAATTTAACATGGGGAGCGCTTGCACTGTAGCACTGAATAGCAGTGGCACACTGCCCAAAGCGTCTAACCAGCAAAAACATATCAAAAACAGAGGAGACAACAGCCAAAAAAAAATGGAAGGGAGACTCACGCCAATGGTACCAGGTCTAACAGTGACTCACTCACAGTGCCTGGGGTGAATGGCGGCGATCTCGAGGGGAGTACTCCGTCAATAGTCCCCCGTGCTGTGGAGCCCCAGAGGGCTGTTTGTAATCCAGCTTTCTGGGCCTGGAGGAGCGAAGCTCAGAATCCACAGGGAACCCACTAGGGGGAGGGGCATTAGATGCAACTTTGCTGGTAAGTCCTGGATTTGCCAAGGCAATGTGTCATCGCCCCCACAGAGAATATGCATAATAGTGTGTGTCTTGTGAGGAGGCAGGGTGCTCAGGTGTAAACAGGAAAGTGCTCAGTCTTGATCCTGACAGACAGTGGCACGTTGGAAAGCTTCCTTTGGCGTGATGGCATCTGTGATAGAACTAAGGTGCTCAGTTGCCCTCAAGGGAAGAGATTGTTCTCCTTACAGGGTTCGCTGCTGAAAAGGCATGCTGCTTATCATTTTTAAAGCTGCCACTGCCGGGCTCACTAGTGACAGCATCCCATGGCAATGGCAAGGAAGTGAAATCTTTGATGGTCCGAAGATTTCATGAACAAGGGGCAAACCAGCAAACCCTTGGAGAACATTTAGGTCAGCACAGGTAAAGATGGTAGGCAGGCCAGCACAGCAAGGCGGGTAGCAAAGTCACAGTCACTTCTGCAGCTCAACATGCAGCAGGCCAACACAGTAGAGCAGTTAGCAGAGTGGCAGTCCATCCTGCCAGCACAGCAGTCCTTCTAGCAATGTACAGATGTTGAGCCAGCAGTACCTGGTTTCAGGTCTAAAATGTGTGTGACTTAAAGTGGTCAGAGACCTAGAACTTATACCCAAAAATGCCTTTGATGAAGGGGGTGACTTCAAAGGAGCCCTCTTAAGTGCACAAGGATCCCCTTCAACCTAGTCCTGTCTATCAGGTTACTGGTGGAGGGTAATCAGCTCTTTGTGTGTGGACAGTGTGTAAGTGCCTGCTCCTCCCCTTCCTCCTTGCCCAGGAGGACCTATCAGAATGCAGATGAATGCAGATGCAGTTGAGTTTCCTGTGTTGTGGCTGTCTAGAGCGAATGCACAAATGTAGCTGTCACCCAGCCCAGACATGTATTGGAGAGATGTCTCCAGGCACAGAGAGAATTAAGTGCATAGAAATGTCCACTTTCTCAAAGTGGCATTTCAAAATCAGTAAGGTTAACTCCAACTTCACCAGAAAGGAGGATTTATCCTTACCAATCCAAAAGTGTAAAACATGAAAAAGCTACTTGTTAGACTTGACTTTTTCAGCAAGTTCACCCACAGACTTTTTGCTTTTTGGCCTCCTGTTTTTCACCTTATTTTTGTTGGTTTTAGGACTCTGGGTACTTTATTACTGCTAGTCAGTGCTAAAGTGCATTTGCTCGCCACATTAATTGTGTTTATGGATTGGTGTTTCCATAATTGGCTTATTTGATGTACTGCTGAGTCCCTAGTACATTGCACTGCGTTTGCCCAGGGCCCCTACATCAAATGCTACTTGTGAGCCTGCAGCACTGGTTGTGCCACCCATACAAGTAGCTTTTCAAAGGTGTCTCAGACCTGCCACTGCAGTGTCTGCGTGCAGTTTTTAACTGCCATGCCGACCTGGCAAGTGCACCCACTTGCTAGTCCCTTCCTTTCCCTTTTCTTACATCTACGTCACCCCTAAGGTATGCCCAAGGTAGTCCCATGGGCTGGGTGCAGTGTATTTAAAAGGTAGGACATGCACTGATGTGTTGTACATGTCCTGATAGTGAAATATTGTGCATTTCGTTTGGACTGTTGAAAGGCTATTTCTCCCATGGGTGAACATGGAGGCTGCTTTGTAAATACTTTTACAAATATAGCTGGCACAGAGGAGCTGATAGTTAAGTGGAGTTTAGTGTGCCTGAACTCAGGATTTAAAAATACATCTTTTAGTAAGGATGATTTTTATATTGTGTGTTTGGAAATACCGCTTTTAGAAAGTGGGTATTTCATGTCTAACCATCCATGTGCCATTGCCTGTTTTGTGTATTAGCTGTCTGGGCTTTTGACTGACAGGGGCCTGTATTTGCATTCATAGTAGACAGACACAAGGAAGGGTTGAGGTGTGTCCTGCCTGTCCTGTGTGATTCATAGCCAGGCTGATTAGACCTGTCTGCATTTAGAGCAGTGGGAGGAGTTGTTGCTTGCACCTGAATGGACTGTGTCAACTTCTACAATGATGTCTTCTCCCCTAGAGTGAGCCTGGCCTGAGCCAGACCAAACTGGATTATGTATGCTAGTGCAACTTTGTTTGTGCCAACTTCAAAGTGAAATGTGGTATAAATATTGAGGCCCTGACCCCAGGTCTTTAGATTACTGCTGGACTAAGGAACCTGCCAGGAAGAAGTGCTGGAAGAGCTGTGAGAAGAGACTACCACTTTGTTGTATGTTTTGCTGGGTTGGACTGCAATTGCTGCTCTGTCATGGGCAGGGAAAGGACTAGACTGTGCATTCTGCATCCTAAGTATCTCCAAGGGCTTTATATAGAGCTTGCTTCCTGTTGGAAATCTCAGGGAAATGAGACACGTCAACATCATCTGGGTACTGATTTCTGGAACTGGATGTTTCAGCTGAGACAGAGGAGAAAAGGTAATCTGATGCATTCAACAATGCCACTGCCGGCTCTGTGACCTGAAGGCACCTCATAGGTCACCTCTACTTTGCACCACAACCCTGGTCTCACCGATAACGTTGTCCCAATGCTGCCACCAAGCTGCTGCTTGCACTGTGACCTGTGGGCACCGCACTCAGCACTGCCTCACTTCACACTGCTGCCCTGGTGTCCCTGACAATGCCACAACACCATAATTGACGTCGCTGCCCGTACCGTGATCTGTTGATACAGCTCATTGAGAACACAGAGCACCGTCCCACTTCGCACTGCAGCCCTGGTCTAACCAATGATGATGCTCAAAGCTAACATTGACCCCACTGCCTGCACAGTGGTTTGGGGGCTCATAGCTTACTTGACGCACCACCCTATCCCACAACGCAGTCTTGGCCCACTGACGTCGGCGGCATCGACTCCAGATCGTCAACCGACACCACTGCTTGCACCGCATCGTCTGGGCCCCTCACGATGCATTGCCTCGTCTCGCCCGGCAGCCTTGGGTTTACCTATGACAGGGCATTCAGTCTTGTCGACGACGCTGCTTGCACCATGACCTGTCAGCACTGCAACAAGCACTGTCCCACTTCTGACCGCAGCCATGGTCTCACTGACACCACTTGACTATAGTCTTGGAGCCACTACAAAATCTTGCCGCCATTCCTGACGTTCGCGGAGGCCACGCCCCTTTCCCAGAGGCCACGCCCACCGCCGAACCAGTACTTAAGACGCTGAATACAAGCGCCTGTGTTACTTATGTTAGATCTCCTGAGGCGGAAGCCGGGAGCGCGACCTGAATAATTTTTAACAATTTGAGAGTCACTTGTGTGTTTTTAAATCACTTACCCCTCTCCCCCTCCTGGCACCACATCAGGGCACCAGCTTGCTCCTGGCCAGGCCGCGCAGCCGATCTCAGCGCTGCTGCGGTAAAACCACTACAAAATCTTGCCGCCTTTTCACGCCCTTTCAGTGGCCACACCCCCTTACTGCCGGCTATTTCCCTATAAAAAAATGTGCATCTTCCGGACGTGCAGCGGACGAGGGCAGTGGGCGCGATGATTGCGCGCCGAAGGCGCCCCTAAGGCAAGCCGGTCTGCGCCCGTCCGCGCCAAGGTAGCGCCATGGGCCAGTTATGCTGCCTGTCTTGGCCCTTCACATCTTGTTCAGCCTCCTTCTGGGCCCCCCTACTCTAGAGAGGCGCTCATCCAAATAGGTAAGCACCATGCGGATAAAGGAATATTCTCCCTGTTACATACGGCACACCCACGAGCCGACTTCCTGAGCGACGATCTTTTAAAATGTGGGCTTCTGAATGTTAGGTCCCTGCCTAAACACAGTACAGAGATCCAACTCTTGATTGATACTTACGAACTAGACATTCTTTTCATGACGGAAACTTGGACTCGTCCTGACTGTTTGGTTGACCCTGGATTTGCGTGTCCTCCTGGGTTTAAATTTCTTCATTCCCCTAGGCATACTGGAAGAGGCAGGGGGGTGGGAGCTATTTTTAGAGCGTCCTGCAGCATTAAGGTCCTCACTTTAGACCCTACTCTGGGCACTGAGCTTTTAGGGCTTTCAATTCAGATCCACTCCGGGACTACTGTCACTGGGATAGTATGCTACCGCCCGCCAGGGTCGTTCAGCCTTCAGAAGCAACAAGCATTATTAACTACCCTGACTAATATCGCCTTCTCTCACCATAAGCTACTTATCCTTGGCGACTTTAATCTCTGGCGTAATGGTACCCTTGACTCGGGTCTCGGGAACCTACTTCAAGCCTGTGAAAGTTTTGGTCTTTCTCAACTGGCCACTAAAGCCACCCACAAGGCTGGTCATCTCCTAGATTTGGTCTTTGCGGCACCTGACCTGGTGGCGATGGGGGAAACCTTACCTATGGATTGGACAGACCACTCACTCGTAAAATTATTTATTCACACGAATGGTGGTCCTCACAAGGCTCCTGTGTTGACTAGGGAAGTTAAGTGCAGAGATTGGAGGGCCCTCACACGTCTGCACCCTATCGGTGAGGTGTTCCATTTGGAACAGCTCTTCAATGAGAATAAGAATATAGACGAAAATTACGCCTCTCTCTGTACTAGAATCACAACGGTCCTTGATGCCCATGCCCCTCTAAAAACACGCAGCTGTAAGGGTAAAGACTCCGCCCCCTGGTTTAATGACGACCTAAAAAACCTAAAACAGGGATGCAAACAAGCTGAGAGAAGGTGGAGACGCGACTATAATGACACCTTTAAAGAGGTGTGGAAAACTAAGGTCCTTGCCTACAAGAATCTGATGAAAAAATCTAAAGCAGAATACTATTCCTCTCTGATCTGCAACACCACCAACAATTCCAGGAGTATTTTTAATATACTAAATAGCGTCACCACTCCGGAGTGTTCCAAGAATGCGATCGTCCCGTCCCAAGACCTTTGTGACAACCTTGCTGTATTTTTCAAGGAAAAAATTGAACTCATCCTTAAAGACCTGGACACTCCTCTGGATCTCGTCCCTCCCTCCGACCTGAGACCTGGTTCTCCGGTGGACCGATTGGCTGGCCCTGCCACAGCTACTAAGGAAACGTTACTCAAGTTCCCACCACTTACTTATGAGGCCTTCACTAAGTTAGCTAGAGGAATCGCCTCCGGGTCTCCCATGGATCCAGTGCCTCCCAAAATCTGGAAGGAATTTGAGGATGAACTATTCCCCACACTGCACCAAATTTGTAACCAATCCCTGGTGACTGGCATCGTTCCAGCTCATTGGAAACGGGCGTTAGTCTCTCCTTTGTTAAAAAAACCCTCCCTAGACCCTGATTGTTCAAAAAACTATAGGCCCATCTCCCTGCTGCCTTTTCCTGCCAAAGTAGTTGAGCGTCTAGTTAGCAAGACTCTCTCCGATCATCTGGAACATCATCTATTACTAGATGGGGACCAATTTGGTTTTCGGTACCGAAACAGCCCTCATCACCGCTATGGATGAGCTTCAAAGGCGTGCAGACAGAAGACAGGCGGCGTTCCTGATCCTGCTCGATATGTCTGCCGCCTTTGACACGGTGAATCACAAGATCTTACTGAGGCGGCTGTTTGAGGCGGGAGTGAGAGACACTGCGCTACAATGGTTTCATTCATTTTTGCAGGATAGGCAGCAGGCAGTATCCATGCCAACTTTCCAGTCAGCCTTTTCCATGGTAACGCATGGGGTCCCTCAGGGCTCAGCAATCAGCCCAATACTCTTTAATGTATACCTCAGACCTTTGATTTTACTCATCAAAAGCTTCAACATCAGGATTATCAACTACGCCGACGACACGCAGATGATCCTCTCCTTGGAAGGAGAGGACTCAACCTCTGTGGAGGTCCTACACAATTGTCTGCGTGACACGTCCCGGTGGCTAATGGACAACTCCCTTCAGTTCAACGCAGGGAAGACGGAGGTGCTCTTCAGTGCCGGAACTAGGATTCCCCGACTGTTTCCAAACAACTTTTGGCCCAAGGAATCAGGGTCCAATGTACGGCCGTTGGAATCAGTTCGTAACCTAGGGGTCATGTTGGATCATAGGCTCAGCATGGAGACGCATGTTCAAAAAACGTCTGCCTTTTGTTTTGCCATCCTCCGTTCCCTAAGGAAAGTTCTGCCCCTCTTACCTACTCATGCCCGCGCCCAAGTGGTTAGATGTACCATCCTTAGCAGGTTGGACTATTGTAATGCCCTCCTGCTTGGGTCCCCTGAGTTCCTGCTGGACAGGCTCCAGAGGGTCCAATCAGCAGCTGCTAAGCTGGCTCTGGGGCTTCCGAGATCTCATGGACCGTCCGCCCTGGCAAAACTGCACTGGCTTCCTATAAGACAGAGGATTCAATTTAAGGCCCTTTGTATAGTCTTTAGGGCTCTCCATGGCACTGGCCCAGCCCCCTTACAATCCAAATTTGCCTGGTACACTCCAACCAGACAGCTTCGATCCTCTGACGCCAAACTGGTAGTCGTACCCAGATTCAGGAAAGTCAGAGCTGGAGGTAGATCCTTCGAGGTGGTAGCTGCCAGACTTTGGAACACTCTTCCTATCGAGATTAGGCACCTCAACGAACTCCTCCCATTCAGAAGAAGGATTAAAACTTGGTTATTCCCTCGTTAGTCTGCCTGTAAGTTCTCACTCCCTGTGTTTTTTTCACTTCAATCTCCTCTGATCTGTCGGCGACAGGATGCCTGCAATGGTGACAGCCGCGCTTTACAAATTCTCAAAATAAATAAATAAATAAATAATTGGAGCCGCTGTTTGCACTGCGACCTGAGGAGACTGCATGTCACACAGCTCCGCTTCACACCTCAACCCCGGCTCATGCCGGTGCTGGTGCTCCTGATTTCAAACTCACGGAGTTCGACCTGCAATTCATGTGACTTCAAGAGCCCGACAACTTCTGCACCAATGTCCGGAACAGACGTCTGCTGACGCTGCTCCTCCAAAGCTCACCGCAAGGTCCAACACCCTGCATCTCCAAAGATAATGTCTTATGGGTCTCCCCGACATGGAACCTGGCCTGTGACCAGACAAAACTGTTGGATTTGTTTGCTCATGATGCCGTGATAGCCCCGCATTGAGCTATCAACTTCAAGGAACTGTATATCAAATCTATTTTTACTTTATTCTTATTTTGATCACTGTGTGTTGAATTTTTATTGTTTTGGTCTTGTTTTACACAAATAAATATTGGATATTTTTCTAAAACTTATGTTGTGTCATTTTCTAGTGTTTTCACTGTATTACTGCTTGTTATGTGAAAATGCTTTACGCACTGCCTCTGGAATAAGCCTGACTAATCGTGCCAAGCTCCCAAGGGATTATTTTAGACGTGGAATCCTCTTATCCTGACTAGAGTGGAGAATTCTGCCTGGCTTAGGTGCATATTAGGTGTATACCTTAGCCAACCAGAAGAAACCCTTTCTAATACCACTACTCTCTGATCAGAAATTGCCCCTGAAACAGGTATAAGAGAATTCTCCATACTAACACAGTAGTTTAACCCCTTCAGTGCCCGCCCCTTTCCCCGCCCAGTGCCGGCCGTTGCATTAGCGGGCGGGGTCTATGACGAGCTGGACTCGTC
This sequence comes from Triturus cristatus, assembly GCF_964204655.1. NCBI lineage: Eukaryota > Metazoa > Chordata > Amphibia > Caudata > Salamandridae > Triturus > Triturus cristatus. The sequence goes on along the minus strand of NC_140590.1, from coordinate 453,631,286 downwards.
ATGGGCACAGCGCCACCGCGGCCCATGACGAGTCCAGCTCGTCATGGGCACTGAAGGGGTTAAAACAATTGTATCTACTAGGACACGCAAAACATAATAGTACATGTCCTGCCATTTTTCATAACATAGCTCCAAGTCGAAGTGGCAGTAGGACTGCACACACAGGCAGTGGCAGGCCTGAGACCATTTTGAAAGGCTTATTCTGTAGGTGGCACAATCAGTGCTGCTGCCTACTAGTAGCTTTTAACTTACAGGTCCTGGCTATATGGGTTACTACTTTACGTATGAGTAAATTAAATATGTCAATCATGTATAAACCAATTATACACATGTTTAAGGAAGAAGCACATGAACTTTAGCACCGATTGACAGTCGTAAAATGCTGAGAGTCCTAAGGCAAATGGAAAGATACAGAAAAATATGGAGGTAAAAAGCAAAAAGATTGGGGAAAGACCACTGCAAGGATGCCAGGTCTAATACCACATTTAGATGAATTTGTTTCTGCTGACCATAGGACTCTGTTCACTTTACCCCTGCCAACCAGAGGTAAAGTGCTTGAACCCCCTTCCAAATATAGATACATTGGCATACTTCTAATTGGTACATTTAATCAACTTATAAGTCTTTGGTATGTGGTACTAAATGCACCTTGGGCTAATATTGTGCAACTTACTACAGTGCACTGTAAAACATGTCTCCAGGCCTGCCCCTGCCATTATGACTTGCTGAAATAAACCTTTTGCCAACGTAACTTTTCCTTTTTCATGCCCTTAGGTTATCCCCAAGGTAGGCTCCAAATGGCCAAGAAGTAGGGGGTATGGTACCTAAAAAGTAGGAAACGTGAAAGTAATTTTTTAACAGTCTTAACAGTGAGAAACCCCCAAAGTGGGTTTTCACTGTGCCAAGGCTATCCCTCCCCTAGGTAAACATTGAGGTACATTATAACAATTTGTAATGTTTAACTTCAGTTTATGAGCAGCTAGAACCAGGATTCAATGACTCATTCTAATAGTAATTTAAAATCCAACTTAATGGATATGTCTAATTTGATGTTACTATTTGAGAAATTACACTTTTAGGAAGGCAAATGTGCCTTTCTGCCAGTGTACGGTGTCACCTGTCTGTTAATGGCTCTTCTGTGGTGCTATGTCTATTGTTCCCAAATTGCGGCAAAAAGGCTTTTGTGTGGAGAGGTGTTTTGCTTCCTTGAGCAGAATGGCCTGGAGGGGGTGCCAGTCCCTTCCTGAGCATGAAAAAGTGCCAACCCTGTCACTAGCAGATGTTGCTCACAGGTTCTGCCTCCCTTTAACTTCCTAGTCAGCTTGGCTCCGAACCCAGTGAGTTAAGTAGGGAAAAGACTGCCTCAGAGCTGGTTTAGAGTGACCACAAGCGAGTGATTTCCATTATCATAGCCACATCTCTGGGTGGGAACAGAGGAGCTCTGGCCAATGAGAGATATCACACAAATATGAGTAATTTGTGATATTCTTGGAAAACCAAGCCAGAAGTAAACTCCTAGAGACCCGGGTGGAGTTCCAAATTTCCATGGAGCAGTTATGTAACCAATGAAGGATTTTGAGAATAGGGGATTTTAGATCTGGCCCTTTTGACAGGTTTATCCCCAAATGTTTTGCCTTTTGCCTCCTATTTTTCTGACCCTGTTTTTGTTTGCCTTGGGATTCTGGGCACTTTACCACTGCTGATCAGTGCTAAAGTGCATATGCTCTCTATATATTGTGACAATGATTGGTTATCCATAATTGGCAAATTTTATTTACTAGTAAGTCCCTAGTAAAGTGCACGGTGTGTGCCAGGACCTGTAAATCAAATGCTGCTAGTGGGCTTGCAGCAGTGGTTGTGCCACCCACATAAGTAGCCCTGTAAATGTGTATTGGATCTACCACTGCAGCATCTGTGTGTGCAGTTGTAGTCCTGGCAAGTGCACCTACTTACCAGGCCCAAACCTTCTCTTTCCTTACATGTAAGGTACTCCTAAAGTCGGCCCAAGGTACCCCCATGGGCAAGGTGCAGTGTAGGTGAAAGGTAGGACATGTACTAGTGTGTGTGACATGTCCTGATAGTGAAATACTATGTGTTTCATTTGTCACTGTTGAAAGGCTATCTGTCCTATAGGCTTATCATTGGGATTGCACTGTAAAAAAATTTACCTGAGTAACTTGCAATAGGTACAAGATAGGAAAATGGAGTTTGGACTCTGAACTCAGAATTTATTAGCACGACTTTTGGAAAAGGTGGTTTTTAAATTCTTTGTTTGAAAATGGCAGAAAGTGTGCATTTTTGTTACTTTGCCATTCTATGTGCCTCTGGATGTTTGTGTGTTCAGTGTCTTGTGTGTCAGTGACTGGAGCTGATATGTGTATTCACTCTAGACAATCACTGGGGGGGTGAGGTGTGCCCTGCCTTACCTGGGTGACTCATCGCAGGCCTGAATAGGCCTGGTCTGCATTTAGAGTGGTGGGGGGAGTTTTGCTTACACCTGCGTAGGCAGTGTCTCCTTTTGCAAAATGCTGTCTCCACCGCCTTTGGTAATGCTGAACCAGGGAGGACAGGACTGATCTGGACTGGGTTCAAAGACCCTTACAGTAAAGAGAACAATGACCAAATGGGGTATAAGTATTATACCTAAAACCCCAAGACTGGGGATTGCTTCAAGGAACAAGAGGACCCTGCCAAGAAGAAGAGCGGAAGGACTGTGTGAGGAGCACTACGTTTTCTGAGTGAGGGGTTGGTTGGCCTGCAGTTTCTGCTTTCTTCTGTGATGGGGGAAAAGGACTGACTCTTTTGGCCCTGCTGTGGCATCCTACTTGTGAGGAGAATCTCCAAGGGCCTGTGTGTGCTGGCCTCATGTTAAAAGTCTCAGGGATACAAAAGACTTCAGGAGAAGGACTGAACTGTTCTTTACTTTTTCTTTTACCCTAAAGGAAGAAAGTCTGCAGAAGCGCTGTGTCTCCCCCACCTAGCACTTAATTCCTGGGGATAGCGCGTGGAGAACGCTTCCTCCTTCAGTTACTCTTTCCAATAAACTAGCAGATGGTGAGCACTTCCATCCATTATTAAAACAAAAGGAAGTGGTGCCTTGTAAGCATTCTAAAAAGAAATAAGTGGATGAGCACTTTTATTGTAGGAAGGGGTGGGAGCACACTGCTTCACCAACGAACATAGTTTGCCCCTTAGCATTATGGTAAATGCAGTTCATGGTACATGCTTACTTGAAATTTTACTGGAGTAATCCACCAAAGTTGGTGCAGGTTAGTGCTGTAAATCTCTAGACACGTGTTTCTGAATATCATCCGTCATCAGTAGAGATAAAAATGAATTTAATCTGAGGTTGCTGAGCAGGCTGCCACAATCCTTTCAGGTCTCAGTACCTCTCACAGGTGCACCAGTGCATTTCCACAAGCTTGTCAGCTCGGTGGCTCAAGGGAGCCTTTTCAAACAGGAAGTGGTGGGAGCACACTGCTTCACATCCCAGCATAGTTCGCCCCTTAGCATTACGGTAAATGCAGTTCATGGTACATGCTTACTTGAAATGAAATTTTACTGGAGTAATCCACCAAAGTTGGTGCAGGTCAGTGCTGTAAAGCTCTAGACACGTGTTTCTGGATATCATCCGTCATCAGTAGAGATAAAAACGAATTTAATCTGGGGTTGCTGAGCAGGCTTCCACAATCCTTTCAGGTCTCAGTACCTCTCACAGGTGCACAGGTGCATCTCCACAAGCTTGTCAGCTCAGTGGCTTAAGGGAACCTTTTCAAACAGGAAGGGGTGGGAGCACACTGCTTCACCTCCCAGCATAGTTCGCCCCTTAGCATTATGGTAAATGCAGTTCATGGTACATGCTTACTTGAAATTATTCTGGAGTATTCCACCAAAGTTGGTGCAGGTTAGTGCTGTAAATCTCTAGACATGTGTTTATGGATATCATCCATCGTCAGTAGAGCTAAAAAGAAATTTATTCTGGGGTTGCTGAGCAGGCTGCCACAATCTTTTCAGGTCTCAGTACCTCTCACAGACGCACAGGTGCATCTCCACAACCTCGTCAGCTCAGTGGCTCAAGGGAGCCTTTTCAAACAGGAAGGGGTGGGAGCACACTGCTTCATCTCCCAGCATAGTTCGCCCATTAGCATTATGGTAAATGCAATTCATGGTGCATGTTTACTTGATATTTTACTGGAGTATTCCACCTAAGTTGGCGCAGGTTAGTGCTGTAAATCTCTAGACACGTGTTTCTGGATATCATCCATCATCAGTAGAGATAAAAATGTTTTTTTGCTCTCTAATACTGCTGCTCTCAACTGATGAAGGGCTCAACCCAGAAACACGTGTCTAGAGATATACAGCAATGTCTACTCTGCACCAACTTTGGTGAAAAACTCCAGCTAATTTTGAAGTACGTTTGAACTGTGTACTGCATTTATCAGGATGCAAAGGGGTGAACTGTGCTGGGACTGTGAGGCTGTGTGCTCCCAACACCCATTCTGTTTAAAAGGCTCCCTTGAGCCAGTAAGCTGATGAGCTTTGGAGATGCACCTGTGTGCCTGTGAGTGGTACTGTGGCCTGAGAGGAACTTGGCAACCTATCCAGCAACCCCTGATGATTTGTCTTTCCTCTCTAATACTGCTGCTCTCAACTGATGAAGGGCTCAACCCAGAAACACTTGTCTAGAGATATACAGCAATGGTTTGCACCAACTTTGGTGAAAAACTCCAGCTAATTTTGAAGTAAGTTTGAACTGTGTACTGCATTTATCAGGATGCAAAGGGGCGAACTGTGCTGGGACTGTGAGGCAGTGTGCTCCCAACCCCCATTCTGTTAAAAAGGCTCCTTTGGGGGTCAGGTACGTGGCCCCAGGCTGAGAGCTGTTGGAGCAGTAGACAGTAAGGAATTTCAGCTGGGGATTCCCTTCCTCCCTTGCAGCGTGACATCACAGTGGGTTGGGCCAACCGCCCAGAGGAGAGATGCCAGAGAACCTTTCCAGGAGCCTTTGCAGCCTGAGGAAGACCAAAGGAACGCAGCAAGAGGTTGTGTAAGGAGCGGAGTTGGCACAGCTGCATTTGCCAGGTAGAGCAGCTGCTCTGTGTGGTAGTGGGCAGCAGCCTTGTGGGTGCCTACCCCATTTCTCTGGTGCCACAGTTTGGGGCATACTTTTCTGGTGATTGCAGGGGGCATCCTCGATGAAGGATTCCCCAGTTGCAGGGTGAGGTGTTGGGTAACCGCAGAGATTTACCAGAGTAACAGCAGTGGGTGCACAGGAGCTCTATTGCTGTGTAGTTGACCCAGAATTACTGTATTACCAGTAGGAGAAGCGCAGAAGCGCTGGGGCGGTGTATTTGAAGCCATAAAATGGTGATTTGTGGACAAAGGTGTCAGGGTGTTCTGATGTGCACTAGGACAATGGTCTCACAAAGTGTTTAGGATAAGTACTACCTAGGAGCATATACTTTAGTGCACTGTGATGTTATGCATAGTGTGCCATCACGTTTTTAGGACTTGTGCGGCTTATAAGTATATGATTGACTGGAAAAATGGTGGTGTGTATGACAACTGCCTTATGGCAAGGTGAATATAGGTTTATGCCCTTTGTATACTAATGTGCTTTACCTGCTACAAATATGATTTATGTTCTATGTGATGTCATAACAATTGCCTAGTTGGCAAGGTGATGTACGTGATCTGTGGTCCAAATGTCTTATATGCAGTTTTGATGGCAAGTGCCTAGTGGTGCAGTGATTTATATGATTGTGGTCTAATGTGTTTTATGTATGAATACAGAGGATATATTTGATATAACCTTGAGTGGAGTCTCTTGTTTTGTTGTGTGCCCAGTGTGTCACTGGTGCCTGTGAGTGTGTTGAGCAAATACTTTACACATTGCCTCTGGGATAAGCCTGACTGCTCTGCCAATCTACCAAGGGGGTGAGCAGGGGCTATCTTGGGTGTGTAACTCCCTTACCCTGACTAGACTAGTGGTTTCTGCCTGGTTTAGGTGTACACGCTAGCCAACCAGAAACCCCATTTCTAACAGGGGTATGTGGTCAATTCAGTCACTGTCTGAGACAAGAGTGCATGGAGGCTAGGGAGTTATGTTTTGTGGAATTCATTTATTTGTGGAGCATTCAAGAAAAACGAACATTACCATTTCTATTGCTCCACACAAGAACATCCCCCCCACCATTTAAGGCAGAACCAGCAACATACTTCATTGGACCCCGAGTCTAACTGAAGATGTGCACGTAACACTTTTTAATCCAACAAGATTAGTTCGGGCCTTTCATAAATTTCTGTAAGAACACTTGAATACCATTGTGTATGATAATAATTTTTCACATAGCACACCTCTATATTTCCTTCACATAATATAATTGTCTACCTTGTCTGTAGATATCAGATGAATATTAAAACTCACCTAGAAGTAATTAATTGCCAGACTGGGAAACTAAAGCGGCCTGAGCAAAAATGTTCAAACAAGCCCATATAATTTTTCCTTCCCATCCCTCGCTCTCTCTCATCACTCTATTTCTCTCTTTCTGTTCTCTTCTCTCTTTCTTCACTCTCCTCCCCTTCCCCCCCCCTCTCTCTCTCTCTCCATCTCTTTCTCGCACTCCTAAAGGCCCCCTGGCCAGATGCAATCGTCCTAATGAGGCTGGAGAAACAATTGAGGCTCCTGCAGTGGCTCCCTAGGGAAATGGCCAAAGAAATAAATGGCTTGTCTGGCTGATAGCAAATTCACTATGAGTGATTTATCTTTTATGTGCTTTCTGTGGAATGGAGTGTGAGTGTTTATGTATGTATGTATCTATGTATGTATGTATGTATGCGTGTATGTATTTGTATAGTGCAACCTAGCCAAAATGGCAGTGGAGTGCTATACAGCGTCAAGCAAGAATTCAATCATTGAGTGTTAGAAGTAGTAGCAGGTTGCTGGATTGTTACTACATTGTGATTTAGTGGTCATTAAAGTGATGCGTCTTTACCTCTTTCCTAAATTGGAGTAGTGTTGGGGAGATGCCTATAGATATGGACATGTTGTTGCAGATCCAGCGTGCATTGATGGTAAAGTCCTGCTATCTGTTTTTGTTTTAATTTGCTTTTTAGTCTCTAGTCTGATGGTGGCCTGGTAAGATGGTGAGCTTGTCCATAAGATAAGCAGGGTGTTGGTCAAGATTGCTTTGTAAATGTTGCAACTGACTTTGAAGATGATGAGGGCCAGCAAGGGAGCCAATGGAATTTCATCAGTATGGGGGGATGTGATCTTCTTCTTTGGCCCTGTGTCAGAGAGGTGGCAGTGTATATGATGCCCTAAAGTGATGGGAGTGTGGCGTTTGGGAGGTCAAGAAGCAGGGCACTAACATTGTCAAAATCTAAGAGTACAAGGGGTTGAACAGCAGATCTTAAGTCACTTCCTGGCAGAAACACTTTCACTTTCTGAGTGCTGGTACCAGGCCATCTTTGTCTGTTTGGCAATATGTTTTTTGAAGGGGAGATTGTTGTCAATGCTGAAGCAAAGTGAATTGGTATTCAGTGAAAGTTTGGGTTTGATGCCATTAAAATTCATGTCATTGAGCCAGGTTTGCAATATTTATTTCTTGTTGTTATTGACACAATTGAGGAATTCTATCTTAGTTGGGTTGAGCTTCAGGTAGAAGCTGGACATCCAGGTCCAGATGAGATACAGGCAGTGTTGATGCACTGGTTGTGTGAAGTACAGGAGACTTTTAGGTAGAGTTGTGTGTTGTCAGAATATTGGTGAATCTTGATGCTATTATTTGTGATTAGAGCTACATGGGGCTCCAAGTAGAGGGTAGAGATGACAGAAGACAGTACAGAACCCTGGGAATTTTGAAGGTAATAGGAATTTCTGACACATGGATGAACCCATATGAACCAATTGTTGATGATTGGAAACATAGATGTAGAACCAGTGAATGACATTGCCAGTGAATTCCATTTGAGAGTCCAGGCAGTGGATGAGAGCTGAATGGTTGACTGTGTCGAAGGAAGGTGGAAGGTCCAACAATATCGGAGGCAGAGATCCTCTTCATTCATGAGCAGGAGGAGCCACATACAATGTGTAAGGTAGACACCTCTTTACTGCAGCTGTGATCTACCGCCAGAATGCTAGTCAAACAAGAGATGGTTAGTATTGATCTGATCCTGGATTGAGCATAGACTGCTTTTTCAGTAATCTTGCCATTCGGGAACCAGACCAAGATGAATACTGCTGACAGATCGCATACTGATTAACAATGTTGAACGATTCTTGAATCCTAACAAATACCTAATCCTAATGGGAACTACGAGAACTGACACTATTATCTATGAAAGCCTTGAGGAAGGCCTGGTCCGGATGACCATGTAAGGGCGAAACACGCGTTGGCTGTTTGAGAGTTCCTTATTGTGCTTAATCTTGCAATGAATAATCGACAAGCAAAATAAATATACTCAAAATCACAATCAGGAATCTTGGTGAAAATCTTTTACATAAAATGAACTGAGAAATGGAGGAGGAGGTACTCACATACTCCTTATTGAATGGCTGACTGTGTTAAAGGCAGGTGAAAGGTCCATCAATATCGGAGGCAGAGGTCATCTTCATTTATGAGCATGAGGAGCCACATACATTGTGTAAGATAGATGCCTCTGTACTGCAGCATGATCTGACGCCAGATTGCTAGTCAAACAAGAGATGGTTAGTATTGATCTGATCCTGGATTGAGCATAGCCTCCTTTTTCAGTAATCTTGCCATTGAAGGGTAGGTCAGCAATGGGCTTGCAGTTAACAAAGCCTTCATGGTATAATAAACATTTAGGGGTAAGAGAGATTCTCCAGAGAGCTTTGATGATGGACAGGGGTAAAACATCATCTTCAGGGATGTGGCCTGTTATGTTGGCGAGACCTTTGAGAAACAGGTCTTTGAAAGATTACTATTGTGGGATTCTACATGAAAAGGTGAGCGTAAGGTGAGATGCAGGCTTTGAGTTGTCGATAAGGTTATAAATCTTTATTTTTTCCATTGAGGAATAGGTTGATGTCATTGCACTTGTCTATGGGATGTGTGTTAGGTTGATGCAGTGCATGACTGTATTTAAAAAATGTCTGCTTCTGTTGGTTTCTTCATTGATGGTGTTGGTATAGTACTTTGCTTCAACTTTCCTATTTCTGTCTGCTGCCAGAGCATTTATTTTGTGTGAAGTCTTTAGAGTACCAGGAAGGTATAAAGATTCTGGAGCAGATTTACAAGAACTGGTACATCTCTGCATATTAGCAGAGATGCGTCAGTTCATTTGCGTCAAGTGAAAAAAACCTGGCGCCACCATGGATGCGTCGCATTTACAATGCGGTGCACCATGGCGCAAGGATAGAAAGATGCGTGACGCATCTTTTGGCATACAGGCAGCGCATTGCTGGAGTTGTGTCGCAAGCACGACACAGCTCCAGCAATGGTTAGGAATGCCTATTCCTAACAACCTACGTCACTCAAGGATCTGACGCAGTGGCATCGTAAAAGTGACTCAGAGAAATCTTGTAGATTTCACTGCATTACTTTTACAAGGCTTTCTCACGTCGGACCGCCCATCGTGCATACATTGTACCTGACGCAGCTATAATGTAGCACAGGGCTTTACAACGTGACGCATCTCCCTAGATTCATCACATTGTAAATATATCGCAACATGGCACATTGTTTACAATGCCGCTGTGTCACAGAAGTGACACAACGGCAGTGTAAAGTTGTCTCAAGGGGCTTGTAAATCTGCCCCTCTTTGTTTTGTCTGATGGGTTGACTCTTCATAAATAGCATAGTTAGACAGGGCAATAATCGCAAACTGAATTTTGTGAAAATGAAATGGGTAATTGAACATCCTAGGACACCCCTGTCTATGTTTATTTTTACCTACACATAACACATGCTTTGTTAGAAAGAAAATGTTGCTCAGTGGTAGTTCATTTGTATCACACCCTATCACTTCATACCAGCACCTTTTTAATACATTTTTTTTAGTGATTTATAGATTAAAATATTCACCGGATGACACTACCAAGTGCATAGTTCTATTACTGTTTATTTAATAGACACACCCTAATGGACTCTGATGTTCTACTAAGTCAAGTCTCACTGAATGAATAAAGTTTGCACCTTGTGGATTTAATTCGAAAAGAAAACATTTTCTAAAGGGACTGCATAATTATGCCATCACTGACAAAATTTAACATATCAAAGTGGTAGGTATTTCTACACCGTGTCAAATCCACGTGCATTCCAGTGCCTGCTGGGGATCAAAGAAATTGCTAAGACAAAAACATGATCTAGTAATTTCAGATTCATGAGGCTTCCTCACACCAGAAGCAGCAGGTCTTCCTTGAAAGAACACAAGCCTGCTCTTTGTTTCTGAAACTGCCCCTTTCACCCGCTTCTCTAAGTTCCAGTATGGGCTCATTGTTTAAAAATGAGTAGGCTTTTTTGCATTGTAATTCGGCAAATCACGCAGCAACTGCAGTGTGTAATGCAGGTTATTAAAAAGGAGCCTTGTGGTGCTTAGGGCTGCTTTGATCTCTGCAGCACAGTACATCTTGTACAAATGCAAGAGAGAAATGAAACATTTCCATATCTACTGCTTCCCAGCCCTCCCTCCATGCCTCTGCTTTCAGAAAGCTCTGTAAAGAAAACTTTTGAGAACAAATGTGCTGTGGCTCAGCTTCTTCCCAGAGAAACCGGGACTGTGAACAGTGGGTGCGCTAATACCGACATTTAAAGCACAAACAACATCCTTGTCAAGCAAGAGCAGGTGCTGCAGTATTTTGTGTACACAACATGTTCAGCTCGAATTAGAATGAGCATTAGAGGCAGGTGAACAGAAATTCTCCTTAATTGCTCGAATAATGAAAGAGGTGACAGCTTTAAAGCCTTGTGAACAGAAAATTCATCACATAGGTGTCATGGTGAACTCATATATTTGTGTTGGATTGGGATAGCGTTGGCCAACATACTCAGGCGTTATTTGCAAGTGGATATACACTGGATCAACTATATTGATTTTTACTTGCTAGAGTAAACCCAGATACGACAGCGAGAATTTTAATGGATTCTGCTTCTGGTTCCTTGATTACATGTATAAAGCGAACCTCATGAATGTAGAAAGTGCTTGTTCCTTTCTCTGGCAAGGTGGGGATAAACGCACCTGGAAACACTAGATGCATAAGCACAAAACCGGGAACATGTAAGATCACAAGGTGCTCTATCACCAAGCCCGATAATTATGTACGTGCGTGGTACGGTAAACACATAACAACAGGAAACACATCACCAGGAATCAAGGTTACAGGAACAATTCCCAGCCTGTAAGCATCAGCATTGATTACTATTCCTAAAGCATTTACCGATACTCCAAGCATCGAGCCATTAGAAGGCATCGATTTTGTTTGCTTAAAAGCGAAACCTGCAATGAACACACACCTGCCATCCCAAGGAAAGTCCGCTTGAAGTAGACGATATGGTTATTACTATAAAGAGGCAACTCAAATTGTCTGAGAAGGCTCATCAATTCTCGGTAAAGGAGGAGGTAAATTACAAAGTCCATTTGATAGGCCTTCTCAAGCTGAAAGGTCATTCCAAGGTCTTTTCCAGCATCTGACAATCCATCATCAACATGGTCAATGCTGTTTTCCTTTTAACCCAATGACGTTAAATATTGAAATAAGTGCTTCAACCACGAGAAGAAGAGGGTGGACGACCGACGTTTCCGATAGAGGAGGGAGAGATGAAATGAAATGAAATGAAAAGACGATTTATAGAGCGCGGTAGCTACCCTGAGGCGTCCTAGCGCTACAGACAGAGCAAGTAGGTGTAGAACTGGGTACTATACTGGTCTATTGAAAAGCAGGGTTTTCTGTTGCTTACGGAACCGAAGAAGGTTGGGCTCAGAACAAAGAGGGAGGGGAATGGAGTTCCACAGGATGGCCGCGTTGTAGGAGAAAGAGCGGCCTCCACTCCTGGTTCTTTTTATCCTAGGTACCGTGGCGAGGAAGGAGGAGGCCGATCTGAGCTGTCTGGTTGGTTTATAGGGGGTGATAAGAGAGTGGTTGATGGCCGCCCCGGTTTTCCAAAAGGCTCGATGGGCAATACATAGGGCCTTGAAGTCGATCCTCTCCCTGACTGGGAGCCAATGGAGGTTCCTTAGGCCGGGTTTAATGGAAGTCCGCCGGGGTATCAGGAGCAGGGTTCGGGCTGCGCAGTTTTGAAGAGTTTGAAGCTTGCGCAGAGTGGCTAGGGGAGCCCCTAGATAGAGAGCATTCCCGAAAGCCAACCGAGACAGAATGAGACCCTGAACCATTATCTGTCGAGGTTGGGGTGGCAGTAGGGGGAGAATCTTACGTAGGAGCCGTAGTAGGCCGAAGCAGGTGGCGGACAGTTTGACTGCTTGATCATTAAAGTTAAGGGACTTGTCCAGCCAGATGCCAAGGCTCTTTATTTTGTCTTTAGGGGTGGGGGCAGGGCCGATGGAGGTCGGCCAGGATAGGGTGATGGGGAGCGGAGAGGAGTTGCCTAAGAGCATCAATTTGGTTTTGTCCCCGTTGAGTTTGAGGCATGATGATGTCATCCATTTGGTAACCTCCTCGAGGCAGTCCCTAAGGTTATTTTGTGGGGTTGAGGATTGATTGAGAGCCACCACTAGCTGAGTATCGTCGGCGTAGGTGACGATTTTTATTCCAAAAGGGCGGACAATCTCAGCTAGGGGGCTCATGTTTATATTGAACAGGGTAGGGCTTAAGGAGGAACCCTGAGGTACTCCACATCCGAGGGGTTTGTCCGGGGAGGTAAAATCTCCCTCAAAGACCTGAAAGTAGCGGTCGGAGAGAAAGGATTTGAGCCAGTCCAGCGCAATCCCTGAAACTCCTAAGTTGGTGAGCCGATGTAGAAGGATATTATGGCTAACCGTGTCGAAGGCTGCGCTTAGGTCGAGGAGAATGATTGCCGCACATCCTCCCTGGTCCAGGATGTTCTTGGCTTCCTCCGTTACTGCGACTAGAGCAGTTTCGGTCCTGTGCATGGGCCGGAAACCAGTCTGGGTGGGGTCGAGTAGGTGGTTGGATTCAAGGAATTTGGTCAGAGTGGCATTGGCATATTTTTCCAAAATTTTGCTCAGCCATGGCAGCAAAGAAATTGGGTGGTAATTAGTGGGGTTATCTGGGTCTAGATTGGGTTTTTTCAGAAGGGCCTTGACCATAGCACGCTTCCAGGGCAGCGGGACACAGCCGGAGGATAGGGACGCATTGAGTAGGTTGAGCATGGTGGGGAGGATGTTCCCAGTGGCAGTCAGCAAAGTGCGAGGGAGTGCTGGGTCATTGGGGGAGCCAGATTTCACCTGGCGCAGAAATGGTTCTAGCGTGGTGGCAGTAAGAGGGGGGAAGGAATCCAAGGTTGCCTGGGGCTGGGATCCTAGCTCGGCGGGTGAAGGAGGGGTAGGGTTGGTCGTGGTGGGGGGAAAGGAGGTTTAGATGGTTTGAATTTTCTGGTAGAAGAACTCCGCCAAGTAATTACAACGGGTTTGTACATTAGTGGTGTTAGGGGGTTTGTCCGGAAGTTTAAGGAGGGTTTTTGCGATATGGTAGATTTCTTTTGGACGGGAAACAGCTGCGTTAATCTTTTCTTCAAAGAAAGTGGATTGGGAGTTTTTTATTTCAGATTTGTAGGTTTGGATCGCTTGTCTGTAGGCGATCTTCCTGGATGAAGAATAGTCTAGCCGCCACTGCCTTTCCAGTCTCCTGCATTGGCGTTTTAAGTCACGCTATTCGGTGGAGTACCAGGGAGCTGTTTTTGTGGGTCGCTTAGTTTTGGTGCATTTCATGGGGAGCACGGAATCAAGTGAATCAGAGATCCACTGATTGTAGTCCTCGTTTGCTATGGTGGGGTTGGGATTGTGGGGAGGTCTGATGGTTTCGAGGGCTACCTGCCATTTTTCTAACGGAAGATTAGACCAGTTGCGAACTCTGCAAGTGTTGGTTGTGATGGGCGGATGGGAGACGGCGGAGGCCCATAGTAGGGGAATCAGAAAGTGATCTGACCAGGGAAGAGGAGAGGGGATTCCAACAGAGAGGTTTGCACTGTTGTTGAACACGGGGTCCAGTAGATGGCCCTTGATGTGGGTGGGTTTGGGGACTAATTGTGTCATTTCTAGAGCAGATAGACTTGAGGATACTTCTGAGGCAGTGTGGTCCAGAGAGTTGTCGAAATGGATGTTAAGATCGCCTAGAAGTGTAAAGTTGGGTGAATTACATGCTAGGCTGGCGATGATAGGGGGGAGGTTGCTGGTGAATTGTCCTAACGTGCCGGGTGGACGGTATACGAGTATACCGGAGAATGTATTAGTAGGGGAGAAGTCCATGGCGAAAGACAAACTTTTGCAGTCTGGTAGGATGTTAGGGGTGCTGCGGCACTTGTAGCAGTCTCTGAAGATGATTGCTAGGCCGCCTCCTTTCCCTGTTTGCCGGTCTTCCCGTGAGATTAAATATCCAGGGGGGAGAGTCTAGACAAGGTCGGGCTCTGACTCCGGATTGAGCCAGGTCTCTGTGAGGTATAGAACGTCAGGATGAAGCTCTTATAGCAGTAGGGAGATTTCCGTTGAGTGTTTTGGCAGTGACCTGCAGTTCAGGAGGTACATGGTTATTTTGGTCTTCAAAGTGGGTGGAACAGGATAGGGATGGAAATCGCAGTGAGGGCATGGTGTATATGGATCGGCAGGGTTCCAGGCGAGGTGGCGGTTGGCGGGGGTTATTCCTCTGAGTTTGAGGAGGAAAGAGGAGCTATAAGCTGTTCTGCGTGATGGGAGGCAGGCAGGATTTGTGGCCCCTGGCCCCGGCCGGCTGCGGACGGGCGCAGACGGGCTTGCCTTTGGCGCGCCTTTGGCGAGCCGCTGGGGCACCCGCTGCGCGCGTCCGCTGCGCGTTCTGCTCTGCATCGGCTTATGTGGGGAGTGGGGAGGAGACTGGACTGCAACCCACCAATCGGAAGCGACTTCCCTCCACACGATCGGGATTAGGACCCGCGGTGGACCGGGGAAAGCAACCTGGGGGTGTGGCAGAGTGAGAAGCCCTCGTGAGTCAGGTATTCTCTTGGGGTAGAGGTTTTGATCTTATTTTTAAAAAAAATACACAGTGCAACAAGAATAAAGTGACAGTAAATGGTTTTAAAAGCACAATAAGCGTGGTAGTAGTGTCAACAGCTAGCGCCAAGCCACTACCTCAAGCGCGTCCGCTGCGCGTTCTGCTCTGCATTGGCTTATGTAGGGAGTGTGGAGGAGACTGGACTGCAACCCACCAATCGGAAGCGGCTTCCCTCCACACAATCGGATTAGGACCCGCGGTGGACCGGGGAAAGCAACCTGGGAGTGTGGCAGAGTGAGAAGCCCTCGTGAGTCAGGTATTCTCTTGGGGTAGAGGTTTTGATCTTATTTTGTTTAAAAATACACAGTGCAACAAGAATAAAGTGACAGTAAATGGTTTTAAAAGCACAATAAACGTGGTAGCAGCGTCAACAGCTAGCGCCAAGCCACTACCTCAAGCGCGTCCGCTGCGCGTTCTGCTCTGCATCGGCTTATGTGGGGAGTGGGGAGGAGACTGGACTGCAACCCACCAATCGGAAGCGACTTCCCTCCACATGATCGGGATTAGGACCTGCGGTGGACCGGGGAAAGCAACCTGGGGGTGTGGCAGAGTGAGAAGCCCTCGTGAGTCAGGTATTCTCTTGGGGTAGAGGTTTTGATCTTATTTTTTTTTTAAATACACAGTGCAACAAGTATAAAGTGACAGTAAATGGTTTTAAAAGCACAATAAGCGTGGTAGCAGCGTCAACAGCTAGCGCCAAGACACTACCTCAAGCGCGTCCCCATAGGCTAGTAGGGCTGGACATGCATAAAACGTTTGTTAGAACAATTAGAGGAGACCATGAGGCCTCATGTAAGCATGGTCAGACCTGAAGAGGAGTATGAGAGACTGACTCATCAGACACATTTCTGAGTTTAGCTTTGCATCAAGATCAATTTCCACAACTGCATGAAGAATGTCACAGTCTGGATGAAGGACAACTGTCTAAAGCTCAACACTGACAATGCCAAAGTGCTGATCTTTAGTAACCAGACCTGCCTCTATAACGACACCTGGTGGCCCATCTAACTCAAGCCCACACGCTAAAAGACCTCGATTACAACCTTGGAATCGTCCTTGACAGAAAAATCACCATGAAACGATAGATCAACACAGTCTACTCTGCTTTCACACTCTTCGCATTCTCTGAAGAATGTTCAAATAGCTCCCCATCAGCACATGAAAAACAGTCACACAAGCCTTAATCACCATCCGGCTGGACTATGAAAATTCACTGTACACAGGAACCACCAGAGACTCATGAGAAGGCTCCAGACAATACAGAACTCATTATCCAGACTGATCCTTAACCCGCCCAAAAGGATCCACATCACCCAACACCTAAGGAACCTCCTCTGCCTTCCCGCCCAGAAAAGATGCCAATTGAAATTACTGACACATGCCTCCATGACCAAGAACCAGCGTACATGAACCATGGCCTGAGCTTCCTCCAACCATCCAGAAACCTATGCCTTGCCTCCCTCGCACAGACACTGCTAATCAGCTGTAGGGGAGGCCGCTCTTCCTCCCACCTCCCCCCACCTCCTCCCACCTCACCACCAAGTCCTGGAACACCCTTCACCTCAGATCATCACCCTGGCTGACGGACTTCTGGAAGAGACTTAAGACCTGGCTTTTCAACTAAGCACAGCAACCCAGCGTCTAGATAACTTCATGGGTTATAAGGCATGCTGTACAAGTACTGATTGGTGATGATGATTTGTTAGAGCCATAGGAGGAATCAGAGAGGCCCATTGTCAGCTTGGCCAGCTACGAAGGCATTCATAGAGGAATGGAAGTTGGAGGGGGTCAGTCAGTGTTTTTATATGTCCACAATGTCACATCTTGTAGCAACATCAGCACGCAGGGCCCCTCTCTCTTTCCACTGTTGGGGACTTTGGCAAGAACTGATGGCAGATTAGAAAAGGTAAATGACTACTGAGTACAGAGCTGCTGAAGATCACACAGGGAGTCAGACAAGAAATGGGAGCAAGACCACTGAGCTGGTAGGAGAGCACTCTGCTCAACTGCTGTTTTGCCCCTCTTTTTCTCTTTTCCATCTTTTTATTTTTTAAATCTTCCTTCTCTTTCTGTTTTTTTTCTGTTTCTTTCTGGTTTCCTCTTTATCTGTGGTGTTTTCCCCTACATTTCCCCCCCGCTGCTGATGCCCCCATGGCCCCACCCCCTCCAGTGTGTCCATCCCACCTCACAGCTGACCCACCCTCCCCCAGATCCCTAATTAATGGTGGCCACTGTGCGGCAAGAAGAGGAAGACTACTGACCTGGTCTGACTGCTCTTCCCTGTGTGGCTCCACCACTGAGGGTTCCCCCTGAGCCCTGAGCTCACTCTTACAGGGTGTTCGAGGGCCTCCTCCACCCAGGCTCCTGCCTGCACATCTTCCCTTGTGGCCCAGAGCGAGAGAACTCTGTTCTTCTGCTGTTCTGCCCCTCTTTCCTTTGGTTATATTTTCTATCTTTGTATTTTTTAATCTTTCTTCTCTTTCTGTTTGCTTTTCTTTCTGTTTTCCTCTTGTTTCTCTTTTTCTGTGCCATTTTTCACCTGTGTTCTTCCCCTGCCATTGCTACCTCCCTGCCCCACCCCCTCCAATGTTTCCTTCCTGCCTCCTAGCCGACCCGCGCTCCCCGATCCCTACTTAATGGCGGTCGCTGCTTGGCCATGCTGCTGGCGTGCTGAAGGCACACCAAAGGCAAGTCCGTCTGCAACCCAACTGCAACCAGCACCAGGGACCCTGGTCCTCCAACCCACCTCCGCTATGACTTCAGCTCCCTCCTCGCTCTCAACCACAGATGCAGCAACAACTGCCAGCTTTCGTCACCGAGCAACACCCATGGCCTGATCTCATGTCTACACTGCCGCTGCACCTTCACCCACATCTGGACCCCAGCAGCAGCCCCCAGCATTCCGGACATCACCACTCACAAACTACTCAACTGCATCCTCTTCAACGTATGCTCCATACACAAGCAGGCAATAGAAATCTGGGAACTCCTCAACACCTACACATCTGACGTCGCCTTCCTCACAATAACCTGGACCACGAACAACTCTGCAGCCGACATCACCACCGCGATTCCCCAAAGATACAAGATCCTGCGGGAAGACCGCCCCTTCCACCCAGTAGGAGGCATCTCCATCATCAACAAAAGCACCCTCCGCATGACAACCACTGGCCCAGACAACACTATGACCCTCATGGAGCACCTCGACTTCCAGATCCAGACCGACCCTCAAACAACTCTCCATGGAACCCTCATCTATAGGCTGTCTGGCCCCGCGCTCCTTTCACCAACACCATCACCGACCTCGTCACCCCCCACGCTCTCGCCTCCACATACTCCATCCTACTTGGAGACCTAAACTTCCACCTGCACAACCATGATGACCATAAAACCACCTACTTCCTAGAGAACCTCACCAACATAGGACTGAAGCAACTTGTTACTGCCCCCACAGACACAGTGGGGGACACACTCGACCCTGTCTTCGCAGAAGGAAACAGCATCTCCTACTGCCACATTACAGATCTCCTCTGACAGACCACCACTGCATCCACTTCTCCTTAAAAAAAACACCGTACTAAAGCACGCCCACTGCCTCCCCGTAGAAGATGGAAGAAAGTCACCGAAGACCAGCTCACCTCCTCCTCATTAGTACCCCATGCCTGACTACGCCAGATGGTAACACCGCATGACACAACCTCCACCACTGGATCATGAACCGTGCTGACACACATGCCCCCTTCAAGAAAGCCACAGGATGAAACATCAAGAAAGCAAGCTGGTTCACCCCTGCACTCCAAGGATCCAAACGCTCCTGCTGAGGACTCAAACAGACATGGAGTACAACAAAACCTCAGAAACATGAGCCGCCTACAGAAAAGCGACCACAGTCCACCACCAACTCATCAAATAAATCCACAAAGAAGAAATCCCTCCAAGATAGAATCCTCACCAACATCCATAACAACAAAGAACTCTTCTCGATCATCAAGGAATTTGCCAAACCCTGCAGTGAAACAACAGACGTCCCACCCTCCCAAGACCTCCCCAACAGATTCAGCACCTTTTTTCAACTCAAGATTAAGATGATCAATGACAACTTCAATAACCAAGACCTCTGCTCAGCTCCAGCTCCCTCCCCTAGCGACGCCATCCAAAAGACCCTGCTCAATTGGAACCCACTTCTGAAAGAAGATTCCTTAAAGACCATAAAGAGCATCCACTCTGGAGCACCCTAAGACCCCTGCCCACCCCACATCTTCCACCGAGCCGCCATGGCCATGGCACCCAAATTATGCTGGACGATCAACTGCTCCCTCGAGACTACCACATTCCCCGATGACTGGAAACACTCAGAAGTAAACCCACTCCTGAAGAAACCTTCCACAGACCTTTATTGACCTCAAAAACTTCAGGACCATCTCCCTGCTTTCATTCGCAGCCAAGGTCATCAAAAAGACCTTCAACACCAAGCTAGCAAACTTCATCGAACGGAACAATGGATATCTCCCAATCTAGATTCCCCAGCAGCCACAGCACCAAGACCGCCATACTCACCACCACAGACGACATTCACTCCCTCCTTGACCAGGGCCATAGGGCAGCCCTCATCCTCCTGGACCTCTCGGCTGCATTTGAAACCATCTGCCAATGAAAACTAGCCACCAGACTCCACAATGCTGGCATCTGCAGAAAGGCCCTCGGCAGGATATGCTCATTTATCACCAGCAGAACTCAGTGAGTCCTGCCCTACCTCTCGGAACCAACAGACACCAATTGAGGAGTGCTCCAGGAACCCTCCCTCAGCCTCACCCTCTTCAACATCTACATGGCCCCCCTCGCAACCATTGTTAGAAACAATGGGCTCAACATCATCTCCTACGCCGACAACACCCAGCTCTTCCTCCCTAAGAAGGAATGAAAGCCGTCACCACATGGATGAAGAAGAGCTGCCTGAAACTAATCTCCAAGAAAACAAAATTCCTCAAAATTGGCTCCACCCCTCCACATTGGATGACTCCTGGTGGTCCCCTGCCCTTGGAAACCCCCACCTGACGGACCACGTACTCAGCATTATACTAGACTCATCGCCCACAATGAACAGCCAGATCAACACTGTATCCTCAGTCTGCTTCAACACCCTCTGCATACTCCGAAAAATGTTCAGATGGATCCCATCTGAATTCAGGAAAACTGTCATGCAAGCTCTCATCGGTAGCAGACTGGACACTGTAATGCTCTCTACAATCAACAAGAAACTACTTGGCAAACTCCAGACCATCCAGAATGCTGCTGCCAGACTGATCTTAGACATCCCCGGTTGCAGTGACATCACCCAACACCTCTGCGATTTCTAGTGGCTCCCTATCGAAAGAAGAATAACCTTCAAAATCCTCACTCACGCATACAAGGCCCTCCACAACACCGGATCAACATACCTGAACGACTGCCTCTCTGTCCACGCACCCAAAAGACACCTCCGATCAGATGACATGTCTCTGGCTGACCTCCCCCTCCACCTCCGGCAAGCTCCCACACTGCTCCAGTTCAGGAAGGACCTCAAAACCTGGCTCTTCAGATGACCCCAGCACTAAATGGAGCTGCCCTCCACAGTGCCATTAGACCCTTGCACGTGAGTAGTTGCTCTTTACCAACCCCTGATTGATTGATTGAATGGGACGGACTGCATGAGGAAACAGGACAAGCATTGCTCAGAAACTATAGGCACCCCAGGACACTGCAGAGCCGGCACTGGGGGGTGGCGGTCCCCAGGGCTATCAAGGGCTCCAGAAGGGGGGCCATGTGGCCCCCCTCCCAACGTTTAAAACCCCAGGGAGGTGGTGGTCCCCAAGGCAGTATGAGGGGCTCAAGCCTCCCCAAACTAATAATTTATTAAAGCCCCGGCCAGGTGGCGGTCCCTGGGGCTTGGGGGGGCCCACGAGGCCCCCTCACCCTTATTTAATGAAGCCCCAGGGAGGTGGCAGTCCTCGGGGCAGAGTGGGTGGTGGGACCCCCACGCATTATTTTTTTTTTAAAGCCCCAGGGAGGTGGCGGTCCCCGGGGCTGTGGGGGCCCCTGCTGGACCCGTTATTATTTTTAGGTCTCGCCTGATCCAGCACATGCGCTGGTCTGGCCGAGACATTTTGTGTACGGGTGTTCAAAGTGCTGCCTGTGGCCTAAAGCTTGCGTGCACGTGAGCGTGCTCACGCGCAGCCACCATGTGTCTTGATCGCGACCGAGATCACTTTCTCTTTCTCGGGCCACGCGGCAGTGTCATTTTCACAGCCGAGCGGCCAATGCTTGTTCTCTTTGTCATTTATTTAACTCGGAGACTTTTTAAGGCATGGAGCAAGTAGACAATTATGCAGGGTCTCGATCTTCCAACAGGGCGCTCGAAAAGTGAACCTTTTCTCTCGCTTCTATTTCCCTATCGCAACCTAACTATCAATATTGTTTGGCATAATAGGCTTGAATTAGAGTAAAATTGGTAGTAAAGTTCAAAGATATTCCAAATGAAGCTCCAAATATTTATATCATGGGACCTCCAAAATCTATACTATGACACAAATTTAGGACTTGCTTGAGAACTAGCCGGAGCTCTTCAGGAAGAGTTAGCTTTGTCCCCGAAAGTGTCCAGTGCAAACAAACTTTCTCTTTTGCTGCTTACAATTGCCGCAGTCAGCTCACTGTGCCCAGAGTTACAGTCAACAAGCCATTTCCACGTCCAGAGGGTTTTCTCCTGGCGAATGTGCTCTCTAGACAGTACCAAGACGTCATCTTTTTGGGTCTAGGTTTATTTACTTTGTTAAAGCATTACTCTGCATTTTGTTTGTGGGTATGCTGCGTGTAGCCCCCTGGCTGTAGCCGAAATGCAGATGACTTGAATTAATTTAGAGGCCTCATCTTTAGGGTTGGCAGCTCCTCCCAACCCTCCCTTATGCACAGGAATTCATGGGTTGTAATCAAAGCAGCATTCCTCTGGGCCCAGAGTAATCACAGAACGCTGACAACTGTTCAATGCTCTGTGTGCCATGGTGCTCCCAGCTGGGCACAAAGTATAAAATAATATGAAGACCATGCATGCGCTAGGAGGCACGCACGCTTGTGTGTATACGTGTAATCCTCAGAGGCCCGCAGCTGTCACTTTAACTTTCTTGCCGGCTCTTCATGTAGTCTTTGCTTCGATGCAGATATGCGTGCGCATATTTCTAACCCTCTCCTCCGTAGCTTTCAAGTCCCCTACCATACTGCTTGGTTTCGCATGTAAAAATTGCCTTCTCCTTGTACAGAGGGATTCTTTTTAGGCACTCGAGCTGCAATTCAGGGCAGCACAGAACAGTGATGTGCTTCGTAGTGTTCATCAGAAAACTATCACAGTGAGAAGGCATTCATTGGCTAGGAAGCGCTGGGACGTCACCCTTTACTACAATGAAAGCCAGAGCTTATAAAACTCAGCGTAGGGGTTTGCTGCATGTTTCTGAAGGCTTTCTCCTCATTCCTCCTAACCTTTGACTTAACAGACACTTCGGCCTCAAGATTCTCGAAAGGCTTCCCTTACAACCAAACAGCACATGCCTACAAGAATGTGGCAGTAATGTTATACATACATGGCTAGAAGGCTATAATGGTGTCCCTTACCTAAATGTGGTATCAAGTAGAACATTCACACTGTTTAGCGACCAAAGCCGTCTCTTTATTAACTTACAGATCTACTCTGTTTTTTAATTCCTAATTTTGATTTCATTTAATATTTTTCATTCATGGTTACTTAAAAATCTCATTAATATTGTAACAAAACGGTCCCCAAGGCTTAATTTCAACAAGCATTGGCATAGCCAATAGGTCTCGCCTTTGGGACCTTATAAGTGTTTAGTTATCTAGCACAATATCCTCTTTGCAACAATATCAACTGTTGCATGGCTTATCACTTATAAGGTCCCAAAGGCGAGACCTATTGGCTATGCCAATGCTTGTTTGACAATGTCCCCGAGACCTGGCCCACCCGGGGGCCTCATTAAAATGAAGCACGGGTGCCCGCGCTTCATTTGTTTTTTAATTTCAGCGAGATTCGTGACCTCAACGTGAATTCTGCCGAAAGTATTTTTAAAAAATGCTTTTTTGGGCCCTGGGGGTCCATGTGGGACCCCCTGAGCAGGCCTAGGGGGTCAGGGTGTTTCTACCCTGCCCGTTTTTCTTGTTTTTATCTTTGTTTTACTGTTTTAAGATGGCTGCCAACAGTTCCTGGTTTGGAGTGTTGGCACCCAATGAGAATGAAGCTTGTGCTCCGGAGGGTTCGCGAACCCACCGCGGTCACAGATAGCGATTGTTTCTTTTTTAATTTCTCAGAAACTACTGAACGGATATATACCATTTTAAAAAAGGGCTCTTTCTGAACCAATACCTACCTTTCTGCCAAATTTGGTGCAAATCCGTTCAGAAGTTAGAGCTGTAGATTTGTCTAAAGTTTCCTATGGAAATTAACATGGGGAAAACGCATTTTGGTACCCCCCTTTTTTCTCTCGCCCCCTGCTTGTTGAATCACCCCGAAACTGTCAAGACAGGAGCTGACTGGAGCGGGCCACTAGTTTTGAAAATTTCGCGAAGATTCGTCAACCGCTGCCAAAGTTATTGGGAAAAGAAAAACGCTTTTTGAATAGAAACAAGGTCCACACTATAACTACCCGATGGCGACCACCAGTAGGTAATATATATATATTCACTGAAAAAAAACACAGGTTTCAGGGATGTTATAGCTAGAAATTAGCATTTAAAAAGCCTTAGAAATTCACTGAAAAACCACAGGTTTCCGGGACGTTATAGTTATTTGGACATTTCACTCGTACAAAACCAGAGAAATTTGGCCGTTAGAGTTAGTTAAGCTAACTATAACTCACGCCCCCGCAATGCACTGCTGATGAAGTCACATATACCATCATTCATGACATGGTCAGTGACATCACTGATGACATCACGGATGACATCTCAAATGACATCACTGATGACATCACTGATGACATCATTGTTTCTGTAAAGTTTAAATATGTTTTATATATATATGTGCCAAGGTGTATTGAAGAATGAGTGGGTGTATAAGTGTCTGAATGGATGATTTAGTAGGTGCGTGACTGACTGTATAAGTGAGTGATTAAATGTGTCTTACTGAATGCATGGGTTATTGACTAAACTGTGTGAATGTCTGCATCAGTCTGTCAGTTGGAGTGCAAGGAGCTGCATGGGTTGGTGAGTAGCTACATGAGTGACTATATGGGTTATTGATTGGTTGTCTGAGTATCTGTATTGGTGCCTGAGTGTCTGTTTGGGTGGGTGGGGGTGGGCGACTCTGTGCATAGATGTGTGAGTGGGTGATTCACCGGGTGTATGGATTCAAGAGTTTATGTGGGAAGGGCTATATGGGTGGGTGAGTGTGTGTATGGGTGAGTTGGCGAGTGAATGGATGTCTCAGTGGTACATGTGTGAGTAACTACATATATGAAAGGCAGCATATGTGAGTATCGGAGTATATAAATGACTATATGTGAGAATGAATGATTGTGAGAGTGACTGTATGGATGAATGTTTGCTTGTATCAGTGATCGTATAAGAGAGTAAGTATGTGTTAGTATCTGTATGAATAAGTGAGGTGGTGTGTGTATAACTGTATAGGTGAGTAAATGGGAGTGTGATTGACTCTTTGCATGACTGACTAAGTGTGTGAGTAACTCTATGGATGAGTGACAGTGTTTGAATGTCTGCATAGGTGTATGAGTGCAAATAATAGTACTGTATTGGTGAGTGACTGCATGTATGAGTGACTATATGGGTACATGAGTGGATGTGTGTGTAGATCTAGGAATCAGTGAGTGGGTATGTAGTAACTGCTATTAGTGTGTCTATGGTTTTGAAAATGATAGTCTTTATTTTAGAGTAGGTGTATCAAAGATTATATTAGGATGTGAGGAGGAGCATCAGATTATCACATGGATGATGTCATCAGTGATGTCACTGACCATGTCATGAATGATGTGATATGTGATGTCATCAGCAGTGCATTGCGGGTGCGCGAGTTAACGGCAGAATTTCTCTGGTTTTGTACGAGTGAAATGTCCAACTAACTATAATGTCCCTGAAACCTGTGTATTTTTAGTGAATTTCTAAGGTTTTTTAAATGCTAATTTCTAACTATAACGTCCCTGAAGTCTGAGGTTTTTTCATAAAATTTCTAAGGTTTTTTAAATGCCAATTTCTAACTTTAACGTCCCTGAAACACTATGGTTTTCTTCAGTGAAATTCAAAGGTTTTTTAAATGCTAATTTCTAACTATGCCTACAGAGGTAGGACATGTACAGAAAGAGGAAGAAAGGCACAGAAAGAAGCAAGAGATATACAGAAAGAAGCAAGAGATATTCAGAAAGAACAGAGGTGCAGAAAGATGCCTTGTTGCAAATTCATCCTGTGCCCCCAACTTTTTGCTGACTGGTACTGGTGGTAACTGATTCTGACTAACGAGGCCTGGAGCCAGTGCTATGCTGTAAGACACTTAGAATACAATGAAAACGCTAGGGTATACTATGGGTTGGGGTACCCCTGTCATTGCCATGACCTCCCCTGTAAGGCCCTAGTACATAATAGGGCAAGGGGATTAAAACTACCTCTAACTCAGAGATGCAGAAGGAGGCAAGAGAAGTGCAGAAAGAAGCAACTGAGGTGCCAAAAGAAGCAAGATAGGTGCAGAAAGAAGCAAGTAAAGTGCAGAAAGCAGCAGGAGAGGTGCAGGACGAGGCAAGAGAAGTACATAAAGACACAAGAGAAGTGCAGAAAGAGGAAAGAGAATTGGTGAAAGCAGCAACAGAGGTGTAGAAAGAAGCAAGAGAAGTGCAGAAAGAGGCAAGTGAGGTGCAGAAAGAAGCAAGAGCAGTGTAGAAAGAACCAACAGAGGTGCAAAAGAAGGCAAGAGGGGAGCGGAAAGAGGTAGGAAAGATGCACAAGGAGGCAAGAGAGGTACAAAAAGAGGCTGGAGGGGTGCTGAAAGAAAGAAGAGAAGTGCACAAAGAGGCAAGAGAATTGCTGAAAGAAGCAACAGAGGTCGAGAAAGAAGCAAGACAAGTGCAGACAGAGGCAAGTAAGGTACAGAAAGAAGCAAGAGCAGTGCAGAAAGAACCAACAGAGGTGCAGAAAGAGGGAAGAGGGGTAGAGAGAGAGGCAAGAGGGGTGCAGAAAAAGGTAAGAGGAGTGCACAAAGAGGCAAGAGGGGTACAGAAAAAGGCAGGAGGGATGCAGAAAGAAGGAAGAGAAGTGCAGAAAGAAGCAACAGAGATGCTGAAAGAGGCAAGAAGGGTGCAGAAAGAGACAAGACAGGTGAAGAAAGAAGGAACAGAGGTACAGAAAGAGGCAAGAGTGGTGCAGAAAGAGGGGCAAGCGGTGTAGAAAGATGCAAGAGAGTTGCACAAAGAGGGAAGAGGGGTACAGAAACAGGCAAAAGGGGTGCAGAAAGAAGCAAGTGAGGTGCAGAAAGAGGCAAGAGAGGTACACACAGAGGCAAGAGAGTTACAGAAAAGGCAAGTGAAGTACAGAAGGAGGCAAAAGAACTGCAGAAAGAGGCAATTGAGGTGCAGAAAGGGGCAAGTGAGGTGCAGAAAGAAGCAAGATGAGTGCAGAAAGAAGCAAGATGAGTGCAGAAAGCAGCAACAGAAGTGCAGAAAGAGGGAAGGGGGTTGAGAGAGAGGCAAGAAGGGTGCAGAAAGAAGCAAGACAGGTACAGAAAGAAGCAAAATAAGTGCAGAAAGAAGGAACAGCGGTACAGAAAGAGGCAAAAGGGGTGCAGAAAGACATAAGAGGGGTACAGAAAGAAGCAAATGAGGTGCAGAAAGAAGCAACAGGTGTGCAGAAAGAGGGAAGAGAGGTACAGAAAGTACAAGAGATTTGCAGAAAGAGGCAAGAAAAGTGCAGAGAAAGAAAAATGTAGAAAGAAGCAACAGAAATGCAGAAAGAGGCAAGAGAGGCGCAGAAGGAAGCAAGAGTGGCTTGCACACCATTAGTACCAATTTAACACCCACATTTAGTAATAAGTAACAGGTGACCATTCTAGGTTTGCACAGGGCCTTCCACCACACTGTGACACATGGCGCTGCATTTTTGGTAATGTTTGAGCCGTTTGAGCTAGAAACAAGGCTTTTTTTGTACAAATCTGCAGATTAGGGAGCAGATGACGAATTATGTGGCTAATGCAGAAAATGTATAATTGTGCGAAAGTCTGTGCAGCCAAACAGTCACATAATTCCAGTGGCCCTGCTCATACCTCTGACTAGGTCCACAAGTGCTCCTCAGTGATTCCTTCTTTTTTTGTCTCACTGAGATCATAGTTGAGCTTCAATGGAAATGAGGAAGACTAAAACTGAGGTTACCACATACTTTCTATCCACATAATTTCACTACACATAATGTACATCCACTCCACTCCAAAAAACATTAATAAAAAACTTTTGCATTTACTATGTCAATAGCTCTAATTCTCAAAAATGCGAAACCTATTACATTACAAACACTTTGTTAACTAGTAGTCGCATTTGTAGAGTGGTAGAGAAAGAGTGCTGGGCCTCTGACTAGTGCTCAGGAATTCTGCTGCATAGGGCTTACAGGAGGTACCAGGAGGAATTATTGGCCCGCAAAGTCCCTCAGGACTAAAGTTGACTTCATCCTCCATCCCGTAGTCTGCCAGGAAGTGTGTTTGTAGATTGATGGAGAAAGGGGGGCATGGCCTCCAAAGACATCTTAGCAACCCCACTGTGACATCCTTGGGGGCCAACTACCCCTCCTATTACCTCCAATAAGTCCCACACAGCAGGATTGCTATGTTCTCAGAGCAGGCCACACCCCCTTCGCCCATCACTCTGCAAACGCGCTCCTTGGCGCTCTCTTGGATGGTGATTGAAGTTCCCTTCGCTGCTGGGGGTCCTTTAGGGGCCAACTAACCTAACTCTTACCTCCAGTAAGCCCCACGCAGTGGGACTGCTGAGAGGTGGACAAAGGCCTTTCCCCACCACTCTGCAAACGCACCTCCTGCCACGTTCTAAGTTGGGGTATTAAGTCCCCTTCATTTCTGAGGGTTCCTGGGGTCCAACTAGCCCAGTAAGCGTCACACAGCTGGATTGCTGAGAATGGTCCAAGGCCACGCACACTTTTCACACCACTCTGCAAACACGGCTCCCTGGGCATTGCTGCTCAAGCGATGAAGTCCAATTGTGCCCTGTAGTCCTCGGGACAGAAGTGGTCCTCATCGCCCCACCAGCAGTGCGCCACGAGGCACATTTGCAGAGTGGTGTAAAAAGGGGCATGGCCTGGGACTGCAATCCAGCTGTGTGGCTCTTCCTCGTGGTCCCTGGTTGGCTAGTTCGCTCCCAGGGACCCTCAGTAATCAAGGGGACTTAATTACCCAACTTAGAATGCACCAGGGGGTGCATTTGCAGAGTCAGGCAGGGAGGAGGCGGGCCACCGGTGAGTTGGCAGTTTCTTCTTTCTTTTTTTTCTTATTTTATGGGAGATGGGCTACGAGGCCCCACTCCAGAGGCCAAATATGACCCGGGGCCTCATACCCTGGGGCCGGCCTTTCAGTTTTTTTTATTGATAATTAAAGGCTGTCCGTTGGGGACCGTGGGGGGAGCCCCAATGACACCACGGCCCCTGCCAGCTACCCACCTCCCGCAGGAGGCGGCATTGCTTTTGCACAAGGGGAGATGCTGACATGCTGCTCCCCTTGTGCAAAAGCAATCCTGCTTTGCTTGATTGAAGTCAGAGCAGGTTTTCCTGCTCTCGCTTCAATCAAGCAAAGCAGAGTTTGCTATAACAGGGTGGGAGCTGTGCTCCTGCCCAGTCATAGCAAACGGCAATGTCCCGGGGCTAGGCACCCCGGGATATTGCAGGAGCCAGCCCTGGGGGGGTGGTGGTCCCCAGGGCCATCAGGGCCGGCCCCCTACCTTACAGTTTAAAGCCCCAGGGAGGTGGTGGTCCCCGGGGCTCGAGGGTCTGCAACGGACCCCGTATAAAACTAAAGAGTACCCCGTGGAGGTGGTGGTCCTCAGGGCAGTGTGAGGGGGGCAGGAGCCCCCCACACTTCATTTTTTTATTTTAAGCCCCAGTGAGGTGGTGGTCCCTGGGGCTTGGGATGGGCTGCAAGGCCCCCCGCTCATTAATAAGGATTGCCCTGGGGAGGTGGTGGTCCCCGGGGCAGTGTGGGGGCAGGAGCCCCCCACCCATTTTAAATATTCGCCCCGGGGAGGTGGTAGTTCCCGGGGCTGCAGGGGATGCGTTCCCCTCCACGCATAACCAATTAAGCCTCGGTAAGGTAGCGGTCCCCCGGGCTGCTACATAAATAGGCATTGCCCTCGGGACCTGGCCCACCCATGGGCTATCAGATAACGAAGCGCAGGTGCCCGTGGTTCATTTTTTTAATTCTCTCGGCAGGATTCGTGCATCCAGTGCATATTCTGCCATTTTCTTTTTTTTAAATGCTTTTTATGGCCTGGGGGTCCCTGTGGGATCCCCTGAGCAGGCATAGGGGGTCAGGGTGTTTCTACCCTGCCCTCTTTTCTTGTTTTTCACCCTTTTTTACACAGTTTTTTTGTGACTTGGTTACCAAGTCACAAGATGGCTGCCAACACTTCCTGGTTTGGAGTGTTGGCAGACAATCAGTCCGCTCATGCTCGGGGGGGAGTAGTGACTCCTGCTCAGTGCTCAGATATTGAAAGTTTTCTTATCTTAATTTCAAAGGAACTACTGAACGTATTTACACCATTTGAAAAAAAGGTCGCTTTCTGATCGAAGAGCTACCTTTTTGCCAAATTTGATGTATTTCTGTTCAGCAGTTCAGGCTGTCGCTGTGTCTAAAGTTTCCTATGGAAATTTACATGGGGAAAACGTGTTTTGGGACCCCCCTTTTTTCTCAGCCCCGCTTGACGAATCACCCTGAAACTTTCTAGACTAGAGCTGACTGGAGTGGGTAATTAGTTTTGAAAATTTCGCAAAGATTCGTCAAACGGCGCGAAAGATATTAGCAAAAGAAAAAACGCTTTTTGAATAGAAACGGGGTCCTAACTATAACTACCTACTGGCGACCACTATATATATATATTCACTTAAAAAACCATAGGTTTCACACATGTTATAGTTAGCTGTACATTTCACTCGTAAAAAACCAATGAAATTCCACGTTATAGTTAGATCAGGTAACTATAACTTGCGCGCCCACAATAAACTGCTGATGACGTCACATAGTACATCACTCATGACATGGTCAGTGACATCACTCATGACATCAATGATGACATCTGAAATTACACATTGTGGATTGCGGTCGCGCAAGTTATAGTTACCTGATCTAACTATAACGTGGAATTTCATTGTTTTTTTACGAGTGAAATGTACAGCTAACTATAACATGTGTGAAACCTATGGTTTTTTAAGTGAATTTGCAAGGTTTTGTAAATGATAATTCCTAACTATAACGTGTGTGAAACCTATGGTTTTTTCAGTGAATTTGTACGGTTTTTTAAATGCTAAGTTATGTATTTATTTTTTATTTTTTTTTCTGGTTTTTCACTATGCGCACACCCTGCGCGCACGGTGCGCTTCGTGCACCGTGCGCACGCTGTGGGCGCTCGGTGCGCAGTCCTTGCCGTGCACGCCTCGCCTTTTTTACGCATGAACATTTGTTTTTTTCTCCCTTGTGGGTCCTTTAATTTATTTAATAAATGTGATTGTTACTTCTTTATTTTTTTTTTATTTTTTTTTTGCCGTGCGCGTACGGTAAGCTTACCATACGCGTACCTCACGATTTTAAAAAAAAATTATTACATTTATTTTTCGTACTTTTGGGTCCTTCTTGGACCCCCTGACAAACACTAGGGGGTCTGCAACTCTCTTCGTTGCCCCCGTTTCACGTTCCCCACCTTTGTTTCTCAGTGCGAGAGACAGAAAATGGCGGCCGACACTTCCTGATTTCGACCGATTCGAATGTTTACAGTCATGTAACCACCAATCAGAATTGAGCTCGCGCACGGCACCGTACGCGTACGGTAAGCTTACGGTAAGCGCACGGAGCGCGCTTACAGATATATATATTGATTTAAATGCTATTTTCTCAGGACCTACTAAACAGATTTACACCAGACCTACAAAAGGCACTTCCTTGCCCTGAGGACTACCTCTCTGCCAAATTTCAAGTAATTCTGTTCAGCCGTTCGGGCTGTAGCTGTGTCTAAAGGTCCTATGGAAAAATGCATGGGAAAAACGCGTTTTGGGACCCCCCTTTTTTCTCAGCCCCCGCTTGACGAATCCCCCCGAGACTTTTTTTTTAAGGTTTTTCACCGTGCGCGTACCGTACGCGCACGGTGCGCTTCGCAGTTCGCGGAATTTTTCCGTTTCTACCTTACGCGCACGCTACGCACACTCCGCGATTTTTCGAAAAAAAACTTAAAAGAAATTTTGGCCCTTGGGGGTCCTTCTGGGACCCCCCGACAAAGGCTAGGGGGTCAGGAACTGTCCACCCTGCCCCTTTTTCACGTTCTCCACCTTTGTTTTTCACCCCCTCAGACTGCGAGAGACAAAATGGTGGCCGACACTTCCTGGTTTCGACCGATTCGAATGTTTACTAAGATCTAATAACCAATCAGAATCGCGCTCGCGTACGGCAGCGTGCGCGTACGGTACGTTTTACCGTAAGCGCACGGAGCGCGCCTATAGATATATATATGCTTTTAAATGCTATGTTCTCAGGAAATACTGAAAGATTTACACCAGACCTGCAAAAGGCACATCCCTGACCTGAGGACTACCTCTCTGCCAAATTTCAAGTAATTCTGTTCAGCCGTTTGGTCTGTAGCTTGGACTAAAGGTCCTATGGAAAAATGCATGGGGAAAACGCATTTTGGGACCCCCCCTTTTTTTCAGCCCCCGCTTGACGAATCCCCCCAAGACTTTCAGGGAAGGGGCGGAGCGGAGCCCCCCACCTATTTTGAAAATTTTACGAGGATTCGTCAATCGGCGCCAAAGTTATTCCAAATAGAATGTTGCGGATTTCCTATGGAAACACGGTCCTAACTATAACTATCTACTGGCGACCGCCAGTAGATAATATATAATTATATATATATATATATATATTATCTACTGGCGGTCACCAGTAGATAGTTATAGTTAGGACCGTGTTTCCATAGGAAATCCGCAACATTCTATTTGGAATAACTTTGGCGCCGGTTGACGAATCCTCGCGAAATTTTTAAAATAGGTGGGGTGCTCTGCTCTGCTCCTACCCTGAAAGTCTCGGGGGGATTCGTCAAGCGGGGGCTGAGAAAAAAGGGGGGTCCCAAAACGCGTTTTCCCCATGCAATTTTCCATAGGGACCTTTAGTCCAAGGTACAGCCCAAACGGCTGAACGAAATTACTTGAAATTTGGCAGAGAGGTAGTCCTCAGCTCAGGGAAGTGCCTTTTGCAGGTCTGGTGTCAATCTGTTCAGTAGTTCCTGAGAAAATCAAAAGTAAAATCATATATATATGTGGGCGGAGCCTAACCACACATCTCATCCTGAGATCTGATTGGCTGTCAGCACTTCATTCAAGAAGTGTTGGCAGCCAGCTTGGGACCAATATACATGATAGCACCTCATTAAAAAACATTGCAGTTAATAGAAGGTTTTAAGACTTTAGTTACATTATAAATCATTTGTTGATGGTACCATACTCATTTTAGGAATTGTGGTATGTTCTAAGGTGATTTCACCATGTGAAAAAGCCTTCTGCTGGGATATCATGATTGAGAGAAAAATATTTTCTCATGCTTTTCCCACAGAGGTTTGGAAGGTGATCTATAAGCTAAACTGAGAGCTTATTTTCTGTAAATTTACATTATCTTTCTCAGTCATGTGAGAATGAAGTCTGACATTCTCAGTAAAACATGTACATCCAAGAAGGGCAGAGACTGTCAGTTGATTCCTTTGTGTTCTACTGCAGCTTCCCAGAGTGTTCCAAAGAACAACTAGAGCGCTAACAGTCCTACTTATGATAAACGTATGGCACACCTGAAGCCATCTTGCTTGGATTAAAGTGGTAACTCTTAAAACATTTAATTTAAAAAGGAACAAAATGAGGGGGTTCATTTTTCCATAACAAGTATGATTAGTGCTGCAGAAAGGAAAACTAGGGCACATTTTGACTTCTGAAATCCTCTTTTATTTCATTAAAAAATTCTGACATGCAGACTGAAACATGCACTTCCAATACCAGCAGCAATTTTCCCTGGTGAGCAGTAGCTTTACTACAGTGATCTAATGAGCAAAAGGAGTGCTAACATTCTGAATTTATGGCAAATGTGTGACACATCTGAATGCCTTCTTGATGGAATCAAAGTAAAAAGCTGAAAGTATTTCCTACTGAGGAGACTGCAGTAAATGAGGAAATTAGGAAACTTCATAACAAATAAGTCTCCCAAGATGGCCACCAGAGACAAAAGAGCCCAAATGTAGCCCACATATCACCCAGATGTAGCCCAAGTATAGCCCAATGACAGAATGTCCCAGAGTGTTCTTATAAACAACTAGAGCACTTACTGTCTTAATTATGACAAAAGTATGGCACACCTGAAGCCATCTTGATTGGAATAAACTGGTAACACTTAAAACATTCAATTTAAAAAGGAACACAATGAGGGGGTTCATTTTGCCATAGAAATTATGATTAATGCTGAAGAAAGAAAATGAGGGCACATTTTGAGTGACTTCTCAAATCCTCTTCTATTTCATTAAAAAATTCTGACATGCAGACTGAAACATGCACTTTTAATACCAGGAGCAGACTTCCATGGTGAACAGTAGTTTTACTACGGTGAACTAATGAGCAACTAGAGTGCTAACTTTCAGAATTTATGGCAAATGTGTGACATATCTGAATACCTTCATGATGGAATCAAAGTAAAAAACTGAAAGCATTTCCTACTGAGGAGACTGCAGTACATGAGGAAATTAGGAAAATTCATAACAAATAAATCTCCCAAGATGGCCACCGGAGACAAAAGAGCCCAAATGTAGCCCAAAATCACCCAGATGTAGCCCAAATATAGCCCAATGACAAAAGTGTGCAAAACACTTATTATTTTGTGTTTTTGCAGTGTTATATAGTGCAGACTTGTCAGGTATTGGAGTGCTTTACATGAGCATTGGTTACATCACACAAGATCAAATTCATTTTGGTTGTAGACATGGGGAGACTAAGTGATTTGACCAGAATCACAGAATGTCGAGCTGAAGCAGAAACTCCAACCTGGTTCCCCAGTTGCAAAGTCTGCAGTTCTGGAAGTAACACCACATCCTCTCCCCTAAGTGCAACATTTAATAAAGTGGTCAACTGGATAAAAAAACATAAAGATAACAAATAATTTAAAAGTGCTTTGTCGCTATTTGAAAACTCAGAAAATATGTCCTTATTTTAGTCTTTTAGAGCACTAACCATAATTTTGATGCCAATAAGACCCTCTCATATATGTAATTTCTAAAGGAAATGTTCTAGGTATTACAGTTTTGATTACATCAAGATGACGTCAGGCGTTCCACACTTTTGTAATAAATATAGAATGTTAGCAATCTAGTTGTTCATTAGGATACTGTTGAGAGGCAGAGGCCAGGGGCACGGACTCTGAAAATTGAAGGCAGGTAGGAGGGTGCAAAGGCAACAATTTAACCACACTGAGCAGGCAGGAAGGGCCGTGGCAGCACAACAGACTATGGAGGGCAGTGGAAAGGGGGTCAGGGGCAACAAACCAACAATACAGGACTTGCAAGAGAGGCTGTGGCAATGTAATAGACCATTGTGGGCAGAAGGAAGAGGCAATGGTAGTACAACCATACATCAATATAAGTAGAAGAGGCACTCTCTTTTTTTGTGGAAACTTCAGCTTTGTAGATAATTCGTTTTTTTAGAAAGCGTGCTGCAGAGAAGGCAAGCGACAGTCAATCCATGCCAATCTCATTCACAACAAATTAGGGGTCAATGGGACCCATCTCTGCGCACTGTTGCTACTGGGTATAGAGATATATCCCTCCTGGATTTTCAAAATTTTTCAAAATCATAAACTTCATTCAGTTCATTGGCTCTTGAACTCACGATTGAAGTAAAACATAAAACGATATTCAGTACATCACAATTTTATTCATTGGATATCAAAAGGTTTGTTTCTTGTTATATGAATGAGTGAACTCCTTAGTTAATCAATACATTTATTGAGTTGCCCAATGCATTTCGAGCCTACTCGGCTTTTCTTCAGGGGCTTGGAATTCTAAGACAGAGATAACAAAATTAATGAACTTAGGTGATCAAGATGCTAAAAAACGCGTCATGTCAATCAAGTCAATTATTGGTACATACATAGATGCATACTGGTCAATGTATCAAACAATGAAACACTCAAGAAAAAAGTGTGTAGAATATACCTCCACCTGGAGAAGTGATCAGAAGATAAGAGTGATAAGAAAGAGACGTGTGTTTTCATGCAAAGGAAAAGCGGTAACTGCATACCTGCTTCAAAACCGAAGGAAAAGGGCTCGTTCTGAAAGAAAAAAATCTCATAGGAAATACTTCTAAGGAAAAATGAATGCGAGGTAAATCAAAAGGCAATCTCAGAGAACTTACGAAGAACGAACTGGAACACTACAGGATCTCTAATCTGAAATCAATCCCGGATATAGGACGAAGGTACTGGTCAGAAGTCTTCGTCGGTTAATAGTAACCAAGACTGAAGGCAAATAGATATACTTCCGGGTAAACAAACGTGAACTGGAAAGTCTCGCGGTAGAGAAACTATCGAGCAAAGTTCTCAGAGAAGCTCAGCGGCCATCTTTAAATGGCTAAGTAAACATGGGTGCGCCTAAAGAAAAACTCATTACTGGTAAGAATGCTCCACGGATGACTAACAGTGGAGTCTGAAATACACGAAGAACTAAAAAACACAAAAGTTGAAAGGTGGGGAACGATAAACCTGTGCTAGAACGTTGGTAAAGAATTCGTGGGTAATAAATTTGTGGGTAAAAAATACAGTAAAAACTGCATTCTTGGAATAGGCTGTTAAAGACGTAGAAGTGTGGAAAAGATCTTAAGGTGGTGAATACAGTATAGAAGGAAATTCAAGTGAAGTGAACACAAATGTCAGGAGGAAAACGCAAGAGTCTTGAGGAAAACGTTCAGTGATCATGCGTAATTTTTCTACAGTCATGGCTGGAAACATACAATGTTTTATAGATAACAAGCAAAATCTATTTTATCATTCATTCCCTTATCGATTAAGGTGTCCAGACGTTTAATCCAATATGTCTCTCGTTGGAGGAGACTTCTGGTGAGATCTGTGTCTGGATGTTGGACCACTGATTCAAGCACGGAAAACTTGAGTTGGGCAATGTTGTGTTTCTCCTCATTCCAATGAGTGGCTAAACTGCTGTTTTTGTTCTGTGTCCTTATTGTGCGCTTGTGTTCGGAAATACGAACTTTGATCTTTCGCTCAGTCTTTCCAACATATAATTTGCCGCAAGGACATTTGATATAGTAAATTAGTTTCGATGAATTGCAATCACAGTTGTAATAAAGATTGATCTTTTCTCCTGTGAGAGGGTGATGTAAAATGTTCCCTGCGATAACATTATTGCAATGAACGCAATTTCGGCATTTGGACATTCCTTTATAGTTGGTGTGATGTTGTTTAGTGGGGGTGTTGATTATTTCTTTGATATTCTTCGAACGTTGACATGCAAACATTGGTGGATCTTTAAAGATGTTATTGAAATCTGGTTCATTTTGCAGCATTTCCCAGCGTTTATTGATTATTTTCCTCATGAATCTTGAAGCAGTAGAAAATTTAGAAACGAAAACTTGTCTCGTTTTCTGTTTGCGTGGTTGTACTTTTAATAAACTTTCTCTGGTCTGTTGAGTTGAACGTTGTTTTGCATGTTCTACTACATCCTCAGGATATCCTCTTTTCAAGAACATCTCTTGTTGCTGTGTGGAATGACTCTCCATATCTTCTGGTTTGGAACAAATCCGTTTGATCCTTAAAAATTGAGATAATGGTAAGTTCTGTTTGAGGCTGTTGGGGTGAAAACTTTGAAAATGTAACATACTGTTAACATCTGTCTCTTTTTTGTACACTTCAGTTTTGAACTTACTTCCTTCTTTTATGAGAGTCACATCAAGGTACGATATCTTAGATTGGTTGATTTGATGGGTGAATTGGATATGCTCATCTTTTTGGTTCAAGTCTCTGATTTTTTCCTCCAGAAGATCCTGAGTGTTTGTCCATAAAATGAATATATCATCTATGAACCTGCAATATAACAATGAGTTGTGAGTCCATTCTGTATCGTTATATATGTGATCTGATTCAAATTTAGCCATGTACGTATTGGCATACGCCGGAGCCCCGGCAAAGCCCATAGATGTTCCTTGTTGTTGCAAAAAGAATAGATCATTCCAGAAGAAGTAGCTATGATATAAGCAGAAGTGTAAGAGTTCTAGAATAAAAACCTTATCCGCTCATAATCAGGATTGGCACAGCAGTGCCCATTCTACTGATTCCATGCCTGCTATATGCGGGATTGAAGTGTACAATGACTTTACATCAATCGTACAGAACATCATTTCTTCTGAAGGGGTTACCTTCTCTAGTTTCTGTAGAAAATCTTTGGTATCCTTTATGTATGAATGCCAACCTTGTACAAAAGGTTGCAAAAAATGGTCGATGTAGTGACCAAGGGGTTCAAAAATGGTACCACAGCCCGTCACGATCGGTCGCATTGGAGGATTGAATAGATTTTTATGAATCTTCGGTAGCATATATAAAATAGGTTTCCGAGGATACTCCACTGTAAGAAATTGTTTAGTGGCCATACTAATCCATCCCATCTGTAAAGCGTGTTCTAGAATGCTTCCTAAGGTAATTTTGAGGTCAATTATGGGATCTTTGTCAAGTTGCAGGTATGTTTGGGTGTCTGTTACATGTTCTTGGACGGCATTGAAATAGAAAGTGCGATCCATTATAACAATGGCGCCTCCTTTATCAGCTCTTTGAATTTGTATTTCAGTGTCTCCCTGGTGGCCGATTGAGTCCTCCCGGGGAAGGCGACCCGAGGTGTGACTGGGCTGGCGCCTCTGGGTCTGTGTTGAGGGCTCCCGCTTCCTTGGCTGGACATGCGTGGTAGGGTGGTGAGTTGGTCAGGCCTCTGGCCGGTCCGCGGATCGGGTGTGGCTGGGGCGGCCGGAGTCGGGGATGTCGTGTCTTGAGGGTGGTTGCAGGTTGGCTGGATGATGGAGAGGGCCACGCCGTGAGGCCGGTCTCAATTTTTAAGGATCAAACGGATTTGTTCCAAACCAGAAGATATGGAGAGTCATTCCACACAGCAACAAGAGATGTTCTTGAAAAGAGGATATCCTGAGGATGTAGTAGAACATGCAAAACAACGTTCAACTCAACAGACCAGAGAAAGTTTATTAAAAGTACAACCACGCAAACAGACAACGAGACAAGTTTTCATGTCTAAATTTTCTACTGCTTCAAGATTCATGAAGAAAATAATCAATAAACGCTGGGAAATGCTTCAAAATGAACCAGATTTCAATAACATCTTTAAAGATCCACCAATGTTTGCATATCAACGTTCGAAGAATATCAAAGAAATAATCAACACCCCCACTAAACAACATCACACCAACTATAAAGGAATGTCCAAATGCCGAAATTGCGTTCATTGCAATAATGTTATCGCAGGGAACATTTTACATCACCCTCTCACAGGAGAAAAGATCAATCTTTATTACAACTGTGATTGCAATTCATCGAAACTAATTTACTATATCAAATGTCCTTGCGTCAAATTATATGTTGGAAAGACTGAGCGAAAGATCAAAGTTCGTATTTCCGAACACAAGAGCACAATAAGGACACAGAACAAAAACAGCAGTTTAGCCACTCATTGGAATGAGGAGAAACACAACATTGCCCAACTCAAGTTTTCCGTGCTTGAATCAGTGGTCCAACATCCAGACACAGATCTCACCAGAAGTCTCCTCCAACGAGAGACATATTGGATTAAACGTCTGGACACCTTAATCGATAAGGGAATGAATGATAAAATAGATTTTGCTTGTTATCTATAAAACATTGTATGTTTCCAGCCATGACTGTAGAAAAATTACGCATGATCACTGAACGTTTTCTTTAAGACTCTTGCGTTTTCCTCCTGACATTTGTGTTCACTTCACTTGAATTTCCTTCTATACTGTATTCACCACCTTAAGATCTTTTCCACACTTCTACGTCTTTTCCAGCCTATTCCAAGAATGCAGTTTTTACTGTATTTTTTACCCACGAATTTATTACCAACAAATTCTTTACCAACGTTCTATCACAGGTTTATCGTTCCCCACCTTTCAACTTTTGTGTTTTTTAGTTCTTCGTGTATTTTAGACTCCACTGTTAGTCATCCGTGGAGCATTCTTACCAGTAATGAGTTTTTCTTTAGGCGCACCCATGTTTACTTAGCCATTTAAAGATGGCCGCTGAGCTTCTCTGAGAACTTTGCTCGATAGTTTCTCTACTGCGAGACTTTCCAGTTCACGTTTGTTTACCCGGAAGTATATCTATTTGCCTTCAGTCTTGGTTACTATTAACCGACGAAGACTTCTGACCAGTACCTTCGTCCTATATCCGGGATTGATTTCAGATTAGAGATTCTGTAGTGTTCCAGTTCGTTCTTCGTAAGTTCTCTGAGATTGCCTTTTGAT
The DNA here is from genome assembly GCF_964204655.1 of Triturus cristatus. Lineage (NCBI taxonomy): Eukaryota > Metazoa > Chordata > Amphibia > Caudata > Salamandridae > Triturus > Triturus cristatus. The sequence continues at coordinate 453,591,295 of NC_140590.1, read as the reverse complement.
TTACCTCGCATTCATTTATCCTTAGACGTATTTCCTATGAGATTTTTTTCTTTCAGAACAAGCCCTTTTCCTTCGGTTTTGAAGCAGGTATGCAGTTACCCCTTTTCCTTTGCATGAAAACACACGTCTCTTTCTTATCACTCTTATCTTCTGATCACTTCTCCAGGTGGAGGTATATTCTACACACTTTTTTCTTGAGTGTTTCATTGTTTGATACATTGACCAGTATGCAACTATGTATGTACCAATAATTGACTTGATTGACATGACGCGTTTTTAGCATCTTGATCACCTAAGTTCATTAATTTTGTTATCTCTGTCTTAGAATTCCAAGCCCCTGAAGAAGAGCCGAGTAGGCTCGAAATGCATTGGGCAACTCAATAAATGTATTGATTAACTAAGGAGTTCACTCATTCATATAACAAGAAACAAACCTTTTGATATCCAATGAATAAAATTGTGATGTACTGAATATCGTTTTATGTTTTACTTCAATCGTGAGTTCAAGAGCCAATGAACTGAATGAAGTTTATGATTTTGAAAAATTTTGAAAATCCAGGAGGGATATATCTCTATACCCAGTAGCAACAGTGCGCAGAGATGGGTCCCATTGACCCCTAATTTCTAGTACAACCATACATGCCAACAGACCCGATTCAGCCAGGAAACGTCCAATGTTTTTAAGCTCAAATAGACTTTATTTGATCTGTCTCCTGTCTACAATCTCCTCTTTTTCAATGTAACTCAAAGGGGAAAATCAATACCCCAGTTTTTTTTCAAAATCTCCCTCTTACCAAGTTCAAAATGTTCGCAAGTATGGTACAATGGATCATGGAAGGAAATGGGGTAGGGACATGGACTTGGATAACAGAGGACAGGAGGGACATGGAGAGGTGCACCAAACTGACCCTGCAGGGCAGGCATCAGGGTTTGCAGCAGCACAATACACCACACCGGGCATGCGGGACGGGAGTGCAGCACAACAATCCATAGAAAGCAAGAGGGAGGGGACAGGACCATGCACATGGACAACAGAGAACAGAGGGGCAAGAGGCAATGGTAGCTAGCTGACCATAATAGACAGACAGGAGAGAAAGCTGCAGCATAACAGACCATAAAGGGCAGGAGGGACGGATCAGGGGCATTACAATGGAACAGACAAGCCAGGAGGGAGAGAGTAGGGGCCTGCACATGTAAACAGAGGGCTGGGGGCAAGGGGGCAGGGCAGGAGCAGCAAGATAGCCATGGAGGTCAGGCAGGATGGGCACTAGAGGCAAGACACACCATGAAGAGCAACAGTGAGACTGTGATGGCATACACACAGACTATGGAGGGAAGGTTGGAGGGGGTCAGGGGCAGCTAACTGACCACATAGGGAAGGTGGGAGGGGCCATGGCAGCACAGAAGACCATGCATGGCAAGTGGGAGGGTTAGTGGCAGCACAATGGCTATGATGGGCAAGAAGGAGGGTGCAGGGGCATGCACAAAGGACGATGGAGGATAGAAGGGAGGGTCAGGACCTGTGCACAGACAAGAAAGTTCAGGGGAAGGGGCCTCACAACAGACCGCACGGGGCAGGCAGGAGGAGCAGTTGCAGCACAACAGACCAGGGAGGGCAGAAGGGTGTGGCAGTACAATGGACCATGTAGGACAGGAGGAAGAGGATAGGGGCATGGCATGTGGACAGGCAGGGTGGAGGTGGCAGGGACAGGTTACAGTCATCTGACAATGCTAGGCAGGTGGGAGGGGAGTGGCAGCTCAACAGAACACTCAGAGTGGATAGGAGTGGCAGGTCCATGGAACATGGTGGACAAAAAGGATGGAGCAGGGGCATGCCCAAAGACAATGATGGGGCATAGAATTGGGCAATGGAGGGCAGGAGGAGGGGACTGGTACATCATACTAAATTGAGGGCAGTGGCAGCACATCAGACCATGCATGGCAGGAGGGAGGAGGCTAGTCCATGGATTCACACAACAGAGGATAGGGAGGAGGGGGATGGGGCAGCAAGCTAACTGTTCAGAGAAGGAGGGTATTAGGAACTTTATTGTTTTTAAAACGTGTGTCTGTGCGAACTACTTAAAATATGAACAAGTAGGCAGCAGAATCTCACTTTTATTCAGGAAGAAGAGGACGTTTGTGACTGTGACTCCGGGCTCACTTGGCAGAAACACCCTCTGACCCTCCACCCCCTATCGCAAAATGTAATGCCCGTGAAAAGTGTAGGTGAACACAGTGTTATATAGAACATAGTCCTGAGAGCACGATTGAAAATGAAAACTAGATATGGTGTATGGTATAAACTATGCACCAAAAAGTGTGATATAAGATGAACCGGGCGTGAAATATAATATGCAATACATTGTGCGCAATGACAGATTCATTGGAGAGCGCGAGATAGCACAGGCACTAGCGCGTGCTATGCGATGTGCGCCTTGGAGTGTAATATGCACAGGGCAGTGTTGTGTAACCTAACTAGTCTCTAAAGTTGTAATATAAAATATGTGCTGGGGAGTGTAACGTTGCATATGCACTGTGACAAAGATATGGATCCCAGATTGTAATATGTATGGCATAGCACTGTGCGTTATAACATAGGCATCGAGGAAGGCACGTTAGATGGGGCAAAATAACCCATGCGAAGACAAGTGTGGCATGACATATTCATGGGGTGGTGTTACAGTGCACATGGGCTAGAGAGTGTCATAGCATATGCACTAGCTAGTGGAATACAACACACAGGTGTGTGGCACTCGGCAGGCAATGGTGGGTGTAACACAGCATTGGGCTCAGCCAGGAGCACGCTGTGACTCTCAAGTGAGGTTTGTCTCCTTTCCAGAGAGTAAAATAAAAAGTATTACACATCCGGCGGTGGATGTGTGTTTTATTAACCGTGAAGGGGTTTCTTGCATAGTTTGGTCGAATCCCCTTTGAATTGCTTGGTGTGCATGTGTATTAAATGTGCCCGTCAATAGCTACCCATGTTTGTATAAATAAACGACAAGGGTGTCTACTGGGATTAGGCACGGTAGGGCATCAGACATGTCAGAGCTTCACTAGTGATGTAAATACATTCCACGTGGATTCATTGTATGCAGAGTCGCCTTTTAATGAATATCACTCAAATCTTCATGGTGATAGGTACGTACGGTTTGTCCAGCATGTCCTAGGTGTGTCTATAAATATATATTTTTTAAAAATAATCAAAAGCAGTGGCCGGCCCTGGGGATTGGGGTAAAAAAATATAATTAGGAGACAGGCCCTGGGGGATGGGGTCATCAGGGCCAATAAATTAGAATAAGAAGGGGAACCACACAGCCCCCCTTCTTAAAAAATGTAAATAAATAAAAGACTGGCATCGTGCCGGAGGCCACGCCCCCTCCTTGCAGCACTCTGCAAACGCGCCCCCTGGCGAGTTGTAAGTTGGCGAATTAATTCCTCTTCAATACTGAGGGTCCCTGAGGGCCAACTAGCCCAACAGGCATCTCCAGTATGCGCCAGGGAGCTGCGCTGAAGACAGGTGTTCTGAGGCCAAGCCACTTTTTACACCTCTCTGCAACCCAGCTCTGTGGCGCTTACTGGAGGTACCTAGTGGTCTAGTTTGTCCCTAGGGACCCTTAGGATTCAAGGGGACTTAATCTCTCAACTTAGAACAGCCACAGGGCGCGTTTACACAGTGGTGAAGGGAGGGGACTGGGCCTGAGGTGACGTGTGCAAACACGCACTATGGCACATTTTAAATTGGGGATATAATTTCCCTTCAATACTGAGGGCCCCTGGGGGCAAACTAACCCACCAAGTGCTTCCAGTAAGCGCCACTGAGCTGCATTGCAGAGAGGTGGTCCAGGCCGTGCCACTTTTTACACCTCTCTGCAACGCAGCTCTGTGGCACTTACTGGAGGTACCTAGTGGGCTAGTTGGACCCTAGGAACCCTCAGGATTCAAATGAACTTAATCTCCCAACTAAAAACGGACACAGGGCGTGTTTACACAGTGGTGAAGGGAGGGGACGGGGCCTGAGTTAACGTGTGCAAAAACGCCCTGTGGCCTGTTTTAAGAGGTAGTTTTAATCCCCCTGCCCTAATATATACTAGGGGCTTACAGAGGAGGTCATGCTAATCACAGGGGGACCCCAACGCATAATGTTCCCTAGTGTATGTAGGTGTTTTCACTGTATTCTAAGTGTCTTTTAAAATAGCACTGGCTCTAGAACTGATTAGTCAGACTCAGTTACCACCAGTATCCGTCTGAAAAAGTTGAGGGTACAGGATGATTTTGCAACAAGGATTCTTTCTGCTCTTCTTTTTGTTCTTTCTGCACGTTATCCTTCTTCCTGCACTTTTCTTCGTCTTTGAGGACTTCTGTTGCTTCTTTCTGCACTTCTTTTTTTTTCTTTCTGTGCATTTTTTCTTCTTTCTTCACATGTCCTATCTCTGTAGGCATAGTTAAAAATTAGCATTTAAAAAACCTTTGAAATTCACTAAAAAAAACATAGGTTTCAGGGGTGTTATAGTTAGCTGGACTTTTCACTTGTACAAAACCATTGAAATTCCCCCGTTATAGTTAGTTCAGCTAACTATAACTCGCGCGCCCGCAATGCACTGCTGATGACGTCACATATTACATCACTCATGACATGGTCAGTGACATCACTCATGACATCACTCATGACATCTCAAATGTCATGTTTTTTTAGTGAATATATATATATATATATATATATATAGATATATATATATATATATATATGAGAAGAAAAGAGTTGCCCCTAGTTGAACCGCACTCCCAGGAGGCCAGTAAAGATCAAGGGAAGTCCCAGAATCACACCGCGTCTCAGCCGTTCCCTGACGCGTTTCAAGCAGACGCTCTTTATCAAAGGTTGTAGGCTGTACCCCTGGCTCACCAACAATGACTCGACCAGTATATTCCCTCTTTTATTTCTTTTATTTGATTATGCTCAGGTGTAGATTTTCAACGGCATTATGGGACTGGAAGTTCAAAGTAAAACCCATGTGGGCTGTTGGTGAATAAGGCATCACAGAGTTCACTGCAAATCCCGGCGTGGAGCCCAGGTACCTCCCTCAGTGCCAACAATCGTCCTCCTGCTCCGTTATCCTGTCGTTCAAAGAACAGCGGCGGACCCGCCTTTCCTTCGGCGGTGGTGTCAGTTCCCGACCGGGCAGGCCGTATTAATGAGAAGAAAAGAGTTGCCCCTAGTTGAACCGCACTCCCAGGAGGCCAGTAAAGATCAAGGGAAGTCCCAGAATCACACCGCGTCTCAGCCGTTCCCTGACGCGTTTCAAGCAGACGCTCTTTATCAAAGCTTGTAGGCTGTACCCCTGGCTCACCAACAATGACTCGACCAGTATATTCCCTCTTTTATTTCTTTTATTTGATTATGCTCAGGTGTAGATTTTCAACGGCAGTATGGGACTGGAAGTTCAAAGTAAAACCCATGTGGGCTGTTGGTGAATAAGGCATCACAGAGTTCACTGCAAATCCCGGCGTGGAGCCCAGGTACCTCCCTCAGTGCCAACAATCGTCCTCCTGCTCCGTTATCCTGTCGTTCAAAGAACAGCGGCGGACCCGCCTTTCCTTCGGCGGTGGTGTCAGTTCCCGACCGGGCAGGCCGTATTAATGAGAAGAAAAGAGTTGCCCCTAGTTGAACCGCACTCCCAGGAGGCCAGTAAAGATCAAGGGAAGTCCCAGAATCACACCGCGTCTCAGCCGTTCCCTGACGCGTTTCAAGCAGACGCTCTTTATCAAAGGTTGTAGGCTGTACCCCTGGCTCACCAACAATGACTCGACCAGTATATTCCCTCTTTTATTTCTTTTATTTGATTATGCTCAGGTGTAGATTTTCAACGGCATTATGGGACTGGAAGTTCAAAGTAAAACCCATGTGGGCTGTTGGTGAATAAGGCATCACAGAGTTCACTGCAAATCCCGGCGTGGAGCCCAGGTACCTCCCTCAGTGCCAACAATCGTCCTCCTGCTCCGTTATCCTGTCGTTCAAAGAACAGCGGCGGACCCGCCTTTCCTTCGGCGGTGGGTAGTTATAGTTAGGACCTATTTTCCATAGGAAATCCACAACATTCTATTCCCAATAAGTCTGGCGCCGGTGGACGAATCCTCACAAAATTTTCCAAACTGTTGGCCAGATCCGCTCCGCTCCTACCCTGAAAATTTGGTGGTGATTCATCAAGCGGGGGCAGAGAAAAAAGGGGGTCCCACTACGCATGTTCCCCATGCAATTTCCCATAGGTTCTGTTGTCGCAGCTACAGCCCGAACCGCTGAACGGAATGACACCAAATTTTGCAAAGAGGTAGTCCTCAGTTCAGACTCGTGCCTTTTGCATAAATGGTGTGAATCCGTTCAGTAGTTCCTGAGAAAATTAGAGTTAAAAGTACATAAATATCTATGGCGCACCCTCCCCGAACCGAGCGCGCACCCTCCCGATCACGCGCTGAATGCTAATTGGCTGTCGAGTGTCTCTCTACATTTGAAACCAGGAACTGTTGGCGGCCATTTTCTGCCTCGGTAAAAGCGACCCCCTGGGGCCCCCTTTTAAAAAAAAAAAAAAGGCCAAATGCGCGCACGTTGCGTGCATCCTATCCCGTTGGGTGCGCGGATCCACGGATTTTTTTTTTTTAAAAGACAAGAAATCATTGGTTGTATGACTACTTTGTACACTGAAAGGTAGGTGTAGTATCCTCAGGTCATGTTATTATGTTCCCTTCATTCTGTACCTAGCTGCTCAGCCAGTGTCAGTGTTCCGCGTAGAATGTTAGTGTGGGTGGAATGCTTGGATACTGTGTGGGACTGAGACAGTTGGGAAGATGGGCTGAGCAGCTAGGAGGCTGCTCCTGGTGGGGCCAATGCTGGGGCCTATGTTGGGGCCTATTGTGGAGCCTGTTCTGGGTTTACTACTTCTACACCTAAGATCTCAATAAACTTCATCTACTCCTACCTGGCCACGTCTACAGCGTCTACTTGTACATCCTGCACACGTGGGGCCAGCCCACTACATTTATGGCGACGATCTGGAGAAAATCTCACGCTAAAGGCATCATGAAGACAACTAAGAATGAGGAGTGGACCAAGAGAACGTGTAGAAAAGAACCTATGTCAAGTAAAATGAAAAAAAAAAAAACAAGCATCAAGAAATGTAAAGTAAAGAAAAGAAACTGTTTAGCGACGCAGCTGAAGTCAAAGAAATATGTCAAGCATGCCTGTCTGCCCCACCAGTGTCCACTACACCGGACAGCCCAGCCCAGGCATGCTGTGTCTTCATCTCATCATCTACTACATCAGAAAAAATAGTTACAAGCCAGTCTACATCTGGAAAAGAAATTATGCCACAAGGAAAAAAAAACGTCTATTGTGCTACAACAAAGAATTTTTGAGCAACAAGTAACAAGCTAATCTATGGACTTTACTATCTTAATAAATAACTTTAAGATCTATCCTGGCTACGTCTGCTGTGTGACATCAACCTATGGAACCAGGTCACTTCAATTGGCGACGAGGATGGGATACGAATCCCATTTACTACTCAGTGTATAGGGGGAGTTGGGTCCACCTATGTAAGTCGTATTGGGTTCCAATACATTTTATAGTTTGTTTTCGGGATTTTCTCCTTTATGTATCTTATGTGGTGTCTTTTCAATTTCTGTTTGGTAGTTTGATATTATTTTCGTGTTTTATTAAAAGAGGAGGTTGGTGTTAGTGAGTGAGTTTAATGTTTTTTCTAATCTATTGTGGCTGTTTGTGACTTTGATCATCAGTGCGGTGTTTGAAATCTTCTCTAAGACAAAAGGCATCCAGTTTAAAATTTGTGGTTGTGCTGAAGTTTTAGACTTTAATATCCCATGTGCCCGGAAAGTGTGTTCTACAGCTTCGTATTTTGGGACTTGTTTCGTCTGCTATTTCGTGCCCAAATCAGTTGTTATGGGTGTTTCATTTGACTGGTACTGTGATGTTTTAATGGGTGCGAGAAAAGACTAGCTGTCAAGTTTGAAGGTAGCAAGCGAAATACGGAAAGTTTTATGAAGCGAGCGATAGACTGTGAGGAAATGTGACCTCATGTTGACTTTTGACTCTTTTTGGCTAAGGCTGCCGCTTTAAATCATCTGTGTGAGAGAAATCTCTGCATGCAGGTGAAAGATTACAGTTGCGCATTATTTTAAAATTCAAATGTGGCTCGTGCACCGCACCTGGTCTGTGTGTCGCGCGAAGTAGCTTCTGATCTCCATGACGTCTTTTCGTTTCGAATGCACGCATGGCTGCCTATCGACGTATTTAGTCTTGGAGATGCCGGGAGCCATCCGGTACAACGTAAGTCAGCGTGCCTCCATCGTGGATTTGGAGAAGTGTACTGTTTCTTTCATCCGCCATTTTTTCAATCTGCCAACCACGCCAACCACGTTTGTTTTTTACAAGTTCAGCATTTTCAATAAAGTTACGTTTTGACAAGAATGCCGCGATGCTAAATATTACGCGCATTGTTCGCATGGAAGAAAGAATTAGCATGTGCAGTTGGCAGCTATGATATTGTTTTACTTAGTCTATTCACATTTCACAGGTAAATTTATTTTTATTTTTCGCTTCGAAGATTAAAATTTGCATGAACTGTTGGACAGTGACGTAAGCACAGCAATTGGCATTTTCAAAACGTGGTGTTGTTTTAAGTTCTCTCTGGTTCAAGAACTGGACATAGATACTTGGAAATTTATTACTTGGAACGTCTGTCGCGGTGACAGGCACACCATTGACTTTTGTAATACGAGGTTGTGGTACATGTTTTAGAGATTTCATGCAAAATGGTTTTTTTTCATAAGTGGAAAAATTCAATGTAAAATATGTTTCACAAGAGTGTTAATTTATCGCAAAAATGTTTATGTCTTTCTACGATGTCTTATGATTTGTTTTATGCCAACGTTGTTTAATCGCTATGTACAACTTGTTTGTTGGCATGGGAGTGGGTACTAGTCCCATGTCTCTTATTTACGTATCCCTACGTTTTTAGTCCCATGACCCTTATTTAAAAAGTTTTATCCCTGCCTGCCTAAGGGATAGGAGTGGGTTTTAGTCCCATTTCCTCTTTAGATAGTTTTATCCCTGCTTAGGGATGGGAGTGGGTTTTTAGTCCCATCACCCCACGTTCACAGTAATTTATATAGGAATGGGTTTTAGCCCCATTTTTAAAAGGGGGTTTTAGTCCCACCTTTGTTATTTTGAGTTTGGGTGTCAGTCCCATTTACTCTGTTATAGGGGGTTAGAGTCCTACCTATTTATAGGGGGTTAGAGTCCCACCTATGTCATTAGTAATGGGTACCAGTCCTATTTACTAAGTTTAAAGGGGGTTTTAGTCCCACCTTTACGTGTATGTTGGCTATCAGTCCTTTCATTTACGTTTTTGCTGTCTTCTGTGTGTGTAGCCATCTTTTGATGCCACACTGTGCTGCATGTCGGATTTACATGCTCCACAAGTCAGTGGGTTTTAGACCCATGTGACGTATTATGTACGTTTGGGTGTTAGTCCCAAACAATGTTTATTTCACGTGGGTTTTAGTCCCATAGTGTCCCTTACATGAGGGGTGGCGTTTTGAGTTGTCGTCACAGTTTTCTCACGTGAGAAGTACTTCCTTGGGTGTTGTTCTACCCATAGACATTTATACCCGTAGGATTCTACTCTGGGTATCATATTCATTTGTCGTATGTGAGCTCTTATTTCACTTCTAAAATTTTTCTTTGTTCAGTATTAAGGGAAGGGGATGATGTTAGTGTGTTGATCTATGCTTGCATCTTTCCTTTCTCCTTAGTGTGTCTGTTTTCCCTCTCGTGATGTATTTCTACATGCATTCCTGGGTTTATGGACTATTCATATCTTGTGTACATTTCTGTATTTATTTGTTTGCTTATTAGTAGTTTGGGTTTATTTTAGGTTTTATTAATTTTCAGTGTAAAGGAAGAGGATGTGTAGTATCCTCAGGTCATGTTATTATGTTCCCTTCATTCTGTACCTAGCTGCTCAGCCAGTGTCAATGTTCCGCGTAGAATGTTAGTGTGGGTGGAATGCTTGGATACTGTGTGGGACTGAGACAGTTGGGAAGATGGGCTGAGCAGCTAGGAGTCTGCTCCTGGTGGGGCCAATGCTGGGGCCTATGTTGGGGCCTATTGTGGAGCCTGTTATGGGTTTACTACACCTAAGATCTCAATAAACTTCATCTACTCCTACCTGGCCACGTCTACAGCGTCTACTTGTACATCCTGCACACGTGGGGCCAGCCCACTACAGTAGGGTGTATATTTCAGTTTTTTAAAGGTATGATTCTTATTGGTTAACAAAAACAGAATGTAAGGAACATTATATATGATTAGCTGATATGTTGAAAAGGGAAGCACACTTCCTCTCTTGTGTAGGAACATTGTGTGCTGAACTTCTGACGTATGTGCTTAGTGCAGTGTTCCATGACCTGTTTCTATGGTAACAGGCAGAAGGCAGATTGGGGGAAGGGTTGAAATGTATTTCAGTTGGAAAGGGTTGAAATGTTTAACCAATAGAAATGTGTGGTTGCTTTTGAGTTTATGTGTGAAGGATTGTGATTTGATGTTTACATGTATATGTGTGGAAAATGAAAGGGAAACTTTTCCATTCTTTGTTTTTGCTGAGAGATGCACAGTGCAGAGATTCTGTAAAAGAAAATATGGTGAGTGACTGATATACTTCTTAATCTACAAAAGAACTTGAAAGATGAGTTATTTAATTGTGAGGGGATGTATGTAGACTATTTTGATTTTAAACAGACTAATGTATTTCTACTGCTAAAGTGTAGGGAGTACTTTTTTTCTCTACAGTATTATTGACAGTGTGTGTGCATGTAGAAACCATTCTGTGATAAGCATTTGTGTTTTTCATGTGTTTGCAGACAGATAACTGTGCTGTTTTTATATTTTGGTAGAATTAGAAACCAGTCACTGTTTATGAATTTGTGAAATGAGTTATGTTATGTTTCTATACTAAAATGTGATACTACTTCTAGATGAAGAAATGTGTTTTGGTATAGTGCAAGGGATAGTGTTGTTTGTCTAGAATCACACAGTGAGGCTGTGTGCATTTGGGAACCACTGTGAGAGAAGCATTTGGTAACATCGTGTATTTGCTGACAGATAACTATTTTAACCGGTCATGTTGTGAAGTTTTAGTAGCATTAGAAGACAGTTATGGCTTATGATTTTATTAAATGAATCAGGCTTTGACAGAAAAGTGCAGTCCTGAAATATGTAGATTGTGTGCAGTTCCCTTACCACTTGCACTGTAGTGAATGAGTTTTGGTAAACTCCTAGGGATAGTGGTGCTTGTTGAGGTTCTGGACTTTTAAGAGTCCAGAGGTGTCAGGGAAACAACACCCGAAGACCCCTGAGTTCCTCCTGTCCCGGTGCACAAATAAACAGACACACGGGCTTCTCGATGGCGGCGTCAAGGACCAAGGTTTATTTACTGCAGGGACACAGAAATCATAGGAACCACACAGAGGCAGAATCTACGAGACTGTTCAAATTGCATTAAGTGGGTTACTCTTTAAATACATGCAAAATGTCTTTGGGCTACATTACACGAATATTTCTCATGCCTAACCCGGTATCCCAAACAAACAGTAAATTTGACATCAAACAATAATTAGTCGCAGGTTTTCGGTATTCGATCAGGCCCTCTCGACAGTTTTCCATTCTTTGCCCGATCCTCCCCATCATAAAAATCGTAACCTCCTCATTGTAAAAGCCCAGAAGGTAAGGAGCAGAGCCAGGTGCAAAGGATTGAAATGTAGGATAAGAGGTGTTTATGGATCATAAACGGGCATGGCTACCGTCTTCGGCCTTTCAGTCAGGACAACGGACACGAGAACCAGTATAGCAGGACTGGCCTTAGGCAAGGGAGGCAGCTTGATTCTGCCTAGTCATGCAGCGTCAGCCTTTCTCGGGGCTCGAGCTTACGTGTCCTTAACAAGGTGACTCTGCCGAGGTCATCGTCCGTTCATTGACTATGTGAGGGCAAGAAACAAAATGGATGCCGTAACTAAAATGGATGCCATGACTTTAGTGACAGAATGCCCTTTTTTCCAGTGAATTCATGCTAGTTGTGCAGCGAAAACACTGTCATGTATATAATGGATCATTTGCGGTTCATTGGTACCAAAATCGTGTCAGTACTACGATACCGAATTCACGGGTTCGGATCGCTACAGAACCTCAGACCGTCCTTTTGCCCTTACATAGGCAATAACTCACTCTATGTCAGAGTCCATCTCTATGTTCATCAGGTCACTGATGTGTTGTTGGAGCATTACTCTATCCCGTGGCGTATCTCTAAAAACAGGTGGTCTTCTTACGCATGTAGAAATGCAGAGATTACATAAGGCAGGACCACACTGAACAATGAGACAGCACGAAAATAAAAATACTAATGCAACACCAGTGACTATCAGAACCTTCCATCCCCACGCAGACAACAGGCTCCAGAACCATCCCATTAATGACCAGTCACCTTCCTCTACATGAATAGAGTCAGAAATCGTATGTAACTTAGAGATGGCCTTGTATACTGTTGGAGCATTATCTGGAATAAAAACGCAGCAACTTGATTGGATCATCTTACATACTCCACCTCGATCTGCAAGTAACACGTCAAGGACCATACGGTTCTGTAACGTTATGAGGCGATCCGCTTGAAGCTCAGCTGTCAGGTTACTAAGAGCACCCGCCGTTTCAGTGATAGTGGATTCAACTACCCGTGTTAGTTGACGTAAGTTTCTACTGTTGGCCATAGGCCCCCAGAATGGGAGGAAACCCTTGAAAAAGTCTCCTGCTTCTTGGCCAGCAGTATCTTCTTTACTGAAAACACCTCTCACAACTCTAGTTTTGTGATAGTCTGGTGCAGCAGTATATGTCGGAGGTAACAGTTGAGCGATGTAACATGAGCCTGAGAAGTCAGCAGGCAGCCATGTGTATGCTCTGTCTTGACAAACAAAATAGGTACCCTTAGCGGCTAAGAATGCCGGGGAAGACTGTGACGGAAAAACATATGTTTCGATACAGTCACTCTTCCCTAGTCGAGCTTTCGGATTCCACCCATTTCCTTGCAAACAGACTTGACCTTGGTGGGGTACGACCCAGATCGGAGTTGAGCTCTTACGTTTGTTCTCACCCAGAGTAATGCCATATTCCGTAACATTCCAACCCATGTAAACTCGCAATTCATCCTTGGGAATGAACGGAGTATTATTGACATCTCTCACCATGTCAGTGATTCCTTTTACCAAGGCTCTGTTAGCAGAGTTATACCGGGTGGAACGCGGAGGTCGTGGAGGATAGGTCTCTAGGGCATAAGCGAACATGGTCTGAAATGCCCAGAATGATCCATTATAACTAAAAGGCAGAACCAAATAGGGGATGCCTTTGTCCATGGTATGTGGTATCAAACCACACACCCAGCAGTTTGTTGTATTAACCACTAGCTGATGTTGGTGCAAGAGTTGAATGAAAGTGTTATTTATAAACTCAGAGCGTCGAGCTTGCTCGTGGGCAGGAAAAGGATGGAAAGAATGAAGAGAAACAACAGTCGGAGAAACAGGAGCATGGGGAGATACTGTAGATGCAACAGGTGTAAAGATCAACTGAATACCAAAAATAATTCCGCCTGCCAAAGTTATTAAAACAATTAGAAGTGTCAGAGTACATTGCATTAGAAAACATTTGCTATACAATATGTCATATAATTTTGTCTTGTGCACATTTATGACATTAACCCGTCGTAATTCAGGAAGCTCCATCTTCTACAACCGTTCGCAACGGATGGTTTGTACCTGTTAAAAACTTGCCTCTGTTTATCCTGGGAGTTCCCAAGACAAACAGAAGAAACCGACCTAGTGTCTGATTCCCTGCAAATTAAAACAAGGCACACGTTACGACCCTACGGTAACCCAGATGGCAAGGTGAGAGAAATAATAGAAAAACAAAAAGATAAAAATTTTGAGCAAACTTCCTGACTGAATGGAATGCAGTAAGATCAAAACAGTTTTCAAACAGAATGGTAATTATGCAATGCCATTAGTTCATAACATGAGAATGTAGATTATATCTGTACTTTCCGGGTCTTGTCTGGTCTTGAAATAGCTGGTCTATAGGTGCGGAAATGTTCGACTCCACAGGCGACAAATGTTCACTTTGTACAGTACTTGGTTCGGGATTCAAAGGAGTAGTTGCTGCTGGGGTGTCAAAGTTCTGTGTTTCCGTTCGTGGGTGGTCCGTTATGTATTCTGCATCACTGAAAGGGATGTGCCTAGGAACAGGTTCAGTCTCAGATATACCAATTCCCTGTCTAACCCAGTTATCATAGGGGAGTGGAAGAGGGACACGCTTCGTATGGCTGGCGTGCACCCAGTTTTTCCTTCCAGCTAGGCGTACTGCAGTTCTTGTTGTGAGGAGGACCTGGAACGGACCAACGAATCTTGGCTGGAGGTTTCGGGTACGTTCAAAGTTCCGAACCACCACTTGGTCGCCTGGTTTCAACGTGTGGCCTGGACTCTCCGGCAGTTTAGGCAAGGATTCGAATACCTGTTGAAGAATAAGGCTCAATTTGGCAGTCAGATCATGAAGGTAATCAATCAACATTGGGTATTCAATCTGTTTGAATTCCTTTGGCCTAGGGACTCCCCGAACATTAGCAGGGCGGCCGAACACAATCTCATATGGGCTAAGCCCTACTCGAGAGTGTACAGTCGCTCTGGTGGACAGTAAAGCTAAAGGCAGTGCGTCTGGCCAAGAGAGACCAGTGGAAGCTTGAATTTTCACAAGTTTCAGCTTCAGTGTGCCATTGTACCCTTCAACCAAACCCGCTGATTGTGGGTGATTCGCACTATGGTATTTTTGGGAAATACCCAGACCCGCACACACACTCTTCATAACTTTCCCTACGAACTCACTTCCATTGTCCGACCAAACAATCCGTGGCATACCATACCTGGGGAAGTATTCTTTGAGGAGGATTTTGGCAGTGGACATAGCAGTGTTGTCCTTTAACGGATATGCCTCAATCCATCTTGAGAAGGCACAGACTACCACTAGGACGTATTTGAGATTGTTACATCTATCCATGTGGATATAGTCCAACTGAATCACTTCAAAGGGACAAGAAGGGGGAGCAAAATGGCCAGTTGGGGTTGGGGTTCCCTTGCCAGGATTATGCATCAGGCATACCATACAATTTTTCACCACTCTTTCTGCACACTTAGTAATTCCATCGTTCTTCCATACTGGAGCTAACATTTTACAGATCCCTTTCGAACTGATGTGCGCCGCTCCATGCGCCATCGTGACTACTGCAAGTACATACGCATCAGGTAACATCCAACGCTGCTGCTCAGACAAATCGACCCAACATCCACTTGAATCCATTTTACCCGTTTTCTCCTTCCATTCATTCTTCTCATTTTCAGTTGCTTCATTCTGGATTGTTTTCACACTTTCAATCGTATTCTCACACATTCCTGATTCAGCAATCCATCTTGCAGACGTTGCAACATACATTCGGCTCGTCATGTTCTTGGCCGTCTCTTTGGCGACCTCATCAGCAAACGCATTTCCACGGCCAACATCATCCGTAATCTTCCGATGTGCGCTGCACTTCACAATTGCAACTTCATTCGGTAGAGTCAGGGATTCCAATAGATCGCTGACTAACTGTCCATGTTGAATCTTAGTCCCATGGGACGTGAGAAAACCTCTTTCTCTCCAGAGACGCCCAAAATTGTGTGCGACGCCGAAGGCGTACTGGCTATCAGTAAACACATTCACTCTCTTTCCCTCAGCTAAAGCACACGCTCTTGTTAATGCAATTAATTCTGCAGCCTGGGCAGAATTTTGACTTACTCTTGCAGTCTCAACAATCGTACTCAAGGTCGTAACTGCATACGCGGCCGTCACATCACCATTCTGTAATTTGAAACAAGAACCATCGACATATAAAGTGCCATCTGGATCTAGTAATGGAGTGTCTTTTAAATCAATCCTACCTTTTGTTTCTTCCTCAGTTCTGAAACAACAATCATGGGGCTCTGAATCACTCGACTCTTGAGTAATCGGCAACAATGTTGCTGGATTGAATATGTTGCATCGCTTGATCTGAATATGACTTGCCAAAAGCGTCAGCTCATAGCCTGATAGTCTAGCACTGGTGAGGTGCTGAGTTTTCGTTCGATTCATGAGTGTATCCACAGCATGTGGAACCATGACTACTAACATGTTGTTCATGACTAGTCCGGCAGACTGTCGAATAGACACTGCAGCTGCTGCTGTAGCTCTCAAACAACTTGGCAATGCTCTGGCTACCGGATCTAATGTGGATGAGAAATATGCACAAGGCCGCTGTTTGTCACCAAATTGTTGCGTTAATACACTCAAAGCACAACCTTCTCTTTCATGGACATATAGAGTAAACGGCTTACTGTAGTCAGGAGTACCCAACACAGGAGCTGAACACAGCGCATCACGTAAGTCAGAGAAGCTCTGTTGACATTCATCAGACCATGGGAAAGGGCTCGGAACACCTTTTCCAGTCAGGGCTACCAATGGTTTCGCCATGAGAGAAATATTTGGGATCCATTGCCTGCAGTATGACGTAATACCCAAAAACGCACGCACTTCTCTTTGTGTGCTTGGTACAGTCATCTGTGAAATTGCTTTGATTCTCTCTGGGGTCAACCTTCTTCCCTCCTTTGACAAAAGATGACCTAAGTAGGTCACTTCTTGGCAACAATATAGCAGTTTAGAAGGTGACACCTTGTGATGTAAGTCTGACAAACGACGTAATAAAGAAATTGTAGCTGCTTTGCAAGTTTCCTTGTCATCAGCAGCCAGTAAAAGATCGTCTACGTATTGGATCAGAGCAACACCATGAGGAAGTACAAGGGCATCTAATTGACTCTTCAATGCTTGGCTGTAAATTGAAGGGCTCTCACAATAACCTTGTGGAGCGCGTTTGAACCTGAAGCTGCGACCTCCTAAGGAGAAACCAAAAATGTCTCTACTTTCCTCGGCTATGGGAATGCTGAAAAAGGCATTTTTCAAGTCGATCACTGTAAACCATGAAGCTGAGGCAGGAATCAACGTCAGTAATGCAGTGATATCTGGGACTACAGGAAACTGTGGAATCACTATTTTGTTGACTTCTCTGAGGTCAATCACAAATCTGTAAATTGGAGGTTTGGAAGGGTCAATACGTTTCAAAATCGGCAGAACAGGACTATTGCATACGTTCCCTCTAGTTTCCTCAATCACATTTTTCTGTATCAAGTCTTTCACAATCAATAAGAGTGCTCGTTCCCCTTCATTCGAAATCCGATACTGTGGGATTCGTGGGAATTTAACATTAGCTTTCAGACTTACCACATAAGGGGGAATTTCCAAGAGGCCTACATCGTTAGGACCAGTCGCCCAAAGAGTATCAGGGAGAGAACGCAGCTCCGGTGGGAGCTTATCCATCGACATATACATTGGAGAGATGACTCTTTTGCCTAATGTGAGCTGTACTCCTGAAGGGGAACAGTACAGTGTCGCGTGCAGGCGTTTCAACAGATCTAAACCAAGCAGATTCTCATTACAACCGGTTGTTAAGATAAGGGGTGCTTCTAGTTCGCATGGCCCAACAGATATTGACAAAGGACTAGAAACAGGATTGTGAACAGGGGCGCCTGAGAAACCTACTGAAGTGTTCGTTAAGCCAGACAAAGGTGTGCCAGGGAGTTTGGCATGCATAATTGAACTTTTTGCCGCACCAGTATCCAACAGAAACGGTTCGACCACGCCTGAGGTAACTACTGCGACATAAGGTCCACTCTGATCAACTGGAACTGATACTACTCCCTCTCTTTGCCTGCGGCTGTCCTAGTGCTCGCTTCTTTGAATCTCCTCATTATGGTCATAGTAATCTTCAACGTGGTACTGTGGAGATCTACCTGTTTGCGCAGATTGTGCATTTCGCTGATCGAAATAATTCGATTGGGGATCGGCCTGTGGTGTCATCGTCCCACGTCCTCTACCTCTAGGAGCTTGCATAAACCCTACATTACCTCTCTGGGCTGGGACACCACTCGTTTGTGGGTGCAGTACTGGACACTCATTCTTATAATGACCCTCCTTTTTACAATAAGCACACTGATTCCATGCTAACTGTTGTCGCGGAAAACTATAATTAAATCCTTGGGCCGTCCCTTGCTGGAATTTTGGTTGTGGCTGAAACTGGGGTTGCTGTCGTAAATCTGACTGATTCGAACGAGGCGGATACGCCTGTTGCAGAAGAACTTTAGTCTTTAAATCTTTTGTTTTCTTTTCTGACTTTTCCTTCTCTTCTTTCTCTCTATTCTCGTAATACTGAGCAGTTGCAAGTATCTGTGCTGTTGTCGACACTGCCCATGCACTTTCAGAATCCTTTAACTTGTTACTAAGCTCAGGTAGTAAATTAAACACGAACTTGTCGACAAACAATCTCTGGCCTCCCTCAGTACTCATATCTTGCCCACTGTGATCTACGAAGGTCTCTTCAAATCTAGTGAAGAAGTCAGAGACGCTTTCGTCCTTCTTTTGCTTGCATGCCGATAATTTATCCCAATTGACTCGTAACGCTGGCATCAGCGTTTTCATTAGAGTAATTATTCTGCCAGGTAAAGCAGCAATCAGAGGTTCAGGTTTAGCACCGCCAATTTGTTGCGCATCTGCCGCTATAATAGCTGCCCAATCACCTCCTAAGGCGACTGGGTGGTTCTCTTGCCGAATTTTGGCCCATATAGGCTGTGGCACCACATTACCAAATAGCATTTCAATGTCTGCTAAATTCATGACACACGCTTGAACTGTTTGCGTTAACTCTTTGTAATAACCAGCAGGATTTTTACGTGGGTCTGGTAATGCTTGTTTTACGGCTAATACTTCGGCCCGTTTCCAAGGGATGTGTATTCACACTCTCTGGAAATGTGCCGGAGCAGCTGCAATACCCAAGTTCCCATCAGCTGCAACTGCATCACGCCATATCGGTGGAACTTCCCTCATCGGATATTGACCTCGTTTTTTCCTGGTAGTAATCGGTGAACCATCAGGGTCTCTTGTCGCTCGAAGAGGGGACTCATCCCTATAAGCTAAAATCAGTTCTATCGCTCCCCTTACTTCTGGACCTATCACCATTCCTGCGGCAAATTTCTGTTGAATATTTATCAGGTCAGAGGGGACGGAGTCTAAATCATCATCTTCCCATTCTTCACGTACAAGAGAACACATCACGTCAAAAACATAACGTTGGGTTGGTTCATTCCATTGCATAAAGGTATCTAACACTCTTCGTGCATCATACTTCGCAGTTTTCGACATCCACCTAAGAGCTGTCGAATCTAACGTGTCTCGTTCCTGGGGACCAGGAAACTGGCTACGTCTCTGTATAGAGTCAAAAACGGGGGTCCCAATTAAAGACCTGTAGAGAGGAGTTAAGATATTAGTTACAGAGTCGGTTATTTTCCGACGAACGGAAAGCGGAGTCAGAATGTTCACAGGGTTCGGGGACAGAACAGCTGAAGCAGATGAAATAGTAAGGGTAGGAGTAGCAGGTAAAGCAGTTTGCGAAACGACAGGCAAAGGCGGAACGGGCGCCCCAGGAAGAGGGGGTGCCGAAGGAACATTAACCACGGGAAGGATAGGAGCTGGAATCAAAGGAAGTGGAGCAACTATTCCAGGCTGACCAGCAGCTGGCTGTACAACAGGTGGTAACTGTGGTACTGTAATACCCTGTGCATACGGTGGAGGTGAATTCAACAGGTAAGACAACAGAGGATCCTTTTCATGATCCTCCATCGGCTTAGTTGGACAGGATGGCAATACAGGGTAACATTTATCAATTGCCAAATTATATTTTCTATTCTCCATCTCCATTGCTTTCTCAGTCTCGTTGACATGCAGCTGCCTAGTAGACTCCATTAAAGTCAACCCTTTCTCTTTCTGTTCTTTCTTCGTTTTCCTAATTTCTCTCTGTTTGGCTTCTTTGCGCCATACGCGAAAAGAATCAAACATTGCCGGCCGGGCTTTTTTCTTGAACAACTTCATTTCTAGATTGTCTAGTATTTCCGTTTCGAAACTACCATGCGGTGGCCAACTAAGGACACCATCTTTTTTGGTATAACGGACCCATACTTCATTATACGTAATAGGACCAACACCATGTTTACAATAGAGCTCATATGTAGGAGTTCCAATCGGAGGAACCAAACACGAATCCTCCAACCGGGAATCCCCGTTGCAACGTAACCAGGACAAAAAACAGTTACTACTGGTAGTCATGACAACAAAGACAAATTCCAACCAAAATGCGCAGAGAACTTAGGCCTACCAAAATGAACCAATACCAAAACAAAGATTATCTAAACAAGAGCAACCAATGATAATCTACGAATTAAACCAAAGCAACAAGGAACAACCAAACTGAGCGTAGCCCACTTAATACTTAACTGAAATGTGGAAGACGTCACCAAGGAGAACCCGTCTACGTCTCGCCGTACTAAGGTCTGCACCTCGGGTCCAAGACAGGGCGACAGTCAAGGCAGCGGTCCTCTGTAGCCGTCTGGGAACGGGAACCCTCGTGGAAGAGATCGTCGGGCCACTTTTACGACATGCAGGGATCGATGAAGCGGGGTACCTCCCTCCGGAATCTTCACACGAAACTTCTCGAACTTTTCAGGCTTTGGACCGGTACCGGATGACGTCGCCCCACGTTGGGCGCCAATCTGAGGTTCTGGACTTTTAAGAGTTCAGAGGTGTCAGGGAAACAACACCCGAAGACCCCTGAGTTCCTCCTGTCCCGGTGCACAAATAAACAGAGACACGGGCTTCTCGATGGCGGCGTCAAGGACCAAGGTTTATTTACTGCAGGGACACAGAAATCATAGGAACCACACAGAGGCAGAATCTACGAGACTGTTCAAATTGCATTAAGTGGGTTACTCTTTAAATACATGCAAAATGTCTTTGGGCTACATTACACGAATATTTCTCATGCCTAACCCGGTATCCCAAACAAACAGTAAATTTGACATCAAACAATAATTAGTCGCAGGTTTTCGGTATTCGGTCAGGCCCTCTCGACAGTTTTCCATTCTTTGCCCGATCCTCCCCATCATAAAAATCGTAACCTCCTCATTGTAAAAGCCCAGAAGGTAAGGAGCAGAGCCAGGTGCAAAGGATTGAAATGTAGGATATGAGGTGTTTATGGATCATAAACGGGCATGGCTACCGTCTTCGGCCTTTCAGTCAGGACAACGGACACGAGAACCAGTATAGCAGGACTGGCCTTAGGCAAGGGAGGCAGCTTGATTCTGCCTAGTCATGCAGCGTCAGCCTTTCTCGGGGCTCGAGCTTACGTGTCCTTAACAAGGTGACTCTGCCGAGGTCATCGTCCGTTCATTGACTATGTGAGGGCAAGAAACAAAATGGATGCCGTAACTAAAATGGATGCCATGACTTTAGTGACAGAATGCCCTATTTTCCATTGAATTCATGCTAGTTGTGCAGCGAAAACACTGTCATGTATATAATGGATCATTTGCGGTTCATTGGTACCAAAATCGTGTCAGTACTACGATACCGAATTCACGGGTTCGGATCGCTACAGAACCTCATTGTCTAGAATCACAGTGTGAGTTAGTGTGTATTTGGGATCACTGTGAGAGAAGCATTTGGTGACATCGTGTATTTGCTGACAGATAACTTTTTTAAATCCTGTCATGTTGTGAAGTTTTAGTAGCATTAGAATCCAGTCTTTGCTTATGCGTTGATTAAATGAGTCATGCTTTGACACTGATGTGCTGTACTTAAATATGTAGATTGTGTGCAGTACCATTAACTCTTCTAGACTAGTGAATGAGTTTTGGTAAACTCCTAGGATAGTGTTGATTGTCTAAAATCACACTGTGAGCCTGTGTGCATTTGGGTAAGGATTGTGAGAGAAGCATTTGGTAACATCGTGTATTTGCTGACAGATAACTGTTTTAAAACCGGTCATGTTGTCAAGTTTTACTAGCATTAGAAGCCAGTCTTTGCTTATGCTTTGATTAAATGAGTCAGGCTTTGACACAAAAGTGCAGTCCTGAAATATGAAGATTGTGTGCAGTTCCCTTACCACTTCCACAGTAGTGAATGATTTTTGGTAAACTCCTAGGTATAGTGGTTGTTGTCTAGAATCACACTGTGAGTCTGTGTGCATTTAGGAACCAATGTGAGAGAAGCATTTGGTAACATCGTGTATTTTTTAGCAGATAACTCTTTTAAAACCTGTCATGTTGTCAAGTTTTAGAAGCTAGTCTTTGCTTATGCATTGATAAAATGAGTCAGGGTTTGACACTAAGGTGCAGTACCATGTACTATTCTCTTCACTGTGGCAGAACTGAAAATTTGAAAGTTTTACCTAAGCACTGTCCTAGAAGTAGTCTGATTATTTAGTCAGTTTCTAAGTAAGCCTGGGCGAAGCACTACGCTACGCTTGCGTAGTTTGCGAAGTTCGCGCTACTTCGCACTACGCGAACTGCACGTAGCACAGTGCGAACACGCGTAGCATAGTGTTGCGTAGTGCTGCGGTCATTTTTTGCTTGCTCGCGGTCCTCAGCGTCAAGTTGGCGACCGCGAGCAAGCAAAATGACATTCCGGCGAGACTTTTTCCTTGTTCGCAATCAGCAACATCAAGTTGGCGATCGCGAGCATGGAAAATAAACCTCCCGGCGAGATTCCCAACGCGAGGAGGTCAGGTTTCTCATTGCGAGGGGTCGCGTATGCTCGCGACCGCTCGCGATGAGAAACTACCAGTTCGCGTTGAGAAAGCTGCCGCTCGAATAAAAATCTACTCGAGCAGCAGAAAACTACAGCTCGCACTGTGCAAGATGCCATTTTCAATGATTGCACAGTGCCGGTTGCTTGTCCGCACTGTGCAATCATTGAAAACAACATCTTGCACAGTGCGAACATGTTACTACGCAGTTCGCGAAGTGCTACGCGTAGCTCGCGTAGTGCGAACTTCACTTTGCGTAGCTTTGCGTAGTGCTACTTCGCGAACTACGCCCACCCTTATTTCTAAGTACCAAATAGATTGCTTCAAATGTCTATGCAGTATGCATGTAGTGTTCTAACATACTATACACTTGTCTTTTACATCTTCAATTCCCTAGTCAGTATCCATACACTTCCAGGAAAAACCCTGTCACTCCCTTTGCAGTCCTCTAGTGACCCATTCAACACCATGTACTAATCCATTCACTGTGCCAAAACCCAAACATTTATAAATTCACCAAGACACTCTCTTTCCAGTACTCTAATGATTCAGTCACTGCCTAAGTATTCATGCACTGAGCCAGGCCTTAGCACATGGACTTCTTCAAACCCCTATCCACTATGCATGCAGTCTTCTAACCACCTAGACACTTGTCTTTCACACTTTCAATTTCCTAGTCAGTATCCATACAGTCCAGCAAACATCTTGTCACTGCCTTTGCACTCCTCTAGTGACCCATTCAGTACCAAGTACTAAACCATTCCCTGTGCGAAAAGCCTAGCACTTATAAATTCACCTAGGCACTCTCCTTGCTGTACTCTAACCATTCAGTCAGTACCCAAGTAGTCATGCAGTGAGCCAGGCCTTAGCACGTGGACTGCTTTAAATGCCTATGCAGTATGGATGCAGTCCTCTAATCACCTACACAGTTGTGTTTCACACCTTCAATTCCCTAGTTAGTAATCATACCATTCTAGCAAACACCCTGTCACTCACCCAGTGTGTCTCCTTATAGTACTGTAATCATTTAGTAAGTTAGCATGTAGAGTTTTAGTGAGGTAGGCTTTAGGGCATGAACTGCTTCAAAGTAGTACGCACTATGCATGTAGTGTTTTAACCATCGTCACACTTGTGGTTCAGGGACATAGTTTCTTAGTCAGTATTTATATAAAATGTGTTTGTACAGTAATGGAATAGTATAATTTTGAAAGTTATTAATATAAATTTATTTGTGATTCTTTTTTACAGATACAGAACAGGAGTGTTTCTCATCTGTTTGCACTCTTCTCGTGCAAGATTGTTTGGATGAAGGGTCCTTAGGTGTTTCATCATACTTGCTGTGCCGCATGAGTATTTTTTGTTAGGATCCCCTCGTAACAGAAATCTTTTGAAAATCTTGTACATGAGAAAGGTGGTATTGGTCTTTGTTTGCCCCTCGAGAAAAGTAGAAAATGAAGGAAAACGTTGTGGGCGTGGTGCATCCTCCAAAAATTGAACTTTAGATTTGGTAAATATTTTATAGCGACATCATTTACAGTTTTTGTAAGTTAAAGTTAAAACATTTTGTTAGCTGTGTGCATTTTATATTTCTGTAATTTGCATTTTGAGAATGGCATGTTGTTTTTTTTTTAACATACTTTGAGATTGTGTTTTTTTTGCCCGCTGTTAAGTGATGAGTATGATTGAAATCACTATTTTTAGTGAAATTTAATATATTCTGAGAACAGCAAAAAAGGCAAAACAATTACTTTGTGGAAATTATGCTGTGTTGTAAAAATGTATTATTACATGTTATAATTTTTTTTTCCTTTTCTTTCACAGATCCACATTTTAAAATAAGCAATTTATATGAATTTATACTTGAATGAAAAACAGAAAAAATGTATACCATTTTTTATTCCTATTACTGTGAAGGTAAGTTTAACTAAGTCTCAATATGCAGAATGAAGAGGCCTGCAAGAAGCTAAAAGTTGAAACACGTTTCTAAAAACACTCTGTTTATGTAGTTTTGAAATCTGACCATAATCAGATATCATGTGACCTGCAAAAAAAGAGATTTGAGGGGTTCATAATATTTCACCTTTTTAGCTGTTGAAGGACCGCAATCATTTCAATCATTCTTCTTTGAACATCTTTGCAGACAAAACTCTATGCTTACCTTCTATCATTCGCAAGGAAATTTAAAAACAGAAATATGTTACTTTTTGTAACATAGTTATTGTGCAAGATACTCTTTTATATTTACAAAGAGAGGAAAAGGCACTCTGTGCACTTTTTATACTCCATGTAAATATAACCTCATCATGCACACCACTTTGTGTTGAAAGGGTGTTCTATAAGTGTTGTTGTGCATGATTGCACTTAATACTCATAGAACAAGACACATGTCTAGATTTATCATAAATCATAAATCTCGATATGTGTGTGAATGCTGCACCATTCTAAAATTGGAGTAGGAAAGCACAACAAGGAAAATTGTTTTAATTTCTCCACATTTTTATATCTTCAATGCATGCTGAAATGTTCAGCATACATTGAAGAAGAAAAATGCGTTTTCTCATTGTTTTTGTGCAGGAAGGTGTGTCTTCCTGCAGAAAAACAAACAGCACATGACACAGATATCCTTACACTACGGCGCAAGGGTGCTTGTGTCACCACATGGCTGCAGTTTAAGCAGCCGTGCAGAGAGAAGCATAGATTTGCAACATATTTATGTACATATGTTGCATCCCTGTGATTCGGAAGTACTACAGCACACTGCAGTTAGAGAGGTTACTGTGTGATGCTGCAGCACTTCCTCATAGTTCTGCACTTATACATTCACCATACGCTACTAATGCATTCATTCAGTCAATTACATACTACACATACATTCATCTAAACTAACACTAACAAAGAAATGTAGCTCTTTTTTTAAACCAGGAAAGTTAGTTCTTACAAGAACTTTTTTTCTTCTTTCTTCTTTTATAATTTTTTTGGGGTTTTCTGAACAATTTAAAAATCTGCAAAAACCCCCCCAAAAAACAAAACAGTAGAAACCAAACAATGAACTTCAGGGAACAATGCAAAAAAAAAAAAAAAAAACTAGCAAATGTGACTTTCTTGCCGACGGCAGATCAGATCGATCGACTTCTCACCATAGCACAACGTCTTATTGCACTTAGTGCAGAGCATTTTTAAAAATTGAAATTGAGGACGGATGTCCAAGGTTTGGGCTGATGGATGCACTCTTGATGTGCTCGGCTACGATGAGGTGGATGGCGCAGGAGCAGGAGTGTTTCTCATCCGTCGGCACTCTTCTTGTGCAAGATTGTTCGGATGAAGGGTCCTCATGTGCTTCATCATACTTGCCGTGCCGCAAGAGTATTTCTTGTTAGGATCCCCTCTCGATAGGACTCTTTTGCAAATCTTGCATGTCATGTGACCAAGGTGGCATTGGTCTTATTCTGCCCCTCGGGAAAAGTAAAAATTTTCCACACCACTGAACAAAAACGTTTTTTGGGTGGTGCCTCTGGCAAAAATTCATCCTCAGAAGTATGAGGTGATGCAGGTGATGCCTGCTGCCCTGAAGACATTTTTGGTTGAAAAAAGTTAGAGCTAAGTGTAAACTTAGTCTAAAAAATCTTCTTCTCTCCAAAGAGATGGTACTCTAAAGAAGGTCAAAGAAGAATGATTGAAATGGGTGGGGTCTTTCAATAGTTAGAAGAGGAAGTGTAATGAACCAATCAAATCTCTTTTTTGCAGGTCACATGGGATCCGCGCACCCTGCGCTTACGCAGCACGCACCCAGCGCGCATCCGCGAAATTGAATTAAAAAGAAATATAGGATTAGATGTAAAAACATATTAGTTTTAAGACTAGTTTAGAGTTTGTCTTCAATTAATATTCACATGAAATACATATATATATGTTTTTTTAAATGTTAAATATTTCGCGGGATCCGCGCACCTACCGCATCATAGACGCACATGACGCATCGCGGAAGTGCGGAAAAGTCGTGTTACGTACATCGAACGTGTCGCTTTTAGGCTGGGAGTCGCGTACCTGTCGCATGGTGATCGCGCACTAAACACGTACCCAACTCGTACCATGCGGGATGCTATCACGTAGGGATCGAGAACGGTGCGCATAGGGTGCGCGGATCCAAAAACATTGAAAAAAATATATAAAATACAGTTTAGTTAAAAAATATTTTGAAAAATATAAAAAAATATGTTTGTAAAACCCATTAAGTTCAAATAATTTTTTTTAATTTTTAAAAGAATTAATTGAAAAAATAAGTTAAAAAAATGGTGATAAAAAAGTATTTAAAAAAAAAGATAATTAATGAAATTGACACAGTGAATTTGAAAAATATAGAAATCCAATCAAAATCATTAAACATGATATCTTCAGAGATAAGTTATAGATAGGAATTAGCATTTAAAAAACCTTTGAAGTTCACTGAAAAAACCAAGGTTTCAGGTGCGTTATAGTTAGGATTTGGCATTTAAAAAACCTTAGAAATTCACAAAAAAAAACATAGGTTTCAGGGGCGTTATAGTTAGCTGGACATTTCCCTCGTACAAAACCCTAGAAATTCCCCCGTTATAGTTAGTTCAGCTAAGTATAACTCGCGCCCCCGCAATGCACTGCTGATGACGTCACATATTACATCACTCATGATATGGTCAGTGACATACACAAGGCCAAGAAGAGGGTGTTAGAGCACATGCGTGCCATAAAAAATGGAGACAAACAATACCCGATGGCACAACATTTCCAAACCCACCATAATCGAAATGTAGATCTCTTGAGTTTTTGTGTATTGGATACCGTGAGACTAAGTGAAAGCGGTGGAAATCGAGTACAAGACTTACGACGCCTCGAGTCGAGTTTGATTATTCAGTACAGAACCTTGGTCCCAGTAGGCCATAACTGCGATGAGGAACTAGCAGTGCATCTAGGTTAGATCGAGTTGGTACAAATTACAGTCCCTGCCATTCATCTTCCTATAAGATTGAGGTCTCCTTGTTTCTAGTAGTCTTTAATGATAAAAAATATACAAATGTATAAATGTTTTAAATGCCAAATGCTTCAGTACAGCGTTTTTAAGGATTGCGCTGTAGGTGAGGTGAAAAGATTGTTATACTTATTTTAGGGTTTTTTCAGTGACACTAATGATTTTTCGTTTTTCTGTTTCATTGCAGAAATGTGTTTTTAAACACAATCAAGAAATGCCAAAGAAAAAAAAAATATCTACATAAGCAAGTAAGCCCACTGGGGCAGAATTGCGGCAAGTTAGAAATTGGCAAATTGTGTTTTTTGACAGGTTCATTAACCCCTTCAGTGCCCATGACGAGATGGTCTCGTCATGGAGCGCGGTTGCGCTGTGCCCATGATGAGACTATCTCGTCATGAACCCCGCCCGCTAATGCAACGCCCGGCACAGGGCGGGGAAAGGGCGGGGCACTGAAGAGGTTAACCAGCATAGAAGCTTGCATGCTTGCAATGACAGGGCAATGATAATGCAGGGAATGTTTAAGGTGACAGAATACCTATAAAAAAATAACAGTAATCAATTTTTGTAATGCAATATTGTCAATAGATTAATTAATAATGAAAGAGTTACGCGCCAAAGACCACTATAACATCATTGAAATACTTTTATCAATGCCCACTGTGGCCAAATTGTCATAAAGAATAATTGTTAGGAATCTTTGAACATTAAATGCCCAAATTTATGATATATATATTATTTTTTTACTATGGACTGCCACAATTAACATGTGCGTGTGAATGCACCTTATACCTTGTCAAATGTAAGGTAATGCTATGCAATGCTTACGTGCAGTAAATAGAAGCATTTAATTTTTGTCAATCATCCAACTGTCAAAAGACACGCATGTTTTCCTTGGACATTATTTAGAGAAATTTCTTTGGAAGTCATTGTTTAAATTTGATCTGAAACACATTGTGATTTATGAAATGTCAAGTCAACGTGAAGTAACTGTTTTAGACATAGTCTGTTTTCACTATTGTTTGTAAGTCCGACCACATGATCATTTATTTGTCAGGGAGTAGAAACCACAGAACTCGTGGTCAAGGGAGTGTATCCCGAAAGGCGTCGAGTTGGTCTGCTTGCACGTTAAATAAATATTGTTTTAGAAGCATTTTCCTGTCCGCGGCTGCTTTGCACAGAATATGAGGTGAGAAGGCTTTGATGAATGTGTTTAGGGTTTTAATATATTACCTACTGGCAGTCGCCAGTAGGTAGTTATAGTTAGGACCTATTTTCCAAAGGAAATCCGCAACATTCTATTTGGAATAACGTTGGCGCCGATTGACGAATCTTCGCAAAATTTTTAAAACTTTTGGCCAGCTCCGGTCCGCTCCTATCCTTAAAATTTCACGGTGATTTGTCAAGCGGGGGCCGAGAAAAAAGGATGGTCAACAAAACATATTTTCCCCATGCATTTTCCCATAGGACTTGTTGACGAAGCTACAGCCCGAACTGCTGAATAGAATTACACCAAATTTGGCAAAGAGGAAGTCCTCAGTTCAGACTCATGCCTTTTGCTTAAATGGTGTAAATCCGTTCAGTAGTTCCGGAGAAAATTAGAGTTAAAAAGATAGATATATCTGGGCGGAGCCTAACCACACATCTCATCGTGAGATCTGATTGGCTGTCAGTACATCATACAAGAAGTGTTGGCAGCCATCTTGGGACCAATATACATGATAGCACCTCATTAAAAAGCATTGCAGTTAATAGAAGGCTTTAAGACTTTAGTTACATTATAAATTATTTGTTGATGGTACCATACTGATTTTAGGAATTGTGGTGTGTTCTAAGTAGGGGTGGGTGGAATTTGCGAAATCCACTTTCGCAAATGATCGCGAAAATGTTAAAAATTATCACAAACACGCGGAAATATCGCGAAGATGCAGAAGTTTTTTTCCCGCATGTTCGTGAGATTTTCTGCATGGTTGCGGCTCGCCAACTTACCCATGTGGTTGCTCGCGGGCGCGGACATATTGTTTTCAGTTGTCTTGCGGTGCACGATCACGAGAAGAAAGAAACGTGATCGCGCGACGCATGACGTCACTGCGGGCGCGAACTGTCGCGAGACAGCGCAAATGGCTAAAAACAATACAACATCTTATGGAGAATGCGACCGGATCAAGGAAACTTGTGGGCGAACGCAGGGATTCAGGTAAGGCGATCGCGCGCGCGCGAGAATGTATTATTTTACAGTGCGAGCAAGAACCAAATTATCGCTAAGCTGCGGATTGCGGAAATTTTGACATTTTCGCGCTTTCTGCGGAACGCGAAAATGTCAAATTATCGCAATTTCCGCGAACGGAACGAAATTTTCGCCCAGGCCTAGTTCTAAGGCGATTTTACCATGTGAAAAAGCCTTCTGCTGTGATATCATGAATCATGTTTGAGAGAAAACTATTTTCTCATGCTTTGCCCACAGAGGTTTGGAAGGTGATCTATAAGCTAAACTGAGAGCATATTTTCTGTAAATTCACATTATCTTTCTCAGTCATGTGAGAATGAAGTCTGACATTCTCAGTAAAACATGTACACCCAACAAGGGCAGAGACTGTCAGTTGATTCCTTTGTGTTCTACTGCAGCTTCCCAGAGTGTTCTGAAGAACAACTAGAGCGCTAACAGTCGTACTTATGACAAACGTTTTGCACACCTGAAGCCATCTTGATTGGAATAAAGTGGTAACTCTTAAAACATTTAATTTAAAAAGGAACAAAATGAGGCGGTTCATTTTGCCATAGAAAGTATGATTAGTGCTGCAGAAAGAAAAATGAGGGCACATTTTGAGTGACTTTTCAAATCCTCTTCTATTTCATTAAAAAATCTGACATTCAGACTAAAACATGCACTTTCAATACCAGCAGCAGACGTCCCTGGTGAGCAGTAGCTTTACTACAGTGATCTAATAAGCAACTAGAGTGCTAACATTCTGAATTTATGGCAAATGTGTGACACATCTGAATGCCTTCTTGATGGAATCAAAGTAAAAAACTGAAAGTATTACCTACTGAGGAGACTGTAGTAAATGAGGAAATTAGGAAACTTCATAACAAATAAGTCTCCCAAAATGGCCACCAGAGACAAAAGAGCCCAAATGTAGCACAAATATCACCCAGATGTAGCCCAAGTATAGCCCAATCACAGAATGTCCCAGAGTGTTCTAACGAACAACTAGAGCGCTAACAGTCTTACTTATGACAAACATATGGCACACCTGAAGCCATCTTGATTGGAATAAAGTGGTAAAACTTAAAACATTTAATTTACAAAGAAACAAAATGAGGGGGTTCATTTCGCCATAAAAATTATGATTAGTGCTGCAGAAAGAAAAATGAGGGCACATTTTGACTTCTGAAATCCTCTTCTAGTTCATAAAAAAATTCTGACATGCAGACTGAAACATGCACTTTGAATACCAGCAGCAGACTTCCCTGGTGAGCAGTAGCTTTACTACAGTGATCTAATGAGCAACTAGAGGCTAACATTCAGAATTTATGGCAAATGTGTGACACATCTGAATGCCTTCTTGATGGAACCAAAGTAAAAAACTGAAAGTATTTCCTACTGAGGAGACCGCAGTAAATAAGTTAATTAGGAAACTTCACAGCAAATAAATCTCCCAAGATGGCCACCAGAGACAAAAGAGCCCAAATGTACCCCAAAAATCACTCAGATGTAGCCCAAGTAGATCCCAATGACAGAATGTCCCAGAGTGTTCTAACGGACAGCTAGAGCACTAGCAGTCTTACTTATGACAAAAGTATCGCACACCTGAAGCCATCTTGATTGGAATAAAGTGGTAACACTTAAAACATTTAATTTACAAAGGAACAAAATGAGGGGTTCATTTTGCCATAGAAATTATGATTAGTGCTGCAGAAAGAAAAATGAGGGCACATTTTGAGTGACTTCTCAAATCCTCTTCTATTTCATTAAAAAAATCTGAAATGCAGACTGAAACATGCACTTTTAATACCAGCAGCAGACTTCCGTGGTGAGCAGTAGCTTTACTTCAGTGAACTAATGAGCAACTAGAGTGCTAACATTCAGAATGTATGGCAAATGTGTGACATATCTGAATACCTTCTTGATGGAATCAAAGTAAAAAACTGAAAGCATTTCCTACTGAGGAGGCTGCAGTAAATGAGGAAATTAGGAAACTTCATAACAAATAAATCTCCCAAGATGGCCACCAGAGACAAAAGAGCCCAAATGCAGCACAAATATCACCCAGATGTAGCCCACATGTAGCCCAATGACAGAAGTGTGCAAAACACTTATTTTTTGTGTATTTGCAGTTTTATATAGTGCAGTCTTGTCAGGTATTGGAGTGCTTTACATGAGCATTGATTACATTACACAAGATCAAATTCATTTTGGTTGTAGACATGGGGAGATTAAGTGATTGGACCAGAATCACAGAATGTTGAGCTGAAGCAGAAACTCCAACCTGGTTCCCCACTTGCAAAGTCTGCAGCTCTGGAAGTAACACCACATCCTCTCTCCTAGGTGCAACATTTAATCAAGTGGTCAACTGGATAAAAACACATAAAGATTACAAATAATTTAAAAGTTCTTTGTCGCAATTTGAAAACTCAGAAAATATGTCCTCATTTTAGATTTTTAGAGCACTAACCATAATTTTGATGCAAATAAGACCCTCTCATGTATGTAATTTCTAAAGGAAATGCTCTAGGTATTACAGTTTTGATTACATCAAGATGACGTCAGGCGTTCCACACTTTTGTAACAAATATCGAATGTTAGCAATCTAGTTGTTCATTAGGATACTGTTGAGAGGCAGAGGGCAGGTGCACGGACTCTGAAAATTGAAGGCAGGTAGGAGAGTGCAGCGGCAACAATTTGACCACACTGGGCAGGCAGGAAGGGCAGTGGCAGCACAACAGACTATGGAGGGCAGTGGAAAGGGGGGCAGGGGCAACAAACCAACAATACAGGACTGGCAAGAGAGGCTGTGGCAATATAATAGACCAGTGTGGGTAGAAGGAAGAGGCAGTGGTAGTACAACCATACATGCCAACAGACCCATTTCAGCCAGGAAACGTCCAATGTTTTTAAGCTCAAATGGGCTTTATTTGATCTGTCTCCTGTCTACAATCTCCTCTTTTGCAATGTAACTCAAAGGGGAAAATCAATAACCCAGTTTTTTTTCAAAATCTCCCTCTTACCAAGTTCAAAATGTTCGCAAGTAAGTATGGTACATTGGATCATGGTAGGCAGGAGGAATTGGGGTAGGGACATGGACTCGGATAACAGAGGACAGGGGGGACATGGAGAGGCGCACCAAACTGACCCTACAGGGCAGGCATCAGGGTTTGCAGCAGCACAATACACCACACAGGGCATGCGGTATGGGAGTGCAGCACAACAGAACAGAGGGGAAAGAGGCAATGGTAGCTAGCTGACCATAATGGACAGACAGGAGAGAAAGCTGCAGCATAACAGACCATAAAGGGCAGGAGGGACGAATCAGGGGCATTGCAATGGAACAGACAATACAGGAAGGAGGGAATGGGGGTCTACACATGGAAACAGAGGGCTGAGGGCAGGGCAGGAGCAGCAAGATGACCATGGAGGTCAGGCAGGATGGGCACTAGAAACAAGACACACCATGGAGAGCAACAGTGAGACTATGATGGCATACACACACTCCATGGAGGGAAGGTGGGAGGGGGTCAGGGGCAGCTAGCTGACCACAGGGACAGTGGGAGGGGCCATGGCAGCACAGAAGACCATGCATGGCAAGCGGGAGGGTTAGTGGCAGCACGATGGCTATGATGGGCAAGAAGGAGTGTGCAGGGGCATGCACAAAGGACCATGGAGGATAGAAGGGAGGGTCAGGACCTGGGCACAGACAAGAGAGTTCAGGGGAAGAGGCCTCACAACAGACCGCATGGGGCAGGCAGGAGGAACAGTTGCAGCACAACAGACCATGGAGGGTAGAAGTGTGTGGCAGTAAAATGGACCATGGAGGACAGGAGGAAGGGGATAGGGACATGGCATGTGGACAGGCAGGGTGGAGGTGGCAGGGACAGGTTACAGTCATCTGACAATGCTAGGCAGGTGGGAGGGGAGTGGCAGCTCAGCAGAACACTCAGAGTAGATAGGAGTGGCAGGTCCATGGAACATGGTGGGCAAAAAGGATGAAGCAGGGGCATGCACAAAGACATCGGAGGGCAGGGGGAAGGAGAATAGGGGCAGCAAGCTAAGCACAGAGGCTAAGCAGGAGGTCAATTATGGGCCATAGAATTGGGCAATGGAGAGCAGGAGGAGTGGACTGGTACATCATGCTAAATGGAGGGCAGTGGCAGCACATCAGACCATGCATGGCAGGAGGGAGGAGGCTAGTCCATGGATTCAGACAACAGAGGATAGGGAGGAGGTGGATGGGGCAGCAAGCTAACTGTTCAGATAAGGTGGGTATTAGGAACTTTATTGTTTTGAAAATGTGTGTCTGTGCGAACTACTTAAAACATGCAGCATAATCTCACTTTTATTCAGGAAGAAGAGAACGTTTGTGACTCTGACTCCGGGCTCACTTGGCGGAAACACCCCCTGACCCTCCACCCCCCATTGCAAAATGTAATGCCCTTGAAAAGGGTAGGTGGATGCAGTTTTATATAGAACATAGTCCTGTGAGTACGATTGAAAATGAAAACTAGATTTAGTATATGGTATAAACTATGCACCAAAAAGTGTGATATAAGATGAAGTGGGCGTGAAATATAATATGCAATACATTGTGCGCAATGACAGATTCATTGGAGAGCGCGAGATAGAACAGACACTAGCGCGTGCTATGCGATATGCGCCTTGGAGTGTAATATGCACAGGGCAGTGTTGTGTAACCTACCTAGTCTCTAAAGTTGTAATATAAAATATGTGCTGGGGAGTGTAACGTTGCATATGCACTGTGACATAGATATGGATCCCAGATTGTAATATGTATGGCATAGCGCTGTGCGTTATAACATAGGCATCGAGGAAGGCACGTTAGATGGGGCAATATAACCAGTGCGAAGGCAAGTGTGGCATAACATATTCACGGGATGGTGTTACAGTGCACATGGGCTAGAGAGTGTCATAGCATACGCACTAGCTGGTGGAATACAACACAGAGGTGTGTGGCACTCGGCGGGCACTGGTGGGTGTAACACAACATTGGGCTAAGCCAGGAGCACGCTGTGATTCTCAAGTGAGGTTCGTCTACTTTCCAGAAAGTAAAATAAAAAGTATTACACATCCGGCGGAGGATGTATGTTTTATTAAACGTGAGGGGGGTTTCTTGCATAGTTTGGTCGACTTTTTGTCGAAACCCCTTTGAATGGCTTGGTGTGTGTGTGTATTAAATGTGCCCGCCAGTAGCTACCCATGCTTTTATAAATAAACAACAAGGGTGTCTACTTGGATGGTACCCACAGGCGGGGACGCCGGGATTAGGCACGGTAGGGCGTCAGACACGTCAGAGCTTCACTAGCGATGTAAATACATTTCACGTGGATTCATTGAAAGCATAGTCGCCTTTTAATGAATATCACGCAAATCGTCATGGTGATAGGTACATATGGTTTGTCCAGCATGTCCTAGGTGTTTCTATAAATATATATTTCTTTTAAATAATAAAAAACAAAGGCGGCCCCGGGTGATGGGGTCCCCGGGGCCATAAGCGGCCTGAGGAGGGGGGCAACGAAGCCCCCCTCCTAAATAATAAAAAAAAAAAAAGGCCATGACAAGGGGGTTGGGGTCCCCAGGGCCGATAAAGGCCTTGGGAGGGCCAAATTTATTTTTTTCAACAAAAAAAATTAGGGTGTAGGCCCCCTGGCCAGTTGTAAGTTGGGGAATTAATTCCCCTTCAATACTGAGGGTCCCTGAGGACCAACTAGCCCAACAGGTATCTCCAGTATGCGCCAGGGAGCTGCGTTGCCGACAGGTGTTCTGAGGCCACGCCACTTTTTACACCTCTATGCAATGCAGCTCTGTGGCGCTTACTGGAGGTACCTAGTGGGCTAGTTTGACCCTAGGGACCCTTAGGATTCAAGGGGACTTAATCTCTCAACTTAGAACGGCCACTGGGCGCATTTACACAGTGGTGAAGGGAGGGGACGGGTCCTGATGTGACATGTGCAAACACGCCCTGTGGCGTGTTTTAAGTTGGGGAAATAATTCCCTTTCAATCCTGAGGGACCCTGGGGGCCAACTAGCCCACCAGGTGCTTCCAGTAAGCGCCAGTGCTCTGCGTTGCAGAGAGGTGGTGCAGGCCGTGCCCCTTTTTACACCTCTCTGCAATGGTGCTTACTGGACGTACCTAGTGGGCTTTTTTGCCCCTAGGGACCCTCAGGATTCAAGGGGACTTAATCTCCCAACTTAAAAAATGGCCACAGGGCGTGTTTACACAGTGGGGTGTTTACACAGTGGGGCAGGGAGGGGACGGGGTCTAAGGTGACGTGTGCAAACACGCACTATGGCGTGTTTTAAGTTGGGGAAATAATTCCCCTTCAATCCTGAGGGCCCCTGGGGGCTAACTAGCCCACCAGGTGCTTCCAGTAAGCGCCACTGAGCTGCATTGCAGAGAGGTGGTCCAGGCCGTGCCACTTTTTACACCTCTCTGCAACACAGCTCTGTGGCGCTTAATGGAGGTACCTAGTGGGGCTAGTTGGACCCTAGGGACCCTCAGGATTCAAATGAACTTAGTCTCCCAACTAAAAACGGCCCCAGGGCTTGTTTACAGAGTGGTGAAGGGAGTGGACGGGGCCTGAGTTAACGTGTGCAAACACGCCCTGTGGCACATTTTAAGTTGGGGAAATAATTCCCCTTCAATCCTGAGGGACCCTGGGGCCAACTCGCCCACCAGGTGGTTCCAGTAAGCGCCACTGCGCTGCGTTGCAGGCAAACCTAGTTCAAGGAACAAGAATTTAGTTACAGCTCAGGAATCAGGATTCTTCAGGAAACAATAATTAGGTAAAGGTCAGGAAGTCCAGAAATAAGGGGGCAGTCAAACAGGAACCCTTCTACAATGATGGAAATAATCTGGGGCCTAACAGAGCTCATTGTGATCACATGCCTCAGGTTTCAGCTGGCTAGCACCTGTCAGCCACAGTTGTACTGAATTCCTCCACACAACCTTGGCCTGCGAGGGTGGAGATTAAGCAATGAGCAGGGAATTCTAGGTATTGGAGTTTTTAGAATAAGAAGACTATCTACCACAAGAAAACCCACCACTGATCAGGAATGAACTGGAATTTCTGAATAGCGTCCAAGTCCCCAGAAATCAGTAAATCCGTGAGCTTATTTGAATTTCTACATGTAGGCCTTCTGGTTGTGGGCATGAGAGTTTAGGGCGCAAATCGTGACAGTCAAGATACTTTTGATGCAGTTGCCTGGTCAATGTTTTTACCTTCAGACTCAGTGTGTTGCAGGGGTGTGCCATGGTGTGTTGCCACAGTTGTCAACATTATGTCGCCAGCTGATGATCGTCCTGGTTTCAAAACCACCACTTCTCATAATAATAAAAACGTCACCACAAATGGCATTGTTTGACCTGAGCCCTGATCATGGTGTTACAGGAAAGCCCATCAAGTGATATTGATCTGATCATTACATCACATGGTCGTGGTCCGATTATGGCATCATAGGAAATCATATTATGCTGGACACAGAGAATGTTGTGTTACACAAGGCTGCCCCAACACCTGTGACCATGGCCACATCCTAGTGTAATTTTCTGACACCGGATACCATTCAGTAGCACCCACATGGGAGCAGCAACCTCTGCAGGCACCGAGTAGGCTGCCTTATTTACACTTCCAGCCAGGTGTACTAAAGAAATTCACGTATCGTTAGTGGATTTGCTCCTTTCAACAGTGCAGCGTCGTCTTGTGGCTACTGCTGAGGTTCCCTTCTGCTGGCGCCCCTGACCCAGAGGGCAGGAGTTCAAGGCCCTCTTCTACCCGCAGGCTCCTGCCAGCACCTCATCGCTGGTAGTCCAGTGGTAGAGCTTCACTGCTCTGCTACTTTAATGCCCTTCTGTCCTTCTTTTTGCTGTTTTCTGTCCCTCTCTCTGTTTTTTCAGTTTTTCTGCCTCTGCCTTTTTGCTTTTCTCTTCCTTGTTCACTTTTTCTTTCTGTACTCCTGTTTTTTGCTGCCCTCTCCCTCGTTGCCGCTCTTATCCCCTGCGGCCCTCCCCCCTCCAGTGTCCTTTCCCGCTCCCGCATTTCCCGCCTCCCAGCTGTGCAGCCCGCCTGCAGCACTACTTAATGGTGGTCACGCTGAAGGTGCGCCAAAGGCAAGCCCATCTGCGTCCATTCACACCTGGACTGACCCTGGTTCTTGGACCCCCCACAGCTGTGACACCAGCACCCAGCTCGCCCTTAACCCAGGACGACATGCTGCCTGCAATCTAGCATCACCAAAGAAGACTCTTGGGCCTTCTGCCTGCCGGAACTGCAACCGCACCTTCTGCCACGCCATCATGCCAGCTCCCTTCACCGCCCAGCTGACCGTCAGATTACCCGTCCAACTCAACTGCATCCTCCTCCACGTGTGGTCCCTCCACAAGAAAGCCACAGAAATCTGGGACCTCCTCGACGCCACCTCTCCTGACATTGCTTTCTTCATTGAAACCTGGACCAACACCTGCTCCGGACCGGACATAGCCATTGCCATCGCCAATGGCTATGAGATTACCTGCAAGGACCGCCCCTCCACCAACACCAATGGACACCAACTCTTCAGCATGCAACCTCCACCAATGGATCTCCAACTGCGCTGACATCCTGGCATCCGTCAAGAGAAGACCAGGCAAACAAAGCTTCAAGGTGGCCAGCTTGTTCAATCCGCCCTCCATGAGTCCAGATGCACTTGCAGACATCACAGGAAGATGTGGAGGAGCAACAAAACCCCAGAAACTCACGCAACCTGCAAATCTGCCATCAACACACACTACCTCCTGTTGAAAACCACCAAGAAAACGGCCCTCTAAGACCGAATCAACTCCTATGAACACAACAGCAAAGAACTCTTTGCCATCGTCAAGGAGTTCGCCAGGCCAAACAGCAAGACCACAGAAGTTCACCCCCTCCCTTTGTAACAAACATGGCACCTTCTTCTGCCATAAGATCAGGAAGATCTGCAACACCTTCAACACCCTAGATCCAGCCGCCATGCCCGCCACCATCGGACACAACCAAGCCACCTCTCAACAGACCATGCTCTGCTGGACCCCCCTTACTACAGAGAACATGCTGAAGACCATGAAGAGCATCCACTCAGGAGCCCCAACGGACTAATGCCCGCATCACATCTTCCACAGAGAGAGCAGTTGCCGCCATCGCAACCCAGCTCCACCACAGCATAAAATGCTCCATCGAAACCGCCACCTTCCCAGATGACTGGAAACATGCAAGATCAACCCCCTGCTAAAGAAGCTCTCCTCAGACCCGTCAGACTGATCTCCCTCCTCCCCTTCCCAGCAGAGGTCATGGAGAAGGCCTTCAACGCCCAGCTCTCTGAGTTCATCGAAGTGAACCACATCCTGGACACCTCCCATTCTGACTTCCGAAGCAATCACAGCACAGAGACTACTGCATCCTTGCTATCACAGACAACACCCACTCCCTCCTCAGCCGGGGTGAAACTGCAGCCCTCATGCTACTAGACCTCCTAGCTCCCTTCAACACCATCTCCCACCGCATCCTAATCACCAGACTCCACAACACCGGCATCCGAGAAAATGCCCTCGACTGGATCCACATCTTCCTCATCGGCTGGACCTAGTGAGTCAGACTACCACCATTCCTCTAAGAACCCACAGAGATCAGCTGTGGAGTCCCCCACCATTCCTCCCTGAGTCCCACCTTCTTCAAAGTCTACATGGCCCCCTCACAGCCATCGTCAGTGGCCACAGACTCAACATCGTCTCCTATGCCAATGACACCTAGCTGATCTGCTCACTCACCAATGAACCCTCAACCACCAGAACCAACTTCCACAGTGGAATGAAGGCTGTCACTACATGGATGAAAGACAGCTGCCTCAAGCTCAACTCGGACGAGACCAAAGTCCTCATACTGGAACCCATCCTATCAGCCTGGGACAACTCCTGGTGGCCAGCCGCTATGGGTGCTTCACCCACCCTGACTGACCAAGCACACATCCTTGACATTATAACGGACTCCGCCTGCTCAGAAAGACTTTCAGATGGATCCCCACAAATTCAAGATGGGCAGTCACCTATGCACTCATCACCACCCATCACCAGCAGACTCAACTACGGCAACACGCTCTACCCTGGCATCAACCAGAAACAGTTTATGAAACTACAGGACGTCCTAAACCCTGCTACCAAACTAGTCCTCGGCATTCCCCGGCACAGCCACATAACCCAACAGTTCCGACAACTCCACTGGCTCCCATTCAACAAGAGTATCACCTTCAAGTTCCTCACTCACGCCTACAAAGCCCTACACGATGAAGGACCAGCGTACCTGAACCACCGCCTTACATTTCACGTACCCACCAGACAACTCCATTCTTCCAATCTCGCCCTCACCTCCATCCCCAGGATCCACAAGACCAGAATCAGAGGGAGATCGTTCTCCTACCTCACTGCCAAGATCTGGAACACCCTACCCTTGCACCTCAGGCAATCAGCTTCACTGACCCGATTCAGGAAGGACCGCAAGCCCTGG
Organism: Triturus cristatus; assembly: GCF_964204655.1. Classification (NCBI taxonomy): domain Eukaryota; kingdom Metazoa; phylum Chordata; class Amphibia; order Caudata; family Salamandridae; genus Triturus; species Triturus cristatus. The sequence continues at coordinate 453,550,693 of NC_140590.1, read as the reverse complement.
CTCTTCGAATGATGCTCCACCCAGTCCGACCAGCAGTCCCCCTCCCCCTGCACCTTGAGGCTCTCACACTCAATAACAATTTTACCTTCTTGTGGCGTCTAATCTACCACCCTCCGGGCCCTTTTAAAGCATATAGTGAAGCACTGATTACTATAGTTGCCTTATTGGCAATTGAGACAGCCAATTTCAATATGGTGAGAGACCTCAACCTTCACTTAGACACAGATACAGATGGGGATATCACCAATCATTTAGGTGATCTTGCAGCATTCCACATGATGCAATATGTTCCTAGTGCTACACATCTAGCTGGGCACCTTCTTGATCCTGTCTTTTCAAACAGCTCCACGCTAAAGGTCTGTGCCCCTCGTCCCTTTGAAGGAAGTGACCTGCTTGGGGCCACCCGGAACACCTTGGACCACCTCTCAGCATTCCATACCAAATGAAGAGTTGGAGGAACAGTGGAGAATATACCAATAATTGTTTTATCCAGATACACTCAGAGTGGAGCCCCGTCTGCACTGTCTCGAAGAGTGGTACAGAGGGAACTAAAGATCAGCAAGCAAAACAATACATTATGTACATTTCATACCCTGACAAAAGCATGCCCACAGTGGAATTTTCCAGGCAGACGCAGCTGGACAGTGAAATGCAAATAAAAGGTTTTGGTTCTCGTATCGTACACAACCTAGTACAATTCAAGGTCGTTTCACCCTGTGCCCACCACCAGACAAGTGGGAGAGGACCTCTATCTAGTGGGAAAGCTATGCACTGGCGCTAACAGTTCATTATTGAAGAAACGAAACTCAACAGAACATTTGATCAGAAACAGTAAAGGATTTGGTTTTATCATCATTCAAAATGCCGTCTAAACGGAAAATGGTTCAGCTAATGCTAATTTATATAGGGCGCTGCATAAGCATTCACAGGTTTATTCTAACAGACCCTCCTTTTAGCATGAGCTAAAACATTTTTAACTATTGCAAAGAAGAACAAAATTGCAAGTGATAATAGAGTATCACATTAGGGTGCAGTTATGAGCACTCCATACCATCGACATCAGAAAGCGTAACAGCAAGGAGGGATGAATTCTCAAATATTCCCTCATCAATATTCATCAAATCATCAACATCTTTCTGAAGCATTATAGCGGCATTTGTGTCATGAATTGATATTTTCTTTTTGGGTGTGAAATCAGTGGTACACTAGGAACAAGGACACAGCAGAGCATCAGTACCACAACAAGATAAATCACTTTTTCAAGAATCCAGCCCCAGCTGCCGAAAAGGGACCAACTCCAAATCCCACTTTCTATTCCCTTGGCATTTTCAAGAATATCTAAAATGTGCTTGGTAATGTTCTTTTCCATTTTCATGATCCCGACCACACACTGATCACCAACTACCGTGCCTACATCACCCCTCTTGGCTAGAATAAAATCCATTGCATATCTAGTCTGTTCCAAATATATGCGCATACTCTCCAACTGAGTGGTGATATAACGCAAAGCTTACACTGTAGTATTAGATAGAATTTGCAGCTTGCATCCAAAGTAGTCTCTAGCCTTCTCACCCCTGGCCATGGAAGTACCACCCAATGTGAAAATAGAGGAAAGGATGTATCCAAAGGTGATACCATTGGCATATTTACAGGGCACACTGAAAGGCAATAACAATCCAAGAACTACATCGACTGTACCATTATAGACATTGGAATAAGTCTGATTAGACAAGAAAAACCCTGGGTGTGCATAAATCGGTCACTCGTAATCCAGTGCAGTGTACCTGTAGTTCATTTCGAAAGTACTTGGATGCTCTTTATTGTTATCACAACCTGGATAACCCACTACCAGTGGCTTTCTATGTTATAGACATGGCTCCAATAGCCAAAACCAAACACTCCTTTCACTCTGTAAACTGAGGTGGCCGAGTATATGTGTAATTTACGAGTCACAATGGATATGCAGTTCAGAGAGTGGTGACAGATTGGGTGGGGTAAAAGGCAGCCCATTTAACAAAGAACCTCTTACGTGTTTCCAAGAATAAATTACTTGGGGCAGTTCTTTTCGTTTGTCTTGGGAAAATACCCTTACCCTTACTGCATAAAGGCATGATTTTAGCATCTTCCAAAACTCATGGCACCCCCTAAAATGTTATTATATTATTAATATTAGCAGTATCAAAAGAACAACGCATGTTATTTTACTTTTCATTGACCACTTCATATTACGGTGTACAGTAACCTTTGGCTGTTTCTCCTCAGCAACCTTTCTGCCAAAACGAATGCATAGTGAATTTAATAGAAGGAAAATGCAAGAAAATTATAAAGTTCCCAGTGTCCATTAGAGCCTCACTGGCACAGGCTCCTATTGTCCATCAATAAGTTGGCGCTCTTGAGCACTGGCGGTGGAGCTTGCTCTGTCCTAAGCTCTTCTCCTAAACTATCCCACGTCGATAAAGGTGGGAAACTTTCAAAGCATACTTTTTTCCTTGACTAATGTCCAAACAACCAAGGCAAAACAAATACAGAAATTTAAATTATTTGTTGGTACTGTTATTCGGTATTACCATGTGCAGTCTGTCCCTAATCTTTTTTCTCCTTAGATTCAATAAGCCTCAGCCGAGGACGCAAATCGTACCTGAAAGCCCCAGGCACTGTGTGATCAATAAACAAAGGCTCCTGGATAGCTCGTATTACTGGTGGGACAGCCTCGTTCAAAACGTCGTGGTTCTCTTTGTCTGTTTGTGTCCAGGTCAGTTAAGCATCACTGAAGGGGGCAAACCTGGGCACTTGTTCAGATTCGGTGTCACCAATACCCTCCTTGACCCACTGGTAGTATGGCAATGGCAAAGGAATCCTCTGGCAATGGGTGGCATGCACCCAGTTCTTCGACCAGCAACATTTACAGCTGTCCGTGTTACCAACAGAACCTGCTAAAGGCCTTTCCAGCGGGGCTCCAGACTTTTCTTCCTCTGGAGGTTCTTGGTAGGGGTGGGCGGGATTTGCGAAATCCACTTTCACAAATTATCGCGAAAATGTTAAAAATTATCGCAAACACGCAGAAATATCGTGAAGATGCGGAAGTTTTTTTCCTGCATGTTCGCGAGATTTTCTGCATGGTTGCGGCTCGCCAACTTACCCATGTGGTTGCTCGCGGGCGCGGCCATCTTGTTTTCAGTTGTCTCGCGGTGCATGATCGCGAGAAGAAAGACGTGATCGCGCGACGCATGACGTCACTGCGGGCGCGAACTGTCGCGAGACAGCGCAAATGGCTAAAAACAATACAACATCTCATGGAGAACGCGACCGGATCAAGAAAACTTGTCGGCGAACGCAGGGATTCAGGTAAGGCGATCGCGCGCGTGCGAGAATGTATTATTTTACAGTGCGAGCAAGAAACAAATTATCGCCAAGCTGCGGAATGCGGAAATTTTGACATTTTCGCGCTTTCCGCAGAATGCGAAAATGTCAAATTATCGCAATTTCCGCGAACGGAACGAAATTTTAGCCCAGGCTTAGTTCTTGGCCAAAATATGATCGCCAGGATAAATGTCGTGGCCATGCCCCTCTGGTATAGGAGGTAGGGATTCCCGTACCTGTTGGTGAATAGAATGTAAACTTTCTGTTAACTGCGCCAAGATAATCAAACAATACAAGATATTCAATATCGGAGAATTTACGAGGATGTGGGACACCCCAGACATTTGCTGGGCATCCAAACATGACTTCGTAAGGAGACAAGCCTGTTCTAGAATGGGCTGTAGTTCTTGTTGACAGAAGAGCGAACAGTAGAGCATCTGACCATTTCAACCCTGTAGTCTCTTGGATTTTTGACAATTTCAGTTTGAGAGTCCCATTGCACTTCTCAACTAAACCCTCTGACTGCGGATGATTGGCAGTATGACATTTCTGTTTAAGGTGTAAACCTTTACAAATCAATTGAATCAATTTCCCATTAAAATGAGACCCGTTGTCACTTCAGATAATTCGGGGCAAACCAAATGGAGGAAAATACTCTTTAAGGAGTACTTTCGCACTTGTAATGGTCGTATTGTCCTTAGTGGGGTAAGCCTCAACCCATTTGCTGAACACACATATGTTAGGTTTGAAAACCTCATTCTCGTTATACACCTGTTCCATGTTATATTAGGTTAGCAGGTTAGCAGTGTGCAGCTAAATTAGACAACATTCGTATCCACGTTATGCAACCCACTGAGTTGTCCCTGCAATGTGCGAGCTTCAGTTAGCGCGTGTGACTCCATTTTGTATTTCGTAATCCCCATTAGGTGGTGTCTGAACTAGGCCCTGTTATTCGTCTTGCTTGCCTCAGCCAAACACTACATTTAGTCATTATTTTCTTTTCTATTCAAGGTTGCCTTCTGACTTACTAATGAATAAGACATTCTGCCTTCGCATCCCAATCTGTGCGTGTACTCCCATATTAGTAGATGCTGAAACCCAGCATGGTAAACTTGAGACTGTAATAGTGTGTACCCATCTGGCCGGTGGTAACCCATCCTTCTGTGCCTCCTTTGATCATGTTCGGCCTAAGCCGGTAACTTTCCCCTGCAGGCGTGGTTGGAGGTTCTTGGAAAGAATGGTTATGTATTGCATACGGTTGGGGTGCTAGTCCCTGAGCAGACATCTTAGGGTGCAGGTCAGATTGGACTCCTTTGCAGAGTATTACTAATAAATAACTGTTTGTATTCTCTACTGTCTGCCTGAATCTTCATTTGTTGGAAGGCGATTAGGTGGTTGTAGATAACCCAGGTGGCCCTTTTCAGGTCACTTCCTTCAGTTGGCGCCTGAACAGGGACCCTGCAAGGTGACCCGACTCACCTGTAATCGGGTTGTGGGGTCAGGGTTGCGTCCGGTCGGGTCGGCAGATTGGGGATCCCCACACGATAAGAGCCCAGTTTTCTTGGATGCCCCGCCCGTCTGATCGGGCTACTCCTCATCTAGTGGTCACTGGCGGGGGTCCTGAGAAGGCGAACACTGCATTTGACCGTTTGGTCTGAAGAGTCAGCAGTGGGGAATAGCCATGCTCGACCTGAGTGCACCAGGTGGGTGATTTGATTCTTGGAAGAATGTGGTGCCATGGTTGAACGGCACGAGCCTACGGGCTGTGTCTTTGTACAGTCTCTGGACTGTCTTGTCTTGGTTTGAACTTGGTGGGTTTGCATACCCTTAAAAAGACACAGAGTGTTTGCGAATAATCTGCTGGGCCAACTGGAAATTTGGCTTACTCTTGAAAAGCCCTGGGGCTGGAGCCTGTGTTCTTCTTCTTGTCTTGGTGCAGTCTTTGGATTGTCTTGTCTTGGTGCAGTCCACGGTCCAGGAGGTGTGGTTCTCGGACTGTTTTGGTTTGCCTTTGGCTCGTTTTTGCGGGCTGGCATTATAGTTGTCTATTGGGGACAGTGCATGTGTCTTATATTAAGATGCCTTTCTAAGTAAGTTAGGATGCTTTCGCTGTCGGTGTTGTTCTATGAGGCTCGATTAGAAGAGAGGCAGCCTGTGCCTCCAGAGGTATCCCAAATTTTGATGCATACATCAAGCCCGGCATTGGCCCTATCATGTTTAGCACGTTGTGGAATAAATATGCGAGGGACAATGCTGATTTACAGTGGCCACTTACTGGCACATTTGATGAACAAAAGGTGAATTATTTGCAGAAATAATTGTTTGCGAAGAGGAGCAGGCAGTCGATGTTAGATTCTCTGAGGGTATGGCAGAAGGAAGCCAAGCAGCGATGAATAAGGGCAGAGAAGCAGGCAAGAAGGGGACAGATGCAAACAATAATGCAGAAAGCAATGGCTTATGATAGAGAACAGATCAAGAAAGGCATAGAGTGGCAGATAGGAAGTTTCAATTACAAACTGTTAAGTGTTATGTTGCTAGAGAGGAAGGTGATGATCTCGTTGAGGAGTTATTATACTCTCGACCCTCACCTCGTTATGCCCCTAAACGTATAAATCCTACAGTTCAAACATCTCAGTCGTCTCCGTCTTCGGCCTCTAGAACTGCCATTCCCAGTCATACTGTTCCTATCCCTTCTGCTTTGGCCTGACCCCGCCTGCTTATTCTACACTCTCGTCAGGCACAGGGGCGGGGGCCGTTAAATTTCCCCTTTCGTCTCCCGGCTCTGTATCTGTGGTTACACCTTCTCTAACTCCTGCAACACAGTCTTTGTTTGCGATGGTGCCTGTTTCTTCATCTGCTCTTTCCCCTCTGAGTGTGTTACCTCAGACTCTGCAAAATGCCGAGACACCTGTGCGTGGAATGCATGAAGCGAATTGGGAAGCAGCACGTGACCGCATGGAGAAAGTGTTGGTGCGCTCTGTGGTGGTTGATAAGGAAAGAAAATGGCGAGTGACCAGGCTGCACAGTGGGCTCGGAATATGATTTATAGTGTGGAAGATGTATGGAGCGTGATGAAAGATTATGAGCCATCTATACAGCAACATGCTCTTAAGCACCTGTCGGCTAAACTGATAGAAGTGTGGGAACAGTGTTTCAAGGGTATTGCACCGCAGATTATCTATGACATTCGGGACAGAGTATATACAACAGATATGGCCCCTAATGAGGTTTTTAGTAATGTGATGACATTAGTGGGTTATCAGGGTGGATTGCCTCAGAAGTTCCCGACGACAGTGACGCAATTTCCAATGAGGGAAGTTCATCCCATTTACCACCTCGAAATACCAGAGTTGCGAGATGACCATGACATTGTTACTCGCCCACGAGTGGCAGCCCGTTTTCAGGAACAGTGGATCTACACTCCATGGAAGAGGAGTGAGGTATTATCCCTAAAGGGTCGGTTGCCGGACCCTCAAAAAAATCCAGTTGCATACTATAAAGAGTTGACTGAGGCGGCCTCCTCCACAGTGATCACATTAGCTGATATTGAGTTGTTTTTTGGTCTGTTGGTACTGGTAGATATATGGAGGTAGGTGCATACACAGGATCATGCGGCAGAGCTGGGTTGAACATGGGATGAGATCCGTGCGTGGGATAAGAAACGCAAGCCTGGCGAGAAGGCTGTTAGCCTTGCTAAGGCGTATTATCACTTATATGCATTCCCTCATCCCACTGAGACGAGTGGACTGGGACAAGTTGACTGCATGTTGTCAGAAGAAGGATGAGCGTGTGTCTGATTTCTTTACGAGGTTTGAAGGGGTGTTTCTAGATTTTAGTGGCCAAGATCTGTCACTGGAGGGGGGTGTCTGTCTGCTTGTCAACAGGTTTGTTACTAATTTGCTTCCCGAAATTGCAACTCGGTTGCGGAAAGTACTTGGACCACCTCATCCCTGTCAGTAATATTGAGTATGGCACAGTGCTATGAGCATAGAGAGAATGAGGAGAAAGAGAAGGGGGAGAACAAGTCAAAGGAGTTGAAGACGAGGGTGTTGCTGCAGCAAGTAACACAGGGGAATGAAAGAGGTAGAGGTTCGGGCCAGCGGTTCCCTCGGCCTAACAGCACTCTGGGTGTGCCCGTTGGGCCCAACCAATGTGCATATTGTAAAAAGGAGGGGCATTGGTGAAGTGAGTGTCCGCGGTTGTTACAGAAAGTTGAGGCCCCAAGATGTCGGGGTTTTAGAGGACGTGGTAGAGGAGGATGAGGCCGGGGGTGGTGCAGTCAGAGAATTCCTTGAACTCTCATCAGAACAAGAACTATTTTGACGACCCTCGAGGCAGACAGTACTATCATGACGACTTTGACATGGACGAAGTGACGAGGTTGTCCCACAGCTAGGACAGACAGGGACATGGTAAGGGACCAGTTCCGGTGCCTGTCGATCAGCAAGGACCCTATGTCACTGCGGCTTTGCAAGGCAGGGCAAAGACATTTTTGATTGACACGGGTGCTATGAATAGCTCTGTTTCTCATTTTCTGGTCCTGGGGGCAGCTCTGTCTGACCAAAATAATGTTTTGGTAGGTTTTTCAGGCATGCCGGTTGTGAACCCCATTTCTAATCCCCTTGCTCTGACTCTTGGCCCTTTTACAGTAGATTGGCCAATCCTGTTGACGTCAAATTGCAGGAAGAATTTGATGGGATTGGATTTGTTGAAAAGATTACATGCAACTATCTTTTGGTCTCCTGATGGTGTTTACATGACCATTGGGCCAAAAGTGGCCAGTGCAACACAGTGTTTTGCAAAAGATGCACCCCTCCCTACTGAGTTTAAAGATGTGCCACCCACCTTGTGGGCTACAGGAGAGATGGATGTGGGGTGCTTTAGATCCCGCCGGTCTCTAGTCAGATCAAAGACAATGCCATTTGTTCCCTATTCCCCCGTACAAGATCTCGCAAGCAGGTGAAAAAAAGGCTTTATTACAAATAATACAGGATTTGATTGAGTCTGGTGTGTGTAATAGCCCTATTCTTCCTAAGAAGGCTCCATTGGATTCTTCTGATGATCATCCTGATGTTTATCGCTTTGTAATTGACCTCCATGAAATTAATAAAATTGTAGTGCCCCAGTATCCTTTAGTCCCAAACATTACAACGCTATTGACGATGATACCCCATCAGCAAAATACTTTTCCGTGATTAGTTTAGAAGAATGCTTTCTTCAGCATTCCAACTTATCCAGATAGCAGATATCTGTTTGTATTTGCCTTAGCCGGCAGGAGCTTTAGATTCTGTCGTGCTCCTCAAGGCTATACAGAAAACCCTAGTATCTACAGTCAAGCTTTAAAAACTCAATTGGACTCCCTGGTACTTCCCTCTGGTAATGTGTTATTGCAGTACGTTGACGACCTTCTTGTGGCTTCTGATACAGAGAATGGTTGTAAAGATGCCACTGTTAAATTGTTGTTACATTTAGCACACCATGGACATAAGGTGTCTGTTGAAAACGGGTAGCGTGGTGCAGAACGGGTGGGCCAAACTCCAGAGTAAATGTGCAAAGCATCCACGCAGGACACACATGCGACACACAAGGCACACTCCAAAAAGAGACGCCACACAAAATTGTGTACGAATAACTTTTGTATTGTAGAAACACAAGGTAATTTCAGTAATCTCTATACTGCGCCAACCGGCGCCAGGTCAGTATTTACAGGGGGAATTATATACATGGCAGGGCCAACCGGGCCCCTGCCAGAACCATTGCGACATACAGTTAGGGTAAAGGTACGTGGGAAGAATAAATGTAAAATCCATAAGCCTCAATCCTACAATAAAAACACATCAGGGCATAACATTAGGCGTTAGGCCGGAACACCTGCAATGGAAACATCATGACATCACCATAAGTGTAAACGACATGAATAACCCCTCATGCAGAAAAGCTGTAAGGGGAAAACATTAGGCAATCACCTGTGGGCTTAAGCATAGTAGGCAGGAACCATTAGGCATCGAACACACAGTGGTCAAGCAGACAGCCTGAATTAGCACCTCATGCCGGCCATCACAGGGGACCTGGAACATGAATACCATGGGCATAAATAGGTGAGCATACTCTGCATTAGGCGTAGATCACATTTAACGTGGGGCATTTCCCTAGGCGTAAAAGCACATTATGCAGTTCATCATTATGCATGAAACATGAGGCAGGCACAATCATAATAGCATCCAGCCCCCTATACCCAAAATTGCAGCAGTGAGGCAACAATAGGTATACCGAAACACATCAGGCATGAATCCTTTCATCATAAGGCATAACACATAACCAGTGGTGCACATGTAGTCCCACCTGACATAATGGCCCCAAACTTGCAGGGTAGCTGCTGGCGCCACTGCGCCTGGGAGCCCCCTACTCTGGGACTGTATCCATCAAAGTGGCCCCCTTCGTGGCAATAACAACGGGCCACTGGCACACCCTACGTGTGAAGAATAAAGGTAAAGTCCCTAAGCATTAACCGGGAATAAAAACATCAGGCATCAATCAGACAGCAGGGTGAGCATTTCATTAGCGCCCACATAACCTTACGCATAGATTCAACAGCAGGCCGAGACTCCAGCAATGTAAGCCTGTGGGGGGGACAGCATCATCATTAGCATAGACCTGCGAATATTAGGCATACATCAGGGCAACCGGCCTACACATGCTCAAGGACGTTGCAGCTGCCCACTGTCCTGCGGGGCAGCTGAGGAAAGTAAATCAGGCCAGTCCGGGGAACATGGCAGCCCCTCCTCTGGGACTCTGGGATTGGAGTAATGGCCCCCAAAGCGTTGCAGCTGCCCACTGGCCTGCGGGGCAGCTGTGCGGAGTGCAGAAAGTTCCCGTAATGTTGGGGTCCCCTCCGGGACTCTGAAGGGCAGGAAATGCCCCCAAAGCAAGTACGGGCCCCACGGGGCCCTCCGTGCAGCCAGAGGGGGTGGGCACCGACTGTGTGCCCCGACTTCACCCCCCCACCAAGGCAAGGCTGAGCCCCACTCACCGGGCTCACTGAAGGACTCCGCTCTTCACTTGGCAGGTGGGGCTCTCTCTTGCTGCAGGTCTGGACACGCAGGGCTCTCCTCAGCTCCTGAGAGCCCTGCCAGCAGCAGCGCCTTGCCGGACTTCAACCGGGCCCCCTCCTGGGTCCTGGGGCTTCCACGAGGATCCCGCTTCCTCCCGGGGCTCTCCTCTTCCTTCTGGCCGCGGGTGCAGGCAACACGCGGGGCTCCCCCTCGCCCTATGGGAGCCCCACCAACGGCAGCCCGTCTCCTGGCTTGGAGCGGCCCCCGCGAGGCTCCGACGTCGTCCAAGCCTCGCCCACCTCCAGGCAAGGCTTCCGGGTCGCCGCGGGCAGTGCGGCAGCCCTCAGTGCTCTCCGGCAACACTCTGCCCGGGCCGGCAGCAGTGATTGGCGGCCAGATTAAAGTGCAGGGTGGGCACCCGCGTGATCGCACAATTACGGGGTGGGCACCTGCGAAGAAACACGTATGGGGGCACAAACGCGGGGTAGGTTCCTGCTGTGTTTTTTAAACCTGCCGCTCGCCCTGGCAGCATGCGGCGGTGATTTTCGGCCCACAGCGTTCGATGGACACAGCGCCTCCCTTCCGCCTCAGCGCTTCTTCTCCCACCATGTCGGGTTGCGGCGGGGATTCTTGGGCATGCGACGCTTCGCTGACTCAGCGCCAGGGGCACAGCGTTAGCGCTCGAGGTGAGTGACAAGTTCTGTCAGAGTAGCACGTGATTGGCACAGCGCCTGTGAGCAGTGGCAGCTTATAGCACTATAGCGCTTAGGAGGCACAGCGCTTTACCTTAGGTTCCCCAGCAGCAATGCTCACAGGTTCCCAGCACTGCAGAGGACAGCCACTCCTCTTCTCCTGGCACTTTAGGTGTAGCGCTCACAATGGGCTCAGTCCCACCAGGGATCTCAGGGACGACAGGTAGTGCTCCCCACCTCCTTCTGGGCACCAGGCGCTCACAGGGCACTGTCAAGCAGGCGGAACCGGAGGGTAACACACACAAGGTGCTCCTGGGCAGCCAGATCAAGCGCTCTTCTTAGCCAGGCGCTGGGTAGCAGAGCAGCAAGCACTACTGGGCAAGATCAGCAGTCAGTGGGTACTCATCAGAACAGGGCTGTAGGTCCTAAGAACCATCATCCTCTGCAACGTGGCACTCCTCCTGATACCGCAGCCTCCACTCCATCAGCGGGGCTCTCACTAGCCCTGTGGATAGCAGAGAGGTTACAGTAGGGCACAGGCGCCAGCACACAGGCCCAGGTGGCGGTACCCCCTGGTAGCAGGTCCCCTCTCACTCAGGTCCACGCTCTGACTGAGCACATGGGAGCCCCGCTCCGCTTTTTATATGCCCCTCACCCCACCTACCTGACAATGCCAGAAGCTTCTAGAAGCGTCTGGGGAAACTGGTTCTAACTGGCACAGGGGGAGGTGTCCAGCACCCCTGGGTGCCAGGCTTCCCTCCAAAAGCTGGGGTGGCTGGGAAATAACAACTAGACTGGTAACCCAGCTCAGTCAGGCGGCACAACCACACAGCAATGGCTTCCATTTTAAAAAAGTGACATCTGTAAATACTGAAAGTCAGTCTGCGCCCACCATTGTACAGCACGTCTTATGGCATCTCACACCACACATGGCCTATACAATTTTCTACCATGGGGGAGATAAAGGTGCGTACACCAGTGCACAGCATTTAACATATGCATTTACATAACATGTGGTTTCCCATAAAAAGCGAAAAAATTCAGGGAAAGGTCCAAGTCCAACAGTGTCTCTTTCCAAATTTCAATATTGTCGACAGGAGGTCACGTATTTAGGTCACCCACTGTCGAAGGAGCTATTACTAATATGCCTGTTCCTGGGACCCAACGTGAAGTACATGCATTTATCGGCATTACCTCGTATTGTTGCCAGTTGATCCCTAATTTTTCCCTACTTTCAAAATCCCTCCTTTCCCTGACCAGCAAAGAAGTGCATGAACCCCTGCCCTGGAAATCTGCATGCCAGCAAGCTTTTGAGCGATTAAAGGTTGTGCTTTGTTCTGCTCCTGTGCTTGGTACTCCTGACTACCAGAAGCCTTTTGTGCTCTATGTACATGAGGCGGACGGGTGTGCGCTCTCTGTCCTAATACAGGGTTTTGGTGGTAAGCAATGCCCTGCGCTTATTTTTGTGCCATTCTTGATAACATCACCAGAGCCCTCCTGAGCTGCCTGAGAGCAGCCGCAGTGGTGGCAGTTTCTATAAGACAATCGGCGGGGCTCGATCTTGACAATGACCTCACAGTAATGGTACCCCATGCTGTAGATACGCTTTTGAACAAGACAAAGACGCAGCACCTTACTAGTGCTTGTCTGACTGGATATGAGCTCACTTTGTTCGCTGCGCACATTACCATTAAAAGATGTGTCACTCTGAACCCAGCCACGTTACTACCCCTCCCTTCGACTAGCAATGACACAGATGCACATGATTGTGTGTACAGAACAGAAGAGGAGACAAAGGGACGGGTAGACCTGACTGTTGTTCTCCTATCTGACCCCCAAGGTGAGCTATATGTTGATGGCTCTTGTTTCAAACTACCAGATGGCACCACCACTGCAGCATATGCAATTTACAACATTACACACTGTCGTTGAGACATCCTGTGTCCCATATCAGTCCGCCCAAGCTGCAGAGTTGGTTGCCCTTCTTCGGGCTTGAGAGCTGAGTGAGGGACTCACTGTCGATATTTATACTGACAGCCAGTACGCCTTTGGGGTCGCCCATAATCTCAGGCACCTCTGGGCAGAGAGAGGTTTTTTGACATCTCATGGATTACGAATACAAAATTGCCCTTTGATACTATGGGGCAGATTTATGATAACTGGCGCATCCCGGCATATCAGCAGGGATGCGCCAGTTATTATGCGCCACAGCTGCGCCACCATGGATGCGCCGCATTTATAATGCGGCGCACCATGGGGCAAAAACGGCACAGATGCGTGACGCATCTGTGCCGTAAAAGTGGCGCATTGCTGGAGTTGTGTCGCAAGCACGACGCAGCTCCAGCAATGCTCTGGGGGGCCCTATCTGTACAATGCTGCGTCAATCCTTACGCCTGCTTCGAGCAGGCGCAGGGTTTTGACGCAGCATCGGCCTAAAAGTGACTGAGTGAAATCTTGTAGATTTCACTCAGCCACTTTTAGGAGGCGTTCCTGCGCCGGAACGCCCCCACCTGCCCTGGAACGCCTACATGTGGCGCAGGGCTTTACAACGTGACGCATCTCCCAGATGCGTCACGTTGTAAATACCCCGCACCATAGCACAGGATTTGCGCCGCTGCTGTGTCACAAAAGTGACGCAACGGCGGCGCAAAAGTGGCACAAGTGCAACATAAATCTGCCCCATAGACTTTTGTCAGCTCTAACACTCCCCGATAAGTTAGCAATAATAAAATTTAGTTCACACAAGGCGATGATGTTGGAATAGGAAATGCATTTGCAGACCAAACAGCAAAAGAGACAGCTAGGTTAAAGATGAAAAAGATGTTTGTGGCAGAACCTGCTAGGTGGGTCCCAGACAATGGAATGTTTGAAGACACGTTAGAAAACGTTAAAGAGATCCAGAGTGAGGCAACACTAAACTTATTGGCAATATGGCAGGAGAGTACAGGGCGTCTAGATCAGGATGGGTGCTGGACGGATAAGTCGGAGAAACAGAGATGGATGTTACCCAATGCTTACGTGCTCCCAGTGGTTACCATGGCTCACGGCTCAGCCCACATTAGTGCTAAAGGAATATGGAAGGTGTAGGACCCAGTGTGGCAGAATGACAATATTCCCAATGTAGCCACCTATTTAGTGAAGCATTGTATGACCTATATGACACACAATCCTGGGAAGGTCACTCCTACACCTCCAGGTAACTTTGCACCATCCTCCTTCACTTTTGAGGTTCTCCAGATGGACTTAATTGAAATGGAACAAGTAAATAACCTAAAGTATGTGTTGGTAGTGATTTGTGCATTCAGTAAATGGATTGAAGCTTACCCCAATAAGGAGAATACAGCTATGGCAACAGTGAAAGGACTCGTAAAAGAGTCCTTCCCGCGCTATGGATTGCCACGTTTGATCTGGAGTGACAACGGAAGTCATTTTAACTCAAAGGTGATCCAGCTGATATGCGAGGGGTTGCACATCAAGCAGAAGTTCCATGCAGCTAACCACCCCCAGTCAGCTGGTTTGGTTGAGAAGTACAACGATACTCCCAAACTGAAGTTAGCAAAAATTCAAGAAAGTACAGGATTGCGATGGCCAGATGCGTTACCTTTAGCTTTGTAATCTCACACCAGGACGACCGCACACTCTAGGACAGGGTTGTCATCATATGAAGTGGTCTTTGGTTGCCCTGCTAATATCTACGACAAGTGTGTGCTTTAAGGCATTGCTGACCAGGAAGGGGAACGGGTGCCCCGCTTCATTCCCTTCTCTGATGCCCGGTTGAGGTGGGTCCAGACAGACGAGGAGAGTGATGCTGCCCTGCTTGAGGCGGTTCCCCCACAGAAAAGGGCCGCCCCAGTTTCTCCTACCTCTGATCCACAAGAGTCTGAGTCTCGGTGCCCATCTGATCCTGAGTTTCACCCCCTTTTTTGTTGACTAAACTTTGCCTGGAGTCACCGGGTATAATCTACGCCCCGGGCAGAAGGACAGTGCACCAGAGGGACAGTCTAGCAGTTAGGAAAGGACTGGAGACCAGGTTGTGGGTACTGTTTCTAAGGTGCCTACAATAGAGTAGAGTGAGCTGAACGGGTGCACTGCCCTGGACACTAGACAGGATCGTTGAGGGTATTTGCCCTGGAGGGAGGGTGCCCTATCCTGAAAGAAGAAGGATTTGATTCCAGCAAGGGCTGCGATCACGCAGCCCCCTCGAGGGAGTGCTGCATAACACAGTCGTTGATGAGCATTGTAATGCCCATACAGTTTGGGGTGGTGTGGGTTTTAGAAGAACAATATCCAGTCCACACTCTGATAGGGACTACCCCGTTTCCACCCGAGCACCCTGTTTGTTAGATTAAACCTGCATAAGGAAAGACATATGTTGAAAATGCCTTTTTGCAGATGCTCCATCAGTTTCACAATACTACTAATACAATGAATTGCTGTGTATGTGAGTTACTCCCCTGTGTTATGCACAAGAATGATCTACTAGTGTCCCTACCCCTGTCGTACCTAGGTAGCTGTGAGGCGTGGTTCCAGTTGCTTTCCATGGTGTATATATTCATTATCATGCTGACGCTATGAATATAACGGAGTCTGATTATGAGACAGTTCTGGAATATATAGTAGTACACCAGGGTTATACTCCGGGAACAGATGAAAAGGAGGGTACCTTACATCTTAATGCTTGCATGAATGTATACGACAATAACAAATATGTCACATGGTTGAAAAATGAAATGTTGGATTCTCAGGGACTCAATGTCTCTGTATACTTTAACTGTTTCCATGCACAAAATATCACTAGAGACACAGTCATGCCCGTACCTGTGATTTATACTGCAGCTAGTTTCTGTGTCGAAGGTTTTGGGAATATTCTAGTAGGACAGAGCTGCTGCAATTATACATATCGATTAAACACTACTAGCAGCCCACCTTTACTCGCGCCTCCTAATGTATACTTTGTCTGTGGAGCGCATGCTTATACATGGCTCCCTAGGGGATGGTCTGGCCGGTGTTATGTCTGTTTTCTTTTACCTACCATTTATATTGCACCATCCAACTATCACAAGGACCACAGACTACAGCGGAGAAGTGTATACTTGTCCCGGGTGAGGAGAGTTATTGACACAGCAGATATTGATCAGACAGATACAACTTTACAGCAATTCACGGATGCCATGAAGGGTATAGTGCCCTTTTGGGGACCTATGCTTAACAGTCTTAGTATTCGCTGCCTCACCAGGAGTGTAGAAGGGTTCATTAATACTACAGCAGGTATACTCACTAACATCACAGCTGAGCTCCAGACTACCAGGCTTGTTACTCTTCAAAATAGGATGGTATTAGATGTCATCTTTGCAGATGGGGGAGGAGCTTGTCGCACCACAGGGCGTAGTTGCTGCGTTTACAGATCAGACCACACACCTAATGTGTACTCAGCTATCCAGAAGTTACTTAGACTTGCATCTGATATTCATCAAGACAATGGTTCCTGATCCTTGACAGGGTGGCTTTGGGGCCTGATATCACCCTGGGGTTGGAAGATACTTCTATTCTATGGGGAAGATTTACAAGCCCCTTGCGAGACATTTACGCCACCGTTGCGTCACTTCTGTGACGCAGCGGCGGCGTAAACCGTGCGCAATGTTGCGCCTTATTTACAACGTGACGCATCTAGGGAGATGGGTCACGCTGTAAAGCACTGCGCTACATTAAACCTGCGTCAGGTTTAATGTATGCAGGGTGGTCGTTCCGTCGGAAAAAGCCTTGGAAAAGTGACGCAGTGAAATCTACAAGATTTCACTGAATCACTTTTCCGACGCTGCTGCATCAAAACCCAGCGCCTGCTTGAAGCAGGCGTAAGGCATGACGCAGCATGTTCGGTATGGGCATCCCCTGAGCATTGCTGAAGTTGCGTAGTGCTTGCGACACGACTCCTGCAATGCGTCGCCCTTATGCCATCAGATGCGTCACGCATCTCTTTATCCTTGCGCCATGATGCGCTGCATTGTAAATGCGTCGCATCTGTGGTGGTGCAAGGGTAAACTTGCGTGACGCATCTTTCCTGGGATGCGCCAGGAAACATAAATCTGCCCCTTAGTGTCTATTGGAAGTGTTATCCTCACGTGTTGCCTATGTGTCAATTGCCTTCCAGCATGTTGCACCTATTGCGTGGGTAAACTGACTCCAGTCCCTTAATTGCCAGTACGAGATAATGAAGTCAATGGCAGGCCTGAGACACACTTTATAAGCTGCTTCTGTGGGTGGCACAACCAGTGCTGCAAGCCCACCAGCAGCATTTGATTTACAAGCCCTGGGCACACATGCTGCACTGTACTAGGGTCTGACAAGCAAATCAAATAACCCAATCATGGAGTCACTAATCAATACATCAATTTAACATAGGGAGCGCTTGCACTGTGGCACTGAATAGCAGTGGCACAGTGCCCAAAGCATCTAAACCAGTAAAAATATAACAAAAACAGAGGAGGCAATCAGAAAAAATGGAAGGGAGACTCACGCCAATGGTACCAGGTCTAACACCCACTATGATGATGCAAGACATACAGGATATGATGCTGATAGATGAAGGCATTTTTTAATAATAAAGATATTTTCATATATATGTGCTGCTTTGCTTTCCTTTGTTATTCGAGTGACTATACATTTATTCTCTCCCCTGCTTAGAATTGTAAAGACCCTACCGAATAGCGCTAATAAAGGATTTAGCCTCCACTGCGAAAAGGAGGGTCTGTTAGTCTTGAAAACCCCATTCTCGTTATACACCCGTTTCGTGTTATATTAGGGTAGCAGTGTGCCGCTAAATTAGACACCATTCATATCCACGTTATACAACCCACTGAGTTATCCCTGCAATGTGCGAACTTCAGTTAGCAAGTGTGACTCCATTTTGTATTTTGCAATCCCCGTTATGCTGTGCCTGAGCAAGGCCCTGTTATTCGTCGTGATTGCCTCAGCCCAACACTGCATTTAGTTATTATTTTCTTTTCTGTTCAAGGTTGCCTGCTGACTTACTAATGAATAAGCCATTCTGCCTTCGCATACCAATCTGTGGATGTAGCTCTGCTCCCACGTTAGGAGATGCTGAGACCCAGCACGGTAACTTTGAGCCTGTATGTACCCATCTGGCAGGTGGTAGCCCATCCTTCTGTGCCTCCTTTATGTCATGTTCGGCCTAAGCCAGTAACTTTCCCACTGTAGGTGTGGTTGGAAGTTCTTGGGAGGAATGGGTATACGTTGCAGACGGTTGGGGGCCAGTCCCTCGGCAGACATCTTAGGGTGTAGGTCAGATTGGACTCCTCTGCAGAGTATTACTAATAAATAACTGTTTGTATTCTCTACTGTCTGCCCGACTCTTCATTTGTTGGAAGGCGAATAGGTGGTTGTAGATAACCCGGGTGACCCTTTTCGGGTTACTTCCTTCACATATGACCACTAAAACATACTTAAGATTATTGCATCGTTCCAATTCAATGAAATCCATCTGGAGGACTTCAAATGGGAAAGTGGGTGGTGCAAAATTAACAGGAGGTGAAGCAGTACCATTTCCTGGATTATGTTTCATAAAGATCATGCAATGTTTCACCAAAAGCGCAGCTGTCTTAGAGATGGTATCTTTATGCCAAACAGGGGCTAACAATTTACAAATGCCTTTCGCACTTGTAACCATAGGAAGTACATATGCATCGGGCACCATCCATTTCTGTTCTCCAGGTTTATCAATTAAACATCCTTCCTTATTTAACTGTGCTGTACTCTCCTGCCATTTTGCGAATTCCTCTATCGTGGCTTCGCTTTGTATCTCCTTTACACTCTCAATGGTATTTTCAAACATAGCAACCACAGTAACCCATCTAGCAGGACCAGCAACAAACATTCTTTTCATTTTACTTTGGCCCGTCTCCTTGGCTACCTGATCTGCAAATGCATTTCCTCTACCCACGTCATCAGTAACCTTCCTATTGGGGCTGCACTTGATTATTGCCAATTTCTTGGGGAGTTTTAAAGTGGACAAATGCTGCAATATAAGGTGCCCTTGTTGGATTTTGGTACCATGAGATGTAAGAAACTCTCTCTCTGCCTACAGTCGCCCAAAGTAATGCGCGACCCCGAATGCGCACTGGCTGTCTGTATAGATATTGACAACTAACCTCTCACTCAATTCACAAGCTCGTATTAGAGCCACAAGCTTGAGCAGACTGATAGGGGATTTGTGTTGTTCCACCCGCGTGCCCAAAGTAGTAATAACCAAAGCTGCAGTAGTTGTGCCCTCTGGTAATTTAAAACAGGAGCCATCGACATATAGTTCCCCTTGAGGGTCAGATAAGGGAACATCAGTCAGGTCTACCCGTCCTTTTGTCTCTTTTTCTTTCCGGAAAATGCAGCCATGTTTCTCAACTGCATCATTTTCAGAAGGGAGGGATAGTAACGTGGCTGGATATGTTTAGTAAACAATGTAAATTAAGAACCAGTAAGATGTGCACTGGTGAAGTGCTGTATCTTCATCTTATTCAAAAGCGTATCCACAGCATGGGGTACCATAACTGTGAGGGCAGTTTCAAGTATGAGTCCAGCCGATTGTCTGATCGAAGTTTCCACAGCCGCTACCACTCACAGACAGCTCAGGAGGGCTCTTGCAGCAGGGTCAAGCACAGCAGAAAAATAAGCACAAGCCCTCTGTTTATACCCATATGTCTGTGTTAAGACAGACAGTGCGCAACTGGCTATCTCATGAACATAAAACACAAACGGTTTCCTATAGTTAGGTGTGCCAAGCACCAGAGCTAAGCAGAGCGCAGTTTTTAATGGCTCATAAAATTGATGACAGGCTCATGCACTGCTTTCATTGTTGATGCAAGCGAAGGTTTGATTAGTAAAGTATAATTCGGGATCCACTGGGGACAATAGTAAGTAATACCTATAAAAGTGCGTACATCTTTTTGAGTTTATGGAATGCGCATCTTGAGAATGGTACTGATGCGCTCTGGGATCAACCTCCTACCCTCCTCCGAAAGTAGGTGAACTAAAATAGGTAACCTTCTGTCGAAATTACCGAAATTTCGAAAGAGAGACCTTATGTCCATGATGCGCCAAATGCAACAACAATTTCGAAAGCTTCTGCCGGCCAGTGTAAATCCATACGAATTCCCACTGTCCGGATGTATAAGAATACTGAAGAATGCATTTTTCAAATAAATAACAGAAAAGAACGTAGCAGTAGATAGGATCATTGTTAAAAGCGTAGTAATATCAGGAACCATGAGAAATTGTGGAACTACTATTTTATTAACATCTCGCAAATCAATCACAAAGCAATAGACATTATCAGTAGAATCAGAGGAATCCGAGGCTGTCCTCTTAAGGGGCCAAAGAATAGGACTATTGCAAATGTTGGCAGAAGTTTCTTCAACGACTCCCTTTCGTATCAAATCCTGAATAATCTGAAAAACGGCCCGTTACCCTGCCTATGGTATTTTATATTGAGGAATACGGGGCAGAAGAGCATTATCTTTAACTTGTATAGAAACTGGTAGTATATGCAACAGACTCACGACTGTATCACCTGTGGCCCCTAGTGTGGGTGGTACCTGAGCAACCTCATCTGGAAGGGGCACATCCTGAGACAAACACTGTCTAGTACTCAAATCCTGACCCATAGTAATATAGACACTATCAGGAGAAGAATAGATAGTAGCATGCAACTTCTTCAACAAGTCAAACCCATCAAATTTTCACCACAATTAGATGTTAACAAGAATGGAGACTCCACAGTGAAAGGACCAACAGTAAATGAAAGGGGGAGTGAAATGGGGTTGACAACCGGTACACCGGAAAACCTTACTGAAACAATATTTTGGCTGACAGGGCCGCCCCAGGAACCATTAGTCGAGAAAAAACTTTTTGTCACACCTGTGTCCACCAGAAATTCCTTAGTCAAGCCTTACAAATTTGCTGTGACATAAGGACCACACTGACCACGCAGATCTACTGATATCTGAACTGGTCCTTCACCCTGTCTTTGGCTGTCCTACTTGTAAGACATACCTGTCACATCATCACTATCATAGTCATCATGAGAATACTGTCTATCTCTTGGGTCATCAAAATAATTATTGTCAGGAGCTCCAGCATTTTGATTTCTGTCAGTCCCATGGCCTCTACCACCAGAACAGCGGCCTCGAGGGTACGAAACCTTCTGTAAAAGCACTGGGAACTATCTACGCCAATGTCCTTGCTCCTTACAAAACACACACTGATTCTGTCCCAAAGGTGTCACAGAAGGCTGCCTAGTATGTGGCAGTTATCGGGAAGGACCTCCCCATCCTCTGTTATTACCCCAAAATGCCTGCTGCAACAACACTTTAGTATTTAAATCCTTATGTTTTTTATCAATTTTATCCTTTTCCTCCTGATTCCGATGCTCCTAATCTTGAGCCATATTCAAAACAACAGAAGGAGAAGACATTCAGGCGCCTGAAAACGAGTCAATATTTCAGGAAAAGATTAGTAACAAACCTGTCGACAAACAAACAAACTCCTCCCTCTGTGGACATATCCTGCCCACTATAATCCAAAAACGTATCTTCAAACCTAGTAAAAAAATCAGATACACTCTCATCCTTTTTCTGTTGACAGGCCGTCAATCTATCACAGCTTACTTTCTTAGGTGGAATAAGTGTACGCATAGATGTAATAATATGACCAGGCAAAGCAAGTATCTCAGCACGTGGCTATCTCCTGGCTTCCTTTTTTAATCCCATCTTTTAATCCCATCCCTTGTACCACCTAACTCGGCAACATGATCTTGAGTATGCACCTGCTGCCAAATATCGACTGGAACAAAAAGACCAAAAAGCATTTCAATATCAGCAAGAGTCATTACAGTAAGGGCTAAAACCTCACTTCTTTTCCATGGAGTATAAACCCTTTGCTCCTGGAAACGGGCAGCCACGACCGGTCTAGTGGTCACACCATGCTGATCCATCAATACAGGTATTTCTGGAAGATAAATTGGGTGGACTTCACACATAGGGAACTGAGTTATATGAGTAGGACTCTTATCATAAAATCAACCTCGATAAGAGACGATGGGAGAAATATTACCAAACACCTGGTCTGGTGCTAAATCAGTAACATAAATGCGGTCTATAATATTGAAGATTATTGGGGGAGCCTCCGACTCAATGTGTGTATGCCAAAGGGCAATCAATGTAGCAGGTATGTGTTGAACGGGAGGCCGTTATGAAAAAAAAAGGCTCAAAATCACGCATAACAAAATATCCTCCACGCTATAAACCGCATTGTGAGCTCACCACATTGCTTGACTCGCCATTAACATCTTCTCATCCTCCCCTACTCCAGATCGTATCAGCAGGCCTGTTCGTTCCCTAAATCTCACCAAATCCCTGTCTTCAAAAGCTTGTACAGGGGTATCCAAAAATGTTGGATGATGAATAACCGCAGGAGGAGGGGTAATAGGAGTAGTATGTAGAACTGTAGTCAACGATTGCACCGGAGGAGGGCACAGAGTCAGAACAGTGGATGTAACAGAGACCACAGTCGTCAGGATGATGAGGGGAGAGAAAGAATAGGGGGCACGGTAACCAGAGCTGTGGGTATAGCAGCTGAAGATATGGGGGTGACTGGAGCGGACGAGACAGGCTGCTGTGTCTGCAAAGTAAAACAGGGTATATCCTCTGCAGGGCATAAGGAGGTGGGGGTCGAGAATCTACCAACTCCTTAAAAAAAATATCATCTTACTCTTTGGCCACATAGGACTTGTCAACATGCAACCGAAATCTCCTATCCTCACATTCTATTCCTGTCTCCTGTTTGTCTCTATCATACACCACAGCTTTCTGTGAAAGAGTGTGAATCCTCCCTTTCCATGCGTCTTTCTTCATTTTTAACCATTTTTGCTTAGTCTCCTTCTGCCTAGCTCGAAAAGAGTCTTACATCGACTGTCTACTTGGTCAGTTGAACAACTGTTTCTGTAAAAAATTAATCTTCTGTTCATCGAAAGAGCCTGCCTGAGGCCACTGCAACTCGGCATTGTCCCTTGTATTTTTGTTCCATAATGTAATAAACATAATAGGGCCAAGACCATGTTTCTCATACATATCAAAATTAGGGCTACCTTTAATAGGTTCAGCCTGAGCTTCTTCCAACCAGGCATCTGCAAAACAACAACGACTATACAAACTCCAAATTTTGCTTAGACCAGGCATTGTAAAGGAGATACAAAATCGTTATTTTCACCTGGCAAAGTATTTGCAAACACTTTTCATCAAGACAGTCCTTAGACCATAACAAACTCAAACCCCAATGGTGCCATATCCACATAGAATCAAAACAGATCTTCTGATATCAGAAGTTAATCCAAACCCGTTCTTCACTGCCGACTCTTCAGACCAAACAGTCGGATTGAGGGTTTCGCCATTCAGGACTCCAGTCGGGATGACCAGTGGGTGAGGCACCCTCCGGTGGGACAAATGCAGCAGCTTTGAGTAACAGAAACTCTTCATACAAGGATCACTGAGTCGTCTGTCTGACCTGATGATGTCCTCGTCCTCCCCTCCATCCAAGGAAAAGGGACGGGTCAACAACCTGAAGGAGTCCCTGTTCAAGCGCCAACTGAAGGAAGTGACCTGCTTGGGGCCACCCGGGTCACCTTTGACCACCTTGCAGACTTCCATACCCGATGAAGAGTCGGAGAAACAGTATAGAATATAACAATAACTGCTTTTTCAAATACACTTGGAGTGTTACACAGTCTTGAAGAGTGGTACAGAGGCAACTAAAGATCAGCAACACAACAATACATTATGTACATTTCATACCAGGGTGAAGGCA
The DNA here is from genome assembly GCF_964204655.1 of Triturus cristatus. Classification (NCBI taxonomy): domain Eukaryota; kingdom Metazoa; phylum Chordata; class Amphibia; order Caudata; family Salamandridae; genus Triturus; species Triturus cristatus. Next base: position 453,526,722 of record NC_140590.1, on the reverse strand, counting down.
CAGTCACAGTGGAATTTTCCAGGCAGATGCAGCTGGACAGTGAAATACAAAAAAAGTTTTTGGTTCTCATATCATACACACCCTAGTACAATCCAAGGTCATTTCACCCTGTGCCCACCACCAGACAAGTGGGAGAGGGCCTCTATCTAGTGGGAAAGCTATGCACTGGAATCAACAGTTCATTATTGTAGAAACAAAACTCAACAAAAGCTTTTCTCAGAAACAGTAAAGGATTAGTTTCAATCATCATTCAAAATGGAGTCTAAACAGAAAATGGTGCAGCAAATGCTAACTTATATAGGGCACTAAGTAAGCATTCACGGGTCTATTCTAACACCTTGACTGGGTCTGATCATTATTTAATTTCTGTCAGTATGCTCTGAAGGCCCCAAACTGACTACTGATCATACCATCACTTTTAAGTGCCCTTGGCATAAGCTTAAATCTGATAAATTCTGCAATCTCCTTCTCATACAGAGTCCCCTAATATCCCCTAATATGGAGGCAGCTAATAGCCTCTTCTGTAACTGGCTCGCACACGTTCTTGATGTGCATTCCTGTCAAACTGACCCACAATAAAAGAAAAAGAAAACAGGCCAAACCTTGGTTTAATGAGATCTTGGCCTTAGCAAAAAACCTGTAAGGTCTTAGAACCTGCTTGGAGATGCACCTATGGGCCCGCTACTAAAACACAATATAGATTGGCCTTCAAAGAGTATCATAAAGTGATTCAGAAGTCAAGAGCAGAACATTTTGCTAACAAAATAAAAAATAGCGGTAGCAATATGAGAATAATTTTTTCTATTCTGAAGGACATGGGTGAAACCTACACTGGCAGCAGAGCCTATAAAAACCTCTGATACCCAATGTGAGGATTTGGCTAAAAAAGGTCGATCTTATCTACGTTAACTTTGGCATGGAACTCGGCAACCTAATTCAGAGGTGGATATCAGCTATCCCCCATACCTACTCCATTCCTTTTCCTTGCTGTCCTTTGAAGAGCTACTTACTCTATGTAATAATGTAAAATCAGGCTTTCCTGACGATCACCTCAGGCCTGCTATATTTCTGAAGTTTCAAGACTGTCTTTTCCCAGCATGTCTGGAACTGATACATCTATCACTGACGTCAGCTTCAGTACCAGCTGTGTGGCAACATGCCAAAGTCATTCCACTATTAAAAAAACCTGCTCTGAATACTTCCATAGCAGAACATCTATGGCCCATCTCTCTGCTACCGTTTCTGGCTAAAATCACAGAGTCTCACATTAATGCTATTCTAACTACTTTTACTGGAGTCAACTCCAAGGTTCACACGCTATGCCATGGTGTCCCCCAGGACCCTGCATGGAGCCCAAAATTGTTTAATATCTACATTCATCCATTAGCTCAGGTGGCTAAACTGTGGGGGATCACACTGGTATCCTACGCTGATGACACGCAGCTTGTGATCTGCTTCTCCAACAGTTCTACACAGAACCTAGTTAAATTTCAAGACGACATGGTGGCCATTGCAGAGTGGAAGGTGGCCAACTGCCTACAGCTAAAATCTAAAATTCTTCTCTTAGGGAGAGATATCCACCTATGGGACGACCTCCGGTGGCCCCCCACCCTAGGACTACCTCTCCAGCCCAAAACGGCAGTTAAAACCGGGTTGTCTTGTTCGACAGTGCCCTGACTTTTGCTACTCAGCTGAATTTGGTGGTAGGCATCTGTTTCGAACTTCTTCAAGGCTTAAAACCCATTCTAGGATTTTTCAACCCTTATACCCGCCAGATAATCGTTCAGTCCATAATACTCTCTAGGCTGGGCTACTGCAAAGCGCTGTAGCTGGGGGCCAATAAGGCCGTAACCAAGAGACAACAGATAGCCCAAAATACTGCAGCATGGCTCTTATTTGCTCTTCCAAAGTTCTGCTCTGCTTCCCTGTGGATAAGAGAATTCACCTCAAGGCATTATGCATTACTCACAAAATTCTTACCTCTCAAGGCCCTCCAATTTTATCCAATCTGCTCCATCCTTATGTCCCTTCACGGGCCGTGCATTCAGCGAAACTCTATCAAGCCGGTGCCCCTTGTGTCAAGAGAGAGAGAGTAGGAGGTTGCTTGTTTCGTGCCAAAGGCCCCGCCCTTTGGAATGCACTATCTATTTCCATTAGGAGTATTCAGAATCACTGTGCCCTTAGAAGGGCCATGAAGACCTGGCTACTTTTTGTCTAATCCTGTGTTTCTGCATGGTTTTCCTCTTTGAAATTAGCGATGGGTTGCCCTGTTGCTGGGGCAGCCATGCAGTTTACAAATATCCTAACATAACATTACATAACGGGTCAGTAGCCGCACTTTACAAGCCCCTGATTGATTGATTGATTGATTCAGACCTGGTTACTTTTTCAGAGCTCAGAATCCTCTAGCAGGGCAAGCTTACAGGCTCTTTCTGATGAGTGCTCCACAAGGCAGAATATTTCTTGCTGAGTGTGTGCTGAAATAAATTTGCTGCTGCAGTGAAGTGCCAATCGAGGGAAACCTATTTTTCCAGCCCAGCAATGTCGCACATTGGGCAGGTAAGCTTGTCCTGGTATTCCAGACATCTTGAAGTCCCAAAACCTTTTAAGTCAGAGGTGATAGGAGAAGTCCAGTTAGACACAGCCAGGGGTAACAAGACCTCAGTAGCAGCATTTGGGGGTCAAGAGTCCTTCCAGCAGACCCTACCAAAAGGATCTTGGTCAGGTCTATTTTGTACTGGTCAGCTGGGAATTTCAAGAAAAAGGCCTGCATTTTGTGTACCTGCAGCCACAGAGGAGGCCGGCCAACTGATCTTGGAGTCTACTTCTGTGTATTGGGTGTAATAGGGAGCCGGTCCAGCCCTTCAGGTTTCTCACAGGTCTCAAACATCAGTCGTTCTTATGTTCTTCCACATGTCCAGAGAGTTCACATTTATGCTTGGAACTAGCTTGAATGTGGGGGGACATCTGGCCCCTCCCTAACCAATAGGGTAAAAGTTCCCAGGAGTAACCCTACTCACTTTTCCAGCAGTTTCCGTGTGCATGCGGAAAACAATACTGCAGTACCCTCACTTACTTAATCCAAGATAGAGACACCCATATGCAGAGCCTGTGTGTCAACTCATAGTTGTGGTCAGGGTAATGAGAATCCTCTTCTCTGTGGTCACTACAAAACAGTTCAGGGCTAGATTTCCCTTCACTGGATTAGGTGCCTGTCTGATTTGGAAGACATAGGAAGGGGACACGTAATCAGGTGTCATCTAACATCTGTTTGTAACAAGTGAGGTCCCTTTAAAGTAAATTCAGTTCCTAGGCACAGCCCAATTGGTCTTCTTGCCAGAGGAACAAAAAAGCCTCCCCACACCGAGACCATTGTCTCTGCTCTAGAAGCAGTTTTCACACCACTTTAGGGCTATTCACAGGTTGGGTGACAGTTGGGAGGCCAATGCAAATTAGCTTGCAAAGGCTTCAGGAAGGAAAAGGAGACTTTCTAAAAGTCATGCTTCCTTAATATTTATCAAGCATCCGACTTCAATATTTAAAAATGATCAAAACTGGTTATTTAATGTTTTTTTTCTAGCTGATGCCTTGCCTGAGCCAGCCAAATTAATATTTATTATTGCTTCCCATTTTTTCTCTATTGGCCATCCAGCCTTCCTACACTAAAATAGCGATTGGGTGCTAGGGTCTCCAAGAAGATGTTAACTTTAAATTTCTATATGTTCTAATTTAAAATACCATGTACCCTGCTTTGTAGGTTACAAGACCTAAATAGGAGTGAATTAATATTATGTAAAAGGAAGGTTCTCTCCTGTTGTCAAAATTACTTTTTTATTGCCAGGTTCTGTTGCAGTGTTAAGCCATGCTGGCAGATAGCACAGTACTGCTGTAGGCCACAAGTGATATTTAACTGCCCATGCCATGGGTGTTTTAAGGGCACCATATGCTATAACTATTAGTAGTAAGCCAATTTTGACTTGTTTTAGAGGTTACACATGCACTGGGAGCTCATTAGTTATTTGCGATCCCTAAAAAGGGCAGATGTCCCACTAGGCACCACAGATTATACATAATATAAAAGAGTGGAGGGGTGCTGCCCACCCTGGCATTGGGCCATTGGTCTCCTTCTAACATCCCCAAAGGTCTTTCTGCTTCTCCATGGAGCATATTGGAGTGTTTACTTCCAATCTGCCCTTCCCTGGGGTGGCATAAAGCCCACTAGACACCAAGGATATTGTTTACAATAAAATAAAGGGTCATGGGGCATACCTGGAGTCTCACCCTTGTATAGGGCAGTGTTCCCTCCCCCTAACATCCCCAACTGTCTTTCTTTAGCCCCTTTACTCACAATCAACTCTACTCAAGGGGGGCAGAAATCCCACTAGACATCAAGCATAGTGTAAAAAAGAGGACTGGGACGAAGCAGCCTGTTCTGGCATCAGGCTGTGTCATCAACCTCTAACAGCCCCAATAGTCTTTCTGTCCCTATGGGGCCGATTGTGGCTTTTATCTCTAATGTGCCCTTTCCAGGGAGACTAAAGTCACACTAGACCCCATGGGGTATCTAAAAATAAAGAAAGGGATAGGATGACCCACTCAGGCCACAGCTTCACCCCCTAACAGCACAACAGCCTTCCTTCCCCCTTGAGGGGCAGATTGTCAGGTGTACCAGTAGAAAGACCACCAGATACAAGAGCTCCACTGTTCTTTAATGAAATAAGAAATGGAGTTGGGGTCATCTGCCCAAGTACCAGGCTGTACCTTCACCCTGAATATCCCCCTCTCGGGGGAGAATGGCAGATTTACACATTCTACCCCATGGGGGGTAGAAAGCCTAATGGATACCAAGGATAGATTTTTAAGTACAAAATGTGGTATGGGCTGGTTTGTGTTGGAATTAACTTCCGGGTCCAAGGACAGGCCCATCCCCACTGCAAATGAGAGCAAAATTTGATTATTTTGGGCACATGTTTCCATATGGGCCCTCAAATTCTGCTTCTCCTTGTCTCAGAAAGACTATCTTGTGCCTGGTGATGGAGAATTCAGTATGGCGCCACCATTGGCAATAGCCCGACCGTAGCAATTCTGCACCCCATTCTGTTTCTCATATTTTAATTAACATCTGATGGGCTTTCTTCATAGCCACTTCATATTCATTCAATGTTACCATATGAATTGATGCAAGATCATTACACAATGAAAAATCATTTTAGGCTGTAGATCAGTTGTTGGCACTGGGTATCATGTGTTTTTGGTTTTAACAGTGTACTACATTTGTAAATCGGCCAATTACAGATGAAAACATTTTAAAGTAATTTTATTTTCTGATGGATACTTCTGACCACAGATTTTTCACCTTGGAAAGTTCCTCAGGAGTCAGACTTGATCCAGAAACCTCAAAAGCAGTTCTCCTGCATGTCGGTAAGTAGTGCCATGTGACTCTGCATTGATGTCTTTCTGCTCCAGAAGTGACCAATGGAGCTGCATATAAGCGCCATCCATGCATGCTGATTTTATTTCCTTACTTTCCATGCCTACAGATTTCCTTCAGGGGATCCAGACTTCTTAACTTAGCATCCAGCCTCTAAAACTCTGGTGGTCAGGTACCCACCGGTAGAGTGAACCCTAATGCCTTTCCAACCATTACCCCTAACAGGGAGTCAAACGGGTCAATAAATATGGCGAGAATATGTTCTCCCCAGCTAACCTAGCATTGAGGTTGTCCAATACATGGGGTTAAATAGGTCGCTACACCCATGCATATCTCACATACATGAGCCCTTCAACTCATACATGGTTTCTCTAGCTGGCAGCATCCACTTTCATGACATTAACATCCTGTCCTATGTCAAAGACATACAACTTAATCTCTCCCTCATGGACAATACACCTAATACCAAGATCAAGAACCTGCATGACTGAAATCGTCCACTGTATGAAGGTGAGCACTGACAAGACCATAATCATAATCTTCGGAAAGAACACTTCACCGTCAGACACCACCTGGTGGCAAATAGAGCTAGTTCTGACATCCACCACTTGCACCAAGAACACTCAGAATCATCATTGATAGCAAACTTAGCATGACCACCCAGGTAAATGCTGTCACCACCTCACGTTTTATAACCTGAAGATGCTGAGGAAAAAATTTCAAATAGCTCCCAATCAGGATCCCATAAACAGTTATGCATGCTCTTGTCACAAGCATGCTGTACCACAGGAAAACCCTCAATGACAGACTCAACAAAAAAAATCTGCCAAATGGTAGAAGGCAGGATCAGCCACTTTCTGAAGGAGTGCCAACACATTTCTTCTGACAAATGGGTGCTGATGATTGTCCAGCGGGGCTACACTCTCCCATTACCCAACACAGCTGTCACTTGAATCACTTCTTGGAGGACCATATGGCTATTTTATGCCAAGAAGTGCAGGCTCTTTTGGACAAAGGAACAATAGAGAGGTACCAGCTTCAGATGTAGGGACTGGGTGCTTTTCAGCTACTTCTTCATGCAGAGGAAGAATGGAGGCCATCGTCCTCCTGGATCTTTATTCTCTCAGTCTCAACACCTTCCTTTGCAAGGACAAATTCAAAATGCTCAACCTGGCCCAAGTTCTCCCTCCCCTGGATGTGGGAGACTGTATGGTGCTATTGGACCTGACGCTTATTTTCACATCCCCGTCCTGCAGGCCCAGATGCTACCTGCAGTTCAAGGTGGGTCATGAACACTTTCAGTTTTGAGTGCTCCACTTCATTCTCCCCAGTGTCCCTTGGAGGTTCACAAATATGTTGGTGATTGTCCGTACCCATCATCAAAGGTCCATGGAACCAGTCTTCCCTACCTTAACGACTGGCAGTTGAAGAGAGGCTTGTCACTGTTCGTTGTGGACCACCTCCAGATGACAGCAAACATTTGACATGAATGGGGTTCTCAATCGCCCTGCCTAAGTTGCACTTAGCTCTTTGCAGAGGCTCCCCTTTACCGGAGCCATCCTGGATACTGTGCACTCTTCTACCTTTCCTCAGGACATTCAGGCTATGAAAGCGATGTTTCAGTATTTATCCTGGGGCTAAGTGATGATGGTTCTTTGGCTTATTGTCCTACGTACCTTCTGCATCCTGCTTTCTGACCCTACCTGGTAGCACATTCAAACTTTGCAGTGGAAGCTTAAGTCTCAATGGGCCCAACACCAAGGGAACATATCAGATTCTACCTAAGTGTCGGAGGAGACTGTAAAAGACTTGCATTGATGGCTTTTCAATGGCAGGCGGACCAGCAGCAGATCCCTTTCTTTGCCCCACCCAGAGATGGTGATGGTGACACATGCCTTGATATTTGTTTGGGGAGGTCATGTGGGTGAAGTGGAGATCAAAGGACTCTATTCTCTGATGAAAAACATCCTCCCCATCAATTTGCTGGAGTTGCAGGTGAGTCCCTTTGGCCTTCATCAAATGATGGCTGGTACATGTTCTCACAGGCAACACAACCACCATGTGGTACTGCAAGAAGCAGGGCCGGGTGGGGTCCTGGGTCGTGTGCCAAGAGATTCTAAACCTCTGGAGCAGACGGAATCTTGGGATTTCTGTGACAGGATCTTTAAACACTGTAGTGGAATGGCAATTACACCCAGTCATGAGTAATGTAATATGTGAGACTATAAGCAGTGCAATGCGGGGGCGTAAGTTATAGTTAGCTCAGGTAACTAAAACTGCTAAATTTCTCTGTTTTTTTATGAGTGAAATTTCAGTCTAACTATAACTATGACATCCTTGTTTTTTTCAGTGAATTTGTGAAAACATTCTATTTCCTAACTATAAGGTTCCTCCTGTAACCTTTGTTTTTTCAGCAAATTTCTATGTTTTTTTAACTAGTATTCATGTTTATAGTGGTGGGGAAAGGGGCAGGGCCTCTGTCCAGCTCTCATGAATTCCGCTGTGTCACAATTACTAGAGGTAACAGGAGCGCTTCTTGGCCCCTGAGGACACCTAAGGACCCCAGTTTCCAAGAGGACTTCATCCTACAACCAGTAGTGCACCTGGAGGTGTGTTGGCAGAGTGGTGTAGAAAGAGGGCATGGCCACTGAAGAGTTTACTGGAGGTAACATGAGGGCTTGTTGGCCCCCACGGACCCTCAGCAGCCAAGGATATGTCATCCCTCAACCAGTAGTGCACCAGGAGGTAAATTTTCAGACTGGTGGAGAAAGGGGGCACGGCTTAGGAGGACCTATCAGCAATCTCACAGTTTGAGACATACTGGAAGTAACAAGGACCTGCAGCATTAAAGGGGGTTTATTCCACAACTCTTAGTGTGCCAGGAGGTGCTTTTGCAGAGTGGTGAAAAAGAGGGCATGGCCTCTGACGGCCTCTCAGCAATCCTGCTGTGTTGGACTTATTAGAGGTAACAGGAGGGCTTTCTGGCCCCCAAGGACCCTCAGGAGGCAAGGGGACTTCATGCCCCAACAAGTAATGCACCAGGAGGTGTGTTTGAAGAGTGTTGGAGAAAGGTGGCATGACCTTCAAAGTCCTCTCAGCAATCCCACTGTGTGGGACTTACTGGAAGTAACAGGAGGCCTTGTTGCCCCCTGGGCCCGGCCATTTCTTATTATTTTTTTAAGCATGAGAGAGAGGGGCCGGGCGGCACCCCTCCCACGCTAAGTTTGGCTCCGGGGATGCCATCCCCGGGGCCTTGCCTTTTTATTTTTTATTTATAGAAAAAATAATGCAAAGGGAGCCTTGTGGCCCCCCTCATGGCTGATTCTGGCCCTGGGGACCCCATCCCTTGGGGACTGGCCACAATACTGGGTGACCTGGTCTCACCCAGGGCACCCAGTTTCTCATGTTAGAGACCGCCGGGGAGCCTGAAGGACCCCGCAATCCCTGCCAGCTCCCCTCATCCTGCAGGAGCCAGCATTACTTTTGGACAGAGGGTGCTGGTAAACATGCAGTTCCCTCTGTCCGAAAGCAGTTCTGCTCCGCTTCATCCAAGCGAGAGCATTTTACATGCTCCCGCGTATACGAAGTGGAGCAGAGTTTATTATGGCTTGGTGGGAACTGTGCTCCAGCCAGGCCATAGTAAACTGCAATGTCCTGGACATTACAGGAACTGGCCAAATGGGGTGGTGGACCCCAGGGCCATTATTGGTTCAAGGAGGTGGAGTGTTTGGCCTCCTCCATTTAATTCAACCTCTGGTGACTGGGGCTGGTGGGAGATGCATAGCGCCCCACATTCTTTTTGTTTAAAGCCCAGGGGAGGTGACAGTCCCCAGGGCTGCAGTGGGTCCTCGCGGCCCACCTACTTTCTTAACACATAAAGCCCCGGGTAGGTGTTGGTCCCCAGGGCTGGGAGGGGTCCAAGCCCCCCGTGTATTAAAATATAAACCCCGGGAGGTGGTGGTCACAGCAGCAGCAGGGGAGTCCATACAAGCCTCCTCTGCCTTCATTGTTGAAAATGGCCTAGAGAGGTGGAGGTCCCCATGCACCCCACCTCCCTTATTGAAACAATGACCCTGGGACCTGCCCCACCCAGGGGCCAATAATGAATGAAGCACGGAAGCACACCCTTCATTTTCTTTCATTCTGGGCTGGATCCACATATTCTGTTGAAAATGTAAAAGAAAAAAAACATTTTTGGGACATGTGGGGTTCCTGAGGTACCCCTCCCCAAGAGGACTAGGGGGTCAGGGTAATTCTACCCTACCCCCTTTTCTTCTTTTCACATGTTTTGTTGGAATCATCTTCAAGCCGAGCCCCTAGATGGCTGGCAACACTTCCTAGTGGAAGTGTTGGCAGCCAATCAAATTTCAGTAGGATTTCAGTATGATTTTGGGGTCCCAGATAAATTTAAATTTCTCTGAAACTACTTGATGGATTTAAATTAAATCACAAAAAGCACACTTTCTAGACCAACATCTAGCTTTCTGCCAAATGTGGTGTAATTCCGTTCAGGCTGTAGTCGTGTTCAAAAAAAGAAAAATCCCTATAGACATAACTTGGGAAAACGTGTTTTGGGGCCCTCCTTTTTTTCGGGCCCCACTTTACGGATCACCCCAAAACAGTCAACACAGCAGCTGAACGGGAAGTTTTTGTGAAGATTCATCAACAAATTTTGATTAAGGGCAAAGGTGCAAAGATTTTTTTAAGATTATGCGGAAACTTACATTGAAAAAGTTGTTTGCAAATTAGGATGCCTCACCAAAGAAAACAAGAAGAACTGTGACATCTGCTGAGAACAACTTAGGGGTTCAAGACATGGTTGAACTCAAGCAATCGAAAACAACAAATGAAGACAAAGAACCATTATTGACCACCAGAGAGACAGCAGGGTTCAGTGACTAAATATCGAGGGTCAAAATATCGACTACACAAAAAATCGACACCAAAATATAGAAGGACAGAATATAGACTCCCTATCTACAAACAGGTAAGTACTAAAATATCGATTCCAAAATATAGACTGTCAAAATATAGTTAGCCAAAATATCGATTTTTTTAAATGCATTAAAAATAATATAAAATTAATTAAATATTAAAAACAATTAAATAAAACATACATATTATAATAGAAAAAAGCTTAAAATGTAAACATAATATAAGTAATTTAAAAAAGTCGAGATTTTGTTGGATACTGAGAGCGTAAAAATTACTATTCCCACTCCAGTGAGTGCAACAGTGGGGAAAGCATTGGATAGCGTAGGGGTAAAAATTACTATTCCCACTCCAGTGAGTGCAACAGTAGGGAAAACGTTGGATAGCGTAGGGGTAAAAATTACTATTCCAACTCCAAACAGTGCAACAGTAGGGAAAGCGTTGGATAGCGTAGAGGTAAAAATTACTATTCCCACTTCAGAGAGTGCAACAGTAGGGAAAGCGTTGGATAGCGGGAGGGTAACAATTACTATTCCCACTCCAGAGAGTGCAACACTAGGGAAAGCGTTGGATAGCTCAGGGGTAAAAATTACTATTTCCACTCCAGTGAGTGCAACAGTAGGGAAAGCGTTGGATAGCGGGAGGGTAACAATTACTATTCCCACTCCAGAGAGTGCAACAGTATGGAAAGTGTTGGATAGCGGGAGGGTAACAATTAGTATTCCCACTGCAGAGAGTGCAACAGCAGGGAAAGGGTTGGATAGCGTAGGGGTAAAAATTACTATTCCCACTCCAGAGAGTGCAACAGTAGGGAAAGTGTTGGACAGCGGGAGGGTAACAATTACTATTCCCACTCCAAACAGTGCAACAGTAGGGAAAGCGTTGGATAGCGTAGAGGTAAAAATTACTATTCCCACTTCAGAGAGTGCAACAGTAGGGAAAGCGTTGGATAGCGGGAGGGTAACAATTACTATTCCCACTCCAGAGAGTGCAACACTAGGGAAAGCGTTGGATAGCGCAGGGGTAAAAATTACTATTCCCACTCCAGTGAGTGCAACAGTAGGGAAAGCGTTGGATAGTGGGAGGGTAACAATTACTATTCCCACTCCAGAGAGTGCAACAGTATGGAAAGTGTTGGATAGCGGGAGGGTAACAATTAGTATTCCCACTGCAGAGAGTGCAACAGTAGGGAAAGCATTGGATAGCGTTGGGGTAAAAAATACTATTCCCACTCCAGTGAGTGCAACAGTAGGGAAAGCGTTGGATAGCGTAGGGGTACAAATTACTATCCCCACTCCAAAGAGTGCAACAGTATGGAAAGCGTTGGATAGCGGGAGGATAAAATTAACTATTCCCACTCCAGAGAGTGCAACAGTAGGGAAAGCGTTGGATAGCGCAAATGGAAAAATTACTATTCCCACTCCAGTGAGTGCAACTGTAGGGAAAGCGTTGGATAGCGTAGGGGTAAAAATTACTATTCCCACTCAAGTGAGTGCAACAGTAGGGAAAACGTTGGATAGCGTAGGAGTAAAAATTGCTATTCCCACTCCATAGACTGCAACAGTAGGGAAAGCATTGGATAGCAGGAGGGTAAAAATAATTACCAATTAATAACAATTAATTACCATTTAAAAATATTAATTATCAATTGATAAAAATGTATTACCAATTAATAATAATTAATTACCAATTAAAAATTAATTATCAATTATCAATACACATAAATAAAAACATTAATATTTACTTTATTACAATTAATTTACTTCCCACCCAATTCCCCTATAAACCCACAACCCACTCCCAATAATAAAAAATACAATTAACATTATTATCAATTAATCAATTAATAAAAATAATTTTGCAAATAATAAAAATTATTTAGCAATTCATACAAATTTTTTACACATTAATACAAATTAATTACCAATTATTAATTAATTATCAATTAATTATCAAAACACATAAATAAAAAATTATTTATTTACTTTATTACAATTAATTTACTTCCCACCCAATTCCCCTACAAACCCACAACCCGCTCCTAATAATAACAAATACAATTAACATAATTATCAATTAATCAATTAATATAAATTAATTACCAATTAATACAAAATAATTACCAATTAATAATTAATTATCAATTAATTATTTATCAAAACATATAAATATAATTAACATTTAATTAACCATAATTAAATTACTTCCCACCCTATTCACCTATAATCCCACAACCCGCTACGGAATTAAATTATGCAATAATTAAATTACATAACATTCATTTGTTGAAATAAATTAAACATACATTACTAAAATAATACATAATTTTAACACATATACTACCATACATGACACAAAAAAAAAAATCGATATTATGGTAATCTATATTTTAAAATTCAATATTATGGTATTCTATATTTTAAAATTCAATATTATGGTATTCTATATTTTTAAAGTCTATATTTTGGAAATCGATATTTTGTACCGCAATTTCGATATTCTGACCTATCTATATTTTGATAATTCGATATTCTGTCCACTCTATATTTTAACTTCGATATTCTGGGCAGTCGATATTTTGGAATCGATATTTTGGGTGTAAACCTAAATCAATATCTTTCCCAATGACACCAAGGGACTCTTTGGACATTTACTCTGAGCTAGTAGTTTCAGACTTAAAAGCATTATCCATGGAGTTGAGTAACATTTATTCAAACTGTAAAGATATACGGCAGAAAAGATACCATCAAGTAATGAACAAAATAAAAAAGAGAGTGGATGTGGTAGTCAGGAAATCTGACAAAGGGGGTAACATCATTTTGTGTCCATTAAGTCTTCAATTAAACAATCAATAACTGCATTTGTAAAGCGCGCTACATACCCGAGAGGGTCTCAAGGCGCTGGGGAGAGGGTGGTGCTACTGGTCGAAGAGCCAGGTCTTGAGGAGTCTTCTGAAGACCAGCAGGTCCTGGGTCTGTCGTAGGATGGTGGGGAGAGTGTTCCAGGTCTTGGCGGCGAGGTAGGAGAAGGATCTGCCGCCGCTGGTGGTTTTTTGGATGCGAGGGACTGTAGCGAGGGCGAGGTTGGCTGAGCGGAGGCTTCGTGTGGGGGTGTGGTAGCTGAGTCGGTTGTTGAGGTAGGTGGGTCCGGTGTTGTGCAGTGCTTTGTGTGCGTGGATCAGGAGCTTGAAGGTGATCCCTTTGTTGACGGGGAGCCAGTGCAGGCCTCTCAGGTGGAGTGTGATGTGGCTGCGGCGGGGGACGTCGAGGATGAGTCGGGCCGAGGTGTTCTGGATGAGTTGGAGTCGTCTCAGGAGCTTGTTTGTAGTTCCTGAGTAGAGGGCGTTCCCGTAGTCGAGTCTGTTGGTGATGAGGGCCTGGGTAACGATTTTTCTCGTGTCGAGGGGGATCCATTTGAAGATCCTGCGAAACATATGGAGGGTGTTGAAGCAGGACACGGAGACGGCGTTGACGTGCCTGGTCATGGAGAGAGTGGAGTCGAGGATGACCCCAGGTTGCGCTTGTGGTCTGTGGGTTCCGGGGCTGTGCCTAGTGACGTGGGCCACCAAGAGTCGTCCCAGGCTATCGGGGTGCATCCGAGAATGAGGACCTGTGTCGTGTCTGAGTTCAGCTTCAGTCTGCTGGCCTTCATCCAGTTGGCTACGGCCTTCATTCCTCTGTGGAGGTTAGCTTTGGCGGTGTGGGGATCTCCGGTGAGGGATATGATCAGCTGGGTGTCGTCGGCATAGGAAATGATGTTGAGGTTGTGTTGTCGTGCGACGTGGGCGAGGGGGGCCATGTAGATATTGAACAGCGTCGGGATGAGGGAGGATCCCTGTGGGACGCCGCAGATGATCTCGGTGGTTTTGGAGCGGAAGGGTGGGAGGCGGAGGCTCTGGGTTCTGCCGGAGAGGAAGGATGTGGTCCAGGCCTTCTCTTGGATGCCGGCGTCATGGAGGCGTGCTGATAGGGTGCGGTGGCAGACCATGTCAAAGGCTGCTGATAGGTCCAGGAGGATGAGGGCGGCTGTTTCTCCTTTGTCCATCAGGGTCCGGATGTCGTCAGTGGCGGCGATGAGGGCAGTCTTGGTGCTGTGGTTGCTGCGAAAACCGGATTGGGAAGGGTCCAGGGTGTTGTTAACTTCGAGGTAGCGGGTCAGCTGTTTGTTGACAATCTTCTCGGTCACTTTTGCCGGGAAAGGGAGCAGGGAGATGGGCCGGAAGTTCTTGAGGTCCTTGGGGTCCGCCTTGGGCTTCTTCAAAAGGGCGTTGATCTCAACGTGCTTCCAGCTTCCTGGGAAGGTTGCTGTCTCGAAGGAACAGTTGATTGTTTTCCAGAGGTGGGGTGCAATGGTTGCACTGGCTTTGTTGAAGACGTGGTGAGGGCAGGGATCCGATGGGGATCCGGAGTGGATGGAGTTCATGGTTTTGATGGTGTCTTCATCGCTGACGCTGGACCAGATGGTCAGGCGACTGGTGCGAGTGGTAGTCGCAGGGGTGGTGGATTCGGTGGTGGGTGCAGGGGGGTTGGAGTTGAAGCTGTCGTGGATGTTGGTGATCTTGCGGTGGAAGAAGGTGGCCAGGGAGTTGCACAGGTCTTGAGATGGCGGGATGTCGTTGGTGTTGGAGCTGGGGTTGGAGAGTTCTTTCATGATGCTGAAGAGCTCTTTGGTGTTGTGTGCGTTGTTGTCTTGGCGGTCCTTGGAGGCTGTCTTCTTGGCGGTCCTGATGAGTTGGTGGTGTCTGCGGGTGGCACTCTTGAGGGCTGTGTGGTTGTCTGGTGTTCGGTCGTGGAGCCATTTCTTCTCCAGCTTCCGACAGGTGTGCTTGGAGATCCAGAGGTCCTCGGTGAACCAGGCGGCTTTCTTGTTGGTGTGGTTGGTTTGTAGAGGTCTTGAGAGGGGCGAGGGTGTTGGCGCAGTCGTTGATCCACTGTGTGAGGTTGGTCGTGGCGGTGTCTAGGTCGGTGGAGTCGGTGGGTGGTCTCAGGGCGAGGGCGGTAGTCAGTTGGTCCTCAGTGACCTTGCCCCAGCAGCGGCGTGGTAGCTGTTGAGTACGGTGGTGTGTGGTGGGTTTTCTGAAGGTGAAGTGGACGCATCTGTGGTCGGTCCAGTGTGGTATCGGTGGTGTGGTTGAAGGAGACATGGGGGCTTGCAGAGAAGATGGGGTCGAGCGTGTGTCCAGCGGCGTGAGTAGGTGTTGTTGCGAGCTGTTTGAGTCCGAGGTTGGCGAGGTTGTCGATCAGGGCGGTGGAGTTGGCGTCGCTGTTGTTTTTGAGGTGGAAATTCAGGTCCCCGAGGAGGATGTTGTCCGTGGAAGCGAGGGCGTGGGTGGTGATGAGGTCGGCGATGGTGTCACTGATCTTTGGGCGGGGTCCGGGAGGTCTGTAGATGAGAGTTCCTCTGAGGGTGGTGTTGGGGTCGGTGTGGATCTGGAAGTGCATGTGCTCGGCGGTGGTGAGGGTGTCATCGGTGTTCATTGAGATTTTGATGGAGTCTTTGTGGATGATGGCGATTCCTCCTCCCACTCCGTTGGTGCGCTCTCTGCGGGAGATCTTGTAGCCCTGTGGGATGCCTATGGCGATGTCTGGTGCTGAGGTGGCGTTCAGCCAGGTCCCCGTCAGGAAGGCGACGTCGGGGGCGGTGGAGTCTAGGAGGTCCCAGAGTTCGATGGCATGCTTGCGAGCGGAGCGGGTGTTAAGGAGGATGCAGCGGAGGTGGTTGGGTTCTCTGGCTGGTGGTGTGGAGGGTTGGATGCTCGTGAATCTGCAGTTCCGGCAGGTGAAAGGCACCTGGGTGCGTTTCGGGGTGGCCCGTGGAGGGTGCTTGCGTCGTAGTGCAGTCTGGTGTTGCGAAGGGTGCGGGGTCCAGGGGTTCTGGCGCTGAGTGCGGTCCAGGCGCGGACGGGTGCAGACGGGCTTGCGTTAGGCGCGCCTTCAGCGCGCCAGCGGCGCGCCCGCTGCGCGCCCGCTTTGCGGCCTCCATATGAGGGCAGAGGGAGGGAGGAGCAGCTGGGAGGTGGGAGCGGGGCGGCCAATGGGAGTGAAGGTGGCGGGCCGCAGGGGCTCAGCGGCAGGGGAAAACCCATGGAAAACCCGGGGAAAAAATGGCGGAAAAAGACGGCGGGAGAGGGACAACAGAGCACAGTGGTACAGAAAGCAAAACACAGGGGCACAGAATGAAAAAACAAAGTGGCACAGAAAGCCAAGCACAGGGGTACAGAATAAAAAAGGGAGCGAGCGGTCAGGCGGCAAAAGCGGCAACGGAGGTTCAACCCACAGGGGGCTGCGTGGCGGATGGGGGAGCGACCTGCCTGGTGACAGGGTCAAAGGTCGCTCTCTACCACCGCTTCGCGGCCTCCATATGAGGGCAGAGGGAGGGAGGAGCAGCTGGGAGGTGGGAGCGGGGTGGCCAATGGGAGTGAAGGGGACGGGGCCACAGGGGCTCAGCGGCGGGTGAAGTCTTATGATGCGTAAGCAAAATTACATTTACAGGATTGTGAGTGTTACTGTAAAACATCCTCCTTAGAATTATCAAAGGTTAATGCGAAGTATTTCATTGAGCTTGTTAAAGGGAGGGGATTAGATTTGAACTCACAAGATGAGTACCAGTATTTTAAGTTAAAAAACATTAACACCTATGCTTTATCTGATCCCAAAAATAAACATAACCAGTATAAATCCTCCCAGAAGGCCAATTATATCGGCAATCGGGAGCCTGTTCGAAACAACTTCATTTTTCAGTGACCATTTTCTACAGGAGTTTGTTAAGATTACACCAGCGTAACTACAGGATACAAGTGACTTCTTAAAAATAATTTATGACATAGCATGGTGATGTGACTTCACTTTATATGAGTATAGTGCATAAGGATGGCCTCCGATGTATGTCAAATTTTCTGGGATTGAGACCAATTGCAATAACACCAACAAATAAATATGCTGCTTGACATGACAAAGTGTTGTTTATAAAGCAACTTTTATATATATGGGAAAGACACATATAAACAAATGAAGGATACTGCCTTGGGCACCTGCTTCACCTCCAGTTATGCCAATATACATATTGGCATGGTAGGATGAGCAGTTGCTCAGAGTGGAACATCAAAAGGAGTGGAATGAAAATATAATACTGTGGACTAGCTGCATATATCATTTGCTGTTTTTGTGGAATGGTACCCCGGAATCTGCCCAGACCTTTGGTTCTAAATTGAGTGAGAATAATTAGAATTTAAGATTCACTGCTAATATCAGTAAGACTGAGGTATGTTTTTGAGGCCAATTAGTTTTTGTACACTGTTTCATGTCCTTTATCACTTACTTCAGAGCGCTACTAGAGGTAAGAGATCCTAGATGTAGTACATTCAAAGTCCATATTCCTCATTGTACTTTCCACTTACAGGTAGTTTAGTTACAGGCAAGATGGAGCAATTCAATTTTCAAGCTCATGATAAATCACATGTAGTTAGGCTCTTCCCAATGAATTAGCTTCAGAGGGGTCCACAGTTTACAGCCTTGAAGTCCTACAGTCCTGGCTCCATGTTTGATCTGTCTGTGTGATCTTAAATTAATGATGTGCAGCTGTAAAAGCAGTTGTAGCTTTATCGCCTCTTCGCCCCATAGTGGTGGTCAGTGCAGAGTACTTTACACTCCACCTGAGCATCAACTGGGAGCCATGAGGGCTGGTTTTATATGGTTACACCTCTCACATTAAGATAGAACCTGGCTGCCTGGTTCTGCAGCCTTTGCATCCTAACAATGTGCATTTTGGATGTCAAGTGCATGCTATGCTGTGGTAGTCTACCATGGCCATCACCAGGATTCTTGCTTTTTTTTGTGTCAGAGGAATGGGAAGATTATGTGAGGAAGTGAGAGTTGCAGGCTGATTCCCTTGACAAAAGTTTTAATGCATGGCTTTCCTTCAAGCCTTGGTAGAAGAAAAGATGTTCATTAAAAATTACACTAAATACCCTTCCTTTCAGTTGTCGGAACAGGTGTACTAAGACCTGAACACCAGTGGATATTTGGAGCCTAGATGTCTGTTCCGTCCAACACAATGTTCTTAGTCATGCTTCCATATAGCCATAGGAAACCCACTATACTGTGGAATGCATGTTGCAAGCACAAGATGTTGTTGCCCTGGCTTGCAGACCTGTTGTGCAGCTGCATTTGGAATTGAATATTAATGATATGTATTTGAAGGTTCATCTGATAAGAAGCTATTAGTTGGGCCAGGCGAAAGAAGTAGTGGTTGTAGAGCAGCCAGGATAATCATAAACTGTGTGATACTCCACAGGACACTGAGAGAGAATATATTTCCATTAATACTATTCAAACTTTACTGTCTGTGGCTGGAGAGGAAATGAATTATAGAGGAGGCTTCATGTTTTCAATAAAAACAGCAGACATCTTGTGTTTGGTTTGATAATCTTACTCCAGGTTTGAAGTTTGTTGACAACTTGAACAACAACTCCATCATAACTACCTAAACCTGGACTCAATGATCAACATACATACTGGGTTGCTGTGGACTACATTGTTGAGAACATACACAGAAAAAATGGCAACTAAGTTTAAAGATCACTAAGTAAGGTAGCAAATGTCCAAGTTTTAGACAATAAGATCTCTAAATGTTGCTCCCCCACAATAGGCTTCTTCACCTGTGGGAAAATCAGTGTTTTAATGTTAAGAACGAAACGATAGCAACCTTTAATAAAAAATGCCACTAATTGGCAGGTATACATCTACACGTGATTAAGACTATCAGTTCAACAAATAAATCCAGGAAAACAAATTAAATGTTTTAAAGTCATTTATTTGTTATTTTTTGCAAAAGAAGATAGAATATCTACATACAAAAAATGGTAATACATTCCAAAATATGTAGATAGTAAACAGTAATTCAAAATTTGATATAAAGTTCATATCCTGAAAATATGGTAATGCGGTCAGTATATGGTAATACGGTCAGTATAGTAGTTGCTAGAAGCAAAGCGGTAGATGGAGACTACGCGCGTTTCGGCAAAACTGCCTTCATCAGGGGACCACCTATTGCATAATAACTATATAGGGCACAAAATAATACAAAAAAGATGATAAATAAACATATAGGCAATCATAGATTCTTTGATACTTTTTAGACCGTGTAGTTATATATGTACATATACCTGGCAAAATTGGTCAATGATTAAATACGTAACAATACAAAGTTAAAACAATTATTTACAACGGCTAATTATAGTTCATATGAAAAATCACAATTCCATCTCTATAAAGACAAATGTCTATTATTTCCTCAGAAATCAATCAATCAATCAATAGCAAGAAGAAAAGCACGCTTATAACATCATGAAAAATGTATATAATTGACACTTGTTATATGGCAATACATGAAATGAAAAAATGAAAATTAATTGGAGATAAAAAAATAAGATAAAAGAGAAAAAAGGAAGAGATAGTAAAAAGGTAGAGATAAAAGATAAACTGAGCGAGGTAAGGAAAAAAGAAGAAGAATAGTAACCTCTAAATAGGATATATGAAGGACCTTTCAATACTGGGATACACTGTTTGAATTGTATATTCTCACGAAATCACATCATATTTTTCAAGGAGAAAAAAATATTAATAGTAATTTGACACCGCAAGATACGCAGGTGTCTTTAATAAGTACTTATGGGACTGCCCAAAATGATCTAAATAATGTTTATATGTTAATATACTTACTAATATTCTATAGAATAATTTTGATGTCTGAAGAGATTTAACGCAATATTTCTTTTTTATCCGGTAATTGTCATATATTGAAGTGTATCCATATCCTGAAAAGAATCAATATTAACTTACAAACATTATATATAACTAAATGTTGAATCTATTAGAGGTCGCTATTATCGAACAATAATAAATCATTCAGGTTTAACTTAATGAGAAGATGACTCAGTATTTATAAGGCCCAAAAACATAGATAGAAACTCGTAATTGAAGTACCGCAAAGAGGGTAAAATAATATCTGAGGATAAATAACAATAATTTGTTATTATATGTAAAAAGGTGAAAGAAACAAACAAAAAACCCAGAATACAATATTTTGTCTGTCTCTAAGAACTTAGTAAATAAAATATATATTTATATCTACTGTATTAAACCTAATGTGTAAAAGCTCAAGGGTAACGATGTGGCAAAAGGAGCGATTGGTTGTAGAGAATGAAATAAGGAAGTCCATAAATAATTAAAGAACATACTGGTAATTAATGAGTAGACCTACCAGCAAAAACAAAAAATTACTAACAAACGCTTATAAATAAATAAACTATACATTCATGACCCAAGCTGGTTTCTAGAAGTAAAGAATACTTACTAATACCGTAGTTTAAACACAATATAGGCGAGTAGTTACATCATATTGGTGTGAGATAAGTTGATATATATGTTGATATCTGGAAAGAGGGAGGATAAAGAAAATATTTTTTACATAGGTCTAAACCCTCTAAACGAGCCTCCCATGCTTGAGGTAGATGATATCTAGCCTATTTTAATATACATACCTAACTGAAAAATAAAGAGAAATAAAGAAGAGGGGCCTAGCGGGTAGAACTACAAACCTCTTCTAGCGGAAAATGAGATAGATGCGAACTGTTATGTTCTGCACCCTATTAAGTATAGTGAGTAGGTATCCCACACAAATTCAAATTAGTAAAACCGTTAGCCGATATGTTAAAGATCCTACACGCCATGCTTAGGTCAGGCAAGACGTAAATATTAGAAAAAGAGACAGACTCTACGTGCTAATCTTAACAAATAAATTTTAAATATACAAAATGTATATCAAAATAATTTACAAGTCAGCGAGATTAATGTGGTTGAAAGGAACGAACAAACTAATGATAAATACTTACTAAAGCCTTTGTATGAACTCAATATGAGCAAATAATTACTTCATGTTGTTGTTAGGTATGTTGATACAAATGTCGATATCTGGAAAGAGGGGGAGTATAAAAATTATTTAGCACAGGTCTAAAACCTCTAAAGGGGCTTCCCACACTAGAGATAGATAGTATCTCGCCTATGTTTGTATCCATACCTGTATAGAGAATAAAGAGAGATGAAAAAGCGGGGGCCTTGCGGGTAAAGCTGCTCAAATCTTCCGGCGATAAACAGGATAGATGCGAACCAGTAACTTCTACACTCTATCTTATATAGAAGGAGGATTTGCCGCGCAAATTCAAATTGGTGAAACCCTGGGCCAATGGGCCTAAAGATCATAAGCGCCATACTAAGGTCAGGCAATAGATAGGTATTGAAATAAACAACAGACTAAGGTGCCGATCACGATCCGGTAAAAAATATCCCCGTGCGACTCGTATCCGGTCTTTTTACCGTACGAATCGTACAAGTGCCGTACGAACTGGCAATCACGATTCGCATGGTAAAAAGTCCATACGAACCGCATTGGGAATCATTCCCCACACGTCCTCGGGTCGGAAAATGTGTCCGACACGTCCTCGGACGATTTACCGTACAAACGTGAAAGGTGAAGTCCGACCGAGGAATCACGATCCATCCCGTGCGTCCGAGGTTACAACCGGATGGAAAAATCACCGTCCGCACCGAACCCCCATAGCAACCATGGAGACGTGCCCGCATACGCGCCCCCAGCCCCCGTAGGTACGCGCCGACCCCCCCCAGCCCCCGTAGGTACGCGCCGACCCCCCCCCCAGCCCCCGTAGGTACACGCCGACCCCCCCCAGCCCCCGTAGGTACGTGCCGAACCCCCCCCAGCCCCCGTAGGTACGCGCTGACCCCCCCCAGCCCCCGTAGGTATGCGCCAAACCCCCCCCAGCGCCCGTATGTACGTGCCGACCCCCCCCCAGCCCCTGTAGGTACGTGCCGACCCCCCCCCAGCCCCCGTAGGTACGCGCTGACCCCCCCCCCAGCCCCCGTAGGTACGCGCCGACCCCCCCCCAGCCCCCGTAGGTACACGCCGAACCCCCCCCCAGCGCCCGTATGTACGCGCCGACCCCCCCCAGCCCCTGTAGGTACGCGCTGAACCCCCCTGTATGTACACCCGTGTACGTGTCGAACCCCCCCCGTGTACGTTCGAGTCGAACCCCCCCGTGTACATTCGAGTCGAACCCTCCCATGTACGTTCGAGTCGAACCCCCCCGTGTACGTTCGAGTTGAACCCCCCATGTACGTTCGAGTCGAACCCCCCCGTGTACGTTCGAGTCGAACCCCCCCCGTGTACGTTCGAGTCGAACCCCCCCCGTGTACGTTCGAGTCAAACCCCCCCGTGTACATTCGAGTCGTACCCCCACCCGTGTATGTACGGTGCGTACCCTCCCGTGTACGTTCGAGTCGAACCCCCCGTGTACGTTCGAGTCGTACCCCCACCCGTGTATGTACGGTGCGTACCCCCAGCGCGTACGACTCGAACGTACAAGGGGGGGTTCGACTCGAACGTACACGGGGGGGTTTGACTCGAACGTACACGGGGGTTCGACTCGAACGTACACGGGGGGGGGTTCGACACGTACACGGGTGTACATACAGGGGGGTTCAGCGCGTACCTACGGGGGCTGGGGGGGGTTCAGCGTGTACCTACGGGGGCTGGGGGGGAACGGTGCGTACCTACGGGGGCTGGGGGGGGGGTCGGCGCGTACCTACGGGGGCTGGGGGGGGTTCTGCGCGTACCTACGGGGGCTGGGGGGGGACGGCGCGTACCTACGGGGGCTGGGGGGGGTCGGCGCGTACCTACGGGGGCTGGGGGGGGGACGACGCGTACCTACGGGGGCTGGGGGGGGTCGGCGCGTACCTACGGGGGCGGGGGGGGGGTACGGTGCGTACCGGGCCACCTACTCTGGTCGATTCGCGCCGTACTTCGCTTTTGCGGCACTTTTTGGGTGCCGTGAAAATATTGCCGTCCGGACTGCTGTCGGTTCGAATCGTAATTCCTGGGTCGTGAAACGCTGCCTGAAAGCGTCCCGACGTCACGTCGCAGCATTCCCGGATCACATTCGTATGTATATTTTCGTCGGTCGGTGTTTTTTACGATTCGTACGGAAATGGTGTTTCCGTGCGAATCGTAATTCCATGTTTGTAAAGTTTTACGACCGGGTACGAGTCGGACGGGGAAAACGCTCCGACCGACGGTTCGTACCCGGTTTTTACCGGATCGTGATCGGCACCTATACGTGCTAATAGTCACAAATGATTTTGCAAATTTGTGTATACAAGGTCGTATATCGATACAATATTAGATATTTTCCTGAACAAGCTGACTAGTATGTTTAGAAAGAACAGACAATATAATAATTATCTAAATCCAAAATGTGTATTGTAAATAAGGATTCGAACTGGGGATTCTTAAAGAAAATCATGAATGATATAGGCTTTAATCATTTGAGCTATGTTAGTGAAGGGAAATAAAGACTATATTTTGCTGAATAGAGAACGTGATCGCTCGATCAGAATGAGTGTATATAGGCTAAACTATACTGAACCAGATATTTTAGATTGGAACCAATCTTTAAAGTCCAAAAACCATAACTCAATATGAGATAAAGAAAAAATGATAATTTTTAAAGCAAACAAAAAAATCCATAAAGGATAAAGATATTTACATGGAAAAGGAAATCTAGATACAAGCCATACAAAATTAGCTGATTATACCTCCATACAAATGGAGATTTGGTCCCAATGTGTAGAAGCAAAAATTACTGAGCAAAAGCTTGTCATATTATAAAAAGCATTGTTCCCACGGGATCTCGAGATTAAGACCCTTAATGACTGTGTCCAAAGAGAAGATCCAGAAGACCTCACGTTTTTTTCTTATTTTGTCGGAACACTGTCCATCTTTAGTTTCTATTCTTTCCAGAAGGAACCAACGTATGTCATCTGAAGTATGGTTATTTTCTAGGAAATGAGTCACCAAAGGTGCGGTCAATTTTCCAGTTTTTATGGCTGATTTGTGTTCAGTCAATCGTGTATTAAGTGTACGTGACGTTTCACCCACATAACCTTTATGACACGGACATAGGAGTAGATAGACAATATTCTTAGTTTTACAGTTGTTAAGATTTCTAGGTGTTATAATTTGTCCGTTAAAATGTAGTTCCTTTGTCTCTATTGCTAGCGGACACACTTGCATGTGCCACACTTGTAGTTACCTACTATCGGGTTCAAGCCAACAATACTTCGCTGTATTGGTTCTTTTTGTTGCGGCATGCATGATCTAACCACCAAATCTTTAAGATTTTTATTTTTGCGATAAGCAAAAAGTGGTTTAGGTATTTGTTCAAGTTTGGGCTTGTTGACATTGAGAAGATGCCAATTAGAGCAAATGATTTATCTAATCTGCTCATTCATAAGAGAATGCCGTGTCACAAAAACAAGTTTTGAGTCTTCCTTTTCATGCGTATTTTTCAACAGATGTTGGCGATCAAAAAATCTAGCACGTTCGTATGATTCCCTGACCAGTCTGTGCAGATATACACGCTCTACAAATTTTTGCCTTATGTCAACTGCTGTTTTATCATAGTCTTTCCGTTTGGTACAATTACGTCTCAAGGGTAAAAATTGGCTAAACGGAATACTATTTTTTTGTGTAGTTGGGTGAAAGCTATTGTAGTGTAACAGAGTATTATGGGCAGTGGGCTTGGTATAAAGATCCACAAACAAATGGCCACATTCATGTTTGATCAAGATATCCAAGAATTCCAATTCGGTGTTACTGATGTGTGATGTAAATTGGAGATTAACATCGCACAAGTTAAGCCAAGTAATGAACTCAGTTAGGATATCTTCATTGTCGTACCAGATGAATACAATATCATCTATATATCTTGACCAATAAAAAATTGATTCAAAGAATGGCGCCACCTCATTGAAGATAAATTGTTGTTCAAAGTGGGCAACATAGATATTAGCTATAGTTGGGGCACAACATGCACCCATGCTTACTCCTTTAATTTGTTTATAAAGGTTTCCTTGAAATTCAAAAATATTATCTTCAAGTATAATCCTCAAACAGTCAAGAATGAAGATGGTATCACATTCAATGTTATAGGTATTTATAAACCATTTAAATGCTGTAATTGCTCCAGCACAAGGAATATTTGAATATAGACTTTCTACATCCAGAGTGACCATCCATTGCCTTTTTTCATTAAAGGATGTCCCTTCCATAAGGTTAATAATGTGGCGTGTCTTGTACGTAACCTGGAATTTTTGTTACAAATGGTCGTATGATAGTATCCAAGTATTTAGAAATGGGTTCCGTAACAGACCCAATGGTAGTTACTATTGGTCTAAAAGGGTGGTCTGTTTCGTTTTTGTGGACTTTGGGAATACCGTACAAGCTCGCCATTTTAGGATACTGTACGTTCATATATTCATGTTCTTTCTCACAAATAGAGCCTTGTCGTAATGCTTTAGTAGTCAATCTATGTATTTTATTTTTGATCTTTTCAATAGGGTTTCTAGTGATTTTAGTGTAGAATATATTATCACTGAGCATCTCCTCAATTTTTAAAATGTAGGCTGCAGTGTCTAGAATAGCTATTCCACCTCCCTTATCGCAGCTTTTAATTGTTATGTCACTGGTAGTCTTTAATTTTTGAAGAGCCTCATATTCATCAGTGGAAATGTTGAAGGGAGTTTTGGGAACGTATTTAATGGCATTCGCTAATTTATTTGATACCACACGTTCAAATATTTTTACTTCTGGAGTGACTTGCTCTATGGGGGGAGTAAAAATTGATTTCGGTGCCAGCCCAGATCTTTTAGTATCCATGGAAACTGTTTCAAAATTAGCAAAATAACATTTTAATCTAATTTTTCGAAAAAATGACTGCAAGTCATTGAATAATTCACATTTATTTAGTCCTGAATGAGGCACAAAAGATACTCCTTTGGACAAAAGGGAGTAGAGGGATTCATTGGGTTTTAATGAGCTCAAATTGAAAATTGGTATAGTTTTTATTGTCTCCAATATCGTGCATTGCGAGTTTCCAAAAACTGATTCTGGTTTGTAGGTTGATGACCCTGGAATTGTGTCTGATATTGAGGATGAGGCTGGTATTGTTGCCGAGGTCGGTATTGAGGCTGGTTTTGTGGCTGGTATTGCGGTCGCCAATTCCCTCTGTATTGACTGCGTCTCCCTAAAAAAGGGCGATAACTATGGTTTTGGCGCGGAGTATATCTATTACTCCTATTATCAAAATTAGATGATGGCCCATATCCATCAGAGTCAGAGGTGTCAGAAAAAGTAATTACTTTTTTAGTATTAAATTGTCTAGAGCTATGTTGGTAGGAGGAATTATCTTGACCAAAAGTCTCAGACTGTGTATAGTAGCCATCTGAGAGATAAGGATACATTCTCTTTACTGAAGAATCTTATGTCTTTTTTGAGTTTTTCAGTTTTACGTTTTGTAAGATAGTCGTTATATGAGCTTAATTCATTATCTAGATCTTCCAGTTTCTTTTTGGCATCTTTCACAGCCGTTGAGGATTTTATTTTATTTTCTAATTCTAAAATTTCATTCAATACCTGTGAAAACATTTTCAATTTGGGACCATTTTTTCTAAAAACTCTTTAATTTGGACAAAAAGCCCTGGAATGTTTTTAATTTGTAATCCTTGAGGGATAACACCAGCTCTCAAATATTCCAGCATAAACTGGCCATGCAACTCAATCCTTTTTGTCTTTTTTTTGAGAGACAATAGTTTAGCTACATCCTCATTGTGTTCTACATAAGAGGAACCTCTATTATCAAAGTTCATAGACGCACCTACCATAGAAACAAAATCATCATCTGTGAAGCCAAATGTTTTTAAATTTGCCATATCTATTAGTTATAGTGTATCTTTTTGGTGTCGTCAGAGTTGTAGAAGGATGAAGTGAAATAATAAAGTTTTTAGAAAGTGAGAAAAAAAGATTTCTAAATAGTGTTCAAAAAGGAAATAAAGAGAACATTATTATGTGAAAGATGAACTGTGTAACAATTCACAAGAAATACATAATCCAAATAGAATACATTTTATAAAAAATCATTAGCCGTGAATAGATATACTAGAATCAATAACAGAAACTACTATCCCCTCATAGCATGGCTATGAGAAATACACTTTTGTAAAAAGGGGACCCCTACATAACCAATAGGTTTGCTATACGCAGGGACTGTAACAATGTTAAGAAAGAAACGATAGCAACCTTTAATAAAATTATATATTATATATATTGTGTTTAAACTACTGTATTAGTAAGTATTCTTTACTTCTAGAAACCAGCTTGGGTCATAAATGTATAGTTTATTTATTTATAAGCGTTTGTTAGTAATTTTTTGTTTTTGCTGGTAGGTCTACTCATTAATTAGCAGTATGTTCTTCAATTATTTATGGACTTCCTTATTTCATTCTCTACAACCAATCGCTCCTTTTGCCACATCGTTACCCTTGAGCTTTTACACATTAGGTTTAACACAGTAGATATAAATATATATTTTCTTTACTAAGTTCTTAGAGCCAGACAAAATATTGTATTCTGGGTTTTTTGTTTGTTTCTTTCACTTTTTTACATATAATAACAAATTATTGTTATTTATCCTCAGATTTTATTTTACCCTCTTTGCGGTACTTCAATTACGAGTTTCTATCTATGTTTTTGGGCCTTATAGATCCTGAGTCATCTTCTCAGTAAGTTAAACCTGAATGATTTATTATTGTTCGATAATAGCGACCTCTAATAGATTCAACATTTAGTTATATATAATGTTTGTAAGTTATTATTGATTCTTTTCAGGATATCGATACACTTCAATATATGAAAATTACTGGATAAAAAAGAAATATTCCGTTAAATCTCTTCAGACATCAAAATTATTCTATAGAATATTAGTAAGTATATTAACATATAAACATTATTTAGATCATTTTGGGCAGTCCCATAAGTACTTATTAAAGACATCTGTGTATCTTGCGGTGTCAAATTACTATTATTATTTTTTTCTCCTTTAAAAATATGATGTGATTTCTTGAGAATATACAATTCAAACAGTGTATCCCAGTATTGAAAGGTCCTTCATATATCCCATTTAGAAGTTACTATTCTTCTTCTTTTTTCCTTATCTCGCTCAGTTTATCTTTTATCACCTTTTTACTATCTCTTCCTTTTTTCTCTATTATCTTATTTTTTATCTCCAATTAATCTTCATTTTTTCATTTTTTCATTTCAAACTCTCTTCTATGTATTGTCATACAACAAGTGTCAATTATATACATTTTTCATGATGTTATAAGTGTGCTTTTATTCTTGCTATTGATTGATTTCTGAGGAAATAATAGACATTTGTCTTTATAGAGATGGAATTGTGATTTTTCATATGAACTATAATTAGCCGTTGTAAATAATTTTTTTACCTTTGTATTTTTACGTATTTAATCATTGACCAATTTTTCCAGTTATATGTACATATATAACTACACGGTCTAAAAAGTATCAAAGAATCTATGATTGCCTATATGTTTATTTATCATCTTTTTTGTATTATTTTTGTGCCCTATATAGTTATTATGCAATAGGTGGTCCCCTGATGAAGGCAGTTTTGCCAAAACGCGCGTAGTCTCCATCTACCGCTTTGCTTCTAGCAATTACTATACTGACCGCATTACCATATTTTCAGGATATGAACGTTATATCAAATTTTTAATTACTGTTTACTATTTACATATTTTGGAATGTATTACCATTTTTTGTATGTAGATATTCTATCTTCTTTTGCAAAAAATAACAAATAAATGACCTTAAAACATTTAATTTGTTTTCCTGGATTTATATGTTGAACTGATAGTCTTAATCACGTGTAGATGTATACCTGACAATTAGTTGCATTTTTTATTAAAGGTTGCAATCGTTTCTTTCTTAACATTGTTACAGTCCCTGCGTATAGCAAACATATTGGTTATGTAGGGGTCCCCTTTTTACAAAAGGGAACATCAGTGTATTTACATTCCCTTTCAATATGAAAACCTTCAATCACAAAAATTCAAACTACATAAAAAAAACATACAAACTGCTATTCAAACAGGCCTATTTATTATATATGTTTTTTGGTAATATGATATAGATTTACACAATGACATAAAAAGCGACAATCAGAATAGCAGAACAATTCAGCAAAATGAAATTCCACACTAGAAATGCAAAATAGCTCACTCAATTTGATTTAAAAAAAAGTCACTTTGAAAACGACATCAGATGACAAGTGATATTGAAGTGAGAGGATGTGGCCTAAGGGCTAGGGCGGTGGAGGGTCGAATCTGGGCAGGGAGGCCCAACATACTGTGATTCTGGGCAAATCATTCAATCTCCCTGCGCCTAACAAAAAAAATAAAAATTGTGTCAGTCTGTAACGCAACTGGTGTTCGTAAAGCGCTCTGGTTCCTTCGGGTCTAGTTTGCGCTATATAAAAGTGAATCATTATTCCCTCTAGTTTTCAGCTTTGCTACTTCAAGTATTCTTAAATGTAATCAGTGAAGATTAATAGAATGTCAAAACTCCACCACAGATGGTTAAAATGAGATTGACAATGGAATTCCTTTGTCAAATCTTTATCAATTGCTCTTTGTGTAACATCATTTCAGTAGTGTTCCTATTGCACTAAACTATAATGTTAGTTTCCTTCTATGCAGATCCTGCTGCACTCAAACAACATTGAAGGTTTTCTCAAGGTGAGTCACTGCAACTGCTAGCTAATATTTACCATCACTGCATGTTTTTGGGATTGTTCAGATTGATCACGTCCCTTTAAATCCATTCAATATTCAAATCTAGTGACATTCATAAAACATGTTATAATTTCTGAAGCTGTGTTATTTCAACCCCTTGCTACACGTAAACGTTATGTCTGTATTTTCATTTGCATAGATTCAAAACGTCTTTTCAGATATGCATATTGCTTAATCACCTTGTGTGCCTAACATTGAGAGACAGGTTGGAAGTATGATTCTTTAATACTGTGATTTCGCATGACACCATTTGTCCCACTGTCTGTGAATGTTAGAGGTTTATGAATACTAAAGGTTCTTTAGCATTAGTCTTTTTCCATACTTCTGGGTCTTTTTATGGGCTTGTGAATTTTAGTACAAAGATAATTTACACCTAAACCTTTCTGGCTCACAGACAACATTTTCTAATGTGTTGGTAATATTTTTTATTTTCTGTGTACTGTTCAGACAAGTTGCCCACCCATTCACGCTATTAGGACAGAGAAGCTTGCTTTTTAACTTCCTCCCTGGCAACTCCAGAGACATTTTCTTCGGCTACCATGTTTTAGAAGATCTTTCTAAATATTAGTCCAACCATTCTCATATTTCTGACATCAACGCCTTCAAGATGTAAACTTGATACAGGTACGTTGAACCCTTGATTGTCCTGTCACCACTTTATGAGCTTTCAAGATGTCTCATTTTTGACTTCTTAGTTTCAATCCTCTGTACCGAGAAACATTGATCTCTGAAATTATGTTTTATCATTTTTTTTCAAATTGCACAAACAGCTCACTTCATTAATGAAGCCCTACGTTTTCTCATTTTCAGGGACTCTGATGCAAGTACTAATCAGGCATGGGAGACTATGCTCACTGCACCACTGCACACGGTTTGATCGTATATGTTTATGTTTAGATTACTACCCAGACTATACTATACAAATTATTACTTAGCCCTTGAGGCACATTGGCCCACTGATCGCTTCTAAATAAGTGTGTCACCACACTTACAGATTGTTAGAAATGGGGGTCTCTAATTGGCAGAGGTAGGTACCTTTGTCCAAGTAGGGACCCTTGCTTGTAGTCAGGGTAAAGGGGATAGACAATCTAGATAACCCCTGTTCACCCCCTTCATAGCTTTGCACGAGCAGGCAGAAGAGTACTGCCTCAGTGATATGTTTAGTACAAGAGTACTACCTGGGTAATTCAAAAAAGCAAACACTAATCCTTCTACCATGTTACTATCTACAAACTGTTTCAAAAATCTTTTCATTACAGTAATACAAACTACAATAGAGAACTGTACATTTCATAACATATTTCATACATCACATTTTTCATACAATTTCCACACTTGGATTTTTTTTTCAGTAAATATATCACTACAAACAATTAAGCAGTGCTGAATAATATGTAATACACCTCACAAATTCATTACTCACGTTTGAGGTAGTATTGTAGAATACCAAATATCAGAAACTCTTAAAAGATTTTGCTTTCCACACAAGAAATCCAATGCACCTCCCTCAGAAAGATGAAACCAGTAGATAGTAGATAGTTATAGTTAGGACCGTGTTTCCATAGGAAATCTGAAAATTCTATTTTGAATAACTTTGACGCCGGTTGACGAATCCTCGCTAATTTTTCAAAATAGGTGGGGCGCTCCACTCCTACCCTGATTAGTCAAGTGGGGGCCGAGAAAAAAGGGGGTCCCAAAACGCGTTTTCCCCATACATTTTTCCATAGGGACCTTTAGTCCAAGGTACAGCCCGAACGGGTGAACAGAATTACTTTAAATTTGGCAGAGAGGTAGTCCTCAGGTCAAGGATGTACCTTTTGAATATCTGGAGTAAATCTGTTCTGTAGTTCCTGAGAATATTTCAGTTAAAAGTACATATATATTTATGAGCGCGCACCGTGCGCGTACGGTAAGCATACCGTACGCGCACGCTGCCGTGCGCGAGCGTAATTCTGATTGGTGGTTACATGACAGTAAACATTCCGGTCGGTCGAAATCAGGAAGTGTTGGCTGCCATTTTGTGTGTCTCACACTAAAAAACAAAGGTGGAGAACGTGAAAAGGGGGCAAGGTAGAGAGTTGCAGACCCCCTAGCCTTTGTCAGGGGGTCCAAAAAGGACTCAGAAGTGTGAAAAATACATTTTAATTTTTTTTTTTTTAAATCGCGGGGTAATTAAAAATCAAAATGAAATGTTTGGATGTTGGTTGGCTCTAAAAAGAGCCGTTGTGTTCATGGAGCGTTTTTTGTACCTATAAGTAAGTACCGATGCAGAGTCTAAAGTTCAAGAGGAAGACTCTGTTCCCTTCATCATTGAAATGTACACCGTCTCCTCTATAAATGTCTTGAATGTTGTAACGCAACTTGTTGTGGTATATAGAACCCATGCCATGCCATAGTCTCTGAGGAAAGCAGAAACAGACTTATTGACGTGCTTTCTTGCTTTGTCAATCTGCGGACAAAATTGGTTGGACCAGTTCCACTTTTGCCTTTGGCATATATTAGAATATACAAAGGCAGTTTGTGGAAAGAGTGACATCAATTGCACAAAGGTGTCCTTAATAAGCATTTCCAGACCTACCCCAGTTAAAGTGCCTAGGTCATTTCCACCACAGTGCACAATAATAAGGTTAGGCTGTGGGAGATGTAGAAAGGTTTTCACCAAAGGCATTAATTGGTGCCACTTTAACCCTCTCTGACCAATCCATTTAATGTCTACATTTGGCAAAGCAAGGTCTTTCACAATACCTCTTTTTTCTGCAAACTTTTCACTCCAGAAGACATAGCTGTGACCTACAATCCACACTGTGAACATCTTTCAAGGAGATCTGGATGCACTCAGAAGGTGTCTTTCAGTAGAATGGCAATATGAAAAGAAAGATAGATGTAAAATGGAGGCTAACATACTTTTTTTTAAAAAAAAGAACTGATTGGCTGATTCAAACCATTTTACAGTTAAAACTAGGCTGTATGTTTAGATTTTTAAAAGCATGTTTTGTATTGGTTCAGAAAAATGTGTTCACACAGAACATTACTTTGGATTTGCTGTTAGGTTTGAAAAGTCAAGCACTCTTGCTCTTTGGATTAGAAACATTGTGTGCTGAACTTCTGACCTCTCTGCTCACACCAGTGTTCCATGATCTGTTGCTATGGTAGCAGTCAGAAGTCATGTTGGGGGAAGGGATCATTTGGAAAGGGATGACATTTGCAACCAATAGAAATGTGTGTTTACATTTGAAAAAATTATGGGAAGAACTGTGATTTGGAGTTAACATGTATATGTGTGGAAAAAGAGAGGGAAACATTGCCATTAACTGGTTCTGGTGAGAGGAGAGAGGTGTACAGCTCAGAGATTCTGGCTCTGATAATCTGCTGTTTGAGTGCCACATTTATTTCTGAACTAATTACTTTTAAAGGTGAGTTATGAATTTGAGAGGGAATGTATGTGGAGCATTTTGATATAAATAATAGAAATGTGATTCTTCTTTTAAAGTTGTTTTTCACATTTTGTATTTTGGGAGATATTTAACGGTCTTGAAGTTGTGAGATATTATTGATTATGTCTTCACCATAAGTTAAGGTGTACTGGTATCACCCAGGAATAATGTTTTCTGCCTAGAATTTCAAATTGCAAATCAAATTTCGTTTTTTGCCTAGAATCACACCATGAGTCTGTGCACACACAAGAATTGTTGTCAGAGATTCAATTCGTGTTGCTCTGGTTCTTTCAGAATTGCATTCATGGGAAAGGGGCAGCTTGTTTTATTGAACTGTGATGGCTAGCATTGAGCCCAAATTAATATGTCACAAATGAGAGGGCAATGAAAACACACTTGACATCAACATGGTAGATTTTCCTTACACTCCTGCAATGGGTCATGTATTTAGTACATGTTCAGAAGTCAAGTTAACCCTTACCACACATGTAGTGTTACATACATGTCTCCAATGTTTATGCAGTTGCGCAAGGATCAATGCAGATCTCTTTTGCACTTGACAGTAGACAGTGTCCAGAAGCACACTTTTAGCAGAGAGCAAGCTGTTTCTCATGTACAGTCAACCTTACTATGCAGCGCTGTGTGGTGTTTCAGATAGCAGTGAGTAACGCTAATACATTGAACCTCACCAAGGCTCATTTCCTTTGCTAGAATGTAGTACGTCATTCAGGTTGCACATGTTCATGGTCTCAAAAAGCAGTTTGGGCATGTGCTCTTTTCTGTTTCTGAAAAAAATAATGAAAATGTGTCAGACTGTTAGAGTAATTATCACTTGCTCTACCACAGTAGTAAGTGTGCTTTCAAATTGCAAATCAAATTTTGTTTTCTGCCTAGAATCACACCATGAGTCTGTGCGCACACAGGAATTGTTGTCAGAGATCAAATTCGTGGTACTCTGGTTCTTTTAGAATTGCATTTGTAGGAAAGGGGAAGCTTTAATTCGTGTTGGTTTCATTGTGTTTTTCACTTGTAGGAAAGGGGTAGATAGTATTATAAGATTTGAAAAGCACAAAAAAAATATAGTAATAAATTTAAATTACATAAAGGTATTTTTTTTTTAGTTTCTTTCAGGTATTGCTGACCAACAGTGAAATAAATTAAAGATGCCTATAAAATCAACGAAGAGAAAAGAACAGAAAAAACATTTATATTTGAAGACAACTGGAGGACCCAAATTAGTTGAAGATCCTCATGTTGGAAAAAAGAAAAAGTCTTCTGGTAAGCAAACCAAGGATTTTTTTTAAAATATCTTCAAAAAAAGAACAAATTTGAAAAATGTCCCCACTGCAAATAGAGTTTCAAGTAGAAAAGAACAGGACAAAAGTGAGAAATTAGAAAATGCTAATGTACAATTAGAAGCAATAAAGATTGACTTAAAAAGAAAAACAGCATTTAAAGACATTTGTAGAAAAATGTTTCAGAGAAGAGTGATGTCCAATTTGCTAAAGGATGTGAAAAAATATAAGAAGAAAGCAAAATTTTATAAGCGAAAAAAAGATATTGAATCAATTGTAGCTAAGGCTTTAGATTTAAAAAGAAAACTATTCATTTTAATTTTGAACAGGATCCGTACATTAGATAAAATGGTCAATGTAATGAAGTCACAAAGCAAAACGAAAAGAGTAGTGAAAAGAAATAACTTTTGTAAAGTGTTTTTAGGAGAATGGATGCATAGTTCAAGTACTGAACCATTTTTTAATGAAGAAAGCTATCTTCAAAGTAATAGTTTGCTGCATGCAGTTGACACCAGTGGCCGAGCTTATGAAGTGAAAGATGGTTGTATAATGGAAATGGAGAAAATGGTTCCAAGAAATGAGGAAGAAGTGATAGCTGATGAGGTTATGGGGAGACGTCCTAAAGCCCCAGTGTACACTTGGAATTGTAGTAGTATTTGTACTGTACGACAGGAATCTATTGATAAATTACGTGAATTTCTAAGAGAATATAGTAAAAAAAGTTTTAAACAGAAGATTAAGGTGCTTCAAAGACTAGATCCATGTAGAGTGAGAGGGAATACTGGTTTGCAAGGACATTCTCTGGCTTGTCTTTCTAGGAAAGTTTGCCAAAGTGTTTTTCACCATTTTAGGATGCTGGCGGTTCATCATACTGAAATGAGAAAGTTTGTGAGAAGATTGTATTTTGCTAAAAGGCCAGCACTAAAGTTAAATCAGTTGAATAGGGCTCTGTTCCGTGGATCTGTATCAGATGTAGAGAAGGTTACTGATGAAATTCAGTTTTGTTACTTTGGTCCGGAACAAGAAAGTGCAGACAATGTAGAACCTACTATTAGTAAAAATTTTGAAGATCAAATGACAAAATTTACTATCATCTCTAATGAAAGACCAAATATTACTTGTATATGTTGCCGGAGAAGCCATTATAACAAACAAACAAGGTATGTTGATCTCTATAAAAAAAGTGAAAAAGAAAATAATACTAAATGGTTGGATTCTGCTACATATTTATTTCTGGAAAATTGTTTTGATTTGGGTGAATATCACCGTATTTGTAAATACTGTTATAACAAGTTAGAAGAAAATAAAATGCCAGCAAGAGCTGTACATAATAATTTAGAATTGGTTGAAATTCCTGCAGAACTTAGTGATTTAAATACATATGAGTCTATACTCATTCAATGTGTCCATCCATTCCAGACTATAGTTCGTATGGAGCCCAAAACAGGCAAATTACCTCCTTCGGATTTACAAAGAGGTTTAAAAGGAAGAGTTGTCTATTTGCCATTGGAATTGAAAAAAAATATGGAAACTATTGATGCAGATACATTGGAAACTGAACCATTAGTTATTTTGGTTAATGGAGTACCAACAAAGAACAAGAAAATTTGGCAGGAGCTGGTAGATGTACGAAAAGTACAAAGAGAAAATTTATATTTGAAAAGAAATAACAAATGGTATGAAACAATTTATATGGATGAAGATGAAGAAGTTTTACTACCAGACTCAAGAATACCAGCTGGGCAAATTGAAAAAGTGGATAAGTCAAAAGAAGAAGAAATTTATGAACATTTCAGCATACATCCTCTTCATTCAAAAGAAGTTATGGCAAACACTATTGATCTGTTTCAGATGAAGAAAACACAAGGAACTCCAGTGAGTGTATGGGAGGAGAGATTGGAAGCTCGTTGTTTTCCCCAGCTGTTTCCTACAGGAAAAGGTGGACGATATGATGAACGTCCAGTACAGATTCCTGCTTCTGAGTATCGGACTACAATTACATGCAGAAGATCCCAGATTTCGTCAAAGTATTCCTTATTTGTTCCATCTTTTATTTGAAAGTGACTTGTCAGCACTATCTTATGCAGTAAATCACATTTTGAAAACTGGAGTACATCTACGTAATGTGTCTGCAAAGGATTTTATGAACAAAGTGCAACAGCGAGATGATCATTTGGAATCTCAATTGATTAATCTAATGGCTTGTCAGCGTGGGACAAATGAATATTGGTACCGACGCCATGGAGAATTGAAGTGTATGTTACGGAATTTAGGAACTCCTACATGGTTTCTCACCCTAAGCTGTGCTGTGTACGCTTGGGATGATCTTCTGGATTTTCTTCGAGAGGCAAATTCAAATATTGAAAACATCCAATACAAGACAGGAGGAGAATTGTGCTCATTGGATCTGGTTAATGTTTGCAGATATTTCAATCATAGATTTGAGGCTATGATGTCCTTCATCTGCAATAAGAAAAATCCACCTATTGGAGAAGTTGTGGATTTCTTTTGGAGAAAAGAGTACCAAGCAAGAGGTGCTCCTCATATTCATATGCTGTTGTGGATCAAGGATGCCCCAAAATTTGGAACAGATTCTGATGATGCAGTTTTAAGTTTCATCGAAGGATATGCAACATGTGCTATACCTAAAAGCACAGAAGAGAAACACTTAAAAGAGCAAGTTTTACGTTTCCAAAGTCATCGGTGTGGAAAATACTGTCGACGAAAGTACAAGAGTAAAGAAAAATTCTACACAAAATGTCGATTTGGATTTCCACGACCTGTTCTTTCAAAAGGAAGAGTCAACAGTTTTATGTCAGCTGTGCGACATACTATTACAAGAAAATCGCCTAAAAATGCCTACAACCTAAGAAGAAAAGAAGAGTCAAAATATATAAATTACTACAACCCAGTCATTTTATCCATGTGGAATGCTAACATGGATATTTAGTATGTAGCTGACAATTCTATTGCTGTTGCTCGGTATGTCACATCTTACATCACTAAATCTGAGAAAACGGAATTGAAGGAAATGTGGGAAGAGATTTCTCACGAGAAGACTGGCCTTGCAGGAATGCGAAATCGGGTACTGAAATCTGTTGGAGAAATTGAATATTTGGCAGAGAACGACCCGGAAAGTACAGATATTTTGAAATCAAACATGTTGGACACATATTACCCAAAAAGAAGTCATCATCTTGAGAACATGTGTCTCTATAAAGTGCTGCAGAACTACATTTTTACACGGAAAGCCACAGAACACATCAACAATGGAAAATATAAAGTCATTGGTGAGGAAGGATGTTTGGTGAAGCAAACAAAAGGAAGCTTGATTAATCACAGGAAGCTGAGTTGCGACACTCCTGACAAAAAGGAATTTTACTACTTAGCACTTTTACAGCTGTTTAAACCATGGCGTTCAGAGGATGAATTACTTGGAGATTTTCACAGCTATGAAGATTCCTTTAATGCATGTAAAGATACGATTGAATGCAGTACTTTTACAAATTATGTGCAAATGTTAAATGAAGAAATTGAACAGGAAGCTACAATTGCAGCTGAAGTAGCTAGAGACAGTTCTCAAGACAGCCAAAGTTCTTGAACACTCAGTCAAGATCCCCTAGGACAACCAATCGCAGAAAATGAAGCTTCAATAGCCATGACTGAAGTGGAAACAGCTATGAATCAAGCTCAGGAAGATTTAGTAGAATTACCAAATTTGGAACAGCAACTGAATGAAGAACAAAAACAAATTTATGAAGTAGTCACAAAAAAAATTGATCATGGATTACTACATGAAAAGAAAGAGTGCTCATGCGCATCATTTGAACCAATCAGGATGTATGTGAGTGGACAAGCTGGAACTGGAAAAAGTTTCTTAATTAAAGTCTTCCGAAGCTACCTACAGCAAAAAACAGATTCAACTTTGTCTTGTGTTGTTACTGCTCCAACTGGGTTAGCAGCATATAACATAAAAGGAATTACCTTACATCGCTTGCTAATATTACCAGTGGAGCATGAGAACAAAATAGAATATCACAAGTTAACAGGAGAAGCATGCTTCGAAGTTTCAAGAGTGTTGAAGAAGATGCAAGTTCTCATTATTGATGAGGTAAGCATGGTATCAAACTTAATGCTTGCCTTTGTGCATTTAAGAATGCAGCAAATTCTAAAGAGAGACTATGACGTGTTATTTGGAGGAAAACATGTTATAGTTTTTGGGGATCTTCTGCAGCTCACTCCAGTTAAAGGACAACCAGTGTTTAATACTGTGACACATGAAGACACAAAGGAAGTATTGGTAATGCGAATATTTGGTCATTCTTTGAGTACAAAGAACTCACTACCAATATGAGGCAAGCAAACGATGAAGATTATGCAAGTATTCTGAAAGATATCAGAATTAGACTACTCACAGAAGTTGGCAGAGAAGCATTACAGAGTTGGTTAATACATAATTTATTTCCAAATTAAGAAATAGTTGCAGAGAAAATATACCAGAACATTGCAGAAAAAAAGACTGTAATCTGCTTAATGCCAACACTACGTGAATGCTCGATATTCAATGCGGAACTTTTGAAATTAGAAAAGGAAGAGAATAAGAAAATGGAAGTAGTGTTCAAAATTCAGCATGAAGGAATTACTATTATATTAACAGGCAAACTGAAAAATAAATTGGATTCTCTAGAGAAGAATATTTCGAAAACAGCTGGATTAGAAAAAAATCTTTATGTTTGTATGAACTGTCGAGTATTTTTAAGAAGAAATTTGGATGTAGAAAAAGGTTTGTGAATGGAGCTATGGGTAAAGTTGTGGGTTTTGTGAATTACCAGAAAAAAGATTGAATTGAATTTTTAAAAATAAAATTTGATCAGATTGAAGAGGTTAAAGACATTTTTCATTGTTCAGTTCGTTTCTTGCTTGTGAAAGACTTATATGTACGTAGGAAGCAGTTTCCATTTTCTCTAGCATATGCTGTAACTATTCACAAATCTCAAGGATTAACTGTAGATAGTGCTTTTGTAAACATTGGTTCAACTGTGTTCAAAGAAGGTATGTCATATGTTGCTTTGTCACGAGTGAAAACATTATCTGGTCTATTCATGATAGACTTTGATGACTCAAAAGTTAGTGCTGATGCAAACTGTGTAAAGGAATATAATAGATTAAGAAGAAGCTATGCTCCTCATTTAGGTCAGTATCCTGTGTTTGAAAAACGTGTTGTTTGTCGGAAAAGGAGAATTGAGAATATCTGTAATGAGGATGTACAGAAGAGAAAACAAAAGGAGAGTGATGTGACTGCAAGCAAAAAGAAAAAGGACAGTGTTGAAGAGGTTGTTGGTTGTCATTTTGACAGTGCTGAATGTTGTATTTTATCTTGAAAGTTTGCAAGAGCAGATAATACTAAATCATGAAAAAAGATTCTGTTCTCTGCTGAGTTTTCTTTTTGAGAAGCTGAGTAATGATAAAACTAAAATAGAAAGTGCTTCTGATGTTAGAAAACTTTTAGATGTATGTTCAGGAAGTACACAGTTTACTCAAAATGTCCTGCAAGATGCACAGGAATTCTTGATGTATATTCTTATGGAACTGGAAGAAGAAGGGGTAGAAATTGAAAATATGTTTGGTCTGTCCTATAAATGGCAACATAGTTGTGAAAACTGTTTCAACACATGCAGCTCTAATGTTGATTCTGAAAGGTTCATATATTTAACATTACCAGAGAGTCAATCAGTCACTTTTAGTAAATTAGTTAAAGATGCCAATCATAGCATGGAATGTTCTAAATGTAAATCAGACATGTTTTCAACG
Organism: Triturus cristatus; assembly: GCF_964204655.1. Lineage (NCBI taxonomy): Eukaryota > Metazoa > Chordata > Amphibia > Caudata > Salamandridae > Triturus > Triturus cristatus. The sequence goes on along the minus strand of NC_140590.1, from coordinate 453,486,041 downwards.
TTATTTTTAAAGAAATATGGACAGTATGGAATTTTAATGATGCAACGTTGTAGAGCTGATGGAACAAAATTGGACACTTCTATAAAGAAGTTTGTAGGAAAACAATTATCAATATCAGGAAAAACTTTTGTTTCAGTTCCAATAATTTTCCATGATGGACCTACGATAACTTCTGGTCATTACAGTTTATCTTAAATGTGAAAAAGGCTGGACACTGTGTAATGATTCTCAATTGATTTTCAAGCAACGTTTGCCTGCAGAATTACCAAATTCCTATTTATTTTTTCTAAAACCAAAATTTTAGATACAAATTGCAACATCTGAACAAATCATTTTTTGCGATTTTATTGGATTACCATTGGATTTTTCATCAAAAAAGAATTAAAAAATTACCATTTGGCCTCATGGAAAGGTAAAAATTTCTCTTGTGGACTTCTTTGACAGATATTATTTGGGTGTATGAGCTTAAGCAACAAGATTTACAGATGTTATTTATTACAAATAGTTATTGTTGCTAGATGATATTTTTATTATATATATTATATTTCTATCAAGGTATGTTTTACTGAGAAGAGATTCAGGGCTTTTTTTAAACAATCTTTCAGATTGTTAATTTTTTTGCCCGCTGTTAAGTAATGAATGCAATTGGTTTCACAATTTGCAGTGAAATTCAATATATTCTGAAAACAGCAAAAAAAGGGCAAAACATGTCTTTGTTAAATATGAAAATATGTGTAATGTATTGTAAAATGTATTGTTAAATATTAATACTTTTTTTCTTTTGTTACAGATTGAGAAAGAAATTTTATGAAAATTAATCCTTTTTTCTAGCAATTTAAAAAAAACATTTAATGAAAATTAAGTTGGTCAGGTAAGTTTGAAATATCTGTATTTATCACACATTTACTTTCGTAGTTCCTTGTTTTCAGTTCTCCTCAACCTGCTTTTGTCATTTCTCTTTTGGTCCCTCAAGTACATTGAAGGGTGTAATAAATATATATATTTTTTAAAAAGGTGCGCGTACCGTACGCGCACAGTAAAAAATGTTTTCTTTAAAGACTGATAAAATAAATTTTACAAAAAATTGTGAAGTAGGGTGGCTCTTAAAAGAGCCCTTGTGTTAATACAGGGACAGAGGAAAGAAAGAATGGGAATTAGAAGGAACCGCACTTGTGCTGCTCAATCTTATTATCTATTAGAGGAATACTAGATTCCCCCACAGCAATCAGAGAGTAACAAGTGATGCACCTTATTTGTGCCCTCTGAAACCGAGGGTAGATGTCCAGAGGAGCAGAAGAGGGTGATGCTCCCACCGCAGAGGAATTGGTATTGGTATTGGTATTGCAGTATATATGGTTTTGAGAATGGAACTCTTAAATTTTTATTCCGTGTATCAAAGGTTATATTAGGGTGTGAGAAGATGTGGTAATTTTTCACATGGATGATGTCATTAGTGATGTCATCAGTGATGCCATTTGAGATGTCATCAGTGATGTAATGAGTGATGTCACTGACCATGTCATGAGTGATGTAATATGTGACATCATCAGCAGTGGATTGCGGGCGCGCGAGTTATAGTTAGCTGAACTAACTATAATGGGGAATTTCAATGGTTTTGGACGAGTGAAATGTCCAGCTAACTATAACATGTGTGAAACCTCTGGTTTTTTCATTGAATTTGCAAGGTTATTAAAATGCTAATTCCTAACTATAACGTGTGTGAAACCTATGGTTTTTTCAGTGAATATATATATATATATATACATATATCTATATATATATATATATTCACTGAAAAAACATTTTACTGATAAAAAACCAATGAATTTCCCCTGTTATAGTTAATGCAGGCAATTATAACTCACGTGACCGCAATCCTCTGCTGATGCTAATACTGTATTTAGACAATTATTTGCCCATGTCTTCTTCCATTAAATTTTAGCTATACATATATTACAAATATTTTTTTTTCATAAAGACACATATGTCATCAGCAGAGGATTGCGGTCACGTGAGTTATAGTTGCCTGCACTAACTATAACGGGGGAATTTCATTGGTTTTTTATCAGTAAAATGTCCAGCTAACTATAACATGTGTGAAACCTATGGTTTTTTCAGTGAATTTGCAAGGTTTTTTAAATGCTAATTCCTAACTATAACGTGTGTGAAACCTATGGTTTTTTCAGTGAATTTGTACGTTTTTTTAAATGCTAAGTTACTTTACGCCATTTGTGGCGTGCGCGCCCACTTAACGCAGTTCGTTCCGCTCAAATTTCAAGTAACTCTGTTCAGCCGTTCGGGCTGTAGCTGTGTCTAAAGGTCCTATGGAAAAATGCATGGGAAAAACGAGTTTTGGGACCCCCCTTTTATCTCAGCCCCCGCTTGACGAATCCCCCCGAGACTTTCAGGGTAGGAGCGGAGCGTAGCGCCCCACCTATTTTGAAAATTTCGCGAGGATTCGTCGACCGGCGCTAAAGTTATTCCAAATAGAATGTTGCGGATTTCCTATGGAAACAGGGTCCTAACTATAAGTACCTACTGGCGACCGCCAGTAGGTAATATATATATATATATATATATATCAAACACCAACTTTTGCTCTTACAAAAGAAATCCAGGACACGCAGGAGTCTTTGTTGAAAGGATTTAATGGGCGAGGTAAGAGCAAAAGTTGGTGTTTGATATGGGGTTGACGGAGCCCATCCAGGACCGCCACGTCTAAAGCTCCGGACTTCCGTGATCGCATGTTTGGATATATATATATATATATATATATATATATATATATATATATATATATATTATCTACTGGCGGTCGCCAGTAGATAGTTATAGTTAGGACCGTGTTTCCATAGGAAATCTCAAAATTCTATTTTGAATAACTTTGGCCCCGGTTGACGAATCCTCGCGAAATTCTCAAAACTAATGGGGCGCTCCGTTCAGCTCCTACCCTGAAAGTCTCGGGGTGATTCGTCAAGCGGGGACCGAGAAAAAAGGGGGGTCCCAAAACGCGTTTTCCCCATGCATTTTTCCATAGGACCTTTAGTCGCAGCTACAGCCCGAACGGCTGAACAGAATTACTTGAAATTTGGTAGAGAGGTAGCCATAAGGTCAAGGAAGTGCCTTTCGCAGGTCTGGTTTAAATCTGTTTAGTATTTCCTGAGAAAATAGCATTTAAAAGCATATATATATCTATACGCGCGCAGGGTGCGCGCACCGTGCGCGCACCGTGCGAGCACCCTAACGTGCGCGAGCGTAATTCTGATTGGTGGTTACATGTTAGTCAACGTTCGAATCGGTCGAAATCAGGAAGTGTCGGCCGCCATTTTGTTTGTTTTCAGTGCGAGAGGGAAAAAGGAAGGTGGCGAACGTGAAAAGGGGGCAGGGTAGAGAGTTCCTGACCCCCTAGCCTTGGTCAGGGGGTCCCTGAAGGACCCCGAAGGCAAAAAAAAATTTTTTTTTTAAATCGCGGGGGTGCACGCACCGTGCGCGCACCCTGAAAAACTCAAAAAAAAAAAAGATTTTTTTTTTTTTTTTAAAAATCGCGGTTTATTGTAGTTTATTGTAAAATAAATATATAAAAAAAAATAATACATAAATAAATTAGCATTTAAAAAACTGTAGAAATTCACTGAAAAAACCATAGGTTTCACACACGTTATAGTTAGGAATTAGCATTTAAAAAACCTTGCAAATTCACTTAAAAAACCATAGGTTTCACACATGTTATAGTTAGGTGGATATTTCACTCATAAAAAACCAATAAAATTCCCCCGTTATAGTTAGTTCAGATAACTATAACTCGCGCGACCGCCACTCTATCACAAGGATGATGTCATGAGTGATGTCATGAGTGATGCCACTGACCATGTCATCATGAGTGATGTAATATGTGACGTCATGAGCAGTGGATTGCGGGCGCGCGAGTTATAGTTATCTGAATTAACTATAACGTGGGAATTTCATTGGTTTTTTATGAGTGAAATATCCACCTAACTATAACATGTGTGAAACCTATGGTTTTTTAAGTGAATATATATATATATATATATATATATATATAATATATATATATATATATATATATATATATATATATATATATATGATGAAAAGCACACTCAGTCCTCTTCTCCTTTCTTTGGCAATGAAGCAACCACTGCAGGCCAACCCCGAAACACACAGCACAGGAGTATTCTCCTCCTTCAGCGTCCTGGTTCTTCTCCTCAGCAAAGGTTTGTCTTGATTCCCAGAAGTGATCTAAAGTTCTGGGTCCCCCTTTTTATACACCAAAATCCTTTGTCTTTGAAGGCAGAGAGTTTCTGTACCTAGTCCAAACCAGTTCTGGCATCCCGCCAGCGTACACCATCTTCCTTTGTCAGTGTAGGCCAGGGTCCTCAGACACACCACAGGAGGTGGAGACAGCATCGTGGAAGGCAGGCACAGCCCTATTCAGGCCCAGGTGCTACTCCTCCCACCACTCCTCATGCAGATAGGTCTATTCAGCCCTGTGCTGACTCACCCTGTCTCCTGGAGCCCCGCAGCCCCTGTCACTGAGAAACCAGACATGGAATACACAACCTAGCAGAGGCAGGCTTGGATAGTTAGGCAAGAATATACCTTCTTTCTAAAAGTGGTATTTTCAAAAACAGAATGTCAAAACCAACTTCACTAAAAGATGTATTTTATAATTCTGAGTTCAGGCATACTAAATTCATTTTTCTACCATGTTCCCTGGGTCAGTTATGATTATAAGGTGTTATAAACAAACTGCCCATTCTGGTCTAGGGGAGCAGGTAGCCTTGCAATAGTGAAAAACGAAAATGGCTGTAATTCATTATTAGAACATGCCACACACATCAGGGCATGTCCTACCTTTTACCTACAATGCACCCTGCCCTTGGGCCTTCCTTAGGGGTGTCTGATATGTGGAAAAGGGATGGTTTGGGGACTGGCAAGTGGGTGCACTTGCCAAGTCAAAATGGCAGTACCAGACTGCACATAGGCTCTGCAATGTCAGCCCTGAGACACATTATACAAGCTGCTCCGGTGGGTGGCACAATCAGTGCTGCAAGCCCACCAGCAGCATTTGATTTACAAGCCCTGAGCACACATAGTGCACTGTACTAGGGTCTGACAAGAAAACCAAATAAGCCAATCACGGAGTCACTAATCCATACATCAATTTAACATAGGGAGCACTTGTACTGTGGCACTGAATAGCAGTGGCACAGTGCCCAAAGCATCTAAAACCAGCAAAAACATCAGAGGCAACAGCAAAAAATGGAAAGGAGACCCACGCTAATGGTGCCAGGTCTAACACGTGTCCCCTCCAGATGAAATGTGGGGAGAACTACCCTACCTTTCGGGAGTTCTCATCACTAAGGCAAACAAATCTGGACAGACCATCAGCATTGGCATGTTCTGTACCAGGGCGCTGTTCCACCGTGAAGTCCATCCCCTGTAGGGGAATGGACCACCTCAACAGCTTTGGATTCTCATCCCTCTTCTGCATCAACCATCTGAGGGGTCTGTGGTCAGTCTGAACCCGTAAGTCAGTCCTAAACAAGTATGGTCTCAACTTCTTCAGTGCCCAGACCACAGCAAATGCCTCACGCTCAATTGCACTCCACCTCTGTTCCCGTGGAAGTAACCTCCGACTAATGAAGGGTGCAGGTTAGTCTAGGCCCTCCTCATTCATCTGTGACAAAACAGCCCCCACACCATGCTCTGAAGCATCTGTTTGGACAATAAACTCTTTTGAGAAGTTGGGTGCTAGGAGCACAGGTGCCGTGCACATGGCAGTCTTCAGGGCATCAAAAGCTTTCTGACAGGTGTCAGTCCAGTTCACTTTCTTGGGCTGGTGCCTGGAACTCAGCTCTGTCAAGGGTGCAACAATGCTGCCATACCCTTTGACAATCCTCCTGTAATACCCAGTGAGCCCTAAAAAGGCTATCACCTCTGTCTGGGTCTTGGAGGGTTCCCAAGCCAGGATGGTCTCAATCTTGGGCTGCAGGGGTGCTACCTGGCCACTCCCCACCTGGTGTCCCAAGTACACCATGGAACCCTGCCCGATCTGGCATTTACTCGCCTTGATCGTGAAGCCTGCTTTCCACCGTGCCATCAACACTTCCCAGAGGTGGCACAGATGTTCTTCCCAACTGTCTCTGAACACTGCAATGTCATCCAGGTAGGCGGCACTGAATTCTTCCAGTCCAGCCAACACCCGGTTGACCAACCTCTGAAACGTGGCAGGGGCATTCTTCATCCCAAAGGGCATAACCCGGATTTGGTATTTCCCATCTGGTGTGGAGAATGCTGACCTCTCTCTTGCCCCATTAGTCATGGCCCTCTGCCAGTACCCAGATGTTAAGTCAAACGTGCTGAGGTACCGGGCAGAACCTAACCGATGAATGAGCTCATCAGCTCTGGGGATAGGGTGCGCATCAGGCCTGGTGCCTGAATTGAGCCCTCGGTAGTCCACACAGAACCGCAGTTCTGGCGTGACCCCCGGTGCGGCAGCCATTGGGACCAAGACCACTGGGCTGGCTCAAGGAAGGTCAGAGGACTCAATCACCCCAACACAATCATCTTGGAGACCTCCTTCTTGATGCAAGCTCTCACCCTGTCCGTAACTCTGTAAGTTTTGTGCTTAACAGGAGGACTGTCCCCAGTGTCTACATCATGGATACACCAATCAGTGATACTGGGAACCAGGGAGAACAGCTCAGAAAACAGTCATTCCGTTGCTCAGGGGTCAGGGTGGAAGAGAGGTTCACACCATCCATCTTGCTCTATTGCAGACAGGAGGTCAGAAAGAGGCTCAGTCTCCTCCTCCATTCCAGCTAGGAGCATGCCCACTTCGGACCTCTCTAAGTGGGGCTTTAGGTGGTTGACATGTAGGACCCGCAGAGGGTTCCTTGGAGACCGCAAGTTCACCAAGTAGGTGACATCACTCTTGCGCTCCACCACCTCAAATGGTCCGGTCCACTTATCCTGGGCTCCGCAGGTGCCATGACCCACACTTTCTGACCAGGCTGAAGCTCAACCAGAGTGGCATTCTGGTCGTACCACTGCTTCATCTCCTCCTGGCTGGCTTCCAGATTCGCCTGAGCGAGTTGTCTGAATCGCCTAGTCTTGTTCCTGAAGGACATCATGTAGCTATATACATCCTGGGGAGGTTTCCTGGGAGCTTGCTCCCAGCCTTCCTTGATCAGACTCAGAGGTCCTGTCACTGGGTGACCATAGAGAAGTTCAAAGGGGCTGAACCCTAGGGAGTTCTGTGGAACCCCACGCGGGAGAAAATCCCCATAAGTGCACGTCCCACCATGGGGGGCCATCACTGTCCGGGCATCCGGGTACCGGGTGGCATAGTCCACCAAGACCAGGATGAACCTGTTGCCCATGGCTGTCTTGGGATGTCTTGGGATCCAGAGGCCCCAAATTGTCAATGCCCACCCTTTCAAAGGGGGTGCTGACAACAGGGAATGGCTGGAGGGGAGCCTTGTGCTTCCTCCCACTCTTTCCACTTGCCTGGCAAGTCTGACAGGCCCTGCAATGAGTGTCTGAACTCTTGCGCATTTGTGGCCAATACAATTGGATGACAAGCCTTTCAAAGGTCTTGTCCTGCCCCAAATATCCTGCTAAAGGCACATCATGAGCCAGCCCCAGTAGGAAGGCTCTGAAGCGCTGGGGTACCACAGGCACACTGGCTAACATAGCGTCAGCAACCTTAGGCTCACTATACAGGAGATCATTCACCCAGTAGATCCAATGTGATCTAGATTGATCACCTGCTGCCTGGTTTGAAGCCTGTTGCCGCAAGTCCAGAAGAGAAGGACACTTCTTCTGCTCCTCGCATAACTCTTTCCTGGAGTGTCCTCCTTTCTTCTGCCAATGGGTCAGCTCAGGCAGGTCCCCCAGTTCAGCTACCCTGTTCCCCTGTAGGTTCCAGGGCATCCCCCTCAAGGTCAGCCTCCTCCTGCACCGTGGGAACAGTGGGGGCGGGTTTCCCATGCCCGCCTCTTCTCTGTAAGGCAGGCACCTGGGCCACTCTTTCAGGCTCCAGGACCTCTTATACAACCTTACTGGCATGCCCACTCAGGGAAACCCAACATCTCTAAATGAGCACTTTGCTCTACCTTAGCCCAAGGGGAGCTCTCCAAATCGTTATCCAACAGACAATCAACAGGCATGGCTGGCCTCACAGCTACTTGAAGAGTCCCTGAGACCCCCCCCACTCAAAGGGAACCTGAGCCACCTTGCAGTGCTCTCCGTGTTGTCAGCGGCAACAACTGGGTAAAATCCTCCCCTAGGGCTACACTAGCCATCAGCCAGGGTGGTGCACCAGTGGGTGCTGTCTTCCCATACAAGGGACATCTAGCATCATAAGAACAGTGGCCCATTAGACCTCACTTAAAACAGGTCTTGGGCCCCCTGTGAACTTTTCCCTTGGTTCCCTTGGGTATTACTATGGGGTCCTTTCTGGAACTCCCTCTGTTTACCCTTGTCCCCCCACTCTTCTGCTGAGCACCCCCCCACCTGTGGCAAAGTCTCCCACATGACCCTTGTGGACCCGGGTGCTCACCCAGCGGCCCGCCTCCTCAGCAAGCTTCCTAGGGTTAGTCAGCTTACTATCAATCAGGTGCTGTCGTAGCTCTAGAAAACAGTTATTGGACAAATGCTCCTATCAAACAAATCATAGTGCCTCAAAATTATCCACTTTGCTACCCTTCACCCAACCATCCAATGTTCTGCAAAAGAAAGACACATATTCCACCCAAGGGGTAGTTTTCTGCAATTCCTAAACCTTTGTCTGTATAACTCTGGGGTCAAACCATATCTGGACATTAGGGCTTCCTTTATGTGGGCATAGGACACCTGCTTCTCTGTAGGTAAATCTAACAAAGTGTCCCTCCCATCACTAACAAAGGAGCCCCACAACCCCGCACCCCAATCCTTCTCAGGGACCCGGTGGGCCAACATTGCAGCTTCAAAAGCCCTAAACCATTGACCAATATCCTTGTTCTTGTGGAAATCCTTAACTACTTCTTTGGGGATGTAGGCCCTTGCTTCTGCAGGCACTGGTCATGCGCTGCCACCAGAGGGAGGAACCTCTAAACTTTTGGCTTTGAGTTCCAATTCCCTCAACACTCTCTCATGTTCAAAATGCATGTTCTTTTCCTCTAAGGCTACCTTCTTCATTTCTAATTCCATCCAAAACTCTATCTTCTTGCTCTCTATGTCTTTCTGACCATCCATTTTGTGCTTAGCTAGCTCCAACTTGTGCACCCTCTCCCTCTCTCTGTCGTCCAGCTCTCCTGGGGACTGACCCTTGGAAGAAACACTGCTGCCTGCCCTGGAAGGTACTTTCTCCCCGATTGGGCCCACTGGCCTCTCAAGCTGCTCATCTAAATCCTCTGCCTCCACCACTGGCTCCTCAGGATGCTCACTGGCATTCCTAGATTCCAACCAGGCCCTCAGCGCCTTTTGGTATTCCTCTTTCCTGGTGAGGCCTTTCACATAGATTTTAAATTTCTTGTACAAAGCTTTGAGGTTAGGCACGGTGTAAGCATCAATTCTCTCTTCTTCCAATTCAATGTCTACAGATGCTATGGATGTTGGCTTACTCATGGTAGAAAAGACTGGCAGTTCTCAAGAATCAAAAAAGAGAAAAGAAGTTCCAAGGAAACAAAACTCTACCAAAATGTATGTGGTTGCATTATGGTCTGCACTCACTAGTAGTGTACACTAATCACTGTATATGAGTCACAAATGCAAGTCCAGAATCCTCACCGCTGACCGCCAATGTTAGATTTGGAGGTCTCTAGTTGACAGAGGTAGGTACCTTTGACCAAATAGGGACCCTTGCGTCTAGTCAGGGTAAGGGGATACACTCCTAAAATAACCCTACTCACCCCCTTGGTAGCTTGGCACGAGAAGGCAGGCTTATCTCAGGGGCAGTGTGTAAAGCAGGGGTCTCCAACCTTTTCTTTTGTGAGAGCTACTTCTGCTCAAGGGAAGGCTTGCAGAGCTACTAGCATATTTTATCTCTGTAATATAGTGACAAAACGTGTTCATATTACACTATGACTGCCATAAACAGGACTACGAATACTGGCCAATAAGCATTCCAGGCAAGGTGACCAATAGAAATGCCTGGAAAATTTTAATTCATATTAAAAGCCTCCACCGAGTAATGAATTAACATTTGAATCTTCACATGCCTTGTGGCACCAAGGACATAAACATAGCAGTAAGTCTCCTCAACTCACACTCTACTGTCAATAGGCTATCAAATTTAATGTGTTTTAGAATTGCAATATTTTGTCTTTTTTAGCATATTAGTTATTAAAAATGCACACATTTTCCCATCAAATACCACCTTTCTCTTTTTGGCAAGCAAACTCAATTTTCCAGAACAAAACCTTTTTCAGAAAAAAGAACATTTTTGTCTTCAAAAAACAGTTTTCATTTAAAAAATAATAAAATACAAGGTGCCCAAACGTAAATACATCATTTTCATCAAGCACTACCATGTAAAAATTCCTCACATGGACAGATTCAGCTTCAAATACTCCGGTATTACAATCATAGACCATAAGTGCTCACCATAAAACAAAGAATGCCTCTGTTATGCTAATATTAAAACCACAATTATCCCAAAGCTACCACTATGCTAAGGCTGGACGGCAGACCATCCAAGGTCCCCATCCTATCCCAGTCATGGCCATTATCATGCAAGAAGCTGTCACCATTCTGCCAGAGATGGCTAAAAGTATGCCGGTCATGCTCTTAATATGTGAATTGTGGTAGCCAGTATAGTCTAGCTTGACAAAAGGTGACCAAGGATGGCCATTATTATGCTATTGGCACTATTATGCCATGCACTGACACAATCGCACCAAAGATAAAACCCTTGGCTTTAGACGTGGCTTCCGAGAAACAACACTGTTTATTCGGGAGGGGCACAATGTCAGACAAACACACACATAAATAAATGCAGATAAGGCTCTTAATTTTCTCTACCCTGGATCCATAACCTGCTCTTATCAGCTCCTGGGCTTATCATGCTCCCAACTAACAAACACATTTTCACTCTGGTACCTGCAGTCACACAGTTTGATTGGCCAGCACTGGTAACTGCTGGCACTCTTCTTTGTTGGTGCATTGTTTGCACATGTGGTGCAACTGATAGACCAGTACATATAACATGGTCAATCTCGTTGTGACTTAGTTAGATTTAAAGTGGATAAAGATGGTCATTTGGCAGACCTCATAAGCCAACACAGGGCATGTTTGAGTGTTATCATAAGACCCTGTCATTGATTTGGCTGGTCTTCACTCTAACGGTCTTGAAATGAGCATTGCTGCTTTGTTTAATATGCACAGACTGAGATTGGCTTAGCTTCACCTCTGAGAGCTGCTTTGAGGGTGCTGGCGAGCTACTAGTAGCTCCCGAGCTACTCGTCGGAGACCCCATAGCTATTAGAACGTCGTTACAGCAATAAATTCAAAGTACGATGCCAACCGCGAGGTGCGCAGAGTCACCCGGACCCCCCAAATAACCGGTATCATGGAAAATGAAGTCTATGACAATGCCCTCCATTATGGAGATGAGGCGCTGGTACTGAAGTCTATGCTGGCTTTCTGGCTGCCATGGGGGAGGCAAGGCGTCGTGTCCATGAGGAGGCGACGTGTCGAATCCAGGACAGGGGAAATCGGCATCCACGGTGGTGAGGTGTCGGTTTCGGTGACGCGATGTGATGCGAAGTCAGTGAGTTCTCAGAGTCACCCTCAGTGGTTATTAGCGCCACGATAACTGGATGGTGGCGCTGGCGGTGAGGATGTTGGTGCAAGCTCTAGTGTCGGGTTAACTGCAGGCGGCGAAGGGCGGCGGAGCTGTTGTGCACTTCATGAAAGGTGCCCCTGGCCTCGGTGCAGGTCGTGGCATCACAGTGGCATCACTGACAGTATCTCAGCTTGTTTTTCTTACTTCTCTTAGGTTTCTTCCAGCTCCAATCAGCAAGAACAACCTCCAAATGCCCAAAACAGGCACCTTCTGGCACGTCAGAACTCTGAGCGGTAGAGTTCAGGGGAGCTGGGGGTGAAGTCTTTGTGTCCCTGAGACTTCAGACTAGGAGGCAGCACACACAAGCCCTTGGAGATTCTTCTTCAAGCAGGTTTCTCAGCAAAGTTCCAGTGTTTGTCCTTTCCTTGGCAGAAGCAGTAACTGCAGGCCAACTGCACAAAGAACACAGCAAAGGGGCAGTAATCCTCCTCACAGTTCTCCAGCTCTTCTCCTTGGCAAAGGTTACTCTTACGTCCAGAAGTGATCTAAAGTTTCTGGGGTTGAAGGTCCACTACTTATACCTCATTTTGTCATTGTTCTCTTGTGGCCAGGGTGTCTGAGCCCCGTCCAAACCAGTTCTGTCCTCTCTGATGGACTATGACCACAGGAGTTGGAGATAGCATTGTGCAAGGGAGACAGGTCCTTTTCAGCTGCAAGGGAAACTCCTCCCACAACTCTAAATGCATCCAAGGTCTATTCAGCTCAGCTCTGAGTCATCCAGGAAAGGCAGGGCACACCTCACCCCCTACCCCAGTAGCTGTCTATAGTAAGTGCACATCCCCTGCCCCTGTCACGCCAAAACCAGACATTCAATTTCAGAAAATGCCTACTTTCTAAAAGTGGAATTTTCAAACACACAATTTAAAAGATGTGTTATTAAATTCTGAGTTCATAGAGCCTAAACTCCATTCCTCTATCTTGTTCCAATGGGAATTTATACTTGTAAGATGTTGCAAAGTAACTCCTATGTTAGCCTATGGGACAGAAAACCTTTCAATAGTGAAAAAATAAATGCACAGTACATGTCCTTTGTTTCACATACTCTGCACCCTGCCCATAGGGATACCTTGGGTCTACCTGAGGGGTGTTTTACACTTAGGAAAAGGGAAAGTTAGGGCTTGGCAAGTGGGTGCACTTGCCAGGTTGACATGGCAGTTTAAAACTGTGCGCAGACACTGCAGTGGCAGGTCTGAGTTACATTTGCAGGGTTACTTATGTGGGGGTCACAATCAGTGCTGCAGACCCACTGGTAGCATTTAATGTACAGGTCCTGGGCACTCTCAGTGCACTTTACAAGGAACTTACCAGTAAATCAAATATGCCAATCATGGATAACCAATTGTAATAACAATGTGTAGAGTCTCTGGATGATGAAGAACAGAAAAAGACATAAGGTTGATCGAGGTTATAGAGGCTATCAAGTCCTTACCTTCTGGTAAAGCGACTGGCGAGGATGCTATTCTGCTTGAATTTTATAAGGCTTTTCAGGATCTATTGGCTCCTGTCTTTATGCAGTTGAGCATTGACATCACTAATGGGGGCGATGCTCCTGATTCTTCCGCAATGCTTTCCACAGCACGCATTGCTCTATTGGGGCCAGAAGAGATTATGGCCACATCGTCGGCATACGCCAGCGGCTTTGTGTCCCAACCATGTAGACTTACAGGAATAATGTCTGGCGAGGCCTCCAACCATCTAAGAAAGGGGTCTATGTATAGTGCGAATAGCAGGGGGGAGGACGAGCAGTTCTGCCTAGTCCCCTTACCAATTGAGAAAGCCTCCGATTCCTCCCCAATTATTCTTACTCATGCGATGGGGTTGATGTACAAGACCCGTAGTGCATTAACGAATGTATCTCCCAGGCAGTTGGCCTCCAAGACCTTCCATAGATAGTTCCATGCCACTCGATCGAACACCTTCTCGGCATCCAAGAAGGCAACCCCCATAGGATTTGTAAAGACTTCGGTAACGTCAAAGAGTGAAATTACCCTTCTGACGTGGTCTTCCGTCCCCCTTTCCTGTATAAATCCGTGCTGCCTAACTGAGACTAGTTGATGCATCACAGAGTTTAAACTAGTGGCTAAGATCAGGTAGAAGGGTACAGTTTAGCATCACTATTGAGCAGGGTGATGGGCCTATATGAGCCTATACTAATAGGATCTTTACCCTTTTTTAAGAAGACGACAATATTGGCTGTGCCCCAATTAATTTGTTTCCAATTTTTAATTACATGTAAATATGTTGGATTACAATTTTGGAAATATGACAGTCTTACATGAAAAGGTAATCCTAATAATTATGACAGGCTGTTATTCACAACCTACCAAATTAGTTTGTCAATTACTGTGTGCATGCATTCCTGTAATCAGGACTTTTTTTTTAAAACACTGTGGGGACACCTGGTAATGTGGGCTTGCTAGGTAACTCTTGCCAACCCTACAAGTAGAGTTTCTACACCTGCTATACTGTCATCTCGTAATCTCGTAATCTTTTGTGGTATGTGCACAATCATGGACAAACATTGATTTTCTATTACATATTAGAATGAGTGCACTTCAATTCATTTGTTTGACATGTCACTGAGATTGTTAGTGTTAGCCACACGTACAGCCTTGTTACTCTCAACCCATATCTCATGCATCAATTACACCGACGACCCTAGATGTGTATGATTTGTAAATATTTTTGAGGTGACTTTTTTTCCACTGAACCCTAAAGTTGATGCGTTTTTTTGTCAAATGTATTCTTTGCAGATTATCCACAAAGCAACATTTTTGGATAATTATAATGTGGAAAATCCCACAAAAGTGCAAATATTTATGATGAAAACATTTTAATACGGATTTAGTATATGAAAACATTTTTCTGTAGCTAAATCTAGTTGACTGAAACTATTAAATAAAGTAGCAGGGGTCGCCATTTATACTTTCTGCTAAGAATCAAAGAACCATGTGCATAACGCGGTGCTCCTTCCGCCTTCCCCTGACTGACTGTTTACCGGCACCCTGCTGCACACAAATGCACTTGCCAGTTAAATTTGAAAAATAACTCACATTTTATAGGAACGCGAACTGTAAGAAGCAGGAGGACCCTGGTAGGAGACGCATGAGTTTTTCTAGCTACTGTAGGGCAAACTGCAATGAGTCATTCCTCATAAGCACGGGGAGCGGAGTATGGCGTGCATTGAGCAAGCTTGTCCCATGCTGTGCTGTGAGAGGCAGAAGGATTCCGCTATGCAAAGTGCAGCGCTGCGTGGCTCTGCGTGGGTCTGATGAGGGAGCAGCCACAGTGCACGTGCAGAGGCTCGTTCTCGATGAAAAGACTCGGCTCTGTTGGCAGTCCTTTTTAACACCGTGTTCAGCGAAGTATTGACGCTGCCCTCCACCATGTGTGTCTTATAAACCAGGCAGGCACGTTGTCAGTAGAAGTGAACACTGTATTTACCGGCGATGGTGGATTAAATCTTCCTACTCCTTGGGCAAGGTTGAGGTGACACTCCGAAAGAGATTAGATACTGCGGCTGCACATCATCTGTCTCATTAATGTCACTTGAGCCTTGAAAGCATACTGAAGAGTCTTCAGCGGGCCAGAGAGAGTTCTGGGGGAAATGTAAATAATTCAAATTCTCTTTTGCCAGTCTCGAATAGCAACTTGTTTCCTTCTCTCCGCACCCTCTGTCACCATGGAACTTTAATCTGCACATGCTAAGAGATTGGATGCTTAAATTAGGCATTTATAAAACCGATCCTAATGGTTTTAATGCAAAATGCCTTGTTTTAGCATAGGCAAATGATACCTTGATGCGAATGCATAGTCAAAAAAGCTCTGACAGTTGCCAGTAGATCTGGCTTCTTTAAGTGTATGTACACACACCCACGCACACAGACACACCACACACACTCGCACGTACACACACACACACACACACACATCCTGCACCGCATAGACAGAATAGAAGGAGGCATGGGGAACAAAGAACACATGGCAGCCTATGGAAAACACACACACTAGCCAAAATGGTCGGGCCCATATCCTGGTGCCCAACCAAAACTCATTTGAACTCTGTGGGAAGCAGGGGGGATAAGCACACATCGAAACAAGCATTTGCAATGCAATAGGTCTCGCATTTACATGAGTTTAAGCTATTGGCATTGTAAATGATAATGCCTTTTATTTATGTTTTAAAAACCAAAACCTAAATAAAAGGCGTTGTCATGTACAATGCCAGTAGCTCAAACTCGCGTAAATGCGAGAACTAGGGCATTGAAAATGCTTGTTTTTTTAGTTTTCTCTTGAAACGTCTAGTGTTTCAAGAGAACACAAAAACAAAAGTGATATTTTGTGAAATCCTTGCCAAAACGGGCACAAGCAAATGCCCCATTTTAAAAGAGATATCTCAAGGACAAAGACTGACTTGACAAGCATCCAGAGGCTCAGAAAGCAGTCTAGCTGAACCATGAACTCAGAGGCCAGGGCCTATCAAAGCTCCCAATCGTAAGAGGAATATCTTACGTGGCCCTTTTGCCGTCCCTCCCCCTGCGCTGGAGTCCAATGACCCCACTGTGGTTCCACCCAACGCTCCACAACGGTGGCCCAGAGATATCAAAACCAGACGCTCGGCAGCTTCGTCAGGTAAAACACTGGTTACTGCTGCTAAACAAACCTCTGCAGGTCTCCGGCAGAGTTAGCAGAGGAATGTGGTTATGAAGTCTATTTAATCTAATCACGAATTGTGAATTTAGCATCATTATCACCCAAAACAGCTTAGTATGTAAGGAATTAAGAGACGGAGTCCTGCTTTATGTGCCCTGTAAAAATAAGGGGACAAGTCCAGTCGGACAGTAAACCGAGTGTGCATACCAAGTAAAATACATCAAACCGAGCACAAATTGTGAATGAGGGCAAGTTAAGATATCCTTCTTGCACAGCCAAAAGTCCAATCTTTAGCAGATAGGTGACTGAACGTACATTTTCAGTGGTATTGGTAACTGTGGTACTTTTGAGAACTGGTCCTGCAGCATTCCATAAGGTAAAGAAAAATGTCTTATGTTCATGTCTTTTGTTGACGGGTCAACAATGAAGCAAGCAGTGTTTGTTTTCCTCATGAAAAAAAATCTGATTGTATGCGATAACAAGCATGGCCAGCGCCATTTATATTTGCTTTTGTGTAGCTAGATGGTTTTAACGAAGCTTCATGAAAATATTGCATCCATGAATTTGTGTTAGAAGGCTTGCACTGCTGCTGTCTATAGGCAGCAGCAGTGCAATTATTCTAACACAAATAACAGGCCAGGGTAGGTGTCAAAGTACCCCTCAAACTCACAAGAGGTAGAACACAAGTGAAGACTTCCTCATACACACGGTACACGTTCTGTAGATGTATACAGAAGCAGTGTGGTTGGGGTGTGTGTGTCTGTGTATTTTTTAAGTGTTAGTAAACCCTGACAAAGTTAGAGAAATGCCATCGATGTGAGGACATAAGTCCTGTGAGGACCAGTCCTCAAAGAGTGTGTAGGTATTTTGGAGCGGGTGTATCAAAAATTAAAAGCACAGCGATATTTACTGTGTCCCACGCAACAACCTATCCCGGTATCACTGCGCCTGTGGAGTTAGAATAGTAGATACACACTTCACTACACTCAATGATTTGTCTGCATATATAGTGTGTGTTTACGCGAATGTGTATTTCGAGTTGGGTTGGGCCAAGCCAGCCCTCACGTCACCCAGTACCTCCGCCAGCAGCATGTGATCAGTAAGCTCGCTTCGTATTCGTAGTGTGTTTCGCCAATGAATAGAAGCATCCAAAATCTACGAGACGAATGTGACTGAGCGTATATGATGCTGTTACCCAGGTCTATAACGATTATGAGATAAAGAATGTGGTGGTAGGGAAGTATAGGGTACATTAAAATGATTGCAAATTGCAGAAAAATATAGGTTTTGTGTTTTTTTTTTATATAACGCTTTTTTCTCCTGACGAGGCGTTGAAATCTACTGTTTGCCACAGGCATAATCTCGGAAGGATTGATAAAGAATAGGGTCAATTTAGCAAAAAAACTATGTAATAATAATCTGTGGTCAAAATGGTCTGAACCTGTATTCCCTCGAGAACGTGGCACTTCGAACCAGATTGATCCTGCTGGAGCAGGGCCAACGCTGCGTCTGGCTTCTGTCTGCGGTGACGCAAGGAAGATGTTGCCTGGTGGGTGAAGAGCGCAGCGTGAGGCCACTTTGAAAGTGAATGGAACGCGGAGCCGTCAGCGCCATGTGTGCTGTGCAGGCAATCAGCGTCCGCTGTTATATCTGGTTCACAACAACACGTCAGTAGAAAGGTGACCAGGGGTTGTGGGGTGAGCAGCAGGAAGAGTTCCGAACAGTAGAGAGGGTTCAGGGGTTGTGGGGTGAGCAGCAGGAAGAGAGTCGAACAGTAGAGAGGGTTCAGGCAGAGTATCTGTGAACTGGCGGCAGAGTCTGAGCGAGTGGGGCAAACACTTCAAACCCGCTGTGTAAAGTAAAATAATGGAGAAGGGCGGGAAGAGGGTAAGGGTCACACAGTGGAGGAAACAGCATTACCTGAAATTAGAGGGGGCAGAAATATGGCATCAGGCAAAAGGAAGAGAAGTGAGGGTGCAAAGAAATCGCAAATCGCATGAAGTAACAAGCTACAAACTAAAAAAAGGCCAATCACAGGTGGTGATCCCATAAAAGGTAATCACAAATGCGGCACAGGCTAGACTTCCACGGTTGCTATCCATAAACGAGGGTAAAGAGAATGTCTCCGTGAGCCTTGTGCTCGGCTGGCGCCTCGGGCATATTTACTACGGGAACACATGGGAATGCAAAGCCATTAATCAAGCAGGATGGCTCTGTCTCCCTTCACGCCCAGGGAGGAGGGAGATGCGAGCAGAGCATCAAAGGGCTGGGTGAGAAGGGAGGGGGGAATGCAAGGGTCAAAGCGGCGAAAGTGAAAGTAATGGAGCAGAGCCTCAAAGGGCTGGGTGAGAAGGGAGGGGGGAATGCAATGAGCAGAGGAGCAGCTGTGCATGTGCATGTGATCTCATGCACTCAAGGTTTAGGCCAGCCAAAAGACTGGGTAGCACTTTGAAAATCCCACATATAAAATGTCTCTTCGAGCCTTTGGCTCGCGAGACCTAAAAATTAAGTAGGTACCGGTGTCCCACCAGGGCCTATGGGTACTATATATGAGACAGTGGGAGGCAGGGAAAAATAGAAAAAAAAACATTTAATAATTGCTGGTGCCTCACCAGGACCCAAGATGACTCTATGGGATGCATGCAAAAGTCTATAAGGAATTTCGATAGCCATTTTAAAGCAGGTGAGAGAAAGAGAAACTATGCTATTCAGTTTAGCAAGAAAAGAAGTGTCTGATGCAATTTTGACACAGCATTCGTACTGGCTAATCAATATGAAAACAATATTTGCACTAACCAAAATGTGCAAAACAATATTTTCAACAACCATCTGGTTGAAAACTGCATTTTTGCTCTGTTTACTGGTGCGAGAGAGATAGATGTTTGCAAGTGTTAAAAGAGGAAGTTTTTTCATAAGAAACACATCCAAATGTACCAAGCACATTATGCATAAGGCCCTCAAAAGGTTAATTCCAGTACACCAGAATAGCATCTTTATTTGCAAACCAAAAGGAATTTAAGTCCCTTAGCTGCATAAATGTGATTATATTGAGACCCGGAATCTTTATTGATCGCATCTGTTCGCAAACTTGTCATTAATTTAAGAGATGCATGAACGATCATGGCGTGCAGAGGTTGCTGACGGCCTAGGGCTCAGTTTAAACAGCACATTTCTTGTTTTAACCTACAAGGAGATGGATCCTCACCCTTTACTTAAAAAGAGCTGGCAGGTATTGAAAGAACAGAAATGCCCATACATTCTTAATAAGTCATACTAGAGGTGTATCCAGTTGGTGCAATCTTGATCTCTCACTTAGAAACTGAGACTAGCAAATAAGCCGCTGCCTACTCAGTCATGTCTCCTTAGAGAGATAGAGAAACGTATGGCATGAAAGCAAAGGGTCATTAAGAGCCGAGCTTTTTCTGCAAAGGGACTGGGACAAATAGGCAATTGAGACCTAGTGCATGCAATGCAAATAAGACGTCAACTCGGTGTTAAAATGTGAATGCATGTATTAACTCGAAAATGAAACTAACAAAAGAAAAGCCCAAGTATGTATTTTTTAATGTTTAGTAGCTATTAATATATATATTGAGCAGAAAGGTTCCTCTCCCTCAGCCTCTCATTCTTTTGAGATGGTGCATCTTGCACGGGACGGCACAAGTGTCATAATTTTATCCAACAAATGCCAAAGCTTCTCAAGATGCACTCGACAGTGTGTCTGCCATTTGGCAAATCGGTTCAGCCCGCCCCAGACATCCAAGTTCGTTGTATTGCCTGACGCGTTTCTTTGGCTAACGTACAACTTCATCAGAGGCATTTCTCTTGTAAACGTTGGAGCGCTCTTTATACTGCATGCTGATTGGTTGAAAAACCCCTCATGCATTCAACTGCGTATTTGATTTCTTCATACAGCATGCTGGGATGCATCCTGAGAAGCTTCGGCATTTGTTGGATAAAATTATGACACTGGTGCAGTCCCGTGCAAGATGCACCATCTCGAAGGAATGAGAGGCTAAGGGAGAGGAACCTTCCGGCTCCGGTTTCCAGCACAGACCGTCTTGATGAAAGTGCCGGCTTCTACCACATCCAGATCCTATCAAGGATTCTAACTGACTCTCTGAAAAAGTGGAGGTGCACGGTAGTACCGGCCTCTGACCTGACTACAAAGAAAGGAACACCCGTGGAACTCACTGAGTCAGAGGATGAGGGAGAGGATTGTCCACAGCCACAGCACAGCGCTGCAGGTGTTGCAGCAGCACCAGATGGGAGACACAGACGGGCTGAGATCACACACAACTATTTCTGAGTAAGTAATGAGACAAAGCGAGTAACTGCAATAGCGTAACAATGTTTTATTGACCTGAAGTCAGGCAATAGGACAGCACACTTTCCCTTCTCCTGTGTGTCCATGGTATTTTTGGTGTGTCTGCAAGGTGGTTGCTGTGCAGCTCCTGGGGTTTTGCTTCTGCTCCCTGCCTCTCGCACAGCTTCAGGATCAGTGTAACTGCATGGGTGTGGCCACTTTCTGGTTGTGAGGTCATCAGGAAGCACAGGATTGGCTGACTCACAGATTTGCCATTTTTTGAAATACCGGATTCGCTAAATACCGAATCGGTAATGTGTATTCGGTAATAAGGATTTGGTAATAAGGATTCAGTATTTATTTTAGCGGATATTACCGCATCGCTATCTTTTTGCGATTTTTTAGCAACATCGGGAATTGAGAGTTCTTAATAGCGATTCAGTAAAAATCGTTATTGAGACCTCGCAATTTGGGTTTTACCTACATATGGCCCTATATGTGAGAGTGAGTGATAGTGAGAGTGGCTGTATGGATGAGTGTGTGCTTGTGTCAGTGATTTTATGAAAGAGTAAGTATGTGTTAGTATCTGTATGAATAAGTGAGGTGGTGTGCGTATAATTGTATAGGTGAGTAAATCAGAGTGTGATTCATTCTTTACATGACTGACTAGGTGTGTAAGTAACTGTATGGGTGAGTGGTGGTGTATGAGTGTCTGTATAGGTATATGAGTAAATATGATAGTGCTGTATTGATGAGTGACTGCATGTATGAGTGACTGTATGGGTGAATGAGTGGATGTGTGTGTAGACCTAGGAATCAGTGAGTGAGTATGTAGTAACTGGTGTTGGTGTGTCTATGGTTTCGAAAATGGTACCCTGTATTAGGGTGTGAGGAGGTGCATCAGATTATCACGTGGATGATGTCATAAGTGATGTCATCAGTAATGTCATTTGAGATGTCATCAGTGATGATACTGACCATGTCATGAATGATGTAATATGTGACGTCACCAGCATTGCGGGGGCGCGAGTTATAGTTAGCTGAACTAACTACAACGGCCGAATTTCACTGGTTTTGTACGAGTGAAATGTCCAACTAACTATAACGTCCCTGAAACCTCTGTTTTTTATTGAATTTCTAAGGTTTTTTAAATGCTAATTTCTAACTCTAACGTGCCTGAAACCTATGGGCTTTTCAGTGAATTTCAAAGGTTTTTTAAATGCTAATTTCTAACTATAACGTCCCTGAAACCTATGGTTTTTTCAGTGAATTTCAAAGGTTTTTTAAATGATAATTTCTAACTATGCCTACAGAGGTAGGACATGTGAAGAAAGAGGAACAAAGGCACAGAAAGAAGCAAGACAAATGCAGAAAGAGGCAACAGAAGTCCTGAAAGATGAAGAAAAGTGCAGGAAGAAGTAAGAGATGTGCGGAAAGAACCAACAGAGGAGCAGAAAATCCTCCTGTGCCCCTAAGGTTTTGCTGACGGGTACTGGTGGTAACTGACTCTGACTAACCAGGCCTATAGCCAATGCTATACTAAAAGACACTTAGAATACAGTGAAAGCACCTACATACACTAGGGAACACTATGCATTGGGGTACCCCTGTGATTAGCATGACCTCCTCTGTAAGGGCCTAGTACATAATAGGGCAGGGGGATTAAAACTACCTCTAAGTCAGAGGTGCAGAAAGATGCTTCTTTAAGTAGTATGCAAAAAGAACAATTGATGGACAGAATGCAGAACAATGTCATACATTCACCCCAGTACAGTGATATGGGCCTAAATCCATAGTTTTTTTGCTCACCATGCCATTCCAGTTTGGAAACAGCCATATGCAAATCAGTCTTGACTGCGCTGAATGGGAACAGTCCAACCTGAACTGCCGGCCAGGTCCTCCCTGGACTGGAAACAAGCATCCTAGGACTGGTTTCGGGCTTTCAGCCCTCATCAGCCAGGATAGCTTGACTCCAGTGGCATGGAGAGCACGGGACACACGTTTGGGCAGACCCGTCACACTCAGGGTAATAAATGCAAAAAGAACAATTGATGGACAAAATGCAGAACAATGTCATACATTCACCCCAGTACAGTGATCTGGGCCAAAATCCATCTTTTTTTGCACACCATGCCATTCAAGTTTGAACCCAGCCATATGCAAATCAGTATTGACCCTGCACCCAATGGAAACAGTCCAGCCCGAACTGTCAGGCCAGGTCCTCCCTGGACTGGAAACAAGCAACCTAGGACCAGTTTCGGGCTTTCAGCCCTCATCAGCCAGGATAGCTTGACCCCAGTGGAATGGAGAGCATGGGACCCACGTCTGGACATGCCCGTTGCACTCGGGGTGACAAATGCCTACAGAACAATTGATATACAGATGAAGGGTGATGCCCTGAAACCAGTCCCAGGATGCTTGTTTCCAGTCCAGGTAGGACCTGGCCTGGCAGTTCGGGCTGGACTGTTCCCACAAGGAATAGGGTCAAGACTGCTCAGGGATGAAGTCCACTTGTGTCCTGAGGTCCTCAGGACACAAGAGGACCTCATCGCCCCAACAACAGTGCGCCAAGAAGCGCGTTTGCAGTGTGGTGTGAAAAGGGACGTGGCCTCGGACCACCTCTCTGCAACGCAGCTCTGTGGTGCATATTGGAGGTACCTGGTGGGCTAGTTGGCCCCAAGGGAACCTCAGTATTCAAGGGAAATTAATTCCCCATCTAACAATGTGCCAGGGGGCGTGTTTGCAGAGTAGTGGAGAAAGGGGGCGTGGCCTCCGGCGAGATGCCATTTTTTTATTATTTGTTTTTTACAAGGGGAACTGTGTGGCCTCCCTTCTTTTATATTTGTTGGGCCCTGGGGACCCCATTCCCCAGGGCCTGACCCCTATCTAGTAAAAACAATTAAAAAAAACTGGAAAGGGGCCACGTGGCCCCCCTCCCGAGGCTAATTTCAGCCCCAGGGACCCCATCCACCATCCATTGCCAGACTTTTAAAAAAATGTATTTATGTGGAGGGGGGCCGTGTGGCCCCCCCTCCTCAAGCCTCCTCAAGCCAAGTATGGCCCCGGGGACCCCATCCCCGGGGCCTGGACTCTGTGATTGGGACCGTGGTGGGAGCCCCAATGCCCCCACGGTCCCGCCGGCTTCCTGCCTGCTGCGAAAGCCAGCATTGCTTTTGAGCAAGGGGAGCTGCTGATATGCAGCTCCCCTTGCTCAAAAGCAATTGTAACAAAATTCCTGATCTCGCTTCAATGAAGCAAAGCAGAGTTTGCTATGGCCGTGTGGGAGCTGTGCTCCAGCCCTGCCATAACTAACAGCAATGTCCAGTGGGTGGGCACCCAGAGACATTGCAGGAGCCGGCCCTGGGGGGTGGAAGTCCTGAGGGCCATCGAGGGCTCTAGAAGGGGTGCTGCATGGCCCCTCTCCCTTCATTTTCAAAGCTTTGGGGAGGTGGTGGTCCCCGGCGTGTGGGGGTCCATAACGGACCCCTCAATTTCAATATTTAGTGCCCCGGGGAGGTGGTGGTACCCGGGGCATGTGGGGGGTCTCGAGCCCCGCACACATTTTTGTTTTTAAAACAGCCCTGGGGAAGTGGTGGTCCGCGAGGCCCCCCACCCTAATTATAAAACAAGCCCCAGGGAGGTGGCGGTCCCCGGGGCTTGGGGGGGCACAAGGCCCCCCACACTTTTTGCACAATGCCCCGGGGAGGTGGTGGTCCCTGGGGCTGTGGGGCAGCCGCATGCCCCCCTCATGGCATTAATAAAGCCCCAGGGAGATGGCTTTCCCTGCATCTGTGGGGGCCCCTGTGGGTCCCCGACACATAATTAGGCATGCCCCTGGGACCTGGCCCACCAGGGGGCTTATATACAACGAAGAGCGGGAGCACATGCTTAGTTTTTTTAAATTTCTTCGGCCGGATTCGTGACCCCAGCATGAATTCGGCTGATTTAAAAAAAAAGAAAATGTTTTGTTTGGCCCTGGGGGTCCTTGTAGGTCTAGGGGGTCAGGGTATTTGTACCCTGCCCCTTTTCATGTTTTTTATTTTTGTTTCATCCTTTTTCTTGTGACTCAGCTCTACTGAGTCACAAGATGGCTGCCAACAATTCCTGGTTTGGAGTGTTGGCAGCTAATCAGAGTGAAGCTCGTGCCCAGGAGAGTTTGCGAACCCTCCTCGGTGCTCAGATATCAATAGTTTTCTTTTTTTACATTTCCCAAGAACTACTGAATGGATTTACACCATTTAAAAAAGGGCACAGTCTAAACCAAAACCTACCTTTATGCCAAATTTGGTGTAATTCTGTGCAGCAGGTCAGGCTATAGCCTGTAATAAAGTTTCCTACGGAAAATAACATGGAGAAAACAAGCTTTGGGACCCCCCTTTTTTCTTGGCCCCTGCTTGACGAATCACCCCAAAAGTTTCAACACACAACCTGAGCCGTCCAACCCTATTTTTAAAAAAATTGCACGATGATTCATCAAACGGCGCCAAAGATATTGGTTAATTAAATAAACGCTTTTCCTATGGAAAGTAGGTTCTAACTATAACTACATACTGGCGACAGCCAGTAGGTAATATATATATATATAATCAATGAAAAAACCAAAGGTTTCACACATGTTATAGTTAGCTGGACATTTCACTCGTAAAAAAACAATGAAATTCCCCCGTTATAGTTAGTTCAGCTAACTATAACTCGCGCGCCCGCAATGCACTACTGATGACGTCACATATTACATCACTCATGACATGGTCAGTGACATCACTCATGACATCACTGATGACATCTCAAATGACATCACTGATGACATCATCCAGTGAATGTGTGTTTTTCTGAAAATTAAATATGTTTTATATATGTATATCTCAAGGTCGATGGAAGAATAAATGAGTATATAAGTGTCTAAATTGATGATTTGTTTTTGAAAAATTAATTGTATTACTGACTGATTAAGTGTATCTTTTTGAATACATGGCTAAGTGAGTAATGTTTAAATGTGTAAATACCTGTATCAGTCTCTCACTTTGTATATAAGTGGCTGCATGGGTTGGTGAGTAGCTACATGAGTGTCTATATAGGTTAATAGTTGGTTTTTTGAGTATCAGTATGAGTGTCTGAGTGTCTTCATGGTGCGGTGGGGGGTATTATGTAGTGCATAGATGCATGAATGAGTGACTCACTGTTTGTATGTGTTGAAGACAGCATGTGTGCAGGACTGTATGGATGGATGAGTGTGTGCATGGGTGTGTTAGTGAGTGAATGACTGTCTCAATAGTGTCTTCATAAGTAACTACATATGTTTTAAACTAGTATATGTGACTATTGGTGTTTATAAGTGAGTATATGTGAGAGTGAGAGATTGGTAGACTTCCTGTATGAATAAGTATGTGTTTCTATAAGTGATTGTTTAAAAGACTAAGTATGTGTAAGTTTCTGTAAAAGTAAGTGTGGTGGTGTGTGTATAACTGTATATGCAAGTAAATGGATGTTTGATTCTTTATTAGCATGAGTGACTATGTGTGAGTAACTCTATGGATGAGTGGCATTGTGTTACAGGATGTTTAGGTGTATGAGTACATATGATGTGTGTGTACATGTATGAGTGACTATAGGATTGTTGGTGGATGAGTGGATGTGTATGTGGATCTTAGAATTACTGAATAGGTTGTTGTAACTGTTATTGGTATGTCCATTTTTTTGAAAATTTTAGTCTCTATTTTTGAATGTTTGTATCAAAGGTTATATTAGGGTGAGAGGAGGTGTACCACTCTGTCACAAGGATAATGTCATCAGTGATGCCATTTGAGATGTCATCAGTGATGTCATGAGTGATGTCACTGACCATGTCATGAGTGATGTAATATGTGACGTCATCAGTAGTGCATTGCGGGCGCGCGAGTTAGAGTTAGCTGAACTAACTATAGCGGGGGAATTTCATTGGTTTTTTACGAGTGAAATGTCCAGCTAACTATAACATGTGTGAAACCTTTGGTTTTTTCATTGAATTTCTAAGGTTTTTTAAATGCTAATTCCTAACTATAACGTGTGTGAAACCCATGGTTTTTTCAGTGAATTTCAAAGGTTTTTTAAATGCTAATTCCTAACTATAACGTGTGTGAAACCCATGGTTTTTTCAGTGAATTTGCAAGGTTTTTTAAATGCTAATTTTTTTTTTTTTCTTCTTCTTTTTTTTTACATATTTTAATTTTAATTTTCTATCCTTTTTTAAAGACTATGGTTAAATTTTTAAAATTCTACAATATGTTTTTTTTTTACATTTTTTATAAAATAAACAGGTAAAATTTATTAGCAATACATTTTTTCCTTTTTTTTTAAATTTTTTTTTAGTGCGCGTACGGTAAGCTTACGGTAAGCGTACGGTTTACGCAATGTCCGTAATTTATCTACGCTGTTTGCGTATAGTTACGCAATTTGCGTAGCCGCGCGTACTCCGCGTGGGGCGCGTACGCGTGTATGCTACACGCGCACGTTACGCGGAAGTGTCGGGGAGTGACTGTTATGCGCATGCGCGCGAGCGCGTGTCTTTTTTACGCGCATGCGTACTTTTGCCGTAAGCGTACCGTAAGCGTACGGTAGGTCATGTGATCATGAAACACAACTTTTGATTGGTTGAAACTACTTTCAGTTCTAGAACTCTCCTACACCACACCCATTCCCCTCATTTCTGCTTGTGATCCCTTAGGAGAAGGAGCTGGGTTGTCTTTGTGATACGATGGCAGAACAGCAGAGCTCTTCTGAGAGTGAGGCTAGCAGCACTACCTTGAGGCAGAGAGCGAGGAAACAAAAGACCTCTTACGTATGGGAGTATTTTACTTTTCCAGAAGGCCAGCAAAAGGTAAATGCACCCTTAGTGACTTGCAAGCTGTGTAAGCGTGTACTTTCAAGAGGGAATCCTGACAGGAAGTATTCCTTTGGGAATCACACCATGATGAGACACCTTAAGGATGTACACAGAAGGACATATGCTCGACTTACTGAAGGTAACCCTTCAGTAAATCAACCAAGCACATCCACAGCAGCTCAGCCTGGACCATCATCTGCAGGGCCGAGTCCTTCTTCTGCAGGTCAGGAGAGCCCTTCATCTGTGGGGGGAGCATCTCCTTTTTCTGGTCCTCTGGAAATTAACCCTCGGTTTGCGAGGGTTGAAGTACGGTGCGCCACTTGTCATGATCTAATTACTTATAGGGAGACCAGTATTTCCCTAGTGAACAGTAAAATAGATCAGCACACTTGTCGTACCGTCTAATATTCCCAATCTTTCTTTCCTCTGTCCCTGCATGAACACAACGGCTCTTTTAAGAGCCAACCTTACCTTTCATCTATTTTTTATATATTTTTAAAAAAACATTTTTTTTTTTTTACCGTACGCGTACGGTACGCGTAATTTTTTTTTTTTTTTTAAAAAAACACTAAAAATCAATTATCACATTACAAGGTCCTTGAGAGACTACAATTAAGAACTGAAAATGTGATTGTAGAGAAGTGGAAAAAAGGGACCATGACATTATTGACTTACCATACCCACTCAAAAAAAGATTTATTCATTTAATTTTTTTTTTAATTGCTTTAAAAATGGTTCTAGTTTTCGAAAATGTTCTATCTCAATCTGAAAAAAAAGAAAAAAGTATTAATATTTAATAAAACATTTAATAATACAGTACACATATTTACATATTTTTCAAAAAATATTTTTGCCTTTTTTTTGCTGTTTTCAGAAAATATTGCATTTCACTATAAATTGTGAAAGCAATTGCATTCATCATTTAACAGCAGGCAAAAAAAAAATTAACAATCTCAAAGATTGTTTTTAAAAAAGCCCACAATCTCTTTTTGCATAAACATAACTTTATAGAAATGCATAATATTCTTAAAAAATATCATCTAATATCAATACTTATTTCTTTAAAATACCGTCTGATATTTTTGTTTCAGAAGTATAATCACAATAATATATCTCAAATAACTCCACAATACATCTGGTTCCATTTCCTTTAGGCCAAATAGTAATTTTAAAATTCTTTTTTTGTTTAATTTCCAATGGTAATCCAATAAAAATCTAAAGTTTAAATTGTACAGATGTCACCGATTCTCTGTAACATTTTGGTTTCCGAAAGATTAATTAATAATTAAATAAGTCCACAATAGAATTGTTTACTTTTCCGCATGGCCAAATAGTAATTTTAAAAATCTTTTTTGAAAAAATTTCCAATGGCAATCCAATAACATTCCAAAATTTAAATTGTGCAGATGTTACCGATTTTTTCTAAATTTTTGGTTTTCCAAAGTTTCCTTAAAAAATGGAAAAATTCCACATTACAATTGGTTACCTTTCCATTAGGCCAAATGATAATTTGTTAAATCTTTTTATTTGTAAATTCCAAATGGTAATCCAATAAAATGGTAAAATTGTTTTGTCCAGATGTTGCCAAATCTCTCTAAAATTTAGGTTTCAGGAAGATTAGATAGGAATTTGCTAAATCAATAGGCAAACGTTGCTTAAAAATCAATTGGGAATCATTACACAGTGTCCAGCCTTTTTCACATTTAAGATAAACTGTGTAATGACCAGAAGTTACAGTAGGTCCATCATGGAAAATTATTGCAACTGTTACAAAAGTTTTTCCTGAAATTGATAATTGCTGTCCTGTAAACTTCTTTATTAAAGTATCCAATTTTGAACCATCAGCTCTACATCGTTGCATCATTAAAATTACATACTGTCTGTATTCCTTTAAAATTAATGTTGAAAACATGTCAGATTTACACTCACCGCATTGCATGATATGATTAGCATCTTTAACTAATTTAGCAAAAGTGACTGTTTTACTCTCTGGCAATGTTAAATAAATAAACCTTTCAGAATCAACATTAGAGCCACATATATTATAACAGTTTTCACAACTATGTTCCCATTTATAAGAGAGACCAAATACATTTTCAATGGGAACCCCTTCTTCTTCCAGTACCTGAAGAAAATAAATCAAGAATTCCTGTGCGTCTTGCTGTACATTTTGAGAAAACTGTGTTCGTCCTGAACATACATCTAAAACTTTTCTAATTTCAGTAGCACTTTCTATTTGAGTTTTATCATTACTCAGCTTTTCAAAAAGGAGACTCAGCACAGAACAGAATCTTTTTCCCTGATTTACTATTATCTGCTCTTGCAAACTTTCCAGATAAAATGCAACATTCAGCACTACATTAGCGTAGCAGTTGACACCAGAGCTATTTTCAAAATAACATCCTACAACCTGTTCTTCATTTTCCTTATTCTTTTTGCTTGCAATTACATCACTCCTCTTTTTTTTCCTCCTCTCTACATCTTCATTACAGATATTCTCATTTCTCCTTTTACGAGAAACTACACGTTTCTCCAACACAGGATACTGACCTAAATGAGGAGCATAGCTTCTTCTTAATCTATTATACTCCTTTACACAATTTGTATCAGCACTAACTTTTGAATCATCAAAGTCTATCATGAATAAACCTGATAATGTTTTCACTCGTGACAAAGCAACATATGCCATACCTTCTTTGAACACAGTTGAACCAATGTTCACAAATGCACAATCTACAGTCAATCCTTGAGACTTGTGAATAGTTACAGCATATGCTAGCGAAAACGGAAACTGCTTCCTACGTACATATAAGTCTTTCACAAGCATGAAACGAACTGAACAACGACAAATGTCTTTAACTTCTTCTATCTGATCAAATTTTATTTTTAAACATTCAATTCCATCTTTTTTCTGATAATTGATAAAACCCACAACTCTTCCCATAGCTCGATTAACTAAACCTTTTTCAACATCCAAATTTCTCCTTAAAAATACTCTACAGTTCATGCAAACATATAGATTTTTTTCTAATCCAGCTGTTTTGGAAATGTTCTTCTCTAGTGAATCCAATTTATTTTTCAGTGTGCCTGTTAATGTGACAGTAATTCTTCCATCCTCAATTTTGTCCACTGCTTCCAATTTCCTGATATCTTCCTTTTCCAATTTCAAAAGCTCCTCATTGAATATTGAGCATTCACGTAGAGTTGGCATTAAGCAGATGACACTTTTGTTTTCTGCAATGTTCTTGTATATCTTCTCTGCAACTATTTCTTCCTTTGGAAATAAATTATGTAGCAGCCGACTCTGTAATGCTTTTTTGCCAGCTTCTGTGAGTAGTCCAATCCTGATATCTTTCAGAATACTTCCATATTCTTCATCGTTTGCTTGCCTCATATTAGTTGTAAGTTCCTTGTACTCAAAGAAGGACCAAATATTTGTATTACCGATGCTTCCCAATGACTTCTTCGTGTCTTCATGTGTCACAGTATTAAACACTGGTTGTCCTTTAACTGGAGTAAGTTGCAAAAGATCTCCAAAAACTATGACGTGTTTTCCTCCAAATAACACGTCATAGTCTGTCTTCAGAATTTGCTGCATTCTTAAATGCACAAAGGCAAGCATTAAGTTGGATACCATGCTCACCTCATCAATAATGAGAACTTGCATCTTCTTCAATACTCTTGAAACTTCCAAGCATGCTTCTCCAGTTAGCTTGTTGTATTGTATTTTGTTCTCATGCTCCACTGGTAACATTAGCAAACGATGTAAAGTGATTCCTTTTATGTTATATGCTGCTAACCCAGTTGGAGCAGTAACCACACAAGACAAAGTAGAATCCGTTTTTTGCTGTAGGTAGCTTCTGATGACTTTTATTAGGAAACTTTTTCCAGTTCCAGCTTGTCCGCTTACATACATCCTGATTGGATGAAATGATGAGCATGAGCACTCTTTTTTTTCATGTAGAAATCCGTGATCAATTTTTTTTCTGATCTCTTCATAAATTTGTTGCTGCTCTTCGTTCAGTTGTCTTTCCAAATTTTGTAAGTCTATAAATTCTCCTTGAGCTTGATTCATAGCCGTTTCCACTTCATTCATGGCTATTGATGCTTCATTTTCAACGATTGGTTGTCCTAGGGGATCTTGACTGAGTGTTCCTGAACTTTGGCTGTCCTGAGAACTGTCTCTAGCTATTTCTGCTGCAATTGTAGTTTCCTGTTCAATTTCTTCATTTAACATTTGCAGATAAGTTGTGAATGTATTGCATTGTATGCTGTCTTTGCAAGCATTAAAAGAATCTTCATAGCTTTGAAATTCTCCCAGTAGTTCATCCTCTGTACGCCATGGTTTAAACAGCTGTAAAAGAGCCAAGTAGTAAAATTCCTTTTTGTCAGTAGTGTCGCAACTCAGCTTCCGGTGATTTATCAAACTTCCTTTTGTTTGCTTCACCAAACATCCTTCCTCACCAATGACTTTATATTTTCCATTGTTGATGTCTTCTGTGGCTTTCCGTGAATAAATGTAGTTCTGCAGCACTTCATAGAGACACATGTTCTCCAGATGATGACTTCTCTTGGGATAATATGTGTCCAACATGTTTGATTTCAAAATATCTGTACTTTCTGGGTCATTCTCGGCCAAATATTCAATTTCTCTAACAGATTTCAGTACCCGATTTCTCATTGCTGCAAGGCCTAAACTTGCCCAAATTATTCTTCTTGATTTCGAGTAGAGACTTGCAGAAGATAACCTATCTGAACATTCGTAGGATCCAATTTCTCGATGCAATAACATCTTCAAACTGAAACTGTACAGCTTCTTACTGACAGTTTTCTCGTGAGAAATCTCTTCCCACATTTCCTTCAATTCTGTTTTTTCTGATTTCGTAATGTAAGACGTTACATATCGAGCAACAGCAATGGAATTGTCAGCTACATACTGTATATCCATGTTAGCGTTCCACATGGATAAAATCACTGGGTTGTAGTCATTTATATTTTTTGATTCTTCTTTTCTTTTAAGGTTGTAGGTATTCTTAGGTGATTTTCTTGTGATAGTATGTCTCACAGATGACATAAAACTGTTAACTCTTCCATTTGAAAGAACAGGTCTAGGAAATCCAAATCGACATTTAGTGTAGTATTTATCTTTGCTCTTGTATTTCCGTCGACAGTATTTTCCACACCGATGACTTTGGAAACGTAAAACTTGCTCCTTTAACTTTTTCTCTTCTGTGCTTTTTGGTATAGCACATGTTGCATATTCTTCAATGTAAGATAACACTGCTTCATCAGTATCTGTTCCAAACTTTGGGGCATCCTTGATCCACAACAGCATATGAATATGAGGAGCACCTCTTGCCTGGTACTCTTTTCTCCAAAAGAAATCCACTACTTCTCCTAGAGGTGGATTTTTTTTATTGCAGATGAAGGACATCATAGCCTCAAATCTATGATTGAAATATCTGCAAACATTAACCGGATCCAATGAGCACAGTTCTCCTGCTGTCTTGTATTCGATGTTTTTAATGTTTGAATTTGCCTCTCGTAGAAAATCCAGTAAATCATCCCAAGCGTACTCCGCACAGCTTAGGGTAACGAACCATGTTGGTGTTCCTAAATTCCGTAACATGCATTTTAATTCACCATGGCGTCGGTACCAATATTCATTTGTCCCACGCTGACAAGCCATCAGATTGATCAGTTGTGTTTCCAAATGATCATCTCGGTGCTGCACTTTCTCCATAAAATCCTTAGCAGACACATTTTGCAAATGTACTCCACTTTTTAAAATGTGATTTACTGCATAAGACAATGCAGACAAGTCGCTTTCAAATAAAAGATGGAACAAATAAGGAATACTTTGTCGAAATCTGGGATCTTCAGCATATAGTCTTGTAGTCCGATACTCAGAAGCTGGAATCTGTTCTGGACGTTCATCGTATCGTCCTCCTTTTCCTTTAGGAAACAGCTGGGGAAAACATCGAGCTTCCAAGCTCTCCTCCCATACACTCACGGGAGTTCCTTTTGCTTTCTTCATCTGAAATAGATCAATATTGTCTCCCATAACTTCTTTTGAATGAAGAGGATGTATGCTAAAATGTTCATAAATTTCTTCTTCCTTTGACTTGTCCACTTTTTCAATTTGTCCAGTTGGTGTTTCTGTGTCTTCTTGTAAATCTTCTTCTTCTTCTTCTTCTATATAAATTGATTCATACCATTTGTTATTCCTTTTCAAATACAAATTTGCTCTTTGTACTTTCCGTACATCTACCAGCTCCTGCCAAATCTTCCTATTCTTTGTAGGTACACCATTAACCAGAATAATTAATGGTTCAGTTTCCAAAGTATCCGCATCAATAGTTTCCATATTTTTTTTCAAATCCAAGGGCAAATACACCACTCTACCTTTTAAACCTCTCAGTAAATCTGAAGGAGGTAATTTACCAGTTTTGGGCTGCATACGTACTATGGTCTGGAACGGATGAACACATTGAATGAGTATAGACTCATATGTATTTAATTCAGAAAGTTCAGCAGGAATAGCATCCAATTCTAAATTATTATGTACAGCTCTGGTCGGCATTCTATTTTCCTCTAACTTGTTGTAACAGTATTTACAAATACGCTGAACTTCACCCAATTCAAAACAATTTTCAAGAAATATATATGTGGCAAATTCCTTCCACTAATAATTATCTTCATTTTCACTCTTTCTGTAGAGATCAACATACCTGGTTTGTTTTCTATAATGAGTTCTGCGGCAACAAATACAAGTAATATTTGGTCTTTCATTAGAGATTATTGCAAATTTTGTTATGTGATCATTAAATGTCTTACTTACAGAGGGTTCTACATTCTCTTCCACTTCTTCCTCATTTACTGTGTCCTTCTCTGCACTGTTTTTTTCAGGACCAAAGTAACAAAACTGAATTTCATCAACAACCTTCTCTACATCTGATACCGTTCCACGGAACAGAGCCCTATTCAATTCATCTAACTTTATTGCTGGACTTTTAGCAAAATACAACCGTCTCACAAACTTTATCATTTCAGTATGATGAACAGCCAGCATCCTAAAATGATGGAAAACACTATTACACACTTTTCTAGATAGACAAGCCAGAGAATGACCCTGCAAACCAGTATTCTCTCTCACTCTGCATGGATCCAAACTTTGAAGCACCTTAATCTTCTGTTTTACACTTTTTTTGCTATATTCTCTTAGAAACTCACGAAATTTATCAATAGATTCCTGACGCACAGTGCAAATACTACTACAATTCCAAGTGTACACTGGGGCTTTAGGACGTCTCCCCATAGCCTCATCCGCCATCACTTGTACCTCATCTCTTGGAACCATTATCTCCTTCTCCATTATGCAACCATTTTTCACTTCATAAGCACGACCTCTGGTGTCAACTGCATGCAGCAAACTATTACTTTGAAAATAACTCTCTTCATTAAAAAAAGGTTCACTACTTGAACTATGCATCCATTTTCCTAAAAACACTTTAGAAAAGTTTGTTCTGTTCACTACTCTTTTCCTTTTGCTATGTGATTTCAGTACATTAACCATTTTGTCTAATGTACGCATCCTATTCAAAATTAAAATGAATAGTTTCCTTTTTAATTCTAATGCCTTTGCTGCAATGGCTTCAATTTCTTTTTTTCTCTTATAAAACTTAGCCTTTTGCTTATATTTCTTGACATCCTTTATCAAATTGGACATAACTCTTCTCTGAAACATTTTTCTACGTATCTCTTTAAACGCTGTTTTTCTGTTTAAGTTAATCTTTTTAGTTGCAGAAGGTATATTTGCATTAACTAAATTCTCAATTTTTTCCTGTGCTTTTCGATTGAAATCATTCTTTCCAGTACAGACATTTTGTACATTTTTCCTTTTTTTGAATATGTTTTTTAGAAAATTTTTTGTCTGCTTACCAGAAGATTTTTTCTTTTTCCCAACATGAGCATCTTCAACTAACTTAGGTCCTCCAGTTGTCTTCAAATATAGGTTTTTTTGTGGTCTTTTTTTACTCTGGATTTTGTAGGCATCTTAAATTTTGTTCACTGCTCTTCAGCAATACCTGAAAAAAACTAAAAAAAAATTCCTTTATTTTATTTAAATATATTACTACATTTGTTTTCACATTAGTCACAAAACGAAATTTCTTTGCCAATTTGAAAGCACACTTACTGCTCTTTTTTTTGGCAAGTGATAATCACTTTTACAGACTGACACATTATGAATCCACTTTTCAGATTTTTTAAAAAGCACATGTCCAAACTGCTTTTTCAGACCATCACCATTTGTAACCTGGGTGACTGCCTACACTCCAGCAAGGTCAACCAGCCTTAGTGATGCTGAATGTATTTGCATTACTGACTGAAACCTCAAACCCCACTCGCTTGTGAATACTGTGCATGATTCCACATGGTAAGCAGCTGGGTGTGTGCTAAGAGTCTGCTTCTGCACCAAAAAATGGCTCCCCCTTTCCTTCTAATGCAACTGTGAAATCACCAGAGCAATACGCAATAAATCTCTGCCTGTAATTCCTATTTGCACACAGAGTCATGTTTTCACATTAGTCACAAAACGAAATTTCTTTGCCAATTTGAAAGCACACTTACTGCTCTTTTTTTTGGCAAGTGATAATCACTTTTACAGACTGACACATTATGAATCCACTTTTCAGATTTTTTAAAAAGCACATGTCCAAACTGCTTTTTCAGACCAGCACCATTTGTAACCTGGGTGACTGCCTACACTCCAGCAAGGGCAACCAGCCTTAGTGATGCTGAATGTATTTGCAATACTGACTAAAACCTCAAACCCCACTTGCTTGTGAATACTGTGCATGATTCCACATGGTAAGCAGCTGGCTGTGTGCTAAGAGTCTGCTTCTGCACCAAAAAATGGCTCCCCCTTTCCATCTAATGCAACTGTGAAATCACCAGAGCAATACGCAATAAATCTCTGCCTGTAATTCTTATTTGCACACAGAGTCCTGTTTTCACATTAGTCACAAAACGAAATTTCTTTGCCAATTTGAAAGCACACTTACTGCTCTTTTTTTTGGCAAGTGATAAACACTTTTACAGACTGACACATTATGAATCCACTTTTCAGATTTTTTAAAAAGCACATGTCCAAACTGCTTTTTCAGACCAGCACCATTTGTAACCTGGGTGACTGCCTACACTCCAGCAAGGGCAACCAGCCTTAGTGATGCTGAATGTATTTGCATTACTGACTGAAACCTCAAACCCCACTCGCTTGTGAATACTGTGCATGATTCCACATAGTAAGCAGCTGGGTGTGTGCTAAGAGTCTGCTTCTGCACCAAAAAATGGCTCCCCCTTTCCATCTAATGCAACTGTGAAATCACCAGAGCAATACGCAATAAATCTCTGCCTATAATTCCTCTTTGCACACAGAGTCATGTTTTCATATTAGGCCCTTAAACGAAATTTCTTTGCCAATTTAAAAGCACACTTACTGCTCTTTTTTTTGGCAAGTGATAAACACTTTTACAGACTGACACATTATGAATCCACTTTTCAGATTTTTTAAAAAGCACATGTCCAAACTGCTTTTTCAGACCAGCACCATTTGTAACCTGGGTGACTGCCTACACTCCAGCAAGGGCAAACAGCCTTAGTGATGCTGAATGTATTTGCATTACTGACTGAAACCTCAAACCCCACTCGCTTGTGAATACTGTCCATGATTCCACATGGTAAGCAGCTGGGTGTGTGCTAAGAGTCTGCTTCTGCACCAAAAAATGGCTCCCCCTTTCCATCTAATGCAACTGTGAAATCACCAGAGCAATACGCAATAAATCTCTGTCTGTAATTCCTATTTGCACACAGAGTCATGTTTTCACATTAGGCCCTTAAACGAAATTTCTTTGCCAATTTGAAAGCACACTTACTGCTCTTTTTTTTGGCAAGTGATAAACACTTTTACAGACTGACACATTATGAATCCACTTTTCAGATTTTTTAAAAAGCACATGTCCAAACTGCTTTTTCAGACCAGCACCATTTGTAACCTGGGTGACTGCCTACACTCCAGCAAGGGCAAACAGCCTTAGTGATGCTGAATGTGTTTGCATTACTGACTGAAACCTCAAACCCCATTCGCTTGTGAATACTGTGCATGATTCCACATGGTAAGCAGCTGGCTGTGTGTTAGGAGTCTGCTTCTGCACCAAAAAATGGCTCCCCCTTTCCATCTAATGCAACTGTGAAATCACCAGAGCAATACGCAATAAATCTCTGCCTGTAATTCCTATTTGCACACAGAGTCATGTTTTCACATTAGTCACAAAACGAAATTTCTTTGCCAATTTGAAAGCACACTTACTGCTCTTTTTTTTGGCAAGTGATAAACACTTTTACAGACTGACACATTATGAATCCACTTTTCAGATTTTTTAAAAAGCACATGTCCAAACTGCTTTTTCAGACCAGCACCATTTGTAACCTGGGTGACTGCCTACACTCCAGCAAGGGCAAACAGCCTTAGTGATGCTGAATGTGTTTGCATTACTGACTGAAACCTCAAACCCCATTCGCTTGTGAATACTGTGCATGATTCCACATGGTAAGCAGCTGGCTGTGTGTTAAGAGTCTGCTTCTGCACCAAAAAATGGCTCCCCCTTTCCATCTAATGCAACTGTGAAATCACCAGAGCAATACGCAATAAATCTCTGCCTGTAATTCCTATTTGCACACAGAGTCATGTTTTCACATTAGTCACAAAACGAAATTTCTTTGCCAATTTGAAAGCACACTTACTGCTCTTTTTTTTGGCAAGTGATAAACACTTTTACAGACTGACACATTATGAATCCACTTTTCAGATTTTTTAAAAAGCACATGTCCAAACTGCTTTTTCAGACCAGCACCATTTGTAACCTGGGTGACTGCCTACACTCCAGCAAGGGCAACCAGCCTTAGTGATGCTGAATGTATTTGCATTACTGACTGAAACCTCAAACCCCACTCGCTTGTGAATACTGTGCATGATTCCACATGGTAAGCAGCTGGCTGTGTGCTAAGAGTCTGCTTCTGCACCAAAAAATGGCTCCCCCTTTCCATCTAATGCAACTGTGAAATCACCAGAGCAATACGCAATAAATCTCTGCCTGTAATTCCTATTTGCACACAGAGTCATGTTTTCACATTAGTCACAAAACGAAATTTCTTTGCCAATTTGAAAGCACACTTACTGCTCTTTTTTTGGCAAGTGATAAACACTTTTACAGACTGACACATTATGAATCCACTTTTCAGATTTTTTAAAAAGCACATGTCCAAACTGCTTTTTCAGCCCAGCACCATTTGTAACCTGGGTGACTGCCTACACTCCAGCAAGGGCAACCAGCCTTAGTGATGCTGAATGTATTTGCATTACTGACTGAAACCTCAAACCCCACTCGCTTGTGAATACTGTGCATGATTCCACATAGTAAGCAGCTGGGTGTGTGCTAAGAGTCTGCTTCTGCACCAAAAAATGCCTCCCCCTTTCCATCTAATGCAACTGTGAAATCACCAGAGCAATACGCAATACATCTCTGCCTATAATTCCTCTTTGCACACAGAGTCATGTTTTCACATTAGTCACAAAACGAAATTTCTTTGCCAATTTGAAAGCACACTTACTGCTCTTTTTTTTGGCAAGTGATAAACACTTTTACAGACTGACACATTATGAATCCACTTTTCAGATTTTTTAAAAAGCACATGTCCAAACTGCTTTTTCAGACCAGCACCATTTGTAACCTGGGTGACTGCCTACACTCCAGCAAGGGCAACCAGCCTTAGTGATGCTGAATGTATTTGCATTACTGACTGAAACCTCAAACCCCACTCGCTTGTGAATACTGTGCATGATTCCACATAGTAAGCAGCTGGGTGTGTGCTAAGAGTCTGCTTCTGCACCAAAAAATGGCTCCCCCTTTCCATCTAATGCAACTGTGAAATCACCAGAGCAATACGCAATAAATCTCTGCCTGTAATTCCTATTTGCACACAGAGTCATGTTTTCACATTAGTCACAAAACGAAATTTCTTTGCCAATTTGAAAGCACACTTATTGCTCTTTTTTTTGGCAAGTGATAAACACTTTTACAGACTGACACATTATGAATCCACTTTTCAGATTTTTTAAAAAGCACATGTCCAAACTGCTTTTTCAGACCAGCACCATTTGTAACCTGGGTGACTGCCTACACTCCAGCAAGGGCAACCAGCCTTAGTGATGCTGAATGTATTTGCATTACTGACTGAAACCTCAAACCCCACTCGCTTGTGAATACTGTGCATGATTCCACATAGTAAGCAGCTGGGTGTGTGCTAAGAGTCTGCTTCTGCACCAAAAAATGCCTCCCCCTTTCCATCTAATGCAACTGTGAAATCACCAGAGCAATACGCAATAAATCTTTGCCTATAATTCCTCTTTGCACACAGAGTCATGTTTTCACATTAGGCCCTTAAACGAAATTTCTTTGCCAATTTAAAAGCACACTTACTGCTCTTTTTTTTGGCAAGTGATAAACACTTTTACAGACTGACACATTATGAATCCACTTTTCAGATTTTTTAAAAAGCACATGTCCAAACTGCTTTTTCAGACCAGCACCATTTGTAACCTGGGTGACTGCCTACACTCCAGCAAGGGCAAACAGCCTTAGTGATGCTGAATGTATTTGCATTACTGACTGAAACCTCAAACCCCACTCGCTTGTGAATACTGTCCATGATTCCACATGGTAAGCAGCTGGGTGTGTGCTAAGAGTCTGCTTCTGCACCAAAAAATGCCTCCCCCTTTCCATCTAATGCAACTGTGAAATCACCAGAGCAATACGCAATACATCTCTGCCTATAATTCCTCTTTGCACACAGAGTCATGTTTTCACATTAGTCACAAAACGAAATTTCTTTGCCAATTTGAAAGCACACTTACTGCTCTTTTTTTTGGCAAGTGATAAACACTTTTACAGACTGACACATTATGAATCCACTTTTCAGATTTTTTAAAAAGCACATGTCCAAACTGCTTTTTCAGACCAGCACCATTTGTAACCTGGGTGACTGCCTACACTCCAGCAAGGGCAACCAGCCTTAGTGATGCTGAATGTATTTGCATTACTAACTGAAACCTCAAACCCCACTCGCTTGTGAATACTGTGCATGATTCCACATAGTAAGCAGCTGGGTGTGTGCTAAGAGTCTGCTTCTGCACCAAAAAATGGCTCCCCCTTTCCATCTAATGCAACTGTGAAATCACCAGAGCAATACGCAATAAATCTCTGCCTGTAATTCCTATTTGCACACAGAGTCATGTTTTCACATTAGTCACAAAACGAAATTTCTTTGCCAATTTGAAAGCACACTTACTGCTCTTTTTTTTGGCAAGTGATAAACACTTTTACAGACTGACACATTATGAATCCACTTTTCAGATTTTTTAAAAAGCACATGTCCAAACTGCTTTTTCAGACCAGCACCATTTGTAACCTGGGTGACTGCCTACACTCCAGCAAGGGCAACCAGCCTTAGTGATGCTGAATGTATTTGCATTACTGACTGAAACCTCAAACCCCACTCGCTTGTGAATACTGTGCATGATTCCACATAGTAAGCAGCTGGGTGTGTGCTAAGAGTCTGCTTCTGCACCAAAAACTGGCTCCCCCTTTCCATCTAATGCAACTGTGAAATCACCAGAGCAATACGCAATAAATCTCTGCCTATAATTCCTCTTTGCACACAGAGTCATGTTTTCACATTAGTCACAAAACGAAATTTCTTTGCCAATTTGAAAGCACACTTACTGCTCTTTTTTTTGGCAAGTGATAAACACTTTTACAGACTGACACATTATGAATCCACTTTTCAGATTTTTTAAAAAGCACATGTCCAAACTGCTTTTTCAGACCAGCACCATTTGTAACCTGGGTGACTGCCTACACTCCAGCAAGGGCAAACAGCCTTAGTGATGCTGAATGTATTTGCATTACTGAGTCCAACCTCAAACCCTTAAACTATTCTTTTTTTATACCAGTACACCTTAATTTATTGTAAAAACATAGTCCATATTATTTTACTTGTTCCTCACATTTAAATTTCTCCCAAAACAGAAAATAATAAACACAACTTCAACAAAAAGAATTGCATTTCTATTATTCATTTCTTAATTTACCATATACATCCCCTCTCAAACTCTAAACTCACCTTTAAAATTAGTTAGTTGTGAAAGAAATGTGGCACTCAAACAGCAGATTATCAGAGCCAGGATCTCTGTTCTTTACACCTCTCTCCTCTCAGCAGAACCAGATAATGGCAAACTTTCCCTCTCTTTTTCCACATATATACATGTTAATTTCAAATCTCAGTGCTTCCCCCTTTTTTTCAAATGTAATCACACATTTCTATTGGTTGAAAACCAACCCTTTTCCAAAAGTACCCTTCCCTCAACTTGACTTCTGCCTAGTACCCTTCCCCCAACTTGACTTCTGCCTGCTACCATAGCAACAGCTCATGGAACACTGCTGTGTGGAGTTAGGTCAGAAGTTCGCCAAACAATGTTTCAATTCCACAGAGCAAGAGTGCTTGACTTTTCAAACCTAACAGCAAATCCATAGTACTGTTCTTTGGTAACACATTTTTCTGTACCAATACAAAACATGCTTCTATTAATTTACACATACAGCCTAGTTTTTATTCTAGAATGGTATGAAACAGCCAATCAGTTCTTTTTTTTATGAAAAAAATATGTATGCCTCCATTTCCAAACTGTCTTTCATTTCTTTTTACCATTCTACTGAATTACACCTCCTGAGTGCATCCAGTTCTCCTTTGAAGATGTTCACAGTGTGGATTGTAGGGCACAGCTATGTCTTCTGGAGTGAAAAGTTTGCAGAGAAAACAGGTATGGTGAGAGACCTTGCTTTGCCAAATGTAGACATTAAATGGATTGGTCAGAGAGGGTTAAAGTGGCACCAATTGATGCCATTGGTGAAATCCTTCATGCAAAACCAACACCATGACCTCATAATAGTGCACTGTGGTGGCAATGACCTAGGCACTTTGACTGGGGTAGGTCTGGAAATGCTTATGAAGGACACCTTTGCACAACTGTTTTCACTTTTCCCTAAAACTGCCTTTGTGTTTTCTAACATATGCCAAAGGCAAAAATGGAACTGGTCCAATCATTTCTGTCCGCAGATTGACAAAGCAAGAAAGCACGTCAACAAATCTGTTTCTGCTTTCCTCCGTGACTATGGTATGGGTTCCATTTACCACAACAACTTGCGTTACGACATACAAGACATTTATAGAGGAGATGGTGTACACTTCAATGATGAAGGGAACAGAGTCTTCCTCTTGAACCTTAGACTCTGCATCGGTACTTACTTGTAGGTACCACTAAAAAATCACTTCATAAACACAACGGCTCTTTTTAGAGCCCCCTAATATCTAAACACTTAAATCTGCATTTCATTTCATTTTTTATTTTTTTTTTCTACCGTACGCTTACCGTACGCGTACCCCGTGATTTTTTTTAAAATCAATAAATGTTTTCTTTGTACTTTTCTGTCCTTCTTTGACCCCCTTACAAATTTTAGGGGGTCTGTAACTCTCCTCCTTGCCCCCTTTTCTTGTTATCACTCTTTTTTTTCTGAGTGAAACACACGAAATGGCGGCCGCCGCTTCCTGGTTTCGACCGATTCGAATGTTTACTAAGATCTAAGAGCCAATCAGAATCGCGCTCGCGCACGCCACCGTACGCGTACGGTAAGCGTACCGTAAGAGCACCGTAAGCTGGCTCAGATATATATATTGATTTAAAGGCTATTTTCTCAGAATCTACTGAACAGATTTACACCAAACCTACAAAAGGCACTTCCTTGACCTGAGGACTACCTCTCTGCCAAATTTCTAGTAATTCTGTTCAGACGTTCGGGCTGTAGCCCTGTCTAAAGGTCCTATGGAAAAATGCATGGGAAAAACGCGTTTTGGGACCCCCTTTTATCTCAGCCCCCGCTTGACGAATCCCCCCGAGACTTTCAGGGTAGGAGCGGAGCGTAGCGCCCCACCTATTTTGAAAAATTCGCGAGGAGTCGTCAACCGGCGCCAAAGTTATTCAAAATAGAATGTTGCGAATTTCCTATGGAAACGTGGTCCTAACTATAACTACCTACTGGTGACCGCCAGTAGGTAATATATATATATATATATATATATATATATTCACTGAAAAAACCATGGGTTTCGCACACGTTATAGTTAGGAATTAGCATTTAAAAAACCTTGCAAATTCAGTGAAAAAACCATAGGTTTCACAGACGTTATAGTTAGCTGGACATTTCACTCGTAAAAAACCAATGAAATTCCCCCGTTATAGTTAATTAAGCTAACTATAACTCGCACACCCGCAATCCACTGCTGATGACGTCACATATAACATCACTCATGACATGGTCACTGACATCACTCATGACATCACTGATGACATATCAAATGACATCACTGATGACATCACTGATGACATCATCCTTGTGATAGAGTGGCAGTCCTCCTCTCACCCTAATATAACAATTGATAAACACATTCAAAAATAGAGACTAAAAATTAACAAAATATTGGAAATTCCAATACCAGTTACAACAACCTCTTCAGTAATTCTAAGATCCACATACACATCCACTCATTCACCAACAGTCCTATACAGTCACTCATACATGTACTCACTCATATGTACTTATACACATATACATCCTTCTACACAATGCCACTCATCCATAGAGTTACTCACACACATA
Organism: Triturus cristatus; assembly: GCF_964204655.1. Taxonomy (NCBI): domain Eukaryota; kingdom Metazoa; phylum Chordata; class Amphibia; order Caudata; family Salamandridae; genus Triturus; species Triturus cristatus. The sequence continues at coordinate 453,441,540 of NC_140590.1, read as the reverse complement.
GTCACTCATGCTAATAAAGAATCAAACATCCATTTACTTGCATATACAGTTATACACATACCACCACACTTACTTCTACGGAAACTTACTCATACTTAGTCTTTTAAACAATCACTTATAGAAACACATACTTATTCATACAGGAACTCTTTCAATCTCTCACTCTCACATATACTCACTTATATACACCAATAGTCACATATACTAGTTCAAAACATAAGTAGTTACTCATAAAGACACTATTGAGACAGTCATTCACTCACTAACACACCCATACACACACTCATCCACCCACACAGTCCTGCACACATGCTGTCTTCAACACATACAGTGAGTCAATCATTCATGCACCTATGCACTACATAATCCCCCCACCGAACCATGCAGACACTCAGACTGATACTCAAAAAAACAACTAATAACCTATATAGACACCCATGTACCTACTCACCAACCCATGCAGCCACTTACACACAAAGTGAGAGACTGATACAGATATTTACATATTATAACATTACTCACTAAGCCATGTATTCACTTTGATACACTTTATCAATCAGTTACACAATAAATTATTCAAAAAAAAATCATCCATTTAGACACTTATATACCCATTTATTCCTCCATCGACCTTCAGATATACATATATAAAACATATATAATTTTCAGAAAAACACACATTCACTGGATGATGTCATCAGTGATGTCATGAGTGATGTCATTTGAGATGTCATCAGTGATGTCATGAGTGATGTCATTGACCATGTCATGAGTGATGTTATATGTGACGTCATCAGCAGTGGATTGCGGGTGCGCGAGTTATAGTTAGCTTAACTAACTATAACGGGGGAATTTCATTGGTTTTTTACGAGTGAAATGTCCAGCTAACTATAACGTCTGTGAAACCTATGGTTTTTTCACTGAATTTGCAAGGTTTTTTAAATGCTAATTCCTAACTATAACGTGTGTGAAACCCATGGTTTTTTCAGTGAATTTGTATGGTTTTTTAAATGCTAATTCTTATATTTTACGTGTGTGAAACATTTTTATTTTTTTATCTTTGCAAGGTTTTTTACATCTTTTTTTTAAACTTTTTTTTCCCTTTACACACTATGGTAAAATTTAATGCATTCTGCAATATATAAATTTTCACCTTTTTTAAAAAAAACAGGTACGATTGTAACATAGTGAATCTTTTTTACAAATTTTTTTTTGTGCGCGTACGGTAAGCTTACCGTAAGCGCACCTTTTGCTTTATTTACGTAATATTTCTACGCTGTTTGCGTATGGTTACGCAATTTGCGTAGACGTCCGTACTTCCTACGCGATGCGTAAGCGCATACTTTTCACGCGTATACGCGCGCGCACGTTACGCGGAAGTGTTCGAGCGTGCCTGTTATGCGCATGCGCGCGTGCGCGTGTCTTTCGTACGCGCATGCGTACTTTTACCGTAAGCGCTCCGTAAGCGCTCCGTAAGCGTAACTTACGCGCACGGTTGGTCATGTGATCAAGAAACAACACTTTTGATTGGTTTAAACAACTTTCAGTTCTAGAACCTTCCTACACCACACCCATTCCCCTCATTTCTGCTTGTGATCCCTTAGGAGAAGGAGCTGAGTTGTCTTTGTGATACGATGGCAGAACAGCAGTCCTCTTCTGAGAGTGAGCCTGGTAGCAGCATCATCAGAGAGAGAAGGAGGAAACAAAAGACTTCTTTTGTATGGGAATATTTCACCTATCCAGAGGGTTTAGAAAAAGGTAAATGCTCCTTTAGTCACCTGCTCACTTTGTGAGCGTGTCTTATCTAGAGGGAATCCAAGGAAGAAGTATTCCTTTGGAAATCACTCTATGGTTAGACACATTAAGGATAAACATCCCAGGACTTATGCTCTACATACTGGAGAAACATCTCCAGTAAGTCACCCAAGCACACCTGCAGAAGCTCAGCCGAGTACATCTTCGGCAGCTCAGCTGAGCCCTTCCACTGCGGTGGGAGCATCACCCTTTTCTGCTCCTCTGGATATAAACCTTCGTTTTGGGAGGGTTACAATGAGGTGCACAAGATGTCATGGCCTTATTGTTCATGCGGAGACCAGTGTTTCCCTCATAAACAATAGGATAGACCAGCACATCCGTGGTCCTTGTTAGTATTCCCATTCTTTCTTTCCTCTTTCCCTTTATGAACACAACGGTTCTTTTAAGAGCCAACCTTACCTCTTAACTTTTTTTAAAAAATTTTAAATGACTTTTTTTTATTTTATTTTTTTACCGTACGCGTACAGTACGCGCATTTTTTTTTTTTTAAAAACCCAAAATTTTTTAATCACCCTACAAGGTCCATGAGGGACTACTACAGAAATGAGAAAAGCATAGAGAAGAGTAGTGAAAAAAGTGAGCATTAAAGTAAATGTGTGATAATTCCAGAAATTTCACACTTACCTGACAATGAAAATAACTTAAATAAAAATAAGTGATTTTTTTAACTTTATATAAAAAAGTTTATTTTTCATATTTTTCCTTTCTCAATCTGTAAAAAAAGAAAAAGGTATTAATATTTAACAATACATTTTAGAATAAAGCGCACATATTTTCATATTTCAACAAACATTTTTTTGCCCTTTTTTTTGCTGTTTTCAGAATATATTGCATTTTACTGTAAATCGTAAAAGCAATTGCATTCATCACTTAGCGGGCAAAAAAAAAAAACAATCTGAAAGATTGTTTAAAAAAAGCCCAGAATCTCTTCTCACTAAAACATACCGTAATAGAAATGAAACATTTGCAATAAAAATCTCACCTAAGAACAATAACTAATTTCAGTAAATATCGTCTGAAAATTCTGTTGCATAAGCATAATCACCAAAATAATTTTTGTCAAAGAAGTCCACAATGCAAATTATTACCTTTCCTTTAGGCCAAATGGTAATTCTTAAAATATTTTTTGATGACATTTCCAATGGTAATCCAATTAAATTGTAATAATGTTTTGTACAGATGTTGCAATTTCTGTCTAAAATTTTGGTTTCAGAAAAATTAAATAGGAATTTGCTAAATCAAAAGGCAAACGTTGCTTGAAAACCAATTGAGAATCATTACACAGTGTCCAGCCTTTTTCACATTTAAGAAAAACTGTGTAATGACCAGAAGTTACAAAAGGCCCATCATGGAAAATGATTGCAACTGTGACAAAAGTTTTGCCAGAAGTTGATAATTGCTGTCCTGTAAATTTCTTTATTAAAGTGTCCAATTTTGTTCCATCAGCTCTACAACGTTGCATCATTAAAATTAAATACTGTCCATATTTCCTTAAAAATAACGTTGAAAACATGTCTGATTTACATTTAGAACATTCCATGTTGTGATTGGCATCTTTAACTAATTTACTAAAAGTCACTGATTTAGTCTCTGGCAATGTTAAATAGATAAACCTTTCAGAATCAACATTTGAGCTGCATGTGTAGAAACAGTTTTCACAACTATGTTCCCATTTATAAGAGAGACCAAACATATTTTCTATTTCTACCCCTTCATCTTCAAGTACCAAAAGGATGTACATCAAGAATTCCTGTGCATCTTGCTGGACATTTTGAGAAAACTGTGTTCATCCTGAACAAACATCTAATAGATTTCTAATTTCAGTCGCACTTTCTATTTTAGCTTTATCAACACTCAGCTTCTCATAAAGAAGACTTAGCACAGAACAGAATCTTTTTTCATGATTTTCTATTATCTGCTCTTGCAAACTTTCAAGATAAAATACAACATTCAGCACTACATTTGCGTAGCAGTTGACACCAGAGCTATTTTCAAAATGGCAACCAACAACCTCTTCAACATTGTCCTTTTTCTTTTTGCTTGCAATCACATCACTGTCTTTTTGTTTTCTCTTCTGTACAACCTCATTACAGAAATTCTCAATTCTCCTTTTCCGACAAACAACACGTTTCTCCAACACAGGATACTGACCTAAATGAGGAGCATAGGTTCTTCTTAATCTATTATACTCCTTAACACAATTTGCATCAGGACTAACTTTTGAGTCATCAAAGTCTATCATGAATAAACCAGATAATGTTTTCACTCGTTACAAAGCAACATATGCCATACCCTCTTTGAACACAGTAGATCCAATGTTTACAAATGCACTATCAACAGTTAATCCTTGACACTTGTGAATAGTTACAGCATATGCTAGAGAAAATGGAAACTGCTTCCTACGTACATATAAGTCTTTCACAAGCAAAAAACGGACTGAACAACGACTAATGTCTTTTACCTCTTCAATCTGATAAAATTGTATTTTTAAAAACTCAATTCCTTCTTTTTTCTGGTAGTTAACAAAACCCACAACTTTACCCATAGCTCCATTCACTAAACCTTTTTCAACATCCAAATTTCTCCTTAAAAATACTCGACAGTTCATGCAAAGATATAGATTTTTTTCTAATCCAGCTGTTTTCGAAATGTTCTTCTCTAGAGAATCCAATTTATTTTTCAGTTCGCCTGTTAATGTAATAGTAATTCTTTCATGTTGGATTTTGTCCACTGCTTCCATTTTCTTAATCTCTTCCTTTTCCAATTTCAAAAGTTCCTCATTGAATATTGAGCATTCACGTAGTGTTGGCATTAAGCAGATTACAGTATTTTTTTCTGCAATGTTCTTGTATATTTTCTCTGCAACTATTTCTTCACTTGGAAATAACTTATGTAGCAACCGACTCTGTAATGCTTTTCTGCCAACTTCTGTGAGTAGTCCAATTCTGATATCTTTCAAAATACTTCCATATTCTTCATCATTTGCTAGCCTCATATTGGTAGTGAGTTCTTTGTACTCAAAGAATGACCAAATATTCGCATTATCAATGCTTCCTAATGACTTCTTCGTGTCCTCATGTGTCACAGTATTAAACACTGGTTGTCCTTTAACTGGAGTGAGCTGCAGTAGATCCCCAAAAACTATAACATGTTTTCCACCAAATAACACGTCATAGTCTCTTTTTAGAATTTGCTGCATTCTTAAATGCACAAAGGCAAGCATTAAGTTTGATACCATGCTTACCTCATCAATAATGAGAACTTGCATCTTCTTCAACACTCTTGAAACTTCGAAACATGCTTCGCCAGTTAGCTTGTGATATTCTATTTTGTTCTTATGCTCCACTGGTAACATTAGCAATCGATGGAGAGTAATTCCTTTTATATTATATGCTGCTAACCCAGTTGGAGCAGTAACAACACAAGATAAAGTTGAATCAGTTTTTTGCTGTCGGTAGCTTCTGATGACTTTAATTAAGAAACTTTTCCCAGTTCCAGCTTGTCCACTCACATACAACCTAATTGGTTCAAATGATGTGCATGTACACTCTTTATTTTCATGTAGTAATCCGTGATCAATTTTTTTTCTGACTTCTTCATAAATTTGTCGTTGTTCTTCATTCAGTTGTTGTTCCAAATCTGGTAATTCTATTAAATCTTCCTGAGCTTGATTCATAGCCGTTTCCACTTCAGTCATGGCTATTGCAGCTTCATTTTCTAAGATTGGTTGTCCTAGTGGATCTTGACTGAGCGTTCCAGAACTTTGGCTGTCTTGAGAACTGTCTCTAGCTACTTCAGCTGCAATTGTAGCTTCCTGTTCAATTTCTTCGTTTAACATTTGGACATAATTCCTGAAAATACTGCATTCAATGGTATCTTTACATGCAATAAATGAATCCTCATAGCTTTGAAATTCTCCAAGTAGTTCGTCCTCTGAACGCCATGGTTTAAACAGCTGTAAAAGTGCCAAGTAGTAAAATTCCTTTTTGTCAGTAGTGTCACAACTCAGCTTCCTGTGATTAATCAAACTTCCTTTTGTTTGCTTCACCAAACATCCTTCCTCTCCAATGACTTTATATTTTCCATTGTTGATGTCTTCTGTGGCTTTCCGTGAAAAAATGTAGTTCTGCAGCACTTCATAGAGACACATGTTCTCAAGATGCTGACTTCTTTTTGGGTAATATGTGTCCAACATGTTTGTTTTAAAAATATCTGTACTTTCTGGGTCATTCTCGGCCAAATATTCAATTTCTCCAACAGATTTCAGTACCCGATTTCGCATTCCTGCAAGGCCTAAACTGACCCAAATTATTCTTCTTGATTTCGAGTATAGACTTGCAGATGATAACCTATCTGAACATTCGTAGGATCCAATTTCTCGATGTGATAACATCTTTAAACTGAAACTGTACAGCTTCTTACTGACAGTCTTCTCGTGAGAAATCTCTTCCCACATTTCCTTCAATTCTGTTTTCTCAGATTTAGTGATGTAAGATGTGACATACCGAGCAACAGCAATAGAATTGTCTGCCACATACTGAATATCCATGTTAGCATTCCACATGGATAAAATGACTGGGTTGTAGTCATTTATATATTTTGACTCTTCTTTTCTTCTTAGGTTGTACGTATTTTTGGGAGATTTTCTTGTAATAGTATGTCGCACAGCTGACATAAAATTGTTGACTCTTCCTTTTGAAAGAACAGGTCTAGGAAATCCAAATCGACATTTTGTGTAGAATTTATCTTTGGTCTTGTACTTCCGTCGACAGTATTTTCCACACCGATGACTTTGGAAACGTAAAACTTGCTCTTTTAACTTTTTCTCTTCTGTGCTTTTAGGTATGGCACATGTTGCATATTCTTCAATGAAAGATAACACTGCTTCATCAGCATCTGTTCCAAATTTTGGAGCATCCTTGATCCACAACAGCATATGAATGTGAGGAGCACCTCTTGCTTGGTACTCTTTTCTCCAAAAGAAATCCACAACTTCTCCAAGTGGTGGATTTTTTTATATTGCAGATGAAGGACATCATAGCCTCAAATCTATGATTGAAATATCTGCAAACATTAACCGGATCCAATGAGCACAGTTCTCCTGCTGTCTTGTATTCAATGTTTTTAATGTTTGAATTTGCCTCTCGTAGAAAATCCAGTAAATCATCCCAAGCGTACTCGGCACAGCTTAGGGTTAGGAACCATGTTGGAGTTCCTAAATTCCGTAACATACATTTCAATTCTCCATGACGTCGGTACCAATATTCATTCGTCCCACGCTGACAAGCCATTAGATTGATCAATTGTGATTCCAAATGATCATCTCGCTGCTGCACTTTGTTCATAAAATCCTTAGCAGACACATTGGGCCCGATTCACAGAACTAACTTAAGACAAAATCCTAAACTTACTACCATTTTGGCATTCACAGAAGGCACTTACTCATTTTGGTATTCACAGAAGGCACTTACTCATTTCGGTATTCACAGAAGTAAGGAGTCCTAACTTTAGGACTCCTAAATGCCTTCTGTGAATACCGAAAGTCTTAAAATTAGGATTTTTCTCCGTTTAGGAGTCCTAAAGTTAGGAGTCCTAACTTTACTACTACTAAATTGAGAAAAATCCTAATTTTAAGACTTTCGGTATTCACAGAAGGCATTTAGGAGTCCTAAAGTTAGGACTCCTAAACTTAGGACTACTAAATTGAGAAAAATCCTAATTTTTAGACTTTCGGTATTCACAGAAGGCATTTAGGAGTCCAAAAGTTAGGAGTCCTAACTATACTACTACTAAACTGAGAAAAATCCTAATTTTATGACTTTCGGTATTCACAGAAGGCATTTAGGAGTCCTAAAGTTAGGACTCCTAACTTCTGTGAATACCGAAATGAGTAAGTGACTTCTGTGAATACCAAAATGAGTAAGTGCCTTCTGTGAATACCAAAATGGTAGTAAGTTTAGGATTTTATCTTAAGTTAGTTCTGTGAATCGGGCCCATTATGTAGATGTGTTCCACTTTTTAAAATGTGATTTACTGCATAAGATAGTGCAGACAAGTCACTTTCCAATAACAGATGGAACAAATAAGGAATACTTTGACGAAATCTGGGATCTTCTGCATATAATCTTGTAGTCCGATACTCAGAAGTAGGCCTGGGCGGTAAATTCCGTTCCGCTCGCGGAATTTGCAGAATTTCGGTAATTTCGCGTTCCGCGGAGAACGCGAAATTGCCCAAAATTCTGCTTTCCGCGACTTCGCGAAATTTTTTCTTGTTCGCGTTCTCAAAATGCGTGTTCGCGAGATATTTCTCCCCGAGCACGCAACCAGCAACTGTGAACAGGAAAAAAGCATCACGAACAAGCAATTCCGCGTGTTTGCGGAATTTCTGCATGTTCGTGGAGATTTTTTACCGTTTCGCAGAGATTTGCGTAACGCGATTACGCAAATTCCGCCCACCCCTACTCAGAAGCAGGAATCTGGACTGGACGTTCATCATATCGTCCACCTTCTCCTGTAGGAAACAGCTGGGGAAAACAACGAGCTTCCAAACTCTCCTCCCATACACTCACGGGAGTTCCTTGTGCTTTTTTCATTTGAAACAGATCAATGGTGTTTGCCATTTTCTTCTTTTGAATGAAGAGGATGTATGCTGAAATGTTCATAAATTTCTTCTTCTTTTGACTTGTCAACTTTTTCAATTTGCCCAGTTGGTGTGTCTGTGTCTCCTACTAAATCTTCTTCATCTTCATCTATATAAATTGATTCATAACATTTATTATTTTTTTTCAAATACAAATTTGCTCTTTGTACTTTTCGTACATCTACCAGCTCCTGCCAAATTTTCTTACTCTTTGTAGGTACACCATTAACCAGAATAACTAATGGTTCAGTTTCCAAAGTATCTGTATCAATAGTTTCCATATTTTTTTTCAAATCCAACGGCAAATAGACAACTCTTCCTTTTAAACCTCTCTGTAAATCTGAAGGAGGTAATTTGCCTGTTTTTGGCTCCATACGTACTATGGTCTGGAATGGATGAACACATTGAATGAGTATAGACTCATACGTATTTAAATCAGAAAGTTCTGCAGGAACTTCAACCAATTCTAAATTATTATGTACAGCTCTAGCAGGCATTTTATTTTCTTCTAACTTGTTGTAACAGTATTTACAAATACGATGATCTTCACCCAAATCAAAACAATTTTCAAGAAATATATATGTTGCAAAATCCTTCCACTTATAATTATCTTCTTCTTCACTTTTTTTGTAAAGATCAACATTCCTTGTTTGGATTTTATAATGGCTTCTCCTGCAACAAATACAAGTAATATTTGGTCTTTCATTAGAGATGATAGCAAATTTTGTAATTTGATCTTCAAATTTCCTATTTATGGAGGGTTCTACATTCTCTTCCACATTTTCCTCAATAACTGTGTCATTCCCTGCACTTTCTTGTTCTGGACCAAAGTAACAAAACTGAATCTCATCAGTAACCTTCTCAACATCTGATACAGATCCACGAAACAGAGCCTTATTCAACTCATTTAACTTTAGTGCTGGACTTTTATAAAAATACAATCTTCTCACAAATTTCCTAATTTCAGTATGATGAACTGCCAGCATCCTAAAATGGTGAAAAACACTTTGACAAACGTTCCTAGATAGACAAGCCAGAGAGTGTCCTTGCAAACCAGTATTCTCTCTCACTCTGCATGGATCTAGTCCTTGAAGCACCATAATCTTCTGTTTAACACTCTTTTTACTATATTCTCTTAAAAACTCACGTAATTTATCAATAGATTCCTGTCGCAAAGTACAAATACTACTACAATTCCAAGTATACACTGGGGCTTTAGGACGTCTCCCCATAACCTCATCTGCAATCACTTCTTCCTCATTTCTTGGAACCATTTTCTCCTTTTCCATTATACAACCATCTTTTACTTCATATGCTCGTCCACTGGTGTCAACTGCATGCAACAAACTATTACTTTGAAGATAACTCTCTTCATTAAAAAATGGTTCAGTACCTTAACTATGCATCCATTCTCCTAAAAACACTTTACAAAAGTTATTTCTTTTTACTACTCTTTTCGTTTTGCTTTGTGACTTCATTACATTAACTATTTTTTCTAATGTACGCATAGCTACAATGGCTTCAATATCTTTTTTTCTCTTGTAAAATTTAGCTCTTTTCTTATATTTTTTCACATCCTTTAGCAATTTGGACATCACTCTTCTCTGAAACATTTTCCTACGGATCTCTTTAAATGCTGATTTTCTTTTCAAGTTAATTTTTATAGCTTCTGCTTGTAAATTAGCATTTAGTAAATTCTCACTATTCTCCTGTTGTTTTCTACTTGAAACAGTTTTTCCAATGGGGGCATTTTTTAAATTTTTTCTTTTTTTGAATATATTTTTAAAGAATTCCTTTGTCTGCTTACCAGAAGACTTTTTCTTTTTCCCAACATGAGCATCTTCAACTAACTTTGGTCCTCCAGTTGTCTTCAAATATACATTTTTTTTCTGTTGTTTTCGCTGTCTTGATTTTATAGGCATCTTATAGTTCCTTCACTGCTCTGGAGCAATACCTGAAAGAAACTAAAAAAAAATACCTTTTTGTAATTTAAATATATTACTACATTTGTTATGATCTTTTCTTTTCTTATAACACTATCTACCCCTTTGCTACAAGTGAAAAACACAAGAAAACCAACACGAATTTAATCTCTAAGAACAATTCCTGTGTGCACACAGACTCTTGGTGTAATTCTAGGCAGAACACGATATTTCATTTGCAATTCAAAAGCACACTTACTTTTTTTTTTTTGCAACTGTTAATTACTCTAACAGTCTGACACATTTTCTTTATAGTTTACAGAGGCAGAAAAGAGCACATGTGCAATCAGCTTTTTTAGAGCATGTACATGTGTAACCTGGCTGACTGACTGCACTCCTGCAAAGATAATGATCCTTGGTGATGTTGAATGCATTAGCGTTTGTCAGGGGGTCCAAGAAGGCCATAAAAGACTCATGCTGTGATTTTACGCAGAAAATGAAATTTCCTTGCCTATTTCAAAGCACACTTACTACTTTTTTCTGTGATTTTAGGCAGAAAATGAAATTTGCTTGCCAATTTCAAAGCACACTTACTACTTTTTTTTTCTGCAAGTGTTAAGTACTCTAACAGTCGCATACATTTTCATTACAGTTTTCAGATACAGAAAACAGCACATGTGCAAACAGCTTTTTCAGACCATGAACATGTGTGACCTTGGTGACTGACTACACTCCAGCAAAAGAAATCAGCCTTAGTGATGTTGAATGTATTAGCGTTACTCACTGCTACCTGAAACACCACTCACTTGTGAATACTCAGCATGATTCTACAGGATAAACTGCTGGGTGTGTGCTAACAGTCTGCTTATGCAGACTTGTTATTTCCAGTTGCAAGAGACATATGCATGGTTACTTCCAAAAAGAACCATAGAGACACGAAATACATCTCTGACAGCAATTCCTCTGTGCTCCCAGACTCATGCTGTGATTTTACGCAGAAAATGAAATTTCCTTGCCTTTTTCAAAGCACACTTACTACTGTTTTCTGTGATTTTAGGCAGAAAATGAAATTTGCTTGCCAATTTCAAAGCACACTTACTACTGTTTTTTCCTGCAAGTGTTAAGTACTCTAACAGTCGCATACATTTTCATTTCAGTTTTCAGATACAGAAAACAGCACATGTGCAAACAGCTTTTTCAGACTATGAACATGTGTGACCTTGGTGACTGAGTACACTCCAGCAAAAGAAATCAGCCTTAGTGAGGTTGAATGTATTAGCGTTACTCACTGCTACCTGAAACACCACTCACTTGTGAATACTCAGCATGATTGTACAGGATAAACTGCTGGGTGTGTGCTAACAGTCTGCTTATGCAGACTGTGTATTTTCAGTTGCATGCATCTTTTTGGAAGTAACCATATGCATGGTTACTTCCAAAAAGAACCAGAGAGACACGAAATACATCTCTGACAGCAATTCCTCTGTGCTCACAGACTCATGCAAAAATCACCACATACATCCCCTCTCAAACTCATAACTCACCTTTAAAATTAGTTAGTTGAGAAAGAAATGTGGCACTCAAACAGCAGACTATCAGAGTCAGAATATCAGAGCTGTACACCTCTCTCCTCTGAGCAGAACCAATTAATGGCAATGTTTCCCTCTCTTTTTTCACACATATACATGTTAATTACTAATCTCAGTGCTTCCAACTTTTTTTCAAATGAAATCATACATTTCTATTGGTTGAAAACTTCAACACTTTTCCAAATGTACCCTTTCCCCAACTTGACTTCTGCCTGCTACCATAGCAACAGCTCATGGAACACTGCTGTGAGGAGAGAGGTCAGAAGTTCACCACACAATGTTTCAAATCGATAGACCAAGAGTGCTTCACCTGTCCAACCTAACAGTAAATCCAAACTATTCTTCTGTGGGAACACAATTTTCTGAACCAATACAAAACAAGCTTGTAAAAATCTAAACATACAGCCTAGTTTTTAGTGTAGAATGGTGTGAAACAGCCAATGAGTTATTTTTATTTTTAAAAAATATGCATGCCTCCATTTTCCAACTGTCTTTCTTTTCAAATTGCCATTCTACTGAAAGACACCTTCAGAGTGCATCCAGATCTCCTTGAAAGATGTTCACAGTGTGTATTGTAGGTCACAGCTATGTCTTCTGGAGTGAAAAGTATGCAGAAAAAAGAGATATGGTGAGAGACCTTGCTTTGCCAAATGTAGACATTAAATGGATTGGTCAGAGAGGGTTAAAGTGGCACCAATTATTGCCTTTGGTGAAAACCTTTCAACATCTCCCACAGCCTAACCTTATAATTGTGCACTGTGGTGGAAATGACCTAGGCACTTTAACTGGTGTAGGTCTGGAAATGCTTATTAAGGACACCTTTGTGCAATTAATGTCGCTTTTTCCTCAATCTGCCTTTGTATATTCTAACATATGCCAAAGGCAAAAGTGGAACTGGTCCAACCAATTTTGTCCGCAGATTGACAAAGCAAGAAAGCACGTCAACAAATCTGTTTCTGCTTTCCTCAGAGACTATGGTATGGGTTCTATATACCACAACAACTTGCGTTACAACATGCAAGACATTTATAGAGGAGACGGTGTACATTTCAATGATGAAGGGAACAGAGTCTTCCTCTTGAACTTTAGACTCTGCATCGGTACTTACTTGTAGGTACCAAAAAACACTTAATGAACACAACGGCTCTTTTTAGAGCCCCCTAATATCTTAACACTTAAATTTGTTTTTTTCTTCTTTTTTTTTATTTTCTACCGTACGGGTACGGTAAGCTTACCGTACGCGCACCCCGCGATTTAAAAAAAAAAAAATTCAATGTATTTTTCATACTTTTATGGCCTTCTTGGACCCCCTGACAAACGCTAGGGGGTCTGCAACTCTCTTCGTTGCCCCCTTTCCACGTTCTCCTCCTTTTTTTATCAGTGTGAAACACACAAAATGGCGGCCGTCACTTCCTGATTTCGACCGATTCGAATGTTTACAGTCATGTGACCACCAATCAGAATTAAGCTCGCGCATGGCAGCGTCCGCGTACGGTAAGCTTACGGTATGCGCTCGGAGCGCGCCTATAGATATATATATTGATTTAAATGCTATTTTCTCAGCAAATACTGAACACAATTACAAAAGGCACATCCCTGACCTGAGGACTACCTCTATGCCAAATTTCAAGTAATTCTGTTCAGCCGTTCGGGCTGTACCTTGGACTAAAGGTCCTATGGAAAAATGCATGGGGAAAATGCGTTTTGGGACCCCCCCTTTTTCTCGGCCCCCGCTTGACGAATCCCCCCGAGACTTTCAGGGTAGGAGCGGAGCGGAGCGCCCCACCTATTTTGAAAATTTCGCGAGGATTCGTCAATCGGTGCCAAAGTTATTCAAAATAGAATGTTGCGGATTTCCTATGGAAACACGGTCCTAACTATAACTACCTACTGGCGACCGCCAGTAGGTAATATAAATGTGTATGTATATATATATATCAGCCCAGTATTTCCATTACAAAAAAAATCCACTTGCACTCGCGGGTTCAGTTTACATCCACTTTCTTTAATTCATTGGCAGCGGCATTTTCAAGACAAACCCAGCAGCCCTACACGTTTCGGTGTATCCAAGACCTTGATCACTTTTTCTGCGAAGCGCCGCCATTTAATTCATGTTATATATTACACGGAGTTCATTACATCATATTGCTTTTGAGTATACACACTATAATTACCACAATGCAAAGCACACGTTGAGGAGAAGAAAGACTAGTCCTTTTAAAACAGGCCTCCTGAAGGAAATTTAACAAAATTCCTGTATACACAACATGAAAATTCATATCGAAATTTAGTACATCACATAGTCTCTGTGTTATGCAGGTTTCCTCTAATAGTTACATAGCAATCCATTCCTGTGCAGGGAACCAATGTCACCCTTAACCTGACTACTATTGTTTCCCCCACCATCATATTCCCCCACAATGTCCGCACAGTTGTCCTTTAACAATTCAATCCATGCTCCAATCTTGATCATCATCCTGAACAACAACATTTTTCAATACTCTGCAAAATCTTTTGGGTACAGAATATTTATTAATATTCACCCTCTGCCACATCCCCCACTTTCGATTTTAAACTTCTTCCACTCACTTTGTCATTATAATTCTCCACATATTTCTCTTGATAAGTCTGAATTATTACCATGACTCTTCCTCTATCCATCCTTTCAACTTTGTTTCCTACTAACCACTGTGGACTGAGTTTTGTACTCGGAATCCTTCCCTTTAAGGATAAAAAAGATGAAATCCCTGTAACTGAGTGAAGATTGACATGATAGGACCAAATCATCTCCTCTAAATTATTTTTTTTTTAAATTTGCAGCCTCTGGCACAATTGAGTTGGATACAATCCTTTATAAGGTGATTCATACGCTCAACCAGACCATTGTCCTTGAGCACTAAAGAGCAGTTTGTAAGTGTTTTACAGAAAGACTATTAAAAAAAATGACTTTATTTGTGTAGAAGTGGACTACACACCGCTGTCTGTCACAATAGTTTTTAGTACGCCTTCATTCTGAAACACACCCTGTAAAAATGCAAAAACCATGCTAGTGTTAATATTATCTAATATTTTGGTTGGAAATAATAATCAAACAGCATCAATGTAAATCTTTCTCCCAACCCATTGCAATTCAATGGGCCTATGATGCCCATCGCCACCTTGTTTCATGGTACAGGGGGTACCTCTGACACAGTGATGGGACTTTTGATAATCCATTTACTTTTATCACTGTATGCTCAGTTCACATAATCTCTTACACATGTCTCAATTATAGAATCCATAGATGGACACCAATAGTGAAGTCTTGATTTGCTTTTGGTTAAGCTGCAGTCCAAATGTCCCTCATGAGCCAAAGAAATAGGTTTCCTTTGCAGCCCCTCTGGAGGTATCAACTTGCAACCTCTATAGAAATGTTCATCTTTTATATAAAGCTCATTATATACTTGCCAAAATCCTTTCTCTGCACTTTTCAGGTTTGCGCGCCTCCACAGCCAGCCTTTCAAAACCCACTCTTTAATTCCATTGATAACAGGATCCTTTGCCATATTGTCTTCTCATTCAAATGTACTCACACCATCAGTGATGAATGCAACCACAAATTCCTTTACTTTGTAATCCTCATTCCCTGCGTCCGATAGCGGAAGCCTGGACAGACAATCTGCAACTAAATGTTTTTCCCCTGGAATGTACACCATTTTAAAATTTAAAGCACCTAGCCCTAGGAACCAATGTGAAATCCTTTGAGTACTTCTAGCAAAGGCTTATAGTCAGTCCTTGATGTGAATGGAATGCTCTATACAAAAGAACTGAATTGTTGCCCTGCCCAAAAACATGCAGTGCCTCTCTTGCAACTACTGAATATCTTGATTCTGCATCCAACAATGCTCTAGATGCAAAATCTATTTTGGTAATATTAATGCATATCGGTATTCATCCAAACAATTAGCATTAAGATATGGTAAGAACATTAATATAGTTATGGAGAGGTTTATATTGGATTCAAGGAAATAACATATTGGTGAATCTGTTGAGGAGCATGTGTTGGCCCTGAGATCCCTAGCTGTTACATGTGACTTTGCACATTTGTCATAGAAGCAGGTTCTAAGGGATCGGATTTTAATGAGAACTAACAATAAGAAAATTCAAGAAAGATTATGGACTTCATTTGACATGTCTTTAAACACTGCTATTGATGTTGCTAAGGCTATTGAGCTCTCAGAAAAGTTTGTAGAAGAAATAGGATGTGTAGAGAAAAATGACATATATATTGTGTCTAAAGATTCTGAGAGAGCAAGAAAGTCCTTACCAACCAAGAATGATGTTGGGCAAAGAAATACACAAGAGAGGTACAAAGGAATAAGGCAAGATGGCAGAAGGAACGCCAATTCCAGTCATTTAGGCAATTCTAAAGCATGTCTTGCATTTGATCAAATTTGTTCTAGATGTGGGAAAAGGGGGCATTTCAGTAAAGCTTGTAAATCGGCACTTAAAGTGATACATTTCATTTTAAGGTAGTGAAGACAATGAAAGTATGAATGAGAATTACGAAGTGAACGTCAACATTGTTCTGAACATTCATGGAAACGAAAAGATAGCAAAATGTCCTTCATGCGATATTAACATTGATGAAATTAGTATACATGTACTTGTAGATTCCTGTGCATGGTGCACTATTATTTCTTCAGACATTCTCAATGAGAACTGGCCTGATAAGTGTTTAGTTTCTCCTGATATCGCTCTTTGGGGTTATAATGGCCATAACATTGACCTAGTAGGGTATTTTTGGGCAACCCTAGAATTTGGTGGACGTTGTACGTTTGGTAAAATATATGTTGCAAGGAAAGGGCATAATCTTTTGGGATGGCCACACCAAGAAGAGAGTGGGAATAAGGTTAAATCCTAGAGCCAATCCTCAGGTATTTGCTATTGGCTCTTAAGCTACTAATAGTGAAGATAATTTAAAGTTCATTCAAGAATTAGGAACTTTAGTTCCCAGTGTGTTTAGCAATAAATTAGGGAAATATCAAGGATTCAAACACATTATCAAACTCATAGATGGTGCTATACCTAATCGTAATAGAGTCAGAAATGTACCCACGTCGCATAGAGGTAAACTTAAAGATATTTTACATGACGTGTGCAACAAAAACATAATTGAACCTGTGGAATCATCGCCATGGGCATCTCCTGTGGTTATTTCGTTCAAACATTCTGGTGAATTGAGATAGTGTGTTTACTCGCAGCTTAAATAGTGCCATTTGGGTGGATGCTCATCCTCTTCCCAATTTGCACAAAATGGTTTCAACCTTGGTGGGGGCAAAAGTGTTTTCCTGCATTGATCTTGCCAGTGCGTATCACCAAGTTGTCCTTGATGAAGATACCATGAATCTTACTACCTTTATCACTCCTGAATGGTTATACAGATTCTGTTGTATGTCTTTTTGATTGGCCACCATCTGTGTTTCAGAGACTCAATAAAGAAACTCTTAAAGGCGTAACTGGTGCTGTGACATTTCAAGATGATATTCTGGTATTTGGGAAAGACAATGAAGATCATGACTTCAACCTGAAGAAGGTTCTCTCAGCCTTAACATCTAAAGGCTTTACCTTTGTTGTTGAGAAATGTAGGTTTAGGAAGTTGGAAGTTGAATATTTGGGGCACATCATCAGTGGAAATGGTATCAAACCAAAAGAAACCATGTGGACAACATCATCAAGGTGCCTGTTCCTTGTTGTAAAGAGCAATTGGTAGCATTTCTAGGCTTAATTTAATTTTATGCTACATTCATTCCTAATTATGCTTCCAAAGTGGAGGTACTCAGGTGTTTGCTTAAGAAAAATTCAAAGTTTACTTGGTCTGACAAAATGACGATTGCATTTACCCAGTTGAAAGAATTTATTGTGAATACTCCCTGCTTAAAACCTTTCGTTGTGGGCAAACAATGAGTGGTAATGGCCGATGCAAGCAATTGTGGTCTAGGGTGTGTATTAATACAACAAGAAAATGGCAAAGAATGGATTAATGCATATGCGTCCAGGTCATTAAAGGATGCAAAAAAAAATTATTCTGTGATTGAAAGAGAACTTCTAGCATGTGTTTGGAGTGCTGAGCATTTTGGAACCTTTTTGTGGGGCACCGGATTTATCATTAAGACTGATCATAAACTCTTGATCCATACGATGGCACCAGGAGGTGGCGTACCATGTCTGCAAGTTTGGCAAGATTGGCCTCCAGAATACAGAATTTTCAATGTCAATTATAGAATTCGTAAATGAAAAGAACAACATACTGCTGACTGCATGTCTAGATCACCCTAGACTTTTAGTGGTCATGAGATGGTGGACAAGGAGGATGGTAAGGTAGCTTTTACTGTAAATTACATCAACATTATTGGCAGCTCTATTGCTATAGTTCAAGAAGGACAATGGATGGAGGAAATGGGGAAAAATAATGAACTCAAACTGATACAACACTGTATTTTACATGGGTGGCGTGAAGAGAGGAAAATGAGTGGTGATATCAAGGGCTACTTAAAGGTACGAAAAGAGTTGGCAATTGAAAATGGCATAATTGTCAGGGGTGACAAATGTGTCCCTCCTTTTACCCTGAGAGAGAAAATTATTGAGTTAGCTCATGATGGTCAAATGGGTATTTCAAGCTCCAGGAGATGGATTAAAGATTGTTTCTGGTGACCTAGCATCAATTGGTATGTCGAGCGACAAGTGAAATTGTGCAGCAAATGTGCTCTCACTGACAAATCTACCAAGGTTTTGGGTTTTGATCCACATCCTATTGAGATTCCCAATGCACCCAGTCGTAAATTAAGGATCGACATTATTGGTCCATTTGCTGTGTTACCCAAGCAAGAAGCATATGGTATGGTATTAATAGACTACCTCTACAAGTGGCCTGAAGTTAAGATGGTGATTGAGTTCTTAAATGAAGTTTTTTTGTAGGAAAGGTATACCTCAGGAAATTGTTGATGACAACAGTTCCCAATTTACCAACAAAAAGATGGAATATTTTCTCATAAGATGTGGTGTGAAGCATAGAAGGATCTCTGCATTCCATCCGGAAGCAAATGGACAAGTGAAAAGGTTTAACCGTGTGGTCAAAGAGGCCGTCCAACTAGCTATTAAAGGTGGTCTTAAGTGGAGAAATGGCTTACAGTACATGCTTTTGGCTTACAGAACCTCTCCTACTGCTATCACATTGGTAAGCCCCTTTCAATTGTTGAGGGGGAATAAACCTAGATCCAAGTAAGTACCTTGGTGGTTAAAGAAGAAAAAGGACAATGCTAAGGAGGGTGCTGGATTGGATTTAGCAGGTATTCGACACAAAATGGAGGAATACAAGTGGAAGATGCATCAAGGACTGAGGGAAAGGAAGAGGAGTGTGAGTAAGGTAAAGGTGGAAGTGGGTGACATGGTCCATGATAGGAAACCCAAAACTGAGGGTAAAGGGGGCAACATCTGGTCTGAGCCTATTGGGTCATCTAAGTGTTCACAAATGCTGTATGTGTGGATGGCGAAACTGCATGGAATCTTAATAGAGTGTCACTATTTAAGGGGAGAATAGAGAGCATGAGTACTGCTTCTAAAGTTAGACCTTTGGTCTAAGTTTAGACCAAAAGTCTAACTTAGACCAAAAGTCTAAATTTAGTAGTAGTAGTGTTAGACTTTTGGTCTAAGTTAGACTTTTGGTCTAAACTTAGACCAAAAGTCTAAATTTACTAGTAGTAAAGTGAAACTTTAGGTCTAAACTTAGACTTATCCTTGACGGACCCATATTCAAACAGATCTTGGGGTCCGCGATGGGTACTTGTTTTGCCACAAGCTTTGCCAAGCTCCAAAGGAATGACATTCTATTCACACCCACGCAGGTAGATGATGGAGAGAATAGCACCAACACCAGAATCATTCTCACATGCAATGACGGCTCCAAAGAGATCATGCACAATCTCAGTGATCCCACTATAGGACACATGATACAGGAAAGACCTAACAACAGATATAGGAAGGGACGTAGCTTGAGGGTGCTCGAGAGTGCAACATGGTGTCCACAAAGATTGCAGTAACATAACATTTAAATGTCACTAGAAATTAGAAAGAAATTGCTCATCTTTACTTGTATCAAGGAGTAGTTCCATGTCATCCTTACTTGTATCAAGGATCCACACTTCAAAAAAAAAAGGCAAAGCAAAGCAGGCAGCTGTGGGGGCAGGTGCATACCAAACAATTCTTAATATGAGGCTGAGCATCTTTGAAATTAAGTGAGAACCGATTGCCACCAACACATAAGGAACTATTCTTTGATACAAGTAAGGATGACATGGACATTTTATCTCTGTAAACTGGCATATGAATATGAAAAATGTATCTGAAGTTAACATTTTATACTTTTGAAAAGTGTAATTTCTTTTTTATTACATGTTTTTTACTGTTAGATTTTACATGTTTGAGTAAGAAATCTATGAATGTATTTTATTTATGCTTGCTTTTATGATTATCAAATTTGAAATTGAATAAAGCTGGACTTGAGACTATGTTTTTTTAAAGAATCTACTAACACCATGATAGAGATGCATTGTTTGTCTGTGAGTAATTGGACTATAAAATTAATATAAAGTATATGCAATGCGTAAGGAGGTGTTGGCCTAAGATGGTGCATCAGTAACATTTCTTCATTTATCTTTCAAATCAATAGTCTTCCTAGGTGTATGAATTTGAAGTACTAGATAAAGTGGGTGAGAGCCCACTTCAAATATTGAGCGCAACACTTGTCAGTGTGAACCACCAAAGTCACTAAATAAATCTGGGCTTAATTGTTTGATAGCTCGGCACAAAGTTAGTTAGACGCAATGTGTATTTATGCAGTACCCAACAGTAATACATTTTGAATACACCAAAGAAATTAAAAAAAATATTAATAAATAAAATGGCACAATAACAAGAAAAATCCTTAAGGTAGAACTAGAGACATCAATTTTAAAACTTGAATTGAAAATAGCATGGGCATCTGGTCACGCTGGATAGGATCAAAGTAACATGTTAAGGCCAACCGCAATAAAGTGCAGGTTGGATTCAGAGAGCAGGTTCATCTCGGTGGAAAGATTACCTTCTGACTTAGAAACTTTTATGGGGAAAACTGAACTAGTCATTGGTGTGGTTGTTGATAAAGGCAGGAAAGCTCAGAAAGGGTGAAGTCCAGAGTCCATACCCAGGAAGACCTCGATGTCGATCAGCTTTGCGTTGGTATTGCTCTCTGTGAATTCCTCTACGTTAGGACTTGGAAACATTTCTGAAGTCAAATACCCTTCAGTGAGGCAAACTGGCAAGTTGAGGTGGACAAGCAATTCGATGTTGATGGCTGTTGCTGCGGCAGAGTCTCTGGCCTCTGCTGATTTGTCAGGCAGAATGTTTGCAAAATGATTCAATCTCACTTCTTGCAGTTTGGGGACAAGAGGAATAGATTCTAACACCTTCCAAGGGTTCAGGACCTGGAAGATACCATGTTGAGGTTAGGACTCACTCCAGCAGAGGCCAGCAGTTGGGTCCTGGGCTGGTCCACTTTGAACAGGTCAGCTGAGCAGTTGCAGTGAGAAAGGGCTCCAGAAGCTTGTTTTGTCCCTGCAGCTCAAGGAGGAGCTCAGTCAGCTGATTCTTGAAGTCACTTCTGGGGTTCTTTCTTAGATCACGTTCTTCAAACAGCAGGGAAAACCTTCTTCTGATTCTTCACAGGCCCAGGTGTTTTCTGAGTAGAGGTCTGTGGGATCCTCTTTTATGCCCAGTGCCAATTTGTGGGGGTAGGGTAAAATCTTTGTTCTCCTCCTAAACCAGTTCTGGTCAATTGCTACCTTCCCACTGAGTTTGATGGCAGCCTGCATGGAGAACAAAAAGGGAGGCTTAACTCACAGAGACAAGGTAGGCATTCTTTGAAGCTTAGTAAGGGGCCGTGCACAGCCCACAGGTGTCTTGTCAAGGGAGTAATACCCTACCCCACCCCACAACCAGAGCCCTTTGTCAGCTGTCTAAGAGCAATACACATCTTACCACAGGGGACCCATCTGATGTCAGGTGACAGCTGGCCACTGGCAGGAACACCTTTTGGGTTTGAGCAAGAAAATGACAACTTTCTAAAAGTGTAATTTCCAAAAGAGTTATATAAAATCCGACTTGGCCATTATGTTGGATTTCACATTACTATTGAAATAAGTCCTTGTTAGAAATTGTTTTTTTGGTTGGTAGAGGTATGCATTCTGTCCAAGTGAAAACTGCAATCCTAGTCAGGTAAGTCAGTAACACAATTGAAATTAACCTCTGTTCATTCTCTGGTACCTTCACACAGAGCAGTCAGGCTTAACTTAATACACAATGTGTGAAGCATTTGTGCAATGCATCAAACAGTAACATTGAAAACACCACAAACAGACTTAGAACAATAGGGAATCATTTTATAAATAACACAAGACCGAAATGAAATAGATCCAATCAGTAAAAATTAGGATATTAATTTTTTAAGACTAAATGCAAATATAGTGCTTAGTGAGTTAATACTAGGTCGCAATGGACCAGGACAAAGTCAAGAGTTCAGGCTGACTGCAATGAAGTGCGG
Source organism: Triturus cristatus (assembly GCF_964204655.1). Taxonomy (NCBI): domain Eukaryota; kingdom Metazoa; phylum Chordata; class Amphibia; order Caudata; family Salamandridae; genus Triturus; species Triturus cristatus. Next base: position 453,418,959 of record NC_140590.1, on the reverse strand, counting down.
ACCGGATACAGTAGCCACGAAGGGCCCGCTAAGCAAAAGTACAGTTGGGGTGAAGTGCCGGATTTCTCCACACAAAGGCAGTGATGCGTCGGTTTCGTAAGTGGAGCGCCTGTTTTGGCTCTGGTTCTACAAAATTTCAGCATTAGAAAAGCAAGCACTGCTTAAACTTTTTGTTGTTTTCATCTTTTTTTATTCAGATAAAGCTGGTGTGGACTAATTTTGTAGTGTTTTTGCTGTGTGTGTGTGTGTGTGTGTGTGTACACATGCTTTACACATTGCCTCTGGGATAAGTCTGGCTGCTCATGCCAAGCTACCAAGGAGGTGAGCAGGGTTTATTTTAGCTGTGTGGCCCCTTACACTTACTAGATTGAGGGTCCCTACTTATCACTGCCAACTAGAGACCCCATTTCTAACACAATCCATATGCTGGTCCGATGCGAACACTAGTTTACAAGCACCTACCACTGTTTCTCTACCAAATAACCTCATCCCTTCTGAAGTTCACACCTTTGAGAGACCTGTGCTAGGAGATATCTCTAACTTAGAACACCAAAGAATATTCACCCCCTACAACATTCCAACAATAGAAAAGCAAGTACATATTAACCTCAAACAAAATAATTCCCTGATTATCAAACAAGCAGGTAAGGGAGGCAGCATAGTGTTGCAGAATATAGACCAATACAAAACAGAAATCATAAGGCATGTCACAAATAATGTGCATTATCTGAAACTTTATACTGATCCAACCAAGGAACTCCAAGTACGAATCTCCGAGATCACCAGGAGAGGCAAGCAAGCAGAATTTATAAGCCAGAATTCATACTCATTCTTAAACACCAAGACCCAGCCCAACATGCTTGTTATCTACACCCTACTCAAGGTACATAAGAAACAGGAGTTCAATCTGGGAGACGCATAATATCTGTATGCTAATTTATATGTTTTAACCCATTGGCAGGTACTTTTACTTTTTTTATTAAAGAATTTGTCCCCAATGCTGTTTGCTATGCCAGAGATAGTATGGATTTAATCAACCAGTTCAAACATCTCCCTTACGATCAGAGCATGTGCCTATTGTGTGCAATGGATTTTGAATCATTATAAACAAATATCACTCAACTGCATGGCATTGAAGTCATTATAAAAACCCAAGAAAAGAGAGCATATTCTCACCAGGTTCCAAAGCCTTCTTCATCAAGTTATTGCGCTTAACTCTTACACTTAATTGTTTCCTATTCAACAGTGATTGTTACACACACAAAAGAAGTTTCCCAGAAAGAATGATTGATTTCAGAAATTAAAAAGCACTGTACACTAACTAAGTGGGGTGCCTGACATCTCAAAAATGCAAAGGACTGTCCTGACACACCACCAGGTGTCATTGTTCATCAATGGCAGTCCTCGCTCTCTAGAAACTGCTTTTGGTAGAGAGCGGCCTACACCTAGAGACAGGGAGGCATTTCTAAAAACTAAGTGGGGGCCCGTGAGAGAGTGATTGCTTAAAAAACATATGTAAACACCAAAATACATTTATATGCTAGGCATTTACTTGATATTAAAAATCAGTGTGGGGATAGGGGAACTAGTACCCCATCACCACCAGTATCGTCAACATGTTTCTGCCATATTGGTCCTAAGGATCCATGGCATTCATCAGGACGAAGGAATTTGTGCTCCTATCTTACCGCTTCTGGTTAGATATTACCACTATCTAGGTTGACCTGTGTCATCCGCTAACTAAATTGGGGTTTTCTTTAAACCTGTAAAACAAATGTAAGATTATATCAAAAGGGGATGTCCAGTCACATTAAAATAAAGAAAAGAGAAATCTTGTCATGCATATATCATATTTACGCATGTGGATGTCGAACACGTGTCACTGCAAGTATGGCACACATAAATCAAGGAATTTCATTAGTTTCGTGAGACCAGCTCACATTCTTACCCAAAGGTAGGGTCCTTATTGCCCCATGGGAAGAGGGTCAAAGGGACCCCCGTTGTCGCACTCTAAAGATAAAAAATAAAAATGGAAGATAAATAATCAATTGTGCACTATATACAGTGTCTCGGGCAAGAGGCTCCAAAATGTGAAGCTCAATCCATCCACAGCCTTACTGCCTCAAGGTGCGTCCCTTGCTGTTCTCCTAGATGCATCCACTCCTCTCCCCCAATAGTGGTGGAGTGGGGGAAGGCCTACTCGTTTTATAGGCTGTTCATAAATCTCTTAATTGGCTCATTAGCAGCTTCTGATGTAATTAGTAGCGTAATATGTGCCAAATATCCAGTGTCTGTGAACACTGCCTGGCGGGTGCATAATATATTTGCCGCCGGTATGGTTGTCAAATGAAATGGGGGCCTGGCGGTTGCATGTGACACGACCGCCAGGTGCCAGCATTTGAAGAAATTAAGGAAAATAAATTAAAGCAAAGAGAGCTACTATTTGTTTCTGGCATCCCGAAATGGATAGCCTGGGGACCCCATCATTGTGGGAGGTGCCGGGCCGCTGTAGATCTAACTCGGGACCGGGCATGGTTTTAGACTCAAGTCTGTGCTGGCAGCTAGTGCCGGAAGCTCACAGCTGCGTGTTCTAATGGCAGCGTGCAAGTGGCGGCGGCCATAGCTCCAGTAACCTTTAATTGGAGGTTGCTAAGGATATTTAGATACATTTCAATGTACACTGCATAAAATCGAACAGTGGATAAGTGCACAAATTAAATCATCGTGCCCAATAATGGGAGGAGTTGTATGTATGGTAATCAACAAATCAAAGGGACTTCAATGGGGGTGGATTTTTCACCCGACGTTGCTATTTTGTTTATGGATGACCTCAAAACTGAGATCATCCTATCCAACATTAACCTATTTCGCAGCCATATATTGGTATGGAAGCGATACATGGATGCTAGTTTCTGATTTGGCAGTTGTGTGACTCGACCATTTTAGAATTTCTCACATGGTTTAATATCGATTGAAAGGGTCTTAAATTCACCATCCAATGCAATAGAAATGAAATCTCTTTTCTTGATCTCATGATTAAAACACAGGATGGAAAACAATGTCATTGTATCACAAACCCATGGAAAGGAACACATTACTTGTCTACTTCAGCCATCACCCTAGGGCACTATGTGACTACCTTCCTTATTACCAATTTTTGCGCATAAGGAGAAACTATCTCCTCAAGCAAGATTACCTTAGAGAGGCTGATACATTGTCATGCAAAATGCTCTTCAGACGCTACCCACAAAAACTGGTTAAAAGATCAATGAAGAGAGTGTGGGACTGTACTATGGAAAAACTATTCACCCCAAGGGAAAAGAAAGTTACAGATAGGCTGATTTGTGTCACTACATTGTCCCCAGTATCCAACCAATTGACAAAGAATATAGCGCGTCTCTTTGAATGTACTGAACGGAGCAGACCAGTCATTCGAGCGGACCATCTTTGCATTCTTAAAGAACAAAAGTATTAACAACCACTTGGAGCTTGAACCCACCAAAACTAAGCCCATGCTCAATGTGTGGATGGGCCACTCTGACTGGCTACCACAAATGTGGGAGCTGCAGTGTTTATGAGTTTACTGTTGAAACAAAAGAATATACCCATAAAAATGTTAATGTTACCCTATAACATTTCTCAAATTGTAAGTCAGCCAATGCGATTTATGCCATTATCTTTCCATGCAACCTGATCTATATTGGATAAACACGCAAAAAATCAGAGTAAGGCTATGTTAACCCACAAGCTGTCTCTGATGCATGGTTGCAAACGCCCTTCTGGTTAAACACTTTGATGAACTCAATGAGAACAACCTACAATGGCAAGTCATTGCTGTGGTGAAACAACCTGAGTGGGCGGAAACATCACATCCATATTGAAGAAGGAAGACTGGATCCTAAGGAAAGAAAGCCTAGACACCGGACTGAACTAAATTACAGACTGGACACCTCTACTGTAACTTATTTCAATGTCCTTACTTTGGCAATCCATACTTAATTGAAATGCTCTCTTTGATATTATACTTGCCCCTGGTTTTAACTATTTTTGGATTTTACATATTTCACTCTTGTCTCTACATATTGGCTCACTACTTTTACTCCAGCTGTTATAGTTAAGCACTTATGGAGGATGACAGAATACTCCCATCACTCTCCCTCCTTTTGTAATTGTGACTTAATAACCATGGCCAGACTGGTTTGTATTTATAATTTATGTAGCTTACTTTTTTCCACTTGTTCTCCATTGCTAAGTCATCAATAATTATCACATTGATATACTGATGTCCTTGCTCTTATTGTCAATCTCTTTTTTGGTCACTGAATGTACTGATATTTTCTAAGATGGCAGCTATTTTGATCTTTTCACTCTGTTGTGTACATTCTATCCTTTCTCCCTGCATCCTGTGTGAGTCCTACCTCTCTGCCTAATTTCCACAGCTGAGTGCATATATGTGCCAGCTTTTAACTCACATGCACAGCTCCTCGCACACTCGTCTGCATCTGGCAAGAACCAGTTGCACCCTTCCTCATGGACCAGGTAAGGGTCCTTCTCAACCCTTTAGCAACACTTTAATTCCCCATTGGGAATTATTTTATTTCATTACCTCCCTTTACTTCAAAGCACGATCAACAAGCACATGTCCATGCCAGCTCGTAAATGTAGTAATTTTGAATGACTCACAACCAGCCATCCCAGCCCTGACCATCTGGCCCCATGCAGCATTTCTTGCGCTGCCAGCTAAGGCAGTTCATCTATTGATGACCATCCTTTAACCACACATACATTTGCTCTCTTATCTCTGCCAATTTTATTTTATTTCTAGCACTATTCTGTTCCAACAGTCAATACGACTGCACCGTCTTCATAGAACGCTGTCGCGGCGACTCCTCCAAGCATTGGGCATGGTGCCATTTCTTAGCCATGTTTAAATTCTTCTTTACGTCGGCAATGTAGTCTGCCACCAGCTAGGCCTATTTCCACTCCCTTGAATCTTATTGGTGTTTTCTGGCAAGCCTGCACGAAGCGTGACAGCAGAGTAGAGCAGAGCGGACCACGGCTTGTTGCTCTGCTGAAAAATCATCTCTGCGCCAATTTGGAACTGGCTCAAGGTCAAGGTCTGTCTGTGACCCGTTTGCGACCCTCGCCGAGCTGAGCCTGAACCAGCTGAGCCTGATTCAAAGTGAGGGTCACTGGTGCACACTCCTCCCCTGTTCCCGTTGAGAGGAGACGAGGAGAGGACGACTACCGCAGGCTAAAGCGAGGTCAGGCGTCCTGGACAGGAGTGGAGCAGTGGTACAGTGACAAAGAACCCTGTGTGGGGCTGACTGGAGCCAATTTCAGGCTGACTAAGGGCGGACCTGGTCCTTGCTTGGAGCTTTTGAGCGGAGAGTGAGTAATCATGTTTTGAAAGTCCTCCGTCCCCCTCCACCCCCCTGCCTCTCGCCGCCCTGTCACTCTCGCGGCAGCTAAACCAGTAATTAGACTAACAATCAACCTGCCAACAATCCAACGATCATTAATCCCCCCAAAAATATATATATATCAAGCCGGCTTAACAGCTCTTGCAGTCCCTCTGCAGAGGAAACAAACCACAAGGGGCTTCACTGAGTTATCGCACGAGTCAACCTCAACAACCACTTTTACAAAATTTTGAGGGGGACACACAAAAGAAACTGTGGAACTGTAATATACTGTGTATTTCCAGGAATCAACCCACACCTGGCACAAGGAAAAGGAAAATAGTGCTTCACCCCAAAAAAAAGAAAAAAAAACTTTGGGAGGCAGTCTAGAAAACTAAGGAAAAAAGAAAAAACCCCATCTCCGGCATAAGGAAAAAGGCAAATGAAGGAAAAAACAAAATCCAACAAAGCGACCAAACATCGGATTAAGTTCGCAAGGGGTATGAGGTCAGGAGCAATTCGTCAAGCACCTACTGGCAAAATCAGGAGAAGAGTGCTTACAAAAGATCCAACCCTTATTTCAAACAAAACAAAAGAGGAATCTAATGCACAAAAAAAGAGACCGGTTTCACTCCTGACACCAGAACCTTTTAAGTTCGGGGGGAAGAATGAGAAGCAGAAATTCCACTTTTTAAAGGATCCAATGGCCGCAATTTACACCCCCACAGAAGAGACGTTTGGCTTGCAAAGCCCAATAAAGCCTATCAACCTTATAACTCCAAAAAAATAAGGAGAAACAAGCCCTTTGTACTTGAAACCGCAAGTAAAACAACAACAATAAACAAGTAGAACTACTTTACAAAATATGAAAAATGGACAGGAAAAAAGCATAGGAGTAGTTGATCAAGAGAAAATATCAACCAAAAGATGGCTGATAAAAACAACAGCGCAGATACATCAACCAAGTAATGAAGAAGAAAGTGGAAAGAGTCAAAGTAAAAAAAGGAGATTCAGGTCAAACCGAAACTCAAGATAATTTTCAAAGGGTAGAGTGGATTAGATCCTTTTCCATCTCAGAGGAAAAAAAACTTATTGAAGCTCTGGAATTTAATACACAAACGGAAGAGGATTTAAGGGCAAATAGGCAAGGAAAAATCACAGAAGCTGGCCCATCTCAAAAAAGGAAAATTGGGGAGGAAGGGGGAGGGGGGCGCCTCAAAACCCATCAAACTTTCATTTAATATGGACCAACGGGAGGAACAAAATAATGAGAGAATCGGCCATCCCCAAGAAAGACTAAAATCCCAATCGCCCCCAATTACGATTTCATCAGTCAGCGGAATTGACTTGATATCGGGGATCTTGATGCAACCCAATAACACAGCCTCTGCTACTTGGAGTGAATCACTGCTAAGAACACTACAGCAAGCAATTGATGTCCTAAACTTTCAATCTGATAAATTAGATGTTCAAGTAGATTTAATGAACCTAATTGCAGTCCACATAGCAGGAATTAATTCAAAACTGGACATAATCACTTCACAAATCACAAGCGGAAACAAAAAAGACGTCCAAGCCAAAACTAAATTGCCGGACCTAAGTTGTGGATGTAGCCAGATAATAGATAAACTGGCATCCCTCCCCAAAATACTGACAGAAATTTTACGTGTTACCCAACCACCTGGAAGCACAGGCAAAACACCGTCACCAGAACATAAGGGAGAAAAAATCTGAATCCTAGGCCAAGTAAAGAAGAGGAGACCCGACCCCCTGTACGATGATAGTATAAAAATAATGGAAGTCAAGGAAACAAATGAGGTTGATAACGGGCAAAGTGAAAACAAAATAACTTCCATGTCACCAGAAATAGACTACAGGAAAATACAAAGCCACAAGAATGTGGGGGCAAAAACCACAAATAATATAAGGGTAATAACAGATAACAAGAAAAAAAGGTGGGAACACAAAAGAGTAACAAAAAAAAGGGGAAATAACATTATTGGAACCATATGTTTTATTTCCAAACATAGAAATAAAAAACAGAGAGCAGGCAAAAATAAGTACAAAAAGAAGGAAATCAGAAGCTCAGACACCAGATCAGTTAAAAAGGGCACCTTTTTTAACATTAGAAACAATAGGATTACAAACAGAAAGGGCAAAAAGCTTTAGTAATCAAATAAAAATGACCCTGGACAAAAAAGGCAGGGTATGCAAATTACCAATTGAAATGCAAACAAAAAAGGAAAATGCATGGCTAGATATAAGCCAAAAAACAGCAAAGGCAGATCTAGAAATAATCAACGAGGGTGCCTTAAAATCAAACATCCCCTCACAAGAAAGGGCCATTGTAGATAACAAGAGCCAAAAAAGAAACAATGACCAGGAACCTTTAATGGAAAAAATTGGAATAAATCAAAATCAGAACGAACAAAAAGATTCAGTGGAGTTTTGCCATAAATTAATCTTTAGGCCAGAATGTTCAACCAAAGGCAGACTGGATACTTTAAACAGGGGAAACCTAATGAGACTGTTCAAAGAGATTTCAAAATTAAGAAAAATGAGATCAGCATACCTTTTGGCAGTAGAATTTGTACAAATGGATTAAGGGACAGAAACAGAGGCAACCAGTACGACATGGGCGTCAAAAGAAATAACAGCGTTGATATACTCTACAAGAGTGACCTTTGAAGCTTGGGGTGTAACGCTAGTATATCCAACACGTAAAAAATACCCATACCCGCTATTAAACGACGAGGCGTACCAGCCAGCCAAAATAAATGAAAAGTCAATAACTTCCGTATTGAAGGGGGCGAGAAGTACGACCCCGTAACAACAATCAACTCAGGATACAAGCTCAAATAGCCCAAACACCAGACAGCCCAATCAACAGTCAGACGAAAATCAAGATTGGTCCTGGGTCCCCCATATTTTGAACTTACAACGATCCTGATGAAAACAAAAAAGATAGAAGGGAGCAACGTACAAAGGCCCAATCGATCATACAAAAGAAGGAGATAATAAGAATTTGCTCCTTGAACACGCACGGTTTTAGGGAAATGGAACAAGATCAGGAGACCGTCTCCTTCTTGGGAAAATTTAACATAATCCTCTTACAAGAAACATGGAATTTAACATCAAGACATATAGTCGGATACGAAGAACACCATGTCCTGGCAGAAAAAATTTCAAACTACGGACACCCACGGGGGAGACTGTCCACATACATTACGGTAAAACAGGACTGGAAAGTAGAGGAATTGGACTCTGGCGAAAATTGGATACAAGCCATGAAATTGGAATGTAAGCGCATCATTCACATAGCATTGTGGAAGTTACTGATTTTAAATATATACATCCACCCCGAAAAGAAAAAGAAAATGGAAAGATTGTCATATTTGTTAAACTTGATAAAAACAATGCAAGTAATACATCAAAATTACACAAAGGGAGATCAACCAGCGGGTATTACCGTTTTAAGTGGAAAGAAACAATCCACCCTAGATTACACAATAATTAGTAAGGGCCTCTTGCACTTAGTTGATCATTTCTGCATTAAAATCTGTCCAGAGAGTGACCATTTTCCTCAAGAAAGGGCACTACACATAAACCTGCGGCATAAAAAGAACACAGCATCCCTAGCCATAATGCGAGAAATATATAACCAAGGGAGACTTAAATCTTGAGGAACAAACACCAAAGAAATAATGGACACAGTGAATAAACACGTAGAGAACACTGGGTCACTGGGCGCCCCTTTATTAGTACAAGATTGGGAGAACCTAGGGATGATATTGTTAGATAAATTTCCAGCAATTCCAGCAGGCAAATCGACTAATGGATCCAGAAAAGAACCATGGTATAATGTACAGCTGAGAGACCAGAAGAGGAAAATTGCAAAGGAGGAAAGAGCAAAGGCCGCAGCAGCCAGAATGGGAATAGCAATAGACAATAGTAACATCATAAAAATGAGAAAGAAATACAAGGAAATGTGTAGTGATGCAAAAAGGGTGCATACTGAAAACCTTTGGGAGAAATTGGTGTGGGTAAGCAAACTATCGAACAGCAGCAAATTTTGGGTTCTAATAAATAATCTAACAAAAGGAACAGGAAACTACGAGAACGCAGGAATAAGCGAGTCAGCTTGGATACAACACATTGACAAATTGTACAATAACACACAAGCAGGTACTCATACGTGGGTAGACACAGGTCTAGATGAATTGGAGGACGTAAATCCGAAATCAACAGCAAAAGGCAGTCCCATTCTAGAAAAAAGGCAACTGGAAGGGGACCAAATGGAACCCGTAATTCAAGATCTAACAACCCTTACAACAACAAAACACTTAAAAGTAGTGATAAAAAAAATGAAAACTGTAGGTGCCGCAGGGCCAAATGGCCTCCCAAATGTCCCTTTTAAGCAAGATCCTGAAGTTTGGGCCAACTACCTCACTCTGCTTTTTAACCAACTATATTGCGAGAATAAGATGCCACATTCCTGGAGAGGAAATATATTTCACCCAATCTATAAAAATGACAGTCGAACCGAACCTGGAAACTATACTCATTGCCCTCATCGATGAAGAAGCAAAACTTTTTGCATCTTGTATTTTAAAATATTTACAGGAGTGGATAGAGGAAAAAAGAATAATCCCGAAATTCCAAACAGGTTTCAGGCAGGGCATGGGCACCATCACAAACCTGGCAGCATTGGCGATCCTAATTGAAAAAGCTGCAAGTACAAAAGCAGGATTATTAGCATGTTATATTGACTTGAAATCTGCTTTTGATAGAGTGCCACGAGATTGTCTTTGCCTGAAATTGAAAGCATGGGGATTGCCTCGGAAATTGATTGATATTATAATATCTCTATATATCGAAACTTGGGCCAGGGTGAAGCTAGGAGACGGCAGCAGAATATCCTCCAGGATAAAAATAACGAACGGATTAAAACAAGGATGTGTCCTTTCACCATGTTTATTCAACCTATATTTAGCCGACCTAAACAACCACCTGTTAAAAGTCAACGGCCATCCTCCTAAACTGGCAAATGAGCCAATTCAGTTCCTGCAATACGCGGACGATATAGTGGTTGTGAGCCAAGCTCCAATTGGGTTGCAAAGAGTCATAAAAAATCTGACCGATTGCTTTGACCACTTAAGCTTGGAATTAAACAAGACAAAAATCAAGGTGGTGCGACTAGCAGGCCCTATCCCACGAAAATATAAATGGTATGCAAAGGGCACACAAATTGAGGAAATTAGCTCATATAAATACCTGGGCATTAAATTGGGTCGAAGTATCATGGATCAAAAAACAGATATAAAAGCAAAAGCCCAATCATTAATTTTTGCCTGCAAAAAGCTGTATAAAAAATTGCCATGTCCTTCCCACGGTCACCTTTTGAAAATAATGGCAGCACAACTGCTCCCAACTCTGTCCTACGGCCTTGAAATATGGCATGGTCAAGAAATCGCCATTTTAAATGAACTGCAGACAAAAGTATATAAAGCAGTTTTTAACCTCCCTAAAGGAGCATCTCCAGCACAGATACGCTTGGAATTTGGTCTCCAGAACCAGGAATATCAAAGAAAAGCAACATTTGCAAAATTGTGCTAGAAATTCCGAGCATCGGAACCTGGATCTCTGAACAGCTTGTGCTGGACCGAAATATGGTCTCAGTTTGATCAGAAAACACCAAACACATAGGACTACTACCTGTGTACAGCCCTGGAAGTTTTAGACATTGACAAAGCTTGGAATAGCAAGATGGAAAGAACAGCATTTAACAGAGCGTGTAATGTCACGGCCCAAAAATTATCCTTTATGGAAGATAAAAGAAAATTGACCAAACGCCGACACGCCTGGGTGGTAACAAACTCTTATACGAAGCTAAAACCGCAAGCCTACCAAGCGGCTCACTTTTGACTAACATTAAAAAGAGGTTTATGCTGTACCGATTAGGAGATCACAACTCGAAGGACTTGGTCCCTACCTGGAAAAGCAAACACCAAGTTGAAAATTGTCGTCTATGTGGCTACCGTATAGAATCCATATGCCACTTGATGTGTGTTTGCGCCACTTTAAAAGACGAAAGAAGGACGTTGCTAAAAGAAACTTTAAATGAATTAATGATCCGCACCTGCAGGCAGGCTGTAACAAGCTGGATGGGGGTTCATCAAACATTTTTATTTGCCGTGGCGTAAAATTCATGACACTGGTGGACAACCACCTATTGAAAGCGGACGAAGAACAAATGATTGGGTTTTGGAACAGGTCTGGAAATTTTATAGAAATTGTAAATATTTCAAACAATTTTATTGGAAACACTATGCTTTAACATTTTGATTGTTATACATTTTATTGTGTGCTTTATGGTTGTGATAAACCAAATAAAGTTGTTTTATTACCAGGCACTCTGGACAGATATTTTCCTTAGGTAATTTCCCTTGGTTGGTTGGCTATTTCCTTGGAGGCAGTTATTGCCTAGTTCTGGTCGATCTGTATCAATTTTAATTTCAGATTATTCATACTTTCACTTTTCTGATCACCTTGCTTGTCCCAGGCATTGGCAGCTGCTGTGCTTAATTCTTTTCCTTAGTTGGTGAGCATTTCTCAACCATATTGGTAGGTAGAACTGAGTTTCATCTATGTGGCTGACCCTTGGTACTTAACTTTCATAATTCCCCATTTATGTTCGTTGGACAGTTAATTTTCAACTGAAAATATACTCTCTCTTCCTTTCTTCCTCTTCTTTTTTCTTTCAGCTAAATTATTTTACCATTGGGTAACACTTCTGAGACATGAATTGTAATGTGCTGATGATTATTCTGTAAATATAAGGGCAGAAGTGTTGCTGTATGTTTGTTTGTGAGTAGTCATGTTCTTTTGATTCATGTCACACATTAACACCTGAGACATTTTTCTTAATTATTTTGTGTCCTTTGTGTTTTGGGTCTTCACCCCCTAATTTCTATTTTTATTTGATTAATACATTTGTTTTTAAATTGACGATTTGACATTGTGCCTAGGTATAATTAGTTTCCCCAGTAAAAACCTCATATATGTTGGGTTTTTGACCCTTGTTCTGTACAGTATTATGTACCTCTGATCCTTAGATATCCATGGGATCCCTTTGTGTGGATGGAATACAAATTTTAAAAGTGGCATTTTCAGAATTTCAATTAAAATTGAACTTCCCCATGAATTGTGCTTTTAAATTGTGATTCCAGAGACACCAAATGTGGGGGTACCATCTCTACTAAATTGGAACTTACACTTATAAAATGTAATAAGGCAATCCTAATGTTAGACTATGGGTGAGATAGACCTTGCAGTACTGAAAAACAAATAAAGAGTATTTCACTATCACTACATGTAAAACTTACAAGTAAATGTCCTCCGTTTTAAATACAATGCACACTGCCAATGAACTGCCCAGGACCTACCTTAGAGGTGACCTATAAGTAGGTAAACTTGCTGGGTCAATGTGGCAGTTTAAAACTGCACACACAGGCTCTGCAGTGGCACGCTTAAAACATGTTTAAAAGGGGTACTTAAGTGGGTGGCACAATCAGTGCTGCAGGCCCATTAGTGCCATTAAATTTACAGGCCCTGGGGACATGTAGTGCACTTTACTAGGGACTTATATGTAAATTAAATATGCCAATTTCAGACAAAACAATGTTACCATGTTTTATGTATAGAGCACATGCATGTTAGCACTGATTTGCAGTGGTAAAGTGCCCAAACGTGGGTCCCTTGCTCACTTTGCCACTGAATTCAAGCTAGCCTGGCTGATGAGGGGAGTTACCCCGAAACCGGTCCCAGGTTGCTTGTTTCCGTTCAGGGAAGACATGTCTTGGCAGCTCTGGCTGGACTGTTCCCATGAGGCACAGGGCCAAGACTGATTTGCATATTGATGTGTCTGAACTGGGTTGGCGAAGTGAGCTAAAGAACGATGATGGATTCAACCCAGATCTGTGACTGGGGGTGAGTGTCTGAAAAGTTTCAGGACTCCGTTCATCATCTCCTTGTGTTTGCTTTGTTCACCCTAAGTTGGCAGTGTATGCCCAGACGCGGTCCCTTGCTCACCCTGCCACTGGATTCAAGCAAGCCTATCTGATGAGGGGGTTACCCCCAAACCGGTCCTAGGATGCTTTTTCCAGTCCAGAGAAGACATGGCTTGGCAGTTCGGGCTCGACTGTTCCCATGAGGCACAGGGCCAAGACTGATTTGCATATAGCTTTGTCTGAACTTGGGTAGCAAAGTGAGCTAAAGAAAGATGGTGGATTCAACCCAGATCTGTGACTGGTGGTGAGTGTCTGAAAAGTTTCAGCACTCCTTCCATGATCCCCTTGGGTTTGCTTGATTCCTAAAGCCAGCAAATACAAAGTAATCAAATCAGGAGGTTAGAAGGAGAACAAGTCAGGGAAATCCATGCCAAGGATACCAGGTCTATCAGTCCTTGAACCCTTTTACCGGCTACTACCAAAGTGAATTTAACACTTATTAAAGGAAATAGAATAAATCAATGTTAACCAATGAGAGATCCAGCTTTGTCACTGTAAAAAAACAACATTGAGGGTTTTTCACTGCCAGGTCATGCAAAACATTCAATATACATGCCCGACTTTTTACATATGTGCACCCTGTCCTATGGACATTTAGAGCCTAGCTTAGGGGTGAAGTATAAGCATTAAAAAAGAAAGTTTAGGGCTAGCCAAGGGTTTATTTTGCCTGGTGGAAATGGAATTTTAAAACTGCACTCCCAGGGTGCACTAGTCGGCCTGGAGACATGTATTACAGTGCTTCTTTAGTGGATGGCACAACTAATGCCACAGCCCGCAATGTGGTTGTTGTGTTGATGGACTTCCTTCTATGCCATGTGTCTATCAATCATTTTGTGATAATATAATCTTTTGTGAATTTCCTATCTGGTACTATGTGTGATTCTAATTAAATTATTCTTTTCTCTATGGCTGAGACATATTTGTTTCTTGAGTTTCATGTGTTTAATACATGACTTGTGATATTTGACAAGTTGTGATGTAATTTTCAAAATCATTTTTTAAAGATGTTCTTATAATGAACAGTGAGAGGGGAACACTTTTTCACAAATTGTACACAGGTGATGCCTATTTTTAGATTTTGCCTGCAAGGTGCTTGTGCTGTGCTTGTGAAATCTCTTGTATTTAATATATCTTAAAATGTTGCTCTTATCAGTTCCCATAGTCGTATTACTGTGTTCAACCAATTTTGTGTGGAACTTATTTTATTTGTTAACTTCTCCGGGCTGCATGTATTTATGATACTTATCTTCTACTTAAGCTGTCACACTGTTTAAGCCCCATTTACTGTCCAGATAAGATCTCTTCCCATGGAAAAGGCTGACAGCTTCTAACAGTATGCAGGAATGCTTGCTTTTTATTTCTTTGTTGTGTAAAGCTGAGGCTTTAGCACGTTTGTGGCATTTCCTATTCATGCCTCAGTACCTTTCTTTGCACTTTGTAGGCATTATCTAATCATCATCATCAAATAACTTTATTCGGTTATTTGTTCAAATACCATCAAAGTATACAAAAGGTAAAAACATTTTTCAATTTACAATCAAAAAATATAAAAATGAAAACATTCCCAATTCCCAATTAAAAAAGAGGGCTGTAGGAATTGTCAGCCAGCATACGTCAAAATACATAAAAACAGCTTGTATACAGGCATCCTACTGGGAGAAATGCTGCTCGTTGATACATTAAAAAGAGAGGAAGCGTCCCGGCAGTACGCAATGCATTGAATGCATATAATACATAAGACAGAAGATATAACATTACAAACTATGGTAAAAGGTTCTGTCGGATTATCCAGAAAGAAAATAGAATGCGGCTAACAGCAAAAACTATTGGTCCAGAAACGTCAGCTTTTAAAATTCTAAACACAATCTGGTACTGTCTTGCACCTATGTTAATGCAAATTGGTCTTATCCGCTTCCTACGTATCTGTTGATATTTAGGACAAAAAAACTAAACATGTTCTTCAGTTTCTTTGACTTTAGTACAGGCAGGACAAAAATCTAATAATAAGCGAACCGCCTCCTTTCCAGGGAATTTTAAGAGCAGATTGCCATATCTGAATTTTACATATACATTTTAGCAAGAGGGTGCGAAATTTGGTCCAGGAAGGGTTCAAATTGTGAGCATGATTTTATATCAATAAATTTAGATGATAACTGACCACAAGTTAAATTATTAGTATAGCGATCTCCCACCACCTCCCAGTACCTAACTTTTAATCTTAGCAGATCACCTCTTGTGGCCCTATCTGAGTGTTCCCATAAATCCAACATATTCATTGACTTACAACTGTCTGCGATATGTTTAAACCATGGAAGATTTTTTGCACCACTGATCATCATAACCTCCCGTAAAGAGTTTCGGTAATCAGTGAGTTGGGGGGTTATCCATAAACACAACCAGTAGATTGGGAGTTTCAGGGCAGCCATGTCACCTATTCTCTTCAACCCAAGATCGCAAAAAAGAGGGATTAAAGGAGTTGTAATAGGTACCGAAATAGGAGACCTAACAAAGATGTTTTCGCAGATCGTTAGCTTATTGACAGTAATATAGCCCCATATCTCCGCTCCATACAGGGCTCCACTTTGGGATTTGGCACAATAGATTTCCAGTGCTGGGGAAAGGGGTTGGGTGTAAGATTGTTTGTGGAATCTTAGTATAGATTTAGATCTTTGACATAGGGTTAAATAGCTCTTGCTTAGCTGATGCTCCCAGCTGAGTGACTCATTCAGACCTATGCCTAGGTAAGCAAAGTTTTTTACCCGTTCAAGAGGGTCCTGTGTAATCCTGATCTCCCTTACACCTCCCCGAACATTCCCAAATACCATTTATTTTGTCTTGGAGGTGTTAAGTTCCAATCTCCTGTCCCTACAAAATTCTAGGAATCTATCCAATAAAATGTGTAAGCCCATAGGAGTTTTAGATATTAATAGGGAGTCATCTGCGAAGAGCAGGATAGGGACTTTCTTACCGTTCAAAGTGGGTGCGTCGTTCCTACAGGCCATCAAACGACTCACCACATCATTAATGAATAAAGAAAACAACGTGGGGGCGAGAACACACCCCTGGCACTCCACTCGCCGGATCGGTATCTTCTCTGTTAATTCGCCATTTTTCCCCCTTCTAACCTGGGCATAATTATCCTTGTGGAGTCTGGCTAATCGATTTTGACAACTTAACCTATTTGGTCATTATGATTAAGTTCTAAATGTTGTAATAAACGTTGCACGTTAAAAATAAAGTTATAAAGAGCAATGCTATATTTTCCTGCTAAACAGACAGTCACGAATGCAGTTATCTTACAGGACCTAGGGGTCATGATTTAAATGGTGCAGCAGGTGCAGTGGCACTGGGCCCAAAAGTTGTCATATCTCCCCCAAAAAACATAATGTTGCTATATTTAACTTGACTACTTAACAGGCAGTTACAATTACAGTTGCCTTGCAGTTAAAAGGGACTTGATTTGAATAGTGCAGCAGCACTTGAGCCAAAAGCTCTTGGGACCCCATTACACCCTGATTATTGCTAAACTGTAATACTAAACAGGCAGTCACAAGTGCAGTTATCTTGCAGGCACTAGGGTCATGATTTCAATGGAGCAGCAGGTGCAGTGACACCATGACCTAAAGCTCTAAGCACCCCACTAAACACCTAATATTGCTACATTTTACCACTAAACAGGCAGTCACAATTACAGTTACCTTGCAGTTAAAAGGGGCTTGATTTAAATGGTGCAGCAGGTGCAGTGGCACTAGGCCAAAAGTTGTCATAACTCCACTAAACACCCAATATAGCTATTATTACTACTAAACAGGCAGTCAGTTATCTTGCAGCCAACAAGGTCATCATTTGAATGGTGTAGCACGAACAGCGGGATCGAGCCCAAAAGTTGTCAGAAGTCCTCTAAACATCTACTATTGCTATATTTTACAACTGAACAGGCAGTCATAAGTGCAGTTATTTTAGGAAGCACTATGGCCATGATTTTAATAGTGTAGCAGGTGCAGTGCCGCCAGGACCTAAAGCTCCAGGCACCCCACTAAACACCTATTAGTGCTATATTTTACTACTGAATGTGCAGCCAGAAGTGCAGTTACCTTGCAGACAAAAGGGCCGTGATTTGAATGGTGCAGCAGGTGCAGTAGCACTGAGCCCAAAAGTTGTCACAACTCCTCTTTATATTGCTATTTTTGACTACTAAACAGGCAGCCACAATTGCAGTTACCTTGCAGTTAAAAGGGACTTGATTTGAATGGTGCAGCAGGTGCAGTGGCACTGAGGCCAAAGCTCTAGGGACCCCACTGATCACAGATTATCAATCAATCAATCACATAATCTGTAAAGCGCACTACATACACGTGAGGGTTTCAAGGCGCTGGGGGGGGGGTGCTGCTGCTATTGGTCGAAGAGCCAGGTCTTGAGTTGTCTCCTGAAGGTCAGCAGGTCTTCGGTCTGTCGCAGGTAGAGGGGGAGGGTGTTCCAGGTCCTGGCGGCGCGATGGGAGAAGGATCTGCCTCCGGAAGTAGTTCTCCGGATGCGTGGGACCGTGGCCAGGGCGTGGTCGGCAGAGCGGGGTTTCCTGTTGGGTACGTAGAAGGAGAGTCGACTGTTGAGATTGGCTGGGCCGGTATTGTGGAGTGCCTTGTGTGCGTGGATCAGGAGCTTGAAGGAGATTCTTTTGTCGACGGAGAGCCAGTGCAGTTTCCTCAGGTGGGGGGTGATGTGGTCGCGGAGCGGGACGTCGAGGATCAGGCGTGCGGAGGCATTCTGGATTCTCTGTAGTCTGCTGATGCGCTTGGACGAGGCTCCGGCGTAGAGGGCATTTCCGTAGTCGATTCTGCTGCTGACTAGGGCCTGGGTGACTGTTTTCCTCGTGTTTGTCGGGATCCATCTGTAGATCTTGCGGAGCATGCGGAGGGTGTTGAAACAGGTGAAGGAGACTGCGTTGACTGGTTTGGTCATGGAGAGTTTCAAGTCGAGGATGACTCCCAGGTTTCGTGCGTGGCCGGTGGGGTCCGGGGGGACCCCAGTGACGTGGGCCACCAAGAGTCGTCCCATGAGGAGGGGTTGGACCCGAGGATGAGGATTTCCATCTTGTCTGTGTTCAGTTTGAGGCAGCTGTCCTCCATCCAGTCTGTGACGGCCTTCATTCCCTGGTGGAGGTTGGATTTGGCGGTGAGGGGGTCCTTGGTGAGGGAGAGGATCCGATGAGTGTCGTCGACATAGGAGATTATGTTGCGGTCGTGCTGTTGGGCGATGCGTGCCAGTGGTGTCATGTAGATGTTGAACAGCGTCGGGCTGAGGGAAGATCCTTGAGGGACGCCGCAGATGATCTCAGAGGCATCGGATCGGAACGGGGGGAGGCAGACTCTCTGAGTTCTGCCAGAGAGGAAGAAGGTGGTCCAGTCCAGGGCCTTGTCTCGGATCCCTGCGTTCGTGGAGGCGCGTGCGTAGTGTGCGGTGGCAGACGGTGTCAAAGGCGGCGGAGAGGTCCAGGAGGATGAGGGCTGCCGTCTCACCGTTGTCTAGCAGGATCCTGATGTCGTCTGTGGTGGCGATGAGGGCGGTCTCTGTGCTGTGGTTGCTGCGGAATCCTGATTGGGATGGGTCCAGGATGTTGTTGTCTTCGAGGTGATGGGTGAGCTGGGTGTTTACTACCTTCTCGATGACCTTTGCTGGGAACGGAAGCAGGGAGATGGGTTGGAAGTTCTTGAGGTCGCTTGGATCCACCCTGGGTTTCTTCAGTAAGGCGTTGATCTCTGCGTGCTTCGAGTTCTCAGAGAAGGAGGCGGTCTCAAAGGAGAGGTTGATGATTTTGTGCAGGTGGGATGCAATGGAATTGCTGGCTTTGTTGAAGATGTGGTGCGGGAGAGGGTCGGATGGGGATCCGGAGTGGATTATTCCCATGCTCTTGATTGTGTCCTCAATGCTCACGTTGGCCCAGGTTGTCAGGGTGTCGTCGGCGGTGGGTTGCGGTGGATTCGGTGTGGTGTGGTCGGCAGGGGTCATCCGGGGTCTGAAGATGTCATGGATGTCGGTGATTTTCCGGTGAAAGAAGGTGGTGAGGGAGTCGCATAGGGCTTGCGATGGTGGGATGTCGTTGGCGTTGGAGCTGGGGTTGGAGAGTTCCTTCACGATGGTGAAGAGCTCCTTGCTGTTGTGTGCGTTGTTGTCAAGGCGGTCTGTGAAGGAGGTTCTTTTGGCGGTCCTGATGAGGTGATGGTGGTTGCGGATGGTGTCTTTGTGGGCAGTGCGTCTATCTGGCGTCTTGTCGCTGTGCCATATGTTTTCCAGTTTCTGGTTGGTGCGTTTTGAGCTGAGGAGTTCCGGGGTGAACCAGCTGACTCTTCGGCTGGTGTCTCTGCTGGTGGGGTTTTTTAGTGGGACGACGGTGTTGGCACAGTCGTTCATCCAGCGTTTGAGGGTGAGTGCACCTTCATCTGGGTTGGTGGGGTCCATCGTGGGTTCAGTGCGAGGCTTGTCTGTAGTTGTTCTTGGGTGACTTTGCCCCAGAAGCGGCAGGGGGTCTGTAGTGTGCGGTGGTGTGTGAGGGGTTTTTGGAAGGAGAAGTGGATGCAGTGGTGGTCTGTCCAGGTGAGTTCGGAGGCGTGGCTGAAGGTGACTTGGGGGCTTGAGGAGAAGATGGCATCTAGCGTGCGGCCGGCGATGTGGGTCGGCGTCGTGACGAGCTGTTTTAGTCCGAGGTTGGCGAGATTGTCGATCAGGGTGGAGGAGATGCTGTCGTTGTTGTTCTCCAGGTGATAGTTCATGTCTCCGAGGAGAAAGTAGTCGGTGGAGGTCAGCGCGTGCGTGCTTATGAGGTCGGCGATGGAGTCGCAGAATTGAGGCCGGGGTCCTGGCAGTCTGTAGACAAGGGTACCTCTTAGGGTGGTCTTGGGGTCCATGTGGATCTGGAAGTGCATGTGTTCGGTGGTGCTGAGGGTGTCATTGGTGTTTGTTGAGACCCTGATTGTGTTTTTGTGGACGATGGCGATTCCTCCTCCGGCCCTGTTGGTGCGGTCTCTGCGGGTGATCTTGTACCCGTCTGGGATGGCTATTGCGATGTCTGGCGAGGAGGTTTCGTTCATCCAGGTCTCAGTCAGGAAGGCGACGTCCGGTGATGTGGTGTCGAGTACGTCCCAGAGTTCGACGGCGTGTTTGTGTGCGGAGCGGGTGTTGATCAGGATGCATCTAAGCTAGTTGGGTTCTGGCATGGCAGGCGTCTTGGCGCTTTCGAGGCAGGAGAAGCTGCAGTTGAAGGGACCGTGGGTGCGCTTCAGGGCAGCCTTGCAGCAGGTGTGAGTTCTTCCTGGGGTGAGAGCGACGAGGGTGCTGGTGTCGTAACGGAGGCAGTCTTCATGGGTGGTGCGGACGGCAGGGGTTCTGGCGCTGGGCATGGTCCAGGCGCGGAAGGGCACAGACGGGCTTGCCTTAGGCGCACCTTCGGCACGCCAGCGGCACGACCGCTGCGCGCGGCCACCATATATGGGGAGGTGGAGAGGGAGGAGCAGCTGGGAGTCGGGAGGCGAGGGGCGGGTGGAGCGAATGGGCGTGGAGGGGGTGGGGCCGCAGGGGAGGCAGCGGCAGGGGAAAGGAGACAGGCGCGGGGCACGGACTCGAGCCGGTGCAAAGAAGTATAAAACAGCACAAAATCAGAGGGGCACAGAACACAGAGGCACACAATGTAAGGGGGCACAGAAGTACAAAATCAAAAGCACAAAATCAAAGGGGCACAGAAGTCAGTGGTACAGAATATAAGGGGGCACAGACACACCGGAAACAAACCTTAGGCCACCACTGGCCACCAGGGTTGAGGCGCAGGCGGAGCCTGCGGGTGGTGGAGGGCCTCGAATCACTGGCGGCAGCAGGAGACAGCGGGGTGATGGCGGAGCCGCAGCAGGGGGGGCGCCCTACCAGGAAGGTCAAGGGTCGCTCTCCTCACTGCGCAGCAGCCGCCATATATGGGGAGGTGGGGAGAGAGGAGCAGCTGAGAGGTGGGATGCAAGGGACGGGTGGAGCGAATGGGCGTGGAGGGGGCAGGTCCGCAGGGGAGGCAGCGGCGGGGGAAAGGAGACCGGCGCGGGGCACGAACTCGAGCAGGGGCACAGAAGTATAAAACATCACAAAATCAGAGGGGCACAGAAGACAGAGGCACAGAATGTATGGAGGCACAGAAGTACAAAACCACAAGCACAAAATCAGAGGGGCACAGAAGTCAGTGGTACAGAATATAAGGCGGCACAGACACAGTGGAAACAAACCTTAGGCCACCACTGGCCACCAGGGATGAGGCGCAGGTGGAGCCTGCGGGTTATGGAGGGCCTCGAATCACCAGCTGCAGCAGGAGACAGTGGGGTGACGGCGGAGCTGCAGCGGGGGGGAGCGACCTACCAGGAAGGTCAAGGGTATCTCTCCTCACTGCGCAGCGGCCGCCATATATGGGGAGGGAGGAGCAGCTGGGAGGCGGGAGGCGAGGGACGGGTGGAGCGAATGGGCACGGAGGGGGCGGGGCCGCATGGGAGGCAGCGGCGGGGGAAAGGAGACCGGCGTGGGGCATGGACTCGAGCAGGGTCACAGAAGTATAAAACAGCACAAAATCAGAGGGGCACAGAAGACAGAGGCACAGAATGTAAGGGGGCACAGAAGTACAAAATCACAAGCACAAAATCAGAGGGGCACAGAAGTCAGTGGTACAGAATATAAGGGGGCACAGACACAGCGGAAAAAAACCTTAGGCCACCACTGGCCACCAGGGATGAGGCGCAGGTGGAGCCTGCAGGTGGTGGAGGGCCTCGAATCACTGGCGGCAGCAGAAGACAGCGGGGTGATGGCGGAGCTGCAGTGGCGGGGAGCGACCTACCAGGAAGGTCAATGGTCGCTCTCCTCACCATGCAGCGGCCGCCATATATGGGGAGGTGGGGAGGGATGAGCAGCTGGGAGGCGGGAGGCGAGGGACGGATGGAGAGAATGGGCGTGGAAGGAGCGGGGCCGCAGGGGAGGCAGCGGCGGGGGAAAGGCGACCGGCAGGGGAATGGACTCGAGCAGGGGCAAAGAAGTATAAAACAGCACAAAATCAGAGGGGCACAGAAGACAGAGGCACAGAATGTAAGGGGGCACAGAAGTACAAAATCACAAGCACAAAATCAGAGGGGCACAGAAGTCAGTGGTACAGAATATAAGGGGGCACAGACACAGTGGAAACAAACCTTAGGCCACCACTGGCCACCAGGGATGAGGCGCAGGTGGAGCCTGCAGGGGGTGGAGGGCCTCGAATCACCGGCGGCAGCAGCAGACAGCGGGGTGACGGCGGAGCTGCAGCGGGGGGAGCGACCTACCAGGAAGGTCAAGGGTCGCTCTCCTCACCTCGCAGCAGCCGCCATATATGGGGAGGTGGTGAGGGATGAGCAGCTGGGAGGCGGGAGGCAAGGGACGGGTGGAGCGAATGGGCGTGGAGGGGGCGGGGCCACAGGGGAGGCAGCGGCAGGGGAATGGAGACTGGCGCGGAGCACGGACTCGAGCAGGGGCACAGAAGTATAAAACAGCACAAAATCAGAGGGGTACAGAAGACAAAGGCACATAATGTAAGGGGGCACAGAAGTACAAAATCACAAGCACTAAATCAGAGGGGCACAGAAGTCAGTGGTCCAGAATATAAGGGGGCACAGACACAGCGGAAACAAACCTTAGGCCACCACTGGCCACCAGGGATGAGGCGTAGGTGGAACCTGCGGGTGGTGGAGGGCCTCGAATCACCGGCGGCAGCAGGAGACAGCGTGGTGACGGCGGAGCTGCAGCGGGGGGGAGCGACCTACCAGGAAGGTCAAGGGTCGCTCTCCTCACCATGCAGCGGCCACCATACATGGGGAGGTGACTAAATTTTATTATTAACAAAATCAATTAACTTGCAGACAATGGGGTCATGATTTCAATGGTGCAGAAGGTGCAGTGACACAAGGACTAAAAGCTCTAGGCCTTCCACTAAACACCTAATATTGCTATATTTTACTACTAAACAGGCAGTCTCAAGTGTAGTTACCTTGTAGACAACAGAGGCATGGTTTGAATGGTGTAGCAGGTGCAGTGGCACCGGGCCCAAAGTTTGTCAGAACTTCTCTAAACACCGAATATATCTTTATTTTACTACTATAGAGGCAGGCACAATCACAGTTACCTTGCACTTAAAAGGGGCTTGGTTTGAATGGTGTAGCATGAGCATTGTCACTGGGGCCAAAAGCTCTACGACCCCAATAAATGCAGAATGTGCTAAATTTGACTACTAAGGCAACAAGTGCAATTATATAGCAATCACTATGGTCATGATTTCAATGGTGCTGCTGGTGCAGTGCCACCGGAGACAAAAGTTGTCAGAACTCCTCTGAACATCAAATATTTATATATTTAACAACTAAATGCACAGTCACAAGAGAGTTACCTTGCAGGCACTAGGGCCATGATTTCAATGGTGCAGCAGGTGCAGGGACACCAATGCCCAAAGCTCTAGAAACCCCTCTAAACACCAAATATTGCAATATTTACTACTGAACAGAGAGTCACAAGTGCAGTTACCTTACAAGCAGTAGGGTCATGATTGGAATGGCGCAGCAGGTGTAGTGGCACCGCAGCTAAAAGTTGTCATAACTCCTCCAGAACACCAAATATTGCTATATTTTCTACCGAACAGGCAGTCACATATGCAGTTATCTTGCAGGAACTAAGGACATGGTTTGAATGGTCTAGCAGGTGCAGTGGCACTGGGGCCAAAAGTTGTCAGAACTTGTCTAAAACACAATATTGCTATTACAACAATTACTTCTATGATTTCCCTCTTTCATTTTTCTAAATGTTGCCATTACTTATCTACACTATACACCAGTAACAACACAATATATTGCCTTTTTGTATATAAGCAAGCATTAACAGTTTAACAGACTTTCTGTAAATTATATTGTACAACTACTCAGCAAGCTAGAACAAAAAAACTGCAAATTACTAATCGCACAGAGGAAACCTAATGCATTTACCAATGCTTGTTAGAACATTTTTTGTGTAAAACTATGTGAAATATCATGTCAGTTGATCAACAATATTCAACAACATTCGTTCATTGCTGTTCTACTGGGGCATAGCTACTATTGATACTGTGATGGACAGGAAGCATTGCTTATGAAAAAATGAGATTCACACCCACACTGTCTCAAATTTGTAAAGATTTAAGAAGGTTTTTCAGTGTTAGCTTAACACTTTACAAGTCTTAATGTACATGTGCATGTTGCTCATTTCTAAAGGCTAGATGGAAAACAAAAGCAAGCATTATTGAAAAAAGTATGAAAAAAAGAGGATTTTTAAATTTAGGGCCTGATTCTGATGCTGTTTGGAAAGCTTCCCAACCAAATTGATTTGGGAATGGTTTTTGACTGAATCGGATCGGGAGAGTCCAATCAACCAAGTACAATGCATCCGGATGCTTCCAGATATAATTTGGTTGGACTCACATTGATTTAAATGAGAATCTTTGTCCCGAGCGAATGCATAGGCTCCCATTGAAGAAAGGGGTGGGCGGGGGAACATTGGAAACCCTGTGGTGGGCACCCCCTAGTGCCTGCCACACTTTGCATGGTTGGTATGGGAGACACATGGGTACCCCCACAGGCCAGATTGTAAAGACTGCCGGTGCAGGGGGGCCTACAACAGGCCCCCAAAGTCTGATTCCGACTGCCGTTTCGAGTCGGATGGCATGATTCGGAAAGGCTGTCATAATTCAGCAGTGTACTCGGTCGTTCGAAAACGCAGCCCATAGCGATGTACGATTCTGCTCCATACGGCTCAGTCATTCCAAATGCCATCGGGTTCGGATTGGGATACTCCTAACATCTAACTCGCAACTTACTCGGTTGGTCAAGAAATATTTCCGAGCCGGTTGGAAAGACACGTTCCCGATCTTTAGTTGTGAAATGTTTCAATTTCTTACAGCACTAATGGCACAAAGTACACTATGAATGCAATATGCATTTTCAGTGCTCTGTTTTAACTGATTAAACTATTCCTTGCAATAGTTGAATGTTTTCCTGTTTTGTTGGGAGTAGTATTTAATAGCCCATACAGATGTTAGTTATGAACAGAGGTAGATATAATTTATAACTTGTAGGAAACATCTGTTTTCGGAAATACACCCAGAGGTTTTCACCTTGACTGTAGTTTCACGTCTGTTACATCTTGTTGAACAAGGCATTTATGTGACAGTTAATTCTCAACAATGTTGGGAATGACCACACAGTTTATTTTACAATGGTCTCTAGTTAGGACGAACGGGCAAAGAAGTACAAGACCAATTATGCAGAATTCTGCGATTCCGCAGTTGTAGGACATTCAATACATAGGGATTACATAATGCTTGCCACCTCGGGTGCTTGTAATACTATTCAGCAATTCTTTTTTAAAGACGGAAGTTCTATAACTGGCAATTTACAAAAATAGCAGTACCCAGCAGAGAAGCAAAATAGGAGAACGGGTTGCTGAGTTGCTTGAGAAGGACACACATATATGCAATTTATGTCCTGTAATGTTATGTTTAGAAGCAATCCCACCAATTGGAAAAATATTGAACTGAAAAGTAAAGAGAATACCTCAGGAATTATTTATTTCACTCACAAGAGTAAATTATTGTGTTTTCCTAAAACGTTATCTATTTTTCAAATTAATGTATTTATTAAAACTGAAAAAACAAGTTACTGGTCCCTAAAAGGTAATCTTAGAGGAACCTACTGGCTTGTAGAGAGAAGTTAAATAAATATTATAGAAAGTGTTGTTTACAAAGGTGCATATGTTGAATCATTTGTGAATATGTTGCAATTGTGATGCTTAGTTTCATTTATGATTAAACTGACTTTGACTAGAGGCCTCGAGACGAACAGAGGGGAGGCAGCAGTCCCAACCCTCCTGACTTCTCCGAGGCTTCTCTCCCCCAGTGCTGCAGCAGGTAAGTGTTGTTTTTTATTGACTGTTAAGTGCGTGCATGTATGTACGCATGTAACATGGGAGTGATCGTGCATGTGTGTGCGTGTGTGAGCATTCCCCAACCCCTATCAGTTGTACTTACCGGTCACCACTGTTTACCAGGTAAAATCATTTTAACATAAATTGGAAACAAAATGTGATCATGGCAGGTTTCCTTTAGTTAACCTAAGTAGCCATTATTCTACCTGTGGTTCACAGTTTACTTTTTAATCACATTAACTGGGCTCAATAAATCTATAGCAACGTATTTGCGGAGCTGTTCACCCTTAAACCATTGTAGGGTGTATATGATAGGTTGTCGAGAATGCCAAAAGGAGGTTTGAGCAGAATCCACTAGGTATTACTGCACTTATAACATTCACATTTCATATTACTAACACAAAACTAGAGGCCCGATTCACAAACGTAATCTCAGAAAAAATTCTAATTGTACGAATTTTGGTATTCACACAAAGGACATTTAGGAGTAGTAAAGTTAGGTTTTTGTCTCAGTTAAACTTAGGTTTTGGTCTTAAGTTTAACTTAAGTAAAACTTAAGTTTAACTGAGACAAGGTCCTAACTTTACTACTCGTAAATGCCCTTTGTGAATCCAGAAAGTCGTAAAGTTAGGATTTTGTCTCAGATTACTTTTGTGCAAAGGGCCCTAGGGCATCATTGCGAGTAGCACATTAGCGGTGGAGTACAAACTTGAAAAATAAATGAACATTTCCACTAATTTGCAGTACTGTGCAGTTATGACTTAATCCTCCCACAATGGGGAACAACTGTGCGTACCCAGTTTTTCCTAGTGTAGCTGTGGAGAGATTAATGCTCACACTTACTACTTTATCTGATCAGTTGGTAAATGTGAGCTGGGGCCAGGTGCTCGGTGGAGAGGAAAAGGGGGGTAAGAGGGAAAAGGGAGAGAAGAAGGAAAGGGTACCCTGATAGGGTGGAGCCAGAGGCGTAGCTTCAGGAGTTGTATGGGGTGTGATTCCCCTCCCACAATTAAAAACAGAGTGGTCCCCTGGGTCTACTTTTTTTCAAAAGATCTACCACCCCACTGGTACCTGAATCAATTTAGGTGTGGTAGTGTATAAATAAATGCAATTATATGCCCAATGGACAATGTCAATGTGATATATTATTTTCACAGCATCATGACATCATGAATTAGAAAAATCAGTGCAGGAGGTGCAACTTGCAGAAAGTGCTCAGTGCAAAATAACATATTTTCATATACACATATTTACATCTGAATATTATGCTTTACATTTATATGTTGTCTGTAAGTCTCTAAATCAACAGACTGGTGTCTGGTGATTAAGAATATAAATTGTCTTTATAATAGTGTATTTAAAAATTAATGTAGCTTTTTCTTTTTACCTTTTGTGAGCCTCTTTATTTGTCTTATGTGATTGGCATCATACATGGTATCTGCACTATATGTTTTACCATAAGTGCATTGCTTCAACAGTATGAATAACTTAAGTTTTTTTAGTAAGTTTGCATATATTTACACTTACATTCTTTGCATATTAGCAGCCCTGAGAATGCTTTTGAAGGCTTGTGAAGAGGCGAAATGTGTTGGCTGTGCTAGGTTGTGTATACTGATGAAGAATACGAATAAAAGACAGACACAGAGGACCTGAACAACTTTCTCTTTGTATATTCTGTTTCTTGTTGCCACTCTACTATGTTCGAATGTCTCCAATGTCTGGTAATTTGGTAGCTGGTCTCTAGTGGTGGGCACATTTGCTTGGAACCAAGTGATTACTACTGGTGGTACAGCAATAGGTAACCTAGATGCCAGAATTTGTTCCTTATATCATGGTGAAAGCCATCACCGAAAGGGCGGGAATGGGAAATGAAACACCCAGAGGGTGATGGGAGAAATGCTTGCATAGAGTCTAACTAGTGGCAAAAGATCAGGTTAGCATTTCAAACCACCATGTTTGTCCACTGTGCTATTCTGGATAGAGGCACACTTAATACAGACCAGTACTGACAATGTTCCTCATGAAAACAGTCCATCACAAGCATTGGTCATCTCATCCCTCCACCCTGCAGTCCACTGCTTTTTTAGTTTGGACATTTTAGATTTAAATCCCTTGATTCTCATTGACTTATCTACACCTCTTCCCACTTCCCAATGCCAAAATAAAATGCTCAAGCAGAAATAGAGTCAAGGATCCCGCTGATGCTGTAGTCAAAGAGACATGCAATTTAACTGGCTAGAATAATCAGCCAGTAAAACCGGACCCATGGTGAATTCATCAGGGAAACCCAGGAGCAGGACCACTGGGCCAGACCTGATCAAGTGGAGCGGTATTCCACCCCGGATACCGCACTGCTAACTCATAATCAGATCTTAGACGATAGAGATTGTGGTTAATTGCATATTGCCAACTGCACACATATTTAATCTTTTCCTTGCAAAGTGCATTGTCTTCCAGCACAGCACCACCACCACAGAGTACTCTGTTTTATGGAACACCTCAATTTTAAACTCCTAACAGCCGGCAAATCCACCATCAGGGACACCCTCACTTACAGACCTCCAGGACCACGCCCTTGCTTCTGAAATGCCATTGCAGACTTTATTGACGCGCTCGCCATAGACTCCAAAGATTACCTCATCCTCAGAGACCTCAATTTCCAATACAATTGCACCAATACAGCCAACCACCTCAAAAGCCTGAAAAACATTGGCTTTCACCAACTAGTTCCCAGTCCCACACACAACATAGGACACAACCCCATTTTCACTGCCAGCAACGACATCAAGTACAGTCAAATCATTGAGGTCACCTAGACAGACCACGCCATTGTCCACTTCATCATCATCAAACCCCCCGTCACTGCCCGAGCCACCCAGTGCCCGCCACTGCAGCTGGAGCAAAGTACCAGTGAGCCAGTGAATCGACGCCCTCAACACTTCCAACTGTGACATCGCACCCAACCTGGAACAGGCTGTCAAGAACTTCACCTCCTGGAATACCGACTGAGTCGCCCCCAACAAGCCCAGTGTACTCAAAGGATCCACCAAACTGGCCAGTACACCATGGAGCTGAGAGTCACGAAAGGCAACTGCAAGCAACTAGAAAGAAAATGAGACACCAGCAAGGATTCAACAAACAGCCCTTAACCACTACGACCAGCTTCCGAAGGAGACTAATACGAACACCCTGGTGGACCACATCAAAGCCAGCTCCAACCACAACAAAGAACTCTTCAATATCATCAGATAGTTCTCCAACCCATCAGCCTCTGAAAACATCATCACCCCTTCCCAGGAACTTTGTGAAACCCTTAAGGACTTCTTCCATGAAAATATCTCCAGCATTTACAAGAACTTTGAACCCCAGCCTACCCTCTTCCAACCTCTTCGACCACTTCTCTCTCACAGAAGCAAACCCGACCCTCTACTCACCACCTGGGACCAACATACCACACAGAATACCACAGCTATCATGAACTTTGGCCACTCAGGAGCCCCCATGGACCCCCTGTCTTCACCACATATTCAACCTCGGGAGCAAGAAGATCAGCAGTAGCTCACCACACTCTTCAATGCCTCTATTAACACATCACCTTGCCCGAAGAATGGAAACGTGAAAAAGTTTCACTCTATCTCAAGAAATTGTCCACCGACCCCTGGGAGCTAAAAAACTACCATCCCATCCTGCTGTTCCTCTTTCCCTCCAAAATCCTTGAAAAAGGCCATTAACCACTAACTCACAGAACACCTAGAGGACAAACATCTTCTGGACACCTCCCAATCAGGATTCCTCACCAACCACAGCTCCAAAACAGCCCTGATCGCTGTCATGGCACTGACAACCTCAGAACCCTCCTCGACAAGGGAGAAATTAAGGCCCTGATCTTCCTCGACCTCTCGTCAGTGTTCAACACCATATCTCCCCGCACTCTATTAAAAAGACTACATCGGAATCCAAGGAGACATTCTCAAGTGGATCACCTCCTTCCTCACCTGAGGGCCAAAGAGTCTGCCTACCACTGTTCACCTTGAAACACAAGAACATCATTGGTGCATTCCACAGCCCCACGCTCTTCAACACCTACACAACCCCCTTCTCCAACATTGTGAGAGCCCCTGGAGAAACATAATTTCCTACACAGATGACACACACCTCATCCTCCCACTCTCAGAAGACCCCACCGCCTTGAGAGCCAACTTCTGCAGTTTTATGACTAGTGTCGCCGACTGGATGAATAACAACTGCCTGAAATTCAACACAGGCTAAACGTAAGTGCTGAAATTCAGTAACAACACCTCCCCATGGAATGAATGCTGATGGCACTTAGAACTAGGACCCTCACCCACAACTACAGACCATGTTCATAACTTCATATTATCCTGTACAGCAAACTCATTATGAAAACCCAGATCAAGAAAGTCTCATCCGCCTGCTTCCTCACTCTTTGCATGCTCTGCAAAATTTTCAAATGACTCTCCATCAACACCAGACAAACTAGTCACTAGCTGCCTGGACAATGGCAATGTACTCTACGCAGGAAGCACCACTCATCTCCTGAAGAGACTGCACACCAAACAAAACTCAGCAGCCAGACATCCTCGACTAAATCACCCCTCAGCTCAAGAAACTCTACTGACCCCATACAGAAGAGATATCAATTCAAGATGCTGCTCCACACCTACAAAGCCCTGCAAACCAAGGACCATCCTATATCAATCACTCCGACACTTGCGCTCGGTCTCTCTCTCCCTTGCACACCCCTTGCGCCCTCCAGAACAACACTGGAGGATGCTCCTTCGACTTCATGGTTGAATCCTGGAATGACCTCCCCCTACACCTCCGGAACTCCAACTCTCTCCTGGTATTCCATAGGTCACTCAAGACCTGACTGTTCAGCAGAATCCACCTGAAGCAGCAAGACCCTCAGCGCCTGGATACCCTCATCGGTGATTAGCTGCTCTTTATAAGTTCTGTTTGATTGAGTTTATACCCCTGACAATAATTGCCTAAAAAGCACTCTTTCTTAGAGCATGTGATGTTACCAAACTATGAATGCACATCTCAATCTGCTAAACCCACCGGATGAAATATGTATCCTGATGCATGCCTTATGATTCACCACGTCACCTTCTCACAACAACTCAAACTGCTGATATCACTAGATTTTCATGTGCAGAGACTCTGCACTCATGAAGCTACTACTCGTTAATCCCTTTGTGAATCGCAAACAATCATAAACTTACAAAAAGTGTAAATTTACCTTTGTGAATAAGGACCGAGTCACATTAAAGGAATTATGTTTGTTTATTTCTTTCAAGTAACTTTGGAATCACACTGTTTGTATCAACCATGTAGGCTGGTAAATGACTTACTAGTGTAATTTCACACCCCCTAAATATAATTTTGCATGACCCTAATTAGAACCAAGGCATTCTGGCATTTAAAAGCAAAACATAACTCTTTATACAACTCTTAAGTAAAAAAATTAAAAAAATAGCTTGAATTCTAGGGAAATAGGTTACTGCTAATAGATACAATGAGGAGTGATTTGGGAAAAAAGGTTACCTGCACAGACGGTATGGAATGTTATGTTATGCTATGTTGAGTTATGTTATGTTATGTTTGTTATGTTATGCTATGCTATGTTATGTTCTGTTTTGTTCTGTGTATTTTTCTAGTGCACAACTCACTCCGGAGGGCATCTTCATGTTGAAGCAGGAGCTGCATTGGCTGGTCCAGGGTTGGAGCTTGAAGAAGAACCAAGTCTTAAATTTATTGTGGAATACAAGAACTGAGGAGGAGGTTCTGATGTGCTGGGGCAAGTCATCCCACGCTTTCTGTTTCTGCATATGCGGGGGAAGTGCATGAGTAGGTGCCTGGCAGAGCGGAATTGTCTGGTGTGTAATGGAAATATATGTCGTTGTTGAGTTTTGTGGGGAAAATGCTGTGCAAGGGTTTGGATGTGTGAGTGTGGAGTTTGAAGAGTGTTCTTTTTTTTATATTGGGAGCCAGTGTAGCACTTTGAGTTGCGGGGTGATGTGAGTGCGTAATGGAAGGTTGAGAGTGAGCTTTGTGACAGAGTTTTGTATGGTCTGGAATCTTCTGGTCATTTGAGCATTGATTTCAGCATAGACTAAGTTGCCGTAGTCCAGCTTGTGACTGCATTTACTTGGCTAGTCGTGGTGAGTTGGTTGTGGATTGTTATTCTGAGGTTCTTTGTGTGAGTGCCAGAGATTCAGTAGACTACCAATTGAGAAGTTGTTCATCCATCTAGTGGCTTTGGTCGTGCAGGTCGAGAAATTGGTCCAGGTGATTGGCATCTTGTCAGAGAGGGAGAATATGAGCAGGGAGTCGTCAGAATAGGATATGATGTTGATTTTGTGGGCATGGATGATGCTGGCATGGATGGTCATGTCGGCATTGAACAGAGTATGGCTGAGTGGGGATCCTTGTGGGGCTCTGCAGAGTAGGTTGATGGCATCCAAGATGAAGTGGGCCAGTCTGATCGACTGGGTACAATCTGACAGGAAGGAGAAAATCCAGCAGGACATTGAATGTCAGCTTTGTGCAATCATTGGATACAGAAGGGATGGGAGACGATGTCAAAGGGTGCTGAAAGATTCAGTAGGATCATGGCTGCAGTGTCACCTCTGTCCATGATCATCTGGATCAGTAGTAGCGGCGATGAGGGTGACCTCAGTACTATAGTTGGGTCTGAGTGGTGTCAAGGGGACTATTGTCAGTGAGGTGGGTTCTGTGTGGTGACAAGGGGGCTACTGTCAGTGAGGTGGGTTCTGGGTAAAACACAGATTCCTATCTCATTTAAATAGCTTTCATTACGTTAACCAATAAAGAAATCATGAAGCTTTTCAAATAGGAATCATAATAAAGTAGGTATACCACAATATTGCATCCACCATTGTTGGTAATATTGGTCAATTCTAAATGCAAGACAATAGGTATACAAAACATACAAAAAATCCTTCCCAAAGCTCTCCTAACAGTCTCTTATACAGTTCTTTCAGTTTATCACACAAATCAATCATGTCATCTTCATGTGGCCAAACAGGGATATTTGCAGGCAGGATTTGTTGTTTAAACAGTCATGTAAGACTTTCCAGCAATGGTACCCAAATGTCCTCATACACTGATACCGAATCATTCAGCAAATACCTTGGTTTTTCAAACGCAGCCAATGTAACTATATCCTCCATCTTTTACCTTGAGTTGTAGGACCCAAAATAACATCTGCCCCCCCGCTGCAGCTCCGCCTCCACCCCTGCTGTCGACTACTGCCGCAGTTGAAGTTGAGGCCCTCCACCACCCGCAGGCTTCCACCTGCGCCTCATCCCTGGTGGCCAGTGGTGGCCTTAGGTTCGTATCCGCTCTGTTGTGCCTGTAACTGTCTTCCCGCTCCTCTTCTGTGCCCCTCTGCCCCCTGCTCGCCACTTGCTTCTGTGCCCCCTCTTTGATTCTGTGCCCCTTTTGCTGACTTCTGTACCCCTTTTCTTGATTCCATGCCCCTTGCCTGTCTCCTCCCCCCATCCCCGCTGCTGCTTCCCCTGTGGCCCCACCCCTTCCACGCCCATTTACTGCACCTGACACACGCCTCCCGCCTACCAGCTGCTCCTCCCTCCCCACCTCCCCATATATGGCGGCCGCTGCGCTGTGAGGAGAACGACCCTTGACCTTACCTGGTAGGTCACTCCTCCTCACTGCAGCACCGCCTGCACCCCCGCTGTCGACTACTGCCGCCGTTGAAGTCGAGGCCCTCCACCACCCGCAGGCTTCCACCTGCGCCTCATCCCTGGTGGCCAGTGGTGGCCTTAGGTTTGTATCCGCTCTGTTGTACCTGTAACTGTCTGCCAGCTCCTCTTCTGTGCCCCCTTGCCCCCCGCTCACCGCTTGCTTTTGTGCCCCGTTTTTGATTCTGTACCCCTTGCTAACTTATGTGACCCCTTTTGATTCTGTACCCCTTGCTGACTTCTGTGCCCCCTCTCTGATTCTGTGCCCCTTTTGCTGACTTCTGTGCCCCTTTTCTTGATTCCGTGCCCCTTGCCTGTCTCCTTCCCCCATCCTGCTGCTGCTTCCCCTGCGGCCCCGCCCCCTCCGCGCCCATTCGCTGCACCTGACACACGCCTCCCGCCTCCCAGCTGCTCCTCCCTCCCCACCTCCCCATATATGGTGGCCGCTGGGCGGTGAGGAGAGCGACCCTTGACCTTACCTGGTAGGTCATGCCCCCCCCTGCAGCTCCGCCTGCACCCCTGCTGTCGACTACTGCCGCTGTTGAAGTTGAGGCCCTCCACCACCAGCAGGCTTCCACCTGCGCCTCATCCCTGGTGGCCAGTGGTGGCCTTAGATTCGTATCTGCTCTGTTGTGCCTGTAACTGTCTGCCCGCTCCTCTTTTGTGCCCCCCTGCCCCCCGCTCGCCGCTTCCTTCTGTGCCCTCTTTTTGATTCTGTACCCCTTGCTAACTTCTGTGCGCCCTTTTTATTCTGTACCCCTTGATGACTTCTGTGCCCCCTCTTTGATTCTGTGCCCCTCTTGCTGACTTCTGTGCCCCTTTTCTTGATTCCGAGCCCCTTGCCTGTCTCCTTCCCCCGTCCCCGCCGCTGTTTCCCCTGCAGCCATGCCCCCTCCGCGCCAATTCGCTGCACCTGACATGCCTCCCACCTCCCAGCTGCTCCTCCCTCCCCACCTCCCCATATATGGCAGCCACTGCGCGGTGAGGAGAGTGACCCTTGCCCTTAACTGGTAGGTCGCTCCCCCCGCTGCACTGCTGCCTGCGTCCCCGCTGTCGACTAATGCCGCCATTGAAGTCGAGGCACTCCACCACCCACAGGCTTCCACCTGCGCCTCATCCCTGGTAGCCAGTGATGGCCTTAGGTTCGTATCCGCTCTGTTGTGCCTGTAACTGTCTGCCCGCTCCTCTTCTGTGCCCCCCTGCCCCCCGCTCGCCTCATGGTTCTGTGCCCCCTTTTTGATTCTGTACCCCTTGCTGACTTCTGTGCCCCCTCTTTGATTCTGTGCCCCTTTTGCTGACTTCTGTGCCCCTTTTCTTGATTTCATGCCCCTTGTCTGTCCCCTTCCCCCGTCCCTGCCGCTGCTTTCCCTGCCGCCCCGCTGAAGTACTGGTTTTTTCAGAACCAACCCAGCGGTGCCAGGGGACGCACCCGAAGACTTCGAGTTCTTCCTGTTTCAGACTACAGAAACACAGAGTCTTCTAGGTAAAGTCAAAGATCGTATTTATTGGCTGCAGACCAATCACAGGTATCCGAGAAGTACAGCACGGTGTATGTTCTCAGGAGACTGCCCTGAACCAAAAACCAGTCTTTTCTTATATACAGAATATTACGCTCTGGGCAACACCGCCCCTATTTTACAAGTGGCCATTCACATATTTTCGCTTCAAAGAAAGAGCAAAGTCATGACGATAATCCCACATTTCAGCTCGGTCAGCCCATAATTATTTACCCAGCGAGGCTCAGAACCCTCATCAGATATCAGCAGACCCCAATAAAACGGGCACCCCCTTCTCGTAAAACAAGCCATAAAGTAGGAAACAGAGTCAGGTGTGAAAGAGATTAGTCAGTGTTCGTGTGGGATGCACGACTTTATGATGTGTCGGGCCCTGATGCTAATCCCATTTGGCTGCAGTAAAAGGAACCGGCCGGACAGGACTGACCTCGGGCAGCGGAGTCAGTTTTCACAGGTCACAAAGAAGTCACAGGAGGATTGCGTGTCCATAAGGCCTAGGCATGGCCTTAATGCGCAGCCTATGTGAGGGCAACCACAAAATGGTTACCATTCTAAAATGGAACCCGAGGGTCTAATATGTAGTATCGTATACACGGTGAATTCATCGAGGAAACGTGACGAAAACACACATACATACCGCATTAGTCATTTGCGGTTCGCTGATATCACAATCGGCCTGGTAGGACCGTGCTACCAACATGGTTCCGAAATTTACAGTACCACAGACCCTCCTTTTGCCCTTACATAGGCAATAACTATACTCATACTAATCTGAGTCCAGGTCTATATTCATAAAGTCATGAAGATGTTGCTGTAGCATCATCCTATTGCTTAGCTCGTCCCTTGATACAGGTTTCCTTACACATGATGTAACACAGAGGCTACACATTACAGGAGCACACTGTATACATAGACAGAACAGGAAAAGAATGGCTAAGATCGTCCCAGTGACTATTAGAATCTTCCATCCCCAAGCTGATATCAGTCCCCAGAACCACCCCATTATCGACCAGTCTCCTTTATCCACATGAATGGATTCGGAAATCTTATGCAGTTTGGAAATTGCCTGATAGATTGTCGGAGCGTTATCTGGTATGAAAATACAGCAGCTTGATTGGATAACCTTACATACTCCACCACGGTCTGCAAGTATGTCATCTAGAACCATACGGTTCTGCAACGTCAAGAGGCAATCCGCTTGGAGCTCAGCTGTCAAGTTACCAAGGGCACCAGCCGTTATATTAACAGTGGATTCAACTACACGAGTCAGTTGTCTCAGGTTCCTGCTATTGACCATTGGTCCCCAAAACGTCAGGAAACCCAAGAAGAAGTCTCCCGCTTCCTGAACGGCAGTATCCTCCTTACTAGCAACGCCTCTCACAACTCTGGTCTTGTGATAATCAGAGGCGGCAGTAAATGTCGGCGGTAGCAAATTTGCAACATAACACGTGCCCAAGAAATCAGGGGGCAACCATGTATATGCTCGGTCATTACAAACAAAGTATGTACCCTTTGTAGCCAAAAACGCAGGGGAAAACTGTGATGGAAAAATGTACGTTTCAGCACAGTCACTCTTCCCTAATTGAGCTCTTGGATTCTGACCATTGCCTTGTAAACAGAACCGACCTATGTGGGGTACAACCCAAATCTGAGATGAACTTTTACGCTGTTTCTCGCCCAGACTAATGCTATACCCCATCTCGTTCCAACCCACATAAGCTCGCAACTCATCCTTGGGAATAGATGAATATGCATCGATATCTCTACTCATATCAGCAACTCCTTTCATCAAGGCTTTATTGCTCGTGCTAGGTCTATTGGAACGCAGTGGTCGTGGGGAATAGGTCTCAAGTGCAAAAAGAAACATGTTCTGGAATGCCCAGGATGACCCATTATAGCTAAACGGCAGCACTAGATACGGGATACCCTTATCAATGGTATGCGGCATCAAACCACACACCCAGCAATCTGCTGCGTTCACAACCAGTTGGTGCCGGTGCATGAACCGAACAAACGAATCGTCCACGAACCCAGAACGTCTAGCTTGTTCGTGTCCAGGCAGAGGGTGGAAAGAGTGTGAGGGAACAGTAGGAGGAGGTATGGGCTGTATAGTGGGTGCAAACGGCACTTGAAAAGACAATAATACATAACCTACAGAAAACATCATCATGCTAAATAGTACAAACAGACATAATATTACAAAACATTTGCTGTTCATTACTTTACATATTCTGCTCTTAAAATGTATTTCCTCAGCGGGTCTCTCCATCTCGAAAAACTCCATCCTCTAATTGTGCTGTTCGCGGCGGATGAAGTTCTTCTGCTAAGGAGTACACCTGTCAGTCGAGGGAACGCCCTAGACCAACCAGACTGTTGACCTAACGTCTCCGGCTTGTACCCCGAAGTCTTGGCACCGCGACCCTACAGCTGAACCCGGATGGTGGTTCGAAAAACAAAAATCAAAAAGTCCTTCAGATGGGAGAGGTGTAATATTAAAAAATAGCATGGGAAGGGAATTTTTTATTTGTCCATAGTCTTTGACCTCAAATTGTAATGGCTTTTCCCAGGTACCGTTTGGTCTTGAAACAAAAGTTCAGGTTCTGTAGTGTCCAATCGAATTGATGGTGGCACAGCTTCTTGCAAAATGTCATCGCTTTCCTTCTCAGAAAGCGTTCCTTTTACTCGTGCATCGCTAAACGGCAGAAAACGAGGCACAGTCTCAGTCTCTGAGTCAGCGATCCCTTCCTGGACCCACTGGTCGTAAGGCAAAGGCAAAGGGACCCTCTTGCAATGAACGCCGTGGATCCAGTTCTTTTTCCCTTTCACTCGAACAGCTGATCTCGTCGAGAGAAGGACGAGATGGGGGCCGGTCCAACGGGGCTCATCATTTTTCGTCCGCTGAAACTTTTTGACCAGCACCCATGATCCAGGATTGATGGGATGTCCTGGAGCTTCAGAGACCTGAGGCAGAGTATCATGCACCTGTTGGTGTAAAACACGCAATTTAGCCGTCAATTCATACAGGTAATCAAGCAGTACTGGATGTTCAATTTCGCTGAATTTTGTCAGTCTTGGCACACCCCATATACGGCCAAACACAATCCCGTACGGACTAAGTCCCACTCGTGAATGCACAGTCATTCTTGTTGATAGGAGTGCTAAGGGCAGAGCGTCAGGTCATTTAAGACCAGAACTCGCCTGAATCTTAGCCAACTTAAGTTTCAAAGTGCCATTGTAGCACTCTACTAGTCCAGCTGATTGGGGGTGATTTGCAGCGTGGAATTTCTGCTTAATACCTAGTCCCTCACATACATTCTTCATCACTCGACCTACAAATTCACTCCCATTATCACTCCATACCATTCTGGGCATTCCAAACCTAGGGAAAAATTATTTGACAAGGGCTTTAGCTGTGGATAAGGCAGTATTGTCTTTTAGGGGATATGCTTCTTTCCACCTTGAAAAAGCGCAAACAACAACAAGTACATATTTCAAATTGTTGCATCTTTCCATGTGGATGAAATCTAGCTGCAAAACCTCAAACGGATACGTTGGAGGCGCAAAAGGACCAGCTGGAGTTGGGGTTCCCCTACCAGGATTATATTTCAAACATACCATGCAATTTTTGACCACATTCTCCGCACACTTGGGAATTCCAGCATTCTGCCATGCTGGAGCCAACAACTTACAAATCCCTTTCACACTGATATGCGCCATTCCATGTGCCATCGTGACCACTGGAAGCACATATGTATCAGGTAACAACCATCGCCGGTGTTCTGACAAATCAACCCAACAACCATTTTCATCCAATTTACCCTTACTTTCTTTCCACATACTCGATTCTTTCTCTGTGGCTTCAGCTTGAAGGGACTTCACACTCTCTATCGTGTCTTCACACATTCCAATATCACCAACCCATCTTGCAGGGCCTGCAACATACATTCGAGTTGTAACATCTTTTGCTGTTTCTTTCGCTATTTCGTCAGCAAAAGCATTACCACGACCAACATCATCGGTAACCTTCTTGTGTGCACTGCATTTTACAATCGCAACTTGTAACAGCAAGGTCAACGACTCAAGGAGATCATTCACCAACTGACCATTCTGAATCTTAGTTCCATGCGAAGTCAGGAACCCACGTTCTTTCCACAAGCGCCCAAAACTATGGGCCACGCCAAAGGCATACTGACTGTCAGTAGATATGTTCACTGTCATTCCTTTCGACAACACGCATGCTCTTGTAAGTGCAATTAATTCTGCTGCTTGAGCCGAATTATGTGGTATACGTGCAGTTTCAACAATCGTGTGCAAAGTCGTGATAGCATATGCAGCAGTCGTATCACCATTTGGAAGCTTGAAGCACGAACCATCCACCCATAAGGTACCATCACTCTTAACCAGGGGAGTATCTTTAAGATCCACTCTCCCTTTTGTTTCTTCTTCTGTTCTGAACAGACAATCGTGCTGTTCAATCTCATCTGTGTCTGCTGAAATCGGCAATAATGTAGCTGGATTCAACGTGTTGCACCTCTTTATGTGCACATGACTCGCTAACAGTGTTAATTCATAACCTGACAATGGAGCACTAGTTAAGTGCTGTGTCTTGGTCTTGTTTAAAAATGTGTCCACTGCATGCGGAACCATTACAATCAACGTGTTATTCATCACTAACCCAGGAGACTGTCGAATAGATACAGCTGCTGCCGCTGTGGCTCTCAAGCAACTCGGCAATGCCTTAGCAAAATCGACGAAAAATACGCGCATGGACGCTGTTTGTCTCCAAAAGACTGTGTTAACACTGACAATGCGCAACCTTCCTTCTCATAAACATACAATGTAAAGGGTTTACTGTAGTCGGGGGTACCCAACACAGGAGCTGAACATAATGCATTACGCAATTCTGAAAAACTTTTCTGACACTCTTCAGACCACGGGACGGGATTCGGTGTATCTTTACATGTTAATGCTATCAAAGGTTTTGCCAGCAAAGAAAAACTCGGGATCCACTGCCTAGAGTATGGAGTAATACCCAAGAAAGCACGCACTTCTCTCTGTGTTCTTGGCACGCTCAATTGTGCAATGGCCTGAATTCTTTCTGGGGTCAGTTTTCTTCCCTCTTTCGATAAGAGATGACCTAAGTAGGTCACTTCTTGTCGACAATATTGCAGTTTTGAGAGAGACACTTTGTGATGAAAGGTAGACAAATGACGCAACAATGACAATGTAGCTTCTTTACAAATCTCCTCAGTATCCGCGGCAATTAGTAAATCATCAACATACTGAATAAGGGTAGCACCACTAGGTAAAACAATTGCATCAAGCTGCGCTTTTAAAGCCTGACTGTATATTGATGGACTTTCACAGTAGCCCTGTGGAGCGCATTTAAAACGGAAGCTTCGACCTCCTAGACTAAAACCAAAAATATCCCTGCTCTCCTCTGCAATCGGGATGCTAAAGAAAGCATTCTTTAAATCGATCACTGAGAACCAAGCAGCGGAAGCTGGAATCATAGTTAACAAGGCAGTTATATCAGGGACAACTGGAAACTGTGGCACAACGATCTTATTGACCTCTCTAAGATCGATCACAAACCTGTACACAGGTGGCTGAGAAGGGTCAGTATGTTTTAAAACAGGCAAAACAGGACTATTGCAAACGTTGCCTCTTGTCTCTTCAATTACATCCTTTTCAATCAAATCATAGATAATCGCTAACAACGCTTTCTCACCTTCATTAGAGATCTCATACTGGGGAATGCGTGGCAATTTAACATTGGCTTTCAAAGTAACCACATATGGTGGTATTTCCAAGAGGCCCACATCATTAGGACCAGTATCCCAAAGGACATCTGGAAGAGACGACAATTCAGCTGGCAGTTTATTCTTCGACAAATACATTGGAGAAATCACTTCCCTACCCAGTGTAAGTTGTACTCCTGAGGGAGAACAATATAATGTCGCATGTAACCTCTTTAACAAATCCAATCCTAACAGGTTTTCACCACAACCTGTCGTTAGGATAAGGGGTGCTTTCAGCTCACAAGGTCCAACGGAAAGGGGCATTGGACTAGAGATCGGGTTCCTAACCGGGGCGCCAGAAAAACCTACTGAAACATTTATTTCGCCAGACAAAGGCGCGCCAGGGAGTTTTGAGTGCATAATAGAACTCTTTGCAGCACCAGTATCCAATAGAAAAGGCTCTGACACACCCACCTTGACATACGGTCCACTCTGATCCACTGGCACTGAAACAACTCCCTCTCTTTGTCTATGGCTGTCCTAGTAATCATTACCTTCCGCATTTTCATCTTCTGCATAATAGTCGTTATTATAGTACTGAGTCATCCTACCAGTTGCATTGGCTTGCTGATCAAAACTATTCATCGTATTTTGAGGCGGAAGAGGACGCGCGTTCTGGGGTATATTTCCACGCCCTCTACCTCTAATAGCTTGCTGACCACCTCTACCTCTTGTGCCATAAGCATTATTCATACGCTGCAACAATATAGGACAACTATACTTAAAATGACCTTCTTCTTTACAATACGAACATTGATTGGGACCTATAGGAACACGCGGTTGGGAATATTCGAACCTTTGCATGTTTTTTTTAAACTGTTGAGATTGCTGATAGTTACTCTGACTACCGTGTGGTGGGTAGGCCTGCTGTAACAGAACCTTCGTCTTTAATTCTTTTGTTTACTTGTCTGCTCTATCCTTCTCGTCTTTATCCCTATTTTCGTAATACTGTGCAGTAGCCAGTATTTGCGCTGAAGAGGAAACAGCCCAAGAACTCTCTGAATCTTTTAATTTCTTGCACAACTCGGGAAGCAAATTATGCACGAATTTACCAACATATAACCGTTGACCACCTTCCGTACTCATGTCTTGACCACTGTGGTTGATATATGTTTCTTCAAACCTGGCGAAGAAATCAGACACTGACTCATCTTTCTTCTGCTTGCATACGGATAATTTATCCCAATTCACACGCATCGCGGGCATTAAAGTTTTCATGTAGGTAATAATTCTAGCAGGGAGTTGTGCTACTAAGGGCTCAGGTTTCGCACCGCCAACTTGTCTAATGTCTGCAGCAATGATATTAGCCCATGTGTCACCTAGTTCTGCAGCATGATCTGTATTACGAATCGATCCCCCTAAAGGCTGCGGAACGACATTCCCGAACAACATATCTATGTCAGCTAGATTCATGACACACGATTCTGCGGTCTGTGATAACTCCTTATAATATCCTGCAGGGTTTTTACGGGGGTCAGGCAAGGTCTGCTTAAGGGCTAAAACTTCAAATCGCTTCCAAGGAACATGTACCCAAACACGCTGGAAATGAGCTGACATAGCAACAATACCGTTAGCGGCATCAGCCGCAACCGTGTCCTTCCATACCGGAGGGACTTCTCTCATAGGGTATTGTCTTACCTTTTTATCAAATGGGTCATGTTCAAACAATGACTTAGAAGGGCTCTCAATCCTAAAAGACAACAATGTTGCAACCGCTTTTTCAACATCGGGACCCACAAACGTGCCCTTTTCGAATTCAAATCGTACACGGCACAACTCCTGCGGGCTTGAATCTAAACCATGATCTTCCAATTCCTCACAGAGGAATTCACACATTTTCTCGAAAACGTATCTCTGTTTTGGTGCTTCCCATTGATGAAAAACATTAACAACAGACCTTACATCATATCTTGAAGGATAAACAATCCATTTATGTGCCATGCGGTCTAATACTTCTTTCTCTTCAGAACCAGGCAGCTGACTACGCAACTGCTTACGTTGTGAACCAGGGGTCGTACTAGATGACCCGAAGAGAGGCGATATAAAACTAGTGACCGCACTAGCTATTCGTTGTCGTGGGGAAGGTGAAGTTGAGGCAAGAACAGGGGGAAAGACAGAGGGAAGAAAAACGGGTGCAGATACAGGTACAGGGGTCATATCAGGCACAGCGCCGAGAGAGGCGGCTGATGTACTAGGTAAAGTCGCAGGAAGCGCAGAAGAGATAGGTAGCGAAATTGGCGGCCCGTGAGACGGCTGCGCTGTAGGGATAGGAGCCGGCTGAGGAGGAGCTGGCGGCTGCGGGAAGGCTTGCGGCAAATTAACTGGAGGCTGTACATTAAAAGGTTGCGGAGGCGCTGTAGCATTCTGCGCATACGGGGTGGCGAACTAAGCAAATGTGACATTAGGGGATATTTCTCATTTTCTTTTGACGCATCTTGCTGAAGGGGCGGCAAAACTGGGTAACATTTATCAATCACTAGTTTACGTTGCCTTCGCAACTGCTCATTCATTTGTTCTTCTTCATTATCCTTAAACTGCAAAGCTGCTTGCATTATCGACATACCTTTCTCTCTTTTATCTTTCTTCGCTATTTTGATTTCTTTCTGTTTGGCTTCCTTTCGCCATAGGCGGAAAGAATCAAACATCGCCGGCCGGGCTTTCTTTTTAAATAATTTAACCTC
This sequence comes from Triturus cristatus, assembly GCF_964204655.1. Classification (NCBI taxonomy): domain Eukaryota; kingdom Metazoa; phylum Chordata; class Amphibia; order Caudata; family Salamandridae; genus Triturus; species Triturus cristatus. The sequence continues at coordinate 453,374,754 of NC_140590.1, read as the reverse complement.
CAGATTATCCAGAATCTCTGTGTCGAAACTACCATATTGGGGCCATTTTAAATCACCATCTTTCCTGGTGTATCGGATCCATACTTCATTGTACGTAATGGGGCCCACGCCATGTTTCACATAAAGCTCGTAAGTTGGAGTTCCAACTGGAGGAACCGGACACGAATCCTCTAATCGGGAGTCCTTATTACAACCCAGACAAAACAAATTTCCAAATATACTAGAACCAGGCATCTTCGCTCACTAGTCTAGTTTCAAACTTCAAAGGATTATCGAATACGATAGCCTCGTGAATACACGAGTCCTTCGGCTTTGGCACTTGCAAGTTCCAAATCAAAGCGATCCCAAAGGGATACCAAACTAAGAATCAAACTAAGGACTGGGAGACGCTCCACTTTTACTTAACTGAGGTATCGATGACGTCACCAGAAGACTCGTTAAATCGTTTCGCTCTGCCAAATCATCAAGGGTCCAAAACAGGGCGATAGTCAGGGCAGCGGTCCTTCGTAGACGTCGGGACGCGGAGAACCTCACAGTAAAGACTTTCAGACCACGTCGACATGCAGGGGTCGATGAAGTGGCGGCCTTCCTCCAGAATTTTCACACGAAGCTCCTCATGAACCTCTGGCTTGGACCGGTACCGCTGAAATCACCCCACATTGGGCGCCAACTGAAGTACTGGGTTGGCGCAAACACTCATACATACCGCATTAGTCATTTGCGGTTCGCTGATATCACAATCGGCCTGGTAGGACCGTGCTACCAACATGGTTCCGAAATTTACAGTACCACACCGCCCCCTCCGTGCCCATTCACTGCACCTGACACACACCTCCCGCCTCCCAGCTGCTCCTCCCTCCCCACCTCCCCATATATGGCGGCCTCTGTGCGGCCGCGCCGATGGCACACCGAGGGCATGCCTAAGGCAAGCCCGTCTGCGCCCGTTTGCGCCCGTCTGCGCCTGGACCGCGCCCAGCGCCAGAACCCCTGCCCCCAGCACCAGCCAGGAAGACTGTCTCCGCTACGATGCCAACACCCTTCTCCTGCCGGAACTGCAGCTTCTACTGCCTCGAAGGCGCCAAGACACCCGCAACGACGGATCCCAACCAGCTCAGATGCATCCTGATCAACACCCGCTCCGCACGCAAACATGCCGTCGAGCTCTGGGACCTACTCGACACCGCATCCCCAGACGTCGCCTTCCTGACCGAGACCTGGATGAACGAAGCCTCCTCTCCAGACATCGCCATAGCCATCGCCGACGGGTACAAGATCACCCGCAGAGACCGCACCAACGGAGCCGGAGGAGGAATCGCCATCATCCACAAAAACACCATCAGGGTCTCAACAAACACCAACGACATTCTCAGCACCGCCGAACACATGCACTTCCAGATCCACACGGACCCCAAGACCACCCTAAGAGGCACCCTCGTCTACAGACCGCCAGGACCCCGGCCACAATTCTGCGACTCCATCGCCGACCTCATCAGCACGCATGCGCTGACCTCAACCGACTACATCCTCCTCGGAGACCTGAACTATCATCTGGAGAACAACAACGACTACAACTCCTCCACCCTGATCGACAACCTCGGACTAAAACAGCTCGTCACAACACCGACCCACATCGCCGGTCACACGCTTGATGCCATCTTCTCCTCAAGCCCCCACGTCGCCTTTAGCCATGCCTCCGAACTCACCTGGACAGACCACCACTGCATCCACTTCTCCTTCCAAAAACCCCTCACACACCACCGCACCCTACAGATCCCCCGCCGCTGCTGGGGCAAAGTCACTGAAGAACAACTACAGACAAGCCTCGCACTCAACCCACCGAGCAACCCCACCAACCACAACGATGGTGCACCCACCCTCGGATGCTGGATGAACGACTGCGCCAACACCCTAGCCCTGCTAAAAAAGCCCACCAACAGAGACACCAGCAAAAGAGCCAGCTGGTTCACCCCGGAACTCCTCGCTTCAAAGAGCCCCTGCCGGAAATTGGAGAACATATGGCACAGCGACAAGACACCGGACAGTCGCGCGGCCCACAAAGACGCCATCCGCAACCACCACCACCTCATCAGGAACGCCAAAAGGACCTCCTTCTCAGACCGCCTTGAGACCAACGCACACAACAGCAAGGAGCTGTGATTATTGAAGTGTAACTTATGTGTTTTGACCTCTAGTCTTATAAAGAGACTAGGAGGGTGTGTTTAGTAAGAAATACATATATATACTTGGTGTGGATATCTTTCATTTAGTGACTCAAGAGATTATAGACTGGTAAAACAAGCTGCTTTACATTCCTTCATGACTTAGCCTGAAGGCTGTTCTCCATAGCTACACTAGCATAGCTTTCCATAAAGGTTGTCTTTAACCTATAACCAATAAGGGGTTGTTTGGACTGATACAAGGTGCCCACTATTACTAGTGGACAGCATATATCAGGCCAACTTCTCACATTCAGTAACTAAATAAATAAATAAAATGAATTACATTGCGCGCTGCATCGCCGGTTTGGCGTTGCAGCGCGCGCAATGTAATTCGTTTTATTTATTTATTTAGTTACTCAACTCCATTCTGCCTTAGTCTGGAGTTTACTACCCTCCACCCTGCCCCTCCCCCGCCCCGTCCCACCGCCCCGCAGCTCTCCCTCCAGGAGCCCCTACTGCCCGCCATGAACAAGTAGCAGATTTGTCCATTCTTCTTTTCTGAAATTGTTTTGACTTTTCACTGACAACATTATTTTGTGCTTTCTCCTTGCCTGCTTGGAGCACAGTTCCTTAACCCCTTGCATGCGTCGGACGGGAGCCGTCAATCTGCGCACGTGTGGAATTTTTCCGCACCGCAGGGAAATTCCGGCCGCGCCCAAAGGGTTAATAGCTACTGGTTTATCTACTGAAATGAGCTTCTTCTAATTGCCCCATTTCACCAGGCATTCATGTATGGCAGAGGGTGTGAGCACATATGGTGGTCTCTGTAGTTTCCTGTTAGAAATGGGCGTCTCTACTTGACAGATGTATGCACCTTGTCCAAGTAGGGACCCTTCCTTCTAGTCAGGATATGGGGATTACACTTCTGAAATAACCCCTGCTCACCCCCTTGGTAGCTTTCCACGAGCAGTCAGACTTATCATAGAGGCAATATGTAAAGCATTTGCACGTATAACAGTAATACAGTAAAAGCACTACAAAAGGACATCACATTCGTTTTAGAAAAATAGCCAAAATGTATCTGCATAAAATAAGACAAAAATATACACTAATCAAAATATGAATATTGATACAAATCCAATATACAGTTATCAAAATACGAATATTGCAAAAACAGACTTAACCTACAGTTCCACAAAGTCTTGGGCTATTATGACATCGTGAACAAACAAATCCAAATGTTCAGGCCAACCATGTGTTTCAGGCCAGCTATGGTGTGGGGAAGACCCGCAAACAGTACCTTGGAAAGGCAGAGTGTTGTGGACCTTGCACTAAGCTCCAAAGAGGCAGCATCGGCAGTCTTCGGTAGTGCAGGAGTTGTTGGGCCCTTGAAGTCACATGCATTGCGTATTGAAATCCGTAAGGTGAAGTCAGGAGTGCCACGTCAGCAGGCGTTGGGGCTGCAGTACAAAGTGCAACAGTGTGGAATGCGGTGCCCTCAGGTCACAGTGCAAGCAGCGGCTCGGTGATCGCATCCAGTAGTGTTGTTGAGACCAGGGCTGTGATGCGAAGTGGGGCGATGCTCGTCGCATTGCTGGCAGGTCATGGTGCAAGCAGCGGCATCGTCGTTGCTGAAGCGCTGTCCTCAGCAGATGATCTGGAGTCAAAGGTGCCTTTATCAGTAAGCCAAGGCTGGGGTGTGGGACGGGACGGTGCATCGAGTAACTTATTAGTGCAGCCCTCAGGCCGAAGAGTAGGCAGCTGTGTGGTTATTGGCATGGAGCAGCGTTGTCAGGGATACCAGGGCAGCGATGTAAAGCAAGGCAGTGCAAAGTGCTGAGCGCCCTCACTTCATAGTGGATGCAGCGGCTCGGTGGTGGTGTCAGACGACGGTGAGACCAGGTTTGAGGTCTGAAGCGGGGCAGTGCTCTCTTCAGTGCCAACAGGTTGCAGAGGAGGCAGCGGTGCAGTTGATGGCATTCGCTTGCTTTTGCCTCTAAGGTAACTGAAACACTCAGTTCCAGAAGTGGGCACCCAGATGATGGTGAAGTCTTCACTGTTGCTTAGACTTCTTGAACAGGGGGCAAGCTCTACCTCAAGCTATTGGAGAACTTTTGAGGATAAGCTGCAGAAAGTTCAGTCTAGTCCTTTTACTACCCAAGACAGAAGCAGCCCCTGCAGGCCAACACAGCAAATCACACAGCAAAGTGCTAATTCCTCCTCGCAGCTTCTCCAGCTCTTCTTCTTGCCAGGTTCCTTAGTCCAAATGAGTTCTAAAATTCTGGGGTCAGGGCACTAATATTTATACTGCTTTTCCCTTTGACATTTTAGGCAGAATGTCTCTGAGTTTAGTAAAAACCAGTTCTGTCCTCTCTAGTCCAGCTTTACTACATCAGGTGGAGACAGCATTGTGCTAGTGAAAACTCCTCCCACTACCCTAAATGCAGAAAATGTCTATTCAGCCTGGCTCCCAGGAAAGGCAGGACACACATTAATCACCCCTGTGACTGTCTATTGTGAATGCCCATCCCCAGCTCCTGTCACACCAAAACCAGACAGTGAATACATAAACAGTCAGAGGCACACAGGATGGATAAGAGATGGTTGGAGATGTTATAGTGCAGCTCCAATAAAACGTCTATGGGACAGACAGCCTTTCCACAGTGAAAAACAAAATACACAGAACTTCACTGTAAGGACATGAAGAACACACCAGTATGTGTCCTACCTTTCACATACACTGCACCCTGCTCATGGTGGTACCTTAGGCCTACCTGAGGGGTGTCTTACGTGTAAGAAAATTGAATGTTAAGGCCTGGCAAGTGGGTGTAATTGTCAGGTCGACTTGGCAGTAAAAACTGCTTGCAGACACTACAGTGGCAAGTTTGATATACCTTTGAAAGGCTACTTGTGTGGATGGGATAAACAGTGCTGAAAGCCCACTATTAGCATTTTATTTACAGGCCCTGGGCACACGCAGTGCACTGTACTAGGGACTTACTAGGAAATAAAATATCCCAATCATACCAAAAAATCATAACAAAATTTACAGTAGGAATACTTGCACTTTAGCACTGAATAGCAGTGAAAAAGTGTAAAGAGACACTAAACAGGGACGGCTTTAGGGCGGTGAGGCCGGTGCCAACTCACCGGGTGTTGGCTTTTCATGGGGGCGCCTGTTTGATAGTTTATATTGTGCGTAAAAGCACCTGCTGCCCCGTTCCTGACCTCCTGCAATTTTCAGGCAACAATTAATACGTCAAGAAAACTCCGGGGATTAATGTTCTTCCAGGCGAGATCTGAGATTTCTCTAGAAGAAGTTTTGACTCCTGGAAGTTTTGATTCATGGTAAGCTAGTGCAGAGGGTTAATATGCCTGCTGCAAAGAACATGTACCATGCAGATTACAAAGTGAATGTAATGTAAACAGGTCAGTGCGTTACTGCTTTTGTCAGTGACTTCCTTTTGTTAGTTGCAGTTTACAGTGAGCTGTTAACTGTCAAAGAACTGCATGCAGACTTCAAAGTATAGATTAGAGCATTTGGATTTTTCCCCAGACTTTCATTATTCTAATATTGCAAAAAGGATTAATTTTGCTGCAATCAGTTCTAGTTATTGAAGAGAGGCCCACTCCATTGTGTTACATTTTAAATTCAGAGTTTGTGCCTCTCCAGACCAAGTACTCTTCGATTATACTGCCTACCTGTATGTATGACGTGTGAATCCACCCCTTGCTGTCCTCTGGTTTATGTACATTTCCTATACATTGATTTACACACCTATTGTTGATAGTCTCTGTGTGATGTGTGTGTTATGTAAAGTGCTCTGACACCCTTCACTTTTACGAGTGACGCTATAAAATTAATTAAATGCCTCTGAGATAGAGTGGTTATGGGGACTGTTAAAGGGTGGTGGGGACGGAATCCATGGTGGAGGTGGTCATTGAGGGGCGCCAAAAAACATTGTTGCACTGGGCGCCACCAGCAGCCCTGACACTAAACCAGCAAAAACGAAGTTCAGCATTCCACCCAAGTATGAGGTCAGAAAGCAAAAAGACAGGGGAAACACGCCAAAAGATGCCAGTTCTAAAATGTCCAAAACTAATTAAGGTCATACTGCCCTTGGAGTTTAGAAAAGATCTCGATTGCCCCATCCTTCGTTATATACTCAAAATTAAGGATACCTTTGGTTACTCAAGTTTTCCAGTAAAAGAACGTTTCATCTATTCACAATAATGCGTTATTCCAAATTGATGTGCTAAAATAAAATAATCCATTTTGTTTTAGGGCTTAGTGGTGTGCTTTCCAAGATCTATCAAACTTTGAAGCACTGTATTTGGTGGAGTCTCTAGTCTTGTAAAGAACTTATGGTCCTTTCATGTTGTTTTTATATATATCATTTTAGAGGGTCCCAGTCAGGAGTTTCTAGTTCATTTTGAAAGGTATATGCCAGTTGGAAAGTTGGTGGGCTGAATAATAGTCCCAAACCTTGGAAATGTAGTGTCCGCATGTAATTTGTCAATATTTAGTATAGGTTTTTTATCATCCAAAAACTAAGATTTAATTTGGTCTAAAGAATTTGGCAATGTATGTGGGATGAGGACCAGTAGCATGGTAATGACATAGTTAGACGTAAGGAGTGACAATCATTCTAACAGTCTGCACCCTGCCCCAAAGTGAGAGTTAAAAACATTTCCTTTGAATGAACCCTCGCTGCATCTGATCCACCAGTATCCTGAGGTTATCTTTCACCATACGTGGCATATCACCACTGACTAGTACGTCTGAGTATTTTCATTTATATTGGACCCATTTAACAACGACGTGAAGCAAGCAGGAAGGAGGAAGCAGGATCCGACGGCGATGCTGGAGAGGAGAGAGGTAAGGGTGTTTGCGCTTGGGGTGGGGGTTAATTTTGGGGATTTAGGGTAGTGTAAAAGTAGTAATCTGTTTTTTTAAAAACATTTTTATGTGTTTTTCTGTAGTGCAATGTAGTGTGTTAGGGTTTAGGGTAGTGTTCTAGTGATTTAGGGTAGTGTTGTAGAGTTTGTGTAGTGTAGTGATTTAGTTTTTTAGGGTTTAGGATAGTGTAGTAGTGTTTGTGTAGTGTAGTGTTTTAGGGTTTAGGCTAGTGTAGTTTCTTAGGGTTTAGGGTAGAGAAGTAGTGTTTGCGTAGTGTAGTGTTTTAGGGTTTAGGGTAGTGTAGTGTTTGTGCAGTGTAGTGTTGTAGGGTTTAGGGTAGTGTTTTAGGGTTTAGTGTAGTGTAGTAGTGTTTGTGTAGTGTCGTTTTTTAGGGGTAAAGGATAGTGCAGTTTTTTAGGGTTTAGGCTGGAGTAGTAGTGTTTGTGTAGTGATTTACGGTTTAGGGTAGTGTTTGTGTAGTGTAGTGGTGTAGGGTAGTGTAGTGTTTTAGGGGTTAGGGTAGTGTAGTAGTGTTTGCGTAGTGTGGTGTTTTAGGGTTTAGGGTAGTGTAGTAGTGTTTTAGGGTTTAGGGTAATGTTGTAGAGTTTGTGTAGTGTAGTGGTTTAGGGTAGTGTAGTAGAGTTTGAGTAGTGAAGTGCGTTAGGGATTAGGGAAGTGCCGTAGTGTGCGTGTGTTGTGTTGTGTTTTAGGGTAGTGTCAGGGGGTCGTGTAGGGTAGTGTAATGTAATTGTAGGGAGAGGACGGGGCAGGGGAGGGTTGTGTAGGGAATGCAAACTAACCACGAATATAGCTTTACCACGCATGCCTTGTAATGGCATGTGTGGTAAAGGCATATTCGTGGTAATAGTTTGCGATGTAATGGCATGCAATGTCATTGACATCGCGTAGTAATACCCGCGTTGTAATGGCATGCGTGGTATTACTGTGCGATGTAATGACATACATCCGTCCAGGAGAGCAGGCGGTTGGTGCGGATGGTGGTCGTGGGGGCAGAGGTCTCAGTGGTTGTCGGGCGGTTCTGGCGTTGAAGCAGTCGTGGATGTCTGCGATCTTGCGATGGAAGAAGGTGGCAAGAAAGTCGCACAGGTCTTGCGAAGGTGGGATGTCATTGGTGTTGGAGCTGGGATTTGAGAGTTCCTTCACGATGTTGAAGAGCTCTTTGCTGTTGTGTGCATTGTTGTCTAGACGGTCTTTGAAGGAGGCCCTTTTGGCGGATCTGATGAGGTGATGGTGTCTGCGGGTGGCATTCTTGTGAGCTGCGTAGCTGTCTGGTGTTAGTTCACGGTGCCAGTTCTTCTATAGCTTTCGGCAGGTTTGCTTGGAGGCCTGGAGGTCTTCAGTGAACCAGCTGGCATTCTTGTGGGTGTGGCTATTGGAGGGTTTCTTGACCGGGGTGAGGGTGTTGGTGCAGTCGTCGATCCACTGTCTGAGGTTGGGGTGGCGGTGTCAGGGTCGGTGGGGTCAGTGGGGGGTCTGCGGGCAAGGGTGGTGGTTAGCTAGTCTTCAGTGACTCTGCCCCAGCAGCGGCGAGGGATCTGTTGGGTCCGGTGGTTCGTGGTGGGTTTCCGGAAGGTGAAGTGGATGCCGCGATGGTCGGTCCACTGGAGTTCGGTGGTGTGGTTGAGGGAGACGTGGGGGCTTGCAGAGAAGATGGGGTCAATCGTGTGGCCGGTGGAGTGGGTGGGTGTTGTGACCAGTTGTCTGAGTCCGAGGTCGGCGAGGTTGTCGATCAGGGTGGTGGAGTTAGTGTCATTGTTGTCCTCGAGGTGGAAGTTCAGGTCCCCGAGGAGGATGTAGTCCATGGAGGTGAGGGCGTGTGTGCTAAAGAAGTTGGCGATGGAGTTGCTGAACTGCGGTTGGGGCCCGGGGGTCTGTAGACGAGGGTTCCTCTGAGGGTGGTGTTGGGATCGGTGTGGATCTGGAAGTGCAGGTGTTCGGCGGTGCTGAGAGTGTTGTCAGTGTTGGTCGAGACTCTGAGAGTGTTCCTGTTGACGATGGTGATTCCTCTTTCTACTCCATTGGTCCAGTCCCGGCGGGTGATCTTATAGCCTTCCGGGATGGCTATGGCGATGTTGGGTGCCGAGGAGGGGTTCAGCCAGGTCTCCATCAGGAAGGCGACGTCTGGGGAGTTTGAGTCGAGTAGGTCCCAGAGTTCAACGGCGTGATTGCGGGCGGAGCGGGTGTTGAGGAGAATGCATATGAGGTAGTTGGGTTCTTTCCTGGTCAGTGGGTTGGCGGGCCGGATGCTGGTGAAGCTGCAGTTCCGTCAGTAGAAGGGGCCTTTGGTGCGCTTCGGGGTGGCTAGGTAGCAGGTGTGTGATCATCCAGCGTTGAGTGCGTGGAGGGTGCTGGGGTCATAGCGGAGACTGGCATCGTGGCATTCGCGGGGACCAGGGGTTCTGGCGCTGGGCGCGTCCCAGGCGTGGACGGGCGCAGACTGGCTTGCCTTAGGCACGCCTTTGGCCACGCAGCAGCTGCCATAAGAAGGGGAGGTGAGAGGGAGGAGCAGCTGGGAGGAGGGAGTGGACGAATGGGCGAGCGGGGGGCGGGACGCAGGGGACACGGCAGTGGGAAAAAACGGGCCAGGAAACAGCGGGGGAACAGAAGGCAAAAGAGGGCACAGGGCACAGAATCCAAGGGGAAGGAGGAAAAGCGAGCAATTGAAATAATTAAGACAGAGGCAATACAGAACAAGCAGGGGGGGTGGGGTCGCAGGGGGCACAGCGGCAGGAAAAACGGGGCAAGAAACGGCGAGGGAACAGAAGGCAAAAGAGGGCATAGGGCACAGAATTGAACACTGGTAAAACCAAAGGAGAAAACGAACAGTTAAACAATAAAACAAAGCACATGAGCAACAAAACAAAACAGTGCAGCAGACCTGCGGCCAGCCACTGGCCACCAGGAATGAGGCGCAGCTGGTAGACTGCGGGTGGAGGAGGGCCTCGAACTCGCGGCAGTGGTAGCAGCAGCGAGCAGGGGAACAGAGACGCAACAGGTGGTGCTGTTGCAGTGTGGGGGAGCGATCTGCCTGGAGCAGGTTCAAGGGTCGCTCTGGCAATATCAGGGGGATTAGTTATCAAGGCTCCATTTGAGCCACATATTGCTAGATAGCAGAAATAGACAAAACATTATGAAGCTCGTTGGAGGCTATCCACCCCTGAGTCCATTCAGTTCTTCGGTATTCTCACATGTAGATACTAATGGGGAAGGATGGCTATTTTGCTATTTCTATAAGAAGGCATATTTCCGGTAGTTTCTTCTCTCGAGCCACAGGTACCTGACAATGAAATTACCTTTCCACCCCATTCTCTCAGGAGCTTTTTGGAGTCTAATGTTGAAAGGTAGGTCTCTTGGAGGAGAACAATGTTAGGTGTTTTAGGTGCAAGAAATGATAAAATCTTCTTACACTCAATAAATGAGAGACCATTAACATTGAAAGACCATATTTTCAGGGTTCTGGAAAAGGTGGTTATTTTATGACTGGCCATGTCTTAGCTCATAGATTTTGATAGTTGGCTAAGCCTAAGTGTAAAAAAACTTATTTTTTTCATTTTACTTTATTTCAAATTACAAAATTACAAAACGAAAGAGTCTCATGACATTGATTCTTAGCGATGTACTCCTTAAAAAGTATATATCTAGAATATGCCTCTAATGGAGCAGATCAATCGAAATGTTTGTAACTATAAACTAGCATGCCATACTTCTCTCTGAAGCCTGACACTTTCTCTATACTACAGGATAAGTGATTTAGAGAAACTGGAGTGAAATCCATATAGATAAGGAAAATTAATAATCAGACAGTCTTGAGCCAATACAGGTATGTCCCATATATTTTGAAAATTATGCTTTTAATGGCACTCTTGACTTATCTCTAGGTTTTATGTAATGTAATTGGGTTTTTTACAGCCCGCTAATCACCTGTGAGGGTAACCAGGTGCTCTGTCGCAATTGAGTGAGAACTGCCCTGGAGCTTACTGGAAATGGCAGATCTTTAGCCAGGGGTGGCTCCTCCATTATAGCGGAGAAGTGTCGTCCCCCCCCGTTGAAAGCCAGCAGAGGCAGAGGACAAAAATAAAATGATAAAACAATGTTATTATCAGTTTATTTCTCATCCTGCAGGCTGCTAGCTGAGGAAGGGTCGTAGCCATCCATACTGAGTTGCAGCAGCAACGCCAAGAGGGAGGAGGCGGTGGTGGGCATTGCTAAGTGTGCATGGTGGTTTGGCCAAACCATCATGCGCACTTAGCCTTTCTCCTACCCGAGCTGTGGCATACAGCTGGGTGGAGAAAAACACAGGCTCCCAGCCCATGTCTGAACGATGAACCAAGGTGCTCAGACCAATCACTGTGCTGCTTTCATGCTGGGAAGAAACACTGGAATTGAGTGCTGGAACCCTGCACAGTGGACAGCAGTTCCTGAATGGGACGTGAAGTTTGGAAGCAAGGCAGTGGCCGTTGGAGCCGGTAAGTGCTATTTTCTTTATTTATAATTTTATTTTCTGTGTTCCTCCTCCCCCGGCCTTATTGCTTCACAATGCGAGTGGCCGCTATTGTCTTTAGCTTCTTATGAAAGTCAAGAAGAGAGGCAAAAGCGTTTGCCTTTTTTTTAACTCCAGTTACATAGAAACTCATTTAAATGCTATATCATGCTTTTAGCTTTTTTTTTTACTCCGGTAAGCCACAAATTATTCTATCCAGAAGGTCGGAGACCTTCCTTCTAAGGTTTCAGATCTCACCATCCCCTATATAGGCTATATAGATATGTGTTGAAATCTCTTATCTGCCACAGTGTTCTCAGTTACTAGCTTGCTAATTACTTCCCATCTCCGGTTGCAAATTATGAGAGTTTTAACTAAGGCATGCAGTGGCCAAACGGGTGCCAGGTGGTTGCTCTGTGTTTGTAGATGTATGTGCACTCCAAACAAAATTACGACTTACAGTGATGAGGAAGACTTCATTTGTAGGGGATCTTACCTATACATGATGGTTGACTAACCCATGGCTCCTCCATTCCCTCAGTAAGAATCTAGCACACATTCAACCAGATCCATCCGTAAGGATTACTGGCACTTCTAATCTCCACTTCCCAGTGCCTCCACCATCCTGGAGGTCTCTGCAGTGCACCCTGCGTCTAGCCCTGAGGCAGCTTGCCAGTTTGCAACTCCTGGCAGCACTAGCACCTCACAGGGTTAGTGCAGGATTCTTCAGTGCTCAGCAGTGTGATAAGTAGATTTCTTTAAGACCCTAGTGGCTAGTTTCCTAATTCACTGCCAGGCTAGGGATTGGATCACTGCATATGTTCTTTAATGTAGCATTTAAGAATGCAGGGCCTCATTTACAACAAAATGATGCAGTGCGGCGCCGCAACCATTATGTTGTGCCGAGCTGCGTCATTTTAAAAGCACAAGGATTCATTGTATTTACAACAATTCGACGCATCCCTGTGCTTTCCCCTGCACTGGTGCACAGTTGGTTGCCATGTGCCAATGCAGGCACCTTTGCACCATGATGCAAGGGTTCCTGGGCTGCAGGGATGATTGGTGTTGTGCCTGAAGGGACACCTTCCTTCACAAAAACAATCATTGATTGCCTTTTCCTCTTTCTGTGGGTGCTGCAGAATGCAGCATGCATATAAAGAGGTAAAGATGAGGAGAAATAAAATGATTTCTCCTCATTGCGCCTCTTACACCTCCCCTGGGAGGTGGCGGATTCTGAAGCATTCCCAGTTAACGTTGTAAATCTGAGAATGAGGCAGAATCCATGTGTGTTGCATATGAACACCCACAGCAACACCTATGGCACTCCCCTTTCACGCAAAGCAACGCCTGTAAAGGGGCCGTATTTACGAGGCCATGAAAAGCCACGCCTGGTGCACCAAAAAAAGTGAAGCAAGGGACTTGTAAATAAGCACCCAATGCATTTTCTAACAACTAGGTCCTCTGCTGTGTCACATACCTTAGTTTTATGTTTTAGCCAACAGGAAAGGCGTTGTTATTTATTGTTATGCGACTGGTTTTCGGAGATCTTTAGAGGTCGGCCATCCTGCTTGCGGCCAAATTAAAAGTGACACACCGGCAGCTCAAGGGGATTGGAAATAAGTCCTCAAGTTTTCACACATTTCAGACTCAATAGTTATTTTCTGGAATCCACGTGCTGGAAAACAATATTTTAATGTCAGACTCCTTACAAACCTTGCTGCTGGAGATATGGTGCATGCTAAACTGTTAGAATGAATAAATAGATCGTTTTGTTTCCCTCTGGCCAAGAGAAAAGACAAGATTTCGAGCACACAATGTTCCCTGTTGCAATAAACCAGACGAAATGGCTAGCGAAGTGTACAAACATCTGCAGTTGATAATAAAGGCCTCATTTCACTGTACGAGATATGGAAGCGACTGAATAAATATTTAAGCCGTCATCAAATTCTAAGCATACTGATCAGGAGACAAAGCGGTTAGCGGGATGAAAGGAACCAGATAATATTGCCATATGTGCAGTGCATCAGAATGGCGAGATCAAGCACTCAGGCATCGCGAGATTTTGGCGCTGTCAAAAACCTCAGCATAACACTCATCGTTATTACTGTAATAATAAGAAAGCAGATGGGAAACTACTAATGAACCTGGAAAACATCAACAACTGCGATCAACAAACACCAACATGTCATAGAAATAAGTGAGGTTTTAACTAAATGGATGCAATTATGCACGGAGTCTGGAAATGGAACATCCGTTCTTCAGAAAGCTTTCAGAAATTTAGATTTCAGTGTTGCATTTATGAATTTGCCCTTAGCTGTTATTAAAAACATTTGCAAACATAAGTGCACGCTTTTGGAATTGTGAGGCAATTTTCAGAATAAATATATTTCGTACTTTGCTCAAACTTCTTTGCAGGATCCTGTATGTTGTGGAAATAGAAAGTACTTTATACAACGTGACCTGTTTTTCATGGTCAGTATGTTTACGCACTTTTTCCAGCATAAAGGATTTATGCCATACCTGTGAAAAAGTGGGGTTGTTCGTTGAGGGGGTGTGAGCCCTTGTCAAGCTACAGCTACAATCCTGGTCAGGGTGAACCACAAAAAGTCACTAAAAATATCTGTGCTTAACCTTCTGGTAGCTTGGCACAAAAGCAGTAAGGTTTAACTTAGAGGCAATGTGTAAAGTATTCATGCCACACAAACAGTAATAATGTGAAAACACATCACAAGAAAAATCCCACACCAATTTAGAAAAATAGAGGAAGATTTATTACATTATTTGACATCAAAATGACAAAAATCCAATTAGCAAAAGCGGAGTTATGAAATGTTAAACTTTAAAGTGAAAAGCAGACTCTAAAAGATCAAAGGCCAGCCACGGATATCTAGTTATGTGAGACTGGGGCAAAGTCCAAAGTTATGGCTGACGACGATGCAGGATGGTTTGGATACAAGAAGTGGATTGGTCCTGGTGTCCCCTTACTTGTGGACCAAAAAGAAAGTTTGTAAAAAACAAAATCTGAGAAGATGAAGTTCAGCAGGGCAAGGCAGTCCACAGTGGCTGGAGAGGGGGCATCATAGTTAGGGATCCACTGGATGAAACTGAGGTGAAGATGTTTACGTTCAGACATAGTCTCTTTGTTGGAAGTCAAAAATATCTAGCGGGACAAAGCTGCAAGCTGTAGTTGATAAGGACTCCACGAGGCCAGATACCCCTCTGCTAGCAGCTGCTGAATAGGATTTGCTACTATAGAGAAGAACATAGCAGAAGCTACCACAAAGTCAGGTGGATCTGCAATGCACCTTGGGTGCATCAGCAAGCAGGTAAGTTCCAGTTTCCTTTTGGTTCTCAGTGCAGTTTTTGACAGAAAATTTCCTAAGCCCCAAGTTGTGGGTTTTGGCTATCAGGGCACCATTAGCTCCACTTCCATGAACCGAGGGCTGGAGAGACAATTCATGGAGGGTCAGGACTCAATCAGGCTGGGCCCTGATGTGGGTTTAAGATGAATGAAGCCTTTTCTGTCCGTGAGGCTATGATCAGGAGTCCTGGGTTCAAGAAGAACAATAAGTTTCAAGTAGCATGGCAGTCCTGTGAAGGCACGAGGCAGGTTCAGGCAGCACGGCAGGCCTTTTGGTGCAGTCCTCTGAAGTACACCACAGACCACAGGCAGCAAGGCAGTCCTTTGAGAGTCCCTGCGAGTCCAGAAGTGAACTGAAGAGTGGGTCTGAAGGTCCTAATTATATGCATGGTGCCAGCTTCAAAGCAAAAGAAAATTCTGGAGTTTTCCCCTACAGAAAGTGTTGGAATTTCCTTCCTCTCTGCCCTGGTCCCATGATGTCCAGGGCTCAAAATGCTAGTGTGAAGTTAATTGTGTGTGGGCTGAGGCAGCTGCTTTGAAGTGCAAGTCCGGTTTGGCCCACCATCCTGCCAACATCCAGTCCCTCTACTGTGTGACTCTCTGAGAGGAATACACAAAGGCCAACTGCCAACTACATGTAGTCCTGTGACCCAGGAAACAGGCTGCAGGCACTAAATAGTTAGGACAAGAAAATGGCAACTTTCTCAAAGTGGGAGTTTAAGAATTGTGACTTAAAATAAAACATTACATTTTAAGAGGATTTTACTTTACATTTTCTTAGACACCAAACAAGACAATTTCACCTGCTTCCAAACACACATTATCACTTATTAAATGTAATAAGGTAACTGTTAGAAACTGGGTTTCTGGTTGGCAGAGGTTGGCACTGTGTCCAAGCAGGAACCACAATCCTAGTCAGGGTAAGTCAGTTACACACACAAATTTATCTGTGCTCACCTTCTGGTAGCTTGGCACAGAGCAGACAGGCTTAACTTAAGAGGCAATGTGTAAAGTATTTGTGCACAACTTCAAACGTGAATATAGTGTAAAAGCCCCTAAAAGACTCCACACAATTTAGAAAAATAGATTATTACTTTATAAATAAAACAAGATCAAAACGACAAAAAAACAGTAAGTAAAAGTCGGGATACGGATTGTTAAAGATTAAGAGCAAATATAGAGCTTAGAAGCAATAAGCGCCTACGGGGATTTCTGGTCGCACTGGACCAGAGTAAAGTCAAGAGTTCAGGCCGACCACGATGGATTGCGTGCCGGTTACAGAAGCGACACAAGGCCCACTGAACATGGTACTTTATGGCTGGACACAACAGCGAGATGCAGGGTGCAGCCGAGTGATGCTTTGGTGTTGATCCGTGCAGGCAAGGTGATGTGCTAATTTTCTCCACGCAATGATGTTGATGCACCAGTTCCAAAGATAAAGCACTGAAGCTGAGATGAGTTGGTTCCAAAGCTGATGCACCAGGTTTCTCCATGCAGTCGTGTGATCTTCTTACACTGCAATGGCTGCGATGCGGCGGTGCCGATGCATTGGTTCTGGAGGCGATGAGCTGGTTTCAAGTGCAATGCACTGGTTCTGTTTCTGCAACAGCAAAAATGCATCGATTTTGCTTCACACAGCAGAGGATGCTTTGGTTCAACTGTAGCAAGCACCTGTGCCCACTTCCAAATAACCAGCCACAGAAGCTGGAAGTGATACTTTGATATCCCAGAGTCTCAAAACAGGAGACAAGCCAGCGTTCCATTGGATACCACTGTAGGTTCCAGCAAGAGTCCACTTCTTCCTTAGCATTGGAAAGTGTAGCAGACAGCAGGGCAGTGCAGCAGAACATTAGTTTCTCCAGAGCAGCAATTCATCTGAGGGGCAGTCCTTGTAGCAGCACAGCAGTCCTTCTTCCTGACAGAGTTGATTTACAGCTCCAGAAGTGTCTGATTTGGTGGGGTCAAAGACCCAGTACTTACACCTAGTTGTGCTTTTGAAGTAGAGGTAACTTCATAGAGGGGCTTTGAAGTGAACAGAAATCCTCCTTTCCAAGCCCTGGCTCCAGACTCACTACAAGGGTAATCAATCCTTTGTGTGGGGGCAGGACACTGCACATTCAGGTATAAGTATCAGCTCCTCCATCCTATCCTGCCCAGGATGAGTCATCAGGATGCAAATGGGCACTCAGTAATACCTACACTTTCTATGGCTGTCAAGAGGGATGCAGAACGTCCAGCTGTCACCCACCCTAGACGTGTATGGGAGATAGGCCGCAGGCACACAGAGCTTTAAGAGTGGAGGAGTGCCATCTTTCTAAAAGTGGTACAAAAGGGGGTGGTGATGGACGGAGCATCAGAACGAATCAAACACTCACACCCAGTCAACAGATCTGGGTTTGATCCATCACCGTTCTTTAGCCCACTCTGCCACCCCAGTTCAGACATGGCCATATGCAAATCAGTCTGACCCTGTGCCTCATGGGAACAGTCCAGCCCGAATTGCCAAGCCATGTCTTCCCTGGACCGAAAACAAGCTTCCTAGGACCGGTTTCTGGCATTTCTTCCGTCTTCAGCCAGGCTTGCTTGAATCCAGTGGCAAAGTGAGCAAGGGACTCACGTCTGAGCATACCCTGCCAACTTATGGCGAACAAAGCGGTACAAAAGGGGGTGGTGATGGACGGAGCATCAGAACGAATCAAACACTCACACCCAGTCAACAGATCTGGGTTTGATCCATCACCGTTCTTTAGCCCACTCTGCCACCCCAGTTCAGACATGGCCATATGCAAATCAGTCTGACCCTGTGCCTCATGGGAACAGTCCAGCCCGAATTGCCAAGCCATGTCTTCCCTGGACCGAAAACAAGCTTCCTAGGACCGGTTTCTGGCATTTCTTCCGTCTTCAGCCAGGCTTGCTTGAATCCAGTGGCAAAGTGAGCAAGGGACTCACGTCTGAGCATACCCTGCCAACTTATGGCGAACAAAGCGGTACAAAAGGGGGTGGTGATGGACGGAGCATCAGAACGAATCAAACACTCACACCCAGTCAACAGATCTGGGTTTGATCCATCACCGTTCTTTAGCCCACTCTGCCACCCCAGTTCAGACATGGCCATATGCAAATCAGTCTGACCCTGTGCCTCATGGGAACAGTCCAGCCCGAATTGCCAAGCCATGTCTTCCCTGGACCGAAAACAAGCTTCCTAGGACCGGTTTCTGGCCTTTCTTCCGTCTTCAGCCAGGCTTGCTTGAATCCAGTGGCAAAGTGAGCAAGGGACTGATTTGCATATGGCCATGTCTGAACTGGGGTGGCAGAGTGGGCTAAAGAACGGTGATGGATCAATCCCAGATCTGTTGACTGGGTGTGAGTGTTTGATTGGTTCTGATACTCCGTCCATCACCACCCCCTTTTGTACCGCATCTTTCTAAAAGTGGCATTTCTAAAATAGTAATGTTAAATCCAACTATGCCAGCAAACAGGAATCATCATTGCCATTGAAATGATATTAAACATTACAGAGCTATTCCTTCTCAATAAGGATTTACAGCTTAAAAGTGTAATAAGGAATTCTCATTGTTAAATGTTTGAGAGGAGTATGCCTCACAGTAGTGACTAGCAAATGTATGTCTTTTAACTACCAGGACATGTACAACTTAACAGTACATGTCCTACCTTTTAGTTACAAAGCCCCTAGCCCAATGGGCTACATAGGGCCTACCTTAGTGGTGAATTAGGTGAATAAGGAATAAAAGGGGAGTTTAAGGCTTGCAAAGGGTTTTAAAACCCTAATTGACAGGGCAGTACAGGGCTCCACAGTGGCAGGCCTGAGAAATGTTTAAAGGGCTACTTGTGTGGGTGGTACCAACAGTGCTGCAGGCCCACTTGCAGCATTTAATTTACACGCTCTGGGCATGGGTAAAGCACTCTACCAGGGTCTTACAGCTAGATTAAATACACCAATTGTGGATAAGTCAACAAAACCATGTTTATCATGAAAAATACTTTCCTTCTGTAAAAGCCATAAAAGCATATGACAAACATAAAGCATTAAAATTTGAAATATACATAGTAGCATTAAGTTCAGCATTGAAAACATGACAGCTCCTATTCATCAGAATGGAACCGCTGAGATGATTTCAGTTAGATGAGATTGGAGAGCCGAAAAGGCACAACTCAACTCAAATAAGTGTCTCCACAGAAAAGTTCCAGCATCTCAAATATTGTGCATGACCAGTTCCTGTGATGGTATAAACTAGAAATAATAATTACATTGTCATACATATGCTTTTCAGGCACTGCATCGAGTCATAACATTTTAAACAAGACAACTGTTTTCTTAAAAACAACATTGGATTTTTTATTTTTTATTAAAGTGCAACATTAATATTTAGGCAACGAATATTAAAAGCCATGACAGTGGTTGCAAAATGCATGCATAAAATATAAAGTGCAAAAAACCTGTGTAATAAAAGTCCTGGGCTTCAAGTATGTGCAAAAAGAAAGCCACAATGTAGACAAGGCCTTAAAAAGCCCCTCAAACATCATGGAGAATCTTCTTACAATTGGTTCATAATGTTAACCTTATGGTCAAACTCCAGTACAAATACTTAGCTACTGCACACACATTATTGCGCTGCTGTTTCTGCACGCAGCAATCTAAGTGCAGTGTAACACTGCCTAGTGCCAAACTGCCTAAAGATAGAGACTATCCACTGTCTCGTTGGATGATTTTAAGCTGGAGAAAAGAAAAAAACGTAAAGAGTGTAAGCAGACAGGGCACACATTGCTCTGATCGGGAGAACCCTTCCACGTTTTGCAAAAGGACTTCACAGGGAGGGATCCAAACCAGAACATAACAGAAAGTTTCCTTGCTAGGGAAACCAAGATGTAATCACGGAAGTCTTCAAACTTACACTGATTCTAAAGATCCATAAACTCTACAGAAAGAGAACCTATATTCTTGCCCTTGACTTCTAAGGCTTTCATGTGAGACTGGACTCCCCAGAAATCGCCTAAACCCAGTTGTGACAATAATGCCCTGAGATTGCTTAACCATTTAATCTTGTTTCCCTTGTCGAGGCCAGCTATTTCTTTTAGGGCCCTTTTGAAGTCTTCCAAGGCCGGGGTTGACCTTTTGTCTCTGCCAGTATGCTATGGATCTAAGTTTGGCCTTGTTTGCCATGGACTTGACACAAGTATCCAACAGTAAAGGAAGTCTTGGAATGTTCTTAGGTAAATTCAATAATGTTAAAACAATTATTCTCAGTTGAGGACAAAGATCCCCATATTTCAGCTCCATATAGGACACTCCCTATCACTTTTGCCTGATAGATGTTAAGTACAGTTGATATCTGTCTCGTGATGGAGGCGTTGTACAAAGTTAGAATCCCCGAAGCTTAGTGACACAAGCTGGGACTTATTTTCCTAATTTGAGACTGTCAAGTCATATTTGATGTTAGCCTGACATCCAGGTAGTCAAAGTCTGATACCCTATCCAGGATGCAGCCACTCAGAGTAATGGACCCATCAAAGGTCTTGTTGGGATTGATGGCCATAAAGTTCGTTTTACTCAAGTTTATTTCCAAGCCCCGATGTTTGCAAAAGGCTGAGAATGGGTCCAACAGTGTCTGTATACCAACTGGAGTTTTTGGTATCAACAAGGTGTTGTCCGCAAATAAGAGAATCGGGGGTCTCTCGACCTGTGATCCTTGAGCATCATTCCTACACCGATCCATGGCAGCCAGAACATCATTCATATGCAAGGAAATGAGGGTAGGGGATAGCACACACCCCTGCCCCACCCCTCTCTTGACATTGAATCACTCGGTGGGCTCACCAGGCCTGCACCACAGAACTTGGGCATAAGTATTCGAGTGTAACCAGATTAGTGCATAGAGCAGCAGAAAGACCAATCCCTTGTTTTTGATGGTCTTCATAGCTTGTCCTGAGGGACTAGGTCAAATGCAGTTTTTAAATTAACAAAAACTACGTTTATATGAACTGTTGGAAAGTGGTTTCTTAGTAGGGATAAGTATATACTTATGACTAGTTATAAGGCCACAATCAAAATAAAAGGTTCAGTCAAAATCTCAAAAATGATTCCCTTGCTCATCCCTTAGTAACTGACAAAGAGCTGGCAGGCTTAATTTAGGAGACAGGTGTGAAAAACAGTGTAAAATCACCAATAGATTAAATAAGCAAGACACAATACAAATCAAACACCAATTTATAAAAATAGATTATATTGTTAAGAACAATTAGACATCAAAATGACAGAGATCCATGTAGGGAAGAAGAGATATTAATTTTTAAAGATTAAAAATAAAGCTATCACTTAGAAGCAAATCGAGCTCGAAGGATGAAAAAAGGTCATATTGGACCAGGACAAAGTCCAGAGTTCAGGCCACCCACGATGCAATACTTTAACTTTTACTTCCAGAAGTGTTTCTTGATGCAGGAAAGTGATCCACAGCACCAGCAAAGGAATCAGATGCTCTGGTTTGCCTCTTGGAGCCTGGGACTACAACTCCCTAAGTATACCTAATTACCATGTACCTTTAACCTGAACAGAGACCCTGTGTCTGAGCAGAGCCCAGCGCACCATCATAGTCAGAAAACTAGCATCTAGCAGTCAAAATGAAGGCAAAAGGTGAGGGAACAATATAAACCAGTCTTGGTTTCACACATGGACCTTTTGGATGTTCATTGTTTTCCAGTAGATAGTCATGAATCTAAACACTTGGTCTATGGTGCTTACTTGTTTTCTAAACCATAACTGCAGGGATGACAGGACTTTAAACTCTCCAATCCATATTTCAAATGCACTCAATAACTGTCTACAAAATATTTTTGGGGAAATGTCTATTAGGTTTTTCAGCCTTTGGTTTAATGATAAGTCCTTCAAACCCTTTTTGTGGATGGGAACGATCTCCGTAGCTTTCCACGATTCAGGGATTTTGGCACCTTCAAATACTGCATTTGCAACTATATTAAAAAATACCTCCAACTTTTGAATGTCAGCATTAAGAAGATCCCCAGAAATCCCATTCGGACAGTCAGCTTTTCTGGGGAGAATACTCTTAATTGCACTCTTTATGGCCTCAAGGTTTATAATCTAACCGGGCCCACAGCTAAGTCAACTATGCGGTGCCGCAGCTGTAGTGGCGGAGTCATCTGCGCTTCCTGTTTCATATAGGTCAGAAAATTGCTTCCACTATACCTCGGGTTGTATATAATTATTGAGACTGGCTTTACCACACTGTCCACGAGCGAGGAAGCGAGGAGATCGGATGCAGGTGTAGAGGCGGGAGTTCTCCGCATTCACACGCTTGACCAAAGGGGTCTCCCCTCCTCACTCTCCTATGGGGCTAGTAGGTCCCATCAGTAAGGCTGTTATTTCAGTCGCTTATACGGTGGCGTGTGAAAGTGTTCACCGCACCAAGTGGAACCCTCACCAACTAAGCATGGTAAGGGCGGAGCCCGTTTATTCAGTATAGGTCCTGATGAATGCCACGGACCCCTAGGGGCCAGCAGGCAGAAACATGTTGACCACTTATAGTACGGTGGGGGGACAATAGAATCCCCAACACACCGACCATTGATTTTAAACACCATGCAGATGCCAGTTACATTAAAACAAATATGACATCTGTAACAGCATTTTAACCTCACTCTCTTTTTGTAAGGGCCCCCACTTAGCTTTAGAAGTGCACCCCTGTCTCCAGGTGTATGCCTGCCCTTTATCAAACCAAGTTTTTAGAGGGCGAGGACTGGTCAATGATGAAACATGACACCAGGTGATGTGTGAGACCAGTCTTTCACTTTTTGTGAGATGCCTGCACTCACAAATTAACACTAGTACACTGTAGCACTTAGGTCATCATACTGGGAGTGGCTCTTTTGTGTTAAACTTTACCCCACTGTCCCACTTTAGCCACTTGCTTCCAGAAAGCTTTGGTGACCACCGTTTTAACTTCCTCGGAAATGAGATCCCAGAACTGTGCATCCCACGCCCTACGAGCCCGTACCTGCGCTGCTTTATATTGGGACCTCTTAGCTCCTACAGGGTCGCAGCTTTCACTCTTTTGGGCAAAAAGCAGCTCCTTCTTAGCAGCCCTACACTTATTATTTAAACCAACTGTTTTGAAGTTGTGCTGAAACATGGGGTAAAACTCGTGTCATATGCCAATGACACTCAATTGATTGTTAAATTGGAGCAAAAGGAGGTAGAAACGGCATCTGATTTCAAGGCCTGCTTGAGTGATCTGGCTAACTGGATGAAGTTTAGCTGCTGGCAATTGAATGCAGGATAGACGGAGGTGATGGTAGTCGGCAAGCAGCCCTCCATTTGCTCACACTTGAGGTGGCCAGAGGAACTGGGACCTGCTCTGACTCCCAAAGCTAAGGTCAAGAATTTGGGAGTATGGTTCGACAACACTCTATCATGCACAGAGCAGATATCAGCTGTGTCAAGAACCTGTTTTGGCATTCTTAGAAAGTTGCATAAAATCCTGGACTTACTGCCACTAGACGCCAAAAGGACCATTGTGCAGGCCCTTGTCATGTCTTGATTGGATTATTGCAACATCCTCTTTTTAGGGTTGACCAAAGGAAATCTGAATATTTTGCAGAAGGTCCAGGCTGCTGCGGCCTGGCTGATATTGAATTACACTGGCTCCCTATACAGGCTAGAGCCACTTTAATGCATTGTGCTTCTGCCACAGGAGCCTCAACAGGAAAGAAATCTGTGCCCACTACTCACTGCCTATAGACCTATTCGGAATCTGAGGTCATTGGGCATGGCCAAGCTGATCGTCCTTAAGGTTCGTAAAGTGTGGTCAGGAGGCCATTTGGTTTTCTCGTGGCTAAAGCCTGGAATGACCTACCTATGGACCTGAGGACATATCCTTCAGAGACAATGTTTCGAAAAAAACTGAAAACCCGGCTCTTTCAATCTTCCCCATGGGGGCTGGTAGCAGGCCTCTCGCGTCTTAGGGTCTTGGGACTGGGAAGGGAGGGGGTCTGGGACAGTTGCCATGGTCTACAGGGGTCCTAGCGCAGGGACACTCCGTTGGAGTAACCAGGCACTTTACAAGCTTAATAATAATAATTGTGATTTCAGCCAGCCACTTCAGGCTGCGGACTTCTGACCAAAGTGACTATGTCCTCATAACTGACATCCCCTGTTGCTCCAGTTAGACCTCCTTAGAAAAAACAGAGGTGTATTCCCAAACAGGAACATTTTGTTTAATTAAACATTACGGCTGGGAGAACAGTCACAGGCAAGTGGTCGGAGAACTCTCTCAATTTTCAATCTGTAGATGCTCTTCTTATATACAAAACAACCATATTAGTTTCCGGCGTGCATTTATGGTGAGGAATGTTGTTTGCTGCCTTTGGAGTCATATATTAATGGTCAAATGATTACTACAGATGAGTCTCAACCTCGGGTGGACAAAATGTGGCCAGTGGATACCATGTCTAGCATGAGGAATGTGTGGTCCCTAAGTGTGCTAGGTCCTGATTGGTTATATCTATCCCCAACTCGGGTATTACTTTTCTCACCAGGAATGTTGCTGCTGCTTTGGCATCACAATGCATGCAAGTGCCTGCTTTGATCCATCTAGAGTACGGACAAGCAACTACAGTCAAATACCTTTATTTGGCACATGGATTGATCGAGTCAATGAAGCCGATGCGCAGTGCCTTAAAGGGTTCAGTTGGGCTAGGGATGGATGATGCTATGAGCCTTAAATGTTGATTTATATGAGTACAATTGGCAAACGGTGCCCTTGTTTAAGTATATCGTCACTACTTCTGCAACGTTGGTGACAAGCCAATAGGTCTGAAGTTCTGCCCACATATTTTCTTTTGCAGTATGCACGGGAAGGTTCAATTGGGGCAGTGCTATGTTTGCCAAGCTCTGATGCATGACAGGGTTTCCTGTGGCTGTGCGTCTATATATGAAGTATTTTTGCTGTCTGTGTGCAGCCCCTGGCTTCCCATAACTCTTTCCCATGTGGTAACACTGTTTTTTGCAAATCTCTCAGATATAATTGTGCCGTTTCTGTGTATGGTCTGTCCTTAGTGGGTTTGGTCTCTGCTGCCTGCTGTGCTGGGAGTATGTGTGTCTCCTCAGCCCCTCCATTAGCTGACTTCTTTGCCATCTGGTTGGCTAGTGCATTTTCCCACGATATAAAGACCTTACCCCTGTTATGAGTGGCACATTTTACTAAGGCTACGTTTTTAGGTAGGGTCAGTGCATTAAATAGTAGCTCAAGCAGGTCCTTTTACATGGCGGGTTTACGGTCTGATTTCAGGAAGCCTTGCCTTTCCCAGCTCCCTGTACTCTAATGCACCGTGGTAGTGACATAGGCTGAGTCCAAGTAAATTGTTACTGTCTTCCCCGGGCTTTGGATGAGAGCTTCAAACAATGCTGCTGACTCTTCTGCCTGTGCTGAGAGGTGTCGTAGGAGGGTTAACTGAGCTGTGACCTATAGCATTTCCAAAGGTACTTGGCTACGAGCTGTCACTAATGCTGCTTCTGCTTGTCTTACCCCTGTCTCCTGGTCTATCACAGAGGACACTTCAATGTACAGTGCCTCACTGCCTGGGATGAGATCCTTCTCTGCCTGGCTAATATCATCGGGGGTGTATGTTGCACAATCATGAATCACCGACCCCTTCTGTACTTCATGGGCTATGAAGTTGTCTATGTTCACCAGGTGACATCACACTATTTTTAGTGATGGTCTAGAGAGCATCAGTACATAACCTGAAATCTGTCTATAGTCAGATTGCTCTTGCTCTTTTGTATGACTGCAAACACTGAATGTTCTGCATATAGTGTCAGCAGAGCCCCCATAACAATGGAAGTACTTCTGTCAACGGCAAAAGCTACTACGGCCAAAGCTTGCTTGCATGTGAAGTGACCCTTCTTGACGAGGTTAGGCGCCTGCTGTAGCACGCAAGGGGATTGTGACCCGTTGGATACCCTTGCATCAGGACTGCTGACATGACTCGCCTGTCACTTTGGCTGAATAAGAAGAATTACTTATTAAAGTCTGGTGTCCCTAACACAGGTGAATGTGATATCTTGGTTTTAAGTTTACAGAAAGCATTGTCCATTTTGAGAGTTCACGTTAGTTTGTCACTGGCTTTTTGGTTTCCTTTCTAATTGCTTTGTTAAAGGCCGATAAGTGTACTGTAATTAAAAACCTACTGCTGGACATAATTGCAAAGGCCCAGGAATTTTTGCATGCTCTTTTTAGTTTGTGGTGGTGGCATAGTCCTAACAGAACTTGCACGTCCATGGGTGACCCAATGATCGGCCCCTGAAATCAGTTGGCCTAAATAGATATCCTCCTGCTTTATATATTGCAACTTGCCCATCTCCACCTTGTTTCCCTTCTTGCCTAGTGCAATAAGGAGAGCTATTGTGTCCTGACAACATATTGCTTTCAAGGGGCTACATGTTACTGTATCAGGGTGCTATTTGACTGGACGTTAGCGATATCTCTCCTCAGTATTCAAAGAAATATACTTGGGACACACAGTACCCTTGTGGAAATCTCCAGAATAGCATCTGAACCCCCTCTGAATGAAAATGCGGTCAGGTACTGACTATCGGGGTATAGCAGGATGTTAAAGAATGCCGTTTATTTTCTATCTTTTATGGAAAAGTAATTTGCATCCGCCGGTATATAGGTTAGGATGATGGAGGACACTCTGTGTCCGTGATGTTGTTGGGGGCATTTGTGTTTTTACCAAGCGCCACATTCCCTCTTTACTCTTTTTTACTCCCCTTGATCAATCAGAGCCTGGATTGTGGGCGCTATGCCCTCGTCGGCTTCCTTATAGAGTGGGTAGTGGTGGTGCACTCTGGATAGGGTTGCTCCTTCTCCTAGCACTATTCTCACAGTTTAAAAGGTATTGATGAGACCCATGTGATAAGGCCCCTTTGCCCACAGTTGCACCTGTACTTTTGACAAATCCTGCTCCTGTAAGATCATCAGTATCGATCTGGTCTCGGAGCCTTATTTCGTAGTCACTCTAACTTCTACCAGGTCTTCGAAAACAACTGCTCCTGGGTACTCGTCAAACAGCTGGTTACCTGTTACGTGCCATACACTGAGACCAGGTGTTACAAAGATGATACATTCCCACATCATGTTTGCTTGGTTGGTATAGGTTGGTATAGGTAGGCCATATTTCTACTGACTCTAAGCAGAGCAACACTTCCTCTTGGGCTTCCCTGTCATGGCGTCCCATCCTGGTGGAATACGAATTAGTTGGGCAGTTGCAACTTCAGTCCCAACAATTCCAGCGTGTTTGCTATGATCATTAGGAGAGCGTTAGTGAAGACAGTCTTATCAGCAAGTGACAAACTTAATTGTTCACATGTGCTGCGGGGGTGCTGTAAGGACATGAGTCTTAGGTGTGAAACTCCAGGGTTGGAGAAGGTGATAATCCTATCATCAGAGACGTGATTGGTCATTTTTAGTTTGGCCATTAAATCGTATCCTAATAGGCTAGTTGGAGGTGAGGGGTGATATTTCAGCTGCCCATTCACACCATTACCTTCTATGTCCACTTATATGATTTTGTGAATGGGACCCTCATCATCCTACCTGAAAACCCCTAAGTGTCTCTAGTGCTCTTGACAGGGGGACTATCCCTTCCCTGAGGCATGACTTTGTTGCCCCTGTGTCTGTGGAAGCTGTAAGGTGTTTTGTTTAAAAGCACTGTTACTGTAGGTTCTTCCTCAGATTGATGTGTGACTGATAGTATGAGGCATATCTGATTGTGCATGTGCTCCTCATACACTGTGCATTGGGTCAATATTTGCTGTCCACGTGTCTTATCTACACCTGGGATGAACTGCGACCATGTCTTGCAACTGGAAGTTCTGTGATGTCTGGCCATTTATTTCAATCCACTGTGTAATACTTCTTTGGGTCCCTCTATTACATGCTTTGTAGTGTCTAACCCTCTACAGCGGTACCCCTATCATTGCTGTCTTATGAGCCATTGTGGTTACAGCTGCTCTTCCCAGGACCACCAGTTGCCTGGCCGGGATTCTGCAGTGGTACCCTGGTTCTGCCTTGGCTTCTTTCTGTTCTTTCTCTCTTTCTCTCTTTCTCTCTATCCTTAACTTGCTTCCTCTTATGACAGTGGAGTATATGGGCTTGTATTTCCTGCCAGGGTTTGTATCTAAACTAATTATGTTCTCCCGCCTGCTCTGTATCACAAGAGTAACCCTTTCTTCAAAATGTTATAGAAAAATGAAACTTGTGGACCCGTATCAGTCCACGGCTGTCAGGTTTTGTGTCGCCATCCTTGCCTCATTCTATTTAGGAAATTGTTTATGCTTTCCTCTGATTTGTTGGTCTCTGCCAGTAGCCCTCCTACATCTGGGCGGTCAGAGAATATTTATCTCAGGGCGGTCCAAATCCAGTGCCTGTGTGTATGAAATGTAGCTCGTAATCCTGGGTATTTGTAAGCGTGATTGCTTCAATGAAAGCCTGTGTGAACACTAGGCCTGGGCGAAAATTTCATTCCGTTTGCGGAAATTGCGATAATTTGACATTTTTGCGTTCCGCGGAGAGCGCGAAAATGTAAAAATTTCCGGTTTCCGCAGCTTGGCGATAATTTGTTTCTTGCTCGCGCTGTAAAATAATACATTCTCGTGCGCGCGTGATCGCCTTACCTGAAACCCTGTGTTCGCCGACAAGTTTTCTTGATCCGGTCGCGTTCTCCATGAGATGTTGTATTGTTTTTAGCCATTTGCGCTGTCTCGCGACAGTTCGGGCCCGCAGTGACGTCATGCGTGGCGCGATCACGTCTTTCTTCTCGCGATCATGCACCGCGAGACAACTCAAAACAAGATGGCCACGCCCGCAAGCAACCACATGGGTAAGTTGGCGACCCGCAACCATGCAGAAAATCTCGCGAACATGCGGGAAAAAAACTTCCGCATTTTCGCGATATTTCCGCTTGTTTGCGATAATTTAAAACATTTTCGCGATAATTTGCAAAAGTTAATTTCGCAAATTCCGCCCACCCCTAGTTAACACCATGTTAGCCTGCTCCCCAATTAGACTTCTTAGCAGACTTGTAATGTCTTGTATCGTCAGGCTGATACCAGCAGTGTTTTTCTCAAAGCATGCAATCTATTTCTTTGCCTCATCCAGCAGCAATGGTAACTTTGTTCTCAATACCTCTTTGTCCATCTGGACCCATGGTAAGTATACAATCCCTGATGCGCCCTTCTTCAGTAGAGGGCACACTGATTATGGGTGACTCTACTAGTTTCTCCTCAACATAGTGTTCCCATCTTGCAAGGCATTGCTGAATGTAGAGGGAGTCCCAACTAGGATTTCGTCCTTCATATCTAATGCAATCCTCCGCTAATGCCATGCTGTCTGGCTCAAATGATCCTTCATTTAGCCAGGATTTGTCATTTTAGTCCCTCTCCTCATTCCAATCTGCTAACAGGTCACAAAATGGGTACACGAAAGACTTGCCTTCTTTATTTAGCTATTATCTCCCTCGGGGTAAGTTTATCTTTGTCTTATGCCATTATGTTTTTCCTGTGGGGGGTGAGTAAGCACCAGGTTGCCTTGTTCCTTTATTTTTTGGTCAGCCCCTTTCCTACATTGACTTGATGATGTGGCTCTGAGACATGTTTGCAGCCTTTCATCTCCCCCTGACTCTTCCCAGTGGTAAACCTTGAGCCTGGCCCGCTTTCCCCCTAAAAAGAGTGCGGTGTCTTTGAGGTGTCACGTGTTGAATGTCGTGGATGGAGAGTCAATATTTTGGGGACCTTCTCATAGGACGTGATCTGTGTTGGAGGCATCTGGACTTGTTTGCTTGTGGATTTCTCAGGCCTATACCTAACTTTTGGTGGGGGGCACATCAGCTTCTACTATTATTGGGTTGGAATATCCTAATACAGGGGGAGCTGGCGTGAGTACATCCATCCCTGCATATGGTGGGGGAGGTGCAGATGCCTTGCCTGAAATTTACATTGTGTGGTTATTAGTATGAACCTGATAGAGAAAGGTGGTAATCATAGAAACTGTGCCATAATAACTCTGGAATCACCGGCCCCTTCTTGGCCACGCAGTGTTTCCCTATGGAAATTCCGCCCTGTAACATCCAGGATCAAGCCAGATGCACCTCCCACACTCCTTCTGGATACTATTGGTGTTCTGAAACCTCTTTAGCACTGGGAAAACATTAACCTAAAAAACTATGAGACTGAGGTGTCAACTCTTCCCAATGAGGACAGCTATGTCAAAAGATCAGTGTCCTGGCAGTCATTAAGAGCTATATTCACCTTTGCTAGCATCAGCTATTGAATAAAGGTGACTTTTGGGAGCGTAAGGCGTGAGGAGCGCCCACCGAGTATTCATTGCACTACCCTCCTGAGGGACCCGGCACAATTTATTGTCAGTGCTTTTTTACAATACCTGAATTAATTTTATTTTATTTTTTATTTTTTTTATTAGAAACCGTTAGCACACAATAAAATACAGACAAGGGCCTACAACCACCAGGGCCGGCCGCTATAGAGCCCGAGGGCCCGCAGTGCAACGCCACACATTCAAATGAACCAGAGGCAAAGCGCCCGGCAGTTCGTGAGCACATATAACAGGCCGTGGCCATAGGCCAGGAGCAATCGAAAACAACAGTTTCATTTTCTATTAAGTATAAAACACACTCAAGGCAATGAGAGTCCGAAATAGCAGCGTGCTCTTCCCAGGATAGGGAACAACATACAGTGTCCAAAGCAGTTCTTGTCCGGAAGCGGTAGAGGGGGGCAACGGGAAAACAAAGCATGGAACACACCTCACACCCTCCCGCAGAATGCGCGGCTAGGGGGTCAAAGCAATATTGACCTCTAATGGCAGAGGCGGGTGCAGATACGTCCACGATATAAATTCCAAGGACCCCATACCCTAGTCCATTTCCCTGGCTTGCCTCTCGCCACATACACCGTCTTTTCCCTAAACATACAGCAATCCATATTCTCCTTCCATACCTCGATCGTGGGCGGCCTCGGGGAGCCCCATAACTGTGCAATGTTACACTTAGCCACCATGTACCCCAAGGTCACCCACTGCGTCTGTGCCGCATTACAATCATTCGGTTCCCAGACATTCAACAAACACCTCCTAGCCTCTGGCAACAGGGCAACGTGCGTGACCTCCTCCATTACGGTGTGGATACCGTTCCAAAATTGCACAACCTCCGAACATACCCTCAAGATATGAAGAAAGGTGCCCGGCAGGCCACATCCACGCTTACACAGTCCATCCATCGAATAACCCATACGCAGCAAACCGGGCCCGTGACATACACTCTATGAAGGATCTTCAGCTGTACAAATCGTAAGCGGGCCGGGATCGCCACCTCTTTCGGGGAGGCCACCGCCGATACCCAGTCCTCATCGTCCAGTTCCAAGCCATCGCCCGTCCATGCCTCCCGCAGACGGAGCAGCAAGTCCGCGCGATCATTAATGAGTTTCTTATAAATCAGAGAAATAGTGCTGTCGGGCACATAGCCATCCAACACTCTATCCTCCAGTGGGGAATACTCGGGGATAGCAGCAGCGTCCGGAAAAACCGAACACAGCGCATGGTAGACTTGAGCATACCGGAAGTACTCTCTATCGTTTAATTTATATTCAATTTTAAGCATTTCAATCGTTTTGAAAGATCCCTTCGCCCAAAGATCTCCCACCTTACATATACCAATCATATCCCATTTCTCAAAGCCTTTCGATCTCCACAAACAGCCCAACCGCCCAGAGGCATACAATGGCGTCGCCCGAGTCAAGCGATCCCTCCACCCCATCGCAGCATTCGCCGCGTGCCACACACGTACCGCCACCTGCATGGGTCCTGTCAACTGCGTGTCCGGGGTCACCGAGTACAGCGCCCTATTATAGTCCCCACCCGGGAGCAGAAATTTATCCATCTCGAAGGCCGGGTTTAAGGCAGGACCGTATATCCTGTGGTTCACCGCCGCCAACTGAGACGCCCAATAGTATCGTTTAATATCGGGGAGGGCGACCCCCCCATCGTACCAAGGGAGCGTCAACTTGGCGAGAGCAATCCACGGCCGCCCGTCCCAAAACAGTTGGCGCTGAAGACCCTCCACCTCCCGGAAATAACGGGCCGGCACGACATCTAGAGTATTTTGCAAAGCGTACAAAAAAGCGAGGTAGCGACATCATTTTAAACAATGCCGCCCGTCCGAGCGGCGAAAGCGGAAGTCGTCGCCACCTCGCGACGTCGGCCTTCAATCGCTGGAGGGGAGGGAGAAGGTTTCGCTCATAGCGGACCGCGGGATCCAGTGAGATAAAGATTCCCAAATATTTGAACCCCAGGGTAGCAATCTGAAAAGGGCAATCCCGTGGCAGGAGGGGGGCATCCCCTGAGAGGACGTAGATGCACGACTTGGCCCAGTTGATGACCAGGCCGGAGTTGCGGCCAAAGGAATTCAGTACGTCCACCAATACAATTAGCGACTGTCGGGGAGAGGTGAGATACAGAAGGATGTCATCCGCGTAAAGGGAGACACGGTCTTCAAACTCCGGCGTCCATCTAATGCCTCGCAACGACGGCTCCCAACGCAACCATGCGGCGAGGGGCTCCAAAGAAAGTGCAAAGAGAAGGGGTGATAACGGACATCCCTGCTGCGTACCTCTCCCCAGTGCGAAGGGAGCCGACACCCTACCATTCACCACCACCTGAGCCAGTGGGTCAGCATATAGTAATTTTACCCAACCAATAAACTCAGGGCCGAACCCAAATTTCGCCAACACGGCCCAAATATATGGCCACTCCAAAGTGTCGAACGCCATAGTAGCATCTAAAGATGCCAAGATGGCCGGCTCACGTATAAATTCCGCTCTAGCAAGCACGCCGTGCAACCGCCTCAAATTTATAGCGGTATTCCGATGGGGTATAAAACCGGACTGATCCTGATGAATCAAGTCGCCCACGACCCGAACCAGTCGGTTAGCCAACACCTTAGCCAGAATTTTGGGTTCTGCGTTCAACAGCGAAATGGGCCTATAGGAGGCGCAGCGATCTCGCGGCTTCCCCTCTTTGTGTATCACAACTATGGTGGCGAGGCGTTGGTCAGGGGGGAGGAAGCCCGCCGCACGTGCCGCCAAAAACATGTCTCGAAGATACGGCGCTATCTTATCGGGACGCAACTTATATAGTTCGATGGGAAGACCATTAGGACCCACAGCTTTACCCGATGCGATCGAGCGAGTGGCCAGAGCGATCTCATCTGACGACAACTTCGCCTCCATCAATACTGCATCAGCCTCCGATAGGGTTGGCAATACAATGTCTCTAAGCAACAGATGAGAATCCTCCTCCGAACGCACAGAAACCGGAGAGTATACCCCGCGGAAATGAGCCGCGAAGCAGTCAACGATCTCAACCGGGTCAGTCACACGCACTCCATCCCTCCTCTCCACAACGGGCACCACCCTGCTCGCTCTCTCCTTCTTATCCAACCAAGCAATCAGCTTTCCGGCCTTATCCCCCACATCATACAGTCGCCCTTGCTGCTCTCTACTCATCCCTTTAGCAGCTTCCGTGACTAGCGCTCTATAATCTGATTGTTTGAGGCTGAGAACATGCAATTTCTCATCAGTAACTCCACGCTCCAAGTCCTCCTCTATTTCAGCTATTTCAGCTTCCAGGTGAACCACCTCTGCTCTCTCGCACCTCTTAGCATGGGAGATAAGGGACAAGGCCTGCCCCCTGATCACCATAGGGAGACGGCCGACGACACCGACCCCACATTATCAGTGAAGTAGTGATCAGTGGACTTGACCAGCTCCGCGCGGATCTTAGGGTTATGAAGATACCAGGGGCTAATGGGTGCCACTCTCCCCTCTGCCCCAGGGACAACCCTCAGTTGCAACCATATAGGGGAATGGTCAGAAATACCTTGGGCTAAATGACACACCTCCCCAATCATCCCAGCTTGGATCGCCGGCATAAGCATGTAATCAAGTCTCGAGAGACTCCCATGGGCCCCCGAGTGAAAGGTATATTGCGCCTGTCCCGGGTGCATCAATCTCCAGCAATCTACAAGTCCCAAAGTGTCCAAAAAACCCCCCAACCAGGCCTGAGCCCTAGGGAGATCCTGGGGGGGTGATGGTCCTCCAACCCGGAGACAACGGCATTAAAGTCACCCCCCAACACCAGAACCCCCCCAGGGAGTCCCAGGACCAAACGCCCCAAATCAGCAAATGTAGCCGTCTGTAACCCCGGAGGCACATACACAGCCACGAGCGAAATAGTCCTGCCCTCCCATCTCCCCACCAGTGCCACATATCGCCCCCTATCATCGTGAAGCACCTCGTCCACTTCCAATGGGAGAGAGGCCCTAACCAGAATGCCCACTCCCCTAGAGCCAGAAGTGAAACCAGAGTGAGCGGCAAGGCGATAGCCCCTCCTATTTAGGGCATGGAAGGAGTTCCCAATCAAATGTGTCTCCTGCAGGAAAACAATGTCGGGCGAAATCCGCTTCAAGAACTGCAACACCACCCCGCGCTTGATCCTGTCCCCCAGTCCATTCACATTCCACGAAAGGATTCTCAATCCCCTACCCCCCATCCCACTCCCGCACATGATACCCACATCCCGGAGAGCACAACCCGGATAAGTCAGCAGAAAACTTCACATTGCCTTGCAAAACAAAAAAACAATCCCCAACAACCCCCCTCCCCCACAGTCCCGGAACCACAACTCCCCCCTCCCTGCACCCCTGCTTGAGCCCAAACAGCCCCCCCAACTTGCAGTGTGCCTGTCGCCCTAACATATACCACAAAAAGAACCCCAAAAGGAGGAAAAGACCCCAATAAGCTTCCCACAACCCCCAGGCATTTGAAGGGCATGTTGTGCCAAATTAGAGTGCAATTGAGCCAAGGTACAAAACATCGCCAGTCCAGTCCATCGCCAGGAACCAAGTTCTAGTCCTGCTCCACCACATCCCGTCCGCTCTCCGCCGTCCGACTGTCTCGATCCTGTCCCCGAGGCAGGGCATCCAACCAGTCTCAAACCGCCTCCGGCCGGTCAATAAAGTGGGAACGACCCTGGAACTCAACCCGCAACCTCGCCGGGAATAACATCGCATATTTCAGCTCCATGTCCCTCAAGCGCCGTTTGACACCCAAAAATCCCAGCCGTTGTTTCTGGACCGCTTGCGTGAAGTCCGGATAAAAGCTGACATTGGAGTTCTCAAACTTCAGCGGCCTGGCCACCCTCGACGCCTGAAGGATAGCATCTCTATCCCGAAAGTTAAAAAGTCGGGCGATTATAGGCCGCGGGGGAGCACCCACTTTGGGCGCACCACCCGGAATCCTGTGGGCCCGCTCCACCGCAAAGAACTTGCTCAATCCCTTGGGCGCGAGACGATTGATCACCAGATCCTCCACAAAAAGATCAGCAGCAGATTCCTCCGATCTTTCCGGCACTCCGATGATACAAACATTGTTCCGTCTAGCCCTGCTTTCGGAGTCCTCAAGTCGACGATCCGTCTGGTCACTGGCAAGCCGCAACCTACGGACCTCCGTCTGCAGGGCGGCCACATCCACAGTTAGGCTCGACGCCGCTTGAGTCAAGGAGTCGACCCGCTCGTTGGTTTTGGACAGGTCTGCCCTGATCAAATTCACATCGATCAGGACCGCGTCCAATTTATCAGCCAGGGTATCAAACCGCTGACCCACAGCAGCCTTCATCTCCTCAATGGCGCCCATGATGTCCTGCAGGGTCAATTCTGACGATGGGCCCGAGACCTCTTTAGACCTCTCAGGCGATTTATGCAAGCCACTGGGGGATCCCTTTGTCTGCGCATAACGATCCATGTTGTTGGCCTGAGTATAGGATCCCCTCCGGGTTGACTTGGGTTTCGACTTGTCTCCGTCTAGTCTCGCCGCCATCGTCCGGAGGCCACCAAGGTTGGCACCCGCCAGCGCCAGGGACAGGGACCAGGTGGCTAATTCAATCAAACACAGCAGTCGCAGACAGGAAGCCCGTGTATAGTCCGAAAATCAGGCCAGACACTCCGCCATCCGCGCTCCTCTGAAACACCAAGGTCCCTCAGCCGATCTCAAAAAACAGACTTGAAAACGAAAGTGAAAGTGCGGGGTATGTGGCAAGTCACGCCCAGCATACCGCTGTTGTTCACTTCGTACCCGGGCACCTCACCAACTCGAGATCGGGACCAAGGCAATAGCAGGCCGCAAACTTCGGAGGGCAACCATTCGGGTTCCCGGCGTCCGATCTGAATTTGGAAAACGGGTGGCACCTCAGCGCGAATGCATCAGCAAAAACCCATCAAATTTACCAGGATTTAGTCAGGATAGACGTGGGAGGTTGCGGAGGCCCTCGAGAGCCGTAAGCCTATGCGGCCATCTTGGTTGCGCGCTAGGCTCCTTCCCTGAATTCATTTTAAACTAAGTAGCTCGTATATTTTAAAACCTGCAATTGTTGTTTTGCACAATTGTTGACTGTTTTCTCACCACATATCCCTTGCACTGCTGATCTCCGCTTCCCCGGTTCGACGCCGGGGTTTTGCCGTTCGATTGGCGGGAAGCAGACACACCCCCCACATTGGGCCGACCTGTCTTCTGGATTGCCTGGACTTCCGATTAGGGGGCGGAGCTTAGCACATTCACGCACCCGGCCAACTATTTAATCACATGCTGGGCCGGACGCGCAGCGGAAGCGTGCAGCGGGCGAGCTGCTGGCGCGCCGCAGGCAAGCCCGTCTGCGCCGGTCCGCGCCAAGGTCAGGACAAGGGCAGGAAACGCTGCCCAATTCAACAAAGGGATCGCCTACACATCTGAGGTGCTGAAAAACCTCAACAGTAGGGGAATCTTTAAGTGCCAGATTCCGCCTGACAAAATAATGGGGGCCTGTTCCTGCTATTTTTGCAGAACTGATCTTCCCACAGGTCTTCCCATCCCAGTCAATAGAGCTAGCCCAATAACGGCAAAACACAATGTTCAACTTAAGGGGGACTAATAAATGCAAGATCACTGAGCAAGCACTGCCAAGACGTCAGGGATCTAATTATAGATCAACAGCTTGACCTTCTATTTGTCACGAGACATGGTTGAAAGATTGGTGCAACCCCAACATTGCTGTCGCTCTCCCGCCCGGCTATACAATCCACAGGAAAGATAGAAAGGATGGCAGAGGAGGGGGTTTGGCTATCATTCTGCGGGACAAACTACACTGTAGTTTTGATCTCGACACAATCAAGGGATCGGAAAGCCTCGTTTTTTGCCTCTCCCTAAATGCCTCCTTGTCCTTCTCAGGTGCTCTAATTTACCGCCCTCCAGGCCAGAGCGCTACCTTCACAGACTCACGGGGGGACGGCTTGAGCCATCTCCTGCTCAAGTACGCCAATTTCACCTTGCTAGGAGACTTTAAACTCCATTTGGAAGGTAGAACCGAACCAGGAGTAGATCATTTTGTTCAAATTACTGAACTTCTCACTCTGCCCCAACTGGTGGAGGGCCCAACACACCGAGAGGGCCATACCTTGGACGGGGTTTGTTCCAACTTTGCCCCATTATTAGTTGGCACCCCTTTACCTCTGATTTTGTCGGACCATCTCTTTGTGCCCCTCACAGTCAGGGTTCCACAGATGAGCCATACACTTAGGCCACTGCCTGAACCCCGAAATGGACGTAAATGGGCAAAATTAGCTGACAACCCTAGGTTAGCTACCACTGCCCAAGTTCTAACTACCGCTCTAACAGGTAACACTGGATTGGACTCACGCCTCTTCCACTCCTGGCTCACCGCAGCATGCAACGAACTTTCTTCTTTGGAGAGACCTGATAAGTACAAATAAACTGAAATAAAAAAAAACCCTGGTTCACGCCCACCCTGGCCCAAGCTCATCTGCTATGTAAGCAGCACAAGTGCAAATGGAGAAGATCGTACAACGCTGATGAAAGAATAGCTTACTAAAATAGCAGAAAGCTCTATCATCAGCATATCAAATGCGCCAAAAAGAGTACTTCTCCAAGAAAATTCAGGAGGCTAACCTAGACCAAAAAACCATCTTCTCGGTCATAAAGTCCTTCACAAACCCTAAGGTGCTACAGAAAGAGATACCCCCTTCACAAAATCTCTGTGATAAAATTTCAGCATTCTTCAAAGAAAAAAGAAAAAAATTCAGAAGGATTTCCTAATGGACCTTCCCCAAGATCAGGATACCAGCTCCAAACCAGCTTCCGCCCACTCTATTCGGTCCTTCAAACAAGTTTCATTAGAACAGACTCACGAGGCCATAAGAGCATGCAAATCAGGGTCACGCTTGGATGCCTGCCCTCCTATGATTCTTCACAGAATAATAGATATAGTTAACCCCATTATAAATCAGATAGTCAACTCCTCCATCAGCACAGGTATAGTGCCAGATGAATGGAAGCTTGCACTGGTAAAACCACTGAAAAAGAAACAAAACATCGACCCCTCTGTGCTCTCAAATCTCCGGCCTTTTTACCTACTCCCACTGCTAGGCAAAGTCACAGAAAAGTTTGTTCATAAAGAACTGTCTAAATTCATTGAGGACAATAATATCCTTTACCCTCAACAATCAGGCTTTCGCCCCAAGCATTCTATGGAATCGGCTCTACTAGAAATAACCGACGCGCTAAAAACTATAGCCGACAACGGCAAGAAAACTGTTCTGATTCTACTCGACTTGTCGGCCGCGTTCGATACCATCTCGCACAGTATCCTCCTGAAGCGACTCGAACGTGGCGGCATCTCCGGTACCATCCTGGATTGGATAAAATCTTTCCTTACCAACCGCAGACAAGCGGTTACCCCTCGTACTTTCCTTTCAGCAGAACGCAACATAGCAACACTGTTGTTTAACGTTTACATGACCCCACTCATCTCTCTGATAGGATCTTTTGGGATTGAAGTTACGTCTTACGCAGACGATACCCAAATGATCCTTTCACTGGATAACAACTCCACAATGACCGAACTTAACTTCAAACACTGCTTAACCGCAGTCATCCAGTGGATGAGAGATAACCATCTTAGATGCAACACAGACAAAACTGAAATTCTCCCTAGAGGGAAAAACATCCTATTCCAGCCCTGTAAATGGTGGCCAGAAGGGACATCATCCCCGCCTGATACAGTCAAGGTAGCCAAAAATGTAGGAGTAAAATTTGACACTGCACTCTCCTTCCTCCCACACACCACGGCAGTAGCAGGGACCTGCTTCAGCCTTATTAAATCTCTAAAAAATTTCTTTGACCTAATTCCACTTACGGCAAGGAAATCAGTGGCAGTTGCCCTGATACTCTCGCGTCTTGACTACTGCAATAGCCTTTTGGCAGGAGCCAACAAATCCACCTTAAAAACGCTGCAAGTTGTCCAACATGCCAAGGCTCGATTAGTTCTCAAACTCCCACAAAGATCTTCGGCATCTGCAGCATTACAAGCCCTTCACTGGCTCTCGGTGCATAAAATAATTTTGTTTAAAATCCTCCTAATCACCTATAGAGCCAGGCATAAACTTGGACCCAAGTATCTCTCGGCACGGTTCACTCCCTATACCACAACTAGGAATCTCAGGTCCTCATCTGCCAACCTCCTCAAACCGCCTATTTGTAAATACAAAACACAGTAGAACAGTGGCTGTTTTAGGAACCAAAGCTTGGAACCTACTACCACCCCATTTGAGATTGCTGAATACAGAGACACAATTCAGGAAGGCCCTGAAGAATTGGATATTCAGCGCCCCAGACGAATTGTGCCTCTCCCTTATTTAGTAACCTTAGGGCCCCCCTTACCTCCGAATACTCAGCGCCAGGATGCTCCTTGCGGAGTGGCAGTATGCGCTATATAAATGCCACCTTACATTACATTACTTTCTGCGGTAATGCATCAGAGGCTGCCTTATGACTGATCCAGTTATTAAATATAAAATGCCCAGCTACTTCCCCCTTCACACCTACATAATTGTGGCACCTGTAACATTGTGGGGATGAATGCAAAAGTAACGCTCAATGCAACTCACTTCCAATACCTTCATGACATAGGGCGCAGACAGCCACCTGATACAGTGGTTTAGTGAATCGCTGTGCACACATGCTGCTACCCTACCGACCCTGCTGTGTCACCATTTTGATAAGGACCTGGGCTGCTCCTGCACAGACCCAGAATGGAGAACCATATTGGAATACCCTGCACTTGTTCTGCGCAACACACGTATCCACCTTATTCAACACTACACTCCATAGTGCCTACCTTACTCCTGTAAAGATAAATCAATACTGTCACCAAACTTACGCAGTCTGCCCCTGCTTGTCTATTCCTGATGCTGGCCTGCTACACATGCTACGAGACTGTCCCTCCCATCATCAATATTGGCTAGACATGACCTCTTGGTTAACAGACTGCACATAGAGATCTGTGCCCCATATTTGGGAGGTCTGTTTGCTTGGCATCAGCCACAGGGATAAGAAACATAGGGCCATCATACGGTTCATAGATCTAAAAATGCTTCTTGCCAAGCACTTAATCTTCCATGGGTGGAGATCGTCAACGCCATCTGCGGTTGCTGCTTGGAATTTCTCCATGCAGGCCTGGGCTCGGGCAGAAGGCATTGTCTTGCATAATGAGGACACATGAGGCCTGCCTAAGTACCTACTGGCACCCAGCTGGGATGCTATCCTGACTGACTTTCAAGCAGCCTTAACACCTTTTGATATACCTTCCAAAGTGCCTGTGTCTCCAGTGAATGCGGCAATGCCCCAAGACCCGTCGCCTAGAATGCCTGACATTATACCCTGAATGCATCCCACCCCCACTATGGGAACTGTTGTTACACCGCTTAATAAAGTTGTTTCTCTGTATTGGTGAATATTGTTCCTTCCCTCCTGTCAATTAATGATGGAGACCCCACTGCGGATGCCCTCCTATTTGAGAAGAAACCCCCTTTAGTTCTTATCTTGGCATCACTGATGTTTTTTCATTTTCTTTAATATATATAATACTCATTGAATCTTTGGCGAATTGCACTGTTGTTATTCTTTGCTGTTATTGTATAACAAATGCATCACGCATTTGCAACACATGATTGTAATATGTAATAGACATAAAAAATTCAATAAAATAGATTCAAACAAAAAAAAGGCAGTGTAAACTGCAGACAATGGCAGGCCTGAGACATGTTTAAAGGGCTGCTTGTGTGGGTTGTACAAACATTGACGCAGGCCCACTAGTAGTTTTTAATTTGCAGGCTCTGGCACAGTTAGAGCACTCTACTAGGTACTTACAGAGGAACTGAATACACCAATTGTGGATAAGTCAATGAAACCATGTTTAGGGGAGAAGCACATGCACTTTAGCACTGGTTAGCAGTAGTAAAGGGCTGAGAGTCCTAAGGTCAATTAAACGATTATAGCAAAAAGTAGAGGTAATCAGGCAAAAAGTCTGGGGAAGACCACCCCAAGGCTGTCAGGTCCAATAGCAACCAAATGTTATCCTATGGGAGGAGTATGCCTTATAGTAGTGCAAAAAAAAGATTTTCACTACCAGAATATGTAGAATAATAAAGCAAATGTCCAATTTTCTAAATAAAATGCAATGGCAGGCTTGCGACACGCTTTAAGAGGCTACTTAAGAGGTTGGCACAATAAGTGCTGCAGTTCCTTTATTAATATTTGACTACCAGACCTGGGTACAGGAAACAGCACTTTGCTAGGGACTTACAGGTTAAATATTTGTGCCAATTGGTTGCCAGGCAATTTCATCATGTTTGAAGAGGGAGCACAGGCTCTTTAGCAGGGGTTATCAGTGGTAAAGTTTGCAGAGTCCTAAGGCCAACAAAACAAATTTAGAAAACAGGTGGAGTAAGGCAAAGAGTGTGGGGGAAAACCACCCTGAGGCTGACATATCCCCCTCAGCTGAAGTGGAGAAAACTGCCCAACCTCTTGGGAGTTCACATCATTAAGGTGGAAGAAACTAGAGAGATCATCAGTATTGGCATGGTATGAACCAGGGCAGTGTTTTACTGTGAAGTCCATTCCCTGTAGAGAGGTGGATCACATCAACAACTTGGAATTTTTCACCCCTCTTTTTCCTGAGTCATCCGAGGGGCCTGTGGTCTGTTTGGCCCTAGAAGTGAGTCCTAAACTGGTATGGTCTCAGCTTCATTAGTGAGCAGACCACAGCAAATGGCTCTATTTTAATAGCACTCCACCTCTGTTTCTTGGGAGGTAACCTCCTACTGATGAAGGCTACAGGCTGGTCTAGGCTCTCCTCATTAACTGCTCTAACACAGCCCCTATGCCATGCTCTAAAGCGTATGTCTGTCTACAGAATACATTCCTTGGGAAAGTCAGGAGCCTTGAGTACAGGTGCTGTAAACAAGGCCTCCTTGAGAGTGTTGAAGACTTTTTGTTAGGCCTCAGTCCAGATAAAGATTTTGGGCTGCTTCTTGGAAGTCAGCTCACTTTAGAGGGCAGCAATAGTGCCATGTCCCTTAACCAACCTCGGGTAATATCTGGTGAGACCCATGAAGGCCCTGACCTCAGTCTGAGTTCGGGGGGTAGGGTGATCTCCCTGTGTGTTATGCACCCTTCTTCAACTCTACCTCCCACCAGTCCAGGGAGGGTATCCTGAGGCTGGCCTTTCAGCCTAGGGTCCATACCCCGAGGCTGAATAGGTGCCTGGCAAGCCAGGGCTTCTAGGGAAAGGACCACCACCCTCCCTCAAGAGTAACACACTCTGTCTGTGTCATGCAGGCCTTCAGCCCTCTGTCTCTGTGATAACGCAGGGAGCACCTCCAGGTCAGGAGTGGCCTCACCAGTGTCAGTCTTGAAGTGTTCTGTTCTCAGAGATGGTGCCCCCTGGGCTTCTGGTCTTCCCACTGTGAACTGTTCCCATCTCCTGCTCTCCATCTGGGTCACTGTACTCTCCTAAGAGAGTAGTAACCCCAGAAACCATTGCTTTAAGTGTGCCCCAGGCGGCCAACCCTCCCAGTTCCTCTAATACTGATGGAAAGTCATTACCCAGAATGCAGCTGATGGGCATCTGGGGACTAACTATGACCCTCTGGGCCACCTCCCCACCCCATTCCAGGGACACCAGAGCCATGGAGTGGGAAATGTGCTTCCCATGGGCCTGAGTCACCCTACACACCTGTCCAGTCTACTGATCTGGGGAATCCAGCCTTTCCACTACCTTGGTCTGGCTGGCCCTAGGCCTGGGTGGAGTTCGCGAAGTTCCGCTATAGGGAACTCAGCAAAAAAAAAAAAAACTCTGCAGCACTACGCGGAGTTCAGATCCGGAGCTGTGAGGTGCTACATCGATTTGTGTCATTCTGTGTCTGTTCCAATGAGGCCACCGATCAGGAGCTGTGCGTGCTCCGATGAGACGTCCTGCATCAAGATATGCAGCGTGTGTCAGTTCCCATGAGGGTGCTGATCATGAGCTGCAAGGTGCTAAAATGTGAGGTCCTGAGTCGAGATGCATTGCACTGCATTGGTTTCGAAGAGGACACTGATCAGGAGCTGTGAGGTGCTGAATGCGTGGTCCTGTATCAAGGAGGTGTGAGGTGCTAAGAGACGCAAGGTCCTCACTCAAGCAGATGCCAGCAGAAGGGCAAAGGCAGGCCCAGTTAAGTACAGGCAGCTGGGCATATGAGGACAGGTCTCTGGAGCTTGCTATGTCCCTTGAACTCAGAAAAAGAGGCCAGTCAGGTAATCCTTGAAGCCACTCTGGTGGTTCTAGGTTCAAGGAGCAGTTCTTTTTCCTAGTCTTCAGCAGGTCCAGATGAAGTGATCTGAAGAATTGGTCTAAGGGTCCATTCTAGCTGCCAGTTTCGAAGTTGGAGAAACCTCTAGACTTTCCACCACAAATGGTTCTAAAATGTTCTTCCTTCACCTGCCCTGGTCCAGGATGGTTGGAGTCACAAAAGAATAATGTGATGTTCTTTGTGTGTCTGCTGAATCAGCTCCCTTGAAGTGCAAGTGTCATCAGC
The DNA here is from genome assembly GCF_964204655.1 of Triturus cristatus. Lineage (NCBI taxonomy): Eukaryota > Metazoa > Chordata > Amphibia > Caudata > Salamandridae > Triturus > Triturus cristatus. The sequence goes on along the minus strand of NC_140590.1, from coordinate 453,330,769 downwards.
CCTGCTTCTCCCACCAGCCAGACCAACCTTGGGATACTTGCTGGGATGAATACACAACACCTACACCTAGTCATATGACCAAGGAAACAGGCTGCAGACACCAAATAGTTATGACATGAAAATCCTAAATTTCTAAAAATTGTGTTTTCAGAATTGTGGCTTAAATTCCAACATTAAAGAGGGTTTTATATTCCAATTTGTTAGAGAGCAAACATCACCTTTCTACCTATTTCCAAACAAAGGTTATCACTTATTAATTGTAATAAGGTGACCCAATGTTATCCTTTCAGTGAAGTTTGCCTCATAGGGCCAGATGTAGGTAAATGTGAAATACCGATGCCTTAATATCGAATTTTACCGATTCGGTATTAAGAAATGGGTATTTCCTATGTAGGTAAAGATTCAGTAAAAAATACCGAATCCTTAATATTCCTTATTATCAAATCGGTAATTGAGTAAATTGAGTTCCGGTAATAAGGAATACCTACCCATTCATTTCTATGGGCTTGGAGGCCCATAGGAATGAATGTGAAGACATTCACTATTAGCGATTTGGTATTACAGAATCGTTAATAGCGGGAGGTATTTCAAGGTTGCCAGGGTGTCCAAAGGACACCCTATTGCACCCCTGAAATGTGCGTGTGTGCACATGTGGCGCACATACATGCCCTAAGGGCATGGATGTGTGCCACATGGCACATTAAAAAAAGTGCTTTTATTAAGGAAATCGCTACGTACCACTAACTCGAAGTTGGTGGTAAATAGCGATTCCTTAAGGCTGAGGTGCACTGTATTCAGTGCTTCCTACATTGCATTTAAGGAATCGGTATTACCGATTCCTTAAATGCAAGAGCAATAAGGAATCAGTATTTACTGATTCCTTATCTACCGATTCCTTACCTACATCGCACATGGCTAAATACCGGTCGGTAACGCTGAAATTTACCGAATTTCGCCATTACGAATGGTATTTAGCCACTTACATCTGGCCCATAGTAGTTAAAAATGAACCTGTCCAACTTTATAAATTCAATGCACCCTGCCCTATGGGCTGCTTAGGGCCTGCCCTAGGTATAACTTATACATATTAAAAAAGAAGGTTTAGGCTTTGCAAAGGATTTCCTTGGTCAGGTGGAAGTGGCAATTTAAAACTGCACACAGGTAGCAATGGCAGGTCTGACACATGTTTAAAAAGGCTACTTGAGTGGGTAGCAAAATAGGTGGTGCAGGAACACTAATTGCATTTAATTTACAGATTCTAGATACATGTAGTACCTCTTTACTAGGTACTCACAAGTAAATTAAATGTGGTAATTGGGTTTAAGCCAATTTTGCAATGTTTAAAAGTAGTGAGCACAATTACTTTAACACTGTTTAGCAGTGGTAAAGCGCACAAAGTCTTAAAAGCCGACTAAAATGGGTTCATAAAATAGGAGGGTTGAAGATAAAATGTTTGGGGGTGACCCTGAAGGCCAACAGTAATGCACAAATGTAAATGAGTATTCATTGCAAAGATCTATAATTTGCACCAGATATGTGATTCTGCCTACGGTCTGGTCTATAGATGGCAGCTTTAAAGGCCCAGGGATGAGCGGTTGGGTCACTAATCTGTGCCTCTGTCTCTTTCATTCCGGCACCCTCTCAGCATATTCAGTAACTGATTGAGATGGTACTACCTAGAGAAGCACTTTTGGTGTATAAGGTTCTGTACAACTCTGGACGCATCAAGTGCACATTGGACAAAGCATAAACTGAGCTATGTGCCTTTGGATGCCATTTAGAGGATTTTGTATACACAGACAGTGCTACCCACATATTGCATTTGCATTAGGGCACTGATGTGCTACAAATGAGAACTATATGCTCAAAAAGTAATTGTGCTCATTGTTTTGTATTTCCTTAACTTTATCAACTTTTTCTACAGGTTTGTGAATGAAGTATTAACAGGTGAAACATAGTAATGACTATGCAAACACAAGACTGCATATTGTGCTTAACTCAAACTCTAAGTTGCTCCACAAGTGAAGTATGCAATTGTTTGACAGTAAATCATCTCAATAAAAACTCTGTTAGGCTATTTTCAGTTTAGTGCCAAACATGACTGGTAGCACTGCACAACAAATAAGATATGTGCCATGGAATGAGGGCCAATGGAGATGCAAATGATGCATTTGTCTAGCATCCTTGCAAATATACATTACAAAATGCATTGTACTTTAAGTAAATCAATAAACACATATCCCAATGTGATTTTCTCGATCAGATCTATACCACAGTGCATGGCTTGAATTTTTAATATCAGCTATGGCTTTTGTTTGGTATTTGCTACTAATAGTAAGATTCATCAGTCACTTTGCTGTGCTGTCCTGCTTCATAATAAAAGGGCAGGAAAGCAAGCACCCCATCTGTGAGGTACCATGCATTCATGTTCTCTTCCACTGTGCTGGTACACAATTGGCTGACTAGAGCCAACGCAGGCACCCCTGCACCATGACGCAAGGGTGTTTGCATTGTACAAATAATTGCTTTTGTGCAGGAAGGGAAACTTTGCTGCACAAAAACAATCAATGGAGGTGTTTTCCTCCTTCTGTGAGTGCTGCAGAATGCAGCACACAAAGAAAAAGGAAAAATCTAGAAGAAAAAAAGTTATTTCTCCTTGTTACACCTCCCTCTGGGATGCAGAGGCTTTTGACACATTTCCAGGTTTACACTTCCTTGTAAATCTGGGAATATGTCAAAATCCATTAGTGTTGCATAGGAACTCCCACTGCAACGCCTATGGAATGACTCTTTGATGCAAAGTAAGGCAATGCAGCGACTTGGCTGCTTTGCCTTACTCCATATCGACAAGGCCATGAAACACCACACAAAGTGGTTTTGCGTGGCCTCATATATATGGGTCTGCACTTAGTGCCACTGGTGCATCAAAAATGTGACACTCCGGTGGAGCAATGGGCTTGTAAAAAAGCCCCATCATTTGCAACACTTCTAAGTCTCCATTTTCTGCCATCTCTGTGCAGGTGAAAAGTATCTGAAAAGGGTGGTGGAGATGGGGGTTCATTTGGTCAGGACAGGTTAAATCCTGCCAATGGGCATTTTATGCTCACTCATGCAGCTGTGAGGGTCGGGCGTGAGCCGATCTGTTCAGGCGCCCATAGCACATGCCCTTGCAGAAGCAAAGAAAGGTCCAGTGTCTCTGTGTCCAGAATTAGCATGTTTGGAGTTTGGAGTTTGGAGATCTGATAATTCCGAGACACTAGTGTGAGAAACCAGGAATTTGCAGTGTCACCCTACTTTGTGTCCCTATTGTGACTACTAGATGCTGGTTTTATGGCTCTGATTGTGCACTGGGGTCTGCAAACCAGTCCCAGGGCCTGTATATGGTAAGGCAAGTAGTTTTAGAGGCACAGTAGATGTAATGCACTTAAGTGTGCATTGCTGTAGTGTCAGCTGTCTTTTAAAATAAAACGATGTCAAAATTCAAATTTGTAAATAAAGGTACTTCCAAAGTCCTAAACTGCCTTATTTTTACATAGTAGTTACTCCTAAGGTCTACCCTAGGTGCCTCAAGTGTAGAGTGCCATATTAAAATATGCAGGTACATTTAAAGGTTCATTTTTTAAGCTCTGGTGAGGGAACAACTGGCAATTGTGTTTTACCCCACTGTAGTGCATAAGCTCCATCGGTTACAATTGACAGAAATGAGCTAAACTTATAAAGTGTCAAAGTAATAGTTAGATAGAATCCAAAAACTTGCCATGGTTGGATTTGATAACTATGTCAGAAAATAAGTTATAGTACTTTCTTTTCTGATGTGCCTCAATTCCGCCCTGTAGCAGCCTCTTGTGATTGGCCAGCCTTTGACAGGCTGAGCCAAGCACTCTTGATTAGGTGTGAAGGGGCCTTGGCTGAGACAAACGAGACATCTGGTGTGAGGAGACCTGCTGCCTGCAAATGTCAGTACAGGCCTGGGTAGCCAAACTGGTTTTCAAAGCAAAAGAGACAGTGAGGAAAGGAACCAGGCCCACTCTCGCTTCCTGCACCCCCAGCCAGATGGGAGCCCTTGTAATTGAATTTGGAGAAGGTCTGGGAGGGGAGTGTCTGAGAAAGTTAGCCACACCTCTAGCTGGGTTTAGCCAAACCTGAAGCCCCAGGGGAGATTATCTCCATTTTTATTATTCTGGAACAGTGCTTTCTGGCTCAAGAAAATTCCACCCTTCAGGGGAAGCAGTCATCAAATATGGTGGCACCCTGCACACCAATCAGTCAGAGGTGCCTCCCGGCTTGCAAGCCAAACACCTAGATAAATATGGGAAAGCTGCTCAGCAACTCTGATCACTGCCTAAAAGGAACAAGAAGAAGGACTGCCCTGCAGAACCCTTGGCCTGCACCAAGTGGACTGCACTCATAAGGACTTCACTTACTGCTCACCTTGGGCTTCACCAAAAGAATGTCTTTGCCTTTCTCTGAAGGTTTAAGGAGTGGACTCGCAAAAAGAAACAGGTTACATGAGCTCTACATTCATTCTCTCTACCAAGAAAAACCCAGCTGACCAGCTTCACCTGGACATTGAAGGATTTGTCCTGGTGCATTGTGGTTCTTGTATGCCTAACTTCTCAAGGAGCAACTCAGAGCTTCTGGAACCTTGGATTGGTGATGTGGACACTTGAAGACACCCAAAGCATAGTCTGGAAGAAGATCTGAGGTATACTACCATTTGGAAAAATCTTGGGTAAAATCTCTATAAGTTGACAAACTTGTTGTAGAGAGTCAAACCAGCAATATCGAACCATGACTCAGCCTGAGATTCAGGTTTGACCCACTGAACCTCCTGAGCTTTTGCCATTGACGAGACCTCCAGGAGTTCACCTAGGCGACCCACTTAAGCAAGGTGCTGTCTTTGACTTGCAACCCAGCCTGCCGAGAAGTCTCGCTTGACATCTAGAGAAAAAGCTCCCAAAAAGTGACTAAGTCAGAAGGTACAAACTTGACCGGGCCCTACCGCTCATTGCATCTGACCTACGCTTCATCATGGTGGACCTGAAACTTTGAGTTGGTCTTTGTCAAGCTCGACCAGATATCTCAAGTTGGCGCTCCTGGATTTTAGGCACAAAAAAAGCACTAAGGGGCATATCAACAACAACCGGCGATAATTATCGCTCAGCGCTCTTAGCGTGAGGATAATTATCGCCGGCTAGCGTGAATTTTTATCGCTGAGATAGCGTGCTATTAGCAACGCTTATCTCAATAGCGATAAAAATCTACACGCTAACAGGCTAACGTGAGATTATCGCTGGAAACCCAGCGATAATCACACGTTACCTTGTTGATAGGGACAGGCAAACTTAGCCATGATATCCTCCTTCCATAGGATATCATGGCTAAGTCTGAAAATTAGCAGACGTAAAAAAGCAGCGTTAACCGCGGTTAGCGCTGCTTTTTTTGTCTCTAACAGGGTTAGCGACATTCTTGATAATAGGAGAAATGTCGCTTAGCGACATTTCTCCTATTATTTTACTCTGGAACGCCCCCTTTGCATCTCATTAGAGATGCAAGGGGAAGCGTAGAGTAAAAGGGTGCTAACATGCAAATTTGCGTGTTAGCACCCTGTTGTTGATAGGGTGCTAGTTTTATCTCTGCTTTTTTGACTTTTAAAGCCAAAAAAGCAGAGATAAAGCCCTTGTTGATATGCCCCTTAATCTTTTAAAATTAAAACCTCCAGTTCCCAAGATTGGATTTTTGTCATTTTAGTGTCATTGTAATCATAAACATATTTCCTATTATTATAAATTGGTGTAGGAGTTTTATTGTGTTTTTTGTCTTATGTATTTACTGTTATTGGTGTTTTTGAATGTTTTACACACCTGTCTCCTGAGTTAAGCCTGAGAGCTTGTGAGCCATGCTGCCAAGGGTTGAGCAACGATTAATTTATTCAAACTTGACTGCACCTTATTTGTGATTGTGGTGTTATTACTAGCTGTAGGTACCCACCTGCACCTACTAATATGCCATTTTCGAACAACTGGTAACCGGATGTAGCGCAATTTTATCTCGAGTTATCTCTCTGGGTAAAATTGCACCTCTTTGAAGAAGGCCTAAGGGCTGAAGAGCAGGATGATGTGCTACTTAAACATGGGATAGTAACTTGGCATTATTATTATTTATTAAGTTATTATTATTATTAGTTTGTGTAGTTCCTAACTTTCAGAATAAATTACACTGTTTTCAGGGGGTGACATCTTCTATAAAATATGGAGCTATTTGCTCCTGTAATGTAATAAATTCTTCATATTATATACCATGGCGGGCTTTAGGGGAGTGCAGCCAGTGCAGCTGCAACTGACACTGACCTCAGGGGGTGCTGTGTTGTGAAATAACTTATGAGTTTAAAAAGAAACGCTGCATAGTTCCTTGTGGGTGATTAATGTTCCTGCTGGAGAGATATCCAGTTATGTCTAGTGGCAGTTCTGACTCATCATAAAATAGCGCAGAGGGTTAATATGCCTGCTGCAAAGACCGTGTACCATGCTGATCAGAGAATATTAGAGAGTATTTTATGGTGATAGCACAGTGGGTTACTGCTTTTGTCACAGAGATCCTTTTGTTACTTGCAGTTCATAAGTTACAGTTCTAATATAGTGCAGTGACCATTAAGTGTAATCAAAGAGCTTCATGCCATCTGCGAGGCATATGGCTGGAATCTTGTTTTTTCCCAGCCCTTTACTATCCTAATGTTGCTAAAAAGGGTTAGTTTAGGTGAAAATACATTCTCATTACTGTAGGCAACACTATGTACCATGGTATTGTAATGATGACATATTCCAATAAAAGTATTCCTTATGATTTATTGACAACCTCGGAACAGCACAGGCATATAGGTGTTAGCACATCCACTGCTACACCGCATCTGAATACAATACATTTTAAATTAGCACAAACAGAATAAAGAATGATAGAAACATTCTAACATCTATTAAAGACATATCACTACACATACCTCTTCTTTATTTAAACAATACTCTTATCCCCAATATAAAAGAAACAAAAAAAAAAAAAAAAAATATTCAAATATAGGTAGTACGAACATAATCTTGAAGTTTTTTTGGTTTAATAATCTTCCTGCCAAAACCGCTAACTTTGTCAGTGCAAGAAGAAGAACTTAGGTTTGCTGGTAAGTTGGAAATTGTATTATCATCACACAAATTTAGTATGTGATTAGATTCAACGTCAGTGGATATAGGTACTCCTTCATTGAGGACTGGTACATTTAAAATGTTATCATGGTCAATGGTAATCCACCAATACTTGTTTACCTTGGAGTCAATCTTAGTACATTGAGTTTTTTCCTTAACATCACATGTTTTAACTATGGCTTACTTGCTCATATGGTAAATAGATCCATCTTCTAGTTGCACAGTGTTTCTATTAACTTTGATAATTTTTTTAGGTTCGCTAAATCTGTTTTCACCTTTCACAACCTTTTTACTGGATTTCACTCTTACCCATTGTCCTACATGAATTTTGACATCCTTAACTCCATATTTACTGTCAAAGTATATTTTGTGTTTCTGTTGAGATTAAGTCATGCATTTTTTAATGTCACTGATGTCCCAATACATTTTACATCCTTTGTTCATCCAACCTGGATTAACCTTGGAATGGGGATCCCTGCCTCTCATAATGGCAAAAGGACTATTACCAAAAGAATCATGAATAGTGACCCTATAACTCCACATCATTTTCATCAATTCCATTTTTAATTCTTTCTTATTATTCATGGCCAGCTGTAAAACACCTTTAATAACTCTGTTTATCCTCTCAACAACAGCATTTCCTCTAGGATGGTATAGTGCAGTGAACTTTTGCTCAATACCCGTATATTCCATAAACGTTCTCATTTCCAAAGATTTAAACTGAACACCATTGTCCGTAAGTAAAGATTTGGGAAAACCTTCTCTCAAGAAAATATTCTCTAGGAATTTGATAACTGGACAAGTGTCAATTTCAGTAACTATTTCAAGTTCAAGCCATTTTGAAAACAAATCCATTAACACAATGATATATTTTTGCGATCCATCAGTCCATAATACAGGCCCCATTATATCTAGTGCTACATCTTCCCACGGTAAATCAGGACAAGCTAAAGAACTTAATGGAGGATTCAAGATTTTCTGAGACTTATCAGCTGACACACACTCCACACATGATCTAACAAAACGTTCTGTTTCAATGTCAACTTTAGGCCACCAATACAGTGACTTAATACTCCGTTTGGTACGGGCAATACCTGGATGACCTTCATGACAAAGAGCAATTATTTTGTTTCTTAAAACAGAAGGTGGAATAATTTTTTCTCCTCTTACTAAAAATATCCCTTCAATACCCAGCTCATTTCTCACTTCCCAAAATGCCTTGAGTTCACCATCAAGATCAGGTTTGCTACATCCATCCCAACCATGTTCCACACAATGTTTTACTTTTTCTAAACTAGCATCGTTTACTTGCGCCTCGATCCATTCTTTTTCTTGCAATCCCTGGCAATTTTCGTCCACAAAAATGCCAGCTACGCATACATCATTCCAGGGACTGGAATCAATTTCTGTAAGAGGTAATGACATTCTACTTAGAAAATCAGCAGTGACATTCATTCTGCCAGGGACATACTGCACTTTGTAAATAAAGTCTTGTAATCGCATCTGAGGCTCTTGATAATCCTTCAGTTGTTAATACTTTAGTCAACGGTTTATGATCCGTTCTCACTGTGAATGCTCTTCCCCAAATAAACCTTCTAAAGTGCTCAAGGGCCCACACACATGCCAAACTCTCCCTTTCTATAACCAAGTATTTCTCCTTTGTGGGAGATAAAGATCTAGAAGCGAAAGCTATGACATCCTCACTCCCATTCTCATTGCTTTGGGTAAGAACTGCACTCAGACCCTTCCCCCTAGCACCTGTAGTTATAAAGGTAGTAGCAGAAGGGTTAAACCCTTTCAACTGGGGAGCTTTAACAATAGCAGATTTAATACTTAAAAAGGAAGACTGACATTTGTCTGACCACACAAATTTACTCTTATTCTTAAGTAGGGAACTCATATCATGTGTTTTGTCCGCAAACTTTTCCACAAACTTAGAATAATATTCTGCTATACCTAAAAACGAATGAAGTTCATCTTTGTTACATGGTGGGGGAGCTTTGGAAATTGCCTCAATGAGTTTGTCTTTAGGTTTAATGCCATCACGATATATGACATGACCAAATAGGTTACATTGGATTCTGTAAATTTGCATTTGCTAATCTCGCCTGTTAGACCCTTTTTGTCAAGCACTTGTAGAACTTTCCTTAAGATCTCATCATGGTGTTTTTTTGATTTTCCCATTATTAATATATCGTCTTGAAAAAATACCACATCTTGGATGTTGCCCAATAACTGTGTCATGAGCCGATGCCAATCCAAACGGCATTCGGCGGAATTGAAAGCAACCAAAAGGTGTACAAAAAGCTGTCAAGTGTTTGCAATCAGGATCTAACATGATTTGATGATACGCCGATGACTAATCTACTGTGGAAAACCACTTTGCATCCCTGGTTAAGGATAACATTTCATCAATGCGAGGTAACGTTTGTTACGTTTTAAATCCAGAGTTTGTGCCTCTCGAGACCAAACACTCTCAAAATATCTTGCCTACTAAAATGCATAATGTGTGACTCCTGCACCTTGTAATCTTGTTCTTATTCTTATTTAACATTTCCTATTGACTGATTTACACATGAGTCATTGTCTGTCCAATGTGCATGTGATGTAAAGTTCTCTGACACCCTATACTTCTATGAGTAGCGCTATAAAACAAATGAATGCATGTGAGAGAGGAGCTATGGAGAGATGAGGGGCCCTTTTGGAGGGTGGTAGTGAGGGAATCTGCAGAGAAAGTCATGGGAGGAGTGGGCGCTAAAAAGATTGTTGCACCTGGTGTACTAGTGCAAAAGTCAACCCTGCATTTATTGGCGCTAAATGTTAAGAAAAGAGTATTACTTGTGCTGCAATGCGTTCACGCTAATGCCATTAATTTTTTAGCAAACTTTAAATTGAAACTGTTTTTGCTATGCCACAGATAGAATTTAAATTGGTTTTGCCTTTATAAGACATGCTCCAATGTTAAATTGCTTAGTGCATGTGGAATCTATCTATAACAATTAAGCTCAATTTAACTCATGTTTAAAGTGGACTCTTCAATGTATGGCCAATATTACGTTTCGGGTTCAAGACAGTTTTCCTCTTTGAATTACGCACAAGTGACCATTTTCAGTTGGTAGTTTCACATAGTCACTACGCGCTGTACGGCTATTGTACTGAGAACACATTAACAATTGTAGATTGTTTTCATGAACACAGGTGTAAAATGGAACGTCAACATAGAGTTTGGAAAACTACTGCTAAAATGATTGCACTTGCTAACTTCAGCATGATTTTTTCAAATAATTGGAATGATGCAGAAAGCCATTGTGAAGATGCAAATGATCGCCCAGCCCATGGCAGCACTGCAAATTGAATTTGCAATGCTCAAAACTAGGGCAAAGACTAAAATACTCGCGCAATGCTAGTGTGTTATTGTGTAATTATTCTATTAGCAACATGCAAAGCAATTTGCAACATAATTAACTGAATTCACATTGCAAATAAGCAAATGGCTCATTCCAGATGACAGGTTAGATGCACAAGAAAGGTAACGTTTGCAAAAGAAAGTAAAACAAGCATTTGCAATGCAATAGATCTCGCATTTGCTCGAGTTTAAGCTATTGGTATTGTAAATGGCAATACCTTTCATTTATCTGGATTGCTAATTAACACATAAATGAAAGCCATTGTCATTTACAATGCTAATAGCTCCAACTATGTAGTGCCTGCAATAGGAGTAACTCATTAAAGAAAATAGTGCTTACAGACTAAAAAAGACCTACCATATAACAACCGAAGTAAAAGGGCCAGTCCTCATGGGAGGTTACAAATGAAGACAAGGCTGTACTAAGGAGGGACTAGCAAGCCTATTAACGAATCAGCAGCCAGCTTTTGCGAAGGACAATAAAACACGCCAATGACAAATATAGGCGGAGAGTGGGCGAGGCTTCTAGTCAGTGCTTTAATTGGGAAAAATACGTACATGTACTCAAGTAAATAGAGATGTGGCAAGTGGGCGGGCAAGGGGCGGGACTAGGGCAAGCTATGATCATACATAATGAATTTTGGACCAGTTGCAGCACATATTAAAGCACACGAGAAATGTGTTTATGTCAATAAAACAGATTAACTCATTCCACATAATGAAAGCCATGATGGCACTTTCACCGGAATGATCACTGTGCACCTGATTGACAGTGCAGGGTATGTCTAGAGATCCTGTCCTGTTAATCACAGCCTTACACAAGCCCTCTCAAACCCCTGCAGTTTGAGGACAATCAAATGGTCGCTGCAACTCTGCAAAAGGCTACTTCACGGCTCGGTTCATTACAAGATCCTCAGAAGCAGAGCAGCCTCTATCCTGCACTGGGGGAGAAACCTAACCTGCGCCTGCTGTGTGGTGGATCAGTGTACCAGTACTCTCCTTGGCTACAGAGAAGTGCCAGTACTGATGGCAAAAATATTCAGAAGTGCCGGTACTCAGTACCGGTGAGTACTGGACCATTTAAAGCACTGCTTCTAGTCCATACTCCAATACAGCATGTCGCAGAGCAGTGCATGCGCTGCCCAGGCTTGACCTAAAAACTCTTACACACATTAAGTTTTCATCATATGTATTCCGCACACACAAAGTTATATGTCCATTCAAGATCAGTTCAACACAATTTAATGGTGATGTCCTGAAGAAATTTCCAAGTCGTTTTGTTCTTTTTTTCTTATGTACTTTATTCTTTATTGAGAATGGTGAAATACATCAAGCTGATAAAATCCAAGATCATAATCCAATCCATCTACGCTTTTCGTCCCCATAGTGACTTCTTCAAGACTCAACATGTAATTAGAGGTGATTAGTCCTCTAGAATGCTTTGTTTCAGCATTTGCACTGAAATGTCATTCACCATTTTCTAGCTGCACGTGCATCCGATGGCGTTCCAGGGGATTATGAGCTCGGAAAACTTAGATGCACAACAAATTGGCAATATTGCAAGAAGAATGACGGTCCCGCTTGCAACATGATTTTGGTAGCTAAATACAGGTGACAACATTGTAATTTTTCCAGGATTGTGTTTAAATAGTGCAAATGCTGAAACAAAGCATCCTAAAGGTTTTCCTGCACCAATCATAATTTTCCTGATTTTTTGACAGGTGTGGTTTTCTGCCTTTGCCTCAGCCCTCTTTTCATCAGTTCTCATTAATGGAGCACATGCCAGACATGAAGGAGGTTTTCTAAATGGCAACCAATTGTCGCTGACTTCTTATTACCTTGTGGTGGGAACTTAGGGGCATATTATCAAGGAAGGCGTAAACAATTATCGCCGGTTTAGCGGCAGAAAACTGCTGCTAAAGCGGCGATAATGGGCTTGATAATATGCCCTGGAGAATTCCAATAGAAGTCCATGTTCTGGTGTGAACATGGGCTTCTATTGGAATTCTCCAGGGCATATTATCAAGCCCATTATCGCCGCTTTAGCGGCAGTTTTCTGCCGCTAAACCGGCGATAATTGTAACGCCGTCCTTGATAATATGCCCCTTACATTCTTCGTTGTTCAGTGTAGGTCTAGCGTTACGCCAACTTTCTGGGTTAAAATTAAGAGCATTCTGGGGTGAGTGGAAAATGTAAGGGGCATATTATCAAGCACTGCATTAAAATTATCGCCGCTTTAGCGGCAGAAAACTGCAGCTAAAGCGGTGATAATGTGCTTGATAATATGCCATAGAGAATTCCCATAGAAGCTCATGCTGACACAAGAACATGGGCTTCTATGGGAATTCTCAAGGGCGTATTATCAAGCCCATTATCGCCGCTTTAGCGACAGTTTTCTGCCGCTAAAGCAGCGATAATTTTAACGCCGTTTGTTGATAATATGCCCCCAAGTTGTGTAAAGTAGGACGATAACATCTAAAAGAGTTAGAGGACTTCCAAAGAAAATAAAACCGGGGTCTAGAAATAGTCATGGAGCATAGAAACGTGTTAAAAGATTGACGGGTCACATAGCATGTATGTACTACGTCACGTATGTCTGATATGAGCGAGTATGCCTGGGTATTTTAGAACGCCCTCTGCACGGAGTGTTGAAAAGTAATTAATGTTTGCGCCGTAAACTGAGCATGCACTGCTTTCTGTCATGTCGTTCTGAATAAAAGGGTGGAACGCTTTTTATTTTTCAGCCATTCTAAAACAAGTGACACATGAAATGTGCATCCACGCGTAGCAGAAACTTAGCCATCAGCAGTGCACCAGGCGCCGTGGCCTACTGCATTACAATCATACAGTAATAATACCTCCTGAGGTTCTCAGAAAACAAGTATGTGATTTAGCTCACGAAGGCCATTTGGGAAGAAGCCTAACTAAAAGCAAACTATGCTCAGGCTATTGGTTCCCAGGCATGGACTCACAAATTGAAGAGTTAGTCAAGGGATGTCATGCATGCGGGATTAGTGACAAAACTAAATGTACTAGAAGGACTCCCCTTGAACCTGTACAAATTCCTATTAAGGCCTGGGAAAAGTTGGGTCTAGATATCATAGGGCCATTACAAGTATCAGGGTTGCAAGAGAGATTTATTCTGGTGTTGGTAGATTATTTTTCCAAATGGATTACATTAAAATTTGTTAACAAGGTGGACACCAGGGCAATACATTTTTTTCGATCCGACACGTTTGCTAACGAAGGGATTCCACATACCCTCATTACTGACAACGGAGTTTAGTTTGTCTCGGAAGAGATGAAAGAATTTTTGGTTAGTCTCGCCATAAAACACGTCTCTACCCCGCTGTACTGTCCCCGTGCCAATGGATTGGTAGAACGCTGCAATAGAATGATAAAAGATGGGGATACTTTGAATTCACTATTTCATGACGATGGTTACACTCTTGAGAAACCAGATGTACACCTTGGGGGTTACAATAAGGAACCCATTCCGCTAAAGGGAATAGGGAAAATGCGCATCACATTCAAAGATAGACGCACTTATGGGAAAGTGTATATTACTGAGAAGGGAAGTAACTTGCTGGGGTGGAAACATCAAAAAGATTTGGGTATTACTCTTGACCCTAACAATAATGAACAAGTCTTTCTAGCGGATAGATTTTTAACAGGTGGAGATATATGTGAAGAATTCCCAGAGGTTTTTTCAGACCAAGTAGGAGGTTAAAAAAATTATGAACATAAAATACAAGTAAAAAAAGATGTGCTTCCTGTTGTGCACAAAACGAGATCTGTGCCTTTGCTCCTGCATGAACCTCTAAAAAAGAAACTTGATAAATTGGTAAAACAAGGTATCATACAAGAGGTACAGAGTTCAGAATGGGTGGCCCCCATTGTCATTTCATTGAAAAAAATAGTGAGGGCATTCGTATGTGTGTAGATCTCAGGAGTTTGAATGCTAACATATGGGTGGACAAGTATCCGCTTCCTAACATTAATGAAATGCTGTCTGTCATAAACGGTGCTAAAATTTTTCGCTGTTGGATCCCACATCAGCATATTATCAAGTACCATTACATCCTGTATCACAAATATTAACAGCGTTCACTACACCATTTGGCACATACAAATTTCTGAGATTGCCTTTTGGTTTGGCTTCGGACTCATCTGCTTTTCAAAGAATCATGCAGCATATGCTGGCAGACTTAAATAATTCTTTATGCTTTCAGGATGATATCCTTATTTATGGATCTTAAGAGAAGGAACATGATTCTAATTTGAGGAAGATGTGTATCAAATTAAAAGAGGCAGGTCTTCCCATAAAAAAGAGCTGATGTAAGATTGGTGTGGCTTCTGTAGATTTCCTAGGTCCCACACTCTTCAGTGAAGGGATTAAACCCAAAGTGGATTTAATTGAGGCAGTGGTTAAGGCTCCCGTTATAGTGAATAAAGAGGAAATAAAATCTTTTCTGGGTTAAGCAGAGTATATGTCTAAATTTGTCAAACATTTCTAAGATTTAGTACAACCCATTAGAGATTTATTGAAAAAGGATGTGAAATATGCATGGTCACCTGTTCATGATCAAGCATTTTTCAACATCAAGAAAGCAATAACATCAGCACCATGTATAGGCAACTTCGATAGCACCAAAGACACTACTCTGACTACTGATGCGAACAACAGAGGCATAGGTGCCACACTTTCTCAATTTCAAAATGGCAAGGAAAAAATAATAGATTTTGCCTCTAGAACACTAAAGGAGGCTGCAGTCAATTATTCTACCATTGAGAAAGAAGCCCTGTCGTGTTTCTGGGCCACCAATCATTTCAAGTACTTCTTGTGGGGTCTACCATTCAAATTGAAAACCGATCACAAACCTTTAGTCGCTTTATTTTCATCCAAAGATATTGAAAAGACCACACCAAGAATTGGCAAATGGTTGGTTTCTCTACAAAATTACAACTATACTATAGAGTATGTGCCAGGCATTAAGAATCAAGTTGCAGATTTTCTTTCTCGTCTTCCCATTGACATGCCTTTTGATGACAATACTGATGATGGGAAGGTACTTCAGGTTTCCATTCCTGCTATTCTCGAAGACGAATGGAAGTTAGCGTGCAAACATGATACCACATTTAAAGCTATAAGGGATTTAATCAAGGATGGTTGGCCCAGTAAATGTGGAAATCTTCCGGTTTCTTTGCAACCTTATTGGAATGTGTGAGAGGAATCGTCTATTGCAGGTTCCAATATTTTTAAAGCCGAGAAGATAATACCTCCTGAGGTTCTCAGAAAACAAGTATGTGATTTAGCTCACGAAGGCTATTTGGGAAGAAGCCTAACTAAAAGCAAACTACACTCAGGCTATTGGTTCCCAGGCACGGACTCACAAATTGAAGAGTTAGTCAAGGGATGTCATGCATGCGGGATTTGTGACAAAACTAAATGTACTAGAAGGACTCCCCTTGAACCTGTAGAAATTCCTATTAAGGCCTGGGAAAAGTTGGGTCTAGATATTATAGGGCCATTACAAGTATCAGGGTTGCAAGAGAGATTTATTCTGGTGTTGGTAGTTTATTTTTCCAAATGGATTACACTAAAGTTTGTTAACAAGGTGGACACCAGGGCAATAAAAAAATTCTATCCGACACGTTTGCTAATGAAGGGATTCCACATACCCTCATTACTGACAACAGGGTTCAGTTTGTCTCGGAAGAGATGAAAGAGTTTTTGGTTAGTCTCACCATAAAACACGTCTCTAACCTGCTGTACTGTCCCCGTGCCAATGGATTGGTAGAATGCTGCAATAGAATGATAAAAGATGCACTACAGTTAGCTATTGCTGCTCACAAACCCATAATTCAATCTATCAAAGACATGATTTGGTAACATTCTATAACTCCCAACAGTGTGACATGTTATTCCCCTTTCTGTCTTTTGAGAGGACGTAAACCGGTGTCCAAACTCACGCCAAATTGGTTATTTGAGGATAATACCTTTCTGTGCGATAAGCGAATTACTCAGGAGAAGATTCTGAGTCATCAAAATAAATACAAACAAAAATATGACGCAAGACGGAGCACCAAACCTAGTGAATGGAAAGTTGGTCAACTGGTTTTGGTGAAAAAACCTATCTCCAGTGCTAGCAAGTTTGACAAGTTTTATGGTCCTGAAAAGATATGTGATGTTGGAAAAAACTTAGTTACAATGGCAGATGGAAGAATGTGGATCATGGACAGACTGGTTCCGTATTCTGGGCAAGCCACCAAGTTTGAGCAGAAAAACGCGCCTGGTATTTATCCTGGTAATTTTGAAAATAGGCGCAGCAACAGACTGGTAAAGTCACCATTTTGGCACAGAGACTTTGTAACAAGATGAGCTGTATTGTACTATTCTTTATTGTTAGCTTTTCATGGAAGGGGAGATGTGTTATAATCTTCCCATTATCTTCTTTCCTTATATTTTTATTTGTATTTCTCTGTTGGTACTATCTTCCCTTCCCCCCCCCCCCCTCCATTTTATCCTCCTATGGTTCAACCCTTATGCTCGAGAGGGGATGTTAGAACGTTGACGGGGGCTGGCGGGAGCTATGAGGAGAGCGTGAAAACTGACTTGGAATAAACGCTCTACTTACGGCATCGTTGTAATCTTATTTACTACACATACCTTTCCATTTTTATCAACCAAACCAGTAGACGTGGGACAGGGGAGAGGATTTTTCCTGCGTGCATCAGGGTCTATGGCACCATGATGCCACTAGGGCATGGCACCATATTTAAGCAGTTAGGTTAGTTTGTGACACGCTGGCACCTACTAAAATAATGTTGATGTGTGCAGTCTAGTAACAAATAAACAAAATCCAGGCCGCCCAAAGGCTCCACAAATAAGTAAAAAGCACAAATTATTTAAAAAGTGAATGTAGGAAGACAAAAAGAATCCACAATATTAACATCAAGTATAACAAAATAGATCTCTGCTGCTCATCTTTATACGTACTGTGGCAACCGAAAGGAGGTTCGCAGGATTGCTATTAAATTCACTGACGTTAACTGGTAACCATCGGCTTAGACTGGAGACTACTGCCTATAAATTTGCATGTTGTTCCGGTTTTCCTTTGCTTCTCGCACTCAGCTTGAGTTCATTTATTTTCTGCGTGCTAGACATCTTGTGCTTGTAACTTCCCAAGATCACACAAGGACAGTGTTGACAGGCTTTAACAAGCATTTGCAATGCAAAAGGACTCGCATTTACACAAGACCTATTGCATTGCAAACGGGAGTGCTGCCGGGCGGGGGGGCAGGGTGGGTAGAAGGAACAACGGGAGTGCAGGGGGGGCGAGAAGGCACAGACTGCGGTTGGGAGAAGGCACGGGCAGTAAGAGAAACTTATTAATGAAAATAGTGCTCACAATCTAAATCGCACATACCGTGCAACACTCGAAGTAAAGGAGCCAGTAGCAGTAGAAGGATACAAGTGACGACATGGCCATAATAAGAAGGGACTAACAAGCCTCATAATCAGACGGCAGCATTTACGAAAGACAATGACACAAGTCAATTAAAAACATGGGCAGAGAGTGGGCAGAGCTTACATGGAGCTTCCACTCCATACTCCATTACTGCATGCCTCGCAAAGCTAGCAGCGCATGCGTGCTGCAGCTATATGCTCGACCTAAAAAGTAGAAGCTGAATCTTCCAACACAAAAAAGTGAAAATATGATATTGATTTTCAAAATATGTCCCATTAGAGTGAAATAGCAACACCGTGTCTGGTTGTAAGACGCACCCAGCAGCATTATAAAACGCACTCTGATAATGTACAGATGAAAGCATTGGTGAGCATATACAGACAAAGGGTAATCCTAATGCAGCAACGTGAGAAAGACATTCATGGGAAACAAAGATTTACAAAGAAGATGCTACCTAACTTCATTCATGTTCTACATCAGGCTTCTTCAACAATTAGCTCCTGTCAACTGGTAGCTCTCCAGCTACCTAATACTAGTTCTCCTGAGTGTAGCCTAGTGTAATAAATTAGAAGCTTTTGATTGGTAGAAATTATGTATCCATACCAAAATTGAAAAGTCTGTTTTAGAGATTAAGTTTGGAGAAAATTGGTTGAATTTCCAAAATATATTTGCTAGACCTGTCAGCCTTGAGGTAGTCCTCCCCAAACCTACAGCCCTCACCCCTCCTATTTTTGCTGAACTCGTTTTAGCTGGCTTTGGGGCTCATGCTTTCTCCCCAAAACAGGGTAGAAGTGTCTTAAACACAACTGACGTATTAAATGTAATAATATTTTCCTAGTAAAGTGACACAGCCTGTGCCCAGGGCCTGTACAGTAAAGTATATGCTACTAATGGGCCTGCAGCACTGATTATGCCACTCACTTAGGTAGCCCTTTAAACATGTCTCAGGTCGGCCATTGCAGTCAGTGTGAACAGTTTTAAACTGCTACTTCACCTTGGCTAAAGAAACCTTCTGCCAGGACCAAACCTCCCTCTATTAACACATATATCACCCCTAGGCAGGAGTGGCCGGTGCAGCTAAGAGTGGAGGGGTAGGGTAGCGGGGAACTCGACAGACAATGACAAGGGCAGATTAAATAAATAAATAATTTTCCCTGGTCACCATCTGTCGAGTCCTCCTCCACCCTGCCCCACTGCTCTTACCTGCAGAGTTCACTCCTGCATGTAAAGTAGGCCCTGGACAACCCAGAGGGTAGGCTGCAGTTTATTTAAAAAGTTGGTCATGTAGTTTTACGTTTTACATGTCCCGGTAGTGATAAACTCTTAAATTAGTTTTTCACTACTGCAAGGCCTCCCTCTATGATAGGATAACTTTGGAGTTGCCTTATTATATTTACTAAACTGAAAATTCCAAATGCTAACAGATAACAAGTTCATGTTTGGTATTGTTGGAATTGTAATGAAAAATCCTATTTTATTGTTAAGTTGGATTTTAAATAAAACATGTGGAAATGCCTCTTTTAGAAAGTTTACAAAAAAGTGATGGATGGAATACTTGAATGATTCTCAGCCACTGGTAATTACTCAAGTCCATCCCAATTCATCATTATTTTGCACACCATGTCACCTCCGTTTGGACTAAGCTATAAACAAATCAGTCTTGACCCCGCTTCTATCTGAGCAGTCTGGCCTGAACTGTCGAGCCAGGTCCTTCCTGAACCGGAGCACAAGCAACCCAGGACTGGTTTCACCCCACTTATGGGCTCATCAGTTGGATACATCTTGTTTCCAGTGACACAGTGTTCACATGACTCATGTCTGGGCATACCTGTTCTACTTAGGGGGACACACCAAAGTATACAAAAAAGTGAAGGATGCAATGCTTAAATTATTCTCAGTCAATGATAATTACTCGGGCCACCAGTCAAACCTCCCATGTACATGTAAGTTGCCAACCTGTGCTTGTGAACAGATGGAGCATTACCTCATGCCAGTAATGTTGCAATGAGGCACAGGACCACAGCATGTGTAGAATTTCAGCATCCAGCTGAGCACAGCGGGGGCAGGCCGCATCAGTTCTGTGAAAATAACGATTCATTTTTGGGACACAAGGTAGGCTGTATGTTTGATATGAAGCTGTGTTAACCTAAATATTGCATTTTGGGTAATAAAGGTAGGACTTGCAAGGATTGTGCCCCACTCCCTTGTGATGCATGGTTGAGCTAAGTCATTCTCTCATCATTGCTGTAATGTTGTTAGTGCTATAGCGGCCTGCACCCGAAGTGAGTCAGCAAACCACTGGGTGAGCTGTCCCATAGCCATAACATGTAGATACTGAATTGTAAGGTGTATTTGTGGCTCACGTGTAATGTGTCCCCAACAGTGGTGTAGTGTATTGATCCAGGAAGTGTGACTAATAAAATGCCCCGTAGTAGGCCTCCTTCTGCATTAGCATCTCATATGGAAGGAGTGCACCATCATGGTATAAATCACTAAGTATGTGGATGTCCTGTGCATGCCAAGTTGTTAGTTCTGCCACTGGGTTAAACCTTTGGCCCCTGGGCATGCCTAGCAACAGAATTGCAGGGGCGTATGGCATGACATGTTTAGTGGGATATGGGAAAAGGCAAAAGCATTGGTATTCCACCTGCAACAATATGGGACGAGGCCGAGGCATCTTGGTGCATGGGTTGAACAGATGATGGAGAATTTCCAACTTCCAAGTAGAGGTGTCCACTGCCATGTTGTTAAGGTGCAGGCCTACTAGCCAGCGAGCCACCCACTGAAGTTGGCATGTGAGGAAATAGTGCTCAAAATTAGGCACAACGATCTCTCCTTGATCAGTTGGTAAATAAAAATGTTAAGGTGCTATTCTGCATTGGGACTTATTCCGAATTAAGTCACAGACAAATCTTTCAATGGGGCAAAAGAAGGATGGAGGAAAATACAGTGGTCAATTAGTAAAATAGTATAGGAGGCGAGGAAGTACCGTTATGTTTGAAAGATTGACCCTTCCAGCAACCAATAGTGCAAGCGACTTCCAGAAAGATATTTGGACCATCAGTGAGGCCATCATTTGTGTTAGGTTGCCATCAAACAGATCTTGGTCTTCATGATACATTCTGATGCCTAAATAGCGTAAAATAGTTGCTAGCCAGGCTACAGATGCTTCACCTATAATGAAGACTTAGTCAGAGAGGGTAGGAACAAATAAAAAATAAACAGGATTTCCCTCAGGTCATTTGTCAAGCAGGTGAGGTAGTTTATCTATGAGAGAATAAACATCCCTGATATATAACAACAGATCGTCTGCGTACAGTGATATAGCGTGCATGGCATCACTCATTGGTATTCCCCAAGTACCTGTCAATGATTGCATAAGTAGGGTCAGTGGCTCTATTTCCAGAAAGAAAAGCAAGTGGGAAAGGGGACAGCATTGCCTAGTGTCTCTACTCAGCTGTAATGGCTCAGATACAAGGCTACCTGTTTTAACCTGCAAGGTTGGTCACTGATAAAAGAGTTTCACCAATCAGAGATATCGGGGTGCAATATCGTATCTCGAGAGGACCTCAAACAAATATGCCCATTCAAGAGTGTTGAATGCCTTTTCGATATCTAATACCATGCATCCAGAATGTTGCCAGGTGAGGGGAGCATAGCATAAGAGTCAAAAGAGGCCCCGTATAATAAACAAGGATGTGCGTGCCGGGACAAACCTGTTTTGGTCTGCATGTATCAGAGATGGCACTAGAGGCATCAGTTTCTCTGCCAATACTTAGACAGTATCTTGTAGTCTGTATTCAACAGTGCCAATGTGCGATAGGAACCCAGTTGCATGGGGTCCCTGTCAGGAAGGTGGGAGGACAAGAGCACTTCATCGTATGTACTTTGAAGGTGGGGAACCAGAAGATCCACTTAAGTTTTATAAAATTTAACTGGGAGTCCGCCTGTACCTGTTGATTTTCCGGTAGCAAGAGCCCATATTTGGGAAGATAGCCTAGATTGGTATAGTGAGATATAGTGGTGGAACATCTCAGCATGAATTGAATGCTGCGTGTAGAGTATAGTGTGATCAGTTGACCTCAGTGCAGCCATCTGTGGTAGCAACTGCTCCTCCCAGGTCACCCATGCCAGAAGAGGTCCAGTCCAGTCAGCAGTGGCGTGTACTCTAGCCGAGTGCACCTCAATATTCAAGCACCGAAAGCGCTCCAGTAGAGCTGCATGTTCATCCTTTGCCCTCTCAAAGGTCAAGCAAGCCCACATAGTGGTTCAGTAATGCTTTTGCCTTTATCTTCAGGGGGTTCCATTCTATCGGAGACAGTTTGCCATCTTTCTGTCTCCGCATTCCCAAACCCAGGTACAGGCAGCAACCCTGTACAGTTAACTTCAGAGCATTCCACTCAACTAAATCCGAAGAAGACATGCCAATATTCAAGTCAAAATATTCTTCTATAGCAGTGCCCAGGAAGGCATGGAAAGGAGTGTCCTCTACCATAGCAGGTTGTAGGTGCCAAGTAGGGATCGGGGAAGGTCCAGTGTCCCATGTAAGGTGTACATATTGAGAGTTTTGGTCGGAGTGGGTGCATCCCAAGTAATCAGTATATGTACTAGAGGGTAATAAATTGAGAATGCATAGTATTCGATCTATTCTAACATGCAGTTTATCTGGATGGGAATCAAAGGGGTACACTTGAGTAGTGGATTTAAGCATCCTCCAGACGTCTGCAAGCTTCCAATGACGCAACCATTCTTGAAATGCTGTTGCATTAGCGGATGCTGCTGTAGGCCGTAGGGGAGGAAAGGAGCCGTCCATATCAGTGTCAAAGACACTGTTGAAGTGGCCTTCTATTAGCCATGGTAGACCACCTCATTTGAATATTATATGTGAGAGTGACCTCGAGTAGGAGCCCTGGTCAATGCGTAAATGTTTCCTAACAGGAGAAAGAGCTCTTCTATCTTACCCTTAAAAAAGAAGTAGGAGCCTTTGTCATCTATCTCAACTTTGTCTGCCTGAAAAGGAGTTCCCAGTCGAACCCAGACCAGCACTAAGCCTGGGCGGGGTTCGCAGAGTGACCAAAAAACTCTACAGCACTACGTGGAGTTTTGCAAGAGGCAGAGTGAGCTTGGTCATGCCTGTTCACATTGATTTTCAGCACCAAGTGTTTGTCTTGCGCTTGAAAATCAATGTGAATGGCACCATGTGCCACGCAATTGAGAAATCCTACCACCCGCGCTGCAAAATCTTGCTGGGAGGTGGATTTTTCTTGCGTGCCCCTGCCAGCTTGACATTGGGGAGTGTGAGGGAGGACACATCTCACTGGGATGTGGATTTTCCTCGTTTGCCAACTTAACTTTGGGGAGCGCGAGCGAGGAAAAAAGTCTGTAGTAACCAGGTAGACAGAAAGGATGTAAAGCTGGGTATTTATTTGGCTACATGGACAGCAGAGTCAGCAGGACCAACTCTACCAACAGCTCCAACAGGATTACCTAGAACCACACAGTTGCTAGGTGAGAACTATTCTAGAGCAATACAATATGTACAGCATTAAAGGGAAACATCATATGATAAACATTAACATGAAAAGTGGAATACCACAAGATACAACATATCTTCTCTTCTTTCAAACCCCCCCCCCAAAAAAATGTAATAACAAAAAATAACGAGAAATAAACATAGACAAAACAAATTAAGATCTATACCTTGCAGGTCTAATAATATTTCTAGAACTTTGCCTGAATATGGTTTGATTGATACCTTTACTACCCTGTTGAGGTTCCACCAATGACCTCCCTCAACTTTTGCTGCATTTCCAACAGTTTTGAGAACTTTGACTGGTTCACTGAACTTTCTGTCACCCTTCTTAGAATTAACAGCAGTTTTAATAATAATCATATCCCCCACTTCAAGCGGAGCTAGTTTGATACCTCTTCTGGAGTCGAACCATTCCTTTTGTTTTGTTTGTGTATCAGTCATATTCTCATTGGCAATAGGCCTTAGTTGTGCAACATCAGACTCAGGCTTGATCCACTTACCCATCCATCAAGGCCTGTTTTGCGTTAGGCTTCCGTCCCCTCAAAAGTTGGAAAGGTGAAATGGGGCGTTGTACTGTAGAACCATACCATAGCATCTAAT
Organism: Triturus cristatus; assembly: GCF_964204655.1. Lineage (NCBI taxonomy): Eukaryota > Metazoa > Chordata > Amphibia > Caudata > Salamandridae > Triturus > Triturus cristatus. Next base: position 453,306,565 of record NC_140590.1, on the reverse strand, counting down.
GCTCTGCAAACATTATGACCCCCTGCTCTGGCCCGCTTGACACACTCCCCCACCACCCAATTCATTCTTTCAACCAAACCATTTGTCTGGGGGTGGTATGAGGAGCTTTTATAGAATTTAACACCAGACTCATGAAGAAAAGACTCAAACTCAGAACTTCTGAATTGTTTAGCTTGAGAACCGGCGAGGCCGGACCCCCTCTTTGTCCCTCTCACGTAAATTTAGCCCATGATCGACTTTGCCCGCCCTCATTGGAAGCTTTTTATCATATCAATAGATACAGTGTCCTTGATCAGGTGGATTGACGCCCAAACCGCAGTGCTCCGATTGGTTACATCAGGGAAAAGAAAGGACTAATGGCTCACAATATAGGTTCCTTGGCATGTAAATCTACCTCTTTCCTTTCCCTCTGGGGTTACTGGAAACTTCACACAGCTTGCCTGTGGAAGTGGTTTCATCTCAGAATCCCCCTAGTGAGTCATTCACCTCTCTAGTGGTAGGGGGTTTGACAGTATTGGAAGGGCCGGCAAATGGGTTTGTGCAGGAAATCCCGGATAGGGCAATTATCTTACCAGCCACTATTAGAACCACTGGTGACCAGTTCCCGGCTACAAGCAATTCAAAGTCAAGTATTAGTCTGCTCTCATGGAATGTGGCAGGCCTCAAGAGCAAACTGATATGTGAAGACTGGGGCACCTTTATAGATAATTTTGATGTCTGTCTAATGCAAGAGACTTGGGCATTAGAAAATTTCCAAAGGGCAGGCTTTGCATCCTTTAACACATTAGCAGTAACTAGTGGTAGGGGGAGACCATCAGGGGGCCTTAGCACCTGGGTGGCTATCCACCTGGGTGCTTTGGCAAGGCAGCTCCATACCAATTCAGATGACATCCAATGCATTTTACTTGAGCTGCCTAAAAATACCCACTTGGCTCTCCTGAATGTCTAATCTAGACCTTCTCAGGGTGGCCGGGAATCTAAGGTCATAGAACATCTAAATAAATTTATTTTGTCCTTGGATCCTGAATATTCCGTGATAGTGGGTGGCGATTTTAACTGCCAATATGAACCACTCAGTGTATCGGTCCTAGACGACCCTACGGCTGAAAATGAACACCGGAATATCCCTGACCCCATGATTCCCAAGGTCAAAGCCTGGACTCCTTTGGTTCTCCAGATATTTGCACTTACTCTTTCTTTATCCCTGAGGGCATGTAATGGTAGATTTGACTCAGACAGGCCAGGACGTGTCACCTTTAATAGAGCTGGACAAACCTCCACTTTAGACTATATTCTTATTGAAACTAGATCTTGGGATAAGGTGCTCGACTTCAGGGTGCTAGAACGGGATGATAGTGATCACAACACTCTGGTTATGACACTAAAACCAGGCAGCTGGGGTATGAGCAGTTATGACACAATAGAATCCCCCACAGCAGAACCCCTTACCCTGCACAATAATAGACGCAGAGTAAGATGGCCCGCATCGCTGCCAGCCCAAATAAATTGGCAGAAATGTATAGTCTTGTTCTACCCCATCTTATCGGGATGGCTGAGGTTGGGCTCAACCGTACTCCCATAGAAAGGGAGCTCGGGCCTGTAGACATCCATCTACAGTTAGTAAATAAACTTTCGGACGTGATCTGCCCATCTGGGAACGTGAGGCCCCACTTGCCTAAACGACAACTGTGGTATTCTGCTGAGTGCAGGAAGTCGAAGAGCGATCTGCTCACGGCTATCAAGGCACTGGATAAAGACAGGACCAAAATATTGAGGGTCCAGCACAAACAGACATTAGAAAGGGCAAGAAAGGCCTGGGAGGCTGACATGTGGGAGGACTTAAGATCCACTTTGCAGTCCAAGGATTTTAAAGGGTTCTGGTCCATTGTCAGCAATGGCAGAAAAGAACCAGGAATTACCCCATTCCCTAACATAGCTCCAGCAGTATGGGAAGACCATTATGGGGGCCTGTATTCAAGTTTAAATCACAATACATTATCCATAGTTACTTCTCCCCCTAGACTAGTATGGCGAGATGAGGCTGCCACGGCAATAACGATGAAGGAGGTGGAACTCGCTATACAATTGCTGATACCTAACAAAGCGCCGGGACTGGATAAAATCCCTGGCGATCTTTATCAGTCGGAACCCAAGATATGGGTGCCGTATCTCTACTCTCTATTTAATTCAATCCTATTGGGCGCGGATCCCCCAGAGTCTTGGCTTGGTGCGGAGATCGTGCCAATATACAACCTTCAAATTATAGGCCAATCAGCCTAATTGACATTACCCAGAAGCTGTTTGGCAGAATAATACTGAACAGATTGCAGACGTGGGAGTCAGACAACAACATCTTAAGTGCCCTGCAGGCGGGGTTCAGAAAGGGCATCTCTACTGCTGATCAGATTTTCCGACTTCAGGTCATACACTGGAAGACCGTAAGCCTAGAGGGTGGTAGCCTCTACCTTATTTTTGTTGACCTGAGGTTGGCATTTGACCTGGTACCGCGAGAAAACCTGTGGAGGGTTCCCCGGGCTCTCAATGTCCCTTTATATCTTTTGGATGTTTTGAGTAGACTCCATACGGGAAACTTTGCCCAGGTCAGATGCGGAAAACATGGAAAGCTGTCCGCCCGCTTCCCTGTTAACCGTGGAGTCCGGCAGGGATGCGTGTTGGCACCGACGCTATTTTGTCTATATATTAATGGGCTAATTAAACATCTGGAAGGTATTAGAGATTCAGATGCGCCAAGACTTACTACGGGTACGGTGTCAGCGCTGATGTTCGCCGACGACACCTTGTTGTTGTCGCGAACATCAACTGGCATCCAGCGCATTCTGGATGGCTTCGTGGATTTCTGTGCTGAAAGAGGTCTGGAGATTAATTTAGCTAAAACTAAATTTATGATTCTTAATCCCCCCAAACACACTCGACCAAACCCAGTACTGAATGCTGTTCCCTTGAGCGGGTAACAACGTTCGGATATCTGGGGATTATTTTACAAGAAGATTTTGGATGGGGGGACAAATTGCCAACTCCGTCCTAAAACTTGCCCAAACCACTGGGGGAATTTCTCGAGTTTTTAGAGGCTCGGTCACCAAGCCAGTGGCACCTGCAATAGAAATCTTTAGGACCCAAGCAAGAGCAGCCCCCATCTATGGAGCAGAACTTTGGGGTCATTCTAGAATCCATAACCTGATTGGGATTGAAAACTCCTTCATGAGGAATCTGTTGGGTTTGCCCTCCAGCTCCCCACTTGTCCCTATCAGGCTGGATTTTGGGTTGATACCAATGGAAGAGGTGGTAACACTGCGTCCATTGATGTATTGGAAGAGACTCTGGTCCAATGCAGAGCTGGGCTCGTACCGAGAGGAGTTTAAGGGGATTTGGCCTCTAATTAAAAGCAAGAATATTCCATGGTAGAGATTTGTTAGGGATACTTGTACTAAGATTGGCCTACCAGACCTATGGGCCACTCCGGAGACCTCATGCTTGGCCTTATCAAAAACGAAATTGGCCAACCAGTTCAAAAGCCATCACCTCCTGCGTCTGCATGAGTGCTCCGATATCGGTAGGCTGACTGTTGAGTTCCTCCAAATCAAAGATAACTATAGGAGTGAGGAATTTTTAGATTTGATTTCACCTCCGGCTGCCAGGAAATTGTATTGCCAATTGAGAATGGGCAGCCTCACGCTCAGATCGATTACTTCCAGGTGGGACGCTAGCAACACAACTGCCTGCCCGGCCTGTGGCCATAGACTTGAGGACGAAAAACACGTCTTTTTTTCCTGCCCTATATACCACCCACAAAGGAAACGCTGGGTTAAGCCCATATGTAACAACATGGGATTTAGGGTGTGTGAAAAAGCGCTAAGAGTCCTGAAGTATGACACCCACCCCCCAATAGTTTTTGCTGTCACCAGGTTTCTTAATGCCATGTGGATAAAACGCAGAAAATTTCTGTAACTAACCTGAAAGTATCCTTTTTATCTATCGTTAAATGTTTGTATGCTGTATTTTACAACTGTGATTTGATGTAGATATTTTAAACTGTGAATTGTAACATCTCATGTCGCTTTTATGGCCTTTGGGGCCGAAATAAAGTCTAACAAAGGACAAAAGGAATTGTTTTCCATTGTCAGAGATCAAAATCTCAGGAAAACCCTCTCTGAGGCACACACTTCTCAGAAATTCCACAATGGCTTTAGTATTGGCTTCCCTCACCATCTTGACCTCTGGCCATTTAGATGCATAATCCATAAGGACCAAAATGAAACGGAATCCACCTGGAAGAACCTCATACGGCCCCATGACATCAATACCAAGTTTCAACCAAGGACCTTTTGGAAACTCAACAGGCATAAAACGGGGAACAGACACTTTCAAACTTTTGTCAGCTGCACTGTAGACACAACAATTGGAGACCACAAAATCAACCTCAGCATCCATTCCTGGCCACCAGTAAGTGTCCCGGATCCGACGCTTGGTAAGCGTGGAACCGAGGTGAACCTCATGAGCTCTCTCAATAATGGTCTTGCGGAAAACATCAGGAGGTACAAACTTCTCCGCCCTGAGCAGCATACCGTCTTCAATGGAGAGCTCACTTTCAACTTTCCAGAAAGGCTGAAGGGGAGAAGAAACCACCTTTTCTCTGGGCCATCCATTTCGAATAAAAGCACAGGTTTATTGCAGCACACAATCGGATTCTAACGCCTGAACTCAATCAGTCTCAGAGCCCAGATTCAAGACAGGTAAGTCCTGAGCCGCAACTAAACAGTCATCACAATCCTCACTAGAAAACTCATCCAAGTTAACATCATCATGTTCACTGGACCTGATGGGGAAAACGGAATAATTTTACTTCAAATTAATAGTGAAGGAGTCGAGTTACCATATGCATCATCCTGGGCGAACAACATTTACTCAAGCTCTCTTCCAGAATACTGACTAATGGTTTGTGATCAGTTAAAAGCAGGAACTGCTTACCCCAGATATAAGGTCAGAATTTCTCAATGACCCAAGTACAGGCCGATAGCTCCTTTTCAATAACAAATTACTGGAGCTCGGGAGTTCCTAAAACCCTGGAAGAAAAACACACTGTGTTCCCACCATTGTTGTCTGGCTGAGTTAAAGTGGCTCCAAGACCTACTTTGCTGGCATCGACAGTGACGCAGCACAGTAAACTGGGGTCGAAAGGTTTCAAAGCAGCACCATCTTTTACGGCAGGTTTGACAAATTTAAAAGCCATAACACATTCGTTGCACCATTTAAACTTGAGCCCTTTCTTTAGGAGATTACATAGGGGACATACAATAGCTGCAAAATTTGGAATACACAGTGAGTAGTGCTCCATAGCCCCAGTAACAATTTCACACCAGATTTGTCCACTGGTGCAGGGGCATCAACCATGGCTTGAAGTAATCCTGGTCTAGGGCTGACCCCATCATGAGAAATGACATGTCCCAAATATTCAACTTTAGAACAGAGAAATTGACACTTTTCTTTTTTTTAACACAACCCCACGTTTTTGGAATAATGTTAAAACTTTGACGAGGACATCATCAAAAGAAGCAACATTTTTAACAAAAATGAGAACATCATCCTGACATACTTGGATGCCATGAATATCTCTAAGGATATTACTCATTTTCCTCTGAAAAATGGACGCTGCTGATGCAGGCCCAAAAGGCATGCAACAGTAGTGAAATGTTCCCAGAGGTGATACAAAGGTGGTAAAATGGTGATATTCAGGATCCAGTTCCACCTGGTGTTATGCACTGGCTAAATCAAGTTTTGTAAAAAAGCGTGCTCTCTTGGTGGAAGAAAATAAGTCATTAATCTTGGGTAACGGGTGGGAATCCACCCATATTTCTTTGTTCAAGGATCTCAAGTCGACAAAAACTCAAAGATCCCCTCTCCTTTTGCTGACTACCACCAAGGGAGAAAGCCACAGCAAAGAGTCTGTGGGCACAATAATCCCCTTTGTACAGAGACTCTTTAATTCTTTTTCCAGATCTTCTCTCACACTGAATGGCACTTCTCTAAGTTTGTGCTTTCGGAACTCTGCATGCTCCGCGGAGTGCAAACAACTCTGCGGAAGGAGCAGAGTTCACCGCCCGGGCTTAATCAGCACCCCCGGGAGACACAAGATGTTTTTGGTCAAAACCCACCCCCTCCATCTGCGCTGCTGTTTAGTCGCCTCAGATAGCGTTAAATGTGATTCTTGTATTGGTGCTATATTGGCAGCACAGCGTTTGAGGTATGAATGTATTCCATATCGGCGAGATAGAGTATGCATATCCTGCACATTCCATGTGACAATGTTAAGGTGGGACATAGAATATCTTAGTGAGAGTGTATGCGACAGCTTGATCCAGGAAAGTGCACAAGTCCATTTGCAGGGGCAGGACTGGAAGCAGAACCAAGGCAACAGAAAATTTGAGCCAGAAGGCAACAAGGCTGTTTATCAAACCAAAAGAGCAGGGCCTTGGAGAGCTCAGAGATAACCTGTGTCACAGGTAATAAACCTTCAGAGCTCGGGGGAGGTGTAAAAAGCCTTTCCAAGGCAAAAGAAAAACATCCCTTATTTAACAAGGGCTGTGAAGGCACCAGGAGCATAGCCACAAGTCGGCCTCCAGATTCTCCACAGGCACTCCGTCGCAAAGAGAAGAAGTGTGCCCCTAATACTGTCAGACATAGTTTCAACAGGTCGGATTGTTGCCAGCAACATGGGGTCTCCATAAAAGAGTAAGGTTGAGTGGATTCTCGATAAGGACATCCTTTATACACAATTGAGCACATATTTGCAAAAGACATTGAGACATAGTTAACAGGAGGGCTATATAATGATGTCTGCCATCTGCAGGGTAATATTGGGTAGAATGATCGAGTTAACATTAGATGGACATTCTACAGAAGATTCATGATTTCCAGAGGACTGCACAGAAGCCACGCCCTAGTCAGACCACACCACCGCTTCACTGATCTGAGCCGCATCTTCAACAGCCTGTCAACTCTCCGAAATGGGTTGCTCCACTTTGGACATGGCTGTGGGGCCAGGGAGATGGTATTTCCTGCACTGGTTGCACAGTCTCAGCCAATTCCCCGACAGTGCAGCACTCCTCCTTCTCCCCCCTCAGCCTGGAGATCGAGGTCAGTCCAGATGCCTCAAGCCAGTCCCAAGCATCCTGTAGTATATCAAAGAATCTCGTCTTGTGGGCCATCACTACACATAACCTTGCGGGATAAGGAGGGAGTACTTAATATCTAGTTCCCGAAAGTGTAACTTCATGCCATAAAGGAGCTGCGTTTTTGCTGTACCCCTAGGGTGTAGTCTGGGGAAAAAACACACCTGCATTCTCGATCTGAATATCTTGCAGTTTCCGAGTCTCACAAAGTATTGAGTCCCTATCGAGATAGTGTAACAAATTGAATATGCATGGTCTGGGGCCAGCTCCAGGGGCGGGACTAAAGGTTGGGATATTATGTGTCCTCTCCACTGTGAAGTAGTGTGAGAAGGAATATTCCAGCAGTAGTTCCTTGAGCTATCACCCAGTATAAATAAAGAAAACCACATCCTGCCCTTCTGCTCCCCTTGGAAGGCCAATGAGGCATACATTGTTTCACCCTGAGAGGCCCTCTGCATTCTCCACCCTCAATTCCAGGGTTTGGATTCTAGTGTCATATCCCGCCAATCATTGCTCCAGCTGAAGGGTAGTTGGGTGGATCTCCAAGAGACATTTCTCCGTAGCTGTGGCACAGTCAACTAGCTTCTGGTGATCGCGTGTAGCATTGTAAGGTACGCCACTAAGTTGTGAATGTTGGACTCCAGTTAGACAACGATTGTGCAGTAGCCACCAATACTGCATCAAACCTGTCTCCGGGGGGAAGGGTGCCCCAGAATGGCCATTGAGTCAGCACCCACAGCCTAAGAGGAGATCAAAGAGGGTCTAGAGCTGGCATTTCACTGCAAACTCATCTGAGCAACCCCCAACATCAGAAAGGGACAATGTAGCACAGGCAATCGATGTTAGTCCGTTACTAAACACTGCAACACGAGCACTCCAAGAGTCAGATCCTGATGGCAAGTGTATACTGTTCCCACCTGTAACTCAAAAGCGGGGTAATGTAATGGCCATGTGGTGCTGGTATGAGTGAAGATGATCCATTGTTCCTGTTCCCTGACCCACTTGCGGATGATCACACACAAACTTAGGTAATGAAGCACATGCAGCCCAGGGTGCATCATCCCACAGCATTGAAGGATAGCTTAATATCTGGAAGTTAAAAGATCCATAGCGGTCAGGTGTAGCAGCACGTCACAGTCTTACCACTAGCAGTAAAAGCCGGGACGACCCGCCATTGCAGACATAAGCAGTCTATCTCAGGGAAACGATCCCCAGGTAGCCCACAGGGTTGCAACTGGTAGGATCCACTCTGTTCCCCAGTGAGCCTATTAGGTTTGGAGGGTGAGCGGTCACCATTCTTTATCTAAGCCACCACGCGAGGCCCCATAAAGCACTGCCCTCCAGTAAGACACAGTTCACCGGGCCTCCACCACTGCAGCTGACGGTATAGACAAGGGTGTCCTCTCTAGGGATGGCAGGAGAGCTACAGCTCAATGGTTGGGGGAGAGCGGAACACCGCAGTGGGGGCCAACCAGCAGATCAGTTCCATGTATACCCCGTCCTCAAAATTGTGCAAAATTTTGATGATCACCAACAGGCAGCAGTGTCGCAATTCAATATGAGTTTTCCTGTTATGGGAGCATCAGCAGGGCAGCAATTAATCCATTTATTATGTGCTTGCGTGCCCCCACTCCCAGGGAGTGCCCTACTGCCATGATCTCAGCCCCCATATTCAGCCTCAGGCATCAGCGTTATTTATGACAGCTATTGATCCAGCGGTCCACCAACAACAGATACTCCACTACCATATACTCACCTGGGCCCATGAACTCACATTTGAGTAAACTGCTGGTGTCAAGTTTAACATTTTCACAATACTCAGGATTAGTTATTCAGGACCTCTGTTCATTTCTAACTAACCCTTCACTGATCAAAGCGTTCTTTCCTCTGGTCAATGGACCATTAATTGAACTAGTTGATGATGATAATATATATAATTCTTAACAATTCATTAAATAACCACAGACTCAGAAAATGTTTAAAATCTTTATCTAAAATGTATGTGAACCATCTCAAAATTACAGGGCAGTTACCAACATTCATAGGAGAGAAAATTCAATTCATAAATACCATGCATTTACTTCAGACTCAAACAATAATCAATGCTCAGAAAGGGAGAGGACAGAGAGAAAAGAACATTTGTAAATAACGAGAAATTATAGTTACCAAAGATGGTGTAGAAGACCATCTCCCTGGCCAAAGGGCTGGTAAGGGTCCCCTGAGATAGGTCATCAGATAAAGACTTCAGGTCAGGAATCAGGACAGGATAGTTGACCTCTCTAGAATACTGGTGGTTGCGTTGTACCCCTCTCTGACACTCTCTTCCTCCTCGAGAGTCTTCCGCAATCTTAAAATCTAACCCAATTAAATCAGGATCGAAAGTTCTGGTTTGCAGTCAGCTTCTTCATCAGCAACTTTAGTATCTCACAGCATCTCTCCACCACCACTCTTAGCATCTCCCCAGGAACTCTCTCTAACTAACTAAAGCTATCTTATTAATATGTTTCGTTTTCACATGTTCCACCCACTAAAGTTTAAATATCGTAATATACGAAAAGGGGGGGATCTTCATCACACCATGCTTGCATGTCACAAAAAATCAGTTCAGTCATTGTTCGCAAACCCATCCCCCTACTTTTTATTCATACATTTCATTCCCATCCACTAAGTGTGTCAAAATTTGGAACATATAATTCTATTTTGAATGTGTCTCTTCATTGTTGAACTCTGCACCATCCTGTTCCCATGAGGTTTTGCTTGACCTTGGCTCCTGTACAAATATTCTGTCATTGTCCCTGATTCACTTCAGTGGGCATGCGCAGACTTCACGTCACTCCATTCAATTTGGCTATGCAATAGAGGCCCAAATACGCACTGATGATAAAAGTCAGAAGACAAATGTTACTTTCTCAAATAAAGTGTTTGCACTGTATACCACCCACCTCTACTCTGTCCCAGTTTATTTATTTAATATTTTACCTCCATTAGCATTAGTCAAATAGCTTGCTTCAGTTCAAATAAGCAGATACCATGCACGCGAGTCTTCAAGACTCTATTTTAGTATCTTCTGCTCATGTGCCAAATTTCCCTCCAAACATTAGTTCATCAACCTACGTAGATGTAGTTGATGCATGCGCAAAACAGTTTTCCCATTTAAAGCGGTATTAGTCCTTCTTCATTGTTATCCGCGTTAGTACATACATACGCAAGCTTCACTGACCCGCGTGTTCATGTAGTGTATATTAGTTTTCACAAAGCTTTATTAATACCTTGTTAGTGAGTTCAACGAGTGGATTACTTCCGAGCAAGTCTCTTTTCTATGAGACCTTGCTCCATCACTTTCATAGCCTGGTGAAGACCATGATCAGCTGGTGGGTAAAGGGGCGCCCAGAGCATTTATGTTCAAGTGGGGCACTATGGGGGAGAAGAGAGGAGGGCAGCCAAACCACTGTGGCAGGTATCACATCCCCATACAGTTTGGCACACATACCTCATTCATGAAGAGGTTTTCCAAATTGATAAAATCCTTTTTACATAACCTGCCAGATGCACTGAAGCAATCACTGCTGACAAATCTTTCATGGGGTTGTCAGTATTGCTTAATTTGAGTTGTTGGTGGGCCCCACAGTCCTACATTTATGGGCACCAGCAGTTATTTTTCCTCAAAAAGACTTTGATCCACAGCAAGGGAGAGAAAAACACAAAGGGGTAAAGAAGTAGGAAGAGAAATACAGAAAAAATGACAAAGGGAGAAAACAGGGATGAAGTAGAACCTACAAGGGAGCTACGGGGACAGGGTATGCCAGGTGATGGATTAAAAAGACTACACAGCCTTGGTATTTGGCATCCTAGCCTTTAATAGTGCCCACTGTAGGTATCTGAGCAAAGCTTTGGGTCCCTGCACTTATTCTTTTACAAATTAGTCACTGGTAGTCACTAACTAAAACTTGTCTGATGTGGCCACTATTACAAGACTAATAATATTAGTATCCCAGGGTGATTTTTATTGAACATAAGTAGCTCCTATTACAGATAAGGCACTTAATCTACATACATAAAGGTATAATGACACACATAGAGGTTATGCACTCCATTCAGATGTTTAGGCATTACAGCACTACATTTGCTTTCCCCAGAATCCTATCAATACATACCTGCAGTGGATGTGTCTGCAGGCCTATGGTTGCCATATTGGAATGTGCCTGTTTGTCACCTAGGATACAGTCTGCTCTGCTTGCCATGTTTCCTTGATGGTGACTGATGGCATCGAAGGCACAGCCCTTCTGCTTTTGGACCCGGAGCACTGCTTTCTCAAAACAGGTTAACATTGTATTCTTAAGGTCTTATCAGTGTTTTGGGGTGATGCGCTGCAGCAGTGCTGGGAGATGCGATTCTGGTTTAGTGTACTAGGGATCGCAGTGGAGTAACAACAGTGGATTGAGGACGCGGATCTCTTCAGATTGGCTTGTCCTAGGCATGCCTGTGTTCAGCCAGTGGCATGCATATTTCATTTTGCGCTATAGCCTCCATTAAGTGAAAACACTTTAGACTGAAAAGCAGTGATGTTCCTTTCTGTGCAAATGGATGATGGGAAATAAAGTGATGTACACACACACACACACACAGGAGCCTGAGGAGATTTAGAGACCTGCAAGGGTGGATTCCCCAATACTGATCATCAATCACACAAAAAGGCCCTCAGGGTCTGTCAAGAGAGAGAGAAAAAGAGGCAGACCGAAAAGAGGGGGGGTTTCCTTTTAAAGTACGGTTTCCCTCACTCACCGAAGGTGGCATGTTTCATCGGGAATCTTCCTCGCACAAAGAAGCCTAGTCATGGTGCGGGCTGCAACCCCCTTGCTGCGAGGGAGGAGCTCCGAATGTTTTAGTCTTTAGAAAGGTTATCACTAAGACCCAATGTAAGATAACAAGGTGTAGTGAGGGGTGCAGTGCTAGTAGTAGAGTGGGTTAAAACCCCTTTGCATTATTTTGACTGCCTTGTGCTAGGATTACCAACAACAAGAGAGAGGATATATACGACAAGAACCATTAAATTGAATGGTACAGTATTAGATCAACATGTTTCAGCCGATGACCTAGAGAGTGTTGTGGCTTTCTTCAGGATCTTGTTGAAGGTACTGCTGTGTGAGCGATGTCCAGGACTTCAAACTAAAAAAGAGAGTATGTATAACAGCAACGGCAAGTGTGTCAGTGAAAAGCTTGTAATACTAGACCGGTGATCCAGAGGTAACCAGATCGTTGGATGCACCGGTAGTACCTGCAGGTGTCAGGCACAGTACCCCAGCTGTCCTTAGCATAAATATTTAAGGTGCATACACATCTCCAACCACTAAACTTAGGTCGGAGGGCATACTCACGGTGCCGGGAGGACAAGGATTGGAGTCCTCTTGCTCCTTCTTATAAAGACAATTTTGGATGGAAACCAGTATTGCCACTTCCTCTGCAGATGGATGATGGGAAATCGGTCCTCTTGCTTGCTTTTCTTTATGTAAGCACTGAAGCCCACACCTGGTGTACTACCTTGAGGAACAGAAATGCATCTGGGTGGTATTTTACCCTCTAAAACACTGCTTTAATATTTAAAGTTAAAACAGACACCAAAAGTATCAAAAGGCTGAAAGCACCATCTCCACTCCTTGCCCCAAGTCACCAATTGTTTGGTTTCTAAAATCATCTTCCCTCGACTTGTGTCTTCTGTGACTGCAAAACTACTTCAGAACATGAAGGCAGAAGCTGGTATCCACTTAATGTTTTTAGAAAGTAGATCTTGCTACCTAAAATGTAGTTCTCAGTATTAAACTTATGCTCTTATCATACCAAACATGTGTGGCAATTTTTAATTCCTCACCAGGTTTGTCATTAGTGCTAATAGTTACAGTCCGATTCTGTTAATGATCTGGTGTATTTCCAACATGATTGCAGTCTTGCATTACCATGGCATTGATAAAGCTTATGCATATTGGTGAAATGTGACTAAACTAATTCCACGATGTGATTACACTTTTGCACTATTTATAATTGGATGAATAAATGTCTATCCATTATGGTGTAATTTGATCTCTCAATAACACAGGAATTAACAATACCTCAGTGGCTTTACTTTGTATTGCGCACGTGATCTAAATCAGAGTTGAATGATTTGGATTGCCATTGTTGATTCCAAGATGTTGTGGAGTCCAGACAGTGTTAAACATGGGGACAGAAGTTGGTAGAAATGAATAAAAACTTGGCTTTGTTGGTATTGAATTTAAGGTGATGGAATGTCATCTAAGATTGCATGTTATCTAGATTCTTAGCCCAATGGGTGATATCATCAAGAGAGGAGACTTTTAAATTATCTTTTGAGGTATACCCATATAGGTGATGTTGTATGTCATAATACTTAAATGTATCTCTAAGACGTGAAAGATATAGGTTGAAGAGGACCATTGCTACGATGGAACTTTGAAGATCTCCTTGTGTGATAGGAACAGAGTTTGAGAATCGCCTACCTTGATCAATTGTAATTGAGTATTGAGGTAGAATTCAAACCAATACAGGACCAGTCTTCAAACTCCATGAGTTCTCATAATGTTTTTTTAATGATGTTGTGATTGAAGGTGTCAAAGGCTATAGATAGATGGAGTAGTATAAGCAAGCTGCAATCAACATTATCAAATATGCATAAAGCTTCACCAGTGATTTAAAAATGTCAGTTTCTGTGCTACACCCAGCTATAAATCCAGATTGCACATTACTCAGAAGGTTGACAATTTTTAATTGATTGCTGTCAAGGCCTATAATGAACAATGGTTGGTTTGGGATTGGTCATACGTTATTGTAGTCCTCTGGATAAGCAGAGTTGGGGAGATTTGTCCTACTATTAAACAGTTAGTACATATCCCCCGGAAGAGTGAGGCATTCATAGGTTTGGTCCAGTGTGACTCCTGGTACACAAAGACCTTTGGTTAGAGTAGCCAGTATTAGATCTGAATTAAATGTTCAAGTTTGGAGATTGTATTTATAGGTTCTGCTAGATCTGCTGGCCTTAGAGTGGTTTTCCCATAAACCTTTTGCCTATTTCCCACTTGTTTGCTGAAATTCATTTATGTTAGACTTAAACGTCTGTGCACTTTACTACTGCTAACCAGTGCTAGAGTGCTTGTGTTCTCTCCCCCTAACCATGATACAATTGGCTTACAAGCAATTGGCACATTTAATTTACTTCTAAGTCCCTAGTAGTGTGGTACTACATGTACTCAGGGCCTGTAAATTAAATGTCATTAGTGGGCCTGCAGCACTTATTGTGCCACCCACTTAAGTAGCCCTTCAAAACATGTCTCAAGCCTGCCATTGCCACCTGTGTGCAGTTTTAAACTACCAATTCTACTTGGCAAAATAGCCCCTTTACCAAGACTAAAACTTCCTTTTTAATACATATGTCACCCTTACGGTAGGCCCTAGACAGCCCTTAGGACATGGTGCAGTGTATCTTAAAAACTAGATATGTACTTTTAAGTTTACATTTGTAGGTAGTGAAAACTCTTAACATTATTTCATTACCTCAAGGATTACCACTCCCATAGGATAAAATTAAGGTACCCAATCACCTTTAATAAGTGATAACCTTTATTTGAACAGATAGAAATGTCATGTCTAGTCTCAAAACAATTGTAGTTTAAAATCCTCTTTAATGGTAAAGTAGGATTTGAAGTCACAATTCTGAAAATGCTGCTTTTAGAAACTTAGCATTTTCTTGTCCTAACCATTTGGTGCCTGCAGTCTGTGTCCTGGGTCACATGAATGTGAACACTTGGCAGTTTGTCTTTTCTTATTCCTCTTTGTGAGACAAAGGCAGACTAGGTGTTGGCAGGATGAGACACCCTACCAGGATGGGAGGGGCGGAGCAGTTCCCTGCCCCACGTATATTTAAATGAAGCTGCCTAAGCACACCTACAAGAACTTCACACCAGTCTTGTGTCGCCTCAGTCCTCTTCAAGTCCGGGCAGGGATCAAGGAAATTCTTGAACCATCTGTCTGGGAAAACTCTAGAAGTTACTTCCACGTCAAAGCTGGCATCAGGTATAAAAATAGGACCTACAGACCCACTCTTTAGTTCACTCCTGGACTTGTAGAGGAAACTCACAAGGCCTGCCTTGTACTACAGAGGACTACCCTGCTGCTTGAGGCCAGCTTTGTACTTCAGAGAACTTCAATGCTGCTCCCAGAGTGCTGCCCTGATGTCTTAGGACTGCCATGCTACTTTAACCCTGGAATACCAGAGTGACTGCAAGGGCTAGTTGGCTAGCACCTGTTCTGAGCTACAGGGTCACAAAAAGCTTCAATAACTTGAGCCCTGCTCCTAAACCCTGCCTGAAATGGTGTTAAATGTGCCCAAACAGCAAAATACAAAACCGAAAACTTGTAACTTAGAAATTTTTGAGCCAGAAAGCGTACTGCGAACTGACAGGAGACCAGGACCAACCTGCTCGCTGATTCGCCCATGGTGCTCCACCGGTTGGCCTGACTTTGCGGTAGTTCCCATTACGTTCTTCTTCACAGTAGCAAATCAAGTTCAGTGGCTCCTTGCAGAAGAGGTATCCAGCTTTGTGGAGCCCTCCTCAGCTGTAGCCTGCCACTTTGTCCCACTGGAGATTACTGACTTCCAAAAAATGACAAACCCATTATGCAGAAAGTTTCACCGCAACTTCACCTAGCAGTTCCCCATCAATGATGACGCCTACTTCTCAGACACCACTGGCTGCCTTCTCCCACTGAACCTTACCTTCTGAGACATTTTATTTAAAAATTTCATTTAAGTCTGAAGGTAAGCTGAGACCGGGCCCAATCCATCTCTTGTAACCAAACTGCGCTCCATTTTGAACGGCCATAAATGTTGCCCCAGTCTCGCAGTTGGTGCTTTGATCTTTTAGGCACTTTTTTTTACTTTAAACTTTATACATTCATAACTCCTGTTCTTCTTAGTAGATTTTTGTCAGTTTGGTGTCAAATAATTTATTAAAATGTTCTCTATTTTCCTAAATTCCTAAATTGTTGTGGGATTTTTCTGGTGTTCTGTTTTCATTTTATTACTGTTTGTGTGCTGCAGAATACTTAACACAGTCGCTCTAAGTTCAGCCTGCCTGCTTTTGTGCAGAGCTACAGGAGGGTTAAGAACAGGTTACGTTGGTGAATTTTGAGGTCACCCTGACAAGGATTGTGGTTTTTGCTTGAGAAGGATTTTCACAACCCTCAATCAAAACGCCAATTTCTAACAAATTCCATCTGAGATAGATCTTTGAGGAGAGACTTGCTGAACTTCAGCACAAGATCAACTGGGGTTCATGTAAGGTAGATTAAACAAGGCTTCAATATCTGTTACATTCAAGTTGAAAAACTCTGCACATTTATTGAATTAACTTAATGCTCCCTGATCAGCCTATACCGTTTTATTGTCTCTAGCTCTCTAAGCATGTTTAATGACGGCTCCATGGATTTTAAACATCTTATAAATGTATTTTAAAATTCTTGTATTTGTATGAACTAGAAATGACAATGTAAATGTAGGAATGTTTTTATAATAGTATGCTTTTATGGTGAATTTTATTGCACCGAATAAAGCTGATTTTGATTTGATTTGATTTGAATTCACTTTTAATTTTAAAAATAGAAAATAAATTAGTAGTTGCTTTAAATATTTTGAACACATTTTAGGAATATTGTTTTCCAAATCAATTTGAAATTTGACGAATGCAAATTTAGCTTTGGAAACATGTTTATTTTAATTTAAAAGTGATTATAACCAATAAAGCACCACCAAAAAGAATATTTGCTTTAAAGTAGAAATAAGAAAACACCCAATTTTGCCTTACACTTACTGCTTTTGTGGCCTCTATAGTCAAACATTGTAAGTGCAGATATTACCTCTAAGTCCTTTTCTGTAATGGATGCTCCAATTAGGACCCACTCAGCCCATGTTAAGACACCAACTATGACTTTGTGATGTCCAACAAGTATTGAGAAACCCAAGAGTTCCACTCCTGTTTTGGGAGCAAGGCTGACCTCAAATGCCTTAGTTTCACTGTTTACTGAACCTTTTCATCAGGAAGACATTCCCTAGTGGGCTTTGAAATAAAGAAAGGTCCACCACATGTCTTAGGGTCCTTCTGGTGGCTTTCAAAATAATATACACAAAGGGGCCGATTCTGATCCTGGAAAAATGCTTTACAAATCGTGGTATGGAGCGTTTTCCCCATACAACTCGTATTTGTAAGGATTCCCCTACAACCTAGGAAGTACGATCCGTACAAATAGACGCTCTCCATACAAATTGTAAAAAAGACCATACAACTCGTTTTTACAAGCGATTCCGATTCGGATTGCCCTGTATGCGACGTTCACATGTATTCCCGGCAGCAGTTTACAACCCGTCAAGTACAATTCGTACAAACGGCACTCCGTACGGCTCTTTTGTTACAGGAGCCAAAAAGTGCCGGTAATACATTGTGGGGCCGATTCTGATCCTGAATTTTTATTTTCCGTACAAATCGGATCCGTAGTTTTTTTCCATACAAATCGTACAAGTCCCTTACAACTCGTGTAGTACAATTCGTAGGTGAAAAATACATACAAATCGGCCATATCCTTACAAATCGGATCGGGAAAAGCTGTACGACACAGACTTGTAAAAAAGACCATACAAATTGTAAAAAGGCTGTCCAAACTGTCGAGTACGATTCGTACCGGGTTGTCAGCATACGATTTGTATGGAAAATGGCCTGTATACAGGGAACGACTCGTACCGGGCAACGAAGCGAACCCCTTTACGCCTCGTACCCTGGTATGACTCGTTCTGGGGGTACGACTCATACCGGGGTACGGGTCGTATAGGGGTATGAGGCATACAGGGGTCCCCCCACATGCGAGGCGTGTGTATGGTGCGTACCACAACATCGCGCATGTACGCACCGTACATACGCAAGTTTGGGGTACGGTGTGTACACAAGCGATTGTGGGGTACGGTGCGTACATGTAGGGTCCGTCTCGTACTGTTTTCGGGGCATACAATGTTTTTCCGGCACTTTTTGGCTCCTGTGAAAAAAGAGCCGTACGGAGTGCTGTTTGTACGAATCGTACTTGACGGGTTGTAAACTGCTGCCGGGAATACATGTGAACGTCGCGTACTGGGCAATCCGAATTGGAATCGCTTGTAAAAACGAGTTGTATGGTCTTTTTTACAATTTGTATGGAGAGCGTCTATTTGTACGGATCGTACTTCCTAGGTTGTAGGGGAATCCTTACAAGTACGAGTTGTATGGGGAAAACGCTCCATACCACGATTTGTAAAGCGTTTTTCCAGGATCGGAATCGGCCCCTGTATGCCCCGAAAACAGTACGAGTCGTTCCCCGTATACAGGCCATTTTCCATACAAATCGTATGCTGACAACCCGGTACGAATCGTACTTGACAGTTTGGACAGCCTTTTTACAATTTGTATGGTCTTTTTTACAAGTCCGTGTCGTACAGCTTTTCCCGATCCGATTTGTAAGGATCGGGCCGATTTGTATGTATTTTTCCCGTACGAATCGTACTACACGGGTTGTAAGGGACTTGTACGATTTGTATGGAAAAAAATACGGATCCGATTTGTATGGAGAATAAAAATCCAGGATCAGAATCGGCCCCATAATCGGGAAGACAATGTATAACAATGTGAAACTTCAATCATAATGTAAACAGTATAAGCAAATGACCCAAAGCATCCCACAGGTCATGAAGTTTATTTACTACCTCAGCTGCTTCTTTGTGCAGCAGCATAGTTTGCTGTTACCAAAGATCATATGGCTCTCAGTATACACATTCATTCCCCAGCAGGCCTCTCCCCAATGACCTTGCACAACAGGAATAGGCCCAGAGTTGAGAATAATAATACATTTATGGGCACACTTCTTTCTTGATGGCTCTAGTCAAAGAATAGTACAGTGTGACACTGGCTTGAAGAAACTGAACACCGAGCACCCCCAACATATATGCTCCATGTTGCGCCTTGACGCCTTCGGGCAAAGTAGCACATTATAAATTCCCTTTCATCATGTCTTAAGTAGAACATCCTTATTCAGAAGACTTTTACCATTTGTCAGAGGAGAAAGATGGTGTGTTAAATGCTCACCATTTTTTTCTGCAGTCACATCTCAATGAGGTGCAAACAATCTCTTTCCATTTGCATTCTTGTCATGGGATGGGAATGGACTGCAGAAAAAAGTTATTTTAGTGCTGGGAAATTAGGCATACAGGGAGGTAAAAGAAAAAAATTAACTTTATTTGAAAAAGCAGTTTCAATGAACAGGTTCAAAGTATGAATATAGGAACAGGAAAGAAGGAACAAATAATCTATAGAAAGGAATGAAGAAAGGACCAACATAAAGTAAAGTAAAATTATGTATACACAATGGGAAAACATAATCTCATGATTTTGTAGGAGCAAAATAAAATAAATACTGATAACAACTGATTTTTACTGTTTTAAAAAATACAAGAAAACACTACAAAATACAGAATTTCACAAGAAATAGAAACAGAAAATAGAAAAGACTGATAAAAGATGTTCTAAGATTGCTAACAAAGGATTTTGATTTCAATGTTGTTGCATCGTATTCTGATTGTTTTCTTTCTCTAAATTATGGTTCTCTCCTTGTTTTAGTGATATTTAGCACTTTAGGAAATTCCCTTATCAGACCTTGAGAATCGTCAGCATTACCTCCCAAATAAATTCACTCATTTCACGCTTTTGCTAATATTTCTTGGATCAGGACCAAGATGTCCACAGTCACCACTGTTGAATTGGTCAATTACCAATTAAGGCATCAACACACTGGCTTCCTTTAGAGTGGTGGAGCCCAAATATGGCTGTCTGTGAGACACACATAGCATTGTTGATATTGATACCCCATAGGAGGGTGACTGGGTGTTTGGCTGGTGTGGGGATGTAAACAACTTTCCTACTTTGGTAAATTACTGCGGAAGCAACTGGATGACGTATCTTGTTTTGCTAGGGTCTAAGAATTAAAGTATGCTGTTATAAATTTTAATCTGCATCACGTGCTAGTGTTTTTTATGTATGTTTTGATATATTTGTTTATCATGAACCTAGCTGAATAGCAAAGGAGTACTGCACAGAAGGTGTGAGCTTTATAACCAATTCATGCTTGTTTACAAGGAAGTAGGTTGGACTTAAGTTCATGTTCATCAGTAACGTTATTTGCTATGATGTATTGGATTTTTAGTTCCTTTCTGAATTGAGATAGATAGAACTAATTCTAATGTTTTTGGGGGAAGTTGCTCCAGATCATGGTTGCATAGATGGTGGAGGCCTGTTGTTCTGCTCTTTTCCTTCTTGTATTTCTTCATTAGTTTGGCAGTGTTCTTGCTGCTGATTTGGGAATGACTGCTGCAGGTGGGTATTTTCTCTGCCAGCTTTGCAGCGATGCCACTTATGATAGCCTTGTTGGTGCTGATCCTGGTCTCGAAAGTGATGGAAACTTGGAGAAGGATCCAATGCAATTTTGTTAGCCTTAGGGTGTTTAGGCATTTGATAGATATGATCTTTTATATAGATTGCCATAAAAGGGTACCATAGTAGTGCCATGGAGGTATCTGAGGAGGGCAATGTTATGTAAAAGTTTAATGGTTAGCTAGTGAGTAGGCCTTGTACCAGGAATGTGTCAATACAATGTGATTTTCCCTAATATAAATGGCCAAGACATCAACCATGAAATCCAACATGGAACATTGAACATGGAACTGAAAGACAATTTTGAGGCCAGCCAGGATATGGGGCTGCATGGATCTAATGTGTGGGGATCCTGGGAGTGCTAATCAAGGTTTGCGGACTTATCTGGATTTGTCCCAGTCTTTTTCTCTTTATGCAGATCTTTCCAGATGGATTTCTTTCTAAGTCCAGCACTTCGTGCCTAATTCCAATGTATCTTGTTTACTAGTAAGGTCAGCTTTTGAGTCAACATGGTGCGCAGCTTGAATAATGTTTGTTGTGGAAGCAGATCTAGTTGATCCGAAGTGGCATTTGTAACCACAGGATCGGTCATGAAATAGATTGTTTGACATCCATTCTGAGAAAAATCACTGCAGGCTACAATAGTCTATAATGAAAAGCCAGGAATATCTTTCTTTCTTTTTACAAATTCTTTCATTAGAAATGTTGGTTGCCATGAAGATTTTGCGGTCTTTGTAATGAAGAGAACATTCTTTTTCTTCACTGACAATATTATTTCTCTAACCCACTAGTGAAGAAATAGGCACACCAGGGCAGGCCATTATCTGTTTCTATTTTTCTTCAGCATACCCTGTGTGCCCTTTGTAACTCCTATAGCAGTTGAAATGTTGTTTCTCAGAGTTTAGAATGGAAACCGCCCAAGAAAGACCAAGGGACCAAACTCCTTAGATCATGCACGGCCCTCGGGTGAAGGAGGGTTGGTATAAAATAAGAAAAGAGGGACTTGCAAAAGGGGTTTTGCTCAGTGGCTGAGCGACACTGAGTAACAGGAATTGTTACTTCAGGGACCTTCTGCATGCGTAAGCTAGATGTGCACCGGACCAGACCCTCTGGTTTTATGATGACGCAATGCACTGGAAATAACGAGAGGAGGCAGTTACCATACATACAATGACCATGCATTCACATCAATGACATACACTTACAGGTTTCATCAGCAGCACGGCATGAGAGCAAAATACCCAAAATCACAGATTGGAATGTGTCACTGCCAGGGATAAACTCAGAACAGAGATTGGAGTTGCATGTACTACCAAAGTATACACTCGGAAAATAGGTTGGAGTGACTTGCACACCCAAGGATACACTAGGAACAAGGTTTGGAGTTACATGCACTCCTAAGGATACACTCTGAACAAAGGTTGGGGTACAAGGTTCAAGCATATATCAAAGACTCTGAAGTGCCTTCTTTTGGCACTACTGTTGATCAGAAACAGGGAGCTAAAGTCTTAAGTCCTTGCATGGTGACAGTTCCAGCACCAAGGTTGCAGGAAGGATCTGGAGTATTAACACTCAAGAAACGCTGGAGTAAATCAGAGAGAGGGAATGGAGGAAAAGTCTATATTCTTTGAAGACATGAATACTCGTCCTGCAACTACTATTGGAGGATTAGTGAGCACTAACCTCATATGAAGTACTTAGCCTAGTTCTTCTACTTGACTGAAGTTCAAAGAAGATCTCAAGGCTTTGACTCGGGGAGTCGCGCCGGTCCAGAGTAGTTGTGCAGGAGGGAAAGAGGAGGAAGACGTCAAGGGATCTTGAGCTTTGGGAACCACAGGTTCAGGTGAACTTCAAAGAGACTGGAGCGCTTCTCAGTTCCTGCAGGATTCATCAGGTGAATGGGAATGGTGAGGCTTGTTCAACTGGGAGTGAGGCCAAGCCCCGATTAGCCACCTGGAAGATTCTCGAATCTTGGAGAAAACACGTCTTAGCACACTTGCTTTGACCGTACAGAAAAGGCAAGTGCAACTTGATGACCGGAACCAAATAACAGGAAACAAATATATTGTTTTAGCTTGAACATGTATAATAAAAAACAATACAAAGGCCCCAGTAACAGTGGGAGCAAGCCTTGCAATTGACTCATGGTATTCAGGGAGAAGCTTGCAGGTATTCAATGGAAAACCACAACAAGGCCCTCATAAGAGCAGGTTCTGGGGGATGCTAGCAGGTAATCAAGCGCAATGGAACCACAGGTTTTGAGGGACGCTGGCAGGGAATCAAGCGCAATGGAATTAGAGGATTAGGTGAACATCAGTTATGATATCATAGCACCATACGGCGCCACAGTGTAAATACAATGTGAGTTCTGCGCACTAGACCACTACACAGGGAGTATAAGAAGGGGTAATGATAGAAAGGGTGCAGGAGGGAATCGAGCTTCACAGGGTTAATAAAATGTGAGCCATGAGCGGTAGACCACTACGTAGGGGGCACAACAACGAGTTGTGACAGACAGGGTGCAGTAGGGAATTGTGACAGTCTGTAGCTTTGGATGTGACACTTAGGGGCAGATTTACAAGAAAGTGACGCATCTGTGAAGATGCGTCACTTTCCCTGCGCTACTTTGAGAAACCCTTGCGCCACTATGGATGCACCGTATTTACAATACGACGCACCATGGTACAAGGATTGACAGATGCGTCAGAAATTCTGACGCATCTGTTGACGCAAAAGTCGCGCATTGCTGGAGTCGTGTCGCAAGCACGACACAACTCTAGGAATGCAGGGGGATGCCTATCCTCATTGTACAGTGTCACTCCTTACGCCTGCTTCGAGCAGGCGTACGAATTTGACGCAGTCGCTTACTAGAAGTGGCGCAGTGAAATCTTGTAGATTTCACTGCATCACTTCTATGAGGCTTTTTTGCGTTGGAACGCCCACCCTGCATACATTATACCTGACGCAGGTATAATGTAACGCAGGGCTTTACAACGTGACGCATCTCCCTTGATGCGTCACATTGTAAATGGGCCGCAGTTTTACGCTGCTGCTGCGTCACAAAAAGTGACGCAACTGCGGCGCAAAAATGACGCAAGGGACTTGTAAATCTGCCCCTTAGTGTCTGCTCTTCCCCATCCACCACAGCACTCCATGGCCAGACAGTGCAGTTTGTATATGTCTGGAAGGCTCTTTGGTCAACTGCTCATGCACAATCACTCCATCGCACTTTTTCACAGAATGAAAGTACGTTCAAATTGGTAGTGTGGGAGACTCATCAAGAAAGGAGATTCATTATTTGTCCTGTTGCCAGCCAGGGTGCTGGCCTTAATGTAATTCTTACACACATTTTTCAGCAAAATACCATTTTGTAAAATTAGGCGATATTTTATTTAGTTTTTCTAAAATTTAGTATAGTAATGCGAATTGAACACACTCTTAGCATGCAGGCATACAAACACCTGCAGACCAAAGTGTTTTTTTTTGCATGTGCATAAGTTATTTTAATAGGCATTGAAGCTAAGAGTAGTGTTACATCTTTCAAAATATGTTCGAGAGGCAACGATAAAAGATTATTTGTTCTATCTCCCTCCCAACTTTCTCAGTCCTCCATATAAGACTGAACTTCAGATATTGTTAATCAAGGCTTCTTATTGATATACAGCAGCGAGGGGACATGTCACATACACTGCCTTATGACTTCACATACACTTGAATATCAACTTAAAGCTTCACACAGTGTCATAGGCTTCTTTCTACCCCGGTAAATACGAATTGTAGTTTAAGATCATAAATGATCATTATTAGGGACTAAAATAGTTAGAATCCTTTAGTACAGAAATTATCGCCGCAATTAGTGGGTTGTAAAGCAAGCTGTAAACATTTTTAGTAATGTAGGTAGTGTGCCGGTGGGGGATTGCTGCTATAAATATTAGCCTTTGCTCTCTGCAAAATTGGTGATTGATTCTATAATTTGTCCTAAATTGATTGGACTGGATATTAAGGCAATTACAATATACGTGTATACCACTAAACAGCCATTGTTTATAGCTCAATTAAAATGGTTCCT
Organism: Triturus cristatus; assembly: GCF_964204655.1. Lineage (NCBI taxonomy): Eukaryota > Metazoa > Chordata > Amphibia > Caudata > Salamandridae > Triturus > Triturus cristatus. The sequence goes on along the minus strand of NC_140590.1, from coordinate 453,281,801 downwards.
TGCTTTATTGGCCTGCGGAGTCTTGAAGTGCATGGCTTGCTTAACAATTGGTGGTAAGTAACCAGACCGTCTTTAGGTGGCCATTCTGATAAATACAATCTTACAAGGAGAAACGTTTCTTATGCGCCCAAACACTGTTGGATATGAAGAGAGTATGATTACTTCAATTCTGGAACATAAAATTCTGATTTGTTCTCATCCTGTAATCTATACGGCTCCCCTTTAATTAGCACAGCAGACCACAATGATCAGAATGCACCGAAATGTGAAATTGAAAATCAGCAATGATTAAACAATATACTTCTAAAGGACAGAACGCCTGTGTGCTATGGAATTAAAAGCAAGCATGAAATATGTATTTGATAAAGAAATGCTAATTAAACAGCTTGTGGTGGAATTGTAATTGCACAGGTAAACATTCCGAGAATGTGAAACACCCTTAAATGCTCATTATAACACTTTTAAAATTGAAGCATATATGAAATATCTAAATAGTTATGTTTGTCTTTTTTATTTTCTTGATTTGTAGTTGGATATTAGTTGTGTAATGAAACACCTCAAATCCAAGGACACAAAGTTAGATTATATAATAACAAGCTTGCCTTCAATGTATCAAACTGTCTTCTAATAGAATACCGGATTGCATTCAATAACTCTTAACGTGCAAAAGCCATTCAAAAACGTGGGTTGGGAGGCAATATGCGGATTCTGATGCCCGGTTACATACCAACCACAAACAGCCGCGGTTGGTAGTGGGAGTAGCTGCCGGGCGGTGATGTTGGGAGGGGCAGGGTGGTGGGTAGTAAACTATGGATTACGGAGGTTTTCAGGTAAGTACACATATAAATAAATAAAACGAATTTCGTTGTGTGCACTGCATCCCCAAATGCGACGCAGTGCACGCAACAAAATGTGTTTTATTTATTTATATGTGTACTTACCTGAAAACCTCCCTAATCCATAGTTTACTAACCCCCACCCTGCCCCTCCCCCTCCCCAAGTCACCGCCCGGCAGCTACTCCCACTACCAACAGCGGCTGGCACAAACATCGGATCTGCAAACGAGCATTTCATTTGTCAGCTGACATTCGTAACCTGAGACAGCATTAGTGTAGGGTCTCAGGACTACTGCCCCTTAGACACTGAGGTGGCATATTATCAAGACAGGTGATAAAAGTATCGCCGGTTTAAAACGGCGATAATGGGCTTTATAATATGCTCTATGGTATTCCAATTGAAGCCCATGTTAGATGTGAAAGACAACTAACCTGAGCTTCAATTGGAATTCCATAGAGCATATTATCAAGCCCATTATCGCCGTTTTAGCTGCAGTTTTCTGCACCTAAAGCGGCGATAATTTTATCGCCTGTCTTGATAATATGCCCCTGAGATACTCACAATCAAACATTGATAGTGAAGCTAAACTAACAGCTATTTTGAAAATATCTGAATAAATTCATCACCTAAGCGCCCCTTTCTCCTATAATAAGGAATTCGAGACAGTGACCCCATAAGGTTGAGTATGTGCCTGCCACTTAAACTAGGCCAAACTCGGCTACCTTCCACACAAACGATGGTGCTTTGATCCCCTCCCTACTAAATACCGTTTTAATACAGTTTTAATATTTTTACAGCTATCTACCTTCCAAACGAGGTCAAACATATATTCTCTCAGACAGGATAGTGTGTTCCAACAAGGTTCTCAGCCAACACGTCCCTGCATCACCTTTCACAGGAATTAGTTTATTTTGCACATTCGCTCACATTTTTTGCAGGTCTGTCGGACTTAGCATGATGGGAAATAGCTTCAAAAACCAACAAAAACATGTCAATACTGAAAAACATTCATTCAACCTTTCGTGCAAAGATCAAACAACCTAAACCTCAGCCGCGGTCGGTAGTAGGAGTAGCTGCAGGGCGGTGACGTGGGGAGGGGGAGGATCAGGGTGGGGGGTAGTAAACCATGGATTACGGAGGTTTACAGGTAAGTTAACATATAAATTAATAAAACAAATTTCGTTGCGTGCACTGCATCCCCAAATGCTATGCAGTGCACGCAACGAAATTTGTTTTATTAATTTATATGTTAACTTACCTGTAAACCTCCGTAATCCAGAGTTTACTACCCCCCCACCCTGCCCCTCCCCCTCCCCACGTCACCGCCCTGCAGCTACTCCTACTACCGACCACGGCTGCTAAACCTTCTGATCTGAACACTTCCTTTTTATTTTCTTTGCTTCTGATTGTTTGAATTTTATTTTTATTTTTTTAAATTTGTTTATTCAGGTTAGCAAATCAATGACATGACAGTTGCGTACGTTCACGGCGTCATCAAACACATGCAAACTCAAAACCAATCTGACACTGTAAAATATCATGTACACAAATATCGATTTTCTTTTACACCCAAATCCACTTTTAGAGTAACATAAACAAAACAAACGATGGTACAAACGGAAAGCAGCATAGAAAAAAAAAAACTGATTTCTCTAGCAATAGAGGGTCAACACCTACGAAGGAAATATCCCAGAGTTAGTATTTGTACACAGCAGCAAAAAAATACACATATAGACCTGACTGCGGTACATTGCATGAGGCGCAGGACTACGCACAGTGGAATCCGGACACCGGGTCAGGCATGTCTTGGCAGTACACCCCCCAGACAACGAGGCACAAGCTAAATCCCACCACCCTCAGAGGATATCAATGAAATGTGAAAGTGCACAGGGCCCAGCGGCACAGGCGAGCGCAGCCTCCCGCCCGACAGCGTCAACCCATATCATCAGAGACCTCTCCAGACATCGAATGTGTGGACTTAGGGGAGCTTGCTCTTTCTCGCGACCACTGCAGGAAAGGCTCCCAGATGTCTCTGGGCCGGGAAGCAGCTGGCATCATTTCCCAATAGCGCTCGAGTTGTGTGTTACCATACGTCACATCCTTCACCCACTCGGAGAATTTTGGCAGTGATCTACGACCCCAGCGCACCGCCACCTGTCTCTTAGCATAAAGGAGCAATAGCGCATGTAGTTTCCTATTCTTCGGTGTAGTATCTTGAACGTACCCCAACAACCCGCGGTGTGGAGTTGGCGTATCGGCTCTGAGTAAAATTTGATTAATAGCCATAAAAATGTTTGACCAGTACTCCTCGAGCCTCGGGCAGCTCCATGCAACATGCATAAAAGAGGCATTTTCGGATCCGCATTTCCAGCACGTATCGTCTTCCCTAAGACCCATGCGGTGCAACGACTTTGGTGTACGATAGTATCTGTGTAAAAACTTGAAATGCACCAGCCGCAACCTGTAATTAGGCGATAGTTCCGTTAGCTGTCTACAGCAGAAGGTCCACTGGTCTTCAGACAAGGGATCTTCCAATTCCGCATTCCATGCATGCATGGAAGAAGGTACAACGACAGGGGACTGTTCCTGCATACAGTTGTATAACCGGGACACAAGTTTTTTTGGAGATGCCCTCGAGAGCAAGTTTTGTAGCGCCTGGAGCTGTGGGGGTTCTTCTGGAAACTGAGGCCACAGTGCTTTACAGGATTCTTTGAGCTTATAGTAAGTGAAGAGGTCAGAAAAGGACTCGCGTGGGTCCGCCCCTCCAGAACCGGGATCCCTGAAGGTGCCCTTGGGGTAGATGTCAGCGAAAGTGTGCAGGGGCTCCCCCCTAATAGAGACGTCACCCCCGCTATCCTGTAGGCAGGACATTATTGGATTGCCTCGCAGGGGAATGGCCGGCGCATAAAGAAGTGGGAGTTTTGCCCTCCTCTGTAATTCCCGCAATGTCCATCGGAGCATGGCCACTGTGTCCACATCTTTTGATGGACGAGGCGCCCTCCCGTACAGTGCCACACTCAGCGGCAATGGAGCCGCGGCAGCCAATTCCACCGCAACATGTGGCTGACAAGGGGTGGGAAAAACCCCAAAATGTAGAAATTGTGCTTGCGCACATAGCGAGTACAGTTGCATATCGGAGGCCCCCAGTCCACCCTGCCTCAACGGGAGTGTAAGCAGCACCCAAGATGCTCTCGCCTGACCACCAGCCCAGACCAGCGTCAACAGCAGTGATCGCACCGGGCGTGAAAGTGCGCAGTCAGGGGTATTGGAAGGTTTACGAATAGATATAAGAATTTGGGAAGGACCACAATTTTTGCTAAGGCTATTCTCGCGACCAAAGACAGGGGGAGCCTGTTCCAAAGTTCTATCTTCCCTTCCAGACAGTCTACCGCCCTGCCAAAATTCAGAGTCCAGAGATCGTTCAGATTGCGGCTGATCCAGACCCCTAAGTATTTGACGGAGTCAGCTTCCCAGCGTAGGGGATAATCAGATAGCACTTCCGATGCGGTATCTGTCAAAGGGAGCGCGACAGACTTGTACCAGTTGATGGATACCCCTGCTAGACCTTCGAAACGGACGAACTCCCTCAACAATGGGTTTAAGTTCTCGGCGGGGTTGGTGACATACAGCGTGACATCATCCGCATATAGGGAAATCAGCAGGCTGCGAGAGCTGAATCCAATGCCCCTCGCTGTGTGATGTTGTCTGACCCTAGCCGCAAGAGGCTCCATGGCTATAGCAAAGAGTAATGGGGATAGGGGGCAACCCTGCCTAGTCCCGCGGGAGATGGCAAATGGCTTGGATACCAGTCCGTTCACACGCACTCGCGCCCTGGGCGCGTCGTATAGCAGTCTAATCAAGTTGATGAAGAGGGGGCTAAAACCCATCCTACCAAGAATCCTAAAAAGGTAGGGCCATTCCAGCGAATCAAACGCTTTCATAGCGTCTAAAAAAATGACCGCCGCCTGTATGGAAGGATGTAAGTAGTGTAATATTGAAAATATCGTTCTAAGGTTGTGCGACGTGGCTCGGCCAGGGATAAACCCAGATTGATCGGGCAGTGCCACCATGGGGAGCAAGGGCTGCAGTCGGTCCGCGATGATTTTAGCGTAAATTTTAACATCAACGTTAATTAGGGATAAGGGACGGTACGAGTCCAACACCTGGCAATCCTTGTCCGGCTTTAGCAGCGTTATTATTAATGCTTCGCGCATCGAGTCGGGTAGGGAGCCAGTCTCCAGGGCCTCGGCAAAGACAGAGTGGAGTCTGGGGGCCAGTTCTCCAACATAGGCCTTGTAAAAGGCTGTCATCAGACCATCTGGGCCCGGGGACTTGTTTGCGGGCATACTCGTTATTACCTGAGCTATATCCTTGGCAGTAAATGGGACATCCATATACCGACGGTGGAAGTCGTTAAACCATACTATGGCTATTGAGTCCAGGAAACCGTCTAGGGATTCCGGAGCGGTAGCCTGTCTTGAGGTATATAGAGTCGAGTAAAACTCTGCATATGTGCTAAGAACTGCTTCCTGCCCAACAATGAGTGTCCCCTCTCTGTTTCTAATGGAGTGTATATAGTTTGACTGTGCGCGTGGAGATAGGAGCCGCGCTAGGGTTCTGCTCGGTCTGTCCCCCTCCCCGTATGTACGTGCCTCTGCGTGCTTGCCTAGGAATATCACCTCACACTGTGCCTCTTTGCTGAATGCCAGCAGTTTGGCCTTCATCTGTACCGCCAACTCGGGTGAAGGGTCATTGCAGAAGTGCACGTCTAACTCTTGTAGCTCCCTCTCCAATTTGCCTAGAGTCTGGCGGATTGCTTTTAGGACGCCCGCCTGCCTTGAGATGCACTGGCCATGGACCACCACCTTAAACGCGTCCCACAGGATGGCCTCGGTGGACACTGACCCCGCGTTGTCTGCAAAATATTTCTCAATGTCTGCCCTGATTTCCTCAGTGAAGGCGGAGTCGGTAAGCGCATGAGGGGGTAAACGCCAGGAGAATTCACGAGTAGGGGCATCAGGCACTTTTATCTCCAATAAGCAAGGGGCGTGATCTGAGAGCGACCTGGCCTGAATGTCCACCCCCACCACCCAGGAAGCTACATCAGGTGACACCAGCCAGTAGTCCAGGCAAGACCAAGCTGCATGTTGACTCGTTATGCATGTCCCCACAGTGACATTGGGGTGCCTAGATCTCCACACATCCGCCAACAACCCCTCTTCCATAATATCCAAGATAGCCTGACGGGCTCTAGTATGCGTACGCCCCCCTGCGCCTCTACGATCCAATGCATCATTTAGCACCACGTTGAAGTCTCCACCCAGGATAACTGTCGAACAATCTAGTAACGTGATCTGGGCCCATACAGCTCTGAAGAATTCTGGGTCATCTACATTAGGGCCGTATATGGCCACCAGCACCAGTGTTCTCCCTTGAAGTGTGCCATGTGTTATAACGTACCTACCCTCTTTGTCCAATATAGTGCGGTGTTCTTTCCAGTCTAGCCCACTGCGAATGAGGATCGCCACCCCTCTAGAGTAGTTAGAGTAAATGGCGGAGTATACCCGTGCCCACCGTGAGTGTTTCAGTCTAGGTGATGGAGTGGAGTTAATAATGTGTTTCCTGGAGGAAGCATATATCTACATTATGCCTAGAGAGGAACCCATGCATAAATCTAGCCTTTTTGTAGTCCCCGAGACCTCTAATGTTCCATGTCAATATCCTAGCGCCCATCATCTCACCTCCCGCTCCGCGTAATATGTACAATGCTGCTGTACATCGTAGTATCCACCAACCGGGATGTGCACCCTGTACAAGGATAGAGCATAACCCTGACACGTTGTAAGAAACCATTTCCATCGTACCAAAACATGAGTAACTTGAAACTTCCCAACCCCCCCACCCCCCACCCGCACCAACCCCCCAATCAGGTTGTGGCAAATCCCCTCCAAATACACGCATAACGTGTTGGCATACTAAACACAAACACAGTGGGAGACACCCCATGGGGGCGTGGTGCTCCAAGCGTACACCCCCGTTTGCACAGGGTGGCTGCACTATAACAGTCCATTCACAGCATCAGCGTTGGCCATTACACACAGTTCACAACCCGCACCCCGGCAGAGCCTCACACTGTTAGCTTATTCCAGCAACAAATCACCAAGAACAGGAGCAACATCTCCGCGCCCACCCGGAATCAAAAAACAGGCCACATGGGCAACTTTGGGTTGAGGGGAGCTTCGATCTGACCATCCGAGGGAGACAGCCTATGGGTATATTACACTCCGCACATTCACAATGTGATCAGTCATTGTCACTCAGATGTCCGTCTCCTTCCCCTACTCTTGTTGACCTCTTTCTCGTCCCAGCACCACAAATATGTTTTGCAAACTTCAGTGCCGATTTGGCTTCTGTGAAATGATGTGTGGTGCCTTCATGCGACACCCTCAATTTTTGCAGGATATAGCAGTGAGTACTGGACGCCTGCTTGAGGTAGCAGCTTTTTGGCAGGCAAGAATTCTTTCCGGGCGGCCTGCACCAAAGGCGTAAAGTCAGGGTAGAAGGAGATGCTGTTGCCCCTGTGCGTGGTTTTACCTTTTTCTCGAGCCAGGCGCAAGATAAGGTCTCTGTCCTGGAAATTCAGTATCTTAACAAGAATGGGGCGCGGCCCCGCTCCCACCGGCGGCTTTTTCCCAAGCGATCTGTGCGCCCTTTCGACCGTGAATACCTGTGAGAGCGCAGGGTCAAAGAGTTCGTGAAGCAGGTCGGACACATACACCTCCATTTTGCCAGTGTTCGTCGTCTCCGGAATGCCTGTTATACGAATGTTGGATCGTCGAGAGCGTGCTTCCAAATCATCTGTCTTAGCCTGGAGGAACTCCAGCTCCTTTTCTACAGTTGTAAGAGTTCGTTTGGTATCTTGTTGGAACTCGCAGCACTCAGTGTGCCTGTTTTCCAGGCAGTCCAGCCTGGTTTCGTGAGTGTCCACCTGCTTTTTAACCGATTCCAGTTGTGAGGACATGGCATCCAGCTTGGTATCGATGCTCTTGAGGCTCGATCTGACCTCCAGCATCAGAACCCTGAAGTCAAAGTCCGAGTCAGTGCCCTGCAAGGAAGACTCCGCCGACTCCAGGACCGCTGCGTGTTGTTTGGCCTGGCGCTTTTGTTCAAAAGTGAGTTTGGGCTGCCTAGCATAATTTTTCCCCCCCATTGCAGCGCCCCAGGCGTGACCACTTGCAGGATTACACTTTAGGCCCAGCTGTGCACCAATGCTCGAGAGCTGCCTATCCCTACGGCAGCGTCAAACGCAGCACCCGGCGCCCCAGCGGTTCACCTCCCTCTCCACACTTTCCCTGCCTAGCCACAACAGGGCGACCAAGATCGCCGGGCGCAGCCCCAGGTTCAACTAGACCCCTCAATGGGATGTGTGTCAGCGGCAGATCCCCTCCTCTCTCGGCCACCAGGCCCGGCCAGGAAGACGCATATGACTCAACGCCCAGTGTCACAGACTCGGCTTTGTGCGCCGCGGCAGGTCAGCAGCGTCCACACCCCTGCAGGACCAATTATCAGTGTACAGTATCGCAGCACCGTCCCTGGTGCACCCACATACAAGCGCCCCTCAAGGCCTATGTCCCAGCCCCGCTGCTCCCTGGTTATACAACTCACATTGGTGTCCGCAGCTTCGGTCAGCCTGCAGTTGGTGAATATGCCCGCCGTGTCTCCCGCATCCAGTAGAATGACGCTGCGCAGCACAGCACTCGCGCTACATGGCGTAGGCGTCGTCCTCAGGAGGGAATCAGGGGCGCCTCCGTGTCAACCCGGCTATGTTAGGCATTCGCAAGGCACTGCTCCCAGCCAATGTACCGTAGGTATCAGAGTTGCGTGTCTGTCATGGCGATTACACCAGTGATGTCTCCAGCGATAGGACAGGTGGAGCACAGTCAGCAGAGATCCCCAATATGCGCAGCCCCGGCCGCAACCAGGAGCACGTTTCAGAAATGTCACGATCTCACCCACAGCAGGGCAGGGACGGGCGCCGCGCGGTCCCCCCCGCGCAGGCGCCGCTCCCCAGAGCCAGTCGCCAACCAAGGGGGAATTGTCCCGTGCCCCTCGCTCTCACCGTCAGGTCGCAGATCTCGGCAGGGCACCCTCCGGCAGCAACCGTCTGCTTGGGTCCACAACAGCAATTTACAGGTTTTCTCCGCAATGTGTGTGCTTCATTTCGGGGCCGTTCCTAGGCCCGATAGGGTAGATCGCCTCCACGTACAGCCGCCATCCAACCGCTGAGCTCCCACTCAAAATGGCGGCCTCGCCTGCAGGGCTCTCCCAAACTAGGCCCGATGGAGATCTCTGTGTCCACGCTCGCGGCAGACGGATATAGGGAGACCGGTGCCGCAGCCCCAGCACTCTAGTGGCCCACCAGTGCTGTTCCGGTGTGCTCCGCTCGCGCAGCTCGGCTGATAAGTCGCGCCCCGGCGTCTGCCCTCCGGCCCCACACTCCGCGGGCCACAGTAGCCGCCCGCGCCCGCCTCAGGCTCCAAGGCGGCAGGCCGCCGACTCTATGACGACTCGGCCAGGACGTCCAGGCGCATAACTCAGCTCCCCCACATCCGGCAACCGCCAGAGTCCGATCGGTGAGGCACCGGGGCTTCCACCGCCAACTGGTGTGCAGAACAGGACGCCGTGTGTGTCCGGTACAGGAGTTTTACAGGATTACTGGGTGCAGCCGGCGGAGCTCACTCACAGAGCGGCCATCTCGCTGCCCGGTTGGCCACGCCCCCCCGTTTGAATTTTATTGAATCTTTTTTAAGGAAAAGTTTTTTGTTCTGTTTTGCAACATTCACCATTTTTTTTTTAGATATTTGAACATACACTAAGATCACAACAAGCAAAAATGAACATATAAATGAAATGACACAATACATCGTCAATATACAAAGCCATCACATTGCAATAAAACAACATAAACCACATATGTCACTCTGGTTCTGTAAAGGTTCTTTGCCTACACCCATATTAACAGCCAGTAGCTCTGAACCATATCTCACTCGGTTATGTTTCAACTAGTTTTAGATGTAGTGACCAAATGGTGACCCTACTCTGCTCACTTCAGTTTTGTTGAACAAACCAAAAGAAGAAAACAAGTGTGTTTTTGTGAGCACGAGTGGTATTGCATCCACCTAAACACCTATTTGGTCAAAAGGAACTGTTGACCCTCTTAAATCTTTTGTTGGGTTCTCCTCAGGACACAGAATACTTGAAGAGCTCTGTTATGAGTGCTTTAATCTCTTTATTTGGTTCACTGTTCACATTACAGTGACAATTGCCGCCCATGGCACCATTTTGTTTGAAAATTGGCGATTTTTGACTTGCCTTTCTTCTTTATAAATTTAATCATCAGTTGTGTAGGATTAAAGCAGTTTTTCTTGGTCCTTTAGAGTAAGGCATCCAATGGCCCAGATGGCGAGTCAGCCATTTGGTAGAGACGCATACAAAATCTTCATGGCAAACAACGTTTCTTCTGAAACAAATATAAAAACAAATACATTCCTAGCTCTTCATTAAGTGCAATCATATCTTGTAGTCATCCTGCTCACAATGGATAGTAAACAAACTAATTCATGAAACTGAAGAAATGGAAACATTTCAGCAATCACTTGACTCTGATCCTATGGCTACAAATGCCCCTTCAGACAAATTGGATCTGCTTCCATGACAAACATTACTCAAGCTGCGTACCATGGCAATTGAAAAGCCGACCTCACTACTGAACAAGACACATTGAAAAAAGTCACTAGGTGTTGAACCTAGAAAGAAGGCCCTCTGGAAGGACCTACATTAAGAGGAATAGTCAGAGACAAATCCAGATCACTCTGCACACCTTGATTAGCGTTCCCAGGATCTCAACACATTAGAAACCTGCAGCCTTGCATCCTTGTCTATCTAATAATGTTTTTATATTAATGCTAGCACAAAAATGGTGGGGAAAAAAGGGTGGAAATTGTAGTTCAGTATTCTGTAGTAATTGAATGTTGAAACTATCAGCACTCCATTCCCTATAGGAGAGGAGTTAGAATTAAAGACTTACCTATGACCTGACCACCAGAACAGAAGTGATTGAAATTGTTTAGGGCAAAACAAGCCTTCCCTACACTTAAGGATTTCAGATTTTTTGGGAATGAACAGAAGTACAGCTTCAAGCTAGGGCTATGTGATACTTGGCTAGTGCATTTTTCTAATTGTGAACAGATAGACTGTAAAAGTATAATTGTGGCTCTAGAGTTGGGGTAAGAGAACCTCCATGCTGAAGTGGTATGTGAAGGGCTATGCTCCTTCCAGGCTTCCATCTACCCCAACCCTTCTGTCTTGCCCAACCCCAACATTTTAGTCAACAAATGAGCAATTTGTTCATGTCATTCTCATAAATATTAAAACATGCAATTAAGCAGAGTGGTCTTGTGGGACCATTATTTCCAAATTGATGGGTGTTCAGAACAAATTTAAGAGGTTTAAAGGTTTTGCATATTAAGCAAAACTGTGTGATCTTGGTCCAACAGTGGTTAATCTAAAGAAATCAATGTGTGTTATCCGAGAACTTTGTGTTATCTATATTTTTCACGAAAAGTGATGAGTTTGATAGTAACTGAAAAACAAATAAGGGTGTGCACTTTTAATTAATCTTTAACCAATACATTTTAAGTTGAAGGGGAGTGGTTGCCCAAAACTTCATACATATTACCTTTTATTATGATATTAAAAGTAAACAATAAAATAGTGAAAGACCAACAGCTTCTCTACTCTGTGTTCTTCAAGAGATGTGGTGTTTTCCCACCCCACAGGGGGTATTTTGAAATTCCCCATACCCCATCTTTTCTGCCCCTTTTACAGTTGATTTTATAAGTAGAGCAAACAAATTTGGCCCAATATCACATAGGATGTGCTAGATGATAACTTCAACAATTTGGACATTTTTGCACTTAGTGACATTCCCCGACTTCCCCAAGATGTTACTTTGGCCTTTGAGTCGCTGCATCTGATTCAACGGTGAACCAGCCACAGATACACCAATACCATATACTCACCTGGGCCCATCAACTCACACATTTTGCATGCACACAGACCAGTTAAACTGCTGGAGTCTAAGTTTATGTTGTTTCTTGACGTGAGATTAGTTACCTGTCATTCCTAACTAATCTTTCACTGATCAAAAATTTCATACCTCTGGTCAATGGACCACTAGTTGGACTAGTTGATGGTGAAATTACATAAATGTAATTCTCTTTGCAATGAAATAACCACAGACTCAGGAAAGTTTTAAGGCTTTATCTAAATTAAATGCATGTAGAACACTGCAAAGTACAGTACAGTCTCTGTTTCGCAAAGGAAAGAAGATTTGATTAGTCAATTAAACAATCAAATTTTTCATACTTTGAAATTATGTTGTATAGAGAGGAGAGGAGAGAGAGAGAGAAGTACATTTGCACATTCACGAAAATATAATTACCTAGGATGATGTGAAAACCAACCCCCTGACCAAGGAGCTGGGAAGGGTCCCAGGGGAAAGATCAGGTGACAAATGCTTCAGGACAGGATTCAGGACAGGATAGATGACCTCTCTAACAGATACGCTGGTGTCGCACCCCTCTCTGACACTCTCTTCCTCCTCGAGATTCTTCCGAGATCTCCTTCTAAGGTGATGTTCCTCAATATTCTTCATCAGCATTCGCTGGTAATTCCGACAGCATCCCGAGTTCTGCAGCATTCAGCATCTCTCACGCTAACAACTAAGGCTTCCTCAATTATTCCTTTCTATGCTCATGTCCCACCCATTAATGATTCAATGCCATGTAATTTTCTAACTCTGATTGGACAGGCAAGGGGGGGATGATCATCACACCGTGCTTCATTTCCAAATGTGTCTTTCACTTCATTGTTCAATGATCCCACCCCTTAATTTTTATTCATAATTATTTATTCCCACACTTATTCACATCTTATTAGAAACAATTGTATAAGCTTTATAGGTTCCCATCCATTTTTCCGGACTTCGGGGCGGGTTCCCAGGGTATGTATCGTTTTCGTCCTTGGACTGTTTTCAAGAGTCACATCATTTCTTCCGGCTTGCTCATACCACGCATGTGCAGAGGCCAGTTGGATATAGACTTCAGAATCTCACAAAAGGCCCAAATGTGTACTAATAAAAAAGTCAAAAAGACATATATTAATTTCAAAATAAAATAGTTTCACTGTCTATCACCTATCGCTACTCTAATCCCATTTAATTATAAATGCTCTCCCCGCGTTAGCATTAGTAAATCAGCTGGTTTTAGTTTCAGCAAAGCAGATGCTTAGCATGTGAGCTTTCAAGCGGCCATTTTAAGAGCGTCTGCTCAGGTGCAAGAAATTCCCTCCAAGCGACAGCTTGTCATACTGTGTAGATGCAGTTGTTGCATGCGCAATAAAGTTACTGGTTAGTAAGACACATAGGCAAGCTTCTTCTCTCTATTTATCGAGTATGGTGCATATTATTAGTATACACAGGTTTATGAGTTATATGAGGGTTTTGCTTCCGAGCAAGTCTCTTTTCTACGAGTCCTTGCTCCATCAATCCCCTCTTTGATGGCATTTTCAGCCATCAAAAAATTACCCATCCAAACCAGATGCCAACTTTAAAACATCTCAATTCCTTTTTTAGTCTTTTCATTCTCATCTTCATCTTTAACTTTCAGATTTTGAATCGTTTTGTACAATTCTCCTTTCATTTCTTCTAGATGTATCTCCTCAAACTTTCTTTTCTTTCCCTTTCCATTCACCTCATATTTCCTTCTCTTTTTACAGCATTTGCACCATATTATTATCATTAAAACTATTATTGTTATACCAACTAATGGTAGTATTATTTGACTTATAAATCCTTTCCCTATGTTAGTAAACCAAGTCCCTATTGAAGAAATACTCTTTGTTAGTCTTTCCCATACACTGTCAACCTCCAGTGGCTTCAATTCTTCTTCAAGTTTTGTAATATTCTTAATATATCCTCTAATTTCTTTGCTTTTATCTGGTATATAAGTGCAACAATGTTGTACCTTCAACATTTTACAGACTCCACCCTATTTTGCTAATAATATATCAAGTGCAAGTCGATTTTGTAAAACCACAGACCTAATTGCAACCATTTCTGTATCACTCATTATGAGACCACCAGCAGTATCAGTCGATAGACGATCAACTACTGTAGGTAATTGACAGATTCTGTGTGAATTCAAAATGACTCCCATTGAAGGTATCAATGCACCAAATATGTCACCTATTATTTCTGAAAAACTAGCTCTCCTTCTACGTGTTAGTTCTTTAGTCTTTTCATTGCTTCCAATGATTCTTTATACGAGGTATACTTTTGGAAAGACTATTCGAAAGTAACAACTCCTGTACCACCGTGCAGGCATCTTGTAATAAGCATTATTCCCACACACATAGTAAAGACCAGGAAATACTGGATCTGTTCCCCTTTTTAATCCTCACCCTTCAAGAATTAAGAAATTATGTTCACACTCACTGGAATCAATAAATACATTGTTATAGTCTGTTTTTAATCTATGGAGGCAAGCCTTTCCTGTCTTTACACAATCTAGGGACATCGCAGCATGTGTCTTGCCAGCTGTATAAATTCCCGCTTTCTCAGCCCATGGTCGAATATGGGTTTCTGTTCAGAAGCCTTTCTCTGAAAGTCCTGTCTCCTTTCTTCAACTAAATTCAAAAACATCTTTTCTTCTTCACGTAATAAGCATGTTAAATTATTTTTATGTGCTTTTGCTATATCTATTTTGTTCATAGTCAAGAAAAATTCTCCCATAAACTGTGCATCTAAACTATAAGCACTGCATTCATATTCTTTCGAATTTCTGAAAATACCACATCTAAATTCAAATAATAATATTGAAGCTTCCCATTTCAATAAAATAGACTTCTCAGTAAGCTACATGAAATTCCATATGTTAATGGTAAATGATGGTATGTGACTCCTTCTGCTACCGAAACTGGTAATTTCATACAAACATAACAATCACTAATCTCCATGGTATCTACATATTGAAATAATAACTTTGTGAATACGTTTAGAGTTGTGTCATTATCTGTCACAGTGTGATGTAAATCTAACTCATCTGATGCTTCTAATTCTACTCTATCTCCTTTCATGTTTGCTATCTTCCCATTAGTGTCTGTATCATTCTTCTTATCAATTATCATAAGATAAAGAATTGCTACTGTTAGAAATAGCCAAACTATGACCACTAATAAAATACTACTGTTGGGCCCAAGGGCAGGGTGCATTGTAAGTATAAGGTAGGACATGCCCTGGTGTGTGTGGCATGTCCTAATAGTGAATTACAGCCATTTTCGTTTTTCACTATTGCAAGGCTACCTGTTCCCCATAGGCCAGAATAGGCAGTTTGATTATTACATCCTATAATCCTAACTGACCCAGGGAGCATAGTAGAAATTCAAGTTTTGTATGCCTGAACTCAGAATGATAAAATACATATTTTAGTGAAGTTGGTTTTAACATTCTGTGTTTTAAAAATACCACTTTTAGGAAGTAGGTATTTTCTTGCCTAACTATCCAAACCTGCCTCTGGTAGGTTGTGTATTCCTTGTCTGGAGTTTGAGTGACAGGGGCTGGGGAATTCCAGGGGGCTGGGGAATTCCCGGAGACAGGGTGAGCCAGCACAGGGCTGAATAGAGCGATCTCCAGGTAGATGGGTGGGAGGAGTTGCACCTGGGACCTGAATAGGACTGTGCTTTCCCTCCACAATGCTGGCTCCACCTCCTGTGGTGCGTCTGATGGCCCTGGTCTACACTGTCAAAGGAAAGAAGGAGTCCTGTCAACAGAGTGCTGCAGGACTGACCAGAAATGGTTCTGACTAGGCAAAGACCTCTCTGCCTTCGGAGAACAAAGAGAATATTGGTATGAATCCTGGGACCCATATCCCAGAACTTTAGATCATCCTGGAATCAAGAAGGAACCGTTGCCAACGAGAAAGGTGGAAGAATGAAGAGGAAGGACTGTCTTTCTGTGTGTTTGTGGGCTGACCTGCAGTGGCTTTGCTGCCAAGGAGAGGGGAAGAACTTTGCTGGGGCTGTGTCCCCTTGCTTGAAGAGATCTCCAAGGGCCTGAGGAGAGCTGGCCTCCTGTTAAGAAGTCCCAGGAACAAAAGAACTTCACCCCCAGCTTCCCCCCTGAACTATGCTGAGTGAATTCTGTCCTTCCTAGAGTGCTTGATCCAATTTGTGGGGCTTCTGGAAGTTGTGCCTGCTGTTTGGGGAGCTGGACAAGAAAAAAAGAAGATCTGCAACTTTCACGCATCACTCGCTTGCGGAGTGCATCATCGACAGTGCGATAAAATTTCCACCTTCGCGATGATCGTTGCAGCTCCTGTTGCTGCTGCAAGAGCCGACGCATCGCTCGCTTGCGGAGCACATCGCCACGGTGCGGGAAGATTCCTGTTGCTGCGAACATCGTCGCAGAGCCATTGCATTGAGGGTCCATGAGAGGAAAAGATCGACGCTGGGCCGCACATCGCCGCCGAACCTGAGATCGTCGCCGCCCCGAAGATCGTCGCATCGTGCCTGTGCAAAACGCTTCCTACCGAACCTGCGCACCGGAATCCATACAAGGTATCGCATCCTTCCCCATACAGACCGGATTCGTCGCAACACGCTCGCTGCGTGCAGCGGGGCTGTCACATCGCCTCCCCAGGGTCTCAGGAGTGACGCATCGCTTGTTTTTAAACGCTGTAGCTTCCATTTGGAACTCTTGTCGCATCTAAAGGTACTTTGGGCTCAACGTGACGCAACTGTGACTTACTTTGACGCAAAACCTAGAACTCTTTTAAAATCATATTCTTGAACTGATATGTTGGATTTTTGTCGTTTTGGTCTTGTTTAGTTTAGATTAAATACTTTTATTTTTCTAAACTGGTGTGGAGTCCATTTGGGGTGTTTTCACTGTGTTACTGTAAGTGTTGGTACAAATACTTTACACATTGCCTTTGATAAGCCTGTCTGCTTGTGTAAAGCTACCAAGGGGGTGAGCAGGGTTTATCTAAATAGTGTATCCTCCTTACCCTGACTAGAAGCAAGGGTCCATATTTCAACAGTGGGTCCTACCTCTGCCAACTAGAGACCCCCAGATCTAACAACTACATATACAAATTCTACGACATTTCTTTGCATAACTTCGTTTTGGTCTCACCGCAACCCGGTCTTCAGCCATTTTAGTCTAAGAATATCTCTTCCTTTCCTTAGTTTGCTTTATGATTTGTATTTTCTTTTGTTTTCAAGTAGGTCTCAATTCTTCTTTGCCAATCTGCTCTGCATTTATTTCTTCATCACTTTCTTCATTTAAATCTAGATTCTCATGTTCTTCAAGAATCACGTAGGTCCATTCAGGACCCTTGAACTTATTGTTCAGTATTCCCAGTCTTTGGCTTCTTCGACTAGCTTTCCCAGTCGACTGCCCAGACTGGCTAGGAACTTCATTCACTTGTTCAGGGTTTTCACTTTTTTTTCTTAAATGATATTTTAATCTTCTGACTCCACCTGGCCAATTATCTCCTTTTCTGACCCGTTTATCTTGTACTGCACTTTCTTTGTCCCTTTCGAGAACTCGTTTATTTTCATAAGGTTGTGGCACAATCTGATTTTCTTCATCTTCAGAGTCCCTCTCTATCTGTCCTTGTTCAGGTCTTTTTAGTGCAGCTCCATCTGCCTGAAGATGTTCTTCTTCCTCTATCTGTTCCTGTTAAGGTCTTATCTCATATTGTTCTTCTTCCTCCTGAACTTGTTCTTTTTCTCCTAACTGGTCCTGTTCAGGTCTTACTGCAATTTGTTCTTCTGCAGCCTGAACATGTTCTACTAGGCCTGTCTGTCCTTCCACAGGTCGGTGAATGTGTTTGTTCACCTCTGCCTGAGTATGTTCTTCTCTCCTTATCTGGTCCTGCTCAGAATTTCCAGTAACTTTATTCACCCTATTCTGAACGTGTTCTTCTACACCTATCTGGTCCTCTCTAATTTCTTGTCTTTCTAATTTTATTTGATGCACAACCTTCAGCTGCCTCAACTGCTTGAGTCAGTTGCGGTCTCTCTTCATCAGGGGCTGGAACCCTTTTTGTATGACTGGCATGAACCCAGTTAGGCAAACCAGCACATTTCACTGCTGTTGTAGTGATCAGTATGACCTGTCGTGGATTATCCCACCTGGGTGCCAGACACGACTCTCTGGTGTGATTCTTTACCACTACCCAATCTCTGAGATTCAGATCATGTGCTTGATCTGGCTGCCTGGCAACTGCGTCTTTTCCAACCTGGTGAGAGACAGAACGCACTAGGTCAGCCAATCCTTTGCACTAATCCAATACCAGATCATCAGATATATTCAGCAATTTATGTTCTGGTATAAAGGCTTGTCTCATTGCTCTTCCCATGAGAATCTCATGGTGAATCAGTCCCGTGTTTCTGTCAGGAATACTTCTGAGTCCCATCAGAACAAGAGGTAATGCGTCTGGCCAACTCAGTGATGTGGATGCACACACTTTCACCAGTCTTGACTTTATTGTGCCATTCATTTGTTCTACCACTCCAGAAGCCTCCAGGCGGTATGCACAGTGCAGCTTCTGCTCAATTGTAAATGCTTCACAGATTAACCAAATTATTTTATTATTAAAATGAGGTCCTCTTTCTGACTCCAAAGTTACTGGGAAACCAAAACACGGAATCAGTTCTCTCAACAAGAATTTAGCAACTGTTATGCTGTCATTTCTCCTAGTAGGATATGCCTCCACCCACCGGGAAAACAAACATTCTATTACAAGGACGCACTTCAATCGCCTGCATTGTGGCAATTGTATGAAATCTAACTGTAACCTTACAAATGGTCCTTCTGTCTTTCCGATTTTTCCCCAACTGACCAATGTCTTTCTGCCTGGATTTATTTGTTGTCAAGTCAAACATCGCTGGCAAAGACTTTCTGCGACTACCCTAAATCTTGGATTATACCAATTTTGTCTGAAAAGTCTGATTATAGCATCCCTGCCTACATGTGTGTCTCCATGTACATTCTGACCATTTGTGAAAGCAAGCAGTCTGCATGATTTGTCTGCAATCAGGATATATCCATACGTCATCTTCTGCCTTTCTCTCACAACCTGATTTTATACAATTTTGTTTTTCACTTACTTTTACCTCATCCTGTAACTGTCTTACCTCAACCCATGTTTCAAAAGCTGAGAATAGGATAAATTGGCAGCTGTTTCCACTTGTTTCAATTTTCTTATTCATTGCCATATTATTTCTTGCACAGTATCGAGCAATCTGGTCAGCATATCAATTACCAGCTGTCACATAGTAATTTCCTGACTGGTGAGCAGCACACTTGATCACTGCTATTTCTTTTGGCAATTGTATTGCTTCCAATATTTCTTTTACAAATTTCCCATTCCTTATAGGGGATCCTGAAGAAGTCATATATCCCCTGTGCATTCAAAGCTGGCCAAAGTCATGCACAACCCCGTAACCATATTGGCTCTCAGTAAATATGGTTGCTCTCCAATATTTCCCAATTTTGCATGCTTTTATTAAAGCTATCAATTCAGCTAAGTGCAGAATTGACTCCCAGTAAACAGGATGCTTCTATGACTTTAGAAATTTTGCATACAGCATAGGCTGCTCTCAATCCTCCTTCTTCTAGCCTCAAACAGGAGCCATCAACAAACAGTTCATGGTCGGGTTCTTTCAGTGGCTCTTCCTGTATATCAGTGCGGGGCTTAGTGCACAATTCTGTCACATCTAAGCAATCATGGTCTATTTCATTCTTGCCTTCTTCACAATGTGCATCTGGTAATAGAGTTGCTGGATTTACCATTGTGCACCTGATCACTGTCACATTTTCTGCTCCTAAAATTATTATTTCATACTTAGTCATTCGACTAGGTGTAAGATGCTGTGTTCGAGTTCTTGTTAAGAGAATCTCGACTGAATGTGGAACATAAACCTTTACTGGATGTCCCATCACAATTGACTCACTTTGTTCCAAACTCATACAGGTAGCAGCTACTGCTTTTAAGCAGCCAGGTAATGCTGAAGCCACAGGATCCAGAGTAGCAGAGAAATATGCTACTGGACATCAGCTTAATCCATGTCTCTGGTTTAAGACTGAGAGTGCACAACCTTCTCTCTCACAACAAAATAGTGCAAATTCTTTTGTATAGTCTGGCATACTTAGGGCAGGAGCCTCACACAGGCAATTTCGTACGTTTACAAATGCTTCTACACTTTCCTCATCCCAAACGATTGGATCTTTCACTCTTTTTCGTGTCATTTGAATTAGTCATTTTGCTAATAAGGAAAAACCTACAATCCACTGTCTACAGTATCCAAATACTCCAAGAAACATTCCAATCTCTCTCTGGGTTTGTGGCAACTGCATCTGTTTTATTATCTTGATTCTTTCAGGTGTTACCTTCCTCACTCCCCTTTCTATTTGGTGACCCAAATAATTGAATCCAGTTCGACAAAATTGTAATTTTCCTGGGGATACGTTGTGCCCTCCATCAGCCAAGTGATTTAATAATGCAATTGATTCAGTAACACAAGATTTTGATGCCACAAGTAGGACATTGATATACTGCACTAAGACTGAATTTCTGGGCATAACTAATTTTTCTAGACACTTTTTCAAAATTTGATTAAAAATTGAAGGGCTTTCTGTATACACTTGAGGAACTCGTTCCATGCAAAAATACGGTCTTCAAACTTAAAAGAAAAAAGATACTGGCTGTCTGGATATAAAGGAATGGAGAAAAATGCTTGACACAAATCAATCACTGTAAACCATCCTGCATTCCATGGTATCTGATACAGAATCACTGCTGGATTTGGCACTACAGGACAACAAGGTACAACAATCTTATTAATCTTTCTTAAATCTTGCACTATCCGGTATATCCCACTAGGTTTTTTAAGACCAATTATAGGTGAATTACAAGGACTGATCATTTTTTCCTTTATGATAATTTGTTTAATTATTCGATCAATTTCGGAAGCTACTCCTGCTTTGACTTCAGAACTCATTTTATATTGTCTGGTGTCAGGGTAAACTGCACCTTCTTTCACAGTCACTTTTACTGGGTCTACATTTGCCATCAGTCCTATATCTTTTTCTATAAAATCCCATACTTCTGGATTCACTGTTGTTTTAACTCTTCTGGTAAGTCATCCTTTGACATTAATGAACACATTTCGTCTACTTCTGTGCCTTGCTTTGCAAGCATTATTTGGTAGACAATCCGGTGTGCAATAAATTGTGCAATTCATTTTGCACAATAAGTCTCTTCCTAGTAAATTGACTGGACTGCAGTCGCACACCACAAATTTGTGCATATCTTTAAAGTTGCCAATGCGCACCTCAATGGGCTCTGTAATTGGGGTTCTAATCTGCTTATTAGATACACCTATAATCTGCTTATTAGATACACCTACTACTTGGATTGTTTCTCCCGATAGGGGTAGGTTTGGGATGTCTGCTGTTCGCACAGTAGAACGGGTAGCACTAGTGTCCAACAGAAAAGTGATGTCATTACCTTCCACCACCCATCAATAAATGGACCTGACTGTTCTACCGGCAAGGATGTGCCAAGTACGCACTCCTGTTCCTCCCCCCTGAGGCACCATCATTGTTCAGCTTCCTGTCACTATTATTTTGCAACGATATTGCGAAATCACAGAATTTTTCTTACCACTTTCTCCTTGAAATCCGGCGTCCGCACTGTTCTTTGACTTGTTCACAAAATTTGGCACAGGGGCAGGTGGCACCTGATACTGCTGATTTACAACCTGCTGCAGTTGATTCATAAGAACCCCATTCTGCATCTGTGGATTTAAATTTTGGTTTGGGCCATTATTATTCTGAATATTCTTACACTCGTTCTTCCAATGTCCTAACTTTCCACACCCATGACAAGGAAATTTCTTCTTCGCTTCCTCTCTGCTCATTCATCCTTTTGATTTACCACCACTCACTGCATTATCAATCTGACCCTGTTCTTCCATTTGACCATCATTCTGACTGTTAAATTTAAGTTCCTGCTGTTCTGCCAGTTTCACTTGTGCCCACATAATTTGTTCCTTTAACTTTTTATGCCTTGCCTCAATATCATCCCCACAATATTTTGCATAGCTTAAAATATCGTTGATGGGCTTTCCCTGCCCACACAACATGTGTTGTTGAATCAGCTGACTAATTTCTGATTTCAGACCATATACAAATCGATATACAAAATGTTCCATATCTTTATCTCCAATGTTTTCAAAACCACTGTTTAAACACCTGCAACAGTCCCAATCTGTTTCTTTAGGAGGAATTTTCCATTTCAAATAAGCAATTACTTGGTGATATTTCTTCATTACATCATCTGAGGGTGTACCTGTTTTCGGATCCCTTGGATACTCATCACTAGGAAAATCCACTGTGATTTTACATTCTGTCCATAGATCAGCAGGTACCAATATATCAAACAGACCATCCAAATCTTTCAACAAAACCTTCAAAACCTTCACAAACTTCTCAACCTTTTTGTACCATTAGACTGGTTTCTCTCTTAATTTGGGAAAATCATTTGTAAATTATAAAAATATCTTGTCGACTCCATGGAACATGAACATATCCACCACCAGGTACTTCTCTCACGGGACACAATCTTTCTACTTTCCCTGACTCTTTCAACATATATGCATTAGACGCCTCTTTTGCCTGTGTCTCTTCCTCTTTTTTTATCCACCTAATTCTCCACTTGTCAATGACTCCCCATTTTTGAAAAATGTTCATCAACTCTTTTACTTGTAACTTTTTCCCTGACACATTCATATTTTCTAAATCTTTGTCAGTAAATTCCACTCGGTATGTCTATCCCCATTTCAGAGGATAGTTCTGTCAATTTCTCATGAAATAATCTTGCTTTTATTGCTATGCCCCTACATTTAAACAACAACTCTTCTTCGCTGTAGGTATTTAATCTATCTATTCTCACATTTCCAACTATCATTTCTTCCAATTCCACTTTCAATTTGTAAATGTCTAAAATCTTTGGAGGTGAGCTTTGTTTTTCTATTCCGTGTGCCCATCTCTCCATATCTTCTGGAGTTACCACTATTGCACTTCTGACTCCTGAGGATGTCACTGACCTTTCTTCTTTTGAAGAGCTCGGTGTAACTTTTCTCGGGGTTTCATTTACCTGTTCCCTTATTGGCAGATCCATTAATGAAATTAATGAATCACTCTCACTGGCTTGATCATCAATTATTACAATTTATTTTCTAGGATTATTTAAAGGAGTTGCCGCAACTGCTGGTTTTGGACAATTTACTTTCTCTCCATATAATGGAACAACGGGACCTATAGTTACAGGTATTATCAATGGTTCAGGATTTATATCCATTTGGGTTATTTTCTGTATTAGTTTTCCTCTATTTTTATCCAGCACTTCTTTGTCATTATCCTGAAGTACCCTATTCGCTGTTGGATCATGTATAATCTGTGGAATCAAAGGTGTTCCTAGAACTGGCGCCTTTGGAGTGACTCTACTGGGTCCCTCTGGATACGGTAGAGGGTATATAGTAACAATGTCCTCTATATATTCATCTTCTGATTCATCAAAACATGTCATTGTCAGGTGTTTTTGTTTCTCTCTTTATACATGCCCCCTGACTGTTCTTCTGCCGTCAATACTGGATATAATCCTTCTGACACCATCGCTTTTCTCCATTGTTTCATTAGACCTTCGCGTGATTCTCTCAAATATCTAGGGAAATTTCCCATGTATCTCCCACTCCTGTTTTTCCATCGATCATATGATTCAGTCTCCCATTCTTGTAATGCCTCATATTGTGCCATCCTGGGTCTTGGATCTAAATCATTCATCCGCATTCTCAAATTCTGCAAAATTCTTCAAATAACATACCATGTTCTGGACAAGCCAAAACACCATCACCCTTCGTGTATTCTATCCAATTCTACATCCATACACACGCATGCTATCCTCTCTCCATCATTATCAATGAAGCAGGCGTTTTTGTGGAGGTATAGGGATTCCCTCCCTAGTCAAAACAGGTTTATCTTTCTTAAAGAAATTCTTGATTCTCTTTACTAGTGACATTTTTCTCTTTTCACCATACATTCTATGCTTTGAATACATAAAATATTAATCCGCAAAGCCTCAAGCTTTTCTGTCAGGGCGACTTACACTAAATGGCAAATGAGAATCAAGCATACAATTTTCCTTCAACCAATCCTAACACAGCTTATACTCCTTTGACCAATCAAACTTATACTCACGCTATGTGTTTAACCAATTCTAGTGAAGCCTTCTTGTGACGTCAGTATCACTACTTACTACTGACCCCTCCTTTACAAATCCGCGTCAGTCACACGCCCGCCATTTCAACCAATCCCAGCGCGGCTCACTGTGACGTCAGTGCAACTCCGGCAACTGACCCTCCCTTCACAAGGTAATACGCAAACTTATTTTCTTACAATTTTGCATCACATTTTTGTTAATAACAACATAAAAACATTCGCTAGTCTGTCTGTTCCACTAAACCAAAGGATAGAATATTTCTTTTGCTGCAAGTAAAATCTTCCACTTACTCTTCATACACTGCGAGTAAAACCTTCCGCTTACCCTTCATTCAAGCTCAGAAGAACCTGCTACTCCTTCGATGTTACCCTTACTAGGTGATATAAGACCAAAGTTTCAACAGCAAACTCTTTTGCTGTCAATCACTCTCACTTGTATACAAAAATAGTCCCAATACAACACAGTCAGCCCTGCGTAGCTTCTCAGTGCTATTCCAACAGACGAGTAACCTCACTGCAGTATGGCTTCCATTTACCACCCGCTATTCCTTCCCCGGGAATTTCCAGACCACATAAAACAAGATACAAACAAGTTTGTTAAAACATAAAACAATAACTCAATAATCAATACTCATCACCAAACTAGTCAATAATAACCATAGCCCTGCTACCAGAAAACTGATCCAGCGGTGAACCAGCCACAGATACTCCAATACCATATACTCACCTGGGCCCATAAACTCACAAATTTCACATACACACAGACCAGTTAAACCGCTGGAGTCTAAGTTTATGTTGTGTCGTATTGCGAGATTAGTTACCTGTCATTCCTAACTAACCTTTCACTGATCAAAATGTTCTTTCCTCTGGTCAATGGACCATTAGTTGAACTAGTAGATCATGAAATTGCAATGAAATAACCACAGACTTGGGAACGTTTTAAGACTTTATCAAATTAAATGCATGTGAAACACTTCAAGTACAGTGCAGTCTCCGTTACCCAAAGGAAAGAAGATTTGATTAGTCAATTAAACAATCACATTTTTCATACTTTGAAATGACGTTGTATAGAGAGGAGAGGAGAGAGAGAGAGAAGTACATTTGCACTTTCACGAAAATATAATTACCTAGGATGGTGTGAAAACCAATCCCCTGCCCAAGGAGCTGGGAAGGGTCCCCTGGGAAAGATCAGGCGACAAAGGCTTCAGGACAGGATAGATGACCTCTCTAACACTGACGTGGCATCGCATCCCTCTCTGACACTCTCTTCCTCCTCTAGATTCTTACACGATCTTCTTCTAAGGTGATGTTCTGCAATATTCTTCATCAGCATTCGCTTGTTATTCCGACAGCATCCCGAACTCTGCAGCTTTCAACATCTCTTGCGCTAAATAACTAACTAAGGCTACCTCAATTATACCTTTCTATGCTCATGACCACCCATTAATGTTTCAATATCATGTAATTTCTAACTCTGATTAGACAGGCAAGTGGGGATGATCATCACACCATGCTTAATTTCCAAATTAGTCTTTCCCTTTATTGTTCAATGATCCCACCCCTTAATTTGTATTCACAATTCTTTATTCCCTCCCGTATTCACATCTTATTAGAAACAATTGTATAAGCTTTATAGGTTCCCATCCATTTCTCAGGACTTCGGGGCGGGTTCCCAGGGTATGTATCATTTTCGTCCTTGGACTGTTTTCAAGAGTCACATAATTTCTTCCGGCTCGCTCATACCATGCATGTGCAGAGGCCACGTGGGTTATAGACTCCAGAATCTCACAAAAGGCCCAAATGCATACTAATAAGAAAGTCAAAAAGACATATATTAATTTCAAAATAAAATGGTTTCACTGTATACCACCTATCTCTACTCTAATTACATTTAATTATAAATGCCCTCCCCGCGTTAGCATTAGTAAATCAGCTGGTTTTAGTTTCAACAAAGCAGATGCTTAGCATTTGAGCTTTCAAGTGGCCATTGTAAGAGAGTCGGCGTAGGTGCATGAAATTCCCGCCAAGCGATGGCTTGTCATACTGCGTAGATGCAGTTGATGCATGCGCAATACAGTTTCCCACGTTATCAGCCATTTTAGATCTCACTCGAGTTACTGGTTAGTAAGAAACATAGGCAAGCTTTTTCTCTCTAATATATTGAGCGTGGTGTGTATTATTAGTATACACAATACACATTTAATACAGGGTAATGAGTTATATGAGGGTTTTGCTTCCGAGCAAGTCTCTTTTCTATGAGTCCTTGCTCCATCACATCTGCGTGTTCAACTCATAAAGTTAAGCAGAGCATGCTAAAAGGCTCGGCTGAACTGGATAGAAGGGCTAATATATGTATTGCTGCTCATGCATTTGTTGGTCGGGAGCATCAGTCAGTAAAACAGAAAACAGCACTTATCTTCAACTGCACAGGTTAAATTCTCAACTACCTGAAAGTCATATCATTAGAGTGTGGGCTGCTGGAAAACTCTAGTGTATGACTGCAGAGGGGTAGCTGTGACCCTTCAGTTGCTCTGAACAGGAGTGAGAATGTTCACTACAGTCACCCAGAGCTACTTTATTCCTACTTTGTGAAGCAGTAAAAAACAAATTACACCAAATTTCAAGGCACTTGTAACCTTTGATTGTAAAAAACTGATACTGGATAGCACAGCTATGGTCCAAGACTACACTACCAAATAGACAGTAACACACAGCTGGACTATAGTCAAAGAATGCTGCCACAATAGCACACAAAGTTCTGGGATATCACACATTGATTTCTTAAGATAAACCACTGTTGGACCAAGATCACACAATTCTTCTCAATATGCAAAACCTTTAAACCACTCAAATTTGTTCTGAATATCCTTTAGTTTAAAATCCTGACTCTGGCTGTGGGCACTGAGCTGGCTGGGACTATGGATGCCTGGAGGCTCCCTCCGTGGTCCCAATCTCAGCAAACTGTGTGCCCTCGGTGGGCTCCAGTACACCAGGGAGATGTGTCTGGGCACCCTGGGGGTAGGGTCCCCGGGGAATAAATAGGCCCAGTGATGGGGTCCACTGGGTCCCTCTGATGGAGCAAGGTTCCAAAATAGAAGAGACTTGCTTGGACGCAATCGTCTTAAATAACGTGTACCACTATAATCAACCTGTTTTGTGAATATCAATATTACATTAAACACGACGTACAGTATCCAGTGGAAGCTTTCCTATGTGTATTACTAACAAGTAACCCGAGTGTCCTAATAAGGCCGCCAAAAATGCGGGAAATTCGTTGCGCATGCGTCTACTGCACCTACGTAGTATGACGTATTCTGTTGCATGGTGGGAAAATTTTGCAGCTGCACAGTAGCTTTTAAAATGGCCACTTGAAACTCACACATTAACGCATATGCTACTGCTAAATTAGATCTCGTAAGTTCTACCAAACACTAATGCAAAAGATGAATATAAGTAAATGGGGATAGAGTAGAGATATGTCGGATAGAGTGAAATCATTTGTTCCGTGTTCTAACGTATCTCTTTTTGATTCTATTATTAGTTCTTATTTGGGCCTCGGAGGGTGACTGAAATCCCTATCCCATCTGACCAGCGCGCATGCGCATAAAGACTGGGCGGAAACCCACGAAGGAATTTGAATCACATCTAAGGCCACCTCAAGCTGAAGTTGCCTGGGAAACTGAACATGTGGACCTAAAGCTTGAAACAAATAATTGTTGCAAAGTTTTATTGAACATAATGTGAAATGCGGGTGGGAATAAAGCTGTGGGAAAGTAAATTAAGGGGCGGAAACATAGAACAATCGCCCTGACCAATTAGAATAAGGGAAAACACAAACTTGGATACATTGGGGGTGGAACATGAAAAAAGACTAATATAAAAAAGATAAGTTAGTTAGATAGTTTGTCAGACTTGTCAGATCCACCATTCCAACTCGCCACCGACCCAACATGTATGGTGCTATTCTGTCTGAGACGCTGTCTCAGACCCTGCTGCTGCCAGAAACTCTGCTCGAGAAATTGAGATACTGATCGCTAATCTAATCATTGAGAGGTAATTTCGGAAGAGGGACACCCAAGGAGAGTAGTATCGGAGAGGGGTGCGATGCTGGCGTTGCACTTAGAAGAGGTCACCTTCGCAGATCCAAATCTGTCCAAATCCTCTGTCTGTATCCTGTCCTGGCAGATTCTATCTGGCTTATACTCAAAGAGTTGGGTTCACCTATCACCTTAGGTAAATATAAATCTGAGAAGACTGTCATTGTGCCCGCTCTCTCTCTTTTTTCCTTTTTCAGGTACCGTTTTCATTGATCATTAATTTGACTATCTTTTGTGTGACTTAATTTTGCCTCTTGAAATAATGTGTTTAAAGCTGTGATTGATTTTGACTCACAAAACTATTAATCTAGATAAAGGTTTTCAAACTTTCTGAGATTGTGGTTATTTCGAGTATAAGATAAATGTTATTTTCTACCTTAAACTATCTTAGAAACCTGATTCATCGAGAAGGAATTATTAAGGAGATAAAAATTGGTAAGACTTGGTAAAGGTGTAATTAAATTGCAGGTAAAACTCAATATTGATATTAGCAGGGTTTGCTAGCTCATTTGTGTGAATGGATTGGTCCCAGGTAAATATTAGGTATGTGTGTGTTTAACCCGAGCTGGTGACCCACGTTCTATCACCTCTCCCTCATTGCAAACAGAGTGCAGAAAAACAAGCAGGAAAGGTAAAACAGTGGGCAGAAAACAAGCAGGAAAGGCAAAACAGAGGACAGAAAAATGAGCACAAAGGCAAAACAGAGGGCACTCAGACGCTCACACACCCCTCACAGACCCACTCCCAGACTCACACACCCATTCACAGACCCACTAGGACACTTATATACCCACTCACAGACCTACTCTGATACCCACTCACAGACTCACACAAACACTTACACACCCACTCACTATCCCTCTCAGACACTCCCACACCACATGACAGATCCTCTCAGAGACTCATGCACCCACTCACAGACCCACTTAGAGTCCATGCACTCACTCACACCCAGTGAGACACTTATACAGCCATTCTCAGACCCACCCAGAACTCACACACCCACTCTCTCACCCATTAAGACACTTATGCACTTACTCACACACCCACTGAGACACTCATGCACTCACTCACACTCTCAAAGGTTACAGGTTACAGTTAGGAAATAAAGTTTACAGGGACATCATATTTAGGGAAATAGCATTAACAAATTAAGACATTCCCTAAAAAAACAAAGGTTACAGAGATGTTATAGTTAGAAAATAACATTAAAAAAACTAAAATTAGAATGAACAAAATCTGTTTAATTTACTGAACAAAATAAGATTACAGGGGTGTTATAGTTAGGCTGAGATTTCACGAATACAAAACCATTGAAATTCAGCAGTTATAGTTACCTGACCTAACTATAACTTTTGTCCCTGCAATGCAATACTTATGACCTCACATATTACATCACTCATGACATGGTCGATATCACACACAATTACTTAGGTCACATATATTATCACATATGTTAGAAACAGTATCACTCAGTAGTACAGAAATAATAGTAACTTAACTTATACAGTAGCTTAGTATATATCTTTACGTCTCACAAACATTTAAGAAATACTTACACTCACTGGATGACATAATCAGAAATGTCATCAGTGATGGCACTGAGTGACCATGTCATGAGTGATGTAATATGTGAGGTCATAAGCAGTGCATTGTGGGGGTGTAAAATATAGTTAACTTGTATAGTTATAACCACTGAATTTCAGTGGTTTGCTACAAATGAAATCTGTGCCTAAGTATAAGATCCCTGCAACCTTTGTTTTTTCAGTAAATAAAGCAAAAGGCCCAGTAGAAGGCAGTAGCCCAAACGCTTCAAACTGGAAGATTGATTTATTTTGCTATTTATATTGCACTTCAATATTTATTGTTATCGGGAAACATATGACTGGTGATGAATTGGAGAAACAAAGAAAAAAGCACACAACTCATTAGTGACGGTGTTTCAGGAGTTTGTGTTGCCGTACAACAGGTCGTAGAAGATGACTACATAGTTGATGCATATTTATACATATTAACTACTGGGGGTCGCCATTAGGTAATTATAGTTAGGACCTTCTTTCTATTCGAAAAGCATTTATTCTTTTGCTAATATCTTTGGCACCGTTTGACAAATCTTCGCAAAATGTTTAAAACTAAAGGAGCAGATCAGTCAGCTCCTGTGTTGAAAGTTTCAGGGTGATTCGTCAATCAGGGGCCGAGAAAAAACGGGTGTCCCAAAACGCATTTTCCCTGTGTTAATTTCCATAGGAAAATGTTTACATGGCTACAGCCCGAACTGCTCAACGGAATTACACCAAATTTGGGAAAAAGGTAGCTCTTCGTTCAGAAAGAGAACTTTATTTCAAATGGTGTAAATCCGTTGGGTAGTTTACAAGATATTCAAAAATAAAAAAATATCGATATCTGGGCGGAGCCTAACGTCAAATCTCATCGTGAGATCTGGTTGGCTGTCAGCACTTCATCCTGGAATTGCTGGCAGCCATCTTGGGACCAATATACATGATAGCACCCCAATGAAATGCATTGTAGTGAATAGAAGATTTTGAAGGTAACCAAAAGGAGAACTATAAAGGGTGATAACAGACTTTAGCTACATTAGAATTAATATTTTGATGGTACCCTACTCATTTTAGGCATTGTGGTATATTCTAAGGTGATTTAACCCTGTGAAAAACCTTCTGCTGGGATATCATGAATCATGTTTGAGAGAAAACTCTTTTCTCATGCTTGTCCCATAGAGTTTTGGAAAGTGCCCAGAAGCTAAAATGAGAGCATATTTTCTGTAAATTCACATTATCTTTCTCAGTCATTAGAGAATGAAGTCTGACATTCTCAGTAAAACATGTACATACAACAAGGGCAGAGACTGTCAGGTGATTCCTTTGTGTTCTACTGCAGCTTCCCAGAGTGCTCTAAAGAACAACTAGAGCGCTAAAAGCCTTACTTATGACAAAAGTATGGCACACCTGAAGCCATCTTGATTGGGATAAACTGGTAACACCTAAGACATTTAATTTAAAAAGGAACAAAATGAGGGGGTTACTTTTGCCATAGAATTTATGGTTAGTGCTACATAGAGAAAAATCAGGGCATGTTTTAAGTGAGAACTCAAATCCTCTTCTAATTCATTAGAACATTCTGACAGGCAGACTGAAGCAATCACTTTCAATACCAGCAGTAAACTTCCAGTTAACTCCCTGGTGAGCAGTAGCTTCACTACAGTGATCTAATGAGCAACTAGAGTGCTAACATTATGAATTTATAGCAAATGTGTGACACATCTGAATGCCTTCTTGATGGAATCAAAGAAAAAAACTGAAAGCATTTCCTACTGAGGAGACTGCAATAAAAAAAGGAAATTAGGAAACTTTATAACAAATACGTCTCCCAAGATGGCCACCAGAGAAAAAAGAGCACAAATGTAGCACAACTATCACCCAGATGTAGCCCACATATAGCCAAATGACAGAAGTGTGTAAAACACTTTTTATTTTTAGTTTTTTTGCAGTTTTATATAGTGCAGACTGTTCAGGTATTGGAGCATTGCATCTTACTTGGACCCCTTATTGTGTATTTTGCACGAAGTACATGAGATTGATCTTGCGAAACATTGAACTTTACTATACTGTTAACCTGAAATTGCTCTGAACCACACTTTGTAACACCTGTGTTTACCTACTGGTTTTAATTAATTCTCACTGTATTGTATTAAGAAAGAGGATTTACTGTTTTTATGTACACTTTTATGATCTATGTTTCTGAATCAGATCGAATAAAGTTTAATGAATTTAATTGAAGTCTCCCAAGATGGCCACCAGAGAAAAAGGAGCCCAAATGTAGCACAAATATCACCCAGATGTAACCCACATATAGCCCAATGATAGAAGTGTGGAAAACACTTTTTATCCTTTGTTTTTTGCAGTTTTCTATAGTGCAGGCTGGTCAGATATTGGATTACATTACATGAACATTGATTAAATCATACAAGGACAAACTAATTTTGGTTGTAGGCATGGGGAGATGAAGTGATTTGACCAGAATCACAGAATGTCGAGCTGAAGCAGAAACTCCAACTTGGTTCCCCAGTTGCAAAGTCTGCAGCTCTGGAAGTAACACCACATTCTCTCCCCTAAGCATAACATTTAATCAAGTGGTCAACTGGATAAAATAACATAAAGATAACAAATAATTTATGGTTTAAATCTGTTTATTGATTTCAAGCAAACATTGAACAAAAAACACCCTCAACTCCAGAGGCACAATACCAATGAGGCAACTAGGTTGCCTAGCTTGTCAGTACTACGGGCAATCGATGTAAAATGAGTCCAAAAAATAAGAATAAAAAAAACACATAGTAAAATTATACAAACCCAAATGATACCTCCCCCCTCCCTCTCCCTCGTCCGCTTTAACTGAATAGGTGAGGACAGCATCTAGGGATCAACGCTGCCGCTTGCGGCGATTCTGGGAAGTGGTGTTTGGGATCTGTGTGTCTGCTAGGCGCAGTAACCGAAGATAGCGGGGACAGGTAAACTCACGAAACTCAGACACCAATAGGGTGAGAAAAGGCCTCCATAACTCTGGGAAGTCGGATCCTCTACCAGCTAAAGTGAGAGTAAGTTTCTCCATACCCAACACCACCCAGAGTCTCTGGAGCCATCCAGAGTGTGTTGGGAGCTGGGCTTAGTGCCAGTGTACCAGTCTGTTTTGTGTCGCTGCGCCTAAGGCGATGGCAATCAGCCTGCCCCTCCGGGATTTGAGTGGGTATGTCAGCGGGTTGGGCAAGCCCAGAAGAATGTACGTGGGGAAGCGCGGAAGCTCTGTCTCAAAGTGTAGGTCTATTTCGTCCAAAACTTGGGACCAATATGGTTGTATACAGGTACAACTCCAGAGAACATGTTCTAGGGTGCCCACTTCTCCTCAGCCCCTCCAACACAACGCACTCCGGCGAGAGTCAAAGCGATGCAAGCGCTCTGGCGTATAATACCAGTAAGTGGCAATTTTGGTCAGAGTCTCTGTAAGTCCCATGTGGTATGCAGAGTGCCGTGCTCTATGATAAATGCCTTCCCATTCTTTGTGGCTTAAGGATCTGCCCAAGTCCCTTTCCCATCGAGCCCGGCCTGCGTTATATGTGTGTGTGGTAGTGTCCAAGAGCATTTTGTAGAGGTCAGAGATTATTTTCTTATTGGACGTGCGTGTCACCAGCCATTTTTCATAAGGGGTCAGGAGACGCCTTGCCTGAGGTCTAACCTGTTGGTGGAGTGCCCAATGTCTGACTTGTAAATACGGCATGCGCTCTGATTCCGGGTGGCCGTAATGTTCCTTGAGCTGCTGAAATGTGATTATGCCATCAAAATTAAAAAGATGACCCAAGGACCTGCAAGAGGAGGAGCGCCAGGCGCGAAAGATCTGGGCGTCCGCGCAGGGGCGAAACTCTGGATTATCAAATATTGGGGTGAGAGGTGACGGGAAGGAAGTCAATCGGTGGGCAAGGTTAGTGCGATCCCAGGATTCCAGTACCGTACTTGTGATATAGGAAGCGTAAAGATTGGGTGGTCTATGCTGTTTACGAAGGAATGGAATGCCTTGCAGCGGCCTGGCCGCCACCGCTTGGTCTTGGAACAGCCAATGTTTCTCCGATTCCAATTGGTGCCATTCCACTAAGTATCTAAGCTGAGAAGCATGGAAACAGAGTTGAAGGTCGGGCACCCCTACCCCACCCCGTTCCGGTGGGAGAGTCGCTACTGCATGTCGGAATCGGGGTTTGCGGCCGTGCCAGATAAAGCGCGCTAGGTCCGCCTGAGTTTGTTGGATCCAACCGGACGGGGGGCAAAGGGGAAGAGTTTGAAAGAGGTACAAGATCTGCGGGAGGACCGTCATCTTGGTGGCCGCAATCCTGCCCAGCCAGGAGAGTGTGTAAGTTTTCCATATGTTCAATTCTGTACGAATGCGGGAGCGGAGAGTAGAATAATTAATGTCCGCAGTGGCCTGAAGGGTTGGGGCTAGATGAATTCCTAAATAGGGGATCGAGGCAGATGCCCAGCTCAGAGTGTGCTCTTCCTGGACGTGGGCCAGAGTGTGCGGGGAGAGTGAGATGTTAAGTGCTATGGATTTTTCCAAATTGATTTTGAACCCCGACCCCCGCGCAAAGCCATACAGCTCGATGAAAAGAGCGCGCAGAGCCGGTATTGGATCAGATAGGGAGAGCAGAATATCATCTGCATAGAGACTAATGGTGTGGATGTCTCCTCCAAATTTAATCCCGGTGATGAGGGGATGTCGACGGACTCGTAGAGCCAGAGGCTTCGTGTAGAGTGCGAATAGGAGGGGCGACAGGGGGCACCCCTGCCTAGTGCCCCTCCCTATGGGGAAGCGGGAGGATGTATAGCCATTCACTCGAACCGTCGCCATGGGGGAACGATAACAGTTTAAGATCCTGGTACGTAGCTTCTCCCCAAACCCAGCGCTCACCAGAACCATCTCCAGATATGGCCAGTGCACTCTGTCGAAGGCCTTCTCTGCATCGATGGCCAAGAGCATGTATTCCCCTTTTGTACGGGATGCCTTTTCAATCAGAAGTAAAATGCGCTTAGTATTGTCACTTGTTTGCCGCTGTGAAATAAAGCCCGCTTGATCAGGTTCAACCAGATTGGCCATATGCGGCGCCAATCGAGCCGCTATAATGCTAGTGTATAATTTAATGTCTATGTTCAACAGAGAAATGGGTCTGTACGCGCTGCAAGCCGCCCGATCCTTCCCTGATTTGGGGATAACCACTATCGCGGCCTCTAGCATTTCACCCGGGATAGTTCCCACTTGGTCGAAGGTGTTAAATAAACTCATCAGAAGAGGGGCCACTTGGTTGCAAAAAGTCTTATAAAAGGCAGCTGTGTAGCCATCCGGGCCCGGCGATTTACCCGGCTTAAGGCGTGAGATCGCAGAGATAGCTTCCTCCGTCCGTCGAATAGCCCTCTCCAAGAGGTCTGCCTGCACTGGGGTTAAGGAAGGCATATGGGCCCCCGCTATGTAATCAGCGCTGACCTGGGTCGCCAGGGGATCCCCGGTATAGAGTTCTGCATAGAAGTCGCGGAATGCTTCCGCTATATACGCGTCGTCAGTTACAGACTCCCCCCCTGGTGTCCGGATCATGCGGACCCCTTGCTTCTGTCTGGTCTCCCGCAGTTTGTTTGCCAGAAGGCGGCCGCACCTATCTCCTCCCGTATAGTATGCGTGTCGGAGCCTGATTGCTGCAAACTCGGCCCTGTCCTGGTCCAATGCTGCAAGCTGCTTTCTTTCTGCCGCCAGGCCCGGGAGGCGCCAGTCCTCTGATGCATTTGTTCAAGCTCTGAGGCGCGCCGGGAGAGTTCCGCCCGCTTGCGGCTGCGCTCGCGATTGTGGGCAGAGGATATGGCTATAAATTCCCCCCTCAGGACAGCCTTCAGCGCCAGCCACTGCGTCGCTAGAGTCGTATCCGGATTAGCATTGAGAGTGAGGAAGTTTGTGATAGCTTTCTGAAGCTGTTCGATGACAGAGGGGTGGTGTAGCAGTGTATCGCGCAGGCGCCAGTGTCGGAGAGGCTGCAAAGATGGTGGGAGCTGGAAGGTGGCCAGAACCAGGGAGTGATCGGAGAAGGAGGCCGGTAAGATGTCAGTGCTCAGTGCGTGGGCCTGAAGTGATGGGGAGCTAAGGAAGTAATCTAAGCGTGCATACGTTTTGTGCGCCCCGGAATAAAAGGTGTAACCTCGACTGGTTGGGTGAAAGTGGCGCCACAGGTCCGACAGCCCCAGACCCCGAAGGCGAGCTCGCCCGACAGCTGTAAGAATGCCCGCCTGACTGGTTCTCTGACAGGAACAGTCCAGCGTGTGGTCGAAGACAACATTGAGATCACCGCCCAGCAGCAGACAGCGGCCCGAAGCAGCAGCCGCTTCATCAAGAGCATTGAGGAGGAATGCAATCTGTCCTTCATTGGGTGCATAGATGGAGCCAACACCCAAGGTCACCCCTCCCAATAGAAACTGATAGGTGAGTAGTCGACCCTTAATCTCTGCCCCTTTTTGTAAGACCCTGCCGGTGAAGGACCGGGAAACCAATATAGCCACTCCAGCTGTCTTGGAGTTGGCAGAGGAAAACATCTGTGTTGGGAAAGCTTGGGATTGCAATCTATATTGGTCCTTAGCCAGAAGATGGGTCTCTTGTAGGAGGCATATGTCTGCTTTCGAATGTTCCAGGTAACTAAGGACTGTCCTTCGTTTGACGGGATTATTCAGCCCCCACACATTTAGCATAAGGACTTTAAGGGGGGTGTGTGGCATCTATGGTCCAGTGAGAAAGAAGGAGACGCTGTAGGCTGCTAGCTATCCTAAGCAAGTGCGAGCGACAACCCAGGCCCTCTAAGCTATTGTTCGGCAACTGCCGGGGTGCAACAGGGAAAAGTGGACGAGGGAACCCATACCCAAAAAAGGACCCCAAAACCCCCTGTAAAACAAATGTTCCAGTGATAATAACACTGGCAAAAACCAACAACAAAGTCAAGATCCAGAAAAATTGTTCGTCACCTTGGCAATGCCAGGAGAACGTTGGGGTGGGGGCCATAGTGTGACCAAAAGGGGGAGTACCGGTTCCCCCCGCCACCCGCCACCCACCGGAAACCCCTGGACCAGTTGCGTGAAGCTACAGGTGCCCGCTGCTCACTCAGCACCGGAGGGCGCCCCGGCCAGTGCGTCCGTCGCGGAGGCCAACGCGTCCTGCTGGCTCTTGGCTATGTATGTTTTGTTGGGCTTCCAGCCCCATCTGCGCCCTCCCTGTCGCCGCCATCCTGACGCCGAGGGCCCAGGCCCCGAGTCCGCACCTCGACAGTCATCCTCCCCACTCGGCGGCGCCAGGTCCAGCAATCCGCAGGCTTCGGAGAATGAGCGTAATTGGTGGAGTTTGCCGTCGAGGCGAAAGATGAGGCGGAATGGGCGACCCCACGAATATGGAATGCCCCGCTGCCGCAGATGGTCCGTGACAGGACGGAATTGTCGACGGCGTTGCAAAGTAATCAGGGCCAAGTCCTGGTAGAGCACCGGAGAGTGCCCCTGGTAAGAGACGGGATGGAGGGCCCTCGCTTTCGCGAGGATCGCTTCTTTAGTTTTAAACTCTTGAACACACACCAGTATGTCCGCTGGAGGGCTGTTGGGCGCCCGGGGTGGACCGACCCTGTGTGCTCTGTCCAAGACGATCTCAGCGCCATCCGAGATGTGGCGGAAGAAGCCCGCGGCGAAGGCAGAGAGATCTTTGGTGTCGTCCGATCCTTTCAGTCCTCGTATCCGGATGTTATGTCTGTGGGACCTATTCTCCAAGTCCTCCAGATGGGTCTGGACATCTAGATGCTGGTCCCGCAGGCGGAGGATCTCCTGCTGGAGCGTATTCATGTCTGACACAGTAGCGTCGCTCCTTTCTTCCAGTGTCGCTACTCGCTCCCCAACTTCCTCAACATCCCTGCGGATCTCTTTTATCTCTGCGATGAGGTCTGCCTTCACTGTCTGTAAGTCAGCTCTTAGAGTGTGGGAGAGGGATTCCATGAACGCCTTGGTGACCGGTTCATCCCCAGTGCTGGGAGAGTGCTGCGGGCCGCCATCTTGGGGGCCGCGCCTGGACTGCTGGGGACAGGCTGAGCGCGCCCAAATATGTCCTTTAGAGGCTTTGGTTTCCTCGTCCTGGATACGGGCATAGCGTACTGTCCCGCTAAATGACCGGTGCCGAGAGGCGCGTCAATTCTGCCACCAGGTGCCGGGGAGCGCCAGGATATGAGGTCTAGTAGAGGCGGGCAAGCTCTTGAGCGGTTCGCGATTTATCCTCCGCCGCTGCCCAGCAGGCCCAGTGGTAATGCCTCGGGGGGGTGCCAGTCAGGCAAGCACGGTACCCAGCAAAAGTCATAGGGGGAAGGGATCCATGCGCGCCTACAGGCCAATGTCCGGTCGTGGCATACCTTCTGTTTTGCTGGCGGTCCACCGGTTCTCCCCTCAGCTCCCGAGATCCGCCCCAGACGAGGACCGGCTCAATCTCCTCTCCGGGCGACACCTCTCCACCACTCGGACCGGGGCCACCCACCAAGCCCACCAGCTCCTCGCCTCGCTCTGGCTCCAGCGCTCCTCAAACCCGCCACCTCCAGGGCCACCTCCTCGACTCCAGGCCGGGGCCGGGGCCGCGCCCCCGTGCGCAGGGCAAACAGGCAGACCCCAACGCGCCCTCAGCACAGCGTCGCGGCTCGTCTCGCTGCCCAAATCCAGAAGGGGACGAGGGCCCCGCCGTCCTCGCCGCAGAGCCCCCGGTCACCCCGGAAGCAGAAGGAACCCAATGCAGGAGCAGATCACCGGATCTGGGCCTCGTCGGCGGGGTGCTCCAGCCGAATCCCCGGACTCAGGCCAACCTCAGGGGGG
Source organism: Triturus cristatus (assembly GCF_964204655.1). NCBI lineage: Eukaryota > Metazoa > Chordata > Amphibia > Caudata > Salamandridae > Triturus > Triturus cristatus. The sequence continues at coordinate 453,243,039 of NC_140590.1, read as the reverse complement.
TCCAGTCCCAGCGCCCCCAGGTGCAGGGCAGCCTCCAGCGCCGATCCAGGCGCTGCCCACCCGGGATAGAGAAAGGTCCCTCTCCGGCTTAAACAAGGCCCGGGATTCAGGCCCCTCCTCCGCCGCCCAGGCCTCAGCAGACCCCAGAGCCCAGCGAGGGCAGCCCGCGATCGGGGCGGCAGGTCGCCAGGCAGAGGCCGGTATCGAGGTAGCTGGCCTCGGCAGTCCTCACTCAGGGCCGCCGCATTGGTGAAGCCTCAGCAAAGCGCCATCTGCCGCAGGCTGGGTCGCCTCCCGATCTCCGTCACCGGGTCGCTAGCAGTAGCCGACCGCCGCCGCTCCTCACAACAGTCGAGGCCAGTGGGTCACCGGGGCAGCCCTTCGCCAGTGCCGGCAACCATCCATAGGTCTCTCAGAGGCTATTAGAAGCTAGTTTCGGCGGACGGGCAGGCAGGAGCTCCGGAAAGCGAATCCTACCTCGCCGCCATCTTGGCCACGCCCCCCCATAACAAATAATTTAAAAGTGCTTTGTCGCTATTTGAGAACTCAGAAAATATGTCCTTATTTTAGTTTTTTAGAGCACTAAACATAATTTCTATGCAAAAAGGACCCTCTCATTTCTATATTTTCTAAAGGAAATGCTTAATGTATTACAGTTTTGATTACATCAAGATGATGTCAAGTTTGCCACACTTTTGTAATAAATATAGAATGTTAGCAATCTAGTTGTCTCTTGTCTCTTTCTGCAAGTCTCTTGCCTCTTTCTGCACCTCTCTTGCCTCTTTCTGCAGCTCACTCTCTTCTTTCTGCAACTCTCTTGCGTCTTTCTGCACCTCTCTTCCCTCATTCTGCAGCTCATGCTCTTGTATCTGTACCTCTTTTGCCTCTTTTGCATCTCTCTTGCCTCTTTCTGTACCTCTCTTGCCTCTTTCTGCACATCCCTTGCCTCTTTCTGCATCACTCTTGCTTCTTTATACACTTCTCTTGCATCTTTCTGCACCTCTCTTGCCTCTTTCTGCACCTCTCTTGCTTCTTTCTGTACCTCTCTTCTCTCTGCACCTCTCTTGCCTCATTATTTACCTCTCTTGCCTCTGTCTGGACTTCTCTTGCTTATTTCTGCAGCTCACTCTCTTCTTTATGCACCTCTCTTGCCTCTTTCCGCACCTCTCTTCCCTCTTTCTGCAGCTCACTCTCTTCTTTCTGCACCTTTCTTGCCTTTTCTGCACCTCTCTTGCCTCTTTCTGCACCTCATTTGCCTATTTCTACACTTCTCATGCCTCTTTCTGCACTTCTCTTGGTTCTTTCTGCAGCTCACTCTCTCTTTCTGTACCTCTCTTGCCTCTTTCTGTACCTCTCGCTTCTTTCTGCACCTCTCTTGGCTCTTTCTGCAGCTCACTCTCTTCTTTCTGCACCTCTCCTGCCTCTTTCTGCACTTCTCCTGCCTCTTTCTGAACATTTTTTCCTCTTTCTGCACCTCTCTTGCCTCTTGATGCACCTGTCTTGACTCTTATTGCTCTTATCTTGCCTCTTTCTTCAGCTCACTTGCTTCTTTCTGTGCCTTTCTTCTTCTTTCTGTACCTCTCTTGACTCTTCCCACCCCTCTTTCCTCTTTATGCACCTCCTTTGCCTTTTTCTGCACCTCTCTTGCCTCTTTCTGCATATCTCTTGCCTCTTTCTGCACCAGTCTTATCTCTTTCTACATCTCTCTTGCCTGTTTATATAGCTCACTCTCTTCTTTCTGCACCTCACTTGCCTCTTTCTACACCTCTCTTCCCTCTTTCTGCAGCTCACTCTCTTCTTTCTGCACCGTTCTTGCCTCTTTCTGCACCTCTCTTGCCTCTTTCTGTTCCTCTCTTGCCTCTTTCTGTACCTCTCTTGCCTCTTTCTGCACCTCTCTTCCCTCTTTCTGCAGCTCACTCACTTCTTTCTGCACCCTTCTTGCCTCTTTCTGCACCTCTCCTGCCTCTTTCTGTACCTCTCTTGCTTCTTTCTGCACCTTTCTTGGCTCTTTCTGCAGCTCACTCTCTTCTTGCTGCACATCTCCTGCCTCTTTCTGCACCTCTCTTGTCTCTTTCTGAACATTTTTTCCTCTTTCTGCACCTCTCTTGCCTCTTGATGTACCTCTCTTGACTCTTTTTGCTCTTATCTTGCCTCTTTCTTCAGCTCACTTGCTTCTTTCTGTGCCTTTGTTCCTCTTTCTGTACCTCTCTTGACTCTTTTCACACCTCTTACCTCTTTTTGCACCTCTATTGCCTCTTTCTGCACCTCTTTATCCTCTTTCTACACTTCTCATGCCTCTTTCTGCACTTCTCTTGGTTCTTTCTGCAGCTCACTCTCTTCTTTCTGTACCTCTCTTGCCTCGTTCTGTACCTCTCGCTTCTTTCTGCACCTCTCTTGGCTCTTTCTGCAGCTCACCCTCTTCTTTCTGCACCTCTCCTGCATCTTTCTGCACCTCTCTTGCCTCTTTCTGAACATTTTTTCCTCTTTCTGCACCTCTCTTGCCTCTTGATGCACCTGTCTTGACTCTTTTTGCTCTTATCTTGCCTCTTTCTTCAGCTCACTTGCTTCTTTCTGTGCCTTTCTTTCTCTTTCTGTACCTCTCTTGACTCTTTCCACCTCTCTTTCCTCTTTATGCACCTCTTTTGCCTTTTTCTGCACCTCTCTTGCCTCTTTCTGCACATGTCTTGCCTCTTTCTGCACCAGTCTTATCTCTTTCTACATCTCTCTTGCCTGTTTATATAGCTCACTCTCTTCTTTCTGCACCTCTCTTGCCTCTTTCTGCACCTCTCTTCCCTCTTTCTGCAGCTCACTCTCTTCTTTCTGCACCTTTCTTGCCTCTTTCTGCACCTCTCTTGCCTCTTTCTGTTCCTCTCTTGCCTCTTTCTGTACCTCTCTTGCCTCTTTCTGCACCTCTCTTCCCTCTTTCTGCAGCTCACTCTCTTCTTTCTGCACCTTTCTTGCCTCTTTCTGTACCTCTCTTGCCTCTTTCTGTACCTCTCTTGCTTCTTTCTGCAACTCTCTTGGCTCTTTCTGCAGCTCACTCTCTTCTTGCTGCACCTCTCCTGCCTCTTTCTTCACCTCTCGTCTCTTTCTGAACATTTTTTCCTCCTTCTGCACCTCTCTTGCCTCTTGATGCACCTCTCTTGACTCTTTTTGCTCTTATCTTGCCTCTTTCTTCAGCTCACTTGCTTCTTTCTGTGCCTTTCTTCCTCTTTCTGTACCTCTCTTGACTCTTTTCACACATCTTACCTCTTTTTGCACCTCTATTGCCTCCTTCTGCACCTCTCCTGCCTCTTCCTGCAGCTCACTCTTTTCTTTATTCACCCCTCTTTCCTCTTTATGCACCTCTTGTGCCTCTTTCTGCACCTCTCTTGCCTCTTTCTACACATCTCTTGCCTCTTTCTGCACCAGTCTTGTCTCTTTCTACACCTCTCTTGCCTGTTTATGTAGCTCACTCTCTTCTTTCTGCACTTCTCTTGCCTCTTTCTGCAACTCTCTTCCCTCTTTCTGCAGTTCACTCTCTTCTTTCTGCACCTCTCTTGCCTCTTTCTGCACCTCGCTTGCCTATTTCTGTACCTCTCTTGCCTCTTTATGTATATCTCTTGCCTCTTTTTGCACCTCTCTTGCCTCTTTCTGCAGCTCACTCTCTTCTTTCTGCACCTCTCCTGCCTCTTTTTGTATCTCTCTTGCCTCTTTCTGAACATTCTGTCCTCTTTCTGCACCTCTCTTGCCTCTTGATGTACCCCTCTTGACTCTTTTTTCTCTTCTCTTGCTTCTTTCTGCAGCTCACTTGCTTCTTTCTGCACCTTTTTTCCTCTTTCTGCACCTCTCTTGCCTCTTTCTGAACATTGTGTCCTCTTTCTGTACCTCTCTTGCCTCTTGATGCACCTATTGTGCCTCTTTCTACACCACTCTTGCCTCTTCCTGCAGCTCACTCTCTTCTTTCTGCACCTCACTTGCCTCTTTCTACACCCCTCTTCCCTCTTTTTTAGCTCACTCTCTTTTCTGCACCCCCTCTTGCCTCTTTATGCACCTCTCTTGCCTCTTTCTGCAACGCTCTTGCCTCTTTCTGCACATCTCTTGCCTCTTTCTGCACCAGTCTTGTCTCTTTCTGAACCTCTCATCCCTCTTTCTGTACCTCTCTTGCCTCTTTCTGCACCTCTCTTGCCTCTTTCTTCACCTCTCTTGCCTCTATCTGCACCTCTCGGTTTTCTACTCTACTCTTGCCTCTTTCTGCACCTCTCTTGCCTCTTTCTGCACTTCTCTTGCCTCTTTCTGCACCTCGCTTGCCTCTTTCTGCACCTCACTCTCTTCTTTCTTGACCTCTCTTGCCTATTTCCACACCTCACTCTCTTCTTTCTGTACTTCTCTTGCTTCTTTCTGCACCTCTCTTGCTTCTTTCTGTGCTTCTCTTGCTTCTTTCTGTACCTTTCTTCTTTTTTCTGCATTTTTCTTGCTTCTTCCTCTTTCTGGAGCTCTCTTGCCTCTTTCTGCACCTCTCTTATCTCTTTCTGCACCTCTCTTGCCTCTTTCTGCACCTCACTTGCCTCTTTCTGTACCTCTCTTGCGTCTTTCTGCACCTCACTTGCCTCTTTCTGTGCCTTTCTCTCTTTCTGCACCTTATTCTCTTCTTTTTGAAACTCTCTTGCTTCTTTCCTCACTTTTCTTGCTACTTTCTGCACCTCTGTTGCCTCTTTCATCACTTCTCCTGCTTCTTTCTGCACCTTTCTTCCTCTTTTTGCGCCTCTCTTGCTTTTTCTGCACTTTTCTGGCCTTTTTCTGTACTTCTCTTGCTTCTTTCTGCACTTCTCTTGCTTCTTTCTGCACCTTTCTTTCTCTTTATGCACATGTCATCCTATGTGTAGTTAGAAATTAGCATTTAAAACACCTTAGAAATTCACTGAAAAACCCAAAGGTTTCAGGGATGTTATAGTTAGAAATTAGCATTTAAAAAACCTTTAGAAATTCACTGAAAAAATCAAAGGTTTCAGAGACATTATAGTTAGAAACTAGCATTTCAAAAACCTTAGAAATTCACTGAAAAAAACATAGGTTTCAGGGACGTTATAGTTAGAATTTACCATTAAAAAAACCTTTAAAATTCACTGAGAAAACCATAGGTTTCAGGGACCTTATAGTTAGAAATTATTATTTAAAAACCTTTTGAAATTCACTGAAAAAACCATAGGTTTCAGGGACGTTATAGTTAGTTCGACATTTCACTAGTACAAAACCAGAGAAATTCGTCCATTATAGTTAGTTGAGCTAAATATAACTCGCACCATCGCAATGTCCTGCTGAAGACGTCACATATTACATCATTCATGCACAAATTAATCCCTCCTTTGGGTTTGGTGCTTGTGTTTTATTTTAGGAGACGCAGCCTGCCACATTAAAGTACCTGAAGCAGCCTGCTATTTGAAATAAAGGTGGTGTCACCTATGGAGGAGTGCAGCCTCATCTCTTGGGAAATTGTTGAAATATATATATTCAAAGTTCTTATTTCATTTTCTTATTTCATTTCAATGTATTGGACTAATAGCAGTTCTGATGCGTTTCCGTCTCCCCGAGACCTTATTAACAATAATACTTGTGATGTAATCTTAACCATATACATTGTTATTACTTGCAGGTTCAATGGTCACTTCCTGTTTTTACTTCTCTTGGTCTTCTGGGAGATGTAGTTTCCTGTTGTGTGATGCACCTTTACATAAAGTCATCAGTGAAAAGACGTGATGTTTTTGTAAAATTCAGTGTGCAATGTTTTGTGAATAAACAAATACATTCTGTATTTGCCCTTACTTTGATTCGTACTTTGAATAAAGCCGCATTCAATTGTCAGTTTATATATTTATTTCGACATTTTGTGGGTGAATTCATGAAAATTATTGAATGGATCATGGTGGGTAAATTATAAATTGACACAATCTGTTTTCAGGTGGAACAACATCAAAGCGATTACAATTACACATACTCTTTACTAAGTGGGCAATTACAATGGTGCTATGTATTTGTGCTCTTGGTGTGGTTATAGGTGAAATGTGTGAATTAAAACAGTTGAGGCAGAAGCAACAATTCATAAATGTACATATAGTTCTTCACTCTGGTTTAACCCATACGGAGTGAAAGTCCGTAGGTTTAGAATGTGTTGAGATTCTCTCTGACACAGCTTTCTCTCCCTGTCGCTGCCTCGGTCTTGACGGGCTACTGTTTCCATTGCATAGAACTGCAAGAGTTTCCAGTTTCCTCTGTGATGTGACTCCATGTGTTTAGCCACTGCGTTACTGCAGTCTTTATCGATAGCTGCACGGATATGTTCCAAAATTCGTTTTTTAAATCGCAAATTGGGCTGCCCACATATTTTAAAGGACATGGGCATTCGATAACATAAACTGCATATTTGCTCTTTCATGTAATATGTTCTTGAATTTTCCATGTTATGTTATTTGCCAATTCTTTTTGTTGTTGTATTTTTTGCGATTTGGCAAACCTTACAATTATGTCATTTTACAAAGCCTTTTGTTTTAAGCCACTGAGTTAGTTTATTTATCTTCTTTTGAAAATGACTATGAAGTAACCGATCTTTTTGGTTCCTTGCTCTACTGAATGTCACATTTTGGGAGTTTGCCCATGATTTGGCCCACTGTTGTATCTAATTGAAGTATTTACCAGTTTGTTCTTAGAATTGCTTTGATTTTCTTAGATTCATTTGAATAAGTGCTGATCAGCCGAATGGTTTCAGAATTTTCACTGGTGCAGGTGTTTTCATTTTCATAATTTCCTCTCTTATCTTATGATTAGATTTTTCCCAGCAATTCTTTATAATGCTCTCATGATAACCTCTATGCTTGAATCTTCAAGATGTCGCTTGACTGTGTTTGAACCATTCATCATTCTCTGAGCAGATTCTATGAATTCTTAAAAATTCTCCATATGGGATGTTTTGGATTAGTGTTTTCTGGTGGAAACTACCCACGTGGAGTGTGGCATTTGTTGCAGTTGACTTACAATATAGAGTTGTATGTATTTTATTGTCCTGTATGTTTATTTCAGTGTCTAGAAATGTCACTTTCCTTTGGCTGATGTTATAAGTATATTCGAAATTCGGTGGTGTGATGTTTAGAATGTTTAAATATTCCTTGAAGTCTTTCTCAGATCCATCCCAAATAATGAGTAAATCATCAATAAAACATAGCCATATGATCGTTTTGTTCACGGTTTTATTATTATTCAGATGTCATGCTAGTTTCTGTTCCCACCAGCCCATTGCAAGACAGAGATAACAGGGGCTAAAAGAAAAGCCCATAGCTGCGTTTTTGGTCTGTTTGTAGATCCCCACACTGAAGAGGAAAATATTTTGAGTCAGGCAGATTTTTAGCATTTCAGGTATCACTTGGTTATGCTGGGCATAGCCTATATTCCTTTCATTGAGTAAAGATTTGCAGGGCTTACTGTTTATAAAATAGCGTAGGGGGGCTCTTGCCTCCCCGCGCTGCCCAGTGGACCACCACCTTCCCAGGGCATTGCTATAATGTATGGGGGGCCTTGTGGCCCCCCACACTGACCCTGGGACCACCACATCCCCGGGGCATTTAATAAATACCATACAGGGTTAGGTAGTGGACCCCCAGACCCAGGGACCACCACCTCTTCGGGGTTTTAAATAATGATGGGGGAGGGCCGCATGGTCCCCCTCCTGCAGCCCTCTATGTCCCTGGGGAGCGCCACCCCACACGGCTCCAGCAATGTCCCGGGGTGCCCACTCCTGGGACATTTCAGTTTGCTATGGCAGGGTGGGAGCACGGCTCCCCCACTGTCATAGCAAACACTGCTTTGCTTCGTTGAAGCGAGAGCAGGAAACCTGCTCTCGCTTCCACAAAGCAAAGCAGAATTGCTTTTGGGCAAGGGGAGCTGCATTTCAGCAGCTCCCTTTGCTAAAAAGCAATGCCGGCACCTGTATGAGGCGGGGAGCTGGCAGGGACTGCGGGGGCATTGGGGCTCCCCCTGCAGGCCCTAACATTGATGCCTGGTGGGTCCCTGGGGCCAAAAGTGGCCCAGGGAAGAGGGCCGCCCGGCCCCCCTACAGTGAATATATATTTTGTTTAAAACAAGGCAATTTCCCCGGGGGATGGGGTCCCCGAAGACAAAATCAGCCTCCTTGCATTTAAAAAAATATGTCACAGGCCTTGGGGGATAGGGTCCCCAGGGCCTGTAAAATAAAGAGAGAAGGGAGGCCACAAAGCCCCCCTTCCAACAAAAAAATGTAAAAAAAGCCTACATCTCGCCGGAGGCCCCGCCCCCTCCATGCACCACACTGCAAACACGCTTCCTCGCACATTCTGGGTTGGGGGATTAAGTCCTCTAGATCCTTAAAGTTCCTTAGGGGCCAACTAGCCCATCAGGTACCTCCACTAATTCCCACACAGTGGGATTGCTGAGAGGTGGTCCTAGGCCATGCGCCTTTTTACACCACTCTGCAAACGGGCCTTTTTGTGCACTGATGGTAGGGCGATGAGGTCCTTTTGTGTCCTGAGGACCTCAGAGTGGTGTAAAAAGGAGGCATGACCTCAGACCACTCTCAGCAATCCATCTGTGTGGGGCTTACTCGAGATAACAGGCGGGCTAGTTGGCCCCATGGACCCACAGGAGGCAATGGGACTTAATCCCCCAATGAGGAGCATGCTAGGAGACACGTTTGCAGAGTGGTGTAGAAAGGGGGAAGGCCTGTGTCCACCTCGCAGCAATCCGACTATCTGGGGCTTACTGGAGGTGTCAGGTAGGCTAGTTGGCCCCTATGCCCCTAAGGACCCCCAGCATTGAAGGAGACTTTAATCCCATACAAGAGCGCACCTGGGAGCGTGTTTGCAGAGTGGTGGGCAAAGGGGGCATGGCCTGCAATGCAGTTGTGTGGGGCTTACTGGAGGTAATAGGAGGGGTAGAAGGCCCCCAAGGTTGTCCATGGGGGCCAACTAATCCTCCTGTTACCGCTAGTAAGTCCCATACAGTGATATTGCTAAGAGATCTTTGGCGGTCACGCCCCCCTTTCTCCACCACTCTGCAAATGCGCCTCCTGGCACACTACGGGTTAGGGGATGAAGTCCACTTTACTCCTTTGGGGGCCAAGAAGCCCTCATGTAAATCCTTATCAGCGGAATTCCTGAGTGCTGGTCGGGGGCCCAGCCTCCTTTCTGCACCACTCTCCAAGCATGACTACTGCGTTATAGTTATAAATTAGCATTTAAAAAAACCTTAGAACATCATTGAAAAATCCATAGGTTTCAGGTACATTATAGTTAGTAACTAGCATTTAAAAAACCTTTGAAATTCACTGGAAAAAACCATAGGTTTCAGGGACGTTTTAGTTAGTAATTAGCATTTAAAAAACCTTTGAAATTCACTGAAAAAATGTCAGTTTCAGGGGCCTTATAGATAGTAGGACATTCACTCATACAAAACCAGAGATATTCGGCCGTTATAGTTAGTTGAGCTAACTATACCTTGTGCCCCCTCAAAGCAATGCACTACTGATGATGTCACATATTACATCACTCTTGACATGGTCAGTGACATTACTGGTGACATCTCAAATGACATCACTGATGACATCACTGGTGTTATCTTCCACTTAATAGCTGATACACCTTCTCACACCCTAATATAACCTTTCATACACCTACTCAAAAATACAGACTAACATTCTCAAAACCATAGACACACCAATGCCAGTTAGTACGCACCCACTCACTGATTCATAGGTCTACACACACATCCACTGCCCCATACTGTCACTCATACATGCAGTCATTGATCAATACAGCCACTGATATATGCACTCACACACCTATACAGATACTCACACATCACCACTTACCCATAGAGTTACTCACACACCTAGTAAGTCGTACAAAGAATCACTCACACTGCCATTTACTCAATATACAGTTATACATACACCACCTCACTTATTCATCCATACAGACACTCATACACTCACTCATTTTTCAATACACCTTTGTGTATCTATGCATAACATTCTTAAACTCTTAAAAATCACTTACTCTCTGAATGTTATCATCAGTGATGACATTTGAGATGTCATCAGTGAACTCATCAGTGATGTCACTGACCATGTCATGAGTGATGTAATATGTGACATCGTCAGTAGAGGATTGCGGGGGGGGCGAGTTATAGTTAGCTCAGCTAACTATAACGGCCGAGTTTCTCTGGTTTTGTATGAGTGAAATGTCCAACTAACTATAATGTCCCTGAAACCTGTGGTTTTTCAGTGAATAAATATATATTTTTTTGTTGTCAAGGTTCATCCGTAAATCTGGACAAGCCTTTGGAAATATATTCCCTGGATCAATTTTCATCTTTCCCATTTTTAGCAACATATATAGAACTGGTGTTAATTAAAGAATGTGGGATTTTTTAACTTGCGCCATGAGTTGGCATAGGGATCTTATATCAGAAATAGTGTATTAACAAAATGGTTGAAATAATGATTTAAATATATTGCTAAAGTAGTATGTACATTCAAGGAAATTCAGAGGTGTTTTGCAAGATAATAAAATCAAGAATAATACAAAGAATAAGAATAAGAACAAGAAAAAGAACAAGAATAAGAGATACGGATAACGCAACACAAACCATTTTTCTAGTTCTTTGATAATCCCATATTCCAAATGGCTTCAAATTATATCCTTACATTAATTATGGAATAAATAATAATATGTTTATGTTATTATTTTATAATAATGCGTCTTCAACTTACTTGGCAAAAATGCATTGTGATTTTGAATCATTTATGTACTGTGACCTCAGGGTGAATATTAGTAAAATCATTACACAACCTGCAATCCTCCCTTTGACATATTCATGCATGTGTTTTTTCTGTTTATTGAACCAATGTTTTTCATAGGTAATATTGGAAAGGTGCTAAAAGCACAAGGAACAACAAGATTCTTAGGGCACAAGGTTCTTAAATTTCGGGGTTAGGGGTAGATAGAACTGAAATTGTAAGTACTCCTTCTTTAATAATGCATATCTTTGGATTGTATTAGGTAAGTCCCTTTGTAGGTCTAGAACAGTTGGTAGTTGAAGAGAAAAGTTGACTTTGGTTGTCTTGAGAAAGTATTTTCTTGATTACATCATGGTAGTTCCAAAGTATTATTATACTGTAGTTGGTGCAACAGCCGACACGTATTTAGCCCTAAGTGGTCAATAGGACCAGGGCTTTTCCAAGGCTTCAGAATTTTTCAGATGTTCAGAGACAATTCTATACAACACATTAATCTTCAAAACGATTTCAGGTATTCAGATGATGAGATTACAAAAACTGTGTGGGTGATAAAGTCTGGGGATAATCCCTCTTCTTCATACGAGCATCCTGATGGTGTAATGTGTTGTATATCATTGTCTCTGAACATCTGCAAAATTGTAAAGAATAAATAAAGTAAGGGCCAGAACACCCCCCTGACTCACATCCCTAAAAAGGTTAAAAGAATCAGTGCACTCACCCTCCATAACTAATTGAGGCATTAACCCCTCATGCAATGCATGTATAAATTCAACTATCGGGTACAGCAGGCCCAACTTGATCAATATTCCCGAAAGTTTGGAATAATTGTCTGATCAAAGGCATTGCTTAAATCCATAAAATTCCCTACGTATAAGGTTATAAATAAAGTTCCCTTTATGGCAATCTTATATTTCCGTATCAGGAAATGTAGGTTCAAGCATTCTTCTTGAGTCCCAAGGACTTCAGAGCTTCATACCTTCAGAGAACCCATACTGCACAAAACTGAGAGTATCATCTTCTTGGGTCCAGTCCTCAGTTCTGTGGCGAATGATACCCCCCTCCAATCTTGACTATGGAATCAAACAGGGATATTGAGCAATAGTACCTGGGATCCTTTCTGTTTTCTTTCTTAAAACTGGGTACTATGCAAGCCGTTTGCAATGTGGCACATATTTTCAGTGAGATGTAGTATTAAGAACAGTAGTGATAATAGGTGCACTTAAAGTGATTGCCATCAATAGCATCTGCAGCTTCTTTCAAATAAAATCTAATCTACAAGGGAAAATGAAGATCAACAAGCTTCTTACCCTTCCATGGATAGTTTTCATATGAGTAAATCTAATGGTCACGCCAACATTCAGGAGGAATATTGAACCCTAATCCCTCTGTGGCTACAATACTATGTCCCCCTCTATTGAAAATGTTCCGAAAATCTCGTAGTGCCCTTCATTTCACATGCCTGCAGAAGATTCTCCCACAATTCCAGCATGATCTCACATTTCCTGACTGTATTAGTTTAGCAACACGTATAACTGCGTTTTAGGTAACTTTTGAACCGTTTGAGCTTGAAACTAATTTCGTTTTGTTAAAATCTGCCAATTATGCTGCAGATGATGATTATGTGGCAAATATATAACTGCGAAAAAACGCCGTGGCCACACAATCGCATAATTCCAGTGGCCGCTGCTTATAACTGATAGGACTTGTTGTTTTTCTGTAATGCACACCAAGCATGTTTTAGTGTTTAAAAGCCTGAATTGAAACCCTAGAGCCTACTAAGATGATTGTTAAGATGAGTTATTATGATATCGCGTTGCACAGATCACGGAGAAAGGGTCACCTGAAAATACCATTCAAAGAAGTTGTTGCACTCCCAGAAAGTCCCATTTAATTGAAACTGACTTGACAAATTAGTCTGAGATTGAGGAGGCAGGGATCATTACCCGATATTTACCAGTGGGAAGACGTTTGACGAGAAGATATTTCTTGACACATTCAAGTAAAATGACCTAGAAAAACTGCAACTTGATCTATAAAGAAAAGTTGAAATACACTTGAATAGCTGAATTTAGCATTAAGCTGGCGCTTGAGGCTCGGGCATGAACACCTGAACATTAATGAGCTCTTCCGCAGGCTCTCATTGCAGGTGTTTGAACTCAGCTTATCACAAAGAACTGATGATTACTCACCCTGTCAGGAACATGCTGGCCAATGTAAAATGCTTTTTTAAAGCTCGGTATTCCAAATACATTGTCTTTTTCACGCAAAGCTATTCTTTTTGGTGAGTTATTGACTGCCTCTTCCAACATCTATTGACCTTCAGTTACAGAACATTGCAGGAAAGAAAAAACAAAAAAAACAAGCCGCATCAGCTTATTGCGAGTAGCAAGGCTACACTTACTTTTTATGTGCCATGGGGTCGCTAAGGATATCCGGACATTTTTCTATAAGCTGCATCTTTTTAATGCTTCCAGAGACCAGCTGTTTAAATAGGATATACTTCTATAAAACATAATTGACACATCTTTACAATGTTTGCATCAATTCAGCTGTATTTAAATCAGGGGGTTGAGTACCATATTTGTGTGTACCAGTTGGTCGTAGGTTCGAATCTGGGTCAGCTAGGTAAAATAAAATGACCTTTTATGAGCGACCTTTTAAATGAGCACCAATTATCGAATTCCTCCAACATTACTATATAAGCCTTTATGAATGTGTTGGTAAACAACACACACACACACACACACACACACACGCACACGCACACAATTACACACTTGTAGCAAATGAGCGTCCAAGTGTCGCCTGGGCGTATCTGAATGTAAGAACATTGTAATCAGTTTTTTCGAAACAGTTGAATTGGCTGCTGTCTGCTCTGTAGTAACCTCTGACCGGATTTTAACTCAGGGGAAACCCCTGTGACACCCGCATTCCTGATACCAAATAGTTGGGTATTCAGCTATCATTCGTATTTAGATCTCGACCCCATACAGCTTTAGCTGTGTGTTGTCAAAGGACCAGTTGTGAATAATACAAAACATAGCGCTTGTCCCGCCCAGGAGAATTTAGGTCGCACTGTGTTTTGATTGGATGGCATGTATTCATCCAATGGTGCTCCTTCGCTACAGGGCCAGGGCTCTGCATTCTTCTTACAAAGCATGATGCATGTCTGTTAGGCTGCGCATAGGCCTGCTTGACAGACACTCACCATGTCAGGGTCAGACAGCCGGGTGCTTTACATGTGCTAATCTTTGGGAGCCTGGCAGTCTGACACAAGACTTGTGGGATGAACACATCAGAGCCCTGAGGCCAGTGATCTCATCAGCCTGGCAGATTAGCTGATCCAAAACAAGGTTACCTAATGAGAGGAGGTGGCAGAATCTTATGTTTGTTTTTTCCTTCCCCAGAGCCTTCAGCTCCTCCCTGAACCATTGTGCTTCTCCATCCCACTACCCACTGCTCCTTCTTTCACTGCCATGGCCCACTAAGTGCTTTTTTTGAATGTTTGCGTGCATGTGTGTATGTAGGAATATATGTGCAGTTGAGCATGTGAGCTGTGAATGAGTAAGTGTAAGTGTGTGCATGTATGTGCTACTGAGTGGGCGGTGTGTGTTTACATGTGTCTGTGTCTGTTAATGGGTGAGTGTGAGTATGTGCATGCTTGTCTGCTTGAGCAAGGATGGATGTGAATATGTGCATTTGTATGTGTTTGTGAATAGATGGGTGTGAGTTGTGCACGTGTGTGCTTGTGAATGGATGGGTGTCTGTGTGTTTGCTCACTTCAGACCTTGCATCACAGGGCATATGAGGGACTGTTTTCTCTACTTCAGTCTCCCTTCCCTGTCCCCACCCTAACTTTCTGAAAATCTACTGCGTTTATGGGTTCATGCAGATGAGGAGTTAAGTAGACCAAGGAAGATCAGGGCATGCAGATTTCCGTGAAAATTTTAGCTTTCAGCCTGTCAAAATTGTGCGAAGGCTATGCAAATTTTGAAATGCTAGTCAAAAGTACTGTTTTGAATGAACAGTTTGAGAGAGTTACGTCAGGGATTTTCATTTGTGTCTAGTCTTATTTCCAACCATGCCAAGTCAAAAGTTCTATGAAGCTATCCATTCTCTTAACATATCTAGGACTGCGTTGAAAGACATTCATTTAGCAATCTAATGAGTAATAGAGATTCCCCTCATCTAATGTGCTGGCCGCACTGAAGCACAATGTGCTGTGCACACATTGGCAGTCGCCTTTTTAGGTCTCGCCTACGCAGCGCGCATGCTTTGCATAGGAGGGGACCTCTTGTAACCAACTTGCTTTTTTGGCCAAAAACGTACACGCGTTGCATTGCTTTTAATGGCAACGCGTGCACGTTTGGCGATTCCCTTGAGGGAGCGAGCTTTGAAACCATCTGTTTGTAATTAACAGATGGTTCCTGCTCGCTCCTGCAAGGGAAACAGGCGCAGGCCCCTCCTGTCTCCCCTCCTCCTCTTTCAGCATGAGGCACGCGCGCTTCGGCAAATGCGCTAGGAGCATGTATCTGTCACACATACATATCCCGAATGGTGAGTATACCGTGCACGGAGCGCAAATTAAATTACCTGTATTTTGGGTCAAACACACATGGAGCTCCATCATACTAACTGTGCTCTGTTTATGTAAGCAAGCACAAGGAGCACCAATGTGATCATTTATGTTTTGCTGACACGCGCATGGAGCGCACTTGTGATTCACTGCATTCTGACTAAACACGGGCATGAAGCACGTTCTCAACCTGATAAAAGCACCAAAAAGTGACAAAAGTGCAGGGACGCATGACTTTTCTACATAGTATCTGAGCTACTTATAAAGCTCTTGGAGCACTATTCTGTATGACTACTACAATTCACAGCGCTTAGGAACACGTTAGTATTTTGGGAAACAAAATGCTCAAGAAATGAGTGGCATTTAGGAGGACTGCATTAAGTGAGGCCTAAACTGCGTCATGCCTTTGACTTCCTGAACTATGAGGAAACATAACTTACCAAGGTTAATATTCTTGTGTTTCTCTCTGACTGCTTGAAGGTTTGCGTGTGTATGGGTGCAGTGTATTACGTTATTATCACATGTTTTTGTTGTTTAGAAATCCTTCATCCTGGGTGGGTTCAAGACCTCACTGCATGCACCACTTCAGGGCTTGTCTTGTTTTTGCTTCGTCTCTGTCCGCACTGAGTATTGTGCGTCCAGGCTGAGGTCTGATGGTAAGGATTCACTGGTTATTATACTTCTTAGTTCATTGGTGTGAAGCAAACATAAAAACAGCCCCCTCCCTGCCTTTCAGCTTTTAACATTTTCTACCCCCAGCTCCTGCTCAGTTTCTTTCTCTTCCCTAATGCATCGCTCTCTCTAATTCTGTAACCTCACCCTCCCCCCCGCCCCCAGTTTCATTTCTTCTCTCTGCGTCTCTCCTTGATTTTCGCTTCTCCAGCTTTCTACATTCAGCGGGATGGGCACTGTTTATTTCCGGTCTAAGACATTACTCCCTGTTATCCGCCTTCGGGCCCCGCCCCCATCCTGCACCCATCACAGCTCTACAGCGAGCCCCAGGGTTACAGCTCTCTCACCACCATTAACCCTTTAATTCCACTTAAAACGTTCCCCTTCCGACTGCAGGAACATTGCAGTTTAATATTTACCAGATCTGGTAGGGGAATGCATGGGGAGGTGCGCTCCCTGGTGATAGCAATAGCGTTGCAGTTTTGGAGCAGGGTGGACACTTGGTGATGAGATTGATGGTCATCATTACCCGGTCCAAGAGTGATGGAATGAAGATGGACTGATCAATTCACAACTGTCAGCTGACCAGTTGGTGGCTTATTGATGTCCTATACTGGACTGCTATTCTGCACATCGTATGTGGCGTTGTGCACTACATTTAGAGAGTCACTCACTCATGCATAGGGTGCACCCCATCACAATCTATGCATTTCTCTTTGCCCCACTACTGACAGCAGCATGTTCAAGTGACACTCCCTTGAGCCACTTAATGACTGCTCTCAGCTATGAGTTTTGTTGGTCTTCGGTTGACATACCATGATAATGCCAGAACCCCATAAATGGGACAGCAGCCACAGTTTGTCCTGCAAGTTGCCTTTCACAACACCAATTTCTGCTGAAATGCTCAAGAGGAGTGTAGAAGATCTTAACGGTCTACCTGCAGCCGCGGCCCGTGGAGGGAGTTCCGTGGGGCGGTAAGGTGGGGCAGGGGAGGGGCAGGGTGGGGGGTTCTAAAAACCGGAATATGGATAATTGCAGGTAAGTAAACAGTTAAATAAATAAAACGAATTTCGTAGCGCGCGCTGCATCGCAAAATGCGATACAGCGCGCGCTACGACATTCGTTTTATTTATTTAATTGTTTACTTACCTGCAATTATCCATATTCCGGTTTTTAGAACCCCCCATCCTGCCCCTCCCCTCCCCCGCCCCGCCTTACCGCCCCACGGAACTCCCTCCACGGGCCGCGGCTGTCTACCTGCATGCCTGCCTGCCTGCCTTCCAGCCGCTGCCTAGTCTGGCTTGAGCTGTCTTCCAGGTCTCATGAAACGAGAATAATCTGCACACTGTCCTGACTGAGAAGCTGTGAGCATTGAAAAAAGAACAGGAATGGTCAATTGCCCATTGGTAGGTTATGCCACACAGCACAGTGAAGTACCCGGGAGCTTTCTCCGAGAGCACTAGAGAAATTTATGAGGCCTTTTGCGTCACTCTTGCACCACTCAATGTGATGCAAAAGCGATGCAAACCTTAAGACATGCAAAGTCCCTTTGCGTGGCTCTAAAGATCTAGAGTATCGCAACACTGCACAGATTGCTGCATTGTGTTACTCTGCCCTGGGAAGGTATTCAATCGGCATTATGTGGGTGTTCCCACACAACTCCCATGGATTTTGACGCATCCCTAGATTTACAAGAACTTGTAAACCTGGGGATGTGGTAAAATCTTACACCTTCGCAGGGGAGGCGTAATGAGGAGAAATATCTCTATTTTTACTCGTTTCTTCCACTTTCCATGTGTGCTGCATTGTGCAACACACATCGAAAGAGGAATGTGCCTTCCATGATTGTTTTTGTACAGGAAGGTGTTCTTTACTGCTCAAAAACAATCCTGCATGCAATGCAGGCACCCTTGCACCATGGTTAGAAAAGCTTGAAGGCATAGGCAAAGTGGGCTGTGGCCCCAGGCCCCAGTCTTTCAGGGAACCCACTGATAGAGCAAGCCCTGGTCTTGCCCTGATTACCTTGCTATTTCTCCTTATTTATTGATGTGTGAAAGTCTATTTCAGACATTTTGCCAGGAAATGTTGTGTTTATGTTTCATGCAACATCCATAAATAAAGTTTCTTTTAGATTAAAACAGGACCTCATATATGAGAAATGGGAGGGTATCACAGAGATTTCTTGCTGTAATATTAGTGAGCTGCTGCTGTGTTACAGTATTGGAAACATACATCACTATCCACGAATACTAGATGTAGCAACTGTACACTGTCAGTGACCTGGCCAAAGATGTCATGAAAGAGCTGAAACTGGATCATAAATTCAAATCTGCTCCAAACAGGGGTTGCCAAAATTCAATTGCCCCTGGGCCCATACATTCCTTAAGATGTACCTGGTGCCGTGTTGGTGCTAGGCTGACAAAAGGGCACCAGCACAAGGGAAAGGAGAGAAATATGCTGTATTGCCCTAAAGATAGTGCATTGCTGCCCTTACCCTGTCACGGTGCACAGCAAGGTGCCATGCTATGCTGCAGTGCATGACTTTCCCATAAATTAGCACCTTGGTCTGTCCAGCTGCAGAATACCTAAAGTTGCACTGCTCTAAAAAGCCTTTAGGTCATTGTGAAGGCAGATACAAACACTGATGCTGTATGAACTTACTAGATCACTGACACAATACTGATGGCATGGCTTATTTTCAGTGCGCACACCAACCCCATCCTGCCTCTTAATCTCCAGAAAAAAAGACTCCAATGTTGTCTGCCTCATCCTAAATTTGCTCTACTGTCCTTCCCTTGCTGACGCGCAAATGTTTGTTGGGTAGTTGGTAACATCTGCAATAAGGGTGGGCGTAGTTCGCGAAGTGGCACTTCGCGAAGCTACGCAAAGTGAAGTTCGCACTACGCGAGCTACGCGTAGCACTTCGCGAACTGCGTAGTAACATGTTCGCGCTGTGCAAGATGTTGTTTTCAATGATTGCACAGTGCGGACAAGCAACCGGCACTGTGCAATCATTGAAAATGGCATCTTGCACAGTGCGAGCTGTAGTTTTCTGCTGCTCGAGTAGATTTTTACTCGAGCTGCAGCTTTCTCAACGCGGACTGGTAGTTTCTCATCTCGAGCGGTCGCGAGCATACGCGACCCCTCGCAATGAGAAACCTGACCTCCTCGCGTTGGGAATCTCGCCGGGAGGTTTATTTTCCATGCTCGCGATCGCCAACTTGATGTTGCTGATCGCGAACAAGGAAAAAGTCTCGCCGGGATGTCATTTTGCTTGCTCGCGGTCGCCAACTTGACGTTGAGGACCGCGAGCAAGCAAAAAATGACTGCAGCACTACGCAAGACTACGCTACGCGTGTTCGCACTGTGCTACGTGCAGTTCGCGTAGTGCGAAGTAGCGCGAACTTCGCAAACTACGCGAGCGTAGCATAGTGCTTCGCCCAGGCTTAATCTGCAATAGTCACAAATACAACCATGAAGTACCAACCACTCTCTGAAATCTTCTATATAAACGCTTAGCATTTAACAAGGTTTCTGCTGATAATTATGCTTTCATGGATTTAGTTGCTCCTTAAACCACATCCTCTTTTAAGATAGAGTATGTGACCCAATACAGACACACACACACACACACACGCACACAGAGAGAGAAACAAACACACCTGCAGACTCCGAAGGTACTTTCAAAAGTCACTACATTGATACCCTGGAACCAACTCTACAAGAGCACCTGTATCACTTATTAGACTGGACAACACTGTATAAGGTTAGCAGAGAACTCTGGGAGACTGAATGCATCTTACCTGGTGAAATTCAGGATAATATTGGAGGAGTATGACCTCTAGTAGCAAGAGAGTAAGCCAAATATTTTACGACAAGTGATGACATTAGGCAGGCATGCTGGCTGTCTTTCTGTATGGCACCGGTGTGGCCACAACCCCACCTGAGTTTACTCATGTAGGTATGGCTCTGATAAGAAAGAGCAAAAAAGTCAATGGGTTCTAGATTTCTCATCATAATGATATTAGTTGAGAATGTATTGCATGATTGCGAACATTAAAATATGGTATTATCACAGAAATAGTGAACTCCCCATTCCCCAATAACAAAGTCCACTTTATGTTAAAACAAGTTGGAGTGCCCTATATCTGTTCAGCTGTGGTGGTAGGCATCAATCTGCAGGAGTGTGCGTGTTTATGTGAGAAAGAAATAGTATATCAGATTGTGTATATAAAATAGGGAATTAGAACATATGTAAACACAAGATGATGGATGGAGTGCTGAAAGTTTTCAGATACTCACCTCCAGTCACAGATCTGGGTTGAATCCATCATCGTTTTTTAGATCACTTCGCCACCCCAGTTCAGACCCAACTATATGCAAATGAGTCTTGACCCTGTGACTCATGGGAACAGTTCAGCCCAAACTGCCAAGCCAGGTCTTCTCTGGATTGGAAACCAGCATCCTTGGGCCAGTTTTGGGGTAACACCACTCATCAGCCAGGCTTGCCTGAATCCAGTGGCAAAGTGAACAAGAGACTCACATCTTGGCATACCCTGATAACTTAGGGCTAACAAAGCAAACACAAGGAGATGATGAACATAGAGCTGAACATTTTCAGACACTCACCCCCAGTCACAGATCTGGGTTGAATCCAGCATCGTTCTTTAGGTCACTCCGCCACACCGGTTCAGACCCAACTATATGCAAATCAGTCTTGCCCCTGTACCTCATGGGAATAGTCCAGCCTGAACTGCCATGCCAGGTCTTCCCTAGACCACAAACGAGCAAGCATCCAGGGACTGTTTTCGGTGTGACACCCAAATACAAGGAGATGATGGACAGAGCCCTAAAACTTTCAGACACTCATCCCCCAGTCACAGATCTGGGTTGGAACCATCGTTGCTCTTTAGCTCACTTCGCCATCCCAGTTCAGACCCAGCTATATGCAAATCAATCTTGACCTGGGCCTCAGGAGAGCAGTCCAGCCCGTACTTGCGAAGCCAGATCTTCCCTGGACCAGAAATATGCATCCTGAAACCAGTTTGAGGGTAACACCCCTCATCAGCCATGCTAGCCTGAATCCAGTAGCAAAGTGAGCAAGGGACCCACATCTGAGCATACCCTGCTAATGTCTAGTGAACAAAGCAAACACAAGAAGATAATGAACAGAGCGCTGAAACTTTTCAGACACACCCCTAGTCACAGATCTCGGGTTGAATCCATCATCGCTTTTTAGCTCACTTCGCCATCTTAGTTCAAACCCAGATATATGCAAATCAGTCTTAATACTATGCCTCATGGGAACAGTCCAGCCTGAACTGCAAAGCCAGGTCTTCCCTTGACCTGAAACAAGCATCCTGGGAATGGTTTGTGGGAAAAACCACTCATCAGCCAGGCTGGTACATTTGTACCTAAGGACTTTTGTCTGTGAGGTAATGTTAAGGTTGGGATTCTACAAGAGCGTGTGCTAGAAGGTGTTTGTGAAGGAGAGTGCATGAATATTGTTGGAATAAAAATCATGCTTTCGCATTGTTTTACATAAGTTAGCATTCGCTGCGCCATTTTGTGTACAGGAGCCATTCTGTATTATGATCGAAACCAATTCTTTGCCACTTCTGAGAAATGGCCTTCTCTAAGTTATGTGTCTTTCAAAGTTGAGTTTTGCTACACTAATGAATGCACTGTACTTATTAGCGCATACCTTTCCTTTTAGATGTAGGCCTTCTCCCACTTGTCTAGTCGCGGGGACAGACAGAATGACCTTGACTGGTAGATAGTGTGTGCCTGGCCCCAGAATCGAAACTAAATCCGTTGTAATTTAAGGTCCAGCTGCATCTCTCTGGAAAAGTCCATGGTGGGCGTGCTTACATTGGTTTTGAAATGTACATAATGTATTGTTATGCTTGCTGATGTCAGTCCCTCTGCAGCACTCCTAGAGACAGGGCAGACAGGGCTCCGCTCTGAGTGTACTTTGAATAAACTATTGGTTGTATTCTCTACTGTCTGACTGACTCTTCATTTGGTATGGAAGGCTGAGAGGTGCTCGTGAGTGATCCGGGTGACTGCCATCCAAATCCTGAATAATCTATCATGTAGTCGGTCTGGAATTGCCCTTTTCTTTACCCCTGGATCCCCAACAATGTATCCTGACTAGGTATTCAATGGAAAAGCTGCAATCCTATTCTTAGATGACTGCACGGGGAATGGGTCTTGTAGGGCACAAGTCCTAAAAAAGAAGTGGGGGGAGTAACCAAGGGCCATATTATCAAGGAACGGCGATAACATTACGCCGCTTTAGCGGCAGGAAACTGCCGCTGAAGCGGTGATAATGGGCTTGATAATATGCCCTTGTGAATTCCCATAGAAGCCCAGGTTCTGGTGTTAACCTGGGCTTCTATGGGAATTCACAAGGGCATATTATCAAGCCCATCATCGCCGCGTTAGTGACAGTTTCCTGCCGCTAAAGCGGCGATAATGTTAACGCCATTCCTTGATAATATGGCCCGAAGTTAGGCAGTAGGCAAGTTAGAGCACTGTGTGACATCACAGAGCATGACATTGTGGCGCATAACCTCACATGTGGCATCACCGGGCGTATCATCTCAGGAAGTGGCACCAAAACCCTTGACTTCACAGGAAGAGACATCACAAGAAGGGAAACAGCTCTTGACACCTTATACCTTATAGACATATTTAGTAGGTCTATCATGAGTACAATTGAGCACATTAGGAGATTGTGTCCAAAAAAGTGATGCAACCCACAATGAAATGTCTGGGCCTCAAAATAAACATTTATTTTTTTAAACCCTGCCACAAAGAAATTGGCAACCAGGAGAAATGTGGCAGTAAATCTGTTCTGCCTAATTGGTTGCAAAGTCTGCATTTAAATTTTTTTTATGAGGTTAAGACACGCTCTGCAGAGATCTTTCTGTGTTCAGTCCATAATAATGGCAAGATAACCCTGGATGTTAACACATTGGAGAGATTTGTTTTTAATAATCTACTCCCAGTTTTGAATCAAAGTATCATTAAGGGCTAAAGTGTCTCCTGTAAAGCACATCCTGTAACATGAAGAGGATAGATTTTTGTTTTATATCGGTAGGTAAGTGGTTTACTCCTTTTAACTCAGAGATCCTTTTGTCACTTGCAGTTTATAAATTGTAATCTTTCTAATATAGTTCAGTGTGCTAGGAAGGACATGTTACTTCTACACCTAAATGAATTATTATCAATGTAGAATATGTTCCTGTTATGTAAAGCGCTCTGACACCCGGCATTGAGAAAGCATCAATATAAATAAATAAAACAAAATAGTGGTATTTAGATTGTCATTTGTGTAAATACTGAGAAAAAATAACGCATCTGACATTCTTACAGTGCATACATATTGCTAAACAGGGACTGAACAAAGTCAAAAGCATGACTCAGGTAAGTACCTGTGAAGGGATAGCAAGGTGTGTTTCCTTTGTTTCCCGTCCAGTGCATTTGCATCTAAGTGTGAGGCTCCAGATAGCTCTCAGCCATTGATACTGTAACAAAAGGTAGCCTGATGGCCCCTTAACTTCAATCTTCATTTTTTGCCCAACTGGAATGTAAAAATAAAATAACAAAGCCCCCTCTCTATATACACTTTGCGGCTCGGAACAAAGTAAACAATGTGCATGTACTCCTGAATGTGTTCCGAGGTCTGACAACTACACTGGGATGAGATCAGCATATTTTAGTGGGGCCCAGCTTCTTGGCAGGTTGGACGGCATCCACTCGAGTTTACACTCTACTTGTTCCCTAGGGCATTGAGGAGGAGTGGCAGCCTCTGGTACAGGTCATATATAAATGTAGGACTAATGCATTTCATGTTACCTATATGTCTCACCTGTCCCTATTTTTTGTGTAGCCTTTTAAATGTGTGTATATATATATATATATTCAGTGAAAAAACCATAGGTTTCACACATGTTATAGTTAGCTGGACATTTTACTGATAAAAAACCAATGAAATTCCCCCGTTATAGTTAGTGCAGGCAACTATAACTCACGCGACCGCAATCCTCTGCTGATGCTAATACTGTATTAGACACTTATTTGCCCATGTCTTCTTCCATTAAATTTTAGCTATACATATATTGCAAATATTTTTTTTTCATAAAGACACATATGTCATCAGCAGAGGATTGCGGTCGCGTGAGTTATAGTTGCCTGCACTAACTATAACGGGGGAATTTCATTGGTTTTTTATCAGTAAAATGTCCAGCTAACTATAACATGTGTGAAACCTATGGTTTTTTCACTGAATTTGCAAGGTTTTTTAAATGCTAATTCCTAACTATAACGTGTGTGAAACCTATGTTTTTTTCTGTGAATTTGTACGTTTTTTTAAATGCTAAGTTACTTTATGCCATTCGTGGCGTGCGCGCCCACTTAACGCAGTTCGTTCCGTGCGCGCACGGTGCGCTTCGCGCACCGTGCGCGCACAGTGAGCACGCGGTGCGCTTCGCGAACCGCGCGCCCACTTTACGCAGTTAGTGGCATGCACGCACGGTGCCCACGTTACGCTGGATGGGCCATGTACGCACGATGCGCTTCGCGCACCGTGCGCACATGGAGGACATATTATGCGCTTCGTTGTGAAAGGTGAGCTTTTAAATTTTTTTTTTAAGGGAGACATATGCCATGCTCTAATGGTGCCCTTCGGGCACCATTTGCACACGGGGGGGGAGAGTGTGGAAATTTTTTTTTTTTTAAATAATTTTTACCGTACGCGTAAGCGTAATCGGCGATTTTTCGAAAAAAATTAAAAATGAATTTTTGCCCTTGGGGGTTGTTGGGGGACACATTCACCAAGGCTAGGTGGTTAGGAGCTGTCTAACCAGTCCCTTTACATGTTTTTTCCCTTTGCTTTTCCTCCCCCCCTCAGAGTGCGAGAGAGAAAATGGCGGCCGCCGCTTCCTGGTTTCGAACGATTCGAATGTTTACTAAGATCTAACAGCCAATCAGAATCGCGCTCGCACACGGCACCGTACGCGTACGGTAAGCTTACCGTAAGCGCACGGTAAGCGCACCGTAAGCTGGCTCAGATATATATATTGATTTAAATGCTATTTTCTCAGGAACTACTGAACAGATTTACACCAGACCTACAAAAGGCACTTCCTTGACCCGAGGACTACCTCTCTGCCAAATTTCAAGTAACTTTGTTCAGCTGTTCGGGCTGTAGCTGTGTCTAAAGGTCCTATGGAAAAATGCATGGGAAAAACGCGTTTTGGGACCCCCCTTTTTTCTCAGCCCCAGCTTAACGAATCCCCCCGAGACTTTCAGGGTAGGAGCGGAGCGTAGCGCCCCACCTATTTTGAAAATTTCGCGAGGATTCGTCGACCGGCGCCAAAGTAATTCAAAATAGAATGTTGCGGATTTCCTATGGAAACAGGGTCCTAACTATAACTATCTACTGGCGACCGCCAGTAGATAATATATATAGATATATAGATAGATATATATCCAACGGTAAACAACCTTTACAACGCAACTTTTACAACGCAATGCTATTACAACGCATTTTTTACAACGCAAATGCTTTTACAACGCATGCATTTACAACGCATGCATTTACAACGCATGCTTTTATATCGTAAGTACTTTTACAACGCATAGACCTTTACAACGCAAGCATTTTAATAAAAAAAAAATGAAATATAAAAAAATAATTAAAGAATTTTTAAAATAAATAATGATTAATACTTGAGTATTTATAGAGTATTTATTTAAAATGTTAGTAATAATATTAATAATTTAAAAATATGATTGACTAATATTTGAGTATTAAAAAATAATAAAGATAATGTTAAATACTTGAGTATTAGCTACAAAAAATAATTACAATAAATTTATTAATAAAACAGTATTTATTAAATACATATTTATTATATGTATTATGTTAGGTGTATATCAAATATAATACACATTTTTTTTAGGTTTACTGTACTAATAATAAATATAAACAAAATATATATAAGTAGGATAAATAAATAAAAAAATAACAAAATAATGTAGTATTGATACAAGATATTAATATTAAAGATTATGTAAAATAATAAATATATTTAAATATTTAAAAAAAATATTAAATAAATTTAATGATTTTAAATAAGAAATAATTTAAACATTATTATTTGAGTATTAAAAAATAAAGATTACTTTTAATAATTAAAAAAAAATAAGAAAAAGGAAAATAGAACATACTTGCAAAAAATTCCCACGCTTTTGTATTGAAGTCTATGAGAATAATTGTCCTTCATT
Organism: Triturus cristatus; assembly: GCF_964204655.1. Classification (NCBI taxonomy): domain Eukaryota; kingdom Metazoa; phylum Chordata; class Amphibia; order Caudata; family Salamandridae; genus Triturus; species Triturus cristatus. The sequence continues at coordinate 453,216,694 of NC_140590.1, read as the reverse complement.
TATTTTGGCAGCTTAAGAAGATACAACCCGCGGAACAAGAAAGGAAGGAGTGAAAAAAGACGAAAAGGAAAGTTTGGAAGAAAAAAGGAAGTAGAGTCAAGGTAAGGATGAAATTTAGTAAATTTAGAAATTTTAATATATATATAACATTTTTAAATAACAAATTAATAATAAATAAACATAAACAAAGAAGGTGTAAAAAATAATTCTTTATTGAAAAAAGCATAGGAATAACATTAAGGATTTATTCTTTTTTTATAACATAATGTACATATTTTTAAAAAATATCACATTATTTATTAATAATTTAAAACATATATTTAATGAAAAAATAAATAAAATAGTCCCTTTTTATCATTGCAGCACACGATGACGTCATGACGTGAATGTAAACTTAAGGCGCCATTTTGGAGAGCATCGGAGGAGGAAGCAGCAGGAAGCTGATCTGCGTCCAGGTAGGAAACTTTTTTACATTTATTTATAGATATAAAGTTAAAAATGGATACATATATAGTAAATAAAGAATAAGGAGAGGTTGCGGAATAACTAATTGATGTATTAAATGTAAAAAAGCATGTCCACGTTCATGTCATTAGTGTATGCCTATGTCGGGTCGATGAAAGTTAATTGTAAAAAAAAAAAGTCTTGTTTCAGTGTTACATTAATTAAAGTTTGTAAAAAAATGTTCATTAAATCATTTCGGTTGAAATTGAAAAGGTTTTAAACTTTGTTTAGAAAAAAAAAACGTTTTGCCTTTTCGGCATTTGTGAAAAAATGAATGTATTTTTACTGTTGATAAAGCTTCATTGAGCATTTCTTTTCCTGGTTTGACATAGGGATATTTGAAGAGGTAGAGACATTTTGGCTTTTTTGGTGGTAGTAATTAAGGATGTTTACCAGTAATTAATATCTTGAATTTGATAATTGGAAAATGGGAAACATATTCTAGGGAATTTGTTTTTAATACTTTGTTTGTTTGGAAAAAAGGAGATTAAAAAAGAAAAATTAAAAAATAAGTAGACCCGACTAGTAATTTGGAAAAAATGTTTGTGAAAAATTTGTATGCCAATTGTAATTAATGGTTATTTAAATTTTATGCAAAGCAGGAAAGTAAGTAGATATCTATATTTAAAAAGAAAGAATGTTAGCAAGATTTTCGAGGTAGTCTAGAGCCACACACAACGTAAATTGTTGTAAAATACCCAATAGTCTCTCAGACATTTCCTTTGTTTTTAGAGTTACTCGTGGGTTTAGACTACCAGCTAGTGTTTGGGAAAGTCTCATTTCTTGAAAACTTTGCTCCTTCTTCAAAGTTTCCAAGAAAGAGTAGAAATTAGGATGTGGTTTGCCAATTGTATGGTTGAAAGAGTTATGCCATCCCTCAATGGCATTATTTGTTTTCGCTTCTCCCTCTAAACAGCTCGTGTAACAGTTCCACCACTCCACATGGAATCGTGGCTTCCTCCTGCGACCCGATCTGCTTAGGTGCCCAATCCATGTGTCTTCAAAATAATTTAAAATGGGTGCCAATTTTTCTTCATTACTTGTAAAATAATCAGATTCTGTAATAGCAGTGTAATACTCGTCCACACTATCTGGAGGAACAAAACAAAGTGCTGTTAATTTTTTTAATTCAAACTGTAGTTTGCTATCTCGACAGTATTCTGCAACCAGGGATGTTTTTTGTAACTTACGCCAGAATGCCTGGGAAAAATGGAAAAAACATCCCTGAATTTGGGTATCCATGTACGTTTTAGTGATCACATTGATCATGCTCAATTCAAAATCTACTATTATTTTCCTAGGACTTTTTGAAGTTTTATTTTTAATAACTGATAAAAATTCAGAGTACGTTGCAGAAGTCTTATCAGGTAGCAAACTATATACTAAGGGTGTTACATTAGTGTTAATTTTTGCATGTATAGTGTAAATTTGAGTGAAAGGATGGGGTGTACTTTTAAACGTCCCATCCATCATCCAAATTTCATTATTTTCTAACTTAGCAAGGTTACGTGGGGTACTAAAAATAAGAATTCGTTTTTGAGGGTTTTCGTTATCATGCAGAAGGAAAGGTTCATCAGCAAAAGAAATAGAAGGATCATGTGGAATTCTAATATCAGAAAATGTATGTGGTGTAGTTAATTGGATGTTACTTGCCTGCTTTTGTCTTTGAATAATTCGTCTCAAATTAGGAATTATAGGCATATTACTAGCAACATGACTGGGGACATGCTGTGCAACCTCTCTTAAAATGGATCCTGTAGAATCATTGGAGGTGCTTGCAATGGCTTTCATTTCATTTAATGTTTCTCTTATTTCTACCTCCATTGCAGAGGCAGAGTGGTTATGTTCTGTTGTTTTTACAACGAAAATATCAAGTGTAACCGCTCTGCCACTGCAATGGGAAGAGTAGTATTGCACACACCTCCAATGATTTTTAGGAAAACTTATTCTTTCTTTACTATATATGTATCCTGCATGGTTCAGTAAATTTTTCCCTTTCCTAGATTTAATATATTTAGCAGCTTCAAGAGTAGACATTATCTGTGAAGAGAAGAGAAGAAAAATAAATTAGTCTATAAAAGTAAATACACTATCCCTAATGCTGCACCTTCCTGGAGTTAGAATAGTAATTGTTACCCCTACACCATCCCACACTTTCCCTACTGCTGCACCTACCTGGAGTAAGAATCTTAATTGTTACCCCTACACCATCCCATACTTTCTCAACTGTTGCACCTTGGTGGAGTTAGAATAGTAATTGTTACCCCTACACCATCCCACAGTTTCCCTAGTGCTGCACCTTCCTGGAGTTAGATTAGTAATTGTTACCCCTTACACCATCCCACACTTTCCCTACTGTTGCACCTTCATGGAGTTAGAATAGTAATTGTTACCCCTACACCATCCCACACTTTCCCTACTGCTGCACCTTCCTGGAGTTAGAATAGTAATTGTTACCCCTACACCATCCCACACTTTCCCTAATGCTGCACCTACCTGGAGTTAGAATAGTAATTGTTACCCCTACACCATCCCACACTTTCCCTACTGCTGCACCTTCCTGGAGTTAGAATAGTAATTGTTACCCCTACACCATCCCACACTTTCCCTAATTCTGCACCTTCCTGGAGTTAGAATAGTAATTGTTACCCCTACACCATCCCACACTTTCCCTACTTCTGCACCTTCCTGGAGTTAGAATAGTAATTGTTACCCCTACACCATCCCACACTTTCTCAACTGTTGCACCTTCCTGGAGTTAGAATAGTAATTGCTACCCCTACACCATCCCACACTTTCCCTACTTCTGCACCTTCCTGGAGTTAGAATAGTAATTGAAACCCCTACACCATCCCACACTTTCTCAACTGTTGCACCTTCCTGGAGTTAGAATAGTAATTGTTACCCCTACACCATCCCACACTTTCCCTAGTGCTGCACCTTCCTGGAGTTAGAATAGTGATTGTTACCCCTACACCATCCCACACTTTCCCTACTTCTGCACCTTCCTGGAGTTAGAATAGTAATTGTTTTCCCTACACCATCCCACACTTTTCCAACTGTTTCACCTTTCTGGAGTTAGAATAGTAATTTTTACCCCTACACCATCCCACAGTTTCCCTACTGCTGTACCTACTTGGAGTTAGAATAGTAATTGATATTCCTACTACAACCCATAGTTTCTGTATTGTGGCAGCTTATTTTAATTATTAAAAAAAAGGTTAGGCTATTATATTGTTGGATTTATAAGAGTGTTTATTTAAAATACCTTTTGCTTTTTGTGTTTTTTTCTTGGTTTTGCTTCTGGTATGGTTTTTGCCTGCTGGCTGGAGTTTTTGGGTGTCTGGTCTTCTGTTTTTCGACTTTTTATATAAAGTAGCAAAGATTTATCTGAGAAACAGAAAGAAAAAACAATTTAGAAATGGAAAACTTTGTCAATGTTTGTGAAAATTGCAAAATGTGAAAACATCTGTGTATATTTGACATTTTATTTAAGTCTAACTACATCACATATCACACATTCCCTGCTGCTGCACCTATCTTGAGTTACATTAATATTTGTTAACCCCACCACATTCACACACTTTCTCTGCTGCTGCACCTAACTGGAGTTAGAATAGTAATTGGTGCCCCTACACCATCCCACACTTTCCCTACTGCTGCACCTTCCTGGAGTTAGAATAGTAATTGTTACCCCTACACCATCCCACACTTTCCCTAATGCTGCACCTACCTGGAGTTAGAATAGTAATTGTTACCCCTACACCATCCCACACTTTCCCTACTGCTGCACCTTCCTGGAGTTAGAATAGTAATTTTTACCCCTACACCATCCCTCACTTTCCCTACTGCTGCACCTTCCTGGAGTTAGAATAGTAATTGTTATTCCTACTACAACCCACAGTTTCTGTATTGTGGCAGCTTATTTTAATTATTAAATAAAAGGTTTGACTATTATATTGTTGGATTTATAAGAGTATTTATTTAAAATACCTTTTGGTTTTTGTGTTTTTTTCTTGGTTTTGCTTCTGCTATGGTTTTTGCCTGCTGGCTGGAGTTTTTGGGTGTCTGGTCTTCTGTTTTTTGACTTTTTCGAAAAAGTTGCAAAGATTTATCTGAGAAACAGAAAGAAAAAACAATTTAGAAATGAACAACTTTGACAACGTTGGAGAAAATTGCAAAATGTGAAAACTTCTGTGTAAATTTGACATTTTATTTAAGTCTAACTACATCACATATCACACATTCCCTGCTGCTGCACCTATCTTGAGTTATATTAATAATTTCTACCCCTAAACCATCCCACACTTTCCATACTGCTGCACCTTCCTGGAGTTAGAATAGTAATGGATACCCCTACACCATCCCTCACTTTCCCTACAGCTGCACCTTCCTGGAGTTAGAATAGTAATTGTTACCCCTACACCATCCCTCATTTTCCCTACTGCTGCATCTACCTGGAGTTTGAATAGCAATTGTTACCCCTACACCATCCTACACTTTCCCTACTGCTGCACCTACCTGGAGTAAGAATACTAATTGTTACACATACACCATCCCACACTTTCCCTACTGCTGCACCTTCCTGGAGTTACATTAGTAATTGTTACCCCTGCACCATCCCACACTTTCCCTACTGATGCACCTTCCTGGAGTAAAAAAAGTAATTGTTACCCCTACACCATCCAACACTTTTCCTACTGGAAAAGTTAATGTTTTTATTTACAAAATTAAAATTATTAGAAGTTTTAACCCCTTCCATGCTGCGCAAATTCCGCCGCTGTGCTGACGGAATCTTGCGCGGGCGTGGTCATGACGGAACGGTTCCGTCATGAGCACAGCTCAACCGTGGCTCATGACGGAACCGTTCCGTCATGAGCACCGAAGGGGTTAAGTAATTTACCTTCACATTAATAAAGGTGAGTCGTGTAGCTTGTGTAGAAATTTTTTTTTGAAAACGATATGTTGGTTGTCATAGAAAAACAAATTCCTGTTTTAGGTAAAAAAAAATAGATCATATAAGTTCGTATACATTAAAATGTATTAACAAAATAATATTGTTTAGGATACATTTAAAAAAATATTTAAATTATATTTGCTGCACTGTTTGGATGGAAATGAAACATGAATTATGAGAAAACATGGTGTTTAAATATAATAGTAACTTACTTGTAGTAGGAAAGAAAGAATGCTTCTCCAATGGATTGCAGTGTTCTCTCAGTGTAGGAGTCAGAGGGTGAGGTTTTTGCGTCTGGTCTCTCTGGGAGTTGATAATCAACTGATTGTAAAATGGTGTCTTGCTGGTATTTATAAGTTTTAGTCAGTGTCATTATTAATTTTTTTTAAAACAGCGTTCGTTGTGTTTTTTATTATACTTTTATTTGCTGTGGAAAATGATAATTTAAAAAAGCATTAAAAGATGTTTTGTTTTCACTTATTCGCTCCGTTTTGGCATCCATTTTGGAATATGTATTTTGGTATTGTTTTCATAGAAAGTGTTCTAGGACAAGTTTTAGAAGTGGGATGGTTAAAATGGCGACTATGTGTATGTGTTTTGTGTTTTAATCCGTTTACTTATTTTGTGATATAGTCATGATTTACATGTATATGAACTGTTGTTTAATTATTCGTAATTTGTGTAAAACTTTTAAATTTGTTACATCGGATTTTTTTTTGGTAATAAGAGTATTCATTTTTACACGCGAGTATTAATTTTAAAACGTGAGTATTAATTTTAATACTCGAGTATTAATTTTAATACTCTAGTATTAATTTTGTAATGCATTTCAGTTAATTTACGTTCAGTTTTTCTCCACATTTTAATACACTTCCCCACCCAAAAACCCCAAATTTCCCTGCATCCCGTGCCAGATTTTATTGTACTTTAAAAAATATATATATATTTTGGCGTTGTAATGGTATGCGTTGTAATTGTTTTCGTTGTAATTGCACTTTTAAGCAATTTACTCACTTTTGCGTTGTAACAGTATTCGTTGTAAAATAATGCGTTGTAACAGAGTTTGCGTTGTAAAAAATGCGTTGTCATGGCATGCGTTGTAATAGTATGCGTTGTAACGTCATACATCCATATCCAACACTAAGGTGCCTGGTGTAGAAAAAGCCCACGACAGGTAAGTCTTTAGCCGAACATCTTTAATTGGAGGGTACAGCAGGGATGAAGACTCGCCAGCACAATAATGTCCTAACCGCCTGACGCGTTTCGTGTGCAACCACTTCCTCGGAGGCGACGGACTCGTGAACAACAAGGCACAGCAATTTCAGGCACTTGCTTTAAACTTCATACTCCACCTATGGAGGCGTGGCCACCACCGTGGCCTGATGGTACTTGTAGTGCTGTGTGCTTCTACAGTGTGCTGTTGTTGCCTCATATGCACAATGTTCAAATTAAAACCACACAGGGTAGTGCTGCAGGGCTCTCCTCATTGCTGACACTTTGTTTCTCCAACTGAAAGGCACCTGTCCCTTCATCAGCGGCGTTGGTTGGCGTTGCTGCGGGGGTGCCGTGAAACACCGGGGCTTAATCCGCGGCTCAGGCGGGGCAGCTCAACATCCAACACTAAGGAGCCTGGTGTAGAAAAAGCCCACAACAGGTAAGTCTTTAGCCGAACATCTTTAATTGGAGAGTACAGCAGGGATGAAGACTCGCCAGCACAACAATAATGTCCTAACCGCTGACGCGTTTCGTGTGCAACCACTTCCTCAGAGGCGATGGACTCGTGAACAACAGGGCATGGCAATTTCAGGCACTTGCTTTAAACTTCATCTCTGCCTATGGAGGCGTGGCCACCATTGTGGCCTGATGGTACTTGCAATGCTGTGTGCTTCTACAGTGAGCTGTTGTTGCCTCGTTGTCATAATGTTCAAATTAAAACCACAGTGGGTAGTGCTGCAGGGCTCCCATCATTGCTGACACTTTGTTTCTCCAACTGAAAGGCACCCGTCCCCTTATCAGTGGAGTCGGTTGGCGTCGCTGGGGGAGTGCCGTGACACACCGGGGCTTAATCCGTTGCTCAGGTAGGGCCGCTCAGCATCCAACACTAAGGTGCCTGGTGTAGAAGAAGCCCATGACAGGTAAGTCTTTAGCCAAACATCTTTAATTGGAGGGTACGGCAGGGATGAAGACTCGCCAGCACAACAATGATGTCCTAAATGCCTGACGCGTTTCGTGTGCAACCACTTCCTCAGAGGAGACGGACTCGTGAACAAGAAGGCACGGCAATTTCAGGCACTTGCTTTAAACTTCATTCTCCGCCTATGGAGGCGTGGCCACCACCGTGGCCTGATGGTACTTGCAGTGCTGTGTGCTTCTACAGTGTGCTGTTGTTGCCTCGTACGCACAATGTTCAAATTAAAACCACAGAGGGTAGTGCTGCAGGGCTCTCCTCATTGCTGACACTTTGTTTCTCCAACTGAAAGGCACCTGTCCCTACATAAGCGGCGTTAGTTGGCGTCGCTGCGGGGGGGCCGTGAAACACCAGGGCTTAATCCGCGGCTCAGGCGGGGAAGCTCAACATCCAACACTAAGGAGCCTGGAGTAGAAAAAGCCCACAACAGGTAAGTCTTTAGCCGAACATCTTTAATTGGAGAGTACAGCAGGGATGAAGACTCGCCAGCACAACAATAATGTCCTAACCGCCTGACGCGTTTCGTGTGCAACCACTTCCTCAGAGGCGATGGACTCATGAACAACAAGGCATGGCAATTTCAGGCACTTGCTTTAAACTTCATACTCTGCCTATGGAGGCGTGGCCACCATCGTGGCATGATGGTACTTGCAGTGCTGTGTGCTTCTACAGTGAGCTGTTGTTGCCTCGTTGTCATAATGTTCAAATTAAAACCACAGTGGGTAGTGCTGCAGGGCTCCCATCATCGCTGACACTTTGTTTCTCCAACTGAAAGGCACCCGTCCCTTTATCAGTGGCGTCGGTTGGCGTCGCTGGGGGAGTGCCGTGACACACCGGGGCTTAATCCGCGGCTCAGGCGGGGCCACTCAACATCCAACACTAAGGTGCCTGGTGTAGAAGAAGCCCACGACAGGTAAGTCTTTAGCCAAACATCTTTAAATGGAGGGTACAGCAGGGATGAAGACTAGCCAGCACAACAATAATGTCCTAAATGCCTGACGCGTTTCGTGTGCAACCACTTCCTCAGAGGAGACGGACTTGTGAACAACAAGGCAAGGCAATTTCAGGCACTTGCTTGAAACTTCAAACTCCGCCTATGGTGGTGTGGCCACCACCGTGGCCTGGTGGTACGTGCAGTGCTGTGTACTTCTACAGCGTGCTGTCATTGCCTCGTAGTCACAATGTTCAAATTAAACCCACAGTGGGTAGTGCTGCAGGGCTCCCATCATTGCTGACACTTTGTTTCTCCAACTGAAAGGCACCCTTCCCTTCATCATCGGCGTCGGTTGGCGTCGCTGTGGGGGTGCAGTGAAACACTGGGGCTTAATCCGCGGTTCAGGCGGGGCCGCTTAACATCCAACACTAAGGTGCCTGGTGTAGAAAAAGCCAACGACAGGTAAGTCTTTAGCCGAAAATCTTTAATTGGAGGGTACAGCAGGAATGAAGACTCGCCAGCACAACAATAATGTCCTAACCACCTGATTCTTTTCGTGTGCAACCTCTTCCTCAGAGGAGACGGACTCGTGAACAACAAGGCACGGCAATTTCAGGCACTTGCTTTAAACTTCATTCTCCGCCTATGGAGGCGTGGCCACCACCGTGGCCTGATGGTACTTGCAGTGCTGTGTGGTTCTACAGTGAGCTGTCGTTGCCTCGTAGTCACAATATTCTAATTAAAATCACAGTGGGTAGTGCTGCAGGGCTCCCATCATTGCTGACACTTTGTTTCTCCAACTGAAAGGCACCCTTCCCTTCATCAGCGGCGTCGGTTGACGTCGCTGCGAGGGTGCTGTGAAACACCGGGGCTTAATCCACGGCTCAGGGAGGGCTGCTCAACATCCAACACTAAGGTGCCTGGTGTAGAAAAAGCCCACCACAAGTAAGTCTTTAGCCGAACATCTTTAATTGAAGGGTACAGCAGGGATGAAGACTCGCCAGCACAATAATGTCCTAACCGCCTGACGCATTTCGAGTGCAACCACTTCCTCAGAGGCGACGGACTCGTGAGCAACAAGGCACGGCAATTTCAGGCACTTGCTTGAAACTTCATACTCCACCTATGGCGGTGAGGCCACCACTGTGGCCTGGTGGTACGTGCAGTGCTGTGTGCTTCTACAGCAAGCTGTCATTGCCTCATAGTCACAATGTTCAAATTAAACCCACAGTGGGTAGTGCTGCAGGGCTCCCATCATTGCTGACACTTTGTTTCTCCAACTGAAAGGCACCCGTCCCTTTATCAGCGGCGTCGGTCGGCGTCGCTGTGGGGGTGCCGTGAAACACCGGGACTTAATTCGCGGTTCAGGTGGGGTGGCTCAACATCCAACACTAAGGTGCCTGGTGTAGAAAAAGCCCACGACAGGTAAGTCTTTAGCAGAACATCTTTAATTGGAGGGTACAGCAGGGATGTAGACTCGCCAGCACAACAATAATGTCCTAACCGCCTGACTCTTTTCGTGTGCAACCACTTCTTCAGAGGCGACGGACTCGTGAACAAATGGCACGGTAATTTCAGGCACTTGCTTTAAACATCATACTCCGCCTATGGAGGCATGGCCACCACCGTGGCCTGATGGTACTTGTGTGCTTCTACAGTGAGCTGTTGTTGCCTCGTAGTCACAATTTTCACTACCCACTGTGGTTTTAATTTGACTTACATGTTACTTTTATGTTTCACCTGTCCTGATTTTTGCGTAACATTATAAATGTTTGTGTATACTGAATATATATATATGTATATATATTTATATATATATATATATATATATATATATATACACCTCGTTCGCTGAATAAAGACCGAGTGCCTAGATTTAACCTGGAGTGCTGGATGTTTATTTCGTAAAAGAAATGCACCTATAAATGGATATTTAAGAGACGTGGCGAAAAACGTCTTTGGACCAGCACCACCGGCAGTTCGGAAGCATGCCAGTACAAATCGCCATAACAAGAGAGGAAAGGAGACAGGCGTGCCCCCCGTGTAAGCTGCAATTGGAAACTCCCGGGAGCCTTTTAGAGTGAAGGAGCCGCGAACTCGAAGCGGAAGCCGGAGATCGGAGGATCACGGAACCGCAGTGAGTAATTGCTGCCGAACTCTTGAACAAGGGAGGGAGCAGAGGCAGCTACGGGAGTCGGACTGGGGGAAAGGAGAATATATATAAAAACCCGAAGCTGTGAATTCAGAACCCGGGGGAGGAGAAGTGAGAACGCCCCAGCAGGAAAAATAAGCACCGGCAAGAAAAATGAGTGACGAGGAATGTGCAGAAAGAGAGCAAGAAGCTCTGAAAATCTTTGAGGAAACTGCACAACCGACACAAAATGTGAGGGGAGCAACGGCACTTAAAGTAAGCAGTGATATAGCTAGACAACTACAGGAATACGAGAAACTAAAGAAAAGGGAAATCTCACGGTGGTGGGAAGTGGCATCCCTACGACAATATTTACAGGTGGGACGAGTGCCCCGTGGACTGCGCATAATGATCACCCTTACATACGAAAATCCTCAGTCAGAAATGCTCAGTGAATGGGCGGATAATAGTGCAGCCAGCTTGAGCAATATGATTCGTATTTTAGTCAAATACGCGGAAAAAGAGCGTTTGGAGGTGGTTACAAAATGAAAGGAATTAAATGACATCTTGGAGAAAAATGATGATAAGGCCAAAGTGAGTAAGTTTAAAAGCGGATTAAAAAGTAGGCTGGAGAAATACGAAAGGCGTATCAAAGATAGGAAGGCCACGAAATTCTTGAGAGATCGTATAGATTACGAATCAGGACGGATCTATACATTTGCCAGAAAATTCGATTTGGAAAGGCGACAAAAGATTCACAGTGGCCAAGTAGACCACCAAGATTTGGACAAAGCGAAGTCAGCTCGGACACTGGCTCCGAACAAGAGGAGCAAAGTAGCAGAGGGTTGAGAGATGTGAGACTGGCTGTAACTGAGGAATTCCGTTTTATGCTTCTGGAACAAAAGACAGACCATCGCATGGGAAGAGGACGCGGGAGAGGAAAAGGCCAAGGAAGAGGAAACAAAGAAGAGTAGGCGAGGGATACAGGAGGAGTACAAGATTGGCAAGCAAAAAGATCGTTGCGTTCCAATATGAGGAAACAAAACAAGAAGTAATGGACAACACAACGGTCATCAATTTGAGTAATATGAAGCTAACGAAAGATGAAGAGTCGATTCTAAAACTAGGTATGTCCTTCTGTAGTAGTATTGAATACAATTACCCTAATAACAGAATGGACTTATATCGCTTCATTAGGAAGCTCAAATTGTCGAAAATACATTTGAACAAACGCAATGCCAACCAGTTACCACAGGAGAGAGCATTCTCCCTCTCCCAACATCACTGTCCCGCAGCTATCCCTTTGCAAGCCGACGGCCCGCACCTTACCCTATACCAGTCGGCCCGCAGCTGTTCCTCAGTGAGCATGCCCACAGCTCTCCCTCTGTGAGTTGACGGGCCACAGCTCTCCCTCTACGATCCAGCCAGTCAGCTTGCAGCTCTTCCTCTACGAGCCAGCCCGCCGGCTCGCAAGTCTCTGTCTGCGAACCACCGGTTGGCTCTCAGCTCTTCGTCTACAAGCCAGCCCATTAGCTCGTAGCTGTGTGTCTGCTGCAGGCCCATCAGCCAGTTGCTCTCCCTCTGTGAGTCAGACCACAGCTGCCTGAAGCATAGCCCCAACAACCTTCTCGCACATAAGCCCCCAAAAGAAAGGGAATAGACAACACCCATACACATCCACTCCCTTTTCACACACAAAAAGAGGTGCAAAAGAGAACACACCACAACAAAACCCATAGTCAACGCGGGACAAAGACCCATGCCGTAAGAGAAGCAGGAAAGGTAGGAGAAAACACAATAAAATCCTCAGCAGAAACGAGAAGCTGAAGGTGAAGCGACATTCACCTACCAAGCACACAAAAGTGGCAGATACGAGTGACTCAAAAACATAGTCAACTCTAACCAACTCCCACAAGGGAGACAAACCTAAGTACACCCACAACCACAAAAAATAGTGGTAGGCCAGAAAGGCTCCAAAACATAGAGTCCTCTCACATACACACCCCCAACAGTGAGAGGTAAACACTCTCACAACAACCACAAGGGGTCAATTACGAAACATTACACACACAGGTAACACACCAATGTCACTCACAACCACGAAAATAGTGGTAGGCTAGAGAGGCTCAGAACCTAAGAGCCAACTTATACACACCCCCAACAGAGAGATACACACACTCTCAGAACAACAACAGGGGATGACCACGAGGGACTTGACGTGTAAAAGTGAACTCGACAACACATATTCAGGTGGTAAAAAAGAGTGACCTAACACCAAGGATTGACTCAAACACACCACCCACAGGGTGACGTACCCACGACACCCACACAGATCTTAACCTGAAATAAAGTTATCTAAATATACTACTGGGAGTGGACCTACTTTTTATTACAACACTCTCTCTCTGCGAGCTAGTACGCTGCTGTGCCGTTGCGAGCCATCTCGCATCTCTCCCTCTGCGAGCCGAGCCCATGGGCCGCAGCTCTCCTTCTACGAGCCTGCCCGATGGCCCGCCGGTCTCTCTCTGCTAGCCGGACCGCAGCTGTCACTCTGCGAGCGGATATTGGGAATATAAGGCGGCTCTAAAAAGAGCCCTTGTGTTTATTAGTTGGAGCTACATGTAAGTGCGGATGCACAGCTTCAGGTTATTCAGAAAAACTCGGTTTCCCTCATCTGTCAAGTGTACTCCATCACTTCTGTAGATATGAGCCATATCAAAACATATGTTGTTGTTGTAGATCGACCCCATTCTATGGTCTCTGAGGTATGCAGACACAGCTTTGTTGACATTCTTCCTAGATTTTTCTATCTTATGACAACATTGGTTTGACCATTTCTACTTCTGTCTTTGGCATATATCGGAATATACAAAGTCAGTTTGAGGTAAAAGCAACATCAATTCTCCAAAGGTGTCCTTCATAAGCATTTCCAAACCTACCCCAGTCAATGTGCCTAGGTCGTTACCACAACAGTGCACAATCATAAGGTCAGGGTGTTGGAGATACAAACAGGTTTTAACCAAAGGCATCAATTAGGTGCCACTTCAATCCTCTCTCTGCACACCATTTAATGTTCACATTTTGTAAACCTAGGTCTAAGTCAATAAGTCTCTGTTCTGCATACCTCTTGCACCAGAAAACATAGCTATGTCCTACGATCTACACTAGCATTTTGAAGGTATGGCTAGAAGATATGGATAGATGTCTGTAGCTCATGCAGTCCATTCGTAGAATAAGAGATATGTTTAAAGATGGGGAACTCCTTTTTTTTCTATTTGAAAACATTAACTGATTGGGAGATGAAAAGCTTTGTTTCATAAAAAGTAGGGTGCATATTATTTTTGAGGGAAAGCATGTGTGTCATTGGTTAATAAAAAAGCAGTTTAAAGGTGGAGTACATATTATAGGATAAAATTTGCTCAGCTCAACCGCACCTGCTAATTGCATTTGGAAGGTACAGTTCGAACTTAAAAGAATGGTGAACTTTTAACCTGCACGTGCCGTTAAATGTTCAAGAAAATGTTGCAAAAAATATCGTTAGGTTTAAAAAAATGATGAACTTTTAACCTGCATGTGTCGTAGAATGTTCTAGAAAGTGTGTTGATAGAATCCATTCAATTTTTCACGTGTATGTGTCCTTCAATGTTATAAAAAAAACACTGTTTATATGGAAAGTTCAAAATTAACCAATAGAGAAAAGTTTTGAAATCTAAAAAAATCAAGGAATTATTCTGATTTGTTCTTTACATGTATTTATGTGTGGAGCAACAGGGAAATTGTGCCATTACTAGTTATATTCTTGATGAAAGCGGTGCATTGCATGTACTGTGTGACACAGAAAGAATTGCATGCGTTTCTGATATTTGAAATCTGCAGACCAACTACGAAGGTAAGTTAGAAATTAGGAAGGTGTGTTATGTGTTCTGTAGTAGTGGTCAAGTAGTTGAGGCGATATTTTTAACTTTGAAAGTATTTGTTATTTCTAAATAATATAGTGTTGGTGAAGTCTGGTGCTTCACATTGGTTCTAAAATATGCATAAAGTGTGACTGGTAAGTAAACAAGTACTTTATATATGTTTAGGAGTTTTTCACAAAGAAAAGGTGTCAGTTGTCAACTGTATGGTTTTGAAAATTAGATGTAGCGTTAATTTGGATTTGTATATCTATTCCGCCAAGATAACATAACATGTGTATTTGTAAAGCGCACGATTACCCGAAGGTGTCCTGGCGCTGAAGAACAGATGTTTATTGTTACCCAACTCAATGGTACTCATTTTATCGACCTCAAAAGGATGAAAGGCTGAGTGGACCCACCCGTGTTTGAACCTGTGACCATGAGGTTGAACACAGGCCCATGCAGTGGCTGATTTATTCCACTGAGCCACCAGACCCGGAGATAAACCCAATGTCGCACGTTTGCAAATTATGCTTAGTCTGGAAATAGTGGGGAAGGTGTGAGAGTAAAAAATTCATGTGTTATTAACTTAACAGAGGTGGAACAGAAAACAGAAATGTAAAGTGCACAGTTTTTGGTCTTATTTTTTACACTGAGAGGTAGAGTTCAATATCAGTCAAGGCTGGTGTGGAACTGCGAGGCTTTAGATTTGGGTGTTCTTAGGAAATCTAAGTTGTTGGGGAGCGTTTCTTTAGAAGATATTTTTTATAAATATGTGGGAGATAAAACAATAAATGAAAATGTTCTCTGTATATTTTCTGTACGATTTTGTTCACAGTGCTAAAGTAAATGTGATTATTAGTGATAGTAATTGTCAGGGTGTGTTACTCTGCTGAATATACGTAGGCCTTTAAGTGGGCCGGATCTTACCGATGCTGAACACTGCTGCCCCTTTCAGACAGATGCCATTTTTTTCATCCCACTTAAAGCCCTCAATATATGTATATTAAAGAAACGATACAATAAAAGTTTAGGAATTACACCTCTGTTTACTCTCCTCATGTCCTACCCCCATTTTGTGCAGCCAACAGTAGTGTTTATAAAAATTAAGTGATAGAGCTTTATCTAGTGTGAAAATAGCAGTTATACTTTTATTGACATGTACGTGAGATCTGTAGTGTAAAGAGAAGGTCGTAATCAGTTTCAATGGTACAAAAGTGACGTAACATATGTTTGAAAGATTACATGGTTTTAGGAGTAAGGTATAGAGGTAACAAATAAGAAGTATAGTTTGTTATGTTTAAACAAGTATGTCGTTTTGTAAATCAGGTACAGCATTGATTTGTGTTGAGAAATAAATTTGGCCGAGATAAAGAAAATGTCGCACGTTTGGAAATGATGCTTCGTCTGAAAATAGTGGTGAAGGGAGGGGGGTTTGGAAATGTATCTGTTTATTTATTTAAGGCAGATAAAACACAAAACAGATATATTATGTGTACAGCTTGTGGGCTCATTTTTCACACAGAGAGGTATATTTGAATATAGGCCAAGGGAGGTGTTGTACTGCAAACACGTTTACAATGTGCAGACATTACATGGAGAGCAAATACACAAAGTAAATATGTACCTTTCTTTGGATATGTACGTATGGTTTGAATAATTTGATGATAGTTTTAGATATAGTGTACAATGCCCGGTGATGCGGGGCAAGAGAGGGTGAAGGAGGTATTTTGGAGTGAGACAGCTGTGGTATATTCTCAGTATTAGTTTGCAGAGGGATAGCTGTGGGCTGGTTTTGTGTTGTGTTGCAGAGGTAGAGCTGCAGGCCCCACTGTTTGCAGAGGGAGAGCTGCTAGACGTTGTATTGCATAGGGATAGCTGCAGGCAGTTGATGCGGGGTGAGGGAGGGTGAAGTGAGAATCTCATAGTGGGAGAACTGCGGTATATTCGCAGTGTTGCCTAATAGAGGTAGAGCTCAGGACCTGAAGGCTTGTACAGATAAACCTGCGGGCCTGAAGGCTCGCAGAAGAAGAGCTGCGAGCCGACCGGTGGTTCGCAGAGGGGGAGCTGCGAACTGGCGGGCTGGATCGTAGAGGAAGAGCTGCGAGCCGACTGGCTGGCTCGTAGAGGAAGAGCTGCGGCCCATCGGCTCGCAGAGGGAGAGCTGGTGGCCGGCTCGCAGAGGAACAACTGCGGGCCAACCTGTATAGGGAGAGGTGCGGGCCGCCGAATTGCAAAGGGAAAGCTGCAGGAGGGTGATGTGGGGATAGGGAGCATGGAGGGGGTATCTCGCAGAGAGAGAACTGCGGTATATTTCCAGTGTTGGCTTGCAGAGGTACAACTGCGGTCCTGAGAACACGCACACGAAGAGCTGCGAGCCGACCGGTGGTTCGCAGAGGGAGAGTTGCAGGCCCGAGAAGGTTGTTGGGAAGTGAAGAGATTTATGAACATTACACAATATGTCCTCTACATTCAAAAGAAGTAATAGGAAACAACATTGAGTTATTTCAAATGAAAAAAGCAAAGCGAACTCCAAAGAGTGTATGGATGAAAAGCTTGGAAGCTTGTTGTTTTCCACAGCTGTTTCTTACTGGAGAAGGTGGGTGATATGATGACCAACCTGTATGGATTCCAGCTTCTGAATATCCCTCATCAAGATTATACTCTGAAGATCCTAGATTTCGACAGTGTACTCCATATATATTTCACTTTTGTTTGAAAGTGATCTGTCTTCTCTATCCTATGCAGTGAACCACATACTTAAAACTGGAGTACATCAATCGCTTCTTTCATCGAAACAATTTGTGGAGAAAGTTCAACAAACAGATGAAAATTTAGAAGCACAGTTAATTCATTTGATGGCATGTCAATGAGGAACAAATGAGTATTGGTATCGTCGTCATGGAGAACTGAAGTGTATGTTATGGAACTGAGGTACACCAACATGGTTTTTGACACTAAGCTGTGCAGAGTATGCATGGGAAGATTTGCTTGAATTTCAACGAGAAGCAAATTCCAATATAAAGAATGTTGAAATGAAGACACCTGGAGAGCTGTGTTCTTTGGATCCTGTAAATGTCTGTAGATATTTTAATCATAGGTTTCAAGCTATGATGTCTTTCATCTGCAATAAAAAGAATCCACCTCTTAGAGAAGTAACTGATTTCTTTTGGAGAAAGGAATACCAAGCCAGAGGTGCTCCTCACGTACATATGCTATTGTAGATCAAGGATGCACCTAAATTTGGAACTGATTTAGATGAAATAGTATTGTCTTTCATTGAACAGTATGTGACATGTGAGATTCCAAGAGAAGGAGGAAATAGAAACTTGAGACAGCAAGTTTTACGTTTCAAAAGTCACCGTTGTGAAAAGTACTGCTGACAAAAATACAAGTCTAAAGGAAAATTTTATACCAAGTGTCGGTTTGGAATTCCACGTCCAGTAATTTCTAAAGGAAGAGTACATTCTTTTTTTTCATCGGTACATCGCACAATAACTCGCAAATCTCCAAAGAATACCTACAAATTGAAAAGCACAGAACAGTCAAAGTATATTAATGGCTATAAACCGGTTATTTAAAAAATGTGGAATGCAAACATGGACATCCAGTATGTTGCAGTTGCACGCTACGTAACATCATATATAACGAAATCAGAAAACACCGAGATGAAACAATTGTGGGAAGAAATTGCACAAGAGAAGAGCCTTAGCAAAAGATTGTACAGCTTTACTTTGAAAATGCTTTCCCACAGAGAAAATGTTTCCTATGGATGTTCAGACCGCTTGTCCTATTCAAGTTTATACTCAAAATCACGAGGGATAATTTGGGTAAGTTTAGGTCTTGACTGCTCACAAAATAGAGTGATTAGAAGAAATGAAATACTTAGCAGCAAATAAACCAGACAACACAGAAATTCTTAAAACTAATATGTTGGATACATACTGTCCGAAAAGGAGTTGACGTCTGTAACAGCTATATCTGTATGAAGTACTTCAACATTACAGCTTAAAAAGAAATGTTAAACAGCATTTAAAAGAAGGAAAATATCCAGTAGTTGGATGTCATGGATGTTTAGTAAAACACACAAAAGATAACCTTATCAACCACATGAAACTCAGTTGTGAAACTGCAGAAAAGCGAGAATTTTTCTGTTTAGCACTTCTCCAACTGTTCAAACCATAGCGTAGCGAAAGTGATTTACTTGGAGATTTCGACTGCTACGAAGATTCTTTTAATGCATGTAAAGATAGCATTGCATGTTCAATTTTCCCTACATATTTAAAATTTTGAATTATGAAGTTGAACAGGAAAAGACTACTACAGCTGAAGTTGCTAATGAAAGTTCCCAAGATAGTCAAAGTTCTGGTCCATGTAGTCAAGATCCACTTGGACAACCAATAGTGGAAAATGAAGCAGCGATTGCTATGCATGAAGTCGAAATTGCAATGCAATGAGTACAAGAGGAGAATATTACATTAGAAAAGTTAGAAGAACAAGTAAATATTGAACAGAAAGAAATATATGTACAAGTGAGAGAACAGATAGAACATGGTTTGTTGCATGGAAAAAAAGAATGTGTATGTTCATCGTTTAAACCTATTCTGATGTACATCAGTGGTCAAGCTGGAACGGGTAAAAGTTTTTTAATTACAGTTTTGACCAGTTGTCTTAAAAAAACTACTGGTTCACATTTATGTTGTGTGGTAACAGCTCCAACTGGATTAGCGGCACACAATGTTAAAGGAATGACTTTGCATAGATTAGTGATGTTACCAGTTGAGCATGATAATAAATTAGAATATCAGAAGTTGTCTGGAGAAGCTCCTTATGAAGTGTCAAGAGTGCTGAAGAATATGAAACTTTTAATTATTGATGAGGTGAGCATAGTCTCAAACTTAATGCTTGCTTTTGTGCATTTAAGAATACATCAGGTATTTAAAACAGATTATCAAGTTCTCTTTGGAGAAAAACATTTAATTGTATTTGGAGATCTGCTACAACTAACTTTTGTAAAAGGAGAACCAGTCTTTAAAACTCTTCTACATGAAGACATGAGGAAATCTTTGTGAAGTATTGGAAATGTGAATCTCTGGTTACCTTTTGAATATAAAAAACGGACTCAAAATATGCGACAAGCAAGTGATGAAGATTATGTAAATATTCTGAAAGATGTACGAATTGGTGTTCTAAGCAACATGGTAAACAAGCTTTACAAAGATGTCTACTAAAGAACTTGTTTACAACTGAAAACACACCAGCAGCAGTACTGTACAAGAACATTGCAGAAAGAAAATCTATAGTTTGCTTAATGCCTACACTGGAAGAGTGTTATACATTTAATCAAGAGCTTCTGAAATTGGAAAATCAAGAAATAGTTCACATTGAAGCTATTGATAAAATCGAGCATCAAGAAATAACAATTCTTCT
The DNA here is from genome assembly GCF_964204655.1 of Triturus cristatus. Classification (NCBI taxonomy): domain Eukaryota; kingdom Metazoa; phylum Chordata; class Amphibia; order Caudata; family Salamandridae; genus Triturus; species Triturus cristatus. Next base: position 453,196,654 of record NC_140590.1, on the reverse strand, counting down.
TTCAAATAAACTACAGATTAAATTGGATTCTTTGGAAAACTCTATATCAAAAACTGCTGTGTTAGAATTTTTTTATATGTGTGTATAAACTGTCGGGTAATTTTGAGGCGTCATTTGAATATAGATGAATGTTTAGAGAATGGATCAATGGGGAAAGTTCTTGAATTTGTAAAATATGAAAACAGAAATGCAATTGAATTCTTCAAAATTAAATTTGATCAGATTACAGAGGTAAGACAGATTGGGCGTTGTGCTGTACGTTTTTTGCTGGTAAAATACTTGTATGTTCATAGAAAACAGTTTCATTTCTGTTTAGCATATGCAATAACTATTCCTGAATCTCAAGGTTTAAGTGTAGATAATGATTTAGTAAATGTTGGAAGAACTGTGTTTAAAGAGGGATGGCATATGTTGCATTATCTCGAGTTAGAACATTGTCTGGTTTGTATTTAATTGATTTCAATGAAAACAAGGCTAGTGCTGATGTAAATTGTGTAAGAGAATATAATCGTTTACGAAGACTTTATGCGCTAACTTCAGGTGAATATCCTATTTATGAAAAACGTGCTGTGTGTTCAAAACGGAAACATGTTGATTAATCAAGTGTGGTTGAAAAGCAGAAAAAAATTCAAGAGAAAAGAAAAGATGCAAAGAAGCAGAAAACACAAACAAGTGATGATGTTGTGGGATACCAATTAGAAAATATTTCTGGTGTCAACTGGTATGGTAATGTTATTATAAACGTTATATTTCATCTAGAAGATCTTTATGGTGAATATTTGGAAAGTGAGGAAAAAAGATTATGTTCTGCATTTTATACTTTATTTGAACAAATGCAAACTGACAGAAGCAAGATCCATACTGCTTCTGGTATTCGCCAACTCTTGGATACATGTACTGGATCTTTAACGTTCAGCCCTAATATACAACAAGATGCACAAGAGTTTCTGATGGTTATGCTTGAAGTATTAGAAGATGAAGGAATCCAGATTGAGAGTTTATTTGGGATCACAAATGTGAACAGTGTTCATTAACTTCAAGCACTATAGTTGACAGAGAACAATTTTCATATTTAACAATACCTGAGCGCAAATCTGTACCTTTTCCGAAATTAGTAAAAGAAGCAAATCATGATATGAAATGTTCTTGTTGTCAATCAGAAATGTTACCTATATTATGCCTACAAAGATATGGAAAATATCTAGTTTTAATGCTACAATGCTATAGACCAAATGGAAGAAAAGTGAAAACGAAAATAAAAATTTTTGTTGCTACTCAAGTATCTATTTCTGGAAGAACTTTCGCAACACTGGCTATTGTTTTCTATGCTGGAGCTACTGCCACATGTGGACATTATGGTGCCGATTCCGATCCTGGAAAAACCGGGTACGAACCGTCGGTCGGAGCGTGTTCTCACCGTCCGACTCGTACCCGGGAAAAAAACAATACAAACATGCAAGTACGATTCGCACGGAAACACCATTTCCGTACGAATAGTAAAAAACACCGACCGACGAAAATATACATACAAATGTGATCCGGGAAAGCACCAACGTGATGTTGGGACGCATTCAGGCTGCGTTTCACGAACCAGGAAGTACGATTCGAACCGACAGCAGTCCGGACGGCAATATTTTTACGGCACCCAAAAAGTGCCGGAAAAGCAAAGTACGCCGCAATGCGAGCGGATCTGGGGGCCCGGTATGTGCCGTACCCCCCCCAGCCCCCTGTATGTACGCGCCCTCCCCCCAGGCCCCCCCGCAGATGGACGTGCCGTACCCCCAGCCCCCCCACGGATGGACGCGCCATACCCCCAGCCCCCCTCCGTGTATGTCCGGTGCGGACCCCCACCCCCGAATGTGCGGAGCGTATCCCCACCCCCGAATGTACGGAGCGTACCCCCACCCCCGAATGCACGGAGCATACCCCCACCCCCGAATGTACGGAGCGTACCCCCACCCCTGAATGTACGGAGCATACCACCACCCCCGTATGTACGGAGCGTACCCCCTGGGGGTCCGTGCCGCACATACGGGGTGGGGGTACGCTCCGTACATTTGGGGGTGGGGGTTCGCACCGGACATACACGGAGGGGGGCTGGGGGTACGGCGCGTCCATCCGCGGGGGGGCTGGGGGTACGGCGCGTCCATCCGTGGGGGGGCTGGATGGGACGGCATGTACGTACGGGGGGCTGGGGGGGCGTGTATGCGGGCACATGCTCCATGGTTGCAATTGAGGTTCGCTCCGTGCGGTGTTTTTTCCATACGGTTGTACAATCGGACAGACGGGATGGACCGTACTTGCGCTCCGACTTCATTTTTCCGATTCGTACGTAAAATCGTCCGGGGACGTGTCGGACACTTTTTCCGACCCGAGGACGTATGGGGGAATTTTCCCAATGGGATTCGTATGTATTTTTTCCTATGCGAATCGTACTTGCCAGTTTGTACGGTACTTGTACGATTCGGATGGAAAAAAACCCGGATACGATTCGTACGGAGAAAATTTTTCCAGGATCGGAATTGGCCTCTATACTGTATATTTAAAATGTGATAATGGTTGGAGTCACTGCAACGATACACACTTGGAAATAAAACTGAGATTGCCTTATGAATTACCCAACTCATACTTGATATTTCTTAAACAAAAGTTTTAGATACATTATTCGGCCTAGAGGGTTAATGGGAAGATGCTTTATGGAATTCATACTGGATAGTTTCGAGAAAAAAAATTCAACACATTATTTGGCCTTGAGGAAAAATGTGAACAGAAATAACAGAGTAAAGGTAAGACTTAAAAATTGGAAATAGTATTGAATGTGTTATTTGTGTTGATTTTGTATTGTGGTTGCAAGAAGTAGTCATTTTCTTTTTTTTTTTAACAATCTAGTTGATTGTTTTTTTCCCAGTTGTTTCGTGATGATACTACACTGACATCACTGTGAATAGTGAAGTTAAGTAGAATCTGAAAACAGCAGAAAAAGGGAGAAAAATATGTTTTAAAAATGATAAATTTTGTTGTATAATTTGATAAGTACCCTGTAATTTCTGAAATATATTACATTACACATCTAGGTGAGGGGAAAAAGGTCCTCATCCCTTACTAGTCATGTAATAAGCATGTATCGTTCTTTGCTGTTTCTGGCCCAGAAACAGGGGGAGAAACCCCTATCCCCCTAATTTGAAGTAGGATTTGTTCGGTGTGTCCAGGCGAGAGTATACATTTTAAGTTGATTAGGATAAAATATCCAATTGATGCAAGTATATCCGATGATGATGATAAGATTTTTGTGCTTTTATTAGTTTGCAAGAAAAGAACATGGATGGCACAGCCAACACGTGTTTCGCCCTCTAACTGGCCATCAGGCCTAGGGCTTCCTCAGGGCTGTACAAAGACAGTATTACAGCAGGAGTTCATGACATTGAGTTAAGTAGGTCATTTGTATAGTATATAAAGGGGTGTTGTAGGTGGGAGCAGAGGAGAAAAGGTGAATCAAAGAGGAAATGTTTAAGAGAAGGGAGCAGGAAGAGAAAGAGGGAAGGGGACGGAGTTAAAGTGCGAGGAAAGTGCGAGGAATTGGCAATTGTTGTTACCGAGAGAGAGATTAGGTGGAGGTTTAGAAATAGTAATTGAAACGGATGTGCGAAGAGTGGTTAATTAGTGTAGAAAGAAAGGAGGATGTGACATGGGTATTAGAATCATTTAGAGAATGAGTGAAACAGTTAAAAGTTTATAGGCGGGCAGGTTGGCATTTACAGAAAAAAACATGGCATGCAGTTGAACATGATTATTTAAATCCAGTCAATTTTAAATAAATTAACAAAAATGATAGAAAAGGTAATAAGGTATGAGTTGTCATAGAGCCCCAAGTCAGTGTAGCGCGCGTATGCAACAAAAATCAAATATCAAAACAGTAAGCGGTTGATAATGTGCATATTAACAAGAGCATCAAAGTTACGAAATTCAGGACAGCGCGTGTATGTGTCATGGAACGCAGGAAACAGATTATGTAAACATTGGTAAACAGGCCACAGTTGATCACAAGGGGTCCAACGTTATAGGTAAGCGTTAAATCGGAGGCAGGATGTCGACAAACAATAGTAAGTAATAGAGCATATATATGTCGACATCCTGCCTCCGATTTAACGCTTACCTATAACGTTGGACCCCTTGTGATCAACTGTGGCCTGTTTACCAATGTTTACATAATCTGTTTCCTGCGTTCCATGACCGCGTCATAATCAAACTAATCTTGGAACTCTATGTGATATGTACCTAAACAACATGCAATTCCGTGTCTCTCTCTCCCTAAATGAACACCTGACTTCTAAACTGCAATTTCGTTATCATGATGTTTTCACTAATATGTATGCTAACGGGCATCTGGTTTGATTCTGTGCTACATACATGCGCTGTCCTGAATTTCGTAACTTTGATGCTCTTGTTAATATGCACATTATCAACCGCTTACTGTTTTGATATTTGATTTTTGTTGCATACGCGCGCTACACTGACTTGGGGCTCTATGACAACTCATACCTTATTACCTTTTCTATCATTTTTGTTAATTTATTTAAAATTGACTGGATTTAAATAATCATGTTCAACTGCATGCCATGTTTTTTTCTGTAAATGCCAACCTGCCCGCCTATAACCTTTTAACTGTTTCACTCAATCTCTAAATGATTCTAATACCCATGTCACATCCTCCTTTCTTTCTACACTAATTAACCACTCTTCGCACATCCGTTTCAATTACTATTTCTAAACCTCCACCTAATCTCTCTCTCGGTAACAACAATTGCCAATTCCTCGCACTTTCCTCGCACTTTAACTCCGTCCCCTTCCCTCTTTCTCTTCCTGCTCCCTTCTCTTAAACATTTCCTCTTCGATTCACCTTTTCTCCTCTGCTCCCACCTACAACACCCCTTTATATACTATACAAATGACCTACTTAACTCGATGTCATGAACTCCTGCTGTAATACTGTCTTTGTACAGCCCTGAGGAAGCCCTAGGCCTGATGGCCAGTTAGAGGGCGAAACCCGTGTTGGCTGTGCCATCCATGTTCTTTTCTTGCAAACCAATAAAAGCACAAAAATCTTATCATCATCATCGGATATACTTGCATCAATTGGATATTTTATCCTAATCAACTTAAAATTTATACTCTCGCCTGGACACACCGAACAAATATTACATTACACAACAGTTATACAGTTAATTTTCTTTTCTCTAGTGGAAAAGGTAGAAAAAAACAGAACTAATGATAAATAGGAAAATAGTGGTTTAATATTTAAAAAACCTTTGAAATTCACTGAAAAACATAGATTTTACAGATGTTATAGATATAAATTAGCATTTAAAAAACCTTTGAATTACAGACGTTATAGTTAGAAATTAGCATTTAAAAAACCTTTGAAATTCACGGAAAAAAACATAGGTTTCAGGGTCTTTTTATTTAGTTGGACATTTTAGTCATACGAAACCAGAGAAATTCCACCGTTATAGTTAGTTGAGCTAACTATAACTCACGCCCCCACAATGCACTGCTTATGATGTCACATATTACATCATTCATGACATGGTCAGTGACATCACTGATGACATCACTGATGACATTTCAAATGACATCACTGTTGACATCACTGATGACATCATCCAGTGACTGTGTGTTTCTGTAAAGTTTAAATGTGTTTTATATATATGCCAAGCTGCATTGAAGAATGAATGGTTGTATATGTCTCTGTTTTGAGGATTTACTAGGTACATGACTGACTGTATAAGTCAGTGATTAATTGTATCTTACTGAATGCATGGGTTAGTGACTAAACTTTGTGAAAGGCTTTATCAGTCTGTCTGTTGTTGTGTAAGCTGCATATGTAAAAGGCAATATATGTGAGTGATGGTGTATATAAACAACTATATGTGAGAGTCATTAATTGTGAGAGTAGCTGCATGGATGAGTGTGTATTTGTATCAGTGATTGTATAACAGAGTAATTATGTGTTAGTATATGTATGAATAAGTGAGCTGGTGGCTGTATAACTGTATAGGTGAGTAAATTGATGTTATAGTCAGTTGGACATTTTACACGTACAAAACCAGAGAAATTCAGCCGTTATAGTTAGTAGAGCTGACTATAACTCGCGCCCCCGCAATGCACTGCTGATGATGTCACATATTACTTCAATCATGACATGGTCAGTGACATTACTGATGACATCACTGATGACATCTCAAATGACATCGCTAATGACATTACTGATGACATCATCCAGTGAATGTGTGTTTCTGTAAAGTTTAAATATATTTTATATATGTTAATGCCAAGGTGTATTGAAGAATGAGTTGGTGTATAAGTGTCTGGGTGGAGGATTTAATAGGTGTGTGACTGACTGTATAAGTGAGTAGGGGTGGGCGGAATTTGCAAAATTAACTTTCGCAAATTATCGCGAAAATGCTGAAAATCTCTGCAAACACGCCGGAAATATCGCGAAGACGCGGAAGCTTTTTCTCGCCTGTTCGCGGTATTTTTTGCGTGATCGCGGGTCGCCAACTTACCCATGCGGTTGCTCACGGGCGCGGCCATCTTGTTTTCACTTGTCCCGCCCTCCTGCGATGCTTACTTCCTGTTCCGGGTCGCGCAATGCATGTTCGCGCCCGTTCGCGGTAGTTATTTCCTGTTCGCGACCGCTTTCACTAGATTGCGTTGCTTTTTGCTTGCCCGGGGAGAAAATATTGCGCGAACTTGCGCACGTGGTCGCAATGGGCGCGGCCATCTTGTTTTTCACTATATTGCATGGTTCTGGGGCCTGATTTTGAGTCCTCCCAAAATCTTTTCAATCCTTTGTTTATAGCCACTTTTTTTGGATCTTTCTTACTTATTATTTCTCTAACTATTTTCCTGCTTCTATATTTTTGGTTTTTGTCTACTTTTTTTTTGTTTTTTAGCTACTTTTTCTCTCTTTCTATTGCCTGCTATTTATTTCCTTTACTCCTTTATTTTTTTTACCTTTTCTTTCCCTCCCCGTCCCCAGAACCATGTCTAAGGGTAGGGCTGTTCGCCGTCGCAGCCAGAACCGCGACCGCCTTCCTTGCGGAAGGCGGCGCCCACAAGGGGTGCAGGCACGGGCCTTATTTGGGGAGGTGGAGTTGCCTGCACTAATTTTCTTTGTGCAGCGCCACCTCCCCTCAACCCTGGCAGCAGGTGGCAGGCCTGGGTCCGGGTACGGCCTCCGGGAGCGTCGGCTGCGGTGGGGGAAGGTGTGCCGGGCAGTGTCGCGCTTCTCTGGGCTCCGGCGCACCCAGGCGCAGCTGTCGCACCGGTGGTCCGACATCCTGGACAATGAGCAGGACCTGCTGGACCTGCTAGGAGAGGAGGTCCCGGGGCTTGGTGAGTACCTATTTAATTATTACAACTTTGTGTCTGTTCTTCTGCTCTGTGTTATATATTGCGAATATCTTTTTTTCCTTCCAACCAGCTAGAATGTTGCTGCTTACAATACATTCCAGGTTAATAACGTTTAAAAGTCTTCTGTGATTATGACACAGGTGCTCTTCTGCGCTACTACTAATCTTACTTGTTTTCAGCTTTGCGTTTGCGTTTGCGCTTGCTTAGCGTGATTCTTTACGAGTTTATTTTAGAGAAATTAAGTTATGTAATGCTACAGTGACTCTAGTCCACTCCTTACTTTGTCCTGTCACTAATAGATAGGGGCGGATTGATACTTAGGTTTAGGTACTTTGTATGAGCTTCTAATTTGTTAGTGGTATGCGTGATGCCCCCTCACTCAGTTATGTGACGTGCTGCTAGTACAGCAGTCTTTATTAGAACCTTTTCTAGTTTGTTCAATGAGTGGTGGTAGGCTTAGCAGTTAGCACTAGCAGATCAGCATCAATCAATCAAACGAAAATTTGGTGTATACAAAAAATGTAGTCATGTGTCCTCCATGATTTGACCATATACATTGTTGAGGAATACAGTGGAAATGCATACTTAATGTACAATTGGCATGCCTGGAATAGGTGGGCTAGGTTGGGTGGTACATTGTACTTAGGCTTAGTTGTAACTTAGTATTCTGGAATCAGAATGGAAGACTGGATTACTGTTGATAAATAGTAACTTAAGTAGTCGAACTGCGAATCCCCCGATATTACTTGTTGACCAGATGAGATCGGTCAATTTAGTTATTGCAATTGTTGTTTACATAAGTGTTTTTTGACCGTTGTTGAAAAATATTGTATTTGTTTGACACCATCCATCAATGTTTGTCTCTTTCTTATATCTTTCCTGTTCATCAGCCCCCAGGGGCAGACAGACAGGGAGTGGGCAGTCGGCGGGACAGTCAGAACACCACCAGGAGGACACCGCTGAGGGCTCCTCTGCTGGCCCCAGTAAGTCTTCTTGTTTTTAATAATATTTCTTATTCCATAACTTTTACTGCCCCATATTTTTCACGAACTATTGTTTGTTTCCAAATGCTATTTTTTTACCACCAATTATCCTTCGATCTGTACGGTCTCAAAAATCTTATCCCTGCCTCCGCTATGATGACTCTCAGTACTACTACTATTACATACTATCAGTCTGTCTGTACTGTAGTAGCTAGTCTTGCCCAGTTGGCCAGCGCCACTCTTTATGTAAAAGGTTGTAATATAAAACTCATATTCACCAGTAGCTCGAGCCATTGAGTCCAATCCTTTGGGTCGTCGTCTAGTACTACTTTTACTCTTATTGATCTTGAGTCTTTGTTAATCTTGAGGCTTTGAAAATTCACAGCAACAACAGCCCTACCAGATTTATTACTATTTTGATATGATAGCCTATAGGACATACTACTACTGTTGTAGGGATCTTGCACATACACAGACATTTGCACCAGAAAATAGGATGTTGGTGATGGTAGGTTGGACCTTCCTCGCACACCTCAATCAGAAATTCCGCACCCACCACAATTCCACTGCTTGACTATAGTACTGTCTTGTCATAACTATTAGGTCTCGGAACCCTCCCCCCAAGATACCCAACAAGTAGACAACCCAGAACATAACACACCCAACCTCTCAGTCGTGGAAGCAATGCACATGCACACCCTTACTTTAATTTCCTCACTTGTGTAAGTTAGTTCACAGCAAATACCACCAAGTCTATGTAAGTTCAAAATGTTTATTTCAATTTGAGAAGCTCTGTACACTGTTTTATTATAAAATGCAGCACCAACCGGAAAATCAATAACATTAAAACAATATACATTGTTACACTTATACAGTTGGTAATTAAATCATGATAACTGAACAGTGGTGGAAGGCAGCACCACCATCCCCTAGGAATTTAGTTTATATAAATTTATAAATGAAGATGTGAGTGAAGGGACCCCTCACCTTAGAAGAACCTAGTACTGGTAGTTGTTGCATCATTCAGAAGCTCTGGTTCGTAGAAGGGAATCTTCCGTCTGTAATGCGAAAAATGAAATGGTGTGCGTTAGTATATTGCAACTTGCAAGCATTTCTCAGCCGTGCCAAAAAGTGTACCATTTATGGATAAGCAATATGGACTAACAGTAACAGTAGTACACCAGTACTTCCTAAAAAAGTGGCTTGGTAATGTTTTTGTGGACCGCTTGTATGCAGCGCGTAGACTAGACAGTAGCAGTGTGGGCTCAAAGGTGTCTTATACAAGAAGCTGCAAGGTAACGTCACATGTGCAAAAATAAAAGACACAAAGGTAAAATGGTAGCATGGCTAGCGCTAATTAAGCAAAGGCTACAATGATCATATATAACTATTAGTGTCTACTCTACTACTACCTGATTTGTACTAGTGATGTATGTTAGTATTAACTCAATTTTCAACCTTGCTACTGATCAATAGGGGGGAGGTGTATATAACGCCTAATAAATGTGTAATGTTTTCTAGGCGCACTACCGACCACCATTGCCGGGGCCAGCGAAGGCGACGTGGAGGGCGAGGATGCGGCAGTTGCTGCAGATAGCAACGGAGCGGTAGGGGGAGTGGCAGCACCAGTGGCAGGTGGTGGTAAGTTAGATTCATAATCCTTAACTATTGTTGAACTTGACAGTACACTAACTGCAAGGGTGTACTGTATCTATATTTATACTGTACAGTTGTGACTTAGGGCCCCATTAGGATGGTGGGCGTATTGCCCCCGCCGGGCCGGCTGCAATTCACTGCCGACACCGCAGGGGCAAACCTCCCGCCATCCCTGTAGAAAATATTCAGATCCTCCACATGTCGACCAGGCGGAAAAGGGTTCAATATGGCGGTGGTGTCTCTCTGAACACACCGCCAGCCATATGATCTGCATTTTGGGATGCCTTGGCGTGGCGGCATTGCCGTCCGCCACGGAAAGGCATGCAGACATTGCAGAGTATGCTTGGGTGCCCCCATGGAGGGTACCTACCTGTGCTATGGTACCCCCCGCCTTTCAAAGCATAACGTGACAGGCTCCGTGCGGGGCCCGTAATGTTGTGCTTGGAAAAGCAGCACAACATGCATTTTTAGCATTGCTTTCGGCAACGCCAACCAGAAAACAGGATGCGCCCGCCACTGTGCCGGGCACATCATCCTAATTAATTGTCCCCACGGGACCCCCACCCTTTTTAGCGTGAGGATGGCGGGCGGACAAAGTCCGCCCGCTATCCGATGTCGTAAGTAAGTATGAGTTGTTGGGGATGTTTGAAGAGTGAACTAGAAGACTAGAATTCCCTTTAATTGGCATAGGAGCGGGAGTATTGAGTAACCAATGGCCACATGTATCTGATTTCAACTCCGCTTTGAAAGTTTTATGGAGAAGAGCGCCTGGTGCACTGTTCAACTAAAAAGTGAAAGACGAGTGGAAGGAACAAGGAAGGGCGAGATTTAAAATGTTATGTACTACTGTGCTTTATAGTGCTACTCTACCATGCCACTATGTGTATAGATAATTAACTTGTCTTACTGTTTTTCTAAGAGTATATTTTACAATTGTCTTGTTTTTTTCTTTTTGATACACAGCTACTCCGAAAAAAAATCGCAAGGAGTTGGCCGCCAAGGCACGGCGCCGGAAGCTGGAGGCAATCCAGCGGGAATACCGGCGGCTGGTGGTCTTAGCCGAGGAGGAGGAGGAGACTGCGGCAGCAATTGTTCAAGCCTCCTCCAGTGCCCCGGGCCCCAGCCACCGCCCTCCAGTGGTACGGCACCACCATCTGGCGGCTGCCCGCCACCACCGTAGTGCCATCTCCGGTGCCCCCCCACTGTGGCTGCAACTGCCGTGACCTTAGACGCCGCGTCGCCCGTTTAGAGGGCCAGATGCGTGTCCTCCTTGAGTCCCACCCCACCACTTAGTCCCTGTCATCCTGTTCTGCCCCTTTTTTAATTCTTATTTGGGTGGGTGGGTGGGAACTTGTTTGGGCGTTACAGACTTTTTTCTCCTATGGGCATTGGTTGGGGTTAGGGAGGGAGGTGGATCAGCTTTTGTGGGTTTAGTTTATTTTTGTTAGGTAAATTAAATATATTTTTCTATGTTACATGCAATGTTGTTAATGTTTTGTAGGTGGGGTAACTGTTTTACCTCACACTATTTCCTTGCTGGTGCAAGGCCGCCCATAGCCTGTGTTTGATTTAAATAATTGGCTGACTGTATAAGACACAATCAGATAGATGCGACACACCTCACTCATTGACTTGTCCTTCTAGTACTTTCAGTCTGTCCTCTAGTCTATGCATTCTTTGGACTGTTGTGTGTGAAAATGAAATCATTGACAACATGTCCATTATTAATTCTGCCTCCCCCAAACTTCTCTCTTACCGGTGCTTGATGTTTATGTCCAACTGTGGCACAGCACTGGCTGCATGGTGAAGATGGTTTCCTTTTTCATACCTGCTATGATTGGGGTGGTGGTGGTGGTAGCATAGTAGTAGTAGTAGACACTGGCAGGGCGGCAGCATTTGCAAAAAAAGAAAAGGAGACAGTCAATCGCCTTTGAGAGACTGTTAGAGGAGTAGTAGAAGGAAGTACAGTACAGAACTTACCGAGCAACAATAATATGCTCAAATATTTGACAAAAAAACATAATGGTGGTTGGGATAGCCTACTAGACAGAGTTACAAACTATAGTTGTGTCGAGTCATTCGACTAGGCCTACAGCCTAACAGTTAGTGCTGTATATGAGGAATGACAACAAACAAATCCAATCAATGCCAGCAATTCATGGTGAGGTATATGTTACTTTGTTAAATAAAATAACCTCTGAAATATCCTACTCATGGGTGGCCAAGCAGAAGAAGATCATCGCTCTGCCTTGAAATTGAAGTAGTGTTGCTTTCACCACATTCGCCGCAGCAAGTGTGTGATTAAGTATTGGTGTACATTTAATTTAGATACACCTCGACAATAAATCACACAGCCCGGGGGAAGAGGGTTAGGGTTTGTTGGATGGATGGGAAGGGGGTTTTTGGGAAAGGTTTGACACAGAAAAACAGTATGCATACATAGACAAACAAACGACAATCATTGAAGACTACCATATCCATATGTTAAGGGAGAAAAAGGCAATGCATGCATGATGATGAGAGACCCGGATTACATACACTTCTAGTTCTTGGTCTGTTGTTCCGGCCTTAATACTTTTACAGATAGCAAATAGAAATTTTAAATATTGGTAGGGAAGAATCGTAAACACAGAGCAAACCTAATGATGATAATAACAACTCCAAGAACACACTGTTGTAAAGATTGTATACAAAATATTAATCAAATTATTTAAAAGAAGATTAAAGTGGATACTGTTACTGTGTTATCCTAGTAAAAAATGTTGACTGGATTTGCATCTCGGCATTCCTTTTGCTCTTCTCGTCCATCAATATTGGGTGTGTCGCCTCGCCACTCACCACTGCCAGGCTGGAAAAAAAAGGTTGATTTATTGGTAAGGTAAGTATGCATTGTAATGTTTTACAAAGTATAGGGCAAGGCCCGGCCTGTAATCGTAGATGGAAAACCAAAGGGGATATTGAGAAACAAAGTTAAAGAAATGCACAAGTTATGGTGTAGTGCAACAAGAACACTTTCCGAGGTGGCATGTATGCATCATCTTTACTCTAGTCTGTTTCCAGCATCGACCTTCAACAGTAACAGGAAAGAGCAGGCCCCCAGTGCTTAGCAGTAGCACATCCTACGTTAACACTTTAGAGTCCTTTTTTTTTCTCTCAAAGAGTTGGACAAACGCAAATCACATTATCCATTCCAAACATAGCATTTTACAGTTTCAGTTAGTAAAATCAATGCACTGCAGTCATCTCACCGCTACACTCTATTCCACTTCTACACAGACATTTGGGTCTGCTGTGGTTGTTGTGGACGTGTTTACCTTTAGGCTTTTCCGTTTTATGCCACTCATGAAAAGTCCTCCTGACTTCATCATCATCATCTCCGATACTTTTACTGACTGACTGTGAAGATCGGCCTGCAGTATAAGTAAAATTGTTATGACACAACAAGAGTAGAAATATAAATATTACTGACTTGAGTCATTCTTTAGTGTGTACAGACAGATAGATTACTAGTACACTTTGACTTCACTTTGTGCACAACAAACAAACAACGAAAACACAAAGACCAATCGCTCAGAGTCAGGTGTCCAATGCATGCCATTAATTGTCATTACCTGTTCCTTCTCATCTTAAGTTAACGGGCCGTCTATTTCGCCATCATCATGATGGACGGTGCTGTTGTGTCAATCATACTTATTGCGCAGATTGAGTGAGTCCCCTTCCTGTATTGAATTAAAAGCAATGTATCACCTAGCTGTAGGAGAAGTACAAATTTAATATTTGCAATAAGGGGACAATTGAATTTACCTTGAGTTAAGTTTAGTGTGTTCTGTAGAAAGTTGATTAGCGGCAGTGCACAATTACATAAATTCATGCACAACAAACACAACAAAATCTAAATCATTCAGTCTGCGACTCTGCGTCCAATGCATGGCATCAATCATTACCTGTTCCATCCTATTTTCAGTTAATGGCCAGTCTCTCTCGGCTCTGAAAGGAGGATAGCTATAGTAGTCATCTGATTCATGCTCCACTTCTTTTGGAAGGACTAGGAATGTTTGAATTTGTTGTTGTTATTTACCATCATCCAATCATCATCCATGAGGGAAATGGAATTGAGCAGGAGATTCAGTATGATGGAGCGGAGGAGCTGGATTCGGAGGACTGTACTGTCAAATTGCAGACACCTGAAACTTGTATATTAAATTAGAAGAGTAGAAGACGGTGGTAATGGATTTGTTGTGATTCACAAGTTTGTAACAGGAATGACAGACACACAAACAAAGGGGGAAAAAAGGGAGGAAGACAGTAAGTGCGAGCCTAATTTTCAGGGAAGTATAGCTCGTCCTCAAACTCTGGGGGTTCTTCCAGTAGTAGGTAATCATCTGACACAATACTTCCGTCACCTGAGGCGCTGTCCTCATCTTCCTCCATTGCGTCATGTATTGTGTAATTCGGTGGTATGAAGTGCTGATTCATTTAGATCATTGTTAACCTCTCCACGTTTTTTGGCGATAGACTGGTCCTTCTCAATGTTACAATGGAACCAGCAGCACTGAAAACACGTTTGGAAGAGACACTTGCGACAGGGCAAGCCAGATAGCTTATCTGCTGAGCTGTGGCCATTCAGACCTTTTCCTATACCAATACTGCAATGGGTTTTGATCAATGTACACCTCTGTTGGGTCGTCCAGATAGGCCTGGACCATCCGCTCAATGTTCAGGGTTGCTGCTGGTAAGCTTTTGTGCTGTTTTTTCTGTGCATCAGCACTGTGCTTATTAAGGCCTAACTTTACATACCAATCCTGTAATGATAATGATTGTACTCGGCCTAATGATCCAGTTATTGTTTCTGTGGTCGATAGTGATGGTGAGTGTTGTGATTGTGATCCAAACGCACTGCCCTCAGCTGACGAAGTTGCACTTGATCCTGCATGGCCTGCTTCAGTACTTCCTGTGGGTTGATCTTGCGGGCTTTTAATTAGCAGCCGTTCGTTTTGTAGCGGGCAACATCAATGTCGGAAAAAGCAAAGAATGTCTTCAGTCCTAATTTTGCACGTGGATCCAGAATTGTGGCACAAATGTAATGTTCTTGTGACAAAATTTTATTTTGTATCCTTACATTTTCAGCTAAGCGCCGGGATAAGGTCTCCACCAAGTCATGGGCTTGCCTTCTGTCCTCTACACCTTTGTATGATTCAGACACATTATCCAGCTCATGCTCTAGCATTTGCAATAATGGGATAGCTTGGCCCATTGAACAGTCCTCCTTGCTGACTTCACGTGTGAAGACCTCAAAAGGACACAGCATCTCAGTCAGGCATTTAATTAGGGTCCATTGATCCATCTCAAGGTTCATGCCTTTAACACTAGAATCCCTGCTTCTGTTCAAGACATATTCATGGAGTGACCTGTACTGTTCGTACAGACGATCAAGCATGTAATACGTTGAGTTCCAACGTGTTGCCACCTCCTGGATGAGTACCTTGACTGGCATCCTTTGTTCACATTGGATGATCCTCACCTGCTTCTGAGCTTTAAAAGAATGGCTGACATGAGTGCATATTCTTCGGCAGATGGCCAGTAAATTGCTGACTATGGGTTCTTTTTTCAGAAAGTCTTGAACTATAATGTTTATGCAGTGCGCCAAACACGGAACCCTGAAATAGGAACCAAGTTCCATGGCCTTAAGTACATTACTGCCATTGTCAGTGGCAACAAAAACAAAACCAATACCAAGCCCTCTGGGCTGCAGCCATTCCAAAACCTTGCTGCGAAACTCGTGTAAAATGTTTTCAGCCGTATGAGATTTCTCCATGGCGAACATGGCTACAGTTGCATGTTTCCGAGTACCTTCAAAAATCGCAGCTGTGTCAACAACACATGTCTGTTGTCAGGTGGATATTGTGCACAGCACTCTGCTGCAAAGCTTGTCCAACCAATTCCAGCGCATCATGATGTAGTGCCGGAACAGCAATTCTTGCGAAATAGGACCGGATGGGAACCTTCCATTTAGGGCAGTTGGCAGACACAAATTCAAGGAAACCCACCCCTATCACAAATGAAAAAGGAAGAAGGTCCAGCGCTAACATTTTAGCCAGCTTCGCATTGTACAATCTTGCCGTTGGGTGGTTGCGTTAGATCTGCCCCTCCAACCTAAACATGCTCTCAATGGTAGGCTGGATTACTTTCCTTTGTGGTGCTGTTTTCATTAACCCACTAAGGCTCAACTACACAGATTGTCTCATTGATGTACTCGGTCGCCTTGACTCTGAGTATGGCTCTTACTGCGCTGCCACTCTGATGTTACTGAGGAGGATGTGGGCGTTACCACTGCACTACCGGGGACAGGGCTAGAAATGCCTCCCTCTTCTTCACCTGCCACCACAATAATATCGCTCCCTGATTCATCCTGACCAACTTCAATGGGTTGAGTTTTTCTACTATCTTTTAACTTAAGTAGGTGATCCTCCCACACAATAGTGTGGTGTATTCTTAGATGACTTGCTTGTCCTCCGGTACCATAGTTTGTACCAAGCTTTCCACGCTGAACACCTTGCAAATAAATTGAGCATATAGCAACGTTCTCCTCCTTGGCGCTAACAGAAAAGAAGTCCCAAACTGGGGAGGAGAACTTTCTGGTACTGCTGGATGTACCACTTTCAACAACAGATGAACTGGAGGGGGTGCTTGAAATGTGACCCTGTGCACCTAGACTGTGACTTCTACTACCACTACCTACTGAGATGGTTGAGATGGATGTAGGTCCCTGCCGGGCCTTGGAAAATATGGCAGCTGGAGGTAGTGGTGGTGTAACCTGTTTTGGTGATATCCGTGCTACATCCCGCTCAGTAGCAGCCTTTCTGGATAGGGTGAGAATGTTGGTCTCCAATCCCTTTGGGACGGGAGTAATGTGCGTGATGACTGGCTCGTCTTCATCAACATCATCACCCCCCTCTTCTACATCTACCTCCATAACTCTAAGTTTTTCTGGGACCTTCCTTTTCAGAAGCATTGTCTTGTGGCGTATATCACTCTCAGACTGAGCTGGTGGGTGCCAAGTGGCATCACGATCATCAGAAGTGGGGCTTGAAGAAGAAGATGATGGACTAAGCCTCCTTTTCCTTGCTGGTGGTCTGGAAGACAATAGATCTTCTGAAATAGTGGTTTCACTTTGCTCCACTTTGTCTGCAGGAAGCCCGATTTCCTGAAATGCCCCTACGTCAGGAGCAACAACTACTATGGTGGGCTGTTGCGGCTGCTGCTGTTCTTGTTGCGGCTGCTGCTGTTCTTGTTGCGGCGGCTGCTGCTGTTCTTGTTACGGCAGCTGCTGCTGTTCTTGTTGTGGCGGCTGCTGCTGTTCTTGTTGCGGCTGCACACTGATCTGCTGAGTTTGCACCTGCGTTGAACTTGATTGTGTACTACTTTGCGGTAATGACATTTCTTCAACATCGCTGCTCGTTAGTAGACTGGCTACCTCTGCGACACTAAAGCCCTTGGGCCTAGGTTGGTGGGGTTGGACCGCTGTGCTGCTCCCAGCTTGGTTCCCGGACAACGCTGCTGCAGGCGTAACTTTTTAGGTGCCAAAAAAAATATTGGCCGGCACACCACCAGTCGTGGTTAATGGCACTTCCTTTTTCTGTTCCTTCTTCTCACCGGCAACTTTCTTGGTACTGGACCTGGTACCTTTCTTTGGGGCCATCTTCTTCAGATGTCAGGCAGGATGCAGATGCACAACAAGTTCTGGTCACACGTGGACGTGATGCGCAGCAGGACTTCTGTCTGGCTGGCAGTACAACGGGTAGCCGGATGATGCTAATGACACCTCCTACTCTATCTTTTGTGCACCTAAAAGCAAATAAGCCAGGAGAAGAACATCAGTGAAATGTTGCATTTGTTGTTGTGGTTCAGTTACTTAGTACTGTACTAGTGCAAACAAAAGATAGTCTAGCCATTTATGACTTTTTTTTAACTAGGGCTATGTTATACTACTGTGTACAGCCACACACTACACTCTCGGGAAGGATAGGACAGTTAATAATAACCACCAAAATAAAAATTTAATGGAAGTGTGGTGGACCCTATTTGCCATTAAATTATTTGAGCATCTCAGCATCCATGGAGCAGTTGCTGGCAAAGGGGGTGGATGGATGGAAGCAGTAAGCCAAATAGCCTATCGGAAAACCATGCAGGCCTATGGCAAAAGCAGGACACTAATAACTCCCAGTCCAAACCCAAAAAAGGCCACCACCCACATGGACACTCACAAATCACAAACAAGCCGGGGGCCTGGGAAACACCAGGAGCTGACAAAAGGCCTATAAAAGCCAGGTAAAGGATGCATGCTAAAGCACACTGCTCTGCCTTTTTAATGCAACAAAATGTAAATACGAACATTCACAGGCCCCAAAAAGGTCTGCAGGGTGCATGCATTGCACACCAACACACCAGTGACCAGACACATACAACAAAAGCATGTCTTTAAGACAACCAACATCAGAAAGGCCACCCCCAAAAAGCACACTTCCCCAACTCAATCCAATACCATCCATGCCCTAAATGAAGTCTAAATTCAACAGACCACACAGAAAACACGTGATTAATAAAGCTGTGGCTACCTGCTCTGATCCTAGTGGATGAAAGCAGGCCTGTTGGCAGACAAGGCCAGGCAAGCTTGCAGGCCTAGGTTTCAAAATGGCCACCAGCCACATGGCCAGGCCCAACAACATCAGAAAGGCCACCCCCAAAAAGCACACTTCCCCAACTAAATCCAATGCCATCCATGCCCTAAATGAAGTCTAAATTACACAGACCACACATAAAACACTTGATTAATAAAGCTGTGGCTACCTGCTCTGATCCTAGTGGATGAAAGCAGGCCTGTTGGCAGACAAGGCCAGGCAAGCTTGCAGGTCTAGGCTTCAAAATGGCCACCAGCCACATGGCCAGGCCCAAAAACATCAGAAAGGCCACCACCAAAAAGCACACTTCCCCAACTCAATCCAATGCCATCCATGCCCTAAATGAAGTCTAAATTCAACAGACCACACAGAAAACACTTGATTAATAAAGCTGTGGCTACCTGCTCTGATCCTAGTGGATGAAAGCAGGCCTGTTGGCAGACAAGGCCAGGCAAGCTTGCAGGCCTAGGCTTCAAAATGGCCACCAGCCACATGGCCAGGCCCAACATCAGAAAGCCCACCCCAAAAAAGCACACTTCCCCAACTCAATCCAATGCCATCCATGCCCTAAATGAAGTCTAAATTCAACAGACCACACAGAAAACAGTTGACTAATAAAGCTGTGGCTACCTGCTCTGATCCTAGTGGATGAAAGCAGGCCTGTTGGCAGACAAGGCCAGGCAAGCCTGCAGGTCTAGGCTTCAAAATGGCCACCAGCCACAAGGCCAGGCCCAACAACATCAGAAAGCCCACCCCAAAAAAGCACACTTCCCCAACTCAATCCAATGCCATCCATGCCCTAAATGAAGTCTAAATTCAACAGACCACACAGAAAACACTTGACTAATAAAGCTGTGGCTACCTGCTCTGACCCTAGTGGATGAAAGCAGGTCTGTTGGCAGACAAGGCCAGGCAAGCTTGGTGGCCTAGGCTTTAAAATGGCCACCAGCCACATGGCCAGGACCAACAACATCAGAAAGCCCACCCCCAAAAAAACACACTTCCCCAACTCAATCTAATGCCATCCATGCCATAAATGATGTCTAAATTCAACAGACCACACAGAAAACACTTGATTAATAAAGCTGTGGCTACCTGCTCTGATCCTAGTGGATGAAAGCAGGCCTGTTGGCAGACAAGGCCAGGCAAGCCTGCAGATCTAGGCTTCAAAATGGCCGCCAGCCAAATGGCCAGGCCCAACAACATCAGAAAGCCCACCCCAAAAAAGCACACTTCCCCAACTCAATCCAATGCCATCCATGCCCTAAATGACGTCTAAATGCAATAGACCACACAGAAAACACTTGATTAATAAAGCTGTGGCTACCTGCTCTGACCCTAGTGGATGAAAGCAGGCCTGTTGGCAGACAAGGCCAGGCAAGCTTGCAGGCCTAGGCTTCAAAATGGCTACCAGTCACATGGCCAGGCCCAACAACATCAGATAGCCCACCCCAAAAAAGCACACTTCCCCAACTCAATCCAATGCCATCCATGCCCTAAATGAAGTCTAAATTCAACAGACCACACAGAAAACACTTGATTAATAAAGCTGTGGTTACCTGATCTGATCCAAGTGGATGAAAGCAGGCCTGTTGGCAGACAAGGCCAGGCAAGCTTGCAGGCCTAGGCTTCAAAATGGCCACCAGTCACATAGCCAGGCCCAACAACATCAGAAAGGCCACCCCCAAAAAGCACACTTCCCCAACTCAATCCAATGCCATCCATGCCCTAAATGAAGTCTAAATTCAACAGACCAAACAGAAAACACTTGATTAATAAAGCTGTGGCTACCTGCTCTGATCCTAGTGGATGAAAGCAGGCCTGTTGGCAGACAAGGCCAGGCAAGCTTGCAGGCCTAGGCTTCAAAATGGCCACCAGCCACATGGCCAGGACCAACAACATCAGAAAGCCCACCCCAAAAAAACACACTTCCCCAACTCAATCTAATGCCATCCATGCCATAAATGATGTCTAAATTCAACAGACCACACAGAAAACACTTGATTAATAAAGCTGTGGCTAACTGCTCTGATCCTAGTGGATGAAAGCAGGCCTGTTGGCAGACAAGGCCAGGCAAGCCTGCAGATCTAGGCTTCAAAATGGCCACCAGCCACATGGCCAGGCCCAACAACATCAGAAAGCCCACCCCAAAAAAGCACACTTCCCCAACTCAATCCAATGCCATCCATGCCCTAAATGACGTCTAAATGCAATAGACCACACAGAAAACACTTGATTAATAAAGCTGTGGCTACCTGCTCTGACCCTAGTGGATGAAAGCAGGCCTGTTGGCAGACAAGGCCAGGCAAGCTTGCAGGCCTAGGCTTCAAAATGGCCACCAGCCACATGGCCAGGCCCAACAACATCAGATAGCCCACCCCAAAAAAGCACACTTCCCCAACTCAATCCAATGCCATCCATGCCCTAAATGAAGTCTAAATTCAACAGACCACACAGAAAACACTTGATTAATAAAGCTGTGGTTACCTGCTCTGATCCAAGTGGATGAAAGCAGGCCTGTTGGCAGACAAGGCCAGGCAAGCTTGCAGGCCTAGGCTTCAAAATGGCCACCAGTCACATAGCCAGGCCCAACAACATCAGAAAGGCCACCCCCAAAAAGCACACTTCCCCAACTCAATCCAATGCCATCCATGCCCTAAATGAAGTCTAAATTCAACAGACCAAACAGAAAACACTTGATTAATAAAGCTGTGGCTACCTGCTCTGATCCTAGTGGATGAAAGCAGGCCTGTTGGCAGACAAGGCCAGGCAAGCTTGCAGGCCTAGGCTTCAAAATGGCCACCAGCCACATGGCCAGGCCCAACAACATCAGAAAGGCCACCCCCAAAAAGCACACTTCCCCAACTCAATCCAATGCCATCCATGCCCTAAATGAAGTCTAAATTCAACGGACCACACAGAAAACACTTGATTAATAAAGCTGTGGCTACCTGCTCTGATCCTAGTGGATGAAAGCAGGCCTGTTGGCAGACAAGGCCAGGCAAGCTTGCAGGCCTAGGCTTCAAAATGGCCACCAGCCACATGGCCAGGCCCAACAACATCAGAAAGGCCACCCCCAAGAAGCACACTTCCCCAACTCAATCAAATGCCATCCATGCCCTAAATGAAGTCTAAATTCAACAGACCACACAGAAAACACTTTTTTAATAAAGCTGTGGCTACCTGCTCTGATCCTAGTGGATGAAAGCAGGCCTGTTGGCAGACAAGGCCAGGCAAGCCTGCAGGCCTAGGCTTCAAAATGGCCACCAGCCACATGGCCAGGCCCAACAACATCAGAAAGCCCACCCCAAAAAAGCACACTTCCCCAACTCAATCCAATGCCATCCATGCCCTAAATGAAGTCTAAATGCAACATACCACACAGAAAACACTTGATTAATAAAGCTGTGGCTAACTGCTCTGACCCTAGTGGATGAAACCAGGCCTGTTGGCAGACAAGGCCAGGCAAGCTTGCAGGCCTAGGCTTCAAAATGGCCACCAGCCACATGGCCAGGCCCAACAACATCAGAAAGCCCACCCCAAAAAAGCACACTTCCCCAACTCAATCCAATGCCATCCATGCCCTAAATGAAGTCTAAATTCAACAGACCACTCAGAAAACACTTGATTAATAAAGCTGTGGCTACCTGCTCTGATCCAAGTGGATGAAAGCAGGCCTGTTGGCAGACAAGGCCAGGCAAGCTTGCAGGCCTAGGCTTCAAAATGGCCACCAGTCACATGGCCAGGCCCAACAACATCAGAAAGGCCACCCCCAAAAAGCACACTTCCCCAACTCAATCCAATGCCATCCATGCCCTAAATGAAGTCTAAATTCAACAGACCAAACAGAGAACACTTGATTAATAAAGTTGTGGCTGGGGGCGTGGCCAACCGGGCAGCGAGATGGCCGCTCTGTGAGCGAGCTCTGCCGGCTGCACTAAGTAATCCTGAGATAATCCTGCACCGGACACGCACTGCGTTCCGCTCTGAACACTAGCTGGTAGCGGAAGCCCCGGTGCCTCGCGGGGCGGACCCCGGCTGCTGGTGGCGGCGGGAGAGCTGAGCTGTGCGGCTGGACACCTGGGCCGAGACATCGCGGAGGAGGGGACCCGCCGCCTTGGAGCCTGAGGCGGGAGCACGAAACCACTGTGGCTCGCGGGAGGCGAGGCCTGGGGGCGGGTGCTGGAGTGCGACTTAACAACCGAGCTGCAGGTGCGGTGCACCCTGGGCTGGCACTGGCGGGCCACTGAAGAGATATGCCCTGTCGGCAAGAGAGCGAGCCTCGGAGGTCTCTGCTGGGCCTGGTCTAGGCGGGACCTGCAGACGCGGCCGCCATTTTGTGGGAGAGATAGAGGACTGGACGGCGGCGACTTGCGGAG
This sequence comes from Triturus cristatus, assembly GCF_964204655.1. Classification (NCBI taxonomy): domain Eukaryota; kingdom Metazoa; phylum Chordata; class Amphibia; order Caudata; family Salamandridae; genus Triturus; species Triturus cristatus. Next base: position 453,173,545 of record NC_140590.1, on the reverse strand, counting down.
GAGGCCTGCCTCGCCGAGCCTGGGGACGGCTCTGAGGAAGGGCGTACGCACAGCGAGGAGGGCCTAAACGACGCTGCTGCGAACCCGGGCAGATGGGTGAGGTAGGTGGGTGCCCCCCCTGAGATCGGCGGCCTGGAGGCGGGGTTGGGGGGCGCGGGTGCGACGATCCCCCCCTTGCATAGCGAATACATTTTAGGAGCGACGCCTGTGCGGGGGGGTCCGCGCTGTGCCCCCCCTCTGCCCCATCTTGAGTGAACTAGTGTCCCCTCTGTGGCATCTGCTGGCGGCCGGGACTGGGCGGGCGGCAGACTTCTGCTGGCTGCGCCCCGTCTGCCCCTTTGCTTGGGATATACCCTGTGCACCCGTCGGGCCGGCCGCTCGTCTCGGATGCCAGCGGAACCTTGGCCGGGCGCGATGCCCTGAGCACGACTAATGTAGGCGAGACGACGCTGAGATGCCCCTGCTCCCCTCCTGAACGCGGCGCCTTCGCCCTGCAGCGCGTGTGATGTGAGACGCGGTGCAATTCTCTTGGACGTGGAGGGCGAGGCAGACATCTACACGAGCTGAGGGCAGATCGAAGACGAGGGCGAGGCAGCGGGATACACGACCAGGGCACGGCGGCGCGGGGACAGGGACCTCGAGGGGCACCTGGGTGTGGATGCTCCAGGGACGGCGCTGCGATCCTGCACACAGCAAACTACTCCTGAAGTGGCACTGACGTGGCTGACCTGCCGTGGCATACGGAGTCGGGCCTGGGGCGCTGGGGGCTGGGTCTTCCGCGCCTTCTCGGCCGGGCCGGGTGACTGGGAGAGGAGGTAACTTTCCGTCGCCACACATCCCCTTGAGAGTCTCGTGCACTGGCACACAGCTGGACCTAAGGCGCAATCAGACCGGTGGGCACGCTTGAGGTGCTGAGATGGGGGGGAAAAACGACGCCAAGCAGCCCAAGCTCACCTTCGACCACAAACGCCAGGCTAAACAGCATGCGGCGGACCTGGAGCCGGCGGAGTCCTCCTTGCACGGCGCTAGTTCCGATGTGGACCTCAGGGCTCTGGTGCTGGAGGTCCGATCGAGCCTTAAGAGCATTGACACTAAGCTGGACGCTATGTCCTCACAACTGGACTCGGTCAAAAAACAAGTGGACACTCACGAGACCAGACTAGACAGCCTGGAGAAGGGCACGCCGAGTGCTGCGAGTTCCAACAAGATACCAAGAGAACCCTCACCGCTGTAGAGAAGGAGCTGGAGTTCCTCTGGGCTAAGACAGACGATTTGGAGGCCCGCTCTCGCCGATCCAACATCCGTATAACAGGCATTCCGGAGACAACGAACACTGGGAGGATGGAGATGTTCGTGTCCGACCTGCTTCATGAGATCTTTGACCCAGCGCTCTCACAGGTCTTCACGGTCGAAAGGGCGCACAGATCGCTTGGGAAGAAGCCGCCGGTAGGGGCGGCGCCGCGCCCCATCCTCGCTAAGATCCTGAATTTCCAGGACAGAGACCTCATCCTGCCCTTAGCCCGAGAGAAGGGAAAGATCACGCATAAGGGCAACAGCATCTCCTTCTACCCCGACTTTACGCCTCTGGTGCAGGCCGCCCGGAAAGAATTCTTGCCGGCCAAAAAATTGTTAATTCAAGCAGGCGTTCAATACTCACTGCTTTATCCTGCAAAGTTGAGGGTGTCACATGAGGGCACCACGCATCATTTCACAGACGCCAAAGTGGCCTTGAAGTTTGCAAAACACATTGGGGGTGCGGGGGCTAGAAGAAAGTCGCCAAGAGCAGAGGAAGGAGAAGGCCATCTGAGCGAAAATGACTGACTAAATGGTAACTGAGTGAAGTGCACTGTACCCACAGACTGTGTCCCCCGTAGGGTCACACCGAGACCTCCTTTTGGCCCACGGCTGCCCATACGGCCTGTTTTTGATTCCAGGGTGGCGCGAGGATGGTGCTGCTGCTCTGAGCGCTCTGTTGCTAACGCCAGTTGCACAGTGGGGCTCTGCCGGGGTAGGGGTAGTGAACTGGGTGTGATAACCAACGCTGATGCTGTGAATGGACGTTTATAGTGCAGCCACCCTGTGCAAACGGGAGTGTACGCTAGGAGCACCACGCCCCATGGGGTGTCTCCCACTGTTTTTGAGTTTAGTATGCCAAAACGCTAGGCGTGTAGTTCGTGGGGTTTTGCCACAACCTGATTGGGGATTGGTGCGGGAGGGGGTGGGGGGGGGGAGTTGTGGAGTTCAAAGTTGTTCATGTTCTGGTACGATGGAAATGGTTTCTTACAGCAGGTTAGGGGTATGCCTTATACTTACACAGGGTGCACATCCTAGTGGGCGTGCGCCACGCTGTCCGGCAGCACTGCACATACTACGCGGAGCGGGTGGCGGGATGACGAGCGCCAGGATACTGACATGGAACATTAGAGGGCTCGGGGACTACAAGAAGGCTAGATTAATGCACAGGTTCCTCTCCAGGCACAAGGTTGACATATGCTTTCTCCAGGAGACGCATCTTAACTCTGTTCCGTCACCTAGATTGAAACACTCACGGTGGGCACGGATATACTCCGCCATTTATTCTAACTACTCCAGAGGTGTGGCGATCCTTATTCGCAGTGGGCTGAACTGGGTGGAACACCGCACTATACTGGACACAGAGGGTAGATACGTTATATAATACATGGCACACTCCAGGGGAGACCACTGGCACTGGTGGCCGTATACGGCCCTAATATAGATGACTCAGACTTCTTCAGAGCTGTATGGGCCCAGATCACGCTACTCGATTGTTTGACGATCATACTGGGGGGAGACTTTAATGTGGTGCTCAATAACGAGTTGGATCGCAGAGGCGCTGGGGGGCCCACGCACACTAGGGCCCGTCAGGCGCTCGTGGACATTATGAAGGAGGGGTTGTTGATGGATGTGTGGAGATACAGGCACCCAGCTGCCACCGTGGGGACATGCATAACTAGTCAGCATGCCGCTTGGTCTCGACTGGACTATTGGCTGGTGTCGCCGGATGTGGCTTCCTGGGTGGTGGAGGTGAGCATTCAGGCTAGGTCGCTCTCAGATCATGCCCCCTGCTTGCTTGAGATAGTAGTGCCAGAGGCCCCTCCACGCGCCTTCTCCTTGCGGTTACCCCCTCATGCGTTTACCGACCCCGCCTTCACTGAAGAGATCAGGGCAGACATTGAGACATACTTTGCAGACAACGCGGGGGCAGTGTCTACCGAGGCTGTACTATGGGACGCGTTTAAGGTGGTGATCCGCGGCCAGTGCATCTCGAGACAGGCGGGTATCCTCAAAGCAATCCGCCAGACCCTCGGCCAGCTAGAGGTGGAGCTGCGGGAGATAGATGTGCGCTTCTGTAATGATCCCTCGCCTGAATTGGCGGTACAGATGAAGGCCAAGCTGTTGTCATTCAACGAAGAGGCAGAGCGAGAGGTGACATTCCTGGGCAAGCACGCGAGGGCACGTACATACGGGGAGGGGGACAGACCAAGTAGGACCCTGGCGAGGCTCATATCGCCACGCGCACAATCAAACTATATCCACTCCATTAGAAGCAAGGAGGGGACACTCATGATCGGACAGGAAGAGGTCCTTAGCACCTTTTCCGAGTTTTACTCGTCTCTATACACCTCACGTCAGACTACCGCTCCGGAAGCTCTGGATGAATTCCTGGACTCCATAGCCATAGTCTGGTTTAACGACTTCCATCGTCGGTATATGGATGCCCCATTTACCGCCAAAGATATAGCGCAGTTGATAATGAGCATGCCCGCAAACAAAGCCCCGGGTCCGGACGGTCTGACGACGGCATTTATAAGGCCTATGTTGAAGAATTGGCCCCCAGACTTTATTCGGTCTTTGCCGAGGCCCTGGAGTCGGGCTCCCTGCCAGACTCGATGCGCGAAGCATCAATAATAACGCTGCTGAAGCCGGACAAGGATGGCCAGGCGTTAGACTCATACCGCCCCTTATCACTAATTAACGTCGATGTTAAAATCTACGCTAAAATCATCGCGGACCGACTGCAGCCCCTGCTTCCCATGGTGGCACTGCCTGATCAATCCGGGTTTATCCCAGGCCGAGCTACGTCGCACAACCTCAGAACGATATTTTCAATCTTACACTATCTACATCCGTCCATACAGGCAGCGGTCATTTTTTTAGACGCCACAAAGGCGTTTGATTCGCTGGAATGGCCATACCTTTTTCGGATCCTCGGCAGGATGGGGTTTAGCCCCCTCTTCATCAACTCGATTAGATTACTATACGATGCGCCCAGGGCGCAGGTGTGTGTGAACGGGCTGATCTTCCAGCCGATTGCTATCTCCCGCGGGACTAGGCAGGGCTGCCCCCTGTCCCCGCTACTCTTTGCCATTGCGATGGAGCCACTTGCGGCCAGGGTCAGGCAGCACCATACGGCAAGGGGCATCGGCTTTAGCTCCCGCAGCTTGCTAATCTCCTTATACGCGGACGACGTCACGCTGTATGTCACCAATCCCGCCGAGAACTTAAACTCTCTGCTGAGAGAGTTTGTCCGTTTCGAGGGTCTAGCAGGGGTTTCCATCAACTGGTCCAAGTCTGTCGCGTTCCCTTTGACGGATGCCACGGCGGAGGTGCTGTCTGATTATCCCCTGCGCTGGGAGGCTGACGCCGTCAAATATTTGGGGGTCTGGATCAGCCGGAACTTAAACGATCTCTGGTCTCTGAATTTTGGCAGGGCGGTGGACTGGTTGGAAGGGAAGATAGAACTGTGGAACCCGCTCCCCTTGTCGCTGGTTGCTAGAATAGCCCTAGCGAAAATGGTGGTTCTTCCCAAATTTTTATATCTATTCGTAAACCTTCCGATACCTCTAACTGTGCATTTTCACACCCGGGTGCGGACCTTGTTGTTGTCGTTGGTCTGGGCTGGGGGTCAGGTGAGGGCGTCTTGGGCGCTTCTCACACTCCCGCTGAGGCAGGGTGGACTGGGGGCCCCAGATATGCAACTATACTCACTATGTGCGCAAGCACAATTTCTACATTTTTGGGCTTTTCCCACCCATTGTCAACCTCATGTTGCGGTAGAACAGGCCGCCGCGGCTCCGTTGCCGCTGAGTGTGGCGTTATACGAGAAAGCGCCGCGCCCCTCAACAGACGTGGACACGGTGGCAATGCTCCGGTGGACATGGCGGGAGCTGCAGAGGAGGGCGAAACTCCCGCTTCTCTATGCGCCGGCCATTCCCTTGCGCGGCAATCCAATGATGCCCTGCCTGCGGGACGGCGGGGGCGCCATCACTATTAATGGGAGGCCCCTGCACACCTATGCTGACATCTACCCCAAGGGCACCTTCTGGGAGCCCGGTTCTGGAGGGACGGACCCACCCGAGTCCTTTGCCGACCTCTTCACTTACTACAAGCTCAAAGAATCCTGTAAAGCACTGTGGCCTCAGTTCCCCGTGGAACCCCCACAGCTACTAGCGCTACAAAACCTGCTCTCGAGGGCATCTCCCAAAAAACTGGTGTCCCGGCTATATAACTGTATGCAGGAACAATCCCCTGTTGTGGTACTCTCTTCCGTGCACGCATGGAATGCGGAGTTGGACGATCCCTTGTCAGAAGAGCAGTGGGGCTTCTGCTGCGGGCAGCTGACGGAGCTATCGCCTAATTATAGGCTGCGCCTGGTGCACTTCAATTTCCTACACAGATATTATCGTACACCAAAGTCGTTGCACCGCATGGGCCTTAGGGACGATGCTACGTGCTGGAAATGCGGATCCGAAAATGCCTCTTTTCTGCACGTTGCGTGGAGCTGCCCGAGGCTCGAGGAGTACTGGTCACACATTTTTGCTGCTATTAACCAAATTTTACTCAGAACTGATGCGCCGACTCCGCACCGCCGGTTATTGGGGTATGTGCAAGATACTGCGCCGAAGAACAGGAAATTACATGCCCTATTACTCCTCTATGCGAAGAGGCAGGTGGCGATGCGCTGGGGTCTCTGATGACATGGGCTGACGCTGTTGGGCGGGGGGTTGCGTTTGCTTGTGCCGCTGGGCCCGGTGCACTTCCGCGCTACATCGTCATCCCCTGAGGGCGGAGGGAATTGGCTTGTGCCTTGTAATTTGGGGGGTGCATTGCTGTGACATGCCTGACCCGGAGTCCGGATGCTGCTGTGTGTGGGCCTGTGAGTCCCGAGAGCTATTGCAGTCCAGACTATATGGGGATTCCTCTCTTTGCTGCCGTGTCCACACACTAACTCTGGGGTATCTCCTTTGTGGGTGTTGGCCCTCTCTTGCTAGAGAAATCAGTTTGGTTTATCCTATGCTGCTCTCCGTTCATACCATCGTTTGTTTTGTTTTTGTTTATTCAAAAGTTCATTTAGGGGTAAAAAGAAAATGTTATTTGCATACATGATCTATTACAGTGTCAAATTGGGCTTGAGATTACATGTGTCTGATGACGCCGTGAATGCACGCAACTGTAATGTCATTGCTTTGCTAATCTGAATAAACAAAATTTAAAAAAAAATAAAGCTGTGGCTACCTGCTCTGATCCTAGTGGATGAAAGCAGGCCTGTTGGCAGACAAGGCCAGGCAAGCTTGCAGGCCTAGGCTTCAAAATGGCCACCAGCCACATGGCCAGGCCCAACAACATCAGAAAGACCACCCCAAAAAGCACACTTCCCCAACTCAATCCAATGCCATCCATGCCCTAAATGAAGTCTAAATTCAACAGACCACACAGAAAACACTTGATTAATAAAGCTGTGGCTACCTGCTCTGATCCTAGTGGATGAAAGCAAGCCTGTTGGCAGACAAGGCCAGGCAAGCTTTCAGGCCTAGGCTTCAAAATGGCCACCAGCCACATGGCCAGGCCCAACAACATCAGAAAGGCCAACCCCAAGAAGCACACTTCCCCAACTCAATCAAATGCCATCCATGCCCTAAATGAAGTCTAAATTCAACAGACCAAACAGAAAACACTTGATTAATAAAGCTGTGGCTACCTGCTCTGATCCTAGTGGATGAAAGCAGGCCTGTTGGCAGACAAGGCCAGGCAAGCTTGCAGGCCTAGGCTTCAAAATGGCCACCAGCCACATGGCCAGGCCCAACAACATCAGAATGGCCACCCCCAAAAAGCACACTTCCCCAACTCAATCCAATGCCATCCATGCCCTAAATGAAGTCTAAATTCAACAGACCAAACAGAAAACACTTGATTAATAAAGCTGTGGCTACCTGCTCTGATCCTAGTAGATGAAAGCAGGCCTGTTGGCAGACAAGGCCAGGCAAGCTTGCAGGCCTAGGCTTCAAAATGGCACCAGCCACATGGCCAGGCCCAACAACATCAGAAAGGCCACCCCCAAAAAGCACACTTCCCCAACTCAATCAAATGCCATCCATGCCCTAAATGAAGTCTAAATTCAACAGACCACACAGAAAATACTTTTTTAATAAAGCTGTGGCTACCTGCTTTGATCCTAGTGGATGAAAGCAGGCCTGTTGGCAGACAAGGCCAGGCAAGCTTGCAGGCCTAGGCTTCATAATGGGCACCAGCCACATGGCCAGGCCCAACAACATCAGAAAGGCCACCCCAAAAAAACACACTTCCCCAACTCAATCCAATTCTATCCATGCCCTAAATGATGCTTGAAAATGAAATACATTCAAAAAACACCAAAAGGAACAGTTGCTTCATCATGCACACGCCCATGAGGCAATGCCCATGACTAGCTCGGGCCTACTACTACTACCCACAACATTTTTTAAAAAAGGAATGATGATAGTTATCAAAAATAAATTGTAGTTACAACAACTGCAATGCCCACAATCAAACAGACACAACAACCATTTACTTGTGAAATATCCTATTCCAAAAATCCTCAAATCCAATTGCAATGATGCAGCAGACAAAAAGAGTGAACTTTCCAGCTCCAAATCCAAAGGCAGAATGAGCAGGAGATGGACAAAGCACTGGGAGGAGCTTGATGGACAGGAACAGGAAGTTGGAGATTCTGTGTCACTTCCTCCCTCTCCCCACCTTTTTAAAAAAGGACTCTTTGCACAAAAAAGGACAGCCAAATGTCAATGTGAGGAGTTGTTTTCATCCAAAATCAGCATTTGCAGAAGGTTTCATGCTGCTAGAGCTGATACTCCTCTCCAAATTGAACATTTTACATGTTCGAGTTCTCGAGCTTCACATTACTTCCGCCGGATGTCGATGGCGTGTCGAAAATGACATGATCGCGTTCTCTTGCTCCCTGTCACGTTGGATATGGCGTGTTCGGGGTCTCTTTCTCCTGTTCGCGTTCGATTAGACGTGCCCGCGTCCTCACCCTCTTGCTCGCGGTGTAGAATGACGTGTTCGAGATCTCAATCTTCTCATACTCGCGCGGTGCATGATCGCAAGAAGAATGACGTGATTGCGCGACAAATGACGTGATCGCGCGACAATGCGAGCGCAAACTGTTGCGAGACAGCGCAAAATGGCTACCAACAATCCAATATCTCTTGGAGAACGCGACGGGTCGGGAAAACTTGTCAGCGAATGCGGAGATTCAGGTAAGGCGATCGCGCGCATGCAAGAATGTATTTTTTTACAGCGCGAACAAGAAACAAATTATCGCTAAGCTGCGGAATGCGGAACTTTTGACATTTTTGCGCTTTCCGCGGAACGCGAAAATGCCAAATTATCGCAATTTCCGTGAACGGAACGGAATTTTGGCCCAGGCCTATAAGTGAGTGATTATTTGTGTCTTACTGAATGCATTGGTTAGTGACTAAACTGTGTGAATGTCTGTATCAGTCTGTCTGTTGTTGTGTAAGCTACTGCATGGGTTGGTGAGTAGAAACATGAGTGTCTTTATGGGTTATTTTGTTGCATGAGTATCTGTATGGGTGCCTCAGTGTTTGTGTGGGTGGGTGGGGGTGGGTGACCTTGTGCATAGATGTGTGAGTGAGTGATTCACTGGGTGTATCAGTTCAAGAGTGCATCTGTGAATGGCTGTATAAGTGGGTAGGTATGTGTAGGATTGTGTTCATGAGTGTTTAGATGTCTCAGTGGTACATGTGTGAGTAACTACATGAAAGGCAGTATATGTGAGTTTTGGAGTATATAAATGAGTATATGAGAGTGAGTGCATGTATGGATGAGTGTGTGCTTGTGTCAGTGATTGTATAAGAGAGTAAGTATGCGTTAGTATCTGTATAAATGAGTGAGGTGGTGTGTGTATAACTGTATAGGTGAGTAAATGGCAGTGTTATTGATTCTTTACATGACTAGCTAGGTGTGTCAATAGCTCTATGGATGAGTGGCAGTGTGTGAGTCTCTGTGTAGGTGTATGAGTGCATATGGTAGCACTGTATTGATGAGTGACTGCATGTATGACTGACTGTATGGGTGAATGAATGGATTTGTGTGTATACATAGGAATTAGTTAGTGGGTATGTGGTAACTGCTATTGGTTTGTCTTTGGTTTCAAAAATGGTAGTCTGTATTTTAGAGTGGGTGTATCAAAGGTTATACTAGGGTGTGAGGAGGTGCATAAAATTATCACATGGATGAAGTCATCAGTGATGTCATCAGTGATGTCATTTGAGATGTCATCAGTGATGTCATCAGTGATGTCAATGACCATGTCATGAGTAATGTAATATGTGACATCATCAGCAGTGCATTGCGGGGGCGTCAGTTAAAGTTAGCTCTACTAACTATAATGGCCAAATTTCTCTGGTTTTGTATGAGTGAAATGTCAACTAACTATAACGTCAATGAAACCTGTGTTTTTTTCAGTGAATTTCTGAGGTTTTTTAAATGCTAATTTCTAACTATAACGTCCCTGAAACCTATGTTTTTTTCAGTGAATTTCAAAGGTTTTTGAAATGCTAATTTCTAACTATAACGTCCCTGAAACCTATGATTTTTTCAGTGAATTTCAAAGGTTTTTTAAATGCTGATTTCTAACTATAACGTCCCTGAAACCTATGATTTTTTCAGTGAATTTCAAAGGTTTTTTAAATACTAATTTCTAATTATAACGTCCCAGAAACCTATGCTTTTTCAGTGATTTTAAATTATCCTTCCATACTCAACCTGGTGAAAACAGGCGATATCGCCAGTTTTCCAGCGATAGCTTTGGCAAAAACAATTGCCACAAATGAGAGTGACAACTAACGCTAATGATATGCAGAGTAGGCGTTCCCGTGTAAAAATAACATGAAAACAGCACTTCCCGATATTGTCAATGACCAGCTAAATCTGTAATGCAATCCAAAAACAGGCAATAAGCCGCGTTAGCAGTATGAATTTAACATCTGCCTTTTACTGGTGTAAGGCAGGACTACTACCCACAGTGTAAAGCCAAGCCCAGAACCACATCTGTAGACCAACACATGTCATAGAGCTAATAATCATGCAGCTCCGACACCCAAGTAGTCTACAACACCCACCACCACCACCCCGGGACCTCTCCCTTGGACCACCCACCCCCTACTACCACCGAGGCAGCTCAGAGCAGAACAGCGAACTTTCCTAAAATGGCATGGCCCCTCAGCCACACAATAGCTGAATGTTGATAGACGTGGGAACGAAGTATGTGTGAAGGATAACAATACACACAATGCCAAGTATAGTGGTAATGTGCTGGACAGACCTCACTATGCAGAGGACAGACCTCTCCATGTGTACATATACTGCTGGTGCTTGTACTGTGGTGGACAGTGGACGCAACTATGTCACATCAGGCAGTGGGGAAGATCTCGGTCATGTAAGTGTGTCATCCCCCCCATAAACGGAACTGGAAGCGGAGTGGGCTGCTCCAACGTACTCCACTCTGGTGTAGCAGTGTGAATAAATAGGCCAGGACTCTGGGCAGGGTTCACTTCTGGGAAGGCCAATGCATCTGGCAGAGCGGCGGCCCTCACCCTGCCAAGAGGCCACTGCCGTGACCGCCGGCCTCCTGAACACAGGCCCCCTGCGAACCCAGCGACACAGCACCGCAGAGTTATATCTGTACAGACTACTGCCTACGATGTACACTGCAGACAGCAGGGCTCACAATTCAGATCAATTCGCGATTGCAGATGACGCAGTCCCGCAGGCAAGAGACATTGCTCACAGTGAGGCCCACCCTGACCCCGCATCATCGCAGGCTGTGCACATGCTGAATTCTTTCTGTGCCACTAACTGTACAGCTCAACTCTATGCCATGTGCCTGTGGGCCCTTGCTGACCTCTGCCTCTGGCCTACACTATGGTGAGCGGTGCTCACAACTCAAATTCAGTCTTGACTCATTCATTTCAGAGTCCAGTAGGAAATTAACTGTAATGTCCCCGAAATCTACACATTTCGACAATGTATTCCATACATATTTCATCTTTTGTTACCTACACTGCGGTCAGCAGAGCTCACAATTTACATTGAAACATGATTTATTAATTGCAGAGAGAATTGTACACTATGTCCTTGGATTTTGTCAAGAGGAAGTGACAAAAAGCATTCCTTGATGTCTCCGCTGACTACTGCCTTCCATCTACACTGCGAACAGCAGGGCTTACAATTCAGATCGACTTGCAATTGCAGCTGACACAGTCCAGTAGGCAAGAGTCATTGCTCACAGTGCGGCCCACCTGGACCATGTATCATTGCAGACTGTGCACACGCTGAATGCTTCTGGTGCCACTAACTGTGCAGTTCAACTCTACGCCACATGGTTGTGGGCCCATGCTGACCACTGCCTCTGGCCCACACTGCAGTCATCAGGGCTCACAATTAAAATGTAATCTTGAGTCATTAATTGCAGAGTCTAAAACCTGCATAATATCCTTTTAGTATCCTTGCTTCAAGAACTTGTTTTATATCAGTTATAGCTTTAGAACAATGACCAAATTCATCTTACAAGTACAAAGGAACACTGAATGGCAGTCTACACTGCAGACAGCAGAGCTCACAGTTGGAATTCAGTTTTGATTTATTAATTGCTGAGTGAACTGTACTCTATGTCCTCGTATTTTGTCAAGAAGAAGTGACAAAAATCATTCCTCGATGTCTGTGTTGACTACTGTCTTTGATCTACATTGCGGACAGCAGGGCTCACAATTCAGATCGAGTCACTCACAATTGCAGATGATGCAGTCCAGTAGGAAACAGTCATTGCTCCCAGTATGGCCCGCCCAGACAACACATCTTCGCTGACTACGCACACGCTGAGTGCTTCTGGTGTAGGCCTGGGCGGTAAATTCTGTCCCGTTAGCGGAATTTGCGGAATTTGGGTAATTTTGCGTTCCGGGGAGAACACGGAATTGCCCAAAATTCTGCATTCTGCGGCTTCGCAGAATTTTTTGCTTATTCGCGTTCTTAAAATGCATGTTTGCGAGATATTTCTCCCCGAGCACGCAAACGGTGATCGCGAACAGGAAAAAAGCATTGCAAACAAGCAATTCCATGTGTTCGCGGAATTTCTGCATGTTCGCGGAGATTTTTTACCATTTCGCGGAGCTTTGCGTAGCGCAACTACGCAAATTCCGCCCACCCCTATTCTAGTGCCACTAACTGTGCAGCTCAAGTGAACGCTACGTGACTGTTGGCCCTTTCTCACCGCTGCCTCCAGCCTACACTGCGGTCAGCAGGGCTGACAGTTCAGATAGAGTAGCGATTGCAAATGACGCAGTCAAGTAGGCAACAGACATTGCTACAAGTGCAGCCCGCCCAGACCACGCATTATTACTGGATTTGCACACGCTGAGTGCTTCAGGTACCATTAACTCTGTGCAGCTCAAGTCAATGCCACGTGACTGTGGCCCCTTCCTGACCACTGCCTCCAGCCTACACTGCAGTCAGCTGGGCTCACAATTCAAGATTAGTACCAATGCAAATTGTGTAAGAGACTATAATCGGTTAAGAAGACCAAATGCTCCCAATCTGTGCAGCTCAAGTCAACTCCACGTGGCTGTGGGCCTTTGCTCACCACTGCCTCTGGCCGACACTGTGGTCAGCAGAGCTCACAATTCAAATTCAGTCTTGATTCATTAATTTCAGAGTCTAGTAGGCAACTAACTATAACGTCCCTAAAACCTAGATATTTCAACAATGTAGTCCATATATATTTAATCTTTTGTTCCATATGCCTACACTGCAGTCAGCAGAGCTCACAATTTGAATTCAGTCTTGATTTATTAATTGCAGTCAGAATTGTACTCTATGTCCTTGGATTTTGTCAAGAGGAAGTGACAAAAAGCATTCCTCGATGTCTGTGCTGACCACTGCCTTCGATCTACACTGCGGACAGCAGGGCTCACAATTTAGATTGAGTTGTGATTTCAGATGTCACAGTCCAGTAGGCAACAGACATTGCTACCAGTGCGGCCCTCCCGGACCACGCATCATCGCTGGCTGTGAACACGCTGAATGCTTCTAATGCCCCTATCGCAGTGCACCACAACTCATGGACCCTTTATGATAAAATCTTTTATGTATAGTTTCAGAACTGCTGACCCTACCTCAGTGCACCACAAGTCATGGACCCTTTGCGATAGAATCTTTTGTGTATTATTTCACATCTGGTTCCCCCTACCTTAGTGCAGCACAAGTCATATACCCTTTATTATTGAATCTCTGTGTGTGATCCGATAATTACTGTTGTACTTGTTGCCAGCACTAATCATTCCCTGAGGGCTGGCTTACACTCACGCCACATGCATCAAGCACAGATGTCACTGGACATGTGACCCTGGTAATACAAATGAGCTGAGCGCATGTGCCCGTAACCAGTTCCACTATCTATCTAAATGTGTCCGTGTGTTCATTATGTATGCATGATGCTGCCCCTGGGCCCTACCACATTACATTCTGCTGTGGACAGCGCACGCAACCATGTTAACTCTGGCAGTGGGGAAAACGTCAGTTATGTAACTTTGTCTCGGTCATTGTATAAGTACATAGGTATAGATTGGATCATTAGAATACTGTAAGGAGAGTGTATAGTGAATTTATAAGTGCTTGGGGATTGGTGGAGTGATTGGATAAGTAAATATGTTGGTGGAGCCTAACCCCGAGCACGAGCTTGGCTCTAATTGGTTGCCCTCCATGTGACAAAAACTGAAATTTGGGCTTTGCATGGCCCTGTAGTGCTACAGTTGCAAAACTCCACTGAATATGCAATAAACATTCATATCCACACAGATATGTCATGTGCACAAACTTTCATGTGTGGAAGTATGGATGAATGTAGGGACAGTGATTCCCACTAAATTCCATGTTGGCCATGTTGTGGGACTTGTGTCACAAGATGACGCATTAGCGTTTGTGGCCCAGGTTTGTTGCAGGAATCCCCGTAAAAGTGATGCAGTGAAATCTACATGATTTCACTGAGTCACTTAAACGTCCATTCTGCGTCAAAACCCTGCGCCTGCTTGAAGCAGGCGTAAGGAGGGACGCAGTATGTTAGGCACGTGATTGCGGCATGACTCCAGCAATGCATGACTTTTCTGTCAACATATGCATCAGAATTTCTGAGGCATCTGTCAAGCCTTGCGCCATGGTGCACCGTATTGTAAATATGGCGCATCCACGGTGAAGCAAGGATTTGGGATGTTGGAGCAGGGAAAGTGATGCATCTCTACAGATGCGTCACTTTCTTGTAAATCTGCCCCTCTGGTGGCAGAAAGGTGAGCTGTGAGGATTTTGTCTGCCGTTTTGGCACTCACTCTCCCTCTCCATCTCTTCCTTTCTCTCTCTCACACTCTTTCTCTCTTTCTCTTTTTCCTTTCTCTCTCACACTTTCTCTCTTTTGCTGTTTCTCTCTCTCACACTCTTTCTCTCTTTCTCTCTCTCTTCCTCTCTCTCACCCTTTTTCTCTTTTGGTCTCTCTTCCTCTCTCTCACTCTTTCTCTCTCTCTCTTCCTCTCTCTCTCACTCTTTCTCTCCCTCTTTTGATGGGCGCATAACACACAATCTTATCTTACTTTTTGTCTTGCAGGCTGTGATTCAAAGATTGTCATGGGATGACATGCCGTGGCTGTACCTACTTTTATTTTGTTGTTTTGTATTAATAAAATGTTTGATATGTACTTCCATAGATGACTATGATTCTCATTTGTCCAACCTCACATGCATCTTGATTTTTATAATTGTATGACATCAGCCGATGTGTTACGTTCCAGATTTCGAAGGTTGCTATCACATTTGTTTGTAAGGGTGGACAGGGGGCGTCACGACTCCAATTTTTTTTTTTTTTTTAACATTAATTTTCATAATGTATTTTTTTAAAGGGGAAGGGGGCTGTAAGGCCCCCCTCCCTGACCACTTCTGGCCCCAGGGACCCCATCACCCATGGCCTGGTCTCTCTGTTGGGGACTGTGGTGGGAGTCCCAATGTCCCCACAGTCCCACCAGCTCCCCGACTCCTGCTGAAGCCGACATTGTTTTTGGGCAACGGGAGCAACTAACATACAGCTTCCGTTGCCCAAAAGCAATTCTCCTTCCTTTATTGAAGCAAGACAAGGTTTTCCTCCTCTCGCTTCAATGAAGCAAACCACGGTTTGCTATCACAGGGTGGATTCCATGCTCCCGCCCTGTCATAGCAAATGGCAAGGTCCTGGGGGTGCACACCCCGGAACATTGCAGGAGCCGGCCCTGGGGAGTGGCGGTCCCCAGGGCCATCAAGCGCTCCAGGAGGGGGACCACACGGCCCCCCTCTATTTTCAAAGCCGCGGGGAGGAGGTAGTCCCCGCGGCTTCGGGGGCCCGCGAGGATAACTCTGCTTATTTAATTAAAGCCCCGGTGGGGGGCAATCCCCGGGACTTGGGGTGGCATCAGAGGCCCCTGAACAATTGAAAACAAGCCCTGGGGAGGTGGCAATCCCCGGGGCTGTGGGAGGGCTGTGTGCCCTCCCGCACCTAATTTACATGGGAGGTGGCAGTCCCCAGGGCCACGGAGGCCCTGCAGGCCTCCGCAATATAATTATAGGATTGCCCCCGGAACCTGACCCACCCATGGGCTCATTTAAATGAAGTGGGGGAGTCCCCGCTTCATTTTTTTTCAAAACATTTTTCATCCGGAATCGCGCACCCAGCGTGCATTCTGGCGTTTTTTTAAAATAGAAAAATAAATAATTTTTATAACTGGGGTCCTTGTGGGACCCCTGTGAGCAGGACTAGGGGGTCAGGGTGTTTCTACCCTGCCCCCTTTTCTTCTCTTTTAATCTTTTTTTGACTGTTTTCTTGTAACTCGGTTCTATCGAGTCAAAAGATGGCTGCCAACACTTCCTGGTTTGCAGTGTTGGCAGCCAATCACAGTGAAGCTCGTAGTTGTGGCACCCAATCACAGTGAAGTGCATGGTCGGGGGATGCGCGAACCCACAGCTGCCCCAGATATCAAAACTTTTATTTTCTTAGCAACTACTGAACGAATTTCCACCATTTAAAAAAAAGACGCTTTTTGAACCAAGCACTCTCTTTTTTTACAAACTTGGTGTAATTCCGTTCAGCAGTTCAGGCTGTAGCCTTGCCTAAAGTTTCCTATGGGAAAATGATTTTTTGACTTTTATTTTTTGAATTTCTGAACCAAGCTCTAACTTTTTGCCAAATGTGGTGTAATTCCATTCAGCAGTTCGGGCTGTAGCCTGTAATCAAATTTCCTATGGAAATTAACATGGAGAAAACACTTTTTGGGACCCCCTTTTTTCCAGCCCCCGCCTGATGAATCACCCCCAAACTTTCAGGATAGGAGCTGACCTGGATAGACCTTTTTCACGAACAATGCAAAAGTTATTAGCAAATCAAAAAATGCTTTTCCTATGGAAACTAGGTCCTAACTATAACTACCTACTGGCGACCGCCAGTAGGTAAAATTAGCTTCTGGCGGTCACCAGTAGGTAGGAATAGTTAGGACTTACTTTCCATAGGTATTTTTTTTATTTTTCTTTGCCAATAACCTTAGCACCATTTGATAAATCTTCACAAAATTGACCCTCAGTTCAGCTACTATCTGGAAAGTTTTGGGGTGATCCATCAAGTGGGGGTTGAGAACCAGGGGTTGCTTAAAAGTGCATTTTCCCCATGTTAATTCCCATGGGACAGTCAGACACGGCTACAGCCCGGACTGCTGATCGGAATTACACCAATTTTGGCAGGAAGGTAGATGTTGGTTCAAGGAAGTGCCTTTTAGTGATTTGGTGTAAATCAGTTTAGAAATTTCCAGATGTATATATAGGGACAAGGTGGATCTGCAACCCCTCTGATTCTCAATCTAAGAACTGATTGGCTGCCAACACTTCAAACCAGAAAGTGTTGGCAGCCATCTTGTGACTTGGTTGGATGGAGTGACAAGAAAAAATATTGATAAAAAAATGGGGACAGGATAAAAACACCCTGACACCTAGGCATCTTGGCACCCCCAGGCACAAAAGACCCTGTCAAAAAAAAGATTTTGGCGGGAGTCACACTGGATTAGCAACTCCCACCCCCCAAAAAAAGAAAATAAAGCACAGGCTTCTACGCTTCGTTAAATGTAGGACACTTGGTTGGTCTAGGTCCCGGAAGCAAGTTTTTATAGCAATGCAAGGGGTGTCCATGCAGAATCCCCTGCGCCCCAGGGACCGCCACCTCCCTGGGGCAAATATGTTAAAACTGACATCAGGGGCCTGCACGGCCCCCGCAGCCCTGGGGACCACCCCCTCCCTGTGGCTATTGGCTAAAATGAATATGGGGATGACCTTATGGTGACCCCCACAGCCCAAGGCCCGTCACCTCCTTAGGGCTAAATATGAAAAATGCAGGGGGACACACAGCCCCCTGCAGCCCGGGGACCATCACCTCCCCAGGATTAAAATGAAATATTAATGCGTTGGGGCTTCGGCCCCCTAATGCAGCCCCAGGGACCACCATATGCACAGGGGCTTAATTAACAAAGAAGCGGGGCCTCACAGGCCCCTTCTTGGAGCCCTACATGGCTCTGGGACCGCCAATCCCCAGGCCCAGCTCCAGCAATGTCCCAGGGTGCCCACCCTTGGGAAATTGCAGTTTGCCATGGCTTGGTTGGCGCACTGCTCCCACCGAGTCATAGCAAATTCTGCTCTGCTTTCAGCAAGCGAGAACAGAAAATGATGTTGCTTGCTGAAAGTGGAGCATGTCTGTTACCCTGCACCCTGTCAAGCTAGCAGGGAAACAGACAAATTGCTTTGAGACCCAGGGAGATGCATGTTCAGCAGCTCCCTGGTCTCAAAGCAATGCCGGTTTCCACAGGAGACGGAGAGCCGGCAGGGACCGCAGGTGCCTTCAGGGTCCACCCCCACATATTTAAAATGTGGGTGCCCTGGGTGGAACCAATTATATATGAAAGAACAATGGTTCCAGTGGATAATAAAAGGTTATTTAAGCAATATATACGCACAATGGCAATGAATTTGCAAAGGACTCTGTAATGTCAGAGGACAAAATTTTATTTCACTTTTCACGAAGGCATTGCACTTAGGCTGCGCCTTTCACATCCAGATGTCCCAGTATTCTTAGTCCTGAAGGGACCCCGCATTTACAGGAGGGTCGAAACGCCGTCGACAAGCATATAGAACAGACCAAAATTCAGCCTGTATCATTGCATACATAAACTGTTTAAAAATTTGTATTGACATGGTCGTTCTTTCTGTTCTTATTTATGGAAACCTACTTTTCTAAAAAGCACTATTGTTTTGTACAGTCACTTTTTGGGTTCCAACTTTCACTTGGGGACACTATGCACTAAAATAATTTTTTATGTGTATGATTTAAGAGAAATGTATATTCCATTCACTGCTTTGTATAAAATACAGCATTGATTCAACTGTGTAGAGATTTCATTTTGTCCTCTGACATTACAGAGTCCTTTGCAAATTCATTGCCATTGTGCGTATATGTTGCTTAAATAACCTTTTATATATAATTATTACCCTGGTTCTGCTGTGAGTAGGGTTCCCCTGTTGTTATAAGTGACTGGGTGGAACCAAGGGTTCCACACTATAGGCCGGGCCCTGCGACCCCCTCCCGTTAAAAAAATAAAATAATATAAAAAAGGGGCAGGCCTATAGGATGGGTTGCCCGGGGCCAAAATTGGCCCAGGAGAGGGCCCGCTCAGCCTCCTCCATTTATATAAAACATTTAAAAAAAGAAAAGGTGGGGCCAGGGGGATGTGGTCCCCGGGGCAAAAAATGACCCAGGGAAGGGGTGACGGGAAGGGGGACTATGCAGCCCACCCATCCTTTATTTAAAAAGATGGATTTTTTTTTTAAAAAAGGCCGGGCCCCAGGGAATGGGGTCGCTGGGGCCAAAATTGGCTGGGGAGGTAGGCCATGCAGCTACCTTTCTATTGCCCCCTGTGTTTCTGGCACCTGCATCCTACCACCGGGACCTTAAATTATTCGACGATATCTCTAGGAATAGATACAAAAGGACAATAAGTGTTGACGAAGTAGACCAAACTGATACCACTCTGCAACAATATGTCGATTTTAATTTAGGTTTGTTCTCCTTTGTGGGTGCTGCATTAAACAGTAGGAAAGTAAGACGATTAGCTAGAGTTGTGGAAGCTGTTACCAATCAGACAGCTATGGCACTCGGGAACATTACGGAGGAGCTGCAAATTGCAGGGATTGTAGCTCTCCAGAACCGAATGGTCCTAGATGTGGTTCTGGCTGATCGAGGTGGTGCATGTCGCATCATCGGTAGCAGCTGTTGCGTATTCATACCGAATCACTCACCTTCAGTATATGACGCAATATCGAAGCTGCATAAGATTGCTGCAGAAATTCCTCCAGAGACTGGTACTTGGAGTCTGGCTGGATGGTTTTGGACTCTCGTTTCTGCTTGGGGCTGGAAGTTACTAACTATCCTGTGTATTTAATATTTCGATACTTTTTACATGCTGTGTATGTATCCAATGTGGTCCAATGCTTTGCTCTATTTGCATTTCTGTCTGTATACCTGTCAAAAGGAATATTGCAGAGACAAAGGCTCAACAAATGTTGACTAAAGAAGTGGCCGAAATAATGCTAATAGATGTACGGGATGCATATTTAGATTACCCCAGAGGAACAGATGTCTTCAGCTAATGCTAAAAGGGTCTCTGTTGTAAATTGGCTGCGATTGGATTAGCATTAGTGGAATCCATCTGTATTTCTGGCAGCCATTTTGCCTGCCATGTGCCCACCAAGAGCTGTTTCCTTCTTCACTGTTGTTTTCCCTAGTGCTCTGTTTAAAGGACTGGCTATACTTAGACTCTGCTACTCTGCACATGCGCAGAAGAGTCTAACTGCCCATGCATCTGTTTTTAGTCTGTAGCTGTCAGGTTGTTTCTACCAGAGTCAGCAACTGCTAGCTCCTCCTTTACTGTTGGCTGTGCATTTCTGTATAACCATCTATGTGCACAACTCTTCTTATGTATACTTGTACCGCCTTTTTCAGCCCCTGTGTGGGTATAAAAGGACCATGCTCTTTCTGTTCAGTGTGCTACTTCACTCAATACCGAAGGGTGCTGTTTGAATGTAGTTCCACCTCATGAGGTTTATTAAACTTTGTATTTTCTATTCCAGTTTCTGTGCCAACTTCCTCCTTTTGGTCTGAGGACTCTGTGCAGAGAAGGGCGAACCCCTTGCACTGGTAGGCCTAGCTGAGGTCCACTTCTACAACACAGGCTCTGCAGTACAGGCCTGAGACCTGTTTTAAAAGGCTACTTAAGTCAGTGGCACAATCAGTGCTGCATGCCCCCTAGTAGCATTTAAGTTACAGTTCCTGGCCACACGTAGTGCACTTTGCTAGGGACTTATAAGTAAATTAAATATGGCAAATGTGGATAAGCCAATGTCTATATGTTTTAAGCAGAGGACACATGCAGGGTAGCACTGATTAGCAGTGGTAAAGTGCCTAGAGTCCTAAAGTCAACACAAATTAATTCAACAAAAATGGGATGATGAAGGCAAAAGGTTTGGGGGTGACCCTGCAGAAAGGACTATTTCCAACATTAAGGTGCCGATTCCGATCCGTTAAAAAAATTTACTGTGCGACTCGTATCTGTATATTTTTACGCATGAATCGTACAAGTCCCGTACAAACGGCGAAGTACGATTCGTACGTGAAAAATACATACAAATGACCTCTGGAAAAGTCTACAAGACGCCCCCAGACAGTTTAACGTACGAGTTGCAAAACTGAAGTCCGAGTGCACAAGTCCGATCCGTACCGGCGTCCCAAATACACAAGCGTATGGAAAACGTCCCGTATGGAGCAAACTTTGCACGACCCCTAGCCCGGGTACACTTTCGCCCGGGGTACGAGTCGTACGGCGCCTCCCAGCCTCCCACCCCTCCCGCGTATGTCCGCACCGTACCCCCCATCCCCCCGTATACACTGCACGTACCCCCCACCCCCCGTAGGTACGGCACGTACATACGGGGCTGGGGGTACGGCGCGTACATATACATACGGGAGCTGGGTGTATGGCGCATACATACGGGAGGGGGTACAGTGAATACATACAGGGGGGGTACAGCGCGTACATACGGGGCTGGGGGTACGGCGCGTACATACGGGGGGCTGGGGGTACGGCGCGTACATACGGGGGGTACGGCGCATACATACGGGGCTGGGGGTACGGCACGTACATACGGGGGGGCACGGCACATACATACAGGGGGCTGGGAGTACGGTCCGTACATATGCAATGTTGGGGTACGCACCGTACATGATGACACGTACGATGTGGGTGATGGTGTGTACGGCGCATACCGGGCCCCCTTTTCCTCGTGCATCGCGGCATACTTGGCTTTTCTGGCACTTTTTGGCTCCCGTAAAAATATAGCAGTGCGGAGTGCTGTGGGTACGAATCGTACTTGCTGGTCCGTAAAACGCTGCCTGACTCCATGCGGACGTCGCGTACGCACTGTCCAGGATCAGAATTGTATGTATTTTTTTAGCCGTACGGTGTTTTTTACCATTCGTACGGAAATGGTATTTCTGTACGAATAGTACTTGCTGGTTTGTACGGTGGAATTCCCGGGTATGAGTCGTAAGGAGAAGACGCTCCGTACGACCATTTGTATCCGGGTTTTACAGGATCGGAATCAGCACCTAACTGTCCCAGAGCAGAATTATTCCACTAGGCAAACTAAAATTTGACACATAAAAACTAGGAAGAAGGTAAGAGAAAAAAAGTAAAATCAAAGAAAATTACCAATACTATTATTTGCAGCATGAAATACACATATGATTGGATTTGATTTGGTTTTAGGGTTTATATAGCGCTCAAATGCCCAGGGGGGGTCTTGGCGCTGAAGATGCGAGGCCTGGACTGAGGTAATTCTTAATTAAAGGTGAGAGAACAGATGAAATGTAATGCCCTACATAGTCACATATTCAAATTGCCTATTTATTTCTTCTTGATAGCCCTTTAGCAAATGTGCTCCAGCACACCACTCTCTTCACTTAGGATCCTCTGCTTTTTCCACTCTCAATGAGCAAGGCTTCTAACATTACTCTTTTAATCTATTTCCAAGACCACTGTGCTCTCAGAACCAGAAAAAGTTTATTGACATTTTCTCACTGTAATTTCCAGTGACTAAGCACTAAATATCCTTGAAACATGTTTTCAAAGCTTTTTCTAACTTGCTTTTATGTTGGTACCTGTAAAGTACCTGTTTTGCCTCCGCCCTTCTCGCCATATCTTTCATATCACATGCATCCAACTCATCATCTACAATCGACAAACAATAAGGGTTGGTTTCCATCTACCTAAAAGTACAAATTACAGTTCTCCTTTGACATAATGTAGAGTAATACTAATTCTCAAATGATATTTCCAATCCAAACTATATCTCACTGCCAATTGCAAACAATCTCCTAGCACTCTGCTGCAACTCTATAATAATCAGTTCTCCCTTGGGTGAAACAAGGCAGTCCTGTGATGAAAAAGGTCATGCAATTTCTAAACCTCAATCATTTTTTTCAGAAACAAACTGGGGACCATTATCCATCATGACCTCCTCTGGAATTTCTTCACTCATGAACAAGTCTCTAAAAAATATAATAACATTATCAGTTTTTGCCTCATTCTCCATTTTCATAATGTATTTTTTTAAAGGGGAAGGGGGCTGTGTGGCCCCCCTCCCTGACCACTTCTGGCCCCAGTGACCCCATCACCAATGGCCTGGTCTCTCTGTTGGGGACTGTGGTGGGAGCCCCAATGTCCCCACAGTCCCGCCAGCTCCCCGACTCCTGCTGAAGCCGACATTGCTTTTGGGCAACGGGAGCAACTAACATACAGCTTCCCTTGCCCAAAAGCAATTCTCCTTCCTTTATTGAAGCAAGGCGAGGTTTTCCTCCTCTCGCTTCAATGAAGCAAACCACGGTTTGCTATCACAGGGTGGAATCCATGCTCCCTCCCTGTCATAGCAAATGGCAATGTCCCGGGGGTGCACACCCCGGGACATTGCAGGAGCCGGCCCTGGGGGGTGGCGGTCCCCAGGGCCATCAAGTGCTCCAGGAGGAGGACCACACGGCCCCCCTCTATTTTTAAAGCCGCGGGGAGGAGGTGGTCCCCGGGGCTTCGGGGGCCCACGAGGACCACTCTGCTTATTTAATTAAAGCCCCGGAGGGTGGCAATCCCCGGGACTTGGGGTGGCATCGGAGGCCCCCGAACAATTATAAAACAAGCCCTGGGGAGGTGGCAATCCCCGGGGCTGCGGGAGGGCCGTGTGCCCTCCCGCACCTAATTTACATGGGAGGTGGCTGTCCCCAGGGCCACAGAGGCCCCGCAGGCCCCCACAACATAATTATAGGATTGCCTCCGGAACCTGACACACCCAGGGGCTCATTTAAATGAAGTGGGGGAGCCTCCGCTTCATTTTTTTTTCAAAACATTTTTCATCCGGAATTGCGCACCCAGCGTGCATTCAGACGTTTGTTTTAAATAAAAAATTAATAATTTTTAGGCCTGGTGTCCTTGTGGGACCCCTGTGAGCAGGACTAGGGGGTCAGGGTGTTTCTACCCTGCCCCCTTTTCTTCTCTTTTAATCTTTTTTTGACTGTTTTCTTGTAACTCGGTTCTATCGAGTCACAAGATGGCTGCCAACACTTCCTGGTTTGCAGTGTTGGCAGCCAATCACAGTGGAGCTCGTGGTTTTGGCACCCAATCACAGTGAAGTGCACGGTCGGGAGGATGCGCGAACCCACAGCTGCACCAGATATCAAAACTTTTATTTTTTTAATTTCCTCAGCAACTACTGAACGAATTTCCACCATTTAAAAAAAAGACGCTTTTTTGAATCAAGCACACTTTTTGACTTTTATTTTTTGAATCTCTCAGCACCTACTGAACAAATTTACACCACTGAAACTACTGAACCAAGCTCTACCTTTTTGCCAAATTTGGTGTAATTCCATTCAGCAGTTCGGGCTGTAGCCTGTAATCAAATTTCCTATGGAAATTAACATGGAGAAAACACTTTTTGGGACCCCCCTTTTTTCCAGCCCCCACTTGATGAATCACCCCCAAACTTTCAGGATGGGAGCTGACCTGGATAGACCTTTTTTCTGGAGAATTTCATGAACATTTGTCAAACGATGCAAACGTTATTAGCAAATCAAAAAATGTTTTTCCTATGGAAACTAGGTCCTAACTATAACTACCTTCTGGCGACCGCCAGTAGGTAAAATTAGCTTCTGGCGGTTGCCAGTAGGTAGGAATAGTTAGCACTTACTTTCCATAGGTATTTTTTTTATTTTTCTTTGCCAATAACCTTGGCACTATTTGATAAATCTTCACAAAATTGACCCTCAAATCAGTTACTATCTGGAAAGTTTTGGGGTGATCCATCAAGTGGGGGCTGAAAACCAGGGGTTGCTTAAAAGTGCATTTTTCCCATGTTAATTCCCATGGGACAGTCAGACACGGCTACAGCCCGGACAGCTGATCGGAATTACACCAATTTTGGCAGGAAGGTAGATGTTGGTTCAAGGAAGTGCCTTTTTGTGGTTTGGTGTAAATCAGTTTAGAAATTTCCAGATGTATATATAGGGACAAGGTGGATCCGCAACCCCTCCCATTCTCAATCTAAGAACTGATTGGCTGTCAACGCTTCAAACCAGAAAGTGTTGGCAGCCATCTTGTGACTTGGTTGGATTGAGTGACAAGAAAAAATATTGATTTAAAAAAATGGGGACGGGATAGAAACACCCTGCCACCGTAGGCATCATGGCACCCCCTGGCACAAACGACCCTTTCAAAAAAAAGAATTTGGCAGGACTCGCACTGGATTAGCAACTCCCACCCCCCAAAAAAAGAAATGAAGCACAGGCTTCTATGCTTCGTTAAATATAGGCCCATGGGTGGGCCAGGTCCCGGAAGCAAGTTTTTATAGCAACGCAAGGGGTGTCCATGCAGAATCCCCCGCGCCCCAGGGACCGCCACCTCCCTGGGGCAAATATGTGAAAACTGACATTGGGGGCCTGCACGGCCCCCACAGCCCTGGGGACCACCACCTCCCTGGGGCTATTGGCTAAAATGAATATGGGGATGACCTTATGGTATCCCCCACAGCCCCGAGGCCCGTCACCTCCTTAGGACTAAATATGAAAAATGCAGTGGGGCCACACAGCCCCCTGCAGCCCGGGGACCATCACCGGCCCAGGATTATAATGAAATATTAATGCATGGGGGCTCCGGCCCCCTAATGCGGCCCCAGGGACCACCACATGCACAGGGGCTTAATTAACAAAGAAGCGGGGCCTCACAGCCCCCCTCTTGGAGCCCTACATGGCCCTGGGAATGCCAATCACCAGGCTCAGCTCCAGCAATGTCCCAGGGTGCCCACCCTTGGGAAATTTCAGTTTGCCATGGCTTGGTTGGTGCACCGCTCCCACCGAGTCATAGCAAACTCTGCTCTGCTTTCAGCAAACGAGAACAGAAAATGATGTTGCTTGCTGAAAGTGGAGCATGCCTGTCACCCTGCACCCTGTCAAGCTAGCAGGGAAACAGACAAATTGCTTTGAGATCCAGGGAGATGCATGTTCAGCAGCTCCCTGGTCTCAAAGCAATGCCGGTTTCCACAGGAGACAAGAGCTGGCAGGGACCGCAGGTGCCTTCAGGCTCCACCCCCACATATTTAAAATGTGGGTGCCCTGGGTGGAACCAAGGCATCCACACTATAGGCCGGGCCCTGCGACCCCCTCCCGTTACAAAAAATAAAATAATATAAAAAAGGGGCAGGCCTATAGGATGGGTTCCCCGGGGCCAACATTGGCCCAGGAGAGGGCCCACTCAGCCTTGTCCATTTATATAAAACATTTTTTTTTTAAACAAGGTGGCGCCAGGGGGATGTGGGCTGAAAATGACCCAGGGAAGGGGTGCCGGGAAGGGGAGCTATGCAGCCTGCCCATCTTTTATCTAAAAAAAGGAAAATATATTTTTTTAAAAGGCCGGGCCCCAGGGAATAGGGTCGCTGGGGCCAAAATTAGCTGGGGAGGGAGGCCACGCAGCCTCCCTCCCCATTTTTAACATACCTTGCCCCGGGAATGGGGTCCCGATGCGAAATCAGCCCAGGGACGAGGGGGCTACGCAGCCCCCCTTCCCTTTTACAAGAAAATGATTTTTATAAAAGTCTGGCAAATCACTGGAGGGCCACCCTCCCTTTTCCACCACTCTGCAAATATACCTCCTGTCGAGCTGCTGGTTAGGGGATGAAGTCCCCTTGGCTCTTGAGGGTCTTTAGGGGCCAACAAGACCTCCTGTTACCTCCAGTAAGCCCTAAACACTAGGATTGCTGAGAGGTGTTTAGAGGCCACACCCCCTTTCTCCACCACTCTCCAAATTAGTGAGTAAAAATAGGTATGTACGAAAGAACCGATTCCTTAATAGTCATTCCTACAGAGTCACAATATCCATTAAGAAATCGGTATTTAAGCAATGGCTAAATTGCAATTTCTTAAATAGCTAATTAAAAATTCGGGTCCAAATTGCAGTGGAGAGCAAGTAAATGGTGCCAGAGGCCAGGTGGAAGCTGATTACAGAGTGTGGCTTACAGTCAGTGGCTCCACACACCTACAGGAAGCAGAGAGTGACTCAGACAAACATTTAGCAGCACAGGAGAAAACTCAGCTCACCCACAACATGGCTGCAGAGGAAGGAAAGAAAGTTGTGAACCTCAGAAAATGCAAGATCACATTTTCTGAGAGGTTGCTGAAGGTGCTCACTGAGGAGTGCATGGCAAAAATGGACCTGCTTTTTGGGATGGCGTCCTTTTCTGTCCCAAATGCACAGAAAAACTGCATTTGGAAGGGCATCTAGGAGAAGATACATTTCATGGGCGTAACACACCATCCCTGAAATCAGAAAGAGATGGTATGATCTTCGCTCACGAACAAAGGACAAGCTGGCCATCAGGAAGACAGATAGGCAGAAGACTGGAGGCAGACCATCCACACATCCCCCCTAACTGCCATGGAAAGTGGGGTGGGGGTTGCACTACCAGGACATGTAAAACTTAAGAGTAGAGGTCCTATTTTTTTAATACACTGCACCCTGCCATTGGGCTGTTTAGGACCTACCTTAGGGCTGACATATATGTATTAAAAAAGGAGGTTTGGGACTGACAAGAGGGTTAACTTGCCAGGTCGACATGGAAATTTAAAACTGCACACACTCTGCAGTACAGGCCTGAGACCTGTTTTAAAAGGCTACTTAAGTCAGTGGCACAATCAGTGCTGCATGCCCCCTAGTAGCATTTAAGTTACAGTTCCTGGCCACACGTAGTGCACTTTGCTAAGTAAATTAAATATGGCAATTGTGGATAAGCCAATGTCTCTATGTTTTAAGTCAAGGACACATGCAGGGTAGCACTGATTAGCAGTGGTAAAGTGCCTAGGGTCCTAAAGTCAACACAAATTAATTCAACAAAAAGGGGAGGAGGAAGGCAAAAGATTTGGGGGTGACCCTGCAGAAAGGACTATTTCCAACAGTAACTGTCCCAGAGCAGAATTATTCCACTAGGCAAACTAAAATTTGACACACAAAAGCTAGGAAGAAGGTAAGAGAAGAAAGTAAAATCAAAGAAAATTACCAATACTAATATTTGCAGCATGAAATACACGTATGATTGGATTTGATTTGATTTTAGGGTTTATATAGCGCTCAAATGCCCAGGGGGGGTCTTGGCGCTGAAGATGCGACGCCTGGACGGAGGTAATTCTTAATTATAGGTGAGAGAACAGATGAAATGTAATGCCCTACATAGTCACATATTCAAATTGCTTATTTATTTCTTCTTAATAGCCCTTTAGCAAATGTCCTCCAGCACACCACTCTCTTCACTTAGGATCCTCAGCTTTTTCCACTCTCAATGAGCAAGGCTTCTAACATTACTCTTTTAATCTATTTCCAAGACCACTGTGCTCTCAGAACTACAAAAAGTTTATTGATATAGTCTCACTGTCATTTTCAGTGACTAAGCACTAAATATCCTTCTTGAAACATGTTTTCAAAGCTTTTTCTAACTTGCTTTTATGTTGGTACCTGTAAAATACCTGTTTGGCCTCCGCCCTTCTCGCCATATCGTTCATATCATATGCATCCAACTCATCATCTACAATCGACAAAGAATAAGGGTTGGTTTCCATCTACATAAAAGTACAAATTACAGTTCTCCTTTGACATAAAGTAGAGTAATACTAATTTGCAAATGATATTTCCAATCCAAACTATATCTCACTGCCAATTGCAAACAATCTCCTAGCACTCTGCTGCAACTCTCTACTAATCAGTTCTCCCTTGGGTGAAACAAGGCAGTCCTGTGATGAAAAAGGTCATGCAATTTCTACAACCTCAATAATTTTTTTCAGAAACAAACTGGGGACCGTTATCCATCATGACCTCCTCTGAAATTTCTTCACTCATGAACAAGTCTCTAAAAAATATAATAACATTATCAGTTTTTGCCTCATTCTCCATTTTCACCTCAGTCCACCTAGAAAAATAATCAACCAAAACATTAGCAAACTTGTCGTTCAAATCTCCATAACCAAATGGTCCTCAAAATTCCACGCCTAACTTCTTCCTTGTCATATGCAGTTAATTCAGTGGTACAACTGGGGATCATGTAGTTGCATTAGATATTCCATCTTGCATTCCACTTACACAGCATTTCATACAACGTTCATGATCATGATTCATATTCAGACACCAGAAATCCATATGTGTTTTTCTGCACCCCTTATTTTTCAAATTTGTAATCCTGAAATCAAGGGGTATGAGTAATGTGAACATGTCCTCAATGAAATGCCATCTCCTACAAAATCCTGTGCTGAACTTTACATTTTTTTTATTAGCAGTTTTATGGTTACAAAGTTACAAAGTTACCACAGCAATATGTTACTCAAAACATAAACAACCCAGCCCTACCCTCTTCTCCCTCACTTCACATTTACATCTGAAATATAAGGTCCAAAAGGAACTGACATCTCATTCACTATGGGCATTTGTGCCCTGTGCCTCCTGATAACATCGGTGCTCAAAGTTTGGAAAGCTGTTTACTGTCCCTGTCACCATGTTTACAAGTAAGCCTGTGGTGGACCTCATATATTCTTCGGTCTCTGTGTTGGTGGAAGGACAGAATAATTTAGTTCCTATTGTTCATTACAGAAGACTAGATCTGTTTACTGTTGGGACATGAGCCCTCCCCCATGCACAGATCACCCTTCCTTTGTCCAGCAACAGGGCCATGGAGATAAATCGCTGCACAGTCAAAGTAACATCCATAGTATACCCCAACAGTGTCACCTTCAGAGATGGTGTCAAAATCTCCCGAATCTAGGGGCATATTTATGAATGTGTTGTATCACTGTTACACCACCCAAGAGGGACGCAAGTAAGATGAATCAAGCTTGCATTCTGCAGCAATTGTTTTTGTGCAATAAGGTGTCCCTTTCTTCACAAAAACAATCCTGCCTACAATGTAGGCACCCTTGCACCACAGCTCAAGGGTGCCTGTGTTGGTGCTAGGTAGCCAAAAGGGCATTAGCACCAGGAAAGGACAGGAATGTGCTGTATAATGTTAAATACAGTGCATTCCAGCCCTTTTGCTCTGCACTGCGCTGCGCTGTGTGAAAGCTTGATAAATGAGTCTCCTAGTATCTACTAATTAAAGGGCATCACCAGTCTAGATGGATAAAAGCTGCCTCTGGTGAAAGGCATCCTACAATCTTGCATCATTTTATATCTTGGCTTTATATAGCCTGAGTTGGGTGTGATCACACCTGACCATTGGGAGGGAGGCAGCCTATCTGATCACAGCAATTGCCCCATTCAGTGGGGCAGATTTACAAGCCCCGTGCGGCACATTTGCGCGGCCGTTGCGTCACATTTGTGATGCAGCGGCGGCGCAAAGACAGCGCCATGCTGTGGGGTATTTACAATGTGACGCATCTAGGGAGATGCGTCACGTAGTAAAGCCCTGCGCCACATGTGGGCGTTCCAGCACAGGGGGGGCGTTCCGGCACAGGAACACCTCCTAAAAGTGGCTGAGTGAAATCTACAAGATTTCACTCAGTCACTTTTACGGCCATGCTGCGTCAAAACCCTGCGCCTGCTTGAAGCAGGCGTACGGATTGATGCAGCATGTTGGGAATGGGGGCACCCCGAGCCTTGCTGGAGCTGCGTCGCGCTTGCGACGCGGCTCCAGCCGCGTCTCCAGCAATGCGCCGCCTTTCCGCCGGGGGATGCGACACGCATCTGCCCATCCGTGCGCCACGGTGTGCCACATTGTAAATGCGGTGCATCAGTGGTGGCGCACGGGTGGGCAGATGCGTCACAACTCTTCTGGCGCATCTCTGCTGATTAGCAAAGATGCGCCAGAAGTTGTAAATCTGCCCCATTGTTTGTTATCTTTTTTATGTTCCCACCTTGCTTTGGCCTCCGGTGCACTCCTTGGGTCCTCACTTTGTAGTGTGTATACAATTGCATTACTTTGAGCCTGATTCACAAAGGTACACTTACACTTTTGTAATGTTTATGATTGTAGTATCTTTATGACTGTAGAGCCTTAGGACATAAAAAGATAGGACTGTCCTTTCTTTTTAACATGTGTGGAGACTTCGCAGTCATAAAGCCTGTATTCATACAATACCTTTGCGAATAGCAAAACACTGTAAACATAGACAGAAGTGTATGTTAACCCTTGTGAATCAGGCCCGATATGTATCTTAGAACTAGTGTTGAGGAGTAGTATTAGTGTTTTACAGGGTATGGGGTCCTGGTGAAATGTTGGGTAGTGGCTTTTACATTAGGATCTGAAGTGATAGTACTGGAATGTGTCCAATGTAATGGGTTCCTTACCCTCCGAGGGAAATGGAGGATTCAGGAATTTTCCTTTTGGGAAACGGTTGCCTATTCGTTGAACACCCCACCTCTAAAATACATGTGTATCCACTGTTGTCATTTGTCAGGTTTATCAGTGGGTAATGTCTTAGTGATTTTTTCGGGGCATAGAGGATTGGACAGCTCAGCTTTCTACTCTGTTATACATAGAACCAGGGACCCATAGAACTAGTGACCCTTAGCTTTTTTGGGTCTTATGTGTATACATTGCATTTGTTTCCAACACTGGAGCACTGCGTCGCCTGCACTTATGTTATTACAAACAAATAACCACAGAAACCATTGTCAACAATTTTTGATCAATTTATTACACTTGCTTTTGTATGAAAGACTACCAATGTGTGTAGGTACCCCTTGGTGTTTATGAGTAAATACATTTAATGGTGGCTTCCCTAAACGTATGGAAGAGGGTTGCTCATTTGTTAGAAAGGAGTTCCAAGGTGGATGTTGTTTGCATATAAGTACTTTTGGAAAGTTGGCAATTTCCTACCTCAGTCATTTTGGGCCCGATTCACAAAAGTGATCTGAGACAAAATCCTAACATTACTACTTTTGGTATTCACAAAAGGCATTTAGTAGTAGTAAAGATAGGATTTCTATCTTTACTACTACTAAACTGAGACAAAATCCTAACTTTACAACTTCTGTATTCACAAAAGGCATTTAGTAGTAGTAACGTTAGAAATCCTAACTTTACTACTACTAAATGCCTTTTGTGAATACTGAAAGTCGTAAAGTTAGAATTTTGTCTCAGTTTAGTAATAGTAAAGTTGGGAATCTGGCCCTATGGGTCTGTAGTCCCTGGGTCATATGACTGTTGTAGCTAACCGTTAGGCTTTACGTATTCCTCCTAGAAAGCCACACACAATAGAAAGCTTAGATGTGGCTGGATGGGCCATCACTGTCAGGGTAGGAGGACAGTACTGGCCACAGCTCTGCTTATACCTGAATGGGCTGTGTCCAGCCTCCACAGAAAGGGCTGCATATCCTCTGTAGTTAGTCAGGAGCAAGGGAAGGGGAGGCAGGAAAACTGTGGAATTCAAAGGTAAACCTCTAGGAGCTTCTACCACTTCAAAGGCAGAACTGGGAATAAATATTGGACCTTAGACACCAACTCTTGAGTACACTTCTAGACCAGTGAGAAGGAGGAGAAGGAAACAAATGGCTAGAACTTTGGCCAATATAGAGCGTCCACATTTATAAGGGACCAGGGCCAATTTGATTTACAATGTACAGGAGGTTTGTCTGGCTTCAGGAGCATGATCAAAATACTTTCTCAGACTGAGGGTGGTACCATGCTCTGGGTCAATGCTTCATTGTATACTTGTAGGAGCCTAGATGTCACTAGTAGTGGGTATGATTTATAAAAATTATGCAGGGCTTTGAGCTTGATTTTGAGAGAGACTATGGAAAGTATTGTGGTGTTCTCAATAATGACCTGCACCTCTGATAACTGTCTGCGGTTGTCCTCCAAACAGACTAACACTATGCGATTAAAGTATGCGTCAGAGCGGTGTGCAAAGAGGATATATATAACTCTGTGTAAATGACACAAATTCCATCAATATAAATTAAGCATCATATTTGCATGTGTCCATGTTTCCCAAATATAATGTCAACATTGATGTCCTGTGGGGACTATCAGGGTCAATAGAGAGAGGCCAACATTCTGCTTGGTCTGACCAGCTCTCCATATACTTGGGCACTGGCATACTTGTGTAAATGTTCGATCTCTTATTCCACCATCACAGAATATTTGGTGTGTAGGTTTGTCCTCTCATCAAGAGATCGAGTTGTCTGCTTGTGCATGTGTGCAGTCTTCAGCATGCTTAGGTCATTTTCAAGTTTGTTCAGTCATTGCCATAGGGCTCGATGAACCCCATATTGTTTGGCCAGGCAGAGGCCTTGCATAAAAATCTTAAAGGCTTTCCACAGTGTGCCTGCCAAGGTTACAGACTATTACTTAGTTCTGGAAGAAACTTACTTTTCAGTTTGAACTTTGGCCCTAAAGATATTATCTAGAAAGGAGGAAGGGGATAAATGTCATGTGAAAACACAATGTTTAAGTGCAGGTAGGACTCTCTCCAGGCTCATTGGTGAGTGGTCCAACAATGTGCATGGGAACACATCAACCCTGGAAGCCCAGATGTAGAATGTCATGGGTACCCACCCAATAGACCAGTCCTGCCCGTCCCTGTGCGCAGTCGAGACATGTGTCCCTTCTTTAATGCCAGGTAACCTGTGCCTCCAAATGCCCACCACATCTCCTTCTTCCATTATACCCTTCAACACCGTGGCTGTCATATGGTGCATGCGGATGTCGGCATTGAAGCAAACAAGCTGTCTTTGTAATACTAGATTAAAGTCTCTCAAAGTATTGCTTGAGCCCTGTGTATCATTTGACTCATATAGGAACTGGAATGGAGTTCCTTTTTTAAATAGTATTGCAGTCAACCTAGCATAAGTGGAATAGTTTGCCAGTGATCTATGGTGGCTCCATTTAAGGGCAAATCAAAGCATCCCCCTTGCACCCAACTGTGTCTCCTGCAGTAGGGATATCTCAAACTTGTGTCTGGATAAATATGTCAGTACAAGCTGTAATTTGAAGTGATTATATGACTATGGGGAATTCCATGTCATAAATCAGATTGCCATAGGTTGGTTAGTACTTTTGTGCTTTACAGGTTATTTGATTTGGGCAGGTCATGCCCCAACTGACAAGAGAAATATAGTGCTTCAAACTATTATCTACCATAATCATTTTGACCTTGTCAGTCAGTGTTGTTTCATTGGTGTGGCACATATGTACATATCTAGTATCCCTCCCCACATCCAAACCAGTTACCCCAACCAGCCAGCAAATGACACTGTACCAACTTATCAGTTATATGTGTTGGCCAAGCAACACCTTCTAAGTTGGGTGTGCTTGCCAGGAAAAACATTCTGAAAGTGGGAGCTGGTCCTATATGAAGTATGGTCTTGGCAGTCTCTTAGGAGTTAATATCTTTATTACAGTGAGGGAAGCCTACATCTTGAGTCAAACGATCTAAACAGTTTTTTCTATTCCATGCTACTTAGTCTCTCTTTTGGCACATTCCTTTTCTTAGCTGAGCATGCCTTGGAAGCAAGGAGGCATCGTTTTGCAAATTTTGAGGCACTTTGCTGGTTAGAGAACACATGAGACTTTTTCCTTTATGCGATTTTGAGACGCTGGGAAGAGCATGGCATATGGAATGCTTGTTTGCCTCAGCTCACGTTTCAGGGCCAAGTACTCATAGTGCCTCTCCTACACCACCATTGTGAAACCGTGGAATATTGTGACAGAGTGAACATCATATGTGAGTGTTCATTCCGTTCGTACTACGCACAGTGCTGTGACTCTATCTGTGAAGTTTGGCAACCTGGTGAGGATCTTGTAAGGCTGCCCCCACAGGGGAGTTCTTGGCCCATGAGATTGTGTGCTGGCTCTTCTGTCATGGAACAGGAGAAGTTCTCCACCCCAAACAGTGATTTGTTATGTTATGTTTTATTGATTTGTATAGCACACGAATCCCCCAAGAGGGTATCCAGGCACTTGGGCATGTGTGTAGGTGTGAGGTTCCAAGGTTTGTTAAGAAAGAGCCAGGTCTTTAGCTTCTTGCAGAACTTAATAAGTGAAGACGAGGCTTTGATGCGTTGAAGGAGGCCATTCAATGTCCTGGTTGTGATGTAGGAGAATAAGTGACCTTTAGTTTTGCTTTTGCAGATACAGGGAATGTGTGTGAGTGTGTCATAAGCCACCCACCTGGGTCCCAGATGATTTAAATGGGGCAGCGACGCTAGTTCCTGAATCCTTCCAAGACTTGACCTTGGTTTACAGGAGGAGACACTGCTACGGTGGCAAATCTCATGGGGAAAGGGGTTGGGATGGGGAGAACATGTAGAGTCAAAGATGCTGTGGCTCGTCTACTCAACATCAACACTGCAGCAGGAATTCACACCAGTCTGACGAATGGTACAAGCAGATATGGTAAACTATAAACAAACAAATAATATGGCTTTAGTCTACTATTAACTCTCTCTCTTAAGGTATCACCTCACAAAAGCTTTTCAAATCTCAATCAACCTTCAATTTTGTTTTTGTTTTGTTTCCATTTAGAATGTCCGTAGAGGCTACTTTCCGACATTTTCAGAACTGTAGTGCGTATGATTTCAGCATCAAACCCTCAAGCAAATTTGGACGGGGTTAGGTCTACCCAAGTCCTCTCTGGCAGAGCCCTGCCACCAGTATGTACAAGTTGAACAAAAACACTGGTTACCTCTGCAGCACGATTTTGTAACTAAGCTCAGCATGTAATTAAATCAAGTATGTTAATGTGTCTCTCCTTTTTCTCTTGTTCTTTTTTCCAACTAGGTGCAAGACTAATGCAGGGCGTTCTTTGCTGTGAGGTCAAAGTGGTAGGATCAAGGGAGCTGGCAAGACAGATTCCTGGAAGCTGGGAAACAGGTAAGTGGCAGGCTAAGAGGCTAAGCGAAGGGGAGGAGTGTGGACGGTCTTTAAATAAGACTGCTTTAGAAAGTTCATAAAGGTCCCATTCTAATTGTTTGTACCATGGAACAGGTGCAGATAATTAACTTGAGGCTGCCTTCTAGAAGGTACTTTTGATTGTTCACAAAGGTTGCGTTCTAAAGGAACAGGTGCAGATGATTGATTTGATGAGGCTTTCTTCTAGAACTTGTTTTAGAATGTTCACAAAGATCACATTCTAATTGCTTATAGCAAGGAACAGGTGCAGATGATTAATTTGATGAGTCCGTCTTCCAGAAGGTGTTTTAAATTGTTCACAAAGGTCGCATTCTAGTTGCTTATAGCAAGGACCGGATTCAGGGATTAATTAGATGAGGGCTGTCTTCCAGAAGGTTCTCGTTGAAGTCATCTATGCTGGTTGCTTGATGCTTATTTTGGTGGATTTTCTAGATGGTTCTGTGGTGCCTGAAACCTGACCTTGCATATGCATGGTAAAACATCTGTAAAAGCTATCAAACCTTTTTAAACAAACCGGGGAACACCAGCTACAGCTAGCTATTACCAACAGCATGTAACATTGTGAAAAGTCAGGAAACAAGACGTTTGTTCATTCATAAGTGTTGGGAAGAATGATATGAGTCATGCCAGAATATTGTGATAGTCAAGAGACGTGAGCTGTGGCAGGAATCCTGATTCCTCACAGAGGTAGAGTGAGGCAGAGAGTAGGTGTCTGGTGGGTTGGTGAAAGTGTATGCTGCTGTTCAGGTATTTTGGTCCTTTGTTATGTTGTGCTTTGTATTTATGAGA
This sequence comes from Triturus cristatus, assembly GCF_964204655.1. Classification (NCBI taxonomy): domain Eukaryota; kingdom Metazoa; phylum Chordata; class Amphibia; order Caudata; family Salamandridae; genus Triturus; species Triturus cristatus. The sequence continues at coordinate 453,136,852 of NC_140590.1, read as the reverse complement.
AGTTTGAATTGGCTTTGCTTGTGAATGGGAAGGCAATGAAGCGCTTCCAGTGGTGTGGTTGTATGTGGGTGTGGCATGGACAGTCCAGTATTAGTCTTTCAGCTGTGTTCTGGATGGTCTGTAGTCTATGTAGGAGTTGTTTGGAGATTCCAGTGTAGAGAGGTTTGCTGTAGTTCAGCCTACTGGTGATGAGTATATGCATGATGGTCCCTTTGGTGTCCTGAGGCAACCATTTTTAAGATCTTTTGAACCATACACTCGATGTGGAAGCAGGAGGTACACACTGCATTGACTTCAGCTGTCACGTTGAGCTTGTCATCTTGGAGGATCCCTAGATTTCTTGCTCTGTTTTGGGTGTGGATGTTGTTCCTAGCTCTGATTGCCACCAGGTGAAGTACTATGGGGAGGTCTCACTGCCAAAGACCAGAATGTCTATCATGTCATAGTTAAGTTGCAAGCAGTATGTTCACACCCAGTCTGCTACCTTGCCCTTGCAGTTGGTAAAGTTGGTCTTGGTGGTGGTTGTCTTGTCCATCAGGGAGAGGAGATATGTCTTGACATACTCTGCTGATATTCCTGTATTCTGTCACACCCACTAATCTCATATTGTTGCACCCGGACCGGGCCTCTGGGTCTTCATTTTTGGCTTTGATGACATTTAAGATTTTGGCCAAAATAGAAGGGTTTTCACTGTAACTGATTGTGTCATTGTCCAGTGTGCAAATGCTGGTTTCATCCGTGTTGAGGTGTTATTCATGCTTGCAAAGGGTAGCAGTCGTTTTTTTCTACTCTGTTAGTGAGTGTGTCCAGTTTACTGTCTAGGTGTGCAAGGTATTTTTTCATTTGCAGCAGGAGTGTCTCATTGTCAGGTTCCTCTCTGTCCAGCCCCCATCACAGTGACCCTGTTGGATGAGTGAGCCATGTCAGGACTTTGTGATTGAAAGGGGAGTTTGGGCTGTCTTGTGTTTGCCTTCCCCATCTTTATCAGATCAAAGCAATATCTCCAGCGATATTCCACAGGGACTCAGGGTAAAACTGTGATGCATGCACGGGGCCTTCCTTATTCTCCTCTACATCACCCGGAGGTGTCCGTGCAACACCACCTTGTGGGCGGCACGCTATGCCCAGCTTGTAGTGCTGACAATTGTTGGCCTGTTGTCTATGGCAGCCACAGTGGAAGATGTTTCTGGAGGCCATTGGCTGCACATTGCTGTCAGAATTATAAGCTGGGTCCTCCCCTCCAAGGTATATCATCTCCACTGGGGAGCTTGTGCAGGCCCTGAAATGCACTGGGGCTATTTGCTTCCACACGGGCTGCCAGCATAGCCAAGCTGGTGGTTGTGACAATCGCAGGCACGTTGTCAATGTCCAGCGGAATCACTGCAGGTGAGGGAGTTTCTGGAGGCTTGCAGAGCACCAATGCAGAGGACCACACTGTCAGGATGGAAGACTGGGCTCCTTTTCCAGTATATCACTATCAACAGGGAGCTTGTGCAGGTCCTGCAATGGCTACACACTGCCCGATGCTCTGCCATGTGGTCCTGAGGCAGACCTGCTTTTCAGTGCCAATCTGGTGCCACCTTCTCTGCCCCACCTGTAGTAATGAATCTGCGGGACCATCGCCACCTACTGCTAGGGCGCCACAGTCACTGCACTGCCTCTCACTAAGCAGCAAGGACCCTAAACCAGTGCCTTACTCTCCTCTGCCCCACAGCATCTTTCATGCTACAGGACCACCATTTTGGCCTGTGATTAACTCTGACTCCTTTTGCTCCTGCCTCCTGGCAGTCAAGTTTTGGGTGCAGTCAGGTCCCGAGCAATAGTGTATTGATCCTCACCCTCACACTTCTACCTCCAGGTGCCAAATAACTGTCAGATGAGCTGCCTGGCACAGGGAGAATCAAAGAAGTGCAGCCATCTTGGAGCCTGGCACTCTGGCGCCCTGCGAATTTCAAAGTTGTCCCACTAATTCTGTGTTCACCATTTTCTTCTTCCAACCTGGGCAATGTTCACTTTTGCGCTCAACTATTCTTTGCCTCAATATACACTGTTCCTCCATTCCTCTTCACTTATAGCTCCACTGATAACAACTCTTTATTGGCAACAAGCCAATCATATTCATCACATTCAACTGTTACCGGTAATGGCAATCTCAATAAGTAATTTACTTTAACATTACACAGCAAGTACATATTTAATTTCAAAAGCATACTCTTGTAATATTAGCAACCACTTCACCATTCGCAGAATAATTATACTTGCCCCCCTGGTGGTAAAAACATCTATCAACAGTTAATAGTCTATTCTTAACTCAAATCTTGCACACCACAACTGTATTATAGTGCTGGGTTCCCCACTAACAAGCAAGTGGCTTTTTTAAAATAAAATGAATGCTTCCTTTATCATCCCTCCAAATTCAATAAACAAATGTTATGAATTAGTGCTTAATTTTAAGCCTGGGCAAACCACTACGCTACGCTCGTGTAGTTTGCGAAGTTCGCGCTACTTCGCACTACGCGAACTGCACGTAGCACAGTGCGAACACGCGTAGCGTAGTGTTGCGTAGTGCTGCGGTCATTTTTTGCTTGCTCGCGGTCCTCAACGTCAAGTTGGCGACCGCGAGCAAGCAAAATGACATCCTGGCGAGACTTTTTCCTTGTTCGCGATCAGCAACATCAAGTTGGCGATCGCGGGCATGGAAAATAAACCTCCCGGCGAGATTCCCAACGCGAGGAGGTCAGGTTTCTCATTGCGAGTGGTCGCGTATGTTGTCGTCCGCTCGCGATGAGAAACTACCAGTTCCCGTTGAGAAAACTGCAGCTCGAGTAAAAATCTACTCGAGCAGCAGAAAACTGCAGCTCGCACTGTGCAAGATGCCATTTTCAATGATTGCACAGTGCCGGTTGCTTGTCCGCACTGTGCAATCATTGAAAACGACATCTGGCAGAGTGCGAACACGGTACTACGCAGTTTGCGAAGTGCTACGCGTAGCTCGCGTAGTGCGAACTGCACTTTGTGTAGCTTTGCGAAGTGCTACTTCGCGAACTACGCCCAGGGTTACTTAATTTGAGCCGTGGATTCCAATGCTCGCCACTGGCATTTAATTTGATTTAACAGCAACACTTGTGACAGTCTGTCGCATAGTGGCCATGCCCATCTAGTTCACAGAGGAGTGCAACAACTGTTGTTTATTAATTCAATATACTTTAAAAATGACTAATACCTGCCACCCAATCCATTCTTATAGCTTTGGGGATCTGGAATAGGCTGAATTATCACACTTGTAAAAATGTGATTTTTGCAAAGTCATTCTGTGCCCTGTGCACACCCTTTTCCTTCTCCTAACTGGTACTGGTGTCAACTGACTCTGGCTGTCCCTGGGCTTGGCCAACCAGGCCCAGGGTCTGTGCTATCATGGAAACACACTTAGAATACACTGAAAACACCTACACACAGTAGGGTACACTATGGTTTGGGGTACCCCCATGATTGGCATGACCTCCCCTATAAGGCCATAGTACACAATAGGGCAGGGGATTAAAGCAACTTTTAAGTCCCCAGCAAATAATAGGGCATGGCAATTTAGAGGCCAGCAGTGCATTCTGTACTTACATGTGTGCACTGGTGAGAGCCTGAGGTCAGTTTAAAAGCAGCCATGTGTTGTAGGACTGCTTTTACAATGTAAATTTAGCCCAAACTCGACTTTGGTATTGTGTGCACTTGCAAATTGACAAACTACGATAGTTTGGCATATTAGGTACTTCCAGGGTCTCTCCTAGGTATCCAAGGAGTGGGGGGCCAGGTACTTATAAAGAGGACTCTTATAAAAGAGGTTGTATATACCCTGGGGAAAGAGAAATTGCACATTTCCCTTCCCTCATTGTTGTAAAGTACTTCCCAAAATCTACTTTTGTGCCATAAGCACTGCGGAGTGAAGATCTACAATATTTGTACATATTCAGCACCCCCTAAAGTCTCCTTGAGGTGTTCCAGAGGTGGGGGGCCTGTAGATATTGGCAGGGTCCCTATAAAATATGTGTTATAATCCCTGGTGTTGGAGAAATTGCCCAGTTAAGTTTTACTATTGCAGATCCCTTGCCACATAGGATAACATTGCAATAAGTTGTTAATGAATAAACAACACTAGTGATTGTGGAAAAATATTATTCAAGGACTTAGGAGAATGGTATTGATAAATCCAATCATATTCTGTTGTTGAATTCATCCTAAAATGTACAAAAAATAAGTGATAAGACTTTCTTGTCTGTAAGCTAAAATTCAGCCTTCCAGTGGTCTGTCCTGATTGGTCAAAGCTAAGTGGATTAGCAGGGCTGCTTTGGTGAAGTGATAAGTAGCACCTGGGATGAGGAGCCACCTGGGAGGAGAGGGTCTGCTGCACAGGAATGCCAGAGCAAGGGGTATGGTCATAAACCATGACCTTCAAAGGAAGAAGGGGACAGGCAAGATACGCCAAGACCATCTACATCCATCCCCTCTGAACATAGCCAGATAGCAGGCTTCAAGAAGGATGGGCAGATGCTAGGGGGAAGGAGGCTATGGAGATGAGCCATCCTGGATGTTGTTTTAGCTAGACGTGCCTTTTTGCTGAAACTTCAGCCATATTGAATGTTAAAGAAATAGTGCTTTCTGGGAGGCAATTGTGCCACACTTTTGAGAAAATTGTCATGCTCTGGGGTGTTACCCTTCACCTCATTGGACAGGAGTGCCCTCCTGAATAAACCCAGATAGCACTGAAAGAGTATCTGAGAGGGGTAGAGCCTCTCAGCTCTGCTGCTTTGAACTGAGATAAGAAGATGGATTGCAAAGCTGGAAACTTGATTTGCACCTTCAGGCCCTGCATTCTGACTGACTGACTATGTCTGCTGCATTATCTAGAACTGCAGCCCTTTGGGTGTACCTTGTTCCAAGAGGAATGGAGAGTGGGCTCTCTGCAACCTACAGGTTATCAGAGCTCACCTGCGGCAACTCCACCAAGAGTCTCCTACTTGGAGTGCACCCAGTGGACTTTTAAGGGTTTTGGCTAGGTGCATTGTCGGAAATGTGGTCCCAAACTTTCCAGGACCGTCTTCGAGCTTCCAGACCCTCGAATTGTGTTTTGGACCCTTTGGACCCTCAGGGGAACTTCAGAAAAAAGTTCCATAAGTTTGGAGCAATTTTTGGGAAGAAAACTCCATAAGGTGACTTAGTGCTAGAAAGTGCTTATTCTTTTAAAATTCATATCTCAGGTTCCCTACATTAGATTTGTTTATTTTTGTTGTCATGGTAATGATAACAATTTTTCCTATTTTAATAAATTAGTTTTGGATTTTCATTGTTTGTTGTGTCTTAAATATTTACTGAAATGTTGCTTGTAAATGCTTTACATACCTGTCTCTATAGTTGCCAAACTACCAATGATTGAGCGTGGGAATTATTTTCTGAGACAATATTCTGAGCCCAGCCTGTGTTAGTGGCCGTATTGCCAGATGTAGATGCATATTTACCACTACTAATAAGCCACTTTCAAACAGTGATAATTGATAGTTGTGTTGGTAACGCCATTGGCAGCACTAGCAGAGACAATTCATGGTTCAAGTTTGAATAGTCTCCTGATGAGAGACCTGGCACTTATGTTTTTTTACAAATTAAGCACTTGCTATGATCCTCTCATGTAGCTGATGAAGTTTCAATAGGACAGCTTGTAGGTCAGCGATTCACATATTTTGCGTACTATTCAGCCAAATCTAAAATGGATTGTAACTGATTTTTATTCGTTGGACTGGGATAACCTGTGAATGACCTTTGGTAATTTCAGTTTAAACCTAATTCCATCACCACTGATGATGTCCTGAATATGCCACATACACAAATGTGCACTTTTCTGCTGTAATGGTCAGACTGGAATCTCTCAGTCTTCCCAGCAGTTGTCTAAAAATATTCTCATGTCTGGGAATAAATCCCCTTCCCAGAAATTGTGGGAGGCTGAACTGGGCCACCCAATCTCCCTGAAAGAGTAGCATGACATATATCACCGCACCCGGCATACCACCTATAATATGGCCAGCACAGAAACGGCTGTCAATCTCACTTCCTATTGGTATCTCACACTGGTGAGTCTTCACCGGGGGCACCATGCCGTAGCGATACCTGTTGGAGGCAGTGGGGGCGAATGGCTCACTAACCCACATACTATGGGAATGTTCGGTGGTCACAGCATTCTGGGAGCTGGCTCTGGACTATATTGACTCCTACTTCTCTACTCAGCTTCCCAGATTCCCATCATACACTTTACTGGGCCTACCCAATCCCCTCACGTATCCCCTTTCATCTTACAGAGGGTGACAGATTAGCATAGCACTTGGAGCAGCACACCAAACCATCTTAGCCCTATGGGGAACAACTACTGCTCCAACCCACATGGCCTGGCTTTGGCATCTTTGGGACATACTGGGATTGGAGAAACTCACACTTATACTCACAGCGCACGACGATACATTTAGAACCGTTTGGCACCCCTTGATAGCTTTATTGACCAAGGAATGTAGGGAGCTGACCTGCCCTCAGTATTAACGGCTGCTACGACTCGCAGACCCCGCAGACAGTTAGAGCACGGAAACGCTCAGGAGAGCTCTGCAATGGCCCCATTACCATACATTACATAGCAAGTGGTACGGGGGGAGTTACGTTGAATACCCTTTTGCCCCCTTTTCTCTTTCCCTTCCTGTGACAGGGGTTAAAAGTTGCAATATTATAATATGTATTGAAGAGACTTACTTCATGCAGTGTATTGTTATCTTAATATGCATTGGCAACAATAAAAACTAATTTAAACCTAAAAATATTCTCATGATCTGACTTATCTTTTCCACAAATAAGTATATCATCTTGAAATTGGAACTCCATTGCTTTCAGTAGTTTTCTTTTTCATCAACTTTCATATAGGGCTGCTTGAATTTGACATGCATTCCAGCTAGCCAGTGGCAAATCCTGTTACATTTACCGTATTACAATGAAGGGATTTGTCTGTGTAAATGTGTCCCGACTATGGTAAGACAGAAACATTCTTTTTGTTCACTCGTAGTGCATTTAGCCATGGGGTAGTTCACTTAGGAGCCTGGCTACAACATTTTTATAGTGGTGAATTTGCTTGTGGAAATGTGTAGGTTGCTTTTTCTTTTTTCCTCTAAAACTAAAAAGATTGGAATACAAAAAGGGACCTGTCTTTTTCCTCAGCATTTGTGCAGTTTCGGGATGCTCTAATGAAAAGAAAAACTAGACAACTGAACATTTTCATTGGTGCAAATAATTGGACAGATGGTTGCATATAATAATGAATCACATGCATGTGCTGGGATCTAACATTTTATTCTGCTTGCCCTCACCGTTAGGAAATGATACCTGTGCTCCAGCGCGGAGTGCAAAATCCCTCCCTCCGTCACGGACCAAAGATCCCACATACACACACTATCCATACATTCGCTGGTGGGGACCATAACACCAACATTCACTCACCATCAGTCCATGTGGGAGGCAATTATCTTCCAAGCGCTGGAAATGAGAAGGAAATACCACTTCTACCCTAATGAGCGACAAAACAAAACTACACCACCTTCTGATACTCATTTGACCTTAAACTTCACCTTTAGTACTCCTCTCATAAATCGGAATGGATCAGTTAGTTGCAGGTTTAGCTTAATCTCTAATTCTCTAATTAACCTTTTCATTAACACATTTCAATGAATAAACAACCCAACTCATTTCTGTAGATATTCAATTCAAATTTTATATTAATATTGCAAATTAAATCATTCATTTGACCAAGTTGCCATTCATATTTACCTATTCTGGCTAAAGTCGTCCTCTATGTCAAATCTGGCAGTCTCGTAAATCTATGCCCATCAATTCTGTAAGTTCAGGTCATCAGGAGTTTGGGCAATAATTCAGTCCGTCAAAGATTCAGGCTAACAGCTGTCCTGCAGTGTCACCGTCCTCTCCGTCAGCATAACGTCAGGAAATCGAGATAGGTCAGAAACGAACCCGCACCCACCTCTCTATTCTACCATAATTTATAGTAAAAATCATTGAGAATTTGTATCGAAAACTGGTCTTCAAATGTTCTGATTGGTCCATTGAAATCGTCTGACAGAATTCTCATCACAATAAAGTTTTAGTAGCACATTATTGTTCATTCAGAAAAGCTGGCTTGCGTCCCAGAGCAACCTTGAAGGGTACATGTTCATCAGGGGTCAGGACGAGGCCACTAAGTATCTGTTGTCAGTGCAGGCGCACTTAACCCAAGCCTTGTTCAGCGTCGGCTGTCGAGTTAGGCACCAAAGGCAACCATCTTTCGATAGGCCAAAATGGTCAACTTAAGCAAAGAAACACAAAAACGTAATTAAGACATGGAAATTACTAATTAAATGTTATTCCCTTGCTAATACCCATATGTGTATGTATTTATCTAGCAAAAGCAACACTCAATGCGGTTTATACTTACAAAATAAAGCACGAGCGACAAATACATCAAAGAAGCGACATATATCATGCAATATTCTAATTGTCTATCATTAGTATGCGTACGAAATTTAGTTCACGTATTAATTAAGCGATGCAGATGCAAATCCCACGTGTAATTCATACATTAGTAAGGTTGGTAAATATTTTCCACATCACTCCAATCCATTAGTTCGATTATAATTAATTAAATAATCTAATTAATAAAACAACATGCAAAATGGGGTGGGTATACAAAATTTTGCATAACCCGCTCCAGCACCTGCATGTACAGATCATTAGCAAGACATGTTGTTCAACAGGTACAGATGATTTACAAACAGGCTGTCACATACCTGTTGTTTGTAATGACCATCTTTTGCATTTAGTTGCTGAGCCCATTTGTTTGGCCATAGAACTCTCTGCACTTTACCCCTGCCAACATGGGGTAAAGTGCTTGTGCTCTCCTTTTTAAACATGGTAAACATGGCATACACCTAATTGCCACATTTAGTTTACTTTTAAGTCCCTAGTTAATGGTACCACTTGTAACCAGGGCTGGTATATTAAATGCTACTAGTGGGCTGCAGCACTCTTTGTACTACCCATTGCTGTAGCCTTGTAGAACATGTCTGCAGGCCTGCCACTGCAGCCTTGCAAGTGCAGTTTTTAAACTGCAAATTTGACCTGTCACATAACCCTTTTTAATATCTATATATTTCATCCCTAACATAGGCCTTGCTGCCCAGAAAAGCAGACTACACGTTATTTAAAAGTGGGACATGCAGAAATGACTGTTTTATATGTCCTGGCAGTAAAGACTCTCCAAAGTCATTTTTCACTGTTGCAAAGCTGGCTCTACCATAGGAAAGCAATAGGTTACATTGTCAGCTAGAAAAATGATCCAAGGCCTAATTTTAATAATAATTTCAAATCTTATTTAATGCTAAATTTGGATTGTACAGTGCTATTGAGGAAATACACAATTTTAGAAAGTTGGTTCTTGCCTACCTAAAACCGAAAGTCCTTTCAGCCAGTGTCTAGTCTCTCCTTACTGCTAATGGAACACCTGAAGTGATGTGAAGTTTGCTCCCAGCCAGTGGACCAAGGTCTTTGGTTGTAAGGAGATGTTTCTTTCCTTGAGCACGATGGCTCGGGGTTGTACTCAGCCCCTTCGCGATATTCAAAGGATGCCCACTCTCACTGGCAGATGATGCTCACTCCTGGGCCTGCCTCCTTATTTCTTCCATGTATAGCTGGGTCTAAACCCAGTGGGGGGGGGGGGGCTGGATTAGGGGGTGGACAAAGTATTAACCTCCAACCACAGGTTGGGACTGGCATACAAATGGATCTCACAGGCCTCTCTTCGTAACTTTTCCGGGCCTGTGAAATCAGAAGAAGGACTTCCAGCTCTCTGAGTCATGAAGAGGGAGACTGGACCTGATTGCTTTGAATCCAGTACTCATAAGTAACTCCAAAGGTCAGTTGGATGACCTCCAGTGTGAGTGTCAGGGACACACAAGCTTCCTGAGGCCTTTTCCCTGTACTACCTGTTAGATCTATCAACCTTAGGGTGGTCTTCCCCAAACCTTTTGCCTGCTTACCTCCTCCTTTGGCCGATTCTTTTTGTTGGCCTTAGGACTCTGAGCAATTTACCACACTGCTGACCAGTGCTAAAGTGCATGTGCTTCTCCCCTAAACATGGTAAAAATTGGTGTATGCACAATTAGAGCATTCAATTTACTTGTAAGTCCCTTGTAAAGTGGTATACCATAAACTCAGGGTCTGTATTTAAAAGCTACTAGTAGGCCTGAAGCACTGATTGTGCCACTCACATAAGTAGCCCTTTAAACATGTCTCAGCCTGCTACTGCAGAGCCTGTGTGTGCAGTTTTGCTGCCACCTTGACTCAGTATTTAAAACCCTTTCCCCTTTTATTGTACACGTCACCCCCAATGTAGGCCCTATGTTGCCAGAGGACAGGGTGCAGTGTAAGTAAAAGGTAGGACATGTCTTTTCAAGTTTTGCATGTCCTGATAGTGAAAAACACCTACATCCGTTGTTCACTACTGTGAGGCCTACTCCTCCCATAGGTTAACATTGGGTGATGTACCAAAAATGAACTAGAGGACTATACCTTCCAATAGTCCCAATATCATTACCCAATAATCAATCAGCTGGCAGCAAAGAAGGTTCAATCGATGTAGCGTCTGTATAGCCAAATGAATGGAGGGGGCGAAGTCAGGAATATAAACACAGCAAGAGCTGCCGATCACACGGCATGCTCCTCCTCGATCTGCCAAGATAACGTCTAAAACCATACGGTTTTGAAGCGAAACATGTCTGGTCGCCTGTAGCTCTACTGTTATATTAGTCAGTATTCCTGCAGTAGTGTTAATCACTCCTTCAACTACCCTAGACAAATGACGTGTTTCCTGGCTAGTGATCACAGGCCCCCAAAAGGGTAATACTCCCTTCATAATGTCAGTAAAATACTGTAGTGGAGTGTCGGTCTGATCTACATCCATGGTATCTATAACTCTCTTATTTCTTCTAATGAACACACTACGTTTTTCTAGTCGGTGAACCTTATGATAATTAGAAGGGACAATATAGACCGGAGGGTACAGGGAGGACAGGTAGCAATGCCCAGCCCAACCTTGAGGAAGCCAAGTATAGGCACTTCCCCCACAGACAAAATATACATTGGGAGGGGTTAGCAGCGGAGGGCTGTTAAAAGTACGCAATCGATAAGTGTAATTACATCGGCTTTCTCCCACTAATATGTACCCTGCTCCTTGAACACAAAACATAGAAGTACTATTTAATACAAGCACCGGAATGGCCCTATCCTCTGTAACATTACGGTTCTGGAAGCGTTGATAATATTGAGTGAAATTTAACTCAACGTCCAAAATCTCATTTTTGAACCAGGTGGCATTTTCATGTGTAACATACATATTCATACAAGCATTCGGATCTAAGGTCCCCTCCCCATTATTCCCATCAGGATTGAATCCTTGATGAACCTCAATATATGCTAAAATCATTTCATAATCTCTTTCCGAAAACCTTTGAGCGTCCACAGTATAATGCATATACATCATAGAAAGCAATTTGAACCAAGCTTCACAACTTCCCAGATAAGACAGAGGCATGGATATAAACAAATCGTGCTTATGCATGACAGATGGAAGAAGACCACAAACCCAACAATTTGTAGTATTTGTGGTACTGTGTGCTTGATGAAGCATTTCGATAAAAACATTTTTTTACATAGGTCTGACAATGTCTTTCCTTATGAGGGGCCATAGTATGAAACACATACTCCGGAGGTGGGGTAGTAGTTCCTAGAACAGTATGCATTGGGTGGCGAAACTCTAAATATATAAATACTCCCATTAGGATGATTAATACTATTGCTATAGTAGCTACAAAGGTGACCTTAACCCTCTTAGAGCAACTAGAAAAAACAGGCATATATGCAGGAAAATAGCGTGGTGCAAATGGACGTTCCTCTTCAGGAACAAAACGAGCAAAAGGATATATGCTAGCTAAAAGTCCAACAATAAACTAGGGCAATGCAGTCCAACCTGCCAGAGGGTGCTTCTTTCCTGTGTCCGTTTAGAGCCTCACAGGTAGGCTCCTATTGTTCATCTCAGATAGTACCAAAACAGACTTCTCAAGTTGGAGTTATGTTCTCACACAACCACACGAAGAAACACAACCTGGGTCCCCTTTGAATGTGAAATTCAGTCTTTCTTTCTGAACAGAGCGCACAAATGTTCAGGGCTCTCAGCGTGTTCAGTCCAGTGTCTCGCTCGGTACAACAGAAGCGTATCTAATGGACATTCATAGCACAAGTCTGTACCCTATCACTCAAGTCTCTCCCTATCTCCTACCATGTTCACCTGGTGTACCGTGCTGTTTTCTGGGCCGCAGGTTGTATTGAGTATGGCCAGGCATTTCTCGGTCAGAGAACAAAACAGGCTGACAAATCCGGTGAAACAGGGGTACTGCGAGCTTCTGGGCTAGCTGTTGGAACAACAGAATCTGGGGCGATCGAGTGTGCTGATGACGAAGCCCCTTCCGAACCTGGTGCACCTTTTCCTTGCCCTTCTCTGATTCCCTGGGCGTCAGAAAAAGGGATGTATTGAGGAACTCACTCACCCTCCTGAGTCAGAACCCCATCTTGGATTCGCCGATCATATGGAAGTGGAAGGGGTAATTTCTTCAAATGTGACACGTGAATCCAGTGTCGTTTGCCATTCACTTTAACCGCCGTCCGTGTGGACAGCAAGACTTGAAATGGCTCAGACAACCGACAATCCAGGCTAGATTTCCGCTGATAGTTACGAACCACAACCCATTGGCCTGGTTCCAGGCGATATCCAGGACCCTCCGGCAGGGGCTGCAAATTTGCTGGAACCTGTTGATGAATAGAACGAAGATCTTTAGTCAAAGCATACAAATAATCTGTCAGCATAGAATATTCTATATCACGAAACGTTCTGGGTCTCGGAATGCCCCACACATTAGCGGGGCGCCCAAAAATGACTTCATATGGAGACAAACCAGAACGAGAATGTGGATTAACTCGTATTGACATTAGCGCTAATGGCAGAGCATCTGGCCATTTTAATCCAGTGCTCTTTTGAAACTTGGCCAACTTCAGCTTCAATATCCCATTATACTTCTCGACCAATCCAGCGGACTGGGGATGTCGAGCCGCATGAAACTTTTGCCTGATCTGTAGTCCATTACATATATGTGTGATGAGCTCTGCATTAAAATGTTTTCCGTTATCGCTCCAGATCACATGAGGCAATCCGATGCGAGGGGAATACTCCTTTACCAACGCCTTTGCCGTTGCCAAAGCAGTATTTTCTTTTGTGGGGTAGGCTTCCACCCATTTACTGAAAGCGCATACCACGACCAGGACATACTTCAGATTGTTAACTCGCTCCAGCTGGATATAATCCATTTGAAGCACCTCAAAAGGCAAAGATGGAGGGCAAAGTTTCCACTCAGAACAGGCTCCCTGCCCCCTGGATTATGTCGCAGGCAAATCATACAATATTGCACCAAATGAGCAGCAGTTTTAGGAATATTGGAGTTGTACCATACAGGGTCTAATAATGTACAGATACCTTTAACCCCAATATGAGCTGAGCCGTGTGCCATTGTCACCACCGCATTCACTAATGCATTAGGCAACACCCACCATTGTTTTTCTGTCAGATCAATCCAACAACCCTCTGCATCTAATCTCCCAATTCGCTCTTTCCAGTGAGCCAATTTAATGGGGGTAGCCTCTTTCTGTATTTCTCGGACACTTCCCATGGTGTTGTCACACATCTCTGTTTCAGCCACCCACCTAGCAGAGCTAGTCACAAACATTGAAGTTAAATCGGATTTCGCAGTTTCTTTAGCTATCTGATCAGCAAAGGCATTACCCTCCCCCACTGCATCAACCACTGCCTTGTGTGCGCTGCACTTAACTACAGCCACCATTTCTGGTAATGTCAATGCTGTCAGTAATCGCAAAATCAAAGGGCCATGCTGTATCCGCTGACCATGAGAAATGAGAAAACCCCTTTCTGCCCAATGTTGGCCGAAACTATGTGCCACGCCAAAGGCGTATTGGCTGTCGGTGTAAATATTTGCTCTCAGTCCTTCACTTAACTCACAGGCCAAGAACAATGCCACTAAATCAGCCGCCTGTGCTGAGTGATAAGGTACTCGAGAAGCCTCAACTATAGTGTGAAGAGTAGTTATCGCATATGCAGCAGTTGTCGTGCCATCTGGTATCTTAAAACAAGAGCCATCGACGTACAGCTCCCCTTGAGGGTCGGATAGAGGAGTGTCAGTCAGGTCTACTCGTCCCTTTGTTTCTTCCTCAGTCCGAAATATACAATCATGAACATCATTGTTCTTTGCATTCGAAGGGAGGGGTAGTAACGTGGCTGGATTCAGAGTGGCACATCGTTTAATCGTAATGTGTGGAGCAAACAAAGTCAATTCATATCCGGTAAGACGCGCACTCGTAAGGGCCTGAGTCTTTGTTTTGTTCAATAATGTATCCACAGCGTGCGGTACCATCACTGTGAGGTCAGTGTTCAGAACGAACCCTTCAGACTGTCGAATAGCCACTGCAACTGCAGCAGTGGCCCTTAAACAGCTAGGAAGTGCTCTGGCGACGTTATCCAACACCGCCGAGAAATAGGCACAAGGTCTTTGCTTACCACCAAATCCTTGTGTTAACACAGAAAGCGAGCAACCGTCCACCTCGTGTACGTATAGCACAAAAGGTTTTCGGTAGTCAGGAGTACCAAGAACAGGTGCAGAGCAAAGCGCAGATTTCAAAGAGTCAAAAGCATCTTGACAAGCATCAGTCCAGGGTAAAGGTTCATGCACATCTTTAGTGGTTAGGTACAGAAGAGGCTTAGTAAGAAGGGAAAAGTTAGGGATCCATTGGGGACAGTAAGAAGTTATGCCCAGAAATGCACGAACATCACGCTGAGTACGAGGTACAGACATATTAAAAATCACACTTCCCTCCTTCGACAGTAGATGACCGAGATAGGTCACCTCCTGTTGACAATATTGAAATTTAGAAAGGGATACTTTATTGCCATTAGCAGCCAAATGAGACAATAATCGTACAGTAGCCTCCTTACAACCATCTTCAGTATCAAAGGCCACTAACAAATCATCCACATATTGCAAAAGTACATTACCAGGGGGCAAGACCAAATCATCTAACAATGTTTTCAAAGCTTGACTATAAATACTAGGACTCTCTGTATACCCCTGAGGAGCGCGACAGAACCGGAAGCTGCGACCAGATAATGAGAAGCCAAAAATATGGCAGCTATCAGGGTGAATCGGAATGCTAAAGAAGGCATTCTTTAGGTCAATTACAGAGAAATACTTAGCAGTAGGGGGAATCATAGTAAGAATAGTAGTGATATCTAAGACCACAGGATATTGGGGCACCGCTATTTTATTAATTTCACGCAAATCAATCACAAAACGATAGGTATCAACATAATCTGGATCGCTTCCAACAGGAGCTCTTTTTAAAATCGGCAAAATAGGGCTATTGCACACATTAGCAGCCGTTTCCTCCACCACACATTTCTCACCAAGGGCCATATGTAGGTAGCTAAATACCGGTCGGTAACGGCCGAAATTCGGTAAAAATCCCGTTACCGACCGGTATTTAGTCAAGTGAGATGTAGGAGGCCAAAAAGCAGTTTTCGGTAAATATGAAGCGGTAAATACCGATTCATATTTACCGATTTCTAAAATACCGATTCATATTTACCGAAGACACATATATTCCGATTCGGTAAATAAGAAGTGGTAAATATGAAGTGGTAAATATGAAGTGGTAAACATGAAGTGGTAAAACGGAAAAAGATATGTAGGTAAAATCGGTAATCAAGAAATCCATGAAATTCGGTAATTAAGAGTCGGTAATTAACACAGATTGAAAGCAGGTGGCAAGCATCAACAGTGCATATAAGCAATCCCAAAATGCAACAGCATGAACAACATGGCCGCTTTGTATGTCATTGCAAGGCGCCTACGTCTACAGGCAGCAGGTCTGAGGATTTGGAGACGGGAGGAACGCATCTACAGACAGTGCATCACACTCTTTCAACAGACTGACGCAGAGATACATGAAAGGTACAGGCTACACCCACAAACCATCATGGACCTGATAAGGGACCTGAACCCACTCCTGGACCAGCCAACAAGAAGGGCGCATGCCATACCACCACATGTGCAGGTGCTCTGCAGCCTACACCTACTCGCATCTGGCAGTTACCAGGGGGTGATAGCTGCGGTGGGCGGTGTATCACAGAGTTGCCTGTCCCGTTTCTTCAGGAAGTTCCTGGATGCCATGATGCAGAGAATGCACCACTACATCAGCTTCCCAAACACACAGGCTGGACTGCAGAAAACTAAAACTGACTTTTATCACATGGCACAGTTCCCCCATGTCATTGGCTGTTGATGGCACACACATCCCAATCTGCCCACCAGCTGCTACAGAGCACATCTACAGGAACAGAAAGTCCACCCACTCCATCAATGTGCAGGTAATCTGCGATGCAGGGAACATCATCACTGATATTGTTGCAAAGTTTCCTGGGAGCACCCACGACTCCTACATCTTCCAGAACAGTGGGATCTACACACGACTGCTTGCTGGAGAATTTGGAGACGGATACCTGCTAGGTAAGTAAGAGTGACGCCCCATGAGACTTGCAAATCATAGTGTATTGAGACATGTGACTGATGGTTCCCTTTCACTCACCTAGGCGACAGTGCATATGCCGTGCGGTCATTCATCCTCACTCCCTACCTACACCCATCAACCCAGAGTGAGAGACGATATAACGTGGCACACAAATCTACACGCAACGTGGTGGAGCGCACGTTTGGACTATTGAAAAGCAGGTTCCGCTGCCTCCACAAAAGCGGAGGCGCACGCCAGTACACACCCATCATCTGTTGCAAGATCATTGCCACTTGTGCAATGCTGCACAACCTTGCCACAAAGAGAGGTACAGAGGTGGAACTAACAGATTTTGAGGACAATGATGATGATTCAGGTCAGCCAGAGGACAACGCTGCTGGAGTGCCAACAGCAACAGATGGGAGAGAGAGACGGGCAGAGATCACATGCAACTATTTCTGAGTAAGTAAGGGGACACAGCCAGTTGTTGTATGTCATGACGTAGTTTAATAATGCGGCACTACGCCACGAAACCAAGATTATGCCATTCTGGCAACATTGCGTATTGACAAGTTTGAAGTCCAGGGTTACGTCACCCAATTGTCTTTTGCTACGCGGTGCAGCATCAATGTTTGCGGCCACGCGCTACAGTGTGGGATGGCACGGATTCAGCCTCCTCACTGGTGCCAGCCCCATGCCGCCTGCTGCTCCTGCGTGTTTCTGAGACCAGGGGTGTTATGCTGCTCCTGCTGCTGGTGTCGATGCTTTCAGCAGCATCCCCTGCACCACTTGTGGCCGCCTGACTGGTCAATAGCACCTCCAGGGCACTGGTGACCTGCACCATCCCCCTAGTAACGTCGCTGCTGCAGTGTGTCAGGCCCTCCTGCATGTTCACTGAGCGCCGGCAGAGTACTGAAGTTGCAGTTGCCAGGCGGTTGAGTGCCCTGGTGTGGCTGTCTCCCCTCTGCCGTTCCCGGCGCCTTGCAGCTCTATCTGCGTCTAACTTGCTGCACAACAGATTCATGGACTGTGACATGTCCCGCAGGCCC
This sequence comes from Triturus cristatus, assembly GCF_964204655.1. NCBI lineage: Eukaryota > Metazoa > Chordata > Amphibia > Caudata > Salamandridae > Triturus > Triturus cristatus. The sequence goes on along the minus strand of NC_140590.1, from coordinate 453,119,060 downwards.
GCTGCCATGTCAATAATCCCCGCCGCCATTGCGCTGATGTTCCTGTCCATGTTTTTGAATGTGGTTCTCAGTCCCCGCACATGCCGCTGAACTGACATGACTGCCTTTGTTTGTAGGCGCTGCTGCTTGAGCATGTTGCCCTCGAGTCCCGCAAAGACCCCATGGCTGTCACCGTCTGCTGGTGGACTCTGAACCCGCGACCTGCGGCGCCGTCTTGCACCCGTGGGTGCTCCCTGTGAGGTGGAGGGCACAGTGGCATAGCTCCCATCCTGGGGCATTGTGTTTGGCTCCGGGCCCCTGCTGTCGTTGGATGAGGTCTCTAACGCTGCCAACCTGCCAGCAGCACGCCTCCTCGGCATCACAATTGCAAGTGGTGATGTGGGCAGTGACTCATGCATGAGTGGTGATGCGGGCTGTGGTGGTGGTGATGCAGGCTGTGGTGGTGGTGATGCAGGCTGTGGTGGTGGTGATGCTGGCTGTGCAGTACTCGTGCTGGCCAGAGCTGACCTGTCTTGCTGGTGTGCCCTCTCTCCTGTACCATGTGCAGTCCTGCGTGATGTTACATCTGTGGACAGAAATGCAACATCAGCTCAGTGTACCTGAAGGGCTGCATTGCAAGCATCACAACAAATTCATGTAACACTCTCACATTGTCCTCTGGCTGCTGTTGGCTAATGTGTGTACCATGCATTGTTGTCCTGTGCTATTCATTTCATGGTTGGGGGTTCCCTGACTACATCTCCCATAATGCATTGCCTGTCTGCACTAACACATGGACTGGAGTGGGATACTCATTTCACAATGGGGGATGTGAGATAGGGGTATGAGGGGCTACATTGCTGTGCATTCGTCTTACCTTGTTGGGTGGCGGCTCTGGCAGAGCTGTCGGCATCTCCATGCCCCACGATGCTCTCGTGCTCTATTGTGGCCTCCACCAGCTCCTCCAGTTCGGTGAGGGCAGGTGCCCTGTTGATTCCACCTCCAGTCTGGCTGGCCTCCTTCTGGATTTCCCCCGTCTTCCTCTTTGTCACAATCCTCAGGTCGTACCAGCGCTTTTTGAGTACCTCAATGTCCCTGTGGGTCACTCCCACAGCATTGACCTGCGCCTGGATACCCAGCCATATATTGCGCTTCTCAGACTCCGGCACTTGCAGGGACTGCCTCCCAAACAGCTTCTGGTGCTGCTTCACCACCTCCTCCACTAGCACCTGGAGTTCCTTGGGGCTGAATTTCATCTTCCTCCTCCTTTCCCCTCCATCTCTCTGTGTCCTCTGGCTGGACATGATGATTTTGAGCTGCACAAACAGGCACTGGCTCCCTGCCTCTCCTCTGCACTCCAAGCCTCTCCAGAGTCTGTTGATTGTGTGCACCTGCCTGGGTGTGGCCACTTCCTGGTTGGGTGGGGTGTGGTTGCACAGGTTTCATCCAGTCATGTGATTTTCTTTTCCCGATTCGGTAAATACCGATTCGGTATTTACCGAATCGGTAAATACCACCTTGGTATTTACCGATTCGGTAAATACCACCGCGGTATTTACCGATTCGGTAAAATCCGATTCTTGAATACCGAATGTTACCGATTCGGTAAATATTACCGAATTATTACCTACATATAACTTACCGATTCTTAAATACCGATTCGGTACGGTTCGGTATTTAAGAATCGGTAAATTTTATTTACCTACATGAGGCCCCTAATCTTGTATGATAGAGAGCAAAGCCCTTTCGCCAGCTGGGGAAGTCTTGTACTGAGGTACATGAGGGAGCCGAGCATTGTGTTTTAAAGCAATAGAAATGGGTGGAATCTTTAATAATCCTACATCTGTGTCACCAGTGGCCCACAACATCGGCGGAATAGCTGCAAGCTCAGGAGGGAGGGGTTTATTTTTAGTGAAACACTGCAAAGTATGTTTCCCAAAAGAATTAATGGTCAAATAAACGCCATCAGGTGAACAATGAATTTTAGCATGCAATTTCTTCAACAGGTCCAAACCCAACAAATTTTCACCACAGTTGGAAGTCAAAAGAAACGGCGAGTCTATTGTAACGGGACCAATCGTGAAAGGAATAGGTTTAGAAATGGGGCACACCACCGGAATTCTCGAGAATCCTACCGAAACATTATTGTGCCCGGGCAGAGCAGCCCCTGGGACCAGGGAACGAGAGATAGAACTATTCGTTGCTCCTGTATGAACTAAAAACTTTTCAGATGTCCCCATCAAATGTGCCTGTACATAAGATCCTTGCTGATCAACGGGTACCGACACCTGGCCCTCACTCTGTCCATGGCTGTCCTATGTATAAACATACCCTTCGGTCGCGTCCATTTCACTCTCCTGATTAAAATATTGCCTACCTCTGGGATTGTCAAAATAATTCTTCTCCTGTCCAACTTGCGTCGCCTTCTCTCGTCGCATATCACAGCGATCCACACTTCCCCGACCTCTTCCTCTGCTTCTCATAGCCCCGCTCTGGGTAAACAACAATGGTCACTCAGACCGCCAATGTCCTTCCTCCTTACAATAAGCACATTGGTTTATTCCTAAAACAACAGCCGTTCCACTGCTGCGTCCAGCTCCCGCCCCCCTCGGGACAAAACCTCTACCGCCTCTTCCTCTACCTCGTCCTTGAGCGACTTGCCGCGTTTTAAGGTCCTTCATTTTCTTTTCTGTCTTATCCTTACTCTCATTTTCTATATGTTCGTAATATTGGGCCATACTCAATATTACCGAGGGCGTGGAAGTGGTCCAGGTACTTTCAGTGGCTTGTAGTCATGCAGAAACTTCTGGTAACAAATTGGTCACAAAACGATTGACAAATAATCGGATACCGCCTTCCGACGATAAATCCTACCCACTAAAATCAACTTTCATCTTTCTTCTGTTTACATGCAGTCAATTTGTCCCAATCCACCTTATGAGGTGGAATTAAGGAATGCATATAAGTGATAATACGTCTGGGTAATATCAATATTTCAGGTCTTGGCTTGTCCCCAGGCTTACGATCCTTATCCCAATCTTTAATCTGATCCCACGTTCCACCTAACTCTTGAGCATGATCCTGATCATGCACCTGACTCCATATATCAACAGGTACTAATAAGGCAAAGAACAGCTCTATGTCCGCTAAGGTCATGACGGCCAAAGAGGCCGCCTCCGTAAGTTCTTTATAATAAGCCGTAGGATTTTTCCGAGGGTCTGGTAACTGTGATTTTAGCAAGAGGACATCACTCCTCTTCCATGGGGTATAAACCCATTGCTCCTGCACTCGAGCCTCCACACAAGGTCTAGTCACTATGCCATGATCATCCTTTAATTCAGGTATCTCGGGATGGAGGATAGGATGGACCTCTCACATAGGATGCTGAGTGTCCCATGAGGAACACCTCTGATACATCCGTCCACGATAATTTAATAAAACCTGCACATTTTTATACACTTCTATTGGGCTAAGTTCAGACTTATGAGCCCTGTCCCGGATGTCATACATCACTTGGGGGGCCAACCCTTCTGGAAAGCACTGTTCCCAGAGAGTGATGATACGCGCAGCCATGTGTTTCAAAGCATGCTGCTGCATAACAGGCTCATAGTCTCGGAGTGTGCTCCATATATCAGTTATATGACAAATAGGCTGTCGCATCCACTGGGATGACTGATCCTCAATCATCTGTTTCTCATGCTGCCCTATAGCCGAACGAGTAAACAACTTTCGTGTGTCAAACTTCCCCGGAACACGAAACAGCTGGAGATGGGGTCGTGCTCGCAGAAGAAGAGGCTCACACAGGGGAGGGAGGAGACAAAACAACTGTGGACATAACGGAAAACGGCAGGGTAACAGGCAATAGGGTAGCCATTTCAGACACCGAGGGAGACAAAGCAGGGGCGAGAGGGGCAAGGAAAGAGGAATCAACGGGGGCGGAAACTGAAGGGGCCTGTACTAAAGCCGGGGGAGCAACATGATATACACGCTGCGGAGCATAAGGTGGAGGTGGACAAGTATCCAATAGATCCTCTAGCTCATCCTCCGCATCCGTCCTAGCCACATAGGTCTTATCCACTTGCAGTCTAAATTGTCTGTCTGCACAATCAATCCCCTGTTCTGTTCGTGCTTTATCATAAGCTATAGCCTTTTGCGTAATTGTCCGATTTCCTTTCATCCTATATACTTTCTCCTCCCTCATACGTCTATGCTTTGCTTCCTTCTGCCACAGGTTCAGGGAGTCAAACATTGACTGTCGACTACGTATAGAGAATAATCGATCCTTTAGAAAATTCATCTTTTTCTCATCAAAAGACCCGGTTAAGGGCCATTGCAATTCCACATTGTCCTTGGTATATTTATGCCATAAAGCATTAAACAAAAGGGGGGTAAAACCATGCTTTACATACATATCATAACTAGGGCTGCCCTCAGGCGGGGCAGGTTGGCATTTCAGCCAGACGCATATCATTAGGACGGCAACAACATCTAAAACAATTCAATTTGCTAAAATACGCTATGGTTATTGTCATTACGCGTTCCTCATTCAATCATTCAAATAAACTTCCAAGCATGGCCATGTTCACACATTCAAACCACATACAACCTCACACGTATTCAAACATACACAAGACAATAACATATATATATATACAAAGATATTCAAAATGACGTCTTTTCTTTCCAAACAAGGAACAGAGCACATCGACTCCTGTTCATGGAAAATCAATTAAATTCAGATTCAAGACCATACAGATACCAAAATCAAGCAGTCCAAAGACTACCAAGAGACCGTCAGACAGGTATAACCACAGACCGTCCTACAGACCATCCTGCAGCCTTCCTGGTTCACCCTTGGGACTATTCTGACTGAGCCCGCTTCATTAGCACCGCTTCAGATGTGCAGATGTGTCCCCGAGGCTACCCAAGTACAGCCACAGGCCTTTCCGAGACCAGTCCGGCCGGGCGTGCATCACACATGCCACACCAAGGCGTCCGATCGGCATCTCTATTGTTCACAAAACAAGTCCATGGAGCATCTACACTTTCAGCCGCAATGCTGCCCCGTCAGACCCCCAAGATTCTCCGTGGTACACTGACCACCAAATACTACACAGTTAACTGCTTCAAAATCACTGCTCAACAGTGCGTTCCAAAAGACACCAAAACAATCCACTCACCTGGTGGACACAGGTACGAATGCACGTTCTTCACCGCCAGCTTCTTGAGACCAACATGGTCAATTCCTGGGTTACCCCCGTAGGACTCCGGTGAAGGGTCACTAGCAGCTGGGGAATACTCTGATCGTGAGAGCGGAGTAAGTTCATACCAAAAAATGGTCAAATTTCAAAGGATCCTTTTTCCGTCCACCCGCTCGACCAGAATTTCCCCCTTTTGTCCTTACCACCCGCTTACGGGGAGGACAACCCAAGCACTGAGTCCCGGCGGAGTCGCCAACTGATGTACCAAAAATGGACTAGAGGACTATACCTACCAATAGTCCCAATATCATTACCCAATAATCAGTCAACTGGCAGCGAAGAAGGTTCAATTGTTTATTAAGCAAAATACTCTATGGAGGAGCCACCTTGAAACTCACCCATCAGGTGCGCCGAGAAGACTGCTGGCTCATATTCAAACATGAGGTTATATACTTTTCGGTTCAACACATATAACACTGTAAATGGAAAAACGCCAGTTGGCCCTGGAGCTCCAGGAAAGGACCATGTATGGCACACATTAAATCAGTACAAAGGCTTGGCTATCAATTACCGATGAGGTCAGGAGGGGTCACTCCCTTTCGTCTTGGTGCCTGGGAGTGTAGACACGGCACCTCCAGGAATGCGCTTATCACCCCCAAAGCCAGATGCGACCTTGAGCCTTAGAACAGAGGAGTGAGCCGCCTACCATCCGCCGCTACCAGTAACTCAGATGAGCTGGGACCTGACAACTGCACGTAATCAACACGTGATCACAGTCCATACTCGAGCATGTGCTTGGAGGATGGCGTCTAAACGGTTCTCGGCCTATTCCTTTTTTAAGAATAGATATACGGGAAGAAAATAAATATGTTCCCTTCAAGCAAAGGCATATATAAGAAGCAGGGAACGTACGTGTAGATGCATCATGCTAACATAATATAGGTCCGATACTCCTTATATACGGAAAATCTACCTTTTTATCCCTCATGGGAATTCCTTAATACAATTTTAAGCTGTTATTCCTGATTAGAAAGGAGGTGCTCTGTCATGTTTCATATCTTTGCAATGGTAATGATATATCCTCGTAACTGGTAAAGTTGGATATAACATTACTATTTTAGAAATGCCACTTTTAGAAAGTGGACATTTTTCTGCTCTTACAGCTCTGCGTGTCTGCAGCCTGTCTCCAATACACGTCTCAGGTACATGACAGCTGCACTTTGTGCATTCCCTCTTGACAGCCACAAACACAGAAAGGTTAGGTGTGTTTGAGTACTCATCTGCATTCTGATCGCTGTTCCTGGGCAGGAAGGGATGGAGGGGCTGACACTTATACCTGAATGGGCAGTGTCCTGTCCCCACACAAAGGGCTGATTACCCCCTACTGATAGTCTGGAGACAGAGCTGGGAAGAAAGGACCTCTGTGCACTTCAAAGACCTCTCTCTGAAGTCACGCCCACTTCAAAGTCACAACTAGTTAAAACTACTGGGTTTTTGACCCCACCAAATCAGACACTACTGGACCTTTAAAGAACTCTGCCAGGAAGAAGGACTGCTGTGCTGCTACAAGGACTGCATCTCTGCTGGGCTGCTGCTCTTGAAGAACTACATCTCTGCCCTGCTGAGGAAAGGACTGGACTCATCTCACTTGAGCACAGATTAACTCCAATAGCAAGTAGACTTGCTGCCTGTTCTGAAGTCTCAGGCACATCAAAGACTTCCTACAACCCTGCAAGAACACCAGAACTCTGCCATCTGTGATACTTGCCCTGTCAAGTGGTCCTGATCCAATCCTGGACCCTATAAAATTAGATTTTCTGTGATGCAACTCTCAAGGTTTATGCATCGCAGCAATTACGCCAATCGGAACTGGCACATTTCACCCGACAACGATGGATCACCCGTCTTCAGTGCTGCTCAACTTCGAAGCTTCACTGAGGACACAGGTTGATGATGATGCATCATCCATATTCTATGCTGCTTGACGACAAAGCTTTCCCCGAGTACTCGGATAGATGACTACAATGCATCGCCTATGATTCTCTTGGATTGACGATGACTCAACGCCATCCTGTTCCTCGCATTTCACCCTTGACGCTGCCTGAATCCAAAGGTACTGTGTTTAGCTATCCACGCCTGGTCCCTGTATATGACCCACGCTCCATTGAGGTGGACCTGAACTTTTGGATTAACCTCAGTCAAGAGTGACCAGATATCCCCGGTTGGAACTTCAAGACTGTAAGCTCTATACTTACAGATGTTCTTTAAAACTCAATAACTCTTGTTTTACTGATTACATTTTTGCCATTGTGGTCTTGTTTTATTAAAAAAACAATATTGTCTATTTTCCAAACCAGTGTGGTGTTTTTGTTTGGTGTTTTTATTGTTGTACTATGTGTGTGTGTGTGTGTTGCACAAATACTTTACACATTGTCTCTTTAGTTAAGCCTCCTTATTTTGTGCCAAGCTACCAGATGGTGAGCACAGGTTATCTTTTAGTGTGTATCTAGCTTAACCGGACTAGGTTTGTGGTTCCTGCTTGGACAGGGTGCAGACCTCTGCCAACCAGAAACCCAATTTCTAACACTTCCCAGTTGGCCAGTTCCAACTGGGCCTACCTTGGGTCCTTCTGCTGGCCTCTGTTTGAGTAAGTCCAAACCCCCAAATGCTGGGTCCCGTTTCTAAGCCCAAATATCAAGGGCTTCAGCAAGTCAAATTTCAGGCTGCTTCTGACTAATGTTGAGGCCTTCATGGGCATGGACCCCAGACTTAGGAAACTCAAAGCTTTCCTCACCTTCAATGAATACCGCACCGGGACCCGGCTCTCCAGTATCCCTCTGTCGTCGAGTCCCTCTTCGGATCCAGCTTGCAGATTCCCTTGCCGACGGCTCGATATCAACCAATTTTATCCAGAAAACCTTCTAAGTCAGAAGGCAAACTTTCCACTAAGATGAACCTGGTCCCTGTGTCCAACCAGCAGTCCTTTGCGGTCAGCTTTAACTTTTGTCATGTAATGTATTAAAATATTATTTTATTTCTACAACTGTTAGGGGGGGTTTCATGTGTTTTAACTTTATTACTGCCTATAAAGTTAGGTCTTAATGCTGTGTGCCACAGCTACCAGTGGTTTCTTCAGTGACTTTTGTTATTCACCCTGATATAGGATGTAATTATTATGTGATATGGATTTTCGCTCCCTTCAACTAATGCTCCAGTTTCTTGAACTTATGGTGTGCTCAAGGAAAGTATTAGAGGCACTTGTGCATGGAAAGGAAACATTCCCTTTAATGTGAATCAGCACTGTAATTTCCATACATTTTATTTTTTACTTTAAAGAAAACCAATATTCTCTTGTATATATATGTCTAGAAGTGGCTCAATGTTGTTGGTTAGAAATGACAAGCCTTTAGTAGAAACAGCTTATGGTGTTTACTCTGTGTCCCACTCAAGCATGGATCTTTACCATTATAGCCCTCATTAATACAAGTAATAAGAGTTAGAATGTAGGTCTGAACATTCCGGAAGCTTGGAATCGATGACGGAATCAGTTGGTATCTTCTCTCCTAAACATTTGCCCTGGGAATGGGGAATGATCATGCAAACTCAGAATTACTGGAGCATTTTATTCTCCGTGATTCTGGGGAGATAGCTGCAGATCTTTTCCTCCAGCACTGTACAGGCAGTAAATATCAGTGGGGTAGAAGGTGGGTCAGTGGCTGTAGATTGGGGATGGAATTCAGGCTGAGGGGAACTCTGGTCTCTTTGTGGGAATCATTATCTCCTCCCACATTGCGCCAAAGGGGGTGGGGTTCAGCTGAGTCAATGCCCTATCCACCTGTCCTTCTACACCTGTGTTTCTTTGCGGATGAGGGTCTGCACCCACTGAAACCTGAGGCAGTGTTCTCACATTCGGTAATTTTGAGCTAAAACACAGGACCACTCATAGTTGCCTGTTTTGGTATCTGTAGGAAAGTAGGATCTGCTTTATAGTTATTCCCACTTTTTGCCTGATGCTATCATGTTTCTGACTAGTCTGACTGGGATCTTGCTAATCAGGACCCCAGTCTCTCTGCCTTCTCCCCTAAACTGTAATGCTAAGTACTTAGGTACATCCCAGATTGGATACTGGGGTATCCTTATACATCCTTGGTATATGGTACTAAGGTATCCAGGGCAAAGGTACCCCAGTGGTCCATCCTAGGCTGAAGCATGTATTATGCCACCTATGGGTGACCATTCAAACTGTCACTACTGGCCTGCCATTGCAGCCTCTGTAAGCTGGTGCTAACACCACTTACGGCAGATATAGGTTCCCTATATCTAGGGTTTCTGCACTTAAAACCTATAAGTCACCCCTACAGCAGGCCTTTTCAATCCTGAAGGCAGGGTGCTCGGTTATACGTCTGAGGGTGCTCCTGCATGAGCAGGACACCATTACAGCCTTCAAGAGTCCATTCTCCCAGGTTGTTAGTGAGACAGCCATATAACATATAGAGGGGCACTGCTTCATTACACGATGATCATCTCAAAACTGGTTGTAATGAACCCTCTCATGTTTGGTATCAAACATGTTGGAATCATAGACCCACACTGTAAACAGTGTGGGAGGTATGATTCCAAGCACTGGTAGGGCCCTCCGTTAGGTCTTCAGAGCTCCTGACATCAACCTTCTAGACCCGGACAGCACAACATGGCTGCTGCCGACCAGAGAGACGCTTCTGCCCTCCTGCTGCTAAGCCAAGCTTTGCACAGGGGAGGGAAGAACAATAGGTATCCTGTCACAGGGAGGTGTGACCACCTCCCAGACAGGGTTTAGAGCATTGGGGCCAGGTGGGAGCACTTGCCAGTGGCATTCAGTCTGCTTGAAGGGCACATTTGGTGTCCTCCTTGCATAGTGCAGATCAAACCAGCTCAGGGAGCCATTGGCCAAAGGACATGGGAGTATCCTCCCCACTGACCAACCCCTCCCCTGGGAGGGAACCCTGAATCATCCCAACCCTTTCCTTAGGGCACTTAAGGCCTTACCTGAGTGTGGGTCCCTAGTTTCGTCGTGGGACCCGATTCAATTCAGACACCACTTCAACTTCGACTGTCTGGGCACTCTGGACTTGCAACCTGAAAGACTTCTGCTGCTTCTGATCTCTTCGTCCTGCTCGTCAGCTGCAACATCCGTGCCTGTGCTTCAAACAGGAAGGCTTCCAAAGGCCTTTGGGCATCCAAGACACCGGAAGGAATCTCCCTTGAAGTGAAGGAGTCACTTTCCTGCATCTGCTGGCACAGCAATTAAGCTGACCGGTCTACTGGTCCTGGGCTCCCATGGACTATGAAAGGCTCAGCAACACAGATTGTGGTTCTTCACATTGCTCGAGGCCTGCCCTGTTCTCTCACCAAGTTTGATGCCATTATCCCTCATCAGAGCAGCAGGAACTGAACCCCTGTTCACAGCATTGACTTGCCATTGCAAAGGCTTATTGGCTTCCTTCCACGAAGATGTTCGGGCTCAAAGAAGCCCCAGCCTCAAGCATCTCCAGTAACTCTTGTTACTCCAGTGCCTCCAGCCTGTGGGTCCTGTTGAGGGTCACCTTTGAATTTTTTGGGCTCCTCTGATTGCTCGTGGCCTGACCAGACTCTTGTGGTGAGTCTCCTGAACCTTGCTGGTCCCGACATTGCACCTTCTTCGCTTGCCACCTTGTTTGCAGTTAACAAGGCTTGTTGGTATTCCCAATGGACACCGACCCCTCAACTCTCGACATCCAACGTGGCACAGCTCATGAACGACTCCTGGTCTTCCACAGCTTCACCTGGTCCTCACAGCTTGTTACACGCCCAGCTTTTTGCACTTAGTCTTAGGCCCACAGCTCACTACACTACTAGTACCACAATGCATCTGGGTGGGTGAGCAGACTGTGGGTGGACTTACTACATCACTAGGACCACAATGCATCAGGGTGGGTGAGCAGATTGTGTGTGATCTCACGCTGCCGAAGGAGGTGTCGGCTGACCCTGTGTTTAAAATGAGAACCGCCCCTAACACTAATTGCTTGGCTTCTTACTACCGTTGGAACCTGCCTGTCCTGACCCGTCGTGCCTCTCCGGACTTCTGATCTGCTGTGCGGTGCAGTACGCACGTGGAATTCCAATAGTCACCGCATTGTTCATGCCCCCTTCATTGCGCTAAAAAGTGCCGACTTGGAAACTCTCGTGAGAGACTATTGAACTTTTATTTTTGGGCGTTGTTCTTCTTCCCTGCATGAGAACGCACCAGCCTGTTGCTGCGAGAAAGCGAATCGTCCTGTACAGACTCACGCGCTCTCACGGAGTCGCTAAAAGCTTCTGCCCCGCTGGGATAATTGCCTCCCTGCTGGTTTCCATTAATCATTGTTTTCCTTTAGGACGATGTTTATCCTTCCGAAAAGCTACGGAAGACACAGACTTATTGAACTTCCTTTCGTTAGTCTACACCAGGAGGCACGTATAAACTTCAACTCAGACCATACTATTTGGGTACAAAAACAAAGGAGACTTTTATTTTTTGTGGGATATTCTGATTCTGGCTGATAAGAACGGAATAGTGACCTGCTGAGCTGAAAGAGAAAACACATTACGGAAGCTGCTGCTGCTGTTTTCTTTGTACTTTTCACTCGTACTGGGATAGAGTGTCTCCAGCAGGGGTGATTGCTTCCTCTTCTGTTTGGACTACAACTTCTCATATTATACAGACCTCCTCCTCCATTTAGGGTGAGTGTGGGACCACACACAATAAGGGACATATGAGTTGTAGCTATTAGCTTACACACATTAGATTGCTATTTAGTGATTTCCTGTTTACCTTCTGTTTCTCTCTTTATTCCCTGCAGTTTATTCTCCTGAGTTCCCTTCTTGAGACAGAAAACGTTGTGTCTTCTCCCTGGAGGTCCTGAGTTGTCTCTCCTCTCCCTAGGGGTACGAGTGAGCCATCCTGTTGCTCTATGAGTAGGAGATGACTGTACCCTATGGGAGAGGTGGGACCCCATCTTCGCTCCTGAGGGTAGCAGGTGGTGGAGACACCCCTTAGACCTGACACAGCTGCAGCTCCAAGTTCACCGTCATCTTACCTGCAACAACCAACATTAGTGGGCACTCATCTTCCGTGCCTCTTGGTCACTCCCGAGTGACCTAGACTCTGTCCCCTCTGCTGGCAGGTACTCCCCACATTGAATCCACCTTTGGGTTCCACCAGATACTTTCACCTTCTCCAGCAGCGGCATCTTCCTGAAGTCTCCCATTGAGTTTGATGACAGTTTCCGACGCCTCTTCACACCTATGCACTCGGGTTCCCTGGAGCAGGTTACCTGGTTCCAAGGGTACCCAAGGGTACCCAAGGGTGGGACGGCTCTCCAACCTATTGTCTTCCACTGGGAATCTAGAGGGTCCATTGGGAAGGGTCCCCTTTCTTTAAAATTGCGACCGCGACTTACATGTTGATTTGTACGGAGAACGCGGTCGTGTTCCTACAGTGCACATGACCTCCGTGTGGCTCCTAGATACTCACATTGGGTGGTGCACTTCTACGTCCTCTGAGTATTGTCTTTGACTCAAGTCCTGGTTTGCATACCACTATTTTAGTATATGTTTTGGTCTCTCCCTGGGGACCACTGTGCTTTCTGTGCTACTTACCTGATTCTCTTGCAAAGTATTGTGTGCATTGTGTATATTTCCAGCTAGGAGATATCTGTATGTGTTAGTGAGTGTCTTTTAATAAATACATATGTTTATAAATACACTGTGTGGTTCTTTTTCACTTAAGCTATACCTAGTGGATCATGTTCTGTTAAAACAAGCTGCTTTACACTCCTTCTGGACTAAATCTGAAGGCTGCTCTCCATAGCTACCACTTAGAGAGCTTTCTAAGGTTGTCTAACTGTTCTAAAATCACCATAAGGGTTGCCTGAATCAGTAAAAGGTGTCCACTTACATAAGTGTACATCATATACCGAGCCAGCCTCTCACAGTATCCTACTGGGATTACACTTGGGGGACCTCGTAATGAGTACCAAAAATTGTAAACCTAATGTTGGCGTTCAGAATATAAAAACCCTCATGGCTGGTTCTACAAGCAGTGTGAAAATGACAAATGTTTTCACTGCACAACTTTTGCAGGTTTAACAGGGAAAGGCATGCAGCATAGACATATTGATGCCAATTATGAGGTATTGAACTCGCAGTGGGAAGATAATACCACACCCTGTAAACATGCACCCTCAGTTTTACCTTCCCAATTAACAGGCTACTCACTCCTAACCAGGCCTTATTAACTTTCATTGGGCCAGTTATACTTTGTTGTCAATTGGAAAGGTTATGTTCTTCGTTACTGGTCTTACAATCTGATAATAGGGTCAATAATAAGTGACTTATTCAAAGTGCTAATTCTCATTATTCAAATAAATATGCTAGCCCTTTGAGGCAACTTCCCTTTTCCCAAACGATGAGATAAAGACGCACTAAAAATAAGTACCCTTTGCTGATTGCAATACAAGCATGATTGTGGAGGCTTCGTGGGATGCTAGTTACATTAGTGCAATGAGGGTCAAAACAGAAAGTTTCATAAACCTGTCACCTATGGTGATCGAGGAGACGTTTGCATTTTTTTGAGTGGAAAACTAGATTCCGATCATTTCTTTTAAATGCATATTTGTTTATTTATTTATTTATAAAGCTTTATATAGCGCGAACGTGACCCACGAGGGTATCAGAGCGCTTTACAGTGTAAGAACATAAATGGTTGAGATGGTATACACGCATTTAGATGTGTCAATTTCTACAAAAGAAATATAAAAAATATATGAATAACAAACATAGAGGACCGTGATTCTGCAGGACGTTGTACAATAGACCGTTAATGAACATTAGGTGATTGTGCTAGCAAACATACATATTATAACTTCTATTGATTCACAGTTGATATAAAATGTATAGATGACCAGGGGGACCCACAGCCAACTAAGCTTTAGACTACATACAATTATTGAGCAAAAGGGCTGTGATATAAGTCTTACATACAGTAGACATGCTCAATCCATCTGAGATAAGCAATGGCAATAGGATCTTAAAGATAACTCGGTGACATCCTATAATTAAAACTTAGGACATGAATTTATTCATTAGTATTCTTTTTACTTCCTTTTTGAATGCAGCAAAGGAAGTGATTCCACGCACTAGTGGAGGTAAAGAGTTCCAAATCTTTGGTGCAATCCCAGAGAAAGCTCTACAACCAGTTCTCCTCTTATGGAAGGATTGAGGTTTCAGAAGGAAAGCGCTCGCACTTCGTAGTTGTCTGTAGCCTCCAGACCTTTCCAGCTTTAAGGCCAAGTAACTGGGTGTATTGTTGTGAATTGCCTTGTGCATCATGCAGGCCACTTTAAGGTGTATTCTTGCCTCGTAAGGCAACCTATTCAGTGCTTTCAAGGTTGGTGAGACGTGACTATTTCTTTTGGTTCCTGATACGAGTCTTGCCGCAGCATTCAGTGCTGCTCTCAGCGGAGGCAACTTGTATTTGGGGAGACCACAGATGGTGGTGCTTCCGTAGTCTAATCTTGGTAGCACTAGGGCCTGTACTGCAATTTTTAGATCTGCCTGAAGGAGGAAGGGTTTGGGTTTCCTTAATATGCTCATCTTATGATTAGCTCCCTTGGTGGCAATAGAGATGTGCGACTGCATATTCAGATGTTTGTCTATGGAGATTCCTAGGGATTTTCTGAGTCAATGATGAGGGGGACACAGTCAAAGGAGGTTAGGTGTTTTAACCATAGCTCTAGCTTTGGTGTGTGGCTTGGTGGCGAGATGAGAATGAATTCTGTTTTTTTGGTATTCAACATCAGGTGGTTGTTAGTGAGCCAGCTTTGCGTGTTCAGTAGAATAGTGCTCAGGGCAATGAAGTCATCTGGCGAGGTGATTTTCAGATACAGCTGGGTTTCATCTGCATACAGGTTATATACAGAATGTTCACTGATTTCAGTGCATTTGCCAAAGGCTCCATTAGGAGGTTGAAAAGAATGGGTGACAGGGCAGATCCCTGAGGCACACCAAGTGTGACCATCGAGGGTTGCGAGAATGAATTCTTCATCTTGATTCTTTGAGATCTGTTATTCAGGAAGGAGGAGAACCCTTGCAACACTGTGCCCGAGAGGTCCATCCTACCTTCCAATAGGGACAGAAGGTTGTCATGCTTGACCGTATCGAAGGCGGAGGACAGATCAAGAAGTATCAATAGGCATGATTCATTGCGGTCAAGCATTTTTAGTATATCATCCATAATGTGTATGAGTGCAGATTCTGTGCTGTGACCTCGGCGGAAGCCCGATTGGTGACTGTCTAAGAGGTTGTATTTCTCAATGTGGTTGCAAAATTTAATTTGTACACATTTCTCCAAAAGTTTCGCCAGAGTGGGGATGTTGGTTATGGGACGGAGAGTTGTTTAGATCAGATGGAGAGGCCTCTGCTTTCTTTAGTATATGTTAGACCTGCCCTATTATAATAGTGTCCGGAATGACACCTTGACTCAGGGAGGCGTTTACAATTGTAGCCCATAATGGTAGGATAGATGTTTTTAAAATTTTTAACAGGGCAGGAGGCAGGGGGTTTGAGAAATTATTGGAGGGGTTGATTGCTTGAAGAGTGTGGTCGATAATTTGTTGAGAGATTGGCGAGAAGGTATGCCAAGAGGCATTGTTTTTGTGACTTCCCTTGGATTATTAAAATGTACTTCGAATAGAGCGCCCAATTTAGGATCTTGGACCATTGATTGCGGGAGGGCCATCTTTGATTGGATATCTAGCTTGATGGTCTTAGTCTTTTCGTGGAAGAAATTGGCAAGCACGTCACAGGTAGGTGTGGCCAGGTCATTTAATTCCCTAGAGTTGGTTGTATTGCATGATTGATGCTTGACGATTTCAAAGAGTTTTTTTGGCCGGTTGATAGCTTGGTTTAGCTGAGTTCTGAAAAAGTCTGAGTTTGTCTTAAGGATCTTCCTATTGTAAGAATTCCTTAACCTTCTAAGGTGCTCAAGGTTATCAGTGTTAGGAGCCGATTTCCATAGATGCTCTGCAACTCTTAGATGTCTACGCTCCGAGTTCAGGCCATCATTGAACCAAACGATATAAAGCAATGGGGTAGCCCAGTCTAGTGCAGAACCTGGGGATTACTAGTATAAGTGAAACAGTGGTTCTGCCACTCTTAAAAATCTAAATAACTTTTTCAATTATGTCTCTCCAAATAGATGAGAACAGTCAACAAATGAGAAAAAAGACCTTTTGTCCAAACTAAAAAGCGCAAAACTCGTATCTTATATTCACAAACGCACTGCAGAGGACGAGGGTTGCCCGTCGCTCTGATTTAGAAAGAAAACATTCATATTCCAGTTTCCAAGGGCGATTTTTGAGCCTTTGAAGTGAATTAGAAAGGCCTGGGGAGGAGACGAAATTCCCCTGGAGCCATCTCCTCAGTTTTACCAAGAGATACACATGGAGCCCCATGTGCTTGATGCCAGAGGAATGGTTTATCTAATTTATCCTTGAAGTGACCAGATTACTTACGGCACATGAGTGAGACTGCAGTGCCATACAGGGTGAAACCCCCCCCCAAAGGCTACACACAGATTTTCCAGTTAGTCCCGAGGAAGACCCTACCATGACGGTTTAAATATCGCGTTTTTTCAGGGGTCGAAACTAGGCCTGGGCGAAAATTCCGTTCCGCTCGCGGAAATTGCAATAATTTGACATTTTCGCGTTCCGCGGAGAGCGCGAAAATGTCAAAATTTCAGCATTCCGCAGCTTAGCTATAATTTGTTTCTTGCTCGCGCTGTAAAATAATACATTCTCGCGCGCGCGCGATCGCCTTACCTGAATCCCCGCGTTCGCCGACAAGTTTTCCCGATCCGGTCGCGTTCTCCACGAGATGTTGGATTGTTGGTAGCCATTTGCGCTGTCTCGCGACAGTTCGCGCCCACAGTAATGTCATTGGTCGCGCGATCACGTCTTTCTTCTCGCGATCAGGCACCGCGAGAAGAGTGAAAACAAGATGGCCGCGCCCGCGAGCAACCGCATGGGTAACTTGGCGAGCCGCGACCACGCAGAAAATACCGCGAACAGGCGGGAAAAAAACTTCTGCATCTTCGCGATATTTCCGCGTGTTTGCGGAGATTTTTAACATTTTCGCGATAATTTGCGAAAGTCACTTTCGCAAATTCTGCCCACCCCTAGTCGAAACGTCGACGCTTTAATTTCAAGTGTTGAGGATCACCCAAGATACTAAATTAATTATTTGAGTAATTGCTCACTGGGTTGATATTTCCCTTTTTTCTTCTTTTTGCACTGTGTTTAAATATAAATTTTCTATGTAATGTATGTCTATGTATTCTGTGGAATGTTTTGTGACATGTAAATATTTCAATGTATGCGCACTTTGTAGTCCTAAATGTGAGTTCAAAAGAACGATTCTGTATGTATGTAAATATATGTAACGTGATAGGTTTACACTGATTTTTCTAGAACAGATAAAATATATTGTTGAAGATAAGATACGAGTGTTGCGCTTTTTGGTTTGGACAAAAGGTCTTTTTTCTCATTTGTTGATTGTTCTCATCTATTTGGAGAGACATAATTGAAAAAGGTATTTAGATTTTTAAGAGTGGCAGAACCAATGTTTCACTTATACATCATTGAACCAAGGCTTGGAAATCTTAGAGGAGACGTTTTTTTTCCAGGAGGGGAGCTGTAGATTCCAAGATTTCGAGTAACGTGGCACTGTAACAGGTTGTGAGGTCATGTACATCAGTTATGTCAGTCTTGAGGGTCAGAGCGGAGTTGCAACGGTTTACCAAGGAGATGGGGTTGATATTTTGTAAGTTCCGTTTCAATTGCCTTGATTTTGAGGGTTGGCCCCTTTTATGAGTAGCTTCAATATTGATGGAGAAGAGGATGCAATAATGATCAGACCAGTCGCATGGGGTGATGGATTCTGGTAGGATGATGTTTGATTTTTCAATGATGAGGTCCAAAGTCTCTCCCTTGTTAAGCGTTGGGCTGTCACAGAATTGGGATAGCTCCTGTTCTGACAGAAATTCTTTAAGACAGCCTACAATATGATCATTTGCATTGTTCCAATGGAGGTTGAAGTCACCCAAGAAAATATGTGGAACTCGGCGTTGGCATTGGATGCCATGAACTCCATAATCTCGTTGATACAAGTAAGGTTATCACCTGGGGGGTGGTAGAATATGTGTAACTTACTGTCGATGCGCTTAGCATCAGAGATATTAATGCATAGATAGTCACAGGAGGATAGGCCGATGGAGTCCGCTTGCTTGACTGATATTGAGTTACGATAAATGCAAGCTACCCCTCCCCCTAGTTTCCCTATTCTATCAAGTAATATGCTTTGAATATGACTGGAAATAGCTATTGAAAATATTGTCCGTTTTAAAAAAAATAATACCTGAATGACTTATCATTGATGGTTGTTATTTTGATTTCATAAGTTACCAGAGGGATATTTCGCCCTACTATCTCTATGAATGCACATGTATTAAATAAGTTCCAAAACGTTTCATTGTTAGTAGGAGTTTGCTGTAATATATTTAAATGAGCTAATAGTGTTATTTTTTTTTTCATCTATAGGCATCTGAAGGTCTCGGTTGCTGAAGACCTATCATTCACAATTCAATATATGACATGGGCTTTTGGACTGCCTCTTGCTCATGATTAGATGGCTTTCTTGTCAATTTTAATTCTATGTCACCTTTTCCACCGCTTTCTCCCCTCTAACTGTATTTGTCTCACCTTGGAGTATGGTTGCTTTAAATTGCTTCAGAATAATTGAGTTGTATCTTTCCACTGCTACCTTGGGAAGATTTTAAAAAATTGTTTATTAATTAATCCATGGGGGTGCGTGACTTCTTTCCGTGTAGTAGATACCATCCATGTGTTCTCCCTTCCACACCCGACCCTGCTCTCTTTTTCTGCTTTAACCATCCTCCCCTCCGCTTGTCTGAGGCTCCCCAGTCAAGTTTGACATTTTATTTTGTTCAGTGTCTTTTTTTAAGAGTACTCCTCTTCTCAGACTATTTCTATTTGTTCCTACCCCCTCCTCAATTTATCCCCAGTGCTCCCAATACCCAGTTCTGCTACCCACCTGTTTACATTCAATGTAGAGTGCTTCGAGGGTTCTCAGTTGTTCTTTTTATGATCTGATGAGCTCTATTTTTATTTTTACTCAACTGTTCTAAAATCTCAATAAACCTTGTTGGATCTGTGAAGTTAAAGAAACCCAAACTGTCCCCTGATGTGTTGCAACAAATGCATGTATGTACACACATGCACATACATGGCAGCCATTTAAGAATCTTGAGGCAGATCTACAAGAAAGTGCCGCAGCGCGGCACCGCAAGCCATTTGGCTGCGCCACTTTGCGGCACTTTCAGTGCACAGGAATGCGACATATCTACAATGATATGTTGCATTCCTGTGCTCTCCCCTGTGCTGGTGCACAAACAGCTGCCATGCGCCGTCGCAGGCACCCTTGCACCATGGTGCAAAGATGTCTGCGCCATGGTCAGATTGTTTTTGTGCAGGAAGGGGCACCTTCCTGCACAAAAACAATCACTACAGGCATTTTCCTCTTTCAATGAGTGCTGTAGAATGCAGCACTCATTGAAAGAGGAAAAAACGTGAAGAAATTAAAACATTTCTCCTCGTTAAGCCTGGCTACGCCGTGGCGTAGCAAACTAACGCATTTCCAGGTTTACGATGGTAACACTCACAGCAACACCCATGGAACACCCCTTTCACGCAATGTGCTGCGTGTAAAGGGGCCATGTTTACAAGGACAGGAAAAGCCAGGCAGGGTGGCTTTTCCTGTTCTTTTAAATATGTGGCAGGAAAATGCAGTGTGTCACAGAAAGCGACGTACTGGCTGCACAAGGAGCTTGTAAATCTGCTGCCTTGTAGCATCCCGATACACAGGCAGACATTTTGACTTTTTTCGCTTTACTTTCCTAGCATAACCGACAGCCATTTAAGAATAGTAAAGTGCAAGTAAAAGTAAGACCGAAGCCCCAATTCGAACAAGATTTGGCAAAGCAAAGGCTTATTGGCTTAGCCAATGCTTGATTTTTCAACTAATACTCTCCCATTTACATAAATTATCATTTGCAATTCATTAATTTTACTTAAATAAATTCAAATTTTAATTTACTTTACAGATGCCTCCATAATCAAATCCAATTTAAATCCAGTTTAAAGGAACACAGTTATTTTAATATCATCAGTCTAAAAACGAATGTTATGCTAAGAAAAAGCAAGTGTCTATACAATTTATAAACTATTCCTTTCACTATTCTGTTCGAAATAAATTAAAAAACTTACATTCTTAAATTAGAACTCATTCATTTTAAATATGGGCAAAATTAGCCCAACAACTGCGTGGCCTGTATGCTACAAAACAGTCAATTAACAATTAGTTTTTATCTTCAGATTATCCACGTTATGTAATTACCGTGGAAAATTAAATCTGCAGTTTTACTTATTAATTGTAGGGGAACAGATCCTTTCCAGTGACTAAACTTGTTTTCAGCTTCATTTTATTTCAGCCACGTTAAACAAAAGACTGTCAAAACAGTTAAATGTTTAGCTGGTCTGCCTTCTTTTCAACCTTTACTAAATTCAATCGGAAAAAATGTATCCTCGAGAAAGTAAAATTAGTTTGTGAATATCTATGCTAAGAAGAAAAACACTTTTTGGGGGAAAATTCAGAAAGAATATGATCGCTCTGTCCAAGGAGAATGTCCTTGCAAGAACACCTTTTTCAAGAGGAATCGCACTCTCTCATATGATGTTAATATAATTGATTAACCATAAATATACATGACGTGAGTGTGAAAATAGGTGCTTTGTCCTGTTTGTTGAAAAAACAATCACAAATAAATAATACATTAATTATGGGTTATGATCTCACAAAGCCTTGTCACAGTTCTTGCTAAATAGACAAACAACTCTATCTTCATACTCTTTCTGAGGGGCATATCAACAACAACCGGCGATAATTATCTCTAAGCGCACTTAGCGCTAGGATAATTATCACCGGCTAGCGTGAATTTATATCGCTGAGATAGCGTGCTATTAGCAACGCTTATCTCAATAGCGATAAAAATCCTCACGCTTACAGGCTAACGTGAGATTATCGCTGGAAACCCAGCGATAATCTCACGTTACCTTGTTGATAGGGACAGGCAAACTTAGCCATGATATCCTTCTTCCATAGGATATCATGGCTAAGTCTGAAAAATACCAGACGTAAAAAAGCAGAGTTAACCACGGTTAGCGCTGCTTTTTTTGTCTCTAACAGGGTTAGCGACATTCTTGATAATAGGAGAAATGTCGCTTAGCGACATTTCTCCTATTATTTTACTCTGGAACGCCCCCTTTGCATCTCATTAGAGATGCAAGGGGAAGCGTAGAGTAAAGGGGTGCTAACATGCAAATTTGCATGTTAGCACCCTGTTGTTGATAGGGTGCTAGTTTTATCTCTCCTTTTTTGGCTTTTAAAGCCAAAAAAGCAGAGATAAAGCCCTTGTTGATATGCCCCTAAGTTAGGCTGTACAGAATACCTCTCTCACAGAGCTCATACGTATCACGAATACAGTACTTAACAGAGAAAGCAATAGATCAGACACCTACTCGGTATTTGCTAAAGAGTGATACTTCCTAAACTTAGAAAGTAATCCCAGCAAGACAGAGTATATGGAAAAACATGTACTTTTTTCCCGGTATCACCAGTGCCAGTCATTATTTCCTATTCCGGTGACTATAACTCACAATGGCCGGGTTTAGGTGTAGGGATGACAGCTGAATCTGAGCCCCCAGAGCGCCAGCAGTTAAGCCTGGGCAACCCATAAAGAGACCTATATGCTTCTAATTCCAAATCTGGGACAACACATTTACACTGACAATCCAAATATGGTGAACTCCTACATTCACCTTTCGCTGTCTTCAAATACTTGTCTGAGAGTAGCTATTTGTACTGTGGGACTGCCACTTCCTATGTTTTCTATCTTATTTTTCACTTATGAGTTGACTTCTTCCTTACTACTCCTACCTCAGTATGGTCATCAACCATATTCCACGTGCCAGTGCTTTACTGGCTAACTAAGTGAATTCAGAGCCAACATGACAGGTATGTCCAACAGCATTGTGGATACACATCCCCTTGCTGCAGCAGGGACTGATTTATCATATTATAGTTTCCCAGGCCCTTGAGCAACATTTATGGGATCTTAAACTGGGCTCAGCTCCTTGCGCCTTATGGAAGTTGATTTTGCATTTAGCTTGACAACATCTTCTTGTTATCCAAAAGTGAGAGCTGAAATGATAATAATAAAAGCCTGTAGTGTACCATCCATGTTCTTCCATGTGTGTTAGAGGGTCGGTCTAGAGGAAGTCATCAACCTATCCAGCCTTTGACAGAACTGATTGTCAATTCCAAAATTATATTCGTCTTCAGATATGGGAGATTATTGTCTTCATCTTTTGGACAGAACTTCAACATCAAAAGTAAATCAGCGAGAGGTGAATGTAAACAGCAAATAACTCAATTACAGCTCAGATGTATCATTTGACCCTACAGAGAAAAGTGATCCAGCTTAACCAGTCAGTGAGTTGTGTATTCAACTTAGAAGTCCGGATGTGTACCCAAAGATGCCGACACTGGAGAAATGCACAGCACTGATACAAGTTTTTGGTGAAAACTAGGCCCCCGATGCGATGGGTTGACATCATTTTAAATAGAGTCCACAGGATTAAGGTAAACAACAGATATGGTCACAAAAGAAGCAATAATCCCATACCATCAGTCAGAGTAAGTGGTTGAAAATCCGGAGGGTATCTTTATTGGCGAGTAACGGTACTCTTTATGTGAACTGATCAATAATTTTGAGAAAATACAAGCAAAATATTGTTTGGTTGTCTGTGTTCTTATTATCAGTCTTAGTTTGAATCCTTGTATTTGTTGGTCCATTTTGAAAGAATATGTGGCAAAAACACAAGGTGCTCGATTGGCTCACTTGTAAATTCAAATTTTTTTGCAGTCTCCTTGTAGAAAGGATGAGATGTGGTGAGCTCTTCAAACAATTTTTTTTTAAATGACACAAGGATAAAGTCTGAATGTAGTTTGGCTGTAAATCCTGATTGACAGAAGACTCTACACTGAATACTATTTATTGGTCCCTCCTCCGGCAGCTCAAACAGTATTTTATCCTTTACGTTCACTTCATACCTGTATACCTTTGTCACACCTTGATTGGGTGCTCTCATCAATCCAAACATAAACTATGCAAAACAGCCTGTTTGCCTGAAAAAAATGTGTTATGTTATTGTTGGAAGGTTGTTTATTAGTAGGGGCAGGCACAAACCTATCACTAGCAATCAGGTCACCAATGCAATATAAGGTGCAGTCACGAATTCAAACATTAGCCCCTGGCTCAACCCGTGGGCCCCTATTCACAGAACTAACTTAAGACAAAATCCTAAACTTACTACCATTTTAGTATTCACAGAATGCACTTACTACTTCTGGTATTCACAGAAAGCACTTACTACTTCTGGCATTCACCGAATGAACTTACTACTTTTGGTATTCACAGAATGGACTTACGACTACTAACTTTACGTCCGCACTCGGGCCGAAATTTCCGCTCCCGAAGCAGGAATTCCGCACCCGGAGCGGGATTTCCGCTCCCGAAGCGGGAATTCCGCGCCCGTAGCGGGAATCCCGCTATCGGGCCGGAATCTGGGTTTACGGGCCGGAATCTCCGCCTACGGGCCAGAATCTCCGATTCCGGGCCGGAATACATGAACTGTGGCAGTTGATCATTTTAGCCAAGGGTAAACACCTGTCCAAGTGCCTACCATCCCCACCATGCATCAGCTGACACACTGCAGCCAATCCTAGCCCTGCAGCATGTATAGCTGCAGAGCAGACACACACAAACCCTTTCAACATGTCACTGCCCCTTGCCATGCGGCAAAACTACTCGAGGAGGAGGAGGAGAGCTGAGAGGATCTTCAGACAGAGGATCAACCTATTTGGAATGTCCAGCCAAGATGTAAGGGCCAGGTACCATTTCCCTCCAGAGGTCATCTTGGATATGGTATGTGAGTGGGAGCAGGAACTTGACTCTGTGACCTGCTGCTCACATGCAATACCAGCATATCTCAAGATCCTTTCTGCCCTCCATTTCTTTACCACTGGGTCTTTCCAAAGGGTCTCCAGTGACCATGTGGGCATATCCCAGGCAAGCCAGTCGCGGGGCCTGCATCAGGTACTGAGATGCATCACTGCTAGAGCCCACAACCACATACAAATGCCACATACACTGGCCCTGAGACAAAGGGCAGCACAAGATTTCTATCTCATTGCACAATTCCCACGTGCGCTTGGTGCAATTGATTGTACCCATGTGGCCCTTCAGCCACCCCGCCACATTGCACACATCTTCTGCAACAGACACCAATGGTATTCCATCAACGTGCAAGCCGTCTGTGATGCCAGTGGGAGGTTCATTAATGTGCATGCGGTGTTCCCAGGCAGTACCCATCACAGCTTCATATTCTGCATGTCACCTCTTGCCCAGCAGATGGCTGCGGGAGAATTTGGCAACATGTGGCTACTGGGTAAGTACCAAGCATTAAAAATGAGGGAAATATGTTATTGAAATGTCTGAATGCCCCCCAACATTAACCATTGTACAATAGGAATCATAAAGCTACATACATGGCCCAACAGATACTGCATGTACTAAAGTATAGATCATGTCCTGTGCAAATCAAAGAGGGAAATGTAACCAACTGCCCTTTCTGCACTCCTCAGGCGACGCTGGGTATGCACTCTCCCCACATCTCCTCACCCCTTACAGGCATGTAAACACTGTACCACAACGTAGGTACAATAGGGCACACATACAGACTCAAGCCATCATAGAGCGCACTTTTGGTAAGTTGCAGTAGCGATTCAGATGTCTCGACCGTACAGGGGGTGTGCTGCTGTACTCCCCAGAAGTCATGTGCAAGATCATATTAGCCTGTTGTGTTTTGCACAACATTGCTTTAACGCATGGCTTACACATACCGCCAGAACCTCGGCTATCTCTGAATCTCGGAAACCGGGGCATTGCACATAACCGAGGTCAGGGCATGCAAGTCCGTGATCAGCTCGTTGCCACGTTTTTCACATGAGCAACCGGTAGTGTCATGGACAAAATGTGGTTTGCTGTCTGTTGTCAATGATGAAACTTGGATATACACGACTGTGTTAATAAATTCCTTCCTGAGATGACTTTTAAAGCCACACTAACTGCATGTAAATCACAGCTGTTGACAGTAGTCAAAAGTTTGAGCGTGCTTCAGCTCATATGCCCATATCAGCGATCAGTGTAGTGGATGTCCCTAAAGAATCTATTGACGTAGATGAAAAACGATACATGTTCTGAGAGACCTACCCGGACCTTATGAGGATGGGTCACTTAATCACAAAAGGCCATAACCATTGCATTGTCGGGCATGTGCCCTCAACAGATTTGACTACCCCACAAATGATCAGCCCACAACGTGAGTGATGATGTCATGGGTGAATCAGGCACCATGTGTCTGTGATATATCCACACTGCTCCACCCCAATGTTAAGTAACACATCACACAACTCTGGTAATGAGCACTCAATATGGACTACATGTACCATAATGCAAAGTAGGAGAAAATGAAACTGGGGTTTGATGTTGTGTCAGCCCCCACGTCCGTGCAGGCAGAAATGTCATTACATGGGCTGTTCCCCCTTTTGTTACATATTCATAATTCTCACCTGCACTGTCATTTCATTTCTTTCCACAACAGAACAACAGGATGGCAGTGGATTTGATTTTTGATTGTGGATGGATCAGGATGAATACAAAATGGCTGCCAACTATTTCCTGAGATGTATTTCCTGCCTCCCACTTCCTGTAAAACATTTCCTGTATGAAATAATGTGTTCCTGGTCATTTTCGGAGTTTACGGCCCGAAATCGGAAGTTCTGATTTCGGAGCGTAATGTGCGTGTGCGGACCCGCCGCTCCGGACCCAGAAACTACGTTTACGGGCCGTAAACTCCGAAAATGAGGAAATCAGGAAATGTTTTACAGGAAGTGGGAGGCAGGAAATACATCACAGGAAATAGTTGGCAGCCATTTTGTGTTCATTCTGAGTCATCCTCTATCACAGATCAAATCCTCTGATATCCTGCTGCTCTCATCTTTCTTATTTGCCCCAAAATGGCTGAGGGTTATGAAGAGAAAGCACCCCCTTTCACTGAAAGGGAATTAGACATCTTAGCTGAGGGGGTGCTGTCCAAATATCCTCAGCTATATGGGGACCCAGAACACCAGCTGATCAATACAGCCCGGGCCAGACTATGGGCCGACATCGGGGAGCGCTGCAGTGCAGTAGGAGTCCACACCAGGAGTGCTAGGGCATGCCGCAAGCGCTGGGAGGACCTAAAATGCTGGTCCCAGCACAAGGCTGAGGAGCTGGTGGGCCTGTCTTCCCAGCACCATGTGTATCGTCCTCGCCTCTCCCCACTGTACAGGAGGGCCCTGCGAGCAGCTTGGCCGACCCTCCATGCTCAGCTGGAGGAGCATGAGCAGGAGAGACCTGGTAAGTGCATCATATGCAATTTGTGTCTGGGAGTATGATGTGAGTGAAACAGTGCTGTACCATTGTGTGTCCCATGCCTCCATTCACCGATTCTGTGTCCATGCAGCAGTCACCAAGATTAAAAAGGCACACTGTGGCATATGGACTGTACAGGGCAGAGGGCATTTTGGGAGTTGTAGTTTCTTCATGACAACTGGCTAAATGAGCCACACTTGTGCATTCATATTGAAATCTGCTCTGCCAGCACCACTACAATTGGAACAAGGAAATCATAACTGATGTGTGCATTGGATGAGCAATGGTACAGCCACTGTCCAGTGTGCGCAGGGCAGGCCAAAGGGTATTGGATGCTGTGACTTGCATTGCATTTGTAGAGTTTGGGTTCCAATTGAGACAGATCATCATGTGCCATGGAGTCAAGACAGACTTTGACATCCTTGCATCACTCTTAAGCGCTTCTAAATTTGCAAGGTGTGTCCACTGACAGACGTATCACCGTCAGTGGCTTATATGACATTTCACATGTACAGGTAGCTGTCACAATGATCCCCAACTGTTCACCGGTGTACTGCACTACCTTATCAGTCACCAAAGCCAATATGTGGCACTGGATTCTCAGATTATGTGTGGGAATAGCAAAAGGCTAGACTCACAATGTAGCTAAAGAAATAGCCCAGACCCTATGTGGATGTGTGACCCACATTCGGCACTTGTCTTGTCCCACACAATGCTACAAAGCAGATGACACTTGTCCAGATGTTAAATAGCTGCGACTCCATATCAATGGCCAAATTCAAATAAATCCGGACTTTTCATGTTCTCCTTTGGTGGACTGGTTTTGGAACCTGCACATGTAGCAGTGACAGGACACACAGATCACAAGAATGCCAAGGTTGAGAGTTGGCTAATCAATACAGTTGTGTAAGCCACAAACATTCACGTGAGATGTCCATGTCAGACTCAATTCAGTAAATGACAGTGAACATACACGTAATGTAAGTTCATAAACACTGACAACTGTAGAGTGTGATCAGAGCAAAACAAAGTCTGACCTTGGCTCATCTATGTATGTGTCTCGTCCTGCATGAAACAACCACCACATTAGGATTTTGCTTACACTTCAGCAGGCACAGATGGCGAAATGGAAGGACAGCAGGACCAGGTCCGGAGCGAAAGGCCATCAGTGCGCCGGAGGCTACACCCTCTTTCTACCAGCGAGTAAGAAGAGGATGAGGAGAGACCCTCAACATCAGGAGGCAAGGGGATAGCGTCCACCTGGACTGACAAGGAACACCCTGATGCTGGTGCTACCTCCCGGGTGGACATTGAAGGTGGAGGGGAAGAACCCGACACCTCTGCCCATGATGTGGTGGAGAGCTACTCTCCCCCAGTCTCTTCACCTATGGGTCCTGAAGAGGTGTCCCCGGGGCAGGCCAATACCCAATCTGGGCCTGCCATCAGCCCCTCCCTACCTCTAGAGTCCCCATTCCATCGGGGGCTCCAGCTGCATCCCCTGCAACCAGTCCCCCTCATCGTAGCTGCCAGCTCGACCACAACATTGGCTCCGGACCTGAGGCACCACATCCCTCCTGTCCCCCCCAGGCCCCTCCCGGTGTTGTTCCTCCTGTGGCTGTGCCAGGGGACTTGAGGTGGATGTCTGAGGGTCAGTCAGACATGTCCCCTTGCATCATGCTACAGGTGTGTCTGGAGATACGCATGACCTGAGGCACCACATCCCTCCTGTCCCCCCCAGGCCCCTCCCGGTGTTGTTCCTCCTGTGGCTGTGCCAGGGGACTTGAGGTGGATGTCTGAGGGTCAGTCAGACATGTCCCCTTGCATCATGCTACAGGTGTGTCTGGAGATACGCATGATGCGAGAGGACATTGTCCGATCTCTGGCCACCCTCACCACCAGCATCAATTTAATGGCAACAGCCATGTTGTCTCTTGTCTCCCAAATACCACCGTCAATGTCTCCCCCTGTCCATTGCCCCACACTGTTTCCCCCCGTACTCCTCGTGTGTCATGAACCCATGTGGTGCCTGTTCCTGCACCCGCCAGCCGTGTGCCTGCATCAGACTCTGAGGATCTGGACATTGTGCTAGTAGAGGATGACCAGAAGGACACTTGACTTTTGACTGAGACGTCGTCCTGAACAATTATTTCATTTTCCCCTTGTAAATAGACTTTTTTCCCTGACGCTCCCTGATGTGTTATATTTTTGTTGCCCCACCCCAATCCAAGTTCCCTTCTCCATCTGCATTAAGATCATCATTTGTTTTCCTTTCTCCCTTCCAAACGGATGGTTGTTCTTCTGTTCATTCATAAATATCTTTGAGCAATTCTCCTTACTTTAACTTGTTTGACTTCATTTTGAATGTCTGGTTCAGAATATGGACACATATTTGGTGAGTCATCTGCCATGCACATAATGGCTTGTTGCAATGATGGGTTACACTTGTAACTGTGCCACACACACACATACCTCCTCACATCTCTAGGCCGCCTACATCGTTACACAGGACATGATACACAACAGAATCTTAGTTTTGTAGATCTTTATTTTATTCTATACACATATTCACATGGTCAATTTGTCTTGGGGTTCTTGTAACTGGCAATCGTGCTTGCGACATCGCAATTTTGGAGGTGATGATCGCTGTGAGGGGTCAGGTCGGGCTCGTCGCCTACGTGTAGGTGGGTATTGTCCATGGGCCTGTACAGGGTGATCTACATGTGCTGGGGCAGATGGTGTATGCACATTTGGCATTTGTGCCTGGACAAGGGCTGGTTGTGCATGTGGTGGGAGTGCCTGTACAGGGGTTGGTGGTGGTTGTGCAGGTGGCGGGAGTGCCTGTACAGGGGTTGGTGGTGGTTGTGCAGGTGGTGGCAGTGCCTGTGCAGGTGTTGGTGGTGGTTTTGCAGGTGGTGGGAGTGCCTGTTCAGGTCGCCGGTGTGGATGTGTACCTTTGCTGTGGTGCTGTGCAGTTGGTGGTACAGGTGTGTGGATGTGCTGTCCTGCAGGCAGATATGATGGCTCCCCTCCCTGCGTTGACCATGAAGGGAGACTTTGGATCACTTTCAGCATGCCCTCCATCATTTTCATGGCCAAGGCATGGTGTCTTGCACTCTCTTCCCTTTGGATGGATATCATGTCTCTCATATTCCTGGACATGTCCTGGCAAGTTCTATCCATCCTATCCAAAACTTGGCTCAGCCTGTCCACCACCTGAGGGAATTGGACCATGTCCTGCAGGGACTCAGATATGTCTGACAGGGTAGCCCCTATGGCACGAATGTCCTGCCTCACATCTGTCTGCTGTTGGAAGAAGTCCTGCTCCCACTGGCCATCATAGCCAGGTGCAGGCCCTCTCTGCAGGTGTCTGCCATTGATGTGATGAGCAGGTCCAACAGCAGGGGAGTGGGGGGCAGGTGGGAGCCTGTGGGCAGGACAATGGTGCCCAGGGGATACCTGCACCACAACTGGGCTGGTACGTCCCCCAGATGGTGGAGAGGATGGCAGGGATACACTGTATAGGGAAGAGCGGGTAGGGGAGGCACCATGTCGGTCCTGGACGTGAGGGCTGTGAGGGAGTGATATCTGTGTTGGTATGCATGGGAGCTGTGGCAGGTTTTCTCGATGCTGGGGACAGGCAATTGTTTGCTTGGGAGGAGGCTTATGAACGTTGCTTGGCGAAGAATGTGATGCCCTGACTGATTTTGGCAATCTGACACAATAGCTCTCATTGGCATCAGAATCGTCATCCCCGGAGTGGATGGACATGTAGTCATCATCATCCACCAAGTCGACGTCCTTAGGAACTTCCTCCTCCTCCTCTTGAGCAGTACTTGCTGCCGACATAACTGCTTGGAGGATCAGGGGATTCTCCCCTCTGATTCCCCGTCGGTCCGCACTGGTCATAGGTCTGTCATCCTCATCCTCAGCATCCCCTGGAACACAGAGGTTGCAACCGTATTAGTGATTGACCTGGTATTACATGTGGTGCAACACAAGGGTTGCATTAACTGTACTTTGCATCAACAGATGAGGATCATGTGACCTGGTTAGGGTACCACCACAAATGACAACTCACACCATAACACTGAGGTGTTACACGGAGATGTACATGATACAAGCAAACTAAACAGCTCCAGCCACAACTTTCTGTCCATTCGGCTTTCCCCCCGAGTGTCACCTGCTGAACCTGTCTCCTCATAGCTGTTGTAGACAAAGCTGTCCCTTATCCAACAGCTGTAGAGGGAAGTGACACCATTCTCAATGATCTGCATCACTAATTGACAGACAGGCACATGACACTCCTGATTTGTATTTCACTTTGTAAATAACAACTGCTGATTCCATGCAGAAGGGGATCTTGATCTCTGTCATGGCTTAGTGATCTAAGCTAGTGATACACCTCATGCCAGAATTACCTGAAGGACAGATGCGGGAGGGTTTCACTGCTGCAGCCAGGATGTCATGCAGTCCCCGGGATGGTGTCCGCTGCAGTGGTGTCATCCTGTCAGCAGCTGTGATGAGACATACATGTCCATATTTTAGTACAACAGATGGTAGCTCTGAGCCAACATGTCATTCTCAATAACCATTTGTGGGTAATCCAGGACAATGTGCAGTATGTTTACCTCATGGGCTTTACATGTGGGCACCTGCTCACATGCAGCATTTGCCAGCTGTTACCTCCACGCAGCACTGACATCAATAAGATGACACATCAACAGACACACCTCATGCCAGAATTACCTGAAGGACAGGTGCGCGAGGGTTTCACTGCTGCAGCCAGGATGTCATGCATTCCCCGGGATGGTGTCCGCTGTGGTGGTGTCATCCTGTCAGCAGCTGTGATGAGACATACATGTCCATATTTTTGTACAACAGATGGTAGCTATGAGCCAACATGTCATTCTCAATAACCATTTGTGGATAATCCAGGACAATGTGCAGCATGTTTGCCTCATGGACTTTACATGTGGGCACCTGCTCACATGCAGCCTTTGCCAGCTGTTACCTCCACTGACATCAATGAGATGACACATCAACAGACAAACTTGTATGAGAAGGTTACTGATATTTCAAGGAAGGGGATAAATGACCCGGACTCCTCCGCATTACACAACGATTTCACCTTTGCCATTAAGACTTACATTTTTCATGAGTGTAATTTTGTCTGTTGACAAGTCAGAAATGGGTTCGTGTGTGAGATGTGCAGTAGTCAGGGACATGATGTTGCTCATTTGTGCTTCCCTACCTATGAAGTCACACAGCTCATTTTTGAATGAGAGAACACATATTTTTATGTCCATCTTTTGAGTGTCCTCTCTTTGCATACTCTATTTCCAACATCATGGTACTACTTAGCTGACTACGAATGGTGTCTTGTACAGCAGACATCCAAACCTCATATGTCAAACACTCACCTATACATGTGAATACGGTAGGAGAGGAGGCAAGCAGAATGCAACATTTGGTTATGCTCACACATTGCGGATAGGCTGAGAAGCTTTGATGCCTTCTGCCTGCACTGGATTAGCGTGTTGCTCTTCAGCCAAGTTATTTTGCAGGTGTGACTGCATGAAGATCCACCTTAGCAACCCCTACACCCATCTCAAAGGTACACAACTGGCATCAGTGTTGGCCTCAGCCATACCAATTTCATTATGATTTAACCATATATATTTTGCTAGGGAATTTTTCCTATCATTGAATTGCAAGCCTGTTGTGTTTTGGTCACTTCATATGACACATTGTACTATTGTATGTCCATTCTGCACTCACTTGGCATACATTTTGTGTCATCCTTTCATTAGCCACCAGGGTCTGATCTTGCATGTGTTCAAATGCCATATGGCTGTGCGTCCGGCGTGGGGTGGTCAACCCGCCCCACTTTCTTCAGTGATTTTTCTGTCACGTGGCTGGGCAGTCCACGGTTCCGGGCTAGCATGCTTAAAAAATGATAAACATGAATGATTTTGAAATTTGAATGATTTGGTGTGCACTCTGTCACCATCCTTGTGACTTATTACTGTTCTGTCCACCCGACGAGTAGCACCCATGGATTATGGAACATCAATCAATGAAATGTGTTTTGCCACATGCTGGACTATTTTTACAATCTTCATTGAGAATGATAAGCACGAACTACGTCTTTGGAGCAAAACAGCAGATAAAATCCGGCTGGACTCATGGTTAACTTTAGTTATAACATGTTTATCTTTTTACAAGCAACAATAATTACGTTTTGAGGTTCGGAGTGATTAACGTTTAAAAGTGACATCTGTGGGAGGGCGGGGAATTTTATGTTCATGTTTAAATGTCATACAGAATGCTCATAATACGGAGAGCTTACCTTTTAGTGGCGGGGAAATATGTGTTGATGGAATGAGGTTTAAACATGTGTGGAGAAAATTAAATGGGTCAGTTTAACAAGGTAAAACTTACGAGGGTAAAATGTTTCACATTAGTTTTCTCAAAGTACAACAATAGTGCATTGTGGGTATTGTAGTTTGATCATTGTGGGAGTGAGACGATCTGGAAGGATACGAGAAGGCGGGAACACAACACAGGAAGTTATTAAATGTAGGTGGGAGGGTAACATCTATCACACGTATTGAAACGAGAGGAAACAGGCATTAGCACACTCGAGGTATGAGCTTGTGGAAGGGTGGTTACCGCATTAGCAAGTGAGTTAAGCGGAGAATGTGTTGGGATTACTGAAGTTAAAGCACTTCGGGGATTAATTGAAGGGGAGCGTAAAGGGAAAGATGGGGCATTTAGCTAGTGACATTAATTATTATGTATTCCAGTGGGCAAAACGTTGATTACGGGGTGAGCATTAAGTTATGAACACGTTTATTCGCCATAACGTTTTTTAGTTGCACAATTTGATAAACAAAGGTTAATTTGTAACCTAATAGTCATGTTTCTTTAATATTGTAGAGAACCCCTGACGAAGTGCCAGGAAGGCACGAAATGCATTGGGTGATGCAAATTATCTAATCGAGGAGTACCTATGCAATTTTCCATGCTACAGAATAAGGCTCGTTATGGCATGTCTATAGCATTAAGGATTTTAAGTTGAACATAGTGTGTCCAACATGTGAATTAAGAACAACAGAATATATTGAATGACTTAACCATAAATAAACATTTGGGATGAACTTGAGCAATTCGGCATCTTTGTTATGCACTTAAAGGCTGTGCGTCCGGCGTGGGGTGGTCAACCCGCCCCACTTTCTTCAGTGATTTTTCTGTCATGTGGCTGGGCAGTCCACGGTTCCGGGCTAGCACGCTTAAAAAATGATAAACATGAATGATTTTGAAATTCAAATGATTTGGTGTGCACTCTGTCACCATCCTAGTGACAAATGCCATATGTGAGCATACTGTGATGCAGGACAACAGTGTTGTACAGCACATACATCATACGGTAGAGGTAAAAGGCACATTTAATGAGCATTCAGCCTGATTTATTCTTGGGTTTACATACCTTGGCCCAGCACCGGAACAGTGTGTGGTCCCTGAACAGATGTCACAGCCAACCTTGTAGCAGAAGTCAGTGTGTGTCTTTGATTCTGGGAGGACCTCATTGTACCTACAATGATAAGTGTGTTTTGCAACTTTACATTTCTGCAGCCACATGTGATGCACTCAATTTCTGGCACAAAGGATGAGCTCAAGCAGTTGTGGACACCACCGTTGCAGAAGTGTGTTATACTTAATATCATGAGTGATCCCACATATAACTTGGAATGGGCCCACTACCTAGATGCAACCTATATCACAATGGCATGACTACGAATCCTGAGGTAAGGTCCACTATCGTGTTTTGTTGATGGCCAACAAAAAAGCCAGCCAATGTAAGAAGTACATGACCAGCTGTGTGGACTGGGCAATTTAATGTATATTGGAAACATTCGAAGTTGGACAGTGGATGCATTGTCAATACTACTGACCCTGGTATCTCACTTCTTGTTCATCATTACCATATTTGTGCAAATTGAATTTCCTGATTAGGTCTACAGACACTATTACAATATAGTGGGGACACCCTTTTGACTACTTGTGGCACTCGATTACAGGATTGGATTCCCAGGTCTGGGACTGTTGGTGAAATACATGTCATTGTTCCACAATTACAAAGGTATGATGAGCCAAGACATGTTATATTTTGTCTTTCGCTGTTCACAAATATAATTTGCTAAAGGTGGATGTCCATTGACAACTCCAATAGTAATGCAGCTATTTTTTCATCTCTGGTTGACTTTCATATGTGGGCACTATATGTCCCTCTGTCCTCTCCTGACAATGTATGCATTTTGTATCCAAAACGGGGTACAGAGTTCCTCAATTGCTAGAAGGAAGAGATGCGGTCAGTAAATGGAAAGCTCATTCACCAAGGTTTGTTGGTAGAAAATAAAGGACCCAGGGAAATTCCTTTAGGTGGAACTAATGCTCTCACACACCCAGCAAGCTAGGTGTCATGCTTCATCATATGAGCATTGCCCCTCGTCAAGTCGGCGCTGCAATCCTTGACAGGCACCCGAAACCGGGGCTCTTTGTCGGGGATCTTTTGTTCCTGCCGATATTTGCTTGGGTGTGAGGGGCCTAATAAGGAAAATGTAGCAGAAGTGTGTAATAAAAAGGGTTGGTCAGTCCTAATAGTACTTTATTCATAAGGTAGACTACCCTATTAAAATGTGTAGAGAGGCTAGATGCTAGAAATAAGGTGTCTAGGCGTGAAGCTCTACTCTAAAATGATCATCATGTTTCTCGCCATGTTAGTCAGGAGGATCTTAGGCAATTCTTCAGGATCAGTAGCTGTCTACATTTAAAAATGGTGATGTGTACTCTACATACCACGTCCGATGCTGCGACCTGTGAATATGAAGTGACAACATCAATAGTAAAAACAATGGCATCTCTACCTTGAACACATAATGTCAACAATGGTGTGCACACAGCACCGTGTATAACGTGATGATAGCAACCTGCTTCAAGGTGCACTATTTAAAGGAACAGTGCACTGTAAGTGAGAGGGGTGTTTGGTGTACTAGAACTACTAATACACTAAAGCCGTGACGAAAGAAGGTTCACTCACCTAATACATTGACTAAATGCGCTCGCAACGGAGCTGGCGGCTTTAAAGGACACCAATTGAGTCCTAGGGTAAAAAGAGGGAGGGGGAGGGAAGGGGAAAGAGAAGAGGACATCTACTAACAATCAAGGTACACAAGACAGGGCAAACGAAGTCGTTACCTCTAGGTAAGTTTTGGTACTAGTACCGTTAAAGTGGTAAAACTCGGAGTCAGAATACATCACAATTGTCATTTAACTAGAGTTGTCGAGTCTAATGACTGACAAGATCGAATTCAAAACGGCCGTAGCCAATCAAATGAGTTCGACCACATAAAACAAGTTCGACCACATAAAAACAGTATATGACAAGAGAACAAGACATGAGCTGTACTCACCAGCGCTGACGAGCGCTTCACATACAGACCTACCCAAGCCGCCAGAGTACGGGGTGGTAATGGACGGAGGCCGCTATCGTGAAGATATCCGGCAACAAGTGGGTGTGAGCCTGACGTCATCACGTTTCACGTCGCGTGATGACTAAACTGGTTGCTAGGAGCCCAATTTCGACGCTAGTACGTGTTACTATGGCGTCTAGAGGTTGAACATTATTGGCTGCTGGGTATGTAATCATTAGCGTCCCGTGGTTGTCTTATCGACAGTGGTGAAGGAATGCGGAAAGGGCGGGGTGACACATCGGGTTGATATACCCGTATAATTTCCGTCCAATATCTAAAGCACCGTGGGTTATATTCTACGATTGCCACTCGGGTGAGTAAGTCAGTTGCAAAGGTGTCAACTAGTGATTGTTCATGTTGTTTCAGGACCTATGTTCAGGACTGAAAGGTGATAGATACTACTTTGGTTTGGAGATATACACCGGTTTTTGTGTCATGGTATCCCTGGGGTTAATATCTACACATTGGGTGGCTCGTATTGAACGCAAGGCTAGTTTGCGATACAAACAAGAATTGTATGGCAGTGTCTGTAGTTAACTAATAGGATCAATTTAAAAGTAATTTCAACCCCATGAGTGAGCATCCAGATGTTATGTAGATCGTTCATTCGGAGGGGTTTCTTAACTCACAGGAAAAGGGATGTTAGAGTGGGTAGACCATGGGCAGAGGGTTGTCAGTGTCTAGTCGTTAGTATGGTCATGATTAATAGCAGTTCACTTTCAGAAAACATCGACTAGTCAGGGACCACGGCCTTGAGTGTCTAGTTTATGGAAGAGCACTCCAAGGGATATCATCATTGAGTCCGACGGTATCACATGACAGTCTATGCACCCATCTTTGTTCTACTCTAAATAAGGCATTTTTGGAAATGTTAGTGTGAGATTCTAGAATAATCCAATGTATTGAGTCGGGGGAATGGTGTAATTCCAAAAAATGTCTATAGAGTTTGGTTGTTGTACGTTGGCAACGTATGTTGCTCCTATGTTCTATTATACGTGTTTTGACTGTTCGCATTGTCATACCTATGTATTTTAACCCACACGGACACGTAATCAAATAGATGCATTGCTTGGTATTGCAGTTGGTATGTTTCTTAATGTGCCATTTGAAATTGGGGAGTAACGTGACCTCCTTTGTGATTGTGGTTAGATCACAGACTGTGCACGTACCGCATGGAAAATGGCCATGGACTGGGGGTAGACCCCAAAGGGTGGTCTGTGTTGGGGTAGCCTTTCTCTTAGGTCTAGTGTGAATTAGCATGTCTCGAAGGCTACTTGTTCTCTTATAAGCAAATCTGGGTCTCGGTATCTGAAGATTCCCTGTATTGAGAATCCCCCAATGTTTCAGAATGGTCTTCTTGGTCCATGTCGAATTAGGTGTGAATGATGTGACACATGTCATAATGTCCTCAGGTGGTTTGTGGTGTACCTCAAGTAAGGATTCTCTAGGATTATTGAGGGCCCTTTTCATAGAGTCTCTTACTACTTTATGAGGATAGCCTCTAGTCTTGAGGTTAATGGCTAGAGAGGTTGCTTCTGCTTTGTAGTCTTTGGTCGTGGTACAGTTACGTCTAATACGTAAGAATTGACCAACAGGGAGGTTGTCTCGAAGGGCTTTAGGATGGTAGCTTTGATATAAAAGAAGACTGTTGCGATCAGTGGGTTTCTTAAATAGATTGGTTGAAAGCTGTCCCTCTGTTAGTCTAATGTTAAGGTCCAGAAAGGCTACTGTTGTGTCCGAGATCGTGTGGGAAAACTTAAGAAAAGGATTCTGTTGGTTTATCCACTGTACAAAGGTTCTACAGATGTCAGTGGAACCTTTCCAAAAGATTAAAATGTCATCAATGAACTGTTTCCACAGAACAAGATGTTCTCGAAACGGATTACGGTCAGTGTTGATGATTTGTGCCTCAAAGGCTGCCATATAGAGGCAGGCTAGACTAGGAGCAAAGGTGCTCCCCATCGAAGTTCCTTGACATTGATGGAATAGTTGCCCTTGATATTCAAAGAAGTTTTCGGTCACTGCTATGGAAGCCAGGTCCATTATGAATGTGACCGGAGTGGGGGAAGACCATTCCAATGAGTTTAAAGCCATCTCTACTACTGTGAGGGTGTCACCCTGAGGAATGTTCGTGTAGAGGGCCTCCACGTCAAGGGTTATTAGTAAATCAATGCAAGTAGAGTCTTCTATTGAGTCAATTGTTCGAAGGATGTCTGTTGTGTCTCTGATAAAAGATGGTATTTGTTTCACCAAAGGTTGAAGAAAATGATCCACAAATTTGGATAAAGGCTCAAGGATGGAGCCAATACCTGACACTATGGGTCTCCCTGGAACCGGACTGGTACCCTTATGTATTTTGGGCAAGGTGTAGAAGTAGGGGGTCCTAGGTTCTATGGCGTTT
Organism: Triturus cristatus; assembly: GCF_964204655.1. Lineage (NCBI taxonomy): Eukaryota > Metazoa > Chordata > Amphibia > Caudata > Salamandridae > Triturus > Triturus cristatus. Next base: position 453,080,219 of record NC_140590.1, on the reverse strand, counting down.
AGGAATGTTGCCTCTTTCTTACTTATCCACCCATTGGCAAGTGCCTCGTTAACTAATATCGAGATGGTATTAGCAAGTCGAGGTGTGGGATCAACAGAGATAGGAGCATAATACCTATCATTGTTTAATTGACGTTTGCATTCAATGTCATAGTCTTCTCTAGCCTGGATCACAGTGGCCCCACCCTTGTCCGCCTGTTTGATGATAATTGAATCATCATCAGCCAAAGTGTTTGCTGCTTGCATTTCTTTCTTAGATAGGTTATGGAAAGAGGTTGATAAGGGAGTAAGGGCCAAATCCTTTAGTACCGCTTTCTCAAAGGTTAAAATCTCAACCGGTACCATGGCACTGTGAGGTGTAAAAGTTGAGGGGATGCTCAATCCCGAGTCATCTTCCTGGTGGACTGGTTTGTCTAAGAAAAATGCATGTAATCTTATTTTGCGGAACAATTTCTGAATCTCGCAGACATCTCTAAACTTGTCAGTATTAGGGGTAGGTACAAAGCCTAACCCCTTCTGTAAAAGTGAAGTTTCGAGGTCAGACAGACTGCGTTGTGATAAGTTAACCACTAGTCCTTTTTGTTCTGGGTTTTGCTCCTGGTGTTCATCCCTCCCATGGAGGGGTCCTGCCAGTGAACCTGTTTTTGGGCACCTCTTCTGTTGCGACCTCTTCCTCTGCCCCAACCTCTGTCTAAAAAAGGAGGTCCATTGTTGAAAAATTGCGGGTGTCCTTGTTGAAATGGTTGATACTGCCAGAACGGTGGTGGAGGAGGGCCTGGAAATAAAGGGGGTCCCTGAAAAGTGGGGACATTATAATTGTGATTAGCAAGTTGGTTACGTCGGCCCATGTTGGGGCCCCAACTACCCGTGCTGGAATTACTGTCAGAAGAACTTCTCCTGTCCGAGTTGTCATCGGAAGAATAGCTGTTCTTAACTGATGTGTAGTCTGACTTGAGGTAGGGGTATACTTTTTCTTTGTCGAATTTTTGAATATCTTTCTGTAGTTTAGTGATTTTTTGTTTCATGAGGTACTCTTTGTTCTCAGAAATCTCTGCGTTGATCTCAGCAAGCTTACTCTTATAAGCCGAGATCGTGATGGTAGTTTTAAGTGCACCTTCAGCGATCTGTATCCTCACCAATAGGGCATCTGCCAAGCGTCTTGCTGTGTTGATGATGAGCACTAAGAGGTCCCTGGTGCATTTCCATGCAATCAGGGACCACTCCTTCTTGAAGGTAGCGTCATCAAGAAACAGTCTGGGGAAGTTGTTAACAATCAACCCTGTGGGTGCGATGTTGGCACGAAGATATTCTGTCATGAGAGCGCCATGCAGAGTAATCCTAAGCCACTCTCTTTTCAAAGCAGTCAGTGTGTTCCAGTCCTCTGACTGGGACCCTGATGCAACACTCCCATCAGCACCAAGGAGGGAGGGAGTACTATCAAGTATACCCGAGACAACCTCGTCTCCAAAGCTGAGGCCTTGATTGTCCATGGAGAAGGAGAGGGGGGGGGAATTTTTTTTTAAGAAGGTGGGGGGGGGGTTTGTTCTTTTCGGTCCAGGCTGGCTCTAATTGTTATGCCGCTGGTAACCTCTTTATTAATGTCCCACGGGGTGAACCGTGCAAAACCAGTAATCCAAAAGGGGGGACAGAGGGGCTATATTTAAGGAGGTCCAATGTACAGGCCCCAACAGACTATATCCAAAACGGGGTACAGAGTTCCTCAATTGCTAGAAGGAAGAGATGCGGTCAGTAAATGGAAAGCTCATTCACCAAGGTTTGTTGGTAGTCATTATACTCGACAACTCTAGTTAAATGACAATTGTGATGTATTCTGACTCCGAGTTTTACCACTTTAACGGTACTAGTACCAAAACGTACCTAGAGGTAACGACTTCGTTTGCCCTCTCTTGTGTACCTTGATTGTTAGTAGATGTCCTCTTCTCTTTCCCCTTCCCTCCCCCTCCCTCTTTTTACCCTAGGACCCAATTGGTGTCCTTTAAAGCCGCCAGCTCCGTTGCGAGCGCATTTAGTCAATGTATTAGGTGAGTGAACCTTCTTTCGTCACGGCTTTAGTGTATTAGTAGTTCTAGTACACCAAACACCCCTCTCACTTACAGTGCACTGTTCCTTTAAATAGTGCACCTTGAAGCAGGTTGCTATCATCACGTTATACACGGTGCTGTGTGCACACCATTGTTGACATTATGTGTTCAAGGTAGAGATGCCATTGTTTTTACTATTGATGTTGTCACTTCATATTCACAGGTCGCAGCATCGGACGTGGTATGTAGAGTACACATCACCATTTTTAAATGTAGACAGCTACTGATCCTGAAGAATTGCCTAAGATCCTCCTGACTAACATGGCGAGAAACATGTCGATCATTTTAGAGTAGAGCTTCACGCCTAGACACCTTATTTCTAGCATCTAGCCTCTCTACACATTTTAATAGGGTAGTCTACCTTATGAATAAAGTACTATTAGGACTGACCAACCCTTTTTATTACACACTTCTGCTACATTTTCCTTATTAGGCCCCTCACACCCAAGCAAATATCGGCAGGAACAAAAGATCCCCGACAAAGAGCCCCGGTTTCGGGTGCCTGTCAAGGATTGCAGCGCCGACTTGACGAGGGGCAATGCTCATATGATGAAGCATGACACCTAGCTTGCTGGGTGTGTGAGAGCATTAGTTCCACCTAAAGGAATTTCCCTGGGTCCTTTATTTTCTACCAACAAACCTTGGTGAATGAGCTTTCCATTTACTGACCGCATCTCTTCCTTCTAGCAATTGAGGAACTCTGTACCCCGTTTTGGATATAGTCTGTTGGGGCCTGTACATTGGACCTCCTTAAATATAGCCCCTCTGTCCCCCCTTTTGGATTACTAATGTATGGGTTTTGACCATATCCTGGGTGGTATGCCTTTCTCTGTACAATGTCGATTCCTCCCAGTAGATGCAGGGACCTCTGCTACTGCAGTTGTCTGTGGTCTGGCTGAATGTGTCAATGGGTGAGGGGAGAGAAAAGTAACCAAATGGGAAATGTGCTTGTGGAACTTTTCAGGGATTTCTCAATTTCTTCTCCATGCTAACAGTGTTGTGAAGTACTGCCGCAGACTGGGCATGTAGGAGCAGTGGTGCGTTGGGGATGTAATGATGTGGCAGGGTGGGAAATGAACAACAGAATATGTGTATGGCTATTTTGATCTGATGATTCTCTCACCTTCTGCTTTGTGATTTAGGCTGGCACAGGGTGATTTACTTCTTGGATAATTTGTGGCAGGTTTACAAGCCCCTTGAAAAACATTTACACCTCTGTTGCGTCACTTCTGTGACACAGCGGTGGTGTAATACAGGTGACACATTTCAACTTATTCAAAACGTGATGCACCTATGGGGATGCGTCACGTTGTGAAGCTCTGCGCAACATTAAAGCTGCGTCAGCTTTGATGTAGGCAGGGTGGGTGTTCCTTTGGGATATGCCTTGTAAAAGTGATGCAGTGTAATCAACGAGGCTTCACGTAGTCACGTTTCATAGGCTGCTGCTACGCAACCTTACGCCTGCTTGGAGCACACGTAATGAGTGGCACAGAACGTTAGGTATGGGCAGTCCATGGACATTGTTGGAGTTGAGTCACACTTGCGACACTACTCCAGCAAAGCACCCCCCTAATGCCATCAGATGCAACACACATCTGTCTATCCCTGCTCCACAGTGCACCACATTGTAAATGTGACGCATCCATGGTGGTGCAAGAGTTGAATTGCATGTCGCATTGTTACTGGCGCATCCCTGCTAATATTTGTCAATTGCTACTTAGCAGGGTTGTGTATGACGGCAACAGTACAGCGCCCATGTTTTCAAAAGTGGGGGAGGGATTTACCATTTCTAATGCAAAGGATTCCGGGACTTGTGGTGCTACATACAGAGGGTGACACATGAGTCTCTGACTGTCTATATTTTTATATACACTTTGGACAACTTCCATACTCACAATGACAGTGTAACACAGACAATCTTTTCATGTACTTTTTCTTTTCATCCCATTTACCTGGAACCACGTAGCGGACGTCACTAACAGACAGCCCATGGACCAATTGGGGGTGTATTGTGTTAAGGATACCCTCCTCCAGTGGGGTGAGACGGATGCGGGGTCCAGAGTATGCAGCAGGGAGGATCCTGTTTAATTCGATCCTGGAATACTTCTCCTTCACGCTCTGCTTTTCATCCTGCCACTTCTTCTTGATGCCCTGGATTGTGCGCCTCTCCTCCCCCAAAGCTGTGACAGCAGTGGCTAATTGCTGCCATAGGGCTGCCTTCTGTGTGCCACTGGTGCAGTCGGGTGGGAGTCCATATAGGCGTTTGTGGTGCCTCAGTACATACTGCACAAGCATGGTGGTCTCCTCTGCAGTGAAGTTCTTCTTCCTCCTCATTAGCTCCATTTTTCTCTGGCGATGTCAGCGTTGTGAACACAAACTCTCTGCGGCCAAACCTGTTCCATCAATGTGTGTAGGGGTGGGCGGAATTTGCGAAATCCACTTTCGCAAATTATCACAAAAATGTTAAAAATTATCGCAATCACTCGGAAATATCGCGAAGATGCGGAAGTTTTTTCCCGCATGTTCGCGAGATTTTCTGCATGGTTGCGGCTCGCCAACTTACCCATGTGGTTGCTCGCGGGCGCGGCCATCTTGTTTTCAGTTGTCTCGCGGTGCATGATCGTGAGAAGAAAGATGTGATCGCGCGACGCATGACGTCACTGCGGGCGCAAACTGTCGCGAGACAGCGCAAATGGCTAAAAACAATACAACATCTCATGGAGAACGCGACCGGATCAAGAAAACTTGTCAACGAACGCAGGGATTCAGGTAAGGCGATCGCACGCACGCGAGAATGTATTATTTTACAGCGCGAGCAAGAACCAAATTATCGCTAAGCTGCGGAATGCGGAAATTTTGACATTTTCGCGCTTTCCGCGGAACGCGAAAATGTCAAATTATCGCAATTTCCGCGAACGGAACAAAATTTTCGCCCAGGCCTAAATGTGTGCTGCTTTTATATGTTTTTTGGTGCTGGTCAATTAGTGTTAATTGGCTTCAGCTGGAGCGTGGTGGGGGATGGTAGGCACTTGCAACATCATGGCAAAATGGAGCTGTTGGCTGGGATTGGCTGTAGTGTGTCAGCTAATGCATGGTGGGGGATGGTACAGTATAAGTAACAAGGGAACCTGGTAAAGGTAGCTAAGGACCACGGGTGAATTCGTATTTTTGTTAACAATAGTCCCTAGCGTAATCTTGGTTAGGAAAACTAATTCTACATAGACTTCAATGAGACCTATGTGAGTTCCTCCTGTGTCCAGCCGGACAGAGGAGCATTTAATCTTGAATTTCACAAAATTATAAATTAGAATAGTGAAGACTGATGAAACAAGGGCACAATCCTGTACCGAGTTTTCAGCAGAGAGGGAAAAAGAAGATCAAGAAGTGAGAAGAAAATACAAAGTGATAACAGGCAAAAAGGCTTTGGAGCGATCATGGGGGCTTACAATACATTAATCAACTTTAAGTAAGCTCTAGCCAACAGTATCCACAATACATTTACACGCTCGATACAATGTGGAACTGTTACAGACTTGCTGTAACAGTTCCACATTCCTGCTGCTATCTTGACTAAATTGAAAACAATTATCCCCCCTAAAAAGATTGACTGGAACATGTTAGCCTCATGTAAACAGAAGGTTGATGAATCAGTTTCAGACTTCTTTACGCGCTTTGAGGAGACATTTCATGATTTCAGTGGTCAGTCGCTCACGGATGATACGGGTCGACATCTCTTTGTTGATAAATATGTGGCGAATTTATTAGCGGGAATAGCAGCTCGATTGAAAGCGAGTGAAAGTTCTTGGTCCACCTCGTCTCCGGCATCCCTCCTGACTATGGCTCAGTATTATGAGCGTCAGGAACAAGAAGCGAAGGGGAATGAGGAGAAGAAATCGAAAGATTTGAAAACTAAGGTGATGTTAGCACAAGTATATGGTCCGCCTCGTCGGGGTGTTGAAAGAGGTAGAGGAGGATTCTATGGTCCCCCTTCTGGTCGGTCAGATGTTAATAGAAATCAATGTGCGTATTGTAAACAGTCGGGTCATTGGGCTAGAGATTGTCCGGTATTATATGCATCTCGTCAGGGACGTGGTCAGGGACCACCGCGAGGTAGAGGGGGCTTTTCGAATTTCAGGGGGAATTCTAATGATCGCGCTCGCTTTGAGCCTAACGTGCAGCAACGAGATAGACCTAATGTATTTGATCGGCAAAATCAGTATCAGATGTCTGGGAATGACAGTTCTGGGTACCATGACTCACAGCATGCGTAGGATTGCGTTGGATGGGGGTTAGAATCAGTTGAAGTGCCGGTTGATCAGAAGGGTCCTTATGTTTCAGCAAATGTCTTGGGTTTTACTGATCGGTTCCTAGTTGATACAGGAGCTACTCGCAGTGCACTGTCCAAACAATTGGTTCCGAGGGCTCCCCCATCTGGCTTAAAGGTTACATCGGTAGGGTTTGATGGTACACTCTCTCGAAGCCCTCTTTCCCGACCCCTTGCATTTCATGTTGACCACTTTTCTGCACCCTGTCCGTTTTTGCTTGCTCCGAACACGCCCGACAATATTATGGGTCTTGATATGCTCAAACACTTCAGAGCTACGATCCGCTGCTCCCCTACTGGAGTACGTGTGATATTAAACGATAATCACCCCATGACAGAACGGATGTGTGTGGTTGCGGAGGATACTGTATTGGCTTCCCTCCCTCATTCTTTGTGGGCCACTTCGGATACTGATGTGAGACAGATGGTGATTCCGCCTGTCCACATTAGTGTCCAGGAGGGTGCGGTGTTGCCACGCCTCCCTCAGTATCGCATTTCCCAGGAGGGGGAGGAGGCACTCATACAGATTGTGCAGGATTTGATTAAGGTGGGAGTGGTGGAGGAAGTTCCCTATAATGTCTGCAACAGTCCTATTTTACCCATTTTGAAGAAAGATACCGACACTAGGGTTTATCGTTTTATCATTTACTTACGGGAAGTGAATAAGATAGTGATACCTCAGTATACAGTGGTTTCTGATATCACGACGTTACTTACTCTGGTCCCGCCAACGGCGACCATGTTTTCAGTTATTGATTTGAAAAATGCTTTCTTTTCGATTCCTATTCACCCTGATAGCCGATACCTTTTCGGCTTCACTTTGAATAATAGGTCTTATAGATTTTGTAGAGTCCCTCAGGGTTATATAGAGAGCCCTAGTATTTACAGTCAAGCATTGAAAAGACAATTGGATTCCTTTGCTCTGCCTGATGGTGTCGCCCTTATACAATATGTCGATGACATCTTGTTTGGCGGCCGACACTCCTGAGCTGTGTGAGGAGTGTACGTTATCTTTGCTTTCCTTTTTGGCATCGCACAATCACAAAGTGTCGAGGAAGAAATTGCAATTCTGTAGACCAAAGGTGACTTATTTGGGTCACCTTTTGTCTAAGGAGGGGCGTGCACTCACACCAGATCGTATTCAAGCAATTTTGGACACGCCAGTGCCTTCCACACAGAAGAATGTGCGTGCATTTTTGGGTCTTGCTTCTTTCTGTAGGCAATGGATATTGGGGTTTTCACACATAGCTAAACCATTGTTAGCCCTTTTGACAAAAGACACACCGATTCCTCTTCCCTGGTCAAATGAGTGTGAAATTGCTTTTCAGCAATTACGACAAGCCCTTTGTTCAGCACCAGTGTTAGGTACCCCTGATTATACGAAGCCCTTTTCCCTGTATGTGCATGAGAAAGATGGATGTGCATTATCAGTTTTAGTGCAGATGCACGGCGACAAGCAGCGCCCTTGTGCATATTTTTCGGCTGTTCTTGATCCTGTTGCCCGAGCATTACCTGGTTGTTTTCGCTCGGTTGCGGCGACAGCTGTGTCAATACGCCAAAGCGAGGGAATTGTGTTATCTCACAAACTGTTGGTATTAGTCCCCCATGCTGTTGATGCCTTGCTTAATCAGACAAAGACGCAGCATTTGACCAGTGCTCGATTAACGGGATATGAGTTGACGCTTTTGGCTCCTCATATTACGTTAAAGAGGTGTGCAACGTTAAATCCAGCCACATTGTTGCCGTTCCCGGAAACTCAGTCTGAAGCACGGAAAGCACATGATTGTATTCTTGTGACTGAGGAACGGACAAAGGGTCGTATTGATCTCCAGGATACGCCCTTTACAGATGTAGATGGAGAACTGTGGGTGGATGGATCATGCCTGAAGCTACCAGATGGTACGACTTCAGCAGCGTATGCAATTACCACATTACAAACAATAGTGGAGACTGCACGCATACCGCAGAAATCAGCTCAAGCAGCGGAACTGATAGCATTAACACAGGAAATTTGTGTCAGCCCGGTGATGCCACAACTTTCCCACACAAACATGTGTGAAAAAGGTGATTTTTTCAGCTAAATTTGAGGTTTGCAGGGCATTCTGGGTAAGGAAACGTTGGGGGATCCATGCAAGCCATACCTCCCTGGAATCCCCCGGGTGTCTAGTTTTCAGAAATGTGTGGGTTTGGTAGGTTTCCCTAGGTGGCCGCCGAGCACCGGGCCAAAAACCCAAGTGACCCCTCCTTGCAAAACCAGGTCGTTTTGAGATAGGCAATTTTCATGTTGCCTCACTACGTTTTGGGCCCTTGCCTGTCGCGGGTACTTGGGCCTCCCACACGAGTGAGGCACCGTTTTTATCGGGAGACCCGGGGAACGCTGGGTGGTAGGAAATTTGTGTCAGCCCGGTGATGCCACAATTTTCCCACACAAAAATGTGTGAAAAAGGTGATTTTTTCAGCTAAAATTGAGGTTTGCAGGGCATTCTGGGTAAGTAAACATTGGGGGATCCACGCAAGCCATACCTCCCTGGAATCCCCCAGGTGTCTAGTTTTCAGAAATATGTGGGTTTAGTAGGTTTCCCTAGGTGCCGGCAGAGCTAGGGTTCAAAAACTACAGCTAGGCACTTTGCCAAAAAAAGATCATTTTTCACTGCGAAATTGAGGTGTGTCCACGATGCGTTTTGCGCCGTTACCTGTCGCGGGCACTAGGCCGACCCACACAAGTGAGGTACCATTTTTCTCGGAAGACTTTGGGGAACACTGGGTGGGTGGAAATTTGGGGATCCAAGAAGATTCCAGAACTTTCCACCACAGAAATATGGGGAAAATGTGGGTTTTTTGCCAATTTTTGAGGTTTGCAAGGGATTCTGGGTAACAGAACCTTGTGGGACGCAGTCAAGTCACCCCATCCTGGATTCCCCTGGGTGTCTAGTTTTCAAAAATGTATAGGCTTGCTTGGTTTCCCTAGGTGCCAGCAGAGCTATGGTTCTAAAACTACAGCTAGGCACTTTGCCAAAAAAGGGTCATTTTTCACAGCGAAATTGAGGTGTGTCCACGTTGCGTTTTGTGCAGTTTCCTGTCGCGGGCACTAGGCCGACCCTCACAAGTGGGGTACCATTTTTCTTGGAAGATTTTGGGGAACGCGGGGTGTGTGGAAATTTGTGGATCCATGCAGATTCCAGAACTTTCCACCAGAGAAATGTGGGGAAAATGTGTTTTTTTGGTAATTTTTTAGGTTTGCAAGGGATTCTGGGTAACAGAACCTGGTGGGAGGCAGTCAAGTCACCCCATCCTGGATTTCCCTGGGTGTCTAGTTTTTAAAAATGTATAGGTTGGCTAGGTTTCCCTAGGTGCCGGCAGAGCTATGGTTCAAAAACTACAGCTAGGCACTTTGCCAAAAAAGGGTAATTTTTCGCTGTGAAATTGAGGTTTGTCCACGTTACGTTTTGTGCCGTTTCCTGTCGCGGGCACTAGGCCGACCCACACAAGTGAGGTGCCATTTTTCTCGGAAGACTTTTGGGAAAGCGGGGTGAGTGGAAATTTGTGGATCCACACAGATTCCAGAACTTTCCACCACAGAAATATGGGGAAAATGTGTTTTTTTTGCCAATTTTTGAGGTTTGCAAGGGATTCTGGGTAACAGAACCTGGTGGGACGCAGTCAAGTCACCCCATCCTGGATTCCCCTCGGTGTCTAGTTTTCAAAAATGTATAGATTTGCTAGGTTTCCCTAGGTGCCGGCAGAGCTATGGTTAAAAAACTATAGCTAGGCACTTTGCCAAAAAAGCGTCATTTTTCGCTACGAAATTGAGCTGTGTCCATGTTACGTTTTGCGCCGTTTCCTGTCGCGGGCACTAGGCTGACCCACACAAGTGAGGTACCATTTTTCTCGGAAGCCTTTGGGGAACGCGGGGTGGGTGGAAATTGTGGATCCACGCAGATTCCAGAACTTTCCACCAGATAAATGTGGGGAAAAAGTGTTTTTTTTGCAATTTTTTAGGTTTGCAAGGGATTCTGGGTAACAGATCCTGGTGGGAGGCAGTCAAGTCACCCCATCCTGGATTTCCCTGGGTGTCTAGTTTTCAAAAATGTATAGGTTTGCTAGGTTTCCCTAGGTGCCGGCAGAGCTAGGGTTAAAAAACTACAGCTAGGCACTTTGCTAAAAAAGGGTAATTTTGCATTTTGAAAATGTGTTGTGTTCACGTTGGGTTTTGAGCCATTTCCTGTTGTGGGCACTATGCCTACCCCTACAAGTGAGGTACCATTTTTATCGGGAGACTTAGGGTAATTCAGATTTGTAAAGGAACTGTTATTACCTATTGACTTTCGATGCATTTCTGCCTTCCAAATGAAAGACATTGTGTAAAAAAGAAGTCATTCTAAAAAATGACTGATAATTCTCATGCTAGTATGAGTATTCCCAAATTCGGAAATGTGCAAATATCTACTGTTTCTAAACTCTATATTTTGTTCCCATTTCAGAAATACATAGGTGTCTTTCATACCGATTTTTCCATGTACACATTTTTACAGAATAATTACTATATATCCGGTACATAATAAAAAACCATTGCAAGTTGCTGCTCAGTTTTTGGCTCTGGGTTCATGGGGTTCTTGGTGAACCTACAAGTCCTATATATCCCCACAACCAGTTATGTTCAGCGGATGTAACAGTATATTGCTTTCAAAGAGCTGTCATAATTAGAAGATGTTACAGGTGAAAACGTTGACACAAAAGGCGCTTTTTTTCAACAAATTTTCAATTTATCCTGTATTTAACTGTTAGTTTCTATAAAGAAACCTTGATGGATCTACACGAACGACCCCTTGCTGAATTCAGAATGTTGTCTACGACTCTAAAATGTATAGCTTTCCAGGATCCACTATTGCTTTTGTACCCATTTCTACCATTAACTGGAAGGAGGTCGAAAGCACAAAAAATAGCAAAAATAGGCTATGTCCCAGAAAAATGCCAAAACTGTGTAAAACATGTTGGGTTTCTGACAAAAGTCTGGTATCCCCTAAAAGCTGAGAAAATGGTGATTTCAGCCCCACAAACCCTTTTTTGATAACACTTGCAGGGAGAAGCCCAGATGCTTTCATTTGCAGCCAGTTTTTCCCATTTTCCCACCAATAAACTATTTTGCTGTATTTTGGCTCATTTCTGGGACCCCTCCAGGGGAATCCACAAACCCTGATTACCTTCTGAATCCCCATGATGTTGGAAGAAAAGGACGCAATTTTGGCGTGGATACCTTATGTGGTCAAAAAGTTACAGGGTCCTCAGCGGCACTACCCCAAATAGCCAAAAAAGGGCGTGGCACAGGAGGGGGAAAAGGCCTGGCAGCGAAGGGGTTAAGTTAGTTCTGTGAATCAGGGCCTTGGAATCTAGCTGCGAGCAGGGAGGCTTAACTTAGGAGACAGGTATGTAAACATTTTAGAAACACCAATACATTAAATAGGTAAGGCACAACACACAATAAAGATCCCACACCAATTTATAAAAATAGGAAACATATTTATCTATAAAATAATACCAAAATGACAAAAAGCCAATATAGGGACCAGAGATATGAGTATTTAAAGATGAAACACTTTGTTGTACCTAAAAACCTATAGCTGCAACTTAGAACATTTGGCCATGCTTGACTGGAACAAAGTAAAAGTTTGAGGCCGACCGCAATGGAGCCCTGGTCGGATACACTAAGCAGGAGGCTTCAGTCAAAGTTTTACCTTTGGATCTAAAACTTTTCTGGAGGATTTTCTCTTGACTTCATGTGGTCCTCACTAGAAGGTTGATTTAGTTGCAACATCATCCGATTGCTTCTCCACGAGGCCCTGGAAGTCTGGAGCTCCAGAGCTTTCAGCGGGTTAAACCTAAAATTTAGGCTGGGTCGTGGTTAAAGGTAGCCAGCTTGACTATTGATGTGGAGTCAATCCCCTTAAAAAGTTGCTCCAAACTTCTGGAACTTCTTCCTGAAGTTCCCTTTGAGGGTTCAAAGTGCCCAAAACACAAATCCAAGGGTTTTGAAGCTCTATGGTGGTCCTTGGAGGTTTGGGACTACAATTTCCAAAATGCACCTGGCCAAATCACTAAAAGTCCACTGAGCATACTCCAAACTGGTGACTTTTTGAGGGAGACGGTGCAGGGAAACTCTGTTAACCTGTTGCTTTCAGGGAGCCAACTCAATCCGTTTTGAAGTAAGGCAAATTCCTCTGGGCTGTAGTTCCAAGTGTGCAGCAGGCATAGTCCTTCAGATTGCTAGCCTTTGGGGTGCAGGCCAGGATTCCGGCAGGGCAGTCTTTCTTCTCCTTGTGGTTTCAGGCAGCAGATCTGAGTTGCTATGCAGCTCTCGCATATTTTTCAACAATCTGGGGTGAAAGGTAGGGTGGACACTCCTCTCTAATGATTTGCAGGGCGCCACCCAAAAGCAAGACAACTTCCTCGAAAGTATGGCATATTCTTGTTCCACAAAGCACTGTACTCTAAAATTTAAGATGGAAAATTCCTCTCCTGGAAAGTAAGACCTGGCTAAACCAACCTACTGGTGTGACTCATTTCCATTAACACTTCCCCTCCGGGACTTCTACAATTTCCATATCTGGGGCTGCAATCTGGCTGGGGGTACAGGAAGAGGGAGTAGACCTGGCTGGCATTCCTTATTGTCCTGACGCTCTTTGAAGCTCAGTTTGATTTACCCAGCCTCCTTTCTGGCATGTTGCCGGCAGCTGCAGAGCTCCCCCAACCAGATAACTTCTGCTCTATGCAGGCCACTTATCCCCTAGTCAAAGGTGCTTGGCTAAGTTTCTTAAGTCTGTCCAACCAGGAGAGGCAGCTAGAAGGCTGGATTTTGGCTCACATAAAGAAGTGTCCTATAACCTGTGTTCTGTATTAGTTATGATACATTTAACAGTGGCACATGGTTGGATAGATCATTACCAATCTTTCAAGTTCTTAAATGACATTTCATCTCCTTCCTAGCAATATTTATACTTAAATAAAATATTCCAATGTTCACCTATGGAGCTAAGTATCTACAATGGGGAAGAATGAAATTGGTGGTTTGTCCCTCACTAGGACATATAAAACATCTTCGATAAGTTATCACCAGTATCAGTCACAAAATGGAGGTGAACAGGGCAAAAAAGATTGTTCTCACAGTTATGTTATTATTATGTTATGTTATGTCATGTTATTTTATGCTGATTTGTATAGCACACTAATCAACCGAGAGGGTATCCAGGTGCTTGGGCAAAGTGTGTAGGTCTGTGGTCCCATTGTGGTTATATAAAGGGCCAGGTCTTCAGCTTCTTGCAGAACTCAAGAAGTGAGGAGGAGGCTCTCATGTGCTGGGGAGGTCGTTCCATGTCTTGGGTAAGCCTGGATGGTGAACTCCACTCTGTTCACAGAGTTTGCAGAGATTTATGCACTTGGCGCTCTGCACAGCTTTTGGAGTTCCGAAAACTGATCACCGAGTAGCTGAGCAAAGTTTTTTCAATGCTCTTATTCGCCAATGGGTACCATCGGCAAAGGAAAAATACAGTGATGTCTTGTAATTGGATGATCATATAATTCCTGTCAAAATTTCAGGGAGCTGAGAATTTTAGGGTTAAAATTGATAATGAGACTTTCAAAGTGTGAGCATGTATATGCTCCACCATGATATATCCACTGGCTAACAGTGGAAGATCAGATGAGTTTAAATTTGAAATTCTATGAAACACCCATTAAGCAGTGTCAGGAACAGTCCTCATATCTGAGTCATACATTTCAACCATCTGGCTCTAAATATATCTCAGATCAACTCATAACATATATCTTACAACTCAGATGTCTGTGCTACAGAAATGGGGGAACAAAATATGGACTACAATTCGGCTCTCGGACATTGGAACAATCTAAACAGCTAAATATGATGTGATAAGCACCAAATGTGCTGTACATATACAATGAAACCACAACTATTTTCATACCTGTTTTTTGTAATATGCATAAACCCATTCAGCAGTTTTAGAAAAAATGCAGTTAAAGAGAAGCCAGGGTTGGGCTTAAAAGACTTAAAGGAAATTGGTATATCTGGGCAGTTAGTCATGTGGGACTGTAATTTTAAAAACTGGTTCCAAGGAGCTTTTTCTCCCTACATATTTTCGGTATTACATATCAAAGGACCAGTCCTGGGGTACTAGGTAATCTGATTGACTGGCCGCATACAAAATCAAAATACTGCAGCCTATTTTGTGCGGCAGAACTCTGAGACTCAGTCCCTTAATCCAGATGTTTTGTGAAAAGTCCATAAGATGGCAGGGTGGACACCCAGGGCTGTGATAGTGGGGGGGGGGGGGCAAATGGGCTCCTCCTTCTGTCAACAACCTAAAAAAGTATTTGAGTGGTAGATACTATGGTGCCAAACAGTTGGGACCGAGTTACCTTAGTACTGGCGCTGGTATTGAAAATCCTTTTTTATAAAAATAAAAAAAATAGGAAACAGGACCTGCGAGGAACAGGAACCAAATAATGAAGGGTGGGTGGGAAAGGTTGTGGAGCACAGGACAACAGTGGGCAGGAGGGAGAGGAAGGGGCAGCACATGCACAACAGGAGGCAGGCAGAAGGGGCAGGGGCAGCACATGGAGAACAGAGGCCAGGCTGGAGGGGAGCAGAGGCAGCAGGCTGACCATTGTGAACAGGAGGGAGGGGAAGGGACATCCTATGAACCAAAGAGGGCAGACAAGTAGGGCAAGGTAGCACATGCGGAAAGGAGTACAGGTGCAACATTTAACTATAATGACGCCATTAGGAAGTTATATTTAGGACCTAGTTTCCATAGGAAAAGCGTTTTTTGTTTGGCCAATAACTTAGGCACCATTAGACGAATCCTCACAAAATTGTCAAAACAAGTTTTAAAGTCACTTCAGCTGCTATCTTAAAATATTGGGGTGATCTGTCAAGTGGGGGCTGAGATGAAGGGTGGTCCAAAAATGGTTTTCCCCATGCAATTTGTCATAGGGATTTTAGACACAACTATAGCCTGAACCACTGAATGGAATTAGACCAGATTTGACAGAAAGCTAGATCTTGGGGTAAATCTGTTCAGTAGCTTTCAAGGTAATTAAAGAAAACCACATTTGCATATTTAGAGGCATGAACACTCTGCAAATCCTAATGATCTTGTGCTGAGATCTGAGTGTCTGCCAACAGTCAAACCAGGAAGTCTTGGCAGCCATTTTGGGAATAAGCTGAGTTCCAAACAAAAAGGTGATCTCAAAAGGGAAGGGGGAATGGTAGGAATAGTCTGACCCCCTAGGCCTGGTGCTAGAGTCCCCCAAGTACCCCTCCTGGCCCAAAAAACATTTTGTAAAATGTTCATGGCAAAAATCATAACAGACTCATTAACTTGTGTGAAAATTAAAAGAAAAGCACATTCTCCTTCCCTTGTTTGTATTTCAGACCCCAGGTGAGCCAAGACATTGTCAATGTAATAAACCTGGGAGAGGAGAGCACTCAGCCCCTAACTTTGCCTCTTAGGCTCTTTTGAGCCCTGGGGTCCATCAACTCCCTGGGGCTTTATGTAAGTTATTGAGGGGGGCCCTGCTCAAAAGACCCCAGAAACCACCTCCGCCTGAGGGCATTAATGGGGAATTGGGGAGGGGCCATGCGCAGAGAAGCCCCAGGGACAACCACTTCACTGGAGCTTTGAAACTAAATTGGAATGGGCCAGGGACCAGCCCCTCCCCTAAGCAACACATATAAATAAAGGGGGAGGCATGCTGCATAGGCCCTCCGGGCCATATTTGGCCCAGTGTACCACAACCTCCCCATGGATGGCCTATGCAATTTGAAAGGGGGGGCTGCACGGACCCCCCAAAGCTGGCTACCTTTCTTGGGAGAAAGCAGTTTGTTTTTAGTTATCAGTAGCTTTGACAGCTCCAGCCAAGTAAGCGCAAACAGTAACTCTGCTTCCAGCGGGCAGGACCAGGACAACTGCTCCCACCCATTGGGAGTGGAGTTTTCATCTGCGTTCCTGCCCAAACAGATGAAGAAATTGCTTCCACACACAGGAATCAGCATTTTTGCTGTACCCTGCATGTGGGAGCAACACCGGCTCCTGCTGGAGGGGGTGAGCCAGCAGGGAATAGGGGACATTTATGCTCTACCTGTGGTACCCAGACCTGCACACTGGGTACCCTGAATGGGCTCTATGGCACCTAGGATCAAATGTCCGTGCCCCTGGGAATGGGGCACGGCCATACATTCTTAGGACTCTGAACTTCTCACACAAAGGACGGCTATCCCCGTAGTGTAGTTCAAAATTGCATATTTATTTACCCCAGTTGCAGACATAAAACGTCTACGAATTTCAGCTCCCACTGAGCCTCGTTCACGAGCTCCAAAATGCATTGGGCTGCATTGTTGCACAGATAAAATAAACACGCTTCAGAAAGACTGGAGCTGTGGTGTGTTTTTTGGGGGATTTGGTGGAAGAACTAAATCAGAAGATTTGCGCAGAGTTTGGAGATATAGGGTATTGCTTCCCTGTTTGGGCTCCCCTTTGCAAGAGGCTTGCGATTGCCATAGTGGATACATATATATATATATATATGTAGCCACTATGCGCTATGTGATCAAGACCACAAGCTTGTGGTCGAAACGCGTCATCCTGACATGCTAAAGCAATAAACTGATTCATTGTATCTTCAATCCGAGTCTGTGCCCTTGTTTGGCCCGCTGCGGTTGTTCACTGGGATCCTGGTTTCGTGTTTAAGCGGAGCACGACTACCTCTGTACCATAGACCACCTCTTTGCTGTCAAGGGCTCCTGTGATTTTCTTCAGTCGAACAAAGGATTTATTCTCCTGGAGGAGAACGGAACAATCACTGCCCCCTGCCCAGCCCTGAAAACGCTGCTGATATTTTGCCACGGTGGAGCTGTGTGCCGAGTCGGAGGACCCGTCCATCACCTCTATACCAGTGGGTGAGTGTATGCATGCAAGGGAGTTGGCAGGTTAGAAGAGGTAATAAGATTGACTGCTGCATTAACATTGATGTTGGTATATACCATATCAACAGCCACAACAAAGTAAGTTTTGCTTCATTCAGCATGTCAAACCAAGCGCTGCAGGAAAGGGAAGCAGCTGCTGATGCGTTGTTTGACAACTTACCTACACTGAACAACCAACAACGAGCCCCCACGGCTGTAGGGGCTCCAAGCAATGACATCAAAACCAAACTAAAAAACCTTGAAAAGTTGATCCGCAACGAACTAACCAAGTGGTGGTGTCATGAACCTCATGACCACTGACCATGTTTCAATGAAGGTAACACGTAACATCGTGTTGAGCTATGAATATGCATATTGCATTGACCCAACGTTATTTGATCCCCTGTAAAAACCCATCCCTGACCCGTGCACCAGCACGTCCTTATGTGTAAAATGAGTGTTTACTGATGTATATGTATTTGTTTTATGTTACTGCAAGCTTAAAGTATTTTTGCACTGATTTGTATTGCTCGCTTAGTAAGAGGTAAAGCTATGTCACCTTTTGGTAAAGCGTGAGTTTAAAAGCACTTGTAGAGTATTCACGTTTTTCCGTTATGAGCAATGTCACATTGTGCAGCGCATGAGTCATGTGCACCTGCAGAGGATTCACTGAAGCGCGTCTTGGGTAACGTGAGGAGCACGTGTAAACACCGGGTGTGGTTTCCTATTTAAACCGCACCCAGTGTTCTGGAAGGCGCTTTGCCTTCTATCTGTCTAGCGCGTCGGACCGCGTTAGAAAGCCTCCGCTTGACTTCAAAGCCTTACCTGATTCTGGAAGCGGAATTCACCTCGTAGATCTTCGAAGCTGAAGGTTCTCTTCTCATCAACGGCTGGTCCTAGAGAGAAAGACAAAGATAAGGAGATAAGTACTTTTATAATTTAAAGGCGCCCAACGAACGAAAGGCTCTTTGAAAGAAAAAGACTAATAATTTTTGGAAAGCTTTTCAAAGTAAAAGTTACAGGAACTGCATGGACTAAATATAGGAAAAGACGACAAAGCAAGAACTTTTAAAGGGTTTATTACTATTTACAAGTGTTATGTGCTTTTGCTGAAAAGTTTAATATGAAGCATATTTTTGTTTGCTGAAAAAGAAATAAGTTTTTATTGCAATGATTGGTATGTAAGGTGTTTAGGAAAATTGGTCATGTAAAAGAAGAAGGAGCGAACATCTGACATAGAGGAAAAGACGGAATAACCTTCTACAACAAAATTCAGAACAGGGCTTAAGTGAGTACTCATTGGAAGAAAGGTATAAAAGAAGTGCAATTGGGAGTAGGGGATAGTTTACTCATTTGTTTGTTTTTTCAACATTACAGAACATTAGAATCCCGGCGCTCTACCCAGAGAACGTTCAAGATCACAGCAACCTTCACTACATCTTGCCAATCATCCCTCTTCGCGCAACACAAGAAAATACTCGGACGTATGCCTAACAAGAGTTGTACGCAGGTAGGCTTTAGTCACAAGATTAAAATGTATTTAGAATAGAAGAAAGAATACTCAATCTTCAAAAGCATAGGAAGAATAGTAAATCTATGTAATTATTATTATTAACAGGTCGACAACTGAAAACTCCAACATCACGTCCAGTATCCGGCCCTCCTCCTAGATTTCTAAACTCATATCTTGTAGTGAGATTCAAAACTTACAGGTATAAATTAGATATTTGGGAAGTTGGTCTCTTGCGTCCCTGCGAAATCTAACTACGTTGTGCATCATCGTAATGTAAGAGACGACATAGTGTTCTGACAGAAGGCAAAGCCCAATGTTATTATTTCGCCTGGACGCAATGGACCAAACCTCCTAAATTTCACTTCAAGATATCGCAGCTATATTGACTGAAATAAAAACAGAAAATGCTGCTTTACGCAGAGATCTGTCAGTTTTGCAAGGCGCAATTCAACAGAAACCTCGTATTAAACCCGCAACGTTTCCTAAGACGTTTTCTGATTCAGCTTCCTCTTCTACTAGTACACCAACTCAGATTCAGGTAGTCACTCTGGTTCCCATACCTCTCGCGCAACCGGAGAGATTTTATGGAGATAATAACAAATATTCAATTTTTATGAATCATTGTCATCTACATTTCTTGGCCAAGGCAAATTCCTTCCCTGATGATTCGTCTAAGGTAGCTTTTATTCTATCCTATTTGGGCGGAGACGCAGCTCTCTGGTCTGTACCTCTAGTTGAAAGAGATGACCCTATTTTGTATAACTTCAAGGCTTTTGAGCTCGCTATGAAAAAGCTTTTTGCAAAGCATGTATTTGTTCAATCTGCTGATAATGAGCTTTTGAATCTTAAACAAGGGACATCCGACTTGCTTCATTATATTTCAGTATTCAATCGATTGGTCCTTGAGGCAGATTGGCCGGAACACAAGAGAGTATCACTCTTTTACAGAGGTTTAAAAGAGGAATTAAAAGATATGGTGATGCAAATTTGAGAACCTCCTGAAGACATAGATGATTTCATAGATTTGGTAGTAAAACAAAATCACAGGTTGTCTGAGAGAAGAGGTGAAAGAGGGAAATCTGATCATAAGTTGTTTATGTTCAAAGAAAGAACCACCACAGTGAAAGATGCGCCGCCTAAGACAGATTCAATTGGAAAACTAGTACACTCGATGAAAGGAGAGGTCAATTTGTCGGGTGCTATTTCTAGTCTGGCCTCTACAGTTCCTCCGTTAGGGAGTCGTCATTTGTGTATTAAGGTAAAATTATCTGCCTTATCAGATCCTAGGAGTTCATGGGATGTTGATGCTCTGATTGATTGAGGGGCCACAGGCAATTTTATAGATACACATTTTTTGTAAAATTGGGCTTTAAAACTGAGGGCAAGAAAAATCCAGAAATTGTAAGGGCAGTAGATGGGAAGGAATTGTCGTCAGGTCCCATTCAAATGCAAACAGAATGTTTGAGCATGGCAAGCTCTTGCATACATAATGAACACATAACGTTTGACATCATAGACACACCTCAGTTTAGGTTAATTTTAGGAATACCATGGCTAAAACTACATAATCCCAGCATTGATTGGGAAACACAAATCATTATGTTTAAATCAAAACATTGTCAAAATCATTGCTTTAGTGGGAACCATCAAGAAAATATAGTACAAGGGTATGATTTTCCTATTGAATCATCAAGTATTCTACTGTTGGAAGGTGTACCATCTGAGTATTCAGATCTTGTTGATGTTTTTGGTAAACGAAAGGCAAATACTCTTCCTCCTCATAGAGACTTTGATTGTCGAATCGATTTGCTTCCTGGAGCTACATTACCATGTAGCAGGATTTATGCTTTGACTGAAAATGAAAATGAACATTTACGAAACTATTTGGATGAATATCTTGAAAATGGCTTCATCAGGCATTCTAAGTCTCCAGTCTCTTCTTCTCTTTTTTTCATACCAAAGAAGGGGGGAGAGTTACGCCCGTGTATAGACTATAGAGCGCTAAACAACATTACAATAAAGAATAGGTATCCTTTACCTCTCATTCCTACTTTATTGGATCAAGTAAAACAGGCAACAATTTATACTAAATTGGATTTGCGCAGAGCATATCATCTTGTACGAGTTCGGGAGGGCGATGAATGGAAGACTGCGTTTCGCACAAAATTCGGCCTCTTTGAATATCAAGTTATGCCCTTCGGACTCTGTAATGCTCCAGCTGCATTCCAATTTTTTATAAATGAAGTGTTACATGAATTTATAGATGTTTGTTGTGTCGTATACATTGATGACATACTCATTTATTCAAATTCTAATGAAGAACATGTAAAGCAAGTTCTTGCCATTCTTCAAAGATTGCTTTCTAATTCTCTTTATGTAAAATTGGAAAAGAACCTGTTTCATGTCTCTCATGTAGACTTCCTTGGTTACATTATTAGCCCATCAGGCATAGAAATGGATCCCAAAAAAATTGAAGCAGTAACAGCATGGCCAAATCCAGTCTCTGTGAAACAGGTACAAAGCTTTTTGGGCTTTGCAAACTTTTATCGCCGGTTCATTCAAAACTTTTCTCAGGTAATTACTCCAATAACAAGGCTCTTACGAAAAGGAGTAAAGTTTGAATGGTCTGATTCTGCAGAAAAGGCATTTCAAGAGTTAAAGACTAAATTTACCACAGCCCCTATTTTAAGTCATCCAGACCCCTCACAACCTTTCATTGTTGAAGCAGAAGCCTCTCAGTTTGCTTTAGGAGGTATCTTATCGCAACGTGAGAAAAACACTGGCCAAATGCATCCAATTGCATATTATTCTCGAAAATTAACAGCACCCGAACAAAACTATGCCATTGCAGACAAAGAATTACTGGCAATAAAAGCAGTTTTTGAGGAATGGCGCCATTACTTGTTGGGTGCACGACATCCAATAACAATTTACACAGATCATCGCAATTTACAGGCTTTAAGATCTGTCAAGGCCCTCTCTGCCAGACAATTACGATGGTCTTTGTTCTTCAATGATTATAATTGTATAATCACTTATCGACCAGGGAAAGAAAATTTGAAAGCAGACGCTTTATCTCGAATAGGAAAAAAAGACTTTGAACTCAATGTCATAGCAAAACCAGTACTACCAGCAACATGTTTTCAAGCCAGTTTGAGTACTTGTGATGTAATTACAGACTTAAAAAAGTCATTTAAGATGAAAGAATTTGAAAAATGGAAAAAGGACTATCCATTTGTCCAAGAAAGAAACGATCTCTTGTTTGTAAATGATCAGATTTTGGTACCTTCATCTGAAAGTCAACAATCTGTTATGCGACTCCATCATGATACATTGTTGTCAGCTCATCCAGGAATTACAAAGACGTATGAGCTCATCAATAGAAAATTTTGGTTGCCTTCCATGTTCAAAGATGTACAAGAGTTTGTAGAAACCTGCAGTGTTTGTTGTCAGAATAAATAATCTCATCAAGCACCCAGTGGCCTGTTAAAACCTTTATCCATACCACCTCAACCATGGCACACTATTTCTTTGGATTTTGTGGTAGAACTTCCTCAAACCAAGAAAGGATATACTACCATCTTGACAGTTGTAGATCAGTTGTCCCGTATGGCTCATTTTATACCCTTAAAAAGACTCCCCACTGCTATGGAATTAGCTCACATTCTTATGACCAATGTGATAAGACTACATGGAATCCCGTCAGTGGTTATTTCCGATAGGGGTTCCCAATTTATTTCCCATGTATGGAAAAAACTAAGTACATTGTTGAATATGGAAGTTAAGTTATCATCAAGTTACCATCCACAAACTGATAGGTTAACTGAACGAACCAATCAAACTTTGGAACAGTTTTTGCGATGTATGTTAATGAACGTTGATGAAGAATGGTCAGATTTGTTAAGTGCTTTGGAATTTGCATATAATAATCTAGATCACTCCTCTCTGGGCATGTCACCATTTTTTTGTAATTATGGATTTCACCCCAAAAACATCCCTAGTGAGATAAAAGATTCCTCTGAGGTGCCATCCATACATGACTATATTTATAAATTGATTACAATACATTTGGAAGTTCAATATCATTTAGCAAAAGCTAAAGAGAGCCAAAAGAAAGCAGCTGATAAACATCGAACCATTCAACCTACTTATGTTGTAGGAGATAAGGTTTGGCTAAATACAAGAAATATGAGACTTAAAGGTAATAAAAAATTCAATCCACGATTTATAGGTCCTTTTTTGGTAGAAAAGGTGATAAATCCGGTATGTGTTAAACTGACACTTCCTCAAAAATATCAATGTCATCCAGTTTTCCATGTGTCACTAATCAAACCTTTCCATCCTCACACTCAAATAATTTGTCCTCCTCCTTCTATTATTATAGAAGGTCATCCAGAATTTGAAGTTAAGACAATCTTGGATTCTAAAAGAGTTCGTGGAAAATTGTTTTATTTAATTGATTGGAAAGGTTATGGCCCAGAAGAACGATCCTGGGAACCTTTAACTAATTTGAACAACGCTCCTAAGATGATTAAAAACTTTCATATAAGATTTCCAAAGAAACCTAAACCAATAGCCAGAGGACTAGGGGGGATCTTGAGAGGGGAGTACTGTCATGAACCTCATGACCACTGACCATGTTTCAATGAAGGTAACACGTAACATCGTGTTGAGCTATGGATATGCATATTGCATTGACCCAACGTTATTTGATCCCCTGTAAAAACCCACCCCTGACCCGTGCACCAGCACGTCCTTATGTGTAAAATGAGTGTTTACTGATGTATATGTATTTGTTTTATGTTACTGCAAGCGCTTAAAGTATTTTTGCACTGATTTGTATTGCTCCCTTGGTAAGGGGTAAAGCTATATCACCTTTTGGTAAAGCGTGAGTTTAAAAGCACTTGTAGAGTAATCACGTTTTTCCGTTATGAGCAATGTCACATTGTGCAGCGCATGAGTCATGTGCACCTGCAGAGGATTCACTGAAGCACATCTTGGGTAACGTGAGGAGCACGTGTAAACACCGGGTGCGGTTTCCCATTTAAACCACACCCAGTGTTCTGGAAGGCGCTTTGCCTTCTATCTGTCTAGCGCGTCGGACCGCGTTAGAAAGCCTCCGCTTGACTTCAAAGCCTTACCTGATTCTGGAAGCGGAATTCACCTCGTAGATCTTCGAAGCTGAAGGTTCTCTTCTCATCGACGGCTGGTCCTAGAGAGAAAGACAAAGATAAGGAGATAAGTACTTTTATAATTTAAAGGCGCCCAACGAACGAAAGGCTCTTTGAAAGAAAAAGACTAATCATTTTTGGAAAGCTTTTCAAAGTAAAAGTTACAGGAACTGCATGGACTAAATATAGGAAAAGACGACAAAGCAAGAACTTTTAAAGGGTTTATTACTATTTACAAGTGTTATGTGCTTTTGCTGAAAAGTTTAATATGAAGCATATTTTTGTTTGCTGAAAAAGAAATAAGTTTTTATTGCAATGATTGGTATGTAAGGTGTTTAGGAAAATTGGTCATGTAAAAGAAGAAGGAGCGAACATCTGACATAGAGGAAAAGACGGAATAACCTTCTACAACAAAAATCAGAACAGGGCTTAAGTGAGTACTCATTGGAAGAAAGGTATAAAAGAAGTGCAATTGGGAGTAGGGGATAGTTTACTCATTTGTTTGTTTTTTCAACATTACAGAACATTAGAATCCCGGCGCTCTACCCAGAGAACGTTCAAGATCACAGCAACCTTCACTACATCTTGCCAATCATCCCTCTTCGCGCAACACAAGAAA
Organism: Triturus cristatus; assembly: GCF_964204655.1. Classification (NCBI taxonomy): domain Eukaryota; kingdom Metazoa; phylum Chordata; class Amphibia; order Caudata; family Salamandridae; genus Triturus; species Triturus cristatus. The sequence goes on along the minus strand of NC_140590.1, from coordinate 453,055,516 downwards.
ATACTCGGACGTATGCCTAACAAGAGTTGTACGCAGGTAGGCTTTAGTCACAAGATTAAAATGTATTTAGAATAGAAGAAAGAATACTCAATCTTCAAAAGCATAGGAAGAATAGTAAATCTATGTAATTATTATTATTAACAGGTCGACAACTGAAAACTCCAACATCACGTCCAGTATCCGGCCCTCCTCCTAGATTTCTAAACTCATATCTTGTAGTGAGATTCAAAACTTACAGGTATAAATTAGATATTTGGGAAGTTGGTCTCTTGCGTCCCTGCGAAATCTAACTACGTTGTGCATCATCGTAATGTAAGAGACGACGTAGTGTTCTGACAGAAGGCAAAGCCCAATGTTATTATTTCGCCTGGACGCAATGGACCAAACCTCCTAAATTTCACTTCAAGATATCGCAGCTATATTGACTGAAATAAAAACAGAAAATGCTGCTTTACGCAGAGATCTGTCAGTTTTGCAAGGCGCAATTCAACAGAAACCTCGTATTAAACCCGCAACGTTTCCTAAGACGTTTTCTGATTCAGCTTCCTCTTCTACTAGTACACCAACTCAGATTCAGGTAGTCACTCTGGTTCCCATACCTCTCGCGCAACCGGAGAGATTTTATGGAGATAATAACAAATATTCAATTTTTATGAATCATTGTCATCTACATTTCTTGGCCAAGGCAAATTCCTTCCCTGATGATTCGTCTAAGGTAGCTTTTATTCTATCCTATTTGGGCGGAGACGCAGCTCTCTGGTCTGTACCTCTAGTTGAAAGAGATGACCCTATTTTGTATAACTTCAAGGCTTTTGAGCTCGCTATGAAAAAGCTTTTTGCAAAGCATGTATTTGTTCAATCTGCTGATAATGAGCTTTTGAATCTTAAACAAGGGACATCCGACTTGCTTCATTATATTTCAGTATTCAATCGATTGGTCCTTGAGGCAGATTGGCCGGAACACAAGAGAGTATCACTCTTTTACAGAGGTTTAAAAGAGGAATTAAAAGATATGGTGATGCAAATTTGAGAACCTCCTGAAGACATAGATGATTTCATAGATTTGGTAGTAAAACAAAATCACAGGTTGTCTGAGAGAAGAGGTGAAAGAGGGAAATCTGATCATAAGTTGTTTATGTTCAAAGAAAGAACCACCACAGTGAAAGATGCGCCGCCTAAGACAGATTCAATTGGAAAACTAGTACACTCGATGAAAGGAGAGGTCAATTTGTCGGGTGCTATTTCTAGTCTGGCCTCTACAGTTCCTCCGTTAGGGAGTCGTCATTTGTGTATTAAGGTAAAATTATCTGCCTTATCAGATCCTAGGAGTTCATGGGATGTTGATGCTCTGATTGATTGAGGGGCCACAGGCAATTTTATAGATACACATTTTTTGTAAAATTGGGCTTTAAAACTGAGGGCAAGAAAAATCCAGAAATTGTAAGGGCAGTAGATGGGAAGGAATTGTCGTCAGGTCCCATTCAAATGCAAACAGAATGTTTGAGCATGGCAAGCTCTTGCATACATAATGAACACATAACGTTTGACATCATAGACACACCTCAGTTTAGGTTAATTTTAGGAATACCATGGCTAAAACTACATAATCCCAGCATTGATTGGGAAACACAAATCATTATGTTTAAATCAAAACATTGTCAAAATCATTGCTTTAGTGGGAACCATCAAGAAAATATAGTACAAGGGTATGATTTTCCTATTGAATCATCAAGTATTCTACTGTTGGAAGGTGTACCATCTGAGTATTCAGATCTTGTTGATGTTTTTGGTAAACGAAAGGCAAATACTCTTCCTCCTCATAGAGACTTTGATTGTCGAATCGATTTGCTTCCTGGAGCTACATTACCATGTAGCAGGATTTATGCTTTGACTGAAAATGAAAATGAACATTTACGAAACTATTTGGATGAATATCTTGAAAATGGCTTCATCAGGCATTCTAAGTCTCCAGTCTCTTCTTCTCTTTTTTTCATACCAAAGAAGGGGGGAGAGTTACGCCCGTGTATAGACTATAGAGCGCTAAACAACATTACAATAAAGAATAGGTATCCTTTACCTCTCATTCCTACTTTATTGGATCAAGTAAAACAGGCAACAATTTATACTAAATTGGATTTGCGCAGAGCATATCATCTTGTACGAGTTCGGGAGGGCGATGAATGGAAGACTGCGTTTCGCACAAAATTCGGCCTCTTTGAATATCAAGTTATGCCCTTCGGACTCTGTAATGCTCCAGCTGCATTCCAATTTTTTATAAATGAAGTGTTACATGAATTTATAGATGTTTGTTGTGTCGTATACATTGATGACATACTCATTTATTCAAATTCTAATGAAGAACATGTAAAGCAAGTTCTTGCCATTCTTCAAAGATTGCTTTCTAATTCTCTTTATGTAAAATTGGAAAAGAACCTGTTTCATGTCTCTCATGTAGACTTCCTTGGTTACATTATTAGCCCATCAGGCATAGAAATGGATCCCAAAAAAATTGAAGCAGTAACAGCATGGCCAAATCCAGTCTCTGTGAAACAGGTACAAAGCTTTTTGGGCTTTGCAAACTTTTATCGCCGGTTCATTCAAAACTTTTCTCAGGTAATTACTCCAATAACAAGGCTCTTACGAAAAGGAGTAAAGTTTGAATGGTCTGATTCTGCAGAAAAGGCATTTCAAGAGTTAAAGACTAAATTTACCACAGCCCCTATTTTAAGTCATCCAGACCCCTCACAACCTTTCATTGTTGAAGCAGAAGCCTCTCAGTTTGCTTTAGGAGGTATCTTATCGCAACGTGAGAAAAACACTGGCCAAATGCATCCAATTGCATATTATTCTCGAAAATTAACAGCACCCGAACAAAACTATGCCATTGCAGACAAAGAATTACTGGCAATAAAAGCAGTTTTTGAGGAATGGCGCCATTACTTGTTGGGTGCACGACATCCAATAACAATTTACACAGATCATCGCAATTTACAGGCTTTAAGATCTGTCAAGGCCCTCTCTGCCAGACAATTACGATGGTCTTTGTTCTTCAATGATTATAATTGTATAATCACTTATCGACCAGGGAAAGAAAATTTGAAAGCAGACGCTTTATCTCGAATAGGAAAAAAAGACTTTGAACTCAATGTCATAGCAAAACCAGTACTACCAGCAACATGTTTTCAAGCCAGTTTGAGTACTTGTGATGTAATTACAGACTTAAAAAAGTCATTTAAGATGAAAGAATTTGAAAAATGGAAAAAGGACTATCCATTTGTCCAAGAAAGAAACGATCTCTTGTTTGTAAATGATCAGATTTTGGTACCTTCATCTGAAAGTCAACAATCTGTTATGCGACTCCATCATGGTACATTGTTGTCAGCTCATCCAGGAATTACAAAGACGTATGAGCTCATCAATAGAAAATTTTGGTTGCCTTCCATGTTCAAAGATGTACAAGAGTTTGTAGAAACCTGCAGTGTTTGTTGTCAGAATAAATAATCTCATCAAGCACCCAGTGGCCTGTTAAAACCTTTATCCATACCACCTCAACCATGGCACACTATTTCTTTGGATTTTGTGGTAGAACTTCCTCAAACCAAGAAAGGATATACTACCATCTTGACAGTTGTAGATCAGTTGTCCCGTATGGCTCATTTTATACCCTTAAAAAGACTCCCCACTGCTATGGAATTAGCTCACATTCTTATGACCAATGTGATAAGACTACATGGAATCCCGTCAGTGGTTATTTCCGATAGGGGTTCCCAATTTATTTCCCATGTATGGAAAAAACTAAGTACATTGTTGAATATGGAAGTTAAGTTATCATCAAGTTACCATCCACAAACTGATAGGTTAACTGAACGAACCAATCAAACTTTGGAACAGTTTTTGCGATGTATGTTAATGAACGTTGATGAAGAATGGTCAGATTTGTTAAGTGCTTTGGAATTTGCATATAATAATCTAGATCACTCCTCTCTGGGCATGTCACCATTTTTTTGTAATTATGGATTTCACCCCAAAAACATCCCTAGTGAGATAAAAGATTCCTCTGAGGTGCCATCCATACATGACTATATTTATAAATTGATTACAATACATTTGGAAGTTCAATATCATTTAGCAAAAGCTAAAGAGAGCCAAAAGAAAGCAGCTGATAAACATCGAACCATTCAACCTACTTATGTTGTAGGAGATAAGGTTTGGCTAAATACAAGAAATATGAGACTTAAAGGTAATAAAAAATTCAATCCACGATTTATAGGTCCTTTTTTGGTAGAAAAGGTGATAAATCCGGTATGTGTTAAACTGACACTTCCTCAAAAATATCAATGTCACCCAGTTTTCCATGTGTCACTAATCAAACCTTTCCATCCTCACACTCAAATAATTTGTCCTCCTCCTTCTATTATTATAGAAGGTCATCCAGAATTTGAAGTTAAGACAATCTTGGATTCTAAAAGAGTTCGTGGAAAATTGTTTTATTTAATTGATTGGAAAGGTTATGGCCCAGAAGAACGATCCTGGGAACCTTTAACTAATTTGAACAACGCTCCTAAGATGATTAAAAACTTTCATATAAGATTTCCAAAGAAACCTAAACCAATAGCCAGAGGACTAGGGGGGATCTTGAGAGGGGAGTACTGTCATGAACCTCATGACCACTGACCATGTTTCAATGAAGGTAACACGTAACATCGTGTTGAGCTATGGATATGCATATTGCATTGACCCAACGTTATTTGATCCCCTGTAAAAACCCACCCCTGACCCGAGCACCAGCACGTCTTTATGTGTAAAATGAGTGTTTACTGATGTATATGTATTTGTTTTATGTTACTGCAAGCGCTTAAAGTATTTTTGCACTGATTTGTATTGCTCCCTTGGTAAGGGGTAAAGCTATATCACCTTTTGGTAAAGCGTGAGTTTAAAAGCACTTGTAGAGTAATCACGTTTTTGCGTTATGAGCAATGTCACATTGTGCAGCGCATGAGTCATGTGCACCTGCAGAGGATTCACTGAAGCACATCTTGGGTAACGTGAGGAGCACGTGTAAACACCGGGTGCGGTTTCCCATTTAAACCACACCCAGTGTTCTGGAAGGCGCTTTGCCTTCTATCTGTTTAGCGCGTCGGACCGCGTTAGAAAGCCTCCGCTTGACTTCAAAGCCTTACCTGATTCTGGAAGCGGAATTCACCTCGTAGATCTTCGAAGCTGAAGGTTCTCTTCTCATCGACGGCTGGTCCTAGAGAGAAAGACAAAGATAAGGAGATAAGTACTTTTATAATTTAAAGGCGCCCAACGAACGAAAGGCTCTTTGAAAGAAAAAGACTAATCATTTTTGGAAAGCTTTTCAAAGTAAAAGTTACAGGAACTGCATGGACTAAATATAGGAAAAGACGACAAAGCAAGAACTTTTAAAGGGTTTATTACTATTTACAAGTGTTATGTGCTTTTGCTGAAAAGTATAATATGAAGCATATTTTTGTTTGCTGAAAAAGAAATACGTTTTTAGTGCAATGATTGGTATGTAAGGTGTTTAGGAAAATTGGTCATGTTAAAGAAGAAGGAGCGAACATCTGACATAGAGGAAAAGACGGAATAACCTTCTACAACAAAAATCAGAACGGGGGTTAAGTGAGTACTCATTGGAAGAAAGTTATAAAAGAAGTGCAATTGGCAGTAGGGGGTAGTTTACTCATTTGTTTGTTTTTTCAACATTACAGAACATTAGAATCCCGGCGCTCTACCCAGAGAACGTTCAAGATCACAGCAACCTTCACTACATCTTGCCAATCATCCCTCTTTGCGCAACACAAGAAAATACTCGGACGTAGGCCTGACAAGAGTTGTACGCAGGTAGCCTTTAGTCACAAGATTAAAATGTATTTGGAATAGAAGAAAGAATACTCAATCTTCAAAAGCATAGGAAGAATAGTAAATCTATGTAATTATTATTATTAACAGGTCGACAACTGAAAACTCCAACATCACGTCCAGTATCCGGCCCTCCTCCTAGATTTCTAAACTCATATCTTGTAGTGAGATTCAAAACTTACGGGTATAAATTAGATATTTGGGAAGTTGGTCTCTTGCGTCCCTGCGAAATCTAACTACGTTGTGAATCATCGTAAGGTAAGAGATGACGTAGTGTTCTGACAGGTGGGAGTGTAAGTCTCTGCAAAAGTACCACAATGTGGGCCGTATTCCACGAGGCCTAAAAATCATGCTGGCACCAAGCTTCGACAACCCTAACCCACTCATGCTCAAGGAGTGGGCGGGTAGCAACCCGGAGGCCTCAATGCGCCTAGTAGTCATCCTCATCAAATATGCGGACATTGATCGGAATTAACTACAAAATAAAATTGATAAAATAAACGAGGAACTAGACAGCTCAGACCAAAAAGAAGTAGTCCACAAAGGCCGTGAAGAAATAATGGCAAAATTGAAAAAACATGAAGAAACTATAAAAACACGTAAGGCATTAAAATTTGCTTGCAATAAGGCCGACTATGAGTGTGGACAAATTTTCACCTTTGCTAGGAAATTGGACTCTGCGAAAAGACAGAAACTCAACAAATCTACAAAACTCCCCACACCTGCAATGTCAACTGCCTTGTCCCATGAGGAAATGAACTCTGCCTCATGATCGGACCTGAGCTCTACCGGGGCAACCGGCACAGACTCAGAAGATGGCAGCAGCATGGATAACAGGGACCCTAGACTAAGAAACAACTTCAGTCTAACAGAGGAAATTTTTTTTTCAGTCGAGGACAGGCGTCAAACATTGCGCCCATGGGCACCAAGGAAACAAAATACAGGAACAACTGCAGAAGACTAAAGACCAAAACTTGAGGGTAGAGGCTGATCAAATCCGCACACAACAAATGAATACTGTGTCTGATTGTTGGATAGTGCACAAAACCAGGGAGTACTCCCCTCTATACTCCCCAAAAAATAGGAACTAGTCCTACAACAACATTCAATGCAAAGAGTTTCAGCACTATATACATTTACATTGATATATACGTGTAAGCCCTGAAGAAGTCTCGTTGGAGACGAAACACGTTGGCTATGAGGATATGATATGTGGAATGTAAAGAACATCTACTTGTGAAAAATAAAGAAGAACATTTTTCTAAGAAACATACATCTTGAGCTAGACGTCTTCTTCATGCGCTACTGTTGAAGACGTGAGTGCAGAAAGCAGAGGAAATCAAAGAGGAAACAACAACTAAAAAAGAGGCAACTGCATACAAAAATAAAGGTGAACCCCAACACATTCATAAATCTCTTGGACCTACAACTAACCAAGGCAGAAACACAACTCCTCTCCTTTGGTTTGACCTACTGCCCAGAAAGTAGCTTTGATTACACAACCACCCGCATTGACATTTTCAACTTCATTCAAAAACTCAAACTCATCACATTTTTCAAACAGAAACATGGCAACAAACCTCCAACTACTGACAACAATGAATTGGTCCACACTCAAGGCACTCTTGCAGTTTCTGACATTGTCACAATCAGAACTATGACAGAACTAGAATCTCCCACTGATAATGCCCCAACACAACTACTTTTACACAACGCTGGTATAGACACATCAACCAAAATGACAAGTCCATTTAAGCCACCATCCACTTTCACACCCACTATGCCCAGAGATGCCATTGACATCTACAACGATGTGATTGTGGAAGAAGTCAAAAATTTGCACAAACAAAAAGACATTCAAACACAAACAATACATCAACCTCATGAAAAAACTAAAAGACAAAATGGACATTATCGTCAACAAATCAGACAAAGGCGGTAACATCGTCCTATGGCCAAGGAACTTATACATGGAGGAGGCTTACAGACATCTGCATGATGCAACTTGCTATAGACCTACCACCATGAAGGAAGTAGTTGCTAGTAGCAAAGAACTCAAAAAGAGCCACAATAACTACAGAACGCAAGGCATTATCAGTAAAGAGGAGTTCAACTTCCTGAACAACGAATTTCCTGTACTACCAATCCTGTACTTTCTGCCAAAGGTGCACAAAGGTACATCACCGGTGCCTGGGAGACCCATCCTCTCGGCACACAAAAGCCTCTGTGAAAACATATCTAAATATGTCAACTACTTTCTGCAAGAGCACGTCATCAACTTACCTACCTACTTAAGAGACACTAGAGACTTCCTTCTCAAAATCAAAAACATCCCGTGGTCACCGGACTGTGTCCTGATGTCTCTTGACATAACTTTACTCTACACCAGCATATGTCATCCAGATGGACTAAATGCATGCCATGAATTATTGGCTAAGAGACCTATCCATTGTTACAAACACAATGAACTCATCATTAACCCTGGGCGTAGTACTCGCTACACTCGCGGAGCGTGCTTAGTTTGCGCTACTACGCGAATTGCACGTAGGACAGTGCAAAAACACGTAGCGTAGCGGGCACTTTTTACTTGCTCATGGTCGTCAACGTCAGGTTGGTGACCGCGAGCGAGCAAAATCAACATCCCGGCGAGATTCTCAAAACAGGGAGGACAGGTTTCTCATTGCGAGTGGTTGCGTATGCTCCCGACCGCTCGCGATGAGAAACTATCAGTCCGCGTTGAGAAAGGTTTTGCTTGAGTACAAATCTACTCGAGCGGCAGAAAACGACTGCTTACACAAGATGCCGTTTGCAATGATTGCACAGTGCGGACAAGCATCCGGCACTGTGCAGTCAGTGCAAACAGCATTTCCCTACCGCACTACGCAGTTCGCGTAGCTACGCGTATCGTGCGTAGTGCGAAGTGCACTTCGCGTAGGTATGCGTAGTGCCACTACGCCCAGGGTTACTCATCATGTTTCTCATTGAGTGGTTCCTGTCACATAACTTTTTTAGGTTCAACAACAAAACATACTAACAACTCAAGCGTGTGGCCGTGGGGCCTTGCTTCTCCCCCAGCTACGCATGTCTCCATGTAGGTTGGTGGGAGGAGCGGATCCTCAGGGTCACACACTCAGAATCTTGGTCCAATAGCAACCTCTGTTGGATACGCTATATAGACGATATATTCATGGTCTGGAAGGGTTCCATTGACAGTGCAAAGACATTCATCAATGAGATCAATTGTAAAGACTATAATTTGGAGTTCAATGCCACCATAAGCACAGAAACAGTGGAATTTCTGGATATAAAAGTATATGTCTCTGAGAACACACTACAGTCCACCCTCCATAGAAAAACCCCTGCAGGGAACTCCACCCTACACGCCACCAGCTTCCACCGAAACACCTGATAGCAAGCATTCCTTATGGGGAAATGCTGCGCTTGCGCAGAATATGCAGCAACACTACAGACCTAACCAAGTGCCAATTGGAGTCTCACATGAGATTCAGGGCCTGGGGGTACACTGAAAAGAAGATCACGGCAGCGATTACCAAAGCTAACTCATTTCCCAGAGAGCCGCTATTACAGGGCACATGCGCTGACATTACTAACAACACAGAGGCACATGCACTCAAATCCATTTTCAAGTTCAACAAACACTGGGGCATTATCAAGACTGATTCCACACTAGGACCCATGGTTGCCCCCAAGCCTGACATCACCTATAGGAGAGCCAGTTCCATGCATGATGCTGTTGTTAGAATCAGCCCTGAAATAACTAATACCACAAATTGGTTATCAGGTGTCAAAGGGTTTTTCAAGTGCAGCAGCTGCAGGGCGTGCAGATTTGGAGTTAACACCACCCAAATCACGGCAGAGTTCAGGAATAAACCCATAGTGATCCAACAAAAACTCACTTGCAGAACGGAATTCGCAGTTTACATTCTTACCTGCAGCTGCGGGCTCAGGTATGTAGGGAGCACCAAGCTCCAGGTACACCTACGTATCTTGCAACACATTAGAGCAATTGTCAACAGTGATCCAGCATATCCTGTTGCCAGGCACTTTAAAGAAACACACCAAAACAATTTGGACCACCTTAAATACTGTGTAATTGACTGCATCCCACCACTCAGACATGGGTGAAATAGAGAGAAATGTTTCAGACTGGAGTCCAAATATATAATTGAACTCAACACCAAGGCAACAACAGGACTGAATCAATGTGAAGACCTTTACAACTTCCTGTAAAAGGAAGTTACCACAGTTGCGCTTACACACTTTCACCCATTTGACTTCTAAAAGTCGTCTGCCTTTTAGTTGGTTGTCCGGTTTTTAACCCACTGCATTTCTTGTTCTCATGATTAGGAACATTGTTTTAACACACTGCACCAGGCTCAACAGTTCTGGGAGCAACTTTAGGGTTTAATACTCGCACGTCACAGCACCTCAACACTTCCCCCGGCCTACTTCACTTATTTCCAATATTATTCATTAGTGACCCCTTTGTTTAGTAGATTAACATACTCACATCTTTTGGCCATTTAGTGAGCAATTATTCAAAAACAACAAAAGAGTAACTGTTTAATCTAAAAGGTAGGATAGCACAAAGGAAAGACTTATTTCTTTAAAAGTACCCTCACTCACCAACCTGGTTGGTGACATGCTTCATCATTGGGTTCCCACCAGAGAGGCCGAATGCCTCCCTGGTGTGCTACAACGCCTGAAAAACAGCGGAGCGGGGGGGGGGGGAGTGCAAGGATGTGAGCTTTGTGAGTAGTGTCAAATTTTAAAAGGTGTCAGGTCTTTACCAAAAATACATTTTAATGGTGGAAAAACCGGCGACGGTTAAAAGAAGTGTGACGGATGTTGACTGGCTGGTTAGGTTGACCAGGACCATCCGATTTTGGTAAAATGAGTGAAAACAATGGTCAACATGTTTCAGCTTATCTATGCATGTTCGCTAAGCATTCTTCAGGACCGAAAAAAGTTCCCTGGCGGTATGCGCTTGCTAAGACGCACCCTAACCTATGGAACTGTGTGAATGGTAAAACTTACGGTTCTACCTCAGTGGGCTTCCTGGGATTTCTTAGGCCACTAGACTATAGAAAAAGGACTCGCTTGGCGTCATGGGTCCGTGAGGGGGGATCGGTATGCTGATAGGATTTCTATGCTCACATACTCCCGCAATGCACCTAACGCTATCCTCCTCGGCCCGGACATTTAGTGAGCAACACACATCACACGCAGACTTTGACATGCTATATATGACTCTTATCACACTTAGGCCCACTTAAGTACCTGCACTTAGAATACATAGCAAAATTACTTTGAATGCGCTTGTGCAAAATAGTTAACAGCATGGGCACTAACACGTAAAGGCTGCAATAGATGCGCTTCATCGAATGTTCCCCAGCCAGTGATGATGGCATACCTGTTTTTTTGCATTTTACTCGTGCCACATGGCATCCACGGTGGTTTTCAGGAACATATACTTGTGTTATCTCATCTAATTATAGAACTGTTTCTATCACTGAAATCGTCTTGGGAGACTATCATAACGCCGTTTTCCACACATTGACTGTGCCTCTATCTTTGCCCACACTTGCTTACCTCTTAACACACTGCGCATCGCTGGAGTTACAAAATGCTGGGCCATCAGCACTGTTATATAGAGCACTAGTCTTTTGTCTATGTCCGTCACTGAAGTTTGCTTGTCATCTTTGCGCCTAGTTATCGGCTGATGACATGATGCTTTTACTGCATGCTGCAAAATTGCCACGTTTTTGTCATGTCATTGAAGTTTGCTTTTCATTTTTGCGCCTAGTCATCGGCTGATGACGTGATGTTTTTACTGCATGCTGCAAAATTGCCACGTTTTTGTCATGTCACAATAAACATAGAAAAGTCACTAATAGATACTATAAAAACAATGTCCATTTTTAAATTGCGCTATGTGATCAACACCACAGGCTTGTGGTCGAAACGCGTCAACCTGACATGCTAAAGCAATAAACTGATTCATTGTGTCTTCAACTGGAGTCTGTGCCCTTGTATATAAATATATATTGCCTACTGGCAGTCGCCAGTAGGTAGTTATAGTTAGGACCTATTTTCCATAGGAAATCCGCAACATTCTATTTGGAATAACGTTGGCGCCGATTGACGAATCTTCGCAAAATTTTCCAAACTTTTGGCCAGCTCCGGTCCACTCCTATCCTTAAAATTTCATGGTGATTCATCAAGCGGGGGCCGAGAAAAAAGGGGGGTGCCAAGACGCATTTTCCCCATGCATTTTCCCATAGGACCTGTTGAGGCAGGTACAGCCCGAACTGCTGAACAGAATTACACCAAATTTGGCAAAGATGTAGTCCTCAGTTCAGACTCGTGCCTTTTGCTTAAATGGTGTAAATCCGTTAAGAAGTTCCTGAGAAAATTAGAGTTAAAAGGATAGATATATCTGGGCGGAGCCTAACCACATATCTAATCGTGAGATCTGATTGGCTGTCAGTACTTCATCCAAGAAGTGTTGGCAGCCATCTTGGGACCAATATACATGATAGCACCTCATTTAAAAGCATTGCAGGTAATAGAAGGTTTTAAGACTTTAGTTACATTATAAATCATTTGTTGATGGTACCATACTCATTTTAGGAATTGTGGTGTGTTCTAAGGTGATTTTACCATGTGAAAAAGCCTTCTGCTGTGATATCATGAATCATGTTTGAGAGAAAACTATTTTCTCATGTTTTTCCCACTGAGGTTTGGAAGGTGATCTATAAGCTAAACTGAGAGCATATTTTCTGTAAATTCACATTATCTTTCTCAGTCATGTGAGAATGAAATCTGACATTCTCAGTAAAACATGGACATCCAACAAGGGCAGAGACTGTCAGTTGATTCCTTTGTGTTCTACTGCAGCTTCCCAGAGTGTTCTAAAGAACAAATAGAGCGCTAACAGTCCTACTTATGACAAAAGTATGGCACACCATCTTGAATGGAATAAAGTGGTAACACTTAAAACATTTAATTTACAAAGGAACAAAATGAGGGGGTTCATTTTGCCATAGAAATTATGATTAGTGCTGCAGAAAGAAAAATTAGGGCATATTTTGACTTCTCAAATCCTCTTCAAAATTCTGACATGCAGACTGAAACATGCACTTTGAATACCAGCAGCAGACTTCCGTGGTGAGCAGTAGCTTTACTACAGTGATCTAATGAGCAACTAGAGTGCTAACATTCTGAATTTATGGCAAATGTGTGACACATCTGAATGCCTTCTTGATGTAACCAAAGTCAAAAAACTGAAAGTATGTCCTACTGAGGAGACTGCAGTAAATGAGGAAATTAGGAAACTTCAAAACAAATAAATCTCCCAAGATGGCCACCAGAGACAAAAGAGCCCAAATGTACCCTAAATATCACCCAGATGTAGCCCAATTATAGCACAATGACAGAATGTCCCAGAGTGTTCTTAATAACAACTAGAGCGCTTACTGTCTTACTTATGACAAAAGTATGGCACACCTGAAGCCATCTTGATTGGAATAAACTGGTAACACTTAAAACATTTAATTTAAAAAGGAACACAATGAGGGGGTTCATTTTGCCACAGAAATGATGACTAGTGCTGAAGAAAGAAAAATTAGGGCACATTTTGAGTGACTTCTCAAATCCTCTTCTATTTCATTAATAAATTCTGATATGCAGACTGAAACATGCACTTTTAATACCAGCAGCAGACTTCCGTGGTGAGCAGTAGCTTTACTACAGTGATCTAATGAGCAACTAGAGTGCAAACATTCAGAATTTATGGCAAATGTGTGACATATCTGAATACCTTCCTGATGGAATCAAAGTAAAAAACTGAAAGCTTTTCCTACTGAGGAGACTGCAGTAAATGAGGAAATTAGGAAACTTCATAGCAAATATATCTCCCAAGATGGCCACCAGAGACAAAAGAGCCCAAATGCAGCACAAATATCACCCAGATGTAGCCCACATGTAGCCCAATGACAGAAGTGTGCAAAACACTTATTTTGTTGTGTATTTGCAGTTGTATATAGTGCAGACTTGTCAGGTATTGGAGTGCTTTAAATGAGCATTGCTTACATCACACAAGATCAAATTCATTTTGGTTGTAGACATGGGGAGATTAAGTGATTTGACCAGAATCACAGAATGTTGAGCTGAAGCAGAAACTCCAACCTGGTTCCCCAGTTGAAAGTCTGCAGCTCTGGAAGTAACACCACATCCTCTCCCCTATGTGCAACATTTAATCAAGTGGTCAACTGGATAAAAAAACATAAAGATTACAAATAATTTAAAAGTTCTTTGTCGTTATTTGTAAACTCAGAAAATTTGTCCTCATTTTAGTTTTTTAGAGCACTAACCATAATTTTGATGCAAATAAGACCTTCTCATATATGTAATTTCTAAAGGAAATGCTCTAGGTATTACAGTTTTGATTACATCAAGATGACGTCAGGCGTTCCACACTTTTGTAATAAATATAGAATGTTAGCAATCTAGTTGTTCATTGGGATACTGTTGAGAGGCAGAGGCCAGGGGCACTGACTCTGGAAATTGAAGGCAGGTAGGAGAGTGCAGAGGCAACAATTTAACCACACTGGGCAGACAGGAAGGGCAGTATCAGCACAACAGACTATGGAGGGCGGTGGAAAGGGGGGCAGGGGCAACAAACCGACAAAACAGGACTGGCAAGAGAGGCTGTGGCAATATAATAGACCATTGTGGGCAGAAGGAAGAGGCAGTGGTAGTACAACCATACATGCCAACAGACCCGTTTCAGCCAGGAAACGTCCAATGTTTTTAAGCTCAAATGGGCTTTATTTGATCTGTCTCTTGTCTACAATCTCCTCTTTTTCAATGTAACTCAAAGGGGAAAATCAATACCCCAGTTTTTTTTCAAAATCTCCCTCTTACCAAGTTCAAAATGTTCGCAAGTATGGTACATTGGATCATGGTAGGCAGGAGAATCTGGGGTAGGGACACGGACTCGGATAACAGAGGACAGGAGGGACATGGAGAGGTGCACCAAACTGACCCTAGAGGGCAGGCATCAATGTTTGCAGTAACACAATACACCACACAGGGTATGCAGGATGGGAGTGCAGCACAACAATCCATAGAAAGCAATAGGGAGGGGACAGGACCATGCACATGGGCAACAGAGAACAGAGGGGAAAGAGGCAATGGTAGCTAGCTGACCATAATGGACAGACAGAAGAGAACCAATCAATAACCCATATAGACACTCATATAGCTATTCACAAAACCATGCAGCCACTTATACACATACACACAGACACATACAGACAGTCACACAGTTTAGTCACTAGTCTGCAGTAAGATACATTTAATGACTCACTTAAAGAGTCAGTTAAGCACCTACAAAATCATCCATTCACACACTTGTACACCCACTCATTCTTCAATAGACCTTTCCCTATATATATTAAACATATTAAAACTGTACAGAAACACATACCTACTGGATGATGTCATCAGTGATGTCATCAGTGATGTCATCATTGATGTCACTGACCATGTCATGAGTGATGTAATATGTGACATCATCAGCAGTGCATTGCGGGGGCGCGAGTTATAGTTAGCTAAACTAACTATAACAGGGGAATTTCTAGGGTTTTGTACGAGGGAAATGTCCAGCTAACTATAACGCCCCTGAAACCTTTGGTTTTTCAGTGAATATAGATATAGATATATATACATATAATATATATTTATATATATATATATATATATATATATATATATATATATATATATATATATATAACAAAGAAGTGCCAAGCCCGGTTTAAAGTTGCACAGGTATTTATTTCATTTTGCTGCAAACTTAACCCTACGCGTTTCAGCTTGCGCCTTGTTCACAGGTGGATGACATTAAAATCACGTGCAAGTGCTCAATAACAGTCATGTGACTTTCCAAGGCACTACGAATTCCAAGATGCAACAGTGTGACTTTTTGAACAGCAACGGCAGGAATTATAATTTCTTACGACCAAAATAGTCTTAAACATTGCCTGCTGCTGTCATATCCTTCTTGGCAAACAAAGTAAATACGATGTCTGTAGTGCACAATGTCCCAAATGCAGCATAGTTAACGAAAATACCTGACATTTCAAACTGTCCAAGAGAGGTGTAACCCCTCTTATCTCCCTTTCATCACTCATGCCAGAAATTCCTTGGAGCTCCGTTGGTCTGGCAATGAGCAAAGCGGGTCATGCCCTCTTAATCCGCAGCACGGTAACAGTGAAATCTCCATAAAGGGGGCCCCCGACCCTGCAGGGCGGCTCCAGCGATCAACGGAGATGGAGGACTCCGTCATTCAAATACAACAAAGAAGTGCCATGTATATATATACATACATATATATATATGAAGCAACTCGCAATTCTTTTTCCTGAAGGAAAATCACGGGCACAGACCACTGTTATACCAAAACAGTTTGCTTTTATTTATTTCCCAATGTGAATATATATATATATTATCTACTGGCGGTCGCCAGTAGATAGTTATAGTTAGGACCGTGTTTCCATAGGAAATCCGCAACATTCTATTTGGAATAACTTTGGCGCCGGTCGACGAATCCTCGCGAAATTTTCAAAACTAATGGGGCGCTACGCTCCGCTCCTACCCTGAAAGTCTCGGGGGGATTCGTCAAGCGGGGGCTGAGAAAAAAGGGGGTCCCAAAACGCGTTTTCCCCATGCATTTTTCCATAGGACCTTTAGACACAGCTACAGCCCGAACGGCTGAACAGAATTACTTGAAATTTGGCAGAGAGGTAGTCCTCAGGTCAAGGATGTGCCTTTTGTAGGTCTGGTGTAATCTGTTCAGTAGGTCCTGAGAAAATAGCATTTAAATCAATATATATATCTGTAAGCGCGCTCCATGCGCTTACCGTAAGCTTACCGTACGCGTACGGTGCCGTGCGCGAGCTCAATTCTGATTGGTGGTTACATGACTGTAAACATTCGAATCGGTCGAAATCAAGAAGTGTCGGCCGCCATTTTCTGTCTCTCGCACTGAGAAACAAAGGTGGGGAACGTGAAACGGGGGCAACGAAGAGAGTTGCAGACCCCCTAGTGTTTGTCAGGGGGTCCAAGAAGGACCCAAAATTAAGAAAAATAAATTTAATAATTTAAAAAAAAAATTGCGGGGTACGCGTACGGTAAGCTTACCGTACGCGCACGGCAAAAAAAATAAAAAAAAAATATATAAAGAAGTAACAATCACATTTATTAAATAAATTAAAGGACCCACAAGGGAGAAAAAAACAAATGTTACTGCATAAAAAAAGGCGAGGCGCGCACGGCATGGACTGCGCAACGTGGGCGCTCGGTGCGCGAAGCGCACCGCGTGCTCCCACAGTGCGCGCACGGTGCGCGAAGCGCACCGTGCGCGCAGGGTGTGCGCATAGTGAAAAACCAGAAAAGAAAATAAAAAATAAGTGAATTTGCAAGGTTTTTAAATGCTAATTCCTAACTATAACGTGTGTGAAACCTATGGTTTTTTAAGTGAATTTGCATGTTTTTTTAAATGCTATTTTATGAATGTATTATTATATTTTTTTAAATATTTATTTTACAATAAGCTACCTATATATATAGTTATAGATTAACTCTATCCTGTAATATGGAATTACTCAGTTTTTTTTTTTTTTTATTTGGATAGAGTTGAACAGCATAGTTAATATCTTCTATAAACTTATAAACACTTTGAAATTTTTTTTTTAAGTGTTTTTGACCGTGCGCGCATGGTGCACGCATGCATACGTGCTCCATGTGCGCATGCATAAGTGCTCCGTACGTGCATGCACGCGTGCTCTGTACGTGCATGCGCTCCGTGCGCATGCGCGTGTTCTTTGCGCGCACCGTGCGCACACCTTTCACGCACGGCAAGTCATGTGATTTAGAAACAACACTTTTCATTGGTATATAGTAATTTCAGGTCATGTGATTAAGAAACAACACTTTTCGTTGGTTTATAGTGGCTTCAGTTCCAGAAACTTCCAACACCACACCCACTCCCCTCATTATTACTTCTGATTGCCTGGTAGAAGGAGCTGAGCAGCTTTTCCAGTACTCCAGTACTTGAGAATGGCAGAGCAGCAGTCATCTTCTGGGAGTGAGCAGGAGACCCTTGTGCCACAGAGACAGAGGAAACAGAAAAACTCTTTTATATGGCAATTTTTCACTTTTCCAGAGGGGCAGAAGAAGGTGAATGCTCCAAAAGTCACCTGCACTATTTGTGGTGGTGTCTTATCAAGAGGAGATCCTAAAAAGAAATACTCTTTTAGTATCTTCACTATGATCAGGCACTTTAGAGATGTACATCCTGTGGCTTATGCTCGAGCTGCTAGAGAAAACCCTCCAGCAGCTCAGCCGAGCACATCCGCAGCAGCTCAGCCGAGCACATCATCGGCAGGTCAGCCGAGCACTTCATCTGCGGCGGCAGCTTCACCTGCTTCTGTTCCTCTGGATATACACCCTCTGTTTAAGAGGGTGCATATACGGTGCAATGCGTGCAATGCTCTTCTCTCTTATGGGGACACCAGCATTCCCCTAATAGAGAGCAAGATACAGCAGCACACATGCGGCACCCTATAATTTTTGTCATTGTTTTGTTCCTCTGTTCCTCAATTAACACAACGGCTCTTTTTAGAGCCACCTAACATCTAAACACTTAAATTTGATTTTTAATTCTATGTTTTTTTAATGATTTTTTTTCCACCGTGCGCGCACCGTTCGTGCACCTCGCGATGGTGCGCGCAAGTTGTGCGTACCGTGCGCGCACCCTGCGATTTAAAAAAAATAAATAAATGTTTTTTTCACCCTTCATGGTCCTTCAGGGACCCCCTGACAAAAGCTAGGGGGTCAGGAACTCTGTACCCTGCCCCCTTTCCACGTTCTCCACCTTTCTTTTTCACTGTCACACACAAAATGGCGGACAACACTTCCTGATTTCAACCGATTCGAATGTTGACTGACATGTAACCACCAATCAGAATTACGCTCACGCACGGCACCGTGCGCGCCGTGTGCGCACGGTACGCGCATATAGATATTTATGTAGTTTTAACTGCAATTTTCTCAGGAACTACTGAACAGATTTACACCATATATGCAAAAGGCACATGCCTGACCTGAGGACTACGTCTTTGCCAAATTTCAAGTAATTCTGTTCAGCCGTTTGGGCTGTACCTTCGACTAAAGGTCCTATGGGAAAATGCATGGGGAAAACACCTTTAGGGACCCCCCTTTTTTCTCATCCCCCGCTTGACGAATCACCCCGAGACTTCCAGGGTAGGAGCTGAGCGGAGGACCCCATTAGTTTAGAAAATTTCACGATGATCCGTCAACCGGCGCCAAAGTTATTCAAAATAGTGGAAACACGGTCCTAACTATAACTATCTACTGGCGACCGCCAGTAGATAATATATATGTATATAGATATAGATATGTGTATATATATATATATATATATATATATATATATATATATATATATATATATATATTTATATACTCACTGAAAAAAACAAAGGTTACTGGGACGTCATAGTTAGGATCAGGTTTCGCTTGCAGAAAACTAGTGAAAGGCAGCAGTTAAGGGTAACTGAGCTAGCTATAATTTGCGCCAGCCCCATTGCACTGCTTATAACCTCACATATTACATCACTCATGGCATGGTCAGTGACATCACAGATGACATCTCTCATGACATAACAAATGATATCTCTGATGTCATCAGTCGGTGATTGTGAGTGTTTTAAAAAACATTATGAGTGGTAAATATCTGTACCGAGGTGTATTGGTGAATCAGTGGGTGTATAAATACCTGTATGAATGATTCAGTGGGTGTGTGGCTGACTGCATAAGTGAGTGATTTGGTGCATCAGTGAATGTATGGGTGAGTGACTGGTTGTGTGAATGTTTGTATCAGTCTGTCAGTTGGTGTCAAAGTGGCTGTATGGGTGTGTGGGGGAATATCAGTGGCTATATGGGTGATTGCTAGGTTGTACAAGTACCTGTATTGGTGTTTCTGTATCGGTGTGGGTGGGTGAGGGGTTGTGACTGCCTGTACAGATGAGTGAGTGGGTGAGTCTGTGGCTGTATGGGTTAGTAAGTGTGTGTATGCAGGGCTGTATGGGTGAGTGAGTATGTGTATGACTGTAGGTGAATAGATGTGTCAGTGGTATAAGGTTGAGTAACTGTGTATGTGAAAGGAAGTATAAGTGAGTGATGGGGTATATGAGTGACTGTATGGGTAAGTGAGTGAATGTGAGAGTGACTATGGGTGAGTGTGTGGCTGTGTGATTGACTGTATGGTGAGTGAGTAGGTGTGTGAGTAGCTCTATGGGTGACTGATTCATGGTGTGAGTGGCTGCATGAGTCGATTTGTCAGTGGCTGTATTAGTGAGTAAGGGGGCATATGAGTGGCTGCATTGGTGAGTGAATGGATGTGTTACGAGGGTATATGAGTGTGTGAGCGGGTATGTAACTGGCTGTATAGGTGAGTAAGTCTGTGTGTGAGTAAGTGTATGGGTAAGTGTATGACTCTGTGAGTGGATGTGTGGGTGAGCGACTGGTTGCATGAGTGGGTGTATGGTTATGTGAATGGTTGTGTTAGTGGCTATACGAGTGAGGGAGGGAGTGTGTGAATGGCTCTATGAAGGATCAAGTGGTTGTGTGAGTACTTGAATGGGTCTGTGACTGGGTATGTGAGTGGCTGTGTGGGTGTGTGAGTGGACATATGAGAGGTTGTATTGGGGTGTGAGTGGGTGTGTGAGTGGTTCTCTGGGTGATCTCATCAGTGTTGTCTTTTGAAATGTGTTTGGTGATGTCATCAATGAAGCCACTGACCATGTCATAAGCAGTGCATTGTGGGGCATAACTTATAGTTAGCTCAGGTAACTATAACTGGTGAATTTCACTGGTTTTGTGCAAGGAAAATCCGAGCCTAACTATAACGTCCATGTAACCTTCATTTTTTTCAGTGAATTTCTAGGGTTTTTTAAAATTCTATTTCTAAACTATAATGCCCCTGTAACCTTTGCTTGTTCAAGTGAATTTATATGGCTTTTCAAAATCTATTTCCCAACTATAAAATCCATGTAACCTTTGTTTTTTTAAAGTGAATGTATCTATTTTTTTTAACTAGTAGTTATGTTTGCAGAGTGGTGGAGAATGGGAGCAGGGCCTCCGACCAGCTTTCAGGAATCCTGATGTGAGGGACTTACTGGGGGTTTATTGGCTTCCAAGACCATCAGCATCCAAGGGAACTCCATCCCCCAACCAGTAGTGCGGCAGGAAGTGTGCTTGCAGAATGGTGGAGAAAGGGGGGTGACCTTCAAAGACCTTTCAGAAATCCCATTGTGTAGGACTTATTGGAGGCAACAGAAGGGCTTGTTTTCCCCCATGGACTCTCTGGACTTAGGAGGACTTCATCTGCCAACCAGTAGTGCACCAGTGGGTGTGTTTGCAGAGTGATGAAGAAAGGGGGCAGGTATACACTGACTTGCTGGTGTTTTTTAATTTTTGGGGATTTTTTTAATTGGGGAGAGGGGCTGCGTTGCCACCCGTCCTTGGGCCAATGTTGGCCATGGTGACCCCATCCCCAGGTCGAAGCCTATATAGAACAGTAGTTCATAACGCAAAGTCAGTCAAATGACCTTTGGAGTCACTCAAGTTAGCCTGCGATGAAAGGAACAGGCCCAATATTCCTTCTCAGAGAGCAGGGCAGCCCTCTGAAGAGCAAAGCAGGCCTCATACAGCCGGGCAGTCCTCTGAGGAATAAGGCAGGACTCAGGCAGTCTTCTTGAGAATAAGTTAATTCTTCTTCTGCAAGGTCCACAGGTACAGGAGTGAACTGATGAGTGTCTCATGAGGTCCAATATTTATACCTGGTGCCACCCTTTGAAGTGGGGGAACATTCTACTCAACCCCCAAATCAGGTTCTGGAGAGTTCCTTCCTTTCCCTTTTAACCATCGTGCAGGATCAAAGAGGTCTGGGGTTACAAATGCTGGTGTCTAGTACCTTTGTAAGTGTGCTGGAAGAAGCCCTTTGAAATGTAAGTGGGCAGGGAACAGTTCCACACAACCCATCCTGGCCAGCTAGCCCTCTCCCAGACACAACCTGTTTCTATTGTTAACTGTTTAAGCCCAATACGCATTCCTGATGAAGGACAATTAGCAGGCTCAGGCAGCTAGAATCCTACAGAAAGCCTCAGAAACTTTCGGGCAGGAAATTGCCAGCTTTCTGAAAGTGCAAAGTCAAAATTGTATTCTGAAATCCTACTTTACTATTAAAGGGGATTTTAAACCATAATTCTTTTGAGTCCAAAGATGATATTTCTGCCCCATCCAAATCAAATGTTAGCACTCATTAGATGTAATAAGGTAACCCAATGGTATTCTATGGGACAGGTAGGCCTTACAGTAGGGAAAAACAAATTTAGGATTTCTACTACCAAGGCATGTAAAACTTAAGGACACATGTCCCACGTTTTAAACAGAATGTATGCTGCTCTTTGGGCTGTTCAGGGCCTATTTTAGAGTTTGCTTATATGCATTAAAAAAACAAGGCCTGGCATTTTGCCAGTTCGAATTGGCAGTTTAAAACTGCACTACAGGCTTCAAAGACAGGCCTAAGGCATGTTTTTAAAAAGGCTACTTTTGTTAGTGGGGGAGCGCAAATAATCAATCAATCAGGGTTCTTTTAAAGCATAACTACTCACGCGTTAGGGTCTCAAGGCACTCAATGAGTTCTACTGCCCACTAGCAGCATTTAATTTATAGGCACTGGGTACCCAAGGTACCATTAATGAGGGACATACAAATGAATTTACCAATAAGGTGTAAGCCAATTGCACCATGTTTTAGGCAAAGATCACAAGCACTTTATCCCTAAGTTGCAATGGTAAAGTGGACAAAGTTCCAAATGCCAACAAAAACGGATTCCAAAAACAGGAGAGTTGAAGGTAGAACATTTGGTTGAAGACCACACCAAATATTGTCAGGTCTAACAGTTTTTCATCCTTCTGGACTGATCAAGGTATAAGAACAAATGCCAAAAATGTACTTGTGTACAAAATATTTTAGACACAAGTTGAAAAGTAAACTGACACTATTGCAAATACAGGTGTAACAGCCCTACATTTTCAGAAAGTTAAATTTAGGAGTTGAATATTTGCCCTTGATACACCCTTTCTTGCTGAGAAACATTTGTATGAAATTTACATGATTCTCTGTTGGTGACTAATTCCGACCTTGTAGACTCGAGATTATCTCTGAGCTGGATCAGGTCAACCAACAACCCCAAATCAGTAGAGATTAGGTTGTTTCTTCTTGTTCTTACCACTGGGATGCTTATGTTGCTTAGTCCTGGGATTAGGGAATGAAGGCTGACTCAGCCAATCTAGACTCTCACCGTTATAGGCTGGAGGAATTCCACTAAAGTAGAAAATAGTTTTCCAGGTTCTCAAGAGCAAATCCACTTTGCTAGAATGCACACTAACTAATTCGCATATTTACAAGCTGGCGAAAAAAATTATCGCTGCTTTTGCGGCCGTTTTTCGGCCGAAAAGCGGCGATAATTTTATCGCCGAATTAGCAAGGCCATGCTGAAGTGTGAAACCTTGCTTTAGCGTGGGGATTCCTAACGCCCAGCTTTGCATCTCTAATGAGATGCAAAGTGGGCGTTCCTGACCTAACATGACAGGAGAAATGTCGCTGAGCGACATTTCTCCTATCATCAAGCCCCACGCTATGAAGCATAGCGGCAGGAAAAGTAGCGATAACCCCTGTTATCGCTTCTTTCCTTACGCCTGCTTCAGGACTGACTTAGCCATGATATCCTATGGAAGGTGGATATCATGGCTAAGTTTGTGAGTCCCTATCAGCAAGCTAACACCACACTACGTGAGATTATCGCTTGGTTTCCAGCGATAATCTCACGTTAGGCAGTTAGCGTGAGGATTTTTATCGCTGAGGAGATAAGCGTTGCTAATAGCACGTTATCTCAGCGATAAAAATACACGTTACCCGGCGATAATTATCCTCACGCTAAGAGCGCTGAGCAATAATTATCGCCGGGTGTTGCTGATATGCCCCCAAATTGTAAATATCATGCTCATAATTAGCCTCCTTTTGTATCTTTGACTCTTAAAACCGGTCTCTACTAACCAAACAAGGAGCCAGTCCCACTGCAACAATAGCAGACTCCTTGAAGTCGTAAAAAGCTCAATTTGAATCTGGATTATAAATGGACAATGATTAAACCTGTAACTTTGGTAGCCGGCTTAAAAGTAATTGCAAGTAGGCAGTGTTTACTACAATTGAAACTGAATAATATTGCGTATGAATGCAGTACTGAAAAACATGTTTGTGCCATTAATAAAGAACAAAACTGGATATAAAAATTCCAGACTAGAAACCAATTACCGTGTAGGAAGCTATAAATCATGACTGTTTATGCTTCTTAATATCCCTCTTAATAAAATAATAAGTGAACATATGCTATAGTTTTAGAAACAATATCCTTCATAACTTGATAGTAGCAATATTTGATTTAATTAAAACCAAGTTAGCATGAAAAGCAAATTGCCATCTCTGAAATCATCTCTTCCAGTTCACTACAGACACAATTTAGGTAATTTTCAACTCCAAACGCTCAACTGGTAAATGCAATATCAGGAAACTGTCTTTGAAACACACATGAAAGTAAAACAAAACATCTACCTAAATTGCAGATTCTCCAAGCCAGTTGATGAAGAACATTCCTGATTTTATTAAAGACAGTGAGGCAAATATTATGCAGACGCTCTTTAGCTTTATTATAGTAGCACATGCATTCAAAGAAACACTACATTTACCGTAATCCTGCTCCACTAGACAGGAAGTCGAAAAAAAGAACGGACAACACAAAGTAGACGTAGCAGCTTTCACCAATTAGCTTCCTCTTTTCTTGAAGACTATGATCAGAGTCTTTGGAACATTCGGAAAATATATAAATAACAAAAGAAATTGCAGAAGTAATCGTACTACGTACTTTTTTCTATGATCTTCATATGAAACAACAATATCCTTGTTGTGCAGCAGATTACTCTCCCTCAAAGACATCCCCTTCTTTGGTCCATGATGCTGCGTGGTAGGTCAGGGCAGAACTAATTCAAATCTGAGCATTATTATATTTCTGTTGCTTGGTAAAGTTATCTAGACAGGAGCAGGAAAATATTTGCCTCCTTGTCTTTATTAAAATCAGACCCCTCCAAGACCATCTGACTATGAGACTCTGGAATTGTTTTATACTACAGGAGGCTCTATTATACATGTTTAAACTAATTCCACTAGTGTATGGATTGATTTGCAGTAAATCAGCACACTTGAGAATATCCTCTAACCATGACCCCAACAAGATTTCAAGGCCTTAGCACATCAGCAGAATAAGCCCCAAACCGATATGTATCCACTCCCCATAACAGTTTTACCCATCGTCTTAGTTTAGCAAAAGTTTCTGGAATATAAGACTCACACCTACAAATCAGTAACCGAGAAGAGGATGTTCTAAGGTTCTTTGTATTCTGTACATATTGTTTAATACATCTAGCCACACTTAAGTTAAGATATAAAGGAAAAGAAGAAAATTCTATTGTAGCAGAAGCATTTGAGGTATGTCTGACGATCGATAGGAAAGCAAATACCCACTGGAGAGAAATGTATTGATGGACTAACCAAAGATCTAACTTCTCAAAATCCCCTGAAAGAATCTAAGCCAGTGACACTCAAAGTATGGCCCGGGCACCGCCTCCTTCCCTCCTGACTTTCACATGCAGCCACCTGGTAAGCATCAGCTTCAGGCAGCTGTTTACTTGAGAGAGCACCAACATTCAGACGGATGTTAAATAAAGAGACATGCAATTGATTACACACTAACTTAAGAAAACGAAATAAGCATGTAAGGGGTCTCCTAACCTACTTAACTTTAGTACTATATAAATTTTTTGAGACATTTTGCAACAGACGTGTAAAAATATGATAAAATCGTCAAAATTGAAAAAAAGTGTACTTCATTAACATGCAAAAGTGTTTCACCTTAATACATTAGATTATGCCAATGCATTGAGAAATATGTTTTAAAGATAAAAGATTTAAATATGAACTTAGAAACATGTATGCCACCCACCCTGACAAGGATGCCAATAGTGAACCACATAGCAAGTTATTTGACAAGTGCATCATCTGGGACGCCTGGGTTGTTATTGTACATGGGCAACATTAGAGTTTATTAAATCAGACACAGGGTAAGTTGTTTTTACAGATCACATCCTAAACTGCTGTATTTCAAGGTGCTCTTTTATGTTATAACAAAGAAATAAAACAATTCCCTTGGATCACACAATTTAGTCAAATGGGGAATCCGGGGTTGAGCCCATAGTTCCAGGTTTCACATTGTGCAATTCTATTTAATTCCAATTTAGAAATGAAGTTAATTACTTTTTACACTTGACTCTTCCAAGGTAGCATTAGTAAGAGTAGATGTTTTACCCTAAGGTGCATGCAGTAGAGGGTTATCAATTCAGTTACAGCATCACAAACGATTGTCAAATCTATGATTCTTTTAGAGTCTAGGGGCTTAATTTAGGTCACAGGATGGAATGAAACACGAAATATAATTCCATGACTCGCTGTCCACACCATCTATGTACTTCGCTTTCCTTATGCCCACTTTTCACCACGTTCCTGCACACCCTAAACCCCACTGCCATCCGGTTAACAACAATGGGAGACGATGTGGTCCGTTGGCTTAAACTACCGACTTTGGTGCAGGAAAGTAAGGTTCAAGCCTCGAGGTCACGTCCACATCCTGTGATTCTGGGCAAATCATTTAATCTCCCTGTGCCTGAATGTGTAATGTAAATACGGTGCTCATGTAAAGCGCTCCAATACCTTCGGGTCGAGTTTGCGCTATATAAATATGCAACAAAAAAAACAAACAAAAAATGAGGCCCTTGGGCACACTACTGACACACATTTTTGGCCCCTGGGAAAGGGCTTGCAAGTACCCATAATCTAGGCTTAACAACATTGCACACTTAGCTGACAACAATTTCATGAAAACATATATTTGTCTTCCCATGACTAAAAGTGTTGTAAAACTATAACAAGACCACAAAGTGAATAGAATTGCAGTTTGGGTGGTCTTGAATATCTGATACCCTTTAATTATTTACAAACTAAGGGGCCGATTCCGATCCGGGTCGGAAGGGCACCGAACGCGATCCGGCTGGAAAAACTATGAGCAGTACGTGTGTTTTCCGCCCGACTCGTACAGCTGTACGAGCGAGCAAGTACGATGCGAGCTATGTGAAATTCACCGACCGAGTCGTTTCCGGGTACGAACAGCTCCATACGTCTCGGTCATAAGCTGACCGTGGCGTGCAATGGATGCGATTCACGACCGAGCCAGTACGATGCACACGTCGGGAGCTCGCAAAACGTCCGGGTGGTTGCCTTTGGGGGTCCGCGTTGGACCCCCTGTCACCCGCAGCCCTACGACTCGGACACAGAGGGAGACCCAAGAGTTCCCCCAACAGAGGCATGTACGGTGTGGATGGCACCGATGAGTACTCACTGTAGGGGGCGCACTTGTCCGCGACGTACCCATTCAGTCAATGGGAGCCCATGTACATGTCATACGACTGGCTCCCATTGACTTCTATGGGAGTCCGACCTAACCGATTCCGACAGCATACGGCCGCATCATACTCGCTCAGTCGGACTGCAGGACTCCGGCTCAGTCGGAAAACACTCCGGATCCGACTCGGTCGGAGTGCTTTCCGACCCGGATCGGAATCGGCACCTAAGAGGTGATCTCTGTATGTATATCTCTTTTCTCATGTATGGTGAAATTGCTAATTTATATTTATTTAAAATCCAGCATGATTTCTGATACAAAGCTTTAGTTGAAACTGGGCATCGTCTGACACAATGGGATTCATGTTCTGTTCCCTATACCAGCCAGACCAGATGTTCCAGGCCAGGTTGTTGACAGAGACAGAAAGGTGGGATACCAAGGTTGTGCTTTCCAAAGGGGTGTTAACAAAATAGCTCTCGCCACCTATCCATTTATTTGTACTAACCACCTGGACATCATTACGTGAGGCAAAAGTGTAGAGATTTCCCCCAGACCAGTCTCGATTTAAACAATCTGTCTCCAACTGAAGAAATTCGATAGATGAGCTGTTAACTGGGGCAAAAATTGTCCTACAGCAAAGGGTGCCAGAAGTTACTGAGAACTCTGAACATATGATGGTGCAGACACTAATAGCTGTCAAAGATTTACCTCAAGTACCATTCCACCACCACATTGAAGGTCCCAGAGACTACTCTGCTACTAGAGATATCCACTTTTGGTGACAGAACTCTCACAGGAATATACAATGTTACATCGCGGTCTTCACACCATGATACCTTTACAACACAAGTCGTTACAACGACTTGCGCTGGAGGGCGTTGGACCTAGGAATAGTTTGATTTACTATTCCAACTCCAGCCTACGTTACAGTAGGGAAGGTGTTGGAATAGTAAATCATACCATTCCTTAGCTTAAAGCGTGATCTGCGGCAAGTCACTGTAATGACTTGCGTTGTAATGCCCACGTTGTAAAGGTATTGCGGTGTGAAGACCGCGATGTAACCAATGTTTCCCCTATCACAGATTGCTGACAAGGAACACCAGGAGTCTTGATCGTGTTTCCACCAGGTGGTTTATGTACATTACTGCAGTTAGATTGTCCATGCAAATGTCTTTTATTAAATTTCTGGTTGATTGCAAAGTAGACTTCAAGAAGCTCAAAATAATTTATGTGAATTCATGACGTCTTCTTTGACCATCTTCCTGCAATTGAGAAGTTTTCACACCGGGTGTGCCGTTCCCAGATACTGGCTAGGATTCCAATACTAGGTTTGGGGATTTAGGAAAAAGAACTCATCTATTCTATGCACCTACAAAAATATAAATGTGTCTAACATTAACTATTTGTGCCTGAGTCAAGATTTGGACTGGGGACTGGGTACTTGGCAGCCCAATACTTTAACATTAAACTAAACTGTGTCTGAAATTTTACAAGCAGGAACAAAGCTGAAACCAACTCACAAGGGAGTGCTAGGCATCAACAAAGTCAGGCTTTCAATGTGCCAGAGAAAATATATTCCAAGACTCGAGAAAGCATTAGGTATCTGCCAGCTTGCTTCAATTTATTCAAACTCATTTTTTTTAAATGTCCAAGGCAAGAGAAGTTTCAAGTGAGTGCCCAGCATCAAAGAAGCCGGGCACCTTAAACAAACAAACCGCGTGATAATAATGATCTAATCACACATGAAGGAGATATTGCATAAGTATTGAGACAGCATATGCTCTAACTTTTACAATTTCAGAAGAAACTCACGTAGCAGCATAAAAAGAGGAAGTTAATAGGTGACTTATATATATATTTTATGTTGTCCTGTCTTTACACTACTTCCTCCCGAGTGGAGTAGGACTATGGTACATGCAGTGTTTTAGAAAGTGGGTTAGTGGTTCAGGGGGGGAAAACCCTTCTCAGGCAGCAACCACCATTCTTCTCAGGGAGAAGTCACAAGGAAACCCTAAATTAGGCTGTGCTCAATATTCAGGTAGCTTGGCACAGAGCAGACAGGCTTAACTCTGAGATAATGTGTAAAGTATTTGTGCAACACTTCAAACAGTAACACATTGAAACATTTTCCAGAAATGAAACAAGACTAAAATGACAAAACACAAGTCAGTAGAACAGGAAATATGTCATTCTAAAGGTTTTAGAAAAATAACACCAAAAAGCACATGCACCAACTGTAGATATCTGGTTGTGCCAGGCTCGGTCAAAGTCACATCTTCAGGACGACTGCAATGGAGCACAGGCTGGCTACTGGGACCCAGTTAGGTACACTGAACAAAGTACCTTCAAACCTGGTTTCCGCAGCATTGTGCAAAGATCTGCATTGAAGAGGCTTCAAACAGCTGAATCAATGCATGGCACTGAGAAGCGGCAAGGCTGTGTTGCATGGTCGTGCGTCGCCATTGAGGATCCCATCGATGAGGGATTGCAATGTGAAGTCTGGTATTGAGGATGCATGGCACAGTTGGGTCAATGCTTTGGCTCATGGAACTGAGAGGCTGCAGTGCAATGAAATGTGGGTCTTTGTGAGGGGGTAATCGGTGGAGCAAAGATGATGTGTAGTTTCTGCTCAGGGTGGCACTGCACCAGACAAGAGGCCTTAATTCCACTAGATCCATAGTGGCTGGCAGAGCACAGGTCCAGAAAAGTACTGGAGAGCTGCTGTCCGAGATCCAATAATTATACCCAGGTGTGCCTTTGAGGTGGGGAGGAGTTTCTAGAGGCATACCAGTGAAGTGCACAGGGGCTGTGCTTTTCTGGCACCAGCTCCAGGCTAACTACAGGGGTAATGCAGCCCTTTGTGTGGAGACAGGACAAAGCTCATTATTGCAAGGCATTTTTTCAGGAATCTGTTGTTTTGTTCAGGGTATTCAGGGTCCCATATGTGACGATCGTCTATTTTTGCAGCTCCTATGAACAATTTACTCACAGTTTATACTTCAAACAAAACGTCACGTGAGACTCATTTGATTAGGAAACATGAACTAAACAATAGTGGAATCCAAACCATTATTTATATCTTCTTGTCAGTCCAAGTTTTTAGGTTTGAAATGAAAATATCTTTTCCATAGTTTGAGAAATGTACACCATCAGGATGATACAGCATTGCATGGTCATATTTTATACTTAGATAAAAAATAGAGACAATTTATGATCGTGAAGGAATGCCAACCCTGCCCTGTTTGCATGTCTTTGAGTTTTTCTCAACTTAGCAGTATTTACAGTAGGCCGCTTCCAGTTTTATCTCTGACAAATATTTGAGAACACAAAATGTGTTTTCAAAACACAGACATGAAGATGGAGAAAACGTCTCCTTCATGTCAATTTCCAGTCTAACTCTAGTAAAATGTTCTATATCATTGCACAGTGGATAACCATAAAGTGGGGATGGCCACAATTACCAAAAGATGAAAGTAGAGGGTGTAAATGATTCCATTTCAGTCATCTTTCACCAATCCATGTAAGTTCAACTCCTTTCAAACCTATGCCCTTAAGTACCTACTTGTTTTGCATGGTGTCTGGCCTGCAAAAGGATACTATGCCAATCCAACCAAAATCGAACCATCTTGCACATAGACCAGCATACAAGATTTAGGAACATAGAGGCATTCAAATAAATATATAAAGAATTAGATGATTGGCCATTAGGAAATGACACCATATCAACATTTTAATTTTGAAAGGAGATTTATGGCCTTGAATACAATTTGGTTTACTAAATTAGCACAATACGATTAAAAAACAAAATGAGGAAAGAAAATAATATAATCTTCAACAATGACGTTTAACAAGCATTAGAAAGGCATTTGAAACACATTTCTGGTCATGACAATAAGAACAAATAAAAAAGTAGAAAATAAACAAAATTAAGTAAAACTTTATTTGATTGGTTAATAACACAAAGTGGGCTATAAACACAGCCCAGTTCTACTAAATACATCCAAAAGCCATAGAGACTCCACTGGCTGTTGGAAAGCAATCAAGCTCTATTTCTTCTTAAAAGACATGACAGAGAAATTGAAACATTTACCTCTTCTGCTCCATATATATATTTCTCCATAAAACATTTACATTTCAATATTGATCTGTATGGCTGGTCTAGGAAATGGTACTTATGATTTTTAGTTAGTTAATTCAGGAGATATGTCATTATTTCACTTGGAATGGGTGATGACATTTGTAAAAATCTGCTTTCTTCTATGCTTTCACATATATCTTGTTTTCTTCTATGCTTTCACATATCTCAAATTACTTTCTTAGATATATTGATAGTTGCACATGCACAAAATCTATATTTTTTTTTCACAATCAAACTGATTCATTTTTTCCCACTGTTTCAAAGTGACTACGACCATATGATGATCTCGAACAGTAAATATTCTAAAGGATTACATAGTAGTGTAATAGAAATTATAGTTTTGTCTGAAAACACATAAAATGGAAAACAATGATGGATTAAATTTGGCCTATGTTCTTAAATAGAATCTATTATGTCCTTTTAATGGTAAGTACAAATATTTTGGGGGAAAAAAATCATACTAATATTGTTTAAAAATCATACACCATTTCGTTTTTTGATATATATAGTTAAATCTTAAATATTTTTTAAAATACCATTAATATACTGAAACTTATTGGATGATATCCTTTGTGGAGGCGAGTGCACATATCACAGCATGTAGTACGTTCGGTTTGTGGCACTGTAGACATATATATATTTTTTTTACGCAAGACAGGGAAATATTAACAATTCAATTCCAAAACTTCCAATCAAAGAAAGGGAAGAAAATTAAAAAATAAAAAGTTTATTAAAATGTAAAAACAAATGAAAATACAAACACATACTATCAAATTAAAATGATTAACAAATATTAAAAAACAATATTAGGAAAAGAACTGGAGTTTGGAAATAGATATATACCATTCCCACTCCAATTTATGTAACAGTAGAGAAATGTAGGACTTCAGAGGGGTTAATTATATTATTACCACTCCACAGTACAACAGTAGGGAAAACATTGGACTTCAGAGGGGTTAGATTTGCTATTCCTACTCCTGTCTGTGCAACAGTATCTACAGCATTGGAATTTGGAGCAGTTACATTTCCTATTTCTACTTCAGTCTATGCAACATTAGGGAAAGTGTTGGAATTTGCAGGGGTTAAGTTTACTATTCCCACTTTAGTCTGTTCAACAGTAGGCAAAGCTTTGGACTTCAGAGGGGTAAGATTTACTACACCCTCTCCAGTCTGTGCAACAGTCTGGAAAGGGTTGGACTTCAGACAGATTAAATGTACTATTCCGACTCAAGTCTGTGCAACAGTAGGCAAAAGTATTCAAAGGGGTACGAATTACTATTCCCACTCCAATCTGTGAAATAGTTAAAGTTTAAGTTTACTCTTCCTCTTCTGGTCTGTACAACAGCAGAAAAAGTGTTGTACTTTGGAAGGGTAAGCTTTACTATTCCCACTCCGGTCTGTGCAACAGTAGGGAAAGGGCTGGACTTTGGAGGGGTAAAATGTACTGTTTCCACTCCAGTATGTGCCACGGTAAGGAAACCTTTGGGCTCCAAAGGGGTAAGATTCACTCTTCCCACTCTAGTCCACGCACCAGTAGGTAAACTACTTCACTTCGAACACATTACATACTTGAATAACCCTATTAATTTAGAAAAAATATAAAAGTCTAAATATAAACATTATTATTTAGCATAAAATATATATAAATATAAAAATAAATGATCTAATCTACAAAATTCGTAAACAATGCAATAATTTTCAATTAAAAAATAACGCTTATTTAGTTATTACTTGATTAACTTTCCAGCCTATACCCCTACAAATCTATCAGCCCACACATAAAATCTAATGACAATAAATAAATATAACACAATTTCCATAATTGATGAAGAATTACATAATTAACTAACAATTAATTGTTAATTCATTATTACCCAACTAACTTCACACCCTATACTCCTCCAAACCCAGCAATATAAATAAAATATATAATTATTAAAAAAAAATACATAATTATTAATAAGTTAAATATTTAAGAATACATTAATAATAATTATTATTAATGATTATTTAATTAACTCCTCACTGTGTACTCATACAAAGCCAGCAACTCGCAATAAAATATAACTAAAATAAATCAATCTTACATAATGTAATTAATTAATAATCAATTCAATAATTAATAATACATTATTAATGAATTGTTAAAGTGTTCTTACTTAATTACCTTCCCACTTTAAGCCCCTACAAACCCAACAGAATTCCCCTAAAATATAACTGACATATATAATTATTACACAATTTACATTAATGATGATCAATTAAAACATTTATAATTGTAGGAAGCTGGCTCTCTATATAGTGTACCAAGACAAAGTGCAATGTGCAGAGAGTCTTGTGGATTCCTTACTGGTATACAGAGGTTAAAGTAAATAACACTAGTGCTCCTTTTTCGGTAGTGTGGGCGAGCAATTAAACTTGTCGAAGGGCACTGCTAAGCATTTGTTGTTCTCACAGAGGCAATAAATGAGACACACACTCAAGAATAAGTCTGAGACCTATTTATAAAAATAATATACATTTTTATGTATATTTTAAGACCAGGAACTTCGATCTACAGTAGGTACTGTAGAAGTTAACATCTTTGAGAGTTCGGAAAACATATCACGTTTGTGCGCAATTACGCACCATTGAAGCCAAAAGGAAAAAGCATAAAAAAGCATATAAAATCAGTCAATGCTTTCACAAAGTTCACTTTCTCGTTTTAGATTGGTTTCAGCAGGATGCATATGTTGGTAGCTGGTGCGCTACGACGAAGGGGGACACATGGAAAGACACTACACAGGAGGACGTAGAGGTAAGTCCAGTGGGTCCCACTGGAGGGAGAAGGTAATAAAGGTCACATGGGAGCATGGCTGTTTCATTGGTATCATGGTCAGTGGGGCCAGGTACAGACCGAATGGGTCAGCCGGGTGTCATGCATCGATAAGTCCTCGCAGTCAGGAGCAGCCAACATGGAGAGGCAATTTTGGGAAAGTTGGACAACTCAGAATGTGGGTCTCAGGGGTCCCATGCGTCCCTCTATAGATACTTGCTTCTGGTATCATTGGAGTCCACCACAGACTCTTCGTATTGCTGGTTACCGAAAGTGGTTTGGTACCACAGCTATTGGTACGGTGTGACTCCAGTAGGTCCTGGTGTCTTCAAACATGGTGAGAAGACAGATCTGATCCACTGGAGCTGGTTATCTCTGTTGGTTCGGGTGCTGCCTCAAAGTCGTCGGGGTGCACCACGTCAACAAAACAGACACAGCAGGATTGCAGGGGAGTGATACCTTCACTCCAAGGGAGGTTCTAGGCAACTTTGCAAATGCTGGAGGAGCTCTGGGTTTCTTGGAGTCTTCACAGGTTCAGGACGACACGGCACACAATGATTGTCGAAGGGACATCAGGCAGGGTTTGGTGCCTATTGTCTTCTGCAGCAGGGCTTCAGTTCTCACGCATCAAGGATTCTTTGTCCTGGTCTTCTTCTTGTCCATCGAATTTAGGTTCCAGGTCTTGGGATGCCACCTAAATAATAAATGTATGGGTTTTACAGGAAGTAGCCAATAGGCGACCTACCTTTAGAATGCATACACCCTCTTTGTGACCACTTCCTATGGAAAGAGGCACAACACTAGCCCTGATAGGTTGTTTCTCCACCATACACACATAAGAGAATAGGGGGTCTAATGGCAGACAGCACAAAGATTAAGAAAGGGATAGGGTGTGAAGAATCAATCAAACCCATGCGTTATCAGAGCAGAGCATGGATAACCATCAACCTTACTCAACCAATGAGACAAATAGTGAGAGCAAAGACACCTCTCATGATCGTTTATATCACATGGTATCCAACTAGAACAGAGGTATGTCTCTCGATCGTAGAGACTGTCTCACTAGTTAAAGGCTCTATTGCTCCCTTGGGCTGATGGAAATGCGTCAAGAAGACACGTGAAAAACTGTGACCACCAAACAAAGTAGAAGTGCAGTGCAAAAAGAGGACTGTGAATTCTAAAAAAGGGGTTGTGTGAAGAGTACGATATAATTCAACTCACTTCACACACCTTAATTAAAAAAGTGTGACAAAGTAACCAGCAGTGCTGACTAGTCGCTGCTAGATGAGGGTCGACATGTTTCAGCCTTCAAGGGATTGTGGCCCGCGGCTTTCTTCAGGACTTATATATTTCAAAATTATGCTACTGCATTCAATTGATACAATTCAAATGGTGCAATATGCCCCCACTTATAGAAAAATGTGAAACTAAACCAATCCAGAGAAGTAGTAATAAATACATACAACCTCAAGTAGTCCTAATCCTCTATATCACAGGGTGCAAGCATCACCTGTGGAGACAGGACAATTAACACACACGATAATCCAATTCAAAACATAAAAGGTGCTGTCTACAAACAGGCAGATTAAGTAAGTGTGCCTGGTCAGTTGCTGTGAAAAAATCTACGCAATGCTTACCCAGCGTGATCAGGGATTTCACCTCACCTACCCTGAAACCTGGCTCAGGTTAAGGAGGCCCCGCTCTAGATCGTGGGTGACAAAAACAGAAAATGTTCTTAAACATGAGAGAGCCAAAGTCAGTCCCAGTTACTCTCTCGCGTTAAATTAGACGCAAGATCTTCTCGCTCTTTATTAATAGGCTCGCCCCTTCAGTAAAAACCCCCATACCAAAATCCCAACTCTCAGAAATGGTGCCATTAAAAATACAAAAGGGCATGATTTAGCGATTGTGAATGCCCCAGACTGACATAAGGATCAAGATTTAACTTGTTGTCACGTACATCTCGCAATTATAAAGATCAAGAGAATAGCTGACAGTCTGCATTCTTGTACTCGTCAAAAGCCCCTGTTACTGCGACTGCAAGTGCCACCTGAAAACGTCTCAGCCGAGTGTACTAAATACAAAGAAAAACGGAAAACTAGTCGCCAGCCCTTACCTGTCCGTCGTTGCCCCAGGATTTCCCGAGCAGGGTGGGAGGCAGCGTACAGGACCAGGAAGTGTGTTTAAATCACGTAAGTTCAAAGGGCACGTCTCACGCTGCGTGACCAAGCAATGTAGCGGGCGCCGTAAATCATTGCAGGACTACAAAAAGGTTACGTGCCTCATGGGAAATGTAGTAATCGATTCAAAATCACCGGCTTGCAAAAGCGCATGAAAAATATATGCACGGTGCCGGGAACCGTACAGTGCGCTATTGGTACAAGGTTGCTGCGCCATTAACTCCTTCAAACCCTTTGCAAACATTTATATTGAAGAAATCGATTTAAAAACTGACAAGAAAGTACCATCATGCTACGAAGCCCACCAAACACAGGCACTTAGCGTTAAAGGGGGGGGGGGCTCCTATATAATAGATGCCTCCTGGGAGATGTAATTAGTGATGAGTCAGCCAGCGCCTATATGTATTGTAAAATTAAAATTACATTTTATCAAGCCACGTACAGTCCGATGTTGATTCAACATAGCCAAGCAAATACCAGCTATAAATCTGAGACCACATTGTTGGTGTCAAGCATAAACTAATGTCATGAGTAAGTAACACGATGTCTATGCTATATCTCATAGTAACTGCAGTGGCTTATTGTTATACTATTATGTTCTATGCAACTGCTGGTGTATAACAGGAGTTTATTATTTAATTTTCTCTTTTTTTTTGTGGTTTTCAGCTTGTGATCCTGTATAACACTCTCGCAGTACTGAGAGTCGGACAAATAAGAAATAAACTTGAGCTCATTCATCATAAATTGCATTTGTGAACTACATGTGCTGTCATCGCTGATCCAGAGTACAGCAATAATTGAGGAATCTTAACCTCATAGTTCAGATAAACTAATGCCTAAGGCTAAATGCTGGTCCAGGGAATGTCGTCATTTAATCCCAAAGTGCCACAACGGAGCCTATGAACCCATTTTTGTTCTTTGGTGAACAAATATCTGGAGACATCACTAATGTGTTGTGGAATCTTTGGTTTCTCCAGTATTGTCCAGTGGAACTCATCTGCAGTGTGATTGACTTCTGAAAAGTGCCTAGTGAGTCTCGTGTTCAACTTGCGGCACCTGAAAGTGCTCTTGTGCTCTAACATCCGTAGCCTCACCTTGCGAGTGGTCATACCCACATACCTAGTTTGACAAGGGCATTTGTGGACAAACCGAGCACCCCCCGCAAGGGTGGTGTCCGGTCACAGCCGGTAGATCCCATAAAGTGCCCAGTGATCTAATGGGCCCACCCGATGGTCGTGTATGGACCAATCGGTCCTTTATGTTGCCTGATCTTTTAAAAGCAAAAAGCGGCATTGCAATGTTCTCCTTGCAACTATTCAGAATCCGCCAATGTTTTTTGATGCTTTTCTTGATGTCATTAGATAGTGTACAAAAAGTACTGACCAACGTCAGGCGTTCCAGAGGTGGCTTAGGTATAGGTGGTTCCAACAATGCTTCCCGATTGTTGTTTGAAGCTCTTTTGAGGGACCGTTTGACCAGCTTGCGTGGGTAGTGTCTCTCCATAAGTTGCTCGGTTAGAAGGTTGGAATGTTTAGCAAAGCCCTCTGTTGTAGAGCAGTTCCTCCGCACCCTAAGAAACTGGCCATAAGGCAAATTATCCCTTAAGGCCTTAGGGTGCTGACTGTCATATCGCAAAAGCGAATTGCATGCCATGGGCTTGCGATATAATTCACTTTCCAAACCTTCAGATGTTGCAAAAATGAATAAGTCCAGAAAAGCCAAACTGCTCTTATTCACTTGAACCGTGAACTTCAGGTAAACATTTCGTGTGTTTAACCACTGATGAAAGTGGCCAATAGACTGTTGATCTCCTCTCCACACCACCAAGACATCATCAATATACCGCTTCCATAAGCGGATTGATGAAAAGAAAGGGTTGGTGGGAGCCAGGACATGCTCTTGCTCAAACGCATGGACATACAAATTCGTTAAGCTGGGCGCGAAAACGCTGCCCATGCTGGTCCCTGACGTCTGCAGATAGATGGTATTCTCAAACTTGAAAAAAATTTCTTTCATCGCCAATCTGGCCAAAGCCATGATGAAGGGTACAGGTGTAATGGACTGAAGATCAGTCGCCTCTAGAATGGAGCATATTGTGTCCAGCGTTTCATCTTGGGGAATAGATGTATATAGAGATTCGACATCGAAGGAGACTAGAAAGTCTCGCTCCGGGTCGAACTCTACCGAGGGAAGCAGTCGCAGGACATCCTTTGTATCCTGCAGATACGTCGGCATCTTTCTGGACAATAGTTCTTAAGAAATAGTCCACAAACATTGACAAAGGTTCCAGAAGGGAACCCTGTCCTGAGATGATTGGTCGCCCAGGTGGTGGTCTCTGAGCCTTGTGCACTTTAGGCAGTACGTAAAAGTAGGGAATAACAGGAAACTTAGTCTGTAAGAACTGTGCTTCACGGTTCGTAATCCACCCTTCACAGAGTGCTTCTTCAGTGATTTCACTGATGAATAGAAGTAGTCTAGCAGTTGGATCTTCACTGA
This sequence comes from Triturus cristatus, assembly GCF_964204655.1. Lineage (NCBI taxonomy): Eukaryota > Metazoa > Chordata > Amphibia > Caudata > Salamandridae > Triturus > Triturus cristatus. Next base: position 453,016,319 of record NC_140590.1, on the reverse strand, counting down.
GAATACTGTAAGACTTCTGATCACCCAATTGGCGAAGGCATTCTGCTCTATAGTCAACAGTGTCCAAAATGACGATAGAGCCCCCCTTATCCGCAGGTTTGATGGTGATATCTTCTGCTTTCGACAAAGAGGTAAGTGCCTGTCGTTCACAGTGTGGTAAGTTGCTAAATCTCTCATTCCTTGTATTACACAGGGCAGTAATCTCACACGTAACCGCTTTTTCAAAGGTGAGAACCTGTGGAGGAACAAGGTGTGTGGGGGGATTAAATGTCGACTTAACTCTAAGGCCCGTGTTTTGTTCGGTTTCATCAGGATCAGATAGTGTTTTATCCCTGAAAAAATGATGGAGCCTAAGTTTCCTGAAAAACTGTGCCAATTCGCATTGGATCTGAAAGGGATCCCCTACAGAGCTGGTAACGAAGCCAAGACCTCTGTTTAAGACAGACTGCTCATCTCTGGACAGAGTGCGCTTGCTCAAATTCACTACGAGGTTAGGTTTGTGCTGCTCGTAGGTGGAGCCGAATTCTTCCTCGTGTTGCTCCGGGTCCCGGCATGGGGACCTGAGGGTGGGCCTGAGGCTGGATCCCAATGGACTTGGGCCTGTGCGTTTCTTCGTCTGCCTCGCAGTCTTGAGGGGCCATACCCTAAAAAAGACTGGTTATCATATTCTGGTTGATATGGTGTCATAGGTGGCGGAAAGGCTTGTGGTGGGAAGCCCCATGGAGTAGGCGGCCACCACTGTTGGAATTGTGGTGTACCATAGCCCCTCTGATGGTAAGGTCTAGTGTATCTACCTCTGCCTCTAGAGCGTGGTTTGGGTCCATCTGTGTCGCTAGAGGTTTCATCTGAGCTGGAGCCTGAATAGGAGGAACCGTATCTCCTCCCATTACTCCTAAACTCTGGGGGTGAATAATTCTCACTAGTGTAAGGGTAGACCTTTTCATGTTTGAACTTGGCCAAATCTTTTTTAAACTTTTCGATTTTAGTGAGAAGAATAGAGTCTTTAAACTCCTTATTGTTCTTATTGGATTCATCCAGGTTCTTTTTAAATAGAGTGGCAGTGATGGTAATTTTAATCTGTGCTTCCAAGGCCTGTATCTCTATAAGAATGGAGTCAGCCACCCTCTTCGCTGTGCTGATAATTAGAATCAGCCAATCAAGCGTACAGCGCCATGCTATAAGCGACCAGTCTTTCAAAAACACCCTATCTTCCAAGAATAACCTAGGGGTATTTGTCACTATCAATCCCGGAGGAGCACAATTAGCTCTTAAATATTCCGCCATGATGGCGCCATGAATGGAAGAGCATGAATGGGATTTCTTAAAGACGAGGACTCTGCCCCAATCATTGCCTGTTTCCAACAGGGGGGCATTAGATCCCTCAAGTATGCTAGGTGTATTGTCTAGAATGGATTGATATATTGCATCATCGTATGCTAAGCCGCTTAATTCGGCCATTTTTATGGTGACCAAAACAAAGGTTGGTGTGAGGTAAAGGGGCTAAGTACTAAAGAGAAGAAACCACACAAAAAAGTGCAAATTATGCAGTTAAATAAATCTGCAGTGGATACAAAAGGACTACCTACAAACAACAGTATAATCCTAAACAAGACCCGCAGCTAAAAAGCTGCTCAAAAACATCAACACTACCACCTGAGAGAAGGGTCTAAGGGAAAATATTTCTAAAGACCTGCCCAAATTCTAATCCCCATAACTAGACTATACACACATAAGAGAATAGGGGGTCTAATGGCAGACAGCACAAATATTAAGAAAGGGATAGGGTGTGTGGAATCAATCAAACCCATGCGTTATCAGAGCAGAGCATGGATAACCATCAACCTTACTCAACCAATGAGACAAATAGTGAGAGCAAAGACACCTCTCATGATCGTTTATATCACATGGTATCCAACTAGAACAGAGGTATGTCTCTTGATCGTAGAGACTGCCTCACTAGTTAATGGCTCTATTGCTCCCTTGGGCTGATGGAAATGCGTCAAGAAGACACGTGAAAAACTGTGACCACCAAACAAAGTAGAAGTGCAGTGCAAAAAGAGGACTGTGAATTCTAAAAAAGGGGTTGTGTGAAGAGTACGATATAATTCAACTCACTTCACACACCTTAATTAAAAAAGTGTGACAAAGTAACCAGCAGTGCTGACTAGTCGCTGCTAGATGAGGGTCGACATGTTTCAGCCTTCAACTCACAGTTCCTCAGTAGATATAGGGACCAATAGACCTTGGATGCAGACCCACTTTACCAATTGCAATAGTAGCAATGTCATCTATCTACTCACATGCCCTTGTCAAACTAGGTATGTGGGTATGACCACTCGCAAGGTGAGGCTACGGACGTTAGAGCACAAGAGCACTTTCAGGTGCCGCAAGTTGAACACGAGACTCACTAGGCACTTTTCAGAAGTCAATCACACTGCAGATGAGTTCCACTGGACAATACTGGAGAAACCAAAGATTCCACAACACATTAGTGATGTTTCCAGATATTTGTTCACCAAAGAACAAAAATGGGTTCATAGGCTCCGTTGTGACACTTTGGGATTAAATGACGACATTCGATGGACCAGCATTTAGCCTTAGGCATTAGTTTATCTGAACTATGAGGTTAAGTTTCCTCAATTATTGCTGTACTCTGGGTCAGCGATGACAGCACATGTAGTTCACAAATGCAATTTATGATGAATGAGCTCAAGTTTATTTCCTATTTGTCCGACTCTCAGTACTGCGAGAGTGTTATACAGGATCACAAGCTGAAAACCACAAAAAAAAGAGAAAATTAAATAATAAACTCCTGTTATACACCAGCAGTTGCATAGAACATAATAGTATAACAATAAGCCACTGCAGTTACTATGCGATATAGCATAGACATCGTGTTACTCATGACATTAGTTTATGCTTGACACCAACAATGTGGTCTCAGATTTATAGCTGGTATTTGCTTGGCTATGTTGAATCAACATCGGACTGTACGTGGCTTGATAAAATGTAATTTTAATTTTACAATACATATAGGCGCTGGCTGACTCATCACTAATTACATCTCCCAGGAGGCATCTACTATATAGGAGCCCCCCCCCCCTTTAACGCTAAGTGCCTGTGTTTGGTGGGCTTCGTAGCATGATGGTACTTTCTAGTCAGTTTTTAAATCGATTTCTTCAATATAAATGTTTGCAAAGGGTTTGAAGGAGTTAATGGCGCAGCAACCTTGTACCAATAGCGCACTGTACGGTTCCCGGCACCGCGCATATATTTTTCATGCGCTATTGCAAGCCGGTGATTTTGAATCGATTACTACATTTCCCATGAGGCACGTAACCTTTTTGTAGTCCTGCAATGATTTACGGCGCCCGCTACATTGCTTGGTCACGCAGCGTGAGGCGTGCCCTTTGAACTTACGTGATTTAAACACACTTCCTGGTCCTGTACGCTGCCTCCCACCCTGCTCGGGAAATCCTGGGGCAACGACGGACAGGTAAGGGCTGATGACTAGTTTTCCGTTTTTCTTTGTATTTAGTACACTCGGCTGAGACGTTTTCAGGTGGCACTTGCACTCGCAGTAACAGGGGCTTTTGACGAGTACAAGAATGCAGACTGTCAGCTATTCTCTTGATCTTTATAATTGCGAGATGTACGTGACAACAAGTTAAATCTTGATCCTTATGTCAGTCTGGGGCATTCACAATCGCTAAATCATGCCCTTTTGTATTTTTATTGCCACCATTTCTGAGAGTTGGGATTCTGGTATGGGGTTTTTTTTTGAAGGGGCGAGCCTATTAATAAAGAGCGAGAAGATCTTGCGTCTAATTTAACGCGAGAGAGTAACTGGGACTGACTTTGGCTCTCTCATGTTTAAGAACATTTTCTGTTTTTGTCACCCACGATCTAGAGCGGGGCCTCCTTAACCTAAGCCAGGTTCCAGGGTAGGTGAGGTGAAATCCCTGATCACGCTGGGTAAGCATTGCGTAGATTTTTTCACAGCAACTGACCAGGCACACTTACTTAATCTGCCTGTTTGTAGACAGCTCCTTTTATGTTTTGAATTGGATTATCGTGTGTGTTAATTGTCCTGTCTCCACAGGTGATGCTTGCACCCTGTGATATAGAGGATTAGGACTACTTGAGGTTGTATGTATTTATTACTACTTCTCTGGTTTTGTTTAGTTTCACATTTTTTTATAAGTGGGGGCACATTGCACCATTTGAATTGTATCAATTGAATGCAGTAGCATAATTTTGAAATATATAGGTCCTGAAGAAAGCCGCGGGCCACAATCCCTTGAAGGCTGAAACATGTCGACCCTCATCTAGCAGCGACTAGTCAGCACTGCTGGTTACTTTGTCACACTTTTTTAATTAAGGTGTGTGAAGTGAGTTGAATTATATCGTACTCTTCACACAACCCCTTTTTTAGAATTCACAGTCCTCTTTTTGCACTGCACTTCTACTTTGTTTGGTGGTCACAGTTTTTCACGTGTCTTCTTGACGCATTTCCATCAACCCAAGGGAGCAATAGAGCCTTTAACTAGTGAGGCAGTCTCTACGATCGAGAGACATACCTCTGTTCTAGTTGGATAACATGCGATATAAACGATCATGAGAGGTGTCTTTGCTCTCACTATTTGTCTCATTGGTTGAGTAAGGTTGATGGTTATCCATGCTCTGCTCTGATAACGCATGGGTTTGATTGATTCCACACACCCTATCCCTTTCATAATCTTTGTGCTGTCTGCCATTAGACCCCCTATTCTCTTATGTGTGTATAGTCTAGTTATGGGGATTAGAATTTGGGCAGGTCTTTAAAAATATTTTCCCTTAGACCCTTCTCTCAGGTGGTAGTGTTGATGTTTCTCCACCATCCCAAGATGGTGTATTTTCACGAGAGGGGTACACATTGCCTGTCCCACCTTAAGGGTTGCGCTGGCTGAGAGTGGGCCCTCCTCCTCATCTAGCTAATTTTCCTGCCTGTCCTATAGCCACATGTGGAGTTGGACATTGGGGTTGGCATACTCCACTATCTGGGGAAGTCTGGGCTGACCCTCAAAGGAGGCAACACCTTTGAATCATCTAGCTCTGGAAAGAAGTTCTAGCCTGGAGGAGGTGGGGGACGCTAGGTGGCGCACTAGCGAATGGTTGCCTTAGTGTAAGGCACCCGCAGTCCGGCGGCAATTATCCGCCCTAATATCCTTATTTGGCGACCCTGGGTGCTGAAACTACGTGCAGCGGCTGCTGTTGGGGTCCGGTGCTGGCTGACCAAGTTTGAAAGCTGGAGGAGCGACGCCGGAGAAGTTACGGGGCCTGGGAGTTCTGACGGACTGAACGCGTGGAGGACGTGCAGCGGCTCGCTGGGGACGTTTTTTACGCGAGGCCGGGGCTGCAGTAACGGCCGTGGGCCTCCGTAACACGCAGTGAGTGCTACTGACCCCGAGTCCCGGCGCAGGAGTAGCGGACGGCGCAGGACCCCCAGGGCGGAGGCAGAGCGGACAGTGCTGGGGACGACACTGTTCCCCCCCCCCTGCATCGGGAGCTGCGGAGGGACCGGGCTGCCGGACGTTGTGGCGGAGGAGTCCTCGGCTGATAAGGAGCGGTTGGACCCGGCAGGCTGAGAGGAGGCAGCGTGAGCACTGATTGGCAAAGCGGGGGTGTAGCGCTGTGGCCCCCCTTTGCCCCTGTGAGGGGTGGACTGGGCACGGAGCGCGGTGCCCCCGGAGTGGATTGGCGCGCTGCCCTGGGCTGCCTCGGGCTATTGCAACAGCGTGGGCGCCAGCGGTCGGCGAGACTCATGCGGAGTTTGATGGGGTAGCTGTGGCCTATATTGCTACCCATGGCGCTGCTGGTGTGCGGTGTGTAGCCTTCCCGGGAGACGGCGTATTACCTCGATTGCGCCACTGGACCTCGTGCGCCGCCTGCTTGCGGTGGACTGAGGATCGCTGGGGGACGACCTTACATCCTTTCCCTCTATCCCGTGCGCTGGCCTGAAGCTGTTGGGCGCTGGAGCTGTGAGGCACGATTGGAGACGCCTGGAAGAACTGTAGCTAAGTTAGGGCAGGCGCTTTGTCTGGAGTAGCTGCTGACGGTGCGGAGGAACGGGGCCCGCAGGTGGGGACGCATCGTGCGGGCGGCGTGCCTTCTTTCCCCCCATTATACTTGCCCGCTGAGTGTGGTGTGCTGGACTCTAACGCATTGGGGATAGCAGGGCGTACCGGCCAACGGGACGGAGTAGTGCCCGGAAAGCTGCTCAGGATGGGCAAGACGGACACGAGGCAGCCTAAGCTAACGTTTGAATCCGGTAAAAAGGGGACTAAGCATGTGGAGGGGTCGCCAGTGCTGGAGAGCACGAGTGGAGCTGCAGGGTACTCCTCGGTTGCGACGGCGAATCTGCAGGAGGTTCTGCGCGAGATGCGCCAAGGATTTGCGACGATCGCTGACAAAGTGGATAGAATATCGTCGCGAATGGATGCAGTGGTGCATAAACTGGATGCGCACGAGGAGCGCCTGAAGGGAGCGGAACAGCGGATATCGGACACAGAGGAAACAGTTTCGCAGCACACCTCGCAGCTCTCCAGAATGGACAACCTGTTGCGTGTTATTGCGTCCAAGAACGAGGCTTTAGAGGCGAGAAGCAGACGCAATAATGTTCGTATAATAGGTCTTCCGGAGACGACCAATGTGGGCAAAATGGAGGAGTATGTGGAAAAGATGTTGCTAACGGCGATAGGTTCGGATGTTTTTTCTTCCCACTTCATAGTGGAGAGGGCGCACCGTGCTCTGGGCCCTAGGCCGAAACCGGGAGCACCCCCCAGACCCATCATTGCCCGGCTATTGAACTATCGTGACAGGGATGCGGCCCTGAGGGCGGCACGAGGCACGAGGTCCCTGTCATACGGGGGTAACTCCTTTACGCTGTTTCCGGATTTCACTCCGATAGTCCAGGAGGAACGCAGGAAATTCTTGGCAGTGAAGGCCAAGCTGAGACAATTGCAGCTGGACTACGCGTTGTTGTATCCGGCCCGTTTGCGGGTCACCTACCAAGGCAGGCAGAGATTTTTTACGACTCCTCAGCAGGTGGAGGACTTCCTCAAGCACTACAAGCGAACTCACAAGCCTGGTGCGGAGGAGGACGCTGAGCAGGCACTGCTGCAGGAGGAGAGGATGGATGGTGAACAGTGAGTGGGGGTAGACATTACTTACGCACTAGCTGCCTGGGGCAAGTAAGTACTCTGCAGGAGCGCTAGGATGGGGGAATTGTATTATACAGACACTGCACTGGACTGGATATCCTGCGTTTCTCTGTCTGCTTGCAGGGACGGCGGACTTGGGCTGGATTATTGAGCATTTTACTGGGAGTTTTTCAGAGTTGGTGTGCGATCCGACATTACAATGGGTGTCTCTTTTGCATAGGTTTCGGACTGCAGTGGGTTTCGCTGAGTACTCTAGGGTGGCCATTGTATATACCGCTGGGCACCCCTCTGGCTCATCGAGACAGACCACCGGATTGGTGCGAGTCTGGAGAGGATGAGGGGGAATTAGTGGTGCCACCTAGACATGTTTCCCGCAGGGAAATACCCGAGAGTTTATGGGGTGGTATGTGGAGCGAGTTAGCCCTTGTTTGGGGGGCACGGGTGGGAGGGACGGGGAGGGGACATGGCTGGCAGGTTGGGGTTTGTTTCAGTGGGAGGGGGGAGGATGGTGGGGAGACAGTTCGGAGCGGGTGTTGGGAGTTCAGGGGTGGGGGAGGGAGGGTGGGGTCTGAGCGGGGAGTTTTGTTCATGGAGAAACGTAAGGATGGAAGGTTATCGGAGGGCTGAGTTGCTTACTCATGTGGATCTAGCACTGTGGCTGTGGTTGTTGGCACTGTTGATTGTACGGTTACATGGCGAGATGGTGATGCAGGGTGCCATGTCGCTGTCAGGGAGGTGTGTATTGGTCGAGGGATGACTGAGAAGGCAAGGAGGGAGAGGGTCACGGTATTGTCATGGAATGTCCGTGGATTGAATGATGCTAGAAAATGCAGAAAGGTGATGGCCTATTTAGAGCAGCACCAGGTACAAATCGCACTACTACAGGAGACGCACCTTAGTCCCAGATCACATTATACTTTTGCTGGCAAGTGGGCAGCGGTGCGCAGCTTTTCGTCCTATTCCGGATATGCTAGAGGGGTGGCGATTTTGATTAAAAAAACGGTGCCTTTTGTGAAGTTGGGGGAGAGTGTGGATACAGAAGGCAGATTTGCGGTGTTATGGGGCAGGCTTGGTACTGACACGTTCACGATAATCAACTGTTATGGTCCTAACGTGGACTCACCGACCTTTTTCACACAGCTGTGGGGACAGATACTGAACATTGGCTCCATGCATATTTTATGGGGTGGCGATTTTAATGTGGCACTGACCCCGGGATTGGACAGATCAGATGGCGGTCATCAATACAACACCAGGGCGCGAGATGCTTTAGCTGGTATAGTGGAGGAAGGGAGATTGATTGACAGTTGGAGGTTTGTACATGCTGGGCTGCGTGAGGGTACGCACTATACATCGTTTGCTAATACCTGGGCTAGACTGGATTACTGTTTTCTGTCCCTGGGCATAGCAGTGGATCTGGGTAGGGTTGCGCATTTGCCGCGGACATATTCAGATCATTGCCCGGTTTTGGTTCAGGTGGCAGTCCCGGGATGCGGGGGGGCTACCACACGTTGGCGCATGCAACCCATGGCACTTCTGGACCCCTTGTTTCAAACAGAGTTGGGGGAGGAAATCGCGGAGTTTTTTCCCCGCAATAAAGGCTCGGTAGCCAGCGTGGAAACCATCTGGGAAGCATTTAAGGTGACGGTCAGGGGCTACTACATTGCGAAGAGTTTTGGGGTCCTGAAAGACATACGAAGGACGCTTGCAAAACTGGAAGTGGAACTTAAAGGGCTAGAGACCAGGATGAGCCAGGAGCCGATGGGCCCCCTCCATTCAGAATTCAGAGAAAAGCTGACGCAGTATGAAAAGGAAGCGGATAGGGAGGCCCGCTTCCGGGGCAAACATTGGCAGGCTCGCAGATTTTGTGAGGGGGAGAGGCCAGTGCGCGTACTGGCGGAAGTTACTCGGCAACCGCATTACGCAACACACATATTGGAGGTATACTCGTCGGAAGGGGTTGCACATCGAGACACCAAAGGTATTTTAGAGCATTTCACTGCACATTATGAAGAGCTTTATACAGCACGCAGCGCTGGCGAGGTGGTATTTGGGGATTTTTTGGATGATGTGGCACTGTGCTGGCTAAGTGACGACCATAGACAGTTTCTTGGAGCGCCATTTGGGTTGGATGAAATCAGGGAAGCGATTATGTCTCTCAGTAATGGTAAAGCGACGGGCCTGGATGGGTTGCCGGCGGAATTTTATAAGTGCTATATTGATATCATGGCCCCAGTCCTCAAGGAGGTTTATGAGGAGTCGCTGGAAGTGAGAGTGTTGCCGAGGTCCATGAGGGAGGTGCTGATCACGACGTTGTTGAAACCGGATTAGGACCCCACTGACTGTGATGCGTATAGGCCGCTCTCTTTGATTAACTGCGACGCTAAAATCTTAGCGAAGGTGCTGGCCAATAGGCTATCATTATTAATGACTAAAATAGCCCTCCCGGACCAGTCCGGGTTTATCCCTGGGAGATCTACGGCCCACAATTTGCGTACCCTTTTCTCACTCATAAATACAATATCGCCGGAGCTGCCAGTTGCCGCTGTCTTTCTGGATGCTACTAAGGCATTTGATTCGGTAGAGTGGAATTATCTGTTTGCTATTTTATACAGAATGGGGTTTCCTAAAATATTTGTTGCCTGGATACGGTTGCTAAATACTGACCCAAGGGCTAGAGTGTTAATTAATGGTGAATTATCGGGCCCGATCTCCTTGACCAGAGGCACCAGACAGGGATGTCCGTTATCTCCGTTGTTGTTCGCTATTGCGATCGAGCCATTGGCGTGCCGTATCCGGCAATTGCATAAGCACAGCGCTTTTAAGTGTGTTCAGCGTCAGATAGACGTTTCATTGTATGCGGATGATTTGACACTATATGTGGTAGATCCAGTGACGAATCTCAATCCATTGCTCCGAGTATTCTTGGTATTTCGTCGGATGTCTGGTGAACAAATTAATTGGAAGAAGTCGCAGTTTTTTCCCCTGACTCCTGCGGTTCACCGCTTTTCATTGGATTACCCACTTGAATGGTGTGACTCGGACTTGCGTTACTTAGGGATCCAGATAGCGAAGCTAAAGGAGGAGACAGTGCGCTTAAATTACGGCACTGCCATTGCTAAGCTATCTGACGATGTTACGCGCTGGATTTCTCTGCCTTTCACCATGGCTGGACGGGCCTCACTTATTAAAATGGTGGTGCTGCCCCGGTTTTTATATTTGTTCCAAAATGTCCCCTACTATCCGGGTGCCTTTTTCTTCCGTAGGCTTCGCACGGAGTTAATAAGATTGTTCTGGGCTGGGAAGCAGCCTCGCTTGGCATGGTCAATTATTACCCAGCCCTATGGTGCAGGGGGATTTGATGTCCCTGATTTTCTAGTCTATTTCCTGAGTGCTCAGGCCCAGTTTGCATATCACTGGTTTGCGCCTACGCCATATATGCCACAGCTGGCTGTGGAAGACTGGATAGTTAGACCGCTGCCACTGAGAGGCATTATTCAGGGCCCGGTAAGTGTGCTCGACACTCCGGCTGCAACGGTTGCATGCACGGTGGACGCGTGGCAGCGGATCCTCCGTAAAGTCGCACTCCCGTTTTTATATGCACCAACACTGCCATTGGCTTACCACCCTGGTCTGTCCTTGTTGCAGGAAAGGGGGTTCCAGGGGATGTGCACTGGGCTAGGGGTCCGCTGCTGGGGAGATCTATTCCTGAATGGTCGGTTCAAAACGAAAGACCAATGGTTTCAAGAGGCTCAGCACACACCGCTGGATGTCTTTTATTATCTTCGGCTGCGGCAGGGATTGCGGGCGGTCATACCACAGTTCCCGGAGGAACCTGCTGTAGTATTGCCTCTACAGGTTTTACTTAAGTCTGCGGATGGCAGGCATCTAGTTTCGCACTTATACCGGAGCATTCGGGAACACAGTGGTAGTGGTGACTGCAGAGCGCTCCGACAGTGGAGTGAGGATCTAGGGAGAGAAATAACGGAAGCGCAATGGGCGTACTGTTGCGGATTGACCTCGCAGATCTCGGCCAGCTGCAGATTGAGAATCATACACTATAAATTTCTGCATCGTATGTATTGCACACCTGCGCGGAAGTTGCGGTGTCGCCTAGCGGACAATGACAGGTGTGAACGTTGTGACTCGGAAGGGGCTGGGTTCTTACACTTAGCATGGCTATGTCCGGCAGTGTCTGAGTACTGGCAGCAGGTTCACCAAACGCTTACTGGTATGATAGGGAACACGATTGACTGCGATCCACTAATGATGCTGTTGGGCCATACTATGGGCATACCCAAAGTACACCGGAAATTTGGAGATATCGCAATTTTGATGGCGAAACGGAGGGTGGCATGCAGGTGGGGGAGGGGCGGCGGGCCGAAATTTAAGGACTGGGTGGCTGATTTATTATACTGTCAGGAACAGAATGTAATATACACGGAGACACAGCCAGTGAGCAGTAGAGCCAAGGACATATGGGATACATTTAGGGCGTATCTAGCGGCTGCGGCCGCTTCAGACGGGGATGGGGAACTGGAAGCAGGCGGTGCTGACCCCGCAGTTGCTACATCAGGGTTGGAATAGAGCGCTTGGGATCCGGGGGGCTGCCACGCCTGGCTGGAGGGCGCCTGCTGGCGCGTTGGGGCTGTGTTTCGAATGGGAGGCGCTGCAGCTAGGATAGCTCTAACACCGATGCGGAGATAGTTAGCTGTATTGCCAATATGGCAGCTCTCTGGGAGTGGGGAGGAGGAAGGACTTATCTGTAGCTATAGTAGTGGGGGCTGTAGCGCACAGATTGCGGGTGCGAGAGTGATTGGCTGGGACGCAGCGAACGTAGATGGTTTTCCTGGAGGTCACCCCTGGTTACGGAGTGTCCCTTAGGAGGCTGGGGTGGGAGTGCTTGCAGTGAGAAACTACAGTGGGTCAGGTGTGCCCGGGTGATGGGGGGGGGCACGGCTGCGTATCGGACATTGATGGGGGAAGCTGTGACTTTCTGATTAGCATGAGAGTGTTAGGTTTTTTAACCTTCAGTCTGACCCTGCCGTTATTACACAATGTGGGAATGCGACTGTAAGTGCAGTGCGTCTTTATGGCCATGAGATTGATAGGCACATAGCTGATTTGATGACTCGAATGTGATGCAACTCTTCGCCGCCGAACCTCCGGGGTGTCGGAGATATGGCTGTGTATTTTAAGGCTGATGACAGGTAGCCGGCCCGTGAGGTTGTAGGCGTGAAGATGTATGGTTGTTGCAACTTGTTAATAAAGGTTTTGGAAAACAAAAAAAAACAACAAAAAAAAGAAAATAGCCTGGAGGAGGTGTGAAGCACCTCCACCCATAGCAGGCTTTTTTTCTGGCCTCTGAGAGTGCAGGCTCTCAGCCCATGAGGTCAGAAACATGGCTGGTGGTGACAGACTGGCTATGACTAGTCAGAGACCACGCCAGTGCTTGTTAGGTTTTCAGGGGAACCTCTAAATGGTCTCCTGTGTGTATTTATTAATAAATCTCTCACAGCCATCAGTGAGGAATTACTAAGAGAAGATGTTTGGTACCAAACATCTTAGGGTACAGTGAAGCCATCATGGAGCTAGTAAACTCATAATGACAAGAATCCAGACAATGCACTCTTTATGGCTTCCCTGTGCACTTATAATATCCAAGAATGGCTCAGATATTGCAGGGTCATATCTGCTCAGGCAGATATGACCACACATGGGATATAGTGCATATTGCCTTAGGGCTGTGTCTCATGCAGTGTGAGAGGGCATGGCACACAGGGCTGTGTACCATGTCGACTCTTTGGTTTTCTCTGCACCAAGACATGTAGCCTGCAGTGGCAGTTTGCATGGCCTGGTGAGGGGTCCCTGGGGTAGCACACTTCGTGGTGCAGCCCTAGTGGGCCCTATTCAGTACCCATGCCATAGGTACTAGAGGTACCCTTGACTAGGGTCGTACAAGGGTTGTTGAAGTTGTGCCAATCTTGTTACAGTTTTGAGAAAGAGATCTAGCACTGAGAACCACCTGATTAGCAGGGACCCAGTGTACTTAGAGTTCTAAATCACATCAGTGTACAGGAGTCCCTCCTTCGAATAGTTCCTGTGTGAACCACTGACACTTCCCTTTTCATGATCAGCAACTTGTTCCCTCAGGGTTTCAAGAATTAGACAGGTGCTCTGCCCTTGGCACAGATCTTCCCTAGAGTGTCCCCCTGGGTCCAAGAGCTCTGCTCAGTTGGGGCTCAGATTCTTCTGGGGCTGACAAGTCTTCTCCGTTTGGAGAGGGGACTTGATCTGCTGTCTACTTAGAAGCTGGCTGCCCAGACTTCTTGCCCTTTTTCTTGGAAGGTTAGTTTATAATTTCAGGCTCCAAAACATCTTTTTCATCCTGGTTTCTACTCTGTGCTCTGGTTTTCATAAACACCCATTCGGGAATTCTCAACATTGCCGCATGGGGTTTATTTTCTACCTCATCCCATGCTGAGTACTCCAAATCGTTTCCAAGACCAAACTGATAGCATAAGGCACCACTACCTTTTTTAGGCCACTAACCCCTCCCCAATCTAAGATCCCAAAGGCCATTTGATGCACCTTTGCCTGATTGTCAGTGCTGACGACTGTAAAGGTCTATCCTGGCAGATATTGATCAAAGGACACCAGTGACTCAGTCACCATGGTGATGCTGGCACCAGTGCCCCTGAGGGCTTCCATTCTGATCCCATCAATATTAGGCTCTTGTCTGTACCCCTCCAGGTTGCTGAGTAATACAGCCAAGTTAGCTACACTCACACCTTCCTCTGACACTGGAGTTGCCTCAGTGAGCACTTTGACATGGTCAGGGCTCACCTGTGATCCCATCTGGAGACTCACATGTGCGTTTACTTCAGGTGTGCTAGAGACATTATTTTTTGTTTTTACAGTTAGGGGCTCCAGTTTGGTGTACAGTTGTCTTGCAATCAATACACCAAGCCTTCTGGGGATCCAAGTTTTTACCCTGGTACCCACCCTTGAACTGTGAAGAGTTTCTGGGCCTACCCCCCTGAGCAGGTTTTTGGGGACCTGAGGAAGTCTCATTCTTGTTTTTCTCTTTTTGTTCACCATCTTTCCCTCAGGGGTCATTTTGGCCTCTTTCTTTTGGTAACCCACACCAGTGGTAGCTTTGGTCAGCCAAGTTTTAAACCAGTGGCCTGCCTTCTTCACCAGCTCTAGTGGAGAAAGTAGAACTAGGTCTACCAGATATTGATGTAACTTTGCGTTGTAATAATTACTTAAAAGATGCTCTTTCACAATCTAATTGTACATTCCTTTATAGTTATGTACATTGTTACCTGTTAACCAACCACATAGAGTTTCACAGAAAAATCAACAAATTCTACCCAGGACTGACTTTGTTTTTTTTTAGTCTCCCTGAATTGTATTCTGTATTTTTCAGTGGTGAGTCCAAAGCACTCTAATAGGGTACCCTTCATGAGGTCAGAAGACTAATTCAATGTCAGGAGTCTAACCCTGCATTTTCCTGAGAATAGTTCCCACAAGAGAGGAGCCCAATTCATTCCGGCTACCCTTCTAGCTAGGCAGGTCCTCTCAAAAACAGTGAACCATTTGGTCACGACATCACCCTCTGAGTATCTAGGAACAATCCCTTTGAGAAGTTTTGAAACAAATAATCTTCTATATCCCTATTTATAACATTGCTGCCTCCAGCTATAGGTCCTAGGCCCATCTGTTTTCCTTGTGTTTCGATGTCCAGAAGTTAAGCTTCTAAGTTCAAACCCCTGGTCAATCTTTCAATCTTGAGGCCCTCCTCTGAGGGACACTCGTCTGCTTCAGAGTGGATGGACTCGGCCACCTCCTCAACTTGATCTTCAGAGTCATCTCCAGCAGTATAATATTCATCAGATTGAGCACTAGTGCTAGATGAACTCTCTCAAACTCTGCTAAAAGCCTTGCAAGGTTGTCTTTTTTAGCATGTTTGCCAGTATTGATGCTATAACCCTTACAGAGGGCCCTTAGCCTGGCATAGGACAGGTCACTGTAAGGGGCCAGGTCAAGCTATTGAGCCTGGCTATCAGTATCAGACATTATTTTACTTAGGGTGGGTTCATTTTAGGAAATTAAAAAAAAATACATTGTCCTTACTATAGGAATAGACTTTTAAATTTCAAACCACTTAGTTTCATGGACTTAGCAAAGGCTATAGCAGTTCATTTTAAAGATTTTGATAAAATAGACCAATTAAAAAATTACAACTAGAATAAAGACAATTTTGTGCATTTACTCATGTGTTCAATTATTAACAAAGTGGTTCCAACAAATGAAAAGTCTTCTGTCCTACTGCTGCCACCAATGTAGGAAGATGGCTGTCTATATAGTGTCTAAATAGTTTATTAAAATGAAGTACACTGTGCAGAGAATCCAGTGGATCCCTTGCTGGTACACAGAGGCTAAAGTAGATAATACTAGTGTTTTTTTGTTGTAGTGTTGCAAGCAGTTAGGCTTGACAGGGGTTAGTGCTAAGCATTTGTTGTATTCACAGAGGCAATAAATGAGACACACATTCAAGAACAAATCCTAGACCAATTTATAAAACAAATATTGATTTTTATGCATATTTTAAGACCACAAATATTAATCTACAATAAGTACTTAAGGAGTTACGATTTTTGAGTGTTTGGAAAATATATCACTTTTGTGCGCTGTTATGCACCATTGAAGCACAAAAATGCATATAAAATCAGGCAATGCTTTCACGAAATTCACCTTCTCATTTTAGGTCAGAAGAAGGACCAGGTCCAAAGTTCCAGTAGCAGAAGATCGGGAGCGTCCTGGATTCGGCCGAGAGCAGGGTGCTGGATGTGTTGGTAGCTGGTGCTCTATCATGAAGGGGGCCACAGGAAAAGACACTGCACAGGAGGAGTAAGAGGTAAGTCTGGTGGGTCCCACTGGAGGGAGAAGGTCACAAGGGTCTCAGGACCATGGGAGCATAGCTGGTTCATTATTATCTGGGCCTGTGATCCAGGTGCAGAGCAGATGGGTCAGCCGGGTAGCGTGCGTTGAGAAATCCTTGCGGTCAGGAGCAGCCAACTTGGAGAGGCGTTTTTGGGACAGCTGGGTCACTCAGGATTTGGGTCAAAAGTGTCTTGATTTTCCTTGAAGGGTGCTTGCTTCTGGGATTGTTGGAGTCTGCTCCAATTATGCTTGTTCAAAGCTTAGCCACCACTGCTAATGCCACATCCACAATCGGTTTATAATAGAAAGATTTCAAGCTGGACTCTATCGACCAGTCAGCTGCTGTCATTATATCGGTTAGAGTCACTCCCAGAGAAAATGACTTAAATGCCATTGCCCTTCAAACGGAATGGGCACCAAATTTGGAAACATCAATGCCTGCTTCGCTCATGACCCAACGCACCCATCAAGATAAGGTGTCTGGGCTCACCGGGCAAAAGGTTTTTGTAAAGCGATAAACAGTTGACCTTGCATATTAGAGCGAAATTCAGCTGTACTCACCTTGAACGCATTAAGACATTGGACCACACATATTTTCGAATTACCCGGAAAACTTGGGTATGAAACTGATGAGGTATTACATTTGGTACACCTTGAAATAGTAAAAGTGACCCCTTCAGGGGAAAAACTGTGCCCTGCCAAATCCAGAGCTCGGATATCAGACACTCTCTTGCAAGAGACCAAACATAGCAACATGGCTAATTTAGCGGAGATCTGTTTACGTGACAGGTATCTGTTAACAGGCAAAGTTTCTAAGAACCGTATAACCACTGACATGTCCCATAGGAACGAATATTTTGGACACGGAGGCTTGACCATCTGGATGCCTCTAAGTAATTTGCAAACCTGGGCATGTCCCCCTACAGGTTTCCCATCTATCTGATAATGTCCCGCCGATATCGCAAATCGAAAGGCATTAACCGTTCTGTACGAGAGACCCGATGAAGCCAGGGAAGCTAAATAATTCATGACCATGGAGATATTTGCTGTAGTGGGATCGATATCCCGTGGAGCACACCAGCTACACCATTTGTTCCATGCTGATGAATACCGCTTGTGAGTGTTATCTGACCATGCCTGTTTAATGAAGGCGTTAGCGTCTCTCGAAAGGCCAGGGATCTCCCATCTATCCCTGAAACCCGCTATGCCACCAGAGGAAATTGTCCTGTGACTACCAAGGGATGAGGTTGCTTGCGAGGATCCAGCAACAGGCTCCACGTCTTTGGAAGCAGAATTGGTACAGCAAAAGCCATTTCTAGAACTAACGGGGACAAAGTTTGTGCTTTCCACAATGGAGTGACTAGAAGAAGTTCTGTTTGTTGACTCCTGGTCTGAGCCAGGACCCTAGGTATCATTTCAAATGGCGGGAAGGCAGAACAAACGCCAGGAGGCCAGACCTGCAGAAACACGTCCGAGGCAATCGCTTCCAGATCCGGACGCCAACTGTAAAATTTTGGGAGTTGTTTGTTCAGACGTGACATGAACAAATCTATTTGACACAGACCCCACGTTTGATTCAGGAAACTGAATGCCCGGGGTGAAGCCTCCAATCGCTTTAATCCCGTAAGTAACAAAAGTGCCAATCTACCACCTCATTTACTCGCCCCGGAAGATACTCCGCCACGACTGATATTCTGTGGTGCAGACAATAATGCCAAAAGTCTTTGTCGATCTCTGCAAGAATTTGGGACTTTGTTCCCCCCAGCTTGTTCATGTATCGGACTGCCAAAACGTTGTCCATCCGCAAGAGGATACAGCTATCCATCTTCTGGGGGGAGAGACTGCAAATCGCCTATGAGCCGGCCAGCAGTTCCTCGCAATTGATGTGTAGGGAGTGCTCCTCTGGGGATCACTGACCCCAAGTCAAAATTGGACCGCAGCGGCCTCCCCAGCCCCAACGGCTGGCGTCCGATTGGATCACTATCTCGGGACTGGATCCGAATATGGCTTTGCCATTCCACGACTCCATGTGGTTCAACGACCACATTTCCCCCCTCGCTTCCTCGGAGAGAGGAATCCGTTCTGCATATCTGAGGTCTTTGCAGAGATGTTGAATTGTTAAACGTTGGATTGCGAGATAGTGCAGAGGTCCCGGAAAGATAGCTTGGATCGACGAAGCTAGTAGGCCCACCACTCAGGCTTTCGACCTCAAGGATACAATCCGCCTGTTCACAATCAACCTCAATTCCTTCTTGATTGTCCTGATCTTCTGCTCGGGAAGGAGCAGTTGGCAGTCGACCTGAAAACCCAGGAACTCTATAGATTGCATGGGGGACAGGATGGACTTCTGAGGATTCACCATGAAACCCAGGCTTTGAAGCAAATCGATGGCCCACTCTAGGTGCAAGATCACCAATCGAGGACAACGAGCCATGATAATGATGTCATCTAGACAGACGATCAAGTGAACCCCTCGCACTCTCAACGACTCCATGACTGTGCAAAGGAGTTTTGTGAAGCACCAAGGTGCTGACGAAAGTCTGAAGGTAAGGACCTTGTACTTGTAGCAGACGCCCTACAAGAGAAACTGAAGAAATCGTTGGGAGGGGAGTAGATGAGAACGGAAAGATACGCATCTTTCAGGTCCAGCCGGACCATCCAATCCCCTTCCTGCAGGAGGACCTGTAACAAATGGATGCCCTCCATTTTGAAGTGGCGGTAAATAATCCACCCATTGAATTCTAGCCTGGACCCACCCCCTTTTTTCTGCACTAGAAAAACCGTGCTGACAAAACCTCGAGGGTGTGCCAGCAAGACAACGATAGATCCCTTCTTCAGGAGGGATTGGATAAAGCTCAGTTCATGAAGGGATAAATGTATAGGAGGAGGAAGGGAGTTCTGGATGGCAGTATCGTACAGTTCTAGTTTGTACCCCTGAACCAAGATCCAAGCATCTTGTGAGATCGTTTGCCAGACTGATAGGGAAGATTGAATCCGTCCCCCCAACACCACCTCTGAGCACAGAATGAGTCTCACCTGTATTTCCAGTGTCCTGGTGGTTGCCTTGGTTGCCACCGAACCTGCCCTATTGGAAGTGATTCCTTGACCTTCGGTAGCGGTAGAAAGAGACACTACCGGAGTTGGGGTCTTGGTACCCTCCTCTCTGTTGCTGTTGCCCATGTGTGGAGCCTTGATTGTAATCTCCGCCGAACAACCGCCCTCGATTTCGTCCGGCCCTGGTGAAAACCGGTCAAAAGGCGTGTTTCAGGGACTCCTGCATCTTATCCAGGCCACTGAAGGTGGCCACGAATTTGGTCAGTTCTTTTAAGAATGGCTGGCTGAAGAGAAGACCTTGGCCACGGGTCCCGCCTCTGAGGAGGACTGTTACGCTACTTTGGGGTCCAGTTTGAGGAGAATGGATCGTCTCCTCTCACTGGACATGGTGCAGTTGGCGTTGCCCAGCTGGCATACCTCCCGTTGCATCCATCCGATAAGATAATCTGGGTCTATTGGAGTCCCAGATTCCTTGGCCTGAAACCCCATCTCCAGGATCTTGGTCAATGGTCCTGATAGGTCAAGTAATTTATCTTGGCATGATCGCCAGGCGAGATCTATGCCCTTTTTGGGTTCTTTCGAATATTCTTCAAATAGGGCAAAATCGTGAGGTCCACTTCGGGTGTCTCCGCAACCTGTGCCGCTAGGTTCGGTCTCGAGCATTCCGACCGAAGTCGTGCCCTGACGTCTTTATCAAAAGTGCGTCGGAGGTGTGATTGCATATAATCCGCCACCTCCTGCGGCGGGAGCCATGCTGTGGAGTTAGGGTTGACAATGTCCGCTGGTTCGAACGTGAGCAGTTTAGGCTGCGGTGGGGGCTCGAGGTGGTGTTCTTTCCTGGACTACTTCACTGGTCTGGGAGCTTCTGCCTGCTCTGAATCTTCGTCGGATGAGGGGTCTCCATCTTCTCCGTGGATTGACTCCATAGGCTTGACTGGCGCAATGTATGCATGGTCGTTGGCCACGGCCCGGGAGAGCCAAGCAAAATCCTCTGTATGAGGGTTAGAACCCTTCTTTTCACTGGGTCGTGGCTGGGCACTTGCGGATCGGATCCACCCATGCTGAAGCGCGTAGCTATTTAGATGGCATTTGAGAGGTGCAATCGCTCTCACTAGCGCTGAATTGACGGAGTGCTGCACTCCAGCATCTACGGCCTTCCCGAGGTCCTGTTCCAGTGAACCAGTTGGTTCTGATCCAAAGTAGTGCTCCTCATAAAAGTACTCAGCCACTGTGTAGATCTACAGCAGTAGGCCACCAAGAATGTGAAAATCTGAGATCAACTCTGTCACCAAGATGAGACACGGGGGAGAGGAACAACACCAGGCAAGTGAGCTGCAATAATTGTTATGTGGTGGAGGGAGCCTCCAGCTCAGCAGCATTCCAAAACACCTGGTAGTCAGTCCGGCCATGAGCGAAACACAAACAATTCGGGCAAGTACTCGATAAAACACCAGCTAAATAAGCATAGAGCATAAATTGTGAAATAAGCAGAAATGCTTAGCCACAATATCAATATCGCAAAAGGCACACAACGTAAAAACATACAGCGTATAAGCATATAATTATTAACCAATGTCCAAACCCATACACTACCATACAGTAAGAGTAGTAAGGGAAGGCACGTAACTGGCTGCGGAGCAGCAAAGAAAGAGGAAGTGGTTACCTCTGTGAAACCTTATATAGGGTACTCTCAATGGTTATGGGGATCCTAGTGCTCATGGGATTTGTAGTTTACGAATAAAAAAGTGTTTTTATTGGCTGCTGTGTAATAAATGCAAAAAAATGAGAAGCATAATCGGAGCCTCCGGTCCTGACATAGAATTCTGACATGCAGACAGAAACATGCACTTTCAATACCAGCAGCAGACTTCCCAGATGAGCAGTAGCTTTTCTACAGTGATCTAATGAGCAACTAGAGTGCTAACATTCTGAATTTATGGCAAATGTGTGACACAACTGAATGCCTTCTTGTTGAAATCAAAGTAAAAAACTGAAAGAATTTCTTAATGAGGAGACTGTAGTAAATGAGGAAATTAGGAAACTTCATAACAAATAAGTCTCCCAAGATGGCCACCAGAGACAAAAGAGCCCAAATGTAGCACAAATATCATCCAGATGTAGCCCACGTTTAGCCCAATGACAGAATGTCCCAGAGTGTTCTAAAGAACAACTAGAGCGCTAACAGTCTTATTTATGAAGAAAAGTATGGCACACCTGAAGCCATCTTGATTGGAAGAAAGTGGTAACACTTAAAACATTTAATTTAAAAAGTAACACAATAAAGTGGTTCATTTTGCCTTAGAAATTATGATTAGTGCTGCATAAAGAAAAATTAGGGCACATTTTGACTTCTCAAATCCTCTTCTATGTCATTAAAAAATAATGACATGAAGACTGAAACATGCACTTTCAATATAAGTAGTAGACTTCCCTGGTGAGCAGTAGCTTTACTACAGTGAACTAATGAGCAACTAGAGTGCTAACATTCTGAATTTATGGCAAATGTTTGACAATCTGAATGCCTTCTTGATGGAATCAAAGTAAAAAACTGAAAGTATTTCCTACTGAGGAGACTGCAGTAAATGAGGAAATTAGAAAACTTCATAACAAATAGGTCTCCCAAGATGGTCACCAGAGACAAAAGAGCCCAAATGTAGCACAAATATCACCCAGATGTAGCCCACATATAGCCCAATGACAGAATGTCCCAGAGTGTTCTAAAGAACAACTAGAGCGCTAACAGTCTTATTTATGACAAAAGTAAGGTACACTTGAAGCCATCTTGATTGGAATAAACTGGTAACACTTAAAACATTTAATTTAAAAAGGAACACAAAGAGGGGGTTCATTTTGCCATAGAAATTATGATTAGTGCTGAAGAAAGAAAAATTAGGGCACATTTTGAGTGACATCTCAAATCCTCTTCTATTTCATTAAAAAATTCTGACATGCAGACTGAAACATGCACTTTCAAT
Organism: Triturus cristatus; assembly: GCF_964204655.1. Taxonomy (NCBI): domain Eukaryota; kingdom Metazoa; phylum Chordata; class Amphibia; order Caudata; family Salamandridae; genus Triturus; species Triturus cristatus. The sequence continues at coordinate 452,994,139 of NC_140590.1, read as the reverse complement.
ACCAGCAGCAGACTTCTCAGGTGAGCAGTAGCTTTACTACAGTGATCTAATCAGCAACTAGAGTGCTAACATTTAGAAGGTATGGCAAATGTGTGACAATCTGAATGCCTTCTTGATGGACGCGTAAGGGTGAAAGCTGATCTTATTGCATGAAGTATTGTTCTAATCGCTTGCGCTTATTTGCACTCTTACGTATGTTTTTAATCTGATTTATGAGCTTAGGAACTGACCTGAGTGTTTTTAAACCTTTGCGCTATTTTCACAGCTATGTTTTAAAACGGATTCACGAGTTTTAACTATTGAAATCCATTGAAGTGACCTGCATTCTTTACGGAGGGCAATTATTCCCGGTCCACCGCGAGATCTTCACGTTTGTGTGGAGGGAGACCTGACTTGACTCACTTCCGGTTGAGTGGGAGTTGGCATTCTAGAAGCCCAACTCCTCGCTATAAAAACGGATGCACCTCCAGACGCGCAGCGGATGTGCGCAGAGGGCGCGTCGACGGCGTGCCGAATGTGCCCCATAGGCAAACCCGTCTGCGCCCGTCCGCGCCTGGACTGGGCCCAGGGCTAGCACCCCTGGTTCTACTAAACCAGCACCTCTAGGTCCGACGTTAGTCTGCACCAGTAATCAACTAAAAGATATCCTCCACCCTAATGGCAAACAGAACTGCCCTCACCTTGACATGGAGGCACTAGTCACACAGTCCATTATTAACTGGAGAACCCAATTCACCATCCTGGGAGACTTCAATTTTCATTTAGAAGCTCACGAAGACAAGGACACCTCATCTCTAACATCAGTACTAGAAGCGGTGGGTCCCACACACTCAGCCCGCCACACGCTGCATGGTCTGTTCTCTAACAATCAGCGAATTTCTTTAAGGAACTTCCTCCCTCTTATCTGGACAGATCACCTCGTTGTTCTGTTTGACATTCAGACAGGAAGTAATACCCCTCAGCACATCTGTTCCTACCCCCCTAAATTGTTCAAGGCATGGAGCAGTACTGATCATAATCGCCTTAAATCACACTTGCTATCCACCCAGCATGACAGCACACAAGATCCTGAATTAGCCTCCGCTAATTATTCAGAATGGCTTCAAAACGCATTCAGTGCATCAGTACTACTTAAAATCGCCTCTAAAAATAGGAATGCCCCTTGGTTTTCAGAGGGGCTGAGATTCGATAAACAATGATGCAGGAATCAAGAAAGATGGTGGCATCGAGACTATGACAACGCCGAAAAAATCCGCTATACGGAATTATTGACCAAATATAAACTTCTCATAATCGCCGAGAAAAGTAACTACTACCGTAGAAAAATTGAAACTGCCCAAAATTCTGCTAGGCAGTTATTCCAGGTAGTGGCCAAGCTATCAGGGCCGCAGACGGACTCCTCAAAAGACACCACCCAAGACCTCTGCAATTCACTCGTCAGTTACTTTCAAGAAAAGGTTAGCCATATCTACGACAACTTCTCAGCCACTTCGAAGGCTGGCAATCAGACTGACGACCCCAGTGATGATGAAGTTACTCCTAATTTCTCGGAATTCACCCAGGTCTCACTAGAACAGATCACAGACCTAACTTCCACGGTCAAATCCGGATTCCCTAACGACCCTTGTCCCCCTTCTGTTCTGAAATTGATTCCCGACCTGACAGGCCCCAATCTAGCAAACATCTGCAATTCGATGTTCCGCACAGGCATCTATCCTTCCATTTGGAAAAAGGCTATCATCAAGCCTTTGCTAAAGAAGAATAAGCTGGACCCCTCAGAAACCAAAAACTATAGGCCCATTGCTTGTCTCCCTCTCCCAGCAAAACGTTTCGAGAAAATCATGCACACTCAGCTGGCCCAGTTTATTGATGATCACAATCTACTGGATGACACACAATTTGACTTTAGAAAGGGCCACGGCACAGAGACAGCCTTCATTAAAGCTTCCGATGAAATAAGGATGGTACTAGATTACGGTGGGGCTGCAGTCCTTGTGCTCCTGGATTTATCTGCAGCCTTCGACACGGTCGATCATGCCACCCTAATCGACCGTGTCTCTGCCATCGGGATCAGAAACAAGGCCAAAGCCTTCCTCCTCCTTCTTATCCAATCGAACTCAGCTAGTAAATTTCGGTGGTTTCAACTCCCCATCATTTGCACTCCCTTGTGGTGTGCCTCAAGGATCATCACTGAGTTCGACCTTATCTAATATTTATGTGTCAGACTTGGCGAGGGTCATTAAATTCTATGGGATGGGTCTAACATCGTACGCCGATGACACGCAATTGGTGCTATCAGTATACAATGATGGAGGGACAGTTGCGGCAAGCTTCCAAGAAGGAATGCTAGCCATCAGTGCATGGAAGGCTAACAATTGCCTTAAATTAAATTCTGACAAGACGGAGGTGATGATCTTTGGTAATCTCTCCCCTGTCTGGTCCCCCACATGGTGGCCATTCAAGCTGGGTTCACCTCTGTCCCCCGATACAAAGGTCAGAAACCTGGGTGTTATGTTTGATGACAAGTTGTCATTCATACACCACGCCACACCATTCAGTTGTCTCTTCATCCTTCTACGTCCTCAGGATGATAAAAAAACTCCTACCATTTCTGCTTAGCAGCGCTGTTAGAACTCTTATCAGCACACTGGTAATGGCTAAAGTTGACTACTGTAACGGTCTCTTAGTTAATGCCCAGGAAAAAGTCCTGAGTAATCTACAACTGGTGCAGAACGCAGTCTCTAGGATTCTGTCAGGTACCCCCATGTTTAAGCCAATATCCAAGGTGGTGCGACAGCTCCATTGGCTGCCCATAAGAAGCAGAACAAAATTTAAGGCGTTATGCATCGCTTACAAGGCAACCCACAACAAAGGGCCAGAGTTTCTGAAGAAAGCTCTCAGCTGATATACGTCCAGCAGACCCCTGCACTCATCAGCATCTAACCTTCTGATTGTCCCTCGCACTAAGAAAGCGTCTTGGGGAGACAGAAGATTCACAGTCTCCACTGCCAGGTTGTGGAACACGCTCTCCCTCCATATTAAGACCAGTCCTACTCTTCTAACCTTCAGGAAACAAGTGAAAATCTGTCTCTTCATCCAATAACTCATCCGCTCCTTGGCTTTTTCTTTCCTTCCAGTCCGTAGCACAGAGACACCCGAGGGTATTTGCGTGCTTTACAAATTGCTTAAATAAAATAAATAAATAATAAATAAATGGAATCAAAGTAAAAAAAACTGAAAGCATTTCCTATGGGGGAGATTGCAGTAAATGAGAAAATTAGGAAACTTCATAACAAATAAATCTCCCAAGATGGCCACCAGAGACAAAAGACCCCAAAAGTAGCACAAATATCACCCAGATGTAGCCCACGTGTAGCCCAATGACAGAAGTGTGCAAAACACTTTTTTTGTGTGTGTTTTTGCAGTTTTATATAGTGTAGACTGGTCAGGTATTGGAGTGCTTTACATGAGTATTGGTTACATCACACAAGAACAAATTCATTTGGGTTGTAGACATGGGCAGATTAAGTGATTTGACCAGAATCACAGAATGTCGAGTTGAAGCAGAAACTCCAACCTGGTTTCCCAGTTGCAAAGTCTGCAGCTCTGGAAGTAACATCACATCCTCTCCCCTAAGTGGAAGATTTAATCAAGTGGTCAACTGGATAAAAAAACATAAAGATAACAAATAATTTAAAAGTGCTTTGTTGCTATTTGAAAACTCAGAAAATATGTCCTCATTTTAGTTTTTTAGAGCACTAACCATAATTTCGATGCAAATAAGACCCTCTCATCTATCTAATTTCTAAAGGAAATGCTCTAGGTATTACAGTTTTGATTACATCAAGATGACGTCAGGCGTGCCACACTTTTGTAATAAATATAAAATGATAGCAATCTAGTTGTTCATTAGGATACTGTTGAGAGGCAGAGGCCAGGGGCACGGACTCATAAAATTGAAGGCAGGTAGGAGGGTGCAGAGGCAACAATTTTACCACACTGGGCAGGCAGGAAGGGCAGTGGCAGCACAACATACTATGGAGGGCAGTGGAAAGGGGGCAGGGGCAACAAACCAACAATACAGGACAGGCAAGAGAGGCTGTGGCAATATAATAGATCATTATGGATAGAAGGAAGAGGCAGAGGTACTACAACCATACATGCCAACAGACCCTATTCAGCCAGGAAATGCCCAATGTTTTTAAGCTCAAATGGGCTTTTTTTGATCTTTCTCCTGTCTTCAATCTCCTCCTTTTCAATGTAGGTCAATGGGGAAAATCAATACCCCAGTTATTTTCAAAATCTCCCTCTTACCAAGTTCAAAATGTTAGAAAGTATGGTACATTGGATCATGGAAGGCAGGAGGAATTGGGGTAGGGACATGGACTCGGATAACAGAGAATAGGAGGGACATGGAGAGGTGCACCAACCTGACCATACAGGGCAGGCATTAGGGTTTGCAGCAGCACAATACACCACACAGGGCATGTGGGACAAGAGTGCAGCACAACAATCCATAGAAAGCAATAGGGAGGGGACAGGACCATGCGCATGGACAACAGAGAACAGAGGGGAAAGAGACAATGGCAGCTAGCTGACCATAATGGACAGACAGGAGAGAAAGCTGTAGCATAATGGACCATAAAGGACAGGAGGAAGGGATCAGGGGCATTACTATGAAACAGACAAGGCAGGAGTGAGGGAATAGGGGTCTGCACATGGAAAACAGAGGGCAGGGGGCAAGGGGCAGGGCAGAAGCAGCAAGCTGGTCAGGCAGGATGGGCACTAGATGCAAGACACACCATGGAGAGTAACAGTGAGTCTATAATGGCATACACACAGACCATGAAGCGAAGGTGGGAGGGGGTCAGGGGCAGCTAGCTGACCACACTGGAAAGGTGGGAGGGGCCGTGGCAGCACAGTAGACCATGCATGGCAAGCGGGAGGGTTAGTGGCAGCACAATGGCCATGATGGGCAAGAAGGAGGGGGCAGGGGGATGCACAAAGGACCATGGAGGATAGAAGAGAGGGGTAGGGGCTGGGCAAAGACAAGAGAGTTCAGGGGAAGGGGCCTCACAACAGGCCACGCAGGGCAGGCAGGAGGAGCAGTTGCAGCACAACACATTAGGGAGGACAGAAGGGCGTGGCAGTAAAATGGACCATGGAGGACAGGAGGAAGGGGCTAGGGGCATGGAATGTTAACAGGCAGGGTGGAGGTGGCAGGAACAGGTTACAGTCATCTAACAATGCTAGGCAGGTGGGAGGGGAGTTGCAGCTCAACAGAACACTCATAATAGATAGGAGGGGCAGGTCCATGGAACATGGTGGGCAAAAAGGATATAGCAGGGGCATGCACACAGACATCGGAGGGCAGGGAGAAGGAGAGTAGGGGCAGCAAGCTAAGCACAGAGGATAAGCAGGAGATCAATGATGGGGCATAGAATTGGGCAATGGAGGGCAAGAGGAGTGGACTGGGACATCATGCTAAATGGAGGGCAGTGGCAGCACATCAGACCATGCATGGCCGAAGGGGGGAGGCTAGTGCATGGATTCAGACAACAGAGGATAGGGAGGAGGTGGATGGGGCAGCAAGCTCACTGTTCAGAGAAGGCAGAAAGGCCAGTGTCAGAATAACGGCCACACAGAGCTGTAACAAGGGAGCAGGGACATGGACTTGGACAATGGATGGCTAAGAGAAGAGGAGGCAGGAGCAGCAAGCTTGGTTGGAGGCAGCACAATGCCAGACCAGGCCCTGCTTCCCACCCCCCACCATCCATTGTGATGTGCATCTTACTTAACATTAAAAAAAACTAGAAATTTGCTGAAAAAAACAAATAATACTGGGACGTTATAGTTAGACTCAGATTTCACTCATACACAACCAGTGAAATTCAGCAGTTATAGTTACCTGAGCTAACTATAACTTACGCCCTCGCAATGTACTGCTAATGACCTCAGACATTACATCATTCATGACATGGTCAGTTACATCACTCATGACATCAATCATGACATCTCAAATGAGCTGTGAATGGAATGGAACTATAATTGCTAGATCTTTATTTAGGTATAGTGTGTGTATATTAACACCATAGGTTACAGGGGCATTATAGTTAGGAATCATCATTTAAAAAAACCTTTGAAATTCACTATAAAAAATCATAGGTTTCAGGGACATTATATTTAGAAATTAGCATTTAAAAAACCTCAGAAATTCACTGAAAAAACCACAGGTTTCAGGGATGTTATAGTACAGTTAGTTGGACATTTCACTTGTACAAAACCTGAGAAATTTGTGCTAACTATAACTCATGCTCCCGTAATGCACTGCTGATGACATCACATATTACATCACTGATGACATGGTCAGTGACATCACTGATGAAATCACTGATGACATCTCAAATGACATCACTGATGACATCACTGGTGACATCATCCACGTGATCACCTGAAGCACCTCCCCACACCCTAATATAACCTTTGATTCACCCCCTCTAAAATACAGACTACCATTCTCAAAACCATAGGCACACCAATACCAGTTAGTACATACCCACTCACTGAGTTATAGGTCTACACACACCTCCACTCACCTATACAGTCACTCATACACGCAGTCACTCATTAATATAACCATTGAAATGTGCACTCATATACCTGTACAGATACTCACACACTGCCACTCACCCATAGTTACTCACACACCTAGTCAGTCTTTCAAAAACGTAATCACACTCCCATTTACTCACCTATACAGTTATACACACACCACCTCACTTATTTATACAGATACTAACACATACTTACTTTCTTATACAATCACTGACCCTAGCACACACTCTTCCATACAGCCACTCTTACAATCACTCACTCTCACATATAGTCATTTATATAGTCTAACACTCACATATACTGCCTTTTACATATGTAGTTAATCACACATGTACCACTGAGATATTCATTCACTCAACAACACACCCATACATACACTCACCCACCCATACAGCCCTTCACAGATGGACTCTTGAAGGCATACACCTAGTGAATCACCTACTCACACATCTATGCACAGAGTCACACACCTCCCACCCACCTACCCACACAGACACTCAAGTACCCATACAGATATTCAGACAGCCAATCAATAACCCATATAGACACTCATGTAGCTACTCACCAACCCATGCAGCCGCTTACACACCAACTGACAGACTGATACAGACATTCACACAGCTTAGTCACTAACACATGCATTCAGTAAGACACATTTAATTACTTACTTATACAGTCAGTCACGCACCTACTAAATCATCCATCCAGACACTCATACACCCAGTCATTCTTCAATACACCTTGGAACATTATGGCCTCCCGCAAACCTGGGGACTGCCACTTCCCCAGAACTTTATCAATAATGGAAGTGGGAGGCCTGTGGACCCCCTGCAGCCCCAAGGGCCACCACCTCCCCGGGGCTTAAAAACGTAGATTATGCGGGGGTGACCTCCCCAGGGCTTTAAATAGGAATTAGTCTGGGGGCACGCAGACAACCCCACAGCTCCGGGGACTGCCACCACCCTGGGGCTTTAATTTAATATAGCGCAGGTGGCCAGTGGCCCCCCAGAGCCCCAGGGACAGCCACCTCCCTGGCGATATTAGTAATAGAAATGTGAGGGCCCACTAGACATCCCGCAGCCCCAGGGACCACCGCCTCCCCGAGGATCAAATAATATATCTGCAGGGGGTCCATTGTGGACCCCTGATCCCAGGCACCACCACCTCCAGAGGGAAAGTTATAACAAAGGAGGGGGGTCACATGGCCTGGAGCCTGGACCCTGGGGACTGCCACCATCCAGGGCAGGCTCCTGCAATTTCCCGGGGTGCCCATCACCAGGACATTGCTGTTTGCTATAGCTGTGCTCCTGCCAGCCATATCAAACACTGTTCTGCTTCTAGTAAACAAGCGCAGATAATGCTCTTGCCTACTAGAGCGGTACAAAAGGTGGTGGTGATGGACGGAGCATCAGAACCAATCAAACACTCACACCCAGTCAACAGATCTGGGTTTGATCCATCACCGTTCTTTAGCCCACTCTGCCACCCCAGTTCAGACATGGCTATATGCAAATCAGTCTGAACCTGTGCCTCATGGGAACAGTCCAGCCCGAACTGCCAAGCCATGCCTTCCCTGGAGGGGAAACAAGCTTCCTAGGACCGGTTTCTGGCATTTCAGCCGTCTTCAGCCAGGCTTGCTTGAATCCAGTGGCAAAGTGAGCAAGGGACTTGCCTACTAGAAGCAGAACAGATTTGCTTTTACACACAGGGAGCTGCATGTTAGCAAAGGCAAGGGACAAGGTCACCCACACTACAGGCTGGGAGGGGAGCTGTGGCCCCATTCCCTTTTTTTAAATACAATTTGTAAAAAGGGGCAGATGCTGTGAGATGAGGTCCCTCGGGGCATAAACGGCCCAGGGAAGTGGGGCCACGCAGCCCTCCTCCCTTTAAAAAATGAAACAAAAGATTTAAAAAACTCCATCAAGTCGTCCTGGGCCATGCTCCCTTAATTCAGTGACTGTGAGTGTTTTAAAAAGTGTATGAGTATTAAATGTATATGCCAACGTGTATTAGTGAATCAGTTGGTGTATGAGTGCCTGTATGGTTGAATCAGTGGGTGCATGACTGACTTAATAAGTGAGTGATTAGGTGTCTCAGTGAATGTAAGGGTGAGTGACTGTTTGTGTTAATGTCTTTATCAGTCAGTCAGTTGGTGTCTAAGTGGCTGTATGGGTGTGTGAGTGGGTATGTGACTGGCTGTATGGCTGGGTGATCAGTTGTCTGAGTATGTGTATGGTTGTCTGAGTGTTTGTGTGGGTGGGTGAAGGTGTGTGTGACTGCCTGTATGGATGAGTGAGTGGGTGAGTCAGTGGCTGTGTGAGTTAGTGAGTGTAGGTATGAGGGGCTGTATGGTGAGTGAGTATGCGAAAGGCTGTGTGGTTGAGTGAGTAGATGTGTCAGTGGTATATGGGTGAGTAACTGTGTATGTGAAAGGTAGTAAAGGGGTATTAGGAGTATATGAGTGACTGTATGGGTGAATGAGTGAGTGGCTGTATGGGTGAGTGTGTGTTTGTGTAAGTAACTGTATAGGTGAGTGAGTATGTGTTAGTATCTGTATGAATAAGTGAGTGGGTATGTGTGTATCTGTATGGGTGAGTAAGTGGCTGTGTGATTGACTGTATGGGTAAGTGACTAGGTGTGTGAGTAGCTCTATGGGTCACTGACTCAGTGTGTGAGTGGCTGTATGGGTGGATGTTAGTGTCTGTATTAGTGAGTGAGTAGGTGTATGAGTGGCTGTATGGGTCAGTGAGTAGATGTGTGTGTAGAACTATGGATCACTGAGTGGGTGTGCAAATATTGTTATGGGACTATGAATGGTTGTGTGAGAGTGGGAGTGGGTGTGGGTGTATGAAAGGTTATATGGCAGTGTGAGTGGGTGCATCAGTGATTCTATGGATGATGTCATCAGTGATGTCATTTGAGATGCAATGAGTGAGGTGGAGCATGGCTTAACCGGCATGCAAGATGGCACCCTGACTCTTGAGCTCCGTGGCAACCGGAGCATACACTGTCCTGTTCTACCGCTTCGAGGAGGTGCAGACATCAACCTCATACAGAAAAGGATGGCAGAAGTTTCTGCAATGGCCTGCCAGTAATTTTCTTTGAAGTACAAGTAGCATTGCCCTCAGCTTTGTCATCTTGGCTGCTCCTTCAGAAGCAGCCACCATTTTGAGGCTTTTGAAAATGCCGCACTTTTACCACTGGTCAATATTTTGCTAGCAGTATGAATTAAAACACTATAGCTTCTTTTTCTTTTTCACTGTATTTAATTTTTTTCCAATTCCAGAACCTGGAAGGAATATTTGTTAACGCTCAAGATGACCTATCTACCATTTTAATAGTGGTATGAATTAAAATATTTCAATTCCTTTTCCTTTTTCATTGTATTTTATTTTTTGACAATCCCAGAGCCTGGAAGGAATACTTGTTAATGAGCAAAGACGATCTATCTATTTTTGGTTCCCCCTTTGCCTGATGCTTATTACTTTTTTACCTCACAACAAATACTGGTAAAAAAACAGCAAATTTGTATTTCTACCCAAAAAAGAATTGCCTGCTGCTTCAGGAAATTCTTCTACTACGGAATATTCAGTGTTAGGAACGTCAACTTCCTCTGAAGGGATGGCTACCTCTGCAGCCTCACGCAATTCCCCATCAGCAGTACACTTCCAGTAAATCTCACTCTCCTTCCTTATCTTCTAAAAGACTGAAACACGACCCTCTGTTGCCTGGGAAAACTGCATCTGTAATTTCCCCAGTATTATTATTGGAGGAGATTAGGGAATTGCAACCCTTTGTTGAGGAGACTAATAAGTGTATCCAAAACCTGGATGACAAATGGACACTAATGGAAAATCGTGTCTCCATGGTGGAATAGCAGATATTGGACTTGCCTAAAAGTACGGCTAAACTTCAGAGTTTAGAGAAGGATGTTGGACATCTCATAAAACAGACAGGAGATTTGGAAAATAGAAATAGGCGGAACAATCTGTGCATTATGGCCTTCCGGAGGCACTTGAGGGAGATAGTCCTGTTTCCTTTTTTACATCCTTCCTTCCAAAACTGCTGGACATGTCACCTTCCACTTTCTTAATCCAGAGGGCTCATAGGTTGGGTTCTCACCTCACCTCTTCCACGTCGCCTATGAAACCTAGAGGAGTTATTATACTATTTTTGCAAATTACAGATTTGATGCTGGTTCTAGCTGCAGCCAGGGCCAAGCAGAGGGTGTCCTGCATGGGGCAAAGGGTCTTATTATCTCAAGATGTTTCTAATATCACCTCTGCCAGAAGAAGGAGTTCCTAGGTCTTTGGCATTCCTTAAGAGCTTTGGGTGCGCAATACGGTCTCTTTCATCCATGCATCTTCAAGGTCACCCATAAAAACAAGTCTTCCACTTTTGAAGATCTTGCAGACCTTCAAAAGTTCTTACAAACTCACAGACAATCGGACACCATAGATATGGGTCGTCCTTCTTTTTCACTTTGACTTTCCCTCTAACAGCATTTTGTCTAATTGCTCTTAATGTCCGATGGCCCTCGTGTGCAGGATGGTTTATGATGAGATAGTTGTATTTATGCTTGTTTACTTTTTTCAATATGGATATTTAATGTTCTAGTTAACTTATTATGTTATCAGTCTTCCTTGTTCATGTTACAATACTGTCATTTTTGGTAATTTAACTAGTTGTTTCATCCCCCTTTGTTCCACAGATCCCTGATATTCGTCTGCACAATGCATCAGTCCCTAACTTTGTGTATTGTCCGGATGTGGTGTAGACTCCTTCCTCTCGGGTGTGTCATCTGTTTTGTGTCGTCACCACCCCAGTCAGTTTTCTGTTCCCTACAGGTATGTTTTTTTTTTTTTGTTCAGTCGTCCTGTTTGGATTTGTACTGTTTTCTTTTCCTGCTTTTTGTTTTCCTTCTCCTACCCTTCTCCTTTTTTCTCTGTTCTCATTCATATATTGCACTTTCTCTTCACTGTATAATAGATTGGATGTTTCATATATGCCTCATTGTTCTCCAGTATCTATCTTCTTCATTGTGTATCATTCAGAGCAATTACCTGCAATATTAAAGAATCTCTTAATCCGATCAAACGACAGAGAGTGTTATCCCAGCAAGTTAAATATAATCCTGATTTGGTTCTCCTTCAGGAAACTCACCTTACACAACCTGAAGCTTTGAAATTTATGTGAGCTTGGGTTGGTTAAGTGGTTGTTTCCCCAAAATTGAATAAGAAGAATGGGGTAGCAATATTGGTTAAAAAAAAAACCTCAATGTCAATATGATTTCTCAACAAATAGATGATATGGGTAGGAGGATAAGTTCCCCTCACTATTATGAATGTTTATGCCCCAACACAATCTAATACTGCTTTTTGGCCCACCATTGCACAAAAAATATACACAATTTCATACTCTTACTTTATTCTAGGATGAGACTGTAATCAAATAATGGACCCGTTTTTTGATAGACAATCCTCAGTTAATTTTTCATCTCATAAAATGCATAAGCAGTTTCACTCTGTCATACATAAGGAAGCCTTGGCGGACTCTTGGAGATTATCTAATCCAACTGCCCGGGAATATATTTTTTACTCTGCTTCTCATGGTTCACTTTCAAGATTGGATCAGATATTTCTTTCTAAATCTCTTGCACAGCTTATCATACAATCACACATTTTTCCAATTTTGCTTTCCGACCATGCTATGGTTATTACAGACTTGGATTTGGTTCCCCCATCCTCCTTTGCATCACTGAAAATGTAACAACTATTTATTGCAAGTTGCTCAATTCTATAGTTCATTTACTGCCTTTGCTTCTGATTTATTTCTGTTTAATGATAATATGGAAGTCTGCACGAGATCTCATTTTAAATAATGTTTCTAGACAAAAGAAGACTCAGTTAAAAGAACATACTTGTCTTCTCTCTTCGATTAAATCTTTAGAAAAGAAATCTTTTACTTCTAAAATGCCCTCTGATCTTAATACTCTGCTTAAAGCTAAATCACAATTTAACTCTATCTCTAATGAAGAAGCCTTCTCTATACTTCTTTGGAAAAATGCATGCTATTATGGAAAGAGAAATAAAGCTGGTAGGTAATTAGCAAAATATCCTAAAGAAAGGAAGGAGCGGCATATCATTTATTCAATTTCCACATCGATTGGTAAGTCTACTAATAATCACCAGGCTATTTTAGAAGAATTTGTTATGTTTTATAAATCTCTCTATACACCTGAATCAACTCCTCTTTCCTCTGCACTTGTGGACTATTTATATGATACCCCTCATTCTGTCACTCCGGATTTGGATTTTGACTTCTTAGAGAGTGGCCTTTCTTCTGAAGAAATTGCAGCAGCCTTAAGAGCACTTAAATTGAGGAAAACACCTGGTCCAGATGGTTTCACAGTAGAGTTTCTCTAGCATCCTTCTTCCCTATTTGTATCGATTATTTAGTCATTTTGTTGCATCTTCTTCTACTTCTGCCACTTTCCAAGAAGCTATAATCTCTTCTAGTCATATACATGGTAAAGACTACCGCAAATGTAAAAATGATAGGCAAATATTCTATTGAACTTTGATTATAAAATGTTTGCTAAGCTCTTAACTCTCCATTTAGAATCCTTTCTTCCCCACCTTATCAGGAAAACACAATCCAGGTCAACACACATCACATGGCAATAACATTATGGCATGTTCTAGGCAGGTGTGGGCGAGTGGAGCAACTCCACCCGCTCGCGGAACCCAGCGGAATTCTATGGAATTTTGCCCACCCCTATTTATAACCTTTATGTGGTCAATTTCTATACAGGGGTAGAGCTGTTCAGTGAGCTCTACAAATCTGTCACTGTGGTCTGCAGTACAGTTTGTTGTTGCAGCAAAGGATTCCCCAGGAGCTTGTTTGCAAGAAGCTCCAGAAATCCCGGAGCACTGCATTGCATTCCACGAACTGTTTGCAGTCAAGTTCTTGGATAGGCAGGATGTGTACGTTCTCACTACAATTCATGATGAGAGCACTTCCCCAGTCACGGTTTGGGGTCATATGGCCAAAGTCCACAAGCCTACCTGTATAATTGATTACAAAAAGTACATGGGCTACGTGGACAAGAATGACCAGGTTCTTTAGCCGTACAATGTGAGTCATAAAACTTGCACTTGGTATAAGAAATTGTTTACCCACCTGATCCAGATGGCAACATACAATGCATATGTTTTTTATTGTCAGACAACCACAGGAGGATCCATATCTTTCCTTGACTTTCAGTTGTATGTGATTGAAAGTCTTACTGCTACAGAAGCAGCAGCCTCCACTTCATATTTTCTGGTGGACGTGGCAAGGCTGCAGGAGCGACACTTTGCTGATCGCATTCCTGCAACACCCAAAAAGGATTGACCACGTCGTCATTGTAAAGTGTGCTCGATGCAGAGAAAGAGGCAGGAGAGTCAAGTTTACTGTCTCCGGTGCCCAGCTAAGTCAGCCTTGTATTTTCCTACTTGCTTTATTTTGTATCATACTAAAGCAAAGTACTGGGAAATTGACTGAGGTGCAGCTGCCGTTAAGTAAACCTTTCAATGGCTGTGAATAGATACATACTGTATATGGGCCAATTCTTCCCTAGGCAAGAAGCTAAAGAGTTTTAACTCTTGTACTTCAGGAAATCATGGACTTCTCAACACCTTTGTTCGCCCTCAGAATGCGGTAAGTTTTCTGTTCAGCGAATGACAAGTGAATTATAGTCGCCACACTGTGCATACTTGCGGACAAAACATAAGCTACATTGTCACGGAGTACCCTGTTTGGCAAAATGTTAAAAGGGTTGACTGGATTTTGAAGTGTTTTTTAGGGACCGTATGTGTTCTACACAAGGACCACCCTGATTGCCATCAAGAACCAGAGTAAGTGTAAAAATTCAAACAAATGTCCAGTAGGACTTATTCACCAATGTTTCTACTTGCTTTGAACGTTTGTAAACTCAATTAGTAATTTGTATCATAACCATGGTATTGAGAAGGGGTACAGGACACAATATCTTGTATGATGATTGTTTTCACATCTTTAGTATAAGACCTAAAAACAATCATCATACACAATATTGTGTCCTAAACCCTTTTTTAATAACATTGGGTATGATACAAGTCAGTAATTGAGTTTTCACACTACCAAAGCAAAGGTAAAAGTGTTGGTGATTGAGCTCTAAAGGACATTTGCTTGGCTTATTACTTTTAGGAACATAGGCAATATTTCCCAGCATGTTTGTCTTAGTTTCAATGATAGATAGGCTCACTCAGTTTGAGGAACAGGCCTCGCTGGGCATCCTCGGACACCCCCAATTTGCATCCACAAACTAGAAGGAGTTATATTTAGCACAGTACGTGCGTTGATGACACATGATAGACATGTTTTCTCAAACTTCAAGTAGCTAGTGACGAAAGGCATTAGTATAGGTTCACTTGACAATTATACAGGATCTGATGAGGACAGAGACACAAATGGGTAAGAAAAACTTACAGTAGGTGTGCTTTCCCAGTAATATTGCATAGGTAGAAGGCATATAATAAAGTTAGTACAGATACACATGCCATGACTTCATCTTCACCTATAGATTCAAACCGCTTTGTGCCACACTCCTATTGAATTACCATATTGAATTACTATAGTACATACACTGGCATAACGAAAATGAGGGGGCCTCCCTGCACGGTACGGAGAGTGGCCTCCTCCAGGCTCAATCAGGAGCTCTATGGCCAGAGTGCAGTGCCGAGGGGGCCCCCCGGAGCTTGGGGCCCCCCACACTGCGGGGGCCTGTGTTACGCCCCTGAGTACATATGGGTCAATGCTTGACCTGCTTGCCATGTTCATCCTCTTTCAGAACTTAGTGGATGTTCAGTTTGCTGTGTGATAAGTACATTACAGTCACAGCACTGCAGATAATGGTGGATGAGACAAATACTACGTTGTTACAGACAGTTTTTCAAAAACTATTCTTTTTCATACTTTATGATGTTCTTTTTAGGAAACTTTGGAAAATTCCCCAGCATGTTTGTCTTATTTTCGAAGTTAGATATGCTTGCTCAGTTCGAGGAATTGGTCATTGGGAATACTCAGACACCCCTCAGCTTGCATCCACAAACTGGAAGGAGTTGGATTTAGCAGAGCGAGTGCTCTAAAGGCGCATGAAACACATGTCTTCCTGAGCCTCATGTAACTGTGATGGGAGCATTTAGTAAAGGTTCACTAGGCATGCATTCAGTAATATTCAGAAAGAAGAAGGGGATAACTTGAAAGATGGTAACATTTAGTCAAACTGATTCCGTCCTGTGGTGAATGTTATGGGCCCTTGCATGGTATCGGTATGTTGATGTGAGTTCACTGATCTGTTTGATTGGGCCCGTGGCCGTTGGTATAAAAGTCTTGTGTGTGGTGCATGAATCACTTCTGAATAGACTGTAAGGCAGTTAGCAGATGGCTTGGTTTCATTATATAAGTATTTGTGCTTTGAAACCAGCATTTCTGTGCTGCTACAACCAACCAGTGCAAGTGGTGGATAAAGTTTAACAAATTAGTCCCAGATTTTTATTTTTGGCAGTAAGTTGGCCTTTAGTAAGAACTTTCTTCTTTTTTTGTTATTATAAATACCTCTCGATTTTGTGCCCTAGCTCAGCCATCAGCTAAGCAAACCTGCACAATTTTGAAATATGGACAAAGAGGGAAGTACAGGGGTGCATGACTTCCGTGGCTTTCACCATGTTTATTTTACCCAGAATCCCTTGCAAACCTCGAATTTAGCTAAAAATCTAATTCTCCTCACATTTAACTGATGAAAAGATCGGGAATCTGTAGGGAGCCTCAAAATTATATCCACTTGGCATTCCCCCAAGTCTCCTCATACAAATGGTACCTCACTTGTGTGGGTGGCCCAAGTGACCGCGACAGGGATGGGCCCAAAATGTATTGTGGAGTCAACAGTATTATTTAATGCTACAGTAGGGACAGATGAAACGGGTGGTGGTGGAGGTGCTGATGAAGCTGAAGTTGAAGGTGCTGTAGTAATGGAAGTTGTGGCCACTACTGATATTCCTGCTTCGTCTCTTTTATCAGCTTATGGTGCATTCTTTCCACATGTGCTGACCTGGTGGAATTAATTGCTAGCAGGTGTTTTCTCGTTCCTGTGGATATGCACAGCATCTATGGGGTCTTCCCAAAATACAATTCATGTTTTTCCCCTGTGTTTCATGATGACTACTACCAAATGATCATCTTGAACTGTAAATGTTCTAAATGATGAAAAATGTTAGTTTTGTCTGAAAATACATAAAAAGGAAAACAATGATTTTGTGTTATGTTTATTAAATACAGTCAGATATCACTGTAGTAGTCTATCATTAACTTACCATCTACTATGAAGCCACCATAAAGTGCATGTTTAACGTCTCTTACACTTACCATTTGTCTCTGTATTAATTTCAATTTATTATTTCTGCTACCTAAACAAATATGAAAAAAACTTTTGCTTTTTTAGATTTATTTTCATTTTTACAAGATCAACACTGCCAACCAAAACAATAGTCCCAACAGGAAACTCAAAACTGATGGTCATTTCTCTCTCTCCCGCAACAACGAAGTATAGAAAAGGTGACAACATGTCTCTGTACCACCATATTGCTCAACAATATTGCAAATCTGCCTGAAAAGATGTATTGGCACCACGGTACAAAAGTAGTCACTGCTGTAGGGACAGATCCACCTGGTATTGGTGGAGGTGCTGATGAAGCAGAAGAAGTTGAAGGTGTTGCAGTAACTGAAGAAGTGGCAACTGCTGATGACCAAAGCTGAAATTCCTGCTTCAGCACTTCAATATCCTTTGAAGATATCAAATTGATTAAGGTTGAGGGGTATACACTTCTTGTTACCTATATTGATGATTTCTAAGCAAATGAAATGCTCTTTTACAAAAGAGAAACTACCTCGGTAGCATCTCAATAATACTGCATCACTATTGTGGGACCGGTCTAGTTCACAAGCACAACCTACATTTACAATACTAACATATTTACCATTAAAAAACATAACGAACCATGAAACCCTAGAAATTCTAAAGGTATAGTTAGAACTTGCGACCCGACCAAATCTTACTTTACTTTACACACCTCCATACAGCTTGATATCAACTCGCTAGCAAAACTAAATTAACTATGACTTGCGCTTTCTCAATGCACTGCTTATAGCCTATCATATTACATCATTTATAGCATGTTAAACGATAGCATTCCTAACAACACTCATGGCATCTGAAATGAAATCATTTATAAGAATGTGCATGTGAGAGGTCTGAGTTATAATTAAATTAGTCTGGCTCGCAACTTCACAACATTCTGTACGGAGGTGCACGGGTATGATTTCGTCATGAACTCCATCCACTCCGGCTCACCCTCGGACCCATGCCCCCATCATATCTTCAACAAAGCAGACACCATCATCGCACCCCATCTCCGAAATGTAATAAACATCTCGCTCGTGTCAGCCGCCTTCCCCGAGAGCTGGAAGCACGCAGAACTCAACGCCCTTCCGAAGAAACCCACAGCGGACCCCAAAGACCTCAAGAACTTCCGCCCCATCTCTCTTCTCCCCTTGCCGGCCAAAGTCATCGAGAAGACTGTCAATAAGCAGCTGACTGCTTTCCTCGAGGCAAACAACTCACTCGACCCATCCCAGTCTGGATTCCGAGCCAACCACAGCACCTCATCGCAGCCACCGACGACATCAGGACCCTGATGGACAATGGAGAAACAACCGCCTTCATCCTCCTGGACCTCTCGGCAGCCTTCGATACCGTATGCCATCGCACCCTAATAACCCGCCTCTTCAACACTGGGATCCAAGGAAAGGCCGTGGACTGGATCACCTCGTTCCTCTCCGACAGAACCCAGAGAGTCCGCCTCCCTCCCTTCCGCTCAGAAGCCACCAAGTTCATCTGCGGCGTACCCCAAGGCTCATCGCTCAGCCCTACCCTCTTCAATATCTACATGAGCCCCCTCGCCGCCATCGCACGCAAACACAACATCAACATCATCTCCTACGCCAACGACACCCAGCTGATACTCTCCCTCACCAAAGACCCAGCCACCGCCAAAACCAACCTACAGGAAGGAATGAAAGACGTCTCAGAATGGATGAAGCTCAGCCGCCTAAAGCTGAACTCAGACAAGACGGAGGTCCTCATCCTCGGACAATCCCCAGCCGCCTGGGACGACTCCTGGTGGCCCTCAGCACTGGGATCCGCACCGACATCCTCGGACCACGCAAGCAACCTGGGATTCATCCTGGACTCCTCCCTCACGATGACCAAGCAAGTCAACGCTGTCTCGTCATCATGTTTCAACACCCTGCGCATGCTCCGAAAGATCTTCTGGTGGATCCCCACCGAAACCAGAAAGATGGTCACCCAGGCCCTCGTCACCAGCCGACTGGACTACGGAAACGCCCTATACGCAGGAACCACCGCCAAACTTCAGAAACGACTACAACGCATACAGAACGCCTCCGCACGACTCATCCTCGACATCCCTCGCCACAGCCACATATCCGCCCACCTGACAAAACTGCACTGGCTCCCCGTCAACAAGAGGATCACATTCAGGCTCCTCACCCAAGCACACAAAGCGCTCCACAACATAGGCCCGAATACCTCAACAACCGCCTCTCGCTTTACACTCCCTAGTTATCTCAGAAAGAGGTTCATCCTCTATAAACCAGCCAGAGCTTTGCGCTCAGCGTCTCTATCTCTCTCCACGGTCCCAGCAATTAGGCGCGCCCGCATTGGTGGACGCTCCTTCAAGTACCTTGCGCCCCGGGCTTGGAATGCCCTCCCACTCTCTTTACGGATGAGTGAGAGCTTGCTGTCCTTCAGAAAAGAGCTCAAGACTTGGCTCTTTAGCCAATAAGCCCCCCCCCCCCCCTGTTTAGAGCTCTGTGGCTTCGGGTCTGATAGCGCCGGGACACTCTGCTTGAGTAGCTGAGCGCTTAACAAAACCCCGTTTAACATAACATAACATAACTCCCACCCGCCAGCTCCGCTCCGCCAGCCTCGCCCTCGCCACCGTTCCACGGATTCTCAGAACCATCGCCGGAGGAAGATCGTTCTCCTACCTGGCAGCCAAAACATGGAACTCCCTCCCCGCACACCTACGAACAACCCAGGACCATCTCACCTTCAGGAAACTCCTCAAGACCTGGCTTTTCGAGCAGTAACAGCACCCCCCCCCCCCTTTCAGCGCCTTGAGACCCTCACGGGTGAGTAGCGCGCTCTATAAATGTTTTGATTGATTGATTGATGGGGTGAAAATTCTAATATTAAGTGTATAATTGTTGAACTTCTAAGGTTTTATTTGCATTTTATTAGCCAATTCCCTACATGTTCATCATGTTATCTTAGGTTTATTTTACTGTCTTGAGCATCACTTCACATTTCAGTGCTCATCACACAACATTTATGGGCATTATATACATCATGTGTCATCATCTCATGACTTGCAAAGTATTGTCTTTTAGGCATTTGAGAAATGTACTTGTTGCCTGTTGATTTATTGACAAGAAAGACATACTACCTGTTTAAAAACAGAAGTTAATTTGGCTTTCCACCCAGCTCTGTGGGCCTGAATTCAGACTAGTTATTTTGCTTTGATTTGTTTAGATTTGTCTTTGTCACTTGGAGAAGACTGCTGATTAAATGCAACTGTGTTGTCAAAGCCCTATAATTTTATGTAGTCGCTCTATGTCGGTTCCCTTTGTTACTGCATCTGGCACTTTCTGCTTCCTAGTCTCTGTTCACCTACCTGATCAGCTCTATTGGCCTCTCTCTTTTGGATATCGCCCGACAATTTCCAGCATAGGTGATAATTTGTTTATTTTCAGCTCTCTTTCAGGTGCTTCTAACTGTTCTCACTTTGCAGTTATGTGCACTGAAAAGGGTTTGCTTTCGTTACCGTTTCCAAGTTTACAGGAAGTGCAACTTATTACAAAATGTAAGATTTATAAAGGACTTTCACAAACAACACATGTAATTGCTGACATTTGCTAAACTTGTATTTCTACTGATGTCACTTTCCTACATTGGGTTGCAACTTAGACCTGTGTGGAAAGGAAAACAACTGGTTTGTGCACCTTTCACTTTTGGGGTGGAGAGGCCTGGAGTGCAGTGGTGTACAGTGGAATAGCATAGACAAGAGTGGCGTAGAGTGGGGTGGGGTAAAGTCATGTGGAGTGTATGTAGTGGAATATCACAGAGTGGTGTGGCATAGAGTGTTGTGGTATTGAATGTTGTGTCGTAGAGTGTTATGTCGTAGAGTACTGTGGCATAGAGTGGAGTCGTGTAGGATGGAGTGGCATATAGGAGAGTAGTATGGAGTGGAGTGGCACTCTGTAATATATATATTTGTGAGGGTGTTTGTATGAGGCATAAGTAACACAACCATATCTACAAAGCATCAGATTACTGTTCACAATGGGAGTTTTACAGTCATCAATGTGGGAAAAGAGAAGCATCTATATATCACATACAATGGAAGTTTGAAGCTGTGTCATAATGGCCTTTCCTGGTGCAGGTGCAGCGCCTGTTTTATTCACCTGCAGAGTGTATTTTCAGACTGTGTATTTCAGAAAGAGAATTGGACAAACCTTGCCCACTGTTTTCGAACTGTTCCACCTGAAAATAAAGTACTTAGGTCCTGATACCGAGTTCCTCTGAATCAAGGTGTCATTTATCGGATGCACTAAATAACAGCTAACATGAGTTTTTGGGAAATAACTTGGGTAGTTTGGTGCTTACCTGGATGGTACGGTAAATACCGTACACGTTTCTCATTAAATTGTGGCAAGTTTCACCTGCCAAAATTTTACAAAAAGTAACATATTTAACACACCCAGTAATTACTGGGTGCGTTAAATAACATCCAACTTGTAATTCTGACCCACTCATAATCAGGGCATGAGTCAAAGAAACGTTTAAGAAGCAGCAGGTTAAGCAAATGTATTTTATGTCTGCCATGCACATCAAGTGGCACTCGGCTCTGTGCTAGCACAGCTGATCATGATTCACCACATAAAAAGGCATAGTTTGGGGATGTCTGAATAGTTGTTTCTGCTTTATCAAGGCCTCACTGGGAGTGACCATCTTGCTTTATTTCAGAGAAGACAGTGACTGTAGTGTCATGAGACTATGTGTGCTAGGACCCTTGC
Source organism: Triturus cristatus (assembly GCF_964204655.1). Lineage (NCBI taxonomy): Eukaryota > Metazoa > Chordata > Amphibia > Caudata > Salamandridae > Triturus > Triturus cristatus. Next base: position 452,972,287 of record NC_140590.1, on the reverse strand, counting down.
AATTCTGGGAAGACTCAATAGAGAAGATCTGATGGGGGATGTTAAAGGTATGGTTATTATCAATTATGACGTAATCAGAGAACAGTGTGTGATTGTATGTGAAGGAATAAAGACGTTTAATCCAGATTTCCATGTGTGGCATATTCATTTGCATGCTACTGTGCTGGGGAGGATGCTACAACTGGTGACAAGTGTGAGATCTGTCCACCGAAAAAATTAGACTGTTCCCCCTGGAAGTTTGCAATATTACAGTAAAATGTTCAAGTTTGCACGTGCGCCCAATTTGATGAGAAGCAGTTCGAAGTTGGCACGTGTGGAACCGAAGCCAAGCTCCAGCCCATAAATGGCCCTCGGAGAAGCCTGCAGAGGAGCGCATTCAGAAAGCCTGCCAGGAAACCAATCGTAAGGCCAAAGGAAGAGAGACTGCACCACAGCGCAACAAAGAGCCAATATATATACAAAGTGAAATGCTACAGGCAGCCACATTCAGTTACGATGCAAAAAGTTAAAAAAAAGTGAGACAAAACTGCTACTTACCATCAAGAAAGAAGATGGTGCCTAATTACCTTCGATCGAACATGGCAACACAAGTACAAGTACAAGGCCCATGCTTACGGAATGTACCGGCTCAGCAGAACAGCTTGCATCACCTGAACAGCATATACTCTCAGTGGCAGAGGAAAAGAGCGTGAAGTACGATGCCTCTGTGTTTCTGAAACCACCACCACCTTTTGACATGGAAGAAAAAGAATATTGGCGCCAGGTGGACAGCATAGATTGATACGTTTGATGACTTCATAGATGCCCTTGAAGAAGTAGATGACAAGAAAATCATTGCTTAAAGAACCCTGTTGGTGATGGAGTAAATAAAGTGATAAAGAAAGTCTCACAGACTGATAAAATATTGTACAGTCAAATCAAAGAAGCATTAGAAGCCAAGTTCAATCCGATGCCAGATGTTGACTACGAAAGGTACCTTTTCAATCAAGCAAGACAACGAGATGGTGAAATGGTGAAATGATGGATGAGTTTGTTGAGGACTTGATGTGCTTATCAAACACTGTACATTTAGTGAGTTCAATGGCAAAGAAGCCATTCACCTGAGAGTCATCAATGGCTGTCTTTCAGACTTGTACAGAAGACGCATGTTGTGAGAGATCCTCAGTTTGGAGAAAATACTAATGGCTGCAAGAGCAGATAAAAGAGCGGATCAGTAAGCTGTCTACATGGAAGCTGGACCAGTAAAGAGTGAATCAGCATTGATCATGATAAGCAAGCACAAGGTAGCTTCGATGACCCTACAGAAGATAAAATTGTGTTTCCAATTTGGGTTTTGATTTCCACATGAAGACAACTGTCCAGCAACAGGACAAATGTACAAAGGTTGTAGTAAAGAGAGCCACTTCATAATGGTTTGCATAGCCAAAGAGAAACTAATTATTTCACAGCGAGGAGAAACAATGGACACCAGAAGGTTCCAAAAGCATGCCCACAAAGCCAAAAAGCAACATCAGTTATGACAAGTAGAAACCAGACAAAGTAATTCGGAATCAAGATCATCCTACAAAGGCTCGACAACGTCATTGACGAGCGCCAGTGAAGATGATGGATGTGCGATTATGTCTTTGACCAAGGAATGGCAGGTACATGTAGGTGTGGCTGCTTGCATGGAAGAACAAACAAAAAACGCAAACCAACAAACAAAACAGCAGAAGTCATTTAGACATTGCCCCAGGATCTCTTTCGAAGTTAAAATGGCCGCCAAGTAGGAGTTCCCTGCAGGTGCTCCTGGGTTGGGGATTACTGTTTTGATGTATATCCCTGGTTAACCCTGCTACCTGCCCCTCTCTCTCTCCTGCATCACATGCCCTGTGGCACTGATGGCCTGGACCTACTTTCCAGTTACCTGCTTGGAGTATTTCCTGCACCACGCTGGGATCAGGAGCTGTGAGGTCTTGACTCGGCTTTCTGCAGCCCCTCTGCCTCCGCTGGCTGCGGTGCGGTGGTGCGCATGCAGAGACCGGGTGGCGGCTGCGAGGGACACATCGCAGGACGACCCTAGGGGTGAGTGCTGCTGCACCTCGCTGCTCCCCTGCAGGTCCCAATGTGGAGGACTGTGCTGCCCGTGTGGCGAGTTTGTATTCTGCATTCTGTTCTGTGTTTTGCATCGTCGGAGAGATCGGGACTGGATGCTCTGCCTCCAAATGCTCAGTTAGTTAGTGGAGCACGGGAGCGTAATGTGCGCTGAGGGTGACCAGTGGCCTATCTCTCTGCAGATTGCTCCTGCGGGAGCCACTGCAGACGCCATCTGATGGTCCTCAGTGTGCAGCAGATAGGAGCATCTGGGTGCAGTAAAGGTTTTGTGAACGTTTTCATCATGTTACCAGCGGGGATATGGTATCATTGCCCTTCCTCAAAATGCTTACCTGCTGATGATTACTGTAAACAGTCTACTCAAGTACTTATCAGAGACATTTTCACATTGTTGCACTAAAGAGAGAAGCAGGACTACACCTCCTGAAGGCTACTCAACGGAAAGTGAAAGAGGACTTCATCATAGGGGCAGGTCTATGGAGTAAACAGGGCAGCCATCTTGAACTGATGCTTTCTAAATGGATTGGCTCCCATGAACTCTGATAACCTCATCATTTCCTTATTCAACTAACATTAAGGCATCTCCAAACAAGAGGGGATATCAAAGAAACAATGAACTCTGATAACCCCCTCATTTCCTCATTCATCTAACATATAGGTATCTCCAAACAAGAGGGGATATCAAAGAAACAATCTAAGCCAATGCTATACTTATCAGAAATTAATGAATCCTACCAGCGAACAAATAAGACGCTGTTCCACTCTGATGATTGAGGAGATGTACTCCTAAGGGTTCCCTGATGCCTTGTGGCGCTGCCCTGAGAGTGGCCTCGGCTCTGACATTGGATCTGGTGCGTGCCATCTCGTATTTGGGTCATGGCTTGTCCTGGCATTGCCCTGGGCCTGAGGCGCTGAGGCTGGCCCGGCCTCTCGGACTCCACTGCAGTCATTGTATTCAACATTGTTCTGCATGGTGGAGACTCACCCTTTTGGCTCTATTGACCAACTCCAATACCATAGCTCCCCAATGTTCTGTGAGGGGGAGAATCACCCTTCCGGCTATTTACTGACCGATTTTTGATCCTATACTTCCCTATCCTTCCCAGCATGGCAGGACCTGGCCTGACCGCTACTGGGGAAAACTATTATACTCTTGTGTATCCCCCCAACCTCTCTAAAACCGCAGCAAAAGATCTCAAGCTCTCCACCCTGAAAAACCACACTGAGACCTTGATCTCTGACCTACGTCACAGCGCTGACAAGGGCACAGTCATTAATCACCTTATTATCTACTCCAGAAGAACATCCACATGGCGCAAAACCACCGCACACCTCCTCAATGTACACTGAGCCAGGAACATACCGTATGGGACCAAGCTCACGATAGTGCCCTCCGTAATCTTGCGAGCTGACGTCACCATCACCTTCTACAAAAACGGCATTGTCTTGATCGCAGCTTCAACCAAAAACCTAAATAAATTTGAAGACCTCTTTACCTGCCTCAAAAACCATGTGCATGACACCTGCAGGGTAACAAACACCCGCCCCGACGAACCCCCAACTAGCGTGCCCAGCCACCCACAAACCACCTATCTAAGGGCTCACAACTCAGATCAACCTAACCCCTCTATCACGCCACCTACGCCTACTAACAAAACCTTTCCCAGACCGTTGGTCTCCTCCCTGCCAGCTCCTCCCTATGACCTTGAGACTGAAACTCTTTCATTGGCCTATGACACGAGTCGCCCCAGCCCCTCTACCCTACCCCCACTGCATGCCAATAGAACTGCTGCCAAACCACTGTCTCCCTGCCCTCAAGCTCCTCCCTCTTATATTGATATCAAATCTCTGCAATACAGAGCAGCCAAATTAATGCAGAGCATCCATAACTCCATTCTGGATCTACAGAACCTCCTTCACCCCGCTGAACTTTCCTTCTCTAAGTTCAAGCCTCCATGGAACACACCCCTTCCCTATCACAGAGCCCCCCAATCACCCACTACCGCTATCCTTGAGACACCTTCGCCTTCGCAAGCAACCATGCCACCTGTCGGAGGAGGAAATTCTAACTCTCCTCATCTCCTATAACTCTACCCTTGTCACCCCTAGTCCGCTAGACCTTACTGAAGAGGAAATTCTTCAGTAAAGAAATTCTAGGCATCCTCCCTTCCTACTACTCTGCCCCAGTAACCACCAGTCTACTAGGCGTGAATGTTGAACATGCCATCCGCACAGTCGCAATCAACCCCAACAGATCAGCTACCCTCCGCAACTGAAGTGTGGTTGACAGCAACCTAGCGCCAGTACCCCTGTCCGCCCCTTTCGCACGACACCATCTCCGACCCCCCTCTGTCTGGCCTCCTTATTAATTACCACTCAGCAGTTAAGCATGCCGCCGATATCGCAGACCACATACTGATCTAAAACTTTGACTTAGCAATCCTGACTGAATCTTGACTCAACGACTCCTCATCTCCATGCCTGGACTTCCTAGTCCCTCCCAACTACAACATTGCAAGGCTGGACAGGCAATCTAGCAAAAAAGGGGGAGGCATTGCCTGCATTTACCGCTCTAACCTCCTCATCACGGAACTCCTGGCAGATACCACAGACTCCTGTGACTACCTCTCACTTTCCATATGCAGCAACACCACCCAACTGTGTTAATGTTAATGTTAATGTTAATGTTAATGTTACTGTGATTTATAAAGTGCACGTATACACGGAGGTGTCTTGGCACTGAGGACGGAAGAGAATCTGTTCTAGTGTCTAGTTCTGGAACAGCTAGGTTTTCAGACCTTTTCTGAAGGAGGCGAGAGAGCTTGCGCTTCTGAGCTCAGTCGAGTTCCAAAGTTTAGAGGTGCCAAAGCGTAAACTGCGGCCACCCCAAAGTGAAGTTCGAATTTTTGGCACCTGCAGGAGTTTGGCTCCTGAAGAGCGAAGATGTCTAGTCGTTCATACCAGATGAAGAGGTTTTGCAGGAAGATAGGACCTGTATGGTTTAGTGCGTTGTAGGCCAGGCACAGTGCCATGAATTTTATCCGTTGTGCAACCGGGAGCCAATGCAGACTATAGATTTCTTTGGAAAGAGATTTATGCCTAGGGATATTAGACAGTAACCAAGCAGGTGAATTTTGTATGCTCTGAAGCTTTTTTAGGCACTGCTTCTGTATGTTTACAAATAGTCCGTTACACTAATCCAATTTAGATTGAATTAAAGATGTAACTACAGTTTTCCTGGTATCTGCGGGAATATAGGGAAGAATCTTCCTCACTTTCTTAATAAGGAAGTGGGTGGAAGAGATGATTGTGTTTGTGTGCTGAGTGAGTGAGAGTTTATTGTTGAGCCACACTCCCAGGTTCTTGGCCTTCACCGCAGGTTTTGGTGGCTCTCCCATCTCTACTGGCCACCACAGACTACCCCAGCTTGGTTGCATATTGCCAAAGATCAAAATCTCTGTTTTATCAGAGCTAAGTTTAAGACAATGTCTGTTCATCCATTGATTAATGGCACACATACAATTCTGAAATGGCAGAGTAGGGGGAGTCTGATTTTTATAAGCTGCCACCACAATCTGGGTGTCGTCAGCGTAAGATGTAAGATTGAAACCGAAATTCCGGATCAGCGGGGCCAGATCGGATACATAAACATTAAATAACGACGGGCTCAGGGAAGAGCCCTGTGGCACTCCGCATGGAAGGGTATAAGGCTCAGAGTGATACTCGTCGACCGAAACTGTTAACCTCCTATCCTTGATGCACATCTTTTACCACCCCCCAGGCACAAATGACGCCATCACTGACCACCTCATGAAGAAGAAGAACAGACTCTTTTTCTCGCTTTTCCCCTGCTAGCATCGAGTTACCTCGACCTATCCACCCATTCAAAAGGTTTATGAGGCATTGTCCTTCCATATACATAAGTATGTATCAGACTTACGCCACTTTTTCCTTATCTCTCAACATAGAATTGCTCACCAATCCAGAGAGTGTGTGTTTTCTGGTTTTTGTGTGTATTGTTCCTTTTCCTTACAGGTCACCACACCTCTTTTTTTGCATATTAAGATCTATGGTTAGACTTCACGTAATGTCACTTTGTGGCACACCGCTTATTTTTGTAAGTACCACGTATTATGTTTCCTGGGACACTCAGCTACCATTTTTCTTGTTCTTCTTCTTTTTTTCAGACATACAAGCATACCATTAGGTATTGTATATTAATGCTTTATTCATTGCATTTTCACTTATTTTCTATAGTCATTAAAATAAGTGCACATTATCTATACAGGAGGGATCTTGTTCTCGTCCTGACGAAGATGCCTTGTTGCATCGAAACATGTTGACCTACTAGGAGTATCCGCACATTACGCAGGACATCTCCGCACCACCGTTTTAACAGTACCAGCCTCCCTTGACCTATTAAAGTTTTTACGTCTAAAGAGGCCAGGTCCTTTTTAATACACTTACCTACATCCACTTCAGACCCTCCCTTTTGCATCACACATAGCACTACATTATCAGTGCTCCCGCGTAGGCGCAGGTCGTAGCACGCCCCGTCCCGCAGCGGGGCGGGAAGACACCTATGATGAAGCATGACACCAAGGGCAATTCTGGTGTGTGAGGGGTATTTAAACAAACACAGTGTGTGTCCAACCACAGTGGGATGCACACCCTCCACCACCCTAGATATCCGAACCCAGGTTCTTCTCTTCCCCCCCCTCCTTCCCCTAGAGGTGGATCCTTATGTTTTGTAACTGTTTCTGTGTGGAGGACGTATCCACCTTCTATGCCCGTGGAGGGTTTTACTTCTACACTCCCCAATCTTGTTATTTATAGCAATCCACAAGACTATGGCACTGCAACAGGTGATCCCTAAACGCTGGGTTAGGGACACCAAGAACCTTGATCCCAGGGAACTGGCAGCTCGTTGAAAGTCTGACCACCCCCTCTCCATATCACAATGGTCAGTGACCTCAATGATCATTACTCTGCGACTATAACTAACATTCTTGATGACCTTGCCCCGCTAAAACTAAAGAGAACCCAAATCAAAGAGAGAAATCCCTTGTTCAATGGGTCCCTTAACAGTCAGAAAGAATCTGGAGACAGTACCCCTTCCCCACGCATTTAAAACTTCTCCCCCAGGCCAGAAATGCCTACAACAGGAACATCCTCAACTCTAAAAAAAAAAAATAGAATTCTTCAGGTCTGAGCTGGGAAATGCCAAGAACAGACCCCTCAAAATCTTTGAACTGGTCAAACGCCAATCCAGCAAACTGGCCAAAACTTCGAAAGAAAACCCCAAGTCACTAATATCATCTGAGGAATTCTCCTCTTTTTTCTCAGACAAAATCAAAGCCTTAGGTAATGAGCTTAGATCTGCTACCTACTCTCAACCCCTTCCAGATCTGCCTCCTCCCTCCGAGCCACCTCCACAGGCTTCTCCCAAAAACAAAGCGCACTGGACCGACTTCAAAATCAATGATTAAAAAACACTCTGTCCCGAAAATCCTGTCCACCTTAAACCCGAACAACCACTTTAATGACCTGCTCCCCTCTAACTGCCTAGCTGCCACTACAACATCCATCATACCTAGCTGGACTGCAATAATTAACGCTTCCCTGCTTCAGGGATAGATACCCGATTCTCTGAAAGCCGGTCAAGTCCTACCCATCTTAAAAAAAACAGCGTTTGATCCTTCCTCCCCTGGACAATTTTAGACCTTTTTTCTAACATCCCACTCTTAGCTAAAGTTCTGGAGAAGTGTGCGCAGCGGCAGCTGAGCCAACACATCACCAACTTCCACCTTCTAGATGACTTCCAATCCGGCTTCAGGCCTGGGCACAGCACGGAAACCACTATTCTCCACATCGTGGATGATGCCCTCCATGCCCTTGACCAAGGCAAAACCTGTCTCCTAATCCTCCTAGATCTATCCTCGGCCTGCGACACAGTCAACCATGAAAACCTACTCAAACTCCTCAAACTCAGGATGGGAATGGATGGCTCTATTCTTGATTGGTTTAGGTCCTTCCTCCACAACTGGTCTCAGAGATTCCTAATTAACGGTAACCAGTCTGCTCCCTCTCCAGTCACGGTTGGAGTCCCCCAAGGATCAACCTTGTCCCCCGCCCTGTTCAACCTTTACCTTGAACCACTTGCCAAACCACTGCACACCGCAAATATCTCCTACTATTGGTACGCTGCCGACACCCAGATCTACATCAAAATCTCCACCCTCAAGGAGATTCTTTCCCTGAATGTAGCCTTGAAACTGACTGTCCATTGGCTCTCCTCCAATCAACTCAAACTCAACGCAAAGAGGACAGAATTTCTACTAATTTCCCCACCCAAAACCAACCCTGAGACTCAGGTATGGATTAAGGCCATCACAGCCTTAAACTGCCCTCCGACCATCGTGGACTCGGCCAAATCGCTTGGAATAACCCCAGACTGTAACTTGAGCATGTGGGACCACATCAATTCGATGGCCAAATCAGCCAGATTTCACCTGAGCTACCTAAGGAAACTGAAACCCTTCCTTGATACTCCCAACCTAAAAATGGCAGTCCAGTCACTAGTCATCTCTAGACTTGAATATGGCTGCTCTACCCTCTCGGTCTACCCAAGATCTCCCTGGCACCTTTAAGAGCCTGCTTCAACGTGGCCGCCAGACTACTAACAGGCTCAAGGAAATTCAACCATATTTCACTACATCTGAAAGCTCTGAACAGGCTTCCTCTACAGGCCAGAATCCAACTCAAATTGGCATGTATCACGCACAAGGCATCATACTCAAACTCCCCTGCATATCTTGCCCAGAAACTCGTGATATCCGGAGGAACCAGAAACTCCCGATCCACCAGAGACCTCTTGCTCCAACCTGCACATTTTTGGAAAAAGAAAACTTACAATCGGGCCTTCTCTGGGGCCGCACCAAGAATGTGGAACTCACTCCCGCCCGCCATTAGAAGAATCCCTTCTCTGATTCGCTTCAAAAATGCTGCCAAAACCTTCCTAATGGGCAAATTCCTCGCCTAAATTTTCCTTCTATTCATCCAGAGACCTTGCTCTACTTCCGTCTAATGCATCCCCCTGGAGTACCCTGATACTATCCACCCGGAACTTCCGGGCATCCCTCCATGGTCCCAGGGAACTTCGTTCCTCGTAAAATGTAAATGTATTTGCTTGTGCTTTTATCCCCTATGTATCCAGCCCCACCCTCCAAGTTTGTTGTCTACTACTACTGATTCCTGTAAAGCGCTCTGATACCCTAACGGGTCAAGTTTGCGTTCTATAAAAACTATAAATAAATAAATAAATCACAATGAAAGTCAACGGATGCCCCATAACTTTTATCTTAGACAGTGGTGCATCAATTAAAATCCTACCTGACGAATATTCAACAGCCTATCTCCTGTGTCACGCCTCAACCCGTCAAACACAAAAGTATAAACATGGGCTACTTCTAAACCATTTCAGAGTCAAGGGTCATTCACTGCAACTTTGAAAAATAAAGGAGTATCTGTGCAAGTGTCAATGCATGCTATACAAGGAGCTTCGTCGAGTTCTTGCCTAATAAGTTTTGCCACCATTGCTGAGACAGGACTGATATCTCACAGTTTCAACCTCTACACTCTATCCGAAATTGTGAGTCAATTCCCGTTGTTATTTAACGGCCTAAGCAGGCTCAAGCAGTGGCGGCTCCTCGTGTGAGTGCTGCGGGACGGTGGGGTGGGGCGGAGGAGGGGCAGGGTGGGGGTAGTAAACTCCAGCTTTAGGCCCAATTGAGTCCAGTTAATAAATAAATAAATAAACCGAATTTCATTGCGCACGCTGCATTGCATCGCTGCATTGCAGCGTGCAGTGAAATTCGTTTTATTTATTTCTTTATTAACTTAACTCCGTTGTGCCTTAATCCGGAGTTTACTACTCCCCACCCTGCCCCTCCCCCCGCCCCGCAGCACTCCCACAAGGAGCCCCCACTGGGCTCAAGATGATGAAAGTGCGACTTCACACAATGAAGACATTTGCCCATTCGTCCAACGGCCTCGCAGAATTGCTTTCCACTTGAAACTGTTGAGAAAGAACTAAAAATGATGTTGACACGTGACATCGCATTGACAGGGTGCTCTTTGTTGTCGTAGGAAGAGGAATATGTATGCATGTATTGCAATATTCGAAAAACATTATTATTTGAGACAGAGTAAATGACTGAAATTCCTTTCCATCATACCTGTCACTAGGGTGTAAATGTCTTGAGAATTATGTTACATTTTGTTCGCGTTTGATTGGTCATCTCTCTACATGTTGCCCATGCTATCTCACCGATCGACAGAGCATTGCTTCACATTTCAATGTTCATCGCACAACATTCATGGGCACTTACATACATCAGGTGTCACCATCACATACCTTGCAAAGAATTGTCTTTTGAGCATTAGTGGAATGTGCTCATTTCCCGTTGGTTTATTGACAATAAAGACTAAGCTACATGTTTAAATACAGAAGTTAATTTGGCTTTCCACCCAGCTCTGTGGGCCTGCATTCAGACTTGTTATTTTGCTTCGATTTGTTTAGATTGGTCTCTGTCACTTGGAGAAGACTGCTGATTAATTGCAACTGTGTTGTCAGAGCCCTATAATTTTATGTAGTCGCGCTATGTCAGCTCCCTTTGTTATTGCATTTGGCACTTTGTGCTTCCTAGTCTCTGTTCTGTTTTCCATTCTCTTTGGATATCGCTTGTCGATTTCAGGCTCCGATGATCATTCGTTTATATTCAGCTCAACGTCAGATGAGTCTAACTGTTCTCCTTTTGTAATTATGGTGCACTGAAAAGGATTTGCTTTTTCTTACTGTTTCCTAGTTTAAAAGAAGTGCAACTTATGGTTAATGTAACATGTATAATGGGCTTTCACGCACAGCACATACATGTACTTACATTTACTAAACTTGAAATGTCACTCTTGTCAGTGTCACCTCCTAACGTGGTACATTGGGTTGCAGCTTGGACCTGCTTGGAAAGGAGAACAACTGGTTTGTGCACCATTTTTCCCATGTATGCACATTTGCAGCAGAGCATTAAAGCTGCATGCATAATGAGGTACTATTGGTGAATCTTCACTACATGAAATATGATAATTGTGATACATGAAAACAACACTGCGGCAACAATTCAACCACTACATGGTAAGTAGGAGTAGAAGTGGAGATTACAATAGTTGTATACTTACCTTGATGATGATGATAGTGGTAGGCAATATCCTAGATACAACATTTTAGTAAGTCGAGGTTATCGACTTCTACCGTGTGAAACAATGGGTACTATTGCATCAGTATGCATGTGATACAGAACATTGAGCTATTCACAGGAAACTGTTGCCAGTGCCCACAAATACCTTTTTAGAAGCAAGACTTGGTAAAGAGAGGGATTAGTGGACATATGACCTGAAGCCAGACTGTGGATGCGAGGGCTGGTTTGGGAAATAAGGTGTGTGATATTGTCCAAATACCTCAGTTGCTTTATCTAATGAGAGTGAAATTCCTTCGAATTCCAAAATACTGTTGAAAAATGGGACCCTGCACTGTTAGAGAAGGCAGAGTAAAATGGAAACATCCCGGCATATGCATACACAACATTGCAAATATGTTCCAGCTGAGGTAGTATGCAGGTAGTCAAGGATTTGTAAGATGATTTGGCCCTCCATATGTCGATTAAAAAATTGCATTTTTAAATTCTATTTTATGTCATAGTCTGGGACATCCAAGCTCTTTCTACATTACTGCATGTCTCCCATCGGCCAAATACAAGGTGAGGTACAGCTGGGGATGATACCTGCAATAGTGCCGAAGAGCAGCTCATTAAACACCCGCTATGTAAGAATTGATTGGTTGTTCTGAACCTCCAACTTGTACTTGGTCCGTCATGGAGCAAGGGTTGCAGTGGGATGGCAGTGGTGTCGCCCTTGTTCCTTTTTTACTCAGACTGCAGGGAATCGCTAGGAATCCTATGAATTCAAGAATGCGCAGATGGCCCACATCACTGATCCCTCTTAAGCTTCTTGCTACTGTTTTTTTATTCTTCTTCCTTGGTGCGCTAAAAGTCACGCTTCCAATACCCTAAGAAATGGGACTCCGCTAGAGGTCTTAAAGACGACAGCATTGATAATGCTATAAAAATGAAGATCAACTCTATTATAACTGTAATTTTTAATTTGATGTAGTAAGAAACCTGCCATATCATTGCCAATGCATTGTTGGAAATCCCTCTCTTTTTCAAATTCTCTTTAAAGTTTTTCATTTCTACAGATATGGTGATTTAGTCTTCACTTTTTCTGCTTTAAACCCCCATTGCATTTTTTATATATTCATTATATTTTATTGCGAATTTCACATGATTAAAACGCATTTAACTTCATTTAGTTTGTTCAAACATGTTGTTTTGTGTGTTCTTTAGTGTGAAATGATAGTTCAGCAGGTATTTGCTTTGTGCTGCTGAAGCGTTCAGTGCGCTTCCCGTTGCTTAATGTTATTTTGTGCAAAAACAACAGTTGATGGACAGAATGCAGAACAATGTCATACATTCACCCCAGTATGGAGATCTGGGCCTAAATCCATCGTTTTTTTGCTCACCATGCCATTCCAGTTTGAACCCAGCCATATGCAAATCAGTCTTGACCCTGTGCCTCATGGGAACAGTCCAGCCCGAACTGCCAAGCCAGGTCCTCCCTGGACTGGAAACAAGCATACTAGGACCGGTTTCGGGGTTTCACCCCTCTTCAGCCAGGATAGCTTGATTCCAGTGGCATGGAGAGCACAGGACTCAGGTTTGAGCATACCCGTCCCACTCGGGGTGACAAATGCAAAAACAACAGTTGATGGACAGAATGCAGAACAATGTCATACATTCACCCCAGTACAGAGATCTTGGCCTAAATCCATAGTTTCTTTTGCTCACCATGCCATTCCAGTTTGAACCTAGCCATATGCAAATCAGTCTTGACCCTGTGCCTCATGGGAACAGTCCAGCCCGAACTGCCAAGCCAGGTCCTCCCTGGACTGGAAACAAGCATACTAGGACCGGTTTCGGGGTTTCACCCCTCTTCAGCCAGGATAGCTTGATTCCAGTGGCATGGAGAGCACAGGACTCACGTTTGAGCATACCCGTCCCACTCGGGTGACAAATGCAAAAACAACAGTTGATGGACAGAATGCAGAACAATGTCATACATTCACCCCAGTACAGAGATCTTGGCCTAAATCCATAGTTTCTTTTGCTCACCATGCCATTCCAGTTTGAACCTAGCCATATGCAAATCAGTCTTGACCCTGTGCCTCATGGGAACAGGCCAGCCCGAACTGCCAAGCCAGGTCCTCCCTGGACTGGAAACAAGCATCCTAGGACCGGTTTTGGGGTTTCACCCCTCTTCAGCCAGGATAGCTTGATTCCAGTGGCATGGAGAGCACGGGACTCACGTCTGAGCATACCCGTCCCACTCGGGGTGACAAATGCAAAAACAACAGTTGATGGACAGAATGCAGAACAATGTCATACATTCACCCCAGTACAGAGATCTGGGCCTAAATCCATTGTTTTTTTGCTCACCATGCCATTCCAGTTTGAACCCAGCCATATGCAAATCAGTCTTGACCCTGTGCCTCATGGGAACAGTCCAGCCCGAACTGCCAAGCCAGGTCCTACCTGGACTGGAAACAAGCATCCTAGGACCGGTTTCGGGGTTTCACCCCTCTTCAGCCAGGATAGCTTGATTCCAGTGGCATGGAGAGCACGGGACTCACGTCTGAGCATACCCGTCCCACTCGGGGTGACAAATGCAAAAACAACAGTTGACGGGGGTGAGTGTTTTTGATTTGCTCAAAATCTCCATCCATCATCTCCTTTGGCATTGCTTTGCTCGCCCTAAGTTAGCAGGGTATGCCCAGACGTGGGTCCCTTGCTCACTTTGCCACTGGATTCAAGATAGCCTGGCTGATGAGGATTATGAACCCGAAACCGGTCCCAGGATGCTTGTTTCCGGTCCAGGGAAGACATGGCTTGGCAATTCGGGCTGGACTGTTCCCATGAGGCACAGGGTCAGACTGATTTGCATATGGCCATGTCTGAACTGGTGTGGTGAGTGAGCTAAAGAATGATGATGGATTAAACCCAGATCAGTTGACTGGGGGTGAGTGTTTGATTTGCTCAAACGCTCCGTCAATCATCTCCTTTGGTAATGTTTTTTTGTGCCACATATCAACAATGAGTTGCAGAGCCAATAGGCAGGTCAAAAGCCATGTTGATTGTTGCTCTCAGCAACATTTAATAACAGGTACAATGTTGATTGTTATCTTTAATATCATTGAATAGAAGAGCTCTGAAAAGTATATAAAACCAATGCAAATGGGAGACAGAGAGAGAGGATGTTGTATGGACTGAGAGACTAAGGTGTGGCTCAGAGGCTGTGTGGGAGCATTAATATGATATTGAGCAACTGTTCTTCATGTTGTGTCTTCACCGTGATTTCATGAGTCATGCAGCTGTACAAAGCCTGACTTCTGCACATAGACCAGACAAGGGTAAACGTCTGAGAACTGTTTGTGTTTGTTAAACTTCCCCTTTGTTTTTCAAGAACTGAAGGAACGCGTAGATTACAAGTAGATAAGAAAAGAGAAGGCCTTTTACTCCCTGGCATAGGCTTTCTTGTTTTAAACACTGCAGCGCAACAGCATCAGGAACCAATTTCTTCGATTGGTCAAATTATTGTAGACCCAGCCACTTGCCAGGGTCAAAGCTCCCTTATTTTGGAACCAATTCACATACACAGAGGCACCCGTTAGGGCTGTCCATTATCCTAGTTCCTTTTCTCCTTGGCAGTAGAGCCACTCACAATTGAAATTTGGGAGCAAAGTGTGGATGGAGCATCCCCTGGGTGATGGTATCCACTCCATCTCTTTTTATGCAGATGACCTGCTCCTTTACCTTAAATATATGCAATCGATTCCTGACGTGCTCACTCTGATGCTCAATCATTTTGCAGATCTCTCGCTGGAGATAAATTGGGCTAAATCCTTCCCTTCGCACCTGCACAGCCCAACCCAGACTTTACTTTCAATGGAGTTCCTATAACCTGGCAGCCCTCCACCTAGGCATCCAGGTATATCATTCACCAAAGGACCAATTTGATGGCAATCTCACACACTTTGCACAGCCCTCAAGTCTTTGATGGCCTTTTTGCAAATCCTATAAATATCAGTGGTGGGGCGTAAAGCCCTCCTAAAAATGGTTGTCCTCCCGTCTCCTCTATTACTTGGCTAACCTCCCCCTTTACGTCCCAGCCCCGTTTTTTTCACTCCCTCAAGAAGCTAATATAGGAATTCATCTGGAACAACTCACGCTGAAGAGTAGCGCTCTCACAACTTTATTTACCCACAGACCAAGGTGGGCTCGCTGTGTCAAACCTGGAAAAGTACTACCTTGCTTCTCAACTCTAGTGGGTGGCTAAATGATTGACGGGCTTGCAGTTGGCTGACACTGCCACAATTCTGTCCACCTGGAACTCAACCACCACTCTTCAATTGTTTGACAAATGTACCCAGGTGGCATCGCCTCAATCTTTGCTTCTGGGAGTGGCATACCGCTACTTTCATCAATGTCTTCACCCTAAACAATCATCGATTCCATATGCACAGATAATAGCTCTGCTTTTCCTGCCTAAGGGGCACATCACTTCAACAGCGGAACTCACCGCCTGGTCTACAACTGGTATTCATAACCTGGGGGACCTTTACAATATGGTGCCCTCATCCCATATGAGTTCTCCTATATAATTCACTTACCAAAATCCTAGAAAACACATTGGGCAAAATGGCACAAGAGCATTTGACACACTTCAATATACAATACCTTAATGCAATGGGACCAGGCAACACCTCAGACATTGGTTTGTGGACTCGCTGCCAACTCTAACAGCACCTCATCGCAGCTCATGCTCTTACGCCATGACTGGGAGGGAGACTTGGCATGACCCTGCGCAGACAAGGAATGTGCCGCCTTACTGGAAAGCCCAGTTAATATTCCAAGCAACGCCTGTTTCTGATGTATCCAATTTTACATCATAAACTGGACCTACCTTTTCCCAACCAAAATAATTCGCTACTTCCATCGCACAGACGCAGCTTGCCCTCACTGTCACTTGGACGACACAGACCTGCTTCACATGCTGTGGGCCTGCCCATCTCTTCATCACTTCCGACACAGAGTCATGTCTCACTTATCTACTTGCACAGGGCATCCTGCCTTGCACACATGGGAGACATGTCTCTTAGGCCTCTATCACATAAACGGAGGTTCACCTCCTGTTTCCTCGATCTGGGATCGCTGCTGGCCAAATACCTTATTACATGCCAGTGGAAATCATCTGAACAACCAGCGTTGGTGGCCTGGATGCACTCCCTCATCGCATGGACCCAGGCAGAAAGTATTGCACTACATAGGGAGGGTAACATATGGCTGCACAAATTTCCCATCGCCACCAATTGGGACTCTATCCTGATGGATGTCCACACAGCATGCCACTGAGGCTCCAGATGGCCCATCAGAGGCCACTGCCGGGTTAGCTGGCTAGTGGTGTATGTGGGTAAAGGCATTAAAACTGGCTGCCACAGCGGACGAGCAGTGGCCAGTCTCATGGCAGGCTGCTCCCTTGGACTCACTAATTTTAAATTGCTCCGCACATGAAGTGATTTTAATGACTTGATTTTAATATTGTTCCCCCCTCTAATTGTTGAAGCACTGAACTTACCAGATTTCTCTTTGCTACATAATTACTCTTCCCCGGTCCCTCGCGGCTGTATGCTGATTGCATGGAGGAAAGGCATCTTTTTTGCCACTTCCAGCTCAGAGTGCTCCTTGCTGGGTTAGCTGCCTAGTGGTGCATGGGGGGGGAGGTATTAAACCTAAAGGCAAGACTGCCTGTACCTGTCTGCGCCTGGATTGCGCCTTGTTCCATAACCCATGGCACTTTCTCAAGCAAAGGAACCAGCTTTTAAACTGCCAGGGCAATGTACCATCTTGCTCTTTTGTTTTGGGCTTTAACATTCTCTACTATTTTCAAGTCAACCCCTCTACACATTCCCACACTTCAGCTCTGGAATTGACTCGGCCATCTCTTCTGAGGAACTGACTTTGCATACTGCAGTGAGCCTCTTGGAATTTCTGATTAATGCTCGCTCCCTTATTAAAAAATAAAGCAGAAGCTGCAGAGTTTGTTACTACTCAAAAGCCTAACTGGGTCTTTGTTACTGAGACCTGGGCCAAAACTGCTCTGGCCCCGACCTGGTTGATGCTGCCTCTCCAGGATACCTGCTTGAGCAACACAACAGAGTTGGTAGAGTAGGGTGTGGGCTAGTAGTGATATACAAAAGTGAGTATACCTGCAACTTTTCTCCACTCCACGACTACGATCTTTGTGAAGCACTATTTATTTTCTTTAAAAATTGGCCCTAATGAATCTTTTTCTGGCATCATAGTTTTTAGGTCACCAGGATCTATGTCAATCTTCATTTCCAAGTTTGCGCACTTACTAGAACCTTATCTGGGTAAAAATGATCCCACAGTGCCAGGAGACTTTAATTTCCCTCTGGAAAGTGACGTCCCCAAGGACACCTTGGCTTTCAAAGAAGTAATGTCCCACTGTGGACTGTCCCAAATAGGGCCACACCTTGGATGGCATCTTTACCAATGATGCCCGGCTTGAAGTAGGTAGCCCCCTTTCCCTCACTTGGACCAACCATTTTACTGTTCCTTTCTCCTTTTCCCAGCCCCCCTCCCATAGGAGCATATTATCAAGACAGCCGATAAAATTATCGCCGCTTTAGTGGCAGAAAACTACAGCTAAAACGGCGATAATGGGCTTGATAATATGCTCTATGGAATTCCAATTGAAGCTCAGGTTAGATGTCCTTCACATCTAACATGGGCTTCAATTGGAATTCACGCTAACGTGTGAAAACTTGCGTTAGCATAGGAATTCCTAACACCCAGCTTTGCACCTCTAATGAGATGCAAAGTGGGCGTTCCTGACCTGACATGACAGGAGAAATGTCGCTAAGCGACATTTCTCCTATCATCAAGCCCCACGCTATGAAGCATAGCGGCAAGAAAAGTAGCGATAACCCCTGTTATCGCTACTTTCCTTACGCCTGCTTCAGGACTGACTTAGCCATGATATCCTATGGAAGGTGGATATCATGGCTAAGTTTGCGAGTCCCTATCATCAAGCTACCGCCACATTGCGTGAGATTATCGCTGGGTTTCCAGCGATAATCTCACGTTAGGCAGTTAGCGTGAGGATTTTTATCGCTTTTGAGATAAGCGTTGCTAATAGCACGCTATCTCAGCGATAAAAATCCACGCTAGCCGGCGATAATTATCCTAGCGCTAAGTGCGCTTAGCGATGATTATCACCGGTTGTTGCTGATATGCCCCAGTATTTCTGGAAACCTGAGTAAAATTGTAGTAAAGAGCAGCAATGGTTACCTTGGATTTGTTAAAGAGAGAAGTTCAGTTACTTAGGATGGCACCTGATTGTGCCAAATCACCTAGAAAAAATATACATATTTAAATGATAGACTTTAAAACAGAATAAACTTGGGTTGATACTCTTCAATTAGCTAGAAATCAAAATCAAGTAAGGGGCATATTATCAAGGTCCGGCGTTAAAATTATCGCCGCTTTATCGGCAGAAAACTGCCGCTAAAGCGGCAATAATGGGCTTGATAGTATGCCCTTAAGAATTCCCATAAAAGCCCATGTTCTGGTGTGAACATGGGTTTCTATTGGAATTCTCTGTGGCATATTATCAAGCCCATTATCGCCGCTTTAGCGGAAGTTTCCTGCCGCTAAAGCGGCGATAATTTTAACGCCGGACCTTGATAATAGGCCCCTAAGGGGCATATTATCAAGGTCCGGCGTTAAAATTATCGCCGCTTTATCGGCAGAAAACTGCAGCTAAAGCGGCGATAATGAGCTTGATTATAGCTCTAGAGAATTCCAATAGAAGCCCATATTCTGGTGTCAACATGGGCTTCTATTGGAGTTCTCAAGGGCATATTATCAAGCCCATTATCGCTGCTTTAGCGGCAGTTTTCTGCCAATTAAGCGGCGATAATTTTAACGCCGGACCTTGATAATATGCCCCACAGTGTTTCATGTTATGGTACAGTGCAAATGGCCATTGAGAAAGGTGTGGAAGTGACCAGCTGAAACATGAAAAAGAGACAAACTATTGGCTGCATAAACAGTTCTTTAGTAGGCGCAGACCCCAGTATTAGCGAAGGCTTTTGAGTGCACAATATACGTGCAATTAATGAGTTAGATAGGCCAATTTCGCAATCCCAGAAATGCTAATTTGTTGAGCTCTCTTGAGGACAACCGGGTGATGATAGCATCCTTTTTGTGTGTAAATGGTAAAAAAATGCTGTGGGACAAATCCAGAGTTGTCTGCAATGTGTCAAAATTAATTCACACTTTAAACATGTTCTCATTCAAGTTAGTGCCATTGTCTGCCTACAAGACTATGTCAAGCTAACACGGAAATAAAGCTGCTTACAGGTACCTCCCCGAAGTGGGAAAACATTTTCAGGAATGCATCGCTGACCAGGAAATCTTTGAACTTTCATAGAGACCACCTGTTCGAGTTCTTGGGGTAGAAGGCACATTCACTGTGATCCTGTCACCACTTTCTGGTGCCAAAAAAATGGAAAAGTGTAAATCTACCACATCATAATTTCTCTGTGGCTGATTCTGTTCAGCATACTCCCGCTGAAATCAAAGTCACTCTGGCTTGGACCAATGTATTTCTTCTTTCGATTCTGGTGTTATCCCAGGGAAGAGTACCTCTGTGTTGAAATCACTTGCCTATTCTAGGGATTGATAAGCATGCTGTGTCTCCAGCTTTCCAGTGGGCACCAATTACATGAATGTATGAATAAGCAATGTGGTACAAACTCTATCTTCAACAAGGTGTACATGCTACTGCTATATCATTAATACCCACTTCAGCAAACACAATTTAACGTAACCCACTAGAAATAATCTATATGAATTGAAATGATACCACAACAAGAAATTGCACTTTATGAAAATATCTATGATCTAGATTTTGAGCCTTATAAAACAGAAGAAACCCGAAAAATAGTTATTCCTCCAATTGGCAGACACAACAGACAGCTCCTTGCATGTTGCTGGTTACGTGACAGATACATTAATCTTCAATGCTCTTACATCTGGATTCCCACAGCAAATATTGGTATTCCTTATGTGGATTATAAAGATTTTTATAATCTTGTTTTGATACACAGGAACACTATTCCTGAGAAGTCAATACTGTCTCCTGTGATTCAGGAATTGTAATCACATTCTTCTCCTAACAGAGCCAAAAAGGGATTATAATGCTGTTAACATCATTGTGTATCTTGTGCTTCACAGGATTACATTATAATTTAAGGTCCTTTTTCAAACTCGAGGGATATAATTGCTGTTAAACAACTGATGGCTGGCCTCAGTTCATGTGCTTCTTTGGATACTGAAGATCACTATCTCATGAAAGATAATAATCAGGAACTGTTATGTTTTCATCATTACAGGTACCATTGGATCCATCCAACAGACAGCCCAGGAGAAATATATATTTTCACATTATAGGAGCATTGTCAGACAGCCCCCAGTAACAGTCTTAAAAGTTTTTAGAAAATGTTTTTCTTATCTTAATAGTGGAGACAGATCTGGCCCAGCTGTATTTTACTATTTTCAAGAGAATGAAATTCTGAAAAGACTTTGATTACTAATCACAGGTTTATTTATCCATCACAGTCCATTGATTCATATTTTGGAAGAGAGGTGTACATATTGAAAAGAAATAATCATTAAAAAGAGTGTTTGGAGAACTAAATGTCAGTTTCCGGGAATTGATACCATGTACAGAGCATGCACGTTTCCTAGAAAAATTATATTTTTAAATTAGATGGTACATCAGACTACTTGAATACACTTTACATCTCTCAGAGCTTTAAAAACACCATCAATTGCAACATTTAATGTGAAAAACTTTATAGGTTGGAAATGGAAAGAAAATATCACAGATTGTTCATTAACTGAAATAGTGCAGAATGGAACACACACATTGTTTGATTTAGATGGCACATCTTTATGGATGGCAAACACTCATATATGCACAAATATATTTCTGTTCATTGTCCACCAGCAGGCTGAGCAAACAGATCGACTCTAGATATAACAAAAATTCTCGCATAACTTCAGCTACTTATAGTTTAGGCAAGTAATGCTAAAAATGTCAATCTCAGTCGAGTTTGAGTGCTGTAGAACTACACTTCAAAGTTCAATGAGGACGTGGATTTAATCTTCATTTTAATTGATGTTCTTCTGTGAAAAATAAACCTTTGTGTCTACACTGATCTATACTATCATAAAAGAAGAGCAGGCTACCTGTGGTGATGCCCAGTGACACAGACAATCTCATGATTTAGGGATACATTTAGTGTCACTCTGCAAAATACTTGAAGAAGTGCAGGTACACCTTGAACTTTGCCTTTTACTATGGTCACCTGTACTTTCAACATCTGAATACTTTGATTCAGTCATCACTACACCAGAAACAATGGTTTGGAAGAGACGCAGTGCTCACCCAATAAATCATGATTTTTTGATCCCTTTTGTTGCAAAGAGAATATGTAAACATCATCATCCTCACCTTTGAATGCTTCTTCATGTTTATTGTTGTTCTCAGTAACATTCAACAAGAGGAAATATTTTGATTGCTATTCTTAATAATATTCAGCAGAAGAGACCCGAAAGGTTTATAAACTAAATGCAAATGAGAGATAGAGAAAGAGAAATTTCAAGAGCTGGAAGATCAAGGCTTGGCGCAGAGGCTGCAAACATTTTTTTATCAAATACAAGAACACTGGTGGTCGCATATATAAAGCCATACATGCTGGGTGCCAAGGGAGAGACAGTTACTCTCATTGTGTGAAACAACATCTTCTTTGTTTCATTATGGTAAGACGTGGGGTCACCTAATAAAGATATATTCTTGGTGCATATTCTTGAGTATTTCAATTCATGGTGCTTGAGGGTTTGGAACCTACCAACAACAAATACTCCTGTGAGTCTCACAGGACTGATCACTACCCAAAATGCACCATCTCTGTTTAGCGAACAGGAGGTTTGCAGGGTTATAGTCCATCAGATTCTCAGTGTCCGGATGGACACAATGACCAAGTCCTAGATATCCAAGGGTCTAGAGGGCTCATTTTGCAGAGCCATTCGCACACATTCATCCAAACATCTATTAAATATTGTCACCATTCCATTTTCCTGTGCATGATATAACCCTTGTGACTTGTTATACTTTGTTGTTCGAAATATATCTCAAACTCCTGCGGCACAAATTAAGGGCTGTTGCCCTGTGCAACCTCTTCGGCATAGCCTACCTGAATCAAAATATTCTTGCAAATCCTAAATTCACAGATTTCACCACCTTTGTGATCCCAACCTCAAAGGACAGAGACATAGCCCATCATGACTGAGGCATTCCTCCTTACCAGGCCACAGACTGGACCACAAAAGTCCATGTCCAACCTTTACCATGGCTGGTTAGGTAACTCCATGAGCATGATAGGTGTCTACTTGACCACACATGTCTCATAACTCATGGCTCACTGCAAGCATCCTCTAGCAAATATCTCAATATCTCAGTCCACTCCTGCTCACCTTAATGCACCAGAGCATTCTTTCACTGCAGGTTTGCCACCATGTGCCTTGTGAAGTTATCTCATTCGTCTGCCTGGAGGTGTTTGTGGTTCCACCAGTCTATCCGTTCTATGTACTACTGCATTCACCATCCATAATTCTGACCACGCTAACCTATAGGTTGTAAAATTCATATAATTGTTCAACTTCTCCGGCCACTGTGTCTGTGTGTTTTTCAAGTTGTTTTTTTTCCTACATCCTAATTTGTTTTGGCAATTCTGTGAGCAAGAAGTTTCCAAAAACAGAAATGTAATGGCCTTGATAAACTGAGAATATTCTTCCATTGTGTCAGGGCTATTGGCTGTTGTCCTGGTCCCAGTAGGAAAATCCATTGAAAGTTACCTGCTCTAAATTGGGGGAGGTATCCTTTACTGTAAGTCAGTGAAACTTTATATGATCGATCACCAGGTCATAGGTGGTGCCGACTGACGCTCAACATTTGCAACAGTCTGCCCTTACCCTAGCTCTAAATGAAGTAGATGGAAACTTGAGGTTGGTAGATTTAGGATCTGCAATTTTTGTTGTTTGCCCTGCCTCTGTCACCCTCCAAACAACTCCTCTAAAGCTGAAGAGAAATGTTAGCTCTAGTGGCTACCAAAGGATGTTCAAAGCTGAGACATGCTGCTTTGTGTAGCTCTGCTTTCTTTTTTTTTGATATTTTCTTTTTATTTGATTTTTCCCTTACAAACAAAAAGGAACCGAGGTCCACATTGACACAGCGTTAAGCCTACAACCCAGGTAGGGCCGGCCGCGTTTCATTCAAGGCTCCTCAGGATGCTTATATGAAAACAGTGTAGAACAATTTTAAACACAGCATGCCGCCTACAACCCCTGTGGGGCCGAGCGCGTATCAAAACACATGGCAACATAGAGGCGTTATGTGAAGCGTCGGGACCCTTTGCAATACAAGAACTAAAAGAATAAGAATGCGGGTACGAGGCCCGCCAAAGGTTGATAGAGACTAGCTAGGGGTAGGCGAGACAGAAAGAGGGGAAAAAAGAGAAGAGAAGGACAACAGCAGTAGTGACTAGGCAGACGGAAGGGCGTGTGTACGCAACAGCGCAGATCATGAGGTGTGCTGGGTTTGGGGCTTGTCGCTTGGGCCGTCTCGGAAGAATGACCTGATCAGGCGAGGAGTCTACTGGAGATCTGACGGAAGTAGAGCATCATCAAAAAGTCGCAGCGTTCTAAGCTTGGAGGGTAAATAATGCGCATGCTCTGTTTGACAAAGGTACTGAACTAGGGGCCGCCAAACAGCAGTGAAGCGTGTGTCACGCGACTGCAATCTCGCTGTAAAAAGTTCCATAGTTAGCACATGCCATAATTGCGTGTACCAAGCCGCTATTGGAGGAGTGTCCATTTTTTTCCCGTACAATGCTATAGTCTGTTTGGCCGCCCCTAGCATATGAAGTGCTATGGTCCAATCGCTACGAGTTAGGGTTTTCAGACTGACAGGCTTAAGGCCCAAAAGGATCACGGTAGCGGAATCAGGCAGCGGAAACCCCAGCACCCCCTTAATATGGCTAAGGACTTCCTTCCAGAACAGGGTCAGGAGTGGACACGCCCACCAGATGTGCATGAAATCTCCAGGAGCTTTCAAACATCTCCAACATGATGGGGACACGCTAGGGAACATTTTGTGCAGGCGAGTAGGCGTATAGTACCATTGCGTCATGATTTTTTATGCATTTTCCCTCGGTGGGACACTGCGATAACCCCCAGGAATATCCCGCCAAAGACGATGCCACTGCGCTGGAGTGATTTCCGTGGTTGAGAGCGCCTGCCATTGACGCTGGTAAGGGTGAGGGGATAGGACCGGGGGATGTTGTAGAATCTGGTATGTGTGAGAGATCATGCCCTTTGACTCATCAAAGGAACGGACCAGCCGTTCAAACAAGGTGAACGGGCGGGTAGCGGCCCTGTGCATCTCTGGGAGGACACCCAATACCTCAGCTGCGCGTACTGCAAACCCGCATTCATCGGGAGTCCAAAGTCCTCCCGACACCGGGCAAACATCTTGAGCGTGCCACCCTCGTACAGATCACCAATCACCCTACATCACTCCTGTAACCAATTCACAAAGGTTGGCGGATGAAGGGCCGGGGGAAAAGCTGGGTTGCCCAAAATAGGAGTGTGGGGGGAGGGAAAGGTCGTTAAACCCTTACGTACTGCAATCACGTCCCATATATTCAGGACCGTTTTGGTAGGGACTGCCATGTAGGCACTGCGCGAGCGTGCCGTGCGAGAATGCCATGCAAGGTCCCAAATCGAGCATCCGGTTACCGTCCTGTCCATGTGGAACCACACCCTTTCACTCTCAACGGCTATCCATTCCGACACGAAACAGAGATGCGAGGCCCAATAATAGTCTAAGAGGTTAGGACACGCAAGGCCCCCTCTGTCGCGCGGCGACATGAGGGTCTTGTGAGAGAATCGCGGCCTGCACCAACCCCAGATAAAGCGAATGAGATCGCGCTGTAGGCCCTGTATTTGGTGTTGCGGTATTGGGGTGGGGAGGCATTGAAATAAATATAAGATTTTAGGGAGTATTGACATTTTCACGGCGTTAAGCCTACCCAGCCAAGAGATTGTGAGGTTTTTCCAATCTCTCAGGTCTTCCAGTACGGCCCTCCGGCACTCTCGCCAATTCACCTGTGTCCATGTGTCTAAGGTGGGGGTCAGTTGGAGGCTGAGATATCGGATGTGCTCCGTGGCCCATTGGTAAGGAGTGAGCATTTTCAGGACCCGCACCTCATCTGGTAGGATCATGAGATTCAGAGCCCAGGACTTGCCATGGTTAATTTTGAGGCCCAAGACTTTCTCAAAAGACTGCAGAAGGGTATGGAGCACCGGAAGAGACGTATGCGGGTGCGACAGGGTCAGAATAAGGTCATCCACGAACAGTGCTACCTTGTTTTGCCGGCCCCCAAGGGGGATCCCATGTATGTCCGGGTGTTGCCGAATCATCTCCGCTAGGTGTTCTACCACCAGGGCAAACAGCAGAGGTGACAAGGGACAGCCCTGTCGTGTACCTCTAGAGATGGAGAAGGGGTCCGTAAGCTGCCCATTAACTTGAACCCGAGCTTGCTGGGCATGTTGTGGGTGAATTGGTGTTCAGGGGCACTGGGCTAGGAAGTCATCTCTATCAGCTGGCGAGGGATCATTCACTCCATAGAGGGCAGCGTAATGACCCTGATCCTGTTGCTCTAGCCTTGGAAAGGGTGTCCTCCAGGCGGTGTGCCTCCCGGGCACGCGCAAGCGCTAAGGATGTGATGTGACCACGGATGGTAGCCTTTAACGCATCCCACACCACTGGAAAAGGTGTTTCGGGAAGATCATTGTTTACAAAATAGGAGTCAATAGTGGACCGTATGTTCTCCACATATACCGGGTCACACAGGACGTGCAGTGGCAGGCACAACTGCCGAGAGCGGGCAGGAGAGGCTACCGAATCCTGCAGTAATAGCTCCATATGGGCATGATCAGATAGCGATATGTTGGACATAGATGCCCCCACCGAGTCCCACACGGCGTCATGGGAGATGAATAAAGAGTCAATACGCGAGTACGAACGGTGAACGTGAGAATAGTACGAGTAATCCCACACCACCGGTGAATGATATTGCCAAGCATCCAGCAAACCAAGGTCCATTATCTGTTTCCATAGTGTAGAGGACATGGCTCCCGCCCCATTGGAGGAAGCCTCGCTACAGTCCATCGCAGGGTCCCACACAAGGTTAAAATCTCCCCCCAAGATTAAGGAGGGCTCGCCATATGGCACATGTTCCCGCATAAGTGTTCGGAGACATGAGTCTTGCATCTGGTTCGGAGCATAAACATTGCACAGTGTAAGTAGGCGTCTCCCCACCCGCACCTCCGCCCTTATGAAGCGTCCATCCGGACGGCGATACACTTTAGCACCCCCCTGCCTGATACCAGGCCTACAGAGAATAGCCACCCCGGTGGTTTTGGTGTCTGCCGACGCCCAGAACTGGAGGGGATAGTTTGAGTGTGCCATGCAGGGATTGTCTACGCGCATCAGGTGAGTTTCTTGCAGAAAAAGAATGTCAGGGCTATGTTGTCGCAGGTAGCGCCACACCTGCTGCCGCTTGTTGGGGGAATTCAGGCCCTTAACATTAAGTGTTAGTATCTTTAAGGGGCCAGAAACAGCCATGGGGAAGTCAAGTTCCAAGTTAGTCCATCATGCCGCCATAGAGAGCGCTTCCGGGGGGTAGGGAGGAGACCCAGGAGCGTGCCGACTCTAGCCCCAGGTGCGCGCCATGATAGCTGAAGCAACCGCCCGCCATACCCAGCACCTACAGAAAAGAAGAAGGAGAGATACAGGTAAGTGAGAGGAGATGAACCCAACATTGGCCAACCGTGCCACTTGTCCCTGTTCCAATCGCCGGCCAGCCTACACCCGAGGGTTCTGACAAGCCAAGAGATGTCACTCTCCCAGGAACAGAGGGGGGTACGCTGTCCACCAGCCTCGAGGTCAACTAAAGGGAGGGCTCCGGCTATGGCCACCCCGCACACAAAAGAGAAAGAAGGATTAAGAGCCGGGGGACTGCAAGAACCCCCCCCCCCCCTATAGACCAAGCCCATCTAGGAAACCCTAGAGCATAAGAAGCTGTGGTCGTAGAGAAGAGCTCCAGGAGTCATCTCAAACATCCAGACTTTTGATCAGGGAGGTGGAGTTTCTGGGCCAGAGTCAAATTTGTCACCTTCTAAGGACTTAATGTGTTCTATAATGTCCTGCTTAGCCTGCAGGGAGTCCTGTTCATTGAGAGGAGAGGGGCGCCTATGCCGGCGCATGGTCGACCAAGCTGTCTCAGCAGGAACCCTTGCAGAGGATGAAGGGCATGCGGGGCTGTCAGGCCGCGAGTCAGGGAGT
This sequence comes from Triturus cristatus, assembly GCF_964204655.1. NCBI lineage: Eukaryota > Metazoa > Chordata > Amphibia > Caudata > Salamandridae > Triturus > Triturus cristatus. The sequence goes on along the minus strand of NC_140590.1, from coordinate 452,944,468 downwards.
CGAAGCAACTGCGCCGCATCCCTGTAGGACCGGATCACCCTTCATCGAGACTCCCAGGTAAATATAAGCACAAAGGGATGACCCCACTGATAGGAGATATTCAGGCTCTGCAACTTATCAGTCACTGGTTTGTAGGTACGACGGCGCCGAAGGGTAGTGTGGGCCAGATCCTGGAAAATCTGAATTCTATGTCCCTCATGCGTGAGGTCTTGCTTGGCCCGTGTCGCCCGTAGAATAGCTTCTTTTTCTGTGAAGAAATGGACCCTGGTTAATATATTAGGAAGAAGGCCCGGTCTGCCCGCAGGCCCAGTGACCGGGTGGGCCCGATCCAGGGCTGGGGGGGAGGCGTCGTCATCACCCCACACTTCATGCAGCAACTGCGCCACATACGTCAGGATGTCTTTCCCTTCCACACCAAGAGGGACCCCCCAGATGCGGAGGTTATTCCGGCGACTTCGATTCTCCAAATCCTCCTGCTTCAGCTGTAACTCTATGTGTTGGTCTTCCAAGACAGCCAGGCGTTGCCAGAGCTGCTCCTGGTCTTCCGTCCGGGCATCCAGCGTCTTCTCCAAGCCATCTACCCGTCCCCCAAGATCCGCCACCTCTCTCCGGAGCACTCGGACACAGGAATGCTCTTCGGTGCGGAGGGAGCCAATCTCAGATTTCAGTTCAGACATGAAGGAGGACATAAAGGCCTGTGTCACCGGGAGCGAGTCCCCCCCAGCCGGCGCCTGTCCTTCCGCGGATGTAGAAGAGCCCATCTTGCCCCACAGGGCCGCCACTGAATTGTCCTTTGGGGCTGGCCCCGGAGCATCTTTGACTCTATTAGTGGGCGTCATACTGGAGGTGTGGTGAGACAGCCAACGTGGAAACCTGACAAGTAACAGAGGTCCCCCCACCACTACTGCAAAGCACCAGCCTCGTGAGAGATCCCCTCTCCACAACAGACTTCATCAGAGGTGCACAGTCTCCCCGCAGGACCAGCAGACCCAAGTATTGCCGAGTGGGGGATGTCAGCAAGGAGGCCACCACCACAGCTCTGCAGTGTTGAGTCACTCAAGCATCAGTAGCCCCTGTCAGCCCCCCCGCAGCCCGTGAAAAGCCCGTGAGAGCCCGTGAGCGCCCTATAAAAACATGCAGTCAGGCCCGAGCCCCAGCTCTCGCCCCACCACAGCGAGAATTATCAGACCAGGCTCAGGCCAGGCAAGTGACGTCCAAGGCGCCACCGCCCGACACCACCAGCAGCAGGCAAGATGACAGCAGTAAGCCTCCAAGCAGGGGGGGTTGTGGACCAATGGGGAGAAGCAGTCCAGCAAAGTGGCCAACACCTGCCGACGACAATGCACAGTCAAAGGAGCAGACCCCCCCACCAGCAATGAAGGGTCCCCCCCAACAGCAAGGGCAGATACCAACCAGGAGGGGGAGCAGACCAAGCAAGTAGATCAAACTGGCGGCCAGGGGCTGGTGCAGGCAACTCAGCGGGGAGCAGGCAACATCCAAAGAAGTCTCCAGGACCCCCCCAGCATAGGGAGCCCCCGATCGGTAGTCCACCTGAGTCTTGCATGAAGGCGGCCGGGCCCCAGGCAACCCCCGGCACAAGACCCCCCCACGGCGCACAGGCAAAGTCTCACCGGAGTCTCCACATGCAAAGGCTGCCCCCAGTCCACCTCTGGCGCTTCCCTGCGCCTGAGATCGTCACTCACTGCCAGACCACTTAGTCACCTGAAGGTCGGCGAGCGTCAGCGACGGCCAGTCGTCTTCCCCAACCACTGCCGTCCGGGCCCCACCGCTTCACCAACCGGCAGGCCACAAGCATTGTCGCTGGGCAGCCTGCTGACCTGCGATGTAGTCCCGGTCAACAACCTTACAAATTGCGGCCAGAGGCAGCCCCAAGGGCATCTCCCACCCCACACCAGCGAGGGGCACGATGATAGCTGAGCCTCCCTGATGGTAGAAGTGCTGTGCCGGCCAGGGTGGTCGTCCGCCCCCACAGGTCCCACAGTGAGTAGTCAGAGACGCGCACCCCAGCAGTTCTCGTACTCACAGTTCCAGGCAATATGGCAGCCGCCACTGTGACGAACTCCTGAGGGCCCGAGAGACCCCTGCGCTGCCACCGCTGTCCCCGCTGGTCTCCACTCAAGCCAGGCCCAACGCATTTGGATGTGTGCGCTCCTCCACGAAGGAGCCACACAACCACAAGCTGATGCTGCCCAGGCCCGTCACACTCCCGAAGGCACCGTCCCTGTATCCTCAAAGCAGGGAGGGCAAAGTGGCGGCAGGAAGCCGAGCTGCGGCCTCCCACTAGCACTCCCTGATCACCACCGACTCTCTATGCAGGGGCAGGCCCCCCCGGGCCGGGAGAGCCCCCCAGCAGGGCCCCGGGTTCCAATGCGCCTCACAGGTGCAGCGCGGGAAATGGCGGGTCCGGGTCGGCTAAAGGCTCACCGCCCGTCCTGCCATGCCTGTGTCCCAGGTCCGCCGCCTGCACCCTCCACAATCAGGATGATTACTCCTGCGATGGCTCCCTCACCGCTGGAGGCCGCAGGCAGCGTCAGGCATCTGCGCGGGATATAAGGTCGGCCCGCGTTACCAGCATGGAAGCCTCCGGCCCAAGCGTCACGAAATGGCGGGCGCACCAATCGCCGGATCGAGGCGCCGCCACCAGACACTGCTGCTACTGCTCTCTCGCCGTCCTACGCCCGCCAAGGGGTGCCACAGATCCCCCGCACCTAGGACACCCCCGAGGGGAGCATCAAGGGACTCCCAGCTCCGCTGTGATAGCGTTGGTGCACGGCGGCCTGCCGGAGCTCCTTTAGCGTGCGTCCTACTGCATCGCCAGTTAGACCATGCCCCCACCTCTGCTTTCTAACACCTGAAAGTATTCTCACATGTACATGGGAGGTTAAGGTGGCGGAAGGGAAGAGTATGCTGCAAGCTACACAGGACAGCGGTTACTCACAATGCACAGATTGTGAGTGTGAGAGGAAGGAAGTGTGGGTTTGCAGTGTTTGGTGTGACAGGGGATCAGGAAGGAAGTGGGGAGACAAGATCCAGCACTGCCATGTTAGTATGTTTGTGAGTGAACACTTTTTTATATTATGCTTCATGCACTGTAGACTAAAACACCTACACACACAATCAGATGATTCTAGGAGTGAATCATATATTGCGCGCTTAAGAGCACGCTCTGGAAATTGATGTCTTTCATTGCAGCACAAAGCCACTCACACAGATCATCAGACCAGGAAAACTTTGATCCAGGTCGATGGCACAGCTTCATGCTGCATAGGTATGATTTTGATTGTGCAGCAGTCTATATGAGTGGCCTGAAGAAAATATGCCATGTAGATATGTGGTTAACTGTACATTGCCAGTGTGGTCATCCCCTGAAGTACAGCTGCAGATCTACGATAAGGAGATTAGGGCCTTATGTACAGTGGAATTTAGGGTTTGCAAACCCTCTGATTCAACAAATCAGAGAATTTGCAAAGGCTAAAACCCTTTTGATTGGGATTAGGAAACCATTCTTAATTGCTATTTGGAAGGGATGCCCTTAACATCCCTTCCAAATAGCAATTTAGAATGGTTGAGAAGTGTGGCTCAATGATTAGAGCGGCAGACCCTGATGCAGAGGTCTAGCCTGGGACCAGGGTTCAATTCCTCACCTCGGTGGGTCTTGGGCTCAAAAAATTCCACAGACCTGATAATTCTTTCCTTGGTACCTATTCCAATCATGAAGTCCCACTCTGCAACTCTGGGCAATAGCTTGTTTAATCTCCACAACGGCCCCCACAATGCTAAGGATCCCTGGGGGTGCCCAGGAGTGGACGCCTCACAGGGAAAGCCAGGATGGGTTCCACAGCGGTATTTGTACAAGCGCCTTGAGACCCTTGCGGGTGGGTAGTGCGCTATACATGTATCAAATTTACATTTAACATGCTCCTCCTTTTTTTTTATTTTAAACGCATGCTGTTTTCCTCTAAGGAAAATAAACTAAAAAGAATACTTATTTTTACTCAAAAGCAATCACAGACATGGTGTTCTGCTGACCCGAGCAGGTCACCATCGTTGTGATTGTGGCCAATCATGATAGGTCGCAATTTGTGACCTACCTCATGAATATTTTGATGAGGTAGGTTGAATTGCGACCCACTTCAGATTCTACAGTTTGTGAATCATCCTAGTAGAACATAAGTCAGTTTTCCTCAATGAAAGGACAAGCTGCAGAAATGTGAGCTGCTGTCCATGGATTTATCTTGCCCAGGTTCCCTCCAATAAGTGCCTGTGTAGACCACCGGCATCCACCAGCTCAAATTAAGTATACTTGCCTCTGAGGGGCATATGTACAAGGAAATAACGCCGCTGTGGCATTGGTTTTCTGACGCTACGGTGGCTTTGTTTATCGCCGTATGTACAAGTTGCCGCTAACCACGGTTAGCGACAGTTTAGTGGCGATATTGTCTGTTTTCACGCTCACCACTTCTGTTAGCAATATATAATGAAAATGAGATGCAAGGTGGGAGTTCACATGTGAAAACTGCTGCTAACCCCAATTTGTGATATTTTCAATGATCGCCCGGTTCAGCAATACGTTAAAAAACAGCCGCTAAGGTCCTTTAGCTGCTGGTTTCTAAATGCAGAAAAAAGGTGGTCTTAAAAATGGATATACAAACAGTACATAAGGGAGAGTAGCCCAGAACCACATTTGACAAGCTACTGATGCCATGGAGGTACTACTTCTGCAGCTTGGAGCACCAAGAAGACCACAACAACCACCGCCACCGCCACTCCCCCCAGGACCACAGGCTGAAAAGGTCCTCCATCCTCTGCATATTCACCAATATAGCTCCCAGGCTGCAGGCACCAACACAGCATTGCAACAATATCCCTCTGCAGATGAAGCTACTAGCAGTGCTGCACATGTTGGCCACTGGTACCTTCCAACAAACCATTGCCAGTGTTGGGGGAGTCTCCCAGTCATCCTTTTCAAGGTTCCTCACTAATGTCTTGAATGCCATCATTATCTGACACCACAGCACCTACGCTTCCCTAACACAGCTCAAGAACAGCTTGAAACCAAACAAGGCTTCTATGCCATTGATGGCTTTCCACATGTGTTGGGGGCAATTGACTGGACACATTTCCTACTTGTGCCTCCTGTGGACTCTGCACACATTTACCAGAACAGGAAGCATTCACATTCCATGAACATGCAGGCAATCATGGACCACCGTGGCTTGTTCACAAATGTCGTTGCCAAGTTTCCAGGGAGTGTGCATGGCTCCTCCATCTTCCGGCAGTCCATCATCAACCAGCAGTTTGAAAATGGCAACTGGACTACTTCTAGAAAAATACCAACTGAACACACCACACACCTCAAGTCCACAATCATGTAGCTCATAAATGTGAGAATGCACATGTAGCAACTGTCATACAACATGCCTTGTAACATGTCCACCCACCATACCCAAGAACCCAAGGGACTGCGGTCACTGGGGGTAGCCTTATAGACAAACGTCCATCCAAGGTCCTTCCCCTCCGTCACACATCTGCAAATGCTGGGAGAGGTGTGAACCAAATAGGTGAGATGGAGGGTCAGGACTAGGGGTGGGCAGCATTTGCAAAATCCACTTTCGCAAATTATCGCGAAAATATTAAAAATTATCGCAAACACGCGGAAATATCGCGAAGATGCGGAAGTTTTTTTCCCGCAGGTTCGCGCGATTTTCTGCATGGTTGCGGCTCGCCAACTTACCCATGTGGTTGCTCGCGGGCACGGCCATCTTGTTTTCAGTTGTCTTGCGGTGCATGATCACGAGAAGAAAGACGTGATCGCGTGACGCATGACGTCACTGTGGGCGCGAACTGTCGCGAGACAGCGCAAATGGCTAAAAACGATACAACATCTCATGGAGAACGCAACCGGATCAAGAAAACTTGTCGGCGAACGCAGGGATTCAGGTAAGGCGATCGCGCCCGCGCGAGAATGTATTATTTTACAGTGCGAGCAAGAACCAAATTATCGCTAAGCTGCGGAATGCGGAAATTTTGACATTTTCGCGCTTTCCGCGGAACACGAAAATGTCAAATTATCGCAATTTCCGCGAACGGAACGAAATTTTCGCCCAGGCCTAGTCAGGTCCTATGAGGAAAGTGTTCTACATAATCAAGAGCTACTGGAGCAGAGACTGTTCCATGCCGGCGCAAATGGCGTGTCCGTATCCCAGTCTGCTTGAAATTAGTTCACTGACTGCCTTTTTGGACTGGGGGGGATCTCAATTGAAGCTCTTACAGAGGCTGAGGAGGGTGTTGAAGTAGCTGGAGGTGACGGCGGTGACCTCAAGGTACATGGAGAGGGAGGAGTTGAGTATGATGCCCAGGTCTCTGGTGTGGTCCGTGTGGGTTGGGGAGCTGAGGAGGGCGGTGGGCCACCAGGTGTTGTTACATGTTGCTGGGGTGGTTCCAAGGATAACGACTTATGTCCTCTCCGCGTAGAGTATCATGCAGATGTTGCTCATCCAGGTTGCAACTTCCTGCTTTCCTTCCTGGAAGTGGAGTCTGGTGGTGGGGGGTTCCTTGGTGAAGTTGAGGATGAGCTGGGTGTTCTTGGTGTAGGATACTATGTTGAGGCTGTGCTATTGGACAATGGCGGTGAGATGGGCCATGTGGATGTTGAAGAGTGTTGGGCTGAGCAATGATTCCTGGGGCTTTCCGCAGTAGAATTTCTGAGGGTTCTGAGAGGAAGGGTGGCAATCTGATCCCTTGGCTCCTGCCGGTGATGAATGATCGGATACAGCCAAGGGTGGTTCCTTGAATGCCTGCTTCATGTAGTCTGCCCGCTAGTGTGTGGTGGGAGACGGTGTGGAATGCTGCTGACAGGTCAAGTAAAATCAGGGCTGTGGTGTGGCATGGTCGAGGTTGGTGGATGTCGTCTGTGGCAGCGAGTAGGGCGGTCTCGGTGCCGTGGTTACTTGGAATCTGTATTTATACATGCCCAGGATGGTGATGTACGTGGCTTATCTGTGGGTCTTGGTGAATTCATGGATGACGTTGAAGAGGTGTGTGGAGTTGGTGGAGGATGCAACTATTTTGTTGTGGATGAAGGTCCTTTCAGTGCTACCGATGCGTTGGTGGTATTTGGTCATGGTGTTCATTTATGTTTAGAAGCTTACATGCATCTTGCAGTTTCTCATGTTCTTCTCCAGGGGTCTGCAGGTGTGTCTATAATCTTAGAGTTTCGTGGTGAACAAGGCGGCTTAGCTGGTGCACTGTCTGTTGGAATTGTGTGGGGTGAGTTTGTCTGCGCAGTTGGGGATCCATATGTGGAATTCCCTGGTAGCGCGTTTTGTGTCCACTGCAGGGTTGGGGGGTGTTGCAGTTGCAGCTGGATTCCAGCTGCTAATCGGTGACTCAGCTCCAGTTCCTTTGTGTAGTGCGAGGTGCGTGTTTGGCCACCTTGGTTTTATTGCCATGGAAGTGTATGCCATGATAGTCGGTCCTTGGGTGTTGTGTGGTGTGGCTGAAGTGTACACTGCTGCATCTTGCGACGATGGGCTCGAGAGTGTGTCCTGCCTTGTGGGTCAGTGTGGTTAAGAGTTATGTCAGTCCCATATTGGTGAGCTCTTCATCCGGAGGGTAGTGGAGTTGGGGTCGTCGGTGTTGTTGAAGTGGAAGTCCAGGTCTCTGATGAGTATGTAGTGCATGGATGCAATGGTGTGGGGTACGATGAGCTTGTTGAAAGTGTTGGCGAAGAGGTCCAGGTGTCCCAGGGGTCTGTAGGCAAGTATGCCACAGAGTGTGGATTTGTGGCTGGTCTTGACCTGGAAGTGGAGGTCTTTCGTGGTGGGTAATGTGTTGCTGGAGGTGGAGGGGGCAGAAGGATTTTTTATGTGTGATGGCAAGGACTCCGGCCCGGTGTTTTAGGCAGTCCTTCCTCTGGATCTTGAATCAGTCTGGGATTGTGAGGGCAATGTCAGGGGCAGAGGAGTTGGTGGTCCAGCTGTCCGTAACGAAGGCGATGGGTGAGAGTGTGTCCCGGAGGTACCAGATTTCCATGGTGTGTATGTGCAGGGAGTGCACGGTGAGGAGGATGCATCTTAGTGCGTTGGTGGTGTTGGAGGCCGTGGCGGGGGAGAAGGTCTTGCAGCAGTGGTGGCAGGAGAACTGGCCATGGGTCGTGTTCAGTGTGGCCTATTGGCAGTTGTACTTCCTTTTGGGTTTGAGTGCAAGGATGGCGGATGAGTTGTAGTGGCAGACGTTATGGGATCCTGGGTCCCTGGCACCGGTTGTGGCCGGGTCGTGGACAGACACAGACATGCTTGACTTTTGTGCGCCTTCATTGCACCAGCAGTGCAAATTCGCAGCTGCCGCCATAACATAGGGTAGGGGGGAGGGAATAGCAGCTGGGAGGCAATGTAATTTGCATTGATGCTGTTAAAGTGTAGGAAGTTACACATGGCAAAGCCAAATTACAGATGTAGCACAAAGCACACACCCAAAAATAGAAACTCCGCAAACACAACATAATGGCCACATCTCTCCTTTTTATGGTACAGGTGATCAAGGATATGCATTCTCTCCATGGCTGATGACACCCCTCAGAGCCACAAACACCCAGGCAAAGAGATATTACAATGTCGCACTTTGACGCACAAGGTCCATTGTGGAGAGAACATTTGGTGTGCTTAAGTCACTGTTCAGGTGCCTCGACATCTCAGGCGGCAGACTGCTGTACAGCCCTGAAATAGTCTGCAAGATCATCGTGGCATGTTGTGTGTTGCACAACGTATGTGTCCACACCAATGCGCCATTGATTGAAGTACCGGATGAACCGGACAATCTTGAGGATGACATCGAAGAAGAGGCTGATGCTGCACAAACCCAGCTACTGCTGCTGGCACAGCACAAAGGGACAGAATTGTCCACAATTTCTTCACATAACCACGTCAAAATATGACTACCCTGCATTATTTTTTGACATTGCAAAATACACATAAGCATAGTTTTTGCTAGTAAACATCACAACACCAAAACCTTGTGTGCATGTTCATACTCTTCATTAGTACAAGTGAAAGTTAAACATTGTGCTTATGTTAATGGTGAATTGAATGTTTGTGGGTGGGTATCTGTTTTAGGATTAATTTTAGGGTGTGTTTTGGGGTCAGAGATGAAGTTCAGGGTGTGTTTTGGGGTCAGTGATGAATTTTAGGGTGTGTTTTGGGGTCAGAGATGAATTTTAGGGTGTGTTCTGGGGTCAGAGAGGAAATTACAGCAAATACAGTTCATCTGAGGAACAACTTGCAGTTAGCATCCAGATTTGTGGTGCATTAACGCTAACGCGACAATTGTTTCATAACAGCCATTGAAAAATATAGCTAAATACAGGTGACAACATTGAATATTACAGCAAAAGGCAATTTGCATGCAGAAAATGATCGCATACTCAAAAAACGACCCGCAAACACACAGGGAGTGATGTCAGCATGCATCCTGTTGCCTGGATGAGTACTGTGCACTTTCACTTTCTCTTTTGAGCACACTTCTTGTGACTGTGGAGAGTGTTGGAGGTTTTGGTGATGTGTGCTGCTGAATTTGGTTTTGAGAGTGTGGTTGTGTTCTGTGAACTGTCCCTAGTGTTCCTGTGAAGTCTTCTGCAGTTATCCTTTCTTGTTTCTTGCGTCTTGTACTAATTGCTGTCGGGTGTTTGTTCAAGGGGTATTTTAGATATTTAATAGTTGTTGGGGTATATATTTGGGTTTTAATTTTTTAAGTAGTGGGTTTAGGTGTGTTCTGGGAGATGGTGTGTATGGGTTAGGAGGGCAGGATGTTGGAGGGGGCATAGGGGGGCTTCCTCTGGCTAATGAAGCACTACCGGCCCTTGATGATAGGAAGTGGGGGTCAGATTCAGCAGGGCTATGCGGTACATGTGAGGAAGTTGAGATGGGGTCATGAGAGGAGCCAGATGCTGCGGGTCGTCGGTGTGGACAGGACTGTCCGACAATGGAAGCATCAATGGCAGGATTGTGTTGGCCATGAGAGTCACATGTTGAACCACTTTGGCGTCCTCATTGGCAACAAGGTGGTAAGTAAAACCTTAAAATAGTTAAATAAACACTTTTGCTAACAATGAAAAAGGCTGTCTGTAACACAATGGGGTATATGTAGAAGAAACTTGCGGAGTGAGGTGTTTGACATCATGCCTTTAGGACTACACACCTAACTTTTCAACTGCAGAATTGCAATGCTACACCATGTTAACATGCATATGGTGCATGCTTGCATTTCCACCAGCGCTGTTGCAAACATTTGCAGTGTAGTGCCAACCCAGGCACCCTTGCACCATAGTGCAAATGTGTCTGCGTGCAGGGCAAAGATTGTTCATGTACATGAAGTGTGACCTTACTGTACATAAACAATCCAAGGCATTTTGCTCATTTCATGTGTGCTGTAGAAGGCACCACACATGTAAAAAACAAAAAATATGAGGAGTAATGCTTTTCTATGAGTTTTGCAAATATAGGATCAGCTTTTCACTAACATTCAATATTGGTGCCACCTACAATGTACGCTGCCCTTGTACCTCGGTTTAGAGTGACATTGTATGAGCAATGTAATTTTCAACATTTATAACATCTCCAGAGTGACATACACCATCAATAGATTTGACACACCCTTGTGAAAACTCCAGCGATCCTATTGTCAAAAGAGCATGGAGAACATAATGTAGATGGGGAAACAGGCCACACACATGGAAAAATAAACAAAGATGTGACATGCATTGCTTCTCCTCATTTTATCAATTTAGGAGCAGGATTATCAAGGTCTTATTACTGGCGCTGCCTCATATGTAGGCCACACCTTGTATATAGGGGCCAGCGTCAAATGCAAGGGGCGTTGTGGTGGAACGCCCCACACAACACCCACTGGACGCACCTTTCACACTAACCATAGCGTGAAAGGGTGCTTTATGTACAAGGCAGCGTTAGTCCACATTAAGTGGCTTGACGCTGTCTTGTACATAAGGTGCAGCCCCTTTCTCCACCACAATGTCACTGAAAGTGACGTTATGATGGCGATAGGAGCTTGCACATATGCGCCTGACAGTCTCATTAGGTTGTGACACTACATGTCACATGCCATGCATTGTCATGTCAGTTTTGCCAGCATGTTGTAACTGATCATTGATTTTACATTGCATTGTACATGTTATTTAAAAACTTAACAATCTTCTGTTAGAGTGTAGGCTCACAGGTTTCACTGACCTAGTGTTTATGTGTTAAATGGAGAAATGTCACATAGTAATCATGACTCACATTTTGTCATTGCCCTTATTTGATAGACAACATGTCACCAGAGGAGGCCCATGTGTTCAGGGTCAAGAAGGACCGGTATCTACACATACGCAGGGTGGTCAAGGGATACCGCAACATGTCAAGGAGGTATCAAGCTGACCGTGCAGCTGGTAGGTGGAAGTCGTTGCCCAATGTTGGCCAAGGACACAGCCAGAGTGACCCTCAGGCCAGACCGGGCCCTTCTGGTGACAAGCGTGGGTCCCAACATGGACATGGTTCTGCACATCCCCCAGGAAGAACACACAGACAAGCTGCCGCCTCAGAATTACATCAGGTGGTGCCATTTACCATGGGTGACCATCTTACGATCATGGACATGAGCACTAGGTTGCCACATATAGAAAGAGAATTGTCGGAGCAGATCACCCACCTGCAGGACATTAGGGTTGTTCTGGGTCTCCCATTTTGAACTGTCCAATAGTGACCCATCCCCTTTTTCTACTTTCCCCCAATCTTATTTATTCTCATTAGTTAGTGATAGGTACGTTTTTGAATTGTTAGGTAGTGTAGTTGTAGTGTAGGAATAGGTAGTGTTAGATTTTAGCATAGTTTTTTATTTATTATCTTGTAATATTTGGGGAAAGTTTCCTTTTCCTTTGGGTGGGGGTTTGATGTATTTCTTGTTGTATAAAATAGAATATCTATCTATCTATCTATCTATCTATCTATCTATCTATCTATCTATCTATCTATCTATCTATCTATCTATCTATCTATCTATCTATCTATCTATCTATCTATCTATCTATCTATCTATCTATCTATCTATCTATCTATCTATCTATCTATCTATCTGTCTATCTGTCTGTCTGTCTGTCTGTCTGTCTGTCTGTCTGTCTGTCTGTCTGTCTGTCTGTCTGTCTGTCTGTCTGTCTGCCTGCCTGTCTGTCTGTCTATCTATCTATCTATCTATCTATCTATCTATCTATCTATCTATCTATCTATCTATCTATCTATCTATCTATCTATCTATCTATCTATATATATTCACTTAAAAAACCATAGGTTTCACACACGTTATAGTTAGGAATTAGCATTTAAAAAACCTTGCAAATTCACTGAAAAAACCATAGGTTTCACACATGTTATAGTTAGCTGGACATTTCACTTGTAAAAAACCATTGAAATTCCCCCGTTATAGTTAGTTCAGCTAAATATAACTTGCGCAACCGCAATCCACTGCTGATGACGTCACATATTACATCACTGTATTCACTAAGATACTGTTAATAAGTCAGTTATACAATTAATTTTACAAAAAAAAAACATCCATTTAGACACTTATTTACCCATTTATTCTTCCATTAACCTTTCGATATACATATATAAAAAATATTTATTTTTCAGAAAGACACATATTCACTGGATGATGTCATCAGTGATGTAATCAGTGATGTCATTTGAGATGTCATGAGTGATGTCATGAGTGATGTCACTAACCATGTCATGAGTGATGTAATATGTGACCTCATCAGCAGTGGATTGCAGTCGCGCTAGTTATATTTAGCTGAGTGTCAGTTTAGGTTAGTTAATGTTGTTAATTGTTGATACATTTTTACTGGTTTAGAATTCTGTTTGCACTTATGTCTGGATTGGTTTAGTGGAGTGTTGCTTCTTACCTTGTATAGAACTTATTCTATCTCAGGACAATCATTTGAATGTGTATGTGTGGTCATGACATGTTACTTAGCTGGACGGATAGTGTCAGGATCCTTTTATTTGAGCACAGTAAACTTGCATGCATTACTGTGTGGCAAGTTGGAGTTATGGCCTAGGCTAGAGACACTCTTTTGTGAAGTTGAACATCTCATGTGTGACTCACAGAATTGGACTGCGCATTGTTGTACATTTACAACACAATGTAGGAACATGGCCTTGAACAGACATTGACATTGCAACTCTTGTCCATCATGATGATGGATGTATGCACCGTGTTCCACAGATTACGTCCACACCCTGCATATCACGTGAGCCTGGCGCTGAGTCCATATAGCATGCACAGACATAGGCACACTTGCTGCGTAGTGCAAGTGTGTCAGCATTATGGAAATTAGATGTTCCTGTGCCTGGAGGCTCACCTCACCCTCCTGCCTATACACAATCTTTTTAATTTGCTGATCAAATGTGCACGGCACAAGGCAGAACGCAGTTCTGCAGCAAACAGGAGGGGAAATGATGCATTGCCCCCTGTAGTGCCAGTGTCATACCCATTTTTCCTAGCTGTTACTTTTGTCATTGCCTCATAGTGATGCCACCCTTGAAATGGTGCTACAGCATCTGACTATGAGCAAAGTGCAGTGCACAACTCATCCCTGGACACATTGCCCTCTCCTTTCACAGTGAGCACAGCATGGGAGGGTTCCTTATTTCCAAGGCATTATTAAGCCACGGGAAGTGTCTGACTGAGGACTTGCACTTTGGATAAGTCCCTATTGCCACCACAACTTCACTGAAACAGACATTGTGATTTCAATAGAGGTTGGTCAATATGTGCCATTACGAATCTTTATCTATGTGCATATGGTGTGCTCTATCTTGGAATGTGCTATGCAAACAAATGATGGACATATGCTGAATAAATCATACATTCACCCCAGTCAAGAGATCTGCGTTAAATCCATCGTTCTTTTGCTCACCATGCCACCCCAGTTTAGACCCAGCCATATGCAAATCAGTCTTGACCCTGTGCCTCATGGGAACAGTCCAGACTGAACTGCCAAGCCAGGTCCTCCCTGGACCAGAAACAAGCATCCTGGAACCAATTTCTGGGTATTACCCTTCATCAGCCAGGCTAGCTTGAATCCAGTGGCACAGTGAGCAAGAGACCCACGTCTGGGCATACCCATCCCTCTTAGGGTGAAAAGTGCAATGAAAACAAATGATGGACAGAATGCTGAATAAATCATACATTCACCCCAGTCAAGAGATCTGGGTTAAATCCATCATTATTTTGCTCTCATGCCACCCCAGTTTAGACCCAGCCATATGCAAATCAGTCTTGACCCTGTGCTTCATGGGAAAAGTCCAGACCGAACTGCCATGCCAGGTCCTCCCTGGACCGGAAACAAGCATCCTGGGACCGGTTTCTGGGTATTACCCTTCATCAGCCAGGCTAGCTTTAATCCAGTGGCACAGTGAGCAAGGGAGCCATGTCTGGGCATACACATCCCACTTAGGGTGAAAATTGCTATGCAAAAAAATGATGGATTTAACCCAGTTCTCTTGACTGGGGGTGAATGTTTTGATTTGTTCTACATTCTATCTATTTGTGTCTTTTGCTATCTTGGAATGTGGCATGTAATGTGCCCCATCACAACAATCTGTGGCCACCCCTGAAAGTGTGAGTAGATCTGCAAAGTGAGTCTTGTTTTAAATGCTAAATAGAGAAACTACTTGTGGCATGCATTAGACTTGGGCCTTTTTCCACACATGCCTTTTGCCATCATGTACGGAGGGCAATGTTGGGATATTGCAAGGAGGTTGTAATTGAGCAATGAGGGAATGGCTAGTTCTCACATATCCATTCATCTCACTTCCTATCTGTGACCAGGCCTTGGCGTAGTTCGCGGACTTCAAACTCCTCGAAGTTACCAAAAAACTCAGCGAAGTTCCGCGAGTGTCGGAGTGCAGTGCGAACTGCAGTTTGTGCTGGTATTCCTGCCGCTCAGGTAGAAATTCTACCCGAGCGGCAGCTCGCGCTACCAAACTTACCATTCGCGATCACGAGCTGGGAAAAAACTCCGCTGCACATCGCAAAGTGGAGTTCTCTGCACTCCACAAACTCTGCCGAGTGTGAATTGCAGAAAACTCCGCAAACTACGCGAACGGAGCAAAGTTCACCACCCAGGCCTATCTGTGACACAGTTGAACATGAACATTTATCATATGTCCCTCAGTGTACATTTGTATGGATTCATTGCTCAAAAATTATTGAAGACTTCCATACCTGAATGGTCATGAGAAAGACACATCTGTGTAATTGACAGTTTTTAATTTGCATGTGCATTGGCTTTGGTGAAGACTGCCACAGTAATTGGTAAAACAACACACACATTTCATATATGCGCAGTGGAGGGCCTGACAGAGTCCTTTGTGTGGAACATGTCCATAGGAAGAGGCAGAGTTCAGTCAGCAGGCTGACTGCAGTGTCTTTCACAATGGTGCATGTGTGCTTACATTGGTGGTGGCATACTCATGTATGCACATAATCTGTCGCATTCACAGTGCATCCTCATATTGTCATCAAAGAGATGCAGCCCTGTGAAGTCAAATCATATGTGTGTGGTGTTGAGGCAAGGGGGACATTTTGCCAGCCTGCCACATCTCCAGGCAATGTGCCCCTTTGCTCTTTCATGTAGCCCTGATATTGTTGTCTGATATGAATCTTTGGCTATGTTTAGAATTACTTTTCTGTGCAGATTTCCAAGTCTATGACCCCACCAATATGTGTATTGCAATATATTTGTTGACTAGGGTGATATATGTCTATACCCCTAGGGACAAGAGTATCTGGAACAAGATCAACTGTCATAGTGGGTGTGCACTGGTAGATTTTAAATTGTGCATGAGTGACATTGGGCCCATCCACTCGCAACCCCTCAGTCCCTGGTTGTTACTCACCGTGTCGCTGATGTGGCTGGTCATGTTCAGCAGTGTCCTGTCCCTGGATTGTCAACCACCGACTCCTTGCAGATGACGGCGAACACCTGTTCCTCCAACTCATCCAGCTCCTCCTGTGGCACTGGACCCTCATCTACCATCTGCAGTGCTGCATTGTGATTGGCCACCAGTTTGTCCTTGATCTTGCGCTTAGCATCATGCCTGCGCTTCTTGCAATCGGTCACTGTCCTCCTCACCTCTCCAACAGCATTCACCTTGGCTGCAATGGACTGCCATATTGCATTCTTGGTCCCCAGTGACACAGTGGAGCTGACAAACAACTGGTGTTGTTTTTCTGTCACCTCTGCAATCATGACCTGGTTTTCCTGCTGGCTGAATCTGGTGTTCCTCTTCCCCTTGCCCTTCTCCTGGCTCTCTGGCTGGTCCTCCTGGCTGTTTTGGGGGTTGTTGTCTCCTGCAGTACTGGGTCTAGCTTCATCCATGGTTCTTCATCTTTTTTTTTTCTCAGTTTGAGATACTTTGCGGGCGTTTTGTAGTCACTTTTCCCGCCTAACGTGAAAAAAGGGGCGTCATGCTAATTTGCGTGCAGTTTCTGGCCGCTGACTGGCTGGCCGTCACGTTTTTCACGTTTGCGGAAAGATTTTTATCGCTGTGACGCTGTTGTTAACGTCGACAATTTCAACTGACATGATAAACAATCGCCTTGTGGCGTCTGCATGTACGTACGTCGCTAACGTGGCAATAGTTTGCAGCGGTAAGCAGCGTTAATAAATTGCCGCTATCTAACAGTGATAATTTTTGCCAGTCCTTGTACATATCCCCCTGAGTGTTTACTGATTCTTAGCGCTAACATTACATTTTTGAAGTTCACACCTTCATACACAAGGTTGCCTTTACATTGAAGTAGCATTTTCTAGTCTAATAGTTTGTGTTCGTATGGCGCTTCACACTGATTTTTTTACCCTCAACGCTGAAAATAATTTAACACAACTTAACATAATAACACAACACATCACACTGGAAAGGATTATTTAATCAAATAATCACTGTATTTAAATCAATAGCGAAAGCAAGGGTAAACGTATGACAAAAAGACCAACTTCTAACAAATACTAAATACATTTGTTTTTGATGCAAGTCCTTTGTTCTTGGTGCATGCGTGCCTTTTAATTTGTAACCTTCGAAACAATGAAACAGTTTAAATAGGTCTCGAACACAAAGGTTGCGTATGCACTGGCATGAGAACACCCTCTCTGCCAATCAATTGCAAACATTTTAAGGGCTCTGCTTCCCTCACTGTAGGGTCTGTGGCATGGAGAGCTGAGTGGGAGGACTGCTCATGCATCAATGCCTTTCAGTGTCAAAGAACAAAAGCACTGCCAGCACCGCCGGAGAGCCAGGGGCTGGCAGCACATTCTGCATTCCACGTGCCATTTCTGTGAAGGGTTCTCAGTACGTTTTCATTCTTTCGCCCTTTTGAAACCTCATTTGCAGCCAATCATCCGGCGCCCACTTATTGATTCCCCTGTAATTTTGGCCATTAAATGTTGATTTTTGATGTTCCACTGCCAGCTAAGATTTTCTAGCACGTTTTAGGAAGGCTCGCAGATTAAATGGATATCACATTTATAAGATTCCTTAGAAAGCTGCAGTAGGGCTTTCAAAGCACCATAGTCACCAAACAAATATTAGCATCCAGGTAGTATTTAAAGACTCTCTCCCTCTAGCCTTCTTCATCCGAAGACATTCATTTCCATTAACACGTCATCCCATGAGAGCTTTCCCACTGTCCTACTATAAGTTATTGTGAATTACACCTCGCCCTCATCCTCTGGGGGTTGCCCTAGAAGATCAACACTTCGAGCAATCCACCCAATTTGTATCTGGTTAAAGGAAAGCATCCCATGGTCCCTGGGCACGCCGTATCTCTTGTCTAAGATCTGAGCTCATACATTATCTGTTGCAGAGAGACAACCTTATAAGATTGACTTCAATCCTCCATGGCCCTGGGTGGCCTGTTGCAGGGAAGAGGAAGGCATACTCTGGAATGGAGAGGATCTCAACTAAACCTTTCTCGGCTTGTGTTGAAGTGAAAGAAAAGGTTGGACTGGGACATAATCAATCAATCAATCAATCACAGACATTTATATAGAGCGCTACCTACCCGGAGGCCCGGGCACCAAAATAAAAGTGGCCCCCATTAGCGATCCAGAAAGCTAAAAAAGTGTCCCACATTTGAAAACCAGGCAGGTTTTAAACTTGTGAAGACACTCTGGGCCATTTTCACAAGGATCTTTCGCCGAGTCAACTGCACTTTATCGCAGCCAAAGTAGCGATAAACTTATTGCCCCAATCACAAGCTGGGGTTAACATCCCACTGCACCAGTTTACCCGCGATAGCAGCCGCTAAAAACATTGCCACAAATGACCCCCACAACTATCGCTATTGAGATGCAGAGTAGGCATTCCTGTGCCAAAAGCCGCGACCACACCACTCCACAACATTCTCAACGACCAGCCAGATCGGCGATAAGAATGCAAAACAGGCAATAAAGCGCGTTAGCAGCAGGAAACTAACACCTGCTCTGACCTGATTCAAAGTCAGATGACAGCCTACACCACAAAAGGGAGCCCAGCCCAGACCCACACCTGAGGAACAACAGATGCACCCGGGCAACTGAACATCCAGCCCGGAGGGCCAAAAGGGCAACAGCACCTGCCGCCACCACCCCCAGGACCCCACCTCCCCAGCATCCCCCCGACCAAAGACATGCCACATCAGCTACACCTAAACATGTACAAAATAATCTGCATGCTGTCGCACAATCACAACTGGTTACATGCAAGTGTCGTCACAAAAATGAGCATCACACATTCATTTTCAAAACATCAAATGAAACTTTATGAAAATGAACACTACACTGAAATGAAGACACATGGTGACTCCCCTCGGGACAATTCGTAGGTCACAGCCTGCAAGACAAAAATCATGATGAGAAGGTGTGTCCTGCGCACATCAAAGGACAGAGAGAGGAAGAGAGAGAGAGAGAGAGAGAGAGAGAAGAGAGGGGGAGAGAGAGAGAGAAGAGAGAGAGAGAGAGAGAGAGAGGAGAGGGGGAGAGAGAGAGAAAAGAAGAGAGGGGAGAGAGAGAGAGAGAGAGTGCCGCCCGTGCGCACCCAGGCCACACTGCTCACCTGCTGCCACCGGTGTGTCTCCAACCACTTGCCGGTATGTATTGCAGGTCATCAGGTCACACATCTGAGACAGACTCATCATCTAAAACAGAGTCCAGATACATGATTGGCACAGTACACACAATTGCACAAGACAACATAACCTGCCCGCCCATGCACACCCAGGCAGAGGCACCCCAGCTCCTCCTGCCGCCCATCGGAGCATGCCCGCCCATACACACCCAGGCAGAGGCACCCCAGGCTATCCCGCCGCCCATCGGAGCATGCCCGCCCATGCACTCCCAGGCCTCACTGCTCACCTTCCGCCACCGGTGTGCAGTCAAGAGGTCCCACCACGTGCCGTTGCAAGCCACAAGCCCGGGACCCGCAAACATGGCACCCTCCACATCATGCAGCCCCGCTCTGCAGGCCACCAGGTCTCACATGTGATGCTGGGTCTTGATTTCACCATGACAGAGGACATACCAGTGCACAGGGCATCAATGCAGGCAACACACCCGCTCAGCCCAATAGGTGCCAATTACTCTGTGATCCCTTAAGCGACGCCACGTGGCGGTAGGCCCGTGCTTACCGCTGGCTCTGGCCTGCACTGCGATCCAGCAGGGCAAAAAAATCCTGAACTGCCCCGACCGCCGGGACGGGGCATCATCGCAGGCTGCGCACCCGCTCAACACTTAAGGTGCCCCTACTTCAGTGCACCCAAAGTCACCGTCCCGTGGCGGGGTGCCTGTGCTGGCCGCAAAGATTCGGGCGCCACTAACCCTGTGCAACCTCAGTCAGTGCCACATGGTGGTAGGCCCGTGATGGCCACAAGGCCTTGGGTGCCACTAACCCTGTGCAACCCCAGACAGTGCCACGTGGTGGTAGGCCTGTGACGGCCGCAAGGCCTCAGGTGCCACATACCCTGTGCGCAACAACTCAGGGGCCCTCTATGATTAAGAACCGTGAAGCGTCTGTCATCCAGTCACATGGTCTTTGACACCTGTGCCGGATGGGTGTGGTGTGTGTGTAAACCTGCCCTCAGGGAGTGGTTGTGAAATGCTGACAACCAGACCAGTGACCTGCACACCACCAGCGAGTACGCCTGCGACGGGCAGCAATGAGGGTCCCCCTCGGAGCGTAAGTGGAGTGGTCTGGCCTGCCGTACGCCGGACTAGCGCAGGGCTTGCAACAATGACTCGTGGGCTCTGGGCGTGGTTCAGTCCATGTCCGGACATGGAAGTGACTGATGTGTGTGTCCCTGTTGAAGTGCCACGGCACCCAGAACACAATAGGCAATGTAGCACCCACTGACTGGCATCCCACAGAATGAGTATCATTGACACAAGGGAAATCACTGTCCATACATTCATCCACACATTCATACATGAATGATGAAAGACATAACACAGCAGTGCGTTACTGGATGTTTATTGCACATCCAGTGCAGTTTTGCAGCTGGAGCGGTACAGGGCAATGCCAAGCACACTACACAATATGGGCCCGTGGAGGGCCAGCCAGAGTCCATCCGGGGATGACAAGTACTGCGGGAGAGGAAGGGTACAGTCCGCAGTCTGGTCGCCGTGGCATTGGTCATCAAACAGGATATGGCAGTCCATGTCGCTGTCCAAGGTGAGGCCATTGGAGTGTATCGGGGTCAGTGGAAGGCCATGGGGCCAGGTGCGGCACCAAGCAGAAACAGGCTAGGTGGCGGAAATGAATGCTAGTGCCTCCTTCTGATCACAAACCCATCCACGTCCTCATCCCCAGATGTGTGCTCTGCCCCACCTGTGGGTGTTGCAGTACCGGCTGTGGCACTGTGTGCCACTGACACATCAGGTGCCGGAGTGGATATGTCTGCCACACTCTGAGGCAATGGCACACCAGGTGGCAGAGATGTGGATGGTGCGGGGGCATCAGCATTCATTATCGCCACGCCTTGTGGCAGGAATGCCATGATGAGGATCTGCAGGGCAGGGTAGATCCCAGCTACATTTCGCTGGTATGCAGCGGTGGCTGCCATCCTATCCGCCTCCATCTGCACTATGTCCTCCATGAGCCTCCGCATGTGTGTCAGTTCACGGCTGGTATTGCTGGAGCATCTCTGAGAGTACAGGCATTCTTCTCTCCACGTCATGACTCCAGTGATATCAGTCAGGGCTCGTTGGAGATCATGGAGCGGGCCTAGACACCCAAGGATGGCATCCCGTTTGGTAGCCATAAGGTCAAACCCCACCCGCACCTGCTCAGCCGTCTCCCTCTGGCCCACCAGCACACGACGTTGAAAGGCCGTGTGTTGTTCCTGGGGGTCTTGTAAGACTGCCGGGCCGTGAGTGCCTCCTGCTGGGTGGTTTGGGTGGTGGGTGGGGTCTCCTCAATGCAGCTGGACTGCTCTGATCCTGGAGGTAAGTTGCGGATGATGTCAATGATGTCTAGGAGGGCTTGTGTGTCGATGCTTGGGTTGTCCTCCTCGTCATCAGTGAAGAGTGGCTGGGACTTCTCTGCAGGGGTGTTGAAGGTGGCCCTGCCATGTGAAGGGGAGATGGTGTATTGCAATGTGTCCACATGTATGTAGCCGCATGGTACATGTTGACATTCAGACAGCATGGCATTGTACATTGTGACAGTCTATAGATCTGGGCAATGACCCAGAGTCATTGAGGGTGTGCACTGTGCTCTGCTTGATTGTGCATGTGTGCCATCGTGGCCATATCCAACCGTCCCCCCAGAACCTGGTGGTCACACACCATGCTGCAGTTGTGTTGTGTCCTGTCGAGCAGTGGCTGGTCCCCCGACTCTGGCCACAGTGTCCACACTGATGACTGTCGACACCAGCTCCTCCAAATCATCCAGCACGAGCTGTGGCACTGGGCCCCCACCTCCAGTCGGCATTGCTGCCTTCTGGTTGGCTGCGAGTTTCTCCTTGGTCTTCTGCTTGATGTCATTCCATCAACTCTTGACCTCATCCATTGTCCTCTTGTGCTCTCCGACAGCATTCACCTTGTCCACGATGTCCCGCCATATTCCATTTTTGGTGCCCAATGACACGTTGGAGGTGATGAAAAGTTGTTGATGGTGTTCCATCACCTCCGTGACTATGGTCCTGTTCGCCTGCGGACTGAACTTCGTCTTCCTCTTCTTCATGTCCTTGCCCTTCCCTGTCCCCAAGGTCCCGGGCTGGTCATCCGTGCTGTTTGTGGGGTTGCGCTCAACCTCTGTGCCTGCGCTGGCTGCCTCCATGGTGCTTGGGTGTTGGTCAGTTTGCGTTTGGGTGTTTTTTCTACTTTTATGGTGATTTTTCCTGCCTGCCAGGTGTGTGTTGCAGGCCTGGCTCTGCCTATCGCTGATTTCCTCATCGCTCTTTGGCCCATCGCAGGTTTTTTCACATTGGAGTTTGTATTTTTATCTCGATCGATGTGGTTGTATCGTGGGCATTGGCCGCGGTTTCAGCAAACTATCGCATGGGGCCGCCTTGTTGTGAATTCCACGTTGACATGGGGTTATTTTCACGCGATAAGCTGCGATGTGTAAAGTTGCGTTAACATTTATTGGTGATGTTTAGCACACGTTCTTGTATGGGTATTTTACAAGGTTTAGTAGACTGCATGCATTTGTGTTTGCTGGTGGCAATGCTTATGTTAATATCAAGAGTAAAAATCCTCCCCACCTGGACATTAAACAGGTCCACACACAGCAAAAAAGAAAGCCAACACACTGACCTGTTAGACCAGCCCAGCGAGCACTCCTTGATTGCCCCATCAGTAAGTCTGATGCTGGTGAAGGGGCAAAAAGATGTTTCTCCTCCAGTGAGTTTACATGCATATTAGAGGTTAAAATTGGGAAGCAAAACGCTCTACAGTCATCCCAATCCAAGATAATTGACCCCATAAGTGCACATCGTGTTTCTGAAGAATTGTATTCATTTTCCAAAAGAATTGTGATGGTCTATCCACAAACATTAAAATCTATTAATTTGAACTGAAGGATATCCTTTGGTTGAGAGCAATGTGATCAGGTTTCTTTGTAAATCAAAATCAGAATAATTTAGTTCCAAATAATGTGGAAAATGGGGTGCAGTCAGTTTCATATCTGAATTAGCTGCAATGTTAATCTCGCATTTTTTCTCCTGAATGATCTGCATTAAGTGGAATACATTTGTTGAGCTTTAGACTGCTTTAAGTACATACCTAGTGTATGTGAACATTCGTACTCTTTTGTTTTGTACTAGAGGTGTTGCTATGAATTTAGAGTGTAGAATATACATCTTAAGGTTGTAAGGAGCACCAGGGGCAGTTTGTAGGAAGAGCTTGCCTTGGGCTGATTGCGTATTCTGCACTTGATGAATAAAACATCTGTTTATTTCTGTGGCGCAATTTATTTCGAAAGATCACAGCCTGCAGTATTTGGGGTAGACTGTTAAATATTGGGAATCAACGTGCTGTTTCTCTCTGTGGCTCATTGTAATCTTGGGTGACTGTTAACAGTAGCGTCCCTGTACACAGCTGGTGTGGAGACCAAATCTGTTTCCTCCTGCCTAGCTTCTCAGGAGTGCAGTTTGCTACGTATGAGTATTTTGGGGCAACTGTTGTTAGCACTGTACAACCAGTGCGTGCAACCAGTTTGATGATCAACTTTAACCATGTGCTGACAGAACCCTGAGCGGGGAAAGACTCTTGCGCTTGCAGCAACGTGTTTCATTTAGCTTGAATTTCAAATCCTGCTTATTCATAAAGAAGCAAGATTAATCACACATTGGTAGAAACTAAAACGTGGCAATACTCGGTGCTCCCAGAACAACAAATTTCGTTTTTAGGGCTGGTGAAGTATTACGCTAAGTTTGTGAACCACTTTTCAAAGTTCAACACATGAGGATACTGATGAAAAAGGGTCAAAAGTATCACTGATCACAGGAGTGGCAATGTGCTTTGATGATTTCAAGAAATGCATTATGGATTCTGGAGAACACACACCCTTTGACACAAAAGATCACACCATCATAGCTACCAATGTAAGTATGCATGATTTGGGATCTGTTTAGATGCAATCGGAACAAAGGGCACGAAAGGGTGGTGGCTTTCACTTACAGAACGTTAAAGGGTGAGGAAGCAAGTCACTCTATGAAAGACAATGAGGCACTAGTTTGTTGGGGTGTACAACATTTTAGGAACTATGTATGAAGTACTGAAATTGGGTTAAGAACTCGGCACAAACACTGAAATGATCTGTTCACAATGAAGGGGGCAGGCATAATCAAACCACATATTGCTAAGTGGTTGTATAGATTGGAAGAGTTCATTTTTGTCACCTAATATGTTCCAGGCACTAGCAATGTTAATGTGGACTATCTGTCTCAATCACCCGTACTTGTGTAAAGAACTTAAGAAGAGGATGGCAAGGTGGTGGCAGATGTAGAATGTGCAAGTCTCAAGGAGTATCAGAGGTTGGATAGAAACAAACATTGACAGATGATGCATTAATGCAAACAATAAATGACCTGTTAACTCAATGCTGGATGTTGATTTGCGATGAGACTCCTGAGATAACTGATTACAAGTCAATATGGTCAGAATGATCATATCTTGCTGGAATTCTTAGGCGGATTGTTAGTGCCAAGGGAACTGCGAAAAAGTTTGTTGATGGCAGTGCATAAAAGGCATGGAAGAATGTCCTCCATGAAGAGGAAGGTGCAAGGAGATTTGTGGTGGCCTGGAAAAATTCGCAATATGGAGAGATTTGTTAGGGAGTGTGTCTCTTTTGCTTGTACTGATAAGACATATTAGGCAAAGGAACAGTGGTGGTATATATAGCATTTCCTGTCTTTGTTTATGTTAATCGAGATTGATGATGTTAAAAAGCTGTGAGTCGGACCTTGGGTCATTTGACCAAGGCCCATTGAGGTCGAAATGCATCTTCCGTATGTTTTGTGGCTTGAAATAAAGCAAACAATTTGATTCCGCTGGTCTGGAATGGCTAGTTTTTTGCAGACACTTGTGGTGAAAAGATTTCATCTGAAATAGATTTAGAGCAGCGTCCTCATCCGAGCCCCAACCCGTGAGGCTGGAAGTCCCGTTACTGCCAATTTACGCAGAATAAAATTTCCTGAATGTACTGTTGCAAGGATTCTGCCCAAGAACAGTACTATGCAGGATTATAGGACCTTGGTGTATCGGGACTGAGTCATCCTACCAACTTAGTACCCATGAGCCCAGGCCCGACTAGCTATAGTGTCTCACTTGCTCTCCTACTCACTCACATACACACAAAATGTTTAGACACCCCAGAACACAACACTCCCAGATCTCTCAGGAATCACGGTAACAAGACACACCCTTTCGCTCGCACTCTTGTACTTTTCCACAATAAGATCTGACAGAGACATGAAACAGTTTAAAATATTTATTTGAAGTAACGTGCCCTATCTTGCAGTATATGTGCCACAAAGAGCAGGAAAATGCATGGTGCAAATATAGTCAGCATAGCAGGTAGTCCATAAATCATGAAGGGAGATGTCATCATGGAAAGACAATAGAGCCTAACCTTCCTCCCCTTGCTCAGAAGTAGTTTTATTATATATTAGAAGATCTCTGGGCTTGGTCAGCAGACCCCATACCTTAGCATATAGATGATAGAACTACATCATAGGTGCTGTCTCGCGCTTCTCCCTGGAAAGGTCCCTCTCCAAGTCTCCATTACCTATTCTTGCATCTCACTAAAAACCAAAGTACGTTGTCCAGACAACAGCTGCATCAATATGTTTTGTCTAAGGTCTGGCCAGAACAAAATAACAAGGCGGATTATTATTCGACCTTGCACATAATATTCAGTCAAGATCCCAGGAACATGCAGAGAGTGAACACAGTGATGAGTGCTCATTTGAAAACAGATGGTATCCAGACAGAATATCGAGTTGGAAATGTCGACTTACACAAATATCGAGTTGGAAATATTGTGATAAAGAAATATTGACAGCAAGAATATCGTGATCAAGAATATCGACTTTAAAGTAAGAAATATAGTTTTAAAAAATATTGAAGTCATTAATATCCTTTGCAAAAATAGAGGGGCCGATTTCGATCCCGGAAAAATTTTCCCCGTACGAATCGTATCCGGATTTATTTCCGTACGAATCGTACAAGTAGCGTACAAACTGACAAGTACGATTCGCATGGGAAAAAGTCCATACGAATTGCATTGGGAAAATTTCCCCACACGTCCTCGGGTCGGAAAATGTGTCCGACACATCCCCGGACGATTTACCGTACGAATCGGAAAAATGAAGTCCGACCGCGCAAGTACGATCATTCCCGTCCTTCCGATTTCACAACCGTATGGAAAAAGCACCGTACGGACCGAACTCCCATAGCAACCATGGAGACATGTGCCAGCATACGCGCCGAACACCCCACCCCAGACCCCATATGTACGTGCAGAACACCCCCCCAGCCCTCGTATGTACGCGCCGAACACCCCCCCCAGCCCCCGCATGTACGCGCCAAACGCCCCCCCGGCTGCGGATGTACGCGCCGAACCCCCACCAGTGTATGTATGGAGCGTACCCCCACCCGTGTATGTATGGAGCGTACCCACACCCCACCAGTGTATGTACAGAGCGTACCCCCACCCGTGTATGTACAGAGCGTACCCCCACCCGTGTATGTACGGAGCGTACCCCCACCCGTGTATGAATGGAGTGTACCCACACCCCAACAGTGTATGTACGGAGCATACCCCCACCCGTGTATGTACGGAGCGTACCCCCACCCGTGTATGTACAGAGCATACCAACACCCCACCAGTGTATGTATGGAGCGTACCCCCACACGTGTATGAATGGAGCGTACCAACACCCCACCAGTGTATGTACGGAGCGTACCCCCACCCGTGTATGAATGGAGCATACCCACACCCCACCAGTGTATGTACGGAGCGTACCCCCACCAGTGTATGTACGGAGCGTACCCCCGCCCGTGTATGCATGGAGTGTACCAACTCCCCACCCGTGTATGTATGGAGCGTACCCCCACCCATGTATGTACGGAGCGTACACCCAACCCCCCCTGTATGTATGGTGCGAAACACCACCACCGATGGACAGTGCGGACCAACACCCTGCCCGTGTCTGTACGCACCCTACCCCAGGCCCCTACACCAGCACCCTCACCCAACATCGCGCATGTACGAGTCATACTAAGCCACAGCAAAGGACAGCACTGTACAACAACATGGCCCATGTACGCACCGTACAGATTCCAAAAACACTCGTACTGAACCAGGACAAACCAAAACAACACAAGGAGAGTCAATTCGATGCACACAACACCACAAAACATGTCCAACAAGCCCAAATACATCCTATACACTAACCTGCAACTGCCAAAGAACTAAACAGAGGCCCAAAACACAACCTCTCCTTATAACACACCCACCCAAAGTTCAAACACAGCCACACCCACAAATGGACCAATAAAAAGGCCCAACACACACAAACCATGATCCTTTGCAACAGATCCACTACTGCCAGACCACAGAGACAACGCACTGCACCATACTACATCCATCAATACACCTTACACTTGCTCTCCTTCACACAACCACCATCACAAACACCCCCTCATCACATTCACACACACACACCTTCACAACCACACTCACACACCCACAGCCATCCACACCAACACCCCCACAACCATCCACACCCACACCCCACACCATGCTCACTAACAAGAATCCAAAGTTCACAAAGGAGGAGCTGGAGGTCCTTGTCGACGAAATCTTCAGAGTTGAGCCACAGCTTTTTGGAACATTGGTCAGATGGACCAGCATATCCGAAAAATCAGCCATGTGGCAGAGGATTGTCAATTCTGTGAATGCTGTTGGGTCCACCAGAAGGACCAGGCATGAGTGCCAAGCCAGGTGGTACGATCTGCGGAGGACGGTCCGCCACAAAATGACGGACAATCACAACCAGGGGAACATCAATGGAGGAGGGCCGCCCCCCAGACCGGTACACTACCATCCCTGGGAGGAGAAGGTGATGGCCACGCTGCCGCCGGTGGGAGTAGACAGAGTAGAAGGAGTCCGAGAGCCTGGTGAGTACACAAACAACTCACCTCACATGGGGGGAACGCCATACACAACCAAAATACCAATCATGCACGCAACCCCCCCAAGCCAGCACCGGACACAACCACACTCCAAAAACACACACATGCCACTAGCGCCTCCATGCCCCATGCCCCAAGCAAGGCCATGCCAAGTCACAGGCCACACAAAACACCAACACACGACAGGATGTCCCCGATGCAGGGAGGGTGGGCCTCAAAACTAACATAGAGCAACTCTGAAGCACACAACAATGCCCTCAGCCCATATGGCCTAGGGCACATCCATACAAACAGTGTGTCCCCACACAGTACTGTGTTGCCTGCAAATAGTGGCCGCGTTGCATGGGTATGAAGGCACAATTTGCACATAACAGCAGCTAATGAAGACGCATCACTCTGAAAGAGTGTCAGCACACACCGCCACAGCAGCAGCGCAGACTCAGACACTCCGCCCAATGGGTGCCCGGATGTTAGACCTGACATCCTTGGCGTGAGTTTTTCCCGTATCTTTTGCCTCTGCTACCTGGATTTTTGATGCTGTGCTGGATTTCGTTTTTGCTGGTTTAGATGCTTTGGACACTCTGCCACTGCTAATCAGTGCCAGAGTGTAAGTGCTCCCTGTGTAAAATATCATATTGATTGCATATACCTGATTGGCATATTTGTATCACCCTGAAGTCACTAGTATAGTGCACTGTGTGTGCCAGGGCTGGTGATGACAGATGCTACGAGTGGGCCTGCAGCGCTGATTGCGCCACCCACATGAGTAGCCCTAAAATGGTGTCTCAGGCCTGCCGCCGCAGGCCTGCTTGCAGTCCCCGGACTGCCATGTCACCCTGGTCAGTGTCCCCACTGACTAGGCCTAACCCTTCCCTTTTTATGCACATCAGTCATCCCTATGGAAGGCCCAAGGTACCCCCCTGGGCAGGGTGCAGTGTATGTAAAAGGTGGAGCATGTACTAGTGCAGGTACCATGCTCTGGTAGTGAACAGCGGCCATTTGGTGTGTTCACTGCTGCAAGGTTATCTTGCTCCATAGGCTAACATGGGGGAGGCTGGTGCCAATGGCTATTCGCCTATCTTCCCATAGGAACAAGATAAGACATGAGTGTTTGATATCCCTGAGCTCAGCATTTAATAACACATCTTTTAGGAGAGGTTGTTTTTAAATCCGGAGTTGGAGAATAGTACTTTTTAGAGAGTAGCTGTTCTCTTGTCTGACCCTTCTGTGTGCCTTGGCATGCTTGTGGATTGACTGTCTGGCTTGAGAGTGACAGGGGCTGGGGATCCCCCAGGAGGTTGGCTGAGTCAGCCCTTTGCTGAATGGCGACATTTGCAAGTAGAGTGGAGGGAGGAGATAGCACCTGGGAGTGAATAGGGCTGTGCCTGCCTGCCCCACTGCTGGCTCCACCTCCTGCTGGGCGGCTGACGACTCTGCCCCTCACTCTGAAAAGAAAGCAGAAGCCAGGAAAACAAAGTGCTCCAGCAACACCCAGAACTGGATCAGACCGGGCTCAGGACCCACTTGCACAAAGACTTCAAAGACTTTTAGGGGTATAAGTACAAGACCCCTGACAACAGATTTTTAGATTCTACAATCAAGAGGAACCTCTGCTGAAAGACAGACCGCTGAAGGACTGAAGGAAGATTGCCTTGCTGTGTGCTCTAAGGGCTGACCTGTCCTGCTGTACAACTGAAGCTGAGGAGGAGAAGGGACTTTGCTGTGTGCTTTGACCCTGCCTGCTTGACCTACAAACAAGACTTTGCTGTGTGCTGTGTCTTCAAACTCTGAATCTCCAAGGGCCTGAGAAGAACTGGCCTCCTATTTGGAAACCCAGGGACATCAAGGTTGCCGCGACTACAAGACTCTGTTCTGCCCGTGAACTACGCTGGCTGCTCTCCGCTTTGCTTGAGAGCGCCGCACCGAGTCCTGCCTGAAACCGGTTGCCGTGGAGAGGAGATTGGCGTGCTCATCGGCACATGCATTCCTGCCAGCCTAAAAGATCGTGGGTGCCTTCTGAGCCGCTGTGAAGCCCGGCGGCGTCTCGACCAACTCGCTCCGCAAAGCCGCGAAGGAAGAAGCGAGAAGGCCACGACCCGATTGGTGGTTTGTGGAGGCTTGGCCGGAGGAGCTGTGCTGCGATTGGTTGTTGCCCGGGGACATCTGTCGACGTCACTGGGGGCTCGACGAACGAGCCGCGACCGGATTGGCCAGCGCTAGCGAGTTGCAGGAGCCCTGCACCGAAGAAACCTTCCAACGCGCCGAGTACTCGCACCCCGGGCCCCATCCTGGTGAGTCTGTAGAGGGAAAGAGAATCCGTGACGTAGTAACATCCTTCGCAAGTCCCGAACAGCCCGCATAGCGTGTGGGGGCTCGGTGACTGCCGGGTAAGGTCTAATCAGCTGGTTCCCATCGAGGGAACAGCCGGAGAAGAGCGCTACAGTCGCGAGCGCAAGGGCACCACGGAATAACGTGTATTAAGAACTCAGAACCTGCGATCATATTCTTTGTGGAATTCATTCAAGAGACTATCCTTTTCATGATCCTAACAAACCCAGGAAACCGATTACTGTGCAACGCTATGATAAATTGATTTTTACTGCTGAAATTAGATAAAACTATATTTTTAATATACGCACCTGTGTGGTCTACGTTTGTGGTGTACCAGGGGGGTCATTGTAGTGGTTACTTGCAAATACGTTACACATTGCCTTGGGGATAAGCCTGTCTGCTCGAGCCAAGCTACCTAGAGGGTGAGCAGGGGTTATCTACCGTGTGTGTCCCTGTACCCTGACTAGAAGCAAGGGTCCCTATTTGGTCTAAGGTGCTTACCTCTGCCAACTAGAGACCCCCAGATCTAACATTGGTGGTCAGCGGTGCGGATCAGAACCAGTGTTTGCACTTGACCTACAGTGATTCTTTGTACATCACTGTCTAGTTAGCAGTTGCATTGCACAAAGTTTTTTGAAACCTATTTTTGGAAGATCTAGGAAGCATCATGTCTCTGAATGGAGTAGGCGAGGAGGTGGAATTGCAATTTGAAGTAGAGAAGTTGCTCACATATAAGAAGGATCAACTAATGCAATTCTGCAAACAGCTTGGATGCCCAGTGAAGGGCAGCGCTAACAAGGTAGAGCTACAGAAAGCTCTAAGGGCCTGGTGGGAGGCCAAAAATGGTGTGACAGAAGAAGCTACTGGAGAGGATGGTACACCGGAGCACGGATTTGGATCCGATGACTTGCCAGTGAATAGGCCAGCGTCTAGGGCTGGCAGCACCCATTCCAGTAGGGGCCTTTCTCCAGAGGAACTGGAGGAAAATCAGAGGATTAGGGCCCATGAGATTGAACTTTTTAAGCTCAAAGCTCAAGCAGAAGAGAGGAAACTGCGCCTTGACAGTGAAAAGAAGGCGGAGGAGAGGAGGAATGCTCTCGCTTTGGAAGAGAGAAAACTCCAGTTGGCTCATGAGTTGAGCATGAGGGAGCTGGACATTAAAGCTAAACAGGTGGAGTCCAGTCCGAATGGTGGCAGCGCACAACCAGTACAGGCGGGTAAAGTATACATACCGAAAGATTTGGTGCAGAATTATCAGAGGGGTGAGGATATCTATGCATGGTTTAGATCCTATGAGCTTGCCTTGAAGATGAATGAAGTGCCTGAGAAGAGTTGGGGGGCAGGTTTGTGGAAGCATTTTGAGGCCTCTGGGAGGGATGTCTTAGCACCCTTAGAAGCAGTAGGTACCTTAACCTACCCCACTATGAAGGAGGCCTTTTGCCTCAGGTATGGGCTTACACCAGAACAGTACCGCCAGAAGTTTAGGAACTTCAAGAAGCTTGATTCAAGTACCTGGGTGGAGTGTGTGAGTATGTACACGCGTGCACTGGAAGGTTGGATAAAGGGCAGCAAAGTTACTGATTATGTGGGGTTGTGTCACTTGATTAGTTGGGAGCACTTGAGTAGTCTATGTGTTCCAGAGCTGCGCCAGCATCTTTTAGACAGCAAGTTAACTGATCTCAGTGAGCTTGCTAAAGAGGCAGACCGCTGGACTAGCACCAGGGTCAACAAAGGGGTGGTAAGTATCCCAGCCAAGGGTGGACAGGGTCCCCAGCAGAAAGGTGGGGAGGACAAGGGTAACAATAAAGAGTTCTCTAAAGGGCCCCAAAACAGTTCCCAGGAAAAGGAGTCCCAAGCCCCCAAGCCTAAGAAGTCTTGGCCCCATAAGGGCAGACAGGATAACAGACCACCGCCTACTTGCTATGCTTGTAGGGAAGTGGGGCACATCGCCCCTAAATGTCCCAAGAAACCCCCAGCACCAGCTGCTGCTCCAGTCCCAGGGCTAGCTAGTGTAGCTTTGGGAGGGGATTTGATTTCCAGTGGGGAGGAGGGATTAGCTATGATGACCCTTGTCTCTTTAGGAGACCAAGAGATGGTCCAGGATACCTTGATACCCGCTAACACTAAAAAATACGGGCAAAAGGTGACCATCAATGGGAGGGAGATAGAGGCTCTGAGAGACACTGGGGCTAGTGTGACATCTGTCAGGTGTCAATGGGTGTCTGAAGAGCAAGTTATTCCCAATGTGCTCCGCCCAGTAGTGGCAGCTGACACTTCAGTACGCCTCTGCAAGATGGCGCGTGTGCCCTTTACATGGGGGGAGTCTCTGGTACCTTGGAAGTCTGTGTCAGTGATGCCTTGCCGGTAGATTGTCTGTTGGGTAACGACCTGGAGAGTTCTCCATGGAAGGACGTAGAGCATAGAACTCACTTGGAGATGTTAGGTCTGCCAGCGTGGATCTGTGTATCCACCCATGCCATGACAGCCAGTAAGGGCGAATCAGTTGAACTGGAGCCTGGAACAATGGCCCAGGAACCTGTCAGGAGAGGAAGAGGCAGAGGGCGCGGGAAACCGGCCCCCACTGTTCCCACGGTCCAGGAGGAAGCAGAACCTGAGGGGGATGCCCTGGAACCTACAGGGGAACAGGTGGCCGAACTGGGGGAATTGCCTGAGCTGACCCATTGGCAGCAAGAGGGTGGTCCCTCCAGGGAGGAATTCTGCCAGGCTCAGAAGGAGTGCCCTTCTCTCATTGGTGTGCGGCAGCAGGCTGCAGACCAGGCAGCGGGCCTAGGGACATTTGATTTACTGGGAGGATGACTTACTTTATAGTGAGCCTAAGTTTGCTGAGCCCGGTGCAGCCCGTGTGCTGGTGGTACCCGAGCGCTTCAGGAACTTCTTACTGGGTCTGGCTCATGACGTGCCTCTCGCAGGACATCTGGGGCAAGACAAGACCTATCACAGGCTTGTCACCCACTTCTACTGGCCCTAGATGAAGAAGCACGTCAGTACCTTTTGTAAGTCTTGCCAAACATGCCAAGCCAGTGGTAAGAGCGGAGGAAAGTGCGTGGCACCCCTCCAACCTTTTCCTGTGGTGAGCACCCCTTTTGAGCGGGTGGGCATTGATATCGTAGGGCTCCTGGACCTCAAGACTGCCTTAGGCAACAGGTTCATCCTGGTCTTGGTGGACCACGCCACCCGGTACCCGGAAGCAGTCCCTCTCAGGACAATCACAGCCCCCGTGGTGGGCCGTGCATTGATGGGGATCTTTTCCCACGTGGGGTTCCCCAGAGAGGTGGTCTCCGACCGGGGTACCAACTTCATCTCTAGGTACATGAAGTCTCTGTGGGAGGAGTGTGGGGTAACTTATAAGTTCACCACTCCTTACCACCCTCAAGGAAATGGGTTGGTTGAAAGGTTCAACCGCACCCTGAAAGGTATGATTATGGGCCTAGCGGAGCCCATGAGACGGAAGTGGGACGTCTTGTTACCATGCCTGTTGTTTGCCTACAGGGAGGTGCCTCAGAAGTCCTTAGGGTTCAGCCCCTTTGAACTGCTGTATGGCCACCCTGTTAGAGGACCTCTCACACTGGTGAAGGAGGGGTGGGAGAAATCCCGTGGGAAAACCCCCCAGGATGTGTTCAGCTATGTGCTGGCCATCCGCAACCAGACACAGCGCTTCAGGAAGCTCGCTCAAGAGAACCTAGAAGCCAGTCAGGAGGAGATGAAAAAATGGTACGACCAGAATACCACTCTGGTAGAATTTCATCCTGGGCAGAAAGTGTGGGTGATGGCGCCGGTGGAGCCTTGTGCGCTCCGTGACAAGTGGACCGGGCCATATGAGGTGGTAGAGCGCAAGAGTGAGGTGACCTACCTGATCAACATGAAGACTCCTAGGCAGCCCCTGAGAGTCTTGCATGTGAACCGCCTCAAGCCCCACTTTGAGAGGTCTGAAGTGACAATGCTCATTGCTACAGATGATGGTGGGGAAGAGGATAGTGATCCTCTCCCTGACCTCCTGGCAACCAAGGAGCAAGACGGGTCAGTGGATGGTGTGGTCCTCTCGCCCACCCTGACCCCAGAACAGCAGAGAGACTGTCGCCAGGTGTTGGGTCAGTTTGCCTCCCTGTTCTCCCTGACCCCAGGTGTCACCAATTGGTGCGTCCATGATGTGGACACTGGGGATAGTCTACCGGTGAAACAGAAGTTTTACAGAGTAGCTGACAAGGTCAGGGCCAGCATCAAGGAAGAAGTTTCCAAGATGTTGGCGTTAGGGGTAATTGAGCCCTCCAGCAGTCCCTGGGCTAGCCCAGTGGTCCTCGTTCCCAAGAAAGCTGCTACACCCGGTGGCCCGCCAGAACTTCGGTTTTGCGTGGACTACCGTGGGCTCAATGCGGTCACCAAGACAGACGCGCACCCCATCCCCAGAGCTGATGAGCTTGTGGATCGGTTGGGAGCTGCCAGATATATCAGCACCTTTGATTTGACTTCAGGGTACTGGCAGATTGCCTTATCTGAGGGGGCTAAGGAGAGGTCGGCATTTTCAACACCAGAGGGGCACTTCCAGTTTCGTGTCATGCCCTTTGGATTGAAAAATGCCCTTGCCACCTTCCAGAGACTGGTCAACCGGGTACTGACCGGGCTGGAGCAATTCAGCGCCGCATACTTGGATGACATTGCTGTGTTCAGCTCCACTTGGGAGGAACACTTGCAACACCTCTGTGAAGTGTTGAGGGCTCTGCAAAAGGCAGGCCTCACTATCAAGGCCAGTAAGTGCCAGATAGGGCAGGGATCAGTGGTGTATTTGGGACACCAGGTAGGGAGCGGCCAGGTGGCGCCCCTACAGGCGAAGATTGAAACCATACTGGCTTGGGAGTCCCCCAAGACCCAGACAGAGGTGAGAGCCTTTCTAGGACTCACCGGGTATTACAGCCGGTTCATCAAGGGATACGGCACCATTGTTGCCCCCTTGACAGAACTAACCTCTAGGAATCAGCCCAGGAAAGTGAATTGGACCGAGGCCTGTCAAACTGCTTTTGATGCCCTAAAAACTGCAATGTGCACAGCGCCAGTGCTGAAGGCACCTGACTTTTTGAGTGAGTTCGTTGTGCAAACAGACGCTTCAGAGCAAGGTGTGGGAGCAGTACTCTCACAGATGGACGACGAGGGCGGGGACCAACCGGTAGCTTTCATTAGTAGGAGGCTACTCCCCAGGGAACAGAGGTGGAGTGCTATTGAAAGGTAAACATTTGCTGTGGTCTGGGCCCTGAAGAAGCAGAGGCCCTACCTGTTTGGGACTCACTTCCGTGTTCAGACCGACCACAGGCCCCTCATATGGTTAATGCAGATGAGGGGTGAGAATCCAAAACTGTTGAGGTGGTCCATCTCCCTACAGGGAATGGACTTCACGGTGGAACACCGTCCCGGTACAGAACACGCCAATGCGGATGGTCTGTCCAGGTTTTTCCGCCTTAGTGATGAGAACTCCCAAGAGGGTGGGTAGTTCTCCCCACTTTCAGCTGGAGGGGACACGTGTTAGACCTGACATCCTTGGCGTGAGTTTTTCCCCTATCTTTTGCCTCTGCTACCTGGATTTTTGATGCTGTGCTGGATTTCGTTTTTGCTGGTTTAGATGCTTTGGACACTCTGCCACTGCTAATCAGTGCCAGAGTGTAAGTGCTCCCTGTGTAAAATATCATATTGATTGGATATACCTGATTGGCATATTTGTATCACCCTGAAGTCCCTAGTAAAGTGCACTGTGTGTGCCAGGGCTGGTGATGACAGATGCTACGAGTGGGCCTGCAGCGCTGATTGCGCCACCCACATGAGTAGCCCTAAAATGGTGTCTCAGGCCTGCCGCCGCAGGCCTGCTTGCAGTCCCCGGACTGCCATGTCACCCTGGTCAGTGTCCCCACTGACTAGGCCTAACCCTTCCCTTTTTATGCACATCAGTCATCCCTATGGAAGACCCAAGGTACCCCCCTGGGCAGGGTGCAGTGTATGTAAAAGGTGGAGCATGTACTAGTGCAGGTACCATGCTCTGGTAGTGAACAGCGGCCATTTTGTGTGTTCACTGCTGCAAGGTTATCTTGCTCCATAGGCTAACATGGGGGAGGCTGGTGCCAATGGCTATCCGCCTATCTTCCCATAGGAACAAGATTAGACATGAGTGTTTGATATCCCTGAGCTCAGCATTTAATAACACATCTTTTAGGAGAGGTTGTTTTTAAATCCTGAGTTGGAGAATAGTACTTTTTAGAGAGTAGCTGTTCTCTTGTCTGACCCTTCTGTGTGCCTGGGCATGCTTGTGGATTGACTGTCTGGCTTGAGAGTGACAGGGGCTGGGGATCCCCCAGGAGGTTGGCTGAGTCAGCCCTTTGCTGAATGGCGACATTTGCAAGTAGAGTGGAGGGAGGAGATAGCACCTGGGAGTGAATAGGGCTGTGCCTGCCTGCCCCACTGCTGGCTCCACCTCCTGCTGGGTGGCTGACGACTCTGCCCCTCACTCTGAAAAGAAAGCAAAAGCCAGGAAAACAAAGTGCTCCAGCAACACCCAGAACTGGATCAGACCGGGCTCAAGACCCACTTGCACAAAGACTTCAAAGACTTTTAGGGGTATAAGTACAAGACCCCTGACAACAGATTTTTAGATTCTACAATCAAGAGGAACCTCTGCTGAAAGACGGACCGCTGAAGGACTGAAGGAAGATTGCCTTGCTGTGTTCTCTAAGGGCTGACCTGTCCTGCTGTACAACTGAAGCTGAGGAGGAGAAGGGACTTTGCTGTGTGCTGTGACCCTGCCTGTTTGACCTACAAACAAGATTTTGCTGTGTGCTGTGTCTTCAAACTCTGAATCTCCAAGGGCCTGAGAAGAACTGGCCTCCTGTTTGGCAACCCAGGGACATCAAGGTTGCCGCGACTACAAGACTCTGTTCTGCCCGTGAACTGCGCTGGCTGCTCTCCGCTTTGCTTGAGAGCGCCGCACCGAATCCTGCCTGAAACCGGCTGCCGTGGAGAGGAGATCGGCGTGCTCATTTGCACGTGCATTCCTGCCAGCCTAAAAGATCGTGGGTGCCTTCTGAGCCGCTGTGAAGCCCGGCGGCGTCTCGACCAACTCGCTCCGCAAAGCCGTGAAGGAAGAAGCGAGAAGGCCGCGACCCGATTGGTGGTTTGTGGAGGCTTGGCCGGAGGAGCTGCGCTGCGATTGGTTGTTTCCCGGGGACATCTGTCGACATCACTGGGGGCTCGACGAACGAGCCGCGACCGGATTGGCCAGCGCTAGCGAGTTGCAGGAGCCCTGCACCGAAGAAACCTTCCAACACGCCGAGTCCTCGCACCCCGGGCCCCATCCTGGTGAGTCTGTAGAGGGAAAGGGAATCCGTGACGTAGTAACATCCTTCGCAAGTCCCGAACAGCCCGCATAGCGTGTGGGGGCTCGGTGACTGCCGCGTAAGGTCTAATCAGCTGGTTCCCATCGAGGGAACAGCCGGAGAAGAGCGCTACAGTTGCGAGCGCAAGGGCACCACGGAATAACGTGTATTAAGAACTCAGAACCTGCGATCATATTCTTTGTGGAATTCATTCAAGAGACTAAGACTATCCTTTTCATGATCCTAACAAACCCAGGATACCGATTACTGTGCAACGCTATGATAAATTGATTTTTACTTCTGAAATTAGATAAAACTATATTTTTAATATACGCACCTGTGTGGTCTACGTTTGTGGTGTACCAGGGGGGTCATTGTAGTGGTTACTTGCAAATACATTACACATTGCCTTGGGGATAAGCCTGTCACTGGGGGGGAAGACTCACAGGACCAGGCTCTGCGTGAAGAGGACCCCACCGGCAGCGACGACTCTCACCACTCCGTGGATGATCCAGACCAACCTGGCCCCTCTGGTGTCCAACCACCTGCAGCACCTGCATCAGGTACAACTGTGCCAACCACCACCCCCATTCCTGCCACATCCCAGGAGACACCCAGGAGCCCTGCCCGCACACAACAACACAGCCAGTCTGTCCAGGAGGGACAAGGTTCTCCGGGCACCCAGGAGGAGGCAGGCGACACCGCAAATGCCATCCCTCAGGGGTCCCGGAGACCCGATGTGCCCACAACGGCAGGCCAGGCGCAAGTGGGCAGGGGTGGTGGGAGTGGAGGACGGCGGAGGCGCGAACCTGACCAGTTGGCTCAGGAACCGGTAATGTCACACGTCAGCAACATCCTGGACACATACCGGCGTGACACCAGGGGCATGGTCCAGATTGCGTCCACCCTCACAGACATCAAGGGGACTCTCGAGGAGATGAATACCCTGCAGGCCGAGCAAAATGCCTGTCAACAGCGACACCAAGGACGGATGGAGGCAAGACAGGCTGAGCTCGTGGCGGTGCAAACGGACATGACCCGTGTACTCCGTCGGATTGCCGAAAACATGGGCAACCCTCCCTGTGCCACCAGGCGAAGAACATCACCACCCACAGGGAGGGATCAGGAGGAGGAGGATGCATCCGACGGAGCATCACAAGCATCGTCACGGCCTGCTTCTGAGGGTCCCCGCAGGAAGGTGGGTCATCCACGCAAAAGACCGTGAGCGTCAGCGGAACATCACCATCTCCCAGGTCACCTGGCCTGGCACCTGGCCCTCTGGCCCAACAGCAGCACATCATCACATGACATTCTCTGGCACATGGACTTGCTGGTCACTGTCTGACCAATGTTGACAAAGACTGTGGCATAGACTCTGATGACTTCCAATGGCAATGATACCAACTCCCCCTGTGAACTTTGGATTCTACACTCCCGCCAAGCACCTCTTGTCATCCCCCAAACACGTACCCCACCACAAATAAAAATCATCACAATCACGAGATGATGCCGTCATTTTGCATTATTCCACTACATGTGTGTGTTGTAAAGTCAAACCATGCCTGATTTCAGAAGTAACTCCAACCATCCATACCCTGGGGTCTGAGTTTGGCACAGGACACACATGGGTCACAATGTATCATCCA
Source organism: Triturus cristatus (assembly GCF_964204655.1). Lineage (NCBI taxonomy): Eukaryota > Metazoa > Chordata > Amphibia > Caudata > Salamandridae > Triturus > Triturus cristatus. The sequence goes on along the minus strand of NC_140590.1, from coordinate 452,904,872 downwards.
ATACAGACATGGAGCACCATACTCACCCGTGATGGGCCCAACCAGCTGAGGGGGTGCCCGCACAACTGTGCCTACAGACCTATTTAGAAGAGCAACAGTCATGCGCAGAGGTCAGGGATCATGTGGAGTGTCCTGTGGTGCTACTCCCAGGTATGTGTAGACACGTGGCAGAACCATGTCCTGCATGCTTGAGTCAGGTGGATGTGGAGAATGGTGGGCCGGCCAAGGTTGGATGCATGTAGATGGCACAATGGGGTGTTGGATCACAGTGCCACAAGGTTGTGTTGTGGTTGTGGGCTGCATCCTGAGTGTGTGCGTGGATTGAGAAGGTCATCCTGCAGCTGGCAGTGATCCATTCCCCCCATCTCTGTTGGACGTTGATGTGGCTTGGTTGCCGGATGTAGAAGCAGAGCTGTACAGATGCACCCTGGATGTGGACAAGTATCATGGGAGTTGTAACGCACATGTCCGTAGAGTGCATGGTAGGATTAGACACGGATGTTGTAGTTGACCTGGGGGATGGTCTCTCTTGCCTTGAGGTGGATGGAACTGGGGATCTTGTGCATAATGAAGAGTGTGCTGCAGCATGAGGCACAGATGCTGCTGATAGCTTGTTTGTGTGGACACTGTGTGCCCTTGCTGCAGGGCCTGCACCAGCATGCGCCATGTCAATAAAACAATGTCACAAGTTGCACACAAAGACAAGGATCTCAGGAAGGAACTATGCAAAAGGTGTATGTCAAGGAAGGAATGTCTGGTTCAACATGGCACACACACACACAATGGATGCACATGCAGCACAGTTGCCGTCGTGGAGACTGACATGCCACAATACCTACACAGCCATGGACATCATGCACAATACAGATTCTAATCCCTGGCAAATATCTTGCATCTTGCTACTCTACACATAGACTCATATGCACTATCTCTGATGACTATGCCAGACATGCCGCATGCACAGTGGCAACAGACCACCATTGACACAGATGAGGCACCTTGGAGGCAGAGGGACACCTTTATTAGTCATGTGTGTCGGAATGCTAATGCAACTCTGTCAACACATACACAGGTCATGTGGATGAACATGTGGGACCGACACTGGCACCCCCCTTTGCACCACAGATGCTGGAAATCCATAGAACTGGCACACAAGTGACGGGTTACAGCTAAACACCCCCTGCTGCTCACGGAGAGGCTGCTATACACCATTGAGCCTCTAATGGGGAATTCACACACCATGTCAACCCGGTGCAACCCGTATGTTTCCGAGGGCAGTGTTACACACATTGATGGCTTCATCACAATCCAGTATCCCATTACAGATGACTGTCACCAAGTCTGACCATCAATTCAGGTGAATTCAGCTCCATGTCATGTGCCCCATGGTGATTCTACATGTATGCAAAGTAACCAAACATGAACAGGAGCAGTGCACATACATTCCAAACAAGTACCACACCCAAAAAGCTGTGCTGCATCCCTTACCCTAAGGAGATTTTCAAACTTGTCCGTGCATGTAACGCTGATTCAACACATGTTGCTGTGTTCATGAGGAATAGCAGGAGCACAACAATGCCACCAGCAGACAGCATGCGCAAGTACCTGTGGATGAGAGACACACAAGGAGTCAGCCAAAAGAAGCACATCCGCATGCATGTGCATGTACTCGACACGTATAAGGTTGTCAACATGCTAGGTGACAATGATGACTCTGGAAAAACATTCTTCTATTGCACCATCACTCGAGTGACACATACAAACACACCCCTGACTCACTTTGCAGACATGCAGATGGACACACACATTGCAACACATGCCACACACGGCCCAATGCGTGCACACTCAGACACTGGAACTCACCACTAAGCAAAGAAGTCGCGTATGAGCCGACTACGGATGTCCTCCACCGCTTCCTCCTCCTCCACATCACTTGCCTCGTCACCAAGCCCTTCATCCTCCACGGGTGGATGGTCCTGCTCATCCGGATCCAGGATGAGTGGCACACCTTTCTGCACTGCCATGTTGTGCAGCATGCAGCACACGAGGAAGATCTTGCAGACCTTCACCGGTGCATATGGGAGTGCGCCGCCGGTTTTGTGGAGGCAACGGAATCGGCTCTTCAGGAGGCCAAACGTCCTCTCTATCACTCGCCTGGTCCGCCCATGGGCGTTGTTGTAGCAGTGCTCGGCAGCCGTGCTGGGGTTGCGGAAAGGCGTGATCAGCCATGGCATGTTGGGGTAGCCAGCGTCCCCTACATGGAAAATTCATGGACAAAAGTGGGTCAGGAGAAGCAGTAAGACAGGAAGATGACGCTAAATACAGGAATGCCAGAGTATACCCACCAACAATACATGCTCGTTCGTTGCGCAGCTGCAGCATCATTTCAGGCACCCTGCTACGCCTCATGATGTAGGCATTGTGTGCTGATCCTGGAAAACGAGCACAGACATGTGATATCGCCATGTTGGCAAGACACACCACAAGGGAATTAATGGAGTGGTAATGCTTGCGGTTCCTATATGCTACCTCCTGTGCCTGTGGTGGTACCAAAGCCACATGTGTTCCATCTATGGACCCAATGACATGGGGCATCCCTCCCAGGGCATAGAACTCACGCTTGACACCTGTCAACTGCTCAGGATTTGGGAATTTAATGAACTCATCCAAGTGATCCAACATGGCCAATAAAAAATCATGCAGAACACGGCTGAACATGGTTTGGGACATGCCACCAAAATGAGCAATGGTATATTGAAAGGTACCCGTGGCAAAGAAATGTAGGGCTGCCATCACCTTCATCTTGGGTGTCAGTGCAGTAGGATACCCGTGTAGCGGTTGGAGGTGTGCTTCCAGCCGGGCGGTCAAGTCCTCAATCAACGGTTGGCTGAAGCGGTAGCGGCGTATAGAGTCACGTTCCCTCAGGGCAGCCAAGTCTGGCATTGGTCGGGGGAGAGGCGGAGCCCTGCAGTAAATTTGAAGGGACAACGAAGAGTGAGTACAGTACACCACCAATGTCAATGTACTGAGCACATGTTCAACAGGCAATACACATATGCTACATACAGAGTCAGGTCTGTGCAACATATCCTGGACACGTTTGCCAGGCAGGTGACACTCCTACCAAAAGCCAGCCACAAACATGGATTCTCAAGCTCAACATGACATGGCATGAAACTAGCTGTGGGCCAGTGTGAGTGAACTGGCAGACGCATCACAGGAGTGCCAGACATCCGCATATGTGCAGAATTAGTATGTTAATCATACAGACAGGTTGCAGAACACTAGAGGCACAGGTCACATGTCATAGAAAAAGGACAGACCACACACCTTGCCATGAAGGAGTACATGTCAAGACTGATCACACATACTTTGAGAGTATGCAGATATGTCCTTGTTTTGAAACTCCGTGTCGATGCATACATACACACCTTACGTCGGATTACACATGTGGGCTTGTGTGCGTAACAGTGTGCCATGCCCATCTACACACAGACACATGTTGGGAACACATGACACACACATGACATAGTTACAGCGAGAAACGCGGGCATTCACATCTCAGGTGTAATATTCCGTGTACCTGGCATCAGGGGACAGTTGCGGGTGTCGGTGACTGTGCCATGCCAGTGACGCATGGCTCAACAAGTCTGTATGTCATGCACACATGTCAAATGAGTGAAGGGGATGTGTGGCACATAGTGCACCATCACACATGACATGTGTACACAGCTCATCATACATTTATTTGCTTCACACCTCAGGGGTAATGTGCCACATCACTGCCTGACACACCTGTGCCCGACACATGTAGTACTGCACAGACAATGCCTTGATGTCCAGCCTTGGCCAAGTATGACAGCTCTATTCCTGTCTGGGTGCCGCCTGTCACCACTGTCAGGTGTGAAACGCACCGTACATATGCTCTGAGGGCGTGTGTACGGTCCCTATCACTATGGGAGTGCTGGCGTATGCGTAGGCCATAGTAAGACGGACCGTGCAGGCGTGTGTACGGTCCCTATCACTATGGGAGTAGTGGCGTATGCGTACGCCATAGTAAGACGGACCGTACAGGTGTGTGTACAGTCCCTATCACTATGGGAGTGCTGGCATATGCATACGCCATAGTAAGACAGACCGTACAGGCGTGTGTACGGTCCCTATCACTATGGGAGTGCTGGCGTATGCGTACGCCATAGTAAGACGGACCGTACAGGCGTGTGTTCGGTCCCCATCACTATGGGGGTGCTGGCGTATGTGTACGCCATAGTAAGACGGACCGTACACGTGTGTGTATGGTCTGTATTACTATGGCGTACGCATACGCCAGCACTCCCATAGTGATAGGGACCGTACACACGCCTGTACGGTCCGTCTTACTATGGCGTACGCATACACCAGCACTCCCATAGTGATAGGGACCTGTGTGTAAATATTGAAATAACATAGGGGACACATGAGGGACAAGTATAAGGGCCTAAATGCATGCTGGTTGTCATGGAGACCGAGTTTAAAGTTTGAATTTTTGCATCAGGTGGCCAGCAGAAGTCGGTTGGAAACAATATACTTTGTTGCAAAGTGGTTGTTGACTTGACATCATGCTCAATTTTTAAACCATGCAAAACCACTCACTGGGGTAGGTTTAAAGGGATTGGAGGAAACGTAGGATGCTAATGTGACTGACCAATCACTCTGTACTCCTGTAAATGAAACAGTCCAGCAAGGCAGATATAAGGCAGCCAGGTCCCATGAGAGAGCCTTTGCCTGCACATCCTTTCATTCCACAACACTGCTGCTGCTCGTGACTCCTCTGGCACCATGTCCAGGTCTGTGGAGAGGGCCCAGCCATTCACCATGGAGGACAATATGGCGTTGGTGGATGTGATCCTCCCACAGTACACCATGCTGTATGGTCGACCAGGGGAGCAGGTGGGTGCTGACTCCACTAGCTTAGACTGTGCCCCATTTTTGTGACTGTGACTTCTGGCATTGTGTCCATGTGTGACAGACATGCAATGTTGTTTAGAGTGGGTCCCAGGGTGGGGAATGCCTCATGTCTCCCATGCAGAGCATGCTGTAGTTCCTGTGTGCACTCCTCACTTGCATAGTGCTTACTATGACAATCAATGCATGGTGCATGCAACATTCAGCATGGCTACTCCTCCTGGGAATGTTGTTTCTACAGTCCTGATGTGATTCTGTGGTCCCCCCAGTGTGACAGGTGACAGTACCCATAGATGTGTGTTTGTTTAGTGTACCTGTGCTGAGAGTGTCCAAATGATGTGTTCGTCACCTGGACATTGGTGTGTGTGTGTGAGTCCCCTGTCATGTGGGTGAGTGCATATGTGGAGTGTTGCACGCCAGCTGCATGAGGGATGGATATACCCTGCCCATCTGATTTGAGCAGGGAGCAGTGCTGTGTGACTGCCGTGCTGATCCAGCCCCACACATGTGACACCCCCTAGTTTAGTGGCACATGGGCAGAGTGAGGTTTGTACCCGCAGTTGTCAATGGCAGGTGATTGTCCTGTGCCTGTGTGTGTCTGTGTACTCTGCTGAGGTTGCGTCAGTGGGCTGGGGCATGTGACTGCTTTGAGGTGCTGTACATAATCCTGGTGTAGCTTGTGATGCACAGTGTGATCCAGGATCATTGATTGTGTGGCACCACTCATGCAACCTGTGTACTTTCAATGCCACGTAGTGCATTTGGCCTTCCCCAGAGGATAATGTTCCTATGACAAAGGTGCAATGAGTTGCCTGCATACCATGGCCTGTTCAAACAAGAAAAAATATTAGTATGTGTGTCTCTGAGTCATTGCTCAGGTGTATTAAAGTATTCTCACCTTGCATCCATGCCAAGGGGGAGATATGGAAGCAAGCCGTTAGTGCCGTGAGGAAGACGGAGGGTCGGAAGCGGTGCCTAGCCCAGGTGAGGAAACGCTGGCAGGATATCCGGTGCTGGACGAGGAGAATCGCACGGGTCCTGCTGGGGGACTCACCTGAGAGCCACAAGAACCGTGGGCGCCGGCGTCTGACCCACATCCATAAGCGTGTGCTGGCGGTGGTCTTCCCCGACTTGGATAGGTGCTTACGGGAGAAGCAGCAGCAGGAAGGGGGTAGGTACATGTGTGTTTGTTGTGTGTCACCAGCTTTTGGAAGTGCGCAGTTGCATGGATGCACTGCCAGGGTTTAAATGTGCAGTGCATAACCTGTTCCCCTAAGTAAACCGGTGCTGTTCTCCCTCCCTTCCCCTCCTTGCCATGTGTTCCCTGGTCTGTGTGTAGTCACTCTTGCACAAGGTTATCTAGGCTGGCAGTTAATCCAAGTGCCCAATGCTTGCAGCATCATGTGTGGGGGTGGTGTGTAACAGGTTTTGGGACCTTGCCTGTGCCCTGGCCAGTTCAGTCATTGTGGGGTCCATGTCAGTTGGCACTGATGGTGAGTCCCGACATAGGAGTGTGTCTTAAAAGTGTACTGCCTTACAGCATGCATGTCCAATGTTGTGCCCTCTGACATGATGTGCATGAGTGGGAGTAATGCATAGTGCAGGGACGGTTGCTTCAGTTGCAGTCATATCCATCCAGGACCATGGAGGAGTGTGGCCACTACCGTGCCCTGGGGCACCTTTCCCTAGGTATCATGTGTGTCATCCAACAATGTGGACATTCTCTGTGTCTTCGGCATAGGTTGGGCTCTGTGGCATTGTACCCTGGCCTCATCTGTATTTACATAAACTGTGCTACATGTGTCCACTGTACAGTGTGACCCAATTTTGCTTGTGCATACTCACAGTGGGCAGTGCCTGTGTGTATTGGTACGACAATCTGATGATGGTTGATTGTCAATGATATATGTGGACAGGCGCACCAGGGGTAGTTTGTGTACAATCAGGATTTAGTGCAGGCCATGTGTTTTTATCCCAGAGTAAGAGGTGTAAGTACTTCCTCTGTCTCAATCACATTGTCTCAGGTAGGGGGTGGTTTGTGCGGGCAAGGCCTACATGTCAAAATCTGGAGTCTCCTTGCTAGGTCTGGCCTGTGTGTGATGTTTGTCTGCACATACACTCAAGGTGCAGTGACCCAGTCATGTTGGGCATAGTTTAATGTATTAGCTTTGCAGCATGTGCAGAAAGTTGATATACATGGTTCCTGCTCATCCCTTTTTTGGCAACGCTGTGTGGTGCAGATGCTGTGCACGATTGTCCCCAGAGCCTGGCTCCTCTGTCCAATTTAATATCAAGTAATTTGCTGTTGTGTCATGCTCTCCATTGTTTCTCAGTGGCATGGTGGGTCAACCAACTGTGTGTTGCAGGGCCTACATATGTACCTTGTATTGTAGATGTTACTCATGTTGCTTTTCAGGCTATGCACTGTGACCTATGTAGATTTGACTCATGTGACATATGTATACAGATGTCTGATTATTTCCTGTCTCTTCACCTTGCCCACAGCATCGCCGGGGGACTCTGAGGGAGACACGGGCACGGACCGTGAGGAGGGAGTGAGCACCAGTGCCAGCAGTGCTGTCTTGTCTGGCGCATCGAGTGGCACGGAGGCCGAGGGGAATGAGGCAGAGGACCTGTCCAGTCCCACCACCGACTATGACGCTGACGGGTCCGAGGCTGAGCTCCCAGAGGGTGCGGAGACAGCTCCCACAGCTGCAAGCAGCACTTCATCTCAACCCGCCCCCTCCATTACCATCACCGGCCTCCCACTTGCTCGGGTCCCTTCCCGCCGTGCTAGGTCACCACGTGTCTCCTTCTTGCCAGGCACTGCACCCCCTGCCCCTGTCTCCACTGCTGCCGTGAATGCCGAGTCTGTGGACATCCTGCGCCAGTTGCAGGTTGGTCAGACTGCGATGCTTAATGTCCTCCATGCCCAAACCGGAGTGCTCACCCAGATGGAGGCATACATGGAGGGCATCTCAGCTGCGCAGTCTGACCAACGCCAGTTGCTGAGGTCCATAGACTCGACACTGACTGCAGCAGTGGATCTCCTGCAGCGCTGCGTCCCCCCCTACCCCTGCACCATCCACACTTCCCACTCCCATGCCTGTCCCACGCACACCCAGACGTCCCCATGCAGGCACCCCACCAGACACAGGCACCACACCAACAGGGAAGGCCAAGCGCACACCTCCTCTCATGCACACACAGGGTGAAGTAGGCACACCCACTGGGTCGGGGGCAAATGGAAGACACGCAGCCACAGTGGGAGTCCACATTCCTCACAACCCACTCCCTCCGAATCCACTCCCCTCAGCTCTCCTGGCCATGATTCCAACAAAGATTCCTTCATGGCCGCTCTGTCCCTGAGCCCCAAAGTGACACCACCCCACAAGCGGTCAAAGGAGTCCCCGGTCAGGATAGTTGAGTCCCCCCCTGTCCACACCCTCCGCCAGTAGCGCTGCGACCCATCCCTCCGACCCCCCCCCCTCCTTGGGGCCTGTGGTTCCTTCGGGTGCAGGGGAGACGCTGGGGGACCTTGCAACCGTGTGCAGCGCCATTCTCACCACCACCTTTGGCGCTGCCCCACCCCCTGTGGTGGAGTCCTCCGTCCCTGCACCCACAACACCTGCCCTTGCCCCTCCTGTCCCTGCGGTGCCTGGTCCTTCCCCCCCACATGATGCCCCCCCTGTGGAAGCAAAGGATGTATGAACTGTGCAGGCAAGCTAGGGGACACACGTCCCTATGTGTCCCCCACCAGGAATTGGACTATGGACTGCCCTATGGGCCTTGTACATATTGCACTTTTATTGACAATTTTATTTTTTCATGCTGAATAAAGCAATGGTTTTTTTTTCATTTGTACACTACTGCTTTTCTGGTATTGCTGTTGGTGGTGCTGCTCCATGATTTGGGGTGGTGATAATGTGTTAGGTGTCTGGGAAATGTTGTGGTGTGCTGCTCATAGGGTGGACCCTGGTATCTGTGTGCCATCATAAGGGCTCTGCATATAATCTTTGCTCATGTGTGTTCTTACTGTATGGTGAAATTGTCCCAAGGTGTGTTCCTCCCTCTGTGGACCCTGACATCTTCCCTGCAGGGTGTTTCCATAATGTTGTGCTGCGCTGTGTCTACATTTCCTTGGTGTGTGACAGATCCATTCAACTTTGGCCATGCATGCTGGGCAATGTCTCCACCTGCATCATTAGTGGCATCCTTGGTGGTCACTGTACTTGTGTATGGAGTTTATTGACATTACTTCATGTGGACATGTTCCCTTTTACACACTATGCATGTGTGTACTCCCAGCCTCGCACACATGTGTTACGTGTTCTGCAGGGTCTTTGGGCACCTGACTGACATTTGTGGCCATTGTATCTGTGGGTACTCCACCCTTTTCTTTCCATGGGCACTGCTGGGAGGACTCTGCACCCACCCCTCCTGTGTCTGGGCTCTGCTGGGAGTGATAGGCACCCACCCCTCCTATGTCTGGGCACTGCTGGGAGGACTCTGCACCCACCCCTCCTATGTCTGGGCACTGCTGGGAGTGATAGGCACCCACCCCTCATATGTCTGGGCACTGCTGGCGGGACTCTGCACCCACCCCTACTATGTCTGGGCACTGCTGGGAGGACTCTGCACCCACCCCTCCTATGTCTGGGCACTGCTGGGAGTGATAGGCACCCACCCCTCATATGTCTGGGCACTGCTGGGGGGACTCGGCACCCACCCCTCCTATGTCTGGGCACTGCTGGGAGGACTCTGCACCCACCCCTCCTATGTCGGGGCACTGCTGGGAGTGATAGGCACCCACCCCTCCTGTGTCAGGGCACTGCTGGGAGGACTCTGCACCCACCCCTCCTGTGTCTGGGCACTGCTGGGAGGACTCTGCACCCACCCCTCCTGTGTCTGGGCACTGCTGGGAGGACTCTGCACCCACCCCTCTTATGTCGGGGCACTGCTGGGAGTGATAGGCACCCACCCCTCCTGTGTCTGGGCACTGCTGGGAGGATTCTGCACCCACCCCTCCTGTGTCTGGGCACTGCTGGGAGGACTCTGCACCCACCCCTCATATGTCTGGGCACTGCTGGGGGGACTCTGCACCCACCCCTCCTATGTCTGGGCACTGCTTGGAGGACTCTGCACCCACCCCTCCTATGTCTGGGCACTGCTGGGAGGACTCTGCACCCACCCCTCCTGTGTCTGGGCACTGCTGGGAGGTCTCTGCACCCACCCCTCCTGTGTCTGGGCACTGCTGGGAGGTCTCCGCACCCACCCCTCCTATGTCTGGGCACTGCTGGGAGGACTCTGCACCCACCCCTCCTGTGTCTGGGCACTGCAGGGAGGACTCTGCACCCACCCCTCCTGTGTCTGGGCACTGCACCCACCCCTCCTGTGTCTGGGCACTGCTGGGAGGACTCTGCACCCACCCCTCATATGTCTTGGCACTGCTGGGGGGACTCTGCACCCACCCCTCCTATGTCTGGGCACTGCTGGGAGGACTCTGCACCCAACCCTCCTATGTCTGGGCACTGCTGGGAGGACTCTGCACCCACCCCTCCTGTGTCTGGGCACTGCTGGGAGGACTCTGCACCCACCCCTCCTATGTCGGGGCACTGCTGGGAGTGATAGGCACCCACCCCTCCTGTGTCTGGGCACTGCTGGGAGGACTCTGTACCCACCCCTCATATGTCTGTGCACTGCTGGGGGACTCTGCACCCACCCCTCATATGTCTGGGCACTGCTGGGAGGACTCTGCACCCACCCCTCCTATGTCTGGGCACTGCTGGGAGGACTCTGCACCCACCCCTCCTATGTCTGGGCACTGCTGGGAGGACTCTGCACCCACCCCTCCTGTGTCTGGGCATGTACGCTTGGGACATACATGGGTGGGGGTACACTCTGTACATGCATGGGTGGGGTGTGGGTACGCTCCATTCATACACGGGTGGGGGTACGCTCCGTACAGACACTAGTGGGGTGTGGGTACGCTCCATTCATACACGGGTGGGGGTACGCTCCGTACATACACTGGTGGGGTGTGGGTATGCTCCATTCATACACGGGTGGGGGTACGCTCCATACATACACGGGTGGGGGTACGCTCCGTACATTCCCGTACCCACGGTCTGCAGGCCTGGGTATGGCCCGTACCCATGCCTTTGGAACGTGGGTACGGTGCGTACCACCATTGTTGGGGTGCCGTAGGGGTCCGCATCGTACCCAGGCCTTAAGAGCGTGTGTACGGGTCGTACCACGAGTACCCCTACGTCACTCCAACAATGGCGGTACAGCCCATACTCACGCTCTTCAGGCCTGGGTACGGTGCGTACCCCTACAGCACCCCATTGGTGGTCCGCACCGTACCCAGGCCTGAAGAGCGTGGGTATGGGCCAAACCGCCATTGTTGGAGTGACGTAGGGGTGGGCGTGGTACGACCCGTACCCACGCTCTTAAGGCGTGTGTACGGTACGTACTGGAATTGTTGTGTTGCCGTTTCGTGTCAACATCCACTTCCGTTGTGATGGACGCTTGCGTTGCTGGACACGCCCCCACCCCTCAAGGTGACCAGGTCCTGCAGGTCAGGTATGTCCAGGGCATGTCTGATTTGGGACTTGGGTGGGGGTTATGTGTCCTGCCGCTGCCCCCCCCTTTGCCCCTGGGTGTTGTTCTGACCTTCTGCGGCGTCTGCGTCGGTTCCTGTAGAGCAGGTGGACTGCTATGAGGGCTGGGATGACACGTAGGTTCGGGTCCATGGCTGTCCATCACGTACAGGTGCTCCTTGTGCGCGTCGTCCTGATTTCCCGGCAGTTTTTGCCAGCCGGAGAATATAATCCGTGCGGGGTTACGTCGGTGCAGATCGTACTTCCTGGTTCGTGAAACGAAGCCTGAATGCGTCCCGACGTCACGTTGGCGCTTTCCCGGATCACATTTGTATGTACATTTTCGTCGGTCGGTGTTTTGTACGAATCGTACGGAAATAGTGTTTCCATGCGAATTGTACTTGCATTTTTGTAAAGGTTTTTGGCGGGGTAGGCATCGGACGGAGAAAATGCTCCGTCCGACGGTTCGTGTCCGGTTTCTCCAGGATCGGAATCGGCACCAGAGTTGTTTGAAATATTGATTTTTTTAATTAGTGTTATGTATTTTAGTATGTATTTTAAATGTATGTGATCTGTTTTTTCTATAATTGTTTTTTTTTTAATATATGTGTTACATTTTTAGTAGTTATCAATTTTATTTTAATTACATTTTGCCTTTTTTTAGTTCTGTAGTGGTTTGTGTGTTTATAGGGGTGGTAAGTAATTTAATTATACTAAATTAATGATTATTTTTTATTTAGTAATATTTATTTAATTTAGATTTTATAGTGTTAATTATGGGAAGTAATTTAGTATTAATTAATTATTAATTGGTTATTAACTAATAATAATGAATTAATTGGTAATTAACTATGGAAATTGTGTCATTTTTTTATGAGCCGGTTTTGGGGTTTATAAGGGTAATGTGTAGGAAGTGATTTATTTTTAATTAATTAATACATATTTGTTAATTAATGCTAAATAATTAATTACAATTTAAATATGGCAATTGTGTAATTCATTTTAGATGTGAGTTGTGGGGTTTATAGTGGTAAAGGGTGAGAAGTAATTCATTTTTAGTTAATTAATAAGAAGTTCTTAATTGATATTAATTTATTGTTTGAAAATTAATTATGATAATTGTGTAATGATTTTTGGGTGTGGGTTGTGGGATTTATAGGGCTAGAGGGTGGAACGTAATTTATGTTTAATTAATTAAGAACTAATTGATCATTGATATTAATTCAATAATTGATAATTAATTAGGGTAATTTTTTATTTTTATGTGTGAGTTTTAGTTTCATAGGGGTACATTTTGGGGAGTGAATTATTTTGTATCTGTTTTATTTTGTTTTTTATTTAATAATATGTATTTAATTGATAGGTAATTATGTTAATTATGGAGGTACATTTAGGATGGCGTGTGGATCACCCCCGCCCTACCGGCGGTGGTGATCCTCACGCCAAAACACCCCGCCGGACGGCCTTTTAACCCCTCCTCATTATCATGGTGGGGGTACCGTGGCGGACGGAAAGACCGTTCGCCGCTAGGCAATCAGCACGATTACCTACCGGGCAGGAAAGGCTCATAATATGGTGGCAGTGCCTTGCAGGCACCGCCATCCATATTATGATGCCGGCTGTTGGATGCCTTTCCATGGTGGAGACTCCGCCATGGAAAGGCATGTGGGATTTCAAAGTTGGGGCCCGTTACAGCCCCCAGGGGGGCAGAGGGGTGGGGGGTTGCACTGGGGGGGGTACCTATGTTACCCCCCAACATTGGCATACACAAGGTGCCAGGCACCGCGTGGTGCCTGTCACGTTGTGGCATGGCAAAGCACAACATGCTTATATTGCATGTGGCGGGTGCTGCTTACAGCCGGTACCTGCACCGCTAGGGTGGTAGGCGGACAGGAGTCCTCCCGCCATCCTAATAGACCCCTAGATATGTGCAGTGAATTGTGCGGTGTTATAAGGTAGGAAATAAAAAAGATTACATTTATGTAATATTTAATGTTTTTATTTCTAAATATTTTCTAATTAAAAATAGTTATGTGTTTGTAACTTATTTTAAAATGCATTTAATATAATATTTCCAGGTATTTGTCATATCTATTTAACATTATAATATGTTTCAATTTTTTAATATTTTTTTTATAATTTTATATTTTTGAACTGACTGGAGTGGGAATATTAATTTTCACTCCTCCCCAATCCAACGCTTTCCCTATTGTTGCACTAACTGGAGTGGGAATAGTATTTTTTACCCCTCTGATATCCAACACTTTCCCTACAGTTGCACTCACTGGAGTAGGAAGAGTGATTTTTACTCCTCAGCTATCCAACACTTTCCTTACTGCTGCAGTCACTGGAGTGGGAATATTCCTTTTTATTCCTCCACTATCCAACACATTCCTTATTGTTGCACTCACTGGAGTAGGAATAGTATTTTTACCCCTCTGCTATCCAACACTTTCCCTACTGTTGCACTCACTGGAGTGGGAATAGTAGCTTTTACCCCTTCGTTTTCCAACACTTTACCTACTGTTGCACTCATTGAAGAGGAAAATTTAAGTTTAAAGTCTTATAAATAGTTTAATGTTTTAATTTATAATATATTTTTTTTGGTGTATGTATATAGATGTATTTGTTCATTTTTATATATAAATTATAAAATAAATTATAATTAATAGTTTATTAATTGTTTTAAAGTAAATATATATATATATATATAACATTTCATATGCGTATGTTTACATTTTTAAATTACATTTATTTGTTATATTTGTTAAAATGTATATTAAATCAAATGTATTTTTGTAACGTTTATTTTATTATTTCATATATTTAATATTATTTTTATAAATATATTAAAATCGATATTTTGTACATCAATATTTTTCACTCACTATTTTTGTACTAAATTTAGGATGCTGATATTTTTGACATCGATATTTAGAACGTAATATTTGTGTTTGGGGATATTTTGGGGGTCAATATTCTATCAGTGAACCAAAACAGTTATAGAAATTATTGCAAGAGATAAAGACGTGTAGTAACGTACGCTGAGCAGCAGACAAGCTGAAGCGTGCTCATGCTAAATTAATGAAGACGACAATGTCCCCATGGGCACATGACAGTACATGGCATGAATGTATGTAAACAACGTCTGGGCATACCCTTGGCCACCTAGTGTGATCATAGCAAACTTAGGAAACTGATTGACGAAGTGCTGAAACTTTTCAACCACTCACCCCCAGTAAAGAGATCTGGGTTGAATCCATTGTTCATTTGCTCATCAGCTCCCAGTTTGGACCCAGCCATATGCAAATCAGTCTCAACCCTTCTCCTCATGGGAACAGTTGAGCCCAAACTGCCAGGACAGGTCCTCTCTGGACCGAAAACAAGCATCCTTGGACCGGTTTTGGGGTATCACCCCTCAACAACCAGGCTAGATTGAGTCCGGTGGCTCAGTGAGCAAGGGACCCGCATCTGGGATTACCCTTGGCCATTTAGTGCAAACATAGCAAACACAACAAGATGATTGGTAGAGTGCTGAAACTTTTCAAACTCTCGCACGCAGTCAGGAGATCTAGGTTAACTCCATAGTTCTTTTACTCACCATGCTACCCTAATTTGGAACCATTCATTTGCAAATCAGTCCTAAATTGACTGACACCACAACTTTACTGATGGCAGCCAATCAGATCTTTTCTTTAGATCTGTCCACTCCGTGGAACTTCCACTGTTTGTTATAGATATATTTTGAACCTTAATTTCTCAAAACCTACTGAACCAATTTACACTAAATCACCCTTTGGTTGCAGCTGTGCCTAATTTTCCAAGCCAAAATTGCACTGGAAAAACATATTTTGAGATACCCTTTTTCCTTTCTTGAGAGATCACTCTGAAACCTTCCTGTAAAGAGCTGAGGTAGATGAACCTTTTTTGGGAAAAGTTTTTGAAAATTCCTCAAATGGTACCAAAGTTATGAGCAAACCAAAAAAATGCTTTTCCTATGAAAATGTGGTCCTAACTATATCTAGCCTATTGTGACTGCCAACTGGGATTATATATAATAAACACGAGGATTGGTGGATGCCCGCAGAAAAACAACATACTTCCTTTAAATGAGTTTTAGCTTCATAGGAGGTACAGAGATAAAGCATTTATGTGAACCTTGCAGAAAACCTACACAGAAAACTGCTTTTAAATATTAATTTACACCTTACAAAATAAGCATGCAAAAGTTAATTTTGAAAAAAGGCATTCTGTTAATTGTTTTCTATGAAATGTTACATATCACTCATCTTGTAAATTATGATTAAACAGTTTAGGTCAAGTGTTTTTTTAGTAATGATGTTAAATTAAATTGTTTATCTATTAAATCGATTTTTTCTGTCCGGTCCTCTATCCCAGTAATTACCACTTGATAAGTTATTAATAATTCTTACGATCTGGCAAGAAAGTGAGGGGAGAGTTAAGTACAAGAGATTCACTCATCTAGTAATGTGATATAGGGGAGAGGACAGGAATAGCAACTGACACACAAAACACAGTTGTAGCCCTCCAGGATGGTTGTCTTTATTTATTGTATCCAAAAAAGGAGGGAGGGGGGGGACCAGGAGCAAGTTAGTGGTCCAGTGCCTGTGCTCCGAAAAGTCAATTGGGTAATTACTGTAAGGCACTGTTCCAGGGTCGGTCTGATTGAAAATCAACCCAGACCGTACCTCAACAGAGAGAAAGTAAAGAGAAGGATCTATATGATAGAGGTCTAGGGTGGGGTACTTAGGAAGGGGGGAGACAGCATGAGTGTCTCATGTTGCCCTCACACATCCCGAGGGATGTCATGCTTCATCATCGGGCGGTGCTCCTCGTCGGGCCGGCGGTGCAATGCCCTACGGGTCCCCCGAAGGGTCTCTTTAGCGGAGATCTTTTAAGAGCGCTGCCGTTTGGTGCATGCGGGTATGTGGAGGGGAAGTACCAAGGTCAGTGGTGCTAGTGGTGTGTGCAGGAATAAAAATACCTAAGGGTTACCAGGGAAGCTAGTTTAATAAGAAGGTACCCTTGGTACATTAAAATACGTGGCAAAAGTGTTACTAATTAAAACGTGATGTGTTTAGTAGTAACTAAAGGTACAGGTCAAATGGTCGACATGTTTCGCGCCTAGTGGTGGTCAAAAAAGATCCGGGGCGCTTCATCAGGACCAGTAGAGGTGAATAGTGTGGGGAGAGGTGCCCAGACTATGTGTAGTGGCGGGGGGTAAAATATCGCCCTCCCACTCGGCAATAAAGGGGGGGGGTTTAGTGTCTCCTAAACAGGTGGTGTCTGCAGGGAGAGGTATGTTATGCCCCCTTTGACTTAGACCTAGATCAAAGGGAAGATAAAAGAAGGAGAAATGCAGAAGTTAAAAACATATGCGGACTGGCCTTGTCGGTCCGCATAAGTGCATAGTGATCCTGAGAGATCACACTTTTACAATGAGACAGTCATAATGTCGTGCACCCTGAAGCCCAGGCTATTCTCAGATTTATATAGGAGCGAGGAGGCGTGGGTGTGGTCCCATGCTAGTCAAGATGTGGTTGGTCCCGGGCCCCGGTGGCGGTCACAGAACCCAGCTAGAGGTTCGATAGGTAAACTGCTGTACCCCGCGGGGCCCAGACACCTCCAACCTGGCTGTGCAACGGGCTCACCCGGCGTGTCATCCACCGGAAGAGTCAAGTAGACACGTGTGTTGTATGTCCAACTCGAATCGTAGTTACAACACAGAAAGGTGCATTTAGAGTAATCTTACCTAAAGTAGGAGCTGGAGTTGCTCCTTGAGTTTAAAAAGCGGCGTAGGAGGCCCACACCATCTAGGGCTGTAAGTTGGAAAGAAAGCATGACAGTAGGAAATACCCAAAGGGTAAAAAGAACAAAAGTGAGGCGTTAGATTTAACTTACATCATAGCCGTTTGTAGAGCAGGAGATTTTGCTTACGTAGTGATCTGGGTAGCCTCGAATCATACTCACGGGTTGCTCAGGTGACGGCACTGGAAACCTGCCCGGTCCTGACGCCTGCTCGAAGGTGAATGTTGTTTGCCTTCCCCATTGTATTTAAAGACTGAGCCCCGTGATTGAAGGAGGTACCTGTTTCCGGTTCTGACGGCACGGAAGGTCATGAGAGGCCGGAGCTGCGCATGCGCGGTGAACTAAGATGTTTCCAGTGTTCTCTAGAGCATGCGTGAGGAGGTGCTTTTGGCGCATGCGTGGTGTGTGTTAGTTACTAGCGCATGCGGGCCTTGTTTACAAGATGTAAAGCCAGGAGCCAAAGATCAGATCACAAAGAAGTGGCAAAACATGGGTGTGACATTGTCTGCCCATCCTGTAAGATTGCCCGGGTCGAGGAGGTGATGGTATGTGGGCGGGGGCATATGTGAACTTGCTCACGGGTGTAAAAGGTGTGAAAGTTCACATCCGTTGCAGGCTAATGTTTTCAATTGAGCAGTGCACCTAAACGCTAATGTGACACACTAATTATTCAGTTATGTTGCTTCAGGCTGGTGTAGAGCGGTTTACACATAGTACATGCACACAACAGTATCAATGTCAGAGCTCAGTCCATGGGATATCGTCATTAAGCCCCTGGGTGTCTGTGTGCAGACGGTGCACCCAGCGTTGTTCACGCCTGAAGAGCGACTCACTACTCCAGTTATTGTTGGATTCCAGAATGGTCCATTGGATCGCTTCGCACGGGTGTCCTTTTTCCAGAAAGTGGTTTGTCAGTTTTGTGGCTGCGCGCGCTCGTCTGATGGTACTTTTGTGTTCGCTGATCCTAGTTTTGATGGGTCTGGTGGTCATGCCTACATAGTAAAGTTCGCAGGGACACGAGATCAAGTATACACAATTTGTGGTGTTACAATTCGTGTGCTTCCTTTGTTCCCACTTCAGCTCGCCAATTTCTAAGACTTTCGTGTGTCGTGTCGTGGTGCAAGCACTGCATGAGCCACACGGGTAGTGCCCCTTGACTGCTGGCAAATCCCAGAGAGTGTTCTCTATTCTCGCTGGTTTCTGGCGTGGCCGTGTATTGATCAGTTGGTCTCTCAAATTGCTGGTTCTTTTGAAGGCAAACCGAGGTGCTGGGATGTTAAGTGTATCACTATTGATGATTTTCCAGTTGCGGTTGATGATTTTTTTAATTTTGTTGGAGAGGGGGGTAAAGGTTGTGACGCAGGTGATCACGTTGTTGGTCTCGGGTTCTCTTGTTTCCAGGAGGCCCTCACGAGTGTTGTTTCTAGCCCGTTTTTTGGCTTGGTTAATTACTTTTACTGGATAGTGCCTCTTCGCCAGATTGTCAGATAGGGTGTAGGCTTGTCTCTCAAAATCCTGTAGTTTGCTGCAATTTCGCCTGATCCTGAGAAATTGGCCATAGGGTAGGTTCTCCCGTAGAGCTTTAGGGTGGTGGCTCTTAAAGCTCAGGAGGCTGTTGCAGTCAGTCTCTTTTTTGTACGTGCTGGTGTGAAGTATCCCATTTTCTAGTTGGATCAATAAGTCCAGGAAGGGGATTTTCTCGTCACTGGAAGTCATGGTGAAGCGTAAATGGGGGTCCAGATTGTTGATCAAACTCAGCACCTAACGGATTGTTGGTCCGCACGGCACTAAGGATCTTTTTGGAAGACCTTATATTCAGACGCGAATGGAGCCAAATTGCATGGAAATGCACTCGAGATTGGATCATTTTGATCATCAGTACCGCAAAACGGTTGTCGGATGCCTTGATTGTCAAAATTAATATAGCTGAGAACGGCCTAAAAACCAGTATCAGCCTTTCTGCATATAAAACTCGCTTAGCAGAAATAAACTCAGAAATCTCTGACCACCGAGATTACCTGCTTAACCAGAAGATAAACAAACTACAAAAGGACCTGAAGAGATTCGATAGGGAGAAAATCTATCCCTATACAAAAGAGGATTTCCAACCCACAGAGACCGACACAATCTCTGACGATGGATCATCCACGTCCAACCGTTCGGGTCACTCTTCGGGTAGCAACTCGAGTAACAATAGCTGGGGTCGTCGTTCCAACCCACAGGGTCTATTACCACCACCACTAGGGCCACCACCTTTTTATGGTTTCCCGCCCCAACCATTCCCACAACACGGACCCATGTGGTACCCACCATACAACCCACTACAACAGGGTTTTCAGCAACCGTTCCTCCATAACCCTCCTCCACCTTTTCAGAACAGAGGCAGGGGCAGAGGCAGAGGAAGAAGAAGAGGGAACAAACAGGTACATTGGCAAGATCCGGACAACCAACAGAGAACAACGAGAAGCATGGCACAACACCAACAAAAAAACTGATCGTCAACCTGTCTTCGAGACCTCTGAGCACCGACGAGACCACAGCCTTGGAACTAGGACTTGGGTTTGTGCCCACCCCACAGGAGGATAACTTCAGAACCAACGAGGAACTGCATCAACTGTTTCGCAAAGTGAGACTGAGGGCCTTTTTCAAAGACAACCAAACACAGACTGAGGACGACACTGGCCTGAGACCTCCGTCGAAATTCACCCCCAGCGCTGGTATGGTCCCACACGAGGTCCTCACTTTCGAAAAAGCTGTCCTCAAGGAGGTTAACCGACTAGAACCTCCTAACGCCTACAACAACTTCCCCAAAAAACTACGGAGGGCGGTGACCACCCTTCAGAATGATGACTCCATCATAATAAAACCTGCGGACAAAGGGGGAGCCACTGTGATCCTCGACATACAGGATTATGAGAAGGAGTGCTTGCGCCAACTCAACAACACTGAGTACTACGAGATTCTAGAGACCGATCCTACTTCAAGGCTACTGAATCAGATCAGGACCATGGTCAACGAAGCAGCCACAGAGGGATGGATCACCTCAAAAGAAGCAGCCTTTCTGGTGAATTCGTCTCCTAGGATGCCCTACTTCTACCTTCTACCTAAAATTCATAAGGGGGTTACCCCTTGCCCCGGCCGTCCGATCGTGTCAGGGATAGGCTCCCTTCTGGAACCCTTGAGTCAGTTCAGTGACTTCTTTTTGCGCCCTTTGGTCCAGGCCACTCCAGCTTACCTCAAAGACACCAGAGATGTGCTCAACCTCATCCAAACCATCAACGATGAAAACACTGAGGAAATCAACTTACTGCTCACATTGGATGTGGAAGCACTGTATACAAATATCCCGCAGGAAGCAACCATCGAAGTGGTAAGCAGTCTGTTACATAACTCAGAACTTCCAACTTCGACACCGGCAAGCTTCATCTCGGCCCTCATTACCCTTGCTCTCACTAACAACTATTTTATGTACAAAACCACCATCTACCACCAGGTACAAGGGACCAGCATGGGGAGCACTTTTGCGCCGAGCTTGGCGGGACTGTACATGTCACACTTTGAGGCCAACCACATCTTCACAGACGCCAACCCATTTCATCGACATATGGTCACTTGGAAACGGTATATAGACGATGTGCTGATCCTATGGAGAGGACAGGCATCTAAGACAATAAAATTCTTTGAGTGGATCAACAATCTGGACCCCCATTTACGCTTCACCATGACTTCCAGTGACGAGAAAATCCCCTTCCTGGACTTATTGATCCAACTAGAAAATGGGATACTTCACACCAGCACGTACAAAAAAGAGACTGACTGCAACAGCCTCCTGAGCTTTAAGAGCCACCACCCTAAAGCTCTACGGGAGAACCTACCCTATGGCCAATTTCTCAGGATCAGGCGAAATTGCAGCAAACTACAGGATTTTGAGAGACAAGCCTACACCCTATCTGACAATCTGGCGAAGAGGCACTATCCAGTAAAAGTAATTAACCAAGCCAAAAAACGGGCTAGAAACAACACTCGTGAGGGCCTCCTGGAAACAAGAGAACCCGAGACCAACAACGTGATCACCTGCGTCACAACCTTTACCCCCCTCTCCAACAAAATTAAAAAAATCATCAACCGCAACTGGAAAATCATCAATAGTGATACACTTAACATCCCAGCACCTCGGTTTGCCTTCAAAAGAACCAGCAATTTGAGAGACCAACTGATCAATACACGGCCACGCCAGAAACCAGCGAGAATAGAGAACACTCTCTGGGATTTGCCAGCAGTCAAGGGGCACTACCCGTGTGGCTCATGCAGTGCTTGCACCACGACACGACACACGAAAGTCTTAGAAATTGGCGAGCTGAAGTGGGAACAAAGGAAGCACACGAATTGTAACACCACAAATTGTGTATACTTGATCTCGTGTCCCTGCGAACTTTACTATGTAGGCATGACCACCAGACCCATCAAAACTAGGATCAGCGAACACAAAAGTACCATCAGACGAGCGCGCGCAGCCACAAAACTGACAAACCACTTTCTGGAAAAAGGACACCCGTGCGAAGCGATCCAATGGACCATTCTGGAATCCAACAATAACTGGAGTAGTGAGTCGCTCTTCAGGCGTGAACAACGCTGGGTGCACCGTCTGCACACAGACACCCAGGGGCTTAATGACGATATCCCATGGACTGAGCTCTGACATTGATACTGTTGTGTGCATGTACTATGTGTAAACCGCTCTACACCAGCCTGAAGCAACATAACTGAATAATTAGTGTGTCACATTAGCGTTTAGGTGCACTGCTCAATTGAAAACATTAGCCTGCAACGGATGTGAACTTTCACACCTTTTACACCCGTGAGCAAGTTCACATATGCCCCCGCCCACATACCATCACCTCCTCGACCCGGGCAATCTTACAGGATGGGCAGACAATGTCACACCCATGTTTTGCCACTTCTTTGTGATCTGATCTTTGGCTCCTGGCTTTACATCTTGTAAACAAGGCCCGCATGCGCTAGTAACTAACACACACCACGCATGCGCCAAAAGCACCTCCTCACGCATGCTCTAGAGAACACTGGAAACATCTTAGTTCACCGCGCATGCGCAGCTCCGGCCTCTCATGACCTTCCGTGCCGTCAGAACCGGAAACAGGTACCTCCTTCAATCACGGGGCTCAGTCTTTAAATACAATGGGGAAGGCAAACAACATTCACCTTCGAGCAGGCGTCAGGACCGGGCAGGTTTCCAGTGCCGTCACCTGAGCAACCCGTGAGTATGATTCGAGGCTACCCAGATCACTACGTAAGCAAAATCTCCTGCTCTACAAACGGCTATGATGTAAGTTAAATCTAACGCCTCACTTTTGTTCTTTTTACCCTTTGGGTATTTCCTACTGTCATGCTTTCTTTCCAACTTACAGCCCTAGATGGTGTGGGCCTCCTACGCCGCTTTTTAAACTCAAGGAGCAACTCCAGCTCCTACTTTAGGTAAGATTACTCTAAATGCACCTTTCTGTGTTGTAACTACGATTCGAGTTGGACATACAACACACGTGTCTACTTGACTCTTCCGGTGGATGACACGCCGGGTGAGCCCGTTGCACAGCCAGGTTGGAGGTGTCTGGGCCCCGCGGGGTACAGCAGTTTACCTATCGAACCTCTAGCTGGGTTCTGTGACCGCCACCGGGGCCCGGGACCAACCACATCTTGACTAGCATGGGACCACACCCACGCCTCCTCGCTCCTATATAAATCTGAGAATAGCCTGGGCTTCAGGGTGCACGACATTATGACTGTCTCATTGTAAAAGTGTGATCTCTCAGGATCACTATGCACTTATGCGGACCGACAAGGCCAGTCCGCATATGTTTTTAACTTCTGCATTTCTCCTTCTTTTATCTTCCCTTTGATCTAGGTCTAAGTCAAAGGGGGCATAACATACCTCTCCCTGCAGACACCACCTGTTTAGGAGACACTAAACCCCCCCCCTTTATTGCCGAGTGGGAGGGCGATATTTTACCCCCCGCCACTACACATAGTCTGGGCACCTCTCCCCACACTATTCACCTCTACTGGTCCTGATGAAGCGCCCCGGATCTTTTTTGACCACCACTAGGCGCGAAACATGTCGACCATTTGACCTGTACCTTTAGTTACTACTAAACACATCACGTTTTAATTAGTAACACTTTTGCCACGTATTTTAATGTACCAAGGGTACCTTCTTATTAAACTAGCTTCCCTGGTAACCCTTAGGTATTTTTATTCCTGCACACACCACTAGCACCACTGACCTTGGTACTTCCCCTCCACATACCCGCATGCACCAAACGGCAGCGCTCTTAAAAGATCTCCGCTAAAGAGACCCTTCGGGGGACCCGTAGGGCATTGCACCGCCGGCCCGACGAGGAGCACCGCCCGATGATGAAGCATGACATCCCTCGGGATGTGTGAGGGCAACATGAGACACTCATGCTGTCTCCCCCCTTCCTAAGTACCCCACCCTAGACCTCTATCATATAGATCCTTCTCTTTACTTTCTCTCTGTTGAGGTACGGTCTGGGTTGATTTTCAATCAGACCGACCCTGGAACAGTGCCTTACAGTAATTACCCAATTGACTTTTCGGAGCACAGGCACTGGACCACTAACTTGCTCCTGGTCCCCCCCCTCCCTCCTTTTTTGGATACAGTATTTAGCACGGCGGATCAGCCGAGGGACCCTCTCTTTCACCTGTCTTTCCCCCCTTTTTTCTTCTCCCTCTCCTTTCTTTCCTCTTCCTCTCCCACTCCCTTTTCCACTCCCTGAACCTTACTCTCCCCGAGACATGTCTTTTTCAACCCTGGGGGAGAACCTAGGCCTCAGCTACGGTGAGGACATTGTGGCTGAAATCCTGAGAACTCCATCACTCTTAGATGGTGATGGCAACACAGCAGGGACCAGCGCACAAGGCGACTGGAATACCCTTACTTCTCTCAAAAAACTTCAGGTTAAGACCGCTCTTCACGGTTCTATTATGACCGAATACCTCAGAGCAAACTCAGCACCTAACGGATTGTTGGTCCGCACGGCACCAAGGATCTTTTTGGAAGACCTTATATTCAGACGCGAATGGAGCCAAATTGCATGGAAATGCACTCGAGATTGGATCATTTTGATCATCAGTACCGCAAAACGGTTGTCGGATGCCTTGATTGTCAAAATTAATATAGCTGAGAACGGCCTAAAAACCAGTATCAGCCTTTCTGCATATAAAACTCGCTTAGCAGAAATAAACTCAGAAATCTCTGACCACCGAGATTACCTGCTTAACCAGAAGATAAACAAACTACAAAAGGACCTGAAGAGATTCGATAGGGAGAAAATCTATCCCTATACAAAAGAGGATTTCCAACCCACAGAGACCGACACAATCTCTGACGATGGATCATCCACGTCCAACCGTTCGGGTCACTCTTCGGGTAGCAACTCGAGTAACAATAGCTGGGGTCGTCGTTCCAACCCACAGGGTCTATTACCACCACCACTAGGGCCACCACCTTTTTATGGTTTCCCGCCCCAACCATTCCCACAACACGGACCCATGTGGTACCCACCATACAACCCACTACAACAGGGTTTTCAGCAACCGTTCCTCCATAACCCTCCTCCACCTTTTCAGAACAGAGGCAGGGGCAGAGGCAGAGGAAGAAGAAGAGGGAACAAACAGGTACATTGGCAAGATCCGGACAACCAACAGAGAACAACGAGAAGCATGGCACAACACCAACAAAAAAACTGATCGTCAACCTGTCTTCGAGACCTCTGAGCACCGACGAGACCACAGCCTTGGAACTAGGACTTGGGTTTGTGCCCACCCCACAGGAGGATAACTTCAGAACCAACGAGGAACTGCATCAACTGTTTCGCAAAGTGAGACTGAGGGCCTTTTTCAAAGACAACCAAACACAGACTGAGGACGACACTGGCCTGAGACCTCCGTCGAAATTCACCCCCAGCGCTGGTATGGTCCCACACGAGGTCCTCACTTTCGAAAAAGCTGTCCTCAAGGAGGTTAACCGACTAGAACCTCCTAACGCCTACAACAACTTCCCCAAAAAACTACGGAGGGCGGTGACCACCCTTCAGAATGATGACTCCATCATAATAAAACCTGCGGACAAAGGGGGAGCCACTGTGATCCTCGACATACAGGATTATGAGAAGGAGTGCTTGCGCCAACTCAACAACACTGAGTACTACGAGATTCTAGAGACCGATCCTACTTCAAGGCTACTGAATCAGATCAGGACCATGGTCAACGAAGCAGCCACAGAGGGATGGATCACCTCAAAAGAAGCAGCCTTTCTGGTGAATTCGTCTCCTAGGATGCCCTACTTCTACCTTCTACCTAAAATTCATAAGGGGGTTACCCCTTGCCCCGGCCGTCCGATCGTGTCAGGGATAGGCTCCCTTCTGGAACCCTTGAGTCAGTTCAGTGACTTCTTTTTGCGCCCTTTGGTCCAGGCCACTCCAGCTTACCTCAAAGACACCAGAGATGTGCTCAACCTCATCCAAACCATCAACGATGAAAACACTGAGGAAATCAACTTACTGCTCACATTGGATGTGGAAGCACTGTATACAAATATCCCGCAGGAAGCAACCATCGAAGTGGTAAGCAGTCTGTTACATAACTCAGAACTTCCAACTTCGACACCGGCAAGCTTCATCTCGGCCCTCATTACCCTTGCTCTCACTAACAACTATTTTATGTACAAAACCACCATCTACCACCAGGTACAAGGGACCAGCATGGGGAGCACTTTTGCGCCGAGCTTGGCGGGACTGTACATGTCACACTTTGAGGCCAACCACATCTTCACAGACGCCAACCCATTTCATCGACATATGGTCACTTGGAAACGGTATATAGACGATGTGCTGATCCTATGGAGAGGACAGGCATCTAAGACAATAAAATTCTTTGAGTGG
Organism: Triturus cristatus; assembly: GCF_964204655.1. NCBI lineage: Eukaryota > Metazoa > Chordata > Amphibia > Caudata > Salamandridae > Triturus > Triturus cristatus. The sequence goes on along the minus strand of NC_140590.1, from coordinate 452,878,519 downwards.
ATCAACAATCTGGACCCCCATTTACGCTTCACCATGACTTCCAGTGACGAGAAAATCCCCTTCCTGGACTTATTGATCCAACTAGAAAATGGGATACTTCACACCAGCACGTACAAAAAAGAGACTGACTGCAACAGCCTCCTGAGCTTTAAGAGCCACCACCCTAAAGCTCTACGGGAGAACCTACCCTATGGCCAATTTCTCAGGATCAGGCGAAATTGCAGCAAACTACAGGATTTTGAGAGACAAGCCTACACCCTATCTGACAATCTGGCGAAGAGGCACTATCCAGTAAAAGTAATTAACCAAGCCAAAAAACGGGCTAGAAACAACACTCGTGAGGGCCTCCTGGAAACAAGAGAACCCGAGACCAACAACGTGATCACCTGCGTCACAACCTTTACCCCCCTCTCCAACAAAATTAAAAAAATCATCAACCGCAACTGGAAAATCATCAATAGTGATACACTTAACATCCCAGCACCTCGGTTTGCCTTCAAAAGAACCAGCAATTTGAGAGACCAACTGATCAATACACGGCCACGCCAGAAACCAGCGAGAATAGAGAACACTCTCTGGGATTTGCCAGCAGTCAAGGGGCACTACCCGTGTGGCTCATGCAGTGCTTGCACCACGACACGACACACGAAAGTCTTAGAAATTGGCGAGCTGAAGTGGGAACAAAGGAAGCACACGAATTGTAACACCACAAATTGTGTATACTTGATCTCGTGTCCCTGCGAACTTTACTATGTAGGCATGACCACCAGACCCATCAAAACTAGGATCAGCGAACACAAAAGTACCATCAGACGAGCGCGCGCAGCCACAAAACTGACAAACCACTTTCTGGAAAAAGGACACCCGTGCGAAGCGATCCAATGGACCATTCTGGAATCCAACAATAACTGGAGTAGTGAGTCGCTCTTCAGGCGTGAACAACGCTGGGTGCACCGTCTGCACACAGACACCCAGGGGCTTAATGACGATATCCCATGGACTGAGCTCTGACATTGATACTGTTGTGTGCATGTACTATGTGTAAACCGCTCTACACCAGCCTGAAGCAACATAACTGAATAATTAGTGTGTCACATTAGCGTTTAGGTGCACTGCTCAATTGAAAACATTAGCCTGCAACGGATGTGAACTTTCACACCTTTTACACCCGTGAGCAAGTTCACATATGCCCCCGCCCACATACCATCACCTCCTCGACCCGGGCAATCTTACAGGATGGGCAGACAATGTCACACCCATGTTTTGCCACTTCTTTGTGATCTGATCTTTGGCTCCTGGCTTTACATCTTGTAAACAAGGCCCGCATGCGCTAGTAACTAACACACACCACGCATGCGCCAAAAGCACCTCCTCACGCATGCTCTAGAGAACACTGGAAACATCTTAGTTCACCGCGCATGCGCAGCTCCGGCCTCTCATGACCTTCCGTGCCGTCAGAACCGGAAACAGGTACCTCCTTCAATCACGGGGCTCAGTCTTTAAATACAATGGGGAAGGCAAACAACATTCACCTTCGAGCAGGCGTCAGGACCGGGCAGGTTTCCAGTGCCGTCACCTGAGCAACCCGTGAGTATGATTCGAGGCTACCCAGATCACTACGTAAGCAAAATCTCCTGCTCTACAAACGGCTATGATGTAAGTTAAATCTAACGCCTCACTTTTGTTCTTTTTACCCTTTGGGTATTTCCTACTGTCATGCTTTCTTTCCAACTTACAGCCCTAGATGGTGTGGGCCTCCTACGCCGCTTTTTAAACTCAAGGAGCAACTCCAGCTCCTACTTTAGGTAAGATTACTCTAAATGCACCTTTCTGTGTTGTAACTACGATTCGAGTTGGACATACAACACACGTGTCTACTTGACTCTTCCGGTGGATGACACGCCGGGTGAGCCCGTTGCACAGCCAGGTTGGAGGTGTCTGGGCCCCGCGGGGTACAGCAGTTTACCTATCGAACCTCTAGCTGGGTTCTGTGACCGCCACCGGGGCCCGGGACCAACCACATCTTGACTAGCATGGGACCACACCCACGCCTCCTCGCTCCTATATAAATCTGAGAATAGCCTGGGCTTCAGGGTGCACGACATTATGACTGTCTCATTGTAAAAGTGTGATCTCTCAGGATCACTATGCACTTATGCGGACCGACAAGGCCAGTCCGCATATGTTTTTAACTTCTGCATTTCTCCTTCTTTTATCTTCCCTTTGATCTAGGTCTAAGTCAAAGGGGGCATAACATACCTCTCCCTGCAGACACCACCTGTTTAGGAGACACTAAACCCCCCCCCTTTATTGCCGAGTGGGAGGGCGATATTTTACCCCCCGCCACTACACATAGTCTGGGCACCTCTCCCCACACTATTCACCTCTACTGGTCCTGATGAAGCGCCCCGGATCTTTTTTGACCACCACTAGGCGCGAAACATGTCGACCATTTGACCTGTACCTTTAGTTACTACTAAACACATCACGTTTTAATTAGTAACACTTTTGCCACGTATTTTAATGTACCAAGGGTACCTTCTTATTAAACTAGCTTCCCTGGTAACCCTTAGGTATTTTTATTCCTGCACACACCACTAGCACCACTGACCTTGGTACTTCCCCTCCACATACCCGCATGCACCAAACGGCAGCGCTCTTAAAAGATCTCCGCTAAAGAGACCCTTCGGGGGACCCGTAGGGCATTGCACCGCCGGCCCGACGAGGAGCACCGCCCGATGATGAAGCATGACATCCCTCGGGATGTGTGAGGGCAACATGAGACACTCATGCTGTCTCCCCCCTTCCTAAGTACCCCACCCTAGACCTCTATCATATAGATCCTTCTCTTTACTTTCTCTCTGTTGAGGTACGGTCTGGGTTGATTTTCAATCAGACCGACCCTGGAACACTGTCTTTATTTATTTCCAGACAAGAAGTGGTTTTGCACAACTCATTAATAGCTACTTACTGCCCCAGAGAAGAGCTGAAAAAAGTACTGTCCAGGCTTTCAAGCGACGAAAAAGTTAGATTTTATAGCATCATATTGCAGTATGTTTATCAAAAATCTACGTTCACTATTGAATTGGATTTTGAATAAATAGCATAATTGTGCATGCATGGTGTCTCTAGCTAATTCCTAATGTAGCTTACAGAAAACAGGACTGTTATCCACAAGGAGGTTGTTCTGAAACAAAAAAGATTCCATAACCTATACAGTGAAAAAAAGAGAGTTAGTATTCTTTCTTTGCAGGGACATACAATCTAAATATTTTGCATGTCTTACTTTTAGAATCTGTGCACCCAGACCTTAATATTCTAAGGGCACTCTATAAAGTGGATTTAGCTTAATATGAAAGGTAAGCTTTTATACATATCAAAAACCCCATTACTTGATACGGGCCTGCTGCAGCCTTGCTTACAGACATTCACTGTAAAGTCAGCTGTTCTGAAGACATTTGTCTAGAGTGATTCATGTGGGCGTTGTAAATCTACCTAGCTCATATGACAGCTAGGTAATGGGCCTTATTTAAAGGTAAAACAAGAAAATTGAGATTAAGCAGTATAGTTCCATGGTTAGAAGGCAACGTACATGCACTGGGATCGCTAGTTCCCTATGCCAAGTGTTTATATCCAGTCAGAAAACAAACACATCGCCAGCTCAAGTACAATTACAGGTACAGTGTCTGAAGCCAACATTATCGGGATCCCTAAGGAAGGGAAAGACCCTACACTGCTGAAAAACTACAGACCGATCTACCTAATAAACCTGGACTGCAAAATCTATGCGTAAATCATAGCCACAAGACTTAGGGCCCAGGCCTCCGAATTAGATTTGGCTTTTCAGGATCCGATTCGTAGCCCTTGCTTTCGACCGAATTGTACACAGGTCTGAACGACCAAGTACGATGCAAAGATCGCGTACGAATCTACCGAATCATTTCCAAACCTGATCCTGTACGTATGACTCATTCGTAAATGAATTCCAAGCTAGTAAGATGCACGATTAGGACTGCCGCCTGGACTCAGTCTCAGCGAGATGAAACGGCTGTTGTAATCATACTTTGGGACCGTAACAGGCCCCCTTTCACCTGGGACCCTCCAAATCTGTCATGGGGGTGCCCATGGGTACCCCAATCGAAGCATGCACAGTGTGGCGGTCACCATTGGGTCCCCGCCACAGGGTGTACGCTTTTCCTCACCTACCGCATTTTGCTATAGAAGCCTGTGTACGCGTCTGTACACAGGCTCCCGGAGAGTTCAATGGGAGTCTAAGCGAACCGAGCCTGTAAGCATACGGATGCATCGCACTCGCTCGTTCGGACTCCCGGAGCATGTTTCGCTCAGAAAGCTCTCCGGATCTGAGCCGTACAGATAGCTTTCCCAGCGAGATTGGAATCAGACCCTTAATGTTCATCTGCCCAGACTAATAAGCAACTCCCAGGTATGGTTCCTCAAAAAGAGGATGCTGAATGACAGCACACGACTCCTGTTCTACGTCTTGGATAAAGCAAAAAAATCATCAGCTCCCTCGGCCACCATAACACTCGATGCAGAAAAAGTGTTTTACAGAGTTTCACGGTCTTTCTTAAAACACAGCATGGAATCCTTCGATCTGTGCAATACCTTTATAAGAATGGTGATGGCCCTCTATAAGAAACCCTCCGCATGAGAGCGGCGTGGCCTGGCGTTCGGCAAGATGGCCGCACAGTAGTGTTGCTCTGCCGGCCGCCAAATTCATCCATTCATAATCCTGCTCCTACCGGGCTGTTTCTCGCTGTTACCTGCGTGGCGGTGCTTGCTGACACTGGGGGTGACCCGGCGATGTGCTTATTGGCGTTGGAGCTCCCCTCGTCAGCGCACTCCGGCTGAGATTGTAATGGCGGCCACGATGCGGTGAGGAATCCTGCGAACTCCTGGCATCTACCGCGGTTGTCAGTGAAAGTGATTAAGGGGGCCTAATGAGCTGCGAGGACATCGGCGGCTGTACAGTAAGGCTCATTATTGTCAGCATGTGAGAGCCGGCGAAACGAAGTGAGCGGTGAGCACGTGCGGATGCTGGGACGTGGGTGGCGCTCTTTCCTACACAAGCGCATGGCGCTGGCCTTTGATCGCGGGGCTAGGCTCCGCTTACGGTGGAGCTCACTGCGCCTGCTGGAGATTGCTGTACCCGAGTGGTAACTCGACGCGGGAGCGGATTCCGAAGCTCCCCATACATGGAAGTCCCCCTTTGCTGAGTGTTAACTGGCCTTAATTCTGTCTGTGGAAATGGCTTGCTGCACGGTGAGAAGCTCCATGACGAGGGAGACTGGACACCATCGGTGCCCTCGGCTGTGTGGGTCGCGCGTTGGGAACATTTCTTGCTGCATTTATTGGCCCTTCCTGAGTACTACCTGCACCCTGGTACCGGAATCGGACCGAGTGATAGTGGGGGACACAATCCCTATATGCTACAGTGAAGGGGAGTACAAGACGCCGCATTCTTCCTGTTACAGGACACTGGAAATAGGGGGCACGGAGACATAGTTGCTTGCCTTCTGGGTGGAGAGTGTCATCTTGGTGCAGGTTTAGCGCACAAAATAAATCAACATCTACTTTACGGATCGAGGCCCCTATTGTGTGTGACACACGTACAACTCCCTCTGCACCCGGCACAGGTGGGGGCACTTTTCATCTGGGCAGGGTCCTGTCTCCTTAGAGCATCATGGGCAAGCCTTATCAAACTCAGCCTCGGCTAACTTTCGAGCTGCGCAAGGGTGGTAAATCTTCGCAGAATGCAGCCTCAGACTCGGAGATGGAATCGACAGCTCAGGCCCCCACTGTGCTGGAAAAGACATTATCTGCTATACAGGCCAGCCTACAGGCCATTGACGGTAAGATTGAAGCCCTTCACGGCAGGATGGACCATTTCTCTGCAAAACTAGACAAATATGCGGTTCGGATCGGAGAGGCGGAGCAGCGTATATCAGATGCTGAAGATGGCCTTCAGCAAGTTGCTGCGAAGAACAGTGACATCACGAAACATTTGGCTGTCTTTCAGGCAAAGAATGAGGACAACGTGCGCATTTTGGGCCTGCCGGAATCGACCAATGTTGGGCGCCTGGAAGACTATGTTGAGACTCTCTTGTGGGACATCTGTGGCGCCGACAGCTTTTCGGCAATGTTTGTGGTGGAACGCGCACACAGATCCCTGGCGGCGCGCCCGCCACCTGGAGCCCCCCCAAGACCAATCATCACTAGGTTATTGAATTTTAGGGACCGAGATACCGTGTTGCGCATCACCCGCCAGAAGGGCACAATCACCTACCAGGGAAATGTGTTATCATTTTATCCGGATTTCAAGGCTACAGTACAGGCGGCACGTAAGGAGTTTCAGGGAGTTAAGAAACTGCTCATAAAAGATCAGGTTACATATGCCATGCTTTATCCGACGCGGCTGTGCATAGGCGAGACTGATCACGCCAAGATCTTCACGAACCAGACGAAAGTAATGGAATACGCCAGATCCCTCTGCCGCCGCCGGAGCTCTCCGGCTCCCACATCGGACATTGACGACTGAGTTGTAAGGAGCCGTGGGCTCTGATTGTTGTTTCCAAGTGCACATGCTTGTATATTAATGTACTCTATTATATAACAGAGTTGAATTGCATAGCCGCGTTACGGCATGGGCGGATTGTAATGTTGCCACATGGTGCATTCGAGGGGGAGACCTCTAGGTTTACTGTTTTATATCAAGTGTATGTCTTATTGTGCTTCACTGCTGGGTAAGAGTGGGTTAATACCTCATTCACAGAGCTAGTTGTATTCCATATCTCTGTTGGGCTACGCCTCATGAGCCTCCTGTTTAGGATGTGGGATTTCGCGTCCGGTGTCGTCCGGCATGCCTTCACCCGCAGGATTGGTGGAATAGCTAATGGGTAGGAGACCATCATGTCTTCTCGGCGGCCCCCTCCCTACTCAATCTGGGAGTGGACTTTGCCACTATGTCCCCAATGGGTATACCCCACTTGATGCATTGCATCACTTTGTTTCTGTTGGGAGTGGTAATAATGAGGGAACTGTCTTTGGCAAATTGGGGTCGCTAAAGTGGGTGGGGGAGGGGGGTGTTGTTTTTTTTTATCCCTTAAGTTGTAGGTACGGTGGTCAGACTTTAAATCGTGAATGTGGTCTCTATTGTTATTTGTGCATCCTGTTTGTAATCCAACATTCGGGGAAGCGGGTGGCCTTCCTGTATAGATAATAGGGGAAATGTATAAATGCATAACTTGGAACATTCGCTGTTTGAACACCCCAAAAAAAAGTTCCGGCAAGTGTTGGCGCATCTAGATAGGCAAGTAGTGCAGATCGCTTTTTTACAGGAGACACACTTGCGCAAGCAAGCAGATGACAGGATAGCACATAGATGGGCATCTTTCCGATTGGTCTCTTCGTACTCCACTTATTCCAGAGGCGTGCTTATCCTCATTAAAAAGGGATACCATTTCAGCCGGTACATACTTGTACAGATACTGAGGGTCGGTGGGCCATGGTACAAGGCAAGCTGGGTATGGCATTAGTGACATTAGTAAACATGTATGGTCCTGTGGTGGACGATCCGACACCTTTTCTGCAAATGTTTAATGTTTTGCGTGCATGGCCTGAATCTGCAGTCCTATGGGGAGGCGACCTAAATACCCATCTCAATCCACAAGTGGACAAGTCCAACCCTTCCGGCACGCGCACGATTAAGGTTACCCAGTGTATCAGGGATGCCATGGTGGAAATGGGGTTGATTGACGTTTGGCGTTTGCGAAATGAGGGGACATTGGAAGTTACACATGTCACCCCTGCGTTTAATAGTTGGTCTAGACTAGACTATTGGCTGCTGAACGACGAAGCTAATGGGTGGGTGGAGGTGGTCCATACGATCCCGCGTACATTATCTGACCACAACTCTGTTATCCTTACCATCTGCATTCCCATAAATCCACATCACCCTTTCAAGTGGCGGTTTCGGGCGGAAGCATTACTTGATCCGATATATAATGAAGCCATCAGAACAGCTATTGTACAATACTTCAAATTAAATGTGGGTTCAGTGGATAGTCAGGCCATGTTGTGGATAGCATTTAAAGTGACAATATGGGGGGAGTGCATAGGTACCACAGCGGGGATCCTAAAGGACATTAGAGGTCAGCTGTCCAAAACGAAACGAGCCTTGGAGGTGCTTGAGAGTCAATATTTGCATTCGCCATCTTCAGACACGTTGGCGCGCATTCTTGATGCACTAGCAGAATATAACAAACTAGCTGACACTGAGGCGCGGTACGTGGTTAGAAGGCGTGTGGCCCGAGCTTATGGTGAAAGGGGGAGACCGGGCAGAAATCTAGCCGAAAAGTTGCGTACTAGGACTGACAATCCCTTAATTGACCACATTATTGACACTCACGGCACGGTGCACTACACACCACATGCTATAGTGGCCCAATTTCAGCAGTTTTATTCATCTATGTATACCACACGAGGCAGGATGGATGTTGAAGCTATGGATGAATATCTAACAGATACGGCCTGTGCGTGGCTTTCAGACGCCCATAGAGAATAATTGAGCCAGCCCATTGATGAAACTGACGTTAGGGAGGCAATTCTTTCTCTCCCTAATAATATGGCCCCCGGGCCCGATGGCCTAACGGCAGAGTTCTACAAGGCTTACGCAGATCTCTTGGTACCCTACCTATTGGAGATGTACGCGGAGGCCCATGATACTGGGACACTTCCTCCTTCTCTACGCCAGGCCTTGATCATCCCTCTCCTTAAAAAAGACAAATCGCCTACACGTTGTGACTCGTATCGCCCCCTTTCGTTAATAAACCTTGACGCCAAAATTCTGGCGAAGATCCTAGCCACGAAAATCCAGCCTCTGATGCCTCTTCTGGTTCTCCCGGACCAATCTGGGTTTATTCCAGAATGGTCCACTTCCTATAATCTGCGCTCTATTTTTGCTATGTTCCATGTTCTTAACCCTAACTTATCTGCTGCTGCGGTCATGCTAGATGCCGCTAAAGCATTTGACTCCATAGAGTGGAAGTATATGTTCCACATATTGCACAGAATGGGATTTCCTTTTATTTTGACGCGCTGGATACAGGTCTTATGTACTGATGCTTCAGCGAGAGTGCGTGTGGGTGGACTCACATCAGAACCCTTTAGTATAGAACGTGGTACCAGACAGGGCTGTCCCCTGTCCCCCCTCCTTTTTGCCCTTGTTTTGGAACCTTTGGCTTGTAAAATCCGGCAATGTCACAGAGCTGCTGCTCTTAATTTTAATCACCGTCCGGTCGGGATTTCCATGTACGCGGATGATATGGTCCTGTTCGTCCGTGATCCTCAGATTCATCTATCTCCGATCATCCGGGAATATATTAAATTTGGTCTATTTTCTGGACTCCAGATTAACTGGGAAAAATCGGTTATTATTCCGCTAACGCTGATTACGTCTCCGCCCCAGTTAGAATACCCACTGATATGGTCTGAGGATCCAGTTAAATACCTGGGCGTCTGGGTGCACCGCGATCCTGATATTGTGATCAAAGAGAACTATGGCCAAGCATGCAACAAGTGGATTGATGGTCCCACCTTCCATTGTCCCTGGTGGATCGAATTGCAGTAATTAAAAGGGTCATACTACCTAGATTTGTATTCCTGTTTTGTAACATTCCAATCAAGCTGACCAAGCATTTTTTCAAAACAGTGCAAACTCAGTTATTGCGATTAGTATGGGGAATAAACATCCTAGAATTAGTTGTCTCACATTAACACTTGCATATGACAAAGGTGGATTTGCTGCTCCTGATTTTTATGTCTACTACCTCTGCGCACAGGCCCAATATGCTCATTATTGGTTCAGGTCCCATGACCATATTCCACACGTGGCTGTAGAGGATGGGGATGCTTGCCCTGTATCTCTGCTTAGTATCCTCACATACACACGTAGACAGACGCCCAGAGCAGAGATCAACACAATTGATACCACGGTTGCGGCTTGGCAGGCAATTGGCAAGCGTGCACACAAACTACCTTTATATGCTCCTGCTTTACCTCTTGTTGGGCACACGGCTTTATCGGTTGCTCAGGAAAGAGGGCCCATAACTGCGTTGAAGGAATCTGGCATAACGCATATGAGCGATCTTTACCCGGGGGGGGGGGAGGTAGATATCTTGAGGATGAGGCCCTCCATTACATCCAAAACCTCACTCCGCTCTTTCAGTACACCTGCTACCGATTGAAGCGCACGGTAAGGGATCATTATGTTGAGTTCCCCACTGAGTCGCATACACTTAAGTCGCTTCAGTTGTTACTCGTAGCCCCAACCAAGAAAAAACGAATTACCAAGCTATATAAGGCAGTGCAGGATGAAACGGTTTGTAGACCAGATAAAAGCTTGGAGAGAAGGAATGCCATAGTGACTCCCCCGATTAATTTAAAAGAGTGGGAACAGATTTGCATGCTAACGGGTCGCCTTACTCCGAATGGAAATTTGAGAATTATCCATTTTAAATTCATTCACCAAATGTACCATACTCCTGTTAACCTACATTAAATGGGTCTTAGGGACACTGATCATTGTCGCCGATGTGGGCGAGACGGTGCTGATTTCCTCCATCTAGCATGGCAATGTGATCCTGTGTTCCACTACTGGGAGAATGTTACCACACGCATACATACTATGACAGGTCAAGTGTTGCAATGCACGCCTCTGGTGTGCCTTCTTGGGTATGTCCCTCACCTGAGGGCTGTCATAGGGAGGTTTTTACGATTGGCCCTCTTGCTTGCCAAGAGGCGAGTTTTGTTCACGTGGGAGAGTTAACTGGCTCCGAAAGTGGATGACTGGGTTAAGGATTTGATGTACTGATGTGAGCAGTTGGACCTCTATGCTGAGGAGCTGCCAACGACATCTAGACCCAAGGACATTTGGGCTCCGTTCAGAGACTATTTGCTAACTCAGTCTGATAATGATTATGTGTGATATTGTATGGTATGATAAAATATGCTTGATGTGCCTCACTATCACCCGAAATGTTCAAGACCGCAGCAAGTACAGGATAAATCAGATGCACATGTAACATCTTCTGACCACGGAAATGTACCTTGTATTGATTATTGGTTTTGTTTTCTTTTCCTGATTTCTTTTTCTTTCTTATTTTTTTCTGTTTCTTTTCTATTGGTGTTTTTCCCTCGCAGTGCTTTTTGGTATGTTTACGTGCTGTAAAGGATGCAAAAACTTTAATAAAAAAAGAAAAAATAAATAAAAAAAGAAACCTTCAGCATGCATCTCAATCAATTGCTCCCTATCACAACCACTAAGCTTACAGTCAAGGACTAGGCAAGGCTGCCCACTCTCCCCATCTCTGTTCCTCTAGCACTAGAACCCCTATTGCTCGACATAAAACAAAATCCTGGCATTTCTGGCATTGGGTTTAAGAACAACTCTGTTAAACTAGCCAAAGAAATGCTAGGTTCATCCGGCTATATTAAATATCTGAGCATTGAGTTTGGGTCGGACCTTATAGATAACATCAAACATAATAAATATACAACCCTCAAAAAAACAAAAAAACTTTTAGACAATTGGTCCCCTAAATTTGTCATTTTTTGGGGTAGAATTGAAACCATAAAAATGTTGATCACCCCTGTAATCAACTACCTCATCAGCATGTTCCCCCTCTTACTCTCAGAAGACTTTCATCACAAACTGGACAAACAGATCTCCAAATTCATTTGGCAAGACAAAAAAGTCAGAATAGCCCTACAAAAACTTAGACTACACAGCACATTAGTAGGTGTCAACATAGCTAACTTCTGGGACTATCAATGTGCTTTTTTAGCAAAATAAGGAGCGTACTCGGGTCATCCACCTAGCGACTACTCCCTTGTTTGGTTGGATGTAGAAAAGTCCCTCCTAAACAATCTAAACCCACTGACTCTCCTAACGTCCAACATAAAACACATAGCTGGCTCCAACTACATATTTCACAATACTAAAAACTCCCTATTGAGACTAGACAAGCACTTACCCTCAAGAATAAGACTCTCCAACCATGCTTCACTCTGGAACAACCTGCACATTAAATATAATGGCAAGTCATTGCACTACCAGTCCTGGATAGATACGAGTATCCCTTCCAAGCTGGGGTCTAACGCTCATCCCAGATCCTTCTCTGATCTAAAAGTAGCATATCATCTTGACACAATAGAGTTCTACAACTTTCTTAGAATCAAGGCTGCCATTTTTTTAAATCAAACCACCATAACTTCACCCCAACACAGCCTAATTTCATACTGAAACTATATAAAACTGGTCACCAGGTATCTCACCTATACAAAGTATTACTCCCAAAAGCTTCACAATTAAATAATGACGCAATGACTTTCTGGGGAAAAAAAAATCTTTTAACCCGATATCAATTTCAGACTGGACTCATATATGGAAATCAGTCACCTCCCAGAAAATTTCTCCAGTCCTATCACAGACAAAATACTGGCTTTTACTTTCTGGACCCCATCACGCTTACCCTCTCGGGGTATTCTAGGCGACCCCACCTGCTGTAATTGCAAACAAGAATTTGGCAATATTTCACATCTCATACTTCACTGTAAGTCTCTTTCCGACTACTGGACTATGGTCTTCTCATTCATATCTGGCCTATTTAATTGTCAACCCAAAAAAGAACTTGCATTCCTTATCAAAGGATTCCTAGATCTTAACCCAGACAACTCTGCAAATAGTGCTTTACTAGACCTACTTCTAACATATGCAACCAAACTAGTCCTTTCCAACTGGAAAACTATACACAAAGCCGCGTTTACAAGCTGGATCAACTGGATCTCACGCATCAGAGGCGCAGACGCAGATAATATCGCACCCCAACACTCAGTGTGGAAAACTCCCTCAAAACCCATTTGGGACAAATCTAGACAACTACTTTGCGCTCAGTAAACCACCATAAACACTAGTACGTATAGCCCCTTGTCATTCCTGAATTTATCAGTGCTGACCCTTACTCGCCTAATATTTAATCCCACAGGCACAGCTCTCTTCTCTAACCCTAGGCAATTGCTACAGGATCGCATCAACGCTTAAACACAGACGGAATTAGAGTCCTTCCCCCCCCTCCCTCAAATACTCAGATATGGCGCACAACAAACCAATTCGACATACTCGCTATATCTTTGACCCTGCTCCACCACACCTCAATTGTCTACACCCTACACCACAGCCCCTGTTACCATTAGGCCACTCTATCCATACTGCACATCAATAAATGGGCACCACGCCATCAATGTGCTCACCTAGGAACAACTTATCTTCCTATGATGCCTAATTCACCAAACAAAGAGAACCTCACACTATACTAGTTCATATCTCTGCAAAATACCTGAGTATTTGCCCCTCCCTAACTCCCTTTACTTTATTTCTTCAGTTCACTTTGTAGAATCCATTGCCTTATACAGATGATATACCATTCTATATTACCATGAATCATTGTTTTATCTTAAGCCATGGCTACCAGTATGTTATATTTGTTTTTAACTTTTGCCCTTATGGGTTGCGTTATTCTATGTTTGTATTTTTATTATTTATGCAAAATTGCCCATAGAGGGCTTCTTGAGAAGTCAGGCTTAAATCAAATGCTATACAGCTGTTGGTATTTTTCACCTTGATGGCAGCTGTTGCAAAAGGCTGTAAATGGGAATACCAAGATATCTGCGTCACCTAAAGTGATTAAAGCCATGCTGGGTAACTCTAAGCCCTTGGTTCTCAAACTTTTCAATAGAGTGAATATTTCTGTGAGGTATACTTTGCTTAAACAGAAAGAACTGTGCTGGGGGAGAAAGATGGGGATGGCTTCAGGTTAGTGGGAAGTATGCTGAATTGACTTTTTAGACTTTTCTAAAGTCATATGAGCCCCTGGATTGGTGACTTATTACTAAAATGCATTGGAGAGTTATACATGTTGCACACCTTTAAAGTTCTCAGTTGCTGGTAATAGCTTTCTTAGAAGCGTTTCGGTGTTTTCTTTGGCTTCAAATTTGGATTACCTGTTTTTTGTGCTGTATGTTCGAAGATGGACGCAGTTTATGGGTTGTCTCTTGGTTGTGACATCCATTTTTGATTGTGCTGTTCGCAGGTCAAGCTCCAGTCTTCAAGGACACCATGCTCCCATAAACCCAACATTCTGAAGAACCAATCCTGTTGTCAATAAAACAGAGGATCAGTGAACTGGACTTAATATTGATGTGCAACATTTGTGCAAGTTGCTTCTGTGTTATTCCGCCTTTGCAATCCTGAAGGCAAGGTGTTTGTTCTTCGTGAGAGGGTGCCTCTGCATGAGAAGGACACCCCTGCAGCCTACGGAGTCCATTTTCCCGGGTTGTCAGTGAAGCAGCCATATACCATACAGAGGGGCACTGCGTAATTACGCGATGACCATCTAAAAAACGGCTGCAATGAATCCTATCATGTTTGGAATCATACCCCGCACCATAAACAGTGTGGGAGGTATGATTTCAAGCACTGGAAGAGCCCTTCAAGGCCTGTGAAGCATCAAAAACACCTGAAGAATATCTCCCTTGGATTGAAGGAGTCAGTCCCCTGCATTTGCAGGCACCACAACTACGTTGACCTGACCGGTCTGCAGATCCTGTGCTCCTCCGGGATCTGTGGGCTCTGCAACACCAGTGGTAGTTTTCCACAGCTCCCAAGGCCTGCCCTGCCATCTCACCAAGTTTGAGGCCAGTATCCCTCGTGGGGGTTGCAATAACTTAACCCCTGTGCACTGCATCCAACTTGCAGTTGCAAAGGCTTGTTGACTTCTTTGCAAGAATATCTTCAGGCTCCAAGTAGCCCCAACCTCGAGCACTTCCAGTGACCAGAATATTTAGCCAGACTGCATTGTGTGCATTGTGGTCTGCATCTTTTGGTGAGCTGCTTGAGGTCCTGTTGCAACTCCAGTGCCTTTGGCCTGTGGGTCCACTTGAGAGTCGCACTTGTTTCTTTTGGGCTCCCCTGATTGCTCGGGCCTGCCCTGACTTTTCTACCTTTGGTGAATCCCCTGGACCTTGCTGGTCCCGATGTTGCTCCTTCTTTGCCCTGACTCCCCTACCTTTGGTGAGTCCCCTGGACCTTGCTATGTCCCGACATTGCTCCCTCATTGATTCCTGCGTGGCTTGCCTTTGCCAAGGCTTGTTGGTGCTCCCACTCGACACCGACCCCTCAGCACTCGACATCCTTTGTGGGACAGCTCGTGCACAGCTCCTGGTCCTCCTCAGCATCGCCTGGTCCTCACAGCTGCTGAGTCCAGGTCCTTGTCATCCATACTGCAACACCCGACATCAGATGGCATTCGTCTTCCATGTCTCCTGGTCACCCCTGAGTGACTCTGTCCCCTCAGCTTGCAGGTACCTCTCCTCAAGAATCCATCCTCATATTCCACTGGACACTTCCACCCACTTCAACAACAGCATTTTCCTGAAGCACTCCATTGGGTTCGATGGCAGCTTCCAACACCACTTTACATGTATGCACCCGGCTTCTCTGGTGTAGGTAACATGGGTGCTAGGATATCCGTGGGTGGGGTGTCTCTTCAACCTTCTGTCTTCCACGGGGTTTCTTAAGGGTCGACTGGAAGTAATTTATTTTTAGTTAATTAATAAGTAGGTCTTAATTGATATTAATTTATTGTTTTAAAATTAATTATGGAAATTGTGTACTGATTTTTGGGTGTGGGTTGTGGGATTTATAGGGCTAGAGGGTGGAACGTAAGTGATGTTTAATTAATTAATAACTAATTGATCATTGATATTAATTCATCAATTGATAATTAATTAGGGTAATTTTTTATTTTTATGTGTGAGTTTTAGTTTCATAGGGGTACATTTTGGGGAGTAAATTATTTTGTATCTGTTTTAATTTGTTTTTTATTTAATAATATGTATTTAATTGATAGGTAATTATGTTAATTATGGAGGTACATTTTTTAGAATCTTGGGGGTCTATTAGGATGGCGTGTGGATCACCCCGCCCTACCGGCGGTGGTGATCCGCACGCTAAAACACCCCTCCGGACGGCCTTTTAACCCCTCCACATTAGCATGGTGGGGGTACCGTGGCGGACGGAAAGACCGTTCGCCTCTAGGCAATCATCACGATTACCTACCGGGCAGAAAAGGCCCATAATATTGTGCAGTGCCTTGCAGGCACCGCCATCCATATTAAGATGCCGGCTGTTGGATGCATTTCCATGGTGGAGACTCCGCCATGGAAAGGCTTGTGGGATTTCAAAGTTGGGGCCCGTTATGGCCCCCAGGGGGGCAGAGGGGTGGGGGGTTGCACTGGGGGGTACCTATGTTACCCCCCAACATTAGCATACACTAGGTGGCAGGCACCGCGTGGTGCCTGTCACGTTGTGGCATGGCAAAGCACAACATGTTTATATTGCATGTGGCGGGTGCTGCTTACAGCACCCCTGCCACAATGCAATACATGCGGGATGCGACCGACATGGTGGTGGTCGTATCCTAATTGGCGGTTCGGGACCGCCGCATCACTGGCAGCCGGTACCTGCACCGCTAGGGTGGTGGGCGGACAGGAGTCCTCCCGCCATCCTAATAGACCCCTAGATGTGTGCAGTGAATTGTGTGGTGTTATAAGGTAGGAAATAAAAAAGATTACATTTATGTAATATTTAATGTTTTTATTTCTAAATAATTTCTAATTAAAAAGTTATTTGTTTGTAACTTATTTTAAAATGCATTTAATATAATATTTCCAGGTATTTATCATATCTATTTACCATTATAATATGTTTCTGGTTTTTTATATGTTTTTTAGAATTTTATATTTTTGAACTGACTGGAGTGGGAATATTAATTTTCACTCCTCCGCTATCCAACACGTTCCCTATTGTTGCACTAACTGGAGTGGGAATAGTATTTTTTACCCCTCTGCTATCCAACACTTTCCCTACAGTTGCACTCACTGGAGTAGGAATAGTAATTTTTACTCCTCAGCTATCCAACACTTTCTTTACTGCTGTAGTCACTGGAGTGGGAATATTCATTTTTATTCCTCCACTATCCAACACATTCCTTACTGTTGCACTCAATGGAGTGGAAATAGTATTTTTACTGCTATCCAACACTTTCCCTACTGTTGCACTCACTGGACTGGGAATAGTAGCTTTTACTCCTCCGCTTTCCAACACTTTACCTACTGTTGCACTCATTGAAGAGGAACATTTAAGTTTAAAAACTTTTAAATAGTTTAATGTTTTAATTTATAATATAATATTTTTTTAATTACATTTTTTTTGGTGTACGTATATAAAGATTTATTTGTTCATTTTTATATATAAATTATAAAATAAATTAAAATTAATAGTTTATTAATTGTTTTAAAGTAAATATATATATATATATATATAACATTTCATATGCGTATGTTTACATTTGTAAGTTACATGTATTTGTTATATTTGTTATATTTGGTAAAATGTATATTAAATCAATTTTGTATTTTTGTAACGTTTATTTTATTATTTCATATATTTAATATTATTTTTATAAATATATTAAAATCGATATTTTGTACATCAATACTTTTCTCTCACTATTTTTGTACTAAATATAGGATGTTGATAATTTTTAGATCGATATTTAGAACTTAATATTTGTGTTTGGGGATATTTTGGGGGTCAATATTCTATCAGTGAACCAAAACAGTTATAGAAATTATTGCAAAAAATAAAGACGTGTAGTAACGTACGCTAAGCAGCAGACAAGCTGAAGCGTGCTCATGCTTAGTTAATGAAGACGACAATGTCCCTATGGGCCACATGACAGTACATGGCATGAATGTATGTAGACCACGTCTGGGCAAACCCTTTGCCACAGAGGTGCCGATTACGATCCGGGAAAAAAATAGCCCGTACGACTCGTATCCGGTCTTTTTACCGTACGAATCGTACAAGTGCCGTACAAACTGGCAATCACGATTCGCATGGTAAAAAGTCCATACGAACCGCATTCGGAATATTTCCCCACACGTCCTCGGGTCGGAAAGTGTGTCCGGCACGTCCTCGGACGATTTACCGTACAAATGTGAAAAGTCAAGTCCGACCGAGGAATCACGATCCAACCCGTGCGTCCGATCTCACAACCGTATGGTAAAAACACCGTCCGCACCGAACTCCCATTGCAACCATGGAGACATGTCCCCGCATACGCGTCCAACACTCCCCCCAGCACCCATACGTTCGAGTCGCACTCCCCGTTAATGTACACCCCCCCTGTATGTACACCCGTGTACGTGTCGAACCCCCACCCGTGCATGTACACCCCAGTACGTTCGCGTCATACCCCCACCCCTGTACGTGTCGTACCACCGTGTATGTACACCCCAGTACGTTCGCGTCGTACCCCCACCCCTGTACGTGTCGTACCACCGTGTATGTACACCCCAGTACGTCCGAGTCGTACCCCCACCCCTGTACGTGTCGTACCACCGTGTATGTACACCCCAGCATGTCCGAATCGTACCCCCACCCCTGTACGTGTCGTACCACCGTGTATGTACACCCCAGTACGTCCGAGTCGTACCCCCACCCCTGTACGTGTCGTACCACCGTGTATGTACACCCCAGTACGTCCGAGTCGTACCCCCACCCCTGTACGTGTCGTACCACCGTGTATGTACACCCCAGTACGTCCGAGTCGTACCCCCACCCCTGTACGTGTCGTACCACCGTGTATGTACACCCCAGTACGTCCGTGTCGTACCCCCACCCCTGTACGTGTCGAACCCCCACCCGTGCATGTACACCCCAGTACGTTTGCATCGTACCCCCACCCGTGTACGTGTCGTACCACCGTGTATGTACACCCCAGTACGTTCGCGTCGTACCCCCACCCCTGTACGTGTCGTACCACCGTGTATGTACACCCCAGTACGTCCGAGTCGTACCCCCACCCCTGTACGTGTTGTACCACCGTGTATGTACACCCCAGTACGTCCGAGTCGTACCCCCACCCCTGTACGTGTCGTACCACCGTGTATGTACACCCCAGTACGTCCGAGTCGTACCCCCACCCCTGTACGTGTCGTACCACCGTGTATGTACACCCCAGTACGTCCGAGTCGTACCCCCACCCCTGTACGTGTCGTACCACCGTGTATGTACACCCCAGTACGTCCGAGTCGTACCCCCACCCCTGTACGTGTCGTACCACCGTGTATGTACACCCCAGTACATCTGAGTCGTACCCCCACCCCTGTACGTGTCGTACCACCGTGTATGTACACCCCAGTATGTCTGCGTGGTACCCCCACCCCTGTACGTGTCGAACCCCCACCCGTGCATGTACACCCCAGTACGTTTGCGTCGTACCCCCACCCCTGTACGTGTCGTACCACTGTGTATGTACACCCCAGTATGTCCGCGTCGTACCCCCACCCCTGTACGTGTCGTACCACCGTGTATGTACACCCCTGTACGTTCGCGTCGTACCCCCACCCCTGTACGTGTCGAACCCCCACCCGTGCATGTACACCCCAGTACGTTTGCGTCGTACCCCCAACCCTGTACGTGTCGTACCACCGTGTATGTACACCCCAGTACGTCCGAGTCGTACCCCCACCCCTGTACGTGTCGTACCACCGTGTATGTACACCCCAGTACGTCCGAGTCGTACCCCCACCCCTGTACGTGTCATACCACCGTGTATGTACACCCCTGTATGTTCGCGTCGTACCCCCACCCCTGTACGTGTCGAACCCCCACCCGCGCATGTACACCCCAGTACGTTTGCGTCGTACCCCCACCCCTGTACGTGTCGTACCACCGTGTATGTACACCCCAGTACGTCAGAGTCGCACCCTCACCACAACCTCCTAAGTACGTAGCGCACCCCAGGCCCCAACATCACAACCGCATGTACGAGTCGTACCAAGCCACACACAAGGACAGCACCGTACAACCAAATGGCCCATGTACACACCGTACACACGCTCCAAACGCACTTACACAACCAGGACAAAACAAAACAACACAAGAATACACTATTCGAATGGCACAAAGCCACTAAACATGGCCAACAAACACTAAAAAAACACCTTCACTGACCTGCAACAGCCAAAAACAAACAGAGGCCCAAAACACCACCACTCCTTATAACACACCCACCCAAACTTCAAACACAGCCACACCCACCAATGGACCAATAAAAAGAGCCCACACACACAAACCATGAGCCTTTGCAACAGACTCACTGCTGCCAGACACCACAGAACCATACTACAAGCTTCACCACACCTTACACTTGCACACCTTCACACAACCACCTTCACCAACACCCCCTCATCACATTCACACACACACACACCTGCACAACCACACCCACACACCCACAACCATCCACACACCCCCCCACCATCCACACCCCTCACCATGCCCACAACCAAGAATCCAAAGTTCAGTAACCGAGAGTTGGAGGTTCTTGTCGATGAAATCCTCAGAGTCGAGCCACAGCTCTTTGGAACATTGGTCAGACAGACCAGCATGGCAGCAAAAACAGACATGTGGCAGACCATCATCGATGCTGTGAATGCTGTTGGGGACACCAGAAGGACCAGGCAGGAATGCCAATCCAGGTGGTACGATCTGCGGAGGAGGGTGCGAGCCAAGATGCTGGAGGAACACAACCAGGCCAACGCCACTGGAGGAGGGCCCTCCCGCAGACCCGTACACTATCAGCCCTGGGAGGAGAGGGTGATGGCCATACAGCCGGTGGAGGCAGTCGAAGGATTAGGAGGACTCCGAGACCCGGGTGAGTACACAAACAACGCACCGCACATGGGGGGGACGTCATCCACAACCAAAATCACTAACAGGCACGCAACCACCCCAAGCTATCGCATGACTCAACCACACTCCATGAACACGCACATGCCACTGCCGCCACCATGCCCCATGCACCCAGCGGGACAATGTCAAGTCACAGGCCACAGAAGACAACAACACATGACACGGTAACCCGGATGGCGGGAGGGTGGGCCCCAAAAATCACATAGTGCAACTCAGAAGCAGACAACAATGCCCTCTGCCCATATGGCCCAGGTCACAGCCAGACAAACAGTGTGTCCCCACACAGGAAAGACTCGCCAGCAAATGGCGGACGCCTTGCATCAACACATGGGGGTGAAGGCACTGTTTTGCACATGACAGCAGCTAAGGAACAGCCAACACTGTGAAAGAGTGGCAGCACACACAACCACAGCAGCAGCACACACACAGACACTACACCCAATGGGTGCTTGGAGATCAGAAACAAACTCACATCAACAAGCCAAGGGCCATTCAAAGGACTGGAAAAAGTGTGTGTCTAGGAAGCTGGGCTGAGGTGACAGAGGCTGACACACAGAGGGAGGGAGAGGGGGACAGAGAGGGAGGGAGAGGGGGACAGAGAGGGAGGGAGAGGGGGACAGAGAGGGAGGGAGACACAGGAACACGGACAGAGGGAGGAGGCTGACACACAGAGGGAGGGAGATGGGGACAGAGAGGGAGGGAGACACAGGGAGAGCAAATCAGCCGTGTGGTGTGTGGGAATGTCTGCTTGTCAGCAGGTAGACTGCGTGCATGTAGCCAAGGGTTGCCAGTGCCAGAACCCCCCCCCCCCTCTTCCCCATGGCAAAACACAGGGCCATGTCACAACCTGTTCACGAGCACAACGACAGCTACCTGCATTATATAAGTGTGTGGATCCACTCCATGTGCACATGTACAGTGCTACACAGAAGGCGCCAATGCATGGCTCGCCACACCTGCCCACTCCACTGCTGACTGCAGTCACACTTGACGCAGCAAGTAAGACTGTGCCACACATAGTTAAAGGGGCCAAAGTGGTGCCCAAGGGACACTCCCATGCACAAGTGCACTGTGAGTGGAATGCAAGACAGATCCTAATTCCAAGAGGAAAAGTGCCAACTTTGAAACTGATGAAACATGGATGTTGCATGGACCAAAATTAACATTGTCTCTCTCACACACAGGTCAACGTCGTGGTTCACCCCCCAACACTGGGGGGGAAGACTCACAGGACCCGGATCTGCGGGAGCCCGATCCCACCGGCAGCGACGACTCTCACCACTCTGTGGACGACCCCGACCGACCTGGCACCTCTGGTGTCCAACCACCTGCAGCACCTGCGTCAGGTACAACTGTGCCAACCACCACCCCCACTCCTGCCACATCCCAGGAGACACCCAGGATCCCTGCCCCACCACCACAATGCAGCCAGGCTGGCCAGGAGGGACACGGTGTCCCGGGCACCCAGGAGGAGGCAGGCGACAACGCCAATGCCACCCCTCAGGGGTCCCGGAGACCCGATGTACCCACAAGGGCAGGCCAGGTGCAAGTGGGCAGTGGTGGTGGTAGTGGAGGACGGCGGAGGCGCGAGCCTGACCAGTTGACTGGGGAACCGGTATATTCCCATGTCCGTAACATCCTGGACACATACCGGCAGGACACCACGGGCATGGGCCAGGTTGTGTCCACCCTCAATGAGATCAAGGGGACCCTCGATGAGATAAAGACCCAGCAGGCCCAGCAACATGCCGAGCAACATGCCTGTCTACTGCAACACCAACGGAGGATGGAGGACAGACAGGCTGAGCAAGTGACGGTGTTCCAGGGGATTCACGATACACTCCGTCGGATGGCCGACAACATGGGCAACCCTCCCTGTGCCAGACGGCGTAGAACATCACCACCCACAGGGAGGGATCAGGAGGAGGAGGAGACATCCGACGGAGCATCCCAAACATCGTCACGGCCTGCTTCTGAGGGTCCCCGCAGGAGGCCGGGTCGTCCACGGAAAGGACCGTGAGGGTCGGCGCTACATCACCATCTCCCAGGACACCTGGCCTGGCACCTGGCCCACTGGAGCAACAGCATCACAGCATCAAGAGACATTCTCTGCCACATGGCCCTGCTGGTCACTGTCTGACCAATGTTGACAAAGACTGTGGCATGGACAATGAGGATTTCCAATGGCAAGGACACCAACTCCCCTACTGAACTTTGGATTCCAAACTCCCGGAAAGCCCCTCACTTTATACCCCCCCCCCAAAATAAAATATCACACCATGAAGAGAAGATGCCTGCTGGTTGCATTATTACCTTACATGTGTGTTGTAAAGTCTAAACATGCCTGAGTTCTCTTTTGACTTCAACCATCCACACCCTGGGGCCTGAGTCTGGCACAGGACACACGGGTCACAGTGTATTAGGCAAGACAGACATGGAGCACCATACACACCCGTGATGGGCCCAACCAGCTGAGGGGGTGGCCGCACAACCGTGCTGACAGACACATTGAGTACAGCAACAGTCATGCGCAGAGGTCAGGGATCATGTGGAGTGTCCTGGGGGGCACCCAGGTATGTGTAGACAGGTGGCAGAACCATGTCCTGCAAGCTTGAGTCCGGTGGATGCAGAGAATGGGGGCCTGGCCAACGTTGGATGCATGGGGATGGCACATGTCACAATACCCACACAGTCATGGACATCATGCCCAATACACAGTCTCAGCCCACACACACAGCTTGCATCTTGCTACTCGACACATCGACACATAGCCACTATCCGGGAAAACCATGCCAGACATGCTGGATGCACCGTGGCAACACACCAGCATTGACTCAGAAGAGGCACCTTGGAGGCATAGGGACACCTTTATTAGTCATGTTTTCGGGATTGCAGAGGCAACTTGAAGTACACATGAACACTTCTTATGGAGTAACATGTGGGTCCAACACTGGCACCCCCCTTCTGCAGCACAAATGCGTGTTAGCCATGGAACTGGCACACAATTGTCGGCTAACAGCTAAACACCCACAGCTGCTCATGGAGAGACTGCCATACACCATTGATCCGCTGATGTGGAAGTCCCACACCATGTCAAGCCAATGCTAACCATATGTGTCTGAGGGCAGTGTCACACACATTGATGCCATCATCACAATCCACTATCCCATCACTGATGACTGTCAACCAGTCAGACCATCTATTCAGGTGTACACAGCTGCATGTCGTGTCCCATGGTGATGCAACATGGCTGCAGAGGAACCAAACATCAACAGGGGCAGTGTGCATACATCGTGAACAACTGCCACACCCAAAACACCCCTGATGCATCACTTACCCTAAGGAGACTTCCAAACGTGTCCGTGCCTGTAACGCTGAGTCAGCCCACGATGACGTGTCCATGAGGAATAGCAGTGCCACAACAATGCAAGCAGCAGACGGCATGCGCAAGTACCTGGGGAAGAGAGACACACAAGAAGTCAGCCACAAAAAGCACAGCCACTTGCATGTGCATGTACTCGACACATGTATGGATGACAACATGCTAGGTCACAATTATGACTGGGGAAATACAACCATCACTGGCACCATCACTCCAGTGACACACCCACACACACCTCTGACTCACGTGCCATACACGCAGGTGGAGACACACATCACAACACATGCCACACGGGGACCAATGCATGCACACTCAGACACTGGTACTCACCACTAAGCAAAGAAGTCGCGTATGAGCCGAGTCCGGCTCCACATCCTCCACATCACTAGCCCCATTGCCAAGCCCTTCGTCCTCCACGGGTGGATGGTCCTCGTCATCTTGATCCAGGATGAGTGGCACAGCTTTCTCAACTGCCATGTTGTGCAGCATGCAGCAGACCATGAAGATTTTGCAGACCTTCGCAGGGGCATATGGGAGTGCGCCGCCGGTCTTGTGGAGGCACCGAAATCGGCTCTTCAGCAGGCCAATCGTCCTCTCTATCACTCGCCTTGTCCGGCCATGGGCGGTGTTGTAGCGGAGCTGGGCCGGCATGATGGGGTTGCGGAGAGGTGTGAGCAGCCATGGCATGTTGGGATAGCCAGCGTCCCCTACATGGGAAGCACATGGACATCGTTAGAAGTGGTGAAGCGGTCGTGCTGGTAGGCAATGCAAAATACAGGACAGACAGACTGTACCCACCAACAACACATGCTCGTTCGTTGCGCAGCTGCATCATCATTTCAGGCATCCTGCTACGCCTCATGATGTAGGCATCGTGTGCTGATCCTGGAAAACGAGCACAGACATGTGAAATCACCATGTTGGACAGACACACCACAAGGGCATTGATGGAGTGGTAGTGCTTCCAATTGCGGTACGCTACCTCCTGTGCGTGTGGTGGTACCAAAGCTACATGTGTCCCATCTATGGACCCAATGACATGTGGCATCCCTCCCAGGGCATAGAATCCACGCTTGACCCCAGTCATCTGTTCAGTGGTTGGGAACTTGATGAAGGCATCCAGGTGAAGCAACATGGCCTCTAAGAAATCATGCAGCACACGGCAGAACATGCTCTGGGACATGCCACCAACATGAGCTATGGTATTTTGAAAGGTACCCGTGGCTAGAAAATGTAGGGCTGCCATTACCTTCAGCTTGGGTGTCAGTGTCGTAGGATACCTGTGCAGCGGTTGCAGGTGTGGTGCCAGTCTCGCCGTCAACTCCAGAATCAACCGTCGCGGGAAGCGGTAGCACCGGATCCGATCATTCTCCCGCATGGCAGCCAAGTCCGGCATTGCTCGGGGAAGAGGCGGCGCTCTGCAGTAATTTGGAAGTGACAAGGAAGAGTGAGTGCACCACAACAACAAATCATTTGTACTGAGCACATGTTATTCTGTCTATACACATATGCTACATATAGAGTGAGGTATGTGCCACATGCCCTGGACACGTATGCCTGCCAGGTGACACTCCTACCAAGACCCAGCTACACACGGAGATTGAGAACCTCCCCATGCCATGCCATGGGATTAGCTGTGTCCCAGTGCAAGTGAACAGCCAGACGCAAGACAGGAGTGACATACACCCACACATCAGCAGAAGTAGGAGACCGATTGCAGAGACTGGAAGCGGAACACTAGAGCCACAGGTCACATGACATTACACTAGGACAGCCCACACACCTTGCCATGAAGGTGCACATGTCATGACTCACCACACATTCATTGAGAGGATGCAGACATGTCCTTGTCACGCTACTCCGTGTCCCATGCATACATGCGCACCTCACCTCCAAAACCACATGTGGCATGGTGTTCGGAACAGTGTGCGATGTCAATCTACACACAGACACATGTTGGTTGCTGCAACAGCTGCAGCTTTTGAGGGTGCTCCAACATCAACCAAATGGGAACCCCCCACACATACATGACATAGTCACATCGTGCACCGTGGGTAGTGACAAGTCAGGTGTGGTAACCCCTGTAACGGGCATCAGGGGACACTTCCGTGTGTTGGTGTCCGTGCCATGCCAGTGTCGGTCATCCCAAGTGTGCAGTACGACATGCACACATGTCCAAGGAGTCAAGGGCATGCCTGGCACACATTGCACCGTCACACATTACATCTGTACACATCTCATCATACATCTGGTGCCTTCCCGACTCAGGAGTAATGTGCCACATCACAGCCTGTCACACCTGTGCCCCACACATGTAGTAATGCACAGGCAATGCCTTGATGTCCATTCATGGACAAGTATGTCCATCCATGGACAAGTATGTCCGCCCTATTCCTTCCTGTGTGCTGCCTGTCACCACTGTGATGTGTGAAAACCATTACTGCTGCTAAGAGGGCCTGTGTACGTTCCCATATCACTATGGAAGTGCTGCCGTATGTGTACCCATCGTGATGGCGAGCGTACAGGCATGTGTACGGTCCGTACCACTACGAGTACGCATACGCAAGAACACCCATAGTGGTACGGGCCGTACACACGCCTGTACTCTCCCTATCACTATGGGTGTCCTCGCGTCTGCGTACACGTAGTTGTACGGGCCGTACACATGCCTGTACTCTCCCTATCACTATGGGTGTCCTCGCGTATGCGTACACGTAGTTGTACGGGCCGTACACACGCCTGTACTCTCCCTATCACTATGGGTGTCCTCGCGTATGCGTACACGTAGTGATAGTGAGCGTACAGGCGTGTGTACAGCCCGTACCACTACGAGTACGCATACGCGAGGACACCCATAGTGGTACGGGCCGTACACACGCCTGTACTCTCCCTATCACTATGGGTGTCCTCGCGTATGCGTACACGTAGTTGTACGGGCCGTACCACTACGAGTACGCATACGTGAGGACACCCATAGTGATAGTGAGCGTACAGGCGTGTGTACGGCCCGTACCACTACGAGTACGCATACGCGAGGACACCCATAGTGATAGTGAACATAGGCACGCATGTACGGACCGTTGCTATGAATTTGGGGTGCCCTAGGGCCCAGGAACGCACCGTACCTATGTGTGAAGCTCCAAATTACATAGGGGCACATGAGGGACAAGTATTAAGGCCTACATGCATGCTGGTTGTCATGGAGACCAAGTTCAAATTTTGATATTGTTCAGGAAGGTGCACAGCAGAAGTCAGTTGGAATGAATCTACATTGTTGCAATGTGTTTGTGGGGCTGACATCATGGAGGATAAAAAAACTGATTGAGAACCCACAGACTGCTAGGTTTGAAGGGATTGGAGGAAACATAGGATGCATATGTGAGTGACCAATCACTTTGTACTCCTGTGCATGAGATGGGCCAGCAAGGCAGATATAAGGCAGCCAGGTCCCATGAGGGAGCACTTGCCTGCACATCTCTGTATTCCACGACCCAGCTGCTGCTACTGATTCCCTGGAACCATGTCAAGGGCTGTGGAGAGGTCACAGCCATTCACCCTGGAGGAGAACATGGCTTTGGTGGATGTGATCCTCCCACAGTACCCCCTGCTGTATGGGCGACCAGGTTATCAGGTGAGTTCAGTGTCCACTGGCACAGACTGTGTCCCTTTTTTGTGACTGTGACTTCTGCCATTGTGTCCAGGTGTGACACACATGCTATGTACTGTAGGGGGGGTTCCCGGGGGGGAATGCCTGATGTCTCCCAGCAGTGCCCTGAGACAGGAGGGGTGTGTGCAGAGTCCTCCCAGCAGTGCCCAGAGACAGGAGGGGTGTGTGCAGAGTCCTCCCAGCAGTGCCCAGAGACAGGAGGGGTGGGTGCAGAGTCTTCCCAGCAGTGCCCTGAGACAGGAGGGGTGTGTGCAGAGTCCTCCCAGCAGTGCCCAGAGACAGGAGGGGTGGGTGCCCATCACTCCCAGCAGTGCCCTGAGAAAGGAGGGGTGTGTGCAGAGTCCTCCCAGCAGTGCCCAGAGACAGGAGGGGTGGGTGCAGAGTCCTCCCAGCAGTGCCCAGAGACAGGAGGGGTGGGTGCCCATCACTCCCAGCAGTGCCTTGCGACAGGAGGGGTGTGTGCAGAGTCCTCCCAGCAGTGCCCTGAGACAGGAGGGGTGGGGGCCTATCACTCCCAGCAGTGCCCAGAGACAGGAGGGGTGGGTGCCCATCACTCCCAGCAGTGCCCTGAGACAGGAGGGGTGGGTGCAGAGTCCTCCCAGCAGTGCCCAGAGACAGGAGGGGTGGGTGCCCATCACTCCCAGCAGTGCCCTGAGACAGGAGGGGTGGGTGCAGAGTCCTCCCAGCAGTGCCGTGAGACAGGAGGGGTGGGTGCCCATCACTCCCAGCAGTGCCCTGAGACAGGAGGGGTGTGTGCAGAGTCCTCCCAGCAGTGCCCTGAGACAGGAGGGGTGGGGGCCTATCACTCCCAGCAGTGCCCAGAGACAGGAGGGGTGGGTGCCCATCACTCCCAGCAGTGCCCTGAGACAGGAGTGGTGGGTGCAGAGTCCTCCCAGCAGTGCCCTGAGACAGGAGGTGTGGGTGCCCATCACTCCCAGCAGTGCCCAGAGACAGGAGGGGTGGGTGTGATGCACAGTGTGAGCCTGGAGCATTGCTTGTGTAGTTGCCCTCATTCCACCTGTGTCCTTTAAATGGCACGTACTGCTTTTGGCCTTCCCCCAGAGGATCATGTCCCTATGACAAAGGTGCAATGCGTTGGATGCATACTATGCCTTGTTGGAAACAGCTAATGTGTTATGATCTGTGTCCCTGTGACATGTGCCAGGTGTATTGAGGTAGTGTCACTTGTCCATCCTCACAGGTAGACGCCTCTGCCAAGGAGAAGATATGGCTGGACGCCGTCAGCGCCGTGAGGAGTGTGGATGGTCGGAAGCGGCGCCTGCCCCAGGTGAGGAAACGCTGGCAGGATATCTGGTGCTGGACGCGGAGGATCGCACGGGTCCTGCTGGGGGACTCACCTGAGAGCCATAAGAACCGCGGGCGCCGCCGTCTCTCCCACATCCAGAAACGTGTGCTGGCGGTGGTCTTTCCTGACTTGGACATGCGCCTACAGGATATGCAGCAGCCGGAAGGGGGTAGGTACATGTGTGTGTTTGTTGTGTTTCACCAGCATTTGTAAGTGCACTGTTCCATGGATACACTTCCAGGGTTTATGGTGCTGTGCAGATCCTGTTACCCACAGTGTTGCAGGCCTCTCCTGCCTCCCTTCCCCACCTTGCAATGTGTTCCCTGGTCTCTGTGTAGTCACTCCATCACAAAGTTATGTAGCCTGACACCTTCTCCAAGTGTACAATGCCTGCAGCATCATGTGTGGGGGTGGTGTGTAACAGGTTTAGTGACCTTGTCTGTGTCCTGTCCAGTTCTGGACTTGTGGGTTCCATGTCAGTTGGCACTAATGCTGATTTCAGACATGGGAGTTAATCTCTTGAGTGCGAGGCCTTCCAGCAGGCATGTCCCATGTGGTGGCCTGTGACATGATGTGCATGAGTGTGCGTTACGCATAGTGCAGGGATGTTAGCGTGTGTTGCAGTCATTTCCATTCAGGAGCATGGAGTTGTGTGGCCACTACTGTCCCCAGGGGCATCTTTTCCTAGGTATCATGTGTGTAATCCGAGAATGTCGACAATCTCTGTGTCTACAGCATAGGTTGTGCTCTGTGCCATTGTCCCCTGGCACCATGTTTATTGACGTGAGATGTATTACAAGTGTCCACTGTCCAGCCTGACCTGATTTTCCAAGTACATACTCATGGTGGCCATTGCCTGTGTGTCTTGTAGCAATCATCTGATGATGCCCATTTGTACATGATTCTTTGGACAGGCGCACCTTGGGTATTTGGTGAGCAATCTTGAATTATTGCATCCCATGTGTATTTCACCCAGACTAAGAGATGTAAGTGCTTCCTGTGTCTCCACAGATTTGTCTCATGTAGGGGGTGGGTGGGGCGGCCATGGCCTACATGTCAAGACCTGTCATCTCCTTGCTCGGACTGGCCAGTGTGTGATGTTTGTCTGGACATACACTAAAGGTGCAGCGTGCCAGTCAGGGTGGGCATGTTCTCAGTATTACCTATGCTGCATGTGCCTCTAGTTCCTGGATTTGGTCCCTGCTCATCCCAATTTCCTGCCACGCTGTGTGGTGCAGATGCAGTGCTGTATTGTCCCCAGGGCCTTGCTCCTCAGTCAGAATTCCATGTCATCTCATTTGCTATTGTGTCATGCTCTCCATAGTTTTTCCATGGCATGGTGGGTCACACAACTGTGTCTTGCAGGGCCTACGTATGTACCTTGTTTTGTAGTTGTAACTCATCCTTTGTTTCAGGCTATGCACTGTAACCTACGTAGATTTGACTCATGTGACATATGTATACAGGTGTATGATTAATTTCTGTCTCTTCACCCTGCCCACAGCATCGTCGGGGGACACGGAGGGAGACATGGACACAGACGGCGCGGAGGGACCGAGCACCAGTGCCAGCGGTGACATCGGGGCTGGCACTTCGAGTGGGACTGAGGCGGAGGAGAGTGAAGCCGGGGACCTGTCGACTGGCACAACAGAGTATGAAGCTGACGGGTCCGAGGATGATCTCTCCGAGTGGGCGGTGGCTGCACCACCATCTGACAGCAGCCCTACATCTGGCACCGCCCCCTCCATTGGCATCAGCCGCCTCCCACGTGCTCGTGTCCCTTCCCAACATGCCCGGTCACCACATGTCTCCTTCCTGCCAGGCACCGCACCCCCTGCCCTTGTCTCCACTGCTGCCGCCAATGCTGAGTCTGTGGACATCCAGCGGCAGTTGCAGATTGGTCAGACTGCGATCCTTAATGTCCTCCATGGCCACAGCCAGGTCCTCAACAACATGGAGGCATACTTGGAGGGCATTCATTCATCGCAGGCTGACCAACGCAACTTGCTGAGGTCCATAGACTCCACACTGACTGCAGCAGGGGGTCTCCTGCAGCGCTACGTCCCACCCCCTACCCCTGCTCCTTCCACAATTCCCAGTCCCATGCCAGTCCCACATACACCCAGACGTAAGCATGCACCCACCACAACAGACACAGGCACCACACCAGCAGGGAAGGTCCGCCGCACACCTCCTGACACGCACACACAGGGTGCAGTGGGCACACCCACTGGGTCGGGGGGCAAACGTGTGACACGCAGCCAGAGTGGGAGTCCGCATTCCACCCAATCCACTCCCTCCAAATCCCCTCCCCTCAGCTCTCCTGGCCACATCTCCCCCAAAGACTCCTTCATGGCCGCTCTGTCCCTGAGCCCCACAGTGACACCACCCCGCAAGCGGTCAAGGAGGTCCCCGGTCAGGGTGCTTGAGTCCCCCCCCCTGTCCACACTCTCCCCCAGTGGCGCTGCGACCCATCCCTCTGACCCCCCCCCTCCTTGGGGCCTGTGGTTCCTTCGGGTGCAGGGGAGTCCCTGGAGGACCTTGCTAAGGTGTGCAGCGAGATCCTGGCCTCCGCCTTTGGCCCTGCCCCACCCCCTGTGGTGGAGTCCTCCATCCCTGCACCCACGACGCCTACCCTTCACCCTCCTGTCCCTGCGGTGCCTGTTTCTTCCCCCCCACATGATGCCCTCACCCCTGTGGAAGACAACGGATTGTAACTGTGCAGGCAAGCTAGGGGACACGCATCCCAATGTGTCCCCCATCCAGCTGGGACTCCTGGACTGCCCTATGGCCTTTGTTAATATTGGACTTACGTCATACTAGTTTTTTGCTCATGCTGAATAAAGCTATTTATTTTTTGCCCTTGGAACACTCCTGCATTGCTGGCATTGCTGTTGGTGGGGCTTCTACATGGTTGTGGGTGTTGGTCATGTGTTGGGTGTGTGGGAAATGTAGTAGTGTGCTGTTCATAGGGGGGACCCTGGGATCTGTGTGCCATCACACGGTGTTAGCTACCTTTCTCCATTCATGTAAGCAGTTGCTGCATGTTGCAATTGTCCCAAGGTGTATTCCTTCCTCTGTGTACCCTGACTTCTTCCCTGCAGGGTGTCCCCTGACTTTAGCACAGAGCTGTGTGTCCATTAGCTGGGTGTGTGACGTAGTCCTTCACCTTTGCACATGCATGCTGAGCGATGTCTCCACCTGCATCATTCGTGGCATCCTTGGTAGTCATTGTACTTGTGTATGTGGCCTATTGACATGACTTCATGTGTACATGTTTTCTTTTCTGCGCTATGCATGCGTATACTCCCAGCCTCGCACACATGTGGTACATGTACTGCAGGGTCTTTGTGCACCTGACTGACATTTGTGGGCATGGTATCTGTGGCTACTCCACCCTTTGCGTTCCATGGGCACTGCTGGGAGTGATGGACACCCACCCCGCCTGTCTCTGGACACTGCTGGGAGGACTCTGCACACACCACTCTTGTGACTGGGCACTGCTGGGAGTGTTAGGCCCCCACCCCTCCTGTCTCTGGGCACTGCTGGGAGTGTTAGGCACCCACCGCTCCTGTCTCTGGGCACTGCTGGGAGGACTCTGCACACACCCCTCCTGCCTCTGGGCACTGCTGGGGGGACTCTGCACACACCCCTCCTGTCTCTGGGCACTGCTGGGAGGACTCTGCACACACCACTCTTGTGACTGGGCACTGCTGGGAGGACTCTGCACCCACCCCTCCTGTGTCTGGGCACTGCTGGGAGTGATAGGCCCCCACCCCTCCTGTCTCTGGGCACTGCTGGGAGGACTCTGCACACAGCACTCTTGTGACTGGGCACTGCTGGGAGGACTCTGCACCCACCCCTCCTGTGTCTGGGCACTGCTGGGAGTGATAGTCAACCACCCCTCCTGTCTCTGGGCACAGCTGGGAGGACTCTGCATACACCCCTCCTGTCTCTGGGCACTGCTGGGAGTGTTAGGCACCCACCCCTCCTATCTCAGGGCACTGCTGGGAGGACTCTGCACACACCCCTCCGGCCTCTGGGCACTGCTGGGAGGACTCTGCACACACCACTCTTGTGACTGGGCACTGCTGTGAGGACTCTGCACCCACCCCTCCTGTGTCTGGGCACTCCTGGGAGTGATAGGCCCCCACCCCTCCTGTCTCTGGGCACTGCTGGGAGGACTCTGCACACACCACTCTTGTGACTGGGCACTGCTGGGAGGACTCTGCACACACCCCTCCTGCCTCTGGGCACTGCTGGGAGGACTCTGCACACACCCCTCCTGTGTCTGGGCACTGCAGGGAGGACTCTGCACACACCCCTCCTGTATCTGGGCACTGCTGGGAGTGATAGGCACCCACCCCTCCTGTGTCTGGGCACTGCTGGGAGGACTCTGCAGACACCCCTCCTATTTCACAATATGTACGCTCATGGCATACACGGATGTGGGTATGCTCCATGCATTCGAGGTGGGGGTACGTGTCGTACTTACACTGTTGGGGTGTGGGTATGCTCCATGCATTAGAGGTGAGGGTACGGGTCGTATTTACACTGTTGGGGTGGGGGTACGCTCCATGCATTCGAGGTGAGGGTATGGGTCGTACTTACACTGTTGGGGTGGGGGTACGCTCCATATGTACCCGGGTGGGGGTACGTGTCGTACTTACACTGTTGGGGTGGGAGTACGCTCCATACGTACGCGGGTGGGGGTACGTGTCGTACTTACACTGTTGGGGTGGGGGTACGCTCCATACGTACGCGGGTGGGGGTACGTGTCGTACTTACACTGTTGGGGTGGGGGTACGCTCCATACATACGCGGGTGGGGGTACGTGTCGTACTTACACTGTTGGGGTGGGGGTACGCTCCATACGTACGCGGGTGGGGGTACGGGTCGTACTTACACTGTTGGGGTGGGGGTACACTCCATACGTACGCGGGTGGGGGTACGTGTCATACTTACACTGTTGGGGTGGGGGTACGCTCCATACGTACGTGGGTGGGGGTACGTGTCGTACTTACACTGTTGGGGTGGGGGTATGCTCCATACGTACGCGGGTGGGGGTACGTGTCGTACTTACACTGTTGGGGTGGGGGTACGCTCCATACGTACGCGGGTGGGGGTACGTGTCCTACTTACACTGTTGGGGTGGGGGTACGCTCCATACGTACGCGTGTGGGGGTACGGTTCGTACTTACACTGTTGGGGTGGGGGTACGCTCCATACGTACGCGGGTGGGGGTACGTGTCGTACTTACACTGTTGGGGTGGGGGTACGCTCCATACGTACGTGGGTGGGGGTACGTGTCGTACTTACACTGTTGGGGTGGGGGTACGCTCCATACGTACGCGGGTGGGGGTACGGGTCGTACATACACTGTTGGGGTGGGGGTACACTCCATGCATACGGAGTGGGGGTAGGGTCCGTACATATCCATCCCCACGCTATGTGATGCTTGTGCGGCCCGTACCCAGGCCTTTGCCACGTGGGTACGAGCCGTCCCGCCATTGTTGGGGTGACGTGGGTGTGGGCGTGGTACGACTCGTACCCACGCTCTTCAGGCGTGGGTACGGGACGTACCTGTCTGGTTGTGTTGCCGGTCCGCGTCGTGACGGACTTCCGTTGTAGCGGTCGCTGGCTTAGCTGGACACGCCCCCACCCCCTCGTAGTGACCAGGGCATGGGAGTCAGGTATGTCCAGGGCATGTGTGCTGTGTGACTTTGGTGGGGGGTTTGTGGCCTGCCCTGGTCCTGCCACCCCCACCCCTCCCCACTTTCCCCCCTCCCTTAGTTGTTCTGACCTTCTGCGGCGTCTGCGTCCGAACCTGTAGAGGAGGTCGACTGCTATGAGGGCCGGGATGACACGTAGGTTCGGGTCCATGTCTGTCCATCGCGTACGGGTCCTCCTTGTTCGCGTAGGGGTGGGGGTACGCTCCATGCATTCGAGGTGAGTGTACGGGTCGTACTTACACTATTGGGGTGGGGGTACGCTCCATACGTATGCGGGTGGGGGTACGTGGCGTACTTACACTGTTGGGGTGGAGGTACGCTCCATACGTACGAGGGTGGGGGTACGTGTCGTACTTACACTGTTGGGGTGGGGGTACGCTCCATACGTATGCGGGTGGGGGTACGTGTCGTACTTACACTGTTGGGGTGGGGGTACGCTCCATACGTACGCGGGTGGGGGTACGGGTCGTACTTACACTGTTGGGGTGGGGGTACACTCCATACGTACGCGGGTGGGGGTACGTGTCGTACTTACACTGTTGGGGTGGGGGTACGCTCCATACGTACGTGGGTGGGGGTACGTGTCGTACTTACACTGTTGGGGTGGGGATACGCTCCATACGTACGCGGGTGGGGGTACGTGTCGTACTTACACTGTTGGGGTGGGGGTACGCTCCATACGTACGCGGGTGGGGGTACGTGTCGTACTTACACTGTTGGGGTGGGGGTACGCTCCATACGTACGCGGGTGGGGGTACGGGTCGTACTTACACTGTTGGGGTGGGGGTACGCTCCATACGTACGCGGGTGGGGGTACGTGTCGTACTTACACTGTTGGGGTGGGGGTACGCTCCATACGTACGCGGGTGGGGGTACGTGTCGTACTTACACTGTTGGGGTGGGGGTACGCTCCATACGTACGCGGGTGGGGGTACAGGTCGTACATACACTGTTGGGGTGGGGATATGCTCCATGCATACGGGGTGGGGGTAGGGTCCGTACATATCTGTCCCCACGCTATGTGATGCTTGTGCGGCCCGTACCCAGGCCTTTGCCACGTGGGTACGAGCCGTCCCGCCATTGTTGGGGTGATGTGGGTGTGGGCGTGGTACGACTCGTACCCACGCTCTTCAGGCGTGGGTATGGGACGTACCTGTCTGGTTGTGTTGCCGGTCCGCGTCGTGACGGACTTCCGTTGTAGCGGTCGCTGGCTTAGCTGGACACGCCCCCACCCCCTCGTAGTGACCAGGGCATGGGAGTCAGGTATGTCCAGAGCATGTGTGCTGTGTGACTTTGGTGGGGGGTTTGTGGCCTGCCCTGGTCCAGCCACCCCCACCCCTCCCCACTTTCCCCCCTCCCTTAGTTGTTCTGACCTTCTGCGGCATCTGCGTCCGAACCTGTAGAGGAGGTCGACTGCTATGAGGGCCGGGATGACACGTAGGTTCGGGTCCATGTCTGTCCATCGCGTACGGGTCCTCCTTGTTCGCGTCGTCCTGTCTGTCCGTCGCGTACTGGTCCTCCTTGTTCGCGTCGTCCTGTCTGTCCGTCACGTACTGGTACTCCTTGTTCGCGTCGTCCTGTCTGTCCGTCGCGTACTGGTCCTCCTTGTTCGCGTCGTCCTGTCTGTCCATCGCGTACTGGTAGGCCTTGTTCGCGTCGTCCTGATTTCCCGGCAGTTTTTGGCAGCCGGAAAATATTCACCGTGCGGGATGACGTCGGTGCGAATCGTGATTCCTAGTTCGTGAATGGCAGGCTGCGAGCGTCCCGCCGTCAGGTTGGCGCTTTCCCGGATCGCATTTGTAGGTTTATTTTGTTCGGTTGGGGTTTTTTACGATTCGTACGGAAATGGTGTTCCCGTGCGAATCGTAATTCCATGTTTGTATATTTTGACGACCGGGTACGCGTCGGATGGAGAATATGCTCCGTCCGACGGTTCGTACCCGGTTTTTACAGGATCGTGATCGGCGCCTTAGTGTGAACATAGCAAACTTAGGAAACTGATTGACGAAGTGCTGAAACTTTTCAACCACTCACCCCCAGTAAAGAGATCTGGGTTGAATCCATTGTTCTTTTGCTCACCATGGCATCCCAGTTTGGACCCAGCCATATGCAAATCAGTTTCAACCCTGCTCCTCATGGGAACAGTTGAGCCCAAACTGCCAGGACAGGTCCTCCCTGGACCGAAAACAAGCATCCTTGGACCAGTTTTGGGGTATCACCCCTCAACCACCAGGCTAGCTTGAGTCCGGTGGCTCAGTGAGCAAGGGACCCACATCTGGGATTACCCTTGGCCATTTAGTGCAACCATAGCAAACACAACAAGATGATTGGTAGAGTGCTGAACCTTTTCAAACTCTTGCATGCAGTCAGGAGATCTAGGTTAACTCCATAGTTCTTTTACTCACCATGCTACCCTAATTTGGAACCATTTATTTGCAAATCAGTCCTAAATTGATTGACACCACACCTTTATTGATGGCAGCCAATCAGATCTTTTCTTTTGATCTGTCCGCTCCGTGGAACTTCCACTGTTTGTTATAGATACATTTTGAACCTTAATTTCTCAAAACCTACTGAACCAATTTACACTAAATCACCCTTTGGTTGCAGCTGTGCCTAATTTTCCAATGCAAAATTGCACGGGAAAAACATATTTTGAGATCCCCTTTTTCCCTTCTTGACAGACCACTCTGAAACCTTCCAGTAAACAGCTGAGGTGGATGAACCTTTTTTTGGGAAAAGTTTTTGAAAATTCCTCAAATGGTACCAAAGTTATGAGCAAACCAAAAAAATGTTTTTCCTATGAAAATGTGGTCCTAAATATATCTAGCCTATTGTGACTGCCAACTGGGATTATATATAATAAAAACGAGGATTGGTGGATGCCCGCAGAAAAACAACATGATTCCTTTAAATGAGTTTTAGCTTGATGGGAGGTTTAGAGATAAAGCATTTATGTGAACCTTGCAGAAAACCTACACAGAAAACTGCTTTTAAATATTAATTTACACCTCACAAAATAAGCATGCAAAAGTCAATTTTGAAAAAAGGCATTCTGTTAATTGTTTTCTATGAAATTTTACATATCACTCATCTTGTAAATTATGATTAAACAGTTTAGGTCAAGTGTTTTTTTAGTAATGATGTTAAATTAAATTGTTTATCTATTAAATCGATTTGTTCTGTCCAGTCCTCTATCCCAGTAATTACCACTTGATAAGTTATTAATAATTCTTACGATCTGGCAAAAAAGTGAGGGGAGAGTTAAGTACAAGAGATTCACTCATCTAGTAATGTGATATAGGGGAGAGGAGAGGAATAGCAACTGACACACAAAACGCAGTTGTAGCCCTCCAAGATGGTTGTCTTTATTTATTTCCAGACAAGAAGTGGTTTTGAACAACTCATTAATAGCAACTTACTACCCCAGAGAAGAGCTGAAAAAAGTACTGTCCAGGCTTTCAAGCGACAAAAAAGTTAGATTTTATAACATCATATTTGCAGTATGTTTATCAAAAATCTACGTTCACTATTGAATTGGATTTTGAACAAATAGCATAATTGTGCATGAATGGTGTCTCTAGCTAGTTCCTAATGTAGCTTACAGAAAACAGGACTGTTATCCACAAGGAGGCTGTTATGATACAAAAAAGATTCCATAACCTATACAGTGAAAAAAAGAGTTAGTATTCTTTCTTTGCAGGGACATACAATCTAAATATTTTGCATGTCTTACTTTTAGAATCTGTGCACCTAGACCTTAAAATTCTAAGGGCACACTATAAAGTGGATTTAGCTTAATATGAAAGGTAAGCTTTTATACACATCAAAAACCCCTTTACTTGATATGGGCCTGCTGCAGCCTTGCTTACAGACATTCACTGTAAAGTCAGCTGTTCTGAAGACATTTATCTAGAGTGATTCATGTGGGCGTTGTAAATCTACCTAGCTCATATGACAGCTAGGTAATGGGACTTATTTAAAGGTAAAACAAGAAAATTGAGATTAAGCAGTATAGTGCCATGGTTAGAAGGCAACGTACATGCAATGGGATCGCTAGTTCCCTATGCCAAGTGTTTATATCCAGTCAGAAAACAAGCACATCGGCAGCTAAAATACAATTACAGGTACAGTGTCTGAAGCCAACATTATCGTGATCCCTAAGGAAGGGAAAGACCCTAAACTGCTGGAAAACTACAGACCGATCTCCCTAATAAACCTGGAATGCAAAATCTATGCGTAAATCATAGCCACAAGACTTAGGGCCCAGGCCTCCGAATTGGATTTGGCTTTTCCGGATCCGATTCATAGCCCTTGCTTTCGACCGAATTGTACACAGGTCTGAACGACCAAGTACGATGCAAAGATCGTGTACGAATCTACCGAATCATTTCCAAACCTGATCCTGCACGTATGACTCATTCGTAAATGAATTCCGAGCTAATACGATGCACGATTAGGACTGCCGCCTGGACTCAGTCTCAGTGAGATGAAACAGCTGTTGTAATCATACTTTGGGACCGTAACAGGCCCCCCTTCACCCGGGACCCTCCAAATCTGTCATGGGGGTGCCCATGGGTACCCCAATCCAAGCATGGACAGTGTGGTGGTCACCATTGGGTGCTCGCCACAGGGTGTACGCTTTTCCTCACCTACCCCATTTTGCTATAGGAGCCTGTGTATGTGTCTGTACACAGGCTCCCAGAGAGTTCAATGGGAGTCTGAGCGAACCGAGCCTGTAAGCATACGGATGCATCGCACTCGCTCGTTCGGACTCCCGGAGCATGTTTCGCTCAGAAAGCTCTCCGGATCTGAGCCGTTCAGATGGCTTTCCCAGCGAGATTGGAATCAGACCCTTAATGTTCATCTGCCCAGACTAATAAGCAACTGCCATGTATGGTTCCTCAAAAAGAGGATGCTGAATGAAAGCACACAACTCCTGTGCTATGTCTTGGATAAAGCAAACAAATCATCAGCTCCCTCGGCCACCATAACACTCGATGCAGAAAAAGTGTTTTACAGAGTTTCACGGTCTTTCTTAAAACACAGCATGAAATCCTTCGATCCGGGCAATAGCTTTATAAGAATGGCGATGGCCCCCTATAAGAAACCTTCCGCATGCATCTCAATCAATTGCTCCCTATCACAACCACTAAGCTTACAGTAAAGGACTAGGCAAGGCTGCCCACTCTCCCCATCTCTGTTCCTCTAGCACTAGAACCACTATTGCTCGACATAAAACAAAACCCTGGCATTTCTGGCATTGGGTTTAAGAACAACTCTGTTTAACTAGCCAAAGAAATGCTAGGTTCATCCGGCTATATTAAATATCTGAGCATTGAGTTTGGGTCGGACCTTATAGATACCATCAAACATAATAAATATACAACCCTCAAAAAAACAAAAAAACTTTTAGACAATTGGTCCCCTAAATGTATCATTTATTGGGGTAGAATTGAAACCATAAAAATGATGATCACCCCTGTAATCAACTACCTCATCAGCATGTTCCCCCTCTTACTCTCAGATGACTTTCATCACAAACTGGACAAACAGATCTCCAAATTCATTTGGCAAGACAAAAAAGCCAGAATAGCCCTACAAAAACTTAGACTGCACAGCACATTAGGAGGTGTCAACCTAGCTAACTTCTGGGACTATCAATGTGCATTTTTAGCAAAACAAGGAGCATACTGGGGTCATCCACCTAGCGACTACTCTCTTGTTTGGTTGGATGTAGAAAAGTCCCTCCTAAACAATCTAAACCCACTGACTCTCCTAACGTCCAACATAAAACACATAGCTGGCTACAACTACATTTTTCACAATACTAAAAACTCCCTATTGAGACTAGACAAGCGCTTACCCTCAAGAATAAGACTCTCCAACCATGCTATTCTCTGGAACAACCTGCACATTAAATATAATGGCAAGTCATTGCACTACCAGTCCTTGATAGATACGGGTATCCCTTCCAAGCTGGGGTCTAATGCTCAACCCAGATCCTTCTCTGATCTAAAAGTAGAATATCATCTTGACACAATAGAGTTCCACAACTTTCTTAGAATCAAGGCTGCCATTTTCTTAAATCAAACCACCATAACTTCACCCCAACAAAGCCTAACTTCATACTAAAACTATATAAAACTGGTCACTAGATATCTCACCTATACAAAGTATTACGCCCAAAAGATTCACAATTAAATAATGACACAATGACTTTCTGGGGAAAAAAAATCTTGTAACCCCATATCAATTTCAGACTGGACTCAAATATGGAAATCAGTCACCTCCCAGAAAATTTCTCCAGTCCTATCACAGACAAAATACTGGCTTTTACTTTCTGGACACCATCACGCTTACCCTCTCGGGGTATTCTAGACGACTCCACCTGCTGTAATTGCAAACAAGAAATCGGCAATCTTTCACATCTCATACTTCACTGTAAGTCTCTTTCTGACTACTGGACTATGGTCTTCTCATTCATATCTGCCCTATTTAATTGTCAACCCAAAAAAGAACTTGCATTCCTTATCAAAGGATTCCTAGATATTAACCCAGACAACTCTGCAAAGAGTGCTTTACTAGACCTACTTGTAACTTATGCAACCAAACTAGTCCTTTCCAACTGGAAAACTACACACAAAGCCGCATTTACAAGCTGGATCAACTGGATCTCACACATCAGAGGCGCAGACACAGATAATATCTCACCCCAACACTCACTGTGAAAAACTCCCTCAAAACCCATTTGGGACAGTCAAGACAACTACTTTTCGCTCAGTAAACCACCATAAACTCTAGTACGTATAGACCCTTGTCATTCCTGAATTTATCAGTGCCGACCCTTACTTGCCTAATATTGAATCCCACAGGCACAGCTCTCTTCTCTAACCCTAGGCAATTGCTACAGGATCGCATCAACGCTTAAACGCAGACGGAATTAGATTCCTTCTCCCCCTCCCTCAAATACTCATATATGGCGCACAACAAACCAAGTCGACATACTCGGTATATCTTTGACCCTGCTCCACCACACCTCAATTGTCTACACCCTACACCACAGCCCCTGTTACCATTAGGCCACTCTATCCATACTGCACATCAATAAATGGGCACCACGCCATCAATGTGCTCACCTAGGAACAACTTATCTTCCTATGATGCCTAATTCACCAAACAAAGAGAACCTCACACTATACTAGTTTATATCGCTGCAAAATACCTGAGTATTTGCCCATCCCTAACTCCCTTTACTTTATTTCTTCAGTTCACTTTGTAGTATCCATTGCCTTATACAGATGATATACCATTCTATATTACCATGAATCATTGTTTTATCTTAAGCCATGGCTACCAGTATGTTATATTTGTTCTTACCTTTTGCCCTTATGAGTTGCGTTATTCTATGTTTGTATTTTTATTATTCATGCAAAATTGCCCATAGAGGGCTTCTTGAGATGTCAGGCTAAAATCAAATGCTATACCGTTGTTGGTATTTTTTCACCTTGATGGCAGCTGTTGCAAAAGGCTGTAAATGGGAATACCAAGATATCTGTGTCACCTAAAGTGATTAAAGCGATGCTGGGTAACTCTAAGCCCTTGGTTCTCAAACTTTTCAAAAGAGTGAATATTTCTGTGAGGTATACTTTGCTTAAACAGAAAGAACTGTGCTGGGGGAGAAAGATGGGGATGGCTTCAGGTTAGTGGGAAGTATGCTGAATTGATTGTTTAGACTTTTCTAAAGTCATATGAGCCCCTGGATTGGTGACTTATTACTAAAATGCATTGGAGAGTTAGACATGCTGCACACCTTTAAAGTTCTCATTTGCTGGTAATAGCTTTCTTAGAAGCGTTTCGGTGTTTTCTTTGGCTTCAAATTTGGATTACCTGTTTTTTGTGCTGTATGTTCGAAGATGGACGCAGTTTATGGGTTGTCTCTTGGTTGTGACATCCATTTTTGATTGTGCTGTTCGCAGGTCAAGCTCCAGTTTTCAAGGACACCATGCTCCCATAAACCCAACATTCTGAATAACCAATCCTGTTGTCAATAAAACAGAGGATCAGTGAACTGGACTTAATATTGATATGCAAAATTTGTGCAAGTTGCTTCTGTGTTATTCCGCCTTTGCAATCCTGAAGGCAAGGTGTTTGTTCTTCGTGAGAGCGTGCCTCTGCATGAGAAGGACACCCCTGTAGCCTACGGAGTCCATTTTCCCGGGTTGTCAGTGAAGCAGCCATATACCATACAGAGGGGCACTGCGTAATTACGCGATGACCATCTAAAAAACGGCTGCAATGAATCCTATCATGTTTGGAATCATACCCCCGTACCATAAACAGTGTGGGAGGTATGATTTCAGGCACTGGAAGAGCCCTTCAAGGCCTGTGAAGCATCAAAAACACCTGAAGAATATCTCCCTTGGATTGAAGGAGTCACTCCCCTGCATTTGCAGGCACCACAACTACGTTGACCGGTCTGCAGATCCTGCGCTCCTCCGGGATCTGTGGGCTCTGCAACACCAGTGGTAGTTTGAGGCATCTCACCAAGTTTGAGGCTAGTATCCCTCATGGGGATTGCAATAACTGAACCCCTGTGCACTGCATCTAACTTGCAGTTGCAAAGGCTTGTTGATTTCTTTGCAAGAATATCTTCAGGCTCCAAGTAGCCCCAACCTCGAGCACCGCCAGTGACCAGAATATTTAGCCAGACTGCATTGTGTGCATTGTGGTCTGCATCTTTTGATGAGCTGCTTGAGGTCCTGT
The DNA here is from genome assembly GCF_964204655.1 of Triturus cristatus. Classification (NCBI taxonomy): domain Eukaryota; kingdom Metazoa; phylum Chordata; class Amphibia; order Caudata; family Salamandridae; genus Triturus; species Triturus cristatus. Next base: position 452,834,767 of record NC_140590.1, on the reverse strand, counting down.
TGCAACTCCAGTGCCTTTGGCCTATGGGTCCACTTTAGGGTCGCACTTGTTTCTTTTGGGCTCCCCTGATTGTTCAGGCCTGCCCTGACTTTTCTGCCTTTGGTGAGTCCCCTGGACTTTGCTATGTCCCGATATTGCTCCCTCTTTGATTCCTGCATGGCTTGCCTTTGCCAAGGCTTGTTGGTGCTCCCACTCGACACCGACCCCTCAGCACTCGACATCCTTTGTGGGACAGCTTGTGCACAGCTCCTGGTCCTCCTCAGCATCACCTGGTCCTCACAGCTGCTGAGTCCAGGTCCTTATCATCCATACTGCAACACCCAACATCAGATGGCATTCGTCTTCCATGTCTCCTGGTCACCCCTGAGTGACTTGGTCCCCTCAGCTTGCAGATACCTCTCCTCAAGAATCCATCCTCATATTCCACTGGACACTTCTTCCTACTTCAACAACAGCATTTTCCTGAAGCACTTTATTGGGTTCGATGGCGGCTTCCAACACCACTTTACATGTATGCACCCGGCTTCTCTGGTGTAGGTAACATGGGTGCTAGGGTATCCATGGGTGGGGTGTCATTTCAACCTTCTGTCTTCCACTGGGTTTCTTAAGGGTTGACTGGGAAGGTTCCTTAATCTTTAAAAATCCAACCACGACTTGCACATAGAGTTGTACAGAGCACACAGGCATGATTCCATACTGCATGCTCTCCATGGGGTCCCTATCCACTCACGTTGGGTGGTTCCTTGGGGTTCCATCACTTCTACATCTTCTCGGCACTGCCTTGACTCAAGTCATGGTTCTTATACAACTTTCTTGGTAAATGGATTGGTCCCCCCCCCTTGGGCCACTGTGTATTTTGTGCTATTTACTGTATTTATTAATTAAATTGATGTGTGCATTGCGTTTCTCTCCATGTGGGAGATATTGGAACATACTAGAGAGTATTATATAATAAATACATATTTTATTAAATACTTGGTGTGCTTCCTTTTCATTTAATCCATACTATAAAATTGCATTCTGGTAAAACAAGCTGCTTTACACTTCTTCTGGACCAAGCCTGAAGGCTGCTCTCCACAGCTATATCTTAGAGAGCTTTCTAAGGTTATCTAAGGCCTCTTAAACCACCATAAGGGTTGTTTGGAATGTTGCATTGTGCCCAATTACATTAGTGGACATCATATACCAGTCCTGCTTCTCACAAAGCACACTAATTACATTTACTGTACCTATATTAAGTTACGTCAGCATAAATATGTATCTCATTGACTTTCACCATTACTTCATGATATAGGCATCACATTCGGCTTTCACAATTGCTTCATGAATTCAAATTCTTTGAGAGTAAAATATAACACAAATCAATGTTTCTCATTCAAATGATGAATGAAAGCTTTCATGCATTGTTCCCTTGGACTGTAATTCAAGACATATTATTATTGCACCACTTAAATATTAGGGTTTTTCTTCATCCTTTAATGGCAGTTTGTGATTTGAAACTGGGCAAATAGATACAATAAGATTCCCATTAAAACTTGAAGGTGGCTCCCATACTTCTGGGCTGAAACTGGCGTTGGAAAGTGGCCCTCTCTGAAGGGTCACTCCAAACTTTCTGCCTTCTTCCTTCTCTTTATCTGACGTTGTTTTTGTTGGCTTTAGAGCTCTGCGCACTATACCGCTGCTAACCAGTGCTAGAGTGCATGTGATCTCTCCTCGAAACATGGTTTGATTGATATGATATTTAATTTACCTATAAGTCCCTAGTACAGTGCACTATGTGCCTAGGGCCTGTATGTTAAATTATACTAGTGGGCCTGCAGCATTGATTGTGCCACCCACACAAGTAGAACTTTGAACATGTCTAAGGCATGCCATTACAGGTCCTGTGTGTGCAGTTTACACTCCCATGTTGACCTGCCATTTAAAAACCCAAAGCCTTACACTCCCCTTTTATTACATATAAGTCAGCCCTAAAGTAGGCCCTAGGTAAAACTTAGGGTAGGATGCCGTGTAATAAAAAGGCAGGACATATATTTTAAAGTTTTACATGTCCTGGTAGTGAAAAATACCTAAATTCATTTTTGTTGTCCTGTGAGGCCTACTCCTCTCTTAGGTTAACATTGGTAACTCCTTATTACACTTATAAGTTGCAATTCCTAATTGAAAAGGGGGAGGTCAGTCATGTTTCATATCTTTGGAATGGTATAGATAGATCTTCTTTACTGGGAAAGTTGAATTTATCACTACCCTTTTAAAAATAGCAGTTTTAGAGAGATAGCATTTTTCTGCTCTTGGCACTGTGTGCCTAAAGCTTGTCTTCAATACACATCTGGGTAGGTGACAGTTGGACTTTGTGCATTCCCTCTAGACATCCACACACAAAAGCATCCTAGGTGCAACCGTGTGGCCCTCCACATCGTGATGGGCCATCCTGGGCAGGATTGGAGGGTGGAACTGACGCTTTCACCTGTGTCCCGACAGAAATGCCTGCATGCCTCCCCCTTGTAGTGAACCTGAAGCCAGAGCTGGGAGGGAGGGCCTCTTTGCACTTCAAACCCCTCTTTGAAGTCACCTCCACTTCAAAGGCACTACTGGGTATAAGTACTGGGTCTCTGACACCACCAAATCAGACACTACTGGACCTGTGAATAAACTCTGCCAGGAGTAGGTAATACTGTGCTGCTAAAAGGACTGACACTCTGCTGGACTGCTGCTCTGGAAGAACTGCTTATCTTCTGTACTGCCCTGATGTCTGCTACCCTCTGCCCTGCTGAGGAATAACTGGACTCTTACTTGAGCCCAGAGTGATACAAAAAGGCATGCTGGCTTGACTCATGTTCTAAGACTCAGGGATATCAAAGTCATACCACCTGCTCCTGTGCTGGTCCATTGGAAGTGGACCCAGGTGCTCGCTCCAGTGGACCCGGCGCATCCTCAGAATCAACGCATCAGCGCTTTTGTTGGAACAGAACCAGTGCATCAGACTTAGAACCAGCGCATTGCCATCGGAACGGATGCATGGGAACCACCACATTGCTGTTCCTGCAGGAGAGATGATCGACATATCCCCTCGACTGCATGGGGAAACCCGGTGCACTGCACCCAGAACCAACCTCGACAGCGGGATCTACCCCGCTGCATAACTCGTCTGCACCCTGCCTCTCAATGTTTAGACCAGGATCAAGGTACTTTTGTTCAGCAGGCCTTGCCTGATTCCTGTCCCCAGCCTGCGCTCTATCACAGTCATTACAAAAATGGGGTATCCCAGTAGTCAAGGACCTGGGCGCACAATTAGTACAAAAAACAATGGTCCTGAACCAATAATTGAAAAATGCGAAAAAATGTTTGCTCACTAAGTTAAATCATTTACTAAGTCACGAGCAGGATTACTTAAGGGGGCTCGCAATATTAAATATGAAATTTAGAAAGAGAAAAGAAAAAGGGGGGCAACATCCAGTACATCAGTTAATATATATTTATTACTTAGAACGTATTCTGATTACAATGTTTTAACAATAAAAACACATAAGGTTGCTCCTGAGGGAACGTGCAAAAAGCAAGAGGTGCTGGAGGGTGATTTGGCGAGACAGAGAAAGATGAAATATAGTAATGGAAGACTTTTTAAATTCACAAAATAAATTGGTTGGAATTCACCGTCAATTTACAATTGAGAAATAGCCTGGCCACAATTCAAATTACAAAATACATTTATGTAATTTAGAAGAAAACCAATTAATGGTCTGGCACGAAAAAAGAGGGGGGGGGGGAAGTATTTTGTGTCCCAGGCGATTAAGGGAGGAGCGTCGACGTTTCGACCCGTCTTGAGGGCCTTGCGGAATTTTAACCCTTGGCCGTGCGGGTCTTCATCAGGACCGGAGGGGCAACCTGAGTGACTCGGAATAATTCGAAAGCCTAGAAATTAATTAAGATAGAGGTAAGGATGTTGTCCCATAATTCATCAAAAAACAAAGGGAAAACCCAATGAGGTTGTTTACCTGGTAATAATCCAGGGTCCAATTCAATGGGGATGTATACCAATTATTCTTGGAGGTATTAGGCTGAGTATCTGAAAGTTTATGTAAATATATAATTAGAAAAACGACTAATATGTCGAGATAATAATTATTGCTAGCACAGTGGGGGACCCATGTTTACCTGGGAATCTTCAAAGGCCCATTATCACGTCTAGAGGTTGAAAGATTCAAGGCTGTCAAATAATAATGAAGGGGAATTAGTATTAAATTAAGAGGTAACCGAGTACAACTTCAGTACAGGTCACAAAGGCGATGAAGGATTACCTGGTGACTGAACGAATCAGTAGGAACCTATTATCCCGAATTGGCAGCAGTGCACAATAGAATAGGCACGGGTGCGAGGCCACACACGCCGAACGTCTTAGAGCTGAGGGCTCACTATCACAGTCGACCTGCCCTCTTGACTTTGCCCCCGTCCAGCGCAACCAGATAACCTCCATATGCACTTATTGAATATAAACGCTATTTTTACTTTTGATCTTTAAAAAAATCATATCTTAACTTCTCCTTATTGGATTTTTGTAATTGTGGTCTTGTTTTATTTATAAAATCATAATCTATTTTTCTAAACTGTTTTGGAGTCTTTTTGTGGTGTTTTTCCTTTGTTACTGTTTGAAGTGTTGCACAATTGCTTTATATATTGCCCCTTAAGTTAAGCCTGCCTGCTCTGTGCAAAGCTACCAGAGGGAGAGCACAGGTATTTTATAGTGTGAATCTGACTTATCCTAATCAGGATTCTGTTTCCTGCTTGAACAGGGTGCATTTCTCTGTCAACCAGAAACCTCATTTCTACCACCTGGCCAGAAAATCTTTAAAAGCAATTGGGTATTGGACATCTCAGGTTTAATAGAGGAATGTTCCTTCACAATCAGCTCAAGAAAAACTCACACATCATTGTTGTCAACTGAATATCCTCTCGCAGGGGCCGATTCACAGAACTAATCTGAGATAAAATCCTAAATTTACTACTTTTGACATTCACAGAAGGCTTTTAGTAGTAGTAAAGTTAGGACTCCTAACTTTACTACTAGTAAACTAAGATAAAATCCTAAACTTACTAATTTTGGTATTCACAGAAGGCATTTAGTAGTAATAAAGTTAGGCTCCTAACTTTACTACTATTAAACTGAGATAAAATCCTAAACTTGCTACTTTTGGTATTCACAGAAGGCATTTAGAAGTAGTAAAGTTAGGACTCCTAACTTTACTACTGCTAAATGCCTTCTGTGAATACCAAAAGTAGTACTTTTAGGATTTTTTGTAGGAATTAAAGAAACATATCCACACATCCATAGGTGTCAAATTAGAAAGTGTCTTAGAGTGGACATTTGAGCAGTTTCCCCATGTACTGTTTTGGCTTGATTATGCTTTTTTTAACATACAGAAATCCTTTGGGTTTGTACCACTAAGGCACTCATTCGAGTTTCATGTTAATACCGATCTGTGCAGAAATGGGAGTTGTCTCCAGAATATATCACAAGAAATGCGGTTGTTCCACATGTGGTTTACCGCATCTGAATTTCTGAGGATACATTTCAGAGCCTGTTGGAATTAAACGTTGGAAAATGGCACAGAAATCCTTTAGTAACAACGATTTCATAAATAATTTTACTTTCTATCCAGACACTGTTGTATTTCTACATGCAGGGGTTTAAGGTGAGGATCCTTCTAATGAGGCCCTAAGAAAAGTATCCTCTAACTGAGCAGCTGGCTCGGAACAATTACCTCAGGAATGTAAATACAAACATTCTAACGACAACTCCAGGATTTATTTTGAATTTTAACATTAACCCCTCCAGTGCCCATGACGAGCTGGACTCGTCATGGAGCACAGTCGCGCTGTGCCCAGGACGAGTCCAGCTCGTCATGAGGCATTCCCTGGGGAATCCCCTTTAATTAAAAATAGCCTCGGGAGCTGAAGAAGAGCTTCCCCAGCTCCCGAGGCCCCCCCCCCTTTCACTGTTATGACGAATGGCGCGCACGCCGCGCTGACGTCATTACAGTGAAAGTGAAACTGAAATGAGCCAAGAGGCTCATTTCAGTTTCACTTTCTACGTGCTCAGGGGGCTATCTCAGCCCCCTGAGCACGTAGAAAGACGGGAGAGGTATCGTTGGAAAGGGGAGAATCTCCCCTTTCCAATGGTGCCCAACCACAGTGGATCCCTGCTTGGGGATCGCCACAGGAGGGCAAAAACTCATGGGACCACCTTTGCAAAACCAGGTTGTTTTGTGATAGGTAATTTTGATGTCTCAATTAGTTTTGGGCCCTTGCCTGATGCGGGCACTAGGCCGACCCACACAAGTGAGGTACCATTTTTCTCGGAAGACTTTGGGAAACGCGGGGTGGGTGGAAATTTGTGGATCCACGCAGATTCCAGAACTTTCCACCAGAGAAATGTGGGGAAAATGTGGGTTTTTGGGCAATTTTTTAGGTTTGCAAGGGATTCTGGGTAACAGAACCTGGTGGGAGGCAGTCAAGTCACCCCATCCTGGATTCCCCTGGGTGTCTAGTTTTCAAAAATGTATAGATTTGCTAGGTTTCCCTAGGTGCCGGCAGAGCTATGGTTCAAAAACTACAGCTAGGCACTTTGCCAAAAAAGGGTCATTTTTCGCTACGAAATTGAGGTGTGTCCATGTTACGTTTTGCGCCGTTTCCTGTCGCGGGCACTAGGCTGACCCACACAAGTGAGGTACCATTTTTCACGGAAGACTTTGGGGAACGCGGAGTGGGTGGAAATTTGTGGATCCACGAGATTCCAGAACTTTCCACCAGATAAATGTGGGGAAAAAGTGTTTTTTTGGCAATTGTTTAGGTTTGCACGGGATTCTGGGTAACAGAACCTGGTGAGAGCTAGTCAAGTCACCCCATCCTGGATTCCCCTGGGTGTCTAGTTTTCAAAAATGTATAGGTTTGTTAGGTTTACCTAGGTGCCGGCAGAGCTAGGGTTAAAAAACTACGGCAAGGCACTTTGCTAAAATAGGGTAATTTTGCATTGTGAAAATGTGGTGTGTTCACGTTGGGTTTGGAGCCATTTCCTGTCGTGGGCACTATGCCTACCCCTACAAGTGAGGTACCGTTTTTATCGGGAGACTGCATTTCTGCCTTTCAAATGAAAGACATTGTGTAAAAAAGAAGTCATTCTAAAAAATGACTGATAATTCTCATGCTAGTATGAGTATTCCCAATTTCGGAAATATGCAAATATCTACTGTTTCTAAACTCTATATTTTGTTCCCATTTCAGAAATACATAGGTGTCTTTCATACCGATTTTTCCATGTAAACATTTTTACAGAATAATTACTACATACCCGGTACATAATAAAAAACCATTGGAAGTTGCTGCTCAGTTTTTGGCTCTGGGTTCGTCGGGTTCTTGGTGAACCTACAAGTCCTATATATCCCCACAACCAGTAATGTCCAGCGGATGTAACGGTATATTGCTTTCAAAGAACTGTCATAATTAGAAGAAGTTACAGGTGAAAACGTTGACACAAAACACATTTTCAATTTATCCTATATTTAACTGTTAGTTTCTATAAAAAAACCTTGATGGATCTACACAAATGACAATGAGAAGGTAGCACATTCAAATTTGAGTGTGTCCCCCTGGGCACACCAGAAAAAACGTGAGGCGTTTGGTTAGTTCATAAATCCGGCAATTTTAATCATTGCTTGTTGAAGATTCAATAAAGTTTTTTTTGAATTTGAATTCAAAATATTCACAAGGTAAACGTATTCATATCATCAATGTTTGTTCAATGTCCAATGCATTTCGGGTTTCGTAGAACCCTTCATCAGGGACAAACTTGAGAACACAATCAAAATGAGGAGGCTTTAGAAACTTAAATGATTTGGCATTCAAAAAATATTAACTTCGTACGGCATTTGTTTGCGAGTGCAATGAAACCTAAGCAAGGCTAAAATGTAAGGGGGGGCAAGTGTTCCTCGAGTGCGTTGTTACTAGGTGTGATGTGTAGAGATATGTGTAAAATATATATTAACGGTTATGCAAAGTGATGTTCTTCGTTGATTTAATGATGGCTATGTGCAGTCTAAATTGCCATGAGATGTAAAAAGCATCGTGAAGATGATGTGGTTCCAATAATGTTAGTTAAACTAAATAAAGATTTAAAATTCACTTACATTGAGCAACCGGGGCTTAATTCATGCGTTCATCTTGGTCTTGTGTTCGGCAGTGTAAAGTGCGTGGTTCAGTGATCATTACTTGACATGCTGAGTTTGGTGCGCGGGGGGTGTAAAAACTGAAAAGGGTACCGGTAAACTGTTACTAACGGGCTGGCTTGGCAGCCATATTGGACTGTGAAGAAATGTATATAACAGATATGTTCGAACTAAGATGAACCGGTATATCGGCCATAGTGAACAGATATATCGATCTTATATTGCTATGTTGAGTTTTACCTGATCTCGTAAAGCATGTAAACTATAAAAATGTAGTATGCATATAATGTTCACGCTTGAAGAACCTTCGCAGCCATATTGGACTGGTATGTTATTTGTAGTGAAATGTGGAAGTGAACTTGGCAGCCATATTGAACTGGTGTATGTAGCTATAACCATGATGTTGTGAGAATGTAAAACATTGAAACGCAAACATTAAAAATGAAGTGACAAGAAGATATTCTTTTACAGATAACATATATACTCAATACGATCGTTGAGACCATGTGGCTTTAAAGAGTCTAATTTTTTGATCCAGTAGTTTTCTCTTTGAAGTAGAAATTTATTATTGTCTCTACCTTCTTTTTTCATGATTGTATCCAAGACTTGGTATTTCAATTGACTGATGTTCTGAGAGTTCTCTGCAAAGTGGACTGCTATGCTGGATTTGATATTGTGTGTACGTATATTGGATTTGTGCTCGTTTAGTCGGATCTTTATTTTTCGTTCAGTTTTGCCAATATACACCATGCCGCACGGGCATTTGAGTAAGTATTCCACGTTCATGGTGTCACAAGTCGCTGTGACTTGCAATTTGATACTGTGACCTTTCCGTGGGTGCATGGTAAATGGTCCTCGAATTATGTTGTTGCAATTGCTGCAGTTATGACATGGTAAGGTGCCTTTATATGTTGTTTTAGTTTCTTCAACTTTGCTGTTTAAGAGTTCACCCGAGTTCTTATTTCTTGTGAAAGCAAAGATGGGAAGTTCATTGAATATTTGATTAAAATCTTCCTCTTGTTTTAAGATTGGCCAATTTCTTTTGATTATCTTTTTGAAGTTGTTGCTGACTGTGGAGTATTTTGATATTACTACATTCCTTTTTTCAGTACTTTGAATGGATTTTTGTAACAGCTGGTTTCGTGTTTTCTCTTGAGAACGTACAATTGCCTGTTCAATGATGTTACTGGGGTATCCTCTTTGTTCGAAACGTTCTGTCATTTCTTGTATTCTTTCTTTAGCTAGTTGTGGTGATGAAACTATTCGCTTCACACGAAGTATTTGTGAGTATGGTAAGTGGTTTTTCAAGGATTCTTGATGGAAACTGCTGTAATGTAACATGTTGTTACGGTCTGTTGGTTTTCGATGCAAGTCTGTATGTAATATGTTGTTAATATTACTGATCGTGACATCAAGATAAGAGATGTGATTTTCTTGTATATCATAGGAAAATTGTATTCTGTCGTTGATAGAATTGAGTTCATTGAGGGCTTGTGTCAATATATTCTTCGGTCCCTTCCAAAGAATAAAAATGTCATCGATGTAGCGGACGAACATTTTGTTATATATATTCCACGGTGCTTTTGATAGAATATTTTCTTCTTCGAATCTTGCCATGAACAGGTTGGCGTAGGCTGGTGCTGCACAATTACCCATAGAGGTACCTGTGGTTTGTAAAAACCAATCTTGTTTCCATTTGAAATAGCTTTGAAATAGAGTAAAGTGTAATAGTTCCATTAAAAAAATCTGCATGTCTTGATTGACTTCCGTAATAAATTTCTACTTCAAAGAGAAAACTACTGGATCAAAAAATTAGACTCTTGAAAGCCACATGGTCTCAACGATCGTATTGAGTATATATGTTATCTGTAAAAGAATATCTTCTTGTCACTTCATTTTTAATGTTTGCGTTTCAATGTTTTACATTCTCACAACATCATGGTTATAGCTACATACACCAGTTCAATATGGCTGCCAAGTTCACTTCCACATTTCACTACAAATAACATACCAGTCCAATATGGCCGCGAAGGTTCTTCAAGCGTGAACATTATATGCATACTACATTTTTATAGTTTACATGCTTTACGAGATCAGGTAAAACTCAACATAGCAATATAAGATCGATATATCTGTTCACTATGGCCGATATACCGGTTCATCTTAGTTCGAACATATCTGTTATATACATTTCTTCACAGTCCAATATGGCTGCCAAGCCAGCCCGTTAGTAACAGTTTACCGGTACCCTTTTCAGTTTTTACACCCCCCGCGCACCAAACTCAGCATGTCAAGTAATGATCACTGAACCGCGCACTTTACACTGCCGAACACAAGACCAAGATGAACGCATGAATTAAGCCCCGGTTGCTCAATGTAAGTGAATTTTAAATCTTTATTTAGTTTAACTAACATTATTGGAACCACATCATCTTCACGATGTTTTTTACATCTCATGGCAATTTAGACTGCACATAGCCATCATTAAATCAACGAAGAACATCACTTTGCATAACCGTTAATATATATTTTACACATATTTCTACACATCACACCTAGTAACAACGCACTCGAGGAACACTTGCCCCCCCTTACATTTTAGCCTTGCTTAGGTTTCATTGCACTCGCAAACAAATGCCGTACGAAGTTAATATTTTTTGAATGCCAAATCATCTAAGTTTCTAAAGCCTCCTCATTTTGATTGTGTTCTCAGGTTTGTCCCTGAGGAAGGGTTCTACGAAACCCGAAATGCATTGGACATTGAACAAACATTGATGATATGAATACGTTTACCTTGTGATTATTTTAAATTCAAATTCAAAAAAAACTTTATTGAATCTTCAACAAGCAATGGTTAAAATTGCCGGATTTATGAACTAACCAAACACCTCACGTTTTTTCTGGTGTGCCCAGGGGGACACACTCAAATTTGAATGTGCTACCTTCTCATTGTTCAGCACGACGTACATGGACCGATACGTCACCCCAGGAGCACCCAATAACTTTTTCAAATAATGGTATAACTTTTCGAACACGGTTGTCGCGCACGCTATATCTAGTTCTACACAAATTACCCCTTGCTGAATTCAGAATGTTGTCTACTTCTCTAAAATGTATAGCTTTCCAGGATCCATTATTGCTTTTGTACCCATTTTTACCATTAACTGGAAGGAGGTCGAAAGCACAAAAAATAGCAAAAATAGGCTATGTCCCAGAAAAATGCCAAAACTGTGTAAAAAATGTTGGGTTTCTGACAAAAGTCTGGTATCCCCTAAAATCTAGGAAAATGGTGATTTCAGCCCCACAAACCCTTTTTGTGATAACACTTGCAGGGAAAAACCCAAAAGCTTTCATTTGCAGCCCGTTTTTCCCATTTTCCCCCAAAAAAACCTACATTTTGCTATATTTTGGCTCATTTCTGTGACTCCTCCAGGGGAATCCACAAACCCTGAGTACCTTCAGAAGCCCCATGATGCTGGAAGAAAAGGAAACAAATTTGGCGTGGATACCTTATGTGGTCAAAAAGTTACAGGGGCCTCAGCGCGCAATACCCCAAATAGCCAAAAAAGGGCGTGGCACAGGAGGGGGAAAAGGCCTGGCAGCGAAGGGGTTAAAATTTAAATACCTTATTTAACTGAATCAAGAAACAAACTAACAACCCAGCAAATGCCACGATTATAAAAGTAATAAATGTGTTGGTGCCAAATTGAATTCCAGATAAATGTGGCATATATTAACCAAAGATATGTGGGGTCAAAATAGTTGGTGAAGTGGATAACTGACTACCATCGGGCTTACACCCCACTAAAACTGCAGTCCCTACATTATGTGCCTTATTTGGTGATGAGGCAGCCACAAGGTTTCTGATGACTGAGCCACTCACCCTCTACAGGTTGCCACTGTCTGTCTGTCAAACCACCCCTTGTGTATCTGTCCTCATTGCTCCACCATCCCATCTAAGGAAGGATTCTTGACATGCACTCCCTATTGCCCCACCATCCCATCTAAGGAAGGATTTTTGACATGCACTTTTGCTGTACAACAAATGAAGAGGCACTAGAAATGTTTTTTTACAATCTGTGGCCCCCACACACCAGGAGGAAGCCCCTCTTCATCATTGCTCTATATATATATTCACGGAAAAAAACAATAGCCAAAGTGACATTATAGTTAGGTGAAAATTTCAGTGACAAAGTAATAATTTAAACTTAAAAAAACTGAAATTCACCAGTTAAAGTAATGGCTGTGTGCAGCTGGGAGAAATGTGCAGAGGGGATCTTGTAGCAGGGCCTGGTCTGCATCCAGGCTCTGCAGCCAGTTCCACGTGGGCAGCCAACCCCATAGCCATTGACCAAAGGGCCTGGCCAACCCCTAGCACACAGATTTACTGATTTTGTCAAAGTATATTAACACCAACATATAACACGTGGGCCTATTGACTTATTCAAGGGCTGAGCATATCAATATATGTAAAGCAGATTTATCATCTTTCCCCAAAAATCACCAATATTATTAATCAAATCTATATTTCAATAATTCACACAATGCAATGTTTCTTAATATTGATTAATATATACATCTTTCATAATGTTTTAATAAAAAACATATCTGTGACTCCTTCTTTTTACATATATTTCATTATTACATTTTCTGAGTGAGTGAAAAGTTTTTCCAGCTTTGTCAGTTTGTTTCTTACGAACAGAAATATTGGTCAGTGGGAAGGTAGTTGTCACAGTCCAAATGGCCTTGCTTCCCTGTGATCCTGGAGCCTATTGTCCTCGTTGCTCTTCTAAGAACAGTAAACTAATCAAAAAGTAAACTCAACAAAGAGCCAAAACAAAACAGAACAGACCAAGAATAGGACTCAGAGGCCAGAAGTGTTATCAACAACGAAAGGAACTGCTTTGTAGCCCACGCAGCTCTCTAAGGTGCAGGATGCACTCACTTCTGCCTACAACATGAACCTGCGTCGTAAAATTCCAAAGGTGGTGTTAGTGTGGATTCTCTTATCAGCAAAACTGTTTTACGAAATGTAAAAATAAATTCACAATATAGGGAAAAATGACATTTCCACTGCATTTTGTTTTCATGTGTAAGGCATGTCAAAATGTAGACACATGTATAGTGGCAATGAATTGTTACTGAACATGTTTATATTTGGTTATTAGTGCACTTAGTATATAATTCACAAGCATCGCAGTATCACAAAGGGTGAAAACAGACATCTGCACACCCCAACCCACAATATATTTTTCTCTGTGGGACTTTTTCCCCAAGTAAAATTATCGTTATGTCTGCCGAATCTCAGGTAATTTTTTTTGTTATGAGAAATTCCCAAAACTATACCATTGCATCACATTGCAGTAGAATTTGTTGGGTAAGATTACAGGATAACTGTAAACAGATACAACTCGAATGGCTGATGTTTGCATCAGTTGTGTTTTAGCGCTATATTTTAGCACAAAATGAGGTCTATTTACTAAGATATCACAAAAGTGACGCAAAACAACGATAAATCATTTTGTACCTATTGATTTTCCAGCCTAAAATCTGTTTTACATGGCTTAGTGCCCAGAGGGCATACCATGGGTGGTCCATGGGAGATTCCTATCGATGCAAGCACATACAAGTAGCCTGAGCGGTGTGTCACGTTGCATAAGTATCTGGATGTGGTGCAAAAAGCACAGGTGACATTCCTCAGATGGGTGTGGGAGCGTTACGATGCAAAATTCTAGGTTCATCTTATGGAGGAAGAAGACAGGTTGTGAGGATACCTGTATTGCGAGCGGCCAGCTACCTCCAGATATATGGTGAGTGGCTGGCCAGTCATTTACAAGCCCTTTCGGGGGCTTCCCACCCAGATAGGGGTGGGTACGGCAGGTCCAAGATAGACAGGGACTGCAGGTGCATGTTGGTCCTTTAACAGGGGGCAATGTTTGTGAGAGTATTGCAAGTACTGTCATGAGTGCTCAAAATGTGGGGGAAAGCAAATGCTTACCCAGTGTGGTAAAAGAGGGGGGGTTCTGGCTATCAAGGACGCAATAGTGAACAATGGACTGGTTACAGTAACCGGGGAGGGGGAGAGCAGGTCAGAATCCCATAGGGAAAGGAACATACACTAGTTAAGGTGAACAATTTGCAACACTAAATTACCTTATTTGGGGCGTGGCCAAGATGGCGCATGGGTGAGACATGTCCCGATCGTCTCCCTGCTCCAGAGCGAAGAGCCCAGCCATAAACGCTAGACTCTCCCCCTCACGGACGAGCAAATTTGGGGGAGAATAGGAACAGAGACCTGTCTGACCCTGTGGGCGCCCGACCTCGTTCTGGGGGCCGCCTTATGTGGACGGAGAGCTGTGAGTCAGACGGGGGTCGGCGAGTGAAGATGATGGCGGGCTCGCGACAATCCAGGTGAACGGGCCCGGCACTTCAGCCGCAGGGGTGGAACTCAGCCGGAGGGGAGTTGGATCCCAGAGGGACCTCTGGAGCCCAACTTGCGCAGTGGCGGTGAGTGGGGAGAGAGGTGCTGTGCACGGATGGCAGATGGCGGCCTGCTCGATATGTCGGTGGGCCCGCTGTGGGCCGGGGAGGCCTCGAAGCTGACTGTGGGGCGGGCCGCCCTAGGGCCAGCACCACGGGCCACCGTGAAACGGGGACAGTGTTGGAAGGCCCCCAGTGGTGGAACACAGGTGGAGACCGACACCGCCTGACAGGTGCTGGATAGTGCAAGCGGCTTTCGGGAGGCGTACAGCGTCGTGGAAGAAGACCGCGAGATGAAGGACTAGTCCGGACAACATCCCGGGGGAAGGCAATTTGTCAGAGAGGCCTGCCAGTCGACTCTTCAGGGGAGGCTGCGAGTGAAGACACCGGCTCACTGTGGAGGCGGCGCACAGCGGACCCGCCGCAATTGAAGGTACCGGGTGGTGGGGGTGCCACACCGAAGCTCCGGGCCTGCAACGCTGCGGAGCAGAGACTCCCAGCTCCCCAGGTGGAGCCCCTGTGGATAGCGTGGGTCTGAGTGGGATACATACCAGTGGAATGCCCCGAGCTGGGCAGGAGACCTTGCGTCCAAGCCCGGGGGTGAGCAGTTGGAGGGCCTGCAGCGAGTACGGGGGACTGACCAGCATTGGAAGCCTGGGGGCAGCAGCAGATGGTGGCACGGAAGGCACCCCCTGCAGTGCTTTGCGGCATGCAGTGGAGCGGAGTGTGGAGGTACACGTTGCACAGCCTAGCGAGTGCGGCCCTGTGAACAAGCAAAATCAGAGCCGGCCACACGGCAGTGTTGGGCAAGCACTGACGCCTGTGCCGCTGGGGGCCACAAGCAGCCGTGAAAGGGTCTCACTGAGGGTTGTGGCAGACCTCCTCGGGGAGGAGGGTGAAGAAGACCGGGGTGGCGACCGGCGCCTCTCTTCACAGCGGTCACTGAGGGGCAGAAGACTGCACAGCAGACATGGCGGCTGGCTAGGGGAAAAATGACAGGTCACTCAAGGATATGCTGGCTAGGCCCCCGTTGTCTGGTGGTGGGGATGGGCGAGCCTCTCCGCTAACGCTGATGGGGGCTGACAGTGATCCCCAGGATGCCCCAGTCATCCACGCCTTCCTGGAGATGCTCTTCAGCGCTCTGAGAGAGGATTTTCGCACGTTAAAGGGAGACATTGCGAGAGAAGTCAAAGAGGTGTGGAAAGATATCGATGCAGTGGGTGAAAGGTTGGCCTCCCTCGAGGACCAGGAACAAGTCAGAGATGAGGAAATAGAACACTTGCAGCAGGAGGTTCTCCAGCTCAAGGAGCAACAGATCGATCTCCAATCGCACACAGAGGATTTGGAGAATCGTTCACACTGGAACAACATCCGCGTTAAGGGAGTGCCATCTCAGGCGGAGGGGTCGAACATCACACAATACCTGCAGGGCCTCTTCAGGAGTGTGTGAGGGGAGGCCTAAGACTTTGAAGTACCAATCGACAGGGCGCATTGAGTGGGCCGCCAGCGACGAGCGCCGGCACCCCACCAGACAGCCTGGCTTACCTACTGGACTTTCGACTTAAAGAGCGTATACTGCGTGCGGCCAGGGACAAACAACCTATCACATACCAGGACCACCCTGTTGCCCTATATTACCCTTCAGAAACGGAAGGACTTCTGAGTGGCCACGGCGCATCTTAGGAGTCAGGGAGTGCCGTACTCCTGGGGACATCCCTTCCTGCTCATCTTTAAGTGGCAGGGTAAACTGCACCAGCTTCGCTTGCTGCAGGATACTTGTCGACTGTAGGGCATCGAGCACCCACAGTCGGAGGACGGAGCGAGCCAACAGAGTAAACCCCACAGGGAGCGTTGGCAGAAGGCGACAGGGAGGCAGAGTACGGAACGAGCACTGAAACCAGACTCATCGCTATGGCGCAGGAAGGGCAGGCGGTGCTGGAGATGCTGGCCAAGGGTCAGCCCCCCCATTGCGACTCTTTAGACGATTGTGGGCCAGATAAGTGGCACATGAGAGGCTGGGGGGGCGAATTCAGCTGTTGGGGGCGGGGGGACCGGGACATATGGCCACACTATGCCCTTATTCTTTGGGACTACCAAGGACTCGCGCACTGGGTTGGTGAGTCCGGGCTGATGCAGGAGTTGGGGAGGTTCAAGGTTGGGGTTAGGAAGGGAAAGGGAGGCTGAGGGCAGACGGGTGTTGGGACATGCTCGGGCTGACCCTTGGATTGCCCGGGGGGTACTTACTGTTTGCCTGTTGGGGTTAGTGAGTGCGACCGGTTTCTAGACATTTTTCTTGCAAGCGGTGCTGGGTCTTCATGGCACTTTTTCCTGCGCACCGCTTACTGCTCCACCTGGCTTCACTCACTAGAGGGAGAGAGTTGACACACAGGGGAGGGGGGCATGCCCTAGGGGATGCTCTAGTGCCATTCGATATGACTAGTCATGGTCACTAAAGAAGTGAGGATACTCACACGTAATATCAAAGGGCTCAGTAACCCTGTTAAAAGATGTGTAATCCTGTCCTATTTGGAACATGCAAACGCTGACATATGTCTTCTACAAGGGACACACCTACTGGCCAAGGATTGCCATCGCACATGCTCGAGAGCATTCCCTCAACAATATTTCTCTTCCACAGGGGACAAGAAGCAGAGGTGGCCATATTCTTATCCAATCGCTGTAAAGGGGTGGTGAAAGAGAAAGTGGCAGAGTTAAAGGGGAGCCATTGTGATAGGCTCTATATACATATGGCAGGAGAGATTTCTCAAAGCAGCTTTAACAGATGCACTGGCTTCCCAGAACCACATGACGTTACTGGGGTGGGGGACCTAAATTTAGTAATGGAATCGGTTAAGGACAGATCACAGGCCTCTTTTTCACATAGGAGTGACATGTCAAGGGAAGGGAAGAAATGGCTGCAGGAGATGGGTTTAGTGGACATTTGGAGAGAAGCCCATCCAACCTCCTCCCAATACACCTTTTTCTCTAATGCACATAGATCCTACGTGCGCATAGATTATTTCCTAGGTACAAGGAAGATCACTAAGGTAGTTAAGGCAGTGAGCATTGAACCAGCCACTCTCTCGGACCATGACGCACTGACAGCGAATATATTGTAGACAACGGGCCCTCGCCAGGCTGTCTGCTGGAGGCTTAAGGAAAACATGTTTCACAGAAAAACGGTGGAGCAACAACTCACTAAATGTATTCAGGACTATCTCGCCTTCAACAACACCCCAGACATAGCAATCACAACCCTATGGTAAGCAATGAAAATAGTAGTAAGAGGGGGGCTAATAGCTTTAGCAGCGGCCGAAAACAGAGAGCGTAAGGAGTTGTGGGCATCCTTGTCCACTCAGGTTCCAGAGCTTGAAAGGGTCCATAGTCAGACTGGGGCGCCTCGGGTTTGGAGGCAACTCTAGGCAGCCAGGGCAAAGTTAGCTGGGATAGACCTGGACAGGGCAGAGTACGTGGCGGCCAGACTGAAACCCTCTTATTACATTAGTAGTGACCGCACGGGCCGCCTCCTGGCTAATAGGCTCAGGGCCCAAAGACAACAGACTCAAGTCCCCTCACTAAGGGGAAGCAGACAGGGGGAGATAACCGGGGATCACGAGATAGCCCATACCTTCCAGGAATTTTATGAACAAGTATATGCAGCAGATGCCTCACTGGAACAAGATTCCTTAGACTACCTCCATTCTATCACTATGTCCACTCTCACCCGGGATCAGGTGACAACGTTGGATGCTCCCATACAGGTTGAGAAAGTAGTCTCGGCGATCTCGTGCCTCAAGGTGCTCAAGTCTCCCGGCCCGGACTGGTTTCCTGCCCTTTTTATAAATACATTTGCCACATCTTGGCTCTGCTCCTGGCGAGGCTGGACAATTCCTTTGAGAGTGAGAATCCGATCACAGGGACGATGTTGGGGGCGGCAATAGTGGTTCTGCCTAAGCCGGGTAAAGATAGGCAGCAATGTAGCCCATACCGCCCGATTTCTCTACTCAACGTGGATTTTAAAATATTCACAGGAATACTCGCTACACGACTGGGCCCCTATATGGTCAATTTGATAGAGCCGGATCAGGCAGGGTTTATTCAGTCTCGCCAATGTGGGGACAATACTAAGAGGATACTCAACCTCATTGACAAGGCCCACCAAACGCAAATGGACGCACACTTGCTGACAGTGGACGCCGAAAAAGCGTTCAACCATGTGGATTGACGCTTTCTTGGTCACATGATGACCAAATTCGGACTGGGGTAGAGATTTCAGGAGTGGGTGGGCTGCTGCTAGAATAGCCCTACAGCTTCTGGTAGAGTGAATAGCATATCATCGCGACCATTCGCTATTCAGAGGGGAACTCGGCAGGGATGTCCGCTGTCCCCCTTTCTATTCTCAGAGGGTCAGAGATACTCCCACCATCAAGGGGATTCCGTTTGGAGAAGAAACACTTCAGATCAGTTTTTACATGGATGATGTGATAGCGGCACTGACGGATCCGCGGGACTCGCTTCACCCCTTCCTAGCGGAGCTGGACACTTTCGGAAGAGTGTCAGGCTTACAAGTTAATGTGGGTAAATTGCCCATCTTAAATTTAAACCCAGCGTCTTCTTCCCTCCACCCAAAGGAAGATTGACTGTCCGGAATCAAAATAATAAATTTTATTCCCTACTTGGGATAGGACTTAGCGGCGTCAGTGCACCAAACAGCTCAATTGAACTACACCAAGCTAGTACGACGGGTGAAGCAAGATCTGGGAGCTTGGAACAAACACCATCTCTCGCTGCTGGGAAGAATAGCGGCAGTCAAAATGTCACTGTTGCTCAAGGCACTGTTCCTATTCCAAACCTTGCTGGTGTTGCCTCCCCCGGGGGTGATTTCCTCGCTATATGGGGAGGGGCGCGACCACGAATGAGCAAAGGTTTAGGATATACGCGGCCCGAGTATTGGGGATTGGGGATACCCGACCTACTCAGTTATTATAAAGCGGCCCAGTTGAGGTTCCTGGTGGAATGGGCCAGGCCAGAATCAGAAACACAATGGCTTTTTCAAGATCGAACGTTTGCGGGAATCCCACTTTGGAAAGTTCCTTTTTTGAAGAAAGCCCAACACCCACGCAGTCTGATGAGGTCTCCAATCACCACATCAGTGATGTCTGTTTGGGATGGGGTGGCAACATCAAGAAAGCTTACAACCTTCCCGTCTCCCTTTACTCACCTATTCGGGAACAGCTAATTCGCGCCTGGTTGGTCTGACAAACATACGCTGAATGGCGGGATACTTCCTGTCGCTCTGTGGGCCATCTCTTTGACCTCTCGGGAATTCTATCATTCTCTCAGATGAAGCTG
Organism: Triturus cristatus; assembly: GCF_964204655.1. Lineage (NCBI taxonomy): Eukaryota > Metazoa > Chordata > Amphibia > Caudata > Salamandridae > Triturus > Triturus cristatus. The sequence continues at coordinate 452,814,716 of NC_140590.1, read as the reverse complement.
GAATACTGGATTCCCGAAACCGAGCATCTGCGATACTTGCAATTGAGACACTGGGTACTTCAGAAGGGAATGAGGGAGCAGGGAGGTCGCCAACTGGCTAAGTATGAGAAATGGCTAATCACTAAACTCACTGATAAGCGTCTGATCTCCGAAATGTACGATATGATTAGCCACAACCCATGCTCACAAACCACGCCGAGCCACCAGAGGTGGGGGAGAGAACTAGGGGGTGACCTCACTCAGAAAGACTGGGAAGGGATTCATTATAGGGCCAAACACACAGCTCGGAATATAGCTAGCATAGAAACAGCCATGAAAATAGCCACCTATTGGTACCTGATGCCAGAACGTCTGCATAGAGGCAAACCACATCAGAGTTCCACTTGCTGGCGAGGCTGTGACAGTGAGGGAACACTACTGCATATACTGTGGGATTGTCCACTGCTGACTTTCTACTGGACTGCGATTCTAGACACGGGCGACAAATTATTTGACACAGTTCCCGAGGCTCCCTGTCTACGTTGTTCTAGGCCTTCCTAATCCCATCACATATCCACTCAAGAGCATGTGAGTATGTCAAATGGGGCTGGCATTGGGGGCAGCACTGCAAAACATACGGTCCAATTGGGGATCCTTCAACACTCCTACCCACATGGGATGGCTGCATAGGCTTTGGTATCTCAGCTACTCTGAAAAATTCCACTGCCTCCTTTCAGAAAATTTGGAGCCCTTTTCTAAAGCTGCTCTCATCATTTAATTTAACGAGATTACCCAGCCAAAATATCTACGAGTGTTACGCCTATTGGTCCTCTGGCACAGTCCACCAACTTCTCCAACTGCTTAGCTAGCGATGCTGAAGATAAAGGAACGGGTCTTGCTCAATGTATTACTGTGTTCAGCAGACGGGGTAGGGGGTAGTTACTGTTCTTGGTTTCATGCAGAGGCAGAGCTTTTCATAATGTAATCCACTTACAGCAGTGTCTGTGCTTTTTGTATCTCATATCTTCTGATGCTGATATGTTTTTCTTCGCAACGAGATCAGCTGTGGATTGTATTTCTTTCTGCATTGTTCCTTTCTTGATGCCTCTGTATGTTTCTCCACTATTGAAAATCTCAATAAATAAATTTAAACTTGAATTTCCTTAGTAGGGTTAGAAAGAGAGAAATAATTCTTTTTACCAGGTTTACAGTTTGATTTTTGCTTATGCTATGAGGACCCTAGGGTGAGACAGCAGACAGAAAATTTGAGGTCCATAAAGGGACAGGAAGAGGTGGTTGGGAAGACATTGTTGAAGTAGGTGAATGAAGGATCGATGGAAGGGCCGTTTCAGGATTGGCTCCTGGAGAACCTGCTGATTTTTCCAATTGGGGTGGTATTGAAGTGTCGTGTTATTCCTATAAACCTATATGAGATCTGCACATTTAGACAACATAAAATTTAGGATTAGTGTCTGGACTGATTGTAGATACCCCTACCGGGTATATGAGCCTGTATACAAGCTAGCTCACAGTGCCACTAGAAAATCCTCTTACAAAGGAAAGAATGGTTCTTGGCTACTATCGACCATGACAACCCTGTCCCATCAGGGATCATGGAAACAGTGCAATACTTGTTCTCACTTTGTCTCAGAGATACACAGAATAAATGGTGGGGACGTTTTTCAAAAAGCATGTATTGAACCAGTGTTATTTTAATGTAAAATAGTTGTGCTGAAACAATCATTAGACAGTAACAGATATAAAAGATTATAAGCACTAACAGAGTAAAAGGATGGTAGATTTCTACCATCGTGTTAAAACAATGAACAGAGGCAAGTATATAAAATACATGACAGTAGTAAATGCGTACTCCTACGATGCGACCCTAACTAGATGTACCTAAGTATACCTAGCAAGTACGTGGGTGTAAAGCCTAGAGTTCTTCTAGGATAAAGTCAAGTAATTACCTGAAGTGAGAGACTGTGGGACCCCGTCTTGGTCTCGAGATGGACACCTCGCAAGGAATGTCAGACCACTGTGAGCTGGAGTTTCTGCATGCAGGAGCCTCAGAGTCTCATGTCAGTGTGTTGCCATAGAAGTAATTTTCTCCTCTGACTACCTCAGCAAGATATGGAGTAAAAAACACAAAAGTAGGGAAATACCTTGCTGTGTCATGTCAGGCTAGGATGACAGAACTAATTACCCTCATACATAGTTAATATGCAGGTGATGGTAGGCCTGCTGTCCTTCTGTGATTCCAAGAATCCTCATGCATAATGGATGAGGCTTAAGCTTTCGGAGAAAGCCCCATCTTTGAACATTACCGTAACTAGGTAAAAGGTCAGTACTAAAAACCATTATGTAGTGTAAAATCAGGGTAATGAAGGTGTCCTCATTACTTGAGATGATATTGGGGTACCTATATGAAACATAACACCCACTCCTCATCCGACTGGACGACATACTAAAAATTCTAATGTATGGCTAAATGTTGTAACCAAACTGTTTAACAAGTCTATTAAAAAATAGTACTAAAAAGGAGAAAATGTTGCATGAGACGGAAGTCTGTCCTAAATATATATATATATAAATATATATATATATATATATATCCGAGAAACAATCAATCCTTCATAGTGCAAAGACTGCACCGAGCCCCAATTCTTTTTCAAAAGCGTGCTTTAATTCAAGCAAAGACAAACACTGTCCCGACGCGTTTCGGTCCGAAACGCGTCGGGACAGTGTTTGTCTTTGCTTGAATTAAAGCACGCTTTTGAAAAAGAATTGGGGCTCGGCGCAGTCTTTGCACTATGAAGGATTGATTGTTTCTCGGATTTGGAGGGGTCGCGACCCTGCCGGTAGCCCGCCACCTGGAAGAGGCAGAGATTAACGCGAACCAAAGTGGAAATAATATATATATATATATATATATATATATATATATATATATATATATATATATATATATATATATATATATATATAAGATTATGCCTGAGTTGCTGGATATCGATCCGGAGACAAACAGGTACAGACCACCAATTGAATGAGTCTCAATAAATATCCAAGAGCGAAAGGTTATTGCTTCATTTTTGTTTAATTAGCATCACCAAGGTTAGTGCAGACAAGTGTCCGCCCCGGACGCGTTTCGATCGCATAAGTGATCTTGATCACCTGACGCGCCGGTGACGGGTTTCCGTTTTAAATACAGTGCAACCAATAGTTTTGTGAGAACAATTAAAACAACATACATTTAAAGAGACAAATGCACATGTTGAAAAACAAACTTATACAAATTATTTCCTCCTTTGGGCGATAAAAACGTACATTGACTGTCCTATTAATTTAAGCAGCATGTACCAAAAGAACAATGAATGGTAATAGTATGTTTTTAAAAAAATGTTTAAAAAAACCATTTCAGTTGTTAAAAATGGACAAATTCATTTTTGGTGTGCCATTGCTAAGAAAAATCTCTTAGATCAGGGACCAATGTTTAATTATTACTGATCTTGTATTTTGTCACAGTGTACAAATTTGAGAACCATATTTATAAAGTTTTAGTAAACTTCCAGCACTCTTGCTGACTGTAATAAAAACCCTAACAACGAAGAAAATAAGCGACTAGTGCCTATTGGTTCATGTCCCATATAACACATAGTAAGCTTGCATTTTCCAAAAGAATACAGGGCTACTGCCCATTAATCCATATTCCATACTGGTCATTATAAAGTAGCAGATTATAAACATGTTTCAATCAATTCAAATATATAAGACCTACTAACTCGTAGTCTTCATATGTATCTAAAAATGATACAAAAAAGTTTTATGTTGATTGATTGTACAATATGCCAATAATGCAGTTTTATAAATCTCATATCAATGTTTTATCAAAACATGTGCAAAGTAGTGCAAAGTGCCAAAATTGTTAAAACTACCCCATAATAATAAAAAAAACACTCTAAAAAAAATGGAGGTTCTGCAAAGGGCATCATCTGTGAATACTTTCCGTATCATGTATACCCTTTCTAAATGGTTTAGCTAAAGTATATCGGCTCTATTGCCTAAATTCTTGTCTGATCACATAGAGAAAATATTAAACAGGAAAAAGGAGTACATCAAACAAACGTGTTCCTAACATTTACTACTAAGAACTAGGTCTCTATGTGCAAAGCATCTTGATAAGTTCATTAAGTTGTGCTCCTAAAGGAAAAGAATGTAATTGGGCACATTAGTTTGAAGAAAAAAGTGCATTAGTTCTGGGCCCATAATGGTATTTCATAATAACTTGTTTCGGAGAAAACCCGAAGTCATCTTTGAATATTACCGTAACTAGGTAAAAGGTCAGTACTAAAAACCATTATGTAGTGTAATATCAGGGTAATGAAGGTGCCCTCATTGCTTGAGATGATATTGGGGTACCTATATGAAACATAACACCCACTCCTCCTCCGACTGGACGACATACTAAAAATTCTAATGCATGGCTAAATGTTGTAACCAAACTGTTTAACAAGTCCATTAAAAAATAGTACTAAAAAGGAGAAAATGTTGCATGAGACAGGAGTCTGTCTTAAATATGTTCGTGTATATATATATATATATATATATATATATATATATATATATCACACAAGAATCCGGTCGGGGTAGAGGCTGTCAGTAGGGCGGTCTGCGTTCAGGGTACCGGAAACCCTGTATTCATTAATCAAACACCTCCCGAATTCCAGAAGTATCACGGACACATTGGTGATTGCAGCAGTAAATTTATTCAGGCTGCACAGCAACGCATTTCAGCTTACGCCTTGATCACGCCTATATATATATATATATATATATATATATATATATATATATATATATATATATATATATATATATATGTTACCAACTGGGGAAGTAGTTATAGTTAGGACCTCATTTCGATTCAAAAAGCGTTTTTTCTTTTCCCAATAAATTTGGCGCCGGTTGACGAATCTTCGCAAAATTTTCAAAACTATCGACCTGCTCTGGTCAGCTTCTCTCTTGAAATTTTTGGGGTGATTCGGCAAGCAGGGGCCGAGAAAAAATGGGGGTCCCATATTAATTTCCATGGGAAACTTTAGACAAAGCTACAGCCTGAACTGCGGAACGGAATTACACCAAATTTAGCAAAAAGGTAGGTCTTGGTTCAGAAAGAGCCCTTTTTTTAAATGGTGTAAATCTGTTCAGTAATTCCTGAGAAATTGGAAAAAGAAAAGGTTTTGATATCTGAGCACCGAGGAGGGTTCGCAAACCCTCCTGGGTATGAGCTACACTCTAATTGTCTGCCAACAGTCCAAACCAGGAACTGTTGGCAGCCAATTTGTGACTCGGTTACCGAGTCAGAGGATAACTGAGGAAAAAAGGATGTAAAACAAGAAAAGGGGGCAGGGTAGGAACAGCCTGACTCCCTAGGAGTGGCCAGGGGGTCCCACAAGGACCCCCAGGGCCCCCCTAATTTTTTAATTTTTTATAATAAAATATCGAAGCCGTGCTGGGTGCATGACTCCTGCCGTGAACATAAAAAAAAAACAAGCGCGGGCTCCCACGCTTCATTTTTCAAGGCCCCATGGTGGGCCAGGTACTGGGGACACTCTGCAAATAATTTGCGGGGGCCACCGGGGGCCGTCCGCAGACCACAGGGACCGCCACCTTCCCGGGGCTGAAACGAAAAAATGCGTGGGAGGGCCCAAACTCCACATGCTGCCCGGGGGACCACCACCTCCCCGACCACCACCTCCCCTGGGCTTTAGAAACGTTGGAAGGGGGACTGCGCAGCCCACCTCCTGGAGCCCATAGTGGCCCTGGGGACTGCCACTCCCCAGGGCCGGCTCCTGCAATGTCCTGGGGTGCCCACCCTGGGACACTGTTGTTTGCTATGGCAGGGTGGGAGCATGTCTCCCGCCCTGTCATAGCAAACTCTGCTTTGCTTCGTTGAAACGAGAGCAGAGAAACCTGCTCTCGCTTCAATGAAGCAAAGCAGGTTTGCTTTTGGGCAAGTGGAGCTGCATGTGAGCAGCTCCCCTTGCTCAAAAGCAATGCCAGCTCCTGCAGGAGGCGGGGAGCCGGCAGGACTGTGGGGGCATTGGGGCTCCCCCCACAGTCCCCAACGAGTGGCCATGCCCCGGGGCGAATATAAATGAATGGAAGTAGACATTTTTTTTTCACCAAAGTTTGGAGTCGCGGGCCAAGCGCGGTGCTCAGCGTGGCCCCTAGTGTGAATGCGATGGGTGCGCAGCACTCAGCGTGGCCCCTATTGTGCATGCGATGGGTGCGCGGCTCCCAGCACTGCCCTAGTGTGAACGCGATGGGTGCACGGCTCCCAGTGCGGCCCCCTAGTGTGAACGCGATGGGTGCATGGCTCCCAGCACGGCCCCCTAGTGTGAACACGATGGGTGCGTGGTTTCTAAAGTCACAATTATGCGCGACTTCAAGCAAAAATAATTAATATTTTTTAAATAAAAGTTTGGTTATATGTTGGGTTATTGGGTGGCTCTAAAAAGAGCCCTTGTTTTCATTGGGACATTGTTGTAGCTACATGTAAGTGCGGATGCACAGCTTCAGGTTGTTGAGAAGCACTCTGTTGCCTTGATCAGTGAAGTATACTCCATCACTTCTGTAGATGCCATCCATATGGAAACAGAAATTGTTGTTATAGATGGAGCCCATCCTGTGGTCACTGAAGTAAGCAAAAACAGCTTTATTTACATTTTTTTAGCTTTCTCAATCTGAGGACAAAATTAATTGGACCACTTCCATTTCTGTCTTTCGCATATGTTAGAGTATACAAAGACAGTTTGGGGGAAAAGAAACATGAAGTCTGCAAAGGTGTCCTTCATTAGCATTTCTAGACCTGCCTCATTCAATGTGCCTAGGTCTTTGCCACCACAGTGCACAATCATGAGGACAGGGGGATGGAGATGCAAAAAGGTTTTAACCAAAGGCATAAATTTAATCCTCTCTGTCCAATCCATTTAATGTCTACATTTTGCAAAACTAGGTCTTTGTCAATACCTCTGCGTTCAGCATACCTTTTGCACCAGAAAACATAGCTGTGCCCAACAATCCATATTGAAAGCATCTTGAAGGAATGACTGTAGGTAATGAAAAGATGTCTGTAGCTGAGATAGTCAGCTGTTAGAATGACAGGTATGTAAAAATGGTGGACAAGATGATGTCTTTAAGAAAGTAGAGAATTGCTTGACAGTTTCTGAACTTTGTACATTCAAAAATAGGGTGCATTTTACTTTCTGTAAAAAGCATGTTTCTTATTGGTTAGTAAAAAATGTTTGAAAGGTACAGTAGAAAGGATAAGGTCATGTTTTGCAAAGCCAACCACACTTGCTGTCTGCATTTGCAACATTGTGTGGTGAACTTGAAAATATGGTGAACTTGTGACCTGTCTGTTAAGTTGAATGTTCCATGAACTGTTACTGTGGAAACTGGCATTGAGCAGAATGGGGGAAGAAGTGAGTTGCTAAGGTTTAGTATGTGCAGCCAATAGAAATGTGTTTTACAATTTGATAAACTATGAGAAGGAATGTTATGTGTTGCTTATGTGTTTTTGTATCGAGAAAGAGAGGGAAACCTTGCCATTACTGGCTTTACCTTGCTGAGTCTGGTGCTTTATATTGATTCTGTGTAAAAGAAAATCTTGTCAGAGTTTGTGTGATTTTTCATTCAACACATTTATTTGCAAGGTGAGTTATACATTTGTGAGGTTTATTTAAAAGAATTAACCTTAGTCTAAAACTGTGTTGTTTGAACTATATTATTAAATGTAGAGATGTATATTGGAATGTGTTTCATTGTCCTTAAATGTTGTATAAGAGTCTGTACAGTAATATGTGTATTTTTTAAGATGATTATTGATGTTAATAATTAGGCTTCTTTTTAAAGTCTATACAAAGGTATAGTTGAATGATGCCGCATATTTTTAGATAGTTGGTTGAAGATGCAGCACAAATGTGTAGTTTGAAAGATGTTCATATAAGGTTCAGTTTATTACACTTCATTTATTGTTGTCTCTTCAAAGGTATAGTTGAATGATACTGCGTAATTATAGGTAGTTTCATAAAGATGCAGTACAATTGTGCTGTTTGAAAGATGATCATATAAGGTGTTAATAATTAGGTTTCTTTTATTAGTTTGTACAAAGATAAAGTTAAATGATGCCACATATTTTAAGATTGCATGGTGAAATAAGGTGCTGTTAATTAGGCTTCTTTTTGTAGTCTGAACAAAGGTATAGTTGAATGATGCCATTTAATTTTAGATAGAAAGGTGAAGCTGTAGAATAAAAGTGTGTTTTTAAAAATGCTCTTAAAATGTGTTGTTAATTAGCCTTCTTTCTTAAGTCTGTTGAGAGGTATAATGTAATGATGTTGTATATTTCTAGATAGAATGGTCAAGATGAAGCTCAAAAGTAAACCACCACATATTACCCTTGCAGGTATGTTGTACTTATCTATTTAACTAGATAATATGGAATGACTCATCTATGTGTTCAGATTGTATTTATACAGTTATATGAATGCTTAGTGAACTATTGATAGGTGATTGACCGAGAGAGGAGTGCAAAGGTCGTGAGTAGGTGATTTTAAAAATACATGAGTAATGATTGACTGATTCCATACTCTCAATCACCCAGTTAGTATCCAAGCACTCATGAAATCACTCTGCCACTACCTAAACACTTATGAAATCCCACAGGCACTACCCATGCACTCTCCCAATCAGTCAAGCGCACACCCATGTAGTCATGCAATCAACCAAGCACTTATAAATTCATCATGCACTCTCCTTGCAGTACTCTAATCATTCAGTCAGTACCCATGTACTCATGCAATGACTCAGGCACTAACACATGTACTGCTGAAATCCCCTGTGCACTACCCATGCAGTCCTCTAATCACCTACACACTACTCATTCGCATCTTCAATTCCCCAGGTAGTACCCATACAGTCCAGCAATCAACCTGTCACTCCCCATGCACTCCTCCAATCACCTAGCCAGTAAAATGTACTTATCCAATCACTCTGCCAACTCCCAAGCTCTTATAAATTCACCATGCATTATCCTTCAGTACTCTAATCATTCAGTCAGTACCCATGTACTCATGCAATGACCCAGGCACTAACACATGCACTGCTACAATCCCCTGTGCACTACCCATGCAGTCCTCTAACCACCTACACACTACTCATTCGATCCTTCAAATCTCCAGGTAGTACCCATGCCATCCAGCAATCACCCTGTCACTCCCCATGCACTCTTCCAATCACCCAGCCAGTACTAGGTACTTATCCAATCACTCCGCCAATTCCCAAGTACTGATATATTCACCATGCACTCTCCTTGCAGTACTCTAATCATTCAGTCAGTACCCATGTACTCATGCTATGACCCAAGCACTAACACATGCACTGCTACAATCCCCTGTGCACTACCTATGCAGTCCTCTAACCACCTACACACTACTCATTTGCTCCTTCAATTCCCCAGGTAGTACCCATGCAGTCCAGCAATCACCATGTCACTCCCCATGCACTCTTCAAATCTCCCAGCCAGTACCAGGTACTTATCCAATCACTCCGCCAATTCGCAAGTACTTATAAATTCACAATGCACACTCCTTGCAGTACTCTAATCATTCAGTCAGCTCCCATGTACTCATGCTATGAAAGATGATCATCAAGGTGTTAATAATTAGGTTTCTTTTATTAGTTTGTACAAAGGTAAAGTTAAATGATGCCACATATTTTAAGATTGAATGGTGAAATAAGGTGCTGTTAATTAGGCTTCTTTTTGTAGTCTGAACAAAAGTATAGTTGAAAGATACCACATAATTTTAGATAGAAGGGTGAAGATGTAGAACAAAAAAGTGTGGGTTTAAAAATGCTCATAACATGTGTTGTTAATTAGCTTTCTTTCTGAAGTCTGCTGAGAGGTATAGTTTAATGATGTCGCATATTTGTAGATAGAATGGTCAAGATGTAGCTCAAAAGTAAACCACCACATATTACACTTGCAGGCATGTTGTACTCATCTACTTAACTAGATAATATGTAATGACTCACCTATGTGTTCAGATTGTATTTGTACAGTTGTATGTATGCTTAGTGAACTATTGAGAGGTGCCTGACCTGTCAGAGGAGTGCAAAGGTAGTGAGTAGGTGATTTTAAATCTACATGAGTAATGATTGACTGATTCCATATTCTGCAATCACCCAGTTAGTATACAAGCACTCATGAAATCACTCCGCCACTACCTAAACACTTATGAAATCAACAAGGCACTACCCATGCACTCACCCTATCAGCCAAGCACTACTCATGTAGTCATGCAATAAACCAAGCACTTATAAATTCACCATGCACTCTCCTTGCAGTACTCTAATCATTTAGTCAGTACCCATGTACTCATGTAATGGCTCAGGCACTAACACATGCACTGCTGCAATCCCCTGTGCACTACTCATGCAGCCCTCTAATCACCTATACACTTCTCATTCGCTCCTTCAATTCCCCAAGTAGTACCCATGCAGTCCAGCAATCACCCTGTTACTCACCATACACTCATCCAATCACCCAGCCAGTACTATATACTTATCCAATCACTCCGCCACAACCCAAGCCCTCTCCTGGCAGTACTCTAATCATTGAGTCAGTACCCATGTACTCATGCAATGACCAGGCACTTACACATGCACTGCTGCAACCCCTTATGCACTACCAATGTAGTCCTCCAATCACTCACATAGTACTCATTCACTCCTTAAATTACACAGGTAGTATCTATGCAGTCCAGCAATCACCCTGTTGCTACCCATGCACTCCTCCAATAACCCAGCCAGATCTTCTTATCCAATCACTCCGCCAATACCCAAGCACTTGCAAATTCACCATTCACTCTCCTTGCATTACTCTAATAATCAATTCTGTACCCATGTACTCATGTAATGACCCAGGCACTAACACATGCACTGCTGCAATCCCATGTACACTACCCATGTACTCATGCAATAACTAAAGCATTACCCATGCACTGATGCAATCACACATGCACTACCCATGCAAATCAACAATCACCTAGTTACTATCCAAGCACTCATAAAATCACTCCACCCCTACTCAAACTATGCATGAACTCTCCCAATTACCCGAGTACTACCCCTTTACTCATGCAATAACCCAAGCATTACTCATGCACTCATGCAATCACACATGCAGTACCTTTGCACTTCTTCTGTTTTTTAACCAATAGATGTGGTTCCGTAAGAAATGGGTTTTTATGTTTTTTTAACAATCTTAAAACAATTTTCAAACCTTTTTTATTTTTTTGTGTGTTTTTGATTTTTTTAAACAATAAAAAATTGAAAACAGCAAACGAGCTGTTTAACAAAAAGCAAAGAAAAGGACATTTTGGAGTACATTACAAAAAAAGGTTAACATTTGTGTGCTTTGATAGCAGTTGTAAGTGTAATATCATCCGTACACTGCATTGCAATGCACAGTTTTGCATCGCATTCCTTTCACACTATGGCCACTTCTAACAATTCAGGGATAATATGGGGCCTTGGAGCAGTTGGAACTTGTTGAGAGGAAGTTGAAGGGGCATTAGAGTCTTGCTGTGCCGCTTCAGTCACTTGTCTTCTTCTCTCTTCTCTGGCCAAGTGTAGAGGATAAAGAGTTCCAAGAAGTTTTCCCATGCTGGATGTGCCACAGGAATATTTCGGGCCCGATTCACAGAATTTACTTAAGACAAAATCCTAAACTTACTACTTGTGGTATTCACAGACTGCACTTACTACTTTTGGTATTCACAGAATGCACTTACTACTTTTGGTATTCACAGAATGGATTTACGACTACTAACTTTACGTCCGCCCTCGGGCTGGAAATTCCGGGCCGGAAGCTCCGCCTCCGGCCCGGAGGCGGAGCTTCCGGCCCAGAGGTGGGGATTCCGGCCAGTGGCGGAGATTTAGCCATGGCCAAAATCTCCATCTCTGGGCCGTAAGCTCCGCCTCCGGCCTGGAAGCACCGCCTCCGGCACGGAAGCCCCACCTCCGGGCCGGAAGCTCCACCTCCGGGCCGGAATTTCCGGCCCGAGTGCGGACGTAAAGTTAGTAGTCGTAAATCCATTCTGTGAATACCAAAAGTAGTAAGTGCATTCTGTGAATACCAAAAGCAGTAAGTGCATTCTGTGAATACCAAAATGGTAGTAAGTTTAGGATTTTGTCTTAAGTTAGTTCTGTGAATCGGGCCCTTCTTGTCTAAGCCCCTAGACAAAATCCTCTCACAGATGGTGCAATTCACTTTGCGAGCATTCACCTTCTTCTCGCCCTCCGGTACTGAGATAAAGGCCCAGACAACACTCTCCTTTCTTTTCTTCACTGTCTCTACAATCTCCTCCTCCTCCAGATACAACAGATCAATGTCTCCATGTGCAGATGCCATGATGGATGTAAAGAAATCAAATAACACACAAAAACTTCAAAAAAGTACAGAGCAGGTAACAACAGGTGCTGACAGCAAGACAGCCAAATAATAGGAGGAATATCACAAGGATAGATCCCCCTCTTACAGAATAAAAATGTTTTAAACCAATCAGATTCTTTCTTTTCCTGCAGACACGAGGTTGCGTAGGGTGCGTGCACCCATCGCTTACGCATCACGCACCCGTGAAATATTGTATACATAATTATAAACTATAAATAAATGTTTATACAATATTTTACAAAGGATATTAGGGAAAGTGTTTATAGAAATCTGATATTTGAACTTTATATAGTGAGATTCCACACTTTGACAATACGCCAAAGTCGTGACCCCGGCGTGACCCCGGAAATACATGTGGGGACGGGCAGCTAAAGTCGAGCACACATCAAATTTCATATAGTTAATATTATACTGAAAAAAATTGTTTCTAAAATGTTTTCTAAATTAAATTAGTCAAACACTATAACCAAACAATGTAGTGATAATTTCTGTAATACTTTTTCTTACTTTTTGAATTTCAGCAAAGTAGCGACGGTGGCACGATGCCAGCATGACCCTGGCGTGACTTCTGAAATGTATGGTAGCGATGTGCGCCCAGCCATTGTGTAGGGTGCACGTACAGTGCGCGACTCCTGTGAATTACTTAAAAAAAAAACAATGAATATAGTTTTCCAAACTTTAAATTATTCTCAACTTTTGTTTAATATATAAATATATATGAAGTAAATAAAAAAAACATAGGATTGAGGCACATTATACTTAGAAATTCCCATTTAAAAACCATTAAAATTCACTGAAATAAAACGTAGGTTTCATGCCCGTCATAGTTAGAAATTTTCATTAAAAAAACCTTTGAAATTCACTGAACAAACCATAGGTTTCAGGGGCGTTATAGTTAGAAATTAGCATTTAAAAAACCTTAGAAATTCACTGAAAAATCCATAGGTTTCAGGCCCGTTATAGTTAGAAATTAGCATTTAAAATGTGACGTCATCAGCAGTGCATTGCGGGCACGCAAGTTATAGTTAGCTGAACAAACTATAACGGGGGAATTTCAATGGTCTTGTACAAGTGAAATGTCCAACTAACTATAACGGGCCTGAAACCTATGGTTTTTTCAGAGAAAATAAAAAACTAATGTATATATATATATATATATATATATTCACTAAAAAACCATAGGTTTCACACATGTTATAGTTAGCTGGACATTTCACTCGTTCAAAACCATTGAAATTCCCCCGTTATAGTTAGTTCAGCTAACTATCACTCGAGAGACCGCAATCCACTGCTGATGATGTCATATATTACATCACTCATGACATGGTCAGTGACATCACTCATGACATCGCTGACGACATCTCAAATGACATCACTGATGACATCACTGATGACCTCATCCTTGTGTAAGAGTGGCAGACCTCCTCTTGAAAAATACAAACTAAAGTTTTGAAAACTATAGAGATACAAATACCAGTTAGAACAACCTATTCAGTAATTCCAAAATCTACATACGCATCCACTCGTTCATCAACACTTCTATATAGTCACTCATACATGTACTCAGTCATCATATGTACTCATACACCTATACATCCTGTTACACACCTACACTCATACATAGAGTTACTCACACACATACTCACACATGCAAATAAACATCCATTTACTTGCATATACAGCTATACACACACCACAACACTTACTTCTACAGAAACGTGCACATACTTACTCTCTTAAACAATCACTTATAGAAACACATACGTATTTATACAGGAACTCTTCCAATCTCTCACTCTCATATATCCTCACTTATATACATCAATACTCACATATACTAGTTTAAAACATATGGACTTACTCATAAAGACACTAATGAGACAGTCATACGCTCTCTTAGTCACCCATACACACACTCATCCACCCATACTGTCCTGCTCACATACTGTCTTCAAAACACATACAAACAGTGAGTCACTCATTCATGCATCTATACGCTAAGTAACATCCCCCACTGAACCATACAGACACTCATACTGATACTCTAAAAACAAACTAATAACCCATATACACACTCATGTAGCTACTCACCAACCCATGCGGCCACTTATACACAAAGTGAGACACTGATACAGATATTTAAATATTTAAACATTACTCACTAATACTTGTATTCAGTAAGATACTGTTAATAAGTCACTTATACAATTAATTTTATAACAAAAACATCCATTTAGACACTTATTTACCCATTTATTCTTCCATTAACCTTTAGATATACATATATAAAAAATATTTATTTTTCAGAAAGACACATATTCACTGGATGATGTCATCAAAGATGTCATCAGTGATGTCATTTGAGATGTCATCAGTGATTTTTTTTTATTAAACTAAATGTTTTTTTTGATTTACGAGGTCCTTTAGGGACCCCCTGAAAAAGGCCTAGGGGGTCAGGGACTCTCTACCCTGCCCCCTTTTCACGTTCTCCACTTGTGTTTTTAGCTCTCTTCTGCCTCTAAAACTCAAAATGGCGGCTGGGGGGTGCGCGCTCCGTGCGCGCATCGCGCGCACACCCCGCGATTGTTCGATAAAAAAATAAAATGTTTTTTTCACCCTTCGGGGTCCTTCAGGGACCCCCTGACAAAAGCTAGGGGGTCAGGAACTCTCTACCCTGCCCCTTTTTCACGTTCTCCACCTTTCTTTTTCACTGTCACACACAAAATGGTGTCCGACACTTCCTGATTTCGACCGATTGGAATGTTGACTGACATCTAACCACCAATCAGAATTACGCTCGCGGACATTTGGTGCGCGCCCTGTGCGAGCACCGTGCGCGCACGGTGCGCGCATATAGATATTTATGTACTTTTAACTGCAATTTTCTCAGGAACTACTGAACAGATTGACACCATATATGCAAAAGGCACATGCCTGACCTGAGGACTACCTCTTTGCCAAATTTCAAGTAATTCTGTTCAGCCGTTCGGGCTGTACCTTCGACTAAAGGGGAAAATGCATGGGGAAAACGTGTTTTTGGACCCCCCTTTTTTCTCAGCCCCTGCTTGACGAATCACCCCGAGACTTTCAGGGTAGGAGCTGAGCGGAGCGCCCCATTAGTTTTGAAAATGTCACATAGATAAGTCAACCGGCGCCAAAGTTATTCAAAATAGAATTTTCAGATTTCCTATGGGAACTCGGTCCTAACTATAACTATCTACTGGCGACCGCCAGTAGATAATATATATATATGTATATATATATATATATATATATATGCGAAGAAAATCCTGCATTTGGTGCAGAAAAGACGAGCCACTCCAGTTTGCAATTAGTGAATATTGCGGGTTTATTAAGCAGACAAACGACACGTTTCGTTCTCAGCCAAGATCTTGGTCACATATATATATTCACTGAAAAAAACATGGGTTTCAGGGGCGTTATAATTAGTTGGACATTTCACTCGTACAAAACCATAGAAATTCCCCCGTTATAGTTTGTTCAGCTAACTATAACTCGCGCGCCCGCAATGCACTGCTGATGATGTCAGATATTACATCGCTCATGACATGGTCAGTGACATCACTCATGACATCACTGATGACATCTCAAATGACATCACTGATGACATCTCAAATGACATCACTGATGACATCACTGATGACATCATCCTTGTGATAGAGTGGCAGACCTCTCACCCTAATATAACCTTTGAAACACACACTCACAAATTCAAACTAACATTTTCAAAACAATGGACATACCAATACCAGTTACAACACACCTGTTCAGTAATTCCAAGATCTACACACACATCCACTCATTCACCAACAGTCCCTATACAGTCACTCATACATGTACTCACTCATCATATGTACTCATATACCTATACATCCTGTTACACACTGCCACTCATCCATAGAATTACTCACACACATAGTCACACATGCAAACAAAGTATCAAACATCCATTTACTTGCATATACAGTTATACACACACTACCACACTTACTTCTACGGAAACGTACACATACTTACTCTCTTAAACAATCTTAAACACCTACTTATTTGTACAGGAACTCTTCCAATCTCTCACTCTTACATATACTCACTTATATACACCAATACTCACATATACTAGTTTAAAACATATGTAGTTACTCATAAAGACACTATTGAGACAGTCATTCACTCACTAAAACACCATACACACACTCATCCACCTATACAGTCCTGCACACATGCTGTCTTCAACACATACAAACAATGAGTCACTCATTCATGCATCTATGCACTAAGTAATACCCTCCACCGAACCATACAGACACTCATACTGATACTCAAATAAACAACTAATAACCCATATAGACATTCATGTAGCTACTCACCAACCCATGCAGCCACTTATACACAAAGTGAGAGACTGATACAGATATTTACATATTTAAACATTACTCACTAACCCATGTATTCACTAAGACACACTTAATCAGTCAGTTATACAATCAATTTTACAAAACAAAATCATCCATTTAGACACCTATATACCCATTTGTTCTTCCATCGACCTTGAGATATACATATTCAAAACATTTAATTGTCAGAAAAACACACATTCACTGGATGATGTCATCATTGATGTCATTTGAGATGTCATCAGTGCTGTCATGAGTGATGTCACTGACCATGTCATGAGTGATGTAATATGTGATGTCATCAGCAGTGCATTGAAGGCGCACAAGTTATAGTTAGCTGAACTAACTATAACGGGGGAATTTCTATGGTTTTGTACGAGTGAAATGTCCAACTAACTATAACGCCCCTGAAACCTATGTTTTTTTCAGTGAATTTCTAAGGTTTTGTAAATGCTAATTTCTAACTATAAAGTGCCTGAAACCTATGGTTTTTTCAGTGAATATATATATATTTATTATACTATGTATACATGTGAAAATGTCTCGGTCCGCCTGTTTGCCTCGGTGGCACAGAAAAAATGGGTGGAACTGATGTCAGCACGCCTGCAAGGTCCTCTTATAGCTCCGATGATGTCATACGGTGTCGCGAGTGGAGCTGTGCTAGTATGACGTCCTCGTCGATGTGGGAGAGCTAGGAAAGAATTTCCGTGGAATGCTGGTGCAGGGGACATTCACCTAAGTGTTCAGGCTAGTCCTTTGAAAGCAACTGTTTATGTTGCAGTTCCAGAAACCGAAACCAGTGATCCGAGGGCAGAGGCCCTGCAGATGGCACACGAGGTGGGGTGCCCAGTCGTGTGCACTGTGGGGTAGCGACGTGACAAGCACCACAACCCACAAAAAAGGTAACAAAGGCACTTATCTCTGTATCTGGCAGGAACAACAAAGTTAAAATGTCCTAGTACCAAAATGTAGAATTAGTGTTACAATGGTCTTCAAGAGGACCTGCGATGCCGCTTCTGCCTCCCGTACCCTGGAGGTGGAACATGGGTCACGCGATACGGTCATACTGCGGTGGGATGCACACTCGTTGACCTCTCATGGCACTGCTCCACACTTCAGGGAGGTCGCTTTCCATTAACTATGTTTTCTGATGACGTGTCGCACCGGCCCCGTCCAACAACAGAACTCCTTTAGATCCAAACAGACTCTTCCACTTTCTCATCGGAAGTGAAACCAGGCCACGTGGACTCTTTCACAATACAAAAGCTAGGAATGTACTTTTCGGTAAAAAAAACACATTCCTTCCTCCTAATTAATGAAATAAATGTCTCACTGAAGAACAGGGGCCAACTACGATCGGTAAACAGCCGTTACAACGACTTTGTTACTTTGCGATACCATTACAATGCATGCATTACCACGCATGCGTTGTACATCGCAAAGTCATTACTACACATTTTTTTAGAACGCATGGTCATTTACCACATTTCTTTACATCAAATTTTGTTGTAAAGGTATGTATGGTAAATGATCATGCATTCTAAAAACATGTAGACGATCCATGTTGTATGGAAACAGAGGCTGTTCCGTTTCCTCACAACGACGAGCACCGCCCCTCAGAGACAACGTTAAGCAGGAACCATGAGGAGAGAGGAACCACGAGGAGTGAGAGGTAAGGGGGTTTGGGCATAGGGTGTTTTTTTCCCTAGGGTTTAGGGTAGTGCAGTGGTGTTTGGGTAGTGTAGGGGGTCGTGCTGGGGGTAGTGTTTTAGGCTTTAGGGTAGTGCAGTAGTGTAGGGGGTCATGCTGGGGGTAGTGTTTTAGGGTTTAGGGTAGTGCAGTGGTGTATGGGTAGTGTAGGGGGTCATGCTGGGGTAGTGTTTTAGGGTTTAGGGTAGTGCGGTGGTGTTTGAGTAGTGTAGGGGGTCATGCTGGTGGTAGTGTTTTAGGGTTTAGGTAGTCCGCCGGTGTTTGTGTAGTGTAGGGGGTTGTGCTGGGGTACTGTTTTAGGGTTTATGGTAGTGCATCAGTGTATGGGTAGTGTATGGGGTTGTGCAGGGGGTAGATTAAGGGTTTAAGGTAGCGCAGTGGTGTTTCGGTAGTGTAGGGAGTCATGCTGGGGGTAGTGTTTTAGGGTTTAGGGTAGTGCAGTGGTATTTGTGTAGTGTAGGGGGTTGTGCTGGGGGTAGTGGTTTAGGGTTTATGGTAGTGCAGTGGTGTTTGGGTAGTGTAGGGGGAAGTGCTGGGGTAGTGTTTTTGGGTTTAGGGTAGTGCAATGGTGTTTGTGTAGTGTAGGGGGTCATGTTTTAGGGTTTAGGGTCGTGCAGTGGTGTTTGGGTAGTGAAGGGGGTCGTGCTGGGGTTAGTGTTTTAGGGTTTAGGGTAGTGCAGTGGTGTTTGTGTAGAGTAGGGGTTGTGCTGGGTTCTAGTGTTTTAGGGTTTAGGGTAGTGCAGTTTTGTTTGTGTAGTGTAGGGGGTAGTGTTTTAGGGTTTAGGGTAGTGTAGTGGTGTTTGGTTAGTGTAGGGGGTCATGCTGGGGTAGTTTTTTAGGGTTTAGTGTAGTGCAGTAGTGTAGCGGGTCGTGCTGGGGGTAATGTTTTAGGGTTTAGGGTAGTGCAGTGGTGTATGGGTAGTGTAGGGGGTCATGCTGGGGTAGTGTTTTAGGGTTTAGGGTAGTGCGGTGGTGTTTGAGTAGTGTAGGGGGTCATGCTGGTGGTAGTGTTTAGGGTTTAGGTAGTCCGGCGGTGTTTGAGTAGTGTCGGGGGTCATGCTGGTGGTAGTGTTTTAGGGTTTAGGTAGTCCGGCGGTGTTTGTGTAGTGTAGGGGGTTGTGCTGGGGTAGTGTTTTAGGGTTTATGGTAGTGTATCGGTGTATGGGTAGTGTATGGGGTTGTGCAGGGGGTAGATTTAGGGTTTAAAGTAGCGCAGTGGTGTTTCGGTAGTGTAGGGAGTCATGCTGGGGGTAGTGTTTTAGGGTTTAGGGTAGTGCAGTGGTATTCCTGCCCGCTGCCTGCATAGCCTTGCTCTGCCGCCTCGTTGCTGCCCTTGGGTCCCCTGCCATCCACCGGACGACCCAGCCGCCGCAGAGCCACCCTTAGAGCCCCTTCCCGCCACAGTCCACCGCCGACTCCGCCCCCCCCTGCCCATTGGCCGCCCCGCTCCCGCCACCGAGCTGACCCGCCCTCCCGGCTCCTCTCTTATGATGCCCCCTGAGCGACCGCGCAGCGGACGCGCCCAGCGGGAGCACCGAATGAGCGCCGAAGGTGCGCCAAAGGTAAGCCCGTCTGCGCCCGTCCGCGCCTGGACCGCGCCCAGCACCAGGACCCCTGGCCCCCGCAGACCCCAGCCCACCCGCCGGACATACGACGCCGCCACCCTCAACGCTCTCAACGCCGGCCGACTCCCAGGATGCTACCGAGCCACCCCAAGATGCACCCACGGAGCCTTCTGCTGCAAAGCCTGCAAGTTCACCTGCATCCTGACCAGCACTACTCCAGCACCGACCAAGACATGCAACAGCAGCAGCCACCTGAAATGCATCCTGCTCAACACCCGCTCCGTCCACAGACACGCCGTCGAGCTCTGGAACCTGCTCGACACCACAGCCCCAGACGTCGCCTTCCTCACAGAAACCTGGATGAATGCCTCCTCAACGCCCGACATTGCCATCGCCATCCCAGACGGCTACAAGATCATCCGAAGGGACCGCGTCAACCAGACATGAGGAGGCATCGCCATCATCCACAGGAACACCATCCGCATCACGACCAACACCGACGACACCCTCGCACCCGCCGAACACCTGCACTTCCAGGTCCACATCAACCCCAAGACCACCCTCAGAGGCACCCTCATCTACAGACCCCCGGGACCTCGCACACAATTCAGCGAAGACATCGCCGACTTCATCAGCCCGCACGCCCTCCCCTCCGCTGACTACACCCTCCTCGGGGACCTCAACTTCCACCTGGAGAACAACAACGACCGCAACACCACCACCCTGCTGGACAACCTCGCCAACCTCAGACTCAAGCAGCTGGTCACCACCCCCACCCACTACGCCGGACACACACTCGACCCCGTCTTGTCATCCAGCAAGGACATCGCCTTCAGCCACGCCACCGGACTCCACTGGACGGACCACAGCTGCGTCCACTTCAGATTCAGAAGGACCACGATCCACCACCATCAGCAACAGGTTGCACGCAGAAGCTGGAACAAGATCACAGCCGACCAGCTCGCGACCGCCCTGAGCAAGAACCCACCCACCAGCGCAACGAACCCCAGCCAAGCGGCCACCAACCTCACGAAGTGGATCAGCGACTGCGCTGACGACCTCGCCCCTCTAAAGACCCTGACTAGCAGACCCGGTAGCAAGAAAGCCCCATGGTTCACCGACGAACTCAAGAGCTCCAAGAAGAACTGCCGAGCCCTCGAGAGAACCTGGCGCAGAGACCCAACACCGGACAACATGACTGCCCTCAAGCTCGCCACCCGAAAACACCACCAACTCATCCACGCCACCAAGAAAACCGCATTCAAGGAACGACTGGACAACAACGCACACAACAGCAAGGAACTCTTCAACATCGTCAAAGAGCTCTCCAACCCCAACGCCGGTAACAACGACATCACCCCCTCACAAGACCTCTGCAACTCCCTCGCCTCCTACTTCCACAACAAGATCGCGGACATACACAACAGCTTCAGCACTCAACCGACGCACGCCATTACCGAACCACCGCCCCCCACCACGACCATCCGCGCCTGGACCCCGATCAACACCGAAGACACCGTCCGCATGATGAACTCCATCCACTCCGGATCTCCTACCGACCCCTGCCCTCACCACGTCTTCAACAAGGCCGACGCTATCATCGCACCCCACCTGCGGGACATTATCAACACCTCCTTCGACACTGCTACCTTCCCGGAGAGCTGGAAGCACGCCAAACTCAACGCTCTACTAAAGAAGCCATCAGCCGACCCCACCGACCTCAAGAACTACCGCCCCATCTCGCTGCTCCCGTTTCCTGCAAAAGTCATCGAGAAGACCGTCAACAAGCAGCTGGCCGCCTTCCTCGAGACGAACGGATCCCTCGACCTATTGCAGTCTGGCTTCCGGGCCAACCACAGCACCGAGACCGCCCTGATCGCAGCCACCAATGACATCCGAGCTCTGCTTGACAATGGAGAAACAGCGGCCCTCAACCTCCTAGACCTCTCCACGGCCTTCGACACTGTCTGCCACCGTACACTAGTGCAGCGACTCAGCAACGTCGGAATCCAGGAGAAGGCACTGGAGTGGATCATCTCCTTCCTCGCCGGAAGGACACAGAGAGTCCGCCTCCCCCCGTTCAGATCTGAAGCCACCGAAGTCATCTGCGGCGTTCCTCAAGGCTCCTCGCTCAGTCCCACCCTCTTCAACGTATACATGAGCCCCCTCGCAGACATCGCACGCCAGCACAACCTCAACATCATCTCCTACGCCGACAACACCCAGCTGATTCTCTCCCTCACCAACAACCCCGCCACCGCCAGAGCCAACCTCCACGAAGGGATGAAAGAGGTAGCCGAATGGATGAAGAATTGCCGCCTGAAACTGAACTCGGACAAGACGGAAGTCCTCATCCTGGGTTCCTCACCCTCTGCCTGGGATGACTCCTGGTGGCCCCCCGCCCTAGGCAGCGCACCCAAACCAACAGACCACGCACACAACCTGGGCTTCATCCTGGACTCCACCCTCTCCATGACCAGACAAGTCAACGCCGTCTCCTCGTCGTGCTTCAACATCCTGCGCATGCTACGAAAGATCTTCCGGTGGATCCCCACCGAGACCAGGAAGACGGTCACCCAGGCCCTCGTCACCAGCCGTCTGGACTACGGCAACTCCCTCTACGCCGGAACCACCGCCAAACTCCAGAAAAGACTTCAGCGGATCCAGAACGCCTCAGCACGACTCATCCTGGACATCCCCCGTCGCAGCCACATCTCCGGACACCTGAGAGACCTGCACTGGCTCCTGGTCACCAAGAGAATCACCTTCCGCCTCCTCACCCACGCACACAAAGCCCTACACAACCAAGGCCCAGGATACCTCAACAGCCGCCTCAACTTCTACGCTCCCAAACGCCAGCTTCGATCGACCGGCCACGCCCTCGCCACCGTCCCCCACATCCGAAGAGCCACCACAGGGGGACGGTCCTTCTCCTTCCTCGCCGTCAGGACGTGGAACTCCCTCCCGACCCACCTCCGCCTGACCCAGGACCACCTCGCCTTCAGGAAGCAACTCAAGACCTGGCTGTTCGAGCAGTAGCGGACCCCCCTCCTCTAGCGCCTTGAGAACCTCTGGGTGAGTAGTGCACTATATAAATGCTTGATTGATTGATTGATTGATTGATTGATTGATTGATAGTGTAGGGGGTTGTGCTGGGGGTAGTGTTTTAGGGTTTATGGTAGTGCAGTGGTGTTTGGGTAGTGTAGGGGGTAGTGCTGGGGTAGTGTTTTGGGGTTTAGGGTAGTGCAGTGGTGTTTGTGTAGTGTAGGAGGTAGTGCTGGGGGAAGTGTTTTGGGGTTTAGGGTAGTGCAGTGGTGTTTGTTTAGTGTAGGGGATAGTGTTTAAGGGTTTAGGGTTGTGCAGTGGTGTTTGTGCACTGTAGGGGGTCGTGCGGGGCTCTAGTGTTTTAGGGTTTAGGTTAGTGCAGTGGTGTTTGTGTAGTGTAGGGTAATGCAGTCATGTTTGGGTAGTGTAGGGGGTCATGCTCGGGTTGTGTGTTAGGGTTTAGGGCAGTGCAGTAGTCTAGGGGGTCGTGCTGGGGTAGTGTTTTAGAGTTTAGGGTAGTGCAGTGGTATTTGAGTGGTGTAGGTGGTCATGCTGGTGGTAGTGTTTGAGAGTTTAGGGTAGTGCAGTGGTATTTGTGTAGTGTAGGGGGTCGTGCTGGGGGTAGTGTTTTAGGGTTTAGGATAGTGCAGTGGTGTTTGTGCAGTGTAGGGGTAGTGCTGGGGGTAGTGTTTTAGGGTTTAGGGTAGTGAAGTTGTGTTTAGGTTGTGAAGGGGGTCGCTCTGGGGGTAGTGTTTTAGGGTTTAGGGAGTTGCAGTGGTGTTTGTGTAGTGTAGGGGGTCATGCTGGGGTAGTGGTTTAGGGTTTAAGGCAGTGCAGTGGTAGAAGGGGTCATGCTGGGGGTAGTGTTTTAGGGTTTAGGGTAGTACAGTGGTGTTTGTGTAGTGTAGGGGGTTGTACTGGGGTAGTGTTTAGGGTTTAGGGTAGTGCAGTTATGTTTGGGGGTCGTGCTGGGGTAGTGTTTTAGGGTTTAGGGTAGTGCAGTGGTGTATGGGTAGTGTAGGGGTTAATGCTAGGGTAGTGTTTTAGGGTTTAAGGAAGTGCAGTGGTGTTTGGGTAGTGTAGGGGGTAGTGCTGGGGTAGTGTTTTAGGGTTTAGGGTAGTGCAATGGTGTTTGTGTAGTGTAGGGGTCATGTTTTAGGGTTTAGGGTCGTGCAGTGGTGTTTGGGTAGTGAAGGGGGTCTTGCTGGGGTTAGTGTTTTAGGGTTTAGGGTAGTGCAGTGGTGTTTGTGTAGAGTAGGGGTTGTGCTGGGTTCTAGTGTTTTAGAGTTTAGGGTAGTGCAGTGGTGTTTGTGTAGTGTAGGGGGTAGTGTTTTAGGGTTTAGGGTAGTGTAGTGGTGTTTGGTTAGTGTAGGGGGTCGTGCTGGGGTAGTGTTTTAGGGTTTAGGGTAGTGCAGTAGTGTAGCGGGTCGTGCTGGGGGTAGTGTTTTAGGGTTTAGGGTAGAGCAGTGGTGTATGGAAAGTGTAGGGGTCGTGCTGGGGTAGTGTTTTAGGGTTTAGGGTAGTGCAGTGGTGTTTGAGTAGTATAGGGGGTCATGCTGGTGATAGTGTTTTAGGGTTTAGGGTAATGCAGTGGTGTTTGTGTAGTGTAGGGGATTGTGCTGGAGGTAGTGTTTTAGGGTTTATGGTGGTGCAGTGGTGTATGGGTAGTGTAGGGGGTCGTGCTGGGGGTAGATTTAGGGTTTAGGGTAGTGCAGTGGTGTTTGGCTAGTGTAGGGAGTTGTGCTGGGGGTAGTGTTTTAGGGTTTAGGGTAGTGCAGTGGTGTTTGTGTAGTGTAGGGGGTTGTGCTGGGGTAGTGTTTTAGGGTTTATGGTAGTGCAGTGGTGTTTGTGTAGTGTAGGGGGTAGTGTTTTAGGGTTTAGGGTAGTGTAGTGGTGTTTGGTTAATGTAGTGGGTCGTGCTGTGTAGTGTTTTAGGGTTTAGGGTAGTGCAGTAGTGTAGCGGGTCATGCTGGGGGTAGTGTTTTAGGGTTTAGGGTAGTGCAGTGGTGTATGGGAAGTGTAGGGGGCTGTGCTGGGGTGGTGTTTTAGGGTTTAGGGTAGTGCAGTTGTGTTTGTGTAGTGTAGGGGGTTGTGCTGGGGGTAGTGTTTAGGGTTTATGGTAGTGCAGTGGTGTATGGGTAGTGTAGGGGGTCGTGCTGGGGGTAGATTTAGGGTTTAGGGTAGTGCAGTGGTGTTTGGGTAGTGTAGAGGGTCGTGCTGAGGGTAGTGTTTTAGGGTTTAGGGTAGTGTAGTGGTGTTTGTGTAGTGTAGGGGGTTGTGCTGGGGGTAGTGTTTTAGGGTTTATGGTAGTGCAGTGGTGTTTGGGTAGTGTAGGGGTAGTGCTGGGGTGGTGTTTTAGGGTTTAGAGTAGTGCAGTGGTGTGTGTGTAGTGTAGGGGTAGTGCTGGGGGTAGTGTTTTAGGGTTTAGGGTAGTGCAGTGGTGTTTGTTCTAGTGTAGGGGGAGTGTTTTAGGGTTTAGGGTAGTGCAGCGGTGTTTGTGTACTGTAGGGGGTCGTGCTGGGTTCTAGTGTTTTAGGGTTTTGGGTAGTGCAGTGGTGTTTGGATAGTGTAGGGGTCGTGCTGGAATAGTGTTTTAGGGTTTAGGGTAGTGCAGTAGTGTAGGGGGTAGTGCTGGGGGTAGTGTTTTATGGTTTAGGGTAGGTAGTGCAGTGGTGTCTGTGTAGTGTAGGGGGTCATGCTGGGGTAGTGTATTATGGTTTTGGGTAGTGCAGTGGTGTTTGGGTAGTGTAGGGAGTCGTGCTGGGAGTAGTGTTTTAGGGTTTAGGGTAGTGCAGTGGTGTTTATGTAGTGTAGGGGTTGTGCTGGGGTAGTGTTTTAGGGTTTATGGTAGTGCAGTGGTGTTTGGGTAGTGTAGGGGTAGTGCTGGGGTAGTGTTTTAGCGTTTATGGTAATGCAGTGGTGTTTGTGTAGTGTAGGGGGTAGTGCTGGGGGTAATCTTTTATGGTTTAGGGTAGTGCAGTGGTGTTTGTGTAGTGTAGGGGGTCATGTTTTAGGGTTTAGGGTCGTGCAGTGGCGTTTGGGTAGTGAAGGGGGTCGTGCTGGGGTAGTGTTTTAGGGTTTAGGGTAGTGCAGTTGTGTAGGGGTTCGCTCTGGGGGTAGTGTTTTAGGGTTTAGGGTATTGCAGTGGTGTTTGTGTAGTGTAGGGGGTCATGCTGATGGTAGATTTATTGTTTAGGGTAGTGCAGTGGTGTTTGTGTAGTTTAGGGGGTCGTGCTGGGTTAGTGTTTTAGGGTTTAAGGCAGTGCAGTGGTGTTTGTATATTGAAGGGGTCGTGCTGGTGGTAGTGTTTTAGGATTTAGGGTAGTGCAGTGGTGTTTGTGTAGTGTAGGGGGTTGTGCTGGGGTAGATTTAGGGTTTAGGGTAGTGCAGTGGTGTTTGGGTAGTGTAGGGTGTCATGCTGGGGGTAGTGTTTTAGGGTTTAGGTAGTGCAGTGGTGTTTGGGTAGTGGAGGGGGTAGTGTTTTAGGGTTTAGGGTAGTGCGCCCAACCAGCCACA
Source organism: Triturus cristatus (assembly GCF_964204655.1). NCBI lineage: Eukaryota > Metazoa > Chordata > Amphibia > Caudata > Salamandridae > Triturus > Triturus cristatus. Next base: position 452,787,966 of record NC_140590.1, on the reverse strand, counting down.
ATATCCATGGACAAAGGAGATCCTGACTCTTTTAAGCGCTCCGCCAATTGAATAATTTGTGTCAAGGTCCCTACCACGTCCAAGACCTATCAATTCCTTTCTTGGGATCCCTCATATACTTGGAGAAAAAGGTACATAGTTTCTCAGCAATTTGGGTAGGCTCGAACATGTCCGAGTGGACCCTGTCCCCAGCCCAGGACTGAGAGGAGTGGGACTCTGGATGCCAGGGACGCCCCGAGTCCTTATCCTCATTGGAGGAGAAATCGTCCTCCGATACACCCGTCGGGGTCTACAATAGTGGTGACAGCGTCGCAATTTTCTTCGGACACCTCCTCCTCCCGGCAGGGTGCATGTTTTAGCGTTTGCGCATTCTTGAGGAAGGTCTCCGTAAGTTTATCAAATCCTTCCAAGTGCCCTGAGTTATGCTTAACGGCCCTTTTATTCCCCATCTGGGAGCTACTGGGACCCGCCACCACCAGATCTGGATCACCGAACACCCAAGGGATGCTTTTCGCCAGCTTATCAACCTGATCCCGAAGAGGAGCCAGTGCCCTAGAAATAGCCAGAGAGAGGGCTTGGTCCACTGCTGGAGGGAGAAGTTGGGGGGCCATTCCTCCTCCACTTCCTGGTAGGAGGAGTACAAATGGTCTTCTGGAGAAGACATGATAGCAGAGTGTGTGAGCACAGAACAAATGCCCTTAAAATCCTTAAGGCAGTCCCCTGGCCGGTGCTCCAACAGCTGGGCTTTCCCCGGAGCTGTTATAAGAATAGACTGAGGCGTAATACCAATTACCACCACCAGGTGGCACTGGTCACTAATGTGGCCGTGTGGGGAAATCATCACGTACCGGTGTCAAAATTAGGCGAGGGTTGGTCGGGAATCAAGCGGACACTAAAGGAGTGACCGGATTCCCAAACGTGCGTAAAGACCAGCGGGAGCGCTCGATGGAGCTACATTGCACGTATCAGAAGCGCCTGGGAGGATCTCACCGCGCGCAGAGCACACAGCGGGAGAAACTGTGAGGGAGAGAACACTCTCGGGCAAGAGCCTGCTGCGCAGGGAATATGAAACAATACCAAGGTAATAATTCTAATAACGTGCACAAGAAACCGCCATACAAACAGCAACAACGTCAGATTAAGCCAAGAATGTAAGGAATGCACTTAACTGACGAGCAGTGAAGAAAGAGGAAGCGGAAGGGATGTCACTATATTATTTACGATGGACTGTGATATGATTGGACTATAGTTGTCTTGGAGACTACCCCCCTAATGGTTCATGGGTTGTGTAGTCTTTAGTTTAATGATTGTTGTGTTACGTTTTCTTTGAATTGCTCTGCAAATAAATTGAGGAAAGATATGCATAATCCTCACCTCCGTCCTGCCATAGAATTCATTAAACTTTATTCGATCTGATTTAGAAACATAGATCATAAAAGTGTACATAAAAACAGTAAATCCTAATTCCTAATACAATACAGTGAGAATTAATTAAAACCAGTAGGTAAAAACAGTGTTACAAAGCCCAGTTCAGAGCAACTTCAGGTTAACAGAATTGTAAAGTTCAATGTTTTGCAAGATTCATCTCATGTACTTCGTGCAAAATACGCAATAAGGGGTCCAAGTAAGATGTAAAGCTCCAAAACCTGACCAGTCTGCACTATATAAAACTGCAGAAAAACTAAAAATAAAAAGTGTTTTCCACACTTCTGTCATTGGGCTATATGTGGGCTACATCTGGGTGATGTTTGTGCTACATGTGGGCTCTTTTTTCTCTGGTGGCCATCTTGGGAGACTTATTTGTTATGAAGTTTCCTAATTTCCTCATTTACTGCAGTCTCCTCAGTAGGAAATGCTTTCAGTTTTTCACTTTGATTCCATCAAGAAGGCATTCAGATGTGTCACACATTTGCCATAAATTCAGAATGTTAGCACTCTAGTTGTTCATTAGATCACTGTAGTAAAGCTACTGCTCATCAGGGAGTTAACTGGGGGTCTGCTGCTGGTATTGAAAGTGATTGTTTCAGTCTGCATGTCAGAATTTTCTAATGAAATAGAAGAAGATTTGAGATCTCACTTGAAACATGCCCTACATTTTCTTTCTGCAGCACTAACCATACTTTCTATGGCAAAATGAACCCCCTCATTTTGTTCCTTTTTAAATTAAATGTTCAAAGTGTTACCAGTCTATTCCAATCAAGATGGCTTCAGGTGTGCGATAATTTTGTCATAAGTAAGACTGTTATCTCTCTAGTTGTTCGTTAGAACACTCTGGGAAGCTGCAGTAGAACACAAGGGCATCAACTGACAGGCTGCTCCTGTTGAAATATAACAGGAAGACATTTGAGATCACACTTGAAACATGTCCTAATTTTTCTTTCTACAGCACTAACCATAATTTCAATGACAAAATGAACCCCATCATTTTGTTCCTTTTAAAATTAAATGTTTTAAGTGTTACCAGTTTATTCCAATCAAGATGGTTTCAGGTGTGCCATACTTTTGTCATAAGTAAGGCTGTTAGCGCTCTAGTTGTTCTTTAGAACACTCTGGGAAGCTGCAGGAGAAAACAAAGGTATCAACTCACAGGCTGCTCCTGTTGAAATATAACAGGAAGATATTTGAGATCTCACTTGAAAAATGTCCTCATTTTATTTTCTACAGCACTAACCATAATTTCTACGACAAAATGAACCCCCTCATTTTGTTCCTTTTTAGAGTAAATGTTTTAAGAGTTACCAGTTGATGCCAAAAAAGATGGCTTCAGGTGTGCCATAATTTTGTCATAAGTAAGACTGTTAGCGCTCTAGTTGTTCTTTAGAACACCCTGGGAAGCTGCAGTAGAACACAAAGGCATCAACTGACAGGCTGCTCCTGTTGAAATATAACAGGAAGATATTTGAGATCACACTTGAAACAAGTCCTAATTTTTCTTTCTACAGCACTAACCATAATTTCTATGACAAAATGAACCCCATCATTTTGTTCCTTTTTAAATTAAATGTTTTAAGTGTTACCAGTTTATTCCAATCAAGATGGCTTCAGGTGTGCCATACTTTTGTCATAAGTAAGGCTGTTAGCGCTCTAGTTGTTCTTTAGAACACTCTGGGAAGCTGCAGTAGAACACAAAGGAATCAACTGACAGTCTCTGCCCTTGTTGGATGTACATGATTTACTGAGAATGACAGACTTCATTCTCACATGAGTGAGAAAGATAATGTGAATTTACAGAAAATATGCTCTCATTTTAGCTTCAGTTTTCTCTCAAACATGATTCATGATATCTCAGCAGAAGGTTTTTCACAGGGTAAAATCACCTTAGAACACACGAGAATTCCTGAAATTAGTATGGTACCATGAACAAATGAATTCTAATGTAACTAAAGTCTGTTATCAACCTTTATAGTTCTCCTTTTGGTAACCCTCAAAATCTTCGATTCACTACAATGCATTTCAATGGGGTACTATCATGTATATTGGTCCCAAGATGGCTGCCAGCAATTCCAGGGTGAAGTGCTGACAGCCAATCAGATATCACGATGAGATGTGTCATTAGACTCCGCCAAGATATTGAAACTTTTTCTAATTTCTCATGAACTACGGAACGGATTTACATCATTTAACAAAAAGGGATCTTTCTGAACCAAGGGTTACCCTTTCGCCAAATTTGGTGTAATTCCGTTCAGCAGTTCAGGCTGTAGCCGTGTCTAAAGTTTCCTACGGGAATTAACATGGAGAAAACACGTTTTGGGACCCCCATTTTTTCTCAGCCCACGCTTGCCTAATCACCCTGAAACTTTTAAGATAGGAGCTGACCGGAGCGCCCCACGAGTATTGAAAATTTCACGATGATTCCTCAACCGACGCCAAAGTTATTGGTAAAAGAATGTTACGATTTTCCTATGGATTTTAGGTCCTAACTATAACTACCTACTGGTGACCGTCAGTAGGTAATATATATATATATATATATATAAATATATATCACGCTTCGTCCTCCGTAGCTTTTCCCCACTTACGATTCTCCGAGAGAGAGAGGCACGGACCCAACTTGTAGTGCAATAATCGTTTTTATTTCTCTGTCGCCATAACGCGTTTCGGCTCGCCTGAGCCTTGATCACATGACAGTGGACTAAGAGAATGAACACCTTTTTAAAGTGACAGTGCAATTGAGATCGTGACCACGTGATCAGCATACTCCGCTAATCCCGTCATAGACATGAACAACAGACATAGCATTCGTAAATGACCAAACAGGTAAGGTTAGATAAAATATTATATCCACCTAAATGACTAAAAATACTCTCATAAAATATTGATAAATATTGTCATATGTTTAGAAACTTAGTATGCTGTTATAAAACGTCAACGTTATCTTATCATCTAATTAGTACGTCACGATCACATTTAAAATCAATAACAATAAAAAACCAACATTGTTAAATGAAAAAAGTGCTTGAGTGTGAGGTGCAAAAAATGTGCAAGGACAGCCTAGAAGTGTATACTGTGCAAAAAGCGTTACATTTAGATTCTTTGGTTATCTTGGTTACATATGTTGAAAATGAAAGCAGCACGATCAGTGGATGGGTCAAAAGATAGATGGTAATGTCCCCTCATTCTTGTATGCTTTGGTCAAATTAATTTGACTATGTTTGGTTGGAACAGTATTTGTGCCCTAATGCACCGAGAATAGAGTAAGGTGGATGTGTTTATCTTACAGAGACACCGGTTAAGTCCTATCTCAACGGGAATCTGATGTGTGCATCAATGCAGTTGTATAATCTGTACAAAATAAGGTTAGTCTACGACTGAATATATTATACTGACAGACATTAATAAGGAGTGTGCCAGTCTAAGTTGTAGACTTGTGCAAATTTGCTGATAAATATATAAAAAATGGATAAAAGGTGTTAAAATACCATGAAGTACCTTTTAAAATTACTTAATTAAAAATACTTTATAAAACATACTTTATTAAAAAATATACTTTATCAAAAATTATATACCATTTCTCTGTCGACCTACTTTCTGTAATGAGACATGTAGATAGGTGCGAACTAGAGAGCAAATTCCACAATAAATATGTTAAAAGATTAAAAAAATCTTATAAATACCTAAAAATAATTGTACAAAATATATGACCGCTTATTTTTTAGGAATCACACTCAAAATCATTGATGTGTTGCATTTGTGAGTTAATAGGACAGCAAAGTTAAAACCAGTGTGTTAAAAAATTGTTTACTAGCCACCAGTGTCATCAATTGGTTTTAAGACTGAACATTCTAAGTTTGTGAGGGGAATATCTTTCTGATTATATCAGTTCTAATTAAATGGTGACCAATCTTATCTTTCTTAGGTTAAGTCAAGCATGTGTACAGGTCTTCAGTAGCGTTAAGACCAGAAGGGTGTTTGGTATCTAATTGTAGAATATACCTAGTTTCAAGTTTTCTGAGTTTGTTCTCTCGATTGCCACCCCTTCTGCTCGGTGGTACAGTGTCAATTACAAAGTATTTTACCATGCGATTGTCAGATAGATGACATTCTTTAAAATGTCGTGCAACCGGGTAGGTGTTATCTTGGTTTGTGATTGCCCTGAGGTGCTGAAGGATACGTTTGTAGACGGGTAACTTAGTGCTGCCAATATAGCGCAGGTTACAGGGGCATGTCAATACATATATTGCGAATTCAGTTTTGCATGTGAGTAGTTTTGAGATAACATGCTTATGTTCGCTGAATGGTGTTTGATATGTATTCGTGTTTACTCCCTGGATGCATGCTTTACATGTTTTGCATCGAAAGAATCCTTTCATGGTTTGTATCCAACTGCTATTATCAATAACCTCAGGGCTAGTTTTGACAAGCACATCCCTCATTGAGGGGGCTCTGCTATATGTGATGGACACCCTCTGCGGTAGCAGGGGTCCTATCACAGGGTCACTTCGTACCAAGGGCCAGTTCTGCTGAATAATTTTGTTTAATGCTTTGTGCTGTTGGTTGTATTGCACTATTAAGCGGAACACACTGTTATCATCAGTCTTGGTGCTCATAGAATTAGAGGAATTGGCATTGGGCAGGACGGTAACTGGATTTTTGTCCTTTATGGCTTCATCTCTACCAAATGCCATGGATTTTTTGATGGCATTGTCAATGACTTGATTTTGATAGCCTCGTTGCTGGAAGCGAAGTTTGCTCGCCTCTTGTGCTACCACTAAATCATCATTGTTGCTACAAATGCGTCTAATCCTTAGCATTTCCCCATAGGGGATGCTATTAATTAGATGTTTAGGATGCGCACTTGACGCATGAAGTGTAGAATTGCCTGCCGTTGTCTTTCTGAAAAGACGAGTTTCAATTTTGCCATTCTTTATATATACCTGGGTGTCTAAAAATTCAATCTCTGTGGCACTGACTGTGGCAGTAAAGTGTAAATTCATGCTGTTGGCATTGATACTTTCAATGAAGTCATAAGCTAGCTGGCTAGTACCTTCCCATATAACAAAAAGATCATCAATATATCTTAGCCATACTTTGACATTACTATTGACAACTTCATGGTGTTCTTGCTTGAGGACCAGCTCCTCCCATCTGCCCATATGCAGGCATGCGTAGCTCGGTGAGAAGCTGGCCCCCATAGCAACGCCTCTAGTTTGCTGGTAAAGTTGACTGTTAAACATGAAAATGTTATTTCGTAAACAAAATTCTGTCATTTCAACCAGCATGCAATTATGTTCTAGATGTTGCTTCGATCTTTGTGCGAGATAATGTTGGATCGCTGCTAAGCCATCTGTGTGCTCTATGCTAGTATATAAAGAAGTTACATCTAATGCAATTAGTAAATAATTCTCCTGCCACACAAAGTTCATGATTTTTCTGAGGAAGTCACTGGTGTCTTTTACATAAGACGGTAATTTCTGTACGAACTCCTGCAGATAGTAGTCGATGTATTTGGTAGTGTGTTCCGTCAGACTATTTCTGGCACTGATGATAGGCCTACCAGGCGGGTTGTTGTAGTCTTTGTGAATCTTCGGTATGAAGTATATAGTTGGTGTAGTAGGACTGTCATTTTTTAGGAATTTGAATTCATCATTGTTAATCAGACTGGCATTTTTCCATTTGTTGAGCTTGAGGTGGAAATTTTTGTAAGTGATCTTCATGTCACTGATAGTAGTTCTTATGTAACAAGTGCGATCATTCAGTTGTTTGTATGCTTCCTTGTTGTATGCACTCATTGGCCAGATGACAATATTTCCACCCTTGTCACTGTTGCGAATGACGATCTCCTTGTTGTTTTTTTGTAGTTTGTATGTTAATTGCTTGTATTGCCAATCAGCTTTATTATAATACTTTGTTTTGGATTGTATTTTCGTATTCAATTCCTTCAATTGGGTGGTCACTGCTTCATGGAAGATATCAACAGAGTCTCTGATCATGATTGGGTTATAGGAAGATTTGGGTTTGAATGGGCTGGCTTTAAGTGTTGGGTTCGTTGAGTTGCTTTCATTGCTGAGATCCTGTATAACTTGTAAAAGAGGTGCATCTGATTGGGTTAAAGAATTTGTTACCCGTTGTCCCTCTGGAGTGGGAATCTCACCCATAGTTGTTTGGTTGGGTGTGTTCATAAGGAAATGCTTTTTTAGCTTTAATTTGCTTACTCCTTTGTATACATCAATTCTTGTTCTAGCATAATCAAAGTTGTTGCGCGGAGCAAATGAAAGACCCAATCTTAGAATATTTTTTTCTTGTGACGTGAGTTCAATATTGGATAAGTTCACTATGGTATTTTCAACCTGCTCATCCATTATTGTTTGTTGCGCCAGTATCCCCGTCCCCTCCTTTTGCCTTGTCTTTGCTCGTTTCCGGTTTGCCTTGCGCCTCTGTCTCCGTTTGAAGTTGTTGTAGCTGGATTTGCCTGGGGTCTTGGGCGCAGAGTTTGTCTGCGCTCTTGACATAAAAAATTCAGTTCCTCACCAGGGGATGGCTTCGACTTGGCTCCCATCATTGTGGCTGAGCGCATTTCCGATTCTGACTCTCTGGGAAGCTGCAGTAGAACACAAGGGCATCAACTGACAGGCTGCTCCTGTTGAAATATAACAGGAAGACATTTGAGATCACACTTGAAACATGTCCTAATTTTTCTTTCTACAGCACTAACCATAATTTCAATGACAAAATGAACCCCATCATTTTGTTCCTTTTAAAATTAAATGTTTTAAGTGTTACCAGTTTATTCCAATCAAGATGGTTTCAGGTGTGCCATACTTTTGTCATAAGTAAGGCTGTTAGCGCTCTAGTTGTTCTTTAGAACACTCTGGGAAGCTGCAGGAGAAAACAAAGGTATCAACTCACAGGCTGCTCCTGTTGAAATATAACAGGAAGATATTTGAGATCTCACTTGAAAAATGTCCTCATTTTATTTTCTACAGCACTAACCATAATTTCTACGACAAAATGAACCCCCTCATTTTGTTCCTTTTTAGAGTAAATGTTTTAAGAGTTACCAGTTGATGCCAAAAAAGATGGCTTCAGGTGTGCCATAATTTTGTCATAAGTAAGACTGTTAGCGCTCTAGTTGTTCTTTAGAACACCCTGGGAAGCTGCAGTAGAACACAAAGGCATCAACTGACAGGCTGCTCCTGTTGAAATATAACAGGAAGATATTTGAGATCACACTTGAAACAAGTCCTAATTTTTCTTTCTACAGCACTAACCATAATTTCTATGACAAAATGAACCCCATCATTTTGTTCCTTTTTAAATTAAATGTTTTAAGTGTTACCAGTTTATTCCAATCAAGATGGCTTCAGGTGTGCCATACTTTTGTCATAAGTAAGGCTGTTAGCGCTCTAGTTGTTCTTTAGAACACTCTGGGAAGCTGCAGTAGAACACAAAGGAATCAACTGACAGTCTCTGCCCTTGTTGGATGTACATGATTTACTGAGAATGACAGACTTCATTCTCACATGAGTGAGAAAGATAATGTGAATTTACAGAAAATATGCTCTCATTTTAGCTTCAGTTTTCTCTCAAACATGATTCATGATATCTCAGCAGAAGGTTTTTCACAGGGTAAAATCACCTTAGAACACACGAGAATTCCTGAAATTAGTATGGTACCATGAACAAATGAATTCTAATGTAACTAAAGTCTGTTATCAACCTTTATAGTTCTCCTTTTGGTAACCCTCAAAATCTTCGATTCACTACAATGCATTTCAATGGGGTACTATCATGTATATTGGTCCCAAGATGGCTGCCAGCAATTCCAGGGTGAAGTGCTGACAGCCAATCAGATATCACGATGAGATGTGTCATTAGACTCCGCCAAGATATTGAAACTTTTTCTAATTTCTCATGAACTACGGAACGGATTTACATCATTTAACAAAAAGGGATCTTTCTGAACCAAGGGTTACCCTTTCGCCAAATTTGGTGTAATTCCGTTCAGCAGTTCAGGCTGTAGCCGTGTCTAAAGTTTCCTACGGGAATTAACATGGAGAAAACACGTTTTGGGACCCCCATTTTTTCTCAGCCCACGCTTGCCTAATCACCCTGAAACTTTTAAGATAGGAGCTGACCGGAGCGCCCCACGAGTATTGAAAATTTCACGATGATTCCTCAACCGACGCCAAAGTTATTGGTAAAAGAATGTTACGATTTTCCTATGGATTTTAGGTCCTAACTATAACTACCTACTGGTGACCGTCAGTAGGTAATATATATATATATATATATATAAATATATATATATATATATATATATATATATATATATATATTCACTTAAAAAACCATAGGTTTCACACATCTTATAGTTAGCTGAACATTTCACTCGTGAAAAACCATTGAAATTCCCCCGTTATAGTTAGTGCAGGCAACTATAACTCACGCGACCGCAATCCTCTGCTGATGACGTCAGATATTACATCACTGTATTTAGACACTTATTTACCCATGTCTTCTTCCATTAATTTTTAGCTATACATATATTACAAATATTTTTTTTTCAGAAAGACACATATGTTATCAGTGATGTAATATCTGACGTCATCAGCAGAGGATTGCGGTCGCGTGAGTTATAGTTGCCTGCACTAACTATAACGGGGGAATTTCAATGGTTTTTCACGAGTGAAATGTTCAGCTAACTATAACATGTGTGAAACCTATGGTTTTTTAAGTGAATTTGCAAGGTTTTTTAAATGCTAATTCCTAACTATAACGTGTGTGAAACCTATGGTTTTTTCAGTGAATTTGTACGTTTTTTTAAATACTAAGTTATGTATTTATTTATTTAAGGTTTTTCACCGTGCACGTACCGTACGCGCACGGTGCGCTTCTTCGCTGAATTTTTCCGTTTCTACTGTACGCGCACGCTACGTGTACTCTGCGATTTTTCGCCAAAAAATTAAAGGAAATTTTGGCCCTTGGAGGTCCTTCTGGGACCCCCTGACAAAGGCTAGGGGGTCAGGAACTGTCCACCCTGCCCCCTTTTCACGTTCTCCACTATGGCGGCCGACACTTCCTGGTTTCGACCGATTCGAATGTTTACTAAGATCTAACAACCAATCAGAATCGCGCTCGCGCACGGCAGCGTGCGCGTACGGTAAGTTTTACCGTACGCGCACGGTGCGCGCTTACAGATATATATATTGATTTAAATGCTATTTTCTCAGGAAATTCTGAACAGATTTACACCAGACCTGCAAAAGGCACATCCCTGACCTGAGGAATACCTCTCTGCCTTATTTCAAGTAATTCTGTTCAGCCGTTCGGGCTGTAGCTTGGACTAAAGGTCCTAGGGAAAAATGCATGGGGAAAACGCGTTTTGGGACCCCCCCTTTTTCTCAGCCCCCACTTGACGAATCCCCCCGAGACTTTCAGGGAAGGAGCGGAGCGGAGCGCCCCACCTATTTTGAAAATTTCGCGAGGATTCGTCAATCGGCGCCAAAGTTATTCCAAATAGAATGTTGCGGATTTCCTATGGAAACACGGTCCTAATTATAACTATCTACTGGCGACCGCCAGTAGATAATATATATATATATAGTCACCTTTATATATATATATATATAGTCACCTTTTCTTGCATCACAACAAAATCTAACTATTATAATTTTATTTTTCTACAATGCTAACAAATGCGGAGGAGTCCGTGGTGAAACTTGGATTGACCTTTTGTCCACAAAATAAATTGGAATATACCCAGACTAGAATTGACTTATTTAAATTTGCAAGAAAACTTAAACTTCATACATTTTTCAAATTAAAGACATCAGCCATTACATCTAGAAAGATGCAAATCAAAACCATGCCAACCGATATCTTTACACGAGAAGACCTAACAACATTGGAGGCCCTGGAGAGCCTGCATACAGGGGAAAGGGATGACACAGATAGCAGCCTAGACATCTTACAGAGAACAGCGATGGTAGGGATTGAACAAAGAAGTGCCAATAGCCCGTTTAAACCAACATCACAATTCTTACCCCAAATGCCGTCCGATGCGATTGACATATTTTCAGAGGCAGTTAAGAAAGACCTTTTGTATTTAAAAACAAAAAAAACTTTTGCAGAGGTGCGAGTAACATCATGCTGGAGAAACAGCAAGCTCTTGTAAATTCACAGAAGGACGACTCTATTGTATGCAAACCTTTGGACAAGGGAGGAAATATTGTCCTGCAGACCCGAGAATGATACTGTATCGAGGCACAGAGAAAATGATCAGTGTTACTGTAAAGTGACGAAGGAGGAACATAATCATAGCATCATGGAATAACACTCCCTGATACTGAATTGGTATGAGAAAAGCATGCTAGAGACCGATGAATATCTGTTTCTCCGTTGTCTAAATCCCAAAATACCTACTTTCTACCACTTACCGAAAATCCATAAAAATGCTGAACATCCTCGGGACGACCGATAGTTTTATCGCAAGGAAGTCTCACTAAACATCTATCTATATATATCGACTGATTTTTATTTCAATTTGTGAATGGTTTAGCCTCATTCATTAGGGACACGAATGATTTTCTGAGCCATATAGATAAGTTGAAATGGGAGCCTGATTTTCAAATGATAGTGTTAGACATATCTAGTCTCTACACAAGCATAGCCCATCAGGATGGTTTGAAAGCAGTTCAGTCCTTTTTAAATAGTCAACCATTAACATGTACAGAACACAATATGATGCTGATGGAATATACAGAGTTCTGTTTAAATAACAACATTTACCTGATTCAGGATGACTACTATAGCCACGGGCACCTGCTTCGCCCCCAGCTATGCAAATTTATTCATGGGCTGGTGTGAGAAGCAGGGGGCAAGGTCAACCAAGAATGCAGAATGGATGGCAAATGTAATATCGTGGCATAGGTACTTTGATGACCTCATTATGGTTTGGAAGGGGTCCCTGGAGTCTGCTTGGGACTTCATTAGACATATGAAAAACAACAAAGTAAATATACCATGTGCAGTTGAAGTAAGTTCTATAACTGTGAACTTTCTAGACCTTAAAGTATTTGTATCAGAAGAAAAATGATGTACTGCCCTGTATAGAAAACCTACGTCTGGAAATTCACTTCTCCATGCCACGAGTAGCCATCCCCATAAAGTCATCAACAGTAAACCGTTTGGTGAATTCCTAAGATTGAAAAGGAAGGATTTGGACAACAGTTGCTAAATAACACCTTAAAGAAAGTGGAATGGAATTATTAAGAAAGACAAATAAAGAAAGAAAGGATACAGGCAAGTTTAGAATGATTACATCCTTTTCGCAGAACGCCTGTGAATTGAGGAGCATACCATGAAGAAACTGGTGGACTCTGAAAACGGATCCGGTCATTGGACCAGATATACCTCCGGTTCCCTTGGTTACCTTTAGAAAACTGAGATCTTTAAAAGATAAGATAGCTCCCAGCCACTTTGGGGATAACATCCAGAAAAGTGCAACCCTAAAGGAACTGAAGGGATTTTCCTGCCCGCGGAAAGTGCAAGGCGTGTGTTAACAGTAGGGGAACACTGTTTTATGAGGTACCAGGTTTGAAAAAGCTTTGGGAGATAACGAAATTCTTGACCAGCAAAACTGCTTACAAAGTGTACTGTCTCATTTGCCCGTGTGGGCTAAGATACATAGGCAGCACCATCCATTCTACAAAGACGTGTATAATGGAACACATGAGGGCTATAGTAAAGAAAGATGCCATATACCCAGTGGCCAGGCACTTTGAAAATAAGCATCAAAGCCATAGCGACCTGTTGCGGTATTATGGCATTGATCATGTGCCAGTGAACATAAAGGGGGTGACAGGATTCTGATACTTCACAGACTGGAATCGAGATATATAATTGATCTTCAAACAAAGGCCCCACTAGGTATGAACAGTGGGGAGAAATTAGCAGTTCATCTTGAATACTAAATATACTGTCAAAATGTGCTTATAATTTTTTCTGATCTAGAGTGATTAGCCACACAGTTTTATATAATACAAATTATCAAGTGCATGCATTCTTGATGAATTCAAATATAGGGGTTGTGAACAGTGGCTGAACAACGAGTAAATTGAATATGTGCCGATACACGGCTAAATAATAGACATGGGCCATGCAGTTTTTACACCGCGTAAAGAATTTTTAAAGCATGCATTATTTCTTGATGAATTGTAATATAGAATTTACAAACAGTGGCTGATCACTGAGTACATAGAATGGTAAGCCAATACATGGCTAAATAATTGTCATGAGCTAATGAATTATGAATGTAATCATCTTTTTTTATTTATTTTTTTAAACATATTTTATTAATTTTATAAGTGTCATGATACACATATACCATACAGTGCATGAATATTTCCGCAATTACAGATAAGCTTGTTCATTTGTAATGTTCATTGCACATTTCGCCAACATTGTACAATTCGAAACATGGTCCATGACACTTTTAACATAACTACTTAAATAACCCCCCTCCCTCCATATGAACCCTTAATGAATGTCATTATTTTAAAGAGTTTAATTTGTGAAAAAATTATTGTTAGCACTGCGAGGTGGAGCCATGTAAAAGATGGGAGTACTATACAACCTCACAAATACTTCATATAATGTAAAGGTATTGTTAAATTTTCAAATTACACCAAGCCCATCGAGGGCTCTATGACGCTTTGAATTGTATTGCAGCCTAACTTGGGTGGGGTTTGACAAATAACAACATGTTAATATGGCGGAACCCATGTAGTGACACACTCGCATGTCCACTTTCTATGTTGAGTAACCTGTGAGATTTAAAGAGTGTCGCTTTCGGCGTGCCTGATGACATTGACAAAGGTGTCAGCCGAAACGCATCTGTTGTGTGTTTGCACACGTTGTGATAAAACAACGATCTATCCACTCCTCTGAGTGCTTATTCCTTGGCTAAGGAAATGGGAAAAGGAGCATTGAGATATATATATATAGAATGAGTGAGTGTATAAGTGTCTGGATGGAAGATTTAGTAGGTGCGTGACTGACTGTATAAGTGTGTGATTCAATGTGTTTTACTGAATGCATGGGTTAGTGACTAAACTGTGTGAATGTCTGTATTAGTCTGTCTGTTGTTGTGTAAGCTGCTGCATGGATTGGTGAGTAGCTACATGAGTGTCTATATGGGTTATTGATTGGTTGCCTGAGTATTTGTATGGGTGCCTTAGTGTATGTGTGCGTGGGTGGGAGGTATGTGACTCTATGCATATATGTGTGAGCTGTTGATTCACTGAGTGTATGGGTTCAAGAGTGCATGTGGAAACAGCTGTATGGGTGGGTGGATGCAACTGCAGCATACTCAATTAGGAACGAGCTTCAGATAAACAATTAGAAAACTAAAATCTGGGCGGTTCGTCTGGAAACTAAGGCCCAAGAAGTTGGCATGGGTCTTAAATTCGGAAAGCATCACAGAAACCAACTGCCAAAAGTACTTAGGAGAGCAAAATCAGAAAGGAACAGCACTAGCATTTGCACTCAGCTCTATCCACAGGAAATTACTCGGCCCAACATTCGCTCCAACACTTCAGGTGGCACAGGTGAAAATCATCCCAACTTTAACATACGGAAGCGAGGTGTTGAAAGGACTGGACAGTGGC
The DNA here is from genome assembly GCF_964204655.1 of Triturus cristatus. Classification (NCBI taxonomy): domain Eukaryota; kingdom Metazoa; phylum Chordata; class Amphibia; order Caudata; family Salamandridae; genus Triturus; species Triturus cristatus. The sequence continues at coordinate 452,772,859 of NC_140590.1, read as the reverse complement.
CAACTTAATAAAATCAATGCAAAAATCTTCAGAACAGTCTTCCAGCTACCATCAAATACGTCCCCGGCACAAATCAGGCTGGAATTGGGAATCTGCAAACAATCACTGGGCAGGATGATGACTTTTCTAGTGAGCTGCCACAAACTGAGGATATCAAAGGAAGGCAGCCTAGCACAACATCTATGGGCAAACCTGAAAACAAAATGATGGCTAGCGGGGCATGGCTACTTGTCAAGCGGGTTAAAAACCTTAGGCCTGAGCAAAGTATGGGACCTACACGTTAGCCAAAATGAGTTCAAAAGGCTAGCAAAAACAAGCGCAAAAAAGCTCTCCTCTATGGAACACACAGCAAGTCTTGCAAGAAGAAGCCACGGCTGGATGACCCTTAGATCATATGAACTGTTGACATCTCAGAGCTATCTAACTTTACAATTCAGTGCATGCACTAAACTCTGTTTTTTAAAACTAAGATTAGGGGTGATACCCTAGTCCTGCCACCTTCCCAAATGGAAAAGAGATCAAGTTCAGGAACCATGTCGGTTCTGCGGCTATCATAGGGAAGATTTAATTCATGTTTTATGCCTGTGCCCAAGCCTCATAAAGGAAAGAAGGTCCCTCCTACGGAGGGGTTGGAACAATAAGGAAGTCAGATCGTGTAGAGCTGCAGTATTGGCATGTTTTGACCCACGGAACACAAACTTAAACTGTGTACTGGTAAGGTTTATCGACCGTGCAGAAAAAAAATTGGTGGAGGGGATAAGTTGATCGCCACCTCAGGCAGTGACTCAGATTTCAGGATCTCTACAACAGCTGGACAAGCTACCTTGTGGGCATTTAGACGCATGAAAATCTGTTGGAAACCTCAAAACAAAATTGCTATAAAAAAAAGGGATTGTCGTATAGGCTGGCTAATTCTGGGACTTAATATACAATCTCATGACCACAAAGGTTCCTAAGGGATCATCATCACAGGCATTTGTGGGCAGTGTAATTAAAAGTGAGCTCGGACATGTGGGGGCCGGGCGCTTTTTTACAGGAATCGGGTTTCAATTTTATAAAAATCACCAATGTTTTACATTTTATCTTTTGCACTTGCAAAGGTTTTTTTTAAATAATGCAATAAAGTTATTATTTGATTATTTAGGTGGGTGAGTCTGTGTATGGGTGTGTTGGTGAGTGAATGGATGTCTAAGTGGTACATGTCCAAATAACTACATATTTAAAAGGCAGTGTATGTGAAAGTTGGCATTTATAAATGACTATACGTGAGAGTCAGTGAATGTGAGAATGGCTGTATGGATGAGTGTGTACTTGTATCAGTGATTGTATAAGAGAGCAAGTATGCATTAGTATCTGTATGAATAAGTGAGATGGTGTGTGTATAACTGTATAGGTGAGTAAATGGATGTGTGATTGATTCTGTGCATGGCTGACTAGGTGTGCAAGTAACTCTGGATGAGTGGCAGTGCGTGAGTGTCTATATAGGTGTATGAGTGCATATGATAGTGTATTGATGAGTGACTGTGTGTATGAGTGACTGTATGGGTGAATGAGTGGATGTGTGTGTAGCCCTAGGAATCAGTGAGTGCGTATGTCGTAACTGGCATTGGTGTGTCTATGGTTTCGAGAATGGTAGTCTGTATTTTAGAGTGGGTGTATTAAAGGTTATATAAGGGTGTGGGGAGGTGCATTAGATTTTCACATGGATGAAGTCACCAGTAATGTCATCAGTGATGTCATTTGAGATGTCATCAGTAATGTCACTGACCATGTCATGAATGATATAATATGTGACATCATCAGCAGTGCATTGCGAGGGCGCGAGTTATAGTTAGCTGAAGTAACTATAATGGCGGAATGTCACTGGTTTTGTAGAGTGAAATGTCTAACTAACTATAACGTCTCTGAAACCTATGGTTTTTTCAGTGTATATATATATATATATATATATATTACTGCCAGATATTCGTTTGTTTAGCACTTCTGCACTCTTGTAGAAAAAACGAAAGGCAAACTCTGTAGTTCCTGGTGCAAATGTATTTTATTCCGCCCTTACACCACAGCCATGACACATTTAAATTTGTAAAGTGCTCAGTGAATGCACACGTGATTTGTTCAAACCATAGACAGAGAAGACATGCTCCACAACATAAATGTTTTTTAAACAACATCTCACAATTTGGAGATAAAGTGCAAGGCTAATTTCATTTGTGCAAAGAGCTTGACTATTTAAAACCAATAAACAAATGTTAAAACCAGTAAATACCAGTTAAAACAATTGAAACAGTTAAAATATACTTGTGATAAAAATATTAAAAATAACTGTACACAGTAAATTTTGTAATAAACTATGCTTGTGTCTATATGTGCAAAAATGTTAATTGCATCACCCGGGACAGCACAAACTTTTATCTGCTTCCAGCTGGGGAGAGGAGTTGGCCTAACGGTTTGGGCGGTTGACCTCGAATCTGGGGAACCGGGTTTGAGTCTTGGCAATGACGCTGAACATCCTGTGATTCTGGCCAAATCACTTAATCTCTCCGTGCCTAACAAAAAAAAAATGAATGTGTCTTCATGTAACACATCTGGTGCTATGTAAAGTGCTCTGGTACCCTAGTTGGGTCAGGTTCGTGTTATATAAAACTCTGTAAAAAAAACAAAAACAAAAAAAACTATATAGTTTCAATATTGTCTCCCAGGAAACCTGTGTTATACTGCTCATTTGCCCGTAATAGCAATAAACTTAATAGCACTTTTCATGCTCGTTTTTTATTTTTAAATAACGCCCCAGTGGGCCTAGCCTTTGCTAATCTCTCTTCTTGGATCTGTCTAAATAAAGAGCTGAGTTCAATTGGTGTCACCAATGTGAACTAATATTGATAAAGTGCAATTGTGCCAAATATAAATAAAAAGAAAGAAAGGAATCTTATCTAATAACCTTTCATTGGATTAAGCGGATTCATTGTAGGGGACATGTTTATCTGGGTTCTCCTGATTATGTGGGATTATAGACATGTAAAGAAATCCTCACTAGGGTTGTGCCCCTGGGGTGTCTTTGTGTCCATTTCTATTATGTAGCATGTTTCCAGTTTGCTTAGGAGTGCTTCCCGATTGCCACCCCGTCTTAAAGGCGGAACTCCATTCACAACAAAATATTTGGGATGTTCTAAATAATTTTTATGGCTGTCTTTAAAATGCCGGGCAACTGAGTAAGTTGGATCAGAATTAGTAATAGCTCTTAGATGTAATATTCTTTTGTGGACTTGCAGTTTTGTGCTGCCTACATACTGCAGCCCACATGAGCACTCCAGGATGTAAATCGCATGCTCTGTTTTGCACGTGAGTAATTTCCTGATGGCTATTGTTTCTTCCCTGAAAGGGGTTCTGCAGCTGGTTCTGTTGGTTCTGAACCTTCATGCCCGGCAGGTAGTCCATTTCACGAACCCCTTCCTTGAGGACAAGCAATTGGAGGTTGTTCTGACCTCTGTACTGATGCTTACTAAAGAGTCTTTCATGGAACTCGCTTTTCTAAATGTGATTTTTAGGTTGTCAGGCAATTGCTCCCCCAACACTGCGAATGCTGTTGTTTAGTTAATGTAAGTATCAATCTTGTCTTTTGTTTAGTTTGTTGTGTAGCTGATTTCTTGTTAGAAGCAAGTACCACTGACCTATTCATTGCTGTGGATCTTTTAATAGCATCATATATTACTTGTTCAGAGTAACCTCTCATCATAAATCTGTTCTTACTGTCTGTTTGGGTCTGTAATACATCTATATCCTTACTGCCAATTATTCTAATCCTCAGCATCTCCCCATAGGGGATGCTGTGTATTAGATGCTTCGGATGGTAACTCGAAGCATGCAGTAGGGTATTCCCTGCAGTCTTCTTCCAATATAGTTTTGTTTCTATGTTACTATGTAGATCTTAACATCTAAAAAGTACACTGATTGATTACTGATGGTAGCAGAAAAGTGCAGGTTCAGTGAATTCATATTGATTTGTTCAATGATTGTGCGAGCGCTTTCTTCAGTGCCTCACCAGATCACAAACAAATCGTCAATATATTGCATCCAAGCAATCACATGGTTCTTCATGACATTTTTAGATTTGCCTTTAAGGACTTTGTCTTCCCACCATGCAATATGGAGGCAAGCATAGCTTGGTGAAAAGCACACCCCCATTGCCACCCTTCACGTTTGTTGGAATATTTGATTCTGAAATAAAAAATAATTGTTTTGTTGACAGAATGAAATCATATTCACAAGCATTTTGTTGTGCTGGTATAGGTGCAAGGGTCAAGAACCTAGATAGTATTTAATAGCCTTTATGCCATCCTGATGGTGTATACTAGTATATAAAGAAGTAACATCAAGGGACATTAATAAGTAATTTGGTTCCCGCTAGTTACTAATGTTTCTACAAAAATCACTAGTATCCTGTATGAATGACGGCAAAGATTGTACATGCTCCTGTAAAAAGAAGTCTATGTAACGGGAGGTGTTCTCTAGCTGACTGTTCCGAGCTGAGATGATTGGTCTGCCAGGCAGTTTAGTGGCGTCCTTGTGTACCTTTGATATAAAATATATCACCGGCATGGTCGGGTGATCCTTCTTGAGATATTTCAAGTCATCACTGCTGAGGAGGCCAGCTCTTTTCCAAGCAAGTAATTTAGAGTGAAAATCATTCCAAGCAGCCTTTACTATTTGGAGGTTACTCCTTTTGTAACGTTCTTTATCATTTAGATGTTTTTTTGCTTCTTCCATATAGTCTTTCTTGGGCCATATTACTACATTTCCTCCTTTGTAAGAGTTTTTAATGATAATTTGATCATTCATTTGTAGTTTCTTTAATACTTCAAAATATTTGTCCCTCAGATAGTTGTATTTATTGTGGGCATGTGATACTCGATAGTTCAGATTTTTAATGTCTGAGGTAACATTGTCATTGAAAATGTCTAAAGAGTCTCGAATCATGATTGGTTGAAAGGTTGACTTAGGTTTAAATTTGGTAAATACCGTCCAGGAAGTAATGGGTAATTGACTGATAGATTCACCTCCATTATCCATGCTTTCCCGTTGTAATTGTTGAAGGTTCATAAGTAAATCAACATCAGCTGATGTCAAGATGTCAAGATGACTGTGCTTAATACAATTGTACTGTCTGCTGCCTATTGTCTATTTTTGTTGACATTTTGCAGATGATGGTATTTCCGAAATTTCAATTTCCGAATGAACTTATATACATCTATGCGAGTTTGTGCATAGCTGAAAATGCTCTCCAGGCAACACGATAGCCCTAAAGATAGCAGTTGTTTTTCAGCTTCATTTAGGATAATTCTCGACAAGTTTATGATGGTATTCAAATCTTCGTCAAGTGTGTTTATTTGCGTCTTCATTTTTTCGTTTGGTGGTTTTCCATATGTCTTTCCGTTTCCGGCTCTGTTTGCATCTTTCTCTTTGTTTTTTGTTGCGTCTTTTTTTGGTTTCACTTGTTGAACTCTTGGACGCAAGGTTTGCCATCTGTCCTGTCGCAGGAAGTCTACCTCCTCTGCCAGGTAAAGTTCTGGAAACCCCAAACGTTGGCCTGCTCTGTTTTGCTCAGATTCTGATTCACTTTCAACTGCTGAGCTGAGGTCTGAAACGGAGGTAGAAACTTGGACATTTGTACTTGTGCTTGCATGACTCTCATATCTTGGTGTTTCCTTTCTTCCTGCTTTAGTGAGTCATATTTTTTCGAATATGTGAACCCTTGCCCACTTTCGTAATCTTGCTTATCACGCTGAAATTTGAAAGCCTTTCTCTTTTTGATTGTTTCATCTTCTTTCTGAAGTCTTATACACATGTCTTCACGATATTTACTGATGACATTTGTTAATTCCAACTTGTTGATTTCTTCATTCAACTCATCAATCTTTCTCTGCAACTCACATCGATCGCTTTCTGCATATTTAACCAAAATCTGCACAAGTTTAAGTGAAGAGTCCAGATTACATTCAGCCCATTTGCTGAGCATCATAGGGTCTAGGATCTCATAACTAGGTGCTAGCACCTTAAGTCTATCGGTATTTTATCGACATCCAGGTATCTACGAAGTGATTTATGCTCCCACCATTTGGATTGTTCGCTCTTCATGAGCTTTTCCAGTCTCTTAAACATGTCCCTTACGTTCGTAGCTCCCCCCTTGGCTGGGGTTAACTGCACACTGGCTTGACATTCTGCACTGGAGGAGTCATTGAACATCTGGTCAGCCGCTGCTTCCCTACTCTGCAGCGTGTCAGAGGTCATGGTGTTTATTATTGGGCATTTTTGTTTCAGATACGAGCCTCAGTTAATACTTTCGACCCACAGCATGCACACCACTTAACCGGGCTCTTAGACGTTTCCTATCTTCAATGATGCTGGTGTTTCCCATGTCCTTCGACGCGTTTCCGTCACTTTCACCAAAGGTAGGAGTGTTTCACTGTCCGGGGGCTGTGGCGGCAGTTCTCTTCCGTGAGATGACATGAGTGGTTCCGGCCGAGGTTGGATGTAGCTTTCTGCCGTGTAGCCTTATTAAGGAGGGGGTTCGCCTTTGCCGAGAAATCCGTCTCGGTATACATTTTACTTCCAGATATTCGTTTGTTTAGCACTTCTGCACTCTTGTAGAAAAAAACCAAAGGCGAACTTCGCAGTCCCTGGTACAAATGTATTTTATTCTGCTCTTACACCACAGCTACGATGCGCTCCAGCCTGAAGATGCCTTGATCACATGACGCATCTGCAGAGTGAGTTTACATTTTTAAAGTGCTCAGTGCATACACACATGGTTTGTTCAAACCATAGACAGAGAAGACATACTCCACAACATAAATGTTTTTGAAACAACATCTCACAATTTGGAGATAAAGTGTAGGTTAATTTAATTTGTGCAAAGAGCTTGAACAGTCTAGAACCAATAAGCAAATGTTAAAACCAGTAATGTAGTAGTATAGATAGTCAGAAAAATGAGTGACTGAAAGTCATGCAGTTTTTAGAAAAAGTTTCTTGTTTAAAATTCCAATTTAGGTTGGTTTTGAAAAAGCCGAATTCTCCAAGCACATGAAGAGCCAAATGTTTATGTGTTCTGGCAGGGAGACGCAACATCACTGTTGCCTGCAATCGCACACAATGCCCTCGCAGATTAGGTCAATCGAGCACAGATGTTCCTCCTTATCCACCACAGCAGCTGCTGGGGATGTAAGAGTGTCATCCAAGGTCTGAGGATTTGTTGAGGAGCCAGTATCCTTTCCGACAGGAGCTGATGCATCCTGTGGTGGGTCTAAGAATGCAGACATCAACATTGGGATACGCTGAGGACACTGCAGAACATGGGCCGTTATCGGGTCTAGTAAAGCATCAACATCCTTTAGTGCAATTGTTGGAAGTGTTAGATAGAGATCCTACACGCATTCTTGTCCAGAGAACAGGCATCGGAAGACAGGCAGAATACAGTCGATCCAGTCTGGTCTAACCAAGACTCTCTCAGTTCTCGAAGACGAGGTGTGCCCAGATCAATTACCATTCAATCACGGTATTGGTGCTCCCAGAGTGTTCATTCCATCTCCTTGGTGACTGGGACGTCCATTGCATAGCAGAAAAATTTAAATCAGGATACCTGCTATAAGAAACAGGATCAGCGTAAATTCTTCAAAATTGCTTCCAAATACAGAGTGTATGAAGTTTGGAATGACTCCGAGGATTGTCTGAAAGGTGCTTAACAGACCAGAACCTATGGTCCTAAATACCTAAATAGATGGACAATTACCATCGTATCAGACATGCTAAAGAAATATTATACCATTTCTGTGAAATGGAAAGGGCAGTTTGTTCGAACTAGTGCCTGTATCTCAGCCGAGGACCTGGCATCCTGGCGACCATAAGTTTCTCGGGCGGAGGTTAAGTGCGCGGTTTGCTGCAGAAGCATGGCTTTCATTCGGCTCAGAGTACCAAACCGTATAAAGTAAACATTCAATTATGGCCATAAGGGCGCCTCCCTGACTGTATAGGTCGGTGGAAACAACTTGTGCATATAGCAAGTAACCCTGGAGCTTACCGTGACAAGATATGCGATGCCTGGGAGCATCCCACAGCAACCTTGATCATTCAGCTTCAAGTAACTCTCATTTAAGGGGGGCGCTAGAGAGCCTGCTGCAAGATGTCCGCGAACTAGCAATGCGCTGACGGCCGGAGCGGCAACTAATTTAAATACCGGTGCAAATATCGGACATCGCGACCTCCAAGATACGAATTCTGAAATCGGAACCAGAGCGGCACAAGATGATATCAGACTGACCACATAAGCCATATCTGCTCATGGTGAACGACCGCGCTGCTGCAAATACATAAGCGAGGATGAGAAAATCGCGGCCGTCCACGATTGAGTTCAGGAGAAGCCCGCCATCGAAGCGCACAGATGCGGCGAAATCAAGTAAGCACCCTCCCTGGCCTCCTCCTCAACAAGCACCTACCACATAGAACGCAAATGCACAGAAAAAGCACAACCTTCAACATTGCCACTATCTATAGTGGAACCTGCTGCCCAGCGCCTAAAATGCCGGCATGGAAGCAGCGATGCAATCTGACCTGCGATATTCCCTCGGGTGGGCATCAGAGCAGAGCGCTTGTTTATCTTGGAATTGCCCGCACACTGACTTCCGCAAGCTCTTTGCGAGTGACGTCCTTCACTAATCACACTATGGAAAACAACTAACTTACACAGCCCACCCATTTGCAGACTGTGGTAGGGGCGCAGAATAACAGTACATGAATACAGATATGCCTCTGACAACGCGCTACCTCGCCTGCTGTCCCCCTCTCAGGATACGATAGCGCCGATGGCACATAGAGAATGAGCCCGTGCTAGACCAGATCTGCTCCTTTTTCGCCATAGACGGTGCTGGGCGAGACTACATCGAGCTGTGTGTGACAGCTTCTCAAGGAATCAGATTATGGAAGATTGAGCCTCCGATGTGCCATACAATTGCGTAAGCACCAATCGCTATCACAGATGCTACAGCCACACTGCTACATTATTAGAGAGCTCTGCACTCCCCCAAAACCTACGGCAGGCTACTGTGTACATTTCTATTATCTAATAAGTATCATTGATCTACATTCCCTGGTTGTATTGAACACGTGCAACTGATTCCCGACTGCAAGTACACACCTAAGAATAGGAAAGACTGACCAGCAACAAACCAAACTACCATTCGCGCCCCGGTGAACACTGCGGCTACCAGGCGCTACGGTGGACACAGATCCGCACACAGAGCACGGCTCAGACGCCAAGATGGAAGCCACCCTCAACGCTATTCAGCACAGTCTACCAGCCATAGATGGTAAGATAGAGGCACTTACTATCAGAATGGATCACATATCCGCCTGAATAGACAAACATGGTGAGCGCTTGGAGGAAGCCGAACAAAAGATATCGTCAGTGGAAGATGAGTCCCATGTCACTACCTCTAAATGCGATGACATAGCGAAACTCCTAGAGGTTATACAAGTGAAGAATGAGGATCTCGAATCAAGATCACGTCGCAATGACCTACCCATCGCAGGAGTGCTGGAGAGCACCAATACCGGCAAACTTGAGGACTATGTAGAGACAATGCAAAAAAATGTATTTGGAGCAGAACACTTCTCACTACTGCTCATTGTAGAAAGAGCGCATAGATCTCTTGCACCGAAACCACCACCCGGAGCTCCTCCGAGGCCTATAGTAGCCCGAATTCTGAGCTACCGCAACTGGGACACAGCGCTTCGACTAGCCAGAGATAAACAACCCTTGGAATACAATGGATGTGAGATAGCCTTCTACCAAGATTTCTCCCTCTCTGTCCAGCTTGCTCGCAAGGAATTTGACACGATGAAGAAGAAACTACGCAACATGTGCATCCCCTATGCTATGTTGTATCCCACTAGACATCGTGTCACCCATGCAGGCAAAACTCGCATCCTAACGACACCCCAAGCAGTGCAGGAATTCATTAAACATGTTAAGCAAAAGTCTGATCGTGACACATGCTCCACTCCACCAGCGGACTCGGATTAAATCTACGGCTTGCTGCAGTCTTATATCAACCTAATGCTACACTGAATCCCTGAGGATGGTGCCAGAACTGCTCACTGACATAGGGTAAGACACTCTGATCATTCTGAATGATGTACAAGATGAGCGCAACTCTCTGATATTACTGAATTGGACAGTAGAACAGAGGCAGGTACTGAGGGAACTATCACCACTTACCTTGCCGTGCTATCTGTGTGTTAACTGTTATTTTCTGTTGCATGTTTTGCACCAACAAGGTCCAATATGATACCACTGACTAATACCTATCCAATTGTTGCAGATATATGTACATGTGTCGCTCCGGCCTCCCATCTGCATGCGGATGGAATTCCGAGCACCTAGCTGCCCCCTAATGGGTAAACCCCATCACAATTCTGTTACCGTTTGACTTTAATGTTTGGGTTTGTCTGTGGCATGGTTGGGATGCTAAAGTGGGTGTCGGGAAAAGTTGGGGTATGTGTTATGTTCACCCAGGCAGACAACACACACTAAATACACTGTCCATGCACAATACTCCAAGATATATTCTATTCCAAGACTATCATAGCAGTCACTTCTGGGAGCAGATGAAGCACTACATCACACCAAGTCGAAGAATTAACTCTACTCACCCAATGTATAACACAATAAACGCCACACCAATGAAACTGTGTCATCAGTTTAGAGTGGGTTCCCTCGCAATTAAATCTCTTACTAGTAAATGGCATCCCTCAAATGACGATAAATGTATTGCATGTCCTGCACTCAAAGAATCGGTAGCACACATTCTGTTTGCTTGCCCAGCTTATAGGCCACCAAGGCACAAATGGCTTAGACCTACCTGTTTGACTCTGGGCACCAGGTCAAGTGTGGAGGCATTACGAATTTTGAAATCAGACACACATGAAACCTGGTGATCACTGTTGCCAAATTCCTAAGATGGATGTGGGCCATACGAGCGAAAATGATGAAGGTGCCATAGCTGAGCCATTTTTTTTTTTCTTTTTAACATCTTTTTAATATCTTTCTACTGTAAATTGTTTAGTGGTACCTGACTATTGTTGTCATCTTGCCAAAATATGTAAATTTCTTTTTTCAGCTAGAGAGCGCATCAGTACTGGCCTTTTATCAATTATGTGGCCAAACACTGCGGTCTAATTATGATAGCACTGTGTAAAGTTTGAATCAGTGGTTTCAACTATCCGACATCATCTACCTTTAAATTTTAACTTATTATTGAGTGTTCTTATTATTGTAAAATATTCTGAAATTTTATCAATATGTATTTATTAAGCTATTTTAATATTGTGAACATGTTAGCAATTGCCTAAATTTTTGGGTATATGATGTCTTTAATGATTTTTGAAAATCGAAATAAAGACTTACTGAACTGAACTGAAAATTACATGGAATGTAAGAGGCCTTAACAACCCCCGCAAAAGCAGGCAGATCCTTGCATACTTAGACAGACATCAAATAAATATCGCTCTATTGCAAGAAATCGACTTGCTTCAAACCAAAGCTAATTCACTAGGGAAAAGATGGGCTGAGAAGGTGGTAGCTTCCTCCTATTCAACGTACGCTAGAGGCGTCATTACATTGATACGAAAGGGCACAAATCTTGTACATGAACAAACGCTCACTGATGATCAGGGCTGATATTTCATAGTTCTTGGCGCACTACGAGGCTCTAGGATGGGAATCATCGTATATGGTCCCAATATTGACGACCCAACCTTCTTCACTAACTTATGGTGCATACTTAGAACTCTCCCACCTATGGAACTGATTTGGGGAGGCGACTTTAATGTTACCCTTAATGGCACATATGATCGAACCCCTGCAGCCTATGAACATCACCAACGCGCAGCTTCCGTTATCCTTAATGGTATGACAGAATTTCACATGCAGGATATCTGGAGAATGCGCAACCCACAGATATCAGAAAGCACACACTCATCCACCATACACGCCAGTTGGGCGAGACTTAATTATTGGTTATTTACAGATTCCACAGGCACATGGGTACATGACATACTGCACCTACCAAAGACGCTATCTGATCATAAACCTGTTGATCTAACTCTTAACATCCCGACATATAACACCCCCCCTTTATCTAGCGATTCAACGCCTCATCCCTGTTGGATCCCATCTATAAAGAGACCATACACAATGCCATAGAGGATTTCTTCCATCTCAACACAAAATCAGTAGATAGCGCTGGCATTTTATGGGAAGCATTTAGAGCAAATGTGCGCTGTGTGTGCATTAGCACAACAGCTGGTATTTTAAAAGATATCTGCACACAACTGACTAACAGTGAAGTACGAATAAAACGTCTGGAAGCAGAATATGACACGACCCAGAATGCTGCTATTCTAGGGACAATTAGGGATGAAGTCACCCAATACAATAAGCTGGCGGATGATGAACTGAAATACATCACCAGCCGATACAAAGCTCGAAAACTGGGAGAAGGGGGAAGGCCAGGTCGGTATCTGGCACAACAAATACGCATAGAACACAAACAACACATAGTGTTGAAAATGATAGATCGTGAGAACACAACCCACTATGACAACCAGAGTATATTGCAAACCTTCATGGACACGTATGGGGAGCTCTACTCTGCACGCAATATGGCACACACACGAGAGATAATGGATTATCTGGAGGACATAGCCCGTGTATGGCTTACATACAAGGGCTATGTCAGCAAGAATTTTTAGCGCAACCCATCACAGTAGAGGAGGTCCAAACCGCCATAAAATCTCTACCCAATGGCAAATCCCCTGGGCCTGATGGACTTACCGGAGAATTTTATAAAGTCTACTCAGAACTGATCAGCCCTTATATTTTAGAAATGTATGACAAAGCATATCACAGTCAAATCCTCCCCCCAAAGGGTACGAGAAGCATTGATCGTAGCTTTGTTGAAACCGGATAAACACCCAGAATGTGCGGAATCTTATAGACCACTCTCCTTAATTAATACTGATGTTAAGGTCCTGGCTAAGATCATTGCCACACGGCTACAAACCCTTATGCAGATCATAGTGCTACTAGATCAATCCGATTTTATACCGAATAGATCAACCTCTGATAATCTACGCACTATCTTTGCACTCCTGAATCAATTAAATCCAGAGTTAGAGGCCGCTGCAGTCTTTTTGGATCCAGCCAAACCCTTCGACACCATCAAGTGGGTATTTTTGTTTGCAATTTTGCAAAGAATAGGATTACCGCCCATGCTTTTAAATTGGATTAAGTTATTATATACCAAACCGACTGCACGTATAAAAGTGAATGGTCACATCTCAGATACCATCAACATCCAAACAGGTACAAGGCAGGGATGCCCATTATCACCTCAAATATTCTCTATTGCAATAGAACCACTTGCCTGCAAAATCAGTCAAAGATATGCCCACAATGCATTGAGGTTCCACCTTCGTCCTGTTGGAATTTCGATGTACACAGACGACATGGTGCTCTATGTTCGCGACCCGATTCTAAATCTAGAACCAATCCTCAGAGAATATATCAAATTTGGCCGGCATTCTGGCCTGCAGATCAATTGGAACAAATCTGCAGTACTACCACTCACTGATAGCACTAAACCGCAACCATTGGAGTTACCGTTGATTTGGTAAATCCGATCCCATTAAATATTTGGGTATATGGATACATCGCAAACCAGAAATAGTACTTAGAACTAACTATGGCACTGCCGTAGATAAAATTTAGAAGCAAATAAATAGGTGGATTACACTCCCCTTATCACTAGAAGTTCGCTTATCGCTTGTAAAAATGGTAATTTTACCAAAGCTCCTGTACCTTTTCACGAATATCCCAATTATCCCACAAGCTCCAATATTTCGAAGATTACGTACTCTTCTTTATATGGGCGGGCGAACAAGCGCGGATTTGTTTACAAACTTTGACCTTACCATACGCTTCCGGAGGATTCGCAGTCCCTGACCTATTTTTATATTACCTAAGCGCCCAGGCGCAATATGCCTACTATTGGTATCACCCGATCCGATACATGCTGCATCTAGCGGTGGAGGATGGTGATGCAAACCCTATTAAACTGACAAGTATTTTGACACAAACACGATCACACCTGACAAAGCAGGAGATTAATACAATACGAACCACTGCAGACACCTGGCTACGACTTAGTCAGTTAACAAATAAGATCTCACTCTATGCACCGAACATGCAACTAGCGCAACATCCCTCCTAATCAGTTACTCAAGCCAAAGGGAGCATGGAGCTACTATAACAAGTGGGTGTCACCCTGATTGGTGATCTTTATATCAATGGGATATTCCTCACGCCAGACGACCTCACATATGTCAATAACCAGACAATGTTATTCAAATTCACCTATCATAGACTCAGAGCAGCCATAAAGAAATTGTATCCCTCCTATCCAAATGAACCCCCCACACTGTAAGCTCTGCAATTACTCATCACCACTTGAACAACAATCATATTGTGGCGGAGCTTTACAGAACCATACAATCAGAAATAGGCGCCGGCACTGTAAAGGCACATGAAAAATAGAACCTACTGCTGGAAACACCTCTTAACGAATCAGACTGGAAATCTTGCTGTGCACTCACTACCCTACTTACTCCTAATGGGAATTTACGTATTATTCATTACAAATACCTACATCAGGCTTACCACACACCAATGACATTGTACAAATACGGTCTTCGTCAAAACGCACACTGCAAAAGATGTGGATATGTTCAAGCTAATTTTATTCATTTAGCCTGGGAATGTGAGCGGGTGCAGAATTATTGGACACAAGTGGTTACTATGTTGGGAAAAATCTTGAACTGTACACTACCTTGCACACCACAACTATGCCAATTATGCCATGTGATACTGTTAAAATCCACAAAGAAAAAGTTAGCTGCCATAGCATTATTACTGGTGAAACGAAGAGTAGTGATGCACTGGGACAGTAACAAATCGCCCACAGTGAAGCAATGGATAATGGACTCAATCTACTGTAAAGAGAATTTTATATTATATTCAGAAGAGCTACCAACTGCCTCTAAGCCCGCTAATTTTTGGGAACCTCCTACTGCCTATTTGAATGCTAACCGTGATTTATTAACAAATGTTACATGAACTGTACCTTCTGAATACCCCCAGACTCGGAATATGTGATAAAACCATTCTATTATGTACTGTGTTGACCTACGTACCGTGTATTATGCAATATCAAATCTGCCGGAACTGTTTACTTTTCTTGTACTGTAATAATTAACAAAATTCAATAAAAAAATAAATAAATAAAAGTAACTCTTATTTAAAAGCAACTTGAACACTAGATTAATCGCTGCAGCTGGGGAACCTTTCAAGTGATACGATAAGTTTGCAACTGAAACATTACAGGCCCCATGAAGCATGATGTCCTGGCTTATGAGAGATCGCTTTCAGGAATTCTCGTAGTTGGTACCGCTAAGGAACACTTCCATGTCTCCATTCCTACATCAAAATCTGTATGGTAATTCTCAAGATTCCTTGATGAATTCCCTACCCATCCTTTTGTATCTGCATGCCTGTTATTGTTCTAAGCAATATTGAAACTGGAAATTTGTGACCGGTATTGTTATGTGGCCATGAATTAACCTCTGCCACAGTAAAAGGTAATTTGTCAAGTTTTTCAATAAGCAGCATTGTATATTTTGCTCCCCTTTGTGCCATAGTTATCTGCTTTTCAGTTAGATTATGTGCAAAAAAGAGTGACGTACTGTTGATAAACGGCCAAGGCACATAACCAGAACACATACATTGCAGCGTCCAGCTTAATGACATAATAGAACATAGTTGAGATTGTCCGTGCTGTAGTATGGGCAAGTCATGTTCTAGCATATCAATAGCAGAAGATACAATGTTGCCCAGTGAATAAATCCTGGATGTTAATGTAGTCATTACATTGTCAGCTACAGCTAACGTCTTTTCTAGGTTAATTTTATCTATTTCACGGAGTCTCTCCGCAGCTTCTTATAGAGAGATTTTCCAGATTTGATTATTGACAGCATAATAGTAATGTTCCTGATGTGGCTTTCAGGGACCTAGTAAAATATCCCTTAGATCCACCTCATCTGAGAGTAAGGATAAGTGCTGATTCACTTGGGACAGTGTCGAGGTTTTTAGCAAATCAAGGCACAACTTCTGTCTGTGAGCCAAACTAACAATCCTTTCCAATTGGTGTCTGCAGTATTGTACTGCATGATGTTGTCTTTTGTAATCCCTTCAACGTGATGTAAAATTAATGTTTGAAGATGTGGGAAACTGTGGTGTGTTCAAATCCCTGTTGTTAGCTAGTCCAAGACAGGAAGTATATTGCACAGTTTTGTTCAGAACTATTATCTGTTGCGGAATGAGGCATGCTCTAAATAGTGCTTCTGTTCCCTGAACTTGCCATTCCTTAACTTAAAACCCTAGACTGATTTTGTGTCTATAGTGTCCTTCCATAAGTCAAACTCCTGTTCAGACAGTTGGGAAATAAAGGATGCAGATTAAATCTATTTGGTGTTAATCAGAATATTTTTCTGCGCAGTAATAGGTGCAACGTTATAGTAATATGACGTTGGGTCAGAAATGTTAAACCTTGAAAAATATGAACATTTCTGTGCAAACGTTTTCGAACCACCTTTTGTTGGCGTCGAGTAATTTTCCTGCCGGTGGTATGTGAAAACATTATGTGGGATACTGGATTTGTGTAAAAAGTGATGACCATAATTATGGTAAGAGTACATGCTATCAAAATCAGATGTTTTCTCTAGCATTCCATAGTTTAAAAATGCAGTTGATTTGTCCAAATCAGACATTATTACAGTTATTATTTACAGTTTCAAAATCCAGTTCATCAGAAAATGTACTGGGGTTAATGATAACATTTAGAGAGATTTTAAATAAATGTGGTATTTTCAAAAGTTCAGTAGGGCCACATACATCATAATCAAGATTGTCCCAAGCTATACCATCAGGAATTGGAACAGCTATAATGTCCACGGAAAACAAGTCTCTTTGTTCATGGTGAGAGGATGTATGAGGCTTCAGGACCAAGTTCACATTGGAGACTAAAGAGCGTTCAGGGAGATATTTTCCATTTATAAGTAAGCAAAATACAGTTACTAGGCCAATCCAGAACAAAAAAAACAATATTCTAGTTATGATCCAGAGTTGGAGCCAAGGTGACACTAAGTAAGTCTTTTTCAGAAAAGTGAAGAATTCACAAACTTGTTGCTTAAGGGAAACTAGGGCTGGCATTGTCTTGGGTTCACTGTGATCAAGAGAAAAGGTTTTGAAATCGATGAAGTAGCCAGATGCAGTTCGATCTATCTTTGGTAGCTTTGCAGGTTGTGTTGAACCTGCAGGTGTCGATTGTTGAGGCATATTGATGTAGACTTCGGTGGTAGGCCGAATTTCAATTTGTCTTTCATTTGTGTTTTGAAGTTCTGTTTCCAGAGGAACGAGTTTCATTTCATTGTTGGAAATTCCATCATTTCGTATTGGTGACTCTTCAAATGTTGTGAGTCTTTCTATCTGAACTCCCTGTATGGTAGCAAGAGGAGAGTGTTGGCTACCCAGGAGCCCACGAGTAACCCTGGGTGGACAACTACGCTACGCTCGCGAAGATTTTGTAGTTTGTGCTACTTCACACTACGCGAATTGCACATAGCACAGTGCAAAATCGCGTAGTGTAGCGTAGTTGGCATTTTTTGCTCGCTTGCGGTCCTCAACGTCAAGTTGGCGACCGCGAGCGAGCAAAATGTCATCCCGGCGAGACTTTTTCCTCGTTCGCGATCAGCAACATCAAGTTGCCGATCACGAGTGTGGAAGATAAACCTCCCGGCGAGATTTTCAATGCGGGGAGGTCAGGTTTCTCATTGCGAGTAGTCGTGTATGCTCGCGACCGCTCGCGATGAGAAACTACCAGTCTACGTTGAGAAAGATGCCGCTCGAGTAAAAATCTACTCGAGTGGCAGAAAACAACAGCTCGCACTGTGCAAGATGCCGTTTTCAATGATTGCACAGTGCGGACAAGCATCCGGCACTGTGCAATCATGGCAAACAGTGCACTATGCAGTTCGCGTAGTGCTACGCGTATCTCACATAATGCGATGTGCACTTCGCGTAGCTACGCATAGCGCTACTACGCAAACTACGCCCAGGGTTACCCACGAGGTCTACTATTCAGTATTGACCAAATAGTGTGGTTGATCAGATCAATGGAGACAAATCTCTTTTCTTTTTTGCCGGCAAGAGACAGAAGAAGTACTGTTCTTGTTCCTTCAACAGCCAGGACAGGTGCAGGCTTTCTGTATGATGACCCAAATTCTTTCGTGTCCTCGATCTTTTCTCTGACCAGATCCCCGAGTTTTGAGATCCAGACAGGTCTAGCCATGACTGATTTGACTCCGCCAGTGGCGGTGCGTTTTACTTGCATGTTGCTTGGTAGTGCTCTAGATTAATTCAGATTCTGTAAAACAGCTAAACGTTAATTGATGTCAAATGGTTTTTCATCAGCCACTGTGCTTTCATAATCGAGATCAGGTACCAGCAATTTTTTCCCAAAAACGACGTCGTAAGGAGTGACACCCCCTAGACAACTTCCTGGCACATTGTTAAGGGCTTGCTGTACCTCATATAAGTGATTGACCCGACTACCACCCAATACTCTTGCTCGTAAAGATTGCTTTAAGTCTCGGTTTTTCCTCTCCACGACCAAATTTCCCTCGGGATGGTATGGAGAGGAGGACTGCAATTCTACACCCAAACCTTCCGTGGCTTCCTTGTAAGCCTTAGAGGTAAATGCAGGGCCACAGTCAGAATGTAATGTGCCAACTGCGTATGTCCCTATAAAGAATCATAAATCTTTTATAACAGTTCAAGCATTAGCCGAGCGCTGAGGCCATACCCATAGGAATCTGGAGCATGAATCCACTGCCACCAAGATATACTTGAAAGCCCCATCCAATTGTAGGGGGCCACAGTGGTCCAAATAAACACAAGTGAGTGTTCTGTCTGATGTTAGTAATGGTGTCTGCGCAGGATGCGCTACGGTGGAACCCTTCATCTGCTGGCAGATGTCACATTTTAAGACAAAATTCTTCATCTGTTTTGTTAAACGAGGCCACCAATAGCACTGTTTCAGTAAAGAAACTGATGCTATAATCCCTGCTTGTGCAGAACCTAGACCCTTGTGTGGAGCTAGTATTAAGCCTAATCTGCGATCCATGTTTGGTATTACTCTAGCCCCAACTCCTGGAATCTGAGCATAAAGAATGTTGTTTTTGATTTAACTTGTAGGAGTACTTGAGTGGAAAATATTTCTGTAAAGTTGTGCTGTTTTTGCGTGAAGCAATGACAGCTACCATTATCTGTCCGTCTATTCTCATTTTTGAGCGAGTGATTGCAGCTACGGCAGCAGTACGTACTGCTCCCTTTGCGGCTTCATCGATCAATGTATTCCCTTCAACGTGAACGCCATCATGTTGATGACTCAGCGTGTGTACCACGTGAGCTCTTTGTAGTTCATTTTTCAACTCAGCTACCTGTTCCTATAGAATTTATGCTTAATTGTGGCAACTTTTGAGTCTTTAAACCCATTTTGACCCAAGTAGTGAGGATATGAATTATAAATATGACTGGACACAGTAAAAGGAATCGCACACAATCTGTGTGGGGAATTCTCGATCCATACTTATTAGTGCCAGCAATAGGGCTTTTAATTCTGCCAGGTGAGTCGTGCAATCTCCTAGAGACTGTGTTATTGTATTGCTGGGATGGAACTTGCCTTCCCACATACAACCTTTTACAATCGCACAAACGGCACTGTATTGCTGTTTACTTCCTATGGCCGGCTGAGCAGATCCGTCAGTGTAAATAATGTATTCATTCTGATCTAGTGGCATTATTTCATTAGGGAGAGGATATTCTTCTTCATATTCCAAGAATGCTTGTGTTTTTAGCCTTGGGTCATATCTGTATTCTAAATCAGTTGCGGTGAGAGAATTTGTCCACTGTATCCATCTTGGATGTAAGACTTTTACATTAGGAATGCTAGCCTTTGCTGCAGCCTCTAAGGCTAGTATTGGAGTTATGACAATTATTTGTTTTCCTGAGCTAGTGCTCTTTCTCTTACTACAGCGGTCTTTACTGCTGTCAGTTTTTTCTCTGTTGAAGCCAAGCGCATTTCAGCGTTTGTGTACAAATGTGATTTGTATGCAATGGGTACTGTTTGGCTTTCATTGAAGGCTAGATAAGTATACCCAGATTGACTCGCTATAACGCAGATCACTAGGTTGCGTACACTCACGCATGTCTGCAAGTGTTTTCAAGCTATCATGTCAGCTTGTAGTGAACGAAGGATATCTGTGTGTGCCTGTGTCCAATGCCTAACTGAAAAATAAGGTCTGATTAAGTCGTAGAAAGGTTTTACTGTTTCTGCATAATCTAAAATGTATGTTCTGCCAACATTTAAAAATCCCAATATGGATTGTAAATTCTTCAGAGATTTAGGAGGTTGCAGCAATGCGCACTTTTCTAAAAAGGTAGCTGCCATGCTTTTTCCTTCACTTGATAACTTGTATCCTAAGAATAGGATATTGAGGTGGGCTATTTTCAGATTTTTAAATTTGAATTTCTAGCCCTCAGAGGCGAACCCCCAAATTATGGTGCTCCCCCTGGTCAAGTGATCCTGTAAATCATCACCTGTCAGATAAATATCATCTACATAGGATAATGCCTCTTCATCCAATCTATGAAGTAATTCTGTTACCCTAGCGCTAAACAACCTGGGGCTATTCATATACCCTTGGGGGAGTCAGCAAAATAGATTCTGAGAACCTAGCACTGAGAATGCTGTTAGATACCTGCTTTAAGGCGCTTTATTTTGGCAGAAGAATCCATTGAGATATCCAGTTTTGTTTTGTATTTTTTCAGCACAATATTATTTATTAATGTGGCACTGTTTGCATTCTGTACTGCAAATGTTTCAGTGCATGTGTTCAGATGTCTATAGTCTAAAACTAGATGATATGAACTATTGGGTTTCATTACAGGAAACAAAGGATTATTCATTTGAGAGGAGCAAGTTTCTATGACACCTTGGTATTCAAGTTGATCTAAGAAGATCTCCCTGACCTGTTTTTTGCTTCTTGTTTTATTGGGTACTGTCTCTCTGGAGTTGGAGTAGTTTTTACTGGGATTGTATGGTGAGGTGACTCTGCATCCCACCCAACATGGGTGCCAATCACGATCCTGTAAAAACTGGGTACGAGCCGTCGGACGGAGCATATTCTCCGTCCGACGCGTACCCGGTCGTAACAATATACAAACATGGAAGTACGATTCGCACGGAAATACTATTTCCGTACGAATCGTACAAAACCCCGACCGACGAAAATAAACATACAAATGTGATCCGGGAAAGCGCCGACGTGACGTCGGGACGCACGCAGCCTGCCATTCACGAACCAGGAAGTACGATTCGCACCGACGTCATCCCGCATGGACAATATTTTCCGGCAGCCAAAAACTGCCGGGAAATCAGGACGACGCGAACAAGGAGTACCTGCACGCGACGGACAGACATGGACCCGAACCTACGTGTCATCCCGGCCCTCATAGCAGTCGACCTCCTCTACAGGTTACGACGCAGACACCTGCAGAAGGTCAGAACAACAAAGGGAGGGGGGAAAGGGGGGGGCAGGAGCAGGGGCAGGCCACAAAACCCCCACCAATGTCACACAGCACACATGCCCTGGACATACCTGACCCCCAGGCCCTGGTCACTACGTGGGGGTGGGGGCGTGTCCAGCAAAGCCAGCGTCCGCCACAACGGAAGTGCTTGACGACGCGAACCGGCAACACAACAATACAGGTACGTCCCGTACCCACGCCTTAAGAGCGTGGGTACGAGTCATACCACGCCCACACCTACGTCACCCCAACAATGGCGGGGTGGCTGTACCCACGTGGCAAAGGCCTGGGTACGGCCCGCACAAGCATTCCATAGCGTGGGTACGGATATGTACGGACCGTACCCCCACCCCCGTATGCATGGAGCATACCCCCCACCCCAACAGTGTAAGTATGACCCGTACCCTCACCCGCGTACGTATGGAGCGTACACCCACCCCAACAGTGTATGTACGACCCGTACCCTCACCCGCGTACGTATGGAGGGTACCCCCCACCCCAACAGTGTAAGTACGACCCGTACCATCACCCGCGTATGCATGGAGCATACCCCCCACCCCAACAGTGTAAGTACGACCTGTACCCTCACCCGCGTATGCATGGAGCGTACCTCCACCCCAACCGTGTAAGTACGACCCGTACCCTCACCCGCATACGTATGGAGCGTACCCCCCACCCCAACAGTGTAAGTACGACCCGTACCCTCACCCGCGTACGTATGGAGCGTACCCCCCACCCCAACAGTGTAAGTACGACCCGTACCCTCACCCACGTATGCATGGAGCGTACCTCCACCCCAACCGTGTAAGTACGACCCGTACCCTCACCCGCATACGTATGGAGCGTACCCCACACCCCAACAGTGTAAGTACGACCCGTACCCTCACCCGCGTACGTATGGAGCGTACCCCCCACCCCAACAGTGTACGTACGGACCGTACCCCCACCTCGTATGCATGGAGCGAACCCACACCCGTGTATGTTCTAAGCGTACATATCCTGAAATAGGAGGGTTGGGTGCAGAGTCCTCCTAGCAGTGCCCAGACACAGGAGGGGTGGGTGCCTAACACTCACAGCAGTGCCCCTGCAAAGAAAAGGGTGGAGTACCCACAGATCCAATGCCCACAAATGTCAGTCAGGTGCACAAAGATCCTGCAGTACATGTACCACATGTGTGCGAGGCTGGGAGTATACACATGCATAGCGCCAAAAAGAAAACATGTACACATGAAGTCATGGCAACAGTCTACATACACAAGTACAGTGACCACCAAGGACGCCACGAATGATGCAGGTGGAGACATCGCTCAGCATGCATGGCCCAAGTCTAACGAGTCCGTCACACACCCAGCCAATGTAGACACAGCTCAGCACCACATATTGGAAAGACCCTGCAGGGAAGATGTCAGGTTACACAGAGGAAGGAACACACCTTGGGACGATGTCACCATGCAGTAACAGCTTGTGATGGCACACAGATACCAGGATCCACCCTATGACCAGCACAAGACTACAATTCCCACACACCCAACACATAATCACCACCCAAAATAATGGGGCAGGTCGACCAACAGCAATACCAGACAGACAGTAGTGTACTAAGGAAAAAGAAATTGCTTTATTCAGCATCCAAAAATCTGTTTGTCCCTTGAAAGTTCAAAATGTACAATGCCCATAGGGCAATCCAAAGTTCAAATCCAGGTGGGGGACAACGTGGGACTCGTGTCCCCTAGCTTGCCTGCACAGTCAGACTTCTTCATCTTCCAGAGCGGGGAGGGCATCATGTGGGGGGGAAGGACCAGGCACCACAGGGACATGAGGGCGAAGGGTATTCGTCGTGGGTGCAGGGATGGAGGACTCCACCACAGGGGATGGGGCAGGGCCAAAGGCGGAGGCCAGGATGGTGCTGCACACCTTAGCAAGGTCCTCCAGTGACTCCCCTGCACCCGAAGAAACCACAGGCCCCAAGGAGGGGGGGACAGAGGGATGGGTCGCACTCGCAGCACCACTGGGGAGGGTGTGGACAGGGGGGGGACTCAACCACCCTGACCGGGGACTCCCGTGACCGCTTGCGGGGTGGTGTCACTGTGGGGCTCAGGTACAGAGCGGCCATGAAGGAGTCTTTGCCAGATATGGGGCCAGGAGAGCTGAGGGGAGGGGATTTGGAGGGAGTGGATTTGGTGGAATGCGGACTCCCACTCTGGCTGCGTATCTTACGTTTGCCCCCCGACCCAGTGGGTGTGCCTACTTCACCCTGTGTGTGCGTGCCAGGAGGTGTGCGTTTGACCTTCCCTGCTGGTGTGGTGCCTGTGTCTGTTGTGGTGGGTGCATGCTGACGTCTGGGTGTACGTGGGACAGGCATGGGAGTGGGAAGTGTGGATGGGGCAGGGGTAGGGGGTTGGACGTAGCGCTGCAGGAGACCCACTGCTGCAGTCACTGTCGAGTCAATGGACCTCAGCAAGTTGCGTTGGTCAGCCTGCGATGAGAAAATGCCCTCCAAGTATGCCTCCATGTTATTCAGCACTTGGCTGTGGCCATGGAGGACATTAAGCATCGCAGCCTGACCAACCTGCAACTGCCGCTGGATGTCCACAGACTCGGCATTGGCGGCAGCAGTGGAGACAGGGGCAGGGGGTGCGGTGCCTGGCAGGAAGGAGACATGTGGTGACTGGGCATGCTGGGAAGGGACACGAGCAAGTGGGAGGCGGCTGATGGCAATGGAGGGGGCGGGGAGAGATGTTGTGCCGCTGTCAGCTGCTGGTGCAGCCTCCGCCCACTCGGAGAGATCATCCTCTGACCCGTCAGCTTCATATTCTGTCGTGCCAGTGGCCAGGTCCTCGGCCTCACTCTCCTCCACCTCAGTTCCACTCGATGTGCCAGCCACGATGTCACCGCTGGCACTGGTGCTCAGTCCCTCCGCTCCGTCTGTGCTCATGTCTCCCTCCGTGTCCCCCGACGATGCTGTGGGCAAGGTGAAGAGACAGCAATTAATCATACACCTGTATACATATGTCACATGAGTCCAATCTACATAGGTTACAGTGCATAGCCTGAAAAGAAAGATCAGTAACATCTACAAAACAAGGTACAGATGTAGGGCATGCAACACAGTTGGTTGACCCACCATGCCACTGAAAAACTATGGAGAGCATGACACAATAGCAAATGACATGAAATGGAGTTTAACAGAGGAGCCAGGCCCTGGGGACAATCCAGCACTGCATCTGCACCACACAGCATTGCCGAAAATAGGGATGAGCAGGGACCATATCCATGAACTTGAGGCACATGCTGCATAGGTAATACTGAAAACATGCCCACCATGACTGGCTCACTTCACCTTGAGTGTATGTGCAGACAAACATCACACACTGGCCAGACCTAGCAAAGAGATATCAGGTTTTGACATGTAGGCTTTGCCCGCACCAACCACCCCCTACATGAGACAATTTGTTGAGACACAGGAAGCACTTACATCTCTTAGTCTGGGTGAAATACACATGGGCTGGATAAATGCAAGATTGGACACAAAATACCCAAGGTGCGCCTGTCCAAATAATCATGTACAAATGGTCATCATCAGATGATTGTAACAAGACACACAGGCACTGGCCACCGTGAGTATGAACAAGGAAAATCAGGTCAGGCTGTACAGTGGACACTTGTACTACATTTTACGTCAATATACATGGTGCCAGGGGACAATGGCACAGAGCACAACCTATGCTGTAGACACAGAGATTGTCAACATAATCGGATTACACACATGATACCTAGGAAAATATGCCCCAGGGTACAGTAGTGGCCACACAACTCCATGGTCCTGAATGGGAATGACTGCAACACACGCCACCATCCCTGCACTATGCGTATCGCACATCATGTCACAGGCCACAACATAGGACATGCGTGCTGTAAGGCATGACACTTGAGAGACTAACTCCCATGTCTGGACTCAGCATCAGTGCCAACTGACATGGAAACCACAAGTACTGAACTGGACAGGGCACAGGCAAGGTCCCAAAACCTGTTACACACCACCCCCACACATGATGCTACAGACATAGTTCACGTGGAGAAAGTGCCAGCCTACATAACCTTGTGAAGGAGTGACTACACACAGACCAGGGAACACATTGCAAGGAGGGGAAGGGAGGCAGGAGAGCACCGCTATACTGTGGGTAACAGGATCTGCACAGCACCTTTAAACCCTGGCAGTGTATCCATGCAACTGTGCACTTACAAATGCTGGTGACACACAACAAACACACATGTACCTACCCCCTTCCTGCTGCTGCTTCTCCTGTAAGTGCCTGTCCAAGTCTGGAAATACCACCGCCAGCACACGCTTGTGGATGTGGGTCAGACGGCGGCGCCCGCGGTTCTTATGGGTCTCAGGTGAGTCCCCCAGCAGGACCCGTGCGATCCTCCGCATCCAGCACCGGATATCCTGCCAGCGTTTCCTCACCTGGGCCAGGCGCCGCTTGCGACCCTCCGTCCTCCTCACACCACTGACGGCGTTCATCTAGATCTGCTTCTTGGCAGAGGCGCCTACCTGTGAGGATGAACAAGTGACACTACATCAATACAACTGGCACATGTCACAGAGACACATATTAGAACAAATTTGCTGTTTACAACAAGGCATAGTATGCATCCAACGCATTGCACCTTTATCATAGGGACATGATCCTCTGGGGAAGGGCAAAAGCAGTACGTGCCATTGAAAGTACACAGGTGGAATGAGGGCAACGACACAATCAATGATCCAGGCTCACACTGTGCATCACAAGCTACACCAGGATAATGTGCAGCACCTCTAAGCAGTCACATGCCACAGGCCACTGACGCTACCTCAGCAGAGTACACAGACACACACAGGCACAGGACATTCACCTGCCATTGCCAAATGGAGCGACAAACCTCACTCTGCGCATGTGCCACTAGACAGGGAGGGCTCACAGGTGTGGGGCTGGCTCTGCACGTCAGACACACAGCACTGCTCCCTGCTCACATCACATGGGCAGGGTATATCCATCCCTCATGCAGCCCGGGTGCCACACTCCACATATGCACCCACCCACATGACAGGGGACTTACACACACACCGATGTCCAGGGTACGAACACATCATGTGGACACTCTCAGCACAGGTACACAGAACTAACACACATCTGTGGGTACAGTCACCTGTCACACTGGGCTGACCACATAATCAAATGAGGACTGTAGAGGCTACATTCCCAGGAGGACAAGACAGGCAGAATGTGGCATGCACCATGCAGTAATTGTCACAGTAAACACAATGCAAGTGAGGACGGCAGACATGCACCACAGCATGCTCTGGCTGGGAGACATCAGGCATTCCCCCCCTGGGACCTCCCCTACAGTACATAGCATGTGTGTCACACCTGGACACAATGCCAGAAGTCACAGTCACAAACAAGGGACACAGTCTGTGCTAGTAGACTCTGCACTCACCTGATACCCTGGTCGCCCATACAGCAGGGGGTACTGTGGGAGGATCACATCCAGCAATGCCAGGTTCTCCTCCAGGGTGAAAGGCTGTGCCCTCTCCACAGACCTTGACATGGTTCCAGGGAATCAGTAGCAGAAGCTGGGTCGTAGAATCCAAAGATGTGCAGGCAAGTGCTCCCTCATGGGACCTGTCTGCCTTATATCTGCCTTGCTGGCCTGTTTCATGCACAGGAGTACAGAGTGATTGGTCACTCACATTTGCATCCTATGTTTCCTCCAATCTCTTCAAACCTAGCACAGTCAGTGGGTTCTTATTGTGTTTTTTTCTTGAGCATGATGTCAACTCCAGAACCACATTGCAACAAAGTAGATTCATTCAAACTGACTACTGCTGTGCACCTGCTGAAAAAAATTCAAACTTTAAACTTGGTCTCCATGACAACCAGCATGCATGTAGGCCTTTATACTTGTCCCTCATGTGTCCCCTATGTAATTTGGAGTTTCACACACAGGTACGGTGGGTACCGGGGCCCTAGGGCACCCCAAATGCATAGCAACGGCCCGTACAGGCGTGTGTACGGTCCGTATCACTATGGGTGTGCTCGCGTATGCGCACCCATAGTGATAGTGATCGAACAGGCGTGTGTACGGTCCGTATCACTATGGGTGTGCTCGCGTATGCGTACCCATAGTGATAGTGAGCGTACAGGCGTGTGTACGGTCCGTATCACTATGGGTACGCATACGCGAGCACACCCATAGTGATACGGACCGTACACACGCCTGCACGCTCACTATCACTATGGGTACGCATACGCGAGCACACCCATAGTGATACGGACCGTACACACGCCTGTACGCTCACTATCACTATGGGTACGCATACGCGAGCACACCCATAGTGATATGGACCGTACACATGCCTGTACGCTCACTATCACTATGGGTACGCATACGCGAGCACACCCATAGTGACACGGACCGTACACACGCCTGTACGCTCACTATCACTATGGGTATGCATACGCGAGAACACCCACAGTGATACGGACCGTACACACGCCTGTACGCTCAGTATCACTATGGGTACGCGTACGCGAGCACACCCATAGTGATACAAACCGTACACACGCCTGTACGCTCACTATCACTATGGGTACGCATATGTGCGCACACCCATAGTGATACGGACCGTACACACGCCTGTACGCTCACTATCACTATGGGTACGCATACGCGAGCACACCCATAGTGATACGGACCGTACACACGCCTGTACGCTCACTATCACTATGGGTATGCATACGCGAGCACACCCATAGTGATAGGGAACGTACACAGGCCCTCTGAGTGAATGTACGGTGCCTTTCACACATCACAGTGGTGACAGGCAGCACACAGGAAGGAATAGAGCTGACATACTTGTCCACAGATGGACATCAAGGCATTGTCTGGGCATTACTACATGTGTGGGGCACAGGTGTGAAAGTCTGTGATGTGGCACATTACTCCTGAGTCGAGAAGGCAACAGATGTATGATGAGATGTGTACAGATGTTATGTGTGAAGGTGCAATGTGTGCCAGGCATGCCCTT
Organism: Triturus cristatus; assembly: GCF_964204655.1. Lineage (NCBI taxonomy): Eukaryota > Metazoa > Chordata > Amphibia > Caudata > Salamandridae > Triturus > Triturus cristatus. The sequence goes on along the minus strand of NC_140590.1, from coordinate 452,743,976 downwards.
AACTCCTTTGACATGTGTGCATGTCGTACTGCACACTTGGGATGAGCGTCACTGGCATGGCACAGTCAACAACACACGCAGGTGTCCCCTGATGCCCGCTACAGGGGTTACCACACCAGACATGTGACTACCCACGGTGCACGATGTGTCTATGTCATGTATGTGTGGGGTGTTCCCATTAGCTTGATGTTGGTGCTCCCTCAAAAGCATCAGCTGTTGCAGCAACCAACATGTGTCTATGTGTAGATGGACATGGCGCACTGTTACGCACACCAGGCCACATGTGGTATCAGATGTGAGGTGCGTATGTATGCATGGGACACGGAGTAGCGTAACAAGGACATGTCTGCATCCTCTCAATGAATGTGTGGTGAGTCATTACATGTACACCTTATTGGCAAGGTGTGTGGGCTGTCCTAGTGTAATGTCATGTGACCTGTGGCTCTAGTGTTCCGCTACCAGTCTCTAAAATCGACATCCTACTTCTGCTGATGTGTTGATGTATGTCACTCCTGTGTTACGTCTGGATGTTCACTTACACTGGGACACAGCTAATCCCATGCCATGGCATGTGGAGGTTCACAATCTCTGTGTGTAGCTGGGTCTTGGTAGGAGTGTCACCTGGCAGCCATACGTGTCCAGGGCATGTGGCACATACCTGACTCCGTATGTCGCATATGTGTATTGACAGATTAACATGTGCTCAGTACAAATAAATTGTTGAATTGTTGTGTAGTGCACTCACTCTTCCTTGTCACTTCCAAATTACTGCAGAGCGCCGCCTCTTCCCCGACCAATTCCGGACTTGGCTGACATGCGGGAGAATGACTGTATCCGGTGCTACCGCTTCCCCCAACCGTTGATTGAGGAGTTGATGGCGAGGCTGGCACCACACCTGCAACCGCTGCACAGGTATCCTACGGCACTGACACCCAAGCTGAAGGTAATGGCAGCCCTACATTTTCTTGCCACGGGTACCTTTCAATATACCATAGCTCATGTTGGTGGCATGTCCCAGAGCATGTTCAGCCGTGTGCTGCATGATTTCTTAGAGGCCATGTTGCTTCACCTGGATGAGTTCATCCATTTCCCAACTCCTGAACTGTTGACTGGGGTCAAGCATGGATTCTATGCCCTGGGAGGGATGCCCCATGTCATTGGGTCCATAGATGGGACACATGTGGCTTTGGTACCACCACAGGCACAGGAGGTAGCGTACAGGAATCGCAAGCACTACCACTCCATCAATGCTCTTGTGGTGTGTCTGTCCAACATGGTTATTTCACATGTCTGTGCTCGTTTTCCAGGATCAGCACACGATGCCTACATCATGAGGCGTAGCAGGGTGCCTGAAATGATGACGCAGCTGCGCAACGAACGAGCATGTGTTGTTGGTGGGTACACTCTGTCTGTCCTGTATTTTGCGTAGACTTCCAGCACGACCGCTTCTCCTGTCCTACTTATGTCCATGTGGTTTCCATGTAGGGGACGCTGGCTATCCCAACATGCCTTGGCTGATCACACCTCTCCGCAACCCCAGCACACCGGCCCAGCTCCGCTACAACACCGCCCATGGCTGGACAAGGCGAGTGATAGAGAGGACATTTGGCCTCCTGAAGAGCCAATTCAGATGCCTCCACAAGACCGGCGGCGCCCTCCCATATGCCCCAGCGAAGGTCTGCAAAATCTTCATGGTCTGCTGCATGCTGCACAACATGGCAGTTGAGAAAGCTGTGCCACTCATCCTGGATCAAGATGATCAGGACCATCCACCCGTGGAGGACGAAGGTCTTGGCAATGGGGCTAGTGATGTGGAGGATGTGGTTCCACAAGAGGACATCCGGAGTCGGCTCATACGCGACTTCTTTGCTTAGTGGTGAGTACCAGTGTCTGTGTGTGCACGCATTGGTCCCCGTGTGGCATGTGTTGCGATGTGTGTGTCCATCTGCATGTATGCCACGTGAGTCAGAGGTGTGTGTGGATGTGTCACTGGAGTGATGGTGCCAGTGATGAGTGTATTTCCCCAGTCATAATTGTGACCTAGCATGTTGTCATCCTTACATGTGTCGAGTACATGCACATGCAAGTGGCTGTGCTTTTTGTGGCTGACTTCTTGTGTGTCTCTCATCCCCAGGTACTTGCGCATGCCGTCTGCTGGTTGTATTGTTGTGGCACTGCTATTCCTCATGGACACGTCATCGTGTGCTGACTCAGCGTTACACGCACGGACAAGTTTGGAAGTCTCCTTAGGGTAAGGGATGCATCAGGGGTGTATTGGGTGTGGCAGTTGTTTATGATGTGTGCACACTGCCCCTGTCGATGTTTGGTTCCTCTGCAGACATGTCGCATCACCATGGGACACATGACATGCAGGTGGGTACACCTGAATAGATGGTCAGACTTGTTGACAGTCATCTGTGATGGGATTGTGGATTGTGATGATGGCATCAATGTGTGTAACACTGCCCTCGGACACATACGGTTTGCATTGGCTTGACATGGTGTGGGACTTCCACATCAGAGGATCAATGGTGTATGGCAGCCTCTCCGTGAGCAGCAGGGGGTGTTTAGCTGTTAGCCGACACTTGTGTGCCAGTTCCATGGCTATCACGCATTTGTGCTGCAGAAGGGGGTTCCAGTGTTGGACCCACATGTTACTCCACATGACCTGTTTATGTGTACTCCGAGTTGCCTCTGCATTCCCGAATACATGAATAATAAAGGTGTCCCTATGCCTCCAAGGTGCCTATTCTCAGTCAATGCTGGTGTGTTGCCACGGTGCATCCAGCATGTCTGGCATGGTTTTCCGTGATAGTGGCTATGTGTCTATGTGTCGAGTAGCAAGATGCAAGCTGTTTGTGTGGGATTAGACTGTGTATTGTGTATGATGTCCATGACTGTGTGGGTATTGTGACATGTGCCATCCCCATGCATCCAACGTTGGCCAGGCCACCATTCTCTGCATCCACCTGACTCAAGCTTGCAGGACATGGTTCTGCCACCTGTCCACACATACCTGGGTGCCCCACAGGACACTCCACATGATCCCTGACCTCTGCGCATGGCTGTCGCTGTACTCAATATGTCTGTCGGCACGGTTGTGCAGCCACCCCCTAAGCTGGTTGGGCCCATCACGGGTGTGTATGGTGCTCCATGTCTGTCTTGCCTAATACAATGTGACCCATGTGTGTCCTGTGCCAGACTCAGGCCCCAGGGTGTGGATGGTTGAAGTCAAATGAGAACTCAGGCATGGTTAGACTTTACAAGACACATGTAAGGTAATAATGCAAAATGTAGGCATCATCTCTTTATCGTGTAACTTTTTATTTTGGTTGGGGTAAGTGGGGGGGGTATGACATGAGGGGCTTTCCGGGTGTGTGGAATCCAGAGTTCACTAGGGGAGTTGGTGTCCTTGCCATTGGAAATCCTCAGAGTCCATGCCACAGTCTTTGTCAACATTGGTCAGACAGTGACCAGCAAGTCCATGTGGCAGAGAATGTCTTTTGCTGCTGTGCTGCTGTTGGTCCAGTGGGCCAGATGCCAGGCCAGGTGTCCTGGGAGATGGTGCTGTTGCGCTGACCCTCACGGTCTTTTCCGTGGATGACCCGCCCTCCTGCAGGGAACCTCAGAAGCAGGCCGTGACGATGTTTGGGATGCTCCGTCGTATGTCTCCTCCTCCTCCTCATCCCTCCCTGTGGGTGGTGATGTTCTACGCCTGGTGGCACAGGGAGGGTTGCCCATGTTGTCGGCTATCCGACGGAGTGAACGGTTAATTCCCATGAGCACCGTCACGAGCACAGCCTGTCTGTACTCCATCCGCCCTTGGTGTCGCAGTAGACAGGCATGTTGCTCCGCATGTTGCTGGGCCTGCTGGGTCTTGATCTCCTCGAGGATGGACACAACCTGGGCCATGCCCGTGGTGTCCTGCCAGTATGTGTCCAGGATGTTTCTGACATGGGAATATACCGGTTCCGCAGCCAACTGGTCAGGCTCGCGCCTCCGCCGTCCTCCACTCCCACCACCCCTGCCCACTTGCACCTGGCCTGCCCTTGTGGGCACATCGGGTCTCCGGGACCCCTGAGGGGTGGCATTTGCATTGTCGCCTGCCTCCTCCTGGGTGCCCGGTACACCGTGTCCCTCCTGGCCAGCCTGGCTGCATTGTGGTGGTGGGGCAGGCATCCTGGGTGTCTCCTGGGATGTGGCAGGAGTGGGGGTGGTGGTTGGCCCAGTTGTACCTGACGCAGGTGCTGCAGGTGGTTGGACACCAGAGTGAGGTTCTGGACTTTTAAGAGTCCAGAGGTGTCAGGGAAACAACACCCGAAGACCCCTGAGTTCCTCCTGTCTCGGTGCACAAATAAACAGAGACACGGGCTTCTCGATGGTGGCGTCAAAGACCAAGGTTTATTTACTGCAGGGACACAGAAATCATAGGAACCACACAGAGGCAGAATCTACAAGACTGTTCAAATTGCATTAACTGGGTTGTTCTTTAAATACACGCAAAATGTCTTTAGGCAACATTACACGAATATTTCTCATGCCCAACCCGGTATCCCAAACAAACGGTAAATAGACATCAAATAATAATTAGTCGTAGGATTTCGGTATTCGATCAGGTTCCCTTGACAGTTTTCCATTCTTTGCCCGATCCTCCCCATCATAAAAATCGTAACCTCCCCATTGTAAAAGCCCAGAAGGAGAGGAGCAGAGCCAGGTGCAAAGGATTGAAAAGTAGGATAAGAGGTGTTTATGGATCATAAACGGGCATGGCTACCGTCTTCGGCCTTTCAGTCAGGACAACGGACACGAGAACCAGTATAGCAGGACTGGCCTCAGGCAAGGGAGGCAGCTTGATTCCGCCTAGTCATGCAGCGTCAGCCTTTCTCGGGGATCGAGCTTACGTGTCCTTAACAAGGTGACTCTGCCGGGGTCATCGCCCGTTCATTGACTATGTGAGGGCAAGAAACAAAATGGATGCCGTAACTGAAATGGATGCCATGATTTTACAACAGAATGCCCTATTTCTCAGTGAATTCGTGCTAGTTGCGTAGCGAAAACACTGTTATGCATATAATGGATCATTTGCGGTTCATTGGTACCGAAATCGTGTCAGTACTACGATACCAAATTCACGGGTTCGGATCGCTACAGAACCTCAGACCGTCCTTTTGCCCTTACATAGGCAATAACTTACTCTATGTCGGAGTCCATTTCTATGTTCATCAGGTCACTGATATGTTGTTTGAGCATTACTCTATCACGTGGCGTATCTCTAAAAACAGGTGGTCTTCTTACGCATGTTGAAATGCAGAGGTTACATAAGGTAGGACCACACTGAAAAATGAGACAGCACGAAAATAAAAATACCAACGCAACACCAGTGACTATCAGAACCTTCCATCCCCACGCAGACAACAGGCTCCAGAACCATCCCATTAATGACCAGTCACCTTCCTCTACATGAATAGAGTCAGAGATTTTGTGTAACTTAGAGATGGCCTTGTATACTGTTGGCGCATTATCTGGGATAAAAACACAGCAACTCGATTGGATCATCTTACACACTCCACCTCGATCTGCAAGTAACACATCAAGAACCATACGGTTCTGTAACGTCATGAGGTGATCCGCTTGAAGCTCAGCTGTCAGGTTACTAAGGGCACCCGCAGTTTCGGTGATAGTGGATTCAACTACCCGTGTTAGTTGACGTAAGTTTCTACTAGTGGCCATAGGCCCCCAGAACGGAAGGAAACCTTTGAAGAAGTCTCCTGCTTCTTGGCCAGCAGTATCTTCTTTACTGAAAACACCTCTCACAACTCTAGTTTTGTGATAGTCCGGTGCAGCAGTGTATGTCGGAGGTAGCAGTTGAGCGATATAACATGAGCCTGAGAAGTCAGCAGGCAACCATGTGTATGCTCTGTCTTGGCAAACAAAATAGGTACCCTTAGCAGCTAAGAATGCAGGGGAAGACTGTGACGGGAAAACATATGTTTCGATACAGTCACTCTTCCCTAGTCAAGCTTTCGGATTCCTTCCATTTCCTTGCAAACAGACCTGACCGCGGTGGGGTACGACCCAGATCGGAGTCGAGCTTTTACGTTTGTTCTCACCCAGAGTAATGCCATATTCCGTAACATTCCAACCCATGTAAACTCGCAATTCATCCTTGGGAATGAACGGAGTGTTATTGACATCTCTAACCATGTCAGTGATTCCTTTTACCAAGGCTCTATTAGCAGAGTTATACCGAGTGGAACGCGGAGGTCGTGGAGGATAGGTCTCTAGGGCATAAGCGAACATGGTCTGAAATGCCCAGAATGATCCATTATAACTAAAGGGCAGGACCAGATAAGGGATGCCCTTGTCCATGGTATGTGGTATCAAGCCACACACCCAGCAGTTTGTTGTGTTAACCACTAGTTGATGTTGGTGCAAGAGCTGAATGAAAGTGTTATTTATAAACTCAGAGCGTCGAGCTTGCTCGTGGGCAGGAAAAGGATGGAAAGAATGGAGAGAAACAACAGTCGGAGAAACAGGAACATGGGGAGATACTGTAGATGTAACAGGTGTAAAGATCAACTGAATACCAAAAATAATTTCTCCTACCAAAGTTATTAAAACAATTAGAAGTGTCAGAGTACATTGCATTAGAAAACATTTACTATGTAATATGTCATATAGCTTTGTCTTGTGCACATTTATGACATTAACCCGTCGCAGTTCAGGAAGCTCCATCTTCTACAACCGTTCGCAACGGATGGTTTGTACCTGTTAAAAACTTGCCTCTGTTTAACCTGGGAGTTCCCAAGATAGACAGAAGAAACCGACCTTATGTCTGATTCCCTGCAAATTAAAACAAGGCACACGTTACGACCCTACGGTAACCCAGACGGCAAGGTGAGAGAAACAATAAAAACAAAAAGATAAAAATTTTGAGCAAACTTCCTGACTGAATGGAATGCAGTAAGATCAAAACAGTTTTCAAACAGAAAGGTAATTATGCAATGTCATTAGTTCATAACATGAGAACGTAGATTATATCTGTACTTTCCGGGTCTTGTCTGATCTTGAAATAGCTGGTCTACAGGTGCGGAAATGTTCGACTCCACAGGTGGCAAATGTTCACTTTGTACAATACTCGGTCCAGGATTCAAAGGAGCGGTTCCTGCTGAGGTGTCAAAGTTCTGTGTTTCAGTTCGTGGGTGGTCCGTTATATACTCTGCATCACTGAAAGGGATGTGCCTAGGAACAGGTTCTGTCTCGGATACACCAAACCCCTGTCTAACCCAATTGTCATAGGGGAGTGGGAGAGGGACACGCTTCGTATGGCTAGCGTGCACCCAATTTTTCCTTCCAGCTAGGCGTACAGCAGTTCTTGTTGTGAGGAGTACCTCGAACGGACCCACGAATCTTGGCTGGAGGTTCCGAGTTCGTTCGAAATTCCGAACTACAACTTCGTCGCCTGGTTTCAACGTGTGGCCTGGACTCTCTGGCAGTTTAGGCAAGGATTCGAATACCTGTTGATGAATAAGGCTTAATTTAGCAGTCAGATCATAAAGATAATCAATCAACATTGGGTATTCAATCTGTTTGAATTCCTTTGGCCTAGGGACTCCCCAAACATTAGCAGGACGACCGAACACAATCTCATATGGGCTAAGCCCTACTCGAGAGTGTACAGTCGCTCTGGTGGACAGTAGAGCTAAAGGCAGTGCGTCTGGCCAAGAGAGACCAGTGGAAGCTTGAATTTTAGCAAGTTTCAGCTTCAGGGTGCCATTGTACCCTTCAACCAAACCCGCTGTCTGTTGGTGATTCGCACTGTGAAATTTCTGGGTAATACCCAGACCCGCACACACACTCTTCATAACTTTCCCTACAAACTCACTTCCATTGTCCGACCAAACAATCCGTGGCATACCATACCTGGGGAAGTATTCTTTGAGGAGGATTTTGGCAGTGGACATAGCAGTGTTATCCTTTAACGGATATGCCTCAATCCATCTTGAAAAGGCACAGACTGCCACTAGGACGTATTTAAGATTGTTACACCTATCCATGTGGATATAATCCAACTGAATCACTTCAAAGGGACAAGAAGGGGGAGCAAAATGACCAGTTGGGGTTGGGGTTCCCTTGCCAGGATCATGCATCAGGCATATCATGCAATTTTTCACCACTCTTTCCGCACACTTAGTAATTCCATCGTTCTTCCATACTGGAGCTAACATTTTACAGATCCCTTTCGAACTGATGTGCGCCGCTCCATGCGCCATCGTGACTACCGCAAGTACATACGCATCAGGTAACATCCAACGTTGCTGCTCAGACAAATCAACCCAACATCCACTTGAATCCATTTTACCCGTTTTCTCCTTCCATTCATTCTTCTCATTTTCAGTTGCTTCATTCTGGATTGCCTTCACACTTTCAATCGTATTCTCACACATCCCTGATTCAGCAATCCATCTTGCAGACGTTGCAACATACATTCGGCTCGTCATGTTCTTGGCCGTCTCTCTAGCGACCTCATCAGCAAACGCATTCCCACGGCCAACATCATCCGTAATCTTCCGATGTGCACTGCACTTCACAATCGCAACTTCATTCGGTAGGGTCAGGGATTCTAATAGATCACTGACTAACTGTCCATGTTGGATCTTAGTCCCATGGGACGTGAGAAAACCTCTTTCTCTCCAGAGACGTCCAAAGCTATGTGATACGCCGAAGGCGTATTGGCTATCAGTAAACACATTCACTCTCTTTCCCTCAGCTAAAACACACGCTCTTGTTAGTGCAATTAATTCTGCAGCTTGGGCAGAATTCTGACTTCCCCTTGCGGTCTCAACAATCGTACTCAAAGTCGTAACTGCATACGCGGCCGTCACATCACCATTCTGTAATTTAAAACACGACCCATCGACATATAAAGTGCCGTCTGGGTCTAGTAACGGAGTATCTTTCAAATCAATCCTACCTTTTGTCTCTTCCTCAGTTCTAAAACAACAGTCATGGGGCTCTGAATCACTCGACTCCTGAGTAGTCGGCAACAGCGTTGCTGGATTCAATATGTTGCATCGCTTGATCTGAATGTGACTTGCCAAAAGCGTCAGCTCATAGCCTGATAGTCTAGCACTGGTGAGGTGCTGAGTTTTCGTTCGATTCATGAGTGTATCCACAGCATGTGGAACCATGACTACTAACATGTTGTTCATGACTAGTCCAGCAGACTGTCGAATAGACACTGCAGCTGCTGCTGTAGCTCTCAAACAACTTGGCAATGCTCTGGCTACCAGATCTAATGTGGATGAGAAATATGCACAAGGTCGCTGTTTGTCACCAAATTGTTGCGTTAAAACACTCAAAGCACAACCTTATCTTTCATGGACATATAGTGTAAATGGCTTACTGTAGTCAGGAGTACCCAACACAGGAGCTGAACACAGCGCATCACGTAAGTCAGAGAAGCTCTGTTGGCATTCATCAGACCATGGCAAAGGGCTCGGAACACCTTTTCCAGTCAGGGCTACCAATGGTTTTGCCATGAGAGAAAAATTTGGGATCCATTGCCTACAGTATGACGTAATACCCAAAAACGCACGCACTTCTCTCTGTGTGCTTGGTACAGTCATCTGCGAAATTGCTTTGATTCTCTCTGGGGTCAACCTTCTTCCCTCCTTTGACAAAAGATGACCTAAGTAGGTCACTTCTTGGCAACAATATTGCAGTTTAGAAGGTGACACCTTGTGATGTAAGTCTGACAAATGACGTAATAGAGAAATTGTAGCTGCTTTGCAAGTTTCCTTGTCATCAGCAGCCAGTAAAAGATCGTCTACGTATTGGATCAGAGCAACACCAGGAGGAAGTACAAGAGCATCTAATTGACTCTTCAATGCTTAACTGTAAATTGAAGGGCTCTCACAATAACCTTGTGGAGCGCGCTTGAATCTGAAACTGCGACCTCCTAAGGAGAAACCAAAAATGTCTCTACTTTCCTCGGCTATGGGAATGCTGAAAAAGGCATTTTTCAAGTCGATAACTGTAAACCATGAGGCTGAGGCAGGAATCAACGTCAATAATGCAGTGATATCTGGGGCCACAGGAAACTGCGGAATCACTATTTTGTTAACTTCTCTGAGGTCAATCACAAACCGGTAGATTGGAGGCTTGGAAGGGTCAGTACGTTTCAAAATCAGTAGAACAGGACTATTGCAGATATTTCCTCTAGTTTCCTCAATCACATCTTTCTGTATCAAGTCTTTCACAATCAGCAAGAGTGCACGTTCACCTTCATTCGAAATCCGATACTGTGGGATTCGTGGGAATTTAACATTCGCTTTCAGACTTACCACATAAGGGGGAATTTCCAAGAGGCCTACATCGTTAGGACCAGTTGCCCAAAGAGTATCAGGGAGAGAACGCAGCTCCGGTGGGAGCTTATCCATCGACATATACATTGGAGAGATGACTCTTTTGCCTAATGTGAGCTGTACTCCCGAAGGAGAACAGTACAGTGTCGCATGTAGGCGTTTCAACAGATCTAAACCAAGCAGATTCTCATTACAACCGGTTGTTAGGATAAGGGGTGCTTCTAGTTCGCATGGCCCAACAGATATTGACAAAGGACTAGAAACAGGATTGTGAACAGGGGCGCCTGAAAAACCTACTGAAGTGTTCGTTAAGCCAGACAAAGGTGCGCCAGGGAGTTTCGCATGCATAATTGAACTTTTTGCCGCACCAGTATCCAACAGAAACGGTTTGACCACGCCTGAGGTAACTACTGCGACATAAGGTCCACTCTGATCAACTGGAACTGATACTACTCCCTCTCTTTGCCTGTGGCTGTTCTAGTGCTCGCCTCTCTGAATCTCTTCATTATGTTCATAATAATCTTCAACATGGTACTGTGGAGATCTGCCTGGTTGCGCAGATTGTGCATTTCGCTGATCGAAATAATTCGATTGGCGATCAGCCTGTGGTGTCATAGTACCACGTCCTCTACCTCTAGGAGTTTGCATAAACCCAACAGTACCTCTCTGAGCCGGGACACCACTAGTCTGTGCGTGCATTACCGGACACTCATTCTTATAATGGCCCTCCTTTTTACAATAGGCACACTGATTCCATGCTAACTGTTGTCGGGAAAAACCATAATTAAATCTTTGGGACGTCCCTTGCTGGAATTGTGGCTGCTGCTGAAACTGGGGTCGCTGCTGTGAATCTGACTGATTCGAACGAGGCGGATACGCCTGTTGCAAAAGAACTTTAGTCTTTAAATCTTTTGTTTTCTTTTCTGACTTTTCTTTCTCTTCCTTCTCTCTATTCTCGTAATACTGAGCAGTTGCAAGTATCTGTGCTGTCGTTGACACTGCCCATGCACTTTCAGAATCCTTTAACTTGTTACTAAGTTCGGGTAATAAATTAAACACGAACTTGTCGACAAACAATCTCTGGCCTCCTTCAGTACTCATATCTTGCCCACTGTGGTCTACGAATGTTTCTTCAAATCTAGTGAAAAGTCAGAAACGCTTTCGTCCTTCTTTTGCTTGCATGCCGATAGTTTATCCCAATTGACTCGTAATGCTGGCATCAGCGTTTTCATCAGATTAATTATTCTGCCAGGTAGGGCAGCAATCAGAGGTTCAGGTTTAGCAACGCCAACTTGTTGCGCATCTGATGCTACAATAGCTGGCCAATCACCTCCTAAGGCGACTGGGTGGTTCTCTTGCCGAATCTTGGCCCATATAGGCTGTGGCACTACATTACCAAATAACATTTCAATGTCTGCCAAATTCATGATGCACGCTTGAACTGTCTGCGTTAACTCTTTGTAATAACCTGCAGGATTTTTACGTGGGTCTGGCAATGCCTGTTTTACTGCTAATACTTCGGCCCGTTTCCAAGGGATGTGTATCCACACTCTCTGGAATTGTGCCGGGGCAGCTGCAATATTATGAGCCGCATCAGCTTGAACTGCATCACGCCATATCGGTGGAACTTCCCTCATCGGATATTGACCTCGTCTTTTCCTAGTAGTAATCGGTGAACCATCAGGGTCTCTTGTCGCTCGAAGAGGGGAATCATCCCTATAAGCTAAAATCAGTTCTATTGCTCCCCTTACTCCTGAACCTATCACCATTCCTGCGGCGAACTTCTGTTGAATATTTATCAGATCAGAGGGGACGGAATCTAAGTCATCATCTTCCCATTCTTCACGCACAAGAGAACACATCACGTCAAAAACATAACGTTGAGTAGGTTCATTCCATTGCATAAAAGTATCTAACACTCTTTGTGCATCATACTTCACAGCTTTCGACATCCACCTAAGAGCTGTCGAATCTAACATGTCTCGTTCCTGAGGACCAGGAAGCTGGCTACGTCTCTGTATAGAGTCAGAAACGGGGGTCTCAATTAAAGACCTGTAGAGAGGAGTTAAGATATTAGTTACAGAGTCGGTTATTTTCCGACGAACGGAAAGCGGAGTCAGAATGTTCACAGGGTTCGGGGATAGGGCAGCTGGAGCAGATGAAATAGTAAGGGTGGGAGTAGCAGGTAAAGCAGTTTGCGTAACGACAGGCAAAGGCGGAGCAGGCGACCCAGGAATAGGGGTGGGCGGAATTTGCGGAATTAACCTTCGCAAATTATCGCGAGAATGTTTAAAATTATCGCAAACAAGCAGAAATATCGCGAAGATGCGGAAGTTTTTTTCCGGCATGTTCGCGCGATTTTCTGCATGGTTGCGGGTCGCCAACTTACCCATGTGGCTGCTTGCGGGCGCGGCCATCTTGTTTTGAGTTGTTCTCGCGGTGCATGATCGCGAGAAGAAAGACGTGATCGCGCGACGCATGACGTCACTGCGGGCGCGAACTGTCGCGAGACAGCGCAAATGGCTAAAAACAATACAACATCTCATGGAGAACGCGACCGGATCAAGAAAACTTGTCGGCGAACGCAGGGATTCAGGTAAGGCGATCGCGCGCGCGCGAGAATGTATCATTTTACAGCGCGAGCAAGAAACAAATTATCGCCAAGCTGCGGAAACCGGAATTTTTGACATTTTCGCGCTCTCCGCGGAACGCAAAAATGTCAAATTATCGCAATTTCCGCGAACGGAACGAAATTTTTGCCCAGGCCTACCCAGGAAGAGGGGCTGCCGAAGGAACATTAACCACGGGAAGGACGGGAGCTGGAATCAAAGGAAGTGAAGCAACTATTCCAGGCTGACCAGCAGCTGGCTGTACGACAGGTAGTAACTGTGGTACTGTAATACCCTGTGCATACGGTGGAGGTGAATTCAACAGGTAAGACAACAGAGGATCCTTTTCATGATCCTCCATCGGCTTAGTAGGACAAGATGGCAATGCAGGGTAACATTTATCAATTGCCAAATTATATTTTCTATTCGCCATCTCCATTGCTTTCTCAGTCTCGTTGACATGCAGCTGCCTAGCAGACTCCATTAAAGTCAACCCTTTCTCTTTCTGTTCTTTCTTCGTCTTCCTAATTTCTCTCTGTTTGGCTTCTTTGCGCCATACGCGAAAAGAATCAAACATTGCCGGCCGGGCTTTTCTCTTAAACAACTTCATTTCTAGATTGTCTAGAATTTCGGTTTCGAAGCTACCATGCGGTGGCCAACTAAGGACACCATCTTTTCTGGTATAACGGACCCATACTTCATTATACGTAATAGGACCAACACCATGTTTACAATAGAGCTCATATGTAGGAGTTCCAATTGGAGGAACCGAACACGAATCCTCCAACCGGGAATCCCCGTTGCAACGTAACCAGGACAAGAAACAATTACTACTGGTAGTCATGACAAACAAAGACAAATTCCAACCAAAATGCGCAAAGAACTTAGGCCTACCAAAATGAACTAATACCAAAACAAAGATTATCTAAACAAGAGCAACCAATGATAATCTACGAATTAAACCAGAGCAACAAGGAACAACCAAACTGGGCGTAACCTACTTAATACTTAACTGAAATGTGGAAGACGTCACCAAGGAGAACCCGTCTACGTCTCGCCGTACTAAGGTCTGCACCTCGGGTCCAAGACAGGGCGACAGTCAGGGCAGCGGTCCTCTGTAGCCGTCTGGGAACGGGAACCCTCGTGGAAGAGATCGTCGGGCCACTTTTACGACATGCAGGGATCGATGAAGCGGGGTACCTCCCTCCGGAATCTTCACACGAAACTTCTCGAACTTTTCAGGCTTTGGACCGGTACCGGATGACGTCGCCCCACGTTGGGCGCCAATTTGAGATTCTGGACTTTTAAGAGTCCAGAGGTGTCAGGGAAACAACACCCGAAGACCCCTGAGTTCCTCCTGTCTCGGTGCACAAATAAACAGAGACACAGGCTTCTCGATGGTGGCGTCAAAGACCAAGGTTTTTTTTACTGCAGGGACACAGAAATCATAGGAACCACACAGAGGCAGAATCTACGAGACTGTTCAAATTGCATTAAGTGGGTTGTTCTTTAAATACACGCAAAATGTCTTTAGGCAACATTACACGAATATTTCTCATGCCCAACCCGGTATCCCAAACAAACAGTAAATAGACATCAAATAATAATTAGTCGTAGGATTTCAGTATTCGATCAGGTTCCCTTGACAGTTTTCCATTCTTTGCCCGATCCTCCCCATCATAAAAATCGTAACCTCCCCATTGTAAAAGCCCAGAAGGAGAGGAGCAGAGCCAGGTGCAAAGGATTGAAAAGTAGGATAAGAGGTGTTTATGGATCATAAACGGGCATGGCTACCGTCTTCGGCCTTTCAGTCAGGACAACGGACACGAGAACCAGTATAGCAGGACTGGCCTCAGCCAAGGGAGGCAGCTTGATTCTGCCTAGTCATGCAGCGTCAGCCTTTCTCAGGGCTCGAGCTTACGTGTCCTTAACAAGGTGACTCTGCCGGGGTCATCGCCCGTTCATTGACTATGTGAGGGCAAGAAACAAAATGGATGCCGTAACTGAAATGGATGCCATGATTTTACAACAGAATGCCCTATTTCTCAGTGAATTCATGCTAGTTGCGTAGCGAAAACACTGTTATGCATATAATGGATCGTTTGCGGTTCATTGGTACCGAAATCGTGTCAGTACTACGATACCGAATTCACAGGTTCAGATCGCTACAGAACCTCAAGAGGGGCCAGGTTGGTCGGGGTCGGGTCCGTCCACAGAGTGGTGAGAGTCGTCGCTGCCGGTGGGTCCGTCATCCCGCCGAGCCGGGTCCTGTGAGTCTTCCCCCCCAGTGTTGGGGGGTGATCCACGACGTTGACCTGTGTGTGAGAGAAACAATGTTAATTTTGTTCCATGCAACATCCATGTTTCATTTGTTTCTAATTTGGCACATTTCATCTGGGAATTTGGATATGTCTTGCATTCCACTCACAGTGCACTTGTGCATGGGTATGTCCCTTGGCCACAGCTTTTGCGACTTTACCTATGTGTGGCACAGTCTTACTTGCTGCGTCAATTGTGACTGCAGTCAGCTGTGGAGTGAGCAGGTGTGGCGAGCCATGCACTGGCGCCTTCCGTGTTGCACTGTACGTGGGCACATGGAGTTGTTCCACACACTTATATGATGCAGGTAGCTGGCGTTGTGCTCGTGCACAGGTTGAGACATGACCCAGTGTTTTGCCATGGAGAAGAGGGGGGGTTCAGGCACTGGCCACCCTTGTCTACATGCACGCAGTCCACCTGCTGACGAGCAGACATTCCCACACCCCCCAAGGCTGAATTGGTCTCCCTGTGTGTCCCTTTCTCACTCCCTCTCTATCCCCCTCTCCCTCCCTCTGTGTGTCAGCCTCCTCCCTCTGTCCGTCTCCCTGTGTCTCCCTCCCTCTCTCTCCCCCTCTCCCTCCCTCTGTGTGTCACCCTCTGTCACCTCAGCCCAGCTTCCTAGGCACACACTTTTTGCAGATCTTTGAATGGCCCTTGGCTTGTTGATGTGAGTTTGTTTCTGATCCCCAGGCATTGGGTGTAGTGTCTGTGTCTGCGCTGCTGCTGTGGTGGTGTGTGCTGCCACTCTTTCACAGTGTTGGCTGTTCATTAGCTGCTGTCATGTGCAAAAACGTGCCGTCACCCCCATGTGTTAATGCAAGGCGTCCGCCATTTGCTGGCAAGTCTTTCCTGTGTGGGGACACACTGTTTGTCTGGCTGTGACCTAGGCCATATGGGCAGAGGGCATTGTTGTCTGCTTCTGAGTTGCACTATGTGATTTTTGGGGCACACACTCCTGCCATCCGGCTTACCGTGTCTTGTGTTGGTGTTTTCTGTGGCCTGTGACTTTGCATTGTCCAGCTGGGTGCATGGGGCATGGTGGCGCCAGTGGCATGTGCGTGTTCATGGAGTGTGGTTGAGTCATGCGATAGCTTGGGGTGGTTGTGTGCCTGATTGTGAGTTTGGTTGTGGATGACGTTCCCCCCATGTGAAGTGAGTTGTTTGTGTACTCACCCGGGTCTCGGAGTCCTTCTAATCCGTCCACTGACACCACTGGCAGTATGGCCATCACCCTCTCCTCCCAGGGATGGTAGTGTACGGGTCAGCGGGGCGGCCCTCCTCTAGTGACGTTGGCCTGGTTGTGGTCGTCGGTCATTTTGGCTCGGACCCTCCTCCGCAGATCGTACCACCTGGCTTGGCATTCATGCCTGGTCCTTCTGGTGGCCGCAACAGCATTCACAGCATCGACAATCCTCTGCCACATGGCTGTTTTTTCGGACATGCAGGTCTGTCTGACCAATGTTCCAAAGAGGTGTGGCTCGACTCTGAGGATTTCGTCGACAAGGACCTCCAACTCTCGGCTAGTGAACTTTGGATTCTTGTTAGTGGGCATGGTGAGGGGTGTGGGTGTGGATGGTTGGGGGGGTGTGTGTGGATGGTTGTGGGTGTGTGGGTGTGGTTGTGCAGGTGTGTGTGTGAATGTGATGAGGGGGTGTTTGTGAAGGTGTGTGTGTGAAGGTGTGCAAGTGTAAGGTGTAGTAAAGGTTCAAGTATGGTGCTGTAGGTAGTCTCTGTTTAGGATTTTGGCAGTTGCAGGTCAGTGAATGTGTTGTTTTTGTGCTTGTTGGACATGTTTTGTGGCTTTGTGCCATTCGAATGGTGTATTCTTGTGTTGTTTTGCTTTGTCCTGGTTGTGTACGTGCGTTTTAGCGTGTGTACGGTGTGTACTTCGGGAATTTTGTTGTACAGTGCTGACCTTGTGTCTGGCGTGGTGCGACTCGTACATGCGCAATGTTGTGTGAAGGTGAGGTGTTGGGGCCTGGGGTGCGCTCCGTACTTAGAATGTTGGGGTGGGGGTACGCTCCATACGTACGCGGGTGAGGGTACGTGTCGTACATACACGGTTGGGGTATGGGTACGGTCCGTACATACACGGTTGGGGTGGGGGTGCGCTCCATACGTACGCGGGTGAGGGTACGGGTCGTACATACACTGTTGGGGTGGGGGTACGCTCCATACGTACACGGGTGAGGGTACGGGTTGTACATACACGGTTGGGGTGGGGGTACAGTCCGTACATACACAGTTGGGGTGGGGGTACGCTCCATGCATACGCGGGTGAGGGTACGGGTCGTACATAAACGGTTGGGGTGGGGGTACGGTCCGTACATACACGGTTGGGGTGGGGGTACGCTCCATACGTACGCGGGTGAGGGTACAGGTCATACATACACGGTTGGGGTGGGGGTACGGTCCGTACATACACGGTTGGGGTGGGGGTGCACTCCATACGTACGCGGGTGAGGGTACGGGTCGTACATACACTGTTGGGGTGGGGGTATGCTCCATATGTACGCGGGTGAGGGTACGGGCCGTACATACACGGTTGGGGTGGGGGTACAGTCCGTACATATTCGGTTGGGGTGGGGGTACGCTCCATGCATACGCGGGTGAGGGTACGGGTCGTACATACATGGTTGGGGTGGGGGTACGGTCCGTACATACACGGTTGGGGTGGGGGTACGCTCCATACGTACGCGGGTGAGGGTACGGGTCGTACATACACGGTTGGGGTGGGGGTACGGTCCGTACATACACGGTTGGGGTGGGGGTATGCTCCATACGTACGCGGGTGAGGGTACGGGTCGTACATACACTGTTGGGGTGGGGGTACGCTCCATACGTATGCGGGTGAGGGTACGGGTCGTACATACACGGTTGGGGTGGGGGTACAGTCCGTACATACACGGTTGGGGTGGGGGTACGCTCCATGCATACGCGGGTGAGGGTACGTGTCGTACATACACAGTTGGGGTGGGGGTACGGTCCGTACATACACGGTTGGGGTGGGGTGCGCTCTATACGTACGCGGGTGAGGGTACGGGTCGTACATACACAGTTGGGGTGGGGGTAGGCTCCATGCATACGCGGGTGAGGGTACGTGTCGTACATACACGGTTGGGGTGGGGGTACGGTCCGTACATACACGGTTGGGGTGGGGGTATGCTCCATACGTACGCGGGTGAGGGTACGGGTCGTACATTCACTGTTGGGGTGGGGGTACGCTCCATACATACGCGGGTGAGGGTACGGGTCGTACATACACTGTTGGGGTGGGGGTACACTCCATACATTCACGGGTGGGGGTACGTCTCGTACATACACGGGTGTACATACATGGGTGGGGATTCGACTCGTACATAGGAGGGCTGGGGGGAGTGTTGGGCACGTATGCAGGCACATATCTCCATGGTTGCTATGGGAGTTCGGTGCGGACGGTGTTTTTCCATATGGTTATAACATCGGACGCACAGGATGGATCGTACTTGCACAGTCAGACTTCACTTTTCACATTTGTACGGTAAATCGTCCGGGGACGTGTCGGACACATTTTCCGACCCGAGGACGTGTGGGGAATTATTCCCAATGCGATTCGTATGGACTTTTTCCCATGCGAATCGTAGTTGGCAGTTTGTACGGCACTTGTACGATTCGTACGGTAAAAAGACCGGATACGAGTCGTACGGGGAATTTTTTTACAGGATCGTAATCGGCACCATGGTTGTTATATAATGCTAGAGCAAGGGCTTCTGACCATTCCCACGTGTATGTGTATTTTAAGTATATTGGAATGTTGTCAGAAACAGCTGGTAAAATTACCGTTTCTCCCTTTGGGCAATCCATAACAATTTCAAGCGGCCAATCATTTCCAGGTAAAAGGATGTCATAGCCATAAGTCAGATTCTCCCAAAGCAGACCTTTAATTTTTCTGGGTTTGTCCCCCTCCATTTGGAGTGTTGTCTCATGTAACCTATATGGGACACTTACGTATCCGGTGTTTCCACCATGATGTGCTCATTCAATACTGCTGTCACCAGAAATTCCATCAGGTGCTAGCGAGCTATTGTTACTTCTGCTGCGCTGTCTAGCATCGTCAGATCCCATTCCCCGTTCGGAAGTTGAATCCTCAGAATTCTGGGCATGTCTAACTCTAAGACCTGCTACTTTATTCTTTTTAAATTGAGGTTTAGATTTTGGATTGTCTTTTTTTTCAGAAGTGTAGTCTGAAGCATGTTGCGTGTCTCTTGACTTCACATGCTCTTCTTGTCTGTGTTCTGACCATCCTCCTATCTTGGAGTTTCTTGGTGAACCCTGAAAGGAACAAGGGGAAGGTGTATCAGTTTCCGGTCAGGTTTTTTAATGTTATCCCTATTCCTAAGGTATTATCTCATTTTGGAGGGCTCCTGTTGAGGAGACCCACTCCTAGATAGAGATCTATGTTCTCTAATCTTTTGGTTTTTATTGTCATTATCCCATTTCGTATTGAAAGAATCAGGTGCTTGCTTGGTGTTCTCTTTTTCAGGACCACCCATGAGTTGAGGTTTTGTTGCTCTAGCTCCCAAACTATCTCTACCTAACTCAGCATGGGTGTCTGTGATATTTTAGGCTATTCATGTTCTTGTTGTAAAGGAGTGAAATCCCTCAGGCATTGGTGTATTGCCACTGCTGCTGCCTCCCCTTTTATATTTACTAATAATATGGCTGTTACCTGGGCAAAATTACCTAATAATTTCATCCCTAAGTTCAGAGCAGGTTCTGCTCCATACTCAGTTTGTATTTGTCTTAATAAGTCTGGTATTACTGCTTATGAAGGGATACCATGAGTACTGGTATATATGGCAGTGAAAACTGTACCCCAAGTGGAACAATCCTCTATCTGGGGAGCTATCCCCATTTGCAAGCAGATTGTTAGCATTCTGAGTTTTTATTGAGCGCTTGTGTGTGGAAATACTGCCTCTAGCGGTGTTATTTTCTTAGCTATTCAGACTGGCATTTGCTCTCATTTAGTGGACATTTTACCCTTGACTGCGTATAGCGTTTGTGGTGTAATTTTTGTTGTAGAACCCAGAATTTGTCCTGTGTGTGTAGCTCTTGTTGGCTGAAGTGTGAATATTCTCATTACAAATTGTGTCAGGTTTCTGTAAAGTTTTATTATTTCTTCATGGAGTAAATGAATGTCTGCCACTGGTATTGAGTCAATGTCTGGATGTGGTGTGTGAGCTACTAGGACAGGCCAAGTGGCTCCATCACTTCCGGACGGATCTAGTCTTAATATGTCTTTTAGGTTTGGGAGGGCGCCTTTAAACCAGCTTATGTGATCCTGGTAGGTGGGTGGAATTTCAATGTCCTCATACAGACAGCATTGATCTAGTGTTTCAACTTCAGTGTAAGAATGAAATGTATTTGATTGTGCATCTTCTTCTGGGAATTTAACCCATGAATAGAATACCTCTGTTCTGGTATACAGTCAAAATATCGATTTTTAAATATGAAAGCACAGTTATATCGAGTTTTAAATGTTGCAAAATATCGATGTTAATAATATTGATATTTATGTGAGTGTTATGTATTTTGGTATGTATTTAATATGTATGTGTTTGATTTTTTTGTTAAGTATTGTACTGTTTTTTTAAAATATATGTATACATTTTTTAGAAATTAAAAAAAAAAATTAAAGTAAATTTGGCGTTTTAGTACCGTAGCAAGTAGTGTGTTTATAGGGGAATAGAGTGGGAAGTAATTGAATTTTAATTAAGTAATTACTCATTTTTAATTATCGTTATTAATAAATAATTTATTGTTAATTCATTATTAATTGGCAATTAATTATTATTAATTGATAAATATTTTATTTGTATTCATTTATTATTGGAGTGGGTTGCATGTTTTTAGGGGAATTGGGTTGGTAAGTAAATTATTTGTAAGTAAGAAATTAATTAGGAAAAAGTGTGTAGTGATTATTATTTTTTTGTTAATTAATTATTAATTGGTTATTAATTTTTTATAAATATTATTTATTGGTATTGATATTGTTTTGGTTGATTTCTTATTAATCTGTTATTGATTTTTATTACATAATATTTATTGTTATGGACTTTTTTAATCTAATTATTAATTACGAATTAATTTTTAATAATTGATTAATTGAAAATTAATTTAATTATGTGAAATGTTATGTGGAGTGTGTTGTGTGTTTATTGGGGAACAGGGTGGGAAGTATTTAATTTTATTAAAGTAATTATTATTTTTTATGTATTTGTATTTTTTTCTAAATGTATTCATAAATCATTATTTAATTACAATATTTATTTCATTTAAATGTATGTCATATTTAACATCTACGTTGTCCAACGCTTTCCCTACTGTTGCACTCACTGGAGTGGGAATAGTAATTTTTACCCCTACGATATCCAGCGCTTTCCATAATGTTGCACTCTCTGGAGTGTGAATAGTAATGTTTAGCCCTACGCTATCCAGCACTTTCCCTACTGTTGCACTTATTGGAGTGGGAATAGTAATTTTACCCCTATGCTATCCAGTGCTTTCCCTACTGTTGCGCTCTCTGGGGTGGGAATAGTAATTTTTACCCCTACGTGATCCAACGCTTTTCCTACTGTTGCACTCACTAGAGTGGGAATAGTCATTTTTACCCCTACGCTATCCAACGCTTTCCCTACTGTTGCACTCTCTGGAGTGTGAATAGTAATGTTTAGCCCTACGCTATCCAGCGCTTTCCCTACTGTTGCACTTATTGGAGTGGGAATAGTAATTTTTACCCCTATGCTATCCAGTGCTTTCCCTACTGTTGCACTCACTGGAGTGGGAATAGTAATTTTTACCCCTACGCTATCCAGCGCTTTACCTACTGTTGCGCTCTCTGGGGTGGGAATAGTAATTTTTACCCCTACGCTATCCAGCCCTTTCCCTACTGTTGCACTCACTGGAGTGGGAATAGTAATGTTTACCCCTCCGCTATCCAGCTCTTTCCCTACTGTTGCACTCTCTGGAGTGGGAATAGTAATTTTTACCCCTACGCTATCCAGCGCTTTCCCTACTGTTGCACTCTCTGGAGTGGGAATAGTAATTTTTACCCCTATGCTATCCAACGCTTTCCCTAATGTTGCACTATCTGGAGTAAGTATATATATTAATTTATATGTGTATGTTTAATTTATTTAAGATATATGTATTAGTTATTATTTTTAAATATCTTTTAATATTTTTAACTATATTTCTTTTAATTATATGTATGACGTACTTAATTTTACATTATTATTATTAAAACATTTTAAAAACCAATATTTTTCACTTTGATATTTTTGACAACTATATTTTTTGCCGATATTTTTGTACTTACCATTATGTAGATAGGATTTCGATATTTTTAACATCGATATTTTTGTGTCGATATTTTTGTAGATCGATTTTCTGTCCGTCGATATTCTGTCAGACATTCCTCTGTTCTATATTATTTGTGAGCTTCAATCACGAAGGTTACTGTCCCACCCCTAACTGTGACTTTGTAGTCTGTTAGCTTTAGAGTAAGGGCAGTTCTAACATTTTCTGAAATGTTAATTTCACCTTCCTCCTCTGCTTCCCTAACTGTAGCAGGCTGTGCTCGCACAGCGGTGTTCTCTTGAGTCATTGTTAAAAAAAAATTCCGAGGGAAGAGTTTCATGGAAACTGAGATAAGGTTTTATGCACAATAGGAACTGTTTGCCCTTCATGCTGAACTACTCAGATTTGACTGTTAAATAAGTACCAAAACAACTAAACCTATATGAGATCTGCGCTCTTAAACAACATACACTTTAGGATTGATGTCCGGACTGATTCTTGACACCCCTACCGGGTATAAGCAACAAAATTGAAACAACAAGCCTATAGAGCAACTGCAGCTCCCTCAACGTTCCCCCACTGTTAGTCCATAGTACAAAAATTCCCAACTGTTTGGCGTGCACATCCACTACTCCCGCTGTTTCCAGAGAGTGATGCAAAGGAGCGAGTTAATTTGTTCACAACTGTGAAATGCACCACCATGAAATAGTTTCCAAAATGATTTAGTCCATCCGGTCAGTTAGTATCCAAAGTATTCTTCAATCTTCACAAGAATTATCTAAAACCAGCCAACGCGTTTTATCAGGGCGTATTTGTTAGTTGTATTCCTCTGTGGTTAACAGCATCAGTGCCAACACTGTTATTAATCAAATCATTGGCATTTCTTTCATATGCCCAATCCCTCCAAAGTCCAGGGTCAAGTTCAAAGTCACTTTCTATGGTAATACTGCAACGGTGCCTTAATATATACCGGTTACTGCTACGGCAGTCGGCGTCTCTTCCGTATCAGAGTCCATACGGAAGAGACGCCGACCGCCGTAGCAGTAACCGGTGTTTACCAAGGCGCCGTTGCAGTATTACCATACAAAGTAGCCTCTACCGGGTATGTTAGCCTGTATACCAGCTAGCTCACAGTGCCGCTAGAAACCCCTCTTACCAAGGAGAGAATAGTTCTTGGCAACTATAGAACATGACAACCCTGTCCCATCAGAGATCATCGAAACAGTGTGATACTTCTTGCTCAGTCACTCATGCTCACTTTGTCTCAGAGAGATACACAGAATAAACGGTGGGGACGTTTTTCAATAAGCATTTATTGAACCAGTGTCATTCTAGTGCAAAATTAGTGTGCTGAAACAACCATTAGACAGTAACAGATATAAAAGATTATAAGCACCATCAGAGTAAAAGGATGGTAGATTTCTACCATTGTGCTAAAACAATGAATACATGCAAGTATATAAAATACATAACAGTAGTAAATGCATACTCCTACGATGCAACCCTGACTATATGTACCTAAGTGTACCTAGCATGTATGTGGGTGTAAATCCAAGAATCCCTCTAGAATAAAGCCAACACCATTACCTGAAGTGAGAGACAGTGGGTCCCCGTCTTGGTCTCAAGATGGACACCCTGCAAGGGATGTCAGACCACTGCGAGCTGGAGTGTATGGGTGCAAGATCCTCAGCATCTCGCGTCAGTGTGTTGGCATGGAAGTCCTTTTCTCCTCTGACTACCTCAGCATGATATGGTGTATATATACCCAAAGTGGTACCCCCTGGGAAAATACCTTGCTGTGTTATGTCGAACTAGGATGACGGAAGGAATTACTCTTATACATAGTTATTATACAGGAGATGGTAGTAGTCCTGCTGTCCTGCCATGATTCCAATAATCCTCATGCATAATGAATGAGGCTTAAGCTTTTCAGAGAAAACCCAATATCATCTTTGGACATTACCGTAAGTAGGTAAAAGGTGAGTACTCAGAACCGTTATGTAGTGTAAAATCAGTGGAATGTAGGTGAAAGGTGCACTCATTACTTGAGCTGATATTGGGGTACCTATATGGAACATAACAGAAGAAAGAGCTAGGTGAGTTTCATCTCATTCACCACCGATTGTGGTGGGAAGAGTTGTCTGTTAATGACTTTATTACTGAGGTGTGCAGTAAGGTGCATTGTGCTATTGTAGATACGGTGGTGCAGTTGGTAAGTAAGGTCCGTAAAGGTGCCCTGATGGCAAAATGTGATGTTAAGTTCACTTTTTTTTGCTGCCCATCTACCCGGCGGATCAAGAGTTGTTGGGCATCCAGTTTGGGGACACTCTTTTATGGACAAGGCATTGCCTATTGACTGTTCAGTTTCTTGTTCCTTATTTTAAGCTTTCAGTACCCTTTTGCTAAATGTTGTTATGCATGTGGCAGGAGAAATAAGTTATGACTCATTACTTGGATTACTTTTTCATTGAGGGTGCTCCATGTTCAGGAGAGTGTCAGGAGAGTTTGACGTTGTTCCAGGGTTTGATGATTGATTTGGGCATCACATTAGCGCCACAGAAGAAGACAGTAGGAGCCAATCCAGATCCGTACATTTTTGGGCATTGAGTTAGTTCAATCTGGATGGAGATTTGATTACCTGAGGAGAAGAGGAGGCACTGTTTGAAGCTTTTGGATGCAATTTTGTACAGAACCAAGGTGCAGGTGAAGGACATCTAGGTTTTGTTAGTTCACCGGAACTTTGCATGTAGGGAGGTCAGGGCTGGGAGGACTTTTTGAAAGTGGCTCACTACCACACCACAGGGTGCAACTTAAGACAGGGGTGAGAGAGGATTTGAAGCTTTAGTGCAAGTTTTTGAATTAATGCAATGGGATTCCCATGGCTGGATTGGGAGAAAAGATGGAGTGGTCAATTGAGATGTTTTTTGATCCTGCGGGTGGTCATTGCTTTGGTCTTTTCTGGCAGGGGACGTGGTGTGCAAAGGCTTGGCCAGAAGCCTGGAAGCAGAGGGGTACAGCATTGCTTTCCTTGATTTTTTTCCTTTGGTGTTGGCTGTATGTTTGTGGGGGTGGTATTCTGTGAACAAAAGAGTTCTGTTCCATGTTGATAACATGTCGGTGGTGAACATGGTCAACCACCAGTCTGCAAGGGAACTCTAAGTGTAGCAGTTGTTGAGAGTCTTTGTGTTGGAGTGTTTGCATGTGAATGTTACTTAGAGGGCACACCACATTCCAGGAGTACACAGCGAAATTGCTGATGCTCTTTCTTGATTTCAGTTGGCGAGGTTCTGTCAGTTGGCTCCAGGGGCGGACAAGATGAAGACTGCAGTTCCAGCGCACTTGTGGATGGTAGGCGAGAGTACGTGAGGCAGCTCATAATTGACTTGTTATCGGGATCAGCGCATAAAGCATATGGACTGACATGGATGAGTTTTTGCAGTTGCCGGCAGTGTGACGCAGATGTGAAGATAGAGGTCTAGCTTTTCGGGAAGATGTGCTATATTTTATCATATCCTTGATTGAGAAGGGTCTTCGGTGGTTAGGACAGCTGGTCAGTTGGCAGGTGTGGCCTTTTTCGGGAGGCTGCGGTGGGGCTATGAGCCATCTTTAGGGGGAAATGGGGAAGCACATTTTGGAAGAGTGGTCAAGGCGGAGTGGTATTGGGGAGAGGCTGGGTATTCGGAAACAAGTGGTTGATGCTCTCCTGATGCTGTGTTGGAAGGAATGGGAGATGCTCAGTTTTTCAGTCATTATGGTGTGGTTGTTTTTTGGTGCTTTTCAGGTTACAGCAGTCATTGGGTCTTCATTGCGTGAAAGGATCTGGTGGTGAGATGTCAGGATCCGTGACAGGGCTGTTCAGGTGTGTATACCAAAGTCAAAGGCAGATGAGTTGAGGAAGGGTTGCGTGTGTCTTTACAAGCAAACCCAGATGTCATGGTTTGCCCTGTGCTTGGTGGGTTCCTCTGAGTATGAAAGGCGCACAGACTGACAATGAGTTTCAGAATGAGAATGAGGCAGGGTTGCTTAGGGGAGGGGGAGAGGTTTTGGATAGTTAATTATATGTATTAGTGAGGCTTATGTTCATGATTAGTATGTATTGCATAGAGCCAGGCTTTGATTAATTTCATTCTCTCAACCTGTTTCATTAATGCGCCCTTTTACACACAATCGTTGTAATCACTAAGGGTGGGCGTAGTTCGCGAAGTAGCACTTCGCGAAGCTACGCAAAGTGAAGTTCGCACTACGCGAGCTACGCGTAGCACTTCGCGAACTGCGTAGTAACATGTTCACACTGTGCAAGATGTTGTTTTCAATGATTGCACAGTGCGGACAAGCAACCGGCACTGTGCAATCATTGAAAATGGCATCTTGCACAGTGCGAGCTGTAGTTTTCTGCTGCTCGAGTAGATTTTTACTCGAGCGGCAGCTTTCTCAACGCGAACTGGTAGTTTCTCATCGCGAGCGGTCGCGAGCATACACGACCCCTCGCAATGAGAAACCTGACCTCCTCGCGTTGGGAATCTCGCCGGGAGGTTTATTTTCCATGCTCGCGATCGCCAACTTGATGTTGCTGATCGCGAACAAGGAAAAAGTCTCGCCGGGATGTCATTTTGCTTGCTCGCGGTCGCCAACTTGACGTTGAGAACCGCGAGCAAGCAAAAAATGACCGCAGCACTACGCAACACTATGCTACGCGTGTTCGCACTGTGCTACGTGCAGTTCGCGTAGTGCGAAGTAGCGCAAACTTCGCAAACTACGCGAGAGTAGCGTAGTGCTTCGCCCAGGCTTAGTAATCACTCATTCTTGGAGATACCATCTCACCTGTTGATGGTTTTTGGAGTGTGAGTCAAAGGCCATACCCACCTGGAATGTTCGAGCTGGTGGTAGGGTCCGAGGTAGAGGGCCTCAATGATTGGCCCAGGAGGTTTCAGGGGTGGGGCTTACATACGTTTTTTGAAGGAGGGATATCAGTAATAGAGGGCTATTTTATTGGGTACACCCTGGTTCGGCATGGGTCAGGAACGTTTTTCCGCACCCACCCTGCCTAATATTCTGCTTTGGTGAGTGTGGTGCAGAGGGAGTGGGAGGAAAATGTGGTTGTCGCTTTTATGAGCAGGTGCTTGGCAGTTCATACACCAGTTTAAAAGTTTATTAAATAAAGCATCGGCCATGTTGAGACCCAGTTGAAATTCGGGGAGAGGGGAGGGGGAGCTTATGAATGGAAGGAGAGGACAACAGTGGTGAGCAAGATGGAGGGAAGTGTGGGTTTATGAGTGATGAGGGTGTGTTTGCATTTTGGTTGGTGTGGTTTGGTTTGGAAGGGTTGCTTAGTGGAGTGGGGAGGGGATTTGGATAGTTATTCATATGTATTAGTGAGATTCATGTTCATGATTAGTATGTTTGGTGCAGGGCCAGGTTTTGGGTATTGCCATTCTGTGCACATGTTTCATTAAAGCAGCCTCTTACACACTAATTACCGTTGTAGTCAGTCGTTCCTGGAGACACCATCCCGCCCGATTGCTGGTGTGCATTCTTATGAAGTATTACTTCTAACTCCAAGCATCAAAAAGGAAACTGACATTGATCCCTCTAAAAATGTAGGGATCGGAAGGCATGTTCATGCGCACAGCATTCATGGCACAATGTGAGCCAGAATTTTGTGCAACGTGTCCGTCTTTATCTAGAAATTTGACAAACGGTCTTTGAAAGATGTTTGTCTCTGAAATGTATTTTGAAGCAAAATTCCATGAGAACAAAGGTGCATTCCGCTTTAGTATTTGCAGTGCCTAATGGCCTGCAGAAGGTAATTAAGGGAACTTCCGTCTGCTTCGAAGCCTTCCTGTTACCTTGTGTGTCTTGAAGCAGTTCATGATGCTTTCATAAAAAATTCCCTTTTCCTAGATTTGTTTTCTCAAAATAACTTTCCCGGCCCCAACCCTGCTCTTTGAAGTTGCTGCAGGAATTGATGAGTCTCCCGTTGTACGCATCCTTTGCTCTTCTCGCTCCATATACACTGTCACCAAGCACTTGTCACAAATTGAGAATTCTTTGTTGGAAAGGTAGACATGGTGAAGTGACCCGGATATCTTCGTTTAATTAGACATCCCCTGGCAGGTGAGTTAGCTCTTTGATGGCGCAATGCTGAAAACAGAGATGAAGAAGGGTCAAACAAATAAAAAGTGACATAGAAATGTTACTGTCATTAGTGGCAAATAAGAGCACAGGTGGATAGTTTTTGTGCATTTTGCAGCATTGGGTCCGTCAGCCACTGACCCCCAATACATACAAAAACCCTATTCCAGTTTTAGATCGTTCCTGTCATCAAAGAGATGTGGTCTTTCCTTTTACCTCTTTGTGATGCTTTAAAGGAATGCTTTTCTACCCTTCAAGATATTGCAGGGACTCGTTTAGATGGCTAACGTTACGGATAACCATATTTCTGTTGACTGTTCAGATAGTTACATATGCAGCTCTGTGTAGTGAATATGTAGTAAATGCAGATTGTACACATATGAATTACTCTGTAAATGCTATATCCATGATCTGTACTGCACACGTCTGCATGTCTCAGGAAATTCTCCTCATGCACATCGGTATACCTCATGAAATTTTCCATATGCACTTGGCTAAACCTATTCAAGGGGGCTTATATGAATAATATTATGGGGGGTCGAGCAAGTATGTCATTGCGCTGTACCACGTGTAAGCATCCCGCATCATTGGCACGTCTGAGCAGTGCCATTGTTCTGCATGATAAAGCTACATTTCTTTCAGCGCCCTACCGCATTTATCAAAAAAATGCAACTACCGAACGCGCATGCGCACTAACATCCGTATATGTTCTCTCTTATTGCTTGCTGGGACTGCATCAAGAAAAACAGAAAGTACGAGTTAGAATAGTGACTTATTCTTTCCCTGTACATTTGAGGTTATTTATTTTGTTCAACTCTGCTTTCGATGGGATTATAGAAATATGGATACTTCACTAGGGCTCCCAAATTCTGGAGAGCTCAATGGTTAGAATATAAGCATACATTCAGAAGGGTGTAACCTTTAACTCTTGCACGACAAAATGTTTTTACAAAAATATAGTGAGCAAGGCCGGACTGGCCAGCCGGGCAAGCGGGCAGTTCCCCGGGAGGCTGAAGCCCCAGGAGGCTGGGATTGATACTTGAAGACCGGGTTCAGCCTCTTGGAATGGTGGTGCTCATTATCGATCCCGGCCGCAACTTGAAAGAGTTGCTTTTATCCTAACACACATTAGGACGTCTGCCCGTGCAAGCTGAATTTTTAATTTTTGCCAGGGCTAATTTAAGTTTCCAGTCCGGCCCTGATAGTGAGAGAGAATATCATTGCACAAATGTCGCCCACAAAAAAATTCAGTTTACATACCTCGATGATGTCAACTACGAGAATATTGTGTCAAAAATATAGTGGAACAGAATATTATCAAAAAGGTAAGCATAGTGAAATTGTATATATATATATATTTTACAAACTCTGCTCGCATTTCACTGCCACCGGTTTGAGTGACGGAGCACGGACCACGTTTTCAGTGCATAGAAGTTTTTATTTAGACTCCTCCAACATCAGCCATCATGATGTGTTTCGAGCCTCAAGGCCCTTGATCACATGACACGCTCTCAGGTGACAGGTAAGTTTAAATACGTTTTTTTCATTTTTTCTTAAAGTGACAGTGCAATGGGTGATTTATATACTAAACATAGCGGACTGACTTGTGGCATTGTAAACTACAGGCAGGTATTCTATACATAGCCGCAATTATTAGATAATTACATAAATAAAAAAATAGATAAATAAATATTCACAATTGGTTATCTGTTAAAGTTAAAAACAGATTTACATATATATATAAAAATATAAAAACCCTTGATGTGAATAACTTGTTATATTCCGTTGGTGATTACATATAGCTAACAGCTAACTGGACTTCGGCAATAGTGCTTGGGTCTGGCTGTGTCTAATTCTAAGCTAATAAATGGGGTACCCCTTTGTAGGTATCCTGTTTTTTCCTTTTATTTATTATCTATAGTTACCCCTGCTTAGTTGAAAGTATATTGCCTTGTCTTAGTTTTTGCCCTGTCACGCTAATGTAATATATATATATATTTATATAGATAGTTAGGTAGGTAGATAGATAGATAAATAGATAGATAGATAGATAGATAGATAGATAGATAGATAGATAGATAGATAGATAGATAGATAGATAGATAGATAGATAGATAGATAGATAGATAGATAGATAGATAGATAGATAGATAGATAGATAGATAGATAATATGTATTGCTTGATTAATTAAAATCATTGCAATCACAACATCTTATATCTCCAAGAAAAACACATTTACATTACAAACAAAACATCATCTCATCACATAATACCAAAAACGGTCCCATAAATACAATTTAAAAACTAATCGATAAGCCCAAATCTAGCCACTTTGCATCGTTAATCACAGAATATTATTGCACATTATACATTTTAAAGTTATGGTGTGCATTAAGAACTATTTCCATGGATATAGCAGAAAAATATTCTGACCTATTAACATTCATTTCCCTTTCCTTTCGAAGTGCTAATGTGCAAAAAATGCATCAATTTGCTGCGATGATGACCCAGCTATTGTTACATTTCGAATTAATACCATCGCAACAAAAATGATTAAATAATAGAATTTATAAGCCGTTAAAACTAATAGCACCAAGGCCATAAAATTAGAGAGGACCTGCACTATATTAGACATTTTTCAACTGCCATTAAAATTTTTACCAATTGACATAGTAATGGAACCGATTTAGACAATGACATGATTAATGCCTGTCGGGCAGATCTCACACCACTCATCAGAAAATAAGGTCTCAAAACTAAACGTCTAAGATTAATCAGCTTCGGGCATACACATGTTATATGTACAAGAGTTTCCTGTGGCCATCCGCAAAATCTACAATTAAAATCCGGCCACTGTTTGATCCAAGATCAAGTGCCCTCCTTTGTTGGGTTTATACCCATACGTAGCCTTAAAAACATTTTTTTAAACTTTGCGGAAAAGAAAACATTTAAATACGGCTGAACACGTGTGGATTGGTATGAGTTGATCACGTACCATGCATAGTTTTTCTCAGCTAATGCGATTTTATCCAATTTAAACGATTCAACTTTAATATGCTTTTTTAAACTTCATTTATAGTTGGGCATTTTTAAAGCTGGCAGTTCAATTTGCAGGACGATATCTCGAAAGGCAGTTAAAATATAAGCTCTCCATTTAACCGTGTAAGCAGATTTATCAATTTCTTGCCAACAAATATTCCCTAAAGAAGCAGGGGCTTATGTTGACTAGGCCTGGGCGAAGCACTACGCTACGCTCGCGTAGTTTGCGAAGTTCGCACTACTTCGCACTACGCGAACTGCACGTAGCACAGTGCGAACACGCGTAGCGTAGTGTTGCGTAGTGCTGCGGTCATTTTTTGCTTGCTCGCGGTCCTCAACGTCAAGTTGGCGACCGCGAGCAAGCAAAATGACATCCCGGCGAGACTTTTTCCTTGTTCGCGATTAGCAACTGCAAGTTGGCGATCGCGAGCATGGAAAATAAACCTCCCGGCGAGATTCCCAACGCGAGGAGGTCAGGTTTCTCATTGCGAGTGGTCGCGTATGCCCGCGACCGCTCGCGATGAGAAACTACCAGTTCGCGTTGAGAAAGCTGAAGCTCGAGTAAAAATCTACTTGAGCAGCAGAAAACTACAGCTCGCACTGTGCAAGATGCCATTTTCAATGACTGCACAGTGCCGGTTGCTTGTCCGCACTGTGCAATCATTGAAAACAACATCTTGCACAGTGCGAACATGTTACTACGCAGTTCGCGAAGTGCTACGCGTAGTGCGAACTTCACTTTGCGTAGCTTCGCGAAGTGCTACTTCGCGAACTACGCCCACCCTTAATGTTGAAAATGCAGCCATACATTTTAGGAAAGATCCTATTGTTACCAAGCACTGTCTTTGGAGACCGAATTCCAATCTAATTGCTGCTTGACACACTGACCTGGCAATTCCAAAGGTTGCTTTAAAAACCTTAGCAATCAATAAGTCAAGCACCTTCACATCTTTTCCTCTAGTAATCGGGGAACCATAAATGAGGGTAGGTTGTAACTTGGCTTTGATTACTTTCAGAATAAACTCATATGATTGACAATTCAGTGATTTCTTTAAACATTTAAAAGCATGGATCAATGTCACAGCCTTGGCCCTTAGATCTTTAAGGTGAAATTTAAAAGACATGTGATTGTCAAGTATCACCCCTAAGTATCAATACATCTTAACAATATCAATTGTAACTGCTCTGGCCTTCCAGGGATTAAACTTCTGTTTGACTACACCAATCTTCATCACTTTAGTTGTTTTAACATTCAGTTTAAGGCCATTCTGCTGTATATAAACATCAAAGGCAGTAATAAGTCTTTGTAGGCCGACAGGGGTATGGCTCACAAGGATCGTATCATCAGCATACTGGAGGTAGCTAATTTGCACTCCCCCCATCCTGGGAACATGCCCATTCACAACACCAAATGCTGATAAAGGTCTGATAAAAATAAATTAAATAAGCAGGGGGCAAGAACACAGCCCTGCCTCAGGCCATTATATGTTCTAATCTTCCTTGATAAAGAATTACCCTCCCCAATCTTAACTTGAACCCAAGTGTTGGTATTTAGAAGTATAATAGCTTTCAACAATTTCTTTGGGATTCCCAGATCTGACAATTTTTTCCATGATAAATTTCGAGGCACAGAGTCGAAGGCTGCCTTAAGATCAATAAAAGCAATATATACATTTAGCTTATTCAAGACAGCCTTCTCCGCAAGCAAGGTTAGAGCCAACAAATTAGTGATATTGGATTGACCTTTCTGGAAACCAGTCTGATTAAATGGGATAATACTCTCCTTCATAGCCCAGTCTTCCAATTCTATTAGCAGACAAGTAGCAAACACCTTTGCATCGACATCGGTCAATGAGATTAGTTGATAATTAGCAGGGTTTGACACCGGGCCGCTTTTGTAAATTGGTTGCACCATGCTACCTTGCCATGACTCCGGAACAACCCCTAATGTCAAAACTTCCCTAAATAAATTATGCAAAATGCCGGCCCACAGATCACTATTAACACAAAACAGGGCATTCGGTAGCCCATTTGGTCCAGGGGCTCCATTTGCTCGCAGCCCTCGTAACAGGGTCAATACTTGATTACAGCTTGGAATTTCTAAATCGAAATTTTAATCAGGACTAGAATCAATAACATGATCATTAGAGTTCAAATCGAGACACTCGCCATTCCCCGCATTGGTTAGTGATATATTATTTACCCCACCTAAAGCAAACCTGTCTGGGTGTTTTACCACCAGACTCGATACACCATACAAATTGGTTATAAAAATTACCCAACTGGGTTCAGGTATATTTACAGAAAAAGCCCTACAGCCTCCCCTTTTCGAGGTTATTAATAACCCCCTACATTTATTTTTGCATTATTTTGCTTAGTGACGGATAGTAAACTATTCCATAGCCCAGTTTCATATTTAAGTTTTGCTTTCCATATTTTTTGTTTGTAGGTCTTCTTAAGTTCCTTCAGGTTTTCTTTATACACTAGGTAGGTCTGACAAAATCTACGGGCGTATGCCTCATGGACAACTCTATTGAGTACCTTCTTTAACTTTAATAGTTTGGGGGAAAACCATATTTTATGTATATTCAGATTGGTGGTAATTTTCCTTGTCTTTCCAGTTGAAAATTTCCCCACGATGGACTCTGTGATAAAATTCCATTTATTAATCATATTCATGTCACTCTGGATACCCTGAACCCTTTCCTTAATCAATGCCTCAGCTGTTTGCATAATATCCTCCTTTTTGGCTAAATTCCATACCAGCCTCCTCAGGTTATATGCAGAACATGCCGTGTTGGGAAGATCCTTAGATTTTAGAAGACATTCTACCAAAACATTTAATTTTACAACCTGGGGGTTGTAATCACTTTCTGACTGGCCGATTACCTTATATTCTGACAAATGTAATCTCAGATTGTCTGAAATAAATGTATAATCGATAATTAAACCTTGCTTAGAGTTCTTAAATGTGGGAGTAGATCTAGATTTTTCTTTTAACTTGCTTGTTCCAGCCTCGGACATAATGTCACAGCAGTCCTTAGCTAAACCTCCTGATTTATAGTTAGATTCTGAGCACCGAAATAATTGCAAATTAAAATCACCTGATACTATTAAGCCAGCATCTGGATATTGGAGTATTAATACACTCAATACATCCCGAAGGATATACAGCTGTGCACACTTATTTTTACTAGCACTCAGATACACATTAAGAAAAAGTAACCTTAACTCAGAGGTATTAACCACAAGTCATTGTAACCAACCCAAATTAAAATCTACCACTTTCACAGCTAGGTTTAAATTAGCCGCGATATAACACGTCAATCCACATTTTGCATGGCCAAATTTATTGGTTTTTACTGCCGGAATACTATATTAATTAAATCCGGACAAAGGAGTCATTTGTTCACACCATGTTTCTTGGAATAATAAAAATGCAAATGAATTTAAAAATGATATTGTATCTGGATCAGACAATAAATGATGCAAACCATGGACATTCCAGGAGCATAGACTTATTTCATTTATATTATCTTTAGTAGCTCCGGTTGTTCAATTACTGTCTCCACGGGGCACCTTTGCCAATGATGCTGGCAACCAAGACCAGTCCTCCATTCGAACATTGTTTTTAGGTAACCACTCGCAAAGATGACCCCCTGACTGAGTATTGGAAATCAACAAACCAGAGCTGCTAGATTGGTTATTTGATGGGCCCACTGCACCTCTAAGTACTGGATTTGAATTTTTACTTTCAACCCATATCCATTTTAAGGGCCAATACCTTCAAAATCGGGGGATATTGTACACTGGCCCAGATCTCGACCTTGATCCTAAAATCTTGGTAGCAATATCAATCGAGGACCAAGTTGTAATAGTGGACTCCCGAAGAGAGTTGGGCTGTACCTGTCTAAATTGTACTGACACCAAATCAGAAGATTTAATAAATGCTAAATCACAGATAGTTGAAATGATTTTCAATAATAAACCCCGGTTGAGGCTATCCTGGGATCCCTGAGATTCATACAATGGGTGCATTACTAATTTGGTGTCCCCGTTTAGACAACTATCGTCTTGTCTGCCACACAAGGGGCTTAATAAACCTGAGTTAATTTCTTTAGATAAAATAGATTTACAGAATATTTGTGGTGGGGGTTGACTCTGGGCAATGATAGGTTCTAGCATTTCTACCATACTCCACCGATTCCATGTATCAACAACCTTATCTTTGGGCAAAAGTCCTAACCCCTGAGGTTCATTATCCAATTTTATCACACATTCCTTAATTACATCTACCAAATCCGATTTTATGATATCATTTGGTTTGGGAACATCAGTATTATTACCATTTATAGGTCCCTGCTTGTTATCCCTCATAGGGAATGGCAGTGCTATAGAAGAATCCCCACCTGCTAAAACAGTGACCTGCGGTGGGCATTTCTTAAAGGCTGGTTTAAATATAGGGTAATACTCCCTAGACTTTGCTGCTATAGCTGCTAACGCAACTGCACTTCTGGCCTTATTCCGCTCTTTCCACAGCCTTTTCCTTAAGCGTTTAGATAACGGAGGACAAATATTTATACCTTCCCCTGGACTTATACACAGGGATTTGGCAGTGGGTAGTGGCTTACCTTTCTTAGGTCCATTGGAGGCCTGGCCATCATCTACATGTATCTCTAGACACTTGCTGACTATGGCCTCCCCTTCTACCTCCTTTCACAGCCCCGAGTTAACACAACCCACGTTCGCCTCAACATCTTGCATCTTCTTATTTTCAAAATATACACTATCGTCCCCTTCCTTTGCACAAACCAAGTTTTTATCCAAAACCAATATCCCTGCTGTTTTTTTTACTTCTTTCACAAGAGAGCCTAAAATTTCTGGGAGCGCAGACATTTTGTCCAACATATGAGAACATGTAATTCTTCTCAATTGGTCATTAACCTCAGCCTGGGCCTTAACCACCAAACCTGTCAGGTTTTGTAATTTTGAGTCACTACCGGCCACATAGACTGCTAAAGTATTTAAACAAATCAACCTAAATTTCAAGTTTATTTGAGTGGGAATCAAGTGCACCTGTTATAACATTCATGGTATTAAGCAAACTTTTCCACACACCCATGTTAGCTATATTTTCGTTTTTTGTAACATGACCATCAACATTGGCTAAAACGTCATATTTTTCCAAAAATGAAAGATCCGCAGGGCTCAGTGAATTATCAGGCTGTCCTAGAATAGAATCTGCAGCATTCAATGAAGTATCAGCTTGTCCTAGGCTCTGAACACCCTGAGGATTGTTTATATTATCCATTTTTACCAGAATTAAAATTGCCCGGTTATCCAATAACTGGACTGATACCTGATCATCACCACATTTCTCTGAACCAAATAAACTTAACATATTCTTATCATTTATTACCTCTAAAATCGGTGTTCCTAGATTCTTGCATTTTTTATCAGCCCCAAACACGGACATCCCAGTAATGAAAGGGTCTTGGGACACTTTGTAAACCTGCACATCTCCCATACAGATAACAGATGCATCACTGACATTCAAGGGCATAATGCAGCTTGATAAGTCCAAAGCAATGACCGCTGACTGAGCAAACTTTACACCAGGCCACGTCTTCCATTGAGACTCCTCCTTTATGTACTCATTAATTGGGACAACATGGACTTGGGCATTGACTACCATTTTGTGCGTTGATTGTTTCACTACAGATACATCTTGGCTTAATTGAACTTGTTGTATTGATTGTATAGGGCTGAGTACTTGATTTCCCCTGACTCTCAGCTCCTCAGGAGGTATAGAGTCCTCAAATTCTGCTTGGTCTTTATTCACAGTTTCCAGTACGAGGGGTAAATTGACATCACCATTACTGTCATTTTTGACGACACCCTTCGGCATGAAGAAATCCTTACTACTAAGCTGGGAATAGTTGGGCCCTCCTCCTATAGAGGATGGAGTACTAATTAGCCCCATACCCTTCATAGGAGCCCCGGAGCTTGAACTTGGGCTGGACCCAATTCTTTCAGGTACACTCTCATTGCCTGTCTCAATCATCTCTTGGGGATTTCTTTTTTTAGAGTGGGTTAGTTTTTTCCTAGCCGCTTTCCGCCTTTTTTGTAGCTGTTCTTGAAAG
Source organism: Triturus cristatus (assembly GCF_964204655.1). Classification (NCBI taxonomy): domain Eukaryota; kingdom Metazoa; phylum Chordata; class Amphibia; order Caudata; family Salamandridae; genus Triturus; species Triturus cristatus. The sequence goes on along the minus strand of NC_140590.1, from coordinate 452,706,028 downwards.
GATGGTTGCACTTGACCTCTCACACGCCCAGATCTCATAATACAATTTCACGTCATCAGAGAACACACAACAGAACCTTAAAGAGGTTCCCAATTTCCAACTTGCTCCCTTGTCTACAGTTGCACCCCTTGGGACTGCAAAATTCCAAAAGTTCTGCTAGGAGAGGAACTTTTCAATTTATACAAGCACTGTTTCCTTGTTGGAATGATTTCTATGCTATAACCGCTTTGCTATAGTGACCCTCTAGTCAGCAAAGTACAGCTATGCTAAAACAAGTTCAAATTCAAGCATTCACCATTCACCGTTCACCGCTGTATGCTGTACGCCGCAATCCAGGGTCATATCCCCAGCAGCACCCACCTGGTTCTACCAGGATTGTGGACTCTCACCTGACTTCTTCTCCGTTCTTTTTCACCCCGGTCAAGCAAAGTTGCAAGTTGCAGGTAACCCTCGGGTAACAAGTAGGGGTGGGCGGAATTTGCGAAATTCACTTTCGCAATCTATCGCGAAAATGCTGAAAATCTCCGCAAACACGCCGGAAATATCGCAAAGACGCGGAAGTTTTTTTCCCACCTGTTGGCGGTATTTTTTGCGTGATCGAGGCTCGCCAACTTACCCATGCGGTTGCTCACGGGCGCGGCCACCTTGTTTTCACTTGTCCCGCCCTCTCGCGATGCTTACTTCCTGTTCCGGGTCACGCAATGCATGTTCGCGCCCGTTCGCGGTAGATATTTCCTGTTCGCGAACGCTTTTACTTGATCGCGTTGCTTTTTGCTTGCTCGGGGAGAAAATATTGCGCGAACTTGCCCACGTGGTAACAATGGGCGCGGCCATCTTGTTTTTCACTCTATGGCATGGTTCTGGGGCCTGATTTTGAATCCTCCCTGCATCTTTTCAATCCTTTGTTTAAAGCCACTTTTTTTTTTATCTTTCTTATTTATTATTTCTCTAACTATTTTCCTGCTTCTATATTTTTTGTTTTTGTCTACTTTTTTTTTGTTTTTTAGCTACTTTTTCACTCTTTCTATTGCCTGCTATTTATTTCCTTTACTTCTTTAATTTTATTACCTTTTCTTTCCCGGCCCATCCCAGAACCATGTCAAAGGGTAGTAGGGCTCACCTTCGCAGCCAGAGCCGCGACCGCCTTCCTTGCGGAAGGCGGCGCCCACATGGGGTGCAGGCACGGGCCTTATTCGGGGAGGTGGAGTTGGTGGCACTCATTTTCTTTGTGCAGCGCCACCTCCCCTCAACCCTGGCAGCAGGTGGCAGGCCTGGGTCCGAGTACGGCCTCCGGGAGCGTCGGCAGCGGTCGGGGAAGCTGCGCCGGGCAGTGTTGCGCTGATCTGGGGTTCGGCGCACCCAGACGCAGTTGACGCACCGGTGGTCCGACATCCTGGACCGTGAGCAGGACCTGCTGGACCTGCTAGGAGTGGAGGTCCCGGGGCTTGGTGAGTAACTATTTAATTATTACTACTTTGTGTCTGTTCTTCTGCTCTGTGTTATATATTGCGAATATCTTTTTTTCTTCCAACCAGCTAGAATGTTGCTGCTTACATTCCAGGTTAATTACGTTTAAAAGTCTTCTGTGATTATGACACAGGTGCTCCTCTCCGCTACTACTAATCTTACTTTTTTGCAACTTTGCGTTTGCGCTCGCTTAGCGTGATTCTGTTAGAGTTTATTTTAGAGAAATTAAGTTACGTAATACTACAGTGACTCTAGTCCACTCCTTACTTTGTCCTGTCACTAAGAGATAGGGGCGGATTGATACTTAGGTTTAGGTACTTTGTATGAGTTTCTAATTTGTTAGTGGTATGCGTGATGTCCCCTCAGTTACGTGACATGCTGCTAGTATGCCAGTCTTTATTAGAACCTTTTCTAGTTTGTTCAATGAGTGGTGGTAATTGGCTTAGCACTAGCAGAACATCAGAATCAATCAATCAACCCAAAATTTGGTGTATACAAAAAAATTTGTCATGTGTCCTCCATTTGACCATATGCATTGTTGAGGAATAAAAGAAGTGGAAATGCATACTTAATGTACAATTGGCATGCCTGGAATAGGTGGGCTAGGTCGGGTGGTACGTCGTACTTAGGCTTAGTTGTAACTTAGTATTCTGGAATCAGAATGGAAGACTGGATTACTGTTGATAAATAGTAACTTAAGTAGTCGATCCGCGAATCCCCCGATACTACTTGTTGACCAGATGAGATCGGTCAATTTAGTTATTGCAATTGTTGTTTACATAAGTGTTTTTTGACCGTTCTTTAAAAATATTGTATTTGTTTGACACCATCCATCAATGTTTGTCTCTTTCTTATATCTTTCCTGTTCATCAGCACCCAGGGGCAGAGAGACAGGGAGTGGGCAGTTGGCGGGACAGTCAGAGCACCACCACTAGGAGGACACCAATGAGGGCTCCTCTGCTGGCCCCAGTAAGTCTTCTTGTTTTTAATAATATTTCTTATTCCATAACTTTTACTGCATCATATTTTTCACGAACTATTGTTTCAGTTTCCCAATGCTATTTTTTACCAACAATTATCCTTCAATCTGTACGGTTTCAAAAATCTTGTTATCCCTGCCTCTGCTATGATGACTCTCAGTACTACTACTACTATCAGTCTGTCTGTACGGTAGTAGCTAAGCTTGCCCAGTTGGCCAGTGCCACTCTTTATTTGAAAGGTTGTAATAAAACTCAGATTCACCAGTAGCTCTAGCCATTGAGTCCAATCCTTTGGGTCGTCCTCTTGTGCTGCACTACTTCTAGTCTTATTGATCTTGAGACTTTGTTAATCTTGAGGCTTTGACAATTCACAGCAACAAATGCCCAACCAGATTTATTACTATTTTGATATGATAGCCTATAGAACATACTACTACTGTTGTAGGGATCTTGCACATACAGACCTTTGCACAAGAAAATAGGATGTTGGTGATGGTAGGTTGGACCTTCCAAACACACCTCAATCATAAATTCAGAACCCACCACAATTCCCTGCTCGACTATAGTACTATCTTGTCATAACTATTAGGTCTCCGAACCCTCCCCCCAAGATACCCAACAAGTAAACAACCTAAAACATAACACACCCAACCACTCAGTCGTGGAAGCAATGCACATGCACACCCTTCCTTTAATTTGCTCACTCGTGTAAGTTAGTCCACACCAAATACCACCAAGTCTATGTAAGTTCAAAATGTTTATTTTGAATTGAGAAGCTCTGTACATTGTTCTATTATATAATGCAGCACCAACCAGAAAATCAATAACATTAAAACAATAAACATTGTTACACTTACTTACAGTTGGGAATTAAATCATGATAACTGAACAGTGGTGGAAGGCAGCACCACCATCCCCTAGGAATTTAGTTTATATAAATTTATAAATGAAGATCTCTGAGTGAAGGGACCCCTCACCTTAGAAGAACCTAGGGGCATATCATCAACGGCCAGAGATTATCGCTGGCCGCTCTTAGCGTTAAAATGTTTAACGCTGGCTATCGCAGATAATTATCGCCATGCTAGCGCTGTATTAACAATGCTCAGCGCAATGGCGATAATTATCCTAGCAATAGCGATGTTTTCCATGGAACATCGCTGGTTTTCCAGCGATGTTCCACGGAAAACAGAGATACCCTTGATAATAGGGGCCTGTGGTCTTAGCCACACAATCCACCCCCCATGTTAAGTATGCCTTAGTCAGGAATTTAACAGACGTTAAATTCCTGCGTTAAGGCATAGTTAGCGCGATTTAAATAATCGCTTCCCCGCATTGTAAATATCGCAAAGCTGCCTTTGTGATATTTACCCATGTTCTTTCCACAGACACGCCTACTTTGCATCTCATTAGCGATGCAAAGTTAGGCGTGCTGGAAAAGGGAGCAAAATCAGCAAAACACGCGATAGCATGTCTTTGCTGATAAGGCGATAAAATTATCGCCGCTTTTCGGCCGAAAACATCCGCAAAAGCGGCGATAATTTGTTATCGCCACATTGTTAATATGCCCCCAAGTACTGGTAGTTGTTGCATCATTCATAAGGTCTGGTTCTTAGAAGGGAATCTTCCATCTGTAGTGCGAAAAATGAAATGGTGCGTGTTAGTATATTGCAACTTGCAAGCATTTCTCAGCCATGCCAAAAAGTGTAGCATTTATGGATAAGCAATATGGACTAACAGTACACCAGTACTTCATAAAAAAGTTGCTTGTTAATGTTTTTGTTGACCGCTTGTACGCAGCGCGTAGACAGTAGCAGTGTGAGGCAGGTCATGTGGGCTCAAAGGTGTCTTATACAAAAAGCTGCAAGGTAACGTCACATGTGCAAAAATAAAAGACACAAAGGTAAAATGGTTGCATGGCTCGGGCTAACTAAGCAAAGGCTAGAATGACCCTAGGGGGACCATATATAACTATTAGTGTCTACTCTACTATTACCACCTAATTTGTACTAGTGATGTATGTTGGTATTAACTAATTTTTCAACCTTGCTACTGATCAATAGGGGGAGGTGTATATGACGCCTAATAAATGTGTAATGTTTTCTAGGCGCACTACCGACCACCATTGCCAGGGCCAGCGAAGGGGACGCGGAGGGAGAGGATGCGGCAGTTGCTGCAGATACCGACGATACCGACGATGGAGCGGTAGGGGGAGTGGCAGCACCAGTGGCGGGCAGTGGTAAGTTAGATTCATAATCCTTAACTATTGTTGAACTTGACAGTACACTCACTGCAAGGGTGTACTGTATGTATACTGTACTGTTGAGACTTAGGGCCCCATTAGGATGGCGGGCGTATTGCCCCCGCCGGGCCGGCGGGATTCACCGTCGACACCGCCCTCCCACCATCCCTGTAGAAAAGAGTCAGACCCCCCACATGTCGACCAGGCGGAAAAGGGTTCAATATGGTGGTGGTGTCTCTCTGAACACACCATCAGCCATATAATATGCATTTTGGAATGCCTTTGCGTGGCGGCATTGCCGTCCGCCACGGAAAGGCATGCAGACATTGCAGAGTATGCTTGGGTGCCCCCATGGAGGGTACCTATGTTATGGTACCCCCCTGCCTTTCAAAGCAAAACGTGACAGGCTTCGCGCGGGGCCTGTCATGTTGTGCTTGGAAAAGCAGCACAACAGGTATTTTTAGCATTGCTTTCGGCACCGCCAACCAGAATGTAAAAACCACCCTTTTTTGCGTGAGGATGGCGGACGGACAAAGTCTGCCCGCCATCCGATGTCCTAAGTAAGTATGAGTTGTTGTGAACATTTGAAGAGTGAACTAGAAGACTAGAATCCCTTTAATTGGCATAGGAGCGGGAGTATTGAGTAACCAATGGCCTCATCTATCTGATTTCAACTCCGCTTTGAAAGTTTTATGGAGAAGAGCACCTGGTGCACTGCTCAACTAAAAAGTGAAAGACGGGTGGAAGGAAGAAGGACGGGAGATTTAAAATGTTATGTACTACTGTGCTTTATAGTGCTACTCTACCATGCCACTATGTGTATAAATAATTAACTTGTCTTACTGTTTTTCTATGAGTATATTTTATAATTGTCTTGTTTTTTTCTTTTTGATACACAGCTACTCCTAAACTCAATCGTAAGGAGTTGGCCGCCAAGGCACGGTGCCGGAAGCTGGAGGCAATCCAGCGTGAATGCCAGGAGGAGGACACTGCAGCAGCACTTGAAGCCTCCTCCAGTGCCCCGGGCCCCAGCCACCGCCCTCCAGCGGTATGGCGCCACCGTTTGGCAGCTGCCCACCGCCACCGCAATGTCATCTCTGGTGCCCCCCCACTGTGGCTGCAACTGCCGCGCCCTCAAATGCCGTGTCGCCCGTTTAGAGGAGCAGATGCGTGTCCTCTTTCAGTCCCCCCCACACTTTAGTCCCTGTCTTCTGCCCCTTTGTTTAATTCTTGTTTGGGTGGGTGGAAACTGGTTTGGGCGTTGGGTTTTTGCTTTTCGGACTACTATTTTCTCCTGGACTTTCCTACGGACATTGGTTGGGGTTAGGGAGGGGGGGTGTCAGCTTTTGTGGGTTTTTAGTTTATTTTTGTAAGGGTAAATTAAATATATTTTTCTACGTTACATGCAATGTTGTTAATGTTTTGTAGGTGGGGTTACTGTTTTACATCACACTGTTTCCTTACTGGTGCAGGGCTGCCCATAGCCAGTGTTTGATTTAAATAATAGGCTGACTGTGTAAGACACAAACAGATAGATGCGACACCCCTCACTGATTGACTTGTCCTACTAGTACTTTCAGTCTCTACTCTAGTCTATGCATTCTTTATCTGGACTCAAAGTGGTGTGTGAAATTGAATTCATTGAAAACATGTCCATTATTAATTTGCCTCCCCCAAAATTCGCTCTTACCTGTGCTTGATGTTTAACTTAGGCACAGCAATGGCTGCATGGTGAAGATGGTTTCCTTTTTCTAACATGCCATGATTGGGGTGGTGGTGGTAGTATAGTAGTAGTAGTAGACACTGGCAGGGCAGCAGCATTTGCAAAAAAAGAAAAGGAGACAGTCAATCGCCTTCGAGAGACTGTTAGAGGAGTAGTAGTGAAGTACAGTACAGAACTTACCGAGCAACAATAATATGCTAAAATATTTTACAACAAAACATAATGGTGGTTGGGATAGCCTACAAGACAGAGTTACAAACTATAGTTGTGTCGAGTCACTTGACTAGGCCTACAGCCTAACAGTTAGTGCTCTGTATGAGGAATGACAACAAACAAATCCAATCAATGCCGGCAATTAATGCTGAGGTATATGTTCCTTTGTTAAATAAAATAACCTCTAAAATATCCTACTCATGGGTGGGCAAGCAGAAGAAGATCATCGCTCTGCCTTGAAATTGAAGTACTGTTGCCTTTGCCACATCCGCCCCAGCAAGCGTGTGATTAAGTATTGGTGTACATTTAATTTAGTCACACCTCGACAATAAGTCACACAGCCCGGGGGAAGAGGGTTATGGTTTGTTGAATGGATGGGAAGGGGGTTTTGGGAAAGGTTTGACATTGAAAAACAGTATGCATGGACAAACAAACGACAATCTTTGAAGACTACCATATCCATATGTTAAGGGAGAAAAAGGAAATGCATGCATGATGATGAGAGACCCGGATTACATACACTTCTTGTTCTGTTGTTCCGGCCTTAATACTTTTACAGATAGCAAATAGAAATTTTAAATATTGGTAGGGAAGAATCGTAAACAGAGAGCAAACCTAATGATGATAATAACAACAACAAGAACACACTGTTGTAAAGACTGTATACAAAAAAATGATTCAAATTATTTAAAAGAAGATAAAAGTTGATACTGTTACTGTGTTATCCTGGTAAAAAATGTGGACTGGATTTGCATCTTGGCATTCCTCTTGGTCCTCTCGTCCATCAATCTTGGGTGTGTCGCCACTCGCCACTCGCCACTGCCTGGCTGGAAAAAAAATATTGATATATTGGTAAGGTAAGTGTGCATTGTAATGTTTTCCCAAGTATAGGGCAAGGCCCAGCCTGTAATTGTAGATGGAAAAACAAAGGGGATATTGAGAAACAAAGTTGAAACAAATGCACAAGTTATGGTGTAGTGCAACAAGAACACTTTCCGAGGTGGCATGTATGAATCATCTCTACTCTAGTCTGTTTACAGCATTGACCTTCAACAATAACAGGAGAGAGCAGGTCCACAGTGACTTTTTAAAGAGTTGGACAAAGGCAAAGCACATTATCCATTACAAACATAGCATTTTATAGTTTAAGTTGGTAAATCAATGCACCGCAGTCATCCCACCGCTACACTCTATTCCACTTCTACACAGACATTTGGGGCTGCTGTGGTTGTTGTTGACGTGTTTACCTTTAGGCTTTTAAGTTTTATGCCACTCATGAAACGTCCTCCTGACTTGTTATTATTCCATCAATCATCATCTCCGATACTTGTACTGACTGACTGTGAAGATCGGCCTGCAGTAGAAGTAAAATTGTTATTACACACCACTCGCTCAGAGTCAGGTGTCCAATGCATGCCATTCATTGTCATTACCTGTTCCTTCTCATCTTAAGTTAACGGGCCGTCTATTTCGCCATCATCATCATGGACGGTGCTGTTGTGTCAATCATACTCATTGCGCAGATTGAGTGAGTCCCCTTCCTGTATTGAATTAAAAGCAATGTATCACCAAGCTGCAGGAGAAGTACAAATTTCTTATTTGTAAGAAGGGGAAAATTCACCTTGAGTTAAGTTTAGTGTGTACTGTAGAAAGATGATTAGTGCACAATTACATAACTTCATGCACAACAAACACAACAAAATCATTCAGTCTGCGACTCTGCGTCCAATGCATGACATCAATCATTACCTGTTCCATCTTATTTTCAGTTAATGGGCAGTCTCTCTCGGCTCTGAAAGGAGGATAGTTATAGTAGACATCTGATTCATGCTCCACTTCTTTTGGCGGGACTAGGAAAGTTTGAATTTGTTCTTCCATTTACCATCATCCAATCATCATTCATGAGGGCAATGGATTTGGGCGGGAGATTCAGTATGATGGAGCGGAGGAGCTGGATTCGGAGGACTGTACTGTCAAATTGCAGACATCTGAAACTTGTATATTAAATAAGAAGAGTAGAAGACGGTGCTAATAGATTTGTTGTGATTCACAAGTTTGTAACCGGAACGACAGACACACAAATAAAGGGGGAAAAATGGGGGGGAAGACAGTAAGTGCAAGCCTAATTGTCAGGGAAGTATAGCTCGTCCTCAAACTCTGGGGGTTCAGCCAGTAGTAGGTAATCATGTGACACACTACTTCCATCAGCTGAGCCGCTGTCCTCATCTTCCTCCATTGCTTCATGTATTGTGTAATTCGGTGGTATAAAGTGCTGATTCATTTTGATCATTGTTAACCTCTCCACGTTTTTGGGCGAGAGACTGGCACTGAAAACACGTTCGGAAGAGACACTTGTGACAGCGCAAGCCAGATAGCTTATCGCCAGCCTGCTGAGCAGTGGCCATTCAGACCTTTTCGTATACCAATACTGCAATGTGTTTTGATCAATGTACACCTCTGTTGGGTCGTCCAGATAGGCCTGGACCATCCGCTCAATGTTCAGGGGTGCTGCTGGTAAGCTTTCGGACTCTTTTCTCTGTGCATCAGCACTGTGCTTATTAATGCCTAAATGTACAAACCAATCGTCTAACCATTCTACTGGGCCTAATGATCCAGTTATTGTTGCTGTTGTCGATAGTGATGGTGAGTGTTGTGATCCAAACGCACTGCCCTCAGCCGACGAAGTTGCACTTGCAACTCTGTGGCAAGAAGTCAGAAGTCAGAAGAGGCACCTGCGGCACTCGCGGCACCCGCCAAGTCACAGTTCCCGATTCCTGTGGTTCGTGGCACCTGCAAATTTGTGGTTCTTGTGCGGCACCCACAACTCTGTGCGAGAAATCAGGCAAGGCACCCGCGAATTCGCGGCACCTGTGGCTCGCGGTCTCTGTAGTCTCTGTGGCTCGAGCTCACAAAGCACGCGGTACCCGCGGCACTCAGTTGTGGTACCGGAGCCGCTGAAGCCGGAGCCGTAGTTGCCACTTCTCTCCTCCTCTCCTTTTCGTGCTCACAGTTCCCATTTGCTGCTCTCTGCTGCCCTCTCATGCCAAGATACTACTCAGGATTCATTCTCACACACAACTAGACTATTCAGAATTTCTAAGGACTTTAATCTAGATAGATAGATAGATAATTACCTACTGGCTAAGTTAGAACATAATGTCCATAGGAAAAGCGTTTTTTGTTTTCCCAATATCTTTGGCGTCATTTGACGAATCTTCGCAAAATTTTCAAAACTAATGGGGTTCTCCGGTCAGCTCCTGTCTTGAAAGATTTGGGGTGTTTCGTCAAGTGGGGGACAAGAAAATAGGGGGGTCCTAAAAGAAGTTTTCTCCATGTTAATTTCCATAGGAACTTTTGTCACGGCTACAGCCCGAACTGCTGAACGGATATACACCAATTTTGGCAGATAGGTAGCCCTTGTTCCGGAGTGCACTCTTTGCTTTAAATAGTGTAAATCCATTCAGTAGTTACTGAGAAATGAAAAAAAAAGAAATACAAAATATATCGATATCTGAGCACCGAGGAGGATTTGCCAACCCTCCCGAGCACAAACTTCATTCTGATTGGCTGCCAACACTCCAAACAATGAAGTGTTGGCAGTCATCTTGTGACTCGCTAAAAACTGGGTCTTCATCCATAAGGTGCGGGGAGCATGCGGCCCTCGCAGCCCCGGGTAACGCCACCTCCAAGGGGCTTTTTTAAGAAAAAAACTGCATGGGGAGTTCCTTCCCCCAACGCTGCCCCGGGGACCATCACCTCCCCAGGGCATTTTACATTCTGGTGTGGGGGGCCCCGTGGGCACCCCCAAGTCCCAGACACCACCAACTCCCCGGGTCTTAAATAAAAATGAATAAGTGTGGGGGGATCCTGCCCCCCCACACTGCCCTGGGGACCACCACCTCCACGGGGCACTAATTAAGGTAATGTGTGGGTCCATTGTGGACCCTCGGCCCTGGTGACCACCACCTCCCCTTTAAACACTAAGAGAGGGGGGGCCATGCGGCCTCCCTCCTAGATCCCTCCTTGGCACTAGGGACCGCCACCCCCCAGGGCCAGCTCCAGCAATGGCCAGGGTGCCTACCCCCGGGACATTGCAGTTTGCAATGGCAGCCTGGGTAAGGTGATGCTTGTACCCCTTACAGTGGTATGGGCTACATATATCACTACCATTGCACACACATATAAACCTATAAGTCACTCCTATGGCAGGCCTTAACAATCCTGAAGGCAGAGTGCTTGGTTTTTATGTGAGAGGGTGCCCCTGCATGAGCAGAGCCACTCAGCAGCGTTCAGAGTACCTCCTCTGATGCTGTTTGTGGTGCAGCCTGACCATATACTCTTAAGTGCATTATAACCTTGCGGTAAATGCTAACTTTGGACTGGCTGCACGGAAACATGTTGTGTTTGGTGTCAAACGCTTTGGAATACTACCCCCCCCCCGCCAGTTCTGGCGGCGGGGTAGCATTACACCCTTCTAGAGGGAGAGACAGGTTCACACTGGTCTACCCGGTAAAGACTTTCTAAAGCCCTGGCATCACAAAAAGGATATAAAAGAGTTTTATTTATGCTTCTTGGAGTGGAGTGGATGTAGGTTGTGTGTAGTGGAATTATGTGGTATGTTGTGCAGTGAAATTATGTGGATAGAAAGTATCTGGTATTTAGTGTATAGGAATTATGTAAATTGGGATTATGTGTTATGGAGAGTAATTGTGTGGTATGATAGTCTGTGTTGTGGAGTGATAACCTCAGGTTTAGTCTTCTTCGCTTCCATAGAAGCTATAAACTCAATGAGACAAAAAAACAAGGAACCACTGAGTAGCACTTCTGGACCTAGTCACAGGTATGCTCAGGGCACTTGAATTATGTGACTGTTTGGCTGCACCTACTTTTGCACAATTTTAAATTCTTCCGCATAATCCATCATCTGCTGCATAATCTGCCGATTTGAACAGAAACAACTTGTTTCTAGCTCAAAAGGCTCAAACGTTACCAAAAATGCAGCTACAAGTGTTGCAGCGTGGTGGAAGGCCATTTGCAAACCTAGAGTGGTCCCCTGTTACTTATTGCTAAATTTGGGTATTAAATTGGTCTGTAAACCACTCTTGCTTCTTTCTGTGCCTCTCTTGCCTCAGTCTGAATTTTTCTTGCTTCTTTTTGCACCTTTCTTTCTTTTTCTGCACTTCTTTTGCCTCATTCTGCTCATCTCTTACACTTTTTGCACCTCTCTTGCCTCTTTCTGCATTCTGTTGCCTCTTTCTGCACCTCACTTGCTTCTTTCTTTACCCCTCTTGCCTCTTTATGCACCCTACTTCTCTCTTTCTGCACCTCTTTTGCCTCTTTCTGTACCCCTGTTCCCTTTTTCTGTACCTCTCCTGCCTGTTTCTGCACCTCTCTTGTTCTTTCTGCACCTGTCTTGTTTCATTCTTCACCTCTCTTGCCTCTTTCTGCATTTCTCTTGCTTATTTCTGCACATTTCCTCCTCTTTCTGCACTTCTCATTTCTCTTTCTGCTCATCTCTTGTTTCTTTCTGCACCTTTCTTCCATTCTCTATACTTCTCTTGCCTCTTTCTGTACCTATCTCCCTCTTTCTGTACCTCTCTTGCTTTTCTCTACAACTTTCTTGCTTCTTTCTGTACCTCTCATCCTTCTTTCTGCTCATCTCCTGCTTCTTTCTGCACTTCTCTTGCTTCTTGCTATACATTTCTCCGATCTTTGTGAACCTCTCTTGCTTCTTTCTGCACTTCCCTTGTTTCTTTCTGCACATCTCTTGGTTCTTTCTGCATCTTTCTTCCTCTTTCTTCACTTCTATTGCCTCTTTCTGCCTTTATCTTGCTTATTTCTGTACCTTTCCTCCTCTCTCTGCAATTCTCTTGCCTCTTTCTGCTCTTCTCTTGTTTTTTTCTGTACCTTTCTTCCTCATTCTGCACTTCTCTCTCCTCTTTCTGCTCTTCTCTTGTTTCTTTCTGTACCTTTCTTCCTCTTTCTGTACTTTTCTTGCCTCTTTCTGCACCTATCTTCCTCTTTCTGCACCTCTCTTGCTTGTTTCTGTACCTCTCTTGCTTCTTTCTTTACCTCTTGTCCTTTTTTCTGCACCTCTCTTGCTTCTTTCTACACTTCTCTTGTCTATTTCTGAACCTCTCTTAACTCTTTCTGCACCTATCTTACTTCTTTCTGTACCTCACTTTCTTCTTTCTGTATCTCTCTTGCTTTTTTCTGTGCCTCTCTTCTTCTTTCTTCTCCTTTCTTTCTCTTTCTGTACCTCTCTTGCTTCTTTCTGCACCTCTCTTGCCTCTTTCATCACTTCTCTTGCTTCTTTCTGTACCTCTCGCCGCTTTCTGTACCTTTTTGCACCTCTCTTGCTTGTTTATGTACTTCTCTTGCCTCTTTCTGCACTTCTCTTGCTTCTTTCTGCACTTCTGTTCCGTCTTTCTGCACCTTTTGTGCTTCTTTCTGTACCTCTCTTGCTTCTTTCTACACTTCTCTTTCTTCTTTCTGTACATTTCCTCCTCTTTCTGCACTTCCCTTGTCTCTTTATGCACCTCTCTTGCTTCTTTCTGCACCTCTCTTGCCCATTTTTGCATTACTTTTGCTTCTTTCAGCACTTCTTTTGACTCTTTCTGCATTTCTATTGCCTTTTTCTATACCTCACTCACCTATTTCTGCTCCCAACTCCCTTCTTTCAGCACTATTCTTCTTCTTTCTGCACTACTCTTGCCTCTTTTTGTACATCATTCATTTCTTTCTGCACCTCTCTCTCTTCTTTCTGCACCTCTCTTGCTTCTTTCCATTCCTTTCTTCCTCTTTCTACACTTCCATTGCCTCTTTCTGCATTTCTCTTGCTTATTGTTGCACCTTTCCTCCTCTTTGTGCACTTCTCTTGCCTCTTTCTGCTCTTCAGTTGTTTATTTCTGCACCTTTCTTCCTCTTTTGGCACCTCTCTTGCTTCTTTCTGCACCTCTCTGTAGGAGAGTAGGATCTGCTTTACATGGGTACCTCCACTTTTTGCTGGTGTTTCACTGTTTTTCGACCTTAGTCTGGCTGTGGCCCTGCTAATCAGGACCCCAGCCTAGCTGCTTCCTCTCTAAAATGGTTTCCATGTACATTAGGTACATTTCTAATTGTATTCTGGAGTGATTTATAAGCCCCTAGTATATGGTATACTATGTACCTAGGGCATAGGTACCTCAGAGGCCTACCAGGTGCTGAAGAATGTATTATGCCACCCCTGGGAAGCACTCCAAAATGACACCACAGGTCTGCTACTGCAGCCTGGGTAAGGTGGTGCTTGCAACCCTTACAGTGGTATGGGCTACCTATATCACTACCATTGCACACACATATAAAACCTATAAGTCACTCCTATGGCAGGCCTTAACAATCCTGAAGGCAGAGTGCTTGTTTTTTATGTGAGAGGGTGCCCCTGAATGAGCAGAACCCCTCTGCAGTGTTCAGAGTACCTCCTCCGTGGCTGTTTGTTGTGCAGCCTGACCATATACTCTTAAGTGCATTATAACCTCGCGGTAAATGCTAACTTTGGACTGGCTGCACTGAAACATGTTGCGTATGGTGTCAAACGCTTTGGAATACTAACCCCCGCCAGTTCTGGCAGTGGGGTAGCATTCCACCCTTCTAGAGGGAGAGACATGTTCACACTGGTCTACCCGGTAAAGACTTTCTAAAGCCTTGACATCACAAAATGGATGCCTCTGCCACAGATACTGGTCAGGCCTCCTGCTGCTGGCGGAAACTCTGGCAGGGGAGGCCTGGACAGTAGGCTTCCTGTCCCATGGCAGTGTAACCACCTACCCAGACAGGTAGATGTGTATTGCGGCTGGGCGGGAGCACTCGCTGGTGCTTTGAAGTCCTGCACTTGGGGCACACTGGGTGTCCCTGTGCATAGTCCAGTTCAAACCAGTTGCAGAGGCTACCTGCCCCTGCTCTGGCACGAAACTGGACAAAGGAAATGGGTGTAACCACCCCTCTTTCCAAACTCTCCCATAGGTGGGTCCCTAGAGTATGTCCAACCCCCAAACTTTGTATAAGTATGGGAACCCAGTCCTTGCGACTTTAGATTACCCTGGACGAAACTCTGCAACATATATCCTGGACCTTCGATGTTCTATTTCAACTAGAAGACTGAAGAAATCTCCCTTGGGGTCACAGAGTGACTCCCCTGCTTGGCAGGCACCAAATAAGCAACTGTGCGGTCTGCAATTCTGAAGCTCCCGCCGGACGCCAAAGTCTCTGCATCCCCAGAGGTGGATTTCCAGACTTCCCTGAGGCTTCCCTGAGTCCATAGGAAGGCTGACCCCTGGACACCATGATCTTTTGCTGATCCATCAACCTTCCTGGTCTTCCTCGAAGTTGTGCTTTGGGCTTTGAGTAGCCCCAGCCTTGAGCAGCTCCTGCACCAAAGATTTATGGCCTCCACTCCACGAGTGACCCGTGGGCCAGTTTCCAGTGTGACTGCTTGAGGCTCTTTTGCGGTTGATAGCCTATTGGCTAGTGGGTCCCCACGAAGGTGACTCCTCTTCTGATTGGGCTTTCTTTGTTGCTCCAGATGTGCCCCAACTTACCTTTGCTGGGTGAGTCCCCTAGACCTTTTAGGTCTGCACCAACGTCCTTTTTCTATTTCCAAATGACTTGCCGTTGCCAAGGCTTGTTGGGTCCAATCTAGTTGCTGACACCGCAGCACTCGACAGACTTTGTGGGACAGCTTGAATCCAGCTCCTGGTTGTTGTCGACACCTCCTGGACCTTCTGGCTGAAGAATCAAGACACCTGTCAACTCACCTGAAGCACCCGACATCTGTGGGCATTGGACTATCGTGCCCTTGGTCACTGGTAAGTGACCCAGACTCTGTCCCCTCCGTTTTCAGGTTCCTTCCATCCTAGATCCGGGCTTGGATCTCTCCAGACACTTCTCCTCTTCACGGCAGCAGCACTTCCTGAGCAGCATCCATTGAAAACAGCTACACAACCCGACACCATTTGACACCTGTGCACCCGGCTTCCCTGGGTGAGGTAACTCAAGTACTCCAGTGCTCCCATGGGTGGTGGCCCTAGACACCTCTAAGTCCAAAAGGGTTCGCTCGTAGTCATCCTCTAAGTGTCCTTAAACTCTTAATTTCCAACCGCAACTTTCCCCATAGAAGTAAACGGCGATTCGTGGCTGTGTTCTCACACTGCACGCGTCCCCGTGGGTCCCCTGTGTCACTACCTTGGGTGGTTCCTTGTGGTCCAAGCACTTCTACAGACTATAGGCCTTGTGTCTAGTTCAGTCGTGTTTCTTATACCACTTTATTGGTATATTGTTTGGTACGCCCCTAGGGCCCAAACGTGTATTTGTGCTATTACTGTTGTATACTGACTTGTAACTTAAGTACTTCGAACTCCAGCCTCATAAAGAGACTAGAGGGGTGTGTTTTATCTTAAATACATATATTTTAAATATATACCTGGTGTGGTTGTCCTTTCATTTGGTCATTCAAGAGATTATAAAACTGGTAAAACAAGCTGCTTTACATTCCTTCAAGACGTAGCCTGAAGGCTGCGCTCCATAGCTTTCACTGGGATAGCTTTCATTAAAGGTTGTCTTTAACCTATCACCATAAGGGATTGTTTGGACTGATACAAGGTGCCCACTATAACTAGTGGACAGCATATATCAGGCCAACTTCTCACACTCTCTTTCTTCTTTCTGCACCTCTCTTTCTTCTTTCTGTACCTCTCTTGCTTCTTTCTGCTCCTCTCTTGCTTCTGTCTGCACTTCTCTGGCCTCTTTCTGCACCTTTCTTCTGTCTTTCTGCACTTTTTTTACCTCTTTGTGCACTTCTCTTGCTTCTTTCAGTACTTTTCTTCCAACTTTCTGAACCTCTCGTGCCTCTTTCTGCACCTCACTTGCTTCTTTCTGCACTTCCCTTGCCTCTTTATGTACCTCTCTTGCTTCTTTCTGCATGGCTCTTGCCCCTTTCTGTACTTCTTTTGCCTCTTTCTGCACTTCCCTTGCCTCTTTCTGCATTTCCATTGCCTCTTGCTGTACCTCACTTGCTTATATCTGCACCTTACTCCCTTCTTTCTGCACCATTCTTCCTCTTTCTCCTCCACTCTTGCTTCTTCCTGCACCTCACTCTTTTTGCAACTCTCCCATCAACTGTGTCACCACAAAACAGTGATTTGACTTAAGCTGTGTCTGTGTGTACTCACAACACATTTAATTTGATATGTCATTTAGGTACAATTGTCAGACACATATGTGATGTTTGTGCATGATCTGATCAAAAACTCACTGATCCTGACTCCTTGACATGGTGTAATGTGTAGAGGTCAACTTGTGGACATGTTGCATGTCCACTGCTACAAGGTAATTATGCTCCCTTCGCATGGAATTATTTTCCTGATGAATATGGTACATAGTGAACAACTGAATAAAGAGCCCATCAATACAAACTTTTTACATCACTCCAGACATTGTAGGTACATCCCAGAGTGTACGCATTTAAGAAGATACATTTCAGTAACGGTGTTGATGTGTATGAACAGACCTGGAACACATTGACATCCAGCACTGATGTGCATGTTGGCAACTGTCCTGTCCAATAGCAGTTCCAGTTGACATTGACAGTTAATTGTTCAAAGTGCATGCCACATAACCACAATGACAACTTGAGTAGGTGTCACAGAGGGCTGACTGACCTAATGAAACATCAACATGTTTGTCAGGAAAACTCTTCCAATGTAACGCAGATTGTTGGTACATTAATCTGTCACATCAAATACTTGTGCATTTGATGAGGAATCCTGTGAATGATTTCCATGCTGATGCAAGTAAGCCTGCCTCTGTAGGCAAAGAATATTTTGTTGTCACAACATAGACTTGGACAGACTATCTCAGACTCAGTGCCGAAGCAGGCATGAGAAAATCAACGCAGGACAATCTCAATTCATGCATCAAACATCCTTTTCCCACTGCATTTAGGTGTTGGGGGTTTGACAATTTTACACTGCTAAGCCCATTGATCATCACACAGAACCATTCATACAAGGGCATCTTCAATATCATGGAGTGTCTGATTTTCAGACTGTGTGTAAAATATGTCTAGAAAATATGCTCTTTACGGTGACATGCTCAACAGTTCTCAAATTCGCATGCTACTAGTTGGTCATCAGAATGTGTCACACATGAAAAACACAATAGTTCATTGATGGATCAAGTGCATGATGGTGATCCTTGATTAACATTGATTAACATTGACTAATGTGCTAAAATCAGACAACATAACACTGTTGGACGAGGGTGTATTCCTTAGCACTAACATAAATCAATCAATCAATCAATCATTATACTTGTAGAGCGCGGTACTTACCCGCGAGGGTCTCAAGGCGCTGGGGGGGTGCCGCTACTAGTTGAGGGTTACAACAAACAAATGATGGACGGAATGCTGACAATGCATACATTCTCCCCCAGTCAAGAGATCTGGGTTAAATCCATCGTTCTTTTGCCCACTACACCACCCCAGTTTAGACATGGCCATATGAAAATCAGTCTTGACCCTGTGCCTCATGGGAACAGTCCAGCCCGAACTGCCAAGCCATGTCTTCCCTGGACCGGAATCAAGCATCCTAGGACCGGTTTCTGGCTATCAGCCGTCATCAGCCAGGATAGCTTGACTCCAGTGGCGTAGTGAGCACGGGTCCCACGTCTGGGAATGCCCATCCCACTTAGGGCGAAAAGCGTTACAATAAACAAATGATGGACGGAATGCTGACAATGCATACATTCTCCCCCAGTCAAGAGATCTGGGTTAAATCCATCGTTCTTTTGCCCACTACACCACCCCAGTTTAGACATGGCCATATGCAAATCAGTCTTGACCCTGTGCCTCATGGGAACAGTCCAGCCCGAACTGCCAAGCCATGTCTTCCCTGGACCGGAATCAAGCATCCTAGGACCGGTTTCTGGCTATCAGCCGTCATCAGCAAGGATAGCTTGACTCCAGTGGCGTAGTGAGCACGGGTCCCACGTCTGGGAATGCCCATCCCACTTAGGGCGAAAAGCGTTACAACAAACAAATGATGGACGGAATGCTGACAATGCATACATTCTCCCCCAGTCAGGAGATCTGGGTTAAATCCATCGTTCTTTTGCCCACTACACCACCCCAGTTTAGACATGGCCATATGCAAATCAGTCTTGACCCTGTGCCTCATGGGAACAGTCCAGCCCGAACTGCCAAGCCATGTCTTCCCTGGACCGGAATCAAGCATCCTAGGACCGGTTTCTGGCTATCAGCCGTCATCAGCCAGGATAGCTTGACTCCAGTGGCGTAGTGACCACGGGTCCCACGTCTGGGAATGCCCATCCCACTTAGGGCGAAAAGCGTTACAACAAACAAATGATGGACGGAATGCTGACAATGCATACATTCTCCCCCAGTCAAGAGATCTGGGTTAAATCCATCGTTCTTTTGCCCACTACACCACCCCAGTATAGACATGGCCATATGCAAATCAGTCTTGACCCTGTGCCTCATGGGAACAGTCCAGCCCGAACTGCCAAGCCATGTCTTCCCTGGACCGGAATCAAGCATCCTAGGACCGGTTTCTGGCTATCAGCCGTCATCAGCCAGGATAGCTTGACTCCAGTGGCGTAGTGAGCACGGGTCCCACGTCTGGGAATGCCCATCCCACTTAGGGCGAAAAGCGTTACAACAAACAAATGATGGACGGAATGCTGACAATGCATACATTCTCCCCCAGTCAAGAGATCTGGGTTAAATCCATCGTTCTTTTGCCCACTACACCACCCCAGTTTAGACATGGCCATATGCAAATTAGTCTTGACCCTGTGCCTCATGGGAACAGTCCAGCCCGAACTGCCAAGCCATGTCTTCCCTGGACCGGAATCAAGCATCCTAGGACCGGTTTCTGGCTATCAGCCGTCATCGGCCAGGATAGTTTGACTCCAGTGGCGTAGTGAGCACGGGTCCCACGTCTGGGAATGCCCATCCGACTTAGGGCGAAAAGCGTTACAACAAACAAATGATGGACGGAATGCTGACAATGCATACATTCTCCCCCAGTCAAGAGATCTGGGTTAAATCCATCGTTCTTTTGCCCACTACACCACCCCAGTTTAGACATGGCCATATGCAAATCAGTCTTGACCCTGTGCCTCATGGGAACAGTCCAGCCCGAACTGCCAAGCCATGTCTTCCCTGGACCGGAATCAAGCATCCTAGGACCGGTTTCTGGCTATCAGCCGTCATCAGCCAGGATAGCTTGACTCCAGTGGCGTAGTGAGCACGGGTCCCACGTCTGGGAATGCCCATCCCACTTAGGGCGAAAAGCGTTACAACAAACAAATGATGGACGGAATGCTGACAATGCATACATTCTCCCCCAGTCAAGAGATCTGGGTTAAATCCATCGTTCTTTTGCCCACTACACCACCCCAGTTTAGACATGTCCATATGCAAATCAGTCTTGACCCTGTGCCTCATGGGAACAGTCCAGCCCGAACTGCCAAGCCATGTCTTCCCTGGACCGGAATCAAGCATCCTAGGACCGGTTTCTGGCTATCAGCCGTCATCAGCCAGGATAGCTTGACTCCAGTGGCGTAGTGAGCACGGGTCCCACGTCTGGGAATGCCCATCCCACTTAGCGCGAAAAGCGTTACAACAAACAAATGATGGACGGAATGCTGACAATGCATACATTCTCCCCCAGTCAAAAGATCTGGGTTAAATCCATCGTTCTTTTGCCCACTACGCCACCCCAGTTTAGACATGGCCATATGCAAATCAGTCTTGACCCTGTGCCTCATGGGAACAGTCCAGCCCGAACTGCCAAGCCAGGTCTTCCCTGGACCGGAATCAAGC
This sequence comes from Triturus cristatus, assembly GCF_964204655.1. Taxonomy (NCBI): domain Eukaryota; kingdom Metazoa; phylum Chordata; class Amphibia; order Caudata; family Salamandridae; genus Triturus; species Triturus cristatus. The sequence continues at coordinate 452,685,527 of NC_140590.1, read as the reverse complement.
ATCCTAGGACCGGTTTCTGGCTATCAGCCGTCATCAGCCAGGATAGCTTGACTCCAGTGGCGTAGTGAGCACGGGTCCCACGTCTGGGAATGCCCATCCCACTTAGGGCGAAAAGCGTTACAACAAACAAATGATGGACGGAATGCTGACAATGCATACATTCTCCCCCAGTCAAGAGATCTGGGTTAAATCCATCGTTCTTTTGCCCACTACACCACCCCAGTTTAGACATGGCCATATGCAAATCAGTCTTGACCCTGTGCCTCATGGGAACAGTCCAGCCCGAACTGCCAAGCCATGTCTTCCCTGGACCGGAATCAAGCATCCTAGGACCAGTTTCTGGCTATCAGCCGTCATCAGCCAGGATAGCTTGACTCCAGTGGCGTAGTGAGCACGGGTCCCACGTCTGGGAATGCCCATCCCACTTAGGGCGAAAAGCGTTACAACAAACAAATGATGGACGGAATGCTGACAATGCATACATTCTCCCCCAGTCAAGAGATCTGGGTTAAATCCATCGTTCTTTTGCCCACTACACCACCCCAGTTTATACATGGCCATATGCAAATCAGTCTTGACCCTGTGCCTCATGGGAACAGTCCAGCCCGAACTGCCAAGCCATGTCTTCCCTGGACCGGAATCAAGCATCCTAGGACCGGTTTCTGGCTATCAGCCGTCATCAGCCAGGATAGCTTGACTCCAGTGGCGTAGTGAGCACGGGTCCCACGTCTGGGAATGCCCATCCCACTTAGGGCGAAAAGCGTTACAACAAACAAATGATGGACGGAATGCTGACAATGCATACATTCTCCCCCAGTCAAGAGATCTGGGTTAAATCCATCGTTCTTTTGCCCACTATACCACCCCAGTTTAGACATGGCCATATGCAAATCAGTCTTGACCCTGTGCCTCATGGGAACAGTCCAGCCCGAACTGCCAAGCCATGTCTTCCCTGGACCGGAATCAAGCATCCTAGGACCGGTTTCTGGCTATCAGCCGTCATCAGCCATGATAGCTTGACTCCAGTGGCGTAGTGAGCACGGGTCCCACGTCTGGGAATGCCCATCCCACTTAGGGCGAAAAGCGTTACAACAAACAAATGATGGACGGAATGCTGACAATGCATACATTCTCCCCCAGTCAAGAGATCTGGGTTAAATCCATCGTTCTTTTGCCCACTACACCACCCCAGTTTAGACATGGCCATATGCAAATCAGTCTTGACCCTGTGCCTCATGGGAACAGTCCAGCCCGAACTACCAAGCCATGTCTTCCATGGACCGGAATCAAGCATCCTAGGACCGGTTTCTGGCTATCAGCCGTCATCAGCCAGGATAGCTTGACTCCAGTGGCGTAGTGAGCACGGGTCCCACGTCTGGGAATGCCCATCCCACTTAGGGCGAAAAGCGTTACAACAAACAAATGATGGACGGAATGCTGACAATGCATACATTCTCCCCCAGTCAAGAGATCTGGGTTAAATCCATCGTTCTTTTGCCCACTACACCACCCCAGTTTAGACATGGCCATATGCAAATCAGTCTTGACCCTGTGCCTCATGGGAACAGTCCAGCCCGAACTGCCAAGCCATGTCTTCCCTGGACCGGAATCAAGCATCCTAGGACCGGTTTCTGGCTATCAGCCGTCATCAGCCAGGATAGCTTGACTCCAGTGGCGTAGTGAGCACGGGTCCCACGTCTGGGAATGCCCATCCCACTTAGGGCGAAAAGCGTTACAACAAACAAATGATGGACGGAATGCTGACAATGCATACATTCTCCCCCAGTCAAGAGATCTGGGTTAAATCCATCGTTCTTTTGCCCACTACACCACCCCAGTTTAGACATGGCCATATGCAAATCAGTCTTGACCCTGTGCCTCATGGGAACAGTCCAGCCCGAACTGCCAAGCCATGTCTTCCCTGGACCGGAATCAAGCATCCTAGGACCGGTTTCTGGCTATCAGCCGTCATCAGCCAGGATAGCTTGACTCTAGTGGCGTAGTGAGCATGGGTCCCACATCTGGGAATGCCCATCCCACTTAGGGCGAAAAGCGTTACAACAAACAAATGATGGACGGAATGCTGACAATGCATACATTCTCCCCCAGTCAAGAGATCTGGGTTAAATCCATCGTTCTTTTGCCCACTACACCACCCCAGTTTAGACATGGCCATATGCAAATCAGTCTTGACCCTGTGCCTCATGGGAACAGTCCAGCCTGAACTGCCAAGCCATGTCTTCCCTGGACCGGAATCAAGCATCCTAGGACCGGTTTCTGGCTATCAGCCGTCATCAGCCAGGATAGCTTGACTCCAGTGGCGTAGTGAGCACGGGTCCCACGTCTGGGAATGCCCATCCCACTTAGGGCGAAAAGCGTTACAACAAACAAATGATGGACGGAATGCTGACAATGCATACATTCTCCCCCAGTCAAGAGATCTGGGTTAAATCCATTGTTCTTTTGCCCACTACACCACCCCAGTTTAGACATGGCCATATGCAAATCAGTCTTGACCCTGTGCCTCATGGGAACAGTCCCGCCCGAACTGCCAAGCCATGTCTTCCCTGGACCGGAATCAAGCAACCTAGGACCGGTTTCTGGCTATCAGCCGTCATCAGCCAGGATAGCTTGACTCCAGTGGCGTAGTGAGCACGGGTCCCACGTCTGGGAATGCCCATCCCACTTAGGGCGAAAAGCGTTACAACAAACAAATGATGGACGGAATGCTGACAATGCATACATTCTCCCCCAGTCAAGAGATCTGGGTTAAATCCATCGTTCTTTTGCCCACTACACCACCCCAGTTTAGACATGGCCATATGCAAATCAGTCTTGACCCTGTGCCTCATGGGAACAGTCCAGCCCGAACTGCCAAGCCATGTCTTCCCTGGACCGGAATCAAGCATCCTAGGACCGGTTTCTGGCTATCAGCCGTCATCAGCCAGGATAGCTTGACTCCAGTGGCGTAGTGAGCACGGGTCCCACGTCTGGGAATCCCCATCCCACTTAGGGCGAAAAGCGTTACAACAAACAAATGATGGACGGAATGCTGACAATGCATACATTCTCCCCCAGTCAAGAGATCTGGGTTAAATCCATCGTTCTTTTGCCCACTACACCACCCCAGTTTAGACATGGCCATATGCAAATCAGTCTTGACCCTGTGCCTCATGGGAACAGTCCCGCCCGAACTGCCAAGCCATGTCTTCCCTGGACCGGAATCAAGCATCCTAGGACCGGTTTCTGGCTATCAGCCGTCATCAGCCAGGATAGCTTGACTCCAGTGGCGTAGTGAGCACGGGTCCCACGTCTGGGAATGCCCATCCCACTTAGGGCGAAAAGCGTTACAACAAACAAATGATGGACGGAATGCTGACAATGCATACATTCTCCCCCAGTCAAGAGATCTGGGTTAAATCCATCGTTCTTTTGCCCACTACACCACCCCAGTTTAGACATGGCCATATGCAAATCAGTCTTGACCCTGTGCCTCATGGGAACAGTCCAGCCCGAACTGCCAAGCCATGTCTTCCCTGGACCGGAATCAAGCATCCTAGGACCGGTTTCTGGCTATCAGCCGTCATCAGCCAGGATAGCTTGACTCCAGTGGCGTAGTGAGCACGGGTCCCACGTCTGGGAATCCCCATCCCACTTAGGGCGAAAAGCGTTACAACAAACAAATGATGGACGGAATGCTGACAATGCATACATTCTCCCCCAGTCAAGAGATCTGGGTTAAATCCATCATTCTTTTGCCCACTACACCACCCCAGTTTAGACATGGCCATATGCTAATCAGTCTTGACCCTGTGCCTCATGGGAACAGTCCAGCCCGAACTGCCAAGCCATGTCTTCCCTGGACCGGAATCAAGCATCCTAGGACCGGTTTCTGGCTATCAGCCGTCATCAGCCAGGATAGCTTGACTCCAGTGGCGTAGTGAGCACGGGTCCCACGTCTGGGAATGCCCATCCCACTTAGGGCGAAAAGCGTTACAACAAACAAATGATGGACGGAATGCTGACAATGCATACATTCTCCCCCAGTCAAGAGATCTGGGTTAAATCCATCGTTCTTTTGCCCACTACACCACCCCAGTTTAGACATGGCCATATGCAAATCAGTCTTGACCCTGTGCCTCATGGGAACAGTCCAGCCCGAACTGCCAAGCCATGTCTTCCCTGGACCGGAATCAAGCATCCTAGGACCGGTTTCTGGCTATCAGCCGTCATCAGCCAGGATAGCTTGACTCCAGTGGCGTAGTGAAAACGGGTCCCACGTCTGGGAATGCCCATCCCACTTAGGGCGAAAAGCGTTACAACACACAAATGATGGACGGAATGCTGACAATGCATACATTCTCCCCCAGTCAAGAGATCTGGGTTAAATCCATCATTCTTTTGCCCACTACACCACCCCAGTTTAGACATGGCCATATGCAAATCAGTCTTGACCCTGTGCCTCATGGGAACAGTCCAGCCCGAACTGCCAAGCCATGTCTTCCCTGGACCGGAATCAAGCATCCTAGGACCGGTTTCTGGCTATCAGCCGTCATCAGCCAGGATAGCTTGACTCCAGTGGCGTAGTGAGCACGGGTCCCACGTCTGGGAATGCCCATCCCACTTAGGGCGAAAAGCGTTACAACAAACAAATGATGGACGGAATGCTGACAATGCATACATTCTCCCCCAGTCAAGAGATCTGGGTTAAATCCATCGTTCTTTTGCCCACTACACCACCCCAGTTTAGACATGGCCATATGCAAATCAGTCTTGACCCTGTGCCTCATGGGAACAGTCCAGCCCGAACTGCCAAGCCATGTCTTCCCTGGACCGGAATCAAGCATCCTAGGACCGGTTTCTGGCTATCAGCCGTCATCAGCCAGGATAGCTTGACTCCAGTGGCGTAGTGAGCACGGATCCCACGTCTGGGAATGCCCATCCCACTTAGGGCGAAAAGCGTTACAACACACAAATGATGGACGGAATGCTGACAATGCATACATTCTCCCCCAGTCAAGAGATCTGGGTTAAATCCATCGTTCTTTTGCCCACTACACCACCCCAGTTTAGACATGGCCATATGCAAATCAGTCTTGACCCTGTGCCTCATGGGAACAGTCCAGCCCGAACTGCCAAGCCATGTCTTCCCTGGACCGGAATCAAGCATCCTAGGACCGGTTTCTGGCTATCAGCCGTCATCAGCCAGGATAGCTTGACTCAAGTGGCGTAGTGAGCACGGGTCCCACGTCTGGGAATGCCCATCCCACTTAGGGCGAAAAGCGTTACAACAAACAAATGATGGACGGAATGCTGACAATGCATACATTCTCCCCCAGTCAAGGGATCTGGGTTAAATCCATCGTTCTTTTGCCCACTACACCACCCCATTTTAGACATGGCCATATGCAAATCAGTCTTGACCCTGTGCCTCATGGGAACAGTCCAGCCCGAACTGCCATGCCATGTCTTCCCTGGACCGTAATCAAGCATCCTAGGACCGGTTTCTGGCTATCAGCCGTCATCAGCCAGGATAGCTTGACTCCAGTGGCGTAGTGAGCACGGGTCCCACGTCTGGGAATGCCCATCCCACTTAGGGCGAAAAGCGTTACAACAAACAAATGATGGACGGAATGCTGACAATGCATACATTCTCCCCAGTCAAGGGATCTGGGTTAAATCCATCGTTCTTTTGCCCACTACACCACCCCAGTTTAGACATGGCCATATGCAAATCAGTCTTGACCCTGTGCCTCATGGGAACAGTCCAGCCCGAACTGCCATGCCATGTCTTCCCTGGACCGGAATCAAGCATCCTAGGACCGGTTTCTGGCTATCAGCCGTCATCAGCCAGGATAGCTTGACTCCAGTGGCGTAGTGAGCACGGGTCCCACGTCTGGGAATCCCCATCCCACTTAGGGCGAAAAGCGTTACAACAAACAAATGATGGACGGAATGCTGACAATGCATACATTCTCCCCCAGTCAAGAGATCTGGGTTAAATCCATCGTTCTTTTGCCCACTACACCACCCCAGTTTAGACATGGCCATATGCAAATCAGTCTTGACCCTGTGCCTCATGGGAACAGTCCCGCCCGAACTGCCAAGCCATGTCTTCCCTGGACCGGAATCAAGCATCCTAGGACCGGTTTCTGGCTATCAGCCGTCATCAGCCAGGATAGCTTGACTCCAGTGGCGTAGTGAGCACGGGTCCCACGTCTGGGAATGCCCATCCCACTTAGGGCGAAAAGCGTTACAACAAACAAATGATGGACGGAATGCTGACAATGCATACATTCTCCCCCAGTCAAGAGATCTGGGTTAAATCCATCGTTCTTTTGCCCACTACACCACCCCAGTTTAGACATGGCCATATGCAAATCAGTCTTGACCCTGTGCCTCATGGGAACAGTCCAGCCCGAACTGCCAAGCCATGTCTTCCCTGGACCGGAATCAAGCATCCTAGGACCGGTTTCTGGCTATCAGCCGTCATCAGCCAGGATAGCTTGACTCCAGTGGCGTAGTGAGCACGGGTCCCACGTCTGGGAATGCCCATCCCACTTAGGGCGAAAAGCGTTACAACAAACAAATGATAGACGGAATGCTGACAATGCATACATTCTCCCCCAGTCAAGAGATCTGGGTTAAATCCATCGTTCTTTTGCCCACTACACCACCCCAGTTTAGACATGGCCATATGCAAATCAGTCTTGACCCTGTGCCTCATGGGAACAGTCCAGCCCGAACTGCCAAGCCATGTCTTCCCTGGACCGGAATCAAGCATCCTAGGACCGGTTTCTGGCTATCAGCCGTCATCATCCAGGATAGCTTGACTCCAGTGGCGTAGTGAGCACGGGTCCCACGTCTGGGAATGCCCATCCCACTTAGGGCGAAAAGCGTTACAACAAACAAATGATGGACGGAATGCTGACAATGCATACATTCTCCCCCAGTCAAGGGATCTGGGTTAAATCCATCGTTCTTTTGCCCACTACAGCACCCCAGTTTAGACATGGCCATATGCAAATCAGTCTTGACCCTGTGCCTCATGGGAACAGTCCAGCCCGAACTGCCATGCCATGTCTTCCCTGGACCGGAATCAAGCATCCTAGGACCGGTTTCTGGCTATCAGCCGTCATCAGCCAGGATAGCTTGACTCCAGTGGCGTAGTGAGCACGGGTCCCACGTCTGGGAATGCCCATCCCACTTAGGGCGAAAAGCGTTACAACAAACAAATGATGGACGGAATGCTGACAATGCATACATTCTCCCCCAGTCAAGAGATCTGGGTTAAATCCATCGTTCTTTTGCCCACTAAACCACCCCAGTTTAGACATGGCCATATGCAAATCAGTCTTGACCCTGTGCCTCATGGGAACAGTCCAGCCCGAACTGCCAAGCCATGTCTTCCCTGGACCGGAATCAAGCATCCTAGGACCGGTTTCTGGCTATCAGCCGTCATCAGCCAGGATAGCTTGACTCCAGTGGCGTAGTGAGCACGGGTCCCACGTCTGGGAATGCCCATCCCACTTAGGGCGAAAAGCGTTACAACAAACAAATGATGGACGGAATGCTGACAATGCATACATTCTCCCCCAGTCAAGAGATCTGGGTTAAATCCATCGTTCTTTTTCCCACTACACCACCCCAGTTTAGACTTGGCCATATGCAAATCAGTCTTGACCCTGTGCCTCATGGGAACAGTCCAGCCCGAACTGCCAAGCCATGTCTTCCCTGGACCGGAATCAAGCATCTTAGGACCGGTTTCTGGCTATCAGCCGTCATCAGCCAGGATAGCTTGACTCCAGTGGCGTAGTGAGCACGGGTCCCACGTCTGGGAATGCCCATCCCACTTAGGGCGAAAAGCGTTACAACAAACAAATGATGGACGGAATGCTGACAATGCATACATTCTCCCCCAGTCAAGAGATCTGGGTTAAATCCATCGTTCTTTTGCCCACTACACCACCGCAGTTTAGACATGGCCATATGCAAATCAGTCTTGACCCTGTGCCTCATGGGAACAGTCCAGCCCGAACTGCCATGCCATGTCTTCCCTGGACCGTAATCAAGCATCCTAGGACCGGTTTCTGGCTATCAGCCGTCATCAGCCAGGATAGCTTGACTCAAGTGGCGTAGTGAGCACGGGTCCCACGTCTGGGAATGCCCATCCCACTTAGGGCGAAAAGCGTTACAACAAACAAATGATGGACGGAATGCTGACAATGCATACATTCTCCCCCAGTCAAGAGATCTGGGTTAAATCCATCGTTCTTTTGCCCACTACACCACCCCAGTTTAGACATGGCCATATGCAAATCAGTCTTGACCCTGTGCCTCATGGGAACAGTCCAGCCCGAACTGCCAAGCCATGTCTTCCCTGGACCGGAATCAAGCATCCTAGGACCGGTTTCTGGCTATCAGCCGTCATCAGCCAGGATAGCTTGACTCCAGTGGCGTAGTGAGCACGGGTCCCACGTCTGGGAATGCCCATCCCACTTAGGGCGAAAAGCGTTACAACAAACAAATGATGGACGGAATGCTGACAATGCATACATTCTCCCCCAGTCAAGGGATCTGGGTTAAATCCATCGTTCTTTTGCCCACTACACCACCCCAGTTTAGACATGGCCATATGCAAATCAGTCTTGACCCTGTGCCTCATGGGAACAGTCCAGCCCGAACTGCCATGCCATGTCTTCCCTGGACCGGAATCAAGCATCCTAGGACCGGTTTCTGGCTATCAGCCGTCATCAGCCAGGATAGCTTGACTCCAGTGGCGTAGTGAGCACGGGTCCCACGTCTGGGAATGCCCATCCCACTTAGGGCGAAAAGCGTTACAACAAACAAATGATGGACGGAATGCTGACAATGCATACATTCTCCCCCAGTCAAGAGATCTGGGTTAAATCCATCGTTCTTTTTCCCACTACACCACCCCAGTTTAGACATGGCCATATGCAAATCAGTCTTGACCCTGTGCCTCATGGGAACAGTCCAGCCCGAACTGCCAAGCCATGTCTTCCCTGGACCGGAATCAAGCATCCTAGGACCGGTTTCTGGCTATCAGCCGTCATCAGCCAGGATAGCTTGACTCCAGTGGCGTAGTGAGCACGGGTCCCACGTCTGGGAATGCCCATCCCACTTAGGGCGAAAAGCGTTACAACAAACAAATGATGGACGGAATGCTGACAATGCATACATTCTCCCCCAGTCAAGAGATCTGGGTTAAATCCATCGTTCTTTTGCCCACTACACCACCGCAGTTTAGACATGGCCATATGCAAATCAGTCTTGACCCTGTGCCTCATGGGAACAGTCCAGCCCGAACTGCCAAGCCATGTCTTCCCTGGACCGGAATCAAGCATCCTAGGACCGGTGTCTGGCTATCAGCCGTCATCAGCCAGGATAGCTTGACTCCAGTGGCGTAGTGAGCACGGGTCCCACGTCTGGGAATGCCCATCCCACTTCGGGCGAAAAGCGTTACAACAAACAAATGATGGACGGAATGCTGACAATGCATACATTCTCCCCCAGTCAAGAGATCTGGGTTAAATCCATCGTACTTTTGCCCACTACACCACCCCAGTTTAGACTTGGCCATATGCAAATCAGTCTTGACCCTGTGCCTCATGGGAACAGTCCAGCCCGAACTGCCAAGCCATGTCTTCCCTGGACCGGAATCAAGCATCCTAGGATCGGTTTCTGGCTATCAGCCGTCATCAGCCAGGATAGCTTGACTCCAGTGGCGTAGTGAGCACGGGTCCCACGTCTGGGAATGCCCATCCCACTTAGTGCAAAAAGCGTTACAACAAACAAATGATGGACGGAATGCTGACAATGCATACATTCTCCCCCAGTCAAGAGATCTGGGTTAAATCCATCGTTCTTTTGCCCACTACACCACCCCAGTTTAGACATGGCCATATGCAAATCAGTCTTGACCCTGTGCCTCATGGGAACAGTCCAGCCCGAACTGCCAAGCCATGTCTTCCCTGGACCGGAATCAAGCATCCTAGGACCGATTTCTGGCTATCAGCCGTCATCAGCCAGGGTATGCCCAGGGTATGCCCAGACGTGGGTCCCTTGCTCTCCATGCCACTGAAAATCAAGCAAGCCTGGCTGAAGACGGCTGAAATGCCAGAAACCGGTCCTAGGATGCTTGTTTCCAGTCCAGGAAGGACCTGGCTTGGCAGTTCGGTCTGGACTGTTCCCATGAGGCACAGGGTCAAGACTGATTTGCATATGGCTGGGTTCAAACTGGAACGGCATGGTGAGCAAAAAAACGATGGATTTAGGCCCAGATCTCTGTACTGGGGTGAATGTATGACATTGTTCTACATTCTGTCCATCAATTGTTGTTTTTGCATTTGTCACCCCGAGTGGAAAGGGTATGCCCAGACGTGGGTCCCTTGCTCTCCATGCCACTGAAAATCAAGCAAGCCTGGCTGAAGACGGCTGAAATGCCAGAAACCGGTCCTAGGATGCTTGTTTCCAGTCCAGGGAGGACCTGGCTTGGCAGTTCGGTCTGGACTGTTCCCATGAGGCACAGGGTCAAGACTGATTTGCATATGGCTGGGTTCAAACTGGAACGGCATGGTGAGCAAAAAAACGATGGATTTAGGCCCAGATCTCTGTACTGGGGTGAATGTATGACATTGTTCTACATTCTGTCCATCAATTGTTGTTTTTGCATTTGTCACCCCGAGTGGAAAGGGTATGCCCAGACGTGGGTCCCTTGCTCTCCATGCCACTGAAAATCAAGCAAGCCTGGCTGAAGACGGCTGAAATGCCAGAAACTGGTCCTAGGATGCTTGTTTCCAGTCCAGGGAGGACCTGGCTTGGCAGTTCGGTCTGGACTGTTCCCATGAGGCACAGGGTCAAGACTGATTTGCATATGGCTGGGTTCAAACTGGAACGGCATGGTGAGCAAAAAAACGATGGATTTAGGCCCAGATCTCTGTACTGGGGTGAATGTATGACATTGTTCTACATTCTGTCCATCAATTGTTGTTTTTGCATTTGTCACCCCGAGTGGAAAGGGTATGCCCAGACGTGGGTCCCTTGCTCTCCATGCCACTGAAAATCAAGCAAGCCTGGCTGAAGACGGCTGAAATGCCAGAAACCGGTCCTAGGATGCTTGTTTCCAGACCAGGGAGGACCTAGCTTGGCAGTTCGGTCTCGACTGTTCCCATGAGGCACAGGGTCAAGACTGATTTGCATATGGCTGGGTTCAAACTGGAATGGCATGGTGAGCAAAAAAACAATGGATTTAGGCCCAGATCTCTGTACTGGGGTGAAGGTATGACATTGTTCTACATTCTGTCTATCAATTGTTGTTTTTGCATTTGTCACCCCGAGTGGAAAGGGTATGCCCAGACGTGGGTCCCTTGCTCTCCATGCCACTGAAAATCAAGCAAGCCTGGCTGAAGACGGCTGAAATGCCAGAAACCGGTCCTAGGATGCTTGTTTCCAGTCCAGGGAGGACCTGGCTTGGCAGTTCGGTCTGGACTGTTCCCATGAGGCACAGGGTCAAGACTGATTTGCATATGGCTGGGTTCAAACTGGAACGGCATGGTGAGCAAAAAACCGATGGATTTAGGCCCAGATCTCTGTACTGGGGTGAATGTATGACATTGTTCTACATTCTGTCCATCAATTGTTGTTTTTGCATTTGTCACCCCGAGTGGAAAGGGTATGCCCAGACGTGGGTCCCTTGCTCTCCATGCCACTGAAAATCAAGCAAGCCTGGTTGAAGACGGCTGAAATGCCAGAAACCGGTCCTAGGATGCTTGTTTCCAGTCCAGGGAGGACCTGGCTTGGCAATTCGGTCTGGACTGTTCCCATGAGGCACAGGGTCAAGACTGATTTGCATATGGGTGGGTTCAAACTGGAACGGCATGGTGAGCAAAAAAACGATGGATTTAGGCCCATATCTCTGTACTGGGGTGAATGTATGACATTGTTCTACATTCTGTCCATCAATTGTTGTTTTTGCATTTGTCACCCCGAGTGGAAAGGGTATGCCCAGACGTGGGTCCCTTGCTCTCCATGCCACTGAAAATCAAGCAAGCCTGGCTGAAGACGGCTGAAATGCCAGAAACCGGTCCTAGGATGCTTGTTTCCAGTCCAGGGAGGACCTGGCTTGGCAGATCGGTCTGGACTGTTCTCATGAGGCACAGGGTCAAGACTGATTTGCATATGGCTGGGTTCAAACTGGAACGGCATGGTGAGCAAAAAAACGATGGATTTAGGCCCAGATCTCTGTACTGGGGTGAATGTATGACATTGTTCTACATTCTGTCCATCAATTGTTGTTTTTGCATTTGTCACCCCGAGTGGAAAGGGTATGCCCAGACGTGGGTCCCTTGCTCTCCATGCCACTGAAAATCAAGCAAGCCTGGCTGAAGACGGCTGAAATGCCAGAAACCGGTCATAGGATGCTTGTTTCCAGTCCAGGGAGGACCTGGCTTGGCAGTTCGGTCTGGACTGTTCCCATGAGGCACAGGGTCAAGACTGATTTGCATATGGCTGGGTTCAAACTGGAACGGCATGGTGAGCAAAAAAACGATGGATTTAGGCCCAGATCTCTGTACTGGGGTGAATGTATGACATTGTTCTACATTCTGTCCATCAATTGTTGTTTTTGCAATTGTCACCCCGAGTGGAAAGGGTATGCCTAGACGTGGGTCCCTTGCTCTCCATGCCACTGAAAATCAAGCAAGCCTGGCTGAAGACGGCTGAAATGCCAGAAACCGGTCCTAGGATGCTTGTTTCCAGTCCAGGGAGGACCTGGCTTGGCAGTTCGGTCTGGACTGTTCCCATGAGGCACAGGGTCAAGACTGATTTGCATATGGCTGGGTTCAAACTGGAACGGCATGGTGAGCAAAAAAACGATGGATTTAGGCCCAGATCTCTGTACTGGGGTGAATGTATGACATTGTTCTACATTCTGTCCATCAATTGTTGTTTTTGCATTTGTCACCCCGAGTGGAAAGGGTATGCCCAGACGTGGGTCCCTTGCTCTCCATGCCACTGAAAATCAAGCAAGCCTGGCTGAAGATGGCTGAAATGCCAGAAACCGGTCCTAGGATGCTTGTTTCCAGTCCAGGGAGGACCTGGCTTGGCAGTTCGATCTGGACTGTTCCCATGAGGCACAGGGTCAAGACTGATTTGCATATGGCTGGGTTCAAACTGGAACGGCATGGTGAGCAAAAAAACGATGGATTTAGGCCCAGATCTCTGTACTGGGGTGAATGTATGACATTGTTCTACATTCTGTCCATCAATTGTTGTTTTTGCATTTGTCACCCCGAGTGGAAAGGGTATGCCCAGACGTGGGTCCCTTGCTCTCCATGCCACTGAAAATCAAGCAAGCCTGGCTGAGGACGGCTGAAATGCCAGAAACCGGTCCTAGGATGCTTGTTTCCAGTCCAGGGAGGACCTGGCTTGGCAGTTCGGTCTGGACTGTTCCCATGAGGCACAGGGTCAAGACTGATTTGCATATGGCTGGGTTCAAACTGGAACGGCATGGTGAGCAAAAAAACGATGGATTTAGGCCCAGATCTCTGTACTGGGGTGAATGTATGACATTGTTCTACATTCTGACAATCAATTGTTGTTTTTGCATTTGTCACCCCGAGTGGAAAGGGTATGCCCAGACGTGGGTCCCTTGCTCTCCATGCCACTGAAAATCAAGCAAGCCTGGCTGAAGACGGCTGAAATGCCAGAAACCGGTCCTAGGATGCTTGTTTCCAGTCCAGGGAGGACCTGGCTTGGCAGTTCGGTCTGGACTGTTCCCATGAGGCACAGGGTCAAGACTGATTTGCATATGGCTGGGTTCAAACTGGAACGGCATGGTGAGCAAAAAAACGGTGGATTTAGGCCCAGATCTCTGTACTGGGGTGAATGTATGACATTGTTCTACATTCTGTCCATCAATTGTTGTTTTTGCATTTGTCACCCCGAGTGGAAAGGGTATGCCCAGACGTGGGTCCCTTGCTCTCCATGCCACTGAAAATCAAGCAAGCCTGGCTGAAGACGGCTGAAATGCCAGAAACCGGTCCTAGGATGCTTGTTTCCAGTCCAGGGAGGACCTGGCTTGGCAATTCGGTCTGGACTGTTCCCATGAGGCACAGGGTCAAGACTGATTTGCATATGGCTGGGTTCAAACTGGAACGGCATGGTGAGCAAAAAAACGATGGATTTAGGCCCAGATCTCTGTACTGGGGTGAATGTATGACATTGTTCTACATTCTGTCCATCAATTGTTGTTTTTGCATTTGTCACCCCGAATGGAAAGGGTATGCCCAGACGTGGGTCCCTTGCTCTCCATGCCACTGAAAATCAAGCAAGCCTGGCTGAAGACGGCTGAAATGCCAGAAACCGGTCCTAGGATGCTTGTTTCCAGTCCAGGGAGGACCTGGCTTGGCAGTTCGGTCTGGACTGTTCCCATGAGGCACAGGGTCAAGACTGATTTGCATATGGCTGGGTTCAAGCTGGAACGGCATGGTGAGCAAAAAAACGATGGATTTAGGCCCAGATCTCTGTACTGGGGTGAATGTATGACATTGTTCTACATTCTGTCCATCAATTGTTGTTTTTGCATTTGTCACCCCGAGTGGAAAGGGTATGCCCAGACGTGGGTCCCTTGCTCTCCATGCCACTGAAAATCAAGCAAGCCTGGCTGAAGACGGCTGAAATGCCAGAAACCGGTCCTAGGATGCTTGTTTCCAGTCCAGGGAGGACCTGGCTTGGCAGTTCGATCTGGACTGTTCCCATGAGGCACAGGGTCAAGACTGATTTGCATATGGCTGGGTTCAAACTGGAACGGCATGGTGAGCAAAAAAACGATGGATTTAGGCCCAGATCTCTGTACTGGGGTGAATGTATGACATTGTTCTACATTCTGTCCATCAATTGTTGTTTTTGCATTTGTCACCCCGAGTGGAAAGGGTATGCCCAGACGTGGGTCCCTTGCTCTCCATGCCACTGAAAATCAAGCAAGCCTGGCTGAAGACGGCTGAAATGCCAGAAACCGGTCCTAGGATGCTTGTTTCCAGTCCAGGGAGGACCTGGCTTGGCAGTTCGGTCTGGACTGTTCCCATGAGGCACAGGGTCAAGACTGATTTGCATATGGCTGGGTTCAAACTGGAACGGCATGGTGAGCAAAAAAACGATGGATTTAGGCCCAGATCTCTGTACTGGGGTGAATGTATGACATTGTTCTACATTCTGTCCATCAATTGTTGTTTTTGAATTTGTCACCCCGAGTGGAAAGGGTATGCCCAGACGTGGGTCCCTTGCTCTCCATGCCACTGAAAATCAAGCAAGCCTGGCTGAAGACGGCTGAAATGCCAGAAACCGGTCCTAGGATGCTTGTTTCCAGTCCAGGGAGGACCTGGCTTGGCAGTTCGGTCTGGACTGTTCCCATGAGGCACAGGGTCAAGACTGATTTGCATATGGCTGGGTTCAAACTGGAACGGCATGGTGAGCAAAAAAACGATGGATTTAGGCCCAGATCTCTGTACTGGGGTGAATGTATGACATTGTTCTACATTCTGTCCATCAATTGTTGTTTTTGCATTTGTCACCCCGAGTGGAAAGGGTATGCCCAGACGTGGGTCCCTTGCTCTCCATGCCACTGAAAATCAAGCAAGCCTGGCTGAAGACGGCTGAAGTGCCAGAAACCGGTCCTAGGATGCTTGTTTCCAGTCCAGGGAGGACCTGGCTTGGCAGTTCGGTCTGGACTGTTCCCATGAGGCACAGGGTCAAGACTGATTTGCATATGGCTGGGTTCAAACTGGAACGGCATGGTGAGCAAAAAAACGATGGATTTAGGCCCAGATCTCTGTACTGGGGTGAATGTATGACATTGTTCTACATTCTGTCCATCAATTGTTGTTTTTGCATTTGTCACCCCGAGTGGAAAGGGTATGCCCAGACGTGGGTCCCTTGCTCTCCATGCCACTGAAAATCAAGCAAGCCTGGCTGAAGACGGCTGAAATGCCAGAAACCGGTCCTAGGATGCTTGTTTCCAGTCCAGGGAGGACCTGGCTTGGCAATTCGGTCTGGACTGTTCCCATGAGGCACAGGGTCAAGACTGATTTGCATATGGCTGGGTTCAAACTGGAACGGCATGGTGAGCAAAAAAACGATGGATTTAGGCCCAGATCTCTGTACTGGGGTGAATGTATGACATTGTTCTACATTCTGTCCATCAATTGTTGTTTTTGCATTTGTCACCCCGAGTGGAAAGGGTATGCCCAGACGTGGGTCCCTTGCTCTCCATGCCACTGAAAATCAAGCAAGCCTGGCTGAAGACGGCTGAAATGCCAGAAACCGGTCCTAGGATGCTTGTTTCCAGTCCAGGGAGGACCTGGCTTGGCAGTTCGGTCTGGACTGTTCCCATGAGGCACAGGGTCAAGACTGATTTGCATATGGCTGGGTTCAAGCTGGAACGGCATAATGAGCAAAAAAACGATGGATTTAGGCCCAGATCTCTGTACTGGGGTGAATGTATGACATTGTTCTACATTCTGTCCATCAATTGTTGTTTTTGCATTTGTCACCCCGAGTGGAAAGGGTATGCCCAGACGTGGGTCCCTTGCTCTCCATGCCACTGAAAATCAAGCAAGCCTGGCTGAAGACGGCTGAAATGCCAGAAACCGGTCCTAGGATGCTTGTTTCCAGTCCAGGGAGGACCTGGCTTGGCAGTTCGATCTGAACTGTTCCCATGAGGCACAGGGTCAAGACTGATTTGCATATGGCTGGGTTCAAACTGGAACGGCATGGTGAGCAAAAAAACGATGGATTTAGGCCCAGATCTCTGTACTGGGGTGAATGTATGACATTGTTCTACATTCTGTCCATCAATTGTTGTTTTTGCATTTGTCACCCCGAGTGGAAAGGGTATGCCCAGACGTGGGTCCCTTGCTCTCCATGCCACTGAAAATCAAGCAAGCCTGGCTGAAGACGGCTGAAATGCCAGAAACCGGTCCTAGGATGCTTGTTTCCAGTCCAGGGAGGACCTGGCTTGGCAGTTCGGTCTGGACTGTTCCCATGAGGCACAGGGTCAAGACTGATTTGCATATGGCTGGGTTCAAACTGGAACGGCATGGTGAGCAAAAAAACGATGGATTTAGGCCCAGATCTCTGTACTGGGGTGAATGTATGACATTGTTCTACATTCTGTCCATCAATTGTTGTTTTTGCATTTGTCACCCCGAGTGGAAAGGGTATGCCCAGACGTGGGTCCCTTGCTCTCCATGCCACTGAAAATCAAGCAAGCCTGGCTGAAGACGGCTGAAATGCCAGAAACCGGTCCTAGGATGCTTGTTTCCAGTCCAGGGAGGACCTGGCTTGGCAGTTCGGTCTGGACTGTTCACATGAGGCACAGGGTCAAGACTGATTTGCATATGGCTGGGTTCAAACTGGAACGGCATGGTGAGCAAAAAAACGATGGATTTAGGCCCAGATCTCTGTACTGGGGTGAATGTATGACATTGTTCTACATTCTGTCCATCAATTGTTGTTTTTGCATTTGTCACCCCGAGTGGAAAGGGTATGCCCAGACGTGGGTCCCTTGCTCTCCATGCCACTGAAAATCAAGCATGCCTGGCTGAAGACGGCTGAAATGCCAGAAACCGGTCCTAGGATGCTTGTTTCCAGTCCAGGGAGGACCTGGCTTGGCAGTTCGGTCTGGACTGTTCCCATGAGGCACAGGGTCAAGACTGATTTGCATATGGCTGGGTTCAAGCTGGAACGGCATGGTGAGCAAAAAAACGATGGATTTAGGCCCAGATCTCTGTACTGGGGTGAATGTATGACATTGTTCTACATTCTGTCCATCAATTGTTGTTTTTGCATTTGTCAACCCGAGTGGAAAGGGTATGCCCAGACGTGGGTCCCTTGCTCTCCATGCCACTGAAAATCAAGCAAGCCTGGCTGAAGACGGCTGAAATGCCAGAAACCGGTCCTAGGATGCTTGTTTCCAGTCCAGGGAGGACCTGGCTTGGCAGTTCGATCTGGACTGTTCCCATGAGGCACAGGGTCAAGACTGATTTGCATATGGCTGGGTTCAAACTGGAACGGCATGGTGACCAAAAAAACGATGGATTTAGGCCCAGATCTCTGTACTGGGGTGAATGTATGACATTGTTCTACATTCTGTCCATCAATTGTTGTTTTTGCATTTGTCACCCCGAGTGGAAAGGGTATGCCCAGACGTGGGTCCCTTGCTCTCCATGCCACTGAAAATCAAGCAAGCCTGGCTGAAGACGGCTGAAATGCCAGAAACCGGTCCTAGGATGCTTGTTTCCAGTCCAGGGAGGACCTGGCTTGGCAGTTCGGTCTGGACTGTTCCCATGAGGCACAGGGTCAAGACTGATTTGCATATGGCTGGGTTCAAACTGGAACGGCATGGTGAGCAAAAAAACGATGGATTCAGGCCCAGATCTCTGTACTGGGGTGAATGTATGACATTGTTCTACATTCTGTCCATCAATTGTTGTTTTTGCATTTGTCACCCCGAGTGGAAAGGGTATGCCCAGACGTGGGTCCCTTGCTCTCCATGCCACTGAAAATCAAGCAAGCCTGGCTGAAGACGGCTGAAATGCCAGAAACCGGTCCTAGGATGCTTGTTTCCAGTCCAGGGAGGACCTGGCTTGGCAGTTCGGTCTGGACTGTTCCCATGAGGCACAGGGTCAAGACTGATTTGCATATGGCTGGGTTCAAACTGGAACGGCATGGTGAGCAAAAAAACGATGGATTTAGGCCCAGATCTCTGTACTGGGGTGAATGTATGACATTGTTCTACATTCTGTCCATCAATTGTTGTTTTTGCATTTGTCACCCCGAGTGGAAAGGGTATGCCCAGACGTGGGTCCCTTGCTCTCCATGCCACTGAAAATCAAGCAAGCCTGGCTGAATACGGCTGAAATGCCAGAAACCGGTCCTAGGATGCTTGTTTCCAGTCCAGGGAGGACCTGGCTTGGCAGTTCGGTCTGGACTGTTCCCATGAGGCACAGGGTCAAGACTGATTTGCATATGGCTGGGTTCAAACTGGAACGGCATGGTGAGCAAAAAAACGATGGATTCAGGCCCAGATCTCTGTACTGGGGTGAATGTATGACATTGTTCTACATTCTGTCCATCAATTGTTGTTTTTGCATTTGTCACCCCGAGTGGAAAGGGTATGCCCAGACGTGGGTCCCTTGCTCTCCATGCCACTGAAAATCAAGCAAGCCTGGCTGAAGACGGCTGAAATGCCAGAAACCGGTCCTAGGATGCTTGTTTCCAGTCCAGGGAGGACCTGGCTTGGCAGTTCGGTCTGGACTGTTCGCATGAGGCACAGGGTCAAGACTGATTTGCATATGGCTGGGTTCAAACTGGAACGGCATGGTGAGCAAAAAAACGATGGATTTAGGCCCAGATCTCTGTACTGGGGTGAATGTATGACATTGTTCTACATTCTGTCCATCAATTGTTGTTTTTGCATTTGTCACCCCGAGTGGAAAGGGTATGCCCAGACGTGGGTCCCTTGCTCTCCATGCCACTGAAAATCAAGCATGCCTGGCTGAAGACGGCTGAAATGCCAGAAACCGGTCCTAGGATGCTTGTTTCCAGTCCAGGGAGGACCTGGCTTGGCAGTTCGGTCTGGACTGTTCCCATGAGGCACAGGGTCAAGACTGATTTGCATATGGCTGGGTTCAAGCTGGAACGGCATGGTGAGCAAAAAAACGATGGATTTAGGCCCAGATCTCTGTACTGGGGTGAATGTATGACATTGTTCTACATTCTGTCCATCAATTGTTGTTTTTGCATTTGTCACCCCGAGTGGAAAGGGTATGCCCAGACGTGGGTCCCTTGCTCTCCATGCCACTGAAAATCAAGCAAGCCTGGCTGAAGACGGCTGAAATGCCAGAAACCGGTCCTAGGATGCTTGTTTCCAGTCCAGGGAGGACCTGGCTTGGCAGTTCGATCTGGACTGTTCCCATGAGGCACAGGGTCAAGACTGATTTGCATATGGCTGGGTTCAAACTGGAACGGCATGGTGAGCAAAAAAACGATGGATTTAGGCCCAGATCTCTGTACTGGGGTGAATGTATGACATTGTTCTACATTCTGTCCATCAATTGTTGTTTTTGCATTTGTCACCCCGAGTGGAAAGGGTATGCCCAGACGTGGGTCCCTTGCTCTCCATGCCACTGAAAATCAAGCAAGCCTGGCTGAAGACGGCTGAAATGCCAGAAACCGGTCCTAGGATGCTTGTTTCCAGTCCAGGGAGGACCTGGCTTGGCAGTTCGGTCTGGACTGTTCCCATGAGGCACAGGGTCAAGACTGATTTGCATATGGCTGGGTTCAAACTGGAACGGCATGGTGAGCAAAAAAACGATGGATTTAGGCCCAGATCTCTGTACTGGGGTGAATGTATGACATTGTTCTACATTCTGTCCATCAATTGTTGTTTTTGCATTTGTCACCCCGAGTGGAAAGGGTATGCCCAGACGTGGGTCCCTTGCTCTCCATGCCACTGAAAATCAAGCAAGCCTGGCTGAAGACGGCTGAAATGCCAGAAACCGGTCCTAGGATGCTTGTTTCCAGTCCAGGGAGGACCTGGCTTGGCAGTTCGGTCTGGACTGTTCCTATGAGGCACAGGGTCAAGACTGATTTGCATATGGCTGGGTTCAAACTGGAACGGCATGGTGAGCAAAAAAACGATGGATTTAGGCCCAGATCTCTCTACTGGGGTGAATGTATGACATTGTTCTACATTCTGTCCATCAATTGTTGTTTTTGCATTTGTCACCCCGAGTGGAAAGGGTATGCCCAGACGTGGGTCCCTTGCTCTCCATGCCACTGAAAATCAAGCAAGCCTGGCTGAAGACGGCTGAAATGCCAGAAACCGGTCCTAGGATGCTTGTTTCCAGTCCAGGGAGGACCTGGCTTGGCAATTCGGTCTGGACTGTTCCCATGAGGCACAGGGTCAAGACTGATTTGCATATGGCTGGGTTCAAACTGGAACGGCATGGTGAGCAAAAAAACGATGGATTTAGGCCCAGATCTCTGTACTGGGGTGAATGTATGACATTGTTCTACATTCTGTCCATCAATTGTTGTTTTTGCATTTGTCACCCCGAGTGGAAAGGGTATGCCCAGACGTGGGTCCCTTGCTCTCCATGCCACTGAAAATCAAGCAAGCCTGGCTGAAGACGGCTGAAATGCCAGAAACCAGTCCTAGGATGCTTGTTTCCAGTCCAGGGAGGACCTGGCTTGGCAGTTCGGTCTGGACTGTTCCCATGAGGCACAGGGTCAAGACTGATTTGCATATGGCTGGGTTCAAACTGGAACGGCATGGTGAGCAAAACAACGATGGATTTAGGCCCAGATCTCTGTACTGGGGTGAATGTATGACATTGTTCTACATTCTGTCCATCAATTGTTGTTTTTGCATTTGTCACCCCGAGTGGAAAGGGTATGCCCAGACGTGGGTCCCTTGCTCTCCATGCCACTGAAAATCAAGCAAGCCTGGCTGAAGACGGCTGAAATGCCAGAAACCGGTCCTAGGATGCTTGTTTCCAGTCCAGGGAGGACCTGGCTTGGCAGTTCGGTCTGGACTGTTCCCATGAGGCACAGGGTCAAGACTGATTTGCATATGGCTGGGTTCAAACTGGAACGGCATGGTGAGCAAAAAAACGATGGATTTAGGCCCAGATCTCTGTACTGGGGTGAATGTATGACATTGTTCTACATTCTGTCCATCAATTGTTGTTTTTGCATTTGTCACCCCGAGTGGAAAGGGTATGCCCAGACGTGGGTCCCTTGCTCTCCATGCCACTGAAAATCAAGCAAGCCTGGCTGAAGACGGCTGAAATGCCAGAAACCGGTCCTAGGATGCTTTTTTCCAGTCCAGGGAGGATCTGGCTTGGCAGTTCGGTCTGGACTGTTCCCATGAGGCACAGGGTCAAGACTGATTTGCATATGGCTGGGTTCAAACTGGAACGGCATGGTGAGCAAAAAAACGATGGATTTAGGCCCAGATCTCTGTACTGGGGTGAATGTATGACATTGTTCTACATTCTGTCCATCAATTGTTGTTTTTGCATTTGTCACCCCGAGTGGAAAGGGTATGCCCAGACGTGGGTCCCTTGCTCTCCATGCCACTGAAAATCAAGCAAGCCTGGCTGAAGACGGCTGAAATGCCAGAAACCGGTCCTAGGATGCTTGTTTCCAGTCCAGGGAGGACCTGGCTTGGCATTTCGGTCTGGACTGTTCCCATGAGGCACAGGGTCAAGACTGATTTGCATATGGCTGGGTTCAAACTGGAACGGCATGGTGAGCAAAAAAACGATGGATTTAGGCCCAGATCTCTGTACTGGGGTGAATGTATGACATTGTTCTACATTCTGTCCATCAATTGTTGTTTTTGCATTTGTCACCCCGAGTGGAAAGGGTATGCCCAGACGTGGGTCCCTTGCTCTCCATGCCACTGAAAATCAAGCAAGCCTGGCTGAAGACGGCTGAAATGCCAGAAACCGGTCCTAGGATGCTTGTTTCCAGTCCAGGGAGGACCTGGCTTGGCAGTTCGGTCTGGACTGTTCCCATGAGGCACAGGGTCAAGACTGATTTGCATATGGCTGGGTTCAAACTGGAACGGCATGGTGAGCAAAAAAACAATGGATTTAGGCCCAGATCTCTCTACTGGGGTGAATGTATGACATTGTTCTACATTCTGTCCATCAATTGTTGTTTTTGCATTTGTCACCCCGAGTGGAAAGGGTATGCCCAGACGTGGGTCCCTTGCTCTCCATGCCACTGAAAATCAAGCAAGCCTGGCTGAAGACGGCTGAAATGCCAGAAACCGGTCCTAGGATGCTTGTTTCCAGTCCAGGGAGGACCTGGCTTGGCAGTTCGATCTGGACTGTTCCCATGAGGCACAGGGTCAAGACTGATTTGCATATGGCTGGGTTCAAACTGGAACGGCATGGTGAGCAAAAAAACGATGGATTTAGGCCCAGATCTCTGTACTGGGGTGAATGTATGACATTGTTCTACATTCTGTCCATCAATTGTTGTTTTTGCATTTGTCACCCCGAGTGGAAAGGGTATGCCCAGACGTGGGTCCCTTGCTCTCCATGCCACTGAAAATCAAGCAAGCCTGGCTGAAGACGGCTGAAATGCCAGAAACCGGTCCTAGGATGCTTGTTTCCAGTCCAGGGAGGACCTGGCTTGGCAGTTCGGTCTGGACTGTTCCCATGAGGCACAGGGTCAAGACTGATTTGCATATGGCTGGGTTCAAACTGGAACGGCATGGTGAGCAAAAAAACGATGGATTTAGGCCCAGATCTCTGTACTGGGGTGAATGTATGACATTGTTCTACATTCTGTCCATCAATTGTTGTTTTTGCATTTGTCACCCCGAGTGGAAAGGGTATGCCCAGACGTGGGTCCCTTGCTCTCCATGCCACTGAAAATCAAGCAAGCCTGGCTGAAGACGGCTGAAATGCCAGAAACCGGTCCTAGGATGCTTTTTTCCAGTCCAGGGAGGACCTGGCTTGGCAGTTCGGTCTGGACTGTTCCCATGAGGCACAGGGTCAAGACTGATTTGCATATGGCTGGGTTCAAACTGGAACGGCATGGTGAGCAAAAAAACGATGGATTTAGGCCCAGATCTCTGTACTGGGGTGAATGTATGACATTGTTCTACATTCTGTCCATCAATTGTTGTTTTTGCATTTGTCACCCCGAGTGGAAAGGGTATGCCCAGACGTGGGTCCCTTGCTCTCCATGCCACTGAAAATCAAGCATGCCTGGCTGAAGACGGCTGAAATGCCAGAAACCGGTCCTAGGATGCTTGTTTCCAGTCCAGGGAGGACCTGGCTTGGCAGTTCGGTCTGGACTGTTCCCATGAGGCACAGGGTCAAGACTGATTTGCATATGGCTGGGTTCAAGCTGGAACGGCATGGTGAGCAAAAAAACGATGGATTTAGGCCCAGATCTCTGTACTGGGGTGAATGTATGACATTGTTCTACATTCTGTCCATCAATTGTTGTTTTTGCATTTGTCACCCCGAGTGGAAAGGGTATGCCCAGACGTGGGTCCCTTGCTCTCCATGCCACTGAAAATCAAGCAAGCCTGGCTGAAGACGGCTGAAATGCCAGAAACCGGTCCTAGGATGCTTGTTTCCAGTCCAGGGAGGACCTGGCTTGGCAGTTCGATCTGGACTGTTCCCATGAGGCACAGGGTCAAGACTGATTTGCATATGGCTGGGTTCAAACTGGAACGGCATGGTGAGCAAAAAAACGATGGATTTAGGCCCAGATCTCTGTACTGGGGTGAATGTATGACATTGTTCTACATTCTGTCCATCAATTGTTGTTTTTGCATTTGTCACCCCGAGTGGAAAGGGTATGCCCAGACGTGGGTCCCTTGCTCTCCATGCCACTGAAAATCAAGCAAGCCTGGCTGAAGACGGCTGAAATGCCAGAAACCGGTCCTAGGATGCTTGTTTCCAGTCCAGGGAGGACCTGGCTTGGCATTTCGGTCTGGACTGTTCCCATGAGGCACAGGGTCAAGACTGATTTGCATATGGCTGGGTTCAAACTGGAACGGCATGGTGAGCAAAAAAACGATGGATTTAGGCCCAGATCTCTGTACTGGGGTGAATGTATGACATTGTTCTACATTCTGTCCATCAATTGTTGTTTTTGCATTTGTCACCCCGAGTGGAAAGGGTATGCCCAGACGTGGGTCCCTTGCTCTCCATGCCACTGAAAATCAAGCAAGCCTGGCTGAAGACGGCTGAAATGCCAGAAACCGGTCCTAGGATGCTTGTTTCCAGTCCAGGGAGGACCTGGCTTGGCAGTTCGGTCTGGACTGTTCCCATGAGGCACAGGGTCAAGACTGATTTGCATATGGCTGGGTTCAAACTGGAACGGCATGGTGAGCAAAAAAACGATGGATTTAGGCCCAGATCTCTCTACTGGGGTGAATGTATGACATTGTTCTACATTCTGTCCATCAATTGTTGTTTTTGCATTTGTCACCCCGAGTGGAAAGGGTATGCCCAGACGTGGGTCCCTTGCTCTCCATGCCACTGAAAATCAAGCAAGCCTGGCTGAAGACGGCTGAAATGCCAGAAACCGGTCCTAGGATGCTTGTTTCCAGTCCAGGGAGGACCTGGCTTGGCAATTCGGTCTGGACTGTTCCCATGAGGCACAGGGTCAAGACTGATTTGCATATGGCTGGGTTCAAACTGGAACGGCATGGTGAGCAAAAAAACGATGGATTTAGGCCCAGATCTCTGTACTGGGGTGAATGTATGACATTGTTCTACATTCTGTCCATCAATTGTTGTTTTTGCATTTGTCACCCCGAGTGGAAAGGGTATGCCCAGACGTGGGTCCCTTGCTCTCCATGCCACTGAAAATCAAGCAAGCCTGGCTGAAGACGGCTGAAATGCCAGAAACCGGTCCTAGGATGCTTGTTTCCAGTCCAGGGAGGACCTGGCTTGGCAGTTCGGTCTGGACTGTTCGCATGAGGCACAGGGTCAAGACTGATTTGCATATGGCTGGGTTCAAACTGGAACGGCATGGTGAGCAAAAAAACGATGGATTTAGGCCCAGATCTCTGTACTGGGGTGAATGTATGACATTGTTCTACATTCTGTCCATCAATTGTTGTTTTTGCATTTGTCACCCCGAGTGGAAAGGGTATGCCCAGACATGGGTCCCTTGCTCTCCATGCCACTGAAAATCAAGCAAGCCTGGCTGAAGACGGCTGAAATGCCAGAAACCGGTCCTAGGATGCTTGTTTCCAGTCCAGGGAGGACCTGGCTTGGCAGTTCGGTCTGGACTGTTCCCATGAGGCACAGGGTCAAGACTGATTTGCATATGGCTGGGTTCAAACTGGAACGGCATGGTGAGCAAAAAAACGATGGATTTAGGCCCAGATCTCTGTACTGGGGTGAATGTATGACATTGTTCTACATTCTGTCCATCAATTGTTGTTTTTGCATTTGTCACCCCAAGTGGAAAGGGTATGCCCAGACGTGGGTCCCTTGCTCTCCATGCCACTGAAAATCAAGCAAGCCTGGCTGAAGATGGCTGAAATGCCAGAAACCGGTCCTAGGATGCTTGTTTCCAGTCCAGGGAGGACCTGGCTTGGCAGTTCGGTCTGGACTGTTCCCATGAGGCACAGGGTCAAGACTGATTTGCATATGGCTGGGTTCAAACTGGAACGGCATGGTGAGCAAAAAAACGATGGATTTAGGCCCAGATCTCTGTACTGGGTGAATGTATGACATTGTTCTACATTCTGTCCATCAATTGTTGTTTTTGCATTTGTCACCCCGAGTGGAAAGGGTATGCCCAGACGTGGGTCCCTTGCTCTCCATGTCACTGAAAATCAAGCAAGCCTGGCTGAAGACGGCTGAAATGCCAGAAACCGGTCCTAGGATGCTTGTTTCCAGTCCAGGGAGGACCTGGCTTGGCAATTCGGTCTGGACTGTTCCCATGAGGCACAGGGTCAAGACTGATTTGCATATGGCTGGGTTCAAACTGGAACGGCATGGTGAGCAAAAAAACGATGGATTTAGGCCCAGATCTCTGTACTGGGGTGAATGTATGACATTGTTCTACATTCTGTCCATCAATTGTTGTTTTTGCATTTGTCACCCCGAGTGGAAAGGGTATGCCCAGACGTGGGTCCCTTGCTCTCCATGCCACTGAAAATCAAGCAAGCCTGGCTGAAGACGGCTGAAATGCCAGAAACCGGTCCTAGGATGCTTGTTTCCAGTCCAGGGAGGACCTGGCTTGGCAGTTCGGTCTGGACTGTTCCCATGAGGCACAGGGTCAAGACTGATTTGCATATGGCTGGGTTCAAACTGGAACGGCATGGTGAGCAAAAAAACGATGGATTTAGGCCCAGATCTCTGTACTGGGGTGAATGTATGACATTGTTCTACATTCTGTCCATCAATTGTTGTTTTTGCATTTGTCACCCCGAGTGGAAAGGGTATGCCCAGACGTGGGTCCCTTGCTCTCCATGCCACTGAAAATCAAGCAAGCCTGGCTGAAGACGGCTGAAATGCCAGAAACCGGTCCTAGGATGCTTGTTTCCAGTCCAGGGAGGACCTGGCTTGGCAGTTCGGTCTGGACTGTTCGCATGAGGCACAGGGTCAAGACTGATTTGCATATGGCTGGGTTCAAACTGGAACGGCATGGTGAGCAAAAAAACGATGGATTTAGGCCCAGATCTCTGTACTGGGGTGAATGTATGACATTGTTCTACATTCTGTCCATCAATTGTTGTTTTTGCATTTGTCACCCCGAGTGGAAAGGGTATGCCCAGACGTGGGTCCCTTGCTCTCCATGCCACTGAAAATCAAGCAAGCCTGGCTGAAGACGGCTGAAATGCCAGAAACCGGTCCTAGGATGCTTGTTTCCAGTCCAGGGAGGACCTGGCTTGGCAGTTCGGTCTGGACTGTTTCCATGAGGCACAGGGTCAAGACTGATTTGCATATGGCTGGGTTCAAACTGGAACGGCATGGTGAGCAAAAAAACGATGGATTTAGGCCCAGATCTCTGTACTGGGGTGAATGTATGACATTGTTCTACATTCTGTCCATCAATTGTTGTTTTTGCATTTGTCACCCCGAGTGGAAAGGGTATGCCCAGACGTGGGTCCCTTGCTCTCCATGCCACTGAAAATCAAGCAAGCCTGGCTGAAGACGGCTGAAATGCCAGAAACCGGTCCTAGGATGCTTGTTTCCAGTCCAGGGAGGACCTGGCTTGGCAGTTCGGTCTGGACTGTTCCCATGAGGCACAGGGTCAAGACTGATTTGCATATGGCTGGGTTCAAACTGGAACGGCATGGTGAGCAAAAAAACGATGGATTTAGGCCCAGATCTCTGTACTGGGGTGAATGTATGACATTGTTCTACATTCTGTCCATCAATTGTTGTTTTTGCATTTGTCACCCCGAGTGGAAAGGGTATGCCCAGACGTGGGTCCCTTGCTCTCCATGCCACTGAAAATCAAGCAAGCCTGGCTGAAGACGGCTGAAATGCCAGAAACCGGTCCTAGGATGCTTGTTTCCAGTCCAGGGAGGACCTGGCTTGGCAGTTCGGTCTGGACTGTTCCCATGAGGCACAGGGTCAAGACTGATTTGCATATGGCTGGGTTCAAACTGGAACGGCATGGTGAGCAAAAAAACGATGGATTTAGGCCCAGATCTCTGTACTGGGGTGAATGTATGACATTGTTCTACATTCTGTCCATCAATTGTTGTTTTTGCATTTGTCACCCCGAGTGGAAAGGGTATGCCCAGACGTGGGTCCCTTGCTCTCCATGCCACTGAAAATCAAGCAAGCCTGGCTGAAGACAGCTGAAATGCCAGAAACCGGTCCTAGGATGCTTGTTTCCAGTCCAGGGAGGACCTGACTTGGCAGTTCGGTCTGGACTGTACCCATGAGGCACAGGGTCAAGACTGATTTGCATATGGCTGGGTTCAAACTGGAACGGCATGGTGAGCAAAAAAACGATGGATTTAGGCCCAGATCTCTGTACTGGGGTGAATGTATGACATTGTTCTACATTCTGTCCATCAATTGTTGTTTTTGCATTTGTCACCCCGAGTGGAAAGGGTATGCCCAGACGTGGGTCCCTTGCTCTCCATGCCACTGAAAATCAAGCAAGCCTGGCTGAAGACGGCTGAAATGCCAGAAACCGGTCCTAGGATGCTTGTTTCCAGTCCAGGGAGGACCTGGCTTGGCAGTTCGGTCTGGACTGTTCCCATGATGCACAGGGTCAAGACTGATTTGCATATGGCTGGGTTCAAACTGGAACGGCATGGTGAGCAAAAAAACGATGGATTTAGGCCCAGATCTCTGTACTGGGGTGAATGTATGACATTGTTCTACATTCTGTCCATCAATTGTTGTTTTTGCATTTGTCACCCCGAGTGGAAAGGGTATGCCCAGACGTGGGTCCCTTGCGCTCCATGCCACTGAAAATCAAGCAAGCCTGGCTGAAGACGGCTGAAATACCTGAAACCGGTCCTAGGATGCTTGTTTCCAGTCCAGGGAGGACCTGGCTTGGCAGTTCGGCCTGGACTGTTCCCATGAGGCACAGGGTCAAGACTGATTTGCATATGGCTGGGTTCAAACTGGCACGGCATGGTGAGCAAAAAAACGATGGATTTAGGCCCAGATCTCTGTACTGGGGTGAATGTATGACATTGTTCTACATTCCGTCCATCAATTGTTGTTTTTGCATTTGTCACCCCGAGTGGAAAGGGTATGCCCAGACGTGGGTCCCTTGCTCTCCATGCCACTGAAAATCAAGCAAGCCTGGCTGAAGACGGCTGAAATGCCAGAAACCGGTCCTAGGATGCTTGTTTCCAGTCCAGGGAGGACCTGGCTTGGCAGTTCGGTCTGGACTGTTCCCATGAGGCACAGGGTCAAGACTGATTTGCATATGGCTGGGTTCAAACTGGAACGGCATGGTGAGCAAAAAAACGATGGATTTAGGCCCAGATCTCTGTACTGGGGTGAATGTATGACATTGTTCTACATTCTGTCCATCAATTGTTGTTTTTGCATTTGTCACCCCGAGTGGAAAGGGTATGCCCAGACGTGGGTCCCTTGCTCTCCATGCCACTGAAAATCAAGCAAGCCTGGCTGAAGACGGCTGAAATGCCAGAAACCGGTCCTAGGATGCTTGTTTCCAGTCCAGGGAGGACCTGGCTTGGCAGTTCGGTCTGGACTGTTCCCATGAGGCACAGGGTCAAGACTGATTTGCATATGGCTGGGTTCAAACTGGAACGGCATGGTGAGCAAAAAAACGATGGATTTAGGCCCAGATCTCTGTACTGGGGTGAATGTATGACATTGTTCTACATTCTGTCCATCAATTGTTGTTTTTGCATTTGTCACCCCGAGTGGAAAGGGTATGCCCAGACGTGGGTCCCTTGCTCTCCATGCCACTGAAAATCAAGCAAGCCTGGCTGAAGACGGCTGAAATGCCAGAAACCGGTCCTAGGATGCTTGTTTCCAGTCCAGGGAGGACCTGGCTTGGCAGTTCGGTCTGGACTGTTCCCATGAGGCACAGGGTCAAGACTGATTTGCATATGGCTGGGTTCAAACTGGAACGGCATGGTGAGCAAAAAAACGATGGATTTAGGCCCAGATCTCTGTACTGGGGTGAATGTATGACATTGTTCCACATTCTGTCCATCAATTGTTGTTTTTGCATTTGTCAACCCGAGTGGAAAGGGTATGCCCAGACGTGGGTCCCTTGCTCTCCATGCCACTGAAAATCAAGCAAGCCTGGCTGAAGACGGCTGAAATGCCAGAAACCGGTCCTAGGATGCTTGTTTCCAGTCCAGGGAGGACCTGGCTTGGCAGTTCGGTCTGGACTGTTCCCATGAGGCACAGGGTCAAGACTGATTTGCATATGGCTGGGTTCAAACTGGAACGGCATGGTGAGCAAAAAAACGATGGATTTAGGCCCAGATCCCTGTACTGGGGTGAATGTATGACATTGTTCTACATTCTGTCCATCAATTTTTGTTTTTGCATTTGTCACCCCGAGTGGAAAGGGTATGCCCAGAAGTGGGTCCCTTGCTCTCCATGCCACTGAAAATCAAGCAAGCCTGGCTGAAGACGGCTGAAATGCCAGAAACCGGTCCTAGGATGCTTGTTTCCAGTCCAGGGAGGACCTGGCTTGGCAGTTCGGTCTGGACTGTTCCCATGAGGCACAGGGTCAAGACTGATTTGCATATGGCTGGGTTCAAACTGGAACGGCATGGTGAGCAAAAAAACAATGGATTTAGGCCAAGATCTCTGTACTGGGGTGAATGTATGACATTGTTCTACATTCTGTCCATCAATTGTTGTTTTTGCATTTGCTACTAGTTGAGGAGCAAGGTCTTGAGGAGCCTCCTGAAGGTCAGCAGGTCTTGGGTCCTCCATAGGTGGGTGGGGAGGGTGTTCCAGGTCTTGGCGGCGAGGTAGGATAAGGATCTTCCGACGGTGGTCGTATGTTGGATGCGGGGGACGGCGGCAAGGGCGAGGCTTGCGGAGCGTAGCTGGCGGGTGGTTGTGTAGAAGCTTAGTCTGCTGTAGGTAGGCTGGACTGGTGTTGTGGAGTGCTTTGTGTGCATGGGTGAGCAGCTTGAAGGTGATCCTCTTGTCGATGGGGAGCCAGTGTAGGTCTCTCAGGTGGGGGGTGATGTGACTGCGGCGAGGGACGTTGAGGATCAGTCGGGCGGAGGAGTTTTGGATACGTTGCAGTCGTCAGAAATGTTTGGCCGGGATTCCTGCGTAGAGTGCGTTGCCGTAGTCCAGTCTGCTGCTGACAAGGGCCTGTGTCACCGTCTGTCTTGTTTCGGTGGGGATCCACTTGTAGATCCTGCGAAGCATGTGGAGGGTGTTGTAGCAGGAGGAGGAGATGGCGTTGACCTGCTTCGACATGGAGAGGGAGGAGTCGAGGATGAATCCAAGGTTGCGTGCGTGGTCGGTGGGCGTTGGTGCTGTTCCTAGCATTGTCGGCCACCAGGAGTCATCCCAGGCTGAGGGGGTGGACCCAAGGATGAGGATATCCGTCTTGTCCGAGTTCAGCTTCAGTCGGCTGTTCCTCATCCATTCGGCGACGGCTGTCATTCTCTCATAGAGGTTGGTTTTGGCAGTGTGTGGGTCCTTGGTGAGGCAGAGGATGAGCTGGGCGTCGTCGGCATAGGAGATGATGTTGAGGTCGTGCTGGCCGGCGACTTGAGTGAGGGGGTCATGTAAACATTGAACAGCGTTGGGCTGAGGGAGGATCACACTGCCACTGTTTGAAAAGCAGTGCAGACAAATGTGTGGTTGACATGCAGCAGCTTTGCTATCCCATTGGGCCATTGCACAGAACTGTGCAGTGCTGGTCAATACTGGTACACAATGCTTCATGCAACATATGCACTCTTTTCTTGCATGCATGTCAAATTATAGGCGATGTTCCACAAATTGGCAAGTACATGTGTATATGAGCCAATCTACTTGTGTAGCTGTGGTGACACCTCAAAGGGCTAACTCATACGATGATTTTCCATTTCCTCAAATTTACTTCATGACTAACACTGTTGTGATTAGTCATCTGACATGATTCCAGACCAGGGGTCGCCAACCGGTCGATCGCGAGCTACCGGTAGCTCGCAGGTGCCCTGACAGTAGCTTGCGGCCTGACTTTCACTTTAGTAGCCTATCATTGTCGTTTTGTTTGTTTTTCAGGCCTTTTTAAGTTGCTCGTCTCCCGCGGTAGGAAGCAGCTGTTATTTGAGCCTATCTGGGGCGGGGTGAAGTGGTTGACGTCGGCCAGCGCATGGGCAGTGTTTGCTGCCCTCGGAGAACCACTATGCGCGCCTTTTGCTGCATGTCTCCATTCTAGGATCATGTGCATTTTTGCGGCCGGAGCAGCAGCCTTGAAGGCATAATATGGATATCCGTGCTGAAATACAGGAGATGCAGTGTCAGCCACCTTAAGAAGAACCAGACAGAAAGCAGGTATGTGGGCAAGAGGAGCTTTATTTTTTTTAAATAGATGCCTGTGCATGCCGTTATTCGAGGCTTCTAAAATAAAACATGAGCAGTACTTCAAACAAGTACATTTTTTGGACCGAATTCCTTCCGAATGGCTTTGGCTGTTGAAATTATGTAGCTTTTGTTGATCTTCAGAAAGTGTCTTATAGTACATGTGAAGGGCCTTAATTCCCTCCCTCGTGTGGTTACTATGGCGCCCTCTGTGTCTCTACTGGCCATTATGCAAGTGGGTGACTGTTCTCTTTTTAGCAGCAAGACTAAAAGGCATCCCATTCTATCCCTCTCTCAGTGCAGAGCCTGACGAAAACAGCGTAACAGTAACAGTTCTCTTTGCATTGTTTTTCCTAAAATTTCTGCTTGAAGAGCCTCAAGTTTAATTTCAGCTTGAGCAGCTTTACCAGAGACGTTCTGCTGGCGGGTCAGCTCTATGTCTCTGTCTCGGAGTTCTGTGTTCCATTTCCTGGTCATTGGGGCTCTGAGTGTGCAGTACCTCTCATAACTGCTTTTAATTTAAGGCATTTCATTCTATGTCTCGGTTACTAGCAGTATCAGCATTCAGGGTGTAGTAGTCTGTGCTGGCCTCGTTGCGGGCTTGGCAAATCTCTGGGTCACATATCGCTGATACAGGGAGCAGCCAAGTGAGGATCATCACCTTATATTTAGCAATGACATAATCCAGTCCAGTTCCACTGGTGAGTGCTCGGGTCATGCCCTACCCATGTGGGTCACAGACGATGCATATTGAGCCTCATTTCTGTCCAATCTGATATAGTCTAGCCTTGAATATGTGGGACAGGGGCATCCATACTGTGTGTATTCCTTCATGTGGGTATTTTGTTCCCTACAGAAATCCAAAAGGTTCCGATTCAACATCACTCGGTAAAGTAAGGTGGCCATTTTGTACTTGTATGTAGTGAGGGGCACAATTGTGCATCTCATCAAGTACACAGTTAAGATCTCCCATCCATATCTGTGGGCTGTCCATGTGTGTTGTGAGATCTAATGTACGAGGGGAGAATGTGTTGTCTGTGTTTGGTGCATAAACACCCACCAGGGTGAGCTCCCTGCCAATTAACTGACCTTGCAGAATGAGGTAATGGCCCGACTCACCTTTCAGTGCAGGAAATCCCGGATAGGGCAATTATCTTACCAGCCACTATTAGAACCACTGGTGACCAGTTCCCGGCTACAAGTGATTCTGTGTATGCGTGGGATGTGTGTGAGTAGGATGCCAGCTGAGCAGATGTGTTTGGAGGGTCTGTGGAAGGAGATCCAACTGTTTTAGTAGGTGGACCCAATGTTATGTAGTACCTTGAAAGAATGAGTAACAACTATTGATATCAGGAGTCAGTAGAGTTCCATGAGGTGTGTTGTGAAGTGGGGACCATCTGGGTGTTTTAAGGTGAATCTGGCTGCCATGTTCTAGATATTTGTAAGTACTCTGGTGAGTTGCTTGCTGATTGCTGCATAGAGGGTGTTCTTGTTGTCTAGTTTGATGGTGACTATTGCATATACGATTGTCTTCTGGGTGTAGCTTGAGAACCATTTAAAGATTACCTCAGTATCAGTATGTTGTGGACATGGAAGCAGGATTCAGTGATGATGTTGACTTATGCAATCATGGCCAGTTTGATGTCAATGATGATCTCGAGGTCCCTGGCATGGGTGTGGGTCTAAACTTGAACATCCTCTAGGTGATGTTCCATGGTGATGTGTTCTTGCTGAAAATCACAACTTCTGTTTTGTCGGTGTTTAGCTTGAAACATTGATTTCATCCAGTAGGGGACTCTGGTAATGCAGTTTGTGAACTTTTTCCCTCCGTTGTGGGTTTTGTCAGAGAGGGAAGTTTTGAGTTGTGTATTATCAGTGTAGGAGAGGATGTTGATGTTGTGGGCATGCATGACCCTAGCTAGAAGGATCATGTAAGCACGGAAGAGTGTAGGCTGAGGTACAAGCCTTGTGGACCTCCACAGACATGTTTGTGAGTTTCCGAAGAGTATGGGGCCAGGCTGACAGCTTATGTTCAGCCTGTAAATAAAGAGCAGATTTAGAGGAGAACGGGTCCTTGGATGCCAATCTTCTACAGGTATCAGATAAGGATAGGATGGTAAACTGTGCCAAATGCTGCAAAAAGGTCCAGAAGGATGAAGGCTGTTGAGCCGCGGTCCGTGTGGGTAACAGCAGTGGGGCGGTGGGGCCAGGTAAGGGGTGATTTCAAGGGACGATGCCTCACCATCGTCCCTCGAAATCTCCCCTTACCCAGCCCCACCACAGTCAACTGCATGGACCGCAGCTGAGGCTGCCATGTTTCCTCTGTCCAGGAGCATCTATATGTTATCTGTGGCAGTAATGAGGACTGTTTCTATGCTGAGGTCCTTTTTGGTAATAAGTGGCATGCATAGGTTTTCATTGTGTTCAGTGTTGCCTACAGGTGATGCTGTATATATAATATATGTGTAACTTGAAGCACACCTCTGTTGCCTAAAGTGAGAACCACTGCAATCAGTTTCCCATAGTGCAAACAAATGTTACAATTGCTGGAATAGTTTCCATGGAGAGGCAGTGCTGCATAACAGCAGCACTTCCCTTCTTTAGGAATTGCATCACTGTGTCGTGCCTTTCTAACTCCTGTGCTGTCAAAATAAACCACGGGCTGTCAAATTCAGTATAACTCTGAGCATGATAGGTTACCAATACAAAAGCATTACACAAGAAAAACACACCTCTTTGTGCACAACACGTTCCAATAATTCAATGTGTTCATCACATTTTTTTCTGTAATTACTACAGACATTTAAGAATCACCTTTACAAAAAAGTTGTCTTTCTCCCAGAAGGCGGTGTGAAAAAATGAGTAATAAATTACACATTTTATCAAGCACATTTCCCATCCAAGATTTAACACTAATATATTTTAGTGGTTTTGACACTGTATGTGCTGTGGGTCTTAGAAGAGAATTTAAAGTTGGTAGTTATAATGTACACTATTTCTGTTTCTTTCGGAGTGACATAGTCACAGAACAAAGCACCACCTTCTGGCTTACTGCATTAATGAATCTCAATCCTTCATTACATATGAGAACTGCTCAATGTGGGGTGCTAACAACAACTATGAAATGTTTAAGATTCATGGCAGGGCAAATAACTTATTATAATATTGCCAATTGAGTGGCATTCAGTCTATTTTAACTATTTCAAGAGGAATGGACAAAGAATCAGGAATCAAGCCTGTCACTTGCTAGTTATACACCCCAACCAGGTGTGTTAACCCACTAGGCACAGTTTCTTGAGACCCGCTCATGAGTGCAGCGTATAACAAGCATATGTTGCAACATCCTGATGAGAAGACAATCGGGCAAGAGTGCCTTTCTAGACATGCAATAATAAATATTTAATGAGTACATTATCCTGCTAGGAAGTAATTGCTCGAGATTTGGAAAAAAGGGCCACCATTTTGAAATAACTTTACGAAAACGTGTTTACTGTGTTTTGTACAGAAATCTGTTCAAAATGCTTCTTACTTCATTTCTCTCAACCCCTACTCTAAAGTTCTCGATAAAGTAGACTATAAACGTCAAATCTACAAAATCATGTTTGTTCTATCAGTATTGGGTTTGTCCGATATGTTTAAAATAATTAATTTGTCACTATGTTGTTGTATTGGCTCTGAGGATAAGTCCACTCCCAATTATTTGAAGTAGTAGCTCTTCCTCCATTGCTGGATGTGCCAACCCCACAAAGTTCCGCTCTAGGTGTGCCTCTGACTACAAACATTATCTGCAACAACCACAAATGCATCCTATCTCCCATATCTTGTAAAACACTTATGCAGTGGGTCTTTAAAAGTTCAAAATTGCAGCACATTTGCAAACATGAACTACTTTCTTTGCTATCTCACTCACTAATGGGGGCCACTTTTATTTTGGTTCCTGGTTCTATTTACTGTCCAAGACCGACCCTACCTTGATGTTGTTCACATGTAAAATATTTACTGTAAATGCCTAATGCGATTGTCATCTTTTGAGCCTAAAACGATCATTGAAACTTTCCAGCCACTGCCTATGGACAAAATGGTCTTCAACCGGTCTTGTACCTGTCACCTCTGACATCTTGTATGTGGTGCAATGAGAATTGGCTTTTTGGCATGGTACAGCTGATTAATCATAGGGGAATTTTAACTTCTTAGGTGATGGCTTTTCTGTTAGATCCCCTTTGATGCACTTGATTGTGATTGATGCAGATAAAACTATGTATTGCGCGCAGCAAGAGAATTTTAAAACATTGGTTAGGATTGGAAGAAGGTGGGGAGATTTTCAGAAATTTACCAATACTGCCTGTGAGCAGACTGAATGGAATGCTTTTGATGAACTAACAGCACATTATTCTCACCTTCAGTTTGGTGCTGTATACACATTCCCAAGGAAATCCTTTGATTAATTTCATAACTACATCATTTTGATGTGGACAGAATGGATCAATTGATTTACACCAATTAACAGAGGAGTTATGATCGGCAAGTAGTGATGAGCGAACACACATTGGAGGGGGCAATTTGAGCAGTGACCACTTCTGAACAATCTGCTTTTTGATTAAAAAACATACATTTCATTAAAAATATAATAAGAGTTGGTGAAGTGTGCAGCAGATCCATTAAATGACAATGTACTGTCGAACTTTCACATAGTGCCCAGCCATTGATTCAGAATTCAGTATTTGTGGACCTAAAGGACATTTTACAACAGCATTTTGGAACAGAAAGAAAGGTGTGAAATGCTGAATAGGTTTGCGCCACAGTATGGGTAAGGATGTGCATTAGAAGTCTGCTAATTTTGCTTGTGAAAGGAGATGAGGTCTTGGAAGATAGTGATTCAGGCTACATGCATGTTTAGTTAATGTCTTGAGTTGTGGTCTGTAAAATTGGTGGACTCATGTTATGTTATGTTATGTGTATTTGTAACACACACTATCTCCAGCCACGGTATCCAGGCATTGAGCAAGTGTGTGTGCCTATCCTTGCATAGGGTAGGTTGGTTAATTGAAAAATCAGGTCTTCAGCTTCTTGCAGAACACACGAATGGAGGAGAGGAGGAGGTTCTAATGAGGAGCTGGAGATTGTTTCTCACTTAAGAAGCAATTTAAGAGGACACCCGTTGGTCTGATCGGGTTTTCTGTGTGAGTGGGATCTGTGCGAGAAGGAGTACTGTGGAGCACAGGTGTCTGGTTGGTTGATGGAAGCAGATGAGAGTGAGGGAGGAGGGGCTTGTAGTTTCTTACAGGTTAGAAATGACAGATCCCCTTTGGGTTCTGATGGACTCGGTAGAGCTGTGACATAGGTATAAGAGTGGAATGCAATGAAGGCTGGTTTGGAATTTTGGGTTCACAGCTACACACAGAAGAATAAAGACATGTAATACTAAGCTCCATTTGTGACATAGTCTTTTGGCAGGTACCCAGGCTCGGGAGGATGCTACAGGGCCTAAGTTGTATAGTGTCTTTGATGAGTGTTTACGGCTTTTAAAACAAATGTGTCTGTGTATTAAGAGCAAGTTTAGCTCCTTTAGGTGTGCGTGGTGTGATGTGAGTTCTGTTTGGGAGAGTGAGGATGAGTATGGCTACCAAGGTCTGGATGGTTTGTACCCTTCAGCTGAGTTGCTTGATGATACCAGCATAGTGCACCTGTAGTCCAACATGCTGGTGACTAGGGCGTGAAAGTCACTGATCCTTCTTGTACCATCGTTACCATCATTATTACTTGCATTTGTCATTATGTGTTTGTTGATATAGTGGAGTGTTTGTAAGAAAATGATATGTGGGCTGAAGCAATTGCATGTATTTCAATTGATTTATTTGGAATTTTATAGTTGATTTACTCTTTAAATGTAGGAATGCATGTGTGAAAGTCTATGTGGCATGTAAGTATTTGGGTATGTGTGTGCATAGGTGGTTAAAGACACAAAACGTTCAAATCATTATTGACGATTGTGGAATGCTGCTCTGGTTACTACTTTTTATTAAGTATTATTTTTATGTTGTGGTTTTACCTGTTTTACCAAACATGATGCTAATATTGTTTTATTGTCGAGATGCTTTGAATGCTGTTATGTGCATAATTTTTTCTCCTTAGCTGGATATGTTAATTTTTATTGTGAAACCTGCTATGTAACTTTTATGGATGCTTGTTTCATGCAAATAAAGTCTTTGAATTTGTTTTTGATTTGACTGTTGTGTAAAGAATCAAGTGTTACTGATAACAAAGGAGTATTTAAGATCTGTAGTGATTTATTATTTTCCTGATGTCTTTCACAGTAGTTTGGCGAAATTTTAAGGGTATCTCAATATGAATTGTTTGAAAAATGCAGCACTCTCTTCAAATCAGCAGTTGTCCCTATAAAAGTAAGAAATGTTACAATGCATGTTGGTTAACATTAATTCTCAAAGTATTGTTGAAGACCTTGAATCAACTAAA
This sequence comes from Triturus cristatus, assembly GCF_964204655.1. Classification (NCBI taxonomy): domain Eukaryota; kingdom Metazoa; phylum Chordata; class Amphibia; order Caudata; family Salamandridae; genus Triturus; species Triturus cristatus. Next base: position 452,646,483 of record NC_140590.1, on the reverse strand, counting down.
TAGGCTTCCCATATTGTTTTGGGAAATATAGGAAATTGAACGTTTTGTTTTAATGTTGGCCTGAGGACTTTGAATGCTGACACTATCGTGAATATCTATCCAATGCTCAGAATTCATATACAGTGCCTGTGCTTGCAAGTGCATCGTTTTCCTACACTTTTCTGAAGATTTATTTACCATCAAATGAAACCTTTACCATGGAGAAGGGCATTAACAACCAGTATAGGTTAAAATAAGAGCTAGACATCTATAATTCTGGTCTCCAGAAAGATCAAAGTTTGTTACTAATTGGCCTCAACGCTGATGTCACAGCCCTGAAAAATCAGGCTACTTTTTAGGTCGAGCATTAGCGTGCATGCGCTGTCTGCAAGACCTACTCAAGTCATTGTACGGAAAATACACCTGATGCTTTGCCATTGGATCACAACTCCATTGCTCTTATTTTTTGACTCCTTATTGGCCGGTGCTCCCGATACATCACTTTTGTTTTTAAGCCAGGAGCACCGGCCAACTAAAGTTTCCTTACACTGTAGGTCTTTATCTACTTCTTTATGCACTACTATTTTTTTTCAAGCGCCCCATGCCACGCTTTCACTTCAATGGCAGCCGGATCACTTCTTTAGACACGGCTCACCTATAGAAAGGTGTGGGGCCGCTATTAAAGTGAAAGCGCAGAATGGGAAGCTTTTAAAAAAAATACATTTGTTTGTCAACTTGAGAAACAAATGCTTTTTTTGTAAAAGCGTCTCATGCTCTGCATTCACTTTAATAGAAGCCACTCCCCTTTCTTTAAACGAGCCACGTCTAAAGAAAAGGGAGTGGGCACCGTTAAAGTGAAAGCACGGCATGAGGCGATATACCTCAAAAAAGTTATTTGTCATTTTGTCAAATAAATGCTGTTTTGTAAAAGAACCGCATACCGCGCTTTCACTTTAATAGCGGCCACGCACCTTTCTTTGGAATTTTTAAATGACAATGCCTTTTATTTATCTGTTTTGAAACACAACACATAAATACAATGCATTGTAATTTACAATTCAATCACTAGAGGGTAGCTGTTCCTAGGAAAGAGCTGACCAGTCCGGTTGCTAGAAGGACAAGTGACAGGAACTCTGTCAAGGAGTGTTGGTTAGATAATCTAAAGGGGAGAATCTCTCCTTGTTAACGAAGTGCCTTCATTCACCAAGCGGGTCTCATGCTTCATCATCGGGCGTTGCTCCTTGTGGGGGTGGTGCTGCATTCCCCCACGGGCCCTGCGAGAGGGCTCTTTGTTGGTACTCAGCTGCTTCAGTTTGTTCTCCGCCCGAAAGGGCCAAGGTGCAATTCTTGAAAGCGCAGACAGTAGGGTTTCAAAGTTAATGCAGACCAGAAGAATAAAATCTTTTTGGGTAGCATACCTACCATGTATTACTCAACACCAGTTTGAGCCTCACAGGCAGATTGTCAGGGGCAACTGTGGGGTGCCTTTTCCTGCATCATTCGTGGTTGCCTGTCATCCGCTGAGTAGTCTGCTTGAGTAGCAGAGGATCCCCTGCCATCAGCCGTGGCCAAGGAGCGCTCTACCTGTGTTAGGTAAGCGGCGCCGTGTTTATCAGCTGCATATTACTTACTCCTAAATTGCCTCTGTCCAGAGCTCTTCGCTTTCCTACATCAATGTGTGTGCTGCAGACAGTCCATGGTTTTCTTTGCATTCTGTTCCCTATAATCCTCTTCATTACCCCATTAAATCAGGTGTCTCAGACAGAGAATGCAGAAACAAATAACATGAGCTTATTAAGCTGCTCTTGCGTGGACATTGGACTCTTGAGAGCTCAAATGTCTCCTGGCAGAAGTTGCCGGTGTGCTCAGTGAGATATACTGTGTGAGTTGCTCTCTGATAACAAGTTTTTACACCACTATTGATACCGCACTTATGCTTTGTATGCTATGTACACAATGAAATTACATTTACTTAGAGGTGGGTGACCCACTGAAAGCTCAAGCCAGATGCTTCAGCTCCAGGTTGTCTGGGAACCTCGTGTCCAAAAACACACATTTGTTTTAGAGGATGCCATGCAGCTTAGTGGCTGAAGCCAGGGGTGGTTCTAGGATTTTTGGGGTTGTGTTCAGAAAGGGAATGTGCGATGCCCCTTTAATTTGCATATACTGTGACACATTCTGGGCTGTCTACATCTCAGTATATGAACCAAAGGAAGTAAGCTGAAGTATGAAGAGAACACTTTTAATAACAATAACAAAATTATGTATGGAAAACACAGTATGAACAATGCGGAGAATATTGTGAAAATAAATGTAAACAGGAACAAAAGAAAATTACATGACTTCATAGCTCAACTGTACATAACTTTTGGCCATATGTAGGTAAAAACAAAATTGCGAGTTCTTAATAGCGATTTTTACTGAATCGCTATTAGGAACTCGCAAAATCCGATGTAGATAAAAAAACGCTAAAAGTTAGCGATTCGGTAAGAATTGCAAAATAAATACCGAATCCGCATTACCGAATTGGTATTAGCGAATTCACAAATTTTAAAAATCGCTAATTAGCGAATCAGCTAATCTGGTACAGCTTGATGACCTCACAACCAGGAAGTGGCCTGACACATGCTGTTTCACTGAGCGTGAAGATGTGGGAGAGGCAGGGAGCAGGAGCAGAGACCCAGGAGCTGAACAGTAATCCCCAAATAGACACAAAAAACAAGCATGGACACACAGAAGAAGGGAAAGGAGCAGGCAGAGAGGAAGAGGAAACACAAATTTTCAGAGAAGGAGTTGGAGGTCCTAATTGAGGAGGTGGTAAAGGACCACGACCAGTTGTTTGGCAAGAACTCATTGCATGTTCCGGAATCTCAAAAATGGAAGATATGGCTTGTAATACAGGCAAAAATTAATGCCATTGACGAACTCAAGAAGCGCTGGTATGACCTCCGCAAATGTGCCAAGGAGAGGGTGGCTGACAGGCTCAAGCAAGCCAATCAGACAGGTGGCAGAACATCCACTGCACCAGTACCAACACCCCTGGCGGCAATGGTGGAGTCCACCCTCAAGCTGGAGACCATCGTTGGCGTCGGAGACGCGGACAGCTCAGCCAGAGGAAACAACAGACAAGGTAAGAAACATACACAGCATGCTGTGCCCCCCCTCCCCAATCCCCAATAAGCAAGTATGAATCCCACTCTAGTCCATGATTTGCTAAAAACCAGCAATGCATCTTGGGAGATGTAGTCCAAATTAACACCTAGCATACCAGGCATTCCAATGAACCCAAGTGCATGTGACCCACATCAGTAAATACGCAAGCTGGGGACTGTCAGTTTCAATGCCAAACATTTAATTTAATGGAACACAAGTGCCGCCAGGCAAGTCAGTAAATTGACATTCTGTATCCACAAGTGAACCTGTGCCACAGACTGCTCAGAGGGAGACAGAAGAGGCACCTAGGGAAGACAACACTCAGGATGATGAGGACCTGACACCTGGCGATGTCACGCCACCACCACCACCACCGGGACGCAGGAGGTATACAGTGATTAGCCTTCAGGAGATGGAGGGTTCAGAGGAGGAGAGCAAGGGACCCCCACAGACCAGGCAGGAAGAGGCAGGACAGACTCCAGGGACAGAGTCACCCATGGAGCGTTGCCACACAAGTGCCCGATGACGCAGACCAAGGGAACACAGTCCAGATGCACAAGGAGAAGATACCAGTGTATTTGCAGGTCTGGAGGGAAACATGTTGAAGGTGCAGCGGCTGCAAGGTAAAACAATGCGGTCAATGCAACGTCAGATGGTGTACATTAACAGACATATGAGGGACATGAATGAGGGCATCAATTCTCTAAATACCACTGATGCAGAGGGCATGCAGGACATGGCCGATGCTGTAAGGCTGTTGTGTGGCAAAATGGACAAGGAACGGGCGGCAAGGCGCAGGGAGAAACAGTACCTGGAAGGGTATACAAAGGCGGTGAACCGGCTATGCAATGCCACCTCTGTCCTCAGCAGGTGCTCAGTGGCCATGCAGGTTTAGATGGCCCACTGCAGCCGTGATGTGGCTAGGGGGTTGGTTACTGTCACCACTGCATTGGATGAGCTCAAGACAACACGCATCAGTGCCACAGGGTCTGGGGATGGTGGTGAAAGTGAGGAGGTTACAAGCCGCAGCAGCATCACTCCACCTATAGCAGAGTCAAGGAGGCGCAGTGCAAGGCATGACCCAGCCGCAGGACAGTCCTCTGGCGAGGGCAGTGTGCAGGGTGAGCAGAGCAGTGCTGTACATGGGCACAAGAAATGAAGCCATGCTTCAGCTCACATTGGGAGATGGGTGAGGTAACCCATGCTACCAAATACTAAGGGATCACAATGAGCATGCAGTGTGTCAATGCCATGCTGGGATTGTTGATGCAATGAGGGACCAATATGGTGCTGTGGTGTGAATTCCTATTGCCTGATGTAAGGTCAATAAAACACTGTTACACATTTGCAATTACTCGCTTTGTCTCATTACTTACTCAGAAATAGTTGCTTGTGATCTCAGCCCGTCTGTGTCTCCCATATGGCGCTGCTGCGACACCTGCTGTGCGGTGCAGTGGCTGTGGATATTCTTCATCATCATCCTCTGATTCAGTGAGTTCCACAGGTGTTCCCTTCAGTGTGGCCAGGTTATGTAGCATGGCACATGTTGCTATTATCTTGCAGCAGATCAGAGGGTGGTACGGCTGTGCAACTCCACTTTTGTGGAGGCAGCGGAATCTGCTTTTCAGGAGTCCAAACGTACGCTCCACCACATTCCACATTGATTTATGCGCCACATTGAATCTCCTCTCACTTGGGGTAGATGGGTTGAGGTATGGAGTCAGGATAAATTACCTCACTGCATATGCGCTATCACCTAAGTGGTAAAGGAAGAAACATCATTCACAGTCAGCAACAGATACATTCAAAGTATACTTAACACAAAGCACCACCACGGCTGACCACTGGTTCTGCACCTCAATCTTGGTGTAAACGAAAAAATTACAAATCCTGTGCACAATTCTTCCAGAAATCCGCCGCAGAAGGACTTCACTGATTCACAGTTGGAAAGACTTTTGTAACGAAAGAGGAAGGTGCACCAGTAAGAAGTCCAAACATGATAGAAAGTCCTATACGTTTCTTTAATTCTTGTAAGTATTCTTAAAAACAGACATGGTCCTATGTGTTTATTGTTGTTTACAATATTGTGTATGACTATATATGTTTAATATAAATGTAGTTATGTCTGTATATTTGTTTGTTACTTGTTTCAGCCCTGAAGAAGTTCTTATCTTTTAGAACGAAACGCGTTGGCTGATGTCTGTTTTTAAGAATACTTACAAGAATTAAAGAAACGTAAAGGACTTTCTATCATGTTTGGATTTCTTACTGGTGCACCTTCCTCTTTCGTTAAAAAAATACATTCAAAGTATACATCAGGGTGTGTCACATTGATTTACCTAGCAGGTATCCTTCTCCAAATTCACCCCCAGCAAGACGTGTATAGATCCCACTGTTCCTGAAGATGTAGGAGTCATGCGTGCTCCCTGGAAATTTGGCGACAATACCGGTGATGATGTGAGACGCATCACAAATGACCTGTACGTTGATTGAATGTGTTGATTTGCGGTTCCGATAAATGTACTCAGTAGCGGAAGGGGGGCAGATTAAAATATGTGTCCCATGGATGCACCCTATAACATGTGGGAACTGGGCCTTCTGATAAAAATCTGTCTTTGTCTCATGCAGTTCTGTCTGTGTGCTGGGAAACCGGATGTAGTGGTGCATTCTTTGCATCATGGCATCCAGGAATGTGTTGAAGAAGCGTGACAGGCAACTTTGTGAGACACCACCAGCTACTGCTATGACCCCCCTGGTAACTACCTGATGCAAGTAGGTACAGGCAACAAAGTCCCTGTACATGTGATGGTATTGCATGCGCTCTTGGTGACTGGTGCTCCAGGATTGGGTGCAGGTCACATATCAGGTCTAGGATGGTGGTGGGGTGAAGCCTGTACCTCTCATGGATTTATGCCTCTGTGAGTTGGAATAGTGTAATGCGCAATCTGTATACGCGCTCCTGTCGTCTCCAGATCATCAGTGCTGCTGCTTGCATCTGTATCCGCCTTGCAATGACGTAGAATGCCGCCATTGTGTTCACGCAGATACATTCTGGGGCTGTTTATATGCAGTGCACCTGGTTACCACCTGCTGTGAGTTACTGTTAATTTGTGACTCCAATTTTATGTACATTGGTTTGCAACTTTATTTTGTGATTCCATATTTAGTGACTCGTTAAATAGTGGGTCGGTGTGGCATATTAGCTAAATGATGAATCGCTAACTGTTTACCTTTATTTTTAGCGATTCTGTGTTTCTGCCTCTACATTTCACATGGGTCTTTTGTGATCGCAAACGTGGAAATTCTGCGAATTTCTGTGTTTGCGATCGCTATTTGTCTACCTACATCTGGCCCTTTGTCACTTAGACCATATCAAGATCTTTAAAACGTTCTGGAACAGAAACCAACCTCATAGATAGGTCTTGCATTTGCTAAAGTTTGAGCTATTGGCATTGTAAATGACTCTTCCTGCACATAAACAATAAAAAATGACGTTTTGCAATGTTACTGTGTGCTGCATTAAGCAACACACATTAAAGTTACAAAACATAATTTAAAGATTGTTTATGTGCAGAAAGGGAGACCTTCCTGCACATGAACATTCTTCCCCTAAACACAGACACCCTTTCACTGTGGGGCAAGGGCGCCTGCATTGGCGCAAGGCTGCTAAGTTTAGCACCAGCAGAGGGGGAAACGCAGAGATGCACCATATTGTTGTAAATATGGTGCAGTCCTGCTTTTCTGAAGTGGCGGAGTGCAGCTTTTAGCCAGGAAGGCTAAAGCCGCACTCCGTTGTAAATATACCCCAATGTGACATAAACAATGAAACCGCTGCACAGCATCTGAGGCTAAACATAGATATTTAACATGGAAGCTGTATCTGTTTTGCTCTTTTAATAACAACATTCAACACTATATAGGTCAGATATCAGTGGACCTTAGAAAAGTTAATGATAGCTGCATAATGCAGAAATTCAAGATGTAAGCTGTGCACACACTTATATGAAGTGATATTTCAAGTGTGCGCTATCATCCGCTGGTTTCTAGACATCAGAAATTCAGATGCTGAAAGGGCTAGCATAAAGTTAAGAGAATGCTTTATTGAGAGGTGGGATGTCATAGGCAAACAAAATCCCACTATGGTGCATGCCAAATGTGCAGACTCACATTTATGACAGACTTTGAGAGGCAGTTGGGACTTGGACGTTGGGAGTCTTTTATCATGAGGGTTTACTGGCAGTGTTTGAGGAAATATGACTGGAGAAGGATATATCTGTGAGGCAGTTTATGGCTCATGCAATTACACATGTGGGGTGGAGGAACTGGATCTGGATAGACCTCAGGCACTAAGTAATATAGTGACAGGTGGGTGATATCTGCATGCAGTTACTACTTTTCAGATATCTATAGCATCTGCCTTTTATGGTCAACTTGCACCGATAAAGTCCCTGTGGGGACAATGCATGGGGAAAGAGCTCACAGATAATGAACAGTCTAGTATTGGGATATCCCAAGTTCATTATGAGAAATCAGCTGTTTAAATTTAACCAGATAAACTCTCTACACTAAACGTACTTGTTTCTTGGATCCTTTGGTCTTCATCCGAGATATAGGCACCCACAAGATGATTTCGGGAGGCACGATGCAGTACCAAGACAACCTGGTCCTCATGTATCAAAATGGGGATCACTTTGCCCAGCCTCATTGACAGACGTGTTGCTAAAATCTTCATATCAAAGTGCAAAAGTGATTTTGGGGCATATCAACAACAACCGGCGATAATTATCTCTAAGCGCACTTAGCGCTAGGATAATTATCGCCGGCTAGCGTGAATTTTTATCGCTGAGATAGCGTGCTATTAGCAACGCTTATCTCAATAGCGATAAAAATCCTCACGCTAACAGGCTAACGTGAGATTATCGCTGGAAACCCAGCGATAATCTCACGTTACCTTGTTGATAGGGACAGGCAAACTTAGCCATGATATCCTCCTTCCATAGGATATCATGGCTAAGTCTGAAAAATACCAGACGTAAAAAAGCAGCGTTAACCGCGGTTAGCGCTGCTTTTTTTGTCTCTAACAGGGTTAGCGACATTCTTGATAATAGGGGAAATGTCGCTTAGCGACATTTCTCCTATTATTTTACTCTGGAACGCCCCCTTTGCATCTCATCAGAGATGCAAGGGGAAGCGTAGAGTAAAAGGGTGCTAACATGCAAATTTGCAGGTTAGCACCCTGTTGTTGATAGGGCGCTATTTTTATCTCTCCTTTTTTTGCTTTTAAAGGCAAAAACGCAGAGCCCTTGTTGATATGCCCCATAGTTCGATAACTCACACAAGAGAGGACATCTTTACCTGGTTTATGGACCAAATAAATAAATGCTTTATTGAATTCCCCATCTAGAGACCCTATTTCCATGGCTTCTTTAAACATTTCTGATAAGATTGGTGCTATTTTTGTCTGTGTGGTTTCATAAAATTTCAGAGGGATTCTGTCTTTCCCGGGTTCCTTTCTCATAGCCATGGACTTTATGTCTTCTCTGATTTCTTCTTTTGTAATGTGTTTCTCAGGTTCTCCTCGTTAATGTTCTAGCAGCCTTGCCAACGGTATACGGGCCATGAAGGCCTCCTCTTGGTTGCCATCATCTGTGGATTTAGATGTGTAGAGGGATTTGAAAAAGGATGCAAATTCACATTCTATGTTGAGGGGCTGAGGTAGAAGTTTGCCTTCCCAGGAGCGGATGGCTGATACGGGGAATTGAGCTTCCCATTGCGGATGCTGCATGGCTTCAGCTTTTTCACCATCTTCATGTCTTCTGTCAGATTCCCAACAGAGCTCTCTCCACAGCAAGAATGTAAGCACAAATGTTATGTTTGCTACAAGTACCCAAAGTGTAAAGTACTGAGACAAGGTGTTTAGCCTACTTGAAAACGATGAGCTAGGTTGCCTGACTTATCAGGCTCAGAGGCGTTTGCCCATGAATCAAGCCTCTAGTGAAAGCATTTGTTGGACTTGGCTCTTTTTGCATGGTCATCCCTGAAACTTTTTGCTTCCCTCCTAGCCTTTTTTCTGACATGATGTTGGTGGTTTTAGGACTCTGGCCACTTTAGGACTGCTGTCCAGTGTAAAGTGCATGTGCTCTCGGTCGTAAACATGGTAAGATTGGTCACACCAGTTTGGCATATTTAATTTACCTGTCAGTCCCTTGTAAAGTGGTATCTCATATACCTGGGGCAGGTAAATTAAATGCTACTGGTGGGCTTGCAGCGCTGATTGTGCCACCCACCAAAGTAGCCTCTCAGACCTATCCCAGGCCTTTTCCATTGCAGGGCCTGTGCACCCAGTGTTATTGCCGCTGTGATGTGGCACTTAAAGTGTGTGCCATGTCTGTGACCCGCCTTTTACTGCATGTCAATCACCCCTAAGGTAGGCCCTAGCTAGCCCTATGGGCAGAGTGCATTGTAGGTGAAAGGTAGAAAATGTACCTTAAGTGTGTGACCTTTCCTGGTAGTGACAAACAGCAATTTTGTTTTCTCACTACTGTGAGGCTGCCCTCCCATAGGAAGGCATTGGGGATTCCCTGTTAAGAGTTTTAGTGGTAATTCCTGATGTGAGAGGAGCAGCGTGGTCAAGTTTGGTATATTTGGTATAGTGACAATAAATGATAAACAATGGTGTGCGCAGATTTATTATAACTATTTTAGAAATGCCACTTTTAGAAGTTGGTGTTTCTGTGTGCTATGTGTCTGATTGCCTGATGTGGATTGCATGTGTGGGTTTGGAGTGGCAAGGGCTGGTGAGGTGTGTGTGGCTCCAGGATATACAGGGTGAGTCAGTGCTCGGCTGAATATGGTATCTGCATTTGGAGTAGTGGGAGGAGTAGTCCCTGACCCTGAATAGGTCTGTGCCAGCCTATGTGAATGCTGGCTCCGCCCACCTGTGGTGTGTCTGATGACGAGCCCCCACCTGACAAAGGAGGGTGTGAGCACACTACACAAAGTTCTTCAACACCCCCCAGAACCAGTCGGAACTGGTTCCCCGAAGCCCTGTGCCAACGCAGACAAAGGGAAATGGAGAATAAGTACTGTGGCTGTGACCCCATAAAAAGGTTCTGCTTTTGGGCTTCCTTGCGACCTGCTGCTGCTGGGCCCCAGGAGGTACCGCCATGAGCGACTGCCTCCCTGCTGAAGGGCCCTGTGTTCTGGCCTGCCTGGGCCCAGCCCTTGCCCTGGGACTGCTGGGGGCACAGCGCCTCATGAGCGCTGCATCTTTAATTCCTTGGCCCAGGACGAGAGGAACATTTTTGTCTTGATTGGCAGCGCTGGGCTACGACGAATGTAGAGGGAATCATGATGTGGCTATTCCCCTGCAATTGCTGAGGGAAGCGGGTGCCCACCCTGCTTTTATGCGTCTTTATCTAGAGGGACCCCACCCCGTGTTTTGCAGTTCAGCGGGAGCCCACCCTGCTGTTTTATGCCTCTCTAAGTGGGAGCCCACCCCGCATTTATACTTATTACTACCACAATCTCACCACGCATTTGCCAAGAGCCGCCGCCGCACCGCCGAGATCGGCCCAGAGGAAGTCAGGCAGCCATGCCTGGTTGGGGGTGTGGCCTAACACCCCCAAACCGGAAGGAGAATCCAGGCGGGAGCCCACCCGGCACTGGATGGTGCCGGAGGAAGCTTGGAGCCAGTCTGGAGGAGTCCCTAGCGAGCGGAGTCCCGGAAGAGTCCCGGTGGTGAGGGTGGAGACCAGCTGAGTCCCAGACAGAGCCCTGGTGAGTGGGGGCTCTTTGATACATGTCACCAGGGGCACAAGAGGAGTCCCGATGGAGGGGGCTGAAAGCGTAGACATGTTGAGTGCTCCAGCAGCCCTGTGAGTGCCATTTTTCTTCGGGGGCATTTTCCTATTGGCACGAGTGGAGTTTCGGAGTGGGGCTCCAAGGGCACAGCGGTGCTCGGGGGAATTTGGCCACATCTGCACCGTGAGAGAGAGCGGGCAGCTGCAACGTTTTGGGGCAGTTTTGGTGATTGGAGTCCCGGAGAGGGGCTCGCTAGGCACAGTTGATGTCAGTACCCAACTTTCCTCAGCTGCACCGCGAGAGCGCGTGCTGCTGCAATGTGGGGCCATTTCTGTTGTTGAGGAGGGGGTGAGACACTCCCCTGTTCCCCAGCGCATTGCACAGCATCTCCGCTGACTAGGCAGCTAGGGGGCCATTTGAGAGGCCCTAATTCAAGCCCTGACATTTTGGACAGAGGGCCAGGGGGTCAGTATTGGTAGGGCGCAAGTCCCTAATGTGATTCTCAATGTGTGAATGCCTGTGGTTAGGTATTAGGTGTGTCATGCCATGTGTTGATGTAGGCATGATGTGTTTATGTTAGGTTGTTTATGCCTTAGGTGTGCATGCCTACAGATATTGCATAATGTGTTTATGATTGTGATGCCTAATGTCATGCTATGATGTTTTAGGACAATGCCTATTGCGTAATGTGTTTATGCTAATGAGGTTTGGGCCTAATGTGTTTTATGCCTAATGTGCGAATGCTGAGGTCATTATTGTGCCAGTAGTTACTGGTTGTGCTTTACATTTGCTTGTTGTGCTTTGTGATGGTTCTGACAGTGGCCCGATTAGCCCTGTCCTGTATATAGTCCCCTGTGAATATTGCCCAGTGCCAGTTGGCACAGTGTATATTGTGTGATTATGATTCTAATGTGTTTTAAATAATACAAAGGCTATTTTTTATGTAACCTTGTGTGGAGTTCCTTTTGTGGTGTGCCTAGCTTGTTGCTGCTGTGTGTGTGTGTTGCACAAACGCTTTACACATTGCCTCTGGGATAAGCCTGACTGTTCGTGCCAAGCTACCAAGAGGGTGAGCAGGGGTTATCTTCAGCGTGTAACTCCCTTGCCCTGATTAGAGCGGTGGTTTCTGCCTGGCTTTGGCGCAAGCCTTAGCTAACCAGAAATCCCATTCCATTAAAACATTTTCTCAAAGCTTGTAGAGTTCTGTCTGACAGTAGCTTACAGCCTTGGAACCCACAAAATATTTTTGAGTCAAAAGATGAATACATCACAAGAATGAGAAAAAGCACCAATTTGTGGCCCGCAGTAATATGATTTGGATAGCTAGGATTCGAGGATTGCTTTACTTTGAGATTTTTACAGCATGGTTTTAGGGTTCAATGTGATCAAGAATTTAAAGTACCCAACCGTGTGGTGCACTACTTAGATTTTGACTTAAAAAATACAAAAATTCAGGAGATTGCCCTCTTCAGAAATTGCTATATTAATGGCCAGTCACATAGGGTGACTAGGACCTAGGCAACAGACCCACATTGGATCACATATGAGTTTTGGTTTATAACTGTTTTCTGTTGATTTGGAAAATTATTTTAAAACTATTAGTCTACTCTACATTCTGTTTAATCATTTGGTGTCATTGTATCTACTACTATCATTTAACTAAATTAGTTTGGACATTTTACTTCATTTATTACTCATCTGTAGTGTTGTTATGCTGTTGCTGCTCATGTATCTACATCGAATTTTCTCCTTGGAAAGCATTGCTTTTGGTGTCAAGCTACCAATAGTTTGCTCATAATATCTTGCAAAACCTGTTTAGTTCTAGGCTTTATTTTGGTTTTGACAGTTTAGGGGTTGAGCCACCAGCCAAGACTGAACACCTTTCTCCTATTTTAAAATCCATTTTAAAAATACATTTTGCATTATCAATCTACAACTACATCTACAACCACATACAAATGTAGATTTATTTTACACCATTCCAAAACGATTTATACTCCGTGCCTCTAAAACAGCTTGGCCCATTGGACCAACTTCTAAAAATATATTTTACTTTCGGTTTCTTTCTCTACACTTGGTCCATGCCCTAACTCTCAGCAGCAACTAGGATGCTGCTAAGGGGCTAAAAGTGAACAAAGGTCGACCACGTGATTTTATCACAATCCAAAGGTGTGTATAATATTTGTGTAACGTAACATTTACATTCCCTGCCATGTTGGTGAATAAAGATAAAATAGAAACACCCATTGCTATATAGCTCATTCTTTTCTTGACACATCCATCCTTTGCAATTGAAGGGCACTGTTTTACTCCAGCCTCCCATTTACTATCTTCAATGGATACATTGTGCTACATAGATCGACAAGACATATCAACTAAAAATGCCTTGATGCACAGGCCAAAGCAGCAACCACTGGAATAAATTCTCTTTTTTGAACTTGTCAGGTTCTGATATACATAGTCTGAGGCAGGCACAAAATACTGTGAGGCCCAGAAAAGTGGTGGCCAAATATGTACAAATATAAAACCAACTACTTATTTCTACAGTCATTCTCGGACAGCAATCTCATAATGTGTATTATAGCAATAATTGTTCCTCTTTATGAGATATAGATCAGAGCAAGAGCACTGCATGATGCATTACTTTGCATTTTACATTACTTTATATTTTTACAGCTAAGAAGACTTGTTTTTTTTATGAATGTTCTGGAGCAGTCACAATGAAAATGTTGAGTCGGGTGGACTATTCATAAAGAAAATAGACTGTATGCTAAAGCACAATCTGATATGTTTTATCTGAGCGTCTGCAGCGATGCACATGCATAAATGCATGGAGCAAACTACATAATAGAATGTTCAATTTGTTTCGACAAGAGTTTTAAGAAGCTGTTCTGTGGAGTAGCATCAGTATGGTAACCAGTATTAACTAGTTGTTGTTTAAAATTATAATTTCACTGACACCCCTTCTAGAAAAAAAATCTCAGAAATCTTTTTGTTCCCCATCTATGTTTTGTTTCCCAATATAAGTTGTGGCAATGGTTGTAAGTAGAGGTGGGCGGAATTTGCGAAATTAACTTTCGCAAATTATCGCGAAAATGCAGAAAATCTCCGCAAACACGCCGGAAATATCGCGAAGACACGGAAGTTTTTTTGCCGCCTGTTCGCGGTATTTTTTGCGTGATCGCGGGTCGCCAACTTACCCATGCGGTTGCTCACGGGCGCGGCCATCTTGTTTTCACTTGTCCCGCCCTCTTGCGATGCTTACTTCCTGTTCCGGGTCGCACAATGCATGTTCGCGCCTGTTCGCGGTCGATATTTCCTGTTCGCGACCGCTTTTACTTGATCGCGTTGTTTTTTGCTTGCTCGGGGAGAAAATATCGCGCGAACTTGCGCACGTGGTCGCAATGGGCGCGGCCATCTTGTTTTTCACTCTATTGCATGGTTCTGGGGCCTGATTTTCAATCCTCCCTAAATCTTTTCAATCCTTTGCTTATAGCCACTTTTTTTGGATCTTTATTACTTATTATTTCTCTAACTATTTTCCTGCTTCTATATTTTTGGTTTTTGTCTACTTTTTTTTTGTTTTTTAGCTACTTTTTCTCTTTCTATTGCCTGCTATTTATTTCCTTTACTCCTTTATTTATTTTACATTTTCTTTCCCGCCCCGTCCCCAGAACCATGTCCAAGGGCAGGGCTGTTCGCCGGCGCAGCCAGAGCCGCGACCGCCGTCCTTGCGGAAGGCGGCGCCCACAAGGGGTGCAGGCACGGGCCTTATTTGGGGAGGCGGAGTTGGCTGCACTAATTTTCTTTGTGCAGCGCCACCTCCCCTCAACCCTGGCAGCAGGTGGCAGGCCTGGGTCCGGGTACGGCCTCCGGGAGCGTCGGCAGCGGTGGGGGAAGGTGCGCCGGGCAGTGTCGCGCATCACTGGGGTCCGGTGCACCCAGGCACAGCTGACGCACCGGTGGTCCGACATCCTGGACCGTGAGCAGGACCTGCTGGACCTGCTAGGAGTGGAGGTCCCGGGGCTTGGTGAGTACCTATTTAATTATTACAACTTTGTGTCTGTTCTTCTGCTCTATGTTATATATTGCGAATATCTTTTTTTCCTTCCAACCAGCTAGAATGTTGCTGCTTACAATACATTCCATGTTAATAACGTTTAAAAGTCTTCTGTGATTATGACACAGGTGCTCTTCTGCGCTACTACTAATCTTACTTGTTTGCAGCTTTGCGTTTGCGCTTGCTTAGCGTGATTCTTTACGAGTTTATTTGAGAGAAATT
This sequence comes from Triturus cristatus, assembly GCF_964204655.1. Taxonomy (NCBI): domain Eukaryota; kingdom Metazoa; phylum Chordata; class Amphibia; order Caudata; family Salamandridae; genus Triturus; species Triturus cristatus. The sequence continues at coordinate 452,631,266 of NC_140590.1, read as the reverse complement.
AAGTTACGTAATGCTACAGTGACTCACGTCCACTCCTTACTTTGTCCTGTCACTAATAGATAGGGGCGGATTGATACTTCGGTTTAGGTACTTTGTATGAGCTTCTAATTGGTTAGTGGTATGCGTGATGCCCCCCCCTCACTTAGTTACGTGACGTGCTGCTAGTATGGCAGTCTTTAGAACCTTTTCTAGTTTGTTCAATGAGTGGAGGTAGGCTTAGCAGTTACTTAGCAGTAGCAGATCAGCATCAATCAAACCAAAATTTGGTGTATACAAAAAATGTAGTCATGTTCATGTGTCCTCCATGATTGGACCATACACATTGTTGAGGAATACAGTGGAAATGCATACTTAATGTACAATTGGCATGCCTGGAATAGGTGGGCTAGGTTGGGTGGTACGTTGTACTACTACTTAGGCTTAGTTGTAACTTAGTTTTCTGGAATCATAATGGAAGACTGGATTACTGTTGATAAATAATAAGTTAAGTAGTCGAACTGCGAATCCCCCGATTTTACATGTTGACCAGATGAGATCGGTCAATGTAGTTATTGCAATTGTTGTTTACATAAGTGTTTTTTGACCGTTGTTGAAAAATATTGTATTTGTTTGACACCATCCATCAATGTTTGTCTCTTTCTTATATCTTTCCTGTCCATCAGCACCCAGGGGCAGACCGACAGGGACTGGGCAGGCGGCGGGACAGGAACACCACCAGGAGGACACCGCTGAGGGCTCCTCTGCTGGCCCCAGTAAGTCTTCTTGTTTTTAATAATATTTCTTATTCCATAACTTTTACTGCCCCATTTCTCCCGCACTATAGTGTGTTTCCAAATGCTATTTTTTTACCACCAATTATCCTTCGATCTGTACGGTTTCAAAAATCTTATCCCTGCCTCCGCTATGATGACTGAGTACTACTACATACTATCAGTCTGTCTGTCTGTACTGTAGTAGCTAGTCTTGCCCAGTTGGCCAGTGCCACTCTTTGTGAAAGGTTGTAATATAAAACTCATATTCACCAGTAGCTCGTACAATCCGTTGGGTTGTTGTCTTGTACTACTTTTACTCTTATTGATGTTATTTTGATATGATACCCTACAGGACATACCACTGTTGTAGGGATCTTGCACATACATTTGCACCAGAAAATAGGATGTTGGTGATGGTAGGTTGGACCTTCCTTGCACACCTCAATCAGAAATTCCGCACCCACCACAATTCCACTGCTTGACTATAGTACTGTCTTGTCATACCTCTTAGGTCTCGGAACCCTCCCCCCAAGATACCCAACAAGTAAACAACCCAGAACATAACACACCCAACCTCTGTCGTGGAAGCAATTCACATGCACACCCTTACTTTAATTTGCTCACTCGTGTAAGTTAGTCCACTCCACACCAAATACCACAAAGTCTATGTAAGTTTAAAATGTTTATTTCAATTTGAGACGGTCTGTACACTGTTTTCTTAGCAGCACCAACCGGCAAATCAATAACATTAAAACAATATACATTGTTACACTTATACAGTTGGGAATTAAATCATGATAACTGAACAGTGGTGGAAGGCAGCACACCATCCCATAGCAATTTAGTTTATATACATTTATAAATGAAGATGTGAGTGAAGGGACCCCTCACCTCAGAAGAACCTAGTACTGGTAGTTGGTGCATCGTTCAGAAGCTCTGGTTCGTAGAAGGGAATCTTGCGTCTGTAATACGAAAAAAGAAATGGTGTGCGTTAGTATAATGCAACTTGCAAGCATTTCTCAGCCGTACCAAAAAGTGTGGCATCTATGGATAAGCAATATGGACTAACAGTAACAGTAGTACACCAGTTCTTCCTAAAAAAGTGGCTTGTTAATGTTTGTTGACCGCTTGTACGCAGTGCGTAGACTAGACAGTAGCAGTGTGAGGCAGGTCATGTGGGCTCAAAGGTGTCTTAAGAAGCTGCAAGGTAAAGGTAACGTCACATGTGCATGGCTAGGGCTAATCAAGCAAATGCTACAATGATCATATAACTATTAGTGTCTACTCTACTACTACCTGATTTGTACTATTGATGTATGTTAGTATTAACTCATTTTTCAACCTTGCTACTGATCAATAGGGGGGAGGTGTATATGACGCCTAATAAATGTGTAATGTTTTCTAGGCGCACTACCGACCACCATTGCTGGGGCCAGCGAAGGCGACGCCGAGGGCGAGGATGCGGCAGTTGCAGATAGCAACGGAGCGGTAGGGGAAATGGCTGCACCAGTGGCAGGCGGTGGTAAGTTAGATTCATAATCTTTAACTATTGTTGAACTTGATGTTGTAAATTGAAACAACGATGTGATTAAGCATTTACTAAAGACATTAATTCCCTTACTTTAGATTATGTTTTCCCTGTTATGTTGACCGAAGTCCGGACTCCATTTTGTATTGTCATGCTTCCACGTGTTCCTCACGAGAAGAGTCCAACCTCTGTGTTAGTTACTCTTGTAATCTGCCTAGTAACAGTCTATAAATAGCTCCTTTGTCCATCTGGCGCATGCCCAGACTTGACCACATCTGTTATCACTTAACCCTGCTTGACCATGTTTTCGCGGGCTCAAGGAGTGTGTTAGCTCCGCCCACATATTGATTCAGTATCAAAAATGACCATAAATGGTAATGTTCTTCGGCCTCATGTTGTATCCACCCACTTATGAGCCCCTCTATTGTGTATAAAAGGGGACCATGTACGTAAGTTCTTTGTGCTACTCTATGCAATACTGAAGAGTGTTGTGTGGATTGTAGGACCACCCTTAAGGGTTAATAAATGCTGTCTTTGTACTTTGCAGTTTCCGTGCCAACTTCCTTATAGATTCCATTACAGGAGAGCGAACCCTTGTGTCCTGCGGGCCTAGCTGGGGCCTGTATTCATCAATTGGCGCCCGTCACGTGGGGCTCATCGGCGACTCGGATGCTCGAAGGACTGGTCGCGACGAAGGTGAGGAATTTGGCCGGGGACGTGATCACTGCCAGCGGCGTCTTAGCCCTGGCATCCCGAGGTTTTTCTTCCTTCCCTTCCGAGCTGACCGTCTGGGTGGCGCCGGTCCTCGACTGAGACCTCTTCTGTCGGTCCTGCCATGAAAGCCGTTTGGGCGATTTTGGAGCTTGGCAGTTGGAATCTGGACTCTTGATTGGTAAGAACCGTTGTACGGTACTTGCTCCGAGTTTTTGAAGCCTGGTCTGGCTATTTGAGTTTGATTTGTGATGACTAGTCATATTTTGTATTTGTCTTTGTGAAAATATATGCGTTGCAACACATATAGGCAGGTAATGTGGAGAGATTTCTCCGGAACTGTGTAACCTTGAACGGCGCAACGATTAAGTGCCATTTTCTCTATAATATTGCATATTTTGCATTATTTCTGAGCATGCCTGCTTTCAGCGCACTCCGTAAGTGGTGTTGCTGTTTTGGAAACCGGTTGAACCTCGAGGAATCTGCTCCAGCTCCCCCAGAGGGGACTCCTAATAGGGATATGTATGTGAAGCATGGTCTTTCTTCCATAATGTACAGCACAGTATGGAGGAAATATACTAAAAAAGATCCTGAGTTACGATGGCCTTTGTATGGATCGTTTGATATACGTAAGATTGAGTATGTGGAACAGTGTATGTGTAAGCGGCGTGCTCGTCAGGATATGTTTGAGTGTGTGCGGTTGTGGGTGAAGGAGGTGCGTGAGCGAGAGAAGCGTGAGAAAGCGCTGTTCGATAAAGAACAACGGAAGAATGATCATGTGCGGGCACAGGAAGCGAGGCGTCGGGAGGACAAAGGACAAACAGAGAGGCAAGAGAAAGACCGTAGGCTGCAAGTCTCGGGTCAATATGCTGTTCGGCAGCCACTTTATCCTGTCCTTAATAATCTTGATGATGATTTTTATTTACTAGATCGCTCTCCGCCCCCTTATGTTGGCGCATCTGCTCCGAAGCCACAAGATTCTGTCCCGGGTCCGGGTAAGGTAGATACGCGGTCCATGCTGTCGGCTGAGCAAATGGCTGAGCTTCGGCAAGTTTCCTTCCGTGCACTTAAGGGCAAGGTGTCCGTGGATGAATTATTCCATACTTGGGGGCCGTGGCAGGAGAGAGAGAAATTGTATTTTTTGGGTCACTTTGCTGATGAAGTGACTGCTGCTTACCGGAAATATTCCAGTGTTTTTGAGCCTGATGATGTGACATTGGATGCTAAAGCATTGCATAATGGTGTTTTCTCTCCCTCTAAGGCTCCTGACACGGCTCGGCGGCTGTTCGCTTTGCGGGACGCGGTGCTGGCCCTTAAAGGAAAAGCGCGCCAACAAGCAGGGGAGGTGAAGCAGTCGGATCCGTGTACAGCAGAAGGCCACTCATCCACCTCCCAGTCAGATAAGGATGGCATAGTGCATGTTAAACCAATGCGAGAGGCGGCGCCTTTGTATGTTCCTCCTAAAGGAGCGGGGACTAGCTCGGACATTACCTCCGCCGATGCTAAGGGATATTTTGTGTATAATTGGGTTTATACTCCATGGCATAGAGCTGATGTTATGGCATTAAAGAATGCGCTGCCTGACCCCCGCAAGAATCCAGCGGCCTTCTATGAAGAAGTCGAGGGGGCCTTGAATTCTTGCGTTATGACTTTAGCAGATATAGACCTGTTCTTTGGCCTTATTCTACCACCGGATATGTGGCGATCTGTCCGAAAGGTAGATGATATAGTTGCCTTTAAGGCCCGGTGGTCTGACCTTGAGGATGAGGATAGGGAACGGAAGCCCGCGCAGAAACCACCCCAGAGTATTTTAGATCTCCCTGCTGCTATTCTGACTAAGTTGAAGACAATTATCCCCCCTAAAAAGATTGACTGGAATATGTTAGCTTCATGTAAACAGAAAGTTGACGAGTCAGTTGCGGACTTCTTTACGCGTTTTGAGGAGACGTTTCATGATTTTAGTGGCCAGTCGCTTACTGATGATACGGGTCGCCACCTTTTCGCGGATAAATATGTAGCTAATCTGCTGCCGGCAGTTGCGGCCCGTTTGAAAGCGAGTGAAAGTTCTTGGTCTTCCGCAACACCGACGGCCCTCCTGACTATTGCTCAGTATTATGAGCGTCAGGAGCAAGAAGCAAAGGGCCAGGAGGAAAAGAAATCGAAAGATTTAAAAACAAAGGTGATGTTGGCACAAGTATATGGCCCGCCCCGACGGGGTAGTAATAGAGGTAGGGGAGGATCTTATGGTCCTCCCTCGGGCCGATCTGATTTGAATAAGAACCAATGTGCGTATTGTAAGCAATCGGGTCATTGGGCTAGGGACTGCCCGGTGTTGCATGCTTCGCGTCAGGGGCATACTCAGGGTGGCCCGCGAGGTAGAGGGGGTTTCTCGTACTTTCGAGGGAATTCTAACGAACAGGCTCGTTTTAACTCTGCTGGGCAGCACCGAGACAGATCAAATGTTTTCGATCGCCAACATCAGTACCAAGCGTCGGGGATTGACCGGTCGGGGTACCATGACTCTCAGCATGCATAGGAATGCGTTGGATGGGGGTTAGAATCAGTTGAGGTGCCGGTCGATCAGAAGGGCCCTTATGTATCGGCTGAGGTTTTGGGCTCTACTGATCAGTTCCTAGTGGATACAGGAGCGACACGTAGTGCACTGTCTAAGCAATTGGTTCCGGGGGCTCCCCCATCCGGCTTAATGGTCACATCGGTAGGGTTTGACGGTACACTCTCCCGAAGCCCTCTTTCGCAGCCCCTCATGTTTAAGGTTGATTCTTTTTCTGCGCCCTGTCCATTTCTGCTTGCCCCGTACACACCGGACAACATTATGGGTCTTGATATGTTAAAGCATTTTAGGGCTACGATCCGCTGCTCCCCTGCTGGTGTGCGGGTAATATTGAATGACAATTACCCCCGATCTGAACGGATGTGTGCGATGTCAGAGGATGCGTTGTTAGCTACCCTCCCTCGTGCTTTGTGGGCAACGTCGGATACTGATGTGGGACAAATGGTGATTCCACCGGTCCACATTAGTGTCCAGGAGGGGGCGGTGTTACCACGCCTCCCACAGTACCGTACTTCCCAGGAGGGCGAGGAGGCTCTCATGCAGATAGTGCAGGATTTGATGGCGGTAGGGGTAGTGGAGGAAGTCCCCTACAACATTTGTAACAGTCCGATTCTTCCCATACTGAAAAAGGATACGGATGCCAGAGTTTATCGGTTTATAATTGATTTGAGAGAAGTAAACAAGATCGTGATACCTCAGTACCCAGTGGTTTCCGATATCACAACGTTGCTTACTTTGGTACCACCTACGGCGACTATGTTCTCTGTGATCGATTTGAAGAATGCCTTCTTTTCCATTCCCATTCACCCTGATAGCCGATATCTTTTTGGGTTTACATTAAATAATAGATCCTATCGTTTTTGTAGGATCCCCCAGGGCTACACAGAAAGCCCTAGCATTTACAGTCAGGCTTTGAAAAGACAATTGGATTCCTTTGTTCTGCTCGAGGGGGTCGCCCTCATTCAATATGTCGATGACATCTTGCTGGCGGCTGACACCCTGGAGTTGTGTGAGAAAAGTACGTTATCCTTGCTCTCCTTTTTAGCATCCCACAATCATAAGGTATCTAGGAAGAAATTGCAATTCTGTAGACCAAAGGTGACTTATTTGGGTCACCTTTTGTCTAAGGAGGGACGTGCACTCACACCGGATCGTATCCAAGTAATTTTGGACACACCGAGACCGTCCACACAGAAGGATGTGCGTGCATTTTTGGGCCTTGTTTCTTTTTGTAGACAGTGGATATTGGGGTTTTCGCACATAGCTAAGCCATTGTTAGCCCTCTTGACAAAGGACACGCCTATCCCAATCCCTTGGTCAGATGAGTGTGATACTGCTTTTCAGCAACTCCGACAGGCCCTTTGTTCAGCACCAGTGTTAGGGACCCCTGATTATGCAAAACCCTTTTCGTTGTATGTGCATGAGAAAGATGGATGTGCATTGTCAGTTTTAGTGCAGATGCACGGCGATAAGCAGCGCCCTTGTGCATATTTTTCGGCTGTACTTGATCCTGTCGCCCGAGCATTACCAGGGTGTTTTCGCTCGGTTGCGGCGACAGCTGTGTCAATACGCCAAAGTGAGGGAATTGTGTTATCCCATAAGCTGTTGGTATTAGTCCCCCATGCTGTCGATGCCCTGCTTAATCAAACAAAGACGCAGCATTTGACCAGTGCCCGTTTAACGGGATATGAGTTGACGCTTTTGGCTCCTCATATTACGTTAAAAAGGTGCGTAACGTTAAACCCGGCAACATTGTTGCCATACCCCGAAACCCAGCCTGAGGCGCGGAAAGCACATGATTGTATTCTCGTGACTGAGGAACAAACAAAGGGTCGTATTGATCTCCAGGATACGCCCTTTCCAGATGTAGATGGAGAACTGTGGGTGGACGGATCATGTCTGAAGCTACCAGATGGTACGACTTCAGCAGCGTATGCAATTACCACGTTGCAAACGATAGTGGAGACTGCACGCATACCACAGAAATCAGCTCAAGCAGCGGAACTGATAGCATTAACACGAGCATGTGAGCTCAGTACAGGATTATGTGTGAATGTTTATACAGATAGCCGCTATGCCTTCGGAGTAGCGCATGACTTCGGCCTACTCTGGAAGGAGAGAGGGTTTTTAACGTCACATGGAGTACAGATAATGCATGGAGAGTTAGTTCACAATCTTTTAACTGCATTGACATACCCAAAGAAAATTGCCATCGTTAAGTGTAGCGCCCATAGGAAAGTAGTTGACAAAGTTGGAGAAGGGAATGCGTTAGCAGATCGAGTAGCACGGGAGACTGCGATGCAGCCCGGTGCTACTGCCATGTATGTAGTAAAGTCACAGGTGGAAAGATGGCATGATGCGAAGGAGGAAGTGCGGGAAATGCAAAGGACCGCTTCTGACAAAGAGCGAGAACAATGGGCTAGTGAGGGAGAGCTGGATGATGAGGGCTGCTGGAGAAATAAGCAGATGGATAGATGGAAATTACCCACGGCTTTTGTACAACCTATGGTTCAGATGGCACATGGGCTAGCACATGTTGGAGCTTCCGCAATTGTAAAATTGCTTACCCAAGTCTGGGAGCATCCAGAGATTGCTAGCACGGCAAAGAGGGTGGTGCAGACTTGTATGATCTGCTTGAGGTATAACCCAGGAAAGGGTACTCGAACTCCAGCAGGAGGATTCGTGACACCCACTGCACCCTTCGAGGTTTTGCAGATGGATTATATCCAGCTTGAGCGCTGTAACAATCTGAAGTATGTTCTAGTAGTGGTCTGCGCTTTCAGCAAATGGGTTGAAGCGTACCCTACGAAAGACAATACTGCAATGACTACTGCGAAGCTGCTGCTGAAAGAGTTCTTCCCTCGATATGGCGTCTGTAGACTTCTGTGGAGTGATAATGGGCCTCACTTTGTAGCGGATGTTATAAAGTATGTCTTGAAGGGCCTGGGTATCACCCAGAAGTTTCACGCGGTATTCCACCCTCAGTCTGCGGGACTAGTCGAGAAGTATAATGGTACACTGAAGCTCAAGATCGCTAAAATTCAAGCTTCGACGTCTTTGACTTGGCCAGATGCTCTACCACTGGCGTTATTGTCAATTAGATCGGTACCACACTCTCGAACTGGCCTTACACCGTACGAGATTGTCTTTGGACGCCCAATGAATATTTGGGGTCCACCGAAACCTAAAGCTGTGTATGATGTACCTTGTGTAATGATGAACGATTATCTGGCACAGTTAACGGATAACTTGGTTTCTATTCATCAACAGGTCCGAGAGGCGCTCCCTGATCGGTCCACCGGTGAAGGACATGGTCTCCGACCTGGTGACCACGTGATGGTGAAAATCTTTGACAGAACAAACAGCTTGGAACCGAGATGGGTGGGTCCTGAGCAGGTCCTCCTCGCAACGAGGACGGCTGTGCGAGTCTCCAACAGAAAGAATTGGATCCATTCCCTGCACTGTAGGAAGGTGCCGCCCGGATTGGTGGAACCTGCCGTGCTGACCGATCAACGAGAAATCTTGGCTGCAGAGACAGGCCGTGCTGCGGAGCCAAACGCCACTGAGGAGCTCTTTCCGGACCACGCGACTCCTGGAGGAAGGCGATATCATCTTCGACCAAGGAAGTGAGTTTTCCAGTACCGGGACATACTGTCAGAACGGCCCTTGGGTTAGTGAAACGGAGAGCCGATGAGGCAAGGGGGGGGGATCAGCCCTGCATTAGTGTAGCGACACCCGTCTTGGCCCGCTGGTGAAGAAATCGACCGCTGCCCAAGGGGAAGAGTTCTGACAGACTTTTAGTTTCAGGAAGATATTGGGTTTTTATTTTTGACATGGAGAAAAAGAAAATCCTTTGTGCATTAGGGTTCATGTTGACAGTAGCCATTGTTGGGATAACCACATGGTTTGTGGAGGATGTAACTCCCGCTCGGAAAATACTTGTGTTGACAACTCCGGTGCCTGAGGAGCACTACTTTTATACATTACCGTATCAAGAGTTGAAGCATCGACAATCTTACTTGAACAACACTTTTATCCAGATGCTGCATCATACCCACGTTGCTACGAATGCTACGAACTGTTGGATATGTGGGATGATGCCAGCCCATCAGAAGAAAGGAGGAACGCCATTTATACCACTTCCTTTCTCTCATAATGGCTCTTGTAGAGCATGGTATACTTTGCTTTTCGCCACTCGGAAACCGACAGTGGGACGATTGCTCTTCAGACTCAATAAAGAATGCCACCAAGATAAAAATGGGTATCCGCAAGCGAATGGGACAATTTTGGAGTGGGAAGAGTACCGACCAGACAATGAATCCATTCCCTACATCTTCACGAACACAAGAGACACTGTGGGAAAGGACAAATTTGTGATTCAAGTAGCACAAGCTCAAGCGGACCTGTGTGTCCAGAGTGTGGGTTTTATTCCTGTGGGTGTTAGTGATTGTATTACTGTTCTGAACATTGATGGGTTGAACAATAGTACCTTTTTAGCCTCCCATAATACGTACTTTGTGTGTGGAAATAAAGGTTATTACCGTCTGCCGGCTGGGTGGTCTGGGGTATGCTATGTATCATTTCTATTACCTCCTGTATTCCTAGCACCCGCATCTTATCATAAGGATCTGAAATTATTGAATAATGTGACTGTAAATAGGTATAAACGTACTTTATCAATTGATGATGTAGATCAGACTGATACCAGTCTGCAACAGTATATTGATTTTAACTTAGGACTGTTTTTCTTTGTTGGAGCTGCTCTGAACAGTAGAAAGATCCGAAGATTAACAAGAGTGGTAGAGGCTGTGACAAATCAGACTGCTGCTGCTCTTGGGAATCTTACGGAGGAATTGCAAATTACTAGAATTGTTGCATTGCAGAATCGTATGGTATTAGACGTTATGCTAGCTGACAGAGGAGGAGCATGTAAAATTATTGGAAGTAGCTGTTGTGTGTTTATCCCTGATCATACGCCATCAGTTTATAATGCCATCAATAAACTGCATAAGATTGCAGCTGAGATCCATACAGAAAACGGCACTTGGTCCTTTTCTGGATGGTTTTGGGCGTTAATTACTGCCTGGGGATGGAAGGTTCTAACTGGTCTCTGCATTATTGTAGCGGTTCTGTTTTCGTGCTGTCTCTGCGTTCAATGTGGTCCCTTGCTCTGCTCATTATGTGTATCATTCTGTATCCCTGATAAGAAAGCTATTGCCGATGTTGCTCACCAAAAACGTTTAGCTAAAGAAGTTGAAGAAATGATGACAGTTGACATACATGATGATTATCCTAACAAACCGGATGTCTTCAGTAAATGCTGAAAGGGTCGTCTGTTGTAAATTGAAACAACGATGTGATTAAGCATTTACTAAAGACATTAATTCCCTTACTTTAGATTATGTTTTCCCTGTTATGTTGACCGAAGTCCGGACTCCATTTTGTATTGTCATGCTTCCACGTGTTCCTCACGAGAAGAGTCCAACCTCTGTGTTAGTTACTCTTGTAATCTGCCTAGTAACAGTCTATAAATAGCTCCTTTGTCCATCTGGCGCATGCCCAGACTTGACCACATCTGTTATCACTTAACCCTGCTTGACCATGTTTTCGCGGGCTCAAGGAGTGTGTTAGCTCCGCCCACATATTGATTCAGTATCAAAAATGACCATAAATGGTAATGTTCTTCGGCCTCATGTTGTATCCACCCACTTATGAGCCCCTCTATTGTGTATAAAAGGGGACCATGTACGTAAGTTCTTTGTGCTACTCTATGCAATACTGAAGAGTGTTGTGTGGATTGTAGGACCACCCTTAAGGGTTATTAAATGCTGTCTTTGTACTTTGCAGTTTCCGTGCCAACTTCCTTATAGATTCCATTACAGGAGAGCGAACCCTTGTGTCCTGCGGGCCTAGCTGGGGCCTGTATTCATCATTGACAGCACACTCACTACAAAGGTGTACTGTATGTATATGTATACTGTACAGTTGTGACTTAGGGCCCCATTAGAATGGTGGGCGTATTGCCCCCGCCGGGCCGGCTGGAATTTACTGCCGTCACCGCAGGGGCAAACCTCACGCCATCCCTGTAGAAAATATTCAGACATGTCCAGGCGGAAAAGGGTTCAATATGGCAGTGGTGTCTCTCTCACCACACCGCCAGCCATATAATCTGCATTTTGGAATGCCTTTGCGTGGCGGCATTGCCGTCCGCCACGGAAAGGCATGCACACATTGCAGAGTATGCTTGGGGGCCCCCATGGAGGGTACATAGGTATATGCTATGGTACCCCCCCGACTTTCAAAGCAAAACGTGACAGGCTCCGTGCGGGGCCCGTCATGTTGTGCTTGGAAAAGCAGCACAACATTTTAGCATTGCTTTCAGCAAAGCCAACCAGAATTTAAATTAAAAAAAACAGGGTGCGCCCGCCACTGTGCCGGGCGCATCATCCTAATTAATTGTCCCCACGGGACCCCCACCCTTTTTAGCAGTCGGATGGCGGGCGGACAAAGTCCGCCCGCTATCCGATGTCGTAAGTAAGTATGAGTTCTTGGGGACGTTTGAAGAGTGAACTAGAAGACTAGAATTCCCTTTAATTGGTATAGGACTAGGAGCCGGAGTATTGAGTAACCAATGGCCTCATCTATCTGATTTCAACTCCGCTTTGAAAGTTTTATGGAGAAGAGCACCTGGTGCACTGTTCAACTAAAAAGTGTAAGACAGGTGGAAGGAAGAAGGACGGGCGACATTTAAAATGTTATGTACTACTGTGCTTTATTTTATAGTGCTACTCTACCATGCCACTATGTGTATAAATAATTACCTTGTCCTACTATTTTATTAAGACTATATTTTACAATTGTCTTGTTTTTTTCTTTTTGATACACAGCAACTCCGAAACTCAACCGGAAGGAGTTGGCCGCCAAGGCACAGCGCCGGAAGCTGGAGGCAATCCAGCAGGAATACCGGCGGCTGGTGGTCCAAGCCGAGGAGGAGGAGGAGACTGCAGCAGCTATTGAAGCCTCCTCCAGTGCCCCGGGCCCCAGCCACCGCCCTCCAGCAGTACGGCGCCACCGCCTGGTGGCTGCCCGCCGCCACCGTGTCATCTCCGGTGCCCCCCCCCCACTGTGGCTGCAACTGCCGCGGCCTTAGACGCCGCGTCGCCCATTTAGAGGACGAGATGCGCCATATGCGTGTCCTCCTCCAGTCCCGCCCCACCAGTTAGTCCCTGTCACTGCCCCTTTTTTAATTCCTGTTCTTTACTCGTTTGGCGTTCGACTTTTTTCTACTGTGGACTTTGGTTGGGGTTAGGGAGGTGGGTGGGTCAGCTTTTGTGGGTTTAGTTTATTTGTTAGGGTAAATTAAATATATTTTTCTATGTTACATGCAATGTTGTTAATGTTTTGTAGGTGGGGTAACTGTTTTACATCACACTGTTTCCTTGCTGGTGCATGGCCGCCCATAGCCTGTGTTTGATTTCAATAATTTGCTGACTGTATAAGACACAAACAAATAGATGCGACATACCTCACTCATTGACTGGTCCTTCTAGTACTTTCAGTCTGTCCTCTAGTCTATGCATTCTGTGGAGTGGTGTTTGAAAATGAAATCATTGACAACATGTCCATTATTAATTCTGCCTCCCCCAAACTTCTCTCTTACCGGTGCTTGATGTTTATGTCCAACTGTGGCACAGCACTGGCTGCATGGTGAAGATGGTTTCCTTTTTCATACATGCCATGATTGGGGTGGTGGTGGTGGTAGTATAGTAGTAGTAGTATACACTGCAGGGTGGCAGCATTTCCAAAAAAAGAAAAGGAGACAGTCAATCGCCTTTGAGAGACTGTTAGAGGAGTAGTTGAATGAAGTACATCACAGAATTTACCGAGCAACAATTATATGCTCAAATATTTGACAAAAAAACTGAATGGTGGTTATTATGAGGATAGCCTACTAGACAGAGTTACAAACTATAGTTTTGTCGACTCGAGTCACTTGACTATGCCTACAGTCTAACAGTTAGTGCTGTAAATGAGGTATGACAACAAACAAATCCAATCAATGCCGGCAATTCATGCTGAGGTATATGTTCCTTTGTTAAATAAAATAACCTCTGAAATATCCTACTCATGGGTGGCCAAGCAGAAGAAGATCATCGCTCTGCATTGAAATTGAAGTAGTGTTGCTTTCACCACATCCGCCCCAGCAAGTGTGTGATTAAGTATTGGTGTACATTTAATTTAGTTACACCTCGACAATAAGTCACACAGCCCGGGGGAAGAGGGTTAGGGTTTGTTGAATGGATGGGAAGGGGGATTTTGGGAAAGGTTTGACATAGAAAAACAGTATGCATACATAGACAAACAAACGACAATCATTGAAGACTACCATACCATATCCATTCCATATGTTAAGGGAGAAAAAGGCAATGCATGCATGATGATGAGACCCGGATTACATACACTTCTATTTCTTGTTCTGTTCCGGCCTTAATACTTTAACAGATAGCAAATAGAAATTTTAAATATTGGTATTGAAGAATCGTAAACACAGAGCAAACGTAATGATGATTGATAATAACAACTCCAAGAACACACTGTTGTAAAGATTGTATACAAGATATTAATCAAATTATTTAAAAGAAGTTAAAAGTGGATACTGTTACTGTCTTATCCTGGTCAAAAATGTGGACTGGTTTTTTGCATCTCGGCATTCCTCTTGCTCCTCTCGTCCATCAATCTTGGGTGTGTCGCCTCGCCACTCGCCACTGCCCGGCTGGAAAAAAAAGGTGATTGATTGGTAAGGTAATTAATATGCATTGTAATGTTTTACAAAGTTTTGGCCAAGGCCCGGCCAGTAATTTTAGATTGAAAACCAAAGGGGATATTGAGAAAGAAAGTGAAAACAAATGCACAAGTGATGGTGTAGTGCAACAAGAACACTTTCCGAGGTGGCATGTATGCATATGCATCATCTCTACTCTAGTCTGTTTCCAGCATTGACCTTCAACAGTAACAGGAGAGATCAGGCCCACAGTGCTTACCATTAGCACATCCTACGTTAACACTTTAGAGTCCTTTTTTTTTCTCTCAAAGAGTTGGACAAACGCAAAGCACATTATCCATTCCAAACATAGCATTTTACAGTTAAAGTTAGTAAAATCAATGCACTGCAGTCATCCCACCGCTACACTCTATTCAACTTCTACACAGACATTTGGGTCTGCTGTGGTTGTTGTTGACGTGTTTACCTTTAGTCTTTTCCGTTTTATGCCACTCCTGAAACATCCTCCTCCTGACTTCATCATCATCTCTGATACTTTTACTGACTGAAGATCGGCCTGCAGTATAAGTATAATTTTTATGAATCACCCAGAGTAGAAATATAAATATTACTGACTTGAGTCATTCTTTATTGTGTACAGAAAGATAGATTACTACTAGTACACTTTGACATCACTTTGTGCATAACAAACAACGCAAACACAAAGACCAATAGCTCAGAGTCAGGTGTCCAATGCATGCCATTAATTGTCATCATTCATTACCTGTTCCTTCTCATCTTAAGTTAACGGGCCGTCTCTTTCGCCATCATCATGATGGACGGTGCTGTTAAGTCACAGTCATTTGCATTGCGCAGATTGAGTGAGTCCCCTTCCTGTATTGAATTAAAAGCAATGTTTCACCAAGATGCAGGAGAAGTACACATTTCTTGTTTGCAAGAAGGGGAAAATGAGTGTGTTCTGTAGGAAGTTGATTAGTGGCAGTGCACAATTACATCAATTCATGCTCAACACACACAAGAAAATCTACATCATTCAGTCTGCCATTCTGCGGCCAATGCATGGCATCAATCATTACCTGTTGCATCTCATCTCGTTAACGCTGCAGGCCGTCTCTTTCGCCATCATCATGATGGACGGTGCTGTTAAGTCACAGTCATTTGCATTGCGCAGATTGAGTGAGTCCCCTTCCTGTATTGAATTAAAAGCAATGTATCACCAAGATGCAGGAGAAGTAAACATTTCTTGTTTGCAAGAAGGAGAAAATTAGTGTGTTCTGTAGAAAGTTGATTAGTGGCAGTGAACAATTACATCAATTCATGCGCAACACACACAACAAAATCTACATCATTCAGTCTGCCATTCTGCGGCCAATGCATGGCATCAATCATTACCTGTTGCATCTTCTTTTCAGTTAATGGCCAGTCTCTCTCGGCTCTGAAGGAGGATAGCTATAGAAGTCATCATATTCATGGTCCACTTGTTTTGGAAGGACGAGGAAAGTTTGAATTTGTTGTTACCATCATCCAATCATCATTCATGAGGGAAATGGAATTGACCAGGAGATGCAGTATGATCGAGCGGAGGAGCTGGATTCTGAGGACTGTAGTGTCAAATGGCAGACACCTGAAACTTGTATCTTAAATTAGAAGAGTAGAAGACGGTGATAATGCATTTGTTGCGATTCACAAGTTAATAACCGGAACGACAGACACAAACAAAGGGGGAAAAAAGGGAGGAAGACAGTAAGTGCGAGCCTAATTGTCAGGGAAGTATAGCTCGTCCTCAAACTCTGGGGGATCTTCCAGTAGTAGGTAATCATCTGACACAATACTTCCGTCACCTGAGCCGCTGTCCTCATCTTCCTCTGTTGATTCATGCATTGTGTAATTCGGTGGTATGAAGTGCTGATTCATTTTGATCATTGTTAACCTCTCCACGTTTTTTGGAGATAGACTGGTCCTTCTCAAGGTTACAATGGAACCAGCAGCACTGAAAACACGTTCGGAAGAGACACTTGTGACAGGGCAAGCCAGATAGCTTATCGCCAGCCTGCTGAGCTGTGGCCATTCAGACCTTTTCCTATACCAATACTGCACTGGGTTTTGATCAACGTACACCTCTCTTGGGTCGTCCAGATAGGCCTGGACCATTCGCTCAATGTTCAGGGTTGCTGCTGGTAAGCTTTTGTGCTGTTTTTTCTGTGCATCAGCACTGTGCTTATTAAGGTCCATCTTTACATACCAATCTGATAAAGATTGTACTCGGCCGAATGATCCAGGTATTGTTTTTGTAGTCGATGGTGATGGTGAGTGTTGCGATTGTGAGCCAACCGCACTGCCCTCAGCTGACGAAGTTGCACTTGATTCTGCAGGGCCTGCTTCAGTATCAGTACTTGTTGTGGGTTGATGTGGCGGGCTTTTAATTAGCAGCCCTTCGTTTTCAAACTTGATGGCTGCTTCAGCTATACAACTTTTGTAGCGGGCAACATCATTGTCGGAAAAAGAAAGGAATAGTCCTAATTTTGCACGTGGATCCAGAATTGTGGCACAAATGTAATGTTCTTGTGACAAAATTTTATTTTGAATCCTTACATTTTCTGATAAGCGCCTGGATAAGCTCTCCACCAAGTCATGGGCTTGCCTTCTGTCCTCTACACCTTTGTAGGATTCAGACACATTATTCAGCTCATGCTCTAGCATTTGCAACAATGGGATAGCTTGGCCCATTGTACAGTCCTCCTTGCTGACTTCACGTGTGAAGACCTCAAAAGGAGACAGCATCTCAGTCAGGCATTTAATTAGGGTCCATTGCTCCCTCTGAAGGGTCATGCCTTTAACACTAGCATCACTGCTTCTGTACCAGACATATTCATTGAGTGACCTGTGCTGTTCGTACAGACGATCAAGCATGTAATACGTTGAGTTCCAACGTGTTGCCACCTCCTGGATGAGTGCCTTGACTGGCATCCTAAGTTCACGTGGGATGATCCTCGGCTGCTTCCGAGCTTTAAAAGAATGGCTGAAATGAGTGCATATTCTTCGGCAGATGGCCAGTAAATTGCTTACTATGGGTTCTTTTTTCAGAAAGTCTTGCACTATAATGTTTATGCAGTGTGCCAAACACGGAACCCTGAAATAGGAACCAAGTTCCATGGCCTTCAGTACATTACTGCCATTGTCTGTGGCAACAAAGCCAATACCAAGCCCTCTGGGCCGCAGCCATTCCAAAACCTTGGTGCGAAACTCTTCAAAATGTTTTCAGCCGTATGAGATTTCTCCATGGCGAACATGGCTACAGTTGCATGTTTCCGAGTACCTTCAAAAATCGCAGCTGTGTCAACAACACCTCGTGCAGATAGTTGATCTCTAACCCCCACAAAAGAGATCCAGTGTGCAGTGATGCACATGTAATCTGTGGCTTGGCAACTGCTCCACATGTCTGTTGTCAGGTGGATATTGTGCACAGCACTCTGCCGCAAACCTTCACCAACCAATTCCAGCACATCATGATGTAGTGCCGGAACAGCAATTCTTGCGAAATAGGACCGGCTGGGAACTTTCCATTTTGGGCAGATGGCAGACACAAATTCAAGGAAACCCACCCCTTCCACAAATGAAAAAGGAAGAAGGTCCAGCGCTAACATTTTAGCCAGCTTCGCATTGTACAATCGTGCCGTTGGGTGGTTGCGTTGGAACTGCCCCTCCAACCTAAACATGCTGTCAATGGTAGGCTGGCTTACTTTCCTTAGTGGTGCTGTTTTCATTAACCCACTAAGGCTCAACGACACAGATTGTCTCATTGAGGTACTCGCCGGTCGCCTTGGTGTCTCACCCACACTCTGAGTATGGCTCTTACTGCGGTGCCACTCTGATGTTACTGAGGAGGATGTGGGCGTTACCACTGCAGTGACTGCACTACTGGAGACAGGGCTAGAAATGCCTCCCTGTTCTTCACCTGCCACCACAATAATATCGCTCCCTGATTCCTGACCAACTTCAAAGGGTTTAGTTTTTCTACTTTCTTTTAACTTAAGTAGGTGATCCTCCCACAAGATATTGTGGTGTATTCTGAGATGACTTGCTTGTCCTCCGGTACCATAGTTTGTACCAAGCTTACCACGCCGAACACCTTGCCGACAAATTGAGCATATAGCAACGTTCTCCTCCTTGGCGCTAACAGAAAAGAAGTCCCAAACTGGGGAGGAGAACTTTCTGGCACTGCTGGATGTGCCACTTTCAACACCAGATGAACTGGAGGGGGTGCTTGAAAATATGTGACCCTGTCCACCTACACTGTGACTTTTACTACCACTTCCTACTAAGATGGTTGAGCTGGATGTAGGTCCCTGCCGGGCCTTGGAAAATATGGCAGCTGGAGGTAGTGGTGGTGTAACCTGTGTTGGTGAGATCTGTGCTACATCCCGCTCAGTAGCAGCCTTTCTGGATGGGGCGGGAGTAATGTGCGTGATGACTGGCTCGTCTTCATCAACATCATCACCCCCCTCTTCTACATCTACCTCCATAACTCTAAGTTTTTCTGGGACCTTCCTTTTCAGAAGCAATGTCTTGTGGCGTACTTCACTCTCAGACCGAGCTGGTGGGACCCAAGTGTCATCACGATCATCAGAAGCGGGGCTTAAAGAAGAATATGATGGACTAAGCCTCCTTTTCCTTGCTGGTGGTCTGGAAGACAATTGATCTTCTGAAACAGTGGTTTGACTTCGCTCCACTTTGTCTGCAGGAAGCTCGATTTCCTGAAATGCCCCTACGTCAGGAGCAACAACGACTATGGTGGGCTGTTGCGGCGGCTGCTGCTGTTCTGGTTGCGGCGGCTGCTGCTGTTCTGGTTGCGGCGGCTGCTGCTGTTCTGGTTGCGGCGGCTGCTGCTGTTCTGGTTGCGGCGGCTGCTGCTGTTCTGGTTGCGGCGGCTTGACACTGATCTGCTGAGTTTGCGCCTGCGTTGAACTTGATTGTGTACTACTTTGCGGTAATGACATTTCTTCAACATCGCTGCTTGTTAGTAGACTGGCTACCTCTGCGACACTAAAGCCCTTGGGCCTAGGTTGGTGGGGTTGGACCGCTGTGCTGCTCCCAGCTTGGTTCCCGGACAACGCTTTGGTGCCAAAAAAACACATTGGCCGGCACACTACCAGTCGTGGTTAATGGCACTTCCTTTTTCTGTTCCTTCTTCTCACCGGCAACTTTCTTGGTACTGGACCTGGTACCTTTCTTTGGGGCCATCTTCTTCAGATGTCAGGCAGGAGGCAGATGCACAACAAGTTCTGGTCACACGTGGGCGTGATGCGCAGCAGGACTTCTGTCTGGCTGGCAGTACAACGGGTAGCCAGGTGATGCCGATGACACCTCCTACTCTGTCTTTTGTGCACCTAAAAGCAAAGAAGACAGGAGAAGAACATCAGTGAAATGTTGCATTTGTTTTTGTGGTTCAGTTACTTAGTACTGTACTAGTGCAAACAAAAGATAGTCTAGCCATTTATGACTATTTTTTTTAACTAGAGCTATGTTATACTACTAGTACTGTGTATAGCCACACACTACACTCTCAGGAAGGATAGGAAAGTTAATAATAAACAACAAAATAAAAAACTAATGGAAGTGGGGTGGACCATTGCATTATTTGAGCATCTCAGCATCCATGGAGCTGCTGCTGGCAAAGGGGGTGGATGGATGGAAGCAGTAAGCCAATAGGAAAACCATGCAGGCCTATATGGCAAAAGCAGGACACTAATAACTCCCAACACAAAAAAAGGCCACCAGCCACATGGACACTCACAAATCACAAACAAGCAGGGGGCCTGGGAAACACCAGGAGCTGACAAAAGGCCTATAAAAGTCAGGTAAAGGATGCATGCTGAAGCACACTGCTCTGCCTTTTTAATGCAACAAAATGCAAATATGAACATTCACAGGCCCCAAAAAGGTCTGCAGGGATCATGCATCGCACACCAACACTCACCAGACACACACAACAAAAGCATGTCTTTAAGACAACCAACATCAGAAAGCCCACCCCAAAAAACACACTTCCCCAACTCAATCCAATGCCATCCATGCCCTAAATGATGTCTAAATTCAACAGAGCACACAGAAAACAGTAGATTACTAAAGCTGTGGCTACCTGCTCTGGTCCTAGTGGATGAAAGCTGGCCTGTTGGCAGACAAGGCCAGGCAAGCTTGCAGGCCTAGACCTCAAAATGGCCACCAGCCACATGGCCAGGCCCAACAACATCAGCAAGGCCACCCCAAAAAACACACTTACCCAACTCAATCCAATGCCATCCATGCCCTAAATGATGTCTAAATTCAACAGAGCACACAGAAAACAGTAGATTAATAAAGCTGTGGCTACCTGCTCTGGTCCTAGTGGATGAAAGCAGGCCTGTTGGCAGACAAGGCCAGGCAAGCTTGCAGGCCTAGACCTCAAAATGGCCACCAGCCACATGGCCAGGCCGAACAACATCAGCAAGGCCACCCCAAAAAAAACACTTCCCCAACTCAATCCAATGCCATCCATGCCCTAAATGATGTCTAAATTAGGGGTGGGCGGAATTCGCGTAATCGCGCTACGCAAATCTCCGCGAAATGGTAAAAAATCTCCGCGAACACGCAGAAATTCCGCGAACACGCGGAATTGCTTGTTCGCGATACTTTTTTCCTGTTCGCGATCGCTGTTTGCGTGCTCGGGGTGAAATATCTCGCGAACACGCATATTGAGAACGCGAACAAGCAAAAAATTTCGCGAAGTCGCGGAACGCAGATTTTTGGGCAATTTCGCGTTCTCCGCGGAACGTGAAATTATGCAAATTCCGCAAATTCCGCGAACGGAACGGAATTTACCGCCCAGGCCTAGTCTAAATTCAACAGAGCACACAGAAAACAGTAGATTAATAAAGCTGTGGCTACCTGCTCTGGTCCTAGTGGATGA
Source organism: Triturus cristatus (assembly GCF_964204655.1). Lineage (NCBI taxonomy): Eukaryota > Metazoa > Chordata > Amphibia > Caudata > Salamandridae > Triturus > Triturus cristatus. The sequence continues at coordinate 452,609,975 of NC_140590.1, read as the reverse complement.
AAGGAGGCCTGTTGGCAGACAAGGCCAGGCAAGCTTGCAGGCCTAGGCCTCAAAATGGCCACCAGCCACATGGCCAGGCCCAACAACATCAGCAAGGCCACCCCAAAAAACACACTTCCCCAACTCAATCCAATGCCATCCATGCCCTAAATGATGTCTAAATTCAACAGAGCACACAGAAAACAGTAGATTAATAAAGCTGTGGCTACCTGCTCTGGTCCTAGTGGATGAAAGCAGGCCTGTTGGCAGACAAGGCCAGGCAAGCTTGCAGGCCTAGGCCTCAAAATGGCCACCAGCCACATGGCCAGGCCCAACAACATCACAAAGGCCACCCCAAAAAACACACTTCCCCAACTCAATCCAATGCCATCCATGCCCTAAATGATGTCTAAGTTCAACAGAGCACACAGAAAACAGTAGATTACTAAAGCTGTGGCTACCTGCTCTGGTCCTAGTGGATAAAAGCAGGCCTGTTGGCAGACAAGGCCAGGCAAGCTTGCAGGCCTAGACCTCAAAATGGCCACCAGCCACATGGCCAGGCCCAACAACATCAGCAAGGCCACCCCAAAAAACACACTTCCCCAACACAATCCAATGCCATCCATGCCCTAAATGATGTCTAAATTCAACAGAGCACACAGAAAACAGTAGATTAATAAAGCTGTGGCTACCTGCTCTGGTCCTAGTGGATGAAAGCAGGCGTGTTGGCAGACAAGGCCAGGCAAGCTTGCAGGCCTAGACCTCAAAATGGCCACCAGCCACATGGCCAGGCCCAACAACATCAGCAAGGCCACCCAAAAAAACACACTTCCCCAACTCAATCCAATGCCATCCATGCCCTAAATGATGTCTAAATTCAACAGAGCACACAGTAAACAGTAGATTATTAAAGCTGTGGCTACCTGCTCTGGTCCTAGTGGATGAAAGCAGGCCTGTTGGCAGACAAGGCCAGGCAAGCTTGTAGGCCTAGGCCTCAAAATGGCCACCAGCCACATGGCCAGGCCCAACAACATCAGCAAGGCCACCCCAAAAAACACACTTCCCCAACTCAATCCAATGCCATCCATGCCCTAAATGATGTCTAAATTCAACAGAGCACACAGAAAACAGTAGATTACTAAAGCTGTGGCTACCTGCTCTGGTCCTAGTGGATGAAAGCAGGCCTGTTGGCAGACAATGCCAGGCAAGCTTGCAGGCCTAGGCCTCAAAATGGCCACCAGCCACATGGCCAGGCCCAACAACATCAGCAAGGCCACCCCAAAAAACACACTTCCCCAACTCAATCCAATGCCATCCATGCCCTAAATGATGTCTAAATTCAACAGAGCACACAGAAAATAGTAGATTAATAAAGCTGTGGCTACCTGCTCTGATCCTAGTGGATGAAAGCAGGCCTGTTGGCAGACAAGGCCAGGCAAGCTTGCAGGCCTAGGCCTCAAAATGGCCACCAGCCACATGGCCAGGCCCAACAACATCACAAAGGCCACCCCAAAAAACACACTTCCCCAACTCAATCCAATGCCATCCATGCCCTAAATGTGCTTGAAAATGAAATATATTCAAAAAACAAAAGGAACAGTTGCTTCATCATGCACACACACACCCATGAGGCCATGCCCATGGCTAACTCGGGCCTACTACTACAACCCACAAAATTTTAAAAAAAAAAAAAAGGAATGATGATAATTAATTAATTATCAAAAATAAATTGTAGTTACACAACAACTGCAATGCCCACAATCAAACACAACAACCACTTACTTGTAAAATATCCTATTCCAAAAATCCTGAAATCCAATTGCAATGATGCAGCAGACAAAAAGAGTGATCTTTCCAGCTCCAAATCCAAAGGCAGAATGAGCAAGAGATGGACAAAGCACTGGGAGGAGCCTGCTGGACAGGAACAGGAAGTTGGAGATTCTGTGTCACTTCCTCCCTCTCTCCACCTTGTACATAAATGACTCCTTGCACAAAAAAGGAAAGCCAAATGTCAATGTAAGGAGTTCTTTTCATCCAAAATCAGTATTTGCAGATGGTTTCATGCTGCTAGAGCCGATATTCCTCTCCAAATTGTAAATTTTATGTTGTTGAGTTCTCGAGCTTCACATTACTTCCGCCGGCGTGTCGAAAACGATATGATCGCGTTCTCTTCTTTGTCCCTGTCGCGTTGGATATGACGTGTTCGCGGTCTCTTTCTCCTGTTCGCGTTCGATTTCACGTGCCCGCGTCCTCATCCTCTGGCTCGCGATGTAGAATGACATGTTCGAGATCTCAATCTTCTCATACTCGCGCGGTGCATGATCGCGAGAAGAAAGACGTGATCGCGCGACAAATGACGTGATCGTGTGAAAAATGACGTTAATGCGAGACAGCGCAAAATGGCTACCAAAATCCAACATCTCGTGCAGAACGCGACCGGGTCAAGAAAAGTTGTCGGAGAACGCAGGGATTCAGGTAAGGCGATCGCGCGCGCGCGAGAATGTATTATTTTACAGCGCGAGCAAGAAAGAAATTATCGCTAAGCTGCGGAATGCGGAAATTTTGACATTTTCGCGCATTCCGCGGAACGCGAAAATGCCAAAATATCGCAATTTCCGCGAACGGAACGGAATTTTGGCCCAGGCCTAGTTGTAAGGTACAAAAGCACAACTTTAGGTTTCAACTGCTCATCTTTGGAGGTCGCATTACATACGTCTCTTAAGTCGAGGTCTCTCCTACTCTCTTCTGGCGTGTGTAAAACTTTTATTTTAAAACAAATAAACAAATAAGAACACATTTGTGAAGATCACCGAGACAGGCAGAAAACACTTCTCTATTCTGATTTCCACGTTGTCCACCTGGTCACAACACTTTGTGCAACGCTTCCAGGTGTGATGAAGGAGGTCTTTGAGACAAAACGAGGTTACCCGAATTGTAAAAGTCCCAGTGGAAGAGTGGTAGAGGCCCCATGCCCAGGAGGGTATTTTAAGATACACATACCTAACTGGAACTCTGTTTTGGGGAAGAGGGGAGCAGCACAGACCACTGACAACTGGTTGTGTGAAAAAGGCTGCTTTATTGAGACAGGTGTACATTACAACATATCCTGGGCCTTCGCCTTACAAAACTATAGCCTCACTATACAGCTTAACTCACCTATAATCAAGTACCCTCACCCCTATATTAAGCCTCCCCCGATAACCTCTTCAAACCTGAATAACATAGTTGCATCAGAGCTGCTCAACTTGAGAGTGGAACTTCTATTGAACTTCCTACCTAACCTTTAAACTTCCTATATCATCCAGGCCTGAACTTCCTACCTTTTCCCATTCTATCCTGAACTGCCAATGACATACAATAACTTCTGTAAATCAAGGCAACTTCTCAGCCCACCACCAACCAGATTTAGGAGGGGATTACCCTCCTGACCCTGGCCTCCCTGCTTACCTAGTTCGCTGCTTATCCCTTACTGGAGCTGTCCCCTTCATGTCACCCCTAGAACCTTGGCTAGTGTACATTTCGACTGGAGCAGGTAAAGTTCCATTCTAATGAAAGACAAGTGGACCTCATCCCCTCTAAATATTTCTGTATCCTCAAACCTCAAGTCTGAATGTGCTATCCTGCCAATCCCATTGTTCCTACAAAATGCCCTAATTTCTTTATTCAATTTCTTTATTCAATATCTTCCTGGCTTTATTTATGGTGTACGATTTGACAGCCACCCACCACCTTTTCCTGGGTATAAACTCCTTCCACATTGTGTGGCAGCCTGCCCACAACTTGGCAGTTTGCCAAAGGTACCATTTTATTTCTTTCATTAGCATCAAAACTTTTTTGAACCACCATATAATTTTCCCCCAAATGAATCATAAACACATCCGGACATTTTCCACCCCATATGTTTGTTCAAGCATGGTATGAGCTATTTCCATCACATCCCACCTTTTCCCATCTATGTGATCAAGTATTATTATTTATTGAAGCCCAGGTTGAGGCCATGGAAGCTTGTCCTAGCCTGCTGTTCTGCCCACTTTATGAAAGAGTGGCCCACGATCCATATTTCCATTCCTATCTCTAGGGTGCCGGCCACCGAACCTGAAAAAGAAATAAAGTTGACAACTAATCCATAATAGCCCCTCAGCTCCCACCACCCTGATATATGACCGGAAACAGCTTGATTTCCATCAACCCAACTCCCTTATTCTTTCAGGCCCCCAACCCCATCTACTGGCTTCCGTCGCTGCCCCAATCCTGAATGAATGCATCCCAAACTGGCTGAGGTCTAATCCCACCACTTTCAGTGCCATACGCAAGACTGCTAACAGTTGGAAGGCAGTTACGGGCTTTCCATTCCTGAGCTGGAGAACTCCCCCTCTGACATTTAACCAGCTCCGAACCCTCTCCGCCCATCGCACCGGGGAAACTGATGCTGACTGGTAGGCCTTCAAGAAGACAGCTTTTCCCATCACCCTCTGATCCGTTTTGGATTTGTATAGCCATATGTGCACCCCAGTGTCTCAGAAGCTCACCTACTCCCAGTGTAGCCCCCTGCTGCATTTACCCCCCAGGTAATTCTGAGACCCGAAATGCCTCAAAGAAAAGCCAATACATGAAGGCTGAAAATTATTCCATCTCCCAGACCTGAGAGCACACTGCTGGAAGTGACAGAGGTACTTGTACCAAGATAACCAGCGTCATGGGCTGCCACCTGTGCTCGTAGGGCCTGACTCCCTTGCCCAGCCATCCAGAATTCCTTTCCCAGTTTCCCAGCCAAGGGTGGGCCTCCTCACCAAAGCTTGCCCTTAAAGGCGATACCTGCAAGATTCCTGATGATTGTCACTCTGGACTGCCCCCTCTCGATGAGCCTTAGGATGAACTGGACAACGTCCTCCAACCTATCCCAGTCCCAGTGCCTTTTCTGAGCTCCACCCTTCAAGAATTACCCTCAAGCCTGGAGGTATACCCTCCTCATAAATGGAGCTAGAGACCTGCTACCAAGCGTAGCATCTTTTCTCTCCTATGTAGCATAGCTCCGGTGGCATGTGAATCTTCTCCTGATCCGCCTCCGTGGCCAGCCCATGGAACCTCTCCCACTGAAAACGAGACAAAGCATCAACAATGTCATTGTGCACAGTGGGAGCATGCCGGGCTCTAAAAGTAATATCAAATTTAAGGCAATTCAATACAATAACTCACAGCAGTTGCCACAGTTGTGCCTCCCTTGCTGACTGTCTGTTGACCACCTGCACCACTGACATATTGTCTACCCAAAACAGGACTCTCTTATGCGACAACTGCGATCCCCACAGTATCACTGCAACTACTAGAGGGAAGGACTCCAAAAAGGCAATACTGTGTCTACCCACCCTCCATGCTGGAGGCCATTCCTCGGCACACCAGTGGCCTTGCCAGTACAGGCTGAAACTGCAAGCTCCCACTGCGTCAGAGAAAATGTGTACGTCCCAGTCCATATCCACCAAGGATGTCAGGGGAATCCAGTTGAAGGTTTGTAAAAAGAGCTTCCACATATGCAGGTTCTCCAGCACTACCGCTGTCTGCCTGATGTGACGATGGGGGAATAGTAGGTCCAAAAGAGACATACCTATACGCCTTCAAAAGGTTCCCCCTGCTCTTACTACTCTACAGGCAAAATTAAGGAGCTCCAGCAGCGTTTGTACTTCTTTGACCATCACTTTCTTTTTGGACAACATAATGTTCAGTAGAACCAACATTTTCATCTTTTTGTCCTGTGGTAGCCGGGCCTCCCCAGCTACCAAGTTAATATTGATACCCAGAAAAGCCACACTGATTTGATTTGATTTGATTAAGGATTTCTAGAGCGCATAGCTACCCTCGGGCGTCCCAGCGCTAACGTAACAGCTTGACAGTACTCCTAGGGATGGATTATTGGGGGAACAACCAGGTTTTCAGCAGTCTGCGGAATGATAGTAAATTGTTTTCTTTGCGTATGTTAAGGGGGAGGCTGTTCCATAGCTTAGGAGCGTTATAAGAAAAGCGGCGGCCGCCAGTGCGAGCTTTCCTTATTCTGGGGACGCTCGCCAGAAACAGGGTGACTGACCTGAGCTGTCGGGTAGATTTGTGCGGCATGATGAGAGGTCTCAATATTGGTGGGCCTTTGCCTTGTAAGATTTTATGGGAGATGCACAAGGCTTTGAAGGAGATGCGTTCTTGGATGGGAAGCCAGTGAAGCGCCTTAACCCCTTCAGTGCCCCGCCCTTTCCCCGCCCTGTGCCGGGCGTTACATTAACGGGCGGGGTTTATGACGAGATAGTCTCGTCATGGGCACAGCGCAACCGTGCTCCATGACGAGACTATCTCGTCATGGGCAATGAAGAGGTTAAGGGAGGGTTTGGCTGAGCATCTAGATTTCGTTCCCGTCAGTAATCTTGCTGCAGCGTTCTGGGTGTGCTGAAGTTTTTTTATGACAGCTACAGGTGCACCTAGGTATAGGGCGTTTCTGTAGTCTAATCTTGATATGATGAGGCCCTGAATCAGAATTTTCCTAGACTGGGGGGGGATAAGCGGAAGGATCTTACGAGCTGCTCGCATGAGTCCAAAGCAGGTGACGGCTGTCTTTCTCGCTTGGGCTCTGAAACTGAGGTCCTGGTCTAGCCAGAAGCCTAGGCTTTTGATTTCTTGTTTTGGTGTGGGGGGGTGCCCATGCTAGCTGGCCAGACAAGGGTTTTGGGGAGTTTGTTTGGGTCGCCTAGAAGCATGATTTCGGATTTCCCTCTGTTGAGTTTGAGCCTGGAGTCTCCCATCCATATAGATATATTGTGCCGGCAGGAGACTAAGTTCTCCATTGATTGATCGGCCTGGTTGATGGAGACGACTAGTTGTGTGTCGTCAGCGTACATGACCACCTTTATGCCGAATGGAGAGGCGATGTCGTCCAAAGGGGCCATGTAGACATTAAAAAGTGTGGGGCTCAGGGAGGAGCCCTGAGGGACTCCACAGTTCACGGGGAGAGATTTAGAGTGACCGTGGCTGTCGGCCACTTGGAAGGTCCTGTGTTCCAAGAATGATTTTAGCCATGCCAGGGCGGTCTCCGCAATGCCCGTTTTTCGGAGACGGTGGAGAAGGATGGTATGGTCCACCGCGTCGAAGTCGGCACTCAGGTCCAGGAGGATCACTGCCACTGATCCTCCTGCATCCAGAATGGACCTTGTCTTCTCTGTTACGGCCAGGAGGGTGGTGTCAGTTCCCTGTCCAGGTCTGAACCCTGTCTGCGAGTGGCAAAGGAGGCTGTTAGTCTCTAGGAATGTTGAGAGCTGTTCATTCACAATTCTCTCTGCCACTTTGCTGATGCCTGGGAGGAGGGAGATGGGTCTAAAGTTAGAAGGGTCCAAGGGGTCTAAGTGAGGTTTCTTTATGAGTGCACGCACTATCGCGCTTTTCCAGCTGGTGGGAACTATCCCGCTGGAGAGAGAGGCCTTTATCAGCCTCATGAGATGGGGGAAAATGGTGGGGGCTACTAGTTTGAGTTTGCTCATGGGGGCTGGGTCATCCGGGGAGCCACTCTTCACACGATTGAGAGTGTCCAACAGCCTTTCGATGGTGACGGGGAGGAAAGCTTTCAGAGTTGGTGCGTCTGGGTCAATGGACCCAGCTGGGAGGTGAGTTGGGGGATAGGTATTGGGGAAGGTCCTGATGATTTTTAAAATTTTGGCTGAGAAAAACTCGGCGAGTTGGGTGCATCTGGCACCGGTGGGATCGGCGGCCGGCTGCGGTTCAGGGATTTACATGAGACTTTTTACTATGCGGTAAGTCTCCCTGGAGGAGTTGGAGGCAGCCATGATTTTTCCTTCGTAATACGAGGCTTGTGTGTTTTTGATGAGGGTTTTATATTGCTTCATGGCCGATTTATAGGTTTCTTTGTTGTTAAGGTTCCAGTCTTTTCTCCAGCGACGTTCCAGTTTTTTGCATTTTTTTCGGAGATCTCGTAGTTCCGAAGTGAACCAGGGGGATTTGTAGGAATTCCTCTTACTAGGGAGTTGTTTGACGGGGAGAACCGCGTCCAGAGACGATTCAATCCAGTCACGGAATTGGATGTCTGCTAGTGAGGGGTCCGGATTCAAGGTAGGGGTAGAAGCTGTGAGCTGGTGAGTCCAGGCATCCGTGTTTAGTTTGTTCCATGGGCGCAAAGGCGCTTGAAGTGGAAGGCTTGGGCTGATTTGACTGGCGATTGGGATTTTGAGGAGGATAAGGTGGTGGTCTGTCCAGGGGATGGGTAGGGGAGAGGATGTGGAGAGTTCTTGAAAATTTGAAAAGATAGGGTACAAAAGGTGGCCCTTATTATGAGTGGGCAGGAGATTTTTCAGGGAGAGGCTGAGTGCTGAGAGATCTTCTTTGAGGTCTCCCGCTATTTTGTTCCCTGGGTCATCAAAGTGGATGTTAAGGTCTCCTGGCATTGTAAAGTTGGAAGATGAACAGGCCAGGGAGGTGGCAGTCTCTACCAGAGAGTTTGGGAACTGTCCAAGTGGCCCCGGGGGTCGGTATATGAGTAAAGCCGACAAAGTTTTTTCCGGGGAGAGATGTAGGGAAAAATGAGCGTTTTCACAGTTAAGGACTGGACTGCCCTTAAGCTGGCAGGTGAGGTGGGCTTTTGTGATTATTGCTAATCCGCCTCCTGATCCTTGCGGTCTGTCCAGATGTTTAATGTTATAGCCCTGAGGAAGGGCTTGGACTATGTCTGGGTCGGATGCGGAATTTATCCATGTTTCCGTGAGGAACAGCACTTCAATGTGGTTGTTCAGAATTAGTAGGTTTATTTCGGTGCTGTGCTTGGGGAGTGATCTGCAGTTGAGCAGAGCCATTTTGATTGTTCTCTTTTTGGGGAGTGACTGCGGAGTGAGTTTGTATACAAAGTGATTACATTTATTGTGATGGTCATCAGGAGAAATTGAGTGAAGACAGAGGGCCGGGGTGCTTGTTGCCAGTTTCCGAAGAGTGTCTGATGAATAGGTAATGGGGGAAGAAACGAGAGAAACAGGGAGTCTGGGCCCTGGGCTCGTACTGGCACGGACGGGTGCAGACTGGCTTACCTTTGGCGTGCCTTCGGCGCGCTGGCGGCGCGCCCGCAGCGCGCGTCCGCTGCGCGTCCGGCTGAGGCACATCCTTTTGAGGACAGTGGAAGGGGTGTGGCCTCAGGGCGGTGGGCGTGGCCTCACTTCCCTGATTGATGGCGGCAAATTGTTGACAGGCCCGCGGCAGCGTTCAGATCGGCTGCGCGGTGAATGAGAGCAGCTCTAAGGAGGGGGGAGTGCTCGAGGAAATGTGCAACAACAGGTAATTTTAAAACAGATTTTCCATTACAGTGCTTTAAAAACGGCAATGGTACCTCCCGGTTTCCGCCTCAGGAGTGTCTGTAACAGGCTGTCATGGATCGCATCGTTTTTTCTGGGGCTAGGGGCATCCACAGTTCCACCATCAGGGTCTGAAATTCATCCAGTGATTCCTGGCATTCACCCACCCTGCTGCTCCATCAAAGAAAACATCATCCATGTAGTGTGTTACTTGTTCCACTCCTATATGCCAGGTGAATAACCATTGAAGAAATGTGCTAAAGCGCTCAAAAAGAGCACAGGAGATGGAGCAGCCCATCTGGAGTGCTTTGTCAACAACCCATTGGTCCACTAACTGAATGCCTAACAGCTGAAAATTGGCAGGGTGTACCAGCAACAAATGGAAAGCGACTTAATGTCACTCTTCGCCATCAGTGTCCCCCGTATGACTTTCTCCACTGAGGACAATTCTACATCTACTGAGGAGTATGTCACCAACAGCTGCTCTGCTGAGATGAAGTAATTTACCAACTGGCCTTCAGGCCAGGACAAGTGTTGAATCAACCGATATTGCCCCGGTTCTTTCCATGGGCCTTGTATCATATGGACCCGCCATCAGCCTCTACTGTATCTCCTTACGCTATTTCTCTCTAACTATCTGTGGATGCTCCGACACAGATTTAAGATTGGGAGCCCAGCGGTGTATTCTCGGGCCATCATACCCAGCCTGAAACCTTCCATGAACCCCTGTAGCAATACTGCATCGTCTGTTTTGTCATAAAAGAAGAGACAGAAAGCCAGTTTCTCGAGATTAATGGGAGTATGAGCCTTACCCCCAGACCCTTGTGTCTCTCTACCCAATCTGAACACTCCCCCTGCCCATACTGAGTCCCTTAAGGCACTCCTGATTGGCCGCCTGCAATATTTTGCTGGAGCCCAAAACCTGTGGAGGGATTTTTGCTTGTGATGAAGCACAAAATCAGCAGGTGTCTGCCTGAACATTTTGAGCATTCATGGCAGAATCTGCAAAAATTATCTCGTGCAAAAGCTCCAGCATGCTCCATTCTGAGTTCCATGATTTCTGCTACCCCCCTCACCCTGCCACAGGTGGGACGACCCTTAAAGGGCTTGTACACCCTTGGTAGCCCGCGGTCAGTGAATATGGTATTGCAGAAGTGTGCTGCCATAAATCTGTGTCTAGCTGGCGCCATTGGGCGTTTGGGTCCACTGCTATTTCACTGCTATTCCGACCCGGAATTCCTCATCAGATTAGGCCCAGGCATTCCCCCCAAAATGTAAATGCACCTTCCTAATGACGTCCATATACTTAAATATGGCCACCGCCCTCTCTGGGAACTTTTCACAATGTACGCTGGTGAATATGAGGAAGGCCGCAGTCCAATTCTCATTAGTCACTGGTCTAAACTGGGGTGGCATGGTGAGCAAAAGAATGATGGATTTAACCCAGTTCTCTTGACTGGGGGTGAATGTTTGATTTGTTCTGCATTGCGTCCATTAATTGTGTGTCTTTTGCTCATTAGTCATTGGTACCCTTGGGTGTTTGGCTAGCTCTAATTCCTCCTATTTTTAGCCCTCTTTTGACTTTGAGATCCCTATGCATCAGTTTTGGGAGCTCAACATATTCCCCCTTCCATATCTTTTCCTTTGTCAGTGGCATGAGGTGCGCTCCTAATAGCTTCTCTGTTCCCATGTACGGTAGCTTCCTAAATCTCACTTCCTTATTCTTTTTTGTCTCCCAAGTCCTGCTGGTCACCCTGTTGTCCCCAGCCTGAACCATCCCTGTATTCTGCATGCATTCTTCTGTTTTTGTAGGTGCTGTCTCCCCCTGGGATGTGCACACCGGGTGGTCCTCCGTCCGAACTCCGGTGACCCGCGCGTAGTGCCCTTTCCTTAAGTGGGCCTCCCCACTGGCTTGGGCCTAACCAGCCTCACCCCTATTGACACCATGCTTACGTGGGCCTCTAACAATGGTCGAAAGCTCTTTGGCCTCCCCACTGTAATGGGCCCCTCCCTCCCAGGGCCCTTCATGACCCCCAGCAGCTGTGTGCCCTTCTTGTTTCATCTTCTTACCTGGTGCCTAGGTCAGTGCCCGCTCCGGGGCCAGCTATTTTGCCACTACCTGTTGACTGTGGCCATCTTGACCCACCCTGTGCTGCTGAGCTCTCAAATCCTAAAAATCACTAGTTGCACATACATTAGAGGACCACCCACTGCTCCTGCCTCCCACCATTGGATTTCAGCCTCCTCCAGCAGCTCTCCTTCCTCCAGATGTCCTCATCATATTCCAGCCTCACTTGTGGGAGGCCTGACCCATATATTCCGGTGTGCTTTCATTAGGCCTGGGCCAAAATTCCGTACCGTTCGCGGAAAATGCGATAATTTGGCATTTTCGCGTTCCGCGGAAAGCGCGAAAATGTCAAAATTTCCGCATTCCGCAGCTTAGCGATAATTTGTTTCTTGCTCGCGCTGTAAAAAATACATTCTGGTGGGCGCGATCGCCTTACCTGAATCCCCGCGTTCGCTGACAAGTTTTCCCGACCCGGTCGCGTTCTCCACAAGATATTGGATTGTTGGTAGCCATTTTGCGCTGTCTCGCAACAGTTTGCACTCGCATTGTCGCGCGATGACGTCATTTGTTGCGCGAACACGTCATTCTTCTCGCGATCATGCACCGCGCGAGTATGAGAAGATTGAGATCTCGAACACGTCATTCTACATCACGAGCGAGAGGGTGAGGACGCGGGCACGTCTAATCAAACGCGAACAGGAGAAAGAGACGCCGAACACGTCATATCCAACGCGACAGGGACGAAGAGAACGCGATCATGTCATTTTCGACACGCCGGCGGGAGTAATGTGAAGCTCGAGAACTCGAACATGTAAAGGAGAGGAATATCAGCTCTAGCAGCATGAAACCTTCTGCAAATGCTGATTTTGGATGAAAACAACTCCTTACATTGACATTTGGCTGTCCTTTTTTGTGCAAGGAGTCCTTTTTTTAAAAGGTGGAGAGAGGGAGGAAGTGACACAGAATCTCCAACTTCCTGTTCCTGTCCAGCAGGCTCCTCCCAGTGCTTTGTCCATCTCCTGCTCATTCTGCCTTTGGATTTGGAGCTGGAAAGATCACTCTTTTTGTCTGCTGTATCATTGCAATTGGATTTGAGGATTTTTGGAATAGGATATTTTACAAGTAAGTGGTTGTTGTGTCTGTTTGATTGTGGGCATTGCAGTTGTTGTAACTACAATTTATTTTTGATAATTATCATCATTCCTTTTTTTTTTTATTTTGTGGGTAGTAGTAGTAGGCCCGAGCTAGCCATGGGCATGGCCTCATGGGTGTGTGCATGATGAAGCAACTGTTCCTTTTGGTGTTTTTTTTTATGTATTTCATTTTCAAGCACATTTAGGGCATGGATGGCATTAGATTGAGTTGGGGAAGTGTGCTTTTTGGGGGTGGCCTTTCTGATGTTGTTGGGCCGGGTCATGTGGCTGGTGGCCATTTTGAAGCCTAGGCCTACAAGCTTGCCTGGCCTTGTCCGCCAACAGGCCTGCTTTCATCCACTAGTTTCAGAGCAGGTAGTCACAGCTTTATTAATCTAGTGTTTTCTGTGTGGTCTGTTGAATTTAGACTTCATTTAGGACATGGATGGCATTGGATTGAGTTGGGGAAGTGTGCTTTTTGGGGGTGGCCTTTCTGATGTTGTTGGGCCTGGCCATGTGGCTGGTGGCCATTTTGAAGCCTAGGCCTACAAGCTTGCCTGGCCTTGTCCGCCAACAGGCCTGCTTTCATCCACTAGGATCAGAGCAGGTAGTCACAGCTTTATTAATCTAGTGTTTTCTGTGTGGTCTGTTGAATTTAGACTTCATTTAGGACATGGATGGCATTGGATTGAGTTGGGGAAGTGTGCTTTTTGAGGGTGGCCTTTCTGATGTTGTTGGGCCTGGCCATGTGGCTGGTGGCCATTTTGAAGCCTAAACCTGCAAGCTTGCCTGGCCTTGTCCGCCAACAGGCCTGCTTGCATCCGCTAGGATCAGAGCAGGTAGCCACAGCTTTATTAATCTAGTGTTTTCTGTGTGGTCTGTTGAATTTAGACTTCATTTAGGACATGGATGGCATTGGATTGAGTTGGGGAAGTGTGCTTTTTGGGGGTGGCCTTTCTGATGTTGTTGGGCCTGGCCATGTGGCTGGTGGCCATTTTGAAGCCTAGGCCTGCAAGCTTGCCTGGCCTTGTCCGCCAACAGGCCTGCTTTCATCCACTAGGATCAGAGCAGGTAGCCACAGCTTTATTAATCTAGTGTTTTCTGTGTGGTCTGTTGAATTTAGACTTCATTTAGGGCATGGATGGCATTGGATTGAGTTGGGGAAGTGTGCTTTTTGGGGGTGGCCTTTCTGAAGTTGTTGGGCCTGGCCATGTGGCTGGTGGCCATTTTGACGCCTAGGCCTGCAAGCTTGCCTGGCCTTGTCCGCCAACAGGCCTGCTTTCATCCACTAGGATCAGAGCATGTAGCCACAGCTTTATTAATCTAGTGTTTTCTGTGTGGTCTTTTGAATTTAGACTTCATTTAGGGCATGGATGGCATTGGATTGAGTTGGGGAAGTGTGCTTTTTGGGGGTGGCCTTTCTGATGTTGTTGGGCCTGGCCATGTGGCTGGTGGCCATTTTGAAGCCTAGGCCTGCAAGCTTGCCTGGCCTTGTCCGCCAACAGGCCTGCTTTCATCCACTAGGATCAGAGCAAGTAGACACAGCTTTATTAATCTAGTGTATTCTGTGTGGTCTGTTGAATTTAGACTTCATTTAGGGCATGGATGGCATTGGATTGAGATGGGGAAGTGTGCTTTTTGGGGGTGGCCTTTCTGATGTTGTTGGGCCTGGCCATGTGGCTGGTGGCCATTTTGAAGCCTAGGCCTGCAAGCTTGCCTGGCCTTGTCCGCCAACAGGCCTGCTTTCATCCACTAGGATCAGAGCAGGTAGCCACAGCTTTATTAATCTAGTGTTTTCTGTGTGGTCTGTTGAATTTAGACTTCATTTAGGGCATGGATGGCATTGGATTGAGTTGGGGAAGTGTGCTTTTTGGGGGTGGCCTTTCTGATGTTGGTTGTCTTAAAGACATGCTTTTGTGGTATGTGTCTGGTCACTGGTGTGTTGTTGGTGTGCAATGCATGCACCCTGCAGACCTTTTTGGGGCCTGTGAATGTTCTTATTTACATTTTGTTGCATTAAAAAGGCAGAGCAGTGTGCTTTAGCATGCATCCTTTACCTGGCTTTTATAGGCCTTTTGTCAGCTCCTGGTGTTCTGTTCTCCAGGCCCCCGGCTTGTTTGTGATTTGTGAGTGTCCATGTGGGTGGTGGCCTTTTTTGGTGTTTGGACTGGGAGTTATTAGTGTCCTGATTTTGCCATAGGCCTGCATGGTTTTCCTATTGGCTATTTGGCTTACTGCTTCCATCCATCCACCCCCTTTGCCAGCAGCAGCTCCATGGATGCTGAGATGCTCAAATAATTTAATGGCAAATAGGGTCCACCCCACTTCCATTACATTTGTATTTTGGTGGTTATTATTAACTTTCCTATCCTTACTGAGAGTGTAGTGTGTGGCTGTACACAGTAGTATAACATAGCCCTAGTTAAAAAAAAGTCAAAAATGGCTAGACTATCTTTTGTTTGCACTAGTACAGTACCAAGTAACTGAACCACAACAACAAATGCAACATTTCACTGATGTTCTTCTCCTGGCTTATTTGCTTTTAGGTGCACAAAAAACAGAGTAGGAGGTGTCATCAGCATCACCCGGCTACCCGTTGTACTGCCAGCCAGACAGAAGTCCTGCTGCGCATCACGTCCACGTGTGACCAGAACTTGTTGTGCATCCGCATCCTGCCTGACATCTGAAGAAGATGGCCCCAAAGAAAGGTACCAGGTCCAGTACCAAGAAAGTTGCCGGTGAGAAGAAGGAACAGAAAAAGAAAGTGCCATTAACCACGACTGGTGGTGTGCCGGCCAATGGTTTTTTTGGCACCCAAAAAGTTACGCCTGCAGCAGCGTTGTCCGGGAACCAAGCTGGGAGCAGCACAGCGGTCCAACCACACCAACCTAGGCACAAGGGTTTTAGTGTCCCAGAGGTAGCCAGTCTACTAACGAGCAGCGATGTTGAAGAAATGTCATTAACGCAAAGTAGTACACAATCAAGTTCAACGCAGGCGCAAACAAAGCAGTTCAGTGTGCCGCCGCAACAAGAACAGCAGCAGCCGTGGCAACAAGAACAGCAGCAGCCGCCGCAACAAGAACAGCAGCAGCCGCCGCAACAAGAACAGCAGCAGCCGCCGCAACAAGAACAGCAGCGGCCGCCGCAACAAGAACAGCAGCGGCCGCCGCAACCAGAACAGCAGCGGCCGCCGCAACAAGAACAGCAGCGGCCGCCGCAACCAGAACAGCAGTGGCCGCCGCAGCCCACCATAGTCGTTGTTGCTCCTGACGTAGGGGCATTTCAGGAAATCGAGCTTCCTGAAGACAAAGTGGAGCAAAGTGAAACCACTGTTTCAGAAGATCTATTGTCTTCCAGACCACCAGCAAGGAAAAGGAGGCTTAGTCCATCATCTTCTTCTTCAAGCCCCGCTTCTGATGATCGTGATGCCACTTGGCTCTCACCAGCTCAGTCTGAGAGTGATATATGCCACAAGACAATGCTTCTGAAAAGGAAGGTCCCAGAAAAACTTAGAGTTATGGAGGTAGATGTAGAAGAGGGGGGTGATGATGTTGATGAAGACAAGCAAGTCATCACGCACATTACTCCCGCCCCAAAGGGATTGGAGACCAACATTCTCATCATATCCAGAAAGGCTGCTACTGAGCGGGATGTAGCATGGATATCATCAACACAGGTTATACCACCACTACCTCCAGCTGCCATATTTTCCAAGGCCCGGCAGGGACCTACATCCAGCTCAACCATCTCAGTAGGAAGTGGTAGTAAAAGTCACAGTGTAGGTGGACAGGGTCATATATTTTCAAGCACCCCCTCCAGTTCATCTGGTGTTGGAAGTGGCACATCCAGCAGTGCCAGAAATTTCTCCTCCCCAGTTTGGTACTTCTTTTCTGTTAGCGCCAAGGAGGAGAACATTGCTATATGCTCAATTTGTCGGCAAGGTGTTCGGTGTGGTAAGCTTGGTACAAACTATGGTACCGGAGGACAAGCAAGTCATCTAAGAATACACCACACTATCGTGTGGGATGATCACCTACTTAAGTTAAAAGAAAGTAGAAAAACTCAACCCATTGAAGTTGGTCAGGATGAATCAGAGAGCGATATTATTGCGGTGGCAGGTGAAGAAGAGGGAGGCATTTCTAGGCCTGTCCCCAGTAGTGCAGTGGTAACGCCCACATCCCCCTCAGTAACATCAGAGTGGCACCGCAGTAAGAGCCATACTCAGAGTCTGGGTGAGACACCAATGCGACCGGCGAGTACCTCAATGAGACAATCTGTGTCGTTGAGCCTTAGTGGGTTAATGAAAACAGCACCACTAAGGAAAGTAAGCCACCCTACCATTGAGAGCATGTTTAGGTTGGAGGGGCAGTTCCAACGCAACCACCCAACGGCACGATTGTACAATGCGAAGCTGGCTAAAATGTTAGCTCTGGACCTTCTTCCTTTTTCATTTGTGGAAGGGGTGGGTTTCCTTGAATTTGTGTCTGCCATCTGCCCGAAATGGAAAATTCCCAGCCGGTCCTATTTCGCAAGAATTGCTGTTCCGGCACTACATCATGATGTGCTGGAATTGGTTGGACAAGCTTTGCAGAAGAGTGCTGTGCACAATATCCACAATATCCACCTGACAACAGACAAGTGGAGCAGTTGCCAAGCCACAGATTACATGTGCACACTGGATCTATTTTGTGGGGGTTAGAGATAAACTATCTGCATGAGGTGTTGTTGACACAGCTGCAATTTTTGAAGGTACTCGGAAACATGCAACTGTAGCCATGTTCGCCATGGAGAAATCTCATACGGCTGAAAACATTTTACACGAGTTTCGCAGCAAGGTTTTGGAATGGCTGCGGCCCAGAGGGCTTGGTATTGGTTTTGTTGCCACAAACAATGGCAGTAATGTACTTAAGGCCATGGAACTTGGTTCCTATTTCAGGGTTCCGTGTTTGGCGCACTGCATAAACATTATAGTTCAAGACTTTCTGAAAAAAGAACCCATAGTCAGCAATTTACTGGCCATCTGCCGAAGAATATGCACTCATTTCAGCCATTCTTTTAAAGCTCGGAAGCAGCTGAAGATCATCCAACGTGAACTTAGGATGCCAGTCAAGGCACTCATCCAGGAGGTGGCAACACGTTGTAACTCAACGTATTACATGCTTAATTGTCTGTACGAACAGCACAGGTCACTCCATGAATATGTCTGGTACAGAAGCAGGGATGCTAGTGTTAAAGGCATGAACCTTGAGAGGGATCAATGGACCCTAATTAAATGCCTGACTGAGATGCCGTCTCCTTTTGAGGTCTTTACACGTGAAGTCAGCAAGGAGGACTGTACAATGGGCCAAGCTATCCCATTATTGCAAATGCTAGAGCATGAGCTGAATAATGTGTCTGAATCATACAAAGGTGTAGAGGACAGAAGGCAAGCTCATGACTTGGTGGAGAGCTTATCCAGGCGCTTAGCTGAAAATGTAAGGATACAAAATAACATTTTGTCACAAGAACATTACATTTGTGCCACAATTCTGGATCCACGTGCAAAATTAGGACTACTGAAGACATTCCTTGCTTTTTCCGACATTGATGTTGCCCGCTACAAAAGTTGTATAGCTGAAGCAGCTAGTAAGTTGGAAAACGAAGGGCTGCTAATTAAAAGCCCGCAAGATCAGCCCACAACAAGTACTGAAGCAGGCCATGCAGAATCAAGTGCAACTTCGTCGGCTGAGGGCAGTGCGTTTGGCTCACAATCACAACACTCACCATCACTATCGACTACAGAAACAATAACTGGGTCATTAGGCCGAGTACAATCATTATCATTACAGGATTGGTATGTAAAGATGGGCCTTTGTAAGCACAGTGCAGTGCTGATGCACAGAAAAAACAGCACAAAAGCTTACCAGCAGCAACCCTGAACATTGAGCGGATGGTCCAGGCCTATCTGGACGACCCAACAGAGGTGTACGTTGATCAAAACCCATTGCAGTATTGGTATAGGAAAAGGTCTGAAGCCACAGCTCAGCAGGCTGCCGATAAGCTATCTGGCTTGCCCTGTCGCAAGTGTCTCTTCCAAACGTGTTTTCAGTGCTGCTGGTTCCATTGTAACATTGAGAAGGACCAGTCTATCTCCAAAAAACGTGGAGAGGTTAACAATGATCAAAATGAATCAGCACTTGTAACCACCGAATTACACAATACATGAATCAACGGAGGAAGATGAGGATAGCGGCTCAGGTGACGGAAGTATTGTGTCAGATGATTACCTACTACTGGCTGAACCCCCAGAGTTTGAGGACGAGCTATACTTCCCTGACAATTAGGCTCGCACTTACTGTCTTCCTCCCTTTTTTTCCCCTTTGTTTATGTGTCTGTCGTTCCGGTTATAAACTTGTGAATTACAACAAATCCATTACCACCGTCTTCTACTCTTCTAATTTAATATACAAGTTTCAGGTGTCTGCTATTTGACAGTACAGTCCTCCGAATCCAGCTCCTCCGCTCCATCAAACTGAATCTCCTGCTCAATTCCATTTCCCTCATGAATGATGATTGGATGATGGTAACAACAAATTCAAACTTTCCTAGTCCATCCAAAAGAAGTGGACCATGAATCAGATGACTACTATAGCTATCCTCCTTTCAGAGCAGAGAGAGACTGGCCATTAACTGAAAATAAGATGGAACAGGTAATGATTGATGCCATGCATTGGACGCAGTCGCAGACTGAATGATTTAGATTTTGTTGTGCTTGTTGTGCATAAATTAATGTAATTGTGCACTGCCACTAATCAACTTTCTACGGAACACACTAAACTTAACTCAAGGTGAATTCAATTTTCCCCTTCTTGCAAATAAGAAATTTGTACTTCTCCTGCAGCTTGGTGATACATTGCTTTTAATTCAATACAGGAAGGGGACTCACTCAATCTGCGCCATGAGTATGATTGAAACAACAGCACCGTCCATCATGATGATGGCGAAATAGACGGCCCGTTAACTTAAGATGAGAAGGAACAGGTAATGATTGATGCCATGCATTGGACGCAGAGTCGCAGACTGAATTATTTAGATTTTGTTGTGTTTGTTGTGCACGAATTTATGTAATTGTGCACTGCCACTAATCAACTTTCTACAGAACACACTAAACTTAACTCAAGATGAATTCAATTTTCCCCTTTTTGCAAATAAGAAATTTGTACTTCTCCTGCAGCTTGGTGATACATTACTTTTAATTCAATACAGGAAGGGGACTCACTCAATCTGCGCAATGAGTATGATTGACACAGCAGCACCGTCCATCATGATGATGGCGAAATAGACGGCCCGTTAACTTAAGATGAGAAGGAACAGGTAATGATGACAATTAATGGCATGCATTGGACACCTGACTCTGAGAGATTGGTCTTTGTGTTTCCGTTGTTTGTTTGTTGTGCACAAAGTGATGTCATAGTGTACTAGTAATCTATCTTTCTGTACACAATAAAGAATTACTCAAGTCAGTAATATTTATATTTCTACTCTTGTTGTGTCATAAAAATGTTACTTATACTGCAGGCCGATCTTCACAGTCCGTCAGTAAAAGTATCAGAGATGATGATGAAGTCAGGAGGACGTTTCATGAGTGGCATAAAACTGAAAAGCCTAAAGGTAAACACGTCAACAACAACCACAGGAGACCCAAATGTTTGTGTAGAAGTTGAATAGAGTGTAGCGGTGGGATGACTGCAGTGCATTGATTTTACTAACTTAAACTGTAAAATGCTATGTTTGGAATGGATAATGTGCTTTGTGTTTGTCCAACTCTTTGAGAGAAAAAAAAAGGACTCTAAAGTGTTAACGTAGGATGTGTTAATACTAAGCACTGTGGGCCTGCTCTCTCCTGTTACTGTTGAAGGTCAATGCTGGAAACAGACTAGAGTAGAGATGATGCATACATGCCACCTCGGAAAGTGTTCTTGTTGCACTACACCATAACTTGTGCATTTGCTTCAACTTTGTTTCTCAATATCCCCTTTGGTTTTCCCATCTACAATTACAGGCCGGGCCTTGCCCTATACTTTGGAAAACATTACAATGCATACTTACCTTACCAATAAATCAACATTTTTTTTCCAGCCGGGCAGTGGCGAGTGGCGAGGCGACACACCCAAGATTGATGGACGAGAGGAGCAAGAGGAATGCCGAGATGCAAATCCAGTCCACATTTTTTACCAGGATAACACAGTAACAGTATCCACTTTAATCTTCTTTTAAATAATTTGATTAATATTTTGTATACAATCTTTACAACTGTGTGTTCTTGGAGTTGTTATTATCATCATTAGGTTTGCTCTGTGTTTACGATTCTTCCCTACCAATATTTAAAATTTCTATTTGCTATCTGTAAAAGTATTAATGCCGGAACAACAGAACAAGAACTAGAAGTGTATGTAATCCAGGTCTCTCATCATCATGCAGGCATTGCCTTTTTCTCCCTTAACATATGGATATGGTAGTCTTCAATGACTGTCGTTTGTTTGTCTATGTATGCATACTGTTTTTCTATGTCAAACCTTTCCCAAAAACCCCATTCCCATCCATTCAACAAACCCTAACCCTCTTCCCCCGGGCTGTGTGACTTATTGTCGAGGTGTAACTAAATTAAATGTACACCAATACTTAATCACACACTTGCTGGGGCGGATGTGGTGAAAGCAACACTACTTCAATTTCAAGGCAGAGCGATGATCTTCTTCTGCTTGGCCACCCATGAGTAGGATATTTCAGAGGTTATTTTTTTTAACAAAGGGACATATACCTCAGCATGAATTGCCGGCATTGATTAGATTTGTTTGTTGTCATTCCTCATATACAGCACTAACTGTTAGGCTGTAGGCCTAGTCAAGTGACTCGACACAACTATAGTTTGTAACTCTGTCTAGTAGGCTATCCTCCTAACCACCATTCAGTTTTTTTGTCAAATATTTGAGCATATTATTGTTGCTCGGTATGTTCTGTACTGTACTTCATTCAACTACTCCTCTAACAGTCTCTCAAAGGCGATTGACTGTCTCCTTTTCTTTTTTTGCAAATGCTGCCGCCCTGCCAGTGTCTACTACTACTACTATGCTACCACCACCACCACCCCAATCATGGCATGTATGAAAAAGGAAACCATCTTCACCATGCAGCCAGTGCTGTGCCACAGTTGGACATAAACATCAAGCACCGGTAACAGAGAAGTTTGGGGGAGGCAGAATTAATAATGGACATGTTGTCAATGATTTCATTTTCACACACCAGTACAAAGAATGCATAGACTAGAGGACAGACTGAAAGTACTAGAAGGACCAGTCAATGAGTGAGGTGTGTCGCATCTATCTGTTTGTGTCTTATACAGTCAGGCAATTATTGAAATCAAACACAGGCTATGGGTGGCCATGCACCAGCAAGGAAACAGTGTGATGTAAAACAGTTACCCCACCAACAAAACATTAACAACATTGCATGTAAAATAGAAAAATATATTTAATTTACCCTAACAAAAATAAACTAAACCCACAAAAGCTGACCCACCCCCCTCCCTAACCCCAACCAATGTCCATAGAAGTCCGTAACGCCCAAACAAGTTCCCACCCACCCACCCAAACAAGAATTAAAAAAGGGGCAGAACAGGATGACAGGGACTAAGTGGTGGGGCGGGACTCAAGGAGGACATGCATCTGGCGCATCTCGCCCTCTAAATGGGCGACGCGGCGTCTAAGGGCGCGGCAGTTGCAGCCACAGTGGGGGGGGCACCGGAGATGGCACGGTGGCGGCAGGCAGCCGCCAGACGGTGGCGCCGTACCGCTGGAGGGCGGTGGCTGGGGCCCGGGCCACGGGAGGAGGCTTCAACAATTGCAGCCGCAGTCTCCTCCTCCTCCTCGGCTAAGACCACCAGCCACCGGTATTCTCGCTGGATTGCCTCCAGCGCTGTGCCTTGGCGGCCAACTCCTTCCGATTTTGTTTCGGAGTAGCTGTGTATCAAAAAGAAAAAAACAAGAAAATTGTAAAATATACTCTTAGAAAAACAGTAGGACAAGGTAATTATTTATACACATAGTGGCATGGTAGAGTAGCACAATAAACCACAGTAGTACATAACATTTTAAATGTCGCCCGTCCTTCTTCCTTCCACCCGTCTTTCACTTTTTAGTTGAACAGTGCACCAGGTGCTCTTCTCCATAAAACTTTCAAAGCGGAGTTGAAATCAGATAGATGAGGCCATTGGTTACTCAATACTCCCGCTCCTATGACAATTAAAGGGAATTCTAGTCTTCTAGTTCACTCTTCAAACGTTCCCAACAACTCATACTTACTTACGACATCGGATAGCGGGCGGACTTTGTCCGCCCGCCATCCTCATGCTAAAAAGGGTGGGGGTCCCGTGGGGACAATTAATTAGGATGATGCGCCCGGCACAGTGGAGGGCGCATCCTGTTTTTTTTTACATTCTGGTTGGCTTTGCTGAAAGCAATGCTAAAATGTTGTGCTGCTTTTCCAAGCACAACATGACGGGCCCCGCATGGAGCCTGTTACGTTTTGCTTTGAAAGGCAGGGGGGTACCATAGCATATGTAGGTACCCTCCATGGGGGCACCCAAGCGTACTCTGCAATGTCTGCATGCCTTTCCGTGGCGGACGGCAATGCCGCCACGCAAAGGCATTCCAAAATGCAGATTATATGGCTGGCGGTGTGTTCAGAGAGACACCACCGGCATATTGAACCCTTTTCCGCCTGGTCGACATGTGGGGGGTCTGAATATTTTCTAAAGGGATGGCGGGAGGTTTTCCCCTGCGGTGTCGGCAGTGAATTCCAGCCGGCCCGGCGGGGGCAATACGCCCACCATCCTAATGGGGCCCTAAGTCACAACTGTACTGTATACATATACATACAGTACACCCTTGCAGTGAGTGTACTGTCAAGTTCAACAATAGTTAAGGATTATGAATCTAACTTACCACCGTCTGCCACTGGTGCTGCCACTCCCCCTACCGCTCCATCGTCGGTATCGGCAGCAACTGCCGCATCCTCGCCCTCCGCGTTGCCTTGTTCGCTGTCCCCGGCAATGGTGGTCGGTAGTGCGCCTAGAAAACATTACACATTTATTAGGCGTCATATACACCTCCCCCTTATTGATCAGTAGCAAGGTTGAAAAATGAGTTAATACTAACATACATCACTAGTACAAATCAGGTAGTAGTAGAGTAGACACTAATAGTTATATATGATCATTGTAGCCTTTGCTTAATTAGCCCTAGCCATGCTACCATTTTACCTTTGTGTCTTTTATTTTTGCACATGTGACGTTACCTTGCAGCTTTTTAAGACACCTTTGAGCCCACATGACCTGCCTCATACTGCTACTGTCTAGTCTACGCGCTGCGTAAAAGCGGTCAACAAACATTAACAAGCCACTTTTTTAGGAAGCACTGGTGTACTACTGTTACTGTTAGTCCATATTGCTTATCCATAAATGTTACACTTTTTGGCACGGCTGAGAAATGCCTTCAAGTTGCAATATACTAACGCACACCATTTCATTTTTCGCATTACAGACGCAAGATTCCCTTCTACGAACCAGAGCTTCTGAATGATGCCACAACTACCAGTACTAGGTTCTTCTAAGGTGAGGGGTCCCTTCACTCACATCTTCCTTTATAAATTTATAAAAACTAAATTGCTATGGGATGGTGGTGCTGCCTTCCACCACTGTTCAGTTATCATGATTTAATTCCCAACTGTATAAGTGTAACAATGTATATTGTTTTAATGTTATTGATTTTCCGGTTGGTGCTACATTTATAAGAAAACAGTGTACAGACCGTCTCAAATTGAAATAAACATTTTGAACTTACATAGACTTGGTGGTATTTGGTGTGGACTAACTTACACGAGTGAGCAAATTAAAGTAAGGGTGTGCATGTGAATTGCTTCCACGACTGAGAGGTTGGGTGTGTTATGTTCTGGGTTGTCTACTTGTTGGGTATCTTGGGGGGAGGGTTCCGAGACCTAATAGTTATGACAAGACAGTTCTATAGTCAAGCAGTGGAATTGTGGTGGTTGGGGAATTTCTGATTGAGGTGTGCAAGGAAGGTCCAACCTACCATCACCAACATCCTATTTTCTGGTGCAAATGTCTGTGTATGTGCACGATCCCTTCAACAGTAGTATGTCCTATAGGGTATCATATCAAAATAGTAATAAATCTGGTAGGGCTGTTGTTGCTGTGAATTTTCAAAGCCTCAAGATCAATAAGAGTAAAAGTAGTACAAGACGACGACCCAACGGATTGGACTCAATGGCTCAAGCTACTGGTGAATATGAGTTTTTTATTACAACCTTTCACAAAGAGTGGCACTGGCCAACTGGGCAAGACTAGCTACTACAGTACAGACAGACTGATAGTATGTAGTAGTAGTAGTACTCAGAGTCATCATAGCGGAGGCAGGGATAAGATTTTTGAAACCGTACAGATCGAAAGATAATTGGTGGTAAAAAAATAGCATTTGGAATCAAACAATAGTTCGAGAAAAATATGGGGCAGTAAAAGTTATGGAAGAAGAAATATTATTAAAAACAAGAAGACTTACTGGGGCCAGCAGAGGAGACCTCAGCGGTGTCCTCCTGGTGGTGTTCTTCTGAGTGTCCTGCTGACTGCCCAGTCCCTGTCGATCTGCCCCTGGGTGCTGATGAACAGGAAAGATATAAGAAAGAGACAAACATTGATGGATGGTGTCAAACAAATACAATATTTTTCAACAACGGTCAAAAAACACTTATGTAAACAACAATTGCAATAACTAAATTGACCGATCTCATCTGGTCAACAAGTAATATTGGGGGATTCGCAGTTCGTCTACTTAAGTTACTATTTATCAACTGTAATCCAGTCTTCCATTCTGATTCCAGAATACTAAGTTACAACTAAGACTAAGTACAACGTACCACCCAACCTAGCCCACCTATTACAGGCATGCCAATTGTACATTAAGTATGCATTTCCACTGTATTCTTCAACAATGCATTTGGTCGGGGAGGAGCCTAGCGCTTGACCAAGATGGCCGCGTGAGCTCTGAGCTCCCGAGACCCTCGCGCCCTCCGTCGACTATCCTGTCTCTAATCCTGTCTGTATGCATGGCATCGTGTAGATGACCTGCCAGGGAGGCGATTGATGCTACCCGCGGTCGGATCGCCCACCGGGAACTGGAGTTATGCATGGCCGAAGATTGTGGCCTATCTCCGAGGAATGCCAGGGGCTAGAGTTGGCAGGACGCCCGACTTCTAGTTGAACAACAACGGCCAGGCGAGGTGTGAACTGTCGGATGGAGGTCCCCGTCCTTTTACTTTCACTTTCTCTCCCTTTGTCTGCCCTGCCCCTGGAGAGCTCTTGGTGGCTTCATTCTCCTTTGGACGCTCTACATGCTACTCTGGCGGCCCATTGCAGAACTGATCACTCCTGATTTCTCTCGCTGGGGGAGGGCCGTCTTATCTGAACCGACCTGCTTGGTACCAACCATGTCGGGCAAAGCAGAGGTGGATCGGCTGAAGCCTAAATCTACCAGGCGGGGTGCCTATACTCAGGTCAATAATATGGACCGCTATGCTCTGCAGAAGGGATCACCAAGTGGGTTGAGCCAGTCGCCAGATACCCAGAAGGAGGCCTCGCCCTTGGCCCCGGAGCTCTCGCTGCAGGATGTCATGGGCGCGCTTGAAGGGATGCAGACTTCGATTGGGAGGCAGTTTGATGCCCTGGCGCATAAGGTGGATGCCATGTTGGTGGATGTCAACCTGATCCGTGCGGACTTGGGCAAAACGAATGAACGGGTTAAAACCCTGGACCTCAAGACCACGGGCCTCGATGATGATGTCGCGGAACTGCAGACCGAGGTTCGTAAGCTGAGGACCGAGAGTGATCTCGCCGCCCGCAGGCTGGAGGACTTTGAGAGCCGGGCCAGGCGCAACAACGTGCGCGTTATCGGGGTCCCGGAGTCCTCGGATGAGGCTTCGGTTGACCTGCTCGTCGAGGACTTGGTGCTTAGCCATCTGCAGCCTAAGGGTCTCAGGAAGTTCTTTGCGGTTGAAAGGGCCCATAGAGTGCCGGGTGGGAGGCCCAAGGTGGGAGCCCCACCGAGGCCGATTGTCGCCCGGCTCTTTCATTTTCGAGATCGGGACGCTATCCTGCAAGCATCGAGGGTGACGGGCCCGGTCCCCTTCCAGAACGCGTCGGTGAATTTCTATCCGGACTTCACCCAGCAGGTGCAGAGGCAGAGACAGGGCTTTCTGGGGGTGAAGAGGCGACTTCGGGAGAGGGATCTGAAGTATGCCATGCTCTTCCCTGCCAGACTACGTGTGGTGTATGAAGATCGGACATTCTTCTTTGAATCTCCTGTTATGGCCGATGAATGGCTGGACGCTTTGCCCCGGCGGCGGACGGGAGAGGATACTGCCGCGGATGGGGACAGTGGCCGGGATGGGCAAGGCTGATTTCTCGGAGCCGGTCTGACTCGATTTGACTTTATTTGATGACTTGATTAGAGTGCAGTAAATGCGGAGGGTTGCGGGAGGACGAGGGGAGCTCTTTCCTCCCTTAGGGTGCTTTTTGTAGATGTTGGGTTTTGTAGGGCGACAGGCACACTGCAAGTTGGGGGGGCTTTGTAAGCTGCAGCAGGGGTGCAGGGTGGGGGGGATGGTTGGGATTTTGGGGTTGTTGTTGGGGGGTCTGTTTCTGCAAGGCGTGGTGATCATCTTCGGTATTGTCCCATCGTGGCTCTTCGGGGGGGGGTGGGCCTCTTTGTGTTTGGGGATGGGGGGTAGAGGTTTAAGTGTTATTAGCTGGAATGTTAATGGTTTGGGGGATCGCATTAAGCGCGGGATAGTTTTGCAACACTTGAAACGGTCAATGCCAGATGTTGCCCTACTGCAGGAGACACACCTTATAGGTAACACGTGCTATGCTCTTAATAGGAAGGGTTATAAATTCATAGCTCATTCGGGATTCTCCTCCGGGTCTAGGGGTATGGGCATCCTTGTCAGGGCCTCGCTGCCATTTGAGGTGGACTCCACCGTTGTTGACGATAGGGGGAGGTTTGTGGCGGTGGCGGGGAGGTGGGAAGGTAGAACTTTGGTTTTAGTTTCGGTTTATGTCCCTCCAGCCCTGCAGGCCTCCACGTTTGTGGATCTGGGTAGGGCCTTGCTGGATCTCCCGGGGGGTATGTTAGTGGTAGTGGGGGACTTCAATGCTGTCGGCTCTGGGCTGCTGGATAGGCACCCGCCCAGAGACACAGGGGGGGCTCAGAAGTGGCTTCCAGACTTCCTAGACACACTCGGCCTGATAGACTGCTGGAGGCTCCGACACCCCACACAGCGTCAATACACCTTCCACTCCGGGGCGCATGGTAGCCTTTCTAGGATTGACTATCTGCTCACTTTGGCTGTGCACGCCCCTTTGGTTTCTGAGGCCAGGCACATGGCGCGTGGCATATCGGACCATTCGCCAGTGTGGGTCAGGTTGGATGTCGGCCGAGAGGGAGGGGGAAGGGTGGCTCCTATTAACCCCTGGTACTTTCGGGATTCCAAGATGCGCAGCGCACTGGTGAAGACAGTTGATAATTTTTTCAAGGATAATCAGGGGTCCGTGGACTCGGCAGTGTCGCTCTGGGAAGCATTTAAGACCGTTCTGCGAGGGGAGGCCCTCTCACTTGTAGTGGCGGCCAAGCGGCGGAGAGATGGCGAGGTTATGCAGGTGGAGGAGGAGATCATGGCTTTGGAAGGAGCGCTAGAGGAGGAGGTAACAGCGGCCTCACTGCATGAGCTGAGCTTGAAGCAAGCCGAGTATAAGGACCTTGTGACAAATGCCGCTAAGACCCTCAGTAGGGAGCAGCAGGGCCGACTGTATGATGTTGGTGACAAGGCCGGGAAGCTCCTAGCTTGGCTGGATAAAAAAGAACGGGTTAATAGAGTAGTGCCGGAGCTGACGGGTGAGGGGGGAGAGGTGATTGTGGAACCTGAGGGGATTGTCCAGTGTTTCTCGGACTATTTTCGTAAGGTTTATGCCTCAGTGTCGGATAGGCCGCCCGGGGACTCGCGTGACCTCTTGCGGGATATCGCTCTGCCCTGTCTTTCTGATGTAGATAGAGATGATCTTGATGGAGACTTAACGGTCGATGAGGTGGCGGGAGCTATTCGCGCGCTGAACTCAGGCAAGGCCTCGGGCCCGAATGGCTTGCCGATTGACCTGTATAAATTGTTCCCGGATAGGGTAGCCCCTCACCTGCGCGCCATGTTTGTGGAGGCGCGGGGGAGTGGGACCCTCCCGTTGGACCAGAGGCTGGCGGCAATTATTGTGATACATAAAGATGGTAAACCCCGAGATAAGTGTGCCTCATATAGGCCCATATCACTCCTCAACGCCGAGCCGAAGATCCTGGCTAAAATCCTGGCGGGCAGATTGGTCAGGGTACTTGGAGACTTGATTCACCCGGATCAATCCGGTTTTATTCCGCACCGCAACACCGCGTTGAACCTTCGGCGCCTTCATGGGGTGATCGCCAGGGCTGGCACGCTGCGAGATCCAGCTATTGTGGCGTCTCTTGATGCCACGAGGGCCTTCGATACGGTGGAATGGGAGTATTTGTGGGCTGTGCTAGCCAAGTTCGGCTTTGGCCCTGGTTTTGTGAGCTGGGTGAGGTTGCTGTACGAGGGACCCCTTGCGAGCGTGGTGGTAAATGGCCGGGTATCGACTCCGTTCCGGCTTGGGAGGGGGACTCGGCAGGGCTGCCCCCTGTCGCCTCTGTTGTTCGCCCTTGCTCTTGAACCTCTGGCGGCGTGGATACGCTGGCACCCGGATATACGTGGCCTTCGGTGGTCGCCCGACCACGAGGACCGCATTTCGCTATACGCTGATGACATCTTGTTGTATCTTGCCTCGCCCAAGAACTCACTCATAGTGGTCTGTGACGTTCTTACATCCTTCGGTAGGAATTCGGGTCTCGTCATCAACTGGAGTAAATCGTATTTATACGTCCTGAGTGGTGAGGTTCCGCCGGTCCCGCGAACTTGCTCGATCCAGATTGCTCAGCAGGGCTTCGTGTATCTGGGGATCTTTATCTCCATGGACCCCGCTTTGCGGTATGAGAGAAACCTGCTCCCCCCCCTGGCGCGCCTGCGGCGGGATGTTGAGGGCTGGCGGAGGCTGCCGCTCTCCCTCGTCGGGCGCGCTGCCTTGTTCAAAATGATGTCCCTTCCTCGGTTCCTCTACGCATTGCAAAACACTCTAGATTGGGTGCCGGCCAAGTACTTTCGGGAGGTCGAAAGCCTCCAACGGATGCTGTTGTGGGATGGGAGGCCGCGGATAGCGATTGCTAAATTGACGCTTCCATGGTATGACGGGGGTATCGCGCTTCCAGACATCCGACGCTATTACTGGGCCACCCAGTTGTCCGCGATTAACCACGGTTTCTATGGCCCTGCCCTCAGCCCTGGTTATGCCATGGACAGATGGTTGTTGCGCGGTGGGAACTATCTTAGGGCGTTGTACTCGCGTTCCCTCGACTCATCCCTCACGGGGCCCACTGGGGTGGCGGTGCGTGTATGGAAGATGGCGACTGACTCTCTGGGCTGGAAGGATAGGCTCACCTTAGCTGCCCCGTTGTTTGAATCTGAAAGGTTGGGTAGGCTTTGGCATACGAAAGGGTTTGATAAATGGGATTTGATCGGCATTTCCAGGGTTGGAGATATGCTGATTAAGGGTAGGGTGAAGTCCTTTGAAGAGTTGCAGAAGGAGTATGAGTTGGGGGTGTCTGAGTTTTTCCGATATGTTCAGGTGCGTCATGCCCTGCGGTCAGTCCTTGTGGAGGGTGAGAAGGTGCCTGAGTCCTCTCCTTTGGAGGACCGGATCCTTGATGGCCATATGCCGGAGAGCACGATCTCGCTCATCTACAAGAAACTGATAAATGTTCGGGCTGATGTGCTACTGGGGCTGCAGGACCAGTGGACTAGGGACGGACTCGAGTTGGACGATGAGGACTGGCAGTCTGCTGTTTCCTCTCCTAAGGAGGTTGCGATCCCGTCGCGTCTGAGGCTGGTGCAGCTTAAGATCCTGCATCGAGTGTATGTGACGGGGCCGCGACTGGTTCATATGGGATTCTCTGAAGAAGGCCTATGTAGGAGGGGATGCGGTATGGTGGGTACTTTCCTACATATCATCTGGGAATGTGGTGTCATCACGGAATTTTGGAGGCGAGTTCATGCGGTGATGGGGGAGGTGACGGGCATTGCCATGCAGCCGGAGGCGCGGTGTTGTCTCCTGAATGTCTGGGGGCCCACTGACCATGATGAGGCACAGACCCAGTGGGTGACCCTGGGTAACATGGTTGCTAAGAGGGACATCGCGCGCTTGTGGGGTTCCGGGGGGCCCCCCACGTTAACTGCGTGGAAAGAAAATATGGACTGGAGTATGCTCAGGGAGAAGACAGTATATTGCGCCAGAGGCCGCCCTCGGAGGTGGCATGCCATCTGGGGGCGGTGGAACCAATACAGGGGGGGAATATGTCTTGCCCCTGATCTGGATCCCCCCGAGGAACAGCTTTCTTCTTGACCTTCTTTCCAGCTCCGTATGTAGATGTGATGGTTAATTGACCTCTTGGGCCTCTGCTTTTCCCCCTTTTTCCTCTTATCATATTACTGTGACCGTTAGATGATTGGGGTCCGGCTCCCCCTGGGGTTTGTTGTGTGTTTGTAATTATTAAAAATGGAACCTTCTCACTGCTCCTTCAATGTACTGTGGACGATTCTCTATACTCTCCTAATGAAGCTGCCGAACCTCCGGGTTGTCGGCTGAATAGCTGTGTCCAGATTCTTGAAGAAATAAAGGTTTTTATAAAAAAAAAAAAAAAAAAACAATGCATTTGGTCAAATCATGGAGGACACATGAACATGACTACATTTTTTGTATACACTAAATTTGTGTTTGCTTGATTGATGCTGATCTGCTAGTGCTAAGTAACTGCTAAGCCTACCACCACTCATTGAACAAACTAGAAAAGGTTCTAATAAAGACGTAACTGAGTGAGGGGGCATCACGCATACCACTAACAAATTAGAAGCTCATACAAAGTACCTAAACCTAAGGATCAATCCGCCCCTATCTATTAGTGACAGGACAAAGTAAGGAGTGGACTAGAGTCACTGTAGCATTACGTAACTTAATTTCTCTAAAATAAACTCATAAAGAATCACGCTAAGCAAGCGCAAACGCAAAGCTGCAAACAAGTAAGATTAGTAGTAGCGCAGAAGAGCACCTGTGTCAAAAAAAATCACAGACTTTTAAACGTAATTAACCTGGAATGTAAGCAGCAACATTCTAGCTGGTTGGAAGAAAAAAAAGATATTCGCAATATATAACACAGAGCAGAAGAACAGACACAAAGTAGTAATAATTAAATAGGTACTCACCAAGCCCCGGGACCTCCACTCCCAGCAGGTCTTGCTCACGGTCCAAGATGTCGGACCACCGGTGCGTCAGCTGTGCCTGGGTGCGCCGGACACCAAAGAAGCGTGACACTGCCCGGCGCACCTTCCCCCACCGCTGCCGACGCTCCCGGAGGCCGTACCCGGACCCAGGCCTGCCACCTGCTGCCAGGGTTGAGGGGAGGTGGCGCTGCACAAAGAAAATTAGTGCAGCCAACTCCACCTCCCCAAATAAGGCCCGTGCCTGCACCCCTTGTGGGCGCCGCCTTCCGCAAGGAATGCGGTCGCGGCTCTGGCTGTGCCGGGGAACAGCCCTACCCTTGGACATGGTTCTGAGGACGGGGCGGGAAAGAAAAGGTAAAATAAATAAAGGAGTAAAGGAAATAAATAGCAGGCAATAGAAAGAGAAAAAGTAGCTAAAAAACAAACAAAAAAGTAGACAAAAATCAAAAATATAGAAGCAGGAAAATAGTTAGAGAAATAATAAGTAATAAAGATCCAAAAAAAGTGGCTATAAAAAAAGGATTGAAAAGATTTTGGGAGGATTCCAAATCAGGCCCCAGAACAATGCAATAGAGTGAAAAACAAGATGGCCGCGCTCATTGCGACCACGTGCGCAAGTTCGCGCGATATTTTCTCCCGAGCAAGCAAAAAGCAACGCGATCAAGTAAAAGGGGTCGCGAACAGGAAATATCGACTGCGAACGGGCGCGAACATGCATTGCGCTACCTGGAACAGGAAGTAAGCATCGCGAGAGGGCGGGACAAGTGAAAACAAGATGGCCGCGCCCGTGAGCAACCGCATGGGTAAGTTGGCGACCCGCGATCACGCAAAAAATACAGCGAACAGGCGGGAAAAAAACTTCTGCGTCTTCGTGATATTTCCGGCGTGTTTGCGGAGATTTTCA
Source organism: Triturus cristatus (assembly GCF_964204655.1). Taxonomy (NCBI): domain Eukaryota; kingdom Metazoa; phylum Chordata; class Amphibia; order Caudata; family Salamandridae; genus Triturus; species Triturus cristatus. The sequence goes on along the minus strand of NC_140590.1, from coordinate 452,577,071 downwards.
GCATTTTCGCGATAATTTGCGAAAGTTAATTTCACAAATTCCGCCCACCCCTAGCTTTCATCCCAAGCCTCTGCTTAGGCCTGAACCAGGGGGGCCCTGCCCACCCACCATCTTACACCCCTGATCCCATGTGGCGGAGTATGCTCTGATTCCTTCTGCCCATGTAAGCACTGCCCTGCAAAAAACAAACATGGTCTGGTGTGCTGGTCCAGCCAAACCCCTCACCTAAGGCCCCCCCAACCCCTGCTGCATCCTCCCACTCAGGGGTGCGTTCACCCCCCATAGGGATGTCCACCCCACAACCCTGCCAGTCCCTCCCTTATGGCCCCTTCCCACAGAACCACTGGAATTCTGCTGTACCCCAACACACTATATACCCTGCCTGTGGGCTTTTTCCCCCGAAAGATGTCCTGCGACTTCAACCTACACCTATCCTTCTGCGCCCCCTTCCCAACCCTGCTCCTCCCTGTCACTCCACTCCAATGAGGCCTTGCCCCCAACTGGCTACCTAACCCCTGTACCAGGGCCCATGTCCTTGGTGCCCCCAGACATTCCCCTGGGAGCTCCTCGCAAAACCCCTGGGCAAAGCATCCCTGGCCCCCAAAGGAGCCCTGTTCAGCCGCGATTCCCTCTCCCATTCCACCTCCTGCCCCTCCCCACTCTTTTTGCCCAGCATGGGCACATCCCCCTCTTCGCTCTCCCCGGCCAGCCACTGGCGGTAGACCTGCCTGAAATGCACTTCAGGCCTTGGCATCTTGTGTGCCCTTGCGGCTCTGAGCTGGCAGATTTTATCCTCATGCACCCTTATGCATCAAGCCAAAATCCAGTCGGTAAAATACCGATTCCTTATTAGCTCCCGGTATTAAGTAAAAAATACCCAATCCCAATGCATCAACCCAAAAGCAGAAATCGGTATTTAAGGAATCCTTAAATAGCGATTCTTTAAATAGGGATTCCTTAAATACCGATTCCTTAAATAGCGATTGCATTTAAGGAATCCCAAAGTGAGATTCCTTAAATGCAATGCATCAAAGTTAGAAAATTAGCGATTTCGCTAATAAGGGGAGCAAATTACCATGAAGATGAACTGCATGGTAATTTGCAAAAACTTTGAAAAATGCACTTTTGTGCATTTTTCAAAGTTTCATGTTGCGCACACACATGCCCTTAGAGCATGTGTGTGTGCAACATATGTGCACATATCATTTTCAGGGGTGCAACAGGGTGTCCTTTTGACACCCTGGCACCCTTGAAAGTGCTCCCGCTATTAGCGATTCGGTAATACCGAATCGCTAATACAGAATGGCTTTACATTCATTCCTATGGGCCTCCAAGCCCATAGGAATGAATGGGTAGGTATTCCTTATTACCGATTCGGTATTACCGATTCGGTAATAAGGAATGTTAAGGAATCGCTATTTGAATAGCGATTCCTACATGCATAGCCTTTTGCTATTCCTTATTAGCGATTCCTTATTTTTCGCTAATAAGGAATCGCAAATGCTAATGTTGATGCATATGCCCCTAAGTTCCTTCCCCCTCCCTGTCGGCTCATTAGGCCCTCTGTATTCTCACCCCGCCTGGCCTTTGCTTGCGGGGCAGCACACTCCTTGTCAGCGGCCCCACCCATATCTGCAATCTGTGAGGCCTCGCTGCTCACCTGTGAGGCCTCGCACTGTGTAGCCCTGCCCCCGCACCCATCCAGTGAGGCCTCCGCTATGTCCTAGGAGACCTTGCAGTGCAATGACTTTTGTTCCTGAGGCAAGGCCTCCCGTTCTCGGAGGGAGGCCTCTCTATCTCCACTGCATCTTCCCAGGGCCCCCAACTCCCTGGAGGGGCCGGGGCCACATCACTCCTCCGCCCCCACCCAGGCCAGCTGTCTTGCCCTTTTGGCTCCCGGGCCGCTCTCTGCACTCAAGAGCAACCCTTCCCTCTCACCTGAAGAGGAGCCAGAGGCTTGCGCTCGGTTGTGAAGGCCAGCACTGCCACAGCAACCCCACCAGCGGACTTTATCTGGGGCCGCACTGACACCAGACCAGGTTCCTCCTTCAGGAGGTCGAGCCTCCCTGCTTCTGCCAGCAGGCAGTCTGTCTGAGCAACGCGCTCATCTAACATGGTGAGTGCCTTTGAATTTTGAAATGCACAATGTTACGTGCACAATTTTCCACAGGGACAAAAGCTACCTAGGGTTGCCAGCCACCGTGCCACCACATTAAAATGGTGGCTAGCCCCTAAAATAGATGTCTTCTATATGTTGGGCTATGACATAGGTAAATATCAAAGGGGAGGGAATGAGAAGCAGTGATCCATCCGGCTTCCAATGGTAATACAAAAAATCAAGTTGAGGGAGAATGGATCACTTGTCCTGTAGTATCAGGGTCTTTGATGTTGGGAAACTGTATAGAAAACCCTCATATGAGTACACAGGTCGGGGCGGTGTATCTTGATTCTCCGCCTTCGTGTACTATCACAGCATCTTCATTGGGTTTCTTTTGTTAGTATGCTGTCCTCCACCTGGAGGTAGAGCAACTGATTTTACAGTAGCGTCCAGGTATCAAAAAGAGAAAAGAGGGATGTGCAGGGTGCTCATAAGTGGTGAAGTTAAAATTCCCTACTACGCTCAAAAGGCTACAAAAATTTATTGAGAATACGAGTGGAGTGGGAAATAAAAAATAAAAATGATGCTGTAATAGACAAAGTTACTGGTCTATTGCATCAGTGAATAAGGTCAGTGAATAAGGTCAACATGTTTCAGCCTTCCTTACACGTAACTTGTGCTGACCCGAGACACCGCGATCAGAGTCAGCACAAGTTGCGTGTAAGGAAGAACCGGAACAGGTTACCTGATCACGGATGTCCCGAGGAAGCCACAACGCGGCATCTAGAAAGAGACAATAACTCTTCAATATTAATTAACATACATGTGACTACCTGATCACTCAGAAAAGGCGGCAGAACGTGACCCCTTCATTCCTTGGTCCTAACGAAAGCCTTAAGAATGAGCGAGAAGGCTGAAACATGTTGACCTTATTCACTGACCTTATTCACTGATGCAATAGACCAGTAACTTTGTCTATTACAGCATCATTTTTATTTTTAATTTCCCACTCCACTCGTATTCTCAATAAATTTTTGTAGCCTTTTGAGCGTAGTAGGGAATTTTAACTTCACCACTTATGAGCACCCTGCACATCCCTCTTTTCTCTTTTTGATACCTGGACGCTACTGTAAAATCAGTTGGTCTACCTCCAGGTGGAGGACAGCATACTAACAAAAGAAACCCAATGAAGATGCTGTGATAGTACACAAAGGCGGAGAATCAAGATACACCGCCCCCAACCTGTGTACTCATATGAGGGTTTTCTATACAGTTTCCCAACATCAAAGACCCTGATACTACAGGACAAGTGATCCATTTTCCCTCAACTTGATTTTTTGGGCTATGACATAGCCCAAAAGGATCCCAACCAACTTTGTAGTCCATCGGACTGCATCACTTCCCCAAAGACCCCAGGGGCCTCCCTTTGGTTGGCTGCCCCACAAATCCCAATTTTAAGTGATCCTGGCCACCATAAGTTACAGGCCACAAGTTTCAGACCAAAACTTCCTTCCCCATCTTTCAACGAGCATTCTGACTTCTTGCTGTTTTACTTATTACACCATCTTGTACCTCATTGTCAATCCGTGCGGATGCTGTCAAATTACAAGCTCAACTCCCAGGACACAAGCTACTTCAACTGACAGGAGCATGAAACTACCCCAGCCCCACACTTTGCTTGAGTCCTTGATTTGACAGCATACCTAAACAGGCATGGAGGCAGCAATCATAATACTTCTGTATCCATTGCAGCTAATAGGAGGAATACGAACAAAGTTCTGAATCTGCAGAACAGTCGGTTTACTTAGAGTGGCTATCTATTTAATCAATTTTTGGGGGAACTTCTATAACACGCAAATCTAGCCCTAAAGGGCAGCTGAATGGGGTACGGGGTGCATAAGCACTGGCAGGTTTTTACATGACACAAGTAGAAATGCAGTCTAAAGTACATTAATAACAAAGAGCATGTGACAGCAAAGTAAATGAAGATTGTGGGGTGAGGGAGAGGATAGTTCGATAAGAGGATGGTTTAAAGTGTGTTACTGCATTTGAAGAGTATATATTGAGTGTCGTATGATTGAGGGGAACATTTTCCGAGGTCAGAAGTATAGAAAGTGCTCTGCTATCTTGTTTTCTGTGAAAAGAGAAGGTCTGCTATCTTGTTTTCAGTTTACTCACCAGAAGGTTCTCCATTTGATCTGATTCATAAAGGGATTAACACAGATGCAGCTGGAGATAGATTATTTTTAGGCTGGGTTGCTTAGTCTTTTGCTGTTGATGTTCTTGTATATGAGGTGAAGTGACAAACCTTTTCCAGTCGAGGAGGAAAAAAGGTGGAATTGTGAAAAGGGGTGTGGATGTACTTGTACTGGCTAATAATCGAATGACAATGAAGGTGGACCCTAAGAGGGCATGACGGATGAAAAAATACCTTCACTAATGTGGGAAAGCATAATTTCTTGCACTCTGGAGTAAAAGATGTGTGTTGGGCGAAAGGATCTGATACTGTGTGGAAGGAATAGTTTGCTTTGAGTCATCTCTAAATTTTTCTGCTGTTGTTCGTATAGGAAAGACACATATTCTGTAGAAGCACAGTATAAAGAAACTTCAAGTTGTTGCTGATAGAATCCTACATGTCTGCAAGTAAACACTATGGGCCCTATTCACAGAGGCAAATTAACACTTGCTGATGTATTCATGTGTTCCGGAGCACCTAGGTATACATCTCCACTACTTTGCTATTCACCCTTTACAAGCATTGATTTACACCAAAGTGTAGACTTACATATCTCAATCTAAGGCATTTAAGTCTGTATTTAAAAGTGTAAAATTACTATTAGTAATTTTTTAGATGCAGGTGGAGATCGTCATCAATCAGATGGAGATCGTCACCATCAGGGCAGAGATCTCCACCACTGGGTATACAGTATAGGGAAAAGTGATGCAGTTTATTGTTTTTAAAAAAATAATTAAAAATATTTTCTGAAAAACTAAAATGCCAGTGTAATTCAAAATATATATAGACACAGAACTAATGAAACATGTTACAGCACATTAACTCATCAAATTCCCCCACCCGTGTATGTACGGCGCGTACCCCCACCCGTGTATGTACGGCGCGTACTACCACCCGTGTATGTACGGTGCGTACCCCCACCCGTGTATGTACGGTGTGTACCCCCACCCCCGTAGGTACGGTGCGGACCCCCAGCGCTGCGGCACCGTACATACACGGGTGGGGGCACGTGCCATACATACACGGGTGGGGGTACGCACCATACATACACGGGTGGGGGTACATGCCGTACATACATGGGTGGGGGTATGCGCCGTACCTACGGGGGGCTGGGGGGGTTACGGCGTGTCCTTCCGCGGGGGGGCTGGGGGTATGGCGCGTCCATCCGCGGCGGGCTGGGGGGTACGGCGCGTCCTTCCGTGGGGGGGCTGGGGGTACGGCGCGTCCATCCGCGGGGGGGCTGGGGGGGATGGCGCGTCCATCCGCGGGGGGCTGGGGGAGACATCGCGTACCGGGCCCCCTATTCCGCTCGCATCACGGCGTACTTCGCTTTTCTGGCACTTTTTGGGTGCCGTAAAAATATTGCCGTCCGGACTGCTGTCGGTACGAATCGTACTTGCTGGGATGTTAAAACATGCCTAACTCCGTCCGGACGTCACGTCCGCGGTCTCCCGGATCACATTCGTATGTATTTTGCAGTCGGTCAGTGTTTTTTCCGACTCGTACGGAAATGGTGTTTCCGTGCGAATCGTACTTGCAAGTTTGTATGGTGTTTTTACCGGGTACGAGTCGGACGGAGAAAACGCTCCGACTGATGGTTCGTACCCGGTTTTTCCAGGATCGGAATCGGCCCCTATATGTCTAACCGTAAAATATATTTATTAATAAAAATGTTGATTCCTTATAATATAGACAACTGTATATATACACACACACACTCTGTGCGTATCTAGATTTGTTTGTGGGGAGCCAACTTATTTATACCTCAGTTATATATCATAATAATTGCTGCCCTGATAACCTCCATTTTCTGATTGATACTGGTGGTTACTTGCTCGGATTGTGCTCTGGGCTCAGGTAACCAGGCCCACATCCAGTGCTCTTTTTAAAAGGTATATGGTAATTAGGTGTAATTACAATTGTTACGGGCAATCTACCTTTAAGTCCCTAGTATATGGTAGGGCAGGTAGGTTTAGAGGCCCAGTCGATTTAATGCACTTAGGTTTGTACTGCAATGGTGCCTGCTGCAGGATGCTTAAAAAAAATACTATGACCGACTTCAACATTGGAACTAAAAGAACTTCTAAAGTATTACATCCCCTTCTTTTTACATAAAGTAAACCCTGCAGTATACCCTAGGTGCTCAAAGGGTTAAGTGCAGTGTGATAATAAGCAGGGACATTATAAAATATGTTTTATCAATCGCGCTGATGTCGAGGTGAGGCCAAGGTCCTTTCAGAGTCTTGGATGACCTGGTGAGCTGTGTGTTGGGGTACCGTCATGCCTGACTTCAAGATGGCGGTATGGCTGCACTAATCCTCGATCCGATCTCGGCCCTTCAGCTTCGCTTGCTCTCGAGCAGCCTGCCTGAGCCCAGCGCATGACATGGGTCCGCTTGTGTCCCGGTTGGGGTCCTCTTACGCCGTTCCATCAGCCACTTGAACATGGCTCGGGCCCTGGTATCTGGTAGCAGCCTTGACTCTCCTGCTTTCCCTATCTTTGTGCCCTGTCACCCTAGTGTGTGCTCCTCTGCTGAGATTTGCGGAGGGTGGGTGTTGCACGCCTAGCTCTGCCACACCAAGCACTGCGCTCTATTGGCGCGAACTGTAGAGGGAAGGATCTATACACCAAACCGGAGACAGGATTGTTCCTTTCTCCAGATGCGTGGGTGCAGGCCGGCTTTTCCTACTCTACCTGGGTAAATTAACATTGTAATCGCCATGTTCACGGCTACCTGGTCCAATAGCCCTTCACATGATCACACTTTATGACCATGCATTGTCACTCTGATCTGCTGCCAGATCTATAAGGGCCCTCTATGTGACTTTCTTTGCTCCCATCGCGGAGCTCCCGAGAGTCCCTAGACGTTTTCATTACCCAGGCAGGCGACCACCAAGTTATCCAGTTATATACCGCTTCTCATTACCTCTAATATGGCGGACCGCGACTCTAAGTTGATGCACAAAAGGAATAAAGGTGAACCCTCACAGTCAGATTCGCCCATCAAATTGAAACCAGATATCAACAACACATTAGACTTAATTCTCAAAAAACTGGCCGATGTTCACGAGCTAGCCAAATCAACTAAACAAACTACAGACTCTATACAGTTGGAAATAACGGCCATTAGAGCAGATATGAACACGGTGAATAATAGACTCTCTGTAGCTGAACAGAGGATCAGTGACGTGGAGGACATCGCTGCCAAGTCACGCTCTGAGGTAAAATCCTTACAGAAGGTGTCGTCTATGCTCCTGAGACAGTCGGCTGAGTTGGAAGACCGTAATCGGAGAGGCAACATTCGAATACTTGGTGTTCCGGAGGGGTCGGAGGAGGTTCTAGGTTCTTGCTTGGCCTTTCTTGAGGACTGGATCCCGAAATTTACTGGCATAACGTTTGACCACCCCTTTGAATTGGACAGAGCACACAGAATCCCATCATTTAAATCCTCTGCACGGCAGGGGGTTCGTCCAATTATCTGTAAGCCTCTGCGATATCGACAGGTTGAAGCAATACTTACCTATGCCCGGAAAAACCATCAACTCATCTGGAAGGGTCACAAAATTATTTTCACCCAAGATTTCTCGAAACCTACTGTTGATTTGCGTAAGGGTTTCCTTAATCTAAGGGACAAGCTGAAGAGCAAAGGTATTCTGTTTTCTTTTGTTGGCCCTTCTAGATTTAAGATCACTGATGGGAGTAGACACCTCTTTTTCACCGACCCCAGAGATCTTGAGAATTATCTAGAGGGTCCTCCTGCTCAAGACATGGACTCGTCACAGATTTCTGCCAGTAAAAGAAAGTCCTCACCTGGGCCGACGTAATGAGGGCACTGTCTCCATCGTATCTCATAACATTGCTCCCCTTGGATGACCCGGAGGATCCGGGGTATTGCAACTAATCATACGTAACTTGAGTCTGTGCACACGCCCTTTATGGGTTGAGATGGTATTTTGGTGGTTGATATCTGTTCCTATTTAGGCTTGCATTTCAGCCGAAGGTTAACTGTTAACTGCTCGTTAGATATTGGGAAGATCTGTATATGTCTTGTTTTTGAGGTTTCCTCCGGGGTGCGGGCGGACACTTCTGTCGTCGCACCTCCCACATGCTAAGTATTCTGGTTGGGGTGGGGAGGGAGGGGAAGGGGGGGACTGGGTTGAGAGCGCCCATGATTTCAGTAACGTTTTCACTGATTTTATTGTTGATTCCTCGGCTGCTCTCCATATACTTTTCTTTCTCTTCTTTTCTTTCTTCTTTGTATCCTTTTCCTTCACTCTTCTCTTTTCCAGGCTTCTTCTGCTCGTTAGACATGTATGGTGCCCTGCATCCCATATACAATGTTCAGGATTTGAATGTCGAGAATCCAAATTGATTATGCTGCTGCAGATATGTGTTCTTGATGGCTGCCATATGAGTCCTACTATATGGTTTTATAACTACCCGCATTTGTTCCTGTGTCAAGTCCCATACTTAATGATTTCACCATTTGCAACCTACCCTGATGGCCACTGACAAACACTGTGTCCTATCGAGCGATCTGAAGATTGTGTCTCTAAATGTTAAGGGTCTTAATCACCCTGTGAAAAGGCGTAAAGTCTTAGAGTATTTGGCCAAGACAAAGAGTGACATTGTGTTGTTACAAGAGACAAAGCTCTCTGAGGATGACATTACCCTCCTTAAAGGTAACTGGTTTTCGCAAAAGGCATGCTCTCCAGCTGATAAGAAGAAACGAGGTGTCATTACCTTGATTTCGAAATCTGCTAACATAACGCTAGAATCCTCTGCGCACGACAACGATGGTCGTTTTTTGATCACTCACTTGAGGAGAGGAGAGGATTTAATACATGTAGTCAATATCTATGGGCCTAACGCGGACGACCCCACCTTTTGGTCCAGCGTTTCAGACAGATTGGTCAGTATACCCCAGGAGGACCTTATGGTAATGGCAGGAGATTTCAACCTGCCCCTGGACCCGATAATTGACAGGCAGTCTAACTGCCAGTATCATCCCACGAGCTCACATGCGATACTCACAACTATTTGCTCTAAACTTAACCTTAAAGATCCATGGAGACTCCAACATCCAGACACAAGGGACTACACCTTCTACTCGGCCCCTCACAACTCGTACACTAGGATTGACTATATCCTTGTATCTGGGGCATACACCGGCCTCATAGAGGATACTGATATAGCCCCACGGCTGATCTCTGATCATTCTTGTATTTCGCTTAAATTAACGGGAAGCCACAAGACACAAACTCCTAAAAGATGGAGATTTAACAAGGATGTTTTGTCAGACCCCGCAGACAGAGAGAAGATTGCGGAGGCCATTACTGATTATCTTAGTCACAATGAGGTGAATGATACTAACATAAACAATCATTGGGATGCACTGAAGGCCACTATACGGGGACTAGTCATTGCAATAAAAACAAAAATAAATAAAAGCCTGAATCAAAGCCTACTCCTACTAGAACGAGAAATTAGAGATTTAGAAACTGCCCACATTGCGTCCTTTAACGATGCCACTCTATTGTTGTCTTTGACAAAGAAGAAATATGAGTACAATAAGATACTAAGTGAACGAGCAGGGGTGTGGATTAATAAATTTAAAGCCCTGAATCTATGTGAAGCCAATAAGGCTGGGAAACTCCTAGCTTCATATCTTAAACATAGACAAAACCAACATGTCATCTCCTCAATCAAAGACGCTAACAACCAAACTCACACAACACATAATGGCATTCTCAGCACTTTTAAACAATTCTATCAAGACCTGTATTCTAATAACCAGACTTTTGACAGTGAGAGATGCTCTGCTTTCCTCCGCGATCTCAATCTACCACAACTCTCAGAAGCGGACTCGGCCATGTTAGGTATGGAAATCAATAGCTCAGAGATAGAAAAGACGGTCAGATCCTTGAAGGAGAATAAAGCGCCAGGGCCAGATGGCTTCACGGCGTCCTTCTATAAATCCTTTTTAGCTCAATTAGGCCCTACTATGAAACAGGTTTTTAATCACAGTGCCACCACAGGACGCACGCCTGACTCTATGTCCGAAGCTAACATTGTCGTTATCCCCAAGGATGGGAAAGACCCCGTATATCCAAAAAATTATAGACCTATTTCGCTTATAAATGTCGATTTTAAAATATATGCCAAAATTCTTGCGGTTAGGCTAAATTCGGTCCTTCATAAATTGATAAGCAACTCCCAGGTGGGATTTCTCCGGAATCGTTTATCCAATGATAACACACGTCTGCTATGCCACGTATTGGAAAATGCGGCAACTAAAAGTGAACCCTCTGTTGCCATTACGTTAGACGCCGAGAAGGCCTTCGATAGAGTCTCCTGGGCGTTTTTGGAACGTTGCTTGCACTTCTCTAATTTAGGTGAGGAGTTTATTAAAATGGTTATGTCACTATACCAAAAACCGACTGGCCGTATAGCTGTTAACGGGTCACTTTCGGAGGCCTTCCCCCTTTATCAGGGTACCAGACAGGGATGCCCCTTATCTCCATCACTTTTTCTCTTGGCTTTGGAGCCTCTTCTTCAGGCCATTAAGTTCAACACGGATATTAAAGGAGTGGACATCAGTGGCGTACAAGTCAAATTGGCCGCCTACGCGGATGATATATTGATTGTCACTGAGTGCCCGGATTCCTCAATTACAGCCCTGATGGACACGATTGCACTATATTCTATACACTCCGGGTATAAACTCAATAGAGATAAATCGGAAGTTAAACCATTAAATGTGTTCTGCACTAGCGATATGCTAGGGGACTCTGGGTTGGCATGGCAGGCGGGCTACATTAAATATTTGGGGATTGAATTCGGGAACAACATCATGGACACCCTGTATCAAAATGAGAAGGTGCTTCTAGAGAAAATTAAGAAACTTTTGGATGCATGGTCCCCAAAATTTATCACGTGGTGGGGAAGAATTGAGACTGTCAAGATGATGGTTACCCCCTTAGTTAATTACCTCATATGCATGCTCCCACTTATGCTAACTGATTCCTTTCATCATAAATTAGACATCCTTTTAACGTCATTCCTTTGGCGCGGGAAAAAAGCCAGAATTAGCATCCGTAAACTGAGGCTCGATAAGAAACTGGGAGGCGTTAACCTGGCGGATTTTCGCCTCTACCAATACGCCTTTTTGGCGAAACAAGGCCTACTTTGGGTTTCTCCCCCTGGTAATTATACACCAGTGTGGTTGGAAGTGGAGAAGGCCCTCCTCAATAACATACACCATCTGTCGACTCTCACTGCCAATCGTCTTGTCGCCTCCCATTCCAAGCCCATCTTTAAAAACACTAAATTAGCTCTCTTGAAAATAGATAGGACCCTGGAGGTCAGGATGAGGGGCTCCAACATGGAATCGCTTTGGCTAAACTCCAAGTTCCTCTACAATGGTAAACCACTATTCTTTGAATCCTGGTGCAAAAAGGGTATCTTTTTTCTCCATCAATTGGAAAACACTGCATTCCCATTGACATTCAGAGAAATTCAAACTAGATATCAATTAGCCGATATTGAATTTTATAATTTCCTGAAAGTGAGGGCTGCCATTGCGAGATCCAGAATATCCTCTAGTTCCCCATCGTTGCCCGCATTTGTAACAAAACTCAATAGGCTTGGCCATCAGGTCTCCCAGATTTACAAACTGTTGCGCCCAAAATCCTCAAAGATTAATGCTAAGGTAGTCGATTACTGGAACTTCCTCTCGCCTACTCAGTTGACTGCAGAGATGTGGCCCTCCGTATGGGGTTCAGTTTCACGCAACAAGATTTCCCCAGTTCTTTCTCAAACTAAATTCTGGTTATTGCACAAGGCTTTTTGGACACCAGCTAGGCTGTTTTCCGTGGGGATCCGGGAGGATGACGTCTGCTGGAATTGTAACCAGGGCAGGGGAGATTTGGCTCACCTTATAATACACTGTACTGTAGTGAAGCCCTTCTGGGATAGGGTCCTTTCTTTTTTGAATACATTATTTAATTGTGTACTCCCCAGGAATTTGCAGACTGTGGTAGCTGCTTTTTTACAGGAGGACTTGCAATCGGAAGATGACCGAGCTCTTCTTGACCTATTGTTGATTTCTGCAGTCAAAATGATACTCACCAATTGGAAAGACACTAGCAAGACCTCTTACAACGGCTGGATGAACTGGGTCATACACCTCAGGGGGGCAGACAACATCGTCTTGCAACACTCGCCTTGGAAATCCCCAACGAGGAGCATGTGGTCTACCCTGGACGACTACTTTGCTTCTCATAAACCGCCATGAACTCTTTATTTGGTTCGATATTTCCTATGGGGTCTTTACATTTTTGGAACTTGTGCTTGCTGGATGCTCACTGTATTATGCCATACTACGTAATGGGTTAGGGCACTGGACTGTCTCTTCTCTCTCTTCTCTTCCCTTTCTGGTTCTCCTTTCCTCTTTCCTTTTCTTTTCACTCTATCTTTTCCTTTCTTGAGCTGTTGACTAAGGGGTCATCTCATTGTCCAGATGTACACCTATCGCTAATAATGCTTTATGCTCAGCTAAATACTTTGTCATGTATACTGTTGTACTCGACCTTGTTACCAGCTCTTGTTATGATTCTTCAGAAAATTAATAAAGATAATTTGAAATAAAATATGTTTTATTTGCCATGGTGAGGGATTATCTGCCAATTTAATTGCTAGTTCCATAGGCTAACATCGAAAGGCTTTATTAAACTTTAATAAAGCCTATCATTTGACAGGAGGGAGCTAGAACACTGATTCAAAGTGTTAAACAATAGTTACAATACATTTAACAACTCTCCAAGGCTAGATATATTATAACTGTTACAGGAAATTAGGTTTAGAGCTTCTTTCCTAAAGTTACTAGATATCAGCCCCCTAGCAGTCTCTTCTGATTGGCCAGCCTTTGACAGGCTGAGCCAAGATGCCTTAATGAGGTGTGAAGTGACCTTATTTGAAACAAAGAGACTATCTGGTGGGAAGAGCTATGCAGATGCTAGGACAAGAAGAGACATGAGTAGCCAAACTGGTCTTTAATGGGAGAAAGACAGTTAAGACAGGAACCAGGCCCATGCTAACTTCCTGCACCCCCACCCAGATAGGAGCCCTTATAATTCAATTAGGAGAGGGGCTGTAGGAGGAGTGTAGGGAAAAACTTTGCCACACCTATGGGTTGGGTTAGCTAGACCTGAACCTCTGGATAGATTCTCTCCATTTTGGATTTGTGTGAGAAATGCTTTCTGGGACACACATATGTCACATTTTTCAGGACGTTAACATTGTGAAGGGTGGCACCCTGCACCATATTGATCAGGGGTGCCCTCCTCTTGCCAGCCCAAAAACTAGAATAAATATGGGAGAGTTGCCCAACAACTCATATCTCTGCCTGGAAACATCAACAGAAGATGGATTGCCCTGCTGAACCCCTGTTCTGCACAAAGCGAGGACTGCAGATTGAGGGTATGCACCTGCTGCACACTCTGGGCTTTACAAAAGAGGACTTTGCCCTTGTTTAAAGGATTAGGGAGTGGAGTCCTTAAAAGCAACAGGTAGCAAAAAGCTTCAAGAAGTTACCTGCATCAACTACACCAAGACAAACTCAGACGACAAGCTTCACCTGGACTTTAAAGGATTTGACCAGGTGCATTAGGGGAATTGTAGTCCCAAACCCCCAAGAAGAAACTCAGAGTTTCTGGGCCCTTGACTGGAGTTGAGGACCCTCCAAGACCCAAAGGAGACCTTCTGGAAGAAGAACCAGAAGTTTGGAAACATTTGGACAACTTTTGTCAAAAAGCTCCATAAGTTGACCGACCCCGACGACGAGAGTCAAGATGGAGACGTTGTACCACGACTAAGCCTGAAATCCAGGCTTGCCCCACTTTAAGCGCTGAAGTTATTTGCCATGCATGATGGGATACAGGACCTCCAGGAATCATAGAGGCATCGTGCTGAAGTTGGCTGCCGTTGTCGAACTGCAACCTGGCTTGCTGAGAAGACTACCTCGATGTTGAGGAAAAAAGAACCAAAAAGTGACTGTGCGATGGTAAAATTTTTACCAGCCCCAACCACCCTATGTATCAGTCCCATACTGCATCGCAGTCAGCCTGCAATTCAAGCATGACCAGATGCCCCTGGCAGGCGCTTTATGATTTTAAGTACTAGAAAACACATCTTTACATTTAATCTTTGAAGATTCATAATTTCCAGTTCCCTACGTTGGAGTTACGTCATTTTGGTGTCATTTTAATCATAAAAATGTTCTCTATTTTTATAAATTGGTGTTGGATTCATATAGTGTGATGTTTCTTACTTATCAACTGTTTTGATTATATAACATGCTTTTCACACCTGTCTCCTAAGTTAAGCCTGACTGCTCATTAGCCAAGCTACCAAAGGTTGAGCAAGGATTAATTCATTGAGAATTGACTGAACCTTATTTGTGATTGTGGTGTTATTACAAGCTGTAGGTACCCACCTGCACCTACTGATAAACCACCTTCCAGCAATTAGGAATATGCAAAAAACAATTATACTACTTTTCAAAATTGTATTTTATCTTTCTTCAATGATTTGTTAAATATTAAACATACATTCAGAATAAAAACACAATTCATAGAAACCATGTCTATAATAAATTATCCCCAACAATGTCTCCTTGACATACCTTTGATTCACATTAGCACATAAGGTATTGCCATGTCCTATAATTCTGTGATGCAAATGCTCTATCTGTAGAGAAACTATTGCCAAAGCCCATGTAGCCTTTGTGTTGAAAATATTGTGTATACAAAGAAAGTATCACCAGATCCCATACAACCAACAAGTGTTTTGCAGTGCTGAGTTACTTCTTCAGGACATAACATGCTAAATATCAAATCTTCAAGGCAATGCAGAAGATATCATCAGTTGATAGATCTATGTACTCAGTTCTTCTGTGTTCTAATCTAATAGATAAAAGAAAATCAATTATGCACCTCACTTGCACTATCCTCACAGTGCAAAATGCCCTTCTCTGCTACCTTTACCACTATAAAGAATATACTTGAATGTTTGCCCGTAGAAAATTCAAGTTCTCTCATGTCCATTATGTCTATCAAGAGACCATTACATTTGTCTGGGTACCGTCATCGTCGCAACCAACTACACTTAAAGCAAAAGCAGTGCATGGTGGGTGCACTAGTTCTAGTTAGGGCAGTAAAATTTAACTGGTGAAATGCATTTCTTGCTTTGTTTTGAGATGATAGTTTTTTAATTATTACAAAGTCTAACTGTAATGTCTTTTCATTTCTTCAGAAAATATCTTGTTTTTTTAATTGCAAGCATTTCTCTGTGTGGGAGAGTGAGTAAATTACTCGTTGCTCTGACGTTGGTGTCACCTGCCAAGCTGATGGTCTTTTCTAAATCATTGGCAGGAACTGCCTTCACAGTGGTTCCATTCAAGGTTGTTTGCAGTTTGGTGCGTAGTACAGTCAACTTGATGGAGCTGTGCATCAAACTGTGTCCTTTCAAAAAGAAAAATCTGCATAATAACCATTTGGCATAGAATTGCATTTTTCTAAAATTAGCCCCCTTTAGTAATGTCACATTATAGTTAGTAATCTTATTTCAGGCTGTCAGTAAAAGGTGGATGTCTCCTTGGTCTGCCACTTATCCCGTGCTTTCTGATAGGTTTGCATAGTTCTATTTATTCTAGGACAGACATCCAGCAACTGACATATATACATGTGCTAGACTCCATCAGGTTTTCTGTAAGGTCGTGGCTTGACACAAACATATCCAAATCTAAAATTTTTAGGAAGTGTCTGATCTATATATACGACCACTGTAGTGCATTCTTAAAATATCTAATGCCAGATTCAATCTCACTACAACTCTTCCAAATATTTCTATTACTAAAATTGAAAGCTGTACGATAGCCATTACTTTCCCATTTTTGTATAATGGGTTTCTCTATTAAGAAACGGTCACCTACATATATATCAACTATGCGTGTGGAGGCATTAATTGAAGGTATATTATAATACTTAAATAATAGTTTTTTTCTACTTTATTAACCATTGCAGTGTCTTATATCTAATTTCTTTGGGATTTCTTGTCAGTCTTAAGAAGTCTAAAATATATTCTTGGAAAATCTTGTCTCTAAAAATATCATCTATACAGGGCATCTGAGATGGTCTAGTGAATCTATGAATATTGTATACAGAATTTGCGTAACAATATTCATTCGAATTCGGGAGAGCCAAACCATCTTCCATAATTGGTCTATATAAAAAATATCTAGTGCTAATCTCATTTGCCCAGACAAATGCTGAGAACAATCCTTCTATATCTTTAAAGAATGTCATCTGTAGGACCCATGGTACAGTGGAAACAAAAACCTGAATAAAGGCAGTATAGGCATGCGAATTATGGCAACCCATCCCATTAAAGAAATCGGAAAACGTGCCCATTTAGGCAACAGTGCCTTAACCTTATGAATCAATGGATAATAGTTCAATACATATAAATAATTGCTATTCTCAGAGACCAACATTCCAAGATAGCATTTTGGCCTTGCCTTTCTTAGATGACAAAATTCTGGCAAAAGATTACCCTGTGCACAGCTACATAAAAAGATTTCAGTTTTTAACTTATTTATCTTGTACACACCAAGTTCTTGAAACTCTTGGAATATCCCCAAAACATGCTCCTGAGTGCTCAAGTAAAGGGCAATGTTGTCGGCGTATAGTTTAATATTTGACATTCCATTTGTAGGTGCCTCCACATTTTCATTAGTTCTGATGGCTATTTGCAACGGTTCTTTGAACAATGCAAACATTCTTGGCAGTAGGTGACAACCCTGCCGTGTGTGCCTTTTCACTTTACAAGTGCCAATAATCCTTAAATTAATAACTACTTCTGTGGAGGCTCTTCACACAAACATTTAACACTAGGAATTACATTTTCAAGAAGCCCAAATTCCCTCAGAATCTTGAAAAGGCTCTCCCAGCATACTAGATCAAAAGCCTATTCAGCATCTAAGAACATACCCTGGGAGGCGACTCAGGGGTCGATTAGGATGGTGGAAGGACCGCCACTGCCAGCCATGCGGTGGCGGTCCTTCAGTCCACCGAACGCGAGTTTCCCCCCCAAATTAGGATGGCGGGGGGAATCATTTCCTGACCACGGCAGACGGAAAGATGGTCTGCCTCTTGTCCAGGGACCATAAAATGGTGGTGGTGCCTAACAGGTACCGTCCAACAAATAATGATGATGGAAATTTCAGGCCTCTCCATGGTAGTGATGCCACCATGGAAAGGCATGTGGGGATTACTTAGGGGGGCCTGTTGCGGGCCCCCATTCGTTGGGGGGAGGTGAGGGTGGCGATCCCATCCTGATTTGGTATGCGGGACCACCGCATGTATTGCAGATGGTCCCGGTTTACCACCGGATGGCAAACAGACTCAAGTCCATCCGCCATCCGAATCACCCCCTCAGTCTTGTGTCATGACATCTAAGGCTTCAATTAAAACATTTGTATTTGCAGACAACCGCCTTCCTGCCACAAACCTACATTTATCAGGGTGAACAATGGAACCGATAACTCTAACTAAACGGGTAGCTAAAAGTTTAGTGAAAATCTTTTAGTCAACATTAAGTAGACTAATTGGCCTATAAATGTTAATATTTTCTTTTTTTTATCCTTCTTTAAAACACCCCTTTCAGCATGTAAATTGCCAGTTTTAAAATCTCCACATTCAAAGTTTGTGCAAACTTTTGATATAATTCTGAAGGAGTACCACACTCCCTTGCTGATTTATTATTAGTTCATGATTTTACCACTCTCTCTACCTCTTCTAAAGAGAAATCAGCTATTACTTCATTTTCCTGGTCGTTGTCCAATTTAGGGATTGACAGCTTATTTAAAAATTGCTGTAACAGCGTTGTATCAATCTGTTGGCACAGACTATATATATTTTCATAGTGTTTAATAAAGGCACTCTGTATCTCTTGGGAATCTGTTAAGTGGATCTTAGTTTCTATGTCCACTAACGATATAATCCTAATGCTTGCTCGTCCTTATCTAGACTGCAAAGCCAACAATCTGCTCGCAAACCCACTGTCTAAATATATGTTTTGAAGATATGCGCAATTGGCAGTGTAGCTTTGCACATAATAATATTCCTGCATGCACATTTTAGCCTGTTTGAATAGCTCTTTATTTGCCACAGTCTTAACTTGCATGTGCATTACACTTACCTTGTATAACTCAGTCTCTAACTTCATTCTTTGCAAAGATAGCACTCTATGTTTTTGAATCCCCTTGGTGGTAATATATCCTTGAATTGCTACCTTGAATGACTCCCAGATGTTCTCTATTCAAGCAGTGCCAGTTTTGTCCTAAAATAATTATCAATCTCATTATGTACGTCTGCACACCATTCCTCATCCTCTAAGTTAATTTACTTTATCAAAAGTCCATCTTCCAGCTTGCCTCTCTATCCTGATTGCAGGGATTTCCATTTTAATCACAGCATGATCTGAGAAAACATTTTGTATGTACTTGTATTTAATTGGATTCAGCCTGTGTGAGGAAATAAAATAATCTAATTTTGAGGTAGGGTTATATTTTTCTCAGAAACATGAAAACTCAAGATTTTGAGGATTAGCTCACCAGAGAACTTCCAGATTTAATTAGTGCAAACTCTTTGGGCCAGATGTACGACTCGATTTTGCATGCACAAACTGGTTTGTGAACCCGTTTGACAATGCAAACATATTGTGCCATGTATATGGACTAATTTTTTTGTGACTCACTAAATAGGTTTTGCGACTCGCTATTTGGAAAGGGCGTTCCCTTCCAAATAGCAAGTCTCAAAACAATTTAGTAATGTTTTGTGACCACAATTATGGTCGCAAAACACTCGCAATTACCACCTACTTCAAGTAGGTGGTAATGCCTTTGCAAATGGGAAGGGGTCTCCAGGGGATCCCTTCCACTTTGTAAATACATGCAAAATAGTTTTTTAAGGGCAGGCAGTGGTCCCAGGGACCACTGCCTGCCTTTAAAAAATGAAGCAAAAAGGCTTTTTTTAAAATGCATCCCGGGTGGCATTTAAAAAAAAGGAAAAGCTGTTTTATTAAAAAGCAGTCCCAGACATGGTGGTCTGCTGAGCCCAGCAGGCCACCATCCCTGGGCAGGCTGGCATTCACAATGGGCTCGCAAATTGCGAGAGGCTCATTCATGTTAATGAGCATCGCAATTTGTGACCCCCTTGGGAATCACAAAACAGTGTAAACACACTGTTGTACAGTTCATGGGTCGCAAATTGCGTGGCGCTAAATGAAAGGGTCCTACATCTGGCCCTTAATTCTTTGGCCATTCGTTGCTTTTTTCACTAATGGGCGACAGTGGATGCATCTAGCTCTGGATTTTGTAGTACGTTAAAATTCCCACCTATATCCATCAAACCTGGGATGTTAATTAAGCCCTGGTTCAGCTACCTGAGGGTTATGGGGTTATCCTAAATAGGTGCGCATATGGTAGCTAAGGTGAGCCTTATCTTGTTTAATATCCCACTAACAAAAACCTATCTCCCTTCTGTATCTACCTTAATTAAAAGTTACTTGAAAAGGTAGGCACTTGTAAATATAGATTGCCGCACCTCTATGCGCCACCCTTGCATTAGATACACATTGAACATCGGCCCACTCCAAAAGGAATTTGCAATTGCTATCTTTTTTATCCGGAAAGTGTGTTCCCTGTATGAAAACAATGTCTGGGTTGTGATCTCTCAGCCATATACCTTCTGCCTGTGCTTTATGTTTGTTGTTAAGACCATTGACACTTAGTGATATTATCTTCAGTATCTCTTCATCTATCTTAATAATTAAAGATCCATATCAAAAGGGAGACGAAAGTCTATATATAGGAACTACCAATATTCTTCCCCCCCATCTGGGTAAAGTGTATTCAAGAAGAAAATGACGTGTGCATAAACCCAAATATCCGAGCAGCGTACATTCTATTATGTCTGAGAAGTGGCGTGTATACAAAATCCGTTTCATATAGCAGATTATGGCATTTGTATTGCATTAAAAATAATAAAATGGCAGAGATTCATAACAAAAAAATTTGCAGTTTGTTTATGCAAAAAAGTGCTGTGAGCAATGTGCTAATTCAAAAAAACTCTTTCCAACACAATTTCTCCTTATGCTTAATTAATTCTAATCTGTGTCTTTGCTACCTCTCTTCCTCCTGTTAAACTTTTTAACATGATACTAGTCAATCCACCATCAAGACAGTGACCATGAACTCTCGCTTTTCTCTCTTATTGTGTCCCACCCTCTCCCAAATGCCCCCTGGCCACCACGCCATAAATCCTCCTGTGGAAGGATTGCCCACACCTCTTTCCCTCCCACCACCTTTGGTTTGGGTGACATTGGACTGCATCCCTGTGTGTCCAACTTTACCTCCCCCTGGAATCTACTTCCTAGGAGGGACGCCTGCCACCTTGCATGCTTTTACATTATATATTCACATCCCTTGTAACCTTACTGCTCAAGTTAATAGATTAAAGTTAAATTAGGCAATTTCATTAGAAATGCTTGGGCATCCCCATCATTAAATAGGGAGAATTGTCCACGACCTTAAGTTTTGCTTATTGAACAGTGGATGCCAGGACTCCCTTAGCCTTAAAGAAGTCAATCATTTTGACAAATTTCCTTCATCTTTGTGCAGTATTTTCAGACATATCTGAGAAAATTATAAATTGAGGCAATTTTGGTGTTAAGAAATTCCTTTTTGCAATAGCTGTATTTAGAATACGTTTCTTTGCCCAATAGTCTGCAAAGTTTAACAATATCATGCATGTATACTTCACATTTTCATATTTCTCAGCCGGTACCCTATGTGCCCTAGTGATGGTAAGATCTCCATATATTTTCAGCATCACTTTCTTCAGCAAAGTGTCAAACCACTTTAAAACTTGAGTGTCCTCACATCCTTCTGGAATGCCCACTCATCAAAGGTTAGTGCATCTATTATAATTTGCTAGGTCTTGCAACTTATTCTCAATTAGATTCTTAATCTTCTAGATGTGAGTAACCTCCTTCAGCATGCTTACAATCTTATCCTCTAAGGCTGAGACACAACTCTCTGCCTCTTTCAGTCATTCTGGGATCATATTTTCCTCCATTTTAGAAAGTCTTGCATGAATTATTGCTATTTCCTATGCCTGTGATGCTTTTAGGTCTCTTATGTCTTTAAGTATAGTAATAAGCATGCTTTTTACTGACTCATCCCGTTGCTGCCAGGGTTTTCATGTTTTTTGCGTCCAGAGAAAACTGACCTCTAATTCCGCCCATCCAAATTAGGCGGGTGGAATTAGAGGTCTGCTTCCATTCTCCCTTTCACTCTGAAGCTGTCAGAGGTGTTTAATTAAGGCAGAAACAGAGAAGTCTCCGCCATGATTGAACCTGTGATCCATCTGCATATACATTTGAAGGGTGGACCACAGTCTTGGAAGTATGGAAACTCTGTCGTCTTGGGACAAAGTACCTATACCGCCAAGAGATAAAAAAGGGCCCTTAGTACCCCACTTAACTATAAAGTCACTTTAACCTTTGGCTTTTTTCAGTGAAATTCTGTGATTTTTCTTAATGTAAAGTAGAATATTATTACCAGACCTAACTATAACATCACTTTAATCTGTGTTTTTCTCAGTAAATGTCTGGATTTCTATTATTGAAAACTATGATCTTTTTAGTGTATATAACTATAAGGTAACTTAAGCTTTGTTGTTTTTGTTACAGTGAAGTTCTGGGGTTTTTAATCATATTTACCCAACTCCCTCTCGGACCAAGTCCGTTGACCGTGCCTGATTTAACCCCCCATGGGCGGTCAAATCGTACTTTGCACATGCCCTTTGGCTGTGCATGGTGAGGAGTTGGCTAAAATGGCTAGCCTGCAGCCAGGCCCCATGTCTAATCCACCCATGGGCAACATATAGCCAACCCCTCTTTACATGTGCATGGTATAGAGTTGGATGCCAGGGATTCATGATACCTCTACCCAGCTTTCTTATACATTATTTGACCTGTCAAATTGCACCAAAGACAATTTAAAAACAAAAAATATTATTCCTGGGGGAACTCTGACTTAACTATAACTACTCAGTGTTGACCACTACTCTGAAATATTTACATATATTCACTGAAAAAAACAAAGGTTAGAGGGAAATGATAGTTGTCCTTACATTTCACTCATACAAAGCCAAAATAATCCAGCCATTATAGTCTGTGAGCTAACTATAACTTGCACCCCTGTAATGCACTGTTTGACCTCACATATTACCTCACTCATGACATTGTCAGTGACATCACTCATGACATCACTGATGACATCTCAGATGACATCACTGAAGACATCACTTTTCACATCAAACACAGAATCTCTGATGCACCCACTGACACTCCATATAACCTTCATACACCCACTCCACCTTCCACACTACCATTCTCAAACCCATTCACACACACATACCAGTACTTACGCACCCACTCATTGATTCTTAGGACTGCATACATCCACTTACTCAGTCACCCATACAGCCTCTCATAAACCCACTCACAAAAATGCCTTTTTTGGCCCGTGGTTCCCAATGGGACCCACCAGGAGGCCTAGGGTTTTTACCCTGCCCCCTTTTTTTTTTTTTTTTTAATATTTTTTGTGTGACTCGGTTCAGCTGAGTCCAAGGATGACTGCCAAAACTTCCTGGTTGAAGTGTTGGCAGCCAAGCAAATGTCAGTAGGGTTTCAGTAGGCTGTTGAGCTCCCAGATATCTATATCTTTAAACATGTTTTGGGGCCCTCCTTTTTTGAGCCCCCACTTGATTGATCACCCCAAAACTTTCAGCACAGCAGCTGAACCAAAAAGGGGACTCTTTAACAAATGCTGTGAAGATTCGTCAAGCGGCGCCAAAGTTATTGCCAAAACATAAATGCTTTTCCTATGGAAACTTAGTCCGTAACTATAACTACCTACTGTTGACTGCCAGTAGGTAATATATATATACATATACATGTATGGATGAACAAGAACTCCTCAATGATGAAGAATATCAGTACTTAAGGAGAGATCATCCGATATTACCTACTATATACCTTTTTTATGAAAGTACATAAAAATATCAACAACCAACAACCCTCCAGGTCACCCTATTGTCAGTTCCAGTGAATCTTTATTAGAGAAGATTTTTGGATATGTTTTTATTTCCATATATTTCAAGCCTTCCCTCCTATATAGGAGACTCAATGGATTTTTTTAAACAGAATAAATGGCATTCCATGGAAAAAGTTATATATTATTGCAACAGTAGATGTTGTGTCTTTATACACATTTATAAAACATGAAGATGGTCTAAGAGCTAGTAGACATTTTTTGGGATCTAGATTATTGAGCCTGCGGGAACACTTGGAGCTGCTGTTGGAAATATGGAATTTTGTCTTGAAAATAATATTTGATCTTCTAACACCGAAGAAAAAAAGTTTCAGTGGAGAAGGCAAAAGCAATAGCTATTATAGATTTTAATTAATCAGATAAAGAGAAAAAAACATTGATTAAAGGCAACTCTAAGATTTTGGAAGAAGATGAAGACCTTAAGGGACACATTCTAAACCATCCTAGTATAACATATTGCAAGATATCATATTTGGGAGATATTTTAGTCCAAAGTTTAATGACCAAAGAAGAACATCAAACTGGTTACCCCCTACAAAATGCAGCTTTTAGTAATGTAAAAAATGTAAAGCCTGCAGTTGGGGGGGGGGCAATAGAACTACTCATGATCTTGTGGATGGAAAGACCAAAAACGTTAAAGAACATATACATTGTGAGAGCACACATGGTATATGTTTTGGAATGTGCTTGTGAAAAAAAGTACTTGAGTGATTGCTAACAAAGACTTTAATTATGTGATTGTAAAACATATATGGGAAGACGACACTGCTGACATGAGTAAGCCTGTCTTTTAGGATATTCAACAAATCTTGCTGCATCCCAGAGGAGGGCATCATGAATTGATCCTTTGAAGGGGCGAGTCAAAATGGATAATAATGATTGGAACAGTAAACCCTTGGGGTTTAAATACAGATGTGCAACCCTATATCTATCTATAAGAGTTGCAAGTCCTTTATGGATAGTGAAATAGTATTTTTACAGGTCATCTGTAGGCAATTATGAAATAATGAATGAAAAGAATATGCAATTGCTTATTTGACGTGTGGCACTTTGGGATTATAAATAAAAATCAAACATTTTCAAAATCAAAACTTGTAGATAGAGGGACCCGAATCCTCTCAGGATCCAACAGTCCTCATGCTCAAATCTTATTGGCTGCCAACACTTCAAGCATGGAAGTATTGGCAGCCATCTTGGGACTCAGCTTGAGCTGAGTTCTACAAGAAAAGTTTTAAAAGAAGAGAAGGGGTTAAATAGGATTACACTGACCTCCTAGGCCTCTAGAGGGGTTTTTTAAGGGACACAGCCAGAGCACATAAATGTTTTAATAAACAAATTTGTTTGGAGCCGTGTTAGAGTTGCGGCTCCTGCTGAAAAATTAAAAAAGAAGCACAAGCTCCTGCAGTTCTCCATGATTAAGCCCCCATGTGGATCAGGTAATGGGAGCATGTGGTCATTGATATTTTAAATATATAGGTGCATCTCGCTGACTCCCCAGTGCCTCGGGCATTAAATTAAATGCTGGGCCCTGGGGGATGGGTCCCAGGGCCAACATTGGCACAGGGAGGGGGGCATCTGGCCCCCTCCTCCATTGGTATAAGGCCAGACCCCAAGGGATAATTTTTCACTCAGGTTAGCTCCTGTCTTGAAAGTTTCAGGGTGATTCGTCAAGTGGGGGCCGAGAAAAAAGGGGGTCCCAAAACATGTTTTCTCCATGTTCATTTCTATAGGAAATTTGAAACAGGTTACAGCCCGAACTGCTGAACGGAATAACACCAAATTTGGCAAAAAGGTAGCCCTTGGTTCAGAAAGAGACTTTTTTTTAAATGGTGTAAATCCATTCAGTAGCTCCTGAGAAATTCAAGAAATAAAAATATCGATATCTGAGCACAGATGAGGGTACACGAACCCTCCCCGGCATGAGCTTCACTCTGATTGGCTGCCAACACTCCAAACCAGGAAGTGTTGGCAGCCATCTTGTGACTTGGTAACCGAGTCACAAGAAAAAGGGTGAAATAAAGATGAAAAACAAGAAAAGGGGGCAGGGTAGAAACACCCTGGCCCCCTAGGTCTGCTCAGGGTGTCCCACAGGGACCCTCAGGGCCAAAAAAGCATTTTTTAAAAGATAAACCGACAGAATTTGCACTGGGTGCACGAATCCTGCCGAAAAAAAAAAAATGAGCCCCCGGGTGGGCCAGGTCCCCGGGGCAATGCCAAAATTAAATAGTGAGGGCCTGTGTGCCCCCCGCAGCCCCGGGGACCGTAATTTCCCCGGGGCTTCTTTAATTGGATATGGGGGGGCTCCCAGGCCCCCAAGCCCTAGGGACCGCCACCTCCCTAGGGCTTTATTTGATTATGGGCAGGGGGCCGGCTCCTACAATGTCCTGGCATGCCCACCCCCGTGACATTGCTGTTTGATATGGCAGGGCGGCAGCATGTCTCCCGCCCTGCCATAGCAAACACGGCTTTGCTTCGTTGAAATGAGAGCAGGAAAACCTGCTCTCGCTTAAATAAAGCATTTTAAAAAAAGAAAAATTGGCAGAATTCGCGGTGGACATTTCACTCGTACAAAACCATAGAAATTCCACTGTTATAGTTCATTCAGCTAACTATAACTCTTGCCCCCGCAATGCACTGCTGATGACGTCACATTTTACATCATTCATGATGTGGTCAGTGACATCACTGATGACATCACTGATGACATCTCAAATGCCATCACTGTTGACATCACTGATGACATTATCCAAGTGAAAATCTGATGCACCTCCTCACACTGTAATATAAACTTTGATACACCCACTGTAAAATACAGACTACCATTTTCGAAACCATCGCCACACCAATACCAGTTACTACATACGCACTCACTGATTCCTAGGTCTACACACACATCCACTCATTCACCCATAAAATCACTCATACATGCAGTCACTCATCAATACTACACTATCATATGCACTCTTACACCTATACAGACACTCACTCACCACCGCTCATCCAGAGTTACTCACACACCTAATCAGTCATGCAAAGAAACAATCACACTTCCATTTACTGACCTACACAGTTATACAAACACCACATCACTTATTCAAACAGAAAAAAACACACACTTACTCTTTTATATAATCACTGATACAAGTACACACTCATCCATACAGCCACTCTCACAATCGTTGACTCTCACGTATAGTCATTTATATACCCCAACTCTAACATACACTGCCTTTTACATATGTAGTTACTTGTTCATGTCCCACTGACATACATCCATTCTCTCACCAACACACCCATACACACACTCACCCACCCATACAGCTGTTTCCACATGCACTCTTGAACCCATACACCCAATGAAACAACCACTCAAACATATATGCACAGAGTGACACACCTCCCACCCACCCATACAAATACTCAGGCAACCAATCGATAACCCATATAGATAGTCATGTAGCGACTGACCAACCCATGCAGCAGCTTATACAACAACAACAGACAGACTGATACAGACATTCACACAGTTTAGTCACTAACCCATTGTGAGGCGGTGACCTCCGTAGACCCCCTTCCCCTCTCACCATTACACCTGGCTCCACATCAACCCGCCTTTCACAGGCAGGGAGAGAAAGAGTTAATCCCTGCTACTGCCTCTTGCTCACAGGGAGGAGTCCCGTCAGACGGATGCGGGAACCAATGGGACAACAGGAAGGCGGGACTAGCGGAGTACGAAAGCACCCCGGAAGAACAGCCTGGTGTGCCTGCACCAGACGGAGGAGAAGAGTGTACCAGCGAGGAGAGGAGACAGACGGAGAACAGGAATATCGAGGACTGCGGAAGACAGCCAGAAAAGACGAGCGAGGAGACCAACCCCGGCGCTTCTCACGAACCGGAGGAAGAAGCAGAGCTCTGGTCCGAAGAGTGGTGGACACCCCGGTAGACGCTGACGAGCCGCCGCAACTCTGGAGAGTTGCGGCTCCTGCGGTACGTGACACGGGAAGGGGGGGAGGAGGAACGGGGTGTGTTACAGGAGGGAGGGTAACCGGGGCACTGTATAAAGTACTTCACGCACAAACATTTCCTATTTACACTCCACGGCTACCGTTCCCGTATCTCTGAACCCCAGCACTATTCCGTATCTTCCCTTCTCTTGAGCACGAGTCACCCTTTCTAGGGAACCCCACCAAGCCCAAACAATCTTCATCACCCTGCACTATTTCTATAGTCTTTTGTTAGTTGTCTCTTTAAGTTTCTTACTACTACCGCTTTCTTCCGGCCCGGTGATCCTGACACGATCCGGCCGTTACAAGCCGGTCTCCCGAACGAACACAACGGGTGCCTCTTATTGCGGTGAAGGGTTCACCCTCCGGAGGGAAACGAGACCAGTTAACTTACCGCCCTTTTGTCTTTGTCTTTCCTGAGGCTGCTGGGGTGTGTATCCACGACAAGTTGGACCGCGCCAATAAGAATCAACCCTACGAACAACTCCACCGAGGAAAGGAAGTCACCGAGGATATCTGGCTAACCAACAGACCGATCACTGATACCTGTGTTTTCTGTCTTGCTTCAATAAATCCTATCACCATTGATCCCCGAATTCGGCCTCCTAGGTTTTTCTTTCGCCCATCCCTCTCACATTTGGTGTCAGAAGTGGGATCTGAAAGAATGGAGGCCGCAATACAAAAAATGGCAGAAGGACAAGAAAAGTTGGGCCGTGTGATGGAGAAGTTTCTGGCTGTGGTCGAAGAAGATAGAGGAAAACTCCATAAGTCCATAACAGAACAGAACCAGTCCCAAGAGGCCGTCCTGAATAAGTTAGCGGACACGATGGGTCAAACAAGAAGTCACACCACTTTGCCCTCGGTGGTCCTCCAAAAATGCGTCAGCGGAGAGGACCCTGATTTCTTCTTTGCCAACTTCGAGAGAATGGCGAGGGCAGCGGGATGGGCTGTTGATAAATGGGGCCAGTACTTGGGGCCATTGCTAACAGGAGACCTACAAGCTGCGTATCAAGCTGCCAATCCTCTGGGTCTTACACCATATGAGGAGGTAAAGAAAACCATGTTGGAGAGACTCGGGATAGACGATGAGACTTATCGTATACGCTCCGACAAGTGAGAGAAGGCCCCCAAGAGACCCCTAGAACCTTGTCCTATCGAATACGGGACCTTGCTGATCGATGGTTAAAACCCTTGACTGCTACGAAAGAAGAAATCATGGAGAAGGTTTATTTAGAACAACTCTTGTCCTCTCTACATCCGCCCGTACAGAAGTGGGTACGTCAACATACCAACCTGACGTTTGACCGAGCGGTAGAGATAGCAGGAGCATACAGTAGGGCACAAGACCTTCAACGAGGAAGAGAGGAGCATACCGGGAGACATGCTACTGGCGGCCCCTCTAAACCCACTAAGCCAATAGGGGCCCGAAGACAGGAGACCTTTACCCTCTTACCTGGTCCAGCACCTGCTCCTCTGAAGCCCCAACCCCAATCAGGACCTCAATGTTTCTCCTGCGGAGGGTTTGGACACATAGCCAGGGTGTGCCCCCAGAAAGAAGAACCCATGGACATTGGTCTCACCCGCTCATACTACTGTAGTCCGACGGAAAAGAGATCGTCTTACTACCGTAATGTAAGGGTCAACGGGGAACCACGACAAGCCCTGATGGATACTGGCTGCTTACAGAGCGTGATACAACCCTCCGCTGTTCCGGGAGGAGTACGACATACCACTGGAATGGTGAATATACAGTGTGTGCATGGGGATAAAAAGCGGTATCCCACCACAGAGGTACAGATCCAACACGGTCCGGATTATAACCCAGTACCAATAAAAGTAAGACTGATACCCAATCTACCCGAGTCATTGGTACTAGGCTCCGACTACCCCTATCTATCCAAAGCGATTCCTGACGTGTCGTCGGAACAGGAAGAATGGTACCAAAGAGCTCCTTTCTCTACAGAAGACAGCTTGGTACCACCTCAACAGAAGCCCAAAAAGAGCGGGAAACAAAAGAAAAGAGAGAAAAGAGACTGGAATCGTGTCGCACTCACCCGGACCAAAGAAGATGCCATGTGGCAATATGACCGCGGGTTTTTCTCGGCACAAAGAGAGGACCCAACCTTGAGGGAGGCTTGGAATAAGGCCACGGACGAAGAAGACCCTGATCACGTAGGTCCTCAGTTCATTCAAAAAAAGGGGTTACTATACAGGAAGGGAGGAAAAAACCAACCTCTACAGCTGCTAGTCCCGCTATCCTATAGGGAAAAAGTTATGTTTCTGGCCCATAGTCATCTCCTGGGTGGTCATTTTGGAGAGGAGAAGACCGAAAAAGCAATCCTGGACTACTTCTTCTGGCCTGGTATCTACCAACAAGTCCGGAGATATTGTAAAGAGTGCCCCATTTGTCAGAAACACAGCAGACAGACATCCCCCAAAGTACCTTTACGGCCCTTACCCATTATTAGCGAACCCTTTTCTCGTGTGGGTATGGACATTATAGGGCCCCTACTCCCCTCAAAAAGCGGATGTAGATTTGTGTTGGTATTGGTGGATTACGCCACTCGCTTCCCTGAAGCAGTCGCCCTACGTCATCCCAATGCCATACATATCGCTAAAGCTATGATCAATATCTTTTCTAGAGTCGGTTTTCCTCGAGAAATCATAACCGATCAGGGAACCCCTTTTATATCCAATCTGATGAAACAGGTCTGTCTTCAGTTAAACATTAAACAAATACGCACAGCAGCCTATCATCCGCAAACCGATGGGCTAGTAGAAAGGTATAATGCTACTCTTAAGAACACCCTGAAAAAGTTATTGGACCTAGAGGCTCGTCGGTGGGAGGACATGTTGCCCATAGCCCTCTTTTCCATACGGTGTAAACCTCAGAGAAGTACTGGGTATTCCCCATTTGAGTTACTATATGGCCGTCCACCCCGTACCCTATTAGATATGGCAAGAGAGGAATGGGAGGAAGTCCCAGAAGGGACTAAACCCCTCCATGAATATGTCCTGAATCTTAAAACCCACTTACAGGACATCCGTTCTATATGTAAAACTCATATGGAACAGGCCCAAGAAACGCAGAAACAGCATTATGACAAAAACACCCGAGAAAGATCCCTGAAGGTTGGCGAGTACGCTCTGCTTATGATCCCGTCCTCAGACCATAAACTCTTGGGGCAGTGGCAAGGACCTTTTCAAGTGGTTGAGAAGGTGACCCCTGTAACTTATCGACTTGAGATGGACCCCACCAGAAAAACAAATACTCAGGTCTTTCACATGAACCTGCTAAAGAAATGGGAAGGAGAGATACCTCGCCCGGTAGGCTTAATCAGAAACGCCCCCCCCCCTTATTCAGTAAGTCTGGATCCCGATTTAACAGAGGCCCAGTTGAACGCACTCCATGCCATGTTGGGACCGGTACAGGATGTCTTTTCCACTGTTCCCGGACACACCTCCCTGATTGAACATTCCATTAACACTATACCCGGGAAAAGAGTGAAGTTACGCCCATATCGGCTTCCCGAGTCCCGCAGGCAGGCTGTTGAGAGAGAGGTACAGCAGATGTTACAAATGGGAGTCATAGAACCATCAACCAGTGAATGGAATTCTCCCATCGTCCTAGTGCCAAAGCCGGATGGGTCCATCCGCTTTTGCATCGATTTTAGGGAAGTAAACAAAATTTCCCAGTTCGATGCCTAACCCTTACCACTGGTGGACGAAATGATAGAGAAGTTAGGCAAGGCTCGGTACATAAGTACGTTAGATCTCAGTAAAGGGTACTGGCAGGTGCCTCTAAAAAAACAAGACAGGGAGAAGACAGCTTTTTCCACCCCCGGAGGTTTATACCACTTCACTGTCCTACCCTTTGGATTACACGGGGCCCCTGCCACATTTCAACGATTAATGAATATGGTACTGAGACCGCATGCTGACTTCGCAGCAGCACATATTGACGATATCGTCATATATAGCTCAACGTGGGAGCAACATCTTCACCATCTTGCTACTGTTATCCAAACTCTGAAAGACAGTGGCCTAACCATTAACCCTGCCAAGAGCACACTAGCCGCTAGGTCAGTGAAGTATTTGGGGTACCTTCTTGGGGAAGGCCTCATCAAACCCCAGGATGAAAAGGTACTTGCCATTGCCAACATTCCGTTCCCCAAAACAAAAAAAGACCTCCGAGCGTTCCTGGGTATGCTGGGTTATTATAGAAGGTTTATCCCTGACTTCTCCCATAAAGCAGCTCCCTTGACAGATCTTTTACAAAAAAATGTTAACACGGAGAAGGTGTTACGCCATCCCTCGAGCCACCAGGTATCTGCTTTTCACAGTCTAAAAACAGCTATCACTTCTAAACCGGTCTTGTTGAGCCCTGATTACAGTAAGCCCTTCATCTTACAAACCGACGCGTCTAATCAGGGACTAGGTGCTGTATTATCTCAGACAGACCATCTGGGTCAGGAGAAACCCATATTGTACATTAGCAGAAAGCTCTTTCCCCGAGAGACCAAATACGCAGTGATAGAGAAGGAAGCGTTAGCGATCAAATGGGCCATAGACACCCTTCGATATTATCTAGAAGGGAGGGAGTTCACTTTATATACAGACCATGCTCCCCTAGAATGGCTTTCGCGTAACAAAGGTCACAATGATAGAATCATGAGATGGTTCCTAGCCTTACAGCCTTTCCGATTTACCACTCTCCATCGCAAAGGGAAGGAACAATCCAATGTTGACTTTCTATCCCGTTATCCTCTTGAACCTTTTCTTGCCGGCAAGAAAATTAGGGTAGGGGAATGTGAGGCGGTGACCTCCGTAGACCCCCTTCCCCTCCTACCATTACACCTGGCTCCACATCAACCCGCCTTTCACAGGCAGGGAGAGAAAGAGTTAATCCCTGCTACTGCCTCTTGCTCACAGGGAGGAGTCCCGTCAGACGGATGCGGGAACCAATGGGACAACAGGAAGGCGGGACTAGCGGAGTACGAAAGCACCCCGGAAGAACAGCCTGGTGTGCCTGCACCAGACGGAGGAGAAGAGTGTACCAGCGAGGAGAGGAGACAGACGGAGAACAGGAGTATCGAGGACTGCGGAAGACAGCCAGAAAAGACGAGCGAGGAGACCAACCCCGGCGCTTCTCACGAACCGGAGGAAGAAGCAGAGCTCTGGTCCGAAGAGTGGTGGACACCCCGGTAGACGCTGACGAGCCGCCGCAACTCTGGAGAGTTGCGGCTCCTGCGGTACGTGACACGGGAAGGGGGGGAGGAGGAACGGGGTGTGTTACAGGAGGGAGGGTAACCGGGGCACTGTATAAAAGTACTTCACGCACAAACATTTCCTATTTACACTCCACGGCTACCGTTCCCGTATCACTGAACCCCAGCACTATTCCGTATCTTCCCTTCTCTTGAGTACGAGTCACCCTTTCTAGGGAACCCCACCAAGCCCAAACAATCTTCATCACCCTGCACTATTTCTATAGTCTTTTGTTAGTTGTCTCTTTAAGTTTCTTACTACTACTGCTTTCTTCCGACCCGGTGATCCTGACACGATCCGGCCGTTACAAGCCGGTCTCCCGAACGAACACAACGGGTGCCTCTTATTGCGGTGGGAAACGAGACCAGTTAACTTACCGCCCTTTTGTCTTTGTCTTTCCTGAGGCTGCTGGGGTGTGTATCCACGACAAGTTGGACCGCGCCAATAAGAATCAACCCTACGAACAACTCCACCGAGGAAAGGAAGTCACCGAGGATATCTGGCTAACCAACAGACCGATCACTGATACCTGTGTTTTCTGTCTTGCTTCAATAAATCCTATCACCATTGATCCCCGAATTCGGCCTCCTAGGTTTTTCTTTCACCCATCCCTCTCACACCCATGCATTAAGTAAGACACATGTAATCACAGTCAGTCACGACCTACTAAATCCTCCATCCAGACACTTATACACCTTGGCATATATATAATACATATTTAAACTTTAAAGAAACTCACAGTCATTGGATGATGTCATCAGTGATGTCATCAGTGATGTCACTGACCATGTCATAAATGATGTAATATGTGACGTTATCAGCAGTGCATTGCGGGGCGTGAGTTATAGTTAGCTGAATTAACTATAACAGTGGAATTTCTATGGTTTTGTATGAGTGAAATGTCCAAATAACTATAACGTCCCTGAAACCTATGGTTTTTTCAGTGAATTTTTAAGGTTTTTTAAATGCTAATTTCTACCTATAAAGTGCCTGAAACCTATGGTTTTTTCAGTGAATATATATAATCACCACTCCAGTACTTGGCAATAATCCAGCACTCCACGGGACAAATTTCACTCGATTTTATCAGAGTGATGGCATCTACGCGTTTCGGCAGCAGCACACTGCCTTGTTCACGATGCACAGCAGCATTTCATCATGTTTAAAACATTTTCAGTAAATCACAAAGAGTGACAAAGAACAACAAATTATTGGCACATTGGTTTGTCATTACAGTTTTTTGGGCGCCATGTTGAAACATGTTTACACCATAATATTACATATACGTTTTTACCATTTTCAAAGTGCAAGTGCAAGATAGGTAACCATATCCAGGTTCGAGCAGTATAATTCATCACTTACTCAAAGCTTCTCAATTAATGGAACCAAAAAGGAATTACATTTCCTTATTTTTGGTTAAAAACAATATTGTAACATATTTTGGCTACCCATAATGTATTCAGGAATTGTCCTAAAAAGTTCAAATTACATTAATTTATTTACAATTAAAGTGCTAGTGCTCACCTTTAAAATTGCTATGCATTTTTTCCCACTTTTTTCCTTTTTTTAGTTTTTACAGTACTTTGATAATTAAAAGTGCCTGTGCTTTCGTATATTATAATTCATATACTTATCTACATATTGTTAGAATAGAAAGTGCTTAGTGCTAATAATTCTTAAGAATTATTTAAAGTGCTAAATTCTAAAGTGCTAAGCACTTTAGAATTTAGCACTTTAAATAATTCTTAAGAATTATTAGCACTAAGCACTTTCTATTCTAACAATATGTAGATAAGTATATGAATTATAATATACGAAAGCACAGGCACTTTTAATTATCAAAGTACTGTAAAGTACTGTAAAAACTAAAAAAAGGAAAAAAGTCCTCTGTTATTGTACAAAAAATAGTTTAAAAAGACAAAAATGGTTCCCGAATGTGCAAACTCGATAACTCCTCTTAGTACAGGCAAGTGAATCTTTGTCTATTTTTAAAACATTTGGTTCTTTACTGTCGAACTCCAGTATAAAATACGTTTCCAATTTATGGAGTTCCTTCTCCCTATTTCCCCCTCTCTTTTTTCTGGGGACTTCAGCTATGCAACTGTATTGCATCAGTACGGGATTTCTCTGGGGATTTTTTTCAAAATGCCTGGCAACTCTGTAACTCCTGTCTCTGTTGGCAGTTGCTCATCTGTGTTACAGTATACTTTTGTAGGCAGGTAAAGTAGTGCTCTCTATATAAATCTTTACATAGGGACTTTTCAACATATAAACTACAAAACTTAACCGACGTGTTAAAAAGCCCTTTATCTTAATGGCTTAATTAAAACGTGTTTTAAAATCTGTAAGGTTTACTCCGTGCTGACACGCTTTACATTTAAAACACCTTCTAAAACCCATTATCTGTTGTAACCAGGAGGAGGTGCCTACACTCTCTTTAAATTTACTTCTAACAATCTGATCTTTTAGCAATTTAGATTTCTTGTATGTTATTCCTGGATATTTTTTACTCTTGGGACCCAACACCAGATCTCCTATGATAAGGTGTCAATGTTTCTTTAAAATGGACCTTACTTGATTGTGTTTGGTGTTAAAAGTCGTTATGAGTCTATAAGTTTTCTCACATCCCTGTTGTTTCTTTCTTTGCTGTGTTTTAGATGGTTCAGTTGTACCTTTTCCCTGACTAAGTTCCTTACTTTCTCTGCAGACCCATGTATGATTTTTAAAGGGCAGCCCCTCTGGATAAAATGACTAGTCATCTCATGTTCCATCTTGTCGTATTCTTCTACTTTACTGCAGGTACTCCTTACCCTGTAAAACTCACCAAAAGGAATGCTCTTCATGAGTGGCATAGGGTGAGAACTCCCCGCATGCAAAATAGTGTTGCCAGCGGTGGGTTTACGGAAGACGGTTGTTTCTAGTTTGTCTCCTTTTGGTTTTATTCTGATGTCAAGGAAATCTTTGGAGGTCTTACTGTAATGTCCCACAAATTTTAGATTAGGATTTTTCAAGTTTAGGTCACTGATGAATAGAGCTATATCGGTTTCCATGCCCTGCCACAGCACGAAAACATCATCAATAAACCTTATCCACAGTCAGACATTATCAGTTCATTATTCCAGTGTTGGACCCCCGAGTACCTGCTCTGAGCACCAGCCAAGATGTAAATTAGCATAACTGGGGGTGAAGCAGGTGTCCATGGCTGTTCCCTGTTCTTGCTGGAACAATTAATTACCAAACAAAAAATATTTTTAGTGAGGCACCATTCCATAATTTCTAAAATCTTTCTACTGTGGTTTAAAAATCTCATAGGTCTCATTTTTAAAAAGTATTCAGTTGCTTTCAATCCATCCTTATGTCTTATACTTGTATAGAGTGTAGCAATATCAAGTGTCATTAACATCATGGTCTCATTCCATCGTACATCATAAATACATTTCAGAAAATCTGTATAGACTTTTATATGTGATGTTAGAGATTTCACAATCGGATTCAAAAAGTAATCAATATATTTGGAGACATTTTCGAACAAACTATTGCACAACGATATTATGGAACTTACCGGTAGATTGAAGATACTCTTATGCACTTTGGACATCATATAAAAGACTGCTATTACTGGGTTATCTTGTTCTAAAAACATGCACTCATCCCAACTCTGGAGTTCCTTTTGTTTCCACCACTCCAGCATTTCAAAAAATGGGTATTTTACCATTTCATACTCTCTCATTTCAAATCGTTTGTAACATTCACTCTTGTTCAATTGATGTAATGCCTCTTTTTTATACATTTCTCATCCCCAAAGAACGAAATTCCCTCCTTTATCTGAGGGCTTCACCAAAATTCCATGTATATATATATACATATATATATATATACATACATTTTCACTGAGAAAGACAACAATGGGGCGTTATAGTTTGGTGAAATCGTCATTAAAAATATAAAATTTTAAGGTGCTAAAACTACTTAATATAACCAGTTGTAGTTATCTCAGGAAACTACAACTCTTGCCCTAACGTGTCCTTGCCATGCAAAGTGATGTTATGTTTTCCCTCATCGTCATCTGTTGAATACAGCCCCGCCCAACGCCCCCATTTTCATACCTGCACCGGCCACGATTGACAGTACAATATTATTGATGTAATATGTGAGGTCATTTGCAGTGCATTGCGAGGGTGTGGGTTATAGTTACTTTAGTGCATGAGTTATATTCACTTGAAATAATAATAGTTGGTGAATTTCAGTAGTTTTGTTAGTTTAAAATAGCATGTTTTAACTGACATTTTCACGTAAATCAATAGTCCCCTATACCTAAGTATATTATACATGTATTAGTAAAATCAAAAGGTCTTGGCTAATTCCAAACCTCAAAATTACTTGGTTTGCAATGTATATTTGGAGGATAACTTGGAGAACATTTTCATTGAACTTTTTCCTTCTGCAAATAAGGAGTCAGTATTCTTCATTACCAAGAAAGGCACTACTAAAGTAAAACATTATATGCATTAAATGAATCTGTATGTCAGTGTCATAAAAAATCCTCTACTTTTGATACAAATGTTCTCACTAAGTGTATTTAAACATCTCGCCACATCGCATAATATTAGTGCACTCTATAAATACTATCCTATCCTTCAATTTCTATTTGTCCTACAGAAAAATTGAGATTTTCCTTGAAACCCCAGTCAGGCAATTTTGAACTTTGGCTAATATAATGCACCAGAGGCATTTCAGTTGTTTATCAATGATATGTTGCTGACATTTTCCAGATATTACTGATAACTACATGGCCACAGACAGGGGTGATATTCAAATGTATTCTGCTGAATATACTGGACATATTCAACACATCAAGGAAGTGCTATCTTGATTTGTGAAACAATAATTTAGGCCACTTTTATGAGACATGACTCCCACCAGATAAATCCATCTTTTTTCGGTCATGTTCCTAGAATTAATGACTCAAAGAATGGGCTACATGTAGAGAGCAATAATGCACAAGTGAGTCTAGTCCCTTAATGCCTGAAGCTTAATTAAAGCTTAAACTGTGAAAACAAGCCAAGATCTGCATCAAGGAAGGAAACAGTGGGAGTTCCTGTCCAAAAGCATAATAAAGCATTTTAAGTACCTCAGGAATGCATTCTCCATGACAATTACATGTTATTTCTTCCACACTCTCCCTCAGATCTCTGTACCATATAGTGCCACTGTCATCCTCTTACTCTGCTAAGCCTCTACAGTCGCCCAAACCACAAAACTGTTGTAACACCAGTATACTCCTTGCTGAAAGTGATTAACCATAATGATCAATAATGGCGGAATTTCAGGAATATCACATAACACCCTAAGCAAACATTACAAAATCATTCACTGTGGAAGAACATAAAAGAGTCAGGTGTGCTGCCTGGGGATTTGGCGAAGAAAAACAGTTATGAGGCATTACACACTACCAGGACATGGAGTCAATGTGTGCTTGTTCTGTTTCTATAAATGAATTCATTTACAGAGGGGAGACATTTGGCAATATGTGTACCATCAACACAACCAATAACATTTGGAAACTGTGTTGCCCGATAAAACATTAGTTGTGTGTGTTGTATATCTTAGTAAGTGTTTGTAACGAAACAAAATTGGTTAAATTTGCCAACCATGATGTCTAAAAAACTATGACAAAAAGTTGAAAATTCACGTTTTGATGCTCCCCTGCCACTGCCATAACTCCCTGGTCACTGCCAGAAGCTAAACGTTGTGGACCACACACAATCTGCACATGTGGTGGAATTGCATTGCTTCTGACTGTTGGGGATTGTAGCTGAGGATGTAACCCAGCAATTAAATCCCAAATTACCTCACTAGTCTATGCGTCTCATAAATCTTCTCCTTACTCTGTTCAAACATAGTGACCCTCACCCTAAATATCCTCTCCTGTCTCCTTCTCCTTCGCTGCCTACCTGCCGAAATCCTCATCCTCCTCACCAAGACATACAGAGCCACCATTCTGAAAGAGCCATATTCATTTATAGTTTGAGCCTGATTACCACCTGAAACACATTGATGATATTTGCATTTCCTAAATAGCCATTTTGTGACTAACCACAATTAGGAAATTCTTTGTACATAGTGTAGTGAATCACTATTTGGTAAAACCAATTTGCGATTTCCAATTTTGAAATGCAAAAACTAAAATGTCTATATAATCCCAAACACAAATTGAAAATTGAAAATGCTTTTTGTACATACAAACACACCAGTTTCCATGTCTACATGCCATGAAATAGTCATTCATACAGTTAGGAAATGCAAAATGGCTTTGTACATATTATCCAAAGTTCCTTAACCATAACCACAGAATAATTTCTGCGACCCAGATTAACTGAGTAACAAATATACCCCAGTCACTGAGACTGATGGTAAAATGATGATCTACAGAGTCTTAAACTTACAGCCTTCCGGGACTAAAATTAGGAGAGGTAACAGACCAAGGAGAATGGTCAGGGGATTCAGTACCCTAGTAGATACAATTAATCCAAATGGTGCTGGAAGTTCCCTCAGGGGTTGGAACCTTGATAAATCTAATGGGAGAAAAATGCAGGTTTTGCTTGAAAAAGAGGAGCCTTGTAGTGTCTCAATTATTCCTTACAAACAAGCACGACTTCAAATATTACTCTACCGTGCCCTCAGCAAATTGTAAAAATGAATAACACTTTGAACACCTAGGTTATAGCAAGGTTTGTCACAGTTACGTTTTACTGAGGTGCATGTAAAATTAAACTGAGGCTTCTGCCAGTGTAATAAATAATTTTGTGCATTGCAATTCACCCAGGAATTCATGAATATCTTCTGCTGATGTTTCCATGAACTTTCAAAATGTGTGTTGCTTTCATGACTTAGAAAATATGTTCACACCTCAGATTCAGGGGGGATTTCACCTAAATATCAAGCAAGCAGGTAGACAAGGGAGAAAGTGCACTCCTGTCATAATTCACAATATAAATAAACTATTGCTTTTGATTATTTTTAACTCAAGGAAAAGTCTCTCTTTCTCTAATCCATGTTATCCAAATAACCCATGTGCTATGCCAGACTTTTGCTGGTGCGGCAACAGTTGTACATTGGGCAATTGAGGTCATAAATATCGACCTATATGAATATTTGCTATAATTATTCCATTAAGCGAAGTGTATAAAGACAGGTATTGATTTACTACCACTGCTACATATCTTAAAGATATATGTATTGTCAAGGCACAGTGGAGTTAAGAATAGTAACTATATACTTACTTACATCCACTTACTTTGACAATTTACTTGTAGGTAATAAAAACTGATATACCTGAAGGTTGATTTGATTTAGTAACTCGAAGTTGTGGAAGCACACTACTGCATTTTGGTAACTCGAAATTATGGAAGCAACAAACATATGGACATCTTTACTAGCCTTATAATATACTAAATGTACAGAACTGCGAAGTCCTGAATATTTGAAGGGCCAAGAGGAGAAAAAGAGGG
The DNA here is from genome assembly GCF_964204655.1 of Triturus cristatus. NCBI lineage: Eukaryota > Metazoa > Chordata > Amphibia > Caudata > Salamandridae > Triturus > Triturus cristatus. The sequence continues at coordinate 452,536,714 of NC_140590.1, read as the reverse complement.
AGTACACTCTCCTGATTCTAAATCTTAATCACATTAAAGTATTCCACTATTGTTCTTATCAAGTTATTGGTTGTAACAAAAGAGGAAAAGTTGCTGGGATGTCCCGAAGTGAAGCAACCACTTAGGGAGTGGTGTAGGAGAAGACCTTACTGCCCAGTCTCTCCCTTCTAATAACCTATGTGGCGCGGATTCCATTGGCTCACAAGCCGATGGAATCCGCACCACATAGGTTATTAGAAGGGAGAGACTGGGCACACCGGACATCCCCGTTAAAGTGTGATTCCACGTGGATCACTATTACTCTCCAACCGGGATGGAGTGACACAACTTTTAATCTAATAACGACATTCAAAGGAGCAGCTACCTGCCCTTTATTTAAATATGATAGGGTTCTGTTTATACCAGGGGATGCCACAGCCCTGAAGAAAGTCCTATCATCAAATTGTTTTGGGCACAGAAGGACTTAGGACCATAATTTTCCATACAACCCTATTATTTTAATATTCCTGTGAGACCCAAGAATAAAGGGATACTGCGGTCTAACAGTGAATTTTTAATCTTTATCCCCCTGGTCTGTCATATTATCTAAGTGCTCCCTGAAATATTGGTCGAGCCCACTGCGACTTATAGGGGTCGCAGTGTCCCGATGATGAAGCATGACACCACTAGGGTGTGTGAGGGAAAATAAATAAAAGTAAGGTCTTTTCCTACACCACTCCATAAGTGGTTGCTTCACTTAGGGACATCCCAGCAACTCTTCCTCTTTTCTTACAACCAATAACTTGATAAGAACAATAGTGGAGTACTTTAGTGTGATTAACATCTTTACTACCGTCATACAAACTCAACCCCTATCCTCGCATTTCAAAAACTACAACTCATCTCTTCCACCTCTTCTTTCATTAAGATTGGAGTTATTGTTACCATTGGTATTGTTTATATTTCCTAATGTTCAATATGATTTTCTAATGCTACTTCCTTCTGAGCTCTCTCTTTCAAAGTGCACGTATGCCACATGGTGCAGATGCTCTACAAAAAATCATTACATAAAAGAAAAATACTCTTGTGTAGGGTGGTCTGATTACCATGAGGTTTGTAGCTTCTATTTCTCACATAGGAGGTCTCTATAGGAGAGTGCAGCATGGGTCTGCATTTTCCTTGTCAGTAAATGTCCCCTGCGCCAGCCCCTCTTCGAAAAGATCAAGGTATGGACATAGGAAGCAGGGAGGTGTGTCATGTCTGGGGTGAGGGTTTGTCAAGAGCCTGGCTCCCACTAGGTGGCATTGTTATTATCGATAAAATCGATGCCAGTGTTTATAATGATACATTCATATGTAAGAACAAAATTGCATCTCTATTATCAAATTCACCCGTCATGAACTCTCCATCAACCCATAGTCAGAAATACATGGGAAGGCAGGCACTGAGACCTAGGCCTACAACGATCTCTACAACGATCTCCAGAAGCTACAGACTGAACCTGACAAAAACACAGGCAAGCCTTTGGAGGAACGTCAGTCGCTAAACGGTCTGTCCAAATTTTCATCTTTTAGTGCAAAACAGGTCAACGACGCACTACTTCAAATAAAGTCAGGCTCCCCCCTTGATCCATGCCCCTCTTATATATACCACCTGGCCCCCACAGAAATAAGTGCTTCACTGACCCCCTTGCTTAATAAAATCACTAGTTCAGGTGTCTTCTCGCTAAGTTGGAAAAAGGCCTGTATCAGGCCTATTCTAAAGAAGCCTTGACTTGACCCACAGGACACCAAACATTATCGCCCCATCTCCTGTCTCCCATTTCCATCTAAAGTTTTAGAAAAAATGATTAATCAGGAGCTGATGCAATTCATTGACTCAAACAATCTGCTGGATGTAACACAACACGGTTTTAGATCACGCCATTCTACAGAATCAGCATTAATAATGGCTATGGAGGAAATCCATGGACAGTGGAGGCAGGGCTACCCTTGTCCTTCTTGATCTAACAGCTGCTTTTGACACTGTTAATCATAGAGTGCTACTGGAAAGATTGAATGAACTAGGTATTAAAGACTCTGCTTTGGCGCTTTTGCATTCCTTCCTTGATTCGAGATCACAGCAAATCCACTGGGAGGGATTTCAGTCTGCTGAACTCTCTCTCCCTTGTGGCGTTCCTCAGGGATCAGCACTATCCCCTACGTTGTTTAATCTATATGGTACTCCACTAACTAACCTAATAAAAAAACATGGTCTAAAATTAGCATCGTATGCAGATGACACCCAGCTGGTGGTGTCCTTGACACAAACTGTTGAAGTCACTGCGGAGAGATTTAGAAGTTGTCTTTCAAAGGTGATGAGATGGATGAGTTCAAACTTCCTAAACTTAACACTGAAAAGACGGAGGTGTTGAAATTCTGTCAAAAACCATCCATCTGGAATGACCTTTGGTGGCCTCCAGAGGTGGGCGCTTGCCCTGTTCCTGCACACAAAGTGAAGAACTTAGGCTTCCTGGTGGACAAAGACCTCTCATTAACCCATCAAGTCAACCAGGTCACCTCTGCTTGTTTCCTGATGATCAAAATTCTCCGCAAAATTCTGCCTTTCATCCCTCCATCCTTAAGGAAAACCGTAGTAGGAGCTCTAGTTCTGTCTCGTATAGACTACTGTAATGCACTATACTCTGGCATTGGTGAGCGACAGCTCTCAAAACTCCAGTCTCTGCAGAATGCGGCAGTAAGAGTACTGCTGGACCTCCCAAAGCACCATCCTACCTCAGCAAGCATGAAGAAGCTTCACTGGCTTCCTGTGCGTAGTCGCATTCAATTCAAGATCCTATGCCTTGTGCATAAAGCAGTACATGGAGGAGGTGCAGATGACATGAAAACGCTATTTCCTAGGTATGTTCCAAGTCGTACACTCAGATCCACTAGTATGGGTCTAGTTGGCATTTCGAAATTCAAAAGGGCCCGCTGGGGAGGCAAGGCCTTTTCCTTCCAGGCAGCAAGCTTATGGAACAGATTACTAACAGAATTACGGCTAACAACAAGTAAGATCCTGTTTAGAAAGGCCGTGAAAACTTGGCTCTTCACCAAACAGTAGATCCTCTCCACATACCCCTTTCCAGCTCAGCGCCAAGACGCCTCGGCATAAGTGCGCTTAATAAATACTTCAGTCAGTCAGTCAGTCAGTCAGGCCTAAGGTTACTGATTGACAGGTCACAGGTGGGGTGGCAAGTAGCACGCAGACAAACACGTGAACAGGAATCTCAGGTCAATAGCTACTCCACAATGGTCCAGGGAGAATTGCCCCAATAAAGCACAATGGCCGGAGGGGTGCATGCATTCCCAAAAACACCATAAAGTCTGGTGACCTGGGAGCACAGACCTCACCTCTAGGGACAAGCTGGGTGTAGGCAAATTCACTTCACTGTGAGTAGGTATCCATCAGCATGAAGGTACCCCTATTTAATGTTCGGTATGTGCAGTATTGCGCCACAGTTCTCATTAGGGCTGAGTGGAATTGTTCATTTTCCTCTGAAACACATGGAATACAGTGTAAGTTACCATACAATTTGGGTTTGGTCCTTTCCTTCCAACCACGTGTACCAATCTATCTCGGTGTCCTATATTTCCTGAAAGGGGTTATCTATTTAACCCTCCACTAGGAGATTCATTTCCTCTTGTGTCATAGAGGCGGATGGCTCTACACTTGAACTCCATGTCTGGAATCCAATTGTTATTAAAGAATACTGCAGCAGACATGCTAAGGGCCACCCTGGGACCACAGATGGAAGTGGAAGCGGATTTGTTTGTGCACTGGTGTGGTGGCTTTGGTACCTTCATGAATCTTTTTTCTGGAAAGTCTTGGGGTAAAACTGTAGTCTCCTCTATCGTGCCCCAGCTACGCATTCTATCTAGCTCTGATCGAATCTTGCTAGGATCGGTGAAGAGGAACAGTGCTGTGGGATTGGTCTCTTAACGGGTCACTCTTTGCGCTGTACGCGGGGCTAAGTGAGCCTGATAGTCTATCAATATCAGCTCAGAGACAACGATAAGAACAATTTTCACAGAAACAAGTAACAACTTGACAACCACAGCCCCTCCTTGGCCAAGCACAAGCTATACCTAATCTCCAAGATCCAAATTTTCCCTAATGTCCGATTACACCCTGTATCACAACCAGGGGTCATACGTACAATCTATATCATGCCCAGTCGTCCAAGCGAATAACACTTCTCACTTCTTTTAGATACCAACAGTGTCAAGAAACCAGCAGCACTGAGAAACCCTTTTTAGACTAAACAATTAGATCAATATGCTGGCCCTATATCACAACCACGGCCTATGTGTACCATCTGTATCATGCCCAGCGATCCAAGCGGTGACCCAGTATCACACTCAGGGCCAAGTGTACCATCTGTATCAAGCCCAGTGGTCCAAGCAACAACCAATGGTCACCTTTCCTAGCCTGCTGACTATCAAGGAAAGGTAACCTACGTGGAAGCGCCTCTGCCTTTGCCTTGTGACTGTTCAGCTCGTTCACAGGAAGTGGGAAATATGTCAGATTTCTGTCAATGGCAGGGTGCTCAGGTTAAACTTTTGTGCTTCTTCCTAGTTTGCCATACGCCAAATGCTGGGGACTAAGGATCAGATGTAGACTATGGCAGCTTCAACATGGATCTCTGCCCCATGGATTCAGCAGAGCTTTCAATCAATTGCTCAACTTCTCTGCTGCTCTGATGTGAATCCATCAAAGCAAGGTCCTTTCCTTCAGCTGCAGTTGGGTTCCAAGCACTAATCTCTTCTGGCTGGCTCGCCAAAATGTTGCTTGAATGTGAATTCCCCTTGAAAAACAAAGATAAGAGACATTTTGCAAAACAGGAACAGTTGGTTTAATTAAACACTACTGCCGAGAGTGCAGCATACAGAAATGGGTCTGAGGACTGCCTCAAAGTACAATCGTTTTGTATGTCTTTTTGTACATTTCTTGAAGCATCTTAAAACAATTCATAGATAGTGTTTTGGGAGTGGAATGTGAGTCTTGTCATGAAACCATAAATTATCCCCACCTGACGACAAATTCAGGTGGGTCTCAGCTTTGCATGGACACAATGAGGGCCAATGGGTAATGTGTCCAGATGTCTGGCATGGGGGCACGTGATCATTGCGTGTGTAGTGTACGCTATGTGCAGATTGGCTGAGTGTTCCTAACTTCTTGTGGCATGAAACTTTATAGTGTTTTGGGAAAGTGTGCCCCTCCAGCCATGTGTGTTTTATTGGGGCCAATCTCCCAGGATTCACTGCCCATCTGTGGGACTAAAATGGGTTTTTCCTGTTTGTGCGTTTGTCCTGCTGGTTACATCACGTGCCACTCCACCTGTGATCTGTCAATCAATAGCTTCAGGACTATGCTTGGCATAGTCCTGGGGGCATGACTGACCACATATTTCTGACTTGGGGTGTACAGTTCGGGGTATTTTGATAACAGTGATTCGATTTAAGTTTTGTACAAATACATATCATTGCATACATTGACATAAATATTAACATGCTTGAAGAATGATATGCTCTTGGAGACTTCCTCATCACCTCATTTTGCGATTATCATGGTTCCATGATGAGGAATCACTACCCATGGCTCATATTTCCTGGACTAACAGAAAATCTCCAACTGAAATATTTTGTTGCTTAGCATGCCATTGAATGCTCGTGTGAGCATTACTCTGCCAATGCTTCTGTAGTACCTGTTGATCATCAATAGGCACAGGCACTCAACTACAGTGATGGGGGATGACATCTCTGACCACTCGAACCATGCATGCTTGACCGGAAGCCACACCAGTGGAAGTATAGGGGGTAGGACGATCGTCCTTTAGGACTGCTGTTGCCAGTTGTATTGAGTAATGTGGACTACCTTATCCTTGATTTGTGCAAATAATTCTACCTCCCCATTGACTTGCAGCCCTTTCAGCGTTATGTTCTGGTGAGTGATATTCTATGATTTTAGATTTTCAGCCATATCCTGACCCTGAAATGGGGGTCCATTGTCAGATCTTGCAACAGGCCTTTAATAGCCATCATTAATTCCAAATTGGATAGGACTTAATTGGCCGAAATACAGGACACTATCTCAAATTAAGAGTAGTATCTAGTATGATCATCTTGTACTTTCCATGAGGGAGACCGGCAAAGTCCATGCTGGCACAGACCCACGATTGCTGAAACTCTGATCTTGTGATAATGGAATCTGGCAGATTGGGTCGACCAGTGGCAAGACAAGGAACACATTTTTGGACAGTTTTCCCACCAGTTTATTTAGTAAAGGAAACCACACCTTGTTCATCAGGTCAGGGTTTGCCTTCACTACGCCTCTGTGACTTCCATTACCAGACTCATGGTGCACATTGTAGAGTGCTTCTAACATCGTACAGGCTTCTAGAAGCTTCTGGGGCCCTCTGTCCCCAATGAGAATTTAAGCTCTCCCACTGTCCGGTACTATTGCTGCAAGGGGCATTTGTAAGCAGTCATCCAACTGTGTGTCCATCACAAGGGCATTCAGCATCATAGGTAGTTTCCAGACTCATTGACTGATGTATTTGGAGGTAATGCTGCTCAGTGGGAGTGAGTAGTCTACTCAAGTATGCAAAGGGGCCCACTCCAAACAGTCTGTTTTTGTTATAGTACAGCCCCCAGCCATGAGGGGCTTGCATTAACTGACAGCTCCATGGCTTTGAAAGGGTCATAACATACCAAGGTGGTGTCGGCAGAAAGCGCTTCTTTGGTCCACTAGAATGCATCTTCTGAGGGAGCATCCCCATGACCACGGGTGGCATCCTTTGTCAGCTCGCTCAACAGTGTGTGAGGGATGTAAGGCCCTTGATGAATTGTCCACAACTGGTTCTTACCCCGCGTGAGGCATTCAGTTTGGGGGTGGATCAGACCCTCACAATACACATAGGAGCCTTTCTGCTGCAGCCATTGCATTCCTTTGTTGGCGGAACTAGTTCGAAAGACTAGGTTGAAGGCTGTAGCCTTTATGGGTTTGTGCACTACTGCCTCCATATGCGATGCTCGGGTCTTTGGCAGTTCCTTAGACTGGCCCAATGTCAGTATGTCATGAAGAGGCATCCCTGGTGCTTGTAGGATGTGTTTCCATTGCTTGGAAGAAGCATACCCTTGAATTATTCATGCATATATTCTTCAGTTCATTTGCAGAAGGACAGGTGCTGGCTAGAACCATAACTCTCACATGGAATGCATCCTCTGTTTAATGGCTGGCTTGTCTGAAATGTATCCTTTTTGTAATCTGTGTTCGCCATCAATTTGACGTATGTAGCACTGTAACCATCATGTTGTTGGTGTATGGTGGCTCTGCCTCTTGCACTGAGTGGGAAATGGTGTAAATGTCTGCCCGTGCCAGGTGCAGGAGTAGTACTCATTTCTATTCTTCTACTCCTGTGGCTGTGAAGTATAGATTCAGCCGGTCAACCGAAACCTTCCATTTGGGTGCTTCTGTCCACGCATGCCCTGTAGTGGCAAAAGTTAGGTGGCTGGTATGTCCGCCTTGATCACCCTGGTGCTACACCCTTTCTCTAAGCTATGGTGTAGCACAAATGCTGCATCCCTCTCAACTGATTGATCACTTTGTGCAGCGATGCCAGCTGCCTTTTCCCTGAACGTGCCCTCCCATGGCAACGTAGGTGCACTGAAAAGCATCCACTGTGGGCTTTTGTTTATAGTAGAAGCAGGGGACAGTCATCGGGATGCAATCAGGGAATCACTAGCAACACAATGTGTGGTGAATGGATACCCTCTTTCGGTTAACAGCCTCTCAGCAAAAATGTCAACAGGAAATATGTGGGATTGCGCCCTTGCATGGTGGCTCTGCAGGGCGTGGTATACATGCCATGAGTTCGGGATCTCTTGGCTCACCCTCGTGTTACTCCGTCGGGTGGGAGCTTGATGCTGCGGTCCCAGAGTCTGTGGACGTGCCGATTGTCAGAGGCAGCCAAGATGGCGTGACTTCCAGGCTGCAAAGCGGCAGTTCGGTTGGCTGTACAGCAAGAGTATTCTCACCAAGGAATAGACAACCTTGTCGCCATTGGTTGCAGGTTGGCCAACACCCAGGGACTTAAAATAGTGTGTGGATCAGCGTACAATGATGGTCAAAGATGGATTGCAGGTTAACCTACAAATTGTTTTCCCAGGAAAAAGGCAACCTACTTATTATCGCTCCCAGGTCAAGTCTCGGCAGGACCACTGCACATCCCACACCCTGGGGATACTTCTCAAAACACCCTTACCAAGTGGTGCATTCCTTCACTCTGGGAGTAGAACACATCATCACAGTATTGACGTGGGTGTGTGGTTTTAAACCCCTTTGGCAAGTTGTGCCGATTACAAATTGTTGGTTTACATCTTTTGTCAGAATACCATTTTTCTGTAGTTAAGACAATGTGGATCTATTGTGGACGCCTCATCTTCGTGCACTGGCTGCATACCCCTGATTTCCAACTGTAGGCCGATCTGCATTTATTATACCCTGCTGGCCAGGCTGTTTCACTCTAAACATCAATGTAGGATGCCAGTTTTTGCCGCTGCTCAGCTCCTTATTGTTGGTGTTTCCTTGTGCTTTGACTATTCCCTTAGCAGTTGTGGGCTTTAAGGAATATAGAGGTGCCTTGCTTTTTAACATTACACTGAACCCCTTTATCAATTACTGAGGTTTGCCCAAGCCCACCTTGCAGAGCATGGCCAGCACATGCCCCTCTCTATTACTTCCCTCCCCTGTTTGCACTAAAAGAAGGTTTCCCCAGGCTGTACGAAGAAGGTAGCCAAACGGGTAAAGGAACAAGTAGCCTCTCTGTTAATTTGGGATTAAGAATTTCTATTGGGTTCTATAGTAGGTTTGGCTAGGTACACTTTTTATATATTGCTTTTTAGCTTGTGATTTAGCCTTATGTTTCCTTGCAGATGCATGCACCTTCCTAGTCACACTGTGGCACTTTGATTTGATTTGGGGGCTGCTGCGTTGTTTCTCTTCACTTTTCAATGTTCATATTGTAAAGAAAGGGACATAGCCCCTGAGTTAGCCTCTTGCAGATGCCTGCACATACCTGTTTATATCAGCTTTGCCTTAGGCACAGAGACATTGTTTATCAGCATGAATCTTTGAGGACAAGACTTGACTGTGGCCATGCTTCACTCTCTGTACTATTAAGAACAGTAGGACAGCCTTGAATCAGCTGCTAGGTTTTTGATTGGGTTTGTGGGCAGTATGATAAATGTTTTATGATGTTCCTGAGCCAGGGCCAGCCCCTAAGGGCGACAGAGGGTGCAATGCACATTTAATTCCCTGAACCATATTCCTGCTTTGTTTGATCATCCCGATTGCCAACTTTGCCTTTTAAAGAGAAGTGGGAGAGTTGTGCAATTGCAGTGCCATCTTCGCATTGGGGTAGGCTAATCACAGACGCCATTTTAAAGCAGGCACCCACACTGAGTCACAGCTGCTCTTCACTAACGCTTTCACAGTTACCTAATGTATTTTCTGTGCAATTTTTCTACAGTGCATTATTTTAATTCTAACCACTTTGTAAGTCAGAGCTTAATTTGAGCCGGTGCTTTCTGGTGCTGAGCACCGGCACTTAATTGGTTTCCGGTGCTAGGCACCGGCACCTAAATGTCAACACCACACTTAGGGCAGTCTGCCACAAGGTGGCGCTGCTCATGTAATTTAGAGATGAGCAGTATAACAGTTGTTTAGGAAAACAATGTACATTAAAAAATTGCTAATACCTGCCTCCCCAGCCATTCCTTTAGCTTTGGGGACCAGGAATAATCTGAACTGTCGCATTTATATGCAAGAGAGATGGTTAGTAGTTGTTTTGGCAGCGATGACAGGGGCGATGGGTGGTGCAAACTGCAGTGGCCTCCCGGTCAGAGCCCTGGCACTTAACATTTTACAAATTAAGCACTGTTGTAGGTGGATTTGAATGAGTTGGCTTTTCCGCATTAGCCATGGAACATCGTAATTGGTGTTTCAATTTTGGTCTAGGTATCTGACTCTAGTGCTTGGTGATCTTCTATAAAGTGTTTTTACCAGCTCCTTGCTAAAGGCATTTACGTAGTTTCACTCTAATTTTGGCTTTTGTTACATAGATGGTAACACGCATTTGAGTTAGCTACATAAGTTATGTACCCAACCCGAATGCTTTGTTACCATCTATGATAAAGCTCTTTGGAGCCTACTGTGTAATGCCTTTATTTATCTTCTATTCAGACACCCCTAGCCCCAGTGCTGCGTGACCCACTATGCATATGGCTTAATTCTCTGTATCCCTAGCATTTTATCCTCTGCTAGCAGTTTATATTTTGATATGTTTCTTGTACTCCTCGACCTATAAAGCTAGCACAATGGGAGCCAAAACAGGCAGTATGTGGGCACTTGGGGATGAGATAATGGTATAAGTCTGCACACTTGCTTCTGCACCTGCACTTTAGAACCCTGACATCGGAAAGATTATGATACGCGAGGACTTAAGGTATATACCACGTTGGTGGATGCTGCCTCTCCCATCCCCATTGCATGGTCTGATCACTATGTTATTCCCTTCCAAATTTCTGGTATGTCCTTGACCACTATGACTCAAACAGCCCACGCGAGTAGAGCACGTAAATGGTTTTCGATCATTCCATCAGCTTTTACTGCAGTCTTGAATGAAGAAACCCCAGAACTTAACGCCTGTCGTACTATTGCAAATCGTCAAGCAGTAGCTTGGTTTAACAATGCTTTGGATTCTTTAGCACTGATTAAATTGATTATTAGCACATGCTCCAAACCTACTGCAGTATGGTTTTCGCAGGAACTCTCCACCTTGGAACATCTTTGGCGTTGAAACTATAATATAGATAAAAAATGCCTATCTCAATGCTCTGAAAGAGAATCATTAACGATTGAGGAGCACTCAAGCCCAATTCTTTGCTCAGAAGATTGAGTGGTCAATCTCTGAGATTGTTAAGTCACTGACTTCCTTGGAACATGTTTCGGTGGCAATTTCCCCTTCTGCTTATTACTGTGATCAGGTTGCGCAGTACTTTTGAGAGAAAATAGATATGATCTATGAGTCTTTTCCAGAAAGCGCCAGGAACTTCCACTTCTCCATACCTGAACTACTACCCTCCACCCCATCTTGAGGTCTTCTTAGCATAAAGACTATGAAGCATATTATCAAGCACGGCGTTAACATTATTGCCTCTTTAGCGGGAGAAAATTGCAGCTAAAGCGGCGATAATGGGCTTGATAATATGCCGCAGAGAATTCCCATAGAAGCCCATGTTGACACCAGAACATGGGCTTCTATGGGAATTCTGAAGAGCATATTATCAAGCCCATTATCGCCGCTTTAGCGGCAATTTTCTGCCACTAAAGCGGCGATAATGTTAACATTGTTTCTTGATAATATGCCCCTATATCGGTATCCAAGACTTACGCTCTACTCTCTAAAGTGAAATCTGGATCTCCGCTTGACCCGGCCTCTTCCACTATACTGGAATGGGGTATGGAGTCCATTGCCCCCCTGTGTCACTTACTAAATTTGTCTTTTTCCACTGGGTGTGTACCATCGGACTGGAAACACATCATGGTAGTAACTTTCTTAAAGAAGCCTTTATTGGATCCTTCCAAGCCAGAGAATCTCAGACCAATATCTTTGCTACCTTTCTTCACTAAGGTTGCCCTTCTATTTGCCTCAAGGTAATTGCGTCTCTCTGCCAATGAGGACAAGACAGCTGCCTTAGTCATGCTTGACTCAAGTGCAGCCTTTGACACCGTGTTTCATGGTCTGTTATTAGAACAGTTTTGGGGGCTCGGAGTGGGGGGCTGGGTACTTGGCTAGATTGCGGATTCTCTCTAAGGCCGGACCTTTCATGTTTTTCAGCAGTCCTATACCTCTGAGATACTACATCTGCAGCAGGAAGTGCAACAGGGCTCAGCCCTGAGTCAGACCTTATTCAATCTGTATATGTGTCCCCTTGCAGAAGTAATTGAGTGCCACGTTGTTAAATTAGTATCTCACGCCAATGACACCCATTTGATTATAACTTTGGAGTCGGACAACAGCAAAGCTGCAGCTGATTTCAAGGCATTTTTAGTAGATCTGGCCAAATGGATGGATACCAGCTGCCTTAGGATAAATGCAGGCAAAACTGAAATCCTGGTAGAAGGAAAGCAACCATCTTTATGGTCTATTGCATGGTGGTCATATGAATTAGGCCCTATGTCCACTCCCAAACCAAAGGTAAAAAACCTTGGCATCTGGTGTGACGCTACTTTGTCTTTTGACAAACAGATTTCTGCACTTGCTGGAGCCTGGTTTGGAATACTAAGTATGTTACAAACAATCCCGGGGCTCCTGTCTGATTCAGCCAATAAAACTGTAATTCAAGCTATTGTGGTATCAAATATTTACTACTGCAATATGCTCTATCTAGGGGCCTCCAAGGCCAGGCTGAAAATGCCTCAGGGGGTTCAAAATGCTGCAGCACTTATGCTCCTGAACATTCCAAGTTGCTCATCTATTGGCACAGCTTTTACTAAATTCCACTGGTTTCTAATTCAGAAAGGACCTTTCTACCTCTTACCTTTGGTCAGACCTTATCTTCCTGGACGAAGTCTCAGATCTTTGGGGACTGTTCAAACAGTGATCCCTAAAACCCCTAGAGTGCGGCTGGGTGGTAGCTCATTCAGGGCCATATGTAGGTAGCATCACATTTACCGATTCATAAATACCGAATTTTACCGATTCGGTATTTATGCATTGGTAAATGTGATGTAGGTAATAATTCGGTAAATGTTACCGAATCGGAAAAATTCGGTAATTATGAATCGGTATTCATAGGCCGATAGGAATCAATGGGAAGGTATGCCTCATTACCGATTCGGTAAATACCGATTCGGTAATGGGGGGAGCATATTCAAGGGTGGCAGGGTGTCACATTGACACCCTGTTGCACCCCTGAATCTTGCATGTGTGCACATGTGGCGCACATACATGCCCTAAGGGCATGTATGTCTGCCACATGGCACTCTTAAATCTGCAAAATATTACTTTTTGCAAGGTATTCGGTATTTATCACCAACCTGTATTTGGTGGTAAATAACGAATTCTTAATACTAATTTTCACTCTTTAGAGTGCTCCCTACATATGATTTCAGGATTCGGTATTTACCGAATCGGTATTTTACCGATTCGGTAATTTACAGAATCCTGAAATTATGCCTCCTACATCTCAAATAGCTAAATACCGGTCGGTAACGGGATATTTACCGAATTTCGGCCGTTACCGACCGGTATTTAGCTACCTACATGAGGCCCTTAGTCTCTTGGATGCCAGACTCTGAAACTCAATCCTTTTGAATCTTAGACTGGAACCTCCTGAAATCCTAGTCAGGAAAAACTTTTTTTTTCAGACAAATCCTAGATCAGTAATCTTTACCTAGCCGGCCTTTTCACCAGGCTCTCAGTTGGAATCCACTGTGGGACACTCTGACATTGGAGTAACCAGGTTTTTTATGAATTGCTAACATAACATATGTAGAAACCACTGTGGAGGTTGGTGGCAATCTCGCCAATTGCCACTGTGGCGGTTTGTGTCAGTTTCAGCAACGCATCAGTAGCTCAGATCTACTTTTTCCCAAACTCCTTGCTAGCAACAAATCGTCTGTACATTGGTGACAGGGACAAGATGAGAATACCTATCTGTCTGGTCTACCTGAGTTTCCATGACTTCTGCTCATTCCTCTTTGTCTGACTTTGGTCATTCTTTTGACTCACTCAATTCTGCTGTGATTCTTGTCGGCTGCTACTGGGCACATGACGTGAAGGACAATGTGATGCAGTGTTGTCTAACATTTGCAGTATTGCACCAGAGTGTGGTTGAGTACACTTTTTGGACTGAGTGCCGTTATCTTCATGTGTTCTTTTGTCATGCTTGCCGATTACAGTCCACGGACGAGCGCGCTCCCTACCAAGATGGCCGCCCACTACTGCGCAGGTGCAACGGGGTCAGGCAGGTTGAAAAGCCTGACTTCCGGTGGGCTCGGAGCTTCGCGTTCAGGTGTTGCTCCTCAGGCTGTTGCGGTATCTTCCCAATGTTCTGACTCATCCTGGACTATTCCGTAGCCTTTCTTTGTCCTTGCTCGTTTCCAGTTTGTGACCCGTTTTCTAAGAGGCTTCAGTTGTTACCTCCGGTCACCTCCAGCCTCTTCGTCAGAGCTCTGACGCCCGAGCCTTGCTCCTCTTGCTCGGGGCATTTGTTCCTTACACGCCGCTGGCGCTTTTTGTCTCCCTGCTCCCGGTCTTGACAGACTGTAGCGGGTAGCGGTGTGCTCCGCCCACCTTACCGGATTTTGTCTCGTGGGCCGGTTTAACCGCTCCCGCTCCCCCTGTTACCAATCCCCCTCAAATCCACATTTGCCTCTCGTGAACCCTTCGTTTCAGCCAAGTCTTCACCAGTCCTGCAGTGACCAGCAGTATTCATCGCTCATAGGTAGCGTTCTGGATTGGAAAGGTTCCTCCATAGCGGCTGACAGTGGTGTTCCCGACTCAGTTCAAGGTCCGGTTCCTTCGAAACAAAGGTACTGTGCAGGGGTAGTCAGAGGGATTAGCGTAACATGTAGGAAGTAATACTTATCCCTGTATTGTTTGTCATTAATGATACCTAGATAAAGACAGGCTTACGTTTGAATGGTATTAGGTGTGCATGTAGTACCTTTAGTGCTGTAGACTTTGGAATGTTTTGTACTTATATTATGAGTGAGTTCCTTACCCATACGACTCCTCGTCCTGGCCTATGCCCGCTCATCTGCTGTGGAGCATGCTAAAAGCTGCTATGTTTTCGATGGTGCCAAATTCTGTCGAATTAGGCACACGCCCAAGAAACAAATTTGAACCGATCAACAATGAGTAGGAGACAGGAGGAGCCTAGCGCGCAACCAAGATGGCCGCGTAGGTGCGAGGCTCCCGAGGACCTCCGCAACCTCCTACATCTATCCTGAATTCATCCTGCCTCGGTTGAGGGGACTGTGTTGGTGAGCCTGAGCTGAGGTGGTACCCGTTTTCCGCTCTCGAATCGGACCCCGGGTGCCGGAGTAAGCACTGATTGAAGTTTGCGGCCTTCTTCTCGCCGAACCCCGGATTTGCGTTGGGGGGTGACCCAGTGGCAAAGCGAACAACAACGGCGGGCCGGGCCTGGCGAGTCGCGTACCCCGCACTTTCGCTTTCGCTTTCGCACCGTCTCTGCAAGTGAGATCGCGGAGCCTTTTGTGTTGGTGTGACTTCGCTGGGGGACCCTGCCTGCCTGCCGGCTGTGACCCACCCCGCCGATCTGGGGTGGCCCCCCCCGGAGCTCGTGGCCCTGATTGCCTGCCCTCTACGGCGTTGCTGGTGCGATTGTGGGACCAGCGGCGATGGCCACGAAACAAGATGGGGATCGGTCAAAGACCAAGTCGACCCGGCGTGGCACCGTCCATCAGGCCAACAGCATGGACCGCTATACCCTCTAGAGGGGATCTCCCGGCGGACCGCACAAGTCCCCTGAGGGCCCTTCTGATGCCCCGGACTTGCCCACGGATCTGACTCTCCACGACGTCATGGGCGCCATTTCCGAGATGAAGGCCTCGGTGGGCCAGCGGTTCGACACCTTGGCACAGAAGATCGACGCGGTCCTTGTGGATGTTGGCCTGGTGAGGGCCGATCTTTCCAAGACCAACGATCGAGTTGATTCTTTGGCCCAAACCGCATCGGGCCTTACGACTAAGGTGGCGGCACTACAACTGGAGGTGCGCCGGCTTAGTCAGGCGAGCGCACTTATGGATCAGCGCCTTGAGGACTCCGAGAGTCGGGCCCGGAGGAATAACATCCGCATCATCGGAGTACCCGAGGGACGGGAGGAAGCGGCGGCGGGTCTATTTGTGGAGGACCTGATCGCTACCCATCTCCAGCCTCGGGGACTGAGCAAATTTTTTGCCGTGGAGAGGGCCCACAGAGTTTCCGGGGGAAGGCCGAAGGTCGGAGCCCCTCCGCGACCTCTCATTGTCCGGATTTTTAACTTTCGGGACAGAGACGCGGTCCTGCAAGCCTCCAGACTACACGGGCCGGTTAAGCTGGAAAATATGGAGGTGAACTTTTACCCTGATTTCACCCAAGCGGTCCAGAAGCAAAGACTGAGCTTCCTGGGCGTCAAACGCCGACTTCGGGACCTGAACTTAAAATACGCTATGCTCTTCCCGGCCAAGCTGCGAGTGGAGGTGGATGGTCGCACGCACTTTTTTGATCGTCCCGAAGCGGCCGGAGACTGGCTGGACACTCTGTCTGGAGATCGTGATCGAAATGGCGGGGGGGGGGGCCGCGGGAGGAGACGGCCCATTGGATCGGGACTGAGGGGTCAATATTGGGCCTCACTCTGGACGAATACGATGCTACTTTAGATCAAGCGTCTGTCTTTGTACATTCCCCTCCCATGGAGGTTGTGTGGGGTCTAGAAGGGGTACTCTTTCCTCCTCTAGGGGGTCTAGTTAGTTTCAATCTATAGGGGCGACAGGCACACTGCAAGTTGGGGGGGCTGTCCGGGCTCATGCAGGGGTGCAGGGAGGGGGGAGTTTTGTTGGAGTGGGTGGGTTGGGGTGGGGAGTTATTCGTTTTCACCACAAGGCAAACGTACCATTGTGTTATTTCTACAGTGCTCTCTGGGGGACGAGTGATGACTTCTGTTTATGATGGGGGGTAGGGGACTGAGTTTGTTGTCCTGGAATGTTAATGGACTGGGGGACAGGATCAAACGAGGTGAGGTCCTGCAGTTCTTGAAGAGAATTTCGCCCGATATAGTTTTTCTGCAGGAGACGCACCTCATTGGCAACTCCTTTTGCGCTATGAATCGACGGGGCTACCGCCTTGTGGCCCATTCGGGCTTCACGTCTGGTTCAAGGGGTGTGGGCATTATGGTTAAAAACTCGCTCCCGTTGGAGATTGATGAGGTGCGCCATGACGATAGGGGACGTTACACGGTTTTGGTGGGCAGAATGGAGGGCAGAGTGGTCGTTTTTGTGTCAATATATGTCCCACCGGGGCTGCAGACGACCACCTTTGCGGACCTGGGGCGCCTCCTCCTTGGCCTTCCGGAGGGGATTCTAGTGGTGGGGGGGATTTTAATGCTGTAGTTTCCGGAACTGTGGATCGTCACCCCCCTAGGGATCACCCCCGGGCCCAAGCGTGGTTATCTGGCCTCTTGGATACCCTGGAGCTGGTGGATTGTTGGCGTTTAAAACATCCCACGCAGCTACAGTACACCTTCCATTCAGGGGCTCATGGTAGTCTCTCACGGCTAGATTATGTCCTGGTCCCAGCGGCCTATGTGGGAAGGGTGGGAGAGGTGTGCCATTTGGCACGGGGTATTTCGGACCACTCCCCGCTCTTGTTGCACTTTGATATTTTGCCGAGGGGAGAGGGTAGAGTGGTCCCAATCAATCCCTGGTATCTGCGTGACCCCACCATTCGCGCAGAGCTGATTAAATCCCTTAAGCGCTATTTTGACGAGAATGTGGGGTCTGTGTCATTGGCAGTCTCACTGTGGGAGGCGTTCAAGACAGTACTCCGAGGAGAGGCCCTGTCCCTTATTTCCCACTCCCGGAGGCGCGAGCGGGAGGAGGTGTCCCGTGTTGAAGCTGAGATAACCGAGTTGGAGGTTGATCTAGAATGTGGGGTGACGGATGACAAATTACATGTTCTCCAACTCAAGCAAGCGGCCTATAAGGCCCTCGTCACGGAGGCGGCCAGGGGCCTCAGTAGAGAGCAACAGGTGAGACTGTATGATGTGGGTGATAAGGCTGGTAAATTGATTGCGTGGCTGGATAAAAAAGAGAGAGCGAGTCGAGTTGTCCCGTTGATTGAGAAAACGAATGGTGTGTGTGTCACTGAACCGGAGGAAATTGTCTCCTGCTTCGCGGACTATTTCCGTGGGGTGTATTCCCCAGTGTCTTCCCGCTCTGAAGAGGATTCCCATGCCCTGCTCAGAGATATCGCGCTGCCTTCCCTTTCGGAGGAGGACAGAGTGTTGTTGGACGCCGCTCCAACCTCCGAAGAAATTGCCCTCGCCATACGCTCGGTCGCTTCCGGCAAGGCCATGGGTCCTAATGGTCTTCCCATCGAGTTGTATAAACTGCGACCGGATACGCTGGCGCCGCATCTCCGTGCTATGTTCCTTGCGGCCCACTCGGTGGGTTCCCTCCCGCTAGACCAGCGTCTGGCTACCATCGTGGTTATCCACAAGGAGGGGAAGCCACGGGACCGGGTCACATCCTATCGACCCATTTCGTTATTGAATGCGGAGCCCAAAATTCTCGCCAAGGTGTTGGCCAATCGGCTGGTCGGCGTGGTGTGTGACTTGGTCCACCAGGACCAGTCCGGCTTTATTCCCCATCGTAACACAGCGCTTAACCTGCGGCGTTTGCATGGGGTCCTCGCACGTGTCCCGTTCATACGGGAGCCGGCCATCTTGGCATCCTTGGACGCCACTATGGCGTTTGACACACTTGAATGGCCATATATTTGGGCGACGCTCGCGAAATTTGGGTTTGGCCCAGGGTTTATCAGCTGGGTTAAATTGTTGTACTCTGGCCCACTGGCGCAGGTGGTTGTGAACGGTAGAGTGTCGGCTCAGTTTGAGTTGGGCAGGGGCACGCGGCAGGGCTGCCCGTTATCGCCGCTCCTTTTTGCGCTTGCCTTGGAGCCCCTGGCGGAGTGGCTGCGGTGGGAACCTTCTATTCGTGGTCTCCGCTGGACCCCCGAGTATGAGGACCGCGTATCTCTATACGCTGACGATATTCTCCTGTACCTGGCTTCCCCACGTAAATCACTGATAGTACTGGTTGATGTATTGCATTCCTTTGGTCGTAACTCCGGCCTTGTCATCAACTGGGCTAAATCGTGCGTGTATGTCCTCTCTGGGGAGGCTCCTATCCTTCCACGGGGCTGTCCTATTCAGATCACCCCGCAGGGATTTAGGTACCTGGGTGTCTTCATCACCCTGGACGCGGAGGCCCGGTATGATCGAAACCTGCTTCCCCCCCTCCAGCGCCTGAAGGAGGATGTCGCGCGTTGGCGGCGTTTGCCGCTATCGCCGCTCAGCCGGGCGGCATTGTTTAAGATGATGTCGCTGCCGCGTTTCCTGTACGCTATGCAGAATACAATGGACCTCGTCCCGGCGCGCTACTTCCGCGAGGTGGAGAGTTTGCAACGCCGCCTGTTCTGGGACGGGAGACCGCGTATCGCCCTGGCGAAGCTGACGCTCCCGTGGTATGACGGGGGATTGCCCTCCCGGATATTAAACGGTATTATTGGGCCTCCCATCTGGCGGCGATTAATCACGGCCTATACGGGCCCGCCCTAAACCCGGCCTTTGAAATGGATAAGATGCTACTGCCGGGTGGTGACTATAATCGAGCGCTCTACTCCAGCTCGCTCGACGCGCGTCTGACGGGCCCCACGCGTGTCATGGTACGAGTGTGGCACGCGGCTAATGTAGCGATGGGGTGGAAGGATCGTTTGACCCGGGCATCACCACTGTACGCATCTGAGCAGTTGGGCTCCCTGTGGACCTCGAAGGGCTTCGAGAAGTGGGACATGATAGGCATCAGCAGGGTGGGGGATCTCTGGACGAGTGGGGGATTCAAAACGTTCGAGATGCTGCAGACGGAATTCCAGTTGCAAGACAGGGAGTATTTTCGGTATATGCAGATCCGTCATGCACTATGCTCCGCCTTCCCGGACGTCGCCTCCATCCCGGAGTACTCCCCTCTGGAGGATAGAGTGCTGGATGTACATGTACCGGAAAGCACAATCTCGTTAATCTATAAAAAACTGATTAATGACCGCTCGGGATTGATGTTTGATCTTCGCGCGGCTTGGGTTGCCGATGGATTGGAGCTGGACGACGAGGACTGGGTCTCTGCGGTGGCCTCCCCGAAAGACGTGGCCATACCGGCCCGCCTCCGCTTCGTCCAGCTCAAGATACTCCATAGGGTCTACATAACGGGGCCAAGGCTAGTGCGTATGGGCTATGCTGTGGACGGGTTGTGTAAGCGTGGGTGTGGTTCTTTGGGGACCTTTCTTCATATTTTGTGGGAATGCCCAGAGGTGGAGCGATTCTGGCGTGGTGTGCATGAGGTCCTGCGGGTGGTTACGCGTGTGTCGCTACTGCCCGAAGCGAGGAGATGCCTGTTGAACGTGTGGGAACCAACCGACTATTCGGCGCCACAGACGTGGTGGGTGACTCTGGGATATATGGTGGCCAAGCGCAATATTGCTCAACTGTGGGGTTCCCAGAGGTCCCCGACTGTTTCGGCCTGGAAGGAAAATATGGACTGGTGCATGTTTCGGGAAAAGGTGGTGTATGTAGCGAGAGGTAAGCCTAGGACATGGGTGAAAGTATGGGGCCCCTGGAACGTCTACCGCGGGGGAATCCGTGCCCCGCCGTTATTGCCCGATACATCGCCTGCCCCATCCCCTTAGCCGGTTTAGCTCTCCGGTACCTGGGCACTGAGTCCACCCAGTCCCTGTCCTGACCTTCTCCCCCCCTTGATACTCCTATGGATTGGTAGGGTCCCCCTTCTAGGGGAGCACATGCTGCTGTTTTCGATCGTGGGTTGCCTTGTGGTTTGATTTGTTTGTTGTTATTTATGTTAAAAAGAAACCGTCATGTGGGGTCCGGATGGTGTGGCCACCAACGCTGCTAACTACTGTCCGCTTCCCTTTGCCGCAGCATGCGTTCTACTGTGTGTGTCATATGCTCCTCTTGTTTGCTAGCGGCCGGCCTGAAGGTTGTAGGCCCATCTTTGTATATTCTTTAACTCTGTAATAAACGGTTTAAAAAAAAACAATGAGTAGGAGAAGACGGAAGTAAGGTCGCAAAGGCGATCGAACGGTGACTTGGAGGAAGCGCAGCTGTGATTGGTTCGGTCTGCGGAATGGCGGAGCTTTAAGTTTATGTGGACATTGTTCTGCCGGTATGACACGCACACCCAGATTTGACATTTCCCTCAGCAGCAGCAGGTAGTGAATGAAGCTGGTTAGTAGAACAGCTCAGTGTGTTGAGCACCTGTTGCAGAGATCTTTGTGTAAACTGCAAGTTACATTTCCGAATTCGAGCCGATCTCATTCCTCCTTCATAAGTTAAGAAACTGAAAATGACTGAGGCGGTGGAAACCTTTTCAATGAAAGATGTCCTGGCAGATTTTAAGTCCTGTTTGGCAAATGACAACCAAGCTGTGCTAATGGATTACTACCTCAGCGGATGGAAAGGATTGGTCAAGTTCATGAATAGTCTGGGCAGCATCTTCACGTTTGTTTCAAAAGACGCAGTGGCCAAAATCCAAATAATGGAGGGTTACCGAAACAGTGCAGCGGGCGACAAATACAACTCCTTGCAGTCCATGGTGGAGTATGAGCTGGCAACTAAACTGGTGGACCTTGAGACACGAGGCGATCATCCCATCTCTGGCTGTCGCACCATCTTGCGCCTTCACCGTGCCCTGCACTGGCTTCAGCTCTTTCTGGACCGACTGCGGACCAGCACTACAGAGAGCAAAACGTCCACGATGTGCACAGATGCCTTATCTAGGTTAGGGTTTGATTTACCGGAAGAACAGGCAGATCCACCCCACATCATACCTCAGAATAGAATAGTGGGAGGGATTTCAGAAGAGGACTTCCGCACTAAAGTAAAGACAGATCAACAGACAGTGAGTGGACAAGAGATGGTGGACTCTGTTAAGCATGTTCCAAAAGAAGGGTTCATTTACGTGCAAGATGGCCTGGTTCTTCCTACTTTGGACTTACAAAGACAGGCTCTGGAATGGTGTCACTCACACACTTTGGCCGGACACCCTGGAATAAAGAAGACCATTGCCTCGGTTAGAAGATGGTTTTGGTGGCCCACTCTTGGAAAAGATGTGGAACAGTTTGTGAAAACCTGCACGTGTGTGCCCAAAGTAAGACGTCCCGACAGAGTCCTATGGGATTACTTCAACCCCTGCCTACACCCCCTCTGCCATGGCACACAGTGTCTATGGACTTTATAGTAGAATTACCACTCACTACTCGGGGACACACCACCTTGTTGGTAGTTGTAGATCTGTTTACCAAGACAGCACATTTTGTTCCACTACAGGGCCTCCCTACGGCTGCTGAACTAGCTACCGTATTCCTCCATCAGGTAGTCAGGTTACACGGTTTTCCCTCTGTGGTCGTGTCGGACAGGGGTACTCAGTTTGTTTCCCGTTTTTGGAGGAAACTATGCTCTCTGCTGCAGATGGATGTCAGACTGTCCTCCAGTCACCATCCACAAACCGATGGCCAGACCGAGAGGGTAAACCAGTGTTTTGAACAGTACATAAGAGGCCAATCGTTACACTCCAGGACAGAATGGGACAAGATGGTATGGATAGCTGAATATGCTTATAATAACAGCCAACATGCATCAACTAAACACACGCCTTTCTTCTGTTCTTATGGCTTCCATCCTAAAACCTTACCCTCTGTAACCACCTCAGACTGTTCTGTTCCAGCAGTCAGTGAATTCATTCAGAATATTCAAGACATACACAAGATCACTCAGGTTAATTTAGACCAGGCTAAAGCACAGTACAAGAGATGGGCTGATACTCATAGACAGGCAGAACCTTTGTATCAACCAGGGGATGAGGTATGGTTGTCATCAAAATATATCCCTCTAAGGGGTCCCTGTAAGTTTAAACCTAAGTTTCTTGGGCCTTACAAGATCAAAAAAGTAATTAACCCAGTAGCTATGGAACTGAACCTGCCAGGGTCATTCAGGGTACACCCTGTCTTTCATGTTTCGTTGTTAAAGCCTATGGAACCTGAGACTCGTCTTCCTCCGAAACCTGCTCCGGTGTTAGTGGATGGAGATGAAGAATTCGAAGTAGAAGCCATTATTGACTCAAGAAGAAACAGACGTCGATTGCAGTACTTGATACACTGGAAAGGTTATGGAATAGAGGAGCGTACATGGGAACCAGCCAGTCATGTACATGCTCCTCGATTGATCCGTCTGTTTCATAGACGCCATCCTCACAAGCCCAAACCTGTGGGAGGGGTTCTGGGGGGAGTATACTGTCATGCTTGCCGATTACAGTCCACGGACGAGCGCGCTCCCTACCAAGATGGCCGTCCACGGACGAGTGCGCTCGCTACCAAGATGGCCGCCCACTACTGCGCAGGTGCAACGGGGTCAGGCAGGTTGAAAAGCCTGACTGCCGGTGGGCTCGGAGCTTCGCGTTCAGGTGTTGCTCCTCAGGCTGTTGCGGTATCTTCCCAATGTTCTGACTCATCCTGGACTATTCCGTAGCCTTTCTTTGTCCTTGCTCGTTTCCAGTTTGTGACCCGTTTTCTAAGAGGCTTCAGTTGTTACCTCCGGTCACCTCCAGCCTCTTCATCAGAGCTCTGACGCCCGAGCCTTGCTCCTCTCGCTCGGGCATTTGTTCCTTACGCGCCGCTGGCGCTTTTTGTCTCCCTGCTCCCGGTCTTGACAGACTGTAGCGGGTAGCGGTGTGCTCCGCCCACCTTACCGGATTTTGTCTCGTGGGCCGGCCGAGTTTAACCGCTCCCGCTCCCCCTGTTACCAATCCCCCTCAAATCCACCTTTGCCTCTCATGAACCCTTCGTTTCAGCCAAGTCTTCACCAGTCCTGCAGTGACCAGCAGTATTCATCGCTCATAGGTAGCGTTCTGGATTGTAAAGGTTCCTCCATAGCGGCTGACAGTGGTGTTCCCGACTCAGTTCAAGGTCCGGTTCCTTCGAAACAAAGATAAAGACGTTGTACAACAAAGCGGTTTGTCTTGCATCGTACCAGTGCTTTTCCTGTTAGACTCCTTGAGATACTTTTTTGAAACCATCACTGTTCCTCCGCTAGATTTCCACATTCCCCAGACCACAGACGAGGTGAAGACTGCAGTTCGCTGGATGCTACCCCTCTTTCCTTGTTTTGTCTCCCCTCTTTCCCTTCTTACCTGTGTATTCTAGGGTTTGATAGATACACGGCGTGAGAGTGGAAAGTTGGGAATTAGCAACAGCATCGTGGGAACTCGGTGGCGCCCCTGCAGAACCTCATCCGGTAAGATCTTGACATCTTTTCAGGAACCGGCCCTGCTCTTTTTGAGCAACAGGCCATGCATGGCAACCCTTGCTGATTGCTGCCCTTTCGAATTCTCTTTGTGATGCTTTAGTAAAAGAGTTCAAGCCTCGCTCTGAACCCAGAGCCATTTTGTCAGTCATAACACTTATTCGTATCTGCAGTACATTCTTCTGTGATGTGCATTCTAGCAGTGTTTTGTATATGTTGAGTATGTTCATGCACACACAAAAGTAGCCAGGGTAATTCTCCCTTGCAACGCACCCCAACTATTAAATCAACACATTACTCAGTTTCATTTCTGGAAATTCAAACAGATGTGCACACATACAATGGCCTACACAAGTGTGTTATTGGCTTCCACACAATTATATGTCTTTGTCTTTTATCTGCGATGTGCGTAAAACCTACAATATTTTGTTGCCTGTAACATGCATGCAATTAGTTCATCCTTACATGCCATTTCTGTGGCATGCACATATAAGTTAAGGAAGTGTCTATTTACCATGATGCCAGCCAAATAGTACATCATCTCTGCTTGTTACCCAGTGAACAGTAAAATAGTACATATTCTATGAATTTTAGCTGGCCATAGCCTAAAAAGTAGAAATTATGTACAAGTTGATCAACAGTCGGATAAAGAGTGTGAGGGAGGTCTTTATTTAGTATGACATATAAAAAAAAGGAAACTCAAGCAATCGTAGAGTGGTGGCCATCTTCTAAAGGGGATGCACCATGTGCGACCCATTTGATAGTAAGTGCATATACAAATGTACAATAGTTGGTAAAAATGTAAGTGCATAAATTAAGCTAACTGTTTACAGATAAACAAATGTATTACCTATTTTGAATGAAAACTTAATCAAACAGAAGCTTCAAGATGTGGCATACAAATATTCTGTGCTTCAGTCAGTATTTGACTGTCAACATAGAATGCTGAGTATGGTAAATGTTTTATGCACTCATGAGAATACATTGCTTTTTAATGTTCATGATGCTCCCTTTGATGGTTTTTGAGGGCTGGACTATTTTTGGGCTTCTTATGAAAGGCATTGTTTAGATTTAGGTTTCTGTTTAAGGGTGATTGTGCTTTCTTAGTATTTCAACTCTGGCAATACAGCAATCATCAACAAGCAGCAGCAAACATGGAATGCAGTCAGATAGATGTATCTGGGCTCCAGTGGGAGGGACATGTACAATATGTAAATTGGTTTTTGGGTTCACAGTGCTTTGGGACACTTGCAGGAGACAAATTGAGTGAGATACTGTAATGGGGCTTCTATGGATAGGGGAAGTGAAAGCAGGAGACAGGTAAGTAATGCATCTGGATAATTCCTGGGAGGCGTTCGCTCTGCTGCCTGTGAATAAGCAAACCTTTTCATACTATTCGCCCAACAGAGCACGTTTACTGCATTTGTACTTATTGGTCCCATCTCATGAATGGTTCTTTCAGACACTCAGACATTTTATTCACCTGTACAATGCATCTTTGGAATGGTTGTTTTGGCATTCAACATATTAAGTAGTGTCTTAAGTGGGCAGGCTCCTGTCTTTACTCTGCCTTCATTTCTGTTCCTGACAGTGCTGTCTCAGCAAAATAAATCCGTGTGACAGGCTTTGAGGCTGTGCCTGACTTAAGGCATTGTAGAGGGGGTGCTGAGAAAGGAGGCAGTTGGAGGAGCAGGATGAAAATAGGGAGAATAAGGGACAACAGGTGGGCCACTAGGATGGATGGGACAACCAGAGCCATGAGGACCAGGACAAGAAGAACCAGGCAAAGGGAGACAGACTCTATGGGGACGATGGTTACCAATGCCAGATGGGAACAAAAACTTATAGAATATGAGAAACAGGACAATGAAAAACAGCACTAGGGGAACCAGGACCAGGGTGAGAAGGATTAGGTGGGTCAGGAGGATGCACAACAGGGGGATCTAGACCCAGTGGACAAGAGGTAGAAGGAAAAGAAACCCCTGGAACATAATGACAAGGAGGGCAATGAGAGCCTGGGCACAGCAACCAATTGCAGAGGGTTGAGGACAGCCAAGACATAAGAGTAGCAGACCCAAGTAGACACCAACGAGGTGCAGTACCATGAAGCCAATGGAGAGAGGGCCCAAACCGCAGTCAACAGGCAGCCGACAACAAATCAAGCAGGACTAAGGGACCAGAAGCAAGAGAACCAGGATCAGGAAGACCACAACCAGGAAGGACCATGGCTAGCACGACACAAGATTAGAATGACCAGGGAGTTATAAAGGATGAGAAAGTCTAGGTCCAGTGGAACTAGAAGCTCCAGGAGTGTCAGACTCAGGGGGATCCTAAAACAGCGTGAGACAAGATTTACATGAACCAGGGTGACCCACAGCATAAGAACTAGGAGTACCAGTGGCAGAGGGATTAAGAAGACCTGACACAACAGGACCATTACTAGGAGGGCCATGATAGTGAGGTTCATGGTCAGATGGACAAGAACAAGTTAGAATAGACAAACCAAGAGACCAGGAGGGCTAGTAGGAGTAGGATGGGGCATGAGGACTAGGGACTAGGAGGTCAAGGGAAACCAAAGGCAGAGGAAATAGCATCAGAAGACCCAGTGCATGTGAGCCAGAGAAAGGAGTACCATAACTAATGGTGAGGAGGATGAACAGTTCCAGTCCTGGGAGCTTATGAAACAGGAAACCCAGGATCCAAATGACTAGTGGCAGGAGTATATGGAAATGATGACCAGTCACACTGGGCAAGACAGGGCCAAGTAGTTCTTAGACTATCATGAACCAGAGGCCAATGAACATCAGAACTAGGAAAGACTAGAATGATCTGTGACAAGACAAGTTATTGCAGATCTATGAGGGCAAGGAAAAGGAGTATGAGGGACAGGAGGATCAGAACCAGATTGAAGAGGACTAAGAAAATCAGGAGCTGAAGGGCAATGGTCAGAATGTTCAGGATACTAGGATAAGCAGAATGGGTATTAGGAAGACCAAGGAGGATAGTACAAAGGGCAACCAGAAGCCAAGAGCAAGACGACTAGGTGAGCTAAAAGGATCATGACCAGGACGACAGGAAACAGGGCTAAGAGGCAATGAAGATCAGGACCTAGGGGAACCGGGCTCATATTCCTAAGTGGGGCAGCATAATCATTACAAGAAAAAGGACCAAGAGGAGGAGGATCTGAGGTAAGGAGGTGAGCCAGCATCTGAAAGACCAAGTGGAATGGACTGTTATGGACAGGAGGACTAGGACCAAACTAACGAGGCTCAGGAGGACCCGAAAAAGCAGAACCTGAATCAATGGCTGCAGTACCAGTAGGACAAAATAGGCAAGCAACAGATCCAGGCGAACAAGGACAACCCAAACCAGGAGGATAAAGATTATAGAGTGCCAGGACAGGCGAAGCAAAATGGACCACGACCTGTGGTACCAGGGCTAGGAGATTAAAGGTGAGGAGAACCAGGACAAGGTGACTAGGACCAAGAGGACCAAAAGAGAACAGTACCAGATGGTCCAAGACTGAGAGAACCAGAAAGGGCCAGGGTGGCCAAAAGGCTAAGTTTATGATAACAATGTCATTAGATCAAGAAGGACCAAGATGATCGGGACCAAGGAGACTAAGTCTAAGATAGCAGTTGGGTCAGGTCCAGAAGAACTAGGTCCAGGAGAACCCAAACTATAAGGAACAGGACCAAAAGGAGCAGGGAGAATGTGTGGAAATTTAGCTTGCAAACTGAACATTATCTGCGCCATCTTGCCCCTCCCCAGCATCACGCACAGCGAACGCACGGCTGCCATTTTAGGCACCCCACTCATTGTCAATCGCCAGCGCGGTCCCCTTGGCGCTGCAAGCATCCCCCGCGCGCTGGCCACCCCCGCTCTCTCATACAGGCCATAAACCCTCTCCTTCTGCGCGACCCTGCTACGGAACCACATCCGACCGACATCCCATACATGGTCATGCCTCTCCTTTGATAACCCCCTTCCTCTGCGCCCCATTGTCCGAACTGGTCCCAGGCCATCACCTAGCCCTGCGGATGCAGTTTATTGCCCCTACTAGAAGGGAAACACCCCGCATCAAAGGGATTATAGTAGATCAAAGCCCCTACCCCCTGAGACCCGGCCGGTTGCACACACCGCCGGGAATTAGCGGAATTCCCTGCTGCGCGATAGCCATCTCCCACTGCGGGTAGGGTGGGAACTTCTACTGTATCTATGTGTGGGATCGGATCTGAGCCGGGGCTTCAGGGGATGTTCTTTCAGGCATCAAGAGACTCTCAAGAATATACTATTTGTAATAAAGCAATAAACCAGTGTATAAGAGACCAGGTCTCAGAGATGCAGTTAGAGCACCTCGTGACGATACCTTGCTGTCTGATCTGATGTGTTCTGCTCCGACGGAATAAAACTTTGTTTCCTGCCTTCCAGTCTCCGGCGCCTGCCTCTTTTATTGGTAAATTATCGAGTGGTATGAGAGGCGATTACCGCCGGGCAAATACTTGAAAGGTTATCGACTGAAACTGCCGCTACCATTTAACAATTGGCGTCCCAAACGTGGGGCCCATCAGCGACACGTGGATCCAGTGGGAGAGGTCCCGACGACAGAGTGAACGACTGCAACGATCGGGAGAGCTCCTGCCCGATAGACCCTCGTCTGGCAGCCGATCATCCGAACTTCACTGGTTCCGAGCAGACCTCTCTCGAGTGATCTACGGTCCTGACTGGGAACCATCAGGAGTGCCGCGGCAAATACGGAGAGTAGAGGACGATCGGGCGCTGGAGGCGGAAGACGAGAAACTGTCCACGCGGTCCGGGTAAGGTCGTGAAATACG
Organism: Triturus cristatus; assembly: GCF_964204655.1. Classification (NCBI taxonomy): domain Eukaryota; kingdom Metazoa; phylum Chordata; class Amphibia; order Caudata; family Salamandridae; genus Triturus; species Triturus cristatus. The sequence continues at coordinate 452,507,703 of NC_140590.1, read as the reverse complement.
ACAAAAGTGCGAAATAATTGATTGATTGTTTGAATACTAGTATTGCTCATTGATTGTTCTCTTTGAGATATTCGCTGTCTACAAACGGGGAGGAGTAGAAATACTCTCTCTCTCCCTTTGCAGATAGTGAAGGGTAGGTAATGCAGACTTTTGTCCCCGTTGAAACCCGTCGTGCCTATCTTTATCTCCCCATTGATTGATTGTCCGAACATTGATTGTTTTGAAGAATAGTGCTTTTTGAGATATTCTCTGTTTGCAAATAACGTAGAATAGGAATATTCTGTCTAGTCTTTGCAAATAGTGAAGGGTAGGTAACGCAGACTTTTGTCCCCGTTGAAACCCGTCGTGCCTATCTTTATCTCCCCATTGATTGATTGATTGATTGTCCGAACACTAGTTGTTCGGTATTGGTTCTTTGGAGGTATTCTCTGCTTACAAATAACGAAGAATAGAGATATTCTGTCTAGTCTTTGCAAGCAGTGAAAAGATAGGTAGTGCTGACTTTTGTCCCCGTTGAAACCCGTCATGCCTATCTTCTCCCCACTGATTGGTAGTTGGTTCTGCCCGGACCGCTTATTAGAGGTGAACCACCCGGCTCCACTGGAAGGCACCCCTAATAAGGACATGTTCACTAAATATGGACTAGTCGCCGTAGCTTATAGCAAGCTGTGGCATAAATATACCAAGAAGGACCCCGAAAGTCAGTGGCCACTGATGGGATCCTTCGACGACCGCAAGATAGAAGCGCTAGAAGTAGCTCTGCGTAGCAATAAGACGACGCCTACTATGCTTGACAGTATTGGCATGTGGCGCAAAGAAGCGACGCAACGGAAAAGGAGGGAAGAAGTAAAAGCAGAAAAGGAATTACGAAAGGCAGCTCACCTTGCCGCTAGAAAGTTAGAAGAAGACATAGAGGAGAGAAGGGAAACTAAACTAAGACAGGAGCCCGAAACCTCAGGCCAGTACGCTGTTAGGACCCCTTCTTTGCTCTACCCTGAGTTGTCCTCCAAGCAGCGAACGAATGACGAATTACTGTTAGGTCCCCCGATCATTTACATGCCCCCTCCGTATGCACCCTCCCAATCAGTAGTGCAACACCCACAACCCCCGAACACGAGCGAAAGCAGTACAGGGGCCTCGGCCCTCACGGCCTCCGCGCCGGCTGAGCCTCTTGTACTGAACCCAATGTCGACTACAACGCTAGATGACCATGAGATGGGAAAGAAAGAGTCCACCAGAATGAATCGATTAACTAAGGATGAACGAGCAGGAATCGATAGGATAGTAGGGACGCTGGTGGAGCGAAAAGAAAGTGAGGAGTATATAACAGACGTGTATAGCTCGTATGCCGACAGCCGCAGACGACACTTCGTCGTACGGCTCTGTTATCACGCCCTGAATGCATATGAGGATAGGTACCACGATAAAGGTCCCGAAGGCTTAGCGGCCCTATATAGGAAGGTAGACATTGGGGAAGAAAGAGAGGGCGATGTAGCGAACCTCTTCACTCGTACACTCGAGGTCTACCGACACCTTAAAGAACATGGACAGACCACCAAAACAGAAACCCCCATAGCAACTAAGCCCCAGGGAGGAAGGGCCGATGCCATGATGCCCATTAAAGAAGCTGCCCCCTACTGGGTCCCCCCACGGGGTCAGGGAACACACGACGACATCAACCACCAAGATGCGAAGGGAAGGGTTGTATATAATTGGGTCTACCAGCCGTGGGACCGGCAAGATATTTTGACCTTTAGAAAGACTCTACCCGACTTGAGAAAGAACCCGACTGCCTTCTACACTGAATTGGGTACAGCCTTAGGCTCAACGATAATGACGTTAGCAGATATCGACTTGTTCTTTGGGCTATGCCTGCCGGCTGATGTGTGGAAACAAATCCGAAGAGTTGACTACGCTGAGCCGTTCGGATATACCTGGGTACAACTCGATACCATAGATAAACAGCGAGAACCAGGACAGAAACCCCCGAAAGCCATCTTAGAGCTCCCAGACAAGATTGTACAAAAGCTGAAGACTCTAATCCCAGAAAGAAAGGTAGACTGGTCGATAGTGACGGCTTGCCGTCAGAAACCCCAGGAAGATGTGTCTGAATACTTCTCCCGATTCGAGACTGTGTTTTCCGATTACAGTGGCCAAGACATGACCACCGCAACCGGACACCACCTCTTTGTCCAGAATTATGTAAAGGGTCTGTCTCAAGAAGTTTCCCAGAAGCTACAGACCAGCGAGAGCAGTTGGGCAGCCTCCAAACCCGCAGCAATTCTCCAGATGGCCCAATACTACGAAAACCAGAAGAACGAGAACGATAGGGCGTCAGAGAAGAAGAAAAAGGAATTAAAGGAGAGGGTGATGATAGCACAGTTGCAAGGGGTGACCATAGGAAGGGAACCCCCAAAAGAGAATTACCAACCAACCGCCCCTAGAAAGCTACCCCCTAGAGACCATACACCTACACCCTACAACGGACGGAGAGACTTAGATGGGAATCAATGTGCGTTCTGTAGAGGGTTCGGACACTGGAAATCCCAGTGCCCGGTCCTTTTGGAACTGAACAAAAATAGGGACCCCAATAGACCATTTTTTCCGAATACGCTAACCAGATCGCTGATACGTACAACGCTCCAGCAAAATAGTATGGTCAAACATTTTTAATAAATTATAAGTATAACAACATTCCGGCAAAATGAACAGGTTAGAACATGTTTTAAACAACTATTTACATGACAGTCTGCTGCGACCTGCATCCCAAAGCATTTACGTCCACGTGACACCGTCCTCGCCTCTCCTTCCTCGAAGTTGCAACATTGGCCTGTTTTGGGCGGTCCTTTTTAGTTGATTTTGGGCTATAAAAGCCATGCAAAAATCCCTTGACATCAGTGGCGGGCGATTGTGCGAATAGGCCGGAGGCTATACGAAGCGCCGGAGGGCTGGTGCCCTGGCGGGGGGAGGCGACGCGGACGGACCTCCCCCACCTCCCCAGGTGGAGGCTTGCCAGGCACCCCAACCGTCTTTAATTCGCCGGCCAGCTAAGCTGCACCCAGCCATCTTTTTCATCGGCCTGCTGAATTTCACCCTGGCACGCCGTGCGGATCTTCCCATTTGCTTCTTCCTTCAATAATGGAGGGTGCCCTGGCGGGGGGAGGCGACGCGGACGGGCCTCCCCCACCTCCCCAGGTGGAGGCTCGCCAGCAGACGAGGGCACCCCAACCGCATCTTTCACACGTCAGCCAGCTGAGTTGCGTCCTGCCACTTCATTCGCCGTTCGGCTGAGCCGGCACCCCTGCACGCGACCGCCAGGCAACCACCCAGGCACAGGGTTCACCAAGACTGCCGCTAGCACCCGACGCGGGGAGTGGGCCCCCGCAGCCAAGTAAGTAGGGGCCCACTCCGATGGTGATACCATCCGAACTGCTGTTGTCGCTGCTACTGGAACCACTCCGGTGGCAATACCATCTGAACTGCCGCTGTAGCTGCTGTTGGCCCCTCTCCGATAGCCGTACCGAAGAGCTGCTGCTACTGCTGCCATTGAACTCCGGCGGTTGACCCCTCCGGTTCCAGGCCTGGCCCACCGTGAGACAATTCTGGACTCGAAAGCTTGTTTGCTAGGGCATGGGCCCCACCCTTGACAGAACGCTCCCCTCAGCCTTGCAGAATTGGTTGGAGTCATTTGACATTCGACTCCTGCGGACTTCCGGTAAGGACAAAACCACCGCCATTGCTCTTTTGCCCCCGGGCGGCAGCCGCCTTGCCTCCGCTTGGTGCAGTGAGAAAGTAGAGCGTCGGCGGAAGAACCCGCCTGCTGCCCCGCCCTAAGAACGAACCATGGCATTGCTACAAGGTTGCAGTGACGCCATGCTGACGCAAAGTTGACGCTAACGAAAGTTCTCGAACTACCGAAAGGAATTCTGGTTCAACAGCTAATTCATGGAAAGACTTAGACTGTGCACTGACCCGACCCCGCCCCAAGATGGCGCTGATGTAGGAGTGGCCTACAACTCCTTGTGGCGTTCCAGTCACGTGACATTTGTGTTAAAAAAGAGATATATATATATATGTATGCGATGCTTACACACATGATGGTGGGGAAAAGGGGGGAACCGATTTTTATGTTAATCCAGTGTTGCTCATGTTGCTCGACGCCTCTCACACCGTGGCCGGTCTATGGCGACTGTAGGCCCGTACTTCCATACTGACATTGTTTTAAATAAAGGGCTTCTTAAAAAGGAATTACGAAATCAGTGTCATGACTAATCATCTGGGTTGTTGAAGGTTTTTCTTTTAAATAAATGATTGTTACTCCTAAGCGAAAGCATACAGATAATACAGACACAATTTGCCTAAAAATCTTTTTGTTTAACGGAATTTGTACCCATCACGCCTGCCCTTTTTCCAAGAATTGTCAAATCAATAATGAACTATAACTTAAGGTATATGTCGCATGCAAGGTATGGTATCCTGCACCATAATACACGACCAATTGAGAAATACATGCACGACCAGGGAACGCGAATTTAGGAGATGAATGAACTAGAGCATCTTTGCCTCGAACTAAAGAATAATAGGTCCGTGGTATTACCCACCCCTGCGGCTAGCCTGGTACATGGTAGGTAGAACCTTTCGTGTCTGCGCGCGCTGGGGTATTTTTGAATACTGCACCTCCCCTCCCCTCTTATTTCCCCCTCTATAGGTCACGACGAAGTTCCGACTGAAAAGTGGAGTGGACACGGACCGCACCAAGTTCAATATCAGGGAAAACATAGACAAATGTTGCGAGATAGTGCGAAAAAAAATTACAGACCATCATTGGGAACATGAAAAACTGTATGATATGATTGTGCGTGTGTACTACGATTATACGATATGAATGTGTATGCATTTCATGTTTGGGTCACTTGAAGAGAGCGTCATTGTATGATTGAAGTGCTCGTCCACCGATCTAAGGGAGGAGAATAAAGGGTCAGACAACCCATAAGATAAACTACAAAATACTAAAGGTACGCAGCATTGCATAGGAATAGAGGACAGGAAAGGAGAGGCCCCCGTGCTCAACGCAGCCCTGAGTCCCCGTCTTGATGCATGTACTGTCACACCCTATCCGGCATTTGTGTGTACGTGACCACCGAATTTATGTCTTTTCCCCGCTTGTGTTTTCTTACATGGAACAGACCCATGCTACTCCATGTTGTATGTGCACCAAGTGGCCTATTATCTTACCCATCTCTCTCTCCCTCTCTCTCTCTCTCTCTCTCTCTCTCTCTCTCTCTCTCTCTCTCTCTCTCTCTCTCTCACTCTCTCCCCCCCCCTCCCTCGCAAAAGGCTCTTTCTTGTCCTCTTTCTTCTTGAATAAATTAACGACATACACCTCTTTGGTAAGTGTATAATTGGCCCGAACACGGTGGTGTTCGAACAAAATTGACAGAAACAAAAACGACCATACTTTACCACGTTACTACCTCTCCTTTCTGCGAACGTTAAGCCTAATCGGCTGAGAAGGAAAGGACAGGTAAGACGACTGATGTCTCCCAATCTGACCCTCAACACGGGGACTATATGTCAGTGGTTTTTGTTCTTAAAGGACACCATCTCCACCACCCAGAATTACCCCTGACCAATTAGCCCGAAATAGAATGTCTAAAGCACCCTGTTCTCCCAGAGATAACTCCAGCCCTATACTAGCCGTCTCAGAGTATCCCGAACGAAACAGCTGATGGCCCTGTTTTAAACTGATAAAGGGTCACCTACTGTATGAAAAGGATACTCATGAACGCATGACAGTAGCACCTCGCACTTACGGGTATTACCAAACCTTGTATTATAAGGCGCAGAAACCGACACCTAGAAGGCCAGACGATGGACAGGGACACCCACAGAACCCTGCACCACAGCAATAATTAATAGATTAGTAACACGCACATTAACATCAGAGTTAATAGGCACCAATCATGTAGTAACAGATAAGAGCATTTCCGCAACTACTCAGTGGTTGGGAGAGAGAATGAAGTATGTAAATGTCTTCCCTGCCAAGATCTCTAAGACTTTCGTTTCTTATAACCTATTCAAGGATAACCTGCAGCCATCGGAAGAGAGGGGTCGGACGTGACGCACAGTCTGGCTGCGGATCATAAAGCATCTATGACATCGACCAAGGGGGAAGCGATGAAGCAACAAGGGTGATTGAGACGAGACACCATTATCAGAACGATGAGCGCGAAGGGCTACATCGAGGCCCCTGCTCACTGACCAGCGTGCCTGAAGTCTCAACCCGTCGGGCCCGATTGATGGGCCCAGTGCTGAAAAGATTCTGCTCTCCTTGGTCCGCATTTTTGATCCGATCCCATGCCACCCCATTCTCTCTTCCTCTTTCATTTGGACTATGACTTTGACCTACTACCGAGGAACAAAAGGCCGGCACCCTGTCTCAAAAGTACCTGTGGTGAACTGTGTTAAGGAACAGGACTGTGATCAAAGAACAGTGAGTGGTCACACCCTGCCACGTGAAGAAATCGGATTTGAGCTGGACCTTAGTTCCACCGCCGGTGCTCAACAGTGCCAACGAAAGAAGAACAACAATGAGAGCTTACCAGTGATAGCTCTTTATAAAACAAGGACACTGGAAAGAAGAACCCATGTCAAAGTTGAAAATCCTCTCCCAACCACCTTATTATATTAACTATCTTCTTATCAAGTTTTTATGATGTTGCATCAATCACTTCCGACTGTACACTGAGAAGTTAAGAAAATGTAACTTTGTATAGTAACATTCATACAACACCAGCCATGTACACGACTATACTGCAACTTTGAATGTACTTCCTCCTCGCCTACTTTATCAAACTGTATGAGACAATGTACAAATGTGTCAGATTACTCCTGCCTACCCTAACGACTCTGTATCTTTAAAATGTGTGACGAACATTGACGATACTGTAACTGAAAGGCTAACAAAGGTGAATATTGGCCGGACAAGCTGGCGAGATATGTTAAAAGGGAGGACTGTGGAAATTTAGCTTGCAAACTGAACATTATCTGCGCCATCTTGCCCCTCCCCAGCACCACGCACAGCGAACGCACGGCTGCCATTTTAGGCACCCCACTCATTGTCAATCGCCAGCGCGGTCCCCTTGGCGCTGCAAGCATCCCCCGCGCGCTGGCCACCCCCGCTCTCTCATACAGGCCATAAACCCTCTCCTTCTGCGCGACCCTGCTACGGAACCACATCCGACCGACATCCCATACATGGTCATGCCTCTCCTTTGATAACCCCCTTCCTCTGCGCCCCATTGTCCGAACTGGTCCCAGGCCATCACCTAGCCCTGCGGATGCAGTTTATTGCCCCTACTAGAAGGGAAACACCCCGCATCAAAGGGATTATAGTAGATCAAAGCCCCTACCCCCTGAGACCCGGCCGGTTGCACACACCGCCGGGAATTAGCGGAATTCCCTGCTGCGCGATAGCCATCTCCCACTGCGGGTAGGGTGGGAACTTCTACTGTATCTATGTGTGGGATCGGATCTGAGCCGGGGCTTCAGGGGATGTTCTTTCAGGCATCAAGAGACTCTCAAGAATATACTATGTGTAATAAAGCAATAAACCAGTGTATAAGAGACCAGGTCTCAGAGATGCAGTTAGAGCACCTCGTGACGATACCTTGCTGTCTGATCTGATGTGTTCTGCTCCGACGGAATAAAACTTTGTTTCCTGCCTTCCAGTCTCCGGCGCCTGCCTCTTTTATTGGTAAATTATCGAGTGGTATGAGAGGCGATTACCGCCGGGCAAATACTTGAAAGGTTATCGACTGAAACTGCCGCTACCATTTAACAAATGTACACAAGATCTCAAAAAGGACTATGAAAACAGAAATAGTGTGCCCGTGGCCTGTAGTGCCAGGTGGATGAGACCACGGACACCCATCTAGAGTCAGAAGGAAAAGTTCTAAGAGAACCAGGAAAGAAAGTACTACAGGGACTAGGAAGATAAGGGTAAAGAGGGTCAAGACCTTGAGTATCAGGACCAGGATAACCAGGGTGAGGAAGAAAAGAAAGGAGGCTCAGGAGATTCAGGAACAGATACGTAGGGATCAGGATGATCGCAACCCTTGCGGTCCAGTTCACAGGGTTAGGAACAGGATAGTCAGGAAGATAATCAACAGGTTGGCCCGAAATCAGTAGGACCAGTAAAGGAGGACCATGGTAAATTTGTGAAGCAGCACCAGGACAAGTAGCTGTAAAGCCAGAAAGAAGATGATCAAGACCAGATCCAGCAAGAAATGATCCAGGCCTATAGGAGTAGGAACCAAAATAAGCAAGGAAGTTGAGTGGGATCAGCACCAAGAATACCAGAAAGACTAGGTGGACCAGGACCAGAGTGCAGAGGATTACAAGGGTCTGAACCAATAGGACCAAGGACAGGCCTAGGAGTGCCAGGGTGACCAATACTATTTGAACAGGGCAAAAAATAACCAATTGAAACATAAGGACCAGAGTAGCAGGACCAGGGTGAGGAAGATCAGAACAGCTAGAGCCAAGGAGATTAAGGGGGCGTGCCTTGTATTTTCAAGAGAAACATGACAACAATCATAAGGCTTATAAGGCCCCAAAGAAAGAGAACCAGGACCAAGAGGACCCAGACTATTGGGTGCAGTGCCAGGAGGAGCTTGAGGACAAGTCACAGGGCCAGGAGACACGTATGATCCAAAGAATTAGGACAATAGGTAAGGGCAAAGTCCTAAGAGGGGTAAGACACAGGAGGCCATTTGGACCAAGGTGGCCAGCAGGACCAGGAACTGATGTACTGGTAATCAGATGAGCAAGGTGAGATGGATCAAAAGGACCAGGTTGAGGGTCAAGAGGATTAGGAAAGGAGATAAAGAGCGAGTAGAAGGGAGCGTGAATGGACCAGAACGTCCAAAAGGACCAGAACCATGAGAATTAGTCAAACTGTTAGACCTGTCATCCTTGGCATGGTTTACCCCTAACATTTTGCTTTCAGCTCTCCTGCTTATGCTGACTTTATTTTTGGTGGCCTAAGGACTGCACAATTTACCACTGCTAACTTTTGCTAAAGTGCTTGTGCTGTTTCCCTAAAACATGGTAGCATCGGCTTAATCCAAATTGACATATTTAATCTTCTTCTAAATGCCCAGTGAAGTGGTACTAAATGTGCACCAAACCTGTAAATTAAATGCTACTAGTGGGCCTGCAGCACTGATTGTGCCACTCAAACATGTCTCAGGCCTACCATTGCAGAGCCTTTGTGTGACGTTTTAAACTGCCATGTCAACTTGGTAAAGTAAACCTTATGCCAAGCCCAAACCTTCCTTTTTAACCTTCCTTTTTAACACAAATAAGTAAGCCCTAAGGTAGGCCTGGACAGCTCCGAGGTGTTGTGTATTTAAAAAGTTGGACATATACTTTTTCAGTTGTACATGTCCTGATAGTGAAAAACTCTTACATTATATTACACTACTGCAGGGCCTAGATCTCCCGTAGGATAACATTGAAGTTACCTTATCACATCTTATAAGTGTTATTTCCAAATGGGAAGAAATACCCAGTTTATGTTTGGTGTCTCTGAAATCTTAATTTGAATTCCTAACTTTTGGTGAAGTCGGATTTTGAATTACAATTCTGAAAATGCCACTTTTAAAAAGTTGGCATTTTCCTGCTTTAGTCATTTGGAGCCTTCAGCTTGTCTCCGGTCACATGTGTGGGTGAGTTGGCAGTTGGGCTTTGTATATTCTCCTAGACAGCCACACACAGTGGAAGCTTGGGTGTGACTGGATGGGTCATCACTGCTAGGATGGGGGAGTAGCTGGGCCCAGCCCGACTTTCACCTAAATATACTGTGTCGTATCTGCATAAAAAAGGCTATTTAGTGTAGTTAGTCTAGAGCCAGGGAATGCAGGGCTTCTGTGCACTTCAATGGCATGCATCTAGAATCTTCTCCTTACTTCAAAGGCACAACTGTGTAGAAAAAGAAAGAACTCATACCCCACCACTTCAGTACACTTCTGGCCCTGTAGATACTCTACCAAAAAGGACAGATGTGCTGTTACAAGGACTGACACTCTGTTGGACTGCTTTTCTAAAGGAACTGCTACCCTGCTTTGCTGACCTGCTGTCCTCTTGCCTGGGGAAGAAAAAGTGGACCTGCAAGTCAAAGTCAAAGTCAAATAAAGCTTTATTCAATTGTAAAATTGTGCAATCATAAAAGCAGTACATACACCAATGTAATCAAAATAACAGTATATAAAATAAAATAACTCCATTAACATCAGTCATACATGAAAGTTTAAAAGACATAAATGTAATCGGGGATTGCAGAATTAAAATCCAATGTTCATTAAAACACTAAGCTCCTCCTATAGGCGACTGCCCTTTTTAAAAACATCGCAACTTTCCAGATCATATCCGCATTGTCCAGGGTTTGCAGTGCAATATACGCAGGCCGGCAAGTCCTAAGCCCTATCATTTTTAACATTGGTCGAATCCACACTTTCCTAATAGTAGAGTAAAAACCACAAAAAAAGATGACATGGATGATGGATTGACATGAGCAATCGTCGCAAGGTCATAGTGCGACTCCAGTTATTCATGTTGGGAAAGCTGGTAAGTCTGTGGAATATACCAAGCCTGAATCTTGTTAGTAAAAACCTATCATACCCTACTGGAACTATGGATAAATAAGGCTGTATTTTAAAAACAATTAAGATCATTTGATTTTCCAATACTGTGGGCTTAAAAATTTCAGCCGTCAGCCTTGTCATTTCCAACATTGCAATACCTTCTTTTTTTAATTCCTTCCTGCATACTGATTGCAGGGATTCAGGATCAGTAAAATACTCCGGATGACCCAGATTCTGCATAAAATTAAAAACATAATAAATCCAAGGGGTCCTTAATACTTTTTCCAATTTTAAAATATCCTTTAAAATATCCCTATTTAATGTGGGTTCTTCTTTAGTCCATACACGATGCCACGGTAAGACTGGCTCAAATTTAATAATATTAGACAGATACATTAGGCCCAATTCGACATGACAGGTGTAAGCAGATGTTGTTCTGGGTACAGAAAATAGATATCTTAAGAATTTATTTTCCACTACTTGTAGAGAATTTGTATTTGCAATACCCCAGACCCCTGAACCATAGGTTGCGGTAGAAATACTTTTAGCCCGATACATTTGTAAAAGTTCCACAGGAGGTCTTTTCCCTAATCTTTTCGAAAACTGGGTGAGTGCAGATATAGTGTTAATAAAACTGAATGTTTTAGATCTTATTGCCTGTGCCCACATATCTTCTTGGTGGAACATAACACCCTAATATGATAAGGTTTTTGTTGTTTCAATCGTTTGGTCCGCAATAAACATTTCACAAGATTGTTTCCACCCCACACCACATCTCATAACATAAGTCTTGGAAGTGTTCACTGATAATCCTAAGTCGTGCATAAAGTCATTATAACCATTTAAAACTCTCTGTAGACCTACTTGTGTTCTGGACAGTAAAACCGCATCATCAGCATATAAAAGAGCAGGGATTGGACGACCATTAATCTTAGGGTAGTCAACGTTTTGCTCAAGTAATGCGCCCTCAAGATCATTTATGTACAAATTAAAAAGAAATGGTGCAAGGACACATCCTTGACGGACTCCCCTACGTATTGGGATTGGAGTTATGGACCCACCCTTAACATCAAAGTGGACTCTAGTTTGAGCGTTACAATAAAACCGTCTTAACCCCTTCGCTGCTAGGCCTCCCCCCCCCCCCTGTGCTAAGCCTTTTTTGGGCTATTTGGGGTAGTGTGCGCTTAAGCCCCTGTATCCTTTTGACCACATAAGGTATCCACGCCAAATTTACGTCCTTTTCATCCAACATCATGGAGATTCCTAGGGTTTGTGGGTTCCCCTGGAGGGGTCCCAGAAATTAGCCAAAATACAGCAACATTTTGTTGTTTGGGGGAAAAATGGGAAAAACGGGCTGCAAATGAAAGCGTCTGGGTTTTTCTCTGCAAATGGTATCAAAAAAGGGTTTATAGGGCTGAAATCAACATTTTCCCAGCTTTTAGGGAATGACAGACTTTTGTTAGAAAACCAACATGTTTACACAGTTTTGGCATTTTTCTGGGACATAGCCTATTTTTGCTATGTTTTGTGCTTTCAACCTCCTTCCAGTTAATGGTAGAAATGTGTGTGAAAGCTATAATGGATCCTGGAAAGGTATACATTTTAGAAAAGTAGACAAAACTGTGAATTAAGCAAGGGGTCATTTGTGTAGATCCATCAAGGTTTCTTTATAGAAACTAACAGTTAAAGATAGGAAAAATTGAAAAATAGTTGAAAAAAACAGCCTTTTGTGTCAACGTTTTCACCTGTAACTTCTTCTAATTATGACAACTCTTTGAAATCAATATACCGTTACATCCGCTGGACCTTCCTGGTTGTGGGGATATATAGGACTTGTAGGTTCACCAAGAACCCGAAGAAACCCAGAGTCAAAAACTGAGCAGCAATTTGCAATGGTTTTTTATTATGTACCGGGTATATAGCAATTATTGTGGGAAAATGTATACATGGAAAAATCGGTATGAAAGACACCTATGTAGTTCTGAAATGGGAACAAATTCTAGAGTTTAGAAACAGTAGATATTTGCACATTTTCGAAATTGGGAATACTCATACTAGCATGAGAATTATCGGTCATTTTTCAAAATGACTTCTTTTTTACACAATGTCTTTCATTTGGAAGGCAGAAATGCATCAAAAAGCAATAGGTAATAACAGTTGCTTTACAAATCTGAATTACCCTAAGTCTCCCAATAAAATGGTACCTCACTAGGCATAGTACCCACGACAGGAAATGGCTCAAAACCCAACGTGAACACACCAAATTTTCACAATGAAAATGTAACCTTTTTATGCAACGTGTCTAGCTGTAGTTTTTTAACCCTAGCTCTTCCGGTACCTAGGGAAACCTAGAAAACCTATACATTTTTTAAAACTAGACACCCAGGGGAATCAAGGATGGGGTGACTGCCTCCCACCAGGTTCACTTACCCAGAATCCCTTGCAAACCTAAAAAATTGTCCAAAAAAGCAAATTTTCCCCACATTTCTGTGGTGGAATGTTCTGGAATCTGTGTGGATCCACAATTTTCCACCCACCCTGCGTTCCACAAAGTCGTCCGAGCAAAATGGCACCCCACATGTGTGGGTCGGCCTAGTGCCCGTGACACGAAACGGCGCAAAACGCAACTTGGTCACACCTCAATTTTGCAGTGAAAAATGACCCTTTTTTGGCAAAGTGCTTAGCTGTAGTTTTTTAACCCTAGCTCTGCCGGCACCTAGGGAAACCTAGCAATCCAATATATTTTTGAAAACTAGGCACCCAGGGGAATCCAGGAAGGGGTGACTTGACTGCCTCCCACCAGGTTCTGTTACCCAGAATCCCCTTGAAAACCTAAAAAAGTGTCAAAAACACCACATTTTAGCCACATTTCTGTGGTGGAAAGTTCTGGAATCTGCGTGGATCCACAAATATCCACCTACCTTGCGTTCCCCAAAGTCTTCCGAGAAAAATGGTACCTCACTTGTGGGGGTCGGCCTAGTGTACGCGACAGGAAATGGCGCAAAACGCAACGTGGTCACACCTCAATTTCGCAGTGAAAAATGACCCTTTTTTGGCAAAGTGCCTAGCTGTCGTTTTTGAACCCTAGTTCTCCCGATACCTAGGGAAACCTAGCAAACCTATACATTTTTGAAAACTAGATACTCTGGGGAATCCAGGACGGGGTGACTTGACTGCCTCCCACCAGGTTCTGTTACCCAGAATCCCTTGCAAACCAAAAAAATTGTCCAAAAAAACACATTTTCCCCACATTTCTGTAGTGGAAAGTTCTGGAATCTGCGTGGATCCACAAATTTCCACCCACCCCGTTTTTCCAAAAGTCTTCCGAGAAACATGGTACCTCACTTGTGTGGGTCGGCCTATTGCCCGCATCAGGTAACGGCGCAAATCGCAATGTGGTCACACCTCAATTTCGCAGTGAAAAATTACCCTTTTTTGGCAAAGTGCCTAGCTGTAGTTTTTGAACCCTAGCTCTCCCGGCACCTAGGGAAACCTAGCAAACCTATGCATTTTTGAAAACTAGACACCCTGGGGAATCCAGGATGGGGTGACTTGACTGCCTTCCACCAGGTTCTGTTACCCAGAATCTCTCGCAAACCAGAAAAATTACCAAAAAAACAAATTTTCCCCACATTTCTGTAGTGGAAAGTTCTGGAATCTGCGTGGATCCACAAATTTCCACCCACCCTGCGGTCAGCAAAATCTTACAAGAAAAATGGTACCTCAGTTGTGTGGGTCGGCCTAGTGCCCGCGACAGGAAATGCCGCAAACGCAACGTGGTCACACCTCAATTTCACAGAAAAAATTACCCTTTTTTGGCAAAGAGCCTAGCTGTAGTTTTTGAACCCTAGCTCTGCTGGCACCTAGGGAAGCCTAGCAAACCTATACATTTTTGAAAACTAGACACCCAGGGGAATTCAGGATGGGGTGACTTGACTGTCTCCCACCAGGTTCTGTTACCCAGAATCCCTTGCAAACCTAAACAATTGTCAAACAAACTACGTTTCCCCCAAGTTTCTGTGGTGGAAAGTTCTGGAATGTGCGTGGATCCACAAATTTCCACCCACCCTTGCACCCCAAAGTATTACGAGAAAATTGGTACCTCACTTGTGTGGGTCGGCCTAGTGCCCACGACAGGAAATGGCGCAAAACGCAACGTAGTCACACCTCAATTTCGCAGTAAAAAATGGCAATTTTTTGGCAAAGTGCCTAGCTGTAGTTTGTGAACCCTAGCTCTGCCGAAACTTAGTGAAACTACCAAACCCACACTTCTCTGAAAACTAGACACCAGTGGGCTTCCAGGGAGGTATGGCTTGCATGGATCCCCCAATGTTTCCTTGCCCAGAATTCCCTGCAAACCTCAATTTTAGCTGAAAAAATCACTTTTTCCACACATTTTTGTGTGGGAAAGTGAGGCATCACCGGGCTCACACAAATTTCCTACCACCCAGCGCTCCCCTAGGTCTCCCGATAAAAATTATGCCTCACTTGTGTGAGAGGCCCAACTACCCGCGACAGGCAAGGGCCCAAAACGTAGTGAGGCGATATAAAAAGTGCCGATCTCAAAACCACCTGGTTTTGCACGGGGGGTCACCTGGGTTTTTGGCCCGTGCTCGGTGGCCATATAGGGAAACCTACCAAACCCACACATTTCTGAAAACTAGACTCCCAGGGGCTTCCAGGGAAGTATGGCTTGCGTGGAGCCCCCAACGTTTCCTTACCCAGAATTCCCTGCAAACCTGAATTTTAGCTGAATAAAATCACTTTTTTCACACATTTTTGTGTCGGAAAGTGTGGCATCGCAAGGCTTACACAAATTTCCTACCACCCAGCGTTCCCCCAGGTCACATTTTTCACACATTTTTGTGTGGGAAAGTGTGGCATCACTGGACTCTCACAAATTACCTACCACCCAGCGTTCCCCCAGGTCTCCCAATAAAAATGGTGCCTCACTTGTGTGGGAGGCCCAAGTACCAGCGACAGGCAAGGGCCCAAAACGTAGTGAGGCGACATCAAAATTGCCTATCTCAAAACCACCTGGTTTTGCAAGGGGGGTCCCCTGGGTTTTTAGCCCTGTGCTCAGTGGCCATCTAGGGAAACCTACCAAACCCACACATTTCTGAAAACTAGACACCCGGGGGCTTCCAGGGAGGTATGGCTTGCGTGGATCCCCCAACGTTTCCTTACCCAGAATTCCCTGCAAACCTCAATTTTAGCTGAATAAAATCAATTTTTTCACACATTTTTGTGCCGGAAAGTGTGGCATCACAAGCCTTACACAAATTTCCTACCACCCAGTGTTCCCCCAGGTCTCCCGATAAAAATGGTACCTCACTTGTGTCGGAGGCCCAGGTACCTGCGACAGACAAAGACAAAAAACGTTTTGAGGCAACATCTACATTGCCTATCAGAAAGACAAAAAATATATATATTACTGCACAGCCATCTAATCCTCAAGCACACACACATACTGGTTGAGTTTGGCACGAGGGTGAGTGATGGGTCAGTATATACAATTGTATTAGCAAGGGATTTCACAAAAATGAAATTCACTGTTAATTGAAAGGACGAGAAACTGAACCATTGACTCACAGCTAGTGACCTGTAAAGCCATGACAAGGCACCAACCTCTTTACAGGCCATTCAAACACCTTTCATACGTGTGACACATACAAAACCATTCACTCAGCCAGCCACGGGCCCATCACATTACAACACTCACACTAGCAGACAGCACCATTCAAGGGCCCCTCACTTCACATGCCCTCATTCCTGACACAGCAACCACACAAGCTAATGGATTCCGTGGAGTGGTGCTCAGCTAGCAGTGTGTGTAGTGACTAGCAGCAAGTCACTACTCACACTCCACCGGCTGAGCGCCAGTCCATGCACACCGCCAGCCAAGCGCAAGTCCACGCACACCGCCAGTCAAGCGCCAGTCCACGCACACCGCCAGCCAAGCGCCAGTCCATACACACCACCAGCCAAGCGCCAGTCCACACACGCCAGCCAAGTGCCAGTTCAAGCACACCACCAGCCAAGCGTAAGTTCATGCACATCACCAGCCAAGCGCCATTCCATGCACAACGCCAGCAAGCGGCAATCCACGTACACCACCAGCCAAGTGCCAATCCATGCACACAACCAGCCAAGCACCAGTCAACGCACACTGCCAGCCAAGCGCCAGTCCATGCACACCGCCAGACAATCGCTACTCCACGCACACCGCCATCACATTTAGGATTTTTTTTATATAAATAAGAAAAAACAAACACATTGCAAATAGATACAAATCTACTAACACAAAAACTGAAACTAAATACACTACACAACTGCCAACCTTGAAACTGAACAACATTTTTTAAACAATAGACGTCAGGCAGTTCACTTTACCACTCATTGATGCTCCCAAAAATTATTTTGCATGTGGTGCATTCTAAAACAAGCAAGCACACACAGCCCAGGGTTAGAAGGACACTCAGGACAGTACATACAAGTCTCCTTCCACGTACCTCTTCGCCAACAGACTCTACATCTCCTACTGGGAAAGTCTTTTGAGGGTGTGAGAGGATTGTGATCAGGAAAGTGGCGATCTTTCAATATAGCAACTTCCTCCACCACTCCAACTCTAGGAACACTTGCCTGTTCCACTAAAACAAGGCTGCCTATTACAGACTCCTGAAACTTAGCAAAAGTCATCTTTGACTCAGGACAAGAATCCTGGAACACAACAAAAGCACAAGGTTGCCAAGTGGAAAAGATGGATAGCCAACTTCTTGTACCAAATGTAAGCCTTAAGAAGAGCAGCATAAGGTTCCAACCTCTGATCTACTCTGTAAACACCACCCATGTGCCTATTATAGTCTAAAATGCACACAGGTTTGCGCGCTTCAGCAACCTGACCCCAAACAGTCACAGGTGCAGTGCTTTTATCATGGATGGTAGTCAGCATGTAGACATCTCTCCTGTCTGAAAACTGCACAGCTAGAAGCTCCACACAACGCAATGCACTGCACTGTCCCCGCACAAGCTTTTGACAAACATGTTCTTTTGGGAAACCTTTACGGTTAGAGCGGATTGTGCTACGAGAAACAGTGTCCACTTTTGCCAATTCCCTGAACAACCACACACCAGTGTAGCAGTTATCTACAGATAAATGGTGGCCTTTGTTAAAAAATCTTCTACCAAGTTCCCACACAATTTTCTCAGTCACTCCAAAAGTGGACGGACAACCAGGATGGATTCCTTACCGGTGTACACCCTGAAATTAGAGACATATCCAGTCCTACTGTCACACAGCATATATAGCTTAATCCCATAGCGTGCCCTCTTACTAGGAATGTATTGCCTAAAAACTAAGCGGCCCTTGAACAACACGAAAGACTCATCCACTGCAATTTCTTTCCCTGGAGCATAGATCTCAGAAAATCGATCAACAAAGTGATCAATGACAGGCAGAATCTTAAAATGACGGTAACAATCAGGGTGATCTCGTGGCAACGCTAAACCATTATCGACAAAATGCATCATCCGAAGCAGAAGCAAATACCTATCACGACTCATGACTGCCGGAAAAATAGCAGTTGCCATCAAGGGACTAGTAGACCAATATGAAGACATTGATAGCTTCCTTAGCAAGCCCATCAAAAAAGTTAAACACAAGAACTTCTTCATCTCATCCAGATTTGTGGGAGTCCACTGGGTAGCTCTAGAGTGGGGCTTAAGACTGGCACTGTTGTCCCTCAAAAACTGTTTGGCATAAAAATTAGTCTGCTCAACAATCTCTGCCAAAAACACATCGTCCATAAACAACTGAAAAAAATGTATCGGCAAAAAGTTTTCAGTATTCACTCTAGACCCCGGAACACCAGTAAAGTGTGGCAATGCCGGCTGCACCATGCCTGGGGCAAGCCAGAGGTCAGTGCTTTCAACGGGAAGCCTTGCAGCCCCAGGCTGCAGCCCCAGATGCCTCTTGCCGCACTGCACCAACGGGAAGCCTTGCAGCCACAGGCTGCAGCCCAGATGCCTTGCAGTCGCACTACACCAACGGGAAACCTTGCAGCCCCAGGCTGCAGCCCAGATGCCTCTTGCCGTACTATCAGCACATCAATCTCCTCCTCTAACACAGGCACTTCATCCGCACTAAGAGTATCTTCATCATCCGATGATTCCATGTGGAGAAAAAACTCACTGCCAGAATTGTCTAGGCCTGGGCGAAAATTTCGTTCCGTTCGCGGAAATTGCGATAATTTGACATTTTCGCGTTCCGCGGAGAGCGCGAAAATGTCAAAAATTCCAGTTTCCGCAGCTTGGCGATAATTTGTTTCTTGCTCGCGATGTAAAATAATACATTCTGGCGCGCGCACGATCGCCTTACCTGAATCCCTGCGTTCGCCAACAAGTTTTCTTGATCCGGTCGCGTTCTCCATGAGATGTTGTATTGTTTTTAGCCATTTGCGCTGTCTCGCGACAGTTCGCGCCCGCAGTGACGTCATGCGTCGCGCGATCACGTCTTTCTTCTCGCGATCATGCACCGCGAGACAACTCAAAACAAGATGGCCGCGCCCGCAAGCAACCACATGGGTAAGTTGGCGACCCGCAACCATGCAGAAAATCTCGCGAACATGCCGGAAAAAAACTTCCGCATCTTCGCGATATTTCCGCTTGTTTGCGATAATTTTAAACATTTTCGCAATAATTTGCGAAAGTTAATTTTGCAAATTCCGCCCACCGTTAGAATTGTCCCCTGCCTCCTCTGCCTCGGATGCAGTCACTCTCTGAACCATGGTCAGAGGAAGACTCAACAAGCATACCAACAACCTGCTGAGCAGTAATCCTGTGGCTAGCCATTATCCTTACTAAGAAAGGAGACTGCACAAACAAGTCAACAACAACCAACACTGTGCAAAACAAGTAAGTAAAAAAATGTGTGCCTTTATCGCAAAGATCTATATACTTAAAAACTATACAATTCACTTACAAGAGACAGCTACACTCACCAGCACCTACTCTGCAGAGACACAGCAAAAACCAACGATATCCCACTAGAAAGAAAAAAACAAAACCAATTACTCACAAGACAATAAAATACACATCGAGCACAAATGCAAAAAGTTTTTGACAATCAAAAAACAGAAGCCAAACATACTGCTAATATTACACCATTTGCAAAAAACAAATTCATGCAGAGAAATGAAACTCATTTACATTGTACAAAAAAAAGTCTCTTACCAAACACATGCAACTACACAAACAGCAGAACCACCAGTAACGAAACCGCAACCTGGAACAGTCTAGAGCAAAAGCCTTCCCCTAGAACAAAAAAGGAAAAATAAAGCATTACAATTGCAATTCACAAAAAATAAAACAATTAACATTATAACACACTATGTTACTACCCAAATGGTCAATCGGCCAGATGGGCCTTCAAATAGGGCTGAGAAAAATAGGTGGTGATCTTGCCTAAGAGATCGGGTGAGGTTGTCTGCCAGGCCAATCTGCCCCCCAGGTGGGGCAGAAAACAGCAGAAAGAAATTTTCCCCCTTGCAAAAGTAATAAATCCCTAGTGCCTAGTAGGGTTTTCTGCCTCCCCTCTCTCACCTAGGGCAGAAAGGCCAAAAAAGGGGCAGATCTGTCCCCAGGAAGCAACCATGTCGCTTCCATTACTCACATTTCATTTTTAAAATGAGCCCCTGGTGTCTAGTGGGGTTCTCTGCCCCCCCTCAGAGGCAGAAAGGCCCAATAAAAATACTAATCTGCCCCAAGGCGGGCAGAATATACAGTAAAAAAAAATTTACCCCTGGAAGCGATCCTTGCCCAAGGGGTCGCGTCCATTTTTATTTAAAATAATTCCCTGGTGTCTAGCGGGGTTTCTGAGGCCAAATAATGGGCCGATCTGCCCCAGGCAGAATTCCCATTATAAAATAAAATGGCCCCCTGGAAGTGACCCTTGCCCAAGGCGTCACTTCCATCACATTTTAAATAAATGCCCTGGTGACTAGCCAAAAAAACGAGGCGATCTGCCCCCAGGGGAGGCAGAATATCCAAACAAAGAAAACTGCCCCCCTGGAAGCGACCCTTGCCCAAGGGGTCGCTTCCATTTAAATTACAAAGCTAATCCCTGGGTCTAGTGGGCTTTTCTGCCCCCCCCGGTCCAGAAAACGGCCGAAAAAAATGTCCAATCTGTCCCCATGGGGGGCAGAAAAGTCTTAATTTAAATTGGCCCACATAGGAAGGGACCCTTGCCCAAGGGGTCACTTTCCTTTCCAAAAAAAACTCTTCCGCTGCCATCCACCTCTGTGGGGGCAAGATCGATGCCCCAGGGGGGAGCGCCAGCGCTTCCCCCAGGGGCTGTGCTCATGACGCAGCGGTTCCATCATAAGCACAGCCCAACCGATACTCATTACGGAACCGCTCTGTCATGAGCATCAAAGGGGTTAAAAAGTGGACAATTTGATGATCCACGCCTATCTTTTCTAAAATCTCCCAAAGTTTAATGTGTCTTACCGAATTAAAAGCGGCTGTCAGGTCTACGAAAGCTAAAAACAAATTACCATTTTTTACACGGACATATTTTCCCACCAATAAGGCAAGGTTAAGAGTCTGCTCATTAGTGCCCACTCCTTCACGGAAGCCGTACTGTAAATCAGAAAGGATCCTATTGTCAGATGCCCAGGCTTTTAATCTTACTAAAATTACACGACCTAGATTTTTTGTCATTGAGTCAAGTAACAAAATGGGCCTGTAGCATGTAGGATCTTGGCGGTTTCCTATTTTAAAGACGGGGACTATAATTGACTGTCCAAGTTGCCGGAAATGAAACATGGCAACTGGCATTCTCTACTTGCGTAACGATTGGGCCCCGTAGAGATAAATTAGATTTAAAAAGATCACTGGGGACACCGTCTGGTCCATGTGCCTTTCCTCCATGGGTGTTGGAGATCGCCATCACCACCTCATCTAGGGTGAATTTAAGGTCAGTATTTAGTGATTTATAAGTTAATAAAGAATTATTCAATTCGTTATCAAGCTGATCCATCCCCTAAAACCCCCTGTGAAGTGCTCAACCCACTGTTCCTCCGGAATGGCAATCTCAATGGTGGGGCCCTCATCTGGTTTCAAAAAAGGTGCTTTGACCGCCTTCCAGAAAGCACTACTATTCCTACTCATAGCAGCCAGATGGAGGGACTCCCAGGCTTCCTTTTTCAAGCTATCTCTTCTCTCCTTTATAGCTCGATTATATATTCTCCTTGCCACCCTAATAGTCTCCTGATCTCTCGGGATAGTGTGGAGAAACCTTTTTAAGTTTGTGTGTGCTTTCGTGCACTGGAAGTCAAACCAACCTGTTGGCTTTGCTTTCCTGGACTTATGAACATAAAGGGCCTCCCTCACGGTGCTAGATATTGACTCAAAGGTCTCTAAAATGCTACTTGGACCAGCTAAATCGCTCATACAAATATCGAATTCAGTTTTACACTTAGTCACCACTGTTTTTAAAACACGTTCAGGGTCAACCATGGCCCATTTCAATGCATAACCATTCGTTCAGTCCAGTATAACTGACTCCAGAGGCTGAGGGACAGTATTAACTCTTTTTGTACTTCTTAGACAACCTTTAAAAGTGGCACAGAATGGGAAATGGTCCCTCAGAGATATATCTCCGATGTAAAATGAGCTAACTTGAGAGGCATAGTGATTTGATAACAATAAAAAGTCAATTGTAGAAAATAAACCCAGCCCATTAAAAGTATAACCCATTGATACTGGTTCTAAACACATTTTTTCATTTAACAAATCATAAGTCCAAGGTATCTAACCTAGATAAAATTTTACTAAAATTCAGGGTATTTGAGATGTACGTACAAAGGCCTCCCTTTAATCTGCCACCATTGCTTTCTCTTGCCTTGGTGTGTAAAGTTCTATAACTCAAACGCCCTACTCTTGCTTGTGTGCCAAAGAACCTACGTACGCTTTCATACTACCCTGAGCCCGTCCCCCCCCCCCATATTGGGTGGAACAGAATTTTTTAGTGTTGCGGACTGTATCATTGAAAAGTTTTGGCCCTGGTCAGTCTGAATATGTGCACTTGTCAGAGGGTCAGTGCTTGTATTAGGTGGCATCAGAGTCTTCGGGTCTTGGCTACAAACCTGGCTATGTTTAAGGTTTGGGCAATAAGTTGTAGTAGTTATACCCTTATCCGTAACACCGTTCCCCCTGAAGAGCATAGACCCAGCACCTTTGCCATTATTATCAACTACAGCAAAGCTAATTAATTGAGGAGAGGCTGCTATCTTTTCAAGCGAGATTCATTTTTCTTCAATACTGCCCAACTTCTGTACCAAGGGAGCAAGGAGGTCAGTAATCAATAATCCCATGCGTTTACAAAAATCATCCTCGCTTGACCAAGCAGCATGGCCGTTCCCGTTATTATTGGCCTTAACGTTACTAGAGAGTGATGACAAAGAGGAACAAGCTTTGTTATTCACAACCAGGGAGATTGGTCTGGAAACTGATTTATATGTTACGCGTTGGTTTTGCGTCTGGGCCGCACATCTTTTCTTTCTAGTTCCCTGGTCAGTTCCCTTCCTAACACCCTGGTTTCTCGTTGCTTGCTGAACTCTGGTGCTGACACCGTTGATCCGTATCTCCGGCTCTTGCTCGGTATTAAGACTCATGTCCTGGGGCGACAGATTCAAGTCAGTATTGGGGCCCGGTAAATCAGCCACATTATCATTCGGTCGAGGGACAGTGGGAATTTCCAAACCATTACTTGTAACAATGTCTGTACCATTGTCAGGCTGACGTGCATATAGGGATTGCGGATGCCAGGATAGCATCCATTCAGTTAGTGCAATTTCATGCATCAATGCAGATTCAGCGCATACAAGGAATGCGTCAAAAGTCCCCGCCACCCCGGAGCCCACCCCTGATTTGCGACCATTCATTTGTGCAGAATGAGTCACAATTAACTTGAATCTTCCTCTACTCGTTAAGGAATGGGTACCTCACTGCAAAAAATACAGATGTTAGAGGGCTGGCCTAGCCCAGTCTCTTTCAGGCTCTGACAGGCACGGACGGGCCCGCTCTTGGTCTGGGCTTGGTCTGGGCGTCACCCCTCGCGCGTACCGCTCCGCGGGTTGAGAGGCAGCGCTATAAACGCGATGACCCCACCTCCCCCTTACTCGCGGCAGCTGTGTTTGGAAGTGGTGCACTCTGGGGGTTGCAGTCCTCCCCAGAGTGAAGATGGCATTGCGGGCTATGCGGTGTGTCCCTGGGACCCTCGTCCCTCCTGGGTTTCCTTCAAGAGATGATTTAAGGCACCCGTGCGGCCAGTGAATAACAGGCAACAGAAAAGTCACTTTCAAACACAAAGGGAATAGGGTACTATCACACGTAAAAAAGAGAAATTTCCCCTTGGTACCTATTGATTCGAATAAGGCAGAGCTCCACCAACTATCTCATCAATCAATCAGACGCTCACATAAGTACCTGCATGCTACCCATACATCCACAGAGAAAGAATAAAGATAATAAAAAAGATTTTTAAAAAATGTATAAAAAGAAAAATGTATTAATGGAGAAATGCAGATATAAAATATGCTACAATAAATGTATATTCTAAAACCCAATCTTGGAACAATTGGTGCAAAGAATAAGTATAAAACCTTTTTTACACACAGCAAAATCTCCTTACACAGTAAGGAAAGCACATACCATAAAATTAAAGAAGAAACAAAAAGACAGTACAATTTGTCATTAGTTTATACGCATTCGTAGAATCAAGTTTATCCTGGAATCTGATGAAGGAAAAATCCTAAAACTATCTGCCGATTCAGTGGCCTACACGAATTGTGTAAATATAGCGTTGACGCGTTTCGATGGAGTTAAATTTTTGACCCATCTTTCTCAAGACAAACCTCATGAAAACTCTCTTTATGTTGCACTTGTATAGTTGCATCCCAAATAGATCCTGTAATGCTCTGTTATATTTATATTCCTCGCACATCGGTGTAAGGAAAAAGCTAGCAAGCTTCAGGGAGCATTTCATCAGCTCTGCTTCTTGCTTGACTTAATCCTATAACGATTCGATCATCATACCCTCGATATCGTAGACTCCAAACAATAGAGGAGTGAACAGTACTCAAGAACCACAATACTCAATCAGCCTTTCTTTTCCTAGTTGCAGGCTCGTTGGAAGTATGTTACTTCAATTATCTGATATTTTGGGAGCACATACACTTTCCCAAGTAGGACGGCAGCTGACTGGTTCACAACATGGAGCACTCGTTCCTTGTCTGTCTACATCCATGGATTGGCATCTACATGGAACCACAGGACCCGCCTCTTCATGGGTCAATAAAACCTGCAAGTCATCTAGAACCCAGGGCAACTGATTTGGGCCTCAGAGACATATAGGCTCTCCAACAGCTCTTGAAACTGTCTTTAGTGAGTTTCTGATGCCTAAGTGGTGCCTCTCAGGTCCTGGACCCTTGGTGTGGCTCTCGAGTTCTTAAAATCATGCTTTTAGGCTCTTTGCAACTGCAAATGTGCCCTTTCACACCATAAGTGCTCCACTCACACAGAAAATCAGAGTGAGCCGCTGCCAGCACGTCTCTCTGCACAGCAGCATCAGCAGCCCGTGGAGGACTGCTAGCACAATGTTCCAGGCTGCTCATCCACACCACCCGCCCTGCTCTTTGCTCCATACTAACTACAGCCCAAAATGCGCCCTCTGCAATGCGAACAAGACTCTTGGCACAAAACTTGAGAAGGTAAAAAGTACAGCCGGACTAATCTGGTACTGCATCTGACCCACGCTACATTGCAATCAGCATGACATTTTGACTTTGACCCAGTCCAGCACAACCAGATAGCCGCGGTTAGCGTTTTATGCTTTTAGGTGCTATAGTGCAGTTTACTCTTTAAAAATTCATAACTCTGGTTCCACTGGTTATATTTTGTCGTTTTTGTCTTGTTCTGTTTACAAAATTAAGCTCTATTTTCTAATTTGGTGTGGGATCTTTTTGTGTGGTGTTTTCACTGTTTTACTGTTTGAAGTGTTGCACACATACTTTACACAATGTCTCAAAGTTATACCTGACTGCTCTGTGCCATGCTGGCAGGGGGTGAGCACAGGTTAATTTGGGGTCTGCTTATGCCTTGCCCTGACTTGGATTGTGGTTGCTTTTTACCAGAACTCACAACCTAGTCAACCAGGAGCCCAATTTCTAACACATACAAAGACACAAACAAGGAGGACCAGAAACAAAAAGACCAAGTCTAGTGTGTACAAAACCAGGAAGAGAACATGGACTGTATGGGACCAGGAACAGGAAGACTAGACTGCGGCTTGGCAAACAAGACTGAGAGTGAAGAAGACTGAGAGAACAGGACCTGAACAATAAAGAGGAGATGGCCAGGCAACCAGAGCCAACAGGGCAAGACCTGTGAGGACCAGGGCAATGAGGACCAGTGGGGCCAAACACAAGGGGAAAAGGAAGCTTAATCCACAGAGGCCCAGAGTATCAGGACCTGGCATACGACAATAAGCAGGACCAGTATGAGGAGGAAAAAGATGACAAGGAACACCAAGATGACAGGCGCTATCATGACCAAGCTGAGTGGCTAACAATGGCTAAGAACAGAATGAAATGAACAAGGAGATTCAGGATAACATGTAGAAGTTAGTCTGTGATGACAATGTATTAATGAACAACGATTCAATTTGTGTCTTCCCTCTGAAGCGTCCTCCTTGCCCAGTGAAGAGCTTGCGTGAGTCTATATGTATCCTGTCTAACTAGGGCTAAGTTCTCGATTAGCTCCTCTCTCAAACATGTCTTCCATATCTGAACTAGTTGGACCAGGGCCAGGATGAAGATCACGAGAACCAAAACAAACTAGAAAAAAAACCAACTTGGAATTGGACTAGAAAGAGGACCAATGCGTGAAAGCACAGAAGGCCCTGGAAGTGAACGAAGAAGAACAGCAGCAGTGAGTCTACGCCACATGTATTAGGATATCCCTTTTGTAAATGTTCTTATTCATGCTTCTTATACTCCCAACCCCTAGAAACCCCCACCTCTTCAGTCCACATATAGAAGGGGTAAGTATTTATGGAAAAATCAGAGAATGCAAAGTGAATTAATGCAGGACTGTTACACACTGAACTCTAACTGTCGAAGACACAATCTGATACTGGCACAGTATTATGAGGGTGGATCTGAGGGTGAAATGGCTGACACTTGGCAAAGGAGTTCAAATGGTGAAAATGAGTGCTCTCTGTGAAGGATGGCAGAACGATTTTCTAAACTAATATGAAGTTAGGAAATATAGGTAATGGCTAACGAAGGGGTCAAAGGGATATTGCAATCAGCAAAGGGAAGTTCAAGGTCATAAGAAGTCTCCAATGAGCAGAAGAGGGAGTGACAGAGGCCATGGTGCAAGGGTGCCAGTGTTAGATCTGGCACCTGGGCGTGGTTCTCTCTTCCATTTTTGTTGTTGCCTCAGGTGTTTTTGCTGGTGTTAGTTGCTCAGGGCACTGTGCCACTGCTATCCAGTGCCACAGTGCAAGTGCTCCTTATTGTAAATTAATGTATGAATTTGTGATTCCATTATTGTTTGGTTTGGTTTACCTGTCAGACCCTAGTACAGTGCACTCGGAGTACCCAGGGCTTGTAAATACAAATGCTGCTGGTGGGCTTGCAGCACTGGTTGTGCCACCCACAGAAGCAGCCTGTAAAAGTGTGTCTAATGTCTGCCATTGCAGAGCCTGCGTGCAGTCTGCTACTGTCATACTGACTGGGCAAGTGCACCCACTTTCCAGTCCCTTTTTTTCATATGAGACACCCCTATGGTAGGCCCAAGGGCAGGGTGCATTGTAAGGATAAGGTAGGACATGCCCTGGTGTGTGTGGCATGTTCTAATAGTGAATTACAGCCATTTTCATTTTTCACTATTGCAAGACTACCTGTTCTCCATAGGCCAGAATGGGCAGTTTGATTATTACATCTTATAACCCTAACTGACTCAGGGAACATGGTAGGAAATCGAATTTAGTATGCCTGAACTCAGAATGATAAAATACATCGTTTAGTGAAGTTGGTTTTAACATTCTGTGTTTGAAAATACCACTTTTAGAAAGTAGGTATTTTCTTGTCTAACCATCCAAACCTGCCTCTGCTAGGCTGTGTATATCTTGTCTGGAGTTTGAGTGACAGGGCTGGGGAATTCCAGGAGACATGGTGTGGTGGCCCAGTGGTGAATAGAGAGATCTGCATCTAGATGGGTGGGAGGAGTAACACCTGGGACCCTAATAGGGCGGTGCATTCCCTCCACAATGCTGGCTCCAACTCCTGTGGTGCGTCTGATGTCTCTGCCCTGCACTCTGAAAGGAAAGAAGGAGTCAGGGAAACAAGGTGCTCCAGGACTGACCAGAACCAGTTTGAGCAAGGCAAAGACCCCTCTGCCCTCAGAGGACAAAGGATTTTGGGGTATAAGTATTGGGACCATGATCCTAAGAATTTAGATCACTTTGGGAAAACAAGATGAAACCTCTGCTGAGGAGAGGAACCAAGAAGAAACTGAGGAGAGACTATCCCTGAAACTGGGGTATTGGCCTGCAGGGGTTGCCTACTGCCAAAGAGAGGAGAAATGAACGTTGTTTGTATTTTGCTCAACTTGTGAAGGATCTCCAAGGGCTTGGAAAAGAGCTTGCCTCCTGCTGAAGTCTCAGGAACAACAGACTTCAACCACCAGCCCCCCAGAGTTCTTTGGAAGTGCCTGCTGCTGTTTTGGGGCCTTCTGAGGGACTGCGTGTCGCAAGGAGCTGGAAGTGCGACTCAAGAAGGAGAAGCGTGCCGCCCTCGGAGCTGTTGTCATCGCATCGCGTAAAGGGGTGACGCCGCTGCAGTTGTCGCATCGAGCGGAAGCATCTCGCATCTTCGAAGAAGTGTCTTGCAACGCCGAAGAAGCGTGTCGCCATCACAGCCATCGTAGCTGACGCATTGTACCGCATCAAGAGAAGAGTCTCGCATCGAGGAAGAAGTGTGTCGCCATCGCAGCCGCTGCCGTTGCATCTTGGATGACGCCACTGTAGCTGTCGCATTGCACTGCATCAAGGAAAGCGCCTCGCATCCACGGAGAAGCGTGCCGCCGTCAGAGCTGAGCCGTCGCATCGCATAAAGGTTGTCGCCGCTGCAGTTGTCACATTGAGCGGATGCATCTCGCAACGTCAGAGAAGAGTGTCGCCGCCAAAGCTGCTGTTGTCGCATCGCGTAAAAAGGGCTGTCGCCGCTGCAGCTGACGCATTGGATCGAGTCTTCGCGCAACATCGGAGAAGCGTGCCACATCTGGAAGATCTTCACGTCTTTATTTCTTTGCACCAAACTTTAATCGCATCAACATCGTTGCAACACTTTCGTTGCGCTGCGTGTCGCATCTAAAAGGTACATTGACTTAAAGTGTCGCATTTAAGAACTAAAGAGAGCTAAGCTAAATTCTACCTTCTTAAAGTAACTGTATTGTGGATTTTTGTCGTTTATGGTCTTGTGATAAATCTATATAAAGAATACTTATTTATTTATACCATGTCTGTGACTGCTTTTTCAATTAAGCAGCTTTTTATTAAATGCAGCCCGTTTTCCGTAAAGGAAAACAGTATGCATTTAAAAAAGAAAAAATAATCTTTTCAGTTTCATTTTTTAAGGGCAGGCAGTGGTCCCTAAGACGAGACGTACATACGACGCCAGCAAGAAGGTGGCTGAGCTCGAAGGCACGCAAGTCTCTCTCTTTGTCATTTTGTTCCAACACCCCTTCCCTTCTGGGGTGGCAGTTGATTCACAGTTGCAATTCCCATATCGGACGCCACCCTTGTAGCGATGATAGCTCCATTATCATCATTGTGAACAAGAACCAGGGGGCAGATTAACAAGGAGCAGGGAAAATTAACGCTAAGGGCGCTTAGCGTTAATTTTTTTAACGCCCGCTATCGCTGGATAATATCGCCTGGTTATTGCATTATAAACAACGCTAACCGCCTAGGCGATAAAAAATCCAGTGAAAGCGGCATTTTGGGAGGGTATCGCTGGTAATGCAGCGATAAAACTACAAAGATAGGATATCCTTGTTGATAGCCCATGGTGGATTTAGCCATGTAATCCACCTCCCATTGGATTAAATGGCTAAGTCTGAAAATTAGCAGACGTAAAAAAGCAGTGTTAACCGTGGTTAGCGCTGCTTTTTTGTCTCTAACAGGGTGAGTGAAGCTTGATCATAGGAGAAATGTTGCTTAGCGACATTTCTCCTATTATTTTGCTCTGGAACACCCACTTTGCATCTCATTAGAGATGCAAAGGAAAGCGTAGTGAAGAAGGGTGCTAACATGCGATTTTGCGTGTTAGCACCCTGTTGTTGATAGGGCGATATTTTTATCTCCGCTTCTTTGGCTTTGGAGATAGAGCCCTTGTTAATATGCCCCCAGGTGAGTGGCATGACAGAAAGCCAAGCCTCATTAAACTCTGTTTTCAGGAATGGAGGCAGTATGCACTTGGAGCACAACACACCATTACCATACACACCGATCATAAAATCCTTCAGTTTTTCAGATTTTTGAAGGCCCCACGAGAGGTCAGGTGGCTCCTATACTTTAGTGAGTTCAATTTTGTGATCACATACAGACCTGGGGCCCAACATACTAAAGCTTATATATTATCACAATGGAGACATGACTGCCAGGTCATGAGTCAGGCACCTCTACAAAACATCCTAGCTCCAGAACACGTCATTGAGCTATGCTACCAAGACCAATTTCTAGATAAAGTCCGCCAACGCACTAAACATTCAGACATAGACAAGTGGGTGGACAAAGAGAACAATTACATGTGTGATGGGCTTCTTTATCACTGCATGACATTTTATATCCCCTCTAACAATCTGATACAGGAAGGCTTGGCCTGGTGCCCTGACACTCCATTAACAGGGCACCCCGGGATAGGAAAAACACTAGCAAACTGAGAATTGTGGTTTTGGTGGCCAACGTTGTCCAAGGACGTGCACGATCCTGTCCAATCATGCCCCATATGTACCCAGAATAAAGCTTTCTACTCCACTACTGTGGGTTATTGCATCCATTGCCAGTGCCCCCACAATCATGGCATATCATCATCATGGACTTCATCACTGATTTGCCTGCTTCCAACGGTTATGCTACTATATGAGTAATAATAGATCTGTTTTAAAAAATGGCTAATTTTGTTGCCTTAAAGCAGATACCAAGTGCCAAGACCCTCTTCCTTTTGTTTGTTCATCACCTAATGCATTTGCATGGACTTCCACTGTCATTATATCAGACAGATTTATTTGTTAAACCCATAACAATTTTAAAAAACATATATTTCATCTGTACAAAAGGTTTAAAGGACAAATTGTTGGTACAAAAGAGAAAAAAGTTAGAATAAAATGTCCCAAGGATAGTTAATGGCCATAGTGCCCGGAACCTAGAATGTCAAAAGGCCATAGTCTTGTTTTTAAAATCAGGAATGTGGCAGGCCTGGCAATAATGTTCTAGAAAGTTCGAAAAAAAATCTAAAAAAGAGCTTATAGACAATTAAAATTGGGGGAACAGGCAGCATTCTGATAAACAGCACAGGATGATCAAGAGTTCATGAATTGGTCAACTGGCATCACGGTTGCGCTGCTGAGGACATTTGGAATTTGCGGTCCTGTTTTCCCCAAGTTTTTTTTGCCGCTCTGGTTACAAATTTTGTGAACCAGATATTAAGCATCGTATTTTCTGGGTTCATAGCTGCTATTATGGCCTGTCAGCATGTTTGAACTCAGAGTTTGATCCATTCAGCCCGCAGCAAGGTCCTTCTATCGTTAAGCAATGCAGGACATGCACAGACTCTGTGCTCCATTGCTTCTGAGTGATAGCCACACTCCCTACATTCAGTGTTAACACTAGGGCAATGCCATTCGGGTACATGGTTTAAGAAAGGTCATTCTCCTATCCTCAGTGCCATAAACTTTAACTTCCATGAAAGTGCGTATGTGCTTGATAGGTAGGGTGATTCAACCCCTGGTTTGAATTCATAAATAACTGCCCAGGCATGTTTCCTTCTGGAGAGTTTTGCCCTGTCGGAATAAAAAGACCAGAGCCGGACTCTTCTCTTGATGACAGGTTTTAAAGCCTGCTGGGATGGGTTTGTTCCCCAGAACTCCTCAACGCTGAGTAACTGCATGGAGTATTTTTGGCTGGTTTGGCTGATCGATATTTATTTCTGGGGTCTTGCCTCCAGGCTTCCTTCCTGAGAGTTGCGCAGTCTGTTACAGAGCTTAATGAACGTGCCGGCCTCGATACCATGGTGATCTAATAGGATGAATTTAAGCCTGACTTGCACTAGCGATGAGGATCTTGGCAGGCACCATCCTTGATTGAACGTTTTAGTTGTTAATATATTCAGTGTGGTGCTGTTAGTCCCCAACATAATCTCGTGCCCGTAGGATAGGGAATTAGTAATCTTTGCCTTTATTACTCTTAACAGTGGGGTTTGCCTTGGGCAGAGTAGCAGTTTTTCCAGCTTCGCCGAGGCAGCCTCGAGTGACATGGCTTTGGCTCTGACCGCTTCTTTCTGCTTTGAGAAAAGTCCTCTAGAATCCAGAAAAATCCCCAAGTATTTATGAGAAGATACTGTTACACTAGTTTTTACCGTTGAAAAACTACCCGCCTCTCTGCTACTTCCGTCTTCCCAAAAGTGATTTTTACAGACTTAATTTGAGGGAGTTATTTGTTGTGTAGAGGAGCAGCTGGTCAAGTAGTTTCTGTAGACCGACCCTTGTGTGGCTAAGTAGCACAAGGTCATCAGCCTATAACAGATTGCTGGTACGGGTTCTGTCTATTTGAAGGGGGTGAGAGTTAATATTGTCCAGTGAGTGAGACAGATCAGAGATGAAAAGATTAAAAATGAGAGGGGCCAGGATGCAACCTTGTTTGACTCCATTTGTGGTCTGTATTTTCCTTGAGACGTGGGAGCCCTCTCCCAGCTTTATTCGAATACAAAGTGTTTGAGTGGAGTTGAACTTATGGCTTTTAAAAGGGTCGGCGGTATTCCCCAGTTCTTTAATTTTTCCCATGGGCGGCCCCACGGCACCTGAGCAAAGGCTGCTTTAAAGTTGATGAAGCAGTAGTAAATTTGCATACTTTGAACTGCTGCTTTTTCCATCAACACAGATAATGCAAGTAGGTTGTTGGTAGTTCTTGACTTGGCCACAAAACCGGTCTGGTTAAAGGGGAGATATCATATTGATTCTGCCCAGGATGACAGCTCTTCCAGTAAAATACTAGCATAGTATTTAGATACTACATCGAGAAGAGCTATCATCCTGTAATTTTTGGGATTGTTTCTCCTACCACCTTTATAGATGGGATAGATAATTGCTCCTTTCCATGACTCTGGGGTATTATGGTCAAGCTGGCAGTAAACAAACAGGGGAGCTAGGTGCTATGACCACAGGTTTATGTCCCATTTGAACAGGGCCTGGGGAAGGCCATTAGGACCAGGGGCTCCTTCTGCCCTGGCTTTACTAATTGTGCGAACAATTTTGTTTCTGAGAGCTTCTGGGGCCGTCAAAATCTCAGTCATAGTGTCGTCTGGCTTGTTCTTTCTGTCAATTTTAGTCACTACCTGAGCGTTGTTGGCTAGATTGTTGTGCCCAGTCTTGCCTATGTTAATGGCTTCTAGGGGTGGTGGCGCTGGTTCAATTGATGCAAGGGGACTAGGATGAGCTTCCCTGGGGGTGTATTCACTGAAATGATTTGTTAGAAGAAGAGTCCATTCTTCTTCGCTTATGTTTGCACTCTCTTGCCCATTTCCACCTGATCCCCTGTTCACTAGTGACCAGAATGACTTTGGGTTGGAATTTTTTCTTGTGTGAAATAGCTTCCGCCAGAACTGGTTGGCCACTTCTTGTTTGTCCCTTTGGATGGATGACCTGAAAACTTTTTGAGCTTGTTTGTAGTTATGAAAAAAACGTATGCTTCCAGGTCTTTTCATAGCCTGTCGTGGGGCAGAGTTTCTCTGTGATTTTAGTTTTTTGGTCTCTAATGTGATGTGAAGTTGTTTGGTGGCTTGCAGGCTAAGACGTGTGGACGGGAATTCGCTAAGTAATTGGTTTACAAAGGCTTCCCATCCATCGATGATGACAGCATCTTTTTCACTCAATGAGCGAATAAGAGATCTACATTTATCCATTACTGAGGGGATGGAACAGGTCCTCTCCCCTTGCGTTGTGATGTAGTAAGTCTCGATCAGGAGGAGCATTTCACGACTGCCTAGATTGAAGTCCAAAAACGAGTAGGTGCAGCCATTGGTTTTTGTCCAAGCAGGCAGGGTGTCCGTGGGAAAGCGCCCATTCTGTACAGTAAAGCCCACGTGCTGCATTGAAGAACAGTGTATTCGCCCAGTTTAGATGGCCTGTTACCAGTTGGTATTGATTGACCAGCGAAGTGTGGGGGGGGTGCTTGAAATACATCCCCAAGGTCCTCGGACGGGCTTTGGAAGAGGTTAGTATTGAAGTCTCCGGATGTTAGACACGGTATGCTGCCATAATTAGGCCTGGGTGAAAATTTTGTTCCGCTCGCGGAAATTGCGATAATTTGACATTTTCACATTCAAAATTTCCGCAATCCACATCTTACCGGAAATGCTTTTCTTGCTCGCGCTGTAAAAAAATACATTCTTGCGCGCGCGCGATTGGCTTACCTGAATCCTGGCGTTTGCCAACTATTTTTCCCGATCCGGTCGCGTTCTCCACGAGATGTTGGATTGTTGGTAGCTATTTGCGCTGTCTCGCAACAGTTCGCGCCTGCATTAACGTAATTTGTCACGCGATCACGTCATTCGTGGCGCGATCACGTCTTCTTCTCGTGATCATGCACCGCAAGAGTATGAGAAGATTGAGATCCCGAATAAGTCATTCTCCACCGCAAGCGAGAGCGTAAGGACGCGGGCACATTATATCGAACGCGAGCGGGCGGGACAAGTGAAAACAAGATGGCCGCGCCCGTGAGCAACCACATGGGTAAGTTGGCGAGCCGCGATCACGCAGAAAAGTTTGCGGAGATTTTTAACATTTTCGGGATAGTTTGCGAAAGTGAATTTCGCAAATTCCGCCCACCCCTAGCCATAATCACTTATTAGCTTGCAAACAATTTTGATGCAAATATCCAGTTTAGATTTCTTCTCGGCGGTGCTAGGAGAGATGTAAACATTAAGCATGAGTGACTGTCTGTCTGAGTTGGGGCTTCTAACCACTATGCCGGCAATCCAATCTTCATCAAATTTTAACTGTTTGGTGTGTAGAGATAGTTTGCTACTGACATATATCGAGAGGCCAGCTTGCAGTCTGCCGTACTTGCTCTGTCTTGTTACGGGGACGTGAATTCCAGATAGCCTTCTTTGGGGATACTAGTCACCTACCAAGTTACTTGAAGAAGAATTATGTCATAATTTTTTTTAAATTCAATTGTCTCAAGCGATTGGGGTTTCCTAAGTAGTCCATTCATGTTCCAGGAACATATTGTTGTTCTGAGATCAATTTTATTTCAGTCATTCCGGCTCCGTGATAGGGCAGCAGGTAGCCATGACCAGTTGGCTCCTTTTGTGACTTGTGGGTCGGTTCTATGCTCGTCAACGCTGGCTGGGGAGCGGCTTCTAGCTGACTTTAGTACTGAAAAAGGGAGGGAACCTGTGCTGCTAGGTTGAAACTGAGCAGTTGCTAGTATGGATGGGTACAGAGGAATGCTGGGAGCTGTTAGATTGTTGCCCCAGTTTTTAAATTGGTCGGCCTTCGATTCAATCAGCTCCTTTATAGCCATGGTCACTAATGTGATCAGAGTTGCTTCTCTTTCTTGGAAACCATTACTGGGTTTGAATTCAAATAGCCATTATGTCTTTTGAGTCAAGGCTGCACAATTCGGGAATTGATTTAAAGAGTCTGAGAATGTTCCCTCGGTTTAAGATGTCATGTGGGCCTTGGGAAGTGTACTCTGGTGTTAACAGCAGTTTGGTCTGAATGCTGTCGTTAGCGGGTCTGTCCTCTTCCACTTTGATTAAGGCCTCAGTTCGTCTGGAGCATTCATCTATTTTCCTTTGGGAAGTGGATGGTGGGAGCAAAGAAGGTGCAGTGCCACATGGCTCTCCTGTGAGTCTCTGACACTGCGGACATCTTCTCCCCTGCAAATCCAGTGACACAGTGAGCGCCATCCCTGCAACACTGCACCTAAAAGGAGACAACATGGTTAAGTACTATCCTTAAGGTTAGTGGACTAACGGAAAGTGTATCAACCAACGACTTGTTTTCGTGATGCTGAAAATCAGAAAACAGGACAACTCTTGAACATTGAGACATTGTGGGCCTTATTTAACTTGCATACAGAGGCCTTGGTATTAGCATCCAGTGACATTCTTATGTGCCACCCTTTATTGTGCGTCTGTAAATCTAAAAGCACACTCTTGCATACCTTGTGCCTAGTGTTGAACAAACAAGATGTACCTAGTTTGTGATGTGAGAACATGATCTAGCTTCTGTCAGGAGTGCCACAACTCCAAGGGTAACTGTTGATTATTGGAAGTCTATGCAGCAATAGATTCATTATCTTTTAAGTGACAGTATAGCTCACCGTGAACTAAATTATACACATATCATGACAACACTCTCCAGTACCAACAGGAGACATATCTACGACTCCAAGAAGACAGTGGCTTACCTTGAAGGCAGAAAGGTTTCCCTGTTTGTTATTTTGTCTCAACCCGCTTCCCTTTTTGGGTGGCAGTTGATTCACAGTTACAATTGCCAGATCAGACGCCACCCTAGGAAAGATAGAAGGTCCAGCATCATCATTTCTGCAGACGAGAGCCAAGTGAGTGGCATGACAGAGAACAGGGGGGAAAACTGTCGCAATATCTGCTGAGAATATCTGGGTCAGATTAGAGAAGAGGTTGACACCCTTTATTGACCCAACTTTCTCCTTGGATGACAAGAGATCAGGGAGAGTTTCACTATACTCCACCATCCGTCACCAGCAACATGGTGAACTTAGACCTCTTATTGGAGGACTACAGGCACTTGAGGTGGAGGACAGATATGGGTTTCTGTGGCTCCTAATGGCCACCAAGTAGATGGCCTCCCACTTACTCCCAATCCCATTGTAAGGACCTGTCCAAGCTTATGGAGAGCCTTGGGCTCAAATGGCTCCAACACCCACAGCTTATAGACAGTCTAAAACTCAACCAGAGTGGCCTTCTTGTGATGCCATTGCTTCAGCACCTCCGGGGTAGCTTCCAAGTTCTCTGAAGCTTTTTTCCAGTGCTCCTGCATTTGGTTGAGGAGGGCTAGCATGTAGCTAACCATGTCCTGAGGGGGTTTTGTGGGATCTTGCTTCA
The DNA here is from genome assembly GCF_964204655.1 of Triturus cristatus. Lineage (NCBI taxonomy): Eukaryota > Metazoa > Chordata > Amphibia > Caudata > Salamandridae > Triturus > Triturus cristatus. Next base: position 452,470,619 of record NC_140590.1, on the reverse strand, counting down.
CCGCTCCTTCACCAAACTTAGAGGTCCCTTTACAGGGTGATCATATAGGAGTTCAAATGAACTCAACCCTATTCCCATCTGGGTACCTCCCTATATAAGAATAGACAAGAGGATGTCCCACTTATGCCTCTGGGCTCCAGGAAATCAGGCCCTTGAGGGTCTTGTTGAACCTCTTAACATGCCCATTAGTCTGGGGATGGTAAGGATTGCAGAAGTTCTAGGTTATCCCACATTCCTTCCACATTGCCTTCATGTACGCAAACATGAAGTTGGTGCCCCTGTTTGACACCACTTCCTTTGGGAAATCCACTCAGGCAAAAATCTTCTTCAAGGCCCTAGCCACTGCAGGTGTAATTATGGTCTTCAGAGGGATGGTCTCTGGGCCCTGGGTATCGTAGTCCATTATAACCAGGATAAACTTGTTGTCCAAGGCAGGCTTGAGGTCCAAGGGCAAAACAATGTCAATGCCCAGCCTCTAAAGGGGGTGCCAATGACAGGCATGGAGTCTGGGGAACTGTGAGCATCTTCCCTGTATTCCCACTAGCTTGGCAAGTGACAAAGGTCCTACAGAGAGCATCACTTACCCTCAGTTGACTGTGGCATACCTAATGCAGTAGGTTCCTATAACTATTAATTAGATTTAAATATGAAATGAGGTATCTCATTTGTGTCAGAGATCACATCTTTAAGTGGTTTCACTGAAATATTGTTGGACATGCATCAACCACTAACGTGATGAAATTCTTGAAAGACATTTTTATTAGACAAGGGAGTCCTGCAGTCATTATCAGTGACAGTTTTTTTCCCAATTCATGAAGGGCTTTTGTAGGGAATCTACATAAGCAAACACTTTATATCATCCATAGGCTAAAAGTATCGCAGATCACATTTTGATATATTACATTCAGTGGGCTATTGCCAATAATATGGATGTTGTTAAGGCATTTAAGCTTCTGGCGTGAACACATGGAAACGCTTCCCATTCCATCACTATGAAAATCCTTTTTTGCTGATGAGAGGTATTATTTATTTATTTATTTAGAGATTTTGTAGAGCGCCTGAATCACCCCCGGAGGGGTGTCTCTGCGCTTTGATTGGAGCATGCTGGCTGGCTGAGGAGGAAGTTAAAACAGGGAAGCCTTAAGAAGTTTCCTGAAGTGTAGATAATCAGGGCATCGCCTCAGGTGTATGGGAAGAAGATTCCAGTACCGCGGTAGGACAAACATGTCCCACCTAGCTGGGTTTTCCTAACTCTGGGGACTTGGAGAAGAGATTTGCTGCAAAACCTTAGAGTATTAGAGGGGGTATAAGGCTTGATCTTTCTAGAGATGTAGGAAGGGACAGTTTTATGCAAGGCTTTGTAGACCATGCAACAAACCTTAAACTGGACACGCTTGCGAACAGCGAGCAGCAAGGGAAGGGAAGGGGTTTTGGCCAGAGAGTTTGTGATGAGACGCGCGGCAGTGTTCTGAACCATCTGTAACCTGCTAAGGGATGACTCACTTGCAGAGGCCAGGAGAACATTGCAATAATCAAGATGGCGCATGATCATGGTCTGAATGAGAGTCTTTCGAGTAAAGTCTGGCAAAAGAGGGAAGACTCGTCGAAGCATGCCCAGCACATAGAAGCAAGTGCTAGCAGAACGGGCAACATGCTTCTTTAGTGTTAAAGCATGATCAAGGTAAATGCCCAGATTTTTGACTAGTCTTTTGGGTTTAGGGGGAGGGCCAAGGGCTACCGGCCACCAATCCAGGGACCAGAGAAGAGGGGCATCTCCAAAAAGCATTATCTCAGTTTTTCCTGCATTAAGTTGTAAAAAATAGCTTTTCATCCAATCTGCAATAGCAGTCATTCCTTCAGAGAAGATGGACAAAGCTGATGAGGAAGATTTATTAAAGGAGAAAAGAAGCTGGGTGTTGTCAGCATAGGAAAGGGGCAGGAAACCACGGGACCTGAGAAGGTTGGCCAAGGGTGCAATGTAAGTGTTAAACAATGTAGGGCTCAAACAAGAGCCCTGGGGGACACCCTTTGTCAATTCCATTGTCTTAGACTGGAAGGGTCCTAGATTGACGGTCTAAGTGTGGGAGGACAGGAAGTTGGTCATCCACTGAAAGGCTATTTCACTTAGTCCAATCTCCTGCAGTCTCCTAAGCATAATCTGGCGAGACACCGTGTCGTATTCTGCAGAGAGGTCCAACAGCATGAGAATGGTAGAGTGGCCACTATCTAGGGTCATTCTGATGTTATCCGTGACCTCAAGTAGGGCCAGTTCCGTGCTATAGTTGGGCCTGAAACTGGATTGAGAAGGGTCGATACAATTGTTGTTTTCGACGTGGGTGGAGAGATGTTGGTTAATATATTTTTCCAAGATTTTGCTTAAATGGGGTAAGAGGGAGATAGGCTGGAGATTGGAAAGTTCTTCCATTGGAGCCTTAGGATTTTTTCAAATGGGGATGACCTGTGCCACCTTCCAAGCCTGTGGAAGATGACCCTCTTTCATGGAAAGGTTGAGGATAGTGCCTACAGGAGCCAAGAGTACACTGGAGATGGAGGAGGCTTATTTTGCTGAGATAACATCCAGGGGAGAGCCGAACAAAGTAAGGCTGCTGCCTCCGCATTTGTCATAGGGGGAAAGCTAGCAATTGAGAGGTGGAGAGAGTGGGGGGAAAGTAAGGGGTAGGGCAGTAGTTGCCTCCCAGAGGGAGCAATCTTATCATAGATAAGGTCAATTTTGTTAGTGAAATACTGGGCGATGTCATCGCAAAGCGCTTGAGAGGAGGTCTCAGGATTTTCACAGGCTCTAGGGCTAGTGAAAGATTTCAATATCTGAAATAAGGTTTTTGGCGCGTTCTCAGCATTATTTAACTGCTGAGCGATGAACATTTTCCGTCCTCCTTTTATATTTTTATGATAGGAAGAGAGAGCAATCTTGAAATGATCTTTGTCTCTTGGTTCTTGGGACCTTCGCCAGCGCCTCTCCAGGTTTTTACATTTACGTTTTTCAGCACGCAACTCAGGGGAATATCATGCTGATTGAGGGCGGCTGGCAGTGTTTGAAAATGTTTTGAGAGGCGCAATCAGATTAATGGTCTTTGCAATCATTGAATTGAACCTAGCTAGTCCCTCTTCAACGTGGGAGGGTTTGGATTCAATTTCCCAGGTTGGTAAAAACGCTGTCTGGAAGCTATCTGGGGACATCTTATGCCATTGTCTACGGACGCTGGGGGCTTTAGTGGCGGACGTAGCCGCCGCACAATGGCCCTGGATAGTGAATTCAATGGACGCGTGGTCTGACCACATCCAAGGTTGAGACAGTTCATACTGGATACAGGAGGTGTTAGAGAAAATTATATCCAGTGTGTGGCCAGCTGAGTGGGTCGGGCCGTCTTTGAGCTTAGTGAGGCCAAGAAGAGCAAGGTCCACTAAGAGCTGGGATGTATCTGGGAGAACTTCACTTTCGCTGTGCACATTGAAGTCACCCAGCAGCAGGAATTTATTTGACAAGATGACGTAAGGGGCAATAATATGCTGGACTGAAAAGTCAGCTAACGGGCCTGGGGGTTGATATACTAAGGCACCTTTCCAGCTAAGTTGCGGGTGCAAATCAATACGGAAGATCAGAATTTCTATATTAGTGTTACTGCATTCTTCAAGTATTGAAGCTGAGATGCAGTCTTTATAGATTAAGGAAATTCCGCCCCCCACTTTTGAAGGTCTATCCATCCTAAGGAGCCTATAACCAGGAGGGAGAGCTAAGGTAACAGTGGGGGCTGAGTGAGGTTTGAGCCAAGTCTCAGTCAGAAACCCTAAATCTGGGTTGACCGAGGTGAGAAGGTCCCATATTTTTATCGCATGTTTGGGAAGGTATCTCACATTGCAGAGAAAACCGTTCTCTCATGTGATTGGTTTATTAGGCTCCTTCCCAGGTTCCAGGGGAGGGGCCTGAACTTCCTTATTGATGGAGAGAGTTCGGGGGGGGGCCGCCTAATATAGCTGATGATCTATGCCATAAGGTTGAGGCAATGCACCTCCAGCTGGAACTGTCTTTTTACAGATGCAAAAAGAACAGTTGATGGACAGAATGGAGAACAATGTCATGCATTCACCCCAGTACAGAGATCTGGGAATTCATAATTTTTTTGCTCACCATGCCATTCCAGTTTGAACCCAGCCATATGCAAATCAGGTCCTCCCTGGACTGGAACCAAGCATCCTAGGACCGGTTTCGGGGTTTCACCCCTCTTCAGCCAGGATAGCTTGATTCCAGTGGCATACAGAGCACGGGACTCACGTCTGAGCATACCCGTCCCACTCGGGGTGAGAAATGCAAAAACAACAGTTGATGGACAGAATGCAGAACAATGTCATACATTCACCCCAGTACACAGATATAGGCCTAAATCCATCGTTTTTTTGCTCACCATGCCATTCCAGTTTGAACCCAGCCATATGCAAATCAGTCTTGACCCTGTGCCTCATGGGAACAGTCCAGCCCGAACTGCCAAGCCAGGTCCTCCCTGGACTGGAACCAAGCATCCTAGGACCGGCTTCAGGGTTTCACCCCTCTTCAGCCAGGATAGCTTGATTCCAGTGGCATGGAGAGCACAGGACTCACGTCTCAGCATACCCGTCCCACTCGGGGTAACAAATGCAAAACAACAGTTGATGGACAGAATGCAGAACAATGCCATACATTTACCCCTGTACAGAGATCTGGGCCTAATTCCTTTGTTTTTTTTGCTCACCATGCCATTCCAGTTTGAACCCAGCCATATGCAAATCAGTCTTGACCCTGTGCCTCATGGGAACAGTCCAGCTCGAACTGCCAAGCCAAGTCCTCCCTGGACTGGAACCAAGCATCCTAGGACCGGTTTCGGGGTTTCACCCCTCTTCAGCCAGGATAGCTTGATTCCAGTGGCATGGAGAGCACGGGACTCATGTCTGAGCATACCTCTCCCACTCGGAGTGACAAATGCAAAAACAACAGTTGATGGACAGAATGCAGAACAATGTCATACATTCACCCCAGTACAGAGATCTAGGCCTAAATCCCTCATTTTTCTGCTCACCATGCCATTCCAGTTTGAACCCAGCCATATGCAAATCAGTCTTGACCCTGTGCCTCATGGGAACAGTCCAGCCCGAACTGCCAAGCCAGGTCCTCCCTGGACTGGAACCAAGCATCCTAGGACCGGTTTCGGGGTTTCACCCCTCTTCAGCCAGGATAGCTTGATTCCAGTGGCATACAGAGCACGGGACTCACGTCTGAGCATACCCGTCCCACTCGGGGTGAGAAATGCAACAACAACAGTTGATGGACAGAATGCAGAACAATGTCATACATTCACCCCAGTACACAGATATAGGCCTTAATCCATCGTTTTTTTGCTCACCATGCCATTCCAGTTTGAACCCAGCCATATGCAAATCAGTCTTGACCCTGTGCCTCATGGGAACAGTCCAACCGGAACTGCCAAGCCAGGTCCTGCCTGGACTAGAACCAAGCATCCTAGGACCGGTTTCGGGGTTTCACCCTTCTTCAGCCAGGATAGCTTGATTCCAGTGCCATGGAGAACACGGGACTCACGTCTGAGCATGCCAGTCCCACTCGGGGTGGCATATGCAAAAACAACAGTTGATGGACAGAATGCCGAACAATGTCATACATTCACCCCAGTAAAGAGATCTTGGCCTCAATCCATCGATTTTTTGCTCACCATGCCATTCCAGTTTGAACCCAGCCATATGCAAATCAGTCTTGACCCTGTGCCTCATGGGAACAGTCCAGCCCGAACTGCCAAGCCAGGTCCTCCCTGGACTGGAACCAAGCATCCTAGGAGCGGCTTCAGGGTTTCACCCCTCTTCAGCCAGGATAGCTTGATTCCAGTGGCATGGAGAGCACAGGACTCACGTCTCAGCATACCCGTCCCACTCGGGGTGACAAATGCAAAACAACAGTTGATGGACAGAATGCAGAACAATGCCATACATTTACCCCTGTACAGAGATCTGGGCCTAATTCCTTTGTTTTTTTTCGCTCACCATGCCATTCCAGTTTGGCATGGAGAGCACGGGACTCATGTCTGAGCATACCTCTCCCACTCGGAGTGACAAATGCAAAAACAACAGTTGATGGACAGAATGCAGAACAATGTAATACATTCACCCCAGTACAGAGATCTAGGCCTAAATCCCTCATTTTTCTGCTCACTATGCCATTCCAGTTTGAACCCAGCCATATGCAAATCAGTCTTGACCCTGTGCCTCATGGGAACAGTCCAGCTCGAACTGCCAAGCCAAGTCCTCCCTGGACTGGAACCAAGCATCCTAGGACCGGTTTCGGGGTTTCACCCCTCTTCAGCCAGGATAGCTTGATTCCAGTGGCATGAAGAGCACAGGACTCATGTCTGAGCATGCCTCTCCCACTCGGAGTGACAAATGGAAAAACAACAGTTGATGGACAGAATGCAGAACAATGTCATACATTCACCCCAGTACAGAGATCTAGGCCTAAATCCCTCATTTTTCTGCTCACCATGCCATTCCAGTTTGAACCCAGCCATATGCAAATCAGTCTTGACCCTGTGCCTCATGGGAACAGTCCAGCCCGAACTGCCAAGCCAGGTCCTCCCTGGACTGGAACCAAGCATCCTAGGACCGGCTTCAGGGTTTCACCCCTCTTCAGCCAGGATAGCTTGATTCCAGTGGCATGGAGAGCACAGGACTCACGTCTCAGCATACCCGTCCCACTCGGGGTGACAAATGCAAAACAACAGTTGATGGACAGAATGCAGAACAATGCCATACATTTACCCCAGTACAGAGATCTGGGCCTTATTCATTTGTTTTTTTTGCTCACCATGCCATTCCAGTTTGAACCCAGCCATAGGCAAATCAGTCTTGACACTGTGCCTCATGGGAACAGTCCAGCTCGAACTGCCAAGCCAAGTCCTCCCTGGACTGGAACCAAGCATCCTAGGACCGGTTTGGGGGTTTCACCCCTCTTCAGCCAGGATAGCTTGATTCCAGTGGCATGGACAGCACGGGACTCATGTCTGAGCATACCTCTCCCACTCGGAGTGACAAATGCAAAAACAACAGTTGATGGACAGAATGCAGAACAATGTAATACATTCACCCCAGTACAGAGATCTAGGCCTAAATCCCTAATTTTTCTGCTCACTATGCCATTCCAGTTTGAACCCAGCCATATGCAAATCAGTCTTGACCCTGTGCCTCATGGGAACAGTCCAGCCCGAACTGCCAAGCCAGGTCCTCCCTGGACTGGAACCAAGGATCCTAGGACCGGTTTTGGGGTTTCACCCCTCTTCAGCCAGAATAGCTTGATTCCAGTGGCATGGAGAGCACGGGACTCACATCTGAGCATACCTGTCCCACTCGGGGTGACAAATGCAAAAACAACAGTTAATGGACAGAATGCAGAACAATATCATACATTCACCCCAGTACAGAGATCTGGGCCTAAATTCATAGTTTTTTTGCTCAGCATGCCATTCCAGTTTGAACCCAGCCATATGCAAATCAGTCTTGACCCTGTGCCTCATGGGAACAGTCCAACCGGAACTGCCAAGCCAGGTCCTGCCTGGACTAGAACCAAGCATCCTAGGACCGGTTTCGGGGTTTCACCCTTCTTCAGCCAGGATAGCTTGATTCCAGTGCCATGGAGAACACGGGACTCACGTCTGAGCATGCCAGTCCCACTCGGGGTGGCATATGCAAAAACAACAGTTGATGGACAGAATGCCGAACAATGTCATACATTCACCCCAGTACAGAGATCTTGGCCTAAATCCATCGATTTTTTGCTCACCATGCCATTCCAGTTTGAACCAACCATATGCAAATCAGTCTTGACCCTGTACCTCATGGGAACAGTCCAGCCCGAACTGCCAAGCCAGGTTCTCCCTGGACTGGAACCAAGCATTCTAGGACCGGTTTCGGGGTTTCACCCCTCTAAAGCCAGGCTAGCTTGATTCCAGTGGCATGGAGAGCACGGGATTCACGTCTGAAACCCTGAACCCGGTCCTAGGATGCTTGTTTCCGGTCCAAGGAGGACCTAGCTTGGTACTTTGGGCTGGACTGTTCCCATGAGGCACAGGGTCAAGACTGATTTGCATATGGCCAGGTGTTAACTGGGGTTGCGTGGTGAGCAAAAGAATGATGGATTTAACCCAGATCTCTTGACTGGGGATGAATGTTTTGATTTGTTCTGTATTCCGTCCATCAATTGTGTGACTTTTGCTTTCTCGCCCTAAGTGCGCCAGGTGTGCCCAGACGTGGGTCCTGGGCTCACCGTGCCACTGGAATCAAGCTATCCTGGCTGAAGAGGGGTGAAACCCTGAAACCGGTCCTAGGATGCTTGTTTCTGGTCCAGGGAGGACCTGGCTTGGTAGTTTGGGCTGGACTATTCCCATGAGGCACAGGGTCAAGACTGATTTGCATATGGCCAGGTCTTAACTGGGGTGGCGTGGTGAGCAAAAGAATGATGCATTTAACCCAGATCTCTTGCCTGGGGGTGAATGTTTTTGATTTGTTCTGCATTCCGTCCATCAATTGTGTGTCTTTTGCTTTCTTGCCCTAAGTGCACCAGGTATGCCCAGACGTGGGTCCTGGGCTCACTGAGGCACTGGAATCAAGCTATCCTGGCTGAAGAGTGGTGAAACCCTGAAACTGGTCCTAGGATGCTTGTTTCCGGTCCAGGGAGGACCTGGCTTGGCAGTTTGGGTTGGACTGTTCCCATGAGGCACAGGTTCAAGACTGATTTGCATATGGCCAGGTCTTAACTGGGGTGGCGTGGTGAGCAAAAGAATGATGGATTTAACCCAGATCTCTTGACTGGGGGTGAATGTTTTGATTTATTCTGCATTCAGTCCATCAATTGTGTGACTTTTGTCTTTTTACAGAAGCCTCTAGGAGGGACAGCTTTGGGACGATTTTGGAGATTGAATGATGCAGACAGAAGTGGCTCAATGTTTAGAGCAGAAAGAGGGTCACTATTACCACCACAGTATTAGAACTGTTCCCTTTAGCCATCGATCTCGATCTGTTGCCCAACATTCCTGCAGATAGGCAGTTAGATTTTTCGCCTGACAGCATGGTGGTGCAAGCCATAAATTCACAATCTGCCAACTGACAGTTCGTAGTAGAACTGCTGAGGGAACTGGTAAGGATCTGCCAGCAGGACTTGCCACATCGAAGGAGCAGGGATGAGTCTAATGTGCTCTCTCATTATCAGTGCCCCCGATTCTGGGAAGTGAGCCTGATGGTACCTATTCCAAGGTAACGCTGGCACATCTACAAGTTGACCCATGGTCAGAACATTAGTGGATCGATTGATTGCTCTGGGCATGCAACGTCACTACAGGCACTGCTTCAACAACTTCTATAGTTTCTAAGCAGACAGGAATTGCAACCTTCAAACACCTCTAGAGATCATAATCCACCAATTGGTGTTATGCGCCAGGGAACAAAAAAGAGCCATGCTGGCATTTCAACACGAGTGGCTACTGTAGCTCACCACTGCAAACAGTACACAGCCTCTTTTCACATATGGGCAGTACTAAGAAGGTGGGCCCAGAATGAACACAAGGAACCAGAAAAGAACACTCTCATTGACTTCCCTATCCTGTGGGATATGCTTTCTTATGCCAGCAGAGCCATCAACTGAGGATGCAAACTGCCATTGTTTTCTGCTGCTTATTCTTTGACCTTTTTGGTGTCTTTGGGTTAAGCAAGCTTGTGGCAGCACCTAAGAGAGATGCTACTTTCCAAGATATGTGTTTTGGGCAAGCCAATTTTTCTAACAGTGGCCTTAGCGTCAGTCACTCCAAGACCGGCTAGTGTATGAAGGGCAGGGATGTGTCTTTGACTCCTCTTAGCAGTCAGGCCTGCTGTACATGTCTCTGCTCATGGCTTACTTGGAGCTGCAAACTACTGGTGCGGTCGAATTGTTTTGCCACAAAAACTCAAAACCCCAGAGCCATTATCAGTTCAGGCAGGTAATGGCTGCCTGCTTACTCTTGTCTGTAAACATTGACAGCCATTACTTCCCCCACTCTTTTAGAATTTCGGCCCTAGTAGCTACTTTTACAGTTGGTCCTCCTACAAAACATGTAATGAAAATAAGCAGATGAAACACTAGCAGGTATAAGCAGGTATACTCTTTACATATGACCATAGGGAGCACCCAGACGGCATGCATCCCAGTTCCTTAACCAGAGGTGGAAATCAGAACCTATCTACTGTTGTGCATGGTCATTGATATGGCCTCCTAGCTTCCCAATTTTGCCCTAAACAGAAGTTGACTTTTACTGAAGCACATTTCTGAGGTTGTGTCAGGGCATTGATTTGAAATGTTGAATATAATTGTCCTTCTGTGTGCTGATTTTAACAAGCTTCCATGACCCAGTCACCAAGTTTACACTGGTTATTTGTGGTTACTGCCATTTAAATGAACTGTACTGTATCAATACTAATAGGCATAATTATATTTCTCAAGTGAGTTTATCTTGTGTTGATTTCAAGAACCTTTACTAAACCAGCCCCTGTTCTGTATTTTTGATAGGGTGGAGTGTATGAATCATCTGCCCTCTTTTTGTACAAGGGTGGCTCAGTGGGCCCAGTACAGGGACAGGAAGCATGGGCTTTCCAACAGTCACCACGTGGTTGGATTTCCCCAGCATGCGCTGATCATACCTACTTAATAGACTGTGCCAGACTTTGGCAAAACAGGCGACCCATCCAGTGTGTTGAAATACACCTAAGATGGAATAACTCAACATCATTGGGTAGGGGCCCACTTTCCCAGGCCATGAGAGAATCAATCAAACAAATCAGCACGTGGCTCGGTCCCTGCACGATTGTATGGTCAGAAATAAAACCCCACAGGAATTGGCATAGAGCCAGGTCACAGCAGGCCAAAGAATGTATGCAGAGGCACATAAACAATACCATCAGTGGGGTAACATGTCATAAGCCACTGCTACACTGCAGCATCTTATGAGATGTTATGATGATTTGATTTGGCAATTTATAAAGTGTAAACGAATGCGAAGGGGTCAAGACAATAATGTGGTTAGTCTACTGTGGAAAGAGAAGAATTGCACGGTTCCAGCCCGAAAGGAGGCACTACAAGAAAAAGAGCCAGGTCTTCAAAGTCTTATGAAAAGGAAGGTGGGCTTCCAGACAAGAAAAAAAATAGGAAGAGTATTCCAGAGCTTGAATGCAGCCACAGCAAAAGCTCTCCCTCCGCATCTTGCTTTCGGAACTTAGGAATAACCGGCAAATTGTCCCCACAGAACATAGCTGTCTAGATGGCTTATATATCATAGGAACCGGTTCTTAATTACATCAGGGTCTGTATTGTGTAGTACCTTGTGGACAATTCATAGGGCTTTGAAAGCAATTCATTTGTTAAACGGAAGTCAATGCAATTTACAAGTAACAACAGGGACTGAATGATATTTAGGAAGATCAAGAATGAGTCTTGCCACCACATTCTAGACAAGCCGCAACTTGGCTATAGTTATCCTATTGATGACCAGGTAGAGCGCATTGTAGTGGTCCAATCTGGAAATAATCAATGACAAGTCTGCTTGTTTGCGTGCAGGGCAAGAGAGGAAAGGAAGCACCTTCTTAAGAGCCTTAATCACCCAAAAAACAGGATGATACCTTTCTGTTTACCTGGAGATTGAAGGACAGGTTGTTGTCTACCAGATCTCCATGATCTTTTGTGGAGTCAGCGGGGTTGGGAAGTTGACCCAGTATATCCGGCCACCAGGATTCGGTCCAGGTGAATGGTTGGCTACCAAATATTGAAACCTCAGTTTTATCACCATTGAGATTGAGGTAGTTTTTCACCATCCAGATCGCCACATCCTACAAACAGTTCTTAAAGTTGGTAGCAGAGGCCTCTATGTCCTTCGTAACAGACACAATTATTTGTGTGTCATCAATGTAGGATAAGGCCTGTAACCAAAACGAGCAAATCAGATTGGCCAGCGGGGAAACATATAGGCTAAACAGTGTGGGGCTCAGGGAGAAGCCCTGAGGAACCCCACTTGGAGTAACAATGGGTTCAGAATAGAACTAGTTCACCACCACTGTCAGTGATCTATCCATCAGAAAAGATGACAGGAGCTTCAGGGCTGAGTCTGCATCCAAATTTCCTGTAGACATTCAATCAGCTGGGTGAGAGAGATGGTGTCAAAGGATGCAGATAGATCCAGAAGGATCATCACCACAGCCTGTCCAGCATCCACCATGGAGTGGATTTTATTGATTCCAGATAACATTGCAATCTCAGTACTGTGGTTACTCCTGAACCCAAACTGGTAGTTTCCAGTAGATGTTGATTTTCCAGAGAGGTCATTAGCTGGGTATTCAGGTTTTTTCTCTAAGATCTTAGTGGGAACTGGCCGCAAAGAAATTTAGGTGAAATTTGGGTGAGCAGGGTTCGAGTGGGAAGCCTAATTTCACATTGAGAATATATGTCTCAGTCAATTTGTGGGTCAAGAGGGAAAAAGTAGACAAACAGGACTCCCGGTTCTTGGACTGTGAAGAGCTAGGGGCTACACAGATATCTACATGAGCTGAAACAGAGGGCTCAGAGGTATTCAAAAAGTTTCCCATAATTTTACAGAAGGCCTGCGAGCTCTCAATATTGGGAGAGGCAGTGTGTGCACATACAAAGTTAATCAACTTAAAAAGATCTCTTGCAGAGTTGGCCGATGCCAGCGTAATATTTCAGTAAAGAGATTTCTCTAACCTGATGGCTACTTTGTTTTCTGCCATGATGGCCTTATAGCTGGGTCTTTCATGCGTGCCATAGCGTTTAAGCCATGCATGCTCTTGATCAGACTTGTTTGTGTATTCTAAGCTTCTCTGAAAACTAGGGAGGAGTAGGTTTCTTTCTCTGTGCATAGGCTTCATTGAGCTGGGCAAGAGAGTCAATGGCGGATGACACCCTATAACTATCAGATCAGTATCAACATGATCTATCCAATTAAACACCTTCAGAGCCCGCGAAAAGGATGCCTTACTAATGCCTTTCCAATTCCTTTTTAAACTCGTGTGTGGTGAGAAGGGAGAGGGAAAAGGAAACAGCATGGTGATCAGACCAAATGAGGGGTGTAATGTTCTTTTGATGCTTGCTGTTGGCAGTCACTTTAAGTTTATCAACACTAGTTGCCCCTCTTGATTTAGGTGTAAGTTAACCCTTTGACTGTACTAATAAACCTGTGACAAGTTCTTTCCAATCACATGTTTGTGCTACTCCTATTTGCTCTATACCCTTGCATATTTAGTATGGCAATGTACAATGTACTGGCTAAGGAACACCAGTATTAACTTCCTAGCTTGTTTTGTTATTATTCCAGCATAGTTTAGAGTAGATCACAGTTACTGGATCCCACTGCTTGCATTAATGTCCATTTTTCCTTATACATTGAAGGCATAACTTCAGAGTTGATCTAAGCAGAATTGTGAGAACTATGAAATTGGATGTGTCAGGTGACTTGTGCGAGCAATTGCCACACCGTGTCCATAAACTGGAGAGTGGATGGTGCTAGGGAAAGGTAAGATCATATATGCTCGTTCACAGATTTCAAATGGACTTCACATGGTGAAAAAAAGCATTAATGAAGACCCACATTTTCACTGTGGGCCCTCCGATAGATAGCACATGCAAAACTTGTAGAAGTACCTGTCCCTCCACCCCTATTTGAAATGGACCCTTCTTCCATTTAGCCTAACCTTTGTTGGAACCAAAATCCGCGATCCCGCTTTCAGTGTATCCACGCTGAATTAAACGAACTCTATCCACATGCATTTAGAGGTCTTTTTTCTCCTGACCCCTTTGTTATACGTTTTTGAAAAGGGAAAAAAACATTGCACGTCTCGAGATTTCAAATTGGAAAGGAATTGTGGGTTTTAGAGGCCATGGAGCCATTGCCTATCTAGGACTGTATTTACTGGTGCTGAATTGTTGTAATTCTACAATTTCCTCAAATCATGAAGGAGATTATATACCGTGCCCCCAGTCTTCAACTGAAAGGGAGAAATCAAACAATTCCGGCAATAATAAAGCATTTATTTTTACAGTTGACAAAATACTCTTAAAATGATGCTTACTTTTCTTCCCAGGGGTGCAGATGCATTCTGAAAAGCGAAATAGCAGCAAACAAGTCTATCGGATTTCTCCTAAAAAGGAGGTGAATGTTATTATTGAAGGTCAAAGAAAAAGATCATATGAAATGCTACCTAGAGTCAAAGCTGGACTTCATTATGATATCAGTGCCAAGGAATGCTACTTAGATTTTACTCATGCCTTAAGTTTGATAAAAGGGGTACTGTCGGAAAGAACAAGAACATCACATGATCCATGAAGGGAAGAGATGAGTACACAATGCGGCATATGTACAAGCCCCTATCGCCACCACAACGTCACCATTACTGACGTTGTGGTGGTGATAGGGGCTGCGCCTTATTTGCAAGGCAGCGTTAAGCCACTTATGCTGTAAATAAGGCCCCCTTTCACGCTATGTTAGTGTGAAAGGGGTGGGCAGTGGGTGTTGTGGTGGGCGTCCCAACGCAACACCCATTCATTTTGACACTGCCCCCTATTTACAAGGGTGGTGTACATAGGAGGCAGCGTCAAAATTAGGAACAGGAAAATCCGGGTCTTAAGTTGGGGAAACGAGGAGAAATGCATCATTGCTCCTCATTTTTGCTTTTTCCATGTGTGCTGCCTTGTGCAGCACACATTGAAAAAGCAAATTGCCATGGTTTGTTTATGTACAGGAAGGTGTCCCTTCTTGTACATAAACAATCTTTAAAAAAAACTGCCATTTTGTTACTTTCATGTGTGCTGCATGAAGCAGCCCACAAGAAAGTGACAGAATGGCATTTTAGGATTGTTTATGTGCAGGAACGGACCCATTCCTACATATAAACAATCCTCCCCTGCAAGCAGACACCCTTGCACTGCAAGGGTGCCTGCATTGGTGCTAAGTTGCTAAACTTGCTAAATATGCTAAACTTAGCACCATCTCAGGGTGAAATGCAAGGATGCACCACATTCTTGTAAATATGGTGCAGTCTTGCGTTTCAGAAGTGGCGGAGAGAGGCGTTAAGCCAGGAAGGCTAATGCCTCTCTCCGCCACTTCATTGTACATATGGTAAACCCGTTCCAAGCATGGCAAATTCCGCCGCGATGCGAGGGGGGACGGGGCTGGGCGTGGCGCTCAGGTACCCAGGACCGCTCCCGGCCGTCATATATCACGGTGGACATGTGCTCATGTTATGTTAATGTTATGTTAAATTTATTTATAAAGCGCAACGGTTACCCTGGGGTGTCCTGGCGCTAGTTACCTGTCTTTTCAGCCATCACCAATGAATGAGTTTTAATTGTTGAACAGCCAAGTTTTCAGAGTCGTTCTCAAGGACAGCAGATCAGGGGAATTTCTGAGCTGGGCCGGAAGATCATTCCACGCCTTGGCCGCTCCGTAGACAAATCTTCGTCCTCCCCATGACACCTTTTTGGGACGGTCACCAATTTGGCTCCTGATGAGTGTAGATTTCTTGTGGGTATGTACCAGTTAAATTGTTTCTGCAGATATTCTGGTCCAGTACCTTGGAGTGCTTTAAAAATGTTACACAAGGATTTAAAAAGCACACGCTTTTTTACCGGGAGCCAATGTAACTTTCTAATTTAATTGGAAATGGCCACGAATTTGGGCACCCAAGTAAGTAATCTGGCGGCTGCGTTATGTAGCCTTTATAGTTTATTTTAATAGCGTTCCTGAATGTTTAACCCCTTCCATGCGGCGCGAATTCCGCCGCGGTGCTGACCGTTTCTTGCGCGGGCGGGCTCATGACGGAACGGTTCCGTCATGAGCACTGCTCAACCGACGCTCATGACGGAACCGTTCCGTCATGAGCACCGAAGGGGTTAAATAGAGGCTATTACAATAGTCAAGCCTCGACAAGTGCAGTGACCACTGTTTTCTGACTCCCTGCTGGCAGGAAAGGCAGGATCTTTTTTACAGATTTTAAAACGAAGGCAGTTGATGATGATACTGAATTGATTTGCTCGCCCAGATTCAATTTGTCATCGACAATTATACCCAGGTGTTTTACTTTCTTTACCGGGGCAGGAAGTACTCCCATTGTGGAGGGCCACCATTTTGGATTCCAAAAGTTAGGGGCATTCCCAAATAATATCACCTCTGTTTTATTAGAGTTGAGCTTCAGGCAAATTTTTTCCATCCAGCCGCTCACTGCAACCATGCAGTTATGAAAACGATTGTCCATGCCCCCCTCCTGTCCTGGCAGAAGAGACACCACAATTTGGTTCTCATCGGCATAAGATGTAAGATCAAAACCCAAGGTATTAATGATAGGGACCAGTGAAGAAACATATACATTGAACAAAGCGGGCTCAATGACGACCCCTGTGGCACACTGCAGGGCAGCATGAAAGGCCTTGAATGGTATTCACCCATGGATACCACTTGAGATCTATCCGTAAGGAAGGATTTCATGAGATTCAGGGCCTTGCCCCGAAGTCCGCATGTCCTTAATCGGTCCATCAAAAGATTGTGATGGACCGTACCAAAGGCCGCAGATAGATCTAGTAGGATCAGGGCGGCCTGCCCTCCTAGATCAACTACTTTCCTAATCTCATCTGTTGTTTTTATGAGTGCTGACTCCGTACTATGGCCACTTCTGAAGCCATATTGGGTTGGGTCCAGGGCCTGGGTTTGATAAAGAAAAGCACCCAATTGTGTATTTAGTGCCTTTTCTATCATTTTTGCTGGTAGCGGGAGCCTAGTTAGTAGGATTGGACGGGTCTAAATTAGGCTTTTTCAGAAGGGGTAAAATTGATGCCACCTTCCAAAGCCTAGGAAAGAGCCCAGTATCAATCATGGCATTAAAAACAGGTGTCAGTGTCAGGGTGATGGGTTCAACAGCCACCGGACAGGGGTGATATGGTGACCCTGATCAGCCGTTTCAAGAAGGCAACGTGTTTGGTCTATGGACAAGTCCTCGAATCTCTCAAGGGCTGCTACAGTAGATCCATTGAGAGCCAAAAAAATCACTTCTACTTTATCCAGGAAGAATTTGGCAATCTGTTCGCAGAGTTCCTGATTAGGCTGTAATGTAACCAGGTGTGGGAAGGAAAGATCTAGGACAGTTTTAAATAATTCTTTGGCTGAGTTTTTTGCCAACTCAATTTTATTGACAAAGAATTTTTGTTTAGTGGCAAACAGAAGTTGCTTATAGTTCGCTAGACCCTTTCTGTAAGCTGACTTCTCTACTTCCTTATATTCTTTCCCCCAGGAGCACTCCAGGCATTTACACTTGAGTTTTTCTTTTTTCAGATCATCTGAGAACCAAGGGGCGGAGGGAGTCGATCTCTTGGGCACAATACTAATAGCTGGAGCTAGTTTGCTACACTCGTTCTCCACCCATTTAGTATAAGCGATCGTCCCTTCATCCACTCCTAAATTTGCTTGTATAGACGTCGAGGTAAGAAGTTCCTGGAATGCTTCTCTAGCCATTTTGTTCCAGGGTCGGATGTCAATCCGTTTCTTAACACTTGCTCCCCCTAAGTGTTGTGCCTTAAGGGTTAACTCAAACTTGACGGCCGAATGGTCCGACCAGGCAAGTTGTAGAACACCCGTAACCTGGAGACCTGGATGGTTTGAGAAGATGCCATCCAGGGTGTGTCCAGCCACATGAGTGGGGCCAGTGACCTACTGTCTGAGGTCTACACTGTTCATTATGTCAATAGGAGTGGCTGTATCTGGATTAAGAGGAGCCTCCAGGTGATAATTAAAATCCCCCAAGGTGTAGGATTCCAAACAGATGCTGTCTTCCAGCAGATTTCCAATGGACGCAATAAAGGAATGTTTAGTGCTTGGGGGTCTGTATACTAAAATGCCTTTAAAGGTGTGGTGGCAGGACAAGTTAAAATTAAAGGACAAAGCCTCACAGCCTGCATTAAGTAAAGGGTGGAAGGCAACTTTAAATGAACTTGGATAAATCAGTGCTAGCCCTCCCCCTTTTTTGCCCTCGGACCTATTCAGGAAATGGCACACAAATCCTGGTGGAGTGGCCTTCAACAGGTCCGGCCCTGAGGCTTCATCAGTCCAAGACTCCATAATAAATGCTATTTGTATGTCTTTTTCCTCAATAAGTCGTGCACACTCAGTGCTATGTTTGACCAACGATCTTGCATTTATCAAAACGCACTTAGAAACCGTAGCCTTGTGGCCCCCCGACTTTGACCTAAGGTCCCTCAGCTCATGGGGTGCTAAATAGTAAATTCTAGGAAGCGTGGCTCTACAAGTAGGACAGGCGGCTTTCTGAGAATTCGGCCATGAGTTAAAGGACAAACAGACACAATTTGGGTCCTTTCCCGACCCATTTAACGCAAGCAATGCAGAATGCAGAACAATGTCATACATTCACCCCAGTACAGAGATCTGGGCCTAAATACTGTGGGCCCGATTCACAGAACAAACTTAAGACAAAATCCTAAACTTAGTACCATTTTGGTATTCACAGAATGCACTTACTACTTCTGGTATTCACAGAATGAACTTACTACTTTTGCGATTCACAGAATAAACTTACTACTTTTGCTATTCACAGAATAGATTTAAGACTACTAACTTTACGTCCGCACTCGGGCCGGAAATTCCGGCCCGGAGGCGGAGCTTCCGGGCCGGAGGCGGAGCTTCCGGGCCGGAGGCGGGGCTTCCGGGCCGGAGGCGGGGATTCCGGCCAGTGGCGGAGATTTAAAATCTCCACCTCTGGGACGGAAGCTCCGCCTCCGGCCCGGAAGCCCCGCCTCCGGCCCGGAAGCTCCACCTCCGGGCCGGAAGCTCCGCCTCCGGGCCGGAATTTCCGGCCCGAGTGCGGACGTAAAGTTAGTAGTCTTAAATCCATTCTGTGAATAGCAAAAGTAGTAAGTTTATTCTGTGAATCGCAAAAGTAGTAAGTGCATTCTGTGAATACCAAAATGGTACTAAGTTTAGGATTTTGTCTTAAGTTTGTTCTGTGAATCGGGCCCATAGTTATTTATTGTGTGTCTTTTTCATTCAGCGGTGAAACAGATGCGAGGAAAAACACCCAAGAAAAAAGATCTCCTTTAGCAATCTGTGTAGATCTTGATTGATAGTGTTGATGAAAATCACCAAAGTACCAAACTCCTCCTGATATTTATAAGTAGGAACAAGCTGGGAAGAATAATAGGTCCAGGGTCAGATGATTCACAGGAATGTTGATTAAAAAAAATGAAAAAAATAGAGCAAAATAAAAACTATACAAGAAACAGACAAGACAACATTTAAAAAGAATGATCCATAATTGCTGGAAAAATCAGGGACAAAGATATTTAGCATGGGAGTGCAGAGCATGATAAAAAAAATAAGGAAAAGAAATGCTTTGAGACACTTCCACCTTTTCCAAGGGCTGCCTTTTCTGTGCCAAAAATAGACCTGACCTCAGAGGAAATGACTGGCACATGTTAGATTTGGACTATCGTGGGATTCCCAATGGAGAGACCACAATGTTGGATCGGACACTTTGGGGCCTATTTACCAAGTAATGGTGCAGCTCAGTACTGCATGCAATTTAGCAGTGCGGCACCACATCATTTAAAAAACGCAGGGATGCATTGTATTCACAAGAATACAGTGCACCCTTGTGTTTACCCTTGCACTGGCGGTAACCAAAGCTGCCTAACGCCAATACAGACACCCATGTGCCATGGTGTAAGGGTCTCTGTGTTGCAGGGATGATTTTGTATGCGCAGGAAGGGGCACCGTCGTTCACATAAATCATCATTAATGGTGATTTGCTCCTTTAATGTGTGCTTCAGAATGCACTGTAATGATGTCATCAGTGATTTCATGAGTGATGTCACTGACCATGTCACAAGTGATGTAATATGTGAGGTCATAAGCAGTGCATTGCGGAGACATAAGGTTTACTATAAGTAATACTTGCAATAACTGAGTGAAATGCGAGCCCATGTATAACGTCCCTGTAACCTTTGTTTTTTTCAGTGAATTTATACATTTTTAACATTTTATTTCCTAACTGTAACGTCCTTGTACGATGTGTTTTTTTCAGTGACTTTGTAAGGTTTTTAAAATTCTATTTCCTAATTATAACATCCCTGTCACCTTTGGTTTCTTCAGTGAATGTATACTTTTTTATGTTAATTCCTAACTATAACGTCCCTGTAACCTTTGTTTTTTTCAGTAAATTTCTATGATTTTCTAAATTTTATATCCTAACTAGTGGAGGAAGGAGGCGGGACCTCCCACAAGCTCTCAGCAATCCTGCTGTGTGAGACTTACTGGAGGTAACTGAACGGGTTCTTGGCCCCCTAGGGCCCTCAGCATCCAGTGGGAATTTATACCCCAACCAGCGGTGCGCCAGGAGGCATGTTTGGAGTTTAGTGGAGAAAGAGGGCAGGGCATCGGATGACCTCGCAGCAATACTGCTGTGTGGGACTTACCAGAGGTAACAGAAGGGGTTGTTGGTCCCTAAGGACCCTCAGCAGTCAAAGGAATTTCATCCCCCAACCAGTAGTGCACCAGGAGGTGCGTTTGCAGAGTGGTGGAGAAAGAAGGCGGGCCTCGGATGAACCTTCATCAATCCAGCTGTCTGGGACTTACTGGATGTAACAGGAGGGGTTCTTGGCCGCCAAGCACCCTCAGAATCAGAAGGGACTTCAACTCCCAACCAGTAGTGTGTCAGGAGGTGCGTTTGCAGAGTGGTGGAGAAAGGGGCGAGCCTCCAATGAGCCCTCAGCAATCCCACTGTGTGGGACTTACTGGAGGTAAAAGGAGGGGTTCTTAGCCCGCAAAGACCCTCAGTATTCAAGGGGACTTCATCCCCCAACCAGCAGTGTGCTAGGAGGCACATTTGCAGAATGTGGAGAAAGGGGGCAGGACCTCGGATGACCTCTCAGAAATTCTGCTGTGAGGGACTTACTGGAGGTAACAGGATGGGTTGTTGGCCCCTAAGGACCCTCAGTAGAAAAGGGGACTTCATCCCTCAACCAGTTGTACACAAGGAGGCACCTGTGGTTGAGAAAGGGGGCGGGCCTACAATGACTTCCCTGGGCTAACTTAAAAAAAAAATATTTTGTCAGGGAAGGGGGGCTGTGTGAGCCCCCTCCCAGGGCTGATTTCAGACCCTGGGACTTCATCCCCAGTTGCCCGACCATTACACTACCCCCTCCAGGGGTCAATTTCAGCCCGCAGGACCCCATATCCTTGGGCCAGCCTTCTTTATTCTAAGTGCCCCCAGGGCACCCAGTGACCTCTGTTGGGGGACGCGAGGTAGCCACAAACCCCAGTGGACCCTGCTGCCTCCCTGCCTCCTGTGGGAGCTGGCATTGCTATGACAGACAGGGGCTGCTGAAAGACTGCACCCTATTTGTCAGAGCTAATGTTTTCATCTTTATTCCTGCGCGCATATATTATGTGCAAGGAAACAGATGAAAACTTCACAACCTGCAGAAGCGGAGTTATATTTGCTTTTGCTTAGTGGGAGCTGTCAGCTCCCACCAAGCAAAACCAAACAGCTACCTCCCAAGGATGTGCACCTCAGGAGGTAGCAGTAGCCGGCCCTGGGGGGTGGTGGTCACCAGGACTATCCATGGTTCCAAGTGGAGGGCTGTGCGGCCCCCCTCCATCATATAAGATTAGCCCCAGGGAAGTGGTGGTCACCGGGGCTGCAGGAGGTACACAGCCACCCCTTAATTTAAATAAAGTGCCCCAGGAAGGTGGTGGTCCCTGGGGATGTGAGGGGCATGTGGCCCCCTGCATTACTTGAAATATAATTTGCCCTGGGAGGTGGCAGTCCTCCGGGTGCAGACGGGCCCAGCGTGCCCATATTCATGCATTTTTTTAACTGCCCCAAGGAGTTGACAGCCCATGGAGTTGCAGGGGGGCCATATTGGCCCACATTATTTTAGCATCTTTGGCACTGAGGAGGTGGGGGTCTCTGGGGCCACCATAAGCCTTAGGAGGGTGGCCCCAGTGCCCCCTCCTTTTTTAGCCCCCAATGCCCCTGGGACTTGGCCCACCCAGGTGAAAAAGAGGAGAAGCGCGTTTAAAAAAAAATATCTTGGCGAATTCAGTGGGTCTGCAAGAGGATCTGTTGGAGATTTAGTTTTCAAAAAATGCTTTTTAACCATGGCAGGGTCTCTGAGGGACACCTGCCTCACTGCTAGGGGCTCAGAGTGTCCTTACCTTGGCCCCTTTTCTTTTTTTAAACCTTTATTTGTGGGACTCAAGATGGCTGCTAACACTTCCAGGTTAAAGTATTGACAGCCAAATTCAATGGGTCTGCATGTGGATCTGTCGGAGATTTAGTTTAAAAAAAAGCTTTTTCACCATAGCGGAGTCTGTGAGGGACTCCTGCCTCACTCCTAGGAGCTCAGAGTGTCCTTACCTTGGCCCCTTTTATTTTTTGTAATCTTTATTTGTGGGACGCAAGATGGCTGCCAACACTTCCAGGTTGAAGTATTGACAGCCAATCAAATATCAGCATATGGCCTGCCAGATCCGCGGAACATCAGCATTCCTATATATCTATTTTTTCTTACCTTTAATATCTCCAAAACTACTGAACAAATTTACACCAAATCACATAAAGCGTAATCTGCTTAACCAAATCTAAATTCTGCCAAGTTTGGTGTAATTCTATCCAGCAGTTCAGACTCTAGGCTTGCTCGACTGACCTATGGGAATTAAAATAGGGAAAACACATATTGGGACCCCCCCTTTTTCTATGCCCCCACATCACACATCTGCCCGAAACTTTCAGCACAGCACCTGAACAAAACAAAAAATGCTTTTCCTATGGAAACTAGGTCCTACCTATAGCTACCTACTGGTGACCGCCAGTTCGTGATGCATATTGTGTGTGTGTGTGTGTTGAAATAAGATAAAAACTATTGTTTAAAAACCATAAAAGCCCTGGAGTTCAGCAGGTACAGTTTACTGCGCTAGCTATAACTTACACTCTTGCCATGCACTGGTAATGACCTTACATATTACTTCACTCATTGAATGACTACACTGCAACTTCTCAAGTGACATCATTGATGAGTAAAAAGTCCAGGA
This sequence comes from Triturus cristatus, assembly GCF_964204655.1. Lineage (NCBI taxonomy): Eukaryota > Metazoa > Chordata > Amphibia > Caudata > Salamandridae > Triturus > Triturus cristatus. The sequence continues at coordinate 452,447,445 of NC_140590.1, read as the reverse complement.
TCCTGTCAGGTCCAGCTCCAACATGTAAGTTAAATAAATAAACCTGAGTTCGATCTCTCTGATCTACAACACAGAAAAGTCAGGCTTAACGTAAGGCTAAGTGCGCAAAGTCATTAGCAGCGCCTAAGCAATCAAAACATAACAAAAAACTCCCACAGCAAATTTTAAGCAATAGAGAGCACATGAATTACATAAATAACCCCCCAACATCTAGCCTACTTAAAGGAATAGACCTCCTCTAAATATGCCCCCTAGGGTGAATTATGCTCATGACAATCGATTTGAACCTCTAAAAAATCTGACAGAAAAGTATTGACTTTTGAATCAAAGCAGTCAACTGGGGGATTTTATCCCACAGGAGCCTGATATTTCAGAGCCACTTCTCTTTCCATTCAAGTCCATTCCAATGAAAGCAGAGCCTGATCTTTTAGGGGGCCAGGTTTTTAATTCCAATCGGGAGATTTTATCCATCACGAGGCTGCTACTGCAGAGCCATTTCTTGCTTCACTCAAGCACACTCCAACAAATGAAGAGTCTGACCCTGCTACTGGGCCAGGCTTTCAATTCCTTTCATGGAATATTGCCAGCTTTAGGAGTAAATCAAAAAATGAGAACTGGTTGATGTACCTTCAAAACTATGTTATTGTATGCTGTCAGGAAACATGGGCAGTTGATCCTATTTCCATCAATGGATATTAATCATACTGTTCACAAGCTATCAAGTCACCAGAAGGGAGGGCAGAATGAGGCCCAGCTATTTTTTTCAATGTTCTATTAAACATCTTTTAGTCAAAGTCATAGTGACAAGACCACATTATTAAATACCGATATTGCAAGTGAGACATTTTTTGAAAATTGATGGTTGTAAACTATTATTTAAAGATTTTTCTATACAGCCCATGGAGATTATACATGAATTTGGTAGGTCTTTGTCAGACTCTGCAGAAATAAACCTGAACAGTGCAATTTCAATAATGTGGGCAGGGGATTTTAACATTATTAAATGCCCTTATAGTGGGAAATGCAACTGCAGATTCCTAAATTCACAGGCGGATGCTTGTGAACCATTTTAAACACACATCTTATGGTGAATCTATAAATCCTTTAATTTTAACACATAATCTGAACTGTGCCTCTCACTTTTGCGACCAGGGTGAGCCTAGCCATTCAATGTTTACAGGGAGAGGAGAAGGGAGCATTATAGCTTTTGTATATCTTACAGCAGACCTTGAAGATCAACTCATGCACTATGAGGTGTGCAGCTACCGTTTAGCGATCATAATCCCATTTCATTTTAAATTCAGTCTATCAGAATGGAGATTGGCAACTAACAGGTTCCCTGAAAATTATACAAAGAACAAGGGGGTCCAAATTAATTGGAGGAACATAAACACAGACAAGTTTGTCCATAATATGACTAGTAAGCCATTATCTTTATTACTGACTGTCATTCTCAGGATATTGCCACAGAAAATATCCTGGAGGGTTCTACAAAAGTTATCAATATTGTGGCATAAGAATTGCAAACAACTAAGCTCATGAAAGATCACCCAAATACTGCCTGGTTCAGTCCTCGGTGTACAGCACCTCTAAAATCTTTAAAACAATCAATCAATAAAGATTCTCAAAACCTAGAAGACATTAGGATGGCTAGAGAAAATATAGCAAAACCAAAGGAAATGATGGACTGAGTGTTGAACATTGCAAGCACTCACCCCCAGTCTACTGATCTGGGTTTAATCCACCACCGTTCTTTAGCCCACTCTGCTACCCCAGTTCAGACATGGCCAAATGCAAATCAGTCTGACCCTGTGCCTCATGGGAACAGTCCAGCCCGAACTGCCAAGCCATGTCTTCCCTGGACCGGAAACAAGCTTCCTAGGACCGGTTTCTGGCATTTCAGCCGTCTTCAGCCAGGCTTGCTTGAATCCAGTGTCAAAGTGAGCAAGGGACTCACGTCTGAGCATACCCTGCCAACTTATGGCGAACAAAGCAAAACCAAAGGAAATGATGGACTAAGTGTTGAACATTGCAAGCACTCACCCCCAGTCAACTGATCTGGGTTTAATCCACCACCGTTCTTTAGCCCACTCTGCCACCTCAGTTCAGACATGGCCAAATGCAAATCAGTCTGACCCTGTGCCTCATGGGAACAGTCCAGTCCGAACTGCCAAGCCATGTCTTCCCTGGAACGGAAACAAGCTTCCTAGGGCCGGTTTCTGGCATTTCAGCCGTCTTCAGCCAGGCTTGCTTGAATCCAGTAGCAAAGTGAGCAAGGGACTCACGTCTGAGCATACCCTGCCAACTTACGGCGAACAAAGCAAAACCAAAGGAAATGATGGACTGAGTGTTGAACATTGCAAGCACTCACCCCCATGTCAACTGATCTGGGTTTAATCCACCACCGTTCTTTAGCCCACTCTGCCATCCCAGTTCAGACGTGGCCAAATGCAAATCAGTCTGACCCTGTGCCTCATGGGAACAGTCCAGCCCGAACTGCCAAGCCATGTCTTCCCTGGACCGGAAACAAGCTTCCTAGGACCGGTTTCTGGCATTTCAGCCGTCTTCAGCCAGGCTTGCTTGAATCCAGTGGCAAAGTGAGCAAGGGACTCACGTCTGAGCATACCCTGCCAACTTATGGCGAACAAAGCAAAACCAAAGGAAATGATGGACTGAGTGTTGAACATTGCAAGCACTCACCCCTAGTCAACTGATCTGGGTTTAATCCACCACCATTCTTTAGCCCACTCTGTCACCCCATTTCAGACATGGCCAAATGCAAATCAGTCTGACCCTGTGCCTCATGGGAACAGTCCAGCCCGAACTGCCAAGCCATGTCTTCCCTGGACCGGAAACAAGCTTCCTAGGACCGGTTTCTGGCATTTCTGCCATCTTCAGCCAGGCTTGTTTGAATCCAGTGGCAAAGTGAGCAAGGGTCTCACGTCTGTGCATACCCTGCCAACTTATGGCGAACAAAGCAAAACCAAAGGAAATGATGGATTGAGTGTTGAACATTGCAAGCACTCACCCCCAGTCAACTGATCTGGGTTTAATCCACCACCGTTCTTTAGCCCACTCTGCCACCCCAGTTCAGACATGGCCAAATGCAAATCAGTCTGACCCTGTGCCTCATAGGAACAGTCCAGCCCGAACTGCCAAGCCATGTTGTCCCTGGACTGGAAACAAGCTTCCTAGGACCGGTTTCTGGCATTTCAGCCGTCTTCAGCCAGGCTTGCTTGAATCCAGTGGCAAAGTGAGCAAGGGACTCACGTCTGAGCATACCCTGCCAACTTATGGTGAACAAAGCAAAACCAAAGGAAATGATGGACTGAGTGTTGAACATTGCAAGCACTCACCCCCAGTCAACTGATCTGGGTTTAATCCACCACCGTTCTTTAGCCCACTCTACCACCCCAGTTCAGACATGGCCAAATGCAAATCAGTCTGACCCTGTGCCTCATGGGAACAGTCCAGCCCGAACTGCCAAGCCATGTCTTCCCTGGACCGGAAATAAGCTTCCTAGGACCGGTTTCTGGCATTTCAGCTGTCTTCAGCCAGGCTTGCTTGAATCCAGTGGCAAAGTGAAAATATAGGACAACTTTGGAAAAAGCAGACAAGAGATCAGAACTAATGCCTGGGACGAACTATAAAAGGCAGCTAACCTGAGAAATAACAAATTGTTCTGGGAGGTGGTAAACTGGCCTTTTTTTGGTTAACCCCTTCAGTGGCGGAGAAAGTCACATCCTTGAACAGGATTGGTTTAATCCCTGCTCATTAGTTTTTAATTCTGATCAAGGAAGAATTACTCATGATAGGGCAACCACGCCTGATCAACAGCCAATAACTGACAAATGGCTAGTTGATTTTATAAATCTTTCCTCCGTCACCGTAGCCATTCAGACTGCAGCAAGTGTTAAGGACCCAGGAAGTGGTGGGGTCCCAGTTGTCTTTTTAAGCATAACACTGTCTTCTGGGTCCCTCTATTAACAAATGTGTTGAGGGCAGCATTGAGGGGTAATCTAATTGAATCCTGGAGTGAGGCTGTAATTATCCCAATTTTGAAAAAGGGTTCCCGGAGTTCCCCAGCCTGCTACCACCCAGTATCACTTATACTAAGATTTTAGGGTGGGTTGTTTTAGAAACATTGGAGGATCGGGTAGACTCCACCTCCCTTTTTTCACCCCTGCAACACGGTTTCAGACCATGTTTAGAGATGGTAGAACAAGCTTTAAAACTAAATTTCATTTAGGGAAAGTATGTCAAAGTCAAGAGAGGAGCCCTTCATGTGGCATTTATGGACCTCTCCTGTGCTTTTGATCTAGTTGATAGGGAGAAACTATGGTTTTTAATGGAACAGGATGGTGTGGGCTTTTCATTGTTGGATCTGATTAGGCGTATGCACTCCAACACAACTATCAAAGTACGATATACAATAAATGGGGATAATACTAAACCGATAACAGTGAACAGAGGAGTGAGGCAGGGATGTACCATGGCTATGTTATTGTTTGTATTTTTTATAAATTCTCTGGACCTTAATTTTGGGGCCTGTAGATATCCCGCAAATTAGTTCCCTCACAGTACCTGTACCTTTGTATTCAGATGACACAGTTCATTGGGGCTAACTGCAAATGGTTTACAACATTTGTTACATGGTTTTATTGATTTTATGAATAACTCAAATCTTAAGGTAAATCACCAGAAATCCATTATATTGACATGTGGCCTGAAAAGCACAACGACTAAGCACTTTAATATTGGAGGAACCCAAATAGAAAAAGTATCCCACTTTTAAATATTTAGGCCTTCTGATTGACACAAATGGGTCCTGGGACGGTTTGCTTAATCAGAGATCACAAAAGATGAAAGTAGCTGGAGATTTGATCCCGAGGTTTGCAAAACAAAACTAAGACACACACCGATTAGAGAGATGATACAACTATATAACAGTAAGTGTTTATCTCTTGGTTCCTATGGAGCATGAGTATGGGGATATACAGTTGTAAGGAAGCTGCAGATTGTAGAAAATAAGTTTTTATGCACACTTTTAGCTTTACCAAAAACTACCCCAAATTTGATCACGCATGCAGAATTAGAGATTTGTTTTTTAGAAGACTCTACTGGTATAGCCCCCTTATTATTATGGGTGAAATTATGGAGCTCTCATCGGACTGGCTTTTCACAGGAAGTGCTAAGTGATTGTTTGAACCTTGATAATATGTATGCCATGCCATGGATGATTTAAGTGAAGAAGGGATTTCACAACCTATTTATTTTATTTATTTATGTATTTATTTAATTTATATGGCGCAACAGATACCCAACAAGGGTTTCCCGGTGCCTGGACACGAAAACTGAAATGAGATAATTATTGGTTAAAAAGCCAAGTCTTCAGTGAACGAAGAAACTGGGGATACAAAGTTTCCCTACGTATGGCAAGAGGAATTGAGTTCCAAAGAGAAGGACCCAGAACGGAAAAAGATCTACCACCCATTCTGGAAAGTCTAAACCTAGGAACATGAAATTTTTGAAGTAAAGCAGAGCGAAGATGACGGGTTGGAACATAGGGACAGACAAGAGTCTGTAAATAGTCCGTTGCTAGACCCCATTTGATTTTAAACATAAAAGTCAGAGCTTTGAACTCGATCCGCATTTCAATTCGAAGCCACTGTAGATCACGAAGATGTTCAGAGATAGAAGAACATCTGGGAACCCCACAAAGGAGTCTGGCAGCAGAGTTTTGTACAAGTTGCAGCCTACGGGACACAGCCTTATTTGCACCCAGGAACAGAACGTTTCCGTAGTCCAGCCTTGATGTAATAAGAGCATGGACTACGGTTTTTTGGGTATCTCTCGGCAGCAACCAAAGAATTTTATGCAACCATTTCAAGATGGCAAAGCAAGTACCCGCAACTTTGACTGCTTGATGCTGCATTGCCAAAGAGTCATCAATGTAAAAACCCAAGTTGCGGACATGATCAACAGGCCGAGGGAGAGTACCTAACTCATTGGGCCAATGACAGGAGTCCCAAAGATCTTTCTGCTTGCCTAAAATAAGGACCTCAGTCTTATTGGCATTTAGTTTCAGGTAGTTTTTACTCATCCAAACAGCAATTTGGCGTAAGCCCGACTGGAGTACAGAGATGGAACAAGAGTCTGATTTTGAAAGCGAAAAGATGATTTGAGAATCGTCAGCATATGTAAAAAGAGACAGTCCAACATTGTCAGCAATGTCAGCAAAAGGCCTGACATACAGATTAAAGAGCAAGGGGCTCAAAACGGATCTCTGAGGAACTCCAAAAGGCGATGGAAAGACATTAGAACAGTCCGATGCAGAAAAGACTTGAAAAGTGCGGTCAGTTAGGAAGGAAGATAACCAATCTAAAGCAGAATCGCAGATGCCAAAAGATTTCAGAGTGTTAATTAGTATAGGATGGGAGATAGTGTCAAAAGCTGCGCTCAGATCTAATAGTATGAGCGCGGCTGTATCTCCAGCATCCAAAAGAAGACGTAGTCTTTCTGTAACCCCTAAGAGCGTGGTCTCAGTCGAGAAACCAGCACGAAAACCAGACTGAGGGGTGAAGTATTTTATTAGTTTCAACAAACTTGAAAAGGTGTATATGAATATGTCTTTCCAATAGCTTAGAAAAGATAGACAAAAGGGAGATAGGTAGGAAATTCGCAAGGACTTTGGGATCAGCAGCAGGCTTTTTTAACAAAGGGACAACCATAGAGTGCTTCCAGACAGGCGGAACAGTAGACGCTTGCAAAGAAGAATTAAGAGCTTCCATAATAACCTGAAGATGAATGGGAGCAAGTTGTTTGATAATGGAAATGGGTAACGGATCATTGGGGGAACCAGATTTAATTGTATCAAGAATAGAAACAAAAGAAACCGGTTCCAGAGGAGGCCAAGAGGCCAATAGAGAAAAGACATTGGGGTGTTCCCGGAAGGTGCTAACCGTAATTGAAGGTGACATCATGCAGGTCAGGGAGGAATTAGCTATTTCAGAATGGATGTTCTCTATTTTATCTGAGAAAAAAAGAGCAAGATCCTCACATAAATTCTTGTCAAGTGGCAGGGGCTTAGCTATGGTCTGGGCACCAGCAAGATTTTTTACTAAACTAAAAAGTGTCTTGGGATGATTAGTAGCAGTATTGATAGTTTTACAAGTGTACGCAGCTCTCGTAGATTTACATAAAGCGTGATATGTTTTCAGAGAATTTTTACATACTATTTTCAAATCCGGGGCATAGTTTCTACGCCATTTCCTTTCTAATGCTTTGCATTTAGATTTTTCAGTTTTGAGAATATCAGTATACCAAGGAGCTGGAGGGCGATGATAGGTCAATTTTTTCTTTATAGGAGGAAGGCATTCATCAACAGCATGGGACAGCCAGTTATGAATATTTTTAACAGAAACATGTACCTGCGAGGTGACAGTGGGAGTATTTTCACTGAGCAAATTGTTCAAAGTAGCGATATCAATTTTTTTCCAGTCCCTGTTAAAAAACATAGACTGGGGGAAAGCAGAGGGCAAACTAACAGGAGCCGGAATTTTAAACTTCAATAAGAAGTGATCCGACCAAAGGATAGGTATTGCTGGTTCACATTCAATAGAAGAAATATTAGAAAAAATAGGATCTAAAAAGTGGCCAGCCTTATGTGTAGGGCCGGAATTGCAGAGAGTAACATTCATAGCTAAAAGATCAGCAATGAAATTGGAGCATATGGAATTTGTGGCATCTTCCAAATGAAGGTTCAAATCACCAATTAGAGAGAAGTTAGTAGAGTTCATGAGTAAAGAAGATACCAGACCAGGCAGAGTAGCAGACCACGAAGAGGAGGGACCTGGAGGGCGATAAACCAAGAGCCCCGAAAAGGAGAATTTGGGGGTGAGTGTAAGTTTGAACAAGGCAGCTTCGCAATTTGGAAGGTTAACGGAGTCCAATTTGCACTGAAAAAGTTGTTTATAAATAATAGAAATCCCCCCACCTATCCCAGTGGCTCTATCCATTCGGGCGATGGCATAATTAGAAGGAAGGGCAGTAGCAATATCGGGCCCAGAACTATCGTGAAGCCAGGTCTCAGTGAGAAAAAAGGCATCTGGTGATTCCTCCAGGAGAAGGTCAAAAATAAATCTTTTGTGCTGGGGAAGTGAGCGACAATTTAAACTTAAAAAGCGAAACTTAGGAGAAGAGTTCTCTGACATCATAATTGGTCTACAATCATACTCCAAAGGCTGGGACAAGGAGAAAGAGCAATGAGCACCCGAACAGGTGTGGGAAGTAGCGTTGTCAACAGCTAGAAGAATACAGGCCGTACGGCTGGTCGGCCGTAATGCAAGAAGTTGTGGAGTAGTATAAACTAACCTTACAGAAGACAGAGGGGCAGGGGTCGTAGCCCCAGGCCCCAAACGGCCGCGGACGGGCACAGACGGGATTGCCTTTGGCGCGCCTTTGGCGCGCTGCCGGCGCGCCCACTGCTTGCGTCCGCTGTGCGGGCGAGAGGCATGGAAGTTAAACCCTTCAGAAGATCACATGACTGAGCGCCCGGTATTCCCCGCCTCCCCGACCTCTAGCCAACCAGATTTTACCGCAGTCTCCCTCCACAACAAACGGGAAAGCCCGTGGTGAAACGGGGAGTAGGCAGAGCAGAAAACAACGACAAGACCAACAGTAAGTGTGGACAGCAATACAATTGTAGCAGCAAAAGTAAAAATGTCTAAAAACAGTTATAATTTCAGTTTAAAATATATAAAAGACTAACTTTTCAGTGCGCGTCCGCTGCGCGGGACGAGAGGCATGGAAGTTCAAGCCTTCAGAAGATCACGTGACTGAGCGCCTGGTATTCCCCGCCTCCCCGACCTCTAGCCAACCAGATTTTACCGCAGTCTCCCTCCACAACAAACGGGACAGCTCATGGTGGAACGGGGAGTAGGCGGAGCAGAAAACAACGACAAGACCAACAGTAAGTGTGGACAGCAATACAATTGTAGCAGCAAAAGTAAAAATGTCTAAAAACAGTTATAATTTCAGTTTAACATATATAAAAGACTAACTTTTCAGCGCGCGTCCGCTGCGCGGGGCGAGAGGCATGGAAGTTAAAGCCTTCAGAAGATCACGTGACTGAGCGCCCAGTATTCCCCGCCTCCCCGACCTCTAGCCAACCAGATTTTACCGCAGTCTCCCTCCACAACAAACGGGAAAGCCCGTGGTGGAACGGGGAGTAGGCGGAGCAGAAAACAACGACAAGACCAACAGTAAGTGTGGACAGCAATACAATTGTAGCAGCAAAAGTAAAAATGGCTAAAAACCGTTATAATTTCAGTTTAAAATATATAAAAGACTAACTTTTCAGCGCGCGTCCGCTGCGCGGGGTGAGAGGCATGGAAGTTAAAGCCTTCAGAAGATCACGTGACTAAGCGCCCGGTATTCCCCGCCTCCCTGACCTCTAGCCAACCAGATTTTACCGCAGTCTCCCTCCACAACAAACGGGAAAGCCCGTGGTGGAACGGGGAGTAGGCGGAGCAGAAAACAATGACAAGACCAACAGTAAGTGTGGACAGCAAAACAATTGTAGCAGCAAAAGTAAAAATGTCTAAAAACAGTTATAATTTCAGTTTAAAATATATAAAAGACTAACTTTTCAGCGCGCGTCCCTAGGTCTGAGTACCCTCTTTCTTTAACTCCCCAGAAAGTATATGCCCACAAATCAAAAAATGGGTTAAAGAGGCCTGTGCCTCATAAAGAAGAAACCAGAATTGAAAAGTCTCTTACCTCTAGAGCTATCACCTAGTTGCCTTTCCCCTGGCTGGTTCTTGGGTTAATCTGGATATAAAGTGTCCATGTGACGTTGGTTCTACTTAGTCCACTGGCACTTTATGCTGTTTTGCACATTGTATGGCTCCATAAGTCACTTTTCCTGCCATCAAGAGGGACTAAGATGTTTAAAATCCTTGGCTACCTCATAAATCTGTTATGCTACACTCAGTTACCCTTTTGCTGCTATGACAATGAGTACATTGTATGCGATGTAAGCCTGTTACTGTGATTTTAGATTTTTTTTAAAGATTGCCTTTGCTGGATTTTTACATTGATTATGGATCTTGTATTTATTTTGAGGTTTTATGATCATTTTTTGGTTGAATAAATATTAAAAATAAATAAATGAATGACCCAAAATAATGAAAATCCACTAAGGGTAATTGGAGATATAAATATTTGAAATTTGAAGGCAAAAAAGCACCAAGGAAAAGTAATGCACCAATCAAAAATCACTGTTCATAGCTAGTTACAATTTGGGGCTGACTACGATGGAACAGAGGTCGGATACATGAAGCAGGTCATCAGAGTCAGAGAATTTGCCTACTGACTGAGGGCCTAATCACGAGTTTGGTGGTCCATCGGAATGCCAAACTTGTGGTGGATATGCGGTGGCAGTAAGGGACCGTCGCACCGGCGGTCTGACCACTATATTACAACTACGGCGGTCTGACCGCCATAGGACTACTGCAACTGCCAGAAATACATGATACCTGGCGTTAGCACAGTGGTCAGAGGCCCCAATATTCTTGGTGTTGCCACTGCAGCACCGCCAAGCATATTTTGAGTTTCATTTCCGCCACTGTTTTCTTGGCAGTGAGGCCGCAATGAAAACTGTTGTGGTAAGGACACAAAGGGGACACTACAGGTAGCCTCAGGGCCATGGGAGGCATGCCAGTGGGCACATGGTGTGCCCCCTGTCTGCCTGCACCCCCTTTCCTGCATGGCATGGACTGCATAGTCCATGCCATTCCATGAATGTCCTTTGGCGCTCCCATTAAGGGACCCTTTTAATAGGCACCGCTGTGGGAACACCAAAGGACCGCCTGCCAGACTGCGAGGTAACTCGTAATCTGGCAGGCGGCCGGCCGTGAGGTTTGGCGATGTGGGAGCAGGGCGGTGGCAAGGCAGCCCTCTCCCACACCCCAAAACTCACAATTAGGCCCTTAGTCTCTGAAATGGAAGTCAAAATCTTCTAGCAGGACAACGTTGAAAGTTGCATCCAGAAAAGTTCTCTCAAACTATATAACTACTGGACGAGGTCCCACTGAAGCTATAGGTTTTGGCAGGAAAACTCTGAGTGGGAAAAACTAATTTCTCAGCAGCTGAAGTTCTTTCATCCATCAAATACTTTTCGTGCCTTTAACCATTCAAGATGTCTGATGTCTGACTTAATAATTTGGAGCTCAAAATACCCCAGTAAGACAAGCCTTATGTTTTTTTAGAGAAAGCCCTCTTGAAATCAAGGTGAGGTCCCAATGCAGTCCCGGCGGTTTTGTAAATCCAAATTTTCAGACCTTTTAAGAGAATTACCCCTTGTCACTTCTAGGGCTCATTGGAACTAAGGAACAACATTTAAGGGCCATGACTCACTGCAGCAGAGGCTATCAGCATGGTCATGTCTGGTCCAGTTGCCACTGGACATTCCAGGAAAAAGGTCTCCTGGAGCTTCTAGTATCTCTGTAGCCTCACAAGGTCAGCCAATAGACCCCGTCAATTCCTTTTTCAGGCCTGGTCACAATTTGGGGCAGGCTCAGTCCTTTATATCTCCACACAAGTTGCAGACTTCAGGTCCAGTACTCTTTGGTTCTTCCATAGGTCTAGGTATGTTCTTATGAGCTGTGGGTGAGGTACCACATTTGTAGGATTCACTAGCAAGAGGGTGGAAGTGATTTCTGGGCATTCCCTAATCAATGAGGAAAAACTTCCCTGGGGCAACCCTTCCCATTTTTGCAGTACATCCTGTTTGTCTTACTGCAAGCTATCTCAGAGGTGCACTTTACTGAGTAAAGTCCATCATGGAATCACCCTTCTGCCTTAGAGGTTTCGGGTGTTGCAGTGAGAGGTGTGTTTGTGGAAATGATCAAAAGCCTCCTCCTCAACTGCACTTAATTTATTCCAGGACTAGCTTCACTTCCACCTGGTCGGTATCAAGCTGGTTTCAAGTGGTCCAAGGAACAAAGGTTCTTCTTCCCCAAATCTCCTTTTACACTTAACTATGAATGGGCATGTCTTTCCCTGTTCCTGTTGAAGGTAATGAAGTCCCTGAACCCTCCCTAACTGCCTTTCATGAAAGAGGATGAGCCACAAACCTCATACCCAGGCAATACAGCCAAAACGGCCAAAGTCATTGGTTGCCTCTGGGACAGTTTGCACACCTCCTTAAGGAGAAGCACTGTTACTTCTGGCAGGCTACTGCTAATTAGCCAGCTAGATTCTAGCGGTCCAGGCAACTAGTGGCTAACATTTTAAAAGTTACTTTTCCTAAATATTTATTAAAAAATCTAATTTTACAAGTGGATTGAGTTTATAATTAAAATTAAAAGTACTGACTTAATCATTCCAATAGCCTATCCTAATCCTGATCTATCAGAAGTAGTAATTTTTCTGAACTTATATTTTACTCATAGGACAGCAACAGACACTTGCAGTGAAAATTAGTTTGTGGCTAGTCACTGTAGGTACATGCTACCACTAAATATGTTCATGTACCACTTTTAAATATAAGCCTCCCTAATGTTTATGCTTCTATGCCTACATGGGATTACTTATTAAATATCTGAAAAAAGGGTTCTTTTTTGTCAAAAGCATTATATTGACAGGTTTACCTTCAGGTTTAAAAGCTGTGTACCCTAGATACACAGATAGGTCTAAAGCCAATAGTCAATATTCCTTTGCCAGCCCGGTGGATAACACATTATGTGCTGTAGTCCACAGGTGATATTTAACTTTCCATGCCATTGGTGTATTTTCCTGCACCATATATTACGGCCTTAGTAGAAATGGAAATATTCCAATTGTGCATTAGGCAATTTTATAATGTTTTTGGGGTCACAGCGCATAGACTGGGGAGTGGACAGCAGTGCCCCAGTGTGCAGAGTTAATAAAAAAAACATTAATTGCAGTCAGCAAAAAATAGGCCGGTCATTTAAAAATAAGGGTTTTTCTCATTTGCACATCGGTGACCAATGACTAAAAAAATTAAATGGGCATAATGCTGTGTACACAAAATTTGATGACATACAGATATAAACTGCGGAATTTAAAATTTCCTTATGCGTTATATGTAACCATGCTCCTATTACACCAAATGGACCAAAATAAGTAACAGCGAGGCAACAGATGATGAACCCCGCCTCGCAGAATTTATGTACGTTGTATGGTTGTGTACTAAAGCTCAGAACCTCTTAGAAAGTAGAATCTGAGAAATATTGCAAGTAGTAGAAACTGAAATCCCTTGCACTCCTAAGGGTATTCCTTTGGGGTATGTGGCAGATGTTCTAAGTCTCTGAGGAAACACCACAATACTGAGATGGCTGTGGCCTGGATGAAGGTGCCAGTCTCACAGTCTCACAAACGGATCACTGGATTCAGGACATACTATGGTGTAACACAAATGCTTAAACATATGCATGCTTCAACCTGACAAAAGTAAACCTGGATCTATATGGGAGACAGTTCCTAGATATCTACTGGAGACAACAACCTCGTCACTCGCTGCTAGGAGCATACTTGTATTGCAGTTTGATGTTTGTTCTGTAATAAGGGATAGAGGGCATTGTTCCATATAATTGATTAACAGCATTGTTTGCAAACACCGCTGTACATTCGAGCACTAAATAAATATTAAGAAATAAGATGTTAATATTCAAGACCATGGACCTGGAATGCATACAATGTAAGTTGTTTACCAAGTATCATGTACGCTACCTTTGTGTGCGCATATAATAAAGAAAAAAAATAACTAGGAAAAAAGGCAAAAGCAAATGTTGGTATTTGGAACAAGTGTGATTGTCAGACACAGGTACCATTTAGCTCACCTTTACTCGAAGATGAGTGGTTCTTGAGCAGCCATTCGTAATCTGGAGAGGGGCTGAAAGAGATTCTCTTTCGTCGATATGCAGTTCTCTGGATTTCTTTGGCTGGTAGGGTCACCCAAAAAGCAAGTTACCCGCAGCAGCAGCAGGCTTACTGCTAGAACTTCAGTTGGACATCCTACTCTGTCTTAGTCTTAAGGAAATAAGAAGGATGCAGTTTCACAGTCAGAAAGCCCCAGTGCAAACTCTGCGTAGAAGTGTGTCAATTGAGGTCTTTCTGAACCTGAAATCATTGGTGTTTGCGCTCACTGCCAATCAATGTCAGCATATCTGAAAAACTGGAAATCTCAATCAATTTGTTTGGAGCAGAGTTTTCCCTTCAGATAGCGTTTATGGGAGTAGCAAGCCTTGCCTTGCTTCGAGTGTTCACTGTGGAGTCAGGATGTCCATTTCCAGAGGAAACAAAGGAAGTTAAGATGGGAAGAAGAAGTGGGGAGAGCTGGTTTCCTTGTTGTTTTTTAAAGGCTTAAACTATTGAATCTCAAGAAAAAGTTAAGCATACCCGTGCGTATTTTATGTTGGCATACCAACGAGAGTCAGGCCTGTGTGATAGAAATTTATCAGGGCTGCTGGCGGAGCTTGCCTGACTCGAAAACGGCCGCGAGTTAGCCCAGCTCCCTGGATCGCCACCAATAATCCGTCAAAATCCTGCTATAAATCCTCCCTGGGACCCTCAAAAGAGAGGTCACTAGTTGGCTGTTGATGAGGGCTTTCGGCAAAACTAAGCAGTCCTGAGATCGAAGCTGTGCAGTGAGAGCCTCCAGCGGCAACAGCTGCAGCGACAAATGGGAGAGTGAGGCCGCAGCAGTTGCTTTCTTCCTGAGCTTTGGCCAAGGGCATGCTGACGGTCCCCCGCATGCTGCGCCTCGAGGTGCGTGGGTGCCGCACTATATTGGACAGAATGGAAGCTTGCTGGGCCGTGGACTTCATAGGGGGCCGTAGTCTGGTGCTTGCAGTGGAGGCTGGAGTCAGTGATGTGGCACCCGCGGGTGAGAGCCACCGGCGCTGTGGGCTGTTTCGCTTTGCCGGTCAGTGGGCGCCCTCGCTTCCTGGGGACATAGCCTCTGACCATACTTGAGGAGCGTAGATCAGGCGACTGGTGGGATCGCATCAGTGTGGGGACCTGCCATATTAGGAGAGCGGGAATCGGTGATCTGGTGAGGTGCGCAGCATCCTCTGGGCCTGCGATTGAGGTCCCCTAAGTGGCCCCTCCTCGGATCGTGTAATTAGGCTTCCCCTTACTGAGGTCGCTACTCGTTGCCACCTGTTACCCTGCCTGCACCTCATACTAGCAATCCAATGTAAATGTATGGCATGCATGTGCTGATGGTGGGGCCCTGAGGAGCACTTTGCCTCGATAACAATGCTGCTTACTGTCAGAAAGATCCTTGATTAATATAGGGCCGCCTTGGTATTTGCATGTCCTGGTGTGGCGAGAACTGTGACCTAAATTGCCACGAGTGAGTAGCTGACTCTGTAAACTGGAGGGTTGATCAGTTGGGCTGCCTCAGAGCACATAACACTGCTGGCAGGTCGATCGCATCGCCCCAGCGAAGATATTGTGTGGTGCCAACGCAATAGCCTGGAAAGAGTGCCCTTGCTGTGACTTCCCCTGCTGCAGAATAGGTAAATCAGACAAGCGCCAGTCAAAACTGACATTTGAGCTCTGCAAAACCCCAAGATCGTGGGATCCCACGGCTGCCGAGCAGGATGCCGCATCCTATGACCAAGACACAACAGCAGACATAGACGTGAAACAGGTGTTGTGCAATATCCAGCAAAGTCTCTCTAATATCAACAGTAAAATTGACGCACTCTTGTTCCATATGGATAGGATGTCAGAGCGTCTTGGTAAGCATGGGGACAGGCTCAAGTCTGCAGAGCAGCGAATATCTGACATAGAGGATGTCGAACGGGCGAATGCTGAGACAGAAAAGGAAGTAGATAAGATCTTGCGGGCGCTACAAGCCAAGGTGGAGGATCTCGTAGCAAGATCGAAACAGAACAATATTTGTATTTTGGGAGTGCCGAAGATATCCAACATTGGAAACATGGAACAACATGTGGAGCAGCTGCTCATCACACTTCTAGGTCGGGACACTTTCTCAGACATATTTGTTGTGGAGCGGGTACCTCGTCTGTTCGCTAAGGCACCCGAAGACCTATAATTGCAAGGTTGTTAAACTACAGGGACCGGGATGCAGCTTTGCGAAAGGCACCAGAACTGGGGACCCTTTGACATGAGGGCATGGACATATCACTATTCCCGGACTTCACGATGCAAGTGCAGGAGGCGAGACTTCTCTACATTCCTGCCAAAAAGAGATTACGAGAGCTGAACCTGGAATATAGTATGCTATATCCTGCCAAACTTAGGTTCAGAATGGACGGTAAGATACATTTCTTCACAGACCCCAAAGCAGTCCTGCGTTTTCTTAAAGGCAAGGGGCAGCATTAGAAGCATCGTGGTTCACCGACCACTTCCCAGCTCCGCACGGATGACTCTCACGGTATAGATGGAGAAGGCGAAGACTGAGAGACACTGAAATGGACTCTCATGGGCAATGACATGAACAATGCAGCGACTGCGTGTTTAGTACGCAGCCAAAATCTCATGAGATTCCTGGGCAGGGGGAATAGTAGACTACTAATGTGGATGGAAGGAACAGTTCATGTGTAGGTTTCCACTGTCCAGGTGTAGAGTATCACTGCAAGTACTACTGGGCTGTTAATTATGTGTCAGACTCAATGTTCATAATTTTTCTGTATCAGTGGGCGGAATACTAGGCCGAGATTACTGCATTAATTTCGCCAAATGACTGCAGTGTGTAGTGACTCTCACAGCATTGTGTATTTGTGTGACAGCACTCAAGTGCGGAGATATGGTGGTGAGGGACTTTAGAAAAGATGGCAACATCTTCCCACAAATGTATCACACTATCTTGTTTGCTTTGTTGGGTGCTTTGTTTTGTTAAAGGGGTAATGGGGAGGAGGGTGGGGTGCGAAATAGCCATGGAAGTAGTGGGTACGTGGCATGGGAGGGATGTTTATTTTTGTAGACAGGGCTGTACGCTGTTTGAGAAACGAGTTGCGGCATCTCAGCAACAGGCAGGTTGTATGCACATGGGTCCATCTTTCATCGTTGACAGGCTCACGCAATGACATCTGAGGGTTGGAAGGCACAATCCTTTCATATCATGACCTGGAACATTCGTGGTCTAAATGACAGCAGGAAAGTTCAGAGAGTGGCAGCTTACTTAAAGAGAAACTCGTGGCTATTGCTATTATACAGGAGACACACTTGGTGATGACAAGCAGTGAGGAGGTCCACCGTAAATTACAAGGGCAGTGTTACTCCGCAGAATACACCTCACATACCAGGGGAGTCCTGATATAGGTGGATAAGAGAGCAAGGGTGGTAATGACTAGCCTATTAAAAGACCCTCAGGTCAGGTTCGCGGTGGCCCTTTGCACTAAGGGGGACCTTACATTCTTCGTAGTAGGTGTCTACGGACCGAACCATGATGATCCTCATTTTTATCGCTCGTTAACTGCAAAGGTGGCACAATAGGAGGGTATCCTGCAGGTGTGGGGTGGGGATATTAATTGCATTCTTAATCCAGACATTGACAGATCTTGCTGGAGCGGGTAGCACAAAATTTTGTATACCTCCCATTCTGCATGTTTATATTAATCCGAGTAATCAATTAATTGTAATATTATTAATCTGTTTGAAGTGATAACTCACCAACTATATTAACAAGAGAATTACACGTGGGAATTGCATTTTGCATGGCTATATTAATTGTGAATTAACTGGTGTACGCATATTAATAGTAGAAAATTAGAATATTATATGTTATATTTTGCTTTGGTGATGTGATTTGTGCTTTATTCAGTGAGTATAAACCGCTCTGAGTGTTGCTTTTGCTAGATAAATACACACACATATGGGTATTTGTAAGGGGATAACATTTTATAAGTCATTTCTATCTTTTAATTACGTTTTTGTGTTTCTTTTGCTTAAGTTGACCATTTCGGCCTATACAAGATGGCTGAACGAGACGTTAAATGTGACTGCCCTGACAACACAAGGTTCTGGGTGAAGTGCGTAGGCATCACCGCCAGTAGCAGTGGCCTGGACCTGACCCCGGGAGAACATGTACCCTCCAAGGACGTTCTGGGAACCCATTGAAAACTAAAGACAAAGCTCAATTTAAAAGCCGGAACAAGCAAGTTTGATGAATTCATCATTCGACACCCTGAGAACTGTACCCCACAATCAAAGTTGACCAATCATGACTCTCTAAACCCCGATCTTGATACATTTTGATATTATTTTCATTATAAAAGTAGGTAGGGAAATGAACTGACACGGCTTCTTTGACGAACTCGATTTCCTGACGTTATGCTGACGGAGAGGACGGTGACACTGCTGGACAGCTGTTATCCTGAATCTATGAGAGACTGAATTGCGGCCTAACTTTGCTGAATAAAATTCTCCTTGACTGACTGACTTAGAGGACGACTGAAATGCTGATGATGATTTCTAACATTTCTTTCAATATTTCTTAGATAAAGAATAATTGATTAATTGACAAATGTGTTGTGTCGATTATTTGAAGGAGAAATTAAAACAAATGAAGTAGAGCATAGATAGATGAGTTAATCATCAATCACAAATTCAACTAAATGATCCATCTCCGTATGGGAGGGATATCTTAGGTTTGATGTCAATGGGCCCGATTCACAGAACTAACTTAAGACAAAATCCTAAACTTACTACCATTTTGGTATTCACAGAAGGCACTTACTCATTTTGGTATTCACAGAAGGCACTTACTCATTTCGGTATTCACAGAAGTTAGGAGTCCTAACTTTAGGACTCCTAAATGCCTTCTGTGAAAACCGAAAGTCTTAAAATTAGGAATTTTCTCAGTTTAGTAGTAGTATAGTTAGGACTCCTAAATGCCTTCTGTGAATACCGAAAGTCTTAAAATTAGGATTTTTTTCAATTTAGTAGTTCTAAATTTAGGACTCCCAACTTTAGGACTCCTAAATGCCTTCTGTGAATACCGAAAGCCTTAAAATTAGGATTTTTCTCAGTTTAGTAGTAGTATAGTTAGGACTCCTAACTTTAGGACTCCTAAATGCCTTCTGTGAATACCGAAAGTCTTAAAATTAGGATTTTTCTCAATTTAGTAGTCCTAAATTCAGACTTAGGACTACTAAATTGAGAAAAATCCTAATTTTAAGACTTTCGGTATTCACAGAAGGCATTTAGGAGTCCTAAAGTTAGGAGTCCTAACTATACTACTACTAAACTGAGAAAAATCCTAATTTTAAGACTTTCGGTATTCACAGAAGGCATTTAGGAGTCCTAAAGTTAGGACTCCAAACTTCTGTGAATACCGAAATGAGTAAGTGCCTTCTGTGAATACCAAAATGAGTAAGTGCCTTCTGTGAATACCAAAATGGTAGTAAGTTTAGGATTTTGTCTTAAGTTAGTTCTGTGAATCGGGCCCAATGTGTTTAGGGTAAAGTAAAGGTATTCCTCTCATGTCAGCGTTGAGAAACGTATTTTTCCTCAGAAAACAGGTCAACCGAGTGTAAGTATATTGGTGTTATGGGCCCCACCAATGAATGTATTTGAGTGAATTGGATGCCGAGGTAGTTGGTCTGTGCCGAAGGGGGAATTTGACGTTCTGCGCTTCATCAATTTTTCTAGTAGCAAGACGATGTTTTTTATTGTTTTGGTTGGATGATTATTGCTTGTAAATAGCTTAATGATTATAGGTTATTGATATTGGTTTAAGTACTAACACTCTATGTTGAGTCATGTTGAGTTTTATGTTGTTTGCATGGCTTCTGGGATGTAGGAACTCGGAAGTTTGTAACGGTTCCGTAGTAGAGCAGAGGTAAGCGCTGTTCTCGGGAAAGACGGAATTGTTGTTATCCTGTAGGTACACAGAAGAAAACATGTGACGATTGAAGTTGCACGACGCATTGTCTGGGTTCGATTCGGTGACATCGCCGTGTGTTGCCATTAGAGACATTTTCTGTGTGAGAGAAGTGTGTATGATAGCGAAGGTTACTTGTGAAATTCTGGTCTTAGGTACCAGGGATCCAACTGGCATTCCGATAACGCTTATCACTGGAAATGTAATAGGTACACACTGAGCTTGTTAGAAAGACAAAGGAGAGGTAAGCGCTGCTTTGTTAACGTATGTCATAATTCTGTAGTAGGACAGACTGTTCGCTGTTCTCGGAAAGACAGGATTCTGCGTGAATGTACTACATTTTCTAGTGTGAAAGTGCGTGAACGAAATAGCATTTGGGTTAATTTCGAAACTCTGGGTTTATTTCTCAGGAACATTGGGTCTCCAACTATGTGTCTTAAATACTAGAGAAACAGTTAGCTAATGCTTGTTAGAAGGGTGAATTAGAGGGATGTGCTACTTTATCAACGGAAGTAACAATTCCGTAGGAGGGCAGAGGTAAGTGCTGCTCTCGGGAAAGACGGAATTCTCGTGAGAAAGGTCTATTGTTATTCTTTGGTTATCGAAGCGGACAATGGAGAAGTTTTTATGTTGTTACTAACAGAATTGTAGAAATTGAAACAAAACTTACTGAGCAGGTTTGTAAAGGAGGGGTAGACAGGATCAGGAGCTGCCGCAGCGGATGCTGACGTCAGAACGACCGCGCTGGGATTGGACAGTCGGTCAGAACTGCAAAACGCTCCGCATTGGAGCGTTAGTCTGCGCCGCGCTAGGAGTGGAGAAATACAGGGTGACGTAAAACGTTCCCTATTGGTGCGTTAGTGTGAGTCGCGCTGGGATTTGAGGATTGTGACAGTGATGTAGATGCTCCGGATTGGTGCGTTAGTGTGAGTCGTGCTGCGATTGGACAGAGTAGCGGTACAGTTGTAGGGCGAAACTAGTGAGCCACGAAAAGAAAGGAAAATGTATTACGATCCACCAGAAAATGAGAAAAAGTCATGGTTTGGTAAAATTAAGAAGTGGTTTAAGAAGGACAAACTGATCAAAACTAGGGAAGGACAGTTACTTCCTCCACCGAAAACCCCTGCATCCTTAATGATTGCTAAATATGGATATCACACCTGTATTTGGTTAGACAACTGGGTTAAGTATACGAAGGAGGACGGAGTGTTAGCTTTTCCAGAACATGGTTCATTTAATTTGGCTGTTTTGAGAAATTTGAGAGAGAAAATGATGAATTTAGAACCGAGACCTAGACCGACTCAATTCGAGGCTTTGACGGAATGCGAAGACGAAATGCATGACCGAGAAAGGCAGAGAAATTGTAGAGGATATAGGTACTTGTTTGGCAGATCGTACGGACATGAGACGCATGATGATCGAATGAGAAGGTGGCGGAATGCGTGTATGACTGTAGGTTTGTTTCCTGTAAGAGATGCAGGAGAGAATGAAGGACGAAAGTGTGTAGAAAAGAGGCATAACGTGGAGGCGAAAGGGTATCGAATGAATGAGTCTGAGGATGATGTTCTTGATGATATGTTCTATAAGAATCCACCACCATACCGATCAGAACCAGAAATATTAACTCCGAGTGCCCCAATGATAGAAACAGTACGAATCATAAAATCGGAACCAGAGTTCCAAGATTTGGGAAGAAACAATCCTATTAGAGAGGTAGAAAAGAAGTCTGGAGGAAAAATGGATGGAGAAAATTCTGCAGAATTAGCCAAAACAACCCTAGAATTAACGGAGAAAGTAAGAGAATTGACTAAGAATCTGGAAGCGGTAACTGTACCAGTAACGATAGGTCCAGTAATGCCTATTTTTGACAAACAGAAAGACAGCGAACATTGTTTGACAGTTCCTTATAAAAGTAATAAGCTGGTTGAACAACCAAGAATCCGTCAGAGTGAGAATCCATGGAGACAGACTAAGAGTATGATTGAACCTAGTTTTTCAAATAATCCGTTTGTAAGTCAGAACTGTGCAGAGAAACGTATGACAATAATAGAGACTATGTCAGAAACTCAAAAGGATTTTGGACAAGGAAATGTAGAGAAGCCAGTAGGACCATCTACAGAGGACTTGAGTGAATGGTTGAGAAAAAAGAAAGACAAAGAATCTCAGTCAATAGATGTAGCAAAATTACGAATGGTACTGGAAGAATTAATAGTAGGAACTCTCCCGACAGAGAAGTTAAAGACGTACCAAGATGAGGAGTTGTATTTTCGGTGCAAAAGCGTAACATGGATAGCGAAAAGTCTTCATGAAAGATTAGAGGAAGTGGCAAATGAGATGGGTATTGATATTGAAAAGGTAACAGCCTTACAGAAACCCTATCGAGTAGATTTCACTGAAAAAGACATTGAAAACATGAATACCACAGGACGAATAGGTCAGATTAAGGATATAATTATTTTGTTGAGAAAATGGGGAGATGTGGACAAATGAAAGAGCAGATGGTATCGTAAGTGAGATGAAATTTCAGACAAAACGTTTTCAGCCTATCCTATGAGAGAAAAAGAGAAGGTTGTGACCTACCCTATGAGAGAGATTCCAGGAGGAGGATATGTGCATGTCCCATGGACTAGACAGGATATTTTGTCATTTACGAATGACTTCCCTTGACTGCGTGAAAAGCCCGTCGAGTGGTATAGACAGGTGGACAGATTTGTGAAATTATCCAAAGTATTGTGGATTGATTTGAATAGCCTGTTTGATATAGTTGTACCAGCAGATCTATGTACAAAATGTAAAATAGTAATAGATTGGCCGACACAGGAATACCCAAGGGATCCTAAGACAGGAGCTCCAGACCCTGAGGTAATGAAGAAATACGAACAGGTTATGGCATTCTTGAAGAACAAAGTACCCCCTAAGGAGACAGATTGGGTGAAAATTGACAGAACACATCAAGAAAGCAAAGAATCTGTACATGCCTATTCTGAGAGGTTAATGTTAGCCTTTAAACAATTCAGTGGAGATGAAAACTTGAGTGACAAGGATTTGAGTCATTTCGTATACCGGTTTGTGTATGGTCTTCGTCCAGAAATTAGTGAAATGATAAAACAGCATACGGTAGATTGGCAAAACAAAAAAATAGACGAAGTATTGAGACATGCTAAATATTTCAGTGATGAAATTGAAGCAAAACAGCGAAAACTAAAAGAGAAGGCAATGTGGGCACAGGTAAAAGTAGCAGAGAGACAAGAAGCACAATTAGTGGAATAAGCTGGGTCAAAACAAAGATTTAATCCTGGGAAAAATAAAGGGAATATTGAGGAAGCTAAAAAGAAATTTCCGTGTCATAATTGCGGTAGGATAGGGCATTGGAAATCGCGGAAATTGCGATCATTTGACATTTTCGCGTTCCGCGGAGAGCGCGAAAATGTAAAAATTTCCGCAATCCGCATTTTACCAGAAATATTTTGCTTGCTCGTGCTGTAAAATAATACATTCTCGCATGCGCGCGATCGCCTTACCTGAATCCCTGCGTTCGCCGACAAGTTTTCCCGATCCGGTCGCGTTCTCCACGAGATGTTGGATTGTTGGTAGCCATTTGCGCTGTCTCGCGACAGTTGGCGCCCGCAGTAATGTTATTCGTTACGCGATCACGTCTTTCTTCTCGCGATCATGCACCGCGAGACAAGTGAAAACAAGATGGCCGTGCCCGTGAGCAACCGCATGGGTAAGTTGGCAAGCCGTGACCACGCAGAAAATACCGCGAACAGGCAGGAAAAAAACTTCTGGATCTTTGCGATATTTCTGCGTGTTTGCGGAGATTTTTAACATTTTCGCGATAATTTGCGAAAGTGAATTTCACAAATTCCGCCCAACCCTAGTGCTAAGTACAGCATATGCAGTATTAACAGTTGCAGCAGTGATGGAAGCATCCTATTTGAAAGGAGTAAGGTCAGCCCAAGTAGCTGAACTTATCGCCCTGTCCAGAGCATGTAAGATTGGGAAAAGTGTGAGAGTGACTGTGATAACTGATAGCCACTATGGCTACGGGGTGGTCCATATTTTCGGCCAAATTTGGCTGCAAAAAGGTTTCCTGACCTCAAGTGGAACTCCCATTAAGAATGCTGAAGTGGTTGGAAGACTGCTTGAGGCAATACAGCTGCCCAGGCAATTGGCTGTGGTAAAATGTGCTGCTCATAGTCGCAGTGGTGATTATATTGCCACTGGAAAGAAATTTGCCAATGACATGGCACAGTATTGTGCACGAAATCAGAATTCAATCAATCGGGCAAAGGAAAAGGAAATGATTTCTTGTTTCCTAATGTTACTAACACTGTGGGAACATGGGATGAGGTAAGACAATTGCAGGAAGAGGAAGGAGAGGAAGAAGTAAAACAGTGGGTAAAAGCAGGATGTGCACCAAGAGAGAAAGATCATGTGTGGGTCTATTGAGATGGAAGACCAGTTATGCCTAATAGCATGATGTCTGCCATGGCACCGATGTATCATGGACAGGGACATATAGGGAGAGACGCCATGTTTGGGTATTTTAAACAGACTTGGTATAATGCCAAGTTAAGGCTTGTGGCGGAAAGTATTTGTCAAAGATGTCTAATTTGTCAACAGTACAATCCGGGAAGAAAACAGTGGTGAGTCTAAGAACAATAGGCCGAGAGGGAGGACCTTTCACCAGACTGCAAGTAGATTTCATTGAAATGGCTCCTTGTAACAGGTTGAGGTATGTCCTGGTTATGGTATGCCTATTCTCCAGGTGGGTAGAAGCGTTCCCAACAAGAAGAAATGATGGAATGACGGTGGCAAAATTATTGTTGAGGGAATTTATACCCAGGTTTGGGTTCCCAATAACAATTGAATCAGACAGAGGAGAGAATTTTCATAATGAGATCATAACATTGATTTGTGAAGCATTGAATGTACGACAAAAACTGCATTGTGCCTACCGACCAGAGGCTTCTGGGGTAGTAGAACAAATGAATGGTACTATCAAAAACAGAATAGGGAAAATGTGTTTAGCCACAGGTATGAAATGGCCCGATGTCTTGCCTCTAGTACTCATGACTATTAGATCAATTCCAGACAGAACTACTGGTTTGAGTCCTCATGAAATCATCATGGGACGCCCAATGAGACATGGATTTATACCAGTCAACAAGCTGATGACAATAACTGATGACATGGTATTGGAATACTGTAAAAGCCTGGCTGACGCAGTTCATTCTGTGTTTCATCAGGTTGGAGCGGATGCCACCACTCTTGAAAAGAAGCCAGCTCATGATCTAAACCCAGGGGACTGGGTAAGGATAAAAGTACACAGAAGAAGAAACTGTTTGGTTCCCAGGTGGGGAAAACCAAGGCAAGTCATCTTGACTACAACAACAGCTGTGAAGTGTGCTGGATTGAAGAACTGGATCCATGCAAGTCATACTTTGAGAATTCCAAATCCAGTGGATTGTAAAGAGAAAGAGTATTTTGATGAATCAGAATCCAGTACTCAGTCAGATGACGGAGAGCCAAAGGATAAGGAAGGAGAAAACTCTGAAAGGGGGAAGACCGAGCCAAGGTTAACTTTGGTCCCCAGAAGTAAATCCCTGAGGAAAAGGTTACAGATTTCTGAATCCAGTTCAGACTCAGAGACAGAACAAAGAGCCCATTCATCCAAGAAAGAACAATGGAAGAACCAAGAAAAGGACAGTGGAGAGACAATAAAAGAAATCTGTGAGAAGGAAGTACCAGATGAAAGATTGAGAGAAATTCCACCTGAAACAACACCTTTAGATGGACAGGTGCCAGATACAGAGAGAGAGGAAAAGATTATTACGGACGACCTCCGAACTCCAACATCCAGTTAGAAGCAGGGACAAGTAGTCAGCAGGAAGATTGCGTGACGGAGATTCGAGGAGGGACAGAAGTAGGGAAAACAAAAGAGGTGGAAAAAGAACTCGTTAAAGGTAAAAAGCAAGTTGAAGCAGACTCTGAGGAAAGCGAAGATGAAATACCAGAAGGCCGAGTTCTGAGAAAGAGAGCGTGGAGAACTGAAAAGAATGATAAAGGGAGTAAATTGAAAAGAGCGGCCAAAGACGAGATGTGGCCAAACAAAATAAAGAGACTGAGATATCGGCTGACACGTGTAAATTTGCCAAGAGCTGAACAGGTGAATGAAGTAACGAGTCAGGAAAAATCGAAAGAAGAACAGACAGTAGTCAAATAAAGCAAAAGAACAAGAAAACCTAACCAGAAGTATAAATCACCGGAATGGACATATGTGGCCCTGCCTGAAGTGAAGGAAGAGGCGGATAGCCAAGGAAATCCAGAGGTGGTTGTACCGGAAGTGGTTGAGGAAGACGAAGAATTGGAAATCCTGAGAGTTATCTTGTCGATATTGGAGAAGAAGCGGATGTTCAGGACAACCTGTATGTTGAAAACGAAGGGAAGGTGAAAGATGATGAGATGCCAAACTGAATGAGACAAGAAAATTACTGATGGAAAAACAATAAAATACTGAAAAAGACAAAAACTGGTAGAACCACGTAGGTGCTTAGAAGCCTAGGGTTAGAAACTAGTTGTGAAGTAGAAGAGGCTAAGTCAAAAGACACGGCTCATTTTAGAAAGATGGCAAACATAGAAAGTAGCAAAAGTAGATGTACCTTTCTTAGAAGATGGTGCAAAATGTGTTGTTGTTGTACAGGATTATTAATGCTTCTTTGGAGTATTCTTGCTCTACTAATTTCATTTAAAGTTACTGTAGATACATTAGAAGGACATTGTGACAACATAACTAATATAGGGACAGTTCAAAAGGTAGTTCCAACTAGAATAGATAAAAACTATTTACATAAAGACAGGTCAATAACAGATTTTCTAACAATGTGTTTTCAAAATTGTTGTATGAATATGTAAAAACAATAGACATAAGAGATTGCTACGTATGTATGCAATTACCTGCATCTGTATCTGAAGGAGTGACTTATCATCACCTTCCTGTAACATATGGAATAACATGTAGTGTAATAGCTAGTTTATTTTATCAAACAGGTAAATTAGAGTATTATTTTTCAGATGTAGATACTATATTTTCACAAGTACCAGCAATTAACAAACTAAACAAGGTAAAACCTTCAAAAGTATTAGGTGAATTTTTCTTAGAGACAAATGAACTAACCTTAGAATATATATTTAGAAATAACTTGATTTGCAGTTTAAAGAAAGAGGAGAAGACATTTTTGGATATGGTTGAAGAAAGGAGATTGAAAATACAAAGGAAGGTTTCAGATGGGAAAGTGGAGAAAACGGTTTGGGATGTAGAAACGGAGAAACATTTAAGAGGAGAATCGAGTCCAACTATGGCTTTAGATTGGCCTCAGAAAGGGAAATTGTGTATAAGAAGGAATCAGACGGCGTATGCCAATTATTTTCTAGGGAATAGTGAGTGCCATGATACATACCGAATCGTGGGAGGATGGGGATTTAAAGGTGGAAGAGATCCAGTCTTTCCAGGACTGTATTTCATTTGTGGGAACAGGGCATATTATCGTTTGCCAGACCATTGGTATGGCACATGTTATGTTGGCCTGGTTTTTCCAAAGATTTTTCACATGGATAGAGGAAAAGATGGTGTACATAGTTTAGGTAGTTATTTAGCACGTAGTAAGAGAGAATCTTAGACTGAAATTGTGGGTGACATTTTTGGAGCACTGATACCCGCAGTGGCAATATCTCTAAATGCAAACAAAATTAGAAAACTTTCAACAGTAGTGGATCGCTTGTCAACAAGCACCGCTGGAGGATTCTTATTGGTAAATACTGAAATGGTTGCCATGCGTGCTATGGTAATGCAAAATCGACTTGCCCTTGATCTTTTATTGGCAAAAGAGAGTGGAGTCTGTGGAATGCTGAAAGTTCAACATTGTTGTACTTACATTCCTGACGAAAGTAAAGATTTGAAAATTTATATTAAGAATATTACAGAATTGCATGATGAAATTGTACCACTGGAGGTTGAAGGTGTTTGGGAGAAGATTGGTAAGAAAATATCAGCTATTAAAGACTTTGTAGTAAAACTAGGTAGTACATTTATAGGTAAGATATTATTTCCATTAACTTCTGTGATTTCCTTAGTACTAATAATTAGACTAGGTTGTATTTGTTGTAGAAAGAATAAAAACCAGAAAAGAATAAAAAGAGAAAACTTAAGGAGAAGGGATAAGAAACAAGAAAGAGAATTTGAAGAAATAGAACTGGAAGAGTTTAAGGATAGCATGTATAAAACAGCAAAAAGAGAAGAAACAGGGGAAACTGAAATATGAATGAAACAAGAAATCAATTCGAAATTTCCGTAAAAGGGATACAAAATTTTAAATTGGTGTGGTGATATAATCACCAAAGGGGGGATTGCTGAAGCGGGTAGTACAAAATTTTGTATACCCCCCATTCTGCATGTTTATATTAATCCGAATAATCAATTAACCCCTTGTGCGCTCATGACGGAACCACGCCGTCATGAGCCACGGGCGGAGTGTGCTCATGACGGCGTGGTTCCGTCATGCTGCGGCCGTTGGCGGCCGCTCCTCCCACGCGGCACTAATTCCCCGCCTGTGCGGGCGAAATAGACAGTGGGCGGAGTCGTGACGGAACCACGCCGTCATGAGCACTGCTCGCCCGTGACTCATGACGGCGTGGTTCCGTCATGAGCATGGCGGCGCCGCGCTCACCCCTCAACCCCCCCAGCGCTGCGGCGGAATTCGCGCTGCAGCGAAGGGGTTAATTGTAATATTATTAATCTGTTTGAAGTGATAACTCACCAACTATATTAACAAGAGAATTACACGTGGGAATTTCATTTTGCATGGCTATATTAATTGTGAATTAACTGATGTACGCATATTAATAGTAGAAAATTAGAATATTATATGTTATATGTTGCTTTGGTGATGTATTTGTGATTTGTGCTTTATTCAGTGAGTATAAAACGCTCTGAGTGTTGCTTTTGCTAGATAAATAGACACACATATTAGTATTAGTAAGGGGATAACATTTTATTAGTCATTTCTATCTTTTAATTACGTTTTTGTGTTTCTTTTGCTTAAGTGGCCCATTTCGGCCTATACAAGGCTGAATGAGACGTTAAATGTGACTGCCCTGACAACACGAGGTTCTGGGTGAAGTGCATAGGCGTCACCGCTAGTAGCAGTGGCCTGGACCTGACCCTGGGAGAACATGTACCCTCCAAGGACATTCCAGGAACCCATCCAAAACTAAAGACGTAGCTCAATTTAAAAGCCGGAACAAGCAAGTTTGATGACTTCATCATTCGACACCCTGAGAACTGTACCCCGCAAGCCAAAGTTGACCAATCATGACTCTCTAAACCCCGATCTTGATACATTTTGATATTATTTTCATTATAAAAGTAGGTAGGGAAACGAACTGGCACGGCTCGGTCTTCTTTGACGAACTCGATTTCCTGACGTTATGCTGACGGAGAGGACGGTGACACTGCTGGACAGCTGGTATCCTGAATCTATGAGAGACTGAATTGCGGCCTAACTTTGCTGAATAAAATTCTCCTTGACTGACTGACTTAGAGGACGACTTTAGCCAGAATAGGTAAATATGATGCTCTGAAATGCTGATGATGATTTCTAACATTTCTTTCAATATTTCTTAGATAAAGAATAATTGATTAATTGATAAATGTGTTGTGTCGATTATTTGAAGGAGAAAATAAAAGAAAAGAAGTAGAGCATAGATAGATGAGTTAATCATCAATCACAAATTCAACTAAATTATCCATCTCTGTATGGGAGGGATATCTTAGGTTTGATGTCAATGTGTTTAGGGTAAAGTAAAGGTATTCCTCTCATGTCAGCGTTGAGAAACGTATTTTCCCTCAGAAAGCAGGTCAACCGAGTGTAAGTATATTGGTGTTATGGGTCCCACCAATGAATGTATTTGAGTGAATTGGATGCCGAGGTAGTTGGTCTGTGCCGAAGGGGGAATTTGACGTTCTGCCCTGCATCAATCTCAAGGCCCACCCAGGCATCTTGCGGCAGCAGTGGTAGCTATAATGGACATCATGCACACTGGGGGCCTAATTGATATGTGAAGGCATGGGGCACCCTTAGAGAGAGGTTATACACATTATTCCTCAGTCCATGACACTCACACTCCCATCGATTATTGGCTTATTTCAGTCACTGCCTGCACTCACCTCCTTAGGACATATTCTGATCCCTCCCCAATTCAGCTCACAATGCGATACATTGCACCTGGGGTCCCGGTGTTCTCTTGGCAATTTCCTCCCTATTATCTACTAGATACAGTTTTTAAAGCTGGGTCAATGACTGCGATAGAAGATTTCTTTGCAAACAATTTAGGCTCTGGCCCGGCATTCACTACGATCTGGGAAACTTTTAAGGTGTATATTAGGGGAGTACTTAGTTCCACGCATGCAGGAGTGTTGCGTTCCATTCGCGGTAGATTAGCTTCCTGGGAAACAGAAATCTGCCACATGGAAAGGGAACTCTCCGGGATGGGCTGTACCCTGGCCGCTGCAGACCTTAAGGAGAAACGAGTGGAGTTTACGAATACTACGAACAATGAACTAAAGCATATGGGGAAGTACGCCACAGCACGCTGTTATGGGGAGCAGGAAAGACCTGGCGCCACGTTAGGTGAGATATTACGGCCCAAGAGAGACCTGGATAAGATGGTAGGCATGATGGATAACAATGGACTTCCTCTGCACACCGCTGAGGAAATAGCAGACCACTTTCGCTCTTACTATCGATCATTATATACGTCACAAATCCTGACCAATAGCATTGCCCTTGAGGAGTATTTGTCATATATTAAAATGCCGTGGCTAGTGACGGAGCATAGAGAGCACTTGATGGCGCCTCTGAAAACAGATGAAATTAAAGACGCACTTTGTAATATGGCATCAGGAAAGGATCCGGTGGCCTTCTACAAAGAATTCTAAGATTTATTGTTCCCCTACCTCAAAATGTGTATTAAGAGATGGCAGAATCAGTAAATATGCCCCCCTCCCTTGTTGAAGCTGTTATTGTCACACTATTGAAGGACTGGCAAGCAACCCCATCATTGTGCCTCATATAGGCCCCTGTCTCTATTAAATCCAGTTTGGTGGGTATTCAGGGTTGCGAATTAACTGGGACAAGTCCATCATATTTCCACTTACTCCAGCCACTACAGCACCAATTTTGGAGGTCCCATTGTGATGGACCACTGAGGCAGTGCGATATTTAGGCTTAAAGATTCATTCAACCCAGCGGTAGTCATCTGGGAAAATTATGGGAGGGCTATGCAAATGCTGGTTGAAGATGTGGACAAATGGATCAGGCTCCCGCTATCGTTAATGGGGAGGGTTGCCATAATGAAGATGGTGGTTCTCCCACAATTTCTCTATTTATTACAAAACATACCAATTTGATTACCGAGTACCCTGTTCAAACAATTGTGCACACAGTTGGCTGGCGTGGGCTGGAAGCAACCCCGGATACAGTGGTGTTCTCTCACATTGCCCTATGAACTGGGGGGGGGGGGTTGGGTGCTCCTGACCTGGAGAAATACTGCAGAGCGTCAAACAGCACTTTCACAACCGGCTTCCAGGCACCTACATAATTTTGATTTATTGGCCATTACTGCGCAGGCGTGGCAGACACTGTTGCACATGCAGACAGGGGTGTTTCTATACTCACCAGAGATGCAGCTGCATTTGTGATTATGGTTCCCATTGGGGTAGGATGCGGGAGCTAGGCGTGCATTACAGACGGTGGGCATCCATATAGTGGGAGACTTCTTCAAAGATGGTCAACAGGGAGGCTTTACAACACCAGGACATACAGCCGGCAGGCGCAGCATTGTTTCACTTCATTAGGGCTAGGTTTACCTGACATGCTCTACTGGGTGATGACATCTTGGTACAGCAGGCCCTGGGGGCTCTCACCACTCTTATTAAAGTTAGCGATCCCTTCAAGCTGATTTCTAGGCTCTATACCAGAATGCAGGAAACCAGTCGAGCTTAAGTCCTGAAGGTCAGATTGGATTGGCAGCGGGATCTAGGTGCTCCATTAAGTGATAAACAATGCAATATTGCTGCTCCTGTACCTGCTCTGTCTCCCTGAATGGTAGGAATAGACTTCTTCAATTTAAATTTTACATAGAGCTTACTGTATCCCAGAGCGGCAGTTCCGATGTGGGTTATCAGAGAGCTTCTTTTGTCCAAAATGCGGGGTGGAGGGAGCAGGCTTCTGGCCCATGGCTTGGCAGTGTCCTAGCATCCAATTATTCTGGAACATTGTGTTCTAAGAGCTTGGGACTATTATCAGTGCAGACTTAGAGCCGGATCCCAAGATGGCATTGCGAGGGTGGGATTTATCCGTGGAAAAAACACTGCGCTCTCTACTAGCTATTGGACTACTTTTAGCAAAGCGTCGTGTGGTAATCCACTGGGCAGGTGGCCCGGTACCAACTTTACAAGAATGGCATGCCGATATGTTGTATTGTAATACGAATGTGGATGTATATAACAAACTACTCCCTCCCACGAGCCGGCCCAAAAGTTGTTGGGGTCCATATCAAACATATCTCCTGAGTATAACTGCAAGTATAGAGGTAGTCCCAAATGGCAATGCTACCATGACCTCATCTCAGGAGTCGCTTGTGTAGGAGACTATGGTACATGGGGGCTGCAACACAACCTGGAAGATAGAGCTATTCAGAAATTAATCAACCTTGGATGGGTTTTCAGACAGCGGAGGGAATTGGGAGATAGTGCGTTCGTGCACGATTTGTTCCGGGTGTAATAAATGTATAAAGTACACCCCTCGAATGCCTGCTTTGTTAAGTGTTGGATTGTAACAGGTTTTATGCACTGTCATGCTGTTATGCCCACATGCGATACAACAGGTTTTGTTAAGTTGTTTGTATGATGTACTGCAATAAAATCAATAAAACATTTTTTTTTTCAAATAAATAGATCAGGGCTACTTGCACAAATTAGGCCATTTCTTCTAAAGGGCTCCCAGATCTAGAACAGACGATATTCAAAAGCCTGAAAGATTTTCTCAGTAGAATCACACAAAGTTATTATTTTAAACAAGAAATACAAGAAATGGAAGAAAATTAAGCTGTAGGGATGTCCTAGAGGAAGAAAAGAAAATATTAGAAGATATTAACCAAGAAATGGAGATATGTGGTGATTACTTGTTTAAAACAAACTTGAAAAACTGAAGAAGAATACTACATTTTACTCCCCAATGGAAGGTGGTTTATTAGGAAGTGCAGGTAGGAACCTACAGCTAATAATAACACCACAGTCACAAATAAGGTCTAGTCAAGCTGCAATACATGAAGGCTTTCTCAACCCTTGGTTGCTTGGCTCACAAGCAGTCAGACTTAACTTAGGGTCAAGTGCATAAAGCATTTAAATCACCAAAACAGTAAATAAAGAAGACACAACACACAATAAAAATCTAACATCAATTTATAAACATAGAGTATATGTTTTATCTTTACAAAAAAACAGCAATACAACAAAACTCCAATGTAGGGATCCGTAGCTATACATTTTTAAAGATTAAATATAAAAAGGTGCTTTCTAGTGCTTAAAAGCAAAAAGCATCAACAGGGGACATCTTGTCATGCTTTAACGGGACTAAGCCAAAATGTCAGGCCAACCTCAATAGAGCATGTTTCGGATAATATGGAGTGATTAGCGCCAGTCAAAATTTACCTTCGCACTTATTCACTTTTTTGGTTCTCTTCTCTCAATGTCAAACAAGTCTCCTTGGTGGTCTGCTTCAGTCTGATGCCTCAGTGGTTCCTGGAGGTCTTGATTCTCATCGTCAATGGTGAAGAGCTCCCGAGCTTTCAATGGAGCAAACCTGGATTTCAGGCTGAGTCGCAGCTCGAAGTCGCTGACTTGAGTCTCATTGTTGGGGTTGGTCAGCCTATGTAGCTTTTTACCAAAAAGTCTCCAAATGATTTCAAGCTTCTAGATTTTCTTCCAGAAGTCTTGAATTGTCCACAACACCAATCAAGATTCCAGAAGCTCTGATTTGCCTGTTGGAGGTTTGCAACTACAATTCCCAAAATGCACCTGGTCAAATTCCTAAAAGTCTACTGGACGCTGATCAGCTGGACTCTTCTTGGTGGAGTTGATGCAGGAGACTTCTTGAAGTCTTTAGTATCTGCTGCTTTCAGTGAGTCCACACCTTAATCTTTTGAAGAAAGGCAAAGTCCTCTTTAGTAAAGCCCAGAGTGTGCAGCAGGTGCAGTCCTTCAGAGTGCAGTCCTTTCTTGGTGCAGACCAGGGGTTCATCAGGCAGTCCTGCTTCTCTTGGTGTTTCCAGGCAGGGATTTGAGTTGCTGGGCAGCCCTCCCATTTTTATCCAAGTTTCAGGGCTGGCAAGAAGGGGTCCCCCTGACCAATCGGGCTAAG
Source organism: Triturus cristatus (assembly GCF_964204655.1). Classification (NCBI taxonomy): domain Eukaryota; kingdom Metazoa; phylum Chordata; class Amphibia; order Caudata; family Salamandridae; genus Triturus; species Triturus cristatus. The sequence continues at coordinate 452,413,081 of NC_140590.1, read as the reverse complement.
GCTGCCAACCTCTGTGATGACAACTTCCTTAGAAGTATTGCATATTTTTGTTCCAGAAAGCACAGTTCTGCAAAAATGAAAATGGAGAAAATCTCTCCTGGAGGTTGATGTCTAGCTAACACAACTCATAGGTGTGGCTACTTTTCCCTACACTCCCTTAATGTATATCGCATAATTCAATTACAGGGTCTCTCATCTGGCTGTGGGTGCCAGAAGTAGGGGTGGCCTGGTTCCTGTTCTCACTGTCCTTCTCCCTTTGAAGATCAGTTTGGCTACTCAAGCCCATTACTGTCCTGGCATATGCTGCTGCAGATCTCCTTCCAAAAGCTGTCACCTTTGTCTCAGCCCAGGCCACTTTACACCTCATCAGAGCAGCTTGGCTAAGTCTGTCAAAGGCTGGCCAATCAGAAGAGGCTGCTACAGGGCTGATTTGAGGTACATTTAGGAAAGCAGTTCTATGACTTCTTTCCTGCAATGGTTATAATAAATCCAACCTTGTCAAGTTGCTGTATGTATTGAAACTATTATTTCCATACTTTGAATTATTATTTTAGCTGACTACTGTCAAAAGGCAGGCTCTTTTAGAGTTTAGTAAAGCCGTCCCATGTTAACACGTGGAGCTAATAAACTACCATAGAGAAAAATGGAATTGGTTTTCCCTCACCAGGGCATGTGAAACATCTTTTATAATGTCCCTGCATATTACTGCAATGCACCCTACCCTTGAGGCACCTAATGTAGACATTAGGGGTGGCCTACAGGTAAACAAAAGGCAGCTTATAATTTTAGAAGTACTTTTAATTTCAAACTCGAATTTGGACATAATTTTATTTTTAAAGCTGCCAGTAAAGCAGGACTGTCTTTAAAATGACAGTAGTGCAATACAATTACTGGGCCTCTAAACCTACATGCCCTCCCATATACTAGGAACCTATTGGTAGGTTGTAAATACCAATTGTAATTGTACCTAATTACCATGCAATTTTTAACCAGAGCATTGGCTCTAGGCCAGGTTAGCAGAACACAGGGCACAATCAGAGTCAGAAAACCAGCCTCTAGTAGTCCAAATGGGACAACCAGTGGGGGGACAGCTGCAAAAAGTCCTGTCCCCTCCCACACCCCAGCTAAAACATCCAGGAGACTCAGCCCAACCCTGGGAGAGTTTTCCTATTTGTCAGGTGAGGAACAAAGTAAAGAAAACAGGTTATATTATTGCAGGCCCTACGCTGCCTCTCCTCCTCCTGTTAACGTCACTCCCTCTGGTCAGTTGACCCATCTGAACATTAACAGGACCCATTTTAAACTGAAACTTTACTACAGGTGTGTCATTTTCTTCCTCCCATTTTACTTTGGTTAGTGGGGTGCCTACCTCTTTTATTCCTAACCTTGCTATGGCAACACCTAGCTTACCCACCGAGGTCACCCAACACTAGAGCAAACCCACCATGACCAGAACTGTCAGGGGGGCGTAACTTGCTTTTGGCTAAGGGGTCAGCCTCCCATGACAAGTACAGGACCTGCCATGAAGGCTAGCATGCAGCAAGGCTAAAGACAGCTGTTAGAAGCCAAAACCACACCCTAAGCTCTCACTGGCAGGTGGCTGAGCTGCTTTAGGGGCAACTGTGGGTTCTTGGAACCTGTTCTGCTGTTTAGAGTGGGGGACATCACTTCATTTGGCAGACATCCTTCTTTCACTCTCCCTTCTGTCAGGGCACGGGTGACACTCTGCTTCTGAAAAGTTGCCTGCCTGTTTTTTGGGGTCAGGTGAAGCCTTACTAGCTGCAAATCCTGGCTTCCCCTTTACAGGTTCATTAGGCCCTTGAGTAACTGGTTCTCTATTTAAGAGTTTATTCACTTCCCATTCCTTTTCTTTTATCCCCTTTCATTTGGGACCCCAGTTTCCTATATTTAAGGCAGTGGTCTTCAAACCTCTTAGTGCTGTGCCACCCCACCCCCTGTGTATAAACAAAAATCATTGCCCGCCCCCCTTAATTTTCCAGAATTATTCTGTCAAATTGGCAATGTTTAAATATATCTACATATGTTTAAATCTTGTAGTTAAGTTCTGTAATCCCTTTCACACATGCTCCCAGTGAGGATTCTAAATGTCAAAAAAGGTTAGTGATAGCCCATTACTAAGTGGCTTACTGCCACTCATTGTTAATCACTTAAAACAAAGCATGATGCTTCTCTTGTCCAGAACCTGGCAGCTCCCTGGGATCACTTACGGATCCCCCAGTGAGGCCCGACCACCAGTTTTGAAAACTTCTGCAGCAGGGACCGACTCCCCAGGATCTTTCGATTGGGGGGTCACCCTGGGTGTCTTCCTCATCTTGGATCATATCAACCTCTGAGAGGTCATTGCCTAGGATACAATCTATGGGAATGTTACAACTGACTACCACCTTACCCCAGATAAGGTTACCCTCCTTTCCAGGGCCACTATGGCCACAGGGTTGGTTGTGATGTCATCTGAGACTACCCTTACTCTTATTTCTCTTGTGACCCATACTGATCTGGAAACCCCAACCAGTCAATCACCAAGGAGTGAGTTTCACATGTGTCCCTCAGGCCAGTGCCAGAGATCCCTCTTCACTTGAATGGAGTGGAAGTGCCTACTCTCACCCTCAGGGACCACCAGCTTACCATCTGGACCAGTCAACCAGCAAAATGCTATGAGGTCTTCCTGATTGACTGCTTGTCAGAGTGGGATTTGCTCTCCTCCTCTTAAAGGTTCTGGAGTACTAAGGGAGTAGCTCTGGTGGGCTTACCACTTCCTTCCTTAGGTTTTTGTAGGCCTAACCCCCCTTTTTGGAGGCCCCCAGTGGGACCTCTTGGGTTCTCCGTTTTCCTCACTCACTCATCAGATATCAGTGCCAGCTCTCTAGGGCTAGAAAGCTTTGAATCTATTAGATACTGGTGAAACTTTTCTGAGGGATAATTATTCAAAATGTGCTCCTTCATGAACTGTTTGAAGAAAGCCAACTATGGACAGCTCTTATCTATATCAAACAACTGACACACAGAAAACATACTTAATGAAATGAAGTTGATATTAGCAGAGAACTGGGTACTTTAAACAGTGTTTGCCCTAGTTAATTCTATACCACACTGTTTTCAAACAGTGAAACTCTCATGAGAAATACACCACAGAGTGTTCAATACAATCTATAAGAATAGCATACATTTAATTCAACAGTTGTCAATACAGACACTATTTGCTAAAAATAACCAAGATCTGAAGGTGCTAAAGATCATACTACCTGCCCCTTTCATACTGTGATGAAAACTTTAGAGATAGCCATTCTTCTAAAGCAAAACAAGCATGCTTACCTAGGAAAGTACCTGGTGCATGCACTCTTTCATGTTAAGCATACATTTTCATGCTGACACGATTCTCTGCAATAACCCAAGGTTGTTTACAAAAGTTAGTAAATGGCCATGTGAAGGCAGCAACATAAATCAGAGCTAATGTGCATTGACAGCAATGTGGTACAACCTGCACCACAGTCACTACTGAACAGAGGAAACAACCATTGCAGCATGTGTGTAGAAATAGGCCACTAACATTTGGCATACTGGAAAACTGTAAGAAAAGAATTTACAACTCTAATGTCACATCAGTGATGTTGTACAATGATTCACTATCCTGCATGTCATAGGTGTCTCTTCCTAAAATTTTGGATTGGACATTGTCATGCATTCTGCTTGTAAACTGATCAAATGCATGACCATACTTGAGACACACATACAACAGCATCTCCCCTTTGCATTGCAGAGGAAGGCACATCATCCCCTGTACGACAACCTGTCCCACTCTTCAATGATGAAGATGAAGCCATCTCAACCATCGACCAGGACACCCTCCAAGAGCTGCTCAACTCCATTGGAAGCCCATCTCCGGAAGCAGGGACATCCAGCAGTGTTGAGGTAGCTCCACCCCTGCACAAAACACCCAGCAGCCACCACAGCTATCTCCCAGGACCTTGAGGAACCACTTGTAACATTTCAACGCCTTGCGGTAGAGATCCAGCAGGAGATGGCTGGTCAGGTGCGAGGCTGGGGTTTGACAGTGTGGCGGCCAAACTAGGTGGGTCCGTGGGTGTCTCAGTCCCATTAGGGACCTCCTAGAGTCCATCACAGGCACCCACAGTTTACTCCATGCTCTCCAGCATTCCATGGCTGACATCCCTGGAGTACAGACTCAAAAACAAAAACAACTGTCTAGTCAAAGTGGCTCCAGCGAAGTCACCAAGGAGTTGCATCAAACGAGAATATTCGTGGAGAATATAGAGCGGATGCAGGCATCACACTTGGCAGCCAAGGCTGCATACCACAGAGACATTGCTGGATTCGAGCAAGCCCTGCAGCTTATCATCACTTCAGTGCTGCCTTAACCTTTGGCACAGATGAATTCTGCTGCACCTTCAACATCCACATCTCACCCCCCTGATGTGTCACAGCCTTACAGTGCTCCAGCCAATCCTCCATTACGCACACGGGAAGCACATAACACATCAGAGGAGGAAGATGTGGATGAATCAACAATCTTGCAAGGAAGTCAGTGGTAGCATTCATCTCTGTCAAATAGACTTTTTCTGCCTGGAACTGTACCTATCATCATGCCCCGGAACATCGGCATTCCACTGTCCCCTGAATAACTCTGCTACACTCACCTTGGACTTAGATATAGGTTGCCAATGTTTGCATAGTTCCCAATGACACTCCAATCAGCCTGCAGACTTAACTCTGACTCTTCCTCAACATTTATCTGCACATGTCCCCCACCCAGGACTCTGTCTGGCCCCCCACTGGGCATTCACACAATGGGGTGTTGTTGCACAAAGAACTGGGCCAGTCTGCTACCTGATTTACTGCACATGTAAATACAAATAATTGAGTCACTAAGATATGTGTTGCCTGTGACCATTTATGTTTATATGTGCCAACAATGCATGTTCAGGGTAGCCAATACTACTAGGAACATTTGGCAAAGGGAATATGCGTACTGTGTGTCCAGTCTAGGCATTGTGAGGGCCTGACATGTGTGACTCAACCAATGCTCTGATCTGTAAGTCAACACTGTCTCAGCAACACAAAAATAATCCACGCCCATGATGTTGATCGTGACTTGGAACAATACTCACATCAGTGTAAATCCGCATGAAGTGTCTCAAAAAAGTAAGTAAAAAATATATACTTAGAACTATCCATAGTCAATGTGGAGGACAACGTTCGAATAGATGTGTGTCGTGGCATGACACGTGCAAAGACAGTTCCCTCATCATGTCACATATTTGAAATAATTCCATCTAGCAGAAAGAAGAGGAATGGTGTAGGAAAGCCTAGCTCAAAAAATGTTACTGGTTCAAATATGTGTGCAGGTTTGCTGTAACGCACATCACAACATCCCTCGCCCAACACTTAACAATTAGTTCACAGTGTTAGCCGCAAAGTACAAGGCTGTGTAGAAACATGTAAAGAGGCGTCAGGATGACTTGGGAATAATACTAAGCATACATCCCCTGCACTTCCACATACAAAATGTGAAGCTGTTGTGGGGACTGGTGTAATCAAAGATCTCCCAAAGTATCCAGACACCATATCCACAGCATTGAACCAATGCTGAGCAGAGCACAATGCCCCCAGTACATCCTGTGTAAATCTGTCCTTGCTAAGTATTCACATATACATAAATATTTCTCAGACCACTCAAAAGCACTTTTCCTAACTGAACTTTGTTACCCTAAACATCAATTAGTTTGGTTAAAAAGAAAATTCAAATGAGGATTGATGGTTGCCTATCTCTGTAAGATGCTGTAAAATTACATTTGTCGACATTCGAATGGATTGTGTGGGGGATGCATCTGTAATCCACTACCAATTCAACAGGATATGTCCACACAGCAAAAATGAATGGGAGCACGAAGCATCAGCCATTGGCAATTTATTCTTACAAAAACACTCTTAATAAACTAAACTAATGATACTTACTAATCCTACACTACACTAACCTAACTTGTACTAATATTAAACTACACTAAACTAACTAGTTTACCTAAGACTATACACATGACAACATATATTAAACAGCAACCCACCTCCCCTTCACGTCACATCCGAGATGGCACAAAGACACCTTAACCTATACATCAAATAACTAAACAGGGGGGCGTGGCCAAGCTGAGCTGCAAAATGGCCGCTCACTAAGAGGGCTCTGCCGGCTAGGCCAAAATATCTGTCATAATCCAGGCAAATTCTAGCTGAACCCGAAGCCCATGGAACACTAGACACAGCTCTGAAGGTGATTAACAAGGATCGCGTGTCTCCGAAGCCCTGAGAACAGCGTATCCCTGCAATCGCACTTGGGTAATTTCTGGGCCCGGTGAGGCCTGAGATGTGTGGAGCTGACGGAGGCCCGGACCCACAGTGGGCGTGGTGCCCGCTGGCCCTGTGCTCCTTCCAGACCCAGAGTATCGGCGACTGCGGAGCGAGGAAGCGAGTGCCTTGAGCCTGCCAGTGGCGGCCGTCACCAGCAGTGAAGGATAAAGAAGGACATTGCTCCCACAGCACTGGTGGGTTGCGGGTGTGTGTGCGGGTCAGGACAGGGGGCACGATGCGCTGGGGCCGGGAGCCACTAACAGGCCTCTACAACCAAATGCAGGGCTGTGGGGGCTACCCTAACCTAGCGGCGGGCCTCTCCTGGCCAGGCCGGGCCCTACTACGCGCAGTACCGACTGCCTGAGGCCCAGAGGAAAACCCGCAAAAAAATCTGTGGAGCCTGCGCAACCACAGAGAGGGCAAAATCAGGCAAAAGCGGCGACACATTATTCAGCCGGCGACGTTTGGGGCAGAAGGCGACGGGCAGTGGAGACACCACGGATGCAAGGTGTAAACACACAAGACCCGCTGTCCATACACCCGGGAAGAGCAGCCAACAGGCATCATAGCAAGCGCTAAAGAGACACCCTTTTAAGAAGGACATGAAACCCGGCACACAGCACATCCCAGAGAATTAGAGTAGCCTGTGGACAAGACACAACCTGAGCAGCACTAAGCGGGCAAGAAGCATGCAACTGGGCGCGAAGATCCCTGCCCTCAATGCCCCAGGTTAACAAGAGCCCTCAAAATCCGTAACTTGCAGCCAGATCCTCCCCGCAGATACACAAGATGGGGAAGCCTGACAGCAAACAGCCTAAACTAAACTTTGATAAATGGACAACAAGACAGCATGAAGGAGGCTCCGCACAAACTGATGAGGTGGCTGGGGACCCCATGGATGCAGAGCAGGAAGAAGACCTCAGAGACATGCTGAAAGGGGTACAAGCCAGCCTGCGACATATCGACTCTAAACTACATTCCAGGGCAGAACACCTGGATAGTGTCACACAGAAGGTAGACAAACACGAAGACAGACTAGACGCGCAGGAGACACGAGTATCGGATACTGAGAATCGCCAAACCAAAACGCATGAAAAACTGCTGCATATGGACAAAGTACTTCAAATAATAAACAATACTGGGGCATATCAACAACAACCGGCGGTAATTATCGCTCAGCGCTCTTAGCGTGAGAATAATTATCGCCGGCTAGCGTGAATTTTTATCGCTGAGATAGCGTGCTATTAGCAACGCTTATCTCAATAGCGATAAAAATCTACACGCTAACAGGCTAACGTGAGATTATCGCTGGAAACCCAGCGATAATCACACGTTACCTTGTTGATAGGGACAGGCAAATTTAGCCATGATATCCTCCTTCCATAGGATATCATGGCTAAGTCTGAAAATTAGCAGATGTAAAAAAGCAGCGTTAACCGCGGTTAGCGCTGCTTTTTTTGTCTCTAACAGGGTTAGCGACATTCTTGATAATAGGAGAAATGTCGCTTAGCGACATTTCTCCTATTATTTTACTCTGGAACGCCCCCTTTGCATCTCATTAGAGATGCAAGGGGAAGCGTAGAGTAAAAGGGTGCTAACATGCAAATTTGCGTGTTAGCACCCTGTTGTTGATAGGGCGCTAGTTTTATCTCTGCTTTTTTGGCTTTTAAAGCCAAAAAAGCAGAGATAAAGCCCTTGTTGATATGCCCCACTGTGACTTGCCCGTGAGAAAGGAGTGCTACAATGCCAGGGCAATACAATAACTATGTACCCGGACTTCACACTACAAGTGCAATCGGCAACGCCGGGAATTCTCCCAGGCCAAAAAGTTACTGCAACAGGCCGACATCAAATATGCACTGCTGTACCCCGCACAACTACTTGTGCAACGGATGGTAAACCCCTCATATTCACGGACGCAAGCGCTGCATGCAAATATGCCCATACTGAACTGAAAAGACGAAAAGCGGCAATGCAATGTAAGGATCGCAGAACAGCAGACTGAGCAAAAATGACTGAGAATAATGCGAAGGACTTCACACTACCTGCTCCGGTGTTCAGCTGATCGCAGACAATATGGCTGCAATCTAACTATCTCCAATTTATTCCAAAGGACCTAAATAACTAATTTGACATATCATAGCTTCGATTCGGTAAATGGACTGATTCAAATGAAAAATCTAAATAATTGTAGCCAATCTGCAGCATGCCCGGCCAACCTGCTGCACGAAGCAGGGGCGTACGCAGGTGACTCCACTCCCCCAGGGAGAATTCCCATCAGCCCTAGGCTCGCCTAGGTTGCTATCATCAAAGTTGGGTTAGATAGAAGGGATGGAAACACAACCTAATTGTTTTGTCATGGTTTATCTTGCAAATAATCATACCAGCTTTCATCAACCACATGCTACCCTCACATGATGCCAGGTTACTTCAACCAAGTGGGGAACAACGGAGAAAGGGTCAACTAAGCTACATAACACGATACACATACACATGCTAAGATGGCCACATTAAAGTGCATCACGTGGAATGTGCACGGTCTTAATGACCAAAGGAAATCTAGATTTATTAATTCCTACCTTGCCAGACATGGAGGAGATATCTGTCTCCTACAAGAGACGCATGTGACAGAAGATAGGGCACGGCTTAACTCCAATAGATGGGGTGAGATATGGTTATCTAACTATTCAAACTTTTCCAGAGGGGTGGCAATATTAATATGGAAAGGAGTTCCCTGGAAGACAATGAAGGCCGAGACAGACCTTGAGGGGCGCTACTTAATATTACACGGCACGATATACAGTCACCAAGTCACCATTGCCAGTGACTATGGTCCCAATATAGATGACTCCGAATTTTTTAATCAGCTCTGGCACAAGACACAGGCGGGAGGGGCAGAAGGGCTGTTATGGGGGGTGACTTCAACCTAGTACTGTCACTGCAAGAAGACAATAAAGGCGCTTCCCGCACACATCACCCAAAGGTGTCAGCGACACTGCACAACATAATCAAGGAAAACTATCTGGTAGACACTTGGCGGGTGTTACATCCGCAGACCCGGGAAGGAAAATTTAAACCCACCAACATAACACATGGTCCTGCCTAGATTTCTGGCTAACATCAAGGGACATACACTCCTGGACATCCGATATTGTGCACCACCCGCGTACACTCTCTGGCCATGCGCCTATCATTATCCATCTAGAAGTACCAAAGCAATGTGTACAACCTTTCAGATGGCAAATTCCCCCTAATGCGTTACTCGATTCGGTGTTCAAGGAGGAACTCCACGATAAGATTACGGAATATTTTGAACTCAACATGGGTACAGTTGACTCCATAGGCACATTTTGGGAGGCATTTGAAGTGGTGACAAGAAGGACATGTATAGCTCTACAATCAGTAATACTCAAAGACATCAGAAAAAGCCTTGCACAGTTAGAAGCCGAGATTCCCGACCTAGAACAGCAATTCTTTCTGGCCCCGCTACTACAATGCTAGCTGTGATTAGGGGGAAATTAACCGCATTCCAGGAAGAGGCTGAGAGGGAAACAAAATTCCTGAATAAATATGCGCAGGCGAGACGTTACGGAGAAGGGGACAGACCTGAGAAGACACTGGCGAACCTCCTCAGAACCCCGAGAAGTGCGTCCCATATCATAGAGCTCAACAAACCCTGATACGGCCCCTTCAAACACAGCGCCAGCAATCATACACACCATGAAAACATTCTACTCACAGCTTTACACAACACAAACAGACCCGGAGGAGTCTGTGATAATAGACTATTTTGCCACAATAGAACTTCTGTGGTCGGGCAAGGCTCATAATGAGTACCTTGATGAGCCGTTCATGGTCAAAGAGGTCGGAAATGTAATACAAGGCCTCCCAGCAGACAAAGCCCCAGGCACAGACAGCTTCACAGCCAAGTTTTATAAAGAACATGCGGAGATTCTTGCAGCTTGCCTTTTGGAGGTGTTCCAGGGGGCTCTAGAGGTGGGGATCTTGCCACAGACCATGAGAAGTGGTCATAATTACTTTATTAAAACCGGGTAAAGACCCCACTAATTGCGATTCCTACAGATCACTCTCTCTCATTAATCTTGACGCAAAAATCCTCGTCAAGTTTCTGGCCAACAAGCTACAACCACTACTGCCACTGACCATTAGACCAGACCAATCACAGTTCGTGCCAGGATGATCCACTTCGCATAACCTCCGCACGCAGTTTGCTGTACTCCACTACTTAGCCCCACATTTACCTGCAATAGTCACACTACTAGATGCTACAAAAGCATTTGATTCCTTATAATGGAAATTTGTATTCACTTTATTAACACGCTTATGTCTGAGCCCCATATTCATTGAGCAAATTATATTACTGTACACCCACTCGCAGTACCAACTGCCCGAGGCCGAGAGGGAAACCCACAAAAGAATATGGTGAGTCCGCGAAACCATAGAGCGGGTGAAATCAGGTGAAAGCGGCAACGCAGTGTTCAGCTGGCGACGTTAGGGGCAGGAGGCAACGGGCAGTGGAGATACCACGGACGCAAGGGGTAAACACACCAGACCCGCTGTCCATACACCCGGGAAGAGAAGCCAACAGGCATCATAAGCAAACGCTGAAGAGGCACCCTTTTAAGAAGCAAAACCAAAGGGGATGATGGACGGAGTGTTGAAAATTACAAGGACTCACCCCCAGTCAACTGATCTGGGTTTAATCCATCATCATTCTTTAGCTCACTCCGCCACCCCAGTTCAGACATGGCCATATGCAAATCAGTCTGACTCTGTGCCTCATGGGAACAGTCCAGCCCGAACTGCCAAGCCATGTCTTCCCTGGACCGGAAACAAGCATCCTAGTACCAGTTTCTGGCTAATCAGCTGTCATCAGACAGACTAGCTTGAATCTAGTGGCAAACTGAGCAAGGGACTCACGTCTGGGCATAACCTGTCAATTTAGGGCGAACAAAGCAAAACCAAAGGGGATGATGAACAGAGTGTTGAACAATGCAAGCACTCACCCCAAGTCATCTGATCTGGGTTTAGTCCATCATCATTCTTAAGCTCACTCCACCACCTCAGTTCAGGCATGGCCATATGCAAATCAGTCAGACCCTGTGCCTCATGGGAACAGTCCAGCCCGAACTGCCAAGCCATGTCTTCCCTGGACCAGAAACAAGCATCCTAGGACCAGTTTCTGGCTAATCAGCCGTCATCAGCCAGGCTAGCTTGAATCCAGTGGCAAAGTGAGCAAGGGACCCACGTATGGGCATACCCTGCCAACTTAGGGAGAACAAAGCAAAACCAAAGGGGATGATGGACGGAGTGTTGAACATTGCAAGCACTCACCCCCAGTCAACTGATCTGGGTTTAATCCATCATCATTTTATAGCTCACTCCGCCACCCCAGTTCAGACATGCCCATATGCAAATCAGTCTGACCCTGTGCCTCGTGAACGGTCCAGCCCGAACTGCCAAGCCATGGACCGGAAACAAGCCTCCTGGGACCGGTTTCGGGTTCATAACCCTCATCAGCCAGGCTATCTTGAATCCAGTGGCAAAGTGAGCAAGGGACCCACATCTGAGCATCCCCTGCCAACTTAGGGCGAACAAAGCAAAACAAAAGGGGATGATTGACGGAGTGTTGAACATTGCAAGCACTCACCCCCAGTCAACTGATCTGGGTTTAATCCATCATCATTCTTTAGCTCACTCCGCCACCCCAGTTCAGAAATGGCCATATGCAAATCAGTCTGACCCTGTGCCTCATGGGAACAGTCCAGCCCGAACTGCCAAGCCATGTCTTCCCTGGAATGGAAACAAGCATCCTGGGACTAATTTCTGATTAATCCGCCGTCATCAGCCAGGCTAGCTTGAATCCTGTGGCAAAGTGAGCAAGGGACCCACGTCTGGACAAACCCTGCCAACTTAGGGCGAACAAAGCAAAACCAAAGGGGATGATGGACGTAGTGTTGAACATTGCAAGCACTCACCCCCAGTCAACTGATCTGGGTTTAATCCATCATCATTTTATAGCTCACTCCGCCACCCCAGTTCAGACATGACCATATGCAAATCAGTCTGACCCTGTGCCTCGTGAACGGTCCAGCCCGAACTGCCAAGCCATGTCTTCCCTGGACCGGAAAGAAGCATCCTGGGACCGGTTTCGGGTTCATAACCCTCATCAGCCAGGCTATCTTGAATCCAGTGGCAAAGTGAGCAAGGGACCCACATCTGAGCATCCCCTGCCAACTTAGGGCGAACAAAGCAAAACAAAAGGGGATGATTGACGGAGTGTTGAACATTGCAAGTACTCACCCCCAGTCAACTGATCTGGGTTTAATACATCATCATTTTATAGCTCACTCCGCCACCCCAGTTCAGACATGCCCATATGCAAATCAGTCTGACCCTGTGCCTCGTGAACGGTCCAGCCCGAACTGCCAAGCCATGTCTTCCCTGGACCGGAAACCAGCATCCTGGGACCGGTTTCGGGGTTCATAACCCTCATCAGCCACGCTATCTTGAATCCAGTGGGAAAGTGAGCAAGGGACCCACGTCTGAGCATACCCTGCCAACTTAGGGCGAACAAAGCAAAACAAAAGGGGATGATGGACAGAGTGTTGAACATTGCAAGAACTCACCCCCAGTCAACTGATCTGGGTTTAATCCATCATCATTCTTTAGCTCACTCCGCCACCCCAGTTCAAACATGGTCTTATGAAAACCAGTCTGACCCTGTGCCTCATGGGAACAGTCCAGCCCGAACTGCCAAGCCATGTCTTCCCTAGACCGGAAACAAGCATCCTGAGGCCAGTTTCTGGCTAATCAGCCATCATCAGCCAGGCTAGATTGAATCCAGTGGCAAAGTGAGCAAGGGACCCACATCTGGCATACCCTGCCAACTTAGGGCGAACAAAGCAAAACCAAAGGGGATGATGGACGGAGTGTTGAGCAATGCAAGCACTCACCCCCAGTCAACTGATCTGGGTTTAATCCATCCTCATTCTTTAGCTCACTCTGCCACCCCAGTTCAAACATGGCCATATGCAAATCAGTCTGACCCTGTGTCTCATGGGAACAGTCCAGCCCAAACTGCCAAGCCATGTCTTCCCTGGTCCGGAAACAAGCATCCTGGGACCCGTTTCTGGCTAATCAGCCGTCATCAGCCACGCTAGCTTGAATCCAGTGGCAAAGTGAGCAAGGGACCCACGTCTGGGCATACCCTGCCAATTTTGGGTGAACAAAGCAAAATCAAAGGGGATGATGGATGGAGTGTTGAACATTGCAAGCACTCACCCCCAGTAAACTGATCTGGGTTTAATCCATCATCATTCTTTAGCTCACTCCGCCATCCCAGTTCGGACATGGCCATATGCAAATCAGTCTAACCCTGTGTCTCATGGGAACAGTCCAGCCCAAACTGCCAAGCCATGTTCTCCCTGGACCGGAAACAAGCATCCTGGGACCAGTTTCTGGCTAATCAGCCGTCATCAGCCACGCTAGCTTGAATCCAGTGGCAAAGTGAGCAAGGGATCCACGTCTGGGCATACCCTGCCAACTTAGGGCGAACAAAGCAAAACCAAAGGGGATGATGGACAGAGTGTTGAACATTGCAAGCACTCACCGCCAGTCAACTGATCTGGGTTTAATCCATCATCATTCTTTAGCTCACTCCGCCACCCCAGTTCAGACATGGCCATATCAAATCAGTCTGACCCTGTGCCTCATGGGAACAGCCCAGCCCGAACTACCAAGCCATGTCTTCCCTGGACCGGAAACAAGCATCCTGCGACCAGTTTCTGGCTAATCAGCCATCATCAGCCACGCCAACTTGAATCCAGTGGCAAAGTGAGCAAGGGACCCACGTCTGGGCATACCCTGCCAATTTATGGCAAACAAGACAAAATCAAAGGGGATGATGGATGGAGTGTTGAACATTGCAAGCACTCACCCCCAGTAAACTGATCTGGGTTTAATCCATCATCATTATTTAGCTAACTCCGCCATCCCAGTTCGGACATGGCCATATGCAAATCAGTCTAACCCTGTGTCTCATGGGAACAGTCCAGCCCAAACTGCCAAGCCATGTTCTCCCTGGACCGGAAACAAGCATCCTGGGACCAGTTTCTGGCTAATCAGCCGTCATCAGCCAGGCTAGCTTGAATCCAGTGGCAAAGTGAGCAAGGGACCCACGTATGGGCATACCCTGTCAATTTAGGGCGAACAAAGCAAAACCAAAGGGGATGATGAACAGAGTGTTGAACAATGCAAGCACTCACCCCAAGTCAACTGATCTGGGTTTAGTCCATCATCATTCTTTAGCTCACTCCACCACCCCAGTTCAGGCATGGCCATATGCAAATCAGTCAGACCCTGTGCCTCATGGGAACAGTCCAGCCCGAACTGCCAAGCCATGTCTTCCCTGGACCAGAAACAAGCATCCTAGGACCAGTTTCTGGCTAATCAGCCGTCATCAGCCAGGCTAGCTTGAATCCAGTGGCAAAGTGAGCAAGGGACCCACGTATGGGCATACCCTGCCAACTTAGGGTGAACAAAGCAAAACCAAAGGGGATGATGGACGGAGTGTTGAACATTGCAAGCACTCACCCCCAGTCAACTGATCTGGGTTTAATCCATCATCATTCTTAAGCTCACTCCACCACCCCAGTTCAGACATGGCCATATGCAAATCAGTCTGACCCTGTGCCTCATGGGAACAGTCCAGCCCGAACTGCCAAGCCATGTCTTCCCTGGACCGGGAACAAGCATCCTGGGACTAGTTTCTGGCTAATCAGCCGTCATCAGCCAGGCTAGCTTGAATCCATTGGCAAAGTGAGCAAGGGAGCCTTGTATGGGCATACCCTGACACCTTAGGGTGAACAAAGCAAAACCAAAGGGGATGATGGACGGAGTGTTGAACATTGCAAGCACTCACCCCCAGTCAACTGATCAGGGTTTAATCCATCATCATTTGTTAGCTCACTCTGCCACCCCAGTTCAGACATGCCCATATGCAAATCAGTCTGACCCTGTGCCTCATGGGAACAGTCCAGCCCGAACTGCCAATCCATGTCTTCCCTGGACCGGAAACAAGCATCCTGGGACCGATTTCGGGTTCATAACCCTCATCAGCCAGGCTATCTTCAATCCAGTGGCAAAGTGAGCAAGGGACCCATGTCTGGGCAAACCCTGCCAACTTAGGGCGAACAAAGCAAAACCAAAGGGGATGATGGACGTAGTGTTGAACATTGCAAGAATTCACCCCCAGTCAACTGATCTGGGTTTAATCCATCATCATTCTTTAGCTCACTCTGCCACCCCAGTTCAGACATGGCCATATGAAAATCAGTCTGACCCTGTGCCTCATGGGAACAGTCCAGCCCGAACTGCCAAGCCATGTCTTCCCTAGACCGGAAACAAGCATCCTGGGGCCAGTTTCTGGCTAATCAGCTGTCATTAGCCAGGCTAGCTTGAATCCAGTGGCAAAGTGAGCAAGGGACCCACGTCTGGGCATACCCTGTCAACTTAGGGCGATGTGGAAAATATGTTGCAGGTCCTCTTTGGGAGTGACTTGTCGGCCATGTTGCTGGTGTAGCACGTACATCGCACATTTGGCCCAAAACCACCACCAGGGCACGCCGGCATGACTGATTCTTGCCCGTCCTCTCAACTATCGAGACAGGGACACAATACTGCGACTTGCCCATGAGAAAGGACTTCTACAATACCAGGGCAATACCATAACTATGTACCCGGACTTCAAACAATAAGTGCAATCTGTGTGCTGGGAATTTGCCTAGGCCAAAAAGTTACTGCAACAGGCCGACATCAAATATGCACTGCTGTACCCTGCAAAACTACACGTGCAAACGGGTGGTAAATCCATCATGTTCACGGACGCAAGCGCTGCATGCAAATATGCCCATACTGAACTGAAAAAATGAAAAGCGGCGAAGCGAGATGGGGAAGGATCGCAGAAAAGCAGACTGAGTGAAAATAGCTGAGTTTAATGCCAAGGACTTCACACTACCTGCTCCGGTGTTCAGCTGATCGCAGACAATAATGCTGCAATCTAATTATCTCCAATTTATTCCAAAGCGCCTAAATAACTAAATTGACAAATCATAGCTTCGATTTGTAAAATGTACTGATTCCAAATGTAAACTCTAAATCATTGTAGCCAATCTGCAACATGCCCGGCCAACCTGCTGCTGCACGAAGCAGGGGCGTACGCCGGTGTCCCCATTCCCACCAGGGAGAATTCCCATCAGCCCTAGGCTCGCCTAGGTTGCTATCATCCAAGTTGGGTTAGATAGAAGGGATGGAAACACAACCTGATTGGGGGTTGGTGTGGGTGGGTGGTGGGACGAGGAAGTTTAATTTATTTTTGTTTTGCCGTGGTTTATCTTGCAAATAATCATACCAGCTGTAATCAACTACACGCTACCCTCACATGATGCCAGGTTACTTCACCCAAGTGGGGAACGACGGGGAAATGGTCAACTAAGCTGCACAACCTGACGCACAGACACATGCTAAGATGGCCACATTAAAGTGCATCATGTGGAATGTGCACGGTCTTAGCAACCAAAGTAAATCTAGTTTAATTAATTCCTACCTTGCCAGACATGGAGTAGATATCTGTCTCCTACAAGACCCACATTTGACAGAAGAATATAGGGCACGGCTTAACTCCAATAGATGGGGCGAAATATGGTTATCTAACTATTCAAACTACTCCAGGGGGCGGTGATTTTAATACGAAAAGGAGTGCCCTGGAAGACACTGAAGGCCGAGACAGACTTTGAGGGGAGCTACTTAATATTGCACGGCACGATATACGTCCACCAAGTCACCATTGTCAATAACTATGGCCCCAATAAAGATGACCTGTAATTTTTTAATCAGCTCTGCCACAAGACTCAGGCGGGAGGGGCAGAAGTGCTGTTATGGGGTAGTGACTTCAACCTAGTCGTGCCACTGCAAGAAGACAGAATAGGCACTTCCTGCACAAATCACCCAAGGGCCTCAGTGACACTGCACAACATAATTGAGGAAAACTATCTGGTAGACACTTGGCGGGTGTTACATCCGCAGACCCGGAAAGGAACATGCATCACCCACGCATGGTCGAGACTAGATTTCTGGCTAACATCAAGGGACATACACTTCTGAACATCCGATATTGTGCACCACCCATGTACACTTTCTGACCATGTGCCTAACTAGAAGTACCCAAGCAATGTGTTCAACCTTTAACATGTTGCTTTCCCCCTAATGCGTTACTCAATTCAGTGTTCAAGGAGGAACTCCGCGACAAGAATACGGAATATTTTTAACTCAAAATGGGTACGGTTGACTCCACAGGCACAGTTTGGGAGGCAGTTAAAGTGGTGACAAGAGGGACATGTATAGCTCTACAATCAGGAGTACTCAAAGACATCAGAAACAACCTCTCACAGTTAGAAGCCAAGATTCGTGACCTAGAAAAGCAATAATTTCAGGCCCCCGCTACTACAACGCTAGCGCAGATTAGGGGGAAATTAACCACATTCCAGGAAGAGGCTGAGAGGGAAACAAAATTCCTGAATAAATATGCGCAGGTAAAACGTTATGGAAAAGGGGACAGACCTAGGAAGACACTGGCGAACCTCCTCAGAACCCCGAGAAGTGCATCCCATATCATAGAGCTCACTAACCCTGATACGGCCCCTTCAAACACAGCGCCAGCAACCCTAGGCACCATGAAAACATTCTACTCACAACGTTACACAACACCAACATACCGGAGGAGTCTGTGATAACAGACTATTTTGACACACTAGAACTTCTGTGGCTGAGCAGGGCTCATCGTCAGTACCTGATGAGCCGTTCATGGTCGAAGAGGTCAGACAGGTAATACTAGGCCTCCCAGCAGACAAATCCCCGGGCGCAGACAGCTTCTCAGCCAAGTTTTATAAAGACTATGCGGAGACTCTGCTGCCTCGCCTTTTGAAGGTATTCCAGGAGTCTGCAGAGGTGGGGATCTTGCCATAGACCATGAGAGAAGCAGTCATAATTACTTTATTAAAACCCTGGTAAAGACCCCACTAATTGCGATTCCTACAGACCATTCTCTCTCATTATTCTTGATACAAAAATCCTCGCCAAGTTGCTGGCCAACAGGCTACAACCACTACTACTACAGATCATTAGACCAGACCAATCAGGGTTTGTGCCAGGACGATCCACTTCGCATAACCTCCGCACGCTGTTTGCTCTACTCCAATACATAGCCCCGCATGTACCTGCAATAGCCGCACTACTAGATGCTACCAAAGAATTTGATTCCTTAGAATGGATTTTTTTTTCACTTTATTAACATGCTTAGGTCTGAGCCCCATATTCATACAGCAATTTAAATGACTGTACATCCAACCCACAGCCAGGATCAGAGTGAATGGGGTAACTTCAGAACCCAACAAAATCACTTGCTGTACATGACAGGGATGCCCACTATCGCCATTGCTATTCGCGATAGCGACTGAACCATTAACGGCCAGACTCAGACAGCACCACACCAACCGAAGCATTGGCTTTACCACCAGGGGACTCATAGTGTCCATGTATGCCGATGATATTACACTGTACTTGGTTATCCCGACTGCAAATTTCGAACCAGTAACCAGAGAGCAAGTGAGATATGGGGGCATGTCAGGCATTCAGGTAAACTGGGCAAAATCCACCATTCTTCCACTCACCTCAGGCACAAAAATGTTCGACACTGAATACCTGATCTCATGGCTGATGGCCCGATCCGATATCTGGGGATCTGGATCAGTAGCAATCTGCAAGACATTTGGTCAGCAAATTATGGCAGAACACCTCAGGTCACTAATGATAGAGATAATATGGGCTGGTAAACAACCTAGTGTAGCTTGGGAAATACTCACACTGCCTCTGGAACAAGGAGGGTTGGGGGCCCCGGACTTTGCGCTATACGCATATAGTGCGCAGGCCCAATACTTATAAACATTGAGATGGGCATGGCACGAGTAGCTCAAAACGGGTGAAAATACCCAACCTGTATGAGCAGACCATGCCGTTAGCCAATAACCCACTAATCGCCCCATTGATGGATAGGCAGGCACAAAGCAGAGCACGATTGCACGCACTGACCATGGGCTCAGATCTGTTCCCAGAAGGTCATTTTTTGACGCTCCAACGCGTGTGCAGTACAACACAGCCTATGGCACTAGACACCTTATTATACTATCAAATAAGATCCGCATGTTGGGCTAGAAATACCGAAATCCCCGATGAACCCCCGCCGCTGCCAGCATTGGAACATATGCGAAAAGTAAACTCCACCCGCAAGCTTGTGACACGCAT
The DNA here is from genome assembly GCF_964204655.1 of Triturus cristatus. Lineage (NCBI taxonomy): Eukaryota > Metazoa > Chordata > Amphibia > Caudata > Salamandridae > Triturus > Triturus cristatus. The sequence goes on along the minus strand of NC_140590.1, from coordinate 452,393,320 downwards.
TTGTACAATCACTCAGAGAGAATGACCCATTGTTGTCCCAATGTCTCGTGCGAGGTGGATGTGGGAGCACTGATCACAGAAGAACAAAGAAAGTTCTGCTGCGGGCAGCTGACCCATTATCCCCAAATCATAGGCTACCACAAATCAATTTTAAATATATACATCGCCTTTATCGCACCCCCACACAGTTACACCGCATGGGATTGAAAGCAGATGCGTCCTGTTGGCGCTGTAGATGCCCAGAAGCAAATTTCCTACACATGGAGAAGGGAGTGCAGATTCACTGCCGCTTTTTGGAACACAACACTCAACCATATTGAGACCATCACCGGACAGGCAATACTTTGAACCCCTATGGTGACACTGCTAGGCTATGTGCAAGATACTCCATCCGCTGCTAGGCGATTAACGACAAAGCTATTATTGTTAGCAGAAAGACAGGTTGCACTACATTGGGGAGCAGTTACCCCTCTGACAACTCAAGCCTGGTTACAAGATATTACATATTGCAGGGACCAGTTGACCTGCTACTGGGAGCTACTGCCTGAAAAATCCCACCCCAAGGATATATGGGACCCGTTTACGAGCTGGCTACAGCATGTAGATATTGACGAGATATAGTAACCCCTGTCAGAGGCCATGTGTAAATACCAACACATCCAAGCTGGCAGACACAGTGTGAAAGACACAGGCAGACTGGTGGCACAATACTAAGGGGGACAGTGCAGTTTATGAATATAGATGCCCTCTCCGCCCAACACTATGTGCGTAGTGATGTATTAGCTTTGCTGGCAATGTACTAAGCTGTTAACAATACTGTAAACAATGCAGTACTGTTATGTGACTGTTAATGTTTTTGATGACTATGCAAAATTTCAATAAAAAAAAACTAAAAAACTAACTAAACATACATACTTAACAATGATATATATTTTTAATTTTTTATTAACAAGTCCAAAAACTCATCAACCCCCTCACCCAAAGGAAAAGGAAACTTAACCAAAAGCACAAAAAAAGAGTATATCCAAAATTTTAAAAGCTAATTACACCTAACACTGTACTAGCCCTACACTAAATCGACACTTAACACTAACTAACTACTAAACCATGACACGGGTGGTATATAGATGAGGAGAATCTGGGACTGTACAGGGTGGGAAACTAAACATCCATTGACCATCAACAGGGGAGCCGCAGGTCTCCCTTTATTTCCATGAGGTAGCCCTAATGTCATCATTGTCCCATTCAAGTCAGGCCCCACAAACATTTAAATTGTACATGAGCCTCTTCTCACTCTTTATGAGGACAGACCTCTCTCTGTGTCCTGCAGCTCTAGAGGATGTCCCTGGTTGTGCACTCTGTGAGGGGGCTAGACTTTGGATGTGATGTGAGTGCCACTTGTGGAGCAGCTCCTGATGGTCCTGGGACAGCTGACCTTTTCTTTTGTGTGCCTCTGTGAATTCCTGATGGACCAGTTTTTGTCTGGGGCTGGCTGTGGTGTGATGTTTAGGCAGGGAGGATAGTGTGTTGTCTCCCAGCTTTCTTAGTGCTGTCTGTGATAGACTTCCACCTGCCAGAAGCCTTTTCCACGTGGTACCTCTTAGCCATTGTGTGGAATCCCTTAGCAACATGCCTGATGTGATGGTAATGTTCCTTCCACTGGAGGAACAGATGCTGCTCCTCCGGGGAGATGTTGTCTGGAAAAAATTATACATGTCTTGTTTCCAGACTCCAAGAACATGATGGCATCATGCATAATTGCCACACCAAAAACTAATGAGCCATGGGTTCTGTGAATATCATCAATAACAAACATGCAACTACACACATAACCTTAAATATCATAAACACATCATAACCCGAATCAGAATAAGATGTTCATGACAACATGCTTATTCCTGTGCTTGGACAAAGATGGCACAAAGTACAGTGACAACAGTTGTGGAATTGCTGTTTGCAATTTGGCTGTGCAAAAGAAAACAATTGAGTCCAACAAGGGGAGTACAGTAAGTATGAAGTATAACAGACTCATAGCAGACCCTGTTATTCCAACTACACAAAGACAGTAGACTGCATAGTCTGGAACAGGGGTCTCCAACCTTTACTGTAGTGAGAGCTACTTCTAATCAGTGAAAATCGTCGTGAGCTACTAAATTCCAAGCAACTCGCGCATTTTTCGGAGACACCTCCCACACCCTCATTCATTGTCTTTAAGCCTAATTTCTTTATGCCCATACTGTGGTTTGAACAAGATACATAGACCTAAGGAGCTGTTCAAAGCTGTCAGCAGACTGAAAATCATAACTTAATAAACTGTATATCTATTTCACACCTCATTCACCACACTGCTACGCACTGTGTCCCATAACATGATAACGATAACTGCATCTTGGTGTTAATCAGGCGAGACCAGGAAAAACTTCCCACATAGGATCACAAACCAAAGAAAACACTTTGAACCACCCACCCTACACATGCCCTAACTTGCTAACCATGCTGGTAAGTGCTTCAGTGCCACACATTAGTAAGCGCTATAAAAATGCTGCAACAGAAGGCTTCCCCTTTCTTCATTATCAAAAAAAGTAAAACAAAGGGAGAAAAGTTATGTTAGTAATTAATACATATGATTTTCTTTCATGTCCAGATCTTTGCAGACTATTCGATCAACGAATGGCCGATATTTGGAAAGGTGACAACCTTACTTTCATTATAAAGCACTTCACTCAGCTCTATAACACATGCTTTAACGCTGCAAAGTCAATTCTCAGATAATGCATAGTTCTGCAGTGTTCAGCAACAGACTGTCTGCTAAGCTTTGCACTCGCTGCACAGTCCTCTTCTACTTCCAGTAATAATATAATATAATAGCATTAAACATATGGCAATGTCCCTGAGCACATACCTCAATAAACAGAAAGTTCCATGATTAACTACTCTAATATACAGATCAAATTTATTCAAACTTACACATCATGAAATTTTGAAAATGTCACAAGTGAGCATGAATTTGTTCCTTAAAACAAATGTTAATTATGATCACACCTCGTGCATGCACACACACTCCAGATATCTATTGCACTTACCAGCCTGCTTTCCTCCTACATAGGCCATGAGTTTCTAAATCAGGGCAATCGAGTCCCTCATTGAACTTTCTTCTAAGTAACACCTCAAAAACCAAGCCATATAAAGACAGAACATCAATGGGATCATAGTGCATGGGTAAAATCAGGTAAGGACTAATGAGCCTTGCTCCAAAAAAATCCTACGCAAGAAAAAATTGCATCATCTCAGACTCGGCCACTAAAATTGTAAACAGAAGCTGCCTGTATTAAACGCACAGTAGTATCAAAGTACTCAACAAATCAAGTTGTTTTGCATAGCTGTGGTGCACCAAAACACAGCTCTGTGTCCCACAAGCAGAGCTGCCTTGACACAAAAGAAGAGTGTGGGAGACGAGAGGCTGGGAGTGACAGGACTGGACAGAGAGGTGAAGAGCCTGTTTTTGGAGGATCGGATCAGTGCATGTAAAGCGCTTTGATTTCAACATTGGCTGACACTGAGCTTTAAAATTGAAAGAAGATAAAATAAACCACATGTGGCAGCCGATGTTAAAATCAAAGGGCCTTGCATGCACTGAGCTGCTTTTATTGACTACAACACATTATTTACAAAGCCAAAAGAGAGCTTGAAAATGATTATTAATAATGTTTTGAATACAATATAACAATTCATTGCATTGCTCTCACTTTAATGGACAAGGCACCACTTCAGAAGCATGATTTTAACAACCAGGAAATGATTTAAAACGTTTACCATTGAATAATGCCCTGGATTACACTGATATTTTCCAAGTCATGTAATTAATGATTCACAGTAGGTGCTCAAATGATGGTCAATGCGTTTCGAACCCTTTGAAGTTTCCTTATTTGGATTCTACTAAGGACAAGGTACTGATGTCTGTTTCTCACAAGACTGATGATTTAGTCACACAGCAGGTTTCAGTTATTTTCACTTGAGACATGAGTTGTAGCATCAATACTATTGGGCGCGAAATTCATGGCATAGGATATGCATGGTGGAACAATTTCATAGATGTTAACTCTAGTCCTGCCACGGCGTGGATTGGAGGTGACCCACGCTTCCTCAATAAACAGCAACTTTCTAAAAGTGGCATTTTCAAACACACAATTTAAAACCCATTCTACTAAAAGATGTGTTAATAAATTCTGAGTTCATAGAGCTTTAACTTTATTTCTCAATCTTGTCCCAATAAGAAGTTATACTTCTGAGATGTTACAAAGTATTTCCCATTCTATCCTATTGGACAGATAGCCTATCAATAGTGAAACATGAAATTGGCAGTCTTTCACTATCAGGACGTGTCACAAATACGAGTACATGTCCTACCTTTCACATACACTGCTCCCTGCCCATGGGGGTACCTTGGGCGTATCACAGGGGAGTCTTACATGTAAGAAAAGAGAAGGTTAGTGCCTGGCAAGCGGATGAACTTACCAAGTCAACATGGCAATTAACAAACTGTACAAACACTCTGCAGTGGCAGGTGTAAGATACATTTTCAGGCCCGCTAGTAGCATTTGATTTACAGGCCCTGGCACAATTTACTACAGACTTACTAGTAAATCAAATACCAATCAGGGAAAACCAATTGTAATCACAATTTACACAGGTAGCACTTGCACTTTGACACTAATCAGCAGTGGCAAAGTGCCCAAAGCATCTAAGCAAGCATAAAGGAAATCCAGCACAGCATCAAAAATACAGGAGTTAAAGACAAAAAGTCTGGAGAACCATGCCAAAGATGCCAAGTCTAATGTGTGTCTCCTCCAGCTGAAAGATGGGGAGAAATACCCACCCTCTTGGGAGTTCTCATCACTAAGGCGGCAGAATCTGGACAGACTATTAGCATTGGCGTGTTCTGTACCAGGGCGGTGCCACCGTAAAGTCCATTCCCTGTAGGGAGAATGGACCACCTAAACAGTTTTGGATTCTCACCCCTCATCTGCATCAACCATCTGAGGAGCCTTTGGTCTGAGTGAGCCCAGAAGTGAGTCCCAAACAAGTAGAGTCTTAGCTTCTTCAGCACCCAGACCACAGCAAAAGCTTCTCTTTCAATCTTACTCCACCTCTGTTATATTATTGAAAGCAACAGGTTGGTCCAAGCCGTCGACATTCAACTGTGAGAATACTGCTCCCATACTATGCTCTGAAGCATCTGTCTGCACAACAAATTTGTGGGAGAAGTAGGGTGCCTTGAGCCCAGGTCCCGTACACATGGCAGATATCAGGGCATCAAAAGCGATCTGACAGGCAAGGACCAGATCACTTTCCTTGGCTGCTTCCTTGAAGTCAGCTCTGTCAAGGGAACAACAATGGTGCCATTTCCCTTGACAATCCGTCTGTAGTACCTGGTGAGCCTTCAAAAGGCTCTCACCTCTGTCTAGGTCTTGGGGGTTTACCATGCTAGAATGGTGTCTATCTTATTCTGTAGGGGGCTACCTGGCCGTTTCATACCTGGTGCCCTAAGTACACCACAGATCCCTGCCCTATCTGGCACTTACTGGCCTTGATAGTGAGACCCGCCTTCTGCAGAGCCTTAAACACTTCACATAGGCGTTGCAAGTGTTCCTCCCAGCTGGAGCTGAACATAGCAATGTAATCCAGGCAGGCAGCGCTGAATTCCTCCAGCCTGGACAGTACCTGGTTGACCAGTCTCTCGAATGTGGCTGGAGCGTTCTTCAACCCAAAGGGCATGGGACCAAACTGGTAGTACCTCTCTAGCGTTAAAAACGCAGAACTCTTTCTTGCCCAATCAGTAACGGCAATCTACCAGTAAACAGATGTTAGATCAAACGTACTAAGGTACTGGGCAGCTCCCTCCAATCAGCTCTGGGGATGGGGTGCGCATCAGTCCTGGTGACGGCATTGAACCCACTGTAGTCCACACAGAACCAGAGTTCTAGAGTGGCACTGGTTGTAGCAGCTTTCGGAACCATGACTACTGGACTAGCCCAGGGGTTGCTGGAGGGCTCTATCAGCCCTAACGCCAACATCTTGTAACCCTCTTCCTTGATGCTGGCCCTGACTTTGTCAGTTCCTCAGTAAATTTTATGTTTTACAGGTAAACTGTCCCCAGTGTCCACATCATGAACACACCAATTGGTGATTTCTGGAGTCAGAGAGAACAGGGAGGCAAAATGTCTCAGCGCCTGGCGACAGCCCCTCTGCTGCTCTGTGGTCAGGGAGGGAAAGAGGTTCACTCCATCCACTGGCTCATCATGTTTCTTGGCTGACAGGAGGTCTGAAAGAGGCTCACTCTCCTCTTCCAATCCATCATCTGTAGCCAGGAGCATTGTCACTTCAGACCTCTCAAAGTGAGGTTTGAGGCGGTTCACGTGCAGGACCCTCAAAGGGATCCTGGGAGCCGGCAATTCAATCAGTCAGGTTTCATCACTCTTGTGCTCCGCCTCATCAAATGAATCAGTCCACTTGTCTTGGAGTGCAAAAGGCTCCACTGGTGCCATCACCCACACGTTTTGGCCAGGCTGGAACTCAATCAGAGTGGTATTCTGGTTGTAACATCCTTTCATCTTCTCCTGGCTGGCTTCTAGGTTCGCCTGAGCAATTGTCCTGAGGCACAGAGTCTGGTTCCTGAAGGCCAGCATGTAGCTGAGCACCTCTTGGGGGGCCTTACCAGGAATTTCCTCACAGGCCTCCTTCACCAGACCTAGAGGTCCTCTGACAGGGTGCCCATACTGCAATTCAAAGGGACTGAAGCCTAAGGATTTCTGTGGTACCTCTCTGTAGGCAAACAAAAGGAATGGTAGGAAGATGTCTCACTTATGTCTCATGGGTTCTGCAAGATGCTTTATCATGCCTTTCAGGGTTCAGTTGAATCTCTAAATCAATGGTAAGGAGTGGATAATGTGTACATTACACCCCACTCCTCCCACAATGACTTCACATAAATAGATATGAAGTTGGTATTACGGTCAGAGACCTCTTCTCTGGGGAACCCAAACTGGAAAAGATTCCCATCAATGCACGACTCACCACAGGGGCCATGATTGTCCTAAGAGGGACAGCTTCTGGGTACCGGGAGGCATGGTCCACCAAGACCAAGATAAGCATGTTGCCTAAGGCTGACTTGGCTTCCACTGGCACCACAATGTCGATGCCCACCCGCTTGAAAGGGGTGTTTGCCACAGGAAAGGGTTGGAGGGGAGTCTTGCACTTCCCTCCACTCCTGCCACTTGCCTGGCAAGTCTGACAAGATCTACAACGTGTGCCAACATGCCTCTGCATTTGGGGCTAGTAAAAGTGGGCAACAAGCCTGTGATAGGTCTTTTCACATCCCAAATGTCCTGCCAAAGGCACATCATGAGCCAGACCAAGTAGGAAGGTCCTGTAGCACACGGGTACCACCAGCACATGGACTGCCCCGGGCTCAGCAACCTTAAGCTCACTATAAAATGTGATCCAGACTGACCACCTGCTACCTGGTCTGCAGCCTGCTGCCGCAATGAGTGGGGCATTCCATCTGTGCCTTGTGGAACTCCTCCCTGAAGGGGACCTCCTTCTTGCTGCCAATAGGTCTGCTCAGGCAGGTCTCGCAGTTCGGCCACTTGGGACCCTGTAGGTTCCAGGCCAACCCCCTCAGGATCAGCCTCCTCCTGGACCATGGGAACTTCGGCAGCGGGTTTCCCACAAGCCCTACCCTTCCTCTTTCTGGCAGGCACCTGGACCACTGTTTCAGGCTCGAGGTCCTCTTGATCACCCCTACTGGCTGCCGTTGACCAAGTCGTCACACAAGCCCATTCAAGGAGACCCAACATCTTTAATTGAACTTGGAGCTCCACCTCCTGTCAAGGGGAACTCTCCAGGTCATTGCTAAGCAGGAAGTCAACAAGCATGGACAGGCTCACAACAAGGTTCAAGGAACCTGAGACCCCACTCAAATGGAACCTATGCCACCTTACACAGGTGCTCAGAAGTGTTTACAGCAACTACATGGTAAAGTACATTGGGGATGACCTGCTCCTCAGACACCAATTTACACCTAACAGATGCTACACTGGCTCCTGTGTCTCTCAGAGCTTCCCCCCTCCTCCCATTGATGTTCACCCACTGCAGGTACTTTTTAGTGTTGTCTTGCAGGCAGGTTTCCTGGACCATCTCTGTATCTCCTAATGAGTTAAGGGTCATCACAGCCACCTCCCCACCCTCACTCGGAACCAATTCCTCCCTCAGAACTACACAAACTAACCCCAGTGACGGTGCACCAGTGGGTGCTGGTGGTGCTTTGGGGCACTTGGGATCATTCTGAATGTGGCCATCCTGACCACATACATAGCACTTTCGGGGACCTTGGTTGTCTGGCCTACTCTTAGGGGGGCATGACTTCTTAGAACTGGGGAACTGGGAATCTTTACCTTGGGAACTTTTATGGGGCCCTTTAGAGAACTCCTTTTGGTTACCCTTGCACCCCCACTCTTCTGCTGGGGACCATGAGCATTCTTGATCTCCTCTGCCTTGGTCTGTGGCCTCAAGACATCCAACTCATGATCCCTGGATCTTCACATATCCTCCATTTCCTCTGGAGCCCAATTCCTGGAAGAATGATTGCTGCCAGACCTAGAAGCTGCTCTCCGAACAGGCAAATCCTGGGATCTGAAAACTGGCACACCCCCATCCATACCTCTGTCATCTGTTTCCCCAGTTTGTCTGCCTTCACAAGGCCCATAAGGCCTTCTGTTGCTCCTCTTACCTAGAGTTGCTAGTCGTGGGACATCCAAAGATGTTGCAGAACTACTTGAGTTGCTCTACTTTGTAACAACTTAACATTTCAATGTGAAACTCCAATTCTGCAGCCTCACTTGCTGGTTTACCGGTAAACAGACATAATATCGAATAAATAATATCGACTGGACAGAATATCGAGTTTTTAATATAGAATGGACAGAATATCGAATTGCCAAAATATAGTGGTGAAGAATATCGAAAACCAGGTAAGAAATATCGATTTAAATAATATAGAAGTAAGTAATATCGACAGTCATAATATAGTTGTTAAAAATATTGATTTTTTTTTATAGTGTTTTAAGTGTTAGTATATGTGTTAAAAGTATGTATTAATTTTGGAATGTATGTTTGAATATTTTTAAAGTAATGAATTGTATGTTATTTAATTTTTGTGTAATTTAATTCCGTAGCGGGTTGTGGGTTTATAGGGGATTAGGGTGGGAAGTAATTTAATTATAGTACATTAAATAATAATTTTTAGAAATTATTAATTATTTTTAATTTAATTTGGCGTTTTACTTCTGTAGCGGGTTGTGGGTTTATAGGGGAATAGGGTGGGAAGTAACTTAATTGTTATTAGGTAATTATTAATTGGTAGAGAAAATTAATTGGTTGTTGATTAATTATTAATTGGTAAATAATTTGTATTAATTGGTAATTAATTTGTATTAATTGTTTAATTGATAATTATGTTAATTGTATTAATTTATTATTTGTAGCGGGTTGTGGGTTTATAGGGGAATATGGTGGGAAGTAATTTAATTGTAAATAATTAATTATTGAAATATTTTTTGTATATTGATAATTAATTTATTATTATTTATGTATTATTTGGTATTATTTGTATTTATTAATTTTGGTATTGAAAATTAATAGGTTGTTAATTAATTATCAATAGGTAATTAATAAAAAAAAATATTGGTATTTAATAATAATTATTACATTTTGTGGGATTGGTAATTAATTTTAATACTTTTTTTGGGTATTAATAATTTATTTATTTTTAATAACATATTAAATTATTATTTTCCCTACTATTGCACTCAGTGGAGTGGGAATAGTAATTTTTACCCCTACGCTATCCAACGCTTTCCCTACTATTGCGCTTACTGGAGTGGGAATAATAATTTTTACCCCTATGCTATCCAACGCTTTCCCTACAGTTGCACACACTGGAGTGGGAATAGTAAATTTTACCCTCCCGCTATCCAACGCTTTCCCTACTGTTGCACTCTCTGGAGTAGGAATAGTAATGTTTACCCTTACGCTATCCAACGCTTTCCCTACTGTTGCACTCTTTGGAGTGGGAATAGTAATTTTTACCCCTACGCCATCTGACATTTTCCCTACTGTTGCACTCACTGGAGTGGGAATAGTAAAAGTTGCCCTCCCGCTATCCAACGCTTTCCCTACTGTTGCACTCTCTGGAGTGGGAATAGTAATTTTTACCCCTACGCTATCCAACGCTTTCCCTACTGTTGCACTCTCTGGAGTGGGAATAGTAATTTTCACCCCTACGCTATCCAACGCTTTCCCTACTGTTGCACTCTCTGGAGTGGGAATAGTAATTTTTAGCCCTACTCTATCCAATGCTTTCCCTACTGTTGCATTTTTTGGAGTGGGAATAGTAATTTTTACCCCTACGCTATCCAACGCTTTCCCTACTTTTGCACTCACTGGAGTGGGAATAGTAAATTTTACCCTCCCGCTATCCAACGCTTTCCCTACTGTTGCACTCTCTGGAGTGGGAATAGTAGTTTTTACCCCTAAGCTGTCCAATGCTTTCCCTAATATTGCACTCTCTGGAGTGGGAATAGTAATTTTTACCCTCCGCTATCCAACGCTTTCCCTACTGTTGCACTCTCTGGAGTGGGAATAGTAATTTTTACCCTCCCGCCAGCCAACGCTTTCCCTACTATTGCACTTACTGGAGTGGTATTAGTAAATTTTAACCGCCCGCTATCCTACGCAAAAAATATTGAATATTTTGAATTAATATTACGTTAATATATATGTATTCTTTTTTTTTTTTACTTACATTAATTATTTATTAATTTTAAAGTTATTTAAGTATTTTTAAGTATGTTTCAGTTAATTATATGTATTATTTAATTAATTTTACATTACTTTTAAGACATTTTAAAAAATCTATATTTTGACTAACTATATTTTTTACAACAATATTTTGGATTCTATATTTTTGTACTTACCTGTTTGGAGATAGGGTTTAGATATTTTGGCATTCTATATTTTTTCCTCGTTATTTTTGTAGGTCGATAATCTCCTTCTCGATATTTTGTCAGTGATCCGGTTTACCATTCAGAGACATGGTGCATGGATAATTCAAGGGTCAGATCAAAAATAGAACCAAAAAATTAAATGCATTATGTGGTTGCATAGTGGTCTGCATTAAACTAATGATGTATACCAATCACTGTGGGTCAAGTACAAATACAATTTCAAATCCTCACTGCTGACAACCAATGTAAGAAATAGAGGTCTGTAGTTGTCAGCGGTAGGTACCTTTGTTCAAGGAGTGACCCTTGCTTCTAGTCAGGGTAAGGTGAATACACACTTTCGATAATCCCTGCATGCCACCTGGGTAACTTGGCATGAGCACACAGACTTATCTCAAAGGCAATGTGTAAAGTATTAGAACATTGGAATGTGGAGAACTCCATTGTAGACAATGGAGGGCTCCATGCTTCTACGGGCCGGTAAAGGGCCACAGAGCAACATTCCAATGTTTTACAAAAGCCTCTCGAAGCTCGAGGGGATTTAAATCCCCTCGAGCTTCGAGAAGCCTTTGTTTAATTTATTAGAACATTCTTCCCTCTAGTGGCAGAATGTTCTAATAGCCTTATAGCCCTTCGTAGCAGGGCTATACCGCTATTAAAGTCCCGCTGCTTTTGTTAAAGTCCCTCGCCTTCGGCTCGGGCCTTTAACGCTGCAGCGGGCCTTTAATAGCCGGTATAGCCCGCTACGGTGGGCTATAAGGCTATATTTTAACCCAAAACACAGTAATAGGACACCACACCAGTTTAGATAAATAAAGTATCTTTATCTAAACTCAACAAGACCGAAACGACAAAAATCCTAAATACATGTAATAGGGGATATGACTTTTCAAATGTATCAAATAACTGGATCTATAGAAAACTATGGATGCATGATTCTACACAAAGTACCTGTAGATCCATCGAAATTCAGAAGGCCAAACAGCCCCAGAGATGGGAAGCGCTGAGAAACAAAGAGATGCATCAGTTCCTGAGACCATGAGGAGGTGATGCGACAGTTCTACTGCACTCAAGAGAAGTGACATGTCGTGTACGTTCTGTAGGGGGCAGTGATGCATCGACTCCAAGATGGTTCTGGTCACGGGAGATGCCTCAGAAAAACTCACCACACACGTGTGATGCATGAAAATCTGGGATGCGGCAGTGACAATAGGAACTTCATCAGTTTCTTCAGCCGCTGTCCCATGATGCTTCAGTTCCTGCAGCCACGACAGGTGCTGCGTCGGGTCAGCAGCGGAGCAGTGATGCATGAGATTTTTCTCACACGGCACTGCTGCATCAGATAAAACAGCTGTGAGAACAGCGATGCATTGGTTTCTTCAGTTCTATGGGTTTCTTCCAGCTCCCAACAGCAGGAGCAATCTCCAGAGGCCCACAACCAGAATTGGCACCTCTTGGAAGGTCAGAACTCTCCGCAGCATTGTTCAGGGGAGCAAGCAGTGAAGTATTTTTGTCCCTGGGACAGGAGGTCAGCACTCACAGGCCCTTGGAGATGTTCTTTAAGTAGGTTCAAAGCAAAGTTCCAGTCTTTATCCTCTCCTTGGAAGAAACAGCAACTGCAGTACTGCTCCTCTCAGCTCTTCAGCTCTTATCCTTGGCAAAGGTTCCTACTGAGTCCAGAAATATTCTAAAATTCTCGGGTTTTAGGTGTTATAGTTATAGCCCAAAATGTCTTTGTTCTCTTTGTGCAAGGGTTTCTGAGCCCAGTCCAAACCCGTTCTGTCCTCACTAGTGCAGTATGACCACAGGGGGTGGAGACAGCATTGTGCAAGGGAGACAGACCCTAATCAAGCGCTAGGAAATCTCCTCCCACTACTCTAAATGCCGCCACGCCCCACTCAGCTTAGCTCTGAGTCATCCAGGAAGGGTCAGGCACACCTCAACCCCCCCCCAGTAGCTGTCTACAGTGAATGCAAATCCCCAGCACCTGTCACTCCAAAACCAGACAGTCAATACAGGCAGAGGCAAACAGGATAGTTAGACAATAAAATGCCTACTTGCTAAAAGTGGCATTTTCAAACACACAATTTGAAAACCATCCTTACTAAAACATGCGTTATTAAATTCTGAGTTCAGAGCGCCTAAACTTTATTTCTCAATCTTATCCCAGTGGATAGTTATACTTGTAATATGAAACAAAATATTTCCCATTCTATCCTACGGGACAGATAGCCACTCAATAGTGAAAAATGAAATTGGCAGTCTTTCACTATCAGGACATACCACACACACCAGTGCATTTCCTACCTTTCACATACACTGCATCCTGCCCACAGGAGTACCTTGGGCATACCACAGGGGTGTCTTACATGTAGAAAAAGGGAAGGTTAGGGCCTGGCAAGTGAGTGCACTTGGCAAGTCGACCTGGCAGTTAATAAACTGCACACAGACACTGCAGTGGCAGGTCTGAGATATCTTTTCAGGGCTACTCATGTGGGTGTCACAATCAGTGCTGCAGGCTCACTAGTAGCATTTGATTTACAGGCCCTAGCACACTCAGTACACTTTACTAGTGATTTACTAGTAAATCAAATATGTCAATCTGGGGGAACCAATCGTAATCACAATTTACACAGGGAGCACTTGCACTTTACAATGAACAGCAGTGGCAAAGTGCTCAGAGCATCTAAGCCAGCAAAAACAAAATCCAGCACAGCATGAAAAATACAGGAGGTAGAGGCTAAAACTCTGGGGAAACCACGCCAAAGATGCCAAGTCTAACACCACCTTCTGCACAACCTTCCTCTAAATATGAGTCGTGTATGCCAATGTCGGAGCATGCTTGAAGTCCATGCAGTTTTTACTGTTGCTTTTGATGACATGTAATTGAACTGTCCATCATTTGTCACAACCTTATAGTGAAATTCATTGTGGAACCATCCCAATTTCCCCTGTAAAATTACATTTAAATTCTATTTAGTTTTCACCATTGTTGCATTCCTAAACTGTTTAAAGCACATTGATCGCCACTAATTTCTCAAAATGTTCTTGATGGATATGCTCCAATATTTCTGTACAGTTATTTTAAATAAGAGGTGAGTTAAATTAAAACATCATTTATGTAGTTAATCGAAATTAGGAAACTTCACACTTTATGAAGTTTCCTTCATTTACATGAGGTACGACATATCCTTTTGAGCTTTTGAGATGTGATAATTTCCTGGCGCTGAATATCCACGATAGGACATCTGCAGCAAATACGTTTTCAGTGTGGAGGTTGAACATCCACCACTTCAAGTAAGAGGTGTGGAAGGGAGGGCTCTGAGCTGTGGCTTCTTGTTTAAAGAACTTGATAAGCTTGAACAGTTTATAAAATACAAATCAGCATACTTTACACCTATCTACTTTATTTCCCATCTAACTGATAGGGTTTATAGTTGGACTATAGAAAGCAGGATGAGAGTGCTTAAATGTGTACCTTTGACGAATCCCCATAAACTACCATATAGAATCACGCAGTGTGCACCTGAATACTGAAACCTGAATATCGATGGCACAGAATATCGAGTACAGAACAGCAAATCCAAAATATCAACAGGTAACTTATAGTCTTTTTATATCTTACTCCAGATATGTATATATGTACCTACATAATAGACATATATTCAGTTCAGTTCATAAGGCTTTATTCGGAGCTTAAAAACAAAGTCCATAAAAGCACATACATACATAAAAACAGCTTCATCATTTTAACAATCAAACATATAAAGGTACTTTAAAACAGTTTTAAAATGACAGACTTGGCCTTGCTTTAATGGCCCGTAGAAGAAAAGTGGCAGTGAAAAAACAGACATCAGGTGACGGGTTAAATAACAGTTTCATAGTGTCTTTTACAGTCCTAACTCCATATTTCCTAAAAACGGGTTTTAAAAAAGCTGATCGGATATTCCCGTAAAATGAACAGAACAATAAAAAGTGCATAGTACTTTGTACGGTAATATTGTCACATGGGCAAGGACCAATTGGGTGTTTCCTAGTGCTTGGAAATGCCACCAGATGATGAACAATGCCAAAACGGAGTCTTGTCAGAACAAATCGATGGGAGGGTCTGGAAACAAAACTCAAGTACGGTTGAAACCCTGTTGTTTCACTAAAACTTCCATAAAAACGACAGGTTGTTAAATTACCACTGGTCCTCCCTCGCTTCTCATTCCTGTGGTTCATAAAAGTAGATTTCAACTCATTTTTGGTCAAACAAGAGGCGGCATAATGATCCTCTATTACATTAAGATCATAGATTTCAGAAAAACTATCAGAAACAAATTTTACCCATGGAATCTTTAAATGCTTGTCGGTAGAGAGACAATCTTCGATAATAGCTCTATTTAAAGAGGTCTCTTCCTTTACCCATATTGCACGCCAAAGCATAAGCGGTCTAAGGGCTACATAGTCTGAGAGATGTTGAATTCCAAACTCCCTATGCACCAGGTCGGTAGAAGCCGAAGTGGGTAGACTTAAAAGTCTTTTAAGGAAGATATTTTCCTCCACTTGAAGACTTCCACTCGGGGCGTGCCCCCAAATACCAGCACCATAGAGAGTAATAGAAAGACACCTCATTTGGTAAATTTTCAGCATATCCATGAGCCGTTTATCCCCTAGTTTAGAAGCAAACTGAAACACCCCGTGGGCACTTTTCGCCATTCTACCCCTTACATAGTTGATCTCATTGGACCAACTACCTAATTTGGAAAAGGTGATACCTAGGTAGTTGAAAGAGTCAACTGTTAGAACCTTTTGCCCTTCGATGAAAAAAGAATGTGGTTTTTTACAACTATTACCACACTCCATGACAAAGGTTTTTGATTTATTGATCTTCAACTTCCTGTCCTTAATGAACAGAGAAAATCTGTCCATTAGACGTTGCAGGCCGATGGGAGTCCTAGATAAAATAACGGCATCGTCTGCATAAAGTAAAACAGGAATATGAAAATCAGGGGTTTTAGGGGTATCAGCCGCTACAGTCTTTAAGACCGAATCAACCTCGTTAATAAAGAGTGTAAAAAGCAGGGGGGCGAGTACACATCCCTGCCTGATACCACGTCTAATAGGGAACTTAGGGGTACACTCCCCACCTGAGCCGTAGCGTACGCTAGATCTGAGATTGGCATAGAGCCGGGCCAAGAAATGAACAATGCCCTCCGGGGCTCCCATTTCCAGAAGTTTCTCCCATAAAATCTTGTGATTCACCATATCGAAGGCACTGCTCAGATCTGCGAAGCAGAGAAAAAGAGATCCTTTCTTGGCCTTCGTATATTTCCCTATTAGAAGTTCAAGGTTGAGGCACTGTTCTACTGTTCCCCGTCCCTTCCTAAAACCATATTGAGAGTTAGCCAGTATATTATTAGAATCAGCCCATTCTTCGAGTCTAACCAAGAGCACCCTACTCATGATTTTCACGGAGGAATCGAGAAGGGAGATTGGACGATAGTTCTTGGCATCACTCCTCTCCCCCTTCTTGTATATTGGTACTATAATAGATTCCTCCCATGAGGGTGGGACACCGAGGCAGACTGCTGCATTAAACACGATTGTTAATAACGGGCCCCAGATCTCAGGTTCTTTTTTATAGACATCAATGGGCACCCCGTCCGGCCCCTGGGCCTTACCTCCCTTGCTGGCAGAGATACTATCCTGAACCTCAGAAATGGATATATCTAAAGGAATGGCAGACCAGTCACCTCGATCTACATCCAAGGATTTATTCGACTCGAAAATCATAGAAAAATGGGAGACCCAACTTTCTACGCTAACGTTAGCAGTCAGCTCAGGCATCTCCTCATTTTTAAGAAATGGACGATTAATGGTTGCCCAGAAAAGGGAGGAATCTGAGGTTACGGCCGCTTGGTCTAACTTGTCCCAGGCGTCTTGCCTTAATTCGGCCTTCCTGTTATTAATTGCAGACTGATAGGTGGCTCTAAGTTCCCTTACCAAATTTATGTCTCTGGGTTTAGCAGCAAGTGCCTCTTTGAGACCCTTAAGTGCATTAGTACTTGCATGGTCGAACCATCCCCTTAGCCTGCACGATTTGCCTTTTAGGAACACTGTAAATTTAACATCAATAATAGTGTTAATATTAATAAACTTAGGGATAGTTACATCCGTCGGTTCTTTACTCTCTAAAATAGCGGAAATATCATTAAAACAACTATTAATAATGGAGTTGGACAAGATATCTGCTTTGTCCCCTTTCCACCTAATTCTAGTGCCATTGGAACGATGGGGTTCAATATTAGCAATTATGTTAGGTTTAGGGCCCCATTTCGCCTTCCATAGTACGGCCTCCATAGTTAGACAATTATGGTCGCTGATAAGATTATCTACTATCAGAGGGGCTGTACACCACTGGTTAAGGCTAGATGAAATGCAAATGAAATCAATCACGGTATTTGCATTCCGGCCCGTGAATGTGGGGATGATTTCACCAGAGGCACCCTTCAAGTTCTCCAACAGTTCCAAATCATAAGTCACCAGGATTTTGTTTAATGACTCTCCATAGGAATTGTGGGGAAAGTGGCGGACGCCTTCCCCCCAACAATTAACAAAACCACAGGCCCTATGGACAGGGGATGGACATACAACAGTGTTAAAATCCCCTAGCCAAATAAAGTCAAACATAACATTGTTACCCGTAACTATATCCGCCAAAGCGGACTCTAAAGCAAAAACTACCTCATGCCTAGTGTTGTCAAATACATTATTATAAAAGTTAATTAAAAGGATATTTCTACCCGGCTCCTGAGAAAGCCATAAAATCTGGGAATGGGCCCCAATGGTTACATGTTTCTTAACCATAAGTGGCACCTCTACAGAGATCAGAGTCAAAAGCCCACCCTTAGCTCTGCCCGAAGTGGAAGCCACAGCCGGCAAATGGTAAGAAATAAAACCTGAATAGTTGATGGGTACCAGACTCCAGGTTTCCTGAAAACAGATAATACTAAAATTATTGATAAAATCAAACCATCCTAGACAAGTATCCTTTTGTAAGAGGCCAGCAACATTCCAACATACAATAGAGCACCGGCCTCTGTTGTCTAATATGGTGGGTGTAATTGGATCAATCCTGTCCCCAACACCAGTGATCGGTCTTACAGTTCTGCTGTCCACTGAGACATCAATTAAATTAACATTGGGGTCTTTTAGACCAGTGGTCTCTACTGATTCATAAGCCCCACTGGTCGGACTACAACTTCCCCTTCCCATAGAAACAATCACAGACCCAGGGACCACCGAAGGTAGCCCCAGTCAATCATTACAATCAAGGCCACTCAGAGGCTGAAATCTATTGGACGTGGGGATGGTAGGGCCATCACACATATTCAGGCCTCTAAACCTCCCTTGATAACGCTCAGCATCCGGTTGAATATCGAAATCTCTATAAAAGAACCCCAAGGGGCGTAGGGATATTCCTTCATCCCGTGTGGGAAGAGAAGCAGCTTTAATCAGCACCGTGGAGGTAAGTTGCGGATTTCGGAAGTTAATAACTATGCAATCCCCTCCACAAGTCTTGTGTGATTTCCCCACTCAATTCGTGCTTCTAGTGCTCAAAATATCCCCTGAAAGTGCAACTGGAAAACCGCACTGCCTATGAAGCCAATCCACGGTTTTATTCTTTAAAGATGAATGTGATTCAACAAAGCCGTGGTTGCTTCTGGACGTATTTAATGGGGGGACATTTGTTAATACTGCTACAAATGGTGCACAGGACGGTGGTAAATCCGGCTGAGGGCTGCTAAAACTGTTATGAATTACATTGGGGCCCATCTGTTTCCTTAGTACTGAGTTAAAGGTGGGTTTAGCTTGGACCGGCAACTGCAGAAGGGAATTAGGTACAGCAGGGGTTGCTACACGATCATTCCCAGAGCTAACATTACTGCTCTCAACCGTCGTCGGATCAAATATGTGGAGATTAGAAGACATCACAGCGGATACTAGATCTTTATCGACGGTGGATACTGCCTTTACGGTACTTACGGTACTTAGGAGGGTATCCACTAAACCACCCAGTCTGGCTACTTCATCAGTAATTGTAGCAAGTTTGGTCAGTAGGGGTTTAACAAGGAGATCAAGCTTGGCCTCTATAGCATTAAGCAAAAAATCTAGTTGCCCCTTATCCAAACTGATCGTGGGGCCATCCTGTAACTTAATTAGGTCATGCTGAATATTGGGCAATAAGGGGTCAGTTCTTTTAACAGAGCGATTCCCCCCTCGTTTGGGCTGATTGGTTTTGCTATTAATCCTGCAGGAACGTATTGATCTTTGTGTCCTGGGGGCCTGCGCAGTTGGGGCTATTGGGTCTATTGGGTCTGAAGACATTTCTACGTCTGATTCTACTTCATTGATGGGCGTAGTAGTGACAGTGGTCTCACCTATAGTATCATTGGAGTCAGCCAAAACAGGGCTGGCCCTTAAATTCGTATGAACACTGACATTAAGGATGGAGGTTGACTGAGATGCTGGCTCAGTAGGGGAAGAAGGGCCTATACTTTGTGGCCCCGATCGTCCTAAGGACTTCCTCCTTTCCTGATTGATTTTATCCACCATCTTTACTAAATAATTATCCATAGTGGACAACGCAGCCGTTGGTTTAGCTTTAGGCATTGCAAATAACGGGCTTTGCCGGTACCAATAGTGCTACACACAGGATGACACACTAATAATCAACAGACGGTAAACAACCAAGGATAATGGCCCCCTCCTACCCGCTCCTGTCCCGGACTGTCTCAGACTGTCCGCCCTTTGTCCGGGCTTAGTCCAGGGCGTCCCGCGTCGCGTCCCGCTCAGCGTGACCGGTTGTTATTTGGCCAGCACAAGAGCCAATAGGCGTTTGGGACTGTGGGCGGGAGGGCGGGCCGCTACACACCTGCGGGCCTCACCGGCTCACGGGCTCCTGGGACCTGCAGTCCAGTCCGGCGGCACCTCTCCAATCCCAGCGATACAGCAATCCGTTAGCGCTGCCCCTCCAGTGACGACAGGCTCAGCAGGTACAGGCAACTTTCACCAACAATGCGGGACCCGCGCCAGCGGGTTCCGCGAGGTAATTTATGTGGGCTGTGGGCGGGAGGGCAGGCCGCTACACACCTGCGGGCCTCACCGGCTCACGGGCTCCTGGGACCTGCAGTCCAGTCCGGCGGCACCTCTCCAATCCCAGCGATACAGCAATCCGTTAGCGCTGCCCCTCCAGTGACGACAGGCTCAGCAGGTACAGGCAACTTTCACCAACGATGCGGGACCTATATTCAAGGTATGTAGATATGGAGTTGGGAATAGTAAATCTATACTTACCTATGTGCACATCCCTTTCAATATTCTGTTCTCGATATTCTTGTACCATGGTAATCTGGCAGCCAATATTTAGTAGTACAACAGTATTTTGGAAAGAATGCACCTATAAAGCATAGCTTTAATGTTTGGTCAAAGCTGAGGGCCATGCCCCTAAAAATATTCCTCTAGCTATGGCCCTGCCTTGCACTCCAAAGTCAATCCCATCATCCAGCTCGTACCTTCCCTTAAACACCTCTGTAAACATGTGCACCTTCTGGCTTCATGATGTGTAATTGGCTCCCTGGGAGTGTAGAAGGGAGCAGCTGGATGGCAGCTGGCCTCAAGCGCCTTGTTTGTCTGAACATCCTTCCTGTAATCCCTCTTCATCTGCGATGCTGGCACTGCCTGGATTCACACCTGCCTTTAAGACAGGGATCAAACAGTGCTGTCAAAACTCGCCCTCGTTAAGGCTTGCTCAAATCCAGGGGTCATGTTAAATTTTGAAACTCTGCCTTCAAGCCTGCGACTTCACCAGTGCATCATCTTTTTATTTTGAAATGCTATTTGCATGTGCAGGAATTACAGGCCACACTGTAGCATTATGGGCATTGCAAGCAATTTCATTTTCATGGAAAAGCATGAATACAGATCATTTCAAACTGGTGGTTTCGCTATACGAGTTACCAAAAACCTCTTATTTTCCATCGAAATGAGCTCGGCGAAACCTATATTGACTGATTCATCTCGCAGCTACTGCCACTCCACATCTTTTCAGACATAAAAAAGAAAGTGGCTACAATACAGCCTTTTGTTGAGTTGTTCTAGGAATTTTGTACCTAGACTGCGTGCATGTCAGGTTTTATAATGTGTGAGAAGCCCTTTTTTCTGTGGGGAATGTTCCAGAAGTTTCTATTTTTTAAATCTTGCTATGGAAAGTGTACAAATCTAGCTATATTGGACATATCTTGGCAGTTTTTGTGAAGCAATGAAGCTGCCCAGAGGGGCCTTGATGCAGGGCAGGACTGGCCTGTGGGCAATCGGGTAGGGCCCGAAGGGCTGGTTTTTGTGACTGTTTATCATCCTGTTTTATGGTTTGCTGGGCCGATTTTTACTCTTGACTTTACTGATAATACTATAAACAGGCACGCAGCGCCCATTGGGCTGAAAGGGCTTTAGACCCCTCCCCCCATCTCCCACTTCCCCCCGCGTGGTCTGCAGCCTCCAGAACTCACAGGATACCTTCAGCAGATGTGTACGATGGACTATTGTACTTTGGAGGTCATCCGAACACTTTTTTTCTAATTTCATCAACCCCCCACCCAAGGTAGTCGACCTCTCTTCAACCAATTTGCAAGGCGTCAAAGAATTGGTGGGGACAGAAGAAAGGCCCCCATTAACACATTTCTCACATCTCCCCATTCACAAATACACTGCAGATTTACTTCTAGAGAGGGGAAATAATATACATACCTTTAAAAGGTATTTGAGCAAGACAGTTATATTATGTTATATTGTCATTTCTGAACTGCTTTCCCCATGCTTGTGAGGCCAAAGGTGCTATTACATCAAAAACAATTTAAGAATAATTTTACAGTCCAATTAAAAGTAAAATATTTATAACATTAGAATATAAATGCTAATAAGCGTTTTTTGTTAGTGCCCTGAAACCACTTCTAACATAAGGCACTATTTAAACAGAATCTTAAATGAAAAAGTTGCATTCTGTCATGAGATTCTAGGAATGATTTTAATTAATGGCCCAGCCCTCCACGTCCATCCGCTTTTCTAATTTCAGATAATTGTTGCTTTCAAGACAGTTTAATGAGGGTGTTGTAGGTTTGGTTGTGTTGTGTAGTCCCTATAAATCTATATAGGATTTGCACATTAAGACAACATAAAGGTGCCGATCACGAGCCTGTAAAAACCGGGCACGAACCGTCGGACGGAGCATATTCTCCGTCCAACGCGTACCCGGTCGTCAAAATTTACAAACAAGGAATTACGATTCGCACGGGAACACCATTTCCGTACGATTCGTAAAAAAGCCCGACCGAACAAAATAAACCTACAAATGCGATCCGGGAAAGCGCCGACCTGACGTCGGGACGCTTGCAGCCAGCCATTCACGACCCAGGAATTACGATTCGCACCGACGTCATCCCGCACGGTGAATATTTTCCGGCTGCCAAAAACTGCCGGGAAATCAGGACGACGCGAACAAGGACCACCAGTACGCGACGGACAGACAGGACGACGCGAACAAGGAGGACCAGTACGCGACAGGACGACGCGATCAAGGAGTACCAGTACGCGACGGACAGACAGGACGACGCGATCAAGGAGGACCAGTACGCGACGGACACACAGGACGACGCAAACAAGGAGGACCCCTACGCGACGGACAGACAAGGACCCGAACCTACGTGTCATCCTGGCCCTCATAGCAGTTGACCTCCTCTACAGGTTCCGACGCAGACGCCGCAGAAGGTCAGAATAACTAAGGGAGGGGGGAGGGTGGGGTGGGGGTGGCAGGACCAGGGCAGGCCACAAAACCCCCACCAAAGTCACACACCACACATGCCCAGGACATACCTGACACCCATGCCCTGGTCACTACGAGGGGGTGGGGGCGTGTCCAGCCAAGCCAGCGACCGCCACAACGGAAGTCCGTCACCACGCGAACCGGCAACACAACCAGACCGGTACGTCCCGTACCCACGCCTGAAGAGCGTGGGTACGAGACGTACCACGCCCACACCCACGTCACCCCAACAATGGCGGGACGGATCGTACCCACGTGGCAAAGGCCTGGGTACGGACCGCACAAGCATCACATAGCGTGGGGACGGATATGTGCGGACCCTACCCCCACCCGCGTACGTATGGACCGTACCCCCACCCCAACAGTGTAAGTACGACTCGTACCCTCACCCCGTATGCATGGAGCGTACCCCCACCCCAACAGTGTAAGTATGACTCGTACCCTCACCCGCGGACGTACGGACCGTACCCCCACCCCACCAGTGTAAGTACGACTCGTACCCTCATCCGCGTATGCATGGAGCCTACCCCCACCCCACCAGTGTAAGTACGACTCGTACCCTCACCCGCGGACGTACTGACCGTACCCCCACCCCCACCAGTGTAAGTACGACTCGTACCCTCACCCCGTATGCATGGAGCGTACCCCCACCCCAACAGTGTAAGTACGACTCGTACCCTCACCCGCGGACGTACGGACCGTACCCCCACCCCACCAGTGTAAGTACGACTCGTACCCTCACCCGCGTATGCATGGAGCCTACCCCCACCCCACCAGTGTAAGTACGACTCGTACCCTCACCCGCGGACGTACGGACCGTACCCCCACCCCCACCAGTGTAAGTACGACTCGTACCCTCACCCTGTATGCATGGAGCGTACCCCCACCCCAACAGTGTAAGTACGACTCGTACCCTCACCCGCGGACGTACGGACCGTACCCCCACCCCCACCAGTGTAAGTATGACCCGTACCCTCACCCCGTATGCATGGAGCGTATCTCCACCCCAACAGTGTAAGTACGACTCGTACCCTCAACCGCGGATGTACGGACCGTACCCCCACCCCACCAGTGTAAGTACGACTCGTACCCTCACCCGCGTATGCATGGAGCCTACCCCCACCCCACCAGTGTAAGTACGACTCGTACCCTCGCCCGCGGACGTACGGACCGTACCCCCACCCCCACCAGTGTAAGTACGACTCGTACCCTCACCCCGTATGCATGGAGCGTACCCCCACCCCAACAGTGTAAGTACGACTCGTACCCTCACCCGCGGACGTACGGACCGTACCCCCACCCCACCAGTGTAAGTACGACTCGTACCCCCACCCCCGTATGCATGGAGCCTACCCCCACTCCACCAGTGTAAGTACGACTCGTAACCTCACCTCAAATGCATGGAGTGTACCCCCACCGTGTATGTTCCAAGCGTACATATCCAGAAATAGGAGGTGTGTGTGCAGAGTCCTCCCAGCAGTGCCCTGAGACAGGAGGGGTGTGTGCCTATCACTACCAGCAGTGCCCTGAGACAGGAGGGGTGGGTGTGGAGTCCTCCCAGCAGTGCCCTGAGACAGGAGGGGTGGGTGTGGAGTCCTCACAGCAGTGCCCTGAGACAGGAGGGGTGGGTGTGGAGTCCCCCCAGCAGTGCCCTGAGACAGGAGGGGTGTGTGCCTATCACTACCAGCAGTGCCCTGAGACAGGAGGGGTGTGTGCCTATCACTACCAGCAGTGCCCTGAGACAGGAGGGGTGGGTGCAGAGTCCTCCCAGCAGTGCCCTGAGACAGGAGGGGTGTAACACATGTGTGTGAGGCTGGAAGTACACACATGCATACTGCCTACAAGGGAACATGTCCCCATGAACTCATGTCAACAGACTCCATACACAAGTACAGTGATCACCAAGGATGCCACGAATGTTGCAGGTGGAGACATGGCTCTGCATGCATGGCCAAAGTAGAAGGGCTCCGTCACACACACAGCTCATGTAGACACAGCTCTGCGCTAAATATTGGGAACACCCTGCAGGGAAGATATCAGGGTACACAGAGGAAGGAATACACCCTGGGACAATTGCACCATGCAGTAACTGCTTACATGAACAAAGAAAGTTAGCTAACACCTTGTGATGGCACACAGATCCCAGGGTCCCCCCAATGAGCAGCACACTACTACATTTCCCACACACCCAACACATAAACACCACCCAAAACCATGTAGCAGCCCCACCAACACCAATACCAGCATAGCAGTAGTGTTATAATGAAAAAAAATGAAGCTTTATTCAGCATGAGCACAATGTCCGTGGATCGCAGGCAGTTCAATATTCACAAAGCCCATAGGGCAGTCAATGAGTCTCAGCTGGATGGGGGACACAGTGGGATGCGTGTCCCCTACCTTGCCTGCACAGTTACATGCCTTCGTCTTCCACAGGGGTGAGGGCATCATGGGGGGGGAAGCACCAGGCACCGCAGGGACATCAGGGCAAAGGGGAGGCGTTGTGGGTGCAGGGATGGAGGACTCCACCACAGGGGGTGGGGCAGGGCCAAAGGCGGAGGCAAGGATGGCACTACACACCTTTGCAAGGTCCTCCAGGGAGTCCCCTGCACCCGAAGGAACCACAGGCCCCAAGGAGGGGGGGGGGGGTCAGAGGGATGGGTCGCAGCGCCACCGGGGGAGGGTGTAGACAGGGGGGGAGAATCAACCACCCTGACCGAGGACTTCCTTGACCGCTTACGTGGTGGTGTCACTGTGGGGCTCAGGGACAGAGCGGCCATGAAGGAGTCCTTGGGGGAGATGTGGCCAGGAGAGCTGAGGGGAGGGGATTTGGAGGGAGTGGACTGGGTGGAATGCGGACTCCCACTATGGCTGCGTGTCACACGTTTGCCCCCCGACCCAGTGGGTGTGCCTACCTCACCCTGTGTGTGCGTGTCAGGAGGAGTGCGGTGGACCTTCCCTGCTGGTGTGGTGCCTGTGTCTGTTGATGTGGGTGCATGCCGACATCTGGGTGTACGTGGGACAGGCATGGGAGTGGGAAGTGTGGATGGGGCAGGGGTAGGTGGGGGGAGGTCGCGCTGCAGGAGACCCACTGCTGCAGTCAGTGTGGAGTCTATGGACCTCAGTAAGTTGCGTTGGTCAGCCTGCGATGAATGAATGCCCTCCAAGTATGCCTCGATGTTGGTGAGGGTTTGGCCGTGGGCATGGAGGACATTAAGGATCGCAGCCTGACCAACCTGCAGCTGCCACTGGATGTCCACAGACTCGGCATTGGCGGCAGCAGTGGAGACAGGGGCAGGGGGTGCGGTGCCTGGCATGAAGGAGACATGCGGTGACCGGGCACGCTGGGAAGGGACACGAGCAAGTGGGAGGTGGCTGATGGGAACTGAGTGGCGGTGCGAGGTGTTGTTCCGCTGTCAGCTGCTGGTGCAGCCTCCGCCCATTCGGAGACATCCTCCTCGGACCTGTCAGCTTCGTATTCTGACGTGCCAGTCGACAGGTCCTCGGCCGCACTCTCCTCCGCCTCTGTCCCACTCGATGTGCCAGCCCCGATGTCACGGCTGGCACTGGTGCTCGGTCCCTCCGCCTGGTCTTTGTCCATGTCTCCCTCTGTGTCCCCCGACGATGCTGTGGGCAGGGTGGAGAGACAGAAATTAATCAGACACCTGTACACATCTGTCACATGAGTCCAATCTACATAGGTTACATTGCATAGCCTGAAAAGGAAGATCCCTAACATCTACTAAACAAGGTACCGATGTAGGGCATGAAACACACAGTTGGTTGAGCCACCATGCCACTGAAATACCATGGAGAGCATGAGACAATAGCAAAAGACAGGAAACGGAGTCTGACATAGCACCCAGGCCCTGGGGACAATCCAGCACTGCATCTGCACCACACAGCGTTGGCGAAAATAGGGATGACCAGGGACCATATCCATGACCTTGAGACACATGCTGCATAGGTAATGCTGAAAACATGCCCAACATGACTGGGTCACTGCACCTTGCGTGTGTGTCCAGACAAACATCACACACTGCCCAGACCCAGCAACTAGAAATCAGGATTTGACATATAGGCTTTGCCCGCCCCAACCACCCCCTACACGAGGCAAATTGTTGAGACACAGGTGGCACCAACATCTCATAGTCTGGGTGATAAACACAGGGGCAGGCAAAATGCAAGATTGGACGCCAAACACCCAAGGTGCGCCTGTACAAATAATGAGGTACCAGTGCCCATCCTCAGATGAGTATAACAAGACACACAGGCACTGGCAACTGTGAGTATGAAGAAGGACATTCAGGTCAGGCTGCACAGTGGACACCTGTACAAAATTGCACGACTATATACATGGTGCCAGGGGACAATGGCACAGAGCACAACCTACGCTGTAGACACTGAGAGTGTCCACGTTTTGTGATGACACATACAACACTGAGGAAAAGGTGCCCCAGGGGACAGTAGTGGCCACGCAACTCCATGCTCCTGAATGGTAATGACTGCAACACACGCCACCATCCCTGCACTATGCGTATCGCACACTCATGCACATCATGTCACAGGCCACTACATAGGACATGCGCGCTGTAAGGCATGACACTTGAGAGACTAACTCCCATGTCTGGACTCAGCATCAGTGCCAACTGACATGGAACCCACATGCAGTGAACTGGACAGGGCACAGCCAAGGTCCCAAAACCTGTTACACACCACCCCCACACATGATGCTACAGGCATAGTTCTCGTGGACAAAGCGCCAGCCTACATTACCTTGTGAAGGAGTGACTACACACAGACCAGGGAACACATTGCAAGGAGGGGAAGGGTGGCAGGAGCGCAGCGCTATACTGGG
Organism: Triturus cristatus; assembly: GCF_964204655.1. NCBI lineage: Eukaryota > Metazoa > Chordata > Amphibia > Caudata > Salamandridae > Triturus > Triturus cristatus. The sequence goes on along the minus strand of NC_140590.1, from coordinate 452,365,542 downwards.
GCAAACTGGATCTGCACAGCACCTTTAAACCCTGGCAGTGAATTCATGCTACTGTGCCCTTACAAATGCCGGTGACACACAACAAACACACATGTACCTACCCCCTTCCGGCTGCTGCATCTCCTGTAAGCGCCTCTCCAAGTCTGGAAAGACCACCAGCAGCACACGCCTGTGGAGGTGGCTCAGACGGCGGCGCCCGTGGTTCTTGTGGCTCTCAGGTGAGTCCCCCAGCAGGACCCGTGCAATCCTCCGCGTCCAGCACCGGATATCCTGCCAGCGTTTCCTCACCTGGGACAGGCTCCGCCTCCGACCATCCACACCCCTCACGGCACTGACGGCGGTCAGCCAGATCTGCTCCTGGCAGTGGCGCCTACCTGTGAGGAAGAACAAGTGACACCACATCAATACACCAGCCACATGTCACAGAGAGACGTATGAGAACAAATTAGCTGGTTACAACAAGGCATGTCATGCAGCCAACGCATTGCACCTTTGTCATAGGGACATGATCCTCTGGTGAGGGGAAAAGCAGTACGTGCCATTGTGGGTACACCGGTGGAATGATGGCAATGTCACAATCAATGATCAAGGCTCACACTGTGCATCACACCCACCCCTCCTGTCTCAGGGCACTGCTGTGAGGACTCTGCATCCACCCCTCCTGTCTCAGGGCACTGCTCGGAGGACTCCACACCCACCCCTCCTGTCTCAGGGCACTGCTGGTAGTGATAGGCACACACCCCTCCTGTCTCAGGGCACTGCTGGGAGGATTCCACACCCACCCCTCCTGTCTCAGGGCACTGCTGGTAGTGATAGGCACACACCCCTCCTGTCTCAGGGCACTGCTGGTAGTGATAGGCACACACCCCTCCTGTCTCAGGGCACTGCTGGTAGTGATAGGCACACACCCATCCTGTCTCAGGGCACTGCTGGGAGGACTCTGTACCCACCCCTCCTGTCTCAGGGCACTGCTGGGAGGACTCTGCACCCACCCCTCCTGTCTCAGGGCACTGCTGGGAGGACTCTGCACCCACCCCTCCTGTCTCAGGGCACTGCTGGGAGGACTCCGCACCCACCCCTCCTGTCTCAGGGCACTGCTGGTAGAGATAGGCACACACCCCTCCTGTCTCAGGGCACTGCTGGTAGTGATAGGCACACACCCCTCCTGTCTCAGGGCACTGCTGGGAGGACTCTGCACCCACCCCTCCTGTCTCAGGGCACTGCTGGGAGGACTCCGCACCCACCCCTCCTGTCTCAGGGCACTGCTGGTAGTGATAGGCACACACCCCTCCTGTCTCAGGGCACTGCTGGTAGTGATAGGCACACACCCCTCCTGTCTCAGGGCACTGCTGGGAGGACTCTGCACCCACCCCTCCTGTCTAAGGGCACTGCTGGGAGGACTCTGCACACACCCCTCCTGTCTCAGGGCACTGCTGGGAGGACTCTGCACCCACCCCTCCTGTCTCAGGGCACTGCTGGGAGGACTCTGCACACACACCTCCTGTGTCTGGCCAGCACCTCAAAGCAGTCACATGCCACAGGCCACTGACACCACCTCAGCAGAGTACACAGACACACACAGGCACAGGACATTCACCTGCCATTGCCAAATGCAGATACAAACCTCACTGCACATGTGCCACTAGATCGGGGGGCTCACAGGTGTGGGGCTGTGTCTGCACGTCAGACACACAGCACTGCTCCCTGCTCACATGAGATGTGCAGGGCATATCCAGGCCTCATGCATCTGGGGTGGTCCACTACACATATGCACCCACACAAATGACATTGGACTTACACACACAGATGTCCAGGGGACGAACACATCATGTGGACACTCTCAGCATAGGTACAGCACACATTCAAAGGGAGTAGGTATATGGGTAACCCCACCAGCCCTAGACAGGGAAGACATAATCCATATTCTTTGTCTATGTACAAGCCTGATGCAGGAAAGAAGGTCCCTCCTAAGGAAAATTTGGAACAAATTGGAAATTAGATCCTGCAGAGCCGCAGTTTTAGCAAGTTTCAACTCACACAATCCTGAGCTAAATTATGCCTTAGTAAGGTTCATGGATCAGGCCGGCAAAAGAATAACGAAAGTGACAAAAAACTGTATACTTGATCAGAGACCTAGTTGGGATGCTGCCCCTGAGTGGTGAGGTTAAATGAACCTGAAATCATCCTATACCAAGACTTTTTAAAATCAACTTTATAGAAATTTAAGTTTGTTTTAGTAATATTGAATGGAGAACTGACTCCAAACCTGATAGGCTGTATTTTTTCTATGTCACTCAATGCACTTTAGTGATTGATCTGAATGCCATATTTAGAACCTATACAGTCTTATGGTAACACTGTAACTTTTTAACGTATTTAATCAAATCTTTCTTTTACACAAAATGTGCTGCTTATCTACTTGGACATATGTCATCTCATAATGTAGTGGATTGCAAAGGTTTTTTTTTTTAACCAAGCAATAAAGTTTATTATTACTATTAGGACCTAGAGCTGGTTGCACCTGGTCGAAGGTGGTACACAGAAATAAACGCCGACTTTAACTTCTGACATCCTCAATAATAGAATCAAGACCCCGTTTCAGTATTCGGACCTGCTGTACCGCGGTGTACTCCAGTGACTACACTCAACCAACCCCAATAATCCTGTACAGCAGTTAGCTACGGAAGCACAGAGTCTGATGTACCTCAACAGAGTGAGTTCTGTGAAAAACAAGCAGCAGGTAATAACGGACATCATCCATGGTAGAATCAAGACACCATTCCACTGTTGGGACCTAGAGTTAGTTGCACCTGGTCAAAGGGAGTACCTTCATCTCCACTCTCAGATGCAGTTGTAACATCGTCCATTGTGGGATCAAGACACCATTCCACTGTTGGGATCCAGAGTTGATTGCACCTGGTCAGAGGGGGTACACAGAAATTATCACAGACTTTAACTTCTGACATCCTCAATCATAGAATCAAGACCCCGTTTCACTGTTCGGACCTGCTGTACAGCATTGCAATTTCAACTTCATGCATAGCAATGGCTGCTTCATTTTCTAATATTGCTTGTCCAAGAAGATCGTGACTACATAGACCACTACTTTCACTATCTTGAGAACTGTCATTACTAATTTCAGCTGTAATAGTTTTTTTCTGATCAACTTCCTCATTCAACATTTTTAAATATATAGCAAAAATTGTAAATACAACGCTACTTTTACATGTATTACAAGAATCTTTGTAACAGTCAAAGTCTCCAAATAAATCACTTTTACTACACCATGAATTAAACAGTTGTAGAAGTGCTAAATAGTAAAATTCTCCCTTAACTAAACTTCACAACTAACTTTCTTGTGGTTTATAAGATTACTCTTTTCATGTTTTATTAAAGAACCATGACATCCAACTACAGCATATTTTCCTTCTTTTACATTCTCATTCACATTTCAAGCTGTAATGTTGAAGTATTTCATACAGACATAGCTGTTCCAGATGTTGACTCCTTTTCGGTTAGTACTTGTCCAACATATTAGTTTTAAGATTGTCTGTACTGTCTGCTTCATTTCCTGCTAATTCTTCAATTTCCTCAAATCATTTCAAGACTTCATTTCGTTTGCAGGCAAGACCTAAACTTACCCAAATGATTCCTCGTGACTTTGAATTTAAACTTAAAGAGCACAATCAGTCTGAACATACACACAATCCAATTTCTCGGTGGGAAAGCATTTTCAAAGTAAAGCTGTACAATTCTTTACTAAGGCTTTTCTCTTATGTATTTTCTTCCCACAGTTTTTTCATCTCTATTTTTTCTGATTTTGTTATCTACGATGTAACGTAACATGCAACAGCAATTGAGTTATCTGCAACATACTGAATGTCCATGTTCGCATTCCACATTTTTAAAATGACTGGATTGTAATCATTGATAAACTTTGACACTTCTCTTCTCTTTAACTTGTAGTTATTCTTTTGAGATTTCCGAGTTATTGTGTGCCTTACAGAAGAAAACAAATAATTTACTCTTCCTTTACAAATGACTGGACAGGAGAAACTAAACCGACATCTGGTGTAAAATTTTCCTTTAAAGTTGTACTTTCTTCTGCAATACTTTCAACAACTGTGACTTTGGAAACGTAAAACTTGCTATCTCAAGCTTCTATCTCCTTCTTCTCTTGGTATCTCACATGTCACATACTATTCAATGAAAGACAATACTGTTTCATCAGAATCATTTCCAAATTTAGGTTCATCCTTGATCCATAGTAGCATATGTATATGAGGTGCACCTCTTGCTTGATACTCCTTTCCCCAAAAGAAATTGGTAACCTCTCCAAGAACTATATTCTTTTATTTGCAGATAAAAGACATTGTAGGTTGAAACCTATCATTACAATATCTGCACACATATACAGGATCCAATGAACACAGTTCACCACGAGTCTTTATTTCAACATTTTTTATATTGGAATTCACTTCTCTTAGAAAGTCAAGCAAATCTTCCCATGCATACTCTACACAGCTAAGTGAGACAAACCATGTTCTTCTACCTACGTTCCATAACATACACTTGAGTTCTTAATGACGACAATACCAGTACTCATTTGTTCCATGTTGCCATGCCATCAAATTGATTAAGTGTCCTTCTAAATTTTCATCTCTTTCTTGAAGTTTCTCCACAAATTCTTTCGCAGAAAGAACTTATTGATGAACTTTAGTTTTAAGTATGTGGTTTACTGCATACGACAAAGAAGACAGATCACTTTCAAACAAAAAGATGAAATATGTATAAAATGCACTGTCGAAATCTAGGATTTTTAGAATATAATCTGAAATTTCAAGTGGTCAAATAGAGAAAGTGGACAAGTCAAGGACTGAAGATATTTATGAACATTACACAATATGTCCTTTGCATTCAAAAGAAGTAATAGGAAACAGCATTGAGTTATTTGAAATGAAATAAGCACAGGGAACTCCAATAAGTGTATGGGAGAAAACCTTGGAATGTCATTATTTTCCACAGCTGTTTCCTACAGGAGAAGGTGGACGGTATAATGATCCACCTGTACCGATTGCAGCTTCAGAATATCGATCAACAAGATTAATCTTCTAAACTTATTACCTGTTCTCCCACATTTACAGTTTGGTAATGAATATTGCTCTCTATAAGATATAAGGTAGCCTTTTCAACTTTATTAACACCCACAAAATCTTTCCATATTTTCCGACTTTTTGTTACTACAACATTTACTAGAATGACTACTGCCTAATTTTCCTCTTTCACTCCAGAAATAGTTTTAATATTTTTCTTAAAATCCAAAGGTAAGTACACCACTCTTCCTTCAAGCCTCTTTGCAAGTCTGTTGGTGACAGTTTACATGTTTTAGGCTCCATCTGAATTATAGTTTGAAAAGAATTAACACATTGAATTAGAACAGACTTATATGTATTCAATTCAGCCAGTTCCCTACGTAATAGCTACTAATTCTAAGTTATTATGTACTGCTCTAAAAGGCATTTTGTTCTCTTCTAATTTGTTATAACAATATTTACGTATACGTTGATCACTACCTAACTCAAATTGACCTTCCACCAACAAGTACATTGTAAATTCTACCCACCTACCATTGTTCTCCTTTTCACTTTTCAAATACAAATCAACATTCCTACTTTGACTTTTATAATCAGTACGTCGACAACAAACACAAACATAGTCTCGTATTTCACACCACACTACATTAAACTTTCCAATTTCTTCTTCAAACTGATCAGTGCTAATTACTTTCCCATCTCCTCCAACATCTGTAATTGTCAAACTTTCATGTTCTATGAACTGCTCCTCTGAACCAAAATATCGCATTTCAATATCATCACCCTTTTTTTGAACAACTAATAAAGAAGAATGTTAAAGACTTGTACTCAGTTCACTTCAAAATAATGCAGAACTTTTTACATAGTACACTTTCCTCACAAACTTCCGCATTTCTGAAAAACATACTGCTAACATCCTCAACTGATAAAAAATAATTTTACAAACTTTTCTTCAAAGACAAACCAGAGAATGCCCATACTTCTCAGTATATTTTCTTAGGGGACATAGATCTAGTCCTTGTAACAACTTAAAGTTCTGTTTAATACTTTCTCTTCAAAATCACAATGAATATCTTCTGTTTTAAATTGAAAGCACTATCCACTATACTTTCAATACGATGTTTCTCTTTCAATTCAAGAACATTCCTTTTATATTTGAAGCATTCCTCATTGAATTCTGAATCACTCTAGATCGAAAAAGCCTTTGACGATTTTCATGAAACTCCTTTTGTCTCCGAGTAACAGATACTATTTCTTTATCATCATTCCTTTTCCTGGTATTTGAAATTGAACTCTGCTTCACCTTACTTGAAAAATTCCTATTTTTCCTCTTGTGTGATACTTTTTTCATTTGTACTTGTAGTAGAACAAAGTTTTTCTGTACTACTCCCATTTTTTCCAAATGCTAACTTTTGCCTTTTGCACAAATATATATTTTTCTTCTATTTTCTTTATTTTTTTTACTTCTTCTTGGCATTTCCAAATTTTAATCCAAACAAAATAATTTTCTGAAAAAAAAATAGACTCAATTATTTTTCACATTTGTTCACTATATTAAAATTATAACATACAATTACAAAACTTCCACTAACGGCTTCCACACCCAGTGTTGCAACATGATTGAACATGACAGAGCAGCACTAACATGACAAGTAGTGCCATAGAACATACAGCAAGTATTTATTTAATTATTTACAAACACCTTTACAATTTATATATAACTGCACTACCTCGTACTTTTCACCTCTCCGCCACACCACACCACCCCAAGCCACTCTCTCTGCAACCCACCACAGACAATTTTATAGATAGTATTTTTAAAATGCTTTAATCCATGTACTTAAGATGATATTATCAACCAAAAAGCACACACAAAAATTACCATTATTAGCCTACAATTTTATCTACAACTTTCCAAACATAACACTGCCCCCCTGGTTTTAAGTGCAGGGGGGAGGGGTGTCTGTGGGTGTCTGAGCAACAGCACTTTATTTTAGGTGGCCTCGAAACAGGTTTTTATGGGGTCTACTTTCGAGCCTCGCAAACCTCATCTCTTTTTTGTTTTCTTTACTGCACTGCAGTGAGACTGTGAGAGCATGCACATTACTCACTACTTAGAAGTGCAGACATCATGCCAGATGACTCGCATTGTAGAAGAAGGGAAATCCTTTAAAAATACACTTTTTCTCTCAGAATTTCCCTTCTCTCTATGCAACGCAGGAGCAACATCATCGTGGGGTAATTAGCAAAGACACCACCAGGCACGCATCACCCATTGCCCAAGACTCCCTCAAACAGCTTCCCGAGCGCACACACACAGCCGCACCCGAGTACTTCACAGGTTTTCAAAAGATAATTTTTTGGTAAAGAAGTCTCTGTTCTTTTTCACCCCTTTAAATAGCCCCTTTATCCCCAATCTGCCTATTGCTGAAAAAATGAGGCTCCCCCGAAAGTTCGCTCTGGTTGCGCCTCTTGAAACAACCACAGGCAAGCAACTCCAGCCAAACCTGCTCTGACCTTACACATTCTCTTGTTTTACGGCTAGAAAAACACACACTTTGCCTGCCTCACTTAGTTCTCACACCCCCTCTTTAATATGAACATAAAAGCTTTACACTTGCTTTTATATTCCTATACTGTACTTCACATGGAAGTATAGAAATCAAGGTTCTCCCACCACCCCAAATTACCTCTCTGGTATACTTTCTCAAATGTAAGAAATACAGGTATTCAGTATCTGTCAGTCAAGGCCACTTTTAAACAGTGTACCTATATACAACTCGACAAAACGCTATGTTTCTAAATTAACATCTTACACTTAAAAGCTCCTTTACATTTCTTTCGCTATATCTACCTTTCTTTAAAACACCACCAGAGAAGGATGGTGAAGTATGCTCCACAAAGAGCAACTCAAAGCTTTGTTATTCTTTATAAAATAATCTGCCTGTAAATGCTTTTTGCAAACCTTTTCGACCCCTTAACAGGCTGGATGGATGAGTATAATGCGTCCTATTTAGGATCGGGGGCAGACGATGCCCGAAAATAAGGAACATATAGTTGAATAAAAGGCGGATGCATGGCCAGATGCATCAATGCATATATACATAGATGGATGTATCAATGTATGAATGGAAGGATAAATGAATACAGGGACCAGTACTTACGATAGACTGGTGGACTGAATAAATGCTTAGGATTGGTTATGGGACAGATGTATCTATGGATATATAGGCGTATGGCTGAATGAATGACACAGTGCTTACAATAGGCGAGTGCGCTCATAGATGCTTAAGATGAGTGCAGGAACAGATGTATGTATGAATATAAGTAGGAATGTATGCATCAATTAAAAGATGGTTGGATGGCGCAGTGATTAGGATAGATGAATGCTGGGCTTTAATTGGGCCGGGTCTGATGACCAGCACTTATTTTCAAGGAGCCTCCAAAAGGGTCTCTATCAGGCACTATTTTCAGCCCTCGCAAACATGGTCAATTTTATTTTCGGCCCTCGCAAACATAGTCAATTTTTTTTTTAAATTGCACTGCAGTGTGAGCATTCACATCGATGTACGCATGCTTATTTTGCTCACTTCTGAGAACTGGAGACATCACTCTACGTTACCCACATTGTAGAAGGAAGGGAAATCCTTTAAAGAATGTTTTTTTCCAAACATAGGATAATTGGAAAGGATTTTTTAAAGCACACAATGATACTTATCTTGATTTAGACCATGGCCCAGCTTGCATAGCCCACACCCCTTTAAGAGCTTTGCCCCCCCCTTTAAGAGCACCCCCACTTTCTGAAACGCTCATAAGCAAAGCGTATTAAAACATGCAAATTTGCGAGTAAAACATATACCATGCCATAGGGCACTTTATAAGTGCTCCCAGTGATACTACATCACCTTCAGTAGCTCGACATCTGCATGTTACTATTTTCTGTGTTTTAATCAGAAACATACCCACCTCCCCCACACCCACAACCACCCACACCCTTCCTTAACCATACAAAATAAAAAAGAAACCCCCACCATTCCTAGTAGTGCCACTATACTCATGCACAGGCTTAATTTTAACAGGTGTGTGCCGGAACACTTATCAACAAAAAGTAATCAAACATGCAAATTTGCAGGAAAAACATAAACAATACCATAGCACGGTGAATAAATGGGCCCAGTGAAACTACATTACCTTTACTAACAACACATGCCCACGTTACAAATGTCCATCTTATAATCAGCAACATACGCACATCCCCCACCCCCACCCATTCCATGCTTAACCTTACGAAATCAAACAACGAGCCCCTGCACTCCGGTTACCGCCACTATAGCCATAGATAGACTTAGGTGCCGATCACGATCCTGTAAAAACTGGGTACGAACCGTCTGACAGAGCATATTCTCCGTCCGACGCGTACCCGGTCGTAACAATATACAAACATGGAAGTACAAATCGCACGGAAATACCATTTCCGTACGAATCGTACAAAACCCCGACCGACGAAAATAATCATACAAATGTGATCCGGGAAAGCGCCGATGTGACGTCGGGACGCACGCAGCCTGCCATTCACGAACCAGGAAGTACGATTCGCACCGATGTCATCCCGCACGGACAATATTTTCCGGCAGCCAAAAACTGCCGGGAAATCAGGACGACGCGAACAAGGAGTACCTGTACGCGACGGACAGACATGGACCCGAACCTACGTGTCATCCCGGCCCTCATAGCAGTCGACCTCCTCTACAGGTTACGACACAGACGCCAAAGAAGGTCAGAACAACAAAGGGAGGGGGGAAGGGGGGGCAGGAGCAGGGGCAGGCCACAAAACCCCCACCAAAGTCACACAGCACACATGCCCTGGACATACCTGACCCCCAGGCCCTGGTCACTACGAGGGGCTGGGGGCGTGTCCAGCAAAGCCAGCGTCCGCCACAACGGAAGTGCTTGACGACGCGAACCGGCAACACAACAATACAGGTACGTCCGGTACCCACGCCTTAAGAGCGTGGGTACGAGTCGTACCACGCCCACACCTACGTTACCCCAACAATGGCGGGACGGCTGTACTCACGTGGCAAAGGCCTGGGTATGGCCCGCACAAGCATTCCATAGCGTGGGCACGGATATGTACGGACCGTACCCCCACCCGCGTATGCATGGAGCGTACCCCCACCCCAACCGTGTATGTACATACCGTACCCCCACCCCAACCGTGTATGTACGACCCGTACCCCCACCCCCGTATGCATGGAGCGTAACCCCCATGCCAACAGTGTACGTACGGAACGTGCCCCCACTGCCGTATGCATGGAGCGTACCCCCCATGCCAACAGTGTATGTATGACCCGTACCCCCACCCCGTATGCATAGAGCATACCCCCACACCAACCGTGTATGTGCGACCCATACCCTCACCCGCGTATGCATGGAGCGTACCCCCACCCCAACAGTGTAAGTACGACCCGTACCCTCACCCGCGTACGTATGGAGCGTACCCCCCACCCCAACAGTGTAAGTACGACCCGTACCCTCACCCGCATATGCATGGAGCGTACCCCCCACCCCAACCGTGTATGTACGACCCGTACCCTCACCCACGTATGCATGGAGCGTACCCCCACCCCAACAGTGTAAGTACGACCCGTACCCTCACCCGCGTACGTATGGAGCGTACCCCCCACCCCAACATTGTAAGTACGACCCGTACCCTCACCCGCGTATGCATGGAGCGTACCCCCCACCCCAACCGTGTATGTACGACCCGTACCCTCACCCTCGTACGTATGGAGCATACCCCCCACCCCAACAGTGTAAGTACGACCCGTACCCTCACCCGCGTACGTATGGAGCCTACCCCCCACCCCAACAGTGTAAGTACGACCCGTACCCTCACCCGCGTATGCATGGAGCGTACCCCCACCCCAATCGTGTATGTACGTACCGTACCCCCACCCCAACCGTGTATGTACGACCTGTACCCCCACCCCGTATGCATGGAGCGTACCCCCACCCCAACAGTGTAAGTACGACCCGTACCCTCACACACGTACGTATGGAGCATACCCCCACCCCAACAGTGTAAGTACGACCCATACCCTCACCCGCGTATGCATGGAGCGTACCCCCACCCCAACCGTGTATGTACGTACCGTACCCCCACCCCAACCGTGTATGTACGACCCGTACCCTCACCCGCGTATGCATGGAGCGTACCCCCACCCCAACAGTGTAAGTACGACCCGTACCCTCACACACGTACGTATGGAGCATACCCCCACCCCAACAGTGTAAGTACGACCCATACCCTCACCCGCGTATGCATGGAGCATACCCCCCACCCCAACCGTGTTTGTACGACCTGTACCCTCCCCCGCGTATGCATGGAGCGTACCCCCACCCCAACAGTGTAAGTACGACCCGTACCCTCACCTCGTATGCATGGAGCGTACCCCCCACCCCAACAGTGTAAGTATGACCCGTACCCTCACCCGCGTACGTATACGTCCCACCCCAACAGTGTAAGTACGACCCGTACCCCCACCTCGTATGCATGGAGCGAACCCACACCCGTGTATGTTCTAAGCGCACATATCCTGAAATAGGAGGGGTGGGTGCCTATCACTCCCAGCAGTGCCCAGACACAGGAGGGGTGGGTGCAGAGTCCTCCCAGCAGTGCCCAGTCACAAGAGGGGTGTGTGCAGAGTCCTCCCAGCAGTGCCCAGTCACAAGAGGGGTGTGTGCAGAGTCCTCCCAGCAGTGCCCAGTCACAAGAGGGGTGGGTGCAGAGTCCTCCCAGCAGTGCCCAGACATAGGAGGGGTGGGTGCCTATCACTCCCAGCAGTGCCCAAACACAGGAGGGGTGTGTGCAGAGTCCTCCCAGCAGTGCCCAGACATAGGAGGGGTGGGTGCAGAGTCCTCTCAGCAGTGCCCAGTCACAGGAGGGGTGGGTGCAGAGTCCTCCCAGCAGTGCCCAGTCACAGGAGGGGTGGGTGCAGAGTCCTCCCAGCAGTGCCCAGACATAGGAGGGGTGGGTGCAGAGTCCTCCCAGCAGTGCCCAGACATGGGAGGGGTGGGTGCCTATCACTCCCAGCAGTGCCCAGTCACAAGAGGGGTGTGTGCAGAGTCCTCCCAGCAGTGCCCAGACATAGCAGGGGTGGGTGCAGAGTCCTCCCAGAAGCGCCCAGACATAGGAGGGGTGGGTGCCTATCACTCCCAGCAGTGCCCAGACACAGGAGGGGTGGGTGCCTAACACTCACAGCAGTGCCCCTGCACTGAAAAGGGTGGAGTACCCACAGATCCAATGCCCACAAATGTCAGTCAGGTGCACAAAGATCCTGCAGTACATGTACCACATGTGTGCGAGGCTGGGAGTATACACATGCATAGCGCCAAAAAGAAAACATGTACACATGAAGTCATGGCAACAGTCTACATACACAAGTACAGTGACCACCAAGGACGCCACAAATGATGCAGGTGGAGACATCGCTCAGCATGCATGGCCCAAGTGTAACGAGTCCGTCACACACCCAGCCAATGTAGACACAGCTCAGCACCACATATTAGAAAGACCCTGCAGGGAAGATGTCAGGTTACACAGAGGAAGGAACACACCTGGGGATAATGACACCATGCAGTAACTGCGTACATGAACAAAGTTATGTAGCCAACAGCTTGTGATGGCACACAGATACCAGGATCCACCCTATGACCAGCACAAGACTACAATTCCCACACACCCAACACATTATCACCACCTAAAATGATGGGGCAGGTCCACCAACAGCAATACCAGACAGACAGTAGTGTACTAAGGAAAAAGAAATTGCTTTATTCAGCATCAAAAAAATGTGTTTGTCCCTTGAAAGTTCAAAATGTACAATGCCCATAGGGCAATCCAAAGTTCACATCCAGGTGGGGGACACAGTGGGACGCGTGTCCCCTAGCTTGCCTGCACACTCAGACTCCTTCGTCTTCCAGAGCGGGGAGGGCATCATGTGGGGGGAAAGGACCAGGCACCGCAGGGACATGAGGGCGAAGGGTAGGCGTCGTGGGTGCAGGGATGGAGGACTCCACCACAGGGGGTGGGTCAGGGCCAAAGGCGGAGGCCAGGATGGCGCTGCACACCTTAGCAAGGTCCTCCAGCGACTCCCCTGCACCCGAAGGAACCACAGGCCCCAAGGAGGGGGGGCGGAGGGATGGGTCGCAGCGCCACTGAGGGAGGGTGTGGACAGGGGGGGGACTCAACCACCCTGACCGGGGACTCCCTTGACCGCTTGCGGGGTGGTGTCACTGTGGGGCTCAGGGACAGAGCGGCCATGAAGGAGTCTTTGCTGGATATGTGGCCAGGAGAGCTGAGGGGAGGGGATTTGGAGGGAGTGGATTGGGTGGAATGCGGACTCCCACTCTGGCTGCGTGTCTTACGTTTGCCCCCGACCCAGTGGGTGTGCCTACTTCACCCTGTGTGTGCATGCCAGGAGGTGTGCATTTGACCTTCCCTGCTGGTGTGGTGCCTCTGTCTGTGTGGTGGGTGCATGCTGACGTCTGGGTGTACGTGGGACAGGCATGGGAGTGGGAAGTGTGGATGGGTCAGGGGTAGGGGGTTGGACATAGCGCTGCAGGAGACCCACTGCTGCAGTCAGTGTCGACTCAATGGACCTCAGCAAGTTGCGTTGGTCAGCCTGCGATGAGAAAATGCCCTCCAAGTATGCCTCCATGTTGTGCAGCACTTGGCTGTGGCCATGGAGGACATTAAGCATCGCAGCCTGACCAACCTGCAACTGCCGCTGGATGTCCACAGACTCGGCATTGGCGGCAGCAGTGGAGACAGGGGCAGGGGGTGCGGTGCCTGGCAGGAAGGAGACATGTGGTGACTGGGCACGCTGGGAAGGGACACGAGCAAGTGGGAGGCGGCTGATGGCAATGGAGGGGGCGGGGAGAGATGTTGTGCTGCAGTCAGCTGCTGGTGCAGCCTCCGCCCACTCGGAGAGATCATCCTCGGACCCGTCAGCTTCATATTCTGTCGTGCCAGTGGACAGGTCCTCGGCCTCACTCTCCTCCGCCTCAGTTCCACTCGATGTGCCAGGCACGATGTCACCGCTGGCACTGGTGCTCGGTCTCTCCGCTCCGTCTGTGCTCATGTCTCCCTCCGTGTCCCCCGACGATGCTGTGGGCAAGGTGAAGAGACAGCAATTAATCATACACCTGTATACATATGTCACATGAGTCCAATCTACATAGGTTACAGTGCATAGCCTGAAAAGAAAGATCAGTAACATCTACAAAACAAGGTACAGATGTAGGGCATGCAGCACACAGTTGGTTGACCCACCATGCCACTGAAAAACTATGGAGAGCATGACACAATTGCAAATGACATGAAATGGAGTTTCACAGAGGAGCCAGGCCCTGGGGACAATCCAGCACTGCATCTGCACCACACAGCGTTGCCGAAAATAGGGATGAGTAGGGACCATATCCATGAACTTGAGGCACATGCTGCATAGGTAATACTGAAAACATGCCCACCATGACTGGCTCACTGCACCTTGAGTGCATGTGCAGACAAACATCACACACTGGCCAGACCTAGCAAGGAGATATCAGGTTTTGACATGTAGGCTTTGCCCGCACCAACCACCCCCTACATGAGACAATTTGTTGAGACACAGGAAGCACTTACATCTCTTAGTCTGGGTGAAATACACATGGGCTGGATGAATGCAAGATTGGACACCAAATACCCAAGGTGCGCCTGTCCAAATAATCATGTACAAATGGGCAGCATCAGATGATTGTAACAAGACACACAGGCACTGGCCACCGTGAGTATGAACAAGGAAAATCAGGTCAGGCTGTACAGTGGACACTTGTACTACATTTTACGTCAATATACATGGTGCCGGGGACAATGGCACAGAGCACAACCTATGCTGTAGATACTGAGAGTGTCCACATTTTGTGATGACACACATGACACCTAGGAAAATATGCCCCAGGGGACAGTAGTGGCATCACAACTCCATGGTCCTGAATGGGAATGACTGCAACACACGCAACTATCCCTGCACTATGCGTATCGCACACTCATGCACATCATGTCCCAAAACCTGTTACACACCACCCCCACACATGATGCTACAGGCATAGTTCACATGGAGAAAGTGCCAGCCTAGATAACCTTGTGAAGGAGTGACTACACACAGACCAGGGAACACATTGCAAGGAGGGGAAGGGAGGCAGGAGAGCACCGCTATACTGTGGGTAACTGGATCTGCACAGCACCTTTAAACCCTGGCAGTGTATCCATGCAACTGTGCACTTACATATGCTGGTGACACACAACAAACACACATGTACCTACCCCCTTCCTGCTGCTGCTTCTCCTTTAAGCACCTGTCCAAGTCTGGAAATACCACCACCAGCACACACTTGTGGATGTGGGTCAGACGGCGGTGCCCGCGGTTCTTATGGGTCTCAGGTGAGTCCCCCAGCAGGACCCGTGCGATCCTCCGCGTCCAGCACCGGATATCCTGCCAGCGTTTCCTCACCTGGGCCAGGCGCCGCTTGCGACCCTCCGTCCTCCTCACGGCACTGAGGGCGTTCATCCATGTCTGCTTCTTGGCAGAGGCGCCTACCTGTGAGGATGAACAAGTGACACTACATCTATACACCTGGCACATGTCACAGAGACACATATTAGAACTATTTTGCTGTTTACAACAAAGCATGGTATGCATCCAACGCATTGCACCTTTGTCATAGGGACATGATCCTCTGGGGAAGGGCAAAAGCAGTACGTGCCATTGAAAGTACACAGGTGGAATGAGGGCAACTACACAATCAATGATCCAGGCTCACACTGTGCATCAGAAGGTACACCAGGATAATGTGCAGCACCTCTAAGCAGTCACATGCCAGAGGCCACTGACGCTACTGCAGCAGAGTACACAGACACACACAGGCACAGGACATTCACCTGCCATTGCCAAATGCAGCGACAAACCTCACTCTGCACATGTGCCACTAGACCTGGGGGGGCTCACAGGTGTGGGGCTGGCTCTGCACGTCAGACACACAGCACTGCTCCCTACTCACATCACATGGGCAGGGTATATCCATCCCTCATGCAGCCCGGGTGCCACACTCCACATATGCACCCACCCACATGTCAGGGGACTTACACACACACCGATGTCCAGGGTACGAACACATCATGTGGACACTCTCAGCACAGGTACACAGAACTAACACACATCTGTGGGTACAGTCACCTGTCACACCGGGCTGACCACATAATAAAATGAGCACTGTAGAGGCTACATTCCCAGGAGGACAAGACAGGCAGTATGTGGCATGCACCATGCAGTGATTGTCACAGTAAACACAATGCAAGTGAGGACGGCAGACATGCACCACAGCATGCACTGGCTGGGAGACATCAGGCATTCCCCCCCCTGGCACCCCCCTACAGTACATAGCATGTGTGTCACACCTGGACACAATGCCAGAAGTCACAGTCACAAACAAGGGACACAGTCTGTGCTAGTAGACTCTGCACTCACCTGATACCCTGGTCGCCCATACAGCATGGGGTACTGTGGGAGGATCACATCCAGCAAAGCCAGGTTCTCCTCCAGGGTGAAAGGCTGTGCCCTCTCCACAGACCTTGACATGGTTCCAGGGAATCAGTAGCAGCAGCTGGCTCGTAGAATCCAGAGATGTGCAGGCAAGTGCTCCCTCATGGGACCTGGCTGCCTTATATCTGCCTTGCTGGCCTGTTTCATGCACAGGAGTACAGAGTGATTGGTCACTCACATTTGCATCCTATGTTTCCTCCAATCCCTTCAAACCTAGCAGAGGCAGTGGGTTCTTATTGTGTTTTTTTCTTGAGCATGATGTCACCTCCAGAACCACATTGCAACAAAGTAGATTCATTCAAACTGACTACTGCTGTGCACCTGCTGAAAAAAATTCAAACTTTAAACTTGGTCTCCATGACAACCAGCATGCATGTAGGCCTTTATACTTGTCCCTCATGTGTCCCCTATGTAATTTGGAGTTTCACACACAGGTACGGTGCGTACCGGGGCCCTAGGGCACCCCAAATGCATAGCAACGGCCCGTACAGGCGTGTGTACGGTCCGTCTCACTATGGGTGTTCTCGCGTATGCATACCCATATTGATAGTGAGCGTACACACGCGTGTATGGTCCGTATCACTATGGGTACGCATACACGAGAACACCCAGAGTGATAGTGAGCGTACAGGCGTGTGTACGGTCCGTATCACTATGGGTGTTCTCGCGTATGCGTACCCATAGTGGTACGGACCGTACACGCGTGCGTACGCTCACTATCAATATGGGTGTTCTCGCGTATGCGTACCCATAGTGGTACGGACCGTACACGTGTGCGTACACTCACTATCACTATGGGTACGCATACGCGAGAACACCCATAGTGATAGTGAGCGTACGCACGCGTGTACGGGCCGTACTACTATGGGTACGCATACGCAAGAACACCCATAGTGATACGGACCGTACACACGCCTGTACGCTCACTATCACTATGGGTGTTCTCGCGTATGCGTACCCATAGTGATACGGACCGTACACGCGTGCGTACGCTCACTATCACTATGGGTACGCATACGCAAGAACACCCATAGTGATTCGGACCGTACACACGCCTGTACACTCACTATCACTATGGGTGTTCTCGCGTATGCGTACCCATAGTGGTACGGACCGTACACACGTGCCTACGCTCACTATCACTATGGGTACACATACGGCAGAACTCCCATAGTGATAGGGAACGTACACAGGCCCTCTGAGCGAATGTACGGTGCCTTTCACACATCACAGTGGTGACAGGCAGCACACAGGAAGGAATAGGGCTGACATACTTGTCCATGGATGGACATCAAGGCATTGTCTGGGCAGTACTACATGTGTGGGGCACAGGTGTGAAAGGCTGTGATGTGGCACATTACTCCTGAGTTGAGAGGGCACCAGATGTATGATGAAATGTGTACAGATGTTATGTGTGATGGTGCAATGTGTGCCAGGCATGCCCTTAACTCCTTTGACATGTGTCTTGGGATGAGCGTCACTGGCATGGCACAGTCAACAACACACGCAAGTGTCCCCTGATGCCCGCTACAGGGGTTACCACACCAGACATGTGACTACCCACGGTGCACGATGTGTCTATGTCATGTATGTGTGGGGTGTTCCCATTAGCTTGATGTTGGTGCTCCCTCAAATGCATCAGCTGTTGCAGCAACCAACATGTGTCTGTGTGTAGATGGACATGGCACACTGTTATGCATACCAGGCCACATGTGGTATCGGATGTGAGGTGCGTATGTATGCATGGGACACGGAGTAGCGTAACAAGGACATGTCTGCATCCTCTTAATGAATGTGTGGTGAGTCATTACATGTACACCTTATTGGCAAGGTGTGTGGGCTGTCCTAGTGTGATGTCGTGTGACCTGTGGCTCTAGTGTTCCGCTACCAGTCTCTGAAATCGACATCCTACTTTTACTGATGTGTTGATGTATGTCACTCCTGTGTTGCGTCTGGCTGTTCACTTACACTGGGGCACAGCTAATCCCATGCCATGGCATGTGGAGGTTCACAATCTCCGTGTGTAGCTGGGTCTTGGTAGGAGTGTCACCTGGCAGCCATACGTGTCCAGGGCATGTGGCACATACCTGACTCCGTCTGTCGCATATGTGTATTGAAAGATTGACATGTGCTCAGTACAAAATAATTGTTGTTGTAGTGCACTCACTCTTCCTTGTCACTTCCAAATTACTGCAGAGCGCCGCCACTTCCCCGACCAATTCCGGACTTGGCTGACATGCGGGAGAATGACTGTATCCGGTGCTACGGCTTCCCCCAACCGTTGATTGAGGAGTTGACGGCGAGGCTGGCACCACACCTGCAACCGCTGCACAGGTATCCTACGGCACTGACACGCAAGCTGAAGGTAATGGCAGCCCTACATTTTCTTGCCACGGGTACCTTTCAATATACCATAGCTCATGTTGGTGGCATGTCCCAGAGCATGTTCAGCCGTGTGCTGCATGATTTCTTAGAGGCCATGTTGCTTCACCTGGATGAGTTCATCCATTTCCCTTCTCCTGAACTGTTGACTGGGGTCAAGCGTGGATTCTATGCCCTGGGAGGGATGGCCCATGTCATTGGGTCCATAGATGGGACACATGTGGCTTTGGTACCACCACAGGCACAGGCGGTGGTGTACAGGAATCGCAAGCACTACCACTCCATCAATGCCCTTGTGGTGTGTCTGTCCAACATGGTGATTTCACATGTCTGTGCTCGTTTTCCAGGATCAGCACATGATGCCTACATCATGAGGCGTAGCAGGGTGCCTGAAATGATGACGCAGCTGCGCAACGAACGAGCATGTGTTGTTGGTGGGTACACTCTGTCTGTCCTGTATTTTGCGTAGACTTCCAGCACGACCGCTTCTCCTGTCCTACTTATGTCCATGTGGTTTCCATGTAGGGGACGCTGGCTATCCCAACATGCCATGGCTGATCACACCTCTCCGCAACCCCATCACGCCGGCCCAGCTCCGCTACAACACCGCCCATGGCCGGACAAGGCGAGTGATAGAGAGGACATTTGGCCTCCTGAAGAGCCGATTCAGATGCCTCCACAAGACCGGCGGCGCCCTCCCATATGCCCCGGCAAAGGTCTGCAAAATCTTCATGGTCTGCTGCATGCTGCACAACATGGCAGTTGAGAAAGCTGTGCCACTCATCCTGGAACAAGATGATCAGGACCATCCACCCGTGGAGGACGAAGGGCTTGGCAATGGGGCTAGTGATGTGGAGGATGTGGTTCCGCAAGAGGACATCCGGAGTCGGCTCATACGCGACTTCTTTGCTTAGTGGTGAGTACCAGTGTCTGTGTGTGCACGCATTGGTCCCTGTGTGGCATGTGTTGCGATGTGTCCATCTGCATGTATGCCACGTGAGTCAGAGGTGTGTGTGGATGTGTCACTGGAGTGATGGTGCCAGTGATGGTTTTATTTCCCCAGTCATAATTGTGACCTATCATGTTGTCATCCTTACATGTGTTGAGTACATGCACATGCAAGTGGCTGTGCTTTTTGTGGCTGTCTTCTTGTGTGTCTCTCATCCCCAGGTACTTGCGCATGCCGTCTGCTGGTTGCATTGTTGTGGCACTGCTATTCCTCATGGACACGTCATCGTGTGCTGACTCAGCGTTACACGCACGGACAAGTTTGGAAGTCTCCTTAGGGTAAGGGATGCATCAGGGGTGTATTGGGTGTGGCAGTTGTTTACGATGTGTGCACACTGCCCCTGTCGATGTTTGGTTCCTCTGCAGACATGTCGCATCACCATGGGACACATGACATGTAGCTGTGTAGACCTGAATAGATGGTCAGACTTGTTGCCAGTCATCTGTGATAGGATAGTGGATTGTGATGATGGCATCAATGTGTGTAACACTGCCCTCGGACACATACGGTTTGCATTGGCTTGACATGGTGTGGGACTTCCACATCAGAGGATCAATGGTGTATGGCAGCCTCTCCGGGAGCAGCAGGGGGTGTTTAGCTGTTACCCGACACTTGTGTGCCAGTTCCATGGCTATCACGCATTTGTGCTGCAGAAGGGGGGTTCCAGTGTTGGACCCACATGTTACTCCACATGACCTGTTCATGTGTACTCCGAGTTGCCTCTGCATTCCCAAATACATGAATAATAAAGGTGTCCCTATGCCTCCAAGGTGCCTATTCTCAGTCAATGCTGGTGTGTTGCCACGGTGCATCCTGCATGTCTGGCATGGTTTTCCGTGATAGTGGCTATGTGTCTATGTGTCGAGTAGCAAGATGCAAGCTGTTTGTGTGGGATTAGACTGTGTATTGTTCATGATGTCCATGACTGTGTGGGTATTGTGACATGTGCCATCCCCATGCATCCAACGTTGGCCAGGCCACCATTCTCTGCATCCACCTGACTCAAGCTTGCAGGACATGGTTCTGCCACCTGTCCACACATACCTGGGTGCCCCCCAGGACACTCCACATGATCCCTGACCTCTGTGCATGGCTGTCGCTGTACTCAATATGTCTGTCAGCACGGTTGTGCGGCCACCCCCTCAGCTGGTTGGGCCCATCACGGGTGTGTATGGTGCTCCATGTCCGTCTTGCCTAATACATTGTGACCTATGTGTGTCCTGTGACCGGTACACCGTGTCCCTCCTGGCCAGCCTGGCTGCATTGTGGTGGTGGGGCAGGGATCCTGGGTGTCTCCTGGGATGTGGCAGGAGTGGGGGTGGTGGTTGGCCCAGTTGTACCTGACGCAGGTGCTGCAGGTCATTGGACACCAGAGGGGCCAGGTTGGTCGGGGTCGGGTTCGTCCACAGAGTGGTGAGAGTCGTCGCTGCCGGTGGCTCCGTCATCCCGCCGAGCCGGGTCCTGTGAGTCTTCCCCCCCAGTGTTGGGGGGTGATCCACGACGTTGACCTGTGTGTGAGAGAGACAATGTTAATTTTGTTCCATGCAACATCCATGTTTCATTCGTTTCTAAGTTAGCACATTTCCTCTGGGAATTTGGATATGTCTTGCATTCCACTCACAGTGCACTTGTGCATGGGTATGTCCCTTGGCCACAGCTTTTGCGACTTTACCTATGTGTGGCACAGTCTTACTTGCTGCGTCAATTGTGACTGCAGTCAGCAGTGGAGTGAGCAGGTGTGGCGAGCCATGCATTGGCGCCTTCCGTGTTGCACTGTACATGGGCACATGGAGTGGTTCCACACACTTAGATAATGCAGGTAGCTGGCGTTGTGCTCGTGCACAGGTTGAGACATGGCCCTGTGTTTTGCCATGGAGAAGAGGGGGGGTTCTGGCACTGGCCACCTTTGTCTACATGCATGCAGTCCACCTGCTGACGAGCAGACATTCCCACACCCCCCAAGGCTGAATTGGGCTCCCTGTGTGTCCCTTTCTCACTCCCTCTCTGTCCCCCTCTCCCTCCCTCTGTGTGTCAGCCTCCTCCCTCTGTCCGTCTCCCTGTGTCTCCCTCCCTCTCTGTCCCCCTCTCCCTCCCTCTGTGTGTCACCCTCTGTCACCTCAGCCCAGCTTTTTGGGCACACACTTTTAGCAGATCTTTGAATGGCCCTTGGCTTGTTGATGTGAGTTTGTTTCTGATCTCCAGGCAGCCATTGGGTGTAGTGTCTGTGTCTGCGCTGCTGCTGTGGTGGTGTTTGCTGCCACTCTTTCACAGTGTTGGCTGTTCATTAGTTGCTGTCATGTGCAAAAACGTGCCGTCACCCCCATGTGTCAATGCAAGGCATCCGCCATTTGCTGGCAAGTCTTTCCTGTGTGGGGACACACTGTTTGTCTGGCTGTGACCTAGGCCATATTGGCAGGGGGCATTGTTATCTGCTTCTGAGTTGCACTATGTGATTTTTGGGGCCCACACTCCCGCCATCCGGCTTACCGTGTCTTGTGTTGGTGTTTTCTGTGGCCTGTGACTTGGCATTGTCCAGCTGGGTGCATGGGGCATGGTGGCGCCAGTGGCATGTGCGTGTTCATGGAGTGTGGTTGAGTCATGCGATAGCTTTGGGTGGTTGCGTGCCTGTTTGTGAGTTTGGTTGTGGATGACGTTCCCCCCATGTGAGGTGAGTTGTTTGTGTACTCACCCGGGTCTCGGAGTCCTTCTAATCCGTCCACTGCCACCACCGGCAGTATGGCCATCACCCTCTCATCCCAGGGATGGTATTGTACGTGTCTGCGGGGCGGCCCTCCTCCAGTGACTTTGGCCTGGTTGTGGTCGTCGGTCATTTTGGCTCGGACCCTCCTCCGCAGATCGTACCACCTGGCTTGGCATTCATGCCTGGTCCTTCTGGTGGCCGCAACAGCATTCACAGCATCGACAATCGTCTGCCACATGGCTGTTTTTTCTGAAATGCTGGTCTGTCTGACCAATGTTCCAAAGAGGTGTGGCTCGACTCTGAGGATTTCATCGACAAGGACCTCCAACTCTCGGCTAGTGAACTTTGGATTCTTGTTAGTGGCCATGGTGAGGGGTGTGGGTGTGGATGGTTGTGGGTGTGTGGGTGTGGTTGTGCAGGTGTGTGTGTGAATGTGATGAGGGGGTGTTTGTGAAGGTGGGTGTGTGAAGGTGTGCAAGTGTAAGGTGTAGTAAAGGTTCAAGTATGGTGCTGTGGGGTCTGGCAGCAGTGAGTCTGTTGCAAAGGCTCATGGTTTGTGTCTGTGGGCCCTTTTTATTGGTCCATTGGTGGGTGTGGCTGTGTTTGAAGTTTGGGTGGGTGTGTTATAAGGAGTGGTTGTGTTTTGGGCCTCTGTTTGGGATTTTGGCAGTTGCAGGTCAGTGAATGTGTTGTTTTTGTGCTTGTTGGACATGTTTTGTGGCTTTGTGCCATTCGAATGGTGTATTCTTCTGTTGTTTTGCTTTGTCCTGGTTGTGTACGTGCGTTTTTAGCGTTTGTACGGTGTGTACTTCGGGAATTTAGTTGTACAGTGCTGTCCTTGTGTCTGGCTTGGTACGACTCGTACATGCGCGATGTTGGGTGAAGGTGCTGGTGTTGGGGCCTGGGGTGCGCTACGTACTTAGAATGTTGGGGTGGGGGTACGCTCCATATGTACGCGGGTGAGGGTACGGGTCGTACATACACGGTTGGGGTGGGGGTACGGTACGTACATACACGGTTGGGGTGGGGGTACGGTCCGTACATGCACTGTTGGGGTGGTGGTACGCTCCATACGTACGCGGGTGAGGGTACGGGTCGTACATACACGGTTGGGGTGGGGGTACGGTACGTACATACACAGTTGGGGTGGGGGTACGCTCCATACGTACGCGGGTGAGGGTACGGGTCGTACATACACGGTTGGGGTGGGGGTACGGTCCGTACATGCACTGTTGGGGTGGGGGTACGCTCCATACGTATCTGGGTGAGGGTACGGGTCGTACATACACGGTTGGGGTGGAGGTACGGTCCGTACATGCACTGTTGGGGTGGGGGTACGCTCCATACGTACGCGGGTGAGGGTACGGGTCATACATACATGGTTGGGGTGGGGGTACGGTCCGTACATGCACTGTTGGGGTGGGGGTACGCTCCATACGTATGCGGGTGAGGGTACGGGTCGTACATACACGGTTGGGGTGGGGGTACGGTACGTACATGCACTGTTGGGGTGGGGGTACGCTCCATACGTACGCAGGTGAGGGTACGGGTCGTACATACATGGTTGGGGTGGGGGTACGGTCCGTACATGCACTGTTGGGGTGGGGGTACGCTCCATACGTACGCGGGTGAGGGTACGGGTCGTACATACACGCTTGGGGTGGGGGTACGGTCCGTACATACACGGTTGGGGTGGGGGTATGCTCCATGCATACGCGGGTGAGGGTACGGGTCGTACATACACTGTTGGGGTGGGGGTACGGTCCGTACATGCACTGTTGGGGTGGGGGTACGCTCCATACGTACGCGGGTGAGGGTACGGGTCATACATACACGGTTGGGGTGGGGGTACGCTCCATACCTACGCGGGTGAGGGTACGGGTCGTACATACACGGTTGGGGTGGGGGTACGGTCCGTACATGCACTGTTGGGGTGGGGGTACGCTCCATACGTATGCGGGTGAGGGTACGAGTCATACATACACGGTTGGGGTGGGGGTACGCTCCATACATTCACGGGTGGGGGTACGTCTCGTACATACACGGGTATACATACACGGGTGGGGATTCAACTCGTACATGGGAGGGCTGGGGGGAGTGTTGGGCGCGTATGCGGGCACATGTCTCCATGGTTGCTATGGGAGTTCGGTGCGGATGGTGTTTTTTCCATACGGTTGTAACATCGGACGCACGGGATGGATCGTACTTCCGCGGTCGGACTTCACTTTTCACATTTGTACGGTAAATCGTCCGAGGACGTGTCCGACACATTTTCCGACCCGAGGACGTGTGGGGAATAATTCCCAATGCGATTCGTATGGACTTTTTCCCATGCGAATTGTACTTGGCAGTTTGTACGGCACTTGTACGATTCGTACGGTAAAAAGACCGGATACGAGTCGTACGGGGAATTTTTTTCCAGGATCGTAATCGGCACCTTAATGTCAACAGGTGTCTGCCGGAACGCTCATCAGCAAAAGCTATTAAAACTTACAATTTTGCAACTCAAACATACACCATACCATGAGACGGTTTATAAATAGTCACAGTAACACTACACCACCTCAACACCCGCCCTTGCTTAACTTTACGGAATAAAAGAAAGAGCCCAAGCAAACGTAGAAGCACCCCTATAGCCATACATAGCCTTAACTTCAACAGATGTCTCCTGGAAAGCTCATCTGCAAACTGTATTAAAACATGCAAATTTGCGGGTAAAACATATACCATGCCATAGGGCGCTTTATAAGTCCTCCCAGTGGTACTACATCGCCTTCAGTAGCTCCACATCTCCACATTAGTATATTCTGTATTTCAAACAGCAACATAACTACCCCCCCACACCCACCCCCACCCTTGTTTAACAGTACGAAATCAAACAGAAACCCCCCATTCCTAGTAGCGCCACTATACCCATACAGAGGCTTAATTTTAACATGTGTCTACCAGAACACGTATCAGCAAAAACTATTCAAACATGCGAATTTGCGGATAAAACATAAACCATCCCATAGCACTGTTTATAAATGGGCCCAGTGAAACTACATTACCTTTAGTAACTACACATGCCCATGTTACAAATATCTGTCTTTTAATCAGCAACATACGCACCTCGCCCACACATCCTTTGCTTAACCTTACGAAATCAAACGAGCCCCAGCACTCCCGTTACCGCCACCATACCCATACATAATCTTAATGTCAACAGGTGTCTGCCGGAACGCTCATCAGCAAAAGCTATTAAAACCTGCAATTTTGCAACTCAAACATACACCGTACCATAAGACGGTTTATAAATAGTCACAGTACTACTACACCACCTCAGCACCCGCCCTTGCTTAACTTTACCCAATAAAAGAAAGAGCCTCACAAACGTAGAAGCGCCACTATAGCCATACAGAGGCTTAATTTCAACAGCTGTCTCCCGAAAAGCTAATCAGCAAAACGTATTAAAACATGCAAATTTGCAGGTAAAACATGTACCATGCCATATGGCACTTTATAAGTGATCCCAGTGGTACTACATCTACTTTAGTACCTCCACATCTCCACGTTACTATATTCTGTGTTTCAAACAGCAACATAACTACCTCCCCCACACCCACCCCCGCCCTTGCTTAACCGTACGAAATCAAACAGAAACCCCCACCATTCTCAGTAGTGCCACTATACCCATATAGAACGTTAATTTTAACAGGTGTCTGCCGGAACACTGATCAGCAAAAAGTATTCAAACATGCAAATTGGCGGGTAAAACATAAGCCATCCCATAGCATGGTTTATAAATGGGTCCAGTCGAACGACACCACCTTTACTAGCTAGACATCTATATGTTACGAAAGTTGTTTAAACACTCTGTAGAGTGTATAGCAGGGCATGGGGAGAGTAAACAAAGTTCTAATTACCAAACGTTTGATATACAGTCCCTTTACTGTATCTATATTAAAGATATTAAATGGAATGAATAAATTGACAAGTGTCTCAAAAGGGATAGTGAAGTGAAGCTCACCATCAGTAAAACACAAACCACTTCAACACCTACATATATCCGCCACAGTGACACAACCTGACAAATAGTATCACTTATATTCACATGTTGTTCTCTAACGTCAAAAAAGTCATACAGAAAATATACTGCACATTTACAATTTTTTTATCTCAAACACATTTGTAAAACATCTCTTCTAAAGAAGCACTCCCCAACTACTTCTATTCCATAAGAACAGACAATAATTAATACGTTTACTACCATATATTTTCGTATATCTACGTTTTTATTATTCACTAGTCAGACACTACTAAAACTATTCACTATACCCAAATGCAAACCAGAAACCATATTCATATTTATCTCAATTTAGGATTACATGATTCAAACTATGCGAACATATAAATGGAACATATCACTTTTCCTATCTCCATCTCCTCTCCTTGTAATCTCCAAACACTGTACATGGCCCCACTGTACAACAACCTACCCTGACTTACATTCAAACCTACCTCTCAGTGTCAAAAATAAGACCACAACCTGCCCACATAACATTTATGCATTTCGTTTTATCGCTTTTAACTTAATAACACATATGTCTCCTAACACCACCCCCACCCCACTATTTCCACAAAAAGTATCAATTGCAAACGTGCAACATTTTCTTTATCTCCCCAAATACATTACAAACTCAAATTAATGCTGTACCTCATTTTCAAAACAATACAGTCCTATAAAGATGACAAACTACACTTCTTCTCTGTGAAAAATTCCTAAACATATAGAATACTTATATAACAACAGCTCAAATGTTATGCATATTTCATAACCAATATCAAACACCACACTTTACTAACACTATATTACTTTGAAATAAAAAATTCTTTCAAAATTAAAAACATTACCGCTAATACTTAATCAATACTATAAAACACATAACACACATTGTTCATTTCTAACTCACCTTTGTAGTTGTTATCCAGATTTCAAATGACACACGCATACAATTCTTTCTTTCTCATGTAAAGCTCTGACTTCATCAAGAATGAAACCAGGAATGCACAATTTCTTTCCACACATAAATACATGTAAAGAACAAATCAGAATACTTCATTCCCTCAACGACATTCCAAAACTTACCTCCATTGGTTAATTTAGAATTTTCCTTC
The DNA here is from genome assembly GCF_964204655.1 of Triturus cristatus. Classification (NCBI taxonomy): domain Eukaryota; kingdom Metazoa; phylum Chordata; class Amphibia; order Caudata; family Salamandridae; genus Triturus; species Triturus cristatus. The sequence goes on along the minus strand of NC_140590.1, from coordinate 452,337,555 downwards.
CGAAAAGCTACTTATTATTCTGCGCCACATACAGGTCAGAAGTACAACCTATTTTATCACCGCACTTTCTGGAACCTTCTACGACACCTGCAGGTTAAAAGTTCTTCATTTTTTTTAGCCTAACGGTATACTTTTGCAAAATTGTGTTGAACATTCAACATGTTAAAACTTCACAATATGAGTCAGTAGTTCATCAGCTTTATTCCCAACTCCAGCAGCACCTCACCTTACGCCCCAAGCGCCATCAGACCCGTAGGAGTCAGTGCTTTCCACTTTCCAAATACCAAATTCATTTCATACACACAAATTTACCTTTGCACTCCTCATATAACACCCCCTAAGCACCATACACAAGTTACAATGTTCGAAACAAAAGTTCCTCCAAGTAGCTATAACTCCATGCTGACACTACTGGCACAGATGTGGCACAGCGGCCAGAGCACATGACTTCACAGCATATGACACACAGTTTGGGCTCACGCTTCCATCCCCGAGTCCGGCAGCAGCTCAGCTTAGTAGCATGAGACTCTACACACTACCTCACATATTTCAGTACCCCAGAACTTTCAGACCAGTACGGGTCAGTAGTTCATCCTACTAGTTATAAAGACATGCTGACACTACTTCCACCACTGTACTGCAGCGGCCACGACACATGACTTCACAGCATAAGGCACACAATTTAGACTCACGCTCTAATCTCCGAGTCCCGCACCACCTCACCTTAGCAGCATCACATTCTAAGCAATACCTCACTTAATTTTCATAGTCTAGCACTTTCACACCGGTAGGTATGATTAGTTCACTTAGCACCCCCTCTATAGCACACCCTAAACACCCCACAGAGGTTACAGTGCTCCTTCCCTCCTATTTCCCACTTTTTTTGCCCTTTTTTCCCCTTACTAGCTTCAACGGAATAACAAAATGGCGGCTAACACTTCCTCCTTCCATGAGACTCTAGACAAAACCTCACATATTTTCCGAACTCACGACTTTAACACCACTACGGGTCAGTAGTTCATCCTAGTAGGTATAAACACATGCTGACACTACTTCCACCACTTTACTGCAGCGGCCAGGGCACATGACTTCACAGCATAAGACACACAGTGTGGTCTCACGCTTTAATCCTCGAGTCGCGTACAAGCTCACCTTAGAAACATCACACACTAGCCAATACCTCACTTAATTTTCATAGCCTAGAACTTTCACACCGGTAGGTATGATTAGATCACTTCGCACCCCCTCTATAGCACACCCTAAACACCCCACAAAGGTTACAGTGCTCCTACCCTCCTCTTTCCCACATTTTTTGCCCTTTTTCCCCCTTACATGCTTCAACGGAATCACAAAATGGCGGCCAACACTTCCTAGTTGCAAGCGCTCGCAGCCAATCAGCAGCAAGCTCGTGCTCGTAACGCCTCAGCCAATCAGATGGCAGAATTCCCAAATATCAATATCTGTAAATTTCAATATTTCTCAAAAACTACTGAACGGATTTACACCAAATAAACAAAAGCGTGCTTTCTAGACCAAGACCCTTCTCCCTGCCAAATTTGGGGTCATTCTGTTCACCCGTTCGATCTGTAGCCTTGTCTAAAGATTCCTATGGAAATCAACATTGAAAAAACATGTTTTGGGACCACCCTTTTTTCTGGCCCCCCCCTTGACGAATCACCGCCAAACTTTCAAAATAGGAACTGATCTCAACAAAGAATTAGTTTTGAAAATTTCATGAAGATTCATCAATCAGCGCCAAAGTTATTACGAATATTGCCATTTTCCTATAGCAACTAGGTCCTAACTATAACTAACTACTGGCAATCGCCATATATATATATATATAGGGGCAATGCAAAATCAAGACCAGTCCTATCCGGTTGCCCGACATTTTGGTGAATATCACAATGCAGATCCGACCTTTTTGAAATACTTTCTGATTGATTGTGTGCCGAGTAAGAAGAGAGGGGGTGATCAATCAATCAATCAATCACAAAATTTGTAAAGCGCCCTACATACCCGTGAGAGTTTCAAGACGCTGGGAGGGGGAGGGGGCGGAGCTGTTACTGGTCGAAGAGCCAGGTCTTGAGGTGTCACCTGAAAGACAGCAGGTCTTCGGTTTGTCGTAGGTCGAGGGGGAGGGTGTTCCAGGTCTTGGCGGCGTGATGGGAGAAGGACCTGCCTCCAGAAGTGGTCTCTGGATGCGAGGGACTGTGGCCAGGGCGTGGTCGGTGGAGCGCAGGTTCCTGTTGGGTACGTAGAAGAAGAGTCGGCTGTTGAGAAAGGCTGAGCCAGTTTTGTGGAGTGCCTTGTGTGCGTGGATCAGGAGTTTGAAGGAGATTCTTTTGTCGACGGGGAGCCAGAGCACGTTCCTCAGGTAGGTGGTGATGTGGTCGCGGTGCGGGACGTCGAGGATCAGGCGTGCAGAGGCATTCTGGATTCTCTGTAGTCTGCTGATGAGCTTGGTCGGGGCTCCAGCGTAGAGGGCGTTTCCGTAGTCGAGTCTGCTGCTGACTAGGGCCTGGGTGAATTTTTTCCTCGTGTTTGTTGGAATCCATCTGTAGATCTTGCGGAGCATGCGGAGGGTGTTGAAACAGGTGGAGGAGACTGCGTTGACTTGTTTGGTCATGGAGAGTTTCGAGTCGAGGATAACTCCCAGGTTGCGTGCGTGGTCGGTGGGGGCCGGGGGGGAACCCAGTGAAGTGGGCCACCATGAGTCGTCCCAAGCAGAGGGGTTGGGTCCGTGGATGAGGATTTCCGTCTTGTCTGTGTTCAGTTTGAGGTGGCTGTCCTCCATCCAGTCGGCGACGGCCTTCATTCCCTGGTGAAGGTTGGATTTGGCAGTGAGGGGGTCCTTTGTGAGGGAGAGAATCAGCTGAGTGTTGTCGGCGTATGAGATTATGTTGAGGTTGTGCTGTCGGGCGATGCGTGCTAGTGGTGCCATGTAGATGTTAAACAGTGTTGGGCTGAGGGAGGATCTTTGAGGGATGCCACAGATGATCTTGGAGGCCTCTGATCAGAACGGGGGGAGGCGGACTCTCTGCGTTCTGCCGGAGAGGAAGGAGGTGGTCCAGTCCAGGGCCTTGTTACGGATCCCTGCGTCGTAAAGGCGTGTGCATAGTGTGAGGTGGCAGACGGTGTCGAAGGCGGCAGAGAGGTCCAGGAGGATGAGGGCAGCCATCTCGCCTTTGTCCAGCAGGGTCCTGATGGCGTATGTGGCGGCGATGAGGGCTGTCTCGGTGCTGTGGTTGCTGCAGAATCCTGATTGGAACGGGTCTATAATGTTGTTGTCTTCGAGGTGTCGGGGGAGCTGGGTGTTTACTATCTTCTCGATGACTTTAGCTGGGAATGGAAGCAAGGAGATTGGCCTGAAGTTCTTGAGGTTGCTTGCGTCCGCCTTGGGTTTCTTCAGTAGGGCGTTGATCTCTGCATGCTTCCAGATCTCAGGGAAGGTGGCAGTCTCGAAGGACAGGTTGATGATTCTGTGCAGGTGGGGAGTGGTGGATTTGCTGGCTTTGTTGAAGATGTGGTGTGGGAGAGGGTCGGATGGGGATCCGGAGTGGATTGTTCCCATGGTCTTGATTGTGTCCTCGATGCATACGTTGGCCCAGGAAGTCAGGGTGTCGTGGGCAGTGGGGTGCGGTGGGATGGGTGCGGTGTGGTTGGCAGGGGTCGTCCGGGGTTTGAAGCTGTCATGGATGTCGGTGAGTTTCCGGTGAAAGAAGGTGGCAAGGGAGTCACACAGGGCTTGCGATGGTGGGATGTCGTTGGCGTTGGAGCTGGGGTTGGAGAGTTCCTTCACGAGGGTGAAGAGCTCCTTACTGTTGTGTGCGTTGTTGTCAAGGCGGTCTGTGAAGGGGATTCTTTTGGCGGTCCTGATGAGGTTTTGGTGATTGCGGATGGTGTCTCTGTGGGTAGTGTGGCTGTCTGGCCTCTTGTCGTTGTGCCATATGTTTTCTAGTTTCCGGCATGTGCGTTTGGAGTTGAGGAGTTCTTCTGCTGGTGTCTGTGTTGGTGGGGTTTTTCAGTGGAGCGACGGTGTTGGCGCAGTCGTTCATCCAGCGTTCGAGGGCGAGAGCGCCTTCCTCTGGGTTGGTTGGTGTCGTCGGGGGGTTGAGTGTGAGGTTTGTATGCAGTTATTCTTCGGTGATTTTGCCCCAGCGGCAGCGGGGGGTCTGTAGGGTGCGGTGGTGTGTGGGCAGTTTACGGAAGAGTTCGGAGGCATGGCTGAAGGTGACGTGGGGGCTTGAGGAGAAGATGACATCTAGCGTGTGGCTGGCGTTGTGGGTCGGCGTCGTGACGAGCTGTTTCAGACCGAGGTTGGCGAGGTTGTCGGTCAGGGTGGAGGAGTTGCTGTCGTTGTTGTTCTCTAGGTGAAAGTTCAGGTCGCCGAGGAGGATGTAGTCGGTGGTGGTCAGCGCATGCGTGCTGATGAGGTCGGCGATGGAGTCGCAGAATTGAGGTCGGGGTCCTGGGGGTCTGTAGACGAGAGTGCCTCTTAAGGTGGTCTTTGGGTTCGTGTGGATCTGGAAATGCATGTGTTCGGCAGTGCTGAGGGTGTCGTTGGTGTTAGTTGAGATCTTGATGGTGTTTTTGTGGACGATGGCGATTCTTCCTCCGACCCTGTTGATGCGGTCTCTGCGGGGGATTTTGTACCCATCTGGGATGGCTATGGCGATGTCTGGTGTGGAGGTTTCATTCATCCAGGTCTCGGTGATGAAGGCGACGTCCGGTGATGTGGTGTCGAGTAGGTCTCAGAGTTCGACGGCCTGTTTGTGTGCGGAGTGGGTGTTAATCAGGATGCATCTAAGCTGGTTGGCTTCCGTTGTGGTGGGTGTCTTGACTCTTTCGTGGCAGGAGAAGCTGCAGTTGCGGCAGGTGAAGGGGCCGTGGGTGCACCTTGGGGCGGCCTTGCAGCAGGTGTGATTTCTTCCTGGGTTGAGAGCGACGAGGGTCTTGGCGTCGTAGCGGAGATGATCGTCCTGGAAGGTCCGGGGGCCAGGGGTTCTGGTGCTGGGCGCGGTCTGGGCACGGACGGGCGCAGACGGGCTTGCCTTAGGTGCGCCTTCGGCGCGCCAGCGGTGCGCCCGCACAGCTGCCGCCATGTATGGGGAGGTGGGGAGGGAGGAGCAGGTGGGAGGCGGGAGGCGAGGGACGGGTGTGGCGAATGGGCACGGAGGGGGCGGGGCTGCAAGGGAGGCAGCAGCGGGTACGGAGGACCGGAGACTGGCACGGGGTACGAGGAGCAAAAAGTGTACAAAGCAGAGGGGCACAGAGCAGGCGGCGATCAGGATACAGAAATCAAAACACAGGCGCAAAAAGCAGAGCGGCGATCAGGATACAGAAATCAAAACACAGGGGCACAAAGCAGAGTGGCGAGCGGGGGGTAGGAGGCACAGAGCAGGCGGCGATCAGGATACAGAAAGCAAAAACAGGGGCGCAGAGCAAAGCGGCGATTGGGATACAGAATGCAAATACAGGGGCACAAGCAGAGCGGTGAGCAGGGGGCAGGGGGCACAGACCGAGCGGGAACAAAACAACGGCAAGAAAGTAAACAGTGAGAAATAAACAGTGAAAACGAAGCAGTGAAACAAATGAACCTAAGGGCCACCACTGGCCACCAGGGATGAGGTGCAGGTGGAAGCCTGCGGGTGGAGGAGGGCCTCGATTTCACCGGGGGTGGCAGCAGCAGCGGTCAGTGAGCAGCGGCAGCGGGGTGCAGGCAGAGCTGCAATGGGGGGGAGCGACTTACCAGGAGGTCAAGGGTCGCTCTCCTCACCGCGCAGCGGCCGCCATACATGGGGAGGTGGGGAGGGAGGAGCAGCTGGGAGGCGAGAGGTGAGGGACGGGTGTGGCGAATGGGCGCAGAGGGGGCGGTGCCGCAGAGGAGGCAGCGGCGGGTACGGAGGACGGGAGACCGGCACGGGTATGGAGGAGCGAAAAGTGTACAAAGCAGAAGGGCACAGAGCAGGCGGCGATCAGGATACAGAAATCAAAACACAGGGGCAAAAAGCGGAGCGGCGATCAGGATTCAGAAATCAAAACACAGGGGCACAAAGCAGAGCAGTGAGCGGAGGGCAGGGGGCACAGAGCAGGCGGCGATCAGGATACAGAAAGCAAAAACAGGGGCACAGAGCAGAGTGGCGATTGGGATACAGAATGCAAATACAGGGGCACAAGCAGAGCGGCGAGCGGGGGGCACAGACCGAGTGGGAACAAAACAACGGCGGCAAAGTAAACAGTGAGAAATAAACAGTGAAAACGAAGCAGTGAAACAAACGAACCTAAGGGTCACCACTGGCCACCAGGGATGAGGCACAGGTGGAAGCCTGCGGGTGGAGGAGGGCCTCGATTTCACTGGCGGTGGCAGCAGCAGCGGTCAGTGAGCAGCAGCAGCGGGGGTGCAGGCGGAGCTGCAGCGGGGGGAGCGAACTACCAGGAGGTCAAGGTTTGCTCTCCTCACCGCGCAGCGGCCGCCATATATGGGGAGGTGGGAAGGGAGGAGCAGTTGGGAGGCGGGAGGCGAGGGACAGGTGTGGCGAATGGGCATGGAGGGGGCGGGCCGCAGGGGAGGCAGCGGCGGGTACAGAGGACGGGAGACCGGCGCGGGGTACGGAGGAGCGAAAAGTGTACAAAGCAGAGGGGCACAGAGCAGGTGGCGATCAGGATTCAGAAATCAAAACACAGGGGCACAAAGCAGAGCGGGGGACAGGGGGCACAGAGCAGGCGGCGATCAGGATACAAAAAGCAAAAACAGGGGCACAGAGCAGAGCGGCGATTGGGACACAGAATGCAAATACAGGGGCACAAGCAGAGCGGCGAGCGGGATACAGAATGCAAATACAGGGGGTACAAGCAGAGCAGCGAGCAGGGGGCACAGACCGAGCGGGAACAAAACAACGGTGGGAACAAAACAACGGCGGCAAACTAAACAGTGAGAAATAAACAGTGAAAACGAAGCAGTGAAAGTGAGAGCCCTACGCCAATTGGAGACAAAGTACATTCTAAACCTCAATACTAAACATCCCGGGGGCCTCAATCAAACTGAGGATTTGTACACTTGCCTATAATTCTTGATTTGATCTAGATAAAATATTTACAGTAGCTGAGATTACCAATAACAAAATTCAATGAAAAAATCAATGTAAAATATATAACTAACCCCTGTATATAGTAAACATTGGACCATGCTGCTATGTACTTTTATAAGTCTTATATGTAGTTTCTCACGTTGGTGTAGCATATTTTAGTCATATAATATGTTTTGTTTTTTAACACTAGCACGTTGCACTTTGCACTAGAAAAGTATTTTACACTATTTTGAACATTCCAGTCGATAGGTTTACATAAGAACGGCTTGTATTGAACAGGACAATAATTATAGCTTGTGACATTTGTCTAATATATTGATGGCCGATGCTCACAGGTATTTAAACCTGAACTTCAGCGTGTATCATGAAAATTGCATGTTTGCACAATGCCATGGCAGTTCTACAATCAACTTTTTAGGTATAAAATCAATTCAGGATGTCATTTGTATTTTACTCGCTATTTTAAAGGGAACAAATTGAACGTTTTTTTAGAAAAATGTATTTAAACGTAAATTTCTTTTAAACTTGAAGCAGAAGTTCCCCTTGCAACAATAATGAATATGTTGTCTATGTCTATGGTCAAAAACCATGTGATGTTCAAATGCACTGGTCACTTTAAAAAACACAAAAATTTAACAAAAATATTTAAGCAATCACGCACCGAATAGCGCGTCATGTGATCAAGATCCCCTGAGGATCAAAACGCGTCATTGGAGTGATGTTGTAAGGGAGAGAAATTAAACTTTATGGCACTTATCTGTGGTCCGTCCTCCGTTGTTTGAAAGCGCTGGTGAAGAAACGGCGTATGGAGTGTTGCTCATATATATATATATATATATGTATGTATGTATATATATATATCTATATTACCTACTGGCGGTCACCAGTAGGTAGTTATAGTTAGGACCCCTTTTCCATAGGAAAACCTCAACATTCTATTTTGAATAACTTTGGCGCCGGTCGACGAATCCTCGCGAATTTTTCAAAATAGGTGGGGCGCTACGCTCCGCTCCTACCTTGAAAGTCTCGGGGGGATTCGTCAAGCAGGGGCTGAGATAAAAGGGGGGTCCCAAAACGCGTTTTTCCCATGCATTTTTCCATAGGACCTTTAGACACAGCTACAGCCCGAACGGCCCCCTTTTCCATAGGAAAACCTCAACATTCTATTTTGAATAACTTTGGCGCCGGTCGACGAATCCTCGCGAATTTTTCAAAATAGGTGGGGCGCTACGCTCCGCTCCTACCTTGAAAGTCTCGGGGGGATTCGTCAAGCGGGGGCTGAGATAAAAGGGGGGTCCCAAAACGCGTTTTTCCCATGCATTTTTCCATAGGACCTTTAGACACAGCTACAGCCCGAACGGCTGAACAGAATTACTTGAAATTTGGCAGAGAGGTAGTCCTCAGGTCAAGGAAGTGCCTTTTGTAGGTTTGGTGTAAATCTGTTCAGTAGATTCTGAGAAAATAGCATTTAAATCAATATATATATCTGTGGCAGCTTACCGTGCGCTTACGGTGCGCTTACGGTAAGCTTACCGTACGCGTACGGTGCCGTGCGCGAGCGCGATTCTGATTGGCTGTTAGATCATAGTAAACATTCGAATCGGTCGAAACCAGGAAGCGGCGGCCGCCATTTTCTCACTCGCACTGTCAGGGGGGTGAATAAAAAAGGTGGATAATGTGAAAAGGGGGCAGGCTTGACAGTTCCTGACCCCCTAGCCTTGGTCAGGGGGTCCCAGAAGGACCCTCAAGGGCAAAAATGAAATTTTTTTTTTTTCGAAAAATCGCCGTATGCGCGTAGCGTACGCGCACGGTGTAATCTGCGAAATTCCGCGAAATTCGCGGAATTACGCGTACCGTGCGCGCACGGCAAAAAAAAATTTGCAAAAAGGAAAGCTTAAAAAAAAATAAAAAAAATTGTGAGGTAAGGTTGGCTCTTATAAGAGCCGTTGGGTTCATACAGGGATAGAGGAAAGAAAGAATGGGAATATTATGAGCGTCTACAAACATGCTGGTCTATCTTATTGTTAATAAGGGGAAGACTGACCTCCCCAAAAACATAAGACCACCACATTTTGTACACCTCATTTCAACACTCCCAAATCGAGGGTTGATGTCCAAAGGAAAAGAAGAAGGTGATGCTCCAACAACAGAGGAAGGGCTCAGCTGAGCTGCCGATGATGTACTCGGCTGAGCATCTGAGGCTGGGCTCTGGTGACTTACTGAAGAGTTTTCTCCAGTATGTTGAGCAAAGGTCCTTGGGTGTCTGTCCTGAAGGTGTCTCTTCATAGAGTGATTTCCAAAGGAATATTTCTTCCTTGGATTTCCTCTTGATAAAACACGATCACAAAGTATGCAAGTGACCAATTGAGCATTCACCTTTTTCTCCCCCTCTGGAAAAGTGAAATACTCCCATACAAAAGAAGTCTTTTGTTTCCTCCTTCTCTGGATCATGGTGGTGCTGCTGGCCTCACTCTCAGAAGAGGTCTGCTGTTCTGCCATTGTATCCCAATGTCAATCCAGCTCCTGCTCCTAGAGAATCACAAGCAGAAATGAGGGGAATGGGTGTGGTGTGGGAAGAATCTGGAACTGAAAGTAGTTTCAACCAATGAAAAGTGTTCTTTCAAGCAGTAATGAGGGGAATGGGTGTGGTGTGGGAAGTTTCTGGAAGTGAAAGTAATTTCAACCAATAAAAAGTGATCTTTGTAAGTCACATGACCTGCCATGCGCGCACGTGACGCTTACGGTGCGCTTACGCAGCGCTTACGTCACTTTCGCGCATGCGCATTACACGCCCCTGCGTAACCGCGACGTTGCTTCCGGGTATACGCGTACGGCACGCACATATCACGTATCGCGCATGCGCATTACACGCCCCTGCGTAACCGCGACGTTGCTTCCGGGTATACGCGTACGGCACGCACGTATCTGTAGTGAAGTATTATGGAATTAAGAGTAAGAGAGTTGGATACTTCAACTGATAGGTTTATTAGCCACAGCTGCTGCAGTCCCAGAGTAACTGTCTCACATGGAATCTCTCCACTCCAACCTCATCAGTACATTCCACATTCCAATGACATAACACCATGTCATTGGAATGTATGCTAGATCACCACAATATCTCCCTTCTTTACAATAAATAAACAGAAACACATTACATAGAATAACATAGCATAAAAAACATCAATACATATATAAACATCTGATAATTAATACAAAAGAACATTAATCACGATATCTTAAAGGTTTCATTACATTCCGCCTGCTACTTCTGCGCTCGAGTTCAGGATAAGATGAACCCTTGGATTCAGACCCAACAATGTCAGTAGAGATGGATGAAGGAACATGAGAATGTAAAAACGGTTTGGGTGAAATACAAGAATCATGTGAAAGAGCATCTTGACAATCTACCTTCACCACCCGTCCCCTGTTCCACCATTCATTTCTGCTAGTTTTCACTGCATTCTTAGTCACAACCTCAATTCTGACAGCAGGTTTAAATTTAGACTTTAGGGTGCGATGTCTTCTTCTCTGGGCTGACTTCTTTTTCTTAATTTCTTCTTCTTTAAATGGATGTTGCTTGATGCGTGGATCCTTTGCTGTGGCTAAAACGTCGCCAAATTGTAGTGAAGTATTATGGAATTAAGAGTAAGAGAGTTGGATACTTCAACTGATAGGTTTATTAGCCACAGCTGCTGCAGTCCCAGAGTAACTGTCTCACATGGAATCTCTCCACTCCAACCTCATCAGTACATTCCACATTCCAATGACATAACACCATGTCATTGAAATGTATGCTAGATCACCACAGTATCACGTAGGCGCGCTGCACTAATGACGTCCAGAGCGCGTAGCGTCAGCTTACCGTACGCGTATCCTACAAGCGCGTAGCGTCAGCTTACCGTACGCGCACGGAAAAAAATGCATAAAAAAAAAAAAAACCTTTCCATAATGCAGGATATAGTACATAAATTATTATATAAAAAGGCTTACAAAAAATGACATAAAAAAAATTTGCATTTAAAAAACCATACAAATTAAATGAATTTGGGAATCAGACACATTATAGTTAGAAATTACCATTTTAAAAATCTTGCAAAGACACTGGAAAAACCATAGGTATCAAACATATTATAATTAGGAATTAGCATTTAAAAAACCTTGCAAATTCACTGAAAAAACCATAGGTTTCACACACGTTATAGTTAGGAATTAGCATTTAAAAAACCTTGCAAATTCACTGAAAAAACCATAGGTTTCACACATGTTATAGTTAGCGGAAATTTTACTGATAAAAAACCAGTGAAATTGCCCCGTTATAGTTAGTGCTGGCAACTATAACTCGCGCGACCGCAATCTTCTGCTGATGACATATGTGTCTTTATGAAAAAAAAATATTTGTAGTATATGTATAGCTAAAAATGTATGGAAGAAGACATGGGCAAATAAGTGTCTAAATGAACTATTAGCATCAGCAGAGGATTGCGGTCGCGTGAGTTATAGTTGCCAGCACTAACTATAACGGGGCAATTTCACTGGTTTTTTATCAGTAAAATTTCCGCTAACTATAACATGTGTGAAACCTATGGTTTTTTCAGTGAATATATATATACACACATATATATATATATATCTATATATATATATATATATGTGTGTGTGTGTGTACATATATATATATATATATATATATATATATATATATATATATATATATATATATATATATTCCAAAACCACGGCCCTATGCAACAAACGGAAAATCAGGTACGGACCACTCAGCAGTTCAAAGTATACTGTGCTTTATTTTTCCTTCACCTTCAGATATATATATGTTGCTGGTGGTTGAGTAGACTAATACGTCCACTGTAGAGGCCTGTGTTTGACTTAATTGTAACAGATTGAAACCCTGGCAGGTCCACTCAGGCTTTCAGGCTAGTGAAAGGAGATATCACTAAGACAGGGGAAAGCCACACTCGGGTCTGCAGGGGGTTTTCCCCTGCTGCCATTGCAAGTCTTACCACAACAGCACCATGAAGAAATCAAGCAAAACACCAACAGGGGAGAGAAAGTTCACTCAATTCCTCACTTGTGACACTACTTTCACAATCTATGTTCTAGAGTGCCCATGCAAATTGCTATATATAGACAGCACCACATTGGCCACCAAGAAGAGGATCCTTGAACATAAAAGAGCTATCAGCAACAAGGACCCCCACTACCCTGTGGCAAGGCACTTTGCTGAATACCACCTCTTTAATAATTCCCTCCTTACATACTATACCATAGAACAGATAGCGCAGAACCACAGGAGAGGGAATAGAGCGTTAGAGCTACGCAAAATATAGTCATGGCACATCGTTAATATGCAAACCAAAAGCCCGGACAGAATTAACCAAGATGAGGAAATTAGTTATCACCTTCACAAATAGTTTTCTGTGTCATATCCTAACGTACAAAAATAGTCCTTTGTCCCATGTAACCTGCTTCAATGAATTTCTAATGTTATTTGTTTTCTGTCACCTGGAGTTGAAGTGCTCTGTCCAACAATGTATGACATAGATTGTGATATAATCTGCTGTCTTCTACAGGTTCCCAGATATTTTGATACTTTGATGCAGTGCTATTGTGTCACCTTGTTAGTGTGTACTCTATCCAATGTTTTATGATGGATCTTAACCAATACTGTGAGAGTAACTCATGGTTTTCTTCTTTTTTGAATCACAGGAGAAAAGCAAGTGGTCAATTTAGAGAAATCTGCTTCAAGCAGACAGTACTTCTTCTTCCCCCTAACCTTTTCTTCATCATCACTACGGTGGAGGGCATCACTGGACAGATAAGACATTTTTTATTTTATTGTAAATTTTCATTGTATTATGAATTTCATTCCATTTCTCTTATAGGGTAGGAAGATCCATGGGGAATAACTTCACTGCTTCACGGTCACTAGATTGAAAATCCACCCCCCCCCTTTTTTTGTTGTGGAATTTTGGTTTATAAATGGGTCTTGGCAGTCTTTAATCAGAGTGTTAGATGGTAGCCTTTTCTATCCCATCCGCACAAGAAGATGGCAGGAGGAACCTTGGCTAGACCAGCCCCTCACCCCCCCTACCTGGGCTCTAGGCACTGGCAGACAACAGGGAGCGCCAGCCAAGTACGTTGTCTGAGCCAACCAGAAAGGCATTCGAAACTGCCACTATGCCCTGATTTGCTCCTATGGATGCCTAGTAGTACTTACAGTTTTGGTGTTTCATTGGCTTACTTTGTGCCCACCTTCAAACTCAATACTGGCACTATGCCGTGCATTTTTACAGGACGTTACAGGGGCTTTTCTGTACCAGCACTTGCCAGGTAGACTCAAAGGGGCAGCCAGAGACTGATTTGGCATACCGATTTGTTATGTCATTGATTGATATTTAATGACAAACAGTTTGTTTTGACATCCTACGTGATGATTTGTAATATTTGAATTGATAAAAGTACTTTAAATATTTGGATTTTATAAAGTTTTCTTTGCCTTTGCAAATCATTAACTGTCAAAAATCGTGACTGGTTCAGTCTCATATTAATTATATTTTTTATTTTGTGCGAGTAGCAACTTTATACTTTGTAGTTTATTGTAAAGATATTGCAATGACAGTAGTATAACTTAAATTGGAAGAGTGGAACAATATAGTTTTGTTAAGGCACTATGCATTTCTGACCACTCCAAAATGGCTGCCATATTAACTTGTAGATGGATTTACCCATCGCAGTCCTATGTTTATGTTTTCACTCTATTTGTATGACAGCCAATACCCAGAATACAGTGTGTGAACAAGCTTGCTTTGCAAGCGAAACACGTAACTAATTAAACCATCTGCTGATGAAGAATACAACTCTGAGTGATCACTTTATTTTGGATCTGTTTTATGGAGTAAATGCCCAGCGCGCTCCAACGGCTACAGCGATCCTCTGCCTAGCGTGAGGGGGGATGGAAGGAGCAACGTAGCTGCAACATATATGTATACATATTCACTGAAAAAAACACAGGTTTACGGGGCGTTATAGTTAATTGGACATTTCACTCATATAAAACCAGAGAAATGTGGCCGTTATATTTAGTAGAGCTAACTATAACTCGCACCCCCCACAATGCACTGCTGATTACGTCACATAGTACATCACTCATGACATGATCAGTGACATCACTGATGACATCTCAAGTGACATCACTGATGACATCACTGATGACATCATCCAGTGACTGAGTGTTTCTAAAAAAGTTCAAGAATGTTATATATATTTCAGTCACAAATGGATCCCAACAGGTTTGGTGCGCTCAACAGCAGGTTCACCTTGTAGGGGCCGGATCCTGGCACTGGATTCAATTTGTTTTGCAAAGGACGCAGCACTCCAGAGCAGTGTTTAAAGAATTTTATTGCTTACAACCCTCAACCAATGTGTTTCAGCTTACAACAGTTTCCTCATTTTACTTTTATTCCTGCTATGCACTATGCAGTTAGTAACATATTCTAAATTTCTTAGTAGAGGTTTAGTACCCTTTTAACAATGAGCATGCAAACAATTGTTTTAATATCTTGATAAAGGTATAGTACCCATTTGACAGTAGGCAGACAGTCAGTTGTGCTTAGTTTTAATGTCCAATCTTCAGTTCTATCAAGATCATACAACATCATTTTCTGATTCGTAAATTTTACTCCAAATGTATATAGAGTTCCTAATCCTTGTTAATCCCCCTTGGGGTCTTCGTCCTAAATTTGATGATGTAGAGGGATTCCATTTGGCATAGCTTCTTCATTCTGTCCCCTCCTCGCTCATCTGGTGTTATTGCAAGGATGCCATAATAGCTCATTGCCTTCCAATTTCCATTCTGACATTGTGCCATATGTTTGGCAGTGGCATACGTCTTATCACGATTTTTCACCGCTCGGATATGCCCCAAGATGCGTTTTTTAGCATGCAAATTGTGCTTCTGATGTATTTCATTCCGCAATTGCATTCAATTGTATAGATAACATATTGGGACGTACAGGTAATTCTTTGATTTCACTGGTATGATATTTCCATTAGGTTACATAATTGTACGTACATTTTTTCCAATTTTACATGCTTTGCATGAACTACATTTTATAAAACCTTTTTGTTATTCCTTAAGCCAATTTTTATCTTTTTTGCTCTTTGAAATGGCTTTTGACCAAGATGTCTTTTAAGGATTTGGTTTTCCTGTATGTTACTGCTGGTTTTGGCCCCATTAGTTGTCCTATATCTGGGTCACTTGCAATTAAATGCCAATGCTTTTTTATTTTACTCATGATCATTCCACTTTCCTTTATATATGTTGTTATATATCTTGGTACTGCCGGTTTCGCAATATGTTTGTTTTTATTTTTTGGAATCAGTGTTTCTTCTCTCGGTATTTTGTCAATTAGTTTTTTGCATTTGTTTAACACAGTCTCCCTGTAACCCCTTGCTTTGAGTCTGACTGTGGTCGCCTGAATTTTTTTTCTTCCACATCCTCTTCTTGCGAGCAGTTCCGTTTCATCCGCATGAACTCCCCATAGGGGATGCTGTCAATTAATGGCTTGGGGTAAAAGCTAGTCCCGTGGAGGATGCTCTTTGTAGCTCCCTTTTTAAAGAGTGGAGTGTACATGGTCATTTTCAATGTAAATTAAGGTATCCAAAAAGGCTATTTTTTATTCTTTGTATTACAAGTGAAAGACAACCCAATTTGATTTGTACTTATTTTCAGAAAATATTCCTCAAATTCGTTTTCTGTACCGTTCCATATTAGGAAAAGGTCATCAATAAAACAGACCTATATGATCACCTTTTCCACATCCTCTTTATTTTCTGTGCTCCACGCTACTGTTTTCTTCCATCACCGAATTATGATGTTGGCATAGTTTGGGGAGAAGGAAATGCCCATGGCAGTCCCGCATTGTTGTTTAAAAAGTTCTTTGTTGAAATAAAAAATGTTATTTGTCAGACATATTTCAATCATTGTCATTAGCACTTGCATATGTTTCAATTCCGTGACTTTTCTTTGTCTCAGGAAGTAATTGCACGCATTCAAACCTACTTCATGTTTTATGGACGTGTATAAGGATACCACGTCTATGGTTATTATATTGACTACTCCAACAAATGCCTCTCAGTATCCTGAGAAAGTCCCCCGTATCCTTAATATAGGAACTCATGCTTTGGGCTATTGGTGCAAGGAATTTATCGACATATATTGAAAGATTTTCATAAAGTGAGTCACACGAAGAGACAATGGGTTTCCCAGGTGGGTGGTTGAGAGTTTTGTTTATCTTTGGTAAGAAATCTATTGTAGGGATTACTCGGAAATCTTTCATTAGGAGTTTCAACTGTTCATCACTGATGAGGTTCTCACTGTGCCATTTACTTGGTTGATCATTCAATTCCATTATCATTTTGTTAATTGGATTTGTTTGAAGTTTGCAGTAATTCATTGTGTCGTTTAACTGCCTATAGGCTTCCTCCATGTAATCTTTGGTGTTTATCAGTACGATATTTCCCCCTTTATCAGCAGGTTTTATTACGATTTCCTTATTAGCCATCAAGCTATTTATCGATTCCCTTTCCTTCCTACTTAGATTTTCTCTTTGTGTGTCATTTCTTGTATTAGTTATATATATATGCCAAGGTGTTAGAAAGGGGATTTCTGGTTGGCTAAGGCTTGCGCCAAAGCCAGGCAGAAACCACCACTCTAGTAAAAGCAAGGGAGTTACACACTGAAGATAACCCCTGCTCACCCCGTTGGTAGCTTGGCACGAACAGACAGGCTTATCCCAGAGACAATGTGTAAAGCGTTTGGGCAACACACACAAACATCAGCAACACACTGGGCACACCACAAAAGAAACTCCACAAAAGATTATATAAAAATAGCCTTTGTACAATCCAAAACACATTAGATCAAAATGTACAATGTGCCAAATGGCACTAGGCAATATTTACAGGGGATTATATACACATAACAGGGCCAATCGGGCCAATGTCAAAACCATCACAAGCAGTAGAGATAATATCACAACCAGTAACTACTAGTAAAATACTGTACTCAGCATTATATCACCTTAGCATAAAACACATTAGGCCCAAACCTCATTAGCATAAACACATTACGCAATAGGCCTCACCAGCATAGACACATTTATGCAATAATCATGGTGCATAAATCACATTTGTCATAGGCTTCACACTATGCATCATTACATTAGGCATGTACCCTCTTAGGAATATACCTATTATGCCTAAACACAGAACTGACCCCAGGCCACCTGGCCTTTCACCGGGGTTCAAATGCCCTAAGTCCAGAAATGTCAGGGCCTAGCTGCCAATGCAGCGGAGCAAAGCAAGCAAGGTCCTGGGGCCGGGGAGTGTATCGCACTCCTTCATCTCCAAAATGCCTCCAAAGGAAAGACGGCACTGGCACTCCAGTGCCCTGAGTCCCCCACTGGGACTCTTCAAAACAAATGTGCCCCACGTTGCAGCTGCCGCCAACTGGTGGTGCAGCTGTGAAAATAAATGCAGGCACGCATGTTCACTGTGACCTGTGGGTCACACTGGGTACTCCAACACAAAAATCACTCCCACATTGCAGCTGTCTGCCATGGCGGTACAGCTGTGAGCAAAACAATGAGGCACTCGCACTTCTGTGCCTCGGGAGTGACTACGGGGGAAGGCACAGACAATGTGCCTCAAAACACCCCCCACCAGGCTCACAACTTGGCCCCACTCTTGGGGCTCTCTGGGGGCACTCTTCAGACCTCTGTCTGTCTTTTGACTCATAGCTGCAGGCGCGCAGAACTTTCCCTTTCCCTTTCGGGGAGGTCCCACCTTGCAAAAAGGCTTCCCTCCCTTCCTGTGGCAGGAGGCAGGAAGAACTGTCACGAGGCTTTGTCTCTTCCGCGTCGAGGTTGGGAGCCTCGGAGCTCCTTGGCCCCGCCCATGACCAGGCAAGGCCGCCTGGCTTCCAGGTCGCACTAGCAGCGGCTCGGCATCACCTTCACTTGGTGGTGCAATGCAGGGTGGGGCACCCACTTTAAAATAAAGTTCCAGTGCGGGGTGGGCATCCGCCTTCCCCAAACAAGCACATAAGTGGAGTGGGCACCTGCCAGCAAACACCAAACGCGGGGTGGGCACCCGCTGTCAAAAAATGCATACAGCGGGGTGGGCTCCCGCTCCGCTTGGCAAGAATGCGGGGGAATCCCCATGTCGGGACTCCCCCTAAATAGGTTGCAGCTCCACGCTGCGAAGCCCACGCTTTTCTCTTGAGCAATAAAGTATAGCGCTCACGAGGCGCTAGAAGTCACAGCTCCAGCCAGCAAAGTTCTAGGGGCACAAGGCTGGGCCCAGACAGGCCAGTTCACAGGGCCCTCCAGTAGGGAGACAGACACTTGTGGCGGTTCTTCCTGGGGCCCAGCAGCAGAAGGTCCCCTCGGCACCAGGACGCACACATTCATGGAGTCACAGCCCCTATTTTTATATTACATGTTTGCTTTGTCTGCCCTGGCACAGGGCTTGGGGGAACCAACCTAAACTGGTTCAGGGGGGAATTGGAGCACTTTGTTGACAAGACTCTTCTTCCCCTTTGTCAGGTGGGGGCTCATCATCAGACACACCACAGGGGGGTGGAGCCAGCATTCGCTAGGGCAGGCACAATCCTATTCAGGGTCAGGGGACTGCTCCTCCCACTACTCCAAATGCAGATGCCCTATTCAGCCTAGCGCTGACTCACCCTGCCCCTCCTGGAGCCACACACACCTCACCAGGCCCTGTCACTCCAAAGCCACATATGCAATCCACATCAGGCAGGCAGACACATAGCACACAGAAATGCCAACTTCTAAAAGCGTTTCAATGTAATGGGAAACCCAATGAACCCTTGAGAGCTTGGGCAAAGTTAGATAAACGGGTAGAGGAGGTGCCGTCAAGGGATTTGTTCAAGGCTGATAATTAGAGTCTAGTCTCGAAGTTATCACAAGGTGCGTGTGCGTTCTAATCGCAAAACTCAGGTGCTCTCTCTGGTTGATGCTGATGTTTCCTGAGAGCACCTGAGTTTCGCGATTAGAACGCACATGCGCCTTGTGATAACTTCGAGACTAGACTCTGATTATCAGATTCATCCATAATTGAAACTTCATGTTGATACACTCTTTCCAAGGACTCTTGCTGACGGTACTAGTCTTCTAATACTATCTGGCCGGGATGATCATTTAGACATCCGCGTTAACAGATATTTATCTAACGAATACTCACATCGTGAACAACCATTAATAGTGTGCATCAGCTATTAAGATTATCTCAATCGACCTCAGGGGTCATCTATATAATACACATTAGTCCTGAAGATGGTCTCATGGACGTTTGCATAAGAGACCGATACGTCGACCTAAGACACTTTTTCGAAAATGTATTTATATAAGGAAAAGTGTATATAAATGTGACACAGTAGGATCATTGAATTTTATTGCATTTCCTCTTGTTACATTGTATGTGTATATTCACAGTACCCATATAAATTCTTTGAAAAATACAATATATATCTTTTTCTATATACACCCTTGTCTGTATATCTCTTTTGATTTAAATTTCCTTTTTCTGTGATTGATACTGTCTACACGAAATCCAAGAATTGAGTTTTCTATAAGCAATTGATAAAAGCTTATACCCTATTAATAATTTGAAAGTATATTACTTTGTACCTTGAACAAATCCCTTGACGGCACCTCTACCCGTTTATCTAACTTCTAAAAGCGGCATTTCTAAAATAGTTATAATAAATCTGCACACACCATTGCGTAGCATATATTATCTCTATTCCAAATATACCAAACTTGACCACGCTGCTCCTCTCATATCAGGAAATACCACTGAAATACTTCTCAGGGAATACCCAATGCATTCCTATGGGAGGGCAGCCACACAGTCGTGAGAATCCAAAATGGCTGTTTGTCACTACCAGGACATGTCCTCCCTTTTACCTACAATGCACCCTGCCCATAGGGCTAGCTAGGGCTTACCTTAGGGGTGACTGACATGCAGTAAAAGGTGGGTCACAGAGATGGCACGCACTTTAGTTGCCACATCACAGCGGCAGTAACACTGCGCGCACTGGCCCTGCAATGGCAGAGGCCTGGGATAGGTTTGAAAGGCTACTTTGGTGGGTGGCAAAATCAGCGCTGCAAGCCCACCAGTAGCATTTAATTCCCTAGCCCTGGAGATATGAGATACCACTTTACAAGGGACTGACAGGTAAATTAAATAGGCAAAACAGGTTTAGACCAATCTTACCATGTTTATCACAGAGAGCACATGCACTTTGCACTGAACAGGAGTGCTAAAGTGCACAGAGTCCTAAAACCACCAACACTATGTCAGAAAAAGGCTAGGAGGTAGGCAAAAAGTTTAGGGATGACCCTGCAAAAAGGGCCAAGTTCAACACAACCCCCTTCCAACTAAAATGCAGGGTAGACCAATCACCACCTTTATGGGCTTCCCTGCTTTGGGCGATAGAACACGGACGCAGGCCCGCAACTGCAGGGACACCTCCCGATTTTACGCCACTCTGAACCCATGTGGTTCCCTCAGTCAAAGCTCTCAGGACCAACTAGGCTACCTCACTGGTAATCCCTAGCTGTCCGCGGCCAGGACCAGACCCTAGGCCATCAAGATGTCTCTGGTCCTCGCTAATTCACAGAATGGGGGGCGGTAGCCCCAAGCACATAGTACCCATTCTCCACTCTACCCTTAATCAGGGCAGTTCTAAACTGCCACTGATCCTCCAGCCGAGGGTCCACACCCTCAGGCTGACCAGAAGTCACGTGTAAGGCTCTCCTCCCCCTACCTCTCCTTCTAGAGTTCTGCACTCTCCTCCTTGGA
This sequence comes from Triturus cristatus, assembly GCF_964204655.1. Lineage (NCBI taxonomy): Eukaryota > Metazoa > Chordata > Amphibia > Caudata > Salamandridae > Triturus > Triturus cristatus. Next base: position 452,316,556 of record NC_140590.1, on the reverse strand, counting down.
GAGGCACCCTCAGAACACAACTCTCCCACCAGTTCAGGACCTCTCTCTAGCAACTGGTCTCCCAAACTAGGGTCTAAACCCTTAGGTTGCACCGGGTTAGGAGGCGGGGATTCTCTCCCTCTGTACCCCCTTCCAGAGTGCTGCACACTCCCACCTGGAGTGGTACCCCTGGAAGCCAAACCGGTCAGGACACTGGTTACAGATGTGCTTCCCTCCAGGTCAGGCAGAACCTGAACCTGGCCTCCCAACCTGGGACTAAACCCTGCGGTTGAACACTTGCCTGGCACACCAGGACTTCTGGGGACTCACACAGTATCCCTCCGAGGGTAACACATGACTCATGTGTCGTGTGACAGTCTGCCTGGCGCAGATCTCCCAACCACTGTCCATCTGAAAGTTGGCGAAGATCCCCCAGGACAGAAGTGGTGTCACCATGGTCACTCCTAGGAGACTCAGCCCTTCTGTCTAGTCCCTGACCCATTGGTTTCCCCACTGGGGAACACATCCCCCTCTCACCCCTCAATCTGGACTTCTGCACCATCCCAACCGGAGCGGCACCGCCAGACACCAGAACCACTGGAGCTCCGTTTGCAGACGCTCCAGGTTCTCCTGACACTAGGAGATCCCCCTCAAATGACCTACTAGTACAGCCTAGGCCCCCAACCTGGTGCTCCCCTAGGGAATCCTCCAGGCCCTGAGACTGGTTTCCGGGCACCTTGGAACACACAGTCCCACACTCACTCCTTCTCTACTGAGGCAGGATGTGAGCCCCCACACCCTTCCCACTACACCGGGACCTAACTTGGCTACTCTGAACCTCTTCCACCACACAGGACTGGAAGATACCTGAGCCACTTCTTTTGAGATCACTCCCCAATACCTCTTCAGACCATCCGTCACCCAGCCAGAGGTCTGCCTCCCGTGCAAGCTCCCTGGGATCAGAGAACTCACACTCCAACAGGTGTTGGCGTAACCCCGTAAAACAATTACTGAACATGTGCTCTCTGATAACCAGATTGAACAGCCCTTCAAAATCATTTGTCGTGCTACTCATCACCCAAGCTTTCAGTGCATCACAACATTCATCCACAAACTCCCCCCAAGACTGGTGAGACAGTTTCCTGCAGCCCCTGAACCTCAACCTATATCCTTCAGCTATGACACCCTCTTCCTGGGAACTAGGTACTATGCTCTGGGATCTGGGAGTGGGACTTCCTGCACTGAACTCCATATTGCTGCCACCACTGGACCTCACCCTCACTGGTGAATCCAGACAACTAAAACTGCACTCAGGGATAATCTACCCTCCAGAGCTAATTTCTCTCTGGCAAAGGCCCTCTCTGCCCTCGCCATCCTCTCCTGTGCTAAGACCCTCTCGATCTCTAGCTTTTTGTCCTCAAGGGCCAAGTCCTTGAGTCTTAACTCCTGGGCCCACAGGGCCTTTTTCTCCTCAAAACCCAGCCGCACTATCTCAGTGGCATACTCCGACTGGAGAGTGTCCAAAGCCAGCTGATGTTCCCTTTCTTCCCTCCTATCTACCCACTCCTCTGGGGACAGGTAAAGGGACGGGGCACTGCCCCCGGCACTGGACCCAGCAAGGGACTCCCTATCTTAGGGATCCTCACTATCTACTGGTGTCCCTGCACTGTCATTGTCTTCCTCTTCTTCCGACGCTTCAGGGCCACCCTCAGACTCACCACCCTCTTGGTGCGCAAGTCCTATCCTCACCGCTGACAACCAATGTTAGAAAGGGGATTTCGGGTTGGCTAAGGCTTTTCCAAAGCCAGGCAGAAACCACCACTCAGTCAGGGCAAGGTAGTTACACACTGAAGATAACCCCTGCTCGCCCCCTTGGTAGCTTGGCACGAGCAGTCAGGCTGATCCCAGAGGCAATGTGTAAAACGTTTGCGCAACACACACACACAGCAGCAACACACTGGGCACACCACAAAAGAAACTCCACACAAGGTTATATAAAAATAGCCTTTCTATTATCTAAAACACATTAGATCATAATCACACAATGTACACTGTGCCAACTGGCACTAGGCAATGTTTACAGGCCATTATATACACATAACAGGGCCAATTGGGTCACTGTCAGAACCCTCACAAGCAGTAGAGATAATATCACAACCAGTAACTACTATTTAAAATACTGTACTCAGCATTATATCACATTAGCATAAACACATTAGGCCCAAACCCGATTAGCATAAACACATTACGCAATAGGCCTCACCAGCATAGACACATTTATGCAATAATCATAGTGCATAAATCACATTTGTCATAGGCTTCACACTATGCATCATTACATTATTAGGCGTGTACCCTCTTAGGAATAAACCTATTATGCCTAAACATAGAACTGACCCCAGGCCAACTGGCCTTTCACCAGGGCTCAAATGCCCCCGGTCCAGAAATGTCAGGGCCTAGCTGCCAATGCAGCGGAGCAAAGCGGCAAGGCACTGGGGCTGGGGAGTGTATCTCACTCCTTCATCTCCAAAATGCCCCCAAAGGAACAACAGCACTGGCACTTCTGTGCCCTGAGTCCCCCACTAGGGCTCTTCAAAGCAAATGTGCCCCACATTGCAGCTGCCGCTAACTGGCGGTGCAGCTGTGAAAATAAATGCAGGCACGGGCGTTTACTGTGCCCTGTGGGCCCCACCGGGACTCCAACACAACAATCACTCCCTCGTTGCAGCTGTCCGCAACGGTGGTACAGCTGTGAGCTAAACAAAGAGGCACTGGCACTTCTGTGCTACGGGAGCGACTACAGGGGAAGGCACCGACAATGTGCCTTGACACCCCCCCACCAGGCTTACAACTTGGCCCCACTCACCGGGCTCTCTGGGGGCACTCTTCAGACCTCCGTCTGTCTTTGGAATCCTCACAGCTGCAGGCGCGCCGGGCTTCCCTTTTCCCTCATGGGGAGGTCCCGCTTTCAAAAATGCTTCCCTTCCTTACTACAGTGGGAGGCAGGAAGAGCCGTCACAAGGCTCCTTCTCTCCCCCGTCGTGGTTGGGTGCATCGGAGCTCCTGGCCGCCTGGCTTCCGGGTCGTGCTGGAAGCTGCCCGGCAGCACCTTCACTCGGTGGTGCACCCGTTTTAAAATAAAGTTCAAGTGCAGGGTGGGCAGCCGCCTTCCCCAAACAAGCACATAAGCGGGGTGGGCACCCGCTGTCAAAATATGCATAAAGCGGGGTGGGCTCCCGCTCCGCTTGGCAAGAATGTGGGGGAATCCCCACATCGGGACTCCCCCCAAATAGGTTGCAGCTCTTCTCTTGGGCAAGTAAAGTATAGTGCTCATGAGGCGCTAGAAGCCAAAGCTCCAGCCAACAAAGTTCTATGGGCACAAGGCTGGGCCTAGGCAGGCCAGCTCACAGGGTCCTCCAGTAGGGAGACAGACCTTTGTAGCAGTTTCTCCTGGAGCCCAGCAGCAGCAGGTCCCCTCGTCACCAGGAAGCACACATTCATGGGGTCACAGTCACTATATTTATATTACGTATTTGCTTAATCTGCCTGGCACAGGGCTTGGGGGAACCAGCCTAAACTGGTTCAGGGGGGAATTGGAGCTTTTTGTTGACACAGCTCCTCTTCCCCTTTGTCAGGTGGGGGCTTGTCATCAGACACATTACAGGGGGGTGGAGCCAGAATTCACTAGGGAAGGCACAATTCTATTCAGGGTCATGGGACTACTCCTCCCACTACTCCAAATGCAGATGCCCTATTCATCCTAGCGCTGACTCGCCCTACCCCTCCTGGAGCCACACACACCTCACCAGCCCCTGTGGGCAGGCAGACACATAGCACACAGAAAGGCCAACTTCTAAATGAGGCATTTCTAAAATAGTTATTATAAATCTGCGCACACCATCGCGTATCATTTATTATCACTATTCCAAATATACCAGACTTGACCACGATGCTCCTCTCACATCAGGAATTACCACTGAAACACGTATCAGGGAATACCCAATGCATTCCTATGGGAGGGCAGCCTCACTGTAGTGAGAAACCAAAATGGCAGTTTGTCACTGCCAGGACATGTCACACTCTTAGGGTACATGTCCTTCATTTTACCTACAATGCTCCCTGCCCATAGGGCTAGCTAGGGCCTACCTTAGGGGTGAATGACATGCAGTAAAAGGGAGGTCACAGACATGGCACGCACTTTAGGTGCCACGTCACAGCGGCAGTAACAGTGCGCGCACAGGCCTTGCAATGGCATAGGTCTGGGATAGGTTTGAAAGGCTACTTTGGTGGGTGGCACAATCAGCGCTGCAAGCCCACCACTAACATTTAATTCCCCAGCCCTACGTATATGATATACCACTTTACATGGGACCGACAGGTACATTAAATAGGCCAAACAGGTGTAGACCAATCTAACCATGTTTATCACAGAGAGCACACACACTTTACAGTGAACAGCAGTGCCCAGAGTCCTAAAACCACCAACACCATGTCAGACAAGCATTGGCATAGCCAATAGATCTCGCAATGGGGACCTTATAACTGTTTAGCCATGCAGCGATTAATGTTGCTGCACAAAGGATATTGTGCTGCATAACTAAATACTTTTAAGGTCCAGAAAGCGAGACCAATTGGCTATGCCAATGCTTGTTAGACATTAGTCATGTGTATTAGAACCAAGCTCTGTATGATATCTGTGGTGAAGAGAAGGAAACAAAACCTTCCTCTTGTGGGTTGGAAAATAGAAGTGTAGTTCAATGCGCACAAAGTGAAATCATTTGAACCAAAAATGATTCACTAAAGTTACCTCCACTGGAATGGACAAGTTAATGCATGTATTCGTGGTTCAGTGACTAAATATCGAGGGACATAATATTGAATGCACAAAATATCTACACCAAAATATAGAAGGACAGAATATCGACTCCCTATCTACAAACAGGTAAGGACTAAAATATCGATTCCAAAATACTAGGGTGCCAATTACGATCCTGTAAAAACCGGGTACGAACCATCGGACGGAGCATATTCTCCGTCCGACGCGTACCCGGTCGTCAAAATTTACAAACATGGAATTACGATTCGCACGGGAACACCATTTCCGTACGAATCGTAAAAAACCCCGACCGAACAAAATAAACCTACAAATGCGATCCGGGAAAGCGCCGACCTGACGTCGGGACGCTCGCAGCCTGCCATTCACGAACCAGGAATTACGATTCGCACCGACGTCATCCCGCACGGTGAATATTTTCCGGCTGCCAAAAACTGCCGGGAAAGCAGGACGACGCGAACAAGGACTACCAGTACGCGACGGACAGACAGGACGATGCAAACAAGGAGGACCTGTACGCGACGGACAAACAGGACGACGCGAACAAGGAGTACCAGTACGCGATGGACAGACAGGACGACGCGATCAAGGAGGACCAGTACGCGACGACAGGACGACGCGAACAAGGAGGACCCGTACGCGACGGACAGACATGGACCCGAACCTACGTGTCATCCCGGCCCTCATAGCAGTCGACCTCCTCTACAGGTTCGGACGCAGACGCCGCAGAAGGTCAGAACAACTAAGGGAGGGTGTTAAATGGTAGCGGCAGTTTCAGTCGATATCTTCCAAGTATTTTGCCCGGCGATAATCGCCTCTCATACCACTCGATAATTTACCAATAAAAGAGGCAGGCGCCGGAGACTGGAAGGCAGGAAACAAGGTTTTATTCCGTCGGAGCAGAACACATCAGATCAGACAGCAAGGTATCGTCACGAGGTGCTCTAACTGCATCTCTGAGACCTGGTCTCTTATACACTGGTTTATTGCTTTATTACACATAGTACATTCTTGTGATTCCCTTGATGTGCGGGGAAATATCCCCTGAAGCCCCGGTTCAGATCCGATCCCACACATAGATACAGTAGAAGTTCCCACCCTACCCGCAGTGGGAGATGGCTATCGCGCAGCAGGGAATTCCGCTAATTCCCGGGGGTGTGTGCAACTGGCCGGGTCTCAGGGGGTAGGGGCTTTGATTCTACTGTAATCCCTTTGATGTGGGGTGTTTCCTTTACAGTAGGGGCAATAAACTGCATCCGCAGGGCTAGGTGATGGCCTGGGACCAGTTCGGTCAATGGGGCGCAGAGGAAGGGGGTTATCAAAGGAGAGGCATGACCATGTATGGGTTTGTCGGTCGGAAGTGGTTCCGTAGCAGGGTCGCGCAGAAGGAGAGGGTTTATGGCCTGTATGAGAGAGCGGGGGTGGCCAGCGCGCGGGGGATGCTCGCAGCGCCAAGGGGACCGCGCTGGCGATTGACAATGAGTGGGGTGTCTAAAATGGCGGCCGTGCATTCGTTGCGCGTGGTGCTGGGGAGGGGCAAGATGGCGCAGATAATGTTCAGTTTGCGAGCTAAATTTCCACAGTCCTCCCTTTTAACATATCTCGCCAGCTTGTCCGGCCAATATTTGCCTTTGTTAGCCTTTCAGTTACAGTATCGTCAATGTTCGTCACACATTTTAAAGATACAGAGTCTTTAGGGTAGGCAGGAGTAATCTGACACATTTGTACATTGTCTCATACAGTTTGATGAAGCAGGCGAGGAGGAAGTACATTCAAAGTTGCAGTATAGTTGTGTACATGGCTGGTGTTGTATGAATGTTACTATACAAAGTTACATTTTCTTAACTTCTCAGTGTACAGTCGGAAGTGATTGATGCAACACCATGAAAACTTGATAAGAAGATAGTTAATATAAAAAGGTGGTTGGGAGAGGATTTTCGACTTTGACATGGGTTCTTCTTTCCAGTGTCCTTTTTATAAAGAGCTATCACTGGTAAGCTCTCATTGTTGTTCTTCTTTCGTTGGCACTGTTGAGCACCGGCGGCGGAGCTAAGGTCCAGCTCAAATCCAATTTCTCACGTTGCAGGGTGTGATCATTCATTGTTCTCCGATCACAGCCCTGTTCCTTAACACAGTTCACCATAGGTACTTTGAGACAGGGTACCTGTCTTTTGTTCTTCTGTGGGTGGGTCAGATTCATAATCCATATAAAAGATGGTGAGAGAGAGAAGGGTGTGACGTGCTTCGGGACGCCGAGGGAAGAGGGGGTGGAGTGGGATCAGATCAAATATGTGGACCAAGGGGAGCAGAATCTTCCAGCACTGGGCCCATCAATCGGGCCCGACGGGTTGAGACTTCAGGCACGCTGGTCGGTGAGCAGGGGGCCTCGAGGTAGCCCCTCGCGCTTATCGTCCTGAAAAAGGTGTCTCGTCCCATGCCCTTTTTGCTTCGTAGCCTCCCCCTTGGTCGATGTCATAGATGTTCCAAGGTCTGCAGCCAGGCTGTGCGTCACGTCCGACCCCTCCCTTCCGATGGCAGCACGTTATCTTTAAATGGGTACAAGAAACAAAAGTCTTAGAGAGTTGGCAGGGAAGACATTTACATACTTCATCCTCTCTCCCAACCACCGAGTAGTCGCGGACATGTTTTTATCGGTTGCTGCATGATTGGTGTCTCTTAACTCTGATGATAGTGTGTGCGTTACTAATCTTATCAATTATTGTTGTGGTGCAAGTTTCTGTGGGTGTCCCTGTCCATCGTCTGGCCCCCTAGGTGTCGATTCCTGCGCCTGATACTGGTTGTAGGAAGCCTGACATCGGTCAACCTCCTAGTATATAAAAAAAAAGAAATTCGAACCGGCTTCTCCGGCAGAGGCTCGTTCGTCCCAACACAAGTTTTGTTACTACATATTTCTTTCCGAGGACTGCTAAGTTTATAAAAAGAAAGTGCGAGGTGCTACTGTCACGGGTTCACGAGTATCCATTTCGGGGAGGAACATAAGCTAAGCATTATTTTTGCTGGTGACAATAGATAACCCTTTATCAGTTTAGGCGAGGTTTTATTAGTGAATAAGGTCATCAGCTGTGTCGTTCGAAATACTCTGAGGCGGCTAGTATAGGGCTGGGGTTATCTTTGGGAGAACAGGGTGCTTTAGACATATTACTTCGGGGTAATTGGGCGGGAGTAATTCTGGGTGGTGGAGATGGTGTCCTTTAAGAACAAAAACCACTGACATATAGTCCCCGTGTTGTGGGTCAGATTGGGGGACATCAGTCGTCTTACCTGTCCTTTCCTTCTCAGCCGATTAGGCTTAATGTTTGTAAAAAGGAGAGGTAGTAACGTGGTAAAGTATGTTTGTTTTTGTTTCTGTCAATTTGTTCGAACACCACTGTGTTCAGGCCAATTATACACTTACCAAAGGGGTGTATGTCGTTTAATTTATTCAAGAAGAAAAGAGGGCGAGAGAGAGAGAGAGAGCCTTTTGCGAGGGAGGGGGAGAGAGAGAGAGAGAGAGAGAGAGAGAGAGAGAGAGAGAGAGAGAGAGAGAGAGAGGGAGAGAGATGTGCATCAAGTAGGCTATTTTGGCATACACACGACATAAAACGAGAGAGAGAGAGATGGGTAAGATAATAGGCCACTTGGTGCACATACAACATGGGGTAGCATGGGTCTGTTCCATGTAAGAAAACACAAGCGGGGAAAAGACATAAATTCGGTGATCATGTACACACAAATGTCGGATAGGGTATGACAGCACATGCAACAAGATGGAGACTCAGGGTTGCGTCGAGCACGGGGACCTCTCCTTTCCTGTCCTCTATTCCTATGCACGCTGCGTACCTTTAGTATTTTGTAGTTTATCTTATGGGTTGTCTGACCCTTTTATTCTCCTCCCTTTGATCGGTGGACGCACACTTCAATCATACAATGACGCTCTCTTCAAGTGACCCAAACATGAAATGCATACACATTCATATCGTATAGTCGTAGTATACACGCACAATCATGTCATACAGTTTTCCACGTTTCCAATGATGATCTGTAATTTTTCGCACTATCTCGCAACATTTGTCTATGGTTTCCCTGATATTGAACTTGGTGCGGTCCGTGTCCACTCCACTTTTCAGTCGGAACTTCGTCGTGACCTATAGAGGGGAAAATAAGAGGGGAGGGGAGGTGCAGTAGTAAAAATACCTTAGCGCGTGTAGACACGAAAAAGTTCTACCTACCATGTACCAGGCTAGCCGCAGGAGTGTGTGATACCACGGACTTATTATTCTCTAGGTCGATGCGAAGATGTTCTAGTTCATTCATTTCCTGAATTCGGGTTCCCTGGTCGTACATGTATTTCTCAATTGGTCGTATATTGTGGTGCAAGATATCATACCTTGCGTTCGGTATATACCTTATAGTTGATCATTGATTTGACAACTCTTTGAAAAGGACAGGCATGGTGGGTACAAATTCCGTAAAACAAAAATGTGTTAGGCAAATCGAGTTTGTATTATCGGCATGCTTTCGCTTAGGAGTAACAATCATTTGTTCAAAAAGGAAAAAACTTTCAACAACCTAGATGATTAGTCATGACACTGATTTCGTAATTCCTTTTTTTTTTTTAAGAAGCCCTTTATTTAAAACAATGTCAGTATGGAAATACGGGCCTACAGCCGCCATAGATCGGCCACGGTGTGAGAGGCGTCGAGCAACATGAGCAACACTAGATTAATATAAAAAATTTGGTTCCCCCCTTTCCCCCACCATCATGTGTGAAAGTATCGCATACATATATATATGTCTTTTTAACACAAATGTCACGTGGCTGGAACGCCACAAGGAGTTATAGGCCACTCCTACATCAGCGCCATCTTGGGGCGGGGTCGGGCCAGTGCACAGTCTAAGTCTTTCCATGAATTTAGCAGTTGAACCAGAATTCCTTTCGGTGGTTCGAGAACCTTCGTTAGCGTCAAGCTTTGCGTCAGCATGGCGTCACTGCAACCTTGTAGCAATGCCATGGTTCGTTCTTAGGGCGGGGGCAGCAGGCGGGTTCTTCCGCCGACGCTTTACTTTCTCACTGCACCAAGCGGAGGCAAGGCGGCTGCCGCCCGGGGAAAAAAGAGCAATGGCGGTGGTTTTGTCCTTACCGGAAGTCCGCAGGAGTCGAATGTCAAATGACTCCAACCAATTCTGCAAGGCTGAGGGGAGCGTTCTGTCAAGGGTGGGGCCCATGCCCTAGCAAACAAGCTTTTGAGTCCAGAATTGTCTCACGGTGGGCCAGGCCTGGAACCGGAGGGGTCGGCCGCCGGAGTTCAAGGGCAGCAGTAGCAGCAGCTCCTCGGTACAGTCACCGGAGAGGAGCCAGCAGCAGTAACAGTAGCAGATCGGGTGGTGCTGCCACCGGAGTGGCATCAGTTGCAGCGACAACAGCAATCCGGAGGACATCATCATCGGAGTGGGCCCCTACTTACTTGGCTGCGGGGGCCCACTCCCCGCGTCGGGTGCTAGCGGTAGTCCTGGTGAACCCTGTCCTTGGGTGGTTGCCTGGCGGCCGCGTGCAGGGGTGCCGGCTCAGCCGAACGGCGAATGAAGTGGCAGGGCGCAACTCAGCTGGCCGACGTGTGAAAGGCGTGGTTTGGGGTGCCCTCATCTGATGGCGAGCCTCCACCTGGGGAGGTGGGGGAGGTCCGTTCGCGTCGCCTCCCCCCGCCAGGGCACCCTCCGTTATTGAAGGAAGAAGTGACTGGGAAGACCCGCACAGCGTGCCAGGGTGAAATTCAGCAGGCCGATGAAAAAGATGGCTGGGTGCAGCTCAGCTGGCCGGAGAGTTAAAGGCGGTTGGGATGCCTGGCAAGCCTCCACCTGGGGAGGTGGGGGAGGTCCGTTCGCGTCGCCTCCCCCCGCCAGGGCAGCAGCCATAATTGAAGAAAGAAAGAAAACGGGAAGGTCCGCACAGCGTGGCGGGCTTCGCCTTGGTATTTGCCAGAACTTCGGCGCTTCGTATAGCCTCCGGCCTATTCGCACAATCGCTCGCCACTGATGTCAATGGATTTTTGCATGGTTTTTATAGCCCAAAGTCAACTAAGAGGGACCGCCCAAAACAGGCCAATGTTGCAATTTCGAGGAAGGAGAGGCGAGGACGGTGTCACGTGGACGTTAAGGCTTTGGGATGGAGGTTGCAGCAGACTGTTATGTAAATAGTTGTTTTTTAAAACGTGTTTTATCCTGTTCATTTTGCCGGAATGTTGTTATACTTGTAATTTATTAAAAAATGTTTGACCATACTATTTCGCTGGAGCGTTGTACGTATCAGTGATCTGGTTAGCGTATTCGGAAAAAAATGGCATTTGCTCGATTGCACGTGATCCTAATCAAGTGTGGTGACGTTGATGGTGGGTATCAACAAACTTCCGGTTGTGTCTATTGGGGTCCCTATTTTTGTTCAGTTCCAAATGGACCGGGCACTGGGATTTCCAGTGTCCGAACCCTCTACAGAATGCACATTGATTTCCATCTAAGTCTCTCCGTCCGTTGTAGGGTGTAGATGCATGGTCTCTAGGGGGTTTTTGTCCTGGTTCTCGCTGTTTACCTTTGGTATCGAGTTGTACCCAGGTATATCCGAACGGCTCAGCGTGGTCAACTTTCCGGATTTGTTTCCACACATCAGCCGGCAGACATAGCCCAAAGAACAAGTCGATATCTGCTAACGTCATTATCGTTGAGCCTAAGGCTGTACCTAATTCAGTGTAGAAGGCAGTCGGGTTCTTTCTCAAGTCGGGTAGGGTCTTTCTAAAGGTCAAAATATCTTGCCGGTCCCACGGCTGGTAGACCCAGTTATATACAACCCTTCCCTTCGCATCTTGGTGGTTGATGTCGTCGTGTGTTCCCTGACCCCGTGGGGGGACCCAGTAGGGGGCAGCTTCTTTAATGGGCATCATGGCCTCGGCCCTTCCTCCCTGGGGCTTAGTTGCCATGGGGGTTTCCGTTGTGGTTGTCTGTCCATGTTCTTTAAGGTGTCGGTAGACCTCGAGTGTACGAGTGAAGAGGTTCGTTACATCGCCCTCTCTTTCTTCCCCAATGTCTACCTTCCTATATAGGGCCGCTAGGCCTTCGGGACCTTTATCGTGGTACCTATTCTCATATGTATTCAGGGTGCGATAACAGAGCCGTACGACGAAGTGTCGTCTGCGGCTGTCGGCATACGATTTATACACGTCCGTTATATACTCCTCACTTTCTTTTCGCTCCACCAGCGTCCCTACTATCTTGTCAATTCCTGCTCGTTCATCTTTAGTTAACCGATTCATTCTGGTGGACTCTTTCTTTCCTATCTCATGGTCGTCTAGCGTTGTAGTCGACGTTAGGTTTAGTACAAGAGGTTCAGCCGGCGCGGAGGCCGTGAGGGCCGAGGCCCCTGTACTGCTTTCGTTCGTGTTCGGGGGTTGTGGGTGTTGCACTACTGATTGGGAGGGTGCATACGGAGGGGGCATGTAAATGGTCGGGGGACCTAACAGTAATTCGTCATTCGTTTGCTGCCTGGAGGACAACACAGGGTAGAGCAAAGAAGGGGACCTAACAGCGTACTGGCCTGAGGTTTCGGGCTCCTGGCTTAGCTTAGTTTCCCTTCTCTCTTTTATGTCTTCTTCTAACTTTTTAGCGGCAAGGTGAGCTGCCTTTCGTAATTCCTTTTCTGCTTTTACTTCTTCCCTCTTTTTCCGTTGCGTCGCTTCTTTACGCCACATGCCAATACTGTCAAGCATAGTAGGCGTCGTCTTATTGCTACGCAGAGCTACTTCTAGCGCTTCTATCTTGCGATCGTCGAAGGATCCCATCAGTGGCCACTGACTTTCGGGCTCCTTCTTGGTATATTTATGCCACAGCTTGCTATAAGCCACGGCGACTAGTCCATATTTAGTGAACATGTCCTTATTAGGGGTGCCTTCCAGTGGAGCCGGGTGGTTCACCTCTAATAAGCGGTCCGGGCAGAACCAACTACCAATCAGTGGGGAGAAGATAGGCATGACGGGTTTCAACGGGGACAAAAGTCAGCACTACCTATCTTTTCACTGCTTGCAAAGACTAGACAGAATATCTCTATTCCTCGTTATTTGTAAGCAGAGAATACCTCCAAAGAACCAATATCGAACAACTAGTGTTCGGACAATCAATCAATCAATCAATGGGGAGATAAAGATAGGCACGACGGGTTTCAATGGGGACAAAAGTCTGCGTTACCTACCCTTCACTATTTGCAAAGACTAGACAGAATATTCCTATTCTACGTTATTTGCAAACAGAGAATATCTCAAAAAGCACTATTCTTCAAAACAATCAATGTTCGGACAATCAATCAATGGGGAGATAAAGATAGGCACGACGGGTTTCAACGGGGACAAAAGTCTGCGTTACCTACCCTTCACTATCTGCAAAGGGAGAGAGAGAGAGAGTATTTCTACTCCTCCCCGTTTGTAGACAGCGAATATCTCAAAAGAGAACAATCAATGAGCACAATCAATGAGCAATACTAGTATTCAATCAATCAATCAATTATTTCGCACTTTTGTCGTGTTTCACGACCTTACCCGGACCGCATGGACAGTTTCTCGTCTTCCGCCTCCAGCGCCCGATCGTCCTCTATTCTCCGTATTTGCCGCGGCACTCCTGATGGTTCCCAGTCAGGACCGTAGATCACTCGAGAGAGGTCTGCTCGGAACCAGTGAAGTTCGGATGATCGGCTGCCAGACGAGGGTCTATTGGGCAGGAGCTCTCCCGATCGTTGCAGTCGTTCACTCTGTCGTCGGGACCTCTCCCACTGGATCCACGTGTCGCTGATGGGCCCCACGTTTGGGACGCCAATTGTTAAATGGTAGCGGCAGTTTCAGTCGATATCTTCCAAGTATTTTGCCCGGCGATAATCGCCTCTCATACCACTCGATAATTTACCAATAAAAGAGGCAGGCGCCGGAGACTGGAAGGCAGGAAACAAGGTTTTATTCCGTCGGAGCAGAACACATCAGATCAGACAGCAAGGTATCGTCACGAGGTGCTCTAACTGCATCTCTGAGACCTGGTCTCTTATACACTGGTTTATTGCTTTATTACACATAGTACATTCTTGTGATTCCCTTGATGTGCGGGGAAATATCCCCTGAAGCCCCGGTTCAGATCCGATCCCACACATAGATACAGTAGAAGTTCCCACCCTACCCGCAGTGGGAGATGGCTATCGCGCAGCAGGGAATTCCGCTAATTCCCGGGGGTGTGTGCAACTGGCCGGGTCTCAGGGGGTAGGGGCTTTGATTCTACTGTAATCCCTTTGATGTGGGGTGTTTCCTTTACAGTAGGGGCAATAAACTGCATCCGCAGGGCTAGGTGATGGCCTGGGACCAGTTCGGTCAATGGGGCGCAGAGGAAGGGGGTTATCAAAGGAGAGGCATGACCATGTATGGGTTTGTCGGTCGGAAGTGGTTCCGTAGCAGGGTCGCGCAGAAGGAGAGGGTTTATGGCCTGTATGAGAGAGCGGGGGTGGCCAGCGCGCGGGGGATGCTCGCAGCGCCAAGGGGACCGCGCTGGCGATTGACAATGAGTGGGGTGTCTAAAATGGCGGCCGTGCATTCGTTGCGCGTGGTGCTGGGGAGGGGCAAGATGGCGCAGATAATGTTCAGTTTGCGAGCTAAATTTCCACAAGGGGGGAAAGTGGGGTGGGGTGGGGGTGGCAGGACCAGGGCAGGCCACAAACCCCCCACCAAAGTCACACAGCACACATGCCCTGGACATACCTGACTCCCATGCCCTGGTCACTACGAGGGGGTGGGGGCGTGTCCAGCTAAGCCAGCGACCGCCACAACGGAAGTCCGTCACGACGCGAACCGGCAACACAACCAGACAGGTACGTCCCGTACCCACGCCTGAAGAGCGTGGGTACGAGTCGTACCACGCCCACACCCACGTCACCCCAACAATGGCGGGACGGCTCGTACCCACGTGGCAAAGGCCTGGGTACGGCCCGCACAAGCATCACATAGCGTGGGGACGGATATGTACGGACCCTACCCCCACCCCGTATGCATGGAGCGTACCCCCACCCCAACAGTGTAAGTACGACACGTACCCCCACCCGCGTACGTATGGAGAGTACCCCCACCCCAACAGTGCAAGTACGACCCGTACCCACACCCGCGTACGTATGGTGCGTACCCCCACCCCAACAGTGTAAGTACGACCCGTACCCACACCCGCGTACGTATGGAGCGTACCCCCACCCCAACAGTGTAAGTACGACCCGTACCCACACCCGCGTACGTATGGAGCGTACCCCCACCCCAACAGTGTAAGTACGACCCGTACCCCCACCCGCGTACGTATGGAGCGTACCCCCACCCCAACAGTGTAAGTACGACCCGTACCCCCACCCGCGTACGTATGGAGCGTACCCCCACCCCAACAGTGTAAGTACGACCCGTACCCCCACCCGCGTACATATGGAGCGTACCCCCACCCCAACAGTGTAAGTACGACCCGTACCCACACCCGCGTACGTATGGAGCGTACCCCCACCCCAACAGTGTAAGTACGACCCATACCCACACCCGCGTACGTATGGAGCGTACCCCCACCCCAACAGTGTAAGTACGACACGTACCCCCACCTCGAATGCATGGAGCGTACCCACATCCGTGTATGACATGAGCATACATATTGTGAAATTGGAGAGGTGGGTGCTGAGTCCTCCCAGCAGTGCCCTGAGACAGGAGGGGTGTGTGCAGAGTCCTCCCAGCAGTGTCCAGAGGCAGGAGGGGTGGGTGCAGAGTCCTCCCAGCAGTGCCCTGAGACAGGAGGGGTGGGGGCCTATCACTCCCAGCAGTGCCCTGAGACAGGAGGGGTGGGTGCCTATCACTCCCAGCAGTGCCCTGAGACAGTAGGGGTGGGGGCCTATCACTCCTAGCAGTGCCCAGAGACAGGAGGGGTGGGTGCCTATCACTCCCAGCAGTGCCCTGAGACAGTAGGGGTGGGGGCCTATCACTCCCAGCAGTGCCCAGAGACAGGAGGGGTGTGTGCAGAGTCCTCCCAGCAGTGCCCAGAGGCAGGAGGGGTGTGTGCAGAGTCCTCCCAGCAGTGCCCAGAGGCAGGAGGGGTGTGTGCAGAGTCCTCCCAGCAGTGCCCAGACACAGGAAGGGTGTGTGCAGAGTCCTCCCAGCAGTGCCCAGAGACAGGAGGGATGGGTGCAGAGTCCTCCCAGCAGTGCCCTGAGACAGTAGGGGTGGCGGCCTATCACTCCCAGCAGTGCCCAGAGACAGGAGGGGTGTGTGCAGAGTCCTCCCAGCAGTGCCCAGAGGCAGGAGGGGTGTGTGCAGAGTCCTCCCAGCAGTGCCCAGAGGCAGGAGGGGTGTGTGCAGAGTCCTCCCAGCAGTGCCCAGACACAGGAGGGGTGTGTGCAGAGTCCTCCCAGCAGTGCCCAGAGACAGGAGGGGTGGGTGCAGAGTCCTCCCAGCAGTGCCCTGAGACAGTAGGGGTGGGGGCCTATCACTCCCAGCAGTGCCCAGAGACAGGAGGGGTGTGCAGAGTCCTCCCAGCAGTGCCCAGAGGCAAGAGGGGTGTGTGCAGAGTCCTCCCAGCAGTGCCCAGAGGCAGGAGGGGTGTGTGCAGAGTCCTCCCAGCAGTGCCCAGACACAGGAGGGGTGTGTGCAGAGTCCTCCCAGCAGTGCCCAGAGACAGGAGGGGTGGGGGCCTATCACTCCCAGCAGTGCCCTGAGACAGGAGGGGTGGGTGCCTATCACTCCCAGCAGTGCCCTGAGACAGTAGGGGTGGGGGCCTATCACTCCCAGCAGTGCCCAGAGACAGGAGGGGTGTGTGCAGAGTCCTCCCAGCAGTGCCCAGAGGCAGGAGGGGTATGTGCAGAGTCCTCCCAGCAGTGCCCTGACACAGGAGGGGTGTGTGCAGAGTCCTCCCAGCAGTGCCCTGACACAGGAGGGGTGGGTGCCCATCACTCCCAGCAGTGCCCATGGAACGCAAAGGGTGGAGTAGTCACAGATACCATGCCCACAAATGTCAGTCAGGTGCACAAAGACCCTGCAGTACATGTACCACATGTGTGCGAGGCTGGGAGTATACGCATGCATAGCGCAGAAAAGAAAACATGTACACATGAAGTCATGTCAATAGGCCACATACACAAGTACAATGACTACCAAGGATGCCACGAATGATGCAGGTGGAGACATCGCTCAGCTTGCATGTGCAAAGGTGAAGGACTACGTCACACACCCAGCTAATGGACACACAGCTCTGTGCCAAAGTCAGGGTACACAGAGGAAGGAATACACCTTGGGACAATTGCAACATGCAGCAACTGCTTACATGAATGGAGAAAGCTAGCTAACACCGTGTGATGGCACACAGATCCCAGGGTCCCCCCTATGAGCAGCACACTACTACATTTCCCACACACCCAACACATGACCAACACCCACAACCATGTAGCAGCCCCACCAACAGCAATGCCAGCAATGCAGGAGTGTTCCAAGGGAAAAAAATAAATAGCTTTATTCAGCATGACCAAAAAACTAGTATGACGTAAGTCCAAGATTAACAAAGGCCATAGGGCAGTCCAGGAGTCCCAGCTGAATGGGGGACACAGTGGGATGCGTGTCCCCTAGCTTGCCTGCACAGTTACAATCCGTTGTCTTCCACAGGGGTGAGGGCATCATGTGGGGGGGAAGAAACAGGCACCGCAGGGACAGGAGGGTGAAGGGTAGGCGTTGTGGGTGCAGGGATGGAGGACTCCACCACAGGGGGTGGGGCAGGGCCAAAGGCGGAGGCCAGGATCTCGCTGCACACCTTAGCAAGGTCCTCCAGGGACTCCCCTGCACCCGAAGGAACCACAGGCCCCAAGGAGGGGGGGGGTCAGAGGGATGGGTCGCAGCACCACTGGGGGAGGGTGTGGACAGGGGGGGGACTCAACCACCCTGACCGAGGACTTCCTTGACCGCTTGCGTGGTGGCGTCACTGTGGGGCTCAGGGACAGAGCTGCCATGAAGAAGTCTTTGGGGGAGATGTGGCCAGGAGAGCTGAGGGGAGGGGATTTGGAGGGAGTGGATTGGGTGGAATGCGGACTCCCACTCTGGCTGCGTGTCACACGTTTGCCCCCCGACCCAGTGGGTGTGCCTACTGCACCCTGTGTGTGCGTGTCAGGAGGTGTGCGGCGGACCTTCCCTACTGGTGTGGTGCCTGTGTCTGTTGTGGTGGGTGCATGCTTACGTCTGGGTGTATGTGGGACAGGCATGGGAGTGGGAATTGTGGAAGGAGCAGGGGAAGGGGGTGGGACGTAGCGCTGCAGGAGACCCACTGCTGCAGTCAGTGTGGAGTCTATGGACCTCAGCAAGTTGCGTTGGTCAGCCTGCGATGAATGAATGCCCTCCAAGTATGCCTCCATGTTGTTGAAGACCTGGCTGTGGGCATGGAGGACATTAAGGATCGCAGTCTGACCAATCTGCAACTGCCGCTGGATGTCCACAGACTCAGCATTGGCGGCAGCAGTGGAGACAGGGGCAGGGGGTGCGGTGCCTGGCAGGAAGGAGACATGTGGTGACCGGGCACGTTGGGAAGGGACACGAGCACGTGGGAGGCGGCTGATGCCAATGGAGGGGGCGGGGAGAGATGTTGTGCTGCAGTCAGCTGCTGGTGCAGCCTCCGCCCACTCGGAGAGATCATCCTCGGACCCGCCAGCTTCATACTCTGTTGTGCCAGTCGACAGGTCCCCGGGTTCACTCTCCTCCGCCTCAGTCCCACTCGAAGTGCCAGCCCCGATGTCACCGCTGGCACTGGTGCTCGGTCCCTCCGCGCCGTCTGTGTCCATGTCTCCCTCCGTGTCCCCCGACGATGCTGTGGGCAGGGTGAAGAGACAGAAATTAATCATACACCTGTATACATATGTCACATGAGTCAAATCTACGTAGGTTACAGTGCATAGCCTGAAACAAAGGATGAGTTACAACTACAAAACAAGGTACATACGTAGGCCCTGCAAGACACAGTTGTGTGACCCACCATGCCATGGAAAAACTATGGAGAGTATGACACAATAGCAAATGAGATGACATGGTATTCTGACTGAGGAGCAAGGCCCTGGGGACAATACAGCACTGCATCTGCACCACACAGCGTGGCAGGAAATTGGGATGAGCAGGGACCAAAGCCAGGAACTAGAGGCACATGCAGCATAGGTAATACTGAGAACATGCCCACCCTGACTGGCACGCTGCACCTTGAGTGTATGTCCAGACAAACATCACACACTGGCCAGTCCGAGCAAGGAGATGACAGTTCTTGACATGTAGCCCATGCCCGCCCCAACCACCCCCTACATGAGACAAATCTGTGGAGACACAGGAAGCACTTACATCTCTTAGTCTGGGTGAAATACACATGGGATGCAACAATTCAAGATTGCACACCAAATACCCAAGGTGCGCCTGTCCTAATAATAATCTACAAATGGGCAGCATCAGTTGATTGCAACACGACACACAGGCAATGGCCACCGTGAGTATGTACTTTGAAAATCAGGTCAGGCTGGACAGTGGACACTTGTAATACATCTCACGTCAAGAAACATGGTGCCAGGGGACAATGGCACAGAGCACAACCTATGCTGTAGACACAGAGATTGTCGACATTCTCGGATTACACACATGATACCTAGGAAAAGATGCCCCTGGGGACAGTAGTGGCCACACAACTCCATGCTCCTGAATGGGAATGACTGCAACACACGCTAACATCCCTGCACTATGCCTAACGCACACTCATGCACATCATGTCACAGGCCACCACATGGGACATGCCTGCTGGAAGGCCTGGCACTCGAGAGATTAACTCCCATGTCTGGACTCAGCATTAGTGCCAACTGACATGGAACCCACAAGTCCAGAACTGGAAAGGGCACAGGCAAGGTCACAAAACCTGTTACACACCACCCCCACACATAATGCTGCAGGCATTGTACACTTGGAGAAGGTGTCAGGCTACATAACCTTGTGATGGAGTGACTACACACAGACCAGGGAACACATTGCAAGGAGGGGAAGGGAGGCAGGAGAGCACTGCAATACTGTGGGGAACAGCATCTGCACAGCACCATAAACCCTGGAAGTGTATCCATGGAACAGTGCACTTACAAATGCTGGTGAAACACAACAAACACACACATGTACCTATCCCCTTCCGGCTGCTGCATGTCCTGTAGACGCCTGTCCAAGTCAGGAAAGACCACCGCCAGCACACGTTTCTGGATGTGGGAGAGACGGCGGCGCCCGCGGTTCTTGTGGCTCTCAGGTGAGTCCCCCAGCAGGACCCGTGCGATCCTCCGTGTCCAGCACCGGATATCCTGCCAGCGTTTCCTCACCTGGGACAGGTGCCGCCTCCGACCATCCGCACTCCTCACGGCGCTGACGGCGTCCAGCCATATCTGCTCCTTGGCAGAGGCGTCTACCTGTGAGGATGAACAAGTGACACTACATCAATACACCTTGCACATGTCACGGGGACACAGATTAGAACACATTTGCTGTTTACAACAAGGCATAGTGTGCATCCAACGCATTGCAACTTTGTCGTAGGGACATGATCCTGTGGGGGAAGGCAAAAAGCAGTACGTGCCATTGAAAGGACACAGGTGGAATGAGGGCAACTACACAATCAATGAGCCAGGCTCACACTGTGCATCACACCCACCCCTCCTGTCTCAGGGCACTGCTGGGAGGACTCTGCACCCACCCCTCCTGTCTCAGGGCACTGCTGGGAGTGATAGGCCCCCACCCCTCCTGTCTCAGGGCACTGCTGGGAGTGATAGGCCCCCACCCCTCCTGTCTCAGGGCACTGCTGGGAGTGATAGGCCCCCACCCCTCCTGTCTCAGGGCACTGCTGGGAGTGATAGGCACCCACCCCTCCTGTCTCAGGGCACTGCTGGGAGTGATAGGCCCCCACCCCTCCTGTCTCAGGGCACTGCTGGGAGTGATAGGCCCCCACCCCTCCTGTCTCAGGGCACTGCTGGGAGTGATAGGCCCCCACCCCTCCTGTCTCAGGGCACTGCTGGGAGTGATAGGCCCCCACCACTCCTGTCTCAGGGCACTGCTGGGAGGACTCTGCACACACCCCTCCTGTCTCAGGGCACTGCTGGGAGTGATAGGCCCCCACCCCTCCTGTCTCAGGGCACTGCTGGGAGACATCAGGCATTCCCCCCCCTGGGACCCCCCTACAGTACATAGCATGTGTGTCACACCTGGACACAATGGCAGAAGTCACAGTCACTAAAAAGGGACACAGTCTGTGCCAGTGGACACTGCACTCACCTGATAACCTGGTCGCCCATACAGCATGGGGTACCGTGGGAGGATCACATCCACCAAAGCCATGTTCTCCTCCAGGGTGAATGGCTGTGACCTCTCCACAGCCCTTGACATGGTTCCAGGGAATCAGTAGCAGCAGCTGGGTCGTGGAATACAAAGATGTGCAGGCAAGTGCTCCCTCATGGGACCTGGCTGCCTTATATCTGCCTTGCTGGCCCATCTCATGCACAGGAGTACAGAGTAATTGGTCACTCACATTTGCATCCTATGTTTCCTCCAATCCCTTCAAGCCTAGCAGTCTGTGGGTTCTCTATCGGTTTTATTCTCCTGCATGATGTCAGCCCCACAAACACATTGCAACAAAGTAGATTAATTCCAACTGACTTCTGCTGTGCACCTTCCAGAACAAATTCAAAATTTGAACTTGGTCTCCATGACAACCAGCATGCATGTAGGCCTTAATACTTGTCCCTCATGTGTCCCCTATGTAATTTGGAGCTTCACACACAGGTACGGTGCGTTCCGGGGCCCTAGGGCACCCCAAATGCATTGCAACGGCCCGTACATGCGTGCCTACGTTCACTATCACTATGGGTGTCCTCGCGTATGCGTACACGTAGTGATAGTGAGCGTACAGGCGTGTGTACGGCCCGTACCACTACGAGTACGCATACGCGAGGACACCCATAGTGATAGGGAGCGTACAGGCGTGTGTACGGCCCCTACCACTACGAGTACGCATACGCGAGGACACCCATAGTGATAGGGAGCGTACAGGCGTGTGTACGGCCCCTACCACTACGAGTACGCATACGCGAGGACACCCATAGTGATAGGGAGCGTACAGGCGTGTGTACGGCCCCTACCACTACGAGTACGCATACGCGAGGACACCCATAGTGATAGGGAGCGTACAGGCGTGTGTACGGCCCGTACCACTACGAGTACGCATACGCGAGGACACCCATAGTGATAGGGAGCGTACAGGCGTGTGTACGGCCCGTACCACTACGAGTACGCATACGCGAGGACACCCATAGTGATAGGGAGCGTACAGGCGTGCGTACGGCCCGTACCACTACGAGTACGCATACGCGAGGACACCCATAGTGATAGGGAGCGTACAGGCGTGCGTACGGCCCTACCACTATGGGTGTTCTTGCGTATGCGTACTCGTAGTGGTACGGGCCGTACACATGCCTGTACGCTCCCTACCACTATGGGTGTTCTTGCGTATGCGTACTCGTAGTGGTACAGGCCATACACATGCCTGTACGCTCGCCATCACGATGGGTACACATACGGCAGCACTCCCATAGTGATATGGGAACGTACACAGGCCCTCTTAGCAGCAGTACGGTGGTTTTCACACATCACAGTGGTGACAGGCGGCACACAGGTAGGGATAGGGCGGACATACTTGTCCATGGATGGACATACTTGTCCATGGATGGACATACTTGTCCATGAATGGACATACTTGTCCATGAATGGACATCAAGGCATCGTCTGTGCATTACTACATGTGTGGGGCACAGGTGTGACGGGCTGTGATGTGGAACATTACTCCTGAGTCGAGAAGGCACCAGATGTATGATGAGATGTGTACAGATGTACTGTGTGACGGTGCAATGTGTGCCAGGCATGCCCTTGACTCCTTTGACATGTGTGCATGTGGTACTGCACACTTGGGGTGAGCGTCACTGGCATGGCACGGACGTGTCCCCTGATGCCCGGTACAGGAGTTAGCACACCTGACTTGTCACTACCCACGGTGCACAATGTGACTATGTCATGTATGTGTGGGGGCTTCCCATCAGGTTGATGTTGGAGCACCCTCAAAAGCTGCAACTGTTGCAGCAACCAACATGTGTCTGTGTGTAGATTGACATTGCACACTGTTTCGCACACCATGCCACATGTGGTATCGGATGTGAGGTGCACATGTATGCATGGGACACGGAGTAGCGTGACAAGGACATGTCTGCATCCTGACAATGAATGTGTGGTGAGTCATGACATGTGCACCTTCATGGCAAGGTGTGTGGGCTTTCCTAGTGTAATGTCATGTGACCTGTGGCTCTAGTGTTCCGCTACCAGTCTCTGCAATCGGCATCCTACTTCTGCTGATGTGTGGGCGTATGTCAATCCTGTCTTGCGTCTGGCTGTTCACTTGCACTGGGACACAGCTATTCCCATGGCATGGCATGGGGAGGTTCTCAATCTCCGTGTGTAGCTGGGTCTTGGTAGGAGTGTCACCTTGCATCCATACGTGTCCTGGGCATGTAGCACATACCTGACTCCCTATGTAGCATATGTGTATTGACAGATTAACATGTGCTCAGTACATATGAATTGTTGTCGTAGTGCACTCACTCTTCCTTGTCACTTCCAAATTACTGCAGAGCGCCGCCTCTTGCCCGACCAATTCCGGACTTGGCTGCCATGCGGGAGAATGACAGCATCCGGTGCTACCGCTTCCCCCAAACGTTGATTCTGGAGTTGACGGCGAGACTGGCACCACACCTGCAACCGCAGCACAGGTATCCTACGGCACTGACACCCCAGCTGAAGGTAATGGCTGCCCTACATTTTCTTGCCACGGGTACCTTTCAATATACCATAGCTCATGTGGGTGGCATGTCCCAGAGCATGTTCTGCCGTGTGCTGCATGATTTCTTAGAGGCCATGTTGATTCACCTGGATGACTTCATCAAGTTCCCAACCCCTGAACAGTTGACTGCGGTCAAGCGTGGATTCTATGCCCTGGGAGGGACGCCCCATGTCATTGGGTCCATAGATGGGACACATGTAGCTTTGGTACCACCACACGCACGGGAGGTGGCGTACCACAATCGGAAGCACTACCACTCCATCAATGCCCTTGTGGTGTGTCAGTCCAACATGGTGATTTCACATGTCTGTGCTCGTTTTCCAGGATCAGCACACGATGCCTACATCATGAGGCGTAGCAGGATGCCTGAAATGATGATGCAGCTGCGCAACAAAAGAGCATGTGTTGTTGGAGGGTACAGTCTGTCTGTCCTGTATTTTGCATAGCCTACCAGCACGACCGCTTCACCACTTCTAACGATGTCCATGTGCTTCCCATGTAGGGGACGCTGGCTATCCCAACATGCCATGGCTGCTCACACCTCTCCGCAACCCCATCACGCCGGCCCAGCTCCGCTTCAACACCGCCCATGGCCGGACAAGGCGAGTGATAGAGAGGACGTTTGGCCTGCTGAAGAGCCGATTTCGGTGCCTCCACAAGACCGGCGGCGCGCTCCCATATGCCCCTGCGAAGGTCTGCAAAATCTTCATGGTCTGCTGCATGCTGCACAACATGGCAGTTGAGAAAGCTGTGCCACTCATCCTGGATCAACATGACGAGGACCATCCACCCGTGGAGGACGAAGGGCTTGGCAATGGGGCTAGTGATGTGGAGGATGTGGAGCCGCAAGAGGACATCCGGACTCGGCTCATACGCGACTTCTTTGCTTAGTGGTGAGTACCAGTGTCTGAGTGTGCACGCATTGGTCCCCATGTGGCATGTGTTGTGATGTGTGTCTCCACCTGCATGTATGGCACGTGAGTCAGAGGTGTGTGTGGGTGTGTCACTGGAGTGATGGTGGCAGTGGTGGTTGTATTTCCCCAGTCATAATTGTGACCCAGCATGTTGTCATCCATACATGTGTCGAGTAAATGCACATGCAAGTGGCTGTGCTTTTTGTGGCTGACTTCTTGTGTGTCTCTCTTCCCCAGGTACTTGCGCATGCCGTCTGCTGGTTGCATTGTTGTGGCACTGCTATTCCTCATGGACACGTCATCGTGGGCTGACTCAGCGTTACAGGCACGGACACATTTGGAAGTCTCCATAGGGTAAGGGATGCATCAGGGGTGTATTGGGTGTGGCAGTTGTTCACGATGTATGCACACTGCCCCTGTCGATGTTTGGATCCTCTGCAGCCATGTAGCATCACCATGGGACACGACATGCAGCTGTGTACACCTGAATAGATGGTCTGCCTGGTTGACTGTCATCAGTGATGGGATAGTGGATTGTGATGATGGCATCAATGTGTGTGACACTGCCCTCAGACACATACGGTTAGCATTGGCTTGACATGGTGTGGGACTTCCACATCAGCGGATCAATGGTGTATGGCAGTCTCTCCGTGAGCAGCTGTGGGTGTTTAGCTGTTAGCCGACAATTGTGTGCCAGTTCCATGGCTAACACGCATTTGTGCTGCAGAAGGGGGGTGCCAGTGTTGGACCCACATGTTACTCCACAAGATGTGTTCATGTGTACTTCAAGTTGCCTCTGCAATCCCGAAAACATGACTAATAAAGGTGTCCCTATGCCTCCAAGGTGCCTCTTCTCAGTCAATGCTGGTGTGTTGCCACGGTGCATCCAGCATGTCTGGCATGGTTTTCCCTGATAGTGGCTATGTGTCGATGTGTCGAGTAGCAAGATGCAAGCTGTGTGTGTGGGCTGAGACTGTGTATTGGGCATGATGTCCATGACTGTGTGGGTATTGTGACATGTGCCATCCCCATGCATCCAACGTTGGCCAGGCCCCCATTCTCTGCATCCACCGGACTCAAGCTTGCAGGACATGGTTCTGCCACCTGTCTACACATACCTGGGTGCCCCCCAGGACACTGGACATGATCCCTGACCTCTGCGCATGACTGTTGCTGTACTCAATGTGTCTGTCAGCACGGTTGTACGGCCACCCCCTTAGCTGGTTGGGCCCATCACGGGTGTGTATGGTGCTCCATGTCTGCCTTGCCTAATACACTGTGACCCGTGTGTCCTGTGCCAGACTCAGGCCCCAGGGTGTGGATGGTTGGAGTCAAAAGAGAGCTCAGGCATGTTTAGACTTTACAACACACATGTAAGGTAATAATGCAACCAGCAGGCATCTTCTCTTCATGGTGTGAATTTTTATTTTGGGGGGGGGGGATAAAGTGAGGGGCTTTCCGGGAGTTTGGAATCCAAAGTTCAGTAGGGGAGTTGGTGTCCTTGCCATTGGAAATCCTCATAGTCCATGCCACAGTCTTTGTCAACATTGGTCAGACAGTGACCAGCAGGGCCATGTGGCAGAGAATGTCTCTTGATGCTGTGATGCTGTTGCTCCAGTGGGCCAGGTGCCAGGCCAGGTGTCCTGGGAGATGGTGATGTAGCGCCGACCCTCACGGTCCTTTCCGTGGACGACCCGGCCTCCTGCGGGGACCCTCAGCAGCAGGCCGTGACGATGTTTGGGATGCTCCGTCGGATGTCTCCTCCTCCTCCTGATCCCTCCCTGTGGGTGGTGATGTTCTACGCCGTCTGGCACAGGGAGGGTTGCCCATGTTGTCGGCCATCCGACGGAGTGTATCGTGAATCCCCTGGAACACCGTCACTTGCTCAGCCTGTCTGTCCTCCATCCTCCGTTGGTGTTGCAGTAGACAGGCATGTTGCTGGGCCTGCTGGGTCTTTATCTCATCGAGGCTCCCCTTGATCTCATTGAGGGTGGACACAACCTGGGCCATGCCCGTGGTGTCCTGCCGGTATGTGTCCAGGATGTTACGGACATGGGAATATACCGGTTCCCCAGCCAACTGGTCAGGCTCGCGCCTCCGCCGTACTCCACTCCCACCACCCCTGCCCACTTGCACCTGGCCTGCCCTTGTGGGTACATCGGGTCTCCGGGACCCCTGAGGGGTGGCATTGGCGTTGTCGCCTGCCTCCTCCTGGGTGCCCGGGACACCGTGTCCCTCCTGGCCAGCCTGGCTGCATTGTGGTGGTGGGGCAGGGATCCTGGGTGTCTCCTGGGATGTGGCAGGAGTGGGGGTGGTGGTTGGCACAGTTGTACCTGACGCAGGTGCTGCAGGTGGTTGGACACCAGAGGGGCCAGGTCGGTCGGGGTCGTCCACAGAGTGGTGAGAGTCGTCGCTGCCGGTGGGATCGGGCTCCCGCAGATCCGGGTCCTGTGAGTCTTCCCCCCCAGTGTTGGGGGGTGAACCACGACGTTGACCTGTGTGTGAGAGAGACAATGTTAATTTTGGTCCATGCAACATCCATGTTTCATCAGTTTCAAAGTTGGCACTTTTCCTCTTGGAATTAGGATCTGTCTTGCATTCCACTCACAGTGCACTTGTGCATGGGTGTGTCCCTTGGGCACCACTTTGGCCCCTTTAACTATGTGTGGCACAGTCTTACTTGCTGCGTCAAGTGTGACTGCAGTCAGCAGTGGAGTGGGCAGGTGTGGCGAGCCATGCATTGGCGCCTTCCGTGTAGCACTGTACATGTGCACATGGAGTGGATCCACACACTTATATAATGCAGGTAGCTGTCGTTGTGCTCGTGAACAGGTTGTGACATGGCCCTGTGTTTTGCCATGGTGAAGAGGGGGGGTTCTGGCACTGGCCACCCTTGGCTACATGCACGCAGTCTACCTGCTGACGAGCAGACATTCCCACACACCACACGGCTGATTTGCTCTCCCTGTGTCTCCCTCCCTCTCTGTCCCCCTCTCCCTCCCTCTCTGTCCCCCTCTCCCTCCCTCTCTGTCCCCCTCTCCCTCCCTCTGTGTGTCAGCCTCCTCCCTCTGTCCGTCTTCCTGTGTCTCCCTCCCTCTCTGTCCCCCTCTCCCTCCCTCCGTGTGTCAGCCTCCTCCCTTTGTCCGTGTCCCTGTGTCTCCCTCCCTCTCTGTCCCCCTCTCCCTCCCTCTCTGTCCCCCTCTCCCTCCCTCTCTGTCCCCCTCTCCCTCCCTCTGTGTGTCACCCTCTGTCACCTCAGCCCAGCTTCCTAAACACACACTTTTTCCAGTCCTTTGAATGGCCCTTGGCTTGTTGCTGTGAGTTTGTTTCTGATCTCCAGGCACCCATTGGGTGTAGTGTCTGTGTGTGCGCTGCTGCTGTGGTTGTGTGTGCTGCCACTCTTTCACAGTGTTGGCTGTTCATTAGCTGCTGTCATGTGCAAAACAGTGCCTTCACCCCCATGTGTTGATGCAAGGCGTCCGCCATTTGCTGGCGAGTCTTTCCTGTGTGGGGACACACTGTTTGTCTGGCTGTGACCTGGGCCATATGGGCAGAGGGCATTGTTGTCTGCTTCTGAGTTGCACTATGTGATTTTTGGGGCCCACCCTCCCGCCATCCGGGTTACCGTGTCATGTGTTGGTGTCTTCTGTGGCCTGTGACTTGACATTGTCCAGCTGGGTGCATGGGGCATGGTGGCGGCAGTGGCATGTGCGTGTTCATGGAGTGTGGTTGAGTCATGCGATAGGTTGGGGTGGTTGCGTGCCTGTTAGTGATTTTGGTTGTGGATGAGGTTCCCCCCATGTGAGGTGCGTTGTTCGTGTACTCACCCGGGTCTCGGAGTCCTCCTAATCCTTCGACTGCCTCCACCGGCTGTATGGCCATCACCCTCTCCTCCCAGGGCTGGTAGTGTACGGGTCTGCGGGAGGGCCCTCCTCCAGTGGCGTTGGCCTGGTTGTGTTCCTCCAGCATCTTGGCTCGGACCCTCCTCCGCAGATCGTACCACCTGGCTTGGCATTCCTGCCTGGTCCTTCTGGTGTCCGCAACAGCATTCACAGCATCGACGATGGTCTGCCACATGGCTGTTTTTGCTGCAATGCTGGTCTGTCTGACCAATGTTCCAAAGAGCTGTGGCTCGACTCTGAGGATTTCATCAACAAGGACCTCCAACTCTCGGTTACTGAACTTTGGATTCTTGTTAGTGGGCATGGTGAAGGGTGAGGGTGTGGATGGTGGTGGGGGTGTGTGGATGGTTGTGGGTGTGTGGGTGTGGTTGTGCAGGTGTGTGTGTGGGAATGTGATGAGGGGGTGTTTGTGGAGGTGGTTGTGTAAAGGTGTGCAAGTGTAAGGTGTGGTGAGGCTTGTAGTATGGTTCTGTGGTGTCTGGCAGCAGTGAGTCTGTTGCAAAGGCTCATGGTTTGTGTGTGTGGGCCCTTTTTATTGGTCCATGGGTGGGTGTGGCTGTGTTTGAAGTTTGGGTGGGTGTGTTATAAGGAGTGGTGGTGTTTTGGGCCTCTGTTTGTTTTTGGCAGTTGCAGGTCAGTGAATGTGTTTTTTTAGTGTTTGTTGGCCATGTTTAGTGGCTTTGTGCCATTCGAATAGTGTATTCTTGTGTTGTTTTGTTTTGTCCTGGTTGTGTACGTGCGTTTTGAGCGTGTGTACGGTGTGTACATGGGCCATTTGGTTGTACGGTGCTGTCCTTGTGTGTGGCTTGGTACGACTCGTACATGCGGTTGTGATGTTGGGGCCTGGGGTGCGCTCCGTACTTAGGAGGTTGTGTTGGGGATGCGACGGGAACGTACTGGGGTGTACATAGACGGTGGTACGGCACGTAGAGGGGTGGGGGTTCGACTCGAACGTACTGGGGTGTACATAGACGGTGGTACGACACGTACAGGGGTGGGGGTACGACTCGAACGTACTGGGGTGTACATAGACGGTGGTACGACACGTACAGGGGTGGGGGGACGACTCGAACGTACTGGGGTGTACATTGACGGTGGTACGACACGTACAGGGGTGGGGGTATGACTCGAACGTACTGGGGTGTACATTGACGGTGGTACGACACGTACAGGGGTGGGGGTACGACTCGAACGTACTGGGGTGTACATTGACGGTGGTACGACACGTACAGGGGTGGGGGTACGACTCGAACGTACTGGGGTGTACATTGACGGTGGTACGACACGTACAGGGGTGGGGGTACGACTCGAACGTACTGGGGTGTACATAGACGGTGGTACGACACGTACAGGGGTGGGGGTTCGACTCGAACGTACTGGGGTGTACATAGACGGTGGTACGACACGTACAGGGGTGGGGGTACGACTCGAACGTACTGGGGTGTACATTGACGGTGGTACGACACGTACCGGGGTGGGGGTTCGACTCGAACGTACTGGGGTGTACATACATGGGGGTCGGACACGTACAGGGGTGGGGGTACGACTCGAACGTTCTGGGGTGTACATTGACGGTGGTACGACACGTACAGGGGTGGGGGTATGACTCGAACGTACTGGGGTGTACATAGACGGTGGTACGACACGTACAGGGGTGGGGGTTCGACTCGAACGTACTGGGGTGTACATAGACGGTGGTATGACACGTACAGGGGTGGGGGTACGACTCGAACGTACTGGGGTGTACATACATTGGGGTCGGACACGTACAGGGGTGGGGGTTCGACTCGAACGTACTGGGGTGTACATAGACGGTGGTACGACACGTACAGGGGTGGGGGTACGACTCGAACGTACTGGGGTGTACATAGACGGTGGTACGACACGTACAGGAGTGGGGGTTCGACTGGAACGTATTGGGGTGTACATTGACGGTGGTATGACACGTACAGGGGTGGGGGTACGACTCGAACGTACTGGGGTATACATAGACGGTGGTACGACACGTACAGGGGTGGGGGTTCGACTCGAACCTACTGGGGTGTACATAGACGGTGGTACGACACGTACAGGGGTGGGGGTTCGACTCGAACGTACTGGGGTGTACATAGACGGTGGTACGACACGTACAGGGGTGGGGGTTCGACTCGAACGTACTGGGGTGTACATACATGGGGGTCGGACATGTACAGGGGTGGGGGTTCGACTCGAACGTACTGGGGTGTACATAGACGGTGGTACGACACGTACAGTGGTGGGGGTACGACTCGAACGTACTGGGGTGTACATAGACGGTGGTACGACACGTACAGGGGTGGGGGTTCGACTGGAACGTACTGGGGTGTACATAGACGGTGGTACGACACGTACAGGGGTGGGGGTTCGACTCGAACGTACTGGGGTGTACATACACGGGTGGGGGTGTACATACACGGGGGGTACGTCTCGGACGTACAGGGGCGGGGGGGAGTGTTGGGCGCGTATGCGGGCACATGTCTCCATGGTTGCTATGGGAGTTCGGTGCGGACGGTGTTTTTTCCATACGGTTGTGACATCGGACGCACGGGATGGATCGTGATTCCTCGGTCGGACTTCACCTTTCACATTTGTACGGTAAATCGTCCGAGGACGTGTCGGACACATTTTCCGACCCGAGGACGTGTGGGAAATCATTCCCGATGCGGTTCGTATGGACTTTTTACCATGCGAATCGTGATTGCCAGTTCGTACGGCACTTGTACGATTCGTACGGTAAAAAGACCGGATACGAGTCGCACGGGGAATTTTTTTACCGGATCGTAATCGGCACCAGAATGTTAAAATATATGTTAAAATATAGTTAGCCAAAATATCGAATTTTTTAAATGTATTAAAAATAATATAAAATTAATTAAATATTAAAAACAATTAAATAAAACATACATAATATAATATAAAAAAGCTTAAAATGTAAACATAATACATTTTTTTTTTTTAAAGTAGAGATTTTGTTGGATTACTATTCCCACTCCAGTAATTGCAACAGTTGGGAAAATGTTGGATAGCGTAGGGGTAAAAATTACTATTCCCACTCCAAAGAGTGCAACAGTAGGGAAAGCGTTGGATAGCGGGAAGGCAAAAATTACTATTCCCACTCGAGTGAGTGCAACAGTAGGGAAAGCGTTGGATAGCGTAGGGGTAAAAATTACTATTCCCACTCCAGTGAGCGCAACAGTAGGGAAAACGTTGGATAGCGTAGGGGGAAACATTACTATTCTCACTCCAGTGAGTGCAACAGTAGGGAAAGTGAGGGATAGCGGGAGGGTAAAAATTACTATTCCCACTCCAGTGACTGCAACAGTAGGGAAAGAGTTGGATAGCGGGAGGGTAAAAATTATTATTCCCACTCCAGTGAGTGCAACAGTAGGAAAAGCGTTGGATAGCGGGAGGGTAAAAGTTACTTTTCCCACTCCAGAGAGTGCAACAGTAGGGAAAGCATTGGATAGCGGGAAGGTAAAAATTACTATTCTCACTCCAGTGAGTGCAACAGTAAAGAAAGTGTTGGATAGCGGGAGGGTAAAAATTACTATTCCCACTCCACACAGTGCAACAGTAGGGAAAGCATTGGATAGCGGGAGGGTAAAAATTATTATTCCCACTTCAGTGATTGCAACAGTAGGAAAAGTGTTGGATAGCAGGAGGGTAAAAGTTACTATTCCCACTCCAGAGTGCAACAGTAGGGAAAGCATTGGATAGCTGGAAGTTAAAAATTACTATTCTCACTCCAGTGAGTGCAACAGTAGGGAAAGTGTTGGATAGCTGGAGGGTAAAAATTACTATTCCCACTCCAGTGACTGCAACAGTAGGGAAAGAGTTTGATAGAGGGAGGGTAAAAAACTATTCAACAGTGCAACAGTAGGGAAAGTAATGCTTTAATTTTAAAATAAGATTACATTAATTATCAATACCAATAAAACGTTAATTAAAATTAATTACAATTATTAAAAATTAATTACCATTGGTAAAAAAATAATTACCAATTAATAAAAATTAATTACAATTAATAATTAATTATCAATTAATTATCAATACACATAAATTTAAAAAAATAATATTTACTTTATTACAATTAATTTACTTCCCACCCAATTCCCCTATAAACCCACAACCCAATCACAATATTAAAAACTACAATTAACATTATCAATTAATCAGTTAATAAAAATCATTTAGCAATTAATAAAAATTCATTAGCAATTCATACAAATTAATTACCCAGTAACACAAATTAATTACCAATTAATAATTAATTATCAATTAATTATCAATGCACATAAATTAAATAATTAATATTTACTTTATTACAATTACATTACTTCCCACCCAGTTCCCCTATAAACCCACAACCCCCTCCCAATAATAAAAAATACAATTAACATTATAATCAATTAATCAATTAATAAAAATTATTTAGCAATTAATAAAAATTAATTAGCAATTCATACAAATGAATTACCCATTAAGACAAATGAATTACCAATTAATAATTAATTATCAATTAATTATCAATACACATAAATAAAAAAAAAATATTTACTTTATTACAATTAAATTACTTCCCACCCAATTCCCCTATAAACCCACAACCCGCTGCTAATAATCAAAATTAAAATTAACATAATTATCAATTAATCAATTAATATAAATTAATCATCAATTAATAAAAATTAACGACCAATTAATAATTAATTGCCAATCAATTAATTATCAAAACATATAAATATAATTAATATTTAATTTACCATAATTAAATTACTTCCCACCCTATTCCCCTATAAACCCACAACCCGCTACGGAATTAAATTACGCAAAAATTAAATTACATAACATTCATTAGTTTAAAAAAAATTAAACATACATTACAAAAATAATACATATTTTTAACACATATACTACCATACATAACAATAAAAAAAATTCGATATTATGGGATTCTATATTTTTAAAGTCGATATTATGGAATTCTATATTTTTACATTCTATATTAAGGAAATCGATATTTTGTACCCCAATTTCGATATTCTGACCTATCTATATTTTGATTTTCGATATTCAGTCCATTCTATATTTTGGAGTCGATATTCTGTCCATTCTATATTTTGGAATCGATATTTAGGTCATTCACCTGTATTCGTCCATACATGCAACCCCTTGTTCATGCCAAAGTCGTCAAGTGAAAGAACAGCCATTCAAGACGAAAGCAAACACCAACGTAATATGTTGGTGCAGACCAATCGCAAAAACACAGGATGTGTCTCCACGTGCATGGTAGTGCACATATCGCTGTACTAATAAAGTAAAATGCACCATGCTGCACGCCTATATCGAGGTGCTACTAAAGTAAAAACAAAGCGCTCCATGCTGCGCACCGATGAAAATATGTGCAAGCCATAAACCAACGTGCTATGCTGGTACCGATCCTTTGTGAAATCACATGTACATATTAACCTGATGTTTACACATATCTTACAGTGTTGATAAAGTGAAAACAATGCACTCCATGCTGCTTGCCAACGCAAATCAGTGTACCCACATAGTGCGTATTAGTTAAGATGCCCCGTCAATGAGTTCAACATGCCGTTATGGCAAGGAAAGCATACCGTCCTGTGTAGTGGCAGTCCGCGTGTCCATGCACAAAGTGATTTGGTGCTAAACGCGGTCCTTGCATGTAGAAGTAAAAAAAGGGAAGCCAAGAAAGTGAAGAAGGCTAGCACGCGAGCGGTGCGTGCGTGAACAGGAAGTGTTGCCACGTGCATGCTAGTGCATATATCGCTGTACTAATAAAGTAAAACGCTCCATGCTGCACGAATATATCATGGTGCTACTAAAGTAAAAACAAAGCGCTCCATGCTGCGCACCTATGAAAATATGTGCAAGCCATAAACCAAGGTGCTATGCTGGTACCGATCCTTTGTGAAATCACATGCACATATTAACCTGATGTTTACACATATCTCACAGTGTTGGTAAAGTGAAAACAAAGCGCTCCATGCTGCGTGCCAACACAAATCAGTGTACCCAAATACTGCATATTAGTTAAGATGCCCCGTCAATGAGTTCAACATGCCGTTATGGCAAGGAAAGCATACTGTCCTGTGTAGTGGCAGTCCGCGTGTCCATGCACAAAGTGATTCGGTGCTAAACGCGTTCCTTGCATGTAGAATTAAAACAAGCAGCCGTGAAACTTAAAGTTATCGCGATCACGATCAAACATCAAAGCGGCCGTGCGGCCCCGAAAGTATAAGTAATCACAGTAAAGCGTGGCGCGCACGCCCGCACACATGCACTGTAACTCTAGGCTGGCCTGGTAGCACTTTTTGGAGCCCTCTCAATAAGTCTCGCCAGACCAGCGCATGTGCTGGGTCAGGCGAGACCTAAAAAAAGGCTAGGAGGAAGGCAAAAAGTTCAGGGATGACCCTGCAAAAAGGGCCAAGTCTAACACAAGGTGTATTGAAGAATAAATGGAAGAATGAGTGTCTGAATGGATGATTTAGTGGGTGCATGAATGACTGTATACCTGAGTGATTAAATATGTCTTAGTGAATGCATGGGTGAATGATTAATCTGTATGAATGTCTGTATCAGTCAGTCAGTTGGTGTGTAAGTGGCTGCATGGGCTGGTGAATACCTACGTCAGTGTCTATGTGGGTTAATGCTTGGTTGTCTGAGTACCTGTATGGGTGCCTGAGTGTCTGTGTGGGTGGGTGGGAGTGTGTGTAACTCCCTGCACGGATGTGTGAGTGGGTGATTCAATGGGTGTATGGGTTTATGAGTGCATGTGTTAGGGACTGTATGGGTGAGTGAGTTTACGTATAGCTGTGTTGCTGAGTGAATGGATATCTCATTGGTATATGTCAACGTAACTACATATGTGAAAGGTAGTATATGTGAGTGTTGGAGTGTATAAGTGAGTATATGTGACAGTGAGTGATTGTGACAGTGGCTGCATTGATAAGTGTGTGCTGATGTCAGTAATTGTTGCAGAGAGTACGTATATTGTACTATCTGTATGAATAGGGGAGGTGTTGTGTGTGTATAACTATACAGGTGAGTAAATGGCAGTGTAATTAATTCTTTGGGTGACTTACAAGGTGTTTCAGTAACTCTTTGGGTGAGTGGCAGTGTGTGAGTGTCTATATGGGTCTTTGAGTGGATATTAGTGACTGTATTGAATGACTGCATGTATGAGTGACTGTATGGGTTAGTGAGTGGATTTGTGTGTAGACATATGAATCACTAAGTGGGTATGTACTAACTGCTACTGGTCTGACTATGATTTTAATATTGCTAGTCTGTATTTTAGAGTTGGTGTATCAAAGGTTATATTAGGGTGTGAGGAGGTGCATCAGATGATCAAGTGGATGATGTCATCAGTGATGTCATAAGTGATGTCATTTGAGATGTCATCAGTGATATCATCAGTGATGTCACTGGCCAGGTCATGAGTAATGTAATTTGTGAAGTCATCAGCAGTGCATTGCCGGGCGTGAGTTATAGTTAGCTCTACTCACTATAACATCCGAATTTCTCTGGTTTTATATGAGTGAAATGTCCAACTAACTATAACGTCCCTGAAAACTGTGTTTTTTTCAGTGAATTTCTAAGGTTTTTTAAATAATAATCCCTAAATATAACATCCCTGAAACCTCTGTTTTTTTCAGTGAATTCCTAATGTTTTTTAAATGCTATTTCTAACTATGCCTATATAGCTAGGAGATGTGCAGAAAGAGGAAGAAAGGCGCAGAAAGAAGCAAGAGAAGAACAGAAAGATGCAAGAGAGGTCAAGAAAGATGAAGAAAAGGTTCAGAAAGAATCAAGAGATGTAAAGAAAAAACCAACATAGGTGCAGAAAGAGGCCTACTTTGACTTACCTTCTAACAGACTCATACAAAGTACCCTAATCACTAATCCTTCTACAAAGATGTGTTAAACCTCACTTTTCTCTTGAGGGTTCACTATTAATAGACTGCACAGAATGTTAGGCCTACCAATTATAAAACAGTAAGCCTAAGTATATCACTGTTGTGAGTCTGACCAAGTTTGTAAAGGTATGCATGCGTGTCTATGCTTTTACCTAGTGACATGTTAAATGCAGATAAACATACAAACACTTGAATACCTGTGTTTCAAACAGAATACTCAGTAAATCTGTGTAAAAAAAGGTGTATGCATTTCCTTCTGCTCAAAATACAGGGCACATGGGTATTCAATAGTATCTTTGAGGGGCTCTATAATACATATATACATAAGACATGTCTGCCTGTGCTACCGAATGACAGAGCAGAACTGAGAAGATTTGACCACCTATAGGAGAAGTTACCCACTTTTTAAGCTACCATCTTCAGATGCATAACACATGAAAGAATACATTTACAAGTAGACACATACCACAGTCACAAGAGCACGCAAACCTTTAAACTTGACAGCTTTCAATTTTCATTTGAGTACAGAATGAGACGAGAGAAGTTAAGAAAGAAGCAAAAGAGTTGCAGAAACAGACAAAAGAGGTGCAGAAAGAGGAAACAGGGGTGCAGACAGAGGCAAGAGGGCTGTAGAAAAAGGGACCAGGGGTGCAGAAAGACGCAAGAGGGTGCAGAAAGAGGCAAGAGAGGTGCAGAATGAAGTAAGAGCAGTACAGAAAGAACCAACAGAGGTGCAGAAAGAGGCAAGAGAAGTGCAGAAAGAGGCAATAGAGGTGCAGAAGGAGACAAGAGAACAGCACAAAGAGGCAAGAGAGTTGCAGAAACAGGCAACAGAGGTGCAGAAAGAGGGTAGAAGGGTACAGAAAGAGGCAAGGGAAGTATAGACAGAAACAACAGAGGTGCAGAAAGAGGCAAGAGAGGTACAGAAAGAGGGAAGAGGGATGGAGAAATAGGTAAGAGGGGTGCAGAAAGAAGCAAGGGAGATGCAGAAAGAAGCAACAAAGGTACAGAAGGAGGCAAGAGGGATACTGAATGAAGCAACAAGGGTGCAGAAAAAGGCAAGAGAAGTGCAAAAAGAAGCAACAGAGGTGCAGAAGGAGTCAAGAGAACTGCAGAAAGAGGCAAGAGAGTTGTAGAAACAGGTAAAAGAGGTACAGAAAGATGGAACAGGGGTGCAGGCAGAGGAAGAGAGATGCAAAAAGAGGTAAGAGGGTTGCAGAAAGATGCAAGAAGGGTGTAGAAATTTGCAAGAGAGATGCAGAAAGAAGCAAGAGCAGTGCAAAAGAGTCAACAGAGGTGCTGAAAGAGGCAAGTGAGGTACAGAAGGAGGCAAGAGAACTGCAGAAAGAGGCAAGAGAGTTGCAGAAACAGGCAAAAGGGTTGCAGAGAGAGGAACCAGGTGGGCAGACAGAGGCAAGAGAGGTGTAGAAAAATGGAAGAGGGGTGCAGAAAGAGGCAAGAGGGATGCAGTAATTTGGAACAGAGGTGCAAAAAGAAGCAAGAGCAGTGCAGAAAGAACCAACAGAGGTGCAGAAAGAGGCATGTGGGGTACATAAAGAGGCAATTGAAGTGCAAAATGAAGCAAAAGAGGTGCAGAAAGAAGCAAGAAAACTGCAGAAAAAGGCAAGAGAGGTGCAGGATGAGGTAGGAGAGGTGCACAAAGAGGCAAGAAGAGTACAGAAAGAGGCAAGAGGGGTGCAGAGAGCAGCAAGAGAAGTGCAGAAAGAAGCAACATAGGCGCTTAAAGAGGCAAGAGGGGTGCAGCAAGAGGCAAGAGAAGTGCAGAAAGAAGCAACAGAGGTACAGAAAGAGGGAAGACAAGTGTAGAAGCAGGCAAAAAAGGTGCAGAAAGAGGAAACAGGCATGCAAAAAGAGGCAAGAGGGACACAGAAATTCACAAGAGAGGAGCAGAAAGAAGCAAGAGGAGTGCAGAAAGAAGCAATTGAAGTGCAGAAAAAAGCAAGAAAGGTGAACAAAGACAGAAGAGGGGTGTAGAAAAAGGCAAGAGGGATGCAGAAATTTGCAAAAGAGGTACAGAAAGAACCAAGAGCAGTGCAGAAGAACCAACCGAGGTGCAAAAAGAGGCAAGAGGGGTACAGAAAGGGGTTGGAGGGGTGCACAAAGAGTCAAGAGGGGTACAGAAAGAGGCACAAAGGGTGCAGAAAGAGATAAGAGAAGTACAGAAAGAGGCAACAGAGGTATAGAAAGAGTCAAGAGTGATACAGAAAGAGGGAAGAGAGGTGTAGAAAGAGGCAAGAGAGTTGCACAAAAAGGGAAGAGGGGTACAGAACGACGGAAGTGGGGTGTGGAAAAAAGCAAGAGAAATATAGACAGAGGTAAGAGAGGTGCAGAAGGAGGCAAGAACACTGCAGAAAGAGGCAAGAGAGTTGCAGAAAGAGGCAACTGAGGTGCAGAAGGAGGCAAGAGAACTGCAGAAAGAGGCAAGTGAGTTGCAGAAGCCACCAAAAGGGATGCAGAAAGAGGGAACAGGTGGGCAGACTGAGGCAAGAGAGGTGCAGAAAGAGGGAAGAGGGCTGTAGAAAGAGGTAAGAGGGATACAGAAAGAAGCAACAGAGGTGTAGAAAGAGGCAAGAGGGGTGTAGAAAGAGGCAACAGAAGTGCAGAAAGAAGCAACAGAGGTGTAGAAAGAGGCAAGAGAAGTGCAGAAAGAGGCAACAGAGGTGCAGAAAGAGGGAACAGGGTACAGAAAGAGGCAAGAGAGGTGCGGAAAGAGGGAAGAAGGATGCAGAAAGAGGCAAGAGAGGTACAGGAAGAAGCAAGTGAGGTGCAGGAAGACACAACAGAGGTGTAGAAAGAGGCAAGAGAGGTGCAGAAAGTGGATGTTCAAATCTGCAGATTATGCAGCAGATGATGGATTATGCAGCAAATGCAGAAAATATATATTTGTGCGAAAGTTGGTGCAGCCAAACAGTCGCATAATTCCAGTGGCCCTGCTCATACCCCTGCCTAGGTCCAGAAGTGCTCCTCAGTGGTTCCTACTTTTTTTGTCTCATTGAGTTTATAGTTTAGCTTCTATGGAAATGAGGAAGACTAAACCTGAGGTTACCACTCCACAACATAGACTACCATGCCACATAATTACTCTCCATAACACATAATCCCACTCTATATAATTCCTATACATTAAATACCACATACCTTCTATCCACATCAAAGCCAAAGGTGCCGATCACGATCCGGTAAAAATTTTCCCCGTACGACTCGTATCCGGTCTTTTTACCGTACGAATCGTACAAGTGCCGTACAAACTGCCAATTACGATTCGCATGGGAAAAAGACCATACGAATCGCATTCGGAATATTTCCCCACACGTCCTCGGGTCGGAAAATGTGTCCGACACGTCCTCGGACGATTTACCGTACAAATGTGAAAAGTAAAGTCCGACCGCGGTATCACGATCCATCCCGTGCGTCCGATGTTACAACCGTATGGAAAAAACACCGTCCGCACCGAACTCCCATAGCAACCATGGAGACATGTGCCCGCATACGCGCCCAACACTCCCCCCAGCCCCGTACGTTTGAGTCGTACCCCCCGTGTATGTACACCCGTGTACGTGTCGTACCCCCCGTGTATGTTCGTGTCGTACCCCCCGTATTTACACCCGTGTACGTTCGTGTCGTACCCCCCTGTATGTACACCCGTGTACGTGTCGTACCCCCCTGTATGTACACCCGTGTACGTGTCATACCCCCGTGCATGTACACCCGTGTACGTGTCGTACCCCCCTGTGTATGTACACCCGTGTACGTGTCGTACCCCCGTGTATGTACACCCGTGTACGTGTCGTACCCCCCGTGTATGTACACCCGTGTCGTACCCCCGTGTATGTACACCCGTGTACGTGTCATACCCCCCGTGTATGTACACCCGTGTACGTGTCGTACCCCCCCTGTATGTACACCTGTGTACGTGTCGTACCCCCCGTGTATGTACACCCGTGTACGTGTCATACCCCCGTGCATGTACACCCGTGTACGTGTCATACCCCCCGTGTATGTACACCCGTGTACGTGTCCTACCCCACCTCTACGTTCGTGTCATAACCCCGTGTATCTACACCCGTGTACGTTAGAGTCGTACCCCCACCCGCCTATGCATGGAGCGTACCCCCACCACAACATTCTAAGTACCCCCCGTGTATGTACACCCGTGTACGTATCGTACCCCCGTGTATGTACACCCATGTACGTGTCGTACCCCCCGTGTATGTACACCCGTGTACGTGTCGTACCCCCGTGTATGTACACCCGTGTACGTGTCGTACCCCCATGTATGTACACCCGTGTACATGTCGTACCCCCCCATGTATGTACACCCGTGTACGTGCCGTACCCCCCCCCTGTATGTACACCCATGTACGTGTCGTACTCCCCGTGTATGTACACCCGTGTGCGTGTTGTACCCCCCGTGTATGTACACCCGTGTATGTGTCGTACCCCCGTGTATGTACACCCGT
Source organism: Triturus cristatus (assembly GCF_964204655.1). Taxonomy (NCBI): domain Eukaryota; kingdom Metazoa; phylum Chordata; class Amphibia; order Caudata; family Salamandridae; genus Triturus; species Triturus cristatus. The sequence continues at coordinate 452,275,531 of NC_140590.1, read as the reverse complement.
GTACGTGTCGTACCCCCGTGTATGTACACCCGTGTACGTGTCATACCCCCCGTATGTACACCCGTGTACGTGTCGTACCCCCCGTGTATGTACACCCGTGTACGTGTCGTACCCCCGTGTATGTACACCCATGTACGTGTCGTACCCCCGTGCATGTACACCCATGTACGTGTCGTACCCCCCCCGTGTATGTACACCGTGTACGTGTCCTACCCCCTCTATGTTTGTGTCATACTCCCGTGTATCTACACCCATGTACGTTAGTCGTACCCCCACCCGCCTATGCATGGAGCGTACCCCCACCACAACATTCTAAGTACGGAGCGCACCCCAGGCCCCAACATCACAACCGCATGTACGAGTCGTACCAAGCCACACACAAGGACAGCACTGTACAACAAAATGGCCCATGTACACACTGTACACACGCAAAAAACGCACGTACACAACCAGGACAAGCCAAAACGACACAAGAATACACCATTCGAATGGCACTAAGCCACAAAACATGTCCAACAACCACTAAAACAACACATTCACTGACCTGCAACTGCCAAAAACAAAGAGAGGCCCAAAACACAACCACTCCTTATAACACACCCACCCAAAGTTCAAACACAGCCACACCCACCAATGGACCAATAAAAAGGGCCCACACACACAAACAACCATGAGCCTTTGCAACATACTCACTGCTGCCAGACCCCACAGACAACCTACAGCACCATACTAGAAGCTTTACCACACCTTACACTTGCACACCTTCACACACACACCTTCACAAACACCCCCTCATCATATTCACACACACACCTGCACAACCACACCCACACACCGACAACCATCCACACAAACCCCCCCCACCATCCACACCCACACCCCTCACCATGCCCACTAACAAGAATCCAAAGTTCACTAGCCGAGAGTTGGAGGTCCTTGTCGATGAAATCCTCAGAGTCGAGCCACACCTCTTTGGAACATTGGTCAGACAGACCAGCCCTTCAGCAAAAACAGCCATGTGGCAGACCATCGTCGATGCTGTGAATGCTGTTGCGGACACCAGAAGGAACAAGCAGGAATGCCAAGCCAGGTGGTACGATCTGCGGAGGAGGGTCCGAGCCAAGATGACGGATGAACACAACCAGGCCAACGTCACTGGAGGAGGGCCGTCCCGCAGACCTGTACACTACCATCCCTGGGAGGAGAGGGTGATGGCCATACTGCCGGTGGAGGAAGTGGACGGATTAGGAGGACTCCGAGACCCGGGTGAGTACACAAACAACGCACCTCACATGGGGGGAACGTCATCCACAACCAAACTCACAAACAGGCACGCAACCACCCCAAGCTATCGCATGACTCAACCACACTCCATGAACACGCACATGCCACTGGCGCCACCATGCCCCATGCACCCAGCTGGACAATGTCAATTCACAGGCCACAGAAGACACCAACACATGACACGGTAAGCCGGATGGCGGGAGGGTGGGCCCCAAAAATCACATAGTGCAACTCAGAAGCAGACAACAATGCCCCCTGCCCATATGGCCTAGGTCACAGCCAGACAAACAGTGTGTCCCAACACAGGAATGACTTGCCAGCAAATGGCGGACGCCTTGCATCAACACATGGCACGGTCTTGCACATGACAGCAGCTAATGGACAGCCAACACTGTGAAAGAGTGGCAGCACACACCACCACAGCAGCAGTGCAGACACAGACACAACACCCAATGGGTGCCTGGAGATCAGAAACAAACTCACATCAACAATCCAAGGGCCATTCAAAGATCTGCTAACAGTGTGTGCACAGTAAGTTGGGCTGAGGTGACAGAGGGTGACACACAGAGGGAGGGAGAGGGGGACAGAGAGGGAGGGAGACACAGGGAGACGGACAGAGGGAGGAGGCTGACACACAGAGGGAGGGAGAGGGGGACAGAGAGGGAGGGAGACACAGGAAGACGGACAGAGGGAGGAGGCTGACATACAGAGGGAGGGAGAGGGGGACAGAGAGGGAGGGAGACACAGGAAGACGGACAGAGGGAGGAGGCCGACACACAGAGGGAGGGAGAGGGGGACAGAGAGGGAGGGAGACACAGGGAGACGGACAGAGGGAGGAGGCTGACACACAGAGGGAGGGAGAGGGGGACAGAGAGGGAGGGAGACACAGGAAGAAGGACAGAGGGAGGAGGCAGACACACAGAGGGAGGGAGAGGGGGACAGAGAGGGAGGGAGACACAGGAAGACGGACAGAGGGAGGAGGCTGACACACAGAGGGAGGGAGAGGGAGACAGAGAGGGAGGGAGACACAGGAAGACAGACAGAGGGAGGAGGCTGACACACAGAGGGAGGGAGAGGGGGACAGAGAGGAAGGGAGACACAGGGAGACGGACAGAGGGAGGAGGCTGACACACAGAGGGAGGGAGACAGAGAGGGAGGGAGACACAGGAAGATGGACAGAGGGAGGAGGCTGACACACAGAGGGAGGGAGAGGGGGACAGAGAGGGAGGGAGACACAGGAAGACGGACAGAGGGAGGAGGCCGACACACAGAGGGAGGGAGAGGGGGACAGAGAGGGAGGGAGACACAGAGAGACGGACAGAGGGAGGAGGCCGACACACAGAGGGAGGGAGAGGGGGACAGAGAGGGAGGGAGACACAGGGAGAGCAAATCAGCCTTGTGGTGTGTGGGAATGGCTGCTCGTCAGCAGGTGGACTGTGTGCATGTAGACAAGGGTGGCCAGTGCCAGCACCCCCCCTCTCCTCCATGGCAAAACACAGGGTCATGTCACAACCTGTGCACGAGCACAACGACAGCTACCTGCATCATATAAGTGTGTGGAACAACTTCATGTGCCCACGTACAGTGCTACACGGAAGGCGCCAATGCACGGCTCGCCACACCTGCCCACTCCACTGCTGACTGCAGTCACACTTGACGCAGCAAGTAAGACTGTGCCACACATAGGTAAAGTCGCCAAAGCTGTGCCCAAGGGACATACCCATGCACAAGTGCACTGTGAGTGGAATGCAAGACATATCCAAATTCCCAGAGGAAAAGTTCCAACTTTGAAACTAATGAAACATGGATGTTGCATGGAACAAAATTAACATTGTCTCTCTCACACACAGGTCAACGTTGTGGATCACCCCCCAACACTGGGGGGGAAGACTCACAGGACCCGGCTCGGCGGGATGAAGGAGCCACCGGCAGCGACGACTCTCACCACTCTGTGGACCAACCCGACCCCGACCAACCTGGCCCCTCTGGTGTCCAACGACCTGCAGCACCTGCATCAGGTACAACGGGGCCAACCACCACCCCCACTCCTGCCACATCCCAGGAGACACCCAGGATCCCTGCCCCACCACCACAAAGCAGCCAGGCTGGCCAGGAGGGACACGGTGTCCCGGGCACCCAGGAGGAGGCAGGCGACAACGCCAATGCCACCCCTCAGGGGTCCCGGAGACCCGATGTGCCCACAAGGGCAGGCCAGGTGCAAGTGGGCAGGGGTGGTGGGAGTGGAGGACGGCGGAGGCGCCAGCCTGACCAGTTGGCTGGGGAACCGGTATATTCCCATGTCCGAAACATCCTGGACACATACCGGCAGGACACCACGGGCATGGCCCAGGTTGTGTCCATCCTCGAGGGGATCAAGACCCAGCAGGCCCAGCAACATGCGGAGCAACATGCCTGTCTACTGCAACACCAACGGAGGATGGAGGACAGACAGGCTGAGCTCGTGACGGTGTTCACGGGGATTCACAGTACACTCCGTCGGATGGCCGACAACATGGGCAACCCTCCCTGTGCCAGAAGGCGTAGAACATCACAACCCACAGGGAGGGATCAGGAGGAGGAGGAGGAAACATCCGATGGAGCATCCCAAACATCGTCGCGGCCTGCTTCTGAGGGTCCCCGCAGGAGGGCAGGTCGTCCACGTAAAAGACCGTGAGGGTCGGCGCTACAGCACCATCTCCCAGGACACCTGGCCTGGCACCTGACCCACTGGAGCAACAGCAGCACAGCATCAAAAGACATTCTCTGCCACATGGCCTTGCTGGTCACTGTCTGACCAATGTTGACAAAGACTGTGGCATGGACTCTGAGGATTTCTAATGGCAAGAACACCAACTCCCCTAGTGAACTTTGGATTCCACACACCCGGAAAGCCCCTCATGTCAAACCCCCCCCCCCACTAAAATAAAAAGTCACACAATGAAGAGAAGATGCCTGCTGGTTGCATTATTACCTTACATGTGTCTTGTAAAGTCTAAACATGCCTAAGTTCTCATTTGACTTCAACCATCCACACCCTGGGGCCTGAGTCTGGCACAGGACACACAGGTCACAGTGTATTAGGCAAGACAGACATGGAGCACCATACACACCCGTGATGGGCCCAACCAGCTGAGGGGGTGGCCGCACAACCGTGCCGACAGACATATTGAGTACAGCAACAGTCATGCGCAGAGGTCAGGGATCATGTCGAGTGTCCTGGGGGGCACCCAGGTATGTGTAGACAGGTGGCAGAACCATGTCCTGCAAGCTTGAGTCAGGTGGATGCAGAGAATGGTGGCCTGGCCAACGTTGGATGCATAGGGATGGCACATGTCACAATACCCACACAGTCATGGACATCATGCACAATACACGGTCTAATCCCACACAAACAGCTTGCATCTTGCTACTCTACACATAGACACATAGCCACTATCACGGAAAACCATGCCAGACATGCCGGCTGCACCGTGGCAACACACCAGCATTGACAGAGAAGAGGCACCTTGGAGGCATAGGGACACCTTTATTAGTCATGTATTTGGGATTGCAGAGGCAAGTCGGAGTACACATGAACGGGTCATGTGGACTAACATGTGGGTCCAACACTGGCACCCCCCTTCTGCACCACAAATGCGTGATATCCATGGAACTGGCACACAAGTGTCGGCTAACAGCTAAACACCCCCTGCTGCTCACGGAGAGCCTGCCATACACCATTGATCCGCTGATGTGGAAGTCCCACACCATGTCAAGCGAATGCAAACCGTATGTGTCCGAGGGCAGTGTTACACACATTGATGCCATCATCACATTCCACAATCCCATCACTGATGACTGTCAACAAGTCTGACCATCTATTCAGGTGTACCCATCTGCATGTCATGTGTACCATGGTGATGCAACATGTCTGCAGAGGAACCAAACATCGACAGGGGCAGTGTGCATACATCGTGAACTACTGCCACACTCAATACACCCCTGATGCATCCCTTACCCTAAGGAGACTTCCAAACTTGTCCGTGCGTGTAACGCTGAGTCAGCACACAATGACGTGTCCATGAGGAATAGCAGTGCCACAACAATGCAAGCAGCAGACGGCATGCGCAAGTACCTGGGGAAGAGAGACACACAAGAAGTCAGCCACAAAAAGCACAGCCACTTGCATGTGCATGTACTCGACACATGTATGGATGACAACATGCTAGGTCACAATTATGACTGGGGAAATACACTCATCACTGGCACCATCACTCCAGTGACACATCCACACACACCTCTGACTCACGTGCCATACATGCAGATGGAGACACACATCGCAACACATGCCACACGGGGACCAATGCGTGCACACTCAGACACAGGTACTCACCACTAAGCAAAGAAGTCGCGTATGAGCCGAGTCCGGATGTCCTCTTGCGGCTCCACATCCTCCACATCACTAGCCCCATTGCCAAGCCCTTCGTCCTCCACGGGTGGATGGTCCTGGTCATCTTGATCCAGGATGAGTGGCACAGCTTTCTCAACTGCCATGTTGTGCAGCATGCAGCAGACCATGAAGATTTTGCAGACCTTCACCGGGGCATATGGGAGGGCGCCGCCGGTCTTGTGGAGGCATCGGAATCGGCTCTTCAGGAGGCCAAACGTCCTCTCTATCACTCGCCTTGTCCGGCCATGGGCGGTGTTGTAGCGGAGCTGGGCCGGCGTGATGGGGTTGCGGAGAGGTGTGATCAGCCATGGCATGTTGGGATAGCCAGCGTCCCCTACATGGAAAGCACATGGACATAAGTAGGACAGGAGAAGCGGTCGTGCTGGAAGTCTACGCAAAATACAGGACAGACAGACTGTACCCAAGAACAACACATGCTCGTTCGTTGCGCAGCTGCGTCATCATTTCAGGCACCCTGCTACGCCTCATGATGTAGGCATCGTGTGCTGATCCTGGAAAACGAGCACAGACATATGAAATCACCATGTTGGACAGAAACACCACAAGGGCATTGATGGAGTGGTAGTGCTTGCGATTCCTGTACGCTACCTCCTGTGCCTGTGGTGGTACCAAAGCCACATGTGTCCCATCTATGGACCCAATGACATGGGGCATCCCTCCCAGGGCATAGAATCCACGCTTGACCCCAGTCAACATTTCAGGGGTTGGGAAATGGATGAAGTCATCCAGGTGAATCAACATGGCCTCTAAGAAATCATGCAGCACACGGCTGAACATGCTCTGGGACATGCCACCAACATAAGCTATGGTATATTGAAAGGTACCCGTGGCAAGAAAATGTAGGGCTGCCATTACCTTCAGCTTGGGTGTCAGTGCCATAGGATACCTGTGCAGCGGTTGCAGGTGTGGTGCCAGCCTCGCCGTCAACTCCTCAATCAACGGTTGGGGGAAGCGGTAGCACCGGATACAGTCATTCTCCCGCATGGCAGCCAAGTCCGGAATTGGTCGAGGAACAGGCGGCGCTCTGCAGTAATTTGGAAGTGACAAGGAAGAGTGAGTGCACCACAACAACAATTTATTTGTACTGAGCACATGTTAATCTGTCTATACACATATGCTACATACAGAGTCAGGTATGTGCCACATGCCCTGGATACGTATGGCTCCCAGGTGACACTCCTACCAAGACCCAGCTACACACGGAGATTGTGAACCTCCACATGCCATGGCATGGGATTAGCTGTGTCCCAGTGTAAGTGAACAGCCAGACGCAACACAGGAGTGACATACATCCACACATCAGCAGAAGTAGGATGTCGATTGCAGAGACTGGTAGCGGAACACTAGAGCCACAGGTCACATGACATTACACTAGGACAGGCCACACACCTTGCCATTAAGGTGTACATGTGATGACTCACCACACATTCATAGAGAGGATGCAGACATGTCCTTGTTACGCTACTCCGTGTCCCATGCGTACATACGCACCTCACATCCGATACCACATGTGGCATGGTGTGCGGAACAGTGTGTCATGTCCATCTACACACAGACACATGTTGGTTGCTGCAACAGCTGCAGCTTTTGAGGGAGCTCCAACATCAAGCTAATGGAAATCCCCCACACATACATGACATAGTCACATAGTGCACCGTGGGTAGTGACATGTCAGGTGTGGTAACCCCTGTACCGGGCCTCAGGGGACACTTGCGTGTGTTGTTGTCCGTGCCATGCCAGTGACGCTCATCCCAAGTGTGCAGTACGACATGCACACATGTCAAAGGAGTCAAGGGTATGCCTGGCACACATTGCACCGTCACACATTACATGTGTACACATCTCATCATACATCTGGTGCCTTCTCGACTCTGGAGTAATGTGCCACATCACAGTCTTTCACACCTGTGCCCCACACATGTAGTACTGCCCAGACAATGCCTTGATGTCCATCCATGGACAAGTATGTCAGCCCTATTCCTTCCTGTGTGCTGCCTGTCACCACTGTGATTTGTGAAAACCACCGTACTTTCGCTAAGAGGGCCTGTGTACGTTCCCGTATCACTATGGGAGTGCTGCCGTATGCGTACCCATAGTGATAGTGAGCGTACAGGCGTGTGTACGGTCCGTACCACCATGAGTACGCATACGGGAGAACACCCATAGTGGTATGGCCCGTACACGCGTGCGTACGTTCACTATCACTATGGGTGTCCTCGCGTATGCGTACTCGTAGTGGTACGGCCCGTACACACGCCTGTACATTCACTATCACTATGGGTGTCCTCGCATATGCGTACTCGTAGTGGTACGGCCCGTACACACGCCTGTACGTTCACTATCACTATGGGTGTCCTCGCGTATGCGTACTCGTAGTGGTACGGCCCGTACACACGCCTGTACGTTCACTATCACTATGGGTGTCCTTGCGTATGCGTACTCGTAGTGGTACTGCCCGTACACACACCTGTACGTTCACTATCACTATGGGTGTCCTCGCGTATGCGTACTCGTAGTGGTACGGCCCGTACACACGCCTGTACGTTCACTATCACTATGGGTGTCCTCGCGTATGCGTACTCGTAGTGGTACGGCCCGTACACACGCCTCTACGCTCACTATCACTATGGGTGTTCTCGCGTATGCGTACTCGCCACTACGAGTATGCATACGCGAGGACACCCTTAGTGATAGTGAACGTACCGGCGTGTGTACGGGCCGTACCACTACGAGTACGCATACACGAGGACACCCATAGTGATAGTGAACGTACAGGCGTGTGTACGGGCCTTACCACTACGAGTACGCATACGCGAGGACACCCATAGTGATAGTGAACGTACGCACGCGTGTACGGTCCGTACCACTATGGGTGTTCTTGCGTATGCGTACTCATAGTGGTACGGCCCGTACACACGCCTGTACAGGCCGTTGCTATGCATTTGGGGTGCCCTAGGGCCCCAGAACGCACCGTACCTGTGTGTGAAGCTCAAAATTACATAGGGGACACATGAGGGACAAGTATTAAGGCCTACATGCATGCTGGTTGTCATGGAGACCAAGTTTAAAGTTTGAATTTGTTCTGGAAGGTGCACAGCAGAAGTCAGTTGGAATGAATCTACTTTGTTGCAATGTGTTTGTGGGGTTGACATCATGCTGAAGAAAAAAACACAATAAGAACCCACTGACTGTGCTAGGTTTGAAGGGATTGGAGGAAACATAGGATGCAAATGTGAGTGACCAATCACTCTGTACTCCTGTGCATGAAACAGGTCAGCAAGGCAGATATAAGGCAGCCAGGTCCCATGAGGGAGCACTTGCCTGCACATCTCTGGATTCCACGACCCAGCTGCTGCTACTGATTCCCTGGAACCATGTCAAGGTCTGTGGAGAGGTCACAGCCCTTCACCCTGGAGGAGAACATGGCTTTGCTGGATGTGATCCTCCCACAGTACCCCATGCTGTATGGGCGATCAGGGTATCAGGTGAGTGCAGAGTCCACTGGCACAGACTGTGTCCCTTTTTTGTGACTGTGACTTCTGGCATTGTGTCCAGGTGTCTCACACATGCTATGTACTGTAGGGGGGTCCCAGGGGGGGGAATGCCTGATGTCTCCCAGCCAGAGCATGCAGTGGTGCATGTCTGCCGTCCTCACTTGCATCGTGTTTACTGTGACAATCACTGCATGGTGCATGCCACATTCTGCCTGTCTTATCCTCCTGGGAATGTTGCCTCTACAGTCCTCATGTGATTATGTGGTCAGCCCAGTGTGACAGGTGACTGTACCCACAGATGTGTGTTAGTTCTGTGTACCTGTGCTGAGAGTGTCCACATGATGTGTTCGTACCCTGGACATGGGTGTGTGTGTAAGTCCCCTGTCATGTGGGTGGGTGCATATGTGGAGTGTAGCACCCCAGCTGCATGAGGGATGGATATACCCTGGCCATGTGATGTGAGCAGGGAGCAGTGCTGTGTGTCTGACGTGCAGAGCCAGCCCCACACCTGTGAGCCCCCCCGTCTAGTGGCACATGTGCAGAGTGAGGTTTGTCGCTGCATTTGGCAATGGCAGGTGAATGTCCTGTGCCTGTGTGTGTCTGTGTACTCTGCTGCGGTAGCGTCAGTGGCCTGTGGCATGTGACTGCTTAGAGGTGCTGCACATTATCCTGGTGTAGCTTGTGATGCACAGTGTGAGCCTGGATCATTGATTGTGTAGTTGCCCTCATTCCACCTGTGTCCTTTCAATGGCACGTACTGCTTTTGCACTTCCCCAGAGGATCATGTCCCTATGACAAAGGTGCAATGCGTTGGATGCATACTATGCCTTGTTGTAAACAGCAAATGTGTTCTAATATGTGTCTCTGTGACATGTGCCAGGTGTATTGATGTAGTGTCACTTGTTCATCCTCACAGGTAGGCGCCTCTGCCAAGGAGCAGATATGGCTGACCGCCGTCAGCGCCGTGAGGAGTGCGGATGGTCGGAAGCGGTGCCTGTCCCAGGTGAGGAAACGCTGGCAGGATATCCGGTGCTGGATGCGGAGGATCGCACGGGTCCTGCTGGGGGACTCACCTGAGAGCCATAAGAACCGCGGGCGCCGCCGACTGAGCCACATCCACAAGCGTGTGCTGCCGGTGGTCTTTCCAGACTTGGAGAGGCGCTTACAGGAGATGCAGCAGCAGGAAGGGGGTAGGTACATGTGTGCTTGTTGTGTTTCACCAGCATTTGTAAGTGCACAGTTGCATGGATACACTGCCAGGGTTTAAAGGTGCTGTGCAGATCCAGTTACCCACTGTATAGCTGTGCTCTCCTGCCTCCCTTCCGCTCCTTGCAATGTGTTCCCTGGTCTGTGTGTAGTCACTCCTTCACAAGGTTATCCAGGCTGGCACTTTCTCCACGTGAACCATGCCTGTAGCATCATGTGTGGGGGTGGTGTGTAACAGGTTTTGGGACCTTGCCTGTGCCCTGTCCAGTTCAGTACATGTGGGTTCCATGTCAGTTGGCACTGATGCAGAGTCCAGACATGGGAGTTAGTCTCACAAGTGTCATGCCTTACAGTGCGCATGTCCTATGTTGTGGCCTGTGACATGATGTGCATGAGTGTGCAATACGCATAGAGCAGGGATGGTGGCGTGTGTTGCAGTCATTCCCATTCAGGACCATGGAGCTGTGTTGCCACTACTGTCCCCTGGGTCATATTTTCCTAGGTGTCATGTGTGTCATCACAAAACGTGGACACTCTCAGTGTCTACAGCAGAGGTTGTGCTCTGTGCCATTGTCCCCTGGCACCATGTATATTGACGTGAAATGTAGTACAAGTGTCCACTGTACAGCCTGACCTGATTTTCCTTGTTCATAGTCACAGTGGCCAGTGCCTGTGTGTCTTGTTACAATCATCTGATGCTGGCCATTTGTATATGATTATTTGGACAGGCGCACCTCGGGTATTTGGCGTCCAATCTTGCATTTATGCATCCCCTGTGTATTTCACCCAGACTAAGAGATGTAAGTGCCACCTGTGTCTCAACAAATTGTCTCATGTAGGGGGTGGTTGGTGCGGGGCAAGCCTACATGTCAAAACCTGACATCTCCTTGCTAGTTCTGGCCAGTATGTGATGTTTGGCTGGACATACACTGAAGGTGCAGTGAGCCAGTCATGTTGGGCATGTTTTGAGTATTACCTATGCAGCATGTGCCTCAAGCTCATGGATTTGGTCCCTCCTCATCCCTATTGTCGGCAACGCTGTGTGGTGCAGATGCAGTGCTGGATTGTCCCCAGGGCCTGGCTCCTATGTCAAACTCCATTTCATGTCATTTGCTATTGTGTCGTGCTCTCCATGGATTTTCATTGGCATGGTGGGTCAACCAACTGTGTGTTGCATGCCCTACATCTGTACCTTGTTTTGTAGATGTTACTGATCTTTCTTTTCAGGCTATGCACTGTAACCTATGTAGATTGGACTCATGTGACATATGTATACAGGTGTGTGATTAATTGCTGTCTCTTCACCTTGCCCACAGCATCGTCGGGGGACACGGAGGGAGACATTAGCACAGACGGAGCGGAGGGACCGAGCACCAGTGCCAGCGTTGACATCGTGGCTGGCACATTGAGTGGTACAGAGGCGGAGGAGAGTGAGGCCGAGGACCTGTCCACTGGCACCACCGAATATGAAGCCGACGGGTCCGAGGATGATCTCTCCGAGTGGGCAGAGGCTGCACCACCAGCTGACAGCGGCACAACATCGCACCCCGCCCCCTCCATTGCCATCAGCCGCCTCCCACTTGCTCGTGTCCCTTCCCAGCATGCCCGGTCACCACATGTCTCCTTCCTGCCAGGCACCGCACCCCCTGCCCCTGTCTCCACTGCTGCCACCAATGCCGAGTCTGTGGACATCCAGCGGCAGTTGCAGATTGGTCAGGCTGCGATCCTTAATGTCCTCCATGGCCACAGCCAGGTCCTCAACAACATGGAGGCATACTTGGAGGGCATTCACTCATCGCAGGCTGACCAACGCAGCTTGCTGAGGTCGATAGACTCGACACTGACTGCAGCAGTGGGTCTCCTGCAGCGCTACGTCCAACCCCCTACCCCTGCCCCATCCACACCTCCCACTCCCATGCCTGTCCCACGTACACACAGACGTCAGCATGCACCCACCACGACGGACACAGGCACCACACCAGCAGGGAAGGTCACCCGCACACCTCCTGGCACGCACACACAGGGTGAAGTAGGCACACCCACTGGGTCGGGGGGCAAACGTAAGACACGCAGCCAGAGTGGGAGTCCGCATTTCACCAAATCCACTCCCTCCAAATCCCCTCCCCTCAGCTCTCCTGGCCACATATCACACAAAGACTCCTTCATGGCCGCTCTGTCCCTAAACCCCACAGTGACACCACCCCGCAAGCGGTCAAGGGAGTCCCCGGTCAGGGTGGTTGATTCCCCCCCTGTCTACACCCTCCCCCAGTGGCGCTGCGACCCATCCCTCTGACCCCCCCCCACCTTGGGGCCTGTGGTTCCTTCGGGTGCAGGGGATTCCCTGGAAGACCTTGCTAAGGTGTGCAGCGAGATCCTGGCCTCCGCTTTTGGCCCTGCCCCACCACCTGTGGTGGAGTCCTCCATCCCTGCACCCACGATGCCTACCCTTCGCCCTCCTGTCCCTGCGGTGCCTGGTTCTTCCCCCCACATGATGCCCTCACCCCTGTGGAAGACGACGGAATCTAACTGTGCAGGCAAGCTAGGGGACACGCATCCCACTGTGTCCCCCATCCAGCTGTGACTTCTGGAATGCCCTATGGGCTTTGTAAATATTGAACTTCCTACAAACAAGATTTTTTGGTTCATGCTGAATAAAGCAATTTATTTTTTTCCCCTTGGAACACTACTGCTTTGCTGGTATTGCTGTTGGTGGGGCTGCTACATGGTTTTGGGTGGTGTTCATGTGTTGGGTGTGTGGGAAATGTAGTAGTGTGCTGGTCATAGGGGGGACCCTGGGATCTGTGTGCCATCACACGGTGTTAGCTAGGTTTCTCTGTTCATGTAAGCAGTTGCTGCATGGTGAAATTGTCCAAAGGTGTATTCCTTCCTCTGTGTACCCTGACATCTTCCCTGCAGGGTGTTCCCAATATTTAGCGCTGAGCTGTGTGTACATTAGCTGGGTGTGTGACGGACTCCTTCAACTTGGCACATGCATGCTGAGCAATGTCTCCACCTGCATCATTCGTGGCATCCTTGGTAGTCATTGTACTTGTGTATGTGGACTATTGACATGACTTCATGTGGACATGTTTTCTTTTCTGCGCTATGCATGCGTATACTCCCAGCCTTGCACACATGTGGTACATGTACTGCAGGGTCTTCGTGCACCTGACTGACATTTGTGGGCATGGTATCTGTGGCTACTCCACCCTTTGCGTTCCATGGGCACTGCTGGGAGGACTCTGCCCACACCCCTCCTGTGTGTGGGCACTGCTGGGAGGACTCTGCACCCACCCCTCCTGTCTCTGGGCACTGCTGAGAGGACTCTGCACCCACCCCTCCTGTGTCTGGGCACTGCTGGGAGGACTCTGCACCCACCCCTCCTGCGTCTGGGCACTGCTGGGAGTGATAGGCACACACCCCTCCTGTCTCTGGGCACTGCTGGGAGGACTCTGCACCCACCCCTCCTGTGTCTGGGCACTGCTGGGAGGACTCTGCACCCACCCCTCCTGTGTCTGGGCACTGCTGGGAGTGATAGGCACACACCCCTCCTGTGTCTGGGCACTGCTGGGAGGACTCTGCACACACACCACCATGTCTCTGTCCACTGCTGGGAGGACTCTGCACCCACCCCTCCTGTGTCTGGGCACTGCTGGGAGTGATAGGCACACACCCCTCCTGTGTCTCGGCACTGCTGGGAGGACTCTGCACACACCCCTCCTGTCTCTGGGCACTGCTGGGAGGACTCTGCACCCACCCCTCCTGCATCTGGGCACTGCTGGGAGTGATAGGCACACACCCCTCCTGTCTCTGGGCACTGCTGGGAGGACTCTGCACACACCCCTCCTGTGTCTGGGCACTGCTGGGAGGACTCTACACCCACCCCTCCTGCGTCTGGGCACTGCTGGGAGGACTCTGCACCCACCCCTCCTGTGTCTGGGCACTGCTGGGAGTGATAGGCACACACCCCTCCTGTGTGTGGACACTGCTGGGAGGACTCTGCACACACCCCTCCTGTCTCTGGGCACTGCTGGGAGGACTCTGCACCCACCCCTCCTGCATCTGGGCACTGCTGGGAGTGATAGGCACACACCCCTCCTGTCTCTGGGCACTGCTGGGAGGACTCTGCACCCACCCCTCCTGTGTCTGGGCACTGCTGGGAGTGATAGGCACACACCCCTCCTGTCTCTGGGCACTGCTGGGAGTGATAGGCACACACCCCTCCTGTCTCTGGGCACTGCTGGGAGGACTTTGCACCCACCCCTCCTGTGTCTGGGCACTGCTGGGAGTGATAGGCACACACCCCTCCTGTGTCTGGGCACTGCTGGGAGGACTCTGCACACACCCCTCCTGTCTCTGGGCACTGCTGGGAGGACTCTGCACCCACCCCTCCTGCGTCTGGGCACTGCTGGGAGTGATAGGCACACACCCCTCCTGTGTCTGGGCACTGCTGGGAGGACTCTGCACACACCCCTCCTGTGTCTGGGCACTGCTGGGAGGACTCTGCACCCACCCCTCCTGCGTCTGGGCACTGCTGGGAGGACTCTGCACCCACCCCTCCTGTGTCTGGGCACTGCTGGGAGGGCTCTGCACCCACCCCTCCTGCGTCTGGGCACTGCTGGGAGGACTCTGCACCCACCCCTCCTGTGTCTGGGCACTGCTGGGAGGACTCTGCACCCACCCCTCCTGCGTCTGGGCACTGCTGGGAGGACTCTGCACCCACCCCTCCTGTGTCTGGGCACTGCTGGGAGGACTCTGCACACACCCCTCCTGTGTCTGCGCACTGCTGGGAGGACTCTGCTCCCACCCCTCCTGTGTCTGGGCACTGCTGGGAGGACTCTGCACACACCCCTCCTATTTAACAATATGTACGCTTAAAACATACACGTGTGTGGGTTCGCTTCATGGGGGTACGGGTCGTACTTACACTGTTGGGGTGGGAGTACGCTCCATACGTACGCGGGTGGGGTACGGGTCGTACTTACACTGTTGGGGTGGGAGTACGCTCCATACGTACGCGGGTGGGGTACGGGTCGTACTTACACTGTTGGGGTTGGGGTACGCTCCATGCATATGAGGTGGGGGTACGTGTCGTACATACACGGTTGGGGTGGGGGTACGCTCCATGCATACGCGGGTGGGGGTACGGGTTGTACTTACACTGTTGGGGTGGGGGTACGCTCCATACGTACGCGGGTGAGGGTACGGGTCGTATTTACACTGTTGGGGTGGGGGTACTCTCCATACATACGCGGGTGAGGGTATGGGTCGTACATTCACGGTTGGGGTGGGGGTACGGGTCGTACATACACGGTTGGGGTGGGGGTACGCTCCATACGTATGCGGGTGGGGTACGGGTCGTACTTACACTGTTGGGGTGGGGGTACGCTCCATACGTCCGCGGGTGAGGATACGGGTCGTACTTACACTGTTGGGGTGGGGGGTATGCTCCATATGTCCGCGGGTGAGGGTACGGGTCGTACTTACACTGTTGGGGTGGGGGGTACGCTCCATACGTACGCAGGTGAGGGTACGGGTCATACATACACGGTTGGGGTGGGGGGTATGCTCCATGCATACGCGGGTGGGGGTACGGTCCGTACATATCCGTACCCACGCTGTGGAATGCTTGTGCACGCTGTACCCAGGCCTTTGCCACGTGGGTACAGCCCTCCCGCCATTGTTGGGGTGACGTAGGTGTGGGCGTGGTACGACTCATACCCACGCTCTTAAGGCGTGGGTACGGGACATACCTGTATTGTTGTGTTGCCGGTTCGCGTCGTCAGGCACTTCCGTTGTGGCGGACGCTGGCTTTGCTGGACACGCCCCCACCCCCTCGTAGTGACCAGGGCCTGGGGGTCAGGTATGTCCAGGGCATGTGTGCTGTGTGACTTTGGTGGGGGTTTTGTGGCCTGCCCCTGGTCTTGCTCCCCCTTTCCCCCCTCCCTTAGTTGTTCTGACCTTCTGCGGCGTCTGCGTCCGAACCTGTAGAGGAGGTCGACTGCTATGAGGGCCGGGATGACACGTAGGTTCGGGTCCATGTCTGTCTGTCGCGTACAGGTACTCCTTGTTCGCGTCGTACTGATTTCCCGGCAGTTTTTGGCAGCTGGAAAATATTGTCCGTGCGGGATGACGTCGGTGCGAATCGTAATTCCTGGTTCGTGAATGGCAGGCTGCGTGCGTCCCGACGTCACGTCGGCGCTTTCCCGGATCGCATTTGTATGTTTATTTTCGTCGGTCGGGGTTTTGCACGATTCGTACGGATATTGAGTTTCCGTGCGAATCGTAATTCCATGTTTGTATATTGTTACGACCGGGTACGCGTCGGACGGAGAATATGCTCCATCCGATGGTTCGTACCCGGTTTTTACAGGATCGTAATCGGCACCAAAGTCTATCCACATAATTTCACTGCACATCATACCACATAAATTCACTACACACAACCTACATCCACTCCACTCCAAGAAACATTAGAAAAAAGCCTATAGCTCTAACTCTCGCAAATGTAAAACCTATTACATTGCAAATGCTTCTTTAACTAGTAGTTGCGTTTTCAGAGAGGTGGAAAAAGGATCCTGGGCTACTGACCAGTGCTCAGGAATTCTGCTGCGCAGGGCTAACAGGAGGAACCAGGAGGCCTTCTTGTGAAAGTCCCTCAGCAGTAAAGTGGACTTTATCCCCCAACCAGTACAGTGTCAGGAGGCACGTTTGGAAAGTGGTGGAGAAAGGTGAATATGGCCTCCACAGACCTCTTAGCAATCCCACTGTGTCTGACTTAATGGAGGTAACAGGAGGGGTAGTTCGCCCCCAAGGACAACCGTTGGGGCCAACTGCCCCTCCTATTGCCTCCAGTAAGTCCCACACAGCAGGATTGCTAAGTTCTCATAGCAGGCCACGCTCCCTTTCCCCACCACTCTGCAGACGTGCTCCCTGGCACGCTCTTGGATGCGGATTAAAGTCCACTTTGCTGCTGGGGGTCCAAAGGACCCTCAAGATTCTAGGGGACTTAATCCCCCAACCCAGACTGTGCCTGGAGGCGTGTGTGCAGAGTGGTTCAGGAAGGGGCGGGGCCTCCGGTGAGATGCCAGCTTCTCTTTTATTTATTTTTTTAGAAAACGGGCTGTGTTCCCCCCTACTCTTAGTAATTTTTGGGCCCTGGGGACCCCATCCCCCAGGGCATAAGCATTGTTTTAATTTAAAATAACTAAAGACGGGAAAGGGGCTGCACGGCCCCCCTCCCGAGACCGTTTCCGCCCCGGGGTCCCCATCCTCAAGGGCATGGCCTCGTTTTAATTTTTTTTTAATTATTTATATGAGGGGGGCCACGTGGCCCCCCTTCCCTGGGCCTGGGGACCCCATCCCCCAGGGCTTGGCCTCGTTTTTTTTTAGTTATGTATACGGGAGGGGGGCCTGTCCCCCGGGGCTGGCCTTAGGTTTGAAAATCATAATAATAATAAATTAAAAAGGGAAGGGAGTGAGTGGCCCCCCTTCCCTGGGCTCCTGTCATTGCAAACTGCATTGTCCCACACGGCCCCTGCATATATTTGATATATTGCCCCCGGGACCTGGCCCACCCAGGCCTAGGGGGTCAGGGTGTTTCTTCCTTGCCCCCTTTTCTTTTTTTTACCATTTTCTTTCCTTTTTTCTTGTGACTCGGTTTTACAGAGTCACAAGATGGCTGCCAACACTTCCTAGTTTGTAGTGTTGGCAGCCAATCAGAATGAAGCTTGTGGTCGGGAGGGTTTGCGAATCTTCCTCGGTCACAGATATTGATATATATATTTATTTTTATTTCTCAGGAACCACTGAACGAATTTACACCATTTAAAAAAAAGAACGCTTTCTGATCCAAGACCTACCTTTTTGCCAAATTTGGTGTTATTCCGTTCAATAGATCGGGCTGTAGCTTTGTCTAAAGTTTCCTATTGAACCAAACATGGACAAAACACGTTTTTGGACCCCCTTTTTTCTTGGACCCTGCTAGACGAGTCACCGCAAAACTTTTAGGACAGGTGCTGACCTGAGTAAACTATTAGTTTTGATCATTTCGCACAGATTCATCAAACGGCACCAAAGATATTGACAAATCAAAAAACGCTTTTCCTATGGAAACTAGGTCCTAACTATAACTATCTACTGGTGACTGCCAGTAGGTTATATAATTTGAGATGTCATCAGTGATATCATGTGTGATGTCACTGACCATGTCATGAGTGATGTAATATGTGACGTCATCAGCAGTGCATTGCGGGCGCGCAAGTTATAGTTAGCTGAACTAACTATAACGGTGGAATTTCAATGGTTTTGTACGAGTGAAATGTCCAGCTAAATATAACACCCCTGAAACCTATGTTTTTTTCTGTGAATTTCAAAGGTTTTTTAAATGCTAGTTTCTAACTATGCCTACAGAGGTATGACATGTGAAGAAAGAAGACAAAACACACAGAAAGAAGAAAAAGAAATGCAGAAAGAAGCAAAAGAAGCAACAGAAGTCCTCAAAGACGAAAAAAAGTGCAGGAAGAAGGAAGAGGTGCAGAAAGAACAAACAGAGGAGCAGAAAGAGTCTTTGTTGAAAAATCATCCTGTACCCTTAACTTTTTCAGATGGTTACTGGTGGTAACTGACTCTGACTAACCAGTCCTAGAGCCAGTGCTATGCTAAAGGACACTTAGAATACAGTTAAAACACCTACATACACTTAGAAACACTATGCGTTGGGGTACCCCTGTTATTAGCATGACCTCCTCTGTAAGCCCCTAGTATATAATAGGGCAGGGGGATTAAAACTACCTCTTAAAATGTGCCACAGGACGCATTTGCACACTGGTTAAGGGATGGGGGCTGAGCTGACGTGTGCAAACACGCCCTGTGGCCGTTTTAATTTTGGGGATAAAGTCCCCTTGAATCCTGAGTGTCCCTTGGGTATAACTAGCCCATCAGGTATCTCTAGTTAGAACCACAGAGCTGCGTTGTAGAGAAAATGGGCACGGCCTGGATCACCTCTCTGCAACGCAGCACAGTGGTGCTCACTGGAAGCACCTGGTGGACTAGTTGGCCCCCATGGGCCCTCAGGATTGAAGGGGAATTATTTCCCCAACTTAAAACTTGCCATAGGGCCTGTTTGCACACGTCACCTCAGGCCCCGTCCCCTCCCTTCCCCACTGTGTAAACACACCCTGTGGCTGTTTTAAGCTGGGAGATTAACTCCCCTTGAATCCTGAGGGTCGCTAGGGGCAAATTAGCCCATTAGGTACGTAAAGTAAGCCCCATTGCAGAGAGGTGTAAAAAGGGACTAGCCCATCAGGTATCTCTAGTTAGAACCACAGAGCTGCGTTGTAGAGAAAATGGGCACGGCCTGGATCACCTCTCTGCAACGCAGCGCAGTGGCGCTTACTGGAAGCACCTGGTGGGCTAGTTGGCCCCCAGGGCCCCTTAGGATTGAAGGGGAATTATTTCCCCAACTTAAAATGCAGTGTGCCCCAATGCAATCAAAATTAAGTAGAGCCCCGGGGGTGGTGGTTCCCGGGGCGGGGGAGCCGCTCGGGCCCCCATTACATAAAACATATTGCCCCCGGGACTTGGCCCCCCGGGGGCTAATTAGCAACAAAGCATGGGAGCACGCACTTCTTCTTTTTTTTCCGGCAGGATCCTTGCACCCAGCGTGGATTTTGCCAATTTTTAAAAAATAAATATTTATTTTTGGGCTGCGGGGATCCTTGTGGGACATCCTAAGCAGGCCTAGGGGGTCAGGGTGTTTGTACCCTGCCCCCTTTTTGACTTTTGCATGTTTTTTCCTGTGCTTTCTTATGCCTCGGTTCTACAGAGGCACAAGATGGTTGCCAACACTTTCTGATTTGGAGTGTTGACAGCCAATTTGCATACAGCTCGTGATCTGGAGGGTGCGCGGATCAACCGCGCCCATAGACATATATGTGATTTTGCTTTTGATTTTCTCAGGAACTACTGAACGGATTTACACCATTTAACCAAACGGCACGACTCTGAACCAAGGGCTACCGTTTTGCCAAAATTGGTGTAATTCCGTTCAGCAGTTCGGGCTGCAGCTGCGACTAAAGGTTCCTATGGAAAATTGCATTGGGAAAAAACATTTTGGGACCCCCCTTTTTTCTCGGCCCCTGCTTGATATATATATATACATACATATATATATACGTATGTGATCAAGGTCCTTGAGGGATCGAAACGCGTCATGCTGGCTGTGTAAGCTGTGACTGAATAAACCTTAAACAGCAACACGAACTTTGTGGTCTGCACTCTGTTTTTTGGCAGAAAGAACGATAGCTGCTTACGGAGACAGAGCAACATATATATATATATATATATATATATATATATATATATATATATATATATATATATATATACGTATATATATATATTCACTAAAAAAACATAGGTTTTACAGACGTTATAGTTAGAAATTAGCATTTAAAAAAACCTTAGAAATTCACTGAAAAAAACATAAGTTTCAGGGGCATTATAGTTAGCTGGATATTTCACACGTACAAAACCATAGAAATATCACCGTTATAGTTAGTTCAGCTAACTATAACTCGCGCCCTCACAATGCACTGCTCATGACGTCACATATTACATCATTCATGGCGTGGTCAGTGCCATCACTGATGACATCTCAAATGACATCACTGATGACATCATCCAGTGACTGTGTGTTTCTGTAAATATAAAATGTTTTTTCTTATATATATGCCAAACTGTATTGAAGAATGAGTGGTTGTATAAGTGTCTGGATGGGGGATTTAGTAGGTGTGTGACTGATTGTATAAGTGAGTGATCAAACGTGCCTTTGTGAATGTATAGGTTAGTGACTAAACTGTATGAATGTCTGTATCAGTCTGTCTGTTGTTGTGTAAGCTGCTACATGGGTTGGTCAGTAGCCACATGAGTGTGATTTAACTTATTGATTGCTTGCCTGAGTATTTGTATGGAAGAGTGAGTGTGTGTGTGGATGGGTTTGAGATGTGTGACTCTGTGCATAGATGTGTGAGTGGTTCATTCACTGGGGGTATGGGTTCAAGAGTGCATGTGGAAACAGCGGTATGGGTGGGTGAGTGTGTGTATGAGTGTGTTGGTGAGTGAAAGGATGTCTCAGTGATACATATGTGAGTATCTACATATGTAAAAGGAAGTATATGTGAGTGATGGTGTATATAAATACCTATACGTGAGAGTGAGTGATTGTGAGAGTAGCTGTATGGATAAGTGTGTACTTGTATCAATGTTTATATAAGAGAGTAAGTATGCGTTAGTATCTGTCTGAATTAGTGAAGCGGTGTGTGTATAACTGTATAGGTGAGTAAATGGGAGTGTGATTGATTCTTTGCATGACTGACTAGGTGTGTGAGTAATTCTATGGATAAGTGGTGGTGTGTGAGTGTCTGAATAGGTTTATGAGTGCATATGATAGTGTTGTATTGATGAGTGACTGCATGTATAAGTGATTGTATGGGTGAATGAGTGGATGTGTGTGTAGACCTAGGAATCAGTGAGTGCGTATGTAGTAACTAGTATTGATGTCTCGATGGTTTAGAAAATAGTAGTCTGTATTTTACAGTGGGTGTATCAAAGGTTATATTAGACTATGAGGAGGTTCATCTGATGTTCATGTGGATGATGTCATCAGTGATGTCATCAGTGATGTCACTGACTATGCCATAAATTATGTAATATGTGATGTCATGAGCAGTGCATTGCGGGGGCGTGAGTTATAGTTAGCTGAACTAACTATAACAGTGGAATTTCTATGGTTTTGTACGTGTGAAATGTCCAGCTAACTATAATGCCCCTGAAATGTATGTTTTTTCAGTGAATTTCCAAGTTTTTTTAAATGCTAATTTCTAAATATAACGTCTGAAAAACCTATGGTTTTTTCAGTGCATTTCAAAGATTTTTTTAAAAGCTAATTTCTAACTGTAATGTCTGTAAAATCTATGGATTTTTCAGTGAATTTCAAAGGTTTTAAAAATGCTAATTTCTAACTACAGAGTCCCTGAACCTATGTTGTTTTTAACTACATTTTAAAAAGACGTGCATACTTTTTGTAGTGAAAAACTAACTGTAACTGTAGTCTGTTATAAGTTATAATTTAACAATGTTCGAAACTTAATTAGCAGTAATTAACATATAAGTGTGGAAAAAGTGTGACGCAGCAGCTACGATACCTGACTTCTAAAAACAGCGTTCACAGTTTGATTCCCGGCTCCACTGGAACGTTAGCCCACCACTATGTCACTGTGGGCAACACCTTGCTTAATCTTTCTGATGCCTTCGAGCACCGGCACACCTTTCCAGGGTAGCTGTACGCCTTACAAATGCTCGCCTTTTTTTTAATTTAAAACCAAAGTGATTAGAAATATTAGCACGTTTTTTTAAATTCTATTTTGAAAGATTTTTTTTAATGTCTTCTATTTAGAATTACGGCAATTAATAGATGTATGTAGTCATGAGAATGGAAATGACACGGTTTGCCGGGTAACTGTTTTTAACTGTGTTTAAGATCCCCAACGTTTGTACATATTAAGGACCTTATACCTGTAACTTTACCGCTTCACATTTTGTAACTTTTCCCAACACGTGCACAAGGAAACAGTTAAAAAGTGAGCACGTGTCAACTGTAAAACGTGACATTTAAATGGCCGGAGCCTCATCTTCCTTCCATAGACTACTCAATAACCAAAAGTATATAAACCACACCCGTTGATTGATTAGATTCGTTTTTGCAAGTTATTTACGCGTGTCCATTCAGTGATGCAGGTGCTCTTTTCTAGAATCAGATTCTTCTTTTGCAGCCACAAAACATAATCCAGAGTTGTACGTTACTTGATTATGGCATAGTAGATATTTATAATAAGTAGCTATTTGTCAATATTTAAACACTTGTATTTAGAAAATAGTGTTATTGATTGTCTTTGCCATTTATATCTAACGTCAGCAGCTTGTTTTCAGAAACAGACTGAATACAGCAAACATTGTTCCTTTTCTAGTTTTTTTTGAGCTCATATAATGTGACTTTGTATATTATAATATTGACACTGAACTTGACGTCAGAGGAGTTTATGACCCGTTCACGCGAAGACTAATAATTTATATGTAACGTTAGCAGCCTCTTGGTGTTAGTCTCTTTCACCTTTGTGATCATAGAGTGTGAGTATGTATATTATAATAACCACCCATTATGATCTCAGATGAGTTTATGACCCGTCGGCGAAAGATAAAAGATTTTGAAGTCCTGGAGAAAAGAAGCTCTGAACATATTCATCGCTGAAAAGTATATAGTTATTGATCTCTTGTATTCATGAGTTTATGCTCCTTTTCCTTTTTGTGTGACATCAGTGATACTCTGTATATTTTAATAGAGTATCATATTTCGACACAACAGGAAGTGGAGATTTGTCGCCGCCAGGAGTAACCAATCTGAAATACAGCTTACTAACCTGTATAACTTACTTGATCAGATATTTTCACAGTGAGAATA
This sequence comes from Triturus cristatus, assembly GCF_964204655.1. Lineage (NCBI taxonomy): Eukaryota > Metazoa > Chordata > Amphibia > Caudata > Salamandridae > Triturus > Triturus cristatus. The sequence goes on along the minus strand of NC_140590.1, from coordinate 452,251,578 downwards.
TTTTTGGAAATGACAAAAAAGTTAGTTTGCATACTTTCTTAGTGAATATATTTGATAAACCCTACATTTTTGGGGGGGTATTTCTTTTTTTCTCTGTTGCGGTTCCTATTCACCTTCTCCCTATGGAATATGTAAGACCAGTAGTGTATATTATTATACTACTATCCTATATGTTCCTAAAGGAGTACGTGATTTGTTAGCGGAGCAGTGAGCGACCTCTAAGCACTACGACAGAACTTTCCCGAATTCTGCATAATAGATAAAGCATACATTTGTATGTAATATAAACTCATTTGTGTTTAACTGTTTTTACTTCTTATTGTTCTTCTGACCTCAGATGATGTAGTGCGGGAGTGTTTCTTGTAGTACTTCTTTTCTACTTTATCAAAAAGTAACTCATGCCCTCTTATATTATCAAGAATATGGGGCAACACTTTTACAAACTATAGCAGGAAAAAAAGGGAGGGTGTGGACTAGCTTATGGGATATTTTATGAATTGCGTTTTTATTTGTCACCTCTTTGATATATACAGCTTCAGTTTCCGAAGAAAATATATTTGTAATTGCTTAATAAAAACTGTTTCAAACCTATATTAAAATGTTTGCTTTTGCTGTGCAACCACAGCTCCCCGTCAGAGAACTAAACACCACATTATAAGTAAATAGTGCTCCTGGGAAGTATCCCACCTGCAAACTAATTAATAAGACCGCAAGACACTCTGTTATTTTCCCGCCGTGATTTCTACACCCCACGCCATTCACACTACCTGTGTGTGTGTGCACCCTACACAATGCTAGCCGCAATACGGCGCATTGTTTTCCCGACGGGATTTCTAAAACCTACGCAACCTTGCCGCAATACCACGCACCGTTGTTCTGCAGACGTAATTTCCACGGCCTACGCAACATTCAAACTCCCTGCCTCTGCACTATACAGACTGCTTAAACTGAGACCACAGCTTTCCTACCATACTCTCATATACAATTATTCTCCTTTTTCTGCCCTACGCCTTTCAACTCAGCCACAAAATGGCTGCCAACACTTCCTAATTTCAACAGTTTGCAGCTAATGAGCTGCAAGCTCTTGCTCGTAACGCCTCAGCCAATCAGATGTCACAATTCTCAAATATCGATATCTGTAAATTTTGATATTTCTCTAAAACTACTGAACGGATTTACACCATTTAAACAAAAGCGTGCTTTCTGGACCAAGACCTTTCTCCCTGCCAAATTTGGCTTAATTCCATTCAGCAGTTTGACCTGTAGCCTTGTCTAAATTTCCTATGGAAATTGCATTGAGAAAACATGTTTTGGGACCCCCCTTTTTTGCAGTTCCCCCTTCACGAATCACCCCCAAACTTTCAGGATAGGAGCTGACCTAAAAATAGGAACTTTTTGGAAAATTTCGTAAAGATTCGTCAAACGACGCCAAAGTTATAAGCAAATCAAAAAATGCTTTTTTATGGAAACTAGGTTCTAACTATAACTATCTACTGGCGACCGGTGACTAGGCCATGGTAGGAATCATGCGGCACCAGAGGCATCATGTACATTTCTTTATTTTAACTTCTTCCGACAGTGCATCTACGACAGGGACAGTCAACACGTTTTGGCATTTCCTTTCCACAAGGCCATAGAGTCCTGCCATCTAAATAGTCAATTTAAAGGTGCCCTTAACCATTGTCCTTCATCACTTTCCATTAAATAACTAGACCGTGTATTTCATTCTACAATGTTTTCTAACGCAATCTGCCTTCAAAGGTAATTCATTTATTTTTATTGCACTATGTGAAGTACATTTTACAATTTCTCATGATATTTCTAGGCAGATAACTGTTTGAACCTAATCTTTTTAAAATGGCAGTATTTACATAAGTTCTTTATCCTCTCCTATTATATACAATGTTTTCACAATTTTTTTCTCCTTTTATATCTTTCCAATGACCAGTGAATCAGTTTTCTTCTTGAAAGTTACAATAAAGTACTCTATTTTCGGTAACATAAGCTTTTATCGTGACAGATAATTTAACCTTTCATCCTAATTAAGTACTCTAGAAGGGTAAATCAAGAAAAAGAAAAACAAATTTGAAAGAGAAAATAAACGGTGGAGGTGATAGGCTGGAGCGAGGAAAAGGGAATCACGAGGAAAAAACCTCAATTGCATTAATTCATAATACTACGAATTATTTAATCTTTTAAAAACATAAAATAAAATAAACTATTCCACCCATACAAAGAAATTAATAAACTGTGTACAGAAGGAAAAAAGGAAAGAAATACAAGAAGGAGGAGTCAGTAAAGTGTTTATCATGGAGGTAGATGAGCAATAGGCATGTTTTTGGTTATGCGAGTACACAAGAACTTTAAAAATACCTAATGTCCACTAGTTAAAGAGCAAATGCTTTTCAACTTGTTTTTTTAAAATAATCCCTGGCCATCTGTGTGAATCAAGGTTTTAGTTATAAAGTGCAAATGCAATATGTGCAAATGTAGTTTAATAACAAAGTTTAATCGCAATTATGGCATAGTGTGCATGCAATTTGTGCTTTAAAGTGCAAATGCTTATTCAGCTCATATCAAATAAATTTAAATGCAACTGTGCTGGACACATATGATATTAAGTAATATCCCTAAAGTGCAATTGCAATGTATACAATACTGATGGTCTCATATTCATTCTCCTAATTGTTCTTTTCACATGATACCAATTCTTTCGCCTACTTATTTTAGATCAGTTTATCAAGCTAGCAATACTATAAGTTTGCCTTCTAACATCCCAGTCACATGTTGTGGATTACTTTATATTTCTATCCCCTTTTGCATTGTAATCTATACAGTTAATTCAGTTTTGTCAGTGCAGAGATATGTATGAAAAAGTGCAGAGTAAAGGTTTAATTGTAAGTTTTTTTTATGTAACATTTCAATTTCATTGGAGATAGAGGGGTGAGAAAAGGGACAGAGAGAGAACGAAGATGTTCCTGTTCCTCACAGATATCTGTACGAATCCATCAAAGTCCAAATTTTAATGTGCAAATGCAATTCCTTATAAGTGCAGTTTTACCAAGTGCATACAATGGGGATGTTAAAATGCAAGTGCATAATAAGTCATTTTCGGATTAAATTTTCCCTTGTTTTTGATAGTCTTGATCCTCTATCTCTTGTGTATCTAAAACCATTATTGTCATACATTATTATTCACCTATTAAAATAATTATTATTATTCTAATGCCACATTTCATCTCCAGCATATTAATATAATTTTCTCAACAGCATATTCTTGAAAGTCAAAGTTAACCTTATCACTGCACATGAACTTCATTATCTGAATTGTGTCCCATGGGTGCCTCCGTACTCATCAGATTATCAGTTTCAATTCCATCCGTCTCAAAGTTATTTGACAATCTCCTCCCCTGTCATTTTTCTTTATATGTTTGATGTCAAAATATTGTAATACAGTTACATTTCCTTCAAGTTCATCCCAAAAATGTTTGGCCACATAAGAAATCATGATTTTTTTATGGCTCGAAGATGCTATAAAATTCTCAGGCGCGTTCTATTCACTGTATTTCTCACATTATATTTTCTGCATGGTCATTGTAAAACATATATTGCAAATTCAGTGTTGCATGTAATGTGTTCTTTGATCTTTTCATGTCTTCCGTTATTCAATTTGTAGCTAGTTTTATTTGTTCCATGCTCGCATGCCTTACATGTTTTGCACTTCCAGAATGCTGGTTCGTTTAGCCAATTTGTTTTCCTTATATTTTCCTAGGTAAAGTCACTACTAGTTAAGAGATCTCCCAGTGATGCTACCTTTCTATAGGTGATGTCTGGGTTTTATCTAGTTTAAAAAATGTCCAGTTTCTTTGAATTACTTTCCTGATCTCTTTATGTTGCGCATTGTAGTAAATAATGAGACGTGTTTTTGCTTGTGAGTCTCATTTCCTGGGTATCAGTAACATATCTCTTGGCTTCTTCCTTGCTCTTTCCATTGTGGTCGGACAACGTCAAGTGGATAACCTCTAGATAAAAATCTCTTTTTCATTTCATTTATGTTTTTTTTCAGAGCAGTTCCTCCTCGCTCTCAACATTTCCCCAAAGGGGATACTTCATTTGAGGTTTTACAGGTGTCCACTGTTTCCATGAAGGTTAATATTGCAGGAAGTTGCTTTTCTGTGACTTTGGTACAAATACAATTGTTTTTTATGTAGACTTCAATATCCAAGAATGAAATATGAATAGAACATATGGTATGGGTGAAGGCTAGATTGAGTTATTTTTTGTTTAGAGATGAGAACAAGTCTTCCAGGCTTCTGCAGTCCCCGTACCAAATTGAAAAGAGGTCATCAATGAACCTAGTCCATAGTTTGACATTTTTGAAGTTCTTGTGTTTTTCTTCTGTCCATACAATCTCTGACTACCATTATCCCATATGGAGGTTCACATGCGTTGGGGCAAATTATGCCCCCATAGTTGTTCTCGTTTGTAAATAATATACTCCATTAAACATAAACACATTATGGGTGAGGCAGAAGTTCAACATTTCACTAAGCATGTTCAGGTGTTCAAGATAGCTAATCAATTTGACACATAAAAAGTGTTTCACTGCAATAATTCGATCTTTATGTCTGACTGACGTATACACTGATGTTATGTAAATTGTGGCCATCAAATAAAAGTCTTTCCAAGAGATACCTTGGATTTTGTGTAGAAAGTTCATGGGTTCACATAGATATGATGGTAAAGCTATGAAATACGGTGCCAGAAAAATATCTATAAATCTAGAAGTATTCTCGAGTAGGAAATTTATTGAATTTACAATTGGATGACCCGGTGGGTTCTACAAACTCTTGTCGACCTTCAAGAGGAAATAAAGTGTTGGTGTTACTAAATAGTTGGTTTTAAGATATCTATAATCTTCATAGTCAAATAATTCCTGACTGTGCCAGCTTTGTAATTTTCATGATATTCCACCATGATAACATTTGTTAGATTTTCTTTCAGCTTTTCATAATTTTGTCTGTTTTTAGTTGTGTTTCTGCTTCCATCAAGTATTTTCCACAGTTTGGACCGCAATATTGTCACATTTATCAGATGTCTTTATTATGATTTGCATATCTTCACTAAGGTCTTTATTGGCAGCTCTTTCTCCAGGAGTGATATTTTGTCTTCATTTAATCATATTATTCCTGGTTAGTTGGTTCAAATCCTCAATGACTAATTCCTGGAAAAGGTCAATCTTATTCCCAGGGGGTAATTTCAGGAAAAAATGTGATTGTGGTTTAAGACCACTGTCTCCTCCTTCTCCTATTTCTATCCCCATTGTCATGCACAATTGCTCATCTGTTAACACACCAGGTTCGTTCATTGTCTCTATTCCTCTATTTCACATTCCAAAAAAGCCAGATCACTCAAACATGGTAATTCACTTATTGCTATCTCAGATTCTCTTGTTGATTTTCTTGCTCTCAATTGTAAAGGTGGAGCGGTTAAAAAGTGTTTTTTCAGCTTGAGTTTCCGGGTTAATTTCTAAAGATCATATTTATTTCGGAGTCTGCGCAGAAGGATAGCCCTCTGGTAAGAAGTTGTTTCTGATTTTCATTGAGAGTTTTCAAGGAGTGATTGATAATAGAATTTTCTTCAATTAGTTTCTTTTTGAGTTTTGCTTATTCTTTTTTGCCTTCTGTTCTTAGCTTTACAGCTTCCCCAACTCCTTCTGGTTTTGTTCTCCCTCTGCCCCTGACTCTTCCCAGGACTGGTCCTAACCCACTTCCTCTTTGTCCTGTACTCATGCAGACTAGGCACAGCTCCTCAAAAATATCCATACTTGTTAAACTTGTATCCTCATCCGCTGAACTCACTTCGAAGCTGTTTGCCGATATTTCAGATGTTCTTGTGTTCCCTATGGTTTTATCCATTGTTGTTCTCTGTCTCAGGCCATTGTATTTGCAAGCGAATGTGTATATATGTCCAATGATATAGTCAATCTGGTCTCTGTAAACGTCCTCACCTTCCGCTTTTCTACTTCAGCATCATGTTTGTTTATTTTATTTTCCATTTGTTACAATGATTTAGTTATCTCTTCCATAACAGTGTGTTTCTCTAATTCCTGTTCGAGGTTCTGATTCTTTTAATGGTGTGTTACAATCTTCTCTCTGCATGCAAAATTAATGTTCAAATTAATGTAAATGATTATTCATTGGAATCCTCTTGCCAAATTTTTAAAAGGTCCTCATCAAGATTGATGAGGGTGGTCAATATTGACATCCCTGGACCTCTGAGGATTCTTTTGTACTCAATATATTTTTTAACGAAGTCATCTCCCACCATTATAGTTAGGACCATGTTTCCATAGGAAAAGAGTTTCGTGACTTGCCAATATAAGTGCAATGGTAATTCTAGTTATGCGTGGAGAGTTTTGGGGTGATCCGTCAAGCAGGGGTCAAGAAAACAGGGGGGAATTAATAATTGTGCTTTCCATGTTAATTCCTATAGTAATTTTGAACACGACTACAGCCTGAACTGCTGGATGGAATTACCTCAAATTTAGCTGCAAGCTAGCTCTTTGTAGAGAAAAAGTGCTTTTGTTATTTGGTGTAAATCTGTGCAATAGTTTATGAGTTATTAAAAGAAATTCAAATTTGTATACCTAAGGATGTAGATCCTCAGAGGAACTAACAGTTCTCGTGCTGATATCTGATTGCCTGCCAACACTTTAACCAGATAGCCATGTTAGAATTCAGCTTCAGACGAGTAAAAAAAAAAACTTTAAAAAACAATAAAAGGGGGCTGGGTAGAAATATCTTTTGTACCTTGCAGGGGGGCCCCTTCATCTTTCGTTACGCCATTGCTCCTCTGGGTTTTTGAATTAAATATGAAGTGGACTCCCATTGAGTTCCTAATTGCCCCGGGGACCTACACATCCCCAGGGCCCACAAGAACTGACATAACTCTGCTTCCAACAACTGAGAGCTGTCAAACTGCTCCGGCTTGCTGGAAACAGATGAAACGATTGCTCCAGCACACAAGTAGCTGCATATTTAGCAGCTCTATGCGTGCAGGATCAAAGCTGGCTCCTGCACAAGGAGGTGAGCCAACTGGGACCACGGGGGCCTTGAGGTCCCCATCACACTGGGTGCCCTGGGTGGGCTCCAGGGCACTCAGGGAAACGTGTCTGGGCCCCGTGGGATGGGGTCCCCTGGGCCAAATTCGGCCCAGGGAGGCAGGGCTGTGCGGCTTCCTTCCCCAATTGCAAAAGAGGACAGAAAAACAAGCAGAAATCGCAAAAAGGCGGGCAAAAGAACCAATCGGCCAGTTGCCCACACTTAGTGCTTTGCACATTTTGGCAGTATTTTTATTTAAACCTTTAAAAATTCATATATCCGTTCCCCTTATTGGTTTCTTGTAATTTCGTTCATTAAAATGTTCTCTACTTTGATCAATTTGAGTAGGATTGATATTCTGCTGTGTTTTTGACTTTTTTTTAACTGTTTTACACATTTTCTTAAGTCAATCTTGTCTGCTATGTGCCATGGGTGGAGCTCTGGTTTAAAATACTAAAATAGTTACAGAACCTAGCATGGCTAGTGACATTATTACACGTCCACCTCAACAAATAGTCCACGTTCTCACAATTATGTATGCTGAAATAGCTAGAAGATGTTTGTGAGTCGCTCATAAATAAGATCATAAATAAGCATAAACTATGCGGGTTCGACATTGTACGTGTTTTTCGGAATGCCCCCCGGATTCACTGTTCTCGTCAATGCAACGAGGAATGTAATACACTTGTAAATCACAAACAGTGAACTCAGAGCGAGGTTGTGACGGCTTTGTCAAATGTCAGGTAGTTGGATTCAGCTCTGAGGGCAGAGGGGAGATAGTGCCACGCTTTCGCTACTTTTGCTCTCAGTCTGGTTCGGCTGATATGGAGAGTCCAATTAGTTAACTGAAGTGGAGACGAAAGCAATGGCACGAATACTTCTAGTGAAACACCATTTAAAACACGTCAGGGCCTGTGCTGCAGAAGGTCTGATGCATAGAGCTACGACGGGAAACATGTCAATGTGATGGTCCGTGCTTTCACGCACCTGTGGAAATTAAAATGTTAAATATGAGTACATATTGCACCAACTCAACCACAATTAAAATCGCAGAGAACAGGTAAGGGAATTCTGCCATTGCTCGTGTTTAATTGAACAGAGACCAGGATGCTGTCTGCTGTGGCTGAACCAGCCGCATTTCCCGCTTCATTAAGTGAGACACCGGATGGAATCAAATTAGACTCTTCCTGCAGATAAAGAACCAGAACACATCTTTTGTTACAGCATGGGTCGCCTTGAGGTCACCTCGGCATTGTGTGCTCCAAAAGGAATCTTTGGTAAAGGTACCTCTCAGCTTCCATGGCAAAATGCTTCAATGTTTTTTTCATTTTGTCAGCATTGGGTTCTAGAAGTTCTGACGTGCTTGGAGCGCACATCCTTTAATTTCTCACTATTGATGTTTATTGCAAGGATTGGTAAATTAAACCTTTAACACAACGCAGGGATGTATTGTGGTGAATTAGCATTGGTGAGCGATCTTTAAAGGCACCCCGCAGCTTCAGACACCTCCCCTCGCTGTCTGGTCTCTTGTCTAATTGTTATTCTTGGAACTGATATTAGAAGAACAGCGGGAGATATTTGCCTTTGAATTTTGTTCCCAAGCTAAGTGCTGCAGATCTAACATTCTACTGCGAAAAATGCTGGGCGATTGGAGAGCATTTCACAGCTAGTAATATTATTTCTGCACAATGGTGGTCTCTCTCTGTCCCCACCTGGCATACCGACCCATATACAAGTGACATCATATTGGCAGTCAGACGCACTAGATCATTGGAAGGTGTCATTTCCTCATATTTTACCTACGGAAACAAGGAAACCAAGCTGGAAGTTTCTCTAAAGCAAATTGTGTCTGCGATACTTGCATTCAGTAAAGTTTCCCTTGATTGCTCTTTTGCGATTCATATGATTATTTGGAAACACAAAGTACCATCTTCTGTTGCTTACACACCTATAAAAAGTATAACAATCATCACAACTAAATGATTGTACCAAAAACTGTATACTTTACACACATTCTAATTAGCAATTTTTATAATTCTTATCTATGTGTTAATGTCTGAAGGTGTTAAGTTTGAAAAGGTTGGTGCTCCTAACCCAGGCATCACCCTTTTTCCAATTCTTACCCCAATCCTAATATCACTACATCTAGGGGTATATTCACAAGAACGTGTGATAACTACCGCAAGAGTAGCATAACGCAACTTTCAATATCGCAGCCTATCGCGGGAATATAACACCGTACCAACGTGGAATTCACAACAAGGCGGTAGCATGCGATAATCAAAACACTAATACAACCTGGGTCAGTAATTGAGCCAAAGAATTACACAAATACGTCTAAGTGAACCCCATTCTCAGCATGACAACTCTATGAGAGAGCACTCCCTTCAACAGGACCCATCAATCACTTAAGGTGGTTAATTGTTATTATCATCTGGGTCTGTATACTCCATCCAGCAGGACCAGTTCATGAAACAATGACCCGGTTGCTAGCATAGAAGGAGCACCAAAGGAGGATTGTCACCTGATCTCTCACGAAAGTTGTCTTGGATGAGGTACTACCCATAGAACAAGGTGAGAAATCCTAAAAGTCAGCAGTAAAATCATAATAGTGTGAGTTAAAAATGGCTAAGGGTGCCCAAAAGTTCTTTAATAGTAGAGAACCCCTGTCATATTTAAAAAGCAAGATGGCAATATTGCATAAATTAAATTGACATTATGCTATTGTCCAAAGCAAGTACGGTCAACATGTTTCTGCCCTCAATCGATCAATAGTATCTGGGCTTTCATCAGGACCTAAATTACTGCTGTGGTTTTCAGTGAGAAAAACGTGTGTGTAAATTATACAAAAGTGGGGTGCAGATAAAAATTCCTACCGCACCGGTCAAGTTTTATCAGCAATCAAAACCGGATACCTGTGGAAAAATTTAGAAAAGAAACAAAGACCCAATGTGTAAAACAAGCTCAGCTACAGATCAAACAAACTCTATGACCAAAAATAGCATTCACTAATGCTGTATGGCATTCAGTACTGTTCGTTTTGAATTGCACTTACCCATAACCAGTGGGTACAGCCCTCACCTCAACCTGGTCTCAACTCAGGGAAAGGGGCCCCGCTCTAAAAGGAAAAAATAGTAGGAGAAAGAAAAAACAGGTAATACCTGAAAAAACCCTCCTCTTCAAAAGCATAGTTTAAAAACCTGAGAACAGCATCATCCAATCCCAGAATGAAAAGGCATAAATGGTACGTGAAAGTCTTTATAAAAGGAATCATTAGAACTGTGCCACAACTGTAGACACAATGAAAATGTTCCCTATCATACTAGGTGGTAATTGTGCCATGCCAGTAGATGTGAAACATAGAGATAGAAAGAAACACCCTCCTAACATTTGTTACATGACTCTAATAAAGATTGTCAAAATTGACTATAAGGTCACGTGTACCAAATGTACTGGTATACAAAGTAAGAGAAACAAAGTAACCATTAAGACCTACCTTAGGTCCCATGAACCCAGGCATTCAAAATCAAAAGAAAAGGAATTGTCAAAATTAGATATAAGGACATGTGTACTGAATGTCCTGATATAAAAAGCAGGGGAAATAAAGTAATCACTTAGAGCTCCCTAAGGTCTCATGAACCCAGGTACTCAAATTAATACACAGGCGTACTTAGAACAGACATAATGGAGTATAGTAACCACCTAATATACTAAAGTTAACCAAATGAACACTCACCTATCCGTCGGTACCCCAGGGCGGTCATTGAGGTAAGACCGGAGGTGCCGACGGACGCGCTGTGGAAGTCTATATAACCTGACTTAGTTAAAATGCCTGCAGGTGAGGCGGGCCGATTGAGCTGCCCGAGGCGCTGCCTGTAACGGCGTATCGCGCATGTGCGGCGAACAACCACTGATCGACTAACGCGCATGCGTGTGAATAACTACCGCGCATGTGCGGAAAAAGTGGTGTTCGCGAGCTGACAAGGAGCGTGCGTGGAGGAAAAAACACTAACTGTTCCTCCTACGTCAGTAACGTGTAAACACGATCTGTCCGATATGTCTCATAATACTCTTATGTCGTAAAAAATTGCATAATATAATTGTGATATAACTCACTGGTTGTAACAATGTATTAACAACCCCAATGTTAGACACAAAAATAAAAATAAGGGACACAAAAATATGCGCCTATGTTAAAGCACCTAACGCGCATATGCAGCACAGAGATGTCTGTAAACGGGTCAGGAGCGTGCGTGGCTGAGAGGGCACTTGCTCATTCTCTCAAGTCAGCAACGCGTTGGTACCTTATCTGCCCGATGTATACTATAACACTCTTATTTGTTTATACCACTTAGCAAAGCTGCTCCCATAGGGAAACCATGGTGTTGCTCATGAAGTGTGTGAATATATCAGGAACCTCAATGATTGTACCACAAGGTTCTACAAATCAATTTAAATTTGAAGAGGAAACTCACTGTCAGGGAAGGTCTTCAATGTTTGAGCATCCATGCAGGACATACATAGAAAAAGCCCATCTCCAGTGTGGAAATGCAACAATTCTAGTAACCAACTTGTCGTCGTAGTACCCTCCATAACAAGCGCACACATGCCAAACACTATCAGAAAAGAGAGGGGTCTATTTTTATTAGATTTTACAACAACAGCCAAGGAATTTCATCATTCAGACCCACAATGTCTGAATGAAGTCTGTGCACCCATCTCTGCTCCCTTACTAGAAGGAATTTCTGAATGTCAGTAATATGTGCTGGAATGCGTGGTTCTTCTAGAACTAACCACTGAAGCTCGGTCTCTTTGTGTCCCACTGAAACGAAGTGATTGGTGAGTTTGGTAGCACTCTTTTTACATCGGATAGTGCTCTTATGTTCCGATATCCTCACTTTGACCTTTCGTGATGTCATACCCACGTAGTTTTTATTGCAGGGGCATTTTATCAAGTAAATCACTCGTTCACTGTTACAGTTTGTATGGGTTTTGAGGGACCAAGGTCTATCCGTCCCTATCTCTACCTCAGTGGCGTGTTGAGTCTGGGGGCATACCGCACAATTTCCGCATGGAAAGTGACCTACAACAGGTGGTAACCCCCAAAGTGTGCTCGTGTCTGGGTTTCTCAACATCCTCGGGCGTGTGTGCACTAATCGATCTTTCAGATTGGAGCTCCTTTTAAAGGCAAAAAGGGGAGGGGGCAAGGAACTACCCTCTATTTTAAGATACCTCCAGTTCTTAAGGATACTCTTCTTAAGTGCATTGGAATAGTTACAGAAGGTATTGACACAGGTAATCCTCTTGTTCTCTTCCACACGATTCTGTATCCTCTTCTCAAGCAGAGCTTCTCTATGGTTGTTTCTGGCTCTCTTCATGGATGTTTTTATAATTTTCTTGGGATACTGTCTCTCCTGCAATTGTGTGGATAGGAGGGTAGCATGTTCATGATATTTGGTCACCTCAGAACAATTCCGACGAATACGAAGGAATTGTCCAAATGGGAGGTTCTCCCTAAGAGCTTTAGGATGATAGCTCTTGAAATGCAAAAGGGAGTTCCGTGCCATTGGCTTCCTGTAAAGTTCAGTACTGAGGTTGCCATTCTTTGGTCCAATCCGTAAGTCCAGAAAGGAGATGCTCTCCTTTGAAAAATCGCAGGTAAATTTAAGAAACCTGTTCTGGTTGTTCAACCAAGTGTGGAATTCCTTGACAGTCTCAAAGGATCCCCTCCAGATGACAAAAATGTCATCTATATACCGTTTCCAGGTCATGATGTGACCTAGAAACGGATTAGTCACGGAGAGGATCTCAGTCTGTTCAATCTGGTGGACGTACAGATTCGCTAGAGATGGTGCGAAAATGCTCCCCATAGACGTCCCTGAGATCTGTAAAAAGAGATCCTCTTCAAATTTGAAGAAATTCTCTTTCATGGCTATGGTTGCACATGTCATAATAAAGTCCACTGGTGTAGGGCTCTGCAGTAACGCACCTTCCAGGAGCATTTTGACAGTAGACAGAGTCTCATCCTGCGGGATGCACGTGTATAATGACTCGACGTCAAAACTCACTAGAATGTCTTGAGTAACATCAAATGGCATCCCATCTAGGATACGAAGCAAATCTTTTGTATCCTCAACAAAGGAGGGCATAGTTCTCACCAAGGGTTTCAAAAAGAAATCTACAAACGTAGAGAGGGGTTCCAAAACAGACCCTATTCCCGAAATTATGGGTCTTCCAGGAGGAGGAAAGACCCCCTTATGTATTTTGGGTAATACATAGAAGTACGGGATCACGGGATATGCTGTGTTAAGGAACTGTGCCTCATGAGCAGTAATCCAACCTGCTTCAAGAGCCTCATCTGTAAGGTTTTTGATAGTCGCCAGTAGTCTCTTGGTAGGATCTAACTTGATACGATGATAAAAATTCGTATTGCTTAGTTGTCTCCTGCACTCTGTTTGGTACGACTGCGCATCCATGATGACCGTCGCTCCCCCTTTGTCAGCAGGCTTTATGATGATAGATTTATCCTCTGCTAGCGATCGGATGGCAGAACATTCACCATTAGATAAATTAGAGAAGTAGCGATGTTCACTTCGAAAGATTTCTTCAGCATCCCTAAGGACCGCCCTTTCAAAAGTTAGTATTTCTGGCGGGACCATATGGACTGGTGGAGTAAAGGTCGATTTAGGGCGTAACCCAGTGTTAGAAACGTCCTCTTGAGTTTCATCAAGTGGTTTATCCTTAAAGAAGGCCCGTAATCTGACCTTCCTAAAAAAACCCGCAAGTTCTTGTCTGGTACGAAAGGGGTCACCCTTGTGTGTGGGAACATACCCTAGTCCTTTTTCGAGGACTGAGATCTCATTTTCGCTGAGAGTACGGTTACTGAGATTCACAATCAGGCTGTCGTGTTGCTCGGGCCTGCCACCGGAGGATCCTTCAGATTGCTCCGTGTTCGGGATGACGGTGGGCTCCAATGCACATTGGGTTGTGTTGATCTCCTTCGTCCTCTGGAACGGCGTTGGCCTTGCCCTAAAAAAGGCTGTTGTTGGAAGTTTTCATGATGGAAAGGGGCCTGAAAGCCAGGATGAGGGAAAAACGGTTGTGGATAATTAAAGGGACCTGGTGGCCACCATTGTGGTTGTTGTGGACCCCCATAAAAATTACCTCTTCTCTGACCTCGCTTGTTCCAATTGCGGCCTCTAGATGGAAAACTACCACCATGATCCGAGTCTGAGGAATCATTCTCACTCCCTGAGGTCGAATAATTAGAGCCAGGTTTCCTTCCATGTTGATTGAACACCGGAGGGGTATAGGAGTCACTAGTATAGGGATAGATCTTAGTCATAGAGAACTTAGCCAAGTGCGATAGTCACCAGATAGCCCGCCAAATCTCTGCCTGAAAATCAATGCCACGCCGCATAAATGTGATACACGAACGCAAAAAACACATGCGATGAGGCAAACCACGGTACAAAAAGTAGCAATAAACCAGCCACAGGCCTGCAAATCCCATGCGTCTGGCGGAACAATGCACCATAAAAACCACAGAAAAAATACACCCAAAACATTCCAAAGCATGTAGCAACATGGATGCACCCTGACACAGCACAGGGGCCAACTCGAACCCCACAGACTACAAGCAAGGAACAATGGGGTTGGGGAAGGCCAAGGAGAAGAGGGAGAGGAAGACGGGGTGCAGACCGCAGGAAAACAAGACCAGCGTAATGGAGGTGACAGAACACTACCAGCAACTGACCCACTAGCAGACCACCTGGATTGGAGTCGGGGTGCCCAGGAGGCCAATTCAGGAGGCCAATAGGCGCCGGCATGACGAGATTACCTAAACCAGGCACAAACCCGCTGCCAACAGGAAGGCAGCAACGGCGACAGGAGGTGGCCGTCCAGCGCCACCGGAGAAGCTGAAGGAAACCCAGGCCACAGCCATCAGTGTGGAGATGGTGCAAGGAGTAGGGAGTACGGACACAGCTCGAGAGGGCCGGACACAACATCAACAGGGAGTGCAACGAACAGGGACTGGGGGGGGTAGGGGGGGCTCAATGGCATACATGCAAAATGAGGTTCAGCACACTGCATACCCACAGTCACCCAGGTCCATGGGCCTGATCCCCTTGGCACACTGCAGCACACACACATAGCACAAACAGCACACCCACATCGATGACAATGAGGAACAACGCGCATAGCCTACACTGCAGAACAGAGGACACAACTGGCTCCGCACATGCACAGAAGCATGCCTACTACATCTGACGGAGCCAGAAACTGTGAAATGTAAATGTACGTGTACAACATCATATCTGTTATGTAGACCAAATGTACATTGTCCCGCAGACGAATCAGCACCCCCCAGTCACAATGTACATTGCCATACAGTCTGCATGCAAACCTGCACAATGCGCCAACATATATGTCTGCGCAAAGTCAATACACACCTCTCCTTCACATCGCAGAAGGGCGCACAACACCTTCAGCAGAGCACAGAATACAACACATCAGTGATGCCGGAGAGGACCACCACACCGTCAACACGACGCCCTACAACAGCACATGGATATCCCACGCAACCCCCCACCAGGACCTGGACAGCCAAGCTACTCACAGGAGAACACCCAGTCTGCAACAGACCACACAGCAGGAAGCACCCGCAAGCACAGCTAGCTCACGACACTTCACCCACCCACACATCGCACCCCAATGCCATGTTCCTGCACGCCAAAAGGAGGTGGCCCAACAGGTGTGGGTAGGGGCCGAACCCATGGAATGCGAACCAGGACACATACGTAGGTGTCCATCACCCTTCAGGGGCCACACAAACCCCACTAAGGATACCCACACTGCCATAGAGACACATGCAGTTGCACATTCACAGTACAGAACCACGGGCAGGGGCGCTCAAATTGCAGTCACACACCCATGTTAGCTCTGCATACGATGGACCTGGCCACTCCCCTTACGAATTGAGTGGGTGATGACAGAGCTACATGTCCAAGCTCGAACCCGCTGCCTGCGGTGACACATCTGCATCTGATGTACACAGCACAATGTAATGGTGTCGGGCCCAGGGCCCTCATGCATACAACAAGACCACAGGGACACACGCAGATATCATGTTGAACTGGCTACGGGTACATGCACCCGGCGCCTTTATTGGCAGGGCCACATGTACAGTGACGCCTGTGCTGGATGTGTGTGGGGTGAGTGTAAGCCATTCCACACAGAATGTCTGGTGCTGGCAACCACTTGAACATTAGACACCAGAGCAACAGAAACAGAAAACACATGCATAAAAGGGTCAACTGCTGAGCAACATGGAGGGAGCCAGAGAAAGTCCAGAGGACAGCCAACATGCAAACAGAAGTGTACGTGAGTTGCAGTGCACTGGGGATGGGACACTAGAGATGAGCGCGTACATGTGAAGAAAAAGTCTCGGATTGTGTCCCTCCGACAGACACCTGAAGCAGATGCAGTGGGGTGTGTCATACCTGCATCATCTTCCCCATCAACATCTCAGGTCCCCCACTATTGGAGGTGACATAGCTGCGCAACCTCTCCACAGCTCAAAACTCTATCAGTAACGGACAACGGTTTGTGGTGCACTGAGTCACTGGCACCTGGAGTGCTGAGCAGGGTATCAGGCCGATGATGGCATCCACAATAGGTCTGAGCAACTCCGTAAGTCTGTCAGGACCACCGCTTCGACTCTGGCAGATGACTGTCGGAGGTGGTCGTTACGGTGGTGGCGTGTGCCTCATGCGGTGATTCCACGTCTGGGCCAGTCAGGACTTGATTTGGTGTGTGAGCCCTAATGGAATGCTGTTGGGCCCGGAGGCTGCATACAGTGCAGGGCCACAGACACATGGCATTGATGACCCCAAGGCTAATGCTTCAGGGGCCATCCAATATCTCGGAAGAAGGGGTCCCAGACCTGAGCAGCACTGAGTTAGTGGCCCCAGATGCACAGTGCCCGGCACAGCAACCCAGCCACAGGACGGTGACTTGTGGTGCAGTCAGATGGGCCATGCGACCTGAGCATGTCACCATCAATGTCCGAGGTGTATGTTGCGGAAGGTATCGGGGGACAGTGGAAGGTGTCCTCCCGGGCATGACACCGAAAGGTTTGATTTTATCCGGAAGCAGCAAATGGACGAGTGGAATGCGACAGCCTGCTTGCCACCACTAATTAGGTATCAGCTACATGAGGATGAAAATTGCCCCCTAGTCCATAGACTTGGACGCCACCAAAGTTCAACCAGAGAGTGTCCATGATTGTCGGGGAACAGACTTATTGGCAACGGGGCTGAGAGGGGATGCTGTCTGTGATGATGCAGGTACGCGGATATGAACTCAAACATTGCAAAATGAAGAGGACTGCAACGCGTCATCCTCTTACGCCTCTCCATGCGTGCGATGACATGTATTCTGCCTTTTGAATAGCTGATGTTCAGTTCCAAAAACTGTGACCCACTCGTGCGCAGCATAGGCCGAGGACAGTAGTCCGCGTAGGGCCACAGACATGTGTGGTTGTGATGCCATGCGCAGACTTGTTGGCACCACATCGAAGTGAGTATAGTGACTTGTCCTATGCCTTAAATGGTGTTCACTGCCATGGTGTAATCAAGACTCAGTTTCAAATGTGTGACCTGCCTGGTGTAGGCCTGAGGCAGCAGTCAGCACGGCCCATTCACCGAGTGTCGTCGGCATAGGTTGGATGGCCCCACCGGCCTACGTAGTTCAGGTTCAGTGGCACCATGTGTTGGGACACGTCCGTGAATGTGACCCAGGTTTCATCCGGACTGAGCCACATCTTCCTCATACTTCTCTCTATGCGACCACTGGTGTGGACTCTGCCATTTGTGATTTGCACCTAGGTACTGGATATGGGACCTACTGCTCCACAGGATAGTCCTGGTCCCTCATCCACATATCGCCGGCTGGCGTTGAACAGGGTTAGTGGCACCACATGTCACCGGCTGGCGTTGAACAGGGTTAGTGGCACCACATGTCGCTGGCTGGCGTTGAAAAGGGTTAGTGGCACCACGTGTCGCAGGCTGGCGTTGAACAGGGTTAGTGGCACCACGTGTCGCTGGCTGGCGTTGAAGAGGGTTAGTGGCAGCACGTGACGCCGTCTGGCTTTGAACAGGGTTAGTGGCACCACATGTCACAGGCTGGCGCTGAACAGGGTTAGTGACACCACGTGTCACATGCTGGTGTTGAACAGGGTTAGTGGCACTAGGTGTCACAAGAAGCCTATATGGAACTATGCCTCACTGATCGAAGGGAGTCTGGTGCTGTTGCCGGTGGCCCGGATTTGGAGTCACTGCCATTCCTGACTCAGGACACGGTTTCACACATGGGAACTTCTAGGCCGAGGAGTAGACCTGAGGCGTCAGTAGAGTCCGTCAACAAAAAAGGACTAAAGCTGGCCCGTGTCGTAGATGACGTGATGGTCTGAGGAGGCTGCCAAGGTCGTGGGACTCAGGCCTGGAGCTTGAGCCGGAACGTGGTGGGCCCTCTTTGACACATGCCGGTGTCGGCAGGTGACCAGTGAGGCCTGGCTGTGCAGGGGCGGGCCTGATGGGTTCGTGGTCCAGCAGGCGCACACCGTTGCAGGCAACTCCTCTCACGAGGACGGCGTCGGCCTCGTGGCGAGGTGAGAGGCTCTGCCCTGGTAGAGACATTGGGCTTTCTCGAAGAGGACCACACCCAGGGCTACGTGCTACTTATTCACACCCCTACCCTGGTGTGGTGTACGCTGGGCCATCCCACTCCAATCACGCTTAGGGGGGTGTAACAGGCAAGATTTCCGCAAGGTCCATCACTGGATGTGGTGACATGGTTGCGTCCACTGTCCACTACACTCCATACGCCAGGGGTGTATGTTGCCATGGATATGGGTGTGTGCTGCATACTGCGGTCTGTCCAGGACATCTCCGCCACTCTTGGCATTGAGTACTTTCCCAATCATGGTTCTCCTGCATCCTTCACACATGCTTGTTTGCCACCTCTCCCCACATTCGGCTGTTGTGTGGCTGAGGTGCCATGCCGTTGATGGCTCATGTTCACGGGTTGGCGACCATTGTGAGTTGTTCTGTTGTGTCTGGTGGGTGGGAATGTTGTTGTGCATGTTGGTTGTGATTTTGTGATGTGGGCATTGCCAGAGTTGTGTTTTGCATGGTTGTGGAGTTGAGGTGAGTGGGGTGTTCATTTGGAACTTGCCAAGGGGCTGTGGATTTCCCTTGGTGCCATCCTGGGAATGCTGGCACCTGATGGACTGTCGGAGGATGGAGGAATCATGCACACTGGCTGTGTATTTGAAGGCAACATTGTTGGAGGTTCCACGGTGTTCTGTTGTTGCCTGCACATTGGGGTGGGATGTGTGCTTTCTCTTGCGGTGATTGTGTGCTGTTTCACCAGGGGGCACAGGTGGGACATGTGTGCTGTGGATTGCTCCAACACATGCGTGCATCCTGCTCTGGCGTATGATCCTTGCTTGGTCTCCAGTGTGGCCTGCACATTGTGTTGGACGTATGGGGACTGGGGTACCAGGGTGTTGGTGATGTCCAGGACAGGTGTGAGGGACTTGGATGTGGCTGGCTGTCTGACTATGCCGACTCTGGCTGGTGTTGGTTGGGGGTGCCAGGGGCCAACAGGTGCAGCCAAGCCAGCAGCTTGGTGTGGGGTGGGATGCTGGTTGTCCGCTGTGTTGGTGCTGTAGGCCTGTTGGTCGATGATGGTCGGGATGCGTGGGGTGATTGTCCCTTTCAGCCTGTGGTGGACAGTGACATTGTCAGAGGTTGGGTCTGTGTGGCTGGTACGCTTCCCAGGGGTGTACTGTCTTTGTCTGCGCTGCGTCTGTGGTGGTCTGGGGGGGTAGGGGTGTTCTGAGTGTGGGTTGTGGTCCTGGGGTGGTGTCGGTGGGTGTTGTGGCCCTCTTGGGTGTCCGGGCCTCATGATGGGTGGCTCCATCGCTTCTGTTGCCCTTTGGGTGTGGCCCTGGGCTGGTCTCCTTTTTATGGTGCAGGCTGCCGTCCGACTTTACACCAGGTCAGAGCAGGTGTAGTTTTCCTGGTGCTAACGTGCCTTATTGCCTGTTTTGTCTTTTTATCGCAATTATGTCTGGTCGTAGAGAATGTTAGGTGTGATGTCGAGGCATTTGGCACGGGAACGCCCACTCTGCATCTTATTAGCGATAGTTGCGGGGAGCCTCTGTGGCGATGTTTTTTGCGGCTACTATCGCTGGTAAACTGGTGCTGTGGGCTGTTTACACCGGCTTCTGAATGGGGAGGTATTTTTATCGCAACTTTGGCTGCGATAAAGTGCCGTTGACTCGGCGATAGTTTCTTGTGAATATGCCCCCTAGTCTTACTCCAGCTCCTACCACCATTTCAGTCATTCTTTCCATTCCTTCCACTATGTGCTCTCCCTCTTTCACATCCACCCCTATTCCTTCTTGTTGGAAATGACCATTTTTTTATGTGGTAGGCCCCAGATTTTTGCCTTCACTACCATTTTCTGCTGAATCCATTTTCTTTAGCAGTAGTACGCCAGCTAACAAGCGGTATAGTGTGTGTGCTCTTGCTTTTAAACATGATCAAATTGGAAAATACCTAATTGGCCAGTTACATTTTCTTTTAATTCCCTTGTATATCGTTCTACATGTACCCAAGGCCTGTAAATTAAATACTACCTGTGGGATGCAACAATCCTTGTGCCACACACTAAAGCCAATAGTGCAGATTTAATCTTCCATTTCTACCTGGCATATTACGTCTTTTGCCAGGCCTAAACCTTCTTTTTAATACTGATACATTACCCTGAAGGTAGGCTCAAAAGGCGTAGAGGACGGGGAGCATGGTATTTAAAAAGTAGGACTTGTGCACGTAAGTTTTACATGCTCTCCAAAGTCATTTCTCACTGTAACAAGACTACCGCTTCCATACAAAAGCACTAGGCTACATTATAACATCTTATCATGCACAGCTACAGTTTGGGACTAGCTATAAATATATTTCAAAGACTAAGTGTAATATGAATTTAAAATCCAACCTAATCGTCAGGTTACTATTTAGAAAATGCCACTTTTAGAAAGTGCAAATGAACAGATGATGGACGGAATGCTGAGCAAATCAAACATTCATCCCTAGTCACAGATCTGGGTTTAATCCTTCGGGTCCATTGGGGTGGCATAATGAGCAAAAGAACAATGGATTAAACCCAGATCTCTTGACTGGGGATGAGTGGTTGAAAAGTTTCAGCACTCCCTCCATCATCTTGTTGTGTTTGCCACTTTTAGAAAGTTGGCATTTTCTAGCTTAAGCCAAATGTGCCTTTCTGCCAGTGTCCAGGGTCCCCTGGCTTCCCTCTGGTGTGATATATATTTCTCCCGGAGAGTGGACAAAGGGCCTGGGTGTGGAAAGTTGAGCATCTTCCTGACAGGATATCTAGGGACGAACTCTGCCCTTTCCTTGAATGCACTTTGAAGGGCAATCAAGGAAAGCCTGGGGGTTGTACCCAACCCTGCCTGACTTCTGAAGAATGCTGCCCGCTCACATGCAACTCACACCTGGGCCTGCCTGCCTTTTGTTTGACAGGCCAGGCTGGGGCTAAACCTAGGGGAAAGGGAAGAACTGACCAGAGCCAGTTTCAGAGTCAGACAAAGGGGTATTCTGCCACTCACAGGTTGGCATTGGGCATAACCGTTGCATTCCCTGAAACTGAAATCAGAACACTCTTGGACCTTAAAAGATTCACAAAGACTAGAACTGCTTGCCTTGAATATATTACCCCAGAAATAACTCCAACTGTAAGTTGGGTGACCTCTTGTTTGAACTACAGGGACACAACAAGCTTGAGGGGCCTTTTCTGCTTTCTAGATGACCAGTAGCAACTGGACCTGCTGGCTTCCGTGGTAATAAGTTCTGATTCCCAGGTGCTTTCCTCAAGGCCCTGGACTCTGCAGGAGTCAGAGTGTACTTATCCCTGCATAACTGAAGGTTTTACCAGATGCGACGCAGTACAACACACAGCCACACAGAGCCGTACAGCTCCTGACTGAAGGCATCACAGGATCTGATGCTGAGGAACGCAGAGCCTAGCAGAGCCACATCATGCAGCTCCGCAGTGAAGGCTCACCAGTTCTGACACTGTGCGACGCAGAGCCCCACAGGGACAGGGGAGTGTTTCAATGGAACCAACACAGTGTAACACAGGATGATGCAGGGCACGGCAGAGCCGTTCCACAACGTCTTCGCTTCAAAGTCAGAAGGTCAAACTTACAGTGGGACAAACCTGGTCCTGTATCAGACCCATGCTCTATCACAGTCCAGATATCTGCAGTTGGCGCTTTGAACCTTTTAATTTTACCTCAAGCATTTAAAAATCATAACTCTGGTTCTACTAATTGGATTTTTGTCATTTTGTTTTAATATTATTTATTCAAAATGCATTTCTTAGAATGTATTTTTGATTTTTCTTGTGTTGTGTTTCACTTCATTACTGTTAAAGTACTCCATAAATTCTTTACACATTGTCTCTAAGTTAAGCTAGACTGCTTTTGTGCCAAACTACCAGACAGTTAAGCACAGGTTACTTTAGTGACTTTTTTGGTTCACCCTGACAAGAATTGTGAATATTATTTGAAGTGGGTTCCCACCCCCTTCAACCTATAATTACACATGCCCCTACCTTTACTCGTGCCAGTATCACTATTGATACACATATTCCAGCTCTTTCTCTTTTAATTCTACTACTACTTTTCCACCTACTCTTAGTCCTACATACAAGTTTAATTTTACTCCTCTGTCTCTTCCATGTTTAGTTCTTACTCCTAATCTTCTACCTATATTTACTTGTATAGACCTTTACACTTCTTCTTGGCCTGGAAACAAGTTTATCTTCTGACTAGATTATATGATAAAATTAATTATACCACAAGGGGCTTTGGATAATTTTCTTAAATTCATTGCATAATGTATGTGCCATTTTTGGATCAGACAACAGGAGTATTTTGAATTTAGCATTATGCTACTGGCTATATCATGTATTAGTCCACCCCAAAAAAGTTTTCCATTGCAATGCTTAGATGCGGTTGTGTCTATGCACCCCTTCGCCTTCTCTCATCCTTCACAGATGCCTCCTTTCTCCCCTTTGCACTCTCAGTCAGCAATTCTCATTCATATCATTGCCACTATTTGTACCATGACTCCAAACAATACCACCACTTTAATCTCTACCCTTACTATATGTATACATCCACCCTCACACCTATTCACACTCTCCTCATCATACCACTCCTATCCCTTATCCATACTATTCTTTCTACTTTCTCATACTCATTTATTTTCTTACTGCTCATTGCTTCTACGTTTACTCCTACTAATGCCAGCACTTTTCCTACTTACTCATACTGATACTTCCACTCTCATTTCTACATACTCCTGCTAACTTTTTCATTACTCCTATTTTTCCTATTGCTCCTTCTCTCATACCTCTCACTTTCTGGTACCCTTAACTGAACTCATCTTCCTATGCACACATCCTGATTTATCTAATATTTGTCCATAGTGGCTTTTCCTAATCTGCTTTACAAATACGTTTTCTCCTACCCATACACCCACAACTACTTTGGTACCATCAACTCTATTTCTACTTTTTTTTCAGTATATTTCTCCTCACCAAATTCTATCATTCACCACATAATCCTTACCACTGCAGATTGATTCTTGGTCTCTCCGAATTTTGGGGCAGGTTTACAATAACTGGCGCATCCCTGCATACCAGCAGGGATGCGCCAGTTATTGTGCGCCACAGCTCCGCCACCATGGATTCGCCGCATTTACAATGCGGCGCACCATGTGGCAAAAACGGCACAGATGTGTGACGCATCTGTGCCGTAAAAGTGGAGCATTGCTGGAGTTGCATCGCAAGCGCGACGCAGCTCCAGCAATGCTCTGGGGGGCCCTATCTTGCTAATGCTGCGTCAATCCTTACGCCTGCTTCAGGCAGGCGCAGGGTTTTGACGCAGCATGAGCCTAAAAGTGACTGAGTGAAATCTTGTAGATTTCACTCAGCCACTTTTAGGAGGTGTACCTGCGCCGGAACGCCCCCCCCTGCGCAGGAACGCCTACATGTGGCGCAGGGCTTTACAACGTGACGCATCTCCCAGATGCGTCTCGTTGTATGCACCCCGCACCATGGCGCAGGATTTGTGCTGCCGCTGCGTCACAAAAGTGACGCAACGGCGGCGTAAATGAGGTGCAAGGGGCTTGTAAATCTGCCCCTTAATCTTTAAATCTGGAAGTGGAATTATCTCCGGTTACTTGCTCTGACTTCACACATTGAGGAAACTCAAAAACCTTCCTGGAATGCAAGTTGATACCAAAATACGTTGTATATTTTTATATGCACTCCTGCTACCCTGCACTACCTCTTAAACATAGTTTATTTGATGATTTTGCATTGGTTTGTTGCTTAAGGTACATGGTATCAGTAATATTGAGATCCTGCGTGGGAGGGATAATTCAACATGATTAACGTCAATAAATGACTTAGGCCTTCATTCTGAGTCCATCTGAGTGGTAAATCTTTGTGATCCTTGCTCAGTTACCACCCCATTGGATTATACGTTTTACTGGGTCTGAGAATAATTTGTGGTAGAGGGACTGGCAAGTTGAGGTCAGGCACCCATACTTGAAAGAAAGCGTGTGAGAACCTGTAACTGATCTAGAGATAGTGGCCAGAATCTGTACTACCAGGCCAGCCATTAGCACCCCTAGTACAGGCCCTCTCACAGTGAGGGCATTAGTGTTTCTGTATTATTTAATCTATGCAGCAATCACAACAGTATCAAATTGTTTATGGATCAAGAGCTGCATTTTTTTGTTTTTTTATAATGTTTCTTTAGCTATGCAATATGAGTATGTGTACTGTACAAAACTTTATTAAAGTGTAGCCCACACTGAGTCACTTGTTTCTGCGAGAGGAAAACAATGTAAATATTACAGTTTGTGACCTGCATTCGTTTTAGTTGCCTGTTAAATGTCTTCAAACAGAAGAATATTGCATACCTACTATAGGTAAATGTGGACAGCTGTTTGTATGCATATGGCAGTACACACTGTGAATGTGAATGTATGAGTATATGTTTGAATACTCAAGAACAAATATGATTGTGGGAAGTTCCCAAAGTGTTTGGATTGTCAACAAACAGTCACTTATCAAGGATTAGTCATCTGGTAGAGGGATAGGAACCATTGGCAGGTCAAATGACAGTTGTAACACATTTTCTTTTCAAGGTGACGAATTGGGCTCCCAGGAACTGATTTCATTCATTCTCTTGATCATGCTAGAAAGTCTGGCTCCAGTCTAGCAGGAGGAAACAGGTTTGGACCCTGGTACCGCATCAAAATAGGAGAGAAAAAGAACACCTCTAGGTTGTGGATGCAAACTGCCCTTTTAGATTTAGGGCTTCTGGGAATATTTGCAGTAAAGCAAAGTGGAAGTGCTTAAAAAGGAGGTGGGGATTGTGTAGGAGAATAGTCAGGACTAGGTGGCAAAAATGCTACAATCATTGGCTGGTGAAAGAATAAACCTCTTAGCTGTTGTGCTTTGATATAGTGTCCTTGTATGACACTTGGATTCACATACTGAACCTGAGTAAATACATGATGTTCTCTAGTAATCGTTGCAGTCGGAAATCACTTATTTCCTATGCTGCTATCAAAATAGATCACTCTCCCCAAACTTAAGCACCCATCTATCGGGTTAAGGCAGTCCAACTATATCTGAGAGCTGATTCTCTAGCTTTCATCCTACTGGGAAAGTCCCAAAGTAGAAGATATGCCAGTTGGGCCTGGTTCACACATTCCAAAACTGCAAATTGAACCAGACCATGCATTTGGATTATAGTCATAAAAGTGTATGCACTGCAAACCAGTTAACCATGGTTAACTGTAAATGGTTACTGGCTGTTCTTTTGATGCAATGCAGAATTGCTTATGTAGTATCGAGCATAGATTGGAAATCCCTAGGCTTTCACAATAGCTCATGAAAGATTGTTACTGTCACTACAGTTACATCATAATTTTCTAGTTCATTGCTGAAAGGTAGTTTTGGAGCACACCAGCATTATAATTAGCATTAGTGCTATCCTGAGAAAGTCTACATAAGCGCAATGGACTACAAACCTATTAATGCCATTGCCATGGAATTAACATAAATCTTCAGAAATCACATTCCCTTAAATTAATAATTATGACAGAGAAAGTATGGATTTTTCTACATCTAAATATACTATTGATAAACATAAAGAAAGACATAATTTAGAAGTAAAGGTACAAAGGGCTGTTTTATTAACCATCAATTTAGTAAGGTGATGTATCAAAATTCAGCTGTAGTTGGACCTACTGCCGATCAAATATGTACGCCACAACCCATCTTTGTTTATCAGCCATTTTAACTTGTGCTGCTGCTATTGCAGGGATTTTGCTCAGTAACTGAACTATACTTGTGACCATAGAACATCAGTAGATAGGGACTGAGTCACCATACCACCTCAGTACCCATGAAATCGAGTCTGACTAGCTATAGTGTCTCACATGTCCTCCTAGCCATATCCAGAGAGACAAGTGAATTGACATGCCAGAACAAAGCACTTCCGACCCACTCAGGGATCGTGGTAACAGGGCACCCCCTTCGCACTCATCCACAATAAGACATAACGGAGACACAAAGGACGTTTAAAACGTTTTTTAATCTATTGTGCTCTGAAATGCAGCATTTGTGCAACAATTAAGAAACAAATGCTTAACAAAAATGCTGTCAGCATAGTCAGTAAACCATATATTATGAGAAGCCCTGTCCTATTATAAGACAGTTTAGCCTACCCCCCTCCTCTTCATAAGAAGTGGGAGGATTACATAACAAAGATCTCTGGGATTAGTAGCAAACTCCATGCCTTAGCATACACAGGTGGACATTCTGCATCTCAGGTACAGCCATGATCTCCTTCTCAGAAAATCTATCCCTCTATGTATGTTACATTATGTGTATACCTATATGACAAGTCATCTATGCTCACAAACAACAGCTGCAGTCATGTGTTGTGTCTAGGTGCTAGTGCCTGACCAGAAATAAATAACAAGGGACATTGTTGTTTAACTTTGTCTGCTGTGTTCAGACTAAATCCCTTGAAAAACAGAACATGAAAATATTTGTGTAAAAATACAATGTGGCACAAAGATAAACGTGTTTATATAGTAATGTGCGCAAAGCCAATGCTGCCTATATTGTGGAAAGTCAGGCTAACATAGGGAAAACTACATTGGGCCATGCACTGAACACATGACACCCTCCCCTTGGTCGGGAAAGTAGCACAGAAAGAGATAACAGAATTAGGAAGATAAACAAATTCAAAACAGTTTCTTAGAACTAAGTATCAAGAAAGGTATGTAAAAAATAATTTGACAAAGAAAGTATCCAATCAATGCTTGTCAGAGGCATCCAATATATGAACAATGTTAGATTTGGGGGTCTCTAGTTGGCAGAGGTAGGTATCTTTGTCCAAGTAGTGGCCCTTGCGTCTAGTCAGGGTAAGGAGGTACACTCCTAAAATAACCCCTGCTCACCCTTTTGGTAGCTTGGCATGAGCAGAGAGGCTTATCTCAGAGGCAGGGTGTAAAGCATTTGTGAACACATAGAGCAATCAAGTGACAACACTACAGATGGACACCACACAAGTTTTATATCAAAAATAAGTATTCTTTATATAGACTTATCACAAGACCACAAAACGACAAAAATCAACAATACTATACTTAAAATGGTAGAATTAGCTTAGTTCTCTTTAGATGTTAAATTGCGACACTTTGAGTTCAATGTACCTTAAGATGCGTAATGCAATACAATGAAAGTGTTTCAGGGAAGGTGATGCATCGGTTCCTTACACACAAGAACGGTGCTGCGTCGGGTCCCTACTGCTGCATAGGGGATGCGTCGGTTCTTCTCTGCAAGGGGAGGTGATGCGTTTCTTACTGCGCTTCCGTGACGATGTGATACACAACGCCGTGATGCGAGGCAGATCTGGTGCAAAGAAACAAAGATGGCATCATTTCTTGATGTGACACGATGTGCACCGCGACAGGCCCTGCGACACGCTTCTCGGTGATGCGCCGGCATCTGCTGCGACGTCGATCCTCTTCTCTGATGGTGCGGGATGCTCCGGCAACGATGCGAACCGTGAGAGGCACTGCGACAGGCTTCCCGGTGATGCGGCGGCGTCTGATGTGACGTCGATCCTCTTGTCCGGCAATGCGACTTGCTTCGACAACGATGCGAGCCGCGACAGGCCCTGCGACATGCTTCCCGGTTATGCGGTGGCATCTGCTGCGACACCGATCCGTTTCTCCGGTGATGCGAGGCGCTTCGGGGACCCTGCGATGACTGAATGTTTCTTATGGGCCACAACAGGCCGTGCGATACGCTTCCCAGTGATATGGTGGCGTCTGATGCGATGTCAATCCTCTTCTCCTTTGATGCGAGGCGCTTTCTCGTTGTGAAGCGACAGCGGCACTTCGGTGACACGCTTCTTGCTCATGATTCGCGCTTCCAGCTCCTTACGAAACGCAGTCCCTCGGAAAGCCTCGCAAAACAGCAGGCACTTACAAAGAACTCTTGGGGAGCTGTTGGGTGAAGTCTGTTGTCCCTAAGACTTCAGCAGGAGGCAAGCTCTTTTCTCAAGCCCTTGGAGATCCTTCACAAGTTGAATAAAGTCCAATTTTCCTTTCTCCTCTCTTTGGCAGTCAGGAAACCACTGCAGGCCAATCCCTCAAGCTTAGGGATTGTCTCTCCTCAGTCTCTCTGGTTCCTCTCCTCAGCAAAGGTTTCTTCTTGTTTCCCAAAGTGATCTAAAGTTCTTTGGTTTGGATCCCAATATTTATACCCAGTTTCTCTTTGTTCTCTGAAGGCAGAGAGGCCTTTGCTTAGTCCAAACCCGTTCTGGTCAGTCCTGGAGCACTTTGTTGACAAGACTCCTTCTTTCCTTTCAGAGTGCTGGGCAGAGACATCAGACGCACCACAGGAGGTGGAACCAGCATTGTGGAGGGAAGGCACAGCCCTATTCAGGTCTCAGGTGCAACTCTTCCCACCCATCTAGATGCAGATCTCTCTATTCAGCCATGTGCTGACTCACCCTGTCTCCTGGAATTCCCCAACCCCTGTCACTCAAACTCCAGACAAGGAATACACAACCTAGCAGAGGCAGGTTTGGATGGTTAGACAAGAAAATACCTACTTTCTAAAAGTGGTATTTTCAAACACAGAATGTTAAAACCAACTTCACTAAAATATGTATTTTATCATTCTGAGTTCAGGCATACTAAACTCAATTTTCTACCATGTTCCCTGAGTCAGTTAGGATTATAAAATGTAATTTTCAAACTGCCCATTCTGGCCTATGGGGAACAGGTAGCCTTGCAATAGTAAAACACGAAAATGGCTGTAGTTCACTATTAGGACATGCCACACACACCAGAGCATGTCCTACCTTATACTTACAATGCACCCTGCCCTTGGGCCTACCATAGGAGTGTCTGATATGAAGAAAATGAAAGGTTTAGGGGCTGGCAAGTGGGTGCACTTGCCCAGTCAGCATGGCAGTACAAGACAGCAAACAAGCTCTGCAATGGCAAGCCTGAGACACACTTTAACAGGCTGCTTCTGTGGGTGGCACAACCAGGGCTGCAATCCCACTAGCAGCATTTGGATTACCAGCCCTGGTTCTGACAGGTAAACCAAACCAGCCAAGCATGGAATCACTAATCCATACATCGATTTACAACAGGGAGCACTTGCACTGTGGCACTGGATAGCAGTGGCACAGTGCCCAAAGCATCTAACACCAGCAAAAACACCTGAGGCAACAGCACAAAATGGAAGGGAGACCCACGCCAAGGTGCCAGGTCTAACAATCAACCATTGTGAAGGCGAAGGACTCTATGACAGAGTCTGATTCCACATAGGAGGATAGGGCCACTGGCCAAATTTAGTAGTTCTAAAGAGGATACATGATCCTCAATCTCAGCTAACACTGAGACAGTCTCCTGGCAGCCTGCGTTGGTTTCAATAAATCTTTGATCAGTAATCGCTGTGTCATTGCACAGAAATCCTCATTGGACATTGGCACAAAACTCGGATAATTTAGAAGTCACAAACCCAAGGAACAGTCCTTATAATGAAAAACTAAGGGACTCATCAGCAGTTCGAAATCCAGGGCAGCGGGCATCTGCGAAGACAGGCATATATACAGTGCCTACTGAAAGAGGCACCGGAATCAGTGAAGCACAGGTTGCAAGCAGGTGAAGTAAGCATATCGACATGTTACACTCCAATCCTCATCCAGTGCCTGCAGCTTTGAAGCATATGCTCATGGTAGTGTTGAAGCAATGCCAGCTCCCTGGCATCCACAGAAGAAACATTCATTATGGAACAGCAGCAACAGAACAAGAACGCTGCCAATGAGAAACAGCAGCAACAGGAACCATCCAAACACGTGTGAAAAAATGCAATGTATAAAAGCCGAAAATACCCAACAGATAGTGTTACGAGGCCAGAGCCTACAACTTTGAAAAAGTGGGCTAAGCCCACTGTATCAGAGGCATTAGATATTTTATGTATCAGTTTTCCAAAATGCAGAGGAAGATTTGTATTTAACAATGATTGTATTTCAGTGGAAGTTCTAGCCACCTGCAGTTTAGTCTTGCGGGCAGATGTTAGAGCATCTTCTTGTTGGAACAATATTAAGTTAAGTCTGCTTAGCTTGTTAAATCCTGCTTTCAAAGTTGAAATGGAAGGCCACCACAAGTTATCTATAATCCCATGCAAAGGGGGAAACAATACATTGTTGCAACAAGTGACTAACTGGGAAACGAACACAATATACGGGACTCGTGCCCGCATACCACAACAGTCTTGGTTATTAAGTATGGGATAGATTCCATTTGAAAGTACTGTAATGAAGGGGAGAGTTGTGGGAACTAGAGTTCCTTTTAAATAACAATCCAAATTGGGTGCAGAAGCATTACAGGCGGCATGGATTTTTGGCTCAGATGTACAACTGTTTTTTGGGGTCGCAAAAGGGAAACCAACCCGTTTTCTACCACAAAAAACTGTGGTGGTATGTACAATTGGTATTTTGCGAGTCACTGACTCGCAAAATTGCATTTATTAAGACGGGGCATGCCAAGGGCGTCACTTCCTAATAGAGATTCTAACACCAATGTACTATTGTATTGCGACCGATTTTCGGTTGCGTAGCACTCGCAGTTTACCACCTACTTCATGTAGATGGTAAACCACTTGCAAACGGGTAGGGGCCCCCAAAAGGAGAATTGCAAACAGTGTCTGCTACACTATTGAACATTCATTAGCGAGTCGCAAACTGCGAGTAGCAATTCAGCGCAATTTGCGCCTCGCTAAACTGAATGGTCGTACATCTGGCCCTTAATGTGATGACAAACAAGTGAATGTCCAACAGTAGTGTCACACTCCTCTCCTGTAGGAACAACTTCACTATCAGCACTTTCACAGTAATAGGTAAAGGGCAGGAACCATAACTCATGCATGTAGCTACTCTCAAGGGGTTCATATCTACCTATTGGAAAATGTTTCATGCAAGCTGTAAACTGAAAAGTCGAGATAGGCAATGTAATAATACCATGTATTAACCACACAGCTGAAGGCGTTTTGGCTATAGTAAATGGGAGTTGTTCTAACCTTTCTAAATGCATGATGGTGTAAGTTGTGTCTTTCATAACCATTGTTCGTTGTTTGTATGCTAAATTGAACAGCAGAAGCAAAGCTTTATAGTTCAGATAATGCCAAGGAACACATCCATTTTTGAGCGTTTGAAGCGTTCAACTAAACTGCATAATAGATCTAAGCTGACTCTGACCATGAAACAATGTTGACATAAGACTCTGCACAATATCAATAACAGAAGACACAATGTTATTCACAGTATAAATACGGGAATGACAATGTGTTAATACTGTTGTCTGCTACAGCAAACACTTCTCCAAACTATCTTGATCAATTTGTCTCAGCTTCCATTTGCACTAGTTTCAAAATGTCATTAATGAGCAGCATGTATAAATCGTTAAGAACAACGGGACTTAGGAACCACCAGAAAATCAGATAGATGCATGTCCACGGACAAAAAGAAAGATGTTGTTTTACTGCAGAAAATGTAGAATGTTCTAACGATTGTTGGCATAGCTTTCCCACTGAATAGGTGGTAATAGTGAATGGCTTAGCTATGAATACTGTGGATCAGATCTACTTGATTGGAACTGTGTGGAGTTAAGAAAATGAGCATAACAACCATTCGTGTCCATTGGCCACATAACCCACCCTCCAACATTCGAGAATGACAAGTTAAATGTACCATTTTGGATCATGTCATTTAACTGGACTTTCAGTATCGTTTGTGTAAGATTGTCAGTCATCAAAACAGGTAATTGAAGGAATTGATGGGGCATTCACTTCTTTAATTGTGGCCAATCCCAGGCAAGTAGTCTGTTGGACGTTTTATTTATGAAAATAATTTGTCTGAGGATGAGACAGGCTCAAAATAAAGTTTCTGTGCCATGGACCTGCCAGGATCTTGTCCCCCAAAATGATTCAACGTCAATTTTGTCTTTCCAATAATCTTAGCCTTTAAAACCCTGCTGGTCAACAAACGAAGCCACGTCAGCTTGGTCTGAGTAAGCATATATGTTTTGAAGCAGTGTTGTTAACAATTTGAAATAGTATCCTTAAGGTCTGAAATTTCATAGCTCATAAAATATGGATGCTTGTCTATCTGTGTTTTTGAAATTCTTTGTGTGGGAGGTGGACAATGTTCCCATTGTGTATGATTGTAATGGGAAGACTGTCCACATGCCCTCTGTATAAAATGATGTCCATAATGATAGTAGCAGAACAGCTCAGCATAATTAGAAGAATTAATACATAAATCTTATTATTCAAGCACAGTATATTATTCTAATATAGAAAGCATTGAAATCACAGAGTCAACATTCTAATCCTCTGACTGTAACCACGGTACTAGTACAACACCCATGGAAATTTTGAAAACATATGGTATCTGCAGGGTCTCCATAGGACTGAATATATCAAATAGAACTTTATCCCAAACAATACAATCAGCCACTGGAATGGCTTAAATGTTAACAAGGGACAAGTTTCTTTTTATTTTGCGTGAGGAGATATGAGGGGCCAACACATTGTCGACCAGCTCTGTAGCAGAACATTCTAGAAGGTAATAGCCATTGATCAAAAGAGGAAAAACTGTCACAAATTTAATCCACATGAATACAAAAATCAAGGAAAATACAATCTAGATTTATATCCAAGGAGGGACCAGATATGTGTGTTTCAACCAAGAAATAAAAACACAAATCGTAGCTGGAGGTGGATGCAAAACCAAAGACACTGAAGAATTGTCAGAAGAGAAATGGTCTTCATTCATATAGTACTCGGAGCAACTGAACTGGAAAAGAGGATGAAAAATGTAGCTCAGTATGGGTGTCCAATGGCGGATCAGTATAAACAACCGCCATTGCAGAAGATGGAAATGTAGAAATGGGTACTATGCCAAATGAGACAGGAAAAACACGGTAGCACGGTACAGTGGGCTGAATTGCTTCATGATGGCCACTTTTTCACAAACAAGGTCTCCAACTTTGAGAAGCAAACCAGATACAGGAATTTGAGTATCAAGACTCAATGAGTGAGCTGCTGGAAAATGTGTATGAACAAGGGAGTCACAGCATTTTTGTAGATCCTATAAGACAGTGCAGTAGCTATCCATGTCAAAGGTTGTGGATTCTGCCACATCATCTGGTTCATCAAGGTCTGGAACATACATCTTGATGCCAAAATGCATTTCACATAGGGTCCGCCCACAAAGAGATCCTTTAGGGAGATTATTTAATGCTCGTTGAACCCCATAGAGATGGTTCCACCACCTACGCCCGGTACCTAAAACTCTAGTTGTTAGGGACTGCTTCATTTTCTCCACAACAGAATTGGCCTCTGGCCTATGTGGAGAAGAAAAATGCACATGCACACCTAAGGACTTTATTGAATCACAGTACGCTTTGGAAAGAAAAACCAGACCTTGCTCCGAATGGAATGCGGGACAGGCATAATTCCAGATGAAGACTTGCAAGTCCTTAATAACAGTTTGAGTGTCAGCCGAGCGCTTTAGCCAAACTCAGGGGAACGTGGAGGAAGAATCAGCTGTAACCAAAGTAAACGAGAAAGCAGTAGCTGAAATCAAGGGGTACCAATGATCTAGGTAATTACAGCCAAAAGACTGATTAGAAATAAACCGACGGGTCGGCAGTGGACGAGACACTGTAAAGCGCTTAATTTGTTGACAAATATCATCTTTAATTTGAATATCCAAATGACATAGCGTTTCAGGGAATGGAAAGTGGGTGTCTGTGGTCTCTACAGTAGCAAAAGATTCCGTTGCTCCCACCTCCAGAAACTGGCAGAGTGTCTGGCACACAATGGTTACTTCTGCTGCTTTGTAAAAGGAAAGTCCCCGCCCAACTCCAATCCAGGAGAAGGGTTCTCACTGACTGGGGCATATAATAACTGTCAAGGTTGAAACTTCTTTTGAAATGGGGCTTAATGCTGAGGTGGTTTATCCTCTTTCATTATCTTCACTTGAGCATTGTTTCTCCCGTTTAGGTTGCATTCATACTCTCCTTGTCATGCAATCAGATCACCCTCCTCTGTCGTACTGCTGGTTAGACGAGTCCTGAATGGAATGAGATGAATGGGGATCAGGAATCTGGTATTGATCTAGAGTCTTGATTTTGCCACTCTAACGAAAATTGCATCGTCGTTCAGAGAACTCAGGGGAGCGGCAAGCTGCCCCGAGTTCTACAGTTTTGTTGCTGTTGCTTAGATTTATCCCATGTTTTTTAGGAAAATCCCGGGCTGCCAGGCATCCATGCCTGAAACAGGTTTGACAAGTGGTGGAATGGTGGGTCTGGTCACCAAACTATTACAACCTAAGGATGTATACACCTGAGCTATGATAATAGGTAACTCACGTTCGTGGTCTGCTACAGTCACTGCGGCGAGTCACTGAAATATGGCTGAAGATGCTGCTTCACATTTAACATTATAAAGAATTATTTTGGAGACAATCGAAAAATTACCCACAAATTTCATAACCAAATCTAGTGCAGGACCTGCCACATGTTCATTCTGTATTTGTTCAGGGATGTTCAGTGGAACACCCATTGAGGGTGTGCTATATAATAGAGTATATACTGTGGCAAAAACAGTTCCCTAGGTGTTGCAGTTGGCCAAAGGGGGGACCAGACCATTGGGTAAACACATAGTCAAAACTCTATATTTTTCTTGTGGCCCAGCTAGAAAAGCATGAGAAACAAGTTGGATCAAGCATCTGTACAAAAAAAGGACCTGATTAAACAATGCATGTGTTTCTTCCAAATTTAGATTAGCTAAATTCAGGTATGGTGTTAAACATTCACAAGTAGGCCAGGTGTCCCCATCAAAACTTAAGGGGCCCATACAAACAAGGCCAGGGACATGGGGAAGGGCATCATTAAACCAGGTCTGGTGTTCCCAGACAGTAAGAGGAGCTTCAAGAAGTGCATAAGGATGATAGAGCTGCGCAGGTGCTGTGTAAGTATGAAACATATTGTCATTAGCGTCCACAGCAGGAAAGATGAACTAGGAATAAAAAACCTCAAAGCAATATTCTGCATCCACCTCCATTACAAAAACCACAGGAGCTCCCGCATTAGGGACTCCATGCTGAAGTAGGTGTTGAGTAAATGCTGGGCAGCAATGTACCGCAGTCGCAATATGTTGTGCAATAATTAATTAGCAGAGGATGCCAATGGTAGCAAAATGAGGGTATAAAACTTTTAATATTGAAGTTTAAAAAACCAACTATTATTGGTTTATATGCTCTACTGTCTGACCGACTCTTCATTTTAATGGAAGGTGGAGATGTGGTCATTAGTGACCAGAGTGACCCAAATCGGGCCACTTCCTTCAGTTGGCACCCAAACAGGGACTCTGTAAAATTCAAGTTTAAAAGAAGTTCAGGAGGCTCCAGATATAGAAATGTAGAAGTAAGTTTATTCCAGTAAAAGTGATCCCATCCATCCCGGAGAAGAAGTCAGGTGTAACTGACAGATAACATTAGAGGCATCACCACATCAGGTTCTATCTCCATGGTGCACATTCAAACACAAGCAACATGTCAAGACAGTGTACAGAAAGGAACCTATATCAAAAAGGAACCTATATATAAATTAGGTGACTCTGAATTAGAAACTATATATAAGTACAAGATATTACACACCTTACCCCTATATACATAACAAGAAATATGAATTTACAAATAGAAGTTGGCACATACGAGCCAACACAAGAAATACATAGAAAGTAAAAAATAGGTTGAGAATGAAACCATAAAGAATTCACATCTGAAAAAATCAGTGAACCTTGAAGGTAGTTTGGTGATCCTTCTTTCCCTTGGATCACTCACAAGGTTACCATCTACAATCAGATTCAAAGGAGCACCACCTGAACTATGTTTGTTTTTATCACAATTTAATTCACTGTTTTTTATAACAACCACTCTGTTGAGATTCCAAACACAGGAATCCCCAGTTGTTATAGCATTGGTCCATACCTTTATAACCTTGTGAGGTTTTTGAAACAGAACCGATCCTTTCCTGCCAACAGGAGCTCTTATCATGACTAAATCACCAACTTTGACATTGGTGACTTTCACAGCCTTCCTCAATTCATAGTTTATTTTGCGTGCTTTTACCTTATCACACTCCTTACCCTTCCAATTATCATCTAAATGTTAATTACCCCTTTTGGACTCAGTATCATTAATCCAAATATGAGCAAGCAAAGTATTTGCATACTTCCCCTTGGGTAGTTCAAAGGGATTTGGAACAATGGTGGCATGAGGCGTGATTCGTGAAAATTTCAACCTTCCTGATGACTTCTTTCTTCCAATCTAAATTGTTACCTTTTGCCAAATCAACGGTTTCTTTTAAAACTTGGTTAAAGCGCTCCACCATACCATTGCTTTCTGGGTGGTAAAGAGCACTCTTTTTATGTTTAATGGAGTAATTTGACAAGAAATCCTCCATTTCAGACGAGACCAATTGCGTTCCATTATCAGTCAAAGTCAAAACAAGCTTTATTCGGTATATAAAAAATATCCATAAAAGCATTCTACATAATAAAACATTTCTTCATATTATGATCCCCTTTTTCCCCCCCTCATAAGAAGATTTATTAAAAAAGGATACATTTTTCATTTTTGATGTATAAACACCATATTAGTCAGTAACATTTTGTGGGGTACATAGAATTACGATGATCTTAAAAAGGTACTTGAAATAAAACCCAAACATTTGATCAACTAATCAGTCTCATAGACAAGTGATTCCAAATATGAGAGCATTTTCCTTCGCTTGACTGATAATTGAATGAAGGAATTTACTGCTTTACACATCGTAACATGATCTAATTTACATATAAAATAAAAAGCGGTTATATAGGAGGACAACTTATTGGAAATAAAAAGTGGGCGCAGAATTGATTTCCTAATATCCTTGTAAAAGTTGCAAACAGTATAAAGTGCAATGTGCTTTGGGCAAATTTACCATCGCAAGGGCACATTGGAAGGTTTGCACTCCAGTTGCCCATCTTAGGAAATGCTATCTGAAAATGCACTGTTCGTAGCCTTAGTCTAGTCAGATCAAATCTGTGTTGGGTATTCCTAATAAATATAAGATAGGGTTGGGTGCCTAATGAAAAGGGGCCTTCACAGTATAATCTGACATTAGATGCTTCCCTTTTTATCTTCCTAGACCCAAGGAGTCTCTTTTTAAGCTCCCTCTTACTAAAGTTCTCAATAATCAATGGGTCTTTAAAAACAGGATTCACGTCACACTCAATCAGGAGAGCATGGACGTATTTTAACCATGGTGTCTTCTTCGAATAATCAAGACTAAACCAATCATATATTATTTCCTTGGTAAAATGGATGGGTTTCTTCCTTCGTCCAAATTCGATGCCATAAATTAATGGTGGATACGCTAATCAAATCACTTTAAAAGGGAATATCTGTTTCTCTATAGACAATATAAGTAGCAGTGGAATTAGGGACTGATAACACCCTACGCAAAAAATTATTTTCCATTATTTGCAATATAGAGGATTCTGCCATTCCCCAGAGGGCACCACCATAGCATACCCCAGATACATATTTACTCCCATAAAGTTTTAAAATCTCTCTCACTGGCTTATTACCTATTTTTTGTGAGAATCTAAAAATAGCCTCACTTGTCCTTAAAAATTTCAACTTGCTTAGATTAATATTTGAATTCCAAGTACCTTTACAATTAAGAAGTAACCCTAAATAGGAAAAGGTTGAAGTCCTCTCAATGGGTGCACTTTTTATGAAGTCAGTACTACTTTTAGTTTTACATTTCCCGCAGGTCATGACAAGGGTTTTAGATAGATTAATTGCTAGGTCTTTATCAGTCATAAACTCTGTAAAGTTGTCAATCAAAAGCTGAAGACCATTTGCAGTCCTGAAAATCAGGACTGCATCATCTGCATATAATAAAATAGGTGTTACGCGTTTACCTACAATAGGGGCATCAGCTTTAAGACCCTGCAGCAAAAAATCAACTCCATTATTATATAATTAAAGTAAAAGTGGTGCGAGAACGTAACCTTGTCTAATCCCTCGGGTGACTTTAAAGTGCGTTGTGCATTCCCCTGTTGGTCCGTATTGTATCTTTGATGTTAAATGGACATTAATTTGAGACAAGAGACTAATGATATTAGTTGGAGCACCCATCCCTTCCAGTGTTTGCCATAACATAGTATGGTTTACTAAGTCGAACGCGCTGGAAAGATCAACGAAGCAAAGGTGGAGAGAACCCTCCTTTGCACGTGTGTATTTTCCTATGAGTAGCTCCAAATTTACACATTGTTCAACCGTTCCGATTCCCTTTCTGAAAACATATTGTGTTTCAGTTAATATGTTCCCCTTCTTCACCCAACACTCCAACCTAGCAAGTAAAATTATGCCCATGAGTTTGAATGTGGAGTCAAGGAGGGAAATCGGTCAATAACATTTAGCACTAGCTCTATTGCCCTTTTTAAAAATTGGGATGATCACACTTTCAACCCATGTTGCGGGCATTTAAAAATTTTAATAAAATGGGGTACCAGAAATCAATGCTATATTTAAAAATGTCTATCGGGACCCCGTCTGGGCCTGCTGCCTTCCCACTATCGTGTAGGGTGGTTCTAATCTCGTCTTTAGTAATTATATCAATCTTGCCAGAAGTTAGCAAGATTACGTTACCGTCCTTGTCCTTATTATTTCAACATTTTTTGGGGTTAAAAATTCCCTCAAAGTACAACAACCAGTCCTCTGGAGACACCACAGTATGAATCCCTGCCGAATTATCATCTTTAAAAAGGGGTTGTTCTATGGTTTTCCAGAAGAGAGTAGAATTTTTAGTTGCGGCTGCCTGGACCAGGTTTTACCAAGCCATCTCTCTTATCTCTATTTTCCTGGCCTGTAAAGCTTGTTTGTAACATTTTCTAAGGTTTCTGATCTTTTCACCATTTCTAGGTTTAACTTTCAATTCATCCTTCAAGGCTCTATTCAATTTCGATCATTCCTGATTAAACCATTGGGGGCAGAAAACCTTGTTATTCCTTTGTTTCGTATTTATTAATCTCAATGTTTTATCTATGCCCATTGTAATAATATTAAAAGCAATAACAACTTCGACATTATCAGGAGATTCATCTAAACAGATTTTAATGTCGCGGTCACTATTTTCAATCAAATTTTCCATAAAAAGGAAGTGATTAACGCCAGACCACTTAATAGAAGTCCCATTTTCGCCTTGGGCTCTTATATCAGCTGCCAAAGGGCATTGTTTTTCCGTATAATAGAAACTCGTTTTTAATGTTAACAGTATGGGGTGGTGATCGCTAAATAGGCTATGTACAATAGCACAATCATTCACAAAGCGCCTACTATTCCTAGATATCAGAAAGTGATCAATACATGATGATGATCTGGCACCCTCATAAGTGTATAGGTCAGTAACCCCATCATTGTCACCCAACTTCATTGCTTCTAGCCTATATTTACACATCACATAATTAAGTGATTCACCATAGGGGGTGTGTAAAAAGTGGGTAATTTGGTCCCTTGAGTCGTGCATGTGGCCAAATTGATCCATTGTCAACACCTTACATAATTCTATGTTAAAATCTCCGCCCCATATCAAAATATAGTCATCCTCCAGCATATTCAAAAAGATATCAAGTTCCTCCTCAAGCATGGTTATTATGCCTGCTCTAGTGTTGTTCAAAATATTGTTGTAGAGCTTAATCACTTCGATGTATTGCTTTCCTTTTACACTAAGTAATAGAAACTGGAAATATTGTGAATTGGTAACATTTTTCTTTAGAGTTAGAGGGGAGGTTATGGAGAGTAATATGGCCAAGCCTCCACTCGTTCTTCCAGCCTTAGATGGAATTGCTTTAGTAAAAAAGGTTTTAAAACCATTTACATGGAAAGGTTCTATAAGCCAGGTTTCCTGGATTAAAATTACGTTACGGTTTTGTATGCTATTTAACCATAAGGGTTCAGATAATTTATTTTTGACCCCTGCTACGTTCCATGAAAGGAATTGTAACAATCCTAATGATTGACAATCTACCAGATCATTATGAAGGCAATTACTAGAAAGGGTGGGTTCTCTATTAGTGCCAAACAATGTATTTTCGTTCACTAGCGCACCTTCTGAGCTAGGAAAATGAGGGAAGAATTTACATTCAGCTAGCGCGTTCTGGAGACTTGTGGGGGGAGGAGATATTTCTTCATCTGAGTAGGATGCATCTAAGGGCGTTAATACCGCTGGGTCTTCCAAAGTTCTTAGAGGCACCTGAAGCTCATCGATTGGTGTGGATTTTAAATTTAGTCAATCTACTTCACTGCAGCATCGTAGGAGTTCAAATCTATTTGGCATGAGTGGAATTATATAATTGTCGGTGCAATATCGTACCCTATTGGGTTCTGGGTGTCGCTCTATATTAGATCTATAGAAATAACCAAGGGGTACTGCAGTAATTGTTTTATATACATATTCTCTAGACCATCTTTGTTTCATAGCAATCTCGTCTAACAAGCGAGCCACCAACTCCGGATGTCGAAAATTTACTACAATACAGTCGCCCTCACAGCTTTTTTCTGTACTACCCACCCAACCCACTCTCCTAAGCATTATTATTTCCCGCGACAGAACTCCAGTACTACAATGGGTATTGACAGAGAACCAATGAACCACACGATTTTTCAAGGATCCCCATACATCTATACAATTTTCAGCTAATCGTGGAACATCTTTTAAAACAATGACATAGGGGGTAGCCTGTGGGGATAAATTCAAAGAAGCACCCTGGAACTTCTTTGGCTGACGATCAATTTCTGAACCGGGCTAATTAATAAGATTTTTTTGAGGATTCCTGTTTGTCCCTTTATCATTTGTACTCTGGTTAGGTAGACCTGATAGCCC
The DNA here is from genome assembly GCF_964204655.1 of Triturus cristatus. Classification (NCBI taxonomy): domain Eukaryota; kingdom Metazoa; phylum Chordata; class Amphibia; order Caudata; family Salamandridae; genus Triturus; species Triturus cristatus. The sequence continues at coordinate 452,209,763 of NC_140590.1, read as the reverse complement.
CACCTCATGATTCACAGGGTGTTTATCAGATGCCGCCTTCCGAGTTTCATTGTCAATTGCTTTACATGTAGCCGATGTTGCTTGCTTGACAGCATCTCTCTTTGGCAGGGCTTCTATGCATGGTCTACTGATGTTTAGTTGTTTAAGATCTATGATCAGTTCAGTAAGATGGCAAAGGTCCTTTTGTACAGATTTAATTTCACACATAATAGGTCATTCAGTAGAGTCAATTTTCCCATGCAATTTCTTAATAAGGGTATCAATACCAGGCATGTTTAATGATAAGTCCAAATCTCCATTCCCAGTTCATGTACCCCTTTTATCATAATTTCAATTTTTTCCTCTTTTTAGTTTGGATATCTTGGGGTTAGTCTTAGGACTGGGCTTTGCCAAAATAGAGTGTTGTTTGCTCCTTTTAGCCGGTGGTGAGGAGTGATCAGGTGCATCGGACGCTGTGGAAATTTCAATGGGGAGCGTAATACACATGGGCCTGCAATTTTTAGAGGATTAACATTGGCGTTATTATGGCCATCACTTTGTTTGCTACTATTTCCTTGATCATGATCTTGGACTCCACCCCCAATATCCTCTGGGCCAGATTTATCATCCTGGACATGATCCTCGAGTGTGATTTTCGCTTCCCTTTGTGCAACGTTTAAAGCCGTCTTAGTAGCCGCCAATCGTTCCTCTACTTGGACAATCTCATCATTTAAAATTCCCATAGCACTTTTGAGATAGTTTGTAATAGGCACTGTTTTCCACGTAGACTTCACATTGTCTAAGGCTCATTTTCTCTTCCCCATTGTTTTTATGGAACTCTGGGCAGACAATTGATGCAATAAAAATACGTTCTTACCGATGTAGATGATCATAGACAATAAGTCCAAGAGGTGTTTCCCAGCCCGGCCTTGTCTGATCTGGAGAAGTGCGGGAGCTCTCTCCGGCTCTTAAGCGCCTCCTGGCACGTTCAGTCTCCGTCAGCGGCAATCGCGCTACTAGGGCACCTAGGGGATGTGGTTTCTTCTCCCCTTGCCCTTGTGAGTGCAGACGTTTCAGTGGCGGTGAATGCTGGCGCTCTCCTCACCCCCATAGATTTACACCACAACCGTGGCAGTAACAGTGAGCCTGTCTCACTAAAACCAGCAACAGCATTCACTGATACAATCTACCCACCACAAAAAGTCTCAGGGGGTTAGGGCAGTTTAGGGCGAAACAGTGTAGCAACTCGCTGTTACAATTACTGCTCTTGACAAACCAAAGCAAAAGTTCAGGCAGTTAAGACAGTTTATATGAGAGAATGTAGCGACTCTCCGGTACAATTAACGTTATTGCCGGAGTACAGTCACCATGGCCAGTTCAGCACTTTGTCCTCTTTAAACACGCTTACACACTTACCGGGTGTCCTACAGGAGTTATCGCTACATCTATCAAGCCTCCAAGCCTTTGCAATCTCCCTTCCCCCGTAGCGTTCCTTTCCGCAATGCAAGAAAATGCGAGAAAATTCCCACCGCCGTCACTGATTGCAGCTGCAGCGCTTCACGTTGGAACGCGGAAGCCCGCTGCACACACTGAACGCGCTGAACACACTGGAGACTCCGCTGCTTCTTAGCCTCCGCGCCCCCGCTGAGCTGCCTGCCGCCAGTCCTGTAATCGTCAAGCCACCAAAATCACCATCAGTAGATCACTGTGTGAGTAGATCTATTCTGCCTTTATCCGCGCTCCTCCTTTGCTAGATCTCGATGCCCACTCGGGCGTGCAGCCGTTGGAAAGGGGAACAACACTGGAGTTCCTCACTCACACATGCTGCTCGGATGCCATCTTGCCCTCACCACCACCCTGCTATTGGTCAATTTTAGAGTTCGTTCCATTATCAGTCAATAATACTCCAGGTAACCCCTCCTCCCAACAGCCTCTTTAAGAAACTCAATCACATGCATAGTATTAATGCACTTTGAGATTCTTATTTCCGGCCACCTGGAATATAAGCAAACCAAGACAAACACATAATTCCCACACCCATTTCCATGAATGGGACCTAAGTTATCAAAAGATAACTCTTCCCATGGTTTTTTCGGCCTTTCCCTGATCAACATAGGTTGGACCCTTGGTTTCTGGCTCTTTTCACTTAAGCAACAAGGTATGCAATCTCTCACAAGACTCTTGACTTGCATGTCCATCCCTGGCCACCAATAAGTGAATCTTAGTCTCTCCTTGGTCTTGGACATACCAAGGTGACCTTCAAGTGCCATTATAAGAAGTTCTTCAAGCAGGGTGGTAGAAGGAACTAACCTGCTGCCTCTAAAAATGAGACCTTCGCACACAGCTAACTCATCTTTCACCTTCCAATACTTTTCACACTCTCCTTTGACTTTCCTATACCATCCATTCTTAAGTAGGGAGGTCAACTCAACAAACTCTTTATCCTTAGCACATTCATCTCGCCATCTGTTTTCTTTCAACCCACCGGCCTCAATGGTGCAAACCCATTCATTGATATGATCCTCCTCCAGTTCACAGTTATCATCATTTTGTGCCACCAATCTTGAAAGTGTGTCAGCAACACAATTCCTAGCACCCCGCAAGTATTCAACTTTAAAATAATAGCATTGGAGTGTTACCACCCATTTAGAAATCCTCCCAGATATGGCATCAATGCCCTTTTTGTTGAAAACCTGGCACAGGGGTTTGTGATCTATGTTGACTTCAAACTTTATACCCCACAACAATTTTTTTTATTTCTTAATCGCCCAGTGCATTGCTGGGGCCTCTTTTTCTATTATAGAGTAAGGTAAGTCTTGTGGAAATATGGATTTTTCTGGTCAGTTATGTCCCCTATCTTGGACCCCAACGGTTTCATGTATAAATCACAAGTACATGTATGTTCCCTTCAGTTCCAGTTATGAAGACGCAAACACATGTGCGTCCTCCGTCAACATGTCCTCTTTCAGATCCGCCATGAATGGGCCGGATATTCCATTCCTAAGTACGAAAGGCCACCGGCTTTATATGGTTCACTTATGCCATTTTACAGTCCAGGCAAGTAGGCCCTGATTCTGCCATCAAGCTTTTCCTGCCTTCTGCCTCTGAAAGCTCCAGTCCGAGCTCGCATCTGTATCCATGAACTTTGTCCTATTTCCTGCGCAGCTAACGGTGCCTGACATCAGCCTGTTGCCTGCCAAAAACTGTATTTCACCTTCGAAATTATCTGCTCCGCTCCCTACCCAATGCATTCCTGTCTAGTAGTTTAAGTAAACATTCTTCCAGCTACCGAGCAAAAGGCCCGGCTTCTCTGTCTCTATGCAAGTAATTCATAGCCCTGTTACTATGGAAGATTCCTGCCCTCGCATATTGTGTAGACACTTAGACGCTTGTACACGCACTCACAGTCAGTATAGTCAGTATAGAATAAGATTCTACTCTGAGAGACCTCTCTTTTGGATAACATAGTTCTTTAAACATAGGATGTTAGATATGATTTGGGATTAGGTTGACTTGACCCTCCAGACTTCTGTCGCCACATGTAGAGCTAAATGTCAAGTCCCCTTCACCCCCTAGTTGCACGTCAATCACACGTCATGCTGCTGCGCGCGCATTTCTGCCAAGTATTTCTGCTGACATTGCGAAATTCTTTCATGGAACCACCCTATTATGACATCATACCTGATGACGTTCTCTCGTTACGCCCAGTTACACCCACTTTTGCTACGCATGTATGTTTTATCTTTACTATCAATTGTTACGCCTCCTGCATTTGTTTCACTGTAATGCCTATTGTATAAAAATGATTACTTATCAATAAAGTAAGGTCTTCACTTCCTGAACCTTCGTGGTGATGGAATATGGAGCTCATCGATTTAAATTGATTCTGGAATAAAGCCCGTTCCGAACCTCTAATACCACGGATTCTGCCTCTTATTTTACTGAGCTATTGTTATAGATTTTCCGCATCAAATTAAGTCCCGGTAATTAAATTATTTACCACATAAATGGCGCCCGAACAGGGACACTTTCTCATCTCACGCGCCGGCGGTGCGTTGCAGGCCCGGTCTCCTGTCACAGCTGGACGGACAACAACGCGTACCCACAGGATTTCCTGTATCTCCCTCCTGCCGAGCGGGGGTAACTGAGGCTGCGATCAACACCCAGACGAGGCGGTGAGAAGTGCGAAGTATCCCGACCAGAGCCTAGCTGAGAGAGCAAGATCCGAGGTATACAGAGGCCCACCAGTTTCCGAAGTTTCCGAAGTTCCGAAGTTCCGAGTCGAGTCCAGTCCGGTTCAAGTTCAGTTCAGTTCCGAGGCCTTCCGTTCCGAGCTACCCGGTGAGTACCATTATCGGGGAGGCGTTCTGACGTGCACATAGGTTGTGCCGGTCAAGACGGGTTTGGGTACACAAATCCGGTCTGCACTGTTTCAGCAGTGTATCTGTACTGTTTAGCAGTATATCAAGTATGTCTAGTATATAATTCAGAATTACCTAGATAGTATCGAGTATTATGCTTAGTGACGAGTTTCCCTAAATGGCCATCATTTGTCTATTTCATTTAAATGTTAAATGTTAAAATGTTTTAAATACGTTCTGTATACTGTGGTGTGAATGACTGTTCATTATTGTGTTTTATGGTATTAAACGTGTTCAAAATTAGGTATCAGATCAGTTCTCAATATGCCGCTCTTTTCGAAATTAAGACAGATCACAACTAGAAAAGGGGTACTCGAAGAAGCTGTTCCCATTCCTCCTAGGGACACTCCAGGGTACTTCATGTATCATAAACATGGCCTAGACGCCATATTATTTCTTGATCTATGGGTAGACTACACCAAGGAATTACCAGAAAGTCAGAGGTGGCCCGCAGCTGGGACCTGGGATGCAGATTGCATTATGAAAGTAGAAGAAGAATTGTGGAAGAAGAAAGCTAGACAGTCACAGAAAGATGCCATTGAATTATGGCGTAAAGAATCATATAGACGTACAGAAAAAGCGCTCAGACAGGAAGAGAAAAGTAAGGAGAATTCAAATAAAGTTCGAGAAAGTGTATTAATTGAAGAAGGTGCTCGAGTAAAGTCAGAACAAACAGACAGACAAAGAAATGCCCTTGTGAATGGTATGTATCCTCTTCTGGCCGAAGGATTACCTAAGGCTACTCCGGAAATACCAAAAGACTTGCCACCCCCATTGTTTCCGATAAAAGTACATCTCAAAGGGCATCCCAGAACCGCAGAAGATGTTTTTCTTTCCTCTTATTTAGACGGCGCAGCTCCCGAGTATGCTAATGCTGCGCCACATAGACCGTCTGCCGAGGGGGTTCAACGCCAAGGCCCCCCTTCGTCTGTACCTCTGCAACAGCAAACTCCGACACAAGTTCCGGCAAGCACATCTGTTTCTACATCCGCATCCACACCTATGGTTGCTATATCCCGTTCAACGAATCCTTTCACATCCAGCACCCCAGGTGGTGCTACCGGAGGTGCATCAAGCATTTTTTCTACGCCACCCAGAACAAATAAACTTTCCTTTCAAGAATTAGCCCACCAACGTACACCCAAACTAGTAACTCCCAACACGCTCAAGGAACTTCTAATAGATTGTAGATATGACCCAGTGCCCGGAAAAGGGGACGAAATGATGCTGGCATCATTACGTATCCGACGAGCTGCAATATATTTAGGAAAGCTACCAGGAATGACTGCACATTTAGAAAATATATATCATTTTGTTCAGTCAGGGCGAGACCCTGAGAGTATTAACAGAGCCATGGAGTACCAAAAGGTGGAAATACAGGGGGAACTGTTACGTTTCCTCATAAACTGTGTGATCAGAAATCAAGATCAACCAGGGGTAAGTCCGGAAGAAATGCAAATTCTTACCACATGGGGTAAGAATATATCAGAGGGGAGACACGATAAACGATCATGTATAGTAGCTATGAGCCGAAAGATCCGTAAAGAAATAGAACGAATACACGAGGAAAGATTTGCAGTAGACGAACCTGAACAAACCGAGGACGAGGAAGAATTAGAACTGCCCACAGGACAGTTAGAAACCATGGCCTATGTAGGTAGAGGAAGATCTTGCAATAATACTAGATGCTTTACTGATCCGATATGTCCGATACGTCCAGATCATAACAGAAAATTCCAAACTCCTATAATAAATACAAGGTCCCCCGAACATTCCTTCCAAGCCGCAGACAAATTACTCCGAGAACGAAGGGGTTATCATATACTCGATTCTATGGACGAACAAGAATTAGCCAGGTCAGCCGTTCACTGGGTTGATAGTCCTGGAAAATATGGTGATGATACACTAGCACATACGTTTTTGAACATCGCCCCGGATGAACAGCGTTTAGCTGGTATCTATATGATTCAACAACTCCTTATATTATATAAAAGCCAACACTCCGATCCTGGCCCCTTACCTGATATATTGACTGAATTACTCACGAATAAATGGAGAGGTTCCGGTACTAAGTTAATTAGAGAAATACTAGAATTTAGAAGGCAGTACATTCTTTTTGTATGTCCTGAACATGTCTCACTGCCCATCAAGGAAAGAACGACGTATTACATGGATAGACAGAATCCCTTATGCGAAGTACACCCGATAAAAGGTGATGACAATGAGTTTAAACGTGTGTTTGTATACATACCCATATCCAAAATAGAACTATTAGAAATGAAGAAAGTGGTACCCAGTCATGACAAAGACCCAGCGGGTTTCCACCGTGAAATTAAAGATATGTTACTCATGGGAGAATATACCTACCCCGACATTATGACAATATTGAAGGTATTAATGCCTGCGGGCATTTACGAAAAACTCAAGGAAAAGGATTGGGAGGTGGGAGACCAGAAGATAGATTGGACAGCATTAGAAAACGAAGAAAAAGCTCGAGGTCCAGGTTCAGGGCTCGGGGACAAGACCAAAGCACTACCAGGTTTACTAGTACAGGTACTGCCACGATTATTAACTACGAAAAAGGAAGACTGGGGTGCAATCTCAGCCTGTAAACAAAAATCAGATGAAGACACTAGTGATTTCTATTGCCGATTTGAGAAATGTTTTGGTATAAATAGTGGAATAAAAGCAAGTAGCGAGTCGTATCCACACCTGTTTGTGACAAAGTTAGTTGAAAATGCCTTGCCCCAAGTTAAGAATAGAGTATTGAAGTTCGAGAGTACCTGGCAAGGTAACACTCCGTCACAAATGTTACAAATGCTACAGTACCATCACAATAGAATCAGAGAAGAACAAGAACATGAACATAGACGCATGAAAGACACGAAAATGAAAATGCTAGTTTCCCAGACAGTTCCAGCTGATAGTCATAAGAAGGGTATAACACAGTCTAGTGTTTCAACAGGTCCTGTAAAAGGGACATGTAACTATTGTAAACAGCCAGGTCATTATGTACACGATTGTCAAGTTTTAAAACATAATATTGCAATAGGTAACACAAAATAAAGACCACGACCACTTAGACAGGATCAGAATAAACAAGGAGCCCCGCAGCATGTACAGTCCATGCCAGCTCCGCAACAGTCTATGCCAGTTCCACCACCGCAGCCTATTGCTGCCACACAAACAACGACCCGACAGATGTATCAGACCGCACAGTATGACTATCCTGATTATCAACGATACTCATGAAACAGCCTAGAGAGGGAAGTTGGCTTACCCCTTATTGAGGTCCCTGTAGATCAAGAAGGACCTTATGTACACAGTGAATTGTTAGGTCAAGATAGAAAATTCTTACTTGATACAGGGGCAAGCCGAACAACAATAAAACGTAGTGAAGTTCCAGGGGCACCCCTCTCAGGCACACAGAATATTTCCCTTGGCTTTTCAGGAAAACCTATCATTAACGAAGTAACACAGCCTCTTCCACTTACGATCGGTCCCTTGACACGAACTACAGATTTATTACTTACTAAATCATGTCCAGAAAACTTGTTAGGCATAAAAACTTTGAAAGCTCTAGGAGCTATTATATGTTGTTCTCCGGAAGGAGTAAGATTGTTTTTACGTGATTTCAAAGGGCACTACGTGTCCCGAGACATGGATCACCGACTGCAGACTTTACCGACACATTTATGGGCACAAGGCCCTACAGATGTTGGTTGCATGAACATTACACCATATCGAGTCACACTAAAGGCAGGAGTGGTACTTCCACGATTGCGACAATACAAGTTACCCCCAGATGCTGTAGTGGCTTTACTACAAATCATTGACGAGCTTATTACCCAAGGAGTGGTTGTGGAAACTGACTCCAATGTATGTAATTCACCGATAATTCCGATTCTTAAACGAACCGATCCAACAGCCCCGCCAGTATATCGATTGGTTATAGATCTGCGCGAATTAAATAAATGCATAGTACCACAATACCCCGTAGTCCCAGACATTTCTTCATTACTGACAGCCATTGATTCCGAAGCAACATTCTTTACTGTAATTGATCTCAAGAATGCCTTCTTCAGCGTCCCAATAGATCCGGAGAGCCAATACTTGTTCGGATTTAGTTTAAATGGACGTAGCTTTAAATTCACACGCGCACCTCAAGGATTTACAGAAAGCCCCAGCATCTATAGCCAAGCACTGAAACGAGAACTCGACAGTATCCACATGCCAGTCAACACTGCCCTGCTTCAATATGTCGATGATCTGCTGATCACCGCTAGAAGCGAACCTGAATGTGAAAAAGCCTCACTGATGGTTTTACAATTTTTGGCCGAAAAGGGGCACAAGGTGTCCCCTTCTAAGCTGCAATTCTGTGTCCAGCGAGTTGTTTACCTTGGTCACTCGCTGTCCAAGGAGGGAAGGCAGCTTACACCAGATCGCATCCAGCTAATTGCTAATATGCCAGTACCCAAGACACAAAAGGAGGTGCGGGCTTTCATAGGCCTCACTTCATATTGTAGGCAGTGGATCCCTCAGTATGCATTTTTAGCAAAACCACTCATTCAATTGACAACACAGGAGGCAGCCGCATCGACTGTTCTCCCTTGGACTCAGGAACATACACAAGCTTTTGAAAGCCTAAAGACAGCCTTATGCCAAGCACCTGTTTTAGCAACACCATGTTACAATAAACAGTTTACACTCTTTATTACAGAACGCGAAGGTACTGCCTTGTCAGTACTCACCCAGGAACAAGCAGGATCACACAAACCATGTGCTTATTTTTCTAGTACATTAGATCCCGTAGCTCAGGCTTTGCCTGCGTGCCTGAAATCAGTGGCAGCAACAGCTTTAGCAATCAGACAAAGCGATGCCATAGTATTAGGACATCCATTGACAGTACAAGTACCACATGCAGTAGAGGTTCTCTTGAACCGCACACAAACACAACACTTGACTATAGCACGACTCACTGGTTACGAATTAACATTGTTTCAGCCACATATAGAAATCAGACGTTGTAGTACATTGAATCCTGCCACACTGTTACCAATAAACGGAACAGACCCACTTGCACATGATTGTATTGAAGTTATCACTATCACGACGAAATCCAGACAAGATTTGACAGACGTCCCATTGTCAGACCCAGACCTGACGTTGTATGTAGACGGTTCATGTATGAGAACAGGTACAGGAGAGCTAGTGGCCGCTTACGCAGTCACAACAGACACTGAAATCATTGAAACAAATTGCATAAAAACCTTGTCAGCTCAAGCCGCAGAGCTCATCGCTCTGACACAAGCCTGTATTCAAGCCACAAATAAAAAAGTCAATATATACACTGATTCACGTTATGCATTCGGAGTTGTACATGACTTCGGCGTGCTGTGGCGAGAGAGAGGTTATTTAACTTCTCACGGTGCCCACATTCAGCACGGACCCCTCATTCATGCCTTATTAGATGCAATACATCTACCCACTGCAATATCAATTATGAAATGTAAAGCTCATACGAAAGTTACTGATATCATTTCTCAAGGCAATGATCTAGCTGACAGAACAGCTAAACAGACTGCTCAAACTCAAACATCCGACATGACAAAGACAATAGTCCCGACACCAACATATTGCATGACGGTTAAGGATCCCACTCTTGACGTAATCGACATACAGACACATGCTACACCAGACGAAATAAAGAAATGGACTGAATTAGGAGGGATCCAAACGGATCAAGGATGGATGACGAAGGAAAAATCTGTGTGGTTCCTTCCTGATTCAATGGTCCAAGTTATAATTAACACTGTACATAGTCCAGCGCATCTAGGAGAAAAAGCTATGCTAGACAGCATCCAACACATTTGGTCGACTGGGTAGTAGCCTTACCCGTTGCACTCTTTCACATGAGAATGGTAGCACACTCTCGAACAGGGCTATCCCCTTATGAGGTGATCTTCGGTAGACCACCAAATATGTGGGGGACGCCTATACCACGCAAAATAACTGATATTGACTGTAATATGCTGACAGATTATTTGGCTTCCTTGATGTCTGCACTACAATCTTGTCGTTCACAGGTAGCTGCAGCCTTTCCCGACAACACCGAGGTGAAACCCCATGACGTAATTCCAGGAGATTTAGTTTTAGTGAGGAACTTTGATCGGAAGTCTCAGCTGGATCCTAGGTGGAAGTCGCCTCAACTCGTATTGTTAACGACGAGGACAGCCGTGAAGATCGAAGGTCGCAAAGGCTGGATACATTCAAGTCATATCAAGAAATTTCATGGACTACCGTCAGACGTAAACGACACACCTTGCGTGTCTTCACCGATTGACTCTAAACTTCCTTTGGTTGAACTGACTAGCCATGAACAATACAAACTAAAACTTAGGTCTAACAAGTCAGGCAATTTGATTGTTTAAGTCCTCTCCAAGGTGAATCGGTCGAATTTGTCTCTGACATGTATCCCTTAGACCTGTATAGAGACAAAAACAGAAGGATAAAGCTGAAACGACATGCGTACTGTAAATCACTGCGTAGTCATTGCACAGTGACGTTATTAATTTTGTTTTTCTTAAATCTTTTAATAATTACTGCAAGTATATTGTTACACACATATTATCCTATTTCTAGACATGTTTATAATGTTACTGCTGAACATTCTTTTAGTGAATTACCTCCGCATGAATTGTCTTATAGATTTGCGCTGCGCAATAACACGTTTATTAGTATGTTACATCATTCCCATCAGGTTAGCAATGCTACAAATTGTTGGATATGTGGTCGACTCCCTCCCTATCAGAACTATAAAGGAATTTTACCTCTCTTTCCATACCCGTTCACACACAACGGCTCCTGTGGAGCATGGTTTAGTTTAATTAATTCCCTAGATTCGAATTCTGCAGTTTATCAGAATAACTGGGTATGGGGAAATTTGAACTTAGTTTTACTCAAAGTCTGTCACCCTAACAAGGAGGGACTTCCCAAAAGAACAGGAACTGATCTAGAAAATGAAGTATATGGATTAGGTAATTTTACACTTAATCTCATGATCCTGAATGTCGAATCCGAAGCTACTCCAATTTTGCCCGCCATGTCAGTATTTCTAGTTAAAGGTGAATTATGTGTAAGAAAGAATGGTTCCATACATATGGGCCATAGTAGATGCACCACTGTAATAGAATTTAGTGATCAAGGCAAGTCTACATTTAGAGCTTCCCGCCATTCCTACTTCATATGTGGTCAGACGGCATACATACGTTTGCCACTAGATTGGGATGGTACCTGCTACATCGGATTCCTTTTGCCACCTGTTTTCCTAGCTCCTCCTGATTATCACAGAAACACTCATTTAGTACACAATAGAGAAAGGAGAGATCTCCCAATAGTCGATTACACTGAGACAGCATGGGAAAAATACACAGATTTCAATAAAGGTCTCTTTCCCTATATAGGTACAGTTACCAATAGTAAGCTGATACGTAGATTAACCAGAACCCTTGAAGCAGTAGTGAACGAAACTATTTCCGCCTTAGGCAATTTAACAGAAGAGCAGTCTGCTATGCGGATTGTTGTGCTTCAAAATCGTCTTGTCCTTGACGTCATCCTGGCCGATAGGGGCGGAGCTTGTAGGGTCATCGGATCAAGTTGTTGCATTTTCATACCAGAAAATTCGCCATCTGTATATAAAGCCATAACTCGCCTTCATAAGATTGTAAGCCAGATACACCAGAATCCAGGCACCTGGACTTGGTCCGGTTGGTTTTGGAGTGTATTATCTACCTTTGGATGGAAGGTCCTATCCTTCCTAGGTATTGGCTTTCTCATACTATTCAGTTGCTGTCTATGCCTACAATGTGGACCAGCGATTTGTGGTCTGTGTGCCACATCGTGTATTCCACCACCAAGATTTCATTCATCACGGAAGAAAAAAGAAGAACAAATGATGCTATATGAACAGATCGATGGATTGATGAAGATTGATATCTCTTGACGGGCAAGTAGGGGACAAGGAGGGAATGTGGAAATATGGATTTTTCTGGTCAGTTATGTCCCCTATCTTGGACCCCAACGGTTTCATGTATAAATCACAAGTACATGTATGTTCCCTCCAGTTCCAGTTATGAAGACGCAAACACATGTGCGTCCTCCGTCAACATGTCCTCTTTCAGATCCGCCATGAATGGGCCGGATATTCCATTCCTAAGTACGAAAGGCCACCGGCTTTATATGGTTCACTTATGCCATTTTACAGTCCAGGCAAGTAGGCCCTGATTCTGCCATCAAGCTTTTCCTGCCTTCTGCCTCTGAAAGCTCCAGTCCGAGCTCGCATCTGTATCCATGAACTTTGTCCTATTTCCTGCGCAGCTAACGGTGCCTGACATCAGCCTGTTGCCTGCCAAAAACTGTATTTCACCTTCGAAATTATCTGCTCCGCTCCCTACCCAATGCATTCCTGTCTAGTAGTTTAAGTAAACATTCTTCCAGCTACCGAGCAAAAGGCCCGGCTTCTCTGTCTCTATGCAAGTAATTCATAGCCCTGTTACTATGGAAGATTCCTGCCCTCGCATATTGTGTAGACACTTAGACGCTTGTACACGCACTCACAGTCAGTATAGTCAGTATAGAATAAGATTCTACTCTGAGAGACCTCTCTTTTGGATAACATAGTTCTTTAAACATAGGATGTTAGATATGATTTGGGATTAGGTTGACTTGACCCTCCAGACTTCTGTCGCCACATGTAGAGCTAAATGTCAAGTCCCCTTCACCCCCTAGTTGCACGTCAATCACACGTCATGCTGCTGCGCGCGCATTTCTGCCAAGTATTTCTGCTGACATTGCGAAATTCTTTCATGGAACCACCCTATTATGACATCATACCTGATGACGTTCTCTAGTTACGCCCAGTTACACCCACTTTTGCTACGCATGTATGTTTTATCTTTACTATCAATTGTTACGCCTCCTGCATTTGTTTCACTGTAATGCCTATTGTATAAAAATGATTACTTATCAATAAAGTAAGGTCTTCACTTCCTGAACCTTCGTGGTGATGGAATATGGAGCTCATCGATTTAAATTGATTCTGGAATAAAGCCCGTTCCGAACCTCTAATACCACGGATTCTGCCTCTTATTTTACTGAGCTATTGTTATAGATTTTCCGCATCAAATTAAGTCCCGGTAATTAAATTATTTACCACAGTCTTCACCCCTGAGGCTTTGTGATAAGAATAAAACAACATTGTCAGATTCGCCATAATTCTGCTGTAAGACACCACCCAGGCCTTTCATGCTTGCATCGGTGATCAGTACCGTTCTTTTGCTGGGATCAAAACTTTTCAATTTGGGAGTTTTCTTGAGCATGTTCTTAATTGCGACAAATTCATTTTCACATTATTTTATTTATTTATTTATTTTATTGAACTTATATTGCGCGCAGCTACCCGCAGTGGGTTTCCCGGCGCCAGGGATAGACTGAAGGAGAAATCGAAAGACAAGTGATTGCAAGAGGGAGACATTAGACCGGAGGAATCTGGAACTAGAACAGAAGGGTCTTCAGTTTTTTGCGGAAAACCAGAAGACTGGGTTCTGTTTTAAGCGCCAATGGGAGAGCATTCCACATCTTGGGGCCCAGATATGCGAATGAACGGCCTCCCATTTTTGCCAGTCGGATTCTGGGAATCACAAGATTGCCACTGTTGGATGACCTCAAGAGGCGGCCAGGCTGATATGGCTGCGCAAGATAGTGCAAGTAGGCTGGAGCGGAGCCTTGGCGAATTTTAAAGAGGATGCACAGAGTTTTGAAGGCCACTCGATCCGAGATTTTTAGCCAATGGAGGTCACGTACATTCATTGGACCAAGTGAAATTGAACCCTCTGCACAGCAGTTTCTGCATATTGACACACATTCCAGCAAAATCCTTAATGAATTTGCTATAATATTCAGACATTCCCAGGAATTTCATCAACTCTTCCTTATTGCATGGAGATCTTGAATGGCACTTACAAGTTCAGCTTTGGGTTGTACACCTTGGCCTGAAATGGCATGACCAAGATAATCTATCGAAGATTTTTTAAACTTACATTTGTCCATCCTCACAGTAAGATTGTATTCTTGGAATTTCTTAAAGACCATTCTGAGTATTTTATCATGTTCCTCCTCATTCTTTCCATACACCAGTACGTCATCCTGATAAATCTTCACTCCCGCAACACCTTTTAAAACCCTCTCTAAAGCTCTCTGAAATACAGATGCTGCGGACACAAGTCCAAATTGTAGTCTAATAAATCTGTAAGTCCCAAAGGGCGTGATAAAAGCTGTTCGATCTTTGGACTCATCTTCTAATTTTATTTGATGATAAGCAGATTTTAAATCTACTGTAGAAAAAACGCTTGCACCCTGCAATAGCATCAACATGTCAGATATATTAGGCAAAGGATATTTTTCAATGATAACTTGCTTAATCAATTCTCTTAAATCTATGCATAAGTGCAAATTTCCGTTCGATTTGCGTGCGGCCACAACTGGCGCCAACCATCTAGTGCCTTCAACCTCCTCAATTATACCAGCTTTCCTCAATTTCTCCAGCTCACTTTTCATTTCCTCTCTTACTGACAAAGGGACACTGCAAACACTTCGGGTAAGTGACCCATCCCCTTCAGTGAACCAGGGGAGGTCGAGGTTATTCTCGGGTTGGATGGACGGATCAGGTATCCCTGCATGAAGAGTTTCTAATATTTGCAGCTGCCCCATTTGTCCGGTCGGACGGTGCCTCACCCAGTGATCATCCCGACTGGAGTCCTGAATGACAAAACCCTTGGACCTGACCGTTTGGTCTGAAGAGCCGGCAGTGGAGAATCAATTTGCTTTGATCTGCATATATCAGGTGAGTTTGCTTTGGTTCTTTGTGGATATGGTACCCTTTTGGTTTGTATTTGGTACCGTCTAACGATCATCTTGGATAAGAAGTATTTGCATTTGTTTGTCAGGCATAAAATAGTGAATGTTTAAAAATACCTAGTGTCAGTAAATTGATTTTATTTGTACTGCTGCTGTTGTTCTACAGATGCTCGATTGGAAGAAGCTCAGCCGGCTCCTCCAGAAGGCACTCCCAATTTTGATATGTTTGTGAAGCATGGTCTTGGCCCAATTATGTTTAGTACACTATGGCAACAAATATATGAGGGAAAATGCCGAGTTGCAGTGGCCGTTGACGTGCACTTTTGAGGAACAAAAGATTCAGTATTAACAAGAACAGTTGTTTAAGACAACAAGTGGGCAGTCTATGTTTGATTCCCTCAGAACATGGCAGAAAGTAGCTAAGCAGAGACGATTGAGGGTGGAAAAGGAGGCCCAGAAAGGGAGAATTCAGACGTTGACTCAGAAGGCTGAGGCATATGACAGGGAAAAACAGGAGAAAGGTATTGAATGTGAGAATAGAAGGTTTGGATTACATATTGACAAATCATGTGGCTCAGGAGGATGATGATGCTTTAGTGGAAGAATTGTTGGATGCCCAAACCCCACCTCCATATGCTCCACAGAGATTATATCCTACTGTTCCGGTCCCCTCAGAGCTGCCCATTATAGCTGTGTCCACTGTCCCTGTCCCTATGTCCACCGTTGTTACATCAACAGCTGTGACTTCAGCTCCTCCTCCTTCTCTTTCTTCTGATTCTTTTCCGTCTGTGTCATCCCTGACTGTTAGTACTCCTGCTGCGCCGATTGTCTCAGCGTCCCTTTCGCCAGTTCTTTCTCCCGTGACACAACCCTCAGTTATGATAGTGCCTGTTGCTACTGTTGCCTCTCCCTCTGTGGTTTTTCATTCTCCGGCATTAGTAAGAAGGGAGACACCGGTGCGTGGATTTGAGCATAGGGATTGGATTAAATTCAAGGAGCATATGGGACCGTTAGTGCAATCTGATTTGGAAGACGAAGAGAAAAAGGTAATAGCCAATCAGGCTGCCCAGTGGGCCCGTAATCCTATTTATGGCATAGAGGACGTATGGGCGATTATAAGAGACTTTGAACCTTTTATACATCAACATGTCTACAAACATATGTTTGCTACCTTCATTGGTCTTTGGAGCTGAGGCACCTCAGATTCTATATGATATTAGAGATCGAGTGTATATTAGTGAAATAGAGCCAGAACAAGTATTTTGTAATATCACAAAAACAATAGCTTATAGGGGAAGACTGAATGAGAAAAGTCCCAGGTCGGTGTCTCAGTTTGGATGAGAGAGGTTCAGCCTATATACCACCCAGAGATACCAGAGTTAACGGATGGGCAAGGTAATGTTACCCGAGCAGCAGTGGTGGCCCAGTTTCAAGAATAATGGGTTAATACTCCGTGGAAAAGAAGTGAGGTCTTATCTCTAAAGACTCATTTGCCTGACCCTAGGAAATATCCTCCTGTTTATTATAAAGAATTGACTGAAACTGTTTGTTCGACCGTAGTGACTCTTGCTGACATTGAAATGTTTTATGGGCGGAGGTCAGGAAAGCATCTGCTGGGTCGGACATTTGAGTGGCAGCTCCAGGTCTTCCCCCCTGTAAAAGGTTATCCGCAGCGCTGAACGCGGCTGAATTATATATCTCGGACTGTTATCGGACTGTTGTCTGTACCTGGTGACTGTGTTTGGGTGTTTTCCGTTCAGGGATCTGGAGCTTTTTTGCAGATTTGGTGGGACAGGAGCGCTTTCGGTGTCAGTGGCTGTTGCCAGCTTCAGGTAGAGGTGTGTCCGTGATACCTCTGGATACGCCCTGCCTCATAATGCTGCCCAAAGCTGCTAGAGGAGGAAAATTGCAGGCAGCAGGAGACGGTGTAGGCAGAGGCAGTGTTGAGCTTGGGATGCACCGCAATTGCGCAGAGTTATCAGACGTAGCACCAGCAAAACTGGATAAACTGGACAAAGGAATTAGAGGTGAGCAGGGGGGAGAAAAAAAAATTCCAGCACTGTTTATGCCCGCGAACAGCAGGAAGTCGGTATTGATGCAGGACTCAGCACAGGCTAATGTGAAAAAGCTGGAGGCGGTCTCACAAGCCCAAAGCAACGGTGGCTTTCAGATGGGGAAAAACCTGCCAGACGAACTGTGTCTGGTGGTGAAAACCGGTCAAAACACTCCCAAGGGGATTTCTGAAAGGGAGGGGGGTCTGGCAACATATCCTCCCCGCTCCCTGGGAGTAGTAATATAGCCAACTTAGGTCATATAGACCTCCAGGAACTAACAGCTGATTTACAACTGGCTCCTCCCTCGGGTTCACCTGCTGATGAAGGGACATCAAAAGGTTAATTGCGGCGTCGGGGGGAGAAAAATCCTCCAGTAATTCTTGAGACGTCAGAAAAGAATGTGACTCCGGGGAGAAGTTCTTCTCAATGTCCGACCCCTCTGACTCATCGGATGATGACATCGATATGGCCTCTAGAGTACGCTCAGGAAGGGAATCACCTGGCAGTGGTGGTAGTGAGGATGGTAGTATGCAGTTTGAAGAGGATGTCAGCTGTAACTTAGACATGGGCCCAATGACTGTACGGAAAAATACAGCAACTACAAGAACAAAGGGCCTAATGAAGGATGTAGATACCTTCTCATGGGTTCAGTCTCCTTTGCTGGGGCCTATGTTGGAGAACGGATCTAATACGATAGGGCAAGTCTTACTGGAAAAACCCGACGAAGAGATCTCCCTGGCGGTGATCTCTCAAGGTATTCTGGATCATAGAGCTGAGACTCGCATGGAGAGTCAGAAGACACAGGGTGCTTGTTGGAAACTGCAAAACTCAGTTAGGCAAATTGCTAAATCATGTACTGAGTTTGCAGAGAGGATCAATGTTGCAGAGACACGGATATCGACACTTGAGGATGAACTGGCAACCCAGGAAACCATTACTGAATCTATACGGGCACATAAGGAGAATGTACAATGGAAACTCGCTGACTTGGAGAACCGACTAGGGCGGTATAACTTACTACTTCTGGGTAAACCGGAGGGTTGCAAGGGGCTAGACACTCGGAAATTTGTGGCGGAACTTTTAACGGAGGCCTTCCCCGATTTAGCGATGTGGAATTGTGATTTAGAAGTCCAGAGGGCACACCGATTTCCTTTTAAACAGCAGTCTGCTAAAGCAGGGCAAACTCTTAGGCCTAGAGCTATTTTGATTTGTTTAAATAACTTTCTGGACTGCCAGGCATTAAATAATTTAGTGCATCTAGATAGGAAACGCTCACGGAAGGGCTTGCAATTCTTTGTTAGGCCAGATGTCTGCCATCAAACGGTGGAAGGATGGTGGCAATTACGTCAATTAATCGCGCCATTTCAAGCTAAGGGGGCACAGGTTTTTTTGCTAATCCCCGCAAAGTTAAAAATAATGTACAGCAGACACGCTTTTTTACGTCCGAGATGCAATCAAAGGAATATCTGGGTTTACTGTAGGTTCATAGCTGTGGGTATGTAGATGTAGGAGGTCTATGTTGGTAGTATTAAGGACCCGACTCAAGGTTTGGAAATTGTGATATTATTTCTGTTTTTCTTCTACCGGCTGGGGTGGGTAGGGGTCCTGAACTGAGAGGGGATACCGGTTAGCATGGGAGCTTTCCATCACTCGGGACTATGAGTCCCTTGGCCTCGTTTGGGGGGGATGGTCGGGGGGCTGTCTTGGGTGGTGGGTGGGTCTACACGGGTGGGCATGGTTGGGGGTGTAGGGCAGAGGTGGGGTAATGGGCTGTGGTGGGTTATGCGGGAAGAAAGATCAATTCACGGCATGAGGAAGTTAGAGGATTTTTTATCAGGTATAAGCAGCAGTTCTGACGTCAACTGGTTAAAGGTGATTTTAGAAATGGGGGTAGGGCAAAGTCTTGGGGGATACGCATCTGTTCATTTAACGTATGTGGGATGAAAAGTAGGGAAAACAGGTTGCGGGTGGTAGCTGACCTGCAGTTAATGAAACCTGATATATTACGTTTACAAGAAACACATATACCATGGAGTAAGCAGAGGGTTTTGACTGAGCTTGGGTTTTCCTTAATAGTTAGTACATCACAGGCTACTAAAACAGAGGAGTAGCTATCTTGGTGAAACAGGGGATTTGCTGTATGGGGAGGACATTGGCTGACAAACATGGCAGGTGGGCTATTGCGGAATGAGAAGTAGGTGCAGTCAAGTTTGTGCCATGCTCAGTCTATGGCTCAAATTGAGATGAGGCAGCAGGTTTGGAAGAATTAAACTTAGAGCTTGCATCATGGCTGACCCCACTGATTTTTTGCGGGGATCTTAACATCCATCTGGGGTGTCAGTATTTGGAGCTGACCCTTAATAACTTTAAGGGGAGGAAACCAAAGGTTTTTGAAGCACTGCAATGGTTACTGGTGGATCACAGACTGGTGGACGTGTGACACACTTTGAAATATCCGGATCAAGGATATACATTTTATTCACATCCACACAATAAGCTTGTCCGGTTAGATTATTTTTTTCCTCTTGAGCGCTTACAGCCGGGGCGAGGATACAGGTGTGGCCACGGATTACGGCTGATCATGGTCCTCTGTTGCTTGATATTTTGGTCATTTCTAGAATTACCTTGGTAAGCTCCTTTTCTTTTGATAGGAAACTACTGCTGGATATTCACTTTGTGAACCATATTAAAACTTGGTTAGTGCAGTTCCTTGATATCAATAGAGAGTCAGCTTCCAGGCCCATAGTTTGGGATGCTCTAAAAGCTGGGATTCGGGGGTAAGTTATCAGCTATGGATTGTTCAGGCAGAGGAAACTTAAACTTGAAATGCAAGCATTGGTCGATGACCTTCGAACAGCCGATGGGAAACGTATGCAAGGAATATCCTCTGGAGATCTTATAGACCAACTACAAGAGTAAATATAAACTTTTTAGAGCGGAGATCTCCGAGTATGGTGAAAATACAGGGTGGCGTCTTGCGCAAAGGCTGCAATCTAAAGAAGTGTCACACCGTATTAATTCCATGACTGACTCACGGGGAGGACTGTGGACACTAACTATGAAGAGTTATATAATGGGAATGATTTTGACAATCGACCAGGCGTAGGGTGGGTATTAAGCTCAAGCATTGCAATGTTGGATCCGGCAGATCAGGAAATATTGAAAGCCCCAATCATGGTAGAGGAGCTAGAAGAGGTGTTTCAGGGGCTAGCTCTCAGTAAGGAGGCTGGCCCAAATAAACTGCCGCTGGAAGTTTACAAAATGTTTTTTTCAGGAGATTAAAACGATATGCTGGCTACTTTTTTACAGGCACAGGATGAAAAATCTCCACCCTCCTAGAAGAAGGTGAATATAATTGTTTTTAAGAAAAAAGATAAGCCCCCGTCGTCACCAAGCTCCTATAGGCCAATTTCCTTGTTAAATTGTGACGGGAAACTGTATGCTAAAATCTTGGCAACAAGATTGGCACGGGTTATCATTCCGTTGGTCTCTATTTACTAACATGGCTTTATCCCCGGCAGGGGCACGGTCAACCATATTAACAGGGTTGTTACATTGCTAGACTTTGCAAAGGTACAACATACTACTTTGGGGTTAGATGCTGAAAAAGCATTTGACCGTGTCTCCTGG
The DNA here is from genome assembly GCF_964204655.1 of Triturus cristatus. Lineage (NCBI taxonomy): Eukaryota > Metazoa > Chordata > Amphibia > Caudata > Salamandridae > Triturus > Triturus cristatus. The sequence continues at coordinate 452,188,765 of NC_140590.1, read as the reverse complement.
GAATTTCTATGGGCAGTATTACGCAGGGCGGGATTTGGGCCAGGGTTTATTAAGGCAATTAAAACTATATATCACAAGGGGGACTAGGCAGGGTTGTCCATGCTCCCCTCTCTTGTTTGCCTTGTACATCAATCCCTTTGTTATTATATTGGAAAATAGTAATACAACTAGATCAGTGATTTGCGGCCAGTATCAATTTAGGGTTCTGGCTTATGCAGATGATATAGCGGTAGTGACAACAGATCCAGCAGTGACTATTCCTGAGATAAAGTGCCTTGCTAATGTATATGGTACTGTGTCTGGGTATAAACTTAATTGGACTAAAACTCAGATACTCTGTACTAGTAAAGATTATCATGGAGACCCAAGGGTAACTGATGAAGTTAAATATTTGGGGGTTAAAATTAGTTTTTTTTTGAAGGAGTCGGTTGAAACCAACTGGACCTCGATACTTGATGGGGTTTAACGAGAACTAGAAAGCCTGGAATGTCTGCATCTGTCATTGGTGCGGAGGTGCAATGTTTTGAAAATGATGGTGTTACCTAAAATCCTGTAGTTTTTTAGGGCTGTTCCATTTCAGGTGACACAGGTACAGCTGCAAAGTCTACACTCTATCTGTGCTAAATTTTTGTGGGCACAGCTTAAGTTGCGTAGAGCTTTTAAGTTTATGACACTACCACGCAGTCGGGGTGGGCAGTCCCTAATTTTACACTGTATTATTTTGCATGTATTTTACAAAATATGCATATTCTGCTTACAGGGGAAGATGTAGGTAATGAGGCTGAAGCACCATCAATATATCAGATGCTGCTCAGGGCAGCAGCTAAGAATAGCTTATTTAGGGTTTTGGAACCAAGCTATTATAAGAAAACGAGGTTTAAAGTTTTGATATCCGCATTTAAAGTTTGGAAGGCAGTCTGTAACAGTTTTCACATCAAGGGGATATGTTTTAAAACCCCTACGAAAGCTTCAGCTCTACTACCTGCCATTTTTTGGGATTCGACAATCGTTAGATGGTGGTCCAAGAGTATAAGGCGAATGGGTGACTTCTATGAGCCTGCTGGCCTTTTTTCTTTTTCCTCTCTGACTGAAAAATATGGACTGGGTAGAACTGATTTTTTTGTAAGTATCTACAGGTCAGGGATTTTCTGTATAGGAAACAGTCACTGAAAGGGGTAGAAACCTATTCCGTGGTTGAGGCTATAAGGGGCATCGCTAAGATATGTGTAATATACACAGCAGGATGATTTAATGACACAGGATCATAAATGGAGCCATCGGTTGGGGCAGCAAGGGGTATTTATGGAACCAGCCATAGAGATGGCCGAAAGAATTCTGGTTTCTGTTAAGTTAAGGGCACAACATTACAAGACAATATACAGTCTGTATAATACCCCTGCAAAAAAGTTAAAATGGGGGGGCATTAATGATGGGAAATGTTTCCGCTGTGGGGCAGAAGAGGTGGATATTGTTCATATCTTTTATAAGTGCACCAACTTTACGACATATTGATAGGTTTTTGACTGAGATCACAGGGATTAGTATTAATATTTCGGCTGAACAAATGACATTGGGAACGGGGGATGTTGCATTGTTGGGGCGGGGAGTTCATAAAACCAGGTATTTAATTTTCATGGCCACAGCAGTGGCAAGGTTATGTATTGCTTCTGTTTAGTCACAGAAAGATGTCCCCACGTTTGAGATGTGGAGGGCTAAATTCTATGCAGTGTACAACCTGGGGTACAGTTTTTATTCTTTAACCTCTTCAGTGCCCATGACGAGATAGTCTCGTCATGGAGCACGGTTGCGCTGTGCCCATGACGAGACTATCTCGTCATGAACCCCGCCCGCTAATGTAACGCCCGGCACAGGGCGGGGAAAGGGCGGGACACTGAAGGGGTTAAAAGGTGAACGAAAATGGCAATTAGGATTACAGATCTGGGGCCCCTTGATTGAACACATGAGTTGGTAATATCAAAGGCAGCTGTCTGGAATCTCCCTTTTTGGAGTTGTCTTTTTTTGTCTTTTCTTTCTTTGTTTTTCTCCCTCCTTCTCCCTTTATGGATATGATAAATTAGTTAATATTACCTATGCACTGCTGGCTATCTTTTGTATTGTATTATACTTGGTTCTCTTGTATTTGAAGTTTACTGATCTGTACGGTATCATGAGTCATGCAGTGGATTGAAATAAAAAAAAGAAATTAAAAAAAAGAAATGTTGTTTGGTCTTCTTGTTCAGGTTGATATCTGGAGGCAGGTCCATACTCAGGATCATGTTCCAGAGTTAGGTGGTACTTGGGATCAAATTAAGGTATGGGACCAGGAAAGGTAGCCAGGTGATAAGCCTCTGGCAGAGATACTTGCTCTGCCAGGCAGCATCATTGAGTACATGCATTCTCCTATTCCACTGAGAAAGGTGGATTGGGATAAACGTCAGTTAATCGGCAGAAGAAAGATGAAAGGTTGTCTAATTTTTTTACCCGATTTGAAGGTACATTCTTGGACTACAGTGGGAAGCATTTGTCGTTTGAGGGAGGTTTTCGGTTGTTTGTAAATAGATTTGTTTCTAATCTGCTTCCTGAAATTGTGACTTGATTGCAGGCTTCTGAAAGTACTTGGTCTACCTCTTCTCCTTTTGTTATTTTGAATACTGCACAATATTATGAGCATATGGATAATGAGGAAAAGGAAAGGACAGAGAAGAGGCACAAGGATCTAAAAATGAAGGTGTTGTTGCAGCAGGATTTTAGAAGAAATGGGAGAGGACGTGGTGGTCCTGCCCGACAGCTTCCGCACACTAGTAGGCAGCCAGTAAATATGCCTTTGGGTCCGAATCAGTGAGCGTACTGTAAATTGGAGGGACATAGGCATTGTGAGTGTCCTGTGCTTTTGTAGACAGCAGCGGTCCCGAGAGGACGGGGTTCTCGTGGAAGGAGTAATGGAGCTGGAGGGGCAGATAGGGCTCAGAATATTGTGGCCTCACAGGGTCATTCTGATAATAATTACTTTGATGACCCTCATGAAGGACAGTACTATCATGACGATTATGATGTGGAGGAAGTGACTGGGATGTCCTACAGCTAGGACAGCCAGGGACACAGGGGGGGACCAGTTCAGATACCTCTAGACCAGCGTGGTCCTAATGTGACAGCAGAATTGCAAAGTTTGATTAAGGAATTTTTGGTGGACACAGGTGCGACAAAAAGTTCTGTTTGTCGAAAATTGGTCCCTGGGGCAGCTCTGTCTGGCCATAATAATGTTTCCATTCCATTGACGGTTGGTGCCTTCACTGTGGATTCACCATTCCTATTGACATGTAACTGTGGTGAAACTTTGATGTGCCTGGATTTGTGGAAGAAACTACATGCTACTATTTATTGTTCCCTGGCAGATGTCTATATGACAATGGGTCCAGATGTAGTACGTGGTAAGCAGTGTTTGTCCAAAGATGCGCCTCCTCCTTTTGAGTTTGATGTGCCATCCACCTTGTGGGTGACAGGTGATACAGATGTGGCATTACTTCAGATACCTCCAGTCTCATTACAAGTTAAGGATGGTGCTATTTTGCCTCATATCCCTCAATATAAAATATCACAGGCAGGAGAGTGAGCCCTATTGCAAATTATTCAGGATTTGAGTGGTTGAAGAGACGTCTTCTAATGTTTGTAATAGCCCTACCCTTCCAATTCCTAAACGGACACCTTCTGGTTATTTTGACAATCGTGTGGCTGTTTACCGTTTCGTGATTGATTTACGTGAAGTTAATAAAATAGTGGTTCCCCAGTTCCCAGTGGTCCCCGACATTACTACTTTTTTGACAATTATTCCTTCTACTGCTAAATTTAATTTCGGTCATTGACTTGAAGTTTTACCCTAGCTGGTAGGAGCTTTAGATTATGTCAAGCTCCACAGGGCTATACAGAAAGTCTTAGCATTTATAGCCAAGCATTAAAGGGTCAATTGGATTCCCCTTCACTTGCCTCAGGTAATGTATTAGTGCAGTATGCTGATGACATGCTCATCGCTTCTGACATGGAACAAGGTTGCAAATACAGTACAGTTAAATTGTTGCTGCATTTGGCCCAACACAGGAATAAAGCTTTCCTTTCTAAATATCAGTACTGTTGACAGGAGGTCACCTATTTAGGTCACCTGCTGTTGAAGGAGTGTAGGAGATTGACTCCGGAGTGCATCAGTAATATTGTTAAAATGCCTGTTCCACAAACTCAGAAAGATGTGGTGCTTTCATAGGTATCACTTCCTACTGCCGGCAGTGGAAACCTAACTACTTGCTACTAACCAAACCCCTGCTTGCACTTACCACTAAAGATGTGCATGAGCCCCTGCCTTGGACGCCTGAATGTCAGCAGTTTTTTGAGCAATTGAAAATTGCACTTTGTTCCACCCAAGCGTTTGGCACTGCTGATTATAACAAATCGTTTGTGTTGTACGTCCATGAGATGGCTGGATGCAAGTTTTCTGTTATAACACAAAAATTTGGAGATAAGCAATGGCCGTGTGCTTATTTCTCTTCTGTCCTTGACCCTGCGGCACGAGCCCTCCCAAGCTGTCAAAGAGCGGTTGCAGCTGTGGCTGTCTCAAAAAGACAATTAGCTGGGACTCGTACTAGATACTGATCTCACAGCACCTTACCAGTGCACGTTTGACAGGCTATGAATTTACATTGTTTGCCAAACACATCACAATTAAAAAATGTGCCACTCTGAATCCAGCCACGTAACTAACCCTCCCCTCTGATAATGATGAGATTGATAAACATGACTGTATCTTCTGGACCGAAGAAGAGACAAAAGGACGGGTAGACTTGACTGATGTGCCCTTATCTGACCCACAAGGGAAACAATATGTCGATGGCTCCTGATTTAAATGACCTGATGGCACTACAACTGCTGTGGATTCTATCACCACGCTGCGTACTGTAGTTGAGACATCACAAGTTCCCTATCAATCGGCCCAGGCTGCTGAGATTGTTGCTCTAATACGAGCTAGTGAATTGAGTGAGGGACTGGTTCTCAATATTTATACTGACAGCCAGTATGCCTTTGGAGTCGTGCATAATTGTGGGCGACTATGGGCAGAGAGAGGGTTTCTTACTTACCATGACACCAAAATCTAGCACGGGCACCTCATATTGAGGCTTTTGTCAGCTTTGACACTCCCTAGAAATAGGCTATAGTGAAGTGTAGCACCCACTGGAAAGTCACTGATGATGTTGGTGGAGATTTTTTTTTGCAGATCAGACAGCTAAAGAAACAGCCCGGACTAAAATGAAAAGAATGTTTGTAGCAGGCCCCACTAGGTGAGTGCCTGAAGTTACCATGTTTTAGGATAAACTTGAAAATGTGAAAGAGATACAAAGTGAAGCTGCAATAGAAGAATTAGCAGTGTGGCAAGAACTTACAGCACAACTGAATGATGAGGGATGTTGGATTGATAAGACAGGGAAACAAAGAATGATGTTACCAGATGCATATGTTCTCCCTGACGTTACGATGGCTAATGGCCCATCCCACATTAGTGCTAAGGGTATTTGCAAGTTATTAGACCCTGTATGGCAGAATGATAATATTTCAAAACAGCTGCACACTTAGTGAAGTACTGCATGGTGGGCATCTTGCATAATCCTGGGAATAGTACTCCTACACCCCCTGGTAATTTTGCACTACCCACTTTCCCTTTCAAAATACTTTAAATGGACTATATCAAACTGGAAAGGTGCAACAATTTGAAGTATGTTCTGGTGGTGGTCTGTGCATTCAGTAAATGGGTTGAGGCTAAAGATAATACAGCCATTATGACTGCAAAGGTGCTCCTAAAGAAATTTCCCCTGTTTGATTTGGAGTGATAACGGAAGTCATTTTAAGGCCCAGGTGATTCAGTTGATTTGTGATGGATTGCATATACAGCAGAAGTTTCATGCTGCCAACCATCCACAGTCAGCAGGTTTGGGTGAGAAGTACAATGGTACTCTCAAACTGAAATTGGCAAAGATTCAGTAGACAACAGGGTTACAGTGGCCAGATGCTTTACCATTAGCTTTTTGGCAACAAGAACAGCACATTCAAGGACAGGATTGTCACTGTACGAGGTTGTGTTCATACGCCTTGCAAATGTCTGGGGCGTCCTGCAACCCCGGGGGTTCTCTGAAATTGAGTATCCATTGTTGATCGACTACCTTTGCCAGTCAACTGAAAATGTGTGTTCTATTCCCCAACAGGTCTGTGAAGCCCTGCCAGCTACACCAGAGGGGCCCGGACACGACATTCAGCCTGGGGATTTTGTTCTTGTTCGGAATTTTCAGAGGAAGAAGAGTTTGGAGCCACGTTGGAAGGGACCATTACAGGCCCTCTTGGCTACACTCACAGCTATCAAGGTCGCTGGCCGAAAAAATTGGGTGAATGGCACTCATTGCAAGAGGGTTTGCCTTATGACCAATGGATAAAAGATGGAGTAGGGGACTCTGAGTGTGAGACGGTGCCTCAGTTTGTCCCCTTTAGTGACACCAGGCGAACCTGGACAAAAATGGATGAGGAGAATGATGAAGTGCTGAATGCAGCAGTTCCACTGGAGATACGAGCTAAACAGGAGCCTCTTTTCAGTGATCCATGTGTGCCTGGAGTCACCACGTACAATCTGTGTCCTCGTCTGAGGATCAGTGCACCAAAGAAGAAGCCAGATTAGGCATGGATGGACTGAGTAAGTTATGGTGTACTTTCCTATCGTACCAACGGAGTTAGTTTAGGGGGATGTGAGGTTTGTGCACTGTTTGAACATTGGACAGGATAGATCGAATGGCTCCCCTTGGGGGTACCTTATCGTGGTTAACATGGGAACCTGAGCTTAGGACAGAGCAAGCTCCACCACGGGTGCTCAAGAGCGCCAACGTTTAATGGACAATAGGAGCCTGTACCAGTGAGGCTCTGATGGACACTGGGAACTTGTATACTCCTCTTTCTGGCAATTTGCCCCTTGCTTTATCATTTGCTATGCACCCCTTTGGCAGAATAGTTGCCGACGAAGAGCAGCCAGTAATTTCCCTTGTTCATACATGGATATTTTGGTCTACCAAGCACAAAATACTGTGTGCTATTCTTGTGATGTTATTGCTGTTGATTCTGGGTGGGATGTCCTGGGTCTTGGAATGTGATCAGAACGCACCGTCATGTACTAAACACAAGGTTGTTTCTCAAGTTCGTATGAAAAGAACAGCCCCAAGTAATGTTTTCTTAGATACACATAAAAGATTTTTGTGTGAAGGTACATCTTGTTATCCCACTGAATATGTTACAGGTTTATGGACTGCTTACCCATTGTCACTGGTTAATTATACATATGTCCCCCCAGCCCAATTCAGAGAGGGTGAGTTTGGGATGGGGTAGTCCGGTCCTTGTTTATATTATCAGAAGCCACAAGGGAAGGGATATACAGGTTGTGACACTAATATGTACTGTAATAATTTGTATATGAAAGAGCAGAACATCACCATAGTAGGCTGGCATTACCAAGATTTAACGGTCACCCAAAAAGCTGGTTTTTATCCCACATATTGTACCGCCTGTTATTTTGCTGTGTGTGTTGTACTTTGCCTTTGCTGGTCTAGATGCTTTATGCACTTTGCCATTGCTGTTCAGTGCCAAAGTGCAACTGCTCCCTGTAAATTGTTGTTATGGATTTGTGATTCCATGATGCGCTCATCTGTTTGTTGAATACTTCAAGTTTAAGATGTAGAGTATGAAGTTTTTTGCATCTGAGTAAATATAGGTTGAACCGTGTCTAGGACAATAGGTGCTTTCAACGCAATTCCATAAGGAACTACAACTGCACTTTTGGACTTCGTTAATATCATTAGTTGGTGCGTGCATTTAAAATATAAGACTCTAGCTCCAAGACAAATTGCTAGCAATGAAACGTCTGGGCAATGTTTGATATGTTGCATAAAAATGGGCTATTTTACTAAACTATAGGTTGTGATGTGAATGTAATTTCACTCTTAAACACATATTTGAGACATTTCTGGCATTATTTTGCTTTAGAATCTGAGACTGTGTGACACACTTGGAACTTTGGATACACGCCTGCATATATTGGACGTCGCAATAAACAGAAACCCCTTAGTGGGTTGGAATTATCACCACAATATAAGTAGGTGATGGTTATTATTTACATTTTCGGACAGTAGTCACCACGAGACTGACGGAACGATGTACTCACTCATTGGCTTTTCGTGTGTTTTTTACAGGGGTATACACAAAGAAAACATTGGTATTTATCAAGTACCTACCATCACAGAGCCATAATCTTCTTCCTCACCAGAAATTTGGCATTCACATGTAACAGATTCACTTGTCTCTCACTAACTTTCATAGTAGATTCAACACACATTCTTTATCACATTTTCTAATACGTATCTCATTCCATCTTTGCATTTGGATATAAATGTATATCCTTTACTTCGAACTGGACATCTCATGAGAGAAAAAATATATTGGGTCTAAACACCTTGTGCATGTCCAAACAGATGTACCGAGTTTATGTTTCACCTATCACTGGGTGAGACTGTTAAATCGTTATGTACACCTAACAATGTATTAGGTGATACATCGCTTATATCATTTGTTTCTGAGCAGCCTTGATAAAGTCGCTCGACGATTTCCCTTGTAAGCGACGAAACACGTTTAAAGACCGAAGGAATGAAAAGAAAAGAACAAGAATTACTTTGATGTATTCTATTTGTGCTCACATTCTGCACCGTGATAATCATTGTTACTTGACTTTCGTGTGCTGAGGATTTTCTTTTTGCATTTTAGTTGGCTCAGGTCAATGATCTTTTGAGGAGATCGGTGGTTCTCCTCTCACCTTACAGCACCGAGACAAAGATAGGCCTTTTCATATCAATATTTGTGCTAGTCTCCTGAGTGGCGCCCTTGTCCTATAAAACAATACCGCTGTCTAGTAGTGTCTGCTTAGACTTCAAGACCTCCAGAGCCATGAGTGGGTCCTTGAGTCAAAAGTTCCGGATTTTGATGCAACTTCTTCAGATACAGGTTCAGGCTTGACCCATTGGAGGATTTGGAGCCACATAAAAAACTAAGGGCTAAATTTAAGTCCTGGTGGACCACCCATTGTTCCACCAGGGCTCCTGAGTAATTACTCTGTTGCCCTGGTGGAGGAACTGCCCGCCATATTTAGAAATGACCTCCAAGATGGCGGTCATTTATAAAGCATTGGCAGAAACAACGGTCACAGCGGTTCCTGTCGCTACATTTTCCTGTTTGGTTCAGGGCTCAGTTAGCGGGCGGAGTCCTGTACCAAACAGGTTCCTTTTTTAAAAAGATTTTTGTTTTTTAAAATAAAAAATATAATGCTCTCCTCACTATGGGAACCTTCTTCCAAGGGGAGTTGAGCATTTTGCAATTTTCCCTGCTCTTCTCACCAGCCTTTTTTATGGCGGTGAGGAGCAGTTAAAAACTGACCTGTAATTCCAGCAATCTATATTGGGTGGGCAGAATGATAGGTTACAACAGTTTATGACCTGCGATCCTCGGGGTCTACCACTTCGGTAGATTATTATTATTGCTTACTGCTTTCTGGCACTATGTTTACTTAAAGCTCTAAAAATTCATATATTTTTGGTTTTCTTTAACAGAGTTTTATATAGTGCGAACTTGACCCGAATCGGGTATCAGAGCGCTTTACATAAGGACACATTCATATTTGTTAGGCACAGGGAGATTGAGTGATTTGCCCAGAATCACAGGACGTTCAGCGTCATTTCCGAGACTCGAATGCAGTTCCCCAGATTCAAGGTCGACCGCCCTAGCCGTTAGACCAACTCCTCTCCCCATTTTCCTTGAACGAATTTGTGTAATTTTGTTCATCACATCTTACTCTATTTTTCTAAATCAGTTTGGGGTTTGTATTGTTTGGAGTTTTCACTTTATTAGTGTTTTGGGACTGCATAAACACTTTACATATTAGCCATTAATGCTCAAGTTAATTTAGTGACCTGGGGTGCCACCCTGACAAGTTAGTGCTATTATTCCTTGATGTGAGCTGCCGCCCATCCCAAATAATAATCCACGATCTTTGAGTCTGAAGCAATCTAAATAACACAGGAACAATTCTCAGAAAGTTATGTGGGCTCTCTGGGCTTAACCTCAGCCTACTGTGTGGAGTCAATGTTTAAAAGGAAACCTACTGCTAACCCCTTTTTGTACATTTAAAAAAACATTCGGAGATAAGTACCTATCTGTCTAGCAAAAGAGCCAATCGGAACCAGGTATTGCCTATTGTATTCCAATCTGCGAGCCACTAAGGGCTACAGAGCCCTTTTGACAGTAAAGCTCCTTCAGTTTGCTACTGATGAAATGAGCTTTTGCAGTGAATAGACCTACTCCCTGAATGCTCACTCATGGATCACAATGGTCCTAGAGATCCTCCTGTCCTGCTTTTGACATTTTGGGGCAGATTTACAAGCCCCTTGTGCCTCATTTACGGCACCGTTGCGTCACTTTTGTGCCGCAGCTGCGGCGTAAATCCTGCGCCATGGTCCGGGGTACTTACAACGTGACGCATCTGGGAGATGCATCACGTTGTAAAGCCCTGCGCCAGAAATAGGCGTTTCTGCGCAGGGGGGGGGCTTTCCGTCGCAGGAACGCCTCCTAAAAGGGGCTGAGTGAAATCTACAAGAATCAGAATCAGAAAAACTTTATTCAATTGTAGAAAAAAAACAATCATGAAAGTATATATATAAAAAGGCATTACAATTCATAAAAAGAAATAAAAATATCACATCATGAGTTATTCTCAGCCCATGAAAGTAGACGATCCAAAATAACACGTCCAACTATTTTGGTATAGGAATCTAAAAGGGAAATGGGTCTGTAACAACCCGGGTCATGTCTGTCCCCCTTTTTGTAAATTAGGACTATTATCGACTCCACCCAAGTGGGCAATAAATCCGTCCTGCAGCTGGCATTTAGCACCTGGACCAGAAGGGGGGCCCATAGAGACATAATTGTCCTAAACACATCTATAGGTACACCATCTGGGCCAGGGGCCTTCCCACCATTGCTCGCAAATATGGCTTTTTCAACCTCTTTTAAGGAAAACGGCATATTGCCGAAAGAAGGGTAATCCATAGGTTTACAAAAAGAATAAAACATACAATCTCCCTCATACACTTTAGAAAAGTGATCAATCCATTTGTCCTCCGGGATGGCTATCTCAAAGGAGGGACAAACCTCTTCATTGGTGAAAGATTAATTTGCTGTCAATCATTGTTGTCTAATCCACTAAGAATGTCAAATCGATTAGAAGTTGGGATAGCAAATCTTCCTCCCTCAAAACGCCCCCAGGTAGGTAATAAAGGATGATAACCCTGCATCCTTTCCTGCCATGGGGACGAATAAAAGTAATCGAGGGGAACAATGTTGACATGATCTGTAAGGAGTTGGCCAGAAAAACATCTCTCAAGGATATCGTTAACCAGAGGAGGTGACCGGAATGAAAGGATCACGCAGTCCCCTCTCATTGATTTGGGGGATGGACCAATCCAGCCAACTCTTCTAGCCATCTTAAAGTTAGAAAACAAAGCACCATTTGATCCAAATTTAACAGATAAGAAATATACACCCTTATGCATCAAGCCAAAATCCAGTCGGTAAAATACCGATTCGGTAATAGCTCCCGGTATTGTGTGAAAAATACCCAATCCCAATGCATCAACCCAAAACCAGAGCAAATAACGAATCACTAAATAAATAACCTCGAACATACCGAATCGCTAATACCCAAAATGCTAATTTACCGAATCGCTAAATACCGAATTCGCAATTACCGAAATCACTATTAGCTCCCGGAAATTGCCAATAGCAAATAACGATTCGCACCCCAATGCAACAAAACTCGCTAATAACGAAAATCCCAAAAATCGCTATTTTGCCAGAGCTAAATAAGGGGAATCAAAACCTGGAGGTAAAGTCACAAAAAAAAAAAAAAAAAAAAAAAAAAAAAAAATTCCTACATGTGCAAATGATTGAGGCAATCACTAAACCCTTAAATTTGGCCCAGGAGACCCTGTTGGCTCCCACAAAATGGCTGCCCTCTATGTGCTTGCAAGGAGGATGCGGATCAATGCAGCAGGACAGCGCAGGAGAAGGGTCCAGGAGCGAGTGTTCAGACTGCGCATAACCCTGCTCGGCCAGAATGAGGACGAGGTGTACCAGAAATATCGCCTCAATCGCGCTATGATCATGCGCCTGATTGCAGACCTGGAACCATTACTGCAGCACCAGACCCACCGGACAAATGCAATCCCTGCGCACGTTCAGGTACTATGCAGCCTGCACCTACTGGCCTCAGGGAGTTTCCAGGGGGTAATTGCGGTTGCCGGAGGTGTTTCGCAAAGCGCACTGTCACGCTTCTTCAAAAAATTCCTAGATGCCATGCTGACAATGCTCCACAGACACATCAGCTTCCCCACAACCCCACAGCAGTTGGACCGCACCAAACAGGCATTCTACCAGGTGGCACAATTTCCACATGTGATTGGATGCATCGACTGCACGCATATCCCCATATGCCCTCCGTCAGCAAATGAGTACCTTTTCAGGAAGCGCAAGTCATACCACTCGATCAACGTGCAGGTTGTGTGCGATGCCAACAACATCATAACGGACCTAGTGGCACAATTCCCAGGGAGCACACACGACTCATACATCTTCCGCAACAGTGGAATGCACAGGCGACTACTCAATGGCGAATTTGGAGAGGGACTCCTGTTAGGTAAGTAGAACTACGCTTCCCCACACCAACACCACACATGTATGTACATCACCCATGCTAAGTCTATGCTTCTATCTTCTAGGTGACAGTGCTTACGCCCTGCGGGAATACATACTAACCCCATACCTAAATCCAGCAACCCCGCAGGAACATCGCTACAACGCTGCACACATCAGCACGAGGAATGTGATAGAGCGGACTTTTGGGATTCTCAAGAGCCGCTTCCGTATCCTCCACAAGACTGGCGGCGCAATGCTATACCAACCAGACACATGCTGTCGAATAATTGCTGTATGTGCAATGCTGCACAACATTGCCACCAGAAGGGGGATACCCATGGAGGTGGACAGGGATGACGACCCCCAGGCTGACCAACCACCCGCCCAACGATGACCGGCACACATCCCAAACACAGCAGACGGCCATAGGAGGCGGACAGACATAACGCAAAATCATTTTTGACCCTGGGTAAAATGAGACATCACAAGTTGGTGTTGGGTGCAACTGTTTAATGCACAGTAGCACTGAGGATTGTGCAACAGAACTAGCATTGTGAATCATGCTCCGATTGCATTAATGTAAATAAAAGGTTCCTTAAAGTCAGGCCTGTGCAAACAGAATAATTGGATGGCCATGGTTGCTCCACCATGGACCTGCAGCATGTCCAAATTTCTAGTGCCGCTTGCCACGTACACCAAGCCTCCGCTCAGGTGCATCCAAACCCTCACCACGGCCTGTCCCCGTGGAGGCACGCGAACTTCGGCGCCTGGTGCTGGCCTCTGCCAGTGACACGCTGCTGACACTGGAGGCAGCCTCACTGGTGTCATCCCCTCCCAATGCTGCAGCACTGCATGTGCTGCTCTGAAGTTGTTCCACAGCAGTGGTGATGTGTCCCAGTGACTTGGCAACATCACCGCAGAAGTGCCCAAGGTCCACCTGCAGGGAGACTGTGCGGCGTGCCAACACAGCGGTGCAGTTGCTGTGCCGTTGTATGGCCTTGGTAGCGGCGGCAGAACGCAACATTAGCTGCCGGTTACTCCTCCTCTGGGACTCATGGCCCTCCCTGATGGCACGGGTGAGCTCACGTACCTCCTCCCTGAGCTGAGCATTGCCATCAGCAACCGCAGTGGTCTGGTCCCTGACCGCCGTGCCCATGTCCCTGACCGCGGAGCCCATGTCGGTGACTGCTGCAGTCATGGCGCGCATCTCCCTCGCTAGGCGCACGATGTTGCAGCTGATGCTAGCCACATGTCTTCCCTGCAGGTTCTGTGTGCGCAGCATCCTCTCCTCAATTGCAGAGGTTGTTGGGACATCCTGGTCAGCTGAGGAGACGGAACTGCGACGGGCCCTGTGACGCCGTGCGTGTCTTGAGCCTCCATGTGGTGCAGCAGGTGGTGTGGATGTGCGCTGCGTGGGTGCCAATTGCGGGGGGGGGTTGCCATCTCCTGCAAGGGCGCAACTTGGTGCCTGTGCCTCTGCGGTATTGTGGCTGCACTGGCTGCAGGCTGGCTTGCTGGTGCCGTTGCTTGTGGCGCAGGTGGTGGTGCCTTGGCTTGTGGCGCAGGTGCCTTGGCTTGTGGCACTGGTGCTGGTGCCGATGATTGTGGCGCTGGTGGAGGTGGTGCTGGTGGGGTGGCTGGTGTTGGCGGTGCGTGCGCATCCTGCACAGTCTCCTGGTCTGACTCCACGGGTGTCTCAGATATGATCAGCTGGTCGCTGTCGTCAGAGTCCCCAGGTGATGCATCTGTGTGTGAAACAGTGCATGATTAGTGGGATGATTACACCTACATAGTGTTGTACCCATCAATGTCCCTCTGTGGTCCAACAAATGAACAGTCTACAGCCATGTACAAAATATGTGTTGTGTGAGGATTTACGCCTGTGCCTGCACTCTGGGCTGACTAGACTACAACTCCCAAGATGCAGTAGTGTCATGTGTGGAACTGTCTGTGCCAGAGCTGCAGACACAGTGAGATTGGGCTGGGGGCATGGGGATGGATTTACGCTATGCTGGGTGTGGCACAGGCATGCATCTTACCTTGGGCACTTGTGGCTGCGCCGGACGTGTCCATCTGGATCACCCCCACGACGGCTTCCCGCTCTATCGTCCCTTCCACAAGGTCCTCCAGGGCTGTGTTGGATGGTGCAGTGCTTGTTCCGCCTCCAGTCCTTCTTGCCTCCCGGAGCCTCTCAGCAGGCCTCTCTTTTGCGCGCTTCCGGAGGTCATACCACCGTTTTTTTAGATCGTCGATGCTGCGGCTAGTGACGCCAACCGCATTGACCCTCTCACGGATGCGCTGCCAGATGCGCCGCTTCTCGGTCTCAGGCACCTTGAGGGACAGCTTGCCGAAGAGGCGGTCGTGTTTGCTGGACACTCCCTCGATGAGGTACTCCAGCTCCCTGTCTGAAAACTTCTTCTTGCGCTTGCGTGCAGATTCAGCGCTGGATGGCACTTCCTGCGACATGATGGATGTGTGCTGTGACTGGCAGAATCTGTGTGGCCTCACTCTGCACAGCCTGTCCTTCTTTCCAGCTCCTGTCTGCTCCTCTGTCGAGGCTATGTGGGTGGGGCAGCAGTATTTCCTGGTTGGTGATGTCATCAGCCTGTTCCCGGAGCGACGCGGCAATTTGCGATTTCGCTATTACCGATTCGGTAATTGCTAATTCGGTATTACCGAACTCGCTATTAGCCAAATCGGTATTACCGAACTCGCTATTTGCTAGTGGGGCCGTTTGCGTGCCCCGCTATTAAGGAATCGGTAAATTTAGCGATTTTTAAGGAATCGCTAAATTTAACCGAATCTGTTGATGCATGCCAATTACCGATTCCTTAATGGCGATTCCTTATTTTTCGCTATTAAGGAATCGGTATTAGTTTGGTTGATGCATATGCCCCATGAAGATTTATTTCTCAAAGTTGACCAGTGTTCTTGGACATTTGGGGGAAGGGGTGGGACATTAGCTAACACCACGGTGTATGATAAGGCCTCCGAGGGCAAATTTATGGTAGGTAAGCTGGGTGTAATAGTAACCTCCCACTCAGTCACTTTTAGGCCCATGCTGCGTCAAAACCCTGCGCCTGCCTGAAGCAGGCGTAAGGATTGACGCAGCATTCACAAGATAGGGCCCCCCAGAGCATTGCTGGAGCTGCGTCGCGCTTGCGACGCAACTCCAGCAATGCGCCACTTTTACGGCACAGATGCGTCACGCATCTGTGCCGTTTTTGCCCCATGGTGCACCGCATTGTAAATGCGGCGCATCCATGGTGGCGGAGCTATGGCGCACAATAACTGGCGCATCCCTGCTGATATGCAGGTATGTGCCAGTTATTGTAAATATGCCCCTTTGAGTATAATGCTCAGGAGTATTCCAACACTGAGGCCTCCTGAACTTTATTCATGAGTAAACCGTGATGTAAAAGTTTAACCTAAATCACTGTCTTAAGGTATTGTTTTAGAAACAGAAGGAACTCTAAAGGGAGTGTCAATTGTGTTGGAACAAGTGCAAGCACTGCAAAGAACTTTTAAATTCAGTAACATGATCTAGCTAAAAGCCTGAGAGCTGACAAGCCAATTTTAATGTTTCTTTCACTGGTAACGATTAACCAGTCAAAACAATAGCAGCAAACCTTCTATAAAATCAGTTGTGAATAGCTGTCATCTGCAAGAACTTTGACTCAAAGAAGACCGTTCAGGAAAGACTGCTTAGGGACCTGATTTCTGCTTGGGTTTCTGGCAGCATCTTCTCCCACTCAGAGACTTTTCAATCCAAGATCCTGACATATTGTGGGGTAGTGATGGAAAATTCACAGACTGCATGAAGGCGAGCTAAGGACAGTGAAGAACTGACCAGTGGATTTGTCTTCACCATAAATGTAGCACTTCCTCTAGTAATTAAATGATTTTTCTATTACCACCAAACTCTAAATAAGGCCCTGGGACCCCTCAGCAGTAAGCACCCACAAATTCATCCGAAAAGCTGTAGGACCCAGTCTGTACACCAAATTCCCTTTGCTTCACTCTGCTCGAGTCACTCGAGTTCCAGAATATCTTATCATTTCAGCGGTAATGAGCATACACCATCCAAGTCCACTTCCAGTTTGGGCTGGCCCGCAACCCACGTCCTGGTAAAAAAACCCTACTAATAAAAGATGTTACTACCATGGTTTTAGGAAGGATCCTATCATGAATATGTATTCTATTGAGCCTATTACCAATACTTCTGAATGGCAAGCATTACATTCTGCAATAAAATATGCTGGCTGCTACATACAAAACGTGCTAGTATATGAGGTTGTAAACGAGAAGAAATTAGTATGAACTAGATATATATCTGGTGTTGATAAAAAATTCATTATAATCCTATCTATGCGCAATCCTTAGCTAAGTTAATATGTTTGGCCCCAGAGACCATTTTCTCCTGAAACCTGCTGCATGCTGAGTGAAACAAGAAGGAACAGAAGAACCCAGGTTGACTGTGAATGCCTGAAACTCTGCTTCTGTCATGCTGCACTCAGCACCGAGGAGCAGGTGCAGGATTCATGCTGCCCAGCACAGCTTGAGATATGGCCGACAAGGCTGGCGCATCCCTAAGAGACGTGTTTGATCACAGGGGCTGATTGCCATAGAACTCTGTCCTCAGCTGTGCCACAGCACGGACAATGCTACTCGTTTTCTCAATTATCCTGCTGGGAGACTTTAAATCCAGATCCACATGGCCTCACATGTCTGTAGGGCAAGAGAGGACATAGAATGCATTCTCTGTGTGCAGTTAAAAAACACTTGTGTGGTGTGCAGCTAGCAGACACATCCATATTCCTGGAGGAGCCCTTTCAGAACTCCATTCTGACTGCTCACCTGATTAAGCAACCAGAAAAATCAACATGTACCATATATTGTCACAATAATAATTCAGTTGGCATAAAAAATCTGAACAAGAGCCGTGGGATAACAATCAGCTTACAGGGCTAAAAACTCCGATATGACGTTCTGTTTAAAATCAATTTATATCTATTGCCCTCCAAGCAAATATGAAAGTGGATGGGAAATAGCATTGTTAGATTTGGGGGTCTCTAGTTGGCAGAGGTACGTACCTTTGACAAATAGGGACCCTTGCGTCTAGTCAGGTTAAGGGGGTACACTCCTAAAATAACCCCTGCTCACCCTGTTGGTAGCTTGGCACGAGCAGACAGGCTTATCTCAGAGGCAGTGTGTAAAGCATTTGTGAACACATACAGTAACCAAATGACAACACTACAGATGGATAACACACAAGTTTTATATCAAAAATAAGTATTCTTTATATAGACGTATCACAAGACCACAAACAACAAAAATCCACAACACTGTACTTAAAATGGTAGAATTCGCTTAGTTCTCTTTAGATGTTAAAATGCGACTCTTTGAGTTCAATGTACCTTAAGATGCGTAATGCAATACAACGAAAGTGTTACAGGGAAGGTGATGCGTCGGTTCCCTACACGCAAGAACGGTGATGCGTCGGGTCCTTACTGCTCCATAGGGGATGCGTCGGTTCTTCTCTGCGAGGGGAGGTGATGCGTCGGTTTCTTACTGCACTTCCGTGATGATGCGGCACGCAACGCCGTGATGCGATGCAGATCTGGTGCAAAGAAACAAAGATGGCGTATTTTCTTGATGTGACACGATGCGGACCACGACAGGCCCTACGACACACTTCTAGGTGATGCGGCGGCGTCTGCTGCAACATCGATCCTCTTCTCCGATGGTGCAGGACGCTCTGGCAACAATGCGAGCCGCGACAGGCCCTGCGACACGCTTCCCGTTGATGTGGTGGCGTATGATGCGATGTCGATCCTCTTCTCTGACGATGAAAGTTGCTTCGACAATGATGCGACCAGCGACAGGCCCTGCGATACACTTCCCGGTGATGCGGCGGCATCTGCTGCAACGTCGATCCTCTTCTCCGGCGATGCGAGGCGCTTCAGGTCTCTGCGATGACTCAACAACTCTTCTGGGCAGCGACAGGCCCTGCGACACGCTTCCCGGTGATGCGGCGGCGTCTGATGTGACGTCGATCCTCTTTTCCGGCGAGGTGCTTTCTCGTTGTGAAGCGACAGAGGCAGTGCAGCGACACGCAGCTTGCTCGTGAGTCGCGCTTCCAGCTCCTTGCGACACGCAGTCCCTCAGAAAGCCTCACAAAACAGCAGGCACTTCCAAAGAACTCTTGGGGAGCTGGTGGGTGAAGTCTGTTGTCCCTGAGACTTCAGCAGGAGGCAAGCTCTTTTCTCAAACCATTGGAGATCCTCCACAAGTATAATAAAGCTCACAAAGTTCCTTATCTCCTCTCTTTGGCACTCAGGCAACCACAGCAGGCCAATCCCTCAAGCTTAGGGATAGTTTCTCCTCAGTCTCTCTGATTTCGCTCCTCAGGAAAGGTTTCTTCTTGCTTCCCAAAGTGATCTAAAGTTCTTGGGTTTGGGTCCCAATATTTATGCCCAGTTTCTCTTTGTTCTCTGAAGGCAGAGAGGCCTTTGCCTAGTCCAAACCAGTTCTGGTCATTCCTGGAGCACTTTGTTGACAAGACTCCTTCTTTCCTTTCAGAGTGCAGGGCAGAGACATCAGACGCACCACAGGAGGTGGAGCCAGCATTGCGGAGGGAAGGCACAGCGCTATTCAGGTCCCAGTTGCAACTCCTCCCACCAATCTAGATGCATATCTCTCTAATCAACTCTGTGCTGACTCACCTTGTCTCCTGGAATTACCCAGCCCCTGTCACTCAAACCCCAGACAAGGAATGCACAACCTAGCAGAGGCAGGTTTGGATGGTTAGACAAGAAAATACGAACTTTCTAAAAGAGGTATTTTCAAACACAGAATGTTAAAACCAACCTTACTAAAAGATGTATTTTGTCATTCTGAGTTCAGGCATACTAAACTCGAATTTCCTCCATGTTCCCTGAGTCAGTTAGGATTATAAGATATAATAATCAAACTGCCCATTCTGGGCTATGGGGAACAGGCAACCTTGCAATAGTGAAAAATGAAAATGGCTGTAATTCACTATTAGGACATTCCACACACACCAGGGCATGTCCTACTTTATACTTACAATGCACCCTGCCCTTGGGCCTATCATAGGGGTGTCTAATATGAAGAAAAGGGAAGGTTTAGGGACTGGTAAGTGGGTGCACTTGCCCAGTCAGCATGGCAGTACTAGACTGCACACAAGCTCTGCAATGGCAAGCCTTAGACACACTTTTACAGGCTGCTTCTGTGGGTGGCACATCCAGTGCTGCTAGCCCACTAGCAGCATTTGGATTACCAGCTCTGGGCACTCCTGGTGCACTGTACTAGGGTCTGACAAGTGAACCAAATCAGTCAATCATGGAATCACTAATCCAAACATCAATTTACAATAGGGAGCACTTGCACTGTGGCACTGGATAGCAGTGGCACAGTGCCCAAAGCATCTAACCCCAGCAAAAACACATGAGGCAGCAGCAAAAAAATGGAAGGGAGACCCACGCCAAGGTGCCAGGTCTAACACGTGTCCCCTCCAGCTGAAATGTGGGGAGAACTACCCTCTCAAAAAAAAGAGAGTTTCCCAGGGACCAGAAAGGACTGGGTGTCAGATATTTATCAAAAAAAGATTCCTTTCTGTGTATTACTCTTTTAGTTGGTGGCCATGAGGCCTACACATTTAGATCAATAACCTTTGATTTTTGACTGTGACACTGGACAAATATTATTACTCCAGACTAGAATATACTTTTTGTTACTCTCAAAATTTATTTTTCATAGGAAAACACTTATATTCAATAAAATCATATTTTAAAATTGCATTCAATATATACTCTGATTGGGTGCTCTGGTACACTCTTATATATGCTATCTAACAATTCCGTATTACGGTATCTATCTCAGAGTCACACACAGTTCAAATCATGTACTTTCAAAATTGCAAATTAAATACTACACAAATACATTTCATATGCTTTAAAAAGTCCCACTGTCGACGCGTTTCGGTGCATAGGTTACAATAGTAGCACCTTCATCAGGACGGACGAGAATTTAAAACCAAAGTTTTGTTCTTCTTTTTTAAGTGTAGGTGTTGAAGTCCTTCTATGGGTGTTCAGGACGACTTTATCACCTCTCAACTTTTGTGATTTTAGACCACTTGCATCATAGTCAGTGGAGTCATAGAATTTTTTAAAAAGTCACGTTGACACATGTTCAATGGTGTCTTAAAGCAGGTACGTCTTTCAATATGCACCGCCTGTATTCAGTTGTTTAGCTGTGCCAATAGGTTTTTCGCCTAATGTTTAAGTTCAGGCTGTCCTTCCCTGCACCTTTTCAAGTGGTGTCCTGATACCAGTTAGAGCCTGCAATATCTTGTGGCAGCCTAAATCTTGACAACGCTGTCTTCTTTTCTTTAAGCGCTGTCAGCCACACTGTAGGTTTTCTTGGGGTGTTTTTACTTTTACTCCCAACCTTTAAAAATCGGCGAGCCTGCTTGTCACAACGTCCTTCTTCCACCGCAACTGCGATTTAGGCTGCCACAAGATATTGCAGGCTCTAACTGGTATCAGGACACCACTTGAAAAGGTGCAGGGAAGGACAGCCTGAACTTAAACATTAGGCGAAAAACCTATTGGCACAGCTAAACAACTGAATACAGGCGGTGCATATTGAAAGACGTACCTGCTTTAAGACACCATTGAACATGTGTCAACGTGACTTTTTTAAAAATTCTATGACTCCACTGACTATGATGCAAGTGGTCTAAAATCACAAAAGTTGAGAGGTGATAAAGTCGTCCTGAACACCCATAGAAGGACTTCAACACCTACACTTAAAAAAGAAGAACAAAACTTTGGTTTTAAATTCTTGTCCGTCCTGAGGAAGGTGCTACTATTGTAACCTATGCACCGAAACGCGTCGACAGTGGGACTTTTTAAAGCATATGAAATGTATTCGTGTAGTATTTAATTTGCAATTTTGAAAGTACATGATTTGAACTGTGTGTGACTCTGAGATAGATACCGTAATACGGAATTGTTAGATAGCATATATAAGAGTGTACCAGAGCACCCAATCAGAGTTTATATTGAATGCAATTTTAAAATATGATTTTATTGAATATAAGTGTTTTCCTATGAAAAATAAATTTTGAGAGTAACAAAAAGTATATTCTAGTCTGGAGTAATAATATTTGTCCAGTGTCACAGTCAAAAATCAAAGGTTATTGATCTAAATGTGTAGGCCTCATGGCCACCAACTAAAAGAGTAATACACAGAAAGGAATCTTTTTTTGATAAATAAGGGAGAACTACCCTACCTCCTGGGAGTTCTCTTCACTAAGGCAGAAAAATCTGGACAGACCATCAGCATTGATGTGCTCTGTACCAGGGCAATGTTCCACCGTGAAGTCCATCCCCTGTAGGGAAATGGACCACCTCAGCAGCTTTGGATTCTCACCCCTCATCTGCTTCAACCATCTGAGAGGCCTGTGGTCTGTCTGAACTACGGAAGTGAGTCCCAAACAGGTATGGTCTCAGCTTCTTCAGTGCCCAGAGCACAGCAAATGCCTCACTTTCAATCGCACTCCACCTCTGTTCCCGTGGAAGTAACCTTCTACTGATGAAGGCTACGGGTTGATCTAGGCCCTCCTCATTAATCTGTGACAAAACAGCCCCCACACCATGCTCTGAAGCGTCTGTCTGAAGGATAAACTCTCTGGAGAAGTTGGGTGCCAGGAGCACAGGCGCCGTGCACATAGCAGTTTTCAGGGCCTCAAAAGCTTTCTGACAAGTGTCAGTCCAAACCACTTTCTTGGGCTGCTTCCTGGAAGTCAGCGCTGTCAAGGCTGCAACAATGCTGCCATACCCCTTGACAAACCTCCTGTAATACCCAGTGAGTCCTAAAAAGGCTCCCACCTCTTTCTGGATTTTGGGGGGTTCCCAAGCCAGGATGGTTTCAATCTTGGGCTGTAGGGGCACCACCTGGCCGCTCCCAACCCGGTCTCCCAAGTACACCACAGAACCCTGCCCGATCTGGCACTTGCTTGCCTTGATCGTGAGGCCTGCCCTCCGCAGCGCCATCGACACTTCCCAGAGGTGGCGCAGATGTTCTTCCCAACTGGCGCTGAACACTGCAATGTCATCCAGGTAGGCGGCACTGAACTCTTCCAGTCCAGCCAACACCTGGTTGACCCACCTTTGAAAGGTGGCAGGGGCATTCTTCATCCCAAAGGGCATCCCCCAGAACTGGAAGTGCCCATCTTGTGTGGAGAATGCTGACCTCTCTCTTGCCCCATCAGTCAAGGCGATCTGCCAGTACCCAGATGTTAAGTAAAACGTGCTGAGGTACCAGGCAGCCCATAACCGATCGATGAGCTCATCAGCTCTGGGGTGCGCATCAGTCCTCGTGACTGAATTGAGCCCTCGGTAGTCCACAGAGAACCGGTGTTCAGGCATGGTACCCGGTGCGGCAGCCTGTGGGACCAAGACCACTGGGCTGGCCCAAGGACTGTTAGAGGACTCAATCACCCCTAACACAAGCATTTTGGAGACCTCCTCCTTAATGCAAGCTCTCACGCTGTCAGTCACCCTGTAAGTTTTGTGCTTCACAGGAGTACTATCTCCAGTGTCCATATCATGGTTGCACCAATCAGTGACACTGGGAACCAGGGAGAACAGATCAGAAAATGTTCCCAGCAGCTGGCAGCAGTCATTCTGTTGCTCAGGGGTCAGGGTGGAAGAGAAGTTTACACCATCCACTGACCCATCTTGCTCTGTCGCCAACAGGAAGTCAGGAAGAGGCTCAGTCTCCTCCTCCATTCCAGCATCTGTCGCTAAGGGCATGCCCACTTCGAACCTCTCCAAGTGGGGCTTCAGGCGGATGACATGCAGGACCCACAAGGGGTTCCTGGGAGACCGCAAGTCCACCAAGTAGGTAACTGGACACTTGCACTCCACAACCTCAAATTGTCCATTCCACTTATCCTGGAGTGCACAAGGCTCCACGGGGGCCATGACCCACACATTCTGGCCAGGCTCTATCAGAGTGCATTTTGGTCGTACCACCACTTCATCTCCTCCAGGCTGGCTTCCAGATTCGTCTCAGCAAGTTGCCTGAAATGCCTAGTCTGGTTCCTGAAGGCCAGCATGTAGCTATATACATCATGGGGAGGTGTCCTGGGAGATGGCTCCCAGCCTTCCTTGACCAGACTCAGAGGTCCTCTCACGGGTTGGCCATAGAGAAATTCAAAGGGACTGAACTCTAGAGATTTGTGTGGCACCTCACATTAAGCAGAGAGCATGCATGGTAAGAGGACATCCCACTTACGCCTCATAGGTTCCTCAAGACCCATAATCATGCCTTTTAGGGTTCAGTTGAACCTTTCAACCAACCCATTTCCTTGGGGGTGGTGAGGAGTGGTGAACTTGTAGTTTACCCCATACTCCTGCCACAGGGACATCATATACTTAGAAATGAAGTTGGTACCTCGGTCAGACACCACCTCTCTAGGGAATCCTACTCGTGAGAAAATTCCCATCAGTGCCTGTCCCACCACGGGGGCCGTCACTGTCCTCAGAGGTATGACTTCCGGGTACTGGGTGGCATGGTCCACCAAGACCAGGATGAACCTGTTGCCCATGGCTGTCTTGGGGTCCAGTGGCCCCACAATGTCAATACCCACGCGTTCAAAGGGGGTGCTGACCACAGTGAATGGCTGGAGAGGAGCCTTTTGCTTCCTCCACTCTTTCCACTTGCCTGGCAAGTCTGACATGTCCTGCAATGAGTGTCTGAACTCTTGCGCATTTGGGACCAATAAAAGCGGGTGACAAGCCTCTCAAAGGTCTTGTCCTGCCCCAAATGTCCTGCCAATGGAACATCATGAGCCAGCCTCAGTAGGAAGGCTCTGAAGCACTGGGTTTCCACCAGCACATGGGCTGACCCAGGCTCAGCAACCTTAGGCTCACTGTACAGGAGACCATTCTTCCAGTAGATCCAATGTGATCCAGACTGATCACCTGCTGCCTGGTTTGCAGCCTGCTGCTGCAAACCCACAAGAGAAGGGCACTTGTTCTGCTTCTCACAGAACTCCTCCATGGAGGGTCCTCCTTTTTGCTGCCAATTGGTCAACTCAGGCAGGTCCCCCAGTTCAGCTACCTGTTCCCCGGTAGGCTCCAGGGCATCCCCCTTAGGGTCTACCTTGTCCTAGGATGTGGGAACTTTGGGGGCCGGTTTCCTGCACCCCCTGCCTCTTCTCTTTAAGGCAGGCACCTGGGTCGCCCTCTCAGGCTCCAGGTCTTCTTGAGAACCCCTACTGGCTGCCATAGACCATGTGGTGACATACGCCCAGTCAGGCAGACCCAACATCTCCAAATGAGCACTCCGCTCCACCTCCTTCCAAGGTGAGCTCTCCAAATCCTTCCCTAACAAACAGTCAACAGGCATGGCGGGCCTCCCAGCTACCTGAAGAGTACCAGAGACACCCCCCCACTCAAAGGGAACTTGAGCCACCTTGCAGTGGCTCTCTGTGTTGTCAGCGGCAACAACTGGATAGAATGCATTGGGGACAACCTGCTCTTGAGATACCAGGTGACACTTGACAGCTGTCACACTGGCTCCTGTGTCTCTAAGAGCCTCCAATCTATGGCCATTGATGGTCACCCACTGCCTGTACTTCTTATTGTTATCAGGCAGTTGGGTGCTGGGGACCACCTCACAGTCTCCTAAAGAGACAAGGGACATCTCTGCTGGCCCCCATCCACCTTGGACACCCCTCTCCTCCCCCAGGGCTACACTCGCCATCTGCCGGGGCAGAGCACCAGTGGTTGCTGTCTTCTCCAAACTGTGGGCACCAGGGATCATTAGACTTATGGCCCAATTCTCCACACTTGTAGCACTTCAGGAGTCCCTTGTGAACAGGGTTACCTGTCGGGCCCCCGTGCTTCTTCTCAGGGGGAGGCTGAGAACCTTTAACTTGGTTCCCTGGGAATTACTTTGGGACCCTTTATGGAACTCCCTCTGTTTACCCATGTCCCCCCCACTCTTCTGCTGGGGACCCTGCCCACTCTTGGCTGATGCTCCCACATGACCCTTGTGGACCCAGGTGCTCACCCAGCGGTCCGCCTCCTCAGCAAGCTTCCTAGGATTAGTGAGCCTACTATCAATCAGGTGCTGGCGTAGCTCAGGAAAACAATTACTTGTCAAGTGCTCCCATGCAATTAAATCAAAGAGCCCCTCAAAATCATTCACTTTGCTACCCATTACCCAACCATTCAATGCTCTGCAAAAGAAAGTTACATATTCTACCCAGGTACTTGACTCCACCTTCTTGCAATTTCTAAACCTCTGTCTATACAATTCAGGAGTCAACCCATACCTGGACATCGATGCTTCCTTAATGTGGCTGTAAGAATTATGACATTCAGAGGGCAAGTCTAACAGTGTATCCCGCCCCTCACTAAGGAACCGTCTCCACAACCCCGCTCCCCAATCCTTCTCACGGACCCGGTGGGAAGACATGGCTACCTCATAGGCCTTAAACCACTGCCCAATGTCATCATTTTTGTAAAACTCTTTTACCACATCTTTGGGAATATACACTCTAGCTTCCACAGGCACTGACGGTGTGCTGCCACCAGAGGGATAATTTCTAAGCTCCTGGCTTTCAATTCCATCTCGCTCAAACTCTTCTCATGCTCAAACTGCATCTTCTTTTCTTCCAGGGCCAACTTCCTAGTTTGCAACTCCAATTCTCACTGCCCACTTAACTTGAGCTTGGTCAGCTCCATCTCATGCATCCTACACCTCTTCCTGTCTTCCAACTCCTCTGGAGACAGGCCTTTGGCAGAAACACTGCTACCTATTGGGGAAGTTGCTCTCCACCCCCCTGGACCTAATGGCCCACCCAGCTCCTCCTCTGCATTCCCAACCCCTTCCTCATCCTCAGGGGTCCTTCTTGCAGCGACCCAGGCCCTCAGCGCCTTCTGGTACTCATCCTTCTTAGAGAGACCGGTCATTGCAACTTTGAATCTCCTGCAAAAGTGCTTCAGCTGCTTGACATTGTAGCATTTCTGTTTCACCTCTTCCCAATCATAATCAATAGATGCTATGGATGCTGCTTTCTCCATGGTGGTTAAACTTGGCAGTTCTTTGCAAAAATAAAAAGTCTCAGAAAAAATAATCTACCAAAAGGATGTGGTCGCATTTTGGTCTGCACTCACTAGTGTTCACCAATCACTGTACATGAGTCACAAATGCAAGTCCAAATCCTCAACGCTGACCACCAATGTTAGATATGGGGGTCTCTAGTTGGCAGAGGTAGGTACCTTTGACAAATAGGGACACATGCGTGTAGTCAGGGTAAGGGGGTACACTCCTAAAATAAATCCTGCTCACCCCCGGTAGCTTGGCACGAGCAGAGGCTTATCTCAGAGGCAGTGTGTAAAGCATTTGTGAACACATACAATAACCAAGTGACAACACTGAAGATGGACACCACACAAGTTTTATATTAAAAATAAGTATTCTTTATATAGACTTATCACAGGACCACAAGCGACAAAAATCCACAACACTGTACTTAAAATGGTAGAATTAGCTAAGTTCTCATTAGATGTTAAAATGCAACACTTTGAGTTCAATGTACCTTAAGATGCGTAACGCAATACAATGAAAGTGTTGCAGGGAAGGTGATGTGTCGGTTCCTTACACGCAAGAACAGTGATGCGTCGGGTCCCTACTGCTGCGTAGGGGAAGCGTTGGTTCTTCTCTGCGAGGGGAGGTGATGCGTCGGTTTCTTACTGCGCTTCTGTGATGATAAAGCATGCAACGCCGTGATGCGATGCAGATCCGGTTCAAAGAAACAAAGATGGTGTCTTTTCTTGAAGCGACACGATGCGGACTGCGTCAGGCCCTGCGACACGCTTCTCGGTGATGCGCCGGCATCTGCTGTGACGTCGATCCTCTTCTCCGATGGTGCGGTACGCTCTGGCAATGATGCGAGCTGTGACAGGCCCTGCGACATGCTTCCCGGTGATGCCGCGGCATCTGATGCGACGTCGTTCCTCTTCTCCGGCGATGCGAGTTGCTTCGACAATGATGCGAGCCGTGACAGGCCCAGCGACGCGCTTCCCGGTAATGCAGCGGCGTCTGCTGCGATGTCGATTCTTTTCTCCGGCGATGCGAGGCACTTCGGGGACCCTGCGATTACTCAACGGTTCTTCTGGACCGCAACAGGCCCTGCGACATGCTTCTCAGTGATGCGGCGGCATCTGAGGCGATGCCGATCCTCTTCTCCAGCGATGCAAGACGCTTTCTTGTTGTGAAGCGACAGCGGCAGAGCGGCGACACGCTTCTTCCTTGTGAGTCGTGCTTCCAGCTCCTTATGACACGCAGTCCCTCAGAAAGCCTCGCAAAACAGCAGGCACCTCCAAAGAACTCTCTCGGAGCTGGTGGGTGAAGTCTGTTGTCCCTGTGACTTCAGCAGGAGGCCAGCTATTTTCTCAAGCCCTTGGAGAGCCTTCACAAGTTGAATAAAGTACACAAAGTTCCTTTTCTCCTCTCATTGGCGGTCAGGCAGCCACTGCAGGCCAATCCCTCAAGCTTAGGGATAGTCTCTCCTCAGTCTCTCTGGTTCCACTCCTCAGCAAAGGTTTCTTCTTGCTTACCAGACTGCACACAGGCTCTGCAATGGCAAGCCTTAGACACACTTTTACAGGCTGCTTCTGTGGGTGGCACAACCAGTGCTGCAAGCCCACTAGCAGCATTTGGATTAGGGGTGGGCGGAATTTGCGCAATCACGTTACGCAAATCTCCGCGAAACGGTAGAAAATCTCCGCGAACACGCAGAAATTCCGCGAACACGCGGAATTGCTTGTTCGCGATGCTTTTTTCCTGTTCACAATCGCTGTTTGCGTGCTCGGGAAGAAATATCTCGCGAACACGCATTTTGAGAACGCGAACAAGCAAAAATTTCGCGAAGTCACGGAAAGCAGAATTTTGGGCAATTTCGCGTTCTCCGCGGAACGCAAAATTACCCCAATTCCGCAAATTCCGCGAGCGGAGCGGAATTTACCGCCCAGGCCTAATTTGGATTACCAGCCCAGGGCACTCCTGGTGCACTGTACTAGGGTCTGACAAGTAAACCAAATCAGTCAATCATGGAATCACTAATCCATACATCAATTTACAATAGGGAGCACTTGCACTGTGGCACTGGACAACGGTGGCACAGTGCTCAACAGATCTAACACCAGCAAAAACACATGAGGCAACAGCAAAAAAATGAAAGAGAGACCCACGCCAAGGTGCCAGGTCTAACAAGCATCATACACTATTTAAACAAGAGTCTAATGAATAGTGAGTAGTTTCATGGGATGGCATTTACTTGTTTAGCAGAATTATAAAGAAGGGGGCTTCCTGTGAGTAGGATTAAACTTGCATAGTTTCTAGAGGTAATCCCAAAAGGCAGTTTTCCTAATACTTGAATTACGCTCCAACACTGTGGTTACTTTTCCTTTCACCCATCCATTAATATCATTTTGTTCCTTCGATCACATTTTGAACAAGCTAATGAGCCACAGCAAGGTGCACGTCGTAAAGGCTTTTAGAGTTGCGCAGGATAGGTACAGACCTTTGGATAATACATTTGGAGTAGAGATGCCACCAGTTTAATAATACAATGTCTTACCAAGTCAAAACACAGTTCACAGAGTAAATACATTCTTGCTTAACCTCTGTTAGTAATGACACAAATAAAGCACCAGGGTCTTAGCAAGAGAAGTGTCCTCCAGATACCTAGGCAGTACAAAAATAATTTTTAAATCAGGAAACAACATTATAACATTAACAAACAAATTTGCTAAAAAAAAAAAAAAAAAAAAATGGAGACAGGGAATCAGACATAATTTTTTTAAGTCAAACTATGTGTCAACGGATGCGGTTTAATGGGATTAATGTACGATTTGAGGCCAACTGTAACGGAATGGTGATTAGGTAAGCATAGAAGACCAGATTCAATTGGATAAACCTTTAACTTTGGGACTTAAAAGGTTCCTGTAGACCTGGCAGGTAGCCCACAAGATCACCAGTTCATCGGAGACTGAGAGCTCCACTCCTCTAATGGCGAACCACTGAGCATACTGTGAGATCACAGCCTGAATAGTAGTTTATTTCACTGTTAGGCAATTTTTAAATTTTCTTTTTTCTTTTTTTTAATCAAATTTCCAGTGGGCAAAAAAAAAACGGACACCCTGAAGTTTCCAATACCCAGGACCACCATGACCAATAGCCCAGGTGGAGAATTCTATTTCTGACTACCTTGTCCTAATTAGGGCAAGGTGTTTGCCAGTTTGACCTGGCGGTCCTCTGGCATACAAATAAAAAAACTGCTGGGTCAAAGTTTTCAAAGGTGGAGCCTGCAGAGGCTCCCCCGTTGGAATCTTTTTGGCTCCCTCACCTCTCTGTGGGCAAGAATAAGTTTGATTGGGTGAGCGAGTTGCCAATTTATAGTGATTCACTTGCTCTGCAAAATTCTAAATCACACTCAATAGTCTGTTTTCTGGAAGTCAAACTCCTCCAGCAGAGCAAGTCAGGTCAGATACACTTAGGCTTTCCTCCAAATGCTTTCAACTTTGCTCCCTTGACCTAACCCCAAGTTTTACCTTCAGACTCAGTCACTTTTCTAGAGTCTGGAGTTCTCCAGCGAGGCAATGTTAAATGGCTCCACTAAAGCCTTTTCTTCACAAGATCTCTGAATGAAATGTCCCTAGGAATCTTGCCCACCAACTTACTCCTTTCCTGGGTGGCCTCAGCACCTTCTCCTGGTCTTCTTGAGATGAAATCATTTTACAGGTGTGGGAAATCTTACTACTGGTCTCCCGTAACAGTCCCAGACTTTTAAGTGAGAATCTTAGGAACCAACTTGGCAGCTTGTTCTCTCTCCTACACCAGACAACCAAGGGGCATATCAACAAGGCGGTGATAAAAAATTATCGCTGCCTTTGCGGCCGTTTTCGGTCGAAAAGCGGCGATAATTTTATCGCTTATCGCCCTTTCCCGTAACGCCCACCTTTGCATCTCTAATGAGATGCAAAGTGGGCGCTCCAGCTCAAAATAACTGGAGAAATGTTGCTAACCAACATTTCTCCATTTATCAATGGGCACGCTAACAAGCATAGCGATAAGAAAAGTTGCGCTAACCTTGGTTATCGCTACTTTCCTTACGCCTGCTTTTAGTTTGACTTAGCCATGATATCCAATGGAAGGTGGATATCATGGCTGAGTCTGCCCTGCCCTATCAGCAAGCAATCGCCAAACGTTGTGCGATTATCGCTGTATTTCCAGCGATAATCGCACAATTGGCAGCTTGAGCCTGGAATTTTATCGCTTTTGAGATAAGCGTTGCTAATAGCACTCTATCTCAGCGATAAAATTTGGCGATAATTATCCTAGCGCTTAGTGCTCTCAGCGATAATTATCACCAGTTGTTGCTGATATGCCCCCAAAGGAGGCTTGCTCACTACAAGTGAAGAGCCTTTTCAATCACGGGCTACAAGACAAGCACAGATCACACCTCGGACATCTTTAAAAGCAGATTTTGACAGAATTTATTTCTGCTTATTCTTTACCACTTAACATGTGTATTTGTAAATCACACCTTCACCCCTAATAGGGTATGTTGGCGCTGAATAACATGTTTATTGTTAACCTACTCAATGGTACTCATTTTATAAATCTCAGATGGATGAAAGGCTGAGTGGACCCGCAAGGATATGAACATGTGACCATGAGGACGAACACAAGCTCCTGCAGTGGATGCATTAGTCCACTGAGCCACGAAACCCGGCTGTATATCAATGGTCTAGCAGTGGAAAGCAACACACTTAGTAGATGTTTTTGACAACCCTGAATCAAAACCCTAAAGAATTCCTCAGTTCGGTCTGTCTAATCTATCTCAAGTTGTTGCTGACTCTCACTGCCATGAAGCAAGAGCTGAACAGAACTGAAAAATGCTCAAGTACACAGCACAGAGTAAGATTTAACAAAATCACATTTGCAGTATAATTAGTAAACACACCCACCTTCACCACTGAGCTCGTGTTTGGATAAATATTGAAATAAAAGATTGAAAGCACTTTCTACCATTACCCATGTCAGCATATAAAAAGTGACATTTAATCAAAAGAATGGCCTCTCAGAAAAGAACACAGTCGAATGCTGTGTGAAAATTGCAACATGTATCTCGTTACTTTATAACATGCTATCCCTAAAACTACACATGTCCAACTTGGGGGTCACTCAGCTACTGTTTGTCTAAATGTCAAAGCAGTTTATAATGTGCTGCTGCGGTGCTTTAAGCATCAGCTAGTGAGGCTGCAATGCGTGATTTTAGCCAATATTCTACCATCAAACGTGGGTGGTGTAAATGTACACAGTAGCCTTAAAGTCACATTTATTTTCTATGCCACTGGTGCATTCTTTGCACGGAGTACTGTCTGTCGTCTTACCTGAAAGAAAAATTGGCCAATGGCGTGTAGTCACATTTTTACCTTTTTGGGGATAGAATCATAAAACACTCACCGGCAGGCCAACGGGCAGGCTTGCAGTGCACAGTTAAAGGCTAAATTTGCCCGCATAATCTTATACAAAATGAGAGGACTATCCCCATTCAGCCTGTCAATTATTTGGGTCAGCCCCTCTGCTACAGCTTGGAGACAGGGACAGTCACGTTGTGGATCAATCCAGAGTGCTATAGATGGATCTGCATCATCATGATCGTTTTGGACAATGATTATTTTATTCTTCACCAAAGAGAGATGCTTCCACTCCAATGAATACACGGTGTTGTTTGAATAAAAAGCAGCAGCTGGCGGTAAGTATTTTGCGAATACATAAACCATAATGTAAAGAAGGCATCCCATAAAAGAGATGCATATAGAGTACTACAGAAACAATTGCTTTAAGTAACAAGGTGCATGAATTACAATGGAGTATTCTTTTGTGGACAAACAACGTATCAAAATATAAAACATGATGTGACTGGCACGTATTCTACCGTAGTTACCTTGCGGTTCAATAAAGCATTTTTTAATCATGCAGATTCTTTCGATTACTTTGGGGAGTGGAACCTCCAAAAGAGGCCTTTGGTGTTTTGTTCATGTGCCCCCAGATATGCAAGCCAGGCGCGTGACTTGATTGGTGCTACCTATCTTGAGGACATCACTTTCTGAAAGCCTGTTACGTGGAACGTTAAAACAATGTTCTTAGTATCACTGTACTGGACCAGGACTGCAATCATCTCAAAAAACATTAATGCCATGGGGAGGGTGAATAATACATATTTCTCAAAATGTGGGATGCAATAATGCCCGCCTGACCTTAAGAAGGTACCACTGTTTTATGGTCTTGTTTAAATGTCTTATCTCTCTTGCTATGACATGATTGTGCAGGGTGGGTAGGGCACAAGGCACGGATATTGGTTTAAATCAGAAAACGAAAGACTGGATTAGGTAAGATGTGCATGTTCAGTGTATGCTTAAAAGGGGCTGTCAATATGAATGAAGCACAGGCTGCTGGTTCAAATCTAATAACCTAAGTGAGGAGTAGGAGGTAATAGCCTGGAATTAAGGACAAGATAAAACTCCCCATTGATAATAATTGGAGCAAGAGGTAATTCTCAAGGCTGACCAAGCAGAAATGTGAAGTATATTTAAAGATGTCTTTCTTTTCTTTCCGAATGTCTGCGCTGTGCCTAATCCCTCCCATGATGTTCAGGTGGGTGCTTTGATGCTCTCCGCATCATGTCTGGCCCCTCGGGAACAATTTGTTGCTAGGATTAGAGAGAGTGTGCAATTCACATGTGAAATTATGGCGGGGAGAGTGAGGTGGAAAAAAAACACATCTGTTTGCCTGCTCTGCTAAGCCTGCGCCCAGAGGTCTTTTCAACCCTCACGTGGGAATTCTTGATGCATTTTTTGCAACATTTGTTTAATTATTTCCATAGGTTGTGTATAATCTTTATAGTAGATGACATTACCAGTTACAGGGTCAGTAACTAAACACCATTTCTTCATAAATTCACTGCTCTCTTGGTCTGAGCCCCTGGGAAGATTATGGGGAGAGATAGACGGAATGGTCTAAGGAGCTTCTCACACGAATATGATGGAGTAGGAAAGACATGGAGGTGGAAAGAAGCGGTTGGTGTGGCAAGAAAGGGGGAGAGGTTGACCGGTGGGCAGGAAGGCAATGGAAGAGACAGCACAGAGATAGGCGACTTTAAACATAGCCAAAACAATCAGCAGAGTATATTCCCACAGTTATTTTGAACGATGCAAGAGGGGGACTACAAATATCACAACAACTACATTGCAATATAATGTGTAATGGGCAGCTGAAGCACTGTTCGACACGTCAGATCTGTAAGTCTTCCATAGAGAATAATGTAGGAGTCCTACATAGGGTGTGGTGAGGAATGACCAGTGCTCAGGGTCATCCCTATTTACTCTGGTACTCATCACCATATTCCCCTTCAGGTTTACACATATATCATGAAGTTCCCTCTAAAATATTGAAGAGTGAGGATGACCACCTGTTGGACTTGGCCCTTTTTGCAGGGTAATCCCTGAACTTTTTGCCTTCCTCCTAGTCTTTTTTTCTGACATGGTGTTGGTGGTTTTAGGACTCTGGGCACTTTAGCACTGCTGTCCAGTGTAAAGTGCATGTGCTCTCTATGGTAAAATGTGGTAAGGATGATCTACGCGTGTTTGGCTAATTTAATTTACCTATCAGTCCCCAGTAATGTGGTATCTCATATACCCAGGGCCAGTAAATTAAATGCTTCTGGTGGGCTTGCAGCGTTGATTTTGCCACCCACCAACGTAGCCTTTCAAACCTGTCTCAGTCCTCTGCCATTGCAGGGACTGTGCGCACAGTTTACTGCTGCTGTGACGTGGCACATAAAGTGGGTGCCACATCTGTGACTCCAATTTTACTACATATCAGTCACCCCTAAGGTAGGCCCTAGCTAGCCCTATGGGCAGGGTGCGCTGTAGGTAAAAGGTGGGACATGTGCCTTTACTCTGCGGCATGTCCTGGTAGTGACAAACAGCCATTTTGGTTTCTCACTACTGTGAGGCTGCCCTCTCCTTGGAATGCGTTGGGGATTCCCTGATAAATGTTTTAGTGGCAATTCCTGATCTGAGAGGAGTAGTGGGGTCAAGTTTGGTATGGTTGTAATCGGGGTAATTAATGCGGTGCAATGGTTTGCGCAGATTTATTGTCACTATTTTAGAAATGCCACTTTTAGAAGTGGGCATTTCTGTGTGCTAGGTGTCTTTGTGCCTGCCTGATGTGTAGTGCATGTCTGGCTCTGGAGTGACAGGGACTGGAGAGGTGCAGTGGCTCCATAGGTGCTGGGTGAGTCAGCGCTGGGCTGAATAGGCAGACCTGCATTTGGAGTAGTGGAAGGAGTAGCCCCTGACTCTGAATAGGTCTGTGCCTGCCTTGTAGAATGCTGTCTCGTCCCCCCTGTGGTGTGTCTGGGGCCAGAGCCTAACCTAACAATGAGGGTGTGTGAGCACTGTAAAGAAATGCTTGAGTACCCCCCAGAACTGAGTTTGGACTAGGTCCAGTGCCCTGTGCCAGGGCAGAACAAAGTCTAAACGTGGTATAAGTATTGGGGCTGGTACTCCATGTGTTTTTGTGTCTGGTTGGTGCTTCTTGTGCTTACTTGGACTGCTGGACACCAGTAGGAACTGCCAGAATTGGCTCCCCTCTGCTAGACGGCTCTGTGAACTGGCCTGCCTGGGCCCAGCCCTGCCCTTTGCTCATTTCATGAGAGGGGCGCTGTCTGCCCCTGGTGGTGCCTCACGTGAGAGACACTTGAGCAGGAAGAGCCTCCCCTGCTGAAAAGGCAAGTGCAGGGTGCGCGCTCCACTTGTCATTGTACCTGGGACCCACAGCGCGTGGTGAGCGCTCGGGACACTGGTTGGATGCCACACTGTAGAATGTTGCTCCCAGTGATTGCCTGACGGAGCGTCTCTAGCCCTTTGTTGTTTCCTTTGTGCTAAAGAGCACTGTGCTCTGCAAGGAGGGAAGGGAGCGGCAGAGCGGGAAGCCAGGCGGCTGTTGCCTGGTTGTGGTGGGGCCCCCCTGCTAGGAAGAAATCGATCCTTGTGGCTCCCCTCAGCTGGGGGCCGCCGAAGGCTCACAACAGAAGTGTGGTGGGCACTCTCCCCTTCCTGAGGCTAAGAGTGGTGACAGCAAGGATCCGAAATCGATGGAGATTTCACTCCATGGTCACCAGAAGTCAGGCAAAGGCAGCCTGACTGGGGTTGGAGCTTCCCCCAGGGAGAGGAAGCCAGGCAGGAGCTGTGCCTGATTGTGGGAGAGTCCCGCAGGGAAGATCCCGTTGGAGCCTCATGGACTCAGGGTGCTGGAGAGAAGGAGCCAGAGTCGACGGAGACTTCGCTCCGTAGTGAGACAACTCTTGCGGCCGCTGCATTCATTTTGGAGACCACGGCAGTGGTCCTGCTTATGGCAGGGAACTGTCTTTAGAGAGAGACCCCTAACAAGGATTGTTCGACCTCTCTTGGCATTTTCGCGGCTGTGCCGCCTGATTGCGGGTGACCGCCACGTTACTGCAGCATCGTAGAGGAGACCGGGTGAGTGCCCCCTGTCCCAGGGCCACACTGTTGGTTCCCAGTCCTGAGGGGCCATTGGGGTTAACTGGCTAAAGTGCCTTCGTAGCACCAATGCCATTTCCGCATTTGTGTCTGCAGCTGTGTCGCATGTTTGTGAGCAGCTGCGCACTACCTGATATCGCGGGCAAGTTGGTCTTAAGGGGCATTGTGGTGCGACCCCAAGACAGAGCCCCCACATCACAAACCACTGATTTTGGGACAATAACGCCTGTTGAGGGGCTGAGGTTCCCAATAGGTTGCACAGTAATGATGGGACCTACTGATAAAGTGCAGTGATGGTGAATTGGCACACAGATGTATTGGCATGATATGCAATACGGTGTCATGTGGTGATGTTCATGCCTAATGCTTAGCGCTAGGTGCAGTCACGGTTATGCCTAGGAGGGGCATGATGTGTTATGGGTCTGATGCACTGCCAATGATATTTTATGTCTAATGCATTCGTGCTAAGTGTACCCTCACCAGTAGTTACTGGTTGTGTTTATTTTCACTGCTTATGTGTTCTAATGGTGATGACAGTGGCCCGATTGGTCCTGTGATGTATATAATCCCCTGTAAAGTAATACCTAGTGCAAGGTGGCACTGTGTATATATGTGATTATGCTCTGATGTGGTTTATGGATAACACAAAGGCTATTTTATAAAACCTTGTGTTAAGTTTCTTTTGTGGTGTGCCTAGTGTTTCGCTGCTGTGTGAGTGTGTTGCGCAAAGGCTTCACACATTGCCTCTGGGATAAGCCTGACTGCTCATGCCAAGCTACCAAAGGGGTGAGCAGGGGTTATCTTCACTGTGTATCTCCCTTGCCCTGACTAGCGTGGTGGCTTCTGCCTGGCTTAGGCTCATGCCATAGCCAACTAGAAATCTCATTTCTAACACCACCCTTTCCCTATCAAACACAAGGGGCCTATTGAGATGTTGGTCGTAATGCCTCTGACCTCAGGTCGGCGGCCTTACGACCGACATTGTCAGTTTCAATTCCGTCTGGCTGATTTTGTTTCAGCAGGTTGGAATTGAAACCGGCCGGTCATTCTGGCTGGCTTCTGACAGGCTCAAGGAGCCCGTTGGCCAGTTGGAACCGGCCTGTCATACAAATGGACCATGGTTTATGGTTTATAGATGATGGTTTCCGGCAGGGTTTCCATGCCGGCCTTTCTGACATGAAAACCCTATTGGAAAGCATGTTTGGGGGCCCCTAGCAGGGCCCTCTTTACTTTGCCACCTCTGGTTGATGGCCTTGGGGGCACTCTTTAAAATCTCTGCCCCTATTACAAACTACTCTTTGCCCTTCAGGTTAAGGAAAAAGATCTTTGATGGTGCCTGTTCATTTCTGTGCACCAATAAATGTCCCAATAATGTGGCCCACTGCTCACTCCAGTAATAGTGATGATAATCAAGGAGCCTGACTGTCTTTTCAACCCTTACCTAGCCTCATGAAAGATCCAAACATCATCAGGCTCTGCACTGAGGCACAGGCTCACATGCACAGGAACCCTGACCCTAGCAAGGAGGTCAATATCATCCATGTCCTCCTTTAGTTAAAAAAAACTCCAAACAGGTCATCTCTTTGCCGGTGTACAGAGAAATGCATGCCTGTACACCATTGAGGAGTCTAAATACCGCTCCAACTCCTTCTTAGCCTCAGAAAGATTCCACACTGAACCTAGCTCCCCACTAGTGCCAAAATATCTATGTCTGGGCCTCTGTCATCCGACACCAAGCAATTTTTTAACACTAGACACCTTGGGGAGACCTGGGTGGTGTGGTGTGGCTTGTGGTAATGCCACCATATCTCCTTACCCATGCTCCAAACACATCTCAAACATTAATTAGGAAATTGATTTACTCACATCTCTGTGCAGTACCTCACATGCATGGGTGGGACTATTGTATTTAATAGGAACAGGCAAAATAGGTGACAAGGAGAAGTCAATATAGCATCAATGTGGTTCTCCATATGTTCACAACTTTGGGCTAATCCCATCCCATATATTAGCCCGCCTCTAGCAGAACAACTGTGGAAACACTGAATGGTAGGCCCACTGACATTTGGAAGTGTTTGTGGAGTCCCCCACCACAGCGAAGGGATGAAATTGTGATTGTTACCAATACTTTTAAATTTACAGCAGATTCTGAATAACAAAAAATGTTGGGATTCATGGAAGCCATATCACTGTGAAGTCCCTTATTTTTTTTAAACTTCTTTATTTATGCATGTTCAAAAAACAAAATAATCAACAAACACAATGCTGATGGTATTCAGGTGTCTATTTGTAAGCAAGTCATGTAGGTCTATAGACCTCTTTCCCCACTCCCTTTTGAGACAAAGCAGCACCTAGATATATACATGTAGTGTCAACAATAAATATAGGGATACCCACAGCAGCAAAGGGCCTGGACACTGACAACTTACCTTAGGTGTATGGATTTTGCCAGTGCTCAGTCACATGATAAGGCAGTTCCTAAGACGCCACCTTTACATCACTGTCTATAGCCTCAGAATATTGCTGAAGGATAGTCCCCCAACTTATCAGATCACCCCCCACTTTATTGTCCCTCCTAGACATTCTAAGATGTATTTCTTCAGCTAATGCCCAACCCAATGTGTCCTTCTCCCATAATGTGACACTGGGGTGTCTGTTACCCACCTGGCCGATGGAAACAAGACTTTTTGCCAATAATAAGGCCAAATGCAAGAATCTATATTGCATTATTTTCTGTTGCTGTTAACCAATAGGGCCCAATAACCAGCCTAGAGGAAGAAGTGGTTTAGGAATTCACAT
The DNA here is from genome assembly GCF_964204655.1 of Triturus cristatus. Lineage (NCBI taxonomy): Eukaryota > Metazoa > Chordata > Amphibia > Caudata > Salamandridae > Triturus > Triturus cristatus. The sequence goes on along the minus strand of NC_140590.1, from coordinate 452,149,478 downwards.
CAAGCATTGTATCTTTGGCCTGACCTTGAAACAGTAGTCAATGACCCCCAGACTGGACTAAACCATTTGCAGGAAGGATGCTCCCTCTATGCTATATCTCAGGCAATCCAGAGATATTGACAGGTATATCTCGCTCGGTGTACATGATGTTGAATAAATGCATTCAAAGAAATTGAAATAAATTAGTTTGAATCAAACATTCCCCCAAACCCTCCAGACCAACTAATATACCATTGGCCAATTCCTATCAAGGAGTGGGGCATCCAAGCTCAATTCCCAAGCACATTTAGCCTTTCATACGGGCCTAGGCCTATCAGATTTCATAGCTTTGTGTATTAGTATAATTAATGTTGCCTCATGCCAAGATTCAGTATGCATCATGGTCCGTGTGTTGGGAAAATCCTGTGCTGTTTCAGTGAGTCTGGCAAATTGAAAAGTTGTCTGGGTCCAAACCCAAAGGAGGCCTGTAGTTTCTGAAAGGTAATTAATGTTTCCCAAGAGTATAGATGTCCTAGTAATTGGCACCCCCTCCCTCCACCGAGCAATTACTATATTGCTACTGATACATCAGAAGGGCTTCAAGTCCCAAATGTTTAACTCTCTGGAAAAAGTTTGGCGCCAGACAATTTCATAATGACCCACTCCCTGATCTGAACAGTCTGCCACACTACATGTGGGAGCATGGAACTCAAACCACAACCCCTCATGAGCAGGGAGGAAATAGGCTCTCCACCACACGTGCTCTGCATTCGTCATTTTTCCCAATTATTCTCATAAGCGAGCCACTTTGCAGAATGCTGTATATGGGCTGCATATTAATATAATTCCAGGTTTGGGAGACCCAAGCCTGCCAATCCTGGTCCAGAAACATTACTTCCGATGCTACTTCTGCAAGCCCACACCATAGACACTAGAATGATGTTTAGCTGTTTAAAGGTGTCAGGTTCAAGAGGGCACAATGCATTTTGTAGATGGTACACACAGTGTAGCAACAAGACCAACTTATCAATGCCACCCACCTGTCCCATGATGAAGGGCAGAGGTGTGCTTCAGAAACATACAAATGTGCTTACCCCGTCTATCACCTTTCCCATGTTATATGTGTAGTGTCTGTTGGCGGGTAATGAAATGTAGATGCCCAAATATCTAAAGTTGTCCACCTCCAGCTTAGGGCCTAGGTCATGGAGCTGCTCCCTCTCATGCTCGGCCAGCACCCCCCAAGGGGAAGAGCATGCTATTATGTTGATTGACCTGGAGCCCTGAGATCTAACCAAACACCCTCAATAGAGGCACAGTTTCAGTAGTGAGATCTGACGTGCTTTCTGAGAGAAAAGGGCAGTAACAGCATACATTGACACCAAATCTGTTATGTCCTCCGTGCCATTCACCCAATTGTGTAAGTCTTTCAAGTTGTGCCCCCTGTGTGCATTCACATGGTGTGAAGAACCAGAGGGCAGGGCCCCCTTTGTTTCCTCACTGCCATGAAAAGTGTGGTGATGAGGCAACTCACAATGTGCTTGGCAGGGCCGCAGCCGCTCCGCCAAGCATATTGCGGCCTCAAGACCGCTGTGCCACCACCTGGATCTCTGATCCCTGTTGGATGCAGTGGTCCAAGGCACATCCTGATCCTAATAGGGCGGTCGGAAGACCGCCACGGCCACACCCCTGGGAGGCTGACAGTCCGTGGACCACCAGACTCGTAATAAACCCCTTAGCCATTTAGGGGAAGGTTTTGGACACTAAAGGGGTGACATTTACCATTCCCATTCCAATCTAAGCCATTTTAGTGAAGGTTTTGGACACTAAAGAGGTGTATTTACTATTTACACTGTCTTGAAACTTTTGAACACTAGTCTAATCTAATTTAATCTAATCTAATCTAAAGATGTTAAACACTAAATAAAACACATTTTATATTTAAAACACCCAACAATATATATTATAATATAATACTAAATACTATAATTCCTAAAAATAAGAAAATTATAGAAACAATGGGCCCAATTCACAGAATTAACTTAAGACAATATCCTAAACTTACTACTTTTGGTATTCACAGAATGCACTTACTACTTTTGGTATTCACAGAATGGATTTATGACTACTAACTTTACGTCCGCACTCGGGCCGGAGCTTCCGGCCCGGAGGCGGGGCTTCAGGCCCGGAGGCGGAGCTTCTGGCCCAGAGGCGGAGCTTCAGGCCCAGAGGTGGGGATTCTGGCCGGTGGTGGAGATTTAGCCATGGCCGAAATCTCCGCCTCCGGGCCGGAAGCTCCGCCTCTGGGCCGGAAGCTCCGCCTCTGGGCCGGAAGCCCCGCCTCCGGGCCGGAAGCTCAATAGAGGCACAGTTTCAGTAGTGAGATCTGACGTGCTTTCTGAGAGAAAAGGGCAGTAACAGCATACATTGACACCAAATCTGTTATGTCCTCCGCGCCATTCACCCAATTGTGTAAGTCTTTCAAGTTGTGCCCCCTGTGTGCATTCACATGGTGTGAAGAACCAGAGGGCAGGGCCCCCTTTGTTTCCTCACTGCCATGAAAAGTGTGGTGATGAGGCAACTCACAATGTGCTTGGCAGGGCCGCAGCCGCTCCGCCAAGCATATTGCGGCCTCAAGACCGCTGTGCCTCCACCTGGATCTCTGATCCCTGTTGGATGCAGTGGTCCAAGGCACATCCTGATCCTAATAGGGCGGTCGGAAGACCGCCACACCCCTGGGAGGCTGACAGTCCGTGGACCACCAGACTCGTAATAAACCCCTTAGCCATTTAGGGGAAGGTTTTGGACACTAAAGGGGTGACATTTACCATTCCCATTCCAATCTAAGCCATTTTAGTGAAGGTTTTGGACACTAAAGAGGTGTATTTACTATTTACACTGTCTTGAAACTTTTGAACACTAGTCCAATCTAATTTAATCTAATCTAATCGAAAGATGTTAAACACTAAATAAAACACATTTTATATTTAAAACACCCAACAATATATATTATAATATAATACTAAATACTATAATTCCTAAAAATAAGAAAATTATAGAAACAATGGGCCCAATTCACAGAATTAACTTAAGACAATATCCTAAACTTACTACTTTTGGTATTCACAGAATGCACTTACTACTTTTGGTATTCACAGAATGGATTTATGACTACTAACTTTACGTCCGCACTCGGGCCGGAGCTTCCGGCCCGGAGGCGGGGCTTCAGGCCCGGAGGCGGAGCTTCTGGCCCAGAGGCGGAGCTTCAGGCCCAGAGGTGGGGATTCTGGCCGGTGGTGGAGATTTAGCCATGGCCGGAATTTCCGGCCCGAGTGCGGACGTAAAGTTAGTAGTCGTAAATCCATTCTGTGAATACCAAAAGTAGTAAGTGCATTCTGTGAATACCAAAAGTAGTAAGTGTATTCTGTGAATACCAAAAGTAGTAAGTTTAGGATTTTGTCTTAAGTTAATTCCGTGAATCGGGCCCAATATAAGCAAATCTAATCGTTTATTAGAAAAAAAAAATTGAAATATTAAAAAGGCAAATAAAACATACAATAATGCAGGACTATAACATCAAATAAACATTTTACATTACACATATTCAAATACAAAAGTACATTAAAATACAACAAATAATGAAATATATATGCAAAATACAATCTACCTAAGGATAAAACTATGAACAATAAAAATAATTTTTTCGCAATACAATTCAAAACAAGTAACTCACATTAAACATTTACATTACACCAAAAAAGCTTTTATTACTATACATTTTCTACAAATAAGAATTAGAGGCCACATAACACAAATACAAATATAATATATAATGTTCTAATCATATATAACATTTACATCTAAAATGTAATAAATATTTAAACATCTATACATTAATTCATAATATAAACATTATAATGAATCTACACCTAACATGTATAATTGTAAACAATGTTTTTTCATTTTATACAAAATGTAAAATAATGATACAAATGTACATTGCTTTACTATAACTCACTGCATAATGAAATGAATCAAATGTAACCTTGAACAGTAAATATAACATTTCTCCTAAAACAGAAAAAACTATTCAAAATAAACACATTTTTATAAAGATAATATTTTAAATCAGAAATGTTAATTTTTGAAAAAATAAACCCAAAAAATGTTGCTACATTTATTACTAAATTATATATCACATTTATGAGAAGAAGGAAATAAAGTACAAATACCAATGTAAAAATTTAAAAACATATTTCTAGTAAATTAGAAAATATTAACTCTAAAGTTGCATCTCAAAATAAAAAATGTAATATCATAATATATACATCAAATTTAATGTAAGCATACATAAAAACATATTTCGAAAATCTCTCCACGCTTTCTGAATAAACCCAACATCCTGCTCCTATAACATTATACAACTTATTAAAATACTAAATGAATACTTAGCAAATTAAGTATGATGTTTATCAATTACATGCAACACTAATTAAATACTACAAAAACATAATAAAATAACCATAAAAACAATATTGTAAACAGCGATAATTTAGGAAACAATATTTTTTTTTTTTTAAATATTGAAAACAACACTTAACAACATTCTTACCTTGGATATTTGATATTTTGTCCAAACACTGCATCAAGAAGTCCCTTTGAAAAACTGAGTGGGAGATGTTGCAGTCATTGCTTAATCTACTCAGGTAAGAAAATAAGTTCTTGGGAAGGACTATATTGTTCTTTTTTGCTGTATGTTGTTAGACACCATTAGTGGTTGTTCCTTGCTACAGAGGGAAAAGCAGTAAGTTGTAAATACATATACTGATGAGAGAATGGGTACTGCTCAGCCTGAACAAGCCATTTAAGGATGGGAGGGTTGTGCATGGTTGTAGTCAGTTTTCCCACACTGATTGCAGGGGGTGTTCTGGACTGGAGTGGTAAGGTAAGTAAGTAACCTACTTAACAATACATGACAAGTAAGCTCAGGAAGGGAAAGACAGAAGACTAGAGAGAGCGCAGAGGATGTACAATCTAGGACAATTGCTTTGCATTGAGACAGTTATGGAGGACAGCCTTTTTCATCACTATGTTGGTTAAGCTTCCTATATAATTAAAAGTGATGCTACAGTAACTAGAACTGCAAAGACAGATATCCAAGGGAAAAAACAAACCCATTTATTTGTACACAAAAACATAATCTCTAATCTTCTTCACACACCACAGGCCCACCCCTCACTGTAAAATACCCCAAAACATCCAAACATGAAATAACCCTGTCCTCAATTCTCCCTTCTCCTCCCAAAAAAGGCTTATCTTTGCAACATAAAAACCCCAAACGTCCAAAAATGAAACAACCCTTTTGCCAACTATTCCCACCCCCTATAAAACTGACCTCCACAACCTACATCCTCTTTATAAGTTACTGCTGACTCTACTTTATTTGAACTATTTCTGAAGTGATTGGGTGGAGAAGGACAGATTTTGTGGTTGTTGGGGGTAGTTTCAGTGGCTGGTAGCAATGGCAGCTGTCCCTTTCTCCTTTTCCTCAAGGGCCACCAGCCGATGGAACTCCACCGCAATTGCTTCCATTTTCTGGAGACACAGCCAAGCAGCTCTCTCCCACCAGAGGTGGGCCTTCAGGGCAGGTTCATCGGAGAGAGCACCTAGATGATCCAAGAAAGAAAATAAAGCATTAATTGTAGTACTCAATGCAAACACTTGCTTATCACTTCATAGATTAGCACAACATTTGCTGGTCCCATAGGGCCATTGCAAATGTTGATGTTATTCTTTGTCACATGGCAATTTTTTCACATGAATGCTTCTAATAATGCAGTAGCATAGGGTGATATGTATAAATTCATGACCACCATCATAATGAAAACTTTTTTTTTGTAAAAATGTATAAAAAAGTAAGATGATTTCCTGTGATGATACTTGCAACACACAAAGGGCCTCTTTATGACAGGAGGCGATCAGGAGAGTGACCAACAAGCAGGTGGCAGTCCAACTGACCAATAGGATGTGACAGCCGAGCTGGCAGTTGCAAAGTGCTAATTTTCAAAGCGGTTTGTGCTGCAGCCCAGGAATTGGGCCGCAGCTAAAGCTGCCGTGAACAGGAGCACTTCCTGTACATCCATGGATCATGTTCCATGATCATTTAAACCACTACATATGTGGTAATTCAAGGTTAATCATGTGCAAGACAGTGCTAAAGTGCTTAACTTCCACTACATTCAAATAAGGGCCAAAACTTAGCATTTGATTCCACTCTGTTCGGCACATGCAAATCACTCCTGGCTATAAATTCAAGAAGACTTACCATTAGGTTATCATCTTTTTGGCTTCATTAGCAGTTGCTATTTTACCATAGGCCATGAATATATTTTTATATGAGAGCAATTAATAGGAAGCCACATAAAAAATACTAGCTATTTATGATACCGATGTAAACATGAATTCTGCCTCAGCCAGAAACTTAATAAATCGCTAACTCAAGGTAATTGACATGCCTGATAAACATATCATAAGAGGTTGGTAGCATGTTCTCACTCCTACTTTTAAAAAACAATGGTTTTAAATTAATTTGGGATGTCTATAGCAGGTTAGAACAGACACAAACTATATGCGATAAAGTTTATCAGGTATACCTGCAGAGTCTGCAACAACTAATTGCCCATTGTTGCAGCCATCTTTAAGTGCTGTCCTCAGTTGGGTATCTGCCAAATCTTAAGAAATGCATCACTCATCCGTGATGGGAAGAATGGAAGCATATACGGTTGAACTTCCAACTTCTTCTATGAGTTGTATGTATTGGATTGCATATTTGTATAGTGCTTACTACCCCTATGTGTGGCTCTGAAGCGCTTAGCTACATGGGCAGCAAACTTACGCCATACAGGTGGTGTGTGGTTGAGAAGGATGTTGTCTTTGTTTTGTGATCCTAAGAGGGATGTTTTTCCATGTCATGCGTGATAACCACCGAGATGTGGTTATCGTGTTTTGAGACGCAGCACGTAGCAGTGTAGTGGTTGATGAGGTGTGTGAGACACAGACGTGCAGTCTATGGTTTTTCAATTGCTGGAAGCTTTGAACAGCTCTGATGGTCCCTTTATAGTATTTCTTATGATCATAGTCTGTTTAAATGGTTACAGTGGTACAGTTTTACTTATATTTCACGCAATGCATTAAGGCAACTTGTTGTGCTGCATTCTGTGAAAGTCATGCAGCAGAAATGCGCCCTATTTACAATGATATGGTGCATTTGTGCTGTGTCCTTGTGCTGGTACATTATGTGCTGCCTAATGCCAGCACTGGTAGCCTCGCACCATGGTGCAAGGGTGCCAGTGTCATGCGCAGGACTGTTTTTGTGCAGAAAGAAAAACCTTCCTGCACAAACAATTCTTAGAGGCATATTACTTTTTCTATTCTGCAGCACAAATAGAATGCGGAAGTAACAAGAAGGAATAAAGATATTTCTCCTTGCTAAGCTTCACTGGGGAAGGCCCAGCATTTTGACGCATTCCCGTGTTTACTAGCTTTAGTAAATCTAGGAATGCACCAGAATCCGTGGATGAGTCATATTTTGCATATCTGAACTGGGGTGGCAGAGTGAGCTAAAGAATGATGATGGATTAAACCCAGATCAGTTGACTGGGGTGAGTGCTTGCAATGTTCAACACTCCGTCCATCATCCCCTTTGGTTTTACTTTGTTCGCCCTAAGTTGGAAGGGTATGCCCAGGCGTGGTCCCGTGCTCACTTTGCCACTGGATTCAAGCTAGCCTGGCTGATGGCGACTGATTAGCCAGAAACCGGTCCCAGGATGCTTGGGCCTGATTCACAGAACTAACTTAAGACAAAATCCTAAACTTACTACCATTTTCGTATTCACAGAAGGCACTTACTCTTTTCGGTATTCACAGAAGACACTTACTCACTTCGGTATTCACAGAAGTTAGGAGTCCTAACTTTAGGACTCCTAAATGCCTTCTGTGAATACCGAAAGTCTTAAAATTAGGATTTTTCTCAGTTTAGGAGTCCTAAAGTTAGGACTCCTAACTTTACTACTACTAAACTGAGAAAAATCCTAATTTTAAGGCTTTCGGTATTCACAGAAGGTATTTAGGAGTCCTAAAGTTAGGAGTCCTAACTTTACTACTACTAAATTGAGAAAAATCCTAATTTTAAGACTTTCGGTATTCACAGAAGGCATTTAGGAGTCCTAAAGTTAGGAGTCCTAACTATACTACTACTAAACTGAGAAAAATCCTAATTTTAAGCCTTTCGGTATCCACAGAAGGCATTTCGGAGTCCTAAAGTTAGGACTCCTAACTTCTGTGAATACCGAAATGGTAGTAAGTTTAGGATTTTGTTTTAAGTTAGTTCTGTGAATCGGGCCCCTTGTTTCCGGTCCATGGAAGACATGGCTTGGCAGTTCGGGCTGGACTTTTCCCATGAGGCACACGGTCAGACTGATTTGCATATGGCCATGTCTGAACTGGGGTGGCAGGGTGAGATAAAGAATGATGATGGATTAAACCCAGATCTGTTGACTGGGGATGAGTGCTTGCAATGTTCAACACTCCTTCCATCATCCCCTTTGGTTTTGCTTAAGGAATAGGCTGCTGGCATAGTCAAGCTTGAGGTTTACGAGTGTGAGGATGGCTTGCAGTTTCTGTTGGTATCTAAGGTGTGAGTGGATACAACATCGTGTTTTCATTGTGTAGAAGGTACTCTGTTTTGCGTTGTTAACGTGTGGTGCCAAATTTAGGTCTGAATCCATGGTTAGCCCTAGGTTTCTGAATTCTATTGATATTGTTGGAGGGGCCTCCTTTTCCTCAGGCCAGATGGTGTTAGGCTGGTATTTTTGCCATTGTCCGCAGGTCATAACATCCGTCTTTGTGGTATTGAGCTTTAGATGGTTATCAGGTTTGGTAAGCAGGTTAGGTAGAAGTTGAATAATAGAGGTGATATGATGGACCCCAGAGGAGCTAATATGAATAGTGTTATCAACACTAATTCGCTATCACAGCTGAGAGAACAAGAATTCAATGGGCATTATCTGAACTCCCTTTTCATCTCACACATATGGTATGGAAAACAATGATTTGCTGTATTTAGAGATTGCACAACTGAACAGGACTTTGGGTCATGTTGTTCTTAAGCCAGTAACTTTTATGACATTCTCTATTCCTGATAACTAAGGGGTTGTCACTGCATAATCCTACCAGTCATTCAGAAGCAATGTCCAAACAGTAAACTCCAGATTCCAATATGGCATTTTGCTTTGATTAGGCTATAGTGCTGGGGCAGAGTTTGAACAAGTCAGGTATGACTCACTTTTTGCTGACATTGCTGCAGCCTATACTGACCTGTTGTGAGATATAGCCTCGAGAGATAATGTACCTGCTCTACAGATGATTATTTTGTTGCAGAAGCTAGACAATTTGCTAGGTTGATGTGTCTACTGCAGAGGGCATCCAATACCCTAACTAGCAGTAGTGTGAATCTGAAATAACCGAAGATAGCCTGCTATGTCATGAAGGGCTGCTATAACGGACTATCTTTCAAAAATGGTTTAATATCCAGATAACCCTGCCCGGGTCAACAGATTGAGGACTCATATCCTTGAACACAATATTGTGCAAACCATAATCGGGGCATCAGAGGCTGAAAGGATTTGTATTATAATTGGCCTCTCTAAACATCTGTGCACAACATCGACTAACATATTCAGATTTTGATTTAAGACCTGTGTATTATGAATCTTATATTTGAAATGTATTGACTTCTTTGGAATTCTGCTTTATCTAATTTATGGCCAAAACATATTTTATTTGGAGAAGTGTGGGGCCACTTAGTGGTTAGATTTTTATGGATCCGCACATATTCTGGAATTTTCCATCATAGAAATAAGACGAAAATCTGTGATTAACCAAAGTATTATGTTTGCATGACATCTGGGTAAAAAAATGTATTTGGGTCCACATGAGCTACACCAGAATAACCTAGATAACTTGTTTTCAGAAATGTCTGGGCCTGGTCGGATTCCTGGGTGCCAACCGAGCCCTGGCCTAAAAACGATAGGTATCCACATCTCCAGAATTGGTCAAAGCTTGATATTCCCTAGCCTCTGATGGGCCGTAGGGAGTCTTTCCTTTCATTGATGATAGCTCAGTCACACAAGTGGGATACTATTGTTATCAGGAGAAGTGTGGAATGCTGTGTGGTAGGGCACTTGTGGATCCCCGCAGATTCTATTAGCGGGGTCTGCTTTCAATTTTGTTTTGCTGTGTAGTGTCAGTGCACATAGAGTGCTACGCAATACAGCAAGAGAGAAAAACTTGGTGCTTGTGTGAAGAATTCTCTCACATGCTGAAGTTGATTTTGGAAAGCAAATGTGTCTGGTGTTTTTACCATAAACATTTTCTTTTCCAGTACTATTGATGAACAGTTAAAGTCCACTGCACTGTGAAAGTGGTGTGGTGGACGTCAGCGGGTTGTCGTCTGTCCTAAAGCAGTTAAAACCCCAAAAATCCATGCAGCTTGATGTCCTGTCCAAAATGAATAGACAATAAGCTGCAGAGATAGGATGACCACATTGCATTAACTTCTTTGTTCCATGATTGTATGGAACGTCTTCAGTTCCAGGAGGTCCCACATGATGGTAAGGGAAACACTAAAAAGCACAGTTGTCAAAGAGAGGTGGCAGCTACAGCTAATGGCCATGCACAACCAAGAAAGAAGTGTCAGCTACTATGCTTGGTCCATACAGATGAGGACTAGGGAGAGAATTAAAAAATATTGAGAATTATAAATAAGATACAAGAGTCGATCGAGAGGAGGGGTTCTCAAATAGGCAAGAGAGAGAGCAGGAGAAACTGGAATGGGAAGATAGATGCAGCAGTAAACAGAAAGGGATAAGGGATACTGGATAAAAGGTTGATAGAGGCAGTGGGAGCAGAGATAGGGAGATTGGGAGAGAATAGACACATTAAGAGTAAGCATTGAGGAGCAAAATGAGAGCTAGATAGAGAAATGGTGATTAGATATTTTAGTGGAATTTATAGTTTATCATATTTTGGCCAACACAACTGGCCCAAAGTGATTTCAAAGCACAATTCTGAACTTTATTCTGTAAAGCGATCTTAGTGTAAGATCCAAAAATTACCTTGCATAATGGTCTTTAAAATTCTGATACGTCGCTGGAATGTACAACCTGCCTGCTGAGATGTCCAGATTCTATTAAGGAAGTGGTTTTGCTTTCTACTGTACATTTAAATATGGCAGTCTCTTAAATGTTTCATAACATGAAGCTTGCCTTTTTCTGCACCTGTAATAATGCGAACAATCCTTTCAAAAGTAAATCTTTTCCACTTCTAGTACACATGGCTGGCGTCCATACTTTCTATATTCACCACCCAGAAATGTGCATGCCCGTCCAAGCAATGTTAGCGACTTAGAGGGTGGCAACTGAGGGTCCTATGCAAGTATTCTACAGCATGCGAAAGAGTAGAAAATGTCCATAATTCTGGAAGCGGAGGACTCTGTAGCATCCAAATGGGAGGTACCATGCAAGCAGCATCAAACAGAGATGCTATCATGGAGCAGGATGCAAACTGTGACACCACAGGTACTCTAACTGGAGATGGAACTAAGGTCCTCAGCCAGGCCTCAAATTGAAGCATCCTGAGCTCACACAATCACCCATGCTTTACCATGTTTACCAGTCATGCTTGTAGATATCTAAGGAAGACCTTCTTTTGTACACCACCTGTTAGAAATAGGGGTATCTTGTTAGCAGAGGTAGGTACATTTGTCCAAATAGGGACCCCTGCTTCTAGTCAGGGTAAGGGGTATATGGTATACACACTTTAGATAACCCCTGCCTACCCCCTGGGCAGCTTGGCATGAGCAGACAGACCTATCCCAAAGGCAATGTGTAAAGTATTTGTACCCAAAACACACAGTAATACAGTGATAACTGCACAAATGGACACTACACTAGGGGTGGGCGGAATTTGCGAAATTCACTTTTGCAAATTATCGCGAAAATGTAAAAAATCTCCGCAAACACGCGGAAATATCGCGAAGATACAGAAGTTTTTTTCCCGCCCGTTCGCGGCATTTTCTGCGTGGTCGTGGCTCGCCAACTTACCCATGCTGTTGCTCGCGGGCACGGCCATCTTGTTTTCACTTGTCTCGCGGTGCATGATCGCGAGAAGAAAGACGTGATCGCGCGACGAATAACGTTACTGCGGGCGCGAACTGTCACGAGACAGTGCAAATGGCTACCAACAATCCAACATCTCGTGGAGAACGCGACCGGATCGGGAAAACTTGTCGGCGAACGCGGGGATTCAGGTAAGGCAATTGCGCGCATGCGAGAATGTATTATTTTACAGCGCGAGCAAGCAAAATATTTCCGGTAAAATTCGGATTGCGAACATTTTTTGACATTTTTGCGCTCTCCGCGGAACGCGAAAATTGTCGCAATTTCCGCGAGCAGGACTGAATCTTAGCCCAAGCCGACACTACACCAGCTTAGAAAAATAAATTGTGTTTATCTAAACACAACAAGACCAAAACGACAAAAATCCAACATACATGTGATAAGAATAGGACTTTTCAAATGTTTCATATAACTCAAAATGTCTTTGTTCTCTTTTTGCAAGGGTCTCTGAGCACAGTCCAAACCAGTTCTGTCTTCACTGGTGCAGCATGACCACAGGGGGTGGAGACAGCATTGTGCAAGGGAGACAGTCCCTATTCAGGTACTAGGAAATCTCCTCCCACTACTATAAATGCAGCGAAGCCCCATGCAAGCCCCATGCAACTCAGCTCTGAGTCATCCAGGAAGGGCCAGGCACACCTCAACCCCACCAGTGGCTGTCTACACTGAATGCACATTCCCAGCCCCTGTCACTCCAAAACCAGACATTCAAAATACAAACAGTCAGAGGCACACAGAATGGTTAGACAAGAAAATGCCTTCTTTGTAAAAGTTATCAAACAAAGAATGCAACACTGTCAGATCCTTTACAATTCTACTTAACCCCTTGTGTGCCCATGACAAGCTGGACTCGTCATGGAGCACAGTCGCGCTGTGCCCATGACGAGTCCAGCTCGTCATGAGGCATTCTCTGGGGAATCCCTCTGGTGCGGGCACCAGAGGGATTCCCTTTTACTGCAAATAGCCTCGGGAGCTGGGGAAGAGCTTCCCCAGCTCCCGAGGACGCCCCCCCCTTTCACTGTAATGACGATCGGAGCGCACGTCGCGCCGACGTCAATACAGTGAAAGTGAAACTGAAATTAACCAAGATGCTCATTTCAGGTTTCACTTTGTACGTGCTCAGGGGGTTATCTCAGCCCCCTGAGCACGTAGAAAGACGGGAGAGGTATCAGGAGGGCGATCCCAAGTAGGGATCCACCCACTAGACATCAGGAAGGGGGGAGCAGCCCCTTGGGCAAGGGCCTTTGCTCCCCCCAAAAAATGTGGGCATTATTTAGTCTTTTTGCCCCCCCTGGGGGGCAGATGGGAGCAGTAGCCCCCAATCTGCCCCCCCGGGGGGCAAAAAGCCCACTAGACACCAGGGAATTTTCCAAAAAATAAAAATAGGCAGGCCCATGCCCCCACCCCACCCCCCAATAATCACAGTCTTTCTGCCCCCGGGGGGCAGATAGGGCATTGGCCCCTAATCTGCCCCTTCGGGGGGGCAGAAAGCCCACTATACTACAGGGATTTATTTTCCGTTTTTTTTAGGGTGGGGGCTCCCCGAAATGGGCACACCAATGCCCCCACCCACCCACCACCATTACAGCCTTTCTGCCCCCCCCTGGGGGGCAGATGGGGCATTGGCCCCCAATCTGCTCCCCCGGGGGGGGCAAAAAGACCACTAGACACCAGGGAATTGTAAAAAAAAAAAGAATAGGGGTGGGGGCTGCCCAAAACGGGCAGGCCCATGCCCCCACCCCACCACCCAATTATCACAGTCTTTCTGCCCCCCCCCCTGGGGGGAAGATGGGGCATTGGCCCCTAATCTGCCCCTTCAGGGGGCAGAAAGCCCACTATACACCAGGGATTTGTTTTCAGTTTTTTTTTAGGGTGGGGGCTACCCAAAACGGGCACGCCAATGCCCCCACCCACCCGCCACCATTACAGCCTTTCTGCCCCCCTTGGCGGGCAGATGGGGCATTGGCCCCCAATCTGCCCCCCCCCCGGGGGGCCAAAAAGACCACTAGACACCAGGGAATTGTAAAACAAAAAAAAATAGGGGTGGGGGCTGCCCAAAACGGGTTGGCCCCTAATCTTCCCCTCCGGGGGGGGGGGGCAGAAAGCACACTAAACACCAGGGATTTTTTTGCGCAATTGTTTTTAGGGTGTGGGCTGCCCAAAACGGGCACGCCAATGCCCCCACCCTCCCCCCCACAAAAATAACAGTCTTTCTGGCCCCCAGGATGCCGATGGGAGCTGTAGCCCCCAATCTGGTCCCCCCCGGGGGCGCAGAATGCCCACTAGAAACCATGGATTTTTTTGTTTTATTAGTGATGGGGTAGGGGCTCCCCAAAATGGGCATGACAATACCCCACCCCACCCCCAGAGAAATTCCAGTCTTTCTGCCCCCCCCACTAGACGCCAGCGAGTACGCAGGCTCTTTTTTATGCGGGGGCACAGGTATGACCATTTTGGGCAGCCCCCACCCCCACAAAAAATAGCCACAGTCTTTCTGCCCCTTTAGGGGCATATCAGGATGAAACCCCCTTCCCCGATTCCCCCCCAGGGCGGCAGAAAGGCCACTGGGCTCCGGATGTTTTTTAGCAATGTGCATACCTGTGGATTTTGGGCCCTAGCGCAGTTGACACCTAGGCAAACCTAGCAAACCTCGGAAAGGATTCGGGGCGGTGCACCACCAATTTGCTTGTCAATACATTACACCAAGTGGTCAGTAGTTGGTACTCAAAAAATCTTTATTTTAAATTAATTGTCCAAACAAAGCCTCAGCCAACGCGTTTCGTTCAGAATGAACTTCGTCAGGGCTGGAAAAATATAGAAAAACATAACATAAATAGACGCGCCACACACAACATTTAAAAAGTACATTAAAAGACACCATTTAAAAATTAACACGTATTAAGAGAATATGCACAGGACAAATGATAGATGAACCCTAGGCAGTGAGTATACAGACATTACCAAACAGAGCAATTTTAAGCAAAACAACACATAACAATGCAAATGAAACCAATACTTTAGTAACAACGGGGGCATACGTATGCCTCTGTGGTTCCAAAATAAATATATTCTGAAAACCCTTATTGCTTGAGAGTAAGATTTAATCAAGTATGCCCCCAACTTAGACATAATACCTATATATGTGGTGTTATATCTAGATGCCCCATCTAGCCATGTGTAATATAAAATATTTCATCAGAATTTAGAGGGAGAGGGATGGGGGAGGGATATATATGTGCCTGTGTAGGTCCTAAGTCAGATTCAACCAAGCTGCCGATAAACTCTTATATATAGAGAAAGCAAAAGCAAGCTGATTAGGGAAAAAAAAAGGGCAGGAAAAAACTTTTAAGAAACCGTCCCCCATAGGGAGACACATACCATAAGTAAAAGTGCGAGTAAGATCCAATGATATGACCAAAGTCTATGTAGACAAATATCCGTCTCGCGAAGAGCTGTGAATAACGTTGTATGTTTCAGGTAAACAGTCCTGATTGTGCTTCCAGTGCCACCTTGATAAGGACACTGTGCACGATTCTGTCAAAAAAGCAGAAAAAATAAAAATCAAAAAATAAATAAATAAACAAAATAACAGAAAACAGCGCAAAGATATCAAATCTAGTCCAAAGATACTAGATTTGATATCTTTGCGCTGTTTTCTGTTATTTTTTGTTTATTTATTTATTTTTTGATTTTTATTTTTTCTGCTTCTTTGACAGAATCGTGCACAGTGTCCTTATCAAGGTGGCACTGGAAGCACAATCATATCATTGGATCTTACTCGCACTTTTACTTATGGTATGTGTCTCCCTATGGGGGACGGTTTCTTAAAAGTTTTTTCCTGCCCTTTTTTTTTTCCCTAATCAGCTTGCTTTTGCTTTCTCTATATATAAGAGTTTATCGGCAGCTTGGTTGAATCTGACTTTGGACCTACACAGGCACATATATATCCCTCCCCCATCCCTCTCCCTCTAAATTCTGATGAAATATTTTATATTACACATGGCTAGATGGGGCATCTAGATATAACACCACATATATAGGTATTATGTCTAAGTTGGGGGCATACTTGATTAAATCTTACTCTCAAGCAATAAGGGTTTTCAGAATATATTTATTTTGGAACCACAGAGGCATACGTATGCCCCCGTTGTTACTAAAGTATTGGTTTCATTTGCATTGTTATGTGTTGTTTTGCTTAAAATTGCTCTGTTTGGTAATGTCTGTATACTCACTGCCTAGGGTTCATCTATCATTTGTCCTGTGCATATTCTCTTAATACGTGTTAATTTTTAAATGGTGTCTTTTAATGTACTTTTTAAATGTTGTGTGTGGCGCGTCTATTTATGTTATGTTTTTCTATATTTTTCCAGCCCTGACGAAGTTCATTCTGAACGAAACGCGTTGGCTGAGGCTTTGTTTGGACAATTAATTTAAAATAAAGATTTTTTGAGTACCAACTACTGACCACTTGGTGTAATGTATTGACAAGCAAATTGGTGGTGCACCGCCCCGAACCCTTTCCGAAATTTCATTGATCTGCTTGGCAGTTGGCATCTACTAACGGCGGATGCAGAGGCGTTTGTATGCACACCATCATTAACTATACCATTTTATATTTTCTGGGAACACAGTAAGGAGGTGCAGTCATTGGAGTCCGCCGTTAACCCTGCTCTTTTCTAAACCTAGCAAACCTGTACATTCTTTAAAACTAGACACCGAGGGAAATCCTGGATGTGGTGACTTCACTGGCTCTCACCAGTTTCTGTTACCCAGAGTCCATTGCAAACCTAAAAATGTGTCCAAAATAACACATTTTCCTCACATTTCTGTGGTGGAAAGTTCTGGAATCTGCGTGGGTCCACAAAATTCCACCCACCCTGCGTTCCCCGAAGTCTTCAGAGAAAAATGGTACCTCACTTGCGTGGGTAGGCCTAGTGCCCTCGTCAGGCAAGGGCCCAAAACCTATTGAGAAGACATCAAAATTACCTATCAAAAAACAACCTGGTTTTGCAAAGGGGGTCCTATGAGTTTTTGGCCCCGGGCTTGGCGGCCGCCTAGAGAAACCTACCAAACCCACCCATTTCTGAAATCTAGACACCCGGGGGATTCCAGGGAGGTATGGCTTGCGTGGATCCCCCAACATTTCCTTACCCAGAATGCCCTGCAAACCTCAAATTTAGCTGAAAAAATCACCTTTTTCTCACATTTGTGTGTGGGAAAGTTGTGGCATCAGCGGGCTGACACAAATTTCCTACCACCCAGCGTTCCCCCGGGTCTCCCGATAAAAATGGTGCCTCACTCGTGTGGGAGGCCCAAGTACCCGCGACAGGCAAGGGCCCAAAACGTATTGAGGCGACATGAAAATTGCCTACCTCAAAACGACCTGGTTTTGCAAGGGGGGTCACCTGGGTTTTTGGCCCGGTGCTCGGCGACCACCTAGGGGAACCTACCAAACCCACACATTTCTGAAAACTAGACACCTGGGGGATTCCAGTGAGGTATGGCTTGCGTGGATCCCCCAACGTTTCCTTGCCCAGAATGCCCTGCAAACCTCAAATTTAGGCAAAAAATTCACCTTTTTTCTCACATTTTTGTGTGGGAAAGTTGTGGCATCAGCGGGCTGACACAAATTTCCTACCACCCAGTATTCCCCCGGGTCACCCGATAAAAACGGTGCCTAACTCGTGTGGGAGGCCCAAGTACCCGCGACAGGCAAGGGCCCACAACGTAGTGAGGCGACATAAAAATTGCCTACCTCAAAACTACCTGGTTTTGCACGGGGGTTCACCTGGGTTTTTGAACCGGTGCTCGGCGACCACCTAGGGGAACCTACCAAACCCACACATTTCTGAAAACTAGACACCTGGGGGATTCCAGGGAGGTATGGCTTGCGTGGATCCCCCAACGTTTCCCTACCCAGAATGCCCTGCAAACCTTAAATTTAGCTGAAAAAAACACGTTTTTCACACATTTTTGTGTGGGAAAGTTGTGGCATCACTGGGCTGACACAAATTTCCTACCATCCAGCGTTCCCCCGTGTCTCCCGATAAAAACAGTGCCTCACTCGTGTGGGAGGCCCAAGTACCCGCGACAGGCAAGGGCCCACAACGTAGTGAGGCGACATGAAAATTGTCTACCTCAAAACGACCTGGTTTTGCAAGGGGGTCACCTGGGTTTTTGGCCCGGTGCTCGGCGGCCACCTAGGGGAACCTACCAAACCCACACATTTCTGAAAACTAGACTCCCAGGGGATTCCAGGGAGGTATGGCTTGCGTGGATCCCCCAATGTTTCCTTACCCAGAATGCCCTGCAAACCTCAAATTTAGCTGAAAAAATCACCTTTTTCACACATTTTTGTGTGGGAAAGTTGTGGCATCACCGGGCTGACACAAATTTCCTACCACCCAGCGTTCCCCCGGGACTCCCGATAAAAACGGTGCCTCACTTGTGTGGGAGGCCCAATTACCCGCGACAGGCAAGGGCCCAAAACGTATTGAGGCGACATGAAAATTGCCTACCTCAAAACGACCTGGTTTTGCAAGGGGGGTCACCTGGGTTTTTGGCCCGGTGCTCGGCGGCCACCTAGGGGAACCTACCAAACCCACACATTTCTGAAAACTAGACACCTGGGGGATTCCAGTGAGGTATGGCTTGCGTGGATCCCCCAACGTTTCCTTACCCAGAATGCCCTGCAAACCTCAAATTTAGGCAAAAAATTCACCTTTTTTCTCACATTTTTGTGTGGGAAAGTTGTGGCATCACCGGGCTGACACAAATTTCCTACCACCCAGCGTTCCCCCGGGACTCCTGATAAAAACGGTGCCTCACTTGTGTGGGAGGCCCAATTACCCGCGACAGGCAAGGGCCCAAAACGTATTGAGGCGACATGAAAATTGCCTACCTCAAAACGACCTGGTTTTGCAAGGGGGGTCACCTGGGTTTTTGGCCCGGTGCTCGGCGGCCACCTAGGGGAACCTACCAAACCCACACATTTCTGAAAACTAGACACCCGGGGGATTCCAGGGAGGTATGGCTTGCATGGATCCCCCAACGTTTCCTTACCCAGAATGCCCTGCAAACCTCAAATTTAGCTGTAAAAATCACCTTTTTCACACATTTTTGTGTGGGAAAGTTGTGGCATCAGCGGGCTGACACAAATTTCCTACCACCCAGCGTTCCCCCGGGTCTCCCGATGAAAACGGTGCCTCACTCGTGTGGGAGGCCCAAGTACCCGCGACAGGCAAGGGCCCAAAACGTATTGAGGCGACATGAAAATTGCCTACCTCAAAACGACCTGGTTTTGCAAGGGGGGTCACCTGGGTTTTTGGCCCGGTGCTCGGCGGCCACCTAGGGGAACCTACCAAACCCACACATTTCTGAAAACTAGACACCTGGGGGATTCCAGTGAGGTATGGCTTGCGTGGATCCCCCAACATTTCCTTACCCAGAATGCCCTGCAAACCTCAAATTTAGGCAAAAAATTCACCTTTTTTCTCACATTTTTGTGTGGGAAAGTTGTGGCATCAGCGGGCTGACACAAATTTCCTACCACCCAGTGTTCCCCCGGGTCACCCGATAAAAACGGTGCCTCACTCGTGTGGGAGGCCCAAGTACCCGCGACAGGAAACGGCCCACAACGTAGTGAGGCGACATAAAAATTGCCTACCTCAAAACTACCTGGTTTTGCACGGGGGTTCACCTGGGTTTTTGGCCCGGTGCTCGGCGACCACCTAGGGGAACCTACCAAACCCACACATTTCTGAAAACTAGACACCTGGGGGATTCCAGGGAGGTATGGCTTGCGTGGATCCCCCAACGTTTCCCTACCCAGAATGCCCTGCAAACCTTAAATTTAGCTGAAAAAAACACGTTTTTCACACATTTTTGTGTGGGAAAGTTGTGGCATCACCGGACTGACACAAATTTCCTACCATCCAGCGTTCCCCCGTGTCTCCCGATAAAAACAGTGCCTCACTAGTGTGGGAGGCCCAAGTACCCGCGACAGGCAAGGGCCCACAATGTAGTGAGGCGACATGAAAATTGTCTACCTCAAAACGACCTGGTTTTGCAAGGGGGTCACCTGGGTTTTTGGCCCGGTGCTCGGCGGCCACCTAGGGGAACCTACCAAACCCACACATTTCTGAAAACTAGACTCCCGGGGGATTCCAGGGAGGTATGGCTTGCGTGGATCCCCCAACGTTTCCTTACCCAGAATGCCCTGCAAACCTCAAATTTAGCTGATAAAATCACCTTTTTCACACATTTTTGTGTGGGAAAGTTGTGGCATCACCGGGCTGACACAAATTTCCTACCACCCAGCGTTCCCCCGGGACTCCTGATAAAAACGGTGCCTCACTTGTGTGGGAGGCCCAATCACCCGCGACAGGCAAGGGCCCAAAACGTATTGAGGCGACATGAAAATTGCCTACCTCAAAACGACCTGGTTTTGCAAGGGGGGTCACCTGGGTTTTGGCCCGGTGCTCGGCGGCCACCTAGGGGAACCTACCAAACCCACACAATTCTGAAAACTAGACACCTGGGGGATTCCAGTGAGGTATGGCTTGCGTGGATCCCCCAACGTTTCCTTACCCAGAATGCCCTGCAAACCTCAAATTTAGGCAAAAAATTCACCTTTTTTCTCACATTTTTGTGTGGGAAAGTTGTGGCATCAGCGGGCTGACACAAATTTCCTACCACCCAGTGTTCCCCCGGGTCACCCGATAAAAACGGTGCCTCACTCGTGTGGGAGGCCCAAGTACCCGCGACAGGCAAGGGCCCACAACGTAGTGAGGCGACATAAAAATTGCCTACCTCAAAACTACCTGGTTTTGCACGGGGGTTCACCTGGGTTTTTGGCCCGGTGCTCGGCGACCACCTAGGGAAACCTACCAAACCCACACATCTCTGAAAACTAGACACCTGGGGGATTCCAGGGAGGTATGGCTTGCGTGGATCCCCCAACGTTTCCCTACCCAGAATGCCCTGCAAACCTTAAATTTAGCTGAAAAAAACACGTTTTTCACACATTTTTGTGTGGGAAAGTTGTGGCATCACTGGGCTGACACAAATTTCCTACCATCCAGCGTTCCCCCGTGTCTCCCGATAAAAACAGTGCCTCACTCGTGTGGGAGGCCCAAGTACCCGCGACAGGCAAGGGCCCACAACGTAGTGAGGCGACATGAAAATTGTCTACCTCAAAACGACCTGGTTGTGCAAGGGGGTCACCTGGGTTTTTGGCCCGGTGCTCGGCGGCCACCTAGGGGAACCTACCAAACCCACACATTTCTGAAAACTAGACTCCCGGGGGATTCCAGGGAGGTATGGCTTGCATGGATCCCCCAACGTTTCCTTACCCAGAATGCCCTGCAAACCTCAAATTTAGCTGAAAAAATCACCTTTTTCACACATTTTTGTGTGGAAAAGTTGTGGCATCACCGGGCTGACACAAAATTCCTACCACCCAGCGTTCCCCGGGTCTCCCGATAAAAACGGTGCCTCACTCGTGTGGGAGGCCCAAGTACCCGCCACGGGCAAGGGCCCAAAACGTAGTTAGGCGTACTACGTTTAGGACCCTTGCCTGTTGAGGCGCACTACGTTTTGTAACGGTACATTGCTTTCAAAGAGCTGCCATAATGACAAGAAGTTACAGGTGAAAACGTTGACACAAAAGGCGCTTTTTTTCAACAAATTTTCAATTGATCCTATATTTAACTGTTAGTTTCTATAAAGAAACCTTGATGGATCTACACAAATGACCCCTTGCTGAATTCAGAATTTTGCCTACTTCTCTAAAATGTATAGCTTTCCAGGATCCATTATTGCTTTTGTACTAAGCCTGGGCGAAGCACTACGCTACGCTCGCGTAGTTTGCGAAGTTCGCGCTACTTCGCACTACGCGAACTGCACGTAGCACAGTGCGAACATGCGTAGTGTAGTGTTGCGTAGTGCTGCGGTCATTTTTTGCTTGCTCGCGGTCCTCAACAACAAGTTGGCGACCGCGAGCAAGCAAAATGACATCCCGGCGAGACTTTTTCCTTGTTCGCGATCAGCAACTGCAAGTTGGCGATCGCGAGCATGGAAAATAAACCTCCCGGCGAGATTCCCAACGTGAGGAGGTCAGGTTTCTCATTGCGAGTGGTCGCGTATGCTCGCGACCGCTCGCGATGAGAAACTACCAGTTCGCGTTGAGAAAACTGAAGCTCGAGTAAAAATCTACTCGAGCAGCAGAAAACTACAGCTCGCACTGTGCAAGATGCCATTTTCAATGATTGCACAGTGCCGGTTGCTTGTCCGCACTGTGCAATCATTGAAAACAACATCTTGCACAGTGCGAACATGTTACTACGCAGTTCGCGAAGTGCTACGCGTAGCTCGCGTAGTGCGAACTTCACTTTGCGTAGCTTCGCGAAGTGCTACTTCGCGAACTACGCCCACCCTTATTTTGTACCCATTTCTACCATTAACTGGAAGGAGGTCGAAAGCACAAAAAATAGCAAAAATAGGCTATGTCCCAGAAAAATGGCAAAACTGTGTAAAAAATGTTGGGTTTCTGACAAAAGTCTGGTATGCCCTAAAAGCTGGGAGAATGGTGATTTCAGCCCCACAAACCCTTTTTTGATAACACTTGCAGGGAAAAACCCAGATGCTTTCAGTTTACAGCCCGTTTTTCCCATTTTCCCCCCCAAAAACTAAATTTTGCTGTATTTTGGCTCATTTCTGTGACCCCTCCAGGGGAATCCACAAACCCTGAGTACCTTCAGAATCCCCATGATGTTGGAAGCAAAGGACGCAAATTTGGCGTCGATAACTTATATGGTCAAAAAGTTACAGGGGCCTCAGCGCGCACTACCCCAAATAGCCAAAAAAGGGCGTGGCACAGGAGGGTAAAAGGCCTGGCAGCGAAGGGGTTAATTCATGGCCGCTTTAATCAATAACAGCGGTCACTATTTTTTTTAGGTCTCGCCTGGCGTAGACTGCGCAGACATGCGCAGTCTCGCTGGCGAGATTTAATGAGTTAGATTTCACTAGAGGGGTTTAAGCCCCGCCCCTCTTTTCCATTGGCTGGCATCACTGTTTATGCTAAACAGTGGCCAGCCATTGGAAAAGAGCGGCTAGTGACGTACAGTTTTCTCTTTTAGAGCCGTCCCAGTTGGACTGGCTTGGTTGCTTTACGGTTGTGGTACAAACTTTTCTTATCTTTATCGGGCCATGTGTTTCAAACATATGACCCCATAAAGACAGGAGATCGGCTGCAGCACGGTCCTCTTTCACTTTCGGGACCGCGTTGCTCTACCTTGTTCCTCTTGTAACGTATAGTTTGCTACCTCTTCTTGCATTTTGTTTGCTTTCGATACATGCACATTTGTCACTTTTGCCTCATGTAACGTAACGTTTGCTTTTGTAACATGCTCACTTGTAATTTTCTCCTCATGTAACGCTGCTGTTCCTATTATGAAGCACTCTGACACCTTCGGGTAAAGTCCGTGCTAAATAAAAACGCATTAAATAAATAAATAAATAAGTACAATCTCCTGCAGCCTGACAGACTGATGAGTCTACTGTTCTCTGTGAGAGGCTTGCACAGTCAACTCTGTTCTGTCCACCTTAAGCCACGTCCCTCCTTATGACCGGCAGGTTGAACCGGAAATGTATGACACGCACGCAGGAAAGGAAAAACAAGCATGGCGGCACCAGGCAGCAAGAGGTGAGAAAGTGCTCTCACCGGGCTTGTAGTACGTATAGGGTGGAGGGATGAGCAGAGTCACGAGCGGGGTGTGGAGGGCATTGACCGAGGGCACAGGAGTTGAGCGGGTTTTCAACAGAAGGGAGAAGGATAAACTAAGTCCAGCACGTGTGGTCGTTGGCTAAGAGGCGAACATGTGAGAGCATCAGCTGTAAGAAGAAGGAAGACAGCAGTAGGTGGAACACGGGACAGAAGACAAAGCGGGCTCTACATACTTGTCTTTAGGTGTGGGAAACGTGCGGTCAGATAGTAGTTGTGACAAACCTCTGTAGCAAGGGCAACAGGGTGGAAAAACTGGCAGGGACAGCAAGGGTGTGTGGTAACTGGCTTAGCTTTTTCGGTATGCTCTTATGGTCTCATAGCAGCTCTAGAGTTGTAGTTGAGGTGGCATTTGTGTGAACTGTATGTATTGGGAAGCAGCTCCCCAGGGCATCAGCAGTGGGGTAATTTCAGCTGGGGTAGTAAGTGAGGAGGAGAAGGGGGCAGACTGTATATGTAGATGGTGCATCTATAGGTGCGTAAGATGGATATCTGGTGCGGGAGTGAAGGCTCTGTAGTTGGTGTAACAGCTACGGGGGCATGCAGGCTTTGTAGTTGGTGCAGGGTCTACTGGCCATGCTTTCCAGTACAGCTGTCAACAATTTGCTGTAATCCTTGATGGAGGTCTGTGCATCCATGAGTTTCTCGAGCGCAATCCCCGTGTAGTTCCTGACACCAGGAGGTTCTGTCTCCTCATCTGCTGCTCTGGTTGGTCTCTGACCCTTTATAACCAAGAGGTATGTGAACTGCATAGAAGCCCCACCCGTTTGGCCCCAGCCCACACACCAGCAGTGTGCAATGTCTTCCCGCCCTTTCCCCACCATGATGGACAGCTCACTCGAGGGACCCCGGCGCCCATCGGCGCGGTGACAAAAGTAACAGACACACATGGTCGCTGGAGACAACTCTTCTGGTCCTTTACGCAGCTGTAGTGTAGGAAAATCACTATACATTTACCCACCGAGGTAGCACTTACTGATTAGCCAGTAGAAAGTACTCCAGTTGAGTAGAGGTATTGCACAAAAAGGTGGCATCCTCTTGGGTAAATATGCAGGGCAGTATTCATTCTGACACGATGCTCCTGTCACAAAAATTAAACCTCAACACGAAGCACTTACAGATATAAATAAAGCAGGTGCCCGAGTTGAAGGTCAAATTCAGTAACACATTAATCAGCCCAAAATCTCCGTGAGCACGTGAAATTTTGTGTGTTTGCAGATATTTGTTTGCCGTTTCGTGAAATTTTGAAAAAGGCAATTTCCCAAATTCCGCCCACCCCTAGTTAGATCTGCATCTGAGAGTGGGGATGAAAGTACTCCTTTTGACCAGGTGCTACTAACTCTAGGTCCCAACAGTGGAACGGTGTCTTGATACCACAATGGACGATGTCCGATATAACGTGCAGGTGAATTTTCAGAGGTCCTTCTGTTGAGGTGCATCAGACTTTGTGCTTCCGTAGTTCACTGCTGCACATGATTAAGGGCCTTGGTTGACTGTAGCTGGTGGAGTGCACCACAGTACAGCAGGTCCGAACAGTGGAACGGGGTCTTGATTCTATGATTGAGGATGTCAGAAGTTACAGTTTGTGATGATTTGTGGTACCCCCTCCGATGAGGCGCATCAAACTCTAGGTCCCAACAGTGGAACGGTGTCTTGATCTGACAATGGAGGATGTTAAAACTTCATCTGAGAGTGGAGATGAAGGTACTCCCTTCTACCAGGTGCAAGCAACTGTAGGTCCCAACAGTGGAACGTGTCTTCATTCCAAAGTGGGAGATGTCCGATATTAATTGTTACTTGGTTTTGATAGAACACCCTCCATTGAGGTGCATCAGACTCGGTGTTTCCGTAGCTAACTGTTGCACATTATTATTGTGCTTGGTTGACACTAGTCGGTGGAGTACACTGTGGTACATCAGGTCCGAACAGTGAAATGGGGTCTTGATTGTATGATTGAGGATGTCAGAAGTTGAAGTTTGATATTATTTCTGTGTACACCTTCTGATCTGCTGCAAGCAAGTCCATGCTTTCGAATTGAACGGCACATGGCTGTCAGGTGTTAATGAATAGTGAGTCTGGCCTACTATGCAGACAGAAGTGTTCACAATTCAGATCGAGTGCTGATTGTTTAATTATAGAATCCAGTAGTTAAGTAACTACAACGTCTATTGGTATATACATATTATGTTTTTAGTATACTTCTTTGAAGACATTTTTTTAAATGACTTATAGGTTTAGTACAATAACCAAATTTAATTTGCAAGTGCAAAGGAACACTGAATAGTCTACACTGTAGAAAGCAGAAATGGTATTTGAATTGTTTTGTTTTATTTATTACAGATTTTTCTGCAATTGATGTTGTTGTCTCTTATTAAGTGGAAGTGAGAGAAAGTATTCATGAATGTCTGTGTGAGTAATGCAGATAGCAGTGTTCACAATTTGGATCGAGTTGGTTTTGTAGATGACGCAGTTCTGTAGGAAAAGACATTGCTCCAGTACGCTCTGTCAGCACCATGAATACGTATTATTATAGGCTCCAGACATGCTTTTGTTGCTTCGCGTACGATAAACTGTGTAGCTGAATTCCACCTTATGTGGCTGTGGGTCCTTGCTAACCGCTCTCTCTGGCCAACACTGTAGACAGCAGTGTTCACAATTTAGATTGAGTTGCTATTGCTGATGATGTTCTGTTGATGGCAACAGATATTACTCCACGTAGGGCCTGCCCGTCTACAGCACACATCATTGCTGGTTGTTGACATGCTGAATGATTTTGATATGGCTTTCTGAGTGCACTAAAACTGATGGACCCTTTATGATAAAATATTTTTGTGCATTATTTCTGATCTATTAATTGTGTCTCAGTATACCATAAGTTGTTTTTCTTTTATGATAGAATATATTTCTGTATTACTTCACATCTACTGTCCCTACCTTACTGCAGTACAAACTATTGATTCTTTTATTATTGAATGTCTGTGTGTGATGCAATGATTACTGTTGTAGTAGATGATATCAGCAACTATTCCTTGAGGAATGGTTTACACTGACTCCACACGCATCCACCATAGGCGTTACTGGATATGTGACCGTGGTAATAAAAAGGTGTCGAGCGCATGTGCTCATACCCACTTCCACTCTCTATCTGTGTCCGTGTGTTCATTATCTATGCATGATAGTGCCTCTAGGCCATATGATATTACATTGTGCTGTGGGCAGTGTATTTAACCATGTTACCTCTGGTAGTGGGGAAACCTTTGGTTATGTAACTTGTAGGTGTATAGCTATCACAGGTGGAAGGCTACTTTACAGACCATGAATTTTGATGAAGATGATGGTTGCATGTTGTGTGCAGTGTAAGATATGTGTACATTTGAAAAAGATTAGAAAAAAGCTCTCTAAGTAGAAGAGGTGTGTCTCATCAAATGCAGTACAGAGATTGACTAAAATGGGTGCTGTTTTCCAACTGTTACAATGGAAATGTTATGAACTAATGAAGTGCTTTTTTTAAGGGTCACATGGCAATTGCGCACCTAGTTCGCAAGGAGACCGCACCCAACGTGATTTTGAGAAAATATAATTGGTAAAATATAAGTTTATTACAGTTGGAAATATATAAATGTTTAAAATATGTTAGATTATCGCTTGCTGTCATATACACTTTAAAGTTATTTAGATATAATTTTGAGACAAAAATAAATAAGGGAATGGCGTACGCGGCGCAACACCGTACATTTATGATATAACACAGAGTGTGGCAGCGTTCACTCGTTGCATTCACAATGCGCAGCGGGCACGACCCCAAACGTACATGACATAACGCACGGCTTGGTAGTGCGTACCCATTGCATACTAAAGTAGCAGCTGGCGCGACCTCATACGTACATGTTGTTACGCGGGACGTGGTGTCACAAACCTGTCGGACACGAAATGCGCATCATATAAATGTGGGGGATAGGATTCGCGTGCTGATCGAGGTTGGTAGATTACCGGTACGGGACTGTAGTTTTCTCCCAATAAAAATAGTTTGATATGCATATTTTTTTGGGAAGATATAAAACATTACATAATTTTTAAAGTTAAAAAAAGGATAATAGAGTTATATGTTTTATTAATATTAAAATATGAAATTAACATTTAAAAAACCTTTGAAATTCACTGAAAAAACCATAGGTTTAACAGACGTTAGAGTTAGGAATTAGCATTTAAAAAACCTTAGAAATTCACTGAAACAAACATAGGTTTCAGGGACGTTATAGTTAGTTGGACATTTGACTCATATAAAACCAGAGAAATTCGCCAGTTATAGTTAGTTGAGCTAACTATAACTCGCACGCCCGCAATGCACTGTTGATGACGTCACATATTACATCACTCATATCATGGTCAGTGACATCACTGATGACATCACTGATGACATCTCAAATGACAACCTGCAGAGATTGTGTGTGTTTTATAAAAAAAGTGTGTGTTAAACATATATTCTGAGGTGCGACAAGATTAGTAAAATTGATGTACTACTAATGAGTGAACACTTTTTAATATCATTTATGTGAGTTCATGTGTGACTGTGTGTATCTATGTGTGAGTTAGTGTCTGAGCGACTGTACAGTGAATGGCGATATGGGTGTATAAGTGCTGTCTGATTAGCTGAGTGAGTGACTTATTGGCTGTGTGAGTGGCTGTATTGGATGGTGAGTATGTGTGTCAGTGGACTGCAAAGGCGAGTGAGGGGGTATCTGAATGGCTGTATGAATGAGTGACTGGCTGTGTAAGTGGCTGTTTGGGTGAGTGAGTGGCTGTGAGTGTTTGGTTAAGTGAGTTGGTGTGTGAGAGGCTGTATGGAAGAGTGAGTGTCTGTGGAATTGATTGTATGGGGAGTGAGTGGCTGTGCGAGTGGCTGTGTGAATGGGTATATAATTGGTCGTGTGGGTTTGTGAGTGAGTGTGTGAGTGGTTGTATGGGTGGGTGAGTGCTTTTTGTGAGAGGCTGTGTGGGTGAGTGAGTGGGTGTATGAGTGGCTGTATAGGTGAATAACTGGATGTGTCAATAGCTGGATGGGTGTGTGGCTGTATGATTGGCTGTGTGGGTGAGTGACTAGTTGTATGATAAGGTGTGATGAGTGAGTGAGTCAGTGACTGGGTGTGTGAGTGGCTCTATGGATAAGTGAGTGGTTTTGTAAGTCCTTATATGGGTCTGTGAATGGGTATGTGAGCAGTGGTGTGGGCGTGTGAGCCAGAGTATGAGAGATTGTATGGGGGTGTGAGTGGGTGTATGAGTGGTTCTATGGTTGATATCATCATTGATGTATTTAGAGATGTCATGAGTGATGTCACTGACCATGTCATGAGTGATATAATATTTGAGGTCATAAGGGGTGCATGGCAGGGGCGCATGTTATAGTTACCTCAGGTAAGTATAACTGGAATTTTTCTGGTTGTGTATGAGTGAAATCTGAGACTAGCTATAACGTCCATGTAACCTTTGTTTTTTTTCAGTGATTTTCTAAGGTTTTTCATATTCTACTTCCTAATTATTACGTCCCTTTAACCTTTGGTTTTTTAAGTGAAGTTCTATGATTTTTTAACTGGTAGTCACATTTGCAGAGCGGGGGAGAAAGGGGGCAGGGCCTCCAACCAACTCTCAGGAATCTGCTGCGTCAGACTTACTGGATGTAACAGGAGCTTCTGGTCCCCTAAGAACCCTCAGCCTCCAAGAGGACTTCATCCCCCAACCAGCAGTGAGCCAGGAGGTACCTCTGCAAAGAGGTGTACAAAGGGAACGTGGTCTTCAAAGTCCTCTCAGCAATCACACTGTGTGGGACTTAATGGAGTTAACAGGAGGGCTTGTTGTCCCCCAAGGACCCTCTATAGCCAAGGAGACTTCTTCCCACAACCAGCAGTGCACCAGGAGGCACATTTGCAGAGTGGTGGAGAAAGGGTGTGTGGCCTCTGAAGTCTTCTCAGCAATCACGCTCCCTGTTAATTACCGGAGGTGCCAGGAATGTTAGTTGGCCCCCAAAGACCCTCTGCAGCCAAGGGGACTTCACCCCAACCAGTTCTGTGCCAAAAGAAGCATTTGCAGAGTAGTAGTGAAAGGGGACGGCCACCAGCAACTTGCCAGTTCTTTTTTTTATTCAGGTGGGGGTCAATCTGCCCGGGGACCACATGCCCTGAACCCAGGCCTATTTTGAATGTAGGGGGGTCATGAAGCCCCTCTCCCTGGGCCAATTGTGGCCCCTGGAACACCATTCCCTGGGACCCAGCCTTTCTAAAAAAATATATATATATTAAATGACGGGGGATGAGCGGCCCTCCTACCTGGCCAGATTTCAGCCCTGGGGACCGTATCCCACTGGGCTTGGCCTTTTCTTTAACAAAAAAAAAAAATGGGAGGGGGACATCTGACCCCCCCTCCTGGGCCGATTTTGGCACCATGGACACATCCTCGGGGCCCAGCCTCACTTGTGTGTGCCCTGGTCCCACCTAGAACACCAACTCGCCAACGATGGGGACCACGGGAGCCTCAATGCCTCGGCGTTCCCTGCTGGCAACCTGCCTCCTACTAACATGCAGCTCCCTCTGTGTGAAAGCAATTGTGCTCCGCATTGAGCAAGCAAGAGCAAAATGCTCTTGCTTGCTCAAAGTGGAGCACAGTTTGCTATGGCTGACCAGGAGCAGTAAAGCTCCCACCAAGTCATAGCAAATAGCTGTGTGCTGGGGTAGGCTCCCGGGGAAATAACAGGAGCCAGTCCTGAGGGTAGTAATCCTCAGGGCCATCTTTGGCTCCAAGAAGGGGGCACACAGCCCCCCTCCTTTCTTGAAATTTGCCCCGGTAAGGTGGTGATCCTCAGCTGAGGGGGCCGCAATGCCCCCTGCATTTAATTTACTTAAGCCCAGGGGAGGTGGTGGTCCCCATGGCTGTGGTGGCGGCACATGGTCCCCCCACATTTTAATTTTACTTAAGCTGCGTGGGGATTGTCAAACCACGGGCCTGCAGGGGGGCAATGTGGCCCAGTCGCATATTTTTACATATGACCTAGGGAGTTTTCAAACGGAAACGGAGGCTTGGGAACCCGTGCTTCTGTTTTTTTTAATTTTTACTGCAAATTCATAGTAAAAAAAATATAAGGTTTTTCCTGTTTGCTGGGGTCTCAGAGGGACCCCAAGACCATGGCTTGGAGGTCAGGGTAATCCTTCCTTGACCCTCTTTTCTTTAATGTCACCTTGTTGGGGGGTGGATTCTGTGAAGCTGAGTCCCAAGATGGCTGCCAACACTTCCTGGTTTAAGTGTTGGCAAACAATTGAATTTTAGGAGGATCCACGAGTCCACTGTCCCCAGATACCTATATCTTTTAAACTGACATATCTCAAAAACTGCCAAATGAATTACAACAAATTAGAAAAAGCACACTTTTTGGACCAACATATTTCTTGCTGCCAAATTTATTGTAATTCCGTTCAGAGGTTGGGGCTGTAGTTGTGTTCAAAAAATGAAAAATCCCCACAGACATTACAGGCGGAAAACATATTTTTTCTCTGCCCCGCTTGACGGATCACCCCTTATCTTTCAACCCAGCAGCTGAACCAACAAGAAGAAGTTTTGTGAAAATGTTGTCAAAGTCCATCAAGCAGTTATTGGCAAAACAAAAAATACTTTTCCTATGGAAACTTTGGTCCTAACTATAACTACCTAGTGACTATCATTAGTAAGTAATATATACATAAAACCTACTTGCAGTTGCTAGTAGGTAGTTATAGTTAAGACCATGTTTCCATTGAAAAAGCGCTTTTTGACTTGCCTATATGTTTGGCGCTATTTGATAAGTCTTCACAAAATGAAACACAAAAAAGTGTCCTAGTGAATCATGTTCTGCATGGAAAGTTTTGGGGCAATCCGTCAAGAAAGAACTAGAGCCCGAGCCACTGAATGGAATTACAACAAATTACACCAAATCGGGACGAAAAGAAGCTGTTGGTCCAGAAAGAGATTTTATTTGTGAATTGGTGAAAATCCATTCAGTAGTGTTTGATATTTTTAAAGATATTCAAATTTGTGAATATAGGGAAGCGGATCCTCAGAGGATGCAACAGTCTTGTACTGAAATGTGATTGGCTGCCAACTCTTCAAGCAGAAAGGGTTGCTGGCAATCTTGGAGCTCGGCTTCAGCCGAGACCCGAGACCCAAAAAAAGTAAAAAAGAGAATGAGGCAGTGAGGAATACCCTGATCCCCTAGGTTTCTTGGAGGGGTCCCTCAAGGACCCTGCCTGGAACAAAAAAGCATTTTTAAAACAAAAATTAGTGGGAGTCACACTGGATCCGTGGCTTTTGATCAAAAATCCCCCCAAAAATCAGCATGTGCTTCTGTGTTTCCCTAAATTTAGCCCCTTGGTGGGTCAAGTCTGGGGGCATGTGGGCTTACATAAGATTTAAAGTAAGTGGTGCACAGGGCCCCCCTCCTTGGTCATTTTTATGCCCCGGGCACCGCCACTTCCCTGGGCTTATATTGTGTAACAAGGTGTTGCAGGGATTTTGCTCAGGAACAGAACTATGCTTGGGACCATAAAACATCGGCATGTAGGGACTGAGTCACCATACCACCTCAGTATCTATAAGTCTGACTACGACTAGCTATAGTATCTCACTTGCCCTCCTCACCTTGCCAGAGAAACAAGTGAATTGGAACCACAGAACACAACACTCTCAACCGTCTTAGAAATCACAGTAACAAGACATGCCCTTTCAGTATTTCACTTGGACTTGTCCACAATAAGATGACCAAGAGACACACAGGAATTTTAGAAAATGTATTTAAACTGCTGTGCACTAAAATGCAGTATTCCTGCCACAATTAGAAAACAAATGCATATCAAAAATACTGTTAGCATGGTCAAAAAACCATATATCATAAAAAGCCCTGTCATGTTATAAAACAGAGTTGCCTACACCCCTCTCCCCTTCTACCAAAAGTAAATGAGTATATTTCAAAGACCTCTGGGATTAGTTGTGGACCCTGTACCTTAGCATACACAGATGGACGTTCTACACCCCAGCTGATGTAGCAACCTTGTCTCAGAACCCTCTCTTGATGTGTTTCCTAAACTCTGGTGCTTAGTTATGTGACACGACGTGTGGTCACAAACAGGAGCTGCGTTATCGTGTTGTGTCTAAGTACCTGAGCGTGACCAGAGAGAATAACAAGAACCTTTGCTGTTTGACCTTGTCAATGGTGCTCATACTAAATCCCAGGAAAGAACAGAACGTGAAAACATATGCAGGTTACATGTGAAAATACAATGTGGCACAAAAGCAAATGTGTTTATATAGTAACTTGTTCAAAAGAAAAAGCAGCCGACAACATGCACAATCGTGCTAACATAGTTTAAACTACAATGGGCCATGCAGGAAACACATGACAACCTCCCTTTGGCCAGGATAATAGCACTAAAGAGGACGCTAAATGTAATAAATGCAATCAAAATGTAAACAGATTCAAAAATAGTTTAGAAATGGGAGTTACTGAAAACAAAATTGAAGAAAATTTGAATTTGGAGAATAATCAAAATCTTCTGAGGAACCCGTTGCGTCACTCACAATCTCTAAGGCTAAAGACTCCATAAAAGGGTCTGATTCCACATACAATGATTGGTCAACTGCCCAAGTCATGAGCTCCAAAGAACAGACATGATCTCTAATCCAAACCGATGCTAAGACAGTTACAGGGCAACCTGCATCTGTGTTATCAAAGACTGTATCCTGTGATTTATGTGCTGATGCACGTTGCCTCAGGGGCTAGTGGCTCAAACCTTGCATTGTGAAGAAGTCACAAACCCAAAGAACAGCCCTGAAAATGGGTCACTAAGGGACTCATTAGCAGTTCAATGTCCAAGGAAGCGGGTGTCTGTGGAGCCAGGCAAATGGCCAGTAACCATTCGAGGGGCACCAGATTCAGTGAAAAATTGGTTGCACACAGGTAAACCAGGCAGGTCAAAATGTTAGGGACCAATCATGATCCAGCTCCTGCAGCAGAAACATTCCAAAGAGCTGAAGCATACTCTCATGGTAGTGTTGGTGTGCTGCCAGTTCCAGAGCACACACAAAAGGAGCATTCATTGAGGGCACGCAGGAACAGGATGAGACTGCCGCAAATGAGGAATAACAGCAATGGAAGTCCTCCAAATACACTAGAAAATGGGAGTGGATAAAAGCCAGTATTACTCCAAAGAAGTTTTGAAAAGAACTAATGAGGCCAGAGCCTACAACCTCAAAAAAGTGGGCAAACCCAGACGTACTAGAGGCATAAAATATTACATGCACTAATTCTCCATAGTGCAGCGAACGATTTGTATGTTACACTAGAAGTTCTAGCCACCTGGCAATTTGAAGGTCTCACGAGCAGATGTAAGAGCTACTTCTTATTTGAACTGTAATGTTTTGAGTCTGCTTAGCTTGTTGACATCTGCCTTCAAAGTTGGAATGGAAGGCCATAATGAGATTTCTATAATCCCATGCAGAGGGAATAACAAGACATTGTCACAACAAGTGACTAACTGGGAAATGGACAAAAATACGTCAATACGCAATAGTCTTGATCACCAAGCATGGGACAACTCCCATTAGAGAGTACCATAATGAAAGGAAGAATTGCGGGAACCAGCATTCCTTTCAAATAACAAGCCAAATTTGGCATTGAAGCATTAAATGTGCCATGAATATTAACCTGTTTGCAAACAAGTAAATGCTCGAAAGTAGAGTCTCATTCTCCTCCAGTAGTAAAAAATTCCTTATTAGTACGCTCACAATGAATATGTAAAGGGAAGTGACCATAATTCATGAATGAAACTGCTTCCAAGAGGTTCATATCTACCAACAGGGAAATGTTTCATGCAATCTGTGAATTGAAATGCCAAGGTAGGCAGTGAAATAACATCATATATTAACCCCACTACCAAAGGCCTTTCAGCTATGGTGAAAGGGAGCTGTTCTAATTTTTCTAAATGCAGCATTGTGTAGGTTGTTTCTTTCATGATAATCAATTGTTGTTTACGTTAATACTAAAAGTTAAAAAAAAAATCACTGCAAATCATGTAATGCCATGGAACACGCCCATTTGTGAGTGTTTGTAGCATACAGCTAAACTGCCTAATAGATCTAAGCTGACTTTGTCCACAATACAACATTACCACATCACTTTGCACAATATCAATAACAGATGATACAATGTTGTTTGAATTGTAAATACAAGACAATAACGTATTAACCCCTTCCATGCTCATGACGGAACGGTTCCGTCATGAGCATCGGTTGAGCTGTGCTCATGACGGAACCGTTCCGTCATGGCCCCGCCCGCGCTCGAACCCTTCAGCACCGCGGGGGAATCCGCGCCGCGCTGAAGGGGTTAATACTGTTGACAACAACAGCAAGTAATTTATCCAAATTACCTATGTCAATTTGTCTTAAATGACCAGCAGCTTCCATTTGGGATAATTTCCAAGTTTCATTATAAGTAGCTTATATATAAATCTTTTAGACTGTGGGGACTTGGAACCTAAGAGAAAATCTGATAACTTCATGTCTTCAGACAGGAGAGACATTTTTTGTTTCACTGCAGACAGTGTGGAATGTTCCCACCATTGTTGGCATAACTTTCCGACCAAATAGGTGGTAATAATACCAGAATGTGTTGACTGTGAGTATAGGGGATCAGGTCTGCTTGATTTCAATCCAGGCAATCATTTGTGTCCACTGGCTACAACAACCACCCACCAGGACTCGAAAATGAAGAATTAAATGTACCATTCAGCACCATGCTATTTAATTGGTCTTCAGTGTAGTTTTTCAAACTCTGCCAATTATCAAAGCAGGCAACAGAGAAAATGGTCGAGGCATTCATTCCTCAAATTTTTGACCATCCCAGACATGTAGTCTGTTGGATCGTTTTATTCAAGAAAATCTTTGTGTGTGACTTAAACAGGCCCAGAATAAGGTTTCTCTGCTTGAACCTTGCATGACTGTGCACCCCAAATCGATTTCCAATCAATGTTGTCTTTCCAGTAATCATAACCTTTGAGTGCTAACTTGTTTGACAAAGGAAGCTGTATAGATGAGCTTAGTCTGAGTAAGCATATATTTTTTGGGTGGAGTTCGTAATAATTTGAAATAATATGATATGGGGTATGGAGTGTCATATCCCATAAAATACATCAACTTGTCTTTTTGCTAAGCCCGGGCAGAGCTGGCATAGTACCTCTATGTGGAGTTCCACAGAGTTGGAAAAAAACTCTGTGAAACTCCGCTCGACTCGGCTCGGCTACCTCCCCACTCCCTAATTAATTATAATTTTTTTAAAAAGGCACTTACCTGCTGTGGCTGCCTCCTCCTCGCCATGGCCGCTCTCCTTCCTTATACTCACAATCCTTGTCTATTGGAAGCCCTAATGTTGTACATCGCATTGAGGTGCATCAGACTCGGTGTTTCCGTAGCTAACTGTTGCACATTATTATTGTGCTTGGTTGACACTAGTCGGTGGAGTACACTGTGGTACATCAGGTCCGAACAGTGAAATGGGGTCTTGATTGTATGATTGAGGATGTCAGAAGTTGAAGTTTGATATTATTTCTGTGTACACCTTCTGATCTGCTGCAAGCAAGTCCATGCTTTCGAATTGAACGGCACATGGCTGTCAGGTGTTAATGAATAGTGAGTCTGGCCTACAATGCAGACAGAAGTGTTCACAATTCAGATCGAGTGCTGATTGTTTAATTATAGAATCCAGTAGTTAAGTAACTACAACGTCTATTGGTATATACATATTATGTTTTTAGTATACTTCTTTGAAGACATTTTTTTAAATGACTTATAGGTTTAGTACAATAACCAAATTTAATTTGCAAGTGCAAAGGAACACTGAATAGTCTACACTGTAGAAAGCAGAAATGGTATTTGAATTGTTTTGTTTTATTTATTACAGATTTTTCTGCAATTGATGTTGTTGTCTCTTATTAAGTGGAAGTGAGAGAAAGTATTCATGAATGTCTGTGTGAGTAATGCAGATAGCAGTGTTCACAATTTGGATCGAGTTGGTCTTGTAGATGACGCAGTTCTGTAGGAAAAGACATTGCTCCAGTACGCTCTGTCAGCACCATGAATACGTATTATTACAGGCTCCAGACATGCTTTTGTTGCTTCGCGTACGATAAACTGTGTAGCTGAATTCCACCTTATGTGGCTGTGGGTCCTTGCTGACCGCTCTCTCTGGCCAACACTGTAGACAGCAGTGTTCACAATTTAGATTGAGTTGCTATTGCTGATGATGTTCTGTTGATGGCAACAGATATTACTCCACGTAGGGCCTGCCCGTCTACAGCACACATCATTGCGGGTTGTTGACATGCTGAATGATTTTGATATGGCTTTCTGAGTGCACAAAAACTGATGGACCCTTTATGATAAAATATTTTTGTGCATTATTTCTGATCTATTAATTGTGTCTCAGTATACCATAAGTTGTTTTTCTTTTATGATAGAATATATTTCTGTATTACTTCACATCTACTGTCCCTACCTTACTGCAGTACAAACTATTGATTCTTTTATTATTGAATGTCTGTGTGTGATGCAATGATTACTGTTGTAGTAGATGATATCAGCAACTATTTCTTGAGGAATGGTTTACACTGACTCCACACGCATCCACCATAGACGTTACTGGATATGTGACCGTGGTAATAAAAAGGTGTCGAGCGCATGTGCTCATACCCACTTCCACTCTCTATCTGTGTCCGTGTGTTCATTATCTATGCATGATAGTGCCTCTAGGCCGTATGATATTACATTGTGCTGTGGGCAGTGTATGTAACCATGTTACCTCTGGTAGTGGGGAAACCTTTGGTTATGTAACTTGTAGGTGTATAGCTATCACAGGTGGAAGGCTACTTTACAGACCATGAATTTTGATGAAGATGATGGTTGCATGTTGTGTGCAGTGTAAGATATGTGTACATTTGAAAAAGATTAGAAAAAAGCTCTCTAAGTAGAAGAGGTGTGTCTCATCAAATGCAGTACAGAGATTGACTAAAATGGGTGCTGTTTTCCAACTGTTACAATGGGAAATGTTATGAACTAATGAAGTGCTTTTTTTAAGGGTCACATGGCAATTGCGCACCTAGTTCGCAAGGAGACCGCACCCAACGTGATTTTGAGAAAATATAATTGGTAAAATATAAGTTTATTACAGTTGGAAATATATAAATGTTTAAAATATGTTAGATTATCGCTTGCTGTCATATACACTTTAAAGTTATTTAGATATAATTTTGAGACAAAAATAAATAAGGGAATGGCGTACGCGGCGCAACACCGTACGTTTATGATATAACACAGAGTGTGGCAGCGTTCACTCGTTGCATTCACAATGCGCAGCGGGCACGACCCCAAACGTACATGACATAACGCACGGCTTGGTAGTGCGTACCCATTGCATACTAAAGTAGCAGCTGGCGCGACCTCATACGTACATGTTGTTACACGGGACGTGGTGTCACAAACCTGTCGGACACGAAATGCGCATCATATAAATGTGGGGGATAGGATTCGCGTGCTGATCGAGGTTGGTAGATTACCGGTACGGGACTGTAGTTTTCTCCCAATAAAAATAGTTTGATATGCATATTTTTTTGGGAAGATATAAAACATTACATAATTTTTAAAGTTAAAAAAAGGATAATAGAGTTATATGTTTTATTAATATTAAAATATGAAATTAACATTTAAAAAACCTTTGAAATTCACTGAAAAAACCATAGGTTTAACAGACGTTAGAGTTAGGAATTAGCATTTAAAAAACCTTAGAAATTCACTGAAACAAACATAGGTTTCAGGGACGTTATAGTTAGTTGGACATTTGACTCATATAAAACCAGAGAAATTCGCCAGTTATAGTTAGTTGAGCTAACTATAACTCGCACGCCCGCAATGCACTGCTGATGACGTCACATATTACATCACTCATATCATGGTCAGTGACATCACTGATGACATCACTGATGACATCTCAAATGACAACCTGCAGAGATTGTGTGTGTTTTATAAAAAAAGTGTGTGTTAAACATATATTCTGAGGTGCGACATGATTAGTAAAATTGATGTACTACTAATGAGTGAACACTTTTTAATATCATTTATGTGAGTTCATGTGTGACTGTGTGTATCTATGTGTGAGTTAGTGTCTGAGCGACTGTACAGTGAATGGCGATATGGGTGTATAAGTGCTGTCTGATTAGCTGAGTGAGTGACTTATTGGCTGTGTGAGTGGCTGTATTGGATGGTGAGTATGTGTGTCAGTGGACTGCAAAGGCGAGTGAGGGGGTATCTGAATGGCTGTATGAATGAGTGACTGGCTGTGTAAGTGGCTGTTTGGGTGAGTGAGTGGCTGTGAGTGTTTGGTTAAGTGAGTTGGTGTGTGAGAGGCTGTATGGAAGAGTGAGTGTCTGTGGAATTGATTGTATGGGGAGTGAGTGGCTGTGCGAGTGGCTGTGTGAATGGGTATATAATTGGTCGTGTGGGTTTGTGAGTGAGTGTGTGAGTGGTTGTATGGGTGGGTGAGTGCTTTTCGTGAGAGGCTGTGTGGGTGAGTGAGTGGGTGTATGAGTGGCTGTATAGGTGAATAACTGGATGTGTCAATAGCTGGATGGGTGTGTGGCTGTATGATTGGCTGTGTGGGTGAGTGACTAGTTGTATGATAAGGTTTGATGAGTGAGTGAGTCAGTGACTGGGTGTGTGAGTGGCTCTATGGATAAGTGAGTGGTTTTGTAAGTCCTTATATGGGTCTGTGAATGGGTATGTGAGCAGTGGTGTGGGCGTGTGAGCCAGAGTATGAGAGATTGTATGGGGGTGTGAGTGGGTGTATGAGTGGTTCTATGGTTGATATCATCATTGATGTATTTAGAGATGTCATGAGTGATGTCACTGACCATGTCATGAGTGATATAATATTTGAGGTCATAAGGGGTGCATGGCAGGGGCGCATGTTATAGTTACCTCAGGTAAGTATAACTGGAATTTTTCTGGTTGTGTATGAGTGAAATCTGAGACTAGCTATAACGTCCATGTAACCTTTGTTTTTTTTCAGTGATTTTCTAAGGTTTTTCATATTCTACTTCCTAATTATTACGTCCCTTTAACCTTTGGTTTTTTAAGTGAAGTTCTATGATTTTTTAACTGGTAGTCACATTTGCAGAGCGGGGGAGAAAGGGGGCAGGGCCTCCAACCAACTCTCAGGAATCTGCTGCGTCAGACTTACTGGATGTAACAGGAGCTTCTGGTCCCCT
Source organism: Triturus cristatus (assembly GCF_964204655.1). Classification (NCBI taxonomy): domain Eukaryota; kingdom Metazoa; phylum Chordata; class Amphibia; order Caudata; family Salamandridae; genus Triturus; species Triturus cristatus. Next base: position 452,109,156 of record NC_140590.1, on the reverse strand, counting down.
AAGAACCCTCAGCCTCCAAGAGGACTTCATCCCCCAACCAGCAGTGAGCCAGGAGGTACCTCTGCAAAGAGGTGTACAAAGGGAACGTGGTCTTCAAAGTCCTCTCAGCAATCACACTGTGTGGGACTTAATGGAGTTAACAAGAGGGCTTGTTGTCCCCCAAGGACCCTCTATAGCCAAGGAGACTTCTTCCCACAACCAGCAGTGCACCAGGAGGCACATTTGCAGAGTGGTGGAGAAAGGGTGTGTGGCCTCTGAAGTCTTCTCAGCAATCACGCTCCCTGTTAATTACCGGAGGTGCCAGGAATGTTAGTTGGCCCCCAAAGACCCTCTGCAGCCAAGGGGACTTCACCCCAGCCAGTTCTGTGCCAAAAGAAGCATTTGCAGAGTAGTAGTGAAAGGGGACGGCCACCAGCAACTTGCCAGTTCTTTTTTTTATTCAGGTGGGGGTCAATCTGCCCGGGGACCACATGCCCTGAACCCAGGCCTATTTTGAATGTAGGGGGGTCATGAAGCCCCTCTCCCTGGGCCAATTGTGGCCCCTGGAACACCATTCCCTGGGACCCAGCCTTTCTAAAAAAATATATATATATTAAATGACGGGGGATGAGCGACCCTCCTACCTGGCCAGATTTCAGCCCTGGGGACCGTATCCCACTGGGCTTGGCCTTTTCTTTAAAAAAAAACAAAATGGGAGGGGGACATCTGACCCCCCTCCTGGGCCGATTTTGGCACCATGGACACATCCTTGGGGCCCAGCCTCACTTGTGTGTGCCCTGGTCCCACCTAGAACACCAACTCGCCAAAGATGGGGACCACGGGAGCCTCAATGCCTCGGCGTTCCCTGCTGGCAACCTGCATCCTACTAACATGCAGCTCCCTGTGTGTGAAAGCAATTGTGCTCCGCATTGAGCAAGCAAGAGCAAAATGCTCTTGCTTGCTCAAAGTGGAGCACAGTTTGCTATGGCTGACCAGGAGCAGTAAAGCTCCCACCAAGTCATAGCAAATAGCTGTGTGCTGGGGTAGGCTCCCGGGCAAATAACAGGAGCCAGTCCTGAGGGTAGTAATCCTCAGGGCCATCTTTGGCTCTAAGAAGGGGGCACACAGCCCCCCTCCTTTCTTGAAATTTGCCCCGGTAAGGTGATGAAAAATCCCCACAGACATTACAGGCGGAAAACATATTTTTTCTCTGCCCCGCTTGACGGATCACCCCTTATCTTTCAACCCAGCAGCTGAACCAACAAGAAGAAGTTTTGTGAAAATGTTGTCAAAGTCCATCAAGCAGTTATTGGCAAAACAAAAAATACTTTTCCTATGGAAACTTTTGTCCTAACTATAACTACCTAGTGACTATCACCAGTAAGTAATATATACATAAAACCTACTTGCAGTTGCTAGTAGGTAGTTATAGTTAAGACCATGTTTCCATTGAAAAAGCGCTTTTTGACTTGCCTATATGTTTGGCGCTATTTGATAAGTCTTCACAAAATGAAACACAAAAAAGTGTCCTAGTGAATCATGTTCTGCATGGAAAGTTTTGGGGCAATCCGTCAAGAAAGAACTAGAGCCCGAGCCACTGAATGGAATTACAACAAATTACACCAAATCGGGACGAAAAGAAGCTGTTGGTCCAGAAAGAGATTTTATTTGTGAATTGGTGAAAATCCATTCAGTAGTGTTTGATATTTTTAAAGATATTCAAATTTGTGAATATATGGAAGCGGATCCTCAGAGGATGCAACAGTCTTGTACTGACATGTGATTGGCTGCCAACTCTTCAAGCAGAAAGGGTTGCTGGCAATCTTGGAGCTCGGCTTCAGCCGAGACCCGAGACCCAAAAAAAGTAAAAAAGAGAATGAGGCAGTGAGGAATACCCTGATCCCCTAGGTTTCTTGGAGGGGTCCCTCAAGGACCCTGCCTGGAACAAAAAAGCATTTTTAAAACAAAAATTAGTGGGAGTCACACTGGATCCGTGGCTTTTGATCAAAAATCCCCCCAAAAATCAGCATGTGCTTCTGTGTTTTCCTAAATGTAGCCCCTTGGTGGGTCAAGTCTGGGGGCATGTGGGCTTACATCAGATTTAAAGTAAGTGGTGCACAGGGCCCCCCTCCTTGGTCATTTTTATGCCCCGGGCACCGCCACTTCCCTGGGCTTATATTGTGTAACAAGGTGTTGCAGGGATTTTGCTCAGGAACAGAACTATGCTTGGGACCATAAAACATCGGCATGTAGGGACTGAGTCACCATACCACCTCAGTATCTATAAGTCTGACTACGACTAGCTATAGTATCTCACTTGCCCTCCTCACCTTGCCAGAGAAACAAGTGAATTGGAACCACAGAACACAACACTCTCAACCGTCTTAGAAATCACAGTAACAAGACATGCCCTTTCAGTATTTCACTTGGACTTGTCCACAATAAGATGACCAAGAGACACACAGGAATTTTAGAAAATGTATTTAAACTGCTGTGCTCTAAAATGCAGTATTCCTGCCACAATTAGAAAACAAATGCATATCAAAAATACTGTTAGCATGGTCAAAAAACCATATATCATAAAAAGCCCTGTCATGTTATAAAACAGAGTTGCCTACACCCCTCTCCCCTTCTACCAAAAGTAAATGAGTATATTTCAAAGACCTCTGGGATTAGTTGTGGACCCTGTACCTTAGCATACACAGATGGACATTCTACACCCCAGCTGATGTAGCAACCTTGTCTCAGAACCCTCTCTTGATGTGTTTCCTAAACTCTGGTGCTTAGTTATGTGACAAGACGTGTGGTCACAAACAGGAGCTGCGTTATCGTGTTGTGTCTAAGTACCTGAGCGTGACCAGAGAGAATAACAAGAACCTTTGCTGTTTGACCTTGTCAATGGTGCTCATACTAAATCCCAGGAAAGAACAGAACGCGAAAACATATGCAGGTTACATGTGAAAATACAATGTGGCACAAAAGCAAATGTGTTTATATAGTAACTTGTTCAAAAGAAAAAGCAGCCGACAACATGCACAATCGTGCTAACATAGTTTAAACTACAATGGGCCATGCAGGAAACACATGACAACCTCCCTTTGGCCAGGATAATAGCACTAAAGAGGACGCTAAATGTAATAAATGCAATCAAAATGTAAACAGATTCAAAAATAGTTTAGAAATGGGAGTTACTGAAAACAAAATTGAAGAAAATTTGAATTTGGAGAATAATCAAAATCTTCTGAGGAACCCGTTGCGTCACTCACAATCTCTAAGGCTAAAGACTCCATAAAAGGGTCTGATTCCACATACAATGATTGGTCAACTGCCCAAGTCATGAGCTCCAAAGAACAGACATGATCTCTAATCCAAACCGATGCTAAGACAGTTACAGGGCAACCTGCATCTGTGTTATCAAAGACTGTATCCTGTGATTTATGTGCTGATGCACGTTGCCTCAGGGGCTAGTGGCTCAAACCTTGCATTGTGAAGAAGTCACAAACCCAAAGAACAGCCCTGAAAATTGGTCACTAAGGGACTCATTAGCAGTTCAATGTCCAAGGAAGCGGGTGTCTGTGAAGCCAGGCAAATGGCCAGTAACCATTCGAGGGGCACCAGATTCAGTGAAAAATTGGTTGCACACAGGTAAACCAGGCAGGTCAAAATGTTAGGGACCAATCATGATCCAGCTCCTGCAGCAGAAACATTCCAAAGAGCTGAAGCATACTCTCATGGTAGTGTTGGTGTGCTGCCAGTTCCAGAGCACACACAAAAGGAGCATTCATTGAGGGCACGCAGGAACAGGATGAGACTGCCGCAAATGAGGAATAACAGCAATGGAAGTCCTCCAAATACACTAGAAAATGGGAGTGGATAAAAGCCAGTATTACTCCAAAGAAGTTTTGAAAAGAACTAATGAGGCCAGAGCCTACAACCTCAAAAAAGTGGGCAAACCCAGACGTACTAGAGGCATAAAATATTACATGCACTAATTCTCCATAGTGCAGCGAACGATTTGTATGTTACACTAGAAGTTCTAGCCACCTAGCAATTTGAAGGTCTCACGAGCAGATGTAAGAGCTACTTCTTATTTGAACTGTAATGTTTTGAGTCTGCTTAGCTTGTTGACATCTGCCTTCAAAGTTGGAATGGAAGGCCATAATGAGATTTCTATAATCCCATGCAGAGGGAATAACAAGACATTGTCACAACAAGTGACTAACTGGGAAATGGACAAAAATACGTCAATACGCAATAGTCTTGATCACCAAGCATGGGACAACTCCCATTAGAGAGTACCATAATGAAAGGAAGAATTGCGGGAACCAGCATTCCTTTCAAATAACAAGCCAAATTTGGCATTGAAGCATTAAATGTGCCATGAATATTAACCTGTTTGCAAACAAGTAAATGCTCGAAAGTAGAGTCTCATTCTCCTCCAGTAGTAAAAAATTCCTTATTAGTACGCTCACAATGAATATGTAAAGGGAAGTGACCATAATTCATGAATGAAACTGCTTCCAAGAGGTTCATATCTACCAACAGGGAAATGTTTCATGCAATCTGTGAATTGAAATGCCAAGGTAGGCAGTGAAATAACATCATATATTAACCCCACTACCAAAGGCCTTTCAGCTATGGTGAAAGGGAGCTGTTCTAATTTTTCTAAATGCAGCATTGTGTAGGTTGTTTCTTTCATGATAATCAATTGTTGTTTACGTTAATACTAAAAGTAAAAACAAAAATCACTGCAAATCATGTAATGCCATGGAACACGCCCATTTGTGAGTGTTTGTAGCATACAGCTAAACTGCCTAATAGATCTAAGCTGACTTTGTCCACAATACAACATTACCACATCACTTTGCACAATATCAATAACAGATGATACAATGTTGTTTGAATTGTAAATACAAGACAATAACGTATTAACCCCTTCCATGCTCATGACGGAACGGTTCCGTCATGAGCATCGGTTGAGCTGTGCTCATGACGGAACCGTTCCGTCATGGCCCCGCCCGCGCTCGAACCCTTCAGCACCGCGGGGGAATCCGCGCTGCGCTGAAGGGGTTAATACTGTTGACAACAACAGCAAGTAATTTATCCAAATTACCTATGTCAATTTGTCTTAAATGACCAGCAGCTTCCATTTGGGATAATTTCCAAGTTTCATTATAAGTAGCTTATATATAAATCTTTTAGACTGTGGGGACTTGGAACCTAAGAGAAAATCTGATAACTTCATGTCTTCAGACAGGAGAGACATTTTTTGTTTCACTGCAGACAGTGTGGAATGTTCCCACCATTGTTGGCATAACTTTCCGACCAAATAGGTGGTAATAATACCAGAATGTGTTGACTGTGAGTATAGGGGATCAGGTCTGCTTGATTTCAATCCAGGCAATCATTTGTGTCCACTGGCTACAACAACCACCCACCAGGACTCGAAAATGAAAAATTAAATGTACCATTCAGCACCATGCTATTTAATTGGTCTTCAGTGTAGTTTTTCAAACTCTGCCAATTATCAAAGCAGGCAACAGAGAAAATGGTCGAGGCATTCATTCCTCAAATTTTTGACCATCCCAGACATGTAGTCTGTTGGATCGTTTTATTCAAGAAAATCTTTGTGTGTGACTTAAACAGGCCCAGAATAAGGTTTCTCTGCTTGAACCTTGCATGACTGTGCACCCCAAATCGATTTCCAATCAATGTTGTCTTTCCAGTAATCATAACCTTTGAGTGCTAACTTGTTTGACAAAGGAAGCTGTATAGATGAGCTTAGTCTGAGTAAGCATATATTTTTTGGGTGGAGTTCGTAATAATTTGAAATAATATGATATGGGGTATGGAGTGTCATATCCCATAAAATACATCAACTTGTCTTTTTGCTAAGCCCGGGCAGAGCTGGCATAGTACCTCTATGTGGAGTTCCACAGAGTTGGAAAAAAACTCTGTGAAACTCCGCTCGACTCGGCTCGGCTACCTCCCCACTCCCTAATTAATTATAATTTTTTTAAAAAGGCACTTACCTGCTGTGGCTGCCTCCTCCTCGCCATGGCCGCTCTCCTTCCTTATCCTCACAATCCTTGTCTATTGGAAGCCCTAATGTTGTACATCGCACGCGCAAGACGTACAATGTAAGGGTTTCCAATAGAAACGGACGGCAAGCACGAGGCTAACTCCACTCCACCACGGAGTCAGAGTTTTGCTTAAAATCTGCATTCGCAATAGAGCACGGAGTAGGGAAAAGTCCGTAAACTCCGCTGGCGGAGTGGAGTTACCCGCCCGGGTTACTTTTTGCTTTTTGGAACTCCCTTGTGGCATATTGCACAATGTTCCCATTGTGTATAATTAAAATGGGGAAGCTGTCCCCTAGCTCGGTGCAGAAAATGATATCCATATTGATGATTACGGAACATTTCATCATAATTAACGGAATTAAGATATAGATTCTCTGATTCAAAAACAGTATAATACTCTTGTTCACAAAGCATAGGATTTACAGTGTTAACAACCCAATCATCCAAATGTAACCCTAGTACTATTATATATCCCATAGAAACTTTGAACACATATAGTATCTGCAGGATATCCATATGGCCAAATATGTCGAAAGGAACCTTATCCCAAACAATTCCATCAGTCACTGGAACAGCTGAAATGTTGACGAGGGACAACTCTCTTTTCACTTTATGCTATGAAGAATAGGGAGCCAAAGCTCCGCCGACTAGTTCTGTAGCAGAATTTTCCAGGAGGTAATGGCCATTGATTAACAAAAACAAAACAGTCACAAATCCAATCCACTTGAAAAAAACAAAGAAAGTATGATCCAGATCCATGGTGAGACCAGATAAGTGTATTTTAACCATGAAATAAAAACACAAATCCATGCTGGAGGTGGATGCTAAACAGAAGTCTGAAGAAAAATCATTTTGAGCAATATAGAACCCGGAGGTACTCGGGTGGAAAACTGGAGGCTGTGACTCAGCAATAGGACTCAAAATATCCAATTCAGAAGGATTTATCAATGGTGGATTGGTATACATGACATCCATTGTAGAAGACTTGATAGTTGAAACAGTTATTGTATCAGTTAAGTTGTCAGCGGCGGACCACGCCGCAGGAGAGAATCAGGATTGATGGTGCTCATGGGCTGTAGAGGAAAGACTTTTGAAAGGTTATGGACACTCCATGGCATACTATTGAGAATCGGCCGCATGATGTAGTTTGACATGCTCAATTGGCCCAATCGGCGATGCAGCGCGCAATGTCATTCGTTCTATTTACTAATTTATGTACTTAACTCGGTTCGGCCGTATGCTGGATTTTACTACCCCCACCCTGCCGCTCCCTGCCCCGCACCACCGCCCCGCAGCACTCCGTCGAGGAGCCGCTACTGGTTACCACTGCTATTCTAGCTGTGGCTACTGCTGATTTGGCTGCTTTATCAGCCAGATAATTCCCTACAGTGTTTGCTCCCACTCGCTGATAACTTAATGTATATATAACATGAGTTTGTGAAACTTATCCTTAAGATTTGCCGCTTTAACCCAAAGCAGTTTGTGCTTGATTGTGCTACCCTTTGAATCTCAGAAGTCATTTTGTCAGCAAAAATGAAAATTATCATTAAAGGATTGTACCCAATCATAAAAACCACAGACAATGGGCATGGGGAATTCAGGATTCATATTTTCAAGTGCTAGAAGTAAAGCTTTCAATTCAGTCATCTGCACAGTACAGTCTCCTAGAGACTATGTGTAAGTTGTTTGAGGGTGAAAAACGCCATCTGATATTGTGCCAATAACGATGGTGCATACTGCAGAACGCTGCTGCCTATGGCCTGTGGCAGGTTGAGCTGAACCATCAGCATAAATGATGTATTTATATTGGTCAAGAGGCAGAACTGAAGAAGGCAAAGGATAAACATGCCCATTGACAGAAAACAAGCAGAAAGAGGCAAAATAAAGGTCAGTAACAAGCAGAAAGAGGCAAAATAAAGTGAAGAGAAAAAGTAGAAAGATGCAGAAAAAAGGTCAGCAACGAGCATAAAGAGGCATTATACAGGTGAGAAACTGGCAGAAAGAGGCAGAATAGAGGTCAGTAAAAAGCAGCAAAAGGCAAAATAAAGGTCATGAACGAGCAAAAGAAGCAAAATAGAGATCAGAATGAGCAGAAAAAGGCAAAATAGATGTCATAAACAAGCAAAAAGAGGCTGCCAATGACCTTCAGCAGCTAAGGGGAGTTCATCCCCAGCCAGTAGTGCCCCAGGAGGCGCGTATGCAGAGTAGTTGAGAAAGGGGTGGGTCTCCGATGAGGTCTCATCAATCCTACTATGGGGGACTTCCTGGTGGCAACAATGTGGGTTTGTGACCCCCAAGGACCTTCAGAAGCCATGGGGACTTTATCCCCCAACCTGTAGTGTACCAGGAGGGGTGCTTGCAGAGTTGTTGAGAAATGGGTGGGGCCTCTGACGTGGTCTCAGTAATCCCGCTGTGGTGTGCTTACTGGTGGCAACAATAGGAGTTATTGCCCCACAACAACCCTCATCAGCAAGGAAACTTCATCCCCCAACCAGCAGTGCACCAGGAGGTGTGTTAGTAGAGTGGGTGAGAAAGGGGGCAGGGCCTCCGACAAGGTCTCGGCAATCCCGCTGTGGACGACTTACTGATTGCAGCAATAGGGGTTCTTGGCCCCTAAGGACCCTCAGCAGCCAAGGGTAATTTATCGCCCAACCAGTAGTGTGCCAAGAGGCACGTTTGCAGAGTGGTTGATAATGTGGGTGGGCCTCTGACATTGGAGTTTGCTATTGCTTGGCAGGAGCTTTACTGCTCCCACTAAGCCATAGCAACATCCTCTCACTTACTAGAAGTGATGCAGAATAGCCATGTGGCCCCTCTTCCCCAAAAATATATAACATTTTTTTTTAAAGCTGGGCCCTGGGATCTCTGGGGCCAAAATTGGCCCAGGGAGGGTGGCACTTGGTCCCCTCCCTTTATTTAAAATAATAACATTTAAAAGTGAATACCCGGGGATGGGGTGCATGCACGCCCTCCGGCAAATACAAAAATGGCCTGGCACCGGGGTATGGGTCCCGATGCTGAAATAGTGCATGAAATGGGTCACATGGCCCCCCCAATACATTTTACTGGTTGGGGAATTAATTCCAATTTACTCCTGAGGACCTCAGGACTAATGTGGACTTCCTACCCAAACCAATAGTGTGCCAGGAGGTGTGTATGCAGAGTGGCAGAAAAAGGGAGCATGGCCTCCGGCAACATCTTAGCAATCTAGCTCAGTGGGACCTACTAGAGGTAACAGGAGGGGAAGCAGGCCCGAAGGAACCTCAGGAGTAAAGTGGACTTCATTCCACAACCAGTAGTGCACCAGGAGACACGTTCAAAGATTGGTGGAGAAAGTGAGCATGGGCTCCAAAGACCTCACAGTAATAGCGCTGTGTGGGAATTATTAGAGGTAACAGGAGGAGTTGTTGGCCCACAAGGATGTACTTGGGGCCAACTACCCCTCCTGTTACCTTCAGTACATCTCACACTGTGGGATTGCTGAGAGGTCTTCATGACCCACCCCCTTTCTCCGCCACTCTGCAACATGCCTTCTGGCGCACTACTAGTTGGGGGATGAAGTTCCCTTGGCTGCTGAGGATCCTTGGATCTAACAACCTGTGGTAAATAATTTAATTACCGGAACTTAATTTGATGCGGAAAATCTATAACAATAGCTCAGTAAAATAAGAGGCAGAATCCGTGGTATTAGAGGTTCGGAACGGGCTTTATTCCAAGATCAATTTAAATTGATGAGCTCCATATTCCATCACCACGAAGGTTCAGGAAGTGAAGACCGTACTTTATTGATAAGTAATCATTTTTATACAATAGGCATTACAGTGAGGCAAATGCAGGAGGCGTAACAATTGATAGTAAAGATAAAACATACATGCGTAGCAAAAGTGGGTGTAACTGGGCGTAACTAGAGAACGTCATCAGGTATGATGTCATAATAGGGTGGTTCCATGAAAGAATTTCGCAATGTCAGCAGAAATACTTGGCAGAAATGCGCGCGCAGCAGCATGACGTGTGATTGACGTGCAACTAGGGGGTGAAGGGGACTTGACATTTAGCTCTACATGTGGCGACAGAAGTCTGGAGGGTCAAGTCAACCTAATCCCAAATCATATCTAACATCCTATGTTTAAAGAACTGTGTTATCCAAAAAGAGAGGTCTCTCAGAGTAGAATCTTATTCTATACTGACTATACTGACTGTGAGTGCGTGTACAAGCGTCTAAGTGTCTACACAATATGCGAGGGCAGGAATCTTCCATAGTAACAGGGCTATGAATTACTTGCAAAATGACAGAGAAGCCGGGCCCTTTGCTCGATAGCTGGAAGAATGTTTACTTAAACTACTAGACAGGAATGCATTGGGTAGGGAGCGGAGCAGATAATCTCGAAGGCGAAATACAGTTTTTTGGCAGGCAACAGGCTGATGTCAGGCACCGTTAGCCGCGCAGGGAATAGGACAAAGTTCATGGATACAGATGCGAGCTCGGACTGGAGCTTTCAGAGGCAGAAGGCAAGAAAAGGCTTGATGGCAGAATCAGGGCCTACTCGCCTGGACTGAAAAATGGCATAAGTGAACCATATAAGGCCGGTGGCCTTTCATACTTAGGAATAGAATATCCGGCCCATTCATGGCGGATCTGAAAGAGGACATGTTGACGGTGGACGCACATGTGTTTGCGTCTTCATAACTGGAACTGGAGGGAACATACATGTACTTGTGATTTATACATGAAACCGTTGGGGTCCAAGATAGGGGACATAACTGATCATAAAAATCCATATTTCCACATTCCCTCCTTGTCCCCTACTTGCCCGTCAAGAGATATCAATCTTCATCAATCCATCGATCTGTTCATATAGCATCATTAGTTCTTCTTTTTTCTTCCGTGATGAATGAAATCGTGGTGGTGGAATACACGATGTGGCACACAGACCACAAATCGCTGGTCCACATTGTAGGCATAGACAGCAACTGAATAGTATGAGAAAGCCAATACCTAGGAAGGATAGGACCTTCCATCCAAAGGTAGATAATACACTCCAAAACCAACCGGACCAAGTCCAGGTGCCTGGATTCTGGTGTATCTGGCTTACAATCTTATGAAGGCGAGTTATGGCTTTATATACAGATGGCGAATTTTCTGGTATGAAAATGCAACAACTTGATCCGATGACCCTACAAGCTCCGCCCCTATCGGCCAAGATGACGTCAAGGACAAGACGATTTTGAAGCACAACAATCCGCATAGCAGACTGCTCTTCTGTTAAATTGCCTAAGGCGGAAATAGTTTCGTTTACTACTGCTTCAAGGGTTCTGGTTAATCTACGTATCAGCTTACTATTGGTAACTGTACCTATATAGGGAAAGAGACCTTTATTGAAATCTGTGTATTTTTCCCATGCTGTTTCAGTGTAATCGACTATTGGGAGATCTCTCCTTTCTCTATTGTGTACTAAATGAGTGTTTCTGTGATAATCAGGAGGAGCTAGAAAAACAGGTGGCAAAAGGAATCCGATGTAGCAGGTACCATCCCAATCTAGAGGCAGACGTATATATGCCGTCTGACCACATATGAAGTAGGAATGGCGGGAAGCTCTAAATGTAGACTTGCCTTGATCACTAAATTCTATTACAGTGGTGCATCTACTATGGCCCATATGTATGGAACCATTCTTTCTTACACATAATTCACCTTTGACTGGAAATACTGACATGGCGGGTAAAATTGGAGTAGCTTCGGATTCGACATTCAGGATCATGAGATTAAGCGTAAAATTACCTAATCCATATACTTCATTTTCTAGATCAGTTCCTGTTCTTTTGGGAAGTCCCTCCTTGTTAGGGTGACAGACTTTGAGTAAAACTAAGTTCAGATTTCCCCATACCCAGTTATTCTGGTAACCTGCAGAATTCGAATCTAGGAAATTAATTAAACTAAACCATGCTCCACAGGAGCCATTGTGTGTGAACGGGTATGGAAAGAGAGGTAGAATTCCTTTATAGTTCTGATAGGGAGGGAGTCGGCCACATATCCAACAATTTGTAGCATTGCTAACCTGGTGGGAATGATGTAACATACTAATAAAAGTGTTATTGCGCAGCGCAAATCTATAGGACAACTCATGCGGAGGTAATTCACTAAAAGAATGTTCAGCAGTAACATTATAAACATGTCTAGAAATAGGATAATATGTGTGCAACAATATACTTGCAGTAATTATTAAAAGACTTAAGAAAAACAAAATTAATAACGTCACTGTGCAATGACTACGCAGTGATTTACAGTACGCATGTCGTTTCAACTTTATCCTTCTGTTTCTTTCTCTATACAGGTCTAAGGGGTACATGTCAGAGACAAATTCGACCGATTCACCTTGGAGAGGACTTAAACAATCAAATTGCCTGACTTGTTAGACCTAAGTTTTAGTTTATATTGTTCGTGGTTAGTCAGTTCAACCAAAGGAAGTTTTGAGTCAATCGGTGAAGACACGCAAGGTGTGTCGTTTACGTCTGACGGTAGTCCATGAAATTTCTTGATATGACTTGAATGTATCCAGCCTTTGCGACCTTCGATCTTCACGGCTGTCCTCGTCGTTAACAATACGAGTTGAGGCGACTTCCACCTAGGATCCAGCTGAGACTTCCGATCAAAGTTCCTCACTAAAACTAAATCTCCTGGAATTACGTCATGGGGTTTCACCTCGGTGTTGTCGGGAAAGGCTGCAGCTACCTGTGAACGACAAGATTGTAGTGCAGACATCAAGGAAGCCAAGTAATCTGTCAGCATATTACAGTCAATATCAGTTATTTTGCGTGGTATAGGCGTCCCCCACATATTTGGTGGTCTACCGAAGATCACCTCATAAGGGGATAGCCCTGTTCGAGAGTGTGCTACCATTCTCATGTAAAAGAGTGCAACGGGTAAGGCTACTACCCAGTCGACACCTTTCTCTCTACATATTTTGGACAATCTAATTTTCAGGGTCTGATTATGTCTTTCCACGAGACCTGCTGCCTCGGGGTGTCGGACACAGTGAAATTTCCACTGATAGCCTAACAAAAGTGAAACGTGTTTCATTAATTCGGATGAGAACGGCTGGCCGTTATCTGAGTAGACAGCACGTGGTAAACCGTACCATGGGAAGAATTCTCGAACTAACTGTTTGGCAGTAGTCGGGGCAGTGTAATCTGAAACCGGGTATGCCTCTGTCCAACGGGAAAGAGCACAGACAACTACAAGAACATATTTGAATCCTCGACATCGTTCCATCTGGATATAATCCATCTGGAGGACTTCAAAAGGGTGATCAGGAGGCTGAAATCCACCCTGTTCTACGGGAATGCTTTTACCTGGGTTAAACTGACAACAGATCATACAGGTACGAACTTTTTGTTTAGCTGCTGCTCGTAAATGTTTATTGAACCAAATGTGTTGAATGCTGTCTAGCATAGCTTTTTCTCCTAGGTGCGCTGGACTATGTACAGTGTTAATTATAACTTGGACCATTGAATCAGGAAGGAACCACACAGATTTTTCCTTCGTCATCCATCCTTGATCCGTTTGGATCCCTCCTAATTCAGTCCATTTCTTTATTTCATCTGGTGTAGCATGTGTCTGTATGTCAATTACGTCAAGAGCGGGATCCTTAACCGTCATGCAATATGTTGGTGTCGGGACTATTGTCTTTGTCATGTCGGATGTTCGAGTTTGAGCAGTCTGTTTAGCTGTTCTGTCAGCTAGATCATTGCCTTGAGAAATGATATCAGTAACTTTCGTATGAGCTTTGCATTTCATAATTGATATTGCAGTGGGTAGATGTATTGCATCTAATAAGGCATGAATGAGGGGTCCGTGCTGAATGTGGGCACCGTGAGAAGTTAAATAACCTCTCTCTCGCCACAGCACGCCGAAGTCATGTACAACTCCGAATGCATAACGTGAATCAGTGTATATATTGACTTTTTTATTTGTGGCTTGAATACAGGCTTGTGTCAGAGCGATGAGCTCTGCGGCTTGAGCGGACAAGGTATTTATGCAATTTGTTTCAACGATTTCAGTGTCTGTTGTGACTGCGTAAGCGGCCACTAGCTCTCCTGTACCTGTTCTCATACATGAACCATCTACATACAACGTCAGGTCTGGGTCTGACAATGGGACGTCTGTCAAATCTTGTCTGGGTTTCGTCGTGATAGTGATAACTTCAATACAATCATGTGCAAGTGGGTCTGTTCCGTTTATTGGTAACAGTGTGGCAGGATTCAATGTACTACAACGTCTGATTTCTATATGTGGCTGAAACAATGTTAATTCGTAACCAGTAAGTCGTGCTATAGTCAAGTGTTGTGTTTGTGTGCGGTTCAAGAGAACCTCTACTGCATGTGGTACTTGTACTGTCAATGAATGTCCTAATACTATGGCATCGCTTTGTCTGATTGCTAAAGCTGTTGCTGCCACTGATTTCAGACACGCAGGCAAAGCCTGAGCTACGGGATCTAATGTACTAGAAAAATAAGCACATGGTTTGTGTGATCCTGCTTGTTCCTGTGTGAGTACTGACAAGGCAGTACCTTCGCGTTCTGTAACAAAGAGTGTAAACTGTTTATTGTAACATGGTGTTGCTAAAACAGGTGCTTGGCATAAGGCTTTCTTTAGGCTTTCAAAAGCTTGTGTATGTTCCTGAGTCCAAGGGAGAACAGTCGATGTGGCTGCCTCCTGTGTTGTCAATTGAATGAGTGGTTTTGCTAGAAATGCATACTGAGGGATCCACTGCCTACAGTATGAAGTGAGGCCTATGAAAGCCCGTACCTCCTTTTGTGTCTTGGGTATTGGTATGTTAGCAATTAGCTGGATGCGATCTGGTGTAAGCTGCCTTCCCTCCTTGGACAGCGAGTGACCAAGGTAAACAACTCGCTGGACACAGAATTGCAGCTTAGAAGGGGACACCTTGTGCCCCTTTTCGGCCAAAAATTGTAAAACCGTCAGTGAGGCTTTTTCACATTCAGGTTCGCTTCTAGCGGTGATCAGCAGATCATCAACATATTGAAGCAGGGCAGTGTTGACTGGCATGTGGATACTGTCGAGTTCTCGTTTCAGTGCTTGGCTATAGATGCTGGGGCTTTCGGTAAATCCTTGAGGTGCGCGTGTGAATTTAAAGCTTCGTCCATTTAAACTAAATCCGAACAAGTATTGGCTTTCCGGATCTATTGGGACGCTGAAAAAGGCATTCTTGAGATCAATTACAGTAAAGAATGTTGCTTCGGAATCAATGGCTGTCAGTAATGAAGAAATGTCTGGGACTACGGGGTATTGTGGTACTATGCATTTATTTAATTCGCGCAGATCAATAACCAATCGATATACTGGCGGGGCTGTTGGATCGGTTCGTTTAAGAATCGGAATTATCGGTGAATTACATACATTGGAGTCAGTTTCCACAACCACTCCTTGGGTAATAAGCTCGTCAATGATTTGTAGTAAAGCCACTACAGCATCTGGTGGTAACTTGTATTGTCGCATTCGTGGAAGTACCACTCCTGCCTTTAGTGTGACTCGATATGGTGTAATGTTCATGCAACCAACATCTGTAGGGCCTTGTGCCCATAAATGTGTCGGTAAAGTCTGCAGTCGGTGATCCATGTCTCGGGACACGTAGTGCCCTTTGAAATCTCGTAAGAACAATCTTACTCCTTCTGGAGAACAACATTTAATAGCTCCTAGAGCTTTCAAAGTTTTTATGCCTAACAAGTTTTCTGGACATGATTTAGTAAGCAATAAATCTGTAGTTCGTGTCAAGGGACCAATCGTAAGTGGAAGAGGCTGTGATACTTCGTTAATGATAGGTTTTCCTGAAAAGCCAAGGGAAATATTCTGTGAGCCTGAGAGGGGTGCCCCTGGAACTTCACTATGTTTTATGGTTGTTCGGCTTGCCCCTGTATCAAGTAAAAATTTCCTATCTTGACCTAACAGTTCACTGTGTACATAAGGTCCTTCTTGATCTACAGGGACCTCAATAAGGGGTAAGCCAACTTCCCTCTCTAGGCTGTTTCATGAGTATCGTTGATAATCAGGATAGTCATACTGTGCGGTCTGATACATCTGTCGGGTCGTTGTTTGTGTGGCAGCAATAGGCTGCGGTGGTGGAGCTGGCATAGACTGTTGCGGAGCTGGCATGGACTGTGCATGCTGCAGTGCTCCTTGTTGGTTCTGATCCTGTCTAAGTGGTCTTGGTCTTTCTTTTGTGTTACCTATGGCGATATTATGTTTTAAGACTGGACAATCGTGTACATAATGACCTGGCTGTTTACAATAGTTACATGTCCCTTTTACAGGACCTGTTGAAACACTGGACTGTGTTATACCCTTCTTATGACTATCAGCTGGAACTGTCTGGGAAACTAGCATTTTCATTTTCGTGTCTTTCATGCGTCTATGTTCATGTTCTTGTTCTTCTCTGATTCTATTGTGATGGTACTGTAGCATTTGTAACATTTGTGACGGAGTGTTACTTTGCCAGGTACTCTCGAACTTCAATATTCTATTCTTAACTTGGGGCAAGGCATTTTCAACCAATTTTGTCACAAACAGATGTGGATACGACTCGCTACTTGCTTTTATTCCACTATTTATACCAAAACATTTCTCAAATCGGTAATAGAAATCACTAGTGTCTTCATCTGATTTTTGTTTACAGGCTGAGATTGCACCCCAGTCTTCCTTTTTCGTAGTTAATAATCGTGGCAGTACCTGTACTAGTAAACCTGGTAGTGCTTTGGTCTTGTCCCCGAGCCCTGAACCTGGACCTCGAGCTTTTTCTTCGTTTTCTAATGCTGTTCAATCTATCTTCTGGTCTCCCACCTCCCAATCCTTTTCCTTGAGTTTTTCGTAAATGCCCGCAGGCATTAATACCTTCAATATTGTCATAATGTCGGGGTAGGTGTATTCTCCCATGAGTAACATATCTTTAATTTCACGGTGGAAACCCGCTGGGTCTTTGTCATGACTGGGTACCACTTTCTTCATTTCTAATAGTTCTATTTTGGATATGGGTATGTATACAAACACACGTTTAAACTCATTGTCATCACCCTTTATCGGGTGCACTTCGCGTAAGGGGTTCTGTCTATCCATGTAATACGTCGTTCTTTCCTTGATAGGCAGTGAGACATGTTCAGGACATACAAAAAGAATGTACTGTCTTCTAGATTCTAGTATTTCTCTAATTAACTTAGTACCGGAACCTCTCCATTTATTCGTGAGTAATTCAGTCAATATATCAGGTAAGGGGCCAGGATCGGAGTGTTGGCTTTTATATAATATAAGGAGTTGTTGAATCATATAGATACCAGCTAAACGCTGTTCATCTGGGACGAGGTTCAAAAACGTATGTGCTAGTGTATCATCACCATATTTTCCAGGACTATCAACCCAGTGAACGGCTGACCTGGCTAATTCTTGTTCGTCCATAGAATCGAGTATATGATAACCCCTTCGTTCTCGGAGTAATTTGTCTGTGGCTTGGAACGAATGTTCGGGGGACCTTGTATTTATTATAGGAGTTTGGAATTTTCTGTTATTATCTGGACGTATCGGACATATCGGATCAGTAAAGCATCTAGTATTATTGCAAGATCTTCCTCTACCTACATAGGCCATGGTTTCTAACTGTCCTGTGGGCAGTTCTAATTCTTCCTCGTCCTCGGTTTGTTCAGGTTCGTCTACTGCTAATCTTTCCTCGTGTATTCGTTCTATTTCTTTGCGGATCTTTCGGCTCATAGCTACTATACATGATCGTTTATCGTGTCTCCCCTCTGATATATTCTTACCCCATGTGGTAAGAATTTGCATTTCTTCCGGACTTACCCCTGGTTGATCTTGATTTCTGATCACACAGTTTATGAGGAAACGTAACAGTTCCCCCTGTATTTCCACCTTTTGGTACTCCATGGCTCTGTTAATACTCTCAGGGTCTCGCCCTGACTGAACAAAATGATATATATTTTCTAAATGTGCAGTCATTCCTGGTAGCTTCCCTAAGTATATTGCAGCTCGTCGGATACGTAATGATGCCAGCATCATTTCGTCCCCTTTTCCGGGCACAGGGTCATATCTACAATCTATTAGAAGTTCCTTGAGCGTGTTGGGAGTTACTAGTTTGGGTGTACGTTGGTGGGCTAATTCTTGAAAGGAAAGTTTATTTGTTCTGGGTGGCGTAGAAAAAATGCTTGATGTACCTCCGGTAGCACCACCTGGGGTGCTGGATGTGAAAGGATTCGTTGAACGGGATATAGCAACCATAGGTGTGGATGCGGATGTAGAAACAGATGTGCTTGCCGGAACTTGTGTCGGAGTTTGCTGTTGCAGAGGTACAGACGAAGGAGGGTCTTGGCGTTGAACCCCCTCGGCAGGCGGTCTATGTGGCGCAGCATTTGCATACTCGGGAGCTGCGTCGTCTAAATAAGAGGAAAGAAAAACATCTTCTGCGGATCTGGGATGCCCTTTGGGATGTCCTTTTATCGGAAACAATGGGGGTGGCAAGTCTTTTGGTATCTCCAGAGTAGCCTTAGGTAATCCTTCGGCCAGAAGAGGATACATACCATTCACAAGGGCATTTCTTTTTCTGTCTGTTTGTTCTGACTTTACTCGAGTACCTTCTTCAACTAGTACACTTTCTCGAACTTTATTTGAATTCTCCTTACTTTTCTCTTCTTGTCTGAGCGCTTTCTCTGTGCGTCTATATGATTCTTTACGCCATAATTCAATGGCATCTTTCTGTGACTGTCTAGCTTTCTTTTTCCATAATTCTTCTTCTACTTTCATAATGCAATCTGCATCCCAGGTCCCAGCTGCGGGCCACCTCTGACTTTCTGGTAATTCCTTGGTGTAGTCTACCCATAGATCAAGAAATAATATGGCGTCTAGGCCATGTTTATGATACATGAAGTACCCTGGAGTGTCCCTAGGAGGAATGGGAACAGCTTCTTCGAGTACCCCTTTCCTGGTTTTGATCTGTCTTAATTTTGAAAAGAGCGGCATATTGAGAACTGATCTGATACCTAATTTTGAACACGTTTAATACCATAAAACACAATAATGAACAGTCATTCACACCACAGTATACAGAACGTATTTAAAACATTTTAACATTTAACATTTAAATGAAATAGACAAATGATGGCCATTTAGGGAAACTAGTCACTAAGCATAATACTCGATACTAACTAGGTAATTCTGAATTATATACTAGACATACTTGATATACTGCTAAACAGTACAGATACACTGCTGAAACAGTGCAGACCGGATTTGTGTACCCAAACCCGTCTTGACCGGCACAACCTATGTGCACGTCAGAACGCCTCCCCGATAATGGTACTCACCGGGTAGCTCGGAACGGAAGGCCTCGGAACTGAACTGAACTTGAACCGGACTGGACTCGACTCGGAACTTCGGAAACTTCGGAAACTGGTGGGCCTCTGTATACCTCGGATCTTGCTCTCTCAGCTAGGCTCTGGTCGGGATACTTCGCACTTCTCACTGCCTCGTCTGGGTGTTGATCGCAGCCTCAGTTACCCCCGCTCGGCAGGAGGGAGATACAGGAAATCCTGTGGGTACGCGTTGTTGTCCGTCCAGCTGTGGCAGGAGACCGGGCCTGCAACGCACCGCCGGCGTGTGAGATGAGAAAGTGTCCCTGT
Source organism: Triturus cristatus (assembly GCF_964204655.1). NCBI lineage: Eukaryota > Metazoa > Chordata > Amphibia > Caudata > Salamandridae > Triturus > Triturus cristatus. The sequence continues at coordinate 452,089,402 of NC_140590.1, read as the reverse complement.
TCGGGCGCCATTTATGTGGTAAATAATTTAATTACCGGAACTTAATTTGATGCTGTTATGTTATGTTAAATTTAGCTTATAAAGCGCACGTACGCCCGTAGGCTTCATGGCGCTGTAGGAGATTTTCAGAGCATAACACAACAACAGGAGGACAACTTAGAACGTCTAAGGATAAGCTTCTCTAAAAAGCCAAGTCTTAAAGGCTAGTCTAAAGGCTAGAATATCCTCGTGTGACCTTAAAGAAGCTGGCAAGGAGTTCCAGAGGGAGGCAGCAAGAAAATGAAAAGAGCTGCCGCCCTGACGTTGTTTCCTAACAACCGGCACCATGAGCAAGTTTTTGTGACCAGAGCGGAGGTTGCGGGAGGGGGTGTATCTGGCAAGCAGATTGATGATAAATTTGGGGCCTTTACTTTGTAATGCCCTAAAGATAATGCAGCCGGTTTTAAAAGCCGCCCTCTGGGCTACCGGCAGCCAGTGCAGGTCTGCCAGGCCTGGCCTGATGGACTGCCATTTAGGACGCCCACAGATCAGCCTGGCCGCCTGATTTTGAACCAGCTGCAGCCTCTTGAGCTGCCCGGCTGGAAGGCCCAAATATAAACTATTTGAGTAGTCCAGCCTAGACAGCACAAGGGCGATGGTCACCTGTATCAGGGCAGAATCTATAACAATAGCTCAGTAAAATAAGAGGCAGAATCCGTGGTATTAGAGGTTCGGAACGGGCTTTATTCCAAGATCAATTTAAATTGATGAGCTCCATATTCCATCACCACGAAGGTTCAGGAAGTGAAGACCGTACTTTATTGATAAGTAATCATTTTTATACAATAGGCATTACAGTGAGGCAAATGCAGGAGGCGTAACAATTGATAGTAAAGATAAAACATACATGCGTAGCAAAAGTGGGTGTAACTGGGCGTAACTAGAGAACGTCATCAGGTATGATGTCATAATAGGGTGGTTCCATGAAAGAATTTCGCAATGTCAGCAGAAATACTTGGCAGAAATGCGCGCGCAGCAGCATGATGTGTGATTGACGTGCAACTAGGGGGTGAAGGGGACTTGACATTTAGCTCTACATGTGGCGACAGAAGTCTGGAGGGTCAAGTCAACCTAATCCCAAATCATATCTAACATCCTATGTTTAAAGAACTGTGTTATCCAAAAAGAGAGGTCTCTCAGAGTAGAATCTTATTCTATACTGACTATACTGACTGTGAGTGCGTGTACAAGCGTCTAAGTGTCTACACAATATGCGAGGGCAGGAATCTTCCATAGTAACAGGGCTATGAATTACTTGCAAAATGACAGAGAAGCCGGGCCCTTTGCTCGATAGCTGGAAGAATGTTTACTTAAACTACTAGACAGGAATGCATTGGGTAGGGAGCGGAGCAGATAATCTCGAAGGCGAAATACAGTTTTTTGGCAGGCAACAGGCTGATGTCAGGCACCGTTAGCCGCGCAGGGAATAGGACAAAGTTCATGGATACAGATGCAAGCTCGGACTGGAGCTTTCAGAGGCAGAAGGCAAGAAAAGGCTTGATGGCAGAATCAGGGCCTACTCGCCTGGACTGAAAAATGGCATAAGTGAACCATATAAGGCCGGTGGCCTTTCATACTTAGGAATAGAATATCCGGCCCATTCATGGCGGATCTGAAAGAGGACATGTTGACGGTGGACGCACATGTGTTTGCGTCTTCATAACTGGAACTGGAGGGAACATACATGTACTTGTGATTTATACATGAAACCGTTGGGGTCCAAGATAGGGGACATACCTCCAGTAAGTCCCACATAGCGGGATTGCTAACAGTTCTTCAGAGGCCATGCTTCCATTTTCCACCACTCTGCAAACACTTCTCCTGGTGTACTACTGTTTGGGGAATGACATCCTCTTGGATGAAAAGGTACCATGGGGGCCAGCAAGTCCTCCTGGTACCTTCTGTAAGTCCTACATAGTGGGATTCTTGAGAGCTGGTCGGAGGACCCGCCCCATTTCTCCACGACTCCGCAAACACAACTATTACCTAAAAGACATAGAAATTCACTGGAAAAAATGGTTACAGGGATGATATAGTTAGGAATTAGCATTTAAAAAACCCTAGGACTTCTCTGGAAAAACCAAAGGTTAGAAGGATTTCATAGTTAGGCTCAGGTTTCACTTGTTCAAAATCAGTGAAATTCAGCAGTTATAACTAGCTGGGCTAACTGAATCCATCACCCCCACAATGCACTGGTTATGACCTCACGTATTACATCACTTAGGACTAAGCCTGGGTGGAGGTTGTGGAGTTCCGATATGCAGAACACTGCACAGTGACCCAAAAACTCTGCCGTGGTGTGCGGAGTTCCGCTAGTGGTGGAGTGTGCTTGGCCATGCAGATTTTTAACTCGAGCAGCAACTTTCTCAAAGTGAACAGAAAGTTTCTCAACATGAGCAGTTGCAACCACCTGTGACCGCCCGCATTGAGAAATCTGACTGCCAGTGTTGAGAAATCTCTCTGGGAGGTGGATTTTTCTCACTTGAGGTCATCAACTTGACATTGGGGCGCACGAGCGAGGAAAAGTCTCGAAGGGAGATGGATTTTTCTCGCTCGCGCTCTGCAACTTGACATTGGGGAGTGCAAGTGAGGAAAAAACTCTCCAGGAGGTGGATGTTTCTCGCTCGCACTCACCAACTTGATGTTGGGGAGGACAAGGATGGAGAAAAACTCTGTTCCGCTGTGTTTGGAACTCCACGTGCTCCATGGAGTGCGGACTGCAGAAAACTCAGTGAACAGAGCGGAGATCACCGCCCAGGCTTACTCAAGACAAGGTTAGTGACATCACTGATCACATCTCAAATGATATCTCTGATGACATCATCCACAAAATAACTAACGCACCCACTCACACCCTCATTGAACCTTTCATACACCCAATCCCACACAACCATTCACAAACCCATTTACATACCCATACTAGTATTTATGCACTCACTTACTGATTCATAGATCTCCAGACACATCCACTTACTCAACCATGCAGCCATTCATACACCCACCTACTCCCTAATACAGCCACTGGCATATCCACTCATATACCCATACTGCCACTCACACACTGAGTCAGTCACCCATAGAGCTACACACACAACTACTCACTCACCCATACAGTCAATAACACAGCCACTCATTCACCCATACAGTTACACACACACCCACTTACTTACTCATACAAATACTAACACGTACTCACCTCACCTATACAGTCACTGACACAAGCACTCACTCACCCATACAGTCAGGAGGGGTAGTTGGCCCCTGAGGACCCTCAAGACTTCATCCCCCAACTAGCAGTGTGCCTGGAGGTGTTTGCAGACTAGTAGAGAAAGGGTCTGCGGCCACCGAAAACCTCTCTGCAAAACCACTGTGTGGGACTTCCAGGAGGGGTAGTTGGCCCCCAAGTACCCTTAATAACCAGGGGGACTTTATCCCCCTAATGTAGTAGGTGCATTTGCAGAGTGGTTGAGAAAGGCGGCGTGGCCTTAGACAACCTCTCTGCAATTGTGCTGTGTGGGACTTACTGGAGGTAACAGGAGGAGTAGTTGCCCCCAGGGCATCCTTGGGGACCAACTGCCCCTCCTGTTTCCTTCAGTAAGTGGCACATAGTGTAATTACTAAGAGTTCTTCACCCAGCCCCCTTTCTCCACCACTCTGCAAACACAACTACTGCATAAAAACCATAGAAATTCACTGGAAACACAAAAGGTTACATATATATATTAATAAATGTTTCCAGTTAATAAAATGTTTTTTGTTATATTTTTATGAATTTATTTATATATTTTATTGATGTGAATTATAAACATTCTGCTGATGTAATATATTTATTTCTAATTCAAACATGTGTATACAATGTTTTGTGTTTATGTTAAATAATTATGTGAAATAATGTTAAATAATTGTTATGCGTACAAAGTTTATCAACGAAAATGTATATGTTTTAGCGTTATTATTGTAGTTGGTATTATGTGAGTCAATATTTTTGATATTATTTGTTTATTTAAAGGTGGCAATATTTTTGGTTCTCATATTTATGTTTTCAATATAAGTTAAAATCAGTCGGCCCGATTCAGAAAAGTAATCTGAGACAAAATCCTAACTTTACGACTTTTGGTATTCACAAAGGGCATTTAGGAGTAGTAAAATTAGGAATCCTAACTTTACTACCCCTAAATGCCCTTTTTGAATACCGAAAGTCGTAAAGTTAGGATTTTGTCTCAGATTACAAAGGTTTTAATAGTTAGGTATAGGGAGGCAATATTTTTGTTCATTATATTTATTTTCTGATATTTTATTGTTTCGATTTTGTATGAATCATTATTATGTCAGTGACCTGAACAAAGTGAAGAAGTTATGCTGGGGAAAACATTAATTGTATTTGTTGTATATTCTGGTGAGGTTTTGCTGACTTGTATTCAAACTCCATATAGGACAGTTGACTGATCAAATATAAACAAGTAACACTGGCTGCTGAACACATATCAATTAGAAGATGTAATTTCTAAGTTTGGGCAATAAACTCCACACCGCTAGTGGAGTTTGCAGAATTTGGGCACTCCACACTCTTATTTCTTAATTTCAACATTTCGATGCAAAGTGTATATTATTTTCCGTTCGCATGCTTGAGTTTTTCTTTTGAATCTTAACTGCGAGTGCCAAGAGTTTCAGGCCACTTGCGAGCATGTGCGAGACTTCTCTCACCATTAGCGAGCTCTGCCAGACTTCGTGCTCAGTCTTGTGGCTTTCAGCTGCGATGTCACCAATCTGGCATCCTTAGTGCCAATCGCGATCATAAATGGAGAGCTCGAGCAGCTTTTCTGCTTGAGAATACAGCTGAGAGGCATTTGGATTGGATTTTCTTCTCAAACTGGCCATTGGATTTGTTTTTGTCTGTCGAGAAGCCATTTTTTAAAACTTTTTCTTCAAACCAGAAGGAAGTGCCCCAGAGAATCCAACTTCCTGTTCCTGCCAGCAGGCTCCTCCCAGTGCTTTGTCCCTCTCCTGGTAACTTTTCATTGGGATTTGGAGCTTGAAGGATCACTCTCCTTGTCTGCTGCATACATACCATTGGATGTAAGGACTTTGTTTTTGAGATATCACAGGTAAGTTAAAAAACTGATGTATAAGGGTGCTGTTTGTTTAATTGGGGGCATGCTCCTGGATTTAGTTGTATTATTATTCAATTTATAAAATATATTGTGGTGGGTGGCCTGCAGTTTTAGTAGGGGCCTAGTTAAGTTTTTGCATTTATTTTATCTTCTTTTGTGAAGGAACTTTTACACAGTTTACTATATTTTCTCCTAATTTTTTAATACATTTGCAATATTGATTGAATTCGTTTTGTGGCCTAGTCTGCCAATGAGCCGTCTAGCCAGTAGGCCCTGTACTATTAATGGGTGCATGAAACAACTGTTTCTGTGGTGTGTGTTGAATTGAAACATCATTTAGGCCATGGATGACATTGGATTATAATTCAAAATGTGTTTCTAGTGGTATTTCACTTTTATTTCTTCCTTTAAACAGTGTATAGGTGTACCCCACCTATAATGACTTTGGTGGATGTGTGTTGTTGTAAACATTTTTAGCCCTGTTCATTTTTTCATTTTTGGCATTGCTGAATTAATGCTGTGTTCTCTGTATTACCATGCCTCTTTTGACTGGCCAGTGTTTGTGTTTGTGTGTTTGTCATAGGACACCATTTGCCTTTGTTATTCCCCATGCCATGTGGCCAACAGCCATTGTGTACAGTCAGTGTCCACCCTAGGCCTGCATGTGTTCTTTTCTCCAGGCCTCCTGCTTGTTCTTGTGACCATGTGGCTGGCGCCCATTTTATGTAGCCAGCCAGAGTGCTTCCCCATACACCTGCATGTCTTCTTTGTTTGTGGCCATGCCCTCTTGCTGGTTGATATTGTTGGGGCCATGTGGATGGAGGACATTTTGTGTAGCCAGTCAGTTTGATTTTGCCATAGGCCTGCATGCCTTCTGCAAAATTGTGACCATGCCTCCTTGCTCAGTGTTAGTTTTTTTTTATCATGATGTTGCACTAGCTGGCAGCCATTTTGTTCACCAACCAGTGTGGCCCTTTGCAATAGGCTTGCATGGATGGTTGAAAATGATAGCAGTTTAATAAATTAATATCCTTGGGGATATTTTCGCTTATCTTGAAAAAAAAATGTGGGGGGGGATTTTTAGAATTTTACATTTTGTAAGTTTTATTTTTTATGTAATTGTTTTACATGTTTTTATTGTACGTTTAAAAATATATATATATATTTAAAACATGTATTTAGATTTTTTAATTTGCATTTTTTGTTTTATTTTTTATTTACATTTTTTAAACTTGTTACATTTTAATTTTTTATCACAATTTTTTTTATTCAATTTTTTTTATATTGATCAAATAGATTTTTTTCCATTTTCCTAACATCTGGCATCAGCCCCATGACTGAAATAGGTACACTGTACAGCAGCATTAATTGTCTAAGGGTTACTCCACTGTCATCTGCACCTCCCAGAGTGCCACATCCCAACATGATGCACAGAAAGCAAAAAGTTACATCTGCATGTTGTTGTTATTGCTCTTTCTGATCCTTCCTGAGTGTACTGCGCACAATGAATGTTTGTTGGTGTAGTTTCATGAATGGATAGTTAGACTGTTTAATTGCTAAGTCAACCCACACAGGGGACGATTGTCATGCGGCTCGGAAGGCTCCGACCGACAGTCAGAGCCTACTGAGCCCCATTGTGATGGGCCGGTCGGAGTCCTTTCCGACCGCCTCTTTTTGAAGGAGGCGGTCGGAAAGAAATCCGATTGGTCATTCTGGCTGGCTTTTGACGGGCTCAGAGAGCCCGTCCGCCAGTCAGAATGCGTCAATTATTCTCAAGGGCGAGTCTTTCCGCCGTTGAGATTACGATCATGGTTTCCAACATGGTTTCCATGTCGGTCTGTCTGACTATGTCGAAAAGCATCTTTGGGGGCCCCCGAACAGTGTTTGTTTGCATCGTAATGAGGCGGTCGGGACTGCCGACCAGGTGTTGGTCAGCCCCATGACAAATGCGATATCGGGTGGAAGTGATTCAGGCCGGCATTGTATTGACCCCCTAAATTATATAGTTTGTTTGTACTACTACTTGAACAGCAACAATTCCATGTTTCACTGATGATCTTTTTGCTTGTTTGCTTGTAGGTACACAAGAGAAAAGGCATCCCCCACAGTACTGTCAGACAGAAGGGCTATGCTTGACATGACGTGTGACTGATTACGCAACACAGTCATCTCTTCAGCTTGTTGTGAAGCTAAGTGCCACTGCCAACTGTCAGCTTCAAGATGGTCCCAAGGAAAGGTGCTGCCAATAAAGTGGCTAGTTGGTAGCAGAAGAAGCAGATTTCCACCACTGGTGTGCCGACCGCAGCCTTTTTCAGGAAAGTTGTACTTGCCGCTCCAGCCTCCGGTGAGCAAGCTTAGAACGGCACTCCTGCATCAACAGCACCACTCTCCCAACCTAATCCGAGGAACATGTCTGTCAGTGAGGCAGCAGCTGGTGCAATCATGTCAAAACCGATGAGTAGTGATGTTGAATTGTGTTTGTCCCTTTCCCAAAGTAGTGCACAATCATTTCAGGCAACACAGTAAAGTGGACAGCATCTGCAGCCAGCAATAGTACATTTGTCTGATTTTGGAACAGAACGGAAGGTTGAGCTTCCGTCCGAGCAAGAGGTTGAACCTCCTCTTTTAGACTCATTGGCTCCCAGATCTCCATCAAGGAAAAGGAAAGGTACTACTGCACAATCTTCTCCAAACACCATTTCTGATGATAATGATACGGACATGGAGTGGACCCCGACAGAGACCAGGAGACAACAGGATAAACAAGTGAAAAGAAAAGTTCCAGAAAGACTTAGATTTATGGAAGGGGATGGGGAGGTGGATGACGATGACGAGGTAGTCAGGGTGGAAGGTGACACAGAAGAATCCTACATAGCACTGCCACCAGCTCCCATATTTGCAAAGCCCCAGCTGTGACTTGCACCAAACCCTGCCTCAGGAGAAGCAGAGATGCAAATGATAACATGCCCACCTACCTTTAGTTCTTCTTCAGGCATTGGCAGTGGCCCAGTAAAAAAGTACTCCTCCCCAGTTTGGGACTTTTTTATTTATTTTATTTTATTTATTTATTTAAGCAATTTATAGAGCACGCAAATACCTGTGGGTGTCTCGGCGCTACGGACTGCAGGAGTAAGTGTTTATTGGAATGCTCATTGATTGAAGAGCCAGGTCTTTATAAGTTTCCTGAAGGCAGGTAGCGTTGGGCATGTTTTTATGTGTTGGGGGAGGGAATTCCTTAATTTGGTAGTGGCAATGGTGAAAATCTTGTCACCCCAGGATGCCTTATATGTGTGGGGAACCCTCAGCAAGTTGGCAGTTGAGGAGCGTAAGGTTCGATTAGGCACATGGGCACAAAAGGCTTTTTTCAGTAAGTCTGGTCCAGTGTTGTGAATGGCCTTAAAGGCGATGCAAAGGGCCTTAAACTTGATGCAGCTTGATATTGGTAGCCAGTGCAGATTACGGATCACCGGTGAAATTGAGTTGTACTTGGGGGTGCCTGTTATTAATCTGGCGGCAGCATTCTGCACCATCTGTAATCTTTTTATAATCTTTTGTTGGGCATTAATAAGCAGGCCATTACAGTAGTCGATTTTTGACATTACTAGCGTACTAACCAGTGTTTTTGCTGCATTTGGGGGGAGGAACGGTAGTAGTTTTTTAATCATTCCGAGAGTGTAAAAAGATGATGAGACGATGGCGTTTGTATGGGCTAAGAAGGTTAATTTGTCATCAAATATGACCCCTAAGTTTCTAGCTTTGGGTACAGGGAGGGGTGAAGGTCCCAAGGTGGTCGGCCACCAAATAGGGTACTATGCTGGATGTATTTTGCCAAATGTCACTACCTCCGTTTTATCGGAGTTCAGCTTTAGACAGTTCCCAGCCATCCAGGAACTGATGGCAAGCATGCCAGTTTGAAAATTGGCTGCAATTGCTTCTCCGTCGTTGTTAATTGTAAGCACCAGCTGTGTGTCGTCGGCGTAAGTTGTCAGCCTGATCCCATGAGTTTTAATTAACTTGGCCAGGTCCGACACATGATACTCTGAGTCTCCCTTTTGCTTTTTTTTGCTCTGCCTCTGAGTCTTCTTGATACAGTCCTCATGAAGTTTACCTTCCTTCTGTCCTTCTCCTTGACTCTAAAATTCAGTTTCTCTTTTACAATCCGAAGGCCTTCTTCTAGTCTCCTCATGAACGAAAGGCAAAGGCTAGCTGAGCTTAACAACACTCCTGCTTACCTACCGGACCAGTGCAGACAGGCCCCAAAGAGTAGACATTCCCAAGGAGAATGAAGATGCACCACCCAATTATGCAATACAGTGACATTTTTCTTTTAACAATCATATTAACTAAGAGAAGTGGGTTCACTCCCCAACCTAGAAGACAGAACATTTAGATATCTGATACATTTGTCTTGTGGGAAAAATAATTGTTTGCAGTGTATTTATCTGTACTCTGTCATGCTCATTCCTTGGTTTCCTTCTAACAACAGATTGACGGAGAATGATGTGCTGCTGCTTATTGCCCAGATGAATGTTGGCCTTGTGTGGGAGTGTTTGCAAACCTTTCCCCAAATCCCATTACCCATCCCTTCACCAAACCCCTAACCCTCTTCCCCTGAGCTGTGTGATTTATTGAGGTATGACTTAAATCACAGCATCAATGGATCACACACTTGGTGGGGTGGATGTGGTGAAAGCAACACCAACTTACTGTAGAATCTTGTAAGCAGTAGCCCACAACAGCCCATTACCAACCCATGCAGGAAAAATGATCCATATTTTTTTAGATATAGAATGAACAACATCCGTCATCAGCATCCTCATTCAGGCCTTGTGTTGCCTAACCATAAACGCCTATCCTAAACTTGTCCCCTCCAGACTTTGAGTCCAATTTTATAATTTGAGGATTTCACAAATAACACTGCTAGCTCCACATTAGCCTGGTATTACTAGTATTGCTATTTCTTCTATTTTAGAACAATCAGGAATTCTTAGTGTATCATCACGTAGTACTCAGCAGATGTCAATTCTATGTAAATCCTTAATAAATATATAACCCACTTACTCAGTCTTTCCACTTCCATTTAGTTGCCTAGAATGGATAATCAATCAGTCATTCAGATCAATCCTACAGTTGGAGCTCACCTGGGTGGAATTGGAAGTGGGACCTTACTTGTGAAGTTGTGATGCCTCCCCTGTTATTGCTGGATGTATACTCAGGTAAGACAAATAGTATGGATGAAATTTAACTTAGCAATAAATAAATTAACTGTTACTGGATTTTATCTAGATAGTTGAGCACAATATAGGTCATCATGCAGCAGTCCCCACATTTTCAAGATATTTAGAGAAGTATAACACTAGACTCTATAACTAGGTGCAACACACTCTCTGAAGCACATAAACTACTTGATGGAAGCAGTGCAAAGTAAAAGTAAACAAAACTACTTCAGGCATAAATTTAGATTAAAAAAATAGTTTTACCATGTATTTATTTGCAAAGAAATCGACCATCTCCACTCAAACAACATGCCCACCTCTACCCAAACACAACTGACCCAAGACCCAAAGCTCAAAATGTCCAAGAAAAAGTCTCTCAAGTCCTAAGTCCCTTCCCACCCACTCCAACAGTCCCAACAAACAACAAAACCCTGCCACCAAAACAAAATATGTAAAAAAGGGCTCGAAGAGGACATTATAGAGGTTGGTCCGGAGCTAGTCCAGGCTCTTCTCCATTGTGGTGAGTCGGCCCTCCATGGTGTCCTGCTGCTGCAGGATGTGGTGCAGCAATGACCTGTTGCCAGTGTGGTGGGGGTCACAGCAATTGCTGGTGGCAGCACCGACGATGGGATGGCCGGGAGGCTGGAGGCTGAGGGGGACTGGCTGCACTGGGGCTTAGCTGTTGTGCGTTAATGTCCTTCTCCTTCTCTTCCAGGCCCACCAGCCCCCGGTATTCCAGCTTGATACATTCCAGTCTCTGCCACTGCATACAGGCTGCTATCTCTTGACTGTTGGTTGGTCATGCTGGACCAGCAGGAGCAGCTATTTTGAGAAAAACAAAAAAGAAAAATTGTAAATAATGCTCTGTGCAAACCATTATTTTAAATTAGTGGGTGGCACAGTAGCAGCAAATTGCTGGTCCCCTACGGCCCTTGGAATGTATTTGATGTGATTATGATTAGGAGAGTCACAAGGCCAATTTTATGTTTTATGCACACATTTTGCCAAACATAAAAAAGCACTGACTGTGTGGCAGAAAAGTATCAACAGTCAGCAAATAACATCACAGAATTAAAAAAACAATGATTTGATTATTTTTGTTGCTTCTTAAGGCTTTTCAAGTAACTATAAACAGAGTGTGACACATTGAGTTGAATAATAAATGACTTCTCATTAATGAGTACGCCATTATGTGCTATATGGAGTACAAGTGTGTATGGTGTTAAAATAATGAAGCCATGCACATTGCTATCCAGCTCCTCTGCTGGTTTGCTACTGTATGCAGCTGTAGTTGACAATTATCTATTTTTAATTCCAATGGTGCTGCTCTTCCCCAAATGCATTTCTCTTTCTACCTTGTCTCCAAAAAAGATAAATAATAAATAAGACACTAAGTCAGTCACACACCTCATGCATGAAATACGGATATTAATATATTATCCTGTCTGCTGTTAGTGGACTTTGAGGCTGAACCACAGAAAAAGGAACAGGCTATATATATTTGTTTGGCACACTCATCACCGAGTATTCCATATGCCAAACTTGACATCGAATCATGCACTTACTCTGTGGCATCGCCCACCACCACGTATTTCCCAAAAATGCATTTACTAGGCAGTAACCTAAGAAAGAAAACTTGATTTTCTCTACTGCAGGGGATAGGGTAAAGGGATTGGACAGGTGGGGTAGAGATTTTTTTTATATATAATAGAGGGGGCACTACACTGATCATCGATTCATCATCTTTGACGTATTCAGTCACGTTACAGTTCGAAAGAGAAAAATCTGAACAAGTGTAAATTAAATCTGTTATGCGAAACAATTAAATATATTCTGGAACCACTTCACATGGGTATCGCATTAAATGTGGCACATGGCAAGAATTTGTTTTCCAATTTGGTAGGCTGGGATAGAAGAAGTTAGGAAAACAAATGAAGGTGTGAAGTACTAAGAGGTGACTAGGTGGGCGAAGGGACAACACATCTTGTGTGTTTGTTTTGCAATGCATTGAAAACATTGTAAATTCTGCATTAACTGAGGCACACACACACTACACAGCCAACACTGCATTCACAAATTATTTGACCCATGCTGCACTTCGGTCATAGTTGGCAAGAATGCCATGGACGGGGAGGGGGGATGATGACTTGATAGGTTGGATAGATCTCGCTCACTTAACAAATACAGCGAGTCAAGGGAGTAGATAAAAGAATAAAATAAATAACCCCCACTTAGAACCATAGCCTTGAAATACATTGATAACCTTACATTAACCAAGTAAGCATAGTAGGTGAACAGCATGAGAAGAAGAGCTGCCTTGCTTATTCATCCAAACAATCCAAATATTCCTTTCATTCACCCATAGCCACCATGATTAAGCTTTACTTTCTCCCATCCAGTCTTTCACCAAAATGTCCAATACATTATCTACCCATTCAATAGTAACCCTTGCTTCAAACCATCCTTTCGCCCATCCATCCCCTTACGCTCCCGCGCACCCTTTCACCCTCCCACCCTTTCATTCATATACCATTTCCTTTCTTTCAAGTTACCTTCCATTCATTCATGTCACCCTCAAGCCATCAAAACTCATACTGTGAGATTTTGCTGCGTTACAGATAGAGGAGGCCATTATAACTCAACCACCGCTCTGGCTGGTAAAGCTGGGGGAGAGGGTCACTTCACTGTAATTTTTGATGACGCCATGGCATTAGCTAGTGAGCATAATAATTGCAAGAAATTGTGTGACTTAACAGTGCCCATCCCTGCTGCTGCTTCTCCCCCTTCAACTGGCTCATCTCCTCCTGCGGCAACACTGGAGCCGGCATCACCGATGTTCTGTGTGGCTAGAATAAAACATTACACATCATTTAGACCCAGATAATAAATCCCAAATAACCCCAAGTGCAATACAGCACTACAGCTCAGGTATTAGCAGTAGCACGTCATTGTCTTCCAAATATCACTCTGGGCGTTCGATTGGTTGGTTCAGAAAGTTAGACAAGCCTGGCGTGGAATAATTGTCAATGAAAGACATATGGTGTTGATTTGCAAAATGCAATGGGAGTGGGACCTCATACTTTCTTTCCAGTCTTTCTGCACTGTCATGGGAAACTGCTAGTATACTCTAACTATAAATGAACTAGTCTGCAGCATACTACATTGGGGGGATGAGCTGAACTGTGTTAGAGCTAGGCATAAGTAGGAAAATGAAAGCCTTCTCAACAAACATTCATGGTGATTTTTATTTTAAATACTAGCTTACTTGGGCCTGCTATCTGAATCTTCATGATAGACAGCACCAATACCCGAAGATTCTTCTCTAAGAAGTCTACAACAATCATAAAAGTACTGAGTGTGATTAAGAAGCACCGAGCACCTGCCTAGCAGAAACTAGAAACTGGATCACACAATCATCACACAATAAAATACCAGCCTAAACTAAACATAAGTTACCTCTGAGTGTGAGCAGCATGCTATTCGGATTTGTTTGTTTACAATTGTAGACCACAAACACAACAAATAAGTAATAATCACTGAGCCCTAGAATCTCAACGCCTAGCGAACTGGCCCTGTTCACAGTCCAGAATATCCGCCAGAGGTGCGTCAGCTGCAGGGCGGTGTGCCAAATGTTTCTGGTGCACCAATGCACCGGTGCACCCTCCCCTAGCCCCCCCCCGACGCTCCCGCAGTGGGTAGCCACTACTTGGCCTGCTGCCTGGTGCCAGCTTAGAGGGGAGGTGGCGCTGCACAAACAATCCCTAGTGATTTTCATATGGCTGGGTCCAAACTGGAATGGCATGGTGAGCAAAAAAACGATGGATTTAGGCCCAGATCTCTGTACTGGGGTGAATGTATGACATTGTTCTGCATTCTGTCCATCAATAGTTCTTTTGGCACCTAATTCTCTCCAGAGATCGCCCAGGGCTGCACACCTGTGCGGGTGGGCCACCAGCAAAGACGTCGTCCCTCTGCCATGGCACTGGGTGGGGTTGAAATAATAAGAAGGAAAAAGAAGGGAAAGTAAGGAAGAAAAAAATGAGGAAAGAAGTGGAAATAAAGTCAAAAAGTCACAAAAACAGTAACAAATTTACACAAAAATTTGAGATACTCAAACAAAAGGCACACATTATTATAAAAAATGTAAGCAAGGGGTAGAACAGTAATAAAGAAGGGGGATTCCAAAGATTAAGGACAGATAAAATTTAGGCCCAGCACCATAACAGAGAGCAGAAAACCAGGATGGCCGCACCCATGCAGACTGTGTGCTGTTATTCACCAGCAATTTAGAACTCTTGAACACACTTGAGAGCCGCGTAGTGCCGTTCACACTTGATTTTAGAGCTCACAGTCGCACTCCGCTGTCCCAATGCAACGCAAATGGGTGCGATGGCAAATTCCACCCGCAAGTGGAACTCCGTGGAGCGTGGCAGAGTTTTTTTTCAACTCTGCAGAATTCTGTGCAGTAGGACTCTGCCCACCCCTAGTAATTTCTTCAACCCTGCAACATTTCATCGGCTTTTAAAAAACAGCTGTGAAGTAAAAAACAAGAGTGATTATAATGATGATGAACCAGAACATGATTTCATCAGTGTTACAAAATAATATATCAAACAAAGTCCAGATATTAAAGAAATTCGTTGTGATAAAGCTAATCTGATTTAGTTTGTTGAGGCTTCCTGTGTGGGTGATGGTTATGGAGCAATGATGGTTGCCTACGCAGTATGTTCAATTTCTGAAGTGTTTGTAGCATAACATATACCAAATTTAACTTCAGCATATGTGGCAGAGCTGTTTGTATTGAAAGGGCTTGTTGCATTTCAGAAAATTGTAATGTGTCAATTTATATAGACATCCAATATAGTTTTGGAATGGTCAATGATTTTGGCAACTGTGGTCATAAAGAGGATTCATTATATATTCTGGAGTTCATCAGAATTAGTCTCTATGAGCTTGATTTTTTTAAAGCAATACAACAACCAAAGGTCATTGCTTTTGTCAAGTGTGCTGCCCATAAGGCTGGAAAAGATATGGTCACTTTTAAAATAAATATGCTGATAAGTTGGCCAGCTACTGTGCACTTAAGAATGAAACAGAGATTCAAGGAATAGAACAAGATGAATCCTGTGGAAATTCTGGAATAAATAAAGAGGATGAGATGTGAGTTGTTTCTTATTAAATCAAGTTTGGACTTCTTTGAATGAATTGAGAGACGAGAAAAGAAAATGGGAAATGCTGGCTTACAAGAAAAATTATCAGGACTTGTATGTCTCTCCTGAATACAAATATGTCTTTTTGGACACAATGTTGCAACCCATGGGCAGGTGTTTGCACAGTTAAATCCTACTAAGGTTCCTGTTTGCATTTCTTATATAGCGACTATGTAGGAATAGCTATTTAAGGAATGCAAAACGATGTTTACAAAATTTTTGATTCCCTAAAAGCGATTCCTACAGATTAAGAATCACTATTAGTGAATCACAAATAGGAAATGCCATTGCATTCACAACTATGAGCGAAATAGGAAATGGTTTGCATTTCCTGAATTATGATTTCCTAATAGGAAATCTCAATTTAAGAAATGCAAAGCCAAGAGTGCCTCTGGGCTTCAGACACCCCTGGAGGCACCCCAAATTTCCCAGTGTACATGTAACTGCACATATGCCCTAGGACCAAATGTGCACATGGTTACCATTGACTTTAAGTTGCTGGTAATTTCATTTCCCAAATGCCCAATTGGCATTTAAGAAATGCTTTGTACATGTGCTTTAGGAATCGCAAATAGGTAATCCCTATTTGCGATTCCTAAATCGCAGTCTCAGTTTGCAATTTCTACAGTATAGAAATCGCAAATTGTGACTGGTTTTGGCCCTTTATACATCTGAAAAGGCAATTTAGCTTTTCTTAATGGGCTGAAATAGCAATTGGGCCCATTAAGAAATGCTAAATGGCTTTGTACATCTGGACCTTAGTCACATACTGAGAGAGATTCCATCATGACGATTCTTACAAAGTGTAATGGGTAACTACAAAATGTCAAAACATTGCTGGAAGTTTGTGTTTTTGATTGTTTAACACGTCAAAACAATAGACAAGGATGAAAGGCCAGCAGTCTGATGAGTCTTAATGGCAAATCAGAGGGCTCATTTACAAGACTCCAAGCAGATGTTGCTGAAATGCCAGTTCACAATGGTTCTTACATACACTCTTGTAATTGTCTGTTTTCTAAATGGTGCGATGCCTATCCCACTTTTTTCTTTTTTTTTATATATTACTTTTATCTGTTTTGCAATCAAAGAGCAATACAAAAGATAATAACATCTCCCACCCCCCACAGAATCAGGTAGAAAAGCAATACTTCACTGGCATATTTTACAGGAAGCCAGGGCATAATGTTTAATTAGCATCATTACAGCAGTACATTTCACACATGGTGGCACCAGTGCCCTTGAGCCCTCTGGCATAATCATTTGACTACTCATCCTGAGTCCATTGCATACTCCACAGCATGTTCCTCGAGTTCATGTTGTAAGCAGATCACTACCATATCGCGCTCCATCCAGCCACTCTGGTAAGTCCCTCTGTATATTAATCTATGCTGTACTTCACACTCTACTCTCACCCACACTGCCAGTTCCCACAGCCACTGTTTCTTTGTAGCTGACAGAATGGTCGTCCGGGGCATTGCTATACATTATTCCACTTGTTTTCTAAATGGATCAATGTCTATCAGACAGCCTGACAGTTGCAAAAGCTTTGTTGATAGAATTAATACCAAGATTTGGCCTGCCTATCTCTATTGAAACAGATAAGGGTTCACATTTTAACTATGAGACTTTTAAGTTGATTTTACAACTGTTGAAATGGACCAGAAACTCCATTGTAGTTATCGTCATAAATCTTCAGGAATATTTAAAAGACTGAATGGAACCACAAAGAACAATTCTGCTAAACTGTTTCCATTGGTTTGAAATGGCCGAATGCTCGGTCTTTACCAAAAATACGTCTGACAAGGAGTTTATTTTGCACCCCACAAGGTGTTGATGGGCAGTGCTAAAGAGCTTGTGCTCTCTCCCAAAACCATGTAAAAATTGGCTTCCACCCAATTATTATACGATTGCTACAAATTAGGTAGGACTGTTCATTTGGACAACATAAGTTTCAGAATATGGGAACATACCATCAGAGAATATTGGCCTGGTTTCTAGCTAGCTCACAGTGCCCCATCTGAACTCCTAACCTTACCAGGGTAGCAGATGGTATCAGCAACCTCCAACATAACCACTCTTTACTCCTCCAATGAAATTATGGAAACAGATTCTCCCTTTTGTTGTGTACGTTTGCATGCCCAAGATAAATATTAGAAAGTCACAAAAAGGATTTTCAAATATTTAATAAAACATTTGTATTCTTTTATTGAAAGAGTGTTCTGCAATTTTGAGGCTGAAGAAACTATGCATTATAACCAGCATTACAAAGATAGTGAAAATTGTAAGCAGTTGAACCCTCATAAAATTACTATGTGATACTACCTAGACTATCGAGAGCATAGCGGGAGTACCGTCTGTCAGATCCCTTGGGATAGACTAACCCCCCATACCTGAATTTGATGTATCAGGAAGCCGGCCTATGCAGAATATCTTTTGCAGGAAAGAGGTCAGAGTCAGTAGGACTGCAAACCAAGCCACAGTCTGCCACATTCCAGGACAATCCCAGCAGAAGTGTTCCTCTGCCAAATGTAATGCAGATGCTTTTTATATAAGAAAAGCACTGTGCTAATCACTCTGTGTCAAAGGTGCAGAGCTGATGCGATGGTTAGTCTGGAGCAGAAAGCTATTGCAAACTGAGCAATAAAATACAAGGGCATCCCGTTCTATGTGCCTTGCCTTGGACAGAGTGTATGTATCAGCCCTGGGTGTAGTGGGCGTAGTGAGGCTACGTGAAGCAATACGGAGTGGGGGCAAATCTGCACCCACCCGCACACTTCGCGTAGCTCCACTACGCGCCGCCCGCCTCCCTCCCGCCCTCATTTTAAAATTACTAGAAACATTATAGATAAAGAAAAATTACTTACCTGAGCTGCCGCATCCCGGGGCTCCATCTTACTGCTTCCTGGATATCTTCTTCCTCACGAATGCGCATGCGCGGACGCCCGTGCATGCTCATTTCTCGGGAGAAATGCGCATGCGCGGGCGCCCGCGCATGCGCATTCGTGAGAAAGAAGATATCCAGGAAGCAGCAAGATGGAGCCCCGGGACGCGGCAGCTCATGTAAGTAATTTTTCTTTATCTAATGTTTCTAATAATTGTAAAATGAGGGCAGGAGGGAGGCGGGTGGCGGGCAACTCTGCTCCGCTGCGCGGTGTGCGTAGTCTGCCCCTGCTATGCCTACTTTGCGCAGCGTGAAGTGGGCAGTACTACGCACACTCCGTGGGCGGAGCGGAGCACTGTGCCCACCCTTAGATTGTATAACATGCTAATAATTCTTGCTAAGAAAGGAACTGCATGTATAATAATTTCACAGTTCATTGTCTGCATGAGCAAAGCATGTGAAATGATGTCAAGATAAAATGTGAAACTAAAATGGAGACTGAGCATGGGCCATGTTGTGCCTCACAACAAAATTGGCACCTTTAATTTAGTTGCATATCCCTGGTAAAGTAGTTATACATGTACTGAGGGCCTGTAAATTAAATGTTAATAGTGGGTCTTCAGCAACGATTGTGCCACTCACTTAAGTAGCCCTTCAAACAGCCTGTGCCTGCGTTTTAAACTGCCATTTTAACCTGGCAAAATAGGCTTTTTGCCAACCGTAAAACATCCTTTCAAGTCACCACTAGGGTAGGACCTAAACAGCCAAGAGGGCAGTGTGCAGTGTATTTAAAAAGTTGGATATGTACTTTTAAGTTTTAAAAATGTCCTAGTAGTGAAAAACTCTCAAATTCATTTTTCTCTACTGCAAAAACTACCTCTCCAATAGGATAACATTGGGTTACCTTATTACTTTTATTAGGTAATAACTTTTGATTGGAAAGCGGTTAAAAAGCCAAGTGTGTAATTTAAACCCCTCTTTACGGGCAAAGTTGGATTTTAAGTCACAATTCTGAAAATGCCATTTTTAGAAAGTTGCAGTGCAAATAAACAATGGACAGAATGCTAAAAAAATCAAACATTCACCCCTAATCCAGACATCTGAGATAAATCTATTGTTCTTTTGCTCACCACACCACCCCAGTTTGGACCCAGCCATATACAAATCAGTCTTGACTCTGCTCCTCATAGGAACAGTCCGGCCCAAACTGCCAAGCCAGGTTCTCCCTGGACTGGAAACAAGCACCCTAGGACTATCCCCGGGGTACCACCCCTCATCAGCCAGGCTAGCTTGAATCCAGTGGCACAGCGAGCAAGGGTCCCATTTCTGGGCATACCCATCCCACTTAGGGTAAAAAATGCTGTGCAAACAAATGATTGACAAAATGCATTCAGCCCCAGTCAAGAGAGCTGGGTAGAAAGTTGGCAATTTCTTGTCCCAGCCATTTGGTGTCTTCTGCCTGTATCCTATGTCACATGAGTAGGTGTATCTAGCAGTTGGTCTTTGTGTATTGCTCCAGACCGTAAGAAAAAGGAGGATAGGTGTTGGCTGGATGGGCCATCTCTGACTTGATGAGGGGAGAAACTGTCACCTACACACTTCCACAACACAAAAGTTCTGCCAGAGCACACTCAGAAAAGTTTTGACACTAGTCTATTGTGACTTTGGGGAGAGGGCAGACAGGCAGGATATTCCAAGCACCTCTGGTGGTGAGAATCTCTAGAACCTTCTCCTATTTCAAAGTGGGCACCAGGTATAAATATTGGACCATCGGACCCAACTCAGGACCTCGTGACCTGTGGAAGACTCAGAACGACTGCTGTGCTGCTCTGCCAGAAGAACTGTTACTCTGTTACCTGCTGCATGGCTACCTGAGTAAGGACTGGACCTGCATCTTGATCACAGAACCACCACAGTGACTCCAAGGGCCAGGTGGCTGGCCTCCTAATCAGAAGCCTCAGGGACAGAACAGGCTCCAACCATCCTGAACCCAGTAACTGGACTCAGTCTGCTGTGGGTATTGCCCCCCCAAGTGGTCCCACCCCATTCCTGGACCCTTGGAAATGGGCCTGGAAGTTTTCTGCCAGCCCAGCTGTGGTCTTGTGGACAGAACCGAAGCAGTGCGACACATTTCGTGGAACTCTGCTTTGGAACCACTGCTGTGCTATGCATCCCCGATTCAGGACTTTGCATCACAGGCCTGTGGGGACATAGTCGTCTTCCCTAAGTTAGCATGAGCACGATGTAGACTGTCCGCTGCTTTGCACACGCTACTACATGAGCTTATTTTACAAATGCTTCTTTTGATATTTTCACATGAGAACCCACTGTTGTGTTCATGCCTTGCAGGTTCCTGGAATTTATTCTGAATATTGCGAACAAGGTTGAACAACAATGCCCCTTGTTATTCCGTTCTGGTCAGGCCCTAGTACCTAGACAAAACATACAGATGCAGCTGTTGTTTGGGAATATGTACTTTGGTTGTATTGGAATACACGGATAGGTAGCACACACGGAGAGGGACCTTTCCAGGGAGCAGAGCATGACAGCACCTGAGATGTAGAACTACCATGTATAGACTGAGGTACTGGGTCTGCAGAGAACACCCAGAGATATTCTAATATATAATCATCCTGCATCTGTGCAAGGGGAGGGAGGTTAGGCTAATCTGTCTCTCACTGTGATAGCTCCTTTTATGATCTACGGATTACTTGCTATGCTGACAATATTTGTGTTATGCAATTCAATTCATAAAGCTTTATTCGATACATTAAAATAATGACCATAAAAGCACATATAGACATAACGTCAAGATAGCATAATTACTGGGCACAATAATACAATTAAACCTTCAGAATAATTTAAAACATCATACTTTTCCTCAATTGGATACATTTAAGAAGGTAGGTAGCAGTAAAAAAGCAAATATCTACTTCATACATATTTAAAACCAATTTCATTGAATCGTGCACGGTGCGTACACCATATTTAACAAAAATTGGTTTTAAAAAGTGTATTCGTGGATGATAATACAGTTTACATATTAAAAGTAGATGCAAAGTGCCATCACAGGGACAGGGGCCAACAGGGTGTGATTTAGGGGAGGGGAAGGCTACCAGATTATGTACAATACCCAGTCTTAATCTGGTCAATACAAACCGGTGGGAAGCTCTGGTAACATTACTGAGATAGATTTTATAGCCATCTCCATCCACATGTTTGTTATAAAATATACTGGTGATTAATTGACCGGCGCTCACCTTCCGTCTTTCCCCCCAATTAGTCATAAACATATTCTTCATCTCATGCAGAGTTCCGCAAACATGCAGAATTGCTTGTGCCGCCCATTAACAATGCTTTTTTCCTGTTCGTGAACGCTGTTTGCGTGCTTGTGGTAAATATCTCGCAAACACGCATTTTGAAAGCTTGAACAAGTAAAACATTTTGTGAAGCCGCGGATCAAGTAATTTTTGGCAATACCGCGTTCTCCACGGAACGCGATATAACCCAAATTCCGCAAATTCCACGAGCGGAACGGAATTTACCGCCCAGCCCTGGTGCATTATAAATTATTATTTCCATTATAACAACTAGAGCAACACCAGACCTCCTCCAAGTGAAAGGTTGATAAGTGACTACACTTAAGATACTATTAAGTTATCATTGTGCTTCAGATATATACATGATCTTGTATGTGTGTGTTTTTACTTTCTTTTACAGGTCTCCCTCCCCGCAGTCCCCTACCTACCCTTCCCTCACCTGGCCTCTCCAATACTGTTAGACCTGGCACCTTGGCGTGGGTCTCCCTTCCAGTTTTGCTGTTGCCTCATGTGTTTTTGCTGGTGTTACATGCTCAGGGCACTGTGCCACTGCTGTCCAGTGCCACATTGCAAGTGCTCCCTATTGTAAATTAATGTATGAATTTGTGATTCCATGATTGGTTGGTTTGGTTTACTTGTCAGACCCTAGTACAGTGCACCAGGAGTGCCCAGGGCTTGTAAATCCAAATGATGGTGGTGGGCTTGCAGCACTGGTTGTGCCACCCACAGAAGCAAAATGTAAAAGTGTGTCTAAGGTCTGCCATTGCAGAGCCTGCGTGCAGTCTGGTACTGTCATGCTGACTTGCACCCCCTTGCCAGTCCCTAAACCTTCCCTTTTCTTCATATCAGACACCCCTATGGTAGGCCCAAGGGCAGGGTGCATTGTAAGGATGAGGTAGGACATGCCCTGGTGTGTGTGGCATGTTTTAATAGTGAATTACAGCGATTTTCGTTTTTCACTATTGCAAGGCTACCTGTTCTCCATAGGCCAGAATTGGCAGTTTGGTTATTGCATTTTATAATCCTAACTGACTCAGGGAACATGGTAGAAATTCAAATCTAGTATGCCTGAACTCACAATGATAAAATACATCTTTTAGTGAAGTTGGTTTTAACATTCTGTGTTTGAAAATACCACTTTTAGAAAGTAGGTATGTTCTTGTCTAACCATTCAAACCTGCCTCTGCTAGGCTGTGTATTCCTTGTCTGGAGTTTGAGTGACAGGGCTGGGTAATTCCAGGAGACAGGGGAGGCAGCCCAGTGGTGAATAGAGAGATCCGCATCTAGATGGGAGGGAGGAGTTGCACCTGGGACCTGAATAGGGCTGTGCCTTCCCTCCACAATGCTGACTCCACCTCCTGTGGTGCGTCTGATGTCTCTGCCCTGCACTCTGAAAGGAAAGAAGGAGTCAGGTAAACAAAGTGCTACAGTACTGACCAGAACTGGTTTGAACAAGGCAAAGGCCCCTCTGCCTTCAGAGGACAAAGGATTTTGTGGTATAAGTATTGGGACCCTGATCCCAAGAATTTAGATCTCTTTGGGAAAACAAGAAGAAACCTCTGCTGAGGAGAGGAACCAAGAAGAAACTGAGGAGAGACTATCCCTGAAACTGGGGGATTGGCCTTCAGGGGTTGCCTACTGCCAAAGAGAGGAGAAAGGAACTTTGTGTGTGGTTTTGCTCAACTTGTGAAGGATCTCCAAGGCTTGGAAAAGAGCTTGCATCCTGCTGAAGTGCCTGCTGCTGTTTTGGGCCTTCTGAGTGACTGCGTGTCGCTAGGAGCTGGAAGCGCGACTCAAGAAGGAGAAGCTTGCCGCTGTCGGAGGTGTTGTCGTCGCATCGCGTAAAGGGGTGACGCCGCTGCAGTTGTCGCATCGAGCGGAAGCGTCTCGCATCATCGAAGAAGTGTCTCGCAACACCGAAGAAGTGTGTCGCCATCGCAGCCATAGTAGCTGATGCATTGCACCGCATCAAGAGAAGAGTCTCGCATCGAGGAAGAAGCATGTTGCCGTCACAACAACTGCCGTCGCATCTTGGATGACGCCGCTGTAGCTGTCGCATTGCACCGCATCAAGAAAAGCACCTCTCATCCACGAGAAGTGTGTCGCCGCTGCAGTTGTCGCATTGAGCGGAAGCGTTTCGCAACGTCGGAGAAGAGTGTCGCCGCCAAAGCTGGTGTTGTCACATTGCGTAGAGTGGTGTCACCGCTGCAGCTGACACTTCGAATCGAGTCTTCTCGCAACATCGGAGAAGCGTGCCGCATCTGGAAGATCTTCACGTCTTTATTTCTTTGCACTAAACTTTCATCGCATCAACATCGTTGCAACACTTTCGTTGCCCTGCGTGTCGCATCTTAAAGGTAAAGGTACATTGACTTAAAGTGTCGCATTTAAGAACTAAAGAGAACTAAGCTAAATTCTACCATCATAAAGTAACAGTATAGTGGTAAATCTATATAAAGAATACTTATTTTTGATATAAAACCTGTGTGGTGTCCATCTGTAGTGTGTCACTTGATTACTGTATGTGTTCACAAATGCTTTACACACTGCCTCTGAGATAAGCCTGTGTACTCGTGCCAAGCTACCAAGGGGGTGAGCAGGGGTTATTTTAGGAATGTAACCCTTTACCCTGACAAGAGGCAAGGGTCCCTATTTGTCACAAGTACATACCTGTGCCAACTGGAGACCCCCAAGTCTAACATTGGTAGTCAGCGGTGAGGATTCTGGACTTGCATTTGTGACTCATGTACAGTGATTGGTGAACACTACTAGTGAGTGCAGACCAAAACGCGACCACATTCTTGTTGGTAGATTTCTTTTTGGGATTTTCTATTTTTGAGAAATACCAGGTTAAACAACCATGGTGGAGAGAGCAGAATCTGTAGTCTCTGTTGATAATGAGTGGGAGTGGGAAGAAGAGAAACTGGAAAGCTCCAAAGTACAGCAGCTGAAGTTCTTCTGCAAGAAATGTAATGTTTCCACTACTGGATGTAGAAATAAGGCAGAGTTCTACAAGGCGCTGAGGGCCTGGGTAGAAGCAAGGAATGCCACTGATGATGACAATGCAGAGGAGCAGCTGGAAGGGCCAGTGGGTCCAAGAGGAAGGAGAACCCCTTCCCCTACAGGTAGAAGTGTTTCTGTTAAGAGTCTGTCTCCAGAAGAGTTGGGAGATAGAAAAGATTATAGGATGCACGAAATGGAGCTGACCAAGCTCAAGTTAAGTGGGCAGAAAGAATGTGAAATGCAAACTAGAAAGTTAGCCCTAGAAGAAAAGAAAATGCAGTTTGAACATGAAAAGGTTTTGAGGGAGTTGGAGTTGAAGGCCAAGAGCTTAGATATTGCTCCCTCTGGTGGCAGCACACCGTCAATGCCTGTGGAATCTAGAGTGTATATCTCTAAAGAGGTGGTGAAGGAATTTTTTTAAAATTATTATATTGGGCAGTGGCAATTATGATATTAGGCCTATGAGGTAGCCATGTCTTCCCACCGGGTCCCTGAAAAGGATTGGGGAGCAGGGTTGTGGGGGCGGTTCCTTAGTGAGGGGCAGGACACACTGCTAGACTTCCCTTCTGATGTCTATAATTCCTATCCCTATCCCCACCTGAACGATGCCTTAATTTCTAGATATGGTTTAACCCCTGAAATGCATGAAACAACAACATTCCTAGGCAGCAATGAACTTAAATTAGTAGGTCTAAATTAACATGAAAACCTAATAAAATTGAATCAGTGTACTCTTTCAGAGATAAAAATATAAATCATTTTATTTATTTCGGATAAAAATCTAGCTATGTGTACATAAATATACTGCAGACAGGTCACATATACCATAAATAGGACAACATAAATCAATCATAATGACAAATGGTAATACAAAAAATCAATATGTTACAATACAACAGACAGTGGATTGAAAAACAATTTAAGATGTTATTTTCAGTAGAGCGATGTAATTTTCAACGCGCGTTTTGGCATATAAAACGCCTTCTTGAGGAAAAGCCAAAGAACAAAAAAACAAAGAATAATGTATGTGGACATATAAAGACACACTTACTCACATAAACCTTATATGTTCTAAAAATAACATAGATGCCTGTGCAGTAAACATGATAAGCTATAAATATATATATCTATGTAAATATATTGCTAGTAGAGTACACTGTATCAATCTTTATATGTATATTTTTATGATGGGCTGTCACACAAAAATAAAAAGAACCTAAAGCGCAATGGGATGTCTGTAGCTTCTTGTATAGAGTCCAAAAAAGTAAGATGTAAAGAGACAAACAAGAGATTAGTAGTCCTGTGAAAATGTAAATGAATGACTCAAAAGGATAAATCACCGTGCTCAGAAAAAGGAATAGGATAAGACAATGTGTTCCTAATTGAGTGATAACATATATAGCCCAAATCACCATTGAGGGGTCATGAAGACATGATGGTATACATAAGTATGGCACCTACTGAGTCCTGGACGTACGTCCATGCAAGGGATTGTCAATGAACGGCAACCGGTGGCAATGACAGAAACTTATACTGGGTATAGCGGAACCTTGAATAAGTGAAAATGAAAAGCAATCAGCTGAAAATAGAAGATAGATAACAATTATCCCATGAGCAAAAAGGTGAAAGCAAGAAAAACAAACGGAAAAACGAAGAGGGGGAGAGAAAAGAAAAGAAAAAATGAGAAAGATATAAGCAAAGAAAAGGCGATGACGAAGAAACTAGAAAAGAAGGGAAAAAAGGAGAAAGAAAAAAGGGAGAAAGAAAGAAAAATGAGAAAAAAGAAAAACCACAGAAAACTTCTGTGTGTACCTGATAATAAAGATTAAGGATAGTCATGCAGGATCCTGATGTTGTGTCTCAGATATAGTGTGAGAAATTGGCCTGGCATATGCTGGTCACTAGTTATAGTGGCCACCTTGCACCAGTCCAATTCGACTCTTGTGGTAGATAGGTTTAAGACAACCTTTTAAAGAAAGCTATCCTAGTGGTAGCTGTGGAGAGCAGCCTTCAGGCTAAGTCTCAGAGGAATGTAAAGCAGCTTGTTTTACCTTATAATTTCTTGAATTACCAAATGAAAGGACACCACACAGGTATATATATCAAATATATATGTATTTATTACTAGACACACTCTACTAATCTCTTTATGAGATTAGAAGCCAGATACACATTCAAATGTCAACGTTTCACAATAAATTAAGCACAAATATGGCTGGAGCCCTAGGGGTGTACCGGACCATATACTAAAAAAATGGTATAAAAATGTCGACTTGCAAAATGACAAGGCCTAGGGCCTGGGGAATCGCTGGGGCTTCACTACTACAGTGTTTGCAGGTAAGTAACAGGCCCACGGGAGACGCGTGCAGTGTGTGAACACAGCCGCGGGCTCATACAAAAACAAAGCAAACCCAACGACGGACCAAGGTCAAGCACTTGTATTCCTACTGTTTTTTCTTATTACAAAGGTACACTATGTTTGTGTACGTGGTGCAACAACTTCCAGCACCCGTCGTTGTTAGGTGCGGGACAAGACCAAAAGTTTATACATAATGGAAGGTGCACTCAAATAACCAGGTCCAAATTGATATGTATTCCAAAAAGATCTTCTCTTGATCTTCGTATTTATTAAGCAAACAAGGCAGCCAACGCGTTTCGTTCCTAACACACAGGAACTTCTTCAGGGCACAGAGTAGGTAACTTATGTATTTCTATTCCAAATTCATAGAGTAAGGGAAAACCCAGATCACAGCGTCGAACCGTACAGTAGGTGTGTAGTAGCACATCTGTTAAGTTATAAAAATATGCAGGCTACTATCGTCTCTCCCGCACGTCCAAAGGAGGGAAGGCAAATTCTCGCTCCGCACAGTGCGTTCAATAGAGCATGTCTGTCAAATGGAAACACGTTCCTTGTACCAGGGATTCAACACGGGGTACTCTGCCTCCGTATGCGTGTCGCGGGCTCATTATTGATTATAATAGTGCAAGTCGCGGTTGGATTTTTAAAGTTCTAGGGTACTTCGAGGAAGTCTACAAGCAAGCCACTTACAAGGTAAGTACTTCGAGGGCCAACACACACTAGGGCACCGGAGTGCATGAGTTACCTCACCCAGGGAAGCCGGAAGCATAGGTGTCTTTTGGTGTCGGGTCGCGTCGCTGTTTTCTATGGAGACCAAAGAAGACTTGCTGCTTGCGTCGACTGAAGAAGTGTCCAGTGGAATCCAAAGGTGGATTCAAGATGGAGTTGACCTGAAAATTGAAGGGAAGTGTTCAAGGTCATTTGCCAGTGACCGGTGGCCAGGAAGATGGCTGACCACGGATTTTGGGTGATTTCAGGTCATCGATGGTGTTTTGACTCTTCGCTCACGAGGTCCAGGAGAGTTCGACGATGACCAGCATCTGGATTCGGAGTGCCCCACAAAGTCTACGGCTAATGGCGGTGTCAGCACCCGGATTGGCAACTGTAAGTCTTGTGTAGACTGAAGAAAGGCGATGGTGCAGAACGGCAAGATCTGAGGGACTCACTCAGCAAAGGTAAGTGAAGACAGGCTTGGGGCAGCCAGGGTAGCCCTTTGAGTTGATAGGAAAGTCTTCAGGGGACCCACTATCCAACGGGCAAGTGATTGCAAAGACGCCTCTTTAGGAAATGCTTCACAGGAGCCCACAGTCACTGGGATGGGGTAGGCCTCTGATTTTCACTGCAAAACCTGCTGGAGGCCTGGGCCACAAATGGTCCAATGCACACGTCTGTAGGACATCGTAAAGGGTTTGCACTCGACAATAGTGCACGGTCCCTGGGTATTGCTGTTCCTCGTCACTCGTGGGGTTCACTCACCACAGCTCTGCTGGGGACTCACAATGGCCGTCGAGAAATCAGGAAATCCACTTCTTGGGCAGCAGGGACTTCGAACTCTGGCGGGAGCGGAAATGTTTGCAAATGTTGATTAAGGTTTTTGGTGCCTGCCAAGCAGGGGAGTCACTCCTTGACTCCAAGGTAGATTCTTCTGTCTTCCAAAGGTAGTGGAATGTCGAAGGGCAAGGATTCTTCTTTGTAGAGTGTCGTCCAGGGTTATCTGATTTGCAATGGCAAAGTTTGCTATCTTATAGTGACGATAGGGGAGGGACTAGCTCTATGACCACTCCTCTAGGAGGGTCAGGGGAGGGGGTGGTTACACCCACTTCCCTTTGTCCAGTTTCATGCCAGAGTAGAGACAGGTAGCCCCTGAACCGGTTTGAGCTGGCATATGCACAGAGGAGCCTACTGCTCCCCCAGTGCAGGACTTCAAAGCACTCTAGGAGTGCACCCACCCAGCCTCAATACAATAAATCCTGTCTGGAAGGTGGTGACACCTCCCTGTGTCAGGATGCCTTTTGTTGGGCCTCCTCCACTACGAGTTTCAGTCAGCAACAGGAGGGCACCCCAGTGTCTGTGCTGGTGGCATCCATATTGTGATTCCAGGGCTCTATAGGATTTCTATCGTTTTACATGTTGTCCCCTCTAGAAGGGTGGGATCATGATCCCACATCATGGACTGATGTGGGGGTATGATTCCAAGTTGTTTGACACCTAACACGACATGTTTTGATGCAGTCATTCCAAAGTTAGCAAACACGAGTTAGGCGGACATTTGTCCTGCAATCTAAAACATAAATTGGAAAAAGAAAATGTCAAATAGCAATGAGGGGATATTTAATGTAGCATTCCAATGCTCTATTTTCAGGACTCAGGATTCATCCAAAGTAAATAATGGAAATGGATAGCAATTATCTGTAGGGTGCCGTATATACATGTGACTGCAAGAGCTGAGCAAAGCACAAGCTGTTATAATTACCTCTGTGTTAATACAAGTGTGTCTCCAGATAAGATGGAAGACGCAGGCGTCATGTCAGGGGTCTCTACAGATAATGAAGGGCTGTAGGAAAGGGATCTCTGACATATTATCGACAGACACATTATCGAACTACACAAATATCGCATCAAATATATCGACATCAAAAATATCGACATTGTATACTTATTTAAAAAACTACACTAATATCGACACTACAATATCGTAATACAATTATATCGATCACACAAAAATCGCACACATAAATATCGCAATACTAAATATCGACATGAGTAAATA
Source organism: Triturus cristatus (assembly GCF_964204655.1). Classification (NCBI taxonomy): domain Eukaryota; kingdom Metazoa; phylum Chordata; class Amphibia; order Caudata; family Salamandridae; genus Triturus; species Triturus cristatus. The sequence goes on along the minus strand of NC_140590.1, from coordinate 452,059,493 downwards.
AATATGACACATGTCACAAATATCGATAACCAAAATATAGACATCAATAATATCGTTTTTTTAAAATATATCGACAATTCTATTACTAATAAAACCAATACTTTAAACAACATAAAGACAATATTTTCCGAAAACATACATTTTCAAATGAGATTCTACTTAAACATAAACCTAACATTTATAACGATCTCAATATTTAACAACATAATAAAAAAACACTGAAATAATTATCACATTGGCATTTCGAACACATTTAAAAAAAATTACAACACATTATAAACAATCTGTTTATATATAATTATTTAAAACTCTCCTCCTTTAAAACTACATATACTCTTACTTAGCATTTTCCATAAAAGGAAACCAATTAACTAAAAAAAATTCAAACCATCCAATAGAAAGGCCACATACAGAAAACAACCAATAACATTCAAGAAACAATTTAAAACCACTATATAAACCAATTAAAACAAGTCTTCTACTGTGCCTTAAACCAAAGCATTGAACGAAGAAGAAACTCTGCTAAACAGAAGAAACCTACATCCTACTACTATTCTAAAAACGTAAGTAAATATTCTTTTCTAACTAAACTGCCAAATTAAACTAAAACACTAATTTATCTTTACTCAAATAAATAACTAACTTATATATTCCATCTCTTTATGTTTCCACTACAGATATTACTCCAAACAGCTAAAGAAAATATTGAAGATTGCCAGAAAAGACTCACTAAAAAGTAAGTATACTATCAAAATACTTTATAAAATATTAATTAAATCCTACTCAAACCCCAAAACATCCTAAACCCCTAAACAAATCCATGTTCTCTTTTTTAAGTTTAAAAAAACCTGTATAAATTAACACCTATAGTCTATACCACTGGGCATGAGGGAAGGCTCTGTTTGCTTAGGGAGAGGTTGGGCTACTGCATCTTATTTATTAGGGAGGAGGGGCACATAGTAAGAGGGGTAGGGGACGGGGGTACATTGACATGTGGTGGGGGAGGGGGTGGGTAGAGAACTGGGTGGGAAGGTTGTTCCTTCTCTTGAATAATTGGTCTTGATAATAAATGTGTGGTACTTCGGGAACAGGTGAAGGCGGGGGAATGTTTGTAGAGTTGTTGATTTGTAAAACAATAAAATACGTTTCAACAAAAAAAATATAGTCTATACCAAACAACAATACCACCCCACTTAAAAAACTAAACCAACCAAAACAATATATGTTCTTTAACTTTCAGAGACTACATCAACTAAACAGCATTTTGTCTACAAACAACATCTTCATTCAAATACAACCAAAAACACTTGGTAAGTATATATAAAAAAGTCGTTTGTTTCCTATTTTTATAGAAATATATAAAGTACTATTGCATATATTTTCATATACATTTTTTCCAGATTTCTAACACATCACGATGACAGAAGAAGCCCAATTTATAACTTCGCAGAAAGGAAAATTCCTATTGTGTTACATGGGTTACACATACACCCAAGAAAAGCAGACGGACCGAAAAGTGAACTGGAAGTGTTCTAAATATTATTCGAACAAATGCTACGGACGAGCAACAACAAGAGAAACAACTGTACTATATACAAGAGAGCATAACCATCCACCCAATCTCTCTGAAATAGAAGTCAGATCAACCCTCGAAAATATCAAAGAATTAAGCACTGGTTCACAAACTGCTACAAGTGTAATCCTAAAATAACTATTACCTAGAGTGCCCAAAGAAGCAAGAGGCCAATTACCATCAATTGCTTCTATAAAAAGAACTATTGCTAGGACCAAAAAAGCAACCACGACAACTATACCATTCCCTAAAACTTTTCAAGATATCATCATTCCACCAGAATTAACTATCACCCACAATAATGAACCTTTTATTTTTTTTTATAACAAAAGCACAGAAAAAAGAATCATAATGTTTGCTACTGCAAACAATATAACTAAACTGCAACAATGCCAAACATGGATGATGGATGGCACCTTTACAATATGCCCAAAACCATTCTACCAGCTTTACACAATACACGGTCAATATCACAACACTTCCATACCTTTAATTTATGCACTATTACCTAACAAACAAAACACAATATATAATGAAATGCTAGGAAAACTAAAACAAGAATCAAATGATTTTTACCCTCAAAGAATTATCATAGACTTTGAGCAAGCCATGATAAATTGCATTCTAAACCTGTACCCCCATACAGCTATCCAAGGATGTTACTTCCATCTAAACCAATGTATATGGAGACATTTACAAAAATCTTCACGCAAACACCGATCACGATCCTGTAAAAACCGGGTACGAACCGTCCGACGGAGCATATTCTCCGTCCGACGCGTACCCGGTCGTCACTAAATATCGAGGGACATAATATTGAATGCACAAAATATCGACACCAAAATATAGAAGGACAGAATATCGACTCCCTATCTACAAACAGGTAAGGACTAAAATATCGATTCCAAAAAACTAGGGTGCCAATTACGATCCTGTAAAAACCGGGTACGAACCATCGGACGGAGCATATTCTCCGTCCGACGCGTACCCGGTCGTCAAAATGTACAAACATGGAATTACGATTCGCACGGGAACACCATTTCCGTACGAATCGTAAAAAACCCCGACCGAACAAAATAAACCTACAAATGCGATCCGGGAAAGCGCCGACCTGACGTCGGGACGCTCGCAGCCTGCCATTCACGAACCAGGAATTACGATTCGCACCGACGTCATCCCGCACGGTGAATATTTTCCGGCTGCCAAAAACTGCCGGGAAATCAGGACGACGCGAACAAGGACCACCAGTACGCGACGGACAGACAGGACGACGCGAACAAGGAGGACCAGTACGCGACAGGACGACGCGAACAAGGAGTACCAGTACGCGACGGACAGACAGGACGACGTGATCAAGGAGGACCAGTACGCGACGGACAGACAGGACGACGCAAACAAGGAGGACCCGTACGCGACGGACAGACATGGACCCGAACCTACGTGTCATCCCAGCCCTCATAGCAGTCGACCTCCTCTACAGGTTCCGACGCAGACGCCGCAGAAGGTCAGAACAACTAAGGGAGGGGGGAAAGTGGGGTGGGGTGGGGGTGGCAGGACCAGGGCAGGCCACAAACCCCCCACCAAAGTCACATAGCACACATGCCCAGGACATACCTGACTCCCATGCCCTGGTCACTACGAGGGGGTGGGGGCGTGTCCAGCTAAGCCAGCGACCGCCACAACAGAAGTCAGTCACGACGCGAACCGGCAACACAACCAGACCGGTACGTCTCGTACCCACGCCTGAAGAGCGTGGGTACGAGTCGTACCACGCCCACACCCACGTCACCCCAACAATGGCGGGACGGCTCGTACCCACGTGGCAAAGGCCTGGGTACGGCCCGCACAAGCATCACATAGCGTGGGGATGGATATCTACGGACCCTACCCCCACCCCGTATGCATGGAGCGTACCCCCACCCCAACAGTGTAAGTACAACCCGTACCCTCACCCGCGTACGTATGGAGCCTACCCCCACCCCAACAGTGTAAGTACGACCCGTACCCACACCCGCGTACGTATGGAGCGTACCCCCACCCCAACAGCGTAAGTACGACCCGTACCCACACCCGCGTACGTATGGAGCGTACCCCCACCCCAACAGTGTAAGTACGACCCGTACCCACACCCGCGTACGTATGGAGCGTACCCCCACCCCAACAGTGTAAGTACGACCCGTACCCACACCCGCGTACGTATGGAGCGTACCCCCACCCCAACAATGTAAGTACGACTTGTACCCCCACCCGCGTACGTATGGAGCGTACCCCCACCCCAACAATGTAAGTACGACTCGTACCCCCCGCGTACGTATGGAGCGTACCCCCACCCCAACAGTGTAAGTACGACCCGTACCACCACCCGCGTACGTATGGAGTGTACCCCCACCCCAACAGTGTAAGTACGACCCATACCCACACCCGCGTACGTATGGAGCGCACCCCCACCCCAACAGTGTAAGTACGAGCCGTACCCACACCCGCGTACGTATGGAGCGTACCCCCACCCCAACAGTGTAAGTACGACCCGTACCCACACCCGCGTACGTATGGAGCGTACCCCCACCCCAACAGTGTAAGTATGACACGTACCCCCACCTCGAATGCATGGAGCGTACCCACATCCGTGTATGTCATGAGCGTACATATTGTGAAATTGGAGAGGTGGGTGCAGAGTCCTCCCAGCAGTGCCCTGAGACAGGAGGGGTGGGGGCCTATCACTCCCAGCAGTGCCCAGACACAGGAGGGGTGGGTGCAGAGTCCTCCCAGCAGTGCCCAAACACAGGAGGGGTGGGTGCCTATCACTCCCAGCAGTGCCCTGAGACAGGAGGGGTGGGTGCAGAGTCCTCCCAGCAGTGCCCTGAGACAGGAGGGGTGTGTGCAGAGTCCTCACAGCAGTGCCCAGACACAGGAGGGGTGGGTGCCTATCACTCCCAGCAGTGCCCTGAGACAGGAGGGGTGGGTGCAGAGTCCTCCCAGCAGTGCCCAGATGCAGGAGGGGTGTGTGCCTATCACTCCCAGCAGTGCCCTGAGACAGGAGGGGTGGGTGCAGAGTCCTCACAGCAGTGCCCAGACGCAGGAGGGGTGTGTGCAGAGTCCTCCCAGCAGTGCCCTGAGCCAGGAGGGGTGGGGGCCTATCACTCCCAGCAGTGCCCTGAGACAGGAGGGGTGGGGGCCTATCACTCCCAGCAGTGCCCTGAGCCAGGAGGGGTGGGGGCCTATCACTCCCAGCAGTGCCCTGAGACAGGAGGGGTGGGGGCCTATCACTCCCAGCAGTGCCCTGAGACAGGAGGGGTGGGTGCAGAGTCCTCCCAGCAGTGCCCAGACGCAGGAGGGGTGTGTGCCTATCACTCCCAGCAGTGCCCTGAGATAGGAGGGGTGGGTGCAGAGTCCTCACAGCAGTGCCCAGACACAGGAGGGGTGGGTGCCTATCACTCCCAGCAGTGCCCTGAGACAGGAGGGGTGGGTGCAGAGTCCTCCCAGCAGTGCCCAGACGCAGGAGGGGTGTGTGCCTATCACTCCCAGCAGTGCCCTGAGACAGGAGGGGTGGGTGCCCATCACTCCCAGCAGTGCCCATGGAACGCAAAGGGTGGAGTAGTCACAGATACCATGCCCACAAATGTCAGTCAGGTGCACAAAGACCCTGCAGTACATGTACCACATGTGTGCGAGGCTGGGAGTATATGCATGCATAGCGCAGAGAAGAAAACATGTACACATGAAGTCATGTCAATAGGCCACATACACAAGTACAATGACTACCAAGGATGCCACGAATGATGCAGGTGGAGACATCGCTCAGCATGCATGTGCAAAGGTGAAGGACTACGTCACACACCCAGCTAATGGACACACAGCTCTGTGCTAAAGTCAGGGGACACCCTGCAGGGAAGAAGTCAGGGTACACAGAGGAAGGAATACACCTTGGGACAATTGCAACATGCAGCAACTGCTTAAATGAATGGAGAAAGGTAGCTAACACCGTGTGATGGCACACAGATCCCAGGGTCCCCCCTATGAGCAGCACACCACTACATTACCCACACACCCAACACATGACCAACACCCACAACCATGTAGCAGCCCCACCAACAGCAATGCCAGCAATTCAGGAGTGTTCCAAGGGCAAAAAATAAATAGCTTTATTCAGCATGAGCAAAAAACTAGTATGACGTAAGTCCAATATTAACAAAGGCCATAGGGCAGTCCAGGAGTCCCAGCTGGATGGGGGACACAGTGGGATGCGTGTCCCCTAGCTTGCCTGCACAGTTACAATCCGTTGTCTTCCACAGGGGTCAGGGCATCATGTGGGGGGGAAGAAACAGGCACCGCAGGGACAGGAGGGTGAAGGGTAGGCGTCGTGGGTGCAGGGATGGAGGACTCCACCACAGGGGGTGGGGCAGGGCCAAAGGTGGATTCTAGGAGCGCGCTGCACACCTCGGCAAGGTCCTCCAGGGACTCCCCTGCACCCGAAGGAACCACAGGCCCCAAGGAGGGGGGGGGTCAGAGGGATGGGTCGCAGCGCCACTGGGGGAGGGTGTGGACAGGGGGGGGGACTCAAGCACCCTGACCGTGGACCTCCTTGACCGCTTGCGGGGTGGTGTCACTGTGGGGCTCAGGGACAGAGCGGCCATGAAGGAGTCTTTGGGGGAGATGTGGCCAGGAGAGCGGAGGGGAGGGGATTTGGAGGGAGTGGATTGGGTGGAATGCGGACTCCCACTCTGGCTGCGTGTCACACGTTTGCCCCCCGACCCAGTGGGTGTGCCTACTGCACCCTGTGTGTGCGTGTCAGGAGGTGTGCGGCGGACCTTCCCTGCTGGTGTGGTGCCTGTGTCTGTTGTGGTGGGTGCATGCTTGTTGGACTTGGCCCTTCTGGCAGGTTCACCCCTGAACTTTTTGCTTTTTATTGGCGACTTGGTGTGGTGATTTTTTGGTTTATGCGCACTTTCCCTGTGTCCCAGGGTAACGTGCGTGCGCGCTCTGAGTGCATGTGGTGAGATAGGCCTGCCCTCCCATAGGAATGCATGGGGAATGTATGTGTCCCTGGTAGTTCCTGATGCGTGGGGTGTGCAGGCCCGAGTTTGGTATGTGCGGACTCGTGGGAGTGAATGCTGCGCGATGATGTGTGCGGCGTGCATGTACCTAGTGTGGAAGTGCCACTTCTAGAAGTGGGCACTTCTGTGTGCAGTGTGTCTGTCGCGTGATTGGCTGGTCGTGTCATGTGACGGGCTAGGGATTCCCCAGAGTCAGGATGAGTCACCCAGTGGTGAATGGGGAGATCAGCAGCTAGATGGGTGGGAGGAGTACACCTGGGTCCTGAATAGGAAAGGGTTTTCCACACACAATGCTGGCCCCGCCACCTGCAGTGCGACTGACGACCCTAGCCCTGCCAATGAATAGAGTGAGGGACTGAGCACATCAAGGGTGCTCCCCAACCAGCTGCGACTGGTTTTCCCCCTCACCCTGAACCCAGAACAAAGGGATTTGGTGTATAAAAAGGGGCTGTGTCCCCTTACAAAATGTTCTTGCTCTGTCTTGAATCTACCAGGGGCGTGCTGCTGGTGGGGCCCAGGAGGGACCGCCATGGGGGCTACCTCCCTGCTGGAGGGCCCTGTGTGCTGGCCCCTGGGCCCTACCTTGCCCCCTGGATACCTTCTGGACCCTTGTGACTTTCCTTTTACCTGGCCAAGGCTTGATGCTGGCCTAGCGCCCTGGGAGCGCTTTATTTTCCTTGCAGCAAGGTGCTTTTCTGGTCCTGGACGTAGCGCCTGGAGAGCGCTTTATTCCCCCAGAGAGAGGAGCTGGAGCTGTGCAGCGTTGCGTTGCCACGAGCGAGAGAGGGAATCCCCAGCGTAGGGATTCCCCTATGATGCGTGCCTTGCGGGTGCCCACCACGCTTATTTTGCCTCTTTGATTACCCCTGAATGCGGGAGCCTACCCCGCTATTTGCGCTCTAATTAGGCGGGTGCCCACCCCGCAATGGCCGCCACATCAATGCTGTGTGGCGAGGCCGGAGCCCACCCGGCATCGCCGCATTCGTTACATGCGCGGGTGCCCACCCCGCGATTATTGAAGGAGAAATCACCGCCGCGGCCCGAGCTGCATGTGAAAACCGCCGCCGAGTCCGCGGCCCGCCTGGTTGTGGGCGGGGCCGCGGGACGGAAGCGGAAGTGCCGCCATTTTGAGAGGAGGCAGTCCCGGAGCCTCGCAGGCTCCAACAGAGAAGTCCCGGTCCCAGAAGAGGGACCGGGCGAAGAGAGAGCCGGTGAGTGGTGCTGCCGGTGGCGAAGGAGGGGGCGGACGAATCGTCAGCGAGGCTCTCGTGAGGAAGAGAGAGCCCCGCCTGCCGCCTCCAGAAGAAGTCCCGGCCCCAACAGCCCGGTAAGTTTACGGGGCTGGAGGGGAGGCTCAGCAGAAGCTGCAGATCAGTCTAGAGCGGCCCCGGATGGCAGCGGGCCGCTCCACCAAGGCAGGCATGTTTGTTGGAGCGCCCCTCCGCTCCTACGATTACGGGGGCATGGTTGTTTTTCTGTTGTGGTGCCTGGTGAAGGCACAGGACCGGTGATGCTTAGAGCGGCCCCGGATGGCAGCGGGCCGCTCCAACGATGGGCATGATGGTTTACAGAGCCTACGAGGCTCCAACGCTGGGTGCCAGTTCCTCGTGTGGGGACATGTTCATTTCAGAGCCCTGAGTGGCTCCAGCATGTGTGCCAGTTGTTCTCTGAGCCAGAGGGCTCCAACGTTTGGCCCCCCTCAGTTCCCTAAGAGCCAGAGAGGCTCCCACCCAGCCTTGTTTGCCCAGAGAGCGAGTGCGCTCCACAGTACTTTGGGGCAAGTTCCTTTTCGATATTGGCGCCCAGTTATTTCAGGAGCCCGTGCGCTCCATGGGGACATGTTACTTTCTGAGCCAGATGGCTCCCACGTTTTGGCCTATTGTTTCAGGGGCTATTGAGAGCCCCTGCCTTATTTTCCTTCCGAGCTGCGCAGCACTTAGTGCCAGCTGCAGCTTTTAGGCCCTGCTTTGTCCCCAGCTGCCCAGCAAGTAGTGGGCAGCTGCTACGTTTAGGTTCTGGCGCAACCTGGACTCTGATGTGATTTTGGTGCTAGGAAATGTACGGTGTAGTATGTTTTGCGCACCCTGTGTTCATGCTTATGGTGCTAGGAAATGTACTGTATATAGCATGTATTGCGCACCCTGTGTTTTGTACCTCTAAATGTGGTCTTTTCTGCCTGGGAGGTTGTTTTACCTGCGTAGGTTGATGGTAGGGAGAATGTACTTCCCTGTGTTATGTACGCCCCTAGTGTAGGTATACTTAGGTGGCTAGGTCTAATGCGTTAGACTTGCGAGAAATTGCATAATGTGGTTTATGCCCCTGTGATGGATGCAGGATAGGTTTTATACCTGATGCCAGTGTGATGACGCTGAGGTCATTATTGCGCCAGTAGATACTGGTTATGTTCTACATGTACACTTGGTAATTTGTGTTATGTTCTAAGAGTGCTAATTCCTGACAGTGGTCCATGTGGCCCTGTCCCCTGTATATATAATCCCTTGTAAATTCTGCCCGTGCCTGTTGGCACATTGTAGAGTGTGTGTTTTTATCTAATGTGTTGTGTATAATACAAAGGTTATTTTTATAGAATACCTTGTGTGGAGTTTCCTTTGTGGTGGGCCTTGGGTGTTGTGGCTGGGTGCGCGCGCAAACGCTTTGCACATCGCCTCAGGGATAAGCCTGACTGCTCGTGCCAAGCTACCAAGGGGGTGAGCAGGGGTTATCTTTGGCGTGTAACTCCCCAGCCCTGACTAGAGTGGTGGTTTCTGTCTGGCTTTGGCGCAAGCCCTAGCCAACCAGAAATCGCCATTTCTAACATTGGTGATCAGCGGTGGGATTTGGACTTGCGTTTGCGCTGTACCGCAGCAGCAACTGGCCGCACTACAAAACTCTGCATTTAGATAAATCACATGGTATAGGGATTATTGTTTTAAAGTTTGTTTTTAAATGTCATTTCTTTGGAAATGTGGTTCTTGTGCACTGTGAGTTAGGTGTCCCTAGCTCGGGAGGGTAGATCATCCCCCTTAGTGCATTGTGTTTTCTGGATTCACCAGAGGGTGGGATCCAGTGGTGGCAGCAGATGTGTGTCCAGTGCATGTATTCCCATTCCCAGTTCCCGGGGTAGTGGTACCTGTGTCACGTGGTGGTCAGGTTGAGAAATCAGGGGTGGTAGAAACTGTCTTACCAGTCTTGGGAGGGGTTTGGGGTTGAATGTGTAATGCGCTGGATGAATGTGAATGTCCCATTCCCAGTTCCCAGAGTGATAGTACCTGTGTCACGTGGTGGTCAGGTTGAGAAATCAGGGGTGGTAGAAACTGTCTTACTAGTCTGGGGGGTGTGTGTATGTGGATGAATGATGTGAGTTCTCTGAAATAAGGAGCTTGCTGGTTGATTGGGTGTGAGTTCTCTGGGATAGGGAACTTGCATTGGAGAGTGATTCCAAAAGTAGTGGCTGAGGTGTCTTCCAGCCCAGCGTGGTGGAAGAGGTTCAGAGTAGCCCAGCTAGGTCTCGGTGTAGGGGCTCACGTCCTGTCTCTGCGGAGAAGGAGTGGGTGGGACTGCGTGTCTCCAGGTGCCCGAAACCCAGTGTCAGGGCCTGGATGGTTTCTTTAGGGAACATCAGGTCGGGGGCCTAGGCTGTACCAATAGGTCACTTGAGGAGGATCTCCCAGTGTCTAGAGGACGTGGAGCGTCTGTAATCAGAGCTCCAGTAGTCCTGGTGTCTGGCGGTACCGCTCCAGTTGGGAGGGTGCGGAAGTCCAGAGGGAGGGGTGAGAGGGGGAGGGATTCCCCAGTGGGAACCAGTAGGTCAGGGACCGGCCGGGAGGGCTGAGTCGCCACTGAGTGACCGTGGTGTCGCCACTTCTGTCCTGGGGGGTCTGCACGCACTGTCAGATGGACAGGAGGTAGTGAGATCAGCGCCAGGCAGACTGTCACACGACCCATTAGTTATGTGTCACCCTCGTTAAGTCCTGGTTCGCCAGGCATCTGACCAAAGGGTACGTCCCTCGGTTGGGGAGCCAGTAGTCGGTGTTTCCGGATCTGGACGTAAGGGCAGCTGTAGTCCTGAGGGCAGGTGGGGCTCATCTTAGGTGAAGAGACCCTGCTCTACAGTGGAAGGGGGTGCAGAGGGAGGGAGCCCTCGCCTCTGACCTCTTGGATCCCAGGTGGTAGACCAGTTGGTGGAGAGAGGTCCTGAACTGGTGGGAGAGTTGTGTTCTGGTGGGTGCTTCCCTGGGAGGGTGCGGAACACCAGAAGTAGAGGTAGGGTGGGGCATTCTTGCCCGTGACCTCTGGTCAGCCTGAGGGTGCGGACCCTAGGTGGAAGGATCAGTGGTAGTTGGGAACTACACTGAGAGGGAGAGTGGAGAATGGCTTGTATGCCAGGGGTTACTACCCCCCACTCTGGGTTTGGCAAGGACCAGTGGTATCTGGGTGGCCTAGGGCCTGGTCCTGGCCGTGGACAACTAGGTAGTACCAGTGGGGTAGCCTAGTTGGGCCTGAGTTCTTTTCGGTTGTGTTTTTTTCAGATGGAACCATGTTGATTGAGAATGGCGTCGAACCGGAGAGTGTCCCTGCAGTGCGGGCCTGCGTCCGTGTTCTATCGCCCCAAGCAGGGAAGTCCATCACGGTGGTGATTGGTCTGCCCTGCGTTTTGGCTGGAAGGGGGTTGTGTTGGACTTGGCCCTTCTGGCAGGTTCACCCCTGAACTTTTTGCTTTTTATTGGCGACTTGGTGTGGTGATTTTTTTGGTTTATGCGCACTTTCCCTGTGTCCCAGGGTAACGTGCGTGCGCGCTCTGAGTGCATGTGGTGAGATAGGCCTGCCCTCCCATAGGAATGCATGGGGAATGTATGTGTCCCTGGTAGTTCCTGATGCGTGGGGTGTGCAGGCCCGAGTTTGGTATGTGCGGACTCGTGGGAGTGAATGCTGCGCGATGATGTGTGCGGCGTGCATGTACCTAGTGTGGAAGTGCCACTTCTAGAAGTGGGCACTTCTGTGTGCAGTGTGTCTGTCGCGTGATTGGCTGGTCGTGTCATGTGACGGGCTAGGGATTCCCCAGAGTCAGGATGAGTCACCCAGTGGTGAATGGGGAGATCAGCAGCTAGATGGGTGGGAGGAGTACACCTGGGTCCTGAATAGGACAGGGTTTTCCACACACAATGCTGGCCCCGCCACCTGCGGTGCGACTGACGACCCTAGCCCTGCCAATGAATAGAGTGAGGGGCTGAGCACATCAAGGGTGCTCCCCAACCAGCTGCGACTGGTTTTCCCCCTCACCCTGAACCCAGAACAAAGGGATTTGGTGTATAAAAAGGGGCTGTGTCCCCTTACAAAATGTTCTTGCTCTGTCTTGAATCTACCAGGGGCGTGCTGCTGGTGGGGCCCAGGAGGGACCGCCATGGGGGCTACCTCCCTGCTGGAGGGCCCTGTGTGCTGGCTCCTGGGCCCTACCTTGCCCCCTGGATACCTTCTGGACCCTTGTGACTTTCCTTTTACCTGGCCAAGGCTTGATGCTGGCCTAGCGCCCTGGGAGCGCTTTATTTTTCTTGCAGCAAGGTGCTTTTCTGGTCCTGGACGTAGCGCCTGGAGAGCGCTTTATTCCCCCAGAGAGAGGAGCTGGAGCTGTGCAGCGTTGCGTTGCCACGAGCGAGAGAGGGAATCCCCAGCATAGGGATTCCCCCATGATGCGTGCCTTGCGGGTGCCCACCCCGCTTATTTTGCCTCTTTGATTACCCCTGAATGCGGGAGCCTACCCCGCTATTTGCGCTCTAATTAGGCGGGTGCCCACCCCGCAATGGCCGCCACATCAAAGCTGTGTGGCGAGGCCGGAGCCCACCCGGCATCGCCGCATTCGTTACATGCGCGGGTGCCCACCCCGCGATTATTGAAGGAGAAATCACCGCCGCGGCCCGAGCTGCATGTGAAAACCGCCGCCGAGTCCGCGGCCCGCCTGGTTGTGGGCGGGGCCACGGGACGGAAGCGGAAGTGCCGCCATTTTGAGAGGAGGCAGTCCCGGAGCCTCGCAGGCTCCAACAGAGAAGTCCCGGTCCCAGAAGAGGGACCGGGCGAAGAGAGAGCCGGTGAGTGGTGCTGCCGGTGGCGAAGGAGGGGGCGGACGAATCGTCAGCGAGGCTCTCGTGAGGAAGAGAGAGCCCCGCCTGCCGCCTCCAGAAGAAGTCCCGGCCCCAACAGCCCGGTAAGTTTACGGGGCTGGAGGGGAGGCTCAGCAGAAGCTGCAGATCAGTCTAGAGCGGCCCCGGATGGCAGCGGGCCGCTCCACCAAGGCAGGCATGTTTGTTGGAGCGCCCCTCCGCTCCTACGATTACGGGGGCATGGTTGTTTTTCTGTTGTGGTGCCTGGTGAAGGCACAGGACCGGTGATGCTTAGAGCGGCCCCGGATGGCAGCGGGCCGCTCCAACGATGGGCATGATGGTTTACAGAGCCTACGAGGCTCCAACGCTGGGTGCCAGTTCCTCATGTGGGGACATGTTCATTTCAGAGCCCTGAGTGGCTCCAGCACGTGTGCCAGTTGTTCTCTGAGCCAGAGGGCTCCAACGTTTGGCCCCCCTCAGTTCCCTAAGAGCCAGAGAGGCTCCCACCCAGCCTTGTTTGCCCAGAGAGCGAGTGCGCTCCACAGTACTTTGGGGCAAGTTCCTTTTCGATATTGGCGCCCAGTTATTTCAGGAGCCCGTGCGCTCCATGGGGACATGTTACTTTCTGAGCCAGATGGCTCCCACGTTTTGGCCTATTGTTTCAGGGGCTATTGAGAGCCCCTGCCTTATTTTCCTTCCCAGCTGCGCAGCACTTAGTGCCAGCTGCAGCGTTTAGGCCCTGCTTTGTCCCCAGCTGCCCAGCAAGTAGTGGGCAGCTGCTACGTTTAGGTTCTGGCGCAACCTGGACTCTGATGTGATTTTGGTGCTAGGAAATGTACGGTGTAGTATGTTTTGCGCACCCTGTGTTCATGCTTATGGTGCTAGGAAATGTACTGTATATAGCATGTTTTGCGCACCCTGTGTTTTGTACCTCTAAATGTGGTCTTTTCTGCCTGGGAGGTTGTTTTACCTGCGTAGGTTGATGGTAGGGAGAATGTACTTCCCTGTGTTATGTACGCCCCTAGTGTAGGTATACTTAGGTGGCTAGGTCTAATGCGTTAGACTTGCGAGAAATTGCATAATGTGGTTTATGCCCCTGTGATGGATGCAGGATAGGTTTTATACCTGATGCCAGTGTGATGACGCTGAGGTCATTATTGCGCCAGTAGATACTGGTTATGTTCTACATGTACACTTGGTAATTTGTGTTATGTTCTAAGAGTGCTAATTCCTGACTGTGGTCCATGTGGCCCTGTCCCCTGTATATATAATCCCTTGTAAATTCTGCCCGTGCCTGTTGGCACATTGTAGAGTGTGTGTTTTTATCTAATGTGTTGTGTATAATACAAAGGTTATTTTTATAGAATACCTTGTGTGGAGTTTCCTTTGTGGTGGGCCTTGGGTGTTGTGGCTGGGTGCGCACGCAAACGCTTTGCACATCGCCTCAGGGATAAGCCTGACTGCTCGTGCCAAGCTACCAAGGGGGTGAGCAGGGGTTATCTTTGGCGTGTAACTCCCCAGCCCTGACTAGAGTGGTGGTTTCTGTCTGGCTTTGGCGCAAGCCCTAGCCAACCAGAAATCGCCATTTCTAACAATGCTTACGTCTGGGTGTATGTGGGACAGGCATGGGAGTGGGAATTGTGGAAGGAGCAGGGGTAGGGGGTGGGACGTAGCGCTGCAGGAGACCCACTGCTGCAGTCAGTGTGGAGTCTATGGACCTCAGCAAGTTGCGTTGGTCAGCCTGCGATGAATGAATGCCCTCCAAGTATGCCTCCATGTTGTTGAGGACCTGGCTGTGGCCATGGAGGACATTAAGGATCGCAGTCTGACCAATCTGCAATTGCCGCTGGATGTCCACAGACTCAGCATTGGCGGCAGCAGTGGAGACAGGGGCAGGGGGTGCGGTGCCTGGCAGGAAGGAGACATGTGGTGACCGGGCACGTTGGGAAGGGACACGAGCACGTGGGAGGCGGCTGATGCCAATGGAGGGGGCGGTGCCAGATGTAGGGCTGCTGTCAGATGGTGGTGCAGCCACCGCCCACTCAGAGAGATCATCCTCGGACCCGTCAGCTTCATACTCTGTTGTGCCAGTCGACAGGTCCCCGGGTTCACTCTCCTCCGCATCAGTCCCACTCGAAGTGCCAGCCCCGATGTCACCGCTGGCACTGGTGCTCGGTCCCTCCGCGCCGTCTGTGTCCATGTCTCCCTCCGTGTCCCCCGACAATGCTGTGGGCAGGGTGAAGAGACAGAAAGTAATCATACACCTGTATACATATGTCACATGAGTACAATCTACGTAGGTTACAGTGCATAGCCTGAAACAAAGGATGAGTTACAACTACAAAACAAGGTACATACGTAGGCCCTGCAAGACACAGTTGTGTGACCCACCATGCCATGGAAAAACTATGGAGAGCATGACACAATAGCAAATGAGATGACATGCTATTCTGACTGAGGAGCAAGGCCCTGGGGACAATACAGCACTGCATCTGCACCACACAGCGTGGCAGGAAATTGGGATGGCAGGGACCAAATCCAGGAACTAGAGGCACATGCAGCATGGGTAATACTGAGAACATGCCCACCCTGACTGGCACGCTGCACCTTGAGTGTATGTCCAGACAAACATCACACACTGGCCAGTCCGAGCAAGGAGATGACAGGTCTTGACATGTAGGCCATGGCCGCCCCACCCACCCCCTACATGAGACAAATCTGTGGAGACACAGGAAGCACTTACATCTCTTAGTCTGGGTGAAATACACATGGGATGCATTAATTCAAGATTGCACACCAAATACCCAAGGTGCGCCTGTCCAAAGAATCATGTACAAATGGGCATCATCAGATGATTGCTACAAGACACACAGGCAATGGCCACCGTGAGTATGTACTTTGAAAATCAGGTCGGGCTGGACAGTGGACACTTGTAATACATCTCACGTCAAGAAACATGGTGCCAGGGGACAATGGCACAGAGCACAACCTATGCTGTAGACAAAGAGATTGTCGACATTCTCGGATTACACACATGATACCTAGGAAAAGATGCCCCTGGGGACAGTAGTGGCCACACAACTCCATGCTCCTGAATGGAAATGACTGCAACACACGCTAACATCCCTGCACTATGCGTAACGCACACTCATGCACATCATGTCACAGGCCACCACATGGGACATGCCTGCTGGAAGGCCTCGCACTCAAGAGATTAACTCCCATGTCTGAAATCAGCATTAGTGCCAACTGACATGGAACCCACAAGTCCAGAACTGGACAGGGCACAGGCAAGGTCACAAAACCTGTTACACACCACCCCCACACATGATGCTGCAGGCATTGTACACTTGGAGAAGGTGTCAGGCCACTTAACTTTGTGATGGAGTGACTACACAGAGACCAGGGAACACATTGCAAGGTGGGTAAGGGAGGCAGGAGAGGCCTGCAACACTGTGGGTAACAGGATCTGCACAGCACCATAAACCCTGGAAGTGTATCCATGGAACAGTGCACTTACAAATGCTGGTGAAACACAACAAACACACACATGTACCTACCCCCTTCCGGCTGCTGCATCTCCTGTAGATGCCTGTCCAAGTCAGGAAAGACCACCGCCAGCACACGTTTCTGGATGTGGGAGAGACGGCGGCGCCCGTGGTTCTTGTGGTTCTCAGGTGAGTCCCCCAGCAGGAGCCGTGCGATCCTCCGCGTCCAGCACCGGATATCCTGATAGCGTTTCCTCACCTGGGACAGGCGCCGCCTCCGACCATCCGCACTCCTCACGGCGCTGACGGCGTCCAGCCATATCTGCTCCTTGGCAGAGGCGTCTACCTGTGAGGATGAACAAGTGACACTACATCAATACACCTTGCACATGTCACGGGGACACAGATTAGAACACATTTGCTGTTTACAACAAGGCATAGTATGCATCCAACGCATTGCACCTTTGTCATAGGGACATGATCCTCTGGGGGAAGGCCAAAAGCAGTACGTGCCATTGAAAGGACACAGGTGGTTTGAGGGCAACTACACAATCAATGATCCAGGCTCACACTGTGCATCACACCCACCCCTCCTGTCTCAGGGCACTGCTGGGAGTGATAGGCCCCCACCCCTCCTGTCTCAGGGCACTGCTGGGAGTGATGGGCACCCACCCCTCCTGTCTCAGGGCACTGCTGGGAGTGATAGGCCCCCACCCCTCCTGTCTCAGGGCACTGCTGGGAGTGATAGGCCCCCACCCCTCCTGTCTCAGGGCACTGCTGGGAGTGATAGGCACCCACCCCTCCTTTCTCAGGGCACTGCTGGGAGTGATAGGCCCCCACCCCTCCGGTCTCAGGGCACTGCTGGGAGGACTCTGCACACACCCCTCCTGTCTCAGGGCACTGATGGGAGTGATAGGCCCCCACCCCTCCTGTCTCAGGGCACTGCTGGGAGTGATAGGCCCCCACCCCTCCGGTCTCAGGGCACTGCTGGGAGTGATAGGCCCCCACCCCTCCTGTCTCAGGGCACTGCTGGGAGTGATAGGCCCCCACCCCTTCGGTCTCAGGGCACTGCTGGGAGTGATAGGCACCCACCCCTCCTGTCTCAGGGCACTGCTGGGAGTGATAGGCCCCCACCCCTCCTGTCTCAGGGCACTGCTGGGAGACATCAGGCATTCCCCCCCCTGGGTCCCCCCTACAGTACATAGCATGTGTGTCACACCTGGACACAATGCAAAAACAACAATTGATGGACAGAATGCAGAACAATGTCATGCATTCACCCCAGTACAGAGATCTGGGCCTAACTCCATCGTTTTTTTGCTCACCATGCTGTTCCAGATTGAACCCAGCCATATCCAAATCAGTCTTGACCCTGTGCCTCATGGGAACAGTCCAGCCCGAACTGCCAAGCCAGGTCCTCACTGGACTGGAAACAAGCATCCTAGGACCGGTTTCGGGGTTTCACCCCTCTTCAGCCAGGATAGTTTCATTCCAGTGGCATGGAGAGCAAGGGACCCACGTCTGGGCATACCCTTCCCACTCGGGGTGACAAATGCAAAAACAATTGATGGACAGAATGCAGAACAATGTCATGCATTCACCCCAGTACAGAGATCTGGGCCTAACTCCATCGTTTTTTTGCTCACCATGCCGTTCCAGATTGAACCCAGCCATATCCAAATCAGTCTTGACCCTGTGCCTCATGGGAACAGTCCAGCCCGAACTGCAAATCCAGGTCCTCACTGGACTGGAAACAAGCATCCTAGGACCGGTTTCGGGGTTTCACCCCTCTTCAGCCAGGATAGCTTCATTCCAGTGGCATGGAGAGCAAGGGACCCACGTCTGGGCATACCCTTCCCACTCGGGGTGACAAATGCAAAAACAACAATTGATGGACAGAATGCAGAACAATGTCATGCATTCACCCCAGTACAGAGATCTGGGCCTAACTCCATCGTTTTTTTGCTCACCATGCCATTCCAGATTGAACCCAGCCATATCCAAATCAGTCTTGACCCTGTGCCTCATGGGAACAGTCCAGCCCGAACTGCCAAGCCAGGTCCTCACTGGACTGGAAACAAGCATCCTAGGACCGGTTTCGGGGTTTCACCCCTCTTCAGCCAGGATAGCTTCATTCCAGTGGCATGGAGAGCAAGGGACCCACGTCTGGGCATACCCTTCCCACTCGGGGTGACAAATGCAAAAACAACAATTGATGGACAGAATGCAGAACAATGTCATGCATTCACCCCAGTACAGAGATCTGGGCCTAACTCCATCGTTTTTTTGCTCATCATGCCGTTCCAGATTGAACCCAGCCATATCCAAATCAGTCTTGACCCTGTGCCTCATGGGAACAGTCCAGCCCGAACTGCCAAGCCAGGTCCTCACTGGACTGGAAACAAGCATCCTAGGACCGGTTTCGGGGTTTCACCCCTCTTCAGCCAGGATAGCTTCACTCCAGTGGCATGGAGAGCAAGGGACCCACGTCTGGGCATACCCTTCCCACTCGGGGTGACAAATGCAAAAACAACAATTGATGGACAGAATGCAGAACAATGTCATGCATTCACCCCAGTACAGAGATCTGGGCCTAACTCCATCGTTTTTTTGCTCACCATGCCGTTCTAGATTGAACCCAGCCATATCCAAATCAGTCTTGACCCTGTGCCTCATGGGAACAGTCCAGCCCGAACTGCCAAGCCAGGTCCTCACTGGACTGGAAACAAGCATCCTAGGACCGGTTTCGGGGTTTCACCCCTCTTCAGCCAGGATAGCTTCATTCCAGTGGCATGGAGAGCAAGGGACCCACGTCTGGGCATACCCTTCCCACTCGGGGTGACAAATGCAAAAACAACAATTGATGGACAGAATGCAGAACAATGTCATGCACATGCTCATGCACATGCTCTTTCGTTGCGCAGCTGCATCATCATTTCAGGCATCCTGCTACGCCTCATGATGTAGGCATCGTGTGCTGATCCTGGAAAACGAGCACAGACATGTGAAATCACCATGTTGGACTGACACACCACAAGGGCATTGATGGAGTGGTAGTGCTTCCGATTGCGGTACGCCACCTCCCGTGCGTGTGGTGGTACCAAAGCTACATGTGTCCCATCTATGGACCCAATGACATGGGGCATCCCTCCCAGGGCATAGAATCCACGCTTGACCGCAGTCAACTGTTCAGGGGTTGGGAACTTGATGAAGTCATCCAGGTGAATCAACATGGCCTCTAAGAAATCATGCAGCACACGGCAGAACATGCTCTGGGACATGCCACCCACATGAGCTATGGTATATTGAAAGGTACCCGTGGCAAGAAAATGTAGGGCTGCCATTACCTTCAGCTGGGGTGTCAGTGCCGTAGGATACCTGTGCTGCGGTTGCAGGTGTGGTGCCAGTCTCGCCGTCAACTCCAGAATCAACGGTTGGGGGAAGCGGTAGAGCCGGATGCTGTCATTCTCCCGCATGTCAGCCAAGTCCGGAATTGCTCGGGCAAGAGGCGGCGCTCTGCAGTAATTTGGAAGTGACAAGGAAGAGTGAGTGCACTACGACAACAATTCATATGTACTGAGCACATGTTAATCTGTCAATACACATATGCTACATAGGGAGTCAGGTATGTGCTACATGCCCAGGACACGTATGGATGCAAGGTGACACCCCTACCAAGACCCAGCTACACACGGAGATTGAGAACCTCCCCATGCCATGCCATGGGAATAGCTGTGTCCCAGTGCAAGTGAACAGCCAGACGCAAGACAGGAGTGAGATACGCCCACACATCAGCAGAAGTAGGATGCCGATTGCAGAGACTGGTAGCGGAACACTAGAGCCACAGGTCACATGACATTACACTAGGACAGCCCACACACCTTGCCATGAAGGTGCACATGTCATGACTCACCACACATTCATTGTGAGGATGCAGACATGTCCTTGTCACGGTACTCCGTGTCCCATGCATACATGTGCACCTCACATCCGCTACCACATGTGGCATGGTGTGCGGACCAGTGTGCAATGTCAATCTACACACAGACACATGTTGGTTGCTGCAACGGCTGCAGCTTTTGAGGGTGCTCCAACATCAACCTGATGGGAAGCCCCCACACATACATGACATAGTCACATTGTGCACCGTGGGTAGTGACAAGTCAGGTGTGGTAACCCCTGTACCGGGCATCAGGGGACACTTCCGTGTGTTGGTGTCCGTGCCATGCCAGTGACGCTCACCCCAAGTGTGCAGTACGAAATGCACACATGTCAAAGGAGTCAAGGGCATGCCTGGCACACATTGCACCATCACACAGTACATCTGTAGACATCTCATCATACATCTGGTGCCTTCTCGACTCAGGAGTAATGTTCCACATCACAGGCCGTCACACCTGTGCCCCACACATGTAGTAATGCACAGACGATGCCTTGATGTCAATTAATGGACAAGTATGTCCATTCATGGACAAGTATGTCCATCCATGGACAAGTATGTCCATCCATGGACAAGTATGTCCATCCATGGACAAGTATGTCCATCCATGGACAAGTATGTCCACCCTATCCCTACCTGTGTGCCGCCTGTCACCACTGTAATGTGTGAAAACCGCTGTACTGCTGCGAAGAGGGCCTGTGTACGTTCCCATATCACTATGGGAGTGCTGCCGTATGTGTACCCATCGTGATGGCGAGCGTACAGGCATGTGTACGGCCCGTACCACTACGAGTACGCATACGCAAGAACACCCATAGTGGTAGGGCCGTACGCACGCCTGTACGCTCCCTATCACTATGGGTGGCCTCGCGTATGCGTACTCGTAGTGGTACGGGCCGTACACACGCCTGTACGCTCCCTATCACTATGGGTGGCCTCGCGTGTGCGTACTCGTAGTGGTACGGGCCGTACACACGCCTGTACGCTCACTATCACTATGGGTGGCCTCGCGTATGCGTACTCGTAGTGGTACGGGCCGTACACATGCCTGTACGCTCCCTATCACTATGGGTGGCCTCGCATATGCGTACTCGTAGTGGTACGGGCCGTACACACGCCTGTACGCTCCCTATCACTATGGGTGGCCTCGCGTATGCGTACTCGTAGTGGTACGGGCCGTACACACGCCTGTACGCTCCCTATCACAACGTGTACGCATACGCGAGGCCACCCATAGTGATAGTGAGCGTACAGGCGTGTGTACGGCCCGTACCAATACGAGTACGCATACGCGAGGCCACCCATAGTGATAGGGAGCGTACAGGCGTGTGTACGGCCCGTACTACCACGAGTACGCATACGCGAGGCCACCCATAGTGATAGTGAACGTAGGCACGCGTGTATGGGCCGTTGCAATGCATTTGGGGTGCCCTAGGGCCCCGGAACGCACCGTACCTGTGTGTGAAGCTCCAAATTACATAGGGGACACATGAGGGACAAGTATTAAGGCCTACATGCATGCTGGTTGTCATGGAGACCAAGTTCAAAATTTGAATTTGTTCTGGAAGGTGCACAGCAGAAGTCAGTTGGAATTAATCTACTTTGTTGCAATGTGTTTGTGGGGCTGACATCATGCAGGAGAATGAAACCGAGAGAGAACACACAGACTGCTAGGTTTGAAGGGATTGGAGGAAACATAGGATGCAAATGTGAGTGACCAATCACTCTGTACTCCTGTGCATGAGATGGCCCAGCAAGGCAGATATAAGGCAGCCAGGTCCCATGAGGGAGCACTTCCCTGCACATCTTTGTATTCCACGACCCAGCTGCTGCTACTGATTCCCTGGAACCATGTCAAGGGCTGTGGAGAGGTCAGAGCCATTCACCCTGGAGGAGAACATGGCTTTGGTGGATGTGATCCTCCCACGGTACCCCATGCTGTATGGGCGACCAGGTTATCAGGTGAGTTCAGTGTCCACTGGCACAGACTGTGTCCCTTTTTAGTGACTGTGACTTCTGCCATTGTGTCCAGGTGTTACAACAAACAAATGATGGACGGAATGCTGACAATGCATACATTCTCCCCCAGTCAAGAGATCTGGGTTAAATCCATCGTTCTTTTGCCCACTACACCACCCCAGTTCAGACATGGCCATATGCAAATCAGTCTTGACCCTGTGCCTCATGGGAACAGTCCAGCCCGAACTGCCAAGCCATGTCTTCCCTGGACCGGAATCAAGCATCCTAGGACCGGTTTCTGGCTATCAGCCGTCATCAGCCAGGATAGCTTGACTCCAGTGGCGTAGTGAGCACGGGTCCCACGTCTGGGAATACCCATCCCACTTAGGGCGAAAAGCGTTACAACAAACAAATGATGGACGGAATGCTGACAATGCATACATTCTCCCCCAGTCAAGAGATCTGGGTTAAATCCATCGTTCTTTTGCCCACTACACCACCCCAGTTCAGACATGGCCATATGCAAATCAGTCTTGACCCTGTGCCTCATGGGAACAGTCCAGCCCGAACTGCCAAGCCATGTCTTCCCTGGACCGGAATCAAGCATCCTAGGACCGGTTTCTGGCTATCAGCCGTCATCAGCCAGGATAGCTTGACTCCAGTGGCGTAGTGAGCACGGGTCCCACGTCTGGGAATACCCATCCCACTTAGGGCGAAAAGCGTTACAACAAACAAATGATGGACGGAATGCTGACAATGCATACATTCTCCCCCAGTCAAGAGATCTGGGTTAAATCCATCGTTCTTTTGCCCACTACACCACCCCAGTTCAGACATGGCCATATGCAAATCAGTCTTGACCCTGTGCCTCATCGGAACAGTCCAGCCCGAACTGCCAAGCCATGTCTTCCCTGGACCGGAATCAAGCATCCTAGGACCGGTTTCTGGCTATCAGCCGTCATCAGCCAGGATAGCTTGAATCCAGTGGCGTAGTGAGCACGGGTCCCACGTCTGGGAATACCCATCCCACTTAAGCGAAAAGCGTTACAACAAACAAATGATGGACGGAATGCTGACAATGCATACATTCTCCCCAAGTCAAGAGATCTGGGTTAAATCCATCGTTCTTTTGCCCACTACACCACCCCAGTTTAGACATGGCCATATGCAAATCAGTCTTGACCCTGTGCCTCATGGGAACAGTCCAGCCCGAACTGCCAAGCCATATCTTCCCTGGGTAAGGGATGCATCAGGGGTGTATTGGGTGTGGCAGTTGTTCACGATGTATGCACACTGCCCCTGTCGATGTTTGGTTCCTCTGCAGCCATGTAGCATCACCATGGGACACGACATGCAGCTGTGTACACCTGAATGGATGGTCAGACTTGTTGACAGTCATCAGTGATGGGATAGTGGATTGTGATGATGGCATCAATGTGTGTAACACTGTCCTCGGACACATGCGGTTAGCATTGGCTTGACATGGTGTGGGACTTCCACATCAGCGGATCAATGGTGTGTGGCAGGCTCTCCGTGAGCAGCTGTGGGTGTTTAGCTGTTAGCCGACAATTGTGTGCCAGTTCCATGGCTAACACGCATTTGTGC
Source organism: Triturus cristatus (assembly GCF_964204655.1). NCBI lineage: Eukaryota > Metazoa > Chordata > Amphibia > Caudata > Salamandridae > Triturus > Triturus cristatus. Next base: position 452,035,779 of record NC_140590.1, on the reverse strand, counting down.
TGCAGAAGGGGGGTGCCAGTGTTGGACCCACATGTTACTCCACAAGATGTGTTCATGTGTACTTCAAGTTGCCTCTGCAATCCCGAAAACATGACTAATAAAGGTGTCCCTATGCCTCCAAGGTGCCTCTTCTCCGTCAATGCTGGTGTGTTGCCACGGTGCATCCAGCATGTCTGGCATGGTTCTCCCTGATAGTGGCTATGTGTCGATGTGTCGAGTAGCAAGATGCAAGCTGTGTGTGTGGGCTGAGACTGTGTATTGGGCATGATGTCCATGACTGTGTGGGTATTGTGACATGTGCCATCCCCATGCATCCAACGTTGGCCAGGCCCCCATTCTCTGCATCCACCGGACTCAAGCTTGCAGGACATGGTTCTGCCACCTGTCTACACATACCTGGGTGCCCCCCAGGACACTGGACATGATCCCTGACCTCTGCGCATGACTGTTGCTGTACTCAATGTGTCTGTCAGCACGGTTGTGCGGCCACCCCCTCAGCTGGTTGGGCCCATCACGGGTGTGTATGGTGCTCCATGTCTGTCTTGACTAATACACTGTGACCCGTGTGTCCTGTGCCAGACTCAGGCCCCAGGGTGTGGATGGTTGGAGTCAAAAGAGAGCTCAGGCATGTTTAGACTTTACAACACACATGTAAGGTAATAATGCAACCAGCAGGCATCTTCTCTTCATGGTGTGAATTTTTATTTTGGGGGGGGGGGGGGATAAAGTGAGGGGCTTTCCGGGAGTTTGGAATCCAAAGTTCAGTAGGGGAGTTGGTGTCCTTGCCATTTGAAATCCTCAGAGTCCATGCCACAGTCTTTGTCAACATTGGTCAGACAGTGACCAGCAGGGCCATGTGGCAGAGAATGTCTCTGGATGCTGTGATGCTGTTGCTCCAGTGGGCCAGGTGCCAGGCCAGGTGTCCTGGGAGATGGTGATGTTGCGCCGACCCTCACGGTCTTTTACGTGGACGACCCGCCCTCCTGCGGGGACCCTCAGAAGCAGGCCGTGACGACGTCTGGGATGCTCCATCGGATGTTTCCTCCTCCTCCTCCTGCTCCCTCCCTGTGGGTGGTGATGTTCTCCGCCTTCTGGCACAGGGAGGGTCGGCCATGTTGTCGGCCATCCGACGGAGTGTATCGTGAATCCCCTTGAACACCGTCACTTGCTCAGCCTGTCTGTCCTCCATCCTCCGTTGGTGTTGCAGTAGACAGGCATGTTGCTGGGCCTGCTGGGTCTTGATCCCCTCGAGGATGGACACAACCTGGGCCATGCCCGTGGTGTCCTGCCGGTATGTGTCCATGATGTTACGGACATGGGCAAATACCGGTTCCCCAGCCAACTGGTCAGGCTCACGCCTCCGCTGTCCTCCACTCCCACCACCCCTGCCCACTTGCACCTGGCCTGCCCTTGTGGGTACATCGGGTCTCCGGGACCCCTGAGGGGTGGCATTGGCGTTGTCGCCTGCCTCCTCCTGGGTGCCCGGGACACCGTGTCCCTCCTGGCCAGCCTGGCTGCATTGTGGTGGTGGGGCAGGGATCCTGGGTGTCTCCTGGGATGTGGAAGGAGTGGGGGTGGTGGTTGGCACAGTTGTACCTGACGCAGGTGCTGCAGGTGGTTGGACACCAGAGGTGCCAGGTCGGTCGGGGTCGTCCACAGAGTGGTGGGAGTCGTCGCTGCCGGTGGGATCGGGCTCCCGCAGATCCGGGTCCTGTGAGTCTTCCCCCCCAGTGTTGGGGGGTGAACCACGACGTTGACCTGTGTGTGAGAGAGACAATGTTAATTTTGGTCCATGCAACATCCATGTTTCATCAGTTTCAAAGTTGGCACTTTTCCTCTTGGAATTAGGATCTGTCTTGCATTCCACTCACAGTGCACTTGTGCATGGGTGTGTCCCTTGGACACCACTTTGGCCCCTTTAAATATGTGTGGCACAGTCTTACTTGCTGCGTCAAGTGTGACTGCAGTCAGCAGTGGAGTTGGCAGGTGTGGCGAGCCATGCATTGGCGCCTTCCGTGTAGCACTGTACATGTGCACATGGAGTGGATCCACACACTTATATAATGCAGGTAGCTGTCATTGTGCTCGTGAACAGGTTGTGACATGGGCCTGTGTTTTGCCATGGGGAAGAGGGGGGGTTCTGGCACTGGCCACCCTTGGCTACATGCACGCAGTCTACCTGCTGATGAGCAGACATTCCCACACACCACACGGCTGATTTGCTCTCCCTGTGTCTCCCTCCCTCTCTGTCCCCCTCTCCCTCCCTCTGTGTGTCAGCCTCCTCCCTCTGTCCGTGTTCCTGTGTCTCCCTCCCTCTCTGTCCCCCTCTCCCTCCCTCTCTGTCCCCCTCTCCCTCCTTCCATGTGTCAGCCTCCTCCCTCTGTCCGTGTTCCTGTGTCTCCCTCCCTCTCTGTCCCCCTCTCCCTCCCTCTCTGTCCCCCTCTCCCTCCCTCCGTGTGTCTGCCTCCTCCCTCTGTCCGTGTTCCTGTGTCTCCCTCCCTCTCTGTCCCCCTCTCCCTCCCTCTCTGTCCCCCTCTCCCTCCCTCTGTGTGTCACCCTCTGTCACCTCAGCCCAGCTTCCTAGACACACACTTTTTCCAGTCCTTTGAATGGCCCTTGGCTTGTTGCTGTGAGTTTGTTTCTGATCTCCAGGCACCCATTGGGTGTAGTGTCTGTGTGTGCGCTGCTGCTGTGGTGGTGTGTGCTGCCACTCTTTCACAGTGTTGGCTGTTCATTAGCTGCTGTCATGTGCAAAACAGTGCCTTCACCCCCATGTGTTGATGCAAGGCGTCCGCCATTTGCTGGCGAGTCTTTCCTGTGTGGGGACACACTGTTTGTCTGGCTGTGACCTGGGCCATAGGGGCAGTGGGCATTGTTGTCTGCTTCTGATTTGCACGATGTGATTTTTGGGGCCCACCCTCCCGCCATCTGGGTTACCGTGTCATGTGTTGGTGTCTGCTGTGGCCTGTGACTTGACATTGTCCAGCTGGGTGCATGGGGCATGGTGGCGGCAGTGGCATGTGCGTGTTCATGGAGTGTGGGTGAGTCATGCAATAGCTTGGGGTGGTTGCGTGCCTGTTTGTGAGTTTGGTTGTGGATGACGTTCCCCCCATGTGATGTGCGTTGTCTGTGTACTCACCCGGATCTCGGAGTCCTCCTAATCCTTCGACTGCCTCCACCGGCTGTATGGCCATCACCCTCTCCTCCCAGGGCTGGTAGTGTACGGGTCTGCGGGAGGGCCCTCCTCCAGTGGCGTTGGCCTGGTTGTGTTCCTCCAGCATCTTGGCTCGGACCCTCCTCCGCAGATCGTACCACCTGCCTGGTCCTTCTGGTGTCCGCAACAGCATTCACAGCATCGACGATGGTCTGCCACATGGCTGTTTTTGCTGCAATGCTGGTCTGTCTGACCAATGTTCCAAAGAGCTGTGGCTCGACTCTGAGGATTTCATCAACAAGGACCTCCAACTCTCGGTTACTGAACTTTGGATTCTTGTTAGTGGGCATGGTGAGGGGTGTGGGTGTGGATGGTGGGGGGGTGTGTGGATGGTTGTGGGTGTGTGGGTGTGGTTGTGCAGGTGTGTGTGTGTGAATGTGATGAGGGTGTGTTTGTGAAGGTGGTTGTGTGAAGGTGTGCAAGTGTAAGGTGTGGTGAAGCTTGTAGAATGGTTCTGTGGTGTCTGGCAGCAGTGAGTCTGTTGCAAAGGCTCATGGTTTGTGTGTGTGGGCCCTTTTTATTGGTCCATTGGTGGGTGTGGCTGTGTTTGAAGTTTGGGTGGGTGTGTTATAAGGAGTGGTGGTGTTTTGGGCCTCTGTTTGTTTTTGGCAGTTGCAGGTCAGTGAAGGTGTTTTTGTAGTGTTTGTTGGCCATGTTTAGTGGCTTTGTGCCATTCGTATAGTGTATTCTTGTGTTGTTTTGTTTTGTCCTGGTTGTGTACGTGCGTTTTGAGCGTGTGTACGGTGTGTACATGGGCCATTTGGTTGTACGGTGCTGTCCTTGTGTGTGTCTTGGTACGACTCGTACATGCGGTTGTGATGTTGGGGCCTGGGGTGCGCTCCGTACTTAGGAGGTTGTGTTGGGGGTGCGACGGGAACGTACTGGGGTGTACATTGACGGTGGTACGACACGTACAGGGGTGGGGGTTCGACTCGAACGTACTGGGGTGTACATTGACGGTGGTACGACACGTACAGGGGTGGGGGTTCGACTCGAACGTACAGGGGTGTACATACACGGGTGGGGGTGTACATACACAGGGGTGGGACACGTACAGGGGTGGGGGTTCGACTCGAATGTACTGGGGTGTACATACATGGGGGTCGGACACGTACAGGGGTGGGGGTTCGACTCGAACATACTGGGGTGTACATAGACGGTGGTACGACACGTACAGGGGTGGAGGTTCGACTCGAACGTACTGGGGTGTACATTGACGGTGGTACGACACGTACAGGGGTGGGGGTTCGACTCGAACGTACAGGGGTGTACATACACGGGTGGGGGTGTACATACACGGGGGTGGGACACGTACAGGGGTGGGGGTTTGACTCGAACGTACTGGGGTGTACATACATGGGGGTCGGACACGTACAGGGGTGGGGGTTCGACTCAAACGTACTGGGGTGTACATTGACGGTGGTACGACACATACAGGGGTGGGGGTTCGACTCGAACGTACTGGGGTGTACATTGACGGTGGTATGACACATACAGGGGTGGGGGTTCGACTCGAACGTACTGGGGTGTACATTGACGGTGGTACGACACGTACAGGGGTGGGGGTTCGACTCGAACGTACAGGGGTGTACATACACGGGTGGGGGTGTACATACACAGGGGTGGGACACGTACAGGGATGGGGGTTTGACTCGAACGTACTGGGGTGTACATACATGGGGGTCGGACACGTACAGGGGCGGGGGTTCGACTCGAACGTACTGGGGTGTACATGGACGGTGGTACGACACGTACAGGGGTGGGGGTACGACTTGAACATACAGGGGTGTACATACACGGGTGGGGGTGTACATACACGGGGGTGGGACACGTACAGGGGTGGGGGTACGACTCGAACATACTGGGGTGTACATACATGGGGGTCGGACACGTACAGGGGTGGGGGTTCGACTCGAACGTACTGGGGTGTACATGGACGGTGGTACGACACGTACAGGGGTGGGGGTACGACTCGAACGTACAGGGGTGTACATACACGGGTGGGGGTGTACATACACGGGGGTGGGACACGTACAGGGGTGGGAGTACGACTCGAACGTACTGGGGTGTACATAGACGGTGGTACGACACGTACAGGGGTGGGGGTACGACTCGAATGTACAGGGGTGTACATACACGGGTGGGGGTGTACATAGACGGTGGTACGACACGTACAGGGGTGGGGGTTCGACTCGAACGTACTGGGGTGTACATACACGGGTGGGGGTGTACATACACGGGGTGGGACACGTACAGGGGTGGGGGTTCGACTCGAACGTACTGGGGTGTACATACATGGGGGTCGGACACGTACAGGGGTGGGGGTTCGACTCGAACGTACTGGGGTGTACATGGACGGTGGTACGACACGTACAGGGGTGGGGGTACGACTCGAACGTACAGGGGTGTACATACACGGGTGGGGGTGTACATACACGGGGGTGGGACACGTACAGGGGTGGGGGTACGACTCGAACGTACTGGGGTGTACATACATGGGGGTCGGACACGTACAGGGGTGGGGGTTCGACTCGAACGTACTGGGGTGTACATGGACGGTGGTACGACACGTACAGGGGTGGGGGTACGACTCGAACGTACAGGGGTGTACATACACGGGTGGGGGTGTACATACACGGGGGTGGGACACGTACAGGGGTGGGGGTACGACTCGAACGTACTGGGGTGTACATAGACGGTGGTATGACACGTACAGGGGTGGGGGTACGACTCGAACGTACAGGGGTGTACATACACGGGTGGGGGTGTACATAGACGGTGGTACGACATGTACAGGGGTGGGGGTTCGACTCGAACGTACTAGGGTGTACATACACGGGTGGGGGTGTACATACACGGGGGGTACGTCTCGGACGTACGGGGGCGGGGGGGAGTGTTGGGCGCGTATGCAGGCACATGTCTCCATGGTTGCTATGGGAGTTCGGTTCGGACGGTGTTTTTTCCATACGGTTGTAACATCGGACGCACAGGATGGATCGTGATTCCTCGGTCGGACTTCACTTTTCACATTTGTACGGTAAATCGTCTGAGGACGTGTCGGACACATTTTCCGACCCGAGGACGTGTGGGAAATCATTCCCGATGCGGTTCGTATGGACTTTTTACCATGCGAATCGTGATTGCCAGTTCGTACGGCACTTGTACGATTCGTATGGTAAAAAGACCGGATACGAGTCGCACGGGGAATTTTTTTACCGGATCGTAATCGGCACCTAAGTGTAGAATATGCCACTAACATAAGTTTTGCACATCAAATAAAACTTCTAACAGCCCTAGCTTATGTACCAACCACAGATGTTGCAGAACATTACAATCTTTTATTAGAAAGTCCATTCTACAAACAAAATGAAGTAAAGTTATCTCCCCTATTAGATTATTTTGAAGATACCTGGGTGGGGAGACTACACAGATCAGGCCATAGACGTCAGCCCAAGTTCCAAATACCTTGGTGGAATGTATATGTAAGTACACTCAACCAATAAGCCAAAACTAACAACGCCGTCGAGGGCTGGCATAATGCATTCCTAACTTCTACTGGGAGAACAACTCCAACACTACAAAAACTACTAATTGCCATACAAAAGGAACAAAGTTTCCAAGAATTAAGAATGCAACAATCTGTCCTACAATTAAAACCAAAACAATCTAGACAAACTACTCAAATGTATAATTACCTACAACAACAGGTACAGCTATACCCATCCACAAGAGGACTTGAGTACTTAAATATAATAGCTCAAACTCCCTTCTAAACCCTTTCCTAAATATTAACCCACAATTCTACTAAAACAACTATCACAACATAAATAAACCACTTTATTATATCACATATTTAATTATGTGGTCTAAAATATATAAATCAAATATATCGACATATATTTAGACAACATAATTAAACAAACCAAGTACACAACAACAATATTAAATATATAAGGTTTGGCCACCAACAATTAAAATATTTGAATTAACTTACCTGTGTAGTTGCTCCAATGGGATAATAACATTCCTTCCAAATAAATCCAGGTAGTTCAAAATCCATAGGTATCCAAAAAAAATCCAAATAAAATGTAAAAATACAACTGTTTATCGAAAACAACGTGTACGCAAAAAAACGACTATCCATTAACCATAAAAATCCCGAAAACTATTAAAAAGGTAAATAACCGCTCCTGGAAACACGAACAATAAAGGCAGTGTAAAATAAAGATTAGTAAACACAACTAATACACACTTCCTTTAAAAAAAATAAGGTGTTTGAAACCGACGAAAATATCTTCTCCGTAAAACCTACAAAAGAGAAACAAATATTCCCACCCACCCACAAACACACATAAGGCACCTAAAAACATCACTACAAACATTATTCAAACACTATAAAACTTTAACACACCGAAATAACAAAACACTAACAAAGCCACAAACACGGAACACAACGTAAATTATAAAACCGTATACAAACTATTATTAACACCCTAACTTCTAAAACATCAATCCATACACACTTATTACAACATTACTACTTCCACAAAACACTTAAAACTATTAAATAATAAAGAAAATAACTCTTACCTTCTCAAACGCGAAACAGCTCCCAACCGCGACCGGGATTCGACCAAAATAACCCAAAACAACAGCGAGCGGTTACAAAATAAAAGACCCAAACAAACATAACAACTAAAAAAATACCAATAAATGCCCTAACTATTTATTTAACATTACACATTACTTTAAAAATTAGTAAAACATTAGAATAAAATACTCAAAAAGAATACCTATTTTTTTATCTATGTGAAAATTATTTAACGTATAAAAATAAATATAAGAAATAAAATATATTTATTAATATAATAATAAAACTGTATATATTACCAAAATAAATTGATGAACATGATATAATTAATATATTGTATCTACAACATACCAAAAATAAAAATAAAAATACATATTCTAAAATGTAAACAATTTCAATATTAATTATCTAATATAAAAATTAATAATTAAAATATATTTTTCATATATTTCAAAACATACAATTTCTTATAAATTCAAATAAAGTCTAAAAATATTGAGAGTACACAATAGAAATTTAAAAATATTAAACAGCTATAAAAATCAGATTTTTTTATTTTTAAATATTTTGGTGCCGATCACGATCCGGTAAAAAATTCCCCCGTGCGACCCGTATCGGGTCTTTTTACCGTACGAATCGTACAAGTGCCGTACGAACTGGCAATCACGATTCGCATGGTAAAAAGTCCATACGAACCGCACTGGGAATCATTCCCCACACGTCCCCGGGTCGGAAAATGTGTCCGACACGTCCTCGGACGATTTACCTTACAAACGTGAAAAACCAAGTCCGACCTAGGAATCACGATCCATCCCGTGCGTCCGAGGTTACAACCGTATGGAAAAAACACCGTCCGCACCGAACTCTTACAGCAACCATGGAGACATGTGCCCGCATACGCGCCCAACACTCCCCCCAGCCCCCGTACGTCCGACACGTACCCCCCGTATATGTATACCCCCACCCGTCTAGGTACACCCCAGTACGTTCCAGTCCAACCCCCACCCCAGGACGTGTCGTACCACCGTCAATGTACACCCCCCCACCCCAGTACGTGTCGTACCATCGTCCATGTACACCCCCCCACCCCTGTACGTGTCGTACCCCCGTGTACCTACACCCCAGTACGTGCGAGCCACACCCCCACCCCAGGACGTGTCACAGCCCCGTCTACCCACACCCCAGTACGTTCCAGTCGTACCCCCACCCCAGTACGTGTCGTACCCCCGTGTACCTACACCCCAGTACGTGCGAGCCACACCCCCACCCCAGGACGTGTCATAGCCCCGTCTACCCACACCCCAGTACGTTCCAGTCGTACCCCCACCCCAGTACGTGTCATACCACCGTCAATGTACACCCCCCCACCCCAGTACGTGTCGTACCACCGTCCATGTACACCCCCCCACCCCTGTACGTGTCGTACCCCCGTGTACCTACACCCCAGTACGTGCGAGCCACACCCCCACCCCAGGACGTGTCATAGCCCCGTCTACCCACACCCCAGTACGTTCCAGTCGTACCCCCACCCCAGTACGTGTCGTACCCCCGTGTACCTACACCCCAGTACGTGCGAGCCACACCCCCACCCCAGGACGTGTCATAGCCCCGTCTACCCACACCCCAGTACGTTCCAGTCGTACCCCCACCCCAGTACGTGTCGTACCACCGTCAATGTACACCCCCCCACCCCAGTACGTGTCGTACCACCGTCCATGTACACCCCCCCACCCCTGTACGTGTCGTACCCCCGTGTACCTACACCCCAGTACGTGCGAGCCACACCCCCACCCCAGGACGTGTCATAGCCCCGTCTACCCACACCCCAGTACGTTCCAGTCGTACCCCCACCCCAGTACGTGTCGTACCCCCCGTGTACCTACACCCCAGTACGTGCGAGCCACACCCCCACCCCAGGACGTGTCATAGCCCCGTCTACCCACACCCCAGTACGTTCCAGTCGTACCCCCACCCCAGTACGTGTCGTACCACCGTCAATGTACACCCCCCCACCCCTGTACGTGTCGTACCCCCGTGTACCTACACCCCAGTACGTGCGAGCCACACCCCCACCCCAGGACGTGTCATAGCCCCGTCTACCCACACCCCAGTACGTTCCAGTCGTACCCCCACCCCAGTACGTGTCGTACCCCCCGTGTACCTACACCCCAGTACGTGCGAGCCACACCCCCACCCCAGGACGTGTCATAGCCCCGTCTACCCACACCCCAGTACGTTCCAGTCGTACCCCCACCCCAGTACGTGTCGTACCCCCCGTGTACCTACACCCCAGTACGTGCGAGCCACACCCCCACCCCAGGACGTGTCATAGCCCCGTCTACCCACACCCCAGTACGTTCCAGTCGTACCCCCACCCCAGTACGTGTCGTACCACCGTCAATGTACACCCCCCCACCCCAGTACGTGTCGTACCACCGTCCATGTACACCCCCCCACCCCTGTACGTGTCGTACCCCCGTGTACCTACACCCCAGTATGTGCGAGCCACACCCCCACCCCAGGACGTGTCATAGCCCCGTCTACCCACACCCCAGTACGTTCCAGTCGTACCCCCACCCCAGTACGTGTCGTACCACCGTCAATGTACACCCCCCCACCCCAGTACGTGTCGTACCACTGTCCATGTACACCCCCCCACCCCTGTACGTGTCGTACCCCCGTGTACCTACACCCCATTACGTGCGAGCCACACCCCCACCCCAGGACGTGTCATAGCCCCGTCTACCCACACCCCAGTACGTTCCAGTCGTACCCCCACCCCAGTACGTGTCGTACCACCGTCAATGTACACCCCCCCACCCCAGTACGTGTCGTACCATCGTCCATGGACACCCCCCCACCCCTGTACGTGTCGTACCCCCCGTGTACCTACACCCCAGTACGTGCGAGCCACACCCCCACCCCAGGACGTGTCATAGCCCCGTCTACCCACACCCCAGTACGTTCCAGTCGTACCCACACCCCAGTACGTTCCAGTCGTACCCCCACCCCAGTACGTTCCTGGCGCACCCCCAACACAACCTCCTAAGTACGGAGCGCACCCCATGCCCCAACATCACAACCGCATGTACGAGTCATACAAAGCCACACACAAGGACATAATCGTACAACCAAATGGCCCATGTACACACCGTACACACGCTCAAAACGCACGTACACAACAAGGACAAAACAAAACAACACAACAATACACCATTCGAAAGGCACACAGCCACTAAACATGGCCAACAACCACTAAAATAACACAATCACTGACCTGCAACTGTCAAAAACAAACAGAGGCCCAATACACCACCACTCCTTATAACACACCCACCCAAAATTCAAACACTGCCACACCCACCCATGGACCAATGAAAAGGGCCCACACACACAAACCATGAGCCTTTGCAACAGACCCACTGCTGCCAGACACCACAGAACCAGACTACAAGCGACACCACATCTTACACTTGCACACCTTCACACGCCCACCCTCACAAACACCCTCTCATCACATTCACACACACACACAACCATCCACACCCCCCCCAACATCCACACCCCCCCCACACCCACACCATCCCCACCCACACCCCTCACCATGCCCACTACCAAGAATCCAAAGTTCAGTCACCGAGAGTTGGAGGTCCTTGTTGATCAAATCCTCAGAGTCGAGCCACAGATCTTTGGAACATTGGTCAGAAGCACCAGCCAGGCAGCCAAAACAGCCATGTGGCAGACCATCGTCGATGCTGTGAATGCTGTTGCGGACACCAGGAGGACCAAGCAGGATTGCCAGAACAGGTGGTACGATCTGCGGAGGAGGGTCAGAGCCAAGAGACAGGAGGAACACGACCAGGCCAACGCCACCGGAGGAGGGCCCTCCCGCAGAGCCGTACAGTACCATCCCTGGGAGGAGAGGGTGATGGCCATACTGCCTGTGGAGGCAGTTGAAGGAGTAGAAGGACTCCGAGACCCGGGTGAGTACACAAACAACGCACCTCACATGGGGGGAACTGCAACCACAACCAAAATTAATAACAGGCACGCAACCACCACAAGCCATCGCATTACTCAACCACACTCCATGAGCAGGCACATGCCACTGCTGCCACCATGCCCCATGCACCCAGCTGGACAATGTCAAGTCACAGGCCACAGAAGACAACAACACATGACACGGTAACCCGGATGGCGGGAGGCTGGGCACCAAGAATCACATAGTGCGACTCCAAAGCAGACAACAATGCCCTCTGCCCATATGGCCTAGGTCACAGCCAGACAAACACTGTGTCCCAACACAGGAATGACTTGCCAGCAAATGGCGGACGCCTTGCATCAACACATGGGGGTGAAGGCACTGTTTTGCACATGCCAGCAGCTAATGAACAGCCAACAGTGTGAGAGAGTGGCAGCACACACCACCACAGCAGCAGCGCACAGACACACAGCAGACAAAATGGGTGCCTGGAGATCAGAAACAAACTCACATCAACAGGCCAAGGGCCACTCAAAGATCTGCTAACAGTGTGTGCCCAGGAAGCTGGGCCAAGGTGACAGAGGGTGACACACGGAGGGAGGGAGAGGGGGACACAGAGGGAGGGAGAGGGGGACAGAGAGGGAGGGAGAGGGGGACAGAGAGGGAGGGAGACACAGGAAGATGGACACAGGGAGGAGGCTGACACACAGAGGGAGGGAGAGGGGGACAGAGAGGGAGGGAGAGGGGGACAGAGAAGGAGGGAGACACAGGGAGAGCAAATCAGTCCTTTGGTGTGTGGGAATGTCTGCTCGTCAGCAGGTGGACTGCGTGCATGTAGACAAGGGTGGCCAGTGCCAGAACCCCCCCTCTTCATCATGGCAAAACGCAGGGCCATGTCACAACCTGTACACGAGCACAAGGACAGCCACCTGCATCATATAAGTGTGTGGATCCACTCCATGTGCACATGTACAGTGCTACAAGGAAGGCGCAAATGCATAGCTCGGCACACATGCACACTCCACTGCTGACTGCAGTCACACTTGACGCAGCAAGTAAGACTGTGCCACACATAGTTAAAGGGGCCAAATTGGTGCCCAAGGGACACACACATGCACAAGTGCACTGTGAGTGGAATGCAAGACAGATCCTAATTCCAAGAGGAAATGTGCCAACTTTGTAACGGATGAAACATGGATGTTGCATGGATCCAAATTAACATTTTCTCTCTCACACACAGGTCAACGTCATGCCGCACCCCCCAACACTGGGGGGGAACACTCTCAGGACCCGGATCTGCAGGAGACCGATCCCACCGGCAGCGACCACTCTCACCACTCTGCGGACGACCCCGACCGACCTGGCCCCTCTGGTGTCCAACCACCTGCAGCACCTGCGTCAGGTACAACCGTGCCAACCACCACCCCCACTCCTGCCACATCCCAGGAGACACCCAGGATCCCTGCCCCAACACCACAATGCAGCCAGGCTCGCCAGGAGGGACACGGTGTCCCGGGCACCCAGGAGGAGGCAGGCGACAACGCCAATGCCACCCCTCAGGGGTCCCGGAGACCCGATGTGCCCACAAGTGCAGGCCAGACGCAAGTGGGCAGGGGTGGTGGGAGTGGAGGACGGCGGAGGCGCGAGCCTGACCAGTTGGCTGGGGATCCGGTATTTTCCCATGTCCGTAACATCCTGGACTCATACCGGCAGGACACCACGGGCATGGCCCAGGTTGTGTCTGTCCTCGAGGGGATCAAGGTCCAGCAGGCCCAGCAACATGCGGAGCTAATAGCCTGTCTACAGCTACACCAACGGAGGATGGAGGACAGACAGGCTGAGCAAGTGACGGCGTCCCAGGGGATTCACGCTGAACTCCGTCGGATGGCCGACACCATGGCCGACCCTCCCTGTGCCAGAAGGCGGAGAACATCACCACCCACAGGGAGGGATCATGAGGAGGAGGAGGAAACATCCGACGGAGCATCCCAGACGTCGTCACGGCCTGCTGCTGAGGTTCCCCGCAGGAAGCCGGGTCGTCCACGGAAAGGACCGTGAGGGTGGCTGCTACATCACCATCTCCCAGGACACCTGGCCTGGCACCTGGCCCACTGGAGCAACAGCATCACAGCATCAAGAGACATTCTCTGCCACATGGCCCTGCTGGTCACTGGCTGACCAATGTTGACAAAGACTGTGGCATGTACTCTGAGGATTTCCAATGGCAAGGACACCAACTCCCCTACTGAACTTTGGATTCCCTAATCCCGGAAAGCCCCTCACTTTGTCCCCCCCCCCCCCCCAATAATAAATCACACTATTAAGAGTAGATGCCTGCTGGTAGCATTATTACCTAACATGTGTCTTGTACAGTCTAAACATGCCTGAGTCATCTGTTCACTTCAACCATCCACACCCTGGGGCCTGAGTCTGGCACAGGACACATGGGTCACAGTTTATTAGGCAAGACAGACATGGAGCACCATACACACCCGTGATGGTCAGAACCAGCTGAGGGGGTGGCCGAACAACCGTGCTGACAGACACATTGAGTACAGCAACAGTCATGCGCAGAGGTCAGGGATCCTGGCCCTTGTCCTGGGGGGCACCCAGGTATGTGTAGACAGGTGGCAGAACCATGTCCTGCAAGCTTGAGTCCGGTGGATGCAGAGAATGGGGTCATGGACAACGTTGGATGCATGGGGATGGCACATGTCACAATACCCACACAGTCATGGACATCATGCACAATACACACCCTCATCCCACACACACAGCTTGCATCTTGCCACTCGACACATTGACACATAGCCACAATCAGGGAATACCATGCCAGACATGCAGGATGCACCGTGCCAACACACCAGCATTGACTGAGAAGAGGCACCTTGGAGGCATAGGGACACCTTTAATAGTCATGTTTTTGGGATTGCAGAGGCAACTTGAAGTACACATGAACACATCATGTGGAGTAACATGTGGCTCCAACACTGGCACCCCCCTTCTGCAGCACAAATGCGTGATAGCCATGGAACTGGCACACAAGTGTCGGCTAACAGCTAAATACCCACAGCTGCTCACGGAGAGACTGCCATACACCATACATCCGCTGATGTGGAAGTCCCACGCCATGTCAAGACAATGTTAACCGTATGTGTCCGAGGGCAGTGTCACACACATTGATGCCTTCATCACAATCCACTATCCCATCACTGATGACTGACAACCAGGCAGGCCATCTATTCAGGTGTACCCAGCTGCATGTCGTGTCCCATGGGGATGCCACATGTCTGCAGAGGAACCAAACCCCGACCGGGGCAGTGTGCACACATCGTGAACAACTGCCACACCCAATACACCCCAGATGCATCCCTTACCCCATGGAGACTTCTAAACGTGTCCGTGCCTGTAACGCTGAGTCAGCCCACGATGTCATGTCCATGAGGAATAGCAGTGCCACAACAATGCAACCAGCAAACGGCATGCGCAGGTACCTGGGGAAGAGAGACACACAAGAAGTCAGCCACAAAAAGCACAGCCACTTGCATGTGCATGTACTCGACACATGTATGGATGACAACATGCTAGGTCACAATTATGACTGGGGAAATACTACCATCACTGCCACCATCACTCCAGTGACACACCCACACACACCTCTGACACACGTGCCATACATGCAGGTGGAGACACACATCACAACGCATGCCACACAGGGACCAATGCGTGCACACTCAGACCCTGGTACTCACCACTAAGCAAAGAAGTCGCGTATGAGCCGAGTCCGGATGTCCTCTTGCGGCTCCACATCCTCCACATCACTAGCCCCATTGCCAAGCCCTTCGTCCTCCACGGGTGGATGGTCCTCGTCATGTTGATTCAGGATGAGTGGCACAGCTCTTTCAACTGCCATGTTGTGCAGCATGCAGCAGACCATGAAGATCTTGCAAACCTTTGCCGGGGCATATGGGAGTGCGCCGCCGGTCTTGTGGAGGCACCGGAATCGGCTCTTCAGCATGCCAAACGTCCTCTCTATCACTCGCCTTGTCCGGCCATGGGCGGTGTTGTAGCGGAGCTGGGCCGGCGTGATGGGGTTGCGGAGAGGTGTCAGCAGCCAAGGCATGTTGGGATAGCCAGCGTCCCCTAAATGGAAAGCACATGGATATCGTTAGAACTGGCGAAGCGGTAGTGCTGCTCGGCCAAACAGAATACAGGACAGACAGACTGTACCCACCAACAACACATGCCCGTTCGTTGCGCAGCTGCATCATCATATCAGGCATCCCGCTACGCCTCATGATGTAGGCATCGTGTGCTGATCCTGGGAAACGAGCACAGACATGTGAAATCACCATGTTGGACAGACACACCACAAGGGCATTGATGGAGTGGTAGTGCTTCCGATTGCGGTACGCCACCTCCCGTGCGTGTGGTGGTACCAAACCTACATGTGTCCCATCTATGGACCCAATGACATGGGGCATCCCTCCCAGGGCATAGAAACCACGCTTGACCTCAGTCATCTGTTCAGGGGTTGGGAACTTGATGAAGTCATCCAGGTGAATCAACATGGCCTCCAAGAAATCATGCAGCACACCGCTGAACATGCTCTGGGACATGCCACCAACATGAGCTATGGTATTTTGGAAGGTACCCGTGGCAAGGAAATGTAGGGCAGCCATTACCTTCAGCTGGGGTGTCAGTGCCGTAGGATACCTGTGCTGCGGTTGCAGGTGTGGTGCCAGTCTCGCCGTCAGCTCCAGAATCAACGGTTGGGTGAAGCGGTAGAGCCGGATCCTGTCATTCTCCTGCATGGTGGCCAAGTCTGGAATTCTTCGGGCAACAGGTGGCGCTCTGCAGTAATTTGGAAGTGACAGGGAAGAGTGAGTGCACTACGAGAACAACTCATGTCTACTGAGCACATGTAAATCTGGCAATACACACATGCCACATAGGGAGTCAGGCATGTGCTACATGCCCAGGACACGTATGGATGCAAGGTGACACTCCTTCCAAGACCCAGCTACACACGGTGATTGAGAACCTCCCCATGCCACGCCATGGAAATAGCTGTGTCCCAGTGCAAGTGCACTGCCCGACGCAAGACAGGAGTGACATACACCCACACATCAGCAGAAGTGTGATGCCGATTGCAGAGACTGGCAGCGGAACACTTGAGCCACAGGTCACATGACATTACACTAGTCCAGCCCACACACCTTGCCATGAAGGTGCACATGTCATGACTCACCACACATTCCTTGTGAGTTTGCTGACATGGCCTTGTCACGCTACTCCGTGTCCCTTGCATACATGTGCACCTCACATCCGATAACACATGTGGCATGGTGTTGGGAACAGTGTGCAATGACAATCTACACACAGCCACATGTTGGTTGCTGCAACAGCTGCAGCTTTTGAGGGTGCTACAACCTCAACCTGATGTAAATCCCGGACACATATATGGCATAGTCACATTGTGCACTGTGGGTAGTGACAAGTCATGTGTCATGACCCCTGTACCGGGCATCATGGGACACTTCCGTGTGTTGGTGTCCGTGCCATGCCAGTGACGCTCACCCCAAGTGCGCAGTCCCACATGCACACATGTCAAAGGAGTCAAGGGCATGCCTGGCACACATTGCACCCTCACACAGTACACATGTACACATCTCATCATACATCTGGTGCCTTCTCCACTCAGGAGGCATGTTCCACATCACAGCCTGTGACACCTGTGCCCCACACATGTGGTAATGCACAGACGATGCCTTGATGTCCATTCCTGGACAAGTATGTCCATCCATGGACAAGTATGTCCGCCCTATTCCTACATGTGTGTCGCCTATCACCACAGTGATGTGTAAAATCCGCCGTACTGCTGCTGAGAGGGCCTGTGCATGTTCCCAAATCACTGTGGGAGTGCTGCCGTATGTGTACCCATCGTGATGGCGAGCGTAGATGTGAGTGTACGGTCCGTACCACTACGAGTACGCATACGCGTGCAGACCCATAGTGATAGTGAGCGTAGATGCGTGTGTACGGCCCTATCACTATGGGTCTGCACGCGTATGCGTACCCGTAGTGGTACGGACCGTACACTCACATCTACGCTCACTATCACTATGGGTCTGCACGCGTATGCGTACCCGTAGTGGTACGGACCGTACACTCGCATCTACGCTCTCTATCACTATGGGTCTGCACGCGTATGCGTACCCGTAGTGGTACGGACCGTACACTCACATCTACGCTCACTATCACTATGGGTCTGCACGCGTATGCGTACCCGTAGTGGTACGGACCGTACACTCGCATCTATGCTCTCTATCACTATGGGTCTGCACGCGTATGCGTACCCGTAGTGGTACGGACCGTACACTCACATCTACGCTCACTATCACTACGAGTACGCATACGCGTGCAGACCCATAGTGATAGAGAGCGTAGATGTGAGTGTACGGTCCGTACCACTACGGGTACGCATACGCGTGCAGACCCATAGTGATAGTGAGCGTAGATGTGAGTGTACGGTCCGTACCACTACGGGTACGCATACGCGTGCAGACCCATAGTGATGGAGAGCGTAGGCATGCATGTACAGGCCGTTGCCATGCATTTGGGGTGCCCTAGGGCCCCCACACGCACCGTACCTGTGTGTGATGCTCCAAATTACATAGGGGACAAGTATTAAGGTCTACATGCATGCTGGTTGTCATGGAGACCAAGTTCAAAATTCGAAATTGTTCTGGAAGGTGCACAGCAGAAGTCAGTTGGAATTTGTCTACTTTGTTGCAATGTGTTTGTGGGGCTGACATCATGCAGGAGAATGAAACCGATAGAGAACCCACAGACTGCTAGGTTTGAAGGGATTGGTGGAAACATAAGATGCAAATGTGAGTGACCAATCTCTCTGTACTCCTGTGCATGAGACTGGGCAGAAGGGCACATATAAGGCAGCCAGGTCCCATGAGGGAGCACTTGCCTGCACATCTTTGCATTCGTCGACCCAGCTGCTGCTACTGATTCCCTGGAACCATGTCAAGGGCTGTGGAGAGGACACAGCCATTCACCCTGGAGGAGAACATGGCTCTGCTGGATGTGATCCTCCCACAGTACTCCATGCTGTATGGGCGACCAGGGTATCAGGTGAGTGCATAGGCCACTGCCACAGACTGTCCCTATGTGGTGACTGTGACTTCTGCCATTGCGTCCAGGTGTAACACACATGCCATGTACTGTCGGGGGGGTCCCAGGGGGGGGGTGCCTGATGTCTCCCAGCAGTGCCCTGAGACAGGAGGGGTGGGGGACTATCACTCACAGCAGTGCCCTGAGACAGGAGGGGTGGGGGCCTATCACTCACAGCAGTGCCCTGAGACAGGAGGGGTGGGTGTGATGCACAGTGTGAGCCTTGATCATTGATTGTGACATTGCCATCATTCCACCTGTGTACCCACTGTGGCACGTAGTGCTTTTTCCCTCACCAGGGGATGATGTCCCTATGACAAAGGTGCAATGCGTTGGCTGCATGACATGCCTTGTTGTAACCAGCTAATTTGTACCCATATGTCTCTCTGTGACATGTGGCTGGTGTATTGATGTGGTGTCACTTGTTCCTCCTCACAGGTAGGCGCCACTGCCAAGGAGCAGATCTGGCTGACCGCCGTCAGTGCCGTGAGGGGTGTGGATGGTCGGAGGCAGAGCCTGCCCCAGGTGAGGAAACGCTGGCAGGATATCCGGTGCTGGACGCGGAGGATTGCACGGCTCCTGCTGGGGGACTCACCTGAGAGCCACAAGAACCGCGGCCGCCGCCGTCTGAGCCACCTCCACAGGCGTGTGCTGCCGGTGGTCTTTCCAGACCTGGAGAGGCGCTTACAGGCGATGCAGCAGCCGGAAGGGGGTAGGTACATGTGTGTTTGTTGTGTGTCACCGGCATTTGTAAGGGCACAGTAGCATGAATTCACTGGCAGGGTTTAAAGGTGCTGTGCAGATCCTGTTTGCCCCAGTATAGCGCTGTGCCCCTGCCACACTTCCCCTCCTTGCAATGTGTTCCCTGGTCTGTGTGTAGTCACTCCTTCACAGGGTAATGTAGGCTGGCGCTTTGTCCACGGGAACAATGACTGTAGCATCATGTGTGGGGGTGGTGTGTAACAGGTTGTGGGACCTTGCCTGTGCACTGTCAAGTTCACTGCATGTGGGTTCCATGTCAGTTGGCACTGATGCTGACTCCAGACATGGGAGTTGGTCTCTCATGTGTCATGCCTTACAGCGCGCATGTCCCATGTAGTGGCCTGTGACATGATGTGCATGAGTGTGCGATACACATGGTGCAGGGATGGTGACGTGTGTTGCAGTCATTACCATTCAGTAGCATGTAGTTGCGTGCCCACTACTGTCCCCTGGGGCACCTTTTCCTCAGTGGTGTATGTGTCATCATAAACGTGGCCACTGTCAGTGTCTACAGCGTAAGTTGTGCTCTGTGCCATTGTCCCCTGTCACCATGTATATAGACGTGCTATTTTGTACAGGTGTCCACTGTGCAGCCTGACCTGATTGCCCTTCTTCATACTCACAGTTGCCAGTGCCAGTGTGTCTTGTTATACTCATCTGAGGATGGGCACTGGTACCTCATTATTTGTACAGGCGCACCTTGGCTGTTTGGCGTCCAATCTTGCTTTTTGCCTGCCCCTGTGTGTATCACCCAGACTATGAGATGTTGGTGCCACCTGTGTCTCAACAATTTGCCTCGTGTAGGGTCTTGTTGGGGCGGGCAATGCCTATGTGTTAAATCCTGATTACCACTTGCTGGGTCTGGGCAGTGTGTGATGTGTCTGGACACACACGCAATGTGCAGTGACCGAGTCATGTTGTGCATGTTTTCAGCATTACCTATGCAGCATGTGTCTCAAGTTCATGGATATGGTCCCTGTTCATCGGTATTTTCGCCAACGCTGTGTGGTGCAGATGCAGTGCTGGATTGTCCCCAGGGCCTGGGTGCTATGTCAGACTCCTTTTCCTGTGTTTAGCTATTGTCTCATGCTCTCCATGGTATTTCAGTGGCATGGTGGCTGAACCAACTGTGTGTTTCATGCCCTACATCGGTACCCTGTTCAGTAGATGTTAGGGATCTTCCTTTTCAGGCCATGCAATGTTACCTATGTAGATTGGACTCATGTGACAGATGTGTACAGGTGTCTGATTATTTTCTGTCTCTCCACCCTGCCCACAGCATCGTCGGGGGACACAGAGGGAGACATGGACACAGACCAGGCGGAGGGACCGAGCACCAGTGCCAGCCGTGACATCGGGTCTGGCACATCGAGTGGGACAGAGGCGGAGGAGAGTGTGGCCGAGGACCTGTCGACTGGCACATCAGACTACGAAGCTGACAGGTCCGGGGACGATGTCTCCGAGTGGGCGGAGGCTGCACCAGCAGCTGACAGCGGAACAACACCTCGCACCGCCCCCTCAGTTCCCACCAGCCGCCTCCCACTTGCTCGTGTCCCTTCCCAGCGTGCCCGGTCACAGCATGTCTCATTCCTGCCAGGCACCGCACCCCCTGCCCCTGTCTCCACTGCTGCCGCCAATGCAGAGTCTGTGGAAATCCAGCGGCAACTGCAGGTTGGTCAGGCTGCGATCCTTAATGTCCTCCATGCCCACGGCAAAACCCTCACCAACATCGAGGCTTTCTTGGAGGGCATTCATTCATCGCAGGCTGACCAACGCAACTTGCTGAGGTCCATCGACTCCACACTGACTGCAGCAGTGGCTCTCCTGCAGCGCGACCTCCCCCCACCTACCCCTGCCCCATCCACACTTCCCACTCCCATGCCTGTCACACGTACACCCAGACGTCGGCATGCACCCACATCAACGGACACGGGCACCACACCAGCAGGGAAGGTCCACCGCACTCCTCCTGACACGCACACACAGGGTGAGGTAGGCACACCCATTGGGTCGGGGGGCAAACGTGTGACACGCAGCCATAGTGGGAGTCCGCATTCCACCCAGTCCACTCCCTCCAAATCCCCTCCCCTCAGCTCTCCTGGCCACATCTCCCCCAAGGACTCCTTCATGGCCGCTCTGTCCCTGAGCCCCACAGTTACACCACCACGCAAGCGGTCAAGGAGGTCCCCGGTCAGGGTGGTTGAGTCTCCCCCCCTGTCTCCACCCTCCCCCGGTGGCGCTGCGACCCATCCCTCTGACCCCCCCCTCCTTGGGGCCTGAGGTCCCTTCGGGTGCAGGGGACTCCCTGGAGGACCTTGCAAAGGTGTGTAGTGCCATCCTGGCCTCCGCCTTTGGCACTGACCCACCCCCTGTGGTGGAGTCCTCCATCCCTGCACCCACAACGCCGCCCCTTTGCCCTGATGTCCCTGCGGTGCCTGTTGCTTCCCCCCCCCCTGATGCCCTCACCAGTGTGGAAGACGATGCCATTTGACTGTGCAGGCAAGGTAGGGGACATGCATCCCACTGTGTCCCCCATCCAGCTGAGAATCATTGACTGCCCTATGGGCTTTGTGAAGATTGAACTGCCTGCGATCCACGGACATTGTGCTCATGCTGAATAAAGCTTAATTTTGTTTTCATTATCACACTACTGCTATGCTGGTATTGGTGTTGGTGGGGCTGCTACATGGTTTTGGGTGGTGTGTAAGGGTTTGGGTGTGTGGGATATGTAGTAGTGTACTGCTCATTGGTGGGACCCTGTGATCTGTGTGCCATCACAAGGTGTTGGCTAACTTTCTTTGTTCATGTAAGCAGTTACTGCATGGTGCACTTGTCCCAGGGTGTATTCCTTCCTCTGTGTACCCAGCTTTCTTCCCTGCAGGGTGTTCCCAATGTTTAGCGCAGAGCTGTGTCTACATGAGCTGTGTGTGTGACGGAGCCCTTCTACTTTGGCCATGCATGCAGGGCCATGTCTCCACCTGCAACAATCGTGGCATCCTTGGTGATCACTGTACTTGTGTGTGGAGTCTGTTGACATGAGTTCATGGGGACATGTTCCCTTGTAGCCAGTATTCATGTGGATGATTCTGGCCTCACACACATGTGTTACACCCCTCCTGTCTCAGGGCACTGCTGGGAGTGATGGGCACCCACCCCTCCTGTGTCAGGGCACTGCTGGGAGGACTCTGCACACACCCCTCCTGTCTCAGGGCACTGCTGGGAGTGATAGGCACCCACCCCTCCTGTCTCAGGGCACTGCTGGGAGGACTCTGCACCCACCCCTCCTGTCTCAGGGCACTGCTGGGAGGACTCCACACCCACCCCTCCTGTGTCAGGGCACTGCTGGGAGGACTCCACACCCACCCCTCCTGTCTCAGGGCACTGCTGGGAGGACTCTGCACCCACCCCTCCTGTCTCAGGGCACTGCTGGGAGGACTCCACACCCACCCCTCCTGTGTCAGGGCACTGCTGGGAGGACTCCACACCCACCCCTCCTGTCTCAGGGCACTGCTGGGAGTGATAGGCACCCACCCCTCCTGTCTCAGGGCACTGCTGGGAGGACTCCACACCCACCCCTCCTGTCTCAGGGCACTGCTGGGTGGACTCTGCACACACACCTCAGATTTCAGGATATGTGCGCTTTGCACATACACGGTGGGGGTACGCTCAATGCATTCGAGGTGAGGGTACGAGTCTACTGACACTGGTGTGGTGGGGGTACGCTCCGTACGTCCGCGGGTGTGGGTACGGGTCGTACTTACACTGTTGGCATGGGGGGTACGCTCCTTGCATTTGCGGGTGGGGATACGGGTCGTACTTACACTGTTGGGCTGGGGGGTACGCTCCTTGCATTCGTGGGTGGGGGTTCGAGTCGTACTTACAATGTTGGCATGGGGGGTACGCTCCATGCATACGCGGGTGAGGGTACGGGTCGAACTTACACTGTTGGGGTGGGGGTACGCTCCTTGCATTCGCGGGTGGGGGTACGGGTCGTACTTACACTGTTGGGCTGGGGGGTACGCTCCTTGCATTTGCGGGTGGGGGTACGGGTCATACTTACACTGTTGGGCTGGGGGGTACGCTCCTTGCATTCGTGGGTGGGGGTTCGAGTCGTACTTACACTGTTGGCATGGGGGGTACGCTCCATGCATACGCGGGTGAGGGTACGGGTCGAACTTACACTGTTGGGGTGGGGGTACGCTCCGTACATCCGCGGGTGGGGGTACGGGTCGTACTGACACTGTTGGCATGGGGGGTACGCTCCTTGCATTCGCGGGTGGGGGTACGGGTCGTACTTACACTGTTGGGCTGGGGAGTACGCTCCTTGCATTCGCGGGTGGGGGTACAGGTCGTACTTACACTGTTGGGCTGGGGGGTACGCTCCTTGCATTCGCGGGTGGGGGTACGGGTCGTACTTACACTGTTGGGCTGGGGGGTACGCTCCTTGCATTTGCGGGTGGGGGTACGGGTCGTACTTACACTGTTGGGCTGGGGGGTACGCTCCTTGCATTCGTGGGTGGGGGTTCGAGTCGTACTTACACTGTTGGCATGGGGGGTACGCTCCATGCATACGCGGGTGAGGCTACGGGTCGAACTTACACTGTTGGGGTGGGGGTACGCTCCGTACGTCCGCGGGTGGGGGTACGGGTCGTACTTGCACTGTTGGGCTGGGGGGTACGCTCCTTGCATACGGGGTGGGGGTAGGGTCCGTACATATCCGTCCCCGCGCTATGTGATGTTTGTGCGGCCCGTACCCAGGCCTTTGCCACGTGGGTGCGATCCGTCCCGCCATTGTTGGGGTGACGTGTGTGGGCGTGGTCCGACTCGTACCCACGCTCTTCAGGCGTGGGTACGGGACGTACCTGTCTGGTTGTGTTGCCGGTTCGCGTGGTGACGGACTTCCGTTGTGGCGGTCGCTGGCTTATCAGGACACGCCCCCACCCCCTCGTGGTGACCAGGGCATGGGAGTCAGGTATGTCCAGGCCATGTGTGGTGTGTAACTTATGTGGTTGTTTTGTGGCCTGCCCTGGTCGTGCCACCCCCACCCCACCCCACTTTCCCCCCTCCCTTAGTTATTCTGACCTTCTGCGGCATCTGCGTCGTAACCTGTAGAGGAGGTGTACTGCTATGAGGGCAGGGATGACTCGTAGGTTCGGGTCCATGTCTGTCCGTCGCGTACTGGTACTCCTTGCTCGCGTCGTCCTGTCGCGTACGGGTCCTCCTTGATCGCGTCGTCCTGTCGCTTACGCGTCCTCCTTGGTGGCGTCGTCCTGTGTGTCCGTCACGTACTGGTCCTCCTTGTTCGCGGCGTCGTCTGTCCGTCGCGTACTGGTGGTCCTTGTTCGCGTCGTCCTGATTTCCCGGCAGTTTTTGGCTGCCGCAAAATATTCACCGTGCGGGGTGACGTCGGTGCGAATCGTGATTCCTGGGTCGTGAATGGCTGGCTGCGAGCGTCCCGACGTCAGGTCGGCGCTTTCCCGGATCGCATTGGTAGGTGTTTTTTGTTCGGTCGGGCTTTTTTACGAATCGTACGGTAATGGTGTACCCGTGCGAATCGTAATTCCTTGTTTGTAAAAATTGACGACCGGGTACGCGTCGGGCGGAGATTATGCTCCATCCGACGGTTCGTACCCGGTTTTTGCCGGATCGTGATCGGCACCTTTGTGTGTTCATATATTCATGTCCAAAATAAATATACATTAAACAAATATATATCCATTATAAAAAAATTATGACAATAATACAAATGTTAAATATTAATTATTTTATTACATGTTTATTTCAATGATTTAATTATTAGAATATGCGTAATAATAAACAATATTTTCTCTCTAATGAATATACATTCCAACAACTATAAAACAAATCTTATTTTCCTTTCTACTATTTTATAAAAAAATTTGGAATTTGCATTCTGATATAACTTCTATCTTTTATCCAACCAAAACTAAAATCTACAGATTTTTTGTAAATTAAAACAAATTAATTTAACTGTTCCTATTCAACTCTATATTTAATTCTAATATTTGCTATTTACCAAACTTAATTAGCATACTACTCCCACTACAGACTGAACTTAATTAATTTACCATTCTCACTCCAACCTATATTAAATTAGAGTAGGTGCTGGACACTGAACTAAATTAATTTACTATTCCCACTCCAGTCTATATTTAATTAAGATAAGTGCTGGACACTGAATTTAATTAATTTACTATTCTCACTCCAACCTATATTAAATTAGAGTACCTGCTGGACACTGAACTTTATTAATTTACTATTCCCACTCCAGTCTATATTAAATTAAGATAAGTGCTGGACACTAAACTTAATAAATGTACTATTCTCACTCCAACCTATATTTAATTAGAGTATGTGCTGGACACTGAACTAAATTAATTTACTATTCCCACTCCAGTCTCTATTTAATTAAGATAAGTGCTGGACACTGAACTTAATTAATTTACTATTCTCACTCCAACCTATATTAAATTAGAGTAGCTGCTGGACACTGAACTTAATTAATTTACTATTCCCACTCCAGTCTATATTAAATTAAGATAAGTGCTGGACACTAAACTTAATAAATTTACTATTCTCACTCCAACCCATATTTAATTAGAGTATGTGCTGGACACTGAACTGATTTAATTTAATATTCCCACTCCAGTCTATATTTAATTAAGATAAGTGCTGGACACTGAACTTAATAAATTTACTATTCTCACTCCAACATATATTTAATTAGAGTATGTGCTGGACACTGAACTAAATTAATTTACTATTCCCACTCCAGTCTATATTTAATTAAGATAAGTGCTGGACACTGAACTTAATTAATTTACTATTCTCACTCCAACCTATATTACATTAGAGTAGGAGCTGGACACTGAACTTAATTAATTAACTATTCCCACTCCAGTCTATATTTAATTAAGATAAGTGCTGGACACTGAACTTAATTAATTTACTATTCTCACTCCAACCTATATTTAATTAGAGTATGTGCTGGACACTGAACTTAATTAATTTACTATTCCCACTCCAATCTATATTTAATTAAGATACGTGCTGGACACTGAACTTAATTAATTTACTATTCTCACTCCAATTTATATTTAATTAGGGTAGTTGCTGGACACAGAACTTAATTAATTTACTATTCCCACTCCAATCTATATTTAATTAAGAGAAGTGCTGGACACTGAACTTAATTAATTTACTATTCTCACTGCAATCTATATTTAATTAGGGTAGATGCTGGACACTGAACTTAATTAATTTACTATTCCCACTCTAGTCTATATTTCATTAAGATAAGTGCTGGACACTGAACATAATTAATTTACTATTCTCACTCCAACCTATATTAAATTAGAGTAGGTGCTGGACACTGAACTAAATTAATTTACTATTCCCACTCCAGTCTATATTTAATAAAGATAACTGCTGGACACTGAACTTAATTAATTTACTATTCTCACTCCAACCTATATTAAATTAGGGTAGGTGCTGGACACTGAACTAAATTAATTTACTATTCCCACTCCAGTCTATATTAAATTAAGATAAGTGCTGGAAACTGAACTTAATAAATTTACTGTTCTCACTCCAACCTATATTTAATTAGAGTATGTGCTGGACACTGAACTAAATTAATTTACTATTCCCACTCCAGTCTATATTTAATTAATATAAGTGCTGGACACTGAACTTAATTAATTTACTATTCTCACTCCAACCTATATTACATTAGAGTAGGTGCTGGACACTGAACTTAATTAATTAACTATTCCCACTCCAGTCTATATTTAATTAAGATAAGTGCTGGACACTGAACTTAATTAATTTACTATTCTCACTCCAACCTATATTTAATTAGAGTATGTGCTGGACAGTGAACTTAATTAATTTACTATTCCCACTCCAATCTATATTTAATTAAGATAAGTGCTGGACACTGAACTTAATTAATTTACTATTCTCACTCCAATTTATATTTAATTAGGGTAGTTGCTGGACACAGAACTTAATTAATTTACTATTCCCACTCCAATCTATATTTAATTAAGATAAGTGCTGGACACTGAACTTAATAAATTTACTATTCTCACTCCAATCTATATTTAATTAGGGTAGATGCTGGACACTGAACTTAATTAATTTACTATTCCCACTCTAGTCTATATTTAATTAAGATAAGTGCTGGACACTGAACATAATTAATTTACTATTCTCACTCCAACCTATATTAAATTAGAGTAGGTGCTGGACACTGAACTTAATTAATTTACTATTCCCACTCCAGTCTATATTTAATTAAGATAACTGCTGGACACTGAACTTAATTAATTTACTATTCTCACTAAAACCTATATTAAATTAGGGTAGGTGCTGGACACTGAACTAAATTAATTTACTATTCCCACTCCAGTCTATATTAAATTAAGATAAGTGCTGGACACTGAACTTAATTAATTTCCTATTCTCACTCCAACCTATATTTAATTATAGTATGTGCTGGACACTGAACTGAATTAATTTACTATTCCCACTCCAGTCTATATTTAATTAAGATAAGTGCTGGACACTGAACTTAATTAATTTACTATTCTCACTCCAAACTATATTAAATTACAGTAGGTGCTGGACAATGAACTTAATTAATTTACTATTCCCACTCCAGTCTATATTTAATTAAGATAAGTGCTGGACACTGAACTTAATTAATTTACTATTCTGACTCAAATCTATATTTAATTATGGGATTTGTAAAATTCTAAATTATATTTAATTTTTCTAAATAATTATTTTTTTAAATTTAAAAATATATCAACATTTTTAAATAACTGCCCACCCTTATCCCCTATAACCCAACATCCCGCTCCTAAAATTATTTGTAAAATTCTAAATTTAATTTTCAATTTCTAAATAAATTTTTAAAAAAATTAAACAATATATAAAAAATGTTAAAACACTTCCCACCCTTATCCCCTATAAACCAACATCCCGCTCCTAAAAATATTTGTAAAATTCGAAATTTTATTTACAATTTCTAAATAATTTTAATAAAAAATTAACAAATATATAAACATTTTTAAAACACTTCCCACCCTTATCCCCTATAAACCAACATCCCGCTCCTAAAAATATTTGTAAAAATCGAAATTTAATTTACAATTTCTAAATAATTTTAATTAAAAATTAACAAATATATAAACATTTTTAAAACACTTCCCACCCTTATCCCCTATAAACCAACATCCCGCTCCTAAAATTATTTGTAAAATTCTAAATATAATTTACAATTTCTAAATAAATTTAAAAAAAAAATAAACAATATATAAACATTTTTAAAACACTTCCCACCCTTATCCCCTATAAACCAACATCCCGCTCCTAAAAATATTTGTAAAATTCTAAATTTAATTTACAATTTCTAAATAATTTTTTTTTAAATTAACAAATATATAAACATTTTTAAAACACTTCCCACCCTTATCCCCTATAAACCAACATCCCGCTCCTAAAATTATTTGTAAAATTCTAAATTTAATTTACAATTTCTAAATAATTTTTTTTTAAATTAACAAATATATAAACATTTTTGAAACACTTCCCACCCTTATCCCCTATAAACCAACATCCCCCTCCTAAAATTATTTGTAAAATTCTAAATTTAATTTACAATTTCTAAATTTTTTTTTTTTTAAATTAAACAATATATAAACATTTTTAAAACACTTCCCACCCTTATCCCCTATAAACCAACATCCCGCTCCTAAAATTAAATATACATTTCAAATTTTAAATAAAATTTACTAATTAAATTTTACAATATTTAAAAAAAAAAAATTAACTTTTTTAAAACACTCCCCACCCTTATCCCCTATAACCCAACATCCCGCCCCTAAAACAATATAAATATTTCTCATATTATATACATTTTAAATATTTATAAAAACAACTTCAAAATATTTACTAAACACACAATAACGATATTTTCACATGTCGATATTATTACTAACGATATTACTTACATCGACATATAAGTAAAAAAAAAAAAACAATATTTTTCACAACGATATTATCTATTTCGATATTTTGTACATTCGATATTTTTGACTCGATATTTATGTCCCTCGATATTAAAAAGTCGATATATAGACTGCTCACCGTAGGAAAGAGTGATTATCAATTACTAACAGAAAGTAAAGTATGCGTGCGGCGGTATTGTCGTCATCGATGTTAATATGGGTGTGCCAGACAAAATCGAGCTAAAGAGCTAAATAACAAAGCGTGGGTAGCTATGGTATCAGAGCTACAGAGAACCTAATAACAATACATGGAAGAAGCGGGTTAAAATACACTTACTTCAATACGTGATGTCGCACGCCTGTCTTACATCCAGGAAGTCGATAGAATAGCTATTTAATCCATTCTTACATGTATCAAGAGTGAATATCCAAAAAACTTCCCGTTTTTTATGTACTTCCTCTGCTTTGAGCAAGTCTGCAATGTCTAGTTTCTCAATGATAAACCAACGGAAATCATTGGATGTGTGGTTATGTTCCATACAGTGTTTGACCAGGGGAGCACGTATTCTAGATGTATGTATCGCTGAGCGATGTTCAGTGTAGCGAGTGTTGAAGGTGCGGGATGCCCACATAGCCCAAATTACATGGGCATATCAATAGGTAAATCACATTCTTACTTTTGCAGTTCGAAAAATTGCGCGGTGTGATGAGGTATCCACGATAATTATAAGCCTGAGTCTTCCATCTTATCTGGAGACACACTTGTATTAACGCAAAGGTAATTATTACAGCTTGTGCTTTGCTCAGCTCTTGTAGTCGCATGTATATACGGCACCCTACAGATAATTGCTATCCATTTCCATTATTTACTTTGGATGAATCCTGAGTCCTGAAAATAGAGCATTGGAACGCTACCTTAAATATCCCCTCATTGCTATTTGACATTTTCTTTTTCCAATTTATGTTTTAAATTGCAGGAAAAATGTCGGCCTAACTCGTGTTTTTACCGGAGATTCTCTGTGACTTGTTTCCAAGCGCCCTCCATGACTGATATATTGACAGCCATGGAACACGAGAATACTTAGGCAAACATAACTCTAACCATGCTTTCCACTTACATTTATAACTAGGGACCGGTGTCCAATCACTTGCGCTTTTATCTGAGACACAACGTCAGGATCCCGCATGACTATCCTTAATCTTTATTATCAGGTACACACAAGTTTTCTGTGTTTTTTCTTTTTTCTCCTTTTTCTTTCTGTCTCCCTTTTTTCTTTCTCCTTTTTTCCCTTCTTTTCTCGTTCCTTCGTCATCGCCTTTTCTTTGCATATCTCTCTCTCGTTTTTTCTTTTCTTTTTTTTCCCCTTTTCAACTTTTCCGTTTGTTTTTGTTGCTTTCACCTTTTTGCTCATGGAGTAATTGTTATCTATCTTTTATTTTCAGCTGATTGCTTTTCATTTTCACTTATTCGAGGTTCCTCTATACCCAGTATAAGTTTCTGTCATTGCCACCGGTTGCCGTTCATTGACAACCCCTTGCATTGACGTCCGTCCGGGACTCAGCAGGTGCCATACTTATGTATACCATCATGTCTTCACGACCCCTCAATGGTGATTTGGGCTATATATGTTATCACTCAATTAGGAACACATTGTCCTATCCTATTCCTTTTTCTGAGCACAGTGATTTCTCCTTTTGAGTCATTCATTTATATTTTCACAGGACTACTAATCTCTTGTTTGTCTCTTTACATCTTACTCTTTTGGGCATTATACAAGAAGCTACAGACATCCCATTGCGCTGTAGGTTCTTTTTATCTTTGTGTGACAGCCCATTATAAAAATATACATATAAACATTGATACAGTGTACTCTATTAGCAATATATTTACATAAATATATATATTTATAGTTTATCGTGTTTACTGCACAGGCATCTATGTTATTTTTAGAGCATATAAGGTTTATGTTAGTAAGTGTGTCTTTATATGTCCACATACATTATTCTTTTCCTGAAGAAGGCGTTTTATATGTCGAAACGCGCATAGAAAATTACATCGCTCTACTGAAAATAACATCTTAAATTGTTTTTCAAGCCGCTGTCTGTTGTATTGTATATATTGTAACGTATTGATTTTTTGTGTTACCATTTGCTATTATGATTGATTTATGTTGTCCTATTTATGATATATGTGACCTGTCTGCATAATAATTATGTACTCATAGCTAGAATTTTATTCGAAATAAATAAAATGATTTATATTTTTATCTCTGTAAGAGTACACTGATTGAATTTTATTAGGTTTTCATGTTAATTTAGACCTACTAATTTAAATTCATTGCTGCCTAGGAATGTTGTTGTTTCATGAGTTATTTCCCTGTTCTAGGAGCACCTAATATTTACAGGGGACCCTTTTTTATATACATAAATTCCTGAAATGTACAGTACCTATGTTGAATATGTCACTTTTTTCTGCAGAGCATTGGATGGTTGGGTGAAGGGTAGCAAAGTTGATGATTTTCAGGGACTTCTTGATTTAATTGCATGGGAGCACTTGTCAAGTAACTGTTTTCCTGAGCTTCACCAGCACCTGATTGATAGTAGGCTTACTAATCCAAGGAAGCTTACTGAGGAGGTGGACCGCTGGGTCAGTACCAGGGTCCACAAGGGTCACGTGGGAGACTCAGCGAAGACTGGGCAGGGTTCCCAACAGAAGAGTGGGTGGGGACAAGGGTAAACTGAGGGAGTTCCATAGGAGGCCCCAAAGAAATCCCCAAGGGAACCGAGGGAAGGTTCTCAGCCTCCCCCCCAGAAACCATCAGGGGCCCAGACAGGGCCCTCTATTCAAAGAGGGCCCCTGAAATGCTACAAATGTGGAGACCTGGGTCATTTTGCCAATGATCCCAAGTGTCGCTTGTTTGGAAAACCAGCACCCCCTGGTGCAGCCCCCCGGCAGATGGCTAGTGTAGCCCTGGGTGAGGAGATGCATGCCCAAGGTGGGTGGGGTCCCGCAGAGATGTCCCTTGTCTCTTTAGGAGACTGTGAGGTGGTCCGTAGGACCCAGATGCCTGATAACACTAAAAAATACAAGCAGTGGGCGACCATCAATGGCCATAGAGTGGAGGCTCGTAGAGATGCAGGAGCCTGTGTGACAGCTGTCAAGTGTCACCTGGTGTCTCAAGAGCAGGTTGTCCCTGGGGCATTCTACCCAGTTATTGCTGCTGACAACACAGAGACTCACTGCAAAGTGGCTCAGGTTCCCTTTGAGTGGGGGAGTCTCTGGTACTCTTCAGGTAGCTGTGAGGCCCGCCATGCCTGTTGACTGTTTGTTAGGGAATAATCTGGAGAGCTTCCCTAGGGCGAAGGTGGAGCGGAGTGCTCCTTTAGAAATGTTGGGTTTACCTGACTGGGCGTGTGTGACCACCCGGTCCATGGCAGCGAGTAAAGGTGCTCAAGAGTAGAGGCAGGGGATGCGGGAAACCGGCCCCCGAAGTTCCCACAGTCCAGGAGGGAGCAGACCCTGAGGGGGATGCCCTGGAGCCTACAGGGGAACAGGTAGCCGAACTGGTGGACCTGCCTGAGCTGACCCATTGGCAGCAAGAAGGAGGACCCTCCAGGGAGGAATTCTGCCAGGAGCAGAAAGAATGCCCTTTTCTTGTGGGTCTGCGGCAACAGGCTGCAGACCAGGCAGCAGGTGATCAGTCTGGGTCACATTGGATTTACTGGGAGAATGACCACCTGTATACTGAGCCTAAGGTTGCTGAGCCTGGGTCAGCCCGTGTGCTCGTGGTACCCCAGCTTCAGAGTCTTCCTACTGGGGCTGGCTCATGATGTTCCATTGACATTTGGGGCAGGACAAGACCTTTGAAAGGCTTGTCACCCACTTTTATTGGCCCCAAATGTGCAGGAGTTCAGACACTCACTGCAGGACATGTCAGACTTGCCAGACAAGTGGAAAGAGTGGGAGGAAGCGCAAGGCTCCTCTCCAGCCATTCCCTGTAGTCAGCACCCCCTTTGAACGGGTGGGTATTGACATTGTGGGTCCACTGGACCACAGGACAGCCATGGGCAAGAGGTTCATCCTGGTCTTGGTGGACCATGCCACCCGGTACCCGGAAGTCATACCTCTAAGGACAGTGATGGCCCCATTGGTGGGACGAGCACTGATGGGAATTTTCTCCAGAGTGGGATACCCTCGCGAGGTAGTGTCTGTCCAAGATACCAACTTCATTTCCAAGTATATGAAGTCCCTGTGGCAGGAGTGTGGTGTAACATATAAGTTTAACACTCCTTACCACCCCGAAGGAAATGGGTTGGTTGCAAGATTTAACCGAACCCTAAAAGACATGATTATGGGTCTTGAGGAACCTATGAGGCATAAGTGGGACGTCCTCCTACCATGCCACAGAGATCTCTAGGGTTCAGTCCTTTTGAGCTTCTCTATGGACACCCAGTGAGAGGACCTCTAAGTTTGGTTAAAGAAGGCTGAGAGCAATCTCCCAGGAAACCTCCCCAGGATGTATATAGCTGCATGATGGCCTTTAGGAACCAAACTCGGGGTTTCAGGCAACTCGCTGAGGTGAATCTGGAAACCAGCCAGGAGGAGATGAAGCGGTGGTTCGACCTGAATGCCACTCTGGTAGAGCTTCAGCCTGGTCAGAAGGTGTGGGCCATGACCGCAGTGGAGCCCTGCGCGCTCCAGGATAAGTGGACCGGACCATTTGAGGTTGTGGAGTGCAAAATCTGGTTACCTACTTGGTGGACTTGTGGTCTCCTAGGAACCCCTTGAGGGTCCTGCATGTCAACCGCCTGAAGCACCACTTGGAGAGGTCCCAAGTGGGCATGCTCTTAGCGACAGATGGTGGAATGGTGGAGGAGACCGAGCCTCTTCCAGACCTCCTGTTGGTGACAGAGCCAGATGGGTCAGTGGATGGTGTCAACCTCTCTTCCACCCTGACCCCTGAGCAACAGAATGACTGCCGCAAGTTGCTGGGACAGTTTTCTGATCTGTTCTCCCTGGTTCCCGGTGTCAATGATTGGTGCATCCATGATGTGGGCACTGGGGATAGTACACCTGTGAGGCACAAATCCTACAGGGTGACTGACAGGGTGAGAGCTTGCATCAAGGAGGAGGTCTCCAAGATGTTTGCATTAGAGGTGATTGAGTCCTCTAGCAGTCCTTGGTCCAGCCCAGTGGTCTTGGTCCCAAAGGCTGCCGTGCCTGGTGCCACACCAGAACTCCGGTTCTGTGTGAACTACAGAGGGCTCAATTCAGTCACCAGGACTGATGCGCACCCCATCCCCAGAGCTAATGAGCTCATAGATTGGCTAGGGGTTGCAAGGTACCTCAGCACGTTTGACTTAAAGTCTGGGTACTGGCAGATCGCCTTGACCGATGGGGCAAAGGAGAGGTCAGCATTCTCCACACCAGATGGGCACTACCAATTCCGGGTGATGCCCTTGGGATGAAAAATGCCCCTGCCACCTTTCAGAGGTTGGTCAACCAGGTGTTGGCTGGACTGGACTCGTTAAGTGCCGCCTACCTGGATGACATCGCAGTGTTCAACGCCAGTTGGGAAGAACATCTGTGCCACCTCTGAGAAGTGTTGATGGCGCTGCGGAGGGCAGGCCTAACGATCAAGGCGAGTAAGTGCCGGATCGGGCAGGGCTCCGTGGTGTACTTGGGACACCAGGTAGGGAGCGGCCAGGTGGCGCCCCTGCAGCCCAAAATTGAAACCATCCTGGCTTGGGAGCCGCCCATTACCCAGACAGAGGTGAGAGCCTTCTTAGGACTCACAGGTTACTACAGGAGGTTTGTCAAGGGGTATGGCAACATTGTTGCACCCTTGATAGTGCTGACTTCCCGGAAGCAGCAAAAGAGAGTGATTTGGACTGAAACCTGTCAGAAAGCTTTTGAGGCCCTTAAAACTGCAATGTGCACGGCACCCGTGCTCTTGGCACCCAACTTCTCCAGAGAGTTCATAGTACAAACAGACGCATCAGAGCATTGTGTGGGGGCTGTTCTGGCACAGATGAATGAGGAGGGCCTAGATCAACCCATAGCCTTCTTCAGTAGGAGGTTACTTCCATGGGAACAGAGGTGGAGTGCTGTTTAGCGTGAGGCATTTGCTGTGGTCTGGGCACTGAAGAAGCTGAGACCCTACCTGTTTGGGACTCACTTCTGGGTTCAGACAGACCACAGGCCCCTCAGATGGTTGATGCAGATGAGGGGTGAGAATCCCAAGCTGTTGAGGTGGTCCATTTCCCTACAGGGGATGGATTTCATGGTGGAACATCGTCCTGGTACAGAACACGCCAATACTGATGGTCTGTCCAGATTTTTCCACCTTAGTGATGAGAACTCTCAGGAGGTAGGGTAGTTCTCCCCACATTTCAGTTGGAGGGGACACATGTTAGATCTGGCACCTTGGCGTGGGTCTCTCTTCCAGCTTTGCTGTTGCCTCATGTGTTTTTGCTGGTGTTAGATGCTCAGGGCACTGTGTATCTGCAGTCCAGTGTGACAGTGCAAGTGCTCCCTATTGTAAATTAATGTATGAATTTGTGATTCCCTGATTGGTTGGTTTGGTTTACTTTTCCGACCCTAGTACAGTGCACCAGGAGTGCCCAGGGCTTGTAAATCCAAATGCTGCTGGTGGGCTTGCAGCACTGGTTGTGCCACCCACAGAAGCAGCCTGTAAAAGTGTGTCTAAGGTCTGCCATTGCAGAGCCTGCGTGCAGTCTGGTACTGTCATGTTGACTGGGCAAGTGCACCCCCTTGCCAGTCCCTAAACCTTCCCTTTTCTTCATATCAGACACCCCTATGGTAGGCCCAAGGGCAGGGTGCATTGTAAGGATGAGGTAGGACATGCCCTGGTGTGTGTGGCATGTTTTAATAGTGAATTACAGCCATTTTCGTTTTTCACTATTGCAAGGCTACCTGTTCTCCATAGGCCAGACTGGGCAGTTTGGTTATTACATTTTATAATCCTAACTGGGAACATGGTAGAAATTCGAATTTAGTATGCCTGAACTGAATGATAAAATACATCTTTTAGTGAAGTTGGTTTTAACATTCTGTGTTTGAAAATACCACTTTTAGAAAGTAGGTATTTTCTTGTCTAACCATTCAAACCTGCCTTATGCTAGGCTGTGTATTCCTTGTCTGGAGTTTAAGAGACAGGGCTGGGGAATTCCAGGAGACAGGGGCAGGTAGCCCAGTGGTGAATAGAGAGATCTTCATCTAGATTGGAGGGAGGAGTTGCACCTGGGACCTGAATAGGGCTGTGCCTTCCCTCCACAATGCTGGCTCCACCTCCTGGGGTGCGTCTGATGTTTCTGCCCTGCACTCTGAAAGGAAAGAAGGAGTCAGGTAAACAAAGTGCTCCAGGACTGACCAGAACTGGTGTGAACAAGGCAAAGGCCCCGCTGCCTTCAGAGGACAAAGGAATATGTGGTATAAGTATTGGGACCCTGATCCCAAGAATTTAGATCACTTTGGGAAAACAAGAATAATCCTCTGCTGAGGAGTGGAACCAAGAAGAAACTGAGGAGAGACTATCCCTGAAACTGGGGGATTGACCTGCAAGGGTTGCCTACTGCCAACAAGAGGAGAAAGGAGCTTTGTGTATACTTTTGCTCAACTTGTGAAGGATCTCCAAGGGCTTGGAAAAGAGCTTGCCTCCTGCTGAAGTCTCAGGAACAACAGACTTCAACCCCCAGCTCCCCAGATTTCTTTGGAAGTGCCTGCTGCTGTTTTGGGCCTTCTGAGGGACTGCGTGTCGCAAGGAGCTGGAAGCGTGACTAAAGAAGGAGAAGCGTGCCACCGTCAGAGCTGTTGTCGTCGCATCGCGTAAAGGGGTGACGCTGCTGCAGTTGTCGCATCGAGCCGAAGCGTCTTGCATCATTGAAGAAGTGTCTTGCAACACCGAAGAAGCGTGTCGCCATCGCAGCCATCATAGCTGATGCATTGCACCGTATCAAGAGAAGAGTCTCGCATCGAGGAAGAAGCGTGTTGCTGTCGCAGCCACTGCCTTCGCATCTTGGATGACACCGCTGTAGCTGTCGCATTGCACCGCATCAAGAAAAGCACCTCACATCCACGGAGAAGCATGCCGCCGTCGGAGCTGTTGTCGTCGCATCGCATAAAGTGTGTCGCCGCTGCAGTTGCTGCATCGAGCGAAAGCGTCTCGCAATGTCGGAGAAGAGTGTCACCGCCAAAGCCGCTGTCGTCGCATTGCGTAGAGTGGTGTTGCTGCTGCAGCTGACGCTTCAAATCGAGTCTTCTCGCAACATCATAGAAGCGTGCCGCATCTGGAAGATCTTCATGCCTTTATTTCTTTGCACCAAACTTTCATCGCATCAACATCGTTGCAACCCTTTTGTTGCCCTGCGTGTCACATCTAAAAGGTACATTGACTTAAAGTGTCGCATTTAAGAACTAAAGAGAACTAAGCTAAATTCTACCATCTTAAATTAACAGTATTGTGGATTTTTGTCATTTATGGTCTTGTGGTAAATCTATATAAAGAATACTATTTTTTATATAAAACCTGTGTGGTGTCCATCTGTAGTGTGTCACTTGATTACTGTATGTGTTCACAAATGCTTTACACACTGCCTCTGAGATAAGCCTGTCTGCTCGTGCCAAGCTACCAAGGTGGTGAGCAGGAGTTATTTTAGTAGTGTACCCCTTTACCCTGACTAGAGGCGAGGGTCCCTATTTGTCACAAGTACATACCTGTGCCAACTAGAGACCCCCAAGTCTAACAAATACTCTGTGCTATTATAGCTTTCTGAGTTGGAGCTTCCTCGAGGTTGAATAAACAATCTACATGCAGATCCAGAGGAAGGTGCCCCGTTGACACCTGATGGCATCATCCACAGAATCTGACATACCCACTCAGACCTCAATATAACCTTTCACACACACACCCACTTCAACTTCCCCACTACTATTATCAAAACTGTTGATACACCCATGCCAGTACTTACACACCCACTCACTAATTCATAGGTCTACACACACATCCATTCAGTGACTCATACAGCCACTCATACACCAACTTGCTCACTAATACAGCCACTGATATATCCACTCATACACCCATACAGCAACTCACACACTGTCAGTCACCCATATAGCTACTCACTCACCTACGCACTAACTCATAGGGTGAATCACACAGCTGCTTACTCTCCTATACAGTTATACACACACCCTCTCACTTATTCTAGGCCTGGGCGGTAAATTCCGTTCCGCTCGCGGAATTTGCATAATTTGCGTAATTTCGCGTTCCGCGGAGAACGCGAAATTGCTAAAAAGCCTGCTTTCCGCGATTTCGCGAAATTTTTGCTTGGTCGCGATCTCAAAATGCGTGTTCGTGAGATATTTCTCCCCGAGCACGCAAACAGCAATTGTGAACACGAAAAAAGCATCGCGAACAAGCAATTCTGCGTGTTCGCGGAATTTCTGCGTGTTCGCGGAGATTTTTTACCATTTCGCGGAGATTTGAGTAACGCAATTCCGCAAATTCCGCCCACCCCTAACTTATTCCTACAGATACTGAAACATACTCACTATACAGTCACAGACACAAGCACACACACACACATTCAGCTCCTCTCATTGTAACTCACTCACACATACAGTTACTCATATACCTCAACACTCACCTATACTGCCTTTCACATATGCAGTAACATACCCATATACCACTGAAGCATCCATTCACTCACTGACACAGCCATACACACTCTGTCACCCACATAGCCCCTCACAGAGACACTCACAAACCCGTAGAGTCACTGACTCACACACTCACTCATCCATGCAGGCAGTCACACACCCCCTCACCAACCTACACAGGCACTCATACACCCATGCAGGTTCTCAGACAACCAATCAATCCCCCATACAGCTAATCATGTACCCACTCACAAACTCATATAGCCACTTAGACACCAAATGACAGACTGATGCAGAAATTCACACAACATAGTTACTCACACATAATTTCACCGAGACATCTAATCACCCTCTTATACAGTCAGTCATGCACCCACTGAATCATCCATAAAGGCACTCATACTCCTACTGATCCATCAATACACCTTGGTATATATATTTAACATGCATCAATCAATCAGGGGTTTGTAAAGTACACTACTCACCCATTAGGGTCTCAAGGAGCTGGGGGGGTGGCTCCTTTGGGGTCATCTGAAGAGCCAGGTCTTAAGGTATTCCTGAACTGGAGCAGTGTAGGGCTTTACCGCAGGTGGAGGGGGAGGCCGTTCCAGGTCTTGGCTGTGAGGTAGGAGAAGGACTTTCTACCCACTCTGCTCCTGTAGAAGTGGGGGATGGTGGCCAGGGGGAGGTTGGCTGAATAGATGGTTTCTCTTGGGGTCATGGAAGGAGAGATGGTTGTTGAGGTAATGAGGTCCGATGTTATGGAGGTGCTTGTATGCATGCATAAGCAGCTTGAATGTTATTCTTCTTTCAAGAGGGAGCCAGTTGAGATCACAGATGTGCTGGGTGCTGTGGTTGTGCCGGGGGATGTTGAGGATTAGCCTGGCTGCTGCAGTTTGGACCTTCTGGAGCTTGCAGAGTAGTTTTTTTTTGATTCTGGCATAGGGGCATTGCCGTAGTCCAGTCTGCTGGTGATGAGGGCATATGTTTTTCTGGATTCGTAGGGGATCCATTTGATTGTTTTATGGAGTATGCAGAGGGTGTTGAAGCAGGCAGAGTAGAAGGTGTTGATTGGACAATTCATAGTGAGTGATGAGCCAATATGATGACATGGTTGTGTGCATGGTCTGTTGGGGTGGGTGGGTGGATTTCCGAGGGCGGGGGCCACAAGAGGTTGTCCCAAGCTGAGGGGGTGGAGCCGATGATGAGGACTTCTGTATTCTCTGAGTTGAGTTTCAGGCAGCTGTTCTTCATCCAGGTTGCAACAGCTTTCATCCCTACTTGAAAGTTGTTCCTGGTGATGTTGGGTTCCTTGGTGAGGGAGAGGATGAGCTGGGTGTCATTGGCATTGGAAACGATATTGAGCCCATGGTTTCTGATGATGGTTGAGAGGAGGGCAATGTAGATGTTGAAGAGGGTGGGGCTGAGTGAGGATCCTTGGGTTATTCCGCATCTGGTCTCTGTTGGTTCTGAGAGGTAGGGCAGAAGTCTTACTCTCTGTGTTCTGCCTGTGAGGAATGAGCATATCCAGGCTAGGGCCATTCCTCAGATGCTGGCGTTGTGGAGTCTGTTTGCTAGTGTTTGGTGGAAGATGGTGTCATAGGCTGCTGCTAGGTCCAGGTGGATGAGGGCTGCTGTTTGGCCCAGGTCGATGAGGGCGCAGATGTCATCAATGGCGGCGGAGGAGGGCGGTCTTGGTGCTGTGGTTGCTGCGCAATCTGGATTGCAAACTCTGCTTTGCTTCATGGATATGCTTCCATAAAGCGAAGCAGATTGCTTCTGGACAAAGGGAGCTGAATGTTAGCAGCTCCCCTTGCCCAAGAGCAATGCTGGCTCCCGCAGGAGGCGGGAAGCCGGCAGGGACCACGGGGGGCATTGGGCTCCCCTTGCGGTCCCCAACATGAGGTCAGGCCCCAGAGGATGGGGTCGCTGGGGCCATAATTGGCCTCAGGAGGGGAGCCACATGACCCCCTCCCCAAAAAAAGCAAGGCTGGCCAGGCCCCAGGGGATGGGGTCCCCGGGCCAGGAGTGGCCCAGGGAAGGGGAGCTACGCGGCCCCCTCCCATAATTAAAATAATATATGTTTTTATCAGGACCTCAGGACTGAAGTGGACTTCATCCCTCAAGCAGCAGTGCGCCAGGTGGCACCTTTGCAGAGTGGTGTATAAAAGGGGCATGGCCTCGGACCACTCTCAGCAACCCAGCTGTGTGGGGCTGACTGGAGGTAACTGAGGGCTAGTTGGCCCCCGGTGACCCTCAGGAAGCAATGGGACCTCATCCCCCAACCAAGAGTGCGCCAGGAGGTGCATTTTCAGAGTGGTGGACAAAGGGGGTGTGGCCTGTGTCTACCTCTCAGCAATCCCACTTTGTGGGGCTTTCTGGAGGTAACAGGTAGGCTAGTTGGCCACTAACCACCCCCAGCAGCAAAGGGGAATTTAATCCCCATCGAAGAGCGCGCACGGGAACGCATTTGCAGACTGGTGGGCAAAGGGGGCGTGGCCTGCTATGAGAACTTACTAATGCTGCTGTGTGGGACTTACTGGAGGCAATAGGAGGGGTAGTTGGCCTCCAAGGTTATGCTTGGAGGCCAACTACCCCTCCTGTTACCTCCAGTAAGTCCCAGATAGTGGGTTTGCTAAGAGAAAAAAAGCCTTGTTTCTAGCTGACACGACTCAAACGTTACCAAAAATGCAGCGACAAGTGTTACAGCGTGGTGGAAGGTCCTTTGCAAACCTAGAATGGTCACATGTTACTTATTGCTAAATGTGGGTGTTAAATTGGTACTAATGTTGTGCAAGACACTCTTGCTTCTTTCTGCACCTCTATTGCCTCTTTCCGCATTTCTTTTGCTTCTTTCTGCACTTTTCTTTCTTTTTCTGCACTTCTCTTGCCTCTTTCTGCAAATCTCTTCTAATTTCTACACCTCTTTTGCCTCTCTCTGCACCTCACTTGCTTCTTTGTGCACTCCTGTTGCCCCTTTCTCCACCTCTGCTCCATCTTTCTGCACTTGTTTTGTGTCATTCTGCAAATCTCTAGCTCCTTTCTGCGCCCCTTGTGCTTCTTTCTCCACCCCTCTTCCCTCTTCCCTCTTATAGCACCCCTCTTGCCTCTTTCTGTACCTCTGTGGGTTCTTTCTGCTCTCCTCTTACTTCTTTCTATACCTCTCTTGCTTCTTTCTGCACCACTCGTGCTTCTTTCTGCACCCCTCATTTCTCTTGCTGCACCCCTCTTGCCTCTTTCTGCATCTCTGTTCCTTCTTTCTGCACTTCTTTGATTTCTTTCTGCTCCTGTCTTGCTTCTTTCTGTACACCTCTTGCCACTTGCTCCACCCCTGTCCCCCCTTTTTGCATCTGTTTCTTTTTTCTGAACTTCTCTTGCCTCTTTCCCCATCCCTCATCCCTCTTTCTGCACCTCTGTTGCTTCTTTCTGCACTTCTCTTGCTTCTTTCTTCCACCCTTGTGGCTTTTTCTGCACCCCTCTTCCTTCTTTCTGCACCACTCTGGCCTCTTTCTGCACCTCTGTTCCTTATTTCTGCACTTCTTTTGTTTCTTTCTGCAAATCCCTTGCTTCTTTCTGCACACCTCTTGCTTCTTTCTGTACCCCTCATGCCTCTTTCACACCCCTCTTCCCTCTTTCTGCAACTCTCTTGCCTCTTTCTGCACATGTGTTACTACTTTGTTTCTTTCTGCACCCAACTTCCCCTTCCTGTATCCCTGTTGCTTTTTAATGCAGTTCTCTTGCTTCTTTCAGCATCTCGCTTGCTTCTTTCTGCACCCCTCGTACGTCTTTCTGTACCCCTCTTCCTTCTTTCTGCAATCCTCTTGACTCTTTCTGCAACGCTTTTGCCTCATTCTGCACCCCTCTTGCCTCTT
This sequence comes from Triturus cristatus, assembly GCF_964204655.1. Lineage (NCBI taxonomy): Eukaryota > Metazoa > Chordata > Amphibia > Caudata > Salamandridae > Triturus > Triturus cristatus. Next base: position 451,992,448 of record NC_140590.1, on the reverse strand, counting down.
TCTGCGCCTCTGTTCCTTCTTTCTGCACTTCTTTTGATTATTTCTGCAGCTCTCATGCTTCTTTCTGCATTCCCTTTCCTAATCCTTCCTAATTCTCCACCTCTCTTCCCTCTTTCTGCACCCCTGTTGCCCCTTTCTGCACCTCTGTTCCTTCTTTCTGCACTTCTTTTGTTTTTTTCTGCATGTCTCTTGCCTCTTTCTGCACACCTCTTCCCTCTTTTAGCACCCCTCTTGCCTCTTTCTGCACCTCTGTTGCTTCTTTCTGCACTCCTCTTGCTTCTTTCTGTACCTCACTTGCTTCTTTCTGCACCAGATATGCTTCTTTCTGCACCCCTCATTCCTCTTTCTGAACCCCTCATTCCTCTTTCTGCACCTCTGTTACTTCTTTCTGCACTTCTTTTGTTTCTTTCAGCACCTCTCTTGTTTCTTTCTGTATCCCTCTTGCCTCTTTGTCCACCCCACTTCCCCCTTTCCACATCTCTGTTGCTTTTTTATGCATTTCTCTTGCTTCTTTCTTCATCTCTCTTGCTTCTTTCTGCACCCTATATGCCTCTTTCTGCACCCCTCATCCCTCTTTCTGCACTTCTGATGCTTATTTTTGTACTTCTTTTATTTCCTTCTACACCCCTCTTGCCTGTTTCTGTACCTCTGTTCCTTCTTTCTGCACTTCTTTTGTTTCTTTCTGCAGCTCTCATGCTTCTTTCTGCCTCCCCTTTGCTCTTTCTCCACCCCTCTTCCCTCTTTTTGTACCCTATTGCTCCTTTCTGCACCTCTGTTCCTTCTTTCTGCACTTTTTTTGTTTCTTTCTGCACATCCCTTGCTTCTTTCTGCACCCCTTGTGCCTCTTTATGCACACCTCTTCCCTCTCTTTGCAACCCTCTTGCCTCTTTCTGCACCTCTGTTCCTTCTTTCTGCACTTGTTTTGTTTCTTTCTGCACCTCTATTGCTTCTTTCTGCACCCCTCTTGCCACTTTCTCCATCACTGTTTCCCCTTTTTGCCTCTTCCTCTATCCCTCATTCCTCTTTCTGCACCTCTGTTGCTTCTTTCTCTACTTCTCTTGCTTCTCTCTGCACCTCTGCCCTTCTTTCTGCAACCCTTGTCCCTCTTGCACTGTACCCCTCTTGCCTCTTTCTGCACCTCTGTTCCTTCTTTCTGCACTTCTTTTGTTTATTTCTGCAATTCTGTTGCTTCTTTCTGCACACCTCTTGCTTCTTTTTGCACCCCTTTTGCCTCTTTCACACCATTCTTCCCTCTTTCTGCAACTCTCTTTCCTCTTTCTGCACATGTGTTCCTTATTTCTGCACTTCTTTTGTTTCTTTCTGCACCTCTCTTGTTTCTTTGTTTTCCTCTTGCCTCTTTGCCCACCACACTTCCCCCTTTCTGCATCTTTGTTGCTTTTTTATGCATTTCTCTTGCTTCTTTCTGCATCTCTCTTGCTTCTTTCTGCACCCCTCGTGCCTCTTTCTGCACCCCTCATCCCTCTATCTGCACTCCTTATCCTCTTTCTGCACCTCTTTACCTTCTTTCTGCACTTCTTTTGTTTATTACTGCAGCTATCTTGCTTCATTCTGCACCCTCTTGCCTCTTTCTTCAACCCTCTTCACTCTTTCTTCATCCCTATTGCCTCTTTCTGCACCTCTGTTCCTTCTTTATACACTTCTTTCATTTATTTCTGCACCCCCTGTGCCTCTTTCAGCAACACCCATCCCTCTTTTTATAACCCTCTTGCCTCTTTCTGCACCTTTGTTTCTTCTTTCTGCACTATTCTTGCTTCTTTCTTCACCTCTTTGCTTATTTCTGCACCACTCATGCTTTTTTCTGCACCCTTCTTCCCTCTTTCTGCACCTCTCTTGCCTCGGTCTGCACCTCTTTTCCTTGTTTCTGCTCTTCTTTTACTTATTTATGCACCTCTCTTGCTTCTTTCTGCAACAGTTTTGCCACTTTCTCTACCCCTGTTCTCCTTCTTGCATCTCTGTTGCTTTTTTCTGCACTTCTCTTGTTTCTTTCTATACCTCTGTCCCTTCTTTCTATAACCCTTGTGCCTCTTTCTGCTCCCTTCTTCCCTCTTTCTGCACCTCTCTTGTCTCTTTCTGCAACTCTGTTCCTTCTTTCCTCCCTTCTTTTGCTTCTTTTTGCACCTCTATTGCGTCTTTCTGTGCCATTCTTGCATCTTTCTCTACCCTTCATTCCCCTTTCTGAATCTCTGTTGCTTCTTTCTGCACTTCTGTTTCCTCTTTCTCCACCCATCTTCCCTCATTCTGCACCTCTGTTGCTTCTTTTTGCACTTTTCTTACTTCTTTCTGCACCCCTCGTGTCTCTTTCTGCAACACTCTTCCCTCTTTCTACACCCCTCTTGCCTATTTCTGCACCTCTGTTCCTTCTTTCTGCACTACTCTCGCTTCATTTGGCACCTTTTTGCTTCTTTCTGCACCACTTGTGCTTCTTTCTGCACCCTTCTTCCCTCTTTCTGCATCTCTCTTGCCTCTTTCTGCACCTCTGTTCCTTGGTTCTGCTCTTCTATTATTTCTTTCTGCACCTCTCTTGCTTCATTCTGCAATGCTTTTGCCACTTTCTTAAACCCTGTTCCCCCTTTTTGCATCTCTGTTGGTTCTTCCTGCACTTCTCTTCCCTCTTTCTCCACACCCCTCATTCCTCTTTCTGCAGCTCTGTTGCTTCTTTCTACAGTTCTCTTGCTTCTTTCTGTAACTCTGTTCCTTCTTTCTGTAACCCTTGTGCCTCTTTCTGCCCCCTCCTTCCCTCTTTCTGCACCTCTCTTGCCTCTTTCAGCACCTTTGTTCCTTCTTCTTCACTTCTTTTGTTTCTTTCTGCATCTTTCTTGCGTCTTTCTGAGCTGTTCTTGCCTCTTTCTCCACACTTCTTCCCCCTTTCTTCATCTTTGTTGCTTCTTTCTGCACTACTGTTGCCTCTTTCTCTATCCCTCTTCTCTCGTTCTGCACCTCTGTTGCTTCTTTCTGCATATTTCTTACTTCTTTCTGCACCCCTCGTGCCTCTTTCTGCACCCCTTGTGCCTCTTACTGCACGCCTCTTCTCTCTTTCTGCACTTCTCTTGCCTCTTTCTGCACATCTGTTCCTTCTTTCTGCATTTCTTTTTTTCTTTCTGCACCTCTCTTGCTTCTCTCTGCTTCCCTCTTGCCTGTTTCTCCACCCCTCTTCCCTCTTTCTGCATCTCTGTTACTTCTTTCTGCACTTCTCTTGCCCCTTTCTGCACCCCTTGTGCCACTTTCTGTATCCTTCTTCCCTCTTTCTGCACCTCTGTTACTTCTTTCTATACCTCTGTTGCTTCTTTTAGCACTTTTCTTACTTCTTTATGCATCCCTCTTGCCTCTTTCTGATCCACTCTTCTCTCTTTCTGCATTCCTCTTGCCTCTTTCTGCACATCTGTTCCTTCCTTCTGTACTTTTGTTTCTTTCTGCACCTCTCTTGCCTCTCTCTGCTTCCCTCTTGCCTATTTTTCCATCTCTGTTACTTCCTTTTGCACTTCTCTTGCCCCTTTCTGCACCCCTCTTCCCTCTTTCTGCACCTCTGTTACTTCTTCGTTCACTTCTCTTGCTTCTTTCTGCACCCCTCGTGACTCTTTCTGTACCCTTCTTCCCTCTTTCTACACCTCTCTTGCCTCTTTCTGCACTTCTGTTCCTTCTTTCTACACTTTTTTTGTTTCTTTCTGCACCTCTCACTTTTTTCTGCGCCCCTTTTGCCTCTTTTGGTACCCTTCTTGCCTCTTTCAGCACCTCTGTTCCTTGTTTCTGCTCTTCTTTATTTCTTTCCGCACCTCTATTGCTTCTTTCTGCAACGCTTTTGCCACTTTCTCCACCCCTGCTCTCCCTTTTTTGCATCTCTGTTGCTTCTTTCTGCACTTCTCTTGCCACTTTCTCCAGAACCCTCATCCCTCTTTCTCCACCCCTGTTCCCCCTTTTTGCATCTCTGTTGCTTCTTTCTGCACTACTCTTGCCACTTTCTCCACCCCTCTTCCCTCATTCTGCACCTCTGTTGCTTCTTTCTGCATTGTTCTTACTTCTTTCTGCACCCCTCGTGCCTCTTTCTGCACCCCGTGTGCCTCTTGAGGCACCCATCTTCTCTCTTTCTGCACTCCTCTTGCCTCTTTCTGCTCATCTGTTCCTTCTTTCTGCACTTCTTTTTTTCTTTCTGCACCTCTCTTGCGTCTCTCTGCTTCCCGCTTGACTGTTTCTCCACCCCTCTTCCCTCTTTCTACATCTCTTTAACTCATTCTGGACTTCTCTTGCCCCTTTGTGCACCCCTCTTCCCTCTTTCTGCACCTCTGTTGCTTCTTTGTTCACTTCTCTTGCTTCTTTCTGCACCCCTTGTGCCTCATTCTACATCCTTCTTCCCTTTTCTGCACCTCTTCCTTCTTTCTGCACTTATTTTGTTTCTTTCTTCACCTCTTGCTTTTTCTGCACCCCTTTTGCCTATTTCTGCACCCATCTTGCCTCTTTCTGCACCTCTGTTCCTTTATTCTGCACCCTCTTGCCTCTTTCTCTACCCTCTTCCCTCTTTCTTTACCCCCTTTCTTCTTTCTGCACCTCTCTTGCTTCTTGCTTTTTTCTACACCCCTTTTGACTATTTCTGCACCCATCTTGCCTCTTTCTGCATCTCTGTTCCGTCTTTCTGCACCCCTTGGGCCTCGTTATATATCCTTCTTCCCTCTTTCTGCACCTCTGTTCCTTCTTTCTGCTCTTCTTTTGTTTCTTTCTTCACCTCTTGCTTTTTCTGTACCCCTTTTGCCTATTTCTGCACCCATCTTGCCTCTTTCTGCACATCTGTTCCTTCTTTCTGCACTTCTTTTTTTCTTTCTGCACCTCTCTTGCTTCTCTCTGCTTCCCTCTTGCCTGTTTCTCCACCCCTCTTCCCTATTTCTGCATCTCTGTTACTTCTTTCTGCACTTCTCTTGCCCCTTTCTGCACCCCTTGTGCCACTTTCTGCATCCTTCTTCCCTCTTTCTGCACCTCTGTTACTTCTTTCTATACCTCTGTTGCTTCTTTTAGCACTTTTCTTACTTCTTTATGCATCCCTCTTGCCTCTTTCTGAACCACTCTTCTCTCTTTCTGCATTCCTCTTGCCTCTTTCTGCACATCTGTTCCTTCCTTCTGTTCTTTTTTTTCTTTCTGCACCTCTCTTGCCTCTCTCTGCTTCCCTCTTGCCTATTTTTCCATCTCTGTTACTTCCTTTTGCACTTCTGTTGCCCCTTTCTGCACCCCTCTTCCCTCTTTCTGCACCTCTGTTACTTCTTCGTTCACTTCTCTTGCTTCTTTCTGCACCCCTCGTGACTCTTTCTGTACCCTTCTTCCCTCTTTCTACACCTCTCTTGCCTCTTTCTGCACTTCTGTTCCTTCTTTCTACACTTTTTTTGTTTCTTTCTGCACCTCTCACTTTTTTCTGCGCCCCTTTTGCCTCTTTTGGTACCCTTCTTGCCTCTTTCAGCACCTCTGTTCCTTGTTTCTGCTCTTCTTTATTTCTTTCCGCACCTCTATTGCTTCTTTCTGCAACGCTTTTGCCACTTTCTCCACCCCTGCTCCCCCTTTTTGCATCTCTGTTGCTTCTTTCTGCACTTCTCTTGCCACTTTCTCCAGAACCCTCATCCCTCTTTCTCCACCCCTGTTCCCCCTTTTTGCATCTCTGTTGCTTCTTTCTGCACTTCTCTTGCCACTTTCTCCAGAACCCTCATCCCTCTTTCTGCAACTCTGTTGCTTCTTTCTACAGTTCTCTTGCTTCTTTCTGTACCTCTGTACCTTCTTTCTGTAACCCTTGTGCCTCTTTCTGCCCCCTTCTTCCCTCTTTCTGCACCTCTCTTGCCTCCTTCTGCACCTCTGTTCCTTCTTTCTTCACTTCTTTTGTTTCTTTCAGTGCCTCTATTTCATCTTTCTGTGCTGCTCTTGCACTCTTTCTCCACCCTACTTCCCCATTTCTGTATCTCTGTTGCTTCTTTCTGCACTTCTGTTGCCTCTTTCTCCACCCCTCTTCCCTCATTCTGCACCTCTGTTGTGTCCGGTGCTAGGTCCAACGACAGAGAGTCCGAGATCCACGGGAGCGAAGAGTAAGTCTCTACTCCCTCCTAGAGTCCAGTCTCCCCTAGGTATAAATACACTATAGGAAGATCTGACCCCACGAGGGCGAAGAGACCCGAAAGGACCACCAGGTCTTTGATTGGGATGGCAGGTATGGGAATCTGGGTTCCTGCAGGGAGACAAAAGAGACAACATACACTATGTGAGATCTAATCTATTGCATTCCCCTCCCTCTTCACTGTAATCATTACATTATATGCCTTTTCATACTTACACCATCAGACCTAGGAATAGGGATAGAAGGTCTCTTCTTGAAAAAGATGAAACGAAGGAGGATTCAAAACCAGACGATCCTGCACCTCGCGGTGGCTACTGGGGAAGGAGTGCAGGTTCCAAACTCATAGGATAACGGGTATATACAGCGACATAACCTGCGCTGTGTTAAATGTTCATGGATTGTCAATTCCACTGAAACGCTCAAGTGTGTCGTCCAAAAATACAGCTTACCGATTATTTCGTCATCGGCAGTTCCACAGCGTTTCTTGAGTTCTGGAAGGCAAAGGACAAGGCAGCGCGTAGCCAGCGCTACTGTTTCCAACAATCAGAAGCAAAAGGCAAGGCTGCTTGAGGATCAGCGCGTTCGCGCATCAGAGTCAAAAGTGCACGGAGTCCAAAGTGCACGGCAACACGGCAGCGCGCCAAAGTTCAAAGGGGCAAGTCAGTGCGTCAAGGTTCAAAGGGCCAGGCAGCGCGTAGCAAGCGCTAAGGTCAAAATCAGGAGGACGAAAACATATGGAATAGCGCGACCTCGCGCTAACGAAAAAGAATCTTTGGAACAGCGCTTCCTCGCGCTAGAGGGAGAATAACACTTCGGCGAGATGCCAACTCACGCAGGAATCCCAAGCGCCGAGCAGACTGGAGCTGAAATGTCGAGGTAAACGGAGGCAGACGAGGACTAGGTTCAGGAGGAATCCAAACGAGGAAACAGGGGCGTGGTCCAAATACAGGAAGTGAGGCCAAGCACTTGTGGGAGTGTTCAGTCAGCTTATATGCCGGCAGCAATCACATGGTCTGGTGATGCAGCAGTCACATGATCTGGTGATGCATCATGAGAAGGCATACAAGGTATTCCCTCTGGCTAGGCATTCTGGGACTTGGAGTTTCCCTGCGTTTTACTAAGAATTAGAGTACATGAAGCACGACCTCTAACAGTTCTCCCCCCTAACGGTCTAATAACAGGTCTGTGTTTGTTGGGATGTAAGGCGTGAAATCTCCTGACTAAAACTGGGGCGTGTACATTCTCTGCAGGTTCCCAAGTTCTATCTTCAGGAGAATACCCCACCCAATCTACTAGGTATTGTAACCTTCCTCGAAGTCTACGAGAATCCACAATGCGTCTGACTTCAAATTCTTGTTCACCGTTCACGGTGATGGGAGGAGGTGGAGGCTCTGGGCTAGAGGGAGGGAGGAAGGGTTTGAGAAGGGAAGTGTGAAAGACTGGGTGAATATGCATATCTGTAGGGAGTTCTAGTTTCATGGCTACCGGATTGATTATACTAGATATAGGAAAAGGTCCTATGTACCTGGGCCAGAATTTACGTGGACCTGCTAGTCTGAGGTTCTTCGTGGATAACCAAACTTTATCCCCTTCATAGTAGTCTGGCGCCGGGCGCCTATGTTTGTCTGCCTGTTCTTTCATGTGTTGTTTGGCTTCCCGTAATTCTCTAGTGGCTTGTTCCCAGATAGAGCTAAGTATCTTGTGGTGTTCGTGTACTGCAGGAATGTTTAACATTTCAGGGGGTAGATGTAAAGGGAGGAATCTTGGGTGTTGTCCTGTCACAAAGAAAAAAGGAGAAATCTTGGAAGCAGAATGTGTGGAATTATTGTAGGCGAATTCCGCTAAGGGAAGAGCTTGACTCCATTCACTGGTTATAGTACTCAATAAACATCTTAAAAATTGTTCCAGGGTTTGATTTGTCCTCTCGGTTTGTCCATCCGTCTGAGGATGATAGGCGGACGAGAGTCGATGATCTATGTGTAGTGTTTTACAGAGGCCTTGCCAAAATTTAGAGATGAATTGGGGGCCTCTGTCTGACACTATGACCGAGGGCAATCCATGTAATTTCACTACGTGATTTATGAAGATGTCAATGAGTTCAGTGGCTCGAGGTAGTCTTTTAAGAGGAATAAAATGTGCCATTTTGGACAGCAGATCCACTACCACCAAGATCGTGGTGTAACCTTTACTTGGGGGCAAATCAGTGATGAAATCCATGCTGAGAGTGGACCAAGGACATTCAGGTACAGGTAAAGGTCGTAATAGACCAGCAGGAGCACAATGCATGGATTTCTGTCGTGCACAGGTGGAACAGGCCTTACAAAATTCAGAGATGTCATGATACATATCTTTCCACCAGAACCATCGCTGACACATTTGACGGGTCTTGTCATTTCCCGGATGTGCCGCCAGGGGTGACGTGTGACACCATTTCAGTATTAGAGACCGAGTTTCAGATGAGGGAATGAACAACTTTCCATCATGATAGAATAAGCCATTCACCACCGTGTTCAATGGATCTGCTAACCATGTCTCCTGGTCTAACTGTCTATACTCCTGTTCTAACTGGGCAAGAAAGGAATCAGAAGTAACCTCCTCTTGTGTATTCAACGCCACAATCTTGTTTTCAGGAATGATGGGCACCGGTTCTTCCTCTGTGATACTGAGCTCTTTTCCTAACCGGGATAAAGCATCTGCTTTTCCATGCCTTGCACCCGGCCGAAAGTTGATAATAAAGTCATATTCACAGAAGAAAGACACCCATCTCATCTGCCTAGGAGTGAGAGCTCTAGCAGATCGAAAGAATTGCAGATTCCTATGGTCAGAATAAATCGTGATAGTATGGGGTGACCCTAATAAATAGTGCCTCCACTCCTGAAAAGCCATCTTTATGGCTAACAATTCCCTTTCCCCAATCGTATAATTCTGTTCTGCTTGAGAGAGGGTCTTTGAGAAATAGGCCACAGGATGGAGAGTGCCCGTGCTTTCGTCACGCTGCGACAATACTCCCCCCACTGCATATTGTGAGGCGTCTGCCTCCACAAAATAAGGCAGGGTTTCATTGGCGTGTCTGATTATGGGGGCAGAAGTGAACCTGTCCTTTAGGGTCTGGAAGGCTTTTTCAGCAGTTTTATCCCATTCAAACTGCACCCCTTTTTTAAGCAGTCTAGTAATAGGAGACACTAATTCAGAGAAGTGGTGAATAAATCTTCTATAAAAATTAGCGAAACCTAAGAAGGATTGTATTTCTTTCACTGTCTTGGGACTGTTCCAGTTGGTGATAGCAGCGATTTTAGCTGGATCCATATGAATTCCTTCAGGTGAGATAACGAAACCCAAGAAGTCTACCTTCCGTGTGTGAAACAAACACTTATCCAATTTGGCAAAGAGATGGTGTTCGTGCAAGCGTTGCAGTATAAGCCGCACATGTTCCACATGGTCTTGCTCATTTTGTGAATAGATTAGAATATCGTCAATATAGACGATGACAAAGATGTCTAAGTAATCACGTAAAATCTCATTCACAAAAAATTGGAATGCTGCTGGAGCATTACAGAGGCCAAACGGCATCACGCAGTATTCGAATAAACCGAATTTGGTACGGAAGGCCGTTTTCCACTCGTCTCCCTCTCTTACTCTAATCAAATGGTACGCACCTCTGAGGTCTAGTTTGGTGAATATTTTTGCTTTACGTACTTGATCCAGGAGCGTGGAGATGAGGGGAAGAGGATATTTGTTTTTTACCGTAGCTTTATTTAAGGCGCGGTAGTCCAGGCAGGCTCTCAATCCTCCCTCTCGTTTGGGGATGAAGAAAAGAGGCGAGGATACAGGGGAGGTCGAATGCCTAATAAAACCCTTCTTCAACATCTCTTGCAAGTAATCATAAAGATATTTAGTCTCTGGTTCAGTCAAGGCGTATACTCGACTGATGGGTAATTCAGCTCCAGGGATTAAATCAATCCTGCAGTCATATGCTCTATGTGGTGGTAGAGCTGTCGCTTTCACTTCGTCAAACACACTAGCAAACTCTTGGTATTCCGTAGGCAGACTCGTGGCGTTGGAGGACACAGCAGCGCAACATAAAGGCGTTTGCCAAAGTGCAGATTCTCGGTAACAGTGCAGTGTGCAAAAAGAAGACCTTAATGTTACTGTTCTAGACACCCAATCAATGTGTGGATTGTGTAGTTGTAGCCAGGGTACTCCTAATATGGCCCCAAACGTGGGAGTGTCTATGAGATCAAAGATAATTGACTCGGAATGCCCATTATCACACACCATGATAAGTGGAGGTGTTTGATGTTTAATCAAACCTGATGACAATTCGGACCCGTCTACAGCTCTAACCCTTTCGGGGTGAGGTTTTGTGATAAATTGCAATCCCATCGCTTTAGCTACCGTTATATCTAAAAAATTTCCAGTAGCCCCAGAATCCAGCAAAATAGCCATAGACTTTCTATGTTGAGAGGGCAAAATAAAGACCACCGTAATAAGAAAGTGTTTGGGCACCGGGGGCACATGGGTAGAGACAGACTGCGAGATCTGAGACACGGAAGGACTTGGGAAATCGACCTCGACACTTACCAAGTCTTTTAGTTTTCCGCCACTGGAACTGCCCCGGGTTTGTTTACGGGAATACTACCTAGTTTTTTAGGCTTCCCGGGACATTCTCGGGCAAAATGCCCTCCCTTACCACAGTACAGACATAGATTCAAACGTCTTCGTTTGTCTCGTTCTTCCGCTGTTAAGGGTCCTCTGATTCCCCCAATTTGCATTGGTTCACCTGACTCTTTGAACTCCTTTTTGTCAGGCCTGGAAAGGAAAAGACGGGGGTAGTCGCCTTTGGACTTCTCTCCTCTCCTTTCTGTCAGTCTGTGATCCAATTTGACCACTAAGTCTATGAAGGATGCACAGTCCTCTGGAGGATCAACAATCTGAGACAGAATGTCTTTTAACTCATCTCTTAAACCCCTATAAAATAGGGATGTTCGTTTCTCTTCGGGCCACTGTGTCTCCGTAACTAAGCGATTAAACGTGGTTATGTACGAAAGAAGGTCCTTCGCACCTTGTTTCAAATTCAGTAACTCGTTGTCGCTGGCCTGCATGTATGAATGGCGAGCGAACAAACTCCGCATTCTGTCTTTGAACTGTGCTAAATTATAGAGAACAGGATCGTCATTGTCCACTAATGGCACTGCCCAGAGAGCTGCATTCCCACTCAGATATGATATGATGAAGGCTACTTTGGCAGCATCATCAGGGAACGCCGCCGCACGACACAGGAACTGAAGATGGCACTGGTTCATGAAAACTGCATATTTAGTGCTATCCCCGTTAAATCGTTCAGGCATGGCCAATGGCGTATGGGGTGGGGCTATAACAGTTACATTAACAGGGGCAGACGCGGAAGCCGGAGAAGCCGATGCATTTGAGGGTGTAGGTTGAAAATGACCAGGCTGGATATAATTGCGTTTCTGTTTGGGAAATGTTCCTACTGTCTCTAACGATGTGTGTGTTCTTAAGATTCCCACTTCCGTTACCAAACGCTGATTCTCTCCCCGTAATGCTCTAATTTCTGACTGTAATGCAGCTACGGTACTTGCTAGTTCAGACATGGTAATATCTGGGTTGTCCAGACACACCGGGGTAACCCTGGACGCGTCATAAGACGCGCCCTGATCCATCTTCGCTCAGGGGATGTAAAATTACGTGGGCTTGGCCTTTCTGTCCGGTGCTAGGTCCAACGACAGAGAGTCCGAGATCCACGGGAGCGAAGAGTAAGTCTCTACTCCCTCCTAGAGTCCAGTCTCCCCTAGGTATAAATACACTATAGGAAGATCTGACCCCACGAGGGCGAAGAGACCCGAAAGGACCACCAGGTCTTTGATTGGGATGGCAGGTATGGGAATCTGGGTTCCTGCAGGGAGACAAAAGAGACAACATACACTATGTGAGATCTAATCTATTGCATTCCCCTCCCTCTTCACTGTAATCATTACATTATATGCCTTTTCATACTTACACCATCAGACCTAGGAATAGGGATAGAAGGTCTCTTCTTGAAAAAGATGAAACGAAGGAGGATTCAAAACCAGACGATCCTGCACCTCGCGGTGGCTACTGGGGAAGGAGTGCAGGTTCCAAACTCATAGGATAACGGGTATATACAGCGACATAACCTGCGCTGTGTTAAATGTTCATGGATTGTCAATTCCACTGAAACGCTCAAGTGTGTCGTCCAAAAATACAGCTTACCGATTATTTCGTCATCGGCAGTTCCACAGCGTTTCTTGAGTTCTGGAAGGCAAAGGACAAGGCAGCGCGTAGCCAGCGCTACTGTTTCCAACAATCAGAAGCAAAAGGCAAGGCTGCTTGAGGATCAGCGCGTTCGCGCATCAGAGTCAAAAGTGCACGGAGTCCAAAGTGCACGGCAACACGGCAGCGCGCCAAAGTTCAAAGGGGCAAGTCAGTGCGTCAAGGTTCAAAGGGCCAGGCAGCGTGTAGCAAGCGCTAAGGTCAAAATCAGGAGGACGAAAACATATGGAATAGCGCGACCTCGCGCTAACGAAAAAGAATCTTTGGAACAGCGCTTCCTCGCGCTAGAGGGAGAATAACACTTCGGCGAGATGCCAACTCACGCAGGAATCCCAAGCGCCGAGCAGACTGGAGCTGAAATGTCGAGGTAAACGGAGGCAGACGAGGACTAGGTTCAGGAGGAATCCAAACGAGGAAACAGGGGCGTGGTCCAAATACAGGAAGTGAGGCCAAGCACTTGTGGGAGTGTTCAGTCAGCTTATATGCCGGCAGCAATCACATGGTCTGGTGATGCAGCAGTCACATGATCTGGTGATGCATCATGAGAAGGCATACAAGGTATTCCCTCTGGCTAGGCATTCTGGGACTTGGAGTTTCCCTGCGTTTTACTAAGAATTAGAGTACATGAAGCACGACCTCTAACATGTTGCTTCTTTCTGCATTGTTCTTACTTCTTTCTGCACCCCTCGTGCCTCTTTCTGCACCCCGTGTGCCTCTTGAGGCACCCATCTTCTCTCTTTCTGCACTCCTCTTGCCTCTTTCTGCTCATCTGTTCCTTCTTTCTGCACTTCTTTTTTTCTTTCTGCACCTCTCTTGCGTCTCTCTGCTTCCCGCTTGCCTGTTTCTCCACCCCTCTTCCCTCTTTCTACATCTCTTTAATTCATTCTGGACTTCTCTTGCCCCTTTGTGCACCCCTCTTCCCTCTTTCTGCACCTCTGTTGCTTCTTTGTTCACTTCTCTTGCTTCTTTCTGCACCCCTTGTGCCTCATTCTACATCCTTCTTACCTTTTCTGCACCTCTTCCTTCTTTCTGCACTTATTTTGTTTCTTTCTTCACCTCTTGCTTTTTCTGCACCCCTTTTGCCTATTTCTGCACCCATCTTGCCTCTTTCTGCACCTCTGTTCCTTTATTCTGCACCCTCTTGCCTCTTTCTCTACCCTCTTCCCTCTTTCTTTTCCCCCTTTCTTCTTTCTGCACCTCTCTTGCTTCTTGCTTTTTTCTACACCCCTTTTGACTATTTCTGCACCCATCTTGCCTCTTTCTGCATCTCTGTTCCCTCTTTCTGCACTCCTTGGGCCTCGTTATATATCCTTCTTCCCTCTTTCTGCACCTCTGTTTCTTCTTTCTGCTCTTCTTTTGTTTCTTTCTTCACCTCTTGCTTTTTCTGTACCCCTTTTGCCTATTTCTGCACCCATCTTGCCTCTTTCTGCACCTCTGTTCCTTCATTCTGCACCTCTCTTGCCTCTTTCTGCACCTCTCTTGCTTCTTTCTGCACTTATCTTGCTTCTTTCTGCACCTCTCTTGCATCTTTCTGCAGCTCTGGTTTCACTTCCTGCAGCTCCCTTGCTTCTTTCTGCACCCTTCTTGCCTATTTCTGCACACATCTTTCCTCTTTCTGCACCTCTCTTGCCTCTTTCTGCACCCCTGTTCCCTCTTTCTGCACCTTTCCTGCCTGTTGCTGCACGTATCTTGCTTCTTTCTCTACCTCTGTTGCTTCTTTCCGCACTTCTCTTTCTTCTTTCTGTACCCTCATGCCTCTTTCTGTACCCCTCTTGCCTCTTTGTGCACCTCAACTACCTTAATCTGCACCCCTCTTCCCTCTTTCTGTACTACTCTTGCCTCTTTCTGTACCTCTTTTGCTTCTTTCTGCACTTCTCTTACCTCTTCCTGCACACCTCTTTCCTCTTTATGCACCTCTGTCTGTTCTTTCTACACTGCTCTTGCTTCTTTCTGCACATGTGTTGTTTCTTTCTGCAATTCTCTTGCTTTTTTCGACACCTCTCTTGCTTCTTTCTGCACCCCACTTCCCTCTTTCTGCACCCTTCTTCCCTATTTGTGCACATCTCTTGCCTCTTTCTGTACCTCTCTTGCCTCTTTCTGCACCACCCTAGCCTCTTTCTGCATCTCTTTTGCTTGTCTTTGCTCTTTTTTGCCTCTTTCTGTACCCCTCTTGCCTCCTTCTGCACCTCTGTTGTTTCTTATTGCACTGCTCTTTCTTCTTTATGCACCGCTCTTACAAATTTATGTACCCCTCTTGCCTCTTTCGGCACCACTCTTCTCTCTTTCTGCACCCCTGTTCCTTCTTTCTGCACCTCTTCCACCTGTTTTGGCACCTCTGTTGCCTCTTTCTGCACCTCTGTTGTTTCTTTCTGTATTTCTCTTGGTTCTTTCTGCACTTCTCTTGCTTCTTTCTGCACCTCTCTTGCCTCTTTCTGTACTCTTCTTCCCTCTTTCTGCACCTCTCATGCCTCTTTCTGTACCTCTCCTTCCTCTTTCTGCACACACAGGGCTACTTTTAAACTGACCTCAGGCTCAGCATTGTACACATGCAAGTGCAGAAAAGGGCTGCTGGCCTCTATTCTGCCATGCCCTATTATATGCTAGGGATGTAGAAGTAGTTTTAACCCCCCTGCCATAGTATATACTAGGGCCTTACACGGCAGGTCATGCCAATCACAGGGGTACCACATCCCATAGTGTTCCCTACTGTATGTAGGTGTTTTCACTGTATTCTAAGTGTCTTTCAGCATAGCACTGGCTCTGGGCCTGGTTAGGCAGAGCCTAGGGTCAGTCAGACTGAGTTACTACCAGTACCTGTCAGCAAAAAGTTGGGGGTTGCCCAGGGCACAGGATGACTTTGCAACAAGGCCTCTTTCTGCACCTCTGTTGGTTCTTTCTGCATATCTCTTGCTTCTTTCTGCACTTTTCTTCCTCTTTTTGGACTTCTGTTGCTTCTTTCTGCATTTCTCTTGCTTCTTTCTGCATCTTTCTTCTTCTTCCTGCACAAGTCCTACCTCTGTAGGCATAGTTAGAAATTAACATTTAAAAAACCTTAGAAATTCACTGAAAAAACATAGGTTTCAGAGACGTTATAGTTAGAAATTAGCATTTAAAAAACCTTAGAAACTCACTGAAAAAACCACAGGTTTCAGGGACGTTATAGTTAGTTAGATATTTAACTCTTACAAAACCAGAGAAATTTGGCCATTATAGTTAGTTGAGCTAAATATAACAAGCGCCCCTCAATGCACTGCTGATGACGTCACATATTACATCATTCATGACATGGTCAGTGACATCACTGATGACATCACTGATGACATCTCAAATGACATCACTGATCAATGCCATCAATGATCACATGTGTCTCATTCCATGGGTGTTGCGTGGGAACACCCACAGCAACACCCATGGAGCGTCCCTTTCACACAAAGTGCTGCGTGTAAAGGGGCCATATTTACAAGGACAGGAAAAGCCATGCAGGGTGGCTTTTCCTGTCCTTGTAAATATGGAGCAGTAAGATTCGCCACCAGTACGTCACAAAAAGTGACATAGTGGTGGCGCAGGGGGCTTGTAAATCTGCCCCACAGTGTTTTGCCATTTCTACAGCAAAGTCTTTAAGAAATAGAACTAGCACAGTGCTGTCCATGCCGAGCTGTAAAATGGCAAAAGCCATTTACCACTCCAACCATAGTATTACAGCTTTAATACTACAAAATACTTTGTCCCTTTCTATCTCGGAGTGGATGGCACTGTTCTAATCCTATGCTTACAGACTTTGATAGAAAAGCAGACATTTGAGGTGATCAGATATAGGGTGTCGCTGGTGTTGAGAGTGCTCTATACAGGAGCTGCTTTCCAACTAAACTTGAGAACTACCCAGAGTACTCTGCTTTATATTTATATGATGTATGCGTCACTCTATGCCTGAAAGGGTATTGGTTTGACTTATACTAGGTGCTCCCTTGTGTCTGGACAAAGCTATACCTATCTGAAGAGCTCTAAGTAGAATGAAACACTGTGTCAGGGGTTGCTTTTACTAATTTTAGGTTGGCCAGGTTGGTATTTTACCAAATTCAAAGCTGTAATACTGTGCCTGGGGTGGTAAATGGCTTTTGTCATTTTACAGCTCGGCATGAATAGCACTGTGCTAGTCCTATGCTTAAAGACTTTGCTGTAGAAATGGCAAAACACTTTTTCCCTTTCTATCTCGGCGTGGATGGCACTGTGTTAATTCTTTGCTTAAAGACTTTGATAGAAAAGCAGATATTATAGGTGAGCAGATCTAGAGTGTTGCTGGTGTTGAGAGTACTCTATACAGGAGCCACTTTCCACCTGAACTTGAGAACTACTTCAATTCAAATACTTTATTATTGCCTATGAGGCCAAAAAGTAAGAAAACAATAATATACA
Organism: Triturus cristatus; assembly: GCF_964204655.1. Taxonomy (NCBI): domain Eukaryota; kingdom Metazoa; phylum Chordata; class Amphibia; order Caudata; family Salamandridae; genus Triturus; species Triturus cristatus. The sequence continues at coordinate 451,975,623 of NC_140590.1, read as the reverse complement.
ACACATGCATCAATAGAATTTAAAAAAACATTCTCCATTGCTCACATTGTCAACATTTATGTACATGTAATCTATTACAGTTCGTATTGGATCTAGGTAAGTACCACCTTATTTTCTTGATAATCTAAAAATTGTCCTGTTAACTTGTTCGCTTATAAAGCTCCTGATCAATGTTATAGTTAAAAAACACAATTTATTCTATGATAATGATTATTTCTTACAAAGTGCATGTGCATTAGGTGCAAAGTGGTTCAAATTGATTCACTATACCACAGGACCATCAGCATGAAGTGATTTATATCCAAACTGTTAAAAAAAAGCTAATAGAATTTAGATATTATTTAAAATTCCATAAAATGTCTGTAATAAAAAACTATCAAATCTTAAAATCATCGAATTGTTACTAAAAGCTTGGAATCTAATACAGTGCATGTAGATTTAAAAGGCTTCAATTTTTACACCAACACTTCTACTATTTCCTTTTAACTTTTCATTTGATCTGGCCATAATATACAGTTCACTGTGAATTTTGTTGTAATTATTTCTGCCAAATTGTACAGCGTTATATCTAAGTAGGTACTTTGAATTGACAGCCAGTTTTATAAAGTAATAAGTTTTGCCCTCCCTTTTTCCTTATAAAGTTAATAGCCAGTAGAAATCGGCTGAGACTAAAGACTATTAGAGGTCGCTACTTCTTTTTTGCATAATTTATGTGCCACTCTAAGCCTGAAAGGGTATTGTTTTGATATATATATATATATATATATAAATATACATATATACATATATATATATATATTTATTACCTACTGGCAGTTGCCAGTAGGTAGTTATAGTTAGGACCAAATCTCCATAGGAAGAGCATTTTTTGTTTTGCTTATAACTTTGGCGTCATTTGATGAATGTTCATGACATTTTCTAAACTAATTCTTTGTTCATATCAGCTCCTATGTGAAAAGTTTGGGGGTGATTCATCAAGGGGGGGCTGAGAAAAAGCAGGTCCCAAAACGTGTTTTCTGCATGCAATTTTCATAGGAAACTTTAGACAAGGCTACAGGTCGAACGGATGAACAGAATTACCCCAAATTTGGCAGGGAGAAGGGTCTTGGTCTAGAGAGCACGCTTTTGTATGTTTGGTGTAAATCTGTTCAGTAGTTTTGGAGAAATTTACAGATGTCGATATTTGGGAGTTCTGCCATCTGATTGGCTGAGGCGTTACGAGCACGAGCTTGCTGCTTATTGGATGCAAGCTGTTGCAACTAGGAAGGGTTGGCAGCCATTTTGTGATTCCACTGAAATGAGTAAGGGGAAAAAGGGCAAAAAGAGTAGGAAACTGGAGGATAGGAGCACTGTAACCTCTGTGGGAGAGTGTGAATCGAAGTACTCACTCCTACCGGTCTGAAAGTGCGATGTTGCTCAGAGTGACATGGTGCTGAGATGAGATGCTGCTACACTCGGGTATGAAATAAGGATGGGCGTAGTTCGTGAAGTAGCACTTCGCGAAGCTACGCAAAGTGCAGTTTGCACTACGCGAGCTTCGCGTAGCACTTCGTGAACTGCGTAGTAACATGTTCGCACTGTGCAAGATGTTGTTTTCAATGATTGCACAGTGCGGACAAGCAACCGGCACTGTGCAATCATTGAAAATGGCATCTTGCACAGTGCGAGCTGTAGTTTTCTGCTGCTCGAGGAGATTTTTACTCGAGCGGCAGCTTTCTCAACGCGAAGTGGTAGTTTCTCATCGCGAGCGGTCGCGAGCCTACGCGACCCCTCGCAATGAGAAACCTGACCTCCTCGCGTTGGGAATCTCGCCGGGAGGTTTATTTTCCTTGTTCGTGATCGCCAACTTGATGTTGCTGATCGCGAACAAGGAAAAAGTCTCGCCGGGATGTCTTTTTGCTTGCTCGCGGTCGCCAACTTGACGTTGAGGACCACGAGCAAGCAAAAAATGACCGCAGCACTACGCAAGACTACGCTACGCGTGTTCGCACTGTGCTACGTGCAATTCGCGTAGTGCGAAGTAGCGCGAACTTCGCAAACTTTGCGAGCATAGCGTAGTGCTTTGCCCAGGCCTAGTATGAAACCGAGAGCCTAAACCGTGAGCTCAATGCTGTAAAGTGATGTGTTCTGGTCTTTGTAGCATACCTGTGCAAGTAGTGTTAGTATGCGTTTATACCATAAAGGGAGTGGGAAGCGAACTACTGACCCCTACCATGCATTTATGCTTTACCGGAGGTGGAAAGCGAAGTACTCACACCTACCGGTGTGAAGACTCGGGGATCAAACCCAGCTGATTGCTGTAAAGTGATGGGCTCTGGGCGCTGTAGCATACTGGCCGCTGTAGTATAACTGTGTAAGTAGTGTTAGTATGTGTTTATACTATTGAGGGATTGGGAAGCAAACTACTCACCCATACTGATCTGAAGACTCGGGGATTAAACCGTGAGCCTAAACCGTGAGCTCACTGCAGTAAAGTGATGTGCTCTGGGCGCTGTAGCATACCTGTGGAAGTAGTGTTATTTGTGTTTATACAGTAAAGGGAGTGGGAAGCAAATTACTCACCCCTACTGGTCTCAAGACTCATGGATGAAACCATGAGCTCATTGCTGCAAAGTCATGTGCTCTGTGTAGTTTTCCAATGTAAGTCATAGTGGAATGTTAATATGTAATGCTACTAGAATGTAAGTATGTAATGTTAGAATGTAGGGCTGTCATGAGGGGAATCTTGGGGAGTTTGTACACGGTGCTGGAGAAGACGGCTGCCTTGCTGTCTGCTCCTGTTGGTGGCTGTTTAAGCTGTCTTCTTTTCCTGCTATAAATTTACTTATCAGATCCACTGCTGTCTGCCTCTTCACTACATAAATTTGGAGATGAGTGGGAGAAGGTAAAAAGAAGGTAGCACTCACCAATATTTCGAGCTTCCTTGCATTCTGCTGAAGACCCGTTTTCTTCGTGATGCTGTTTCTACTCATCCCAGGGTCGTCGGCTCATCGAACTATGTCCTCCGACTTCTGGTAGGATTTATATTTTTTGATTTTGGGCTTCCTCTGCCTCTTCACTACACTATGGTTGCTGTACTACACATGAGCAAGTAGTGTTAGTATGCGTTTATACTAATTCTATAGTTATGCAGTAACCAATGCATCATGGCCCTATGGAGCGCCACCTCCTGGGTGCAGCTCATACAATGTCCTGGGGTGTGCATCCGTGGGACATTTATGTTTGCTACTACAGGGCGGGAGCATGGCTTCCACCCTGTGATAGCAAATTCTTGCTTGCCTCATTGAAGCAACAGGAGGAAAACCTCGTATCGCTTCAATAAAGTGGACCCAGTTGGTAAAAATGGAGGAAAAAAATGAAGCGGGTCTCACACGTTCATTTAAATGAGCCCCCTGGTGGGTAATGTTCCGGGGCCAATCCTATTATTATATTGCGGGATCTCTGCAGCACTGGGGGCCTTAATCTCACATGTAAATTAGGCGCGGGAGGACACAGAGACGTTTCGCAGCCTAGGGGATCGCCACCTCCCCGGGTATTGTTTACTAATTGTTCGGGGTGGGCCTTGCCAGTCCCTGAAGCCTCGGTGGCCCTAGGCAGTGGCTTATTGGTTCTGTAATCACACGGGCAGTACTCATGGTGATATAAGGTGATATACTCATAGAACCCATGCAGTTGTAGAATTACCCAGGCTTCATTTATGTAATAGTCTGTTGGTTTGTATTTGGTAGGTTCACCGCAAAATTACAAATGTTTTCCCTCATAACCTCCTATCAACCGCCGATTTTCACAATAAACTACAGACAAGTGTTGTCAGAAAAAGAAGAACCATACACTCACTTATTTATTGGTAAAAAAATAACCTATATTAAAACAACACAAATAAATGGAAATGCAACTTTATTCGAAGAAACAACAGTTTAACATGAAATAAGTGGGTGGGACTCCTCTGGAAGCAGCGTACAAAACCTGCAAGACAAAAAAGAAACATCAGTATGTGTGCCATGTCCAAGAGAAAAAGAAAGGTAGTCAGAATGAAAGAAGAAAGTGAGAATGGGACAGAGAGCAAGTGGGTGGAAGGTAGAAGGGGAGGAAGAGTCAAAAGAACAGAGGGAGGAGGAGACAGAGTGTCAGCCTACTGCACCCAGCCCTCACTGTTCTCCTCCCGTCACCCGTGTGTGTGGGATGCTGGGGTCCGCGAGAAAGAGTGCGATCCAGCAAGTCCTTAAAATGAAACAGAGAGATGAATGAGGCCAGAGATTACATTATTATCTACGGTAACATCGCTTGCCTGCACCTGTGTACCCAGGCTGCTGCACCCCAGCCCCTTCCTCCGCACTGTGCTCAATTGCAGCTCCTGCGCACCGAGACTTCACTGCTCACCTGCCACCACCGGTGTGTCCAAAGACGTGCTGGTGCGAGCTCCAATTTCGGGGTGCCTCTCTCAGGGTGGCACAGCAGGTCTCTGTTCGGGAACGGTGTCTTGATACCACGATGGAAGGCATCAGAATGCCCATGGCATCATCACGGGCTGAGTACCTGTTTTGCCGATTTTGGTGCAAATAACTCAGTGTCTGGAAAGGGAGAAATATTATAATGCTGGAAACGTCTTGAGGTAAATGAAGGTTTATTTCAAGGTTAATAGAGAACAGCAGTTGAGTGCATCCCTCCTTCTTGAAGTACGATCTACCAACTGTTAGTGGCAATCGTGGTTCAAAGAGGAGTTGGAGTGTACAAGAATACACAAGGTTAAATAATAATATGTTATGCCAACGTTCACAAGGAACAGAGCGCATGCTAGAAGCATAATGTGCACGTGTAATGCAGTGGCACAAGCCTGTGTGCATGTACTCTTAGTAATCAGCTCACTACAGTGCCCCAAAAGCCAACGCCATGTGTCTGTAGGGCAGCGCTGCCCGCTGGCTCAAGCCTACTGTACGGTCCAGCAGGTCCTTAAAATGAGACAGAGATGTGACTGAATGAGGTCAGAGATCACATCATTACGCACGGCAACATCGCTTGTTCTCACCTGCGCACCCAGGCTGATGCACCCCACCCCTCCTGCAGCACCACGCTCAATTGCAGCCCCTGTGCACCCAGGCCCCACTGCTCACCTGCTGTCATTGTTGTGTGTCCAAACACGATGGCCAGCAGGGTTTACAATTCAAATGGAATTTTGATTGCGAGGATGGTGTACACCTCATGGATCCATTTTTTTTATTGTGCATTGTGATATGCGACGTGGATGCGGCCATATCACCTGAGGCAGTGTGGAAGAACTCGGACATGTGGCATCATCATTATCCTATTTATATGCAAGCAAAGTGGGCTGGGCTTGCGTATGCCAGGCCAGCGTAGGGCTGTGAATAATTATTCCGGGGACCTGGGCGTTGTTCAGTTCCTGCCTGGCCAGGAAGTGTACTTATGTGTGTGTCCCTGTTGCAGTTTTGATGTCGCACAATCCGCAATTTACATTAATGTAGCATGTACCGGGAGGGCGGCAACTATCGCTAATGAGATGCCGTCCCAAAACATTGAATGGCCAACATCACATGTCGTTGTCAAGCTTGTGAATATGCACAGACATGCAGGTCAATGGTGTGCGGTATTATTGAAAGTGTTGCTATCGCGAAGCACACACATGTGAATGTGCTCAGATGGAGGGAGGATCAGCAGTTAGGCTATGTCATACACAGTGATAATGCTCATTACAGTCAAGCAATGCATGTCAAATGTGAATCTGAAAGTCTCACATATGACACACTACTATACTGGTAAAGCCTGACAACAAAGCATACTGCAACACAAATCTACACATTACTCTTTACTGTTTTGTCACATGTGATCTAGGATGTGCACTCTGCCTGTCGTTGATGATACCCCTTCGAGCCACCAATACCCAGGCCGAAAGGAAGCACAATAATGCGCTAACACACACACCAGGGGCATTGGGTAACACACATTTGTTTTTTGATGTAACGTTTCAGATGCATGGCCATCAGACGTGGAAGGCTACTGTACAGACAATGAATATTGATCAAGATGATCGTTGCATGTTGTGTGTAGTATAAGATATGTGTACACAGCAAAAAACTTTCAAAAAAGGTCTCTAAGCAGAAGAGGTGTCTCTCATCAAACGCTGTAGAGAGAATGACTAAAATGGGTGGGGTCCTCCAACTGTTACAATGGGACATTTTATGAACCAATCAAATGCTTTTTTTAAGGTCACATGGCAATCGCGCACCGAGCACGCAAGGAGGCCGCACCCGACGTGATTTTGAGAAAATATATTTATTACAGTTAGAAATATATAAATGTTTAAAATATTTTAGATTATCGCTTGCTCTCATATACACTTTAAACGTATTTAGATATAGTTTTGAGACAAAAAAAATAAGGGAATGGCATACCTGGCGCGACACTATACGTCTATGACGTAACACTGGGCCTGGCAACGTGCACTCGTTGCATATGCAACGTGCAGCGGGCGCGACCCCATACGAACATGATGTAACGCGCGGCTTGGTACTGCGTGCCCGTCACATACCAAAGTAGCAGCTGGCGTGACCTCATACATATATGATGTTACGCGGGATGCGACGCCACGAACCCGTCGGATACGAAATGTGCATTATTTACGAGTTTAGCAATATGGCAGATAGGATTTGCGTGTTGATGGAGCTTGGTACACTACCGGTACGGGACTCCAGTTTTCTAACAAAAAAATATATATATACATAATTTTTTTTTAAGATATAAAACATTACATAATTTTTAAAGTTAAAAAAAAGGATAATAGAGTTTCAAAATATTACAAAAAAATAGAAAAAATATAGGTTTTATAAATATTAAAATATGAAATTAACATTTAAAAATCCTTCGAAATTCACTGAAAAAACCATAGGTTTTACAGACGTTATAGTTAGGAATTAGCATTTAAAAAACCTTTGAAATTCACTAAAAAACATAGGTTCCAGGGACGTTATAGTTAGTTGGACATTCGACTCATATAAAACTATAGAAATTCCCCCGTTATAGTTGGTTGAGCTAACTATAACTCGCGCGCCCGCAATGCACTGCTGATGACGTCACATATTACATCACTCATAACATGGTCAGTGAAATCCCTGATGACATCACTGATGACATCTCAAATGACATCACTGATGATGTCACTGATGACATCATCCAGTGAATGTGTGTTTCTGTAAAGTTTAAATATTTTTCATATATATCTCTGCCAAGGTCTATTGAAAAATGAGTGGATTTACAAGTGCCTGAAGGGATTATTTAGTAGGTGCGTGACTGACTGTATAAGTGAGTGATTGAACGTGTGTTACTGGATGCATGGGTTAGTGACTAAACTGTGTGAAAGTCTGTATTAGTCTCTCAGTTGGTGTGTAAGCAACTGCATGGGTTGGTGAATAGCTACATGAGTGTCTATATGGGTTATTGATTTGTTGTCTGAGTATCTGTATGGGTGCCTGAGTGTATGTGTGGGTGGGTGGGTGGGGGGTGTGACTCTGTGCATAGATGTATGAGTGGGTGATTCACTGGTTGTCTGGATTCAAAAGTGAATCTGGGAAGGGCTGTATGGGTGAGTTAGTGTGTGTATGGGTGTGTTGGTGAGTGAATGAATGTCTCAATGGTATATGTGTGACTAACTACATATGTTTTAAGGCAGTATATGTGAGTGTTGGAGTATATAAATGACTATATGTGAGAGTAAGTTATTTGAAGAGTGGGTGTATAAATGAGTGTCTGCTTGTATCAGTGATTGTATAAGACAGTAAGTATGTGTTAGTATCTACATAAATAAGTGATGTGGTGTGTGTATAAATAACTTAGTTGGTGTGTATAACTGTATACATGAGTAAATGGGCATGTGATTGATTCTTTGCATGACTGACTAGGTGTGTGAGTAACTCTATGGATGTGTTGCGGAGTGTGACTGTATGCATAGGTGTATGAGTGCATATTATAGTACTGTATTGATGAGTAACTGCATGTATAAGTGACTGGATGTGTGTGTAGACCTAGGAAATAGTCGGCGGTATGTAGTATCTGGCATTGTTGTATGTATGGTTTCAAAAATAGTAGTCTGTATTTTATCGTGGGTGTATCAAAGTTTATATTAGGGCATCAGTATGCGCATCAGATTATCACATGGATGATGTCATCAGTGATGTCATCAGTGGTCATTTGAGATATCATCAGTGATGTCATCAGTGATGTCATGAGTGATGTAATATGTGACGTCATCAGCAGTGCATTGCGGGCGCACAAGTTATAGTTAGCTCAACTAACTATAACGGGGGAATTTCAATGGTTTTATATGAGTCAAATGTCCAACTAACTATAACGTCCCTGAAACCTATGGTTTTTTAGTGAATTTCAAAGGTTTTTTAAATGTTAATTCCTAACTATAACGTCCACGAGAAATGCGCATTCGCGGGCGCCCGCGCATGTGCTTTTGTGAGGAAGAAGTCGTGATAAAGCAGGAAGTGGGAGCCCCGTGATGCCGCAGCTCATTTAAGTTATTTTAAGTACATTTACCATGCTTTTAAACATTGTGAGGGCATTTAAAGGAGGGAGGGAGGGAGGAAGGCGGGTGGCGGGCAACTCTGCTCTGCCATGGCGTGTGCGTAGCCTGCCTGCTACCCCGTCTTCATGGACCGCGAAGTAGGCAACACTACGCACACTCCGCGGGCTTAGCGGAGCACTACGCCCACACTTAATCTGTATGAATAAGTGAAGTGGTGTGTGTATAACTGTATAGGTGAGTAAATGGGAGTGTGATTGATTCTTTGCATGACTGACTAGCTGTGTGAGTAACTATGGGTGAGTGGTGGTGTGTGAGTCTCTGTATAGGTGTATGAGTGCATATGATAGCGCTGTATTGATGAGTGACTGCATGTATGAGTAACTGTATGGATGAATGAGTAGACATCTGTGTAGACCTAGGAATCAGTGAGTGGGTGTGTAGTAACTGGTATTGGTGTGTCTATGGTTTCGAAAATGGTTGTCTGCATTTTAGAGTGGGTATAACAAAGGTTATATTAGGGTGTGAGGAGGTGCATCAGATTATCACATGGATGATGTCATCAGTGATGTAATCAGTGATGTCATTTGAGATGTCATCAGTAATGTCATCAGTGATGTCATCAGTGATATCACTGACTATGTCATGAATGATGTAATATGTGACATCATCAGCAGTGCAATGCGGGGGCGCGAGTTATAGTAAGCTTAACTAACTATAACAGCCGAATTTCTTTGGTTTTGTATGAGTGAAATGCCCAACTAACTGTAATGTTCTAACTATAACGTCCCTGAAACCTATGTTTTTTTTCAGTGAATTTCAAAGGTTTTTTAAATGATAATTTCTAACTATAATGTCCTTGAAACCTATGATTTCAGTCTCTCTCTCTGTCAGTCAGTCTCTCTACCTCAATCACTCGGACAGTGTCTCTCTACCTCAGTCAGTAAGTCTCTCTCTCAGTCAGTCAGTCAGTCTCTCTCTCACTCAGTCTCTCTATGTCAGCCAGTTTCTCTCTCAGTCAATCTCTCTCTCTGTCAGTCAGTCTCTCTCTCTGTCAGTCTCTCACTCTGTCAGTCTCTCTCTGTCTCTCTCTGTCAGTGTCTATCTCTCTCTGTCAGTCTCTCTCTCTCTCTCTGTCAGTCAGTCTCTCTCTCTGTCAGTCAGTCTCTTCACCTCAGTCAGTAAGACAGTCTCTCTCTACCTCAGTCAGTCAGACAGTCTCTCTCTACCTCAGTGGGTCAGTCTCTCAGTCAGTCAGTCAGCCTCTCTCTCAGTCAGTCAGTCGGTCTCTCTCTCAGTCAGTATCCCTCTGTCACTCAGTCTCTCTGTCAGTCAGTCTCTCAGTCAGTCAGTCTCTCTGCCAGTCAGTCTCTCTCGCTCTCTGAGTCAGTCTCTCTCTCTCGCTCTCTCAGTCAGTCCCTCTGAGTCAGTCTCTCTCTCAGTCTCTCCCTCTCAGTCAGTCTCTCTCTCACTCAGTCAGACAGTCTCTCTCCCAGTCAGGCTCTTTCTGTCAGTCAGTCAGTCTCTCTCTCAGTCATTCAGTCTCAGTCAGTCAGTCTCTCTCTCAGTCAGTCAGTCTCTCTCTTTCTGTCAGTCAGTCTCTCTCCCAGTCAGTCAGTCTCTCGCCAAGTCAGTCAGTCTCTCTCTCTCTCCCAGTCAGTCAGTCTCTCTCTGTCAGTCAATCTCTCCTTCTGTCAGTCAGTCTCTCTCTCTGTTAGTCAGTCTCTCTCTTAGTCAGTCATTCTCTCTCGCTCTCCTAGTCACCTAGTCAGTCTCTCTCAGTCAGTCTCTCTCTTTCTGTCAGTCAGTCTCTCTCTCAGTCAGTCTCTCTCTCTGTCAGATAGTCAGACTCTCTCTCTGTTAATCTCTCTCTCTGTCACTCTCTCGCTCTGTCAGTCAGTCTCTCTCTATCTGTCAGTCTGTCTCTGTCTCTCTCTCTGTCAGTCAGTCTCTCTCTCAGTCAGTCTCTCTCTCAGTCAGTCTCTCTCTGTCAGCCAGTTTATCTATAAGTCAATCTCGCTCCCTCGCCCCGAGTGACCTCAATCTTTGCACATGAGAAGGATACCACAGTGCAGTTTGTCATCAGATCACATAGATAGATTATTCAACCTGTGCCATCAAATGGGGAACCTGCATTGTCTATTGTCCATCTCCAAGCAAGCGCATCCGTACACAGGGTTCAATGAACATGAAAATATGCCTTTTGTACCTTAATGCCATCCCCGGTTTCTGGCGACATTTGTGCGAAAGTTTCCAGCCCAAGATGGCACCAAAGCATCACAACAGGCCATGCGTCGTTGTGTATTTCACACTTTTGAGTGCAGCCAATTGCTTTCTGGAACTTCAGCAAGAAGAGGTTACAAACAAAGCGATGTAAATACGTAAGCACGCAATGCACGCACACGTTACCAGTTCTTGCCTTATAGTACTGTCCGTACATAAACAAATAAAAATCCGTAAATCTGGTATTTGTAAAGCGCGAACTACTCATCCCTACGGGTCTCAAGCCGCTGGGGGCCGTCGTGGAAATTAAGTGAGCTATTGCCCAGAGTCACATGGTGCTGAGCTGAGCTGTCACCAGAGCCGGCTCTATAGCATCGCGATAGAGACGTTCATCTGTTTTTTTATAAACATTTCTTCGCAATTGTCTTGTTTATTTTCTTTTTAACTTTTCTCCAAAACCTAGAACACTATAGATGCTCATATCGTACAGTTTCCATTCTCTGTTTTTACCATCGTGTTGAATGTTAATTACATTTTAAAGGTATGTTTTTATTTACACGTATTATAATTTTTCCGTATTCTTGTTCAGTTTCACTTGTGTACTCTGCATATTTCTTTTCATTGTCAAAACGTGTTTTTCTTCTATACAAAGTCTCTTTTTGCACCCTTCACTTTAAAGCCTGGATTTAATTCATCTCCTTGGCTTAACTCTTGATCCGTGAGATTTCTCACAGAGAGATGACGGTTTTAAATAACTGATTGTTTTTCGTGTAATGCCATGGAACAATTCGTGATTGCATTTGGGGTCAGAAAACGTGCTTCATTTTCCCGGGATGCCACAGCAAAGTGAAGTTTGAGCACCCTTGTGTGCGTATGTCCTGTGCCCCCACTCCAAGCAGACGGAGTCTATTCACTGAAAGGGAAGGGGGGTTGTTACATATGCGGACTTTATGCGGAACGTTTTAGCCATCGTTTTGCACGAGCTAGGTTTGAAAATGTTCTCATTGCGTACTGCTTGCAATCAGTCTACTTCTAAGCGCTATCAAATCCAATAGAGAAGGCTGTAAAGGTAAGCAAAGGTGTCACGATTTGCTCAAAATCACACAGTGAGATTAAGCAGGGAAGCCAGTGTCACAAATTAGAACTCCTTGCCAAAAAGCCCCAGCAGTCTTTAATTATTTTGTGACGATCTCCATACTGAGGAAAATACTGTTTGGGGCACACAAAAGATTGTACTGCGAATACTTTCAGTGTTTGCCCAAACTATAACGAGGAATATTATTAAGGCAGCTACTGATTAACTGAAATGCTTAGGGAGGTGCCCGCGAAATATCCTGCAAGGAATGTACACAATGATGTATCAGAGGATTGTATCACCCACAATAAATAGGGAATGGATTACAAAAGTGGGGAATGGAGTTTAAAACAAGGAGTGAGGGTAACATGGGAGATATTTAGGAGGAAAGTGAAAATTGAATCAGCACCAAACATGCCAAACTTTTTAATTAGCATTTAAGCTATGTGATAGTTTTCAGCAGTGGCTTCAAAATGCAATTTTTGCCAGCTGGCAATTGGTAAATGCGCCTTTTGTTTCCAGGGACCGTTTAGCTTGAAGAAGGCAGCCTCAGTCTAGCGCTAATAAACCACACCTTCATTTTGGAGCACTATATCAGTGTTTCTACTGACTTGCGTACTCATGCTTCCTGTTTGACAGAGCGTCACACTAAAGTATCCATGAATTTATATATATATATATGTGTGTTTAAAGGTAATTGTACGAGAAAAAACAGACAAAACTACATCCCCAGCGGTCGCTGGTGTTTTAATAAAGGAATTTACATTTTGAGCAAAGAACAGCACTGGGGTGAGCCTATTTCAGTTACGACTGGTATTAAAACAAGCATTTGCAATGCAAATAGGTCTCACATTTATGAGTTAGAGCTTTTGACATTGTAAATGGCAATGCTTTTTACCTACACGTTTTATTTTTGGAGTGAATGTATGTAGGGTGCAAAATCCTTTGGAAAAATCCTGCACTTCGTAATAAATATATTGATTGGCACGTACCTCATGGGTGAAGTATCACCTCACATGCACACCGTGGTGCTTTACTAATGCGCAACTCATTAATAAAAGTAATGCTTACAGACTAACCAACGCTACCGGGATCGGAGCATTTGAATCTGAATCTGAATCCCGGCTTCTCTTTCATTTTCTAGACTATTTGACTCACTCTCCTGCGTCTTGATTATCCCCTCAAACAGTGGGAGGCAATTAAGTTTGTCAAGGGGGCGGGGGGCAGGGGGGCTTCGGGGGTACATGAAAATGTATCCATTGCCTAGTTGTAAAACGGTGCTATTAGTTAAAAGTGTGCAGATTTCATTGAGATATTAAGAGTACTTTACTCGCATCTATGAGAAAGTCGACATTAACTAAACAAAATGCCAAAATGCGTGTCAGTTTTCACAGTGCTTTAGACAGTACTAGTTGTTTAGTTTCATTGCATTAATTTTTGTATTTACTCTTTTACACAGCATCCAAAGTAGGCTACCTAACCCCAAAGTCCCGAGTTATTAAATGACCGACAGAAGGGAGTGTTTTACAGTTGAGCAAATGTGTCCAAATGTAATTTTGGCAGTGCCATGGAATTATCAGCCAATGAGGCACTCAATGAGCAGGTATTTAACTACACGTTCAAAATGCACGGTATTGTGGCTGTTGTTTGTTTGTACACAACCACCTCTCTGAATGTGTTTATTAACACAGAGCTTCATCTACCAGACAGTGCTCACAGAGGAGTGACTAAAGCACAGTACAAAATGTATTCATTTATCCTGAGTGTGAAGGCACCCGGAAGGCTTTGGAGCCCGCTCGGAGAGTCCAAGGATCCCAACGCTTCTACAGACACTGCCGTGCTCCTCTGCACCAGCAGGGCACAGCTCAGAATCTGCTGCTTCTGTTAAGAATAGGTGAGGGGGATGAGGCTGGGGCATGAGGGAGTTGCCGGCAGATTTCCAGGTTATTGAAAGTGATGATTCTGACGTGAGGCAATGAAGACTGACTTTGTCTGTTTGTCTGCACCAGTCTATTTCTCTACCATCTACCGGGCTCACTGGCATGTATCCATTCATCTCTCTTTGTCAGAGGTGCGCGAGCCAGTATATTAATTAACAGGTAGAGCCAGCCGGGGACGTGCCAAGCATATACGAGCAAGTGGGCGAGCTGTGAAAATTATCGGCATATTAATCCTACCATAAACATGATGTAAATGTGCGATATTGTCTCTTCAGAATTCAAAAAAGTGCATTTCTTTAGCACGTCTCCTCAGTACACAAGATTATAGCACTGAATTGAGAGGAAGTTATTAAAAGTGCTTGTTTTAAGCATGAGTTAAAACACTGCCGCTCCTCCCGCCCGACAACAATGCAATTTGTGAACTAAGAGGCATCAGTTGCCATGCATAACCCTAATGTTGCCTAGAGTCTTATTATATTTAGAGTAACATTAAAATCGAGTTCATTAAACACGAGAAGGTTTTGTACAGCACGCATCTTGTACTCGCGTATTTCAAGGTGGCAATAATAAAGATGAAAACGGAAGTGCCGGCAGGCAAGAAAACACGAACGGGAGTGGTTGGGACGGGGGAGGGTGAAAAGTCACAGACTGCGGGAGGGGGCGGTGGGGTGGGGAGACAGGAAAGAAAATAGTGTTAGGAGTAAAGGGGCCAATAGCTGTGGAAGGATACAAATGATGAATGAGGAGGGACTAACAAGTCTCAAACCAATCGGAAGGCAGCAGTTAAGACAAAAGACAATGGGCAGAGAGTGGGCGGAGCTTCCACGAAGCTTCCACACTACAGTATATACTGCTTGCCTCGCAAAGCGATGGCAGCACATTCGCGCTGCAACGCTAGGTGAATCCTAAAAAATATTGTGTAGGGCTTTTTACCCTGCAGAAATAGGCAACATGCCAGATTTATTTTTCTTCCTACTACATTTGCAGAAACGCCTCAGCTCAGACATTCAATGTTTGATGAGATGCGGCGTTGCTGCAGCAAGCGGGTCAGACGTGTTCCCTTCTGCACATACTTGTAAGGCAAGTCGATACCAGAACAGGGTCAAATTAGACAGATGGTAAATAAGGTTGGGAAGCACTAAATTTGTTTTATATAATACATTGTTTCACGCAGGGCGTTACACCACCTTTTTGCCTTTTTTAGGTCTATAAATTAGACTGTTGCATATCAAAAAATTCAATGGTAACCAAGTTACCGATGTCGGAAGTAAGAAAGGCTGAGATGGCCTAGCAAGAATCCTAGCTCTTAACATGCAAATCATAGCATCTGTCAGAGGCGAAAGTTTAACCCATTGGCCAATCTGAACATTTAGAAATAACAGATTCAGGAAGTGCATGTCAGTAACAATAACCATTTTCTCCACAGTGCGACACGCCGCCATTCTGCCGTTTCGAAGCACTGTGACTAACAGATATCACTAGTAAACTCTCCAGTGGTAAACAGACTACCAAGTTCAAAAGATTGAAAGGTTGTATAGTTGCCCTTAGAATTATGCGAGCTATCAAAAAGCAAGAAGTGGATGAAGTCAGCAGCGAGCGTTTAAGTCACTCAGTCATCCCACTGGGTAGATTGCAAAACAAAATCTCCGCCAATCAGCACATATATTCAGCAGATCTACTCACAACTGCAGGGTCGTCCCCCCGATTTTCATTCTGTGAAGTAAATAACAATAACCATTATCTCCACAGCGCAACACGCCACCCTTCTGCCATTTCTAAACGTTGTAACTAACAGATGTCACTACTAAACTCACCAGTGGTAAACAGCCTACCACGTTCGAAAGAATGAAAGGTTGTATAGTTGTCCTTTGAATTATGCAAGCTATCGAGAAGCAAGCCGCGGATGAAGTCAGCAGTGAGCGTTTAAGTCACTCAGTCATCCCACTGGGTAGATTACATAACAAAATCTTTGCCATTCAGCACATATATTCAGCAGATGTATTCGCAACTGCAGGGTCATCCTCCCGATTTGCGTTATGTGAAGTATCACTAAAATGTATATTTGTTACTGACCACCATTTGCCAAAGGACCTGTGAGATCACAACCCCGCATATTCTCTCTCATTTTAAAAACACACATAATACTCGACCCTAAACCTTCCGGGCTAGATCACCTCTTAACTGGACCATACCACGTGTATGGGGAGAATCTTAAAATCCAGCACAGCATTGTCAAAGGGAAATCTATCGAGAAGCAAGCCGTGGAGGAAGTCAGCAGCGAGCGTTTAAGGCACTCAGTTATCCCGCTGGGTAGATTGCATAGCAAAACCTCCCTCATTCAGCACATATATTCAGCAGATGTATTTGCAACTGCAGGGTCATCCCCCTGATTTGCGTTATGTGAAGTAAATAACAATAACCATTTTCTCCACAGCGACATGCAGCCCTTCTGCCGTTTCTAAGCGCTGTAACTAACAGATGTCACTAGTAAACTCATCAGTGGTAAACAGCCTACCAAGTTTGAAAGATTGAAAGGTTGTATAGTTGCCCTTAGAATTATGCGAGCTATCGAGAAGCAAGCCGCGGATGAAGTCAGCAGCAAGCGTTTAAGTCACTCAGTCATCCCGCTAGGTAGATTGCATAACAAAATCTTCGCCATTCAGCACACGTATTCAGCAGATATATTCGCAAATGCAGGGTCATTCTCCCGATTTGCGTTATGTGAAGTATCACTAAAATGTATATTTGTTACCGACCACCATTTGCCAGGGACCTGTTAGATCGCAACCCTGCATATTCGCTCTCATTTTAAAAACACACATAATACTCAACCCTAAACCTTCCGGGCTATATCACCTCTTAATTGGACCATACCACGCGTATGGGGAGAATCTTAAAACCCAGCAGAGCTTTGTCAAAGGGACATCTATCTTCTCGATGGATGTCCCTTTGAGCAAGCCGCGGATGAAGTCAGCAGCGAGCGTTTAAGTCACTTAGTCAACCTGCTGGGTAGATTGCATAACAAAATCTACGCCATTCAGCACATATATTCAGCAGATGTATTCGCAACTGCAGGGTCATCCCCCCGATTTGCGTTATGTGAAGTAAATAACAATAACCATTTTCTCCACAGAGCGAAACGCCGCCCTTCTGCCGTTTCTAAGCACTGTAACTAACAGATGTCACTAGTAAACTCACCAGTGTTAAACAGCCTACCAAGTTCGAAAGATTGAAAGGTTGTATAGTTGCCCTTAGAATTATGCGAGCTATCAGAAAGCAAGAAGTGGATGAAGTCAGCAGCGAGCGTTTAAGTCACTCAGTCATCCCGCTGGGTAGATTGCATAACAAAATCTCCAGTATTCAGCACATATATTCAGCAGATGTATTACCAACTGCAGGGTCGTCCCTCCGATTTGCGTTATATGAAGTATTACTTAAATGTATATTTGTTACCCACCGCAATTTGCCAAAGGACCTGTGAGATCGCAACCCTGCGTATTCTCTCTCATTTTAAAAACACACACAATACTCGACCCTAAACCTTCCGGGCTAGATCACCTCTTCATTGGACCATACTACGCATATGGGGAGAATCTTAAAACCCAGCACAGCATTGTCAAAGGGACATCAATTGAGAAGCAAGCCGCAGATGAAATCAGCAGCGAGGGTTGAAGTCACTCAGTCATACCGCTGGGTAGATTGCATAACAAAATCTCCGCCATACAGCACATATATTCAGAAGATGTATTCGCAACTGCAGGGTCGTCCCCCCAATTTGCGTAATGTGAAGTATTACTAAAATGTATATCTGTTACCGACCGCCATTTGGCAAGGGAACTGTGAGATCGCAACCCTGCGTATTCTCTCTCATTTTAAAAACACACATAATACTCAACCCTAAACCATCTGGGCTACATCACTGTTGTGGGTTTATTTTCACCTTGGTATCTATGTATAATTTTATCCCACTTCCCACTACTGTTGCCAGGTTGTGCTTTACATTCTATGTGGTCATAGCATGGCAACAGAATGCTGAGAGGACTGGAGAATACTGTGTGCAGGCAGTTGGAGTGAAACTGCTGTCTGGACTGGTGGTCTTCTACTTATGCTCTGAATAAACTCCTGCATTTCTGAACTTATCTTTGGACTCCTTATTGGGGTGATGACAACTTCAACACTGGCGACGAGTTGACCTGCTTTGGGGACAGGACTTCGTGACCACCAGTCTCCCCATAAACAAACCCTTTTGGAATTGCTTTATTGCTTTCTGATGGATAATTCACTGGTTGAAAGGTGATTGTTTCCACGTTACAAGCCTTTTGATTTTACGTCTTTCTATGTGATTCTCCGTGTCACGATACAAGGAAATCACATTTGACGGCTTATGGAGTGGACCGTGTGATGTTTGGCAGCTGACGGGGATAAGCGTGTACTTTGGAGCTGGAACATCGGACAGTTTGCCCACAATTTCGGAGTGTGATATTTGCGCTGACAGCGGCTTGAAATTTGAACATTTGAACTTTGGTATCCTTTTGGCATTGCGTTTGGGAGTGGAGTGGGCGGTTGCCGTTTTGAAAACTAACTTCAAAAAAATTCTTACCGGGCTCGAGCGCTGTGACGTGACGTTCCCTGCATCTTCCCTGCATCTTCGGAATAGCAATAGCGAGCCGTGAGCCACCTGGTGACGCTTACGCAACGCCCTCAAGCAATGTGCCGCCATATTGGATCAGCGAGAATGATCGTGGATCATAGAGAACGATCGTAGTCTAGAAAGCAAGGTTTTTCACAGAGACATCGGAATTGTGTATCAGTGATACACACACTCTTGGGACATCGTCATCGCTTGGATATAAATTGAAGAATTGCTCATATTGGCAAGTAAAGTAAACTTGCAAGTCTGGATTGTTACAATATTGAGCATTTTGTGACTTTGACATTCCTTACAATACTAACTATTTTTTTTTTTTTTGGTCTATTTTTTTTTTTGTGGGCAGTGATAAGATTCGTACCCTTATGTTCCTATACACTTGTGTTATGGGTGTTTACTTTGGGATCTCATCCTGAAATTCTTGCCATTCTTGCAATTCTTTTATATTGTACTGTTGTTTACCTGAGAATTATGGCTTCCTCTGGAATGTCTCAACCGCCGCAATTCTTAACTGATGTGGGTGACCCTGCCTTACCTTGGAAGAGGTGGAAACCATTATTTGATTCTTACCTCATAGCCATTGGGGGGGAGAAATTTTCAGCTTTACGCAAACAAGCCACGCTCTTACATAATCTGGGAGTAGAAGGGAGGCATGTCTATGACAGTTTAGACGAGATTCCATTAGGGCGTGGAGAGGGTGAACCTGAGAATATATATGACATGACTGTTTTAATGCTGGAAAACCATTTTGGTTCCAAAATTAATGTTGTGTTAGAGCGTCATAAATTTTTCTCCAGGATCCAAGGTAAACAAGAGAAGATTACCAGTTATGTAGCAACATTGAAAACATTAGCACTTGCGAATTTGAACAACTTACAGATTCTCTCATTAGGGATCAAGTTGTTAGATGTACTAATGATCCAAAAGTTCAACAAAAATTGTTAGCTAAGAATCCTGATCTTAGAGACACGATATCAATTGTCGAGGGTATGGAGAACACTAATATGTGGGTACGAGAGATGAAAGTTGAGAAGAGTTGTGACACTGGTAGTGATGAGAAGACAGTTCACGAGATAAAAAGGAATGAAATTAGGAGGGATGACTCGAATAGTATGTTGAAAACAAGTTTGATTGAGAGTGATAAAAAGATTTCTGGCCCAGAACAACTCCGTTCTAGATCTACGTCTTCACATTCTGAACATCCAGGGTTCAGGCACAGCAGGAATGATTTTAAATGTTTCAGATGTGGGAGTGAAAATCACTCACCTAACAGTCCAAATTGTTTTGCAAGGTCTGTAGTATGCAACAAGTGTGGGAAGAGAGGGTACTATGCACGGGTGTGCCGTAATGGAAAGATGCATCCTGTACAGCTCGTTGAGCAAGAAAAGAAATTTATTTGTAGTATTAAGCATGATGGTATAGTTGATGGTGATGAGTTAGTGATGACTGAGTGTGAGGTGTTGATTGGTGGGCAGCAGTTTACTGTTCTTGCAGATTCGGGTTCACCGTACACAATGGTTGGTGATGCTAATTGGGATGCGGTTTATGGATTGGACAAAACTGAATTCTTACCCCCGGACATTAATCCAGTAGGTTATGGGGGGGTTAGAATTGACATGTTGGGATTTGTCGTAAAGAAAATTCAGTTTAAGGACAGGGAGACAATAGGTAAGGTGTGTGTGGCTAGGAGGGGAGATAATCTTCTTGGGTGGAGGCATCAGAGGGACATGGGGATCAAGTTGGATCCTAATTCTCCGCAGAAGGTTCTACTTCTCTCTCCTAGTTTGTCGTCGGATGTATGTTCACAGTTTCTGAAAGTTTTTTGTGAACAATTGGGGTTGTTGAAAGATTTTCAACACCAGATTATTCTAAAAGACAATGCTCAACCTTTTGTTAGTAAGGTCAGGAAAGTTCCACACATGCTTATGGAACCTCTGGATGCAGAACTTAAGAAAGTACTTGGTGCTGCTGTGATTGAAGAGATTGAGTGCTCTGAATGGTTGGCTCCCATAGTTTTGGCACCCAAGGACGGTGGGAAGGCGATTCGCATGTGTGTGGACTTGCGTGGGTTGAATAAGCATATTTGGATTGACAGACAACCCTTACCAAACATTACTCAAACTCTTACATTGATCAAAGATGCCAGATGTTTCAGTGTGATGGATTTATCCGCTGCTTATCATCAGATTTTGCTGCATCCCGATTCCAGACATCTAACTTCATTTGTAACGCCTTTGGGAGCTTTTAGATTTATTCGTATGCCCTTTGGGTTGGCCTCTGCAGCGGCTTGTTTCCAAAGGGTTATGAATAAAGTTTTAGTCGGATTGCCTAAGGTATTGATCGTTCAAGATGACATATTGGTATATGGGAAGGATGTTCAAGATCATGATGATGGGTTATGGAGAGTTCTGCAGCAGTTGGAGGAAGTTGGTCTGGTGATTAAGGAGAAGTGCAAGTTTCGTGTGTCATCTGTGGACTATTTGGGGCACACTATTTCTGCAGATGGGATTAGTCCGAAACTTGACATTGTGGAAAGTATTGTGAAGGCTCCTTCAACAGTGAGTAAGGACCAGGTTCGGTCGTTTTTGGGTTTGGCTGAATTCTGTTCGAAATGTATTCCTAACTTTGCAAGTGTTTCTTCTCCACTTACACTTCTGCTTAAAAAAGGTGCGACATTTTCGTGGTCAGATGAGTGTTCGTCAGCTTTCAGTTCCATTAAGGAGGTTATTAGTCAGATGCCCACTTTGGGACATTTTGACACAAAAAGAAAAACGATTTTGTCTTCTGATGCCAGTATGTTAGGGTTGGGGGCAGTGTTGTCTCAAGTGGTGGATGGAGAGTCCAGGATTGTTGTGTTTGCCTCGAGATCACTAAGGGGGGCAGAAGAACATTATTCAGTGATTGAGAGGGAGGCGTTGGCGGTTTACTGGGCTGTCCGTCACTTTAAATTTTATCTTTGGGGCTTGCCTGTTGTAGTGAGGACTGATCATCGTCCTTTGTGTCAGATTTTCTCATGTAGAGATGTAGATAATGTTTCTCCCAGAATCAAGCGTTGGATTGAAGGACTGACGGAATTAAATTTTATTGTTGAATATGTTCCTGGGTCAACAAATGTGGATGCAGATTGTCTCTCGAGATTACCCTTGGATCAAAGGGGTGTGGATGTAGAGAATTCCCTAGTTGGATGTGTATATGAATCAGCTGTTGAGTTGGATGAGTGGTCGCTGGCCTCTCGAAATGATAATGAGTTGGACATGTGTAAAAAATTCATTGTTGAAGGGTGGCCGGCTGAAAAGGATTTACCTGAGTGTATGAGGGGTTTCCTTAATGTAAAATATGATTTGTGTGTTGTGGAGGAGAAGGTGCTGAGGGGAAGTTGTGTGATTCCGCCGTGTAAACTTAGGGAAAAGGTTATAAACTTAGCCCATGAAGGTCATCTTGGGAGGAATTTAACCAAGGCTAGGGTACGGGAATGGTATTGGTGGCCATCTATGGATAGGCAAGTAGAGGAAGTTGTGAAAGATTGTTGGGAATGTGCTAACAATGATAAAAGTAAGAATATTCGTACTGCACCACTTTCACCTGTTGAAGTTCCCATTGAGCCATGGACCAAGTTAGGTTTGGATATTGCAGGTCCATTTGAGTCATTTGGTTATGATGAACGCTATGTGCTTTTGCTTGTAGATTATACGTCCAAATGGGTAGTTACGAAGCGTGTGCCTGTGGTGAATTCCAGAACTGTTATAGAGTTTCTTTCTGATGAGTTTTCAAGGGAAGGAATTCCTAAGCATCTCATTACAGATAATGGAGTTCAATTTGTCTCCCAAGAAATGAAAGAGTTTTTGAAGGAGTTGTCCATAACACATCTCCCTCCCAAACAAATGAGGAACAATCTGTACCAACACCCATATACAATAAATACAATAATAACAAAAAAAACTATCCAATCATTACATTTTTGATTTGTCAGCTGGCCAAGACTCAATCTGCACTAGCCATAATATTCCAGGACATGTTTAATTTAACATTTCATAATCCTTGTGCCAAGATGGTTTAAATCTTAACCTTCGTTGACCATCCCGTTTTGGAACAATGGGAACATTATTTTGAATTTCAGAATTATGACTGTTAGAACCAAAACCGGGTGGTCCACTCAACCAGCCGTGACATACTCCACACTTCACCAGAATCTAAAACAACCACATTCTTCCTGACCTCCACAATAGTGAACGGACCAGTGAAACGAAAAGAATCGTGACAGAGAGGCTCTGAGAAGAACCAGGACTAAAGTCGACTGCATACCAAAATCTCAGCCATTCAGCACATATATTCAGCTGATGTATTCACAACTGCAGGGTCATCCCCCTGATTTGCGTTATGTGAAGTAAATAACAATAACCATTTTCTCCACAGCGACACGCCGCCCTTCTGACGTTTCGAAGCGATGTAACTAACAGATGTCACTAGTAAACTCACCAGTGGTAAACAGCCTACCAAGTTCGAAAGATTGAAAAGTTGTATCGTTGCCCTTAGAATTATGCGAGCTATCGAGAAGCAAGCCGCGGATGAATTCAGCAGCGAGCGTTTAAGTCACTCAGTCATCCCGCTAGGTAGATTGCATAACAAAATCTCCGCCATTCAGCACATATATTCAGCAGATGTATTCACAACTGCAGGGTTGTCCCTCCGATTTGCGTTATGTGAAGTATTACTAAAATGTATATTTGTTACCGACCGCCATTTGCCAAGGTACCTGTGAGATCGCAACCCTGCGTATTCTCTCTCATTTTAAACACACATAATACTCGACCCTAAACCTCCGGGCTAGATCACCTCTTAATTGGACCTTACCACCCATATGGGGAGAATCTTAAATCCCAGCACAGCATTGTCAAGGGACATCTTATAATTGTAGTTGTTTATAGCCCGCGCTTCATTTTTTTTTTTGTTTTCTCCCACGGATTTGTGATCCCAGCATGAATTGGGACAGCTTAAAAACGAAAATGCGTTTTTGGGCCCTGGGGGGTCTTGTGGGACCCCCTGAGCAGGCCTATGGGGTCAGGGTGTTTCTACCCTGCCCCCTTTTCTTGTTTTTTTTAGGCCTGGGCTAAAATTCCGTTACGCTCGCGGAAATTGCGATAATTTGACATTTTCGCGTTCCGCGGAGAGCACGAAAATGTCAAAATTTCCGCAATCCGCATTTTACCAGAATTTTTTTGCTTGCTCGCTCTGTAAAATAATACATTCTCGCGTGCGCGCAATCACCTTACCTGAATCCCCGCGTTCGCCGGCAAGTTTTCCCGGTCCAGTCGCGTTCTCCACAAGATGTTGGATAGTTGGTAGCCATTTGCGCTGTCTCGCGACAGTTCACGCCCGCAGTAACGTCATTCGTCGCGCGATCACGTCTTTCTTCTCGCAATCATGCACCGTGAGACAAGTGAAAACAAGATGGCTGCGCCCGCGAGCAACAGCATGAGTAAGTTGGCGAGCCGCGACCACGCAGAAAATACCGCAAACGGGCGGGAAAAAAACTTCCGCATCTTCGCGATATTTCCGCGTGTTTGCGGAGATTTTTTACATTTTCGCGGTAATTTGCAAAAGTGAATTTCGCAAATTCCGCCCACCCCTAGTTTTTTTACTGTGTTTCACTGTTTTCTTGTAACTCGGTTCTACCGAGTCACAAGATGGCTGCCAACACTTCCTGGTTTGGAGTGTTTTCCAGCCAATCACAGTGAGGATCTTGCTCGGGAGGGTTCGCGAACCCACCGCTGCACTAGATATCGAAAAACATATTTTTCAAATTTCTGAGGAACTACTGAAGGATATACACCATTTAACAAAAAGGACACTTTCTGAACCAAGACCTAACTTTTGCCAAATTTGGTGTAATTCCGTTCAGCAGTTCAGGCTGTAGCTTTGTCTAAAGTTTCCTATGGAAAATAAAATGGGGAAAACGTGTTTTGGGACACCCTTTTTTCTCGGCACCCGCTTGGTGAATCATCCCGAAAATGTCAAGACCGGAGCTGACCGTAGCTGATTACTAATTTTGAAAATTTCTCGAAGATTCGTCAACCGGCACCAAAGATATTCGGAAAAGAAAAAACGCTTTTCCTATGGGAACTAGGTCCTAACTATAAATACCTACTGGCGACCGCAGTGGGTAATATACAGTTATATATACATATTCATGTCATGTGAACAAGGCTTTTGACGAGCTGAAACGCATCATGGCGAAGAGAGGAGTAAATTATTTCTAAGCACTTACTTCGGGTCTGTGTCCTACTTTTTTCGGCGAATATCGTATACCGGATTTGGAAAACAAGTAATATATATATATATAAAATTCACTGAAAAAACCATAGGTTTCACACATGTTATAGTTAGCTGGAAATTTTACTGATAAAAAACCTATGAAATTCCCCCGTTATAGTTAGTGCAGGCAACTATAACTCACGCGACCGCAATCCTCTGCTGATGCTAATACTGTATTTAGACACTTATTTGCCCATGTCTTCTTCCATTAAATTTTAGCTATACATATATTACAAATATTTTTTTTTCATAAAGACACATATGTCATCAGCAGAGGATTGCGGTCGCGTGAGTTATAGTTGCCTGCACTAACTATAACGGGGGAATTTCATAGGTTTTTTATCAGTAAAATTTCCAGCTAACTATAACATGTGTGAAACCTATGGTTTTTTCAGTGAATTTGCAAGGTTTTTTAAATGCTAATTCCTAACTATAACGTGTGTGAAACCTATGGTTTTTTCAGTGAATTTGCAAGGTTTTTTAAATGCTAATTCCTAACTATAACGTGTGTGAAACCTATGGTTTTTTCAGTGAATTTGTACGGTTTTTTAAATGCTAAGTTACTTTACGCCGTTCGTGGCGTGCGCGCCCACTTTACGCAGTTCGTTCCGTGCGCGCACGGTGCGCGTTCGCGCACCGCGTGCCCACTTTACGCAGTTAGTGCCGTGCACGCACGGTGGGCACGCGGTGCGCTACGCGCACCGCTTGCCCACGTTACGCTAAATGGGCCATGTACGCACGATGCGCTTCGCGCACCGTCCGCACACGGAGGCCGTATTAGGCACATCTGTGTTAATGGTTATCTACAGATTGTCTTTCAAAAATATATGCCATGCACAAAATGTGCCCTTCGGGCACCTTTTGCATACGGGGTGAGGAAAACGTGGATATTGGGTTTTTTTACCGTACGCGTACGGTAAGCGTAATCGGCGATTTTTCGAAAATAATTTTTTTTTCAATTTTGGCCTTTTGGGTTCTTTGGGGACACCATAACAATGACTGGGTGGTTGGGAGCTGTCTATCATGCCGCTTTTACTGTTTTTGGACTTTGTTTTTCCTCCACTCCCCTCAGAGTGCGAGAGAGAAAATGGCGGCCGACACTTCCTGGTTTCGACCGATTCGAATGTTTACTAAGATCTAACAGCCAATCAGAATCGCGCTCGCGCACGTCACCGTACGCGTACGGTAAGCTTACCGAGAGCGCACGGTAAGCGCACCGTAAGCTGGCTCAGATATATATTTTGATTTAAATGCTATTTTCTCAGGAACTACTGAACAGATTTACACCAGACCTACAAAAGGCACTTCCTTGACCTGAGGACTACCTCTCTGCCAAATTTCAAGTAACTCTGTTCAGCCGTTCGGGCTGTAGCTGTGTCTAAAGGTCCTATGGAAAAATGCATGGGAAAAACGTGTTTTGGGACCCCCCTTTTTTCTCAGCCCCCGCTTGACGAATCCCCCCGAGACTTTCCGGGTAGGAGCGGAGCGTAGCGCCCCACCGATTTTGAAAATTTCGCGAGGATTCGTCGACCGGCGCCAAAGTTATTCCAAATAGAATGTTGCGGATTTCCTATGGAAACGTGGTCCTAACTATAACTATCTACTGGCGACCGCCAGTAGATAATATATATATATATATATATATATATATATATATATTCACTGAAAAAAACATAGGTTTCTGGGGCGTTATAGTTAGCTGGACTTTTCACTCGTTCAAAACCATTGAAATTCCCCTGTTATAGTTAGTTCAGCTAACTATAACTCGCGCGCCCGCAATGCACTGCTGATGACGTCACATATTACATTACTCATGACATGGTCTGTGACATCACTCATGACAGCACTGATGACATCTCAAATGACATCACTGATGACATCAGCCAGTGAATGTGTGTTTTTCTTAAAATTACATATGTTTTATATATGTATATCTTAAGGTCGATGGAAGAATAAATGGGTATATAAGTGTCTAAATGGATGATTTGCTTTTGAAAAATTGATTGTATAACTGACTGATTAAGTGTATCTTAGTGAATACATGGCTTAGTGAGTAATGTTTAAATGTGTAAATATCTGTATCAGTCTCTCACTTTGTGTATAAGTGGCTGCATGGGTTGGTGAGTAGCTACATGAGTGTCTATATAGGTTATTAGTTGTTTTCTTGAGTATCAGTATGAGTGTCTGAGTGTCTGTATGGTTCGGTGGGGTGTATTACGTAGTGCATAGGTGCATGAATGAGTGACTCACTGTGTTGAAGACAGCATGTGTGTAGGACTGTATGGGTGGATGAGTGTGTGCATGGGTGTGTTAGTGATTGATAGTGTCTTTATGAGTAACTACATATGTTTTAAACTAGTATATGTGACTATTGGTGTATATAAGTGAGTATATGTGAGAGTGAGAGATTGAAAGAGTTCCTCTATGAATAAGTATGTGTTTCTATAAGTGATTGTTTAAAAGACTAAGTATGTGTAAGTTTCTGTAGAAGTAAGTGTGGTGGTGTGTGTATAACTGTATATGCAAGTAAATGGATGTTTGATTCTTTATTAGCATGAGTGACTATGGATGAGTGGCGTTGTGTAACAGGATGTATAGGTGTGTGAGTACATATGATGAGTGAGTACATGTATGAGTGACTGTATAGGACTGTTGGTGAATGAGTGGATGTGTATGTGGATCTTAGAATTACTGAATAGGTTGTTGTAACTGGTATTGGTATGTCCATTGTTTTGAACATTGTAGTATCTATTTTTGAATGTGTGTATCAAAGGTTATATTAGGGGAAGAGGAGGTCTGCCACTCTATCACAAGGATGATATCATCAGTGATGTCATTAGTGATGTCATTAGAGATGTCATCAGTGATGTCATGAGTGATGTCACTGACCATGTCATGAGTGATGTAATATGTGACGTCATCAGCAGTGCATTGCGGGCGCGCGAGTTATAGTTAGCTGAACTAACTATAACGGGGGAATTTCAATGGTTTTGTACGAGTGAAAAGTCCAGCTAACTATAACGCCCCTGAAACCTATGGTTTTTTCAGTGAATTTCTAAGGGTTTTTAAATGCTAATTCCTAACTATAACGTGCCTGAAACCTATGTTTTTTTCAGTGAATTTCAAAGGTTTTTAAATGCTAATTTCTAACTATGCCTACAGAGATAGGACATGTGAAGAAAGAAGAAAAAACACACAGAAAGAAAAAAAAGAAATGCAGAAAGAAGCAACAGAAGTCCTCAAAGACGAAGAAAAGTGCAGGAAGAAGGATAACGTGCAGAAAGAACAAACAGAAGAGCAGAAAGAAGCCTTGTTGCAAAATCATCCTGTACCCTCAACTTTTTCAGACGGATACTGGTGGTAACTGAGTCTGACTAACCAGTCCTAGAGCCAGTGCTATGTTAAAAGACACTCAGAATACAGTGAAAACACCTACATACACTAGGGAACACTATGCGTTGGGGTCCCCCTGTGATCAGCATGACCTCCTCTGTAAGCCCCTAGTATATAATAGGGCAGGGGATTAAAACTACCTCTTAAAATGCGCCACAGGGCGTGTTTGCACACGTCACCTCAGGCCCCATCCCCTCACTTCCCCACTGTGTAAACACGCCCTGGGGCCGTTTTAAGTTGGGAGATTAAGTCCCCTTGAATCCTGAGGGTCCCTAGGGTCCAACTAGACCACCAGGTACCTCCAGTAAACCCACAGAGCTGCGTTGCAGAGAGAATTAAAAGAGGCACGGCCTAGACCACCTCTCTGCAATGCAGCGGAGTGGTGCTTACTGGAAGCACCTGGTGGGCTAGTTAGCCCCCAGGGTCCCTCAGGATCGAAGGGGAATTATTTCCCCAACTTAAAACGCGCCACAGGGCTTGTTTGCACACGTTAACTCAGGCCCCGTCCCCTCCCTTCACCACTGTGTAAACACGCCCTGTGGCCGTTTTTAGTTGGGAGTTTAAGTTCATTTGAATCCTGAGGGTCCCTAGTGTCCAACTAGCCCACTAGGTACCTCCAGCATGCGCCACAGAGCTGCGTTGCAGAGAGGTGTAAAAAGTGGCACGGCCTGGACCACCTCTCTGCAACGCAGCTCAGTGGCGCTTACTAGAAGCACCTGGTGGGCTAGTTAGCCCCCAGGGGCCCTCAGGATTGAAGGGGAATTATTTCCCCAACTTAAAACGTGCCACAGGGCTTGTTTGCACACGTTAACTCAGGCCCCGTCCCCTCCCTTCACCACTGTGTAAACATGCCCGGTGGCCGTTTTTAGTTGGGAGATTAAGTTAGTTTAAATCCTGAGGGTCCCTAGGGTCCAACTAGCCCACTAGGTACCTCCAGTATGCGCCACAGAGCTGCGTTGCAGAGAGGTGTAAAAAGTGGCACGGCCTGGACCACCTCTCTGCAACGCAGCTCAGTGGCGCTTACTGGAAGCACCTGGTGGGCTAGTTAGCCCCCAGGGGCCCTTAGGATTGAAGGGGAATTATTTCCCCAATTTAAAACGCGCCATAGGGCGTGTTTGCACACTTCACCTCAGGCCTTGTCCCCTTGCTTCCCCACTGTGTAAACATGCCCTGTGGCCGTTTTTTAAGTTGTGAGATTAAGTCCACTTGAATCCTGAGGATCCCTAGGGGCAAAATAGCCCACTAGGTACGTCCAGTAAGCGCCATTGCAGAGAGGTGTAAAAAGGGACACGGCCTGCACCACCTCTCTGCAACGCAGAGCAGTGGCACTTACTGGAAGCACCTAGTGGGCTAGTTGGCCCCCAGGGTCCCTCAGGATTGAAAGGGAATTATTTCTCCAACTTAAAACGTGCCACAGGGCGTGTTTGCACACGTCACCTCAGGCCCCGTCCCCTTCCTTCACCACTGTGTAAACGCGCCCTGTGGCCGTTCTAAGTTGAAAGATTAAGTCCCCTTGAATCCTAAGGGTCCCTAGGGTCAAACTAGCCCACTAGGTACCTCCAGTAAGCGCCACAGAGCTGCGTTGCATAGAGGTGTAAAAAGGGGCATGGCCTCAGAACACCTGTCTGCAACGCAGCTCCCTGGCGCACACTGGAGATACCTGTTGGGCTAGTTGGCCCTCAGGGACCCTCAGTATTGAAGGGGAATTAATTCCCCAACTTACAACTGGCCAGGGGGCGCGTTTGCAGAGTGCTGCAGGGAGAGGGCGTGGCCTCCAGCGCGATGCCGGTCTTTTATTTTTTTTATTTTTTAAGAAGGAGGGCTGTGTGGCCCCCCTTCTTTTTCTAATTTACTGGCCCTGGGGACCCCATCCCCCAGGGCCTGCACCCTAATTGTTTTTGTTGAAAAAAATAAATGTGGCCCTCCCAAGGCCTTAATCGGCCCCGGGGACACCAACCCCCGGGTCAAGGCCTTTTTTTAATTTAAATTCTTTAGGCGGGAGCTGCGTTGCCCCCCTCCTCAGGCCACTTATGGCTCCGGGGACCCCATCCCCCGGGGCCGGCCTTTGTTTTTTATTATTTCAAAAAAATATATATTTATAGAAACACCTAGGACATGCTGGACAAACCGTATGTACCATGACGATTTGCGTGATATTCATTAAAAGGCGACTATGCATAGAATGAATCCACATGGAATGTACTTACACCGCTAGTGAAGCTCTGACGTGTCTGACGCCCTACCGTACCTAATCCCGGTGCCCCCGCCGGTGGGTACTCTCCAAGTAGACACCCTTGTTGTTTATTTATACAAACATGGGTAGCTATTGACGGGCACATTTAATATACACGCACACCAAGCCATTCAAAGGGGATTCGACAAAAATTCGACCAAACTATGCAAGAAACCCCCCTCACGGTTAATAAAAAACACATCCACCGCAGGATGTGTAATACTTTTTATTTTACTCTCTGGAAAGGAGACGAACCTCACTTGAGAGTCACAGCGTGCTCCTGGCTGAGCCCAATGCTGTGTTACACCCAACAGTGCCCACCAATTCCCTCACACCTCTGTGTTGTATTCCACCAGCTAGTGCGTATGCTATGCTATGACACTCTCTAGCCCATGTGCATTATAACACCACCCCGTGAATATGTCATGCCACACTTGCCTTCGCACGGGTTATATTGCCCCATCTAACGTGCCTTCCTCGATGTGTATGTTATAACGCACAGCGCTATGCCATACATATTACAATCTGGGATCCATATCTTTGTCACAGTGCATATGCAACGTTACACTCCCCAGCACATATTTTATATTACAACTTTAGAGACTAGTTATGTTACACAACACTGCCCTGTGCATATTACACTCCAAGGCGCATATCGCATAGCACACGCTAGTGCCTGTGCTATCTCGCGCTCTCCAATGAATCTGTCATTGCGCACAATGTATTGCATATTATATTTCACGGCCCGGTTCATCTTATATCACACTTTTTGGTGCATAGTTTATACCATATACTACATCTAATTTTCATTTTCAATCGTGCTCTCAGGACTATGTTCTATATAACACTGCGTCCACCTACCCTTTTCACGGGCATTACATTTTGCGATGGGGGTGGAGGGTCAGGGGGTGTTTCTGCCAAGTGAGCCCGGAGTCACAGTCACAAACGTCCTCTGCTTCCTGAATAAAAGTGAGATTATGCTGCATACTTGTTCATCTTTTAAGTAGTTCGCACAGACACACATTTTAAAAACAATAAAGTTCCTAATACCCACCTTATCTGAACAGTTAGCTTGCTGCCCCATCCACCTCCTCCCTATCCTCAGTTGTCTGAATCCATGGACTAGCCTCCTCCCTCCTGCCATGCATGGTATGATGTGCTGCCACTGCCATCCATTTAGCATGATGTACCAGTCCACTCCTCCTGCCCTCCATTGCCCAATTCTGTGCCCCATCATTGACCTCCTTCTTAGCCTCTGTGCTTTGCTTGCTGCCCCTATTCTCCTTCCCCCTGCCCTCCGATGTATGTGTGCATGCCCCTGCTCCATCCTTTTTGCCCACCATGTTCCATGGACCTGCCACTCCTATCTTCTCTGAGTGTTCTGTTGAGCTGCCACTCCCCTCCCAACTGCCAGGCATTGTCAGATGACTGTAACCTGTCAGTGCCACCTCCACCCTGCCTGTCCACATGCCATGCCCCTATCCCCTTCCTCCTGTCCTCCATGGTCCATTTTACTGCCACACCCTTCTGCCCTCCCTTGTCTGTTGTGCTGTAACTGCACCTCCTGCCTGCCCCGCGCAGTCTGTTGTGAGGCCCCTTCCCCTGAACTCTCTTGTCTGTGCCCAGGTCCTGACCCTCCCTTCTATCCTCCATGGTCCTTTGTGCATGCCTCTGCACCCTCCTTCTTGCCCATCATAGCCATTGTGCTGCCACTAACCCTCCCACTTGCCATGCATGGTCTTCTGTGCTGCTACGGCCCCTCCTACCTTCCCTGTGTGGTCAGTTAGCTGCTTCTGACCCCCTCCCACCTTCCCTCCATGGTCTGTGTGTATGCCATCATAGTCTCACTGTTGCTCTCCATGGTGTGTCTTGTTTCTATTGCCCATCCTGCCTGACCTCCATGGTCATCTTGCTGCTCCTGCCCAGCCCCCTTGCCCCCAGCCCTCTGTTTCCATGTGCAGACCCCTATTCCCTCCCTCCTGGCTTGTCTGTTCCATTGTTATGCCCCTGATACGTCCCTCCTGCCCTTTATGGTCTGTTATGCTGCAGCTTTCTCTCCTGTCTGTCCATTATGGTCAGCTACCTACCATTTACCCTCTGTTCTCTGTTGTCCATGTGCATGGTCCTGTCCCCTCCCTATTGCTTTCTATGGATTGTTGTGCTGCACTCCCATCCCGCTTGCCCTGTGTGGTGTATTGTACTGCTGCAAACCCTGATGCCTGCCCTTTAGGGTTAGTTTGGTGCAACTCTCCATGCCCCTTCTGTCCTCTGTTATCCGAGTCCATGTCCCTACCCCAATTCCTCCTGCCTTCCATGATCCAATGTACCATACTTGCGAACATTTTGAACTTGGTAAGAGGGAGATTTTGAAAAACAACTGGGGCATTGATTTTCCCCTTTGAGTTACATTGAAAAAGAGGAGATTGTAGACAGATCAAATAAAGCCCATTTGAGCTTAAAAACATTGGACGTTTCCTGGCTGAATCGGGTCTGTTGGCATGTATGGTTGTACTACCACTGCCTCTTCCTTCTGCCCACATAGGTCTATTACATTGCCACAGCCTCTCTTGCCAGTCCTGTATTGTTGGTTTGTTGCCCCTGCCCCCCTTTCCACTGCCCTCCATAGTCTGTTGTGCTGGCACTGCCCTTCCTGCCTGCCCAGTGTGATCAAATTGTTGCCCTTGCACCCTCCTACCTGCCTTCAATTTTCAGAGTCCATGCCCCTGGCCTCTGCATCTCAACAGTATCCTAATGAACAACTAGATTGCTAGCATTCTATATTTATATTTTTCAAAACTTTTGGCCAGCTCCGGTGGGCTCATATCCTGAAAGTCTCGAGATGATTTGTGTAGCGGGGGCTGACAAAAAATAGGGGTCCCAAAACGTGTTTTCCCAATGCAATTTATCATAGGACCTTTAGCCGCAGCTACAGCCCGAACTGCTGAACGGAATTACACCAAATTTGGCAGAAAGGTAGACCTTGGTTCAGAGTCATGCCTTTTGCTTAAATGGTGTAAATCTGTTCAGTAGTTCCTGAAAAAATCAAAAGTAAAATCACATATATATCTGGGCGGAGCCTAACCACACATCTCATCCTGAGATCTGATTGGCTGTCAGCACTTCATCCAAGAAGTGTTGGCAGCCATCTTTGGACCAATATACATGATAGCACCTCATTAAAAAGCATTGTAGTTAATATAAGGTTTTAAGACTTTAGTTACATTATAAATCATTTGTTGAAGGTAACATACTCATTTTAGGAATTGTGGTGTTTTCTAAGGTGATTTTACCATGTGAAAACACCTTCTGCTGGGATATCATGAATCATGTTTGAGAGAAAACTATTTTCTCATGCTTTTCCCACAGAGGTTTGGAAGGTGATCTATAAGCTAAACTGAGAGCATATTTTCTGTAAATTCACATTATCTTTCTCAGTCATGTGAGAATGAAGTCTGACATTCTCATTAAAACATGTACATCCAACAAGGGCAGAGCCTGTCAGTTGACTCCTTTGTGTTCTACTGCAGCTTCCCAGAGTGTTCTAGAGCGCTAGCAGTCCAACTTATGACAAACGTATTGCACACCTGAAGCCATCTTGATTGGAATAAAGTGGTAACTCTTAAAACATTTAATTTAAAAAGGAACAAAATGAGGGGGTTCATTTTGCCATAGAATGTATGATTAGTGCTGCAGAAAGAAAAATTAGGGCACATTTTGAGTGACTTCTCAAATCCTCTTCTATTTCATTAAAAAATTCTGACATGCAGACTGAAACATGCACTTTCAATACCAGCAGCAGACTTCCCTGGTGAGCAGTAGCTTTACTACAGTGATCTAATAAGCAACTAGAGTGCTAACATTCCGAATTTATGGCAAATGTGTGACACATCTGAATGCCTTCTTGATGGAATGAAAGTAAAAAACCTGAAAGTACTTCCTACTGAGGAGAGTGTTGTAAATGACGAAATTAGGAAACTTCTAAACAAATAAGTCTCCCAAGATGGCCACCAGAGACAAAGAGCCCAAATGTAGCACAAATATCACCGAGATGTAGCCCAATTATAGCCCAATGACAGAATGTCCCCGAGTGTTTTAAAGAATAACTAGAGCGCGAACAGTCTTACTTATGACAAAAGTATGGCACACCTATTGCCATCTTGATTGGAATAAGGTGGCAACACTTAAAACATTTAATTTGCAAAGGAACAAAATGAGGGGGTTCATTTTGCCATAGAAATTATGATTAGTGCTGCAGAAATAAATATTAGGGCACATTTTGACTTCTCAAATCCTCTTCTATTTCATAAAAAAATTCTGACATGCAGACTGAAACGTGCACTTTGAATACCAGCAGCAGACTTCCCTGGTGAGCAGTAGCTTTACTACAGTGGTCTAATGAGCAACTACAGTGCTACCATTCAGAATTTATGGAAAATGTGTGACACATCTTAATTCCTTCTTGATGGAATCAAAGTAAACAAGCATTGAAAATGCAATAGGTCTCGCCCTCGTTTAAGTCAAAGCAATTCTGTTTGTAATTAGGTGGCTTTTTAGCTTTGCTTGTATTAGAGTTTTTCAAACTTTCATGTACATACCGTGCATATGTATGCATATATGTATATGCATATGTTTGCATGCATTTATATTTATATAGATATGCATATTATATTTATATGTTTATATATGTATATATATATATATACACATACATATATATCAATGCATATGCATATATATGCATTTATACATGTGCATATGTGTGCATGTACAGAGAGGTAGAGAGGTAGAGGTGTATAGGTAGAGGTGTAGAGGTAGAGAGGTAGAGAGTAGTAGAGGGAGAGGTAGTGAGAGGTAGAGAGTAGAGAACGAGTAATAGAGAGTAGAGAGTGAGTAGTAGAGAGTACTAGAGAGTAGTGGAGAAAGTATCAGATAGTGAGTAGTAGAGAGTAGTAGAGTGAGTAGTAAAGAGTGAGTAGTAGAGAGAGAGTAGAAGAGAGTGAGTAGTAGAGTGAGTAGTAGAGAGTAGTAGAGAGTGAGTAGTAGAGAGTAGTAGAGAGTGAGTAGTAGAGAGTGAGTAGTAGAGAGTAGTAGAGAGTGAGTAGCAGAGAGAGAGTATTAGAGAGTAGTAGAGAGTGAGTAGCAGAGTGAGTAGTAGAGAGTAGTAGAGAGAGAGTAGTAGAGAGTGAGTAGTAGAGAGTAGCAGAGAGTAGTAGAAAGTGAGTAGTAGAGAGTCAGTAGTAGAGAGATAGTAGTAGAGAGTAGTAGGGTAGTAGAGAGTGAGTAGTAGAGAGTGAGTAGTAGAGAGTGAATAGTAGAGAGTGAGTAGTAGAGAGAGAGTAGTAGAGAGTGAGTAGTAGAGAGTAGTAGAGTGAGTAGTAGAGAGTGAGTAGTAGAGAGTAGTAGAGAGAGAGTAGTAGAGTAGTAGAGAGTGAGTGGTAGAGAGCAGCAGAGAGTCGTAGAGTGAGTAGAAGAGAGTAGTAGAGAGTGAGTAGTAGAGAGTGAATAGTAGAGAGTAGTAGTAGAGAGAGAGAGTAGTAGAGAGTGTAGTAGAGAGTGAGTAGTAGAGAGTAGTAGTGAGTTAGTAGTAGAGAGTAGTAGAGCGTGAGTAGTAGAGTAGTAGCGAGTGAGTGGTAGAGTAGTAGAGTGAGCAGTAGAGAGTGAGTAGTAGAGAGTGAATAGTAGAGAGTAGTAGAGAGTGAGATATAGAGAGAGTAGTAGTAGACAGTGAGTAGTAGAGAGTAGTAGAGTGTGAGTAGTAGAGAGTGAGTAGTAGAGAGTGAGTAGTAGAGAGTAGTAGCGAGTGAGTAGTAGAGAGTGAGTAGTAGAGAGTGAGTAGTTGAGAGTGAGTAGTAGAGAGTGAGTAGTAGAGTAGTAGAGAGTGAGTAGTAGAGAGTAGTAGAGAGTGAGTAGTAGAGAGTGAGTAGTAGAGAGAGAGTAGTAGAGAGTAGTAAAGAGTCAGTAGTAGTGTAGTAGAGAGTAGTCAGTCAGTGTCAGTCGGTGTCAGTCAGTCAGTGTCAGTCAGTCAGTGTCAGTCAATCAGTGTCAGTCAGTGTCAGTCAATCAGTGTCAGTCAGTCAGTGTCAGTCAATCAGTGTCAGTCAGTGTCAATCAGTGTCAGTCAGTGTCAGTCAGTCAGTCAGTCAGTGTCAGTCAATCAGTGTCAGTCAGGCAGTGTCAGTCAATCAGTGTCAGTCAGTGTCAGTGTCAGTCAATCTGTGTCAGTCAGTGTCAATCAGTCATTGTCAGTCAGTCAATGTCAGCTAGAGTAGCTCTGCTGACCTGGTTCTCTGGCTCTAAAGCAGCTCTGCTGACCTGGTTCTCTCTCTCTAAAGCAGCTCTGCTGACCAGGTGGTTTCTCTGGCTCTACAGCAGGTCTGCTGACCTGGTTCTCTGGCTCTAGAGCAGCTCTGCTGACCTAGTTCTTATGCTACAGAGCAGCTCTGCTGATCTAGTTCTCTGGCTCTACAACAGCTCTGCTGACCTGGTTCTCTGGCTCTAAAGCAGCTCCGCTGACCCAGTTCTATGGCTCTGAAGCAGTTCTGCTGACATGGTTCTCTGGCTCTAGAGCAGCTCTGCTGACCTGGTTCTCTCCCTCTAAAGCAGCTCTACTGACCTGGTTTCTCTGGCTCTGCAGCAGCTCTGCAGACCTGGTTCTCTGGCTCTAGAGCAGCTCTGTTGACCTGGTTCTTAGGCTCTAGAGCAGCTCTACTGACCTGGTTCTCTGGTTCTAAAGCAGCTCTGCTGACCTGGTTCTCTGGCTCTAAAGCAGCTCTGCTAACCTGGTTCTCTGGCTCTAAAGCAGCTCTGCTGGCCTGGTTCTCTGGCTCTAAAGCAGCTCTGCTGACCTGGTTCTCTCCCTCTAAAGCAGCTCTGCTGACCTGGTTTCTCTGGCTCTACAGCAGCTGTGCTGACCTGGTTATAATATAAGTTTATTATAAGTACAAATATATTATTTTTGATGAATATCTTACATAATCTCTTGCCTTAATATGTATATTAAAGACACATACATATCATTTTGGAACATAATTTTTTTTTGCGGGATTCGCGCACCCAGCGTGCCCCAGCACGTATATGATATCACGGGGAACCCGCATCCGCGCAAACATCTCGTACCGTAATGCGCATGTGTCGCAAATGCGCGGGAGCAGAAGTCGCAGACTGGTCGCATACCAATCGCGCATATCACGTGATATTAAATGGATATGATGTAACTGAAAAACACGCAGCCGTCGCACACCATACGCGGATCCTTCATGACTTTTCTAAAATGGCGGCTAGAATGCGCGCACCCACCGTGATGTGTATACTTTGAGTGCGCGACTCCGAAAAAAATGTGAATTTTTTTTAAAGAAAATAATATAAATATATTAAAATAAAAAATGAAAACAAGAACATTAATCAATATTTCAGTTTTATTAAAAAACATTTATTTTGCAATTTTCAGAAAACTATATAATGGTATTTAATTAATAAAATATTTATAAATGAACAGTTAAAAAACTGTAGAAAATCAGTACAAAAAAATAGATATAACTACTATCACACTTAAAAGTTAGCATTTAAAAAACCTTTGAAATTCACTGAAAAAAACATAGGTTTCAGAGACGTTATAGTTAGAAATTAGCATTTAAAAAACCTTAGAAATTCACAGAAAAAAACATAGGTTTCAGGGGTGTTATAGTTAGCTGCCCATTTCACTCATACAAAACCATAGAAATTCCTCCGTTATAGTTAGTTCTGCTAACTATATTTCACGCGCCCGCAATGCACTGCTGATGATGTCACATATTGCATCATTCATGACATGGTCAGTGACATCACTGATGACATCACTGATGACATCTCAAATGACATCCCTGATGACATCATCCACTTGACAATCTGATACACCTCATCATACACTAGTATAACCTTACATCACTCACTGTAAAATACAGAGTACCATATTTCATTGACACAATACCAGTTACTACATACCCACTCACTGATTCCTAAGTCTACACACACAACTACCCATTCAACAACAGAATCATCTATACATGCAGTCATTAATTAATAGAACACTATCAAATGCACTTATACACATATATAGACATTGACACATCAGCAGTCATCTTAGTCGGTTATGCAGTCATCCTACTCACTCATGAAAAAAATGTATTGCACTTAAATTTACTCACTTACACAATTATCCAACAACACCTCATTTATTCAAGCACATAGTAACTCATCGTTAATATGTTAAAAAAAGCACCATTACAATTATACACTCATTCATATATTTACTCTCACAACAATCACTGACTCTTACACATACTTATTTATATACACCAACTCTCACATACAATGCCTTTTATTTTTTTTACTTTGTTGAAGATGTACAACTAAAACACATATTCGCTCACCAACACACAAATAAATACACTCAGTCACCCAAACAACTGTTTCCACATGCACTCTTAAACCCATACACCTAGTCAATTAACCATTCACACATCTATGCATAGAGTTACACATACCCCATCCAACCACACACAAACTCAGTGTCCCATACAAATACTCACCCAACTAATCAATAACTAATATACGCACTCATGTAGTTAGTGACCAACTGATGCAGCATGTTATACAACAACAGAGACAGTGCTGCACACATTCCCATAGTTTAGTTACTAATCCATGTTTTAAGTGAGACACTTTTAATTACTCACTTAAAAAGAAAAAGACAGTCAGACAGCTGCTAAATCCTCCATCTAGACAGTTATATTTCCACTCAATCTTCAATACAGATTGGTATATATATAATACATATTTAAATTTCAAACTAAACCACATTCAGTGGATGATGTCATCAGTGATGTCATCAGTTATGTCATTTGAGATGTCATCAGTGATGTCATCAGTGATGTCACTGACCATGTCATGAATGATGCAATATGTGACATCATCAGCAGTGCATTGCGGGTGCATGAGTTATAGTTAGCACAACTAACTATAACGGAGGAATTTCTATGGTTTTGTATCAGAGAAATGGGCAGCTAACTATAACACCTCTGAAACCTATGTTTTTTTCTGTGAATATATATATATATATATATATATATATATATATATATATATATATATATATATATAAATAAATAAAATAAAAATATATATATATATATATTTTGTCAGTAAGTAGTCATAGTTAGGACACTGTTTCCATAGGAAAAGCGTTCATTGACTTTCCTACATCTTTAGTGCCATTTGACAAATCTTCATGAAACTTTTTAAAAAAAAGTTCTCTGGTGATTTTAGTTGTGCTAGGAAAGTTTCAGGGTGATCTGTCATGTGGGGGCTGAGAGAAAGGGGGGGTCAAATAAAGGGTGTTTCCCATAAAGGTTTTAGACATGATAGTGCCCAAACTGCTAGATGGAATTACACCAAATTTGGCAGAAAGATAAATTTTGGTCAGAGGAGCGTAGGCAGTGCTCATGCACTGTCTTCAAAATAGTGGTATTTATTCTATGGGCTTTTAACACGCCCATCACTTGCCATTGGTTCTTTCATCTGCCTTTAGAAATTCCTGTTTTCGTTGGTGAATAGTATATATTTGTCCCGCCTTTTGCCTGTTTTGTTCCATCCTGGAGACAGTCCCTGCTACATGGATCCTTTCACTATTGGCCTAGCTTTAGTTTTGGTGAACTACCTTTTCTTTCCGCTCTCTCCTGGCAGCTCGCTTGTGTTCTTCTACGGGTTCACCCCGTGCACATTCACTCAAAGGGATTTCAACCATTGCCGTAGTATGATCGGCATTCATAAGGCAATTGCATTTTTAAAAAACTTTGTTTGGTTTTGCCATTGTTAAATTGTATTTGTTTCAATCGCCATGTTTTTTGTAGGCAGACGGAGAGCCATCGCCAAGACTCAATCCTGGCTCACCACTCACAAAGTCGACAGCTTTAAATGTTACACCAAATCCTATCACTTGAAAATCACTGTGTACTTTATTAGTCCCTTAGCTCTCAGTGACGGCATTTTTAGTTTTGCAGGCAGATACTAAGTCATAGTCATAGGATTTTATTGAGCGCAGATATCACCCGTGGGTCTCAAAGCACTGGCCAAAACCCTGGGACGGGAAGGGAAGAGGAAAGGGGAAACCGGCGGGAAGAAGAAAGATCAGAACAGTCAGGTTTTTAGATATCTCCGAAACTGTCTGTGGTCAGTTTCCATACATAGGTGCAATGGGAGCGAATTCCACAGAGTAGGGGCGAGGTATGAGAAGGATCTGCTGCCGTTCCTTGTGGTGCAAATCTTAAAGGTTGTAAGAAGATATTTGGTTGAGGACCTGAGGGTTCTGGTAGGTTGATGCCAGGTGAGTTTTTTTGGCAAGATAGAATGGGCTATTCCTATAGATGGTTTTGTGGACCAGTCAATTGATCTTAAAATGGATGCGTTTCCTGATGGGAAGCCAGTAAATCTAATTCGGCCATATGCGCACATATTATTATACTTCAGATTGTCTCATAATACTTGCCATCGCATAGCAAACGGACATTTTCAGATGTAATTCCAACTTGCTGTCCTGTAACACCGAGGACATTTATTTACTGTCTTGCTAAGAAACTATTCTCAATGGTAAAACCATTCAGCCATGACCCCTGCAAACCCGGCATGCAACAACAGCCCCCAAACTCTAGACAATGTTTTCTGCAGCCCTCTCCTTTGTGGTCAGTCGCCTAGATGGATGGGGCAGTAAAACTCAGCAGGACAAAAAATTGCCCTCCATTTGTGTTCAATTGCTTGACAGCACCTGGAACATCTATTTTGCTCGCAGGATCGGGGACACTGCTAGATGTCCTGCCTGTATTTGTCCTGCCTCCCGGGGTGAAAGACTGGAAGACTAATTGCTTCGAAGAGGAGTCAACACTGTGGAGGACCCTCAGATGTGAGGGGCATGGTTTACATGTGAAACAACCAGAATCAAAGGTATGGAAAACAACTTATGTGTTCCGAGTTGTGCTCCGTTTTTTATACTTGATCTGCCTACCGTCTACATAGAAATGCTCTTGTTTGTGAAAGTTTGTTTTTTGCTTTGGCTTCATCGTTGCTTCCATCCACCGGTCTCCGCAATCCCCCCCAACACTGCTTGTTTTTGGGTTGGGTGAGTAGGATGACAATGGGCGTATTAGCCTTAGAGAGACATATAAGTATGTTTACAATATGAAATGAGGGCCCTGCTTACAAATACAGGCATGATGTAAAACGCAGCCTCACAGCGGCTTGAAACGAAGTGGGAAAAGACACGGTCTAAGATAGTAGGTGTATTTGAAAGGGGCAAGGTTTGAATTTCCTAATGGAAGGAGCAAGCATGACACGCGTAGGAAGGTCCTCTAGCATCTCTGTCCATGTACAGGGAAAGTCTGTTGGCGTGATCTCTCCTAGAGTTGCCTGCATTGTCTGGTGCTAGCTTTATGATTGGTGCTATATCAGCTTTTTCATGCACAAGTACCAGACAGTCCGCAGATTTACCCTTGCTCAATCTTTAATACGTGGGTAGGAAAGAGGATATAAGTGCCCAGCCTCCCTGGATGTCTTAAGATGTGACAACGGAGGAGGACATCTTTTTTCTGTGCATGCATCTGCACACTCGATTTATTTATTTATTGTTTTAAATAGTGGCAACTTCACCCAACTGCATTTCAGAGCGCTGTATCTAAGGAGGGTGTGAAACGACCAGCGGTCTATTCTGGTATTCCCATGTCCTTTGTACTTATTTACTGCTCAAGCCTGCATCAATTCTCCTGGAAGGTTGATCTTTGCATTTCCTATCCTTCTATGAATAAAGGGGGCCATAATGTTACTACCAAGCCCCCATTCCCGAGCACTCGCCTTTCATGGCCTCCACTGCTAACAGCCCTTTAGGAGTGTGACTGTATTTCACAACCCCCTTTTCCCAGTGCAAGCGCCATGAATAATCTGGAATTACGCAAGTCAGTCTATTAAAAAAAATATAGGCCCTCATTTATGAAAAGTGATGCATCTCCGCGAGAA
The DNA here is from genome assembly GCF_964204655.1 of Triturus cristatus. NCBI lineage: Eukaryota > Metazoa > Chordata > Amphibia > Caudata > Salamandridae > Triturus > Triturus cristatus. The sequence goes on along the minus strand of NC_140590.1, from coordinate 451,933,221 downwards.
AACAGCGATGCGTCACTTTTCATTGCGCCCTCCTTACGACACCCATGATGCATCATATTTACAGTTTGACGCATCATGTCGCAAGGAGTTACAGATACGTCAGTATTTCTGACGTATCAGTAGGCGCAAAAATGACGCATTGCTGGAGTGTGTCACAAAAGTGACGCAACTCCAGCAATGGGTCAATACACGGGGGCAAGTCCCAAGTTAACTGTGCGTGCGTCAGTCTTACACCTGCCATGAGGTAGGCGTAAGATATTGACACATTTGCGTCCTAAAAGTGGCGCAGTGAAATCTCATAGATTTCACTGCTTCACTTCTACGACCCTCTCTTGTGTCGAAACGCCCCCACTGCATACATTATACCAGGCGCAGGTATAATGTGGCGCAGGGGTTTACAAAGTGACGCTTCTACCTAGATGCGCCACTTTCTAAATATGGCGCAACATGGCGCATCTTTTACACTGCTGGAGTGTCACAAAAAGTGACACACCGGCGGCGCGAAAGTGACGCAGGGGCTCAGAAATAAGCCCCATCATTTTTACTCTGTGGAGGTATTCCATTCATCCAGGGAAATGTTTGCCTAACTCGTCATGCCAATAAACTGTGTTGTATAGCACTGTACTCATTCTGCTCCTGTGGGGGAGGGGGAGGGAGGGCGTAAATCGGGCCCAACATTTTCAGTACTTGCTAAAATCTTTCACCCTGGATTTGCACAATGTTTGCATGCATTTGACATTGTTATTCAACAATATTTCTGATTTCATCTTTTGAGAGAGATAATTCTTTCATTTAGAGTGTTTATGTCTTGTTGTGCACCCATCCTTGCTTATCTGCTTTCTCCATTGTGTCACATACACCAGCTGAGGTATCTGCAACCTGAGCAATCTTTCAGTAAAATGTACTGTATTTTTTTAATAAGACAAATATGTTTGTTTTTCCAAAATTGGATTACTGCATTATGCATGGAATGGCCAAAAGAAAGAACCCATTCACTTTTGCTTGCTAGTTGTTAAAAACAATGCATGTATTAATTATTGTTAAATGGTTTATGGCAAACTAAAGCCTCCCTCTCCTTTGTGATTGCTCATATACCTCTAATAAATACAGATTTGCATAGCATCACCTGAGCAACACAAAGCATCACCCAGCACCACCTCACCACCACCTCAGCACCATCTCCACACAAGCACACAACCAACTCAGTATCACTCAACACCACCTTAACACCATTGAAGTACCACCTCAGTACCAGCACAGCATCAGCACAGCACCACTTCAGCATCAGCGCAGCACCACATCATCATCAGCACAGCAGCAACTATGTACCACCACAGCACCACCTCAGCATCAGCATAGTACTGTCTTAGCATCAGCAAAACACCACCTCCTCATAAGTATACCACCAACTCAGCATCAGCGCAGCACCACCTCAGTACCAGTGCAGCACCGCCTCTGCACCAGCACACCACCACCTCACCATCAGCACAGCACCATCTCAGCATTAGCAAAGCACCATCTCTGCATCAGTGCACCAGCAGCAGTGCAGCCGCACCTCAGCACCAGCACAGCCCCACTGAGCAGCAATTCAGCACCAATTCAGCACCACTTCAGCATCAGCGCAGCACAACCTCAGCATCAGTGCAGCATCACCTCAGCACAGCACCAACTCAGCATTACTCTGCACCACCCAAGCACCAACTTAGCACTACCTGAGCACCAATACAACAACAACACCTCAGCATGACTCAACACCACAGCATCACTCAACACCACCTCAGCATCACTTAGCACCACCTCAGTATCACTCAGTAACACATCAGTATCACTCAGCAACACCTGGGCATCCCCTCTGCACTAGCACACCACCATCTCAGCATCACTCAACACCATCTGAGTATCTTTCAGCATCACTGGAGCATCCCCTTCACATCAGCACACCACCACTTCAGCACCACTTCACCATCATTCAGCACCACCTCAGTCTGCCCTCAAGAATCTGGCATCTGTTGATTATCCCACAGTGTCCGTCCACTGCTCATGTTGTGATTCAGGTACTATTTTCCAACCTCCACACCCCTGTTGTTTATGTCCCCCTCCCTTAACAAAAAAAACCTATAACAAACAAGCATTGGAACAGGCAAGAAGAAGTTGGCAAGGACAAAAAAACCTAGAAGAAATTTTTTAAGTGAATTCTTTTTTTCAGAAGGTCGTTCAGTTGTACGTGATGTCTTCTTGGTTATATATAAGGTAATCATAATGCTTAAGACACATTTTTATTCTAACTTTTCAACATGCTGCATAGCAGCCACACTGCTCTACCACTTAGCTGAAAGACATTAGCAAAGCCAATAGCTCTGGCTAAACACTTATAAGGTCCCAAAGGTGAGACCTATTGGCTATGCCAATGCTTGTTGTTATTTTGTGTAAATCCATTAAGTAGTTTTCAACATATTATCAGAAACCCAAATTTGTATATCTAGGGAAGCGGATTCTCCAACACTTCAGCTTGGAAGTGGTGCCAGTCATTTTGGGACTCAGACTCAGCCGAGTCCCTTAAAATAGTTCAAAATAAAGAAAAGAATGTAGGGTAGGAATACCCTGATCCTCTTAGGTCTGGTGGTGGGGTCTGTGAGAAGTGGCCTGGTATATGCTGTCCACTAATTAAAGTGGTCACCTTGCACCAGTCCAAACAACCCTTATGGTGATTTAAGAGGTCAAACATGACCTTAGAAAGCTATCCAAGTGGTAGCTGTGGAGAGCAGCTTTCAAGCTTAGTCTTGAAGGAATGTTAAGCGGCTAGTTTTACCAGAATGCAACCTTATAGTATTGGTTAAATGAAAGGAGAACCTCACAGTAGTTATACAAATATGTATTTATTATTATAACACTATCTAATATGACACAGTGTTTCCTACATGGAGATAATCACAAATCAGACACAATACTTAAGCACAGGAATGACAGTAAATAGCACTAATACACAGTAGGCCCCAGGGGGGACCAAACCAAATACTAAGAAAGTGGTATAAGAACCCTGACTTGAGTCAAGACAGTGTCGAGAGGACGTAGAATTGCTGGATCCCAAAGGAACCACCCAAGGTGAGTAAGTAGGGATGCCGTGGGAACAGGACTGCGTGCTCCGTACAATTCTATGGGATAGTCGCTGTTAAAGTTTAAGGGACTAAGGACCCTTCCCAGTGGACTTCTAAGAAACCCCTTGGAAAATAGGAGGTTGGAGAGACACCCCACCCGTGGATACTGAGGTAGCCAAGTTACCTATCCCAGGAAAGCCGGGAGCATAGGTGTGAAGTGGCGTTGGAAACCGCCGTCAAACCCAATGGAGGACTTCGAAAAAGAGCCGCTGCTGGAAGGAAGAAAGTGTCTGTTGGAATCCAAAGGTAGATACTTGTCGAAGAGTACCTGAAAGCAGAGGGGATAGAGCCTGGGTCACTCAGGAGTGACCAGGGACTCGGTAGACAAATTCCTACCGATGTCAGGTGCTTCAGGTCCGTAAATAGAGTTCTTGACTCTGCAGCTGCGGAGACCAGGAGATGTTGAGGACAACTAGGAGCTGGATACGAGCTGTCCCACAAACGATGTCGAGTACTGAGGGGTCGTGTCCGGCGGGAGCACCAACAAGCCTTGTCAACGACAAGCCACACAGATGGTCAAGGATGTGTACAGTTCAGACCAGCAAGGTCCAGGAGACTCACCACAGCAAGGGGGGTCAGGGCAGGCCTGGAGTAATGAGGGGATCCCAAGAAAAGAAAAGTTGACCCTCAAATGGACCCAGAAGCCAGAGGCACATGAGTCGCGAGAGGACCTAGAGAAATTTCACCAAACAGCAGCCCACAGAGCACTCAGTGTGAGGAGGCCGGAGTTCTTGGTAGGAAATGGTGCCAGAGATCGGGGCTACTCGGAGGCCAATGCACTTGTTCGGGAAACGTCAACAAGCAGATGCCCTTGCAAATGTACGCGGTGCACAGGGGTTCAGGCAAGCATTGCAGCCCTCATGAGGATTTCTGACCTCAAACTTAGTGAAAGGGCAGGTTGGACCTTGGGGGGCATAGAAACCTACCTCCTGTGTTGCTGAAGCTTTTGGATTCTGTAGGAGCTCAGGGTCAGCAGACCAGAAAGCAATGTTGCGGTGCCTGGGAATGCAGGGGAGTGACTCCTTCACTCAAATGGAGCTATCTTGGGTTGTCCTTGATGTTCTACAGGTCCTGCACAGATCCTGTATGGTGCACGGGCACAGATGATGCTTCAGAGATAAAGTCAGGCCCAAATGATGTCCAGCGAAGTCCAGAGTGTCCAGATGGTCGAAGTTTTGTGGTTTCTGGTTCAGAATGTTGTCCACATCGAATTGAAGGTCCTACAGCCAGGTAAGCCCCTATGTACCCACTGAAGAGTGTTGGCAAGATTCAGGGGACCCTCCCAGGGGAGGGTCTGGACCGTGGGGAGTTTACTCCCATGTCCTTTGTCCAGTTTCATGCCAGAGCTGGAGCCAATGGCTCCAAGGACTGGTTTGAACTGGACTATACACAAGGACACCAAATGTGCCCCTCATGCAGACTTTCAGTTGCTTGCAAGTGCACCCACCCAGCCCTAATACACTAAACCCTGTCTGGGAGGTGGTCACACCTCCCTGTGACAGGATGCCTATTGTTCTGCCTTCCCCTGCTCGAGCTTGGCTCGTCAGCAGGAGGGCAGAAATGCGTCTCTGGTCGGCAGCAACCATTTTTTGCTGTCTGGGACTAGAAGGCTGGTACCGGGAACACCAAGGACCATGGAATCATACCTCAAACACCGGTTACCGGTGTGGAGGAATGATTCCAACATGTTTGATACCAAACACGATAGGGTTAGTTTTAGCTGTTTTAGATGTGCTCATCACGCGGTCACAGAATGCCACTCTATATGTCATAAATGGCTGCCTCACTGACTACCATGGAGAATGAACTCCGTTGGATGCAGGGGTGTTCTGCTCATGCAGTGGCTCCCTCTCACTTAGAACCAAGCACCCTGCATTCAGGATTGGTAAGGCCTGATAGAGAGGTGACTTATAGGTTTTAAGTGCAATGACCCTTAGATATAGTAAACCTATATCTTAAGTTGGTGGTGCATGCACCAACTTACACAGGATTTAATGGCAGGCCTATAGTTCCATTTTTCATGGCCTCTCATGGGTGGCATGATATAAGCTTCAGCCCATGGGAGGCCTCTGGGGTACCTATGCCCTGGGTACATGGGTACCATATACTAGGGACTGAGAAGGGTACCCCAGTATTCAATCTGGAGTGTACCTAAGTACCTATCATAACAGTTTAGGGAGAAAGCAGATAGACTGGGGTCCTGTTTAGCAGGATCCCAGTCAGACTAGTCAAAAACAGTATTACATTCAGCAAAAAGTGGGGGTAACCATAAGAAGCAGATCCTACTTTCCTACAAAGTCCCACAGGGACCTGGGTTTAAAAACATATTTTTTTCAATTTTGACACAAAATCGCGGGTGGATCCACAAATGAGTGCCAAAATTTGAAAAAAACAGGGCAGTCTCCTGTGCTTGTTTAAACTATAGCCCCTGAGTGGGCCAGGTCACAGGGGCATGTGGGCCCTTAAAAAAGAAAAGGAGGGGGAGCACAGGACCCCTCTCCTAGGGTATTTTTAGTCCCAAGGACTACCACCACCTAAGGCTTCATTTATTATATTGGAGGGGGCCGTGCAGACATCTCCATTTGGATCATTGAGCACTGAGGACGACCACCTCCCAAGGGCCGTAAACAGCACCCCTCCTAGTGCTGTTTACACCCCCAAGCCCCAGGGACCAGCACCTCCCCTGGGCCAAAGACATATTTAAAACTGGGAGAGAGGCTGCGTTGAATCCTTCCCTGGTCATATACAGCCCCAGAGACCATAACTGTCCTGTGGCCAGCCCATGAAAAGTAGAGAAAGAGGGCCACCATGCCTCCCTTCTGGAGCCAATATTAGTGCTGGGGACCACCACCCCCCAGGACTAGCTCCTACTATCTCCAGAGATGCCCAAACTTAGAAGATAGCTGTTTGCTTTCACTTCACAGTTTCCCCCAAGCGAGAACAAACAGTAACGTCGCTCCCAGCAAGCGGGAGCTTGCAAACTGCTCCCGCTTGCTGGGCACATAGTTTTTCTCTGTTTCGCTGTCCACTGTCTTGCAGGCATGGAGACAGATGAAAGATTGGTCCTGCATGTGAGTGAAATGTCAGCTCCCGCAGCAGGTGGGGAGCTGGCGGAGACTGCGGAAGCATTCAGACTCCCTCTGCGGTCTCTAGCAAAGCACACTTGGTACCCTAGGTGGGGTCAGGGCACCCAGGTAGACATTATCACGCCCGAGTGTTAGGGTCCCCAGGGCCATAATCTGGGGCTTGTGTTATGGTGGGACTACCCTGGAATCGAGAAGATTTAAAAAGGTGAGTTTGATCAAGCAGTGAACGCCACAATCCAGTGAAAACTTAGCTGTGATCAAGTCTGTTACATCAGCTGAAACACGTCAGGATTATTTGTTTGAAGCAGGCTGCCACACTGCTGTTATGATTAAAAAACAACTATTTGCAGCAAGGGCCAGTGTCCGGCGCACTTCTTTGCATAATCCACAATCCCCAGATTCTGGCCCTAGGAACCCAATCCCCTGGGGCCTGATACTGTCTACCTGGGTGCCCTGACCACCAAGTTTGCTTTGCTAGGGACTGCGGAGGGAGTCTGAATGCTTCTGCAGTCACTTCTTTGCATATTGGGAAGAAAGTATGCTATGAATGTTTCTTACGGGTGCTCTGTCTCCTAGCGCCGAGACTGCCCTGTAAGGTCAAGGCCCCCAGCAGAGAAAGAGAGGTGGAGATGTTGTAAGAGGGAGCCCGACCTGCCTGGGCTATGCCAGTTGAAAAGAAGGTATGAGGATTAATTCGATCCTACGAAAGAGACGAAAGGGAGGCAAGGGAGTGAAAGGGGATTAACTCTTCACCAGAGGCTTCTAAAAGCAAATGGATGTTTATTAGAAGTTGTTTATTTGTGACAGCCAGGCAACTTATTAACTGAAATAATATGCTTGCTGAACACTAATGATGTTTGGAAGAATAGGCTGCAATGTCCCCCAAAAATTTAGAAAAAGTAGTAAAACGAATTGCGAGATAAAAGTAATTGGCAAAGTGTAACAATGCATTCTGGGGATTGCAGTATGGCAGGACTACCCTAGAATCTTAAAAAGACAAGCGTAATAACGCAGTGAACAACACAATCCAGTGAAAACTTAACTGTGAACAAGGTTCCCATATCAGCCGAAAAGAGTCAGGATTATTTGTTTGAAGTAGGCCGCCACATTGCTGTTCATTGATTGAAAACAACTGTTTGCAGCAAGGTCCAGTGTCCGGTGCAATTCTTTATGGCAGCAGCTCTCCGTGTGGAAAAGCAATGCTGACTCCCGCAGGACGCGGGGAGCCGGCGGGACCGTGGGGGGATTGGGGCTCCACCCATGGTCCCCAATGGATAGGGCCGGCCCCAGGGGATGGGGTCCCCGGGGCTAGAAGTGGCCGGGGAGGGGGGGCCACATGGCCCCCCTCCCAAAAAAATTAAAATAATAAAGGCCAGCCCTGGGGGATGGGGTCCCGGGGCCAATAGAGGACTCAGGAGGGAGGCCACACAGCCCCCCTCATTAAAAAATTAAAATATATATGGCCATGCCCCAGGGGATGGGGTCCCTGGGGACGGAATTGGCCACGGGAGGGGGGCCCACGTGGCCCCCTTCCTGTTCAGATTTTTATTTTTAATTTTTAAAAAGGGGTCAGGCCCTGGGGATGAGGTTCCCAGGGCCCAAAAATAGGAAAAAGTAAAAAAAGTTAAAAAAAGACCGGCATCGTGCCGGAGGCCCCGCCCCCTCCCAGCAACACTCTGCAAACGCACCCTGTGGTGCGTTTTAAGTTGGGGAATTATTCCCCTTCAATACTGGGGGTACCTGGGGGCCAACTAGCCCATCAGGTACCTCCAGTATACACCACAGGGCTGCCTTGCAGAGAGGTGGTCCGAGGCCATGCCTCTTTTTACAACTCTCTGCAACGCAGCTCTGTGATGCTTAGTGGAGGTACCTGGCATGCTAGTTGGAACCCAGGGACCCTCAGGACTCAAGGGGATTTAATCCCCCAATTTACAACGCACCAGGGGGCGCGTTTGCAAAGTGTTGCAGGGAGGGTGCTTGGCCTGATTTGAGAAGTCTGCAAACGCGCCCTGTGGAACGTTTTAAGTTGGATGATTAAGTCCCCTTCAATCCTAAGGGTCCTTGGGGGCCAACTAGCCCACCAGGTACCTCCAGTAAGCGCCAGGGAGCTGCGTTGCAGAGTGGTGGTCCAAGGCCACGCCCGCTTTTTATACCACTCTGCAACGCAGCTCTGTGGTGCTTACTGGAGGTAGCTGGTGGGCTAGTTGGCCCTCAGGGACCCTCAGGGACCCTCAGGATTCAAGGAGACGTAATCACCCAACTTAAAATGCGCTACAGGGCGCGATTGCACACTTGTCACATCAGGCCCCACCCTCCTCCCTGCACCACAGTGCAAATGCACCCTGTGGTGCGTTTTAAGTTGGGAGATTAATTCCCCTTCAATCCTGAGGGTCCCTGGGGGCCAACTAGTCCACCAGGTACCACTTGTAAATGCCACAGGGCAGTGTTGCAGAGAGGTGCTCCGAGGCCACGCCCCTTTTTACACCACTCTGCAAACGCGGCTTCTAGTGCACTGCTGGTGTGGTGATGAGGTCCTCTTGTGTCATGAGGACCTCAAGATACAAGTGGACTTTATCCTCTGAGCAGCAGGGCTAGAAGCCACATTTGTCGCATAGTGTAAAAAGGGGCGTGGCCTCAGAACACCTCTCTGAAAAGCAGGTCTGTGGAGTTTACTGGATGTACCTGGTGGGCTACTTGGCCACCAGGGACCTTCAGGATTCTAGGGGACTTAATACCATTAAAATTCACTGAAAAAAACATAGGTTTCAGGGACGTTATAGTTAGCTGGACATTTCACTCTTACAAAACCATAGAAATTCGGCTGTTATAGTTAGTTCAGCTAACTATAACTTGCGCACCCGCAATGCACTGCTCATGACGTCACATATTACATCATTCATGACATGGTCAGTGACATCACTGATGACATCACTGATGACATCTCAATTGATCTCACAGATGACATTACTGATGACATCATCAAGTGAATGTGTGTTTCTCTAAAGTTTAAATATATTTTATATATGTTAATGCCAAGGTGTATTGAAGAATGAGTTGGTGCATAAGTGTCTGGGTGGAGGATTTAATAGGTGTGTGACTGACTGTATAAGTGAGTGATTAATTGTGTCTTACTGAATGCATGGGTTAGTGACTAAACTGTGTGAATGTCTGTATCAGTGATGTCATCAGTGATGTCACTGACCATGTCATGAATGATGTGATATGTGACGTCATGAGCAGTGCATTGCGGGTGTTTTTTGAACACGGCTACAGCTTGAACCACTTGATGGAATTACATAACATTTGGCAGAAAGCTAGATGTTGGTCCAGAAAGCGTGTTTGTTGTAATTTGGTGTAAATCCATTCAGTAGTTTCAGAGACATTAAAGTTGAAAAAATATAGACATCTGGGTATGCGAGTCCTTGCAGTGGATGCACAGATCTTAAAAAAATTGGATTGGCTGCCAACACTTCAACCGGAAAGTGTTGCCAGTCATCTTGAGACACAGTGTGAAGTGATTCCCACAAAAAAGTAAAAAACCTTGTAAAGAGGATAGGGTAGGAATAACCTGACCCACCAGATATGGTGGGGGAGTCCCAGAGGGACGCTGCCTGGAGTAAAAAAGATTTTTTTATTTAATGTTGCCACAAATTCGTGGGTGGACCTGCAGGTCTGCAGCAAAATCTTTTTAAAAGATGCTCATTGGAGGAGATAAAGGAGGGGGGCTTATGGAGCCCTCCTTCTTAGGCTTTTGAAAATCCCCATGGACCACCACCTCCTGGGGGCACTGAACAATATAAATGCAAGGGGGACCACAGGGTTACACACTGCCCCAGGAATCACCACCTCACCAGTACAGTAAATCTAAATTACTGGTGAGGGAGCCACATGACTCCCACACTGCCCCAGGGACTGCCACCTTCCAAAGGCACACATAATTTTTTTAAGGATTGCGTGGGAGACCCTATGGCTTTTCCTACATCCCCAGGAATTTATAATATGCGGGGAGCTGCAAGGCTCCCCTGTTACCCCGAGGACCACCAACTCTCCAGGGCGCATACATTATTTTAAAATGAATGCCGGTATGGCTCACGCCACCTCCCACACAGTCGCATGGACCACCACTACCCTGGGGCCCAAACAAAACATGTGAGGGGGTCTGTTGTGGCCCCTGGCCTTGTGGACCACCACCTCTCTGGGGCTAAATACTTGAAAGAGGGGGTTGCATGGCCCCCTTGTGGAAACGTAGATGGCCCAGGGGACCACGACTCCCCAGGGCCAGCTCCAGCAATGTCCTGGGGTGCCCACTCTCGAGACATTGGTGTTTGCTATGGCTTGGCGGGAGCATTGCCAATCCAACCAAACCATAGCAAACACTGAAAATGCTTTTGCTTGCTGAAGGGGAAGCAGAATTACTTTTGGACAGAGGGAGCTGCATGCTCAGCAGATCCCTTTGTCCAAAAACAATGCCGGTTCCTGCAGGATGCGGGGAAGTGGCAGGGATCGTTGGGGTCTCCTGGCTCCCTCCATGGTCCCCAACGAAAATGACTGGGTCCCCTGGGTGAAACTGGGTTGGCATGGTGAGCAAAAGAATGATGGATTTAACCCAGATCTCTTGACATGGGGTGAAAGTTTGATTTGCACTACATTCTGCCCATCATCTGTATGTCTTTTGCTTTCTCGCCTGGGTATGCCCAGACTTCGGTCCGGGGCTTACTGTGCCACTGGAATCAAGCTAGCATGGCTGATGAGGGGTGAGGCCACACAACCAGTCCCAGGATGCTTGTCTCTAGTCCAGGGAGGACCTGGCTTGGAGGTTTGGGCTGGACAGTTCCCATGAGAAACAGGGTCAAGACTGATTTGCATATGGCTGGGTCTAAACTGGGGTTGCATGGTGAACAAAAAAACAATGGATTTAACCCACATCTCTTGACTGGGGAGGAATGTTTGATTTGATCTGCATTCTGTCCATTATCTGTGTGTATTTTGCTTTCTAGACCTAAGTGCACTGGGTATGCCCAGATGTGGATCCTAGGCCCACTGGGCCACTGTAATCAAGCTAGCTTGGCTGATGTGGGGTGATGCCCTGAAACCGGTCCCAGGATGCTTGTTTCCGGTCAAGGGTGGACCTGGCTTGGCAGCTCGGGCTAGACTGTTCCAATGAGGAACAGGGTCAAGACTGATTTGCATATGGTTGAGTCTAAACTGGGGTGGCATGGTGAGCAAAATAAATTGGATTTAACCCAGATTTCTAGACTGGGGATGAATGTTTAATTTGCTCTGCATTCCATCCATCATCTGTGTGTCTTTTGTTTTCTTTTCCTAAGTGTGCCAGGTAGGCACAGACATGGGTCCGAGGCTCACTGTGCCACTGGAAATAAGCTAGCTTGGCTTTTAAGGAGTGATGCCCCAAAACCGGTCCTAGGATTCTTGTTTCCGGTCCAGGAAGGACCTGTTTTAGCAGTTCGGGATCGACTGTTCCAATGAAGAACAAGGTCAAGACTGATTTGCATATGGCTGAGTCTCTTGACTTGGGGTGAATGTTTGATGTGCTCTGCATTACGTCCATCATCTGTGTGTCTATGTTGGGTTAGATCAGGGCACCCAGTATAGAGGCCAGGCCCCAGGGGATAGGGTCCTCGGGTCAAAATTGGCCCGGGAGAGTGGTCGCATGGCCTCTCTCCCTTTAAAAACAAAATTATAAATAATGGGCAGGCCCCTGGGGATGGGATCCTTGGCACACAACACTCCTCCCTTTAATTAAAAAAGAAAATCTCTTGAACAAAAAAGAAAGGCTGGGCCCTGGGGATGGGGTCCCCAGGGCTGAAATCAGCCCAGGGAAGGGGGTTATTTTTTTTCTTTATTTTTAGGGCAGGGGCTACGTAACCCTCTACACTAACATAAGAAAAAAGTATTAAAAAGCCCAGCAACTCGCCGGAGAGCACTCTCCCTTTCTACACCACTCCTGGCATGCTGCTGGTTGGTGCATGAAGTCCCCTTGCCTTCAGAGGGTCCGTGAGGGAGTACAAACCCTCCTGTTACCTCCTTGAGTCCCACACAGTGGGATTGCTAAGACGTTTTTGAAGGCCATGCCCTCTTTCTCCAACACTCTGAAAATGCACCTCCTGGTACATTGGTCCATGGAAATATTGGAACATTTTATGAAGTGACAAAGACAATGCCAAAGCAATGGGACAAAAGCCTCAATTTACTTACAAAAAGGTACATTCTCTGAAGGATCGACTGTTGAGAAGCCACTTTACCAATGAACGTTCATACAATTGGCTGAGGAAACAGAACAAAGGTTTCTATAGATGCAATGTGTGCAAAAAACATAAATGACCCTAAAGGCAAAGAAATCTCGATTGAACACAAAATGATATGTAATACTCAACACGTGGTGTACATTATGGAATGTATATGTGGATTAAAATACATAAGAAGCACAGTATTCCCACTGACAAAAAGACTAATGGAACACATGTGTGCAGTCCAACATTGAGATATGAGCTATGTGGTTGCAAAACACTATGCCCTGTCACTTGACAACTACTGATGGACCATGAGGTACTATGGAGTGGCACATATCCCTAAATAGAAAGAGGTGGGGATAGAACAATACAACTTTTCAGGTTGGAAAGCAGGTTTGAAACAAAAACAAAGAGTGTACAGTTCCAAGCAGGTACATCATAAGGCTACTATTGTTTTTTCATTTGTTACCCCGAGTGGGACGTGTATGCCCAGACGTGGGTCCCGTGCTCTCCATGCCACTGGAATCAAGCTATCCTGGCTGAAGAGGGGTGAAACCCTGAAACCGGTCCTAGGATGCTTGTTTCCAGTCCAGGGAGGACCTGGCTTGGCAGTTCGGGCTGGACTGTTTCCATGAGGCACAGGGTCAAGACTGATTTGCATATGGCTGGGTTCAAACTGGAATGGCATGTTGACCAAAAAAACGATGGATTTAGGCCCAGATAACTGTACTGGGGTGAATGTATGACATTGTTCTGCATTCTGTCAATCAACTGTTGTTTTTGCATTTGTCACCCCAAGTGGGACGGGTATGCCCAGACTTTGGTCCCGTGCTCTCCATGCCACTGGAATCGAGCTGTCCTGGCTGAAGAGGGGTGAAACCCCGAAACCAGTCCTAGGAAGCTTGTTTCCAGTCCAGGGAGGACCCGGCTTGGCAGTTCGGGCTGGACTGTTCCCATGAGGCACAGGGTCAAGACTGATTTGCATATGGCTGGGTTCAAACTGGAATGGCATGTTGACCAAAAAAACGATGGATTTAGGCCCAGATAACTGTACTGGGGTGAATGTATGACATTGTTCTGCATTCTGTCCATCAACTGTTGTTTTTGCACAAACTATGGCACAGCTGGGTCTCAATGCAGACGAGGAAATGCACGTATATCTGTAAATAAATCAACATCAAAATGGACAGTAATGTATTTCTCATAATAAATCTGTTACATGTCAATATTATGTCAGTGACCCATACAATGTTCCATCCCTTTGATAAGCAAGTCCATTACTAACAGTCCTTCTGATTTAGTAACAGATACCATAATGTGTCCTTACAATCAGTTGTGTAATAACAACATAAACATATTGAACATGTGAGTTAGAATTGTGGATGTGAAGCACTTTCAACACAACAGATAAGGCAACTAATATGTAATATACAAATGAAATAGGAAGGCACCCAGCCTGCAAAATGGGAGTACTACCAAACATACACATAATTGAAGATTAGCACGAGAAACTAAACACCTAGTAATATTTAAATACCTCAGAAGTGAATAGTATTAGGCAGAAACACCATGATAGAGTACATATAATTACACAGCTTAACAATACCCTCCTACAGGTGGAGCTTAATATGAGCTAACATACAACAGCTAAAAATGGGCACCCAGACAATAGTAGGAGCACTTTCAACATAATAGAAAAGCCCAGCAGTATAAAACATACTAAGGAGGAGTATGTCATGATAAGCAAGGCACTTAGCCTAAATGTGTGAACACTGTCACAGACACACACACATGCCAGTGGAACGGCATGATCAGAAAAACAAAACATACAATACCATTGAAAACCCCAGAGTTCTGAATTTGAGGACAAGGTCCACAGATTAAAAAGGAGGGCCAACATCCACAAATAACAACAACAAAATCGATAATGTTAATATTGAAACTGTAATGACGTTGAAAGTATTATTTATTTTTTATGTGTGATAACATTTGTATGTGTTTTGGAAATAAAAGTCCCAGAATGCCCCCTAATGGGCAGGATGGGAGACTTGTGATTCTATCAATGACTGGTGTGCATTGGCTTCTTGGAACGTGGTTGTACAATTGACAGGGGAATTTGTCAATCCCCACCACTAACACGGATATCCAGTGCACACCATCATGCCATCACAGACCGACTTCCAAAATATCTATCTATCTATCTATCTATCTATCTATCTATCTATCTATCTATCTATCTATCTATCTATCTATCTATCTATCTATCTATCTATCTATCTATCTATCTATCTATCTATCTATCTATCTATCTATCTATCTATCTATCTATCTATCTATCTATCTATCTATCTATCTACATATCTATCTATCTACCTATCTAGATATAGATATAGACAATGCACATATATATGTGTGTGTATTACACTGTGGCAGATGCCACTGGATTGTTATAGTTAGGTCAGTCATAGGAAGAGTGTTTTTTGTTTTGCCTTTTGACAACTCTGCAAGATTCTTCCAAAAAAAAGGTCATTCACTTCAGCTAATTCCTGGAACTTCTCATGGTGAACTGTGAAACAGGGGTCAAGAAAAGACGTTGATTTCCCATATTAATTCCCATAGGAAATTTTGGGAAGTGATTCAAAAGAAAACACTGAATTGAATTTCCATACTTTACTTGGAAAACATGCTTTTCATTATTTAGTACTTGTCATAGAAATGATGGTTAGTGTTCTATATAGCTAAAATGAAGACACCTTCTCTATGAGTTCTCAAATTCCTTTCTGATCCATGTCCGTAAAACATTCGGACATGCAGACTGAGACATTTACCTTCAAAATCAGCATCAGCTTGTCATTTAATTCCCCAATGTTTCACTGCAGTCTCCCACCATGATCTAATGAACAACAAGAACACTATCATTATATATTTATGACAAAATTGCGGCACACCTGAAGCCATCCTGATGGAATGAAAGCTGCAAAATCTAAACCTTGTTGTTCACAAAAACAACAGAATTAGAGCAATCTTTTTGCCAAAGAAATTATAGCTAGAAAACTAAAAAGAAAACACATTTTGTATGAGTTCTCAAATATCTTCCTTATCCATTTCCATAAAAAAATGTTGACATGCAGGTTGAACCCTGAACTCTCAAGAACAATAGAGCCCTGTCAGTTAACTCCCTATTGGTGAAATGCAATTTTACCACAATGTTCTAATGAACAACTAGAGAGCTTACATTCTGAATTTATGACAAAAGTGTGACACTCCAGAATGCTTTCTTGATAGAATCAAAGCTGTAAAACTGATAGCATTTCCTACAGAGGGTACTGCAGTAAATGAATAAACAAAGGCCAACTAGAATGCTAGCAGCTTGTATTCAAGACAGAAGTGGGGGAATTTAATGCCTTTCCTGAAGAGCAAACGGAAGTAAATGTGCCTTTAGTTGTTAATTGAGGGTTACAATTAGGTATGGTAATAGGATCGTATCTTGTGTAAAAAAAAACTAAAATTCACATATTGAAAAAACAAACAACTACTGAAATTTACCAACTGATGTTCAGTAAGCTAGCTATAACTTGCACCCACATCATGCACTGTTTATAACCTCACATATTACATTATTCATGACATGACAAATAACATCATTGATGCCACCAGTAATGTCATCTTACATGTCATCAGGGATAATATCACATATATATATATATAAATGACAAAGGTTAAAGTAACATTACGTTTCCGTGAAAATGATAGTGACAACATAACGTTTTAAAGTACAAAACCACTGAAATGAACCAGTTTTAGTTATTTCAAGGAACTATACCTCATGCCCAAAGGATACTATTATTCGGGCCCAAGCCATGCACAATTTTTGTATCTATAAGGTAATTGCAATTGTTGCAGTGACATTATCAATGATGTCATAGAAGATATCATGAGTGATGTAGTATGTGGGGTAATAAGCAGTGCATGGAGAGGGCACAAGTTACATTTTCCATTGGACACGAGTTATAGTTACTATACTGTAATTAGAACTTGTGAATTTCTGTGGTTTTGTGCATTTAAAACTGCACATTGTCACTGACATTTTCACCTAACTATAATGTTACTTTAACGTTTGTTTGTTTTTTCAGTGACTTTCTAAGGTTTACTTTAATGCAAAGTGTTATTTTATTACCATATGTAAACCCAACTTTCCACCATCGGTCATGCACAGCAGGTGATTGTCCACAGGGCCTGGCATGTGGCCACATCCTGAATACATCCCCCGCAGGCATCCAACCCCATGCTGTTCACAGTCTTTGGATATGTGCTGTGTCGGGTTGGCGGACAGACCCTGTATCTAACCCATTGGTGCAGCTGCCCCTTCCCAAGTCACTGGAACTCCATGCCGCCAGGGCCTGTGTTTTAAATTAGGGAGAGGGGGTGCACAGCCCTTCCCTAAACCAAGAGTAGTTCTGGGGAACCCATCCCCAGGGCCTTTGTTCTTTAGTATGAGGGGGGAGGGAATGCCCCTGAGAAACTAAGGACCCTGGGTACACCATCCTTTGAGTCAGAATTCTACTATTAGAGGGAGGGGGAATGTGACCCCCCCTTCCAAGCCTTAATAGGCCCCATGGACACCATCCCTTGTGGGTTGAATTCAATTCAGGACGGGCGCTGTGCAGCCCCCCCTCCCCAAGCAGTAAGAGGCCCCGTAGACGCCATCATGGGGTATCAATTTCCAATAATAAGTGAAGAGAGTACATGGCCCTCCTCCCTGACCCCTAATAGGCCCCAGCAACTCCATCCCCCTGAGCTGAATTGTATTCAGGAAGGGGCTGTGCAGCCCACCCTGAGCCTTAATAGGTCTTGTGGACCAGATCCCCTGCAGCAGCACTTAATTTAAAGGTGAGGGCCATACGCCCCCCCTGTTGTGACTCCAAGGACCCCATTCTCATACTCCTGTCTTATTTCTAGGTTTGTGCCCCGGTGCCCACCTGGAACACTCATCAAACAGCAAGTTGGAGGGGCATGGTGGGAGCCCCACGGTCCCCACTGCACCAGCCAGCTTCCCGTATGCTGTGGTGGTCCACACTGCTCCTGGTCAGTGGGTGCAGCTGTTTTGTTTGCTCCCTCTGGGTAAGAATAATGTGTGCTTCCATGCGCACTGGAGTGCATACAGAGAAACAGAAGTCTATTGGAAGCATTTTTAAAACTCCAACTGAGTGAGAGCAGACATTCCTTCCTTGCCTTGATTCCTGCAAGCAGGAAAGGCAAGCCTGATCCCACGCTAAGGGAACTTTAACAAATGATCCTGCTAGGCAAAAGCAAATACATGCTTCCCTGCCTGCACTAATGAGGGCAGGGACATTATTGTGTCCTAGGTGTGGGCTAACCAGGATACAGCAATTAAGCTGGTCCCTGGGATGTGGTCCCCGGGCCTTTTCAGACTCAAGGATGGGGCTGCGTGCCCCTTCGCCTATTTCGTAGTACAGCCCCCCCCAGAGATTAGGTCCCTGGGGGATCCTCGAGGTTCAGAGATGGGGATGCAGGATCTCCTCCCACCGTTTGTTACTTAGGCCCCAGGGATTGGGTCCCTGGGGCCTCCTTGTGGCTCAGGGTGGAGGATTCCCTTTATTCTTTACTTGGGCCCCATGGGATGGGGTCCCGGGGCATCTACAATGTCTGGCGAGGGGACCAAGTGTCCCCAGCTCCAAAAGTAATATTTTGCAGCATCTTGGTCTAAAGTTTACCTTCTGATTTAAAAACTATGGCAATAGGCAAGTTGTCATTGGGACAAGCTGTAAGCTGGGTCTTAATCAGGGCTCAAGGCTGAAGAGTAGGATCCCCATGCAGTCTTTGATAAAGGCAGGAAAGCTACGTGCAGGCAAAGTCTTAAATCTGACATTAGGTGTGGGCATAACTCGCATTATTCAGTGTAGCATAATTATGCAGAATTACCTAACATTTCTGTGAGATGGCGCATAACTGCGCAAGAAGAGTAAAGAGTAATTCTGCATTAAGCATTATTTCTCAATGCAAAGATGCCCCTTCATATCCAAAATGACAATGGATTTTGTGCTAAGAAATAGTACTTAATGCAACAGAACACAAATAGTAAGTGTGAGCAGATGTGTGCTCTTGGGGTAGGATTTTCGCACAACATACCCCTGGCATTGAGCGCTATTTTGTAATAGCAAAATGTTCCCCTCGCATCCAAAAATGATGTGTGAAGGCGTTTTGCACTAAGAAATAGCCCTAAATGTGCTGTTGGGTTAGAAAGTTCCCCCAACTTACTTTCAGCATCTAGTGCTATTTTCTGCAAAATGTGCCCTTATGTCCAAAATGGGTTGCTTTAAGAAATTGCGCTAAATGCAGTAGCAGTCACTCACAGTCACTAAATGTGTTCTAACAGTAGAATTGTACCCCCCAAATTGCTCCAAATTACAGAAGCAGGTGTAATCACATTATTTTCAGTAATTCCACATCAAAGAGTAATTTTAAAATACCAAAATTACTCTGTTAACATGAGCACAATTAAAATTACTCCGGGGCCTAGATCAGATGTTCCTGCTTGACATCGGTCATAATAAAGCACCTATGTTCAGACTTAGAAACTTTTCTGGAAGTCATATCTCCTTCAGCGGGTCAAGCCATCAATTGAGGACCACTGATCATTCGATCCCAATGGCTGTGTTTTTTAACAGACACTCCAGTCTCCATTGGTTCTCTAGGCAGAAAGTTAGCAAAAGAAGTCCCAATTCTTGCATTTTGGGGATGGGAGGAGTGCACTCTAACACCAGCCAAGGGTCCACGACAGAGTGCCAGCACTTTGGAATTAGGACTCACTCCAGCATAGACCAACAACAGGGTCCAGAGCAGGTCCAGTTCAAACTTGTCAGATTGGCAGTTGTAGGGAGAGAGCCCTCTGGAAGTTTGTTGTGTCCCTCTTGCTCAAAAAGGTGGTCGGCCACCTGATACTTGGAGTCACTTCTGGGGTCTATTTTTCAAGGCAAGCAGGTCTAGTTTTCCTTCAAGTTTCAGATCGGGGTGGGTAGAACTCATAGAATTTCACTCTGTGGAATTCCATGTAGTTACATGAAAACTCTGCTAAATTCCATGGCGTTCCATGAAAAGGCAGAAATCGGCAGGTGGCGATGCTCATCCTGGATTTTAGCACCAGAAGATTGTTCCACACTGCAAAATTAATGCGAATGGCACAACGTGGTGCGCCCTCTGGCGCTGCTTCTTTTTAGTTGCAACTCACATAGATTTTCTACTTGATCTGTAGTTTTCTCACCGCGAATGGTCGCAACTGCCCACAATTGTCCACATTGAGAAAATTGTGCTAGGGGATGCCAATTTTTGCTTGCCAACTTGGCGAGCTGCAAGCGTAAAAAAACTGCCACGTGGCAGTTGTTGAAATTTGACCGGAACATTTGTTAACTTGCATTTGCCAAACCCCTGCCAACTCCACTGATGGAGCAGAATGTATCTCTCACTCCTAGTTACAGAAGGTCTGAAGGCACTTTTTTTCTGATCTTCACAATCCCAGGAGTTTTCTGAGGAGAGATACTTAGGGCACACTTTTGTCCCTATTGCCAGGCTGTGGGTGGAGGTTAAGCCTTTGTTCACCATTAAACTCACATTTTAGGTTTGTTCCTTTACTTTCACTCAACACACCTGACTAGAGTGACAAAGGGGAAGCCAGCCTAGGGGTGAGCCTCATCTGCAATCAACAAGTGCAGGCATCCTTTTACGCTCAGGAAGAGACTGGCTACAGCCTGCACCCAGGCCATCCTTGTTAAGGGAGGAGTACCCATCCCCACTCCCAGGGCCCGTTGTCCACTGTTTGGGAGCAAAGCAATACACATCTCACCACAGTGAACATATCAGGGGGCATGTGACAGCTGGACACTGGCAGGAAAGCCTTTTGACTTTAGGATGGAACATGACAAATTTCTAAATGTGGCATTTCCAAAAATAGTAATATAAATTCCAATTTGACTATTAAGTTGTGTAAGAAATTTTGAGAATTTGTTGAGAAAGACCATTTTGGTTTAGGCAAAATAATAACATTTTTCTAAAAGTGTAATTTTCAAAATTGTAACAGAAAATCTGACATGATCATCAAGTTGATCATTAAGCTGTATTTGAAATTACTATTAAAATGAGTCCATTTTTCTACCTACTCCCAAACTGAAATCAAGCACTATCAGTTGTTATAATGTAAACCAGTGTTTTCGTTTGGGAGAGCCAGCCTTGCAACAGTAAAAGCGACTTTTGACATTTTCCACTATCAGATCATGTTGATAGAACATTAAACATATATGCTCTACTTTGTAAATGTCATGCACTTACACAATGGGCAATGACTGCACAGCCATGGGGGCACGAAAGAGCACGATCCATGATGGCCGCTCCGTAGATCGGCTTCGACAGCGGGTTACACAATCCGTTATATTTCCTTGCCCACAGTCAACTTGGGGCCGGAAAACATTGCTGCGGAGCATCAGAGGGCCAACTTCACAGAAAATGCCTGGAATCTCGGGTGGGGACCATTGTGACACCGAGCCACAGGGCAGTGCGAGGCCGCAAGGTTCAGGGCCACACCGGATACACAGCGAGAGGGGATACTGCCCTGGAGAGCCACTTGAGCCAGATTGCAGAGGAGCGTTGCAGAGCCCCCCCTCGGAAGAAGGAAACGTTTGGCGGGAGGAGACACCCGCCCAACGATGGAGCACAGTGTGCAGCTGTGTCTTCCGGGCCCTGCAAGGCGGGCCTGAGGGGCTGCAGGTACCGAGGTCCTAGGCCCTGGAGGACTCCTGCGGCAGTCAACAGAAGTCCAGTAAGAGGTGCAGGGAGGTGGGGTTCATTCATACTCCTTGGCCCCAGCCTTCCCCCCTCCCAGGTGAGGCACTGCTCACTTGCTCTGGTGGCACGGCACGGCCGCGTCGCTGCCGTTGTGGCCACGGCCTACTGACACTGCCCTGGACCTGACTCCGAGAGAGCCCGGACCTTGTGCGAGGAGGCCGGCCGACCCAAGGCCCGCATGCAGCACGAGAGGGCTAGACACCTGATTCGAGTGCGTGCCTAGGAAGACAATTAATTTGAAATATACACCCCTAAAACAAACAAAAATGAACAGAGAAGGAAAACACCACAATTAAGAGGGAGAAAGGGACAAAAAAGAAACAAAGTGCAGCAGTAACACCTTGATGAGGGCACAGGACGGTGGGAGCTTTATCTGCGGCGCCTGAATCTTGGGCCCGGGTGCATCGCACAATCACGAGCCGTGGCCGGACAGCGGTGCGGGCCTGGAGGGGCATGCAGGATCGTGTGTGCCATCATGATTTCTCCTTTAAAAAAACGGACATCAGGAGGCAGGAGCCCAGTGGATACAACTCAGGCGCCCTAGTCCTGTGCTCACCAGAGGGCCTGGAGATGATTCAGCTTGGCCCCCCTGGGTAGTGAGGCAATAAAGATCTGAGCCAACACAAGAAAAGCACTGTGAGGGATAAAGCTGGCCCTATAGAACTTGGATGCTGAAATAGAACGGAGTCCTCTTGCTACGGCGAGAATATCAGCATGAGGAAGTCAGACGCTAAGTGCCAAAGTTCATTTTTGAGCCGCTCAGGACCCCGTGCGGCCCCCTCACCTTGGATTATTTCCACTGAGTGCCCAAAACATCTGAGGCTCTCCTTCCAGAGGACGACATACAGGAAATGTTCAGAGACCTAAAGCAGTCACTTACCGCAATACACTGCAAAATTGATTCACTTTCGGATCGCTTTGACCGGCTTAAAGAAAATGTAGCAAATCATGATGAGCGGCTGGATCAAGTAGAGCAGCGCACCTCCCCACTAGAGGATGAAGGTGCTGATACACGTGAAAAGCTCCCCAAGATGGAAAAGGTGCTGGAGGTGATCCGACAAAAGAATGAGGATTTGGAGGCAAGATCTCACCGCAATAATCTAAGAATCATAGGGGTGCCCAAATGTACAGCCATGGCACAAGTGGAGCACTACGTAGAGGAGATGCTACGCATCCTGCTCAGTGCGTCCCTATCCTCTGAGTGCATTGTAGAGCGCACTCACCATTCCCTTGGCACCCGCCCGCCTCCGGGTGCCGCCTCCAGACCCATCATCACGTGCCTACTCAATTATCGGGACAGGGACACAGTGCTTTGATTTGCCTGGGAAATGCAAAGCATGTTGGACCAGGGGAACTCAATATCCTTCTATCCCGGCTTCACTATGGCAGTCCAATCAGCCCGCAGGGACTTCATCCCGATTAAGCGATCCCTCCAACGGCTGGAGGTCAAGTACTCACTCCTCTACTCCGCTACGCTCCAAATCTTTCATGCAGTAAAGAGAACCTTCTTTACTGATCCAAAAAAGGCTGCACAACATGTGAAAGATCTGCCACTTGCGCGAAAACCTCATCGACACAATGCCAACCTGGAGGAAGGCAGTGGGACCACTGACAATGACTAGCAAGACGGCGAGCGGCACATACTAACTAGAGGGTCCGCATTGGTTGAACTCTGTCTTAAGGCAATCTGTTTGTAGGACTGCATCTTGGCTCTTCACCTGTATCCTTTCTGTGCATATTGCTGTAATGTAAAATGTTTACCTCCCTTTCTATAGTGATTGAATGAGATTGTGATACAAGTTGCATGTAGCCCTCCTGTCTGACCACTGCTGGCAGTTGGGTTGGGATCCTATCTCTACCTCCGAGGGATGATTCCCTGTCACGGTATTGTTATGGTTTTTCTTTGTTGGGAGGTAAGGTTCACCGGGAAATACGCTCAGCCTAATTGGGGGGCTGGAGTGGGTGGGGTGTAGGATGTTTTTGAGGGTTACATGTATCTGGATGACCAAATGTGTCCCTTCCCTCATCTTCTCTTGCTCATCCCTTTGCGTCCCCTCCTGTATAGTGGGTTGCTAATGGTAACACTTAACAATTGTCCTCCTGATGTCTCATGACCATAAATGATGCGCGCAAAGCTAGGATTGTGGCAGCGCAACTTGACAGGCATAAAGTGGACATTGGGTTCTTACAGGAGCTCCACTTGACTCAGTACACACAGGGGCTCTTGCAGGCGGGGTGGTTTGGTGAGAAGCATGTGGCACACTATTTAAATTACGCACGGGAGGTCGCCATCAGCATCAGAAAGGGGCTTCACCGGCACACTGGTACCTCACTCCTTGATAAACAGGGCAGATATGTTATGCTAGCTGTCACACTAGGGGGGCACTCAGTAAGGCTCATCTCCCTGTATGGTCTGTACCTTGATGACTGGGTATCTTTGGACTCATTGGGCCCGGGGGCAATTATATGGGGTGGGGACTTCAAAGAAGTACCAGAGGACCCCATAGATAGGTCGGGGGACTCCTGGTGCCATCACCCCAGCATTGCTGTGCAGCTCCAGTTGATAATGCAGGATGGGCAGCTGACTGACATCTGGGGTCAGAGACACCCGTCTAAGGTAAGCGATGCATGCATGACCGCAGTGGGCCCAGCATGGTCCTGTATAGACTACTGGCTGATATTCTGGGATGCGGCTGGCTGGGCGACGGAAGCCGAGCACTTGCCCCATACCCTCTCTGATCATGCTCCAATTTTGCTCACTCTTGACATACTACCCCACCAGAGCCTTCTCTTGGAAGCTCCCGGTGGGAGCTCTGAGAGATCAGGTATTCCGTGAATCCATCAGGCAGGCGATTACCGACTACCTCTGCAGGACCAAGGGCTCAGTCGAGTCTCCTTCGACTCTGTGGGAGGCTTTCAAGACTGTTGTAAGAGAGGAGTGCATAGCGAAGCAGGTGGTTGTTCTCAGGTCTCTCAGAGGGCATCTGCGACGGCTAGAGCAAGACATAGGAGCCCTTGAAAGAGAGCTCTTCTCCAGCAAAAACACAAACATACTCAATAACATACGTACCAAAATGACTGAATTTAAAGAGGCTGCCCAGAGAGAGGTTCTATTCCTGGGAAGGGAGACACTGCAAAACCATGAAGGGGAAGAGCAGGCAAAATCCTGGCGGCACTGCTCAGGAAACCATGGGCCGATGATTATATTTCTGACCTGCGCTTGCGAACGGCGAGGTGCACCTCCCTTTATCAGGCACAGCTACAGACTGATGCCTCAGAGGTGGAGGACTGTCTCAACACTCTGCAGCTGATATGGCTAGAGGCGAGTCACAGAGCATACATGGACAAGCCATTCACGGTAGAGGAAGTGATTGGTGCTATCCTTTCCCTTCCGGCTGGGAAAACGCAGGGCCTGTGGGGCCTATCAGCTGCCTTCTATAAGGAGTACGCTACTACTTGCTCCCCAGTTGATAGACATGTACCAACATTCGGTGGAGTGTGGGTCTCTCCCCATCGCTCGGGGAGGCTCTTATTTACAATACTCGAGCCTAGCAAGGACCCTACGCTATGCGATTTGTATTGCCCACTTTCCATGATAAACATGGACAATAAGATCCTAGCAAAATTGATTGCGGCACGCCTTCTCCCTCTGATGCCCATGATACTCCGTCCTGACCAGTGCGGGTTCATCTCAGGCAGGTCTACTGCCCAGAACTTACACACTCTTTTTGCCACAATGCAGGAGATAGACCCACAGATACAAGCAGCCGCGATACTCCTGGATGCCACTAAGGTGTTCGACTCCCACGAATGGCCCTATTTTTTTGCCCTACTTAAACGCAAATGGCCTCAGTCCGAAATTCCTTCATCTAATATCACTGCTTTACTCTCTCCCTATGGCGCGCATCAGGGTAAATGGGGTGATGACTGCAAGGCACTCGTCAGGGGTGCCCCCTGTCGCCCCTGCTATTTGCTGTAGTCATGGAGCCGCTGGCGGCCAGGCTGCGGCAGCTCCATGCCCAAAGGGGTCTGCCGTTTACCCCCTGTGTGGTGCTGGTGTCCCTCTACATGGACGAGATGACACTATATGTCAAGAATCCCAACGATAATCTGGATCAGCTGATTTGAGAATTCCTGCGCTTTGGAGGCCTGGCTGGAATTGTAATTAACTGGTCCAAATCAGTAATCTTGCCACTCACGGAGGCCACAAAGCAGACACAGATGGAGTACCCCTTGCAGTGGGCGCAAGACCATGTGAAATATCTGGGAATATGGTTTAGTCGAGATCCTGATAAACTCTGGTGCTCCAATAATGGGAAGTTTATAGACTGGTTGGAACAGCACATGCAGCGATGGGTTACGCTTCCTCTTTCCCTAGCTGATAGGGTGGCCATCGCTAAGATGGTGGTGCTGCCCAACTCCTGTATCTTTTCACTAACATTACGATTCCCCTCACAGCTTGCTTCAGATGGCAGCTGCAATCCAACATGGTGACCCTGGTATGGGCGGGCAGGCAGCCCCGAGTCTCATGGGAGGTGCTCACTCTCCCTTTTAAGCAGGGAGGACACGGAGCTCCGGACCTCAAGCTGTACTATTGGTGCGCTCAGGCGCAATTTACATATTATTGGATCTACCCAACACAGTTCATGGTGCATACAGCGCCGGAATATGACCAAGTGGACCCGGTCCCACTCCCAATGACACTATACCAGCCACGACCCAGACCCAGGAAAGAAATAGATACTGTGGGATGCACGGTAAGGGCTTGGCAGAACTTCAAGGGGAGGGCAAAAATCAACATCATGCATGCCCCCCTGGTACCTCTAAAAAAGCATCCGAGTCTACCCTCCCTGGCAGAGGCTGGCCCCTGTGCGATGAAACTCACAAAAATGGGAGACTCCTACCCGGGTGACACCTTCATTGCCTTACACCAGATCCAGGAGGGGCAGGAGCTTACAATACTAGAGAAAATTACATATGTTCAGCTACGTGCAGTGCTGCGTACCTATCACCCAACCTTCCCTGAGGCACCGGACACATTCCAGACTTTGGAGCTTATTTTTAAAAACCCATCCCCACACAAGCTGATCACGCGCCTCTATTCAAACATGCAGAGTACAGCCACAGTTTGTGCGACCCAGGCTCGCCAAGGGTGGGAAAACACACTGGGTACACCTATTACACAGGAACAATGGATGTATTGTTGTGCGCAAGTGCGTGCCCTCTCCCCAAACTATCGATTGTGCCTCAAACATTTTAACGTTTTGCACTGCACGTACAGAACTCCTGAATGGCTCATGAGACTTGGATTGGCAGCGGAGGCGGAGATGCAGGCCCCTGATGCAACCTTTCTGCACTTAGCGTGGGACTGTTCCCAGATCACCACATATTGAGGTGCTGTGTTTGACGCCATAGATGAAATGACACACACACCAATATACAGGTCTCCCATGACGGCGCTACTGGGGTACATGAAGGATATCCCAAAAGAGGATAGATGACTTCGCACGATGCTCCTGCTGCTTGCTCAAAGACACATCGCCATGACATGGAGCAGGAAGCAGGTCCCCCAAAAAGCGATGAGGCTAAGAGACGCATCGCTCTACCAGGAGCAACTTGCAGCCTTCTGGGACTTGATGCCCACCCAATCCATACCTAGGGACTACTGGGGCCCCTTGCAACAATATATAAGCGCACACTCAACAGACACGACTGCCTCCTCCACGCCCCGGTAAATGACAGAAGCACTGCTCTGCCTCCTGCTTTCCTAGCCACGCAGGGATAACGTAACTCTTCACAGGACCCATAGAACCGACTGCGTGCCCTGGGACCTCCCTCCCCTTCCTCTCATCTTTCCCTTGGACCTCCACTCCTCCCTCCCCTGTTATCAGGTCAAAGGTATGCTATTTGGATTAACACAGTTGCGATCCATTAGAATGTCAACAGGATCATGTTAAATCCCTCAAGTTGCACTGAGCAATTAATGAAAATTACTAAATTTGATATGCTACATGTGGACTTTGTGTGCTATGACATGTCAGAAGGATGGACAACATATAGTGCACTGTAACTGCTAGATCGCAATACATGTATGGATGAATACGAGATTCATTGTAAATGTATACACAATATTTTGAATAAAAGATTGTTAAAAAAAATCCTGCACAGCCAGGCTGATAAATAAGTCTTGTCCTGCTTGTTGTTCTGGTTCAAGAAGGACGTGGACTGGAAGATTGGGCTGGACTGTTCTCATTGGAGCAGGGTCAAGACTGATTTGCATATGGCTGGGTCAAAACTGAGGTGGCATGGTGCACAAAAAACAACGGACTGGGAAGCAGCCCAGAATGATCATCACTGGCCGTGTTTAATTCAAAGCATTGCAGCCATCGGGGCGTGGCTTGCGCGCCGCTGCGAGATGGCGGATCGCGCTTGAGCTCCGTAAAGAGCGAGGGCCGACGGAGACATTGCTGCCGCTGAGGAATGCCCCGCTCAGCGCAGAGGACGATATCTTGCCGGTGAAACTGCCGGGTGCGCTACGAGGGAGTTTTCTGGTGGTGGGATATGGCCAGAGTCCATATTTCGGCATTTTAAGGCGGCGCTCCATGGTTTTACGAGCGGCCGCCATTTTGTTTCTTCTCTGAGGGAGTTTTACTCTGGCCTCTACACGACGACGCTACTGGGGATATCCTGTCAGGAATGGAGTTATACAGGAACTGGTGACGTTTTTTCATTTTTTATTGTGCTTATTTTGTTTTTTTCTACCGCCTATTGCAGTGCTGCCCATTGTGAGAACTTTTTGAGGTTTCTGCTAATATACTATTCGTCAGACGCACTGCCACTTCCTTATGTGAGGCTTCTTTGCTCTATGCTTGATATTGGTTGTTTTCGAAGTCGGGGTGTGCCTACTTGCTCCTGCAGCACTTGATATTTTTTTGTGAGGTGGTTTTTTTTTTTTTCCTGACTGTGATCGCCAGCCATATTCACTGTTCGGTTCTTTTTGCTGCAAGTGCGTTATTCCTTCCTGCTCGTTTTTCCTATCGCACATTAAGGGTTTTTCAGCCCTTGGCATTTCTTGCTCTTACTATATCTGAAGAGGTGTATTTTGGTCCTGTTGAGGTGGTCCGCCCTATGGCTGAGAATATGGCCCCTTCACCGAATGCTAAAGACGTTAAGGACTCTAAAGCATCTCTTAAGAGGTCCAAGCAGGTATCCCCCACACCTGAGTCTGCTCCAAAAGACACTAATTCTACTCTTGAGTCCATCCTGACGCGCCTTAATGAGGTCTATGATATTGCGCAGTCTACTAAGACTAACACAGATTTGCTGCAGGTGGAGGTGTTAGCCATCAGGAATGATTTCAAGGCCCTTTCCCGTCGTGTTTCAGGTACAGAAGCACGGATTAGTGGCGCAGAGGATACCATGCAAAAGCACTCTAGATCTCTCACGCAGATAGAGCGTTCCATGGCAGCATTGAGGAAAGACCTCACTGAACAAGAAGATCGTAATCGCAGATCCAATCTGCGTATTTTTGGTCTTCCAGAGGATGTTGAGAAGGATGCATCTTCCATGATTGAGTTTCTTTATCAATGGATTCCCTCTACACTACAAATTTCTTTTCATAGAGATTTTGAACTGGAACGTGCACACCGTGTCCCCACCTTTCGCCCCAAGTCTGCTACGCAACCAAGAGCGATAATTTTTAAACCGCTGCATCATCAACATACAGAGCAGATTCTGGCTCATATGCGGAAGGTTAGAGCTGTTTCTTGGAATGGCCATCGTATCTCAATCTCTCAAGACTTTGCCAGGGACACGGTGATAAGGAGGAAGGGCTTTCTTAATCTCCGGAAGCGTTTTTCTGAGATGAATATCCCCTTCTCCTTTGCTGGCCCTTCAAAATTCCGCATTACTTTCAAAGGTCGTGTCAGAATTTTTGACGAACCTGCTGATTTGGCCTCGTTTTTGGATAATCAGATGGAGCTACAGATGGATCTTCAAACGGTGGCTTCACATGTTCCTGGTTCTTCTGGCACCTGATGCGGTTATTCATACTGCATTGTTTTTCTTCTTTGTCAGATCTATTAAGTCTAGTTGCTTTTAGATCTGTGCGGTGGTCTTTATGTCCATTGGTTTTGGTGTGTTTTTGTTGTCTTTTGGTGCTCCCTTGTTATCGCTATGGTGTAATGGTTTTTGTTGTTGTTAGTTTTATTGTATAAACCTTCCAATTTTTTTTTTTTTTTTGTGGTAACATCTCTTGATGGCTTGACTTCACTCCTGTTCGTGTGTCGTCCTGTTATTCCTTGCCTTCCCAGTTTGTCTCTCGATGTATTAGTTCCTGGTCCCTTTCTTATCCCGTTGTATGACTTCGATTTGTGCGTCGATTTTTTATGTGAAATTGGGTTTGTTTTATCCTTTTGTGGTCGGTCTTTTTGCCTCATGGTTGTCTCTTGTTATCCCGTATTTATGGAGTAAGACATTGTTTTTTCCTTTGCTTTATCAACGTGTTGCTGTATGGCTTGTCTATATGTTTGAATCATATATGTTTACTAGATGTTTACTTATGGCTATATTTTGAGTCACTATGTGTCGTCCATATAGTTACTAGTTATATCTACTTTATTGATTTTTCGCTGAGTGGTGTGTTTATTATGTGTTATTAATTATCTTTTTCGAGTAGGTCAGTTTTTTATAGATGCTTTGTACTTGATAGTTTTATGCCTCTTTACCTACATGTTCACTTACTTAGGCAAGCGCATCTTATTTTGCCAATTTGTGTGTATATGGCTTTATCTACTCATGGTCAGTTATCTGTAAGCTTGTATATAGATTTTACATATTTATATATAGTATTAGTTCCCTTAATTAGCTGCCATAGGGTTTCATTGATTGCTATATCGAGAGGATACTATATGCCGTTTTTATTATGTTTCACTTATTTTTCCCATAATGTATTATATAGTATGCTTTAGAATGTATTTCTTCTTTTCTCTTCATTCTATTCCTCTTTCTCTTTATGGAGTCCGCTTTGGTCTGGCTCTTTCTAATAGTAGTGTTAACTCTTAGTTTCAATTTCCACCAGCTCTTATGGCTTGCACTTGTTTTCTTCTTCTCTCTTTCCTGCCCTTATCGTTCTCTATGATTCATTTTAGCTGGTACCTATATATTAACTTGGTTAACCGTGTTGCCTTTATAGTCTTTCATTTCGCTTTGTTTTCCAAAATGTTATAATTAGTTCCAGTTCTTAGCTTTTAGATAGTTTTTCTTTTAAATATGTATAATCAGCAATGTACTGTTTTGGGGCTTTTATGCTGTAGTTTGTATTCCTCTTGTTGGCCCCTTGCTCTTTTTCCCATGTCCCCCCTTGTATGAATTTGGTCTTTTTCAGACCTGCCTTATGGGCTCTTCTCTCTCTCTTTCTGTGTATTTTCTTGCTTTCTTTCTCCTCTTCTTTCCTTTTTCCTCTTCGGATTTCCTTTTTGGTTTCACCTTGTTTTGTGTTGGCTTTTGATGTCTGCTGGTTGGTTCTCCTGGTTGTTGCACTTCATTTGTCATATATGAAATGTCTTTTCTTCCTGATAATGGTTCTATGTATGGACTAAATATACTTTCCCTTAATGTTAAAGGGTTAAATCACCCAGTTAAAAGGTCAAAGATTTTGGACTACTGTAAATCTCTTTCTTCGGATCTCGTCCTTTTTCAGGAGACAAAGCTCTCTGCCAAGGAGGCGTTGTTTCTGAAGAAAGAGTGGGTCTTTGAGGTTGCTTGTTCAGATGCTTGTGGTAAAAGAAATGGGGTAATTACCTTAGTCTCTAAACACTCTGGGTTATCTATCGTTTCCTCTGAACAGGATACAGAGGGACGTTGGTTACTATCTAAGGTGTCCAATGGTACTGCTGACCTATTTGTCATGAATATTTATGCCCCCAACAAGGATGACCCGTCTTTTTGGAATGCGATCACCAAAAAGCTCAATGATGCACCTCATTCTGGTAATCTTATTGTAGGTGGAGACTTTAATTTGCCAATGGATCCCATTTTAGATAGGAATTCTGCCTTTAACTTTCGTCCCCCTAAAGCACACAAACAAATGATTAATATGTGCTCTCTTACCCATCTTCAGGATGTCTGGCGTCTTCATAATCCCACTGGCAGTGACTTCTCCTTTTTTTCTTCCCCTCATTCGTCCTTTTCACGTATTGATTATCTTTTGGTTCATTCTTCTCTGGTTCAATTTTCTTCTTCTCCGCTTATTCACCCTATTTTAATTTCTGATCATGCCGCGGTGACCTTTACTCTTACGTCCTTTGTCCCTAGGGCACGAGCTCGTTCGTGGAGACTAAACACAGAAATTTTACATGATGAGTCCTTGGTGCGAGAGTTTTCCAATGATATTGAGACTTTTTTTATTGAGAATGTTGGGTCAGTCAGTTCCCCTGTTGTTCTCTGGGACTCTTTTAAATGTACTTTCCGTGGTCAGGTCATTAAATGTATGTCAAGGAGAAACGCAGCCATTAAAAAGGAACTCACGGACTTAGCAGATGCGATCAAACGTCAGGAATCCCTCTTACGACATTCTCAGGATAAGACCTGCCTCCAATCTATTAAGAATTTAAAGTATTCGTATAATACTATAGTCACCAAGAGAGCTCATATTGGCCTGCAGGCTCAGAAATCTAAGAGATTGCTGTTAAAAAATCGTGCGGGCAAGATTCTTGCAGCCACTTTAAAGTTTCAGGAATCTTCTTGTAATTCTTTCCAAATTCCTTCTATTACTGACCAGCTTGGTAAGAAAAAATTTCAAACTGCAGAAATTCTTGAGGTTTTCCGCGATTTTTATAATAATTTATATACCCCGTCTGCTCAAGCTTCTTTTGAACAATGTCAGGAGTTCTTGAAGTCGGTTCCTTTGAAAGTTGTTTCTGAGGAAGATAATCACTCATTAAATTGTCCGATTACTTCTGATGAAATCATCTCCGCGATTAAAGCTACTCGGTCTGGTAAAGCTCCTGGTCCTGATGGATATCCTATTGCGTTTTATAAAACCTTTATTCCCGTGCTTGTCCCGAAACTCCAATCCGTTTTTGGTCTCTTAAAATCTCTGAGGAAAGTCCTGCCCCTTCTCCCCCCTAAATCCCAAAAACTATTAGTCCAAGGTCTCATAGTATCGAGGCTGGACTATAGTAATGTGATTTACCTGGGTGCCCCCGAAGCGACCCTTACGAAACTGCAGACAATTCAGAACACGGCCGCCCGGATTATCACTAACACCCCGGCCAGATCATCTGCTAAGCCCGCTCTTAAACTCCTTCACTGGCTCCCCATAAGGGAGAGAGTCAAATTTAAAGCCCTATGTCTCGTTCACAAAACACTGCAGAACCAAGGTCCTCCTGTTCTCAGTAATTTTGTCATCCCCTACAGAAACTCTAGGTCCCTCCGCTCCAATGCTGAAGACCTTATCAACATCCCTAGATTCAGGAAATCCCGAGCAGGAGGAAGACGTTTCTCGGTACAAGTCTCCCGCCTTTGGAACTCACTTCCCCGTATCCTACGCCTTGAACCTCAATACCTGCGTTTCAGGAAACTGTTAAAAACCCATCTCTTTCCCTAACCTGTACATCCCCTCCCCCCCCCTTTTGCCTTGACCCTTCATCCTTCCATCCTCTTATCTCAGTCTCTTGCTCCGCTGACTTGGTGAATTCAGGGTTCCTCAGCGCTGGGATACCTCCGGGTGACTATCGCGCTTTATAAAAATAAATAATAATAATAATAATAATAATAATGCTTTTATTAAGGATGGTTCTGTGTCTGGTTCCGCGGCTGATGCTACTATTGTAGTTATCCCAAAGAAGGGAAGGATCATGCAGATCCCAAAAATTTTCGTCCCATTTCCCTTCTTAACATGGAAGCTAAGATCTTTGCTAAAATCTTAGCTAAACGTTTAGAGTCCTTTATTCCTCAATTGGTTCATCCCTCCCAAACAGGTTTCGTAAAGGGGCGTCTTGCACGTGATAATATTCGTACTTTTTGTCATATTCTTGGTGCCGCCAAGCGATCTAATCTTCCGGCGGCGGCCTTGGCCCTTGATGCTGAAAAGGCCTTTGATAAGGTCTCTTGGCCTTTTTTAAGAGCTGTTTTATGTGCACATAACCTTGGTGATTCCTTTATTCGTATGGTTATGTCTCTTTACTCCCGACCTAGGGCTAACATACGGGTGAATGGTGCTACGTCTTCCTTTTTTAACCTTTGTCAGGGCACTAGACAAGGGTGTCCTTTGTCCCCTCTCTTATTTTTGTTGTCCATTGATCCTCTCCTCAGATTGATTGACTCACATCCAGATATTAAGGGGTTCTCTTTTGGGTCTCAGCAGTTTAAAACAGCTGCATATGCAGATGATGTTCTCATTTTTTCTGATGATATTGCCTTGGCCATCCCTGCTATTTCAGATACGATTTCTCTTTTTTCAAAAGTTTCAGGATACACTCTGAACAAAGATAAGATAGAGATGTGTCCCTTAAACGCTTACTGCTTCTCCTCTCATATGGGTTCGGCGGGCTTTAAATGGCAATCTAAACAGCTAAAGTATCTGGGTATCCATTTTTGTTCCACCCTATATGCTACGGCTACTTATAATGAATCCCAAACTATTCTTAAGGTGAGACGTCTTTTAGAAAATTGGTCTCCGAAGCATATTTCTTGGTGGGGCCGAATGCAGACTCTTAAAATGATGATCACTCCTATTATTATTTTTGTTTCCTCTATGCTTCCAGTAAGCCTTTCTGATTCCTTTTTTCATGAACTTGATTTGCTTACTTCTAAATTTTTATGGAATGATAGAAGGGCTAGGATTGCTTATAAATTTTTACGGAAATCTTATGATATGGGTGGCTGTAATTTTCCTGATTGGGGGAAGTACCAAACTGCTTTTTTGGCGTCCCAGGGTGCCCTTTGGTTTTCTTCTCCATCTATTCATGTTCCAGCATGGTTGACAATAGAACAGGAACTGGCCTCCCCACTGCCGACTGCTTCTTTTTTAACCACGAATACCCTTTCTATTCCATTCTCTCGCTCTATTATTTTAGACACTATTGCTGCGGTTCGTAAGGTTGATAAGAGAGTAGCAATTCCACTGCATAAAACTAGATGGTCGTCTATTTGGCGCAATTCTAAAATCAAAATTAATATTGACCCTGAGTTGATGTCCTACTGGGCTGGGAAAGGTGTCTCACTTGTTAAACATCTCTATGATTCCAACAATGAACCTTTCCCTTTCTCATCCCTTGCTCAACAATTCTCTTTATCTAATTTAGACTTTTATACTTTTCTTAAGATTAAGGTTGCACTTGCTAAAATACACCTTCATCCTTCTTCCCTTATGATTACGCTTTTTCAGTTATGGATTAGGACTGGTCATGTTGCATCTCGGATTTACACATTTTTATCGTCCTCCACACTCCCTTCCCAAACTGTCACACAGCAAAAATGGTCACATCATTTTGATCATAGTGTTACTGCTCATATCTCTTCTGATACCTGGCAAGATATTGGTAAATTTTCTCTTCGCAACAAAATTGCCCCCTCTTTTATGCAGTCTAAGTTTTTCTCTATTAATCTTCTTCACTGGACTCCCATTCGTCTGTATTCACTTAATCTCAAAGAGGACAATTTGTGCTGGAGTTGTGGGCTTCTACCAGGCGATTTTCAACATATGTTCCTTGATTGTTCCCTTCTCCAACCCTTTTGGGATTTAGTTCACAAACACCTCATGCTCATCTTTAACATCAAATTCCAACTGTCTTTTTCATTAATTCTTTTGGGTCCGTTGGCGGCCCCAGTCCCTCTGCCTTTAGATCCCATGGAGTTACAGTTGCTTGACCTCTTATTAACTATTGCAGTCAAAGTAATTCTCATGGAGTGGAAATATTTTTCGTCCGTCTCTTACCATACTTGGTGGGCCTGGGTTTCCTTTCTACGCAGTGCTCATACGTCAATTGACCATGCTCATCTATCCCCTTCTATTTCTTCTGGTGTCTGGAAAGCCTTAGATTCATATATGGAGTTGGCCTCCGAAGGGTTGGTGGAGCAATATCCCTTTGATTTGTCTGGTTAGTGTTGTTTTGCGTGTCGGGTGAATCCTCAGGAAATCCTCTCCTCTTCCTTTTCTTCTCTCTGTCTCTCTTTTTCTTTCCTCCTCTTTTTCCTACTCTTTCCGTCTTTTCTTTCTTCCTTTCCTCTCTTTCCTCTTCTTCCTAGTTTGCCATCTGAGGGTGATACTTTTGATATGTATCTTTGCCAGATATCATTTTGGGTCGTCCCTCCTTAAGTAATTTATTTATCTGATATCTGCGGATTAATGAATGACAATGACTTGTTTTCCTATTATTTAATTTTATTTTAAAGTATCTATTACCTTATTGTCCGTTATCAATTGTATCACTTTTGCTTGTATCTTATGTTTCATATTTGCGTCTTTAAAATAATAAAATTCTTTTGAAATGAAAAAAGCATTGCAGCCATCACTTTTTTGTATCCTTCAGTGTGATTCCCGACGTGGGGCTGGTATGACCAGAAGTGGGTTCCATGCACATCTTGCCACTGGAGCCAAGTTCTACCTGACTGATTTGCCCTAACAAGGGTAAAACCAGTATTGGGCTGCTTATGTTTTGGTACCAGGAGGACCTGGCCTGGCAGTTCATGCTGGACTGTTCACATTGGAGCAGAGTAAAGACTGATTTGCATATGGCTGGGTCCAAACTGAGGTGGCACGGTGTGCAAAATAATGATGGACTGGGATGCAACCAAAGTAAATAACAGTGGCTGAGATGAATTAAATGATTAAGTCCATCACTTTTTTTGTGTACTGCAGTCCACTAGTAGCATTTATTTTGCAGGCTCTGAATACTGAGATACCATGTGATAGGGACTAACAAGCAAATTAAATGTGCCAATCAGGTGTATACTAGTTTTTTTGCATGTTTAAAAAGGAGAGCACACACACTTTACCATGGTTTAGCTGGGGTAATGTGTTGAGTGATAAAGTGCTGAGAGTTCTACAGTCAACAGAAATAGGTTTCAATAAAAAGGCAACAAAATTCTGGAGGACCCTGCAGGAAGTGCAAATTTCCAACATATATGTTCTGAGTAGTGTTGGGACAGTATGGCTCTTTCTTTTATAGACTAATGAACACTTTCATCAAGGTCATGTTTTTTATTGCATCCCCATTTTTTAAATGCCTTTGTTAAAGGAATTATGTAGAATGTATGAGCCCTCGACCTCCCAGGTCCTGAACATTGTTCCCCCTCTGCCTATCAGCAAAGGCCAGAGACACCCGAACCGCTGTTTCCTCTCCTCCTACTGTTTTTTGTTTGTTTTGTATTTTTTGCTTGTTTTGTATTTTATCCTATATTGTTTTGTATTTATATTTATTGGTATTGCCCCTGTTGCTTCTGTCATTACGTGTTCTTCACAAATTGACTGTTTTTCACGTGTTTTACAATTGTTGTTCCCGCTACTGTGATGTTATTGTTGACTGTTTTTAATCGTGTCGTCTTTTCCTGCTGCTCCAGCCCTCTGCTTTCCTGCCTCCTGGACAGCCCCTCCCACCTCCCAAGGCTACTTATGAAGGCCGTTGCATGGCTCCAGTAAGTAGACCTCGACCTTCCAGGCCCTGACTGCTGCTCCCCCATGCCTATCAGAGTAACCCAGAGGTACCATCTCGGT
The DNA here is from genome assembly GCF_964204655.1 of Triturus cristatus. Lineage (NCBI taxonomy): Eukaryota > Metazoa > Chordata > Amphibia > Caudata > Salamandridae > Triturus > Triturus cristatus. The sequence goes on along the minus strand of NC_140590.1, from coordinate 451,896,155 downwards.
AAAGTCCCACTCGAATCGCCATCTGAGTCATGGTCCCCATCCTACTGTTTGTTGTTTGTTTTGCATTTTATCCCACATTGCTTTGGATTTACATTTGCTGGTGTTGCCCCTGTTGCTTCCGTAATTATGTGTTCTTCAATTGTTGACTTTTTTTTACGTGTTTTTCAATTGTTGTGCCTGCTACTGTGCTGTTACTGTTGACTGTTTTTTAGCATGCTGCCTTTTCCTGTGAATGAATGAATGAATGAAAAATGTACTGCACAGTTACTTAAAACCAATTTGCAGTATAATGAAAGCATTTAAAATCAGAACGTTAAAAATAATTCATTTGAGATTTTGACCAATTTCATATTACGGAAAATACAATTAGAGTTAAAAAGCTAAAAATCGAATAGTTGACGGAAGTTTTTATGTCATTTTTCTTTTCATGTGGCTCCAGCCCTCAGCCCTCTCACCTTCCAGGTTTACTTATGGAGCCCGCGCACCACCGCGAACAGTGGACACACTGCCGGAGTGCTTAAGGCTCACCAAAGGCAAGCCTATCTGAGTCCCTCTGAGCCCGTCCATGCCTGGACCATGTACAATGCCATGAAACCTGGCCTTCCGCACCCCCACAGATATCCTGCTCCGAGCCCTGGACCCCAGATGTGATAAAAAAACTGCTGCCTCGCATCACAGCGCACCAAAGCGGGGCCTTTCACCTGAATCCACTGCTGATTCACCTACACCCCAGTACCGACCAACACTAAGGCAACCAGTGCCACGCCAGCCCCAGAGGCCAACACCCACAAAACAACTCAGCTGCCTACTGATCAATGCCAGATCACTCTGCAAACACGCCAACAAAATCTAGGACACCATCTCCACCCTCACCCCCGACGTGACCTTCATTACTTAGACCTAGCACACCCCCACATTGGCCCATGAGATCATCACAGCCACTCCCAGCCGCTACAAGATGAAACAACATGACCACACCAACAGACACGGAGGTGGCATCGCCATCGCACACTAGGAATCAATCAGCTGCACCATTACCGATGACGACACCACACCGATCATGGAGCACATGAACTTCATCTCTGTGCAAATGCCAATACTACCATCAAAGGCACTCTCACACACAACTGCCATGCCCATGAACTGGACTCAACAACATTATTGCTGAATTCATCACCCCGCTCACCATCGAACCTGAATGCTACATCTTCCTAGGAGACCTCAACTTCCACCTGGATGACCCCACCAACTCCACCACTCCACCAACCTCCTGGAAAGATTGGACAACAAGTGGTCACCGACCCCATACACAAAGCATGATCTACACTGACCCCATATTTATGCCCAGCAACAGAATCACATACATCCACACTGCAGAACTCACCTGGGGGCATATTATCAAGTAACGGCGTTAAAGTTATCGCCGCTTTAGCACCAGAAAACTGCCACTAAAGCGGCGATAAATTGCTTGATAATATGCCTTGGAGAATTCCCATAGAAGCCCATGTTCTGGTGTCAACATGGGCTTCTATTGGAATTCTCTGCGGCATATTATCAAGCCCATTATCGCCGCTTTAGCGGCGAGAAACTGCCGCTAAAGCGGCGATAATTTTAATGCTGTGCTTGATAATATGCCCCCTGGTCGGGCCACTACGTCATACACTTTGCCCTCACCGGACTCCTTCACACCACCTCCCAACTGACACAGTGACCCCCTACCGCAGCTGAATCAAGGTCACTCAGCAATAATGGACCAACACCCTCAGCACCGCGCATCCCAACATCACCACCGGCCTGGACCAAATGCTAGAATCCACAGCGCCACCAACCAAGTCGCTCCCTCCAAACCAGCAAAATCGCACAGACCCACCAAAAACCAGCTGGTACATGCTGGATCTTAGCACATCGAAGCGCAGGTGCAAAAAACTGGAAAGACGATGCAACAGCATGAACCACACTGACCAAGCCACCTACAAATAATTCTTCAATGTCTACCACCGCCAACTCAAAGCCACAAAAAAGGAGTCCCTGACTCACCGGATCGAGACCAGTGCCCAGCAAACCAAGGAACTCTTAACCATTGTCAGAGAGTTCACTTGCCCATTAGCCACTGAAAACTTGGTCCTCTGCTCACAGGAACACTGTGACTCCCTTGCCAAACACTCCCAGAACAAGATTACAACCATTTATAGAAAACTCAAGCCCCAACTTTTGACCTCTTCAGCAACCCTTCAATCACCACCACCAACCACAGGCTCAGCACATGGGAACAACTCAGCACATCAATCACAACCTCTCTCATGAACTCCATCCACTACAGATCTCCCACTGACCCATGATCCCATTGATTCTTCAACCTCAGAAGAGACGAGATCAGCCACCACATCACAACCATCCTCAATGCCTCCATAACTAAAGCCGCCTTTCCTGATGCTTGGAAACACATCGACGTTAGACCCCTCCTCTGGACTCTGGAAACCTTTAGCAGACTCCAGCGAGCTCCAAGACTATAGTCGTATTTCCCTGCTCCTGTCCCCTGCCAAAGTACTGGAGAAGACTATTAACCTCCAGCTCACTAAACACCTGGAGAGAAAAACCTGCTGGACTCATCTAAATCAGGTTTCAGAGCCATTCACGGTACTGAGACAGCCCTGATCACCGCAACAGACATCTGTGCCCTAATCGTCAGAGGCGAATCAGCAGCCCTTAGCCTCCTGGACCTCTCCACAGCTTTCAACACTGCTTCCCACGATACACTCATCGATCGACTACTCCAGATGGGAATCACAGACTAGACACTCAATTGGATATCATCCTTCTTCACAGGACAAACCCAGAGAGTTCTCCCTCCCTGCATTTCGCAACGCAAGTAAACCATCTGCGGTGTGCCCCAAGGATCATCCATCAGTCTAACCCTCTTCAACATCTACATGACACCACTTGTAAGCATCATCAGAATGCACAAAATCAACATTATCTCTTCGTCCTCTTGCTCTCAGCGGACCCCACCTCAACGAAGACCAACTTCCATAACGGTATGAAGAAAGTTGTGGCATGGGTGAAGGAAAGCTGTCTGAAACTCAACATGGACAAAAGAGAAGTTCTGATCTTCGGCAGACACACCACCCTCTGGAATGATTCCTGGTGGCCAGAGGAGCTCAGACCAACCTTCATGCCGAAAGAACACACCCGCAAATTCGGCATCATCCTGGACAGTGAACTCTCCATGAAAAGTCAGGCCAACCCCATTTTCCTCAGCCTGCTTCCACTCGATCCGCATGCTCCACAAAGTCTTCAGATGTCTCCCCATCAACACTAGGAAAACAGTGACACAGGCCCTGATCACCAGCCAAGGAAACTACAGCAATGCACACTATGTAGGCAAAACCTCTGAACTCATGAAAAGACTCAAAACAATCCAAAATGCAGCAGACAGACTGATCTCCAACCTTCCCAAGATGACACACATAACTCAGCACCTGAAGGACCTCCTCTGGCTCCCCGTCCAGAAGAGATGCACCTTCAAGCTTTTGTCCCATGCATACATAGCCCTCCATGACCAAGGACCAGCCTACATGAACCAATGACTGCACTTCTTTCGACCAACCAGGAATCTCTGCTCCACACACCTCACCCTTGAACAAACACCACGGTTTCGCTGCTGCCACTCCAGAGGATAATCCTTCTCCCATCTCACCACCAAAGCCAAGAACACCCTCCCCCTTCAACTCTGCACCACACCCTCATTGACCCACTTCAGGATGGGACTCAAGACCTGGCACTTCGACTGATACCTGCAGCACATCGCCTGGATACCCTCTGGGGTGAATAGCCATACTATACGAATACGCCTTGATTGATTTTATTGATTGATTATTATGTCTAACTTTTTAAAGTTATACTTACAGTTTTTATTAGAGAATCAGATCTTACAATGATATCCACAATATACAAAATTACATCCATTAATAAAACTTTAAAAAAGAACTAAAAATATAAAAAATCTTACAACACTTTAATTCATTAACTGGGCAATATATCATCTCCATAGCAGATCTTAACATTGAAATATCATATTTTTTTAAAAGTGGTTTAAAAAATGTCTGTTGTTGATACATTTTTAATGCAGGACAAGCAAATATAACATTTTCAATGGTCTGTACATCATTACAACATAAAGTGCATATTTTCTCCTCCTATATGAAATTCTGCCATGCGTCCGTCACAGTTTGTAATGGCAAACTTTGTAAAGTATTTATTTTTCCTTTTTGTTCTATGGTATGCTTCATGTTTGTAATCATAATTCAGGTTTTTAAAGGTATATTGGACTTCACAAATGGATTTTGATTATGATTGTGTTGCATTTTTGGATAGTTTGTATTTTTGCATTTATTTGGCTTTGTGAATTAATTACTGTAGAAGATATTTTTGAAGACTTAAGACTCTTTACAACTACACAATTGTATGTATATGTTTATTTATAAATTATATTTAGGAGGGATTTATTGCATTAAAAATGCTGTGTGGTTTGAATTTTGATTTAATTGTGTCTGAGGTAATATCTGCAAATATTGCAAATAGGTATGGTAATGGCATATAATTTATGTTAAGAACCCTAGAAATTCACTGAAAAAACAAAGGTTAAAGAGATTTTATAGATATAACCTCTTCCATTGATATACACTGCTTATGACCTCCTATATAACATCACTGATGACATCTGAAATGACATAATTGATTGTGCATGGTGGAGTGCAAATAATAGTTAGTTCAGTTAACTATAACTGGTGTTAAATTGCATTGCTTTTATTTTAAAATATTACGATTTAACCAGCATTTTCTCTCTCCTAACTCCTAACTATGACACCACTTTAACCTGATTTATTTTTTGGGGTGACAATATATATATATATATACAACCATGCGTCAACACCCACTGCACGCCCCCTTTCACGCTAATTTGAAGGACACTCCTACATTTCTCATATTTCTTAAGGCTTACTATACAAATTATACTGATTTCATCAACATATTTCATTTGAAATGTAACATTTTATCAGCCAAATGACTTCCCACAATCAGTTTATACATAACTCCCTGAATGGGCAACTGTCCTTAGACTTTTCACTCTTAGACTGTAATCTTGATCGACCTCTCACTTCAACACAAAACACAATATGCTCCCATCTTGTGAATGGAGTGTCCTCCTCCTCATGTATGGTTCTTCAGATTAGGGAAACCATGAATCTTTTGATTATCTAGATTGGGAGACTTGTAGACGGACTTTGTATTTATTGAAAGAGACCAGTTTGATAAAAAGACGTGCATAATTTATATGCCCATTCATGGCTGGATGGGAGCATATTGTGTTTTGTGTAGGCCTGGGCGAAAATTCCGTTCCGCTCACGGAAATTGCGATAATTTGACATTTTCGCATTACGCGGAGAGCGCGAAAATGTAAAAATTTCCGCAATCCGGAATTTTTTTTCTTGCTCGCGCTGTAAAAAAGTACATTCTTGCATGCGCGCGATCGCCTTACCTGAATCCCCGCGTTCGCCGACAAGTTTCCCCGATCCGGTCGCGTTCTCCACGAGATGTTGGATTGTTGGTAGCCATTTGCGCTGTCTCGCGACAGTTCACGCCCGCATTAACGTCATTTGTCGCCCGCATTAACGTCATTTGTCGCGCGATCACGTCATTCGTCGCGCGATCACGTCTTTCTTCTCGCGAGAGCATGAGATGATTGAGATCTCAAGCACGTCATTCTTCACCGCGAGCGAGAGCGTGAGGACGCGGGCACGTCATAACGAACGCGAGCGGGTGGGACAAGTGAAAACAAGATGGTCGCGCCCGTGAGCAACCGCATGGGTAAGTTGGTGAGCCGCGATCACGCAGAAAATACAACGAACGGGCGGGAAAAAAACTTCTGCGTCTTTGCGATTTTCTGCGTGTTTGCGGAGATTTTTAGCATTTTCGCGATAGTTTGCGAAAGGGAATTTCGCAAAATCCGCCCACCCCTAGTTTTGTGTTGATGTGAGAGTGAAAAGGCTCAGGACAATTCCCCTATCAGGGTGTTATGTATAAAAACGATTGTGGGAAGCCATTTGGCGATAAAATGTTACATATCAAATGAAATATTGTATATGTATCTAGTAGTGAGATGTCTACTAAGAAAAATAACACGAGCACCCATTGACTTGCACATTTAAAGATGGTCGCGACCAAAATGCGATAAAAATTTACTTTTAAGTCCATTCTTTATTGGGAAAAAGAAAGGTAGCATGCTGACATTGACAAAGGCCGTCATGGCCGAAACGCGTTTGTTAGCCATGGTGGATTTTGGCTAATAAAATTTTAAACAGAAGAATTTGAGAGTGCGCCGCATCCTTTGTGTGAGCAAAGTGGTTGGGAAGCATTGATAGCGATTCGTCACCGGTTTACGGAGCACCCACCTGGGAAGCGAGCTGCGGTTCTTGGCGAAAAACTGGCATCACATATACATACATATATATATATCTCCAATACTCGTCCACAATCCGTCTATTTCAGGAAAGACGAGGCGAACCCAGATTCAGTGTTTTCAAAGTTTATTCCGTGCCCAGCACCGCCGCCATAAATATATATATATATATATATATATTTATATATATCCAAACGTAAGTCACCAGTCAATGCGCTCTCAGTAATGCAGAACTCAGCAATCAAATTTACAAGAGGTGTTTATTACGACGCGTTTCAGCTCCCTGCGGAGCCTCGGTCACGTACAAAATGTGCAGCGCAAAACCGGGTAACTGATAAAGTTTTTGCAATTCAAGTTGCCCAGTTACATAAGGGACACTAAAGATTTTCTTAACAAGTTGCAAGAATTTAGCTGGGAGCAGGGTTGTCTGTTCATTACTTTACATGTCCAATCGTTATACACGATCATTGATCACAAACAGGGCTTGACAGCATGCAATCATTTTCTCAAAGACAGACCCATCCGTTTCAGGGAACACACTGCCATGATTCTTGAGATGATTGAGTTTTGTCTCAATAACAACATTTTTCTGTTCAATGGCGTCATCTATAGACAAAACATCGGTACTGCGATGGGTTCTTGCTTCGCTCCCAGTTTCGTGAATCTCTTCATGGGACGCTGGGAGGAAGAACTGTTTGTGAATCCTGACATGAAAGGCCATCTAGAACATGTAAACACCTGGGGACGCTACATTGATGACCTTTTCATCATATGGAAAGGCACGGAATCCGAGGCCATTGTATTCATTGAACAGCTGAACATTAACCCATACAATATTGTTCTCACCAGCAACATCAGCAGCACGATGGCTGAATATCTTGATGTCAGGCTTGACATCAAAGAGAACTCCATCTGCTCTGCTCTGTTTAGGAAATCCACTGCAGGGAACAGCATCCTTCATGCCCTCAGCAGCCATCCAGATATGCTCAAATGGAGCATTCCGTTTGGAGAACTGCTGAGGGCAAAAAGAAACTGTAACACCGAAGAGGCCTATCAACTGGAATGTGTCCACTTGCTAGATCGTTTCAAGGCCAGGGGATACCCCAACTGGGTATTACGCAGGGCCAAAGACAGAGCTGATGGCATTAGTAGAGCCTCTACCATTGAAGCCCTACCCCCTAGCACGAATGATGAAGAGGTGAATGAGACTAGGCTGATTACGACATTCAATTCTGATTCTAATAAGATACACCACATATTGGCCAAAAATTGGGATATCTTAAAATGTGATAACATCATTGGTGCCAATATTCCCATCAGACCCAGTATCACCTACAGGAAAGGAAAGAACATTAGGGATCTACTTGTACAGAATGATGTCACGATCTATCCCAGCGGGCATGAACATGGTCTCCAAGGTTTCTTCCCTTGCGGCCACTGTAAGGCATGCAAGAACCGTATCTTTTGCAAGAGTGCCCACAACAACGGGATTAGCAAGGAAATCACCCAATTTGTAACCTGCAGTTCCACGTTTGTCATCTATGCAATTGAATGCCCGTGTAAGTTGTGGTATATTGGGAGAACCACTCTCATGGCCAAGAAATACACATAGACGACATATATCCCGTGGCTCGCCATTTCAGAGATTTACATTTTTCGAATCCTGCCCTTCTCAAATTTTTCATTTTGGAACAAATTTGCCACAGTCCCAGGGGTGGGAATCGCACTCTGAAGTTGAGACAAAAGGAATCTAAGTATATTGTAAATTTTCAAACGAAACATCCTGGGGGGCTTAACCAGGATGAGGAATTGGCAATACATCTTAGAGAATAACATTTGATAACCCTTGTATCATGTTCTAACCATTTTCTATTTGCTTTTGCTCATTCTTTAACCATCAACTGCTTTCTCTCGAACTCTGCTCGCTTCTTGTTGCTTATGTGCATGGAAGAAAGAGAATATTATGATATACTACATTTGTGATGTATAATGTACTATTTGTGCTCTATGTTTTTAATATTTTTCTTTCCTTTACCATTCTTTTTTCAGGAGGAAAGGAAGGGGCCCAGTCACCGGCACACACGCTTCACGGGCAACCTACCCTTTTCCCCTTTACATCACTTGTACCGGGCTCCTGATGGGTACAGTATATCACTGCACGTGGACTTTGAATGACTGTTTTGCTTTGTGACTTCCTTGCCGTGTTAGGAGTCTGGACACCTGTCCTTAGACTCTCTTGCACTCTCTTATATAGAGGGAGACATTGGCCACTTGGCGATTACACCCCCCCTTCCTGATTGAAAGATATACTGGGTGACATCTGTTGATGCCCAGAATCTTAGATTGCTTGCAGTTCTTTAAACGTCTGCTGCATGTCTCGACTAGACTCCTTTCAATAATTATCTAGGCACGGTTCTGTCTGAGCACTAGCGATTGAATTCCAGCATTATCTACACTCTCTGACGCCTGTGACCCATTACAGTCGGTTGACTCGTTTGTACTAACTTTATGATTGCTGGGCGTTGAATTGTTCCCTAACATTTCAGTTTGTAATCTTACACATTATGTATTTGATTGTGACATTTTGGCTTTGACTATGTTTTGCATATTATGTCATTAGTACTGACTATATTTACGTGAACACGTTACTTATTTGTATTTTTACCATTCCAATATGTCTGACAATTCGACGACAACAGTCTAGTCCTTTGTTGATGTTTTGCAAAAACTTTATCAGTTACCAGGTTTTGCGCTGCACATTTTGTACGTGACCAAGGCTCCGCAGGGAGCTGAAACGCGTCGTAATAAACGCCTCTTGTAAATTTGATTGCTGAGTTCTGCATTACTGAGAGCGCATTGACTGGTGACTTACATTTTGGAGATTTCAGCCGGCTGGCTCTGCCGGCACATGCGCCACCTTTCTTGGGTCCGAGACGATTGGAAGGAGTGATATTTTGTAAAAAACATTTATATATATATATATAAAAATATATATATATAAAAATAAATATTAAAGCTCCAGTTTTGCCCAAGCAATGAGCTGCACTCCATACAGGCGAAAGGTAACAAACCTTTATTCAGGGTATAAACATGCAGGTGGCTGCTGAAAACAATTGACAGCCGTTCCTTGGCATACCCTGACGCGTTTCGAAAGTCCTTCTTTCTTTTTCAAAGGCTGCATATGGAACAGGTTACGTGCAGTTCAGGACTTCTTTCCCATTTTATACGGCAGAAATCCACGTCCCCAGATGGGCCAGTCAAATGACCTTGCAGAGCCTTATGGGAATAGTGGTCCCGGTAATTCAAGTCCACAGATGGTAGAACTATTTACTGTCCATGATATTTACAAGCGTGGAATTTAGCGGTATGTATGGGATTCGAAACGGCCAGCACGTAACCTTTCCCATCAGCAGCCTCTGAAGAAGAAATAACATTTTGAAACGCGTCAGGCTAAGGGAACGGCTGCTTAATGCTATCGGCAGTCAGGAGTCTGCTTTTACCCGAATAAAGTTTTGCAGCCTTCGACCTGTGTACGAGTGAAGCTCATTGCTAGGGCAACCTTGGAGCTGGAATATTTGGTGGCCGTCCTGCCGCCGAGCTCGCACCACCCCGTAAATGGGGGCCACGAGACTTGGGATACACCCAGTCACCCTATGGAACACGGGTCTGGGATTGAGAATGGACACTGTCTTCTGAGGCCCATCTGAGGGCTTGTATCTGTGTATGCGGCAGTAATTAGTGCAAAAATTGCACTTCGTTTCCCAAGAGGCACCATTGTTTGTCATCTGACCGGCCCATCAGGGGGCGTGGAATTTAGCGGTATTTATGGGATTCGAAACCGCCAGCACGTAACCTTTCCAATCAGCAGCCTCTGAAGAAGAAATAACATTTCGAAACACGTCAGGCTAAGGGAACAGCTGCTTAATGCTATCGGCAGTCAGGAGTCTGCTTGTACCCGAATAAAGGTTTGCAGCCTTCGACCTGTGTACGAGTGCAGCTCATTGCTAGGGCAACCTTGGAGCTGGAATATAAATATATATATATATATATATATATATATATATATATATATATATATATATATATATATATATATATATATATATAGATATATATTATCTACTGGCGGTCGCCAGTAGATAGTTATAGTTAGGACCGTGTTTCCATAGGAAATCCGCAACATTCGATTTGGAATAACTTTGGCGCCGGTTGACGAATCCTCGCGAAATTTTCAAAATAGGTGGGGCGCTCCGCTCGGGGGGATTCGTCAAGCAGGGGCTGAGAAAAAAGGGGGGTCCCAAAACGCGTTTTCCCCATGCAATTTTCCATAGGGACCTTTAGTCCAAGGTACAGGCCGAACGGCTGAACAGAATTACTTGAAATTTGGCAGAGAGGTAGTCCTCAGCTCAGGGATGTGCCTTTTGCAGGTCTGGTGTCAATCTGTTCAGTAGTTCCTGAGAAAATCAAAAGTAAAATCATATATATATGTGGGCGGAGCCTAACCACACATCTCATCCTGAGATCTGATTGGCTGTCAGCACTTCATCCAAGAAGTGTTGGCAGCCATCTTGGGACGAATATACATGATAGCACCTCATAAAAAAGCATTGCAGTTAATAGAAGGTTTTAAGACTTTAGTTACATTATAAATCATTTGTTGATGGTACCATACTCATTTTAGGAATTGTGGTATGTTCTAAGGTGATTTCACCATGTGAAAAAGCCTTCTGCTGGGATATCATGATTGAGAGAAAAATATTTTCTCATGCTTTTCCCACAGAGGTTTGGAAGGTGATCTATAAGCTAAACTGAGAGCTTATTTTCTGTAAATTCACATTATCTTTCTCAGTCATGTGAGAATGAAGTCTGACATTCTCAGTAAACCATGTACATCCAACAAGGGCAGAGACTGTCCGTTGATTCCTTTGAGTTCTACTGCAGCTTCCCAGAGTGTTCCAAAGAACAACTAGAGCGCTAACAGTCCTACTTATGATAAACGTATGGCACACCTGAAGCCATCTTGCTTGGATTAAAGTGGTAACTCTTAAAACATTTTATTTAAAAAGGAACACAATGAGGGGGTTCATTTTTTCCATAAAAAGTATGATTAGTGCTGCAGAAAGTAAAATTAGGGCACATTTTGAGTGACTTCTCAAATCCTCTTCTATTTCATTAAAAAATTCTGACATGCAGACTGAAACATGCACTTTCAATACCAGCAGCAGTTTTCCCTGGTGAGCAGTAGCTTTACTACAGTGATCTAATGAGCAAAAAGAGTGCTAACATTCTGAATTTATGGCAAATGTGTGACACATCTGAATGCCTTCTTGATGGAATCAAAGTAAAAAACTGAAAGTATTTCCTACTGAGGAGACTGCAGTACATGAGGAAATTAGGAAACTTCATAACAAATAAATCTCCCAAGATGGCCACCGGAGACAAAAGAGCCCAAATATAGCCCAAAATCACCCAGATGTAGCCCAAATATAGCCCAATGACAGAAGTGTGCAAAACACTTATTATTTTGTGTTTTTGCAGTGTTATATAGTGCAAACTTGTCAGGTATTGGAGTGCTTTACATGAGCATTGGTTACATCACACAAGAACAAATTAATTTTGGTTGTAGACATGGGGAGACTAAGTGATTTGACCAGAATCACAGAATGTCGAGCTGAAGCAGAAACTCCAACCTGGTTCCCCAGTTGCAAAGTCTGCAGTTCTGGAAGTAACACCACATCCTCTCCCCTAAGTGCAACATTTAATCAAGTGGTCAACTGGATAAAAAAACATAAAGATAACAAATAATTTAAAAGTGCTTTGTCGCTATTTGAAAACTCAGAAAATATGTCCTTATTTTAGTCTTTTAGAGCACTAACCATAATTTTGATGCCAATAAGACCCTCTCATATATGTAATTTCTAAAGGAAATGCTCTAGGTATTACAGTTTTGATTACATCAAGATGACGTCAGGCATTCCACACTTTTGTAATAAATATAGAATGTTAGCAATCTAGTTGTTCATTAGTATACTGTTGAGAGGCAGAGGCCAGGGGCACGGACTTTGAAAATTGAAGGCAGGTAGGAGGGTGCAAAGGCAACAATTTAACCACACTGAGCAGGCAGGAAGGGCCGTGGCAGCACAACAGACTATGGAGGGCAGTGGAAAGGGGGGCAGGGGCAACAAACCAACAATACAGGACTTGCAAGAGAGGCTGTGGCAATGTAATAGACCATTGTGGGCAGAAGGAAGAGGCAATGGTAGTACAACAATACATGCCAACAGACCCGTTTCAGCCAGGAAACGTCCAATGTTTTTAAGCTCAAATGGGCTTTATTTGATCTGTCTCCTGTCTACAATCTCCTCTTTTTCAATGTAACTCAAAGGGGAAAATCAATACCCCAGTTTTTTTCAAAATCTCCCTCTTACCAAGTTCAAAATGTTCGCAAGTATGGTACATTGGATCATGGAAGGAAATGGGGTAGGGACATGGACTTGGATAACAGAGGACAGGAGGGACATGGAGAGGTGCACCAAACTGACCCTGCAGGGCAGGCATCAGGGTTTGCAGCAGCACAATACACCACACAGGGCATGCGGGACGGGAGTGCAGCACAACCATCCATAGAAAGCAAGAGGGAGGGGACAGGACCATGCATGGACAACAGAGAACAGAGGGGCAAGAGGCAATGGTAGCTAGCTGACCATAATGGACAGACAGGAGAGAAAGCTGCAGCATAACAGACCATAAAGGGCAGGAGGGACAGATCAGGGGCATTACAATGGAACAGACAAGCCAGGAGGGAGGGAGTAGGGGTCTGCACATGAAAACAGAGGGCTGGGGGCAAGGGGGCAGGGCAAGAGCAGCAAGATAGCCATGGAGGTCAGGCAGGATGGGCACTAGAAGCAAGACACACCATGAAGAGTGTTAGATCTGGGGGTCTCTAGTTGGCAGGGTAGGTACCACTGTCCAAGTAGGGACCCTTGCTTCTAGTCAGGGAAAGGGGGATACACTGTTAAGATAACCCCTGCTCACCCTCTAGGTAGCTTGGCCTGAGCAGTCTAGGCTATCAAAGGCAATGTGTAAAGTATTTGTACCAACACTCACAGTAACACAGTGAAAACACCACAGATTTACTCCGCACCAGTTTTAGAAAAATAAGGTATCTTTACTAAAAACTTCACAAGACCAAATATTACAGACAAACCAACATATAATTCAAAAGGTTACTTTAAAGATAGTTGAAGAGTTTGCAGAAAGTACTCCAGGATGTAAAAGTCAGTGTCTTGCACAATGCGACTCTCAATGCACAAAATGCGACACGCAATCGGATGATGCGTTGGGTACCAGTCACTCTTGTTCACGCTTCTGCTTCCCAGCTCCCAAACACAGCAAAACGACCTCCTGAGGCCCCAAGACTGGGCAAGCACTCCAAGGCAGGTCAGAACTCTCTCAGCAGAGTTCCAGGGGAGCTGGTGGTGAAGTCCTTTTGTTCCTGGGACTTCTTAACAGGGAGCCAGCTCTTCTCAGGCCTTTGGAGATCAGAATCAAAAGAAGGGGACACAGCAAAGTCCTTCCCCTCTCCTTGGCAGCAAAGCAAAACAGCAAGCAGGCAGTCTTCTCCTCTTCAGTCCTTTCAGCTTTCTCCTTGGCAGAGGTTTCTTCTTAGTTCTAAAGTGATCTAAAGTTTTAGGTGTCTGGGGTCCTCTTCTTATACCCCTCCAAGTCTTTGTCTCTCTTTGTTCCAGTGGGGGGATTCCCCTGCTCAAACCGGTTCCTGGGTGTGCTCTGCTCTGGAGCACCTGGTTCCTTTCAGAGTGAGGGGCAGGGTCGTTAGACGCTCAGCAGGAGGTGGAGCCTTCTTTGTGCCAGCAGAGGCAGAGTCCTCAGCCTGGCCAGCAGGGGGTGGAGCCAGCTTTGTGTTTGTCAGGGGCAGCCCTACTCAGACCCAGGGACTAATCCTCCCACCCATCTAAAGCAGATCTCCCTATTCACCCTGCTGCTGACTCATCCAGGCTCCTGGAGCCACCTAGCACATCACCTGACACCAGTCAGCCAACCATCACACAGGCACACAGGAAGGTTAAACAGGAGAAAGCTACTTTCTAAAAAGTGCTATTCCCACACAGTGAATTTAAAAACCATCTTGCTAAAAAGATGTATAATTAAATTCTGAACACAGAGATACCAAACTTGGATTTTCTATCTTGCCCCTATGGGAAGATAGGCATGTAAACAGCCTTCCCCATTCTATCCTATGGGCAAGATAGCCTCTCAGCAGTGAAAAACGAAAATGGCTGTAATTCACTACCAGGGCATGTTACACACCTCAGTACATGCCCTACCTTTCAGATACACTGCACCCAGCCCAGGGGGTACCTAGGGCCACCATAGGGATGCCTGACATGTACAGAAAGGGAAGGATAAGGCCTGGTCAGTGGGTGCACTGGCCAGGTCGACATGGCAGTCCTGGACTGCACATAGGCACTGCAAGCAGGCCTAAGACATCATTTTAGCGCTACTCCTGTGGGTGGCACAATCAGTGCTGCAGCCCACTAGTAGCATTTGAATCACCAGCCCTGGCACACGCAGTGCACTTTACTAGGGGCTAACAGGTGAAACAAATATCCCAATCATGGATAACCAATCAATACAACAATTTACCAAGGGAGCACTTGCACTTTGACACTGATCAGCAGTGGCAAAGTGCCCAAAGCATCTAAACCAGCAAAAACGAAATCCAGCATAGCATCAAAGATACAGGAGGTAGAGGCAAAAAGTCAGGGGTAACCACGCCAAAGATGCCAGGTCTAACAAAGAGCAACAGTGAGACTGTGATGGCATACACACAGACCATGAAGGGAAGGTGGGAGGGGGTCAGGGGCAGCTAACTGACCACACAGGGAAGGTGGGAGGGGCCATGGCAGCACAGAAGACCATGCATGGCAAGTGGGAGGGTTAGTGGCAGCACAATGGCTATGATGGGCAAGAAGGAGGGTGCAGGGGCATGCACAAAGGACGATGGAGGATAGAAGGGAGGGTCAGGACCTGTGCACAGGCAAGAAAGTTCAGGGGAAGGGGCCTCACAACAGACCGCACGGGGCAGGCAGGAGGAGCAGTTGCAGCACAACAGACCAGGGAGGGCAGAAGGCTGTGGCAGTACAATGGACCATGCAGGACAGGAGGAAGAGGATAGGGGCATGGCATGTGGACAGGCAGGGTGGAGGTGGCAGGGACAGGTTACAGTCATCTGACAATGCTAGGCAGGTGGGAGGGGAGTGGCAGCTCAACAGAACACTCAGAGTAGATAGGAGTGGCAGGTCCATGGAACATGGTGGGCAAAAATGATGGAGCAGGGGCATGCACAAAGACATCGGAGGGTAGGGGGAAGGAGAATAGGGGCAGCAAGCTAAGCACAGAGTTTAAGCAGGAGGTCAATGATGGGGCATAGAATTGGGCAATGGAGGGCAGGAGGAGTGGACTGGTACATCATACTAAATTGAGGGCAGTGGCAGCACATCAGACCATGCATGGCAGGAGGGAGGAGGCTAGTCCATGGATTCACACAACAGAGGATAGGGAGGAGGGGGATGGGGCAGCAAGCTAACTGTTCAGAGAAGGCGGGTATTAGGAACATTATTGTTTTTAAAACGTGTGTCTGTGCGAACTACTTAAAATATGAACAAGTATGCAGCATAATCTCACTTTTATTCAGGAAGAAGAGGACGTTTGTGACTGTGACTCCGGGCTCACTTGGCAGAAACACCCTCTGACCCTCCACCCCTATCGCAAAATGTAATGCCCGTGAAAAGGGTAGGTGAACACAGTGTTATATAGAACATAGTCCTGAGAGCACGATTGAAAATGAAAACTAGATATAGTGTATGGTATAAACTATGCACCAAAAAGTGTGATATAAGATGAACCGGGCATGAAATATGATATGCAATACATTGTGCGCAATGACAGATACATTGGAGAGCGCGAGATAGCACAGGCACTAGCGCGTGCTATGCGATATGCGCCTTGGAGTGTGATATGCACAGGGCAGTGTTGTGTAACCTAGCTAGTCTCTAAAGTTGTAATATAAAATATGTGCTGGGGAGTGTAACGTTGCATATGCACTGTGACAAAGATATGGATCCCAGATTGTAATATGTATGGCATAGCACTGTGCGTTATAACATAGGCATCGAGGAAGGCACGTTAGATGGGGCAATATAACCTGTGCGAAGACAAGTGTGGCATGACATATTCACGGGGTGGTGTTACAGTGCACATGGGCTAGAGAGTGTCATAGCATATGCACTAGCTAGTGGAATACAACACAGAGGTGTGTGGCACTCAGCAGGCAATGGTGGGAGTAACACAGCATTGGGCTCTGCCAGGAGCGCGCTGTGACTCTCAAGTGATGTTCGTCCCCTTTCCAGAGAGTAAAATAAAAAGTATTACACATCCGGCAGTGGATGTGTGTTTTATTAACCGTGAGGGGGATTTCTTGCATAGTTTTGGTCGAATTTTTGTCGAATCCCCTTTAAATGGCTTGGTGTGCATGTGTATTAAATGTGCCCGTCAATAGCTACCCATGTTTGTATAAATAAACGACAAGGGTGTCTACCGGGATTAGGCACGGTAGGGCATCAGACATGTCAGAGCTTCACTAGTGGTGTAAATACATTCCACGTGGATTCATTGTATGCATAGTCGCCTTTTAATGAATATCACTCAAATCGTCATGGTGATAGGTACGTACGGTTTGTCCAGCATGTCCTAGGTGTGTCTATAAATATATATTTTTTAAAAATAATAAAAAACAGTGGCCGGCCCTGGGGATTGGGGTCAAAAAAATATAGTTAGGAGACAGGCCCTGGGGGATGGGGTCATCAGGGCCAATAAATTAGAATAAGAAGGGGAACCACACAGCCCTCCTTCTTAAAAAATTAAAATGAATAAAAGACTGGCATCGTGCCGGAGGCCACGCCCCCTCCTTGCAGCACTCTGCAAACGCGCCCCCTGGCGAGTTGTAAGTTGGGGAATTAATTCCTCTTCAATACTGAGGGTCCCTGAGGGCCAACTAGCCCAACAGGCATCTTCAGTATGCGCCAGGGAGCTGCGCTGCAGACAGGTGTTCTGAGGCCAAGCCCCTTTTTACACCTCTCTGCAACGCAGCTCTGTGGCGCTTACTGGAGGTACCTAGTGGTCTAGTTTGACCCTAGGGACCCTTAGGATTCAAGGGGACTTAATCTCTCAACTTAGAACAGCCACAGGGCGCGTTTACACAGTGGTGAAGGGAGGGGACGGGGCCTGAGGTGACGTGTGCAAACACGCACTATGGCACGTTTTAAATTTGAGATGTCATCAGTGATGTCATGAGTGATGTCACTGACCATGTCATGAGTGATGTAATATGTGACGTCATCAGCAGTGCATTGCGGGCGTGCGAGTTATAGTTAGCTGAACTAACTATAACGGGGGAATTTCAATGGTTTTGTACAAATGAAAAGTCCAGCTAACTATAACACCCCTGAAACCTATGGTTTTTTCAGTGAATTTCTGAGGTTTTTTAAATGCTAATTCCTAACTATAACGTGCCTGAAACCTATGGTTTTTTCTGTGAATATATATATATTCACACATTCAAAGTATAGTGTTAAATTGAATATTTGCCTAGAAACTGCATTTACTATCCTTCTTGCTCAATTGTACTTAATAGGTTCTAGCTTGCACATTATTTTTTCTTCTGTCATGGTCAAGTTACCAAATAGTGAGACTGAGACCCCAGAGAAACTTGCATCAACTCGTCCATGATTATGATTTGTCAAGCTACGCACGAAAGTGTGAGTAGAGTGTATGAAATGTGTATTCTCTCCGCTTCACCGTCATATGAATGAGTTATTGAAACAGGGCATGTATTACTGCAAGATATACTGAAAAAATAAAATAAAATGCATTACTGCAAGATAAACTCAAAAACGTCAGTAAGATTATTGTTATAAGATGTTGTATTTACATTACTTTCAGAGAGGGAGCAGCTATATCTTTTAACAGCAAACCACAACCTTTTGCTTGCCCAATGTGTGCTAAATATAAAATTAATATAGCATGATGTTGAGCGTTCCTTGCAGTATTGCCATGTCATTTTCAAATTAGCATCTATCTACATTGAAGCCCAGTGAATGTACTTTCACTGATAGTGGAGAGGAATGTGTTGCTTTCTCCCACTACTAGGTTCTGACACGCCGATTGTTGTAAATTGATTTCTCTCTAACCAAGTATAATATTTTCTGAATCTTTATCGCTTCTGTCTGAATCATGCATACAATGAATGTCATTCCGAAGTGAACACGTTTGCCTCTCACTTAAGGTGAAGGCTAGGAGTCTTGGTTGTGTACAAGAATTCAATAGGAATCAATCATTACAGGTGATAACAAACACCAGGCTTCTGTGCGCATTGATCAAAAAAGGTATTGATTTGCTATCACTACACATTTCATTGTCAGCATTTACAGAGTCTGTCGATGAACTTCATAAGCTTTTGAGCAGGAAACACTCATGCATACCAAGCGCTCTGGTTTTCTGTGGAATCAATTATACAAGAAATGCGTATCCTAGGCGCCCCTCACGTTCTGCTCTATAAATGAAATGTGAAAGCATAAAAGATCTTATTAATAATATTCAGCATAGGATTTCTTGTTTTCAGAAGACAGCTTAAGATGATATTTATTGCATGGTGGGTCCTTTATTGTGGCATACTTACTATACCCTAGAATACTCGTTGCCAGGCTTCCACTGGGAGGTGTGACGTGAGTATGAATTGCGCAGTTTTTTCAATGAAGCTGGTAATGGATTGTTTTAATGTAGTTTGCTAATTAATGATTTTTAATCAAAACCTGCTGATATTTTGCAAGAGAAAATGCTTGCGCAGGTGTTAGAGGTTTCAACTTGCTTCCGTCGCTTGGACTACATTCTGCCCTCATTACGAGTAAAGAAACCAATGAATCAGACAGGAGTTACCGACCCTGTCGGAATAATATGTTTTCAGGAACACTGCACCTCCTTGTTGGCTTCACTGCGAGCAGGGCCGAGACAAAAACCAGCCCTGGCAAAAATGCCCAAAACCAGGGCTGCTTCCTTTGTCTCCACTCATAATCTCACCCTTTCCATCAATAAATTATCTTACCCTTCTTCTCTCCTCTCTCTCCTCTCCCTCTCTGATCACTTTCTCTCACTCTTCACCCCTCCTTTCCTCTCTCTCTCTCTCTCTCTGGAAGCTTCCACATACCTTCTGCAATTAACCTCAGGAATCTGGGTAAAGTGAAAGAGGTACCACGAGCAGCCTCCGCTTTCAAAATCCGCCTTTTTAGAGCACCAACCCACCCGCAAAATGCCCGCTTGACTAAAAGTCCTGTCTGGCCCTGACTGGTAGATTTTACCTGCTGCAAGCACGTGAAGTCTCAATAAATCAATCAATCAGGGAATTATAAGCGCAATACTCACCTGTGAGGGTCTCAACGCTCTGGGGGAAGACAACAGTTCCGTTCATTTAAATAGCCAGGTCTTGAGCGCCTTCCTTAAGGTGTTTAGCAAGGGGGCAAGTCTGGTGTCGATCGGGAGCTCATTCCAGGTCTTGGCTGCGATGTAGGAGAAGGCTTTTCCCCCTGTTCTGGTTCTGCGGATGCGCGGGGATGCAGTGAGGGTGAGGTTGGTGGAGCAGAGGCATTTGTAGGCATTGGTGTGTATCTTGAATGTGACTCTCTTCTCAACGGGGAGCCAGTGGAGGTTCTGTAGGTGTTGGCTGATGTGCTCATGTCGTGGGATGCTGAGTACGAGTCTAGCTGCGGTGATCTATATCGTCTTGAGCTTTAGGAGTAGAGACTTGTTGATGCCGGCCTAGAGTGCATTTCCGTAGTCCAATCTGCTGGTTATGAGGGCGTGGGTGACTGTCGTCCTTGACTCATGGGGGATCCATTTGAAGGTCTTTCAGAGGATGTGAAGGGTGTTGAAACAGCTTTGTGCGATGTCATTGACCTGCTTGTTCATGGAGAGGGTGGTGTTAAGTACGATGCAGAGGTTTCTGGTGTGGTCCGTGGGGGTTGGGGGCTGCCAAGTGCGGTGGGCCACCAGGAGTTGTTCCATGCTGATGGGATGGTTCCAAGCAGGAGGACTTCTGTCTTCTCCGTGTTGAGCTTCAGGCAGCTGTTATTCATCCAGGATGCAATGTCCTGCATTCCTTCCTGGAAGTTGAGTCTGGTGGTGGTGGGGTCCTTGGTGAGGGAGAGGATGAGTTGGGTGTCATCGGCATAGGATACTATGCTGAGGCCGTGCTGTCTGACCATGGTGGAGAGGGAGACCATGTAACTGTTGAAGAGTGTTGGGCTGAGTGATGGTCCCTGTGGTACTCCGCAGTTGATTTCCAAGGGATCGGAGAGGAAAGGTGGCAGTCTTATTCTTTCTCTTCTGCTGGTGAGGAACGAGCAGATCCAGTCGCGGGCGGTTCCTTGTATGCCGGCGTCATGTAGTCTGGTGGCGAGTGGGTGGTGGGAGACAGTGTCGAAGGCTGATGAAAGGTTGAGTAGGATCATGGCTGCGGTGTGACCATAGTCAAGGAGGGTGCGGATGTCGTCTGTAGCGGCGAGTAGAGCGATCTCAGTGCTGTGGTTGCTGCGGGATCTTGATTGGGAGGGGTCGCGGATGGAGTTGTCTTTGATGAACTTTGCCAGTTGTGCGTTTACGGTCTTCTCTGCAACTTTTGCTGTGAAGGGGAGGAGAGAGATGGGTTGGTAGTTCTAGAGATCCATGGGATCTGCTGAGGGTTTCTTGAGCAGGGGTCGGATTGCAGCGTGTTTCCAGTCGTAGGGGAAGGTGCAGGTCATGAGGGTGGCATTGATGGTGTGTCTTAGTTCCGGTGCGATGGCAGTGGCAGCTCTGTGGTAGATCTTCACGAGGGCACGGTGCAGGCTTGGGTAGCTTGGGATTGTTGATGAAGCAGTGGTGGTCAGTCCATGGGGGTTGCGTGGTGTGGCTGAAGTGGGTTCTGTTTCCCCCTGCGAAGATGGGGTCAAGAGTGTGTCCTGCCTTGTGGATGGGCGTGGTGATGAGTTGTTTCAGTCCGTTGTTGGCGAGGTTGTTGAGGAGGGTGGTGGAGTTGTGGTGGCTGGGGTTGTCAAGCTGGAAGTTTAGGTCTCCAATGAGAATGTAGTCTATTGCGGCAATGGCGAGGGGTGCGTTGAGGTCGGTGATGGTGGAGGCGAAGGGGGCAGTCAACAACTCTGTGGAAAGGCAGAGCAGAACAACAAAACAGCAGAGAGGGCACAACCAGGGACCTGGGCAGCCTCATACTCCTACTGGGAGGAGGTGAAGCGGGGTCAGCGGCAAAGGTACAGACAGTGGAGCTGCTGGGGGAGAGCAGTTCTCAGACCGGGAGGTCAGAGTCTCACAATAAGAAACTTGTGGGAATCAGTACGCAAAGTCCAATTTTTGCCTAGTATTCGGTAAAGACTCAACAATTTCCATCATTTCGTCATACTCTACAATTACTGTGACCCCTTTTAATGGTAATTCTATAGTAGAGTATAAAATAGGTACCTCTGGGTGGTTGTAGTTATGACAACGTTTCCATAGAACATTTATTTTATGGTTTGCTAAAATGACGCAGTTTGACGAATCTTCACTAAACATTACCCAACAAGAAGTTTCATCCACCCGAGGTTCTTCCTGGAAAGATTTGATGTGATACATCAGTGGGGGCATAGAAAAAGCAGGGGTCCAAAAACCTGTTTTCCCCATGTAATTTCCCTTAGGGAAATTGAACTGCAATATAAACAAAACAGCGTAATGAACAGATCAAAATATTAAATCTCATGAGCTACTGCCAATCTCAGCAAAGTGGTAGTGACAGCCATTTTAGGACCTGTGTACTCAGTCCCCTGTACTGAAAAAAAAAGTAACAAAAGCATATAAAGGGCAGGGTAGGGATAACCAGACCGCTAGAAAGAAACACAAATCCCTGGTAACTTTATTTTTTATTTTTTTAAAGGGTGAGCTCTCACCCTTTATAAATAAATAAAAGCCTTTTGGGGCTGGCCATGGCCTGGGTGGCCTGTGAATCCTTTTGTTAAGGAGGGGGCATGTGGCCCCTCTTTCCGACCTCATCTCCCAAGGCAGGTGTTATTTTTTGGAGAAGAGGGTATGCGGCCTGAGCCATGTAAAGGCCTTTGGGATGCTATCCCAGGGACTCATGTAATTTCTTTGGGGTGGGGATGAGTGGCCCCCTTCCCTAAGCTATTCAAGCTCCTGAAGACCCAATTCCGGGGACCGATAAGATTTTTGGGGAGGGGGTGTGGAGACAAAGAACGACTCTGGAGGGGCATATGCAAAGCAGTTTCCTGGGGACCTTATCCCCAGGGACACTGTAGATTGCTCCTGCCCAGCGCACAGCGGGACTAGAAATAAAATCTGCTTCTAGCCAGGAGGAGGCAAACTAGTGAAGCCAGCTCCCAAAGGCACTTGGTTGAGTGCTGAATGGGGAGCCAGTTGGGCCCTACATTGGATAGTTGGACAGGGACATCCATGAAAAAAAGAGAATTACTGACTCCCATTGGTACCCAGGAGTGGTGCTGGCAGAGGTGCCGGTTGGCAGTTGGCTGCAGGGGACATGGGCTTCTCCTCACCGCCCGCAATATGCTGAAGTTATTAGGTGCCCCAGGTGGGACCAGGGCACTCATATTTAAAAAAGAAAAATTTTAAGTTACAAAGCATGTGAGATGAGCAGAGTAGCCGCTCATTTTGTAGTCACTGCTCCCACTAAGTAGCACCCCATAAAGCCCTGCAAGGGCTATAGATTTAAATAATTTGACTGTCCTGGTGTACTTAGAAGGGGCACGGGCACCACCAAGATTATTTTTTAAATGTTGTGGGGTGCATCCCACCTCTTTTTTTTTTTTTTAATTGTTGAAGTTAGTCTCATGGGTCATTGAATGCATGACCACAGGAAACCATGGTTTTTAAAGCACTCTGAGATGGAGCTGTATGCTCTTAAGCTGGAGTACAGGGAACCCTTACGATTGGTTCTATGATTTCATTTTGTAGCCTGAAGTGTATTAAAGAAATATTCCAAGACATGTTAATGGCTGTGTCAGAACCCTTTTCAGAGGACCACAGGGCAAGCAGGAGCTGCTGGGGCCAACTATGGGAGTTTATGCTTTTTACTCCTGAGGGCCCAAGCCTGACCTACTCTGGATTTGAAGCAACTGGGCCAAGTACCCATTCAGCACTTGACTCAAATGAGTAGCGTGTTCTGAACAATCCAAGTCTTCCGCGGGGGTGGGGCTGATAGATACAGAGGGTGAACACAGGCTCAGAACCGCACAGCAATGAAGTATTGTTCAGCCAAATTCTAATTTTTATGACTAAAGAGAAATATTTGTTTAACCGCTATCATTACAAAGGGTAATATGACTTTAACACACAACTACACCCTCCCACTGAGGTCAGGGCTCTAGTGTTTCGTAGGCAGTTTTCTGTGTCCCATTACCTCCTCTCTATAGCGATTGTGGTTATTTCCCATTCACTTTAGGTAGCATTTAGGGTAATCCCGAATAGTAGTTTGAGTCTCAAGAGTCCACTCTGACTCTACTGTAAAGTCAAAAGTGTTGCAGTGCTGAACCACTATCTAGAAAGCCAGTTTTCAGGGGCCAGCTTTGCCTGTATTCAGTCTTATCCACACCTGCAGGATCATAGTGTCCGGACTTCCTGAGCATTCCATCTCTGTAGACACTGGAGCAGCAGTGGCTGGTTCAGGTGAATTCACTGCCCATGGCTGAGGTATAATCGGTTATATCCCCCAATTCCCCACACGCGATAACTCTCCTGCAGAGACCAGAGATTCCTCCCAGCTCCTCCTGGAAAAGTAAGTCTTTCAGTCCATCTTTCGATGAAGAGAAGGTGATGCTAAGTTCCTAATGCTGGTCCCGTGTCCCAATATAAATGGGTGGAGGATCCCACAACTGCCTCACTCTGGCGATGCTCCTGGCCAGTTCACACTTCTTGCTAGTTTAGTGTCCCCTTCTGGCATACAGAGTCACTATACTTCTGCTATCAATGAGAAACGACTTGATCGGCACAGCAGATGGCCGCACGGCGGCCCCACCTAGTATACAGTGTTGCCGGCTCTTCTTCAAGCTAGGGCTATGGCCCACTCCACAAGGCAAATCACCCATGGTGGCCCCTCACTGCACAGGGATCCGGCCTGATCAGCAAAGTGATAAGGGTAGTTCACTTTGCGACGTCCCCTCCTGGCATACGAGGTAACCGCTGTCTCACTGGCTCATTTCACAGCAGCCCTCCCTTGGCATGCAAGGTTTACCAACTTTGTTCTCCACATGGGCAAAGACTCGCTTGGTGCAGCAGCCATTCTTCACACCTCACTCCAGAAATCCCCTTGATTGGATTCCCCACAAGACCTCGCTCCCTTGAATGCTCTTCTTTTTCTCACAAGGCACACTGGTCTTAGCAAGCATGCTGGCCCTGGTGCTCCAGGGCAGATGGTCTTGGATTTCCTGGAAGATGTCCCTTCACTCAGCTTGGAGACTAGCAGGACTTGGCCCCTAGTCCTAGTCACATGCAGAAGTCTTGTAGTGCTTCCATTGCTCTCACGGGCTGACTGGCTGCTGAACAGTTGATGGTCTTGATCTCTTGTTCTTAAAGTCTATTCCTAGACACCAAATGTGATTTACAGTCTGAGATTTTAAAGTTTATGTTGGGGTCTGCCTCCCTTTGAAGTGCCCACTCCTCTGCCCTCTTTTCCTCTTGAAAGCAGTCTGTCACAGTAGGAGCAACTCTAAAGCTGATAGCCCCACAACACAGGCCATGGATGTGACAAGGGTTCACACTTGTATGTCAGCCACAGTCATATGTGTATCATAAGATTAGCACAGGGCCTTAGCCCTACTCTTTATGATTCCCTTATGCTATATCTCCTTCCTGGAATATGCCCAGGCCCATTCCTTTTGTCATCTCTCTGAATCAAAGAGCACCTTTTGATTTGTATGGCAAAGCCTGGCTCTCCCTTCTCCAGTGTTTTCTATCCAGCTTTCAAGAATGCAGCAATATATAAATCTATCTGTAGGGATTCCTTTATCGCCTCATGTTTCACATTTTCAAGTTTCCAAAATGGAGCCTGTAGTCTGCCATGTATTGTACCACTTACAGGCATACATATGCACACAGTACATGCATGTAATATACACACACTGCACAGCACTGTATCCTTAATGTACTGTACCACTCACAGGCACACATACACCCAGCATATGCATTTAATATGCACACATGTATCCTTCAAGTACTGTACCACTCCTAGGTATGCACATATCCAGTACATGTATTTACCAAGCACACACTGTAGAGCACTACATGCTTCATGCATTGTATCACTAACAGGCACACATATATCCAGCACATACATTTACCAGCCACGCGCTGCCCAGTACTGCATTATCCCTGTAGTGTACCGTTCCCGAGGAGACATTCACCCAGGGCAGATACACCACTCATGCTGTGCAGCACTTCCCAGCAATGTGATGTAGACCAATGAGTGAGATAGCCTCACAGCAGCAGAACTTTAAATGAAAGTGCCGAGAGGGCGATTTCTAACACAAGTAGGCAGTATACTAGAAAAAGGGATCAGCACCAATTTCTATACAATTTTAGGTGATTTAAAATATCATCTTGAGTCTCCCTGTGACCCTGACACCATCAGTCTGCTGGACCTGATGAGGGGTGGAAACCTAGAACAACAGGTGATGGGTGCAACTCACCAGGCGGGCCATACGCTAGATGGCATTTTTTTCAAATAACGCACAGTTGTCGTTCACGAGCACCCTTCCCCTGCTATGGTCTGACCACTCGGCAGTGCTGTTAGAGCTCACCATGCCGGACCGCACAGTTCAAATATTAGCTACGAAATTCTCAGAGAAAAGAGCATGGAACATGCTGGAAGCCAAGGAGCTACACCAATTGTTAACCTCGACTACTACCACAACACCGAATGATCTTGACGAGGCTACTAGGTCATACACTAAATGGATAGAAGCAGCAGGAAACAAATTAGCACCGAATAAATGCCTTCGCCACACTAGGTATTCTCTAGACCTTAGGAATCAAAAATTGGCCTGCAAGCACCTGGAAAGAAACTGGAGGAAAGAATACAAGGAAAAGGACAAAACGGAATCTAAAGCAAGCCTTGCATATTACAAACAGCTGCTTCAAAGTAAAATACAAGAGTATTTTACTATCAGAATTAAAACAGCCAAAAACTCGCCTAAAGAGCTCTTCAAAATAGTAAATACTGTGACCCGCCCATGCTCCCCAACTATTCCAGGCAGTCAAGAACTGTGCAATAAAATTGCTAAATTCTTTTTTGAAAAAGTAAATGGTATCTTCCAAACCTTTTCGGAATCCTCATACAATACTAGCAGTCACTCGGCAACCGATCAAATAAAAGCAAGAGATGACACCCAACGATTAGACAGCTTTGCCTTTCTAACAAAATCAGACACCCTCAAACTTTAGTCGAAGGTAAAGTCAGGCTCCCCGTATTATCCTTGCTTGAGTTCGGTAGTAAAACTAGCGGCAGAACCAGTTTCACGAAAACTTAATGTGCACAGAAGGATATTTTCCTAGAGTTTGGAAACATGCATCTATCTTGCCCCTACTGAAGAAACCTAGCCTGGACGCTAATGATCCAAATAATTTTAGACCTATATCAAGACTGTCACTGCCAGCAAAAATCATTGAAACAAATATGAATGCGCAACTCAACAAATTTCTGCTCGACTCTCAGGCGCTGAACCCAACTCAGTATGGTTTCAGAGAGGGCCACAGTACGGAAAGTGCGCTTCTCAAGTCCACAGAGGAGATTAGGACCATTTTGGATGAGGGAGGAAAGGCTGCATTGATTATGCTGGACCTTTCTGCAGCATTCGACACGGTCCATCATGCTCTGCTGATGGCCCGATTGGATGAGATAGGAGTCAGGGGCACTGCTTAAAAACTTCCCCGATCCTTTCTTTCTGATAGAATGCAAACGGTGGCCATAGAAGAATTTGAAGCAGAATACATTTCCCTACCTTGTGGTGTGCCGCAAGGGTCATCATTAAGTCCAACTCTATTCAATATTTATGTGTCCTTATTGGCACTCCTAATTGAATCTTTTGGCTTCGCATTGATGTCCTATGCGGAGGACACCCAAATTGTGGTGTGCATTCAACCAGAATTGTTCCAGGAAACTGCATCGAGACTACAGGACTGCATGAACGCCGTGAGTAGGTGGATGGCACAACACTGCTTGAAACTCAACTCCAGCAAAATGGAGGTTGTGCTGTTTGGCAACAACCCCAACTTCTGGACCCCTGATTGTTGGCCCAAGGTGTCAGGTCCACTCACCACTCCTATAAGAAAAGTGAAGAACTTGGGTGTTTAGATAGACGACAAACTGAGTTTCAAAGACCAGGTGAACACAGTGGCCTCATCAACTGCATATATCCTCAGAACATGCAAAAACATTATGCCACTACTACCCAAAGATGCACAACAAACAGTTGTTACTGCCTTAATAATGTCCAGAGTAGACTACTGCAACAGTCTATATCTTAAAATCCAGGAAGGGTCATTGAATAAACTTCAGATTCTGCAGAATGCAGCAGCTAGACTACTTACAGGCACACCAAAGTTTGATTCAATTATAGCCAAAATCAAAAAACTTCACTGGCTGCCGGTTGGGAAGCGTACTCAATTTAATTCTCTATGTCTGGTTTTTAAAGCCATTCAGGGAACCGGACCAGAATTTTTAAGACAGCGATTTCGCTGGTATACACCTCAAAGAACACTGCGGTCTTCAGAAGCAAGATTGATAACTGTCCCTAGGGTAAAAAAAGCCACCTGGGGTTATAGAAGCCTTTACAGCGAATGCGGCCAGATCATGGAACGCTCTGCCATTATATCTGCGAAGCATGACCCTTATTTTGGCCTTTAGGAAGGCACTGAAAACATGGTTGTTTTCAAACTGAGACAATCAACAAAGGAGTGTGTCAAAATAGTAGAAAGAAGGAAGAAAAAGCATGTAAATCGTCAGAGTAAGGTTCTACTGTTGAAAAAACCACTTGTTTTTTTTAAAAAGCCCTCACTCATCAACCTGGTTGGTGACATGTTTCATCATTGGGCCCCACCAGGAGTGGCCAAATGCCACCCTAGTGTGCTGCAACGCCAGTTTACTGCAGAGCTGGTAAAAAAAGGGTTTAGTGAAAAGTGAGTAGTGAAATTTAAAAAGGTCCAAATTGTGTAAAAAAATATCCTTTATTAATTTTGCCAATCAGACATGTATAAAATAAAGTGTGGGATAAAGAACTAGAATTAAACGTTCTGTTTTATCCCTGAGGGTGCGGTCAGCATGTTTCTGCCTTTACGAGTGTTAGTCAGGCTTTCAACAGGACCAAGAATGTGATAGTGGAGACCCGGCGGTATGGGCGCGCTAAGGCCCACCCTAACCAAGGGTTTAAAAGTGTTAAAAATATCAGAAAACACTCGAAGTAGATTCCATCAGGAGTAGAGAGGAACCGAGTTTATTCTAGCAAAAAAGATTTTTGGGGTGACAAACAGAAACATACAACATAGAAAAACACAGAAGACAAACAGATTTTGGTCAGTATGCTTCTAACAAATGTCACAGTTAGAAAACATGCAAATGTGCTCTTCATGGTGCACTTCAATGGCAGTATCAGGATCTCAAGTGCTGCTATAGGTGAACTCGTGCAAATAAAGGACTACAAATAGAGTCCTTGTGAAAGATCAGGGAGCAAACGTTCCCTGTTTTACTCATACAACTAGTTGTAAAACACAGAGAGTGATGGACAAAAAAAGATAATAATGCCCAAGTAACGTTACTTTCTAGTGAGTGAACTAGGCAAAAGAATGAGCGACCAGACATCGATGTGCTGCTGAGCAATACGTAAGTACAATGAGAAACGTGACGTTCTTACAGTAGGTATAAAGGTTCAATGCACCATGGGTCATGGAAGATCAAAGTGCAGATCCTGATCGAAAGCATGTGCAAAGATCAATTGAAAGTGTTAGAATGCTGTTCAACTGTAATTAATACTACTCTATTCCATTCCTTATATAGATATATAGATATATATATTTTTTAAATAGTGCTTCCAAAAGTTCAATTATGTGTGGATACATTCAACTGAGAAATGACTTCATAACTTGGTGTCATTTGAGCACCCACACTCCTATTAGTGATAGCAGATGTATACTGCCCTACTCTCTGCAGTCAACAATTAGGAATACTTACTGTTACAATCCCTGGAAGACATAATTATTTTCTGGATTTCCATAGTCTCCCACCTGGATGACATCCAGCTGGTTTGTTCACTCACCCCTGAATTGGAACCCTTAGCACCCACTCTGGGACCATAACTGGAGCTAGTAGCCAGCTGGATGAATAAACCATATCTTAAGCTGAATGGAACCAAAACTGAACTCATGATCTTAGGGAGAAATCCCTCTCCACAACGGGCCCTGGGTTGGCCAGTTTTTTCATGGCCCCCTCCTGTCCTCAAAACGGTTATAAAACACTTGTCAGGATAAAACCTTTTACATGGAAACCCAGGCTACCTAATTATCAGCCAGCTGCTTCAGAACCCTGCAGATTATGCTCTCCAGTCCTCTAAGAGGCTGGTAGTCCAGACTTTGAATCTCTCCCACTTGGATGATGGCAAATTGCTCCACCTAGGTGCACCCAAGGTAGTCATTTGAAAATTACAAGTTGTGCAGTATGCCACTGCACCTAAGTTGTTAGAGATCACTAGGCATAGGTCAATCAGACAAGGCTTGGTGGATCTTCATTGGTTACCTGTTGCCCAAATATCAAATTCAAAGCCCTGTGCACTGCATATAGAGTCCTTCATGCACAAGGATCTCCCATCCTATGCCAGCTTGTCATACCCTACATCCCCAATAGGCTACTAAGATCTAACACTGCACACCTGGCTACTATTCTCACAATTAGAAGAGCTAGAAGAGGAGGATGGTGTTTTAGCCTTAATGCAGCTAAACCCCAGAATTCCTGCCCCTTGGCCATGAGATGTATCGATAATGATGAGCTGTCCTTTTGAAAGCTCCTCAAAACTTGGCTACTAGTGAACCCGCCCCTCCCCCCCCCCCAGGTGGTACCTATGGCCACGGTTGAATAGTTGTTTCTCAACTAGCGCTGGAATAACTATGGGTCGGCATGCACTCTATAAATTCCATACCATAGGGTATGTGTGCCAAGCCCTGTCTGTGGTAGGTTGGTTAATTAAAACCCCAGGTCTTCAGTTTCTTGCAGAATTCAAAAAGACAGTAGGAGGCTCCAATGCGGAGTGGGAAGTCATTTCATGCTTTAGGTGGAGAAGTGTGGCTCACTGGTTAGAGGAAGCATACCCTGAAGCAGAGGTCAGACCCGGGACCAGGGTTCAATTCCTGACGCGGCAGGGTCTGATCCCAAGTGTCCACGGACTTGATAATTCTCACTTCGGTGCCTACTCGAATCATGGGTTCACAGTCTGCAACTCTGGGCAATAGCTTGCTTAATCTCCACTACGGCTCCCCCGTGGCGGGATGCCTGGCTTTCACCTTGGGGATGCCCAGTACGGGTTATCTCACAGGGAAAAGCCAGGACGGGTTCCCAATGCAAGCGCCGAGATGCCCAAGAGTAAGTCGAGCGCTATATAAGAACACACATACATACATACAGGAGTGAAATAAAAAAACGCTCATCCTCCTGATCTCATTCTGTGTATGTGTGAAATGCATGCTAGTAGAGGTCATGTGGAGTGGAGGTGTATGGGTGGTTGGTGGAAGGAGATGTGACTTTTCAGGTAGGTGGGGCCTGAGTTGTGTAGTGCCTTGAATGTGTGTGTGGGGAGTTTGAATTGACCATGTCTGTGTATTGGGGGCTAGTGTAGTTCCTGTAGATATGGAGTGATGTGAGTTCAATGTGAGTGGTTGAAGATGAGTCTGGCTTCTGAGTGCTGGAAGGTTTGTAGTATACCAGTGAGTTGGTTGGTGACCCCGGCATAGAGGGTTTTCCCATAGTCCAACTTGATGGTGACTAGGGAATTATTGACAGTTTTCTAGTATTGCTTGGGAGCCATTTGAATGTCCCCTCAGCATCTTCAGGTATAATGCATTTATAGTGTTGACTTGTACGGTAATGATCGAATTGCTGATGATGATTATTGTGAGGTTCCTGGTGTGGGTTCTCGGCGTTGGTCCGTGTTTGTCTGGCCACCAGGTGGAATCTCATGGTGAGTTGCTTTTTCCGAAGATCCATTCTTCTGTCTTGTCGGTGGTGAGCTTGAGACAGTTGGATTTCATCCATTTAGTGGCTTCAGTCATGCAGGCCGTGAACTTGCTTCTTGTGTGTCATTTGCATAAGAGAGGATGTTGATGTCATATGCATAGATTATGTTTACCAGAGGTATCATGTGTGCGTTGAAGAGGATAGGGCTGAGCAATGAACCATAAGGCACACCACAGATGAGTTTGTGGGCTTGCGAGGTGTAAGGTGCCAGGCTGGCTGTTCACGTTCTATCTGTTGAAAAGGCGCTGTCCAGCAGAAAGCAGGTCCATGTTTCAGATGTTGCAGAGTGGTTCAAAAGAATCAGGGCTGCCAGGTCTCCTCTGTCATGGATCATGCAGATGTCATTTGCGGAGGTGATGAATGCTGTTTCTGTACTGTGGTTGGGTCTGAATCCGGAGTAAATGGTGTCGAGTAGCTGGTGGTTGCAGAGATGGTCGATGAGGGAGCAGTTGATTAGTTTTTCTAATACCTTTCCTGGGTGCGGTAGGAAGGAGATGGGTCTGTAGTTTGGTAAACTGGGTCAACAGATGGTTTCTCGAAAAGAGGCATTATGGTGGCATGTTTCCAGGTGTCCAGGAATGTGACTAAATCGATTCAGGCATTAAGGATGGATTTTAGTACTTTGCTGATAGGTAGGAGTCCTTTGGTGAAAGCGAGGTGGGGCAAGGGTCAGATGGAGCCCCCGAGTTGATAGTCTTCAAGTTCAATCAACCAATCAAGTGTTTTTGAAGCTCGCTACTCACCCACGAGAGTCTCAAGGCACAGGGGGGATTACAACACTGGTGACGGCTAGGCACAAGGTCAGGGTTCGTTCATCAGCCATGATAGGAAGTTGAGTTGCGACGGTAATGTGGTCTGGTTGAGGGTTTCTGTATAGGGAGGTAATTATGTTACTGAAGAATTTTGAGACGATTTTTAAAGGTCTTGTGAGGTGGCGATGCTGCTTGAGACAGCAGGCAGTGCATTGAAAGAGTTGATGATGGGGAAGATTTCCTTACAGCTGTTAGTGTTGACATGAATATGATCTGCAAGAGCTGCATATCTGGTGGTGGTAGTGTCTTTTGGCTCAATTGAAGATGTCTTTATATCTGCAGTGTCTTGACTTGCTATCCATTTGCACTCCGATTCTTCATAGTCACATTTTGACAACTTGATGAATAACAAAATGTATATTAAAAGTGAAGGCATTGTTCTTCTTGTGAAAAGGCCTCGCATATAAAGCAGCAGAAGTGGCATGGTGGTTCCTTGCAGTTGAGAAAGCCTGTGGAATGAGAACAAATGACAATATTTGAGAGTCAAGGGAAGCATGTTGCACAGAAGTCATAGTGTGGAGCATAAGCTGGTGTACCATTAATTAAGAATCAATCTAGTACTGATCTTAGACAACCAGACAAGTAGCTACATGTACCCTAAATCACCGATCACTCAAACATTAAAAATGTTTAACTCTGTCTATTGTGTCCACTTTGAATCACTTCAGATGTGTCACTTAGGCCACTAGTGTGCATTATACAAAATAAATCACTACCTTTCAGGCTTCCTTGAGTCTTTTTCTCTTTGGAAGAAGACACGCATTTATCCTACTCATAGATCTTGTTTATGGGACTTGCAGCTTTTGTTTCTTCCAAAAGAGACAGATCTTATGAACAAGAAAAAAAGAAAATTGGATCTAATAAAGGTAAACTGACATGTTTCAACAGAACAAAGGGATTCTTATCTGCAAAAAATAAAGTGCTTCTCAAGTAGCACTCCCAAAAGCAAGTGGAAATGTTCATAAAAAATTATCACCCCAACATTAAATGCCAAGTTTATGTATGATCCTCCCATCCATCACATGGCTGGTCATTTGGCATTTATTGATGTGTGTTACCTTGGTCTGAGTATAGTATCCATGCATGTATCTATGTGCCTCTTTTCCTATAGCATATAAGAAAAAAATTTACCTATGCCTCTGGTGACTTCAACACTTATTCGTATGAAGTAAGATAAACGAAAATTAATACGTTTGTCCAAGCAATTATTTATGCCTTTTATTTATTTTATTTTTTAAATTAATATCTTTGATCACAAAAAGAACACATAATAAACTACACGAAATAACACATTGATATTTATACAATGAAAGTGAACAACGTGAAAAATGTGTTTTGACATACAATTATAAATAAACTCATAATAGTCAAACATTGAAACCATCAAATGCAATGTCAAAAAAACAATCATTATATAAACAATACGAAATGCAAAGTTATTATTATTATTATTATTATTATTATTTATTTTTGTAGAGCGCATAGTCACCCTGAGGTATCCCAGCGCTAAAAAAAACCCTAACTCTTCAGTTCAGAGGGCCAGGGGCAAACAAGAGGTGAAGAGGGGGGGAGGGGACAAAGAATCAGTGTAAGGGAAGGCGTGAGTCATTGGGGAAAAAAGATGAGTCTTTAGCTGCTTCCTGAAGCGAAGGTATTGTGGTTCGAGTCGCAAGTCGCGAGGGAGCGAGTTCCAAAGACGTGCGGTTTGAACTGAGAAGCGTCTTCCTCCAGCTCGGGCTTTCTTGAATCTGGGGGTAGTGATGAAATTTTCTGTGTCAGACCGGAGGGATCTTGTGGCTTTATAGGGAGTGATGAGTTTACTAAGAACTGGGGGGCCTTGATTTTGCAGTAGTTTGTGGGCTAGGCATAAAGCCTTGAATTTGACTCGCTCCCTTATGGGAAGCCAATGGAGGAGTTTTAGAGCAGGTTTAGCCGAAGTTCTGACAGGGGTATTTGTGATAATCTGGGCTGCGGTATTCTGGATTCTCTGAAGCTTGTTGAGGGTCACTTCAGGAGCGCCCAGATAGATCACATTGCTGTAGTCAAGCCTCGATAGTATAAGGCCTTGAATTAGCAATTTTTGGGAGTTGAAGGGTAAGAGGGGCAGGACTTTCCTCAGGGATTTCAGGAGCCCGAAACAGGTCCCGGCTACTTTCTTTGCCTGTACTGTAAATGAGAGGTCAGTGTCGATCCACACCCCCAGACTTTTAACCTCTTCTTTTGGGTCGGGGGGGGGGGCCCAGGCAGGCTGGCCAGATGTTAGGGGAGAGTGAGAGACCTTTCGGGCCGAGGAGCAGGACTTCAGTTTTTGTCCCGTTTAATTTTAGAGCTGACTTATTCATCCAACAATGGACCTGCGTAAGGCAGTTGAATAGGTCTGCTGATTGTTGTCTGGGGTGGGACAAAGACACCACTAATTGTGTGTCGTCAGCGTAGCTGACGACGCTCACTCCGAATGGGGTGATGACCTCCTCCAATGTGGACATATAGATATTAAATAATGTGGGGCTCAGGGAGGAGCCCTGAGGCACACCACATTGGAGGGGCATTTCGGAGGAGCGGGCGTTCTTCTCCCAGATCTGGTAGGTCCGTTGAGCTAGAAAGGATGAAAGCCAGGATAAAGCCGAGCCTTCCACACCAGCTCTTTTAAGTCTTTTGATAAGGAGTTGGTGGTTAACGGTATCGAATGCCGCACTTAGGTCAAGGAGGATCACTGCCACTGATCCTCCTCCGTCCAATAGTGTTCTGGCCTCCTCAACCGCTGCCAGGAGGGCGATGTCAGTGCCCTGTCCTGGTCAAAAGCCCGTCTGGGATCTTTTTAGTTTATTATTGACCTCAAGAAACTGCGAGAGTTTCCTATTGACCAATTTTTCAGCGATCTTGCTGACTCCTGGGAGTAGGGAGATGGGCCTACTCCCATCTCCCCTCCCTTTGGGTCTGTGTAAGGCTTGGCAAAGATACCCTGGGGGAAGGGCCATAACGATGTCCGAGTCGGTGCTATCTGATAGCCATGTTTCCGTAAAAAAACAGGAGGTCGAGATCCTGATCTTGAATTAGCAGATTGGTTTCGATCGAATGTTTAGAGAGGGAGCGACAGTTAAGGAGTCCCATCTTCAGTGCGGGTTTTGTCGAGTTCGGGGGAGTCGGATTGCAGCGCATACAATTGGAGAAGGTATAACCTTCAGTATGCGTGTGGTAACAGGCAAGAATTTTCTTAGGTTGTAGTGCGCGAAGTGCCTCTCCAGTGTATATCACACGGTCACGAGGGCTACCTGGTAGAGTAACTGGGCCTGGGTCCGGCTGGGCCTGGACGAGCCCAGACGGGCTTGCCTTTGGCGCGCCTTCGGCGCGCTGACGGCGCGCCCGCTGCGCCCGTCCGCTGCGCTCCCTGAACTGACACATTATTTATGGGCGGAAGGGGTGTGGGTAGGAGGTGGGCGTGGCCACCCGGAGGGGGCGTGTCCTGGTCTCCTCGCAGCCGGTAATGGCGGCGTGCAAGTGTGTCCTGTGTCCCACAGCGTTCAAATCAGCTGTTCCAGTGACACAGGTGAGTGCAGGGGGAAAGGTGCACGGTGTCAAACAAATTGATAGATTGGACAACTAACACCCTTATATTTGGAATCAATCAAATCCCTTCCATATCAGGGACACAAGGGAGTATATTTGTGATATTTAACCAAGAAGTTAGATTCCTTTGTCTGCCTTGTAATATTTAACCAAGGAGTTGAATTCCTTTATCTGCCGACGCGTTTCGAGTGCCGGTTAAATCAATTGCCGCACTCTCATCAGGGCTGGATTAATCTTTCTCACGAACAGACTGATTGTGACAAAAAAGGGAGGGATGAAAAAAAGAATTTGAATTTTTATTTAAAAAAGGCGCTTCCCAAAGCCCTAATTGTTTTTCTGTCTACACAAGTTGGTGGTCACATACCTGCATTATGCCGGTTGCATGTAACCATCAGCAATGTATAACACACAGTGGTTGCCAAACTGATTTTCAATATTACGGGTCCAAGACTATTTTTAAACCGCAGATCTTTAATTCTGCAAGAGAAATGTTACACGCACATTCGCGGTGTCTGTTTAAATAAGTTTAAAACGTGACAACTAAGCACAAGTTATTTACTCACTCAAAACGTGGTCCCACAGAGGAAGTGTTGTAACAAATAACGATCCATCACTCTCTTTAAAAGTAGTTTGTGGCTGCAAGAGCAAACAAGTGTAAGCATTTGTAAAAATCGTTTTTTAGCTAAACTCACTTGAATTCAAATGCAAACTCTCTTTTGCTCACCTAAAGAAGCTTCAAGCTCAAGATTCCAGGCTCAAGGTTTCAAATGGGATCTGTCTCCATTACTGCTAGCAGCTCACCAAGCTGATTAGCACATCATGTGATGGTGCATCAGTGTCACATGATGCATTTCTGACCAATCACAGGAGATGATCTAATTACATTAGTATTGACTTCTGGGAGATGTAGTTTATTGAAGTCATGTGTTTAAATCCAATTACCCAAGGTAAAAAAATTTAATATCACTGGTCGGTTATATTTACAAACATATCGATATCGATCCCATGTATGCTTTATTAGAGAGATACAAGTCCAGAAGCTGACAACAGCACCATATATGTAATTACAGCTCATGAGTCTTCTAGATTCTGTTTAGCTCACTCATGCAGTTGAGGCCCTGGTTGATGCTATCGAATTTCATAATTAAATATGCCTCTTTCTGCAATAGAGCAGTCTCTATACATGTCGATTTTTAATCAATCCATGCAAGAACTGTCCAACTCAGTTCATTTTCGCTGTGTTCAACTGCTAGAAAGTGTTCTACCATAGGCGCTGTAAGGACTTTTCTCCTAATTTGAGATTTGTGCTGTGTAATTCTCACATTAATCTGTTGGCTTGTCTTTCCAATGTACAATTTATTGCAAGAGTATACCACTGCATAAACAACGTTCCTAGTCTTACAATTTGTGACATTTGCATGTCTCCATTTTACTCCATTGTGTTCAAATACACTTCCTTCTATAGTAGCAGGGCAGGAAACGCAGTTACCACACTTATGGTGGCCACAAATGGGTTTTAGATTCCACTTGGTAATCAAGTCGCTCTTTGGTTTAGGGATGTAACTGTCTGCTCTTATTATCTGTTGGCCAATGCTGGGATTCTTACGCATGGCGAAAATGGGTTTAGCTAAAGGATGTTCCAAACTTTCAAGCAAATGCCAGTTCCTTAAGATGATTTGTCTAAATTTGTTAGTGTGTGCCCCATATGTTGTAACACATACGAGTTTGTCCATTTCTGTCTTTTCCTTTTTCTGTAACAAATTTTCCCTAGGGGTGAACCTTGCTCTTTTAATGGAATGCTTAAGAAGTTTCTTAGGGTAACCCCTCTTTTCCATTTCCTTACAGAATGACATTGCATGGTCCTCAAACTCTGCCAGGTCTGTACAATTTCTCCTAATCCGCAATAGCTGCCCATAGGGGAGGTTCTCCTTTAGGCACTGTGGATGCGAACTTGTATAGTGAAGTGTAGTGTTCCTGTCTGTCTCTTTTTTGTAAAGGCTGGTTGTCAATTTTTGGTTCTGGGGACATACTGCAACATCAAGGAAAGTCATCCTTGTTTTACTTGGCTCGATGGAAAATTTGATATCATTATGCCTTGAATTCAAGCAGTCAAAAAAATGATTCAACTCGGTCTGGCTCCCCTGCCACAGGAGCCAGACGTCGTCAATATACCTCAGCCATTGATGCATGTTGTTTTTAAATGGATTGTTGGTGTGTATGAATCTCTCTTCGTACTGGGCCATATACAGAACCGCCATTTCCGGCGCATATGGACAACCCATAGCAGTACCCTTAATCTGTACAAAAAAATCACCCTCAAACTTAAAATAATTGTTTCGAAGGGATATTTCAGCCAATGTCATGATAAATGATGTGGGGACCCTGTGTGGTCTCTCCCTCAAGTCCAAGTAAAGTTCCATCACTTGGAGTGCCTCATCTTGGAGGATTTGGGTATACAGGGATGTGACATCCAATGTCACCATTATCTGTATGTCATCATCAAATGTTATACCCTCCACTTTTGTGATGAAGTCTGTTGTATCTCTGAGATAAGATTTAACACTGGGCAAGAATGGTTTAAGAAAAAAATCGATCTATTTAGAGACTGGCTCCAAAATAGAGTCACAGCCTGAAACTATTGGTCTACCTGGGGGCGTTTGGCTATTCCTATGTATTTTCGGTAGAAAATATAATACCGGAATTCTTGGTTGTTTTTTATTCAAAAATTGGAATTCTTTTGGACCCAGGAATCCTCCATCTAAACCATTTTTCGTTATCTGTGCAATCTTGCCCTGTATTTCACGAGTGGGATCTTCTCTCACCCGTCTATACCACTCGTGATTCTCAACATGAAGTTTACCCTCATTCAGATACATGGTGCGGGGCCAGATCACCACTGCCCCGCCCATATCCGCCTGCTTAATCACAATGGAGGGGTCTGCTTTTAGATCACGGATAGCTGTTAATTGGCCTCTACTAATGTTGTTTTGTACAAAGCCCTTAGTTTTTTCCAATTTAGCGATAGAGGATAACACTACTTGCTCAAAGGCATAGATTTGTTTTGGTATATTCTGAGTGGGAGTGAAGTTAGATTTCACTCTTAGGCCAGTCGTCTCTTGACTAGATGTCAGTTCAGTCCCGGCAAAATAGGATTTTAACCGGATCTTACGGCAAAAATCCAAAGCCTCTAGTTTTAACTTTGTAAAGTCGGTATGTCTCTTGGGGACAAATTTTAACCCCAGAGACAGAATCATTTCTTCGTCTTTTGTAAGTTGTTTACTTGACAGATTAACAATAGTTGAATTATCTAGTTTTTGTAGTACGTGCTGCGTGTTCGCATCTCCCAGGGCTGTTTGAATCGGACCCTTGACCCTCGGCCTCTGGCTAAAAAAGGCTTGTTGGGCGGCCCTTGCTTAGTAGAATTACCAGGCCTTGAATCGGGTGAAGAGTCAGAAGATGAAGTATCTGAGAAACCTATAAATCGATTTTTTGATCCACCTTGGAATGTGGTTAAAGCTCTTCTTGATTCTGCCAAAGCATAGAAATCTTCTTTTAGAAAGGGATAAACTTGTTCTAATTTGAATGCTTTTGAGTCCCTTTCGAATTGGGCAGTCTTCACATTGATTGTGTTGTCTTTGAAGGTTTGAATTTCCTTCTCTATCTTTTCTAGTAAGATCTTAGCTTCATCCACTGTTTGTTTATCTGAGATAGACTTAACCAGTTCCTCAATCTCTTTCTCTACTTGGCTACACAGTCTCTGCGCAGTCTCAATGGTATGCACCATGAGATCTTGACTTCACTTAGTGTTTAGACAACTAAAGCCTTTTTTGTATTCAGGGTCTTCGATAAAAATCACCGGAATATTTTTAACTCGGAGACCCCAGGGGATGGTACCCGCCCGCAGGTGCTGTAGAAGGAAGTAACCGTGGAGTTCGGTTCTTATGTGTTTTTTATGTAGACGAGTCAGTTTGTCAGCCTCATTTTGCTGTCTTGCTGAGGCACTTAATGAAAGGGCAGAGAACGGGGAAGAAGCTATTAGATTTTGGATATGGCTTTCCGTGAAGGACAGCGTGTCCTTTTCGGACATGATTTAGTAATGGACAAGTCCACTACATGTGACTTAATCGTTATTAGGTATAGGAATAGACATAAGATTTTGTCAATCCACACCCACTCGGGTAAAGACCCGCTCTTACTATTGTCAAACAAGGAGGGGTTTAGCCCAAAGGATTAGAGGGTAGGTAGGGCTAGTTATACTATATAAGAAATTTTTTTTACCTATGCCTCTGGTGACTTCAACACTTATTCGTATGAAGTAAGATAAACGAAAATTAATACGTTTATCCAAGCAGTGATTTATGCCTTTTATTTATTTTATTTTTTAAACTAATATCTTTGATCACAAAAAGAACACATAATAAACTACACGAAATACCACATTGATATTTACACAATGAAAGTGAACAACGTGAAAAATGTGTTTTGACATACAATTATAAATAAACTCATAATACTCAAACATTGAAACCATCAAATGCAATGTCACAAAAAACAATCATTATATAAACAATACGAAATGCAAAGTTGTCAAACAAATTGATAGATTGGACAACTAACACCCTTATATTTGGAATCAATCAAATCCCCTACATATCAGGGACACAAGGGAGTATATTTGTGATATTTAACCAAGAAGTTAGATTCCTTTGTCTGCCTTGTAATATTTAACCAAGGAGTTGAATTCCTTTATCTGCCGACGCGTTTCGAGTGCCGGTTAAATCAAGTGCCGCACTCTCATCAGGGCTGGATTAATCTTTCTCACGAACAGACTGATTGTGACAAAAAAGGGAGGGATGAAAAAAAGAATTTGAATTTTATTAAAAAAAGGCGCTTCCCAAAGCCCTAATTGTTTTTCTGTCTATACAAGTTGGTGGTCACATACCTGCATTATGCCGGTTGCATGTAACCATCAGCAATGTATAACACACAGTGGTTGCCAAACCGATTTTCAATATTGCGGGGCCAAGACGATTTTTAAACCGCAGATCTTTAATTCTGCAATAGAAATGTTACATGCACATTCGCGGTGTCTGTTTAAATAAGTTTAAAACGTGACAACTAAGCACAAGTTATTTACTCACTCAAGA
This sequence comes from Triturus cristatus, assembly GCF_964204655.1. NCBI lineage: Eukaryota > Metazoa > Chordata > Amphibia > Caudata > Salamandridae > Triturus > Triturus cristatus. The sequence goes on along the minus strand of NC_140590.1, from coordinate 451,854,764 downwards.
AGGGGGGCCAAAAACCTGGTCCCACAGAGGAAGTGTTGTAACAAATAACGATCCTTTACTCTCTTTAAAAGTAGTTTGTGGCTGCAAGAGCAAACAAGTGTAAGAATTTGTAAAAATCGTTTTTTAGCTAAACTCACTTGAATTCAAATGCAAACTCTCTTTTGCTCACCTAAAGAAGCTTCAAGCTCAAGATTTCAGGCTCAAGGTTTCAAACGGGATCTGTCTCCATTACTGCTAGCAGCTCGCCGAGCTGATTAGCACATCATGTGATGGTGCATCAGTGTCACATGATGCATTTCTGACCAATCACAGGAGGAGATGATCTAATTACATTTTTATTGACTTCTGGGAGATGTAGTTTATTGAAGTCATGTGTTTCAATCCAATTACCCAAGGTAAAAAATTTTAGTATCACAGGTCGGTTATATTTGCAAACATATCGATATCGATCCCATTTATGCTTTATTAGAGAGATACAAGTCCAGAAGCTGACAACAGCACCATATATTTAATTACAGCTCATGAGTCTTCTAGATTCTGTTTAGCTCACTCATGCAGTTGAGGCCCTGGTTGATGCTATCGAATTTCATAATTAAATATGCCTCTTTCTGCAATAGAGCGGTCTCTATACATGTCGATTTTGAATCAATCCATGCAGCAGCATACATAAATAGTGCAGTCCTCGGACTCCCTATTAAAAGATGAACATGAGAATGAAAGGATAAGCATGGGAGGCACATTGTTATTTCAGGAGATTTTGGCCTCACTTGCAGACTTACATACCATTGCTCATTGCAAAGTCTATGGTTGATCCAAAGGTTGAATTAGTTTCCTTTCCTTGTCTTCTCTCACCACTCAGTCACCTGGCCAAAATTACCTCATGCTCTTTTATTATCCTTATGTGCCTTATACGCTTGTCCACATAGCAATGAATTTGTATCTTTCCTGTTATTTCTAAACAACAGACATTTCTGTTGTGTTGAATTCCACTTTTTTAAATCCGGAAACTATAGCTCATCTTCAAATTCAGGGAGGTCACCTGGAGCCTGATCACTCACCGGATGTATGACGTTACAACGCATGCTGTTACAACGCATGCTGTTACAACGAAAGTTTTACAACGCGAGTGCATTGACAACGCAGGACATTACAACGCAAGTCTTTACATCGACTTGCACTAGATGGCGTGCTAACATTAAAAAAGTGTAATTTACTATTCCAACTCCAGTCCACGTAACAGTAGGGAAGGTGTTGGGATAGTAAACTACACTATTTTTAATATTAGCACGCCATCTAGTGCAAGTCGATGTAAAGACTTGCGTTGTAATGTCCTGCGTTGTCAATGCACTCGCGTTGTAACAGTTTCGTTGTAATGGTAGTGCGTTGTAAAAGTTGCGTTGCAAAGGTTGTTCCCCTCACTCACCACATTTGGGATTTTCCAAAATTCCCATCATCCACTGTTGTGTCTTGTGAATATTTTTCATGTCTGGGGAGGAAATTTGTATTTTGTTTGGTCATTATTAGTCTCTCCACATTTCGAGAAGGGAGGTTGGCCCTTCTGTCACTGACAATTGCACCAGCTGTACTGGGTAGCTGCTAAATATGCTATATACTTTATTACCAGCCTGCTGGGTTCTTGTCACATTTATTTTTTTCCCATGGCAATAGGCCAATGGCTCTGAATATAAGTAGACTTCTGTTTGGTCATGTCATCCAAGTAGTCTGGTATCAGCTTCTCTATTGTAATAGTTGCTAACAGTTGCAATTTCTGAGTTTTTTGCACCTGTGCACTTGTTTTATGTTCTGAAACATTCATCAAAACCCAACCCACTTCAGAGATTGAAACTGAAAGTGATGCTGTTGCTTCTGAACTCAGAGATACCACTGTGCTCTCCAGAGTTTGAAGACATCACTTCAATTCTTCTATGTCCTCCAAATTTGAAATCTTGCACCTTCCAGCCACTCTCTTCCTGCTGATCCAATTCTTATTAAATGAGACACCCAGTGATGAAAAAGGAATGAAAGTGGATAACCCTTTTTGTGCTGTGGATCTAGAAGAGTGGCACTGATGTACATTTTGTAGGGCACCATCTCTTTTTGCAGTCTTTGATAGGTATTATTCACCTAAAGTATTAAACCGTTGACCAAAGCACCTGCTGCTTCATTGATATTAGCACATGTTTGTTGCATCTTTGCAAATGGTCCTGATATATGTGCATCAATGGGATAGCTTGCATCATGGTACAATCCACTTTGTCTACTTCTCATGTTAAAAGCTTAAAAGGCACTACCAATTGCATCAAGCACTCTACTAGTCCTCAATTGTCAACCTGTCATCATTGTCATAAATTGTAATAAATACCTATTGATAGACCTGTACTGCTAAAAAATGTGTTGCATCATGTAAAAGGTGGAGTTCCAACAGGTTAGGACCTCTTGTTTGAGGGAATCTACAGAAAGTCTATTAGCATGTTTAATGATCAACAGCTGTATCCGGCCTTCGAAGGAATGACTGAAATGAAAGTAAATCCTATAAAAGGTAATAGTACGTTTTTGAAAATGTTTTTCTTTAACTAGCTTTATGTTTGTTATGTAGAACTCCTCAAAATAGGCATTATGCCATTATACAATAAGTACCTGCTATTCATGGTACAAATGTACAGCAAATGCACCATTTGTGGTAAAAATGTACTGAGGATGGATAGGAATAACAGAATGAAAGTGGCTATTGTTCATTATGCCATTGGTTTTTGGAAGAAATGTGTCTTAGTGTCACAAATTCATGAAATTATGTCTACTTTTGCTTAATGTTGTCAAAGTTTTACATCATTACATGAAGGCAAAGTGTGAGAATTTCACACACCCCTAATCTGTACCTTGACAACTGGTCTGGATCTCTGTCCTGAGGTGAATGGACTGAAATGTAACCTCCTTCATTGCTTCACCAATCATTTCCAGCACTTGATGGTGCAGCTGTGGCACACCAACATTTGAAATATAGGTCAGGTTTGGAATTTTCCAGTTTGGACAATTTCCACAAATTCCAGCCCCCCTTTCCTTCCTCCCCAAAAACTCAATCAATAACATTTCTGTTGTATAATTGTACTAGGTTGACGGTTCAGTGGTACAGCAACTCCTTGCTGAAAATAGACTTGATAGTGGTTTATTGTTATTGTTGTTTTTTATAGGACAATTTTACCTCAAATGACCTATGGGGAGTAGGTAGACTGCTTGCAAGCTTTGGGGTGACTAAATCCCTCTTTTCGGTGTTCCATGCCGAGGTTTCTGTGGGCTATAATTTCACACTAAGGTTTTCAGGGCTTCTTCGCATGATGACATCTTCTTCCCCATCACCATCTCCTTCTTCAATATGTTTGAATTATCTCTTGACAACAGCTATACATTTCAAATGCTGTTCCCACATGCCTGCATGTTGCTTTATCAAATGAGGGCTTGAGGCAAATTGTACAATCTTCATTGGGGTACTCTTGAGGTTTATATATAAGGAAGTCCCAAACTGTGTTGGAGAGCTTCCTTATAAAGCCAGATCAACTAATTGAGGTGGAGCTACGTGGTTGTGTTTGCCATTCTCTTGATTGCAACTGTGGTAGGGATGTTGGTCACTGCAGGTTTTTGGGTTCTTGTAAAGATGGAAGCAGGTGGTTTTGATGGTAATTTATGACTCAGAGTAGATTGAATAGAAGTGATCGTCACCTTTTTAGTACCACCCTTGACATGATAAATGACCAGTTCTTCATCCTCACTTTCAACTAGGCTTTGAGAACCTTTTGTTTTCCCCTTTCCCCCGTGGCTAAGCTTTGGGAACCACTTCATGTCACCATCTTCTGAAGGTGGACTTAAAGAAGAAGGCTAGGGAGTGCTGTTTATTTTTCTTGGAAGAATAAGTAAACACAATGTGTCCAATGGAAGAGCAGTCACGAACATCCTGCCCTGCAGCAAATTCAACTTCCTGCTCTCCTTTTATCTCCAGAAAAAAGGTGTAGCACACTCATATTAGTATTGGGTTTCCTCAGGAGGTTTAGTCTTTTTTGCTGGTAAAATTAATATTCAGTCTCAGTGCTCTCAGCCTTGATAGCAGGCACAGTAGCACTGTAGGTTTTTGGTGTTGGTGGTGATACAGTTATTGATCCAGAGGTGATATTCCTTCCAGCATCTTCCTGACCAGAAGAATGTGCAGGATGGACACCACATTGGGTACCTTGCCAGACAAACAAGTGGGTTTGATTCCAATGATAGCAACATACTTCGTTTTACTGTCCACTTTAGTGGGAGGATTCTTCTTCTTTCGATCCATGTTCTTTATTTCTTGAATTGTTGGCCAATTGTATGAGCATTAGCTCGTAGCATAGCTTTTGCTTGACTATAGTGTCAGCTAGTTCACAGATTTCCTTCCATCTCAGTATTGTTTTGAGCACCTGCAGGCAATACAAATAAAAAAGCAAGAGAGGGAAACCTAGCCAGTCTAGACAATCCTATCCAAGTCATTGCCATTGTTATCATCATCATCATAACAATATAGCATGCACATGTAATTTAACGTTCATGCTTTGGTTTCTATTAACTGACTTCACATATTCCAGTGTTTGTGACCGTTCCTCATATGTTAATTGTCTCTACAGGTATAGGTCCCACTGCGGCCTAGTCCTATTGGTATCTAAGTAAAAGACAGGGGCCATCACGGAGCTCAAGGCAGAAAATGTCTTCCTACACGTCTCGTGTGTTGGCATGAAAAGCAGTGTTTTGCTCCTAGGTGGTTCTGCACTGGTGATCCCCATGTCGATTCAATAACATTTGTCAATACATGTCTACAAAGAAGCACAGAGGTGCAGCTTTATGATAGTCCGTAACCATTTCTAAACCTAATTTGGTCCATGCTCTCTCATTAACGTGCACAAGTTGCTCCATCTCAGAATAATTCGGATTTTATTTCAGCATAGCAGGGAATAGGCACATTTGCACTCCACAGGTATTTTTTTCCAGTACGGTGTAATAGTGTGTAAAAACTTAGGGGCATTTGACACACTTGTGGGTGCTATGCATTCAATAACAGTACTTTGAAAATACCAGCCCTTTCCTTTCGCCATTGAAGCAGCAAGCATGGTGCAAGATGCGGTTGGCGTTTTCGGCTGTGGATACCAAGTGGGGAACCCCTAGATACCACTATGGAAAAGCAACACAAACTGAATTCCATGTTGGATATAGTGCACTACCATAAGAAGACACAATAGGAGGTCATATAAGCCATGATGTGTACTCCCTCCTGGATTCCCATTTGACTGATCACTGTGGGGATCCTTCTCTATCTATGTTTTGCCTTTGAAGGAAGGAAGCTCACACTATATGTTGGGTATGTCAGTTGTAAGCCCCCTGATGCAACAAATCAAGCCGTCTTTCACATTGTCACCTGGTATGATATGAATTCCCGTACCACTCACCCTTATACATATTCTCTATGGGTGATCCTGATGAAGGTGGTTGCTGATTGAAAATAGCAACCGAAACATGCATTGACCAGGTTGTTTGGATGCCCAAGCCTACCACACTCTCACGGACTTTGAGTCATGCCTTCAATGCTATTTAGAGTGTATGGTATTTAGGCTCGGTGATGGATGCATGTTAAGAGAGAATGGTGATGTGTGGTGGTATGATAGGTTAGAATGTTTGTGTGGTACACAAAGAAATGTGTGGGACATATCATTTGTTTTGACATATGATTTATTTTCTAAAGTAATGAAATACAGTCACATAATGATCATTGATATCCAGTGAGAATACTGTGGAATACTTCAAGCAATGTACATTTTAAATTTGTTTTTTTTAATTTTTTGTACATTGGGTGTAATGAGAAAAAAACCAAATAATAATAATGTAATAGTGTAATGAAAAGACACATAGGTGCCGATCACGATCCGGCCAAAAATTCCCCCGTGCAACTCGTATCGGGTCTTTTTACCGTACGAATCGTACAAGTGCCGTACGAACTGGCAATCACGATTCGCATGGTAAAAAGTCCATACGAACCGCACTGGGAATCATTCCCCACACGTCCTCGGGTCGGAAAATGTGTCCGACACGTCCTCGGACGATTTACCTTACAAACGTAAAAATCCAAGTCCGACCGAGGAATCACGATCCATCCCGTGCGTCCGAGCGTACAACCGTATGGAAAAAACACCGTTCGCACCGAACACCCATAGCAACCATGGAGACATGTGCCCGCATACGCGCCCAACACTCCCCCCAGCCCCCGTACGTCCGACACGTACCCCCCGTATATGTATACCCCCACCCGTCTAGGTACACCCCAGTACGTTCCAGTCGTACCCCCACCCCAGTACGTGTCGTACCACCGTCAATGTACACCCCCCCACCCCTGTACGTGTCGTACCACCGTCTATGTACACCCCAGTACGTTCCAGTCACACCCCCACCCCAGTACGTGTCGTACCCCCGTGTACCTACACCCCAGTACGTTCGAGCCACACCCCCACCCCAGTACGTGTCATAGCCCCGTCTACCCACACCCCAGTACGTTCCAGTCGTACCCCCACCCCAGTACGTGTCGTACCACCGTCAATGTACACCCCCCCACCCCTGTACGTGTCGTACCACCGTCTATGTACACCCCAGTACGTTCCAGTCGCACCCCCACCCCAGTACGTGTCGTACCACCGTCAATGTACACCCCCCCACCCCTGTACGTGTCGTACCACCGTCAATGTACACCCCCCCACCCCTGTACGTGTCGTACCACCGTCTATGTACACCCCAGTACGTTCCAGTCGCACCCCCACCCCAGTACGTGTCGTACCACCGTCAATGTACACCCCCCCACCCCTGTACGTGTCGTACCACCGTCAATGTACACCCCCCCACCCCTGTACGTGTCGTACCACCGTCTATGTACACCCCAGTACGTTCCAGTCGCACCCCCACCCCAGTACGTGTCGTACCACCGTCAATGTACACCCCCCCACCCCAGTACGTGTCGTACCACCGTCAATGTACACCCCCCCACCCCTGTACGTGTCGTACCACCGTCTATGTACACCCCAGTACGTTCCAGTCGCACCCCCACCCCAGTACGTGTCGTACCCCCCGTGTACCTACACCCCAGTACGTTCGAGCCACACCCCCACCCCAGTACGTGTCGTACCACCGTCAATGTACACCCCCCCACCCCTGTACGTGTCGTACCACCGTCTATGTACACCCCAGTACGTTCCAGTCGCACCCCCACCCCAGTACGTGTCGTACCCCCCGTGTACCTACACCCCAGTACGTTCGAGCCACACCCCCACCCCAGTACGTGTCATAGCCCCGTCTACCCACACCCCAGTACGTTCCAGTCGTACCCCCACCCCAGTACGTGTCGTACCACCGTCAATGTACACCCCCCCACCCCTGTACGTGTCATACCACCGTCTATGTACACCCCAGTACGTTCCAGTCGCACCCCCACCCCAGTACGTGTCGTACCCCCCGTGTACCTACACCCCAGTACGTTCGAGCCACACCCCCACCCCAGTACGTGTCGTACCACCGTCAATGTACACCCCCCCACCCCAGTACGTGTCGTACCACCGTCAATGTACACCCCCCCACCCCTGTACGTGTCGTACCACCGTCTATGTACACCCCAGTACGTTCGAGCCCCACCCCCACCCCAGTACGTGTCATACCCCCGTGTACCTACACCCCAGTACGTTCCTGGCGCACCCCCAACACAACCTCCTAAGTACGGAGCGCACCCCATGCCCCAACATCACAACCACATGTACGAGTCGTACAAAGCCACACACAAGGACATAATCGTACAACCAAATGGCCCATGTACACACCGTACACACGCTCAAAACGCACGTACACAACAAGGACAAAACAAAACAACACAAGAATACACCATTCGAAAGGCACACAGCCACTAAACATAGCCAACAACCACTAAAATAACACAATCACTGACCTGCAACTGTCAAAAACAAACAGAGGCCCAATACACCACCACTCCTTATAACACACCCACCCAAAATTCAAACACTGCCACACCCACCCATGGACCAATGAAAAGGGCCCACACACACAAACCATGAGCCTTTGCAACAGACTCACTGCTGCCAGACACCACAGAACCAGACTACAAGCAACACCACATCTTACACTTGCACACCTTCACACGACCACCCTCACAAACACCCTCTCATCACATTCACACACACACACAACCATCCACACCCCCCCCCAACATCCACACACCCCCCACACCCACACCATCCCCACCCACATCCCTCACCATGCCCACTACCAAGAATCCAAAGTTCAGTCACCGAGAGTTGGAGGTCCTTGTTGATCAAATCCTCAGAGTCGAGCCACAGATCTTTGGAACATTGGTCAGAAGCACCAGCCAGGCAGCCAAAACAGCCATGTGGCAGACCATCGTCGATGCTGTGAATGCTGTTGCGGACACCAGGAGGACCAAGCAGGATTGCCAGAACAGGTGGTACGATCTGCGGAGGAGGGTCAGAGCCAAGAGGCAGGAGGAACACGACCAGGCCAACGCCACCGGAGGAGGGCCCTCCCGCAGAGCCGTACAGTACCATCCCTGGGAGGAGAGGGTGATGGCCATACTGCCGGTGGAGGCAGTTGAAGGAGTAGAAGGACTCCGAGACCCGGGTGAGTACACAAACAACGCACCTCACATGGGGGGAACTGCAACCACAACCAAAATTAATAACAGGCACGCAACCACCACAAGCCATCGCATGACTCAACCACACTCCATGAGCAGGCACATGCCACTGCTGCCACCATGCCCCATGCACCCAGCTGGACAATGTCAAGTCACAGGCCACAGAAGACAACAACACATGACACGGTAACCCGGATGGCGGGAGGCTGGGCACCAAGAATCACATAGTGCGACTCCAAAGCAGACAACAATGCCCTCTGCCCATATGGCCTAGGTCACAGCTAGACAAACACTGTGTCCCAACACAGGAATGACTTGCCAGCAAATGGCGGACGCCTTGCATCAACACATGGGGGTGAAGGCACTGTTTTGCACATGACAGCAGCTAATGAACAGCCAACATTGTGAAAGAGTGGCAGCACACACCACCACAGCAGCAGCGCACAGACACACAGCAGACAAAATGGGTGCCTGGAGATCAGAAACAAACTCACATCAACAGGCCAAGGGCCACTCAAAGATCTGCTAACAGTGTGTGCCCAGGAATCTGGGCCAAGGTGACAGAGGGTGACACACGGAGGGAGGGAGAGGGGGACACAGAGGGAGGGAGAGGGGGACTGAGAGGGAGGGAGACGGACAGAGGGAGGAGGCTGACACACAGAGGGAGGGAGAGGGGGACAGAGAGGGAGGGAGAGGGGGACAGAGAGGGAGGGAGACACAGGAAGATGGACAGAGGGAGGAGGCTGACACACAGAGGGAGGGAGAGGGGGACAGAGAGGGAGGGAGAGGGGGACAGAGAAGGAGGGAGACACAGGGAGAGCAAATCAGTCCTTTGGTGTGTGGGAATGTCTGCTCGTCAGCAGGTGGACTGCGTGCATGTAGACAAGGGTGGCCAGTGCCAGAACCCCCCCTGTTCATCATGGCAAAATGCAGGGCAATGTCACAACCTGTACACGAGCACAAGGACAGCCACCTGCATCATATAAGTGTGTGGATCCACTCCATGTGCACATGTACAGTGCTACAAGGAAGGCGCAAATGCATGGCTCGCCACACATGCACACTCCACTGCTGACTGCAGTCACACTTGACGCAGCAAGTAAGACTGTGCCACACATAGTTAAAGGGGCCAAATTGGTGCCCAAGGGACACACCCATGCACAAGTGCACTGTGAGTGGAATGCAAGACAGATCCTAATTCCAAGAGGAAATGTGCCAACTTTGTAACGGATGAAACATGGATGTTGCATGGATCAAAATTAACATTTTCTCTCTCACACACAGGTCAACGTCGTGCTGCACCCCCCAACACTGGGGGGGAACACTCACAGGACCCGGATCTGCAGGAGACTGATCCCACCGGCAGCGACCACTCTCACCACTCTGCGGACGACCCCGACCGACCTGGCCCCTCTGGTGTCCAACCACCTGCAGCACCTGCGTCAGGTACAACCGTGCCAACCACCACCCCCACTCCTGCCACATCCCAGGAGACACCCAGGATCCCTGCCCCAACACCACAATGCAGCCAGGCTCGCCAGGAGGGACACGGTGTCCCGGGCACCCAGGAGGAGGCAGGCGACAACGCCAATGCCACCCCTCAGGGGTCCCGGAGACCCGATGTTCCCACAAGTGCAGGCCAGACGCAAGTGGGCAGGGGTGGTGGGAGTGGAGGACGGCGGAGGCGCGAGCCTGACCAGTTGGCTGGGGATCCGGTATTTTCCCATGTCCGTAACATCCTGGACTCATACCGGCAGGACACCACGGGCATGGCCCAGGTTGTGTCCGTCCTCGAGGGGATCAAGGTCCAGCAGGCCCAGCAACATGCGGAGCTAATAGCCTGTCTACAGCTACACCAACGGAGGATGGAGGACAGACAGGCTGAGCAAGTGACGGCGTCCCAGGGGATTCACGCTGAACTCCGTCGGATGGCCGACACCATGGCCGACCCTCCCTGTGCCAGAAGGCGGAGAACATCACCACCCACAGGGAGGGATCATGAGGAGGAGGAGGAAACATCCGACGGAGCATCCCAGACGTCGTCACGGCGTGCTGCTGAGGTTCCCCGCAGGAAGCCGGGTCGTCCACGGAAAGGACCGTGAGGGTGGCTGCTACATCACCATCTCCCAGGACACCTGGCCTGGCACCTGGCCCACTGGAGCAACAGCATCACAGCATCAAGAGACATTCTCTGCCACATGGCCCTGCTGGTCACTGGCTGACCAATGTTGACAAAGACTGTGGCATGGACTCTGAGGATTTCCAATGGCAAGGACACCAACTCCCCTACTGAACTTTGGATTCCCTAATCCCGGAAAGCCCCTCACTTTGTCCCCCCCCCCCAATAATAAATCACACTATTAAGAGTAGATGCCTGCTGGTAGCATTATTACCTAACATGTGTCTTGTACAGTCTAAACATGCCTGAGTCATCTGTTCACTTCAACCATCCACACCCTGGGGCCTGAGTCTGGCACAGGACACATGGGTCACAGTTTATTAGGCAAGACAGACATGGAGCACCATACACACCCGTGATGGTCAGAACCAGCTGAGTGGGTGGCCGAACAACCGTGCTGACAGACACATTGAGTACAGCAACAGTCATGCGCAGAGGTCAGGGATCCTGGCCCGTGTCCTGGGGGGCACCCAGGTATGTGTAGACAGGTGGCAGAACCATGTCCTGCAAGCTTGAGTCCGGTGGATGCAGAGAATGGGGTCATGGACAACGTTGGATGCATGGGGATGGCACATGTCACAATACCCACACAGTCATGGACATCATGCCCAATACACAGTCTCAGCACACACACACAGCTTGCATCTTGCCACTCGAAACATTGACACATAGCCACAATCAGGGAATACCATGCCAGACATGCAGGATGCACCGTGCCAACACACCAGCATTGACTGAGAAGAGGCACCTTGGAGGCATAGGGACACCTTTATTAGTCATGTTTTTGGGATTGCAGAGGCAACTTGAAGTACACATGAACACATCATGTGGAGTAACATGTGGCTCCAACACTGGCACCCCCCTTCTGCAGCACAAATGCGTGATAGCCAGGGAACTGGCACACAAGCGTCGGCTAACAGCTAAACACCCACAGCTGCTCACGGAGAGCCTGCCATACACCATACATCCGCTGATGTGGAAGTCCCACGCCATGTCAAGACAATGTTAACCGTATATGTCCGAGGGCAGTGTCACACACATTGATGCCATCATCACAATCCACTATCCCATCACTGATGACTGACAACCAGGCAGCCCATCTATTCAGGTGTACCCAGCTGCATGTCGTGTCCCATGGGGATGCCACATGTCTGCAGAGGAACCAAACCCCGACCGGGCCAGTGTGCACACATCGTGAACAACTGCCACACCCAATACACCCCAGATGCATCCCTTACCCCATGGAGACTTCCAAACGTGTCCGTGCCTGTAACGCTGAGTCAGCCCACGATGTCATATCCATGAGGAATAGCAGTGCCACAACAATGCAACCAGCAAACGGCATGCGCAGGTACCTGGGGAAGAGAGACACACAAGAAGTCAGCCACAAAAAGCACAGCCACTTGCATGTGCAGTTACTCGACACATGTATGGATGACAACATGCTAGGTCACAATTATGACTGGGGAAATACTACCATCACTGCCACCATCACTCCAGTGACACACCCACACACACCTCTGACCCACGTGCCATACATGCAGGTGGAGACACACATCACAACGCATGCCACACGGGGACCAATGCGTGCACACTCAGACCCTGGTACTCACCACTAAGCAAAGAAGTCGCGTATGAGCCGAGTCCGGATGTCCTCTTGCGGCTCCACATCCTCCACATCACTAGCCCCATTGCCAAGCCCTTCGTCCTCCACGGGTGGATGGTCCTCGTCATGTTGATTCAGGATGAGTGGCACAGCTCTTTCAACTGCCATGTTGTGCAGCATGCAGCAGACCATGAAGATCTTGCAGACCTTCGCCGGGGCATAAGGGAGTGCACCGCCGGTCTTGTGGAGGCACCGGAATCGGCTCTTCAGCATGCCAAACGTCCTCTCTATCACTCGCCTTGTCCGGCCATGGGCGGTGTTATAGCGGAGCTGGGCCGGCGTGATGGGGTTGCGGAGAGGTGTCAGCAGCCAAGGCATGTTGGGATAGCCAGCGTCCCCTACATGGGAAGCACATGGACATCGTTAGAACTGGTGTAGCGGTCGTGCTGGTCGGCTATACAGAATACAGGACAGACAGACTGTACCCACCAACAACACATGCCCGTTCGTTGCGCAGCTGCATCATCATATCAGGCATCCCGCTACGCCTCATGATGTAGGCATCGTGTGCTGATCCTGGGAAACAAGCACAGACATGTGAAATCACCATATTGGACAGACACACCACAAGGGCATTGATGGAGTGGTAGTGCTTCCGATTGCGGTACGCCACCTCCCGTGCGTGTGGTGGTACCAAACCTACATGTGTCCCATCTATGGACCCAATGACATGGGGCATCCCTCCCAGGGCATAGAATCCACGCTTGACCTCAGTCATCTGTTCAGGGGTTGGGAACTTGATGAAGTCATCCAGGTGAATCAACATGGCCTCCAAGAAATCATGCAGCACACCGCTGAACATGCTCTGGGACATGCCACCAACATGAGCTATGGTATTTTGGAAGGTACCCGTGGCCAGAAAATGTAGGGCAGCCATTACCTTCAGCTGGGGTGTCAGTGCCGTAGGATACCTGTGCTGCGGTTGCAGGTGTGGTGCCAGTCTCGCCGTCAGCTCCAGAATCAACGGTTGGGTGAAGCGGTAGAGCCGGATCCTGTCATTCTCCTGCATGGTAGCCAAGTCTGGAATTCTTCGGGCAACAGGAGGCGCTCTGCAGTAATTTGGAAGTGACAAGGAAGAGTGAGTGCACTACGAGAACAACTCATGTCTACTGAGCACATGTAAATCTGGCAATACACACATGCCACATAGGGAGTCAGGCATGTGCTACATGCCCAGGACACGTATGGATGCAAGGTGACACTCCTTCCAAGACCCAGCTACACACGGTGATTGAGAACCTCCCCATGCCACGCCATGGAAATAGCTGTGTCCCAGTGCAAGTGCACTGCCCGACGCAAGACAGGAGTGACATACACCCACACATCAGCAGAAGTGTGATGCCGATTGCAGAGACTGGTAGCGGGACACTGGAGCCACAGGTCACATGACATTACACTAGTCCAGCCCACACACCTTGCCATGAAGGTGCACATGTCATGACTCACCACACATTCCTTGTGAGTTTGCTGACATGGCCTTGTCACGCTACTCCGTGTCCCATGCATACATGTGCACCTCACATCCGATAACACATGTGGCATGGTGTTGGGAACAGTGTGCAATGACAATCTACACACAGCCACATGTTGGTTGCTGCAACGGCTGCAGCTTTTGAGGGTGCTACAACATCAACCTGATGTAAATCCAGGACACATATATGACATAGTCACATTGTGCACTGTGGGTAGTGACAAGTCATGTGTCATGACCCCTGTACCGGGCATCATGGGACACTTCCGTGTGTTGGTGTCCGTGCCATGCCAGTGACGCTCACCCCAAGTGCGTAGTCCCACATGCACACATGTCAAAGGAGTCAAGGGCATGCCTGGCACACATTGCACCCTCACACAGTACACATGTACACATCTCATCATACATCTGGTGCCTTCTCCACTCAGGAGGCATGTTCCACATCACAGCCTGTGACACCTGTGCCCCACACATGTAGTAATGCACAGACGATGCCTTGATGTCCATTCCTGGACAAGTATGTCCATCCATGGACAAGTATGTCCGCCCTATTCCTACATGTGTGTCGCCTATCACCACAGTGATGTGTAAAAACCGCCGTACTGCTGCTGAGAGGGCCTGTGCATGTTCCCAAATCACTGTGGGAGTGCTGCCGTATGTGTACCCATCGTGATGGCGAGCGTACAGGCATTTGTACGGTCCGTAGCACTACGGGTACGCATACGCGTGCAGACCCATAGTGATAGTGAGCGTAGATGCGTGTGTACGGCCCTATCACTATGGGTCTGCACGCGTATGCGTACCCGTAGTGGTACGGACCGTACACTCGCATCTACGCTCACTATCACTACGGGTCTGCACGCGTATCCTTACCCGTAGTGGTACGGACCGTACACTCGCATCTACGCTCACTATCACTATGGGTCTGCACGCGTATGCGTACCCGTAGTGGTACGGACCGTACACTCGCATGTACGCTCAATATCACTAGGAGTACGCATACGCGTGCAGACCCATAGTGATAGAGAGCGTACATGCGTGTGTACGGTCCGTAACACTACGGGTACGCATACGCGTGCAGACCCATAGTGATGGAGAGCGTAGGCATGCATGTACGGGCCGTTGCCATGCATTTGGGGTGCCCTAGGGCCCCGAAACGCATCGTACCTGTGTGTGATGCTCCAAATTACATAGGGGACAAGTATTAAGGCCTACATGCATGCTGGTTGTCATGGAGACCAAGTTCAAAATTCGAAATTGTTCTGGAAGGTGCACAGAAGAAGTCAGTTGGAATTCTTCTACTTTGTTGCAATGTGTTTGTGGGGCTGACATCATGCAGGAGAATGAAACCGATAGAGAACCCACAGACTGCTAGGTTTGAAGTGATTGGTGGAAACATAGGATGCAAATGTGAGTGACCAATCACTCTGTACTCCTGTGCATGAGACTGGGCAGAAGGGCACATATAAGGCAGCCAGGTCCCATGAGGGAGCACTTGCCTGCACATCTTTGCATTCGTCGACCCAGCTGCTGCGACTGATTCCCTGGAACCATGTCAAGGGCTGTGGAGAGGACACAGCCATTCACCCTGGAGGAGAACATGGCTCTGCTGGATGTGATCCTCCCACAGTACTCCATGCTGTATGGGCGACCAGGGTATCAGGTGAGTGCATAGGCCACTGCCACAGACTGTCCCTATGTTGTGACTGTGACTTCTGCCATTGCGTCCAGGTGTAACACACATGCCATGTACTGTCGGGGGGGTCCCAGGGGGGGGGTGCCTGATGTCTCCCAGCAGTGCCCTGAGACAGGAGGGGTGGGGGCCTATCACTCCCAGCAGTGCCCTGAGACAGGAGGGGTGGGGGCCTATCACTCACAGCAGTGCCCTGAGACAGGAGGGGTGGGGGCCTATCACTCACAGCAGTGCCCTGAGACAGGAGGGGTGGGGGCCTATCACTCCCAGCAGTGCCCTGAGACAGGAGGGGTGGGGGCCTATCACTCACAGCAGTGCCCTGAGACAGGAGGGGTGGGGGCCTATCACTCACAGCAGTGCCCTGAGACAGGAGGGGTGGGGGCATTTCACTCCCAGCAGTGCCCTGAGACAGGAGGGGTGGGGGCCTATCACTCACAGCAGTGCCCTGAGACAGGAGGGGTGGGGGCCTATCACTCACAGCAGTGCCCTGAGACAGGAGGGGTGGGGGCCTATCACTCACAGCAGTGCCCTGAGACAGGAGGGGTGGGGGCCTATCACTCACAGCAGTGCCCTGAGACAGGAGGGGTGGGTGTGATGCACAGTGTGAGCCTTGATCATTGATTGTGACATTGCCATCATTCCACCTGTGTACCCACTGTGGCACGTACTGCTTTTTCCCTCACCAGGGGATGATGTCCCTATGACAAAGGTGCAATGCGTTGGCTGCATGACATGCCTTGTTGTAACCAGCTAATTTGTACCCATATGTCTCTCTGTGACATGTGGCTGGTGTATTGATGTGGTGTCACTTGTTCATCCTCACAGGTAGGCGCCACTGCCAAGGAGCAGATCTGGCTGACCGCCGTCAGTGCCGTGAGGGGTGTGGATGGTCGGAGGCGGAGCCTGCCCCAGGTGAGGAAACGCTGGCAGGATATCCGGTGCTGGACGCGGAGGATTGCACGGCTCCTGCTGGGGGACTCGCCTGAGAGCCACAAGAACCGCGGCCGCCGCCGTCTGAGCCACCTCCAGAGGCGTGTGCTGCCGGTGGTCTTTCCAGACCTGGAGAGGCGCTTACAGGCGATGCAGCAGCCGGAAGGGGGTAGGTACATGTGTGTTTGTTGTGTGTCACCGGCATTTGTAAGGGCACAGTAGCATGAATTCACTGGCAGGGTTTAAGGGTGCTGTGCAGATCCTGTTTGCCCCAGTATAGCGCTGTGCCCCTGCCACCCTTCCCCTCCTTGCAATGTGCTCCCTGGTCTGTGTGTAGTCACTCCTTCACAAGGTAATGTAGGGTGGCGCTTTGTCCACGAGAACAATGACTGTAGCATCATGTGTTGGGGTGGTGTGTAACAGGTTGTGGGACCTTGCCTGTGCACTGTCAAGTTCACTGCATGTGGGTTCCATGTCAGTTGGCACTGATGCTGACTCCAGACATGGGAGTTGGTCTCTCATGTGTCATGCCTTACAGCGCGCATGTCCTATGTAGTGGCCTGTGACATGATGTGCATGAGTGTGCGATACACATAGTGCAGGGATGGTGACGTGTGTTGCAGTCATTACCATTCAGTAGCATGTAGTTGCGTGCCCACTACTGTCCCCTGGGGCACCTTTTCCTCAGTGGTGTATGTGTCATCATAAACGTGGCCAATCTCAGTGTCTACAGCGTAGGTTGTGCTCTGTGCCATTGTCCCCTGTCACCATGTATATAGACATGCTATTTTGTACAGGTGTCCACTGTGCAGCCTGACCTGATTGTCCTTCTTCATACTCACAGTTGCCAGTGCCTGTGTGTCTTGTTATACTCATCTGAGGATGGGCACTGGTACCTCATTATTTGTACAGGCGCACCTTGGCTGTTTGGCGTCCAATCTTGCTTTTTGCCTGCCCCTGTGTGTATCACCCAGACTATGAGATGTTGGTGCCACCTGTGTCTCAACAATTTGCCTCGTGTAGGGTCTTGTTGGGGCGGGCAATGCCTATGTGTCAAATCCTGATTTCCACTTGCCGGGTCTGGGCAGTGTGTGATGTGTCTGGACACACACGCAATGTGCAGTGACCGAGTCATGTTGGGCATGTTTTCAGCATTACCTATGCAGCATGTGTCTCAAGTTCATGGATATGGTCCCTGGTCATCGGTATTTTCGCCAACGCTGTGTGGTGCAGATGCAGTGCTGGATTGTCCCCAGGGCCTGGGTGCTATGTCAGACTCCGTTTCCTGTCTTTAGCTATTGTCTCATGCTCTCCATGGTATTTCAGTGGCATGGTGGCTCAACCAACTGTGTGTTTCATGCCCTACATCGGTACCCTGTTCAGTAGATGTTAGGGATCTTCCTTTTCAGGCTATGCAATGTTACCTATGTAGATTGGACTCATGTGACAGATGTGTACAGGTGTCTGATTAATTTCTGTCTCTCCACCCTGCCCACAGCATCGTCGGGGGACACAGAGGGAGACATGGACACAGACCAGGCGGAGGGACCGAGCACCAGTGCCAGCCGTGACATCGGGTCTGGCACATCGAGTGGGACAGAGGCGGAGGAGAGTGTGGCCGAGGACCTGTCGACTGGCACATCAGACTACGAAGCTGACAGGTCCGAGGACGATGTCTCCGAGTGGGCGGAGGCTGCACCAGCAGCTGACAGCGGAACAACACCTCGCACCGCCCCCTCAGTTTCCATCAGCCGCCTCCCACTTGCTCGTGTCCCTTCCCAGCGTACCCGGTCACAGCATGTCTCCTTCCTGCCAGGCACCGCACCCCCTGCCCCTGTCTCCACTGCTGCCGCCAATGCAGAGTCTGTGGACATCCAGCGGCAACTGCAGGTTGGTCAGGCTGCGATCCTTAATGTCCTCCATGCCCACGGCAAAACCCTCACCAACATCGAGGCTTTCTTGGAGGGCATTCATTCATCGCAGGCTGACCAACGCAACTTGCTGAGGTCCATCGACTCCACACTGACTGCAGCAGTGGGTCTCCTGCAGCGCGACCTCCCCCCACCTACCCCTGCCCCATCCACACTTCCCACTCCCATGCCTGTCCCACGTACACCCAGACGTTGGCATGCACCCACATCAACGGACACGGGCACCACACCAGCAGGGAAGGTCCACCGCACTCCTCCTGACACGCACACACAGGGTGAGGTAGGCACACCCACTGGGTCGGGGGGCAAACGTGTGACACGCAGCCATAGTGGGAGTCCGCATTCCACCCAGTCCACTCCCTCCAAATCCCCTCCCCTCAGCTCTCCTGGCCACATCTCCCCCAAGGACTCCTTCATGGCCGCTCTGTCCCTGAGCCCCACGGTTACACCACCACGCAAGCGGTCAAGGAGGTCCCCGGTCAGGGTGGTTGAGTCTCCCCCCCTGTCTCCACCCTCCCCCAGTGGCGCTGCGACCCATCCCTCTGACCCCCCCCCTCCTTGGGGCCTGAGGTCCCTTCGGGTGCAGGGGACTCCCTGAAGGACCTTGCAAAGGTGTGTAGTGCCATCCTGGCCTCCGCCTTTGGCCCTGCCCCACCCCCTGTGGTGGAGTCCTCCATCCCTGCACCCACAACGCCGCCCCTTTGCCCTGATGTCCCTGCGGTGCCTGTTGCTTCCCCCCCCCCCTGATGCCCTCACCAGTGTGGAAGACGATGCCATTTGACTGTGCAGGCAAGGTAGGGGACACGCATCCCACTGTGTCCCCCATTCAGCTGAGAATCATTGACTGCCCTATGGGCTTTGTGAAGATTGAACTGCCTGCGATCCACGGACATTGTGCTCATGCTGAATAAAGCTTACTTTTATTTTCATTATCACACTACTGCTATGCTGGTATTGGTGTTGGTGGGGCTGCTACATGGTTTTGGGTGGTGTGTAAGGGTTTTGGTGTGTGGGATGTGTAGTAGTGTACTGCTCATTGGTGGGACCCTGGGATCTGTGTGCCATCACAAGGTGTTGGCTAACTTTCTTTGTTCATGTAAGCAGTTACTGCATGGTGCACTTGTCCCAGGGTGTATTCCTTCCTCTGTGTACCCAGCTTTCTTCCCTGCAGGGTGTTCCCAATGTTTAGCGCAGAGCTGTGTCTACATGTGCTGTGTGTGTGACGGAGCCCTTCTACTTTGGCCATGCATGCAGGGCCATGTGTCCACCTGCAACAATCGTGGCATCCTTGGTGATCACTGTACTTGTGTGTGGAGTCTGTTGACATGAGTTCATGGGGACATGTTCCCTTGTAGCCAGTATGCATGTGGATAATTCTGGACTCACACACATGTGTTACTCCCCTCCTGTCTCAGGGCACTGCTGGGAGGACTCCACACCCACCCCTCCTGTCTCAGGGCACTGCTGGGAGTGATAGGCACCCACCCCTCCTGTCTCAGGGCACTGCTGGGAGGATTCTGCACACACCCCTCCTGTCTCAGGGCACTGCTGGGAGTGATAGGCACCCACCCCTCCTGTCTCAGGGCACTGCTGGGAGGACTCTGCACACACCCCTCCTGTCTCAGGGCACTGCTGGGAGGACTCCACACCCACCCCTCCTGTCTCAGGGCACTGCTGGGAGTGATAGGCACCCACCCCTCCTGTCTCAGGGCACTGCTGGGAGGACTCTGCACACACCCCTCCTGTCTCAGGGCACTGCTGGGAGGACTCCACACCCACCCCTCCTGTCTCAGGGCACTGCTGGGAGTGATAGGCACCCACCCCTCCTGTCTCAGGGCACTGCTGGGAGGACTCTGCACACACCCCTCCTGTCTCAGGGCACTGCTGGGAGGACTCTGCACACACCCCTCCTGTCTCAGGGCACTGCTGGGAGTGATAGGCACCCACCCCTCCTGTCTCAGGGCACTGCTGGGAGGACTCTGCACACACCCCTCCTGTCTCAGGGCACTGCTGGGAGGACTCCACACCCACCCCTCCTGTCTCAGGGCACTGCTGGGAGTGATAGGCACCCACCCCTCCTGTCTCAGGGCACTGCTGGGAGGACTCTGCACACACCCCTCCTGTCTCAGGGCACTGCTGGGAGTGATAGGCACCCACCCCTCCTGTCTCAGGGCACTGCTGGGAGGACTCTGCACACACCCCTCCTGTCTCAGGGCACTGCTGGGAGGACTCCACACCCATCCCTCCTGTCTCAGGGCACTGCTGGGAGTGATAGGCACCCACCCCTCCTGTCTCAGGGCACTGCTGGGAGGACTCTGCACACACCCCTCCTGTCTCAGGGCACTGCTGGGAGTGATAGGCACCCACCCCTCCTGTCTCAGGGCACTGCTGGGAGGACTCTGCACACACCCCTCCTGTCTCAGGGCACTGCTGGGTGGACTCTGCACACACACCTCCGATTTCAGGATATGTACGCTTGGAACATACACGGTGGGGGTACGCTCAATGCATTCGAGGTGAGGGTACGAGTCTACTTACACTGGTGTGGTGGGGGTACGCTCCATGCATACGCGGGTGGGGGTACGGGTCGTACTTACACTGTTGGGCTGGGGGGTACGCTCCTTGCATACGCGGGTGGGGGTACGGGTCGTACTTACACTGTTGGGCTGGGGGGTACGCTCCATGCATACGCGGGTGGGGGTACGGGTCGTACTTACACTGTTGGGCTGGGGGGTACGCTCCTTGCATACGCGGGTGGGGGTACGGGTCGTACTTACACTGTTGGGCTGGGGGGTACGCTCCTTGCATACGCGGGTGAGGGTTCGAGTCGTACTTACACTGTTGGCATGGGGGTACGCTCCATGCATACGCGGGTGGGGGTACGGGTCGTACTTACACTGTTGGCATGGGGGGTACGCTCCATGCATACGCGGGTGGGGGTACGGGTCGTACTTACACTGTTGGGCTGGGGGGTACGCTCCATGCATACGCGGGTGGGGGTACGGGTCGTACTTACACTGTTGGGCTGGGGGGTACGCTCCTTGCATACGCGGGTGAGGGTTCGAGTCGTACTTACACTGTTGGGCTGGGGGGTACGCTCCATGCATACGCGGGTGGGGGTACGGGTCGTACTTACACTGTTGGGCTGGGGGGTACGCTCCTTGCATACGGGTTGGGGGTAGGGTCCGTACATATCCGTCCCCACGCTATGTGATGTTTGTGCGGCCCGTACCCAGGCCTTTGCCACGTGGGTGCGATCCGTCCCACCATTGTTGGGGTGACGTGTGTGGGCGTGGTCCGACTCGTACCCACGCTCTTCAGGCGTGGGTACGGGACGTACCTGTCTGGTTGTGTTGCCGGTTCGCGTGGTGACGGACTTCCGTTGTGGCGGTCGCTGGCTTATCAGGACACGCCCCCACCCCCTCGTGGTGACCAGGGCATGGGAGTCAGGTATGTCCAGGCCATGTGTGGTGTGTGACTTATGTGGTTGTTTTGTGGCCTGCCCTGGTCGTGCCACCCCCACCCCACCCCACTTTCCCCCCTCCCTGTAGAGGAGGTGTACTGCTATGAGGGCAGGGATGACTCGTAGGTTCGGGTCCATGTCTGTCCGTCGCGTACTGGTACTCCTTGCTCGCGTCGTCCTGTCACGTACTGGTCCTCCTTGTTCGCGTCGTCCTGTCTGTCCGTCGCGTACTGGTGGTCCTTGTTCGCGTCGTCCTGATTTCCCGGCAGTTTTTGGCTGCCGCAAAATATTCACCGTGCGGGGTGACGTCGGTGCGAATCGTGATTCCTGGGTCGTGAATGGCTGGCTGCGAGCGTCCCGACGTCAGGTCGGCGCTTTCCCGGATCGCATTGGTAGGTGTTTTTTGGTTCGGTCGGGCTTTTTTACGATTCGTACGGTGATGGTGTACCCGTGCGAATCGTAATTCCTTGTTTGTGAAAATTGACGACCGGGTACGCGTCGGGCGGAGATTGTGCTCCGTCCGACGGTTCGTACCCGGTTTTTACCGGATCGTGATCGGCACCATAATAGAATGAACATTTGTTTTGGAATGTTGAATAGATAGAAAGGATAGCCCCAAACAGCTCTTGTTAGCCTGTGTAGAGCAATATAGTTCATTGGGGGAGTGTTTGGTATTATTGATGTGCTTGGTTTCCCCCTTTCTGCCAGACCTAGAAGTCATACTCGAGGGAGTACCTACAGATATTTATTTTCAAGTACTGGCATCCTTTCTCAGCTATAGCCGTCCTCTATGTATTTTCCCCTAAGACGCAAAAAATATAACTACTACCATATACCCACATATATTTACCACAATTCAATTGTTTTTGGATAGTCAGCAGCTAGTATAGTTCCCCTCACACCTTGAAATCCAACTTGCATACCAGAATATAACAACAATGCTAACAACTACACACCAGGCACATAACTGGCTGTCGAAGATGGACCAATACACTTTTGACATCCTTGGGTGAGAAAAAAGAAAACAAATCGAAGAGTTATCTCAACAACCCCAGGACTCTTGGACTAAACCTGTATTGTGTACACTATCCCACTGTACTTACTGACTCTACCACCTGACAGGAGCATCTTTATATCAATTTGCCTATTTCTCCCTCCCAATCCCCATTGATCCTACAGTTTTGTATACGAATGATTGCCAACATAGGAGTCACCTTTGGGCCTTGGCCCACCAAATCCTCTTTGTTGGGTGTTAAGTCTGCCGTCTCAGCTTGGAGGCTTTGTTCAAGTCTATGGTTCTGATAGAGCACCATGTGATTTTGAGATTTGTAGGGGTGCATCATATTCACTGTTAGTCGGCAGTGGCACCCGCATATAATCGATGTATGTCTAGAAGCGTCATAGAAATGTATTTGCTATAATCATATAGCATAGAAGTGTGAGAGATGTAATAACGTTTTGCGAAGTTTAACGTTGCAAGTTATCGTGAATGTATTCATCACAACGTAGATGATTGGTTTTCACAAAATAATGTAATAGAGAAAATGTGTGTCATGCTAGAATTTAAATTGTAGGTTGCTTATTCACATGATGGTAATGTAGAATTAATGCCTAGGATGTGATTTTATAATGTGTTTAAATTTGTTAGACCTAACTGCATATGTAGAAGAGAAGGCCCGTTCTTTTCTTATATTAGCTATATTGTGCAGGCTGACAGGGATTTCTTGGTTAAGGCTTGAGTTGCCGTGAAATGTAAAACATCAGGATGCGAAGAGCTTTCCTTTTCGTTCCCATGTTTCTGTTGCAGGTGCAAGGACATTTAGCTCGTTAGTGGGAATAAGTCTTTGTTTTAGGAGTTAGGATGGTATGAGAAGCCAACATGGGAGTATACTGGAATGCAGAGATGATACTTTCGGCAGAGAATGTGCCTGAGACCCAAGGTCAAGCTAACGGAAGATGGACAGCTCTGGATGGAAATTTACCGGAGGAAGACCTGGCTGAAGAGGTGTGCAGAAGGGCGTGTTCTGTGATTTTGGGGTTTTGTATTAGGGACATACTCCCGTGGGTTGGGCAGATGAGGTTTAGGCGGGAAGCTAGAAGGAGCATCCAAGATCGAGCTCACACTAAATGAAGACTTCTTAGGAGGTTTCACTTCTGACACCATTTCTATGATTCTCTTGCTTGGGAGGGAATGCTAAGTAGGGATGCCACTTTAGAATAGAGTAGGGACAGAAATGTTTTGACTAAGCATTCCTAAGATTGACATCAGCATAACCATTTTTTATTTGATGCTTTTAGAATCTGTAATCCTTTTTATTTTTAGTCGAATGCGAATCCTTCGTAGGCTAGCTTTTGTGTTAGTGCCCATTTATCTTTTGTGCCTCGTATTGAGGTGCCTTTATGTTCAGATGTTTTTGCTCATAATAAAATCTCGGAAATTTTAGATCCTGAGTCCTTTGTCCTTTAATGATGTCAACTTGCGGTAGTTACATCCTGATAATTGTGTTTACTCCCTCTACGCTATTTGGCAAGTAAAAGGATCCAGTCGACCTGAGAGGGTTCTTGTAGATAATTGGGTAGTCAAGAATCCGACCTTATCAGTTGGTAGTAGAGACGGATGGTTATTTCCGATAACGAGGGAAGATCTAGATTAGGATAAGTGATCCTTGAGGCACATAGATGCTAAGTGATGGTAAATCATCAGATGGTGAGCAGCAGACGACGGCGGCTGATGGACATCGATGGAGAGTAGCAGTGCGGCAGAAAACAGCAGTTCGAGGAGTGAGTATGAATAGGGCGAGATGTTGTAGATTGCGGTGTTGATTTGTTGTGTTATGTCTTGCGGAGTTGGTATGAATGTTGAGTGATTGTGTGATCAGGCTGTGAGCGCGCGCAGCCCGGGAAAGTCTTAGGTTCGACGAGTAGCTTAAGTGATTGGGTGTAGAAGACACCCACGGTAGATTTTGTTGACCACCCTAAGGAGATTGTGAGGTGCCATCGATCACCTGGACCGAGATAGGGGGAGCGAATGTGTGAGAGTATGGCAAACCGACGCTGGTCGTGGGTTGTTGTGTATGGATTTCAGTATTTGTAACCTATCAGAGGCGATTTGTCTGGCCGGACGGGGACGGACAGTTGCCAACTGAGGTTGACAACTTCGAGAGACTGTGAACGTACAGTCAGAGAAGTAACTTGTTTGGGACAAACGGTTATTTCAGCGTATGAATGGGACGAATGCAAGGGTGAGACGTGAGTTGTGAAGGAGGGGAATTGCTGCGATTGAAGGAAAAGTGACGTCAGAGGGTGTTGCGCTGCGATAGGTTGGTTGGTGTGAGTCGCGTTGTCATTGATGGATTGATATCAGGAAGTAACGGAAAATTGTGGACGTTCAGAATTTGGTCATTATGAAATGTTTTAAAGTTTTCCGAGAATTGTGTAGAGGTGACAAACATGTGGTCACTCGTGGGAGAGAAGAAGCCCCTCCTGAGGATACTCCGGCACATTATATGGCAAGAAATGTGGGGTTACATACTATAATTTGGCTTGAAAATTGGCATAAAATGACCCAAGGCGAAGGAGAATTAGCATTCCCGAGATAGGGTTCATTCAGGTTAGAAGTGTTGTACCAGTTGAAGTCTGTGATGGCGGCGTTACGACCTTTGCCAAGGCCAACACAATTTGAAGCATTGCATGTGTGGATTAGAGCAGTGCATGATAGAAACTGAGATAGAACCCAGGAAAGGATGAAAAAGTCGATTAAGGCGTTCCGGGATGCCAGATGGGATGCAAAAGAGAAAAGATCGAGAATACAGGCAATAGAAGGACACAGGTTGTATCCCTTACTAGTAAAAACTGATAATTCAAAGGAAAAGAGAGTGGATGACGAGGATGACAGTGATACTGATGATAGCCTATTAGAGAGGTTATTGTCTGAGAGACCACCTCCATACAACCCAGATGCCCCGGAAGGGAGGTCAGCTTCCATGGAAGGGACTGGGGGAGTACCAACCCAGTCAGAGGTGAGAGTTGAAGAAAAGATCTCGACAGGAGCTGAGGGTATGAGGAATCAGTCTGTAGCTAGCACAGAGATTGGGAGAGGTGCGAGGTTACCGGATGCTCTAAAGGTACCGGTCACTATTGGACCTATTGTTTCTGTTTACGACCCAGATCAAGAGAAGTTCAGAAGCCCAGTACAGTCAGCTGTAGGAGTGAGGAGTGTGACCGAGGGAAGTGTGTCAGTAAGTGGGATGGAGCAGACTCCGAAGCCTATAGAATGGAGTACACCATTGCCAGCCACAGCAGACTCCTCTAGGGGACAGGGAGGGCTGAGACCAGTGAGACCAGAGTCTTTAGCCGAGTCAAGATCAGATTTGCGAATGTGGACACCTCCAGTGAGAAACCAGAACCAGATTGTGTTAACAGCAGAAAGCGAACGAGGCACCATAGTGAATCGTTCTGTTCCTATGAGTATGTCAGAAGACAGTAGGTCGCATGAACGAGAATGTGAGTACAATGAAAGAGATGGTGTAGGTTGTAGAGATGTACTGACGGGAGCCCTGAAAGGGAGGATGTTAGATGTTGTAAGATTGAAGGCAGAGGTGGATGAGATAATAAGTGGAAACTTACCTCTTGAGAGAATCTTAATGTACGAACAAGATGAACTACTCTTTGTAGCAAAGGATGTGACTCGCAAAGCACAAATTGCTCATGAGAAATTGTCGGAATTGGCCAAGCGGTATGATGTGGATTTGTCAAAAACTAAATCATTGCAAGGAAGTCACAGGATGCAGTACAGTGATCAGGAACTAGAAGAGAAAAGAGTTATGGGATTGAGAACCCATATCAAAGATTTAATCATAGCAATGGGTGCATGGATTATGCTTGACAAGTGGGAAGAAAGATGGTCCAAAAAGAAAAGCTCTAAGAAAACAATAGGAGAGACACCGCCTCCGGGTGGAGAGATGATGGAGATAGGGAATTACCCTTTACGAGAAGTGCAGAATGGAGGATATGTACATGTACCCTGGAGTAGGGGTGATTTGGCTGCCTTCATAAATGATTTCCCCCGACTTAGGGAGAAGCCTGTGGAGTGGTATAAGCAAGTCGGTCGCTTTGTCAAAATTCAAAGGTATTGTGGATTGATCTGAACACCTTATTTGACATTGTGGTTCCGAGTGATTTGTGGTCGGCATGTAAAATTGCTGTTGAGTGGCCGACTTCGGAGCCTGACAGGGACCCGATTTCGAATGGTCCGTCGCCTATAGTGATGAAAAAGTTCGAACAAGTGATTAGTTGGTTGAAGTCGAAAATCTCACCTCAGGACATCGATTGGGTGAAGATAGATAGGACAGTGCAAGAGCCTGAGGAGACTGTGCATGAGTTTTATGAGAGACTTTTGCAGGCTTTTAAACAGTACAGTTTTCTAGATGTGTTGGATACGAAAGACATGGGACAGTTTGTTTCTAAGTTTGTGTTGGGATTGAGGCCAGAGGTTAGTCTCATGATACAGCCGCATTTGATTTGTTGGCAGAACAAGCCTGTGGATGAGATTTTACGGTATGCTAGGTACTGTAGTGATGAGATAGAATCCAAGCACAGGAAGTTGAAGTATAAACTGATGCTTGTGCAGATGCAAACAGCCCAGGGACAGCCTAATGGGGGAACGTTGGGAAGGAAACAGGGAAACAATAAAGGAGGAATGCTGAATGCCCAGGGTCAGCGAAGGCCAAAGTCAATCGACCCTAAGACAGGAATGGATGTGGCGACATTGAAAAAGACTACAGCATGTCATCTTTGTCACCAGATTGGACACGGGAGACGCGAGTGTCCTCTGAACCCATTGAACCAGATACAGCAGGAAGGAGAGTTAGACCAGGTTCCTGTGGCGGATGTGGTCCCCACACTGACTCGACCTAAGATTGTCAAAGGGGGGACGGGTGTTCCACAGATGCAGGTTCCCCAACCACCCAAGATACAGAATATACAACAGGGAGCTCGGACATATTTGCAGATGCCTATGTTTGAGGGGAGTGAGGAAAACGATCTAGACCCGATGGCACGACCATGCTTGAGAGGAGAAGAGGACTGTGCGCTTGGAGCTGTCCTAGAGGTAGATCAGAAGGGACCCTTTGTGGAAGCAGATATTGACGGTCACCCTACGACCTTTTTGGTTGATAATTGCGCTACTCGATCGACTGTATGATTTGCAGTGGTCCCAGACCTACCCCTTTCTGGACAATCAATCCAAGTCATTGGCGTGGCAAATAAGAAACTGACTAGTCCATTAACGGAGTTAATCCCAATCAAGATAGGGAATTTCAGCGATCGACACCAGTTTGTGGTGTGTGATTCTAGTACAGTTTGCCTGTTGGGTAGGGATCTATTGTGCAAGCTTAACTGCACTATCTACTGTACCCCGAAGGGAGTGGAAGTACAGACAAGGGATGACGATGCGACCTTTAAGGTTGTGAATCAGCGTGTGAGTGTGGAAATGTACCCAGCATTGATGGTGGAGGAACTTCCACTTGATCTGAGGGACTCAGTATCAATTGACGTATGGGACCTCAGTGGAGAGGAGATCGGATTAGTCAAGGCAGTAGACCGAGTGAAAATCCAGATTAAGCCAAATGTGGAGTTCCTGAGGACGCCCCAGTATAAGTTGTCACCTGAAACTATTGCAGGGATTAAACCTGTAATTGAGTCCATGATCAAGCAGGGAATTCTGAGGGAGATTATGGGTAGCCCATGCAATTCGCCTATTATGGGACTACAGAAGCCGAGTGGGAAATTTAGGATTGTACAAGACTTGCGAAAAGTCAATGAAATAGTTGTTCCATGTTGTCAAGTGGTACCGAATCCGTCTCTGATCCTTTTTCATATCTCATTTGAGGCTGAATGGTTCACAGTGATTGACTTGTGTCAAGCATTTTTCTCGATTCCTCTGCATGATGAGAGGCACTTTCTTTTTGCTTTTCGGCTGGAAAATCATATGTTAACGTGGTGTCGTA
Source organism: Triturus cristatus (assembly GCF_964204655.1). Taxonomy (NCBI): domain Eukaryota; kingdom Metazoa; phylum Chordata; class Amphibia; order Caudata; family Salamandridae; genus Triturus; species Triturus cristatus. Next base: position 451,825,714 of record NC_140590.1, on the reverse strand, counting down.
TCCCACAGGGGTATACAGAGAGCCCGTCTATCTTTAACCAGATCTTGAAGAAAAATCTCGAAGGTCTTGTATTGCCACAGAATTCCGTTCTAGTGCAGTACATTGATGATCTGCTTGTTGCGTCAGAAACTGAAGATGCTTGCAGGATCGATACCGTTGCCCTGTTGAATTATTTGCCGGAGAATGGGCATAAAGTGTCTCCGAACAAATTGCAGTACTGTTTGAGTGAAGTACAGTATTTGGGCCACAGAATCGAGAAAGGCAAGAGAAAGGTGTCACCAGATCGCATTGAGTCTATTCTGAAAATGCCTGTTCCCACTGCCCAGAGGGAAGTCCGAATGTTCTTGGGAATGGTTGGTTATTGTCGCCAATGGATCCCAAACTTTTCCTTTGAAGCGAAGCCTTTACAGCGGCTGACGCGTAAGGATGTGAGTGATCCGTACCATGGGACGAAGACTGTATAAGGTCATTTCTGAGGCTGAGAGAAGCTTTGTGTTGCGCTCCAGCTTTGGGAATGCCCGATTACAGCAAGGCATTTGCCTTATTTTGCTGTGAAAGGGAAGGTTGCGCATTGGCAGTTCTAACTCAGACTCATAGAAGTGTCCTTAGACCAGTTGCCTACTTTTAAGCTACTTCAGATCCAGTAGCTTCTGCGTTGCCCAGATGTCTCAAATCCGTTGCCGCAACGGGTGTCAGTATCGAAAGATGTCAGAGCATTGTCATGGGTCATCCGCTTACTGTTTATGTACCAAATTCTGTTGAATTGTTGATGACTAGGACTAAAACACAGCACCTCACGAATAATAAGTTGACGCATTATGAACAAGTCATCCTTGCTGCAGACAACGTGACGCTGAAGAGGTGTTCTGTTTTAAATCCTGCCACACTGTTGCCTATTCCAAATATAGACGACGAAGACTGTGAGGACCATGATTGTCATGTTGTGACTGAATTGTGCACCAAACCGAGACCTGACATTGTCGATGAGCCGCTTTTCTTTGTGGACGGTTCATGGTTAAGAGACAGTGCTGGTCGACTGAAAGCAGCGTTTGCTGTATGTACCCTCACTGGAGTGGTTGAAGCCGCTTGTTTAGAAGGAGTGGTATACAACCTTTACAACGCAACTTTTACAATGCACTACACTTACAACAAATTTTTTACAACGCAACATCCACTACAACGCATTCCATTACATCGCAGGACACTACAACGCATTTTTAAAAACTACCTTTACAACGCATTCCATTACATCGCATACTACCTTTACAACGCATACCATTACAACGCATAATATTACATTAAAACCCCTACACTATCCAACACTTACCCTACTGTTGCACCCCCTGGAGTTAGAATAGTAATTTTTACCCCTATACTATCCAACACTTACCCTACTGTTGCACCCCCTGGAGTTAGAATAGTAATTTTTACCCCTATACTATCCAACACTTACCCTACTGTTGCACCCCCTGGAGTTAGAATAGTAATTTTTACCCCTATACTATCCAACACTTACCCTACTGTTGCACCCCCTGGAGTTAGAATAGTAATTTTTACCCCTATACTATCCAACACTTACCCTACTGTTGCATCCCCTGGAGTTAGAATAGTAATTTTTACCCCTATACTATCCAACACTTACCCTACTGTTGCACCCCCTGGAGTTAGAATAGTAATTTTTACCCCTATACTATCCAACACTTACCCTACTGTTGCACCCCCTGGAGTTAGAATAGTACTTTTTACCCCTATACTATCCAACACTTACCCTACTGTTGCACCCCCTGGAGTAAGATTAGTAATTTTTACCCCTATACTATCCAATACTTACTTTAAATGCAATGTAATATTATGTGTTGTAATGGTATGCGTTGTAAAGGTAGTATGCGATGTAATGGAATGCGTTGTAAAGGTAGTTTTTAAAAATGCGTTGTAGTGTCCTGCGATGTAATGGAATGCGTTGTAGTGGATGTTGCGTTGTAAAAAATGCGTTGTAAGTGCATGCGTTGTAAAAGTGTGCGTTGTAACGACATACATCCGAAGGAGTATACTCCGCACAGGTGGCTGAACTTATTGCTTTGACCCGTGCCTGTTTGGCTGCTGACAAGATTCGTATAACGATTTATACAGATAGTCAGTATGAGGTTTGGTGTCGTTCATGACTTCGGACAGCTATGGTCACAGAGAGGGTTTATGACTTCTTCTGGTTCACCCATTAGAAATGGGTATTATGTGAGGCAATTGTTGGAAGCATTGCAATGTCCAGAGGAAATCGCAGTTGTTAAGTGTTCTGCACACTCCAAGGGGAATGACTTTGTGTCATTAGGTAATAACTATGCAGATGAAGTTGCTCGATTTTGTGCGGAACAGGGATGCATATTCACTGAAAGGCATGTCGAGGGAGGTCAAGAAGGAACCGATGTCAACGTGATGTTAGCCATGGCTGATACATGGGAAGAACTGAAACGGTTGCAGGATGAAGTTTCCGATCAAGAACGGGATAGTTGGGTGCGAGCTGGATGTGACAAAGGAGATGTGGATGTATGGATTTAAAATGATGGTAGAGCTGTGTTACCGGAATGCGTGTTGAATCCAATGGCAAGATTAATACATGGTGCTGTACATCTTGGTAGAGATGCGATGGTGCGAGTGTTTCGTCAAACATTGTACAATCCGAAGTTTCGTGCAGTAGCTGAGGCTGTGTGTCAGAGATGTATTACGTGTCAACAAATGAATGTAGGGAAAAGGAATGCTGTCACGCTGAGTCATATTGGGAGGTCGGGTGGGCCTTTCAACAGAATGCAGTTGGATTTCATTGAAATGCCAAGGTGCAATGGGTTGAGGTACATATTAGTTGTAGTATGTGTCTTCTCTAGATGGATGGAGGCTTACCCAACACGTAGGTGTGACACACTCACCGTAGCCAAGTTACTACTGAGAGAGCTTATCCTGAGGTTCGGTTTCCCGACCTCTTTTGAGTCAGACAGAGGAACGCATTTCCATAGTGAGATCATGAAATTGCTTTGTGCTGCCTTGGATGTAGATCAAAGGCTGCATTGCAGTTATCGACCAGAGGCTTCTGGGATTGTGGACCAAGTTAATGGGACTTTGAAAGCCCGGATGGCAAAAGTGTGTTCTTCTACATCTTTGAAATGGCCAGACGCATTACCCCTGGTTCTCATGAGTCTCCGTAGTGTGCCTGATAGGAGGACTGGATTGCCGCCTCATGAGATCCTCATGGGGAGAGCGATGCGTTTGCCAGCAATACCTGCCACTGCTTTAATTAACATCACTGATGATTTGATTCTCGACTACTGTAAAGGCCTGGCTGATGTGGTCTGTTCTGTGTCTCAGCAGTTGCAAGCAGCAGCTGTTCCAGCCGCAAGTGATCATTGGCACGACTTGTGCCCAGGGGATTGGGTACTTGTGCGTAAACACGTGAGGAAGAGTTGCCTGGATGCTCGTTGGCGTGGGCCGTACCAGATAATCTTGTTTACGAATACAGCAGAGAAGTGTGGGGGATTGCCGAACTAGGTGCATGCCTCCCATACCCGCAGAGTTCCAGCACCCTTGGAAGATACAGCCCCTCTCGTGAATGAAAATTGAGCTGAGGTGGCAGAGCCATCTGAGAGGGCAAGTCAAGCTGTGAGGGTTGCTGACGCAGTTGGTTGTGCACTAGACCGAGCTGAAAGGGGATGTGCAAGTCGAAATCCTGAATTTGACTCAGATGAAGAAAGTGTTGCTGAGGGTGGAGTAGAGTCAAATTCTGCTGAAGAAGGAAGTAGTGCACAGGGTACTCAAAGGGAGAGTGGAAGTGCCACAGAAGCGGATTGGGTTTGGCCCGTGAGTCAGAGTCGGGTAAACATGCGAGTGGCACCGGGAAGAGATCTTGCCCCAGTTTCCGAAGCATCTGAATAAGAGCAGAGTGACGAAGAGCAAGCTCAAGGTTGTCTGAGAAAGTCGAGGAGAGCAAGAGTGCGGTGTCGAAGGTACGCCTCACCTGAGTGGACATACGCTGTGACTGATGCCAGGCATATCGAGCACGGGGAGGCTGAAATCCTTGACACTGGTCAGCAGTTCTCCAAACCTAAAGATAGAAGTGTTGCTGAAAATCTCAGGATTGGAGATCGATGGGATATTGACCCTCAATATTCCGAGCACACCGCTTCTGAGTAAAGTTCGTGAACTGATTTTGGAAACCTTAGCCTTTCCGACTTTTGTTGTTATACCAGCACCTCAGGAGTTGATGACACTTCGAATTAAAATCTTGCAGGGGGTCCTAGAGCTGTTCGGACGGAATATTGTTCTGGACTGATGGTGAACTTGTGTTGTATATAAGTCTGAAAGAAGATAACCTAGGCCCGAGTGGAAGAAGAATACATTTAGGGATTTTCCGTTGGAGAAAACGAAAGAGGGCTAGGGAAGTCTTTTCTGGACTGTGTAAATAAGGAACTGAAATTCGTTAGGGGTTTTCCAGCTTCAAAGTGGGGACTGAACTGGGTTGACAAGAAATTTTGAATGAGAAATAGACTTTCACCTGTTGTCATTGAACTGAACTCTGAGAACTTTACGAAGATGGCAGAAGCTGGAAATACTCACGGTAGGGGTAAATTAGTGATAGGTACACTTTTAGGGGAAGTGCTAGCTGCTATAGTTGCGATAGTTGTAGCCTCATATATAGTGTCACACGAGCAGGAGGGGGAGGTTCAGGGGACTCCTACACCTACCACTTCCAGCCAAAAAGGGGTTACTATAGGAGCTCAAAGAGCTTTGACACTTGAAGAAAGTCGTAGATTTCATGTAGATTTATCTAGAGGTGATTTCAAACTTAATGCTTATGCGAAGCTGTTGTATGAGTATGTTGACGGGATGGATGCGAAGGATTGCTATGTGTGTATGCAGTTGCCTTCTTCTGTAGACGAGGGTATTAGATACCATCACCTTCCACTAACATATGGGATTTCTTGCAGCTTATTGCTTAGCCTGTTCTATGAGAGGAAACAGTTCAAGTATTTCTTCTCAAACTATGATGCAGTGCTTCCTGAAATTCCGGCATATAAGCATTTGAATAAGTATAATTATTATAAGTCAGAGGACAGACTTTGGACTTATTTCATTCCAACTACGAGTTTAGATACAGCTTATGCTCACCGACATAATTTGACATGCTTATTGTCAGAAACTGAAAATAAGTTTATTGGCCAGATTGAGGATAGATATAGAAAACTAACCCAGAAACGAAACACAGGAGAGAGTCCAGTAGATTGGACTGAGGAGGAGAGATTACATAGATCCAAGGGAAGTTATGGACCTATAGCATTAGATCAAGTACAGAAGGGGAATTTGTGCTTAGGACGTCCTCAGACCTACTATGACAAAGTTCCAGTGGGACATAGTACGTGTGACCATACCTTTACTATGGAAGATTCTGCTAAGAACTTTTTGCAGGGTCCGGTGCAAGTGATTCCAACGGTGTATTTCGCATGCAGAAAGAATGCTTATGTGAGATTGCCTGTGAATTGGTATGGTACATGCTACTTGGCTATCATTTTTCCGAAGATTTACCATACAGAAGATTTAAATTTGTTAGAGACAGGACATCACTCTAAAGTGCGAAGAGCTGTGAGTGCAGGTGCAGTGATTGGTGATATCTTTGGAGCAATGATACCAGGTTTGGCCGTGATCTTGAATGACGTGAAAATAAGAAAGCTGGCGACTGTGGTTGATGAATTGACAATGAACACGGCGAGGTCATTGCTGTTGGTTGATGGGGAGATGTTATCGATAAGAACGATGGTTTTGCAAAATCGTCTTGCTTTAGACGTGTTATTGGCAAAAGAGGGTGGAGTCTGTAAATTGCTGAAGGTTCAGGAATGCTGTACGTATATTCCAGACAATAACAAGAATTTGGAGAAATATATAGACAACATTACAACGATTCATCAGGAGATTGCCGAGTTGACTGAAGAGAATGTGTGGGAAAAGATTGGTAAAGGATTTGGTTGTGTTGTAAGTCGGTTTGGCAACTTGGGAAAAGGGTTGATCGGATTTGTACTGAAGCCACTAGTTATTGTTGTGGTTTGTGTGATCTGTCTGTGGGGACTTATAAGGGCCTGTAAATGGTACAGGGGAAATAAGGTTGCGAGAGCTCTCAGAGCGAATGAGAGAATAATGGCGAGACTGCAGGACAGTCAATATCAGAACCTTAAAAGGATGGAGGGGTTCCTACAGAGTGGAATAGCAACAAGCACTGTTTAGGTCGGTTCTTTCTCCAAAGGGAATGAAGTTGTGATGGTGTGATGACAATTGTCATCAAAGGGGGGAACTGATAGAGCGCCATGTGATTTTGAGATTTGTAGGGGTGCATCATATTCACTGTTAGTCGGCACCCGCTCATAATCGATGTATGTCTAGAAGCGTCATAGAAATGTATTTGCTATATTCATATAACATAGAAGTGTTAGAGATGTAAAAACGTTTTGCGAAGTTTAACGTTGCAAGTTATCGTGATTGTATTCATCACAACGTAGATGATTAGTTTTCACAAAATAATGTAATAGAGAAAATGTGTGTCATGCTAGAATTAAAATTGTAGGTTGCTTATTCACATGATGGTAATGTCGAATTAATGCCTAGGATATGATTTTATAATGCGTTTAAATTTGTTAGACCTAACTGCATATGTAGAAGAGAAGGCCCGTTCATTTCTTATATTAGCTATATTTTGCAGGCTGACAGGGATTTCTTGGTTAAGGCCTGAGTTGCCGTGAAATGCAAAACCTCAGGATGCGAAGAGCTTTCCTTTTCGTTCCCATGTTTCTGTTGCAGGTGCAAGGACATTTAGCTCGTTAGTGAGAATAAGTCTTTGTTTTAGGAGTTAGGATGGTAGGAGAAGCCAACATGGGAGTATACTGGAATGCAGAGATGATACTTTCGGCGGAGAAGGTGCCTGGGACCCAAGGTCAAGCTAACGGACGATGGAAGATGGACAGCTCTGGATGGAAATTTACCGGAGGAAGACCTGGCTGAAGAGGTGTGCCGAAGGGCGTGTTCTGTGATTTTGGGGTTTTGTATTAGGGACAGACTCCCATGGGTTGGGCAGATGAGGTTTAGGCGGGAAGCTAGAAGGAGCATCCAAGATCAAGCTCTCACTAAGTGAAGACTTCTTAGGAGGTTTCACTTCTGACACCTTTTCCATGAGTCTCTTGCTTGGGGGGGAATGCTAAGTAGTGATGCCACTTTAGAATAGAGTAGGGACAGAAATGTTTTGACTAATGATGCCTAAGATTGACATCAGCATAACCATTTTTTATTTGATGCTTTTAGAATCTGTAATCCTTTTTATTTTTAGTCGAATGCTAGCTTTTGTGTTAGTGCCCATTTATCTTTTGTGCCTCGTATTGAGGTGCTTTATTTTCAGATGTTTTTGCTCATAATAAAATCTCGGAAATGTTAGATCCTGAGTCCTTTGTCCTTTAATGATGTCAACTTGCGGTAGTTACATCCTGATAATTGTGTTTACTCCCTCTACGCTATTTGGCAAGTAAAAGGATCCAGTTGACCTGAGAGGGTTCTTGCAGATAATTGGGTAGTCAAGAATCCGGCCTTATCAGTTCATAGCAACACAAAACATTAATGGACGGAATACTTAACAATGTCAAACATTCACCCCCGGTACAGAGATCTGGTTAGCTTATTATGCCATTTGAGTTTGGACCTAGCCATATTCAAATCACTCCTGACCCTGCTCCTGTTTGAATAGTCAAACCCCAGCTGCCAGGCCATGTCCTCCTTAGACCAGAATCAAGCATCCTGGTATCACCCCTCATAAGCCAGGCTAGCTGGAATCCAATGGCATAGTGAGCACGTGACCCACGTCTGGGCATACTCTCCCCACTTGGGGTGACCATAGCAACACACTTTTTTTGTTGCTCCTGTCTACAGTTCCTCAATTGGCTAAGTAATTCCACTTCTGCCACAGCTCTTGGTTGCATTTTCACTACTTGCTAGCGGGACAGCCAGCCAGTGAGCCTGGGATCTTGTGAGTGATCTGCCAGGTTAAGTGATGCAAACCTACCTGTTAGTTCACACCACTGTGTTGTAGAGATTATTGGGACCAACCTCCTAGCACCCTACTTGTTGTTCTGTACTAAAGGTTTACTTTGGGAAATACAGTCAAGGCTCAAAGAGGAAGGGCTTGCAGGATGTCATCTTCCTAGCCACTTCGTACTGTTGTCGACCTTCAAAAAATATGGGAGGATATTCCTAGACTGGCCTAAGCATAAATTAAACTTCTAAACACCCACCATCGCAGTGTGGACTTTGATTCTACAAAGATGTACCTGGGATCAACTGGAAGACAGTGTTTTTGGAGATAGCGACCTTAGCAAAACCTTCCGCTGACCTGGAAGTGTGGTAGCATAGCAGTATTGGCAGCCTGTTACTGTAAGATATGCAAGCAGAGTTACAGACAGGCATGCGATGAACAACCCAACCCTAAATAATCATTAGCTTCCACATTGATACATACTGTGACATCCCAGGTCAAACAGGATTACTTTAGAAGCCATCCCAGAGTCACTGGATGATCATCCAACTACTCTAGAAGTCATTTTCAAGTCGTCAGACATCATCAAGCTCTTGAAGTCATTGGCAGAGCTTAGGAAAGTAAGCCTGATGATTAGAGGATGACTTGAAAATGAGTACCTGATGACTCCACAAGATGGGATTGGTCCTGATGATCAGAGGCTGAGCAGATGATGAGTTCTCAAGATGAGATGTGTTCCTGAGGATTTTAGGATGCTTTGAAGATGACTATCCGATTACTTCGTAGGCCCTCACAAAATTAAACTGGCCCTGATGGTTTGAAGAGGGCTTGGTTATTGCTTCAAGAGCCTTTCTCTGTTTGTGTTTAATTATTGTCACAAAAAATACGCCTTTTTGATAATTCCAGAATTATTTATTGATCAGTAAGCAATGAACACCGTTTAGCTATTTCAGAAGTTTTTATTTACTTTTAAATAAACGGTGCTTCATACAAATAGGTTATTTGCACACCAGTAAGCGGATGTATGACGTTACAACGCACACTTTTACAACGCATGCACTTACAACGCATTTTTTACAACGCAAAATCCATTACAACGCATTCCATTACAACGCATGACACTACAACGCATTTTTAAAAACTACCTTTACAACGCATTCCATTATATCGCATACTACCTTTACAAAGCATACCATTACAACGCTTAATATTACATTGCATTTAAGGTAAGTATTGGATAGTATAATGGTAACAATTACTATTCTTACTCCAGGGGGTGCAACAGTAGGGTAAGTGTTGGATAGTATAGGGGTAAAAATTACTATTCTAACTCCAGGGGGTGCAACAGTAGGGTAAGTGTTGGATAGTATAGGGGTAAAAATTACTATTCTAACTCCAGGGGGTGCAACAGTAGGGCAAGTGTTGGATAGTATAGGGGTAAAAATTACTATTCTAACTCCAGGGGGTGCAACAGTAGGGTAAGTGTTGGATAGTATAGGGGTAAAAATTACTATTCTAACTCCAGGGGGTGCAACAGTAGGGCAAGTGTTGGATAGTATAGGGGTAAAAATTACTATTCTAACTCCAGGGGGTGCAACAGTAGGGCAAGTGTTGGATAGTATAGTTTAAAAATTACTATTCTAACTCCAGGGGGTGCAACAGTAGGGCAAGTGTTGGATAGTATAGGGGTAAAAATTACTATTCTAACTCCAGGGGGTGCAACAGTAGGGTAAGTGTTGGATAGTTTAGGGGTAAAAATTACTATTCTAACTCCAGGGGGTGCAACAGTAGGGTAAGTGTTGGATAGTATAGGGGTAAAAATTACTATTCTAACTCCAGGGGGTGCAACAGTAGGGTAAGTGTTGGATAGTATAGGGGTAAAAATTACTATTCTAACTCCAGGGGGTGCAACAGTAGGGTAAGTGTTGGATAGTATAGGGGTAAAAATTACTATTCTAACTCCAGGGGGTGCAACAGTAGGGTAAGTGTTGGATAGTATAGGGGTAAAATTTACTATTCTAACTCCAGGGGGTGCAACAGTAGGGTAAGTGTTGGATAGTATAGGGGTAAAAATTACTATTCTAACTCCAGGGGGTGCAACAGTAGGGCAAGTGTTGGATAGTATAGTGGTAAAAATTACTATTCTAACTCCAGGGGGTGCAACAGTAGGGTAAGTTTTGGATAGTGTAGGGGTTTTAATGTAATATTATGCGTTGTAATGGTATGCGTTGTAAAGGTAGTATGCGATATAATTGAATGCGTTGTAAAGGTAGTTTTTAAAAATGCGTTGTAGTGTCATGCGTTGTAATGGAATGCGTTGTAATGGATTTTGCGTTGTAAAAAATGCGTTGTAAGTGTAGTGCGTTGTAAAAGTTGCGTTGTAAAGGTTGTTCCCCCCAGTAAACATAGAGTGTAGTATGCTGCCTTCCTGGAAGTGGGTATTTAATAATAACATTGTACATTTATGACAAGACACTCTAATGGGCAGTCTCTCTACCCTAACTTTCACTCTGTCTTGTTTCTCTGGCCTATCTCTGCTCTTATTTCTTTTTCCCTGCAGCCTCTTTGGTGAGTTAATTTATTATCATAAAATGTTTTTTTTCTTCTGGAGTGCGGTGTTTTACAGCTTCAAATTGAATGAAAGGGCGATGAGCATCTGACATTGTAACGCTATTTCTGTAGTCAACATTCTGTACTTTTGCATGGTATAGCACAGTCAATGCCAGTGTGTTTGCAAACTTCCTATAAGAAATACTTGCACACATCTAGAATGATTTTTTTCCCTGTGCGGGTGCCAGAGAGCGCAGGGTCTTGCTTTGAATTTCTCACCATTTGGAACAGTATTTGCATATATTGTGTAGGGTAGATTTTTCCTTTTCATTCTGGTACTCGTAGTCCGGTGTATAAAATCCCGGTTTCTAAGCACCAGAATACAAAGAACCAATCCTGACTAAATGAATGTCAAGCTCCTGTTTTATGGTGTCTAAAATCGCGGAGCTCTGAAGTGCACATTACTATGTAGTAAGGCAGACATGGTGCACTGCTTCTTTTTGGTTTGATTCCCGAGCAGAGCAAATTAGGGGCATCTTTGGTCTGTTCACAGGGAAGACGCAGGCTCAGAAAAAGTTGATATTGCTACTGAGTGACCCCTCGCAGTACATACAGTGTGTTACTATGGACTGGCACCCACTATCGTATCGGATAAATACTTTGTTTGACCTTAACTGTGGCAAGAGTACAGAGAACTCTGTGGCTCAGAGGGACACATGTTTGATTGTCATGGCGCATTAGAGTGCTGCGGGGAGTTGGTAGGCTGGAGCAGCAGGTTGGTTACTCACAGCACACTTCAATGCATCGGACCACTCGCTGCCTGTCACTGCAGTGCCATTTAACGGAGGCACAGGCTGCACCTTGGCTGCATTGAATACCTTTCCTCAATCCCTGCCCATGACCCACTCCACGCCCTACATTTAAATTTATAGTCAGGGCAGGTTTAGGAAACCAGGCAGACAACTAATCGCCTGTCAGCAGCAGCCTCAAAATCAGATGTTTACAATCATGAATCGGGAGATTAAGGCTCGAAATCGGTAGTCTCCCACCTGAATCGGGAGGGTTTGCATAAATGTCCTTGTGCTCATTCAAAGCACTCCAATACCTATGGGTTGATTATGCGCTATATAAATAACTGGAAATACAGGGATATGCATGACCTCTGACTGCCTCTTAGTTCAGAAATGTCATCAGAGCGGGGCCAGAATTGTTTCTCGGGTTTATGTTTTAAAACATTCACTTTTTAAAAGATTGCACATAATATGATTTGCTGAGGAAAATGGCATCAGCACATAAAAGATATACACTTGCTTGAACTTTAAAGACACCTTATATTATTGTAACATGATCTTTGTTTCATGCTAATATACAACATATTTTCAAACCCTGATCGTGCACCAGCATTTTACAGCCTGAGCTCAGGTCTTGCTATTACTTTGTAGGGTCACCTACCTTTACATTGTATGTGGCAAGTTAGGACATTGGTTGTCATTACCAGTGCTTGATGACCAGATACGTTTTTCTAGTCCATCCTCTAGTACCTGAATCACACCGTAGTGCCTACTCTGCATTGGACGGAAGCGGAAGTTGAGGTGCAGGGGAACCCACTGGGGAGCAGAGAAAGTTCTTCTTCGTCGAAAGTTTACAGATTAGGGGAGACTACTAGAGGGGGAAAGAAGAGAGATTGGCTCTGTTTCTTTGGTATTTTGGCACGGGGGAAGAGGCAGAGAGTGCAATGGGTTTGATTTTTGCCGCCTCTCCTCACACTTTTGTAGGAAAACACAGCGCTTTAAGGCGGGAACCCGCCACTCTTTAATATGCTGCGCTGAAATGTAGAGCTTTGTTTGGGAGAATGCGGCCCCCGGGGGAAGGAAGGTCAACAGACTAGTCTTCCCCCGGGGTTTTCAAGCAAGGGGAAAGGACAGGGAAGGAAGGGGTGGGATAAGGGGTGGGGTCGTTAGGAGGGGATAAAAGGGGCTGGGAGAGGAAGTCCTTCCTCTTCTTTCCCCAGCGCCTCAGGGTGGGAGTTAGCTTTGGTTTGGGGAAGTGTTGTCAGGGCCTTTGTGGGCGGCACGTCGTGATTAAGGCGGCCTAGTTTGGCGACTGGGGCAGCCTGGAGGCGCGGAGGCGGTGAAAGTGCAGAGAGGCGGGTCTGCATTCGGCGCGGAGGTGGTGGAACAATTATGGAGGTAGGAGCAGGGCACAAACCGGATGACGCTGCAGTGTGCGCGGCGCTGCTGCTCCTCGGCCGCGCGGGGAGGTCGGACCTCCTGCGGCCGGGGGTCCTGAAGCAGGCATGGGACGGAATGACCCGGACGCCGTGCTCGGCTTCCGCGGGGGTGGCGGCGGCTGTGGTGGCATGTTTGGAGGAGCCGCCTCCAAAGAAACACACGGTGCCCGCGCGGGGGGGGGGCAAGAGAGCAGGCTCAGCAGGGAAGCATGGGGATCGGCGTATGAGCCTCCCTGCGCTGGGGTCCACTGGCGGTAGTGAGGTGGGGGAGGGGAGGAGCAGGGGGGCAGGAAGGCCAGCGAATCAGTGGCAGGGGGTGCCCTGGGGAGACCATGGGAGGAGTGCGAGCGGAGAAGTGGGGGGAGGTGGCGCTTGGGCGGGGGCAGGGCATGGCGACCAGGGGGGGGAGAGCGAGGAGCCGGTGGGGGAGGATTTTGCACTGTACCTCTCTGGCAGTGAGTCGGCGGGGGAGAGGGGGGAGGGTGGGGGGACCAGCCCTCGGACGTCCTGGGTGGGGGCAAGGGGAAGGTTGGGGGGCGAGGGGACAGAGGCAAGGGCCCGGTGAAGGTGGCGGGGGGTATGGGAGGGGGTGGGAGGCCCCGGGCCCCTCCCGGGGTGTGGGGCACGGCCGCGGGGACAAAGGGGAGTGCAGGGGTTCAACCAGGTGGGAGGACAGGTGGGAGGGGATGTCGTTGGAAGAGCACATCTGGGAACAGCGCAGGATAATTGAGGAGATGGAGCGCAGGTGGAGGGAGATGTGTGCAGCCAGGGAGGGAATGGCGGGGGGGGTGTTGCTGGGGGCTGCGCGGTCGGAGGACAGGGTGTCGGCGCGCAGGCGGAGTGAGGGTCAGGTGGAGGGGCATGGACGGTGGGTGTGGGTAGACGAGTCAGGGACTGACTTGACGTCTCAGAGACCTGGTGGCGCTGGGGCCCCCTCGGACTATGTCGGTCCCGGGGGGGGGATCCAAGCCAGTGACGTTTGCTGGTAGAGGCCAGGGTGGGCCGGCGGGGTGCAAGACGGCCTCCAAATGCCGGGGCAAAGCAGCAGGGGGGTCCGCGGCAGCCTGCTCTCCATTGCGGGAGCGGGCATCGTCGGCGCCGGAGTATGAGTTTGTGCAGGGTGCGGAAGGCAAAGATGTGGTGCGTGAGGTGCAGAAGGTGCGGTGTGAGGATGAATCTGAAGAGGAGCTGGATTATGAGTCTGATAGTGAGGAGTTGGAGGAGGGTGAACTGCGTGAAGTGCAGGAGATGGGGGGAAGGCAGCAACCCGACAGTTTGGTGTCTTGCAGGTGCCAAAGGCCAGCTGTAGCGGGACACAAGTGGAGAGGAAGAAAGCCCCAGTGTCCAGAGGACGGGCGCGGGAGGCGCCAGGCAACATTGCAGGTGGGGGGCGTGGGAGGGGGGGGACAAAGTGGGTCAGAAGAAGACATGTAGGTCAGTGGGGGTAGGTGATGGATCAGTGCAGGAGGCGGGAGCGACAGCGAAGAAGGCGGACGTGGGGGGGAAGGGAAGTGGCTCTTGGGGGCCGGTGTTCAGACGGACAAGGTGGGGGAGACAGACGGGAAGGATGAAGGGGGTGAGAAGCACAAAAAGAAGCTGCCGTACATGGGCCTGGCGATGCCTTTGGTGTCGCATTTGTCGGAAAAGACGAGGACCAGGATTTGGAAGCATGAATATGTAGATGTTTTCAAGTTGTTGCACAGGCTAAGGAGGGTTCAAAGGAAGAGGAGTGGGAATTGACGAGACGGCCGAGGGTGCCAGTTAATATGAGAATTGGACGTCGGCCTTTTTGATTTACGCGAGCATTTATTGCGAAAAGCACCAGGACAGGGCAATAGCGTTATTGAAATATATGGATATTATCCGCGAGGCGCAAATGCACTTCGGAGGTTTTGCTTGGCTCAGCTATGACGAGGAATTTCGGGCTCGGATCAGTGTCAATCCTGACAAGCCCTGGGGAGAAGTAGACCAGGAGATGTGGGTCCAGTGGATGTCTTCGATGCAATTGTCCGCGTCAACGCATACGGCGAGTGGGCTCCCGGTGACGTATCGGCCTTTTCAGTCGCGTCCCGCCCAGACTGGCGTGGGGGGAGGACAAAGTGGCGTTGGGGGTGCGTGAGGACAGGCTTCCACTGCAGGCGCAGCTGGACAGTCGACCAAGAGCGGGGGAGCCACCACAGGGGCATTTTGGAACTTTAACAAAGGCTTCTGCACCCGCCATCCATGTAAGTTCAAACACGAGTGTTCTAAGTGTGGAGGGCGGCACCCGGTCACACAATGCTTTACGCTGGCCACCCCCTCCGAGCAGTGGCGAATTACCAAATGTAGGGGACAGGCTGGACCAAAGGGCTCCTACGCCGGTTAGGGTGGAGGCCATGGGTCTATGGCTCTCCCGATATCCTGACAAGGAGGCGGCGCTGAAGCTTTTCTGGGGGTTCACAGAGGGGTTTTGGGTGGGGTATCAGGGTCCGCGGGAGCGCAGATGGGCGGAGAATTTGAGATCAGCGAAGGATTTGCCTGGGATGGTGGAGGCCAAATTGCAGAAGGAAGTAATGGAAGGGAGGATTGCCGGCCCGTTTGACACGTGGCCGATGCCCGAGCTCATCAATTCCCCTTTGGGGGTGGTACCGAAAAAGGAGCAGGGGGAGTTTCACCTGATTCACCACTTGTCATGGCCGGAGGGGTCGTCGGTGAATGATTTCATCGTGGTCGAGGATTCCAGGGTATTGTATGCGTCGGTGGATGATGCGATTGAGTTGGTGAGGACTTGTGGCAAGGGGGTGGAATTGGCTAAGTGTGACATCAAGTCTGCTTTTCGGCTCCTGCCCATTCACCCGGCGGATTTTCCATTGCTGGGGATGCAGTTCAGGGGAGCGATTTTTGTGGATAAGGCCTTGCCCATGGGCTGTGCGGTATCCTGTGCGTTGTTCGAAACCTTCAGTTCCTTCCTGCAGTGGGCCTTCGCGGACAGATGAGGGCACCGGCTGGTGTCCCACTATTTGGGTGACTTCTTGTTTGTTGGGCGTGGACAGTCAGGCGAGTGTGGGGAGGCTTTGCAGCACTTTCAGCGACTGGCTGATGACTTTGGGGTTCCCTTGGCGCCGGAGAAGACGGCTGGGCCTAGCTGTTGTCTGTCGTTTTTGGGGATTGAGTTGGTCTCTCTCGCATGGGCGGCACGCCTGCCTCAGCAGAAGGTGGAGGAGATGCAGGAATTTTGGCTGCTGGTGGTGGTGCAGCGGAAGATTGACTTGAGGTCGGTGCAACGGTTGTTGGGCTTGCTGAACTTCGCGTGTCGCGTTGTGCGGGCTGGCAGGACTTTTTGTAGGCGGTTGGGTATGGCCATGTCGGGGGCAGTGCTTCCCCATCACAGAGTGCGGATTTCCGTGGGCATTCGGGCGGATTTGCGGATCTGGAACATTTTTCTGAGTGACTTCAACGGGGTGTCTTTGGATTTTGTGGATGACAACATGGTGTGGCAGGTGCAAAGTTTTTCGGATGCGGCCGGAGCGCAAGGTTTTGGCGTCTTCTGGGACGGGAGTTGGTGTGCGGAGCAGTGGCCGGCTCATTGGTTGACGCAGGGCAGGAGCATTGCGTTTCTGGAGTTCTTTCCACTGGTGGTCGCGCTGCAGGTGTGGGGGTCAGAATTTCAGAACAGATCGGTGTTGTTTCATGTGGACAACAGGACGGTGGTGGACCTGGTCAATAATCAGAGGGCAAGGGATCTGCGAGTGCTGCGCTTGCTGCGAAGTTTTATGCTGCTGTGTTTGTGTTTCAATATGTTGTTTTGCACGAAGCATGTGCCGGGCGCTAGCAATGACATTGCGGATGCATTGTCTCGTTCGCAGTGGCAGCGTTTCAGGAGGTTGGCGCCCGGAGCAGAGGTTTTCAAGACGAAGGTGCCGGAGGGTATCTGGAGCTGGCGGAGTGAGAGTTGTGGAGCTGGTTGAGAAGTCTGTTGCGGATTCCACGAGGCGTGCGTATCGTTTGGCTTGGACTGAGTTGGGGGATTTTTTGGGATGGTCGAAGGGTGCTGGGCGCATGAGGCAGGAGGACTGTGAGGAAGGGGTGCTGAGGTATGTTTTGGGCTGTATGGACAGGGGTTTGTCGCAAGTTACGATTGCGGGGAAGTTAGCGGGCATCTCCTTCTATGGCATTGTGTATTTGGGGTTTGATCAAGCGAGGTGTGATTTGCTGAGCAGGATGTTGAAGGGTTGGGGGAGGGTGCGGGGAGGAGTTGGGGGGAGAGTTTTACGCGAAGCTATCACTTTTGATTTGCTGTCAGAAATATTGTCGGAATTAAGGTTCTGTTGTTATGACGTGGCCGAGGTGGCCTTGTTTCGGTTGTGCATGACGTTGATGTTCTTTGGGGCATTCCGGGTTTCTGAGTTGTTGGGGGCGAGAGGGGCTTGGGGGAGGGGGTTTGAGGACGTGAGAGTGGATGGGGCGCGCCTGGGTATCTGGCTGGGGCGGTCCAAGACTGACCTGGCAGGACGGTGGAAATGGGTGTGGTTGTGTGAGTCGGGTGGGGCGGGAGTTTGTCCCGTGCAAGAATGGAGAGCTTTTTGCAGGCAGGAGGGCAGGAGTGAAGGGGAGATTTTTTGTCATGCCTCAGGGAAGAGGGTCACAGCGTTTCAGCTGCTGGCTGTATTGCGGATGGCTGTGAGGCGCCTGGGTAGGGACCCGGCGGGGTATGGGACGCACTCTTTCCGGATTGGCGCAGCGACGGCGGCAGCTCGGCTGGGGTGGTCCTGGGACAAGATCAGGCGGATTGGTAGGTGGAGGTCACGCTGTTGTGAGTGGTATGTGCGGAAGTAGAGCGGCGAAGCGCACAGGGGCGCGAAGGTTGCTGGAGTGGTGGGATTTCTGTTTCGTGTTCTAATTTCTTTTCTCTCCGTAGGTTGCGTGGGGGTTCCGGGAGCCAAGACGGTTACCTGGATCGTTGGACACTTGTTTGTGCATTGGGCCTTCAAATACTCGGACAGGCAGGTGTATGGTCGTAGCCTGGGCCTGCGAAGCAGCCATCATGAGGTACTGTGGTGGGGCAAATGTGGAATGCGCTGGGGTGAGCTCCTGCCCTGGCTGACAAAGAAAGTTTCGCAAAGGGTCTGTCTGGATTTGCTCGTCCTCCATCTGGGGGTGAATGATATGGTGAAACAATCAGGGGTGTCGTTGCTTCACTTGATGCAAAGGGACTTGGAGGCTATGAAACACAATCTGGCTGGCGCCTGCATTGTATGGACTGAGTTCATTCCCCGTCGGGTCTGGAGGGGGGCACTGAAGCCCGCAGCGGTGGAACGAGCGAGGAGGAAGTTAAATAGGGCAATGCGGGTTTTTTGTGAGAACACTGGGATCAAAGTGATTGCACACACTGGACTGCGGCTCGAGGAGCCCCTGCTTTTTAGGGACGACGGAGTGCACCTTTCGCACATGGGCAATGCATACTACATGATGGAATTGAGGGATGTCATCAGCTGGTTATGGAACGAGTCTATTTGGTGTCGGAGAGAGTGAGGGCGAAAGGTGCACTGGAATGGGGTGGGGCAGGTAACCACCCTCCGGGGGTTCCCTGGTTGGCGGATTTGGGAGGGGGGGGGGAGTCCATGACGGGCATACTCACCCTTCCGGGGAGGGGGATACTGGTGAAAGGTGGGGGTGCATCATACCGGTTTACGATGGATGGAGATGATGTTGGAGGTTGGAAGAGAAGTGAGGGAGCGAATGGGATAACTGAGGAGGTTGCTGTGTGATGTGGGAAGGAGTAGTTGGAGTATGGGAGAGAATGGAAGGATGAGAGTCATGTTGTTGGGGATTGTTGGGGGGTTTGTTTGATGTTTGGTTATGGTTGTTCAACACTGTCTTAATAAATGGCCTTTTACGCTAATACCTTGCGTGGAGTGGTTATTGCGCGATGCCGCCCCCGGGGGAAGGAAGGTCAGCAGACTAGTCTTCCCCCGGGGTTTTCGCGCAAGGGGAAAGGACAGGGAATGAAGGGGTGGGATAAGGTGTGGGGTCGTTAGGAGGGGATAAAGGGGGCTGGGAGAAGAAGTCCTTCCTCATCCTTCCCCAGCGCCTCAGGGTGGGAGTTAGCTTTGGTTTGGCTGCCCGCCCACCCTATTGTTCAACCCTGTCCTAATAAATGGCCTTTTACGCTAATACCTTGCGTGGAGTGGTTATTGCGCGAGTGGTGAAAGCAGGAGTCCGCTCCTCTGAGCTTTAATTATGTTGTCTCTTGAAAATGTGAGAATCGAACCACATATAAGCTAGATTGCATGAATGTGCTTGGGTCTTTGTTTGAGACACCGAGCAAATATGTGTGTGTGGGGGAGGGGTAGGGGGTATGCTCACATCTCAACAACAACCATGGGGAAGACTCAGCTGAATTTAGTGCCTTATTATGTCTAAGGTGCGCGTGAAAGCCTGTCCTAATGAGTGTTTGACTTCGGTTGAAAGAGGTGGAAGTAGGATTTGTGTCTTACAGCCTGATCATGTAATATAACTCCTTGAAGCTTCAGAGCCCGATCTCCACCAAAGTTTGATCCCGATGGCATTACTGAAACTTTATTACCTTGTATCAAGAGCACCAATGGTGATGCTACAGAAATTTCTTTTAACAGCAGCAGACCTTAACACAGTTAAAGAATTTTTATTGCATGTCTTCGACAGCAGAACTAGCCACTATTGAAGCAGGCCATGTATACTTCAGCCCTGTCAATCCCTCAACCGTACATATTAAATTACTTTCTGTTAAATAATTAATAGCTACACTCTTTTTCTCTCCTTCACTATCATCTTTTCTTCCTCCTCTTCTCACCTCTCTTTTTTCCTTCTCTACACTCATGCTCTTCCCTATGTCCGAGTTTCACCTTTCTTACGGTTCTCCTCTCGCTAACCGCTTTTTGGTGTTCCGCTTCACGTCTTTCCATCACTCTCTCCCTTCACGCCCTCTTCTAGGACTGCTCTTCTATCGCTTCTTCTCGCTCTTGTCTACTCCTTTTCACGCTCTCCATGTTTCACTCCAATCTTGTACTCCTATCTGTGCTCTCCCCAGTTCGGTGTCACCACTGACAACACCACTCTGTGTCACCACTTGACACCACTTCTCTATGACCCCACCACTCTGCTACCACTGCTCTCAACGCCCCTTTACTCCCCACTCTATGCCCTTGGACTCCATGCCAATGTATTCTACGCCACTCTACTATATGCCACTTCACTCTATGACAGACTAATCTGAAACACTGCACTCTCTGCCACTGATCTCTATGCCACTGCACTCTAAGCTGCACCACTCTATGCTGAACCACTATTTTACTCTGCGCGGCTGCACTCCATGCCACTGCACTCTGACACTCAGCTCTGCAAGACTGCATTCTATGCCACTGAACTCAATGCCACATTACTGTGCATGACTGCACTTTAAGTCACTGCACTCTGCACCACTGCACTTTACTCTGCACCGCTCAACTGTACTGCACTCTGCACCACTACACTCTGCATCGCTCCACGCCACTCTAATCAATTCTTTAGCAATGCACTCTACACCACTGTACTCTACGTCACTGCACTCTGCACCACTCTGCTCTTCACGTCTGCAGTCTACCCTGCACCACTCAACTCAACGCCACTCTTCTCTGAAACAATCTACTGTGCACCACTGCAATCTACTCTGCACTCTACGTCACTCTACTCTGCGCCAATGCACTCTACACCACTTTACGCAACCAGTGCACTCTAAGCCAGTCTACTCTGCGCCACAGTGTTTTACACAGCTTCAATCTAGGTTACTGCACTTTACGACACTATAAGCCATGATACCCCACTCTGTGATGCACTATTCCATTAAACTCCACTCCAATCTATGCCTCTCCACTCTTCAACACTACTCAATGCTATGCCACCCTACAACACTACTCAACAACGCTCTACATAACCCCATCCATGCCACTTTACTCCACTCTATTCTACAACACACCACCCTGCTGTACTCCACTCTCCTACACTACTCCACTTTATGCCACTCCACTCTACAGCAATCTACTGTACATCACTCTACGCAACACTCTCAATGCCACTCTGTTCTACACCACCCTATGACACTCTGCCGCTATAATCTACGCCACTTCATCACATTGCACTTTGACATGCGACTCTCCGGTACCCCACTAACCTTTATATCTGCGGAACAGCAGCCACGCTCATGTACAATATGGCTAAAACATATTGGCAAAGCCATTAGATTTTGCAGAGGCCAGACCTTTTGGCTTTGCCAATACTTGTTTATTTTAACAGATACTACAGCCCATCAGCAGAAGACATTGGCAAGCCACATGGTCAAAAAGACAAGACCTATTGACTTTGCCAATTCTTTTTTTTTTTTTAGCAATAATTTGGTCTGCTAACAAACTAATAAAACTGTGTATTTACTAACATCTTGTGTATGTCAATCAAGCATTATTACTCGAGGTCATTCTAGATGAATAAATCTGCATATTGAAACCACCATGCAGTATCACAACCAGAACCCATCCTTGGGTAATACATCCCCATCATGAATTCATCGACTAGTACGGTCCCAGTCCCATTCTAAAGTTATCCTTAGATCATCCATGATTAATGCAGCCTCATTCTGAAGTAATCACAAAATGATTCTGTAATAATACAGCCCCATCCTGAAATACTCATAGGATCATCCTGGAGTAATCCAGCCTAATCCTGAAATCATCATGGGATCATTCAGGAGTTGTACATAATCATCACATGTTTTCCACGGAAGTAATCGGGAACCCATCCTGGAGTAATCCACCCTAATCCTGAAATCATCATGGGCTCATCCTGCAGTAGTACAAGAGCATCACATCTTTTCCACTGAAGTAATCGGGAGCTAATCCTGGAGTAGTTGCTCTGATGATTCGAGGAGTCATCTCATTTAAATATTCTGCCCTGTAGGCATACTTCAGGATGGTTTGGGATGACTTCCCCAGATAATTGCAGGAATAGCCTGGCTGAAGTCATCGAATGACTTCAGAATGAGTCCAGGATGATCTTCCTTTTTGACTTGGGATCTCTGGATTCTTTTATATCAGATTTTTCTGTACACAATTGTTGTTACAGCGGTTGCATCACTTCTTGTGTGTTGTTTGTATGTCTCTGCACCTTTTAAATATGCTTTTGTGCGTAGGGTATTAATGTTTAATCAACTTGCAATCGTCCTTTTAAATTTATTCTACTTACATCACAGCCCTTTACAATACAATTTTTGTCTCTCAGAGCGTCCTCTTAAACAAATCCATTAGCATGCATCAGGCATGCATAGTTACAGTTAGTGTCTTAGAACGTAGGGCGGGTTAATTGCATCTGAGCGGCGATTGTTTTCGTCTTTACAAACAGCGAAGACTGGTAACCAAAATGTACTGCTTTACTTCTTGTTACCTTATCCAATACATAAGTGCTCATGACTTGATTTCTTTTTCTTTCAGGTTCCAGACTGCAGGAGAAATCTCTATTAGTGGCGGTGGAAACTCGGAAACTTAGTCTGAAGCTGACGTGGAGCTGGAGCAAGGTAGGTGTTGCTTGCAGAAAGCACTAGACATGAAGCGTGAGTCGACGGTCGGTCGCGGTTTAAATAGAGCGCGCCCTGAACTGCACCCATCATGGCCGACGGGAGGTTAGTTCCTACGAGATCTCAGTTGCACTTAGTCTCTAGTAAACACTTATAAACAAAGTGCGTGTTGTACCGCGGTCATGCCATATTATTCAGAAATCACAAGCAGTTTCAATAAATTGGTGCAGTGGCTGAGTGTCATACTATAAAATGAAAACTAGAAAAACTCCCACACGACCTATGTTTCTTCTATATAGGTCTGCTAGGGCTCCATGGTAATTTCTTTTTCCATTTGATAATACAATATTACATAATTATGGAACGGCATATACACCAAAGACAATATTTCCACGTAATGAAAAATTAGGTGATAATCATGTACAAACAAACCAAATTGACAAAACTACAAATATAAGAAAACATGTGTCTGTTATTACAAAGGTCTACCCCCTGTAGTCAACTATACCTGCCATTCTCACCTCATGCACACCAACCCACTGTCATACATTCCTCTCATACATGGTCTACCCAACCAATCACATACACTGCTGGTTTTAATTGTAAAAATATATCAAAGGAATTTCCATTGTGGTGTGTGGGTTGGGAAAAAACACAACTGGGTCAACGCACGTTTCGGTGGGATTTTTAATATCTATCCACCTTCAACAGGACCACCCCATTGATTGATTTAAGATGATTGGAAGGGGGCATCGTAGGGTCCCCACAGCTCACATTAGCTAGCCTTATAGGGTTTGACTGCTACCAACTCACTGTCAGAATTTTTACCTCAATGTTTCTACAAAAATACGTCCAGTTAGTGGCGCTGAATCCAAGATGTGCAACCTGGGAAGATGCTTCGATGTGTATGCCTTCAAGAATCTTATGCCCAAATCCCAAATGCTCCAACTGCGTGTGTTTGCTATGGAGTGTTATTGAATCACAGAGGACTGTTCACATATGGTGCCATGCCTTGAGCATGTTGCATCCAAGTATGGGTGTGTGTTGCGGGAGATGTAAGAGACTCCTAAATTTCCCACAATAAGGCATAGGTTTCTTGAAGTCATACATGTTGAAGCATCTCCCCAGGTTGTATCTCTTGGATATCAGTGCAACCAACTGGACGTATTTGTACAGAAACATTGAGGTAGAATTTTTGACTGTTTTTCCCCCTTTCTCTTAAATCTCAAAATACTCTTAGGGGGTACCTTTTCCTCGATGGTGCTGAGATTCATAATATATACAGCACGAGGGGCTGAGAAAGACATAAGGGACAACCTGCTGCAGCTTATTAATCACAAACATGGATTTAACGTAGACCGCAGCTTTTATATCATAGATATGGTGCAATGCTATTGCAATACAATAACTTGTCTGTAATTTGCACAATCATCAGATATACATATCAATAATATCAATCTAATGTCATCCTCAAGCTCCTTGACATGATCTCACATATTATAGCTTTTATCTTTTCTTATCTGTCTGCAGGTGAATCGTCGTTGTCCTCCAGACAATCCCAAACAGCAGACAAGAGGTCAAACAGTTGCTCAGTGTTATTGTTAATCACCCGCAGCTTAGCAGGAAACAACAAAGCGTATTTAATATCCAGTTGCCTCACTTATGCCTTAACCTCCAGGAAAGAACTCTGTTGCCTTTGAGTCTTGGTAGTGTAGTCCAGAAATAGGTGGACAAGACTGTCCCCACCATATTGCTAAGCCACCATGAAGTACTGGGAATTTTAAGCCCAGCGGTGCAGGGGGACACACCCTAAGACTTCGGGTTCTTCCTGTTTCAGACCTACAGAAACACAGAGTCTTCTGGGTGAAGTCAAAGATCGATTTATTGGCTGCAGACCAATTACAGGTGTCCGAGAAGTACAGCACAATGTATGTTCTCAGGAGACTGCTTTAAGTTACAGAAACGGGCTTCTCCTTAAATACAAAATATCATGCTTCAGGCATACATTCCTTGTTTTATGGTATGGTCATTCACATGTATACATTACAAACGAAAAGGCAGAGTCATGATGACCATCCCACATTCCAGTTAAGCCAGCCCACAATCATTTACCCAGCAAGGCTCAGATCCCACATCAGATATCAACAGGCCCCAATAACCACGAACATCTCCTGTTTGGGAAACAAGCCATAAAACAGGAAGAGTCAGGTGTGAAAGACATTAGCCGGAGGCTTGTGTAGGATGAAAAGGCTTTATGGTGTGTCAAACCCTGATGCTAATCACAGGTGGCCGTAGGACGGGGAGCTCGTGAGACCGGACTGACCTGGGGCAGCGGAGCCAAGCTGCACAGGTCACAGAGAAGTCAAACAGAAAGTACATGTGTTCTAAAGGCCCGTATTTGCTCGTAATAGGTAGACTATGTGAGGGCAACCATAAGATGGCCACCGCTCTAAGATGAAACCCACGTAGTCAATGTATAATATCGTATACACAGTGCATTTATAGCTAAAACGTTATATAACGCACTTGTACATACCGCATTGACCATTCGCGGTTCGCTAATACCGGGATAGACAGGGGTACGCCCCTGCCTCCCACGCGGTCCCAAATTCTAAAGTACCACAACCAGCAGGATCGGAACCCTCTATTTTAAGGTAAGGAGTTGTGCCACCATCAGATGAGGAAGGGTCCCAGGGACTGGCGGTTGACTCAGAGCTCTATTCACCCTCTATTCACCCTCTCTCAACCAGAAAAAATGGTGAGGATAAATACTTAAGTCAATACCCACGAATCTAAGAACAGCTCCACATTTTGACCTCCCACCCTCTCAGGCAAACCAGAGATTTGGATAAAATTGCTCTGCAATTTAATTCTTCAGCCTTGACCTAAAAATGTTTTACTGTACCCCTACTCTTGCTTGCAGCTCACCTACTGTTATGTTATGTTATTATAACTTCTATAGAGCACGATTACCCAGAGGTGTCTTGGCGCTGAAATGAACCGACTCTGCCTGCTCCTACCTATCTTAATTCTGGAAAAGCCATGTCTTTAGCATTTTCCTAAAAACGCTCAGAGAGTTGAAAGCTTTTATTTCCTTTAGTAGCGTGTTCCAGATTTTGGCTGAACCGTAGGCTATGCTTCGGCCCCCCATCTCGCCGTTCGAACCCTGGGAACTACCATCAGCCCGGCATCGGAAGACCTCAGGTGTCTGCCCGGGTTATACCATGAGTATAGGCTTTTCAATGCAGCCAGTCCGATGTTATTCAGGGCCTTGTGGGCTAAGCACAGCGCTTTGAACATAATTCATTTTATCACTGGCAGCCAATGAATTTGCTGATTTCTTCCTTAACTGATACATATTTTGGTAAGTTCAGTAGGAGCCTGGCTGCCGCATTTTGCATCATCTGAAGCTTTTTTAGATGTTGTTTTGTAATTCTAGATAGAGACCATTACAATAATCCAGCTTCGATAGCACCATGGTGGTGACCACTGTTCACCTGGCTTCAAGGGGAGTAAAGGGGAGAACCTTCTTTAGTTTTTTTATCAAATAAAACTGTCGCACTTGTTTGTTGGGTGAAGGAGAGTTTACTATCTATCAGAACCCCTAGATTTTTGGCTTTTTCCACTGGTATAGGTGTTTCTCCCATTTCTGTTGGCCACCAATGTGTGTCCCAGCTGGGCTGGAGGTTGCCAAAGGTAGCCATTTCGGTGTTATCCGAATTCAGCTTGAGGCAATGTCTTCCCATCCACCCGCTGATTTCTCTCATACAGTTTTGAAACTGAGTTGCTGAGGAGGGAGAATTTTTGTGCGCCGCGATCACAATCTGGGTGTCGTATGCGTATGATGTTAGATTGAAACCAAAGTTTCGAACTAACGGAGCCAGATCAGATACATAGATATTGAATAAGGAAGGGCTCAACGAGGAGCCCTGGGGGGCCCCACATGGGAGCACATACGGTGTTGCTTTGAACTGGTCAAGAGTCACTGTCTGTCTTCTGTTTATCAAGAAAGATGATATTAGAGACAATGCCAGCTCTTTGATCCCCAGCTTATCAAGGCTCTGGAGCAGTGTGTCATGATGTACGGTGTCGAAAACCGCTGACAATTCAAGAAGGATAAGTATAGCCATACCTCCTTTGTCCAGCACTGCTCTGATCTCCTCTGTTGCCTTAATCAGTGCTGTCTCTGTACTGTGACCAGTACAGAAGCTGAACTGAGAGGAATCTAGTACATCATTTTGTTGAATGAATTCAGTTAACTGGCTGTTCATAATTTTTTCCACAGCTTTTGATGGGAGGGGCAACCTAGCAATTGGTCTGTAATTTCTAGCTAGTAGTGGGTTCAAATTGGCTTTCTTTAATAGTCTCAAGACGGCTTCATCTTTCCAGATAGCCGGGTAATTGCCTGAGGTGAACATGTTGTTAAATATCTTGGTCAAGGTGGAGCCCACCTCCCTTGCAATGTTTCTTAACGCAGGGGGGCAGGGATCCAGTGGGGATTCTGATTTGATTCCCTGAATCAATTCTACTACCTGCTTGTTGGAAACCTCAACAAAGTTTGGAAAGATATTCCTTTCGGTTTCATTTCTCAAGTGATCCTTCTCTGTTTTATTAGGTCTGGACAAATTGAAGATGTTGTATAGGTCATCCACTTTATTTCTGTCCCAATAGAGAGATCTCCATCCAGATGGGTGGAGGGAGTTGCACCTGGGACCTGAATAGGGCTGTGCCTGCCTTCCACCTCCTGGGGAGCAGCTGATGTCTCTGCCCTGCACAGTGACTGAAGAAAAGGAATCCCTGTCAACAAAGTGTTCCAGGGCTGTACTTGCCTTCCACAATGCTGGCTCCACCTCCTGTGGGGCGTCTAATGTTTCTGCCCTACACTGTGAAAGGAAAGGAGAAGTCTGGTAAACAGACTGCTCAGGAACTGGTTTGGACTGGGTAAAGGCCCCTCTGCCTTCAGAGGACAAAGGATTTCTGCGTATAAATATTGGAACCATGATCCAAAGAAATTAGATCACTTTGGGAACACAAGAAGAACCTCTGCTGAGGGAGGAACCAGAAGAAGCTGAGGAGGAAACTATCCCTGAACCTGGGGGATTGGCCTGCAGTGGTTGCCTTACTGCAAAAGAGAGGACAAAGGAACTTTGTGTGTACTTTTGCTCAACTTGTGAAGGGTCTCCAAGGGCGTGGAAAAGAGCTTGCCTCCTGCTGAAGTCTCAGGAACAACAGACTTCACCCCCCAGCTCCCCAGAGTTCTTTGGAAGCGCCTGCTGCTGTTGTTGGGCCTTTTGAGGGACTGCATATAGAAAGGAGCTTGAAGCGCGACTCAAGAAGAATGTTGCATCGCACGGCATCAAGAAAAGCACCTCGCACCCACGGAGAAGCGTGCCGCCGTCGGAGCTGCTGTTGTCGCATCACGTAAAGGGGTGTCGCCACTGCAACATCGCATCGAGCGGAAGCGTCTCGCAAACATCGGAGAAGAGTGTCACTGCCAAGGCCGCAGTCATCGCATCGCGTAAAGGGTGTCGCCGCTGCAGCTGAAGCATCGAGTCGAGTCTTCTCGCAACATCGGAGAAGCGTGCCGCATCTGGAAGATCTTCACGTCTTGATTTCTTTGCACAAAAAACTTCATCGCATCAACATCGTTGCAACACTTTCGTTGCCCTGCGTGTCGCATCTAAAAGGTACATTGACTTAAGGTGTCGCATTTAAGAACTTACGAGAACTAAGCAAAATCCTACCATCTAAAGTGACAGTATTGTGTGTTTTTGTCGTTTAAAGGTCTTGTGGTAAATCTATATAAAGAATACTTATTTTTGATATAAAACCTGTGTGGTGTCCATTTGTAGTGTTGTCACTTGGTCACTGTATGTGTTCACAAATGCTTTACACACTGCCTCTGAGATAAGCCTGTCTGCTTGTGCCAAGCTACCAAGGGGGTGAGCAGGGGTTATTTTAGGAGTGTATCCCCTTACCCTGACTAGAGGAGGAGGTCCCTATTTGTCACAAGTGCATACCTGTGCCAACTAGAGACCCCTAAGTCTAACAGCAAACATTGGTACTGACAAAAGACCTCTTCAACAAGGCCATGACATTGAATAAAGACATATTGTAATTTGTTTCTCGGCTTTCCATTGTGCTATTTGAGACATGAGACAAAAAAATTAAGCTCTTGGGATACTAACCAGAAAGGTGGCCACCGTAATTCCTGTGGTAAAAATACTGAAGAGCAGAATCTCTTACCTGTGTATTGGCGTGCAAGGTTAACTCAGAGGATCACTCACGCTGGTTCAGTCGAAGACTCTTGGTTCCAAGTTCACTTGCACCCTCCAGCAATTTGGTGAAGAGAAATCTTTGCTCGCTCTGAATACATTTCTAGATACTTCATGTATCAGCATATAGAATAAATTGTTCATAGAATACAGTGATAGCAGGGAAAACAAAGTTTTACCCAGCAATCGTCCATGGTATTGCCATCTCAATCCACAGGACGCAATACAATACACAGTGTGCCACATTGGTTTCCATTTGACTATACTTTCCAAGGCTACATTCAATTGAAGTCTGCGTATTCATTTATCACAGAAGCAGCCAGTGCGGAGCATGTTTAATTTGAGCAAATATTGTACACATCACGTAAAACAAATATCAATAACATTAACAGTACGTTCAACATACAAGGCATTGCATTTTCTTTAAGAAATTAAGGGGCATATCAGCAACAACCGGCGATAATTATCGCTAAGCGCACTTAGCGCTAGGATAATTATCGCCGGCTAACGTGGATTTTTATCGTTGAGATAGCGTGCTATTAGCAACGCTTATATCATTAGCGATAAAAATCCTAGCGCTAACTCACTAACGTGATATTATCACTGGAAACCCGGCGATAATCTCACGAAATGTGGCGTTAGCTTGATGATAGGGCCTCACAAACTTAGCCATGATATCCACCTTCCATAGGATATCATGGCTAAGTCAGTCCTGAAGCAGGCGTAAGGAAAGTAGAGATAACAGAGGTTATCTCTACTTTTCCTGACGCTATGCTTCATAGCTTGGGGCTTGATGATAGGAGAAATGTCGCCTAGCGACATTTCTCCTATCATGTTAGGTCAGGAACGCCCACTTTGCATTTCATTAGAGATGCAAAGCTGGGCGTTAAGAATCCGGGCGCTAAAGCAAGGTTTCACGCGTTAGCGTGACCTTGCTAATTAGGCGATAAAATTATAGCCGATTTTCGGCCGAAAACGACCGCAAAAGCGGCGATAATTTACTATCGCCGCCTTGTAGATATGCCCCTAAGCAACCTGAATGTGTCACCGGTAAAGTAAGTTCCCGTAAATATATTTAGTCTTCTTCCACAATCCTGATTTTCGATAAAAAAAAAATACTGTTCAACCGCATGTATACTGTTAGGACATTTTTCTTTAGCATCACGCATCTGCAAAGCCTCCGCATGTTCCCTTCCCCAGTCAAAACCCCCCTTTGACAGTGACAGTGGCTCATTGTTTTCTCAGAACCTTCTACAGTTTTCATTCCACAGAGTCTTTGTTGGATTTCACTATTTCTTGAATAGAAATTAAGGCAAACAAAACAGTAAAAACACTGCATTTTGAAAAACATTTGTAGATTTGGTAGAACAAAACAGGAACTCGGGCTCATGGCGGGCTCATTTCCTTAGATTTTGAAAGCAGCATTTCTTGCTTCAGGTCAGCAGGTTTGCAGTTCTATGCCCATGGGCTCTTATTGCCTTTCCCCATCTATGCATCCACACATTAAATACCAGGCAGAACTTCGCTATCAGGTATCTACTTTGTTTAAGACTTGTGGATCCTGGTAATATACATTAGAAGTCATTTTTATTATGAGAAAAGCCAACAAACTTGGGGGCATATTTGCAACAGGCAGCGGTAATTATCGCTGACCTTGTATACCGCATGTTTTTCTATCGCTGGAATATTTCACCAGGCTAGCATTGTATCAACAACGCTTAGCGCCATGGCGATGTATATTTCAGCAACAGCACCCTTTTCCATGGAAATCGCTGGTTTTCCAGCGATGTTCCATATAAAACAGCGATATGCTTGATGATACGACCCTGTGGTCGTATCACATGAATCCACCTCCTATGTTAGGTATGCCTTAGTCAGGAATTTAACAGACGTTAAATTCCTGCGTTAAGGCATACTTAGCGCGATTAAAATAATCACTTCCCCACATTGTAAATATTGCGAAGCTGCCTTCGCGATATTTACCCATGTTGTTTCCACAGACACGCCTACTTTGCATCTCATTAGCGATGCGAAGTTAGGCGTGCTGGAAACGGGAGCAAAATCATCAAAACATGCGATAGCGTGTCTTTGCTGATAAGGCGATAAAATTATCGCCGCTTTTCGGCCGCAAAAGCGGCAATAATTTTTTATCGCCGCATTGTTAATATGCCCCTTGGTCTGAAAGTCTGTTGGCTACAAACCAGACGTTCCAATTTTAATTATGATGTTTTGAGGTAGGAATTTATGCTAGGACCAAAGAGACTCTGGAACTTGTGCATGTTTATTTAGCTGAGTTCAGTATACATGCACACTGTGAACCCCACACTGAGCCTAGGTTTCACCAATCACATATTGTAACCCATACTAAGGCCCTGATTTGGAATTTGGTAGAGAGGGCACTCTGGTGCAAAGCCAATGGAGTACTGGCTCCGTCAGACTAAATTCCCACCCACCTCATTTAGAGTCAGGCATAAGTTCAGTGTGTCTGCAACCAAGGCTACTCCGTCTCTGCCGATGACCTAACATAGTAAAGACGATCAGAGGTTAGGCCATTTGACCATGTACCCAATTTAGAGTGAGAAAACAAAAGACACACAATTGATGGACAGCATGCAGAACAAATCAAAACATTCTCCCCCAGTCAAGAGATCTTGGTTAAATCCATCATTATTTTGCTCACCATGCCACCCCAGTTTAGACCTGGCCATATGCAAATCAGTCTTGACCCTGTGCCTCATGGGAACAGTCCAGCCCAAACTGCTAAGCCAGGCCCTTCCTGGACTGGAAACAAGCATCCTAGGACCGGTTTCGGGGTTTCACCCCTCTTCAACCAGGATAGTTTGATTCCAGTGGCACAGTGAGCCCGGGACCTTTGTCTAGGCATACCCGGCGCACTTAGGGCGAGAAAACAATAGACACACAATTGATGGATGGAATGCAGAACAAATCAAAACATTCTCCCCCAGTCAAGAGATCTGGGTTAAATCCATCATTCTTTTGCTCACCATGCCACCCCAGTTTAGACCTGGCCATATGCAAATCAGTTTTGACCCTGTGCCTCATGGGAACAGTCCAACCCGAACTGCCAAGCCAGGTCCTTCCTCGACCGGAAAAAAGCATCCTAGGACCGTTTTCCGGGTTTCACCCCTCTTCAGCCAGGATAGCTTGATTCCAGTGGCACAGTGAGCCCGGGACCTATGTCTAGGCATACCCGGTGCACTTAGGGCGAGAAAACAAAAGACACACATTTGATGGTCGGAATGCAGAACAAATCAAAACTTTCTCCCCCAGTCAAGAGATCTGGGTTAAATCCATCATTCTTTTGCTCACCATGCCACCCCAGTTTAGACTTGGCCATACGCCACTGGAGTCAAGCTATCCTGGCTGATGTGGGCTGAAAGCCCGAAACCGGTCCTAGGATGCTTGATTCCTGTCCAGGGAAGACATGGCCTGGCAGTTTGGTCTGGACTGTTCCCATGAGGCACAGGGTCAAGACTGATTTGCATATGGCTATGTCTGAACTGGGGTGGCGTGGTGAGCAAAATAACGATGGATTAAACCCAGATCTGTGACTGGGGGTGAATGTTTGACAATGTTCAACATTTCCGTCCATCATCTTTTTGTGTTGCATTTACACCCTAAGTGGGAAGGGTATGCCCAGACGTGGGTCCCGTGCTCACTGCGCCACTGGAGTCAAGCTGTCCTGGCTGATGAGGGCTGAAAGCCCGAAACCGGTCCTAGGATGCTTGATTCCTGTCCAGGGAAAACATGGCCTGGCAGTCTGGTCTGGACTGTTCCCATGAGGCACTGGGTCAAGATTGATTTGCATATGGCTATGTCTGAACTGGGGTGGCGTGGTGAGCAAAATAACAATGGATTAAACCCAGATGTGTGACTCGGGTGAATGTTTGACCATGTTCAACATTCCGTCCATCATCTTTTAGTGTTAGAGTGAGCACACAAATGGCCAGTTTTCATTATCTGCCCCTGCCAGGTAAAACACTGTGGTATGGGGCGGTGAAAACTGCAAAATATGGCTTTCAATTAAAAATCAGGCTTCAAAAGCAAATGTAGATTGATGCTGCAGCCTACCTTAAAAAGCCATTACATATAACAGAAAGCAGTGACTTTTTAGGAAATATATGTCCTGCAAATGATTTCTTTAAATCATTTGGCATTCGGCCTTACAAAGTCAACCCACTCTGTACTAGGTCCCCACCATGAAATAAGCAGGTCGGCATCAGTGACTGGCATTGACAAGGCCTGCTTGCAACTGCCAGTGCAAATGGCTAATAACAGAGACTACGTGTAGTAGAAAATGGAAGCATGGCCAGGCATTTGACTGGGACCTGAGCACAGCCACCTATTGGAGTGGCCAAACCCTGGCATGCAACCTCTGTTGCGCGCAGCATACTGCTTTGCACACCTTGTGCCCAACCTCCCTGATGGACAAACCTGAGTCTAACTTTCTGAGGGATGGAGATATGAGGCGATGTAGGACCTGGCCCATGTATATTATTATTATTATTATTATTATTATTAGTTGATGTTGTTTTTCGTTATGTTGTTCTTATTATTATTATTTGCTAAAAAGATCTCCGGTAAAGAGCCCTTATTGAGGGTGCCCACCATGCTTTGCAGCACCAGCCCGACGTGTAGCAAAAGCCCAATGATGAAGCCTGACACCTATCTAGGTGTGTGAGCCATTTGTTTCTACGGAGAAATGCTCCCTGCAGACTCTGTGGAACTTAACTGACCAAAGAAGACCCATCTGTATGAACTAGGGCCTGCATACCCCTGTGATCTCGATTAGCTAATTAGAGTATGTATGCTGGACTTTTATGCGTTCCGAGTCACTCTCTCTTGATATATGCTGTTTTGTACTGCCATGTCGACGTGGTGAGTTCTTCTACTTGCATGGCTCAAACCTTCCCTTTTACTACATGTCAGGCACCCCTAATTCAGGCCCTAGGTATCCCCATGGGCAGGGTGCAGTGTATTTAAAAGGTGAGACATATACCTTTGAATTTTACATGTCCTAGTAGTGATAAATTGCTATATTCATTTTTCACCACAGCAAAGCATATCCCACCCATAGGTTAGAAATGGAGCTGCCTTGCAACACTTTACAAGTGTATCTTCCAATGGGGAGCAAATAGAAAATTGGAGTTTGGTGTCTCTGAACTCACTGTTTAAAAATACATATTTTAATAAAGTTGATTTTTAAATTGCAGGTCTGAAAATGCCACTTTTAGAAAGTTAGTATTTTAAGGAACAAGGGTCCCAAAGTTGTTAAATGAGAATCAATACTTTGGGAATGAAAAAAAGAATTCCCATGAATTATCAAATCAAACATATATAGATATAGATTATTCAGGCATAATAAATTGGTGTCCTGATGATGAACCTGTTTTTTAAATGGATCGAAATGTCATTGACCTAAAAACAAATGGACCCACTTGATATTGTAGATATGCCATATGGGTGCAGCTATATTCTTCTGTTCTACAAATAAGTGATCTTCATTGTGTCAATTACTAATGTCACCCGATGTTCCTTGCCAGTTCTTTCTGGAATTTTTAACACTTGTCGAGGATTACCCCCGGGGGGTGATTTTCCTTGTTTAATTTTTTTAATTTGAAATAAAATGTTTTCTATATGTAACATTGGATAATTCCTGGGCATTATTTTTTTCATTCCCAGAGCATTGATTCATATTTAACTACTTAATGACCCTTGTTCCTTAAGCTACAGGTTACCCTTGCTTCCTTTTGTTTCTTGGGTTCCCTTGTGTTTGTTTAACTGCATTTAAAAACTTGGCATTTTCTTACTTTAACCATTCTGTGCACCTGCCAGTTCCTAGAATACACGACTGGGTTGGATAACAGTCAAGCTTTGTGAATTCACTCTAGGCAGTCACACAAAAAGGGAGCTGAGGTGTGCCCTGCATATCCGGATGGCCCATCAGCAGACTTGCACCTAAATAGGGTTGTGTCTGTCCCCACACAAAGAGCTGCATACTGCTCTGTAGTGTGTCTGGAGCCACAGCCAGGAAGGGTAGAATCTTACACAATACAAATACCTTTCTTTGAAGTCTCCCTACTTCAAAGGCTAAAATGGGTATAAGTACTTGACCTCTGACACCATATACTCGGAACACTTCTGAACTGAGAACATTCTGCCAGGAAGAAGAGCTGTTGTGCTGCCAGGAGGGCCTACCAATTTGCTGTTTGCTTTGCTGTGTTGACCTGCTATCTTCTGCTTCTGTTCTGGGAGTGAGAGGACTGGACTTTGCTCTCTGCATCCTGCTTTCTAAAGTCCCCCAAGGCCCTGACTGCGACTGCCTTCTGTTGCTGAAGTCTCAGGGACATCAAACACTTAACCTGGGCTCCTATGCTGTGAGTCCTGACCTGCCAAGTGGTGCCAAACCATGTCCTGGGCCCATGGAGGTAGACTGGGTGCTGCAACTAGGAAACTGACACATCGACTTCAAAGCGTCAGTTCAGAAGCGGCGGATCCTGCAAAACTGACGCATCGCTGCTGCCATCACTGAAGCCATAGATACCGCTGCTGAGTGTGCGATGCAATGACCTTGACTTCAACGCAGCTCTGACTATGCCGCAGCACCACTGAAGAGCCGCCACAGCGTGAGTCTCAACAGCGTGCCACCAACGTCTGTGGTGCACTATCTTAACTCTGTCGCACTCCCTTCCCTCTGCAAATGTTGATTGACTCATCACCATTTGTCAAGCAGTTTAACTTTGGTGCTGACATTCCATGTTCTCGACATCGACGCATCATCGACACCTCTTTACCTTCCGGAACTGAGGTTTCACACCAGCAACCAATGCATCACCTCCTCTGTGCAATGCATCGTCGTGCAGAGGACAAGCTTCAATGAGCCGGCATCCAAGGTACTGTAACGGGATCTGCATAATTCCTGTACCCTACCCACTCTCCATCATGATCATACTGAACTTTTTGATTTTTCCCGGTCAAGCGCAACCAGATAGACACAGTTTGAGCTATGGACTTCTAAGTACTGCATTTTGATTTAATCTTTGAAGACTCCTATCTTGACTTGTGTATGATGGATTTTTGTTGATTTGGTCTTGTTTTACTCAGATACATATTGGCTATTTTTAAACTGATGTGGAATACTTTTGTGGTGTTTTCCCTGTATTACTGTGTGTGTGTTCACAAACACTTTACATATTGCCTCTTTAGTTTAGCCTGACTGCTCTGAGCCAAGCTACCAGAGGATGAGTATTGGTAAACTTAGAGTGTACTGCACTTACCCTGACTAGAATTGTGGGTCCCTACTTGGACAGAGTGCATACCTCTGCCAAATAGAAACTAACGGTGGGCGGAGCACGCGGAGTTCCGCTCCGCCCAGTCCTAAATCTCATCCAAGAAGTATTAGTCATGGTAATCCCTCCTCTCTTTCCAAGAGGCACAACAGTGTGCATCACACATTCCATGCAGCGCCACTGCTGAAATACACTGGCTATATATAGGCTCTGACTCGCGTTTTTAAACAAGAAGGGAGTGCTTCGGAATGCATAAATCAACTCACCACTTCTAACTTAGTGACAGGCATGGCACTTCAGAAAACACGGCAAGTACTGTGTATTGTCCATTAACCACGCACGTAACATAAAATCAATCATGGAAAAAGCTACGAGACTTCAGTGAAGTAGCGCAATTCACACAGTTCCATGCAAATAACAAATAGAGAAGTGGATACAAACATGAGCAATCCTGCATACAGTGGGTCCCTGAACACGAATTTGCCTGGCTTGTTTCAAAGAGTGGAGCGAATAGGTTTTGTTGTGGAAGCGGGAATAATGCAAAGCGCACTGAACACTCTCTTCTGAAAAATCGGGTGACTCAAGATGGAATCTCATTGAAGGAAGTTCCGCACTCTATCCTTCTGAGGCCGGTAACATGAGTACCAAAACGTGGGTAACAGAAACACAGTATTCCTGCTAGAGCCTCATGCACAGGCTTTCAGGACCCCTGCAGAAACAAGCATTGGCATAGCCAATAGGTCTCGCCTTTGGGACCTTATAAGTATTTAGTTATGCAGCACATATCCTTACGGCAACAATAATAACTGTTGCATGGCTAAACACTTATAAGGTCCCAAAGGCGAGACTTATTGGCTATGCCAATGCTTGTTGTGTTAGTTGTCAATGCTCTGGACACGGCCAAATCAAAATACTATTATAACCTCATCTCTTCTTTTGAACTGCATCACCAGCAGCCACCCTACATGCATAATTCTTTCCTCAATCCATATTTCTGCCCTGCAACCCTGTTTGGTCTCATGGTTAATAAATAAAATTAGTTTGCTAATGTTTGCTTTGCTTTGTTTTTCTCTTCCACAACCAATATGAAAAATACATATTCTAAAACCTGACCTCTCATCCATCATAAACTGCACCTTCCATCTGTACTTTTCTTGCCAGTTTGACTCCTTCGTCCCACTATAACCCA
Organism: Triturus cristatus; assembly: GCF_964204655.1. Lineage (NCBI taxonomy): Eukaryota > Metazoa > Chordata > Amphibia > Caudata > Salamandridae > Triturus > Triturus cristatus. Next base: position 451,788,554 of record NC_140590.1, on the reverse strand, counting down.
CTAAATTAACTCTTATGTAAAACTGGTAACTCATATTGTGTCCCGTGTGAGCCATTCAGAGCTCAAGAAGTAAAGCCTGTAGCTGTGTCCTCTCTGGTTTTAATGTATCTCTTTTTAATCTTAAATCGCATTGGTCTCACTGGCTTCTCCCCTGAGTAATTCAAAGCTATGGCTGTTCTTCCATTGCTAAAGAAACCACTGCCAGATCCCTCTTCCAAATCTATCTTTTCACCATGAGTTGATTACAGCTACTTAACAGAAGAAATAACCACAAGCGCTTTACCTATCCACACTCCTAGTGTTCTGATCAACACACTGCTTGCTAATACTAAACTAGATCACTGCAGCAATCTAATACTGCGACCCAATACACTGTTTCTCAGCAAAAGAACGTTTTGAATGTTGCTACACACACTGTTCAAATGTCACCTCGAATCACGCAGCACTGCACAATAACAAGAGGGAGGCTGACTCTCTAATACACAAACTGCACAGGACATGTTTTCCATCCAGCCTCTCCCATCCAGGGCTAATGATTCCAAAGGAGCGTTGTGGCCGGTTGCCTTTTTGCAAAGCCTAGTGGTAGTTTCAAGCAACTGAAAAAAGGTTTGAAAAACGGCACTCGGAATCACACAATTTCAACTTTCCATATAGTTTTAGATAAATGTACATATATACAGTATATTCAAGAAATGGTTGGCTTCAGGAGAACGTGGTCGTCGTCATGCGAAGAGCAGGGTGGGTTAGAGTTGTTTGTACCAGTGCGAAAAAGGTGGAGTTTTAAGGCTCTTATGAATTCGGTTAGAGATGAGGCGGGCCTGGGGTACTGCGTATGTTCGAATCTTGTGTTCAAAAGGTGTCCATTTTGAAGTGGCATACGGAGGTTAACGCACAGTTAGGAGGTACAGTGTGTTGATTGTGAGGAAGGTAATGGGTGGGATGGGAAAAATATGCAAATAAGAACGAACAGTACAAGGATTTTTAACGCGGCATGCAATATAGAATTACATCAGGTAGACTTTGCCCACGCACACCCAAAGGGCAATTATACAATATCAACTTCAACAACCTGTTCTCACTCAATTACAATATGAGTTCCGTGCCCATTCTACTTACAGCGCTTTCTCTGGAGAAATCGATTTCCAACAAGTAGCCAGACCATTGAGGGGGAAAGAAAGGACGGAAAAGGAGACAAGACAAGCACGAAAGCGGAGGAATAGAACACGAATATGAGTGACCCCAAAGAGGGATAAAAATAGAAGAATAAACAAGCATTGGCCGCACGGCCGTGAAAGCGAAAGTAATAGCGATCGCGATCAAAGCAAAAGTGATCGCGATCACCAGGACGGGACGCGCTGTGTGGCAAGCATGCGAGTGGTGCGCGCGCAGCAGTGATTGGCGGCTGCGCGCGTGCACGCTTGCGTGCACTCAAGCTTTAGGCCACAGGCAGCACTTTAAAAATCCGACATACATACAAAATGTCTCACCGAGCCAGCGCATGCGCTGGGCACAGCGAGACCTAAAAAGAAGGAATTTCACAAAAACTTTATGACACGCTTTTAGGCGCACAAGTGAACTCTTGCATTCTCTGGAGCGTGCGAATGACAGGCTAGTATTATCTTTATTTGGTGACTACTGGAGTATTTATACAATCATAAGTGGCATGAAGGATTTGCAATCTTCAACCAGGGATGATTTATAACATCTAACATTAATTAGCTTTTAGAGGTGAAGATTAGGTAAATTGAGAAATTCAATTTGTGCACAAACCTGGCGTGGGTGTCGTCCTACGTCCGATAGGGGTCTGCCATGGAGAGAGAGCTGAAGGCATACGGCATCAGCAGCTGGCATTCTGTGCCCAGGCACAAGAAACAGCCAGATGATTATTACCAGCGCCAGCAACAGCCAGCCGTGCCGCCTGGCAGTTAGGACCATTAGTGCAGCAGGGGCCGTGATGCAAGAGTGAGGGGCAGCTCCAGGCTCTCCTTTCATGCCTGCTTGAGTGGCATCAGGCTGCAGCCGCTTCTCCACTCCCCTCTTCTGGTAATGGGAACATTCTGCATGATGGGACTTCGGCAACAGTGGCACCGTGTGATCTGTGTTGCTGTATCTGCATCAGGATAGCTGGGCAAGCCTGGCATGTTGGAACAATCCCTGCAAACTGTGAATCAGCTTCTTCAGCTCTGGAGCATGGGGCCTCCAGTAAACCGCTGCCATAAACAAACAACCTCAGGACTTGGAAGTCGAGACACGCACACAAAAGATAAATTCAGCAATCAGTGGCTCGCTACTGGTGGAATTTGGTTTATGTTTTGCCGCCCAAGGTCTTTGCGTGGTGACGTAGGTTACGGGTTTTTTTTTCAGCCACTCTCTAAGGTTTCTTTTTTTTTTATTCTCTTTTTTTATTAAACAAAAGTGATGGTACAGTGGTGAGCCACAAAGCCACACAATGCTCGCACACAGTAGTAAAAGCTTGGACACATGTTCACGAGGTACAACATGGCTCAAAACATCGTTGGACAGTGAGAAGATCAATGTCCAAAGTATTTTTCCGTAGTTCAACTGAGGGAGATAGACAGATTTCACCCCGCGATACATTCCATTTCGCCCATTTGCGGTCCCTGTTCGCAGGACAACCTCTATGCTTGAATACATCTTTTTCTGCAACCATAGCATTGCCCATTCCTTTGGTCCATTTAGAGAACTTAGGTAAATCTCCGACCCCCAACCCCTGAGCAATATTCCTCTTGGCAAGGAAAAACCCCAGGGACGCCCAAGTGCGTTCTGTTTAAGTCAAGTCCGTGGCTTCCCACACATTCAGTAGACACAAACGTGGTGAGTGAACAATTGTTTTCCCACTGACCCTAGCTAGTGTAGAGATAATTTTTACCCAGTAGGGCTGGACCAGTGGACACTCCCAGATCATATGGAAGAAGGTCCCTTCGGCCGTGCACCCTCTAAGGCACCCCGGATCCGGGCGAATACCCATTTTGACCGATTTGTGGGCTGATAAATATGTTCTGTGCAGAATTTTAAGTTGAATGAGGCGTAGGTGCATTGGGATAACAACGTCCCTGGGGGGAGGAGAGGGCTTCCTGCCAGTCATCGTCCTCTAGGTATCCTAGGTCCGTTTCCCAGAGCTGTCGGAGACGGACCAGGGGATCTGGCTTATTGTTTAGCAGTTTGCGATAGGTGAGTGACATCACTTGCGTGGCAGGGGGTCAGTCAGAGTCCATCCTCCAGCGGGGAGGCCTCGGGTAAAGCCTTGTCGCTGGTGACGACAGAGGTGAGTGCGTTTTGGATTTGAAGATATCGGAATGTCTCAGACTCCGCTAACTGGTATTCTTTTTGGAGATCGGCAAATGAGACCATCGAGTTACCATAACAAAGATCTCCCACTGAGAAAATACCAATGAGGTCCCATTTATCAAAACCCGGACACCGGCTTAGTATGCCGAGTTGTTCAGATTCCCACGGAGGGGTAAGCAACGTAAGTTTCCTATGCCACCCAAGTCTCTTCGTAGCATAATGCCAAAGTGCCAGTGTGTGGGCCATGGGGCAAGTTGCCGTTTTGGGCTGGAATATAGTGCTCGCTTGTAACCTCCCTTAGATATTACCCATCTGTCCTTACGGTATGCAGGCTCGAATGGTGTGGCAAAGACCCATTGGTTAACCACCGCAAGCTGGGAAGCCCAGTAATATTGTCACAGGTCAGGTAACGCGATTCCTCCATCGTACCACCCTCTGGTCAATTTATGTGTCGCAATGCGTGGGCTTTTCCCATTCCATAGGAGATCTCTGACCTTGCTCTCCACACTGTTAAAATAGGCATCTGGGACCCTATGGGGGGGTGTTCTGTAGTACATATAGAAATCAAGGAGGAGCTAGCATTTTAAACAAAGCCGCTCTTCCAAGCAACGTGAGAAATAGCGTCCGCCAATGTAGTACGTCTTTACGAAACCTGGTCAACGGGGCTTTGAGATTAGCGTCATAGAAGTGGACCGGGTTTGGGGTAATATAGACACCAAGATAGCAGAAGCCATACTAGCGACTGTGATATTGGTGTCTTTAGGCATCCGTGGTGTAGGGCCCTGTAGGATAAATTGAACAGATTTTGGTTCATTAATAGTAAATCCCGAATGGGCACTAAAGATTGCAAAGATGTGTAGAATTCTGTGGATCGATGCTGAAGGGGCTGCTACGTAGAGCAGAACGTCATTGGCATAGAGGGAGATTCTGTGCTCATGCTGGTTGGTCCACTTCAATCCCCTGATCATGGGGTCGCCGCTGACCCAGGTCGCCAGTGGCTCTAGTAGTAGAGCAAATATGAGGGGTGACAGGGGGCAACCCTGCCTCATTACCCTCTCTAGTTGGAAGCGTTGGGAGGTGTGTTGGTTGACTACCACTTGAGCGGTGGGACCCATGTATAATATTCTACCCATTGAATAAATTGAGGGCCAAACCCAGGCGCTCAAGGAGTGTGAATAGATATGGCCACTCAATAGTGTTGAACGCCATTTTAGCGTCAAGTGACAGCAATGCAGCATCCTCCAAGATAGTGTGGGCTCTCCCCATCACCCCGTGGAGTCTTAGGAGGTTAAGGGCCATATTGCGGCCAGGCATAAAGCCTGACTGGTCAGGGTGTACAATCTTACAGATGACTGTGATTAAAAAATGGGCTACTACCTTGGCCAAGATTTTAACTTTGGTGGTCAACAACGAGATGGGACGATAAGATTCACACCTCGTCACTGGTTTACCCGGCTTGTGTATGACGGCGATGGAGGCCAGCATCAAGTCTGGTGGCAGCGATCTGGTCTGATAACTCTCCAAATACATAGCCTGAGGGGCAGACGTTATCTTGGAAGACACAAGCTTAAACAGTTCTATTGGAAGAATGTTGGGGTCCAAGGCCTTGCCCGATTTAATTCCATTGATGGCGGTCGCGAGTTACTCTTCGATGAGGTCAAACTCCAAGGAGTCGCTGGTTTCTGGGGTAAGTACCGTCACTGGAATAGTGGAGAGGAGGTCTCTTGAGTGTTGTAGGGTAGTGTGAGTAGTGGAGGAGTATATGGATGCAAAGTGAGAGGTGAAGGCTTCGGCAATGTGCTGTGGATCTGTCACCAGTTCCCCCCCATCCATCTCGATAAGGGGCATCCATCTCTGAGAGGCCTCCCGCCTCTCCCAACCACACAAGCATTTTACTCGTGGCATCACCCAACTCATAAATTCCAAGGAGAGTCACATTATGTCTCGCCCTGGCTGTTTCCGTCGCTAATTGACGATAGTCTAGGCGTTTAACAGTCAGAGTGTGGGCTAGCTGCTGGTCATCACTGGTTGCCACCCCATCCTCTAGCTCCCAAATCTTCCATTCCAGGGTCTCTAATCTAGCCGTCCATTCCTTCTTATTTCCCAACATCTGGGAGAGTGCTTGACCCTTGATTACTGCCCCGAAGGCCGCTCATAGCTTACAGTGGGATTGAGCTGTATTTGTGTTCTCAGTAAAATAATGGTCAACGTCTTTGAGCAGATCAGTCCTGACCTTTGGAATTGTCAGGCACTAGGGGTTTATGGAGAGGGTGAGGCGGCAGTGTATCTGAGGCAATGTCAGTTGAATAAAAACCGGGGAATGATCTAAAATACCCCGTGCCAGGAACCTAGCATCAGTAAAATAGGAGAGGTCATCAGTATGTGTAAGCAGGTGGTCAATTCTGGACTGACTGCCATGTGCCCTGGAGTAATAGGTAAACGTCCGTGCCAGGGGGTTAAAATGGCACCAGATATCCACTAGACCAAATGCCAGGAGAAAGTCCATTAGAGGGGAGGTGCCATGTGGGTCCTGGAGAGGGTTCCAACGGTCAACCCGGCCATCTATGGCAAGGTTAAAATCACCTCCCAACACCAGGAGGCCAGATGGAAGATCTAACAGGAGTTTACCTCGGTCGGACAATGTGGTGGTCTTCAGTGCTGGAGGAATATAAATCGAGAGTACGTTAGGGGTTTTCCTTCCCATGACCCCGTAATCACCGTGTATCTGCCCTGACCATCAGCCCAAGTGTTATGTATTATGAATGGGAATTGCTTATGAATAAGGATGCCTATCCCTCTAGAGCCAGTCATAAAGCCCGCTTCTGCTACTAACCTATAACCCCAGCGATCTAGTGCTTTGCAGGTGTTACCAATGAGGTGCGTCTCTTGCAGAAGGGTGATATCAGGAGCTTGTCTCTTGAGGTTTTGGAGTACAACCCCTCGCTTAAGTTTATCGCCCAAATCCGTTAACATTCCATGTGATTATGCAGAGTGATCTTTTCATGTTACAGTCTGACATAGTACCTATGAATACATTGGGACTCTATCTGCCCCCATCTCGAGTGTATACGACAAAATGCGGTATGCCAGAACTGTGAACCCTGAGTGTGTCTGAGTAGATAATGTAATATTCATCACTGCCATCACGGTAAAACAACAACAACAAAAACAAAATAAATAAGTCCCCCACCCCCAAAACATCCCCCTCCCTCCCCCCACTGATCCACCTGCCTCCCCAAACTTGCAGAGTGCCTATCGCCCACCCTTAAAATGATAAGGAACGTAATCCAATCCCACTCCCTCGGGCACCAATTTGTGTTAGCGCATTTGCCCCTCGTATTAACCCCATAAACGTTGAAGTAAGGCATAACAATCTGCAAGTGGTGAGAAAATGAATGATACCTCTTCTTAACAGGAAGCAAATTCGGCCTGAGAATTACTGGCAGCGACACCAAGTGACATAATTGTCCTGATACCAAACAGTTTTACAGTGAAGCATTCTGTGTCTGTAGGGACATGGTGTTGCAGGGATTCTGCACATATACAGAACTACGCGCAGGAAAATAGGACCTCGGTGTATAGTGGTGTACCAACTACCCACATTAGTGCCCAAAAATTCCAATCCGACTAGCTATAGTGTCTCATTCGTTCTCCCTACTACAGTGAAGCTACCAATTATTAGACAACCCAGACCATGTAGCTCCGACTCTCCCAGGAATTGTGGGAGCAAGAACACTCTTTCGCTCACTCACTCATACTTGTCCACAACATGAGTAATCAGAGACACAGTATGGTTTAAAATATTTATTTTAACTAACATGCTCTAAAATGCAGTAAACGTGCCAGTACTATTAGCAAAATGCCTAAACACAGTATAGTCAGCATTGCTACAATTCCATAGAATACCAACAGGGGTATCATACTCTAAAGCTGGTGGAAAATGGCCTACTGTGCTTTGCCACCCTCCCCGTGCTAGGAACTAGTTTATTATAAAAAAGAAGACCTCTGAACTTTGTCTGGGGGACCCCATACCTCCAAGTCTAGATGTAAAGGTTTACATCTCCGGACAAAAACAGCTCTTCTCTCTGGAAAGGTTTTCTCCAAGTGCCTCTAACCTACATGCATGTAATATTAAAAGCACTCAATTTTCAGCAGTGCAGCTGCGTTTCATGTTATGTCTAAGTGCGGGGGACTGACAAGAGCAGAATAACAAGGGAAATTGATTTTCGACCTTGTACATCATGTGCAGAGGAAAAGCACAGAGAACTGCAAGGAATGCGAAAAGCAGACGGTTCTCATGTGAACAGGCACAAGCAGAGTTTAGTGAAAACAAAGTCTTGTAGGAACATGTGAAAAAGCCGCAACATGGCAACCAAGCTTGTGCTAACTTAGCAATGTCCGTAATGAATCCACCACCCTCACTACACCCTCCCCTGGTAAGTCCATTGGATGTAGACATAGGACGAACACAGAGTTCAAACATGAGAGAAGAGTTCAAGAGTGTCTAGAATTTGTCGAATTTCTGAAAAATGAAAAAAAATTGTAAATAGGACCAAGGCAAAAAAATATATTTTGCTATAAAATACAAAAACAAATCTGGCACAGAAGTGAACGGGGAGCCAGCCAAATTAATCCATCAGAGTGTATGCGCAATAAACCGCAACAGCCTCCAAAAGGAAATCATTGTCATCGGTAGCAAAAAGTGATGCCATCCAATTCAGCAAGCTGAATGAGCATTCATGTTTCTCACAATAGGGTGTGTCCATGAGCATCGCAGGACAACTTGCGTGATATTCAATGTAGCTGTGTTGTAGGAGATTCTGCGTATCCGCACAGACATCCTATTGAGCCAATATTCCAAGTGCAGCCGCACGCGCCATCAGGGCAACTCCGGAACATTCCTGCCTATGGGCCATTATGGGACCCCTCAACAAGTCGTAATCTGGGTCCGAACATGACGTATTGGAGAGGCAGGTATCCAACGCCCATGAGAAGGAGCATCGTAGACATGTGAAGATGGGTTGCATGCAAGTGTAGTACGCAAAGTGGAAAAACAATCTATAAGCCACTCTGAGAGTAGCCTGGAGCAGTCTGTCAAAGCATTCAAGCACACGGTTACAGAGCATTTGCAGCCGGGCCGGGGTGTCCAGGACCACAAAAGGTGCAGCCATTGTTTAGTGGGCAAAGCGACAGAAGGACTCCAGCAGCTACGGCAAGTATTAGAGGCAAGACACCAAAGAAGCTGGAAAAATAGAATGAATAAAGGCCGGTATTACACCAAATATAGTCTGAAATGAGGTCACAAGGCCAGAGCCAACAACCTTAAAAAAAGGTGCCAGGCCCTGTATATCAGACGCATTGAAAATGCAATGAATCAATTAACCGAAGTTTATTGGGAGGTTAGTATGTAGAAGGGCTTGAATCTCAGAATTGGTGCTAGCCACCTGCAGCATAAAGGTCTAGCGTTCAGACGTAAGGGGTACTTTCTGCTGGAATAATAGCACTCTTATTCTGCTCAACTTATTGAAGTCTGCTTTCAAAGTCGGTATGGAAGGCCAAATCGAGTTATCTAGCCTCCCATGCGGGGGCGGAAAAAGCACATTTTTACTGCAAACTACACGCTGTGAAACTGTCACAATGTACGGTATGCCAGCCAGCAAACCGCAACATTCTTCGTTGTTCAAAAGAAGATAGCTACCGTTAGCAAGCAGGGTGAAAGTGGGTTTTATAGCTGGAACTGGAATACCTTTCAAAACCGACGCCAGATTCAGGGCTGTAACACTGCAAGCCCCATGTAACTGTATGTTTTTGCAAAGAAGGGAAAGGCCTACTGTAGAATCACAGGACTCCCCAGTAAGGTATACCTCTTTGTCATCCCGCAAGCATCTATAAGTGAAAGATAAGGACCATGCTTCATGCAGAAAAGTGCTACCTAAGGGTTCAAAGCGGCCTAGCGTGTAATGCTTTATGCAGGAGCTGAATGTAAACAAAGGGAATGGTAAAGTAATAACGCTGTGAATGAGCCAAACTGCAGAGTCAGTCTCAGCCATGGAAAAGGGCAAGGGATCTATTTTTTCTATATGTAAAAGAGTGTATGTTGCATCTTTCATGGACATGAACTGCTGTTTGTCTGTCAAGTTAAATGGTAGAAACAAAGCAGATGCGTTTAAATAATCCCATGGTACTTTCCCCACTTTTAGAGACAGTAAAGTCCATGCAAACTGCATTACAGAACGCAATTGATTTTGACCATGATATAACACAGACACATCATCTTGTACAATATCAACAACAGATGAAACAGTATTATCTAATGTGTAAATGCGGGAAGACATTGTTTTAATACTATTGTCAACAACAGCAAGTACCTTTTCTAGATGTGCTTGATCTATTTCCCTTAATAGTGATGTTGCCTCATATTGTGAAAGCTTCCATATTTCATTTTAAGCTGCGTCAACGAACCTTTTTGTTCTAGGACCAGGAGGTCCCTTGATAAAGTCGGCCAAATCAATGTTATTGGATAACAACGATAAATGTTGTTTCACGGACGATAGTGTTGAGTGCTGTAACCAATTTTGGGATAATTTACCAACAGAATAGCTGGTAACCAAATGCGTATTAGCAAAATGAGGATCAGGTCTATCCTGTATGTAACCAGGGACTGTCTTATGGAAACGTAATTGGCAGGCATCAGAAGACGTCTGCCAAACTAACCAGCCTGCAGGATCTAAACTAAAGACATTAAATGTGTTATTTTGAACTAAGCTTGCAGGTCCTCAATGGAGTAATTTGTATGCAAGTTCCAGTTATGATAGGCAGCCAGGGCAGGAACTGCAGGGGCATTCATTTGATTTGCCGTTGCCAGACCAAAACAAGTAGTTTGGTCAATTGTGTCATTTAAAAATAGAATTTGCATTGGGATAAGGCACGCGCGATGTAAAGCTTCAGTGCCTCGAACCTGCCAGGACCTAGTTCCCCAAACAGGTTTTAAATCAATGGTGGCCTTCCAGTGTTCATAGCCACCTACTGTCAATTTAGTAATAAACGAATTGGAATACAACAGTTTTGTGTGGGTCAACATTACCTTGGGGGTAGATTAAATATTCAATCTAAAATAATAAGATTCTGGTTTTGGACCTATCAAAATCTGTAAAATATGTAAATTTCTTTAACAGAGTTTTTGAGCTTCCTTCCAATGGTGCTGGGCAATGTTCCCACTGTGTGTAATTAAAAACATTTCTAAATGTATTAGCATAATGCTGATAACAATATAAATCGGCATAACTAGCAGTATTTAAATACAAATCTTCAGCATCAAAGGCAGCATAATATTTCAATTCAGAAAACAAAGATTGTATTGCCTGGACATCCCAATCATCTGAACGTATGTTCTGTTTCACTACATTACCCATGGAAACACAGAGTACATTTGGTACATTGATTATCTCTGTGGGGCCATGAATTTGGAAATCCACTGCATCCCAGACGATGCCATCAGCGACTGGAAAGGCGGTAATGTTAACAAGAGTCTGGTCTCGTTTCATGATGTGAGAAGATGAGTTCGGAGCCAAAGTTCCAGTAACCAACTGAACAGCAGAGCGTTCTAGCAAGCAGTGACCATTGATGAGTAAGAGAACAACTGTCACAAACCCAATGGATATAAACAGAAAAATCAGGATCAGCACCAACCAGATGTATGTCCAAGGAGGGGCCAAATAAGTCTGTTTCAACCATGAGACAAAAATACTGAACTTTTTAGGGCCAAATGACGAGTTGGAGGTTGAGTCAAAAGAAAAACATGGCTGGTTAAGAGTAGTTGGTTGCAAAACAGGCAACGACACGCTTGTGGGATAAGCATATTCATTTTTCTCTTTACAGGGGGAAGCTGGCGGGTCTAGCAAGTGATCAGTAACAGAGTGCATCTCGATGGCAGTGTCATTTTGCTTAGTGTTAGATGTGCCTATCACTGGATTCCTTGAAATTGCTGGATATGATACAGCAGGTGTTATACTATTCAGAATCTGCCAGATGTTGTAGCTTGACATTGTCCACTGAGATGTATATGTTGTCTTTGTGACCAGGAAGTGGTGGTAAAATGACTATGCGAGTACTCTTCACGCCAAGAACTGGAACCGGTGCATGATAAGAGGGGCCAAACTACTTTTTGTTCTCCACCTTCACTCGGACCAGATCTCCAAGATTGGGTAGCCAGCTGGCTAACAGAATCAGCAGTGCTGCATCAGTGGCAGAGGGTAAATGTTCAGTAGCAAGACTGTCACAGGTCTCTTGTAAGTCCTGTAACATAGTAGAATGATTATCTACATCAAAGGTTGCGGCATCTGCCTCCATGTCTCGACCATCAAGGTCTGGCACAAACATCTTTATGCCAAACAGCATTTCCTATGGGGTCCGCCCACCCAGAGATTGTCTAGGGAGGTTATTACATGCACGTTGCACGCTATACAAGTGAGCTAGCCAGTTCCTGCCAGTGCCTAAGACTCTAGTTCTCAAGGATTGCGCTAAGTCACGGTTCATTCACTCCACAATTGAGTTGCCCTCAGGCCTGAATGGAGCTGAAAATTGCACCAGCACTCCCAAAGACTTAATCGCATCATTGTACGCCTTAGAGGTGAATGCCGGACCTTTGTCAGAATGGAAGGTACCACAGGCAAAAATTCCCACACAGACACGCACATCCCTGATGACATTTTGAACGTCAACACTGCATTGTGGCCAAACCCAAATGAAACATGTGCACAAATCAACTGCAACTAAAATGTATTTATTAGCAGTATCTGAAGAAAATGGACCGCAGTGATCAAGAAATGCATAGCTGTGTTTGTGGTGGACGTGTAACTGTAGAAGGTTTAATCTGCTGACAAATGTCATAAGACAGTACATAATTGCGAGTCTGTTTATATAACCCACACCACCAGTAACATTGCTGCAAGATAGAAACTGTCGCAGATACCCCAGCATGGTCCGAAGCCAAGCCTTCGTGTGCAGCTGTTATCAAAGAAAGTCTGCGGTCCACGTTGGGAATCAGCCGATCTCCAACGTCATTTATTCTTACATACGGGACCTTGTCGGGACCCTTCTCAGTAGCAGCAATAGCTGCCAAAATGTCATTATTTATCTTAGTCATGGATCTTGTAACGGCTGCAACTAAACACGTGGCTACTGCTGATTTGGCTGCTTCATAAGCCAAACTGTTACCGACAGCATGCGTTCCCACACGCTGGTGGCCAAGAGTATGTATAACATGTGTGAGTGGCAGACGTTGTTTAAGATCTGCCACTCGAACCCAAAGCATTTTATGCTTAATTGCGCTGCCTTTGGAATCATGATAGTCATTCTGAGACCAAAAGAATAAGTTGTTGTTGAAAGACTGCACACAGTAATAAGAATCACTCACAATGAGAGTAGTCACATTAGGATCAGCAAACTCGAGAGCAAGCATCAACACGCGCAGCTCTGCTAATTGGGCGGTACAGTCACCTAGCACCTGCGTATGCACAACACTGGACCTCAACTTACCATTCACCATGGTACCTGCCACCATAGCACAGACCGCCGAATAACCATGCTTAGACCCGGTGGCTGACCGGTTGCGCTGAACCATCGGTGTAAATGATACAATCATACTCCTCAAGTGGGCGCATAGAGGGAGGAGGAGGATGAACAAATTCATACTGCAAGGACTCCTGAGTCTGAAGAGAGGAGTCAAAGATAAACGTGACATCTGGAGACATCAAAGAAGTCGCCAATTGTATCCAACGGGAAAGCAAAGCCTTAGAGTTTGGTACACTTGCCTTTGCCTTTGTCACTGCCTCCAGTGCAGGGTATGGTGTTACCACCAAAATATACGTTTCCCCTGTGCTAGTGCACATTCCTTCAGGATCGCCATCCGTACAGCTGTTAAAACTTTTTCAACAGTGGAAAACTGCATCTCCGCTGAAGGGTATAAATTTGATTTGTAAGCAATAGGTACTGTGTCACCTTAATTAAACATTATGTAAGTAAAACCCACTGCGCCTGGCACGATTCGTATCACCAGGTTTGTGTGGTTATTACGGGTTAACAAGTATTTCGATTCAAGAAGATCAGACTGCAAAGATTGCAGGATAGCTGAATGTTCCGGAAGCCAGCAGGCTTTTGAAAATGTAGGTTGTATTAATGCATAAAGAGGCTTGATACGCTGGGCATATTCGGGAATGTAAGAACGCCCGAAGTTCTAAAATCCCAGCAATGAGTGAAGTTTTTTCAGGGTTGTTGGAGGCTGCAAACTTGCGCATTTCTCCAGAAAGTGAGGTGCCAAGCCTCTACCTTCATTGTTGGGCTGATAGCCCAAAAATAACACTGTATACTCTGCGATGTGTGATCTAGCAAAGTTAAATTTGAAACCGTAGTCTGCAATCAAAATAATGATGCGGTTGACCTGGCAAAGATGCGACAATAATTCGTCTTCTGTGAGATAAATATCATCAGCGTACTAGTACGCATCTGGGTCTATGCTGTCTATTAAAGAGACAACACGGGCGGCTGTTTTTGTAGCCCCTTCCTAATCGACTGAACTGTTTTTGTTTTCCGCCGGCTGTGAATGCTGTCCATTGACTGCATGCAGGGGACAGATTGAGACGAATCCATTGGAAAAGTCTAGGGTCATTTTAGATCTTTTATGAACAAGACTGTCTACAAGAGCAGAACTATGGGTATTTTGTACCGCAAAAGTGAGACAATGAGAGTTCAAATGCCGGTAATCCAAAACTATGCGGTACGACTCATCGGGTTTGGTAATGGTAAAAAGAGGGTTATTCATCAGTGACACACATGTCTCGATCACTGGGACCTTTTTCTTCCCGCCGGATGGGATATTGGGGTTGAGGCTGTGGCATAGACCTCAATGGTATCTCATGGGGTGGAGAATCTTTATTCCAGCCCATGTGAGCACGGTACAGTGCTGGTGCAAGTACCAATGCCCATTCTTGTGCAAAAGCCTCTCAATGCTCCTGAGGGACATTACGCGAAAAACTCGAAGTATCACCTCTTCCCCTTTCGGAGCGTTCAAAATAAAAGGTGGGGGGAAATCTGCCTCCGCCAACAAAATGTCATAAGAAGAAGACAGATTCTTCCAAAAAATCCCTCTAATACTTTGAATGTCACCTTCAATTAGAAGAACTATATCATATAGTCTGTCAGGGGAGCCACTCGAGTGTCAGCTGTTTCAACAGTAACAAAAGTATCAGTGGCTGTCGCCTCCAGAAATGGACGTAGTGCCAGCCGCACTATGGTAACTCCCGCTGCGCTGTCGAGCAGAGTCACTGCCGATGTTAAATTCAGGAGCCGGGTTTTCACCGTCTTTAGCATATCTGGCTGTTAAAGCCGCAACTTTCTTTTTCTGAAACTGAGGGCGTTGGCGAAGAAATTCATCTTGTTTTCCCTTTCCTGCAGTCTGCCGAGGCTGCTCACGTCCTTGTGGTGCACCCCGACCTCTGCCGTGATCCTGGTGTTCCCCTCCTCCAGCTTGTGAGCCTGATGTTTCCTGCAAAGAACGAGGATAGAGCTGATCAGGAACCTGAAAACTATCAGGAGACCTAATTCTCGAGCGGTCGCGCAAAACATAAGTGTGCTCAGAAGACTCGGGTGTCGGTGACGCCGCAGGCGACCTTTGTTTCTGTTGTTGCTTTCCCTGTTTCTTAGTTTTCCAATTCTTTTAGAAAAGATTAGACGCTCGTCTTTATTAGACTGAGACTTCTGTTGTGTTTGCGTTTGAGGTGGTATCTTAGCAAAAGGCTTAACACCCAATCTATTGCGGCCAATGGTTTTATAAGCCTGTGCAATAATATTGGACGATTTGCATGGCTTCTCACCCTCTGGGACGAGAGCCACAGCATTAGCTACTTGAAAGTTCACTGCATCTCCCTTTTCGTTTGCAAGGATGAGATCAGCAACTACATTGAACGCACCCACCAACCTCATCCCCAACTCAACAGCCGCTTCAAGGCCGTGCTTGTCTTGAACACACGTAATCACGGAGGGGAGTAAGGTCATTGAGGGAGTGACGAAACACTTCGCATATACTGCTGCTAACACCTTACCCCAATTGTTACAATCGGTTAACTCGGGGATTAAGTCTTTCTGCTAACTAATAGTCATAATCCTGTGTTTCTCCACAGGAGAAGTATTCGGAAATACTGCCTCCAGCTGGTCAATTTTCTCAGCAAGGCAATAACGTTAACCATCCTTATACTGAGGACGCTTGCCCATACCAAATTAACCACGACGGGACTGATAGGTACACCGCCAGGTCCAGCTGGTTGCTCGACAACTCCAGATGGTTCCACCTGAACGCTGTGTAAGATGGATCGTACGACAGCTCTGTGCACCCGCACCAAAGATGTGTGCATCACACGGAGTTTCGCCACCGCAAATTTCAGATAACGTGGGTGTTGGGTGTACCCAGCAAAAATGGGCCAAGAGGCCCCATCAATAGACAAAGGGCCCAAACGGATCGGAGTCACTGGGTGAGGTAGGGCACCATTAAACCAAATGTGGTGTTGCCATGCCGTTGGCAGAACTTCAAGAATTCTATAAGGTCTATAAACATTAGGAAGGGCTGAGGCAGTGTAAGTATGGAAGAAACCATCGTTACCATCCATTGCTAGAAAAGTGACCCAAGAGTAAAATACTTCAAAGTGTTGAGCTGGATCAGCTTTCACCACAAAGATAAGATCAACACCCACGTCTGGCACTCCACATGGGGTCAAATGTCGATGGAGTGCTCCACGGCTATGTGCTACAATATCTATATCAGCCATAAAGACAAAGAACGTATAACAACCTAATACGTGGCAGCGCACAAAAGGGTTAACAATTAAGAGTAAACACCTTTAAATAATATCAAGCTTGAGAGAACCTATGAAAACATCAACATAGGAGGTAACACCGTCACAGCTGTTTCCGGAAATAGAAGTTAGGACCTCGGTGTATAGTGGTGTACAAACTACCCACTTTAGTGCCCAAAAATCCCAATCCGACTAGCTATAGTGTCTCATTCATTCTCCGTACTACAGCGAAGCTACCAATGATTAGGCAAACCAGAACATGTAGCTCTGACTCTCCCAGGAATCGCGGGAGCAAGAACACTCTTTCGCTCACTCACTCATACTTGTCCACAATATGAGTAATCAGAGACACGGTTTAGTTTAAAATGTTTATTTTAACTAAAGTGCTCTAAAATACAGTACACGTGCCAGTACTATCAGCGCAATGCATAAACACAATATTCTCAGCATTGTCACAATTCCATAGAATACGAATGGGCATATACCTCTCTAAAGCTGGTAGAAAACGGTCTACTGTGCCTTGCAACCCCCGTGCTAGGAACTGGTTTATTATAAAAAAGAAGACCTCTGGGCTTTGTCAGGGGGACCCCATACCTCCAAGTCTAGATGCAAAGGTTTACATCTCCGGACACACACAGCTCTTCTCTCTGGAAAGGTTTTCTCCAAGTGCCTCTAACCTGCATGCATGTAATATTAAAAGCACTCGATTTTCAGCAGTGCAGCTGCGTTTCGTGTTATGTCTAAGTGCGCGGGACTGATCAGAGCACAATAACAAGGGACATTGTTTTTCGACTGTGTACATCATGTGGACATGAAAACCACAGAGAACTGCAAGGAACGCGAAAAGCAGACTTTCTCATGTGAACAGGCACAAGCAGAGTTTAGTGAAAACAAAGTCTTGTAGGAACGTGTGCAAAAGCCGCAACATGGCAACCAAGCTTGTGCTAACTTAGCAATGCCCGTAATGAATCCACCACCCTCACTACAATGGCAGTGTAGGCCACGTTTACTGGAAACATCTGTCACACAGCTTTAATCAGCTTAGCTCTGTTGCGCTGAATCCTTCATTATGGAGTCGCCGCTTTGGCGGGACCCAGGCTGACGGCTCCACCTATCTTTGTTGGCATTGTCATGAGTTGATTTACAGTTCCGTTTGCCAACCATGCACCAGACATCAAGCCAGTCCCATGCATCTTCAGGCCAAGTAAAAAACACACTTTCCCCTCAGATTCTACACATAGCTTTTTCAGGAACAGCATGGTGTATTTAACTTTGAGGTCACGTAATGCCCACTTCACCTCCAGGAAACTACGACAATGTTTCTGCACTCGAAGCGTGAAATCTGGAAAGAAGGTGATTTTGCTATTGTCTATGGCAATTGGTGGGGCAGCTCTTGCAGTTTGAAGTATCACGTCTCTATAACGGAAATTGAACACTATCCCCAGGAGAGGCCTGGGTGGCGCACCGGGCTTGGATCGTCCAACTGGCAATAGCGGGGTTAGTCCCTTGCGCAGGCGGCGGTGAGTAGCCAAATGCGATGCAGCGCGTGCAACAAAATTTTGTTTGGCTGTATGCTGTAGTTTACTACACCCCACCCTGCCCCTCCCCCGCCCTACTGCCCTGCAGAACTTCCTCCAGGAGCCGCTACTGCCTAGTCTTGGCACCAGATGCGCCCTTTCAATGGAAAAGTACTCGGACAACCCCTTTGGCTGGAGGTGTTGCAGTATCATATCTTCAATAAATAGGTCAACTGCTTGCCCCTTGGCCCATTCCGGCACACCTATTATACGAATATTATTGCGTCGCATTCAACCTTCATAATCGTCGAGTTGCCGTTCGAGCACACCTTGATTGATTTGGAGTTCGGAGACTTGGCGCTTGAGGAGATCAGTATCAGTCATTAGGTCCTTGGTCGTAGTTGATGCGTTCAGCCATTTTCCGCATATCCACTCTAATCAGCGAGACCTCTGAGGCGACGGCGTCAATGCGGCCTTCCAAAGAGGTGCACACCGTAGTAATGGCTATTAAGATGTCTTGCAGCGTGGGGTCCGGGTGATCTCCACTAGATTTGGGGTTCATTTGGGCCTCATCCTGGCCTTTTTGCCATGCATATTTTTCTAGCTTCGCTTGAAGTGTGCCCTGGCCGCTGCAGCCGCTCGCCATGGTGCAATCAGTGTGTTTGATATGCGCGAGGAGGGACCAGGCCGTTCCGGCTACTCACCGCCGCCTGCACCAGGGACTAACCCCTCTCCGGCCTGTCGGGTCTCACCAGTTAGGCCTAGAGCATGAAACAATCAAGAAGAGTGCACACGCTGAGGAGAGGGGGGACACTAGAGTACTGTAGGTATCTTCTCTGGCCCTGCAAAGAATCACACTCTGACAAGTCCTGGTTGCGTAGAAAGGTGGGGCCTAATTCAATCATAGAGAAGAATTCAGCTCCCCCCCTCTGGCACGTAGTCCATCGTGTCTGCCTCCCATGCAGATGCTTCACCAGTGATAGGTAAGCCTTTGGAGTGTTCCACAACCCCACCGCCTGAAGGAGCAAGGGGGTCCGGTGACTGTCAGGCAACCCCCCTCACAGGGTTAATTAACAGAGGCAGGCACCAAATCTGCACCTCACTGTTGCGTCACAATGTGCCAGGCATCTACAGTCACTACAATAAATGGCGAGGGGGCTCCCTCCTCACGCCCCGTCACTCGCAATGGCTGAAGTGCAGTCACTAAACCGCCGTCGCAGTATGCTGATCGTATAGTTAAAGAAAGGTCTGCCAGATGCCTGGTGTGGATGGGGGGAAGCATCTAGCCAGACCAACAGAGTCAGGCACGGCAATGTGGGGCCTTTCCAGCCAGCCCCAGGGATCCGTGCATCTGTAGGCCCACAAGACGTGCCCGAGATCTGGCCAATGTGTCGTGGGGGCAGTGGGGGGAATCGAGAACTCACCGACGATGTTGCAGCTGGCAGTCCCATTCAGGGCCGCCCCCTGCAAGAAGGCTGGCCTAGGATGTACACCGCAGCCGCGGTGTCAAGTACAAGAGTGTGGCTGAGGGCTACGCAGCATGTCTCACGACTCCCTCCACAGCAGCCGAGCTCCATTTCTGTCCTTTCTTCTTTGGGTAAATCTGTTTTTCAGGATGTTTAAGGGAGTGGTGCGACAGAGCTAAGCTACCATGCGGCCATTTCCCTCTGCAGTTGGCCACGCCCCCCCTAAGGTTTCTGAAAGGCAAAATGTCGGAGATGAATAATGGCTAAGAGTCTGCCGGCCATGGTAAACTCTGTATGCGAGGAAGGTGGAGTTTTTTACCAAACTACGTGATCGGAGTGGTGTGTGGAGTGAGTAAAGCTTTGCAAACTCCGCCCACGGAATGGAGTATGCCGCCCACCCTTAGTAGAAACCCCATTTCTAACATGCACCAATAGGATTGTTCCACATGTGCAGGACTGAGCCGGTGACCCCAGTATGCCAGGCGGTGACCGCTGTGAAGATAGCCCTTTGAAAGATTAGTGTGCGGCAAGGACGGAAGCCTTGTGTTGTAGCAGTGCAGTGACCCCGTATGACAGGAGGGGATGCCAATGTAAAGACTGTCAGGCAGTAAGGTCTGAAACCTTGTGTTGTAGTTCTACAACCCTGTGAGCAGCCGTATGACCTGAACTTGGCTAAAGCTGACACATACTGATGCTGTGAGACCCACAGCCGGGGTGCACCCCAGAACGCAGGACACTCCACACCTGCTTGTTAGGGTAAGACTTGTTTGGATCTGATGACTCTGGGGGAACTAGCTGCAAATTTGAACGTATTTGCGCTGGAACACTTTTGACTTTAAATCAGAGTCTTAGTAGACTCTTGAGACTCAGGTTGCTAGTGGGAATTAGCCTTTATGTAAACAATAGTGACTCAGGAATAACCATTTTCACTAACGCTAGAAGTATAATGGGACAGGAAACCACCAAAGAAACACTGGAGCTCCGACCTCAAGGGAATGCTGTGCAATTGTTTATGAATGTCGTATTTTTCCATTGTGTGGATAGAAATAAAATACTTTTCTCTTTTCATAAAAGTGGGAATTTGACCAGACAATGATTTATTGCTACTGCTGTCCTCATGTTGAGTTGTGAGCCTGTGTTCACTAAGCTGTGTTCACTTGCCCCCTCCCTTCAAGGGGACCACGGACTGCTTGGACCCAGCTAGCCTGAGAGTCAAGGCAGACAGGGTACCTGGTCCAGTTGCTCAGAGTCCATAGTAGATCAAGCCCTGAAACATCAGGAGTAAAAGGCATCAACTGGTAGTCCCTGTGTGTCTTATGATCACCTGAAAGGGGTTCTGACAACATTTGAATTCACTATTAAGTTATCAGTGCTGCAAGTTTTTTAAATATTTTGTTCTACATTTAACATATATATATAAAATTAATTCACAGTAATATTTTACATGAAAAATATGTACTATTTTATTTAAATTCAATAAACTTTTTTACTTTTCCCTATACTTTTTATAGGGAGATCACCACCAGGGCTTTCTCAGTTGCTGATTTTCATTTTCTGGGTGATATTTCTGTCATCAAAGAGTCTCCTGCAGACTTAGGTGCCAATTACGATCCGGTAAAAAAATTCCCCGTGCGACTCGTATCCGGTCTTTTTACCGTACGAATTGTACAAGTGCCGTACGAACTGGCAATCACGATTCGCATGGGAAAAAGACCATACGAATCGCATTGGGAATAATTCCCCACACGTCCTCGGGTCGGAAAAAGTGTCCGACACGTCCTCGGACGATTTACCGTACAAACGTGAAAAGCGAAGTCCGACCGGGGAATCACGATCCGTCCCGGGCGTCCGAATGTACAACCGTATGGTTAAAAGACCGTCCGCACCGAACCCCTATAACAACCATGGAGACATCCAAACAGGTGCCCGGTACGTGCCGTACCCCCCCAGCCCCCGCATGTACGCGCCGTACCCCCCCAGCCCCCGCATGTACGTGTCGAACCCCCCCGTGTATGTATACCCGAGTACGTGTCGAACTGTACGTGTCGAACCCCCGTGTATGTACACCCGAGTACGTGTCGAACTGTACGTGTCGAACCCCCCGTGTATGTACACCCGAGTACGTGTCGAACCCCCCCGTGTATGTACACCCGAGTACGTGTCGAACTGTACGTGTTGAACCCCCCGTGTATGTACACCCGAGTACGTTCGAGTCGTACCCCCACCCGTGTATGTACGGTGCGTACCCCCAGCGCGGTTGGGGGTACGACTCGAACGTACTCGGGTGTACATACACGGGTGGTTCGACACGTACAGTTCGACACGTACTCGGATGTACATACACGGGGGGGTTCGACACGTACTCGGGTGTACATACACGGGGGGGTTCGACACGTACTCGGGTGTACATACACGGGGGTTCGACACGTACTCGGGTGTACATACACGGGGGGGTTCGACACGTACATGCGGGGGCTGGGGGGGTACGGCGCGTACATGCGGGGGCTGGGGGGGGGTACAGCGCTTACCGGGCCACCTACTCTGGTCGTTTCGCGCCGTACTTCGCATTTCCGGCACTTTTTGGGTGCCGTAAAAATATTGCCGTCCGGACTGCTGTCGGTTCGAATCGTAATTCCTGGGTCGTGAAACGCTGCCTGGAAGCGTCCCGACGTCACGTCGCAGCATTCCCGGATCACATTCGTATGCATATTTTCGTCGGTCGGTGTTTTTTACGATTCGTATGGAAATGGTGTTTCCGTGCGAATCGTAATTCCATGTTTGTAATGTTTTACAACCGGGTACGAGTCGGACGGAGAATACGCTCCGACCGACGGTTCGTACCCAGTTTTTACCGGATCGTAATCGGCACCTTAGCAGGAGATGGGGAAGTCCACAGAGCAATATTTTTGCATCTACAAATGATGGTAATCTTCACTTCTTTTGCTCAGTGGTTCCATAATCTCATGCATGGGGATGGGTTACTCTTTCTCTTCATTGGCCATGAGTCCTTGTATCGTTTTACAACAATTACAATATTTGATTAGCTTCTAAGGAAAGTGCAATATGAGATGGAGGAGCTAGTATTGGTAGCATAAAATTGGGATAGAATTGTAGAGTTCCTACTTCCTCTTTTCCTGGCTGTAGAAACCTATTGTGAACTTCCAATAGTCCGTCTCCTCTAAAGTCTCTGAACCTTTCCTTAAAAACCATTCAGAGTCTTCGGCTCAGAATTTGAAACATTTGTGAAGTGTATTGCAGCCTATATGGTGCTCCAAAGGGTTTGCAATTGAAATCCGACAAAATAAGAGACTAAGCACTGAAATGGTATTAAAGGATTCTGAAATGTCCTGTTTTAAAGGGTACACATACAGAGAATGGTGACCCAATAGTCTTTTGGAAATCTTGAAGGATGTTTTCTAAATGGATTTGCAAATTCTACTTCAAGAGCACTACAGGTAGCCATAAGAGCTTTTCATTTTCCAGTCTCTGACCTGTCCACTAATATACCTTTGGCTGGTGGGCTGTTGTTTAGCTTTTCTAAGAGAAAGCCATTTGTTCAATTTAGGTTTCCTTCCTGGAAACTGCCTTTGGTGTTCAGTGTTTGCAAAAGAAGCCCTTTGAGCCTATTGAGACAATTCCTTTGCATTTGTTGTCTATTTCTATATTATCTCTGGGAGCGATAACTTGTGATGAGCCCTGTTTACAATTAATCGAGGATGAAGTGCTGTTACATACTGGTCCTGTATTAAAGTCTTATGTTGTACAGGAATTGGTCCTTTCTGTCCTTTCTCAAAGGAAGAGCTAGTGTGTATTATCTTGATGTTCACAGTTTTTGTACATGTATTTTTGTTCTGAATGGTAACTCACACATTTGTGAAACACTATAGCCAGTCAGTATTCAGCTAATGTTGGTCTTGCTGCTTTAAATGCAATTCAAAATTAAATATTTCATGAATCAAATGTCACTGTGGTGCACACAAACATTCAGGGGCATATGTAAAAGAACTGCCTCTAATTAACGCTAACTCTAGTTAGCAGCAGTTTTCTTAACACGGCCTATCACCAAAAACTATTACCCTGTTAGTGATGTAAACGTCGCAACATGGGGTTAATTCCAAGGTACCTGCGGTGAAAAATTGACTTTAGCGGGCAAAAACTGATGAAAGGCCCATTAGCGGCAAAAAAACTCACGTTAGTCAGCCCGACGTGACTTTTTTTGCCTCTTGAGGCAAAAATAGCCTATAAGTCCACCTTCAATGAAAAATAGAAAATAAAAACAGTGGAATGCAGAATGGAGCAGCCAGGGCTAAGTGCAGCACAGATCAACACCCCCTCAAGCCCCCCCAACAGCCAGGATGACCAGCCATAGTCCCATTGGAAGAGGAAATTCAGGGCTGCGTCTATAAAAAGAGTTGCATTGCTGTGCCAAACCAGTGAGACAGTCCCCTCCTAGACAGTTTTAGTGTATATGTCTGCCCTTTTGTGGTCCCTTCTCTAGGTAATATTTTCCTTGTTTTGTTTTTGTTGTCACTATTTGTGTTTTTTGTTGACACCTTCCACTTTTCTGTAACCTCACCACTACATACTTCATTCCTCAAAACATTGCGCTCCGCCCTCTGTGTTGGTCTGCACGGGGGCGTTTGACGCGGCCCAATGATGAAGCATGACACTGCAAAGTGTGTGAGGGCAGTATTAAAAGAATAATGTTTTTCCTTCTGACAAATACCCTTGGTTTCTGATAGTGAGGGATAGTATTGTGTCTCTTTCACTATCATAATACCTTGTAATTAATAAGTTTTGTGTGTAGTTCTTCTCTGTGTAGTGAGTTATATCACTGAACAATACCCTTGCACCCTCCGCCTGTCATAACTGCAAACACACCTTCTGCCACATTAGTACATCGCGCACCCAGCCAACCAACAGCGCACCTGACCGGCTCAACTCCATCCTCCTCAATGTACTGCCCCTCCGCTAATACGCCACAGACATCTAGAGAGTCATCGACGCCACCTCTTCAGACGTCACCTTCTTCGTGGAAATATGGACCAGCCTCTGCTCTGGACCGGACATTGCCATCGCCATCCCTGACAGCTACTAAATCACCCGCAAGGACCACCCTGACCGTCCAGGAGGAGGCAGTGCCATCGTCTATAAAGCACACTTTGACTGACAACGCACTCTAATGACTTAACGGTGACCATGGAACACCTCCACTTCCAGATCCGGACCAACCCCAACATCATCCTCTGTGGCACCCTCATCTACAGGCCCCCCGGGCTATGGACCACTATTCACCGATGCCATTGTAGACCTCATTGCACCCCAGGCTCTTCCATCCACCGACTATATCCTACTTGGAGACCTCAAGTCCTACCTGGACAACCCCAGTTACCAGAACACCACTCCCCTTCTGGGGAACCTCGCTAACATCGGACTCAAGCAGCTAGTCACCCCACCTACCCACATAGCTGGACAAATGCTTCGATCACTTCTACTCCGCCAGCAGGAACTTCAACTACAGCCACACCCCAGACTCTCCTGGCCCGACCATCATTGTATACATTACGTCTTCACCATGCCTTCCGTACTCCACCTCCATCATCGACCCCGTTACAGCTAGATCAAGTCCACTGAAGAACTTCTCGTCAACTTGCTCAGCACCACCGCACCACCACTCCGCCACCGCTCACAGACGACAATAGTGTAGCGTGCAACCTCCATGGATGGATCTCCATCTGCGCCAACACCCTAGCACCCCTCAAGAAAAGACCAGGCAAACAACACTCCAAGAATGCCAACTGGTTCCCTCCTGCCCTCCACTAGTCGAGACGCACCTGCAGACGTCTTGAGAAGTGATGGAGCCACAACATCAATCAACTCCGCAGCACAGTCACTCTTGCACCTTGGCGCAAGGGTGCCTGCTTTGGTACATGGCAGCCATTATGCGCTAGCGTAGGGGAAAAAACAGGGGGGTTTATTAATGAGCCCCTTCTGACAGTTTCACCCTGCCAGTGCGTCATTTCCTTGACTTACTTGCAGCATGATTCTTGCACCACATTGAGCTGTATTGGCAAAGTGACACATCTAGGCATATATGTGACCTTGGGAAGCCCTGTGCCACATTATACCTGCATACCCGCCTCAAAGGAGTGGAGCAGTGAAATCCATCAGATTTCACCGCAACAATTGTAGGATGCCACTGCGTCAGTACATTACGCCTGCCTCATGGCAGGCATAAGGGTGACGCAGTGCCACCCGTAGTGCATTAATGGAGTTCTGTCATGCTTGTGACACAACTGCAGCAATGAGTGACTTTAGCGCTGACAGATACGTCAGGATTCCAGACGTATCTGTCATTGATTGCGACATGGAGCACAATACATTGAATACAGCGCATCCATGGTGTCGCAAGAAGGGTGTGGTGAAAAGAGTTGCAACACTGTTTTGTTGCAGCGATGCAACACTTTTCATGACTGAGGCCCAGGAATGCACCCTATCTTATTGATGGTGCGCATTCCTGCCCTGTAGTTTTGTCGCCGGGGCAGCGCAGCAACATTCCTTGCAGCGCTGTCCAGCACCAAACCCTTCTGAAATGAGGCCCAAAGTGTTTGCACCATTTCTAAGACCAGCTATTTTCTGGTCTTAAAAAACTGCCTCTAGCTGCAGGTTTTGCACCATTCAAAGAATTCCTTGTAAATATTGCGAAGTGGGATTATCGGCAAGAACGCCTACCTTGCATCTCATTTTCCCGCTAACAGAAGTGGCGATCTTAAAAATGCACCTTTTTGCTAGAAAACTGCTGCTAACCGAGGTTAGCGGCAACTTGTAAATTCGGTAATTAAAAAAAGCCTCCGTAACGTCAAAAAATTGTCGCTACAGCAGCGTTAACTCCATGTACATATGCCCCTCGGTGCCACTCTTTGAGACGAGGACTGCGACAAGGAAGGCAAAGGGGCTGGTAATGTGGCAAATATGGCTGGCTGCATCCTAGAAATCATCGGCAAAACTGCAGCTGAATTTCTGCACTGCCGCGCTTACATCTTTTTTTCAACTTATGTGTGAAATAAAAAGTGTTACTTGGAGTCAACATCTCGCACAAAGTGCCGCGCGGCCGCGTGTGACACTCAGAATTATAGAAAGTTTACCCGCATTGAAATGAATGCTGCAAAACTTGAAAGGGAATGCATTCAGAACATTTTCTCAAATGGTAATTAAACGCCACATCTTGAAAAACCAGCACACCAGTTCGCGCTTGCCGGGCCCTACTTCATCTTCATAAGCCTGGGTGGTAATCAAAGGAGAGGTGCAAAGTCAGCGCATGGAAGAGATATTCAGCTAATTGCAGTCCCAGATGTGTACTGGACCGGAAGTCGAGGCTACCTAATGACTTTCGAGGCGTTCACGTTTCTTTGCCGCAGACCG
The DNA here is from genome assembly GCF_964204655.1 of Triturus cristatus. Taxonomy (NCBI): domain Eukaryota; kingdom Metazoa; phylum Chordata; class Amphibia; order Caudata; family Salamandridae; genus Triturus; species Triturus cristatus. The sequence goes on along the minus strand of NC_140590.1, from coordinate 451,761,995 downwards.
TGCTGAAGGAATAGCTGCTTGCTACTTTGAAAATTCACTCGGGGCCGTATTCTGCACACTAGACCGGGCCAACTCCAGGGCGACATTGAAAGGAATTCAATTTCCCCTAAGAATAGTACCTGGCAGTTATGAATCCATTCCGAGTGCCCTTCAGAGAATAAATACCTCAACAGCATGGTCTATGCATGAAGGAGGTAGAAGTGATTAATGCATGTCTTAATTAGATATGCGTAATTAAGGGATACTGTAGGTTGAGATACTGTATGTCGAAGTGCGAGGAATCAGTAGATAAAAGCATAACCTGCAAAATCCTCAATACTACTGAGATATGTTTCATGACTTTTCAAAGTCATTCAAAAGCACTTTTTAATTTCTAAAACAATACTAACAAGAAATCAGAAGGCAATGAAGAGGCCTTTTGGTAATATAATTTGAAGTGTATGCTTGAAAAGTTCAATCAAGTCATACAAAACACATTGTGGAAAATTGAGAGAAGGCAGAGGTGTTTCCTTTTCAGCTAGGAGCAACTTTTCAGAGCATGAATTTATCTGTTTTTTTTCTGGAGGTCGTGCCAGCTGGTCTGAGAAGAAATTACAATGCTAGAGACAATTTGTTGTTAATGTCTGGTATTAAATTTCAATGCATTGTCTTCTGGCAGGTGTTTCCTTATTTTAGCTGGTACTGTGTTTCCTGGTTTCTCCCTGTGTGGGTCCTATTGAGGTTGCTGGTAATTGATTGTACTTCCCTGAGCACTGAAGTTATCCGTACACTCTTGGGGGCATATTATCAAGGGCTGGCGATAACATTATCGCCGCTTTAGCGTCCGTTTTCGGGTGAAAAGCGGCGATAATTTTATCGCATGATCAACAAGGACACGCTAGCGCGTGTTTCCTTGCCTTAGCCTCGCATTGCATCGTTAATTAGATGCAAAGGAGGTGTGCCTGACAAAACTCCATGGGAAAATGTCGCTATCCCAGCTTCGTGATATCATCAACGAGGGGTAGCGATATTTGAAATGGAGTTAACTATGCCTTAACACAGGAATTTAAAGTCTGTTAAATTCCTGACTAAGGCATACCTAACCCGGGTGGTGGATTGTGGGGCTAGGACCACAGGGCCCTTTCATCAACCATATTGCCGTTTTCCACGGATCAACACTGGAAAACCGGCGTTGTTCCATGGAATATGGCGATATCCCCGCTATCGCTGGAATTTTTATTGCCTCGGTGATACGCGTTGTTAATAACGCGCTAACCGGGCGATAAATTCCAGCGATAGACGTCGATAAATATAAAAGCGCTAAGCTCGCTTTGCGATATTTATCACCGTCTATTGATAATATGACCCTTAGTGATTGATTTAGAGATGGGTGTTAACAGAACATCCTGCGATTTCTATTGTTAAATCCATAGGGTAAACAAATGGTGTATTTTCTTTTACTATAGGGCTTGAATGGTCACAGATGTTTTGCAGGAGTATTCACTGTACTTTGGCCATCCATAAAAAATGTAAGGATTTTCAATTCTCCCGACATGTAAATCAAGGTCTTTGTCCCTGATTACAATGGGAGCACAAAATGCAGGTGCAAATTATACATTAATTATTTTTGTTAAATAAATTTGTGTATATTAGTGAGTGTTTGCAACCAATTACTGGTTGTCCATCTCAAAACACCTTTGAGCCTTTACTTCCATGTGTACACCCATCTCTTCACTTTGCACGACATTTTGCTGAGAGCATGGTTGTGATGAAAATAAATTGCAAAACTGTCACAGCGTCCAATCAGAGAAAAAGCAGACCATAAACATGTTTTTTATACTTTAATAATTTATGTGAAATATGGAAAGCCCTAGTTAACAAACATTGAATACGTGTTTGCCAATATGACAATGACTGTTTTTTCCCCTGCATGTAACACACTGTTTAGTATAAATAATATATACTAATAAATTATGGTGGAACATAGGGTCATAAAATAAACAATTCCAATATGTGATTAAAAATCAGAGCTCGATCCAAGAATGTCATAAATGTAAATTCAAGAGAGTTAATTTTTGCTTCTCCAATGAAAATATGTATTTTTTCAATTTATAACACTATGGGGAACCCAATAACTTTGACATGAAATGCTTAAAAGAAAACAGGATAATTTATCATTACTTAGCTGATGTTTTGAGCTAATGATTGTATCAGTGGCGGCTCGCCAAGGGAGTGTTGTGGGGTGATGCGGAGCGGCGGGGGAGGGGCAGGGTAGGGGGTAGTGGAGTCCGACATAAGATGGATAGGAGTAAGGTAAGTAATTAAATAAATGAAACAATTTACCTTGCGCTCGCTGCATCGCCAACTCGGTGATGCAGCGCGCACAAGGTACATTGTTTTATTTATTTAATTACTTACTGTTGGACTTTCCCTTTTTGCAGGGTCATCCCTGAACTTTTTGCCTTCCTCCTATATTTTTTCTGACCTGTTGTTGGCTGTTTTATGACTCTGGGCACTTTACCACTACTGATCAGTGCTAAAGTGCATGTGCTCTCCCTATTGTAAATTATTGTATGAATTTGTGATTCCATGATTGGTTGGTTTGGTTTACCTGTCAGACCCTAGTACAGTGCACCAGGAGTGCCCAGGGCTTGTAAATCCAAATGCTGCTGGTGGGCTTGCAGCACTGGTTGTGCCACCCACAGAAGCAGCCTGTAAAAGTGTGTCTAAGGTCTGCCATTGCAGAAACTGCGTGCAGTGTGGTACTATCATGCTGACTGGGCAAGTGCATCCACTTGCCAGTCCCTAAACCTTCCCTTTTCTTCATATCAGACACCCCTATGGTAGGCCCAAGGGCAGGGTGCATTGTAAGGATAAGGTAGGACATGCCCTGGTGTGTGTGGCACGTTCTAATATTGAATTACAGCCATTTTCGTTTTTCACTATTGCAAGCCTACCTGTTCTCCATAGGCCAGAATGGTCAGTTTGGGTATTACATTTTATAATCCTAACTGACTCAGAGAACATGGTAGAAATTCGAACTTAGTATGTCTGAACTCAGGATGATAAAATACATCTTTTAGTAAAGTTGGTTTTAACATTCTGTGTTTGAAAACTTTTAGAAAGTAGGCATTTTCTTGTCTAACCATTCAAACCTGCCTCTGCTAGGCTGTGTGTATTCCTGTGTCTGGAGTTTGAGTGACAGGGCTGGGGAATTCCAGGAGACAGGGTGAGGTGTCCCAGTGGTGAATAGAGAGATCTGCATCCAGATGGGTGGGAGGAGTTGCACCTGGGATCTGAATAGGGCTGTGCCTGCCTTCCACAATGCTGGCTCCACCTCCTGTGGGGCTTCTAATGTGTCTGCCCTGCACTGTGAAAGGAAAGGAGAAGTCTGGTAAAGAAAGTGCTCAGGAACTGGTTTGGACTGGGCAAAGGCCCCTCTGCCTTCAGAGGACAAAGGATTTCTGGGTATACATATTGGGACCCTGATCCCAAGAATTTAGATCACTTTGGGAAAACAAGAAGAACCTCTGCTGAGGGAGGAACCAGAAGAAGCTGAGGAGGAAACTATCCCTGAAACTGGGGGATTGGCCTGCAGTGGTTGCCTTACTGCCAAAGAGAGGAGAAAGGAACTTTGTGTGTACTTTTGCTCAACTTGTGAAGGATTTCCAAGGGCTTGGAAAAGAGCTTGCCTCCTGCTGAAGTCTCAGGAACAACAGACTTCACCCCCCAGCTCCCCAGAGTTCTTTGGAAGTGCCTGCTGCTGTTCTTGGGCCTTCTAAGGGACTGCGTGTCGCAAGGAGCTGGAAGCGCGACTCAAGAAGGAGAAGTGTGCTGCCGTCGGAGCTGTTGTCGTCGCATCTCGTAAAGATTGTCACCACGGCAGCATCGCATCGAGCGGAAGCGTCTCGCATCATCCAGGAAGTGTCTCGCAACGCCGAAGAAGCGTGTCGTCATCCCAGCCATCGTAGCTGACGCATTGCACCGCATCAAGAGAAGAGTCTCGTATCGAGGAAGAAGCGTGTCTCCATCTCAGCCATCGTAGTTGTCGCATTGCACCGCATCAAGAAAAGCGCTTCGCATCCACGGAGAAGCGTGCCGCCGTCGGAGCTTGCGTCGTAAAGGGGTGTCACTGCTGCAGCATCGCATCGAGCGGAAGCGTCTTGCAACTTCAGAGAAGAGTGTCGCTGCCAAGTCCGCTGTCGTCGCATCGCGTAAAGGTTGTCGCCGCTGCAGCTGACACATCGAGTCAAGTCTTCTCGCAACATCGGAGAAGCGTGCTGCATATGGAAGATCTTCACGTCTTTATTTCTTCGCACCAAAAACTTAATCGCATCAACATCGTTGTCACAATTTCGTTGCCCTGCATGTCACATCTAAAAGGTACATTGACTTAAAGTGTCGCATTTAAGAACTTAAGAGAACTAAGCAAAATTCTACCATCTAAAGTAACAGTATTGTGTGTTTTTGTCGTTTAATGGTCTTGTGGTAAATCTATATAAAGAATACTTATTTTTTATATAAAGCCTGTGTGGTGTCTATTTGTAGAGTTGTCACTTGGTTACTGTGTGTGTTCACAAATGCTTTACACACTGCCTCTGAGATAAGCCTGTCTGCTCGTGCCAAGCTACCAAGGGGGTGAGCAGGGGTTATTTTAGGAGTGTACCCCCTTTCCCTGACTAGAGGAGGAGGTCCCTATTTGTCACAAGTGCATACTTATGCCAACTAGAGACCCCCAAGTCTAACACTTACCATACTCCTGTCCATCGTATATTTGACTCCACTACCCCCCACCGCCCCGCAGCACTCCCTCAACAAGCCGCCACTGGATTGTATATATAGCGGAGGCTAGATAACCCTTTCAGTTTACTCTATATGCACCATTAATCGAAATCCAAGTAGAGAGGAGGATGTGTACACATTAAAAGCTTATATATAAATCTTCAAAATCGGGGGCCTTCCCTGTCCTCCCCAAAAATACACAATTAACACTAATAAAGGCTTTAGCACTTCTAAGGTAGAGATTTCCAGGGGAAACCCCTATCTCCTGCTCTTCTGAGTGGCTACCACTAAATCAATGTATGTGATCTTAGATGCATCTGTCTAGTATGAAACCCTTTTGAATATAGTTGGCAATGTGTGTTAGGGTGGGCGGAATTTGCGAAAGTGTCTTTCGCAAAATATCGCAAAACGGCAAAAAATCTCCGCGATCACGCAAAATTTCACGTGATCGTGGAGATTTTTGTGTGCTGATTAATGCGTTACTGAATTTGACCTTCAACTCGGGCACCTGCTTTATTCATATCTGTAAGACTTACAGATTTAAATAAATAAAGCAGGTGCCCGAGTTGGAGGTCAAATACAAGTGCTTCCTGTTGGGGTTTCATTTTTGTGACAGGAGTATCGTGCCAGAATGAATCCTGCCCTGCATAGTTACCCAAGAAGATGCCACCGTTTTGTGCAATACCGCTACTCAACTGGAGTACTTTCTACTGGCTAATCAGTAAGTGCTACCTCGTTGGGTAAATGTATAGTGCTTTTCCTACACTACAGCTGCATAAAGGGCCAGAAGAGTTGTCTACAGCGACCATGTGTGTCTGTAATGTAACGTTGCCACAGCACCGACGGGCGCCGGGGTCCCTCGAGTGAGCTGTCCATCATAGTGGGGGAAAGGGCAGGAAGACGATGCACACCGCTGGGGTGGGGGGGTGGGGCCAAACGGGAGAGCTTCCATGCAGTTCACATGCCTCTTGTTTCTAAAGGGCCAGAGACGGATCAGAGCAGCAGATGAGGAGACAGAACCTCCTGGTGTCAGGAACTACACAGGAATTGCGCTCGAGAAACTCATGGATGCACAGAGCTCCATCAAGGATGACAGCAAGTAGTAGATATGTGTAGAAAGCACACCTGCCTAGGCGACAATTTCCGTTCCCTGTGAGCAGGTAGTAAATGTATGCTGCGGCCTCCTATGGGTAGGATTTTGTTGTATTTAAAAGTAGGCTCCACAGGATTAAGTTGAAGAAGATGAATTTATTCTTCATAGAAAGATCCTATCCAACAGTCACCAAGATCAGCTCCAACCGCTAACCACCAGAACCTTCTAATCACATAGATTCTACAGAACTCCAGCATGTCATACATAGCAACAACACCAGTATGTCATTCACGGTAACCACAATAGAAATAGAAGATACCACACATCTCCCTTCCCTACAAAACAAAGTAAGCATTTTTCAGAACTACCACTCTGTTCAGATTCCATACACGGTGGTCTTGAGTCTTGATAGCATTCCTAAAAACCTTAATAACAGTCATAGGTTTAAAATACTTTAGATTTGCATTTCCACTTTGCCTCGGTTTCTTTATTGCCACTAAATCACCAATTTTTACCTTTAATAGCTTGACACAATTCCTACTGCTAGAGGCTTCATGGTAATTGCACTCTCAATTTATAGTAACATGGAAGGCAGCGTGATAACTGACGATCAAACCTCTAGCAATCTAGAATTCACCTATGATGACATTCACTATGCTGCCATGTACTTTTCATTAATACATTGGGATACACATGTGCTGAACTTTGTGCAGTTAATGGAGTTTTTGGCTACTATGAAGTTGCTCTTGCTGAATTAGCCGTATCTTTTTTGATCTTTAGCCCTGAAGAAGTCCCCTGGCAAAAGGGACGAAACGCGTTGGCTGTTTGCCGATTATATTTGCCTATTTGGAATAAACTTGAAATATCAACGGATAACATTTGTGGATCTGAATGACTCTTGTACTGAGTGCACCTTCCTTGTTTGTGAAATCATCCCATGGTGACTTGGGTCGAGGCCTAACAACCATGGGTTGCACCCTGGGTACTTTGGATTTATCACTCACATTGCACAAAACACAGTCACGGATTTGCCTCTCAATAACCTTGTCCATACCTGGCCACCAATAAGATGAACGCAGACTTTCTTTTGTCTTTGTAATCCCAGGATGGCTAACATGACCCAAATTTACCAATTCATTCCTAAGTTTCTCTGGAGGAATCAGTTTCGAACCCCTGAATAATATACCACCATCCACTGCAAGTTCATCCCTCTTATACCAGAAAGGTTTAGTCCCATCCGAACCACATTTCGCGCTTACCCAATTACTATGGATCAGACTCATAACTTCTTTGAGAGTATCATCTCCTGCTACCTCTTCAGACCATTTCTTTTGAGAAATATGATTAGGTTCCACAGTACAAACCCATTCACCACATTCATCAACATCATTACACTCACTACAATCCTCAGAAGCCAATCTTGAAAATACATCCGCAACCACATTATTTGCACCAGGAATATATTTGATTGAAAAAGAGTACTCCTGAAGTCCAATTATCCATTTAGTTATTCTACTTGATATCAAATCCAAACCTTTATTCTCAAAAATCTTCACCAATGGCTTGTGGTCCGTTCTAACCTCAAAATCAACACCCCACAGAAATTTCTTCAATTTCTTTATAGCCCAAAAGATTGCTAAAGACTCACGCTCGACCACCGAATACCTAGTTTCAGGTTCTTTCAGGCCACGCGAAAAAAACATAATAGTCTTTATTCCTTCAGGACTCATCTGGTACAACATGGCACCAAGCCCTTTTTCACTTGCATCAGTAGTCAAAATAGATCTCAGATTAGTATCAAAACTCTGTAAGAACGGCGCACTAGCTAACTTCTTTTTGATAGTTAAAAATTCTTCCTGACCTCCACTTGACCACGCAAAATTAGTTCCTCTCTTAAGAAGAAGTCTCATATTTGATGTTAGTTCTGAAAACCCTTTAATAAATTTTGCATAATATTCAACCATGCCGAGGAAACTCATAAGCTCATCTCTAGAACTAGGTGCAGACAACTTATGAATAGAACTAACCAAGTCTTCCTTTGGCTTAACACCCTTTCCAGAAATATTATGTCCAAGATAATTCAAAGAATCTGTTCTAAATTTACACTTTTTGATCTTTATTGTCAAATTGCCATTGCTTTACCTAGAAAGTATATCTTTAAGACGAGAATCATGTTGCTCTGTGTCATTACCAAACACCAGAATATCATCTTGGTAAATGCACACGCCATCAATGCCTTTAAGCAAGCTTTCCATATCCCTTTGAAAAACCGAAGACGCAGAAACGAGACCAAAAGTCATCCTAATGAAGCAAAACGTTCCAAATGGCATTATAAAGGCCGTAAGATCTCTGCAAGATGGTTCAAGTTCAATTTTGCGGTATGCCGACGTTAGGTTGATCGTACTAAAAACTTTAGCTCCACCCAATAATACCAGTAACTCATTGATATTAGGCAGTGGATATCTGTCCACTACTACATTCTTATTCAATTGGGGCAAGTCTATGCATACACGCAAATCCCCATTGGCTTTCCTTGCAGCGACCACTGGAGAAAGCCATTCCGTATCTTCCACCTCTTCAATAATCCCGTTTTTTTTTAGCTTCTCCAATTCCTTCACTTTTCATCTTTAATAGACAAAGGTACTCCCCTGACTTTACAAGATGAAGGAATGGAATTATTTTTCAGTTTAATCCGATGTTGATAACCCTTTAAACAACCTAGTCCATCATTAAACACCTTTGGAAATTCCATCTTCAACTTCCTTGTGAATTCACAACCAATATGTTTCTCAACAACACACACCTGGTCTTTCAACAATATCTGAGGAACAGAATTGAGATCTAAGTAAACACCAAGATCGCCCTGATGAATCCAACTTATTAGACCATCACCCCTTTTTGACACATAAACCTTTTCTGAAGTCATCCTGTCTCGATACTCAATCATACCCAAGAAATACCCATGTAGTTTTATAGGTTCTCCCCCATAAGCCACTGGAGTTATGTCAGGTTTCAACAAATTCACCTTATGCCTTAACTTGCTCATGTAAAATTCATTGGACACAATCGTTATTTTAGCACCAGAGTCGAATAAGACACGGGTTGAAATGCCATCAACTAAAATTTCATCATATGGACATGACCTCTTATTAGTAAGACCACCAATTTCTGAGATAATCTGTCCACACTCATAATCATCATACCTTGTATAGGCACCATCGCTCTCACATACATCTGTTCTTTTAACTCTAGGAGGAGGTTTAGTTTTACAAACCGATGGATAATGCCCTTTTTTTTACATTTATTACAGATGTTATTTAGAGCGGGGCATTTCTTATCATTCGCAAGATGACCTGATTTATTACACCTATAACATCTCAAAGAGGAAGTAGAACTATTCACCCCTCCTTTATTATTAACTAACTTCTCCCTGTCTTCTGTTTTAAGAGCAACTTTCTTTTCATTCACGCTCTGTACTTTGGAGTCAGCTGTTTTATCTTTGTTAATAATGGCAACACATTTCAATGAGTGCTCAATTATTTTTGCCACCGCAATAACATCATCCAAATTAGGCTCATCCCTAAGCCAAAGTTCCTCCCTAACTTTGTCCATGTTGCAACCCAACATAAATTGATCACGTAAGTGCTCATCAACTAAGCCCTCAAATTTGCATGAAGAAGCTAACTTCCTCAGATCAGTTAAATACCTTTCCACTGTTTCCTCTTCATGTTGCATTCTTTTGCCAAAGTGATACCTTTCCAGGATTGTACTTATTTTAGGCAGATAATGTTTGTCTAATTTACATATGCAAATTTCATAATTATTTAAACCTCGTTATTCAACAGTAGACAATTCGGGTAAATGATCAAAGACATCTTGCCCTTCTGACCCCAAACAATGGAGTAATAATGATGTCTTCCTTTCTGCACTTAGTGATGCACCACATACCCTCGCATATCTTTCAAAAACTTTTTTCAATTTTTTCCACTTTATTGGAGTTCCACCCGGAGAAGGTAAGAAAAGTGGTGCTGCAGTGACGTTCTGCATTGCTCCAAACTTCTAATGGTCCACCTGATGTATACATTCTGTAACTGCAATTACAATGTTGCTGTACACACTAATATGCTTCAACTGATTCACTAACAGTTTTCAACAGGTACAAATGACTATGTTATTTTTATCTCCAATGACATTAACATATAAAAAACATTTTTTTTTAACTATATCAAAACCACAGGAGTAATCACATTAATCACAGATACAACCTTAAAGGCATGCACATCGCAGATTGAATAAAAGGTCTTATAAATGTTGTAACATTAGTGAGCGTGCGTATCGCTGAAGCAACACATTAGTGTCACAGCGTATAACTTTACTAAAATCGATGCATGCGCAGTAAGGGGCATCCACAATGTAGAAGAAATGCACCAAAATGCACCAAAACTGCGTAATGCAGAAGCAATGCACCAAAACTGTACTAGTTTAGAACATGCTAGGTTTAAATCTAGCGTATCTCTGAAGCATGAAACTCAGGTTTATAGCGTGCGTATCGCTGGAGCAACACATCACAAATAATAAACTTACAAGTGTAGCGTGCGCATCGCTACACAACACCAATGTGAAGATCACATGAGAAGCGTGCGTGTCGCTGTACGATGGAATAACATGAAATTGCCTCCCAGTGCAGTGAGTCTGAAGAACACCTACTTGTTACCGATGCCTGGGCGGAATAACAAAGACCCGTAACTAGGCAACCACGTCAGTACAGCTCATCACACACTTCTACGTTGGCATCAAACACGTGATCCACGTTTCCTTGAATCTTTCTCGTCGTGACGAACGCGCCACAAAGGGAATGGAATGTCTCATGCAGCATGAGTAGCTCACTGGAATCACTTGTTTACTTTTAAGCCTTTTACCGATTGCGCATTAGTTTAGTTCAAGGCTGCGAAACAATAAACATGAATAACGATGCTTGCGATCTTAGATTTACAAGTAACGCTGGACCTTATTCTGTATTTTGAAGATTCCCAAACGGCACAGGAAGATAAGCAGTACACACCGATGGCTCCCAACTCACACTCTAATCCTCCCCAGAGATTACAAGCGAGCGGTGTGTGTCGGAAACTGCTACCGCTTTAGAATAACTAGCGTTTGACGCGCAAGTGAGATTCTTGTCAATAAAGTAAATACATGCAGCCTTATAACGTGCAGTCTCACCACCACCTTGAAGGATGACACGTGTTAGGATCTTCTTCTTGAAAATGCACACTACGCCAGTGTTGTATTTAAAAGTAGGCTCCACAGGATTAAGTTGAAGAAGATGAATTTATTCTTCATAGAAAGATCCTATCCAACAGTCACCAAGATCAGCTCCAACCGCTAACTACCAGAACCTTCTAATCACATATATTCTACAGAACTTCAGCATGTCATACATAGCAACAACACCAGTATGTCATACACGGTACCCACAATAGAAATAGAAGATACCACAGGTTTGTAGGCAGGAGATTTGAGAGTAGGGGAGAGAAGGGGAAACTACATTCTGACAAGGGGGAACATTCTATCCTCATGCCCAATCCTCATGTGAATTACCACTCAATAAAACCCTGCCTGCTGTTTCAACCCCCAGGGAAACTGGATACGAGGTCACTAGCCCACTCAGGAATCAGATTGAGCAGAATTCCATATGGTAATTGTAGTGCGCCTGACCCATAATCATGTCCTAAGTGATTTGCAACAATTTGCTAAAATAAATACTTAAATTCAGCACCAGCATTCCCCAACTAACTCCAAATGCTGCTATATTCTTAGAAAATAAAATACTGATACTGCCTACCTCCATCTTTTTGAATGTGCCAAAAATATAGACCTCACTTTCAGCATCAATATTCACTAGATTGAATCCAAATAAGTACTTAACCTCGGAAATAAAATTACTTGTCACCTCCGTGTTCATCTTCCTTGCCAACAGTACACCAATTTTGGGCCACCCTCAAACTCAATCATATTTGCTGCTCTCCACCTTTGCTTGATACCATTAGTTAGCCTGCAACATACTGGGTCTTGCTTTTCAAAGATCATTCATTCAGGTTAGCTACTCTACCTCTAAAAAGCTACTGTCAATAACCATACAACTCGAACTGCGTTCAGAAGCCTAGCTTTTTTGACTGCTAGATTAGCAACAGCACCCCAAGAAAATGTCCAGAAGCCATTCCAAAGTTTCTGAAGCAAAATTGCATGCTTTGTCCAAACCAAAACAAACAGTCTTTATCTTTAGCAGTGTCCACAACCCTGGAATAAGCAGAATTTTTGAACCATACTCACTTACTAAATTATGATAACTATTTCCACCCCACAAACCCAATGTATCTGCTACATGATTCACCCTAATTCTTTTTCCATTTACATGGCTTCTATTGTGTCTTCTCCTTTTTACCTTTTACCAGGACTTTGTCTCATTTACCAGGACAGACTTGTTTTAGGATTGTTTCAATGTCAAAAGCTAGATCCATTTTCATCGGTGAGTGCACTGTGTACATTTTGTTCTTTATAGGTAACCTATTACTCTACAAGGAATCTCAATTGGCTCAGCTTCCTCAAACATCCATTTGTTGACTCAGGACCCATTGCCTGCTCTCTGTAGTCATGAGTAATTAAATTAGACTAGAGCAATGTGAACTGTTAGACACAAATACTTTACAGTTGAAAGCCTCCAAGAGACCTTTTTTCTTCACTGTGTTGTTCAGGAAAGTCACTAAAATGTGTCTTCTTTTCTTATTTTAAGAGTTCAAGTAAAAGGTTTTTCTAAATCTAGGTAAACTAAGTGCCACCTTTTTCTTATGGTGCGTTTCGGTAGTTTTGGTACAATGAATGGATTTAGGGTCATTTTTAGATATGAGTTGTAACTGAATATCTGCAGTAAATCAATGGATGACCTGTTCCACCCACCTCCTATTTCCCATGCTAAATGTAGTGAGAGGGAACTGCTGAATTTCTAATGGGAGAGTCTCAGCCTAATCCACTATTGCACACCTTTACTTACCAGCCCATTCACCACAAATTCATCGGCATTCCAGCATAAAAAATCTGCCCAATTTTGAGCGTCTTTCTAATGCTGATTGTTCCTATTTATAACTATCATGAAATGCATAGAGAATGTGAACAGAGAGAAAAAAAGAATTATCACCAACGTGCAAATAAAAATCTCTCCATCACTTTTTAAAATAAACACTCCTGCGAAAGGGGCAGGTTTTTGACAAACAAAAGCAAAATGCTGACAGGCCACCAAAACATAGGATGTCAATGAATCCATATTTTCCTGATTTCCATCCTTTAAGAAAGAAACATTATTTTAGGGAATGCTGCAATTTTCTTCCCTGACCCCAAACAGCAGGAAATATGAAAGTTGACTTTTCATTTTCACTTGCCACAATTACTGATCTAATCACATGCATCATGAATGGCATACAAGATCAATAAACATGGGAGAAATACAGTAAGAACATTCTAATTACACATTACTTAACTTCTGAACGTTTCATCAATGATGACACTCTTCTTAAATAAAATCTAGACAGCTCTGTGGTCATAAAGAACTAGCACTGAACCTTTTATATAATCCATCACCAAAGCTATTTATCCTGTCTACAAAGTGTCTCACTGTCATCAGCCTTCTGACACTCATGTAAGCCTTAATTGTTTAGGTATTTTCCTGCCATCTTCATTTTCAAACTCCTTTCAACTGAAACTGTTCATTTGTATCCATCTACTCAGAGGTTTTGTGGTGGTTCAAGTAACTGCACTATGGAGGGTTAAACTTTCTTTCTTAAATCCTGTTATATACAAGGCTAGTTGTGTGTCCCTTAGTATATCTCACAAGAGTGTGGCGTCTGCACCCAGGTGAATCGGTGTGATCAGCACATCCAAAGGATATTTTTGTTGGGTCCTCCCGCACAGGTCCTACCTGTGGCCTGCTCCATCATCGTACCCACGCTCATCACCCAGTGTGAGCGGGTGGGCTCAACACATTTGTACGTGGAGCACTTAAACTACAGCAGAGGGATTGAAAGTGAATTAAAATTGCCTGCCGGATCCTAATTTATATTTACAGTGGGATGTCAGGAGGGTTTGAAGTCCCCAGACATCTGAGGTTGACATGTTTCAGCCATTAAATGCCCAGTGGGTTAATCAGCTTTCTTCAGGACCAGAATAGAATGTTGAATCGCTACGTGGTGTGGTTGCTATTTCCAACTAATCTTACATGCAGTCATATACAATTTAATAATGCATGTACGCAACTATTCAGACCATTATTTAGGACACTTTCCTTGATATGGTCTGGGCTAGAATTTTTTTATTTATATAAATGGACATTGCATTTAATTGCCTCATCATTTAGCACAATATCCCTATTATGTGCAAAAAGCATGCAAACATGTGTAATATACCCCGTAGTACGTTTCATAGTTATTAATTGTACATGTATATACACTTCAAAGGTCCATCCGTCAAAATGTAAATCAAAATGCATTAAATCAAAATTAAAAAGACAGTGTACAGCATGCACATGCAAAAGTCATAAGAGAAAAGCTATTAAATGTGCACCTACGTGTCCTACATATCAGTTATATTAACAAATGGCCAACGTGCACTCAATTTTAAACGTTTTTTAACTGGTACTTAATAGTGTGCTCTCAACACCAAGACGACCGTCCAAAGCGTCTCATAGATAAATATCAACGAAAATGCATGAAGAGAACTTCCTGCTGGTGTGAGCACTGTAGACACAGCAAACGTGTTGCTATACAATTTAAACAAATGAATGAGTTCAATTATCAAGGCTCATGAAGATCTTCAGTGTTTCGAAGTTTTTATTGCATTCTATCTCTGTAAATGCACTTCAATTAGAATCACAATGTTCTGTGAAAACGAACAGAATCCATAGCTGACATAAGTTCAACAGAACCCAATGCATTTCGGGTCAAATGCGGACCCTTCATCAGGGGTCAATATTCCATGCTACAAAAAACAAACAAAAGAAGCAATTCAACTGCATTGTCCTCATAAACCAAAGACTTAATAATTTACAATTGCTGTACGAGAAAAACTTTCTCTCAATGACATTCCAAAATGTGTACATTAGTTAGCTGAAAATGCGCAAGGGCGAAAAAAAGACAAGAAAAAAGATAAAAGATAAAGGATCATACTCCTTCGGATCACCGAAGGAGTATGATCCTTTATCTTTTATCTTTTTTCTTGTCTTTTTTTCACCCTTGCGCATTTTCAGCTAACTAATGTACACATTTTGGAATGTCATTGAGAGAAAGTTTTTCTCGTACAGCAATTGTAAATTATTAAGTCTTTGGTTTATGAGGACAATGCAGTTGAATTGCTTCTTTTGTTTGTTTTTTGTAGCATGGAATATTGGCCCCTGATGAAGGGTCCGCATTCGACCCGAAATGCATTGGGTTCTGTTGAACTTATGTCAGCTATGGATTCTGTTCGTTTTCACAGAACATTGTGATTCTAATTGAAGTGCATTTACAGAGATAGAATGCAATAAAAACTTCGAAACACTGAAGATCTTCATGAGCCTTGATAATTGAACTCATTCATTTGTTTAAATTGTATAGCAACACGTTTGCTGTGTCTACAGTGCTCACACCAGCAGGAAGTTCTCTTCATGCATTTTCGTTGCTACATATCAGTTAGGCATGATAGGTTTAAGGGGCGAGATGATCCCTGTAGTCACACTGCTGAGAGAAATGAAATCTTTCAATAAATAGCTGTCGTTGTTTAGCTGGGCATATAGATAAAGAGCAGGCTTTCTTCACTTACTTCTGCAAGGAACACCGTCCGTGGAGAAACCTATTTGCTTCCCCACAACACTGCATGTTATCGCTGAGTGGCATTTATCAACAGAGTAGCTGGATTCATTTGACCTCTTCGGGGAAATGTAACTTGAGCATTTAAGTACAATGGGCTGTGTAGTGGGCTTATTTACTGATCATGTGACAGAATTCAAATCACATGGTGTTGTTGTGTCAGCTCATTGGTTATGATACTAAAAATCCCCTGGGATCATAAATAACACAAAAATAGGGTGGTGTACATAGGATGCCTGGAGGATATGATGTATTTAGTCAAAGCTGTGCTTAGAGGCGCATGAGTGCGTCCTTATCACGTGTAGTCATTGGCAGATTAATCGCCTGCAGCAGGCTGGGAAATGTAGTCTTGCCTCTCACGTGGGAAATAGTCATTTAGTAGCAGTGCAGCATGTCTTTACCGCGTGGAGTCATTTTTGGGGGGTAAAAGCCTGTAGGAGGCTGGGATGTGCTGTTTTGTCTCTCCAGTGGAGAAGAGTTATTTTGCAGGTGTTTTGCTTGAGTGAGCATGCCATGAAGGCGTTATTTGGTTGAAAACGCTCATGGTAAATGTCTCTATGCACTTAAGTTAAACTCCATTTGTATATGACCATGAGACTTTCAAGTCCTATGCAAAACAGGTGCTTTCAAATTGGTGCATGAAAGCTTGTATGTATTCAATATTCCACCATGGAATATCATAATTCAGACCTTTAATATGACTGGACAATCTGCAAATTCACTATTGTTCCTTTTGAAATAGGAGTCTCTCCAGATTTCTTGTTATTGCAGTCGCTTGTTAAAAAATGACCCATTGGAGGTCTTTCACTGTGTGTCTCATGGTATTGAGTGGTGTCTTACATGTGTCTGCATGATTTTCAGCACATAATAGTGATAGTGTGCTAAATCATGAGATATTTAAATGAAATGGCGATTTATATACATTTTCTCTTCTAGCCCAACCATATCAAGAAAGAGTCCTAAATAATGGTCTATATAGTTGCATGCATGCTTTATTGAATTGTGTATGGCTGCATGTAAGATTTGTTGGAATTCGCAACCACACCACATAGGGATTCAACATTCTATTCTGGTCATAAAGAAAGCTGATTGACCCACTGGGCATTTAATGGCTGAAGCATGTCGACCTCAGATGTCTGGGGTCATCATACCCTTCTGACATACCACTGCTTTTAACCCCTTCAGCGCGGCGTGGATCACCGCGCCGTGCTGAAGGTTCGTTGCGCGGGCGGAGCCGTGACGGAGCGGTTCCGTCTTCCGCACAGCGCGACCTATGCACTTGACGGAACCGCTCCGTCATGCGCATCGAAAGGGTTAACCTTGGCTAAAGACCTTCTGAGTAAATAAAAATTAGGATCTGGCAGGCAATTTTAATTCACTTTTAATCCCTGGGCTGTAGTTTGAGCGCTCTGCTTACAATTGCGTTAAGCCCACCCACTCACACTGGTTGATGGGTCTGATGATGAAGCAGGCCACAGGTGGGATCTATGGATGAGGATCCAACAAAAATACCTACAAATGTGCTGATCACATTGATTCACCTGGGTGTAGATCACACACTCTTGTGAGATATCCTAAGGGCAACTAGCAGGATTTAAGAAAGACAGATTAACCGTCCATAGTGTAGTTACTCAAGACACTTCAGGAGGCTGAGGATTTCACTTATCACAGCTTCTCACTCCTTCACAGGGTTGTTCTTTGTGGTGGTTTATCCAGTGGCACTTAACAATAATCTGACTTGGGGTTCTGGACAGGGGCATCAAATGCTCACTAAAGTAATAGAAATTCTAAAACATACTGGCGCTCCTGAATGAGTGTGTGTAGCAAATGAGCGCAAAGCTTTATGTGGGGAGCATGTGTTTGAATATCAGAAGCAGGGGCATGAGATGGTAGTCTAAGATTTATTTTTTGCGAAAACGTGGGTTAATAGTACATTATAATGCAATTTTCTTAAATATCTAAATACATATTTACTCAAATACGGTAATATATAAAAGAGATAATTGATGAATCCGTTAGATTTTATACATCAATAGAGGGTAAAATAAATATGTAATGGTTTATTTTTTCTCCATACTTTGAGACAAGAGTTTCACCGTATTCTGCCACTAAAAGACCCAAATGAAATTGAGCTTCATTTTTAATGATTGTGATGGAGCAGGTAGTGCAAAATTTTGTATACCTCCTCTATTTTGCATGAAAGTATTAATTGAATAACCTACTTATTATAATTTACAAATTGTGTGCGGTAATATATTAAAATTAACCAACCTACATACACAAATTACATGTGGGAACTTGCTATTTGCATTGCAAAATAACTCTAATAATTAAAATACGTACGCATATTAACAGTAGTATATGTGATAATTAGATATCGCATGCTTTATGTTGCTTTTTTGACGTTTACACCTTCGTGGAGGACCGTGAAGGTGAATATACTGCTTTAAATGTCGCTATATGCTAGGAAAATACCAATACATAAAGGGATTAGTGAGGGAACAACATTAGCAGTATCATTTCTTTGTATTAATTACTCTTTTGTGTTCGTTTCGCCTAAGTTAACATTTTGGCATAGCAAAAGATGGCGGCAGAGTACGAGTTCAGAAGCAGCCACCGTCTCGTGAGGCGTGAAGTCTAGTGCGCAGAATCGGATGGTACCGTGAACTCCCTAACGACCTCTGTACACGCCGTTCCTGTCAAGGATAGGTTATTGGTGGAATGCCAAAGACCTCGGAAGACCAGAACTGGTATAAATGAACAATGGACATTTTAGAAATATTGCAACATTCGGAATTTGGTCATAGCGGGAAACATATCAGCAAAATCCATGTGAACCTGGACTATACAAAATCGAACGTTTTCCCTTGATGAATCGCATCCTTTCTCTGCCCAAAAATGTTTCATGTTATCCCGAAATTTATTATAAAAGAGTAGTAGAATAGGGAGGGGTTATGCTACTCCTTTCCACATTCGGCGGTTATAATGACTGCACACCCTCTTTGACCCCACAGGCGATGACGGATGCTGGGACGACTTCTGGTCCTTTGATGATCTTTGGGACTGTAACGTGCTGAGCAAAGGACTTTTGGAGTCTGAGATCTGGCCTGTTCTTTGGACAATTTAACGACAAAATTTGGTTATGCTGAGCCAATGAAATAGAGAAAACCCAGATAGCCAGAATAGGTAAATATGGTGTTCTGCGATTTAATTAAATTGATCTAGAAATTCTAAAATTGGAAGAGACAAAAGCTAATTTAATGAAATTTTAGATAAACAAATATTGATTAACAGAAATTATGAGTTTGTGGTTCTTCGTTGAAGAGAAATAGAGGATTCTGTGTCTTAAATGTGTTTTAGCTGGTTCTAAATCACCATCAACCAATCCAACTATTTGGTCCGATCGACCAAGTGGGCGGAGTGCCTTGATGTTTAGGATTAGGAATCTATAGGTGGCGAATGTTAATGTATATGATGTAAGATAACTTTTCTTTCCCTATAGGTCATAAGGTACTCCGACCCTCATGTCCAGTGCATCATTCCCCCTCCTGTGTGCAGACCTGTGAGAGAGAAATGTGCGAGTGTTGGTGTTATGGGCCCCACAAATGAATGCATGTGTGAATGAGTTAGTGTGACGACGGGTCTGCGACGCAGGGAGGACAGTTGTGCTCTTTCTATTTCCCCAGCTTTTGCGCTGGAGCAGTTTTTCCTTTTTTCCTGGTAGCAGACTGATGCTTTTATTGCATTGGTTTGGTGATTATTGCTTATAAATTGCTTATTGATTATTGATTATTGACTGTGGATAAGTATAGGTTTATGTATTAACACTCTATGTTGAGTCGCGTTGCGTTCCATGTTGTTTGACGACTTCTGGGATGTAGGAAGTCGGAAGTTTGTAACGAATCCGTAGTAGAGCAGAGGTAAGCGCGGTTCTCGGGAAAGACTGGATTGTTGTTCCCCTGTAGGTACACGAGGAAAACGTGTGATGATTGAAGTTGCACAACGCATTGTCTGGGTTCGATTCGGTAACATCGCCGTGTGTTGCCATTAGGGACATTTTCTGTATGAGAGAAATATATGGTAGCGAAGGTCATCTGTGAAATTTTGTTAAGTACCAGGAGTCCAAAAGGAGCTCTGATTACACTTATCACTGGAAAGGTAATAGGTGTTCCCTAAGCTTGTTAGAAGGATAAAGTAGAGGGAAGTGCTACTTTATTAACGAATGAAATAATTCTGCAGTAGGGCAGAGGTAAGCGCTGCTCTCGGGAGAGACAGGATTCTGTGTGAATGAACTACATTTTCCGTATGAATGTGTGTAAATGAAATAGCATTCAGGTTAATTGTGAAACAATGGTTTTAATTCTCAGGAGCATTGTGTCTCCAACAGGTGTTTTATTTCTGGAGAAACGGTTAGCTAATGCTTGCTAGAAGGGTGAAGTAGAGGGAAGTACTACTTTATCAACGGATGTAACAATTCCGTAATAGGGCAGAGGTAAGCGCTGCTCTCGGGAAAGACGGAATTCTTGTGAAAAAGGTCAAGACTATCCTTTGTTAGCGAAACAGATAATGGTGGCGTTCTTATGTCGTTACTAACAGAATTTTAGTGAGAAAGTGAATGTAAAAAGTTTACCGATAAATTTTGTAAAGGAGGGGTCAGCAGGAGCAGCAGCAGCGAGAAAAGCAGTCGTCAGAAAGACCGCGCTGGGATTGGGTAGTCAGTAAGAAACATAGACGCTCCGGATTGGTGCGCTAGTGTGCGCTGCGCTAGGAGTGGAGAATTAGAGGGTGACGTAGACGCTCCGGATGGGTGTGTTAGTGAGAGTCGTGCTGGGATTGGAGAATTGTAAAAGTGACATAGACGCTCAGGATTGGTGCGTTAGTGTAAGTCGCACTCTGATTGGATAGAACGAACAAAACAGTCGTAGGAGAAAACTAGCGATACAGAAAAGAGAAATTATGTGTTACGATCCACCAGAAAAGGAGAAAAAGTCCTGGTTCGGTAAAATTAAGAACATATTTAAAAAGTAGAAACCGATTGTGACTAGAGAGGGACAGTTGCTCCCTCCAGCAAAATCACCTGCATCTTTTATGATTACGAAATATGGTTATCATACATGTATTTGGTTAGACAATTGGGCAAAGTATTCAAAAGATGATGAAGTTTTGGCGTTTCCGGAAAAAAGTTCATTTAATTTAGCGGTTTTGAGAAATCTGAGAGAAAGAATGATGAAATTAGAACCGAGACCTAGACCTACACAGTTTGAAGCATTGACAGAATGGGAAGATGAGATGTATGACAGAGAACGACAACGGAGTGGCGGAAGGTATAGATATATGTTTGGTGGATCGTATGGACAAGAAATTCATAATGATAGAATGAAGAGATGGCGAAGTGCAAATATGACTGATGGGTTGTTTCCAATGAGAAATGTAGAGGAAACAACTAGTAGAAAATGTACGGAAAAGATAAATAATACAGGTTCAGAAGGCCCTAAGTATGGTGTGCATGAGTCGGAGGATGATGTGCTTGAGGACATGTTCTATAAAAATCCACCCCATATCAACCAAATTCCACATTGACACAGAGTGCCCCAATACAAGAATGGCCACAGAATATAAAATTTGAAACAGTACCACATGAGGCAGGAAGAAATAATCCTTTTAGAGAAACAGAAAATACTAAAGTTAGTAAAATGGCTAATGAAAATTCAGCTGAATTGGCTAGAACTACTTTAGAATTGACTGAGAAGATTAGAGAATTAACTAAAAATATAGAAGCAGTAACTGTAACGATAGGACCTGTAATCCGATTTTTGATAAACAGAAGGATAGTGAGCATTGTCTGACGATTCCTTATAATGGAAACAGAGAAAATGAAATACAAAGACGAGATACAAGAGAAAATTTGTGGGGACAAACGGTAGGAATTTCTGAACAAAGTACTCCTAAAAATTTGACAGTAAATCAGAGTTTAGTAAATAGAGCAATAATGACGACAGAGTCAGTACCAGGATCACCAAAAGGATTAGAACAGACACGAAATGAAATGATTCCTGTAGGTCCTACTTCTGATGAATTAAGTGATTGGCTAAGAAGTTTACAACAAAAAGATGCTGAACCTAAACCTTTAGATTTGTCCAAATTAAAAATAGTATTAGAGGAATTAATAGTAGGGACAATTCCTACAGAAAAATTAAAAAGTTATCAGGATGAAGAATTAATATTTTTGTGCAAAAGCATAACATGGAGAGCCATAAATTTACATGAAAGACTAAAAAGAGTGGCAAATGAAATGGGTATTGATTTTGAAAAGGTAAAGTCATTACAAACACCATATAGAGTAGATTTTTCTGAAAAAGACATTGAAAACTTAAACACGACAGGATGAATGATTCAGATTAAAGATTTAATCATATTACTGAGAAAATGGGGCGATGTAGACAAATGGATGGTTTCGAAAATGAGACGATGCAACGGATAAAACGTTTGCAGCTTACCCAGTAAGAGAAAAGGAAAAGGTAGTAACTGAATGTCCCATGAGAGAGATTCCAGGTGGAGGCTATGTACATGTCCCCTGGACTAGACAAGATATGTTTTCATTTACAAATGATTTTCCACGACTGCGCGAAAAGCCAGTTGAGTGGTACAGGCAGGTAGACAGGTTTGTGAAATTATCAAAAGTCATATGGATTGATTTGAACAGTCTTTTTGACATAATAGTACCTGCAGATTTATGGTCAGAGTGCAAGGTAATGATTAGCTGGCCTACACAAGAATATCCTAGAGATCCAAAATCAGGTGCCCCTGATCCAGAAGTAATGAGAAAATATGAACAAGTAATTACATTCCTGAAAAATAAAGTACATCCTAAAGAAACTGATTGGGTAAAAATTGATAGAACTCATCAAGAAGCGAAATAATCGGTACACGCTTACTATGAAAGGCTGATTCTTGCCTTTAAGCAGTTTAGTGGTGATGAAAACTTAAGTGAAAAGGATTTGAGTCGATTTGTGTATGGATTGCGACCTGAAGTAAGTGAAATGTTTAAACAGCATACAGTCGATTGGCAAAATAAAAAGATAGACGAAGTACATGCAAAATATTTTAGTGATTAAATTGAAGCAAAACAGCGTAAATTAAAAGAAAATGCCATGTGGGCTCAGGTAAAAGTAGCAGAAAGACAGGAAGCTCAATTGACTAAATAAGCAACTGGTACAGGCATGAAACCAAAATTTAATAATGGAAAAGGGAAAGGACAATTTAATATAGATGAAGCCAAAAAGAAATGGCCATGTCATAATTGCGGAAGAATGGGGTATTGGAAATCTGAGTGCTAATGGTGATAAAGCATCATTGAATTCACAGGTGCAGAAAGAGGTGAGTTGTCAACCGCAGCAACAGCAGCAGGTTGTTTCCCAACAGAATCAGGCGCCAAAACCGCCTTTTCCACAGAGCGTAAATCATCAGAAATACAGTAATGAGACAGGATTCTACAACAAAGAACAGGTAACAAAGCTGCCGCGTGCTAGTGCTGTTTCGCAGTATTGGCTACAATGCGATGAGAGCGAGTCAGAAGAAGGTTATTGACGGTGCCGAGGAGAGGAAGAGGAGTGCGTACTTGGCGCAACTCTAGAATTAGACCAGACAGGCCCATTTGTGGATGGAAAGATAAATGAAGAAAACATTACTTTCCTAGTAGATACTGGTGCTACTCGTTCAACTGTTAGGTCAGCTGATGTTAAAAATCTTCCTCTCTCGGACGAAGCAATCCAAGTAGTTGGAGTATCCAACAGACAGATAAAAACGTATCTCACTGATCCAGTAAAAGTTAACATAGGGACATTTTCTGAAATGCACCGCTTTGTCGTGTACGACTCAAGCCCTGAAAATTTATTAGGGAGAGATTTGCTGTGCAAGATGAATTGTACTATATTTTGTACTCCCGATGGTATAGCATTTGAGACTCCAGATGAAGATGTACTGTATAAAATGACTATGGCTAATATGGAACCTGAGATTACTGAGGCGTTTGCTGTATTTAACCCCGAAGAGCTGCCTCAAGAGCTGAAAAAGACAGTAAAAGCGGAGGTATGGGATTTCACAGGAGAAGATGTGGAATTAATGAAAAATGTAGATCCTGTAAAAGTTGCTATAAAAGAAGGAATAAGTTACCCAAATATTCCCCAGTACAAATTGACACCCGAGATAATTGCAGGAGTTACTCCTATAATAGACAGAATGATCAAACAAGGTATTCTGAGAGAAATAATGAGCAGTCCATGTAATTCACCAATTATGGGCCTGAAAAAGCCATCCGTGATTTTGTATCAGAGTCCTCATGATGCAGAATGGTACACAGTGATTGACTTGTGTCATGCTTTCTTTTCCATCCCATTGCATCATGACAGTCAACAAATTTTTGCTTTCCGATTTGGCGACCGTATCTTGGCATGGTGCCGAATTCCACAGGGGAACACAGAGAGTCCCTCAATATTCAATCAGATATTGAAAAAGTCTCTAGAAGATTTAAAAATGCCTGAAACTTCAGTTCTGGTACAATATATAGATGATCTGCTTGTGGCATCAAGAACTAGAGAAGCGTGTCTAGCGGATACCATTGCACTGCTGAATCATTTGGCCAATAGAGGACTTAAAATATCCCCCATCGAAATTGCAATTCTGTCTGAAAGAAGTAAAATATTTAGGCCACAAAATCGAAAAAGGACTGAGAAAAGTAACTGCTGATAGAATCAAGATAATAAAAGGAATGAGAGCCCCAATGACACAAAGAGAAGTAAGAATGTTTCTTGGAATGGTTGGATATTGTCATCAGTGGGTAAGTAACTTTTCCCTGACTGCAAAACCGTTGGTACGCTTGACAAGAAGTGATGTAAAAGACCCCATTGAGTTAAATAAAGAGGAATTAGCAGCTTTCAAAAAATTGAGAGACAATTTTTGTGAAGCACCAGCACTTGGTATGCCTGATTATGAAAAGGAATTTGAACTCTATTGCAGCGAAAGAAATGGATGTGCACTTTCTGTATTAATACAGAAACATGGAAAACTAAGGAGACCAATTTCCTATTTCTTAGCTATATTAGACCCTGTAGCTGTAGCATTGCCAGGTTGTCTGAAAGCCGTAGCAGCCACTTGCAAGAGTTTGGAACAAAGTGAAGGAGTTGTGATGGGATATCCTGTGAGAGTGTTTGTACCACACGATGTGGCAATCCTTTTAACAAGGAGCCGCACCCAGTTCATGACACACAGTCGCCTGACTAAATATGAGAAAGTCATCCTAGGTGCAACGGAAGTAAGCCTGGTGAGATGTCTGAATGTGAATCCTTCAACGTTATTACCTGATGTTGAGAATGTGGAAGTCAGAGATGATGTGGATCATGACTGTTTGGAAGTGCTTGACTTCTGTACCAAACCCCGACCTGATATAAAAGATGTACCTTTGATAGAAAGTGACTATGTGATGTTTGTGGATGGATCATGCTTAAGAACAGATGAGGGAATTCTGAGTGCAGCATATGCAGTATGCACAGTAGCAGCTGTACTGGAAGCATCATGTCTGAAAGAAGCAAAATCAGCCCAAGTTGCTGAACTATTTGCCTTAACAAGAGCATGTAAGTTGGGAAAGAATGTGAGAGTGACTGTGATAACCGATAGTCAATATGGCTTCGGTGTAGTGCATGATTTTGGCCAAATTTGTCCAAAGAGGATTTTTGACATCAAGTGGAACTCCTATAAGGAATGCTGAAGTGGTTGTAAAATTGCTTGAGGTGATACATCTGCCTAAGCAATTAGCTGTTGTGAAGTGTGCAGCCCACACAAAGTCCAATGACTATGTATCGGCTGGTAACCAATTCGCCAATGATATGGCTCAATATTGCGCACAAAATCAGAATTCAATAAACAGGGGAAGAGAAAGAGAAATTAATTCATGCCCCTTGTCGTTTACTAACACTGTGAATACATGGGAGGAAGTAAGGCAGTTGCAGGAAGAAGCAGGAGATGAGGAAATGAGACAGTGGATAAAAGCAGGATGTGCACCATGGGAAACAGATCATGTGTGGGTTTATCGGGATGGAAGACCAGTTATGCCTGATAGCATGGTGTCTGCCATGGCACGGAGGTATCATGGGCAAGCACATGTAGGAAGAGATGCAATGATCAGACTTTTTAAACAGACATGGTACAACGCAAAATTTAGACTTGTAGCTGAAAGTCTTTGTCAGAGATGTCTTATATGTCAACAGTTCAATCCTGGAAGAAAGACAGTGGTAAGTCTGGGATCGATAGTTCGAGAAGGAGGGCCTTTCACCAGAATGCAGATTGACTTCATTGAAATGTCCCCCTGTAACAGATTGAGGTATGTCTTAGTGACGGTTTGTCTATTCTCACGTTGGGTGGAAGCATACCCAACGAGAAGAAGTGATGGAATTACAGTAGTCAAGCTATTATTGAGAGAGTTCATTCCTAGGTTTGGTTTTCCAGTCACAATTGAGTCAGATAGAGGAAAACATTTTCATAATGAAATCATGAAGTTAATTTGTGAAGCATTGAATGTACAACAGAAACTACATTGTGCCTATCACCCAGAGGCTTCTGGTGTGGTGGAACAAGTAAATGGCACCATTAAAAACAGACTGGGAAAAATGTGTTTAGCCACAGGTTTGAAATGGCCTGATGTCTTGCCTCTGGTACTCATGACTATTAGATCAATTCCAGATAGGAATACAGGTCTGAGTCCCCATGAAATTGTCATGGGAAGAGCAATGTGACATATGTTCATTCCAGTCAACAAGCTATTGCCTATATCTGATGACTTGGTGTTGGATTATTGCAAGGGGTTGGCTGATTCCGTTCATTCTGTGTTCCATCAGGTTGGATCGGATGCCACCACTCTTGAAAAGAAGCCAACTCATGATTTGAGGTCAGGGGACTGGGTGAGAATAAAAGTGCACAGAAGACATAACTGTTTGGTCCTACTTTGGGGAAAACCACATCAGGTGATCTTGACCACAACAACAGCAGTAAAATGTGCAGGAGTGAAGAACTGGATTCATGATAGTCACACCTTGCGAATTCCAAACCCCGTGGATAACAACGAGGGAGAATACTTTGAAGAATCAGATACAAGCTCTGAATCAGATATTGAAGAAATAAGAACAAGACAAACTCCTGAAAGGGGGGAACCAGAACAAAGCCCAGCTATTGCACCAGAGAATCTTCCTTTAAGAAGAAAGTTACAGATTTCTGACACCAGTTCAGAATCAGACACCGAACCTGTCCAAGCACAAAAGAGAGAGAGTAAAAACAGTGAAGAGACTGTAAAAGACATTTTTGATAAGACTGTCCCGAACGAAAGTTCAAGAGAAATTCCACCTGAAGTAATAACATAAGATGGTAAGGTACCAGATACAGAGAGTGAGGGAAAGATTTTTGCGGAAGACCCCCGAGGAGTTGTAGGGAATTCACACATCCAGTTAGAGGAAGGGATGGTTAGTCAGCAGGAAGATTGTGTGGAAGAACCACGAGGAGGGACAGAAGTAGGTAATAAAAAAGAAGTGGTGGAAAGAGGAGCAGTTGAAAGTAAAAGTCAAGTTGGAACTGAATCAGAGGACAGTGATGAAGAAGTACCAGAAGGTCGAGTCCTGAGAAAGAGAGCATGGAGAACTGAGAAAAATGAAAAAGGAAGTAAGTTGAAAAGGCCAGCAAGAGATGAAATTTGGCCCAACAAGATAAAAAGGTTAAGATACAGATCGACACGAGTGAATTCATCTAGGGCTGAACAGGTGAATGAAGTGTCTAGCCAAGAGAAATTGAAAGACGTGGAACAAACGACAGCAGAAGAAAATAAAAGAACGAGAAAACCTAACCAGAAGTATAAGTCGCCGGAATGGTCATATGTGGATTTGCCTGAAATAAAAGAAGAGGCAGACAGCCAATGGGATCCAGAGGTGACTGTACCAGGAGTGGTTGAGGAAGACGAAGAATCGGAAATCTTGAGAGCTATCTTGTCCGACATCGGAGAAGAGACGGATATTCAGGAAATTCTGCAACAGGACTACGAAAGAATTGTGAAAGACGATGAAATGCCAAATTGAAAAGATAAAAGTATTCAAAATGGAGAAACAATAAATTACCGGAAAAGACTTAAAACTGAAAGAACCAAGAGGGTGCTTAGAGCCTTGGGTTAGACAAAACTAGTTGTGAAGTAGAAGAGGCTAAGTCAAAAGACACTGATCATTTTTCGAAATGGCAAACACAGAAAATAGAAAATCAAAATGTGTGTTCCTTAGAAGATGGTTCAAAATGTGTTGTTGTTGTACAGGATTACTAATGCTTCTGTGGAGTGCGTTGGCTCTAATGGTTTCATTTAAGGTTACACTAGAAACAATAGAAAGACATAGTGAGAATAAAACTAATGTAGAAAAGATTCAGAAGGTATATCCGACTAAAATAGATAGGAATTATTTACATAAAGATAGGTCTATAATTCATTTTTCTAACAATGTATTTTCAAAATTACTATACGAATATGTGAAGACGATGGATGTGAGGGATTGCTACATCTGCATGCAGTTGCCGGCGTCTGTATCTGAGGAAGTGACTTACCATCACCTCCCAGTAACATATGGAATAACATGTAGTGTAATAGCAAGTTTGTTTTACAAAATAGGGAAATTAGAATATCATTTTTCAGATGTAGATAATGTATTTTCACTAGTACCTGTAATTAACAAGTTGAATAAAGTAAAACCTGAATAAGTGTTAGGTGAATTTTTCTTAGAAACTAAAGAATTAACATTAGAATCAATATTTAGAAATAATCTAACTTGCAGTTTAAAGAAGGACGAGAAGGTTTTCTTGGATATGGTTGAAGAAAGGAGATTGAAAAAGCAAAGGAAGTACCTGAGCAAAAAGAAGAAAAGTCAGTCTGGGATGTTGAAAGAGAAAAACATTTGAAAGGAGAAGCTAGTCCAAAAATGGCTCTAGATTGGCCTCAAAAAGGAAAGTTGTGCATTAGAAGGAATCAAACTGCATATGATAATTATTTTGTAGGCACAAGTAATTGCCATGATACTTATAGAATCATGGGAGGATGGGGATTTAAAGGAGGAAATGATTCATTTTTCCCTGGACTATATTTTTTCTGCGGGAATAAAGCATATTATCGATTACCAGATCATTGGTATGGCAAATGGTATCTAGGCCTGGTTTTCCCAAAGATATTCCACGTGGGAAGAGGAAAAGATGGTGCACATGAGTTAGGTAGTCAATTAACACGTAGAAAAAGAGAATCTTGATCACAAATTGTAGGAGACGTTTTCGAAGCATTGATACCAGCAGTGGGAATATCTCTGAATTCACACAAAATTTGAAAACTATCAACAGTAGTGGATAGCTTGTCAACAAGCACCGCTGGAAGATTTTTATTAGTAAATACTGAAATGGGTGCTATGCGTGCCATGGTAATGCAAAATCGACTTGCCCTTGATATCATTTTGGCAAAAGAGGGTGGAGTCTGTGGAATGCTGAAAGTTCAACATTGTTGTACTTACATTCCTGACGAAAGTCAAGATTTGAAGACATACATTCAGAATTTAACTGATTTGCATGAGGAAATTGTTCCACTGGAGGTTGAAGGTATTTGGGAAAAGATTGGGAAAAAGTTTTCTACTATTAAGAACTTCTTACTCAAGCTAGGTAGTACTTTTATTGATAAAATATTAATTCCAGTAACATGTGTAGTTATTTTAGTGTTAATTCTAAGACTAGGATATTTATGTAGCAAGAAAAAGAAATTACAAAAACATATAAAATGAGAAACTGTAAGAAATAAAGAGAAAGAAAGAAACGAAAGAGAATTTGAAGAAATAGAATTAGAAGAGTGGAAAGACAATATGTATAGAAAAACAAGAGATGAAGAGACAGGTGAAACAGTTATGTGAACTAACAAAATACTTAAGAGAAGTAAATTCATTTCTTTTACTAAATTTTTCAAAATTTAAAGGTAGTGTGGTGATGTTAAAAATCACCAAAGGGGGGATTGATGGAGCAGGTAGTGCAAAATGGTGTATACCTCCTCTATTTTGCATGGAAGTATTAATTGTATAACCTACTTATTATAATTTACTAATTTTGTGCGGTGATATATTAAAATTAACCAACCTACATACACAAATTACACGTGGGAACTTGCTATTTGCCTTGCAAAATAACTCTAATAATTAAAATACATACGCATATTAACAGCAGTATATGTGATAATTAGATATTGCATGCTTTATGTTGCTTTTGTGACGTTTACACCTTCGTGGAGGACCGTAAATGTGAATATACTGCTTTAAATGTCGTTATATGCTAGGAAAATACTAATACATAGAGGGATTAGTGAGGGTATAACATTAGCAGTATCATTTCTTTGTATTAATTACTCTTTTGTGTTTGTTTCGCTTAAGTTGACATTTTGGCCTAGCAAAAGATGGCGGCAGAGTACGAGTTCAGAAGTGGCCACAGTTTTGTGAGGTGCGAAGGCTAGTGCGCAGAATCGGATGGTACCGTGAACTCCCTAATGACCTCTGTACACACCGTTCCTGTCAAGGATAGGTTATTGGTGGACTGCCAAAGACCCCGGAAGACCAGAACTGGTATAAATGAACAATGGATATTTTAGAAATATTGCAACATTCGGAATTTGGTCATAGCTCGAAACATATCAGCAAAATCCATGTGAACCTGGACTATACAAAATCAGACGTTTTCCCCTGACCAATCGCATCCTTTCTCCGCCCAAAAATGTTTCATGTTATCCCAAAATTTATTATAAAAGAGTAGTAGAATAGGGAGGGGTTACGCTACTCCTTTTCACATTGGGCGGTTATTATGACTGAACACCCTCTTTGACCCCACAGGCGATGACGGATTCTGGCACGACTTCTGGTTCTTTGATGAACTTTGGGACTGTAACATGCTGAGCAAAGGACTTTTGGACTCTGAGATCTGGCCTGTTTTTTGGACAATTTAACAACAAAATTTGGTTATGCTGAGCCAATGAAATAGAGAAAACCCAGATAGCCAGAATAGGTAAATATGGTGTTCTGCGATTTAATTAAATTGATCTAGAAATTCTAAAATTTGAAGAGACAAAAGCTAATTTAATGAAATTTTAGATAAACAAATATTGATTAACAGAAATTATGACTTTGTGGTTCTTCGTTAAAGAGAATAGAGGATCTGTGTCTTAAATGTGTTTTAGCTGGTTCTAAATCACCATCAACCAATCCAACTATTTGGTCCAATTGACCAAGTGGGCGGAGTGCCTTGATGTTTAGGATTAGGAATCCATATATGGCGAATGTTAATGTATATAATGTAAGATAACTTTTCTTTCCCTATAGGTTATAATGTCCTCCCACCCTCATGTCCAGTGCATCATTCCCCCTCCTGTGTGCAGACCTGTGAGAGAGAAATGTGCGAGTGTTGGTGTTATGGGCCCCACCAATGAATGCATGTGTGAATGAGTTACTGTGACGGCGGGTCTGCAACACAGGGAAGACAGTTGTGCTCTTTCTATTTCCCCGGCTTTTGCGCTGGCGCAGTTGTCAACTAAAAAAAGATGGAAGCTATGTTTTACATGAGTAAAATTCAATTGTCTCATTCTTTCATTCTCCGTAGTCCCCATGACAAGAATGACAAACATTTTCAAGCAAATGCCACCCCTTTGAAGACACATGATGTAAACTTAGATAGACATAACAAACAAATGTGTAGTGGTTTAATGAAAGTTGTTCTCTCTGCGGTGCTTAATTACCATTAACCTTTCAAGTGAATTGGAATAAATAGCGAATACCGCATGAAAAGAAAAGTTAGTGAAAAGCTGCACTAGTTTTCTTTACTTTGCTGATCTGACTCGATGTCTGGGGGTATGCTGCTGCACCCCTTGTGTTCCAGCCCCTCTTAGTTTACAACCTCCTTATTGGCTACAACAAATGTACTTCCAAGCCAGGTCACCAGTCCATGTTTTTCCTGCTATGGTATAGCAGAGCTTTGTTTGGGTGACTTTAAACTATGGCTGGAATATTTGTCTTCCTCACCTACTCAAGACTTAGTTCATGAAATGTGTGGCCTGCTCCGAAATCTGTTTGCTATTATCTACCCAGACTGTGGTAAGTTGCATCTTGGTTTTTACTTCAAGAGTACTGGATTTCCTACACTTTTCTTTCCAGGGTACCATATCGGACTTTGTAGCAACTAATTGTAACCTTCTTTTTCCATCTTAATGTTCTACTTTCAATTCTCTACCAATATTCGTTGTTTGCCGTTTCAATAAGAAATATGCCTTTACACCACTCTCAGAACTAAAAATATTGTGTTCCATGAGGCCAGATACATTTACCACGATGCCTCATTTCAGCGTGCCAAAACGCTATGCACGGGACAAACCTGGGTCCGTATGTACAATGAAGTGGTAGAGAGGGACGTTAGCTTACCTGGCTTAACGACTCTCTCTGCCCCTTCTGAACTGCAAGGCTGAACCATATTTACAAGAATGTGGTGCAGCCTTGCGTTTAACCCCTGCGATGGCACTAAGTTTAGCAACTTAGCGCCAATGCAGGCACCCTTGCACCATAGTGCAAGGGTTTTTGAGTGCAGGGGAGGATTGTTTATGTGTAGGAAGGTGCCCCTTCCTGCACATAAACAATACTAAAATGCCATTCTGTCACTTTTATGTGTGCTGCTTCATGCAGCACACATGAAAAAGAGACAAATTGGCATTTGTTTTAAAGATTGTTTCTGTACAGGAAGGGACACCTTTGATGGCAATTAGATTTTTCCTTGTGTGCTTCACAAGGCAGCACACATGGAAAAGGCAAAAACGAGGAGAAATAATACATTTCTCCTTGTTTTGCCAACTTAAGACCAGGATTTACCTGGTCTTAATGTTGGCGCTGCCTCCTTTGTACACCATCCTTGTACATAGAGGGCAGCGCCAAGATAATGAGTGTTGCGGTGGAACACCCACTGCTACACCCACTGCCCACCCCTTTCACGCTAATATAGCGTGAAAGGGGGCTTTAT
This sequence comes from Triturus cristatus, assembly GCF_964204655.1. NCBI lineage: Eukaryota > Metazoa > Chordata > Amphibia > Caudata > Salamandridae > Triturus > Triturus cristatus. Next base: position 451,729,160 of record NC_140590.1, on the reverse strand, counting down.
TTACAAGCCATCGTTAAGCCATTTAAGTGGCTTAATGCTGCCTTGTAAATAAGGCGCAGCCCCTATCGCCACCACACCGTCGGTAATAGTGACGTTGTGGTGGTGATAGGGGCTTGTACATATGCCCCTTAGTATCTTGTCTGCCTCTGAAAGGAATATTATATCTCTGACAAGAGGCTGGCTTCCAAGATGTCATAACTGAGTTTCATTCTAAGTAATCTTCCTGAAAGAAAACATATTTTACCTCTACCATACAACACTGGAATCCAAATAGACCTCCTGTCTAATGCCAAAGTCGGTATTTTAGGTATTTTTTACAATATTTATGCATCGAGAAATATCAACAATGTCGGTTGCACAGTGTATAACGTTGTGCTCCATTTTTGCATTTTGAAGAAAAACAAACCCACAACTCCCACTTACCAACCCCTCACCCAACGGCAAACAAGCGCCATAGCAATGTCCGAATAGTCTCTGTAGAAACTATGACAAAATCAGCAGATTGGCGAGGACCAAAAAAGTGTATAAAAAGAGGGTCTGAACAAATGATATGTAGTTAGTGAGAATCATGTGGAGTATTAGCATAAGAATAAACTACAAGAAAAACATTGATGTGCAGTCTGAGGAGGACGTTGTCGTTTTTGCTGTTTGTCTTAAACTCTTCCACAAGGAGATCCCAGCCATGCGCTGTGGAATCCCTCCTCAAAGCTGCACGTCCGCTCTATGTAGGAGCGCACTTTTTTCCTGCAGTCAAGGGAGGACAACTGTGCTTCATGTGTCAACAGGGGTGAGGTTAGTCAGTGAGATTTGAGGGGTGTGAATCTCAAATTTCCCCACTGAAAAACAGCATGTCAAAGGGCGGAGGGATGACCAAGGTTTGGGACACACTGATCCTATGAGGAACAGGTTCAATACTTATTGCATTAGGTGGGCCTCTGCCTAAGATCCTTAAAACCTTTAAGTCAAGGAAGACGTAGTGAAAACCAACAAAAGGCACGGAAGACCAGACTCAGACCCAACTCTCAAGCCAAGAATGCATTTACCCCCCGACCCCTGGATCTACAACCCTGTGTGTCAACAGAAGGGGGAAATGCGCTTTTGCAGTGTATTGTGATGTTTCATTTATATAAAAGCACAGAGAGATCTATGAATGTTGTGGCGGTTTTATCACGTTTGGTGTGGGAAACAAACCCTAGGTAAGACACTCCATTGAGTTGTCCAAGGATCGGCCTGTCGTGTCAGTCAGTATCTCTGCAAACTCCGCCCAGTAGTAAATAAGGAAACCAAAGTTCCAGAACATGTGTGGAAGGTCAGCATCTGACAGGTAGTAGCAGGGATCTTTTGAGTGACCTGGTATTCATTTTGCTAATATTAAAAATATTAGATTGAATACATTTAAACTGCGTTACATGACACTTTATGTGGATGTTCCAATAGGTTTTGACATTCAGCATCATGAAATCCCCTCCACAGGTCTGCCTCCCAAGATATACAGAGAGATGCTCTAGAGGGGTCTAAATAATGCAGGTGGGATCGACCAAGAAGAAGTATTGCAGGTGTGTAGGAGGTAACACATTTTATAATCATTTAAGTGCAGCTGAGACACAACAGGGCCATACATAGCAATGTATACAAGTAGGTTAGTGGATGTTCAGAGGGAGGCAACAGAGAATGTAATGCTCCATCTCTAAAAGTCGTAATGTTAAACCCCATCTCAACCAACAAGTTGCCTGATAGCAAACAGGATACCAATTGAAGATGAGCAGCTAAGTAATATTGCTCAAAATCAGGGAAGCCCAGGCCACCGGCTTCTACGGGCAGTTTAAAAGTAGAGAGAGCAACTTGATGACATCCTACAGCCTATACTGAATCATCCATCATCTTGCCACGTTCCTTAAAAAAGGAGCAAGGGATGAGTAAAGGGAGGTTGGCAAAATAATATAGTAAATGGGGGAGTATGACCATTTTGATTAAAGACAATTTGCACATAATGTCATAAGGGAGAGAGGACCAAAATATAATCTGTCTGTGAAGTGCTTGGACCACTCTGTCCAAGATAACCATCATGGGGTCTTCATCTGAATGATAAATATTAGTCCCCAACTATCTAAAGGATACAGGCTCATTTGATAATCTGGAGTCTAAGAGTAGAAGCGAAGGAAGGGTGCTTCTCAATTGAAAGGCACAAATACAGGATGTAGCCCAATTCACACAGAGACCAGCGATCACCGCACATTCATCAATATCTGCTCGTTGTAAAAAAAGATCCGATCCTGCATGTTTTACGTATAGTGATTCCTCATGCTTTATACCGCGCAGCAGTATCCCCCATTGTGCACTGCAACCAGGCAGCAAGGGGTTTGTTGGCTATGGCAGACAACAACAGCAATAATGTCCAACTCTGACAGGTGTGCCTTACCATGGCCCAAAAATCATAGATACACTGCCCCCTCCAAGCTGATGAATTTGTGAATAAGATATATACCGACTTGCACCAACATGGACCAACTACAAAAATGTTTTAGGATTCAAAGCATATGGTGGAAGGAGTCAAAAGCCTTTCCTAAGTCAAGATCAATATGTGTTCTATTTGAAACAGTTCTGGAGTGTCACAAATTGAATCTCATAATCTATGATGAGTGAAAGATGTATTATGACCTAGAGCAAGGCTGCATTGATCGGTATATATCAATCGTGGGAGTTCCGGTGACAAGCAAAAAACAATAGCCTAAATATTGTAGTCCATATTCAGATTGATAATGGATGATAAGAGGCTCTACCTGTTGGGTCTTTGTGGGGCTTTTGCATAGTGAAGATAATGGCTTCATCCAGAGAAGGAGGGAGACAGGCCAATTTGAGTGCAGGTAGTTTAGGCACTAAGGGCCTCATGTAAGTAGCTAAATACCGGTCGGTAACGGCCGAAATTCGGTAAAAAACCCGTTACCGACCGGTATTTAGATAGTTGAGATGTAGGAGGCCAAAAACCCATATTCGGTAAATATGAATCGGTAAATACCGATTCAAATTTACCGACTTCTAAAATACCGCTTCAAATTTACCGAATACATATTTTCCGATTCGGTAAATATGAAGTGGTAAATATGAAGTGGTAATACGGAAAAATGATATGTAGGTAAATTCGGTATTTAAGAAATCCTTGAAAATCGGTAAATAAGAGTCGGTAATTAACACTGATAGAAAGCAGGTGGTAATTTTCAACAGTGCATATAAGCAATCCCAAAATGCAACAGCATGGACAACATGGCCGCTCTGTATGTCATTGCAAGGCGGCTACGTCTACAGGCTGCAGGACTGAGGATATGGAGACGGGAGGAACGCATCTACAGACAGCGCATCACACTCTTCCAACTGACTGACGCAGAGATACATGAAAGGTACAGGCTACACCCCCAAACCATCATGGACCTGATAAGGGACCTGCACCCACTCCTGAACCAGCCAACAAGAAGGGCGCATGCCATACCACCACATGTGCAGGTTCTCTGCAGCCTACACCTACTTGCATCTGGCAGTTACCAGGGGGTGATAGCTGCGGTGGGCGGTGTATCCCAGAGTTGCCTGTCCCGTTTCTTCAGGAAGTTCCTGGATGCCATGATGCAGAGAATGCACCACTACATCAGCTTCCCAAACACACAGGCTGAACTGCAGAAAACTAAAACTGACTTTTATCACATGGCACAGTTCCCCCATGTCATTGGCTGTATAGATGGCACACACATCCCAATCTGCCCACCAGCTGCCACTGAGCACATCTACAGAAACAGAAAGTCCACCCACTCCATCAATGTGCAGGTAATCTGCGATGCAGGGAACATCATCACTGATATCGTTGCCAAATTCCCTGGGAGCACCCATGACTCCTACATCTTCCAGAACAGTGGGATCTACACACGACTGCTTGCGGGAGAATTTGGAGAAGGATACCTGCTAGGTAAGTAACAGTGACGCTCCATAGTACTCAGTGCAAATCATAGTGTATTGAGGCATGTGACTGATGTCTCCCTTTTACTCACCTAGGGGACAGTGCATATGCCGTGCGGTCATTCATCCTCACTCCCTACCTACACCCATCAACCCAGAGTGAGAGACGATATAATGTGGCACACAAATCTACACGCAATGTGGTGGAGCGCACGTTTGGACTACTGAAGAGCAGGTTTCGCTGCCTCCATAAGAGTGGAGGTGCACGCCAGTACACACCCATCCTCTGCTGCAAGATTATTGCCACTTGTGCAATGCTGCACAACCTTGCCACAAAGAGAGGCACAGAGGTCGAAATTACATATTGAGGACAATGATGATGAGTCTGCACAGGCAGAGGCCAACGCAGCAGGACTGCCAACAGCAACAGATGGAAGAGTGAGACGGGCAGAGATCACATGCAACTATTTCTGAATGAGTAAGGGGACACAGCCTGTAGTTGGATGCCATAACGTAGTTTAATCAGGCAGCACTACGCCACAACACAAAGGAAATCGTATTCCAACAACAATGAAAAATAAAATTTTGTTAGTTAAGGGTTACTTCACCCAATTGTGTCATCGTTTTGCCTGACGCATTAATGTTTGCGCCCACGCGCACCAGTGCGGGATGGAATTGAGGGGGCGTCCTCACTGGCTGGGGTACCAGTGGCACCACGTTGACGCCTGTTGCTCCGACGAGTGTCTGGGACAGGGGGGGTTATGCTGCTCCTGCTGGTCGTGTCTTCTGTGTCGCCAGCATCCAAAGCGCCAGCTGTTGCAGACTGGCTGGTGAGCAGCACTTCTAGTGCACTTGTGACCCTAACCATCCCCCTGGACACATCTGTGCTGCACTGTGCAAGGCCCTCCTGCATCGCCACAGAGCGCCTGCAGATCAGCGATGTGGCAGTCGCCAGCCGGTTCACTGCCCTCGAGGTCAGATCCTTCCTCTGATGTCCCCTGCGCCGTGTTGCCCTGTCCTCATCGTACTTTGAGCACAGCAGCATGATGGATTGGGACATGTCCCGCATGCCCGCTGCCATATCAGCCATGCCCCCTGCCATGGTGCTGATGCCCTTTTCAATGTTTCCAAAGGTATTGTTGAGGCCACGCATTTGTCGCTGTACGGACACCATTGCCCTTGCCTGGATGCGTTGTATTTTCACCATGGTGCCCTCAAGACCTGAGAACACTCCATGGCCCTGCCCAAGGGGAGGGGGACTCTGCGGCCGAGCCCTGCGGCGCCGTCTGCCAACTGTGTGTTCTCCCTCAGACTCGGAAGGCACACTGGCATGGGTTACATCCTGGGGTACAGTGGACGTTTCCGGGCCCCTCGAGTCTTCGGATGATGAGTCGGTCACATCCAACCTGGCTGCAGGACGCCTCCTCAACCTGTGCAATGCAGAAGGTGAAGATGGTGGTGACACCTGCAGGACTGGGGAGGCTTGCAGGAGCGGCGATGCTGGCTGGGGTGGTGTAACTGCCTGTGGTGCCGTTCCCTGGGCGGAACTGGTGGTGGCCTTCTCTGTGCTGGGTGTGTGGTGTGCCCTCTCTCCCTCGTCATGGCCAGTTCTGTGCGCAGTAGTGCCTGTGAACAGAAAAGCGACAGCAGCTAAGTGTACCTGAAGCATTTTCTTGATGACATGACAATACATTTTCTATACAGTATCTCACTGTCCTCGTATCATGTTTGGGCTTTCAGGGACTACATCTCCCATGATGCATTGCAGGCATGCACTAATACCTGTACTGGAGTGGGATTCTCATAGCACATTATGGGAGTTGGGATAGGGGTAGGGGGGGGCACATTGCTGTGCAAGCGTCTTACCTTGTTTGGAGGTGCCTCTGGCGGAGCTGTCAGCGTCCCCAATCCCCACGATGCTTTCTGGCTCAATCGTTGTCTCCACTAGCTCCTCCAGTTCTGTCAGGGCTGGTGCTCTGTTGCGTCCACCTCCTGTCTGGCTGGCCTCTTTTTTTAATTCTGCCACCTTCCTCTTTGTGATGATGCGGATGTCATACCACCGCTTCTTCAGGACATCGATGTCCCGGGGGGTCACTCCCATGGCATTCACCTGTGCCTGGATTCCAAGCCAGATCTTTCGTTTTTCTGACTCAGGCACTTGCTGTGACAGTTTTCCAAAAAGTTTCTGGTGCTGCTTCACGACCTCCTCCACCAGAACTTGCAGCTCCTTTGGGCTGAATTTGAGCTTTCGCTTCCTCTCCCCTCCTTCCCTCTCTGTGTCCTGGCTGGCCATTCTTGCAGTCTCCAGGGCTGAATCAGGCAGTTGCTCTCTTCCTCTCCTCAGCACTCCCAGCCTCTCCAGAGTCTGCTGATTGTGTGCACCTGCCTGGGTGTGGCCACTCCCTGGTTGGGTGGGGTTTAGGTAGCACAGGATTGGCTGATTGAAGTCATGTGTTTTTGAACTACCGATTCGGTATTTACCGAATCGGTATTTACCGAATCGGAAAATACCACTTCGGTATTTTCCGAATCGGTAAATACCGCTTCGGTATTTACCGATTCGGTAAATTCCGATTCATGTTTACCGAATTTTACCGATTCGGTAATGTTTACCGATTGTTGACCTACATATAACTTACCGATTCTTAAATACCGATTCGGTAAAATTCGGTATTTAAGAATCGGTAAAAAAAATTTACCTACATATGGCCCTAAGGGCCTTATGTAGGTGGGCTGGCATTTACCACTTCATAAATACCGAATCATACCGATTCGGTATTTATGAAGTGGTAAATGCAATGTAGGTAATGAGTCGGTAAATATTACCGAATCGGAAAAATTCGGTAATTACCGAATCCGTATTTACCGATTCGGTAATGAGGCATACCTTCCCATTGATGGGAAGGTATGCCTCATTACCGAATCGGTAAATACCGATTCGGTAAATGGGGGAGCACATGCAAGGGTGGCAGGGTGTCATATTGACACCCTGTTGCACCCCTGATTCGGCCATGTGTGCACATGTGGCGCACATACATGCCCTAAGGGCATGTATGTCTGCCACATTGCACACTTAAACGTGCACAAAAATGCTTTTTGTCACCTATTCGTCATTTACCACCAACCTTTAGTTGGTGGTAAATAACGAATCCCCACACCCACCAAACACTCCCCCTACATCTCATTTCATGATTCGGTATTTACCGAATCGGTAAATTTACCGAATCGGTAATATTACCGATTCGGTAATTTTACCGATTCGGTAAATACCGAATCATGAAATTCTCCCCCTACATCTCAAAAGCCAAAATACCGGTCGGTAACGGTATAATTACCAAAAATCGGCCGTTACCGACCGGTATTTGGCTTCCTACATGAGGCCCTAAGTGTTGTGGAAACATCCAGAAACATTCAGTAAAACTCAGACTGAATTCTGTTCGAGCCCTACCCTGTGGAAGGTCTTGAAGGACTGCTTTAAAACATGGCGGAGATACAGGTATGAAGGACTTACGTAAAAACAAATCTATCAAAGTGAGAGTGAATGTTCTTTATTGAGAAATTAAAGAAGCCTTTACAGGAAGGAAAGTAGCAGATAGGCCAGGAGTCACCCAAGGCCCAGTAGTCCAACCATTGATGGCAAGATTTGGCATTGTGTACCACTGAGGACTGGGGGAGTCGTGGCCCTGACTGATGTGAAAAGGTATCCAGATCACAAGTGAAGCCCCCTCCAATAGTCCAAGGAACATGGAACCAGTCTGGGAGGCAAGTCCAAATATGGCATCCAAAGAGAGCTTGGTCAAAATTAGAAGCATAAAAGACCCCTAGGATCAAGAATTCCCCATGTGGGCAAACCAGCACATAACACTCAACTTCATTAATATGAGTAGTGTCTAGTTTAAATGGAGCACCAGCTTTAATCCACAGCATAGCCCCTTGGGCATATGCTGAGTATACTGTGCCATAACCTGCCCCTACTATTTATCCTGGAGCTTAGAAATTACAGATGTAAGCAGGAGTGTTTCCTGGAGAAACCCAATTTGGGTTTTCCAGCGAGACACAGGAGAACGCACCTTATTATGTTTTTGTAGAGTGTTAACCCCCTTGACTTATTTATATTGGTTAGCAATTTATTGTGCAGTGGTCATCGTGTCTGACATAGTATCAGAGTATTCTTCACTGGGTGTTGGGTTATTGCCAGATGCACTGGAATAGGTGGAAAGTAAGTTTGGTGTGGCACACAAGGCAAGTAGGGACACCGCTACCTCCCCTGCACCATACAGCTCATTTTGAATTGGAGAAGGGGTGGGACTCCCACACTTGACTCCACCGCTTGCTTTCTGGAGTGTAGTCATTGCATGTTCCAATCCTGAGGTGGGAGTGTATCGGGCAAAAGGTGATATTTGAGCTCAGGCCGATTCAAGTTCTGAAAAAAATGTATGGGCTGGTCATCAGAAATAATTACCAGCAATAACAGTGCATATTTAAGACCCAGTTAATGCAACTTTTTTTTAACGTATATAATGGAAGGGCATTTGTATTGCACCACCAGGATGTAGTCTTGGAAGATCATCGCCAAGGCATTCTCTAGTCTTTTTTGGCTGCCGGCCTCTAAATATGCGCGAGGGGTGGACGCGCAGCGGACGAGAGCAGCGGGCGCGCCGCTGGCACGCCAAAGGCACGCCTATGGCAAGCCCGTCTGCGCCCGTCAGCGTCCCGGTAGAGGCCAGGGCCAGATACTCTGCCCGTCGGCCTTGGGGCACCCAGGCTGCGCTGACTTATGGTAGGGATGAATTATTAACTTTGAATTTGACTTCAGGTCCCTTCCACCCTCAGTTTGACCTGTTCATATCCCAGGAGCACGCTTGTGCTGCCTGTGGCTTCTGTCTTCCTGCTGCTCCTCCAGCTGCCTCACCTGCGTTAGGCCTTTGGCCTAAGCATGTTACCTCACCGACCATTTCTGCCGCTCTTATTAACATGCGCTCCCTCAAAAAACATCATCATGATGTCTTTGAGCTACTCACCGATCGCCCAGTCGACCTTCTGTTCCTTACGGAAACATGGCTTGACGCTGAGTCTGACCCTTTTGTTACTTTGGCCATTCCTTTGGGTTACAAAGTTGCTAGGGCTGATCGTTCAGAGGGGAGGGGCGGTGGTGTGGCGGTCATATTCAGAGAGAAGTGGGATTTTACTAGGGGCAAGACTCATGCTTGGGGGGCTGGGGAAGCATTGGACTTTAGTATCAGGTTCTCCCCCCATTCTTTGCTGGGTGGGACTCTGATCTATCGCCCCCCTGGTTCTGCCCGCGCCGCTTTTCAGTCTTGGGGCGATGAGCTGATTACCAGGGCTCTTCGCTTCTCGCAGTTCTTATTCTTGGGAGACTTGAATATTCACCTAGATCAAGGGGCGTGTAATGATGCCATTGTCCTAAAAGATATGTTTCAGCTTGCCCAATTGTCGCAATGGGTTGACCACCCAACGCATCAGGGTGGTCATATCCTTGACCCAATCTGTTCTAATTTTAATATTGTAGTGGAGGACCCTCTTCCCCTTGTGTGGTCTGACCATTTTATTACCTTTTTTTCCTGGAAGTTAGTTCCGCTCTGTGGGGCGGACTCTATCTCTCAGAAACCAGCCTTTAAAAAGGTGGATCCCGCCACCCTGGCTGGGGCCCTGGGAGCCTCTAGGCCGACCCTTACCGGTGATCTTGAGGGGAGTCTCGCGGGCTTCACAAACTGGATGGATAAGTCTATGACCTTGCTGGATATTCCCACCTCCTCTAGCTCCTCGAGAGTTTTGCCGTCGAAGCCCTGGTTTTCCGCTGATCTGCACTTGCTTAAACAGGATTGTAAAAAGCTTGAACGGATTTGGCGTCGTCGTGGTTACTGTCCTCTGGCTAAGGCTGCTTTGAGGGGAAGTCAAAAAATCTATTATTCAGCTATTTTTCCAGGCTAAAAAGCAATATTTTACCGACCGCATTGACCAGTAACAATACTAAGGAGATTTTCCATATAGTTCAGAGTTTTACGTCTCCTGCCGCTCTAAACTGTACTGGCCCGGCCACGGTTGGCTGGTGCAACACCCTTTCTAGCTTCTTCCTGGACAAAATCCGTTTGATTCAGCAGACTTTTTCTGCGTGTGTGGTCCCTCGAGCGGATGATGGGTTGATTGTGCCTCCACAGGGTGCTTTGAAACACGCCTTGTTGGCCTTTTCCCCTGTTGACCCCGCTAGTTCTCTGAAAATACTCAAGGGCCTTAAGTCCGGTTCTCCCTCGGATCCCTGTTCAGCTAGATTGCTGGCAGCAGTAGCGGAGACTATTAATCCTGAGGTCAACGCTATTATCAATACCTCCCTTCGGGAGGCTTGGGTTCCGCCGGAGTGGAAACAGGCCAAAATTCTTCCTCTATTAAAGAAACCATCACTTCACCCCTCGCTTCCCGGCAATTATCGCCCAATCTCCCTTCTCCCTAGCCTAGCCAAGGTTTGTGAGAAGGCAGTGACCAGACAACTCACGGAATTTGTGGAAAAATGTGATGCTTTGCATCCAGCTAAGTCTGGGTTTCGGGCATCTTATAGCACGGAGACAGCGTTAGTTGAGATCTCTGAAGCAATTCGTGACTGCTTAGATGATGGTGGCAGAGCAGCTTTGGTTATGCTTGATTTGTCAGCGGCTTTTGACACGGTGCCGCACTCCAAGCTGCTTACCCGCCTCTCTGAGATTGGGGTCTCTGGATTGGCCTTGGCCTGGCTGAGGTCTTTTCTGGAGGGTCGAGACCAACAGGTTTGGCTGCCTCCGGCAGCCTCGTCCCTGCAGGAGGTCTCGACAGGTGTTCCCCAGGGCTCTTCCCTTAGCCCCCTTCTCTTTAACATCTATGTCACCCCTCTGATCTTTTTGGCCAAGGAGTTGGGGGCCAAGGTGATAGCCTATGCTGATGACACCCAGCTACTTTTTACATGGCGCAAGGGGGATGATTCCGTTTGGCCTGTGCAGAAGTGTTTGTCTTCAGTATTTGGGTGGCGTGCCAGAGCCCAACTCAAGTGCAATGAAGACAAATCGGAGATCCTTCTTTACGGCAACTTCCCCTTGGATTTCAGAAGTAGGATCTGGCCTTCTGATGTCCCCCCTCCGTCTTCTAATGGGAGCTCCGTTAAAAACCTAGGAGTCTGGTTTGAGGATAATCTCTCATTCTCTGTCCAGGTGAATAACATCTCAGGCTGTTGTTTTGGCCTTCTCAATGTTCTTAGGAGTTTCCTCCCCCTTCTCCCAAGGTCTGCCAAGGAAACGGTCATTCGGGCGCTGGTTTTGTCTCGCTTGGACTATGCCAATGCCCTGTATGTCGGCCTACCCGGCTACTCCATGAATAAACTTCAAGTGATCCAGAATGCGGCCGCAAGGCTGCTTCTTGGAATCCCCAGAAGAAGTAGTGTTCGTGTTCATCTTCGCGCCCTGCATTGGCTACCCATGGTGGAGAGGGTCAAATTTAAAGCCTTGGTCATTACCCACGGGGCCCTTTACAATCTGGGCCCCATCTATCTGCAGAGGCGGTTCATCTTTTATGTTCCGACTAGAGTACTGCACTCTTCAGCTCTTTTGTTGGCCAGGGTGCCGCGTTTCTCCCGGTCCAAGGTGGGGGGCAGCTCGCTCGCGGTTAAAGCCTCCCTGGCCTGGAATGCTCTTCCATTTTTCCTACGTAACACTCAGGACCCACTCTGTTTTAAGAGACTTCTTAAAACTCATCTGTTCCCGTAGTCATCTACTTTTGTTATCTCTTCTCTTGGTTTCGCGCTGGGATACTCTTTGGAGTAACTATTGCGCGTTATAAAAATATCTAACAAAACATAACATTCATTTGTCTTGTTAGGCCACTATCAGGATCCTTGATAGTGAAGAACCTAAGCCAGCATTGGCCTGTATGATGTTCCAGAAGGAGTGTGCTGTGCAGCTACTCTTTGGGCCAAATCCACTGCAAAATGAGGAGAAAGATAGTTCAGGCTATGACACTTTTCACTCTGTTCTCAACAAAGCTAGCAGTGTTGTTAATTTCAACACCTTTGGGTTGACAATAATATGAATTTTGATGCTACAAAAGTGACCCTCAGCATTCTCAGTTGATCTTCTACAATGTGCAGTAGGTCGGAGAGTGACTGAGTGCATTGAGATAAGTACAGTGTGCAAGGGCATAACTCATCAATAAAAAGTATGTGCATGGTGACCTTCTCTGATAATTTGCATTGGTTTTTCCGAAGTAGGGTGAAGTCAATTGTAAATGCATCAACCTTAACTTTTAGGGCTGAGCGGGTGTATGCAATCGCTACCAGGGTCAGATCAAGTTCATACAAAGGGCCATCAATAATTGCGGTCGGGTCACAGTTGTGGATGGCGAAAAATCAGGTGAGTCCATGGTTGTGGGCTGAGTCTTTGGGAAATGCAGAGAGTCTTTCTCAGAAACAAATTTACAAGTATCCCATAATATGCTCATTCTGAATTAGTTACTAGAGATAGATCCCACATGGTTATGCAGAGGAAGATATACTTTCAGTTGCATAACAAATGCAGGGCAACCTTCATGGAGAGTTCGGTGAAACCAAAACAAGGAGTTGCCATTGCAGCCCCTGGGCACCAAAGAAGATGGTCAATAATTCCAGAAGATTCCCAATACCTATGGTCCGCTGATAAAAAGGCACACATTGTGCTGGAAAAGCTGATTAATCTGAGTATGCAGGTTTCTCATACAGGCACACTCACCATCAAATATAATAATATGGCTGGATAGGATGCCATATCTTAAAGAAAGATGGCTTCAATGCATGTTTGCAGGGCACCTGAGAAGCACAATATCTGGAGAGATAGGGAGGCCCAGCCAGGCAGCCAATTTGAAATCCAATGGCCCAGTTAATGACAAAGCCACCCTACCTGCATGGGTGGCCATGTGTACAGGCAGCACAAATGTCAGACAATGGGTCCTGGGGTGTTCATATATTAGGCCAGTCTACCAGGTCATAGTGGGTGGTGCAAGAACAGCCCCCAAGACAGTATGACCAGGAATATGGCCCTCCACTCAGGCCCAAGCCTCTCTCCTTGCAATTACTGGCCACCTGGCCCCTGCACAGAAAACCGTCCTTAGCTCTGTATTCTACAGCAATGGTGGTGAGGGAGGAAGTGCAGATGAGCCGCAACGCAAAAAATGGCTGACAGGAACTATTGGCTGCCAATTCGGATATCAGCTGCAGGTTTAATGCAGGCCACCACCATTCCAACCTTGGGCACAACTGAGGTCCAGATGGTCTGAGCCTGCTTGAGGATGGTCTGGCTAGCCCAGCTCCTTTGGAAATATTGCTGGATAACACAAGTTCTTGGAAGCCTCTCTGACTTGATGCTACCATGTTCGGTGGTCATGCATTACCCCCAGACTCTAGGTTTAATATTTGTTATGTTCTCTTGTAAATGCTCTTGGACTTTGTTGTACCAGCCAGGTGGATGTTGAGGGACTATATACAGAGATCTAGGCCATGCAGTTTCTGGCTGAAAGAGGTCATGAGGAGAGTTAGAGGCTTTTATAATTTACATAATGTAGATACCTTTCTTAACAATCAAAATAGCCATTTTATAAGAATTGTCAATGGACAGTAGTCCTCTTCTATCAGCCTCACTAGGATGCTCCTGTCAGATGTGGTTGGTGGGACCCGGTAAGAGGTAAAGGAAAGGATGATGATGGCCATCATAAGGATCACAACTGATGTGATTTTTGGGGACAGACACCAATCAATGAGCTTGTGATGCTACTGGCCTTAATAAGGTTAATGACATCTTTTGTAGACACCAGTTTGAAGGGCATGATGATGACATTCATAAAGTTCACGACAGAGATGATTATTGGGGACATGTGCCAATCAACAAGCTGGTAATGCCACTGGCCTTAATAAGAACATGACATATTTTGTAGACAGCTGTTTGATGGGTATTCTAAAATGTCGGTGAATATGAGAGGTCTAGTGAGTTGACAGGAGTGAAGCTGTGGTCACTTTCAGATTTAGACAAGAAGGGTCAATTTAAGGTTCATTTCTTTGTGGAGAAATTTCCAGCTAGAGAGTCACAAAATTCCTGGGCATGGGTTATGTTGATGGAAGTGCAGTTGGAATTCCAGAAATCATAGATCATTTTGAAAGGTTCTTTGTTTGTTATGTTGCTTCTGAGTTACAGTGGGTGTAGTAAAGCTTCTAGTCCATCTCAATAAATGCTCTTTAAATGCTGCAGTGGCACGTGAAGTAATCCTTACGATTATGGTTGTTTGCTTTTATTCTTTTTGTTTTCATTATTCTGTTTTCACCCTTCAATGTTTTACAACAGGGTTAATCTAGTCTCAATGGTTGTGGTGTGAATGGCATAGTGAGGAGTTTGGAGCAACTGAGATATTGAAAGCAGTGAAACTCCATAGGCGGAACTGTTGAACTGTCATCAGCGGGTGGCCTTTGCAACTTTGTCAGTTTTGAAGAACAGCCTAGCCTGTGAGTGAGTATGAGAGGGCTTGGCAGTTTTTGGCAGTGAAGTTGTGGCACTGATGCATTTAGTCAGGAACTGACAATCAAGATTCATTGCTCTTTAGAGGAATGATCAACTAGAGAGACACACAATTCCTATATATAGATGGTTTATCTGTAATTCCACCTTAAAATCGACTCCAGAAATATTGCGCTAACAAAACATTGTAGCAAAATATTGAGGAACATTTATCACGCTGTTTCTACAGTCGATAATTCAATATTTCGACCTGCAAACATTACACTGGAGAAGATTTAGTCAGATTCCAGAGTCTGTTCCGCTTGGTATTGATGGTCTAATACAGGAGCAAACCTAAGGTGGAGTTATTATAAGGCTCCATGTTTTCCGTTTTTACGGATGTTTACGGATAAACACAGACAGAAAACCATTTATTTTCTTATGTGTATTTATTTTTAAATGTGGATAAAAACAGAAATTGTGTGCTTTTGAATTATTCTAAATACACTTTTTCCATGACAGCCAAGCCAATAACTGTGTGGATTGATAGGTAATGGGGGTTACAAAAGAAAGGAATTTTAGTAAAGAGGTTTAACCCTTTCCGAGTGTCGGGTGGCCGGGAGCCATCCAAAGTCACGACGGGGGTGTGCATCTGACGGCTCCCGGCCATCCTAGCACCCACATATGGGGGAAGCGCTGACTCTCCCCCCCCGTGGGCCGCGCTTTATGTTGCCCTCACTAGGGAAGGCAGGGGTAGCCCTTCCCCTGCCTCCCCCACCCCCTCCTCCACATCACCTCCTCCACGTCATCTAATGATACCGGATGCGCTGGAAGCCATTTGCTTCCAGCACGTCCTGCAAAGAGGAGGGGAGTTTCTCCTTGGGGAGGAGGGTATTTTAACAAAAGAGGCATCGGGGAAAGGAAAGGGTTTTCCTTTCCTCTGATGCCTCTTTTGAGCATTCCTGCTGCACGATTGTGCGATCATGCAGCAGGAATGCCCACTATACACCAGGGATTTTTTTTACATTTGTTTTAATTTAAATTGAATTACTGTTTGCCGGGAGTGGCCCCTTAGGTAAGGGTTGCTCCCCTTTGGAGGCAATATTTTTGGCTGTGTCTACCCTCCTGGGGGCATATCTGGATGCTTTTTTGTGATAATCGGGCCCACTGGACCACCAGGGATTTATTTCCCATTTAGGAGAGCATTATTGTGTCAGTTTCTGCCCCCCTGGAAGGCAGATCGGTCGATATTTAAAAAACATTCTGCCCCACTAGATCACCAGGGATATTTTTGCGGGGAGAAGTCCCTTGTGCAAGGGTTGCTCCTCTTTGGGGATCATTATTTTTGCCATTTCTGCCCCGTGGGGGGCAGATCGGTCCATATTTAAAAATAATTCTGCCCCACTAGACCACCAGGGATATTTTTGCGGGGAGAAGCCCCTTGTGCAAGGGTTGCTCCTCTTTGGGGATCATTATTTTGGCCATTTCTGCCCCGTGGGGGGCAGATTGGTCCATATTTAAAAATAATTCTGCCCCACAGACCACCAGGGATTTTTTTGTGGGGAGCAGCCGCCTTTGGAGGCAATGTTTTTGGCTGTGTCCGCCCCCCTGGGGGGCATATCTGACTATTTGTTTGTGATAATCAGGCCCACTGGAACACCAGGGATTTATTTGTGAGGAGTGGCCCCTTGGGCAAGGGCTGCTTGCCTTAGGTGAGCGTTATTGTGGCTGTTGCTGTCCCCCTGGAATGCAGATTGGTCGATATTTAAAAAGAATTACGCCCCACTGCACCAGCAGGGATATTTTTGTCGCATTCCAACGTCCTCAGGGTCGCACGATGCTGTAAGGGGTCCACCTCCCGATAGACCCTTGGTCTGATGTATATATCACAGACACAGAAGGGTGATCAGGCGAGGGAAGGAAAGGAAGGGAACTGCGGGGAGGGAGATCTGAAAGAGAAAGCACAAGCGTTTTGGTTAGGACAACCCCAAAACCCCCACTATTCCAGGTGATCCCTATTTTCCCCTGATGTACCTGTAAATTAAAGAGGGCACTCTTGCCTGGCGGACCCGAAGAGCCGAGGATCAGACTGTTCAGAATCTAGAGAAAGGGACACGGATTAGCCTGCGATTACCCCCCTCCAAGCCACGGCCCTCTGGTTCGCTCCCAGAACAAACTGACATACCACAAATCTGGAACCTCGGGTATCACAGGGGGAGGGGATGGATGTATGCCAGAAGTCTCCTCTCCGCCCCTGTTTATAAGATAAAGAAACAATTGAGGTGCAGCTAAGCGTCAGACCATAATGCTGCCTGTTGCTATTCCCACCGTTTCTGCACGCACTCAGAGCGCTAGTCCCATACTCCTGGGAGGCGCTAGCCAAAGACAAAATCCCTTCAGCTTTCTCGGGGAGGCACTTCCTCCGAAAATCCAGCGGGCGTGCCTTGCACGTTTCCCCTGGAAAGGTTCTCGCTGTTGCTTGAGCAATAAGCGACTCGGATCCTGCGAGTCACTACATACAACAGAACATGACCATGATCAAAGTTTACACCGCCACAGCGGTTCCGCAATGCCAAGGCAGGCGTCCAACGGAACCGTAGCGGTAAAGTCTCAACTTGCACTCGCAAGGACCGGAAACAATACTGTTCGTTAATAGGTAACACAATCAGCGCAAAAGCAAAGTGGTGCCGAGCACCCCTACCAGCACGCCAATCGTCCTCTCTCGAACACATCCTCTCTGGAACTGGAACCAAAATAACCGGCACCCGCTCGATGCCGGAAGTTCCCTTTTCTGCTTCTTCGCTACGTGCGTGATGACGTTGGAGCGTCATCACGCAATGCGCACCGGGATTTGTAGTTCTTTCTCTCCCGTGTGCCTCGGACTGTCAGTGCTCTCCTGTGAGCTACAACAGTAGATCCCTCCCCCGAAGAGCACTGACACAAACAAGGCTTTTTGGGATGTTTTTTGTGGAACAGGGCGACAAGCCTAGGTGCGTGGATCTGGGATGCAGGTTCCCAAGAGTTTTCTTCCTCACCGTATCCCTCCCAAGCCAGAAGATACCATAGCCTGTTGCGGTATATCTTGGAGTCAAGCACCTTTCGCACTTCATACTCTGCTTCGCCCTGCATTACCTCTGGGGCTGGTTTACGAGTGGGCCCCACAAGAGCAGGTTTCACCAGGGAGACATGGAATGCAGGATGTATGCGTAGCGTAGAGGGTAAAGATAGCTTCACCACCACCGGGTTCACCAGTTTAAGCACTCGATAGGGACCTATGAACTTGGGATTGAAAATGCTGAAACGTTTGAAACGTATGTACTTTGTGGACAGCCATACATAGTCCCCCACCTTATACCTAGGCCCTGACCTCCTGTGCTTGTCTGCGAATGACTTGTAGCTGTGTTTTGCGGCCCTTAGATTGCTCTTTGCTATTCGGAGATTTGTCTGTATGCGGTCTATCCTACTCTGCGCCTCAGGTACCTTTGCAACGTGTGCTGGGTTCAGGAAGGGGGAAAACCAAGGATGAAACCCATAAGAGCAAAAATAAGGCGTAAGTTTGGTGGACGTGTGCATAGCGCTGTTATATGCCACCTCCGCTAACCATAGGAAATCCACCCACTCGTTATCCGAAGCGTTGGAGTAACACCTCAGGTACTGCTTGAGGGTTTGGTTAACCCGCTCTGTTTGTCCATCCGTCTGCGGGTGGAAGCTGGTGGATACGTTGGATTCGATTCCCAAGGCTGAACACCAGGCCTTCCAGAAATGGGCCGTGAACTGCCCGCCTCTATCTGAGACAATCTTCCTTGGCAATCCGTGTAAGCGAACCACGTTCTCCAGGAGCAAGTGTGCCAACTGACCTGACGTGGGCAGCGTCTTACAAGCGACGAAGTGCGCCATTTTAGTTAAGTAATCCACCACCACCGTGATCACGGTGTATCCTTTATCTCGAGGCATGCCCACTATAAAGTCTACTGAGATGTTCTCCCAAGGGAGGTCAGGCGTGGGGAGTGGTTGCAGTAAGCCAGCTTGTTTGGTATGGGTTGCCTTCATTTGATTGCATACCCCACATTCCTGGACCCATGTGGACACGTCTTTCCTTACCGACGGCCACCAGAACTGTCGTAGGATCCTGTCAAGGGTTTTGTCCCGGCCATTGTGTCCCGCGCAGGGCAGGTGATGGCACCATTTGAACGCTTGCAGCCTTAATGATCTGATGGGAAGGAGCAATTGCTTTCCTCGTAGCGGGAGTCCCTGTACCCGTTTCCACTCTGGATTGGCGTGCAGCCAGGTCTTCCATTTAGTTGTTCTACAGTTCAATGCTACACTCCGTAAGAACGGATCCGTGCACGTAGCCCCTATTACATGATCGGGGCTAATGATGGGCCCTGTTGTACCCGCTACGGTGCTGTCCTGGGATGCTTGTCGGGTTAACGCGTCTGCCTTCCTGTTATCCTTTCCGGGTCTGTAAGTGACAACAAAATTGTACCCTGCAAAAAAGAGGGTCCATCTCAGTTGACGGGGGGTGAGATGTCTGGCAGCCGTCATAAACTGTAAATTCCTGTGGTCGGTGTAAACTGTAACCACGTGTCTGGCCCCCATCAAGTGATGCCTCCATTCACTGAAGGCGTTTTTGATGGCTAGCAACTCCTTTTCAGCAATGTTGTAGTTGCATTCAGCGGGGTTCAATTTGCGGGACATGTAAGCCACCGGATGTAATCGTCCTGTTTCGCAATGTCTTTGTGACAAGACGGCTCCCACCGCTGTATCGGACGCGTCTGCCTCCACTATGAATGGGTATTCTGGATGAGCATGAGCCAACACAGGGGCTGTCGCAAAGGCTTCCTTTAGCTCTTCAAATCCCTTTTGAGCCTTGGCAGTCCACTGAAACGTCGCCTGTTTACGCAGGAGCAAGGTAAGAGGGGTTGCCAAGTCCGAGAAGTGATCAATAAACCGGCGATAAAAGTTAGCAAACCCCAGGAAACATTGCACATCCCTAAGGTTCCGGGGGATTGGCCATTCTCTTACCGCCAGCACCTTCCTTTCCGACATTTCCTGGCCCCAGGGGGTGAGGTTTACACCTAGGAACTCCACCGTTGTTACCCCAAATTCGCACTTGCTGATTTTGCAGAATAGGTGATGTCGTCTCAGGGCCTGGAGAATGGTCTTGACGTGTTGTGTATGATCTTGCGTATTCGTAGAGTAAATCAATATATCGTCTATGTAGCAGATGACGAAATGGTCCAGGTATTCCCGTAGAACATCGTTCAAGAAGAACTGAAAGGCCGCGGGGGCGTTGCACAGCCCAAACGGCATCACTAAGTATTCATAGAGACCGAAGCGTGTTTTAAATGCGGTCTTCCACTCGTCTCCTCTCCTCATACGGACCAGATGATAAGCCCATTTTAGGTCAAGGCGCGTGTATATCACCGCCTCCTTTACCTGCTCCAGCAGAACATTGATTAGGGGAAGGGGGTACCGGTTCTTCACTGTTACGGCGTTTAATGCCCGGTAGTCCACGCACACGCGCAGTTCGCCGTTTGCCTTAGGGATAAAGAAAAGAGGTGACGCCGCGGGAGATTTTGACACGCGTATAAAGCCCAAGCTCAAGTATTTTTCCAGGTACTCCTTGAGATGTTTATGTTCGGGCTCCGTCAGGGCATAGACCCGTCCAGCGGGAATCACTGCTCCGGGAAGTAAATCGATTTGACAATCGTATGATCGATGCGGCGGTAAGACCTCGGCCTTGTCTTCATTAAAGACGTCCTCGTATTCCTTGTATGCCTGTGGCAAGGTAACAGCATGTTCCACTGCAGTGGCCACTTGATAACCGATAGCCAAGGAGGTGGCTGGATTCGAAGACGAGACGTAGCAATTGGATAAGCAATAGGCTGAGGAATATAACAAGGTCTTCTCCTGCCAGTTGATGATCGGGTTGTGAAGACATAGCCACGGCAATCCTAGAATTAATCCGTAATGGGGTGCGGGTATGACGTTGAAGGAAAGAAGTTCCTGATGCGCAGTCCCCTGTCTCATCGCTAAAGGTCCCGTATGGTATCTTACTGGACCGGAATCCAACATCTTCCCGTCCACTGCGAAAACCATCTCAGGCGTGTTTTTCTCCTGCAAAGTGATTCCAAGCCTTCCTACCTGGGCTTGGTCCATAAAACACCCCGTGGCCCCTGAATCCACCAGTGACTTAACCGGGATCCACTCGTCGTCCACCAGAAGGTGCACTTGGACGAAGAGATGGTGTTTGTTGTGTGATTGTTCGTCGTCCAAAGAAGGGATATGCATGACGCTCAAAGGACTCCCTTCTTCCACCTTTAAGCCAAGTCGTTTCCCGCAGGGAAGCCTTGTGATCGGGTGACAGCGGCCTTTTGTTCTGGTCGGGAGACCTTAGGCCTTAGGCCACACTCCCGTATGAAGTGTCCTTTTCGCCCACAGTACAGGCACAGCCCCCTCTTCCTCCGGTAGTCTCTTTCTTCCGCTGAGAGTGGGGATCGCACCGCGCCTATTTCCATGGGCTCTGTTTTGTTCGGCATCGCAGAGTTTGTTGATCTGGAGTATTCTGCAATCTGCACGGGTTTCTCCCTCCTTCTGTTTTCCCCTTTTCTTTCGCTCATGCGATGATCCAATCTTAGGACTAAATTAATGAGGGCTTCACAGGAGGTGGGTTGTGGGTCGATCTGCGCCAACACATCCTTCATGTTCTCACTCAAACCCTGGTGAAAGATGACTGCATGTTTCTCTTCCGGCCACTCAGTTTCTGTGATCAGTCTCCGAAAGTCGTTGAGATAGGAGATGACATCCCTATTGCCCTGTCGCAACTCCAGGAGATCTCTATCGGCCGAGAGCGTGGCCGCTCGTCGATTAAAGGTTTTCTCGAATTCAAACAAGAAGGCATTCCAGTCATATAAAAGCTGGTCGTCTCTTCTCACCAAGGGAACAGCCCATTGTGCAGCGTCTCCGGACAAATAAGACAACAAGAAGGCGACTTTCGAATGGTTAGTGTTGAAGGCTCTGGCCTTGCAAGTGAAATGCAGCATCACCTGAGTGAGAAAGACCGGTAATTTCCCGCTGTCCCCACTATACCTTTCGGGGGTGGCTAGTGGAACAGGCGTGGGGATTTCAACTACCACAGGGGCGGCTGGAGATGAGCGGGGGGGGCCCGCGTCAAAAGGATTACGCTCCAAGCGGTTAACCTGCGCCTGTAGTGTGGCAGTTTCTGTTCTCGAGGCGACTACCTCGGCCTGTACTAGGGCCAAAGAAGCCAACACGTCCTCTAAGGTGGCCATCCCACCGTGCGACTGGGAGGACTACTATTCGTGGGCCGGTTATTTTGTCGCAGTCCAACGTCCTCAGGGTCGCACGATGCTGTAAGGGGTCCACCTCCCGATAGCCCCTTGGTCTGATGTATATATCACAGACACAGAAGGGTGATCAGGCGAGGGAAGGAAAGGAAGGGAACTGCGGGGAGGGAGAACTGAAAGAGAAAGCACAAGCGTTTTGGTTAGGACAACCCCAAAACCCCCACTATTCCAGGTGATCCCTATTTTCCCCTGATGTACCTGTAAATTAAAGAGGGCACTCTTGCCTGGCGGACCCGAAGAGCCGAGGATCAGACTGTTCAGAATCTAGAGAAAGGGACACGGATTAGCCTGCGATTACCCCCCTCCAAGCCACGGCCCTCTGGTTTGCTCCCAGAACAAACTGACATACCACAAATCTGGAACCTCGGGTATCACAGGGGGAGGGGATGGACGTATGCCAGAAGTCTCCTCTCCGCCCCTGTTTATAAGATAAAGAAACAATTGAGGTGCAGCTAAGCGTCAGACCATAATGCTGCCTGTTGCTATTCCCACCGTTTCTGCACGCACTCAGAGCGCTAGTCCCATACTCCTGGGAGGCGCTAGCCAAAGACAAAATCCCTTCAGCTTTCTCGGGGAGGCACTTCCTCCGAAAATCCAGCGGGCGTGCCTTGCACGTTTCCCCTGGAAAGGTTCTCGCTGTTGCTTGAGCAATAAGCGACTCGGATCCTGCGAGTCACTACGTACAACAGAACATGACCATGATCAAAGTTTACACCGCCACAGCGGTTCCGCAATGCCAAGGCAGGCGTCCAACGGAACCGTAGCGGTAAAGTCTCAACTTGCACTCGCAAGGACCGGAAACAATACTGTTCGTTAATAGGTAACACAATCAGCGCAAAAGCAAAGTGGTGCCGAGCACCCCTACCAGCACGCCAATCGTCCTCTCTCGAACACGTCCTCTCTGGAACTGGAACCAAAATAACCGGCACCCGCTCGATGCCGGAAGTTCCCTTTTCTGCTTCTTCGCTACGTGCGTGATGACGTTGGAGCGTCATCACGCAATGCGCACC
Source organism: Triturus cristatus (assembly GCF_964204655.1). Classification (NCBI taxonomy): domain Eukaryota; kingdom Metazoa; phylum Chordata; class Amphibia; order Caudata; family Salamandridae; genus Triturus; species Triturus cristatus. The sequence goes on along the minus strand of NC_140590.1, from coordinate 451,706,342 downwards.
GGGATTTGTAGTTCTTTCTCTCCTGTGTGCCTCGGACTGTCAGTGCTCTCCTGTGAGCTACAACAATTTTTGCGGGGGGCAGCCCCCTGGGCAAGGGTCGCTCCCCTGGGGAGAAGATTGGCTGATTTTTTAAAATTTTGTGTGGCCCACTAGGCCACCAGAGATTTCAGTTTTTTTGTCTTTGGATGTTGGGGAGCGGCCCCTTGGGCAAGGGTCGCTCCCCTTTATGGGGTGATTCTTGTGGCCATTTCTGCCCCCTTTAGGGGCAAACTGCCCATATGTTTTCAGGCCCATCTGTCCCCAAGGGGGGCAGAAGCCCTAGACACCAGGTTTTTTAAAAATGTTGTTGGGGACCGACCCCTTGGGCTGTGGACGCTCCCCTTTATGGGGGGGGTGATTGTGGCCATTTCTGCCCTCTTTAGGGGTAGATAAGCCATCTGTTTTTAGGCCCATCTGTCCCCAAGGAGGGGGGCAGAAGCCACTAGACACCAGGGTTTTTTAAATGTTGGTGTTGAGGAGTGGCCTTTTACAGGGGTGAATATTTTGACTGTTTCTGCCCCCCTTGATGGCAGGTCAGCCTTATATTCTTAGGCCCACCTATTCCTTAGCTTGGCTGGTAGATTGTGTGTTTACTGGTGCATTATTTGCATATGTGATTGTAATGTTTTCTCTTTCTTTTTCATTCTAGTGCGAAACTTTTGATTCCTGTTTGCGGTTTCGGCAGTGGTTTTTCTGCAGTTTTGCGAAGTTGAATTTATTTAGTAAGAAAAATATTTTTGTTGTGTTTACTTCAAATGAGTATTATTGTCATGCATGAATGAATTTTCTGTAAGTGGTGTTATTATGGCAGCATATCTATTTAGTGTTTTGAGCATGAAATTCTTTGCGATGTGTTTTGTGTTGTCTTATGTGTAATTTTCTTTTCTTTTTCTTTTTTAGTGGGATATTGTTGATCCTTGCTGTGTCTCTGCAGAGTAGGTGGTGGTGAGTCTAGCTGCTTCTGGCATGTGAGTGGTATAGTTGTGGAGTACATAGGTCTTTTGTGATAAAGCCACATTTTGTTTATTACTTTATTTTACGAAGTGTTTGTTGTTTGACAAGTTTCCTTTATTAGTTAGGATTATGGCTAGCCATAGAATTACTGCTCAGCAGGTGGTTGGTATGCTTTTTGAATCTTCCTCTGAGCAGGATTAAGATACTGACAGTGCGTCTAAGGGAGAGGCGGTAGTGCAACATTCTGGCAGTGAGTTTTCTGTCCACAAGGAATCATCTAATAAAGAAGCTACTCTCAGTGCATATGATGCTACTCTCAGTGCAGATGAAGTGCCTGTTTTAGAGGAGGACACTGATGTGTTGATGGTACAGCAAGAGACATCGGTATTGTGGCCTGGGGCTGCAAGGCTTCCTACTGTAAGTGCTGGACTCTGGGTTGATCCAAACATGGTGCAGTCGGTGTTGCCTGCCTTTAGTGGTGATGTAGGGTGTAGAATGGATTGGTAAAAATTCTTTGCATATACATTTTTTTCAGTTTTCATGGATATGTATTTTTGTCTGAGATTGTTGAGCAGACTAATTTGTTTGCTGAACAGTTTTTGAGGGACAACAGTGCCAGACTTAGGCCCGCTCTAAAGCTACCCGGTGGACTACCACAAATCTGGATGAGATGAAGAAGTTTTCGATGGGCTTGATAAGGAAGCAGTGCCGGGCTTTACATTGGTCTACCAGTCCCTTGATGGCAACAGCCATATTATCTGCATTTATGAGACGTGATCGATATTTACTTTTGCTTCGGATGCTGCATTTAGTTGATAATGCTTTGGCGTTGCCACGACATCACCATGACTGTGACTGTCTTTTTAAGATTCGGCCTGTTCTTGATCACTTTGTAGATCGATTTTCAGAGATCTATACTCCAGGGAAAGAAATAGCTGTTGATGAGTCTTTGGTCCTGTTCAAAGGTTGTTTGGTTTTTAGGCAGTACATTCCTTGCAAGAGGGCATGTTATGGAATTAAGATGTATATGTTGTCTGAGAGTAGGCCAGGATATGTCTATAATTTCAAGGTGTACACTGGTAGGGATTCCACTATTGACCACCCTGGTTGTCCGTCCACTTTTGGAGTTTCAGGGAAAATTGTGTGGGAACTTGCTAGCGGACTGTTTAACAAAGGTCACCATTTGTTCCTTAATAACTTCTACACTGCTGTGCATTTGTTTAAGGAATTGTTCAAAGTGGACACTTTTGCTTGTGGCACAATCCGCTCTAACCATAAAGGTTACCCAAAAGAGCTTGTTTGCAAAAAGCTTCAGAGGGGACAGTGCAGTGCCTTGCATAGTGAGGAACTGCTAGCTGTGAAATTTATGGACAGGTGTGATGTGTACACGCTGACTACCATCCATGATGACAGTACTTCACATGTGACTGTTTGGGGTCAGGTTGCTGACGTGCACAAACCTGTGTGCATTGTAGACTACAATAAGCACATGGGTGGTGTTGATAGAGTAAATCAGAGGTTGGAACCTTACACTGCTGTTTGGTAGGCTTACATTTGGTATACGAAGTTGGCCATCCATCTCTTCAATTTAGAAACTTTTAATGCTTTTGTTGTGTTCAAGGAGTGTTCTCCTGCATCAAAGTTGCCTTTTGTTCAGTTCTAGGAGTCTGTGATAGGCAGCCGTGCTGTAGTGGAACAGGCAAGTGTTCCTAGAGTTGCAGTGGTGGAGGATGTGGCTAGATTGAAAGATCGCCACTTTCCTGATTTAATTCCTACCCCGCTCCAAAAAAAAATCCCTATAAGAGATGTAGAGCCTGTTTGCAAAGAGGTATGCGGAAGGAGAGTAGTGTACACTGTGATGATTGTCCTTCTAATCCTGGGCTGTGTGTGCCCACATGTTTCAGACTGTATCACATCAAAAGAGTTTTTGGGACCAACCGTGAGTCTTATAGTGTACTGCCTGGTCTGTATGGTTTTATATAGTTGTTGTTCAGTTTCACAGTTTGCATTAGAATGATGTCTTTAGTTACAGCTGTTGTGTTTGTAGTTATAGTTTTGTATCTAGTTTCAATTGGTTTGTGTTTTCTTTCTTGTTAAAAAAATATTTGATGACGGTGTGCGTGGACTGGCACTTGGCTGATGGTGTGCGTGGACTGGCGCTTGGCTGGTGGTGTGTGTGGACTGGCGGTGTGGCTGGGCTGGGGTTTGGCTGGCAGTGTGCATGGACTGGTGCTTGGCTGTCAGTGTGTGTGGGTTAGCCCTTGGCCGGCGGTTTGAGTGGGCTGGCGGTGTGGGTAGGCTTGTGCTCAGCTGGCAGTGTGCATGGGGTGGCATTTGGCTGGAAGTGTGTGAGTAGTGACGTGCTGCTGGTCATTAAACACTCTGCTAGTCAAACGCCTCTGAGCACACTATGTCAACCACCAGCCGGTGTAATTGCTGTGTCAGTCATGAGGGCGTATGAAAGTGATGGGCTCTTGAATTAAGCTGTCTGTTGATGTGACTGTTGTAATGTGCTGGGCCCGCGGCTGGCGGTGTGAATGGTCTTGTGTGTCACGTATGAAAGGTGTGTGAATGGCCTGTAAAGAGGTTGTTGCCTTGCCGTGGCTTTTCAGCTCATGAGCTGTGAGCCATTGGTTCAGGTTTTTAACCTTTTAAATATTAACAGTGCATTTCCTTTTTGTGAAATCTCTTGTTCATAGAATTTTACGCTCTGAACCTTCACTCACCCTCGTGCCAAATGTGAGTACTTAAGGAATTGTTCATTTTTAAGTAATATTTGTCTTTTCTGTCTCTCTCTACCGGGGTGTACATTGTCTCCACATTGTCTGTGGATGTGAGTGTTGTAATGTGCTGTGGTCGCAGCTGGTGGTGTGAAAGTGTGTGTCAAGTATGAAAGGTGTGTGAATGGCCTATAAAGAGGTTGGTGCCTTGTTGTGGCTTTACATCTCACGAGCTGTGAATCATCGGTTCAGGTTTTTAACCTTTTTATTATTAACAGTGCATCTCCTTTTTGTGAAATCTCCTGTTGATAAAATATAAATGTTGGACCTTTCACTCACCCTTGTGCCAAATCCAACCAGTATGTGTGTGTACTTTAGGAACAAATGGATAGGCAGTCATATTTGTTTCATCTGTCTTTCTGTGCTAAGGAGTAGTCTGTCTCTATGGAAATTTTTCCAACTTTAGATATTTCTGTAAACTAAAAAAATGGGGAGTGCTGGGTGGTGTGCCCCTCATGGATCCCAACAATTTGTTTACTCACAATGCCATACAAACCTCTAAATGTGACTTTAGTCACGCATTTTTCCTGCATTAGTGTGTCATAATATTCTGGTATCAGAAAAACCACAATTTTCCAACCATCCATCATTCCCCCCAGGTCTCCTGATAAAAATCATACCTCACTTGCGTGGTTGGGCCAAGTACCTGCGACAGGCAAGGGCCAAAAACATGTTGAGGCGACATCAAAATTACTTATCACAAAACAACCAGGTTTTGCAAAGGGGTCACCTGGGTTTTTGGCCCCGGGCTCGGCAGCCATCTTGGGAAACTGCCAAACCCACACATTTCTGAAAACTAGACACCCGAGGGAGTCCAGCGAGGTATGGCTTGTGTGGACCCCCCAACGTTTTCCTACACCGAATGCTCTAAAAACCTCAAATTTAGCTGACAAAATCACATTTTTCTCATTGAGATGAACAACCACAAAAGATAAATCATTGCACTTATATGAAAATATGCACATTTCAGTATCAGCCTTGTGCATAGCTACTGTTGTTTAACCTCTTCGCTGCTAGGCCTTTTCCCTCACTGTGCTAAGCCTTTTTTTTGGCTATTTTGGGTAGTTCGCACTTAGGCCCCTGTAACTTTTTGACCACATAAGGTATTGATGCCAAATTTGTGTCCTTTTCTTCCAACATCATGGGGATTCTAAAAGTACCCAGGGTTTGTGGATTCACCTGGGGGGGACCCAGAATTTAGCCAAAATACAACTATATATTTTTTTTAAATGGGAAAAAAGGGCTGTAAATGAAAGTGACTTTAAAATTACCTAACACAAAACAACATGGTTTTGCAAATGGGGTCACCTGGGCTTTTGGCTCCGGGCTCGGCGGCCATCTTGGGAAACAACCAAACCCGCACATTTGTGAAAACTAGACACACGGGGGAGTCCCCACAAGTGAGGTACTATTTCACTCAGGGGAAGGCTGTGGGGTAGGACATTTGTGCCGGCACGGTGATTCCACACAAAAATATGTGGAAAATGTGTTTTTTTCAGCTAAATTTGAGGTTTGCAGGGGATTTCCGGGTAGGAAAACTTTGGGGGAGCCACACAAGCCATACCTCGCTGGACTAGCTCAGGTGTCTAGTTTTCAGAAATATATGGGTTTCGTAGTTTCCCATGATGGCCGCCGAGCACGATATGAGGAAAATGTGTTTATTTTTTTACAAAGTTTGAGGTTTGCAAAGGATTTTGGGTAACAGGACCTGGTGAGAGCCAGACAAGTCACCCCATTCTGGATTCCTCGCGGTGTCTAGTTTTAAAAGGTTTGCTAGATTTCCGTAGGTGACGGCAGGGCTAGGGATCAAAATCCACAGCTAGGCACTTTGCAAAAAAGGGTCAGTTTTCACTGTAAAAATGTGATGTGTCGATGTTGTGTTTTGGGCCATTTCCTGTTGCGGGCACAAGGCCTACCCACACAAGTGAGGTACCATTTTTATCGAAGACTTTAGGGAATGCGGGGAGGGTGGAATTTTGTGGATCCATGCAGATTCCAGAACTTTTCATCACAGAAATGTGAGGAAAATGTGTTTTGTTTTACAAAGTTTGAGGTTTGCAAGGGATTCTGGGTAACAGAACCTAGTGAAAGCCAGACAAGTCACCCTATCCTGGATTGCCCTGGGTGTCTAGTTTTCAAAAATGTATAGGTTTTCCTAGGTGCCGGCGGACTAGGGTTAAAAATGCACAGCTAGGCACACTGCAGAAAAAGGGTCAGTTTTCACTGTAAAAATGTGGTGTGTCCACGTTGCGCTTTGGACTGTTTCCTGTCGCGGGCACTAGGCCTACCCACACAAGTGAGGTGCCATTTTTATAAGAAGACTATGGGGAATGCAGGGTGAGTGGAATTTTGCGGATCCACGCAGAATCCTAAACTTTTCATCACAGAAATGTGAGGAATATGTGGTTTTTTTTAACAAAATTTAAGGTTTTCTAAAAAGGATTCTGCGTAACAGAACCTGGTGAGAGCCAGACAAGTCACCCCATTCTGTATTCCCCTGGGTGTCTAGCTTTCAAAATTGTATATGTTTGCTAAGTTTCCTAAGGTGCCGGCAGAGCTAGGGTTCGAAATCCACCGCTAGGCACTTTGCAAAACAGGGTCAGTTTTCACTGTAAAAATGTGGTGTGTCCACTTTGCATTTTGAGCCGTTTTCTGTCGCGGGCACTAGGGCTACCCACACAAGTGAGACATACAGTAACACAGAATTTTAGAGCAAATGTAGAGCAACTGTTATTACCTATTGACTATCGATGCATTTCTGTCTTCCAAATGACAATGTGTAAAAAAGAAGTCACTTTGAAAAATGCCCTATAATTCTCATGCTAGTATGGGTACACACAATTTCGGAAATGTGCAAATAGCTACTGTTTCTAAACTCTACATTTTGTTCCAATTTCAGAAATACATAGGTGTCCTTCATCCCGATTTTTCAAAGTATTTCTTTTCCCAAATGAGTTGCTATATACCCGTTACACAATAAACAACCATTGCAAGATGCAGCTCAGTTATTGGCTCTGGGTTCATCAGTTTCTTGGTGAACCTACAAGTCCTATATAGCCCCACAACCAGAAAGGTCCAGCGGATGTAACAGTATATTGCTTAAAAAAACTGTCATACTTAGAAGAAGTTACAGGTGAAAACATTGGCACAAATGGCTGTTTTTTCCAACTCATTTTCAATTTTTCCTATTTTCTATAAAGAAACCTTGAAGGATCTACACAAATGACCCCTTGATGCATTCAGAATGTTGTCTACTTTTCTAAAATGAATAGCTTTCCAGGATCCATTAATGCATTCATACCCATTTCTACCATTAACTGGAAGAAGGTTGAAAGCACAATACATTGAAATAATAGGCTATGACCCAGTAAAATGCCAAAACTGTAGAATAAAATGTTGGTTTTCTGACAAAAGTCTGTCAGTTCCTGAAAGCTGGGAATATGGTGATTTCAGCACTACAAACATGTGCAGGAAAAAAAACAGACACTTTCATTTGCAGCACTTTTTTCCCATTTAAAAAAAATATATAGTTGTATTTTGGCTAATTTCTGTGATCCCCCATGGGAATCCACAAACCCAGGGTACCTTTAGAATCCCCTTGATGTTGGAAGAAAAGGACACAAATTTGGTGTGGCTACCTTATGTGGTCAAAACGTTACAGGGGCCTAAGTGTGAACTACCCAAAATAGCCCAAAAAAAGCTTAGCACAGTGGGGGGAAATGCCTAGCAGTGAAGGGGTTAAACAGCAGTAGCTATGCACAAGGCTGATACTGAAATGTGCATATTTTCATATAAGTGCATTGATGTATCTTTTGTAGTTGTTCATATCACTGAAACCTGGCAGGCATTCAAGCAAGACTGCATATTTATTGGTTAAATAAATGTGGAAATATACCAGTTTCAGCTTTACTTTTTTCACATAACCCATAATAAATATGTATAAATACAGATAAAGTTGACAACAAATAAATATGGATAAATACAGATCGAAATGACAAAAAAAATACCATAAAACCGGGAGCACTATTTACAATGGATAAATGTTTTCATTCCTATCTGTTGTGGAGCGTAAATGAAAGGTTGTCTTGAATCTGCATAGCACGCTCCTTGTTTCCCCTCATAACATGCACCCTGATCTTGAAATAGAGTAATGGGATAGTCAATAGCAAAGTCCCCTTTCAGTTGTCCAAATCGTTTTCATTTAAATGGGCTAATCATCTTCACCCAGCACTGTCACTCACCCAGTCCAGGGCTGCAGCTGCTGTGTTTAATAATTATTATCGGGTGCAAATGCACCCTGTGTACAGTTTATCATGACCTATATGCGTTTCTGACTGACTGTTCCACACACTATGCACAAATAAACACATAGGCGCTAGGGACTTTGAAATGGAAATATCCGAATAATCAAATAGTAAATCACACCTACTCAGAGAAACACATTTACCCTAAACAAAAAAAACGCCGCTGTTCCCCTTTAATCCAACCACATCATCAAAATCAGGACTGTCACAGCTTTTCTCTCAGTCTGGCATTCATGAGCACATAAGATGTGCACAAAGTGTTCTGGTTTAGGCTCGGGCTGAGTCACTTGGCATAGGGCAATTATCCCATTGTGGCAAAGTTTCAGAAGCAGCCTCAAGCTTGACCAGCTGTCACTTATTTCTTGAACACATAACCCTGCTTCCAATGCTAATGAATCGCTGTAGTGCCACTTTGTTGCAATTATTTTGTCGTTTTTGATTCAATAAAATGCTTAGATCATCTTCATGTTCTCTTGGCCTTCTTCCTATCAATCATATGTTACACTCTGTAGCCAAAAGACACCAATTATGATGAGCTCTGATATTGTCCTTGCTCATTAACTTGGCTGCATTTTGCCGGGTTATTGGCTTTCATCCTTTGAAGTCTTTAGTATACCAAGGCTTCTCGTTTTTGCCCGTATTCTGATAACAGTTTGCATTTCACAACTAAAGGAAATTGACTTTGCTTGCACATTTTTTTTCGGAATGCGAATTTTAAACGCACAGAACAAAGGGCCATATTAGCAAGGACTTGCAATAAACATTGCAAAGTGCGCTTAGCGCTGTATTTTTTATCGTCGGCTATCACTGGCTTAGATCGCGGAGATAACACGTTATTATCAACGTTCATCTCCAAGGCGATAATAAACCAGCGATAGCGGCGATTCTCCATCAATAACGCGTGAATAGCAGCGATTAATTCCCATTGCTAAGGAAAAGGTCGCTAATAGGCAGGTGAGGATTTAGTCGTAGAATCCACTTCCCATAGGATATAATGGCTAAGTGAGGATTTTAGCAGGTGTTAAAATCCAGCGATAATCGCGCTTAGCGCAACTTTTTTTATCGCTTCGCCTGCGTTGCTAATAGGGGGTAGTTGTGTTAGCAACTGTTTTCAGTCGCTTTTAGTTGGGAACGCCTACCTTGCATGTCATTAGCAATAATTATCGCTGGCATGCAAGGTGATAGGAAAACCGTCCGCTATCGCCAGAAAGCTGTCACTACCGCCTGTTAGCGACAGCTTGCTGATAGGTCGATAAAACAATTTCCGCTTTAGCGGCAAAAAGTGCCGCTAAAGCGGCGATAAAGCCCTTGCTAATATGCCCCAAAGAAAGTCGTAAATGCTCTATTTGCAAGTACGTTGTTCCTAAAACCTATGTGAAAAATTAATTTGCTTCACATTGACATACTATAAAGAGGAAAGCACATTTACATTAAATCTGATTCATATAACAAAATGTTTACAACCTTTTGTCAGAACAAACAGAGAGGCGATTTCATAACCAAGACAGCTGGGACTGATTAACAGCTACAAAAATTAATTTACGAATCAGAACTATTTGTATCTAAACAGAAAGAGAAGTCTGAACAAATATGGATATAAGAAAAGTAAGCGAGAAAAGCGAATGAAGAAGCAATAAAGAAACGTTGGTTAATAAATTATCCCTAAGACAGCCTTCTTTATAGCTTAACCCTTTATAGTTCAATGAACTTTTTATTTAGGTTCTTTTGGGCTGATTCACAGAATTAACTTAAGACAAAATCCTAAACTTACTACTTTTGGTATTCACAGAAGTTAGGATTTTGTCTTAAGTTTGTCTTAAGACAGACTTAAGACCGACTTAAGACAGACTTTAGACAAACTTAAGACAGACTTAAGACAGACTTAAGATAAAATCCTAACTTAAGTCTGTCTTAAGTCTGTCTGAAGTCTGTCTTAAGTTTGTCTTAAGACAAACTTAAGACAAAATCCTAACTTCTGTGAATACCAAAAGTAGTAAGTTTAGGATTTTGTCTTAAGTTAGTTCTGTGAATCGCCCCCCCGTGCATTGAAATGCGTGTGGAAAATTGACAGTGTTGCGTGTGAGAATAGACTTTACTTTTTCCAAGATTTTTTGTGAGACTGTTTGTTCATAAACAAAATCAAATCAAACAGCAAACAGAAGCAACTTCGAGATGCGGAAATAGCCAGTTACATGGGAAATAAGTAAGTAAGCAACATACTTTAGAACCATAAATTATATGCAGGTTCCATGTGAGCATACGATAAGCAAAAGCCCCAGCTCAGCCTCATAAGTCAAAATAGGAAAGAGGGAAAAGAAATTAAAAAGAGGGAAAAAAAGTTAAGATAGCAAAAGAAGTGAAAGACGATAGATATACCCTATTGTTCAGCTCAAATAGGGAGATATTATATCAGCCAACTACACAGTACATTATAGTAGCACCTAATCATTACCTACATTACAGCATGGTTGATACATGTTCTCATAAAAATGGGGTACCTATTTGGTGCATGTTATTGAACAGGTACTACTGGAGAGGTGATGGCCTGCTTCTCATGGGGGTTTTGTCCTGGCAAAGTCGTTGTCGAGGGATTCCCAGACATTGTTAAAATGTGGTTTCCATGGAGAGTTCATGAGAGCGATATTGTGAGCTACTCTTAAAAAAGTAATTCAGTTCATCCACGCACTTAAGGACTTTTTGGTTTCCCTGTGAGCTTAACAGGCGTGCTGGATGGGGGTCACTCTGTTTCAGTGTACTTCCAGTGCATGTTTAAATAAACCATTTAGGCAGTACTTTGCTATCTCAAAGAATTACTGAGCTCTGGTATTTTATGTGAATCCGAAAGCGATTCCATATGTGATATTTATGTGAGTTACAGAAAAATAGTGTGATTGAAAGAAGTGTGTGTCTGGCTTTTAATTAGATGTGCTTTCTGATGCCTCTTAACGTATGATTGGAGAATGTGTCTGTCACTCATGTGAGAAAGACTGCACTTTTGCTGAGTTTCAGAGAAGGCAGGAGTGTTAAACCTGTGAACCTTAGGGTGGTCTTCCTGTGAACCTTTTGCCTTACTCCTCCAGTTTTGCTGATCTCATTTTTGTTGTCCTTGGGACTCTGTGCACTTTACCACTGCTAACTAGTGCTAAAGTGTGTGTATTGACTCCCTCAAACATGCTATAATTGGCTTACACCAATTGGCACATTTAATTAACATCTAAGTCCCTAGTAACGTGGTACCACATATACCCAGACCCTGTATATTAAATGCTACTGGTGGGCCTGCAGCACTGATTGCGCCACCTACCTAAGCAACCCTTTTAATCATGTCTTAGGCCTGCCATTGCAGCCTATGTGGGCAGCTTTAAAGCATGTTTTAGACCTGGAAAAACAAACCTTTTACCAGGCCTAAACCTTCCTTTTAATACATATAAGTCTCCCCTAGGGTGGTCCCTAAATAGTCCATAGAGCAGAGTTAGTGTAATAAAAAAGTTGGGCATGTAATTTTAAGTTTGACATGTTCTGGTAGTGAAAAACTCTTAAACTATTGGGCCTTTTCCTTAAGGCTTAATACTATGTTCATGAAGCAGATATCCTGCCATACCCTCCCCCTGTCTCCCTGCCCTTCTTCGCCTCCCCGCTCTTTTTTTGTTTGGTGACTCTTGATACAAATTATGCCACACTCTATGCTACTAATTGCACCCATAAAATTCAGCTCATGCAAGTTACAGTACCTTTTTGAGAGTTTTGTTTGTATACCTTGTTAGTTATACTGCAGACACGGCCCACATTTTTGTCTTTTTACACCTGAACTGTTCTTAGATACTCAGTTGTAACAACTGCTATATGTAAATCATTGCTTTGTCATGAGTATCTTGTACATTACTTTTCTCTGCATCGCTCTATCACCTTGTATGCCTTTTTTCTCAAACAAAAAAATTAATTTGAACACAAAAAAAATAAAAAATTCACTACTACAAACACCTATCCCTCCCGTGGGATTTACTCCAACCAACTTCATGAACTTTTTTGCACCATTTACAACAGAGTTCAATTGAGGAACACATGCTCTCTATAAAAATATACATGAATAATAGCTGGTAGGTCGCATGTGGTCGTAACAATGTACAGATACATAACCATGTAAAAACAAACAGAACTGTGGGCCTAGTCATATATAATATTTGTGGTCAAAGCTGGCATGCTGCGGCTGCGCCTGTACGCTGCATGATAGGAAGGAAAGTAGTGCAGACTTACCACAAACTTGTGTGGGAACATGAAAGCAGCATAGGAGGCCTGGTGGCTCGCTCTATCTAAGCAGAGGAGCGACAGAGATTTGAGGGGGGGGGAGAAAGATTAGAGTGGTGTGTACACCATAGATTATGTGGTTCTGGCATCATAGACGGATTCCCCTTGACAGGCAAAGAGTAGGTCATCCCATGCAGCCCAAGTCGGGTGCTTTTGCAATCCTCTCATCTCTTCCTGGTGAAGAGCAGCAGATTCTGCCTTGGCCCACCGGATAGTCATGTTTTGCCATCGCACAGTGCTCAGCAGTATTGGGGCTTTCCAATGCATTTCACTCACTCATTGGGCAATCAGCATGGCCAGGTCTATAAAGGGGTTGGATTTACCACCCACCCTGCATCGCTTGTAGTGGGCCAGCAGGCAACTGGCTATGCAGTCTGCATCCTGCCAGCTTATAGTTTGTGCGATGGTCAAGCAGCCTTCTGTCCAGAGGGTGTGGACGATCAGACAGTCCCAGAACATGTGTAAGATTGCCTATCACCCAGTGATGGCCTGTATTTTTACCAGGTAGGGGGCAGGATGGGCCACACACGCACACATACACACTCACACTCATGCATTCACACATGCACACATACACACACATACACATACACACACACATCCAATCACAACACACACTCCCAAATATTTATGCACGCACACACCAAACATTAAAAATGAAAACATAGTTACCTGCACAGCTCTTCCTCAGAGATCTCATAAGGGCTGGAACTTCTGCCATCCCTCATTGGCTATGTTATCAACATATGTTTCAGGCTGCGGTTTTGACGGTGGGTCGGTTAGAGTTGAAGATAGCTCGATTATTGAGATTAACCCATCGAGATCCCATGGCTTTGGCACGGAGCTAGATCTTTTTCTGCCCCAGAAGGTGTCAGCCTGCCTAGTGTGACTTGTAATTGACTGTGTGAATTCTAATGGGTAGGCTTGCAATCACAGTTGATCAACATTCTCTGTAGATTGTCAACCCTTGTCCAATCTTTTAAAGTAGGCCCTAATCCCCCCTTCTTGTATACCGTTGTTGCTTGGGCTACTCAAAGATTTAGCCAAGTTGAGATTGGTGCCCCTTCCTGCTCGGCTCCTTCCCACCTGTGTTGACACTCAGGTGGGGGGGATCGGTTAATGAATACTGCTGCTGACTAACTCTTGCTTTTATCCTTGTAGCCTTTGTCACAGTTGCTGCTTTCTATGGCCTCCTTCTGAGCATTGCAAGAGAAGCCCTTTGGGTGAAGACTTTGTGGGAAAGTTTCTAAAGACTGGGGAGAAGCACCCTGGCATGCCTGATGAAATTAACATTTCTTGGGGTCCTGGCGGTGCTGATTGCTTTAGCTTCTTTTAACTGAACAGAGAAACAGGTGTGAGGGGTAGACTTTGATAAAATGTTCCAGTGCCTTGTGATGTTGTCCTAACATGTGATTTGCGCTCAGCTTCTGGCCCTTCAGCAACAGTAAGGAACTAATGCATCACCTCTCCTACCTAGCAGTAAGAAACCAACTTCACACAAACATTATTTTATGTTTGTGACCATGGAACTCAATTAGCATGTTCACCATTTATTTCATCATTCTTTTTTCATCAGTTCATTATTAGTTTGTTTCGTGCTCCCATCTTCAATGGGAGCATGATATCAAGGGAACTCAGATGATGCAGCAGGATACATTTGTGTATCTCGGTCGGTGTAAGATATGCAGCAGATTGTGCTATATGTATTGGAATTGTGCATTGCGGGAGACCTTCCGTGGGTATGCAAAACATGTTAGTCTATTCATTAGGGGTTTGTGGATGGCCAAATTCATGTTCCCATGTTTGTCAGAGAGGTGCCAGTGTGTCTAGTGCTCTATGGCTGATGGATTTGGTAACCCAGGAGATGATTCTGGGACCAGTGCCCATAGTGTAGCGTACACGACAGCCGCTTCAATGCCACAGAGATATACCTATGCATCAGAAACTGACCTGCCAGCAGTCCCATCTATTTGGTCAGTAGGTCAAATTGACAGCATTACCATTTTAAAAAGGGAGACATGATCCTGTATTATGGGAGGGAGCAAACACTAGAAAATAATCTGGGGTCGAAGAGAAGAGATTGCACACGTGAGGTTGCCATCTATCAGGTCCTGGGCCAAATGGCAAATATTGATGCCCAGGTATCAAAATATGTGGGGTTCCCATTTAATTTTGTGAATACCAACTGCAATAGCATGAACAGGCAGGTCTTACCCAAGTTTACCCCCTTACCCCGAGGTTGCTTTGAAGGCGTCTCAAATATGGGCTCCTTGCTTGCCAGTTGCTACTAGCCTCCAGTTCCTGCTTGTTACAATATGTTAGAAATGGAGTCTCTAGTTGGCAGTGGTTTGCAGCCTGTCCAAATAGGGACCCTCACTCTAGTCACAGTAAGGGGACAACACACATAAATAACCCCTGCTCACCCCTTTGGTAGCTGGGCACGAGATGTCAAGCTAATCTCAAAGACACTGTGTATAGTATTTGTACACACACACACACACACACACACAGTAACACAGTGAAAACACCACAAAAGTACTCCACACCAGTTTAGAAAAATTGTAAATATTTATCTGAGTAAAACAAGACCAAAACGAAAAATATCCAACATACACAAATCAAGATATCCATTTTGCAAAGATCACTTAAAAGTAAAGCTCTTAAAAATTAGTAGCTCCAACTGGGGCAATCTCGGCGTCATTACAGGTACTAATCCAACTGTTTACAGATGGCCGCTAGGAAGCATGGGCTGGCTGCAGAGCCACATGGATCCTGGTTACAGTACCTTGGAAAATGGGGAAAACAAAGAGGGTTAATTTAGTTAATTCACTGTTTTGTATTGTGTTGTTTTCTTTTATGCCACATAAGCTACAACTAGTATTCTTTGAAGGTAAAAATTGTTGTTTATTTGTTCCTACTTCTGTGACAGATATGAAACAAACTAATAATGATCTGATGAAAAAAGAATGATGAAATAAATGGTGAACATGCTAATTGAGTTCCATGGTCACAAACATAAAATAATGTTTGTGTGAAGTTGGTTTCTTACTGCTAGGTAGGAGAGGTGATGCATCGGTTCCTTACTGTTACTGAAGGGCCAGAAGCCGAGCGCAAATCACATGTTAGGACAACATCACAAGGCACTGGAACATTTTATCAAAGTCTACCCCTCACACCTGTTTCTCTGTTCAGTTAAAAGAAGCTAAAGCAATCAGCACCGCCAGGACCCCAAGAAATGTTAATTGCATCAGGCATGCCAGGGTGCTTCTCCCCAGTCTTTAGAAACTTTCCCACAAAGTCTTCACCCAAAGGGCTTCTCTTGCAATGCTCAGAAGGAGGCCATAGAAAGCAGCAACTGTGACAAAGGCTACAAGGATAAAAGCAAGAGTTAGTCAGCAGCAGTATTCAGTAACCGATTCCCCCACCTGAGTGTCAACACAGGTGGGAAGGAGCCGAGCAGGAAGGGGCACCAATCTCAACTTGGCTAAATCTTTGAGTAGCCCAAGCAACAACGGTATACAAGAAGGGGGGATTAGGGCCTACTTTAAAAGATTGGACAAGGGTTGACAATCTACAGAGAATGTTGATCAACTGTGATTGCAAGCCTACCCATTAGAATTCACACAGTCAATTACAAGTCACACTAGGCAGGCTGACACCTTCTGGGGCAGAAAAAGATCTAGCTCCGTGCCAAAGCCATGGGATCTCGATGGGTTAATCTCAATAATCGAGCTATCTTCAACTCTAACCGACCCACCGTCAAAACCGCAGCCTGAAACATATGTTGATAACATAGCCAATGAGGGATGGCAGAAGTTCCAGCCCTTATGAGATCTCTGAGGAAGAGCTGTGCAGGTAACTATGTTTTCATTTTTAATGTTTGGTGTGTGCGTGCATAAATATTTGGGAGTGTGTGTTGTGATTGGATGTGTGTGTGTATGTGTATGTGTGTGTATGTGTGCATGTGTGAATGCATGAGTGTGAGTGTGTATGTGTGTGTGTGTGGCCCATCCTGCCCCCTACCTGGTAAAAATACAGGCCACCACTGGGTGATAGGCAATTATAAGTGCTGTATATGAGTGTGCAATTAACACTAACCACTACTTTCCTTCAATAATCAGAATAGATTTTTTGACATAGGATTTACTTTTATATGTAGTTCCCGAAACACTTTGCAAGATACAACTGAGTTGTGATGGTTCCTTCCCATAGTGGTGATACTTTAAATTCCCTCAGCCAAAAAGGAAAGATTTGCTCTAAGATAATGTGAATATTTGACCCACAAACATAAAGTTTCTATATTTAAATACGATAAAAATATGAAACGAAAATCCCACCCTTGGCTTTGCCCAAATTTGAAATCTTGCCAGAGTAGTTCCATCATACAGAAACTGTGCATCAGACTGTTTTAAGTTTGAAATATATTAAATATAAAAATCTTGATCATGTTTTCTCCACATCTTTTCCATGCATGTGCTGAATGTATATAAGTTGTTCATAGGTTTGTTATATCATCAAAATTAGGCATTTTGTATCAGAAGACCTTTAGGAAACAGATTTGTGGTAAGAAGGACAATGAACAGTAGGCACCTTTGGGCAAGCAGTAGGTAATTCCACTGCCAGCTGTCTCTGGTCCTGACATTGGTACAATCACAAACAGTGAGCTGTAGTGCTCAACCCAATTGACCTACTAACGTCGCCTTTGACTTTTAGCTCCTTTCCTCAGAGGTTTGTAAGTGCAGGAGAGATATTAATCTAAAAAGGAGAATTTCCTCATTCACTTGACATGGACATAGGTGCACAACAGCAGTCATCTGCCGCACAACAATAACTCACTAGTATATATATATATATGTAGGTCAAATTAGTATGTGCAATCTGCAATATGAGTGAATGCCTTGTACAAACTAGATCAGCAAATAGGCAGTTTGCCCACTGGGGCGGGATACTTTCCAATAGGTCACATGGATTTATACCCAAGTTATTGTCATGATGCTTATGATTGTTCATGTTTTTCACTGACGTATACTTAGAACTTAGCTGATACTATTTGCCATCTGAGTCCAGGAGCACGGATATATTTGGTGCTTATATCTGCGGGTCAAATAGTTGATACTGAATTGTTAAAATTGTAATAATGAATTCACAATGTATTTTGGTTATATTATTGGAAAATTATTTGTATTATGAGGTATTATGGCCACCTATAAGTTCTAACAACATGACATGCAATGTTGGTAACGTTTATAATGGATTTTACATTGTCTTAAAATGGCCGCCATAATTTACACTGTTATGTATATATCATCTGGGTGAAGTCCTTCTTCTATTTTTAAAGGAAGTGTTTATAATCACAAATGGTGAATTTGTGTAATCAGGAGCGTGAGCAAGGCGTAAGCCGAAACGCTTCGTTTGAAGTCATTAAACTTTATTAAGCATGCCGGAGCGTCCGAGTTCTTTCTGCCCATAGTGGAGGATTTGGTGTGTAAATTTGGGACACCCGGTAGCCCGAACTAGGACTGCCCATATGACAGCCTCGCAAACCCAACCAGGACTGTTGTGGTGCTATATATATAGAATTATAGAATTGGTAGGGATCGTTCTTACTAGTGGCAACAAGTCCAGACTTAGCCAAATCAAGAGGCCTCCTGATGGCCGCCCAGCCAGAGAGGGAACTGCATTTTCGCTAAAGGTCAAGAAACCTGGGCGTAGTATTAGATTATTAGCCCACATTTCTTGGAGAAATATAATGTGATGTGAGTCAACAAACGTACCCCACTCTGGGCCTAAGAGTTTAGACTTTATTCCAGTAAGATTCCATGATAGCATTTTTAAGCAATCACCCTCTGACGAACCTTGGATCCTCGTGCTGGGCTGAATGTGTTCTCCCTGTGGTGTCATATGTTCCCCTATTTCATTACCAGTGCAAGCTCCCTTAGACCTTACAGGGCAACTTATGGCAGCAGATATGTTGGACTGGGTCCCTTCCACTACTGGAGGTTGGTGTCATTTGAGTTAGTGGAGGGTTCAGGGCTGCCATCATTGAGTAAGTCAATGTCTGGGGTGTTGGAGGAACTGCAAAGTTCCCTAGAGTTGGACTTCCCTGTACATAAGAATGGTTTTTGATGCTTTTTAACAGGTAAATGTAATGTGGGACAGGAGGGTTTTAGTTTTAGACCTATTTGAATGTCGTTATCTGGTCTAAAACATAGTTCAAGTGCAGTTAGGCCATCTGCTAAGTCCGCATCCCTAAAAGCCACTCCTATGTGGTCCCTCTTTTGATTCCCAACTGTAAAGCTTTTGACACTGAGTATGTCCTCCCTTATGGATCTGCATACCCTTCTATAAGGTATCCAGTGGATCACCTTGTTTACCAATACCTCATGCGTTTCAGTGTAGGTCCTCTGGATTTTAGGGACATTGATAATGTAAAGATCAAAAGGTTTATGATTACTATTAACAAGAATTATCTTATTCTTTTTACCTATATGGGTTTTATTAGTAAAGGTACTTTAGGGTTTAGGGCTCACATCTACTTTTACAGGTTTTACACGCCTTGGTTCACGTGGAGAGGCACAATCACACCTAGCCGTATTATCGGCAAACAAAGTTTCACCTGTATTGTGGCATCAGGGGAAGGTAGTCACATGTTTACATTGCTGTACATGACGATTATATGTCCCAATATCAGCCACATTGTCTGCAGTTTGCATAGTGTTGTTGCATCCCAATGGTTTTGTTGGTCCCTTAGGCAGAGCAGTTAAATTGTCCAGTTTATCAAATAGCATCTTTGCCAACCTTTCCATATTATCCTTTAGGGATTTAATTTTGTTCCTTAGGGCATTCAATTGATCATCCAGACCCGCTGTGTTCTGAGGTGCATGTATCATTATTATATCCTTCCCCCTGATTCTTTGAGAGGGGTAATTTTCTGTGTTCTCCAGATTTTCCAATACTGTGTATTAATTGGAAAAATCCACGTTAATAATTAAGTGTTCTTCATTGTTACTTGCAGGGTCTGCTGGTTGCTGGGTAGGGTGTTGTGTGTTACATGGACTCTAGCTATTGCCAATTGTATCCAGAGTGGCCCAGATGGTTTGCAGCTGTGCCCCGTGGCACCATTTTGCTTTCCTTGACGATTTGGCCAATTAGACCTTGTCTTAAGAGCTAGCAGGCCCTCAACCTCCTCTATAAGCTCGTCAATTTCATTTACAGTGCAATTTTCTGTTGCATGGCATGGGATTTTCCTTAGGCTACCAGGACCAATGCTTTTGTCTGATGCCTTCCTCTTTGCCATGGTTTGTGGGGTAAAATAGCCATTTGGTTGAAGGGGCAAAGAGCTACCACAGTTTGTTCCAGAGGTGCACAGAGCGCAGTACTTACAGTTGGTGTTGGGGCCGAAGAGCCAAAGGTGATAGCCCTGCCCTGCCCTGCCTAGTCCTGTTGCTGATGGGCCCGCCCTTGGCCCGGGCTTCGCCTGGGTTTCACCCACACGACTCCTGCGCCCTGGGATCTGTGTTGTTGATTTATGTGCCTCTGGGTACGGCAGTGCAGTAACAGTAGTGCTGGGGATTCTGGTCTTGGGAGTCCACTCCCTTTTCCCCCTATGGCAACAAAGAGCAAAGAGCCAGTTTCAGGCTTTCCCTGCTGCAGGAGCCACGCTGTTGATTTATGTGCCTCTGGGCACGGCAGTGAAGTGACGGTAGTGCTGGGGATTCTGGTCTTTGGAGTCCTCTCCCTTTTCCCCTCTATGGCAACAAACAGCAAAGAGCCGGTTTCAGGCTTCCCACGACGCGGGAGCCATGCTGTTGATTTATGCGCTTTTCGGTTTGGATGTGCAGTGACGGTAGTGCTGGGGATTCTGGTCCTTGGAGTCCTCTCCCATTTCCCCTCAGTAAGCTTCATTATCCTTGGTCTATCTTGTTCTTGCCACAGTCATTATTTTTCACACACACTCGCTCTTGTTAGTAACAAACTCACTAATAATAATCCCTCATTAGGTCCCTTGTTTTTCAAGGAGGATGTCTCCCTGACCTGCTCAACCATAAGGCTCAGCTCTAACACACCTAGAATGAGTAACTAGAAAAGAAATCCACTGACAACCGGGTAAATCAGAGAGCCTTGTGCCTTAGCCTCACACTCACTCTAAACATTCCCTCACATTGCTGGCATGTTGGTAAGATGCATTGTTCTGTTTGTTACTATTAGGCCTGGGCCAAAATTCCGTTCAGTTAGCGGAAATTGCGATAAGTTGGCATTTTCGTGTTCCGCGGAAAGCGTGAAAATGTCAAAATTTCCGCATTCCGCAGCTTAGCGATAATTTGTTTCTTGCTCGCGCTGTAAAAAAATACATTCTTGCGTGCACGCGATCGCCTTACCTGAATCCCCGCGTTCGCTGACAAGTTTTCCCAACCCGGTCGCGTTCTCCACGAGATATTGGATTGTTGGTAGCCATTTTGCGCTCTCTCGCAACAGTTTGCGCTCGCATTGTCGCGCGATCACGTCATTTGTTGCGCGTTCACGTCATTCTTCTCGCGATCATGCACCGCGCGAGTATGAGAAGATTGAGATCTCGAACACGTCATTCTACACCGCGAGCGAGAGGGTGAGGACGCGGGCATGTCTAATCGAACGCGAACAGGAGAAAGAGGCCCCGACCACGTCATATCCAATGCGACAGGGAGCAAGAGAACGCGATCATGTCATTTTCAACACGCCATCGACATCCGGCGGAAGTAATGTGAAGCTCGAGAACTCGAACATGTAAAATTTTCAATTTGGAGAGGAATATCAGCTCTAGCAGCATGAAACCTTCTGCAAATGCTGATTTTGGATGAAAACAACTCCTCACATTGACATTTGGCTGTCCTTGTTTGTGCAAGGAGTCCTTTTTTAAAAAGGTGGGGAGAGGGAGGAAGTGACACAGTATCTCCAACTTCCTGTTCCTGTCCAGCAGGCTCCTCCCAGTGCTTTGTCCATCTCCTGCTCATTCTGCCTTTGGATTTGGAGCTGGAAAGATCACTCGTTTTGTCTGCTGCAGCATTGCAATTGGATTTGAGGAATTTTGGAATAGGATATTGTTGTTGTGTTTGTTTGATTGCGGGCATTGCAGTTGTTGTAACTACAACTTATTTTTGATAACTATCATCATTCCTTTTTTTAAAAAATGTTGTGGGTAGTAGTAGTAGGCCCGAGCTCGCCATGGGCATGGCCTCATGGGTGTGTGCATGATGAAGCAACTGTTCCTTTTGGTGTTTTTTTAATGTATTTCATTTACAAGCATCATTTAGGGCATGGATGGCATTGGATTGAGTTGGGGAAGTGTGTTTTTTTGGGGTGGCCTTTCTGATGTAGTTGTGCCTGGCCATGTGGCTGGTGGCCATTTTGAAGCCTAGGCCTGCAAGCTTGCCTGGCCTTGTCTGCCAACAGGCCTGCTTTCATCCACTAGGATCAGAGCAGGTAGCCACAGCTTTATTAATCAAGTGTTTTCTGTGTGGTCTGTTGAATTTAGACTTCATTTAGGGCATGGATGGCATTGGATTGAGTTGGGGAAGTGTGCTTTTTGGGGGTGGCCTTTCTGATGTTGTTGGGCCTGGCCATGTGGATGGTGGCCATTTTGAAGCCTAGGCCTGCAAGCTTGCCTGGCCTTGTCTGCCAACAGGCCTGGTTTCATCCACTAGGATCAGAGCAGGTAGCCACAGCTTTATTAATCAAGTGTTTTCTGTGTGTTCTGTTGAATTTAGACTTCATTTAGGGCATGGATGGCTTTGGATTGAGTTGGGGAAGTGTGCTTTTTGGGGGTGGCCTTTCTGATGTTGTTGGGCCTGGCCATGTGGCTGGTGGCCATTTTGAAGCCTAGGCCTGCAAGCTTGCCTGGCCTTGTCTGCCAACAGGCCTGCTTTCATCCACTAGGATCAGAGCAGGTAGCCACAGCTTTATTAATCAAGTGTTTTCTGTGTGGTCTGTTGAATTTAGACTTCATTTAGGGCATGGATGGCATTAGATTGAGTTGGGGAAGTGTGCTCTTTGGGGGTGGCCTTTCTGATGTTGGTTGTCTTAAAGACATACTTTTGTTGTATGTGTATGGTCACTGGTGTGTTGGTGTGCAATGCATGCACCCTGCAGACCTTTTTGGGGCCTGTGAATATTCGTATTTACATTTTGTTGCATTAAAAAGGCAGAGCAGTGTGCTTTAGCATGCATCCTTTACCTGGCTTTTATAGGCCTTTTGTCAGCTCATGGTGTTTCACAGGCCCCCGGCTTTTTTTGTGATTTGTGAGTGTCCATGTGGGTGGTGGCCTTTTTTATGTTTGGACTGGGAGTTATTAGTGTCCTGCTTTTGCCATAGGCCTGCATGGTTTTCCTATTGGCTATTTGGCTTACTGCTTCCATCCATCCACCCCCTTTGCCAGCAGCAGCTCCATGGATGCTGAGATGCTCAAATAATTTATTGGCAAATAGGGTCCACCCCACTTCCATTACATTTTTATTTTGGTGGTTATTATTAACTTTCCTTCTGGTTTATTTGCTTTTAGGTGCACAAAAGACCGAGTAGGAGGTGTCATCAGCATCACCCGGCTACCCGTTGTACTGCCAGCCAGACAGAAGTCCTGCTGCGAATCACATCCACGTGTGACCAGAACTTGTTGTGCATCTGCATCCTGCCTGACATCTGAAGAAGATGGCCCCAAAGAAAGGTACCAGGTCCAGTACCAAGAAAGTTGCCGGTGAGAAGAAGGAACAGAAAAAGGAAGTGCCATTAACCACAACTGGTAGTGTGCCAGCCAATGTTTTTTTTGGAACCAAAAAAGTTACGCCTGCAACAGCGTTGTCCGGGAACCAAGCTGGGAGCAGCACAGCGGTCCAACCCCACCAACCTAGTCCCAAGGGCTTTAGTGTCACAGAGGTAGCCAGTCTACTAACGAGCAGCGATGTTGAAGAAATGTCATTACCGCAAAGTAGTACACAATCAAGTTCAACGCAGGCGCAAACTCAGCAGATCAGTGTGCAGCTGCAACAAGAACAGCAGCAGCCGCCACAACAAGAACATCAGCAGCCGCCGCAACAAGAACAGCAGCAGCCGCCGCAACAAGAACAGCCGCAGCCGCCGCAACAAGAACAGCAGCAGCCGCCGCAACAAGAACAGCCACTTATAACAACAGGGGAACCCTACTCACAGCGGAACCAGGGTAATAATTATAGATGAAAGAACAATGGTTCCAGTGGATAATAAAAGGTTATTTAAGCAATATATACGCACAATGGCAATAAATTTATAAAGGACTCTGTATTGTCAGAGGACAAAATGAAATCTCTACACAGTTGAATCAATGCTGTATTTTATACAAAGCAGTGGATGCAATATACATTTCTCTTAAATCATAAACATGAAAAATTATTTTGGTGCATAGTGTCCCCAAGTGAAAATTGGAACCAAAAAGTGACTTTACAAAACAATAGTGCTTTTTAGAAAAGTAGGTTTCCATAAATAAGAACAGAAAGAACGACCATGTCAATACAAATTTTTAAACAGTTTATGTATGCAATGATACAGGCTGAATTGTGGTCTGTTCTATATGCTTGTCGACGGCGTTTCGACCCTCCTGTAAATGCAGGGTCTCTTCAGGACTAAGAATACTGGGACATCTACAATAAATTAATAAAAATAGGTATGAGGCCCGTGTGCCGGCATTAGTGCGAGAAACTGTAGTGAAATGGCTAAATTAAAGGAGGATTACCTGGATGTGAAAGGTGCAGCCTAAGTGAAGTGCCTTCGTGAAAAGTGAAATAAAACACTCACGTGAGGACCCAGCCGGGTTCTACAGCAATAATGAGGGACAAAAGAGCTGTTAAGTATTTGCAACCATAGTAGTAATCGCAAAGAAATATAATGAAATGCAGCAACGGTTAACTGTGAGCAGTGCGAGCGATGCCATGAGATGACAGTTTACCTCACGTGATGGGCGGCCAGCTCTTTAGATAGGGAAAACGGGGCTGAATCGGCTCCTCAGATGCGTTGCTACAGCCGTAGCAATTGGAGTCCCCTTATCTCATCTTGGCGTTCGGGGGTGTGGCATTAAATAATATCACAAAGAATAGCTACGGAGATAACAAGGATAGTCGCGGGTCAGTGTGGGCTGCATAGGCAGCAGGTAAGTAAATGACGGGGTACTGTTAGGCAGTGCGCATTGTACTTACATTTAAGATTCAATCTCCGTTTCGATGCAGCGGCCTGGGTATGCTGCAGAAAAATGAGCATGCAATGCGCTCTTGGTGTGATAACGGCGAGCAATAGTCGTCCGCTTTGTTTTATACAGGATTTGCCACCAAAACAGCCTGACATCTACTACGTAGCGTTGTGGAACGCGGAAAGATCGTACTTTCGGGAATCGGAGTGCCGATTTGATGGAAAGTGAGAAAAGACTGTGCCCCGTGATGGAGAATACCGCGGTGCAATGTAACTGATTGGAATAACATCTATTGCTAATAAGAGAGCTGAAGTGAATTACATTGAATGAGGACAGTTAAACCTGCACCATGGGCGCAACATCTGTCATATAACCTCGAATGAAGGAAATATGCTCCCAATCTTCATGTTAAATTCTGAGCCATCCTAGGAAGGATATACTGCAAAACGGATTGAAGTGTCAATGTTATTGACAGTGTACTGATTGTGCTGCTGACAACAAGGAACTTCAGATACTAAGAACCTAGGTAAACAATGAATCATGGACACATTATCTGTCATATATCCTCAATTGAGGAAAATATGCTCACATTCTCCGTATTGAAATCTAGGACAACTTGGATAGAATATAGGGGAGAAAAGATGGAAGTATTGTTAGCGATGTTCTCAAAGCGCTAGTAAGAACAGGAACTCTCAGATGCTTGGAACATAGGTATATTAGATGGTTCACATGACCCTATGGTATGGTACCTTGTGGGAGTGCAACATGCAGGTACCCTGTCTACTCTACAGGTAATGAATAGATGGAGCTAGTGTTATTACTATAGGCTGGTGACAAAGCCTCTCCATTCCTCAGCGGAATTCAGGCCTTCTTCAATCGAATTGACCCTGTCTATCCATCTACATTCTATACGTTGTAGCATGTGGGTTATGTCGCCGCCTCTTTCTGGTAGGGAGGCGATATCAATCACTTGCCATTTCAGTTCATCGGGTGTGTGTTTTTTTTCATTGTAGTGAGCAACCATAGGGGCATTTGGGACAGATCTACGAATACGGCTTCGATGCTGGCCGATCCGGGTTTTCACAGGTTGTTGGGTCTGCCCCATATATGGAAGGTTACACGGGCACCAAATGCAGTATACAACATTGCGTGTGTTGCAATTTGAAAAGTTTTCTAGGGTGTATTTAAGTCTGCCATGCTCGAAGGTAGAGGTGTTGAATGTGAACTCACACGAGACACAGTTACCACATTTATGGTGTCCCTTTATTTTAGGTAGGCCCCACGCATTTGTGAGAGTATTGGGAGAATTCACTTTCTTGTCTGTGGCTGACCTAACAAGATGGTCTTTTATGTTTTTGCCTCTTTTGTAGGCGAACAATGGTTCCAGTGGATAATAAAAGGTTATTTAAGCAATATATACGCACAATGGCAATAAATTTATAAAGGACTCTGTAATGTCAGAGGACAAAATGAAATCTCTGCACAGTTGAATCATGCTGTATTTTATACAAAGCAGTGAATGGAATATACATTTCTCTTAAATCATAAACATGAAAAATTATTTTGGTGCATAGTGTCCCCAAGTGAAAATTGGAACCAAAAAGTGACATGGTACCTGCATGTTGCACTCCCACAAGGTACCATACCATAGGGTCATGTGAATCATCTAGTATACCTATGTTCCAAGCATCTGAGAGTTCCTGTTCTTACTAGCGCTTTGAGAACATCACTAACAATACTTCCATCTTTTCTCCCCTATATTCTATCCAAGTTGTCCTAGATTTCAATACGGAGAATGTGAGCATATTTTCCTCAATTGAGGATATATGACAGATAATGTGTCCATGATTCATTGTTTACCTAGGTTCTTAGTATCTGAAGTTCCTTGTTGTCAGCAGCACAATCATCACACTGTCAATAACATTGTCACTTCAATCCGTTTTGCAGTATATCCTTCCTAGGACGGCTCAGAATTTAACATGAAGATTGGGAGCATATTTCCTTCATTCGAGGTTATATGACAGATGTTGCGCCCATGGTGCAGGTTTAACTGTCCTCATTCAATGTAATTCACTTCAGCTCTCTTATTAGCAATAGATGTTATTCCAATCAGTTACATTGCACCGCGGTATTCTCCATCACGGGGCACAGTCTTTTCTCACTTTCCATCAAATCGGCACTCCGATTCCCGACAGTACGATCTTTCCGCGTTCCACAATGCTACGTAGTAGATGTCAGGCTGTTTTGGCGGCAACTCCTGTATAAAACACAGCGGACGACTATTGCTCGCTGTTATCACACCAAGAGCGCATTGCACGCTCATTTTTCTGCAGCATACCCAGGCTGCTGCATCGAAACGGAGATTGAATCTTAAATGTAAGTACAATGCGCACTGCCTAACAGTACCCCGTCATTTACTTACCTGCTGTCTATGCAGCCCACACTGACCCGCAACTATCCTTGTTATCTCCGTAGCTATTCTTTGTGATATTATTTAATGCCACACCCCCGAACGCCAAGATGAGATAAGGGGACTCCAATTGCTACGGCTGTAGGAACGCATCTGAGGAGCCGATTCAGCCCCGTCTTCCCTATCTAAAGAGCTGGCCGCCCATCACGTGAGGTAAACTGTCATCTCATGGCATCGCTCGCACTGCTCACAGTTAACCGTTGCTGCATTTCATTATATTTCTTTGCGATTACTACTATGGTTGCAAATAATTAACAGCTCTTTTGTCCCTCATTATTGCTGTAGAACCCGGCTGGGTCATCACTAGGCCTGGGCGGTAAATTCCGTTCCGCTCGCGGAATTTGCGGAATTTGCGTAATTTCGCGTTCCGCGGAGAACGCGAAATTGCTAAAAAAGTCTGCTTTCCGCGATTTCGCGAAATTTTTGCTTGTTCGCGATCTCAAAATGCGTGTTCGCGAGATATTTCTCCCCGAGCACGCAAACAGCAATTGTGAACAGGAAAAAAGCATCGCGAACAAGCAATTCCGCGTGTTCGCGGAATTTCTGCGTGTTCGCGGAGATTTTTTACCGTTTCGCGGAGATTTGCGTAACGCAATTCCGCAAATTCCGCCCACCCCTAGTCATCACGTGAGTGTTTTATTTCACTTTTCACGAAGGCACTTCACTTAGGCTGCGCCTTTCACATCCAGGTAATCCTCCTTTAATTTAGCCATTTCACTACAGTTTCTCGCACTAATGCCGGCACACGGGCCTCATACTTATTTTTATTAATTTATTGTAGATGTCCCAGTATTCTTAGTCCTGATGAGACCCCGCATTTACAGGAGGGTCGATACGCCGTCGACAAGCATATAGAACAGACCACAATTCAGCCTGTATCATTGCATACATAAACTGTTTAAAAATTTGTATTGACATGGTCGTTCTTTCTGTTCTTATTTATGGAAACCTACTTTTCTAAAAAGCACTATTGTTTTGTACAGTCACTTTTTGGTTCCAATTTTCACTTGGGGACACTATGCACCAATTTTTTTTTTCATGTTTATGATTTAAGAGAAATGTATATTCCATTTACTGCTTTGTATAAAATACAGCATTGATTCAACTGTGTAGAGATTTCATTTTGTCCTCTGACATTACAGAGTCCTTTATAAATGTATTGCCATTGTGCGTATATATTGCTTAAATAACCTTTTATTATCCACTGGAACCATTGCAACAAGAACAGCAGCAGCCGCCGCAACAAGAACAGCAGCAGCCGCCGCAACAAGAACAGCAGCGGCCGCAACGGCCCACCATAGTAGTTGTTGCTCCTGACGTAGGGGCATTTCAGGAAATCGAGCTTCCTGCAGACAAAGTGGAACAAAGTGAAACCACTGTTTCAGAAGATCTATTGTCTTCCAGACCACCAGCAAGGAAAAGGAGGCTTAGTCCATCATCTTCTTCTTCAAGCCCCGCTTCTGATGATCGTGATGCCACTTGGCTCCCACCAGCTCAGTCTGAGAGTGATATACCCCACAAGACAATGCTTCTGAAAAGGAAGGTCCCAGAAAAACTTAGAGTTATGGAGGTAGATGTAAAAGAGGGGGGTGATGATGTTGATGAAGACGAGCCAGTCATCATGCACATTACTCCCGCGCCAAAGGGATTGGAGACCAACATTCTTACCCTATCCAGAAAGGCTGCTACTGAGCGGGATGTAGAACGGATATCACCAACACAGGTTACACCACCACTACCTCCAGCTGCCATATTTTCCGAGGCCCGGCAGGGACCTGCATCCAGCTCAACCATCTCAGTAGGTAGTGGTAGTAAAAGTCACAGCCTAGGTGCACAGGGTCACATTTCAAGCACCCCCTCCAGTTCATCTGGTGTTGAAAGTGGCACATCCAGCAGTGCCAGAAAGTTTTCCTCCCCAGTTTGGGACTTCTTTTCTGTTAGCGCCAAGGAGGAGAAAGTTGCTATATGCTCAATTTGTCGGCAAGGTGTTCGGCGTGGTAAGCTTGGTACAAACTATGGTACCGGAGGACAAGCAAGTCATCTCAGAATACACCACACTATCGTGTGGGAGGATCACCTACTTAAGTTAAAAGAAAGTAGAAAAACTCAACCCATTGAAGTTGGTCAGGATGAATCAGGGAGCGATATTATTGCAGTGGAAGGTGAAGAAGAGGGAGGCATTTCTAGCCCTGTCCCCAGTAGTGCAGTGGTAACACCCACATCCTCCTCAGTAACATCAGAGTGGCACCGCAGTAAGAGCCATACTCTGAGTCAGGCTGAGAGTGAGACACCAAGGCGACCGAGTACCGCAATAAGACAATCTGTGTCGTTGAGCCTTAGTGGGTTAATGAAAACAGCACCACAAAGGAAAGTAATCCAGCCTAGCATAGAGAGCATGTTTAGGTTGGAGGGGCAGTTCCAACGCAACCACCCAATGGCACGATAGTACAATGCGAAGCTGGCTAAAATGTTAGCGCTGGACCTTCTTCCTTTTTCATTTGTGGAAGGGGTGGGTTTCCTTGAATTTGTGTCTGCCATCTGCCTTAAATGGAAGGTTCTCAGCCGGTCCTATTTCGCAAGAATTGCTGTTCCGGCACTACATCATGATGTGCTGGAATTGGTTGGACAAGCTTTGCAGCAGAGTGCTGTGCACAATATCCACCTGACAACAGACATGTGGACCAGTTGCCAAGCCACAGATTACATGTGCATCACTGCACACTGGATCTCTTTTGTGGGGGTTAGAGATAAGCTATCTGCACGAGGTGTTGTTGACACAGCTGCGATTTTTGAAGGTACTCGGAAACATGCAACTGTAGCCATGTTCGCCATGGAGAAATCTCATACGGCTGAAAACATTTTACAAGAGTTTCGCACCAAGGTTTTGGAATGGCTGCGGCCCAGAGGGCTTGGTATTGGTTTTGTTGCCACAGACAATGGCAGTAATGTACTTAAGGCCATGGAACTTGGTTCCTATTTCAGGGTTCCGTGTTTGGCGCACTGCATAAACATTATAGTTCAAGACTTTCTGAAAAAAGAACCCATTGTCAGCAATTTACTGGCCATCTGCCGAAGAATATGCACTAATTTCAGCCATTCTTTTAGAGCTCGGAAGCAGCTGAGGATCATCCAAAGTGAACAAAGGATGCCAGTCAAGGCATTCATCCAGGAGGTGGGAACACGTTGGAACTCAACGTATTACATGCTTGATCGTCTGTACGAACAGTACAGGTCACTCCATGAATATGTCTGGAACAGAGGCGGGCATGCTAGTGTTAAAGGCATGAACCTTGAGAGGTATCAATGGACCCTAATTAAATGCCTGACTGAGATGCTGTGTCCTTTTGAGGTCTTCACACGTGAAGTCAGCAAGGAGGACTGTACAATGGGCCAAGCTATCCCATTATTGCAAATGCTAGAGCATGAGCTGAATAATGTGTCTGAATCATACAAAGGTGTAGAGGACAGAAGGCAAGCCCATGACTTGGGGGAGAGCTTATCCCGGCGCTTAGCTGAAAATTTAAGGATACAAAATAACATTTTGTCACAAGAACATTACATTTGTGCCACAATTCTGGATCCACGTGCAAAATTAGGACTACTGAAGACATTCTTTGCTTTTTCCGACATTGATGTTTCCCGCTACAAAAGTTGTATAGCTGAAGCAGTCAGTAAGTTGGAAAATGAACGGCTGCTAATTAAAAGCCCGCAAGATCAACCCAGAAGAAGTACTGAAGCAGGCCATGCAGGATCAAGTGCAACTTCGTCGGCTGAGGGCAGTGCGTTTGGATCACAATCACAACACTCACCATCACTATCGACTACAGAAACAATGACTGGATCATTAGGCTGAGTACAATCATTATCATTACAGGATTGGTATGTAAAGGTAGGCCTTAATAAGCACAGTGCTGATGCCCAGAAAAAACAGCACAAAAGCTTACCAGCAGCAACCCTGAACATTGAGCAGATGGTCCAGGCCTATCTGGACGACCCAACAGTGTTGTACGTTGATAAAAACCCATTGCAGTATTGGTATAGGAAAAGGTCTGAATGGCCACAGCTCAGCAGGCTGGCGATAAGCTATCTGGCTTGCCCTGTCGCAAGTGTCTCTTCCGAACGTGTTTTCAGTGCTGCTGGTTCCATTGTAACATTGAGAAGGACCAGTCTATCGCCCAAAAACGTGGAGAGGTTAACAATGATCAAAATGAATCAGCACTTCATACCACCGAATTACACAATACATGAAGCAATGGAGGAAGATGAGGACAGCGGTCAGTATTGTGTCAGATGATTACCTACTACTGGCTGAACCCCCAGAGTTTGAGGACGGGCTATACTTCCCTGACAATTAGGCTCGCACTTACTGTCTTCCTCCCTTTTCCCCCCTTTGTTTGTGTGTCTGTCGTTCTGGTTACAAACTTGTGAATCACAACAAATCCATTACCACCGTCTTCTACTCTTCTAATTTAATATACAAGTTTCAGGTGTCTGCAATTTGACAGTACAGTCCTCCGAATCCAGCTCCTCTGCTTCATCATACTGAATCTCCCGCCCAAATCCATTGCCCTCATGAATGATGATTGGATGAAATAGAAGAACAAATTCAAACTTTCCTAGTCCCGCCAAAAGAAGTGGAGCATGAATCAGATGACTACTATAGCTATCCTCCTTTCAGAGCCGAGAGAGACTGCCATTAACTGAAAATAAGATGGAACAGGTAATGATTGATGCCATGCATTGGACGCAGAGTCGCAGACTGAATGATTTAAATTTTGTTGTGTTTGTTGTGCATGAATTTATGTAATTGTGCACTGCCACTAATCAACTTTCTACAGAACACACTAAACTTAACTCAAGGTAAATTCAATTTTCCCCTTATTGCAAATATTACATTTGTACTTCTCCTACAGCTAGGTGATACATTGCTTTTAATTCAATACAGGAAGGGGACTCACTCAATCTGTGCAATGAGTACGATTGACACAACAGCACCGTCCATCATGATGATGGCGAAATAGACGGCCCGTTAACTTAATATGAGAAGGAACAGGTAATGACAATTAATGGCTTGCATTGGACACCTGACTCTGAGCGATTGGTCTTTGTGTTTTCATTGTTTGTTTGTTGTGCACAAAGTGAAGTCAAAGTGTACTAGTAATCTATCTTTCTGTACACACTAAAGAATAATTCAAGTCAGTAATATTTATATTTCTACTCTTGTTGTTTCATCAAAATTTTACTTATACTGCAGGCCGATCTTCACAGTCAGTCAGTAAAAGTATCGGAGATGATGATGAAGTCAGGAGGACGTTTCATGAGTGGCATAAAACGGAAAAGCCTAAAGGTAAACACGTCAACAACAACCACAGCAGACCCAAATGTCTGTGTAGAAGTTGAATAGAGTGTAGCGGTGGGATGACTGTAGTGCATTGATTTTACTAACTTAAACTATAAAATGCTATGTTTGGAATGGATAATGTGCTTTGCGTTTGTCCAACTCTTTGAGAGAAAAAAAAGGACTCTAAAGTGTTAACGTAGGATGTGCTACTGCTAAGCACTGTGGGCCTGCTCTCTCCTGTTACTGTTGAAGGTCAATGCTGGAAACAGACTAGAGTAGAGATGATGCATACATGCCACCTCGGAAAGTGTTCTTGTTGCACTACACCATAACTTGTGCATTTGTTTCAACTTTGTTTCTCAATATCCCCTTTGGTTTTCCCATCTACAATTACAGGCCGGGCCTTGCCCTATACTTTGGAAAACATTACAATGCATACTTACCTTACCAATAAATCAACATTTTTTTTCCAGCCGGGCAGTGGCGAGTGGCGAGGCGACACACCCAAGATTGATGAACGAGAGGTGCAAGAGAAATGCCGAGATGCAAATCCAGTCCATATTTTTTACCAGGATAACACAGTAACAGTATCCACTTTAATCTTCTTTTAAATAATTTGATTAATATTTTGTATACAATCTTTACAACAGTGTGTTCTTGGAGTTGTTATTATCATCATTAGGTTTGCTCTGTGTTTACGATTCTTCCCTACCAATATTTAAAATTTCTATTTGCTTACTGTAAAAGTATTAAGGCCGGAACAACAGAACAAGAACTAGAAGTTTATGTAATCCGGGTCTCTCATCATCATGCATGCATTGCCTTTTTCTCCCTTAACATATGGATATGGTAGTCTTCAATGATTGTCGTTTGTTTGTCTATGTATGCATACGGTTTTTCTATGTCAAACCTTTCCCAAAAACCCCCTTCCCATCCATTCAACAAACCCTAACCCTCTTCCCCCGGGCTGCGTAACGTATTGTCGAGGTATAACTAAATTAAATGTACACCAATACTTAATCACAAACTTCCTTGGGCGGATGTGGTGAAAGCAACACTACTTCAATTTCAAGGCAGAGCGATGACCTTCTCGGGCTTGGCCACCCATGAGTAGGATATTTCAGAGGTTATTTTATTTAACAAAGGAACATATACCTCAGCATGAATTGCCGGCATTGATTGGATTTGTTTGTTGTCATTCCTCATATACAGCACTAACTGTTAGGCTGTAGGTCTAGTCAAGTGACTCGACACAACTATAGTTTGTAAATCTGTCTAGTAGGCTATCCCAACCACCATTATGTTTTTTTGTCAAATATTTGAGCATATTATTGTTGCTCGGTAAGTTCTATACTGTACTTCATTTTACTACTCCTCTAACAGTCTCTCAAAGGCGATTGACTGTCTCCTTTTCTTTTTTCGCAAATGCTGCCGCCCTGCCAGTGTCTACTACTACTACTATGCTACCACCACCACCACCCCAATCATGGCAGGTATGAAAAAGGAAACCATCTTCACCATGCAGCCAGTGCTGTGCCACAGTTGGACATAGACATCAAGCACCGGTAAGAGAGAAGTTTGGGGGAGGCAGAATTAATAATGGACATGTTGTCAATGATTTCATTTTCACACACCAGTCCAAAGAATGCATAGACTAGAGGACAGACTGAAAGTACTAGAAGGACAAGTCAATGAGTGAGGTGTGTCGCATCTATCTGTTTGTGTCTTATACAGTCAGCCAATTATTTAAATCAAACACAGGCTATGGGCGGCCATGCACCAGCAAGGAAACAGTGTGATGTAAAACAGTTACCCCACCTACAAAACATTAACAACATTGCATGTAACATAGAAAAATATATTTAATTTACCCTAACAAAAATAAACTAAACCCACAAAAGCTGACCCACCCCCCTCCCTAACCCCAACCAATGTCCATAGGAGAAAAAAGTCTGTAACGCCCAAACAAGTTCCCACCCACCCAAACAAGAATTTAAAAAAGGGGCAGAACAGGATGACAGGGACTAAGTGCTGGGGCGGGACTCAAGGAGGACACGCATCTGGCCCTCTAAACGGGCGAGGCGGCGTCGAAGGGCGTGGCAGTTGCAGGCACAGTGGGTGGGGCACCGGAGATGGCACTTCGGTGGCGGTGGGGAGCCGCCAGATGGTGGCGCCGGGGCACTGGAGGAGGCTTGAACAATTGCTGCCGCAGTCTCCTCCTCCTCGGCTAGGACCACCAGCCGCCGGTATTCCCGCTGGATTGCCTCCAGCTTCCGGCGCCGTGCCTTGGCGGCCAACTCCTTGCAATTTTGTTTCGGAGTAGCTGTGTATCAAAAAGAAAAAAACAAGACGATTGTAAAATATACTCTTAGAAAAACAGTAAGACAAGTTAATTATTTATACACATAGTGGCATGGTAGAGTAGCACTATAAAGCACAGTAGTACATAACATTTTAAATCTCGCCCGTCCTTCTTCCTTCCACCCGTCTTTCACTTTTTAGTTGAACAGTGCACCAGGTGCTCTTCTCCATAAAACTTTAAAAGCGGAGTTGAAATCAGATAGATGAGGCCATTGGTTACTCAATACTCCTGCTCCTATGCCAATTAAAGGGAATTCTAGTCTTCTAGTTCACTCTTCAGACGTCCCCAACAACTCATACTTACTTATGACATCGGATAGCGGGCGGACTTTGTCCGCCTGCCATCCTCACGCTAAAAAGGGTGGGGGTCCCGTGGGGACAATTAATTAGGATGATGCTCCCGGCACAGTGACGGGCGCATCCTTTTTTTTTTACATTCTAGTTGGCGTTGCTGAAAGCAATGCTAAAAATACATGTTGCGCTGCTTTTCCAAGCACAACATGACGGGCCCCGCACGGAGCCTGTCACGTTTTGCTTCAAAAGGCGGAGGGGTACCATAGCATAGGTAGGTACCCTCCATGGGGGCCCTCAAGCATACTCTGCAATGTCTGCATGCCTTTCCGTGGCGGACGGCAATGCCGTCACGCAAAGGCATTCCAAAATGCAGATTATATGGCTGGCGGTTTGTTCAGAGAGACACCACCGCCATATTGAACCCTTTTCCGCCTGGTCAACATATGGGGGGGTCTGACTCTTTTCTACAGGGATGGTGGGAGGTTTGCCTCTGTGGTGTCGGCGGTGAATACCGCCAGCCCGGCGGGGGCAATACACCCGCCATCCTAATGGGGCCCTAATTCTCAACAGTTCAGTATACATATACATACAGTACACCCTTGCAGTGAGTGTACTGTCAAGTTCAACAATAGTTAAGGATTATGAATCTAACTTACCACCGCCTGCCACTGGTGCTGCCACTCCCCCTACCGCTCCATTGCTATCTGCAGTAACTGCCGCATCCTCGCCCTCCGTGTCGCCTTCGCTAGCCCCGGCAATGGTGGTCGGTAGTGCGCCTAGAAAATATTACACATTTATTAGGCGTCATATACACCTCCCCCCTATTGATCAGTAGCAAGGTTGAAAAATGAGTTAATACTAACATACATCACTAGTAGAAATCAGGTAGTACTAGAGTAGACACTAATAGTTATATATGATCATTGTAGCCTTTGCTTTATTAGCCCTAGCCATGCTACCATTTTACCTTTGTGTCTTTTATTTTTGCACATGTGACGTTACCTTGCAGCTTCTTGTATAAGACACCTTTGAGCCCACATGACCTGCCTCACACTGCTACTGTGTAGTCTAAGCGCTGCGTACAAGCGGTCAACAAAAACATTAACAAGCCACTTTTTTAGGAAGTACTGGTGTACTACTGTTACTGCTAGTCCATATTGCTTATCCATAAATGCTACACTTTTTGGCACGGAGGAGAAATGCTTGCAAGTTGCAATATACTAGCGCACACCATTTCATTTTTCGCATTACAGACGGAAGATTCCCTTCTACGAACCAGAGCTTCTGAATGATGCAACAACTACCAGTACTAGGTTCTTCCAAGGTGAGGGGTCCCTTCACTCACATCTTCATTTATACATTTATATAAACTAAATTCCTAGGGGATGGTGGTGCTGCCTTCCACCACTGTTCAGTCATCATGATTTAATTCCCAACTGTATAAGTGTAACAATGAATATTGTTTTAATGTTATTGATTTTCCGGTTGGTGCTGCATTTTATAATACAGCATTTTATAAACAGTGTACAGAGCTTCTCAAATTGAAATAAACATTTTGAACTTACATAGACTTGGTGGTATTTGGTGTGGACTAACTTACACGAGTGAGCAAATTAAAATAAGGGTGTGCATGTGCATTTCTTCCACGACTGAGAGGTTGGGTGTGTTATGTTCTGAGTTGTCTACTTGTTGGATATCTTGGGGGGAGGGTTCCGAGACCTAATAGTTATGACAAGACAGTACTATAGTCAAGCAGTGGAACTGTGGTGGGTACGGAATTTCTGATTGAGGTGTGCGAGGAAGGTCCAAACTACCATCACCAACATCCTATTTTCTGGTGCAAATGTCTGTGTATGTGCAAGATCCCTACAACAGTAGTAGTATGTCCTATAGGCTATCATATCAACATAGTAATAAACCTGGTAGGGCTGTTGTTGCTGTGAGCTTTCAAAGTCTCAAGATTAACAAAGACTCAAGATCAATAAGAGTAAAAGTAGTACAAGACGACGACCCAAAGGATTGGACTCAATGACTATGAGTTTTATATTACAACCTTTCACATAAGGAGTGGCCATGGCCAACTGGGCAAGACTAGCTACTATAGTACAGACAGACTGATAGTGTGTAGTAGTAGTAGTAGTACTGAGAGTCATCATAGCGGAGGCAGGGATAAGATTTTTGAAACCGTACAGATCGAAGGATAATTGGTGATAAAAAAAATAGCATTTGGAAACAAACAATAGTTTGTGAAAAATATGGGGCAGTAAAAGTTATGGAATAAGAAATATTATTAAAAACAAGAAGACTTACTGGGGCCAGCAGAGGAGCCCCCAGCGGTGACCTCCTGGTGGTGTTCTGACTGTCCCGCCGACTGCCCAGTCCCTGTCGGTCTGCCCCTGGGTGCTGATGAACAGGAAAGATATAAGAAAGAGACAAACATTGATGGATGGTGTCAAACAAATACAATATTTTTCAACAACGGTCAAAAAACACTTATGTAAACAACAATTGCAATAACTAAATTGACCGATCTCATCTGGTCAACAAGTAATATCGGGGGATTCGCAGTTCGACTACTTAAGTTACTATTTATCAACAGTAATCCAGTCTTCCATTCTGATTCCAGAATACCAAGTTACAACTAAGCCTAAGTACAACGTACCACCCAACCTAGCCCACCTATTCCAGGCATGCCAATTGTACATTAAGTATGTATTTCCACTGTATTCCTCAACAATGCATATGGTCAAATCATGGCGGACACATGACTACATTTTTTGTATACACCAAATTTTGGGTTTGATTGATTGATGCTGATCTGCTAGTGCTAACTGCTAAGCCTACCACCACTCATTGAACAAACTAGAAAAGGTTCTAATAAAGACTGCCGTACTAGCAGCATGTCACGTAACTGAGTGAGGGGGCATCAGGCATACCACTAACAAATTAGAAGCTCATACAAAGTACCTAAACCTAAGTATCAATCCGCCCCTATCTATTAGTGACAGGACAAAGTAAGGAGTGGACTAGAGTCACTGTAGCATCACGTAACTTAATTTCTCTAAAATAAACTCGTAAAGAATCACGCTAAGCAAGCGCAAACGCAAAGCTGCAAACAAGTAAGATTAGTAGTAGCGCAGAAGAGCACCTGTGTCGTAATCACAGAAGACTTTTAAACGTTATTAACCTGGAATGTATTGTAAGCAGCAACATTCTAGCTGATTGGAAGGAAAAAAAGATATTCGCAATATATAACACAGAGCAGAAGAACAAACACAAAGTTGTAATAATTAAATAGGTACTCACCAAGCCCCGGGACCTCCACTCCTAGCAAGTCCAGCAGGTCCTGCTCACGGTCCAGGATGTCGGACCACCGGTGCGTCAGCTGCGCCTGGGTGCGCCGGACCCCAGAGAAGCGCGACACTGCCCGGCGCACCTTCCCCCACCGCTGCTGACGCTCCCGGAGGCCGTACCCGGACCCAAACCTGCCACCTGCTGCCAGGGTTGAGGGGAGGTGGCGCTGCACAAAGAAAATTAGTGCAGCCAACTCCACCTCCCCAAATAAGGCCCGTGCCTACACCCCTTGTGGGCGCCGCCTTCCGCAAGGAAGGCGGTCGCGGCTCTGGCTGTGACGGCGAACAGCCCTACCCTTAGACATGGTTCTGGGGACGGGGCGGGAAAGACAAGGTAAAAAAAATAAAGGAGTAAAGGAAATAAATAGCAGGCAATAGAAAGAGAGAAAAAGTAGCTAAAAAACAAAAAAAAAAGTGGACAAAAAACAAATATATAGAAGCAGGAAAAAAGTTAGAGAAATAATAAGTAAGAAAGATCCAAAAAAAGTGGCTATAAACAAAGGATTGAAAAGATTTTGGGAGGATTCAAAATCAGGCCCCAGAACCATGCAATAGAGTGAAAAACAAGATGGCCGCGCCCATTGCGACCACGTGCACAAGTTTGCGCGATATTTTCTCCCCGAGCAAGCAAAAAGCAACGCGATCAAGTAAAAGCGGTCGCGAACAGGAAATAACTACCGCAAACGGGCGCGAACATGCATTGCGCGACCCGGAACAGGAAGTAAGCATCGCGAGAGGGTGGGACAAGTGAAAACAAGATGGCCGCGCCCATGAGCAACTGCATGGGTAAGCTGGCGACCCGCGATCATGCAAAAAATACCGCGAACAGGCGGGAAAAAAACTTCCGCGTCTTCGCGATATTTCCGGCGTGTTTGCGGAGATTTTCAGCATTTTCGCGATAAATTGCGATAGTTAATATCGCAAATTCCGCCCACCCCTAGTTACTATCCATGATAAGGTAGAATAATCCACCATTACATGAACAATGTTTGGTTTTAAATTAATATTTTCATTAGGCGATCATAACCTGACTAATATCTATTTTTCTAACTCGAAAATCTACTCTATATATTCACCCCGGCTAGGGAACTAATTGGCAGCTTATGTCTCATCTGATCACTGAGAGCTGATTACCTCAACAGACAGCCAAAGGAATTAATTATAAAACACAGTGACAGCTGCCTATGAATGCCAAGGAATGCCCTGCTTTCTTCCTCCCCTCACTAGCAACATTAAATGTGATTCCCATAAGTATCAGAGATTATTTTCCAGTTCTACAAGAGCACCCTCTGGTTAAGGGTCTTTCCTCATGGACCCTTAACTTTCATTGAGCATTCAACACCATCATGATTAAAAATACAAGTGCACCAGACTGCATCTCTGTATTTGCATCATACAGCCAGAACAAATCCACCCACAGGACCAAATGCTCCTGCACTTACAGAAAGTCAATGTCATGAGTCAGATCAACCACTACCACCTCCACAAACTGGTACGAAAATTATGGAGATCATTTGGAGGAAGTCAGGGGTGTCACCTCTTATCTTGCTCCCTGCTTCTCCTGGCATTTTCTTTGTGACACCTGGCTCAGAGGAGGCAAATGTTTTGACCCCTGACAACCTCCAAATGAAATTCCATGACATACACATTCTCAGAAGTGGGTTCCATGTACTACATTATTATCAGACAAACTATACATATTTTTCTTAAAGTTCATCATTTGTTTCACACATGTAATCTTAAGTAGTATATATTGGTTTTAACATATGTCAACTAGAATGATAATGAAATAATACTCATATCCTTTTAGGCCCTGTGATGTTGGCGAGGACAAAACATGCTTCAGGGACCTCTGCTCCTGTGATGGTAGACCTGGTAAGGTTTTTTTCCGTTCCAGTGCTCAAGATTTGTTTTGGTGCCCACTTGCTAGCGCCACAATAAGCTTGGGCTGCTAGCGAGCTCGCATGATACTTCTCCAAATAGTGCTGATCGCGAGCTCACCACTTCAACACCCTCCGCATGCTCCGCAAGATCTACAGATGGATTCCGACCAGCACGAGGAAAACAGTCACCTAGGCACTAGTCAGCAGCAGACTCGACTACGGAAACGCCCTCTACGCCGGAGCCCCGTCCACGCTCATCAGCAGACTACAAAGAATCCAGAATGCCTCCGCACGCCTGATCCTGGACGTCCCGTGCCGCGACCACATCACCCCCCACCTAAGGAACCTGCACTGGCTCCCCGTCGACAAAAGAATCTCCTTCAAACTCCTGATCCACGCACACAAAGCACTCCACGAAACCGGCCCAGCCTATCTCAACAGTCGACTCTCCTTCTACGTACCCAACAGGAACCTCTGCTCCGCTGACCACGCCCTGGCCACGGTCCCACGCGTCTGGAGAACCACTTCCGGAGGCAGGTCCCTCTCCCATCGCGCCGCCAAGACCTGGAACGCCCTCCCCCTCGACCTGCGACAAACTGAAGACCTGCTGTCTTTCAGGAGACAACTCAAGACCTAGCTCTTCGACCAGTAACAGCACCTCCCCCTCCCAGCGCCTTGAAACCCTACCGGGTATGTAGTGCGCTTTATAAATTATGTGATTGATTGATTGATTGACCACTCAAGCAGTTGTTGTGCTCGAGAAGCAGCTGTGAGGCTTTGCGAGTTCATTTTCTTCTCCAAAGGGGACTTGGAGTTGGGTTTTTTGTGTGCGAGAAACCTTTTCTTTTTGACTTTTTTTTCCAACAGGATTGATAGTGCCCCAGAGTCTCATACTTCCTGTTCCTGTCATGCAGGCTCCTCCCAGTGCTTTGTCCATCTTCTGGTCACTTTTAATTTGGATTTGGAGCTGAAAAGATCACTCTCATTGTCTGCTGCATATATACCATTGGGTTTAAGGATTTGTATTTGAGATTCCACAAGTAAGTTCAAAAACTGTTGTAAAAGGGTGTTGTTTGTTTGATTGGGGTCATGCACCAGGATTTATTTGTACTTTTATTTGTATCTAAAGGTTGTTCTTTTGTAAAGAAAACATGTTGCACAGTTATGTATATTTTTTCCATCTTTTTTTTAATACATTTGCAATATTTATTTTATTCACTCTGTGGCCCAGTCTGTCAATGGGCCTTCCAGCCAGTAGGCTGAGTACTTGTCATGGGTACATGAAACAACTGTTTCTGTGGTGTCTGTTGAATTGAAACACCATTTAGGCCATGGATGGCATTGGATTAAGTTACAAAATGTGGTTTTGGGCGTATTTTATGTTTTTTACCGCAAACAGTGTATAGGTGGGGTAATATATTTTGGGGCACATGCATCAAAACATGCTTTTGCAAGTCCTTGTTTGCGGTTTTTAAGGAATCGCAATTAAGGACTCGCAAAAGCCTATGCATGTAGGATTCGCTATAAAAATAGCGATTCCTAAATATTCCTTAATTGCGACTCGCAAATTGCGACTCTGAATTAAGGAATGAATGGGAAATTGCATGCGCAATTTGCGAGTACCAATAGGTACTCGCAAATTGCGTATGCAATTTCAAGGGTGCAACGGTGTCAAAAGGACACCCTGTTGCACCCCTGAAATTGTGATGTGCACCCATGTTGCTAACACACATGCCCCAAGGGCATGTGTGTGTGCAACATAAAAATTTGAAAAATGCACTTTAGTGCCTTTTTCAAAGTTTTTGCAAATTACCGACCAGTTCAATTGCTCAGTAATTTGTGGCCCCAAATTGCGAAATCATTATTTCACAGTGCTTCTTGCATTGCATTTAAGGAATCGCAAATTGCGATTCCTTAAATGCAATCACAATTTGGGAAATCGCAAAAATTGTGATTACCGAAATTGCACATGCCAAATAGTTTCATCGCAAACGGACGATTTTTGCAAATCACAATGTTTGCGATCACAAAAAGCTTTGATGCATGTGCCCCTTGATGCCTTAGGAGGATGCGTGTTGTTGCAAATCATTTTAGCCCAGTTCATCTTTGTTTTTGGCATTGTTGAATAAATTCTGTGTTCTCCTGTGTTACCAATTACCATGCCTCCTTCCTTTGTCTAGCCAGTCTGTAAGTATGTTTGCTATAGGCTACCATTTGTCTTTATTCTCCATGCCATTTGGTCAAGGGACATTTTTTGATATAGTTATTGTCCATAACCTGTATGTGTTCTTTGTTTTCCTTGCCTCCTGCTTGTTGTTTTATGACCATGTGGCTGGTGTCCATTTTGTGTAAACAGCAAGTGTGCTTTTGCAATAGGCCTGCATGTGGTTTTTGTTTTCCATGCCTCCTGCTTGTTGTTTGACCATGTGACAGGTGGCCATTTTGTGAAGCCAGCCAGTGTGCTTTTCCCATAGGCCTTCATGTTTACTTTGTTGTGGCAATGCCTCCTTGCTGGTTGTTGTTGTGACCATGTGGCTGGCGGCCATTTTGCGTAGCCAGCCAGTTTGTTTTTGCAATAGACCTGCATGTCTTCCTCATACCTCCTTGCTCATTGTTGTTGTTGACCATGTGGCACTGGCTGACAGCTATTTTGTGCCTTTGTCATAGGCTTGTTTTGATGGATGAGATATCAGTTTAATAATATGCTTGAGGATCATTGTAGTATGTATATAGGAATATAATTTTGATAAACAGCGCTTATATATATTGCGTGCACTTTTTGCATTTTTTATTTTGCACCGCGAATAGGTTTTCTTTTCATCCTCCCATATAAACAT
The DNA here is from genome assembly GCF_964204655.1 of Triturus cristatus. NCBI lineage: Eukaryota > Metazoa > Chordata > Amphibia > Caudata > Salamandridae > Triturus > Triturus cristatus. Next base: position 451,663,233 of record NC_140590.1, on the reverse strand, counting down.
CGACAATTATTGTTTTGTTTTAATTATAATTTTTATTTTATCTTTGTTATTTTTTAATTTTTTATTCTTTATTTTTTCCCCTTTTTTTCTATTTAATGTAATTTTTTTCAACTTTTTTCCAACAATTTTTTCGACTTTGTCTCAGTCGATCCATCATCCATCCACCATAAGTGCACAGCCACGTAACAGCATTACATTTTTTAGTTGTATATTTCCATTTGCTTCTGGACACCCTGGCTGCGGTGCACTTTAGAGTAGACATATTAGCATCACTCATTTGTGTAATGATGATAATTATTCTATTTACCCCTGGACAACATTGCTGCCATAGGCACACACTAACCTCCATTTTTGCATTTACCTATTAAATTCCTGAGTGGCACAGGTGTCTCCTTTAGAATATATAGACATAAAGGAAATAGCTCTATCATTCTGTATATTGTGTGTTATTCTGATCAAGAATTATGGTATAGTAGTATGGATTGACTTTAAAGTGAATATTATTACTTAAGTAAACAAAACAACCACACTTCTATTTCCTTTGCCTGTAATAATTCAAACTGCAAACAATGCAACGTTTTTCACTAAATGTTTTTCTTGCTTGTTTGCTTTTAGGTGCACAAGAGAAGAGACATCACCAGCAGTACTGCCAAACAGAAGGCATGCACAGTCACACGTCAGTCCTCCAATTTCTTCCACTTGTGTGTCTTACTGTAACTGCCAATTGAGAGCTTTAAGATGGCCACAAAGAAATATGAGTCCAAGAAAGTGGACAGAGAGAAGAAGCAGCTTCCCACAAGTGGCATGTCACCCCAAATCTTTTTGAGGCCACCACATCTTGTGTCTGCCGCACCGGCCTCTGGGGAGCAAGCTGACACCAGCACTCCAGCATCAACAGCAGCGCCCCAACCTAAGCCCAAGATCATGTCTGTCAGTGAGGTGGCCACTGCAATCCTGGTGATGCTGACAAGCAGTGACTCTGAATTTGATTTGTTCTTTTTCACAAAGTGTGAGAAAGTGCCCTCTTTCTTGCATGGTATGCTTCCACTTTTTGCTGAATTGCTGATGTGCTTTGACTAAGAGTGCCCTGGGCTCCTGCCAATCAGGTACCCAGGGCCTGAGTTCCTTCCCTAAAACTGCATTGAAGCCTAAACCCAATTGGAATCTCTGGCCACATGTCAACCCCTGGTAAATGGTACCATAGGTACCCTGGGAACTGTGACCAGAGAAGGCCCCTAAGGGTGGCAGCACTTATTGTTTCACCCTTAGAGGCCCTGTACCCTGACACACACACACTGCCTTTGCCAGCTGAGTGTCTTGGTGCAGAAAAAAACAAAGAGTCGACATGGCACACATCCCTGTGTGCCATGCCCACAAACCACTGCCCTGGCATACATCAGTCACCTTTCTATCTGGGTGCCCTATGCCAGTGATGAGGGTACAGGTGCATGAGCCCTGTACCCCTACAGTTCCCATGTCCATTCCTGGGCTCTGTAAGTGCAGTGTTGCCATTAAGAGTATATGGTGCTGGGAGTTTGTCATTACGAACTCCACAGCACCATAATGGCTACACTGAAGACTGAGAAGTTTGGTATCAAACTTCTCAGCACATTAAACCCACACTGATGCCAGTCTGGAATTTATTGTAAAATGCACGACAGAGGGCATCTTAGAGATGACCCCTGAAACTCGACCAACTCCCAGTGGTCTGACTGAGTGGCTGCCTAGGCTGCCCCCACCAGACATGTTTCTGGACCCCTGGGTCGAGAGCTTGCTGCTCTCGTGGGACTGAAACAATGCACATCCTGGGACGAGGTGCCAAGCCTCCTTTTTCCCCAGGATGGGCAGGGTTCATGAAGGAGAAGCTTCAAGGGCATTCCTTCTTTGTGAGCCTCTCCAGACCATTTGCTGCTTTCAACAGCTGGTCCCCACTGGTTCTACCCCCTACTTTAGGCGGGAGACCCGGCGGGAAAAAGAAAATGAGAAAGAGAGGTGTTCCCACCTCTGCCAACTCCACCCCTAGGGTGCGGGAGGCAAGGTGAAGCACAACCTCGAGTCCCCGCCATCTTGAGGATGTGGGGACCCAGCCAACCAGGGACAGGCTCCTGCCCCCTCCCAATGAAGAGTGGCAGGATAGGGGTGTACCCACCCCAGGGAAGAGACCCATTGGTCCCTGCCCTTTACCCTACCTGTAACGGCCCTAAATTTAGTATTTAGGGGCACACTGAACCTTCCTTCCTCAGATCCAGCAACCACAAGAAAAAGAAGAGAAGAAGAAGGATGAGAATCCGTGCAGAGCTAACAAGAGGACGACGGCCACTGACTTTGCCCCAGCCCTACAGGCCTGTCTCCCCTCGAACCTGCTCCTGCAAAAACCTGGCATATCCAGCGGCCAACAACCTCAAAAACCCCGGAGGACCTGCCTGCCTTCACTTTCCAAGCTGTTTCTACCGTGAACACCGGAAGTGTTTGAACTGCAGCTTCTGGTGCCAGCCAGGACCCGCGAATCCAGCCCAGCCGGCCGGAGCTCAAGTGGAAAAATACCACGAGGAGGTCCCCCCGGTGATCCTGACCCAGGATCTGGTGACCCCGACCTGCCTCAAGCCTCCTGACGACGCCTGCAGCCTCAATCCAGAGGACCCCCCCTACCGCGTCCAGAGCGGGTAAGAAAATCCGACCTCCCAAGGCACCCCTGCACTCCCACCCCACTGCTTTGTGTGTCCAACCCAGCAGTGCCTAACCAACCCTCTACATCCCAACTTACCCCTCAAAGTGGTGGTCACTCCTGGAAGATCCTCGTCCCAGAGCCTGCAGTGTTTCTTTGTCCAAGAATCTCCATTGAAATCAACAGGGCACCCGACCTCAAAACAGCACCCTGCACTCGGCCGCCCTAGTGCCACTGAGGGTGCTCCTTTTGTGCTAACCTGGTCCCCAACTTGCCCTGAGCTTAACCCTAGGAGCTTTGCTCCCACAACCCCGTGGCCTGCTTGCCAACAGCCACCAACCGGAGCCCCTCTATCCCCCATAGGATAACATAGGGCCTCAACACTCTGCACCCGGCCGCCCTAGTGCCATTGAGGGTGCAACAATAGTGCATCACTGACCCTATGAGACCTCTGAGTCTAACCCCAGGACTCTAACTCTAAAGACCGATTACCTGCCTGGAAACCAATAACCTCTTTTTCCTCATAGAATAACATTGACACTTTTTCTCCCAAAAAGTTTATGTCGACTTTTGAAAACTACAATTATTCCTTAAAAATCAGCCAAATACCAAAAAGCATTTTCTCAACTGTTTTCAGGAAATGTCCCAGTGCTGAAGCTAGGTATTCAGCACTGAGTAAGAAAAAGTATTGTTAACATAATTTACCTGCTATGTGTATTTCCTCCCATAGGATAACATTGGTGATTCTATCTGAAAGAGTTTCTAAGTGTCAACTTTTGAAATGCAATAGTATCCTTTAAAAGTCGTACCTCCAACTAAAACGCATTTACAGGAAATGTCCCAGGGCTGAATCTAGGATCCAGCCCTGTGTTAGTAAAAGTAATCTGAAAAGTAATTAACGGCATTTTGCTTCAAAAGCCCATTCTATCGAATGTACTATATCTGCAATGTGTTGCAAACTGCTTACTTAAAACTGTAACCAAAACGAGTACAAGTTAAACTGCAATTTTGAACTGTGTTCATACAAGTAGTTCACTACTGAAATGTATTTTTATGCTTACCTGTACCAGGCTTGCTTGGTTCTAGAAATAAAACAACAGTATTTTTTTAAACAAAACAATTGGCCTTGAGTTCACTTCTTGAGTGTGTGAATTCATTTGCTGACTGAGTGTGTACATCAAATGTTTAACACTGTCCTCTGATACTGCGTTACTGCTCGACCAGGCTACCACTTTAGAGAGTAAGGTTCTATCTAACTTTAACCTCTGCCAAACCTCTGGAGACCCTTGGACTCTATAAAGACTGTACCTCACTTTGGTGCAGTATATATAGAGCCTGTTTCTTACAAAAAGTAGTACCCAATTGTTACAGGAAACAGATCAAAGTAGACAACAGCCACCAATAGTACATTTTTCTGATATTGGAGCAGAGCAGGAGGTTGAGCTTCCTTCTGAGTTTGAATCTCCTCTTTTAGAATCATTGATTCCCAAATCTCCAGCAAGGAAATGGAAGGGTACCACTCCACCATCTTCTCCAAGCAACACTTCTGATGATCATGATAGGGACGTCGAGTGGAACCCAGCAGAGTCCAGGAGACATAAGGAGAGACAAGCGAAAAGAAGAAGAAGAATGCCTGGAACTTAGAGTCCTACCCCGCAATAATGGGGTGCAACCTTCAATTTCAGAGAGTGCAGTCTTGGCTTACAGCAGCCAACAACACCAACAACTAGAACACTGGCAACAATACCAACAGAAGGACTGGACCCATCCTCTGCAATGTATTGGTTTCAATCGGCAGGGCTAAAGTCCAGTGCAGGTGCAATGTCAAAAGAGGTTGAGCAAGTGGCAGCACCAGTGACCATCCACAGGATGTTCCAGGAGAATCTGGATTATCCAAAACAGGTCAATGTGAATCAAACTCCATTGATATATTGGTATGGGAAGATGCACCAATGGCCAGAGCTCAGTAGGCTGGCAATAATGTATCTGGCTTTTCCTGTTGCCAGTGTGTCTACTGAGTGTGTGCTTAGTGCAGCTGGTGCGGTTGTTAAAGTGAAAAGGACCAGTCTCTTGCCTCAAAACATGGTGAGATTGACTATGATCAAAGTGAACCAACTTTTCATACCACACGATTATGACCTTTCCTGAAACAGCACAGGAGGAGAAGGATGATTAGTCAGAATTAAGTGTATTAGCTGACCAACTTCTGGGTGAATGATCTGAGTTTGAGGACAAACTTTGTTTCCCGAACTGAGTATGCCAGTGACCCAATAGAACTTTTTAATTATTTCTCATTGAATTTCTATCTTTGCAAAAAAAGAAAAAAAAAGTAGCTAGTTGAACATTGTTATTTTTGTGTCACATTTATGCTGCCCCTCGATTTTTTAGTTGCATATATTGCTGGATTGCAGTTGGACCTGTGTGCAGTGAAGAAGCCTCCACAATTCCTTTTTAGGTCTCGCTGAGCCAAAGGCTCGAAGAGACATTTTGTATGTGGGATTTTCAAAGTGCTACCCACAGTCTTTTGGCTGGCCTAAACCTTGAGTGCACGATCACATGCACGTGCACAGCTGCTCCCACTCCCCCCTCCCTTCTCTATAGCTTTCTTTCACTTTAGCCGCTTTGACCCTTGCATTCCCCCCTCCCTTCTCACCCAGCCCTTTGATGCTCTGCTCGATTACTTTCACTTTCGCCGCTTTGATGTTTGATTTTTATTGCCTTTGTTTATGTGATGGAGATCCATTGCATTTGGCAGAACATTTCTGGGGCCGTATTGCATGAAATACACCAGGTGGCGCTAACGTGTTTTACAGAGCACCATACAGCATTTTGTTCTGCGTTAAAAAAAAGACGCTTTAGGAGCGGAAAGGAGCTATCCCTTTTACTTGTATTAAAATGTATTTTTAAAGGTGTCTCAAAGGATCCTGAACATAGTTTATACTAGCATGCTCCAATACTGTCCGTATTTCACTCCTGATTGCACTGGCCTTCCAGGTCCTAAGACTCAGACTCATGATTTTACTGTTATTTCAAAACCAATCTAACATTTGTTTTGTTTTAGGTATTACCTTAGTAAAGCATACCTATGTGATCTTACTCTCCTTGGTCAGTGTTTTATTATGGATGACAAGATGTTTTCTCATTAGGACTCGCACCATAAGCCTCTTTCATTCCAAACATCTGGAAACACATTCGTCTCTGTAACTATATAGTAATGGCTTTCAGTTACAGCTGGCGGAAATTATGCTACACACATATTTATTGCCTTCACCAAACGATTCTGCTTTCACTGGTGTGACCATAACTTGCCAAAATATTTTACTGATGCTTTCGGCAGTGTCTCCACTTCTGTCTGATCACTCCTCAAATGACACCTTCCTTAATCCCACCCACAAGCAAGGTAAGCCACTCAATTTTATGCTAGTTTTAAACTCTTTATCCAAATCTAAACCCATCATCGCTCCATCTGACATCACACATTTCACATGCAAATCAGTTCGCCTCCTTGTAGATCGCTCTCTAATGTACCCATCTGCTGTAGAAAATAGGACCCCACTGCTCTCACTGCTTTCCACGTGATCTTCATAAAGACCTCACTTCAGTCTTGCACTACAGCTCATACAACTGCTTCATTATCCACCTTGTACCAAAGATAGGCCTCAGCCATGAATTACACTTGAAATAAGAGCGCATAACAGTAAATGAGGGCAGCAGTACATAAATGGCGAAAGCACATATTCACTGCTAACTTCTTGGTTAATAAGCAAGCCCTTCATACACTGCATAATGATCTAGGAGGTGTCAAATCTATCTATTTCCAGGACCTCATTACCTCACCATCCACAAGCGCTCTGTGCAAACCTTCAGCTCTTTACTCTCTCCATCATCTTCAATTATCAGTATTCTATTGTTCACCCTTACCTGCTTATGACTTCACCCTGCGACATCTGCTCCAAGATTAACACTATAATTAGTCCACAGTGCTCAAGTCCTCACTCGCCTCAACCCTGCGCTGTTACATTATTAGGATTTAACACAACATCCTCCTAACAAACGTTTCCTCTTATGAAAGTAGCTAATCCACCCTGTGCCCCTCTGTAACCATTTCGTCCTCCCTTCATCAAATCTTTGCCTCTTTCATCCAACAGTTTCCCCTGCGTTTCCCTTCGCACTGACTGCCTGTCCTGTAACCGACTACTCAACCCTCTCCTGTGTTCGGGACCCTTCATTCCACTATCCTATCCTCTCCTCTGTTCTTGTCTATGCTCATACTCTTAGATCGTTCTGCCTCTCCTTTGATATTGCTGGTCACCCCACACTTTTCTCAATGAGCGCACGGGGCATTAGCTGGGTACCAGCCCTTATGCTCCTCAATAAGCAGCAGCAATCGTTGCAGTTTCACCAAGGTGAGTTTAGTAAAAGTTTATTTTACTACTTTCGATAACTGGTGCCTTTCGCAAACAGAAAAGGTAATTACAATGTATGGCACATTACAAGATGACATGTTTTAATACTAGGGCTTCTGATTATATGCATAACGTTTGATCTAGCAGACATGATTGAACATATGGTGAGACCCTTAAATGAAGGCTTAGGGCTCAAATCACAAAGGGACTAATATGCAATAAAGTTACGTGTCTCTTCACTCATGGCAGAATCTCTGCACTGCACTCACTGCAGTGTGCTGGACAGAGAGGCTGCCCAGAATGCAGAGACTCCACACTTGTACCTTTACTACACGTAAGTGCCTTTGCAAATCAGACCCTTAACCTCTACTTCTTTGTGATTTTTAAAATAAAGAGATGGAAGCATTTATAGTAAAAATGGAAAACTCGTGTCTCTATTTACAATGCAGTTATTGGTTGTTTTTAACTTTCAAGAAAATAACACATTTGTTCTTAAACGACATCCATATCTTAAATCACACATTTTATGATTTTGACATTTGGAATTTCATGTCATACCCTTCACTTGTGCCCATTCCCGACTTCTTACACCCTTGTTATCTAGCAGTGCTTTCAACACCACAGGCCATCAAATTCTGGACGGAACGGCCCTAAACGGTTTCGCCCATACCTCTATAATCACACTCAAATGCTAACAAGCATTGGCATAGCCAATAGGTCTTGCCTTTGGGACCATTTAAGTGTTTAGTTATCCAGCACAATATCCTTGGTGCAGTAACATTAACTGTTGCATGGCTACACACTTATAAGGTCCCAAAGGCGATACATATTGGCTATGCCAATGCTTGTTGACATTGGATACAATGCCCGCCTCCCTCACATGCCTATCTATTTTTGCATCACTTAGCAGGGCTACCCCAGAAGATCGCTGATTTACAAGATTGCAAATGCCAAATTCCAATGTGCTTCCTGTGTACCTATTACCTAAACTACCCGTGATTGGATTGGATTTTAGAAGCAGTAACTACAACTATTGCAACAGTGAGTGAGTGATTGTATGAGTGTTGATTGATGATTCATGTGGTGGCAGATAGTGAGGGAGGGTGTTGAACTGTGATTTGGGAACTTGCTTGAGATGAGTTGCAATGTTTGGAGCCTAAATGATGGGCGATCATTTCTTTCCTGTAGGTGATTGCCTATTACCAACTTGCTTAGAGAAAATTAATTAACCCGTAGTGTCCACTCCTATGATCTTTCCGTTTTTCATCCGCTAGGATGGCTGCCCCAGTCAATCATTTGATTTACAAGAATGCCAAATTCCAATCTGTTGCTCGTATCAAAGGGGAGATAGTGTACCTACCATCGTGCTTGGATTGGAACATATAACCATTGCATCAATGAATGATCTGATTATTGAGTGATTGGGAGTGATGGTGATTTATGAGGTGGCAGACAGTAAGGGAGGGTGGCGAACTGAAATTTGGGAACATGCTTGAGATGATTTTCAATGTTCGTGGCCTGAATGATGGGTGATCATTTTTTCCCTAGAGGTGATTGGCCCTTTCACACTTAGCCAGATTTACTTTCAGGGTCCTCTCCTTTTTTCTGGTTCTTCAGAAATCAGAACCGTCACTTTTATTTAACAAACAAAAACCTATGCAAAATACTGCAATTCTGTTTTTCTCTACTTGTTTTTTACAGCAGTGCACTACACGTCTATTTTGCTCGGGTCATGACTGGTCTGGGACGGAATTACCCAAAGTCAGGAGGAGGATGGAGGAACTCAGGGCGGAAGCCGCGGGTCTTCCTCATCAACAGTTAGAAGCAAGAAGTTATCGACTTCAAAGGTGAATCTGAGGCCTAGTACTCAGCTATGTGGAATGGAGAATTCTGCATTGATATGTGGATTGCTGCTGCTGTGTGTGTGTGTCTGTGTGTGTGTGTTGTACTGGAGGCAAAAGTGAAACACTGAGCCCCATCTTGTTTTTTTTTGCTCTGCCTCTGAGTCTTGTTGATAAACTCCTCATGAAGTTTAACTTCCTTCTGTCCTTCTCCTTGACTCTAAAATACAGTTCCTGTTTTGCAATCCGCAGGCCTTCTAGTCTCCTGCACAAAAATAAACAAAATAAAAAAGGTAATGAAAAACACCCAGAAAATTACAAAAAAAATGTAAAATACAAAGACACACATTAGTATAATAAATAAAAATGAGAGGTAGATAGGTTTGATAGGGAGAGGATTAAAGAGATTAAAAAGAGATTGAAATTTGGGCCCAGCATCATAACAGAGAATGAAAAGATGGCCGTGCCTTTGTGAACCCCATGGTGCCGTTCACGCATGATTTGGAATGAGAGGACACACATGAGAACTGCGTGGTGCCATTTACGTGCAATTTGGAATGCAATGTGAAAGGGCATGCCGGCAAACTCTGCCCACCACTGGAATTCAACATAGCATGATGGAGTTTTTTAGCCACTCTACTGAGTTCTGCGCAGCACAACTCCGCAAACTCTGCCCGGGCCTAATCTTGACGTAGGCTTGGGAAAGCATGCAGTCAAGAACTTGGTCCCACGCAGAAACCAAGTCCAAGAGGACATCAGGGGGAAAATGGAATCTGAAGGTAACATCTTGGCTGGACATCCCAAAGAGGTTGATTCTTGTGGTATTTACATGTTGTTATTGGGGTTTTACTGTTTCTTTAATTTATGGAATCCTAGGTCAGAACCTAGCCATGTCATGTTTTATTCTGTGCTTTGCATGACAGTTGCTGCTGACATTTGACTACTTGAGTCGCTCCTTCCTTGAGCTCTTTCCTCTGTATTTACTTTATTGGTATTTCACCAATAACACTTATTTGAACATTCCATCAGCGTTGTCAGCAGATTTGTGACTACCCCTTACTACAAGACGGTACCAGGAGTGGAGTTCCGGAAATTTTTCTGCATCTACACTGATTTACGACATTCTAGGAGCTCACCGGACTATTATTACCTAATGTGGCGCATCGACAACCTCTTCAGAGTAATTTGAGGTTAGTCCGATTTTGCCTGCTTTCTCAGATTTCTCTACGCGCAGATCTTGTTCCGTTTGACCTTGCGCCACCATTTGAAAATATATATTGCAGCCTGGTTCACTCTTACCTCGCCGTTCCAGACTCCAACAATGCCAGAGTTCCATCTTCTCTCCTTCTTCCCGGACAACGTCTTTTGCCGCATTGCATCCTGGGACGCGCATTGAAGTCACGGGCATATCGGTGGCCATATTTGATGTTTCAGGAAGTGTTTCGCTCATGTCTTCAACCGCAATTTAGACCGATCTTTTCCACGTCATGTTGATCTTGATCGCAGGTTTCTATTAAGTGCGACATCGCGTTCGGTGATTCGCACACCTTATACCGTTTAACATCGTTTTCAGGTATTCTCGGCATTGTCCTTCAGTGTGACACACGGTGATTCACACACCTGGTTGTTCCTGCTTTTGAATGACAGTGAGTTTACTCTGCATTTTTCTTCAGTGTGACACACGGTGATTCACACACCTGCTTATTCCTGATTTTAAGTGACAGTGAGTTAAAAACATTCATGCTATTTTCAGGTGGATCAAGCACTGTATTATATTTCAGTATTACAGTCTTTTTCAGTTTTACAGTATTTTTATTGTTTTGTCTTACTTTCAATTTTCATGGAGTCCAGTCAAGGCGTCATTCAGCCGGTGCCATTCCTATTGAGACGAGGCAAACCCAAATTAAAATGGTCATAATGGCTTAGAGACTTTGAAAATTACCTCACTGCCATTGATGCAGATGGATACTTCCCTACAAGGAAATTAGCTTTGTTTGTAAATCACTTAGGCAAAGCTGGTCGCAGAGTTTTTGATAATTTACGATGTCATCCTGCCCCTACATCCGAAGATGCTGTGTGGAATGTCTTCATCGAATCAAAGTTGCGCATGGCCAAGCAATATTCTGATTCCACAAGTGTTATGATAGAAAGGTTTAATTTCGCCATGTGCAAACAATCCTGTGAAGAATCAGTTGAGGATTACATAGTGACTTTAAGAGTTTTTGCTGAGAAGTGTGAGTTTTGTCCCGATATTGATACTTACATTACGGACCAATTTGTTTTCTATTGTTTTTCCGCCTTCTCACTTAACGTAATCCCACTTTTGCTGAAAAGATTGATATTGCCAAGAGCATTGAAAGGTCAATTGTTACATCTAAAGTGTTGTCTGGTCAGACTAACCAAACTGTGATTTCTCCTACCCAGTCAACTGTACAACCTACGGCTTTTTCTAATGTAAGCCTAATTTCTGATGACAATGTTGTGTGTGCTGTTAATACAAATCAGACTTTTAACAAAAATAGACCTTATAAGAATCAGTCTTTCAGAGGGCAGTTCGTTTGTTTTCGGTATGGTTCTAGAAACCATATAGGAAATAATCCTAATTGTCCTGCTCTAGGGAAAAAGGGTACTAAATGCCCCAAAATTGGTCATTTTCAAGGAGCGTGTAGAAGTGGTATGAACTCAGCTACAAGCAGAGTTAGGATTTCTAATATTTCCTTGGAGACTCCTGATGTACAAGATTGCACTTCAGAATTCGCTAATATTGTGGTCACTGTTGAAATCCCGGAATCTTCTGTCAAACCTATTAAAGGGCTGTTGGTTGACATTTCTATTGATGGGAAAATAGTTCTAGCAATGGCTGATTCAGGTGCTCCTGTTAGTATTCTTGCAGATTGTAAATTTTATAAATTTTGGCCTAATGATATATCACTTCACACTCCTGATATTAACCCCAAAGTCTTTGGATAACAAGACATCAATCTTTTGGGTTATTTTTGGGACAGAGTGGAATGTCTTGGTAGATCTGTTAGGACAAAAAATGTATGTAGCCATTAAAGGAAGAGACATCATGGGCTGGAATCATTTTGCCCTTCTGGGTATCATATTATGCCCTGGACAAGATCGTCCCATTGTACTGGGTGATCTTCCTTCCAATATTTTATCCGTAAACCAACCTGATTCAAATGTTGAGAACCTCTTAAGATATTTCCCAAATGTGTTAAAAAATGCAGTAGGTACTGTTAAAGGCTATGAGCACACTATTGTGTTAAAGAAAAATGCTGTTTTCATAATACATAAAGTTAGACCTGTACCCCTTACTGTCAGAGAGGATTTAAAAGTCTTTCCTTAATAACCTACAAGCTGAAGGAATAATTTCCCCAATTGACTCATCAGAATGGATTTCTCCAGTGGTTTTATGGAGAAAAAAAAAGACTGGAGACCTGAGACTATGTGTGGATTTAAGATCTCTAAATCAAAATATTCTTGTAGACTGTCACCCTCTACCCCTGATACATGAAATGTTTACTACAGTTGGAAAGTCTAAGTTTTTTTCTACCATTGATTTGCACTCAGCCTATCATCAGATTCAACTCTCCCCAGATTGTCATGCACCCACTGCTTTTGTGACTCCCTTTGGGGCCTTTAAATACTTAAGATTACCTTTTGGGCTTGCTTCAGTCGTGAGTGTGTTTCAAAAACTGATGCACAGTCTATTTGGTGATCTTTCCCAAGTGTAAGCATATCAGGATGACGTTTTAATCAATACTGAAACCAAAGAAGAACACATACAAATTCTCCAAAAAGTATTAACCATTTTACAAGATAAAGGCATGACTGTAAAAGTGAGTAAATGTAAATTAATGGTTAATGATGTTGAATATCTAGGCCACAACATCTCAAGTGAAGGCATCAAACCAAAGTTTTGTCATTCGGAAGCAATACGTAATGCTCCTCCTCCTTCTGATAAAGATGCTTTATGCTCGTTCCTTGGCCTGTGTGAATACTATGTCAGGTTCGTACCTGGTTATGCACAATTGATTCAACCACTTAGGTGTCTCCTTAAGAAAGTTATTACGTTTGAATGGAGTGATACTCTACGTGATGCATTTGAAAAGGTAAAAAACGTAGTCATTAATGCCCCTGCCTTACATACATTTGTATCCAATGCTAATTCTTTTGTGTCTGTAGATGCTAGTCAGAAAGGCCTTGGAGCAGTTTTTGGACAATGGGTTGATGGAAAAGAACACACTTTTGCCTTCGCCTCCCGCGCTCTAACCTCTACTGAGTGCAACTACAGCACAATTAAACGAGAGGCACTAGCAACTGTTTGGTCAGTTCAGAAATTTAAGACATACATTTGGGGTACTCAGTGTGAGATTTTCACGGATCACAAACCTCTGGTGTCTTTGCTATGTGGTAATGGTCTGGGAAATTCTTCTGCAAGGCTGGTCAGGCTATTTTCAAAACTATAGAGTATAATCTCAATGTCATATATATTCAAGGGGGAAAAAACATCCGTGCTGACTGTCTCGCTCGTATTCCCCTCCCCGATTGTAGTGAGGGTGAAGATGATTTCCATAAAGATTGTGTGGTTGGTCTTGTAGATGCTGTCTCAATTTGCAGTGGAAACATTTCACAAGATGAACTGGCTTCTGCCATGGCACTTGATGAGACTCTTAAGAAAGTGGAACTTTTCATCAAAGGAAAATGGCCAGTTAAGAAGAATTTGAGCAATGACATTAAGTGCTTTGCACAGATTAGTGAACAACTATCTTTTGAAAATGGAGTTTGTGTGAGGAATGGATTGTTTGCTCCTCCTAGCTCTCTCAGAGAGAAGATCATAAATATTGCCCACGAAGGTCATTTGGGTATTTCTGCAGCCTGCAAAACACTTAAAAATATTTATTGGTGGCCAGGTATGGGCAAACAGAGTAGCTCTTTTCATAGACAACTGTCCTAGTTATGTTGTTTCTGACAAACATTGGAAGGTCCACAAGAAACCTTTAATTCCTGTTCCATTCCCTGAATTCTTCTGGGACAAGATTGCTTTGGATTTTTCAGGACCTTTCACCTTACTGCCCATGGATAAAAGATACTGCATATTCGCCATAGATTACCATTCTAAGTGGTTATATTATTCATTTGTACAAGCAACCAATTCATCTACTGTTATTTCTTTTCTCCAAAGCATTTTTAAAATTGAGGATACTCCTAGTTGTGTGGTCAGCAACAATGGTCAACCTTTCCTTTCTCACCAAGTCACTAGTTTTCTAGAGAGTTCTGAAATAAAACACTGCTGTGTTGCGTTATATAGTCCTTCTTCTAATGGACTTGTTGAAGGGGCCAATCGCTTTCTTAAAGAAGGAGTTAAAACTGCTATTGCAACCAATGTTGATGTAGGTGAATTTTTACAGAGGAAGGTTTGGGCCTACTTGACAACACCTCATTCCACCACTGGAATAACTCCTTTCAAAGATCTCAGGGGCAGAGAAGCTAGATCTAAACTCATGCCACATTGGTTCAATGGTTTAGCTGTAGATTCTGCTTTACATGATAGGAGAAACACTGCAACAGATTATCAAGAGATTAAATCTAGAGTAGCTTCTAAGCAGTCATTACAAAAAAATTCTTATAATGGTTCTTCTGTATCTCATGACCCCCTTCACAAAGTACATGATAGGGTTCTTATTAAGAAGCCTCACAAAGTCTGCAAAGGGAAATCAAAGTTCACTTTAACTGTTCGGGTTGTCAGAGTCACCAAACATTCTGTTCTGTTAGAAAACAGAGGTTGGTTGAATAAGAACAACATAATAAAGGTTACTGACAACCAAGTTAAGATTTTTAACAAAGTTTATGCCAACAGGTCTGATGAAGATGATGATGGTTTCATTTTTGGTCCTGATTTAGACATGGTAGATTTTTTCAATGCATCTAATGTTATGTCCAATCCTACTGCAAATTCACCAACAAGCTCACCTAGTCAATCTTGTATTTCTTTTGATGTTGTGCCTGCACGTGACCAATGTATTTGTAGGATGTCAGTAAAATTTTATGATTATGTATTGTATTAATCAGCTTTGTTTTTGTATGGGGGAGGATATGTGATATTTACATGTTGTTATTGGGGTTTTACTGTTTCTGTAATTTATGGAATCCTAGGTCAGAGCCGAGCAATGTTATGTTTGATTCTGTGCTTTGCATTACAGTTGCTGCTGACTTTTGACTACTTGAGTCGCTCCTTCCGTGAGCTCTTTCCTGTGTATTTACTTTATTGGTATTTCACCAATAAAACTTATTTGAACATTCCATCAGCGTTGTCAGCAGATTTGTGAATACCCCTTACTACAATACTTTGTCTGAAGATCCTCTCAGCTTACCACCTCTTCCAATCATTCTCTCTCATTACAAGTCGCAAACCAAAAAACACATTCAGCAACATGTTGTAAGGTCTGAAAGAGTTTGTTTGTGGATGCTCATCTTTTATGCATGCATCCATTCTTTGATTGCTGTTGGGCTATCGACCTTCCGGTGAAACTGCCTGGGAGCATGGTAAGCACAGACAATGGTGTGTGTGTGTGTAGTGTTTGGGAGGAACTTGGAAATCTGAGGTTTGGTTAGAGGTTTTGACTTGTGCAAAACAGTCACATTTGAACTTTTTGTGGAAGAGAGAGCATGGCAGATAGGGAATTGTCAAATGTACAACTGAAGAAGAGAATCAACAAATATACTTGTAATGTTCTTGTTGTCATTTGAAGGGTCATATTAATCTGTTTGTGAAATTGTATCTAACTTAATATATCTACACTTTTGTAGAGGAGTGTGTTGGCAATTACAATTACCCTTCCAAAACACTCCCTTTATAACTAACTGGTCTCACTTCCATCACATTTATTCATAGTTTTGTTTTTTTCATCTCCAAGTAACGAGTGTACTTCACTCATTGTGTAAACCAATGTTTAGTAATATGTTGTCATACTTTACTGTTACCTACATACACATATGTAACAGCCCAGTGCCTACATATAGCTATTTTGAATTTTAAGTGAGATATTTTGTACTATGTTGGTTGTACAACTAGATGCTTTATATCACATGATGTGTCAATCTAGACATATGTGTTGCAGCATACACCAATATTTAACTTGTTATGTCATTGTGTTGTGGTCCGCCCAGAGTGCAGAGATTCTGCACCGAGTGCGGAGGTTTCACAGTCGGGGCAGAGATTCCACCTGAGTTCTAAATCTCCACAACAAGTTTGGAACCTTGGCGGGCGTAAATATACCACTCATGAGTCCCTTTGTCAATACCGAAAATTAGTAAAGTTAGACTTTTGGTCTAAGTTAGACTTCTGGTCTAACTTTACCTTTGTGAATCGAGCCCCAGGTGTCTAACTAGAGGATTTATATTTCAGATTATCTAACTGAGAGTGGCTCAGTACATGAAAGTTAAACTAGGTCAAGTAACTGTTAATCCTATCTACTAATTTAATATTTCTATTGTATCCAGAAGTAATCTTGAGAGGGTCTGCATCATTCCATAGTTCAGCCAGCTCTGCCCAGCCTGGATTCAAATTATGCAGACATCCTCTGTTGAAATATTTAGCGATTGGCAAGTAAGGTCTGAGATGAAATCTCACATAATTTTCTTTCTAAGTGTGAGTTAATTTGCCTTCAGGAAACTTTTGGGCTTCTTTACAAGTGGCCTGCACTGTTGTTGCATCAATAATTTTGACGCTCTGTTCACGCAGGCCGTACTGCATATTTACAAGATGAAGCATGTGGCCAAAAGCTTGTGCGGAACAATCTGTAATACAGATAGCGTGGTGCACATGTAACACCAGTGCTAAGATTAGAGGTATTCCATTATTTGCATGGGGTGTGGCCCCATGCAAATTAGGGAATCTCTTTGCCTCTGTGCCTGCGTTGTATTACCAGGGTGGGCACAAAGGTAAACATGGCTTTAGGAGGCGCACTGAAGTTGCACCACAAAAAGATGGAGCGCTTTCAGTGTGCCTCATAAAGGCAGCCTCCGGAGGAATGAAAAGGGGTCCTATGGACCCTCCAGACATCCACTTGCAGGTGGGCACAGGCACCACTGGTTTCAAGGATGTTATAGTTAAGCTGACATTTAACTTGTACAAAACCGGAGAAAGTAGGCCGTTATAGTTAGCTGAGCTACCTGTAACTTGCGCACCCTCAATGAACTGCAGATGACGTCACATATTACATCACTCATGACATAGTCAGTGACATCACTGATGACTAGGGGTGGGCGGAATTTGCGTAATTGCGTTACGCAAATCTCTGCGAAACGGTAAAAATCTCCGCGAACACGCAGAAATTCCGCGAACACGCGGAATTGCTTGTTCGCGCTGCTTTTTTCTTGTTCACAATTGCTTTTTGCGTGCTCGGGGAGAAATATCTCGCGAACACGCATTTTGAGAACGCGAACAAGCAAAAATTTCGCAAAATTGCGGAAAGCAGACTTTTGAGCAATTTTGCGTTCTCCGCGGAACGCGAAATAACGCAAATTCCGCAAATTCCGCGAGCGGAACGGAATTTACCACCCAGGCCTACTGATGACATCACTCATGACATCATCCTGTGAGTGTGAGTGTTTTAAAAAAGTTTAAGAATTTTATATATATATATATAAATTCACTGAAAAAACCATAGGTTTCAGGGGTGTTATAGTTAGCTGGACTTTTCACTTGTACAAAACCATTGAAATTCCCCCGCTATAGTTAGTTCAGCTAACTATAACTCGCGCGCCCGCAATGCACTGCTGATGATGTCACATATTACATCACTCATGACATGGTCAGTGACATCACTCATGACATCACTGATGACATCTCAAATGACATCACTGATGACATCACTGATGACATCATCCAGTGAATGTGTTTTTTTCTGAAAATTAAATATGTTTTATATATGTATATCTCAAGGTCGATGGAAGAATAAATGGGTATATAAGTGTCTAAATGGATGATTTGTTTTTGAAAAATTGATTGTGTACCTGACTGATTAAGTGTATCATAGTGAATTCATGGCTTAGGGCCTCATGTAGGAAGCCTAATACCGGTCGGTAACGGCCGATTTTCGGTAAATATACCGTTACCGACCGGTATTTAGGCTTTTGAGATGTAGGGGGATCATTTCATGATTCGGTATTTACCGAATCGGTAAAATTACCGAATCGGTAATTTTACCGATTCGGTAAATACCGAATCATGAAATGAGATGTAGGGGGAGTGTGTGGTGGGTGTGGGGATTCGTTATTTACCACCAACTAAAGGTTGGTGGTAAATGACGAATAGGTGTAAAAAAGCATTTTTGTGCACCTTTAAGTGTGCAATGTGGCAGCCACATGTGCACACATGGCCGAATCAGGGGTGCAACAGGGTGTCAATGTGACACCCTGCCACCCTTGCATGTGCTCCCCCCATTACCGAATCGGTATTTACCGAATCGGTAATGAGGCATACCTTCCCATCAATGGGAAGGTATGCCTCATTACCGAATCGGTAAATACCGATTCGGTAATTACCGAATTTCTACGAATCGGTAATTTTTACCGCATGAATTCCTACATAGCATTTACCACTTCATAAATACCGAATCGGTATGATTCGGTATTTATGAAGTGGTAAATGCCAGGCCACCTACATAAGGCCCTTAGTGAGTAATGTTTAAATATGTAAATATCTGTATCAGTCTCTCACTTTGTGTATAAGTGGATGCATGGTTTGGTGAGTAGCTACATCGGTGTCTATATAGGTTATTAGTTGTTTTTTTGAGTATCAGTCTGAGTGTCTGCATGGTTCGGTGGGGGGTATTACGTAGTGCATAGGTGCATGAATGAGTGACTCACTGTTTGTATGTGTTGAACACAGCATGTGTGCAGGACTGTATGGGTGGATGAGTGTGTGTATGGGTGTGTTAGTGAGTGAATGACTGTCTCAATAGTGTCTTTATGAGTAACTACATATGTTTTAAACTAGTACATGTGACTATTGGTGTATATGTGTGAGTATATGTGAGAGTGAGAGATTGAAAGAGTTCCTGTATGAATAAGTATGTGTTTCTATAAGTGATTGTTTAAAAGACTAAGTATGTGTAAGTTTCCGTAGAAGTAAGTGTGGTGGCGTGTGTATAACTGTATATGCAAGTAAATGTATGTTTGATTCTTTATTAGCATGAGTGACTATGTGTGTGAGTAACTCTATGGATGAGTGGCATTGTGTAACAGGATGTATAGGTGTATGAGTACATATGATGAGTGAGTACATGTATGAGTGACTGTATAGGACTGTTGTTGAATGAGTGGATGTGTATGTGGATCTTAGAATTACTGAAGAGGTTGTTGTAACTGGTATTGGTATGTCCATTGTTTTGAAAATTTTAGTCTCTATTTTTGAATGTGTGTATCAAAGGTTATATTAGGGTGAGAGGAGGTCTGCCACTCTATCACAAGGATGATGTCATCAGTGATGTCATTTGAGATGTCATCAGTGATGTCATGAGTGATGTCACTGACCATGTCATGAGTGATGTAATATGTGACGTCATCAGCAGTGCATTGCGGGCGCGCGAGTTATAGTTAGCTGAACTAACTATAACGGGGGAATTTCAATGGTTTTGTACAAGTGAAAAGTTCAGCTAACTATAACACCCCTGAAACCTATGGTTTTTTCAGTGAATTTCTGAGGTTTTTTAAATGCTAATTCCTAACTATAACATGCCTGAAACCTATGGTTTTTTCTGTGAATTTCAAAGGTTTTTTAAATGCTAATTTCTAACTATGCCTACAGAGATAGGACATGTGAAGAAAGAAGAAAAAATGCACAGAAAGAAACAAAAGAAGTGCAGAAAGAAGCAACAGAAGTCCTCAAATACGAAGATAAGTGCAGGAAGAAGGATAACGTGCAGAAAGAACAAAAAGAAGAGCAGAAAGAAGCCTTGTTGCAAAATCATCCTGTACCCTCAAGTTTTTCAGATGGATACTGGTGGTAACTGAGTCTGACTAACCAGTCCTAGAGCCAGTGCTATGTTAAAAGACACTTAGAATACAGTGAAAACACCTACATACACTAGGGAACATTATGCGTTGGGGTCCCCCTGTGATTAGCATGACCTCCTCTGTAAGCCCCTAGTATATATTAGGGCATGGGGATTAAAACTACCTCTTAAAACAGGCCACAGGGCGTTTTTGCACACGTTAACTCAGGCCCCGTCCCCTCCCTTCACCACTGTGTAAACACGCCCTGTGTCCGTTTTTAGTTGGGAGATTAAGTTCATTTGAATCCTGAGGGTCCCTAGGGTCCAACTAGCCCACTAGGAACCTCCAGTAAGTGCCACAGAGCTGTGTTGCGGAGAGGTGTAAAAAGTGGCACGGTCTGGACCACCTCTCTGCAATGCAGCTCAGTGGCGCTTACTGGAAGCACTTGGTGGGCTAGTTAGCCCCCAGGGGCCCTCAGTATTGAAGGGAAATTATATCCCCAATTTAAAACGTGCCATAGTGCGTGTTTGCAAACGTCACCTCAGGCCCCGTCCCCTCCCTTCACCACTGTGTAAACGCGCCCTGTAGCTGTTCTAAGTTGAGAGATTAAGTCCCCTTGAATCCTAAGGGTCCCTAGGGTCAAACTAGACCACTAGGTACCTCCAGTAAGTGCCACAGAGCTGCGTTGCAGAGAGGTGTAAAAAGGGGCTTGGCCTCAGAACACCTGTCTGCAGCGCAGCTCCCTGGCGCATACTGGAGATGCCTGTTGGGGGCGCGTTTGCAGAGTGCTGCACGGAGGGGGCATGGCCTCCGGCACGATGCCAGTCTTTTGTTTATTTTAATTTTTTAAGAAGGGGGGCTGTGTGGTTCCCCTTCTTATTCTAATTTATTGGCCCTGATGACCCCATCCCCCAGGGCCTGTCTCCTAATTATATTTTTTTGACCCCAATCCCCAGGGCCGGCCACTGTTTTTTATTATTTTAAAAAAATATATATTTATAGACACACCTAGGACATGCTGGACAAACCGTACGTACCTATCACCATGACGATTTGCGTGATATTCATTAAAAGGCGACTATGCATGCAATGAATCCACGTGGAATGTATTTACACCACTAGTGAAGCTCTGACATGTCTGATGCCCTACCATGCCTAATCCCGGTAGACACCCTTGTCGTTTATTTATACAAACATGGGTAGCTATTGACGGGCACATTTAATACACATGCACACCAAGCCATTCAAAGGGGATTCGACAAAAATTCGACCAAAACTATGCAAGAAACCCCCCTCACGGTTAATAAAACACACATCCACTGCCGGATGTGTAATACTTTTTATTTTACTCTCTGGAAAGGGGACGAACATCACTTGAGAGTCACAGCGCGCTCCTGACAGAGCCCAATGCTGTGTTACACCCACCATTGCCTGCCGAGTGCCACACACCTCTGTTTTGTATTCCACTAGCTAGTGCATATGCTATGACACTCTCTAGCCCATGTGCACTGTAACACCACCCGTGAATATGTCATGCCACACTTGCCTGCGCACGGGTTATATTGCCCCATCTAACGTGCCTTCCTCGATGCCTATGTTATAACGCACAGTGCTATGCCATACATATTACAATCTGGGATCCATATCTTTTTCACAGTGCATATGCAACGTTACACTCCCCAGCACATATTTTATATTACAACTTTAGAGACTAGTTAGGTTACACAACACTGCCCTGTGCATATTACACTCCAAGGCGCATATCGCATAGCACGCGCTAGTGCCTGTGCTATCTCGCGCTCTCCAATGAATCTGTCATTGCGCACAATGTATTGCATATTATATTTCACACCCGCTTCATCTTATATCACACTTTTTGGTGCATAGTTTATAACAAACACTATATCTAGTTTTCATTTTCAATCGTGCTCTCAGGACTATGTTCTATAAAGCACTGTGTTCAACTACCCTTTTCACGGGCATTACATTTTGCGATAGGGGGTGGAGGGTCAGGGGGTGTTTCTGCCAAGTGAGCCCGGAGTCACAGTCACAAAAGTCCTCTTCTTCCTGAATAAAAGTGAGATTATGCTGCATACTTGTTCATATTTTAAGTAGTTCGCACAGACACAATGTTTTAAAAACAATAAAGTTCCTAATACCCGCCTTCTCTGAACAGTTAGCTTGCTGCCCCATCCCCCTCCTCCCTATCCTCTGTTGTGTGAATCCATGGACTAGCCTCCTCCCTCCTGCCATGCATGGTCTGATGTGCTGCCACTGCCCTCAATTTAGTATGATGTACCAGTCCACTCCTCCTGCCCTCCATTGCCCAATTCTATGCCCCATCATTGACCTCCTGCTTAAACTCTGTGCTTAGCTTGCTGCCCCTATTCTCCTTCCCCCTGCCCTCCGATATCTTTGTGCATGCCCCTGCTCCATCCTTTTTGCCCACCATGTCCCATGGACCTGCCACTCCTATCTACTCTGAGTGTTCTGTTGAGCTGCCACTCCCCTCCCACCTGCTTAGCATTGTCAGATGACTGTAACCTGTCCCTGCCACCTCCACCCTGCCTGTCCACATGCCATGCCCCTATCCTCTTCCTCCTGTCCTACATGGTCCATTGTACTGCCACACCCTTCTGCCCTCCCTGGTCTGTTGTGCTGCAACTGCTCCTCCTGCCTGCCCCATGTGGTCTGTTGTGAGGCCCCTTCCCCTGAACTTTCTTGTCTGTGCACAGGTCCTGACCCTCCCTTCTATCCTCCATTGTCCTTTGTGCATGCCCCTGCACCCTCCTTCTTGCCCATCATAGCCATTGTGCTGCCACTAACCCTCTCACTTGCCATGCATGGTCTTCTGTGCTGCCATGGCCCCTCCCACCTTCCCTGTGTGGTCAGTTAGCTGCCCCTGACCCCTCCCACCTTCCCTCCATGGTCTGTGTGTATGCCATCACAGTCTCACTGTTGCTCTTCATGGTGTGTCTTGCTTCTAGTGCCCATCCTGCCTGACCTCCATGGCTATCTTGCTGCTCCTGCCCTGCCCCCTTGCCCCCAGCCCTCTGTTTACATGTGCAGACCCCTACTCCCTCCCTCCTGGCTTGTCTGTTCCATTGTAATGCCCCTGATCCGTCCCTCATGCCCTTTATGGTCTGTTATGCTGCAGCTTTCTCTCCTGTCTGTCCATTATGGTCGGCTAGCTACCATTGCCTCTTGCCCCTCTGTTCTCTGTTGTCCATGTGCATGGTCCTGTCCCCTCCCTCTTGCTTTCTATGGATTGTTGTGCTGCACTCCCGTCCTGCATGCCCTGTGTGGTGTATTGTGCTGCTGCAAACCCTGATGCCTGCCCTGCAGGGTCAGTTTGGTGTACCTCTCCATATTCCCTCCTGTCCTCTGTTATCCAAGTCCATGTCCATGTCCCTATCCCATTTCCTTCCATGATCCAATGTACCATACTTGCGAACATTTTGAACTTGGTAAGAGGGAGATTTTGAAAAAAAACTGGGGTATTGATTTTCCCCTTTGAGTTACATTGAAAAAGAGGAGATTGTAGACAGGAGACAGATCAAATAAAGCCCATTTGAGCTTAAAAACATTGGACGTTTCCTGGCTGAATCGGGTCTGTTGGCATGTATGGTTGTACTACCATTGCCTCTTCCTTTTGCCCACAATGGTCTATTACATTGCCACAGCCTCTCTTGCAAGTCCTGTATTGTTGGTTTGTTGCCCCTGCCCCCCTTTCCACTGCCCTCCATAGTCTGTTGTGCTTCCACGGCCCTTCCTGCCTGCTCAGTGTGGTTAAATTGTTGCCTTTGCACCATCCTACCTGCCTTCAATTTTCAGAGTCCGTGCCCCTGGCCTCTGCCTCGCAACAGTATCCTAATGAACAACTAGATTGCTAACATTCTATATTTATTACAAAAGTGTGGAACGCCTGACATTATCTTGATGTAATCAAAACTGTAATACCTAGAGCATTTCCTTTAGAAATTACATATATGTGAGGGTCTTATTGGCATCAAAATTATGGTTAGTGCTCTAAAAGTCTAAAATAAGGACATATTTTCTGAGTTTTCAAATAGCGACAAAGCACTTTTAAATTATTTGTTATCTTTATGTTTTTTTATCCAGTTGACCACTTGATTAAATGTTGCACTTAGGGGAGAGGATGTGGTGTTACTTCCAGAACTGCAGACTTTGCAACTGGGGAACCAGGTTGAAGTTTCTGCTTCAGCTCGACATTCTGTGATTCTGGTCAAATCACTTAGTCTCCCCATGTCTACAACCAAAATGAATTTGTTCTTGTGAGATGTAACCAATGTTCATGTAAAGCACTCCAATACCTGACAAGTCTGCACTATATAACACTGCAAAAACACAAAATAATAAGTGTTTTGCACACTTCTGTCAGTGGGCTATATTTGGGCTACCTCTGGGTGATTTTGGGCTACATTTGGGCTCTTTTGTCTCCGATGGCCATCTTGGGAGATTTATTTGTTATGAAGTTTCCTAATTTCCTCATGTACTGCAGTCTCCTCAGTAGGAAATGCTTTCAGTTCTTTACTTTGATTCGATCATGAAGGTATTCAGATATGTCACACATTTGCCATAAATTCTGAATGTTAGCACTCTAGATGCTCATTAGATCACTGTAGTAAAACTACTGTTCACCATGGAAGTCTGCTCCTGGTATTAAAAGTGCATGTTTCAGTCTGCATGTCAGAATTTTTTAATGAAATAGAAGAGGATTTGAGAAGTCACTCAAAATGTGCCCTCATTTTCTTTCTTCAGCATTAATCATAATTTCTATGGCAAAATGAACCCCCTCATTGTGTTCCTTTTTAAATTAAATGTTTTAAGTGTTACCAGTTTATTCCAATTAAGATGGCTTCAGGCGTGCCATACTTTTGTCATAATGAAGACAGTAAGCGCTCTAGTTGTTTTTAAGAACATTCTGGGACATTCTGTCATTGGGCTATACTTGGGCTAGATCTGGGTGATATTTGGGCTACATTTGGGCTCTTTTGTCTCTGGTGGCCATCTTGGGAGACTTATTTGTTATGAAGTTTCCTAATTTCCTCATTTACTGCAGTCTCCTCAGTAGGAAATACTTTCAGTTTTTTACTTTGATTCCATCAAGAAGGCATTCAGATGTGTCACACATTTGCCAGAAATTCAGAATGTTAGCACTCTATTTGCTCATTAGATCACTGTAGTAAAGCTACTGCTCACCAGGGAAAACTGCTGCTGGTATTGAAAGTGCATGTTTCAGTCTGCATGTCAGAATTTTTTAATGAAATAGAAGAGGATTTGAGAAGTCACTCAAAATGTGCCCTAATTTTTCTTTCTGCAGCACTGATCATACTTTTTATGGAAAAATGAACCCCCTCATTTTATTCCTTTTTAAATTAAATGTTTTAAGTGTTACCACTTTAATCCAAGCAAGATGGCTTCAGGTGTGCCATACGTTTATCATAAGTAGGACTGTTAGCGCTCTAGTAGTTCTTTGGAACACTCTGGGAAGCTGCAGTAGAACACAAAGGAATCAACTGACAGTCTCTGCCCTTGTTGGATGTACATGTTTTACTGAGAATGTCAGACTTCATTCTCACATGACTGAGAAAGATAATGTGAATTTACAGAAAATAAGCTCTCAGTTTAGCTTATAGATCACCTTCCAAACCTCTGTGGTAAAAGCATGAGAAAATATTTTTCTCTCAATCATGATATCCCAGCAGAAGGCTTTTTCACATGGTGAAATCACCTTAGAACATACCACAATTCCTAAAATGAGTATGGTACCATCAATGTAATGTATGTGTCTTGTAAAGCGCACTGCTGCCCTGAGGCGTCCTGGCGCTGTAGACCGCTGGGGAACCCGTCCTGGCTATCCCTGTGAGATGGTCCACAAATGATTTATAATGTAACTAAAGTCTTAAAACCTTCTATTAACTGCAATGCTTTTTAATGAGGTGCTATCATGTATATTGGTCCCAAGATGGCTGCCAACACTTCTTGGATGAAGTGCTGACTGCCAATCAGATCTCAGGATGAGATGTGTGGTTAGGCTCCACCCACATATATATATGCTTTTAAATGCTATTTTCTCAGGAAATACTGAACAGATTTACACCAGACCTGCAAAAGGCACTTCCTTGACCTTATGGCTACCTCTCTGCCAAATTTCAAGTAATTCTGTTCAGCCGTTCGGGCTGTAGCTGTGTCTAAAGGTCCTATGGAAAAATGCATGGGGAAAACGCGTTTTGGGACCCCCTTTTTTTTCAGCCCCTGCTTGACGAATCACCCCGAGACTTTCAGGGTAGGAGCTGAACGGAGCGCCCCATTAGTTTTGGAAATTTCGCGAGGATTCGTCAACCGGCGGCAAAGTTATTTAAAATTGAATTTTGAGATTTCCTATGGAAACTAGGTTGTAACTATAACTATCTACTGGCGACCGCCAGTAGATTATATATATATATATATATATATATATATATATATATATATATATATATATTACCTACTGGCGGTCGCCAGTAGGTAGTTATAGTTAGGACCACGTTTCCATAGGAAAACCTCAACATTCTATTTTGAATAACTTTGGCGCCGGTCGACGAATCCTCGCGAATTTCTCAAAATAGGTGGGGCGCTACGCTCCGCTCCTACCCTGAAAGTCTCGGGGGGATCCGTCAAGCGGGGGCTGAGATAAAAGGGGGGTCCCAAAACGCGTTTTTCCCATGCATTTTTCCATAGGACCTTTAGAACGAGCTACAGCCCGAACGGCTGAACAGAATTACTCAAAATTTGGCAGAGAGGTAGTCCCTAGGTCAAGGAAGTGCCTTTTGTAGGTTTGGTGTAAATCTGTTCAGTAGATTCTGAGAAAATAGCCTTTAAATCAATATATATATCTGAGCCCGCTTACGGTACGCTTACCGTACGCTTACGGTAAGCGTACGGTGGCGTGCGCGAGCGCGATTCTGATTGGCTCTTAGATCTTAGTAAACATTCGAATCGGTCGAAACCAGGAAGCGGCGGCCGCCATTTTGTGTATTTCACTCTGAAAAAAAAGAGTGAAAACAAGGAAAGGGGGCAATGAGGAGAGTTACAGACCCCCTAACATTTGTAAGGGGGTCAAAGAAGGACAGAAAAGTACAAAAAAAACATTTATTGATTTTAAAAAAAATCACGGGGTACGCGTACGGTAAGCTTACGGTAAGCGTACGGTAAAAAAAATAAAAATAAATAAATGAAAAGCAGATTTAAGAGTTTAGATATTAGGGAGCTCTAAAAAGAGCTGTTGTGTTTATGAAGTCATTTTTTTAGTGGTACCTACAAGTAAGTACCGATGCAGAGTCTAAGGTTCAAGAGGAAGACTCTGTTCCCTTCATCATTGAAGTGCACACCATCTCCTCTATAAATGTCTTGCATGTCATAACGCAAGTTGTTGTGGTAAATGGCACCCATACCATAGTCACGGAGGAAAGCAGAAACAGATTTGTTGACGTGCTTTCTTGCTTTGTCAATCTGTGGACAGAAATGATTGGACCAGTTCCATTTTTGCCTTTGGCATATGTTGGATAACACAAAGGCAGTTTTAGGGAAAAGTGTAAACAGTTGTGCAAAGGTGTCCTTCATAAGCATTTCCAGACCTACCCCAGTCAAAGTGCCTAGGTCATTGCCACCACAGTGCACTATTATGAGGTCAGGGTGTTGGATTTGAATGAAGGATTTCACCAATGGCATCAATTGGTGCCACTTTAACCCTCTCTGACCAATCCATTTAATGTCTACATTTGGCAAAGCAAGGTCTCTCACCATACCTGTTTTCTCTGCAAACTTTTCACTCCAGAAGACATAGCTGTGCCCTACAATCCACACTGTGAACATCTTCAAAGGAGAACTGGATGCACTCAGGAGGTGTCTTTCAGTAGAATGGCAATATGAAAAGAAAGACAGTTTGGAAATGGAGGCATACATATTTTTTTCAAAACAAAAAGAACTGATTGGCTGTTTCATACCATTCTAGAATAAAAACTAGGCTGTATGTGTAAATTAATAGAAGCATGTTTTGTATTGGTAAAGAAAAATGTGTAACCAAAGAACAGTACTATGGATTTGCTATTAGGTTTGAAAAGTCAAGCACTCTTGCTCTGTGGAATTGAAACATTGTTTGGTGAACTTTTGACCTAACTCCACATAGCAGTGTTCCATGAGCTGTTGCTATGGTAGCAGGCAGAAGTCAAGTTGGGGGAAGGGTACTAGGCAGAAGTCAAGTTGGGGGAAGGGTACTTTTGGAAAAGGGTTGGTTTTCAACCAATAGAAATGTGTGATTACATTTGAAAAAAAGGGGGAAGCACTGAGATTTGAAACTTACAAGTATATGTGTGGAAAAATAGAGGGAAAGTTTGCCATTATCTGGTTCTGCTGAGAGGAGAGAGGTGAACACAACAGAGATCCTGGCTCTGATAATCTGCTGTTTGAGTGTCACATTTCTTTCACAACTAACTAATTTTAAAGGTGAGTTTACAGTTTGAGAGGGGATGTATGTGGTAACTTAAGAAATGAATAATAGAAATGGAAATTGTTTTTGTTGTAGTTACACATGGTGGTTTCATAATGTGTCAGTCTGTAAAAGTGATTTTCACTTGCCCCGAAAAAAAAAAGAGCAGTAAGTGTGCTTTCAAATTGGCAAAGAAATTTCGTTTTGGGACTAATGTGAAAACATGACTCTGTGTGCAGAGAGGAATTATAGGCAGAGATTTATTGCGTATTGCTCTGGTGATTTCACAGTTGCATTAGATGGAAAGGGGGAGCGAATTTTTGGAGGAAGAAGCAGAGTCTTAGCACACACCCATGTGCTTGCCATGTATAGTCATGCACAGTATTTACAAGCGAGTGGGGTTTTCAGGTTTCAGTCTGTAATGCAAATACATTCAGCATCACTAAGGCTGGTTGCCCTTGCTGGAGTGTAGGCAGTCACCGAGAATACACATGGTGGTGGTCTGAAAAAACAGTTTGGACATGTGCATTTAAATAAATCAAAAAAAGTGGTTTCATAATGTGTCAGTCTGTAAAAGTGATTTTCACTTGTAAAAAGTGATTTTCACTTGCCCCGAAAAAAAAAAGAGCAGTAAGTGTACTTTCAAATTGGCAAAGAAATTTCGTTTTGGGACTAATGTGAAATCATGACTCTGTGTGCAGAGAGGAATTATAGGCAGAGATTTATTGCGTATTGCTCTGGTGATTTCACAGTTACATTAGATGGAAAGGGGGAGCGAATTTTTGGGGGAAGAAGCAGAGTCTTAGCACACACCCATGTGCTTGCCATGTATAGTCATGCACAGTATTTACAAGCGAGTGGGGTTTTCAGGTTTCAGTCTGTAATGCAAATACATTCAGCATCACTAAGGCTGGTTGCCCTTGCTGGAGTGTAGGCAGTCACCGAGAATACACATGGTGGTGGTCTGAAAAAACAGTTTGGACATGTGCATTTAAATAAATCAAAAAAAGTGGTTTCATAATGTGTCAGTCTGTAAAAGTGATTTTCACTTGTAAAAAGTGATTTTCACTTGCCCCGAAAAAAAAAAGAGCAGTAAGTGTGCTTTCAAATTGGCAAAGAAATTTAGTTTTGGGACTAATGTGAAAACATGACTCTGTGTGCAGAGAGGAATTATAGGCAGAGATTTATTGCGTATTGCTCTGGTGATTTCACAGTTGCATTAGATGGAAAGGGGGAGCGAATTTTTGGGGGAAGAAGTAGAGTCTTAGCACACACCCATGTGCTTGCCATGTATAGTCATGCACAGTATTTACAAGCGAGTGGGGTTTTCAGGTTTCAGTCTGTAATGCAAATACATTCAGCATCACTAAGGCTGGTTGCCCTTGCTGGAGTGTAGGCAGTCACCGAGAATACACATGGTGGTGGTCTGAAAAAACAGTTTGGACATGTGCATTTAAATAAATCAAAAAAAGTGGTTTCATAATGTGTCAGTCTGTAAAAGTGATTTTCACTTGCGCCGAAAAAAAAAGAGCAGTAAGTGTGCTTTCAAATTGGCAAAGAAATTTCGTTTTGGGACTAATGTGAAAACATGACTCTGTGTGCAGAGAGGAATTATAGGCAGAGATTTATTGCGTCTTGCTCTGGTGATTTCACAGTTGCATTAGATGGAAAGGGGGAGCGAATTTTTGGGGGAAGAAGCAGAGTCTTAGCACACACCCATGTGCTTGCCATGTATAGTCATGCACAGTATTTACAAGCGAGTGGGGTTTTCAGGTTTCAGTCTGTAATGCAAATACATTCAGCATCACTAAGGCTGGTTGCCCTTGCTGGAGTGTAGGCAGTCACCGAGAATACACATGGTGGTGGTCTGAAAAAACAGTTTGGACATGTGCATTTAAAAAAATCTGAAAAGTGGTTTCATAATGTGACAGTTTGTAAAAGTGATTTTCACTTGCCCAAAAAAAAGAGCAGTTTGTGTGCATTCAAATTGGCAAAGAAATTTCGTTTTGTGACTAATG
Source organism: Triturus cristatus (assembly GCF_964204655.1). Lineage (NCBI taxonomy): Eukaryota > Metazoa > Chordata > Amphibia > Caudata > Salamandridae > Triturus > Triturus cristatus. The sequence continues at coordinate 451,632,805 of NC_140590.1, read as the reverse complement.
TGAAAACATGACTCTGTGTGCAGAGAGGAATTATAGGCAGAGATTTATTGCGTCTTGCTCTGGTGATTTCACAGTTGCATTAGATGGAAAGGGGGAGCGAATTTTTGGGGGAAGAAGCAGAGTCTTAGCACACACCCATGTGCTTGCCATGTATAGTCATGCACAGTATTTACAAGCGAGTGGGGTTTTCAGGTTTCAGTCTGTAATGCAAATACATTCAGCATCACTTAGGCTGGTTGCCCTTGCTGGAGTGTAGGCAGTCACCGAGAATACACATGGTGGTGGTCGGAAAAAACAGTTTGGACATGTGCATTTAAATAAATCAAAAAAAGTGGTTTCATAATGTGTCAGTCTGTAAAAGTGATTTTCACTTGTAAAAAGTGATTTTCACTTGCCCCGAAAAAAAAAAGAGCAGTAAGTGTGCTTTCAAATTGGCAAAGAAATTTCGTTTTGGGACTAATGTGAAAACATGACTCTGTGTGCAGAGAGGAATTATAGGCAGAGATTTATTGCGTATTGCTCTGGTGATTTCACAGTTACATTAGATGGAAAGGGGGAGCGAATTTTTGGGGGAAGAAGCAGAGTCTTAGCACACACCCATGTGCTTGCCATGTATAGTCATGCACAGTATTTACAAGCGAGTGGGGTTTTCAGGTTTCAGTCTGTAATGCAAATACATTCAGCATCACTAAGGCTGGTTGCCCTTGCTGGAGTGTAGGCAGTCACCGAGAATACACATGGTGGTGGTCTGAAAAAACAGTTTGGACATGTGCATTTAAATAAATCAAAAAAAGTGGTTTCATAATGTGTCAGTCTGTAAAAGTGATTTTCACTTGTAAAAAGTGATTTTCACTTGCCCCGAAAAAAAAAAGAGCAGTAAGTGTGCTTTCAAATTGGCAAAGAAATTTCGTTTTGGGACTAATGTGAAAACATGACTCTGTGTGCAGAGAGGAATTATAGGCAGAGATTTATTGCGTCTTGCTCTGGTGATTTCACAGTTGCATTAGATGGAAAGGGGGAGCGAATTTTTGGGGGAAGAAGCAGAGTCTTAGCACACACCCATGTGCTTGCCATGTATAGTCATGCACAGTATTTACAAGCGAGTGGGGTTTTCAGGTTTCAGTCTGTAATGCAAATACATTCAGCATCACTAAGGCTGGTTGCCCTTGCTGGAGTGTAGGCAGTCACCGAGAATACACATGGTGGTGGTCTGAAAAAACAGTTTGGACATGTGCATTTAAAAAAATCTGAAAAGTGGTTTCATAATGTGACAGTTTGTAAAAGTGATTTTCACTTGCCCAAAAAAAAGAGCAGTTTGTGTGCATTCAAATTGGCAAAGAAATTTCGTTTTGTGACTAATGTGAAAACATGACTCTGTGTGCAGAGAGGAATTATAGGCAGAGATTTATTGCGTCTTGCTCTGGTGATTTCACAGTTGCATTAGATGGAAAGGGGGAGCGAATTTTTGGGGGAAGAAGCAGAGTCTTAGCACACACCCATGTGCTTGCCATGTATAGTCATGCACAGTATTTACAAGCGAGTGGGGTTTTCAGGTTTCAGTCTGTAATGCAAATACATTCAGCATCACTTAGGCTGGTTGCCCTTGCTGGAGTGTAGGCAGTCACCGAGAATACACATGGTGGTGGTCGGAAAAAACAGTTTGGACATGTGCATTTAAATAAATCAAAAAAAGTGGTTTCATAATGTGTCAGTCTGTAAAAGTGATTTTCACTTGTAAAAAGTGATTTTCACTTGCCCCGAAAAAAAAAAGAGCAGTAAGTGTGCTTTCAAATTGGCAAAGAAATTTCGTTTTGGGACTAATGTGAAAACATGACTCTGTGTGCAGAGAGGAATTATAGGCAGAGATTTATTGCGTATTGCTCTGGTGATTTCACAGTTACATTAGATGGAAAGGGGGAGCGAATTTTTGGGGGAAGAAGCAGAGTCTTAGCACACACCCATGTGCTTGCCATGTATAGACATGCACAGTATTTACAAGCGAGTGGGGTTTTCAGGTTTCAGTCTGTAATGCAAATACATTCAGCATCACTAAGGCTGGTTGCCCTTGCTGGAGTGTAGGCAGTCACCGAGAATACACATGGTGGTGGTCTGAAAAAACAGTTTGGACATGTGCATTTAAATAAATCAAAAAAAGTGGTTTCATAATGTGTCAGTCTGTAAAAGTGATTTTCACTTGTAAAAAGTGATTTTCACTTGCCCCGAAAAAAAAAAGAGCAGTAAGTGTGCTTTCAAATTGGCAAAGAAATTTCGTTTTGGGACTAATGTGAAAACATGACTCTGTGTGCAGAGAGGAATTATAGGCAGAGATTTATTGCGTCTTGCTCTGGTGATTTCACAGTTGCATTAGATGGAAAGGGGGAGCGAATTTTTGGGGGAAGAAGCAGAGTCTTAGCACACACCCATGTGCTTGCCATGTATAGTCATGCACAGTATTTACAAGCGAGTGGGGTTTTCAGGTTTCAGTCTGTAATGCAAATACATTCAGCATCACTAAGGCTGGTTGCCCTTGCTGGAGTGTAGCACTCTGGACATGGGCTTTTTAAAAAATCTGAAAAGTGGTTTCATAATGTGACAGTTTGTAAAAGTGATTTTCACTTGCCCAAAAAAAAGAGCAGTTTGTGTGCATTCAAATTGGCAAAGAAATTTCGTTTTGTGACTATTGTGAAAAGAAATGTAGTAATATATTTAAATACAATAAAGGATTTTTTTTTTAGTTTTTTTCAGGTATTGCTGAAGAGCAGAGAACAAAATTTAAGATGCCTACAAAATCCAGAGTTCAAAAAACGCTAAAAAAAAAACTATATTTGAAGACAACTGGAGGACCAAAGTTAGTAGAAGATGCTCATGTTGGGAAAAAGAAAAAATCTTCTGGTAAGCAGAAAAAAAAATTTCTTAAAAATATATTCAAAACAAAGAAAAATTTACAAAATGTCTGTACTGGAAAGAATGTTACAAAAGGAAGAGAACAGGAAAAAATTGAGAATTTAGTTAATGCAAATATACCTTCTGCAACTGAAAAGATTTACATAAACAGAAAAACAGCGTTTAAAGAGATACGTAGAAAAATGTTTCAGAGAAGAGTTATGTCCAATTTGATAAAGGATGTGAAGAAATATAAGCAAAAGGCAAAATATTACAAGAGAAAAAAAGAAATTGAAGCCATTGCAGCAAAGGCATTAGAATTAAAAAGGAAACTATTCATATTAATTTTGAATAGGATGCGTACATTAGATAAAATGGTTAATGTACTGAAATCACAAAGCAAAAGCAAAAGAGTAGTGAACAGAACAAACTTTTGTAAAGTGTTTTTAGGAAAGTGGATGCATAGTTCAAGTAGTGAACCTTTTTTTAATGAAGAGAGCTATTTTCAAAGTAATAGTTTGCTGCATGCAGTTGACACCAGAGGTCGTGCTTACGAAGTGAAAAATGGTTGCATAATGGAGAAGGAGATAATGGTTCCAAGAGATGAGGTACAAGTGATGGCAGATGAGGCAATGGGGAGACGTCCTAAAGCCCCAGTGTACACTTGGAATTGTAGTAGTATTTGCACTGTGCGTCAGGATTCTATTGACAAATTTCGAGAGTTTCTTAGAGAATATAGTAAAAAAAGTGTAAAACAGAAGATTAAGGTGCTTCAAAGTCTGGATCCATGCAGAGTGAGAGAGAATACTGGTTTGCAGGGTCATTCTCTGGCTTGTCTATCTAGAAAAGTGTGCAATAGTGTTTTCCATCATTTTAGGATGCTGGCTGTTCATCATACTGAAATGAGAAAGTTTGTGAGACGGTTGTATTTTGCCAAAAGTCCAGCAATAAAGTTAAATGAATTGAATAGGGCTCTGTTCCGAGGAACGGTATCAGATGTAGAGAAGGTTGTTGATGAAATTCAGTTTTGTTACTTTGGTCCTGAACAAAACAGTGCAGAGAAGGACACAGTAAATGAGGAAGAAGTGGAAGAGAATGTAGAACCTTCTGTAGGTAAGACATTTAATGATCACATAACAAAATTTGCAATAGTCTCTAATGAAAGACCAAATGTTACTTGTATTTGTTGCCGCAGAACTCATTATAGAAAACAAACTAGGAATGTTGATCTCTACAGAAAGAGTGAAAATGAAGATAATTATAAGTGGAAGGATTTTGCCACATATATATTTCTAGAAAATTGTTTTGAATTGGGTGAAGATCAGCGTATTTGTAAATACTGTTACAACAAGTTAGAGGAAAATAGAATGCCGACCAGAGCTGTACATAATAATTTAGAATTGGATGCTATTCCTGCTTAACTTTCTGAATTAAATACATATGAGTCTATACTCATTCAATGTGTTCATCCGTTCCAGACCATAGTACGTATGGAGCCCAAAACTGGTAAATTACCTCCTTCAGATTTACTGAGAGGTTTAAAAGGTAGAGTGGTGTATTTGCCCTTGGATTTGAAAAAAAATATGGAAACTATTGATGCGGATACTTTGGAAACTGAACCATTAATTATTCTGGTTAATGGTGTACCTACAAAGAATAAGAAGATTTGGCAGGAGCTGGTAGATGTGCGGAAAGTACAAAGAGCAAATTTGTATTTGAAAAAAAATAACAAATGGTATGAATCAATTTATATAGAAGAAGAAGAAGAAGAAGAAGATTTTCAAGAAGACACAGAAACACCAACTGGACAAATTGAAAAAGTGGACAAGTCAAAGGAAGAAGAAATTTATGAACATTTTAGCATACATCCTCTTCATTCGAAAGAAGTTATGGGAGACAATATTGATCTCTTTCAGATGAAGAAAGCAAAAGGAACTCCTGTGAGTGTATGGGAGGAGAGCTTGGAAGCTCGATGTTTTCCTCAGCTGTTTCCTAAAGGAAAAGGAGGACGATACGATGAACGTCCAGAACAGATTCCAGCTTCAGAGTATCGGACTACAAGACTATATGCTGAAGATCCCAGATTTCGACAAAGTATTCCTTATTTGTTCCATCTTTTATTTGAAAGCGACTTGTCTGCACTGTCTTATGCAGTAAATCACATTTTAAAAAGTGGAGTACATTTACAAAATGTGTCTGCTAAGGATTTTATGGAGAAAGTGCAGCACCGAGATGATCATTTGGAAACACAACTGATCAATCTGATGGCTTGTCAGCGTGGGACAAATGAATATTGGTACCGACGCCATGGTGAACTACAATGCATGTTACGGAATTTAGGAACACCAACATGGTTCCTTACCCTAAGCTGTGCCGAGTACGCTTGGGATGATTTACTGGATTTTCTACGAGAGGCCAATTCAAACATTAAAAACATCGAATACAAGACAGCAGGAGAACTGTGCTCATTGGATCCGGTTAATGTTTGCAGATATTTCAATCATAGATTTGAGGCTATGATGTCCTTCATCTGCAATAAAAAAAATCCACCCCTTGGAGAAGTAGTGGATTTCTTTTGGAGAAAAGAGTACCAGGCAAGAGGTGCTCCTCATATTCATATGCTGTTGTGGATCAAGGATGCCCCAAAGTTTGGAACAGATGCTGATGAAGCAGTGTTATCTTACATTCAAGAATATGCAACATGTGCTATACCAAAAAGCACAGAAGAGAACAAGTTAAAGGAGCAAGTTTTACGTTTCCAAAGTCATCGGTGTGGAAAATACTGTCGACGTAAATACAAGAGCAAAGAAAAATACTACACTAAATGTCGATTTGGATTTCCTAGACCTGTTCTTTCAAATGGAAGAGTAAACAGTTTTATGTCAGCTGTGAGACATACTATCACAAGAAAATCACCTAAGAATACCTACAACCTTAAAAGAAAAGAAGAATCAAAAAATATAAATGACTACAACCCAGTCATTTTATCCATGTGGAACGCTAACATGGATATACAGTATGTAGCTGACAATTCCATTGCTGTTGCACGATATGTAACGTCTTACATTACGAAATCAGAAAAAACAGAATTGAAGGAAATGTGGGAAGAGATTTCTCACGAGAAGACTGTCAGTAAGAAGCTGTACAGTTTCAGTTTGAAGATGTTATCGCATCGAGAAATTGGATCCTACGAATGTTCAGATAGGTTATCTTCTGCAAGTCTCTACTCGAAGTCAAGAAGAATAATTTGGGCAAGTTTAGGCCTTGCAGCAATGAGAAATCGGGTACTGAAATCTGTAGGAGAAATTGAATATTTGGTCGAGAATGACCCAGAAAGTACAGATATATTGAAAACAAACATGTTGGACACATATTATCCCAAGAGAAGTCAACATCTGGAGAACATGTGTCTCTATGAAGTGCTGCAGAACTACATTTATTCAAGGAAAGCCACAGAAGACATCAATAATGGAAAATATAAAGTCGTTGGTGAAGAAGGATGTTTGGTGAAGCAAACAAAAGGAAGTTTGATAAATCACCGGAAGCTGAGTTGTGACACTACTGACAAGAAAGAATTTTACTACTTGGCTCTTTTACAGTTGTTTAAACCATGGCGTACAGAGGATGAACTACTGGGAGAATTTCAAAGCTATGAAGATTCATTTAATGCTTGCAAAGACAGCATACAATGCAATACATTCACAACTTATCTGCAAATGTTAAATGAAGAAATTGAACAGGAAACTACAATTGCAGCAGAAATAGCTAGAGACAGTTCTCAGGACAGCCAAAGTTCAGGAACACACAGTCAAGATCCCCTAGGACAACCAATCATTGAAAATGAAGCATCAATAGCCATGAATGAAGTGGAAACGGCTATGAATCAAGCTCAAGAAGAATTTATAGACTTAGAAAATTTGGAAAGACAACTGAATCAAGAGCAGCAACAAATTTATGAAGAGATCAAAAACAAAATTGATCACGGATTTCTACATGTAAAAAAAGAGTGCTCATGCACATCATTTCATCCAATCAGGATGTATGTAAGCGGACAAGCTGGAACTGGAAAAAGTTTCCTAATAAAAGTCATCAGAAGCTACCTACAGCAAAAAACGGATTCTACTTTGTCTTGTGTGGTTACTGCTCCAACTGGGTTAGCAGCATATAACATAAAAGGAATCACCTTACATCGTTTGCTAATGTTACCAGTGGAGCATGAGAACAAAATACAATTCAACAAGCTAACTGGAGAAGCATCCTTGGAAGTTTCAAGAGTATTGAAGAAGATGCAAGTTCTCATTATTGATGAGGTGAGCATGGTATCAAACCTAATGCTTTCCTTTGTGCATTTAAGAATGCAGCAAATTTTGAAGACAGACTATGACATGTTATTTGGTGGAAAACACGTCATAGTTTTTGGAGATCTTTTGCAACTTACTCCAGTTAAAGGACAACCAGTGTTTAATACTGTGACACATGAAGACACGAAGAAGTCATTGGGAAGCATCGGAAATACAAATATGTGGTCCTTCTTTGAGTACAAGGAACTTACTACTAATATGAGGCAAGCAAACGATGAAGAATATGGAAGTATTCTGAAAGATATCAGGATTGGACTACTGACAGAAGTTGGCAAAAAAGCATTACAGAGTCGGCTGCTACATAATTTATTTCCAAAGGAAGAAATAGTTGCAGAGAAGATATACAAGAACATTGCAGAAAACAAAAGTGTCATCTGCTTAATGCCAACTCTACGTGAATGCTCAATATTCAATGAGGAGCTTTTGAAATTGGAAAAGGAAGAGATCAGGAAATTGGAAGCAGTGGACAAAATTGAGGATGGAAGAATTACTGTCACAGTAACAGGCAAACTGAAAAATAAATTGGACTCACTAGAGAAGAACATCTCCAAAACAGCTGGATTAGAAAAAAATCTATATGTTTGCATGAACTGTAGAGTGTTTTTAAGGAGAAATTTGGATGTTGAGAAAGGTTTAGTTAATGGAGCGATGGGAAGAGTTGTGGGTTTTATTAATTACCAGAAAAAAGAAGGAGTTGAATGTTTAAAAATAAAATTTGATCAGATAGATGAAGTTAAAGATATTTGTCGTTGTACAGTTCGTTTTATGCTTGTGAAAGACTTATATGTACGTAGGAAGCAGTTTCCGTTTTCTCTAGCATATGCTGTAACTATTCACAAGTCTCAAGGATTGACTGTAGATTGTGCATTTGTGAACATTGGTTCAACTGTGTTCAAAGAAGGTATGGCATATGTTGCTTTGTCACGAGTCAAAACATTATCAGGTTTGTTCATGATAGACTTTGATGAGTCAAAAGTTAGTGCTGATACAAACTGTGTAAAGGAGTATAATAGATTAAGAAGAAGCTATGCTCCTCATTTAGGTCAGTATCCTGTGTTGGAGAAACGTGTAGTTTCTCGTAAAAGAAAAAATGAGAATATCTGTAGTGAAGATGTAGAGAAGAGGAAAAAAAAGAGGAGTGATGTAATTGCAAGCAAAAAGAAAAAGGAAAATGAAGAACAGGTTGTAGGATGTCATTTTGAAAATAGCTCTGGTGTCAACTGCTACGCAAATGTAGTGCTGAATGTTGCATTTTATCTGGAAAGTTTGCAAGAGCAGATAATAGTAAATCAGGGAAAAAGATTCTGTTCAGAGCTGAGTCTCCTTTTTCAAAAGCTGAGTAAAGATAAAACTCAAATAGAAAGTGCTACTGACATTAGAAAACTTTTAGATGTATGTTCAGGACGAACACAGTTTTCTCAAAATGAACAGCAAGATGCACATGAATTTTTGATGTATTTTCTTCAGGTAGTGGAAGAAGAAGGAGTTCCCATTGACATTTTTTTTGGTCTCTCTTATAAATGGGAACATAGTTGTGATAATTGTTATAATATATGTGGCTCTATTGTTGATAATGAAAGGTTTATTTATTTGACATTGCCAGAGAGTAAAACAGTCACTTTTGCAAAATTAGTTAAAGATGCTAATCATAGCATGAAATGTGGTGAGTGTAATTCTGACATGTTTTCAACATTAATTTTAAAGGAATACGGACAGTATGTAATTTTAATGATGCAACGATGTAGAGCTGATGGTTCAAAATTGGATACTTTAATAAAGAAGTTTACAGGACAGCAATTATCAATTTCAGGAAAAACTTTTGTAACTGTTGCAATAATTTTCCATGATGGACCTACTGTTACTTCTGGACATTACACAGTTTATCTTAAATGTGAAAAAGGCTGGACACTGTGTAATGATTCCCAATTGATTTTCAAACAACGTTTGCCTTTTGATTTAGCAAATTCCTATCTAATCTTCCTGAAACCTAAATTTTAGAGAGACTTGGCAAGATCTGGACAAAACAATTTTACCATTTTACTGGATTACCATTGCAATTTTGTAAAAAAATGATTTTTTAAATTATCATTTGGCCTAATGGAAAGATAACCAATTGTAATGTGGACTTTTTTAATTTTTAATGAAACTTTGAAAAACCAATCATTTAGAGATTATCGGTAACTTCTGCACATTTTAAATTTTGGAATGTTATTGGACTGCCATTGGAAATTTTTTCAAAAATGTTTTAAAAAATTACTATTTGGCCATGTGGAAAAGTAACCAATTCTATTGTGGACTTAATAAATTATTCAAAAAATTTTCGTGAACCAAAATGTTACAGAGAATCGGTGAGATCTGGACAAATTAAACTTTAGAATTTTATTGGATTACCGTTGGAAATTTATTCCCAAAAAAAATTTAAAATTACTATTTGGTCTAAAGGAAATGAAATCAGATGTATTTTGGAGTTATTTGAGATATAATATTGTGATTATACTTCTGAAACAAACATATCAGACGGTATTTTAAAGAAATAACTATTGGTATTAGATGATATTTTTTTACAATATTATGCATTTCTATAATGTTAAGTTTAAGTAAAAAAAGAATCAGGGCATTTTTAATACAATCTTTGTGATTGGTATTTTTTTTTGCCCGCTGTAAAATGATGAATGCAATTGCTTTCACAATTTATAGTGAAATGCAATATATTCTGAAAACAGCAAAAATAAGGCAAAAATATTTTTGGGAAAAAAATGTAAATATGTGTACTGTATTATAAAATGTTTTAAAAATATTAATACTTTTTTCTTTTTTTCCAGATAGATATAGAAAATTTTCGAAAACTACAAACATTTTTAAAACTATTTTTAAAAAAAACAAATGAATAAATATTTTTTCAGTGAGTATGGTAAGTCAATAATAATAATTGTAGTCTCTCAAGGACAATGTAATGTGATAAATGATTTTGAGTGTTTTTTTTTAAAAAAAAAAAAAGAAAGTACGCGCACCGTACGCGTACGGTAAAAAAAAAATAAAAAAAAGTTTTTAAAAACATATGTAAAAAAAAGATGAAAGATAAGGTTGGCTCTTAAAAGAACCGTTGTGTTCATGCAGGGACAGAGGAAAGGAAGCATGGGAAAATTATTCAAAGCGACAAATGTGCTGATCTATTTTGTTGTTCACTAGGGAAACACTGGTCTCCCTATGGCAAATTAGATCTTTACAAAATGTGCAATGAATATCAACCTTCCGAAATCGTGGGTTCATTTCCAGAGGGCCAGCAAAAGGAGATTCTCCCCCCACAGATGAAGGGCTCACCTGACCTGCAGAAGAAGGAGTCAGCCCTGCAGATGATGGTCCAGGCTGAGCTACTGTGGATGTACTGGCTCGTCTTTCTGAAGAGTTACCTCCAAAAAGATGACCATGTGTCCTTCTGTGTACATCCTGGAGGTGTCTCTTCATGGTGTGATTCCCAAAGGAATACTTCCTGTTAGGATTACCTCTAGAAAGTACACGCTTACACAGCTTACAAGTCACTAAGGGTGCATTTACCTTTTGCTGGCCTTCAGGAAAAGTAAAATAATCCCATACATAAGAGGGCTTTTGTTTCCTCGATCTCTGCCTCAAGACAGTGCTGCTAGTGCTAGCCTCACTCTCAGAAGAGCTCTGCTGTTCTGCCATCGTATCCCAAAGACAAACCAGCTCCTTCTCCCAAGGGATCACAAGCAGAAATGAGGGGAATGGGTGTGGTGTAGGAGAGTTCTAGAACTGAAAGTAGTTTCAACCAATCAAAAGTTGTGTTTCATGATCACATGACCTACCGTACGCTTACGGTACGCTTACGGTACGCTTACGGCAAAAAGTACGCATGCGCGTAAAAAAGACACGCGCTTGCGCGCATGCGCATAACAGTCACTACCCGACACTTCCGCGTAACGTGCGCGTGTAGCGTAAGCGCGCACGCGTCCCACGCGCAGTACGCGCGGCTACGCAAAGTGCGTAACTATACGCAAGCAGCGTAGATAGATTACGGACGTTGCGTAAACCGTACGCTTACCATGAGCTTACGGTACGCGTACTAAAAAAATATTTTTTTAAAAAAAAAAGTACTGCAAATAAATTTTACATGTTTATTTTAAAAAATATATTTAAAAAAACATATTAAAGAATTTTAAAAATTTAATCATAGTCTTTATAAAAGGTAAGATAATTAAATTAAAAATATGTTAGAAAAAAAAAAATAAAAAAAAAAAATTAGCATTTAAAAAACCTTGCAAATTCACTGAAAAAACCATGGGTTTCACACACGTTATAGTTAGGAATTAGCATTTAAAAAACCTTAGAAATTCAGTGAAAAAACCATAGGTTTCACACACGTTATAGTTAGGAATTAGCATTTAAAAAACCTTAGAAATTCAGTGAAAAAACCATAGGTTTCACACATGTTATAGTTAGCTGGACATTTTACTCGTAAAAAACCAATGAAATTGCCCCGTTATAGTTAGTTCAGCTAACTATAACTCGCGCGCCCGCAATGCACTGCTGATGACGTCACATATTACATCACTCATGACATGGTCAGTGACATCACTCATGACATCACTGATGACATCTCAAATGACATCACTGATGACATCACTGATGACATCATCCTTGTGATAGAGTGGCAGACCTCCTCTCACCCTAATATAACCTTTGACACACACATTCAAAAATAGAGACTAAAATTTTCAAAACAATGGACATACCAATACCAGTTACAACAACCTCTTCAGTAATTCTAAGATCCACATACACATCCACTCATTCACCAACAGTCCAATACAGTCACTCATACATGTACTCACTCATCATATGTACTCATACACCTATACATCCTGTTACACAATGCCACTCATCCATAGAGTTACTCACACACATAGTCACTCATGCTAAAAAAGAATCAAACATCCATTTACTTGCATATACAGTTATACACACACCACCACACTTACTTTTACAGAAACTTACACATACTTAGTCTTTTAAATAATCACTTATAGAAACACATACTTATTCATATAGGCACTCTTCCAATCTCTCACCCTTGCATATACTCACATATATACACCAATAGTCACATATACTAGTTTTAAACATATGTAGTTACTCATAAAGACACTATTGAGACAGTCATTCACTCACTAACACACCCATACATACACTCATCCACCCATGCAGTCCTGCACACATGGTCTGTTCAACACATACAAACAGTGAGTCACTCATTCATGCACCTATGCACTACGTAATACCCCCCACCGAACCATGCAGACACTCAGACTGATACTCAAAAAACCAACTAATAACCTATATAGACACCCATGTAGCTACTCACCAACCCATGCAGCCACTTATACACAAAGTGAGAGACTGATACAGATATATACATATTTAAACATTACTCACTAAAACATGTATTCACTATGATACACTTAATCAGTCAGTTAAACAATCAATTTTTCAAAAACAAATCATCCATTTAGACACTTATATACCCATTTATTCTTCCATCGACCTTGAGATATACATATATAAAACATATTTAATTTTCAGAAAAACCCACATTCACTGGATGATGTCATCAGTGATGTCATCAGTGATGTCATTTGAGATGTCATCAGTGATGTCATGAGTGATGTCACTGACCATGTCATGAGTGATGTAATATGTGACGTCATCAGCAGTGCATTGCGGGCGCGCGAGTTATAGTTAGCTGAACTAACTATAACGGGGCAATTTCATTGGTTTTTTACGAGTAAAATGTCCAGCTAACTATAACATGTGTGAAACCTATGGTTTTTTCACTGAATTTCTAAGGTTTTTTAAATGCTAATTCCTAACTATAACGTGTGTGAAACCTATGGTTTTTTCACTGAATTTCTAAGGTTTTTTAAATGCTAATTCCTAACTATAACGTGTGTGAAACCCATGGTTTTTTCAGTGAATATATATATATATATGCCTTGAGGTCTTCCGTATATGAAATGCCTCCTCCTGAGCGAGAGTTGCTTCGTTGCCAATGGACCGCACGGAAGCCGGTCTCTATCAAATAAGTGGAAAAATCTTCTCTCATGTATCCGGAAGAATAACGAAGCCTTGTGCGGTTGAATAAATGCTTTATTCCTCAGTCAGCCGTTCGTCAAACGCGTTTCGAGTGCGCAGCACCCTTGTTCACTGACGCTGAGTAAAGTTTTCACAACTATTTTAACTTGGCTTTGCACGTGACTATACAACTACACAATGAGTGTATAAGTAAACAGACTCGTAGTTTTTAGAATACATATACGATCCTACGCTGTTGGCATAAAATCACAATACGATTTCATTAGTATTGAACTAAAATAGTAAATCATGACCGGCAGTGATTATATTATTGAAAACATTGTTCCGTTATCTGTTGTAATTATGAAATAAGGTATAAGGTGTAAATAATGCCCAAGTGGGCTTTCTTAATCCAACCATGTTGTTATTAAACAATGTTTTCCTAGAAACTTTTTCAAAAATCTAGCCCCAGTGGGCTATATTGCCAATACAATGCATTAATTTATTACAATTTGAGTCAATTTGTACGTGGAAAGCTTTTCATAAAAGAAAATTTGTTAGGAACAGATTATTCAAGTTATTCAAAACTAATTATCAAAGGTGTGTGTACATATCCTCTTCAACATTCAAACCATCTGGCTGCTTAGAATTCAATTCGATTATATAACGTGACTCCAATCTCCTTAATTGTTTTTCCCTATTGCCTCCCCTGGGATTTTTCTCAACGGCATCTATCACAAAATATGTGAGGCCATCGGGTCGCTTGTTGTGGAACTTCTCAAAGTGTCGTGCGACAGGATATGATCTGTCGTCGTTCTTTATTGCTCTTAAGTGTTGTAACACTCTCTTGTGTACTTCTAGGATTGTGCTGCCCACGTACCTCAAGCCACAAGGGCATTGAAGCATGTAGACAGCATAATCAGTTTTACATGAGAATTTTCCTCTTACTTTTCGCAGTTGTTTGTTTAAACCTGGTATATATTTGTCTGTGTTTACACCATATTTGCATGCTTTGCACTTGGTGCATTTTACAAATCCTTGCTTCTTCGTTAACCAAGTCGTTTTTGGTTTGGATTTTTTCAAATTATTTTTAACCAAGGTTTGTTTAAACGATTTTGCTTTGCGATATGTAATCTGCGGCCTGCGTGGGAGAACTTTTCCAAGGATTGGGTCATTCTTAATTACATGCCAGTGTTTGTTTAAAATGCCTCTCAGTTTAATGTGCTGCGTGCTGTACGTTGTAATGAATCTACCTGGTTGGGTTCAGAACATTTTCTTATTTTTCCCTTGATCATTTTCTTTTTTGTCAAATAGAATATTTTCTCTTTTCCTTCTCTGAACTTTATAGATAGCACTGTCTATCCAATCATCCGGGTAGCCTCTTTCCTGAAATCTCTCTTTTAGTACTGTTAGTTCTTCTTCAATTACCTGATCTTTGCTACAGTTGCGTTTTGTGCGTATGCATTCACCATATGGAATGCTCTTTTTGAGATGTGTGGGATGAAAACTTTTAGCATGTAAGATAGTGTTGCTGGAGGTAGGTTTACGATATAGCTTAGTTTCTATCTTGCCACCTTCAATATATACTGTCAGGTCCAGAAAATTAATTTTGGTCTTGCTTATTTCACTTGTGAATTTTAAATTGAGGTCATTGTTTTGTAGACTATTGATGAATGACTTAGCCTCCTCTTCTGTACCTTTCCATATGACGAACAAGTCGTCAATAAACCTGCTCCAATGCAAAATGTTATTCTCCCATTGTTGTTGGTACTGCGACCTGACCACCTGCTCCTCCCACCAGCCCATATGCAAATTAGCATAGCTGGGGGCGAAGCAGGTGCCCATCGCAGTACCGCACACTTGGTGGAACAGTTCATTATTGAATATAAAATAATTATTTGTTAGACATCTCTCGATCATTGACAAGAGCATTTGGGTATGGGACCACATTGTTATGGGTCTTGAACCTAAAAAATATTTGACAGCCTTTATCCCATCGGTGTGTCGTATACTCGTGTAGAGTGTTGACACATCTATCGTTATTAGGAGATAATCATCTTCCCATGGTAGGTCATAGATACCCCTCAAAAAATCTCCTGTATCCTGAATATAGGAAGGTAGAGTTTGAACTAGGGGATTGATGAAGGAATCTACATATTTTGAAGTGTTCTCCAGGGCGCTACCAATTGCCGAAATAATTGGGCGCCCTGGCGGTTCTTCAATATCTTTGTGGACCTTGGGAATTAGATAAAAAACTGCCGTTATTGGATGGTCAATTTTTAGGAACTTGTACTCATCTTGTTTAAGTAGACCCTGGTCAAACCAATGTTTCAATTGCACATTATACTCATCATTGTTAGTAAGCATGAGTTTTTCATCCACTCGTACATAACATTTTTTGTTGTTGAGTTGTTTATAAGCTTCACTCAAATATTTCCGTTTGTCCCATAGGACAATATTGCCCCCTTTATCCGCATTACGCACAATGCAGTTTTCATTTTCAGATAATTTCTTTAACATTTTAGTTCAATACTAATGAAATCGTATTGTGATTTATATGCCAACAGCGTAGGATCGTATATGTATTCTAAAAACTACGAGTCTGTTTTCTTATACACTCATTGTGTAGTTGTATAGTCACGTGCAAAGCCAAGTTAAAATGGTTGTGAAAACTTTACTCAGCGTCAGTGAACAAGGGTGCTGCGCACTCGAAACGCGTTTGACGAACGGCTGGCTGAGGAATAAAGCATTTATTCAACCGCACAAGGCTTCGTTATTCTTCCGGATACATGAGAGAAGATTTTTCCACTTATATATATATATATATATATATATATATATATATATATATATATATATACATATTACCTACTGGCTGTCGCCAGAAGGTAGTTATAGTTAGGACCTATTATCCATAGGAAATCCGCAACATTCTATTTGGAATAACTTTGGCACCGGTTGACGAATCTTCGTGAAATTTTCAACACTGGTGGGGCGCTCCGGCCCACTCATATCCTAAAAGTCTCGGGTTGATTCGCCAAGTGGGGGCCGAGAAAAAAGGGGGGTCCCAAGACATGTTTTCACCATGGGAACCATTAATCGCAGCTGCAGCCCGAACTGCTGAACGAAATTACACCAAATTTGGCAAAGAGGTAGCCCTTGGTTCACACTCGTGCCTTTTGGCTAAATGGTGTAAATCCGTTCAGTAGTTGCTGAGAAAATCAAAAGTAAAATCATAGATATATGTTGGCAGACCCCAACCACACAACTCATCGTGAGATCGGATTAGCTGTCAGCAATTCATCCAAGAAGTGTTTGCAGCCATCTTGGGATCATTATACATGATAGCAACTCATTAAAAAGCATTGCAGTTAATAGAAGGTTTTAAGACTTTAGTTACATTATAAATCATTTGTTGATGATACTCATTTTAGGAATTGTGGTGTGTTCTAAGGTGATTTTACCATGTGAAAAAGCCTTCTGCTGGGATATCATGAATCATGTTTGAGAGAAAACTATTTTCTCCTGCTTTTCCCACAGAGGTTTGGAAGGTGATCTATAAACTAAACTGAGAGCATATTTTCTGTAAATTCACATTATCTTTCTCAGTCATGTGAGAATGAAGTCTGACATTCTCAGTAAAACAGGTACATCCAACAAGGGCAGAGACTGTCAGTTGATTCCTTTGTGTTCTACCAGCTTCCCAGAGTGTTCTAAAGAACAACTAGAGCGCTAACAGTCCTACTTATGACAAACGTATGGCACACCTGAAGCAATCTTGATTGGAATAAAGTGGTAATTCTTAAAACATTTATTATAAAAAGGAACAAAATGAGGGGGTTCATTTTGCCATAGAAAGTATGATTAGTGCTGCAGAAAGAAAAATTAGGGCACATTTTGAGTGACTTCTCAAATCCTCGTCTATTTCAATAAAAAATTCTGACATGCAGACTGAAACATGCACTTTCAATACCAGCAGCAGACTTCCCTGGTGAGCAGTAGCTTTACTACAGTGATCTAATGAACAACTAGTGTGCTAACATTCTGAATTCATGGCAAATGTGTGACACATCTGAATGCCTTCTTGATGGAATCAAAGTAAAAAACTGAAAGTATTTCCTACTGAGGAGACTGTAGTAATTGAGGAAATTAGGAAACTTCATATAACAAATAAGTCTCCAAGATGGCCACCAGAGACAAAATAGTCCAAATGTAGCACAAATATCACCCAGATGTAGCCCAAGTATAGCCCAATGACAGAATGCCCCAGAGTGTTCTAAAGAACAACTAGAGCGCTAACAGTCTTACTTATGACAAACGTATGGCACACCTGAAACCATCTTGTTTGGAATAAAGTGGTAACACTTAAAACATTTATTTGCAAAGGAACAAAATGAGGGGGTTCATTTTGCCATAGAAATTATGATTAGTGCTGCAGAAAGAAAAATTAGGGAACATTTTGACTTCTCAAATCCTCTTCTATTTCATTAAAACATTCTGACATATAGACTGAAACATGCACTTTGAATACTAGCAGCAGACTTCCCTGGTGAGCAGTAGCTTTACTACAGTGAGCTAATGAGCAACTAGAGTGCTAACATTCAGAATTTATGGCAAATCTGAATGCCTTCTTGATGGAACCAAAGTAAACAAGCATCGAAAATGCAATTGGTCTTGCCCTCATTTAAGTTAAAGCAATTCTGTTTGTAATTAGGTGGATTATTAGCTTTGCTTTTATTAGTGTTTTTCAAACTTTCATGTACATAACATGCATATTGGTAAAAGTATATGTATGCATGCATTTATATTTGTATCTATATAGATATGCAGATTATATATATGTTTATATATGTATGTATATATCTATACCCATACATATATAACTGCAAATGCATATATATGCATATATATATATATGTGCATATGTGTGCGTGTAGAGAGAGGTAGAGAGAGGTAGAGGTGTAGAGGTGTAGAGGTAGATGTGTAGAGGTAGAGGTGTAGAGGTAGAGGTAGAGAGGTAGAGAGGTAGAGAGAGGTAGAGAGAGGTAGAGAGGTAGAGAGTAGAGGATGAGTAATAGAGAGTAGAGAGTGAGTAGTGGAGAGCAGTAGAGAGAGTAGCAGAAAGTGAGTAGTAGAGCGTAGTAGAGTGAGTAGTAGAGAGTAGTAGAGAATGGGTAATAGAGAATGAGTACTAGAGAGTAGAAGAGAGTAGTAGAGAGTGAGTAGTAGAGTAAGTAATAGAGTAAGTAATAGAGAGTAGTAGAGAGTGAGTAGTAGAGAGTGAGAAGTAGAGAGTAGTAGAGAGTGAGTAGTAGAGAGTAGTAGAGAGTAGTAGAGAGAGAGTAGTAGAGAGTGACTAGTAGAGAGTAGTACAGAGTGAGTAGTAGAGAGTGAGTAGTAGAGTGAGTAGTAGAGTGAGTAGTAGAGAGTAGTAGAGAGAGTAGTAGAGAGTAGTAGAGAGTAAGTAGTAGAGAGTGGTAAGTAGAGTGAGAGTAGTAGAGAGTAGTAGAGAGTAGTAGGGAGTGAGTAGTAGTGAGTAGTAGAGAGTAGTAGAGAGTGAGTAGTAGAGAGTGAGAGGTAGAGAGTAGTGGAGAGTGAGAAGTAGAGAGATAGTAGTAGAGAGTAGTAGAGAGTAGTAGAGAGTGAGTAATAGAGAGTAGTAGAGAGTGAGTAGTAGAGAGTAGTAGAGAGTGAGTAGTAGAGAGTGAGAAGTAGAGAGTAGTAGAGAGTGAGTAGTAGAGAGTGAGTAGCAGAGAGAGAGTAGTAGAGAGTGAGTAGTAGAGAGCAGTAGAGAGTGAGTAGTAGAGAGTGGGTAATAGAGAGTGAGTAGTAGAGAGTAGTAGAGAGTGAGTAATAGAGTGAGTAATAGAGAGTAGTAGAGAGTGAGTAGTAGAGAGTAGTAGAGAGTGAGTAGTAGAGAGTGAGAAGTAGAGAGTAGTAGAGAGTGAGTAGTAGAGAGTGAGAAGTAGAGAGAGAGTAGTAGAGAGTAGTAGAGAGTCATAGAGAGTGAGTAGTAGAGTGAGTAGTAGAGAGTAGTAGAGAGTGAGTAGTAGAGAGTGAGAAGTAGAGAGTAGTAGAGAGTGAGTAGTAGAGAGTGAGAAGTAGAGAGAGAGTAGTAGAGAGTAGTAGAGAGTGAGTAATAGAGAGTAGTAGAGAGTGAGTAGTAGAGAGTAGTAGAGAGTGAGTAGTAGAAAGTGAGAAGTAGAGAGTAGTAGAGAGTGAGTAGTAGAGAGTGAGTAGCAGAGAGAGAGAGTAGTAGAGAGTAGTAGAGAGTAGTAGAGAGTGAGTAGCAGAGTGAGTAGTAGAGAGAGAGTAGTAGAGAGTGAGAAGTAGAGAGTAGTACAGAGTGAGTAGTAGAGAGTGAGTAGTAGAGTGAGTAGTAGAGTGAGTAGTAGTGTGAGTAGTGGAGGGTAGTAGAGAGTAGTAGAGAGAGTAGTAGAGAGTGAGTATTAGAGAGTGAGTAGTAGAGAGTAGTATAGAGTGAGTAGTAGAGAGTGAGAAGTAGAGAGTAGTAGAGAGTGAGTAGTAGAGAGTGAGTAGCAGAGAGAGAGTAGTAGAGAGTAGTAGTAGAGAGTGAGTAGTAGAGAGAGTAGTAGAGAGTGAGCAGTAGAGAGTGAATAGTAGAGTGAGCAGTAAAAAGTAGTAGAGAGTGAGTATTAGAGTGAGTAGTAGAGAGTAGTAGAGAGCGAGTAGTAGAGAGCATGTAGTAGAGAGTGGGTAGTAGAGAGTGAGTAGTAGAGAGTGGTAGAGAGTGAGTAGTAGTAGAGAGCGAGTAGTAGAGAGAGTAGTAGAGTAGTAGAGAGTGAGTAGTAGAGTGAGTGGTAGAGAGTAGTAGAGAGCGAGTACTAGAGAGTGAGTAGTGGTGAGTGAGTAGTAGAGTAGTAGAGAGGGAGTAGTAGAGAGTGAGTAGTAGAGAGTGAGTAGTAGAGAGTGAGTCGTAGAGTGTAGTAGAGAGTGAGTAGTAGAGAGAGAGTAGTCGAGAGTAGTAGAGAGTGAGTAGTAGAAAAGTAGAGAGTGAGTGGTAGAGTAGTAGAGAGTAGTAGAGTGAGTATTAGAGAGTAGTAGAGAGTGAGTAGTAGAGAGAGTAGTAAAGAGCAGTAGAGTAGTAGAGAGTGAGTAGTAGAGAGTGAGTATTAGAGAGAGTAGTAGAGTAGTAGTAGAGTAGTAGAGAGTGAGTAGTAGAGAGTAGTAGAGAGCGAGTAGTAGAATGTGAGTAGGGGAGAGTGAGTGGTAGAGAGCAGTAGAGAGCGAGTAGTAGAGAGTGAATAGTAGATAGTGAGTAGTACAGAGAGAGTAGTAGAGAGTGAGTAGTAGAGAGTAGTAGAGCGAGTAGTAGAGAGGGAGTAGTAGAGAGAGAGTAGTAGAGAGAGAGTAGTAGAGAGTGAGTATTAGAGAGTAGTAGTAGAGAGTAGTAGAGAGTAGTAGAGAGTGAGCAGTAGAGAGTGAGTAGTAAAGAGTGGTAGCGAGTGAGTAATAGAGAGTGAGTAGTTCAATTTAAAAGGAACACAATGAGGGGGTTCATGATGCCATAGACATTATAATTAGTGCTGAAAAAAGAAAAATTAGGGCACATTTTGAGTGACTTCTCAAATCATCTTGTATTTCAATAAAAAAATCTGACATGCAGACTTCCCTGGTGAGCAGTAGCTTTACTACAGTGATCTAAAGAGCCACTAGAGTGCTAACATTCTGAATTCATGGCAAATGTGTGACACATCTGAATGCCTTCTTGATGGAACCAAAGTAAACAAGCATTGAAAATGCAATAGGTCTCGCCCTTGTTTAAGTTAAAGCAATTCTGTTTGTAATTAGGTGGGTTTTTAGCTTTGCGTTTATTAGTGTTTTTCAAACCTTCATGTACATAACATGCATATGTATGCAAATTTTTGTTGCCTGACTTACCTAACATCACATTCAGGAGAGCACCCTCCATGAGGGATGCCTTAGTCAAATCAAATCCTGAAGTCACGGAAACAGTCACTTGGTTATCACGCTCTGGCTTTTTTAAATGCACTTCATGCCGTGCTTGCAAATTTGGAACCAATGTTTCTGAATACATTACAGCGTTCAGTAACATTCCGGTACCAATAAAACACCATTACACCTGTCGCACGGATCATGCAGTCTATGTGCTTGAATGCACTTGTCATCTCAAGTATGTGGGCAGTACAAAATTACCGGTTTTCAATCGCATTTTGCAACACCTTCGTGCGATTGTTAACTCGGATTCCACATATCCCGTTGCCCGACATTTCAAAGCCGTTCATTCCAACAAAATCAGTGACCTAAAATACTTTGTCATTGGGGCAGTGCCCCCTTCCATCCGTGGGGGCAACAGAGAGAAACAACTTCGCCAGTTAGAATCCTCTTTCATCCTATTGCTCGACACTAAAATGCCAAATGGGATGAATACGAGTGAGGACCTGCATAATTTCTTGTAAATAATGTATAAATTCAGTATCTGAACCTTTGGATATGTTTTTCTAGTGTAGATGAGCTAAAGTAAATTTTTGGATTAGTCACTTATCCATCTAGGTGTTTTAAGCTTCACTGGCAGTGTTAATATCAAATTTATTTCTTTAAATTATTTTTCCTTTTCTGATTCACCTCATCCCCCCTTCTCTCTTTCCCTCATTGTTCTATTACTTTGATTCTCCTTCACTCTTCTAACTGTTATATTTTAGGACTTTAAGTAATTACTGTTCACTTAATTTCCAAGTTTTTTAGAGAGTATGAGCATGAAACTGCGTTATTTTCAATCAATGAATCGTGGATTTTGTGTTTCAGTACATTTCAATTTTGATTGGGATCCATCACTGTATTTAATTAATTTTGGGGCACTTGCCGGATATCGTTTACAGTTAATGTATGATCAGTATCATGATTTGTACTATTCCATGTGATTTGTTGGAGTGTTGAACTCTTTTTAATGAATTCACGTCAGTTTCATTGTGATTCCTCAGCTCCCTAATATATAGTATTTTGTTTATTTTCATTGAGCTCGAATGAATTGATTGGGTGTCACTTTCTTTTAAAAGGAAGGTCCGGTCTCAGCGCGTCATGTGATCAAGATCGCGGAGGCGATCGAAACGCGTCTGAGGCGGACACTTGTCTGACTTAAATGGAAATAAATCAGAAATGAAATGCAACTTTAAACTGCTTGGCGTACTTTCGTTGGACAAACAGCAACGTGTGGGTTTTGAGGTCCGTACCTGTTTCGAGACTCCCCAGCTTGATTGGGAGTTCAGGACTTGTTTTCATGTATGCATATATGTATATGTATATGTATGAATGCATTTTTATTTGTATTTATATAGATATGCAGATTATATATATGTTTATATATGTATGTATATATATATTCACTTAAAAAACCATAGGTTTCACAAATGTTATAGTTAGGTGGATATTTCCCTCGTAAAAAACCAGTGAAATTCCCCCATTATAGTTAGTTGAGATAACTATAACTCGCGCGCCCGCAATCCTCTGCTCATGACGTCACATATTACATCACTCATGACATGGTCAGTGGCATCACTCATGACATCACTGATGACATCATCCTTGTGATAGAGTGGCGGTCGCGCGAGTTATAGTTATCTCAACTAACTATAACGGGGGAATTTCATTGGTTTTTTACAAGTGAAATATCCACCTAACTATAACATGTGTGAAACCTATGGTTTTTTAAGTGAATTTGCAAGGTTTTTTAAATCCTAATCCCTAACTATAACATGTATGAAACCTATGGTTTTTTCAGTGAATTTGTATGTTTTTTTAAATGCTAAGTTATGTATGTATTATAATTTTTTTTATATATTTATTTTTTAATAAACTACTTATTACATTTTTTTTTTTAATGGTTTTTCACCGTGTGCGCACCGTGCACGCACCTCCGCGATTTAAAAAAATGTTTTAATTTTTTTTCTGCCTTCGGGGTCCTTCAGGCACCCCCTGACCAAGGCTTTCCACTCTCGCACTGAAAACAAACAAAATGGCGGCCGACACTTCCTGATTTCGACCGATTCGAACGTTGACTGACATGTAACAACCAATCAGAATTACGCTCACGCACGTTAGGGTGCGCGCACGGTGCGCGCACGGTGCGCGGCTATAGATATGTATGTGCTTTTAACTGCAATTTTCTCAGGAACTACTGAACAGATTGACTTCATATATGCAAAAGGCAGATCCCTGACCTGAGGACTACCTCTCTGCCAAATTTCAAGTAATTCTGTTCAGCCGTTCGGGCTGTACCTTCGACTAAAGGTCCTATGGGAAAAAGCATGGGGAAAACGTGTTTTGGGACCCCCCTTTTTTCGTGGCCCCCGCTTGACGAATCCACCCGAAACTTTCAGGGTAGGAGCTGAGCGGAGCGCCCCATTAGTTTTGAAACTTTCGCGAAGATTCGTCAACCGGCGCCAAAGTTATTCAAAATAGAATTTTGAGATTTCCTATGGAAACACGGTCCTAACTATAACTATCTACTGGCGACCCCCAATAGATAATATACACACATACATATACATAAATGTATATGCATATATCTGCATATATATGTGCATATGTTTGCGTGTAGAGAGAGGTAGAGAGAGGTAGATGTGCAGAGGTGTAGAGGTAGAGGTGTAGAGGTCGAGAGGTAGAGATGTAGAGATGTAGAGGTAGATAGGTAGAGAGGTAGAGAGTAGTAGAGAGAGAGGTAGAGAGAGGTGGAGAGGTAGAGCGTAGAGGATGAGTAAAAGAGAGTAGAGAGTGAGCAGTAGAGATTAGTAGAGAGAGTAGCAGAGAGTGAGTAGTAGAGAGTGAGTTGTAGAGAGTGAGTAGTAGAGAGTAGAAGAGAGTGAGTAGTTGAGAGTAGTAGAGAGTGGGTAGTAGAGAACGAGTAGTAGAGAGTAGTAGAGAGTGAGTAGTAGAGTGACTAGTAGAGAGTAGTAGAGAGTGAAAAGTAGAGAGTAGTAGAGAGTGAGGAGTAGAGAGTGAGTAGTAGAGAGTAGTAGAGAGTGAGCAGCAGAGAGAGAGTAGTAGAGAGTAGTAGAGAGTGAGTAGTACAGTGAGTAGTAGAGAGTAGTAGAGAGAGAGTAGTAGAGAGTGAGTAGTAGAGAGTAGGGCAGAGTGAGTAGTAGAGAGTGAGTAGCAGAGTGAGTAGTAGAGTGAGTAGTAGAGAGTAGTAGAGCGTAGTAGAGAATAGTAGAGAGAGAGTAGTCGAGAGTGAGTAGTAGAGAGTAGTAGAAAGTGAGTAGTAGAGAGTGAGTAGTAGAAAGAGAATAGTAGAGAGTGAGTAGTAGAGAATAGTAGAGAGTGAGTAGTAGAGAGTGAGTAGCAGAGAGTAGTGGAGTAGTAGAGAGTGAGTAGTAGAGAGTAGTAGAGAGTGAGTAGTAGAGTGAGTAGTAGGGAGTAGTAGAGAGTGAGTAGTAGAGTGAGTAGTAGAGAGCGAGTAGTAGAGAGCAAGTAGTAGAGAGTTTGTAGTAGAGAGTAAGTAGTAGAGAATAGTAGAGAGTGAGTAGTAGAGAGAGTAGTGGAGAGTGAATAGTAGAGAGAGTAGTAGAGTAGTAGAGAGTGAGTAGTAGAGTGAGTAGTAGAGAGTAGTAGAGAGTGAGTAGTGGAGAGAGAGTAGTAGAGAGTGAGTAGGAGAGAGTAGTAGAGAGTAGTAGAGAGTGAGTAGTAGAGTAGTAGAGAGTGAGTGGTAGAGAGTAGTATAGTGAGTAGTAGAGAGTAGTAGAGAGTGAGAAGTAGAGAGAGTAGTAGAGAGTAGTAGAGTAGAAGAGAGTGAGTAGTAGAGAGTGAGTAGCAGAGAGTAGTATAGAGCGAGTAGTAGAGAGTGAGTAGTGGAGAGTGAGTGGCAGAGAGCAGTAGAGAGCGAGTAGTAGAGAGTGAGTAGTATAGAGTGAGTAGTAGTGGAGTGAATACTAGAGAGTGAGTAGTAGAGAGAGAGTAGTGGAGAGTGAGTAGTAGAGAGTAGTAGAGTGAGTAGTAGAGAGAGAGTAGTAGAGAGAGCATAGTAGAGAGTGAGTAGTAGAGTAGTAGAGAGTGAGTGATAGAGAGTTGTAGAGAGTAGTAGAGTCAATAGTAGAGAGTAATAGAGAATGAGTAGTAGAGAGTGAGTAGTAGAGAGTAGTAGAGATTAGCAGACAGTGAGTAGTAGAGAGTGAGTAGTAGCGAGTGAGTAGTAGAGAGTGAGTAGTTTTATTTAAAAGGAACACAATGAGGGGGTTCATTTTGCCATAGGAATTATGATTAGTGCTGAAAAAAGAAAAATTAGGGCACATTTTGAGTGACTTCTCAAATCCTCTTCTATTTCAATAAAACATTCTGACATGCAGACTGAAGCATGCACTTTCAATACCAGCAGCAGACTTCCCTGGTGAGCAGTAGCTTTACTACAGTGATCTAATGAGCAACTAGGGTGCTAACATTCTGAATTTATGGCAAATGTGTGACACATCTGAATGCCTTCTTGATGGAATCAAAGTAAAAAACTGAAAGTATTTCCTACTGAGGGGACTGTATTAAATGAGGAAATTAGGAAACTTCATAACAAATAAGTCTCCCAAGATGGCCAACAGAGACAAAAGAGCCTAAATGTAGCACAAATATCACCCAGATGTAGCCCAAGTACACCCAATGACAGAATGTCCCAGAGTGTTCTAAAGAACAACCAGAGCGCTAACAGTCTTACTTATGACAAAAGTATGGCATACCTGAAGCCATCTTGATTGGAATAAAGTGGTAACACTTAAAACATTTAATTTGCAAAGGAACAAAATGAGGGGGTTCATTTTGCCATAGAAATTATGATTAAAGCTGCAGAAAGAAAAATTAGGGCACATTTTGACTTCTCAAATCCTCTTCTATTTCATTAAAATGTCTGACATGCAGACTGAAACATACACTTTGAATACCAGCAGCAGACTTCCCTGGTGAGCAGTAGCTTTACTACAGTGATCTAATGAGCAACTAGAGTGCTAAAATTCAGAATTTATGTCAAATGTGTGACACATCTGAATGCCTTCTTGATGGAACCAAAGTAAACAAGCATTGAAAATGCAACAGGTCGCGCCCTCATTTAAGTTAAAGCAATTCTGTTTGTAATTAGGTGGCTTTTTAGCTTTGCTTCTATTAGTGTTTTTCAAACTTTCATGTACATAACATGCATATGTATGCATATATGTATATGTATAGGAATGCATGTATTTATATTTGTATTTATTTAGATATGCTGATTATATATGTTTATATATGTATATGTATATATATATATTCACTGAAAAAACCATAGGTTTCACACACGTTATAGTTAGGAAATAGCATTTAAAAAACCTTACAAATTCACTGAAAAAACCATAGGTTTCACACATGTTATAGTTAGCTGGACATTTTACTCGTAAAAAACCAATGAAATTCCCCCGTTATAGTTAGTTGAGCTAACTATAACTCGCGCGCCCGCAATCCACTGCTGATGACGTCACATATTACATCACTCATGACATGGTCAGTGACATCACTCATGACATCACTGATGACATCTAAAATTTCAAAGGTTTTTTAAATGCTAATTTTAGAATTTTTTTATATATTTTTTAAATATTTCTTTTACAAAAATTTCCCTATATATACATTTATAAATTATCTGTATCCTTTAATTTTGTGTGGGTCATTTTTTTTTTTGCTTTGAATTTGGATAAAGTTGAACAGCATAGTTAATATCTTCTATTATACATTTTTAAGGTGCGCGCACTCAGTGCGAACCTTGTACGTTTGCGTACGTTTTTCATGTATGCAGGCGTACGTTATCTACGTACGCAGACATACGTTTTAGTGCGCGCTCGCAGCACGCACCTAGTATGCATGAGTACGTTTTTTGTGTACGCATGCATACGTTATATACGCACGCATACGTACGTTTTAGTACGCGCTCGCAGCACGCACCCAGTACGTATGCGTACGTACGCATGCGTGCGTCGTACGTGCTCCACGCGCTACACTCGCGTATACGCGTAGAGTACGCGTGCTGACATTCGCGCATGCGCGCGTGCTGCGTATGCGCATTACGTACGCGCATAATACTTATGCGCATGCGCGCGTACGCGTTCGCACATGCGTAATTGCCAGGTGCGCGCTCTGAGCTTGCTCTGTGCGCGCACCTCGGGTTATGTGATTAATAAAATAACACTTTTAATTGGTTTTCATTACTTTCAATTTCAGATTGTTTCAACACCACACCCAATCCCCTCATGGCAAGTCATGTGATCAAGAAACATCACTTTTCATTGGTTTAAAGTACTTTCAGTTCCAGATTCTTCAAAAACTACACCCACTCCCCTCATTATTAGTTCTGATTCCCTTGGAGAAGGAGCTACTCTGTTTTTGTAAGACAATGGCAGAGCACCAGCCACCTTCTGAGAGTGAGCAGGACACTCTTGAGAGATAGAGGCAGAGGAAGCAGAAAGACTCCTTTATATGGCAGTTTTTCACTTTTCCTGAGGGACAAAAGAAGGTGAATGCACCAAAGGTCACCTGCATACTTTGTTGTCACCGCATCTTGTCACGTGGGAATGCTAATAAGAAGTACTCTTTTAGTATTCACACTATGATGAGGCACGTTGAGAAAATGCATCCTGTGACTTTTCATCAAGCTTCTGGAGCAAACCCTCCACCTGCTCAGCTGATGACATCTGCAGCAGCTCAGCCGAGCACATCTTTGGCAGCTCAGCCGAGCACTTCTTCTGCGATGGTGCCTTCACCTTCTTACACACCTCTGGATATTCGTCCTTGTTTTGGGAGGATGAGTACACGTTGCATGGATTGTGGCACTCTTATTACTATGGGTGAGAGCAGTGTTGATCTCATTCAGAGAAAATTTGAGGAGCACCCTTGCACTAGGCCATAGTTTTGTTATTTTTTTTTTCGTTTTTCTCTTCCTCTGTCCCTACATTAACTCAAGGGCTCTTTTTAGAGCCACCTAAAATCTAAACACAAAAACTTGTTTTTTTTAATCTATTTGTCAATTTTTTTTTGGGGGTGTGCACACCCTGCGCGCACCTAATGAGGTTTTTTAAAAAAAAAAATCTTTTTTTTTTACTTTAGTAAACCTTCAGGGACTCCCTGACAAAGAGTGGGGAGTGGCAAAGTAATTTAAAAAGAGATGGTGTACATTTCACAGATGAAGGGAAGAGAGTCTTCCTATTAAACTTTAAACTCTGCATCAGTACTTACATATAGGTACCTTAAACCTATCAAAAAAGGTAATAGCTCATTTTAGTGCTGCGTTTGAATTGGCTGTATTTACAAGGAGAGGAAAAGACACACAGAGTGGCTTATCCTCTCCTTGTAAATATGGAGGAGCACCCTGCGCCACTAGTACGTCTAGAAAAGTGACGTAGTGGTGGCGCAGGTGGGTTGTAAATCTGCCCCAGAGATGTTAAGGAAATTAAGGGTAAAACAGACAAACAGAGAGTGACAGATACAGAAACAGAAAGCAAACAACTAAGAAGGAGTAAGGCAATTAAAAAGACTAAGACATATGGATACAGAGAAAGAAACATGGATGAAAAATTAGTGATGAGGTAGTAAAGGTAGGGGAGTAGTAGAGAAGGAGTGAGGGAGTTACAAAAGAGTAGTAAAGCAGGAAGAGAGAGTGAGAAGAGAAATGAGAAAAGCAGAGTAAGGAGAGGTGAAGAAAAGGAAGCATGAAACGAAAGCAGTGACACATACAGATATGTTAAACTTACCTGACCATCAAATTAACTTATTTAGAAATAAATGTTTTTTTTTTATTTGGAAGGAAACTGAATTACATTTTCTAAATTTTCTTTCTAGGTCTGAAAAAAAGAAAAAAAGTATTAATATTCAACAATACATTTTATTAAACAGTACATGTTTTTTCATATTTTTTGCCCTTTTTTTGCTGCTTTCAGAATGTTTTGATTTTCACTGAAAATAGTGAAATCAATTGTATTCATCATTTAACAGCGGGAAAAAAAAAAACAATCTGAAAGATTGTTTAAAAAAGCCCCAAATGTATCCTCACTAAAACATACCTTAATCGAAATGTCAAAAATACCTTTTAAGTACATTAACAATTTTCAAGAAATAACATCTGTAAACCTTGTTGCAAAAGAACATTTTCCAAAATAATATCTGTCAAAGAAGTCCACAATTGTTTGTTTTACCTTTCCTTGAGGCAAATGGTAAGTTTAAAATCCTTTTTGAGTGAAATATCCAATTTTAATCCTTTAAAATTTAAATAATGCTTTCTTCCGATGCTGATTTTAGTATTTAAAATTTGGGTTTAAGAAAAATTAAGTAACAATTGGGTAAACCATAAGGCAAACGTTGCTTGAAAATCAATTGAGAATCATTACACAGTGTCCATTCTTTTTCACATTTAAGATAAACTGTGTAATGACCAGAAGTTATAGAAGGACCGTCATGAAAAATTATTGCAACTGCTACAAAAGTTTTTCCAGATATAGATAATTGATTACCAACAAACTTCTTTAGTAAAGTTTCCAATTTTGTTCCATCAGCTCTACAACGTTGTACCATTAAAATTACATACTGTCCATATTTCCTTAAAAATAACGTTGACAACATTTCAGATTTACATTTAGAATATTCCATGTTGTGATTAGCATCTTTAACTAATTTACTAAAAGTCACTGTTTTACTTTCTGGTAATGGTAAATATATGAACCTTTCAGAATCAACATTACTACTGCTTGTGTTCATACAGTTATCACAACAATGTTCCCATTTATAAGAGACACCAAATAAATGTTCTACTTCTACTCCTTCATCTTCCAGTACCATCAGGATATACATCAAGAATTCCTGTGCATCTTGCTGGACATTTTGTGTAAACTGTGTGCATCCAGAACATACATCTAAAAGACTTCTAACATCAGAAGCACTTTCTATTTTATTTGTATCATTACTCAGCTTCTCATAAAGGAGACTCAGCAAAGAACAGAATCTTTTTTCATGATTTAGTATTATCTGCTCTTGCAAACTTTCAAGATAAAATACAACATTCAGCACTACATTTGCGTAGCAGTTGACACCAGAGCTATTTTCAAAATGACAACCAACAACCTCTTCCACACTGTCCTTTTTCTTTTTGCTTGCAGTCACATCACTGTCTTTTTGTTTTCTCTTCTGTACATCCTCATTACAGATATTCTCAAATCTCCTTTTCCGACAAACAACACGTTTTTCAAACACAGGATACTGACCTAAATGAGGAGCATAGCTTCTTCTTAATCTATTATACACCTTTACACAGTTTGCATCAGCACTTACTTTTGAGTCATCAAAGTCTATCATGAATAAACCAGATAATTTTTTCATGCGTGACAAAGCAACATATGCCATACCTTCAGTAGATCCAATGTTTACAAAAGCACTATCAACAGTTAATCCTTGAGACTTGTGAATAGTTACAGCATATGATAGAGAAATCGGAAACTGCTTCCTACGTACATATAAGTCTTTCACTAGCAAAAAACAAAACCCACAACTTTACCCATAGCTCCATTCACTAAACCTTTTTCTACATCCAAATTACGTCTTAAAATTACTCTACAGTTCATACACACATAAAGATTGTTTTCCAAACCAGCTGTTTTTGAAATGTTTTTCTCCAGAGAATCCAATTTAGTAGCCAATTTGCCTGTCAATATAATAGTTATTCGTTCATGTTGAATTTTATCCACAGCTTCCAGTTTTATGCTCTCTTCATTTTCCAATTTCAAAAGTTCTTGATTGAATACAGAGCATTCATGTAGTGTTGGCATTAAACAGATTACAGTATTTTTTTCAGCAATTTTCTTGTATATTTTCTCTGGAACTATTTCTTCTGTTGTAAACAAATTAGTCAGCAATCGACTCTGTAATACTTTTCTGCCATGTTCTGTGAGTAGTCCAATTCTTATATCTTTCAGAATACTTGCATAGTCCTCATCATTGGCTTGCCTCATATTGGTAATGAGTTCCTTATACTCGAAATATGTCCAAATATTTACATTGCCTGTACTTCCTAACGACTTTTTCGTGTCTTCATGTGTATGTGTATGGAATACCGGTTGTCCTTTAACTGGAGTAAGTTGCAAAAGATCCCCAAAAACTATGACGTGTTTTTCTCCAAATACCACGTCATACTCTGCCTTCAGAATTTGCTGCATTCTTAAATGCACAAAGGCAAGCATTAAGTTTGATACCATGCTTACCTCATCAATAATGAGTACTTTCAATTTCTTCAATACTCTTGAAACTTCCAAGCATGCTTCTCCTGCTAGTTTGTGGTACTGTATTTTGTTCTCATGCTCTACTGGTAACATTAGCAAACAATGTAAGGTAACACCTTTTATGTTATACACTGCTAACCCAGTTGGAGCAGTAACAACACAAGACAAAATGGAATCCATTTTCTTCTGTAGGTAGCTTCTAATTACATTAATTAAGAAACTGTTTCCAGTTCCAGCTTGTCCACTTACATATATTCTCATTGGTTCAAAAGATGTGCATGAGCACTCTTTATTTTCATGTAGTAAATCGTGATCAATTTTTTTCCTGACTTCTTCATAAATTTGTGTTTGTTCTTCATTCAGTTGCTGCTCCAAATATGTTAAGTCTACTAAATCTTCCTGAGCTTGATTCATAGCTGTTTCCACTTCATTCATGGCTATTGCTGCTTCATTTTCTACGATTGGTTGTCCTAGAGGATCTTGACTGAATGTCCCAGAACTTTGACTGTCTTGAGAACTGTCTCTAGCTACTTCAGCTGCAATTGTTGCTTCTTGTTCAATTTCTTCATTTAACATTTGAACATAAGTTGAGAAAGTACTGCATTCTATGCTGTCTTTGCTAGAATTGAAGGAATCTTCATAACTCTGGAATTCTCCAAGTAGTTCGTCCTCTGAACGCCATGGTTTAAACAGCTGCAAAAGTGCCAAGTAGTAAAATTCCTTTTTGTCAGGAGTGTCGCAACTCAGCTTCCGGTGATTTATCAAACTTCCTTTTGTTTGCTTCACCAAACATCCTTCCTCACCACTGACTTTATATTTTCCATTGTTGATATCTTCTGTGGCATTCCGTTTAAAAATGAAGTTCTGCAGCGCTTCATAAAGACACATGTCCTCAAGGTGATGACTTCTTTGTGGGTAATATGTATCCAACAAGTTTGTTCTTAAAATGTCTGTACTTTCTGGTTCGAACTCTGCTAAATATTCAATTTCTCGAATAGATTTCAGTACCCGATTTCGCATTCCTGCAAGGCCTAAACTTACCCAAATTATTCTTCTGGATTTGGAGTACAGACTTGCAGATGATAACCTATCTGAGCATTTGTAGGATCCAATTTCTCGATGCGATAACATCTTTAAACTGAAACTGTATAGCTTCTTACTGACAGTCTTCTCGTGAGAAATCTCTTCCCACATTTCCTTCAATTCCGTTTTCTCAGATTTAGTGATGTAAGATGTGACATACCGAGCAACAGCAATAGAATTGTCAGCCACATACTGTATATCCATGTTAGCATTCCACATGGATAAAATGACTGGATTGTAGTCATTTATATATTTTGACTCTTCTTTTATTCTTAGGTTGTACGTATTCTTAGGCGATTTTCTTGTAATAGTATGTCGCACAGCTGACATAAAACTGTTTACTCTTCCTTTTGAAAGAACAGGTCGTGGAAATCCAAATCGACATTTTGTGTAGAATTTATCTTTACTCTTGTACTTTCGTTGACAGTATTTTCCACATCGATGACTTTGGAAACGTAAAACTTTCTCTTTTAAGTTTTTCTCTTCTGTGCTTTTAGGTATAGCACATGTTGCATATCCTTCAATGAAAGATAAAACTGCTTCATCAGCATCTGTTCCAAACTTTGGGGCATCCTTGATCCACAACAGCATATGAATATGAGGAGCACCTCTTGCTTGGTACTCTTTTCTCCAAAAGAAATCCACAACTTCTCCAAGAGGTGGATTTTTTTTATTGCAGATGAAGGACATCATAGCCTCAAATCTATGATTAAAATATCTGCAAACATTAACCGGATCCAATGAGCACAATTCTCCTGCTGTCTTGTATTGTATGTTTTTAATGTTTGAATTTGCCTCTCGCAGAAAATCCAGTAAATCATCCCAAGATACTCAGCACAGCTCAGGGTAAGGAACCATGTAGGAGTTCCTAAATTCCGTAACATACACTTCAATTCTCCATGGCGTCGGTACCAATATTCATTAGTTCCACGCTGACAAGCCATCAAATTGATCAATTGAGATTCCAAATGATCATCTCGCTGTTGCACTTTGTTGAGAAAGTCCTTTGCTGACACATTATGTAGATGTACTCCAGTTTTCAAAATGTGATTTACTGCATAAGATAGTGCAGACAAGTCACTTTCAAATAAAAGATGTAACAAATAAGGAATACTTTGACGAAATCTGGGATCTTCTGCATATAATCTTGTAGTCCGATACTCCGAAGCAGGAATCTGTACTGGACGTTCATCATATCGTCCACCTTCTCCTGTAGGAAACAGTTGGGGAAAACAACGAGCTTCCAAGCTCTCCTCCCATACACTCACAGGAGTTCCTTTTGCTTTCTTCATCTGAAACAGATCAATAGCGTTTCCCATAACTTCTTTAGAATGAAGAGGATGTATGCTGAAATGTTCATAAATTTCTTCTTGGTTTGACTTATCCACTTTTTCAATTTGCCCAGTTGGTATTCCTGTGTCTTCTAGTATTACTTCTTCATCTTCATCCATATAAATGGCTTCATACCATTTATTATTTTTTTTCAAATACAAATTTGCTCTTTGTACTTTTCGTACATTCACCAGCTCCTGCCAAATTTTCTTATTCTTTGTAGGTACACCATTAACCAGAATAACTAATGGTTCAGTTTCCAAAGTATCTGCATCAATTGTTTCCATATTTTTTTTCAAATCCAATGGCAAATAGACAACCCTTCCTTTTAAACCTCTTTGTAAATCCGAAGGAGGTAATTTACCTGTTTTTGGCTCCATACGCACTATGGTCTGAAACGGATGGACACATTGAATGAGTATAGACTCATACGTATATAAATCAGAAAGTTCTGGAGGAATATCAACCAATTCTAATTTATTATGTACAGCTCTTGCTGGCATTCTATTTTCTTCTAACTTGTTATAACAGTATTTACAAATACGCTGATCTTCACCCAATTCAAAACAATTTTCCAGAAATATATATGTTGCAAAATCTTTCCACTTATAATTATCTTCATTTTCACTTTTTTTATAGAGATCAACATTCCTTGTTTGACTTTTATAATGGCTTCTCCGGCAACAAATACAAGTAATATTTGGTCTTTCATTAGAGATGATAGTAAATTTTGTCATTTCATCTTCAAAATTTTTACTAACAGTAAGTTCTACATTCTCTTCCACATTTTCATCAATAACTGTGTCATTTTCTGCACTTTCTTGTTCTGGACCAAAGTAACAAAACTGAATCTCATCAGTAACCTTCACTACATCTGATACAGATCCACGGAACAGAGCATTATTCAACTCATTTAACTTTAGTGCTGGACTTTTAGCAAAATACAATGTTCTCACAAACTTTCTCATTTCAGTATGATGAACAGCCAGCATCCTAAAATGGTGAAAAACACTTTGACACACTTTCCTAGATAGACAAGCGAGAGAATGTCCTTGCAAACCAGTTTTCTCTCTCACTCTGCATGGATCTAGTCTTTGAAGCACCTTAATTTTCTGTTTAACACTCTTTTTACTATATTCTCTTAGAAAGTCACGTAATTTATCAATAGATTCCTGACGCACAGTACAAATACTACTACAATTCCAAGTGTACACTGGGGCTTTAGGACGTCTCCCCATAACCTCATCAGCCATCACTTCTTCCTCATTTCTTGGAACCAATTTCTCCTTTTCCATTACACAACCATCCTTAACTTCATATGCTCTACCATTGGTGTCAACTGCATGCAACAAACTATTACTTTGAAGATAACTCTCTTCATTAAAAAATGGTTCACTACTTGAACTATGCTTCCATTCTCCTAAGAACACTTTACAAAAGTAATTTTTTTTTACTTCTCTTTTCCTTTTGCTTTGTGACTTCATTGCATTGACTAATTTATCTAATCTACGCATCCTGTTCAAAATTAAAATGAATAGTTTTTTTTTTATTTCTAATGCCTTGGTAACAATACTTTCAATTAATTTCTTTTTCTTATAAAATGTGGTTTTCTTCTTATATTTTTTCACATCCTTTAGCAAATTTAACATCACTCTTCTCTGAAACATTTTTTGACGAATGTTTTTAAAATCTATTTTCCGTGTTAAGTCACTCTTTCTTACTTCTGAGTCTACATTAGCATTTTGTTTTTGCTGTCGACTCTGTTGTTGTTTTGTACTTGAAACACTGTTTGAATTTATCTTTCGATCATTTTTTTTTTTTGGAAGATATTTTTTTAAAATTCTTTAGACTGCTTACCAGAAGACTTTTTCTGTTTTCCAACACGAGCTTCTCCTCCTATTTTTTTGTACCAGTTGTCTTCAAATATAGTTGTTGTTGCTTTTCTTTTCTCTTTCTTGACTTTATAGGCATCTTTTTATTTTTTCACTGTTGCTCAGCAATACCTGCAAAAAACTAAAAAAAAATACCTTTATGTAATTTTAATTCATTACAATTTTTTTTTTCATCTTTTCAAATCCTATCACATGGGCTGATCCTTTCCAACATGTAGGAACTACCTCACCCATTGCAGGAGTGGAAGAGTGGTTTTCAAATGTGTTAGCATTTGCCTCTTATTTGTGAGATAGTGATTTCTGCTGAGTGCTAACCATCACAGTTGAAGAAAACAAGCTGACCTTTTCCTGCGAGTGCAAGTTTTACAGAACAACAGCAACACAAATTAAATCTCTGACAACAATTCCTGTGTGCACACTGTCTCATGGTGTGATTCTAGGCACAAAACACTATTCCTGGGTGATACCAGGCCCTTTCCTGAAAGTGCAAGTTTTACAGAACAACAGGAACACAAATTAAATCCCTGACAACAATTCCTATGTGCATGTTGTCTCATGGTGTGATTCTAGGCAGAAAACAGTATTCCTGGGTCATACCAGTACACCTTAACTTATGGTGAAGACATACTCCATAATATATTTCAAGTTCAAGGCACTTAAATATCTTCCTTAACATAAAATGTAAAACACAACTTTTAAAGTGGTAGGAAAATGTACCATGCTATTTTCAAATGTGTTTGCATTTGCCTCTCATTTTTGAGATAGTGATTTCTGCTGAGTGCTAACCAACACAGTTGAAGAAAAGAAACTGCCCTTTCTTAAAAGTGCAAGTTTTACCAAACAACAGCAACACAAATTAAATCTCTGACAACAATTCCTGTGTGCACACAGACTCATGGTGTGATTTTAACCACAAAGCGATATTTTGTTTGGCAATTTGAAAGCACATTTAGAACTGTGGTGGAGTAAGTGATAATTACTGTGTCAGCCTGACACTTTTTTCTTATATTTTAGACAAGCAGAAAAGAGCACATGTCCTAACAGCTCCTTGACACCATGACCATGTGTTACAAAAAACAAGCTGCCCCTTTCCTGCGAGTGCAAGGGTAATAGAGCAAGACCAACACAAACTAAATCTCTGATAACAATTCCTTTGTGCACACTGTCTCATGGTGTGATTCTAGGCAGAAAACAGTATTCCTGGGTGATACCAGTACACCTTAACTTATAGTGAAGACATACTCCATAATATCTAACATGTTCAAGGCACTTAAATATCTTCCTTAACATAAAATGTAAAACACAACTTTTAAAGTGGTAGGTAAATGTGCCATGCTATTTTCGAATGTGTTTGCATTTGCCTCTCATTTGTGAGTAACTGATTTCTGCTGCATGCTAACCATCACACTTTAAGAAAACAAACTGCCCCTTTTCTGCGAGTGCAAGGCTAACAGAACAAGAGCAACACAAATTAAATCTCTGACAACAAATCCTGTGTGCAGACAGACTCATGATGTGATTCTAGGCACAAAACAGTATTCCTCAATGATACCAGTACACCTTAACTTACAGTGAAGACATACTCCATAATATCTTACAAGTTCAAGACAGTTAAATATCTCCTACAACACAAAATGTAAAACACAACTTTAAAATAAGAATGACAATTCTAATATTTATATCAAAAATCACCACATACATCCCCTCTCACCTTTAAAATTAGTTAGTTGAGAAAGAAATGTGGCACTCAAACAGCAGATTATCAGAGCCAGAATCTCAGAGCTGTACACCGCTCTCCTCTCACCACAACCAGTAAATGGCAATGTTTCCCTCTCTTTTTTCTTTTTTTTTTTTGTTGTTTAAATGTTTTTATTAGCAATTTTCACAAAATATATATTATTTACATAAACACCCCACCCACCCCTTGGACCAAGGTATTACTTCAAATCATACCCATCCACTAGAGAGAAAAACAATTCGGTAAACCTGTAAGATAATACATCATGTGCGGTCAAAAACTGTACAATTACAATAAATATTCTCCCAATTGAATCCATATTATTATAGACCAAGCATTTTAGGTGTGATCTAGTTGCCAGTGCAAGAGCGGACCCCAAATATCCATCCCTCTTTTCTTTTTTCCCCGCCCTTTGGTTTTGTATATGGCTACTTCCAGGCTACACATTGCTAGTAATCTAGTCCTCCATTGTGCAAAGACCGGTGAAGTAGCATCCAGCCATGCTGAAGCTATGCAGACTCGGAGGACAGCCATCGCCACAAAGATAAGGCCTTGCATATGATTAGGTCTTTGGTTGTTAGATACTCCTAACATAATTTCCTCCCGAGTGATAGATATTCTAGCTTGAAGAATTTCTGAAAGGAAGTCAGAGATTTCCTTTATCAATCCTGATAGTTTGTCGCATGAGGCAAACATGTGAATAATGTCAGCAGCACCCATCGAACAACGTGGACAGGTTGTTCCCTTTCCTACTGCCCATTTTGCAATCTTATATGGTGTATAGTAAAGGGAGAAAAAGGTTTTATAAAATTGTGCCTGGAGGTTTATAGACATTAGACAAACCTGTGATAATTCGTACGCTCGCAAAGGAATATTTGGTTGGATTGCAAGAGAGGTCTGCCATCCCATTAGATGTTTTTCCAGGTCGTCAGGGAGATTATCCTTAAAAAGTTCGTAGATGACCCCAATTTTAGGGGTATTTGATCTACATATAGTATCTAATATGATATTATTTTGAAATTTGTCACGTCTCCCTGTTTTTTTTTTGCAGAAAATCCCTGATCTGTAGATATTTAAAAAAATCCTTATGGCTGATGCGATATTCAGACTGGAGGTCGGAGAAAGTTTTTAGGCCACTAGAGTTGTAGAGACAGCCTAATTGTTGAATACCATTCTCGATCCATCTCGACATACATGTGTCGTGGAATAGTGCAGGTAGCTC
This sequence comes from Triturus cristatus, assembly GCF_964204655.1. NCBI lineage: Eukaryota > Metazoa > Chordata > Amphibia > Caudata > Salamandridae > Triturus > Triturus cristatus. The sequence continues at coordinate 451,593,965 of NC_140590.1, read as the reverse complement.
ATTGTTATGCTTAATTGGAGTGTAACATGAGAAACGACCCAATCCTAACAGTTTTTTTACGTTAATCCAAACTTTATATATGTTAGAGATGATCTTAAGTTTCACTTTCTTAAAATAGTTGTCGTTCATATGTCGCCAAAGACAACCCTCACAGCCTGTCCCTAGAATCAATTCTTGTGGGGTGGTCCTATCGGAGTTATGGCCCTCTTCTATTGGTAAAAGCACGGTACAATATCTAATTACCGTAGCCCAATAGTATAATTTGAAATTTGGCATTCCGAGTCCGCCTCTTTCTTTGGGCAGCATAAGCCACTTGAGTGCTCGGCGAGGTCTTTTATATCCCCAAATAAATCTAGAAAAGATGTTCTCTATGTTTTTAAACTGTTGGGGAGTAAACTCCAGGCATATTGTGCGAAAGAGATACAGAAATCTAGGTAAAAATAGCATTTTTATAACATTGCATCTGCCGCCAATAGTAAGATGTAGATTGTCAAGTCGGGTTAGTTCTTTCTTGGTATGTTTCACCAGTGGGTCTAAATTTAAGCTCACTATTCTATCTATGCTTGCGGTTATATCAACTCCTAGGTAGACAGCATGATCCGTTACTCTATAGTCATCCATCTTAAGCTTATCATTGATGACTATCTGTGTTTTAGTTGCGTTCAACTTATATCCGGAGATCTTACCAAAATTATGCGCTTCCTCTTCTATCGCTGCCATTGCTTGGATAGGATTGCAAGTGACTAAGGCTATGTCGTCGGCATACGCAAGGGTTTTTGTGTCATTGTTAAATGCCGTTATCGGGGTCACTAATGGATGATTTTCTAGTTTCCGTATGAACACGTCTATATAGACTGCAAAGAGAAGAGGAGAGCATGGGCACCCCTGTCTTGTTCCCCTAGTAATCTTAAATCTCTCCGAGAGTGTCCCATTGATCATAGCGCTGGCTCCTGGGTCAACATATAGCCCTTGCATGGCTTTGATAAATTGTGATGTGAATCCACACCTTGCCATAGCTTCCCAAAGGAACCTCCAGGAGACTCTATCAAAGGCTTTTTCTGCATCCAATAATATTAAAGCCATAGGGTCTCCTGATTTTTCTGTGAAATCAAAGAGCGATATCACCCGTTGTACATGGTCTGATGTTGATCTCCCTGGGATAAAACCGTGTTGACGAGGAGACACTACTTTATGGATGATAGGAGCTAATCGGGCAGCCAGTACTTTTGAATACATTTTCGAGTCCCCGTTTATCAGTGTGATGGGTCTATAAGAACCCATTTCCATAGGATCTTTATTTTTTTTCGGAAAAAACATAATTTTTGCTGTTGACCACGAGGGAGGTGATTTCCCGCCACTAAAGATGGAACCAAATAATTCAAGCATAATTATTCTGAGTTGTATTGCAAATTTCACATAAAATTCTGAGGGGATTCCATCTAGCCCAGCGGCTTTTCCGTTAGCTAAAGATTTCAGTGCCAGCTGTATTGCATCCCACGTAGGGGAGCTATTTAGATTAGCCTGTTCCTCTTCATTAAGGCAGGATCCCTCATATTGCTCCAAGTAGTCATCCATGTTCTCCTGTTCCCTATTAGGCTCTTTATATAGGTCTTCGTAGAATCTCTCAAACGCCCTTCTAATCTCAGAGGCTTCCGTTCTCACCCCTCCATCTAAATCTTTAATACTCTTTATTGTATTGAATGTCTGTTCTTCTCTTGTGTGAACAGCTAGGTGGTGTCCAACTTGTTCGCTAAGTTCATAAGTTTTTTTTTATAGATCGTAGCTTTACTAATGGCTTTCTCAATAAATACTTCCGAAATCCGGTTTCTTGCCACAGCCACCCGTTCTAGTTCGTCAGTCACCTGGCCATTTAGTGTTGCTTTGGCTAATTCCGCCTCTGTCATACTCAGGCTTTGTTGTAGTCTATCAAGTTGAGCCTTTCCTTCTCTGTTGGACCTAACAGAAAACGGGAGGGATTCTCCTCTAATCCCAGCTTTCAATGCGTCCCAGACTATCTCTATCGGAGCACTACCGATATTTACTCCCAAAAAAGCCATGATCCAATCCCTCATGTGGTTATTATAGTCCTCGTTATTTAGAAAGGCCATTTCAAACGTCCAGCTCCTCCGTGTGGGGATGCTTCTATTGCATACCAGATTAAGTACTAACGGGTTGTGGTCAGAGAGTATCCTGGGCAATTTATTGATTGTGCACCTATTCTTCAGGGAGTTGGAGATAAGAAAATAGTCAAGGCGTGCATGGCGTGAGTGGGGGAAGGAGTAAAAGGTAATCCATGATCACCTGGGTGATTCATATACCAGGTATCAATCAGCCCATGCAGTGTACACAGATCCTTAAATGCCCTGACGACCCTGGGTTTTCTCCCTTGATATATAAATGTCGGATTTGTTGACCATTCTCCCGGAAGGTTTAAATTAAAATCGCCGCAAATAATTAAGGGTAAAGGCCAATGTGCCAGCTCGTTGGTAATGTAGCTCAAGGTTTCAGGGTGATCACCTACATTGCCATATACAGTACAAATAGTCATCCTATTTTCCCCGTTATTATATAGACATTCCGCGATGGCCCACCTACCGGATTTGTCAGAGATTGTCTTTGTAAATTGCAGATCACCCCCTTTAGCTAAGATTGCAACCCCTTTAGTTATAGTAGATTGTGTAGAAGCGATTATAAGTTTATACCCTAACTTTTTAAAGATATATAGTTGTCCTCCTTCAATGTGGGTCTCTTGTAAACATATGATATTTGGTTTCATTGTTTGTAAGCCGATAGCAACTTTTTGTCTTTTTTTTACATCATTTAGGCCGCATATATTCAATGTAATAATTCTTATCCTATTCATTAAAGATATATTTCAGTATTTCTGTAAATATACCCTCTTGTTTACTATATAGCTTGGTCTCTATTTTTCCCCCTGGTTGTGGTCCATTACATTCCACTCTTGGTTCCACCTTGGTCCACGAGCCCCCCCTCCCCACTACCCCTCGTCCCCCATGGTCCCCACCCTCCTCCCCCCTTACCACCCAATGAGGCGTCCTGGGTCAGCAAGTACCCAGGTGTGTGCGTCAGCTAGCTCAGTACGTTTCAGCACATCTGTATACCAGCCTGGTATAATTGGTAAATGACATTAGGAAGGAGAAAAGAAAAGAAAAAAAAAAAATTCCCACTCTAAGCCCTATAGTCAAGTTTCTAGGTTTTAATTGTAGTTTTCTTTGTTGATAGAAGTTTTTAAACTATTTGTCCTTATATCGTTTTCCTGTCTTGGTTATTTCTTTTAAGTAGACCTCTGCTTGAATTCGCTTGTGAAGCTTCTCGTTATGCCATTAAAGATTATTTTCAGCCGTGCCGGATTTTGCAGAAAAACCATTGCCCCAGTTTGTTCAAAAGGGGTGATTAATTGTCGCAGCCTCCATCTTCGCTCAACAGTCGCGTGAGCATAGTCTGGTCTAGTAAAGAACGAGAAGCCCTTGTATTCTCTCTTTTTTGTAGGTCTTGCCAGATCGTAGATAGCTTCTCGGAAAAGAAAATTCCCGAAGTAAACCAGAATAGCCATTGGATATTGAGGAGGCTTATGCATATGTTTAGGGAGCATCATAGGAAATCGGTGGGCGAGTTGGATTTCTTTTTCCATTTCCCAAGTTTGTAGCTCCGGGAAGGCTGTTTTCAGAAGATTTATCATAAAGCCCCTTGGATCATTATCCTCCTTGCCTTCAGGAATCCCGAGGAAGCGCAAATTATTTCTTCTGGCTCGATTTTCTTGATCTTCAATCTTTATCAGTAAGTCTTTTATAACTGACTCCTGATCTTTTTCATGTTTTTGGAGCTGGGCAACATCGGACTCGAGGTTTTCAGTACGTGCTTCTTTTGTGGCCATTCTCTCCGAAATTTCAGTGCAAGTATTGTCTACTTTTTGAATCGCTCCTTGTAGCTTTTGGATAGCAGAATGGTTCCTTTGACTATCCATTTTTGTATCTTGATGAAGACTCTTAATGGAGCTTAACACTGCGGTTAATGAAGGTTCTGCCGATAAGCTTGTATCTGTTCTATGTCCAGTTTGCTTTTGGTTTTCATAAAGTTGTTTGTGTTCTGATCTCCTCCTTAGTTTTGTAGGAGGTCTTTTTCGAGCAAGTTTAGTTCTTGTGCCAGGTTGTTCCGTGTTACTCCCCGGATCTGTAGTTTCTTCATATATGAATTGATCCTGTTGCTTGAATTTCGCCCTCTTTTTTTCTAGTCTTGGCTTTGAGTTCAGACCTTGCCAAGAAGGAGTTGGTTTATCCGATTCTAAAAGATCCGAGCTATCTGATCTACCGGGATCCGATGTTTGATCTTTACTTATATCGGTTGTCTTGCAGGATTCAGTAGAAGTAGACAAACCTGTTTCATACAGGTCTGAGTCCGACTCTTCAGAGAGTACGTCGTTTTCGAGTGGAGTGGGTTTCTCCCAATCTGGTGTTGGTTAAGGGTGGGCGTAGTGGGCGTAGTGGGGCTACGTGAAGCAGCACGTAGTGTGCCCAAATCTATGCACACTACGCGCTTCGCGTAGCCCCACTACGCGCCACCCGCCACCCACCCACCCTACTTTTAAAAGATTAAATTAATTTGTAATAAAGCAAATTAAAGGCACTTACCTGACGCGCGGCGTCTCCCGGGGCTCCCTCTTCCTGTTTTTCAGTTTTCCTGACAAATGCGCATGCGCGGACGCCCGCGCATGCGCATTTCTTGCGAGAAATGCGCATGCGCGGGCGTCCGCGCATGCGCATTTGTCAGGAAAATTGAAAAACAGGAAGAGGGAGCCCCGGGAGACGCCGCGCGTCAGGTAAGTGCCTAATTTGCTTTATTACAAATTTATTTTTCCTTTTAAAAGTACAGCGGGCGGGAGGCGGGTGGTGGGCGGCAGGCAGCTACGCTTCGCCCACGTAGTGTGCGTAGGCGCTGCCTGCTTCGCCTACTTCGAAAACTGCGAAGCAGGCAGCGCTACGTACACTACGTGGGCGAAGCGTAGTGTCGCGCCCAGGGTTAGTGTTGGTGTGCCTTGGGAGTGGGGTAGAGGATTGTCGCCCGTGTTTTCCTTCAGGACCTTAGATATATTCTCAGTGTATTTGGTTGAATCAATTTTGTCTGTTTGATCTATTTGCTCATTTTTCGCTGTTCATGTTCTGGCTGCTTTAGCCCCTAAATTTCTCGGGATTAAGTCATATATCTGGTCATGGAGCTGGGTGCCAGAGTCCATGATCCGTATAGTCTTTTCCTTTATAGTAGGCCGTACTAGGAGCATTCCAGAATCATCATCGTAATTTCTACTCGTATCAATGGGTTGTTTCCCATCACTCTCCTGCATAGCATGTTCTTTATCTGTTTTTACTAATTCGCTCCTTACTTCTTTAGTCAATGGAGTGAAGATCCTGGGCTGAGAAAGATCCTGCGATCCGGTAGTTTTTGCCATTGCTTTTAAGCTTTTAATTGTTTGTAGTCTTTTTGCTTTTTTTGCCATTAATTCTAGGTTCTCGTTGTTATCGTTGTTATCGTTGTTTTCCATATCCTTTTCTCTCTCTCTCTCTTTTTCCTTTTCTTTTCTACCCCCACTCCCTTTCTTGCTCTCTTTCAACTCCTTCCTCTCTTTCTCCTGCTCCTTCTACTTGTCTTTCTCTTGTCCTTTATTCTGTCCTTTATTCTGTTTCTTGTCCATGTTTTTATTTATATTTTTGTCTTTTTTTAACGCTCTTTCTTTACGCTCGAATTTCTCTTCTTCGTTCTTCTTGGCTCTGAAGCCTCTAGTTTCGGGCCGTCTCTGCACTACGTTTTTCGGTGAATCTTGTGAGTTCATTGTGCTTTGAGTGCTTTCCAGCCCCCCAAGAATCTCTGGGCAACTAAAGTTCTGTTCTCCATGTTCTCCATGGTCTCCATGTTCCCCATGGTCATCATCTGAAATTGATTCTCCCCCACCAATTGCAGCTTCCTTTTCACTTTCAGTTCCGTTTCGTTGGATTTGTTGTTGTTGTTGTTGTAATGATATAGCTTCCATAGTCAGATCACCTTCTAGTCTTCTTAATATTTCCTCACCGCGGGCCGCCATATCAGTATTCAAAAATGGAACTTCGATGAGTACCTGTAGTGCCTGTAGTACTTGTAGAAGCGCTAGATTCAGCTGTGGCTGGAGTTGTTGGAGTTGTTGGAGTTGCTGTAACTGTAACTGTAACTGTAGCTGTAGCTGTAGCTGATTATATAGCTCCCTTTGTACAGTCTCTTCTATAGGGATTATAGTAGTATATGGATTCCAGCAATTACTTTGGGGGTATATTACGTATGAGCATGTGAGAGAGATCTGCACCTGTATCATATTATCACATTATCATATTATCACTACTACTATCTCTGCAAACTACAGCTGTAAGTGCTGTGACCACCTGTTCCTGACTCAGGCTCTTATCTGCACGTACACGCCATGCTGTTACCCTGGTAACTGAGAGCAACGTGAGTCATCAGAGTCATCAGCGTGTAGTAAGGAACCTCACTTCCGCGTTAGCAGATGACGCGTAAATGCGTAGATACACTTGTTGAACAGGTCAGGTAGAGAGCAGCCGGGATTAAAACTGAAGAGGATGACAGATTTCGACAAGCTGCATCAAACTAGCAAGGAGCAAAAGGAGCAGAGGAGCAGAAGAGCAGGAAAAGGTAGAGAAAAAGACGAAGGCTACTTGATTAATACTTTCGGTGTCTTTTCAGTCTCTCAGTGTCTTTCAGTGCCTTATAATTATGCAGCTGATCATGCGTGCTTGCTCGCTAGCAGTTCTCCATTACACTGTATTACACTGCATCCACTGCATCCATGTATCGCTCCATACAGTGCTTTTTAAAAGTCTCACAAAATGCGCAGCGAGTGTGTGTCAGTGTCACAATATCCCGTTTTTTCAACTTATAAGTTACGACTTACGAAAAGAAATCAGCGCTAGAACTGGAGTTTTCACTGGCAAGGGTCCTCACCCCTCTTGACGCCGACGCCGGTAACAGTACTGTTTCAGATGCTCTACTCACTGGTCCTGCACTGTTCATTCCACGACCTTCCACGGCTTGCTCGGCTTGCTCGGCTTCCTTGGCTTGCTTGGCGGTCTCTAATCAGCTCTACCGATCAGCTCTACCACGTCTACTTCTGGAGCCCTTTAGTGCATCGTAACACCATACCGCAATCAGAATGCTCAGAATTCTTTCCTTTCCAGGCAGATTCCTTTCTATTCTCTCAAACTGCTGTTGTCAGAGCATCTGTTAATCTTCCAGAAAATCATGGGCTCACTCGTCTCTCATCTCCAAGACCTGAGCTGGGCTGGGCCGGAATCTGCCCACCAGGCAGTGCTCACAGAGAGGTGCTTGCACGACTGCTCACACCGACGCCATCTTGCCTCACTTGAGACTGCACACGCAATGGAAAGTTCTGTTGCAATCCGTTTCCCTCTCTTTTTTCACACATATACATGTTAATGTAAAATCACAGTCCTTCCCACATTTTTTCAAATGGAATCACACATTTCTATTGGTTGCAACTTTCAACCCCTTTCCAAATCATCCCTTCCCCCAACATGACTTCTGCCTTCTACCATAGCAACAGGTCATGGAACACTGGTGTGAGCAGAGAGGTCAGAAGTTCAGCACACAATGTTTCAAATCCAAAGAGCAAGAGTGCTTGACTTTTCAAACCTAACAGCAAATCCAAAGTAATGTTCAGTGGGAACACTTTTTTCTGTACCAATCCAAAACATGCTTTTAAAAATGTAAACATACAGCCTAGTTTTAACTGTAAAATGGTTTGAATCAGCCAATGAGTTCTTTTTATTAAAAAAAAAGTATGTATGCCTCCATTTTTCAACTGTCTTTCTTTTCATATTGCCATTCTACTGAACGACACCTCCTGAGAGCATCCTGTTCTCCTTGAAAGATGTTCACAGTGTGGATTGTAGGTTATAGCTATGTCTTCTGGAGTGAAAAATTTGCAGAAAAAAGAGGTATTGTAAAAGACCTTGCTTTGCCAAATGTAGACATTAAATGGATTGGTCAGAGGGTTAAAGTGGCACCAATTAATGCCTTTGGTGAAAACCTTTCTACATCTCCCACAGCCTAACCTTATTATTGTGCACTGTGGTGGAAATGACCTAGGCACTTTAACTGGGGTAGGTGTGGAAATGCTTATTAAGGACACCTTTGTGCAATTGATGTCACTTTTTCCACAAACTGCCTTTGTATATTCTAATATATGCCAAAGGCAAAAGTGGAACTGGTCCAACCAATTTTGTCCGCAGATTGACAAAGCAAGAAAGCACGTCAATAAGTCTGTTTCTGCTTTCCTCAGAGACTATGGTATGGGTTCTATATACCACAACAACTTGCGTTACAACATGCAAGACACTTATAGAGGAGACGGTGTACATTTCAATGATGAAGGGAACAGAGTCTTCCTCTTGAACTTTAGACTCTGCATCGGTACTTACTTGTAGGTACCGAAAAACACTCAATAAACACAAGGGCTCTTTTTAGAGCCACCTAATATCTAAACACTTAAACTTGATTTTTATTTCAATTTTTTTTAATGTTTTTTTTCGGGTGTGCGCAGAGTGCGCGCACCTCGCGATGTTTTAAAAAAAAATTAAAATCTTTTTTTTTGGCCCATCGTGGTCCTACTGTGACCCCCTGACAATGGCTAGGGGGTCAAGAACTCCCTACTCTGCCCCCTATTCACGTTCTCCACCTTTCCTTTTCAGTGCGACAGACAAAATGGCGGCCGACACTTCCTGATTTCGACCGATTCGAATGTTTACTGACATCTAACAACCAATCAGAATTACGCTCGCGCATGGCAGGGTGCGCGCACAGGGCTTGCACAGTGCGCGCACCCTGCGCGCGTATAGATATTGATATGCTTTTAAATGCTATTTTCTCAGGAAATACTGAACAGATTTACACCAGACCTCCGAAAGGCACTTCCTTGACCTTATGGCTTCCTCTCTGCCAAATTTCAAGTAATTCTGTTCAGCCGTTCGGGCTGTAGCTGCGATTAAAGGTCCTATGGAAAAATGCATGGGGAAAACGTGTTTTGGGACCCCCCTTTTTCTCGGCCCCCGCTTGACGAATCACCCCGAGACTTTCAGGGTAGGAGCTGAACGGAGCGCACAATTAGTTTTGAAAATTTCGCGAGGATTCGTCAACCGGCGCCAAAGTTATTCAAAATAGAATTTTGAGATTTCCTATGGAAACTCGGTCCTAACTATAACTATCTACTGGCGACCGCCAGTAGATGATATATATATATATATATATATATATATATATATATATATATATATATATATATATATTCACTGAAAAAACCATAGGTTTCAGGGGTGTTATAGCTAGCTGGACATTTCACTCGTACAAAACCATAGAAATTCCTCCGTTATAGTTAGTTCTACTAACTATATCTCGCGCACCCACAATCCACTGCTGATGATGTCACATATTACATCATTCATGACATGGTCAGTGACATCACTGATGACATCACTGATGACATCTCAAATGACATCACTGATGACATCATCCAGTAAATATGGTTTGGTTCGTTATTTAAATATGTATTATATATATAGCAATCTGCATTGAAGAATGAGTGGATATATAAATATAAATATTTGGATGGAGGATTTAGCAGCAGTGTTATTGATTGTTTACTTGACTTATTTATAGTGTCTCACTAAATATATTGCATAGTGTTTAAACTGTGTGAATATCTGTATCACTTTGTCAGTTGTTGTGTAAAGTGCTGCACCATTTGGTTAGTAGCTACATGAAAGTCTATATTACTTATTGATTAGTTAATTGAGTATTTGCATGGGAGAGTGAATGTGTGTGTGGTTCAGTGGGGGTGTGTGACTGCCAAAAGATGTGTGAATATTTGATTCACTTGGTATATAATGTTAAGACTACATGTTATAACAGTTGTTTGGGTGAGTGAATATATTTATGGGTGTGGTGATAAGCAAATATATCTCTGAATGGTACATGTCCAACAAACTAGAAATATAAAAAGCCGTGTATATGACAGTTGTATATAAATAAGTATATATAAGACTCACTGATTTTATGAGTGACTGTATGGATAACTGTATACTTGTAATAGTGATATTATAACACACTAATTATGAGTTACTGAATAAATGAAGTGGTGTTTGTATAAATGTGTAACTGAGTAAATGTAAGTATGATCATTGTTTGCATAAGTGAGTAGGATGACTGCATAAGTGAAAAGTTTGTCTGCTGGTGTGCAATGTCAATATAGGTGTATAAGTATTGTTGATAGTGTTCTATTCATCATTCACAGCATATATGACTGAATCTATAGGTAAGTGATTAGATGTTTGTGCAGATCTATGAATCACTGAGTGGGTTTTTAGAAACTTGTACTGGTGTGTAAATGGATTCAAATATAGTACTCTTTATTTTACAGTGAATGATAAAGGTTATATTAGTGTATGATGAGGTTTATCTGATTTTCACATGGATGATATCATCAGTGATGTCATTTGAGATGTCATCAGTGATGTCATCAGTGATGTCACTGACCATGTCATGAATGATGTACTATGTGACATCATCAACAGTGGATTGTGGATGCGCAAGTTTTAGTTAGTAGAACTAACTATAACAGAGGAATTTCTATGGTTTTGTACGAGTCAAATGTCCAACTAACTATAAAACCCCTGAAACCTATGGTTTTTTCAGTGAATTTCTAAGGTTTTTTAAATGCTAATTCCTAACTATAACATACTGGAAACCTATGGTTTTTTCAGTGAATTTCAAAGGTTTTTTCATTGCTAATTCCTAACTATAACATGCCTGAAACCTATGGTTTTTTCAGTGAACTTCATGTTTTTAATGAACATTTAAAAAAAACATAAAAAAAAATATTTTAACTCAATTTTTTAATTTTTTTAATATTGTTTTAAATATATTGTTAATATTTTGTTATTGTTTAAAAAAATATATATTTTTGGGTAAGTCGCGCACCCAATGCGTACCGTATTCGAACAATGCGCGGAACCTAGCCCCCAATTTACCACTATTGTTCAGGATCCGCGTAGGGTGTGCGATGAATATGTATTTACCTGTGCAATTGCTATGCGATCCATACGCGACTTCAAGAGCATACGCGAAGCTTACATTGTACGTTACACGATGCTCGCGTGCTTCGGCGTGACTTCATATACGTATTTGGTGCGGTGGGTGCACGAGTCCCGTGAAATATTTTAATGTCAAAAAAGATATATATATGTATTTAATATAAATATTAAGACAAGACATAATCTAAGCTACTCATAAAAATAATGTATTTTTACTTTTATTAAACCTATATTACTTCTTAATGCAATTTTGCGAAGTCACGCTTGGTGCGTGCTGCCTATGCGCAGGGTGCGTGGAACCCATGTGAGATGAAAAAAAGAGATTTGATTGGTTCATTAGACTTCCTATTCTAACTATTGAAAGACCCCACCCATTTCAATCATTCTTCTTAGACCCTCTTTGGAGGAGCATCTCTGTTCTTTGAAGAACCTTTTCTTGGCTAAGTGGACACTTGGTACAAACTTTTTGACAGAAACAATGGCTTCAGGACAGCAGTCATCACCCCAATCTCAACATTCATCAGATGATGAATTTTTGGTTGAACCACCACACCCTGAAAGGTATACTTCTGTTGTGTGGAAATTGTTATGTTCCCAGAGGGACAAAATAAGACAAATGCCACCAAAGTGACATGTAAAATCTGTCAGAGAGTGCTGTCACGCGATGATCCCACAAAGAAGTACTCATGTGGTACAGCCAGTATGATGGAGCATCTGAAGACTTGCTTCACTCTTCACGAACCTGGCACTTGAAGAGTGTCGAAGAATGCGAGTTGTTCCAGCACCCTAAGCACCAAGTACTTCTAGGACAACTCCCTCTGAAGAACATCTGGATTTACGTCCTCAATTCGCAACCCTGAAAGTGCACGGCATGAAGTGCAACAAATTATTATGCTATGGAGAGCAGTCCATTGATTTAATTTGCCGGTTGCAAGAGAATCATCGGTGTTAGAGGTTTTTTTTTTCCCTGAAGTTCATTGTTTTGTAACTCAAGTTCTGTTTTTTTCATTTTTGAAGAAAAACCCCAAAAATCAAAAAATTGTTCAGAAAAAAAAATATATATAAAACAAAAAAGAAGAACAAAAAAGTTCTTGTCAGAACTAACTTCTCTGGTTAAAAAAGAGCTATATTAGTATGATAGTGTGTGAAAGTTTAGATGAATGTATGTGTAGTGCATAATTGACTGAAAGAATGTATTAGTAGTGGATGGTGAATGTATAAGTGCAGAACTATGAGGAAGTGCTGCAGCATCACACAGTAAGCTCTTTAACTCCAGTATGCTGTGGTACTTCCGAAGCACATGGATGCAACATATTTACATAAATATGTTGCAAGTCTATGCTTCCCTCTGCACTGCTGCTTAAACTGCAGCCATGTGGTGACACAGGCACCTTTGCACCATGGTGCAAGGATATCTGTGTCATGTGGAGTTTGTTTTTGTGCAGGAAGACACACCTTCCTGCACAAAAACAATCAGTAAAGGCATTTTTCTCCTTCAATGTATGTTGAGCATTGTAGCATATATTGAAAGATAAAAAATGAGGAGAAATGAAAACAATTCTCCTTGTTGTGCCTTGCTACACCAATTGGAGGATGGTGCAGCATTCACACACATGTCCAGATTTATAATTTGTGATAAATCTGAAGATGTGTCTTGTTCTATGAGTGTTCTGTGCAATCACGCACAGCAACACCTAGAGAACGCCCTTTCAACACAAAGTGGTCGATTCCGATCTGGGTCGCATAGCTGTCCGAGAGCTGTCCGTAGCCTTTCCGTGCGACTGACACGTACCCGTAGCCGGTCCGTCCTGTAGATGAAGTACGATGCGCATAACTGCCAAAAACACGACCTACATGAGGGCTGTGATTGAAGCTTCATTCTCCGTCCGATCCGCAACTCCGAACGCCGAACCGAGTCGCCCGGAAGCAGTATCCATAGCAGTTTCCACCCTGACATGTACGATGCGTACTTCCTACGCACTTAATGGGTCGCCACGTACGGCACGTCACAGCATCCGGAAAAAAAGCATATCAGCTACGATTCGCGCCACAACTCAATCCACGGCTACGAGACGGATCAGCTTGCAACGGGTAGGAGACGGAGCAACAAGCAGCGTGTACGACACAAACACATCATGAATGCTATCGCGCAGGTCATACCAGTACTCTACATCTATGACCGGATCAGAAACCGACGCCGACACGTACCCGCAAAATGGCACACGCACACAGGGGATCCACATCCTGGCCACTAACAACAGGCCACCATAGGGCTCATGTTGCCCATCAACCCTGCCACCCCCACTCATAGGGCTCATGTTGCCCATCACTACTGCCACCCCCTCTCATAGCGGACCTGTTGCCCAGCACTACTGCCACCCCCACCAATAGAGCTTATGTTGCCTATCACCCCTGCCACCCCCACCCATAGGGCTTATGTTGCCCATCACCCCTGCCACTCCCACTCATAGGGGACCTGTTGCCCAACACTACTGTCACCCCCACCCATAGGGCTTATGTTGCCCATCACCCCTGCCACCCCCACCCATAGGGTGGCCTGTTGCCGAGCACCACTGCCACCCCCACCCATAGGGCTTATGTTGCCCATCACCCCTGCCACCCCCACTCATAGGGGACCTATTGTCCAGCACTACTGCCACCCCCACCCATAGGGCTCCTGTTGCCCATCACTACTGCCAACCCAACACATAGGCGACCTGTTGCCCATCACTCCTGCCACCCCCACCCTTAGGGCTTATGTTGTCCATCAACCCTGCCACCACCACTCATAGGGGACCTGTAGCCCAGCACTACTGCCACCCCCACCTATAGGGCTTATGTTGCCCATCAACCCTGCCACCCCCACTCATAGGGGACCTGTTGCCCAGCACTACTGCCACCCCCACCCATAGAGCGTATGTTGCCCATCGCTCCTGCCACCCCCACCCATATGATGGGTGATGTGCCACACATCCATCATACTCCAACATTAGGTATGTAAGCAAAATACATCCCCCTAACATCATGACAACAGTGTATAGTCTGTGACAAATGCCCACAACAGTGATTATGACTTCGAACATACAATGTAGCTAACAGCACATGTTTGACCAACAAATGAGTGTGCCCTACACAAGGCAAGCATCACTATAGCACTGTGTCAATGTAAAACTAACACCCCCACTGTGTAGAACAATAGTTAAGTGTGGGTTCCAAACTGCAAGAAATATCGAGCATTGTGGTGATGGGGTCGAAACCCCCCCTCATCACAGTGACCAAAAGGTAAGTGTCATCATGGTCAAAGCTGCAAATAACAAACAGCATGTATGATCCCTGCTCCCAACACATGAAACACTTCTGGGGCAAACTAGTGGTCGTGTCCCATACCCACAGAGATGTGATGAGGCTAACAGTGCAGTGAAAACAAAACATACTCTCGGCCATGTGCTGACAAGAACCACACATGGGGGCTGACAATGCATACAGTGTACAATGACACAAGAGCAGAAGTGACCATCACAAAGCATACACACATCTCGAAAATAGACACACTAATCAAAACAACCTGTGTAGACTGTAGGTGTCAGCTCACAAACTTCCATTCTATGCCAGCAATGGAACCTAACAACCAGGATGAATGTGCACAATGATGTGATATTACTCACATGGACTGCAGGGAAAATCACAGAAACAGCATCCAGACAATGGCCCATAACAGCAATAACACTGCACTGATGCAGATGCACAAACACAAACAGGCAACCTCACACTGCACATGTGACACAACGTGTGTGTGTGTGTGTCTCAGTATTCCCCAGGCAAATGCACAACACATGAGGGGGGCAGAACCACACAGTGACACTGATGTGGACACAGTGCCATACAAAAGTGACCCACTGTGCCCTCACAGTCGGTCGCTCCTTACCTCTGCTCCGCTCTGACACCGCCTGTTGCCTGCTGCCTGCCGCCGCCTGCTGCCTGCGGCCGCTGCCTCTCTCCCTCAGGTGGGGAAGACCTCCTGCTCCCCGCCAGACGCTCAGCTCCTTGGCGCCTTTTCCCGCCGCCGCTGCCCCTGGTGAGTCGCTCCTCCCGCCGCTGACCCCAGACCCGCCTCCCCTCGCCTCCCATTGGTCACCCAGCCTCCCGCCTCCCAGCCGACCCTCCCACCCGGCTACCTACTTAAGGGGACCACAGGGGACCGGTCAGTGTGACCCACTGTGCCCTCACAGTCGGTCGCTCCTTACCTCTGCTCCGCTCTGACACAGCCTGCTGCCTGCCGCCGCCTGCTGCCTGCTGCCGCTGCCTCTCTCCCTCAGGTGGGGATCACCTCCTGCTCCCCGCCGGACGCTAAGCTCCTTGGCGCCTTTTCACGCCGCCGCTGCTCCTGGTGAGTCGCTCCTCCCGCCGCTGACCCCAGACCCGCCTCCCCTCGCCTCCCATTGGTCGCCCAGCCTCCCGCCTCCCAGCCGACCCTCCCACCCGGCTACCTACTTATGACGCCCCCTCAGCGACCGCGCAGCGGACGCGCGCAGCGGGAGCGCCGACTGAGCGCCGAAGGTGTGCCAAAGGTAAGCCCGTCTGCGCCCGTCTGCGCCTGGACCGCGCCCAGCGCCAGACCCCCTGCAGGACCTACGATGCCGCCACACTCATCGCACTCAACACCGCCCGAGCCCCCGGGTGCTACCGAGCATCCCCGCGACGCACCCATGGACCCTTCGCCTGCCGATCCTGCAACTTCTCCTGCCTCCGACCCGGCACCGCACCCATCAGGTCGAACAACAGCAACCACCTCAAGTGCATCCTGCTCAACATCCGCTCCGTCCACAGACACGCCGTGGAACTCTGGAACCTCCTCGACACAGCATCTCCAGACGTCGCCTTCCTCACGGAAACCTGGATGAACGACTCCTCAGCCCCCGACATCGCCATAGCCATCCCGGACGGCTACAAGATCATCAGGAAGGATCGCGTCAACCAGACCGGAGGAGGTATCGCCATCGTACACAAGAGCACCATTCGCATCTCGACTGACTCCATCGACGTATTCAACGCCGCCGAATACCTGCACTTCCAGATCCACACCGACCCCAAGACTACCCTCAGAGGCACCCTCATCTACAGACCCCCGGGACCACGCGCACAATTCTGCGAGGACATCATGGACTTCATCAGCCCTCACGCCCTCCCCTCCGCCGACTACATCCTCCTCGGGGACCTCAACTTCCACCTGGAGAACAACAATGACCGCAACACCACCGCCCTGCTGGACAACCTCGCCAACCTCGGACTCCAGCAACTGGTCAACACCCCCACCCACTACGCCGGCCACACGCTCGACCCCCTCTTCTCATCCAGCAAACACGTCACCTTCAGCCACTCCACCGGACTTCACTGGACTGACCACAGCTGCGTCCACTTCAGCTTCAGAAAGAACACGGTCCACCATCACCCAAAGCAGGTTCCCCACAGAAACTGGAGCAAGATCACCACCGACCAGCTCGCCACCTCCCTCAGCCAGAGCCCACCTGTCAGGACTACGGACCCTAACACAGCAGCCCTCGACCTCACGCAGTGGCTGACCTCCTGTGCCGACCACCTCGCCCCACTGAAGAACCCACTCACCAGGCCCAGAAGCAAGAAGGCCCCCTGGTTCACCGATGAACTTAAGGACTCCAAGAAGGCCTGCCGCACCTTTGAGAAGGCCTGGCTCCTCAACAAGACCGCCGACAACATGACCGCACTCAAACTCGCCACTCGCAGACATCACCAGCTCATCCGCACCACCAAGAAGAAATCTCTGAAGGAACGACTAGACAAGAACGCCCATGACAGCAAGGAGCTCTTCAACATCGTCAAGGAGTTCTCCAACCCCAGCACCGGCAACAACGACATCACTCCCTCACAGGACCTCTGCGACTCCCTCGCCTCGTACTTCCACCGCAAGATCGCCGACATCCACAACAGCTTCGGCATTCCACCCCCGCACCCATCGGTCGAACCTACGCACCCCGCCGCCACCCTCCAGACATGGACCGAGGTGACCCTCGAAGACACGTCACGCATGATGAACACCATCCACTCCGGATCTCTGACCGACCCGTGCCCCCATCATGTCTTCAAGAAGGCCACCTCTACCATCACACCCCACCTCCGAGACATCATCAACACCTCCTTCAACACAGCCACCTTCCCGGAGAGCTGGAAGCAAGCCGAGCTCAGCGCTCTGCTGAAGAAACCAACAGCAGACCCGACCGACCTCAAGAACTTCTGCCCCATCTCGCTCCTTCCTTTCCCTGCCAAAGTCATCAAGAAGGTCGTCAACAAGCAACTGGCAGCCTTCCTCGAGACGAACGGATCCCTCGACCCATCGCAGTCCAGATTCAGAGCCAACCACAGCACCGAGACCGCCCTCATCGCAGCCAACGACGACATCCGAGCCCTGCTCGACAACGGTGAAACAGCGGCACTCATCCTCCTAGACCTCTCCGCAGTATTTTAAACTGTCTGCCACCGCACACTAGTCTAACGCCTCAACGACACCGGCATCCAAGGGAAGGCTCTGGAATGGATCATCTCATACCTCTCCGGCAGAACACAGAGAGTACGCCTCCCTCCGTTCCGCTCCGAGGCCACCGAAGTCATCTGCGGCGTCCCGCAAGGATCGTCGCTCAGCCCCACTCTCGCACGCCAACACAACCTCAACATCATTTCCTACGCCGATGACACCCAGCTGATTCTCTCCCTCTCCAGAGACCCCAACACCACCAAAGCCAGCCTACACGAAGGGATGACAGACGTCGCTGAATGGATGAACATCAGCCGCCTGAAATTGAACACGGACAAGACAGAAGTCCTCATCCTGGGACCATCGCCCTCCGCATGGGACGACTCCTGGTGGCCTCCAGCACTAGGCACCGCACCCAAACCAACGGACCACGCACGCAACTTGGGCGTCATCCTGGACTCCTCCCTATCGATGGCCAGACAAGTCAACGCCGTCTCCTCAGCTTGCTTCCACAACCTCCGCATGCTCCGGAAAATCTTCCGATGGATCCCGACCGAGACCAGGAAGACGGTCACCCAGGCTCTTGTCACCAGCAGACTAGACTACGGAAACACCCTCTACGCCGGTACAACAGCCAAGCTTCAGAAAAGACTTCAGCGTATCCAGAATGCCTCCGCCCGTCTCATCCTGGACGTCCCCCGACGCAGCCACATCTCGTGCCACCTGAGAGACCTGCACTGGCTCCCTGTCAACAAGAGGATCACGTTCAGACTCCTCACCCACGCACACAAATCCCTCCACGACCTGGGCCCAGGGTACCTCAACGACCGCCTCACCTTCTACACGCCCACCCGCCAGCTACGTTCCGCGAACCTCGCCCTCACCGTCGTCCCTCCCATCCAGAGAGCCACCGCCGGAGGAAGATCCTTCTCCTACCTGGCGGCTAAGACTTGGAACTCCCTACCCGTCCACCTGCGGCTGACCCAGGACCACCTGGCCTTCAGGAAACAGCTCAAGACCTGGCTGTTCGAGCAGTAGCAGACCCCCTTCCCCAAGCGCCTTGAGACCCTTCCGGGAGAGTAGTGCGCAATATAAATTCCATGATTGATTGATTGATTGATTGATTGATTGATCATTGGGACACCCTTAGTGGGCAATCAGGCATTGTGAGATGAGAGGGAGCACAACAGACACATGTGACACAAGCTGGAATGAACACCAACTAACACAGCAAGAGACTGACACACAACAGAACTACCCCCAGGGACCAGACATTGGGGTGACACAAGCATGCATGACACCTCCACTGTGATGACAAAGGTAGATGTTGTACAAACTGGGAAACCCAGACATGTGTCCTGTGCCACAAACGTACATCACACCTACACAAACACAAATCACTCAGCATGGCCCGTCATCCATGACAAACGGGAGCTAGGGGCCCATCCATGCAAACATTTACATCAGTCCCACCTCAACACCACACACCCTGAACTGCAACAATGTGCATCTGTGAAGCCCACATGAACAGATGACATTGCACATGCACCCATGACAAACACAGGAATGTTGGGAGGAACTAAGGTGCACAGACTCATCACACAAGGACAGTTCACAACCCTGGTGAGTGACAGACATACTGCACAGTATGTGGTACATGGCCATGACGTCAAAGCTCACGTAAACTTCCGAATACCTGCCACAGTCCCAGGGCGACGCAGAAGCCAAGGAGAACCACAAGCACACATGCTGACACCTGCAAACATTGCAGCCCTGAACCCGACAAGTGGGAGCAGTCACACACACATACACATGTCTCAATCACTGAAAGGTACCACCTAGGGACAACTACATGATATTGTGAACAAACAAGTGCCTTGGGGAACCCTGACTGTGTCCCATCTGCGTCTGACCACATCATCACCACTCAGAACAGACAAATCCCAATGACGAACCACCAATTAACAGTAGTGTGTTAGGCACCCACACATCTGGTAGCCCATGGCAAAGTTGTGGGATGAACACAGTACCACTCAGCAAGCATCAACAACAGGAACATATCAAGGGAACACTGCCAGTGTATGAAAAGGGATGTGTACACACACACACATGCTCATACAACACACACCATGGGCCCAGGCTATGTCATGGGACAACACATCCGTGACATGGCCTGCAGGGACACAACTCCTGTGTAAGTCCAGCTGTGCCAAACAAAGTCACAGCACATCCCACTCATGTCAGCAGAACACTTGGTCAGTCAACCATCAGTTACCACACAATGAAGGCTGTTGTCAAAACAGCCTGGGTACGTGAGTCTCCCCTAAGTCATCTGCACATACTCAACACATATGTACAGCAATTTGCACAGAGGACCCAGTTGCTCCTATACCAATTATGCCCACACCTGTAGGTCCAGTGGAGATGTGCCCAAAGTCAGGGAAATAGACAAATTGGACAATGGGAAGCACAATATATGTGCATGGGTGCAAGCCACAGAAGTGACCATGAAAATGAAATGTTTACCGAGATGTTCTCAAATAGTTAATCATGACGCACCCAGTTAGCTGTAAAGGATGACATGGATACCGACCTGAATAGGATACATATTTCATGGACCACATGGAGTACCTCACATCAACACCTCAGTATTCAACATTGGAAACCAAGCATTGCAGGTGCAAGGGCATGCTAAACATCATCAACCTAATGTACAGCTAAATCAAGTTCACAAGGATAAAGAAAAAAACTTTATTCAGCATATGAAAATTGAAACATCCGTTCAAACAAAAGGCCAATGGCCAGTCCATCATCAAATCACAAGGAGTGAACTTGAGTGACAACTGTCACACGTTGCTTGCCTGCACTGGAAGGACAGGGGACATCACCTTGGAGGGGCATACATGGGGGCAGGCCAGGCACCGCAGGGACAGGATCAGGGCTCAGCAGAAGGAGGCAGTGAAGGGGTGGTGGATGCAGGAGAGTCACTTGCAACTGCAGTGGAGCTGACTGAAGTGGTGGGTGCAGCCACAACTGTGGGGCACAAGTCGGATGGGGTGGGTGCTGGCACAACTTCAGTGGGCAGGTCAGATGGAGTGGATTGGGTCCCCACTGCAGTGCCCAAGTCAGACGGGGTGGTCGTGGACTCCACTGCAGTGCCTAAATACATGTGAGCGGAATGGGGTACAGGTGAGCTTGGCAGGACAGAGGGGGGGACACGGTCCCCACATTAGTGGCACTGACCATCTGACTGGGTGTGGTGCTTTTATGACATTACATGTCGAAATAAAGCTTTGATTGATTGATTGATTGATTGATATTCCAATTTGTTTTCATGCTCCACAGGTAGCATGAGTAAACAATGCAATGTAATTCCTTTAATGTTGTGTGCTGCCAACCCAGTTGGAGCAGGTACAACACAAGACAAATGTGAGTCCGTTGTTTTCTGTAATTAACTGGTGATTACTTTAATTAAGAAACTTTTTCCTGTTCCAGCTTGTCCACTCACATACATTCATATAGGTTTAAATGAGGTGCATGTGCATTCTTTCTTTTCATGAAGAAGTTCATGGTCAATGTGTTGTCTCACTTGCTGATATATTTCATTCTGTTCAACATTTAGTTGTTCTTCCAAGTTGGCTAACTCCATAATATCTTCTTGAACTTGATGCATTGCTGTTTCCACCTCATTCATGGTGATTGCTGGTTCATTTTCAACAATTGGTTGTCCCAATGGATCTTGACTCAGTAGAGCAGAGCTTTGACTGTCTTGAGAACTGTCCCTCGCAATCTCAGCTGAAATAGTAGCTTCTTGATCAATTTCATCATTCAACATTTTCACATAATTTACAAAAACAGAACATTCTATGGTATCTTTACAAGCATTGAAGGAATCTTCATATCTGTGAAAATCTCCAAGTAATTCCAATTCTGGATGCCATGGTTTGAACAGTTGCAAAAGTGCTAAATAGTAAAATTACCTTTTATCAGGAGTGTCGCAACTCAGTTTCCTAAGATTAATTAAATTTCCTTTCCTTTGTTTCACCAAACATCCTTCGGAACCAATAACCGCATATTTTCCATCATTGATGTTTTCTGTAGTATTCTGTTTAAAAGTGTAGTTTTGCAGCACTTCATAGAGATATATGTTCTCAAGATGATGACTTCTATTTGGATAATATGTGTCCAAGAATATCTGTACTTTGTACTTTGTGGTTCATCTAATGATAAATATTCAATTTCTTGTACAGATTTAAGAACTCGATTTTGTGTTGCAGCAAGACCTAGACTCACCCAAATGATTCTTCTAGATTTGGAGTATAAACTTGCAGATGCTAACCGATCTGAGCATTCATACGCTCCAATCTCTCGATGGGATAGCATCTTCAAACTGAAACGGTATGATTTCTTACTTAGACTCTTCTCGTGAGAAATCTCTTCCCACATTTCTTTTAATTCCGTCTTTTCTGATTTTGTAATGTAAGATGTTACATACCGAGCAACAGCAATGGAATTATCTGCTACGTACTGAATATCCATGTTAGCATTCCACATAGAGAGAATAACCGGATTGTAATCATTTATGTATTTTGATTCGTCACATCTTCTCAAATTGTAGGAATTTTTTGGAGACTTTCTGGTGATAGTATGTCTCACTGCTGACATGAAACTGTTTACTCTTCCTTTTGATATTACAGGACGTGGAAATCCAAAACGACATTTGGTATAAAACATTTCCTTAGACTTGTACTTTCGTCGACACTATTTTCCCCATCGATGGCTTTGGAATCGTAAGACTTGTTGTTTTAAGTTGTTTTCTTCTGTGCTTTTGGGTATGGCACATGTGGCATATTCTTCAATGAAAGACAAAACAGTATCATCGGAATCAGTTCCGAATTTGGGGGCATCCTTGATCCATATGAGCATATGTATGTGAGGAGCACCTCGAGCTTGATACTCCTTTCTCCAAAAGAAATCCACAACTTCTCCAAAAGGAGAAATCTTTTTATTGCAGATAAAAGACATCATAGCTTCAAAGCTATGATTGAAATATCTGCATACATTAACAGGATCCAAAGAGCACAATTCTCCAGGTGTCTTGTATTCAATATTTTTTATATTCGAATTTGCCTCTCGAAGAAATTCAAGTAAATCATCCCAAGCGTATTCAGCACAGCTTAGGGAAAGGAACCACGTAGGAGTTCCTAAGTTTCTTAGCATACATTTAAGTTCTCTATGACGATGGTACCAACACTCATTAGTGTCATGCTGACATGCCATCAGATTAATCAGCTGGGATTCTAAATGATCATCTCTTTGATGTACTTTATCAATAAATTCCTTCGCAGAAACATTTTGAAAATGTACACCTGTTTTCAATATGTGATTCACTGCATAAGAAAGTCCAGACAAGTCACTATCAAACAAAACATGATATATATATGGGATACATTGTCGAAATCTTGGATCTTCTGCATACAATCTTGTTGTGCGATATTCAGATGCAGGAATCTGCACAGGTTGTTCATCATATCGTCCACCTTTTCCTGTTGGGAACAACTGTGGAAAACAACAAGCTTCCGAACTTTCTTCCATACACTCATGGGACTTCCCTTTGCCTTTTTCATTTGGAATAACTCAATAGTATTCCCCATCACTTCTTTGGAATGAAGTGGATGTACACTGTAATGTTCATAGATTTCTTCACATCTGGACATCCCACTTTTTCAATTTGTCCACTTGACGTTTCAGTATCTTCTGCTAAATCTATTTCTTCTTCTCTTACATACACATTTCGATAGTACTTATTATTTTTTATCAGATACAATGTTGCCTTTTGCACATTTCTAACATCCACTAATTCTTTCCAGATTTTCTTGCTCTTGTTGGAACGCCATTAACTAGAATAACTAGTGGTTCATTTTCTACACTCTCTACACCAATAGTTTCAACTTTTTCTTTAAATCTAGAGGTAAATATACAACTCTTCCTTTTAATTCTCTCTGTAAATCTGAAGGAGGCAATTTACCTGTTTTAGGCTCCATATGAACGATAGCCTGAAACGGGTGCACACATTGAATGAGAATAGACTCATAGGTATTTAAATCTATCAGTTCTGGGGGAATAGCAACCAACTCTAGATTATTATGAACAGCTCTAGTAGGCATTTTATTCTCATCTAATTTGTTATAACAATATTTGCAAATACGCTGGTCAGAACCCAAATCAAAACAATTCTCTACCAACAAATAATTTGCAAATTCCTTCCACTTATCATTATTTTCTCTTTCACTTTTTAAATACAGATCAACAGTCCTAGTCTGATTTTTATAGTGAGTTTGCTGGCAACAAATACAAGAATAATTTGGCCTTTCACCTGAAATCACCTTAAACTTTGTAATTTGATCTTCAAATTTTTTTGTACTACTATGTTCAACATTCTCTTCAACATTTTCTTCTATTAATGTATCAGTTTCTGCACTCTCTTTTTCAGGACCAAAGTAACATAACTCAATGTCATCACAAACCTTCTTCACATCTGATACTGATCCACGCAAAAGAGCACTGTTCAACTCATTTAACATTAGTGCTGGACTTTTTGCATAATTCAATCTTCTGACTAATTCCCGCGTTTGAGTATGGTGTACAGCTAACATCCTGAAATGGTAATAAACACTTTGACATACTTTCTTAGAAAGACAAGCCAGCGAATGACCTTACAAACCAGTATTTTTTCTCACTCTGCAAGGGTCTAGTCCTTGCAATATCTTAATCTTTTGTTTAACATATTTTTTACTATATACTCGTGAGAAATTGCGTAAAATATCAATAGATTTTTGTCATACACTACAAATACTACTGCAATCCCAAGTGTACACTGGTGCTTTAGGACATCTGCCTAGAACGTCATCAGCTATCACTTCCTCTGCATTTCTGGTTACCACTTTCTCTTTCTCAATTGGACAACCATTTCTAACCTCACAAGCTCGACCACTGGTATCAACTGCATGCAACAAATTATTGGATGTGTAAATAACTTTCTTCATTAAAGAAAGGCTCAGAACTTGAACTGTGTTTCCATTCACCCAAAAAAACATCACAAAAATTAGTTCTGTTAATTACTATTTTACTCTTACTTTTGGCCTTCATTAAATGGATTGGTTTCTCTAGTGATCGAATTCTGTTTAAAACTAAAATAAATAGTTTCCTTTTTACTGCAAAAGCCTTTTCAATAATGGATTCTATATGCTTCGTCTTTTTATAAAATTGTGCTTGTTTTCTATATTTTTCATATCTTTCATCAAATTAAGAACCACTCTTTTGTAAAAAATGTTTTTACGTATTTCTTTGTACTGATTTTGCCTTCTTTTACCATACTTTGAATCTTTTGCATGTAAATTATCTTTTTTTCATTTCCTGTTATTGATTTTCTTTTGTCTACTCGAATCATTGTCATTAGTTTGCACATTCTGCACACTGTTTGTAGGCTTAGAAAGTTTTTTAATGAATTCCTTGGTTGTCTTACCAGAAGGCTTCTTCTTTTTAGCCACATGATGTTGGTCATCCAATACTTGTTGGGTTTTCTTCGAAAATATTTCTTTTTTCTGTCATTTTCTCTTTCTTGATTTTTCACGCATGATAACTTTATTTTAATGATGATAAACAATATCTGTAAAAAGTAAACATAAATAAATGTAATTTAATAAGTTTATAAATTATACTTTTCAATTATTATACAAACACATTCTATATAAAAACCATGTAACCACTTTGTTTTCTCTTCACTAATTGAAATTGTAATTCAATGTGTATAACTAAATAGGTGATTACAGGTCAGCATGTGTAATGGTCGAAGGTTTCTACCAGTGTTTGTGTTATGCCCTGGGACATTATATGAGTACTTACTCACTGACTGAATGATTACAGTCCTGCAAGGAGAATGCCTGGGAGAATGTATAAGTGTTTAGGTTTTGGCACAGTGAATGGATTAGTACATGGTGCTGAATGGGTCACTGGAGGTCTGCAGAAGTGACAGTGTGTTTATTGGAGTATATAGATACTTACTGGGGAATTGAAAGTGTGAAAGAAAAGTGTGTAGGTGGTTAGAGGACTGCATGCATAGTGGATATGCATTTGAAGCAGTCCATGTGCAAAGGCCTGGGTCACTGCATGAGTACTTGGGTACTGAGTGAATGATTAGAGTAGTGCAAGGAGAGTGTCTGGGTGAATTTATAAGTGGTTGGGTTTTGGCACAGTGAATAGATTAGTACATGGTGCTGAATGGCTCACAAGAAGAGTGCAAGAGGAGTGACAGGGTGTTTGCTGGAACTGTATGGATACTGACTGGGGAATTGAAGGTGTGAAAGACAAGCGTGTAGGTGCTTATAGGACTGCATGCATAGTGGATAGCCGTTTGAAGTACTCCATGTGCTAAGGCCTGCCTCACTGCATGAGTACTTGGGTACTGACTTAATGATTAGAATAATGCAAGGACAGTGCCTAGGTGAATTTATTAGTGGTTGTGTTTTGGCGCTGTGAATGAATTAAGACATGGTGCTGAATGGGTCACTGGGAGAGTGTAAGGGGAGTAAAAGTGTGTTTGCTGGAAGTGTATGGATACTGACTGGGGAATTGAAGGTGTGAAAGACAAGTGTGTAGGTGGTTAGAGGCCTGCATGCATAGTGGATAGGTGTTTGAATCAATCCATGTGCTAAGGCCTGGCTCACTGCATGAGTACTTGGGTACTGACTTAATGATTAGAATAATGCAAGGACAGTGCCTAGGTGAATTTATTAGTGGTTGTGTTTTGGCGCTGTGAATGAATTAAGACATGGTGCTGAATGGGTCACTGGGAGAGTGTAAGGGGAGTAAAAGTGTGTTTGCTGGAAGTGTATGGATACTGACTGTGGAATTGAAGGTGTGAAAGACAAGTGTGTAGGTGGTTACAGGACTGCATGCATAGTGGATAGACGGTTGAAGCAGTCCATGTGCTAAGGCCTGGGTCACTGCATGAGTACCTGGGTACTGACTGAATCATTAGAGTACTGCAAGGAGAGTGCCTGGATGAATCTTTTAAGGGTTTTGGTTTAGGCGCAGTGAATAGATTAGTACATGGTGCTGAATGGGTCCCTAGAAGAGTACAAGGGGAGTGGTGGGGTATTTTCTGGAAGTGTATGGATACTGACTGGGCAATTGAAGGTGTGAAAGACAATTGGGAAGGTGGTTAGAGGCCTGCATGCATAGTGGATAGGCGTATGAATCTATTCATGTGCTAAGGCCTGGCTCACTGCATGAGTACTTGGGAACTCACTAAATGATAAGAGTATTGCAAGGAGATTTCCTGAGTGCATTTATAAGTGTTTGGGTTTTGGCACAGTGAATGGATTACTGCATGGTGTTGAATGGGTCACTGGAGGAGTGTAAGGGGAGTGACAGGGTGTTTGCAGGAACTGTATGAATACTGACTGGGGTATTGGAGGTGTGAAAGACAAGTGTGTAGGTGGTTAGAGGCCTGCATGCACAGTGGATAGACATTTGAAGCAGTCCATGTGAAAAGGCCTGGCTCACTGCATGAGTAATTGGTACTGAGTGAATGATTAGAGTACTGCAAGGAGAGTGCCTCGGTGAATTTATAAGTGGTTAGGTTTTGGCGCAGTGAATGGATTAGTACATGGTGCTGAATGGGTCACTAGAAGAGTGCAAGGGGAGTGAAAGGGTGTTTGCTGGAAGTGTATGGATACTGACTGGGGAATTGAAGGTGTGAAAGACAAGTGTGTAGGTGCTAAGATGACTGCATGCATAGTGGATAGGTGTTTGAAGCACTCCATGTGCTAAGGCCTGACTCACTGCATGAGTACTTGGGTACTGACTGAATAATTAGAGTACTGGAAGGAGAGTGCCTGGGTGAATTTATAAGTGTTTGGGTTTTGACGCAGTGAATGGATTAGTACATGCTGCTGAATGAGTCACTGGAGGAGTGTAAGGGGAGTGACAGGGTGTTTGCTGGAAGTGTATGGATACTGACTGGGGAATTGAAGGTGTGAAAGAAAAGTGTGTAGGTGCTTATAGAACTGCGTGCATAGTGGAAAGGCATTTGAATCAGTCCATGTGCTAAGGCCTGGCTCACTCCATGAGTACTTGGGTACTGACTGAATGATTAGAGTACTGCAAGGAGAGTGCCTGGGTGAATATATAAGTGTTTGGGTTTTGGCGCAGTGAATGGATTAGAAGATGGTGCTGAATGAGTCACTGGAGGAGTGTAAGGGGAGTGACAGGGTGTTTGCGGGAACTGTATGAATACTGACTGGGGTATTGAAGGTGTGAAAGACAAGTGTGTAGTTGGTTAGAGGCCTGCATGCACAGTGGATAGGCATTTGAATCAATCCATGTGCTAAGGCCTGGCTCACTGAATGAGTCCCTGGGTACTGACTAAATCACTAGGGTACTTTAAGGAGAGTGCCTGGGTGCATCTTTAATGTGTTTGGGTTTTGGCGCAGTGAATGGATTAGTACATGGTGCTGAATGGGTCAGTGAAGGAGTGCAAGTGGAGTAACAGGGTGTTTGCTGGAGTGTATAGATACTGACTGGGGAATTTAAAGTGTGAAAGACAAGTGTGTAGGTGGTTAGAGGCCTGCATGCATAGTGGATAGGCATTTGAATCAATCCATGTGCTAAGGCCTGCCTCACTGCATGAGTACTTGGGTACTGAGTGAATGATTAGAGTTTTATAACCAGTTATGCGTATGTAAAGACATGAAGTACCCAAAACCTTCTCTCAGAATGGTTCCTAAATGCATACAGACTCACAGTGTGATTCTAGACAACAAACACTATCCCTTGCATATTACCAGAACACATTTTCTTGTCTGGAATGGGTAAACGGAGTACACACAATCCACATATTTTACTCCTGCACATTATTGTAGAACCCTGACTCATTTTACAAATACATAAGCAATGACCGGTTTCTAATTCTACCAAAGTGTGAGAACAGGATAGGTTTTTAAGCAGTAATGTGTCTGCAAACACATGAAATACCCAAATTCTTCTCTCAGAACAGTTCCTAAATGCACACAGACTCACAGTGTGATTCTATAAAACAAACAGTATCCCTTGTATTTTACCAAAACACATTTACTATTCTTGAAGAGGTACTGTGACTGCACACATTCCACATATTTTACTACTGCACATTAGTGTATAAGCCTGACTCATTTTGCAAACACATAAGCAATAAATGATTTCTATTTCCCCCAAAACATGAGAACAGGGTAGGTTTTTAAGCAGTTATGTGTCTGCAAACAAATGAAATATCCAAATGCTTCTCTCAGAATGATTCACAAATGCACACAGACTCATAGTGTGATTCTAGGCAAACAACACTATCCCTTGCTTTTTACCAAAACACATTTACTAGTCTACAAGGTGTAAGATAAGTGCATACATTCCACATATTTTAGCACTGCATTTTAGTGTTGAAGCCTGACTCATTTTGAAAATACATAAACATTAACTGGTTTCTAATTCTACCAAAGCGTGTGGACAGGATAGGTTTTTAAGCACGTATGTGTCTGCAAAAACATGAAATACCCAAATGCTTCTCTCACAATGGTTCCCAAATGCACACAGACTCACAGTGTGATTCTAGACAAACAACACTATTCCTTGCACTTTACCAAAACACATTCACTAGTCTGAAAGGGGTAAAGTGACTGCACACATTCTACATATTTCAATACTGCACACTACTGTGAAAGCCTGACTCATTTTCTGAATGCATAAGCAATGACTGGCTACTAATGCTACTAAAACTTGACAACATGACAGATTTTAAAACAGTTATCTCTCAGCAATTACCCGATGTAACCAAATGCTTCTCTCACAATGGTTGCCCAAATGCACACAGACTCACAGTGTGATTCTAGACAAGCAACACTATCACTTGCATTTTTCCAAAACACATTTACTAGTCTACAAGAGGTAAGGTGACTGCACACTTTGCACATATTTTACTGCCGCACATTACTGTAGAAGCCTCACTCATTTTGCAAATACATAAGCAATGACCGGTTTCTAAATCTACCAAAACATGAAAACAGGATATGGTTTTAAGCGGTTATGTGTCTGTAAACACATGAACTACCCACATTTTTCTGTCACAATGGTTCCCAAATGCACACAGACTCACCATGTGAGCTCTAGACAAGTTAAACTACTCCCTTGACTTTTAGCAGGAGAAACACATTACTCGTATTAAAAACAAAATGCACCACATACATCCCCTCACAAATTAATAACTCACCTTTCAAATTGTTTTGTAGATTAAAAAATATGTCAGTCACACACCAGGTTTTCTTATACAGAATCTCTGTATTGTACTGCTTTCAGGAAAACTAAAGAATGGCAACGTTTCCCTCTCATTCTGTACACATATACATGTAAATATCAAATCACATTGCTTCCCACATTAATTAAAAAGCAAACACACATTTCTATTGGTTACACATTTCAACCCTTTCCAATTGACATAAGTTTGAACCCTACACCCAATGTGCTTTCTGCCTGTTACCATAGTAACAGTTCATGGAACACTCAACTGAGCACACAGGTCACAAGTTCAGCATACAGTGTTGCTAATCAAAACAGCAAGTGTGCTTGACTTTTCACTATACCAGCTTATCCTATATGATGTTTTCAAACAGTTTTTGCGAACCAATAAGAAACATGCTTCTAAAAAGGAGAAACATGCACCCTAGTTTTCAGACTAGAATGTTCTCAAACAACCAATCTTTTCTTTTTTTTTTCAAAACTGTATCTTATCCACCATTTTAGAAAAATCTTAGTTTTCAAACTGCCATTTCATTTACAGAGACCATCTGAGTGCATCCATACCTCCTTTCACTGTGCTTAGAGTGTGGATTGTAGGACACAGCTATATTTTCTGGAGCCAAAGGTATGCAGAAAACAAAGGCATTGACAAAGACCTAGATTTGCCAAATGTAGACATTAAATGGATTGGACAGAGAGGGTTACAGTGGCACCAATTGATGCCATTGGTTAAATCCTTTTTACATCTCCAACACCCTGACCTCATAATTGTGCACTGTGGTGGCAATGACCTAGGCACTTTGACTGGGGTAGGTCTGGAAATGCTTATCAAGGACACCTTTGCAGAATTGATGTCACTTTTCCCCCAAACTGCCTTTGTCTATTCTAACATATGCCAAAAGCAGAAATGGAACTAGTCCAATCAATTTTGTCCACAGATTGAGAAAGCTAGGAAACATGTCAATAAATCTGTTTCTGCTTATCTCAGAGATTATAGGATGGGGTCCATTTACAACAACAATCTGCATTTTAATATGCAAGGCATCTATAGGAGAGATGGTGTACATTTTACTGATGAGGGTAACAGAGTCTTCCTCAACAACTTTAGACTCTGTATAGGTACTTACTTATAAGTACCAAAATCTCTCAATGAACACAACGGCTCTTTTTAGAGCCACTCAAGATCGATACACATAAACTTGATGTTTATCTCAAAAATATGTCATTCTTTTTTCCTTGGAGTCGCGCACCCGATGCTTTAGGAATCGCACACCCTACGCGAGAGGAATCGTGCACCCAATGCATACACACCAGGGGCTGCAAGCGGAATCGTGCACCCAATGTGATAGGAGTCGTGCACCCAATGCGTGCAC
Source organism: Triturus cristatus (assembly GCF_964204655.1). Lineage (NCBI taxonomy): Eukaryota > Metazoa > Chordata > Amphibia > Caudata > Salamandridae > Triturus > Triturus cristatus. Next base: position 451,562,595 of record NC_140590.1, on the reverse strand, counting down.
ACTAGGGGGCCACGCTCAGTGCCGCGCTGGATGCGTGACTCCTAATTTTACAGAAAAAAAAAATAGCACCTTTTACTAATTTCTATTCTCCCTGGGGACCCTATCCCCCGGGGCCTATATACAACTTTGGAGACCGTGGGGGGAGCCCCAATGTCCTCACGGTCCCAGCCAGCTCCCCGCGTCCTTCGGGAGCCTAAATTACTTTTCCACACAGGAAGGTGCTAACATGCAGCTCCCCATGTGAAAAGCAATATGGTTTGCATTTTGAAAGAGAGAGCAGGTTTCCTGCTCTCTCTTTCAAAATCCAAACCAAGTTTGCTATGACAGGGCGGAAGCCTCAGCTCACGCCCTGCCATAGTAAACAGCAGTGTCCCGGGGGTGGGCACCCTGAGACACTGCAGGAGCCGGCCCTGGGGGGTGGCGGTCCCCAGGGCCATGACAGGCTCCAGGAGGGGGGCCAAGCAGCCCCCCTCCCACAATTTTAAAAGCCCCGGGGGTGGTGGTTCCCGGGGCTTGGGGGGGCCTTCGAGCCCACCCACCCATTTATTTGGTAGTGCCGGGGTGGCGGTCCCCGGGGCTGGGGGGCCCCCCCCGGGCCCCCATCAAATTTTATGTTTTTTTACCCCCGGAATTTGGCCCCCCGGGGGCTAATTATTAAAGAGGCACGGGAGTCCACACTTCGTTTGTTTTCTTTTTACGTCTGGATCCACGCACCCAGAATGCATTTTGCCGTTTATAAAAAAAACAATTGGGTCCCTGGGGGTCCTTGTGTGACCCCCTAAGCAGATGTAGAGGGTCAGGGTATTTCTACCCTGCCTCCTTTATACGTTTTGCACACTTCATCCACTGATTTCTTAAGCCTCGCTTCTACCAAGGCACAAAATGGCTGCCAACACTTCCTGGTTTGGAGTGTTTACAGTCAGTTCACAGCCAATTAGCATGCAGCTCGTGATCGGGAGGGTGTGCGCTGGGTGCGTATAGGGTGCGCGGATTCTCCGAGGCCATAGATATATCTATGATTTTACATCTGATTTTCTCAGCAACTACTGAACGGATTCAAAAGGCACAAGTGTGAACCAAGGTCTACCTTTCTGCCAAATTTGGTTTAATTCCGTTCAGCAGTTCAGGCTGTATCTGCGACTAACGGTCCCTGTGGAAAATTGCATGGGGAAAACACAGACCCCCCTTTTTTCTCAGCCCCTGCTTGGCGAATCAGCTGAAGATATCCATTATGATAGGAGCGGACCGGAGCGGGCTTCGAGTTTTGGAAATTTCGCGAAGACTCGTTAACCGGCGCCAAAGTTATTCTAAATAGAATGTTGTGGATTTCCTATGGTTAATAGGTCCTAACTATAACTACCTACTGGTGACCGCCAGTAGGTAATATACATACATATATATAAATGCATATGCATATATATGCATATATATATGTGCATATGTGTGCGTGTAGAGAGAGGTGTAGAGGTAGAGGTGTAGAGGTAGAGGTGTAGAGGTAGAGAGGTAGAGGTAGAGAGGTAGAGGTAGAGAGGGAGAGGTGAAGAGAGGTAGAGGTGTAGAGAGGTAGAGAGTAGTATAGAGAGAGGTAGAGAGAGGTAGAGAGGTAGAGAGTAGAGAGTGAGTAGTAGAGAGTAGCAGAGAGTAGTAGAGAGAGTAGCAGAGAGTAAGTAGTAGAGAGTAGTAGAGTGAGTAGTAGAGAGTGAGTAGTAGAGAGTGAGTAGTAGAGAGTAGTAGAGAGTAGTAGAGAGTGAGTAGTAGAGTGAGTAGCAGAGAGTAGTAGAGAGTGAGTATTAGAGAGTAGTAGAGAGTGAGTAGTAGAGAGTTGTAGAGAGTGAGTTGTAGAAAGTGAGTTTTAGAGAGAGAGTAGGAGAGAGTGAGTAGTAGAGAGTAGTATAGAGTGAGTAGTAGTAGAGAGTAGTAGAGAGTGAGTAGTAAAGAGTGAGTAGTAGAGAGTGAGTAGCAGAGAGTAGTGGAGTAGTAGAGAGTGAGTAGTAGAGAGTAGTAGAGAGTGAGTAGTAGAGTGAGTAGTAGAGAGAAGTAGAGAGCAAATAGTAGAGCGTGAGTAGTGGAGAGTGAGTAGTAGAGAGTAGTAGAGAGCGAGTAGTAGAAAGTGAGTAGTAGAGAGTGAGTAGTAGAGAGTAGCAGAGAGAGAGAAGTAGAGAGTGAGTAGAAGAGAGTAGTAGAGTGAGTAGGAGAGAGTGAGTAGTAGAGAGATAGTAGTAGAGAGTGAGTAGTAGAGTAGTAGAAAGTGACTGGTAGAGAGAAGTAGAGAGTAGTAGAGTGAGTAGTAGAGAGTAGTAGAGAGTGAGTAGTAGAGAGAGTAGTAGAGAAAGTAGTAGAGAGTGAGTAGTAGAGAGTGAGTAGTGGAGAGTGAGTATTAGAGAGTAGTAGAGAGCGAGTGATAGAGAGTGAGCAGCAGAGAGTGAATAGTAGAGAGTGAGTAGTTGAGAGAGAGTAGTAGAGAGTGAGTAGTAGAGAGAGAGTAATAGAGAGTAGTACTAAAGAGTAGTAGAGAGTAGTAGAGAGTGAGTAGTAGAGAGTAGTAGTAGAGCGAAATTGAGAGTAGTAGAGAGTGAGTAGTAGAGAGTGAGTAATAGAGAGTAGTAGCGAATGAGTATTAGAGAGTGAGTAGTAGAGAGTGAGTAGTAGAGAGTAGTAGAGAGTGAGTAGTAGAGAGTAGTAGAGAGTGAGTAGTAGAGAGTAGCAGAGAGTAGTAGAGATCAGCAGAGAGTGAGTAGTAGAGAGTAGTAAAGTAGTAGAGAGTGAGTAGTAGAGAGTGAGTAGTAGAGAGAGAGTAGTAGAGAGTAGTAGAGTAGTAGAGAGTAGTCATTCAGTGTCAGTCTGTGTCAGTCAGTGTCACTCAGTCAGTCAGTGTCAGTCAGTCAGTGTCAGTCAGTCATTGTCAGACAGTCAGTGTCAGTCAGTCAGTCAGTGTCAGTCAATCAGTGTCAGTCAGTCAGTGCCAGTCAATCAGTGTCAGTCAGTGTCAGTCAGTCAGCCAGCGTCAGTCAATCAGTGTCAGTCAGTGTCAGTCAGTCAGTGTCAGTCAATTAGTGTCAGTCAGTGTCAGTGTCATTCAATCAGTGTCAGTCAGTGTCAATCAGTCAGTGTCAATCAGTCAGTGTCAGTAAGTCAGTGTCAGCCAGTCAGTGTCAGCCAGAGCAGCTCTGCTGACCTGGTTCTCTTGCTCTAAAGCAGCTCTGCTGACCTGGTTCTCTCCCTCTAAAGCAGCTCTGCTGACCTGGTTTCTCTGGCTCTACAGCAGGTCTGCTGACCTGGTTCTCTGCCTCTAGAGCAGCTCTGCTGACCTGGTTCTATGGCTCTAAAGCAGCTCTGCTGACCTGGTTCTCTGGCTCTAGAGCAGCTCTGCTGACCTGGTTCTCTGGCTCTAAAGCAGCTCTGCTGACCTGGTTTCTCTGGCTCTAGAGCAGCCCTGATCACCTGGTTCTCTGGCTCTAAAGCAGCTCTGCTAACCTGGTTCTCTGCCTCTAGAGCAGCTCTACTGACCTGATTCCCTGGCTCTAAAGCAGCTCTGCTGACCTGGTTCTATGGCTCTAAAGCAGCTCTGATGACCTGGTTCTCTGGCTCTAGAGCAGCTCTGCTGACCTGGTTCTCTGGCTCTAAAGCAGCTCTGCTGACCTGGTTCTCTCCCTCTAAAGAGCTCTGCTGACCTGGTTCTCTGGCTCTAAAGCAGTTCTGCTGAACTGATTCTCTTCCTCTAGAGCAGCTCTGCTGACCTGGTTCTCTGGCTCTAGAGCAGCTCTGCTGACCTGGTTCTCGGCCTCTAGAGCAGCTCTGCTGACCTTGGTCTCTGGCTCTAGAGCAGCTCTGCTGACCTGGTTCTCTGCCTCTAGACCAGCTCTGCTGACCTGGTTCTCTTGCTCTAGAGCAGCTCTGCTTACCTGGTTCTCTGGCTCTAAAGCAGTTCTGCTGACCTGGTTCTCTCCCTCTAAACCAGCTCTGCTGACCTGGTTTCTCTGGCTCTACAGCAGCTCTGCTGACCTGGTTCTCGGCCTCTAGAGCAGCTCTGCTGACCTGGGTCTCTGGTTCTAGAGCAGCTCTGCTGACCTGCTTCTTATGCTCTAGAGCAACTCTTCTGACCTGGTTCTCTGGCTCTACAGCGGCTCTGCTGACCTGGTTTCTCTGGCTCTACAGCAGCTCTGCTGACCTGGTTCTCTGCGCTCACGATGCACGCACCCGACTTTGCAAAAATATATTTAAAAATAATATAAGTTTATTATAAGTACAAATATATTATTTTTATGAATATCTTGGATAATCTCTTGCTCTAATATGTATATTAAAGAGACATACATATCATTTTGGAACATAACATTTTTTTGCGGGATTCGCACACCCAGCGCACCCCAGCATGTACATGACGTCACGTGGGACCCGCCACCGTGCAAGCATCTCGTACCGTAATGCGCATGTGTTGCGAATGCGCGGGAGCAGGAGTTGCGGACTAGTCGCATATCAATCGCGCACATCACGTAATATTAAATGTATATAATGTAACTGAAAAACACGCAGCCGTCGCACACCGTATGCGGATCCTTCACAACTTTTCTAAAATGGTGGCTAGAATCCACGCACCCACCGTGATGTGTACACTTTGAGTGCGTGACTCTGAAAAACAATTTGGATTTTTTTTAAAGAAAATAATATAAATATATTAAAATAAAAAATGAAAACAAAAAAAATTATCAATATTTCTGTTTGAATGTTTTGTAATTTTTTTTGCAATTTTCAGAAAAATATATAATGTTATTTAACGAATACAATATTTATAAATAAACAGTTAAAAAAACTGTAGAAAATCAGTACAAAAAAATAGGTAAAACTTCTATCACACTTAAAAATTAGCATTTAAAAAACCTTTGAAATTTACTGAAAAAACCATAGGTTTCAGAGACGTTATAGTTAGAAATTAGCATTTAAAAAAGCTTTGAAATTCAGTGAAAAAACCATAGGTTTCATAGACATTATAGTTAGAAATGAGCATTTAAAAAACCTTAGAAATTCACAGAAAAAAACATAGGTTTCATGGGTGTTATAGTTAGCAGGCCATTTCACTCATACAAAACCATAGAAATTCCTCCGTTATAGTTAGTTCTGCTAACTATAACTCGCGCGCCCGCAATGCACTACTGATGATGTCACATATTGCATCATTCATGACATGGTCAGTGATATCACTGATGACATCACTGATGACATCTCAAAGGACATCACTGATTTCTTCTAATTTTGGGTGTGGTTGGCAAGAGTCATACCTTTTCCAGGAGCGTCTCAATTTTTGATTTTTGTGGGTGTTTTGAGGATTTCTCAACATTATTTGAAAATTGCAAGTGCACATGATCAGCAGGATCAGGAGGAGGAGACTCTGCTGGAAGAAGAAGAGGAGCCAAGGTGCAGGAAGAAGGGCAGTGTGGTATGGTAATTTTTTTTCATACCAGAAGGAGAAAAAAAATTAAATGCGTGTAAGGTAACATTTGCAAAAAAGTTCTGTCTAGTGGTTCAGACACAAAACTATTTGTGTGGTACGTCCTCAATGTACAAACACCTCAGAACCATGCACGAAAAAAAAGGCTTGCAAGAGCTGAACTTGCAAGACAGAATGAAGTATCTGGTGAGGCACAGCCTTTCACTTCATCTGTTGGCGACAGGTTGCAATCTATTCCACCAACTCTTCCAGACTTCTCTAAAGTAGGACTTTTTTGCCCAAAGTGTATCACCATTTTATGTTTAAAGTATTTTATTCATTCAGCGTGACACATCCAAACTCATATACCGCAGTATAAGATCGGCAAATGAAAAGGAGCGAAAGTCCGGCATGACACAACATTTTAATACAAACGTCCCCCGCCACCCCAATTTTAAACATTGGTGAACAGGTTGTCCAAACAATAATCATAAGCTTTAATTTTTTTAATAACATTTATGCACTTTGTTATGTGCTTATTTTTTGTTCCCATTTTTTTATCAAAAAACACAAAATTGTAAAAAAAAATATTAAAAAGTTTTTTAAAAAGAAAAAACAACGGTTCTTACGGAACCACCTATTCTAGTTTAAAAAAGAAAATATATATGTTGTGTGAATACATGAGTCAATGGCTAGTGTCTGAGTATTTGCATGAGTGTGTGTGTAGTGGATGAGTGATTGGATGAGTGTTTGAGGGAATTGTTGAGTGCAAGAGTAGTGCCTGAGTGATTGCATGAGTGCATGGACAGTGCCTGGGTTATTGCATAAGTACAGGGATACTGCCTGGGTGATTGCATGAGTGTATGGGTAGTGCCTGAGTGGAAGGATGGATGCAATGCTAATGCCTGGATATTAAAAGAGTGCATGGGTAGTGCTTGAGGGAGTCAATGAATGCATATCTAGTAGTGAATGGTTTATTGTAAGTGTAGTGCCTGAGTGATTGAATGGAGTGGACGGGTGGTGTCTGGGTGATTGCATGAGTGCAGTGGTAGTGCCAGGGTAATTGGATGAGTGTATGGGTACTGCTTGAGGGTGTAAATGAGTGCATAGGTGGTACCTGAGTGAATAGTTGAGTGCAAGAGTAGTGCCTGGGTTATTGAATGAGTGGATGGGTAGTGTGTGGGTGATTGCATGAGTGCAGTGGTAGTGCCTGCATGATTGAATGCATGTATGGCTAATGCCTGGTGCAAGGATGGATGCAAGGCTAATGCCTAGGTCATTGAAAGAGTGCATGTAATGGTTGAGAGAGTGAATGAGTGCATGCCTAGTACCAGAGTGAATGGTTTAGTGCAAAAGTAGTGCCTGAGTTATTACATAAGTGGATGGGTAGTGTCTGAGTAATTGCATGAGTGCAGTGGTAGTGCCTGGGTGATTGCATGAGTGCATGGGTAGTGCCTGAGTTGAATGATGGATGCAAAGTAATGCCTGGGTCATTGGATGACTGCATAGCTAGTGCCTGAGTGAATTGATGAGTGCATGGGTACTACCTTAGTGAATGGTCGAGTACGACAGTAGTGCTTGGGTGATTACATAAGAACATGGGTAGTGCTTGGGTGATTAAATGAGTGCAGGGGTAGTGCTTGGGTTATTGGATGACTGCATGAGAAGTACCTGAGTGAAAGAATGAGTGCAAGGCTAATGTCAGGGTCATTGAAAGAGTGCATGGGGAGTATATCAGGGAGTCAATAGGTGCATGGGTAGTATCTGACTGAATGGTTGAGTGCAAGAGTAGTACCTAAGTGATTTCATGAGTGGATGAGTAATCTCTGGGTGATTGCATGAGCTCAGTGGTAGTGGTTGGGAGATTAGATGAGTGTATGGGTAGTGCCTGAGTGGAAGGATCGATGCAAGCCTAATTCCTGGGTCATTGAAAGAGTGCATGGGTACTGCTTGAGTGAGTGAATGAATGCATAGATACTACCTGAGTGAATAGTTGAAAGTACGAGTGGTGCCTGAGTGATTGCATGAGTGCAGTGGTAGTGCCTGGCTGATTGGATGACTAGATGGGTAATGCCTCAGTGGAAGGATGGATGCAAGGCTAATGCCTGCATCATTAGATGAGTGCAAAGGTAGTGCCTGAGTGACTTGATGAGTGTATGGATACTGCCTAAGTGAATAGCTGAGCGTAACAGTAGTGCCTGTGTGATTGAATTAGTGGATGGGTAGTGTCTAGCTGATTGCATGAGTGCAGTGGTAGTGCCTGGGTGATTGCATGAGTATATGAGTAGTGCTTGAGTGGAAGGATGGATGCAATGCTAATACCTGTGTCATTGAAAGAGTGCATGGGTACTGCTGGAGGGAGTGAATTAATGCATATATAGTACCGGAGTGAATAGTTGAATGCACAAGTAGTGCCCGAATGATTGCATAAGTGGATGGGTAGTGTCTGCATGATTGCATGAGAGCAGTGGTAGTGTCTGGTTGATTGGATGACTATATGGGTAATGCCTCAGCTGAAGGGTAGATGCAAGCTAATGCCTGCATCATTAGATGAGTGCATAGGTAGTGCCTGTGTGAATGGATGAGTGCATGGGCACCGCCTAAGTGAATGGCTGAGTGCAACAGTAGTGCCTGTGTGATTGAATGAGTGGATAGGCAGTTTCTAGGTGTTTGCATGAGTGCAGTGGTAGTGTCTGGGTGGTTGCATGAGTGTTTGAGTAGTGCTGAAGTGGAAGGATGGATGCAAGCCTTATACCTGGGTCATTGAAAGAGTGCATGGGTACTGATTGAGAGAGTGAAGGAGTGCATAGGAAGTACCTGAGTGAATGGTTGAGTACAAGAGTAGTGTCTGAGTGACTGCATGAGAGGATTAGCAGTGTCTAGGTGATTGCATGATTCAGTGGTAGTGCCTGGGTGATTGGATGAGTGTATGGCTAGCACCTAAGTGCAAAGGTGGATGCAAGGCTAATGCCTGGGTCATTGAAAGAGTCCATTAATAGTGCATGAGGGAGTGAATAAGTGCATGGCTAGTACAGGAATGAATTGTTGAGTGCAAAACTAGTGCCTGAGTGATTGTATAAGTTTATGGGTACTTGGGTACTGTCTGGACGATTCCATGAGTCCAGCAGTAGTGCCTGGGTGATTGGATGAGTTTATGGGCAGTACCTGAGTAGAACAATGAATGCAAGGTAATTCCTAGGTCAATGGATGAGTGCATAGGTACTGCCTGCATGAATCAATGAGTGCATGGGTACTGCCTAAGTGAATGACTGAGTGCAACAGTAGTGCCTTGGTGATTGCATAAGAACATGGGTAGTGCTTGTGTGATTGAGTGAGTGCAGGGATAGTGTTAGGTGATTGGATGAGTGCATGAGAAGTACCTGAGTGAAAGTATGAGTGCAAGGCTAGTGTCTGGGTCATTGAAAGAGACAATGGGTAGTGCATAAGGGAGTGAATGAATGCATAGGTAGTACCTGAGTGAATAGTTGAATGCACAGGTAGTGCCTGAGTGGATGGGAACTGTCTGAGTGATTGCATGAGTCCAGTGGTAGTGCCAGTGGTAGTGCCTGGGTGATTGGATGAGTGTATGGGTAGTACCTGAGTGGAACAATGAATACAAGCTAATGCCTGTGTCATTGGATGATTGCATAGGTAGTACCTGAGTGAATGAAGTGAATGGATGAGTGCATGGGTGCTGCCTACGTGAGTGCAACATTAGTGACTGAGTGATTGCATGTTCTATAAGTAGTGTCTCAGTGAGTGCATGGATAGTGCCTGGGTGATTGCATGAGTGTCAAGGTACTGTCTGAGCGATTGGAGGAGTGCATGGGTACTGCCTGAGTGAATGGATGAGTGCATCAGTAGTGTATGAGGGAGTGGATGAGTGCAACAGTAGTGCCTGAGTGATTGCATGAGGGCATTGATAGTACCTTGGTGATTGCATGAGTGCAGGTGTAGTGCCTGGGTGAATGGATGACTGTATGGGTACTGCCTGAGTGCATGGATGAGTGCATGGGTAGTGTTTGAGGGAATGGATGAGTGCAACAGTAGTGTCAGAGTGATTGCATCAATGCATGGGAAGTGCCGGGTTGATTGCTTGAGTACAGGGGTAGCGCCTAAGTGATTTGAGGAGTGCATGGATAGACCCTGAGTGCATGAATGAGTGCCTGGGTGATTGCATGAATACAGGGGTACTGCCTGGGTGATTGGAGGAGTACATGGATATACCAGAGTGCCTGAATGAGTACATCCGTAGTGTTGGAGGGAATAGATGAGTACATGGGGAGTGTCTGAGTGAATGTATAAGTGTGTGAGTAGTGTTGGGGTAATTGTGTGAGTACATGGCTGGTGCGTTGGTGATTGCATAAGTGCAGGGGCAGTGTCTGAGTGATTGCATGAGTGCATGGGTTTAGCCTCTGTGAATGGAAAAGTGGAAATATAATGCTTGGGTTATCCTATAAGTGTAAAGGTTGTGCTGCATAGATTAGATTACAGCATGGATAGTGTTTGTGTGAAAGGATGACTACCTGGCTGAGAGTATCTAAAAGTGTTTAAATAGTGTAAAGGATCAACATTATTTGTATTAGAAATAAATAACATTTAAATTAACTTTAAATATTGTTTCACATTATCATGCATATTATGTTATGTGTACTTACCTTTTTTTTTAGTAATTTAGATACATAACTCTGTGGAACTATTTTAAAGTAGTATTGTTGCATACTGAATTAAACCTCTAGTCAAACTTCACCACTACCTATTGTAAAGAAGAAGAGGAAAAACTGTTATGTAATGTAATGCATTACTGAAATAATAATATTATACTTTTAAGAACACAACATAATTTTGGAATTACATAACATATTCAGTTTCCCTTTTTGCTGTTCGCAGATTCTACTGAACTTCACTATACACAGTGGGGCCGATTAACAGAACTAATCTGAGACAAAAACCTAAACTTACTACTTTTGGTATCCACAGAAGGCATTTAGTAATAGTAAAGTTAGTATTTTGTCTTAAGTTTGACTTAAGACAGACTTAAGACAAACTTAGGACAGAGTTAAGACAGACTTAAGGCAGACTTAAGACAGAATCCTAACTTTACTACTACTAAATGCCTTCCATGAATACCAAAAGTAGTAAGTTTACGATTTTGTCTCAGATTAGTTCTGAGAATCGGGCCCCGTGATTTAAACGTAGTATCATCATTGAACAGCAAGGAAAAAACAATCAACGAGATTGTATAAATAAAACAAATTACCGCAAAGCATTATTTCCAATATATGTAGATATATGTTTACCTATCTACAGTTTCTTAATTACGTCCAACTTGCACATTAAGGGGCATATTATCAGACCCAATTTCGCCACTTTAGCGGCTGCTTTTGGCCGAAAAGCAGCGATTTAAAAATCGCTCTATTATCAAGGACACGCTAATGCGTGCTTCCTTGAGTTACCAGCCGTCTTTTCTCCACTTTGCATGTCAGCGATTATTATCGCTAATGAAATGCAAAGTGGGCGTGCCTCACATAACAACATGGGTGATCATTGCTAAAACTGCATCGCGATAATTACAAGGATGCCCCAGACCGAATTGATGATCAAAGTGCACTAAGGCCCCTTTATCGCAGGATTTTAACTCCTGCTATTAATCCTATTTAGCCATCTGTAACATGGGAGGTGGATCTCAGGGCTAAGTCCACAACTGCCTATTATCAAGGTTTACATTATCGCAGGACATTTTTCACTGCTTTTCACACGCTAATGCATGTTATCACCCTCTATCACTGGATTTCACATCGTCTGGGTGAAAAGCATTAATAATACATCGCAATCCCAGCACTGAAATCCAGCGATAGACGGCGATAATGCAAATCACGCAATGCGCGATTTGCGATAATTATCGCATATGCTTGATAATATGCCCCTTAGTCTTTTATTACTCTCAAGTACATTTGCTAAAATGTACACTCTCATTTACATCTGGTACAATATAGACAACAAACATATAAACCATTTGCTTTTGAACACAATTTTCCAAATGCATTATCAATTAGCACAAATAATAATCCAAACACTGATTATCAATAGTAATTGTTTCAATCCTGTCCACTTTCTGTTCATATCTTCCCAATAGGCCGAATAATGTATTCACAACTTTGGCTTCAAAAATATCAAATATGAGTTTGGTAATTCGCAAGGCAACCTAGATTTGAATTGCAAGTGGGCATCATCGCAATGTGTCCTTCCTTTATTACACTTTAAATACACACTATAGTGTCCAGCTGTTGTAGTAGGTCCATCATTGAAAATAATAGCCACTGCTATAAAAGTTCTTCCTGAAATAGGTATTTGACTTGCAACAGAAAAAATATTTTGGTTTCCAATTTTCTTCCATTTGATCTACAACGTTGAAACATTAAAATGAGTTATTTTCCAGATCTTTCTATATGTAATGTAGACAACATCTGTGATTTACTATGCAAACATTTCTTATCCTGATTGGTTGTTTTTACTAATTTGTTAAAAGGTACTGATTTGCAATCTGGTATCATCAAGTATATGAATCGTTCTGTGTCTATTTCAGTGCTGGAAGTAAATGAATACACTTCACATTTATGATCCCATCTGTAACTTACTCCAAATAAGTTTTCAATATATATTCCTTCATGTTCTAATACTCCAAGCATAAGCATTAGAAATCCTTGTGCATCTTGTTGTACATTAAGAGTAAATGTCAAAGAACCAGTACATATATCCAAAAGATGTCGAACACCAGAAACAGTATGGATTTTACCTCTGTCAGTTACCAACTGTTGAAATACATGACCTAATAAAGAACACAATCTTTTTTCATGATTACCCATGCTTTCACAATTAAGCTTTTCTAAACAAAACACAGCATTCAATATCACATTAGCATAGCAGTTGATATCTGAACTATTTTCTAACTGGTATCCTACAATCTCATCAACAGCTTCCATTTTCATTTTCTTTACACATTCATGATTCTCTTCAATTGTTTTCTTTTTTTGAACCTCAATGGAATGTCTGACATATTTTCATTTTGGACACAGTACACGTTTCTCATATATGGGATATTCACCTAAATCAGAAGTATAAAGTCTTCTTAAACGATTCTACTCTTTCACACAATTTGCATCAACACTAACCTTTTTCTCATCAAAATCAATCAAATACAAGCCAGATAATGTTCTTACTTGAGACAATGCATCGTATGCCATTCCCTCTTTGAACACTGTACTTCCAATATTTACCGAAGCACTTTCTATACTTAAGCCTTGAGATTTATGAATAGTTACTGCATATGCTAAAGACAATGGAAACTGTTTTCTGTGAACATACAAGACGTTTACAAGCACAACACGCACAACGCAATGCCCAATCTGTCTTACCTCTTTGATATGATCAAATTTTATATTAAAAGATTCTATTCCATCTCTGTTCTGAAAATTTAAAAAAACAACAACTTTTCCCATTGCTCCATTTACTAAACCTTCTTCTACATTCAAATTATGCTGTAAAATTACCCAATAGTTTCTACATACATGTAAAGTGTTTTCTAAGCCTGCAGTCTTAGATACAGACTTTCCCAAAGAATTCAATTTTGACTGTAGTTTATCTGTGAGAAGAATAGTCACGCCTTGATGTTCAATTTTATCAATAGCTTCAATTTCCACTATTTGTTGTTTTTCCAGTTTTAAAAGTGCTTGATTAAATATAGAATACTCTTGCAGTGTAGGCATTAGGCAAAATATAGATTTCATTTCTTCAAGATTATAGTACATTAGTTCAGCAGCTACATTTCCAGTTGTAAACGAGTTCCTCATCAGTCGACATTATAAAGCTTGTTTACCTAGTTTTGTCAATACACTAATTCTTATATCTTGAAGAATTTTTCCATAATGTTCATCACTTGCTTGTCGCATATTCTTAATAAGATCTGTATATTAAAAATGTGACCAAATGTTCACATTTCCAATACTTCCCAAAGATTATCTATTATCTTAATGGACAAGTGTTTTAAAAAGAGGTTGCCCTTTAACGGGAGTAATTTGTAGTAGATTGCCGAATACAATTACATGTTTTACTCAAAACAGAGCATCGTAATCTGTTTTTTAAATCTGTTGCATTCTCAAGTGTACAAACGCAAGCATTACGTTTGAGACCATGCTCACCTCATCAATGATTAGAAGTTTCATTTTCTTCAGTACTCTTTATTTTCATGGTCGAATGGTAGCATAAGTAATCAATGTGAAATAATCCCTTTAATTTTGTGTGCTGCTAACCCAGTTGGAGCTGTTACAACACAAGATAAATGTGATTTTGTAGTTTTGTATAGAGAACTGGTCAAAACTTTAATTAAGAAACTTTTTCCTGTTCCAGCTTGACCACTGATGTACATTACAATAGGTTTAAATGATGAGCATAGGCGTTTTTTTTTTCGTGTTGCAAACCATGTTGTATCTGTTCTGTCACTTGTTGATATATTACTTTTTGTTTAATGTTTAGTTGTTCTTCTAGCTTTTCCAACTGAATAATATCCTGTTGTGCTAGTTGCATTGCAGTTTATACTTCATTCATGTCTATCGCTGCTTCATTTTCACTAATTTGGTTGTCCTAGTGGATCTTGACTTAGTGAACCTGATCTTTGACTATCTTGAGAACTGTCTCTAGCTAGTTCAGCTGCAATATTAGTTTCTTGTTCAATCTCATCATTTAACATTTGTAGATACGTTGGGAAGATTGTGCATTGAATGCTATCTTTACATGCATTAAAAGAATCGTCATGGTAGTTGAAATCTCCAAGTAATTCCGTTTCAGTACGCCAAGGCTTGAACAGTTGCAGAAGTGCTAAATAGAAAAATTCCCTCTTATTGGACTTTCGAAACTGAGTATTCTGTGGTTAATAATATTTCCTTTGACATGTTTTACCAAACATCTGTCACATCCAATTACCCCATATTTTTCTTCATTTATATATTCCTGTAATGTTTCTTTTAGAGCTATAATGTTGAAGTATTTCATAGAGACATACGTTTTCCAGATATGGTCTCCTTTTGTGATAGTATGTATCCATCATAATAGTTTCAACAATATCTGTACTTCCTGGTTCATTCAGCGCTAAGTATTCGATTTCTTGTAATGTTTTCAATACTCTATTTTGAGTGCAGGCAAGACTTAAACTTATCCAAATGATTCCTCTTGACTTTAAATATAAACTGGCAGAGCTCAACCGATCCGAACATTCATAGGATCCAATCTCTCGGTGGGAAAGCATTTTCAAGCTAAAGCTGTACAATTTCTTGCTAAGACTCTTTTCCTGTGACATTTCTTCCCACATTTCATTCATCTCTGTTTTTTCAGATTTAGTTATATATGATGTAGCATAGCGAGCAACAGCAATTGAATTATCTGCAACATATTGAAAATGCATGTTTGCATTCCACATTGTCAAAATCACTGGATTGTAGTCATTAATAAACTTTGAATCTTCTGTTCTTTTCAAGTTGTATGTATTCTTTGGAGATTTCTGAATTATTGTATGCCTTATTGCTGACATAAAACTATTTACTCTACCTTTTGAAATTATTGGACGTGGGAATCCAAAACAACACTTTGCATAAAATTTTCCCTTAGACTTGTATTTTCGTCTACAGTATTTGCCACATCGATGACTTGAAACCATAACACTTGTTGTCTCAAGGTGTTTTCTCCTCCTTCTCTGGGAATGGCACAGGTAACATACTATTCAATGAAAGACAAACCACTTACATCAGTATCAGTTCCAAATTTTGGAGCATTCTTGATCCATAATAGCATGTGAATATGAGGAGCACATCTGGCTTGGTCCTCTTTTCGCCAAAAGAAATCAGTTACTTCTCCAAGAGGAGAAATATTTCTATTGCAGATAAATGACATACTTTGAAACCTATGGTTTAAATATCTGCAGACATTTACATGATCCAAGGAACATAGTTCTCCAGGTGTTTTCAATTCAATTTTTTTTACAGTTGAATTTGCTTCTCATAGAAATTCAAGTAAATCATCCCACGCATATTCAGCACAGCTAAGTGTCACACACCATGTAGGGGTACCTAAGTTTCTTAACATACATTTAAGTTCTCCATGACAATGACAACAATACTCATTGATACCACTTTGACATGCCTTCAAATTTATTAACTGAGATTCTAACTGTTCATCTCATTGTTGAACTTTGTCCATGAATTCCTTTGCAGAAACATGTGCATATGAAAGTGCAGACAAATCACTTTCAAAGAGAAGATGAAGATTAAATATCTTGGATTTTCTGAGTACAATCTTGTCGAGCGGTATTCTGAAGCTGGAATCTGTACTGCTTGTTCATCATATCGTCCACCTTCTCTAGTCGGGAACAGCTGTGGAAAACAACATGATTCTAAACTTGTTTCCCATATTCTCATGGAAGTTCCCTTTGCTTTCTTCATTTGAAATAATTCAATATTGTTCCCTATCACTTCTTTTATATGTAGAGGATGTATACTGTAATGTTCATAAATCTCTTCACTCCTAGACTTGTCCATTTTTTCTATTTGGCCACTTGAAATTTCTGTTTCATCTTCTAAACATATTTCCTGTTCATCAACGCTTCCATTCTAATAATAAATATTATTCTGCATCAGATAAAATGTAGTATTTTGAAGATTGTTAACATCTACCAAATCTTGCCATATTTTTCAATTCTTTGTTGGTACACCATTAACTAGAATAATTATAGGCTCACTTTCCTCCCTGTCTATACCAACAGTTTCAATATTTTTCTTAACATCTAAAGGTAAGTACACAACTCTTTCTTTCAGACCTCTTTGTAAATCTGTTGGAGGCAGCTTACCTGTTTTAGGCTCCATACTAAGTATAGCCTGAAACGAGTGCACAGATTGAATAAAAATGGACTCATATGTTTTTAACTCTGCCTGTTCGTGAGGAATACCTACCAACTCTAAGTTGTTATGTACAGCTCTGGCTGGCATATTGTTCTCTTCTAATTTGTTGTAACAATATTTACATATACGTTGATCAGTAGCCAACTCAAAACAACCTTCTACCAACAAAAAAGCACCAAATTGCTCTCACTTATCATTGTTTTTCTTTTCACTTTTTAAACATAGAGCAACATTCCTAGTTTGACTTCTATAGTCAGCACGTCGACAACAAATACAAACATAGTGTGGTTTTTCGAATTAAACTATCTTAAACTTTGTCATTTCTTCTACAAACTTGTCAGTAGTAATATCGTCCACCTGTTCTTCAACACTTACACTTATCAAGCTCTCACTTTCTCTGCACTTCTCTTGTGAACCAAAGAAACAATCTGTATATCATCATAAACTTTTTTTACATCTTATACTGAGCCATTCAAAAGAGCTGTGTTCATTTCACTTTAACATATTGCAGGACTTTTTATATAGTAAAGTCTCCTTAATAATAACTTCCACATTTCTGAGTAGTGTACAGCTAACATTCTTAAATGATGGAAAGTACTTTCACACACTGTTCTTGTAAGACAAGCCAGAGAATGATCCTGCACGTTAATATAGTTTCTTACTTTACTTGGATCTAGTCCTTGTAACATGTTAATCTTCTGTTTAAGACTTTTTTTGGGCATATTCTCATTAAAAAAACTCGTAATATGTAATTAGATTCCTCTTGAATGCAACAAATACTACTGCAATCCCACTTAGATACTGGAGCTTGTCTACACCTTCCTTGAACTTCTTCAGCTATTACTTCTTCCACATTCCTAGGAACCATCTTTTCTTTTTAAATTGGACAACCATTTTTTATCTCATAGCTTAGACCACTAGTATCAATTGCATGAACTAATGTGTTTTGTTGAAAATAGCTTTCTTCATTAAAGAAAGGCTCAGTACTAGAAGTGTGCTTCAACTCACCAGTAAAAGTTTTGAAAAAGTTACTTCTATTAACCACTCACTTTTGCTTTTCTCCTTCATAAACGGTATTGTTTTATTTAATGATTTCATTCTCTTCAATACCAATATAAATAATATTTGTTTCAATTCAAAAGCTTTTTCTACTACACTTTCAATTTGTTTCTTTTTCCTACAAAGTACTGATCTCTTTTTATATTTTTTACAATCTTCCAATACATTTTGTAGTACTTTACTTCTATACATTCTCTTCCTTAAGTCTTTATATTCTTTCAATCTTCTTTCAACATGGATTGTTTTCCCATAGCATGATTTTCTATAAATATGTCCTTTTTTCGTTTCCTTTGGATTGGTTGTAGAACTTTCCTTTCCTTTTTCCACATTTTCAAAATTCTTTACATTCTTTAAAAGTTTTTTAACAAACTCTTTCATTCTCTTACCAGAAGTCTTTTTCTTCAGTGTAACATTTTGCACTTCATCTAATTTCTGTTTTTCTCTTTCCTTCAAATAGTATTGTTTTCTTTCTTGTCTTTTCTGCTGAACTTTTCTTGCCATACTCAATCTTTCTTACTAATAATGGTGAATATCTGTAAAAAAGAAAAGTTCAAATAGTTTCTAAAAATAATTTTATATTATTACAATAATTATATACAGATATTCTCATCTATAAATAAACAAATACTTTCACTTGCATTGCAAATGTCTCCATAACACAAATATTTAGAACATTATACTCTACATATTTTTAAACCTATAATAAAAACCAAATGTTTAAACAGTAACATCTCAGATCACATACTATCTATATTTGAGTAAAAAACAAAAGTGGATGAATTCATTTCTACTCATAAAATACGGCACCTGAGTATTAACCAAGCTATGTCAGACACTGCACAATTCCTTCATTTAGAAGACATCACAACCTCTCCAACAGAATGACAGAGCAGAACTAAAGGATTTCTCTACTACTACCCAAACCAACCAGGTCCAGATGTATAATACATCAGACAATAGATGTAGAAATAGACACATTCGTCATTCACAACATCGTAAAGTTCCTTAAACTTCACAGACTGGCGTTCCCATTTCAAAATAACACCTAGAGTGTTGAGCTTACCCAAATATAAAGCAGCAACCCCTCACATGTCTCTGTTGTAACTCTCACCATATTCCTGAAAGCATGCATGCATGTGTCTGTACCTTTTGCTAGTGACACCATATATAAAAGAAACATACAAAAAGTTATATACCTCTGTTTTTCCACATACTCATACAAAGTAGCCTAATCACTAATTCCTCTGCCAACATGTCCTAAACCTTACGTTTGTGCTGCAGCTTCACTATTCTACTACTGCTCAGGGTGTTGGGCCTCACCTAATATGAAGCAGCAACCCTTCGCATATCTCTGCTGTAAGTCACACCATATTCCTGAAAGCATGTATGCATATGCCTGTACCTTTTGCTAGTAGCATCATATATAAAAGAAACCTACAAATAGATGTATACCTGTGTTTATACTTCCAGCATCTTCAGATGTATAACACATATCACAATAGATGTGCAAGTAGAGACATACCTCAATCACAAGACCATACAGATGTTATAATTTGACAGATTGCATTTCACATTTCAAGCAGACACTGAAAGGTATGCAGTATATTGTATCTTTCCACAGACTCATACAAAGCATCCTAATCACTAATCCCTTTGCCAACATTTCTTAAAACCTCACTTTGGTGCTGCAGCTTCACCATTCTACAACTACTCAGGGTGTTGGGCCTAGTCAAATACAAAGCAGCAATCCTTCACATATCTCTGTTATAAGTCTCAACATATTCCTGAAAGAATGCATGCATGTGTGTACCATTTGCTAGTGGCATCATATATAAAAGAAACATTCAAATAGATGTATACCTGTGTTTTATACAGCTAGCATCTACAGATACATAACACGTATTAGAATACATGTGCAAGTAGAGACATACATCAGTCACAAGACCATGCAGACCTTAAAACTCGACAGGCTGCACTTTACATTTGAAACAGACACCTACATTTTTGTGGCGTGCTTCAAGTGTACCTTTCCCCAGACTCATATAAAGTAACCTAACCACTAATCCCTCTCCCAACGTGTTTTGTGCTGCAGTTTCACCATTCTACAACTACTTAAGGTGTTGGGCCTAGCCAAATATAAAACATCAACCCTTCACAAGTCTCTGCTGTAAGTCTCATCATATTCCTGAAAGCATGCATGTATGTGACTGTATCTTTTGCTAGTAGCATCATATATAAGAGAAACATACAAATAGATGAGTACCTGTGTTTTCTATGGCTAGCATCATCAGATGCATAATACATATCACAATACATGTGTAAGTAAACACATACCTCAGTCACAAGACCATGAAGACATTAAAACTTGAATGACTGCACTTCACATTTCGAACAGACACCTAGATGTCTGCGGCATACTTCAAGTGAACTTTTCCACAGACTCATACAAAGTAGTATAATAACTAACTCCTCAACCAACATATCTTAAACCTCACGTTTCTGCTGCTGCTGTTTCACCATTCTACTACTACTCACGTATTGAGCCTAGCCAAATACAAAGCAGCAACCCTTCACATATCTCTGTTGTAAGTCTCCCCATATTTCTAAAAGCATGCATGCATGTGTCTGTACCTTTTGCTAGTGACACCATATATAAAAGAAGCATACAAATAGATGTATACCTGTAATTTACATGTCTAGCATCTTTAGATACATAACACGTATGAGAATAAATGTGCAAGTAGAGACATACCTCAGTCACAAGACCAAGCAGATCTTAAAACTTGACAGACTGCACCACACATTTCAAGCAGACACTGAAAATGATGCGGTATATTTAAAGTGTAGCTTTCCACAGACTCATACAAGGTACCCTAATCACTAATCCCTCTGCCACATGTCTTAAACATCACTTTTGTTCTGCAGCTCCACCATTCTGCGACTACTTAGGGTGTTGGGCCAAGCCAAATATAAAGCAGCAACCCTTTGCATATCTCTGCTGTAAGTCTCACCATATTTCTGAAAGGATGCATGCATGTGTCTGTATCATTTGCTAGTGACACTATATATAAAAGAAGCATACAAATAGATGTATACCTGTGTATTACACGTCTAGCATCTTCAGATGGATACCACATATCAGAATAAGTAGAGACTTTTCTCAATCACAACACTATGCAGACATGAAAACATCAAAGAACGCACTTCCCATTTCAAGCACACACCAAACATTAGGTGGCATATTTCAACTGTACCTCTCTAGAGACTTATTCAAAGTAGCCTAATCACTAATACCTCCTGTCAACATGTTTTAATCCTCACTTTTGTGCTGCAGCTTCACCATTCTAGTACTACTCATAGTATTGAGCCTAGTCACATACAAAGCAGCAACACCTCTCTTTTATACATCTTGCATCTTCAAATGTATAAGACATATGAGAATACATATGCAAGTAGAGACATACCTCAGTCACAAGTCCATGCACACCTTAAGACTTGAGAGACTGCACTTCCAGTTTGAAAGCAACACCTAAAATTATGCGGTGTACTTCAATTGTACATTTCTGCACACTAATGCAAACTACCATAATCGCGAATCCGTCTTCCAATGTACACATATTACTATACACAATCTATTTCAATCATCATTTAAGTACAATAAAACAAACTACAATACACATCTCAACATTCAATAACATTTCAAATGTCACAGTTATTGAATAATTTTTTAACTTTGTAAATAAATCTTTTCAAAAATTAAAATATCACTACAAACGATAAAGCACTACTACATAATAATATAATACACCTCAGAAATTTGTAACTCACTTTTCAAATAGTATTGTAGGATATGAAATATCAGAAACTCATAAAAGATTTTCTTTTGCTCACAATCAGTGTAATGCACCACTCTCAACAAGGTAAAACCAGTAATGGCAAACTTTCCCTCTCTTTTTCCACACAAATAAATGTAAGTAAAAAATCACATTCCTTCCTACATTATTTCAAATTGTAAAACACATTTCTATTGGTTAGACATATTAATCCTTACCAACTGACTTTTAAAACTGCACAATCTGGTTCAGTAATTTTCTAGAGTCGCGACTCCACCATGGTGCCTCAGTAAAGCGTCGCGATGGAGCAGCGAATCCATACGGGAGTTCAAAAACCTATTGCTAATGATACTAGTATTATTTTTAAAGAACACACTACTTCTAAACATAAGACTGATTTGGGAAATCTTACTTTAAAAAGATATCACTTATATATAAAATACAATTTAATGTTTTAAAACCTCAGTTAAGTTTCAACCCTTCCCCCATTCTGCTTAATCCCAGTTTCCATGGTAACAGTTTCTGCAACATTCAACTGTACTGACAGGTCACAAGTTCAACATATAGTTACAAGTTCAGCACAATAGCTTACAAATGCAAATAGCAGATGAGGTTGACTATTGCAAAATATTACCTAATCCTATCTACTGTACCTTTCAAACATTTTTTATAACCAATGAGAAACATGCTTCTTTAGGAAAGTAACAAGCATCCTATTTTTAAGTGTGCAATGTTCATCAACAGCCAATCGAAAAAAAGAATCTTGTCCACCATTTTAGATACCTCTCATTCTACCAACTGACTACCTCAGCTACAGACATCTCATTACTTCCATGCAGCTCCCTTTGCCAAAAAACAATTCTGCTTCGCTTCATGGAAGCAAGAGCAATTGTCCTGCTCTTGCTTCCATGAAGTACAGCAGGAGCTTGCAGTGGCAGGGCAGGATCAATATATTTGTTGGGATAGGTATATTGTTTAGGGGTTTAGATGTGTATATAGGTTTTTTGGGGGGATTGTTTGGGGTTTGCAATATGTCTGGGAGGGGAAAGAATATTAGTTAGCCACAGATGGGAGTGCTCATGTGGTTGATTGACCATTACCTGCAAATTACAAGCAGGACAGTTGAAAGTGGGTGTGCTGGCACCATGACCATATAAGTACCAAGAACAACACACCAGTTGAAGCATGGATGGGTGGACAACATCTACGGGGAGGCTGATGTGATTGACTTCCTGGGGCTGGAGATTGGTGGACCTGTCGGAATGTATGTCATGTCTGCATATAGTGTTGAATCATGTGGAATGTTACAATTAAACATGATTTGTACTTCATTTGTATTCTCCAACCATAAGTGAATGTGAAAAAGTTATATCTATATTAAAATATATGAGGAGAGGATGTAAACTAACTTAACTTACCTCCTCAACAATGTTGATTTCTGATAGGACAGCACAGCAAGTAGCCTTGCTGTGCTGACCAACACCAGAATGTGAGGGTAATAATGCACCATATTTATCCAAGATGATGCATTTCTGTTAGTTTACCCTGTGCTTGTGTCCTTTTGAAGTACTAGCCCCAACACAGGCACACTTGCACCATGGTGAAAGGGTGCCTGTGTTGTTTAAGGATTACCTTTTTATTGCAGGAATGTCCAACTTCCTGCACACATTGGAATGCTGTGACCCTTTCTCCTCTGTTTATGTGTGTTTCAGAATGAGAACAAAAGGAGAACTCAGATATTGTATCCTCCTTGTTACACCCCTGAGGAGCCATATAATCTTTGCACAGCCTCAAGTCTAATAATTCTGGTTATGCATCATTACACATGGGTGTTTGTTAGGTCCATCCCCCACAAGGTCCATGGAAGGCATCCCTAGTGCTGAGTAGGGCTGGGATGCAATTTGTGCTGCACTGCCTTACTACATGTCTTTGATGCCATACTAAGCCAACAAAAGTGACTTTGTGTCGCTTAATATCTATGTGACATACAGATTTAGCCCAAAGTGTATGCAAATGTGGAACAAGGAGCTCAGCACCTTGGCCCATAGGGACTCCTATAAATCATGTCACCCATGTGTCATGGTACACTGGACCCTGCCATTATCCTGCCAAGCATTACTCACTCATCCTGGAAACAGGCTACAGACATTTCATAATGTGTAACCCTGAAGTCCAGCATACCCCCTGCTCTGGGTTGCACATGGACCAGAAGCTTGCAATTAGCTGGCCATAATGTCATATGCGTCTATATGGGGGTGTGGTTTTCATAAATACTGTGGTCTCATAGTATAGTAAATAATAATGTTAACATGTGAAAATGCAATATTCTCAAATCCGCTTTCATGTCTTCTAGGTGGACATCTTCCATTTTCACGGGGAAAGGTTCAGTCTTTCCAGGACCCCAATGCTACCAGTAAGTGTAAATAGTATATGTATGCACAAACATGATGTAAGTGTGTTCTAAGTTGAGATGATCAAGTGTGATGTGTGGTGTGAGGTCACACTCACCTAACATCAATGAGCTGTCAGTCTGTGAATCAGTACAGAACCTGGCCAAAGTGTCTTTAGCACAGCTCATATACAATGATTATATTTTAGACTCTTAGGTGTATGTAAGCAGGATCCCAGGATGTGCAAATCTCTGCAGATGTAATTAGGCCTTTATTCACAGGAGTTTGGCTTAGGGCAGCACAGCCAGTCACATTTCTGCAGTGTCCTAGAGAAAAGTGAAAGGGTAGAAATCCACTGTTTTAATGCAATGCAGTATTATAGGCATGAATATGTCAACACATAATGACAAATCATGGATGTGTTGTTCACACATTGATGCCTGCACTTACACACTCATCCTTGCACCATTTTCATTTAATATAAGTGTTTTTTGTTGGCTAATAGGCATGGAAGTGGCCCCCATCTGCCGGTAAACTTGAATCACCATTCCCATTGACTATTTGGGAATTGTGGCACTTCCTGCTTGTAAACCTGGGGAACTGCTTACTAGTCTATATGCACATAGGGCTCATGTTAGACCTGGTATCATTGGCGTGGGTTTCCGTGGTATTTTTGCCTTGACCTCCTATGTTTTTGCTGTGTGTTGTACTTCGTTTTGCTGGTCTAAATGCTTTGGGCACTTTGCCACTGCTGTTCAGTGTCAAAGTGCAAGTGCTACCCTTATAAATTATTGTTATGGATTGGTGATTCCATGATTGGTATATTTGATTTACAAGTCAGTCTCTAGTACAGTGTACTGTGTGTGCCCAGGGCCTGTAAATCAAATGCTGCTAGTGGGCTGCAGCACTGATTGTGCCACCCACATAAGCAGCCTGTGAGTGTAACTCAGGCCTACTTTTGAAGAGCCTGTGTGTAGTCTGGTACAGCCATGTCAACTTGGCAAGTGATCCGACTTGCCAGGCCCTTCCCTTCCCTTTTCTTACATGTTAATCACCCCTAAGGTAGGCCAAAGGTATCCCTGTTGGCAGGATGCAGTGTGTGTGAAAGGTGGGACATGCCCTGGTGTATGTGACATGTCCTGATAGTGAAATACTGCCAATTTCGTTTTTCACTATTGCAAGGCTACCTGTTCCCATAGAATAGAATGGGAAGTTTGTTTATAACATCTTATAAGTATACCTGCACCTCGGAACAAGGTAGGAAAATAAAGTTTAGTATGCCTGAACTCAGAATGTTAAAATGCATCTTTTATTGAGGGTGATTTTTACATTCTGTGTTTGAAAATATCACTTTTAGAAAGTAGGTATTTTCTTACTTAGCCATCCAGTGTGCCTCTGCTAGGTTTGTGTATTGCATGTCTGCCTTTGGATGACAGGGGCTGGGGAGGAACAGTGGCTCCAGAGTGTCTGATGAGTCAGGGCTGGGCTGAATAGACCTGGGCTGCATTTAGAGTAGGGGGAGAGTTCCTTTCACCTGAATGGGCCTGGTCTGCCTTCTACAATGCTGTCTCCACCTGCTACCAGGAAGCTGCACCAGAGACGACAGAACTGGTCTTGACCAAGCACAGGGCTTCATTGACACCAGAGAACAAAGGATTTTGTAATATAAATATTGGGGCCCAGACACCAGAACTTTAGATTACTTCTGGGAATCAAGAGGAACCTTTGCCAAGGAGAAGAGCTGGAGAAGCTGAGGAGGAATACTGCCCCTGTGCTGTTTGCTTTATGGGGTTGGCCTGCAGTGGCTACTTGCTGCTAAGGAAAGGAGAAAAGACTTTGCTGTTTGCTGTGTCTCCTGCTTGAGGAAGATCTCCAAGGGTTTGAAACTGAGATTGCCTCCTGTTCTGAAGTCTCCTGGACACAAAGCCTTCACCAGCAGTCCCCTGAACTTCGGTGCTGAGAGTTCTGACCTGCAAAGAGGTTCCCGCTGTTGTTTTGGCCCTTCCCAGGAGCGGATAATCAATCCAACATTGAGAAGTGTGATGCATCCGTACCTGTTTCCGATGCTTCGCCGAAGAAGCAGTCACAGCGCCTGCCACGGCTCGAGAAATCGCCACACGCTGCATTGAGTGCAACGATCTCCGAAGTCCAAGATCACGGCACCGATTCCGACGCAAGCCCAGTTGTGCGGCTGCAAGAATCCACACATTGTCCTGGATCGTCGCATCGTGATGCCAAGTCTGTCGCATCATTTGGAGATGCACTAAGAAACTGACGCATCACCTCCCCATGCAGTAAGAAACTGATGCATCACCTCCTCTCTGATAAGGAACTGATGAATAACCTCCCCTGCGCAGCAGTAAGGAAACAGCGCATCACCTACCCGGAAGCAAGGAACCGACGCATCACCTTACCTGAGTGGAAGGAACCAATGCATCACTTTCCCTGCGGCCCTTTCGGCTTTGTGTGCGACGCATCCAAGGGCCTTAGTGTGAAAAGTGTCACATCTGCAATTTGTTTTGAACTGAACTATTTCTACCATCTGAAAGTCATATTTTTATTACTGTATTGTAGAGTTTCATTTTTGGTCTTGTTTCGGTTTAGATAAAGATTACTTATTTTTCTAAACTGGTATGGTGTGCATTTCGACTGTTTTCACTGTATTACTGTTTGTGTTCACAAATGATTTTCACACTGCCTCTGGGATAAGCCTGTCTGCTTGTACCAAGCTACCAAGGGGGAGAGCAGGGGTTATATTAGAAGTGCATCCCCCTCACCCTGACTAGAAGCAAGGGTCCCTATTTGGACAAAGGTACCTACCTCTGCCAACTAGAGACCCCATTTCTAACAGCTCACCTTACCTATCCCCTTGGCATGTGTAGATGTTGCCATGGGTCTGTGACCTTGATCATAACATTTGATATGTATGTATATGTTTATGATCATGTCATGTGTGGTTACACTCAACATCAATGCATGTGAGGTCTTTCATGGGCAGAAAAACACATTGGCCTTACATATGCTAGTGTGCCTTACTACACCATTCATCATTTGACACAAAAAGATAATTACTTAGTAGTTGCAGTTCATGCTCACTGACATCCAAGGTGTTGCAGATGGCTTCTACATCCTTCAGTGACAGAGATAAAATCCTATACAGGTGGAGTCTGGACATTAATATTAGCATTTTCTCAGTGGATGCCTTGTGATGGTACTAATATGTAAACTTCTGTTTGAGTTTTGAAGGTGACAAATGTGCATGATAACATTGTCACGATACCTGAGCAAGGTATCTGTGGATATGTGAGCATTTGTTAGTGGCTCACATGCGTCACAGACCCAATTAGTATAGTTCTGCCATTGGGTGATTAGTTGGCCGATTTCACCGTCTGGCATTCAAAGTACCGATGCTTATTGTCACACCATGACATTCAATAGTTGAAAGGGATTTGCCACATGTTGCCATGGCAGGGGAGGTGCACGATGCTTGCACTTGTCAGAGTTGAGCATATCATAGGGACAGTAGTGCAATTATAAAGAGATGCTGAAAAGTGTATTTTAGATATACACATCCATCATGGTCTAGTTCTTCCTATCTGCAACAGACGAACAACACGCAGGTTCATGTTTATGATTTTATTTATAAGTGTTTTAAGGAGCAATGAGCAAGTTGCAGTCCTTGCAGCTACAACCCTAACATGGTTTGAGAGCCATAGACTGTCCAGACAGAGTCCATGGGGATTGCACATCATGTGACATGTTAAGGAGAGGAGTGTTCCATTGAGGAGGTGGTCCAAATTGCCATTAGGGAAGGTACGCCACATCGACAGTCCACAAATGGGTAAGTTCAACAGGTGGCTAAGCAAATAGGGGAGAGTACCAGTTGGCAAATGCACTGGCATGATCATAAACACAGGTCCAATGATAAACTGGGCAAGTGGAACAGACAAATGTTACCAGCCAGTTCCTCTGTGCAAAACTTAGGAGTCTACATCTTTGTCCTTTGATGAGCGTGGAGCATCCCCTGAGGTGGGTATTTAAGGAAGCAACTGAGGCACACACACATCAGGGACAAAAGATGTGGATCCCCTGTTCACAGCAGCATTTGTCTGTGCAATCAAGGAAGTTAGCACAGCACTGAGATGGGCCTGATGGCTTACTAGCAGAGCAACAATATGGCGATGTAAGGCACCCGTTGTTACAATGAAGGAGTCCTGCTTCCACACCATAGATTCAAGGAGGCTGTGTATCACCCACAGCTGGTTCTCGAACTCACTGGTGCCACTTAAGCAGGGCATTTGTTATTGCCTCATGACACCAGCACTGTCAGCCAAGGACTGATCCAATCTATGGAGCGAAGGGTAGGTGCCTCTTATTGCCTCAGATTTGTCCTTATTGGGAATAAGACACCAACAGACTCCCTCTAGGGTGCCCGTTATGGTCTCCATCCCCACCAACACCTCATCTACCAGCTGCCTCTGGACTCCTACCGCACACCCTTGAAACTCAGCTTGGGGAACTTAGGGGTCCTCGGAGTTCAGGTCTGGGCTTAGGCTGGCAGATGGGGTATGTTTGGTGGTAGGCAGATCCTCTAGAGACCCTGTGATGCTGTCAGTCCTTCCTGCAACTGGAGATGACTAATCTAAGGAGGCTAGTGTAGGAGAGTAGGATCTGCTGCACATGTTTACCCCCACTTTTTGCTGGTGTTTCACTGTTTTTTTACTTTAGTCTGGCTGGGACCCTGCTATTCAGGGCCACAGCCTAGCTGCTTCCTTTCTAAATTGATTGCATGTACTTTAGGTACACCACACATTGGATCCTGAGGTACCCTTGTGAGTCCCTAGTATTTGGTATACTATGTACCCAGGTAATAGGTACCCCAGAGGCCTAAAAGGGGCTGAAGCATGTATTGTGCCAACCCTGGAAAGCCCTCCAAAATGACACCACAGGTCTGCTGCTGCAGCCTGGGTGAGGTGGTGCATGCACCCCTTACTGAGATATAGGTTCACTATATCTCACTTAATACTGCACATAGAGGCCTATCAGTCACCCCTAGGGCAGGCCTTATCAATCCTGAAGGCAGGGTGCTTGGTTATATGTGAGAGGATGCCCAAGCATGACCTGAGCCCTTCTGCAGCTCTTCATCGGGGTTGTCAGTAGTGCAGCCTGACCATATACTCTTAAGTGCATTATATCTAAAACGGTTAATGCTAACTTTGGACTGACTGCACGGAAACATGTTGTGTTTGGTGTCAAACACCTTGGAATCATACCCCCACATCAGTTCTTGATGTGAGGATATGATCCCACCTTTCTAGAGGGAGAGACATGGCAGTACTGGTATACCCAGTAGAAATCTAATAGAGCCATGGCATCACAAAATGGATGCTACAGCCACAGACAAGGGTCTGGCCTCCTGCTGCTGACCAAAACTCCGACAGGGGAGGCCTGTATAATAGGTTTCCTGTCACAGGGAGGTGCAACCACCTCCCAGACAGGCGTATGTGTATTGGGGCTGGGTGGGAGCACTCTCTAAGTGCTTTGATGTCCTGCACTGGGGGAACATTTGGTGTTCCTGTGCATACTCCAGCTCATACCGGTTCAGGGGCTTCCAGACAAAGGAAATGGGTGTAGCCAAACCCTCCCATAGGTGGGTCCCTAGAGCTAGTCCAACCCCTTCCTTAGGTATAAGTAAGAAACCTCTGTAACCAGAACTTTAATTATCCCTGGATGAAACTCTGATGCTGAATCCTGGAACTTTGACACTCTACTAAAGACTAGAGGACTGAAGAAATCTCCCTTGGGGTCAAGGAGTGACTCCCCTGCTTGGCAGGCACCAATGAAGCATTTTACCGGTCTGCATCTTCGAAGCTCCCGTCAGACTCCGAAGTATTTGCAGCCCAGGAAGAGGATTTCCAGACATCTCAGAGGCCGACCCGAGTCCTCAGCAAAGCTGAGACCCGCAGCCCTTGTGAGTAGCATGGAACCAGAACTCCTTGTCACCGTGCACCTTTGCAAGTGCATTGACTTCTCAACGTTTCTTGAAGTCTTGCTTGGGGTCACCTGTAGACCCCACCTTGAGCAGAGAATCCACTGAAGATTGTTGGCCTAGTCACCCCGAGTGACCCGTGGGCTGCCATTTTGTGTTTCTTCTTGAGGTCCCTTCACGATCCCTGGTCCGTCAACTGGTGGGTCCCTGAGGGGGTAACTTTGAATTTCCTTGGGCTTCTCTTGTTGCTCCAGACGTGCCCTGACTTCCAACCAAGTTGTGAGTCCCTCAGACCTTGATGGTCTGCACCGAAGCATCTTCCTTCTTTCTGCGTGGGTTGCTGTTGCCAAGGCTTGTTGTGTTCAATCGGGCACCGATGTTGCAGCACTCGACATCCTTTGTGGTACAGCCCAAATCCAGCT
The DNA here is from genome assembly GCF_964204655.1 of Triturus cristatus. NCBI lineage: Eukaryota > Metazoa > Chordata > Amphibia > Caudata > Salamandridae > Triturus > Triturus cristatus. The sequence continues at coordinate 451,532,531 of NC_140590.1, read as the reverse complement.
CCTGGTTGTCCTCAATGCCTCCTGGTCCTCATGGCTGAAGAGTCAAGCTTCACCTCCTTCACCTGAAATCACCCGACATCGGTCGGCATCCACCTATCGTCCTCCTGGTCACTGGCAACTGACCCATACTCTGTCCCCTCTGCTTTCAGGTTCTTCTCAACTTTGATCCAGGCTTGGATCTCTTTGGACACTTCGCATCTTCCCGGCAGCAGCACTTCTTTGCCAGCTCCCATTGAAATCGACGACGCAACCAAACACCCTTTGACACCTATGCACCCAGTTTCCCTTGGGCGAGGTAACACGAGTACTCTGGTGCTTCCGTGGGTGTTGACCATAGAACTTCCTAAGTCCCAAAGGGTTTGGTCCTGACTCATTTCTAAGTGTCCCTAATCTTTAAAAATCTAACTGTGACTTTCCCCATAGAAGCTAACGGGAGCTCGCGGCTGTGTTCTCACACTGCACATGGGCCCCGTGGGTCCCCTGTGTCACTACCTTGGGTGGTTGCTTGCGGTCCTAGCGATTCTACAGGCTCTAGGCCTTGTGTCTAGTTAAGTCTTGGTTCTTATACCACTATTTTAGTATATAGTTTGGCTCGCCCCTAGGGCTTGATGTGTATTTGTACTATTTTACTGTCATATTTGAAGTGTAACTTATGTGTTTTGACCTCTAGTCTCATTAAGAGACTAGGAGGGTGTGTTTAGAAATAAATACATATATTTTATATATATACCTGGTGTAGTTGTCTTTCATTTAGCCATTCAAGAGATTATAGACTGGTAAAACAAGCTGCTTTACATTTCTACAAGACTTAGCCTGAAGGCTGCTCTCCATAGCTATCACTAGGATAGCTTTCAATAAAGGTTGTCTTTAACCTATAACCAAAAAGGGGCTGCTTGGACTGGTACAGGGTGTCCACTATAATTAGTAGACAGCATATACCAAGCCAACTTCTCACAGCTAGAATTTCCTGTAAGGTGTCTTGCTCCAGGGTTGGCAGGCTGACTTCCTCAGCCGTTTCCTCATCCAAGAATGGCAGCTGGTCAGGAGGTGCTGTTTCTCCCTCTGCATTGAAATAGAGATATGCTAATGGCGATCTATGTTAGATGTTAATATGAGTTATCTGGCTGACATACAGACTTATTTCTCATTAACTTTCAGTTTAACATTGACGTGTGGGACTTATGTTACTCATAGCTATTGAGGCCAAGTTTCATTATTGTTGCCTTTCAGACTGCAGTATCTCTGCATTGTTCACATGACCACTGTGTGACAAGGATGAATTTTCGTGTCATCACACTCATTGCAACACAGTTCCACAGTCTTGGTAATTAACTTACTCTTACATGATGGCCATACTGATTGAGGCTTCATGTATTTAGACCACTACTGTGCATGTTGCACCAAGTCCCCAGGGTGCCTGCATTCCCTGCGGCCACTACTCAGGCCACAGCTCCTGGAAAGGTGATGTATATTTGGTCATGTATTTGTTTGAATCCAACAGCCTGACTTTCACACAGTACACCACAACACTCTGCCTTGTTGTGCTGTCGTACACGTACAATGTGAATTCATGTGGCCAAGGGATCATTTTCCACACACATCCACACACCTTTACACAGTTAACAACCTTGCCACACTGCAGTTATTTGTGAGGGTATGTACTCACCATGGAGCCCCTATTTGTGTATACTCATGTGATTTAATTACACACACAATTGTCTCCATAGTTGTAGACAGTGGGCACTCTGTACCAACTCTGAAGGGATGGGCACTGTCAAAGTAGGTTGATTGCTAGCACTGCCACTCACCCCTTCTCATGATTCCGAGCGTTGGTTTTCTGCAGAGTATCACACAGTTTTTGACTCAGTCCTGCTCACTTGTACGTGTCTCCTCTGGCAATCCTCATGTAGGCCCAGGAACTCAATTTACTGTCACACACTGATTGAACACAGATCATACATTGACTCTCATGTGACTCCAACACCAACAATATGCATGAACATATCCAATTGACTGATATTTCTGTTTGTATTTGAGGACTATGGGATAAGCTGTACCCCACATGCTACTAATGTTGAAATTGTTGACATGTACCAACCCAGGTTTGCCACACTAATAGGCCCATACACCTCACTCTCCAACCATCCCTGAATCCTGCCCTCTGTGGTGGCAATCTAGTTCATCCTGTCATTTCACAAATCCCTTTCACATCCTCCTACTTTGACATATATAGCATGGTAAGACTTTTCTTTTTTAGACTGCCTCTTGCCATGTGCTACACCTTCACCCACATCCGCATGATGTATTATGTAGTACAACAATGGGCTCTTCTCTGTCACCCCTTCCCAGCTGTGACACAAGTGTGACAGTGTCAGATACAGCAGTAGTGCATGTGTATTGGTCAGGCTACCTTGCAGAACACACATTCATTCCCACCTTCTTGCTTTGCAATGCATCCCCATTCAGACGCAGTGCGACTTCTATGTGCTCAGCCAAACCCACAATGCACTGCACTACCAGGGTCAACCCAGGCTCACACACCATGTTTTCTTTGAATACACATGGTCCTCAGGTGTGCATAACTTGCATTCACCCCGACTCCAGTATAAATTGGTACATGAAAAGTAGTTTTGGTGGTCCCCACCATGTCATGCAACACCTGTGTGCTCTCACCCCCCCCTTTGGGACAGCTGTGTAGAATGTAGTTTAATTCTACTGACTATATAAATGGCTCTTCGCATGTTCCTATGTGTTGATAGTTCACATGCCCCACATCTGAGCCCCCTCTCAGGTGAGGAGATTATCCTCTGACAAACCAATTCCATTCATTGCTTTACAGTCTTGATTTGGTTGCATGGACCCAAGTAAGACACACTAGCCTCATGGCGCAAGGTGGCCTGCATTGACACAGTCATGTTGGGCAGGGTTCAAATATCCATGCATGATGTGTGTTAAACACAGCGGATTCTGCTTCACTGGGATGCATTAAAGACAGATGGAATCCACCATCCTAGACAGGATGAGAATGATACACTTGTTTGATAACCCATGCTCACCTTTGGGTAAATTGGCACATAACAGTCAGAATTATCCTCAGGGTCAAACTGTAAAGTATTGGCACAGCACCAGCCTTGCAACACACTGAGTACACTACAAAAAGACTCCACACAGTATGTATAAAACACTGGTCTTTGTATTACACACACATTGAAATCAAAATGACATACACATCGGATGTATGCTTTACAGTTATATGCAATTGTCAAACTCTCCCATTAGCAGCAGAACGGCATGAAGTTAGATGTAGTAGTCATAGGTATTCCCCATTATACCCTCAGCCTCATAAGCAACATAAACCCATGTGCGTACTTCCCCGAAGTGTTCACAATCCAAGCAACCCCTCCCACATTAAAGGAGACAGAAACATATACGCATCCTTTTTTAGGTCGAGTCTTGGCAACGTGCATGTGCTGTCTGCAAGACCTGTGGTAATCACTATACCAAGAGAATTCCCACCTGCTGCTTACCATTGGTTCACCTCTGCGTCTGTTTTCTTTGGTGGCTCCTCATTGGTTGTCACTCCCAATACATCACTTCCATTTTCTATGCAGGAGCACAGGCCAACTACAAATTCCTCATGCTGTAGCTGTTTATTTGTTCCTTTGGGGACTACTTCAATAAAGCAGAGGCTTGCAAACATAGCATCATCTGAAGATGCAGGCTGTCTGTTGCTTCTTTTCTTGTGCAGCCTGACAGCAACTCTGCTGGGGGTGCTGCCTTGTCCAAAACCCCCCTCCATTTCCAAACTCACCTCCTATTATGTGATTTAATTTTTGCCACCGCGCCAGGCTGTGCTTTCACTTTTATAAAGGTGGCATGCGCCTCGCTTTGTAATGTGGTATGAGGAGTGTGCAGTCAATGTGGGCATGCTCACCATTCGGGCTACTTTGCATGTTAATGTATCACTTCTGGAGCATTCTAATACGCTGCTGGGTGTGGAGGGGTGTCCCCTGTGCAGCTGCCTGCCCTGCTGATTCCCTCCTAGATAGGTAGGTTGGCGTTATTATTATGGATGATCCCTTGTGCCATGCCATGCTTTCACTTTTATAAAGGCGCCTTGCTTTATAATATGGTACAAAATGTGTGCAGTCATTGTGGGCACGTTCACCAGTAGGGCTGCTGTGCATGTTAGTGTATCACCCCTTGAGCATTCTAATATGCTGCTGGGCCTACGGGGCATCCCCCATGCTGCTGCCTGCCCTGCTGATTGGCTCCTAGAGGGGAGGGTTTACATTATTATGAAGGGTGTTCCCTCTCCGGTGCTGTCAACGATCTTTCGCACCCACACTTTTATTTTCTACACCTCCCCGGAGCTATTTAATGCCTCTGGGTACTCCTAGCCCAAGAGCCTGCATCCTCCCTGCAAAAGGCGGGCGATTACAGAGCACAGAACTGCCCCCAACTCGTCCACTTTGGACAGTATTTGCATCTCTTGGAGGCATTCCACTTGCCACTCCAAACCCACCGCTCCTCTTCCCCTTCCGGAAGCCCAGGCACCAGCATCCTCCCTGCAGTTTACCAGTTTGCCCTGCAATATACATGGCAACATATGCTGTCTGCCCGGTCCGAGGTAGGCAGGTTGCTGTTTTATCTTTCTTTGTGACGTGCATGTTTATGGAGGCACATATAAATTAAATATGGGGCATTAGGCTTTTCTCTTTTTTATAGCATTGCACAAAATAATTAAGCATCATTTATAGGAGGAGGAGCCTAGCGCGCAACCAAGATGGCCGCGTAGGTGCGAGGCTCCCGAGGACCTCCGCGACCTCCTGCATAAATCCTGACCATATCCTGTCCTAGACGAGGGGACTGTGTTCGTGAGACCGAGCTGAGGTGCCACCCGTTTTCCGTTTCCAAATCGGACCTCGGACACCGGCGGGAGCATCGATTGAGGTTTGCGGCCTTCTCCACGCCGGCCCCCCGGATTGGAGTTGTGGGGCGATCCGGAGACAAAGTGAACAACAGCGGCGGGCGAGGCTGGGCGATTCGCGTACCCCGCGCTTTCACTTTCGCTTTCGCGCCCTCCTTGCTGTCAAGCGAGGTAGGGTCGCGAGGCGGCGTGCGGTGGTGTGGCTTCATCGGGGTGCCCTGCCGGCCCGCCAGCTGTGATCCGCCCTTCGGAGCTGTGGTCGCCCTCCCCCGGAGCCCGTGAACTGGTCTGTCAGCCCCTTTCAAGGAGATTGGCACGATTTGGGGACTGGAGCCATGTCCACGAAACAAGATGGCGACCGGGCAAAGGTGAAATCGACCCGCCGTGGCGCAGCCCCTCAGTCTAACAGCATGGACCGCTACACCCTCCAGAAGGGATCTCCAGAGGCGCCGCGTAGGTCCCCTGTTGGCCCGACTGATGCTCCTGCTCTGCCCGCGGATCTGACCCTCCGGGACGTCATGGGCGCCATCGCCGAGATGAAGGCCTCAGTGGACCAGCGCTTTGACACTCTGGCGCAAAAGATTGACTCGGTCCTCGTGGATGTGGGCCTGGTGAGGGCCGATCTGTCCAAGACGAATGACCGGGTCGACTCTTTGGCCCACACCACCTCGGGCCTCACAACGGACGTGGCGGCCCTCCAAAAGGAGGTGCGTCGACTGGGCCAGGCGAGCGCCCTGATGGATCGTCGACTGGAAGATTCCGAGGGTCGGGCCCGGAGGAACAATGTTCGCATTGTCGGGGTGCCGGAGGGACGTGAGGAGGAGGCGGCGGATCTGTTTGTGGAGGACCTGATCCTCACCCGTCTCCGGCCCCGGGGGCTGAGTAAACTCTTCGCAGTGGAACGTGCCCACAGGGTCCCCGGAGGGAGACCTAAGATCGGAGCCCCTCCGAGGCCTCTCATTGCCCGGATCTTCAACTTTCGGGACAGGGACGCTATCCTGCAGACTTCTAGGCAACAAGGACCGGTCAGACTCGACAATATGGACGTAAACTTCTATCCTGATTTTACTCCGGCGGTCCAGAAGCAGAGACTGAGTTTTCTCGGAGTCAAACGTCGCCTACGGGACCTGAACCTCAAGTATGCGATGCTTTTTCCAGCGAAGTTGAGGGTAGAGGTGGATGGCCGGGGACTGGTTGGACACTTTGCCCGGGGATCGGGGCCGGGGGGGTGGGGGGGGCGCGGTTGGTGGGGAGGGCTTGCCGGATCAGGACAGAGGGACTAATAGTAGGCCTTGCTCTGGACAACATTATTGTCATCATTGACTGATTGTGTAAGTTCCCCTCCCGTGGAGGTCGTACGGGGTCTCTTTGGGGCTTTCCCTCCTCCTCTGGGGGACTAGTTAGTGTTTTCATCTATGGGGCGACAGGCACACTGCACTTTGGGGGGGCTGTTTGGGCTCATGCAGGGGTGCAGGGAGGGGGGAGTTCTGTTGGGACGGGTGGGTTGGGGTGGGGTGTTGTTCGTTTTTACCGCAAGGCAAACCCTTTACTGTATTGGTGTTTTTGAGGTGCTCTCGGGGGGACGAATGATGGCTTCTGTATGTGATGGGGGGCAGGGACTTGACTTTGTTGTCTTGGAACGTTAATGGACTGGGGGATAGGATTAAGCGAGGTGTGGTCCTGCAGTATTTGAAATGAATTTCGCCAGATGTGGTCTTTCTGCAGGAGACACACCTTATTGGTAATTCCTTCTGTGCCATGAATCGGCGTGGCTATCGTTTGGTGGCCCACTCGGGCTTCACGTCTGGCTCGCGGGGGGTGGGCATCATGGTTAAGAACTCGCTCCCGCTGGAAATAGATGAGGTGCGCCATGATGAGAGGGGACGCTACACTGCCTTGGTGGGGAGAATGGAGGGCAAAGTGGTTGTCTTTGTTTCGGTGTATGTCCCACCGGGGCTACAGTCTACCACTTTTGCGGACCTGGGGCGCCTCCTCCTTGACCTTCCGGGGGGGCTTCTGGTGGTTGGGGGGATTTCAATGCGGTGGTTTCTGGGACTATGGATCGTCACCCCCCTAGGGACCTCCCCCGGGCGCAGGCGTGGCTGTCCGGCCTCTTAGATACATTGGGATTGGTGGACTGTTGGCGCTTAAAACATCCCACGCAGCTGCAATACACCTTCCATTCGGGTGCCCATGGTAGCCTCTCGCGGCTTGATCACATCCTTGTCCCTGCGGCTTATGCTGGGAGGGTGGGAGAGGTGCGCCATCTGGCGCGGGGTATTTCAGATCACTCCCCGCTCCTGTTGCACTTTGGTGTCCTCCCGAGGGGGGAGGGCAGGGTGGCTCCAATCAATGCCTGGTACCTGCGCGACCCCACTATTCGTTCTGACCTGATTAAATCCTTGCAGCGGTATTTCGAGGAGAATGTGGGGTCTGTCCCTTCGGCTATCTCCCTTTGGGAGGCCTTCAAGACAGTTATTAGGGGGGAGGCCCTCTCCTTCATATCCCATGCCCGGAGGCGCGAGCAGGAGGAGGTGACCCGAGTGGAGGCCGAAATTACTGAACTAGAGGGTGATTTGGGGAGTGGGGTGACGGATGCTGCACTGCATGTTCTACACCTTAAGCAAGCGGCCTATAGGGCCCTCGTCACGGAGGCAGCCAGGGGCCTCAGTAGAGAGCAACAGGGGCGACTGTATGATGTGGGTGATAAGGCTGGTAAATTGATTGCGTGGTTGGATAAAAAGGAGAGAGCGAGTCGTGTGGTTCCGCTGATTGAGAGGATGGATGGTGTACGTGTCACCGAGCCAGAAGACATTGTCTCTTGCTTCGCGGATTATTTCCGCGAGGTGTATTCCCCGGTCTCTCCCTGCTCGGAGGCGGATTCTCATGCCCTGCTTCGAGATATCGCGCTGCCCTCCCTTTCGGTGGAGGACAGGGAGTCGTTGGATGCTGCTCCTACCTCGGACGAAATTGCCCTCGCTATACGCTCGGTCGCATCTGGCAAGGCCATGGGCCCGAACGGCATCCCTATTGAGTTGTATAAGCTGCGACCGGACGTACTGGCACCCCACCTCCGCGCGATGTTCCTGGCGGCCCACTCGCGGGGCTCCCTCCCGCCGGACCAACGTCTGGCTACAATCGTGGTGATCCACAAGGAGGGGAAACCCCGAGACCGGGTTACCTCCTATCGGCCTATCTCGCTCTTGAATGCGGAGCCCAAAATCCTTGCCAAGGTGCTTGCCAACCGGCTGGTCGGTGTGGTGGGCGATTTGGTCCACCAAGACCAGTCTGGCTTTATCCCCCATCGCAACACGGCCCTCAATCTGCGGCGCTTGCACGGGGTGCTCGCGCGTGTTCCGTTTGTGCGGGAGCCGGCCATCTTGGCGTCCTTAGACGCCACCATGGCGTTTGACACGCTCGAATGGCCATACATTTGGGCGATGCTGGCGAAATTTGGATTTGGACCGGGATTCATCAGCTGGGTCAAATTGTTGTACTCGGGCCCGTTAGCGCAGGTGGTAGTGAATGGGCGAGTCTCGGCCCCGTTCGCGCTGGGACGGGGCACGCGACAGGGTTGCCCCTTGTCGCCGCTCCTGTTTGCATTGGCCTTGGAACCCCTGGCGGAGTGGCTGCGGTGGCACCCTTCCATCCGTGGTCTCCGTTGGACCCCCGAGTATGAGGACCGCGTGTCCCTCTACGCTGACGATATCCTTTTGTACCTAGCCTCCCCGCGCAAATCACTGATTGTCCTGGTTGATGTCCTGCGCTCCTTCGGCCGTAACTCAGGCCTTGTCATCAACTGGGCTAAGTCATGTGTCTATGTGCTTTCCGGGGAGGCTCCCGTCCTCCCGCGGGGATGTCCGATCCAGATTGCCTCGCAGGGGTTTCGGTACCTGGGTGTCTATATCACGCTGGACCCGGAGGCCCGCTACGAGCGAAACTTGCTTCCCCCCCTCCAGCGCTTGAAGGAGGACGTCGCGCGCTGGCGGCGCCTGCCGCTTTCGCCGCTCGGCCGGGCGGCATTGTTTAAGATGATGTCGTTGCCGCGCTTCCTGTACGCTCTCCAGAACACTGTGGACCTAGTCCCGGCGCGCTACTTCCGTGAGGTGGAGAGTCTACAGCGCCGCCTGTTCTGGGACGGGAGGCCGCGTATAGCCCTGGCGAAGTTGACGCTCCCGTGGTATGATGGGGGGATTGCCCTCCCGGACATTAAGCGGTATTACTGGGCCTCCCAGCTAGCTGCAATTAATCACGGCCTCTATGGGCCCGCCTTGAACCCGGCATTTGAAATGGACAAGATGCTCCTGCCCGGTGGCGACTACAATCGAGCACTCTACTCTGGCGCGCCGGATCCCCGCTTGACGAGGCCTACGCGTGTCATGGTGCGGGTGTGGCACGCGGCCAATGCAGCTATGGGGTGGAAGGACCGTTTGACCCGGGCGTCGCCGTTGTATGCGCCTCAGCGGTTGGGCTCCCTGTGGACCTCGAAGGGCTTCGAGAAGTGGGACACGATTGGCATCAGTAAAGTGGGGGACCTCTGGACGAGAGGGGGATTTAAAACATTCGAGAGGTTGCAGACGGAGTTTCAGCTGCAGGGCAGTGAATACTTTCGGTACTTGCAGGTCCGTCATGCGCTGGGCTCCGTCTTCCCAGACGTCGCCTCCATCCCGGAGTCTTCCCCCCTGGAGGATAGAGTGCTGGATGGCCACGTTCCGGATAGCACGATCTCCCTCATTTACAAAAAATTGATTAATGACCGCTCGGGCCTGCTGACCGGCCTCCGTGAGGCTTGGGTTGCCGACGGGCTGGAGTTGGACGACGAAGACTGGATTTCCGCGGTGGCCTCTCCGAAGGAGGTGGCCATACCGGCTCGCCTTCGCTTCGTCCAGCTTAAGATACTCCACCGGGTTTACATGACGGGGCCAAGGCTTCTGCGTATGGGTTATGCTGAGGATGGGTTGTGTAGGCGTGGGTGTGGTGCTTTGGCGACTTTTTTGCATATTTTGTGGGAATGCCCGAGGGTGGAGCGATTCTGGCGTGGTGTGCATGAGGTCCTGCGTCTGGTTACGCATGTCGCACTGTTGCCTGAAGCGAGGAGATGCTTGCTGAATGTGTGGGAACCAACTGATTACTCGGTTCCGCAGACGCGATGGGTGACTCTGGGATATATGATAGCCAAGCGTGACATTGCTCAACTGTGGGGATCCCAGCGGCCCCCGGCGGTGTCGGCCTGGAAAGAACATATGGATTGGTGCATGTTCCGAGAAAAGGTGGTGTATGTGGCGAGGGGCAAGCCTGGGGCGTGAGTGAAAATATGGGGCCCCTGGAACGCCTACCGCGGGGGTATCTGCGAGCCACCACTGCTGCCTGCTGCCTCACCGGCTCCGTCCCCCTAGTTGACCCCCTCCCCCAGCCCCGGGCACAGAGATCCCCCAGTCCTGGACTTGTTTCCCTTCCCCCTCTCCAGATTCCTGTGGATGGTCGGGGTCCCTCATTTGAGGAGCACGTGTGGTTACCTTCGATTGCGGGTTGCCTTGCGGGTGTGGTTTTTCTATGTTGTTGTGTGTGTATAAAATGAAACCGTATTGTGGGCGTAGAGTCATGTGGCCCACGTCGTTGATGCCTCCTGATTTACTTCTCTGCAACGCCAAGTGCCCTTTTGTAAGTTTGTCAGGTGCTCCTGTCACTCTAGCGGCCGGCCGGAAGGTTGTAGGCCCATACTTGTATATACTTGAGATTGCAATAAACGGTTTCAAAAAAAAAAAAAAAAAAAAAAAAAGCATCATTTATAAAACCCTTGACAATTCTTCAGCATCTCCATTTCGTCAATCTTCGGGTACAGTCGGAAAACTGCTGAACTGGATAAGCTGGGGAACTTCCTAGGGATGCACGATTTAGTACAACACTAAGGGGCATATTATCAAGCCAGGCGATAAAATTATCGTCGCTTTAGCGGCAGAAAACTGCCGCTAAAACGGCGATAATGGGCTTGATAATATGCTCTATGGAATTCCAATTGAAACCCAGGTTAGATATCTTTCACATCTAACATGGGCTTCAATTGGAATTCCATAGAGCATATTATCAAGCCCATTATCGCTGTTTTAGCGGCGATTATTTTATCGCCTGGCTTGATAATATGCCCCTTAGATGGCTAGGTGTGCTTTGCTTTCCAAGTTAGTCCTCAATGGTGGTCTCCTCTCCCCCCTCCTTTGCAGTGACATCCTGAACCAAAAGAGTTACGGGTGTTATGTAATTTTCTCTGTGCTTCTAGGGGCAGGATCTGAAACCAGAGCCAACTCTCCTCTCACTTCCTGTGGCAGCTCCTGAAAGTGGACAAAAATATCTCAGACAACGTGAGGTTACATGTGTTCCCAGAGCCTCAGGGAGAAAGAAAACATGGTATGTGCCTAACCTCCTGTTGCAATTCCTTCTGTGCACTTTGCTGCAGCAACTTATTGTTCCAGTTGCTAGCTGGCAAACCCTTCACCCATAGTTCAGGGGTTCATATAGAAGCTGCTGGTGTGTACCTACTCCGGAAAGAAAAATATGTGTGGATCTGTTTTTAAATTTCCAAAGATCTATTTATTGCTGATACTGTGTGCCCCTCTAAAGTAGGCAAAACATTGCAGGTGGCTATTTTATTTTAATTCAATGTCTATCTGCTTCTGTGCACCTACATTGCAGTGCGTAGCCTGCTTTGAATTGAGATTATTATGTTTAGTCTTTGTCACATGCATGTTCATGGGGGCACATATACATTTTATGTGGGCTATTATGCATTTTACTTTTTTCTACATTTTAGCTGCTTCAGGGCAGTTGGATAATCTGCACTTATACGTAAATAGTAGCAGGGTGTAAAGAGTCAGCTGTTAATATGACCTGCGTCATAAAGATGCCCTTCAGTCAGGTCTGGCTACATTGCCAACGGCACTTAGCAGTCTGGAACTTGTAGGCCCTTGGGGGTCCCCAATGCTGTGGATCCTGGGAGGGACAGTTAACTCATGGAAATGCAATTTTTAATCTGCTCATTTAAAAATGCTTAAAGCTAGTGTTGGTTTTAATCGATGGAATAGATTGAACTTTCACATTGACGAAGAAGTATTCTATTTCAGAGCTAATATAGTGGTGTTACCAGCTTAGTTCTGCAGGGCGTGCTTTTAATGAACACTTATAAAATAAAATGTGTGCTCTAGGTACAGTGTGATTCCTTCTTTGCAGAACACACCACATGCATCCAATCCACAACAAAACATTCCACATCATCCCACAAAATCCAACTGCACACCACTCCACTACCTACCACTCCACAACACAAAATAATAATCCACATATAGACTAGTCAATTTGTTGCGGAACCTAGAACTAATTGCAATACACTTTCTGTGAGTGGATTGTTATTGAAATGTTTCCGTAGAAAACGCTGGTGAAAAGTCTACCACTCTAACATGATGCGTTAATCCAATATGGCGGATTTTTCAGAATGGCTGCCCATTATTTGAGATATAGGGTATAACTGTTTATATGCCCATGTGTGGTATCATTTTATATGTTTTTAGGGACGGGAAAGTCAAAAATAACATAAAAAATTGTTTCGGATGACCATAATATCAAATAATCGCGGAATATGTCAGATAGACAAAGTTTGTATAATTTTTTCGTTGACTTATATGCCAAAGTGTGAAGGAACGTAAATATTACAATTAACTTCTGAAATAAAAAGTTTGCTATTGTTTTGTAACTTTGTTGTTATTGTTTGTTTTGTTGTTAATCAAAAATGTTTCATTTATGTGTTACAGGTTCTTGCGAGTTGCTGTGAGATACAGTGAAAATGAACGTAGAAAAGTGTTTCATTTGTGATGTGGTGTTTCAACAAGATGACGATGTATCTGTACTCATTGAAAGAGGAGTGACTGGAATTCAAAAAACATGCAAGGAGAGAAAAATATCTAAGTTTCACGTTTGTGTTGGGCAGAAAGTTCACAAGAAATGTAGAGCGTGTTTTGCTAACTTGAAAACTCCGTTCCAGGAGAAAGAATCAGATCCCACAACTTCTCATGTTCTATGGTCGTGTGAAACCCCGTTTGATTTTAGAAAAAATAGTTTTTTCTGTGATACTGAGTTAAGTTTATACTTCAGGGAGAGGAAAAAAAATGCGTGGTTTAATGCACGAACAGTTGAATTCAAATCATCAGTTTTACAAAAATGCAACAAATGCAATGATGAATGGGCAGACAAAGTTAAGAAACGTATCCAAAATGTGTCTAATTTACATGCTGTAGATGCATGCTACCACAAACAGTGTTACGTCAATTTTTATACTGGGAAATTCATTCCTGGGCAGTTCACTGATAACCCTCCAATATCTTCAGGTCGACCAGAGGACTCAGTTCGCCAGGAAACTTTTCTTCAAGTAGTTAAATACATGGAGGCAAATGATGAAGAACAAACTACTGTTAAAGAACTTGTTAATAAAATGTGAGAATTACTGCCAGAAGATAGCGAAACATACAGTTCGAAGTATATGAAACAAAAATTCAAAGAGCATTTTGAAGATGAAATCTTCATAGGAACAGTTGCAGGGACTGCTGATGTCGTTACATTTAAAAGTACAGCTGCTCATGTATTGCAAGAGTACCACAGTCATAGCCATGAAGATGTTGAAGAGGATCGAAACAATCTCCTTATGGCTGCTGCTGAAATATTCAGAAATGATATTAAAGACATCCCTGTAGATCCAGAAACATATCCACCCATTGAAAACATGAGCAGTGTTGACTATAATGTGAGCTATATTCCTGATTCGGTAAGGCTCTTATTATCATTTAAAATGACTTGCTCTAGATGGCGCTCTAAACTAAGTAATAGTATAATTTACTATTCCATCACCTACCCTACTGTTGCACATACTGGAGTTGGAATAGTAAATTATACTATTCCTAAGTCCAGTGCCCCATCTAGAGCAAGTTGTTGTAACAACTTGCGTTGTAATACTAATGCGATGTAACAACGATGCGTTGCGATGTTATGGTACATATTCAAGTAAAATATATTGTCATTTACAACGCCAGTAACTCTAACTTTCACAAATGAGAAATCTATTGCATTTCAAATGCTTGTTCTGTTTAGGTACCTTCTTCAATCGAGTAGGTTCATGGGCTCCAATGCTAGCAGCCACAAATATTTTTTTGTTCTGGGCCGTAGCCTTGGTGTTTGATTTTGCTTCTAGGATTGGCAACAAGCCCTTTAACATTATGTTACAGATATTTCAGGGTTTAGTGCATATCTGCCACTTTCTATGGCAGTGATTTATGTGGCTATAGGGTCCTTTCTTTCTTAAATCAGTTTTGTAATCGATTCACCAATGGTAGTTGAACCATCCATCCTCAGTACCTGCAGTCATCACACATAAAGAGCTTGGGTTAGCTTATTTTACAGATACTTTTGCACTTCATCCATTGATTAAATGGATTCTGGTATGGACCAAAACTGTATTAGCACTTAATTGAGAACTATTATGGGACTATTTAGTTCTCTATAAGGCCTAGCAGATCCCCTGGTTTAAATATTTAAAATCGTCTTTTAGTGCACTGGACAGTATTAATATTTTTGAGAAAACATCCTCCTTTTCAAAGAACGATATTGTTTGAACTTAAAGTATTTTTTTTTAAAGATAACCCCAAGGAAGATAGGCCCCAGAGCTATCCAAACAGAATGATCGCCAGAACATCCTCCTTAGGACTGCCCCCTCCATTGAATCTTATTTAACGTTTGTAGATGTTAATCAGGTTTCATTTAAAATTGCTACACTGTTTGGTGGCTGTTCCAAAAGGGTAGCACTTAGTTAACAATTTAGGTCTTTGTGGCTGTAACACAATGTCTTCACAGGATACGCTCTATAATACTATGGGGGCTATTCACAAGGATCTATCTCTGATTTAACGGCACTTTAGCGCAGCCAAAGTCGTGATAAATTTACCTCCCCATTCATAAGCCGGTGGAAACAGCCCACATCACCAGTTTACCCGCGATAGCAGCAGCAAAAAACATCGCCACCGATGACCCCCGCAACTATCGCTAATGAGATGCAGAGAAGGCGTTACTGTGCCAAAAGCCATGACAACACCACTTCACAACATTCACAACGACCAGCCAGAACTGCGATAAAAACATAAAACAGGCGATAAGGCGCGTTAGCAGCAGGAAAATAACACCTTCTCTGACCTGGTGCAAAGTCGGACCACAGCCTGCACAACAAAAGGGAGCACAACCCACAGCCACATTGGAAGGGCAACAGATCCACCCGGGCAACTGAAGATGCAGCCAGGAGGGCCGAAAGGGCAACAACCCCCGCCGCCACAACCCCCAGGACCCCCCCTCCCCGGCACCCCCCGACAAAAGACATGCCACATCAGCTACACCTCAACACGTCCAAAATAATCCGCTTGATGTGGCACAATGACAACTGGTGACATGCATGTGTTGTCCCAAAAATGAGCATCACACATTCACTTTCGAAGCAACAAATGAAACTTTATTAACATGAACACTGAAATGAAATGAAGACACATGGCGGCTCCCCTCAGGACAAAAATCATGATGAGAAGGTGTGTCCTGCGTACATCAAAGGTCAGAGAGAGAGCGAAGGAGAGAGAGAGGAAGAGAGGGAGAGAGAGAGATAAGACGAGAGTCGAGAGAGAAAGAGAGAGAGAGAGAGAGGGAGAAGAAGAGAGGAGGAGATAGAGAGAAGAAGAGAGGGGGAGAGAGAGAGAGAGAAGAAGAGAGGGGGAGAGAGAGAGAGAGTGCCGCCCCTGCGCACCCAGGCCACACTGCTCACCTGCTGCCACCGGTGTGTCTCCAACCACTTGCCGGTATGTATAGCAGTACACCAGGCCACACATCTGAGACAGACCCGTCATCGGAAACAGAGTGCAGATACAGGATTGGCACAGTATACACAATTGCACAAGCAAAATTGCCTGCCTGCCCATGCACACCCAGGCAGAGGCACCCCAGCCCCTGCCGCCACCCATCAGAGCATGCCCGCCCATGCACACCCAGGCAGAGGCTCCCCAGCCCCTCCCGCTGCCCATCGGAGCATGCCTGCCCATGCACACCCAGGTCTCACTGCTCACCTTCCGCCACCAGCGCGTAGACAGGAGGTCCCACCACGTGCCACTGCAAGCCACAAGCCCGGGGCCCATGGACATGGCACCCTCAATACCATGCAGCCCTATTCCGCAGGCCACCAGGTCACAAGTTTGGTGCTGGGTCTTGATTACTCAATGGCATAGGACATACCAGTGCACCCGGCATCATCGCAGGCTGCATACCCGCTCAGCCCAATTGGTGCCACAAACTCTGGGATCCCGGAAGCGGCGCCACGTGGCGGTAGGCCCGCACTGCCTGCTGACTCTGGCCTACACTGTGGTTCAGCAGAGCACACAAAAGCTGAGCTGTCCAGACCACCAGGACAGGGCATCATCGCAGGCTGCACACCTGCTCAGCAGCTGAAGGTGTCACTGATTCTGTGAACCCAAAGTCACCGTACCGTGGCGGGGTGCCTGTGCTGGCTGCAATGCTCCGGGTGCCACTAACCCTGTGCAACACCAGTCAGAGCCACGTGGTGGTAGGCCCATGACAGCCGCAAGGCCTCAGGTGCCACTAACCCTGTGCACAACAACTCATGTGGCCTTTATGTTTGAGAACCGTGGAGCATCCATCATCCAGTCACCACCGGCAGAGGGGAATGTGACGTTGTTGGCCCCTTATGTTGGCGCAGTCACATGGCCTGTGACGCCTGTGCCGGATGTGTTTAGTGTGCGTGCAAACCTGCCCTGAGGAAGTGGCTGTGATATGCGGACAACTAGACCAGTGACCTGCACACCATCAGTGTGTATGCCTGCGACAGGTAGCAATGAGGGCCTCCCTCAGAGCGTAAGTGCAGTGGTCTGGCCTGCCATAAGCCGGACCAGAGCAGTGCCTGCAAAAATGACTTGTGGGCTCTGGGTGTGGTTCAGTCCATGTCCGGACAGGGAAGTGACTGATGCGTGTGTCCCTGTTGCAGTGTTCACGGGACCCAGTACACAAAATGCAATGTAGCAACCTCTGACTGGCATCCCACAGGATGAGCATCATTGATGCAAGGGAAATCACTGTCCCTACATTCATCCATATATGAATGATAAAAGACATGACACAGCAGTGCATCACTGGATGTTTATTGCACATTCAGTGCAGTTCTGCAGCTGGAGAGGTAGAGGGCAATGCCGAGCACACTACACAATATGGGCCCATGGAGGGCCAGCCAGAGTCCATCCAGGGATGACAAGTACGGCGAAAGAGGAAGGTACAGTCTGCAGTCTGGTCGCCATGTCATTGGTCATCAAACAGGATATGGCAGACCATGTCGCTGTCCAAGTTGAGTGCATCGGAGTGTATCGGGGCTCAATGGACGGTCATGAGGCCATGTGCGGCACCAAGCAGAAACAGGCCAGGTGGCAGAAATGAATGCTAGTGCCTCCTGATCACAAACCCATCCAAATTCTCATCCCCGGATGTGTGCTCTACCCCACCTCTGGGTGTTGCAGTACCGGCTGAGGCACTATGTGCCACTGACACATCAGGTGCCGGAGTGGATATGCCTGCCGCACTGTGAGGCAATGGCACACCAGGGGGCGGAGATGTGGATGGTGTGGGGGAAGCAATATTTATCTGCACCATGCCTTGTGGCAGCAATGCAACGATGATGATCTGCAGGGCATGGTAGATCCCAGCTACATTTTGCTGATGTACAGCGGTGGCTGCCACCCTTTCCGCCTCCATCCGCACCATGTCCTCCATGAGTCTCCGCATGTGTGCCAGCTCACGGCAGGTATCGCTGGTGCCCGTCTGAGCGGACAGGTGCTTTTCTCTACGCATCAGGACTCCAGCGATGTCAGTCAGGGCTCGTTGGAGACCATGGTGCGGGCCTAGACCCCCATGGATGGCGTCCAGTTTGGTGGCCATGAGGCCGAACCCCACCCGCACCTGCTCAGCCATCTCCATCTGGGCCTCCAGCACACGGTGTTGGAAGGCTGTGTGTTGTTCCTGGTGGTCTTGGGAGACTGCTGGGGCTGTGGGTGCCTTCTTCTGGGTGGTTTGGGTGGTGGGTGGGGTCTCCTCGATGCAGCTGGTCTGCCCTGATCCTGCAGGTGAGTCGTGGATTATGTCAATGATGTCTAGCAGGGCGTGTGCGTCGATGCTGGGGTTGTCCTCCTCGTCATCAGTGAAGAGTGGCTGTGACTGTTCTGGAGGGGGTGTTGACAGTGGCCCTGCAATGTGAAGGGGAGGTGGTTTGTTGAAATGTGTCCACATCTATGTAGCCACATGGTACATGTTTACATTCAGACAGCATGGCATTGTACATTGTGACAGTCCATAGATGTGGGCGATGACCCAGAGTCATTGAGGGTGTGCACTGTGCTCTGCTTGATTGTGCATGTGTGCCATCGTGGTCATCTCCACCCATCCCCCCAGTACCTGGTAACCACTCACCATGTTGCGGTTGTGTTGTGTCCTGTCGAGCAGTGTCCGCTCCCCCGACTCCGGCCACAGTATCTACACTGATGACTGTCGACACCAGCTCCTCCATGTCATCCAGCATGAGCTGTGGCACTGGGCCCCCACCTCCAGTCTGCATTGCTGCCTTCTGGTTGGCTGCGAGTTACTCCTTGGTCTTTCTCTTGATATCATTCCATTGCCTCTTGACCTCATCCATTGTCCTCTTGTGCTCTCTGACGGCATTCACCTTGTCCAAGATGTCCCGCCATATTCCAGTTTTGGTGCCCAATGACACGTTGGAGGTGACAAACAGTTGTTGATGGTGTTCCATCACCTCCATGACTATGATCCTGTTCGCCTGAGGACTGAACTTTTTCTTCCTCTTTTTCTTGTCCTTGCCCTTCCCTGTCCCCGAGGTCCTGGGCTGGTCGTCCGGAGTGCATGTGGTGTTGCGCTCGTCCTCTGCGGCTGCTCCGGGTGCCTCCATGGTGCTTGGGTGTTGGTCAGTTTGTGTTTGGGTGTTTTTTCTACTTTTATGGTGATTTTTCCCACCTGCCAGGTGTGTGTTGCAGGCCTGGTGCTGCTTATCACTAATTTCCTCATTGCGCTTTGGCCCATCGCAGGTTTTTTTGTGTTGTTGTTTGTGTTTTTATCTATATCGAGGTGGTTGTATCGCGGACATTGTCCTCGGTTTAGGCAGACTATTGCATGGTACCCCCTTGTAGTGAATTCCACATTGTCACAGGGTTATTTTCCCACGATGGGCTGCGATGTTGAGAGTTGCGTTAAGCTACTCTTGTGGTAGTTATCACACGTTCTTGTGAATATATCCCAATGTTTTTTAGATGTTGCAGGCACACCCTTAGTATTTATATTAAAGCAATATTGAAAGGCTTAGGATTTAAGCAAGTTCGACCAGCTTCATTGTTTCCACAATTATTGGAGGATGAATTATCTTGCTATTCCATTGTGTGTTTTTGAAGGACGCTATTAAGATCAGAAAAGGGATAGAGTAGATATTGTATGTAATCGTTATTGGTTTCCAATCGGTTAGGAACTGTGTTCTAAGGGTGGCTCTCGTAACAGGAGTTTCTTATGGTTGAGACTTCTGTCTTCACAGGGAACTTGATATTTTTAGTCATGCAGGTGGTTC
Organism: Triturus cristatus; assembly: GCF_964204655.1. Taxonomy (NCBI): domain Eukaryota; kingdom Metazoa; phylum Chordata; class Amphibia; order Caudata; family Salamandridae; genus Triturus; species Triturus cristatus. The sequence continues at coordinate 451,512,906 of NC_140590.1, read as the reverse complement.
ATATGTTGACTTAATGTGCTTCATGTGCATCGGGTAGTGATTTATTTTATGTTTTCCTGTATGTTTTAAGCGGCAGCTTCTTCTAGTAGTGTGTATGATGTTATGAATGTAGCATTTGCATAGGGTTATGGCGGCAGCCTTGTTTTAGCTGTTTTCTTTTTTATATATTTTTAGCAAAAATTAAATATTTTCTATTTGATTAATGTCTGTTTTATATGTTTACTGTTGCGTTGCATTCGTGTGGATCTTTTGGATTCCGAAATTAAGAATTAGGACCATGATGACGATAATCAGATGAAAAGTAAATTTAATTGGTGTTTATTCAAAAAGTTTCACAAATTAAATTGTTCAAACATAGTCAGTGGTTGGATGGGTTAGTACACATTTTGTGTATGTTTTGTGAATTGGTGAATGACAGGTGGGTGACCTGTTCCTCAGGTGGAAGTTGCAGTGTAGGCCCATGGGTAATCAATCATCTGCATATACACCTACACAGTACTGGGAAAACATTTGGTTAACGATCTGTTTGTGTATGGGTAGCTTGTGATATGGCGAGGTTGCAGGTGGGTTTTTGTTAGATTGGTGGGGGGATTTGGCCTTGCAGATGGTTGTCAACCCCAACTGCCTGAGATGACTGAAATGGGCATGTAGCTAGAGATAGACACCTACTCAAATAGCTTGTTTATACTGCGTCCACAAAGTATGGCACCTTGCATCTTCCTGTTCCTGGTGCATCTTCACCATGCCCCAGACACTGGCCTGCCTACCGCCATTAAGAGCTGGTTCAAGAGACGTTTTTATGGCTTCCCCCATTACATACATATTTCTCCTCACGCAGTGAACCCAAGTAAAAGTAGACAGAGAAACAACCGATACCAGTATAAGTGATGTACTCCGAATAGCCAACAAGATGAACTTCTGTAATATCTAACTTGTGGCATTTCCACAATATGCATTCTCACCTGTTGACACAATTATTAATTTGAAAATTGATATATATATTATTTGGTTTACCTTGTTCTTGTCCTACCACTACATACTGACATGATCCAGGCCAGGTATCTGCCTCACGTATGGTGCAATGTAAATATGTTATCCTAGTTTTCAATACAAACTACAAAGCATCCCCTCCCTACCGTTCCGACCAACTTACCAGTCACACACCGTCACGTTTTTCACACCTGCATCTCTGGTACCAAAGATGCTGTGTGCGCCTTACGAGTTCAGGTCATTTGTGTACCTTAGATATCAGCTTATCGGACATGCTCCTCCTCCCTTTAAGGGCTTTCTCCTTCATAGCAAGTGGCTTAACTTTTTTGCTTCGTCCTGTAACTCCACCTTCGGTTGAACGAGGAACTACTCTCCCAGCTGTTTCTGCACACACCTTCTCCACGTCAAACCTGGTGAGCTTTGCCCACGAAAAAGCCCACGGATTGGAGATGTATCCATGGACATAGGTGCCTTAATATGGATATTACTGGTAATATCCCATTTCATTGGTGAATACTTGTAATCTCGGGGTACTCTTGCATTCTGCGAATACCGATCCTCTTCATACTGGTAACTCTGCGCGTGAAATTACTGCATCCGAATTAGTGTTGTGCATGCGCTGAGGGCATTAGTACAGTTCAGGAAAACTTTAAAGGCTTTCATTGCCCTCTAGAAATTGTAGCAGTAGCCAATCCTGCTTCTTCTGCATTAAACCATAAGACACCAGAGCACACCCAATCATTATGTCTCTAATCCAATACAGAAGTCAAGAAAGAGTAGCGAAAAACAACGAAAGAAAGGACATTTTGTCTTTCTCCCACACAAAAGGATCCAGTTGAGCCAATAATCTAGTGTCCTTTCAATTAAGAGCCAGGCACAATCTTAAATCAGGTCCTTCCGTAAGTTTTATTTTCACTTTTCAAAGAACGCAGAACAGCAGCAGCCGACGTACGTTTCACCCCGTGGGCTTTCATCAAGGCTCTAATTAGATAGTAGGCAAGACCGAATCCTCTCGAACCTGTTCTGTTTATACAAGCTTCCGTAATAAGAAGTAACTCTGCATATTTTGTTGATTTAGTGCCAACTCGGTTGAATGAGGAAGTAACCCGTTCGTAAACAGCTTTGTAACTCTGCATATTTTGTTGATTTAGTGCCAACTCGGTTGAATGAGGAAGTAACCCGTTCGTAAACAGCTTATATCCATTTATTTATATTGTTCCACAAGTCTATTTGTCACTTCAATCTTTTTTATCGCGCTTAGCTGCCGGCCATTACTCCACGGACTTGCGAGAAGATACAGTGGACTTATCAAGGTCCTTCTAAATACATCAGCGATAAAAAACATTGAAGTGACAAATAGACTTGTGGAACAAAGTAAAGAAAAGGATATAAGCTGTTTACGAACGGGTTTACTTCCTCATTCGACCGAGTGTCTTATGGTTCAATGTTGTTCTAGGCATGTGGCTCTAGGAAAAATATACTCTGGTGGGTGGGTACAGTAACACTATAAGAGCACCTTAATAAAATACTGTGAAATTGAATGACTTAGACTCAGTTTCCTCAATAGATGTGCAGGTCTTTAAGCAAACCCACAAGTTTCTGGAATTCTTCTGGTTAAACCCTTTATCTCATCTTAATAAGCGTTATATTTTCCTGTAAACACACATAAAAATGCTTCTTATTAAGAAAGATTTATAATACACTATTTGGTTTTCTATACACCAATGATCCAATAATGCAAAGGGATCAGTCTATGTTATCTTCAGTAATATTCTCATGTACCATCTTGTTGCAATGTACAGCATTTTTTTTTGCAAGGGCATTTAAATTTCATTTAATACAAATACAAGTCATTAATCTTTATTATCTCCATTAGACGGTACTTAAAGGAATGCATCGTGGTGCCAACATGCTGGTGCTTTATAAGTATAAATAACAAACGGGCAAATATAAATGTATGTGAAAATCACAAAATTTCCTCGCATTTCTGTAGATTATATCTCAATAAACAGCGAACCTTACATCATCTTAAAGTCATTATTCTATTCCCAGGGTTGAGGAAAGTTTAAACTTCAACATTGTTACATATATTTTGCGAATACATCATCCCAGTAAAAGAAAATGAAAAAAAATCATGAAGCAGGTCTAGGAGAGAAGGAATGAAGGTGAGGCAAGGGAAGGCAATGATAATAATTCAATGATGGAAGCATCTGGTCCTTTGATGACCCCAATGAACTTTCGATAAAGATGGCGATTTTTCCCTAAACATCCCTTATCTACGATTCCCCCTCACCCGAGGCGCAGTGGTTCTTTTCTTTGATGGTCGTCAGAGCCATTGATCCGTCTGAGGTCAGACAGCAAGAGCTCACCTCGCATGAGAGTGTTAATGGGGAATGTAATGTTTATTAATGGTATGTAAAACTCTTGGAGGCCTTCAGATATAATGTGCTGTACAAGCACAAAACTGAACTCTTAGAAGAGAGCAACGGAGACAAGGTTTTCTTTTCTGCCTTGTTATCCTAATAATGTGTTTGCGCACAATGCACTAACCTCCTACTTAATTATTATGGAAATTATATACTGTAAGTGTCAAATCAAGGATTGCTCTTTCATCAGCTTGCTGCAAGGCAGGCCGGCTGGGAACTGTTCGTTCTGAGGCAGCGTTAATGGAGTTGATATAATAGGCTCTGAATTCTGTACATAGTCCATTTGACTTCTAATCTATGTGTTGACCCCCAGGGGATAATACACTTAAAGCGATGTGTATATTCAATCTATTGTTGCCAGGCATCACCAGAGTTTAACTGCTCCTTTTGGAGAATTGGAAAAGTTGGACTGCCTTTTAGGGTGGGTGGTTCATTTGGAAGAGTAGTGATGAAAAGTTATCAGATGCGTAAGCCCAGAGAGCCTGTACCAGTACTGGGATATGTGTCCAGCGGGGATAACAAGACACATACAATGATCATAGAGGAACGAATGATTACATTATGCCTTCACTTGAACATGCATAACTTACAATCACACTACAACGTCTCTGCACTAACACACAGAGCAGTTAAGCGAGCCAAAAGAGTACCCCTGACCCCTTAGCCCTTAGAGTCATGTGCCAAGCCTGTGGATCAGCAGAATGGGAAGAAACAGACAAGTGTCTCACAATGCTGGTGTATGGGCACTTCACAATAGTGAGCCACTATGGAGACTAACTCATGCCTGCCAGAGACTCAGCAGGATTGCCAGTCACAGCCAACGCTTAGCAATAATAGATTGGAAAAATACATTGCTTCAAGTGTATTATATCCCAGGAGTCAACAATCAGCTTAGAAGTCAAATCACTATGTGAATGGACCTGTCTTTTATGCTGGCGCACATGCTCAGCTTACTAGCTCTTCATCTTGGAAATTGTCAGTCTATGTACTTTTTAGATGGTAGGAATACGAAAGAAGGTTTTATGAAAGTGATAAATGTAGTGATATTGTGTCAGCCTCTCATTTTGCTCTAGCACTTTGTGGGATCCTCTGGTTTAGGGGAACGCTGTTCATTCCCCTCACCCCTCTCCCTTGTTTGATAATGGTTTGTACCCCTCTGACATGCTTTAGAATGTCACAGCACTAAAGGTTCTAAGCTAAGCTCCCTGCGTAGAGTGTATGACAGAGTGTCCAGGACAACAGCTGTGGCTGGGGTCCTCTTGCTGTACTTCTTGAATAAACACCACTTGTTTGTACATCTCTGTTTCCTGTGTTTCCACTGAGGGCTGAATATCTCGATATCACAGTGGCGACGAGGATGGGATACAGGAATTTGCAAGTATTGCGGAACCGGACCTCAACACGCTACTGATTCATGCAGGTTGGTGTCTAGCAAGGATATAGTAATTATTCAGATTAAGGGTTTCTTTCTGCTTGGAAGAAAAAATTCTATTAACTTTTAAAGCGCTGCATACTAAAGGAATTTTCTGGATCCAGAGTACTGTACTCTTACTGTGAGTCAGGAAAGCTGCTTTGGTTACCCTTCACCCTGGGTAGGAGTTAGGACTCTCCCTCATAACATGCCGCTGATCCACATAAGAGTGAACGGATCAGGCTGTGACAGTTTGGGAATATCGGTTCTCCCTATCGGGCATCCCCTTTCAGTGAAATACTGGCAGTTGATCAAACTGTTATTCACCTCAGCTTAGGGGAGCCATCAGGGGAAAGTGAACCCCGCCAGTCGCGCTGACTGACACAGCCTCAGTGCAGTTGAAAACAAAACATACTGTGGAGTAACTGTTGAAGAAGCTCCAACACGCATGCCCGTGCCTCCTGGTTTGTGTACAGTGTGTCCCTGCCAGTTGCGCTGACTGGCACAGCTATAAAAAGATATTCTGAGGGAACCGGAGACATCTTGCTTGAAGGAACACTAGCAAACAATGTGTCTGCCGCTATTTATCTTGCCTCACACTGCTTCCTGGCAGCGAGTTAAACAAGGGGAAGAACTCAGCCAATAACACTGACTGGCACAGCCTACGTCATTGCAGCGAGACAAATCCACCAGAAGGGGTGTGGTACCTCTACTCCTGTCAGGTGCGCGGCAAGGCAACTGTACCTGACAGAAAGGCCAGTCCTGCTTCTGTGTTACTGTTTGAGCTCTCTCCTCTGCCGGTCACACCGGCTGGCACAGCTTAACAATATTGTACAAGGAGAGGAAGTTGTTGCGCTGCCATTTGTGTGGAGAGTGTTATCCAGTCACGCTGACTGGCAAAGCTTAATACTCACTGGCTGTTCAAATTCACTTACCTCAGGAGTGTCTTTCCTACGGCTGAAAGGGGGGTGTGCCGTCGTTTCCACTCGAGTGGTGCATTGTCGGAGCAGAGCGGCTTTATTGCTCAAAGAGGGAGTCATTGAGGAGGATTGTCCTTCCAGTCGGACTGTCGAGGAAAAGGAAGCAGCCTTACAAGACAAGCAGACTTAGAGAAGAGCCTTGTGCCCATTTTGAGTTTAATGCTAGTGGAACAGCGCCACTTAGGTTTTATCTTCTTTTCCTTCATTCCTTTTTTTTCCCTTTCTTTTCTTGCTACCTGAGGTCAACCTAAACCTCACCCTCATCCTAGTATTCACTACTGTTCGCCAGAACTCTCCATGTATATTCTGTTATAGAAGGAAAGTGTTGTAGTAGTACTACTCTATGAGGCAGTTTAAAACTAGGCTGAGTAACCTAGGAAAAGATTTCTTTATCTGGGTTGCTGGTAATACGTGTACACCCTCATAGCCATTATGTCACACCTTTGCCATTTTTCCTGGCCACTCCTAGGGAGCCAGTTTTAAAATGGAACATGTAGGAAAAGGTTTTCCAAAAATACGCAGTGGTATGCAGTCCAAATTTGGGGCTTGAAAGGAAAGTGGCATTACTATTACACTACTTGGGGGCTGAAGGCCAAGAAATCTTAGAACACCTTCCTGATCTGAGTGTAAATGACGCCAGAGGATTGAATGAATATGAAATTAGTTTGAAAAAACTAGACATCCACTTCCTGCCGAAACGTAGCACAATAATGGAACGCTACCATTTTGGGAAGAGAGGGCAGAAGGAGGATGAAACAGTAGAGGAATTTGTTTCGGAGTGGAGAAATTAGCTGCTAAATGTAAGTTTGGTGGAGCTTGTGAGGGACGGATACGTGATCAATTTCTTTTAACGTGTAAGATTGAAAGAATACGAGAAGAGTGTGGCTAAAAGATGACCCGCCCTTTGGCGATGTGCTTATTGTAGCAAAACAGGTGGAGCACATGATGCAGTGTGTGAGTAAAATCAATCAAGACTGTGAAGGGAAGGACAAAGTGAGTGAAGTCACGGCTGAGAGTGAGAACGTGCTTGCAGTCAACAGTCTTAAAAAGGAACAAAAGGAGAATAAGGGCAGTTGGAGTTTTAAGAGAAGTTGTTACAGATGTGGTAAAGCTGCCCTGCACTAAAAGTGACATGTAATAGGTGTGTTAGGAAGGGTCAATTTAGAGCATGTTGCAGAAGTAACACTAATTACAAAAAGAACAGCAGAGATGACACCACCCGTGTCTGCGATGAAATTGTTTTACAGATTGAGGGAGATACTGTGAGCAATCCCAAGGATTTCATAGCTGTTGAGGAGACAAGGGTTGAAGATATGTTTGATTCTTGTTCAAAACTGACAATAAAATCTGTGGAAGATTTTGAGAAAGTATCGAAGGGAAAATTGACACTGCAGGGAATGGATGTAAGACCGGGAGGCTACAGAGGGCAACCCATACAGATGAAGGGTTACTTCTGGGGCACAGTAAGTTACAAAGACAGAATTGTGGTCACTAAAATAAATGTATCCAAGAAGGGGGACAGCATACTAGGTTGGCAAGCACAAAAGGTTTTAGGCATTTATCTCAATCCCAACAAGAACTCCCAGATATTAATACAAGAGGTGGGCAAAGCACTGGAGGGGACAGAAGACAAATTCAGGGATGTTTTAACCGAACAGTTGGGATGCCTCAAGCACTATGCCCACAGAATAAGACTCAAAGAAAACTCCAAACCAGTCTCAGCCAAGGTGAGGGGAATGAACAGCGTTCCTCTAAAGCAGAGGATACCACACACTTGTCACGCTGTCAATCATGCCACTGCTAGCCACACTGTTGCTCGCTGGGCTCACTTGCCAAGTCCATGCCTTTGAACCATCCATGTACACGCTGGCTGGTGCTGCCCAATTCCTCGGTCTGGGGTGCACTCCTATCATCATCAGTCAGAGCACTAGAAAGCTCAAAATATCTAATATGTCCTCTTTCTTTTTCCTCAGAAGTTTCAGAAAAATCATTAGATATTTATAAGAATAAATAAGGAGGAGGTGGTGAAGCAGGATTACAGGCGTGTACTCCATCTCTCAAATGGTTCATTTGATATCTCAGTTTTTTGTGGGTGACTTTAATACCCAGAACTTGAGATTCTTGCTGATGTTTCATTGCTAACTTATAGCAACTTTGGAAAGACAACCACAGTTCTGGACTAGATTAATTTATTTTGAGGTTCGTTCACTCTTTTTCTAAAGATTATTCAAGTTTTCAACATCAAAGACAACTTCTTCCTGGAAGGACTTTTTACTAGGGGTGGGCGGAATTTGCGAAATTATCTTTCGCAAATTATCGCGAAAATGCTAAAAAATCTCCGCAAACACGCCGGAAATATCGCGAAGACGCGGAAGTTTTTTTCCCGCCTGTTCGCGATATTTTTTGCGTGATCGCGTGTCACCAACTTACCCACGCGGTTGCTCATGGGCGTGGCCATCTTGTTTTCACTTGTCCCGCCCTCTCGCGATGCTTACTTCCTGTTCCGGGTCGCGCAATGCATGTTCGCGCCCGTTCACGGTCGATATTTCCTGTTCGCAACCGCTTCTACTTGATCGCGTTGCTTTTTGCTTGCTTGGGGAGAAAATATCGCGCAAACTTGCGCACGTGGTCGCAATGGGCGCGGCCATCTTGTTTTTCACTCTATTGCATGGTTCTGGGGCCTGATTTTGAATCCTCTAAAAATCTTTTCAATCCTTTGTTTATAGCCACTTTTTTTGGATCTTTATTACTTATTATTTCTCTAACTATTTTCCTGCTTCTATATTTTTTGTTTTTGTCTACTTTTTTTTTGTTTTTTAGCTAATTTTTCTCTTTCTATTGCCTGCTATTTATTACCTTTACTCCTTTATTTATTTTACCTTTTCTTTCCCGCCCCGTCCCCAGAACCATATCTAAGGGTAGGGCTGTTCGCCAGCGCAGCCAGAGCCGCGACCGCCTTCCTTGCGGAAGGCGGCGCCCACAAGGGGTGCAGGCACGGGCCTTATTTGGGGAGGTGGAGTTGGCTGCACTAATTTTCTTTGTGCAGCGCCACCTCCCCTCAACCCTGGCAGCAGGTGGCAGGCCTGGGTCCGGGTACGGCCTCTGGGAGCGTTGGCAGCGGTGGGGGAAGGTGCGCCGGGCAGTGTCACGCTTCTCTGGTGTCCGGCGCACCCAGGCGCAGCTGACGCACCGGTGGTCCAACATCTTGGACCGTGAGCAGGACCTGCTGGACCTGCTAGGAGTGGAGGTCCCGGGGCTTGGTGAGTACCTATTTAATTATTACTACTTTGTGTCTGTTCTTCTGCTCTGTGTTATATATTGCGAATATCTTTTTTTTCTTCCAACCAGCTAGAATGTTGCTACTTATATTCCAGGTTAATTACGTTTAAAAGTCTGTGATTTTTTTTGACACAGGTGCTCTTCTGCGCTACTACTAATCTTACTTGTTTGCAGCTTTGCGTTTGCGCTTGCTTAGCGTGATTCTTTACGAGTTTATTTTAGAGAAATTAAGTTACGTAATGCTACAGTGAATCTAGTCCACTCCTTACTTTGTCCTGTCACTAATAGATAGGGGCGGATTGATACTTAGGTTTAGGTACTTTGTTTGAGCTTCTAATTTGTTAGTGGTATGTGTGATGCCCCCTCACTCAGTTACGTGACGTGCTGCTAGTACGGCAGTCTTTATTAGAACCTTTTCTAGTTTGTTCAATGAGTGGTGGTAGGCTTAGCAGTTACTCAGCACTAGCAGATCAGCATCAATCAATCAAACCAAAATTTGGTGTATACAAAAAATGTAGTCATGTTCATGTGTCCTCCATGATTTGACCATATGCATTGTTGAGGAATACAGTAGAAATGCATACTTAATGTACAATTGGCATCCCTGGAATAGGTGGCCTAGGTTGGGTGGTACGTTGTACTTAGGCTTAGTTGTAGCTTAGTATTCTGGAATCAGAATGGAAGACTGGATTACTGTTGATAAATAGTAACTTAAGTAGTCGAACTGCGAATCCCCGGATATTACTTGTTGACCAGATGAGATCGGTCAATTTAGTTATTGCAATTGTTGTTTACATAAGTGTTTTTTGACCGTTGTTGAAAAATATTGTATTTGTTTGACACCATCCATCAATGTTTGTCTCTTTCTTATATCTTTCCTGTTCATCAGCACCCAGGGGCAGACCGACAGGGACTGGGCAGTCGGCGGGACAGTCAGAACACCACCAGGAGGACACCGCTGAGGGCTCCTCTGCTGGCCCCAGTAAGTCTTGTTTTACTTTTTAATAATATTTCTTATTCAATAATTTTACTGCCCCATATTTTTCACGAACTATTGTTTATTTCCAAATGCTATTTTTTTACCACCAATTATCCTTCGATCTGTACGGTTTCAAAAATCTTATCCCTGCCTCCGCTATGATGACTCTCAGTACTACTACTACTACATACTATCAGTCTGTCTGTACTGTAGTAGCTAGTCTTGCCCAGTTGGCCAGTGCCACTCTTTGTGAAAGGTTGTAATATAAAACTCATATTCACCAGTAGCTCGAGCCATTGAGTCCAATCCGTTGGGTCGTCGTCTTGTACTACTTTTACTCTTATTGATCTTGAGGCTTTGAAAATTCACAGCAACAACAGCCCTACCAGATTTATTACTATTTTGATATGATACCCTATAGGACATACTACTGTTGTAGGGATCTTGCACATACACAGACATTTGCACCAGAAAATAGGATGTTGGTGATGGTAGGTTGGACCTTCCTCGGACACCTCAATCAGAAATTCCGCACCCACCACAATTCCACTGCTTGACTATAGTACTGTCTTGTTATAACTATTAGGTCTCGGAACCCTCCCCCCAAGATACCCAACAAGTAGACAACCCAGAACATAACACACCCAACCTCTCAGTCGTGGAAGCAATGCACATGCACATGCACACCCTTACTTTAATTTGCTCACTCGTGTAAGTTAGTCCACACCAAATACCACCAAGTCTATGTAAGTTCAAAATGTTTATTTCAATTTGAGAAGGTCTGTACACTGTTTTCTTATAAATGCAGCACCAACCGGAAAATCAATAACATTAAAACAATATACATTGTTACACTTATACAGTTGGGAATTAAATCATGATAACTGAACAGTGGTGGTAGGCAGCACCACCATCCCCTAGGAATTTAGTTTATATAAATGTATAAATGAAGATGTGAGTGAAGGGACCCCTTACCTTAGAAGAACCTAGTACTGGTAGTTGTTGCATCATTCAGAAGCTCTGGTTCGTAGAAGGGAATCTTGCGTCTGTAATGCGAAAAATGAAATGGTGTGCGTTAGTATATTGCAACTTGCAAGCATTTCTCAGCCGTGCCAAAAAGTGTAGCATTTATGGATAAGCAATATGGACTAACAGTAACAGTAGTACACCAGTACTTCCTAAAAAAGTGGCTTGTTAATGTTTTTGTTGACCGCTTGTATGCAGCGCGTAGACTAGACAGTAGCAGTGTGAGGCAGGTCATGTGGGCTCAAAGGTGTCTTAAGAAGCTGCAAGGTAACGTCACATGTGCAAAAATAAAAGACACAAAGGTAAAATGGTAGCATGGCTAGGGCTAATTAAGCAAAGGCTACAATGATCATATATAACTATTAGTGTCTACTCTACTACTACCTGATTTGTACTAGTGATGTATGTTAGTATTAACTCATTTTTCAACCTTGCTACTGATCAATAGGGGGGAGGTGTATATGACGCCTAATAAATGTGTAATGTTTTCTAGGCGCACTACCGACCACCATTGCCGGGGCCAGCGAAAAAGGCGACGCGGAGGGCGAGGATGCGGCAGTTGCTGCCGATACCGACGATGGAGCGGTAGAGGGAGTGGCAGCACCAGTGGCAGGCGGTGGTAAGTTAGATTCATAATCCTTAACTATTGTTGAACTTGACAGTACACTCACTGCAAGGGTGTACTGTATGTATATGTATACTGTACAGTTGTGACTTAGGGCCCCATTAGGATGGTGGGTGTATTGCCCCCGCCGGGCCGGCTGGAATTCACTGCCGACACCGCAGGGGCAAACCTCCCGCCATCCCTGTAGAAAATATTCAGACCCCCCACATGTCGACCAGGCGGAAAAGGGTTCAATATGCCGGTGGTGTCTCTCTGAACACACTGCCAGACATATAATCTGCATTTTGGAATGCCTTTGCGTGGCGGCATTGCCGTCCGCCACGGAAAGGCATGCAGACATTGCAGAGTATGCTTGGGTGCCCCCATGGAGGGTACCTACCTATGCTATGGTACCCCACCGCCTTTCAAAGCAAAACGTGACAGGCTCCGTGCGGGGCCCGTCATGTTGTGCTTGGAAAAGCAGCACAACATTTTAGCATTGCTTTCGGCAACGCCAACCAGAATGTAAAAAAAACAGGATGCGCCCGCCACTGTGCCGGGCGCATCATCCTAATAAATTGTCCCCACGGGACCCCCACCCATTTTAGCATGAGGATGGCGGGCGGACAAAGTTCGCCTGCTATCCGATGTCGTAAGTAAGTATGAGTTGTTGGTGACGTTTGAAGAGTGAACTAGAAGACTAGAATTCCCTTTAATTGGCATAGGAGCGGGAGTATTGAGTAACCAATGGCCTCATCTATCTGATTTCAACTCCGCTTTGAAAGTTTTATGAAGAAGAGCACCTGGTGCACTGTTCAACTAAAAAGTGAAAGACGGGTGGAAGGAAGAAGGACGGGTGACATTTAAAATGTTATGTACTACTGTGCTTTATTTTATAGTGCTACTCTACCATGCCACTCTGTGTATAAATAATTACCTTGTCCTACTGTTTTTCTAAGAGTATATTTTACAATTGTCTTGTTTTTTTCTTTTTGATACACAGCTACTCCGAAACAAAATCGGAAGGAGTTGGCCGCCAAGGCACGGTGCCGGAAGCTGGAGGCAATCCAGCGAGAATACCGGCGGCTGGTGGTCTTAGCCGAGGAGGAGGAGGAGACTGCGGCTGCAATTGTTGAAGCCTCCTCCAGTGGCCCGGGCCCCAGCCACCCCCCTCCAGTGGTACGGCACCACCCTCTGGCGGCTGCCCGCCGCCACCGTGCCATCTCCGGTGCCCTCCCCCACTGTGGCTGCAACTGCCGCGGCCTTAGACGCCGCGTCGCCCGTTTAGAGGGCCAGATGCGTGTCCTCCTCGAGTCCCGCCCTACCACTTAGTCCCTGTCATCCTGTTCTGCCCCTTTTTTAATTCTTGTTTGGGTGGGTGGGTGGGAACTTGTTTGGGCGTTATAGACTTTTTTCTCCTATGGACATTGGTTGGGGTTAGGGAGGGGGTTGGGTCAGCTTTTGTGGGTTTAGTTTATTTTTGTTAGGGTAAATTAAATATATTTTTCTATGTTACATGCAATGTTGTTAATGTTTTGTAGGTGGGGTAACTGTTTTACATCACACTGTTTCCTTGCTGGTGCATGGCCACCCATAGCCTGTGTTTGATTTAAATAATTGGCTGACTGTATAAGACACAAACAGATAGATGTGACACACCTCACTCATTGACTTGTTCTTCTAGTACTTTCAGTCTGTCCTCTAGTCTATGCATTCTTTGTACTGGTGTGTGAAAATGAAATCATTGACAACATGTCCATTATTAATTCTGCCTCCCCCAAACTTCTCTCTTACCGGTGCTTGATGTTTATGTCCAACTGTGGCACAGCACTGGCTGCATGGTGAAGATGGTTTCCTTTTTCATACATGCCATGATTGGGGTGGTGGTGGTGGTGGTAGCATAGTAGTAGTAGTAGACACTGGCAGGGCGGCAGCATTTGCAAAAAAAGAAAAGGAGACAGTCAATCGCCTTTGAGAGACTGTTAGAGGAGTAGTAGAATGAAGTACAGTACAGAACTTACCGAGCAACAATAATATGCTCAAATATTTGACAAAAAAACAGAATGGTGGTTGGGATAACCTACTAGATAGAGTTACAAACTATAGTTGTGTCGAGTCACTTGACTAGGCCTACAGCCTAACAGTTAGTGCTGTATATGAGGAATGAGAACAAACAAATCCAATCAATGCCGGCAATTCATGCTGAGGTATGTGTCCCTTTGTTAAATAAAATAACCTCTGAAATATCCTACTCATGGGTGGGCAAGCAGAAGAAGATCATCGCTCTGTCTTGAAATTGAAGTAGTGTTGCTTTCACCACATCCGCCCCAGCAAGTGTGTGATTAAGTATTGGTGTACATTTAATTTAGTTACACCTCGACAATAAGTCACACAGCCCGGAGGAAGAGGGTTAGGGTTTGTTGAATGGATGGGAAGGGGGCTTTTGGGAAAGGTTTGAAATAGAAAAACAGTATGCATACATAGACAAACAAACAACAATCATTGAAGACTACCATATCCATATGTTAAGGGAGAAAAAGGCAATGCATGCATGATGATGAGAGACCCGGATTACATACACTTCTAGTTCTTGTTCTGTTCCGGCCTAATACTCTTACAGATAGCAAATAGAAATTTTAAATATTGGTAGGGAAGAATCGTAAACACAGAGCAAACCTAATGATGATAATAACAACTCCAAGAGCACACTGTTGTAAAGATTGTATACAAAATATTAATCAAATTATTTAAAAGAAGATAAAAGTGGATACTGTTACTGTGTTATCCTGGTCAAAAATGTGGACTGGATTTGCATCTCGGCATTCCTCTTGCTCCTCTCGTCCATCAATCTTGGGTGTGTCGCCTCGCCACTCGCCACTGACCGGCTGGAAAAAAAAGGTGATTTATTGGTAAGGTAATTAATATGCATTGTAATGTTTTACAAAGTTTAGGGCAAGCCCGGCCTGTAATTGTAGATGGAAAACCAAAGGGGATATTGAGAAAGAAAGTTACAACAAATGCACAAGTGTTGGTGTAGTGCAACAAGAACACTTTCCGAGGTGGCATGTATGCATCATCTCTACTACTCTAGTCTGTTTACCGCATTGACCATCAACAGTAACAGTAGAGAGCAGGCCCACAGTGCTTAGCAGTAGCACATCCTACGTTAACACTTTAGAGTCCTTTTTTTTCTCTCAAAAAGTTGGACAAACGCAAAGCACATTATCCATTCCAAACATTGCATTTTACAGATTCAGTTAGTAAAATCAATGCACTGCAGTCATCCCACCGCTACACTCTATTCCACTTCTACACAGACATTTGTGTCTGCTGTGGTTGTTGTTGACGTGTTTACCTTTATGCTTTTCCGTTTTATGCCACTCATGAAACGTCCTCCTGACTTCATCATCTCCGATACTTTTACTGACTGACTGTGAAGATCGGCCTGCAGTATAAGTAAAATTTTTATGACACAACAAGAGTAGAAATATAAATATTACTGACTTGAGTCATTCTTTATTGTGTACAGAAAGATAGATTACTAGTACACTTTGACATCACTTTGTGCACAACAAACAAACAACGGAAACACAAAGACCAATCGCTCAGAGTCAGGTTTCCAATGCATGCCATTAATTGTCATTATTACCTGTTCCTTCTCATCTTAAGTTAACAGGCCGTCTATTTCGCCATCATCATGATGGACGGGTCTGTTGTGTCAATCATACTCATTGCGCAGACTGAGTGAGTGCCCTTCCTGTATTGAATTAAAAGCAATGTATCCCCAAGCTGCAGGAGAAGTACACGTTTCTTATTTGCAAAAAGGGGAAAATTGAATTCACCTTGAGTTAAGTTTAGTGTGTTCTGTAGAAAGTTGATTAGTGGCAGTGCACAATTACATAAATTCATGCACAACAAACACAACAAAATCTAAATCATTCAGTCTGCGACTCTGCGTCCAATGCATGGCATCAATCATTACCTGTTCCATCTTATTTTCAGTTAGTGGCCAGTCTCTCTCGGCTCTGAAAGGAGGACAGCTATAGTAGTCATCTGATTCATGCTCCACTTCTTTTGGAAGGACTAGGAAAGTTTGAATTTGTTGTTACCATCATCCAATCATCATTCATGAGGGAAATGGAATTGAGCAGGAGATTCAGTATGATGGAGCGCAGGAGCTGGATTCGGAGGACTGTACTGTCAAAGAACAGACACCTGAAACTTGTATATTAAATTAGAAGAGTAGAAGATGGTGGTAATGGATTTGTTGCGATTCACAAGTTTATAACCGGAACGACAGACACATAAACAAAGGGGGAAAAAAGGGAGGAAGACAGTAAGTGCGAGCCTAATTGTCAGGGAAGTATAGCTCGTCCTCAAACTCTGGGGGTTCTTCCAGTAGTAGGTAATCATCTGACACAATACTTCCATCACCTGAGCCGCTGTCCTCATCTTCCTCTGTTGATTCATGTATTGTGTAATTCGGTGGTATGAAGTGCTTATTCATTTTGATCATTGTTAACCTCTCCACGTTTTTTGGAGATAGACTGGTCCTTCTCAATGTTACAATGGAACCAGCAGCACTGAAAACACGTTCGGAAGAGACACTTGCGACAGGGCAAGCCAGATAGCTTATCGCCAGCCTGCTGAGCTGTGGCCATTCAGACCTTTTCCTATACCAATACTGCAATGGGTTTTGATCAATGTACACCTCTGTTGGGTCGTCCAGATAGGCCTGGACCATCCGCTCAATGTTCAGGTTTGCTGCTGGTAAGCTTTCGTGCTGTTTTTTCTGTGCATCAGTACTGTGCTTATTAAAGCCTAACTTTAGATACCAATCCTGTAATGATAATGATTGTACTCGTCCTAATGATCCAGTTATTGTTTCTGTGGTCGATAGTGATGGTGAGTGTTGTGATTGTGATCCAAACGCACTGCCCTCAGCCGACAAAGTTGCACTTGATCCTGCATGGCCTGCTTCAGTACTTCTTGTGGGTTGATCTCGCGGGCTTTTAATTAGCTGCCGTTCGTTTTCCAACTTCCTGGCTGCTTCAGCTATACAACTTTTGTAGCGGGCAACATCAATGTCGGAAAAAGCAAAGAATGTCTTCAGTGCTAATTTTGCACGTGGATCCAGAATTGTGGCACAAATGTAATGTTCTTGTGACAAAATTTTATTTTGTATCCTTACATTTTCAGCTAAGCGCCTGGATAAGCTCTCCACCAAGTCATGGACTTGCCTTCTGTCCTCTACACCTTTGTATGATTCAGATACATTATTCAGCTCATGCTCTAGCATTTGCAATAATGGGATAGCTTGGCCCATTGTACAGTCCTCCTTGCTGACTTCACGTTTGAAGACCTCAAAAGGAGACAGCATCTCAGTCAGGCATTTAATTAGGGTCCATTGATCCATCTCAAGGTTCATGCCTTTAACACTAGCATCCCCGCTTCTGTTCCAGACATATTCATGGAGTGACCTGTACTGTTCACAACGTGTTGCCACCTCCTGGATGAGTGCCTTGACTGGCATCCTTTGTTCACGTTGGATGATCCTCAGCTGCTTCCGAGCTTTAAAAGAATGGCTGAAATGAGTGCATAGTCTTCGGCAGATGGCCAGTAAATTGCTGACTATGGGTTCTTTTTTAAGAAAGTCTTGAACTATGATGTTTATGCAGTGCGCCAAACACGGAACCCTGAAATAGGAACCAAGTTCCATGGCCCTAAGTACATTACTGCCATTGTCTGTGGCAACAAAACCAATACCAAGCCCTCTGGGCCGCAGCCATTTCAAAACCTTGGTACGAAACTCGTGTAAAATGTTGTCAGCCGCATGAGATTTCTCCATGGCGAACATGGCTACAGTTGCATGTTTCTGAGTACCTTCAAAAATCGCAGCTGTGTCAACAACACCTCGTGCAGATAGCTTATCTCTAACCCCCACAAAAGAGATCCAGTGGGCAGTGATGCACATGTAATCTGTGGCTTGGCAACTGGTCCACATGTCTGTTGTCAGGTGAATATTGTGCACAGCACTCTGCTGCAAAGCTTGTCCAACCAATTCCAGCACATCATGATGTAGTGCCAGAACAGCAATTCTTGCGAAATAGGACCGGCTGGGAACCTTCCATTTAGGGCAGATGGCTGACACAAATTCAAGAAAACCCACCCCTTCCACAAATGAAAAAGGAAGATGGTCCAGCGCTAACATTTTAGCAAGCTTCGCATTGTACAATCGTGCCGTTGGGTGGTTGCGTTGGAACTGCCCCTCCAACCTAAACATGCTCTCAATGCTAGGCTGGATTACTTTCCTTTGTGGTGCTGTTTTCATTAACCCACTAAGGCTCAATGACACAGATTGTCTCATTGAGGTAATCGGTCGCCTTGGTGTCTCACCCTGACTCTGAGTATGGCTCTTACTGCGGTGCCACTCTGATGTTACTGAGGAGGATGTGGACGTTACCACTCCACTACTGGGAACAGGGCTAGAAATGCCTCCCTCTTCTTCACCTGCCACCACAATAATATCGCTCCCTGATTCATCCTGACCAACTTCAATGGGTTGAGTTTTTCTACTTTCTTTTAACTTAAGTAGGTGATCCTCCCACACGATAGTGTGGTGTATTCTTAGATGACTTGCTTGTCCTCCGGTACCATAGTTTGTACCAAGCTTACCACGCCGGACACCTTTACGACAAATTGAGCAGATAGCAACGTTCTCCTCCTTGGTGCTAACAGCATAGAAGTCCCAAACTGGGGAGGAGAACTTTCTGGCACTGCTGGATGTTCCACTTTCAACACCAGATGAACTGGAGGGGGTGCTTGAAATGTGACCCTGTGCACCTAGACTGTGACTTTTATTACCACTACCTACTGAGATGCTTGAGCTGGATGTAGGTCCCTGCCGGGCCTTGGAAAATATGGCAGCTGGAGGTAGTGGTGGTGTGACCTGTGTTGGTGATATCCGTGCTACATCCCGCTCAGTAGCAGCCTTGCTGGATAGGGTGAGAATGTTGGTCTCCAATCCCTTTGGGGCGGGAGTAATGTGCGTGATGACTGGCTCGTCTTCATCAACATCATCACCCCGTCTTCTACATCTACCTCCATAACTCTAAGTTTTTCTGGGACCTTCCTTTTCAGAAGCATTGTCTTGTGGCGTAATCACTCTCAGACTGAGCTGGTGGTAGCCAAGTGGCATCACGATCATCAGAAGCGGGGCTTGAAGAAGAAGATGATGGACTAAGCCTCCTTTTCCTTGCTGGTGGTCTGGAAGACAATAGATCTTCTGAAACAGTGGTTTCACTTTGCTCCACTTTGTCTGCAGGAAGCTCGATTTCCTGAAATGCCCCTACGTCAGGAGCAACAACTACTATGGTTGGCTGTTGCGGCGGCTGCTGCTGTTCTTGTTGCAGCGGCTGCTGCTGCTGTTCTTGTTGTGGCGGCTGCTGCTGCTGTTCTTGTTGCGGCTGCTGCTGCTGCTGCTGTTCTTGTTGCGGTGGCTGCTGCTGCTGTTCTTGTTGCGGCGGCTGCTGCTGTTCTTGTTGCGGCGGCTGCTGCTGCTGTTCTTGTTGCGGCGGCTGCTGCTACTGTTCTTGTTGCGGCGGCGGCTGCTGATGTTCTTGTTGCGGCGGCTGCTGCTGTTCTTGTTGTGGCAGCTGCTGCTGTTCTTATTGCAGCTGCACACTGATCTGCTGAGTTTGCGCCTGCGTTGAACTTGATTGTGTACTACTTTGCGATAATGACATTTCTTCAACATCGCTGCTCGTTAGTAGACTGGCTACCTCTGCAACACTAAAGCCCTTGGGCCTAGGTTGGTGGGGTTGGACCGCTGTGCTGCTCCCAGCTTGGTTCCCGGACAACGCTGCTGCAGGCGTAACTTTTTTGGTGCCAAAAAAAACATTGGCCGGCACACCACCAGTCGTGGTTAATGGCACTTCCTTTTTCTGTTCCTTCTTCTCACCGGCAACTTTCTTGGTACTGGACCTGGTACCTTTCTTTGGGGCCATCTTCTTCAGATGTCAGGCAGGATGCAGATGCACAACAAGTTCTGGTCACATGTGGACGTGATGTGCAGCAGGACTTCTGTCTGGCTGGCAGTACAAAGGGTAGCCGGGTGAGGCTGATGACACCTCCTACTCTGTCTTTTGTGCACCTAAAAGCAAATAAGCCAGGAGAAGAACATCAGTGAAATGTTGCATTTGTTGTTGTGGTTCAGTTACTTAGTACTGTACTAGTGCAAACAAAAGATAGTCTAGCCATTTATGACTTTTTTTTTAACTAGGCCTATGTTATACTACTGTGTACAGCCACACACTACACTCTCAGGAAGGATTGGAAAGTTAATAATAATAACCACCAAAATAAAAATGTATTGGAAGTGGGGTGGACCCTATTTGCCAATAAATTATTTGAGCATCTCAGCATCCATGGAGCTGCTGCTGGCAAAGGGGGTGGATGGATGGAAGCAGTAAGCCAAATAGCCAATAGGAAAACCATACAGGCCTATGGCAAAAGCAGGACACTAATAACTCCCAGTCCAAACACAAAAAAAGGCCACCACCCACATGGACACTCACAAATCACAAACAAGCCGGGGGCCTGGGAAGAACCCTGAGCTGACAAAAGGCCTATAAAAGCCAGGTAAAGGATGCATGCTAAAGCACACTGCTCTGCCTTTTTAATGCAACAAAATGTAAATACGAACATTCACAGGCCCCAAAAAGGTCTGCAGGGTGCATGCATTGCACACCAACACACCAGTGACCAGACACATACAACAAAAGCATGTCTTTAAGACAACCAACATCAGAAAGGCCACCCCCAAAAAGCACACTTCCCCAACTCAATCCAATGCCATCCATGCCCTAAATGAAGTCTAAAATAAATTCAACAGACCACACAGAAAACACTTGATTAATAAAGCTGTGGCTACCTGCTCTGATCCTAGTGGATGAAAGCAGGCCTGTTGGCAGACAAAGCCAGGCAAGCTTGCAGGCCTAGGCTTCAAAATGGCCACCAGCCACATGGACAGGCCCAACAACATCAGAAAGGCCACCCCCAAAAAGCACACTTCCCCAACTCAATCCAATGCCATCCATGCCCTAAATGTAGTCTAAATTCAACAGATACACAGAAAAAACTAGATTAATAAAGCTGTGGCTACCTGCTCTGATCCTAGTGGATGAAAGCAGGCCTGTTGGCAGACAAGGCCAGGCAAGCTTGCAGGCCTAGGCTTCAAAATGGCCACCAGCCACATGGCCAGGCCCAACAACATCAGAAAGGCCACCCCCAAAAAGCACACTTCCCCAACTCAATCCAATGCCATCCATGCCCTAAATGAAGTCTAAATTCAACAGACCACACAGAAAACACTAGATTAATAAAGCTGTGGCTACCTGCTCTGATCCTAGTGGATGAAAGCAGGCCTGTTGGCAGACAAGGCCAGGCAAGCTTGCAGGCCTAGGCTTCAAAATGGCCACCAGCCACATGGCCAGGCCCAACAACATCAGAAAGGCCACCCCCAAAAAGCACACTTCCCCAACTCAATACAATGCCATCCATGCCCTAAATGTGCTTGAAAATGAAATACATTCAAAAAACACCAAAAGGAACAGTTGCTTCATCATGCACACACCCATGAGGCCATGCCCATGGATAGCTCGGGACTACTACTACTACCCACAAAATTTAAAAAAAAAAAAGGAATTATGATAGTTATCAAAAATAAATTGTAGTTACAACAACTGCAATGCCCACAATCAAACATACACAACAACCACTTACTTGTAAAATATCCTATTCCAAAAATCCTCAAATCCAATTGCAATGATGCAGCAGACAAAAAGAGTGATCTGTCCAGCTCCAAATCTAAAGGCAGAATGAGCAGGAGATGGACAAAGCACTGGGAAGAGCCTACTGGACAGGAACAGGAAGTTGGAGATTCTGTGTCACTTCCTCCCTCTCCCCACCTTTTTAAAAAAGTACTCCTTGCACAAAAAAGGACAGCCAAATGTCAATGTGAGGAGTTGTTTTCATCCAAAATCAGGATTTGCAGAAGGTTTCATGCTGCTAGAGCTGATATTCCTCTCCAAATTGAAAATTTTACATATTCGAGTTCTCGAGCTTCACATTACTTCCGCCGGCGTGTCGAAAATGACATGATCGCGTTCTCTTCGTCCCTGTCGCGTTGGATATGACGTGTTCGGGGTCTCTTTCTCCTGTTCGCGTTCAATTAGACGTGCCCGCGTCCTCACCCTCTCGCTCGCGATGTAGAATGACGTGTTCGAGATCTCAATCTTCTCATACTCGCGCGGTGCATGATCGCGAGAAGAATGACGTGTTTGCGCAACAAACGAAGTCATCGCGCGACAATGCGATCGCAAACTATTGCGAGACAGCGCAAAATGGCTACCAACAATCCAATATCTCGTGGCGAACGCGACCAGGTCGGGAAAACTTGTCAGCGAACGCGGGGATTCAGGTAAGGCGATCGCACGCACGCAAGAATGTATTTTTTTACAGCGTGAGCAAGAAACAAATTATCGCTAAGCTGCGGAATGCGGAAATTTGGACATTTTCGCGCTTTCCGCAGAATGCGAAAATGCCAAATTATCGCAATTTCCGCGAACGGAACGGAATTTTGGCCAGGCCTACTTTTTACTAACATTATTATTACACTTTCCCTGATTCTATAGATACCTTATGGTCACTTATCATACAGGCAGCACATAACATGGGTGAGAGTTCCTTTATGTGAGGTCTTACTCAAGCTAGATTCACCTGCCCCCACCCTCGTTCTAACCAAGAAAAATATGAGGCAGTCTGTCACCTTGTGTCGCAGCGCATCTCCTGGAGGGTATGGAAAAAGACGATGAGAAAGGAAAGGATGGGTCTGATAGCTCTTCCCAGCTACCTCCTAGGAGTTAAACCAGAAAGTGTGGTGAGGAAATTGGAACACCTCTTGTCACAATCAATTGTGGCTTATGGAAGGTCTAGGGTGGCTGAACTAGTGTACCTCTTTCAACACATTCACCCACTAAGGTCTTCACTGGGGATGTTAGCAAATCTTTCTTCCCCTTCTAGAGTCTCCAGCTCTATACCATGGATTTTATTCAGAATCCTAACTACCAATTATGTGTATCTACACCACCAGTTTTGTGCTGTGGTCACCTGCCTAGAAGACAAATCTTAAGGCTAACTAATGAAAGTGTCCAAAACAGGTCCTGAGGCCTTGAGGGTAGAGAGGTACTTTCACACCAGGGAAGGGGGAAGGGATACGTCCTCCCAAGCAATATCCACAATCAAAAAGTATCCAACCCAACCAAATGCAATAGAATATGAGTAGGCTCGATTCTCAGTATGAGGAGAGATGACTTGCTATTACAACTATTGGGAGCAAAACCTCTTTGTTAAATTACCCTCACACACTCTAGTAGTGTCATGCTTCATCATTGGGTCACCCTGGCTCCTAAAGGCCAGGGTGGGCTTAACCTTTTTCCAGGGAGCTCTTGTGAGAGAAGGCCAGGGGGGTTAAAGATTAAAAATCCACCATCTGAAGAGCCAGAACCTTTTGGGCCTGGCGGCGCAGGGTACGCCTTAATCTCCTGCGTTCTCCTGCTCAGCTATACAGAGACACAGGACACTCTGTTAGGCGTTAGAAGATCAGATTTATTAGCTGCAGCTAGTACAGTTATCCCAGAAGTACACAAGGTAGGAGACTGCCACTTCACTCTGTGGCGCACAAACTTTTATACCATATAGGTAACATATACATTAACCAAGTATACACCCAGCACATACAAGAAAGAGCCAATAAGGAAAGTTGAAAAACAGGACAGAACCAATAGGAGAGATTTGAAAACAAAAGTGTCAGATGACTCGAAGAAACCTCTCCTCCAACTGTGTTTGTCACCCCTCCCTAAAACGAATTTATTAACGGATTCGTAACAAACTTGCAGGTGGCGAGATACGTTTGTGTGTGTTGGAGGACAGTTGTGAAACGAGAGAATGCTAGCAGAGGACAGTGAAGGCCAGACGATAAGATAAAGTCGGAAAAGAATAGTGTGAACCAACAGATAGTTGAGACGGGGATTAGGAAAACCAGACAGGGATTAGTGTACTCGGCCAGACCTAACACCAGCTTTGCAAATAGAGGCAGAAGGACCATTTCGACACGAAGCTGCAGAAAAAGCAGAATAGACTTTGTTCGCCATGCTGCCTGAGTGATGGCAACACAAAATGGCGGCGGAGCACAAAATGGCGGGTCGATTCGATCACGATCGGAAATCGAATTTTCTCAGACCCTCCTTTTGCCAGAACTCAGGCAAGGTAGACTCATGTTAATCTGAATCAATGTCGATAGCCATGAGGTCATCGAGCTGTTGCTGTAACATCATTTTTATGTTTTCTGTTCTTGGTGATTTGGGTTTAGGGATGCACATAGTAGCACATAGGTCACAGATGACGGGACCACAGTGCATACAAAGGCAACAGGAGAAAAAAATGGTCAAAATTATTCTGAGAAATGTCAATGCTTTCCAACCCCATTTGGACAGTAGTCCCCAAAACCACTCCGAAAAGGACCAATCTCCTTCGTCCTGGTGAATCGACTCAGAGATTATATGCAACTTGGAGATAGCTTGGTATACTGTCGGAGCGTCATTAGGTATGAAAATACAGCAACTTGACCCGGTCAATTTGCACACTCCACCACGATCTGCAAGAACAAAATCTAAGGCAACTCGATTTTGTAAAGTCATAAGACGGTCCGCCTGTAGTTCTGCCGTGATATTACTTAAGGCTCCTACAGTGATGTCTATTGTGGTCTCTACGACACGGACTAGTTGCCTTATATTTCTGCTGTTGGCCATTGTGAAAACAGTTATTTCTTTGTATGGTGTCAGAGGAGCGATCATTAATTTGCAGACAGAAATTTCCCTGATGAGGAATCAACCAAATTGGTGGAGATTTTCTTTGTTTGACTTTATCACTAAGACTAGTGATATAATGGGTGACGTTCCAGTTTGTATACGCTTTTCTTTCGTCAATGGAAATTTTACTATTTTCCATGATTTTCCATGATTTTAGCCATAGCTACCATTCCATTAATTAATATATGAATTAATGGAGCGTTTGAACTTACTTTGGTAGGCATTGGAGAAAATAACAAAATAAGCCCAAGCAGAACCCTCATAAGAGAACAGGAGAACTAAATATGGCATTCCTTTCTCTGTGGTATGTGGCATAAGTCCACACACCCAACAGTCAGTCGTATTGACCACTAACTGGTGTTGATGTAACAACTGGACAAAGGAATTGTTGTAGTATGCAGTTCTTCTGATGAGTTCATGTTGAGGAAGGGTATGAAAGAGATGTGGAGAAACAGTAGAAGAAGACGAAGAGGAAGAAGGAGAGATAACTTTTTGCTGCAGAGCATAAATAATTCAACCGATAAACGCCAAAACAATACACAATAATATAATAACACATAAGGTTATATTAAAACGACTGTACATTAATTTACAGGATTCTTTCTTCATTTCATCCTTTCTCTCTCTTTTGCCTTGTGTAGTTTCCATCTTTCTAATGGATGCTCACGGCAATCTTCCTCGATCACTCAATTATGATTATCTGCCGTCCTATGACATTGCAAGTCCTGCAGGCCTATGACCACTACTCAGGTCACAATCAAGACTCCTACCGTGACCCTGCAACCGGGACAGAATACTACACAAGAGAGGAGAAATCCTAAGTGTTCTTTTGTCTAGGTCTCAAATTGTATCGTTCCTTTCCAGGAGTGTTTTGATTTTGAAACAATGTTCGTGGATTGGTTGTATCTAATCGACGATGCGATGGTATTGCTTCCTGTAGAATGTCGTTGTCTTCTTTCTCAGACAATGTCCCATTCAGGCGTGCATCACTAAAGGGTACGAATCATGGAACCTTCTCACTCTCAGAATCACCAATGCCTCTGCGCACCCATTGATCGTAGGGTAAAGGCAAAGGTACTTTCTTACAATGCACGCCGTGAATCCAATTCTTCCCTTCGACTTTAACTGCTGTTCTCGTGGTTAATAACACTAAACGTGGCTCCCTCCATCTGGGCTCCAAATTTCTCGTTCTTTGGAAATTCTTGGTGCAGACCCAGTCACCTGGTCGGATGGAATGACCTGGGTCTGTGGAAGCCTCTGGTAAAGCACTTTGAACCTGTTGATGGAGAACACGCAATTTAGTCGTAAGATCATGCAAGTAGTCAATCAACATTGGATATGGCAAGTCTGAGTATTTCTTAGGGCGAGGGACTCCCCATACGTTGGCCGGGCGTCCAAAAACCACTTCGTAAGGGCTAAGTCCCAAACGAGAGTGTACCGCAGTTCTGGTGGACATTAGAGCTAATGGCAAAGCATCGGGCCAATTGAGTCCTGTACTAGTCTGAACCTTTGCTAACTTTAACTTCAATGTACCGTTGTAGCATTCTACTAAACCCGCTGATTGTGGATGATTTGCCGCATGGAACTTTTGCTTGATACCAAGACCCGCACAAACTTTTTGCATGACTTGGCCAACAAATTCGCTCCCATTGTCATTCCAGACAATGCGCGGCAAACCAAACCTAGGGAAAAATTCTTTCAGTAGAATTTTAGCTGTGGATAAAGCTGTGTTGTCTTTTAGAAGGTATGCTTCTATGCATCTTGAAAAGGCACATACTACTACTACCAGTACATATTTGAGGTTGTTGCATCGTTCCATATGAATATAATCGATCTGCAACACCTCAAATGGATATGTTGGAGGAGCAAAGTGACCTGCTGGAGTTGGTGTTCCCTTTCCTGGGTTGTACATCAAACAAACAATACAATGTTTCACTACATTGTCTGCACATTTTGGGATTCTGTCATTTTGCCACACTGGAGCCAGAAGTTTGCATATACCTTTTGCACTTAAGTGGGCTGGACCATGTGCCATAGTAACCACTGGGAGCACATAGGCATCTGGTAACAGCCAACATTGGTGTTCAGATAATTCCACCCAACAACCCATCTCATCTAACATTCCCATACTTTCTCTCCACTTGCTCAACTCTTTCTCTGTAGCCTCTTTCTGAATCACTCGTACACTTTCCACTGTATCCTCATACATTCCTCTCTCTCTAACCCAATTTGCAGGACCCGCCACATACATTCGACTTGTTGCATCTCTCGCTGTCTTTTTCGCTACTTCATCTGCAAATGCATTTCCTTGACCAACATCATCTGTAATCTTTTTGTGTGCACTACACTTCACAATCGCTATTTGGGTGGGTAAGGCAAGTGATTCAAGGAGATCAGTCACTAACTGACCATGTTGTATTTTAGCGCCATGTGAAGTGAGAAATCCCCTTTCCTTTCAAAGACGCCCAAAGTTGAACGCTACACCAAAGGCATATTGGCTGTCAGTGTACAAGTTCACTCTCTTCCCTTTTGACAATACACATGCTCTTGTTAAAGCTATCAATTCTGCTGCTTGAGTTGAATTATGCCTAATACGTGCTGTTTCCACAACTGTATGCAAAGTAGTCACAGCATAGGCTGAAACTGTATCTCCATTAGGCATTTTAAAACAAGAACCATCTACCCATAGAGTTCCATCCGGATTCTCTAATGGTGTGTCTTTTAAGTCAATTCTTCCTCAGTACGAAAGAAACAATCATGTTGCTCCTCAACACTTTTCTCATCTGGAAGGGGCAACAGAGTGGCTGGATTTAGGGTATTACAACATTTGATGTGTACGTGACTAGCCAACAGTGTCAGCTCGTATCCAGTTAGACGAGCGCTCGTAAGATGCTGCGTTTTCGTTCTATTTAGTAAGGTATCCACTGCATGTGGTACCATGACAATGAGAGTGTTATCCAACACCACTCCAGCAGACTGTTGAATAGAAATTGCTGCTGCTGCTGTCGCTTTGAGGCAACTGGGCAATGCTTTAGCTACTGGGTCTAACGTAGCCGAAAAATAGGCACATGGTCGCTGCTTGTCTCCAAATCGCTGTGTTAAAACTGACAACGCACAACCTTCTCTCTCGTGAACATAGAGCGTAAAAGGCTTACTGTAATCAGGAGTACCCAATACAGGAGCGGAACACAGAGCAGCACGTAAATCGGTAAAACTCTTTTGGCACTCATCAGTCCATGGAAGGGGGTGAGGCGTATCTTTTAAAGTGAGGGCCAACAAAGGTTTGGCTATTAGAGAGAAGTTAGGGATCCATTGCCTACAATAGGAGGTGATACCCAGAAAGGCACGTACCTCTCTTTGTGTGGATGGCACAGACATTTGCGTAATCGCTTGAATTCGTTCTGGCGTTAATCGTCGTCCCTCCTTTGATAGGAGATGACCCAAATAGGTAACCTTTCGACGAACATATTGTAGTTTAGAGGGTGAAACCTTAGGATTCAGATCAAATAAATGGCGTAACAATGCAACAGTGACATTTTTGTAAATCTCTTCTGAATCAGCAGCGATTAACAAGTCATCCATATATTGGATAAGAGCAGCACCAGACGGCAAATGAAAAGTATCAAGATGACTTTTTAAAGCTTGGCTGTAAATAGAGGGACTTTCACAATAGCCTTGAGGTGCGTGCTTAAACCGGAAGCTTCGGACTCCAAGAGAGAAGCCAAAAATGGCCCTACTCTCTTCTGCAATGGGAATACTAAAAAAGGCATTCTTTAGATCGATAACAGAAAACCAGGTCGCTGTAGAAGGTATCATTGTCAACAAAGCAGTGATATCTGATACTACGGGAAACTGTGGCACAACAATTTTGTTTACCTCCCGGAGATCAATCACAAAACGATATACAGGTGGCTGAGAAGGATCAGTGCGTTTAAGAACAGGAAGAATAGGACTATTGTATGTGTTACCTCTTGTTTCTTCAACCACACCTTTCTGAATCAAGTCATGAATGATTTCCAAAAGCGCTTTTTCACCTTCAGTAGAAATTCTATACTGTGGGACACGCGGCAATTCAACATTGGGTTAAAGAGTGACAACATAAGGTGGAATCTCAAGACAACCCACATCGTTCGGACCCGCAGCCCAAAGCGTTGCTGGAAGAGAAAGCAATTCAGGTGGAAACTGATCTTTGGACAAATACATTGGAGAAATCAGTTTCTGTCCTAAAGTAAGATGTACACCAGAAGGAGAACAATATATCGTAGCATGCATTCTTTTCAATAAGTCTAAACCCAACAGATTCTCACTGCAACCATTCGTCAAGAGAAGTGGAGTTTCCATATCATAAGGGCCAATTGAAATAGGCAGAGGACAAGAAACTGGGCTACGAACAGGGGCGCCAGAAAATCCTACAGAAACATTCGCTAAGCCAGACAAAGGTGCCCCAGGGAGTTTAGAATGAATGATAGAACTTCTCATCGCCCCAGTATCTAGAAGAAATGGCTCTGAAACACCCATTGTAGTGACGTTAACATAAGGTCCATTCTGATCTACATGAATCGACACAATTCCCTTACTTTGTCCATGGCTGTCCTAGTTGGCATGAAGACTCTCATTTTCGTTTTCAACATAACAATCTTCATTATAATATTGCGTAGACCTAACATTTTGCTGACCAAAATAGTTCACAGAATTGGGAGAAGGAAGGGCACGCTGTTCTTGAGTCAACACACCTCGACCTCTACCTCTGTTTGCTGACTGGAGGCCAGCACGACCTCGTGGAGCAGATAATGCTCCATTGCGTTGCAATAAAACCGGACAACTATTCTTAAAATGACCTTCTTCTCTACAATACGCACATTGATTAGGTCCCAACAAAGGTCGTGGAATGTATGATTCTGGTTTTTGATACAACCTCTGAAACTGCGGAGGCTGTTGAAACTGAGGCTGAACATAGCGAGGAGGATAAGCTTGTTGCAAGAGAACCTTCATTTTTAATTCTTTCGTCTTTTTCTCTTGCTTTTCCTTCTCTTCTTTATCTCTGTTTTCATAATATTGTGCAGTAGCCAATATCTGGACAGAAGAAGAAACAGCCCATGAACTTTCAGAATCTTTCAATTTGTATGACAACTCGGGAAGCAAATTAAATACGAATTTGTCCACAAATAATCGCTGACCACCTTCTGTAGCCATATCTTGACCACTGTAATCGATAAATGTCTCCTCCAAACGAGTGAAGAAATCAGAGACACTTTCATCTTTCTTTTGTTTGCATGCTGCTAGCTTATCCCAGTTAACTCTCAATGCAGGCATCATAGTTTTCATTAATGTAATAATCCTACCAGGGATTTCCGAAATCAAAGCTTCAGGCTTTGCACCGCCCACTTGGTCTCTATCTGTGGTAGTTATAACATCCCAAGTGGCACCTAATTCCTGTATGTGATTCTCCTTACGAATCTTAGCCCATATTGTCTGTGGGACTACATTTCCCATCAACATATCGATATCAGCTAAATTCATGATGTAAGCATCAACTGTCTGTGATAGTTCTTTGTAATAACCTGCAGGGTTCTTATGAGGATCTGGTAGAGTCTGCTTAAGGGCCAAGACTTCAGATCGTTTCCATGGAACATGTACCCATATACGCTGAAAATGAGCAGGAATAGCTGCATTAGCACCTACTGCTGCAACCTCTTCCTTCCATACTGTAGGAACCTCTCTCATGGGATAGTTTTTCAGTGTCAACCTAACCGACGGATCAGAATCAAGAAAAGCCTGAGAGAACAATAAGGATCTATAAGAAATAAGTGTCCTTACAGCTTTCTCAACCTTAGAACCCACAACAAGTCCTTTATCAAAATCAGTCTGAACATCTAACAGATCTTCACATCTTCCCATTCTTTAATGAGAGTATCGCACATTGCATTAAAAACATATCTTTGCGTAGGCGCATTCCATTGTGAGAAAGTAGACATAATATCGGGCACACTGTATTGAGGACCCTTCTTGATCCACTTACGTGCGAGAGAGTCTAACCTTTCTTGTTCTTCAAAATCTGGGAACTGACTACGAGACTTGTCTTCGAGCAAAAGCCGGAGACACATTTAAAGCTCCAAAGAAAGGAGATAAAATACTAGTGACAGTGTCTATGAGATGTTTACGCACAGACGGAGAATTAGACATAAGAATTGGAGACAAAGTATTAGGAGAACTGACAGGAGAAGAACCGATAATTGCAGGAGGAGCAGAAGGCAAAGGAGATCTAAGATCAGGAGATGACGGCAAAGAAGTTGAGGTTAATGGTAACACTGGCAGAGGCGGTAATACTGGAGGAGGCAAATGCGGAAGAGCCGGAACAGGCGGAGGTACCGCTGGTGGCTGAACAGGCTGTAATAATTGGGGTGCATTAGCACTTTGTACATGGGGCGGAGGCAACCTCAATAAATGGGACATTAGGGGATCTTCTGCTATATCTTTCTTGTTTTCAGAAGGGGAAACAGGCAACACTGGATAGCATTTATCTATCGCCATTCGATGCTGTCTCTCTGAAATTTCAGTCGCGTTATCAATTTCATCATTTTTTAATTGTTGAGCAGCCTGTATAATTGTCATACCCTGTGTTTTCCTATCTCGTTTTGCTTGCTTAATTTCTTTCTGTTTGGCTTCCTTACGCCAAAGGCGGAAAGAGTCAAACATTGCCGGCCGGGCTTTTCTTTTGAATAGGGCTGCTTCCAAATTATCTAGCACATCGGGATCAAAGCTACCATTTTCTGGCCATTTTAGAACACCATCTTTCTTCGTGTATCGGGTCCATGCCTCGTTAAAGGAAATGGGGCCAATACCATGTTTCGAATAGAGCTCATATGTGGGAGTTCCAACCAAAGGAATCGGACAAGAGTCCTCAAGTCGGGAGTCCCTATTACAACCAAAGCAACCAAATTTTCCAAACTTTGTCAGACCAGGCATCTCGTGATTTCACCTGACTGTTCACAAACTTCAAGGGAGTAAAACTCAGTTTACGCAGCACAAATGCACTTACCCTCGGCTTCGGCTATTGCAATAGTCGAATCTAAGAGCCACAAATGCTAAAAAGACAAAGGACAAAAATTGTGGGCGCGACCCACGAAGATACTTAACTAAGGACATCTTCTCACACCAACAGAGGCCCGTCTATCATCTCGCCTTACCATACATCATTAAAGAAAGGGCCAAGGCAGGGCGGCAGTCAGGGCAGCGGTTGTTAGTAGCCGTCAGGAAGGAGTAACCGCGCTGCAAAAGAGCTTCGGACCACTTTGGACATACAGGGGTCGCTTGATGTGGCTCGCGAATCCTCCAGAATTTTCTTCCGGGGTTCCTCATGACCTTCAGGCAGAACCGGTATCACTGAAACCGCCCTACATTGGGCGCCAGTTGAAGAACCAGAACATTTTGGGCCTGGCGGCGCAGGGTACGCCTTAATCTCCTGGGTTCTCCTGCTCAGCTACACAGAGACACGGGACACTCTGTTAGGCGTTAGAAGATCAGATTTATTAGCTGCAGCTAGTACAGTTATCCCAGAAGTACACAAGGTAGGTTCTCAGGAGACTGCCACTTCACTCTGTGGCGCACAAACTTTTATACCATATAGGTAACATATACATTAACCAAGTATACATCCAGCACATACAAGAAAGAGCCAATAAGGAAAGTTGAAAAACAGGACAGAACCAATAGGAGAGATTTGAAAACAAAAGTGTCAGATGACTCGAAGAAACCTCTCCTCCAACTGTGTTTGTCACCCCTCCCTCAAACTAATTTATTAACGGATTCGTAACAAACTTGCAGGTGGCGAGATACGTTTGTGTGTGTTGGAGGACAGTTGTGAAACGAGAGAATGCTAACAGAGGACAGTGAAGGCCAGACGATAAGATAAAGTTGGAAAAGAATAGTATGAACCAACAGATAGTTGAGACGGGGATAAGGAAAACCAGACAGGGATTAGTGTACTCGGCCAGACCTAACACCAGCTTTGCAAATAGAGGCAGAAGGACCATTTCGACACAAAGCTGCAGAAAAAGCAGAATAGACTTTGTTCGCCATGCTGCCTGAGTGATGGCAACACAAAATGGCAGCGGAGCACAAAATGGCGGGTCGATTCGATCGCGATCGGAAATCGAAGTTCCTCACATCTACTCCAGGTATCCCATTAATATGGAGAGATAGTAGTTATTAAAAAGAGACCTCACTTGGTTCCCCGCATATGTAATGCTTAGTGAAGTGCAGCTCCCCACGAACATACAGTGCAGCTGCTGCTGGCCAGGGAATGTCAGCAGGGGGAGATCTCCTGCTGTGCCTCCTGACATGTAGGCATAGGCACAGTCACCCGCTTCCCCCAGCCTCCAGGCGGGTGTGCCTCACAACCGGCTGTGATAGCGGGTTGACAGGCAAGCTTCTTGGGGAGCCTGACTCCCTCTCTGGACTCTGTTTCAGGTGAGTGGGCCGTATCCTCCAGCCCAGTCAGGCTTCCTTAATCTCGGAGGTGCTGTCGGGTGGAAATTCATCCCACGTTGGTCTCCCATGGTGCATGCCTCCTTTGTCTTCCCCAAACATAGATAAGTTGCGCTGGGAGCCAATCCAGTGGCTTTGAATGTGAGGAGGATAAACTTGATCACACTCTGAGGGTTGGGCGGCTCCCGCAGTGCATTTACTGCCGAGTGGCCAAGCCTTAAGTGCTACAAGTGCACTGAGCTGCAACCGCAGGGGCCTGTTTTTCTGGGCGAGACGCTCAGCCTGTGTCTGGCAACTCTTTGCTCACAGTGCACTCCAAAAGTGCTCCTTTCACAAGGTGCTCAAGTAACGCACTCCTTACTAACTTTAAACAACAAAAAAGGGGGAAACACAGCGCTCTCCATGCACTTCCTTTTGCACCAACATATGTGAAGAACACAGCGCTCAGCACGCGTTATTGGCAAAACAGGGAGGAGTGCACTACCCAGTCCCTGAAGAACAACTGGGGGCACAACACAGGGAACCAGCAGCAGGCCAACACATCAGTGCCCTTGGAGATAAAGTGCCAGTCCTTCTCATATCCTCACAGACACAGGTCAGCACTAGCAAGGGAGTCCAATGGCGGTTCCTCCTTGCAGCATCCAAGTTCCTTCTGGCAAGGTGCAGTCTGTATAGCCAGCAGCATCTGTTTACAAGTCCCACGCAGTGTCTCAAATCATTGGGTCACAGCTTGTGTACTAATCATCCAAAAGTCTTTGCTCTGGGAGCACTTTAAACAACTTTCAGAAGTGCACAACACACCCCTCAATCCCAAGCCCTGGCTCCAGACACACTGCTGGGGGAAGAGACAGCAATGTGAAAGTCAGGCACAGTCCTATTCAGGTGCAGGTGCAACACCTCACACCACTCTAAATACAGATCAGGCCTATTCACATTCAATGGAAACTCCTCCCACCACTCTAAATGCAGCCAATGTCAATTCAGTCCAGCACTGAGTCCCCCAGGAAAGGCAGGACACACCCCAACCCCCCTTGTGACTGTCCAGAGTGAATGCACATCCCCTTTCTCCTATCAGTCTAAGCCAGACATTGGATACACAACCAGGCTGGGCACAAAGAGTCATAAGCACAGAAATATGCCCACTTCTACAAGTGGCATTTCTAAAATAGTGGAAACAAATCTGCCTTTACCAATAAGCAGGACTTGTCACTACTAATCCAAACATACCACGCTACCCCTTTTATATTAGAAATTACCACTGAAGCACATATCAGAGAATTCCCAATTGAACCCTATGAGAGGGTAGCCTCACAGCACTGAGAAACCAAATTGGCTGTTTGTCACTAACAGGACATGCCACATAGTAAATACACATGTCCTACCTTATACCTACATCGCACCCAGCCCATAGGGCTACCTAGGTCCTTTCTTAAGAGTGACCTATATGTAGTAAAAGGGGAGTTTTAGATGTGGCAGATACTTTAAGTGCCACGTCACTGTGGCAGTAAACTGCGCAGGCAGGCCCTGCAGTTGCAGAGGCCTGAGGCAGTTTTGAAAGACTACTTTGATGGATGGTGCAAGCAGCGCTGCAGGCCACTAGTAGCATTTAACTTACAGACCCTGGGTATCTGAGATACCATTGTACAAGGGACTAACAGGTAAATTAAATATGACAAACAGGTGTAGACTAACCTTACCAAGTTTACAAGAGAGCGCACATGTACTTTAGCACTTATCAGCAGTGGTAAAGTTTACAGAGTCATAAAACCAACAAAAACAGGTCAGAAAAAAGACAGGATGAAGGCAAAATATTTGGGGATAACCCTGCAAAAATGGCCAGTTACAACACAGATGAATGCAGATGAGTACTCGGAACTCGGTTTTGATGTTGTCTAGAGGGAATGAACACAGTTTAGCTGTCACCCATGGCAGATGTGTATTAGAGACAGGCTGCAAAGCACACAGGGTTATACATACAGATTAATGTCCACTTTCTGAAAGTGGCATTTCTAAAACATTAATGTATAATCCCACTTTACCAGTAAGGATGATTTATCATTACCATTCTAAATATATGAAACATAAAAAAACGACCTCTCTGATCAGGAATTGCAGCTTAAAAGTGTATTAAGGAATTCTCACTTTGAGATGGGTAGGCCTTACAGTAGTGAAAAACCTAAACAGGCTGTTTGTCACTACCAGGACATGCAAAACATACAGTACGTGTCCTACCTCTAAGGTACAGAGCACCCTGCCCCTAGGGCAACCTAGGGCCTACCTTAGGGGGGACTTATGTGTAATAAAAATGGAATTTTAAGCTTGGCAAGTAGCTTTAAATGCCAAACCAAACACAAACAGGCTCTGCGGTGGCAGATTTGAGCAGGTTTAAAAGGCAACTTCTTGGGGGCATGGCCAAGATGGCAGCGGAATAGCATCATTTCTTCGGGGCTACGCTCGCTGAGGCTGACAAACTGCGTCTATTGGCGGCCTAAGTGACTCAAAAGACGGAGAATGGTGATATCGGGACAGGGGGAGAATATCGACGGTAAAGCTGATCTCCATGGCACCCAGTGGCCGTACCCCCCGAGTGCCTAGGGCCTTCAGTGGTGGGGCTCGCGAGGTTGGCGCCATGAGGAACCCGCGGCTCGCGGAGGGACACGTAGCCTGTGCCTGAGTCTGTTGTAGCCATCGGTGGAGCTTCGAGAGCCCAGTGAGGTGAGGCGGTGAGGCGGCGAGGCTGAGGGGTCCGAGCCCGGCAGAGGAGCGGTGGTTCAGTGCGCCGCGGAGCGTGTGATCCAGGCCCAGGAGTGTGAGGCGGAGGCCAGAGGGGCAGCCTAGCAGCAGCGTTAAGCAGGGGAGGTGCAGCCCCGGGTCCGGGCCTCGGCAGGATGCCTAGAGGCACCCCCTCGGATCCAGCTGTCCGGGCAGCCCAATAACAATTTGGCAGGGTTCTGTGGCCCAGTTCCCACTGCAACAAAGAGGAAGCGTGTGTCGGTACCACTGCGCGGCGCCAGCGGAGTGATACGAAGGCCCAACCACAGGCTGCAGGGAGATAGACCCGTTCTGCCATGCGGCATTGGAGTGACTTTGCATGGCCGGTGCTGTGAACAGTGGTCCTGGGGTGAGAGGTGCACAGAGGGAGAGCCTCGGACAGCCAGTGAGGTGAAACTCCGTAGCAACTAGTGACACTGCCCCCGGAGGGGCCTAGGGCCTGAAGAAATGGGCGTGGGCGGTAGCGGCCACGTGGAGCCCACAGCTCGGGGAGTGACACAGCGTCTACGCTGTGAGTTACTGGGGCTCCCAGTAGCGCCTCTGCCCGTCGGGGTGATGAGGCTGCGAAGTGGAGAGGCCTGGTCCCAGTGGAAGAGCGTCAGTGTAGTGCGTCGTGGCGAGAGAGATACAGGCCCAGGAGGGTGAGACTGAGGTCGGAGGGGAAGCCTACAATGGACAGGCAGTGCTCAGAGGTCCTAACGCTTACCTACGAAGAGAGTGTGGTGTGTTATCACTGCACGGAGCCAGGGGAATGATCCGAGGGCCCGACCACAGGCTGCGGGGAGACAGGCACGTGCTGCCACACAGCGTTGGAGCAAATCGGACTGGGCCAGGGCCGTGAAGGCACAAGAAGCACAAAGGGGCACCTAGAAGGTACAGAAGTGGCGTGAGTGATGTGAATGCGCAGCCTGGTGGGCCTCTATTGATATCAACCCCTCCTGGGCCTAGTGTTCAGAGGTGTGCTGGATGGGCTTCTGACCCAGCAGCAGCGAAGCATCCAGAGCGAGGGGCAACAACGCAGTGAGCAGGCAACGGCAGCAGGGAATCTGGAGCATAGCGGAGTTGGCCTCTCCCCCGTTTCAAGACAGTCCTCTGTGGCCACTGTGTCCGCACCAGAACACTGCAATGACCACACCGAGGTCTAAAAAAGACACCTCCATTAAGGACCTGCTCCAGAAATCGGGCGCGACAAAAGCAGTGGGGCCCGGAATCGACCCACTGGTGTCCCAGCCGAGCGACAGAGAGATGGCATTGGACGCGGGATATGCGGAGGACCCGATTACAAAGAGCTTCATGGATACGTTATTTAACTCACTCCGAGACGACTTTGCGGGCCTGAGGCAAGACGTGGCCACCAACATTAAGCAGCTGCGAATGGAGCTTCAGGAAGTGGGAGAAAGAGTGCACTCCATAGAACATAACAGAGAGCACGGGGAGGAAGAACTCACCGAACACGCACGGGAGCTGGTGGACCTACAAGAACAAAATGAGGAACTTTATCTCAAGCTGGAAGACCTGGAGAATTGCTCGAGGTGCTCCAACATTCGCCTCAAAGTTGTGCCTTTCCAAGCGAACAGTGGCAATCTGGAGGACTGGGTGCTTCGCTTCTTTAATCATGTAGCACCTGAACTGAGGGATAAGGAGGTCATGCTGGATTGCAGCCACCGTGCCGGGAGGCCAGCCTCTAGTCCCTGCCAGCCCCAGGACATTCTCACCTGATTCTCACCTGTCTACACTCCTACCGTCAGAAGGAGATCATCATGACGGCCACCCGGGACCATGCGACGGTGGAGTTTGAGGGGCTTTAAGTGGGTGTCTTCCAGGACCTTTCACCCCTCATCCTTCAGAGGCGCAAAGAACTGGTCACAATCTTCCTGTAAAAGCAAGGAATCCGCTACAGGTGGGGACACCCGTTCAGATTGTTCTTCGTGTGGAACAAGGAGACGTTCAGAGTACGCAACATGAAGGAAGCAAGGGAAGTCCTTGGGAACGCCTTGACTGAGGCAGCTGACCAGGAGGAACACGAGGAAGACCCCTCTTCTGGAAAGCCACCTAGATCAATGAGGAGAAGAGGCCCCAGGAAGGGCAACAACATGAAGCCTTCAGAGGAGGAACGTCAGAAGGAACGGGAAGCTCTTTTGCAACAGATTCAGGCTCGAGAAGGTTCCAATGACCAGGCCAAAGATTGAGCTCTTGAGCTGCTGTCCTGACACCTGGCGGTGGCATGGAAGAGTGAAGTCCAAGACCTAGAGATGTTGGCCTTGGTGGGGAGAGCCCCATTTCTGGAGGGTTGATGACTGCTCCTCAACTGACTGGACCCTTGCGATTGTGCGATTCATCAAGGATGGAGGACGTTATGGTGTTCCACTTGTTTTCTCTTACTTTATTCTATCTCTCTCCTTTTTCTCTCTCTTTTTCTTCCTACCCACAGGAGATCTGAAGCCCTCGCATGGACAGGTAGGGTAACCTTCTGTGGCTGGAACCTTGGGGGGTCACACGGGGACAGGGCTGGACTGGGAACCGAAACACGCCCTGGCAAACTGCTCGGCCTGCATCCCTGGGGAAGAAGGGGGGTGCGGCTGAGCTGTTTGCTGTGGCCGGTTTTGGCCGATTTAGTTAAAGGGGGCCGATATTGTCGGCCCCCGGTAACAAAAATGGCCCCCAGGAGCCCAAAACTGGCCCCTGCCGTAGGGGCCTAACGGGTAAATGTCCGGTGCCCGCTACGGCCAGTCCGGCCCTGCATGGGGACAGGGGGGTCGGGCATTGACTAAGCGGGAGGAGGGAGTGCCGGGGTTGTCAGAAGGGTGCCGTCAGTGTCTCCAGATGGTATTTTTGCTGGTGGGTTCCACGGGGGCTGGGATTGGTAACGAAGTCCCACACAACTCCACACCCATAGGAATTACTATACCCCGTAAGCTGGAAGGCACGTCACACCATGGGTGGCAGACGGTGGGATTATGGGGCCCTCCAACAGATTACGGCAGGTAGCGGAGCATAGGCACTTTGGCGCAGATGGGTTTGAGAGCCTAGGTCTGGCTGCGGCGCAGGCATGCATCCAAACCTTTTCCCATGACTGATCTTAAGGTGGTTATTTTGAGCTTTAATGTTAAGGGCCTTAACTCGCCTGTTAAGAGATGCGCGCTTCTTGCCTTATTGAGAGATACCAAATGCGATATCTGTCTCCTACAAAGACCCACCTCATGCTATCCGACTGGAAGAGACTCTGATCTAAATGGTTCGGCTGACAATATTTTAATCGAGGCAGGGGAAAAGGGCGGGGGTTTCAATCCTATTATCCACACATTTCCCGGGGACTGTCTTGGGAGTGCACGCGGAGGTGGCGGGAAGATTATTGGCATTGAGGATCTCGAAGGGGTCACACACTTGCACAGTTTCCTCG
Organism: Triturus cristatus; assembly: GCF_964204655.1. Classification (NCBI taxonomy): domain Eukaryota; kingdom Metazoa; phylum Chordata; class Amphibia; order Caudata; family Salamandridae; genus Triturus; species Triturus cristatus. The sequence continues at coordinate 451,473,623 of NC_140590.1, read as the reverse complement.
ATTTATAGTTCCAATGAACAGCAGGAAGCCTTCCTCTGAGACACAGTACACACAGTACTGGACTCCCCAGACGAGGACTTGGTAATTGGGGGGAATTTTAATTTGGTTCCGGATGCCCAGCTGGACAGATCGGCGCTTAGAGCGGGCCACTCGGGCTCCATCTCAGATTCTCTTCTACGGAGGTTGGATGATGTTGGGCTTAAAAATGCCTGGAGACATCGCTTCCCCAATGCTCGGGAATATACTTTCTTTTTGGCTTTGCACCAAACGTATGCTCGTATAGATCTTTTTTGGACCTCCCCCAGGGTCACGGCGGGCACAGATGACATATCTATCGGGGTGGCTGTGTTTTTGGACCATTCCCCGACTGTTTTAACACTGCTCCTCCTTGGCGGTTCTCCTCGGCAGGGTTCATGGAGACTGAATCACAGGTTACTCACATACGACGCTAACATTGCCGAACTACGGGGAGCCATTAAAGCCTATTTGGAGGAAAATTATGTAGGCTCCGTAAGGGTTGACATACTATGGGATGCCCTGAAAGCAGTCCTCCGAGGACGCTGTCTAGCTATTGTGGTGGGCCTGAACAAAGACCGTAGAGCCAAAAGAGAGGAACTAGAAAACCAAATTAAGGAACTGGAGGGTGTCCATCGTCGTACTGGGGCGGTTGAGACATGGCGATTACTTAATACCACGAGGAAACAGCTATGAGCCCTGGATCTCGACCAGGTGGAATGTGCTTTGCTTTGTAACAAGCAGCGTTACTATGAGGGGGGAACACGGCGGGGAAGCTTTAGGCACACGCTCTCTGGGCCGAGACGGAGGCTCGTCGGGTCACGGGAATTAAAAACGAACGAGGAGAGATTTTAAGGTCGGATAAGGATATCGTAGCCGAGTTTGAGGCTTTCTATACCGCCTTCGACTCTGTGGACAACCTAGATCCGGCAGCGGCTGAGGAATACGCAAGCGTTACACCTGTGACCCCTCTGCCAGCATCAGAGGCATCCCGACTAGACATGGATATTAGACCCGAGAAGATCTTAGGAGCTATTCAGGGACTCTACCCCGGGAAAGCTCCGGGCGAAGATGGCTTCCCGGTTGACTTCTACAAAATCTTTGCTCCGGACCTTGTTCCCCTTTTGACTTGCCTGTTTAACTCCTTTACCGAGACCGGGAGGCTAGCCCCGTCAATGTCCAAGGCCGAGGTTGTGGTTATCCCTAAGCCGGGGAAGGATCCCTAAGATTGTACATCATATCGCCCTATATCATTGCTCAATGTTGATCTGAAGATCTTTACAAGCGTATTAGCAGTGAGGCTTGCTCCCCATATGCAGGCTTGGTCGATCTGGATCAGTCGGGCTTTATCCCGGAGCGTAATTGCAGTGACGGGACCCGGCGACTTTGTCACCTCCTAGATAAGACCCAACGCACCCAGACCCAGTGATCCTCTTGTCAGTGGATGCCGAGAAGGCATTTGACCGAGTCCAGTGGCCTTACCTCCGTCTGGTCCTCCGCCAGTTTGGTATAGGGGAGTGATTCATGCAGTGGGTGAACTGTGTGTATCAGGGTCCACAGGCTACCATCAGAGTGAACTGAGTGCCCTCCCAGCCTTTTCGGATCGGGCGAGGTACGAGGCAGGGGTGCCCACTCTCCCCTCTCCTATTTGCACTCTATATGGAGCCTTTTGCTGAATGTGTTCGTCAGCTTCCCACGGTCACTGGGATTCGGATGGGAGATAGCGAGCACAAGATTTCGCTCTACGCGGATGACGTGGTACTCTTCTTGACTCATCCGCTGTTGTCTCCCTCCCCCCTGTTAGTGGAAATTGATGCTTTCAGTGCAGCGTCGGGAGTTAAAATTAACCTGAGAAAGACTCAGGCTCTGAGCTTAACATTGCCTACTGAAGAGCAGTACCAAAAAGCGGGGCAGTTTCCATTCTCTTGGGCCTCGAGCGGCATCCGTTATTTGGGGATCCAGGTCTTCCCAACAACTGCAAGGATTGCCCAGGCGAACTACTTGGAGATATTGGCTATGGTCAGACAGGAAATGGTTAGTTGGAAGAAGCACATCCTCTCATGGCTCGGCAAGGTAGCCGCCATTAAGATGACAATTTCGCCCCGTCTTCTCTATATTATGCAGACACTACACTTGTGCTCACCACCTAAGTTGCTGGCCCAACTACAGCAACTAGTCAATGGGTTCATAAGGGGGGAAGAAAGTGGAATTTGCCCACCGCCTAACATATTTGAGACTGGAGGATGGGGGCCTTGGGGTGCGGCATTTGAGGCGTTATTATGAGGCAGCGCAACTACGTTGTATGATCGAGTGGTAGCAACTAGAATCTGAAAAGCATTGGTGTTTATGGATAGAGGAGTGGCTGGAATCCACATCTGGAAGGTTCCCTGGCTTCCAAAATGACAACGCCCGTTGGGGGTATACATCTCCCCGATTTTGAGATTCACCATAATGGTATGGGATGGGGTACAGGAGAGGTGTGGACTTTCGACGGACGTGTAACCATTGACGCCTTTTATAGGGAACCTGGACTTCCCTCCGGCTCATGTAGGGAATGTGCATGTGAAATGGCATTAAGCGAACTGTAAACGCTTAGGCGACCTATTCGACAGGCAGGGAGTCATGGATTTCCCCCAACTTGTGACGGGTTATGGGATCCCCAAGGAGGCGTACTGGCAGTACCTGGCGCTCTGCCACTGGGTCACACAACCACAGGGGAGTGCGCATGCAGGCCTCCCTCCTCAAATTTGATCTTTGGTTTGTCACCCGCACCTCCAATAAACGTCTCCAATCAGATATCTATAGTTTTCTCACGGCAAAGGACCCCATCAAGTCCCCTGCTCAGCACAGGTGAGAATCGGAGCTGGATTGGGAATTCTCCCCGAAGGAGTGGGCAGATATCATCTACAGGGCCCGGGCTTCCTTATGCAGTACCTCCGGTAAGGAATTGCTCCTAAAGATTGCGCATTATTGGTGTTATACCCGGGCATGTATGGCCCAATGGAGACCCTGTAGCAATGACCTCTGCTGGCACAACCGTGGACAGTTGGGCACACTGACTCACATACTATGGCAATGCCCTGAGATACAACTCTTTTGGGACACAATCCTACCTGTGGTTGACCAGATATATCAGAGGGAGCGTCCCAGATTTCCTAGCCACATCCTGTTGGGACTCCCTGACCCCACCAAACTACAAGTACAAACAAACAACATGATATGCAGATTCCAACAACGAGGATATCCTGTTAAGATCCTTGAGCAAGCCAAAGCAAGAAGCACAGTCAAATCTAGATTGGATTTGCTGATACAAACCACGAAAAAAATCACACACGAATTTTAGTAGTATCCAAATATTCAACCCTGAGTCACCGTTTCAAACAATCTATCCTTATTCATTGGCCCATTCTAGCAGTAGTACCAGACTTTAAAGGCTTCTTCAGAGATAAGCCCATGTTTGCATATACCAGAGGCAAAAATATTCATAAATTGATCAGGCAACCATTGTCAAGGGATTCTAAAACACTACCTCATAAAGGATGTGCAGCCTGTTACAACTGCAGTAACTGCCATAATTTAATTAAGAGCACGATTATCACGCATCCCATGAAAGGCACTCCAATCCGCCTACACGTAACTGCCAATTGCGACACGAGCAACGTGATCTACCTGTTAAAATGCCCATGTGGCCCTGTATATGTGGGCAAGACAGAAAGGAAAATCAAAACCCGTATTCATGAACATTAAAGCAACATCCGCACCAAAAATTTCAAATCCGTGATAGCTTCTCATTTAGTCAAAAACAATTACAACATCTCTCAGTTGAAATTCACGATTTTGGAGGTTGTGGAGAAAACAGAAGGCAGAGACAACAATAACTACCTTTTACAAAGAGAGAACGACTGGATAAATGTATTAGATTCTATGAAGCCGAGGGGTCTCAATGACCAAGTGGAATTTGCATGTTATCTGTGACCCGATGTAAACCTTTTTGCATTTTCCACACATACAGATTGTCTGATGAATTACAGTCCACACTCACATTCTTGCCACTCTACGAGTTGTTTTCTTTTTTATTTATTTTTTGTTCTCATCTCACCAATAAGCGTCTGCAATTCTTGTAAAGAGCCGTCTTACCAAACTGCGCACGCTACGGCTACTGCATTTGCTTAGGTCGTACCAGGCCAGCCCCTTTGTTGGTAACTTGGTGTAATCATAGGACCAAGAGAGACCAGGGGGAATTATATCAATCTTAGATCTATAACCCATGACACTAGAACCTGCCAGATATTTACAGCGCTGTCTCTTAATCCCCCTTGGTCCAGACGTGCCATGGCAAACACAACTTTAAGCCACTCTTCACATCTAGGGGGCATTGCTTCTTTCCATTTCATACAGATCTCTCTCCAGGCTATTAGTACCAGGTATAACAGCAAGCCTCTATGAATCTGCTGAGGCATCTTCCCAGGCACACCATCATCCCCAAATAGTACCAAGGAAGCAATGACCTTGATTCTAACCTTAAAAATACCACGTAGAGCATCACCTACTCCTTCCCAATAGACTCTGAGTTCAGGACATTCATATAAAATGTGTATGTCGTTGGCATTAAGAAGGTTACATCTTGGACATTTGGGAGAGGATAGTGGCGCAAATTTTGCAATTTTTGCGGATGTGGAGTAAAGTCTGTTAATAGCAAAAAAAAGTTTTTTCTTTAAACTAGCTGGTTTAACAAATGTAAAGAGAAGCTTCAAAGATGGTTCATAAAGATCTTCAATATTGGGCTCGAAGGGAGACTGATTCCAAACTGCATGCGTCGGAGGATGTTCCATATCTTCAGCCTCCAAGAACTTCCTATACCAGATAGAGTCTTCCTTTCTTTTAGGATGTACTATTTGCAGAGACTGCTCCATCTCCCAATCTCCTCTTACGTCCCCCTTTTCCGCTGTATACCAGGAGGCTTGGTGCAGATATTTAAATCTAGAGCAACTACTTCCAACCTTCGCTCTTAATACCTCCCAGCTGTGTAGTCCTTCTGGAGATAGAAGCTCTGACCAGATTGTGATACCCGCTCTTCTTATTGGAGTTGCAAGGCTATCCTTCAAGCAAAGTGGGGTCCCTGGGGAGTCCCAGATTGGGGCAAAATCTGAATAGTGCCCGATCCCCCATCTGCATCTAACCTTATACCAAATGACAAGGGCGGCCCTAAGAACTTTCAGACGCACCTGTTTAAAAAAACTACGAGTTTTTTTCAACAGAACAGTTCGACTATGGCTATTTTTTATCTAGATATATGACATTTCCTCAAACCCATCTCCCAATGGCATCTGACACACCAACTGAACCAATTCACATTCTGCACCAGCACCAGTTATCCGTAACACGTCTCGGGTTCCCCCGGCCGATTTAGGTAAGTGAAAGCTTTAGGCATTCAGATACGCACTGATAGACCGATAGCATGCTACACCACCGCATTTTAAGCACGTCTGAAGAACCGCTTTCCCACTTCCCACATCCCATTAACTCACAATACTGCATCCGTTCGTTTAAGTGCCCATATCGGCTTCACCCGTGATTCTTTATACCCTTGATTCACCCACATCATTTTACCAGACCTTCTTACATGAGAGACTGTCTCACCACTTACAGCCCACGTCCCAATTTGCGTGATCTATTTCTGCATGTTCACCATATTCTCGTGCACTCTTCTATGACAGACATATTTCAAAGGCATGGCTTCAACAATTGTCACAAGCTTTACGTTCACGTCCCATGCACTTTGGAGCAGGTGGTAATACACCAAACATGTTGTGGTTCCTCATTATGTTCATATCATTTTTGTTTAGAATTCCCCTGATGAAGGGCAAATGAATGCCACAAAATGCATTGGGATAATTGAAATACTAAGAACAAGATGCATTCAAGTTGAATTACGATATGTCCAATTCAATATCGCCATTTGTATTAAAAACTTGCAAGCAACCTTAACGTTATCTGGATTACATAATTTTGTTTGAACTTTCTTGAAAGAATATTTAAATATCGCCTACAGTGATCACGCAAAGCTGTGCTCAGAGGGACGTTCCCTAACCCAGGAAATGCTACGCCTCGTACTCCCTAACCCTCTGACAAACCGTCCAAAGTCCTGCAGGGGGAGGGCGATCAACTTGGCACCCGGAGCGGCTAAGCAGGTGCTACTAGCAAAGTGGGGTACGGAAGACATCCCAACGAAATTAGATTGGCTTCATAGGGTTTGGGAGGTAGTGGGGATGGAAAGGATTACGGTTGGAAGCAACCATACATTGCCCAAGTTTGATACGACCTGGGGATCCACGGTGGCCTACCTGTCCTCTGAATTCGTTGAGCTCACCTGTCCCCATTACTTAAGGGTCCTGCGGTTTCCTACTACACCCCCAGAGATGAGGCAGCGCTATACGATGGCTAGTACCCTACTATTTACTTAACAAAAAGATCCATCTCTTAAGGGGAGAAAAGAAGGAAATTCAAACCTGGGTTATATGGGTGTAAATGTCCCACAATGGTTGGACATACACAAAGGTGTTTAAATACCCCTCACACACCAAGAATGACCAGTGGTGTCATGCTTCATCATAGGGGTCTTCCCGCCTCGCTGCGGGACGGGGCGTGCTACGACCTACGAATACGTGGGAGCACTGATAATAAAGTGCTATGTGTAGTGCAGTGGGAGGGTCTGGGATAGGTGTGAATGTGAGTTAAAAAGGACCTGGCCCCTAGGACAAAAGAACTTTAATAAGTCGGAGGGGGCTGGTACTAGTAAAAGGGTGGTGCGGAGACATCCTACTCAATGTGTGGTGTTCTCCTAGTATGTTGTCGACATGTTTCGATGCTAGGCATCTTCTTCAGGACAGGGTTAAGATCCCTCCTATGTGCGCATATTGGTACTCATGATAAGTTTATCAATATAAGAGAAAACATGCGTGAGTATACAGTACCTAATGGTATTCGTATTTAATTCTGTAAGAAAAATAATAAAGCAAATTACTCGTTCAGATTCCCAGGAATTGTGAACATCGTACCTGCAAACAAAAGAAGTGTGCCACGAAGGTGACAAAAAACGTGATAGTTTTAGCCATAACTCTAAATGGTTGCAGAAGAAGGTGCAGTGACCTGTAAGAAAAGTAGAGACATACATGACACTACAAACAAAAAACAGAAAACACACACTCTAAAAATAATGGACGTTACTCTTATTCGGATATGGAACCAATGGTATATTGAAAACATACTTAAGTGTATGTGAGGTATTGCCTCATGGACCTTAGGGTTGATGGAAAAAACAATAAGGAGCCTCAATGCTGAAAAAGATAATAAAAAGGAGAGATGCCTGTTATCTACTGACTACTCCTAGAGAAACGCCGTTATCGGTGTCCTCCAGCGGCTAAGCCGTACTCACGTATCCTTTAGCAGCCAATCGCTACATGTGCATCCATCCCGATGTCCGGTCGTACTGTGGGGAAATCCCTACTGTGCCCAGTTTAAATACAGCCAGCTTTCACCAATTTGCGGGGAAACTAGTTGCACCTAGTGAGTTTCAGAAGACTTCCGGTTCAAAGGGTGCCGGTAGACTAGACCGGATCGAGTAAAAGATCTATGTCAACCGGAAGTGAGGACCCAATACGGGTATTTGAAGTGGTATGATCACATGCGCCCACTGGTAAATGTAAAAAACAAATAATAAATCAAAAAATGAGGATAGAGGTCTCCCAAGTGTATCGCCTCAAAGCCTGTTTGACGGATCAAAGAGGTACGGGCTGGACTTAGCGAGAGCGAGAAGCGTCTCTCGTATGTCGAGAGGTGTGATAACTGAATTGGCTCTCGTGTGTCGAGAGGTAGCTGAATTACAACGGGGAGAGAAAGAAAAGGGCCAATGCTGAGAGGAGGTGGGACTGATCCGAGGGAGGGGGTAAAAGGGTGTCAAAATTAGAGGATTGACACATGGTTGGTAATCCATCCGAGCCCTTCGTGTTATTTAACAAAGACAGAAGAAGTTCTTCTGACGGCAGAAAGGATGCTTGGGTGGTTTGTTGTGAATACAAGTACAAGCATCCAAATAGTGCCAGGAAAGGAGTATCATAATTGATCTCGTTGGTCATAACTGACAATGAAAGGGGTGAGGCAAGTCACTATGACAGCTGTGACCATGGTATGTCATCGTTCAGACCAAACACGTGAGTGCCCAGACGGAACACCCAACGTTGTTCTTTCTCGAAGAGTCCATGCTCATTCTGTAGTTGCTCTATGACCGTCCATCTGAGATCGTCGACCCCATGATTCTCAGTCAGGAAATGCGTCGCCATCTTGGTCGTGCTTTTTTTGCATCGAATGTTACTCTTATGTTCGCCCATTCGCACCTTTACTGGTCTGGTGGTCATACCCACATATTCCATTTTACAGGGGCAAGTAATAAGATACACAACGTTTTTGCTGTTGCAATTGGTGAATTTTCTCTGTTCCCAGACTGTGCCGTTGGCAAAAGTGATGCTGGTACTCTTCTTAGTGAGTGTGCAAGTGCTGCACATCCCGCAAGGATGGTGCCCTTTGACAGGAGGTTGAATACCTCTTACGATCTGTTGGGCAGGTGGTTTTCGTGGTCTGGTGTGAACCAAAATGTCCTTTAAATTTCTACCCCTTTTGTGAGAGAACATGGGTTTCGGTAGATTGAGGCCTCCACAATTTAGAATTTTCCAATTCTTATTTATGATCTTGGAAACCTGGTTTGAATGTGTATTATAGGTTGTGACACAGATAGGCCTGGTTTCCTCTTCCTGTGGTGGTCGATTTTCTAAAAGAGAATCCCTATTGTTGTTCCTTGCTCTCTTGAAACCCTTTTTGACAACTGCCTCTGGGTAGTGTCGATCTAATAATTTCTTCTGCAGGTCTTTTGCCTGGGCCTTGAAGTCGGTCAATTCTGAGCAGTTCCTACGTAGACGTAGGAACTGGCCATACGGGAGATTATCACGAAGGTGTCTGGGATGGAAACTATCATATAGCAACAGGCAGTTCTTGGCCGTTGGTTTAAAGTGTGTGCTGGATTTCAATCTGCCTTCATCTGCATAGATGTTAAGGTCTAGGAAAACTAGGTTGCTGTTGGATGATGTATGCGTGAACTTTAGAAAGGTATTTTGTTCATTCAACCAGGAGTAGTCAGTAGATAACAGGCATCTCTCCTTTTTATTATCTTTTTCAGCATTGAGGCTCCTTATTGTTTTTTCCATCAACCCTAAGGTCCATGAGGCAATACCTCACATACACTTAAGTATGTTTTCAATATACCATTGGGTCCATATCCGAATAAGAGTAACGTCCATTATTTTTAGAGTGTGTGTTTTCTGTTTTTTGTTTGTAGTGTCATGTATGTCTCTACTTTTCTTACAGGTCACTGCACCTTCTTCTGCAACCATTTAGAGTTATGGCTAAAACTATCACGTTTTTTGTCACCTTCGTGGCACACTTCTTTTGTTTGCAGGTACGATGTTCACAATTCCTGGGAATCTGAACGAGTAATTTGCTTTATTATTTTTCTTACAGAATTAAATACGAATACCATTAGGTACTGTATACTCACGCATGTTTTCTCTTATATTGATAAACTTATCATGAGTACCAATATGCGCACATAGGAGGGATCTTAACCCTGTCCTGAAGAAGATGCCTAGCATCGAAACATGTCGACAACATACTAGGAGAACACCACACATTGAGTAGGAAGTCTCCGCACCACCCTTTTACTAGTACCAGCCCCCTCCGACTTATTAAAGTTCTTTTGTCCTAGGGGCCAGGTCCTTTTTAACTCACATTCACACCTATCCCAGACCCTCCCACTGCACTACACATAGCACTTTATTATCAGTGCTCCCACGTATTCGTAGGTCGTAGCACGCCCCGTCCCGCAGCGGGGCGGGAAGACCCCTATGATGAAGCATGACACCACTGGTCATTCTTGGTGTGTGAGGGGTATTTAAACACCTTTGTGTATGTCCAACCATTGTGGGACATTTACACCCATATAACCCAGGTTTGAATTTCCTTCTTTTCTCCCCTTAAGAGATGGATCTTTTTGTTAAGTAAATAATTTGAAGTGGAGGACGCATCCATCTCTGAAGCCCATGAAGGGCCATCCCTCTACACTCCCCAATCTTGTTACTAGTAGCTATTTCGACAGCGTACAGCTGTGGGAGTTTTCCTGCCCCTTGTGGGATAAAAAAGCCAGTGTGCTTTCTTTAATTAAAAAATTTTTGTTCTAGCAATCACTCTCATACAGATTACATTGCAAAACACACACTCTCTACCTTTAGTTTTATTTTTATTTTCACACTCACAACCCCAGCAATTCACAACAATGGCTGAGTCTGCGGGCCTTACATTTGATGATGAGGAGGTCGACAGGATCCTGGCAGCCCTCAACCCTTTCGAGGGCTTGAGCAATACAGACCCCGGACTTAACAGTTCCGATTGGGATGAATTGGTAAACCTACGGAGAACACAGATCAAGACAGCGTTACACGGTCTCCTGATGACGGAATACCTCAGGGCCAATACAGCGCCTAGAGGATTGATAGTTCGTAATGAACCATTTATCTTCCAGCACGACAAAACCTTTAAAAAAGATTGGTCCCTTATATCATGGCACTGCACAAGGGACTGGTTAGTCCTGATTATCAAGACAGCCACACGCCTCACTCAGGAATTGAAGATTGATATACAGAAGATAGAGGTGCAACTGAAGAGCTAACAATCAACCTCTGTCTTAAAAAAACGACTTGAGGAACTAAACCAAGAAATGAGTGAGTATGAAATCTCATTGAAACAGAGCAAGTATAAGAAGCTGAAGAAAGACACTGCAGCCTTCAGCCATGAACGCGTATACCCATACATCAGGGATGATTACATACAACGCAAAACAGGCAGCGACCAGGACACGGACAGTGATCTCTCCGACACGGCGTCCAACGATTCCTATTCCAGTAAAAACAGTGGTCCAAGAAGTCAGAGAGGAAGAGGCTATCAACAGAGACCTTACAGACCAAGAGGCAGAGGTTGGGGTGGCTATCAGGGCCCACCACTATATGCCCAATATCCCTTTGGACCTCCACCTATGGGAGTACCTTTCCAACATTGGAATCCCCCTCCACAAGACTACAACTATTATGGTCCACCTCCTTTTTTAGGGATGCGTCCAGGACCACAAAGAGGAAAAAACCGGAGAGGCAACCAGGTCCATTGGAGCAGCGACCAAGAGGACCCAACGAGGGTATCAACACGGAGTATGACAGCAGCATCGAACCAGCCATCGACCAGCCGCAAGGACAACTAGTGGTCAACCTTTCAACTATTTCCCTAACTCATCAACAAATGACAGCTTTGGAGAAAGGATTGGGGTTTGTCCCCACCAACAAAGTTGATAAATTCAAACTTTGTTTAGAAATAAAGGAGTTCATGCGTAAACTCAGACTCATAGTCTTTTTCTCTGACCAAATTACAGTTCCCACCCAGGTATCTGACACGGGATTAAGACCCAAATCCACATTTACCCCGGCGGACTCCACTCTACCCATCGAACTATTAACTTTCGAGAAAGCAGTAATGGAGGATATTAACAATGTACTCCAGAAGGATCACAAGGCATTCCAGAATGTGACTAGAGCAGAAAAGGAAGCACTACAACAACTAGCCAGCAACACTAACATCACCATTAAGCCGGCCGACAAAGGCGGAGCAACGGTTATACAAACAACTACTGACTATGACAATGAGTGTAAGAGACTATTGAGTGACCAGAGGAACTATGAGGTCCTCAATGATGACCCTACAGAGAGCATTCGGGTTCACATAATTGGGATGGTGGAAGAGGCCACTGCACATGATTGGATCACTCGAAAGGAGGCGGACTTCCTAGTACAGAAGGCACCTAGAACTCCCTACTTCTATACAATCCCAAAAATCCACAAAAACCTGGAACATCCCCCTGGACGCCCCATTGTATCTGGGATTGGCTCAATATTAGAGCCTTTGTCGAAATTTGCGGATGCATTTCTTCGACCACTAGTCCAAGGTACGGATACCTATCTAAAAGATCCAAAAGCAGTATTACAACTTCTTGAAAATCTGGTTTTTGATCCTACCCAACACCTATTAATAGGATTGGATGTGGAAAGCCTATATACTAGTCTACCGCACAACGACACCTTGGATATCATTGAGGAGGTTCTTTTTTCCACCCCTTGGAACTATCATACCCCTCGCAACCTAGTGATGGAATGTATTACCCTGGCCCTCAAGAAGAATTATTTTCTGTACCATGATGTGCACTACCTCCAGAAACACGGTACCAGCATGGGTAGTACCTTTGCGCCGAGCTTAGCGGGATTATATGTCCACCATCTGGAGTCCCAAAAGATACTGAACCCTCACAACCCGTTTCAACAGAACATCATCTTGTGGAAACGTTATATTGATGACGTGCTAGTGATTTGGAAAGGAGACTCTGATTCAGTCGTCACCTTCATGAATTGGTTGAATGAACAAAATACCTTTCTAAAGTTCACGCATACATCATCCAACAGCAACCTAGTTTTCCTAGACCTTAACATCTATGCAGATGAAGGCAGATTGAAATCCAGCACACACTTTAAACCAACGGCCAAGAACTGCCTGTTGCTATATGATAGTTTCCATCCCAGACACCTTCGTGATAATCTCCCCTATGGCCAGTTCCTACGTCTACGTAGGAACTGCTCAGAATTGACCGACTTCAAGGCCCAGGCAAAAGACCTGCAGAAGAAATTATTAGATCGACACTACCCAGAGGCAGTTGTCAAAAAGGGTTTCAAGAGAGCAAGGAACAACAATAGGGATTCTCTTTTAGAAAATCGACCACCACAGGAAGAGGAAACCAGGCCTATCTGTGTCACAACCTATAATACACATTCAAACCAGGTTTCCAAGATCATAAATAAGAATTGGAAAATTCTAAATTGTGGAGGCCTCAATCTACCGAAACCCATGTTCTCTCACAAAAGGGGTAGAAATTTAAAGGACATTTTGGTTCACACCAGACCACGAAAACCACCTGCCCAACAGATCGTAAGAGGTATTCAACCACCTGTCAAAGGGCACCATCCTTGCGGGATGTGCAGCACTTGCACACTCACTAAGAAGAGTACCAGCATCACTTTTGCCAACGGCACAGTCTGGGAACAGAGAAAATTCACCAATTGCAACAGCAAAAACGTTGTGTATCTTATTACTTGCCCCTGTAAAATGGAATATGTGGGTATGACCACCAGACCAGTAAAGGTGCGAATGGGCGAACATAAGAGTAACATTCGATGCAAAAAAAGCACGACCAAGATGGCGACGCATTTCCTGACTGAGAATCATGGGGTCGACGATCTCAGATGGACGGTCATAGAGCAACTACAGAATGAGCATGGACTCTTCGAGAAAGAACAACGTTGGGTGTTCCGTCTGGGCACTCACGTGTTTGGTCTGAACGATGACATACCATGGTCACAGCTGTCATAGTGACTTGCCTCACCCCTTTCATTGTCAGTTATGACCAACGAGATCAATTATGATACTCCTTTCCTGGCACTATTTGGATGCTTGTACTTGTATTCACAACAAACCACCCAAGCATCCTTTCTGCCGTCAGAAGAACTTCTTCTGTCTTTGTTAAATAACACGAAGGGCTCGGATGGATTACCAACCATGTGTCAATCCTCTAATTTTGACACCCTTTTACCCCCTCCCTCGGATCAGTCCCACCTCCTCTCAGCATTGGCCCTTTTCTTTCTCTCCCCGTTGTAATTCAGCTACCTCTCGACACACGAGAGCCAATTCAGTTATCACACCTCTCGACATACGAGAGACGCTTCTCGCTCTCACTAAGTCCAGCCCGTACCTCTTTGATCCGTCAAACAGGCTTTGAGGCGATACACTTGGGAGACCTCTATCCTCATTTTTTGATTTATTATTTGTTTTTTACATTTACCAGTGGGCGCATGTGATCATACCACTTCAAATACCCGTATTGGGTCCTCACTTCCGGTTGACATAGATCTTTTACTCGATCCGGTCTAGTCTACCGGCACCCTTTGAACCGGAAGTCTTCTGAAACTCACCAGGTGCAACTAGTTTCCCCGCAAATTGGTGAAAGCTGGCTGTATTTAAACTGGGCACAGTAGGGATTTCCCCACAGTACGACCGGACATCGGGATGGATGCACATGTAGCGATTGGCTGCTAAAGGATACGTGAGTACGGCTTAGCCGCTGGAGGACACCGATAACGGCGTTTCTCTAGGAGTAGTCAGTAGATAACAGGCATCTCTCCTTTTTATTATCTTTTTCAGCATTGAGGCTCCTTATTGTTTTTTCCATCAACCCTAAGGTCCATGAGGCAATACCTCACATACACTTAAGTATGTTTTCAATATACCATTGGTTCCATATCCGAATAAGAGTAACGTCCATTATTTTTAGAGTGTGTGTTTTCTGCTTTTTGTTTGTAGTGTCATGTATGTCTCTACTTTTCTTACAGGTCACTGCACCTTCTTCTGCAACCATTTAGAGTTATGGCTAAAACTATCACGTTTTTTGTCACCTTCGTGGCACACTTCTTTTGTTTGCAGGTACGATGTTCACAATTCCTGGGAATCTGAACGAGTAATTTGCTTTATTATTTTTCTTACAGAATTAAATACGAATACCATTAGGTACTGTATACTCACGCATGTTTTCTCTTATATTGATAAACTTATCATGAGTACCAATATGCGCACATAGGAGGGATCTTAACCCTGTCCTGAAGAAGATGCCTAGCATCGAAACATGTCGACAACATACTAGGAGAACACCACACATTGAGTAGGAAGTCTCCGCACCACCCTTTTACTAGTACCAGCCCCCTCCGACTTATTAAAGTTCTTTTGTCCTAGGGGCCAGGTCCTTTTTAACTCACATTCACACCTATCCCAGACCCTCCCACTGCACTACACATAGCACTTTATTATCAGTGCTCCCACGTATTCGTAGGTCGTAGCACGCCCCGTCCCGCAGCGGGGCGGGAAGACCCCTATGATGAAGCATTACACCACTGGTCATTCTTGGTGTGTGAGGGGTATTTAAACACCTTTGTGTATGTCCAACCATTGTGGGACATTTACACCCATATAACCCAGGTTTGAATTTCCTTCTTTTCTCCCCTTAAGAGATGGATCTTTTTGTTAAGTAAATAATTTGAAGTGGAGGACGTATCCATCTCTGAAGCCCATGAAGGGCCATCCCTCTACACTCCCCAATCTTGTTACTAGTAGCTAGTACCCTACTATGTCATGCAGTGAGCAATGGGTAAGCACATATCTCTCCTCTTTTTCCTATCCCTCTGTATTTCTCCTTCTCTTGTTTTCTCTCTTTCCACTCTTTTTATCCTTTAAATTTTGCACATAAGCTGTGCTATTCCCCACCAGCCAGCGGTTGTAGGTGGGTGTGTTGTTCATAATCTGCAATTAAAATTCAATAAAATGATTTAAACCATAAAAGGCAACTTCTGCGGGTGGCACAATTAGTTCTGCATGCCTACAGTAGCATTGAATATACAGCCCCTGGGTATGTGATTTATGACCCTACAAGGACTTACAATTAAATCAAATATGCCAAACAGGTGTAAAGCAATGTCACCATGCTTAGAGGAGAGAGCATATGCACTTTAGCATGGTCAGCAGTGTTATAGTGCCCAGATTCATAAAGTCAACAAAAAGAAGTGCAGAAAAAGATGAGGAAAGCAAAACGTTTGGGGTGACCCTCCAGAGAGGGCCATTTTCCTACAATGTTGAAACATATCATACTCTTTTGGATTAAACTGTGTGCTGCAATTTCATCCATTGGTATATGTTTTCATTGCATTTTTTATTGAAGTTGATTCTAGCTTTGATATCAACTCATTACGTAAATACTGTGGCAAGGAAGAAGGACGAGGAGGAAATGCCCTGGCTACTTGTTATGTTATGTTATTTGATTTTATATAGCGCACGGCTGCCGCAGCCAAGAGGCGTCCCGGCGCTTTGGAGATAAAGAAACACAACACCACAGAGATAACCAGAGGGGAAGGAGGCTAAACTGTGGAAAATAGGAAGGTTTTTAGTGACTTCCTAAAAGGAAGCAGGTCCGGGATAGCACGAAGTGAGGCAGGCAGAGAGTTCCAAAGGGTGGCTGCCAACACCGAAAAGGAACGACCACCTATTCTCGCTTTTTTGAAGCGCGGAACAATAGCTAAGTTGGACCCTGCAGATCGGAGGGTTCTGGAAGGAACATAGTGGAGGATAGTCTGGGTAAGAATAGGAGGGGAGGCTAACTTAAGAATTTTGAAAGTTACGCAGAGTGCTTTAAACTTAATTCTCTGGCTTACTGGTAGCCAGTGAAGATCTTGGATAGTACGACGGACAGAGACAAACTTAGGAAGGCCCACCAGCATTCTGGCCGCTGCATTTTGAACCCGCTGAAGGCGAGCTAGTTCTGCCTGATTCACACCCAGAAGCAGAGAGCTGGCATAGTCCAATCTAGTAAGAACCAGAGCTTGCACTATGATCTGCCTTGTGTCCGCATCAAAAAATTTAAAAATGGGCCGAAGGCACTGCAGGGCACCAAAACAGATACCAGCTACGCGTTTGGTATGGGGGGTGAAAGAGAGTTTGTCATCAAGCCATACTTACCGATAATCTTCATTTCTCCGAGTCCTGGTCTTCCTCACCACAGTATAGTTTCCCATCTCTTCCTGTCCTGTTGTGAACAGCTTTATTATTTGGTTGGTGGTCTCTGGAAACAAGATGTGCTCAGGATGGACTTCCTTTCTTTTGGCATGTAGGGGGAAGAGGACATCGGCCATATTGGAGGCATGAGAGGCTTGAATGCTAACTTTTTAACTTGGGAGTTTCTGTAGGGAGGCTAAAGCTCATTTCGTAAAAACTGTGGCGAGGAAGATCAGGACTCGGAGTAACAAAGATTACAAGTAAGTAACTAGGGCATTTTCTTTGTTACTTGGTCCTCACAAACAAAGATGCACAATAAAAGTAAAGCCTTTTTTTTTAGGGCTGTAGGGTTCTCACAGGTGTATTATAGAAGAAAGACACCGGAGTAATTGTCTGGTGAGGTAGAAATACTTCTAATGTTTAGGTATATGTATTTATTTAAGCTTATTAATACTAATAATAGCGATATAAAAGGAGAACAGAAGCTCAAAAAGGATGTGCTCATTATTTTGCACCAATGCATTCTGGACTTCCTAAGGCCCTAAAGCCATTCAGCCATTTTACAGCCGTGGTCAGAGCTGTCAGCGTGTTACCTCCAGCACCGGCCCAGGAAGCCGCAAAGCCGATATAATTTCACGGCCTGCTCTTGCCTCCCTGTCACTGCTGCTTGGATTGCAATACAGTCATCTGGCGTGACTCCTTCTCGGGGAGCTGCTTTTCCAATTTCACAAAGGCATTCATCAATTTTAATGCAATGCAAAGAATGAGAAAGTATGGCAGAAGTGCCTGCGGGCGGGGTGTTCCGTGTGCACATTCGTTCAAATAAGGCCAGTTCTCAAAGGCATTTCTGTCTGTCAGGGCTGTGGCTGCTCAGTGCAGTCTAGAGGTTATGATTACAAACACAGTTGACAAATTAAGCCTTTTCTTTCAGTTAATCGCTATAGATCATCAATATGAATTCAATGCTTATGGAGCTATTTTAGTACGACAAGCATTATTACCCCACAGATTTGTAATCATTTAGCTTCAGAGCTGCAGACACAGAACGCAGACCTCTGAGACTAAACAAATTCGCACAATAACTTGGAGGCTTAGTGGCTCAGCTCCACATTTACAATCGATAGTGCACACAGTTCACATTCTAATGTGGTCAACTCAGCCTGTCATCCGTCCCATGTCGACAAAGTGAGCACCTTTCACTTCGCAAATAGCAAGACCTGCGCATCATGCGTGACACCACAACGAGTCGAGCATACGCCAGGCTCACAACCCACACCATTTCAACCAGATACAGCTGTAAATGAAAGTGAATCGCATATGTTAAATTCTTCACTGATCTCCCCTCCACTATAGGCTTTGGCGCTGCTATCCTGGCAAGTGATTCTAGTTAAAAAACGTGACACCAAAACTCTTCAAAAACAGGCCACATTTCAATGTTGCTCTCCTCGAACCAATTACTTCTCCAAGGTATAGCATGTGCTCCCACTCCGCCAATGCACTTCGATGTCTCATCTTCTGTGTGAAACGTTATATGCAACACATCTCATTTGCAGTAGTGCCTTGAAGCCGCGGGACTGTAGCAAGCGCTGTTTAAAAACGTTACATTAATACTGCATATATGTGAGATGCTTGCATGTTTAACAAGCGCATGCTCTATTCGCCTCATATCTGCGAAACCCTCCTCGGCTTCGCTACATGTACCCCAGAAAACTCCTGGCTCTGCCGGCTCGGGATCGCTCTTTTCATGCATGAAACGCTGCGTGTTGAAAAATCCAGGCCTCGGAGGACCATTTTACATAAAGACGTGCGCTCTTCAAACATCTGAGAGATCACTCAAAACCTGACAGAAGAGGAACAATCATCTTTTTTTTCTATGGCGCGAGGTGCTGCGTACCGCTATATCTGCAGAAAGTAAATGAGGTCCCGGGTGACAGGTGGGGAAGCTTGCGGCCATATTGCGCACATGCTTTTATCTTCATTGTTATCCGAGGTGTGGCTGATCTCGTAACGCGCGCTTCCAGGTATCTCAGTTTTTGTAAAGGAAAAGCATTTCCCGCACGCTTTCGCTACCACTTATGGACAGCTCTGCTTTGAAATATACCGTCGAATGGAAAGCCACCAATGAAATTGGAAAATATCTACTCTGGTCAATATCCGCGTACTCATCAGATCCCCAAGTACTCATTATTTCAAAATGCTCCCAGTGCACGTGTTTTTGAAAACTCATGCATAGTTTTACAAAGCAAAAGGTATACACATGTTTATTTTATAATTTGCTGTGCTAGAGAAATGACTCGGTTACTTACCAGTAATCTTCATTACTCTGAGCCATCCTCTTCCTCACCACAGGCCAGGCAAGATGAGCAATCCCTTAGGTCCCACATAGAAACAAAAATATTAAGGCCCCCACCTTACAATTGCACAGAAAGCGCATCACCACCTGATTATAAGGGTGGGGCTTATTTATATTAATTTCTGTTAATAAGAAGTCTAATAAAAAATAAAATACATCAATTTTCATAACCCATCCTCAAGGGAGGGAGGGGAGGGAAGACAGGACTCTGGCAAGAAAGATTATGAATTGGAGTAATCTGCAGCACAGAAGAGCACCTATGTCCTCCGAATCTACAGTCTGAGAAAATAGACACAAGCAAAAAAACTTTCAAAGTCAGGAATTTTAGAGGCACCAAAGAATGGGTTCAAAGGAAGGACCCTGAAGAAAAGAAAGTACCAGAGGAAGATCCAAAGGAGGAATGGGCATGTGAACAACTGGTCTCCGCAAATGAAAACTCAGAAGAAGTCTAAAGGCCAGAGATTCAAGTTGAGGGATGGAATAACCTCTAATAGCTTTAATAGCCGCTCATTGGCTTCTCAGGGTTGAAACAGATAATCCTAAGAGAAAACCATCTCTAAGAAATGGGAGCAAACCCCTGGAGGTCAACTTCTTAGAGAAGTTACTCCAGTGACATTCATAAACCTTTAGTTTGCTGGTTTTCTGGGAATTTTGGATAGAGAGCGCAATCTCAGAGATCACCCTCACAACTACAATCTCCTTCTTTCAGTCTCAAAAATCTCATTGCATCTATCTCAGACTTGTTGGCAGGCAAGGAGAGAGCCGAACCTGGGAAGAAGGGCATTGTCAGAAGATGAAAACAGGTTCAGTCATGGAGCTCCGAACCAATCAGTTATTTCCTGGAATGTCAGAAGTGATAACAGAGAGACACAGGGAAACTGAGGTGGTAAAATGCCTCACTCAAACAGTTGACAAGCCCATTCTCCCTGTCTGGAAGATAGATCGCTTACAGAGACATCAGATTATTCTCTGCCCATAACCCAATCAGAGAAGCAAACTTATTGGATCTGGTGTCCACTGAAGGTTCACATATGCTTGGGCCATCTGCTTGTCTGTTCTGATCTGAATGGGATAACCCTGAATCAGAGGGGGAAAAAGAGAGAGATATCAGAAAATTGCTGGCAGCTCCCTCCAATTGGACAATTGTCTTGCCCATGTGGTTGTTTAAAGACCTTGAGCATAAGAGTTCCCCAAGGTCGTCGCCCAACTATGTTTGCTGACATCTGTTGTAATTGTCAGAGGAATTGGGGGAGAGAGGAAGACACCTTTGTGCAAGTTCTGAACATCCAACCGTCACTGTAGTTTGTGGGAAACAGCTAGAGTCACTGGGAACAGGGCATCAAATTGATATGAACGGGGATCATACAGAAAGAGGAGATGAAACACCAGGTGGTACAAATATAGACGAGTCCATGGCACTAACAACATGGACCCTGCCATGTCCCCTTGAACATGAAACCAATCCCTCGCTGTTGTCTGGTGTCGGTCCAGGAGAAGAGAGAGTTGAGCCATTAGCTGCTGAGCTTCTGGGAGAAAAACCTTGCCCAATAGAGTATTGACGTGGGCCCAATGAACTGAAGTTGTTGAGCAGGAACCATGCAGGATTTCCTTGAGTTCAGGAGGAGGAAACCATGACGCCTGAGGCAATTGCATATCAGCTGGACTGCTTGACTGGTCTAGATAAAAGAAGTGTCACAGACTAGCCAATCATCTATGTAGGGAAATAATAACTGTCGCAAAGAGTGCATGTTCCCAACCAGAGAAGGCAGAATCTTTGTAAACACCTGCGGTGCTGAAGACAGACCGAAAGTCTAGACAAGGTACTGAAAGTGATGCTCCAATGCAGAGAATCTGAGAAACCTTTGAGAAGTAAAATGAATAGGAATGTGGAGATAGTCATCCATCAGATCAAGTGGGGCTAGAAACATGCCAGGACTTACCAGTGGGAGAACATCCTGCAAACTCACACCTTGAATCTCTGATGAGGTCTATAAAGATTCCCTTGTTTGAGATTGAAAGCAAGGAGAAAAAATCCTGAAGGCTTCCAATCCAAAAACATCAGGAATTAGGATCTATGGCATTTTGCTATTGCTAAGAGTAGGTGTTTGAATAAAAAAATCGTTTGAAAGAGAAGGAAACTAGATCCTGTAGCCATCCTTGACTACTTGGAGAACCCAGGAATCTGAAACATCATATTTTTAAGCCGAGAAGAAAGAGCAATTTCTTTCACCCACCACACTGGGATAGTCATGTTTTTGGGATGGTAGCAGGAGAGATTGGAAGTTGTTGACAAAACTTGCCTTGGGAGGGAGTACAAGGGCTTTGTCTCCTTCACTGAAAGGGCTGGCTTGTTCCTTTAGCAGAGGAGTTAGAGGTAAAGGCCCTACGAAAACCCACCCCCTAGAAGGAAGCCTCACCAGCATAAGCAATTTACGATCCTCAGTTGATCTTTCGAATAAATCCTGCAGTCAGGAACAAAAGAGCTTTGAAACCTGAAAAGGATGGTGAGAAAGGAGAGTCTTCTGGTTTTCCTCTCTCCAGGTCCGCATCCAAATGTGTAGTCTTGCAGATATGGAGGAACCTGAAGCAGCAGCAGCAGTGGACAGGGAATCAAAAGTCAGATCCAAAAGGAATCTCACCTCCTTTCCATGACCAATAATTTGGTGTACTATCCCCCTCACCCTGCCACTTCTCTGCCAAGCCATGGAAGTAATGCAGAATATATGACAAAACTAGCATAAGATTTTGCTTTTATAGCCAGATTAATGGCTGAATAGGCTCTTTTAAAAGCCAACTGCACTTTTTAATCAACTTGGTCGGGAGTAGAGGCTTTTTCAGAAATAATGGAAAAGCTAGAAGAAAGACTTGTCATCAGGGAGTTCACTTTCACTGTAGTGGGAAATTCTTCAATCACATTCTCCAGTGTCATGTGGTTCCTACTAATCCGTAGGATCTGCTCATTGTTTGGACAATATAAACTAAGGGTTTTGTGTCAAGACTGATTCCAGACACCCCCGCAGGCCCATAGCCCAGCTAGCTCACAGTGCCACTGTAATCCCCCCTAACCTTATCAGGGAGCTAATGGATTCTGGCAACCACTGAACATGACAACCCTGATTCCTTAGGAATTGTGGAAACTGTACAGAACCTTTTGCTAAGTATCTCGTGCACACTTATTCCCAGAGAAATATACAGAGAATACACAGTTGGAACGTTTTCATTAATATTTATTAACCCAACGTTATTCTTGTATAAAATACACGTGCTGCAATGATTAGTAGACAGAAGCAGATAAACATGATTACAAACACCGAAAGAGTGAACAAGAGATACATTTCTAACACGGCACTGAAGCAATTAACATATGCAGGTATATCTGCAAAATACGGTAATCTAAGATACTCCTGTGATGCAGACCCTACTCTGAATGCACTTAAAGTGTGTATGGGTGTGGAGTCAAGAATCTCCCCAAGAGACGATCCAACCCCATTGCCTGATCGGATACAGTGAAGCACCCCTTCTTGGTCTCGAGTTGGACACCCCTCATGGAATGTCAGACTGGTGCTTGGTCGATTCTCAGCATGCACGGACCCTCAGTGTCAGCGGAAGTATCTCCCCTACCAATCTATTGGGATGGCTATTATTTAAATGAAAAGCAGCCTTTGGGATGTGCGCATTAGATTAGTGATGTTATGGATATGTAGATAGTGCTGTTGCCTTATGGATGAAGCTAGGACAACTTTTGCACCTGCGTAGAGAGGCCTAGTGCATGATGTTCAAGGCATCGTGATAATATTGTGCAAGGCTGAATGTGTATACAAAGTAGTTTCAGCAAAAAAAATCCAACATTGTCGTGCATGCAAATGTGTGCAAAAGTTCACAGCTGAAATGTTATATTCTAGGGCAATGTAAGCAATAAGTTGCTTCACTACATGGGCCGAACTCGGGAATATAACACCCACTCCTCATCCTAAGGGTCAATATATAAAAGCTATCTAAAAAGACAGCATATCATAAAATGTAATAAAAAGGGGAAAAAAAGCTACTCTGAACTTCGTCTAAAGGCATGCTTTCCTTTAAAATATTCATAAAAGCCTTGAAATTATTACACTGTTTGAAATCCTAAGCACTCCGAAAGCCATGGGGCCTAGAAAAATCAAACAAAACCGTTTTGGATGAATTTTCTTTATAAAAAGACGCCAAATTGTTCTCACACTGAAAATAGCCAATTATTTCATGTATTTTGAGTGGCAGATACAACATCGCCGTTGTCTATAACTGCAGATGACGATCCCAGAGGCTCACCTCACAGCAGATTTATAGAGCAAAGGTAATTCTATCCACTTCCCACTGCAGCTGCTGAGGGAGAGACTGCATCCTGTATGTGTATCGCAGGGCCTTTGTCCAAGTCACTAGGAGCTGAAGCCTCCTAGGGTGGCTCAAGAAATGCATTAATCAGCAATGGAAGACGCAGGAGACAACAATACCCATGGGCCATTAACTGGTCCAGCAGTACATCGATGTCCAATGGCGCAACCGATTGTGAACTTAGGTATATGTCTAATACGCATTCATAGTCGCAAATCAGGCAGTAGAATACAAATTGTATGCAGTTAAGCCAAACAGGCCTGTAGGACAAGAACCAGTGACCATCCTGTTCTCAAAGGCGAAGTATGTCAAACGTGTGAACCATGTGCTCACGGCATCATATCACAAGTAGTGCTGTCTCCATTTCAAGTCGACCTGGGAGATTCATTGCAGAGCAGAAAAGTTAAAATCAGGATTCCCTCCAAAAGTAGCAGGTACGGCGGGACCAGCACGGAGTGTATAGATGATGGAATAACTCCGAAGATAGTCTGAAAGGTACTAACCAGTCCAGAGATGATACATTTAAAAAAGTGAACTATTCCTTTATTATCAGAAATGTTAAAGATACAATGGACCAGCTCCCCAAAATGCAGTGGGAAGTTAGTGTGGAGTAGTATTTGTATCTCAGACGAGGACCTTGCAACCTGGAGGTCAAACGTCACTCTGGCTGAAGTTAAGGCCACATCCTATTGAAAATGCTTAGCTTTCAGTCTGCTAAGGGAATTTAAGCATAAGTCGGAAACATTTAAAGAAGTCTACAGCGCTGCCTCTGTAATTTTGAAATCAGGTGGAAACAGAACTTGTGTACATCAAGTGACTATGGAATTAACAGTCAACAGATAAGCGATGCCCGGTTCCATTCCACAGCAACCTTGATCATTCAGCATTAAGTAGCTTCCATTTGAGAGCAGTTTGAAAACTGGATGTATCACGTCAGCAGGGGAACCCTTCAGATAATGGGACAGGTTTGCAACAGAAGCATTGCAAGCCCGTGAAGAAAAAATGTCTTTGCAAACCAAGGACCCGCTAAAGGCGTCCTCACAGTCGGAACCACTAAGAAGAACCTCCAAGTTGCCTTTCCTGCATTTAAACCTGAATGGTAATTCTCAATACTCATGCACATAACCTTCCCCAAGCGCTTTGTATCTGCCTACCTGTTGGTAATTGAGACAATATTGGAAATAGAAAGTCCTGATTGGTAGGGTGATACAACCATTGATAATTTAGTCTGTGGATGGCGTCTCTGCCACGATAAAAGGTAATTTTTCAATGTACATCATGGTGTATTTCGCATCTCTGCGTGCCATAGTTATCTGTCTTTCTGTCAGATCATATTTAGAAAACAGGCTGGTAGTGTTGATGTAATGCCACGGCATGTGACCAGAATGTAGTGTTTGTATGGTACTGCTCAGTATTGCAATTGATAGTAATTGTGATGTCCATGTTGTAAAATAGACATGTCTGTCGATTGCTGAAGACACAATGATGCCCAGTGACTAAATTCTGGATGAAAATGTGGTCATACCTTTGTCAACCACAGCCGAAGCATTTTCCATATTAACCCTGTTGATCTTGCGCAATCTCTCTGCAGCTTCCTACTGAGAAATCTTTGATAGCTCATTGTATATTTCATAAAAGAAGTGCTTTTGACGTGGGTTTCTGGGAACCAGTAAAATCCCTCAAATCCAGGTCATCAAAAAGGAGGGTCAAGTGTTGTTTTGTCTGGGAAAGGGTTTAGTTCTTTAGCCAATCTAGGCATAACTTCCCAACACTATATGATGTCACCACCCCTGCGCTTTATCTTAGTACATAGCATAAGTCAGGCCTGTTGATCTTAAACCCTCCCGAGTTACCCCGAATCTAGACCGACATTTATTTGCAACTGGGGCCAAACCAACCAACCAACCCTGCTGATCAGGGTCTGATCTATTGTATGTAGGTGTCCTATGCAAATTATCGCGAAATTGCGCTAAATCTCAGCGAGCATGCGGAACTTTCGCAAAGACGTTGAGATTGCTTTTCCCGCCCGTTTGTGATGTTTTTTGCGTGCTGGCCAACTTGCCCATGAGGCCGCTAATGGGCACGGCCATCTTGTTTTTCAATTTTACCACCCGCTCTCGATGGTTATTTCCTGTTCCTGGTCGCGTAATGCATGCTCGCGATGCTTATTTCCTGTTCCGGGTCGTGTACTGCATGCTCCCTCTGGTTCATGATAAGTATTTCCTGTTTGGGAACACGTATTACGTGTTAGCGACGTTTTTTGGGTGCTCGCAGGGGAAATATCTCGAAAACTAGCCCACGCGGTCGCAATGGGCACGGCCATCTTGTTTCTCACTCTATTGCTATGGTTCTGGGCCTGCTTTTCAATCCTCCCTGTATCTTTTCAATCCTTTGTTTGTGGAAACTTTTTTGTAACTTTTTTTATTTATTATCTATCTCTCTATTTTCCTGATTCTATATTTTGAGTTTTTTCCAACTTTTTTCCAATACTTTTTCACTCTTTTTCTATTACCTGCCTTTTTCATTTCTTGTACTTACTTTTTTCATTCCTACCTTTTCTTTTCCGGCCGTCCTACTACCCAGAACCATGGCAAAGGGCCGCAGGGCTCGTAGCCGTAGCCACAGCAGCGACCACCTTTCTTGCGGAAGGCGGCGCTAAACCAGGGTGCAGCGATGGGCCTTATTCGGTGAGGCTGAGGTGGCGGCACTGTTTTTTTTGTGCAGCGCCACCTCCCCTTAACCCTGGCAGCAGGCTGCAGGCCTGGGTCCGGATATGGGCTCTGGGAGCGCCGGCAGCGTTGAGGAAAGGTGCGCCGGGCAGTGTTTCGCTGCTCTGGTGTTCAACGCACCCAAAACCAGTTGACACACCGGTGGTCCGATATCCTGGACCGAGAGCAGGACCTGCTGGACCTGCTAGGAGTGGAGGTCCCGGGGCTTGGTGAGTAGCTATTTAATATTACTACTTTGTGTCTGTTCTTCTGCTCTGTGTTATACATTGCGAATATATTTTTTTACCGACCAGCAAGAATGCTGCTGCTTACATTGCAGGCAAATTACGTTTAAAAATCTTCTGTGATTGTTACGACACAGGTGCTTGGTGCTACTAATCTTACTTGTTTGCAACTTTGATCTCGCTTAGCGTGATTATGTAAGAGTTTCTTTTAGAGAAGTTAAGTTAGGTAATGCTAGAGAGACTAGTCCTTCCTTTGTCCTCCTGTCACTAAGAGATAGTGGTGGATTGATACTTAGGTTTAGTTACTTATTAGTATGAGTTAGTCATTTTTTATTGGTCTTCGTGACGCACCCTCTGTTACGTCACGTGCTGCTTACCCCAGTCCTTAGTAGAACCTTTGGTAGTTTGTTTAGTGAGTGGTAATAGAGGCTTAGCACTAGCAGAACATCAGCAGCAACCAACCAACAATTTGTCCTCCATTTATGCATTTTTGAGAACTAAAATAACTGGAAATGCAGACTTAGTGGAAAATTGTGCCGCGTGGAAAAGGTGGGCTAGGACAGGTGGTACTTACTCCAAGACTACCCTCAGAGGCACCCTCGTCTACAGACCCCCGGGACCGCGCACTCAATTCTGCGAAGACATCACGGACTTCATCAGCCCACACGCCCTCCCCTCCACAGACTACATCCTCCTCGGGGACCTCAACTTCCACCTGGAGAACAACAAGGACCGCAACACCACCGCCCTGCTGGACAACCTCGCCAACCTCGGACTCCAGCAACTGGTCAACACCCCCACCCACTACGCCGGCCACACGCTTGATCCCGTCTTCTCATCCAGCAAGCACATCACCTTCAGCCACTCCACCGGACTTCACTGGACTGACCACAGCTGCGTCCACTTCAGCTTCAGAAAGAACACAACCCACCACCACCCGAAGCAGGCTCCCCACAGAAACTGGAGCAAGATCACCGCCGACCAGCTCACCACTTCCCTCCGCCAAAGCCCACCTGTCATGACAACGGACCCCAACGCAGCAGCCCGCAACCTCACGCAGTGGCTGACCACCTGTGCTGACGACCTCGCCCCACTGAAGAACCCACTCACCAGGCCCAGAAGCAAGAAGGCCCCCTGGTTTACCGACGAACTCAAGGACTCCAAGAAGGCCTGCCGCACACTCGAGAAGGCCTGGCTCCTCGACAAGACCGCCAACAACATGACCCCCCTCAAACACGCCACCCGCAGACATCACCAGCTCATCCGTTCCACCAAGAAGAAATCTCTGAAGAAACGACTGGACAACAACGCCCAGGACTGCAAGGAACTCTTCAACATCGTCAAGGAGTTCTCCAACCCCAGCACCGGCAACAACAACATCACTCCTTCGCAGAACCTCTGCAACTCCCTCGCCTCGTACTTCCACTGCAAGATTGCCAACATCCACAACAGTTTCGGCGCACCACCCCCGCACCCATCGGTCGAACCATCGCACCTCGCTGCCGCCCTCCAGACATGGACCGAAGTGACCACCGAAGACACGGTCCGCATGATGAACACCATCCACTCCGGATCTCCGACCGACCCATGCCCACACCATGTCTTCAACAAGGCAGACTCCACCATCGCACCCCACCTCCGAGACATCATCAACACCTCCTTCGACACAGCCACCTTCCCAGAGAGCTGGAAGCATGCCGAGCTCAGCGCCCTGCTGAAGAAACCTACAGCGGACCCGACCGACCTCAAGAACTTCCGCCCCATCTCGCTCCTTCCTTTCCCGGCCAAAGTCATCGAGAAGGTCGTCAACAAGCAACTGGCCGCCTTCCTCGAGACGAACGGATCCCTCGACCCATCGCCGTCCGGATTCAGAGCCAACCACAGCACCGAGACCGCCCTCATCGCAGCCACTGACGACATCCGAGCCCTGCTCGACAACGGAGAAACAGCGGCACTCATCCTCCTAGACCTCTCCGCAGCATTTGACAGTCTGCCACCGCACCCTAGTCTAACGCCTCAATGACACCGGCATCCAAGGGAAGGCTCTGGAATGGATCACCTCATACCTCGCCGGCAGAACACAGAGAGTACGCCTCCCACCCTTCTGTTCTGAGGCCACCAAAGTCATCTGCGGCGTTCCGCAGGGATCGTCACTCAGCCCCACCCTCTTCAACGTCTACATGAAACCCCTTGCTGCCATCGCACGCCAACACAACCTCAACATCATCTCCTACGCCGATGACACCCAGCTTATCCTCTCCCTCACCAGAGACCCCGACACCGCCAGAGCCAGCCTACACGAAGGGATGAAAGACGTCGCCGATTGGATGAACCTCAGCCGCCTGAAACTGAACACAGACAAGACAGAAGTCCTCATCCTTGGACCATCACCCTCCGCATGGGACGACTCCTGGTGGCCCCCAGCCCTAGCCACCGCTCCCAAGCCAACAGACCACGCACGCAACCTGGGCTTCATCCTGGACTCCTCCCTATCGATGACCAGACAAGTCAACGCCGTCTCCTCATCATGCTTCCACACCCTCCGCATGCTCCGCAAAATCTTCCGGTGGATCCCGACCGAAACCAGGAAGACGGTCACCCAGGCCCTCGCCTCCAGCCGACTAGACTACGGAAACACCCTCTACGCCGGAACCACAGCCAAGCTTCAGAAAAGACTCCAACATATCCATAACGCCTCCGCCCGACTCATCCTGGACGTCCCCCGATGCAGCCACATCTCGAGCGACCTGAGAGACCTGCACTGGCTCCCCGTCAACAAGAGGATCACATTCAGACTCCTCACCCACGCACACAAATCCCTCCACAACCTGGGCCCCAAGTACCTCAACGACCGCCTGACCTTCTACACGCCCACCCGCCAGCTACGATCCGCGCACCTCGCCCTTGCTGCCGTACCTCGCATCCAGAGAGCCACCATCGGAGGAAGATCCTTCTCCTACCTGGCGGCCAAGACATGGAACTCCCTACCCATCCACCTGCGGCTGACCCAGGACCACCTCGCCTTCAGGAAACAGCTCAAGACCTGGCTGTTCGAGCAGTAGCTGACCCCCTCCCCCAAGCGCCTTGAGACCCTTCCGGGTGAGTAGCGCGCGGTGTAAATTCCATGATTGATTGATTGATTAGTCTTAGTTGGTATTCTGGAATTAGAATGGAACACTGGATTAGTGTTGGATTAGTGTTGATAAATAATAATTAGTCAGTCCGCAAATCCCCTGATACTACTAGTAGACCAGATTAGATAGCTCCATTTTATTGCAATTGTTGTTTCCATAAAAGATTTTTTGACCGTTTTTACAAATATTTTATTTGTTTCACACCAATCATCAATGTTTGTCTCTTTCTTACTTATATCTTTCATGATCAGCATCCAGGGGCAACAAGACTAGGTCGGAGTCGGCGGGAGCAGCTGGCCAAGAACAACATCAGGGACAGGAGTAAGAGGACCAGGACCGCTCCTCTATAGAGGGTTCTTCTGCTGGCCCCAGTAAGTCTTCCTGTTGTTAATATTAATAATTATTATTCCCTAACTTTTACTGCACCTTATTTTTTCCGAACTATTGTTTCCGTTTCCTAATGCTATTTTTTTACCAATTCTTCTTCGATCTAGAGTATCTGTTTCTAAATTCTTGTTATCCCAGCCTCTAACTGCCTCTGCTATGACTATCTGTACTACTACTATTCTGTCTGTAGCTAAGCTTGCGCAGTTGGCCATTCTTTATTTGAAAGATTTTAAATAAAACTCAGATTCACCAATAGCTCTAGCCATTGAGTCCAGTCCTTTGGGTTGCCCTCTTCTACTGCTTCAAGTCTTCTGAATCTTGAGGCTTTCTTAATCTTGAGGCTTTGACAATTCCCACCAACAAAATGCCCAACCAGATTTTACTATTTTTGATAGGATAGGACATACTACTAATGTTATAGGGATTCTGCATATATAGCACTTTGCACAAGAAAATAGGATGTTGGTGATGGGAGGGTGGACCTTCCTCACACCTCAATCAGAGAACCCACCACAATCCCCTGACCGACTAGTTATAGACAATGTCTGATTATTATTAGCTCTCTAAACCCCCATACCCAATGAGTAGACAACCCAGATTAAACCACTCTCGACCTCTCAGTCACGGAAGCAATGCACATGCACAGTGCACTCCCTTTCGCTTACTCACTCATGTAAGTCCACACCAAATACCACCGAGTCTATGTAAGTTCAAAAGGTTTATTTTCAACTAACAAGCTCTGTACGTTGTTCTATAATGCAGCACCAACAGCAAAATGCATAAGATTAAAACAATAAATATTGTTACAGTTTGTTACACTTACAACAACTACAAGTAGAAGACAAAAGGCGAAATCATGATAACTGAACAGTGGTGGAAGCACCACCCTCCCCTTGTTAGGAATATAGTTTATATAAAATTATAAATGAAGATCTGTGAGCGAATTCTGGGGACCCCTCACCTTAGAAGAACCTAGTACTGGTTACATCATAAGCTCTGCAAAGCTCTGGTTCGTAGAAGGGAATCTTCTGTCTGTTATGAGAAAAATGGTGCGCGTTTGTACTATATTGCAAGCATTTTTTAGTCGTGCCAAAAAGTGTAGCATTTTTATGGATAAGAAATATGGACTAACACCAGAACTCCTTAACAAAGTGGCTTGTTTTTCGACCTTGTACGCTGTGCTCATATAGTAGCAGTATGAGCTCATGTGGGCTCAAAGGCGTCTTACGCAACAAGCTGCGACGTAACATGCACAAAAATAAAAGACACAAAGGTAAAATGGTTGCATGGCTCGGGCTAGCTAAGCAAAGACTAGAATGACCCTATGGACCATATAACACTAATAGTGTCTACTCTACTACCTGATTTGTACTAGTGATGTCTGTGGTATATGTATGTAATAGTTTTTTTTCAGTCTTGCTGGTGAAAAATAGGGGGAGGTGTATATGGCAACTAAAAAATGTGCTATGTTTTTTCTAGGCATACTACCGTCCACCAGTGCCGGGGCCAGCGGCGAAGGCGACGTGGCTGCTGAGGGAAGAGAAGAGGCGGCAGTTGCAGAAGGAGCTGCAGGGGGTGAGCCAGCAGCAGTGGCAGGTGGTGGTAAGTTATATTCCTAATCCTTACTTATTGACAATGTATTACACTCACTGCAAGGGTGTACTGTATACTGTGCTGTTGAGATATATTAAGTAAGATGTTGTTGTGAAAGGTTGAAGACACCCTTTACTTAGCATTAGTAAAAGCATTAGCGGCGGGAGTGTTGAGTAACCAATGGCCTCTTATATCTGACTTCAACTCAGCTGTGAAAGTCTTATGGAGAAGACTAAAAGTCAGATCAGATGACCTTGATGGATGGGTTGAACGAAAAGGGAAAGAAGGGTGGAAGGAAGAAGGAAGGGCGAGATTTAATATTTATGACTGGCAGAGAAGGATATGTGGGATGCATGCATGCATAGGTGGCTGATAGGAGTCAGATGCATGGGTGGTTGAATGCCTGAAACTCCCACAAATGTTAGAGGCTGAGGAAGTGGGAGGATAGATACATACCACAAATGTTATGTACTGTGCTTGCTAGTGCTACTGTGCCACTATGCAGAATTAATTTGTCTTATGGCAGTGCTTTGCTAAGAGTATATTTTACAATAGTTTTTTTGTTTATATAGCTACTCCTTCCAAAGGGAAACCCGACAGGAAGGAGTTGGCAGCCAAGGCCCGGCCCGGCCCGGTAAGCTGGAGGCCATACTAAGGGAATACCATCAGCTGGTGGATTTGGCGGAGGAGGAGGCAACAGCAGCTGCAGCCTCCTCCAATGCCCCGGGCCCTAGCCACCCCCTCCAGCGTTACGGTGCCACTGTCTGGCAGCCGCCCGCAACCGCCCATCTTACATCAATGCTGCCCCCCTCTGTGGATGCAATTGCCACGCGTTGAAGCGCCGCGTCGCTCGGCTAGAGGAGCAAATCCGTGTCCTCCTGGAGAGGCGAGGCTGCCGATAAGACCCATTTAATTGCCCCTTTTTTATTTCTTCTTTTGGTGGGTGGGAATCGGGCGTTGGGGTTAACTTTTGTTGGACAATTGGACCTTTTCGTTCCGAACATTGGTTGGGGTTAGGGAGAGGGGTGGGTCAGGTGTTGTTGTGGGTTTTTTACATAGTTTGATTTTGTTAGGGGATTAAATTATATATTTATACTTTACATATGATGTTGTTAATGTTTTGTGGGTGGGGTACTGTTTTACGTCACACTGTTTCCTTGCTGGTGCAGGGCCACAGCCAGTGTTTGATTTAAATAATTGGATGACTTTGTAAGACACAAACAGATAGATGTGGTACTCCTCACTGAGTGACTTTTCCTACTAGTACTGTCAGTCTCTCCTCCTCCTCCTTACCTGTGTTTGATGTTTAATTTAGGCACAGCGATGGCTGCATGGTGATGATGGTTTTCTTTCCCAACATGCCATTGGTTGTGGTGGTAGTAGTAGTAGACACTGGCAGTAGCATTTGCAAAAAAAGAAAATGAGACAGTCCGTCGCCTGAGAGAGACTGTTGGAGGAGTAGTGAAACGAAGTACAGTACAGAACTTACTGCCAAACAATAATGTGCAAAAATCCAATAAAACATAATGGTGTTGGGGATAGCCTAGTACATAGATTTACAAACTCTAGTTGTGTCGAGTCACTTGACTAGGCTTATCTACAGTACACTCGACACAAGCATAACCATTAGTGCTGTGTAGGAGGATGACAACAAATCCAATTGGTTCCGGTAATTAATGCTGATGGATTAGGTTCCATTGGTAAAAAAAAAATACCTCGCAAATATGTACTGCTCATGGGTGGGCAAGCAGAAGAAGATCCTCGTCCTGCTTTGAAATTTAATTAGTGCTGCTTTTGCCACATCCGCCCCAGCAAGCTTGTGATAAATTATTGGTGTCCATTTAATTTAGTTATACCTCAATAAGTCACACAGCCCGGAGGAAGAGGGTTAGGGTTAGATGAATGGTTGGGAAGAGGGGTTTAGGGAAAGGTTTGACAAAGAAAAACAGTACGCATGGACAACAACAAAAGAAAAAACAATCTTGTCAGACAACCATATCCATAAATCTGTTAAGGGAGAAAAAGGAAATGCATGCATGTTGATGATGATAACTTGATGGTTAATGAAGTACTTACTAACTACAATTAGACAGTACAGGGCAGCAGTATATTATGCAAATTGCCTTGCCTGTCTGCCCTCAGAGACCCGAATTACATACAGTTTCTGTTCTGTTGTACCTGCCCGGGCTTACTATTAAAGATAGCAAAGGAAGTTCAAGAATAGCTGTAGGGATGAATTGGAGTATAAGCAGAGAGCAAACATACTAATAGCAACAACACACAGTACTAATGATTGAAGACAACAAATTAATCAAATTATGTAAAAGATGATGAAAGTTGATACTGTTACTGTATGTTATCCTGGTCAAAATGGGGAGTTGCATCTTGGCATTATTCTGGGTCCTCCCTTCCATGGACGCTCCGGCCATCAATCTTGGGTGACACCACTGCCTGCCTGGCAGATGTAGATTTATTGGTCAGGTAAGTGTGAGTTGTTTTTCCCAGTATACCACAGGGTAAGGGCCGGCCTGTAGGCATATTGAAGATCTAGTAGAAAAAAAATACATAAATTACGGTGGAGTGCAACAAGAACACTTTCAGAGGTGGCATGGATACATCGTGTCTACTCTAGTCTGTTTCCAGCATTATTCTCCAACAACAACAGGACAGAGCAGGCCCATGGCACCTGCCGTGACCCCTCCTCCATTTAGCATACTTTTTTGGGGGACAGATGCAGACAAAGCACATAATATACAGCAACATAGCATTTTACAAATTAAGTGACTAAATCAATGCACCGCTCTCAATCATACCACCACACTCAACTCCCTCCACTACACAGACATGTAGGTCTGCAGTGGTTGTTGTTGACTTGTTTACCTTTTATTCCACTCATGAAACACCCTGAGTTATTCCATCAATCATCTTGGATCCTACAGAGTGACTGCGAAGATATTATGTCACTGTGGTCATCATCATGGTGTTGTCCAACTCAATGTGCATTGTACAGATTGAGTCCCCTTTCCATATTCAAAATGCAATCGATCGGCCTGGAGTAGAAGTACAAATTTGTTATTAAAAAACGAGAAGGGAAACAAACATTGCCTTGAGTTACTTTTAGTGTGTAGATTAGATAATAGTACACAATGAGTAACTTCATGCACTACAAACAACTAAGGGTGGGCGACAACTTCTGTTCGCGGAAATTGCTAAATTTTGACATTTTCGCGTTCCACGCGGAACGCGAAAATGTCGAAACTTCAGCGATCCACGGCGGAACGGAAATATGCAGGGCAGGATTCATTCTGGCACGATGCTCCTGTCATTAAACCTCAACAGGAAGCACTTACAGATTTAAATAAAGCAGGTGCCCGAGTTGAAGGTCAAATTCAGTAACGCATTAATTAGCACAAAAGATTTGTGAGGCCGGCTCCGGAGTAGGGTAAGCCGATCGGAAGTCAGGCTTGGACAGGAGAGGCGAGTGGGCAGCCTTACTTGGGTGGAGGCATTGGGGGTCCCTGTGTAGCCGCAGCAGTCAGCTGTGCCCCCGTGCGTGGGCTGGGTTGCGGGGCATCCGGTCGGTGCAGTTGGGTGTTATGGATGGCATCAAGCTCAGGTCCGGCAGCATCCCCCATCCGGCCTCCAGGCCGCAATCAACAGACGGCCCTCGCTCTAGAGCAGCCAGAGCGATCTCCGGGGAGGCCCTACACAGCACCGGGCAGGAAGTCATAGCGGGCAGTCAGCACCTCCAAACACGGCAGAGGGTCCCCCAGCAGACAGAGCGGGCGGGTGAAGCCCTCCGGGCACCACGAGGGAGCTAGGTGGTCGACTTGCTCTCCTAAAGGTCAAATAAAGATATGTGGACTGGAAACAGCACATCACAAAATGTGAGCCATTTAGGCAGACAGGGAGACAACATATTGTTGCTAAATGTATTTTTGTGTAGTGTGTAGTTAAAGGTATGTTTAGTAACAATGGCAATTTGCATTATGCTTTCAAAAACTTGTTACCTTGTTTTTTGTACAGGTTTGTGTATTTGTTCCTCCACCAGTGACAGTTCGACTTCAACAGCTCGTAGTAGAAAGGAAATGGTGTCTGAGTATCTACCGTCAACAATTTGCTGGAATCCTTGATGAAGGTCTGTGCAGCCATGAGTTTCTCGAGCGCAATCCCTGTGTAGTTCCTGACACCAGGAGGTTCTGTCCCCTCATCTGCTGCTCTGATCGGTGTCTGACCCTTCATAAACAAGAGGCATGTGAACTGCATAGAAGCCCCGTCGTCTGGCCCCAGCCCACACACCAGTGGTGTGCAATGTCTTCCCACCCTTTCTCCACTATGATGGACAGCTTACTCGAGGGACCCTGGCGCCCATCGGTGCGGCGGCAAAAGTTACAGACACACATGGTCGCTGGAGACAATTCTTCTGGCCCTTTACGCAGCTGTAGTGTAGGAAAAGCACTATACATGTCATTTACCCACCGAGGTAGCACTTATTGATTAGCCAGTAGAAAGTACTCCAGTTGAGTAGAGGCATCTTCTTGGATAAATATGCAGAGCAGGATTCCTTCTGGCACGATGCTCCTGTCACAAAAATTAACAGGAAGCACTTACAGATATAAATAAAGCAGGTGCCCGAGTTGAAGGTCAAATTCAGTAATGCATTAATCAGCCCAAAATCTCTGCGAGCACGCAAAAGTTTGCGTGTTCGCGAACATTTTTTGACGTTTCACCTAAAATTGCAAATTCCGCCTCCCTTACAAACAACAGCAACACAAATCACTCCGTCAGCGTCCAATGCATGTCATCATTAGGTTCATTACCTGTTCCTTCTCATTTTCAGTTATTGGGCAGTCTCTCTCTGCTCGAAAAAGAGGATAGCTATAGTAGTCATCATCATGTTCCACTTCTTTTGGAGGGACTTAACGAGGCAAGATTTTCTTCTATTATGCTAATCATCTGGCTTGAGGGCAATAGATTTAGGGCGATTCAGGAAGATGGAGGAGCAGGACTCGGAGGAGTGGACTTAAATGCAGAAAGCTAAAACTCATATATGGCAATAAGACTAGAATACAGTGGTGATGGATTTGATGTGATGCGAAGTTTCCAACCAGAAAAACAGACACACAAATAAAAGTCAATATGGGAGAAAGACAGTAAGAAGTGGAAGTCTGGTTGTCAGGGACATATAGCTCGTCTTCAAACTCTGGAACTCTGGGGGTTCAACCAGAAGTAGGTAATCATCATCTAAGACGCTACTTCCGTCACCTGAGCTGATGTCCTCATCTTCCTGCGTTGGGATGGCTATTATTTAAATGAAAACCAGCCTTTGGGATGTGCGCATTAGATTAGTGATGTTATGGATATGTAGATAGTGCTGTTGCCTTATGGATGAAGCTAGGACAACTTTTGCACCTGCATAGAGAGGCCTAGTGCATGATGTTCAAGGCATCGTGATAATATTGTGCAAGGCTGAATGTGTATACAAAGTAGTTTCAGCAAAACAAATCCAACATTGTCGTGCATGCAAATGTGTGCAAAAGTTCACAGCTGAAATGTTATATTCTAGGGCAATGTAAGCAATAAGTTGCTTCACTACATGGGCCGAACTCGGGAATATAACACCCACTCCTCATCCTAAGGGTCAATATATAAAAGCTATCTAAAAAGACAGCATATCATAAAATGTAATAAAAAGGGGAAAAAAAGCTACTCTGAACATCGTCTAACGGAATGCTTTCCTTTAAAATATTCATAAAAGCCTTGAAATTATTACACTGTTTGAAATCCTAAGCACTCCGAAAGCCATGGGGCCTAGAAAAATCAAACAAAACCGTTTTGGATTAATTTTCTTTATAAAAAGACGCCAAATTGTTCTCACACTGAAAATAGCCAATTATTTCATGTATTTTGAGTGGCAGACACAACTTTGCTGTTGTCTATAACTGCAGATGACGATCCCAGAGGCTCACTTCTCAGCAGATTTATGGAGCAAAGGTAATTCCATCCACTTACCACTGCAGCTGCTGAGGGAGTGACTGCATCCTGTATGCGTATCGCAGAGCCTTTGTCCAAGTCACTAGGAGCTGAAGCCTCCTAGGGTGGCTCAAGAAATGCATTAATCAGCAATGGAAGACGCAGGAGACAACAATACCCATGGGCCATTAACTGGTCCAGCAGTACATCGATGTCCAATGGCGCGACCGATTGTGAACTTAGGTATATGTCTAATACGCATTCATAGTCGCAAATCAGGCAGTAGAATATAAATTGTATGCAGTTAAGCCAAACAGGCCTGAAGGACAAGAACCAGTGACCATCCTGTTCTCAAAGTCGAAGTGTGTCAAACGTGTGAACCATGTGCTCACGGCATCATATCACAAGTAGTGCTGTCTCCATTTCAAGTCGACCTGGGAGATTCATTGCAGAGCAGAAAAGTTAAAATCAGGATTCCCTCCAAAAGTAGCAGGTACGGCGGGACCAGCACGGAGTGTATAGATGATGGAATAACTCCGAAGATAGTCGGAAAGGTACTAACCAGTCCAGAGATGATACATTTAAAAAAGTGAACTATTCCTTTATTATCAGAAATGTTAAAGATACAATGGACCAGCTCCCCAAAATGCAGTGGGAAGTTAGTGTGGAGTAGTATTTGTATCTCAGACGAGGACCTTGCAACCTGGAGGTCAAACGTCTCTCTGGCTGAAGTTAAGGCCACATCCTATTGAAAATGCTTAGCTTTCAGTCTGCTAAGGGAATTAAAGCATAAGTCGGAAACATTTATAGAAGTCTACAGCACTGCCTCCGTAATTTTGCAATCAGGTGGAAACAGAACTTGTGTACATCAAGTGACTATGGAATTAACAGTCAACAGATAAGCGATGCCCGGTTCCATTCCACAGCAACCTTGATCATTCAGCATTAAGTAGCTTCCATTTGAGAGCAGTTTGAAAACTGGATGTATCACGTCAGCTGGGGAACCCTTCAGATAATGGGACAAGTTTGCAACAGAAGCATTGCAAGCCCGTGAAGAGAAATGTCTTTGCAAACCAAGGACCCGCTAAAGGCGTCCTCACAGTCGGAACCACTAAGAAGAACCTCCAAGTTGCCTTTCCTGCATTTAAACCTGAATGGTAATTCTCAATACTCATGCACATAACCTTCCCCAAGCGCTTCGTATCTGCCTACCTGTTGGTAATTGAGACAATATTGGAAATAGAAAGTCCTGATTGGTAGGGTGATATAACCATTGATAATTTAGTCTGTGGATGGTGTCTCTGCCACGATAAAAGGTAATTTTTCAATGTACATCATGGTGTATTTCGCATCTCTGCGTGCCATAGTTATCTGTCTTTCTGTCAGATCATATTTAGAAAACAGGCTGGTAGTGTTGATGTAATGCCACGGCATGGGACCAGCATGTAGTGTTTGTATGGTACAGCTCAGTATTGCAATTGATAGTAATTGTGATGTCCATGTTGTAAAATAGACATGTCTGTCGATTGCTGAAGACACAATGATGCCCAGTGACTAAATTCTGGATGAAAATGTGGTCATAACGTTGTCAACCACAGCCGAAGCATTTTCCATATTAACCCTGTTGATCTTGCGCAATCTCTCTGCAGCTTCCTACTGAGAAATCTTTGATAGCTCATTGTATATTTCATAAAAGAAGTGCTTTTGACGTGGGTTTCTGGGAACCAGTAAAATCCCTCAAATCCAGGTCATCAAAAAGGAGGGTCAAGTGTTGTTTTGTCTGGGAAAGGGTTTAGTTCTTTAGCCAATCTAGGCATAACTTCCCAACACTATATGATGTCACCACCCCTGCGCTTTCTCTTAGTACATAGCATAAGTCAGGCCTGTTGATTTTAAACCCTCCCGAGTTACCCCGAATCTAGACTGACATTTATTTGCAACTGGGGCCAAACCAACCAACCAACCAACCCTGCTGATCAGGGTCTGATCTATTGTATGTAGAGGTGGGCAGAATTTGCGCAGTTGTCCTATGCAAATTATCGCGAAATTGCGCTAAATCTCAGGGAGCATGCGGAACTGTCGCAAAGACGTTGAGATTGCTTTTCCCGCCCGTTTGTGATGTTTTTTGCGTGCTCGTCAACTTGCCCATGAGGCCGCTAATGGGCGCGGCCATCTTGTTTTTCAATTTTACCGCCCGCTCTTGATGGTTATTTCCTGTTCCTGGTCGCGTAATGCATGCTCGCGATACTTATTTCCTGTTCCGGGTCATGTACTGCATGCTCCCTCCCGTTCATGATAAGTATTTCCTGTTTGGGAACACGTATTACGTGTTAGCGACGCTTTTCAGGTGCTCGCAGGGGAAATATCTCGAAAACTTGCCCACGCGGTCGCAATGGGCACGGCTATCTTGTTTCTCACTCTATTGCTATGGTTCTGGGCCTGCTTTTCAATCCTCCCTGTATCTTTTCAATCCTTTGTTTGTGGAAACTTTTTTTGAACTTTTTTTATTTATTATCTATCTCTCTATTTTCCTGATTCTATATTTTGAGTTTTTTCCTACTTTTTGTGTATTTTCCAATACTTTTTCACTCTTTTTTTTTACCTGCCTTTTTCATTTCTTTTACTCACTTTTTTCATTCCTACCTTTTCTTTTCCGGCCGTCCTACTACCCAGAACCATGGCAAAGGGCCGCAGGGCTCGTAGCCGTAGCCACAGCAGCGACCACCTTCCTTGCGGAAGGTGGCGCTAAACCAGGGTGCAGCGATGGGCCTTATTCCGTGAGGCTGAGGTGGCTGCACTGTTTTTTTGTGCAGCGCCACCTCCCCTTAACCCTGGCAGCAGGCCGCAGGCCTGGGTCCGGGTATGGGCTCCGGGAGCGCCGGCAGCATTGAGGAAAGGTGCGCCGGGCAGTGTTTCGCTGCTCTGGTGTTCAACGCACCCAAAACCAGTTGACGCACCGGTGGTCCGATATCCTGGACCGGGAGCAGGACCTGCTGGACCTGCTAGGAGTGGAGGTCCCGGAGCTTGGTGAGTAGCTATTTATATTACTACTTTGTGTCTGTTCTTCTGCTCTGTGTTATATGTTGCGAATATATTTTTTTACCGACCAGCAAGAATGCTGCTGCTTACATTGCAGGCAAATTACGTTTAAAAATCTTCTGTGATTGTTACGACACAGGTGCTTGGTGCTACTAATCTTACTTGTTTGCAACTTTGAACTCGCTTAGCGTGATTATGTAAGAGTTTCTTTTAGAGAAGTTATGTTAGGTAATGCTAGAGAGACTAGTCCTTCCTTTGTCCTCCTGTCACTAAGAGATAGTGGTGGATTGATACTTAGGTTTAGTTACTTATTAGTATGAGTTAGTCATTTTTTATTGGTCTTTGTGACGCAATGTCTGTTACGTCACGTGCTGCTTACCCCAGTCCTTAGTAGAACCTTTTGTAGTTTGTTTAGTGAGTGGTAATAGAGGCTTAGCACTAGCAGAACATCAGCAGCAACCAACCAACAATTTGTCCTCCATTTATGCATTTTTGAGAACTAAAATAACTGGAAATGCAGACTTAGTGGAAAATTGTGCCGCGTGGAAGAGGTGGGCTAGGACAGGTGGTACTTAGTCTTAGTTGGTATTCTGGAATTAGAATGGAACACTGGATTAGTGTTGGATTAGTGTTGATAAATAATAATTAGTCAGTCCACAAATCCCCTGATACTACTAGTAGACCAGATTAGATAGCTCCATTTTATTGCAATTGTTGTTTCCATAAATGTTTTTTTGACCGTTTTTACAAATATTTTATTTGTTTCACACCAATCATCAATGTTTGTCTCTTTCTTACTTATATCTTTCATGATCAGCATCCAGGGGCAACAAGACTAGGTCGGAGTCGGCGGGAGCAGCTGGCCAAGAACAACATCAGGGACAGGAGTAAGAGGACCAGGACCGCTCCTCTATAGAGGGTTCTGCTGCTGGCCCCAGTAAGTCTTCCTGTTGTTAATATTAATAATTATTATTCCCTAACTTTTACTGCACCTTATTTTTTCCGAACTATTGTTTCACTTTCCTAATGCTATTTTTTTACCAATTCTTCTTCGATCTAGAGTATCTGTTTCTAAATTCTTGTTATCCAAGCCTCTAACTGCCTCTGCTATGACTCTCTGTACTACTACTATTCTGTCTGTAGCTAAGCTTGCGCAGTTGGCCATTCTTCATTTGAAAGATTTTAAATAAAACTCAGATTCACCAATAGCTCTAGCCATTGAGTCCAGTCCTTTGGGTTGCCATCTTCTACTGCTTCAAGTCTTTCGAATCTTGAGGCTTTCTTAATCTTGAGGCTTTGACAATTCCCACCAACAAAATGCCCAACCAGATTTTACTATTTTTGATAGGATAGGACATACTACTAATGTTATAGGGATTCTGCATATATAGCACTTTGCACAAGAAAATAGGATGTTGGTGATGGGAGGGTGGACCTTCCTCACACCTCAATCAGAGAACCCACCACAATCTCCTGACCGACTAGTTATAGACAGTGTCTGATTATTATTAGCTCTGTAAACCCCCATAGCCAATGAGTAGACAACCCAGATTAGACCACTCCCGACCTCTCAGTCACGGAAGCAATGCACATGCACAGTGCACTCCCTTTCGCTTACTCACTCGTGTAAGTCCACACCAAATACCACCGAGTCTATGTAAGTTCAAAAGGTTTATTTTCAACTAACAAGCTCTGTACGTTGTTCTATAATGCAGCACCAACAGCAAAATGCATAAGATTAAAACAATAAATATTGTTACAGTTTATTACACTTACAACAACTACAAGTAGAAGACAAAAGGCGAAATCATGATAACTGAACAGTGGTGGAAGCACCACCCTCCCCTTGTTAGGAATATAGTTTTTATAAAATTATAAATGAAGATCTGTGAGCGAATTCTGGGGACCCCTCACCTTAGAAGAACCTAGTACTGGTTACATCATAAGCTCTGCAAAGCTCTGGTTCGTAGAAGGGAATCTTCTGTCTGTTATGAGAAAAATGGTACGCTTTTGTACTATATTGCAAGCATTTTTTAGTCGTGCCAAAAAGTGTAGCATTTTTATGGATAAGCAATATGGACTAACACCAGAACTCCTTAACAAAGTGGCTTGTTTTTCGACCTTGTACGCTGTGCTCATATAGTAGCAGTATGAGCTCATGTGGGCTCAAAGGCGTCTTACGCAACAAGCTGCAACGTAACATGCGCAAAATAAAAGACACAAAGGTAAAATGGTTGCATGGCTCGGACTAGTTAAGCAAAGACTAGAATTACCCTAGGGACCATATAACACTAATAGTGTCTACTCTACTACCTGATTTGTACTAGTGATGTCTGTGGTATATGTATGTAATAGTTTTTTTTCAATCTTCCTAGTGAAAAATAGGGGGAGGTGTATATGGCAACTAAAAAATGTGCTATGTTTTTTCTAGGCGTACTACCGTCCACCAGTGCCGGGGCCAGCGGCGAGGGTGACGTGGCTGCTGAGGGAGGAGAAGAGGCGGCAGTTGCAGGAGGAGCTGCAGGGGGTGAGCCAGCAGCAGTGGCAGGCGGTGGTAAGTTACATTCCTTATCCTTACTTATTTACAATGCATTACACTCACTGCAAGGGTGTACTGTATACTGTGCTGTTGAGACATATTAAGTAAGATGTTGTTGTGAAAGGTTGAAGACACCCTTTACTTAGCATTAGTAAAAGCATTAGCGGCAGGAATGTTGAGTAACCAATGGCCTCTTCTATCTGACTTAACTCAGCTGTGAAAGTTTTATGGAGAAGACTAAAAGTCAGATCAGATGACCTTGATGGATGGGTTGAACGGAAAGGGAAACAAGGGTGGAAGGAAGAAGGAAGGGCGAGATTTAATATTTATGACTGGCAGAGAAGGATATGTGGGATGCATGCATGCATAGGTGGCTGATAGGAGTCAGATGCATGGGTGGTTGAATGCCTGAAACTCCCACAAATGTTAGAGGCTGAGGAAGTGGGAGGATAGATACATACCACAAATGTTATGTACTGTGCTTGCTAGTGCTACTGTGCCACTATGCAGAATTAATTTGTCTTACGGCAGTGCTTTGCTAAGAGTATATTTTACAATAGTTTTTTTTCTTGATATAGCTACTCCTTCCAAAGGGAAACCCGACAGGAAGGAGTTGGCAGCCAAGGCCCGGCCCGGGAAGCTGGAGGCCATACTAAGGGAATACCATCAGCTGATGGATTTGGCGGAGGAGGAGGCAACAGCAGCTGCAGCCTCCTCCAATGCCCCGGGCCCTAGCCACCCCCTCCAGCGTTACGGTGCCAACGTCCTGCAGCCGCCCGCCACCGCCCATCTTACATCAATGCTGCCCCCCTCTGTGGATGCAATTGCCA
Source organism: Triturus cristatus (assembly GCF_964204655.1). Taxonomy (NCBI): domain Eukaryota; kingdom Metazoa; phylum Chordata; class Amphibia; order Caudata; family Salamandridae; genus Triturus; species Triturus cristatus. The sequence continues at coordinate 451,429,651 of NC_140590.1, read as the reverse complement.
CGCGTTGAAGCGCCGCGTCGCTCGGCTAGAGGAGCAAATCCGTGTCCTCCTGGAGAGGCGAGGCTGCCGATAAGACCCATTTAATTGCCCCTTTTTTATTTCTTCTTTTGGTGGGTGGGAATCGGGCGTTGGGGTTAACTTTTGTTGGACAATTGGACCTTTTCGTTCTGAACATTGGTTGGGGTTAGGGAGAGGGGTGGGTCAGGTATTGTTGTGGGTTTTTTACATAGTTTGATTTTGTTAGGGGATTAAATTATATATTTGTACTTTACATATGATGTTGTTAATGTTTTGTGGGTGGGGTACTGTTTTACGTCACACTGTTTCCTTGCTGGTGCAGAGCCACAGCCAGTGTTTGATTTAAATAATTGAATGACTTTGTAAGACACAAACAGATAGATGTGGTACTCCTCACTGAGTGACTTTTTCTACTAGTACTGTCAGTCTCTCCTCCTAGTCTATGCATTCTGCAACTGGACTCAAAGGGGTGTGTGAAATTGAATTAATGAAAAAATTCCCATTATTAATTATACCTCCCCCATACTTCTTCTCTTACCTGTGCTTGATGTTTAATTTAGGCACAGCGATGGCTGCATGGTGATGATGGTTTTCTTTCCCAACATGCCATTGGTTGTGGTGGTAGTAGTAGTAGACACTGGCAGTAGCATTTGCAAAAAAAGAAAATGAGACAGTCCGTCGCCTGAGAGAGACTGTTGGAGGAGTAATAGAACGAAGTACAGTACAGAACTTACTGCCAAACAATAATGTGCAAAAATCCAATAAAACATAATGGTGTTGGGGATAGCCTAGTACATAGAGTTACAAAACTCTAGTTGTGTCGAGTCACTTGACTAGGCTTATCTACAGTACACTCGACACAAGCATAACTGTTAGTGCTGTGTAGGAGGATGACAACAAATCCAATTGGTTCCGGTAATTAATGCTGATGGATTAGGTTCCATTGGTAAAAAAAAAATACCTCGCAAATATGTACTGCTCATGGGTGGGCAAGCAGAAGAAGATCCTCGTCCTGCTTTGAAATTTAATTAGTGTTGCTTTTGCCACATCCGCCCCAGCAAGCGTGTGATAAATTATTGGTGTCCATTTAATTTAGTTATACCTCAATAAGTCACACAGCCCGGGGGAAGAGGGTTAGGGTTTGATGAATGGTTGGGAAGGGGGTTTAGGGAAAGGTTTGACAAAGAAAAACAGTACGCATGGACAACAACAAAAGAAAAAACAATCTTGGCAGACAACCATATCCATAAATCTGTTAAGGGAGAAAAAGGAAATGCATGCATGTTGATGATGATAACTTGATGGTTAATGAAGTACTTACTAACTACAATTAGACAGTACAGGGCAGCAGTATATTATGCAAATTGCCTTGCCTGTCTGCCCTCAGAGACCCGAATTACATACAGTTTCTGTTCTGTTGTACCTGCCCGGGCTTACTATTAAAGATAGCAAAGGAAGTTCAAGAATAGCTTTAGGGATAAATTGAATTATAAGCAGAGAACAAACATACTAATAGCAACAACACACAGTACTAATGATTGAAGACAACAAAGTAATCAAAATATGTAAAAGATGATGAAAGTTGATACTGTTACTGTATGTTATCCTGGTCAAAATGGGGAGTTGCATCTTGACATTATTCTGGGTCCTCCCTTCCATGGACGCTCTGGCCATCAATCTTGGGTGACACCACTGCCTGCCTGGCAGATGTAGATTTATTGGTCAGGTAAGTGTGAGTTGTTTTTCCCAGTATAGCACAGGGTAAGGGCCGGCCTGTAGGCATATTGAAGATCTAGTAGAAAAAAAATACATAAATTACGGTGGAGTGCAACAAGAACACTTTCAGAGGTGGCATGGATACATCGTGTCTACTCTAGTCTGTTTCCAGCATTATTCTCCAACAACAACAGGACAGAGCAGGCCCATGGCACCTGCCGTGACCCCTCCTCCATTTAGCATACTTTTTTGGGGGACAGATGCAGACAAAGCACATAATATACAGCAACATAGCATTTTACAAATTAAGTGACTAAATCAATGCACCGCTCTCAGTCATACCACCACACTCAACTCCCTCCACTACACAGACATGTAGGTCTGCAGTGGTTGTTGTTGACTTGTTTACCTTTTATTCCACTCATGAAACACCCTGAGTTATTCCATCAATCATCTTGGATCCTACAGAGTGACTGCGAAGATATTATGTCACTGTGGTCATCATCATGGTGTTGTCCAACTCAATGTGCATTGTACAGATTGAGTCCCCTTTCCATATTCAAATGAAATGGATCGGCCTGCAGTAGAAGTACAAATTTGTTATTAAAAAACGAGAAGGGAAACAAACATTGCCTTGAGTTACTTTTAGTGTGTAGATTAGATAATAGTACACAATGAGTAACTTCATGCACTACAAACAACTAAGGGTGGGCGACAATTTCTGTTCGTGGAAATTACGAAATTTCGACATTTTCGCGTTCCGCGCGGAACGCGAAAATGTCGAAACTTCAGCGATCCACGGCGGAACGGAAATATGCAGGGCAGGATTCATTCTGGCACGATGCTCCTGTCATTAAACCTCAACAGGAAGCACTTACAGATTTAAATAAAGCAGGTGCCCGAGTTGAAGGTCAAATTCAGTAACGCATTAATTAGCACAAAAGATTTGTGAGGCCGGCTCCGGAGTAGGGTAAGCCGATCGGAAGTCAGGCTTGGACAGGAGAGGCGAGTGGGCAGCCTTACTTGTGTGGAGGCTTTGGGGGTCCCTGTGTGGCCGCAGCAGTCAGCTGTTCCCCCGTGCGTGGGCTGGGTTGCGGGGCATCCGGTCGGTGCAGTTGGGTGTTACGGATGGCATCAAGCTCAGGTCAGGCAGCGTCCCCCATCCGGCCTCCAGGCCGCAATCAAACAGACGGCCCTCGCTCCAGAGCAGCCAGAGCGATCTCCGGGGAGGCCCTACACAGCACCGGGCAGGAAGTCATACGGGGCAGTCAGCCCCTCCAAACACGGCAGAGGGTCCCCCAGCAGACAGAGCGAGCGGGTGAAGCCCTCCGGGCACCACGAGGGAGCTAGGTGGTCGACTTGCTCTCCTAAAGGTCAAATAAAGATATGTGGACTGGAAACAGCACATCACAAAGTGTGAGCCATTTAGGCAGACAGGGAGACAACATATTGTTGCTAAATGTATTTTTGTGTAGTGTGTAGTTAAAGGTATGCTTAGTAACAATGGCAATTTGCATTATGCTTTCAAAAACTTGCTACCTTGTTTTTTGTACAGGTTTGTGTATTTGTTCCTCCACCAGTGACAGTTCGACTTCAACAGCTCGTAGTAGAAAGGAAATGGTGTCTGAGTATCTACCGTCAACAATTTGCTGGAATCCTTGATGAAGGTCTGTGCAGCCATGAGTTTCTCGAGCGCAATCCCTATGTAGTTCCTGACACCAGGAGGTTCTGTCCCCTCATCTGCTGCTCTGATCGGTCTCTGACCCTTCATAAACAAGAGGCATGTGAACTGCATAGAAGCCCCGTTGTCTGGCCCCAGCCCACACACCAGTGGTGTGCAATGTCTTCCCGCCCTTTCCCCACTATGATGGACAGCTTACTCGAGGGACCCTGGCGCCCATCGGTGCGGCGGCAAAAGTTACAGACACACATGGTCGCTGGAGACAACTCTTCTGGCCCTTTACGCAGCTGTAGTGTAGGAAAAGTACTAAACATGTCATTTACCCACCGAGGTAGCACTTACTGATTAGCCAGTAGAAAGTACTCCAGTTGAGTAGAGGACGTATTGCACAAAACGGTGGCATCTTCTTGGATAAATATGCAGGGCAGGATTCCTTCTGGCACGATGCTCCTGTCACAAAAAGTAACACGAAGCACTTACAGATATAAATAAAGCAGGTGCCCGAGTTGAAGGTCAAATTCAGTAATGCATTAATCAGCCCAAACACTCCGCGAGCACGCAAAGGTTTGCGTGCTCGCTGACATTTTTTGACGTTTCACGAAAAATTGCAAATTCCGCCCACCCTTACAAACAACAGCAACACAAATCACTCAGTCAGCGTCCAATGCATGTCATCATTAGGTTCATTACCTGTTCCTTCTCATTTTCAGTTATTGGGCAGTCTCTCTCTGCTCGGAAAGGAGGATAGCTATAGTAGTCATCATCATCTTCCACTTCTTTTGGAGGGACTTAACGAGGCAGGATTTTCTTCTATTATGCTAATCATCTGGCTTGAGGGCAATAGATTTAGGGCGATTCAGGAGGATGGAGGCGCAGGACTCAGAGGAGTGGACTTAAATGCAGAAAGCTGAAACTCATACATGGCAATAAGACTAGAATACAGTGGTGATGGATTTGATGTGATGCGAAGTTTCCAACCAGAAAGACAGACACACAAATAAAAGTCAATGAGGGAGAAAGACAGTAAGAAGTGGAAGTCTGGTTGTCAGGGACATATAGCTCGTCTTCAAACTCTGGAACTCTGGGGGTTCAACCAGAAGTAGGTAATCATCATCTAAGACGCTACTTCCGTCACCTGAGCAGATGTCCTCATCTTCCTGCGTTGATTCATGTATTGTGTATTTCGGTGGTATAAAGTGCTGATTCATTTTGATCATGGTTAACCTCTCCACATTTTTAGGCGAGAGACTGGTCCTTCGTACTGTTACAATAGAACCAGCAGCACTAAAAACACGTTCAGAAGAAACACTTGCGACAGGGCAAGCCAGACAGTTTATCGCCAGCCTGCTGAGCAGTGGCCATTGGCCCCTTTTCCCATACCAATACCTCAATGGGTTTTGATCTATGTACACCTCTGTTGGGTCATCCAGATACGCCTGGACCATCTGTTCAATGTTCAGGGGTGCTACACTTTGTTCGGCCTCTTTTGTCTTAGCATCAGCACTGGACCTAGCAAGTCCTTGTTGTAAATACCAATCCTTTAACGATTTTACTGTGGCTGATGATCCGGTTCTTGCTGTTGTCGATTGTGTTGGTGAGTATTAGGCCTGGGCGTCAAATTCCGTTCCGCTCGTGGAATTTGCGGAATTTGGTTAATTTTGCGATCCGCGGAGAACGCAGAATTCCCCACAATTCTGTGTTCCGCAGCTTCGTGGAATTTTTTGCTTGTTCACTTTCTCAAAATGCGCGTTCACAAGATATTTCCCCCGAGCACGCAAACAGCGTTCGCGAACAGGAAAAAAGCATAGTGAACAAGCAAATCCGCATGTTCGCTTAATTTCTGCGTGCTCGTGGAGATTTTTTACCATTTCCCGGAGCTTTGAGTAGCGCAACTACGCAAATTCCACCCACCCCTAGTGAGTATTCTGAGCCAAACACACTGCCCTCAGGCTCCGAAGTTGAACTTGACACCAGATGCACTGCTGCAGTACTTGATGTGGGAGTATGGAGCGGGCTTTTAATTACCAGCCATTCATTTTCCAACTTACTGGTTGCCTCAGCTATCCAAGTTTTGTACCGGGCAACATCCACTTCAGAAAAAGGAATTCATGTCTTACTTTTCAGTGCCGATTTGGACCGTGGATCCAGAATTGTGGCACAAATGTAATGTTCTTGTGTCAAAATCTTATTTTGCACCCTTGTATTGTCAGCTAAGCGACGGGATAAGCTCTCCACCAACACATATGCTTCTTTTTTTTCATCTACACCTTTGTACACTTCAGACACCTTCTTCAACTGTTGCACTAGCATTTGCAACAATGGGATAGCTTGGCCCATAGTACAGTCCTCCTTTCTGACTTCACTTGTGAAGACCTCGAAAGGAAGAAGCATCTCAGTCAGGCATTTAACTAGGCACCATTAGTCCATCTGAAGGGTCATGCCTTTCACAGTATCATCCCCTCTTAACATGACATATTCATTGATTGGTCTGTACTGCTCAAACAGACGGTCAAGCATGTAATAAGTTATGTTCCAATGTGTTGCCACCTCCTGGATGAGTGCTTTGACTGGCATTCTATAGTCACGTTGAATGATCCTCAGCTGCTTCCGAGCTTTAAAAGAATGGCTGAAATGAGTGCATATTCTTCGGCAGGTGTTCATTAAGTTGCTGACTATGGCTTCTTTTTTCAAAAAGTCTTGAACTATAATGTTAATGCAGTGCGCCAAACATGGCACCCTGAAATAGGAACCAAGCTCCATGGCCTTAAGTACATTACTGCCATTATCTTTGGAAACAAAACCAATCTTAAGCCCTCTTGGGCGCAGCCATTCAAAGACCTTGCTTTGAAACTCTTCCAATATGTTTACAGCAGTATGAGATTTCTCCATGGCAAACATGCTACAGTTGCATGTTTCCGAGTAGCATTAAAGATCTTAGCTGTATCAACAGCACCTACTTCAGATAGCTTATCTCTAACCCCCACAAAAGAGACCCAGTGTGCAGTGATGCACATGTAATCAGTGGCTTGGCAACTGTTCCACATGTCTGTTGTCAGGTGGATATTGTGAACAGCACTCTGCTGCAAAGCTTGTCCAACCAATTCCAACACATCGTGAAGATGTAGTGCTGGAACAGCAACTCTTGCAAAATTGGACTGGCTGGGAAGCTTCCATTTAGGGCAGATGGCTGACACAAATTCAAGGAAACCCATCCCTTCCGCAAATGAAAAATGGAGAAGGTCCAGCGCTAACATTTTAGCCAGCTTCGCATTGTACAACAGTGCCGTTGGGTGGTTGCGTTCGTACTGCCCCTCTGACCTAAACATGCTGAGAATGGTAGTCTGGATTTTTTTACTTTGTGGGGCAGCTGTTTTCTTGTACCCAGTTAGGCTCAACAACGCACTTTTTTTCATTGCAGTACTCGGTTGCCTTGGTGTCTCAGTCTGACTCTGAGTATGACTCTTACTGCGGTGCCACTGAGATGTTGCTGAGGATGTGGGCGATACCACTAAACTGCTGGGGACAGGGCTAGAAATGTCTCCCTCTTGTTCACCTTCCACCGCGATCATATCTTCCCCTAATTCTTCATCCCCAACAGCAATGGGTTCAGTTTTAATTTTTTCTAAGCGAAGTAGGTGAGCCTCCCACTGGATACTGTGGTGTATTTTGAGATTACTTGTTTGGTCTCCTGTACCATAGTTTGTACCAAGCTTACCCCGCCTAACAGCCTGTCGACAAATTGAGCATACAGCAATGTTCTCCTCCTTACTGCTAACTGAAAAGAAGTCCCAAACTGGGGAGAAGAACTTTCTGGTGCTGCTCGATGTGCCACTTTCAATACCAGATGAACTGGAGGGTGTGCCTGGAATTTGACTCTGTGCAGTTACACTATCACTACCTACTGAGGTGGTAGTTGAGCTTGATGAAGGTCCCTGCCGGGCCTTTGCAAATATGGGAGCTGGAGGTCGTGTTGTTGTTACCTGTGTTGGAGGTATCCGTGCTATATCCCTCTCAGCAATTTTGGATAGGGTAATTATGTTGGTCTCCATCTCCTCGGGGCCAGGAGTGATGCTCATGATGACTGGCTCGTCATCATCATTCCCCTCTTGTACATCTACCTCCATAACTGTAAGGCTTTCTGGAACCTTCCTTTTCACTAGCCTTGTCTTGTGGCTGAGCTGGTGGCTTCCAAGTATTGTATTGTATTGTATTGTATAAAATTCTTGTATAGCACAGCTGTCACCCGACGGGTATCCTGGCGCTTAGAGACCATAATAAATTAGGACAGCGAGAACCAGCTGAACTATTAATCAGGAGTCTTACTTCCTATTCCTGGCAACTAGCCTGGTCTTAAGGTTCTTCCTGAAGCCCATCGGGGAATCAGCTTGCCTGATATTTTGAGGTAGCTCGTTCCAGAGACATGCTGCTGCTGTACCAAAGGTCCTGCCTCCCATCCTGGCCAGCTTAACTCTAGCAATAGAAACCAGGCTATGACTAGTAGAACAAAGGAGTCTTTTGGGCTCATAAAAAGAGAATCTCTCTCTCGGGCTATCGGGCCTGTATTATGTAACGCCCTATATACCATGCATAGAGACTTGAAACTGATTCTGTCTCTGATGGGCAACCAATGAAGGTCCCTCAGAGCCAGGGTGGCGTAAGAGCTATGCTGTCTATCAAGAGCCAATTTGGCTGCCATGGACTGGACTCTTTGCAGCCCCTGCAAGATGTATTGAGTGGCACCCAAATACAGGGAGTTGCAATAGTCCAGTCTGCTCAGGATTATACTTCTAACCACCAGGGGTCTAGCCTCACTGGGTAGAAGAGGGAGAATTTGCCGAAGAGCTCTTAACAAGACAAAGCAGATGCTGATTGTTTTATTGACCTGAGATTGCATTTGAAGGTCCTCATCCACCATTACACCCAGTTTGTGAACCGTATTTGTTGCGACTATAGGATCATCCTCCGGCCTAAGCCTAAATTCGCACAGTAGGGGTTTAGACATTCTTGGTGCAGAATAATACAGCAGCGCTCTCTTCCCCCCATTGAACTGCAAAGAGTTAGCCTTCAGCCAATCGGAGACCTGGCCCATGCACTCCTGAAAGATGTTCATAGGCACCGCGTGCCTCCCTTCCAGGGAAAAGAGCAGTTGAGTGTCGTCGGCGTAATTGACCAGGTCGATCCCATAAGATTTTATAGTAGGGATCAGAGGGCGTAGATAGACATTAAAGAGGATCGGACTGATTGCCGAGCCCTGAGGCACTCCATAGCGGACCGGAGACCTGGGGGAGACAAATGGCGCCATGGTTACCACCTATTGTCTATTTGACAGCTAAGATTGCAGCCACTTCAGGACACAGCCCTTCACCCCCAGCCTCTCCAGCCTTGCTATCAATACCGTGTGGCTAATTGTGTCGAATGCGGCCGACATATCCAGTAATACCAACACCGAGGAGTCACCGTTGTCGGCTCGCATTCGTAACTTATCCAACACAGTTGTCAAAGCAGTTTCCGTTCCATGACCAGGCTGAAATCCGAACTGGTCCCTGTCCAATAGATGGTTTTCTTCAAGATAACATGACAGGGATTTACTGACCATCTTTTCCAAGATCATAATGGGAAACGGCAAGAGGGATATGGGTTGAAAGTTGCCCGGTATTGTTGGATCTAGGGATGGCTTCTTCAACAGGGGCATTATCACTGCCTGCTTCCAACCCTCAGGGACTACTTCTTCGCTCAGGGATTGGCAGCATATTTGTCGCAAAAATGGGAATAGGTCAGGACCATACTCCTTCCAGATCTTGTGAGGAAGAGGGTCAAGGGGTGATCCAGAGGATACCTCCTGGGCGATGTCGTTAAAAAGTTCTTCAGTAAGGGGTTGGAAGTGCTCGAGGGATATATCAGTCAGGACTTCCTCGTCACATAACAGGGTGCTAGTGATGCCCTGGTCAAACCCCCCCACAATTTTAGTGACCTTGTCATCAAAGAAAGTGGCAGCTTCATCACAAAGTTTTTGTGATGCCTGCACTTTATTAACCAGGCACCCAGGGTTAGAGAGGTCCCCCACGATTATAAAGAGAACCTTTGTTCCATTGGGTGCCTGTAAAATAGAGCTGGCATGAAATTGTGATTTGGCCCAATAATGGCCTGTTTATATTGCACCTGTACTAATTTCAGTGCTTTCTTGTCTGTTACTAAATATGATCTGCGCCACCTCCTCTCGGCCTGTCAGCGAGCAGAATGTAATGATTGCAGCTCCTCGCTGAACCAAGGGGCCGAAGGTTTACTCCTATTCCTAATCTTTTTCACAGGGACACAACCGTCAAGGATATTGGTAATAAAATTACTATATCTATTATAATTCTTATCTACTGACTCACCTGGGTTAAAGAGGGTCTGTTTTGGGAAGAGAGGAACTGGGCTATCTGTTGGCAGTTTCGCCCAGTCTCTCCCCCACCGATAGGTAATTTGATCTTTCCTATTCTTTGTGGCCTTGGGTATGGTCATCCTAAAATGTATAAGGAAATGGTCGGTCCAATTTAGAGGCACTTCTGTCTCTTACTGATTGGCAAACACAAGATCGAGCACATGACTTCCCTGGTGGGTTGGCTCTTGTATTAGCTGGTGTAAACCAAAATTCTCGCAAGTTTGGCTCAGAGCTTGCAGGTGGTTCCATAAGCTCCCGGTGTCCCAAAGGTTAAAGTCACCTAGGACTAACAATGTAGAGTGTGTCAGTGCCAGAGCGGCAATTGTGTCAAGTAATGGCTGGTGTTGAGAATCTAGGACTGGGGCTCTATAGCACACCAGGCCTGTCAACAATCTTCCCTTTGGCTTTTGCAATATAAAACCCAAGAGCTCATATCCTGCAATCTCCTTTATCTGTATTGGAGCACAGCTCCATCTCTCTTTAAAAATTATCCCAACCCCCCCTCCTCTCCCGGTGGGCCTAGGTTTGTGGAAGATTTTATAGCCTGCCGGACACGCAAGGCCAATCTTCACTGAGGAGTCTGGGTTGGCCCCAGTCTTTGATAAATAATAAATCCAGGTCCAGATCCTCCAGTAAACTGGAGATCTCTTGGTGGTGTTTTATCAAGGACCTGTTGTTAATCAGGCCACACGTTAAAACCATTTGGTGCCCTCCTAGACCCCCTTTACCGATACTAAATAATGTCTCCCTGGAGTACCAGATCCTGCCAGTGTACGGCCGGGCAGCATTGCTGGCACTGGGCGCGACCGGAGCGCGGACGGGCGCAGACGGGCTTGCCTGTAGCGTGCCTCCGGTGCGCCATCAGCACGCCCGCTGCATGCAAGCGCTGCGCGCTTCCATTCCCACACCTAAATAGGGATGCTTCGTGCTCAGGCCAGCCACTAGAGCGCTAACCAAGATGGCGCTCGGTGGGTGTTACTTGACTGGAAGAGTCTCTCATTATCCCGCTAAAGTAGCGAGGTGACATGCCAGTGTTTTATAGTGCGGGTAAGTGGGCAGAATGGTATTTTAGCAGTATTAAAAACAGGTTTCCAACAGTGACAGCAATTAAAAACAGCGCTTTGTACCTAAATCTTACGGCGCCGAGAGGACGCGGTGCAAGCGTAACCGGGGAGCAGTTTTCCTAAATCAAAGGCTTAGCGCGTTCTGCTTCCTGTGCGTCTCATTCAACTAGGGAGGGCGCTTGCATTCCCCCACCTAAATAGGGATGCTTCATACTCAGGCCAGCCACTAGAGCGCTAACCAAGATGGCGCTCGGTAGGTGTTACTTTACTGGAAGAGTCTCTCGTTATCCCGCTAAAGTAGCGAGGTGATATGTCAGTGTTTTATAGTGCGGGTAAGTGGGCAGAATAGTATTTTAGAAGTATTAAAAACAGGTTTCCAGCAGTGACAGCAATTAAAAACAACGCTTTGTACCTAAATCTCGCAGCGGCGAGAGGACGCGGTGCAAGCGTAACCAGGGAGCAGTTTTCCTAAATCAAAGGATCAGCCCGTTCTGATTCCTGTGGGTCTCATTCAACTAGGGTGCGCGCTTGCTTTCCCCCACCTAAATAGGGATGCTTCGTGCTCAGGCCAGCCACTAGAGCGCTAACCAAGATGGCGCTCGGTGGGTGTTACTTGACTGGAAGAGTCTCTCGTTATCCCGCTAAAGTAGCGAGGTGATATGCCAGTGTTTTATAGTGCGAGTAAATGGGTAGAATAGTATTTTAGCAGTATTAAAAACAGGTTTACAGCAGTGACAGCAATTAAAAACAATGCTTCGTACCTAAATCTCGCAGCGGCGAGAGGGCGCGGTGCAAGCGTAACCGGGGAGCAGTTTTCCTAAATCAAAGGATCAGCGCGTTCAGCTTCCTGTGGGTCTCATTCAACTAGGGAGCGCGCTTGCATTCTCCCACCTTAATAGGGATGCTTCGTGCTCAAGCCAGCCACTAGAGCGCAAGATGGCGCTCGGTGGGTGTTACTTGACTGGAAGAGTCTCTTGTTATCCCGCTAAAGGAGTGAGGTGATATGCCAGTGTTTTATAGTGCGGATAAGTGGGCAGAATAGTATTTTAGCAGTATAAAAAACAGGTTTCCAGCAGTGACAGCAATTAAAAACAATGCTTTGTACCTAAATCTCGCCGCGGTGGAGGTGCTGCTCCCAGCTTGGTCCCCGGACAATGCTGCTGCAGGCATAATTTTTTGTTTCCCAAAAAACATCTGGGGCGGCACACCAGTCTTGGTAAGTGCCACTTCCTTTTTCTGTTCCTTCTTCTCACTGACAACTTTCTTGGTACTGGATGACCTGCAACCTTTCTTTGGGGCCATCTTCTTCAGATGTCAGCAGGACGCAGGTGCACAAGTTGCAGAGATGTCTGTGGTCACATGTGGACGTGATGTGGTGTGCAGCAGGACTTCTGTCTGGCAGTACAACGGGTGATGAAGATGACACCTCCTCCTCTGTCTTTTTGTGCACCTAAAAGCAAAGAAGCCATGAGAAGAACATCAGTGAAATGTTGCATTTGTTGTTGTGGTTCAATTACTGCTAGTACAAACAAACAAATAAAAGATATAACTTAGTGTAGCCATTTGTGAGACTTTGTCAAAAAGGGTTTTCATGGTATACTGTGTACACTCTCAGGAAGGATAGGAAAGAAGAACAACAAAAATAAAAATGTAATGGAAGTGGACCCAGTTTGGCATTAAAGTATTTGCTCATCATCTCATCACTTCATTCAGGGAGCTACTGCTGGCAAAGGGGATGGATGGAAGCAGTAAGCCAAGAGGAAAACCATGCAGGCCTATATGGCAAAAGCAGCGCACTTATATAACTCCAACCAGAAATGGCCACTCACAAAAAATCACAAGCACCAAGCAGGAGGCCTGGAAAACAATGTACTGTCAAAAGGCCTATAATAGCCAGGCAAAGGATGCATGCTAAACCACACTGCTTTACCTTTAATGCAATAAAATGCAAAAACGAAAATCCACAGGGCCAAACAAGGTCTGCAAGGTACACACCACACAGGCATGTATTTAACACACACCCAAAAAGAACAAAAATACCCCCAAATATAAACATTTTGCAATTCAATCCAATGCCATCCATGCCCTAAATGGTGTTTAAATTCAACAGAACACACAGAAACAGCTGTATCATGCACCCGTGACTACCTGTGAACCAACTGGATGAAAGGCCTGTTGGCAGACTAGGCCACAAGCTTGCAGGCCTATAGCAAAAGCACACTACCGGCCTTCAAAATGGCCACCAGCCACATGGCCAGGCCCACAGACTACAAGGAACTGAAGACAGACAATGCAGGCCTATAGCAAAAACCACATGGCCTGGCTTCAAAATGGCCGCCAGCCTCATGGCAAAGCCCACAACAACAAGAAGCTAGGGCCACAAGGAAATAACACTCAGGCCTATATGGCAAAAGCAGCACACTAATAACTCCCATCAGAAATGGCCACCAGCCACATGGACACTCACAAAATCACAAGCAACAAGCAGGAGGCCTGTAAAACAATGTACTGACAAGAGGCCTATAATAGTCAGGCAAAGGATACATGCTGCTAAGCCACACTGCTTTGCCTTTTAATGCAATAAAATGCAGAAACAAAAATCCACAGGGCTAAACAAGGTCTGCAAGGTACACCACAACACACCACACACAACAAAGGCATTTATTTAACACACGCCCAAAAAGAACAGAAATACCCCCAAAAATACACATTTTGCACATCAATCCAATGCCATCCATGCCCTAAATGATGTTTGAAATAAATTCAACACACACCAAAGGAACAGTTGTTTCATCATGCACCCACCCATGACTAGCTCTGGGCCTACTGGCTACCCACAACAAATAAAATAATGATAAGCACCAAAATTGTAGTTGCAGCAACTGCAATGCCCCAATCAAACAACAACCACACCAACTTACTTGTAAAATATCAAATTCAAAAGTCCTCAAATCCAATGATAATGATGCAGCAGACACAAAGAGTGATCCTTCCAGCTCAAAATACAAAGGCAGAATGAACAGGAGATGGACAAAGCACTGGGAGGAGCCTGCTGGACAGGAGCAGGAAGTTAGAGACTCTGTGGCACTTCCTCCCTCTCCCCACCAATTTTTTTTAAAAAGACTCCTTGCACAAAAAAGGACAGCCAAATGTCAATCTGAGGAGTTTTTTTCATCCAAATCATCATTTACAGAAGATTTAATGTTGCTCGAGATATTATTCTTCTCCAGATTGAAAATGTTGCGAGTTCGGGTTCGTGAGCTTCACCACACTTTCGCCGGATGTCGGATGGCGCGTCCAAATGATGTGTTCGATCACTCTCACGGTGGTGAATGATGTGTTCTTGATCGCAGACAACTCGCGGTATCCGATGGCGCTGCGAATGACGTGTTCGCGATCGCTAACTCTCGCGGGAGAGTGCGACCAGCTACCAACATCTCGTGGCGCACACGAACGGATCAGAAATCTCGCCGGCGAACGCAGGGATCCCAGTAAGTCGAACGCACCGCGAGAACGTATTTTTAAAGCGCGAACATGAAATAAATCTCCACTACGCCGCAGATGGCGAAAATTTTGACACCTCCGCATTCTCTGCGGAATTCAAAAATGCCTAAATTTTGCAAGTTCCGCGAGCAGAACGGAATTTGACGCCCACCCTTAATTGTATGATCCATTCCAAAGCATGGCATCTAATGTATCCTCACTACACTTCATTGTTGCGAATCTTCAAAATGTGCAAATGTGGGAATGCGAGTTATGTTCAAATTGTTTGCTTTAGCTAAACTAAGACAGGAAGCCTGTTGCACTGTTTTATTCAGGAAAATCATTTGACGTGGTATGAGGCATGCTCTGAATAAGGTGTCTTGTCCCAGAACATGCCAATCTCTTGTTCCCCAGACAGATTTGGGGCCAGATGTAGAAACATTCCCATTTGCGAGTTGCAAATTGCATCAAATTGCGTCTTGCAATTTTTGACTCGCAAATGTGAATGTACAACAGTGCCTCAGACAATGTTTGCGATTCCCTATGGGGTCGCAAATTGCATGCTTCATTAATATTCATGAAGCAAACACAAGTAGATGATGGACAGAGCGCTGAAACTTTTCAGTCACCGTCAGTCACAGATCTGGATTGAATTCATCATCATTCTTTAGCTCACTTTGCCATCTAAGTTCAGACCCAGCTATATGCAAATCAGTCTTGACCCTGTGCCTCATGGGAACAGTCCAGCCCGAACTGCCAATCCAGGTCTTTCCTGAACCGGAAACAATCATCCTGGAACCGGTTTCAGGGTCACACCTCTCTTCAGCCAAGCTAGGTTGAATCCAGTAGCAAAGTGAGCAAGGGATCCATGTCTGGGCATATCCTGCCAAAATGATGGCCTTAGGCCCAGATCTGTCACCCCGAGTGGGAAGGGTATGCCCAGAGGTGGCATACCCTGCCAAAACAATGGATTTAGGCCCAGATCTGTCCCCCGAGTGGGAAGGGTATGCCCAGACCTGGGTCCCGTTCTCTCTATGCCACAGAAGTAAAGCTATCCTGGCTGATGAGGAGTGAAACCCCAAAACCGGTACTTGTTTCCAGTCCAGGGAGGACATGGCCTGGCAGTTCGGGCTGGACTGTTCCCATTGGGTGCAGTGTCACTACTGATTTGCATATGGCTGGGTCAATACTTGAATGGCATGGTGAGTAAAAAAACAATGGATTTATGCCCAGATCTCTGTACTGGGGTGAATGTATGACATTGTTCTGCATTCTGTCCTTTTTCATTAATATTCATGTGGCAGTCACAATTTGCGACCCCATTGGGAATGGCTAGCACTCACAGGGATGGTGGCCTGCTGTGGTCAGCAGACCAATAAACAAAATAAGTATCCTACCAAAAACTACTGAGGAAGGGAAGGAGAGGTGCCTGTCTGAAATCACCACTCAATCGTGGGGAAGGAATCAATTCCTTTTGTTCATGTACCCCTCACACACTCTATTAGTGTCATGCTTCATCAACGGATCACCCTGACTACTAAAGGTCAGGGTGGGCTCGACCATATTTCAGGGAACTCTTACAAGAATATGGCCAGAGGGTATAGAGATTAAAACTCCTCTTACAGGTCCAGGTATCCCTTTATTATGGAACTGTAGGAGAAACTAAAATATTAAAATGCAATAGGGGTTGTCAGGAGATTAGTGGTCCTATGACCCTAGTGCCAACATGTTTCAGTCTGTAAAAATATTTGGCCCAAAATGATCCCGGACTTTCTTCAGGGCAAAAAAGTGTAGTCCTCCCTGGTTAGAGTATCATAGGAATTACCTATTCATATATTTATTTTTCTAGGACGCAGATAGCTGCTCCTGATTCACCATGGAAAACAGATACCTTGTCTTGTCCCTCCGTATGGTAATGATCACTCCATCTGAAATGAAAGTATCACAGAAAATACCTTTTGTGCATGTAAAAACAAACCATCCATGACACGCTCTGTACACCCATGCTCAACATTCAGGAGGGGTGTGGGAGAGCTGTCGATGTCCATGCCTATTTGATATGGTATCGGGGCTCATGAGTCTAATCTTTTTGTTGTGCAAAGTGGCGATGAAATTTGCATGCTGCCATAAATCCAAATTCATTGTAGGAGTAATACCTCCATAGGTGCTGAGGCACCCTGCCCATCAACATCCACAACAGACAAAACACACAGTCACATCAACATACATGTATAAGTGTACACTGCCACATAAATCGATATTATTTTATTGTCAACATTTCCCTGGCATCCACCTTACCCCAATGCAGAGGAGTTATATCATCTCATGGTATCGCAAAGCTGCGGGGGTAGCCCTGTAGTCACACTCTAGTCAGGGACAAATTGGAATGGTTATCGGAATAGAAAGGAGGGGGCGGGAAGAAAAAAACACTCATAGTTAGAGGAGTGGAGATGTTATTTTAACGTGAAACATACCTCCCTGATGTAGGGTACTCACTGCCTCAAGGGTCCTGAACCGTGATCCACCTACTAGTTCCGCATACCAGACTTTCGCATCCATCTGTGCTGTGACCCGGTATTTATCTGATAATATACCGCCGCTGAGTCAGGCACCGGTATTGTGGCCCGCCCACCGCACGTGTTGATGTCACAATGATTCAATTGCCTGAGTGGACTACTCAAAATACCCAAGGGAGTCGGAAATGTAGTTTCTAAACTCTGATGGAGGTTTCCGTGATGCCTGCTATCAGTGCTACGGGCATCCTGGAAACCACAGATTGTACAAAGACCTCTGTGATACCTGATTTTTGAGTATATGCTCCCACCCAATCAAAAATGAATAGCCCATTTTCCCACACCATCAAGCCCTTGTCTAATGTGTATGTGTCGAGACTCAAGGTAATCTCAATTCGAGTGATCCCAATTCAAATGGAATACCCTTCTTATAGGGAATCAGACCCTTTTCATCATGTGCATAACTGCAGTTTTCCAGTATACTGACGGTTATGGATGTTAGTCACGGTGCATGTGCATTGGAAATAGTGACATTCTCAGTTTGAATGGAGTGACCTACTCATAGGAAAAATAATTAGTTATAGCTTATCTTAATGTTATGTAGAGAAGCAGTACTGGTCAATAGTCTAGAGCAGAACTACAGTGTAGGGAGGGCTATGGATGGGGGTCAAGGACCAGCGAGATGCTTTTTGTTCCAATCTCCCACTGGTTCATGTGACTGCTTTTTTAATAAGGCAGTTTTTTTCTTAATTCAGCTCATTTTCCTTAGAGGAAAACGGGCTGCATTTAAAAAGAAAAAGAAACTTTTCAGTTTCATTTTTTTAAGGGCAGGCAGTGGTCCCTGGGACCACTGTCTGCTCCTGAAAAAAATGTTCTCACATACTCACAAAGGTTAAGGGGTCCTCTGGGGACCTCTTCCCATTTGCAAGTGGTTTACCACCTACTTGAAGTAAGTGGTAAACAGCGAATGTATTGTGGTTGCAAATACGGTCTCAAAACAATAGTACATGGCATGGTGACACACTATTAGGAAAGGACGCCCCTTCCAAACAGGTAGAGTGGCAAATGCTATTTTGCGAGTCAGTGACTCGCAAAATAGCATTTCTAAATTCAATTACCCTTTTTGGCGGTCGCAAATGGGAGGGTCTCCCATTTGCGGCCACAAAAAAGCAGCGCACATCTGGCTCTTGGTGTCTATCGTGTCTTTCCAAAAGTTGTAACCCTGTATAGACAGTTAGGAAATAAAGGAAGCAGAGTAAATAACCTTGGTGTTCATGAGAATATTCTTCTTTCCTGGTGTAAATGTTATCCTATAGTAATAAGAGGCTGGGTCAGATGTATCAAAACCCCAAAAATATGCAAACCTTTCTGCAAATGTTTTCGACCGACCTATTGGTGATGTTGGGCAGTGTTCTCATTGGGTGTAATTATAGACAGCATGTGGGATACTTGCTTTGAGTTAAAAATGGTGATCATTATGCTGATAGCAGAACATGTTGCCAAAGTTAGATGTACCATCATACAATTCATCATTAGAAATGCAGCTGATTGCTCTAGATCTGGAAGCAAATTATGTACCGTTTCAATGTCCCAATCATCAGAGATTGTACTAGAGGTGATGATATCATTTAAAGAAATTTTAAACAAATATGGAATTTTTAAAGTTCAGTAGGACCATACACATCTTACGATACCCTGTCCAAAATTATTCCAAAAGGAACTGGAACTGCTGTAGTGTTCACCAGGGACAAGTCTCTTAGTTCACAGTGTGATAATGCATGTGGATTAAGAGCCAAGTTCAAGTGTTGGACTGCAGAGCCTTCTGGGAAATAGTGTCCATTTAGAAGTAGAAAAAAGGCAGCTAACAAAACAATCCATAGTACCAGGAAAAGTAATCCAATAGTAATGCAGAGATGTTTCCAGGGGGCAACAAGGTATGTCTTTTTTTAGACAAAGATAGAGAGAATAACTTTGTAGCTTGAAAGGCAGTGGTGCTGTTAGCAATTCAGGTTCACTTGGATCCAATGAAAAGTCGTCATAATGCAAAATAGTTGTTTGCTGTCCGGTCTATTTTTGGCAGCTCAGTAAGTTTTGTAGAACCAGGAGATGATTCGATCTGTGCTGTATTCACGTAGATGCTGTTGACTTGTCTAATTAAACTTTCTGTACTAGTTGATTGTACAGTTGTAGTTTTTTCAATATGGAGAAGGATCCTGAGGAGATATTTGAGGACATCTAAGAATCCCACTTCAGATCCTTTCATTGTTGTTTACAGCTTCTCTTTGGAAAGTGGAGTCTTCATTTGATATTGAAGCTTCCATCTGAACTTCCTTTACAGTAGTGAGAAGAGATAACAGGGGTGCAAAAATCCCCATAATGGGTTAAAAATATTTACCACAAAGCCCAAAGTGTGGGGGTAGCCAATTGGGAAACATCCTATCCTGGAATATGGCAGGGATAGGAAAAACAAGTTGTAAGCTTAAATCATTATTAGAATTTGACCCCAAAATAATTTGCCTCCAGGAAACGTGGATGTGGAGGAGTTTCAGTTTGAGAATTTTATGTATATTGTTGCACAGCAAATAAATCCGTAAAAGAGCACGCAAGTGGAGGTTTAGCCATTTTACTTAGCTGTGACATAAGATGGGATGCTGTATCGGAATAAAGTTGAGGATTGGTGAAGATAACCTGGGGCAAGCAATTTCTCTTTTACTGGTAAACGTGTATATTCCTCCAGGGAGAGCGTCAAAGGTATTGGTCGACTCAATCTGTACATTTGTGCAAAAGTTAAGTAACAATGAAGAATGCTCACGTATAATGATGGTGGGTGACTTTAACACTAAACTATCCAATAGTGCAGTTATGTCTTTTTCTAACCCGGAACTGGAAGAGATATGGGCGATCCCAGATTCTGTACTGCCGCCCATCTAAAGTCAGATAAACGAGGCCTGTTACTATTGCAATATTTTAGAAGTTTAGATCTTGTATCATTAAATGGTAGATTCCCGGAGGACTCCCCCACTGCTTATACCTTCCGGGGTGTATATGGTCACTCTTTAATTGATTATATAGCACTTGCACGTTCCTGACCCTTTGGTCTTTAGGCCGATTTACTATGTTTGAAATCAAGCATGTGCACTCTTACAAACCTTTTTTGCTGCAAGTTACTCATTCTCTAGGATCTTAAGCACCTTACTAAATTCTTGTTTTGCTGCTAAATTATCGTGTACTTCACACTAAATAAGGCGAGTCTATAGTATTGAACTACTTTGCACAGTCATTATGCTGCAGGTTATACAGTACAGTTTACTGAATAGACAAATTATCTTTTACTACATGGTTATTCCGTTCATCATCTAGTAATGTATAGCGAATTTTACATTTCTGCGCTTTACAATAAGTTTTAATTTTGAATGTTTTATGATAGTATTAGATTATAAGCCTGTTTAAGTCTGTAAGAATTCATGTATGGCATTCTGACTACTCATGGTTCACCCCTCTTGGCAGTGAAAAACCTCTAAAATGGCTGCTACTGATTTGCTCATCTGTGTTTTTAGATGAAATGACAAGATGAATTTAGATTGGCAATTTTTATGGAATGTAATGTGTTTTTAAGATGTATTTTTACATGGAATTCTTCGGAATTCCAAATCATAATGAATAAAAAATTGAAATTGAATTGAGAAGAGATCAGTTGCTACCCAGGACCTCATTTGGCCTACGGTTGAGAATCGACCACATAGTGTGGTTTGATCAGATCAATGGAGACACACCTTTTGTCTTGGCGACCGACAATATGCGGAAGAAATACAGTTCTGGTACCTTCAACAGCCAAGACAGGTACAGGCACTCTGTAAAATGGCCCAAATTCTTTCTTGTTCACTATTTTTTTCTCTGACCAGGTCCCCAATGTTTGGGACCCAGGCAGGTCATGCTGATACTGTTTTCAGTTCCCCAGTGGTGGTGCAGTTCACCTGTCCATTTGCTTTTTGAAGCTGCAAATTCTTTTAGGTCCTGTACAACATACCAACGATCATTGAGGTCAAATGGTATTTTAGCCGCCACTGTGCTGGCACTATTGAGGTCTGGTACCCAGATTCTCACCCCAAACAGGAGCTCTTAGGGTGTACGACCCCCAAGAGATTTTCTTGGCATTATTATGTGCCCTCTGGACCCCATATAGGTGATTGACCCAACTGCCACCTGAGCCTAGTCCCCCAGCTGTTAAGGATTGCTTAAAGTTCTGGTTCTTCCTCTCAATGACCGAATTTCCCTCGAGATGGTAGGGAAGGAGTACCGAAAGGCCACAACTAAACTTCCCATGGCTTCTTTGTAAGCCCAACAGCTAAACACCAGACCCTGGTCGGAATGTAGTGTGCCAATTGCGTATTTCCCAATGAAGACTCGCAAATTCTTTATAACAGTTTGAGCATCAGTCAAACGCTGGGACCAAACCCATAGGAATCTAAAACAGGAATCCACTGCCACCAAGATGTACTTGTAAGCCCCGTCAGAGTGTAAGGGGCCACAGTGATCCGAATAGTCACATGTGAGAGAGTTGTCTGAGATCAATAAAGGTGTTTGTGGTGGACATGCTACGGTGGAACCTTTCAGCTGCTGGCAGATGTCTCATTTAAGGACAAAATCCTTGGTCTATTTAGTGAGACCTGCCTACCAGTAGCGATGCTCCAGTACTGAAACTGTAGGAGTAATCCCTGCATGAGCTGAACCCAGACCCTCATGTGCAGCTAGTACCAATCCCAATCTGCGATCAGTGTTTGGTATTACTCAAGTCCCCATTCTGGAATCTGAGCATACAGAATGTTTTGTGCATCTAACTTGTAGGCGTACTTGAGTGGAAAGCCTTTCGGCAGTGCTAAGCTGTTGCGCATGGCACTGACAGCTGTCATAGTTGTTCCATCGATCCTCGTACTAGACGTCTAGGCCTGGGAAGTGAACTTCTCTCCATTCCCGGAGTTTGCATAGTTTTCTGAACTCTGCACTCCACGGAGCTCGCGGAATGCAGAAAACTACACTTCGTGATATGCAGCAGAGTTTTTTCCCCGCTCGCGAACGGTTAGTTTGTGATGCAAACAGTAAGTTCGTGAGCGCAGGCTGCCGCTCGGGTAGAATTTCTACCCGAGCGACAGGAATACCAGCACAAACTGCAGTTCGCACAGCACTCCGCTACCCGCAGAACTTCTGGGAGTTTTTTTGTAACTTCGCGGAGTTCCAAGTAGCAAAACTCCGTGAACTATGCCCAGGCCTGACTAGAACGCGTGATTGCAGCAGTGGCCGCAGTACGAACTGTTGCCTTGGTGGCTTTGTACATCATTGAATTCCCTTCAATGTGAACACCAATACATTGATTACTCAATTTTTGATTAGCATGAACCCGTGGGAGGCCTTCTTTCAGCTTTGCTACTTGTTCCCAAAGCATCTTGTGCTTGATTGTACAACCCTTGAAATCTCAAAACCCATTTTGACCCCAATAGTGAAGGTATTCATTGTAAGACTGGACACAGTAAAATGAATCACACAGATAAGTGTGGGGAATTTGCGATCTGTATTTTTTAGTGCCAGTAGCAGGGCTTTTAGTTCTGCCAGCTGCCTTGTATAGCCCCTTAGGGACTGTGTCTGTGTTTTTTCAGGAAGAAACTTTCCATACTGCATTTACTATTACGCATGCTGCAGAATATTGCTGTTTCATTCCTACGGCAGGTTGAGCAGATCCATCGGTATAAATGATAAATTCATATCAATCCGGAGCCATAATTTCATTCGGCAGAGGACATTCTTGTTTGTACCTCAGGAATGCTTGTGTTTGTTATGTAGCATCAGATCTGTATTCTACATCTATCACAATGAGAGACTTAGCTCAGTGAATCCATCTTGGATGTAGAGCTTTAGCATTCAGAATGCTTGGTTTAGTAACGGCCTCTGGGGTTGGTACTGAGGTAACAACAATTATGCGTTTTCCCTGAGCTACTGCTCTCTCTCTCATTGCAGCAGTCTTTACAGCTGTGAGAATTTTCTCAGTAGGTGCAAAACGCATTTCAGTGTTTGTTTACAAATTTGATTTGTATGCTAAAGGTACCGTATCACTTCATTGAAAGTGATATAGGTGTACCCGGTTGGTCCAGTGACTACGCGGATAAACCAAGTTAATTGTGTTGAGACGTGTGTGTAAATGCCTGGGAAATAGCATGTCAGCTTGTATGGAACACTCAATATGAGTGACTTCCTGTGTCCAGTGTTGCACCAAAAAATCAAGTCTTATTAAGTCGTAGAATGGTTTAACCCTTTCTGCGTAATCCAAAATATAAGTTTCTGCCAAAATACAAAAATTCTATAATGGATTGCAGGCTTTTCAGAGTAGTTGGAGGTTGGAGCAATGCACATTTTTCCAAAAAGTGTGTCACTGGGCTTTTGCCATCACTTTATAACTCATATCTCAGGAACAGGACACTAACGTGGGCAATTTTTGATATCTTGAAATTAAATCTGTAGCCCAGGTAAGCAAACCCCAGTATTAAATCTTTCCCATAGCCAAATGCTCCATTAAATCATAGTCCGACAGATAAATATCATGTACATAGAACAATGACGCTTCATCAAAACTTCGAAGTAACTCTGTTACTCTGGCCGAAAACAGCCCCGGGCTATTCTTATATCCTTGTGGCAAATGACAAAATTGCTGCTGAGACCCTAACACCAAAAATGCAGTCATATATCTACTTCTAGGCATTATATTCAGGCAGAAAAAACATTTGAGATGTCTAGTGTTGTTTTGTATTTCTTCCATACAATGTTATTCATTAGCGCGGCACCATGTGCATTCTCTACAGCAAATGTGCATGTGGGAACATTTAAATGTCTGTAGTCCAAGACTAGACGATAATAATTGTCGGGTTTCATTATGGGAAACAACGGATTTTTCATATATGTGGTGCAATTCTCTATTACTCTCTGGTACTCAAGTTGATCTAAGATCTCCCTGACTTGTTTCTTTGTTTCATGTTTAATTGGGTACTGTCTCTGAGGTTGAGGGATCATTGTTAACGGGATCTCATTATGAGGAGACTCATCATCCCACCCAACATGATTGTGGTATAGAGCAGGTGGTAAAGCTGACGCCTACTCCTGCGTATATACATTTTTAACTGACTCTGATACAAAGTGGAAAAAGCAGGTAAAATTACTTTTTACCCCATTGGGCAATTTATAACAAAATTAGGTGGCCAATCCTTTTCAACCAAAAGAATCTTGTAACCATATGTCAAGTCCTCCCAAAAGATGCCCTTCACCTGTCTTTGAATGTCCCCCTCTATTTAAAGAATTATTTTGTGTAAACAATGTGGGACACTTACTCTTGTCTAAGGTGTTTTCACCATGATATACTCACTCAGCGCTACTACATCCAGAAAATCCATCAGGTTCTGGGGAGCTATTTTGACTTCTGCCACGTTGTCTAGCATCGTCACTGCCCATTCCCATTTAAGAGCAGTGTACTACTAGAGCTACTAATAGCAGCCTAGGCATTTCTAATTTTAATCCCTGATATCTTTTTCTTTTTTAATCACTGATATCTTTTTATTTTTGAATTAAGGTTTTATGGATTTCTGTTTATCTTCTTGTTTGATGATGCAGTCTGAAGTTGTCGGGCTCCTCAACTCCTCAGGATTGGAATGATGCTCTTAAATGGTCCACCTCTCGATAGCTTCAAGTCTGAGTGCTGTTATAGCGCAGATCAGTGAAGCGATCAAGCGAGAAAAGGAAAGGGAGGGGACAGCGGGGAAGGAGACCTGACATGGCAAGAAACCAAAGGAGTCAATAAACATCCACTAACAGACCACTCTCCTCCCTCCTGTATAATAATTAGGAACACAAACAAAATGAACTACCTGTAAAGGAAAATAATGACGTGTTCCGTCTAGTTGATCCAGCTCAACGTGTACCTCCCGAAAACAGAAAGCGGGTAAGCATAAAACCCAGCGTGAACAAGGTACCGTTTCAAGCACTACAGAAAAGAAGATATCACATTGTCATACATTACGCCTGGGTGTACCTTTCTATTAGTATTGCAACATCATCTCCCTCTTGGAAGCAATAAACGTATGTGCACATACCCGTGTTCCCTTCGAGCCTTGCTTCACAGAGGACGTAAGAGACCAAACATGGCTCAACCACAATCCCCTGCTAGTAGAACACACAATACAAAATAGGGTTAGATAGACCCCAGTTCTTGAGTAGGTATCTTCTTTGTCTCACCTGTTGTTGGCTGTTTTATGACTCTGGACACTTTACCACTGCTGATCAGTGCTAAAGCGCATATGCTCTCCCTATTGAAAATTGATGTATGGATTAGTGACTCCATGATTGGATGGTTTGGCTTACCTGTCAGACCCTAGTACAGTGCACCAGGAGTGCCCAGGGCTGGTAATGCAACTGCTGCCGGTGAGCTTGCAGCACTCGTTGTGCTACCCACAGAAGCAGCCTGTAAAAGTGTGGCTAAGGATTGCCATTGCAGAGCCTGTGTGCAGTCTGGTACTGCCATGCTGACTGGGCAAGTGCACCCACTTGCTAGTCCCTAAACCTACCCTTTTCTTCATATCAGACACACATATGGTAGGCCCAAGGGCAGGGTGCATTGTAAGTATAAGGTAGGACAAGCCCTGATGTGTGTGGCATGTCCTAATAATGAATTACAGCCATTTTCGTTTTTCACTATTGCAAGGCTACCTGTTCCCCATAGGCTAGAATGGGAAGTTACATCTTATAATCCTAACTGACTCAGGGAACATGGTAGAAATTCGAGTTTAGTATGCCTGAACTCAGAATGATAAAATACATCTTTTAGTGAAGTTGGTTTTAACATTCTGTGTTTGAAAATACCACTTTTAGAAAGTAGGTATTTTCTTGTCTAACCATCCAATACTGCCTCTGCTAGGTTGTGTATTCCTTGTCTGGAGTTTGAGTGACAGGGGCAGGGGAATTCCAGTGGGCTGGGGAATTCCCGGAGACAGGGTTGAATAGAGAGATCTCCATGTAGATGGGTAGGAGGAGTTGCACCTGGGACCTGAATAGGGCTGTGCTTTCCCTCCACAATGCTGGCTCCACCCCCTGTGGTGTGTCTGATGTCTCTGCCCTGCACTGTGAAAGGAAAGAAGAAGTCATGTCAACAAGGTGCTCCAGGACTGACCAGAACTGGTTTGGACTAGGCAAAGGCCTCTCTGCCTTCAGAGAACAAAGAGAAACTTTGTATAAAAAGAGGACCCAGACCCCAGAACTTTAGGTCACTTTGGTAAACAAGAAGAAACCTTTGCTGAGGAGTGGAACCAGAAGAAACTGAGGAGAGACTATCCCTAAGCTGATGTGCTGTTTGGGGGATTGTCCTGCAGTGGTTGCCTGACTGCCAAATAAAGGAGAAAGGACTTTATGTGCACTTTATTCAACTTGTGAAGGAACTCCAAGGGCTTGGAAAAGAGCTTGCCTCCTGCTGAAGTCTCAGGGCCAACTGACTTCACCCACCAGCTCCCCAAGAGTTCTTTGGAAGGGCCTGCTGTTTTGCAAGGCTTTCTGAGGGACTGCGTGTCGCAAGGAGCTGGAAGCGCGACTCACGAACAAGAAGCGTGCCGCTGAACTGCCGCTTCACAACATGAAGCGCCTTGCATTGCTGGGGAAGAGGATCGACGTCACATCAGATGCCACCGCATCACCGAGAAGCGTGTCGCAGAAGAATCATTGAGTCATCGCAGGTCCACTGAAGCGCCTTGCATCGCCGCAGAAGAGGAACGACATTGCATCAAATGCCGCCGCATCTCCCTGAAGCGTGTCGCAGGGCCTGTCACGGCTCATCGCCGGAGGAGAGGATCGGCGTCGCATCAGGTGCCGCTGCATCTCCGGGAAGTGTGTCGCAGGGCCTGTCGCGGCTCATCGCCGGAGAAGAGGATTGACGTCGCATCAGACGCCACCGCATCACTGGGAAGAGTGTTGCAGGGCCTGTCGCAGCTCGCATCATTGTGGAAGCAACTCGCATCGCGAGGGGAGAGGATCAACATCTCAACAGATGCCACTGCATCACTGGGAAGCATGTCGCAGGGCCTGTCACGGCTCGCATCATGAGGAAACATCTCGCATCGCCGGAGACGAGGAACGACGTTGCAGCAGACACCGCCGCATCACCGGGAAGCGTGTTGCATCAAGAAGAAAGCGCCATCTTTGTTTCTTTGCACCAGATCTTCAACGCATCACCGTCCTTGCAACACTTTCATTGTCTTGCGTAACGCATCTTAAGGTAAATGGAACTCTGTGTGTCGCATTGAACATCTTAAGAGAACTAAGCTAATTCTACCATTTTAAAGTACAGTATTGTGGATTTTTGTCATTTGTGGTCTTATGATAAGTCTATATAAAGAATACTTATTTTTGATATAAAACCTGTCTGGTGTCAATCTGTAGTGTTGTCACTTGATTACTGTATGTGTTCACAAATGCTTTACACACCGCCTCTGAGATAGCCTGTCTGCTCATGCCAAGCTACCGAGGGGGTGAGCAGGGGTTATTTTAGAAGTGTACCCCCTTACCATGACTAGACGCAAGGGTCCCTATTTGTCAAAGGTACCTACCTCTGCTAACTAGAGACCCCCAAATCTAACACCTGACATGACACAAGAAAATACTCTTCAGAACATGGAAAGGATTGGGACCAATATAGAAGTTCCCCTCCGCATGAGTCAAAGGATGTCCTTAACTCTCCAATGTGAGGGAAACGCACTTCACCAGTGCCTACCAGCAATGCACACATCCAGTAAGGGGCTAGTAGGAGAAGTGTACCTCTCACCACTTACACCATGTACGGGTATCCCTACCACTCACAAGAGACTACATACGTGTATCTCACCAACGAGGAGGAACACCTAGCACAATGAGTGCGATAGATGAGGAAAAATAGAGACTCACATCCAACACAGGTACGTAGTTGATGCTTTTCCCGAGAGTAGTTCCAATGTAATTGTATGCGTGCTCTCTTTCAAGTTAGAGCTATAGCACTAGAATGATTAACAGAGGTGGTGCAGCCGCACCCTTATCGGACCCGGACTTGTTCCTGCTCATGGGTTCCCAGACTGAGTCCCACTCTGGGGCTCCAACAATCTCACTCCTCACCGGAACTCAAAGAAACCATCCCCGCACCGGGGCGCCAATAGCTCTGCTCTGCGCTGGAGCTCCAAAACTAACAGTAGTGGGTAGACACCAAACGAACCTCCACTCACTACAAACATAGAATACTCAGCAGCGCCGCCGGGGCGGAAGTGTGCACAAATACCTTCCTTTGGCCTGTGTGCATGACGCGCCACCTCTGTTGTTCATGGGATATGTAGTCCCTCGATCCCCAAGGCTGAGCGGCTTCCGCGCCAACCCGCTAGAAACAGGATAGGGCCCATTGTGAGTCCTGACAGAAGTGCGATATGTCCCCCGTTTTAGCCTGACTCTCTCTTCTGATCTTTGCTCCGACCCTCCCCCTCTCTCCGAGCGTTTCTCAGATTGATCCTGAAAGGAACAAGAGGAATGTGTATCAGCATCCTGATATCTGTCAGGCTTTCTAATGTTATTGTGGTTCCTGAGATTGTATCTATTTGCGTGTGTTCCTGTTAAGGAGACCCACTCTGTGACTGTTGTTATTTTTTAGTTTATTTTCCCATTTCTTTTAAGAAGAATCGGGGGCTTGCTTAGAGTTATCCTTTTCAGAATTACCCTTAAGCACTGGTTTTCCAGGACTAGCTCCCTGATTATCTCTTCCCAGAGAAGCGTATGTATTTTTGATTATCTTAGGTAACTCCCTCTCTTGCTGTATAGGTTCTGCTCCTTACTCATTCTGCATTTGTTTTATAACATCTGGTATTACCGCTATTGTAGGGGTACCATGAGTTCTGTTGTAAATGGCAACTAAAACTGCACCCCAAGTGGCACAATCACCTATCAGGGCAGCCATCCCCATTGGCAAGCAAATTGTTAAAACTCTGTATTTTTCGTGAGGGCCCATATGGGGAAATACACTTCAAGCTGTGCTGTTTTTTGTGCTATCCAGAACTGTACTTGCTCCCGACTGGTGGACATCCTTCCCATGATGGCATTCAGTGTTTGAGGGCTAATACACAGTAGCCAATTGAGCTTGTGCAGCCTCATCAGCCCTCACAGGGTGAACTATACGTGTTTGCATTATAAACTGTGTAAGATTTCTGTACATGTTTACTAAATCTTTGTATAGTGTACACATTTCTGCTCCTGGTAACATGAGAATATCTGGATGGGGGTATACAAATCTAAGACTGGCCAGGTCACACCTTCTTCAATGAGCAGACCAAATCTCATGTTTTCTTCGGTGTGTGGGAGAGTGTCTTTAAACCAATTTATAGGCTCTTGGTAAGTTAACGGGACTTCTATGTCCACGTATGGAAAGAATTAATCTGATGTCTCATCGTCAATGTAAGTGTGAAACAATTTTGTGTGTGTCTGCAGCTGGGATTCTAACCCTAGAATAGAATACTTCAGTTCTGAATGCTTTGTGTGCCTCAACCACAAAGGTAACATCTCCACCCTTTGCCAGGACACCATGTAGTAATATTTTTATAGTAACTGCCTGTCTGCAATTTTCTGAAATATTTAAAGTATGTATATGTACTTCAACTTTGTCTGCTTGTACGGTCATTGTCAAAAAATTTAATGTATTGTATGAAAATGAATATATTGAGATTTTGTTTGTACAATATGGGAACATTCTTTAATCCACCAAGCTTGAAAAAACATAAAGCCAATACATAGGACAAATTTACTCAGCTGAGGAGGGTCCCTTAATGGACGTCTCCGGTGTAATGTGAGTAGGGTCTCTGAGAAAGCATGACTGAACTACTCAGATTTGACCATTAAATAAGTGCCTAACCATCGTTGGCAGTGCCATGGTGTGTAGCTCATACTAATCTGTAGGATCTATGCATTGTTTGGAGAACATAAACTAAGGACTTGGTGTCAAGACGGATTCTAGGCACCCCCGGATGATATGATGGCCTATAGACCAGCTAGCTCACAGATCCATCGTAAGCCCCCCTAACCTTACCATGGAGTAAATGGATTCTGGCAACCACTGAACACGACAACCTTGATTCCTAAGAAATCGTGGAAACAGTACTGAACTTTTTGCTCAGTCAATCGTGCTCACTTATTCTCTGAGAAATATACAGAGAATACACAGTGGAATATTTTCAATAATATTTATTGAACCAACAGTATTCATATATATAAAATACATGTGCTGCAATGATTAGTAGACAGATGCAGATAAAAGTGAGTTCAAGCACCGAAAGAGTGAACAGGAGATACATTTCTACCATGGTGCTGAAACAATTAGTATCTGCAGGCATTTATGCAACATACAGTAATCTACATATGATGCGGACCCTACTCTGAGTGCACCTAGAGTGTGCATGTGTGGAGAGCCAATAATCTCCCCAAGGAATGATCTAATCCATTACCTGATCAGATAGAGTGAAGGACCCTGTCTTGGTCTCGAGTTGGACACCCCTCACAGAATGTCAAACCGGTGCATAGTGGATTCAAAGCATGCACAGACCCTTGGGGGCACATGTACAAGCCCCTATCACCGCCACAAACGTCACGTTAACAGATGTTGGGGTTGCGATAGGGGCTGCACCTTATGTACAAGGCAGCTTTAAGCATCTTAACGTGGCTTAACGCTGCCTTGTACATAATGCATCCTTTTCCGCTATGGTTAGCGTGAAAGGGGCATGCAGTGGGTGTTATGGTGGGTGTTCCACCGCAACACCCATTGTATCCCCCACTTTTTGATTGATGCCTGATGTGATTTCGAACTGTAAGTGCACTGGGTACCTGCTAATCAGGATCCCGGAGTCAGATCTCTTTCCCAAAACTGTACCACAATTGGCACAACTTCAGCCACCCTTGTAAGTACCTAGTAAATGGTACCCCTGTTGCCTAGGGCATGGGTACTGAAGAGGGTCCACTGTGCTGCAGCACAAATTGTGACACATCAGAGACCCCTCACCAAGACCAATACCATGCAAACTGCCACTGGAGGCTGCGTGTCTTGGTGCAGAGAAAACGAAGAGACATCTTAGCATATAGCCCTGTGTGCCATGCCCTGACACACTGCTTAACATACAGCTAAGTCACCCCTACTGCAAGCCTTAGAGCCCTAAGGCAGGGTTCTCTATATCCCATGTGTGGACATATCTGTAGAGATATGACCTTGCAATATCTGAGCCATTCTTGGATATTGAAAGTGCACAGGTAAGCCATAAAGAGTACATGGCCTGGGTATTTGTCATTACGAGTTTACTAGCTCCATGATGGCTTCTCGGTACCCTAAGTTCTGTGGTACCAAACATTTTATCTTAATAAATCCTCACTGATGCCAGTGGGGTATTTATTGCTAAATGCACACAGTAGCCCCTTTAGAGGGTCCCCTGAAAACCTACCAAACCCTAGTGTGGTCTCTGACTAGTCATAGCCACCAGACATGGTTTTGACCTCATCGGGTGAGAGGCTGGGCTCTCAGAGGCCAGAAACAAAGCAAGTTGACGAGACCCCTGAGACCGACATCCTGAGGTGACCCAGCTGTCCCAAAATCACTTCTCTAATTGCCTGATCCTGACTCCGAGGACTTTTTGATGCACGACTGACCTATCTGCTCTGCTCCCAGCTCCACCAGCCCCAGGGGACACACCACACTTACTTGTAAGTCCTCCTGTGAAGTGGCTTCTAGGTGGCCCCCCTTCATCGTAGTGCACTGGCTACCAACACCTTCGACAACCTGCTCCCGGCTGAATACAGGATGCTCCAGAACTTTTGCTGCTGAAACTTTGGACCTGGTCCTGCTATCAACCTAAAACGGGAGGGCAAACTTCGTGAAAGCATTGCCTGATTTTATATGCATTTTTCAAGTTTTCTAAATTTACTTCAATCATGAGAAATTGTGCTCAAAAGTGGTATATTTTCCGAACTCTTACAAAATCGTAACTCCTAAAATACTCACTGTAGATCAAAGTTATTAGTCTTAAATATATACATAAAAATCAATATTATTTTTACAAATGGGTCTCGGATTTATTCTTGAGTGTTTGTATCATTTATTGCCAAGCGCTACTCTCTGATAAGCCTAACACTAACACAAAAAGAGCATTAGTGTTATCTACTTTAACCTCTGTGTGCCAGTAAGGGATCCACTGGACTCTCTGCACAGTGCACTTCGTTTTAGTACACTATACAGAGAGCCAGTTTATTACATCAGGGCTTCATTATATAACTAAAATATGCTGGAAATTGAATTGCATTCAAATTAGTGGAGGGCTCCTAACACAGAGAGAAAATTCCTGGGACTTGCTGTTAGAACTAAGCCCACTCCAGTTGTGGTGCAATAAGCAAGCAAGAAACTATGGAACCATTAGAAGTGGGGGTGTTTCATGAAAGGGAGAGAGCCTGACAGACCCATATCTACTAAGATGTGTTGCTGTATCCCTCTCCTCTTGTGCTGGTGCACTTTAGGTGCCTTGCACCATGCACAATCTATTGCAATGGTCTGTGTGTGTTGTCCAGCATAGGTTGTGTACGGTAATGGTACCCTTCCAGTACAAAATATGGGTGGGTGGCAGGGGAAAACTCTGCCACATCTTGGAATCAGAGTTTTTGTTGAACTCCACATTCCTAGCAGAGCGTGAAGTTGGCAATACTCCGCAAACTCCGCTGGCAGAGCAGAGTTCGCCACCAACCCTTACTTTAGAGACAGTAATAGCTAAAATGGGGGTGCAGTGGGTATGTGGATCCACTTTCAGTATGCCTGAGCACTTTGATGGTACAGTAGGGACAACAGACACCTCTACGGGCCTTTCCGTAATACAGATAGTGCCAGCACACATGTAGCTTCAGTGCCATCCCAAAGTGGCATTCCCTCATTTGCATGGGGGTATAGTGTCTTTGCATAGTATTATGGATGCAGGCACAGAGGGAAAGAGACCTTAAAAAGTTGCATGCCCCTGAGCCCAATGAAGGTGATGCAAAGTCAGTGTTCCCCACCCGAGGATGACTACCTGTAAAGAGGACAAGGGGCCTGAAAGACCCCACAGGCCTCACCCTGCAGGAAGGTGCAGTCAGTCATTCCAACCACCTGTAGGGAGAATCTGTCTCCCCTTTGCAAAGCAAGCTGGTTGCTTCTTGAGCTAATCCACCTTTCAATAATGTGGTTGGATGTGGGCGCAGACTAAAAGAGGCCATAAGAAGGTGCACTAACTAACCCTGGGCATAGTTCGCGAAGTAGCACTTCGCGAAGCTACGCAAAGTGCAGTTCGCACTACGCGAGCTACGCGTAGCACTTCGCGAACTGCGTAGTACCTTGTTCGCACTGTGCCAGATGTCGTTTTCAATGATTGCACAGTGCGGACAAGCAACCGGCACTGTGCAATCATTGAAAATGGCATCTTGCACAGTGCGAGCTGTAGTTTTCTGCTGCTCGAGTAGATTTTTACTCGAGCGGCAGCTTTCTCAACGCGATCTGGTAGTTTCTCATCGCGAGCGGTAGTGAGCATACGCGACCACTCGCAATGAGAAACCTGACCTCCTCGCGTTGGGAATCTCGCCGGGAGGTTTATTTTCCATGCTCGCGATCGCCAACTTGATGTTGCTGATCGCGAACAAGGAAAAAGTCTCGCCGGGATGTCATTTAGCTTGCTCGCGGTCGCCAACTTGACGTTGAGGACCGCGAGCAAGCAAAAAATGACCGCAGCACTACGCAACACTACGCTACGCGTGTTCGCACTGTGCTACGTGCAGTTCGCGTAGTGCGAAGTAGCGCAAACGTCTCAAACTACGCGAGCGTAGCGTAGTGCTTTGCCCATGCTTAGCACTAACTATGAAGTCATATGGAGGTGGGGCACAGTCAGTGTGCCCCATCCGAGGGTGACTACCTGTAAAGAGGGTAAGAAGTCTGAAAGACCCCCCCTGGCATCATCTTGCAGGAAGATGCAGTCACTCACTGCACCTTTCTGAAGGGGAAATCTGTTTCCCTTTTGCAAAGCAAACCACATGCTGCCTGCACAGTTAAAGGCAGAGCAGCATTTTCAAAGAGCTAATCCACCTTTGTAATAATGTGGTGACCCCAGGATAGCTACATGTATGCACTGTCCTGGGGCGCTTCTTCAAATATACTAAGGCATGCTGTCCTTGTTTGTGCCACGCGCAGCTAGCTAAAGGAGTGTCCTTTCCACAGTGTGCCCCCAGCTGATCACACTACTAAGTATTCATCTAATTGTATGTGTGTTGCCAAATCAGCAGTGTGCAAGTCACCTTCTGAACTTCAGCTCCTCCCTCTCATTTATCATATTAACACATGCTGGCCCCTCACAAGCTCACACGTTGGGACATTTATCTTGGCCACTTGAGCTCTCAGACTTTCTGTTTTGCATTCCTGCATGATGAGCCACTCTGAGCAGGTTAATATGTCATCTATGGGCTCTACAAGTTCCTTAGTTTTCAGGGTCTTCTATGATTAGTAGAAAGAGCTATATTTCATGTCCCACAGTACCTTACTGTTGGACTTGGCCCTCCCTGCAGGGTCACACCCTCAAATGTTTTGCCTTCTCCCCTCCTGCAATGCTGATTTATTTTTTCTTGGAATTAGAACTCTGTGCACTTTATTACTGATAACAAGTGCTAAAGAGCTTGTGGCCATTCTCTAAACCATGGTAAAATGGCCTATACCTAGGCTTTCCTGTTTTCAGTTTCTATTTTTGGTAAATTCTGGTGGTGTTTTGTCAGTGTTTTCCAGCGATTTCAATACCTACAAAAAACAGTGCTTTTCAGTGGTTACTCATTTACGCGCCATAAAAAACAATGGAAACTGTGTTTTACTGGTGTTTATGGAACGTTTTGCTTTTATTATTGCTGGCTTTCTTCATTGATGCATGGTATATAGATAGTGTACGTACAGTGTATATGAGGGCCAAATACAAATACAAATAATTTATTGTAGTACACCGTACAATATTTCTTCAGTGATTCTTTGGTCATTCGCGCTCTCTCTTTCCTTCCCATGTACACCTTTATTTGTGAAAAGGCCCTCTCGGCATTGGCACTTGAGACTGGCAACACCAAAAAGAGCCAGTACACAATTTGCCAACTCTGGCCACTGACGTAGCTTTCCATGCCAGTACTGGTGCACCTCAAGGGTGACATTCTCTGGGCCAGGTTTTGCAACATATGCGTTGAACTGGGTGCATATGGCCTCAGAGGTATTAAAGCGGTCAAAAATGAAGCTATACTTTTCAAAGTCCGGAGAAAATTCCCCTTTACAGAAGGGATCTAACTCTTGTGCAGAGTACCAAATTGAGGCTTCATTGACTTCAAACGCCATGGTTGGTGAAGGGACATTTCTATGCATCATAGCTAGCCATTTCTCATGCATTGTGAAATAAAATTTCCTGAATTGGTCCTAAAACTTCTTTGCTTACCAAGTGGCAAGCATTCTAACAGGTTACATGTTGCAGTGCCAAAGTCACTAAAAGTGTCGCCTAGCCTACTCTCGAGGAGATGTTTGACGTCTACACCAATTATGCCGAACACTTGGTAGACAAGGGTGTTTTCTGACTCAAGTTTTTTGATTAGGTCCACTACAGCAGTCATGTTTTCCTGTAAAAATCTAAGAATGCAGTACAGTGCACTTTTTTTTGACATCACTATCAAAATGCACCCGAAGATCCTCACATTTCTTGTCTTTTGCATCATCACTAAGCAAAAATTCAGTAAACGGTAGCCACATAGATAATATTGCATTCACGGCCTCTAGGACTGAGAACCACCGACTAAATGACACAGTTGGGATGACTCTTTCTTTGCTGCCACACAAAGCACAAAATGATAAATATTTGCGTTTGAGTTCCTGCGCATAACAAATCAGTATGCCTGAAAGTACTACAAAATCAATAGCATTCTTAATTAAATCAGAAGATTGTAAAGATGCTTTCAGCATACCATCTAGCAAGTGGCAAGGATCTCTTACAGGGAAACACTTCAGCTCAGGCATTGCCTTTGACAGGTCATCACATAACTTTTTCATATACGTAGCTGAATCGCTGCAAATACAAACAATATCACTCCCATCTTTGTTAAACTCTGCAAAACCTGCAAATTAACATATTTTGCCCACGCACTTCTTCAACCATGAAATCTTTGTTTTCCAGCATATAATCTTCTGCCATCTTTATTCTGCGGGGCATGTTGTTCTGTGCAAACTAGATCAATAAAAAAAAAACACTTAGAAACCGGTTGCGTACTATTGAGAAAATAATGATGCCACTATACAGGCTGCCAACCAATTGGTGAAATTGAAGAACACATATTTGCGTCATAGCATAAGAATCCATTTTATGCTTTTAAAAAAATAATTGGTTCTGGAAGTATCTTGTAATGTGTTCTTAACTTTAATGCTTTTGGGTACCGCTAGAACGTATCACATGTTTTGCTGGACTGTAGCTTCATGCTTATGCCAAAGATACCAGGATTTCAGTAGAGTGAACTAAAATTCCGTCTCAGTCACTCAGTGGTGGCTAGTGATGTTTGAAAGTAATGGGGTGTAACATTCATCTTCAACTTTCAATGAATGTGCAAAGTGAGTGACGCCAACTGACCGAAGGAATTTTGAAGATGAAGGACATTGTCTCCACATTTCACTAGGCATACAAATGTTTGAAGACGGGCTTTACATTATTATCGTTAACTCACATCATAATTCAGAAGTGGTGGGAACTTACTGTTTCTTTTCATTTAACATTATTGCTACTGCCATAGCAAGATTTTTTCAGATTTGCGCTTTTTGTTTGTCAGACAATGATGATGGAATTCAACTGAGTAACCAGATCATAGTGACTAGTAGCAGAGGCTATGTCATGAAATCATTGTGTGTGCACTACGATGAAGCAATCGTTTTATAAGCATCGTGGGAGCAGTTCACACTGAAATACACCAAATGCTGCTTTAATTACAAAAAAAGCTGTGCCTTTCAATTCTTACGCGCATGGGTTAGTGCCATCTATAACCAGAAAAATATCACCATTTCTTTTGAGATTGGCAGAGGCGCAACTAGAGCCAAATTATGAGGAGGTTGTGGGCTAATTTCGGGGGGTTGGGTGTGGTAATTCTTGCAGCATTCTGCAGAGTGAAGATGCAGGGCCAGAAGAGGTTGTAACGCAACTGGTGCTCATGTAAAGCGCTGTGATACCTCCGGCTCTTGTTGGCGCTATATAAACCCCCCCCCCCCCCAAAATGTAATAATAATACATGCCAGATTTTCACGATAGCTATGTAGGAACAATTCACACACCAAGTATAACTGGAACTCCTTAACATGGTCAGTACAGTACAGAAAATCTGGCACTGATTTGTTACTCCTGGGCATGCCTTGGGTTAGAAGAATTTGCTGAGGCTCTCCCTCCATTTAACCATGAAAAACCAAGAAGCTATCGTAGGATGCCCAGCAGGCCCTTGTGCCCCGTACAGTGCCTGCTAGAGGGGTTCCCTGACATACTGGGGTGCCAGAAAGCATCACTGCGGCACAGAGCAACCAATGTCAGCACTCCTGCTTAAAAGGGGCGACCAGATCCAAGTGCGTCCTCCAGTCCCCGCCTACACAGCTTACCCGGCACTTTTCCAAAGCGTAGAAATTAATTAATGTATTTCTTCATGTTTGTTTTAATTTTAAGCAGCAGAGCAGCCTTTTTTATTAAGCATTAGAGCGGTCCACACTTCCTGGCTCTGTAAGGCCATCTTCCAGTGTTTTTGTGCATTTTAATTTCAAAAGCCAAACAGGACAAACTGAGTGAATTGACCCATACATCCACGAATGGCCATAGACAGACATATCGAGTGCACCGAGAAACTCGTACTCTTAAACAAGATACTTCAGCTGAGGCAGAGGCGCAACTAGAGCCAAATTTTTGGGGGGGGTTAGAAAACATTTCGGGGGGCTAATTCTTCAAGCAATCGGCAGAGTGAAGATGCATGGGCTCTACAAAGGGGTGAAAGAACAACTGAATTAACTAAATTGTCTTTTAAAGACCTGGGAAGTACTCGGCTGTGGCTGAAGTAAGACGGACGCCAGGCCACAACAGCTTCT
Source organism: Triturus cristatus (assembly GCF_964204655.1). Classification (NCBI taxonomy): domain Eukaryota; kingdom Metazoa; phylum Chordata; class Amphibia; order Caudata; family Salamandridae; genus Triturus; species Triturus cristatus. The sequence continues at coordinate 451,391,556 of NC_140590.1, read as the reverse complement.
CTCCCCCCAACGTGAGCCAGGCAGGGGGCCTAGTGTTGCTCTGGCCCTATGGGTGTCCAATATCAGAAGAGGTTGTAACGCAACTGGTGCTCATGTAAAGCGCTCTGATACCTCCGGCCCTTTTTGGCGCTATATAAAACACTCCCCCCTAAAAATGTAATAATACATGCCAGATTTTCACGATAGCTATGTAGCAAAAAAATCAGACACCAATTATAAATGGAACATACTGGGGTGCCAGAAAGCATCACTGCGGCACAGAGCAACCCATGTCAGCACTGCTGCTTACAAGAGGCGACCAGATCCATGTGCGTCCTCCAGTCCCCGCCTACACAGCATACCCAGCACTTTTCCAAAGTGTAGAAATGAATTACATGTATTTCTTTGAGTTTGTTTTAATTTTACTTGCAGTGTTTTTGTGCATTTTAATTTCAAAAGCCAAACAGGACAAACTGAGTGAATTGACCCATACATCCACGAAAGGCCGCAGACAGACAGCTCGAGTGCACCAAGAAACTCGTACTCTTAAACTCTCGGCAAAGTGGAGCTGCAGGGGCTCTAAGAAGGGGTGAGAAAACAACAAGGCCTCACTAACAAGCAAATGGTCTTTTAAAGACCTGCGAAGTACTCGGGTGTGTGCCCGGGAAGCTGTCTCATCCCGGGCTGACACACACAACGGAGTTGCACGCCTGTTCTGAGGCCCTTGGATTTGCCGTGATGATACTTCATTCTACCCAAGCTTGGCACACTCTTTCTGAAATGCTGCATTTTTTGCCTCCCTGAAACAGAGCAAGTAGGTCCAACAGTTACACAGTAAGCACTGCAGACTGAGACACCTATGGTGCAGAGGGACAGAATAGGCAAATTACCTAACCTCCAGCGTGCCCAATAATGGGTAACACTTGGTGCTCGAATGCCCATAGGCCAATTTCACGCTAAGACACAAATAGGCCAACCCTTCACACACACAGAACTTACCTGCTGGGCGTTGGAGCACTTGGAGCACCGGCAGTCGTCGTCTCGTCGTCGTGGCGGTCGGAAGTGTGATGCGGTGTGTGGGGCCAGACAAAGTCCGGGCAGGATTTTCAATGGGACCTGGCCCCATCCACCAACCTTGGCAACCAATGTGTCTCCCCGAATTTAATGGGGGTGACTCACGTTTAGAGCTACTTCCTCCTCGCGCCGAAATTGCAGCTTGGTTTGTAACGCTTTGGCTCCATCAAGTGGCCAAGTGGTGCAACAACGATGAAAATCAGTGACACTCGGGTTAAACCAGGTCAGCTGATTTTCATCCGGTAGGGTACTGTCGGGCAGAGTCGGTTTAAACCGAATTCCGGACAGCCTGATTGGCACATTGTCGGACCCGGCCTCGTGGCGTGGTCCCGAACCCTCCTACCAGACTAAACGGGGACTACCCGAACCCTTCGGGGTCCCCCTGGATTGTACCCCGCTACCCTCCAGCCGTTGCGACGCGACCCGCCCCCGGCCTCGGTCCCCGCGACCTCAAGGCGCCCTGACCTCAAGGCGCCAAGACCTGACCGGAGGGGGTCGAGTGGCCACTCCACAGATTCCGGAGGAGGAGAGTTTTGATGGGGCCTCCAGCCGTCCCCCGACGCCTGGTTGCGATCGCCCTCCGGCATCCCTGGGCGCTGGCTCCACCCCCCGCTGGGTGTCTGGGCGCTCTTCTCCCGGTCCCTCCGACCTCCCCAGGCGCGAGGGTCCGGACATCAAAGGGGCTCCAGACCTATATCTGGGGCAGCCCAAAACCAGGACGGCAGTTGTATCCTGGAGTCGAGAGCCCTGCTGATCGGATCGCGGCTGACCCTACGGAGAGAGACTCATTGCCTGGAAATCGGAACTCGAGCCCTGCTGACTGCGTCGCGGCTCCCCCTTGCTGAGAAGAAGACCCTCACGGAACCATCGGAGCCCTGCTGACCTCGTCGCGGCTCGACCTCAAAGAAGTAACCATCGGAGCCCTGCTGACCTCGTCGCGGCTCGACCTCGCAGAAGTAACCATCGGAGCCCTGCTGACCTCGTCGCGGCTCAACCTCGCAGAAGTAACCATCGGAGCCCTGCTGACCTCGTCGCGGCTCGACCTCAGCGAGGCAACCCTCCGAGCCTTGCGGACGATGCCTCGGCTCCCGGAACCCCCCCAGCTCTAGGATTGAGAGCTGAGCACAGGGTGTTCCCGTACCAGGCTGGTACTGAGACTGTCCCGCTACCCCGTCCCTGAACGACCCCGAGACTCTTTGGGATCCCTCGATCCACCTGTAAATATTGCCACAGAAACCTGCCTTTCACTACCGATAAAGACTTACGAGAATTGATACCCTTGTTGTGTCCCTTTGTGGTGGTGGGGGTGCTTGGCTGGTACGATCACAGGGGAAGGACCTCGCCCAGGAGGCTTCTCAGCGGCGCTCGGCTACTTTCCTACGGAACGGTGGCTCTCGGGGTGGTCAGTCCGACACCCTCTGACTCCCCGGAGAGCGCCCTTCTAACATTGGTGGCCAGCGGTGCGATCCGAGCCGATGCAAATCGTACAGCGAGTAACTCACCCACTACCTACCCAGACACAGAGTGACCATGATCAACTAAGAGACCACCCCAACCGCGGAGTTCCAACAAGAACGGTTGGAGGAATATACCCATAAAGAACTGAAACAGTTTTGTAAAGACAAAGGCTTCGCGACCACCGGATTAAACACAAAAGAGGACCTGCAAAAAGCCCTAAAGGCCTGGGTAGAGTCCGAAGCGGCCTCCCCCCAAACCGAAGAAAACCCGGTGCCAAACACGTACCAGCAACCAACCGCAGCACCGGCAGATGGGAGGAGAACCAGCATGGAGACCGGCCTCTCCCCGGAAGAGTTTCGAGAAAGGGAGAGGGTCAGGACCCACGAGTTGGAGCTCGCCTTACTCCGCCTGGACGGCAAACTCCTACTAGCCAAATAGAAACTGGCCCTGGAACAACTACGGCTGCAAGAAGAAATAGAGGAGAAAAAGCGGCACCGAGAACTGGAAGAGAGGAGGCTACCCCTCGAGCATGAGCGGGGCCTTAAAGAACTTGAAATTAAATCCAAGAATGGGGAGACCGGCACCCCCGGAAACAGGGACACCCACCCGCCGGCCGAGGCGAAAGTGCATATCCCCAAGGATGTCGTCAAAGAGTACTACAAGAACGACGACATCCAACAATGGTTCAAGGCCTACGAGGTCGCCATGACCGCCCATCGGGTACCCCGAAAAGATTGGGGTGCCGGCTTATGGGGACGGTTCCTCAGCGAAGGCAGAGACACCCTGCTACAGCTCCCCGACGCAGTGATGACATCTTATGACCATATGAAGGAGGCCCTGCTCACCCGCTACGGTCTCACCTCAGAGATGTACCGCCAGCGCTTCCGGGACTGCAAGAAGCTCCCCGGTACCACCTGGGTGGAATACGTAGACTTTTTCGGCAGAGCCCTGGAAGGCTGGATCAAGGGCAGCAAGGTCACCTCCTACGAATAGCTGTTCGACCTCATTGTATGGGAACACCTCTCCAACAACTGCTTCATCGAGCTGAGACAGCACCTCCTCAACAGCAAGCTTACCGAGCCGTGGAAGCTCGCCGCCGAGGCCGATCGATGGGTGAACACCCGGGTCCCTCGGAACTCGATGGGGGAGTACCAACGGAACCCCACGGGGACATAGTACCCCGGGCTCCCATCCCGAGCAACACCAAGAAGTACCAACAGTGCGTCACCATTAATGGACGCCGGGCCGAAGCCCTCCGCGACACCGGAGCCAGCGTGACAGCGTCCGCTGCCACTTGGTGACCCCCAAACAGATCATGCCTAATGTACTGTGCCCCGTCCGGTCGGCAGACAACACCGAGAGCTTGTGCCAGATGGCCCGGATCCCCTTCGAGTGGGGGGGAGTGTCGGGCATGCTGAAGGTGACCGTCCGCGATGACGCCCCCGTAGACTGCCTCCTTGGGAACGACCTGGAAAGTTCCCCCTGGGCCCACGTCGAGCGCCGCGAGCATCTGGGGATGCTGGGACTGCCTGAGTGGGCCTGCGCAACCACCCGGTCCACAACCGCCCGGGCCATCCAACCGGGCGTAGCTGCTCCCCCCGAAGAGCCGGAGTGGCCCAAGCCACCACCTCCCTCCATCGAAGAAGAAGCCAACGCTGAGTCTGGGCCACCAGAACTCGCCCCGGACGAGGTCGCCGCGCTCAGCGACCTCCCCGAACTCGTCCAATGGCGCCAAGAAGGTGGCCCCACAAGGGAGCAGTTGCGCCAAGAACAGAAGACCTGCCCCTCCCTCGAAGGGACCCGACAGCAAGCAGCCACCCCAGCCGCCGGAGATCAGACGGGGATCCACTGAATGAAACGCTGGTATGACCAGAACGCCTCCTCCATCGAGTTCGAGCCAGGACAGCAGGTCTGGGTCATGTCGCCAGTCGACCCCTGTGCCCTCCAAGACAAGTGGACCGGGCCCTTCAAGGTGGTCGAGAAGAAGAGCCCCGTCACCTACCTGGTCGACCTGGAGTCCCCCAGGAACCCCCTCTGGATCCTCCACGCCAACAGGCTCAAACCCCTCTTTGCCGGAACGGAACTTAGCCTGCTGATGGCTACAGACGATGGGGCCGAAGACGACTCCGAGCCCCTGCCCGACCTCCTGAAAACCTCAAAAAAGGACGGCTCCGTAGAGGGAGTCCTCCTCTCCGCCACCCTGACTCCAAAGCAGCGCCAAGATTGTCAAGGACTGCTGCATCACTTCGCTGCTCTCTTCTCCCTCACTCCCGGAGTCACCCGATGGTGCATCCACGACGTCGACACCGGGGACAGCCCCCCCGTGCGACACCGAGCCTACCGGGTCCCCGAACGGGTACAGGCCTGCATCCAAGCCGAGGTCGCCAAGATGTTGGCCCTGGGGGTCATCGAACCCTCCGACAGTCCCTGGGCCAGCCCTGTGGTCCTGGTACCAAAAGCTGCCGCCCCCAGCACCACCCCGGAGCTCCGGTTTTGCGTGGACTATCGGGGATTGAATGCCGTCACCAAAACCGATGCCCATCCCATTCCTCGGGCAGATGAACTGATCGACCGCCTAGGAGCCGCCCGCTACCTTAGCACCTTTGACCTCACCGCCGGATACTGGCAGATCGGGCTCACCCCAGGCGCCCAAGAGCGTTCCACTTTCTCCACCCCCGATGGCCATTACCACTTCCGAGTAATGCCCTTCGGCATGAAAAATGCCCCGGCGACCTTCCAAAGACTTGTGAATGAGGTACTGGCCGGCCTAGAAGCGTTCAGCGCCGCCTACCTGGACGATATTGCGGTGTTCAGCAGCCACTGGGCCGAGCACCTAAGGCACCTCGGGGAGGTCCTGACTGCCCTCCAAAGGGCCGGACTCACCGTAAAAGCCAGCAAGTGTCAGATAGGCCAAGGATCCGTAACCTATCTGGGACATCAAGTGGGGAGCGGCCATGTGGCTCCCCTCCAGCCAAAGATCGACGCCATCGTGGCCTGGGAGCCCCCAACCACCCAAACAGCTGTGAGGGCCTTCCTGGGACTCACGGGCTATTACAGGCGGTTCATTCAGAACTATGGAAGCATTGTGGGCCCCCTCACGGAGCTCACCTCAAAGAAGCAACCAATGAAGGTGCACTGGATGCCCCTCTGTCAGGCGGCCTTCGAGACCCTCAATACAGCGATGTGTACCGCCCCCGTGCTACAAGCCCCCGACAACAGCAAAGAGTTCGTGGTACAGATGGATGCCTCGGAGTATGGAGTCGGGGCTGTCTTGTCCCAAGTGAACTCTGAGGGGATTGACCAGCCAGTGGCCTTCATCAGCCGGCGCCTGCTGCCCCGGGAGCAGAGATGGAGCACCATCGAACAGGAGGCCTTTGCCGTAGTGTGGGCCCTGAAGAAACTCCGGCCCTACCTCTTCGGCACCCACTTTCAGGTCCAAACCGACCACCGACCCTTGCGGTGGTTAATGCAGATGAGAGGCGAGAACCAGAAGTTGTTGCGATGGTCCATCTCTCTGCAGGGGATGGACTTCACTGTAGACCACCGGCCCGGCAACGACCACGCCAACGCCGACGGCCTGTCCCGCTTCTTCCGCCTCGGCGAAGAGAACACCCAAGACGATGGGTGACTCTCCCTGCCTTCAGCTGGGGGGGACGCCTGTTGGTCCCGGCCTCGTGGCGTGGTCCCGAAACCTCCTACCAGACTAAACGGGGACTACCCGAACCCTTCGGGGTCCCACTGGATTGTACCCCGCTACCCTCCAGCCGTCGCGACGCGACCCGCCCCCGGCCTCGGTCCCCGCGAAGCCCTGACCTCAAGGCGCCAAGACCTGACCGGAGGGGGTCGAGTGGCCACTCCACAGATTCTGGAGGAGGAGAGTTTCGATGGGGCCTCCAGCCGTCCCCCGACGCCTGGTTGCGATCGCCCTCCGGCCTCCCTGGGAGCTGGCTCCACCCCCCGCTGGGTGTCTGGGCGCTCTTCTCCCGGTCCCTCCGACCTCCCCAGGCGCGAGGGTCCGGACATCAAAGGGGCTCCAGACCTATATCTGGGGCAGCCCAAAACCAGGACGACAGTTGTATCCTGGAGTCGAGAGCCCTGCTGATCGGATCGCGGCTGACCCTACGGAGAGAGACTCATTGCCTGGAAATCGGAACTCGAGCCCTGCTGACTGCGTCGCGGCTCCCCCTTGCTGAGAAGAAGACCCTCACGGAACCATCGGAGCCCTGCTGACCTCGTCACGGCTCGACCTCGAAGAAGTAACCATCGGAGCCCTGCTGACCTCGTCGCGGCTCGACCTCGCAGAAGTAACCATCGGAGCCCTGCTGACCTCGTCGCGGCTCAACCTCGCAAAAGTAACCATCGGAGCCCTGCTGACCTCGTCGCGGCTCGACCTCAGTGAGGCAACCCTCCGAGCCTTGCGGACGCCTCGGCTCCCGGAACCCCCCCAGCTCGAGGATTGAGAGCTGAGCACAGGGTGTTCCCGTACCAGGCTGGTACTGAGACTGTCCCGCTACCCCATCCCTGAACGACCCCGAGACTCTTTGGGATCCCTCGATCACCTGTAAATATTGCCACAGAAACCTGCCTTTCACTACCGATAAAGACTTGTGAGAATTGATACCCTTGCTGTGTCCCTTTGTGGTGGTGGGGGTGCTTGGCTGGTACGATCATAGGGGAAGGACCTCGCCCAGGAGGCTTCTCAGCGGCGCTCGGCTACTTTCCTACGGAACGGTGGCTCTCGGGGTGGTCAGTCCGACACCCTCTGACTCCCCGGAGAGCGCCCTTCTAACACACATTTAATTTACTTATAGGTTACCAGTAAAGCTAGTAAATGAGTGCTACTAGTGGACCTGCAGCAACCATTCTGCCACCCACCTAAGTAGCCCTTTCAAACATGTCTCAGGCATGCCATTGCAGTCATGTATTGCAGTTTTAAACTGTCAATTTAACTTAGCAAAATAAACCCAATGGCAGGCCTAAACTCCATTTTTATTACATATAAGTCACTCTTCAGGTAGGCCCTAAGCAGCCCGTAAAGCAGGGTGCATTGCATTAACAGCAGGACAGGTACTTTTAAATTTTGCATGCCCAGGTAGTGAAAAACCTGCAAATGAATTGAACACTATTGCAAGGATTACCTCTACCATTGGATAATATTGAGTTATCTTATTACATGTAATAAGTGATACTATTTGCTTGGGAGCGGGCACAAATGTCATGTTTGGTATCTAAGGAACAGTAATTTCAAACCTTCTTTAATGCTAAAGTCAGATTTTTGGTGCACATTCTGAAAACGTAGTTTTTGGAAATTTCTAACCATTTGGTGCCTGAAGCCTATTTCCTGGGTCACATGACTAAGTGTAGTTGGCAGTTGGCCTTTGTGTATTCATCCCAGACAGCAACATAATACAGAGACTGGTAGTTGGCAGGATGGGGCATCCAAAGCTGGATGGGGTGGGGTTGTGCACAGCCTCACTTGCACTTCAATTCAGCTGCCTCAGCACACACAAAGAACTCCACATTAGCCTATTGTGGTCCCAGGCATCCTAGGACTAGGGCAGGGAGGCATGACATATCTGACACTTCAGGTGGGGGGAAACAACAGAAGTTTCTTCTACTTCAAATTTGGCATCAGGTATAAAAATAGGACACTCAGATCCAATCTTCAGTCCACTTCTGGATCTGTGTAGGGACTCTCAGAGGACTCCCCTGCTGCCTGTGGCTTGCTGTGCACTTCAGAAGACTGCCCTGCTAAACAACAAGAACTGCCCTACTGCCTGAAGCCTGCCCGGTGCCCTCAGGGGACTCCCCTGCTGCCTGAGACTTGAGTTCCTGCTTGATTTTAAGACTTCAGGAGAGACTCCTACGGTTAGTGGGCTGCCCTCCTCATCAGAGCCTCAGGGACAGAAAAGTAAGCCTGGGCGAAGCACTACGCTACGCTCGCGTAGTTTGCGAAGTTCGCGCTACTTCGCACTACGCGAACTGCACGTAGCACAGTGCGAACACGCGTAGCGTAGTGTTGCATAGTGCTGCGGTCATTTTTTGCTTGCTCGCGGTCCTCAACGTCAAGTTGGCGGCCGCGAGCAAGCAAAATGACATCCCGGCGAGACTTTTTCCTTGTTCGCGATCAGCAACTTCAAGTTGGCGATCGCGAACATGGAAAATAAACCTCCCGGCGAGATTCCCAACGCGAGGAGGTCAGGTTTCTCATTGCGAGTGGTCGCGTATGCTCGCGACCGCTCGCGATGAGAAACTACCAGTTCGCGTTGAGAAAGCTGAAGCTCGGTTAAAAATCTACTCGAGCAGCAGAAAACTACAGCTCGCACTGTGCAAGATGCCATTTTCAATGATTGCACAGTGCCGGTTGCTTGTCCGCACGGTGCAATCATTGAAAACGACATCTGGCACAGTGCGAACAAGGTACTACGCAGTTCGCGAAGTGCTACGCGTAGCTCGCGTAGTGCGAACTTCACTTTGCGTAGCTTCGCGAAGTGCTACTTCGTGAACTACGCCCAGGCCTACAGAAAAGCCACCAACCTTCTTGAACCCAAACCTGGACCAAGCCTGAGTGAGTCCTGACCCTCCAAGAAGTGCCTCTAAAGTCTTGGACCCTTCTGAGTGGTGCTAAAGGTGCTTAGATTGTCCAATTCAAATTTTAGGACTTAAAACATTTTCTGCTGAAAAGTCCTGACAGAACCAAGAGGAGACCAAGGCCTACCTGCTTGAAGATCTGCTCAAGGTGCTTCACTGGTAAGCATGAATCCTGGTACCCCACTAGGTTTTTCTTTGCAGCAGTGGCAGCAGCGGCTCCTCGCAGAAGGAGAATCCAGTCTCATGAATCCCTCAACAGCAACAAGCTGCAGCTCTGTCCCAATGGAGATTTTCACTTTACTTTAAAGAGACTAAGCCTGAAGGTAAAAATCTTCACCGCAACTTCGCACAACAGCTCGCCAACGATGACGCCTCCTCCTCCTCCGACACCACCGGTTGCCTTGCCTCACTGAACTTTACTTTCTCAGACATGTGTCTTCAATAATTCTTCTAAGTCCGAAGGTATGCAGAGTCTGCTCCCAATCCATTTCATATATCCAAACTGTGATCCGTCTCTGTCCATCATAATTTACAACTTTGGCCGGGTCATGAGCGACTAGATGTCCAAGGTTAGTGCTTTGATCTTTTAGGTAGTATTGTTCACCTTAAAAAATCATAACTCCAGTTCTACTAATTGGATGTTTGTTTTTTTTGTGTCAAATAATGTATTAAAATGTACTCAATTTTTCTAAATTATTGTGGGAATTTTTTTGTGATGTGTTTTCATTTTGATATTGTTTAATTGCTGAATAAGTAATTTACACATTGCCTCTAAGCTAACCCTGACTGTTTTTGTGCCAAGCTACCAAAGGGTAGCACAGGTTAATTTAGTAACTCCCTCTGTTTCACACTGATAAGGATTCAATCAATCAATCAATCAATTAGTCAGGGAGTTTGAAGTGCCACTCACTCGTGAGGGTCTCAAGGTGACTGTTGCTTGAGTAGGGTTTCACCCCCTCAACCAACAATCCAATTTCTCACACTCACTGTATGTTCTTTTGCCTTTTTTCTATCCCCACACTTACTTGTTCCAACCTCACTGCTCTCACTATATTTCCCTGTCCGATTGTTCCAGTACTATGTTAATTTTGACAGCTGGCTTTCTAGAAAAGGATTACCTCCTGCAAATGTAATTTTCATTTCCAAAAGTAGAAATGGGACTGGTATGAATCAGCTGTGCACCAGAAAGAATAATACCTGGTGCTAGATTATTTAACTGCTGCTTCTGGCAAGTAGTGAAACAAAGCTTCGTTGCCTTACTTTTCTTTGCACCATTTTTAGGTCTAGCTTGACAGCATAGCTGTCATGACCTATTTTATCAAAAGAAATGAGCTTTACTACTGGAGAGGGGATTTGGCTCCACTCATATGTTGATTTCTTGAACTGTAGCATTTGACTGGGCAGAATCTGCGTGCTTCCACTGAAAATGAGTATTTGCATTACACTCAATTTCTTGTTGGAAAGCTTATGCCAAATACAGTATACCTTAATTGGTTATTGTGACAAGCCAATGGTCTCATTTGTCATATTTCATAGGTCTGGTCTTTTATTATGAATAGTTATGCAAAGGCAGTAGACCTGACTTAGATATTGTGAAATCTTGTGTGAAAACCATTAGGCCTGGAAGCGTGGCTAGGTATTACACTGTGGTAAAGCCTGTACAAAGGTATTTTTTTAGTTATAGAATCTCACAGATTTCTGCAGCAGTAAACGATTTCAGTGTTGGTTACCCTCTCTGACAAACCCTCAAGTAGAAGAGTTGCACTGTGAGAATCCCTATTATGGCCATTTCAGAGGAGTATATATTGGTTTGCCAACTGTAATTTGTTTGTTAGTTGTCATTTTATAATTGTACAGAAATGGATGCCATGTGGGAAAGCCTATGTTCAATATAGTACGCCTGAATTGGTCATGGCGACAAGTCACTTAATCCATTTGTCATGTGCCATATAGCTAATCTATTAATCTAAAACATTTCAACAAAGGAAGTAGGCCTGACTTATTAATTGTGAAATGAACATGGTAAAGTGAATAGGACTGTAAGGGGGTGTTGTTATTGCACTGTGGTAAAACCTGGAAACAAGCATTGTCTTTCATTTGATTTTACAGACTATCCTAGTAGGTATGGTTTTAGTTTTTGGCTGCCATCTCTGCCAGACCCATGGTGTACAAGTCGTGCACTGTGGAAATCTTGTTAGGCCCGCTTAGGAGGGAGTGTATATTGTGTTTCCAACTGTATTTTGTAGATATTTGTAATTGTATGACTGTATGCAAATGGTTGCCTTGTGGTAAAGTTTCAGCACAAAAATCCACTTTCACTCTCCAAATATTTTCCCTCTGCCTTGTTAGCTCATACACCAAGTATATACTGTTCCAGACCTGAAGGGGTCACTGTTTTTACTGTCTTTCCCTCATAGCTTGGAACATGTCTCCTCTAACCATCTGCTACACCCACCTTCTGCTTTAGGAAAACGCTACAACTCAGTTATTGTAATCTTATGATCCCTGCATGTATGCCTCCTGGCCTGATTTGCCCCACCATGTGCAGGTTACAAACACTGATAGCATATGTTCAGTATAATAGGCCTGAGGTGATTGTATTGACAAGACACTGAGTAGGGCCATAAGTCTGATTAGCTCAATGGAAAAAGTTAGGTCAAATGCCATGGGTCTGATCCATTTAGTATCAAATGTTACAGCACAGGCTAAGGCAAAGGATCATTGATAGGTGAAACGCTTGTTAAAGTAATTAAGATTTTAAGGGTTGATTGGTAATATGCTTTTAAAGCCATTAGCCAGGTAATTTGCCAAATATAATCTCAGAGACTACTGTAGAAGGCAAGGTTTTTGATGTTGGTTACTCTCTCTGCCAAACCCAAGGGGCAGAAGATTTAAACTATGAGAACCGCAGTTAAGCTCATTTAGGAGTGGGTGTGTATTATTTGGCCAACAGTAATTTTGTAAATTTTTGTAATTGTATGATTTATGCTGATTATGGTGACACACCAATGATAAAACCCATAGACTTGGTTGGTTGTTTGGGAAGGGTTAAGTCAAATGCTGTAAGTCTGATCTGTTTATTATGAAATGTTACTTAACAGGTGTTTGAAAATGCCCCTTTTTGTGTGGGCACTCCCTTTGTTCTACTGAATTTTATAACTGATTTTCAATTCTGCACACAAGGACACTGCTGTCCTGTACCCAGTATATGTGATGTGATCAGTAAAGCATTCAGAAATTGCCTAATTTATTTAACTTTCCTTTAAGTCCCTAGTATATGGTGCAGAAACTGCACCTGAGAGCAGTAGGTGACCGAATGAGGAACGCACCTTCATGTATGTGTAACTAAATGGGTTCCTGAGCCCCCCTACATGGGGCCCAGATGACCCAATTTTGGGGAACCTTGGGACCAGAGATCACCAAACAGTGACATATACAGTGAGTGTATATCAAGGGAGGATTCCATGTTCTGTCCTGACGAATGCCATGGACTCTTTTGAGCCAACAAGCACAAACATGTTGACGACTTGAGTGGTGATGGAGTGCTAGTTCCCCTTTCCCCCACATTATATTTTTAATATTAAAAAAATAGTTTTTTGCTTTATTTTCACAGATCTAAAGTTAGATAGAGGTGCCTCCCTGACTCTAGAGTGTAGGTCCGCTCTTCATCAAACTGTGTTTTTGAAGTGCGAGGGGAAACCTATGTTGAAGCATGACACCTGCTGGTGTGTAAGGACATCCCATCACATTTTTGTGTATGTCCACTACTAGGCTGATGTAATAAGAGATATGGTGCCAAATGCGTTGATTGAATATCTTTAGAGTGTTTTCACTCGGGTGGCTCTTTTGTGTGTAACAGTTTGTGACTGGAGGCTAGCTCACCCTTATGGCCCCATAGCCTCTAGTTCCCTTCCGTGGATAGCCTCCATGGTTTGTGTGTTTTGATAGAAAGTTACTTTGACTGACTTATTTATTGTAAAAAACACATGTTAAAGCCAATAGGATTTAAGGGTGTTGTGTAGTTCCTAGGAGTCCCCTAGGACCTGCACGTTTTGGAAGACCTAAACTGAGGGCTTGGTGTCCCAATCACTTCTGGACACCACCACAGGACATGTCAGCTGTTAGACCAGCTAGCACTACAGTGCCACTACCACTGGCTGATTTACCTGTAAGAAAATGCAGCAGATTGTTCTAAATCTGAAAGCAAAGTATTTACAGTCTCACTGTCCCAATCATCAGAGAGTGTACTCGGGGTAATGAAATCATCCATTGAAATTTTAAATACATGTGGAATTTTCAAATTTTCAGTAGGGCCAAACACATCATATGGAACTCTATCCCAAACTATACCATATGGTACTGGAACTGCTGAAATGTTCACTAGGGACAAGTCTCTTTGTTCATGGTGTGATGATGTATATGGTTTCAGGAACAAGTTCACAGGTTGTACTGCGTAGCATTGAGGGAGGTAATGTCCATTCAGTAATAAAAAAATACAGTTACTTCGTCAATCCAAATTAACAAGAACAGGATCCCTATTGCAGACCAAAGATACAGCTGAGGTGATACTAAGTAGGTATTTTTCAGCCAGAGATAGAATTGTAGAAGTTGTTCTTTTTTAAAGGTGGGTGTTGTTTGCTCAGGCTCACTTGGTCCTGAAGAAAAGTCCTCAAAGATGATGAAGTAGCCAGACACAGTTTGATCTATCCTTGGGAGCACAGCAGTGTTTGTAGAGCTGGTAGTTGCTTCTTCTGAAGGCAAGTTAGTGTAAAGTTCACTATCAAAAATCTTTATTGATTCAAAGAATCATCAAAGCTTATAAAACAAATCTTTGTACATATTGTAATTTACATTCATGATATAAAGTTCATTGTTGGGCTGAATTGCAATTTGCCTTTCAGTTTAATTTGGATGTTGTTCGATTTCAACAGGTATAATTCGTACTCCGTTATTGGTAACTCTGGCATCTTGCACAGAGGAGTCTTGGAATGTTATTAGTCTTTCCATCTGAACTTCCTGTATAGGAGCGAGAGGAGATCTACGGCTACACAGGATTTCACATGGCCTGCAGTTGAAAATTGGCCACATAGTGTGGGTTGATCAGATCAATGGAGACTAATCTTTTCTCTTTTAGGCCGGCAAGAGGCAGAAGAATTATTGTTCTTGTTCCTTGAGCCCCAGGACAGGTACAGGTGTTCTGTCATATGGCCCAAACTCCTTCTTGTCCACAATCTTTTCTCCTACCAGGTCCCCAACCTTTGGGACCCAGACAGGCCTTACCGGAACCGGTATCATTTCCCCAGTGGCGGTGCTTTTTACTTGGACGTTGCTTTGTAGTGCCCGAAATTCATTGAGTTCCTGTAAAACGGCCAAAAATTATTCAATTCAAATGGTTTTAAATCTGCCACTGTGCTGGCACAATCGAGGTCAGGCACTAACATTCTTGTCCCAAACAGGATGTCATAGGGTATACGTCCTCCCAAGAATTTCCTTGGCATATTATTCAGTGCCTTCTGGACCCCGTATAGGTTATTGACCCAACTAATGCCCACACCTAATACCCTTGCTGTTAAGGATTGCTTTAGATCCCGTTTTTTCCTTTCTACCACCAAATTTCCCACAGGATGGTGGGGGAGGAGTACTGCAAGGCCACGCCCATACTTTCCATAGTTTCCTTGTAAACCCGAGAGCTAAATGCAGGGCCACAGTCAGAATGTTACATGCCAATTGCATATGTCCTGTAGAAGACTTGCAAATCTCTTATAACAGTTTGAGCGTCAGCATAGCGCTGATGCTAAACCTATAGAAATCTAGAGCATGAATCCACTGACACCAAAATGTACTTGTAAGCCCGTCTGCAGTGATCCAAATAGACACATGCAAGAGGTCTGTCGGAAATTAGTAATAGTGATTGTGGTGGCCGTGCTACTGAGGAATCTTTCATCCTCTGACAGAATTAAGACGTAAGCCTTTGTTTGTTCAGACAAACTCAGCCACCAGAAACGCCGCTTCAGTAACAAAACTGTAGCAGTGACTCCTGGGTGTCCAGCGTCCAGACCCTCGTGTGCAGCTAGAATTAAACCTAATCTGTGATCAGTGTTTGATATATCTCTATTCCCCATTTTTGGAATTCGAGCATACGGTGTGTTTTGCGCATCTTATTTATAGGAATATTTGAGTGGAAAGCCAATTGGAATGGCAGAGCCGTTCTTTGAGGTGTTGACAGCTATCAGTATGGCTCCGTCTATCCTCAATCTAGAACGAGTGATTGCAGCAATGGCAGCAGTTTGCACTGTCGCCTTACCGGCTTCATCAGCCAGTAAATTCCCTCCAATGTGTATGCCAACGCACTGGTGAATCAAGGTGTGAATAACTTGAGCCTGTGGCAGGCATGCTTCCAGCTTTGCCAATTGTTCCCATAACAATTTATGTTTAATTGTGCAATCCTTGGAATCTCTAAATCCATTCTGGCCCCAGTAATGAAGATATTCATTTTAAGACTGCACACAGTAAAACAAATTGCACACTATTAGTGTGGGGAATGTGTACTGAAGTGCCAATATCAGGGTTTTCAGCTCTGCCAACTGCGCTGTACAATCTCCTAGAGATTGTATTGTCATATTGCTGGGGTGGAATTCACCATCCCGCATACGTCCCTTCACTATAGCACACACAGTGTTATATTGCTGTTTACTTCCTATGGCAGGCTGTCAGGTCCGTACCTCCAATTAGGATGTACTCGCACAGGAGCAGAATGACGCTAAGTTCCAATGCCCTTCTCAGAACTGTTCCTGCTAGGTTAATTTAGAATTCCGCTGCAGGTAAGTTCTAAGGGGGGAAAGGGGTAGGGACAGAGAAGAGACAGCTCCAAACTCCGCCTTCTCTGGTTCGTCGTCGTCTTCTTCTCTTTACTCGTTCAAGGCTAATACATATACATTTATCAATTGGTGTCAAAACCTTGAACCATCTTATTTTAAACTAAGGTTCCTTATCTTACCAGGAAGGTGTTTGGAGCTTGCCCCTCTTCTTACTTCTCTAGTATATCATATGTGTGTGTTAGAGAAATCTTCACTCAGCTCACTGCTTTCTTTTTCCTTTTAGATTTCTTCAGCTCCGGATTCTGCACTATGTGGAAGAGAGAAATTTGGTGAGTATGAGTTCTTTATATTTAATTAATGTGTGTATGTTCTTTTC
Organism: Triturus cristatus; assembly: GCF_964204655.1. Taxonomy (NCBI): domain Eukaryota; kingdom Metazoa; phylum Chordata; class Amphibia; order Caudata; family Salamandridae; genus Triturus; species Triturus cristatus. Next base: position 451,375,260 of record NC_140590.1, on the reverse strand, counting down.
TTTCCTTTCTACCAATTCTACTCACTGTGATGAGCTAGGTGGAGCCTGTTATTAAGTGACAAGTATTTTAGTTCCTTCGTTAATTTAATAGGCTCTGTATCACCAGCAACTGTGTCGCTTTACTGGAAATCAGAAATCTTTTTTTGTTTATACCTTTGGGCAGCAGAGGGCGCTGTACGTATGTGCTGGTAATTCTTTCACTAAATGTGGCATTTGGATTATGCCTACGTTCTGGGAACTCTTGTGGTTAAGCGGTTCTAATTAGAGAGAGCTTGCAGTAATATTCTGGCAATAAGGTGATTGATTATATTATGGATGCATACAGAAATGCTCGCGTCTCTTTACTTATTTTCACTACGAGGTCGCTTCACGTACCTCAATGTGTTTCCGAGCATGCGTTTAATAATTTGACCTAAACTTCGTATAGAACGCTACCGGGAGATAGTTGGTGCTGCATTTGACATGTCTCCCAAAACGTCTGATACACTTCGAGCGTGGCCACGGAGGACGTGCTCGAGTGTTTCTGTCAGATCTTAAACCTTTGGTTTTTAGGCGGCTCGAATGATTAAGGAGCCAGCGAATTTTCTACTCTGCTACAATTTACAGCGCTGCGTGTAGAATGCTCACGCACGCCCTGTCAAGTTCTGAAAGGCTTCCCTTAACAATTATCATTTGGTTAGAGAAACGCCTAAACCTTCAGTAGAATTCTTTTAGAATTACTTTTTGTTATTTCACTACTAGGTGTTTACATCTTTTCCTTCAGAAAATATTCCACACAGAATCTTTTCTCTTTAAATAATTCAAGAATAAAAGTGCTAACCTGGTTCTGTTAGTGTAAGTAGACCGGCGAAACTAACCCCGTTAATTCGCGACTACCCTGACTAACTTCCACGACGCTTGAGTAACAGGTGCTCTTCCAGTGAATTCTTTGGTGAAGTGCGCAGTGGAATGTTGAAGCACACTTCTCAGGCAGTTAATGCTTGGAAGACTAGACTTCTAAACAGCGGTGTGCTGTAGCAGGGTCAGGATGTTTGGCAGCCATGTTGGAATTTCTGCGGTGCCAACAAGCACTCAGCTAAAGGGATTGTTTGCTCTTGGGTGGTTTTGCAGCGGGAGAATCGTGGCCACAGTGGAAGTAGAGGGAGGAAACCTACCGTGATTCATGACACAGGCTGAGCAGATCCATCAGTGTAAATGATGTATTCATATTTCTCTAGAGGAAAGATCTCATTCGTGAGAGGGTATTCTTGTTCGTACTGCAGGAACCCTTGCATTTATCATGTAGAATAGTATCTGTAATCTACATCTGTTGCAGTGGGAGAATTAGCCCATTGTATCCATCGTGGATGCAGTGCTTCCTCATTTTGAATGCTTGCTTTGGTAACAGCTTCTAAAGTTGATACAGGGGTTACAACAATTATGCGTTTCTGCTGTGCTAGTGCTCTTTCTCTCCCTACAGCAGTCTGTACTGCAGTAAATATTTTTTCTGTTGCTGCAAATCGCATTTCAGTATTTGTGTATAAATGTGACTTGTATGCAAATGCAACTGTCTCACCTTCATTGAACGTAAGGTAACTATATCCTGATATTCCAGGGACCACCCGGATCACCAAGTTTGTAGAATTTACAAGTGTGTGTTTAGATACTATCATGCTAGCCTGAACTGAACGGAGAGTATCTGTGTGTTGCTGTGTCTACTGATATGGTGTGAAATCAGGTCTGATTAAATCGTAGAAAGGTTTTACTCTTTCTGCGTAATCTAGAATGTATGTTCTACCAAAATTTAGAAATCCTAAAATGGATTGCAAACCTTTGAGAGTCTTAGGAGGTTGGAGCAGCGCACATTTTTCTAAACAGTTGGCTTTCAGGCTGCTGCTTTCACTTGACAGCTAGGATCCCAAAAATAGGACATTGAAATGGGCAATATTTGATTACTTAAAATTAAATTGTTGCTCAAATTGACAAATCCAACAATTATGTTGTTCACCCTGCACCAGTGTTCAAGGAATTAATCATCCATCAGATAGATGTCAGCTACATAGTACACTACCACCTCATCGCATGTTTGCAATATTTCTGACACTCTTGCTGAGAATACCCCGGGCTGTTCTTACACACTTGAGGCAAATGACAAAAAAGTGCAGAGCGCAAAAATGCTGTCAAATCTGCTTTCTGGAGCTATATTCTGGCAGAAGAATCCATTTGAGATATCTAATGTTGTTTTATATTTTTTCCAAATGTTCGTGTGCATGTGTTTAAATGTCGGTAATCTAAAACTAGACGATATGTATTGTCAGGTTTCATTACTGGAAACAAAGGATTACTTATCAGGGAGGAGCAAGTCTCAATTACACCTTGATATTCAAGTTGGTCTAAGAATTAATTAACCTGTTTCTTTGCATCATTGTTAATAGAATACTGTCTCTGTGGTCTTAGAGTAGATTTTAATGGGATTTCGTGGTGGGTAGTCTCCACATCCTACCCTACATGGATGCGCTATAATGCCAGAGCTAGTGCTAGCGCTCACTCGAGGTCGGAGAAAGCAGGCAGCCAATCCATTTCTGCTAGCAGTATGTCATATCCATATGTTAAGTTCTCCGAAAAGAGACCTTTAACCTTTCTTGAGATGTCCCCATCTATTTGAAGTGTAATTTCGTACAGTCTATGCGGGACACTAACTTTGGTATCAGGTGTTTTCACCGTGATGTGCTCATTCAATACTGCTGTCACCAGAAAATCCTTTTGGTTCTGGTGAGCTATTGTTACTTCTGCTGCACTATCTAGCATCGTCAGAGCCCATTTCCCGTTCAGAAGCTGAGTCCTCAGTAACCTGAGCATTTCAAATTTTTAAGCCTGCTACTATTCTCTTTATGAATTGATGTTTTGCTTTATGCTACTCTTCCTGCTTGATAATGTAATGGGAAGTGTGATGTGTTTCCCTTTTTGCCTCTGGTCAATTCTCTTGCTTTTGTTCTGATCAGCCATTCCTCTCTATGTTTTTTGATGAACCCTGACAGGAATGTGTATCAGTGTCCTATACCTGTAAGATGTTTTAATGATATCACCATTCCTAAGGTTGTACCCATTTTCAGAGAACTCCCATTGGGAAGACCCACTCCTTGATCATGAATTCTTTTCCGAATTATAATTTAAAAAAATTTTGTTATCCCATTTCTTTCTAGAAGAAGAGGGGTGCTTGCTTTGAGTTGTCTTTGTTGGGACTACCCGCCATTTGCGGCTTTCCTACTTTGCTTCCCAAATTATCTCTACCTAATTCAGCGTAAGTTTCTTTAATAATTTTTGGTAAGTCTTGCTCCCTATTACTAGGTGCTATTTCTCTTAGGCGGCTGTTTATGGCCACTGCTGCTGCCACCCATTAATATTACTCAGTATTATTGCCAAGACTTGGGCAAAATCACCCAACAATTTAATTCCCAAGTCCAGGGCAGGTCCTGCCCCGTACTCATTCTGTATTTGTTTCAATACTTCTGGAACTACTGCTAAAGAATGGAGTACCATGTATTCTGACGTAGAAAGCAGCAAAGATTGTTTCCCAAGTGGTACAATCATCAATTGAGGGAACCATCCCGATTGGCAAGCAAATGGTTAGCATTTTTCCTGCGTACCCGTATGGGGAAATACTGGTTCAAGCTGTGCAATTTTTTGTGCAATCCAGAACGGAATTTACTCCCATTTGGAAGGAATTATCCCTATTACTGATTTCAGTGTCTTTGGGTTAATTGTAGGTGTGGTCTGATGTGGACCAGCTGGTGCATTTCTCGCAGGTTGGACTGTTAATGTTCGAATGACGGACTGGACAATATCTCTGTAGAGCCACCTGTTAAGGGTACTTTGTGTTCTCACAATTTCATAGTCACTGCATGTCTGCAGTTTTCTGTAATGTTAATATCGTTAGCCAATTCGTCTTCCCCTGAGCTACTCGCAGGCTCAGTCGTTTTTAGAAGAGAAGAGTAAGTTTAAGAAGTAGGGTTTCGCACAATATGGGAAACCTTTCATCCTTACAAGCTTGCTAAACCTTCATCCAAAACACAGAATATATCTGCTCATCTGAGGCAGATTCCCCTTCCCATTTCAGATGTCTCTTGAAAGGTGTGAGTAGGGCTTTCAGAGAAAGCATGACTGAACTACTCAGATTTTTACTGTTTATATGAGAACCAAACCAACGTTGGTGGCGCTATGTCATGTTCCCCCAAGACCTGAGCGTTTTGGATGAATTAAACTGAGTGCTTGGTGTCCCAAATGCTTCTGGACACCCCCACAGGATATATCAGCCGTTACACCAGCTAGGTCTACAGTGACACTACCACCCCCCTGTATTCTACAGTGGTGTAGGTAGTCTCTGGCAAGCACTGAACATGACAACCTGATTCCTCAGGGATTGTGGAAAACAGTACAGTATGTTTTGCTCAGACACTCGTGCTTGCTTTTTCTCAGAAAATACACAGGATGGCAATTAGGAAGTTTCAATAAATTTTTATTGGTCCAGTTACAGTCTTGTGTAAAACATGTGTGCTGCGACAATCAGGAGACAGAAGCATACAAAGGAGATTGCTAGTACCAATATAGTAAATAGTAGATACATTGCTACCATAGTGCTAATTAGATGAACCGAAACAGTTCAGATAAAAACAGTAGCACTTGCATATTCCTAAAATGTGTGCCCTAAGTAATTTGCTAAGATGTACCTAGCCTAACTGGATGTTTAGGTGTATATGCATATATCAAGTGATCAAGGCTCTGCTGAGCCGAAACGCGTAATGGCGACTATGAAATAAAGGAAACTTTGCACAAAAATCGGGTCTGTGTCCATCCTTCGGGAGAGCCGTCTGGGAAGAAGCAGCGGAGGAGCATTTGCAATGCATATATCAATGTTTATCTGTAGCCAAGGAACCCCCAGGGATAAACCATCCCTCACCTAATGGTTTAGAACAAAGGACCCCGTCTCTGCATAGAGGATGACAGCCCGCAAGGGATAACAGACCGCTGTGTGTCAAAGATTTGGCATGCTTGACATGCTTGACTCCCGTGTCATCCTGAAAGGAATTCTTCTCTAATTTTTAGGGGGGAGTGAGGATCTTTTATACTAAAGTGGTCACTTCAGGGTTTTTTCAGGAATCAATAAGTTTTTAAAACAACCATGGATGTTTTGAAAACAATCATAAATGTTTTGAAAACAACCACCGATGCTTTTCTGAACAAGTGCGATCATGCACTGCTGGCTGTTGGCCAAGAATGAAAAAAAAGTGGTGACATGCTTATGTATGTCAGGTACAGGGATTCCGATAGAAAACTAAGAGCCTGGTGTCGAAGAGACAGGGGCAAGGTAAAAGGTCACCTGTTTAGAATTGTTATAGTCATGTGAATGGGATGTTGTATGTAAAATGGAGTATACATGACAGGACTATCTTAAAGTACATGACAAGAATCTCACAGATTGCTGTAGTTTAGTAATCAGGAGGGTGTGAGCTTCCCTCCCCCCTATGACAAACACTGTGTCTAGAAAATGTTTTATGTGTTAATCCTTCCTAGGTCCTTACTGAGGAGTTGTATAATTTTTTGACAACTGTCATTTTGCACATATTTTTAATTTTTCCAACTGTGCAGTTGTTGGTTTCTTTGTAGTAAAGCTCAGGCTTGATACAGTAGGAGTACGTTTTTTCATTGTAGCAAGCCATTGCTAAAGGTGAGAGGCCTCATTGATTCACTGGGAAATGCTAACTTAGATACAATAGGTCTGATATGATTTAATATGAAAAGCTATGACAAAGACAGTCGGCCTGAAAAATTTCTTGTGTGAAGCATGTGTTAAAGCCCATAAGCCTTTAAAGGTACATTATTATTCCTCTATTTAAAGCTGTAGACAGGTATTTTTTTACATGGAATCTCAGGGGTTACCGTATTAGGCAAGAGTTTTGAGGGCATATTCACAAGGTGATTGCACGACCGGAACATAACTTTTACCAACTTTCCGGTGGCGCAATGCCCTGTACCATATTTCCAAAGTAGCATTTAAGCCACTTTTTGTGTCTTAACGCCACTTTGTAAATATGATACCCTCAAACGCAGGTATCTCCAATGCAATTGGTGTTGTTGTGGGCATTCCACTACAACACCCATTGCATTTTGACTCTGCCCCACATTTACAAGGAAGTACAAATCAGGGGCAGTGCCAAAAATGAGGAGAAATAAGCAAATCACCATTATTGATTGTTTATGTGCAGAAATGGACACATTCCTAGACACACAAACAATAATTCCCTGCAAATCAGGCACCCCTGCACCATGGCGCAAGAGTGTCTGCATTGGCGCTAGGCAGCTATTTATAGCCCCAGTGCTAGTGAAATCACAGGAGTATGCTGTATTGTTGTAAATATGGCACATCCCTGCATTTTGGAAATGGCGAAGTGTGGCGCAGCAAAATTCGCCTCAGTTGCGCGCGTCGTCATTTAATTTTGTAAATATGTCCCTTGGTGTTGGTCAGTCTCTCTCACAAGAGACAGGTTTATCAGATGTGCACTGTGGTATTCATTATTAGGCCCTCTTAGGATGAGTTGTCCAGAAATTTGTCAAATGTTATTTTTTAAATATTTGTAATTCTATGACTGTATTCCTGATGGCTTAATTTATGCTCAAAACGATAGGACTAAATTGGTCATGGGAACAAGAAAATTATAAAGATTGTTTTCTGGGGATAAGACATCATGGTCCTGGTCTGTTCATTATAAAAACGTACAGCAAATACAATAGGTCTGACATAATAATTGAGAAAAGCTGATGTTAAAATAAATAGGTCCTTTTGGTAGGATTGTTATTATCGACAAAACCACTACATATGTATTTTATGACATGCATTTTAACAGGAAGGGTAAGAGGCAAGGGTTTGATGTTGGATATCTCCTGTGACAAACTCTTATAATGAAAGGTTTGCACTGTGAGAATCATTGTTAGGGCCATGTAAGAAGGTTTATATATTTTTCCTAACTGTAATTTTTAAATATATTTTTAATTTTATGCACCTGTGCACATGGTTGTTTTGTGCCAATGCTTATGCCCAAGATAGAAGGTCAGTGTTAGTTATGGCAACAAGCATTGATAAAAACTACATACCTGACTAGTTAATAAATAAGGCAAACACTGGGAGATGATGGACGGAGCTGCAACTTTTCAGACACTCACCGCCAGTCCCAGATCTGGGTTGAATCCATCATCTTTCTTTAGCTCACTTCTTTCCCCCAGTTCAGACCAAGCCATATTCAAATCAATCTTGACCCTGTTCCTCAGGGGAACATTCAAGCCCGAACCTGAGGAACAGGGTCAAGACTGATTTGCATATGGCTGTGTCTGAACTGGCGTAGCGAAGTGAGCTAAAGAATGATGATGGATTCAACCCAGATCTGTGACTGGGGGTGAGTGTCTGAAACGTTTCAGCTAAGGGTGGGCGACAACTTCCATTCCACTCGCGGAAATTGCAAAATGTCCACATTTTCGCGTTCCGTGCAGATGTGAAAATGTCGAAACTTCCGCGATCCGCGGCGGAACGGAAATATGCAGGGCAGGATTCATTCTGGCACGATGCTCCTGTCATTAAACCTCAACAGGAAGCACTTACAGATTTAAATAAAGCAGGTGCCCGAGTTGAAGGTCAAATTCAATAACGCATTATCAGCACAAAAGACTCATGAGGCCGGCTCCGGAGTAGGGTAAGCTGATCGGAAGTCAGGCGTGGACAGGAGAGGCGAGGCCACCGAGGCTGGAGAAGTGGCGAGCACCCGGGCCCCTGCTGTCACAGTGCTGGGATGAGAGCAGCGGAACAGCCACGTTTGTCTCCAGTGTGGGCAGCCTTACTTTGGAGGAGGCATTGGGGGTCCCTGTGCAGCCGCAGCAGTCAGCTGTGCCCCGTGCGTGGGCCGGGTTGCGGGGCATCAGGTCGGTGCAGTTGGGTGTTACGGATGGCATCAAGTTCAGGCCAGGCGGCGTCCCCGTCCGGCCTCCAGGCCACAACCAAACAGACGGCCCTCGCTCCAGAGCAGCTAGAGCGATCTCCGGGGAGGCCCTACTCAGCCCTGGGCAGGCAGTCACAGCGGGCAGTCAGCCCCTCCGAACACGGCACAGGGTCCCCCCAGCAGACACAGCGGGCGGGTGAAGGCCTCCAGGCACCACAAGGGAGCTAGGTAGTCGACTTGCTCTCCTAAAGGTCAAATAAAGATATGTGGACTGGAAACAGCACATCACAAAGTGTGAGCCATTTAGGCAGACAGGAAGACAACATATTGTTGCTAGATGTGTTTTTGTGTAGTGGGTAGTTAAAGGTATGTTTAGTAACAATGGCAATTTGCATTATGCTTTCAAAAACTTGCTACCTTGCTTTTTGTACAGGGTTGTGTATGTGTTCCTCCACCAGTGACAGTTCGACTTCAACAGCTCGTAGAGGAAGGAAATGGTGTCTGAGTATCTACCATCAACAATTTGCTGTAATCCTTGATGGAGGTCTGTGCATCCATGAGTTTCTCGAGCGCAATCCCCGTGTAGTTCCTGACACCAGGAGGTTCTGTCTCCTCTTCTACTGCTCTGGTCGGTCTCTGACCCTTTATAAACAAGAGGCATATGAACTGCATAGAAGGCCCATCGTTTGGCCCCAGCCCACACACCAGCGGTGTGCAACGTCTTCCCACCCTTTCCGCACTATGATGGACAGCTCACTCGAGGGACCCTGGCACCCATCGGCGCGGTGGCAAAAGTTACAGACACACATGGTCGCTGGAGACAACTCTTCTGGCCCTTTACGCAGCTGTAGTGTAGGAAAAGCACTATACATGTCATTTACCCACCGAGGTAGCACTTACTGATTAGCCAGTAGAAAGTACTCCAGTTGAGTTGAGGACATATTGCACAAAACGGTGGCATCTTCTTGGATAAATATGCAGGGCAGGATTCCTGCTGGCACGATGCTCCTGTCACAAAAATTAAACCTCAACATGAAGCACTTACAGATATAAATAAAGCAGGTGCCCGAGTTGAAGGTCAAATTCAGTAACACATTAATCAGCCCAAAATCTCCACGAGCACGCAAAATTTCGCGTGATCGCTGAGATTTTTTGACGTTTCACGAAATTTTGCGAAACGCAAATTCCGCCCACCCTTAGTTTCAGCGCTCCATCCATCATCTCCTTGTTTTTGCTTTGTTTGCCCTGATCCAGCGGTTATTACCTGGTAATTTCCCTTTTCAAAACCTCATTACCTATTGTTTACCGCTGTTAAGGGTGAAAGGATGGACCTTTTGATGACCGTGTTTCACCTAACAAGAGACTTTACATAAATATGAAAATTAAATGCAAACAATATTTAAGGCAAAAATGAGAGTGGTGAGTTATTTTAAAGGGTTTTATTTTAAGTCAAAAGTTAAGGTTCTATGACTTTGTATTCATTAGTCAAATATCAGGTTACAGAATTGAAAAATAGGAAAAATAGCATTAATACAGAACATATTACAGTCTGCATATAAGCATCACATATAGGAAGGGAAATGTGGCGCAAATTGTCAGTCAAAACTCTTAAAGAGTGTCTAAGAAAAAAAGTAAGTCTTACAAGGTCAATCAATAATTAATAATGGCAAAAATCTCCCATAAAGAAAAATAAATGCAGTTTAGCACCTAAAATCTGAATCTGTTCTGATCCTTTCAACTTTTTCTCTCTGCTTCGCTGTGCTAGTCTGTGTCTCTGTCCCAAGCTGCACAATAACCCCCACAGAATGCAGCCCCTCCCAGTCTCTGTGTCCAGCACAGAAACTGGGCCTGGCCCTCAGAAAAAATGAAAAAAGAGGCACTCCTCCCACTTCTAAGCCATATTTCAAGCAAAAGTTCACGTGCACGGTCCTCATAGCTGATCCAATCAGAACTTCAAGACACATCATCTCCCCATGGGCTGACTGGATACGTCATTAATCAGGCGTGTTCTTGTTCAAATTTCAGTCTTGTGATTTATGAACAAAAAGTGTGCTCTTCTCTCCACGTTTAAACAGGCTCCAAAAATATGCAACATAGTGAAGGTCGAACGGAAACCGGAGGGCGTGATTTATTAACAAAGCCCTTTCATTGAAAGTTGGTAGGGAAGAGGAGCACATTCCTTCCAACGTTCAAGGGCAAAATCTGCAGTTAGCTGAGTCCACTAAAGCAAACTGAAATCACGTGGTTTTGTACACTGTGAAACACAATTCAGCACATTTCTACTCTTGCAAAAATACATGTTAATTCAGTGCAATTATATGCCATTTTGAAAGTAAAAATACAATTTCTAAATTAATTTGCATTTTGCATTGAGATTACATATTGATTAATCACATATAAACATGGCTGTTCAACTAATTGAGCATGTTTTCACATGAAAGCACCTCCAAACTGAAGCATTCTGCTCAGGCCTATGTTTTCATCTTGCTTGCGCCACAATCTGCGTGCCAGTTTAAAACTCATGTCTGCAGCTTTTTGTCATACAATTTATAGATGAAATGTAAGCTCCATCAGCCCCAAGTTGGCAGTGTATGCCCAGATGTGGGTCCCTTGCTCACTTTACCACTGGATTCAAGCTAGTCTGGCTGATGAGGTGTGTTACCCTGAAACCGGTCTCAGGATGTTAGTTTCCAGTCCAGGGTTATCTGGCTTGGCAGTTCGGCTGGACTGTTCCCATAAGGAACAGGGTAAAGACTGAGTTGCACATGGCTGGGTCTGAAATGGGGTAGTGAAGTGAGCTAAAGACCGATGATGGATTCAACCCCGATCGATGACTGGGTGTGAGTGTCTGAAAAATGTTACCGCTCCATCCATCATCTCCTCGTGTCTGCTTAGTTACTACTAAAACATAGGTCAGATAAATTATGACAGATAAATTATGACTGTTCCGTTCATTACGCAAAATTACGACAAAGGCTGCAAGATTATTTGTGCGGAAAAACACATGTTAAAAAAAATAGGTATTCAAAAGTGAATTTGTATTACACTGTGTTAAAACTTTTACACAAGAATTTTGTAACCTGGAATCTGAACGATTACTGTAGTAGGCAAGGGGTTTGTCAAGCCCTTGGGGTAGAAGGTTTGCATTTGAGAATCCTTGTTAGGCCTATATGGAGGAGCGCTAGATTGTTTTCACAACCTTAAATTTATACGTTTTTATTTGTATACATAGCATACTAGTAGTATGTGTTTTAACATACTTTGTGATCCAGCCTGACTGTCTTCTGAGAGACACGACTTTTCCCAGTAAAGTGCACAGCCACCTGAAAAATAGTGCACTTCAGTGGCAGCGTTTGTGTGGTAGCAGTTGTGCCTTTTCTCCTTTTAAACAACTCTCTTTTTTAATGTTATTTATTTATATATTTCTTTAATGCCTGTGAGCTCCCTGGACAATGCTATTGGGCCTCTTACTTACTGGGCATTTCATCTGCAGTGCCCTGCATCCTAAGTGGTCATCTTGAAGTATATAGTCCAAAGTTTATCATTAATTTACCATTCAAAGATGACTCACTTTTAAATGCTGTATGTTATGATCTTACCTGTCAACATTTTTTTATTTTTACTTTTATTCTTTCAATTAATCATGCATATGCTGATGGAGTTTATGTTTTTGTTTTATTATGAATGAATGTAACAATGTGTCAGTGGATGGATGCATGAGCGCAGAGATGAGTCACAAAGTGCATTGTATGATGGAGTATTGAGTACCTAATTTAGACAGTAACAGATGAAGAGGCACTTTCAGTTAAAAGGCAGAGCTATTGTTACTGCAAATGCTTGTTGTAACCTCTGCTATAAGATCTTTTATCCACAAAGTATTTTGTTACCATTTTCATGTTATTTAATTCAAATTAGTGTGCAACTTGCCACGATGTATTAATATTAATACATCTTATCCTGCAAAGCAAATGCGTTTCTATCGTTCTGGGGCTGTGATAAATTCAGCACAATTATAGAGTTGTCACACATTCACGTACTAGTATGTAATCTGCCAGATTGTAACAAATTAAATTAATAAAATTATGCATATACAATAAATAAGCATTTGCGGCGCTTCAAAAATGCTAGCTGGTCCCTTTTCAACTTGTATTGCTATATTCAGGAATCAAGAGAAGTAAACATTTCTTAGCGAGGGTGTTAAAATGCCTAATGTACTCCTGATGGAGTGGGAGAAGTGCTCTTTGGTTTTGTTTAAAGCCGGAATCAAAAACATATATATTATTCGTTTTCCAACAGGATAGAAAGATTCTTAGGTTATTTATCAAGAAAATATTGTGGTTTTCTGTTGTTACTTGAATTGCAATGTTCGCAGCAGGTGTGATATTTTCTCTCTCTTTTGGTCGAAAGTCTTGAATCTGAAATTTCCTCCTCCTGAGACACTTATATAATATGTTTTTAATACATTCATTTTTGTAACCTTTTGCTTGTTGGAAAGAGCTCCTTTCACACACAGAATACTGAACACAGAATAAACACAACACTAAACACTAGAGAGGTTTTTGTTCTGCTGAGCACACATTTGTATATGTTTAACTCAGACTATTTATCTCTGAAATGTAGTGAGAGAAAATGAATACATTGTCATTTCTGTGCTTCTTTGTAAGACATAAATTCTTTTGTTAGAGAAACTCATTCTAAATATTACCTCACAAATATGTACAGTTTTCTTTTTAGAGGAACATGGTCTTTTTCCTAAGCGTTCTATCTGTTTTGAATCATTTTCTCTGTGTGTCAACTAGATATATAATAATTCAACAGAACGTGTAACATACTATGCTGACATATCATTAGCATAATTTGCCTTTCCATTACACCAATATTGAGTAATCTCTGTAATCTCTGTCACGTAAAGTAATCAAACTTTTCCATAGCTGTGTAGTCCACAGGCAAACCTTAAGGGCATATTTATGAAAGGCTTGAGCCAGTGCTGTGTCACTAATTTTGAAGCTACACAGGTGCAAGCAGTACTCTACATTTACAAGAAGACACATTTGGCCACATGCATTGGTTTTTTAACTCCTGCGTTGGAAAAAAGCTGGGCCTAAACCAGCCGCACAAAGCTCAAATTAAAATAAGCAGGGTAGGTGTTAGAAATAGGATTCCTGTTTGCTTGATTTACGCACCCAGGCCAGGGAGGAACCACCATTCTAGTCAGGATTAGCTGGGAACAAGCTGAAAGATAACCTGTGCTCACCCTCTGGTAGCTTGACACAGGGAAGGCCGGCTAAAGGACCCAGACAGGTCATGCTGAAGAAATTCCTTAGTTGGAGCTTTTGTCGATGTCGAGAACCTACAGCGTCATTGTCAAGCCATGCAAAGGTAGTCCTGTGTCGTTTTCGAGATCCATTGAAGTGAATGCAATGAGTCATCGTCAAGCAATGCTGAGCATCTTTGTTGAGCCACGCAGGCCGTGAATCCGCTGTCATCGGGGAGGCTCTGCATCAGCGTCGAACGATGATGTGGTGGGATTTCTCATGCAGTCAATGCAATGTGTTGGATTTTGCAGAAATCAGCTGCAGAACCCACTTCTGAGGGCCAGAACACGAACAGGACACCTCAGGCAAGGGTAGGACTCACGGAGACTGAATCCACCAGCAACAGAAGAATTGCAGGAAGTTTTTGATATACCTGAGACTTCAGAAAACAGGAAGAAAGTCAGCAAGCCCTTTGCGATCATGTGGAGGGAAGGCAGAGTACTTCCAGCATTGTCAGGGAGCAGCAGGCTGCAGGTATCAGGGCAACAAGCAGAAAAGAAGTCCTTTCAGAAAAGCCGTCCAGTTGAGTCCTTTGAGCAGCACAGCAGACATTCTGACAGAGATTCAGTTCGAGATCCAGAAGTGCCTGATTTGTGGGGGTCAGAGACCCAGTACTTATACTCAAAAGTGACTTTGATTTAAGAGATGAGTTCAAAAGAGATATCTGAAGTGCACAAAGGTCCCTTTCAAGCTAATCCTGTCTGCCAGGCTACCTAGGGGGGTAATCATTCCTTTGTGCGTGGACAGGACACTACGTTTTGAAGTGTAAATGTCATTCTCTCCCATTCCTCCCTTCCAAGGAAGACCCATCAGAATGCAGATTAATGAGGATAAGGGCTCACAATGTAGATAAGCCTCACCTTCCTGTGTTCGTCACTGTCCAGAGGAAATGCATAAAATGTAGCTGTCACCCAAACCTGACGTGCATTGGAGACTAGCTGTCAGGCACAAAGATCAATAAGTACAGAGAAATTTACACTTTCTAAAAGTGGCATTTCTAAAACCATAATGATAAATTCAACTTCACCAGTAAGGAGAATGTATCATTACCATTCCAAACATATCAAACATTAAAAAACTACTCATCTCTGATTAGGATTTACAGCTTAAAAGTGTATTAAGGTATTCCCAATTCTGGCATATGAGAGGGGTAGGACTCACAATACTGAGAAACAATTTTTTTCCCATCTACTTAGACATGCAAAACATACACATATATCTCCTACCTTTTACTTAGATAGAACCCTGCCTTTAGGGTTACTTAGAGCCTACCTTAGGGGTGACTTATTTATTATAAAAGGGGTGTTTAAGGCCTGACAAATAGTTTTAAATGCCAAGTTGATGTGAAAGTAAACTGCACACACAAGCACTGCAGGGGCAGTCCTGGGGCAGATTTGAAAGGCTACTTCAGAGCGTGGCACATTCAGCGCTGTAGCCTACGAGTAGCATTTGAAATACAGGCCCTAGGTATATAGTATACCACTTTACACTGGACTTACCAGTACAACAAATATGCTAAATCGTTTGTACACCAATGCCATCATGTTTATGTGAGAAGCACATGCACTTTAGCACTGGTTAGCAGTGGTAAATTGCTTAGAGTCCTAAGTCAAACAAAAGGAAACAGCAAAAATGAGAGTCAACAGTCACAATGTCTGGGGCAAGACCACGCTAAGGATGACAGGTCAAACATTAAGCATTTACATGTCAAATGTAATGTAAATCTAATGCAGTGATATTTATGGTTTTGTTGAAGTGTGACGCATAGTCAGCAAATAAAGCGCAAAGGTGGAAATGTATTAACATTTCTTCGCATTGACATTCTAGACATAGGAAATGATCCATGGCTCTGGTATAACAGGACACACCTCCCAAGACAATTTGGCAAGCTCAGCTATCCTTTGGAGGTGGTCAGGAGATCACCACCACGTAGGCAGAGAAGAAGAAGGAAGTGTGTGTTCCAACAGCGAATATCCCTGATTGATCACAGAGAGGATGAGGTCATCGAATTTTACAGATTCAAGAGGAACTCTATCATATAAGTGCTACACAAGACTGAGCCAAGTCTCCAGCCACCAACTGCCAGTTCAAAAAAACACCCCTCCACAGGTAAAACTGATGGCAGTTCTCCACATATTGGCATCTGTTTCCTTCCAGATCACAACAACCAGAGTGGCAGGAATATCACAGCCATCATTTTCTTCCTTCCTATCCTCAGTCCTGGATGCCATCATCAGGCCCACACCCCAGTACCTCCTCTTCCCTAAGACCCAGCAACAAAAGATGGACAACAAGCAAAGCTTCTATGCAAATGGGGGATTTCCCCACGTTTAAGGTGCCATTGATTGTGCACATATGCAATTGGTTACCCTGCTGAAACATCTCACCTGTACCGGAAACACTCCTACTCCATCAATGCCCTGGCCATCATGGACCATCTAGGGCTGTTCACCAATGTGCTGACCAAATAACCTGGAAGTTCTCATGATGCCTATATCTTCTGGCACAGTATCATCAATGAGTGCTTCCAGAATGGGCGATATGGAAATGGCCTACATGTTGGTAAGGACATCTGAAGTATACAAAATGCCAGCTCAAAGTTAGAAATGTATGACATAATAGCCATCTCTGTGCCTGCCGATGGAGCTAGGGGCATATGATTGAGAGATTTGCCTCATATGTGCACCATGGATTGTGAGACATGTGTGATGCAAACCCCTAAATCAGACATTTGAAGTCACACAAAACTACTTTGCATGGCTATAATGGCTGTACATCTGGAGTAATGCAGCACAGCGCTAAGTGCTGTTTTGGATTATGGTGTGCGAGCGAGGTGTACCGTGTGCATTGTATGGGTGTATCCATGCAGCTCCCATGGTTTATGACACGTCATGCATGCCAAACTGGGTAAATCTGGAAATGCCTCTAAAACATATGCCTCCCCAGCTGACGTGTAACAATTAAAAATAAGTTAGTTAAGTCATCCAAGTCACTTCTGCTTTCTATGTGTGCTACATTCTGTGGCACATACAGAGAGAGGAATATGCCTCTCAGGATTGTTGATATGTAGGAAGGCTTCCCTTCCTGCACTAAAACAATCCGACATGCAACGCAGGCACACCGCACCATGGTGCATGGGTGCCTGTGTTTGTGCTTGGCACCCATTATGTGCCAGTGTAGGGTGAAAGGACAGGCATGTGGTGTATGTGCTAAATACTGTGCACTCTTGCTTTTTCCCAGTGTTACAGTCCAGTGCAGAAAGGTGACTTGCTGCCCTGCACTGTGCCAGCTTGGCAAACATTTTGATTCTAGTCTCATGTGCACATAGTGGCAACAATGTAGTGCAACGTGTAGAAAATTATTTTCCATTATGTCATTCCCTCACTAATCCTGCAATGGCAGTAGCAACAGAACATTTGTGTGTAGTATTGTGTCATCTCTCCCTGTGATAATGGATGGAACCACATCATCTGCACAATGAATCAATACAAAATACATGTGTTGAACAAGACAATTCAATATGAGTACAAAGTTTACTGCATATATAAGTGTGAGATTAGTGTCTCCTCAATTGCGTACCTAGTGTTGGTGCCAGTTAAACTTCCACAAAATCAATGCAGTGTGAACAAATCCTGTGTTCATAGGTAATTGTGTCACACATGGCAGTATACGTGTATGTTGACCAAATGTTGGTAAACAGCACTGGTAGAAGTCGTTACAAAGTCCATATGATGCATGGAATGTAAGTGTAGGCCCAATTCATGTGTTGGTTAACCCTGGGCGTAGTTCGCGAAGTAGCACTACGCGAAGCTACGCAAAGTGCACTTCGCACTACGTGAGCTACGCGTAGCACTTCGCGAACAGCGTAGTACCCTGTTCGCACTGTGCAAGGTTCCGTTTTCAATGATTGCACAGTGTGGACAAGCATCCAGCACTGTGCAATCATTGAAAACAGCATCTTTCACAGTGCGAGCTGTAGTTTATCTGCCGCTCGAGTAGATTTTTACTCGAGCGGCAGCTTTCTCAACGCGGACTGGTAGTTTCTCATTGCGAGCGGTCACGAGCGTACGTGACCACTCGCAATGAGAAACCTGACCTCCCCGCGTTGAGAATCGCGCTGGGATGTTTATTTTCCACGCTCGCGATTGACAACTTGATTTTGCTGATCGCAAACAAGGAAAAAGTCTCGCCGGGATGTCATTTTGCTTGCTCGCGGTCGCCAACTTGATGTTGAGGACTGCGAGCAAGCAAAAAATGACCGCTGCACTACGCAACGCTACGTTACGCATGTTTGCACTGTGCTACGTGCAATTCGCCTAGTGCGAAGTAGCGCAAACTTCGCAAAATACGCGAGCGTAGCGTAGTGCTTTGCCCAGGTTTAGTGTTGATGTCAATATTGGGTAATGTGATTCCATTTGTACAAAACACACATATGTCTCACCCATACTGACAGTCTAGGTACACAAATACACATAGGTATCAAGTTACATTGACATATGTAACCAATGTGACAGATCATCTGTATTGTGGTGTAAGATGGCCAGTTGTCCTGCATATGAACTATCAATACTAAACTCACAAAGTCAAACACAATAATGTCAAACATGTCATACATGAGTAATTTACATGCAGTTAAATGCAACCAGGACAAGATATCACAGTATACCCATGATACCAATATTTACATTCACTTGCCACATCAATTATGACAGAATCAAGACATCAAAGTATAATGTCCCCTACAAGTTAGAATCATACCCATACATGTGAAAATGTCTGTAGTAGAAAGGTACTTGTAGCAAGTAGCAACATCAGAGTGTCGTACATATAGATGACCCCCATTGCACAGACTATGTTTCAATCCAAGTGTACCATGGAGACTTGCCTGACACAAAGCATTCACTGAAGGCTGACAACAAATTGTATAACTATTCATGTTATATATTGGGAAGGCTACCCATCAAATTTTCACAATAAAGTAAGGTAACAAATCAAAGGCTGTGTCAATGTCACGTAGACAAGCAACAAAATCAGAGGTTTTACAAGAACATGTGTATGTGTGAGTGTCAAACGTGTTGGCACTGTCACAACCTACCTAGGAATAAACATAAGCCAGAAAATCAGATTACTTATTTGCTACTTCGCACATATAGTGAGTGCACATAACATAGAGAGCTCAAGAACATTTCTAAATTCCTATCACATTACTCTATTGCCTAAACATGAAAGTCAGCATGTAAAAGCATCCATAGTATCAGGGCATCTTCCACATTTGCAATGCCACAGAGATCTGGAAGAGACATGACTAAACCTATGGTCAACAGTATATATAACACATATTGTCAAATACTGTTTGCAATGTATATGAGTATATGTATATGAGTAAGTCAGTACACATTACATACATGGACAGCAAATGTGCATATTTATTAACAGTGTGCATTTTTTTCTACTTTCAGCTGTCCAAGGATATGGTCTGCAGCCATGGATCATGACCCCAGACGAAGCCAGAAAGACAGTACAACCTTGCACTCATAAAGACCAGAAATGTGGTTGAACCAACATATGGTGTACTAAAGTCCCCTATTATGTGGGACTTAGAGTCTAAAGAGTCTAAACAAATGGAGGGGGTGGAGGAAGATAGAGGAGAAATCCAACACAAAATTGCTGGTCGGCAGTGACACAACCACATGTTGTCAAATATTTTTTCCTAAATCTTTTGAACTGATGGACAAATATACTACAATTCTCCAATTCTCTGAAATGTTCAACAGTCAATGTAAACATCAAGTCAGTCACATCTTCTCATCTAGAAGTAGGCCTCAACATATAACAATCATGTTGTCAGACCCATTGGGCACACCTACTCTATACACCAACTGCTAATCCAAGGTGATCTAACAGATCCACCTCTGTGAACACCACATCAGTCCACTGATGTTTCAGCTGATGGACAGTGCGGTCGACCCCAAACACCCTTGACAAGTGCAACTGCACCCTCTCCCAATGCTCTTTTTGGTCTTTGGTGTGGTAGCCCTGGCTAACCCTCGCCTCAGGGTTCGGATCACGATTCCACTGCAGCTGGCACCACACATTGCCCCTGCTATTCTGCTATATTGGCAATGATAGTAACAACACAACTATTAATCATAACACTCTTACAAGTGTGACCCTTTGGACTATTTCAGGCCCCCAAAGCTATAAGAATGGCTTGGGTGGCAGGTAATAGTAATTTGTAATGTATGTTGATTTAATAATTAACTGTTGTTGTGGTCATCCCTAAATTAGCCAGACAACACCACTTGTGGTAGACTAATGTCAGGTGAAGATGCCTGCAAGGGAATACTTTTATGTAACAATCTTTTTTAGCTTCTTGACAAATCAATTCCGAGGACCCAAAATAGTGGCCTCAATCAAATACATTGTTTAACCTAATTCAAAAAAGATTTGTGAAGAACTAAATCAGAAGAAAACAAACAAACATAACAAAACAAAGCCAAACAAAATAGGACAAGCGGGTGTATTCTTTTTCTCTACAAATTTATATAAATAATCCAATTACATAACATGAGGGTACAAAAAAGTTCACATCAACAGAAATGACTGAGAAAAAGAACCTTTACTTTAATAGTATCTCCTAGTCATATTTGTAGCAGCCCATTTCTTGTAGCGGCAGAAATTTTCATAAGACATATAATGATCAACTCCTTTATAATGATGATACTGAAATTGCTCTATAGTTGTATACGTTTTGGTTTTATCTTGTAAGTTATGGGGAAGACCATCTTCAGGACCAAACAATACAAATGTAGACTGAAGATCCTTAGCATATGTAGATATAGGATCTCATAGTATATTTGGCTCAGAATGAAGAACTTAGTTAGATCTAAATAAGATAAATGAATTATCTTCCAGTATTGTTATTGATGATACCTGATGTTTTCATCAATGAGAAATTACGTGATACTTGAGATTTTACTACTTCACACAGACGTCACATATCTGCATTTCCGAACAAAACAGGAATCATTGTGGTAGACTGTCACAAGCTCTGGTGTTAATATTTAAGTGCCAGTGCCAAGCACAGGAAACCACTGGTTCAAATTAAGTACTGCCCCTCTGCCTAAAATACTAAACCCCTAAATGGAAAAACAACTGACAACCAGTGACAAAAACAATACACTTCATCACTAACAATACAAAATAAACTCAATTAGCACAAGACAGGGACAGAGCAGACACCAAGACCAACATTCACCAAAATCAAACAGCCACTTTTCAAAGCACCTCCAACACCCAGCACCGACTAACAGACTGTAAGAGGCAATGAAATTAACTTTCACATTTCACAGTACGCAGCCTGCCTCACCCATTGCGTAATTTCTTGGGTGTATTCCACCCATTTCCTACAATTGCATCATTTCTTTATGACACATCACTACTAAAATGGCCAATGCGTGTTTCATGCACTGCTCAGAGACACTTCTGCAGTCAGCTTCACACATTGGCTTATAGGCGAGGCTTCAGAACGACATGAGTGTTGCAAAACATGGCGCAATAGGGACAATGCTCTGGTTGTGTCCGACGCACCTGCCCAAATGTATTGTTTAACTTTAGAGGTCTGTTTGATGCTGGATCACACCTTTGGCACACTTCCATTGGGCCAGGAGAGGCGCAGCACCACTTGACAGGTCCATAACCGCTGGGCTTGATACAGATGGTAAGCATGGGCCCTGGGTGTGATATAGAGCCGCCACCTCAATCTTTTTTTTTAGTCTAAAAGGGTTTTCTCATTACTCCCAGTTTCTGAAACACTGTTGGTATTTTAAAGAAGTAAGAGGTGTTATCCCCTTGGACTGCTGGGTGTGACACAAATGGTACTCTAAGCCCCTAGGTGTGAAATCTGGGAGATCAGGTGTAGCTTGTTTTTGGCCAAGAGGTGCCTGTGGTTCGTCGAGGTATTCCATTTTGCCATGAGAAAATTGTCATTTTCTTTGTCCCAGAGACGATATTGTACAGACTATTGGGCTCGCTTAGTCTTGTGTACCGTGCAGGGCTTCCCCTGGTCTCAGGATAGCATGCGCTATTAGAGGGCTAAGGAATCTTTGACAAAGTCATCATTTTTTCCCTGTCAGTTTTTTCTTATTGTAGTATTGAAATTGATGCAAGGTATTTTTGAGGTTGTGATGATTTGATGCTGTGGTGCTGGTAAATTAATGCAACTGTATTTTGTCTTGAGTATTGTCTTTTGTCGATGTCTCAATATGCTAAATGAAGGTGTTGCTATTCCTCACAATTGTTATTTCATAAGCAAAGTAAAGTCTGCTATTTGCTGCCAAATTCCATGATGTGTTACCAATTGCACTTTCTTCTAGGTTGTGCACCTTCATATGCATTGCCAGTTGTGTGCCCAACTTATCATGGAGTCGCCACTAAAACACATGCAATCCAGGTTCCCAACACAGGTTAAAAAAGGTATCAGGTTTTGCCACAAATAGCACACACACACACACTAAGGCACATATGTTTCCCTGGCCAAAGAAGGGAACTTTTGACACTAGCATAATCGAACACATGAGAACACACATATGCACCAAACACACAGGACAGAAGAAGGACAGAAAGAGGCACCATTAAAGCTATGGACCAGCTTTAAGGAGGCCCAGACCAACAACTTTATCCCACAGACAATAAGCAAGGTGTACACACCTCCCCCACCATATGCAGGTATAGAGGAGCTCCCCCGATGCCTGCTATTCCTGCATTAGGATACACCAAACTGCCATTTTAGGGTGCCGAAGGGTCCCCCACTGAACAACAAACTGTTAGGTCCAAGCATAAGAATCTAAATGGCCAGCAGGCGGGCAATCCCAGCACCACACCAGTCCAGTGCTAGCACTCCCCAAAGTTCAACCTCCGTCAATCTTGTTCAGCCCATCGAACCTCAGCAGTGCTGAGAAAATGCACTCCCACTGGCTCGGGTGACCAGATTCGGGTAACAGATACGCTCATAGTGGTTCTGGGCAGTGATGTAAATAGCAAGGATGAGTAACAGGGTCCCAGTCCCCTGGAATCTGATGGCAAGAATGAGGATACAGGTTTGGCCCAGCTGACCAAGGGGCAGGAGACACACCCGAACACATACACACCCTACTGCCTACCATACATCAATCAAAGGAAGAACGAAAAGTCACAGCACACCATACAGTTTCCTACTAGGCTCAGGGGACACAAGGTCATGCCTGAGGGAAGGGATAGTTCCCTTATTGAGAAATAAAGCAGTTGGGACAAGGTTTCACAGGCAAAGGTGAAATTAGAGGCAGGGGCAAATAGAGTAATGGAATACTTATATTTTCCCCTCATCCCCGACTAATATACTACGGCGAGACCTGATGACCAAGCTAAAAATGTCCATCTAGTTTTCTGATGATGGAACTGTAGCCTGCTCCTCCCCTGGATCTCCTTCCCTAGAACCCAGGCCATTGAAACACTCCTTCATCGCATGTACACAGGGAAGGACAATCCCTACCAATCAGACCCCCATTAGCTGAGGCGTTCTTGGATAACATGGAAAATTTCTATGAATTATACAAATTTGCTCGACTGTGTGCATGCAGCGCACACCGCCTCTTAGTTGAGGCAGCCAAAAAGATGAGGAACTTGATAATTGATTGGGTATGCATGAAGGGAGCGAGTCGGGACTGCACCACACACATGCCAGGTGCCCTGGGACTAGGTGGGAAGCAGGGCCAAGATGCATGGGAGCAATGGCGGTAACAACCAGACCCCCAAACTCAGTCTCTGCAACCTCCATAACACCTTTGTGCACTGTGATATGGCACAGACAAGGCTGCCTAGCACTATGTGGTGCATTCCCCACGCCCTAAGTCCCTGCAGAATCGGCATCCACAAAACAGAGCACTAGGGAAACCTGAATGGACCTTGCACTCAGCTGAAGGGAAGTCAGTCAGCCACTGCACCACCACAACAGGGACCAGCTAGTTGGACGAGTGAGGGGCAATGGCAAAAACAGCCAGCAGAAACGCAGAACCCAAACATGTACTAAGTTAAAAACCTCCAATGGATACCACCTATTTCATCCGCACCTCAAAATTCACTGTACCAAAACTCATAAGAAGGAACAATTAGACAACATTAGGAAATTCAAGCCTTTACTTGTGCTCGGGAATTCAGGGCTGCTGGACCTGTTCTGTCAATCAGATATCCCTACTAGAATCTGCCATTCAGGCTGCCTTCAGGAGTCTACGTCCCACTCTGCTGCTGATCCCCCAAGGAGGCGCTGGCTGACCACACCCCAGGGGGAGGACAGTCTGATGCGTGGGCAGGCCAGCTGCCCATATAGTCATTATAAGCAAGCACCCAGGTCCTTGAACCCACAAGTCAATTGGGATGGGTTCAAATCACCAAATTAAAGGGACACAATTCTTGGGCATCCATAACATCCACAGCATGCACACAAGATTCAGCAGGTTGCACAGCGCCGCATGGCACTGAGTAAGTCTGGAGGGGGAATTTGCCAGAACAACCAACTATCCCAATCTCCTTCACTATGGTATAAGTAGTCCATTTATCAACAAACATACAACACTCTAGTTTATATTAGTGAATTTATTCACAATTTTTGGTTAACTCAGCATGAGCTTTTTTGCAATGTTCGGGACAACAACACCCACATTGATTGTCAACAAAAGATGCCCAGACAGAGTCCATTTGGAAGACATATTTTGCAAAATGTAGAGGTGAGGAGAATTTCAGTGAGGAGGTACAAATTGCCATGTATAGTTGTTGTACATTATTACAGTACACAATAATACTCATTGTATTGTACATTTGAAAACTATTTTAATGTATGGAGAGAAATCAACAAACAACGAAAGAAAAGAAAAAAAATGTATTCAACAAACAGTACAAAAAATGCGGGAAAGCCATTGTTGTTATGCAGGAGTCCAAGTTGCACTCCATAAATGCCATGATGTTAATGATGGTCCTCAGCCTGGTGGCAACTTCACTGGTGTCACAGGTTGACGTGTGTTGTTCTTGCCTCTCCCTCATGACACCAGCAATGTCAGCTAGGGTCTCATCCATCATGTGGAGCCGAGGGTAAGTGACTTTAATCGCCTCAGATGTATCCATATTTGGACTGAGGCACATATGGACTTCCTCTAGGCTACCCACTATGGCCTCCATCCCCGTCCGCACCACAGCAACCATCCGTTGCATGACTCCTACCACTCTCTATTGAATGAAAACTTCTGTGTCCTTGGAGTCTGCAGTTGGGCTTGGACTGGCCGATGGGGCATGTCCTGTGGGTGGTGGTTCCTCTGGAGACTCTACAATGCTATCAACCCTTGCTATGACTGGAGACAGAGATTCTATGGAGACCAGGAGTAGTTGGAAGTTGGCATCGTCCATTGGGGGCAGGGTGTCATCATCAACAGATTGGTCATACAGGACAGACTGCAGGACAGGTGGTGTTGTTGTCTGTCTGAATGAAATTAAAATATTTTAATGATGATCTATGAAAGATGTTGACATAAGTAAACCGTGTGACAAACATACTTTATTTTTATGCACTTTATGTTGCACGCAGATTTGTTGACCATGTGCTACTACAGTGAAAGAGTCCAAGTTACACTGGTGTTGTCTTTCACATGGCAATATCTTTACATTGTTCACACAACCACTGTGTTACAAGTAGTCCTTATTGTGTCATACCACACATTGCAAGGGAGTTACACAGCTTGCTGGCCTGCACTGTCTGAAAGGATGAGTGCCAGTTTATCATGTTGCTTAGCTGATTGTATATTTTAAGGACTAGATTGATGTAAGATTCAATTATTGATACCACTGCTGAGAACATTGCACCATGTCATCAGGGTGCCTGCATTGCCTTTAGGTATTGCTTATCCCACAGCTCCAGATAAAGTGATGTTCTTTTGTTGTCTACTAGATTTGGTCCTGCACTCTGCTTTTCACACAGTACACCCAACCAATCTGCCTTGATCTACTCTTATGCATGCAATTTGGCTGAGGGGTCCTATTTGACACTCATCCAAACAACTCTAGACAGCAAGCTGCCTTGCTACACTGCAGGAATGGGTAAGAACATGTGCCTATCATAGTGTGCTTAGTTGTGTGTAATCCTACAATTTCCTAGTGCATTCAGTCATCTCGAAAGTCCAGAACAATAGGCACTGTGTACCACCTCTAAAGGAGATAGGCACCATCACCCTTCGAAATATGCAACCACTGAAGCTCACTTTATTTCCTCATTACCCAAATTTTTCACTCAGTCCCACTCACTCATAACTGTACACGACTCCTCTGTCAATCTACATTCAGACCCAGGGACTAAACTTCCTCCCCCACACTGATAACAACTTGATCAGACATTGCCTCTCATGACATACCCAAATGTGTTATGTCATGCAATTGACAACCATGGCTACCTGTATGTGAGAGCTATGGCTCATGCTGAACCATACAAATTAATACTGAGAATATTCTGTTGCATGTACCTACCCTGGTTGACCACATGATTAGGCCCAAACACCTCACCCTCCAACAATTCCCAAAACTTGCCCATCATTCTAGACACCTAGCTCACCTTACACTTCACAATTCCATTTCACATCCTTCAGTTTTGACATATGAAGCAGTCACATCCCTCCTGTTACCAGCTACACCATCAACCAAGCTCACATCACATGTAGAATGTAGTAAACCAATGCCTTCCTCTATGTCATCCCAGCTACACAAGTGGGAAGCTATCACACACAGCAGTGCTTGACCATCACTTAAGCTATTTTGTAGCACACACATCCCACCTCCCCTACTTGTCATTCAATACCTGCCCATCTGACACACTGCCAGTTCCATTTCCTCAGCCACACCTACAGGGCAATACACTAACAGGGTCCATCAAGCTCACACACCATCTATGCCACCAACAAACACTCATGTGCCTCTGCTGTGCATCACTAGCATTCACCCTCAACCCCAAAATTAATTTGTACAAGACAGGAGTTAGTGTTTTGTTTGAAATGGCAGATAACATCTGTGTAATCTCACCCAGAACAGCAGGACAGGTGCGTGAAATATGGTTTAATTCTAGTGACTGTACTCATGACTCTTCATATGATCTTACTTGCTGATCCATCACATACTCAGCTCCTGGCTTTCCTCTAAGGTGAGAAGTTATTCCTCTGTCAACCCCAGTCAAGACGATGCTTTTGCACTCCACGATTGGCTGTGTAACCACAAGACAAGCACATTTGCCTCATTAGGAAAGTGGACTTGCATTGTCACAGTCAGGTTGTGGAGATTTCCAAGGACTAAGTATGTTGTGTTGTTCCAGGTCTGGTTTTGTGCTTTTTATTGTGGGACTTGTAGTGCTGGTTACTCATGTCATTATTTACACTAAAAGTAACAGTATTCAAAGGACAACCTGGACTGGGACAGCAGATCATGCATGAACCTGACAAACTTTGGCAGGGCTAGGCTGGGCGGAGCAAATTGTCACTGGGCAAAACAAATTGCATTCATGTGATGTATGAGTTAACATGTGATACATTCCTGCCCTTTACCTTTGCACATAGCACAGTGCAGTTTTAATCACATTGGGCCAGATGTACGACCTGCCAAATAGCACCTTTCAAATTGCGTCGCATTTGCAACTCTAATTTTGGGAGGCGCTATTTGGCATGCACAACAGCGTGTTTAACACTATTTGCGATTCCCAATGGGGTTGCAAATTGCGAGGCTCATGAATAATAATGAGCCTCTCACAATTTCCGATTCCATGGGGAATGACAGGCCCTCCCAGGGATGGTGGCCTGCTGGGCTCAGCAGACCAACATATCTGAGACCGCTTTTAAATAAAGCAGCTTTTATTTTACATGCAGCCCGTTTTTCTAAAGGAAAACAGGATGTATTTAAAAAAAAAAAAATGAAACATTTTCCTTTCATTTTTTAAGGGCAGGCAGTGGTCCCTTGGACCACTGCCTGCCCTTAAAAAATAATATTGCCTGCATTTGCATAGGGGAAGGGGTTCTCTGGTGACCCCTTCCAATTTGCGAATACCTCACCACCTACTTGAAGTAGGTGGTAATTTGCAAGTGTTTTGTGATCGCAATTGTGGTCGCAGACCATTGGTACATAGCTTTGCGGACGCTATCAGGAAGGGAACGCCCCTTCCTAATAGCGAGTCGCAAAACAGTATTTTGTGAGTTGCAACTTATTTGCGAGTTGCAAAATTCTGTTTGTACATGGGCCCATGCTTTTTAGCGTGCGCAAATGGTTCTAAGACCCGTTGGCGCACGCTATAAAGCATCGTACATCTGGCCCATTGTCCCTTGTTAACACTTACCCTAAGATCTCTTTGGTCATCAGCCGCAGCACTGTGCTGTCCTTCCACTCCTTCCTCCAGCAATGCTGTGATGAGTAATGTTACCTACTCCTCCAATGGGTCCAACTCCTACCAGTCCGCTGTGCTGCCCTCAGGTTTTTGGACAGTTTCTCTTCAGTTCTGCACTTAAAATCATGTAAATGCTTATTGCACTCTGGTACTCTCCTTTCTGTTTGGTCTACACTGTTAATCTTACCCACTCTGGACTGCAAAATGGCAGTCCATTCTTCCTTCTTCCCTAATGGAAATTTGGAGGTGAGAAAGAGACAGTGTTTATTTTTTGTCACCTCAGATATTAATATTTGGTTCACCTCCTCATTGAAATTTCTCTTCCTTTTTCCTGGGATTCTTTCTGGACACCTTGGCTAGTGTTAGGGTTGTTATGCTGACTGCTTGTGCTCCCTTAATTTATTGCATTTGGTGAGTTTCAAAAGATTTTTTGTTTGCGATGCGTCACTTTATGAGGCATTTCGATGCACGATGCACTCTAATGTGACACAAAGCTGATTTGTGGCATGTAAATATAGCTTTACAAACTACAAATCAGCTTTGTGCCACATTGGGAGCCGATAAGTAACAACACTTTGCACCATCCTTTTCACTGATGGGTCCAAAGTTTTGACACACCTTGGGACCTTATGACATGGTGCACCATTCCGTAAATATTATATAATGCATCCTTTTCTCATCAAAGTGTTACACCGCAGCAGTGGTACTTAATCATCAACACCAGCACTTTTCAGGAGCACCAGTTAAGGACACATTCATTGACAAGGAGATTAAGTGATTCACCAAGAATCGCACGAATTTGAGCCGACGATGAGATTCAAACCTAGTTTCCCAGCTCTGAAGTTGGCCGCACTGGCCCATATGCAAGTCCTCTCCCCACTTTCATGGTTAGTAGATGGTTCTGTTTTAGGCAGCGCTATTAGGAGAAATGGGCTAGTGCATGTTGCCTCCTCAAGAAAGCCCAGTCACTTATGTTTTTTACAAATTAACCACTGTAAATATGCCTGGTGCATGTGGTGCAGATTGGGGTGTACAAATTCTCCCTACTTCCACGGATAGAGTAAATTCACAGATACACGCACATACACTCATCATACGCTTGGGCCCATTTCACTAACATACACTCAGATTACTCCATTAGCACTGAACCTGTGGAAAGAAACCTTCTAAACACCCTGCATCTACACTCATGGTCGATAAGACCTAATTGACACTGTCTCGAGTCATGATTTAACCAATAATAATCAACAATAATCAAAATAGAGTACTCAATAATTGACAAGAAATAATAACCAACACTGTATTTAAAATTATGATTCTTTATCTAAAATTAGTTCAAATGGAAAGCAATCAAAATAAATCATTATTCTCATAGTTACCTATTCTAGCTAAATGTCATAAATGGTCATCAGGACAGGTCTCTCGATAAAAGTCTCTTAGGTCACCGTCCTCACGGCATCGATCCTCACCAACGCAAGTTCGGAAAGTAGTGGCCTCAGAATCCAAAATGCAACGAACGAACCCTCTCTAAGCTAACAATATTTATAATGAATGAAACAATAGAAGGCAACATAAAATGTTTTCGATATCCGCTGAACCGCTGAGCAAAGCGAGCAGGAAAGGATGTAGCATCGCTACATTTGGAAAAATCGGAAAAATCTCCGCTCAGAAAAAAACACAAAAATAAAAAGACGGAAGACGGAACTAAATCTTGAAATGTTTCTTTTCCATTTTCATATTTCCTCGGAACCAGCATGATGATCATAATGTTCATTGAGGCTCCTTTGTCTTCCAAGGACATTTGGATGTCCGCCCAGAGCTGCTGTCCTCACGGAAAACTTTTAACCAGGCGAAGACTGTGGTCAGATGACTCTCGACCATGTTCAGCAAGGCCTTCTCATCAGAGTTCTCAGCACTCAAATTTAGGCTTTAAACGGTAGCCATTTTTTACTAGGCCAGAACGTATCATCTTAATTAAAAGAGACAAAAACAACGTTACCACAGCATAGTGATTAAACAGTGTTAACCCCACTAATACCCTTATGTGTATGTAATTATCTAGCCTTTGCAACACAAGAAAAGCATTAATACACGACATTTAAAAAAAACGTTTTCGTGCTTTAAAATAAACAGCACTCAGCAACATTTATTAATAAAACATGCACATTATTAATAAACGACACAAATGCTTCCCCACGTGTAGTTTTCTCTTGTTATTTCTTGTTGGTTAATTAGAACACTTACACAAAACAAATAATTAGTAATTATAAATTAATAATTTTAATTTCTTTCGACAATAGACAAACCAGAGCTTTAAAAACCCAATAGATTTTCAACAGAAAACTCTGCTCCAGCAATCCCCCCTTTGGTGATATTATCACCAAATAAACAACCCAAAAAAAATTAGTACAATTTAAGTCCCAATTTTTAGGAGAAACTGGAAATGTCTTTTTTTTCTTTTTGACAACACTAGACACCAGACTCCCTTTCATCATCCCTCTTTGTCTCCAAATAAACACTCTCCCTCAATTCTTCTAATTCTATTTCTTGTGGATCTCTTTTTCTTTTATTTCTCCTTTCAATATTTCTTTTAATTAATTTCTTTTTCCGTCCCCTGTTTTTACAACACAAACACACCAATCTTAGTATCAATAAAGCAACAATTATACAAGTCAAAGGAAACAATATCTTACCTATAATAGTACTACCTATTTTTGCAATAAAATTCTTAACAGCAACTATTTTATTAGCTATTTTAGTCCAAATACTCTCAGCTTTCAGTGGTACTAACTCTTCATGCAATTCAGTAATATTTTTGATATAGACCTTCAAGTCTTTGCTTTCGTCTGGAATGTAAGTGCAACAATGTTGAACTTTCAATATTCCACAGACCCCACCCTCTTTGGCTAATAGAATATCAAGGGCAAGTCGATTTTGCATAGACATGGCACGTACGGCAATCAATTCCGTATTCACCAAAACAAACCCTCCAGCGGTATTTGTCGATAAGCGATCCACCACTGTTGACAGTTTCCGAATTCCATATGCATTCAAAGAAATTCCCACTGCTGGAATTAAAGCTCCAAAAATGTCACCCACTATTTCTGACCAAGTTTCTCTCTTAAAACGTGTTAGTAAATTAATATGTTCTACATCTTCTATTCTATCTATATGAAAAATCTTTGGAAAGAACAGGCCCACATAACACGTGCCATCCCAATGGTCAGGCAACTTGTAATAAGCCTTGTTCCCACAAACATAATACACTCCTGGGAAAACTGGATCCTCTCCTCCTCTAAAACCCCATCCTGTCGCAATGAAGTATGTATCATGACACTCACTAGTCCCAACAAAGTATGTATCATATTGGGATTTCTTTCTTGTAATGCACAGCTTACCCTTCTGTGGTGCATCTAAAGCTAAAGTTGGACTAGCTCCATTTCTCAATTCTTTTCCCATTTCAATGTCCCAAATTGTCTCACTCACTTTGTATTTCCCTGCCTTTTCATGCATGCTCAATCTCCTTTCCTCCACCATGTTTAGGAAAGCTTTCTCCTCTTCTTTCAAACTGCAAGTTAAATTATTCTTAAAAATGTAATCTAATGTTAATTCTTCTTTTTCAATAAAAATCTCACCAAAAATGTTAGCTTCTTTAGCTGGATTCAGCTTTTCATTCATAGGCAATTGCCCAAAAATACTATCTTTGTTAGACATCTCATAATCTATTTTCCCTAGCAAATAAAAAATACTACTCAACACACTACAAGAAATTCCATACGTAGCTGGTAAATGGTGATAAGTAACACCCTCTGAAACGGATACAGGTAATTGCATACAAACATAGCAATCCCTCACTTCCATTGTCTTCACATATTCGTACAACAACTTTGAAAAAACATTGCTAGAAAAATCATTAATTGACCTATCTTTATGCATATAAGTATTACTAATTCTAGTTGGAACTACTTTTTGTGAACTTTTCTCTACATTAGTCTCATTCTCAGTATGTATTTCAAATGTACCTATTGTAACTCTAAATGTAACTAATAAAGCTAAAACACCCCATAGTAGCATTAATAATCCAGTACAGCAACAGCACATTCTACACCATCTTTTCAAAAAGACACATCTACTTTGATTATTCTCTATGTTAGCCATTTTACTACTTTGACCGTGTCTTTTGACTTAGCCTCTACTACTCCATTACTGTATTACTCTTTATTTCTGGATTACTTCAGACAGCTGAATTTCAGACTTTTCTCCTTTTCACTTTTCTCCAAGTGATTTCTTCAGTTCACTCAATTTGGATATTCATCACTTTTCACTCCTTCTTCTTCAGCAACATCAAATTGTATCAGATCATCAACAACATCCTGTGCATCCGACTCTTCTCCAATGTCAGTCAGGATAACTTTTAAGATTCCAACAGATTTTTCCTTTTCCTCAACCACTTTTCTCAAGATCCCCTCCGGATTGTCTCGATTCACTGTTTCTTCTTCTTCTCCTCCTTCAGACAGTGCCACATAAGACCATTCCGGTGATCTGTACTTTCGGTTGGGTTTTCTAATTCTCTTTATCTCCTCAGGTTCTCTTGACTCCTTTTGCTCCTTCCTTTTTATTTCGTTTTGACTCGACACCTCAATCACTTGTTCAGCTTTCGATGTATTTGCTCTTATCAGTCTGTATCTCAGCCTCTTTACTCTGAAGTTAGGCCAAAAATCTCCTCTTACAACTTTTTTCGGTCTTGTTTCTGTATTATTTCTTTCTCCAATCCAAGTTCTCTTTCTCAGAACTCGACCTTCTGATTTTTCATTCTCACTTTCATCCGATTCTGTCTCAAATGCCTCTTGTTCTTCAGCAGTTTTCTTTCGCTCCACAGTCTTTTTCACCACTTTTTGAGACTTCCCTACTTCTTTCCCTCCTCGAGTCTCCGACACGCAATCTTCTTGCTGTCTACTTGTCCCTTCACCTAGCTTATCAGAAATGTTCCCTACACCTCCTCGGGGGTCTTCCGCAATCTGTCCCTCTCTATCTTCTTCTGACCCTACTTCTTCAGGTATAATCTCAAGTGGTTCTTCAATCTCCTCCTCTTCTGATTCAGGAGTAATTTCTGTGGAACTGCTCTTTTCTCTTCTTTTTCCTCCACTGCTTTTTGGAACTTCAGGCTCTCTTACAGAATCTGATCTCCCTTCTGAGACTCTCAATGGTTCTCTTGAAGTCTTTTCTGCTTCTTTTCCTGAACTTTGATTTTTTCTCACTGGTTCTGGGTCTTCATCATCACTGGAATCTGATTCTTCAAAATACTCCTTGCCAGTCCCATCCTTTGGGTTTGGAACTCTCAGAGTATGACTCGCATGTACCCAGTTTTTCACACCAGCACACTTCACTGCAGTTGTCGTAGTCAAAATAACTTGTCTTGGTCTTCCCCACCTTGGAACCAAGCAGTTTCTTCTTCTGTGTACTTTAATCCTCACCCAGTCCCCTGGACTCAGATCATGAGCTTGCTTCTTCTCAAGTGTGGTGGCTTCTTCTCCAACCTGGTGAAACACAGAATGAACTGCGTCAGCCAGGCCTTTACAGTAATCCAAAATCATGTCATCAGTTATTGTCATCAACTTATTGACAGGCACATATGCATGTCGCATTGCGCGTCCCATCAAGATTTCGTGCGGACTTAAACCAGTAGTTCTATCTGGAGTAGATCTAATAGTCATTAGCACTAGAGGCAAGACATCAGGCCATTTCATTCCAGTGGCTAAACACATCTTACCAATCCTGTTCTTGATTGTGCCATTTATCTGCTCAACCACACCAGAAGCCTCTGGCCTGTATGCACAATGTAGCTTTTGCTGTATGCCCAATGCTTCACAAATCAAACTCATGAGCTCATTATAGAAGTGTCCACCTCTATCAGACTCAATCGTTACTGGAAACCCGTACCTAGGAATCAATTCTCTTAACAGTAACTTTGCCACTGTTATTCCATCATTTCTCCTAGTCGGATAGGCCTCCACCCATCTTGAGAACAAACAAACTACCACTAGAACATACCTCAGTCTGTTCACTTGGGGCATTTCAATGAAATCTACCTGCATTCTCGTGAAAGGACCACCTTCTCTACCTATTGTTCCCAGACTCACCACTGTCTTTTTCCCAGTGTTAAATTGCTGGCAAATCAAACATCTCTGACAGATGCTCTCTGCAATTGTCCTGAATTTTGCATTGTACCAAGTCTGTTTAAAAGACCTGATCATCGCATCCCTTCCCAAATGTCCCTGGCCATGATACATCCTTGCCATTGTCGACAACATGGAATTAGGCATGACTGGTCTGCCATCTCTATAGACCCAAACATGGTCTGTTTCTCTTGGGGCACAACCTGCCTTCATCCAGTCTTTCTTTTCTTCCTTTCCTGCCTCATCCTGCAACTGTTTCACTTCATCCCACGTTTCTAGGACATT
This sequence comes from Triturus cristatus, assembly GCF_964204655.1. Taxonomy (NCBI): domain Eukaryota; kingdom Metazoa; phylum Chordata; class Amphibia; order Caudata; family Salamandridae; genus Triturus; species Triturus cristatus. The sequence goes on along the minus strand of NC_140590.1, from coordinate 451,341,083 downwards.
AGTAAACATCACAGAACACAAAGACATTTCTCCTTCTCGTTCCCTATTAATCGAGTGATTGTTCTTAGCACAATATTGTGCAATGTCGTTAGCAAATCTGTTGCCAACAGTCACAAAATTATCTCCTTGTCCATGAGCAGCACATTTTACAACTGCTAATTCTTTAGGCAGCTGTATCGCCTCAAGCAATTTCCCAATCACTTCAGCATTCTTTATTGGAGTCCCACTCGACGTCAAGAAACCTCTCTGTAGCCAAAGTTGGCCAAAATCATGCACAACTCCAAATCCATACTGACTATCAGTCATCACAGTCACTCTCAGATCTTTCCCAATTTCACAAGCTTTCGTCAATGCCACCAATTCTGCAACTTGTGCAGATTTCACTCCTTTCAATGATGATGCTTCCATCACTTCTGAAACCTTGCACACTGCATATGCTGCACTCAGCACACCCTCATCATTCCTCAGGCATGATCCATCTACAAACAGCACATGATCACTCTCAAGTAAGGGAAGATCCCTTATGTCTGGTCTCGGTTTTGTACAGTAATCCAGCACATCCAAACAATTGTGATCATCTTCTGTCTTCGCACCCACATTTTCAATATCCGGCAACAATGTCGCTGGATTCACATTCACACATCTCTCCAGAGTCACATTTGATGCTCCCAGAATGACTTTCTCATATTTAGTCAGCCGACTATGTGACATGTATTGAGTTCTGCTTCTTGTCAAAAGAATTGCCACATTATGAGGTACGAATACCCTTACAGGATATCCCATTATGATTCCCTCACTCTGTTCCAGACTTATGCATGTTGCAGCCACAGATTTCAGACAACCTGGTAAACCCACAGCTACAGGGTCAAGTGTCGATGAGAAGTACTCAATGGGCCTTCTCAGTAATCCATGCTTCTGGATTAACACTGAAAGTGCACATCCATTTCTCTCACTGCAGTACAATTCAAACTCTTTCTCATAGTCTGGCATACCCAAAGCAGGGGCTTCACACATTCTGCTCTTCAGCTCCTCAAATGCTGCCATTTGTTCCCCATCTAGTTCCAATGGATCTGTCATCTCACTTTTTGTCAGCTTAATCAGTGGCTTTGCTATCAGCGAGAAATTAATTATCCACTGACGACAATAACCCACCATTCCCAGGAACATTCTCACTTCCCTCTGGGTCTTTGGGGCTTTCATTTCTCTGATAATTCTAATCCTGTCATTAGTCACTTTTCTCAGACCTTTTTCAATATTGTGTCAAAGATAATGCACCTCTTTTTTGCAAAATTGCAATTTAGCTGGAGATACCTTTAACCCTCCATCTGCCAGATGATTCAGTAAAGCTATGGTATCTACTTCACAAGCTTCACGTGTCTTTGATGCCACAAGTAAGTCATCAATATATTGCACTAGTACTGAGTTTTCAGGCATGATCAAACTCTCCAATGACTTTTTCAATAACTGATTGAATATCGAAGGACTCTCCGTATACCCCTGTGGGATACGACACCATGCTAAAATACGCTGGCCAAACCTAAATGCAAAAATCGGCTGGCTGTCATGATGCAATGGAATTGAAAAGAAAGCATGACACAAATCAATCACTGTGTACCACTCAGCATCATGTGGAATCTGATACAAAATCACTGACGGATTTGGCACAATAGGACAACATGCCACAACAATTTGATTAACTTTTCTCAAATCCTGTACAATCCTGAACTTCCCATTAGGTTTCTTTAGCCCCATTATCGGTGAGTTACACGGGCTACTCAATAATTCTCTCAAAACTCCTTGCTGAATCATTTTCTTAATTATAGGAGTTATTCCTTCAATTATTTCTGGTGTCATTTTGTACTGAGTAATGTTAGGATAAGTAATTCCTTCTTTCACTGCAATTTTCACAGGATCTACATTATTCATCAATCCCACATCCTCTCCAGTAAAATCCCAAACTGTCCTTTTCACTGTGTCTCTCAGCTCTTGAGGCAAATCCTCCGGATCAAACACAGCATATGCACCAATTAACTCACTCTCTCTATTTTCTAGAGTCATTCGGTACAAAACATCCTCATCTGGTGTTTCGAAAGCTATTCCATCCGGTGTACAAAAAATTGTACAATTCATCTTACAAAGTAGATCCCTACCTAACAGGTTCACTGGACTAGTGTCACAGACAATAAATCTGTGCATGTCTGAAAATTTCCCTATTTGTACTCTTACTGGTTCAGTAAGACGTGTCTTGATTTGTGTATTGGCTACACCAACTACTTGGATTGCTTCATCCGAGAGAGGAAGATTTTTAATATCTGTTGACCTGACAGTTGATCTTGTTGCACCTGTGTCTACTAAAAAAGTAACACCTTCTTCATTTATTTTTCCATCCACAAATGGTCCTGCCTGGTCTATTTCTAGAGTTGCAGCAAGTATGCACTCTTCCTCCTCTCTTCGGCACCGTCAATAATCACCTTCAGACTTACTCCCTTCATTCTTTAACAAGTACTGCTGTACCTGGTTAGAACGCCTTGGTTTGTTTACCTGCTCATCATTGTAGAATCCCGAATCCTTATTATACTTTTGTGATCCTCTATTCTGCGGCAAGGGCGGTTTTGGCTCTTGACTCTGCTGTTTCACAACAGAAGTTTGTTGCTGCTGTCGATTATTCCCTTCGTTCTGCACCTGTTGATTTAAGGATTTACTCTCATTATTCGCTAATGGTGGATTGGTACATTCAGATCTCCAATGTCCCAGTTGGCCACAGTTGTGACACGGGAACTTTTTTTTGGCTTCCTCAAGATTCCCTTTTCCTTTCCCTGCATATCTAGGTCTATTCCCTGGATTATTTCCTGCATTATTCGCCTGTTCCACCAACTGTGCTTCCTGTCTTTCCGCAACTTTCACTTGTGCCCACATTGCTTTCTCTTTCAGCTTTCTCTGTTTTGCTTCAATTTCATCACTGAAGTATTTTGCATGTCTCAAAATCTCATCTATTTTCTTACTCTGCCAGTCCACTGTATGCTCACGAATTCTCTCACTAATCTCAGGTCTCAGGCCATATACAAATCTGTATACAAAGTGACTCAAATCCTTGTCACCCAGGTGTTCATCCCCACTGAATTGTTTAAAAGCCAGTATCAGCCTCTCATAAAAAGCATGAACCGATTATTTTGCTTCCTGATGTGTTCGATCTATTTTAACCCAGTCTGTCTCTTTTGGAGGTACTTTATTTTTCAGGTATACGATCACCTGCTCATACTTTCTCATTACCTCTGGATCTGGTGCTCCTGTTCTTTGATCTCTTGGATATTCCTCAGTAGGCCAACTTACAACTATTTTACACTCAGCCCACAAGTCTGCTGGAACAATTATATCAAACCGACTATTCAGGTCAATCCACAGCACTTTTGACAATTTCACAAACCTGTCTACCTGCCTATACCACTCGACGGGCTTTTCTCTCAGTCGAGGGAAATCATTCGTAAATGATAAAATATCCTGTCTGGTCCATGGAACATGTACATATCCTCCTCCAGGTATTTCTCTCATAGGATAAGCCTCCTCAGTTTTCTCTTTTTCTCTCACAGGAAATGCTGAATAAGTCTTATTCCCTGATTCTTCTCTTTTCTTGTACCACCTATCCTTCCACTTCTCAACATCACCCCATTTTCACAATAAAGCGATCATCTCTTTAATCTGTCCTGTTCTACCAGCACCATTCATATTTTCAATGTCTTTATCTGTGAAATCCATCCTGTAAGACTTCTGCAAAGCTTTCACTTTATCAATGTCAACTCCATGCTCATTCGCTATTGCTCTTAATCTGTCATGTGTATTTTTAGTTCTCCAGGTGATATTTTTACACATAAATAACAATTCACCATCATGATGATTTTTTAGAATTTCTGTAGGAACTGTCCCTGCAACAAGCTCTTCTAATTCTACACGTAACCTAGCCACATCAATTGCCTGTGAATCTTTATCCCTCTTTTGAAGAACTTTCATCCATTCATTCAAATCCTCAGCTGTTATTTCAGTAGATTTTCTCACTGGAACCACTTTCTTCTGCGGTTCTAAAATCGGCATCCCTGAACAACTAGCTTCACCAGCATCCAATCCTGAATTAGACTGTATCTCTAATCCTTCACTACATGTCTCATGTCTGGATTTTGCTGTCCTTTTTCCTGAATCTTCTGAAGGACCAACCAAACTTGTCAATCTATTCCCAACATATGGAATCACCAAACCATTCTCACCTGTCCTCTGCTTATCAAAAACAGGCATAATCGGACCTATGGTTACGGGCAACGTAACAGCGTCTAGATTCTTTGTCAGCTCTTTAATCTTTTCAGTCAACTCCGACGCAGTTCTGGCTAATTCTCTCGTATTCTCGCCACTGCTTCTATTCTCTCTTTCCCTGAAAGGATTACCACTTCTTAACTCAGGTGTCACATTTTCTGTCTCAATGATACGCAATGTATCTCTTATCGGAGAAACAACTGGTGTGCTCTCTTCTGGTTCTGGTCTATATGGAGGTGGTCTTTTGTAAATCATGTCATTCAAGACTTCATCCTCATACTCATTAACTCCATATCTTCTCACTTCTGCCTCAGGAACCCTTTCTGTACCCTTCTCTTCAATTGTTCTCATAGGGTATAATCCCTCTGACATACTAGCATCTCGCCATCTCTTCATTCGATCATGATGAGTTTCACGATCATGTCTCCTCCCAAACATGTACCTATAATTTCCCCCAGACCTCTGTTTTTCTCGCTCATGTACTTCCTCTTCCCATTCCACTAAAGCCTCAAACTGTGTCGGCCTTGGTCTTGGGTCAAGACACAACATCTTTTCCCGCAAATTTTTCAACACGGCCAAATTAAATGAACCATGTTCTGGAAATGCTAGAACACCATCCTCCTTTGTATACCTAACCCAATTCTCCAACCATATACAGGTATGATACCCATATCTCGCAGCCATGAAGGATGCAGGCATTTTCGATGGAGGTAACAATTCACCTTCTCTCGTTTTAACATCTTTATCCTTGTCGAACCAATTTTTAATCTTTCTGAACAAGGATTTTTTCTTTTTCTCCTCTTGGTAATACATTTTAGCTTTTACCAAACTTTTCTAATCCCTTCCGTAATACAACTCAATAGTACGATGTTTTATCCAATAACAGCGCGACTCACACTAACGCACCAATCCTGGAGCGTCTACGTCACTAGAGTACAAGGTGACTCTTTCCAATCCTTGCGCGGCTCACACCAACGCACCAATCTCAGCGCGAGCACTGTTCTGATCTAATATCCAATCAGAGCGCGGTCTGTTTGACGTCAGCAGTCGCTGCAGTCTCTCCTGCTCCTGTCTCCTGTCAGTCGTCTACCCCTCCTTTACAAAACTTCTCAGTAGACTTCGTGTCAGATTCTACAAAATCTATTAGTTACAACATATAAACATCTCCATTGTCTGCTTCGCTAACCAAAGAATAGTAAAGAAAATCTATTTCACAAGAATCCCGTTGACACAGTAGCATGCATTCATTAACTGTTTCCTCTAGGACTGCTCCAAAGAGTTTTACAATTAACTAAACATATGAGCATTCACGCACATTCATACAAGAAAATGTAGTACATACACACAGAATCCTGCTTTTCCCGAGAACAGCGAGCAATCTGCTCCACTACAGAATTATAACATACGTTAACCAAGCAGTGTTTACCTCTGCCCAGTCCTTCAAACAAGCTCAGAGAATACCTATTACTCCTCCCGCAATAAGCTTTAACGGTGAACCTTACGGATCCCTGGGACTTAAGACCAGAGTTTCACAGATAACCTTCGCTACCATACACACTCCTTTTATACCAGAAATATTTCTAATAGTAACACACAACGATGTCACTAATTCCGAACACAGACAATGTGACGCGCAACTTCAATTGTCACACGTTTTTCTCCTGCATACATACAGGACCAACAATCCCGTCTTTCCCGAGAGCAGCATATACTTCCCTCTGCCCTACTACGGAACTGCTACCAGCTCCCAAATTCCAGAAGCACTACATAAAACTCAGCATGACGACTCCAACATATAGTATTAGTACATATACCAACTTCAATCAATAATCAATAAATCAAAAGCCAATGTACAAGCAATCTAATCAGATCAAGACAATCATCAATAACCATCAAATTCTGCTACCAGGAAATTGGTGCAGATTGGGGTGTACAAATTCTCCCTACTTCCACAGATAGAGTAAATTCACAGATACACGCACATACACTCATCATACGCTTGGGCCCATTTCACTAACATACACTCAGATTACTCCATTAGCACTGAACCTGTGGAAAGAAACCTTCTAAACACCCTGCATCTACACTCATGGTCGATAAGACCTAATTGACACTGTCTCGAGTCATGATTTAACTAATAATAATCAACAATAATCAAAATAGAGTACTCAATAATTGACAAGAAATAATAACCAACACTGTATTTAAAATTATGATTCTTTATCTAAAATTAGTTCAAATGGAAAGCAATCAAAATAAATCATTATTCTCATAGTTACCTATTCTAGCTAAATGTCATAAATGGTCATCAGGACAGGTCTCTCGATAAAAGTCTCTTAGGTCACCGTCCTCACGGCATCGATCCTCACCAACGCAAGTTCGGAAAGAAGTGGCCTCAGAATCCAAAATGCAACGAACGAACCCTCTCTAAGCTAACAATATTTATAATGAATGAAACAATAGAAGGCAACATAAAATGTTTTCGATATCCGCTGAACCGCTGAGCAAAGCGAGCAGGAAAGGATGTAGCATCGCTACATTTGGAAAAATCTCCGCTCAGAAAAAAACACAAAAATAAAAAGACGGAAGACGGAACTAAATCTTGAAATGTTTCTTTTCCATTTTCATATTTCCTCGGAACCAGCATGATGATCATAATGTTCATTGAGGCTCCTTTGTCTTCCAAGGACATTTGGATGTCCGCCCAGAGCTGCTGTCCTCACGGAAAACTTTTAACCAGGCGAAGACTGTGGTCAGATGACTCTCGACCATGTTCAGCAAGGCCTTCTCATCAGAGTTCTGAGCACTCAAATTTAGGCTTTAAACGGTAGCCATTTTTTACTAGGCCAGAACTTATCATCTTAATTAAAAGAGACAAAAACAACGTTACCACAGCATAGTGATTAAACAGTGTTAACCCCACTAATACCCTTATGTGTATGTAATTATCTAGCCTTTGCAACACAAGAAAAGCATTAATACACGACATTTAAAAAAAACGTTTTCGTGCTTTAAAATAAACAGCACTCAGCAACATTTATTAATAAAACATGCACATTATTAATAAACGACACAAATGCTTCCCCACGTGTAGTTTTCTCTTGTTATTTCTTGTTGGTTAATTAGAACACTTACACAAAACAAATAATTAGTAATTATAAATTAATAATTTTAATTTCTTTCGACAATAGACAAACCAGAGCTTTAAAAACCCAATAGATTTTCAACAGAAAACTCTGCTCCAGCACATGTACCATAGAGTGACATGAAAATTGAATAGGACAAAACGGTTTTCAGAGATTTTGCTTGGTGGGCATATATTTGGTACTGCGCTCTGACTTGCAGAGTTCTTAGCTGCCTTATAAAGCTTGTTGTATATTCGTAGCCTTGTGGCCACTGTACTGTATAATCCTGTTTTTTTCTCAGCCCTCAACAAATTCCCCATATGGGGGCATATTATCAAGGACGGCGTTAAAATTATCGCCGGTTTAGCGGCAGAAAACTGCCGCTAAAGCAGTGATAATGGGCTTGATAATATGCACTGGAGAATTCCCATAGAAGCCCATGTTCACACTAGAACATGGGCTTCTATGGGAATTCACAAGGGCATATTATCAAGCCCATTATCGCCGCTTTAGCTGCTGTTTTCTGCCGCTAAACCGGCGATAATTTTTAACGCCATCCTTGATAATATGCCCCATGGTTTCATTTATGGTTTGCTTTGCAAAATATAGGAATATGATTTGGCCTCCTGTGAGGGTAGCAGTTTGGGTGTAGAAAAACAGAGCAATGTACTGCTAAGGATTTTGAACCTGGCGCTATATTTAATGTGTAATCAGTCATTTAAGGGGCAGTGTGATGTGGTCTTGTTTCTCTCTATTTCCTCACACTTGATTTTCTCCTCCATGCCCTCTCCTCCCCATGCTGCTAGGTGGGTAAGGAATTTAAGGCACAATAAAGCACTTTCTCAAAATTCCTCGAACTAGCCACGTCAAGTCCTACTCTTAACTCATGATTTCATTCAGTACTAGTTTGAAGACCAACACAAATCCACATGAACACACTTTTGATGAACTGTACTGGCCATCCAAGTGCAATGTTACCATCAGTTCATTCCCATTTAAAAATAAAGACAAACCTGTAGTAGAGTTCTACAAGCACTCTCTTGAAAGCATTACAAATGGGCATCTGGAATTACTTTTGTGAGAAATCGTTTTTAGGTCTCGCGAGCCAAAGGCTCGAAGAGACATTTTATATCTGGGCATTTCAAAGTGCTGCCGTGGCCTAAAGCTACAGTGCACGTGAACGTGCACGCGCGCAGCCCCATGTGTCTTAACTCCGTAGCGATCGTAATCACGATCACTTTCACTTTCGCGGGCTCCTCTGTTGCTGGCATTCCCCCCTCCCTTCTCGTTTGTTTTATACATCGCTATCTCCATCCCCACCGTGACACACTCCTAGCTTTTTATGGACATTATGATATACTTTGAAGTGCTTGAGTCACTTTACGACAGTTTTAAAAAAACTTTTTGATAAGCGTGTAGAGCGCTTGTTTACAATAGCGATTGCGAAAGCGGTCGCTTTCAGTGCCGCTTGTTCATTTAAGCTGTTCCTTATTTCATATGTAGTTACCTGAAGGTGAAAGACAGAATTTTTTTTAGAATTTAAACACACCTTTTACATCGTTCCATGCTCATTTACCCCGCTCGCATTGCGCACAGCATCACAGTTCCCATGCGTTTTTTGAATGCACTTCGACCACTACTTAAAGTAAACACAAAAAGGTGCTACGACACGGGTGCGGCGCTTTGTTTTTAATTACTTTGAGCCATACTGTACAACGGCCCGCGCTGATGTGCAAGTGCAACATCTTATAGAACGGCAACGCCGATAGATCCCGCATAGATGAAACTTATTGGCTTTGCAAATGCTTGTTTAGCACTTATAGCCTGCAAACGAAACAACGCCCAACCACATGCATGAAAATACTGGACAACAACGGCCACTGCAAGATCCTACACCATCACCTCCCCTGCCTCCCGGATGCTGCTTTCGGTTTCATTCTGTGCCAGATTCCATGTCAGCGAACAAAATACCCTTCAACGCGACAGCAACGGGTGCCTTGACCCACTGGGTGATGTCAATAGTGCCAAGCGACCTCAACCCTCCTGCTGTGTAACTAAGCAAGAATCTGAGACTCGCTTGGATCCGTGACAGAACAGACACTTACTTAAGGGGGCTCACCTAGTTTATTTTCCTTTAGAAGCACTTTTCATGAGCACTGTTTTATCTCGCACTCTTACTGCTCATGAGGCCTCCCATGGACCTATGTGAGAGAAAGCGAAAGTAAGTGGCACTGCATCAGTTGAACAAAGTGCTGCACCCCATGGTAATAATTAGGTGCGTGCTGGACCTCACTGTTGTTATCCTGTTGAAAGGAATACGCAGTGAAAAAAAGTGCAAAATCATTTATTGAACATTAATAAACAAGTTATTAATGGGGCGTTCCGTCTCTGTCTACTGTGACGCTCCATTTCTCTCTCCGCTTTTAATCTCTAGAGCCTGATATTCTTGAATCAAGCCACATAAACATTGAATGCCGACTGAGACATGGAATTGCACAAACCCCAGAACAACACAACATTTGGGAATATAACGCATCCATGGGTGTTCCTTCTTCCTCCCTGACCCACATCTTGTGACAGTTGCCCCCCCCCCCCTCCTTCTCTCTGTCTCATTCTCTCAGAGAAGCACAGCAGTGAAAGGTCTCTGTCACAGCTCTGGTTGCCCGAATCCCTGTTCATGCTCCTGAATTAACATCTTGGGACACATTCTGTGGTGTGATGCAGCCTTTTCTAGCAGGTGCGCAACACCCATTGGACTCACAGGGCTTCAGCCCCCCCCCCGTCGTGTGTGGCAGCCCGGGATGAGACCGCTTCCCGGCGCACACCCAGCCGCACCCAAGCACTTCACAGGTCTTTAAAAGACCATTTGCATGTTAATGAGGCCTCGCTGTTGTTTCACCCCTTCTAAGAGCCCCTGCAGCTCCACTCTGCCTAAGGCTTAAAAGATTCAGCCCCCCCCCCCGACATTTTTTCTTAGCCCCCCACGAAATTTGGCTCTAGTTGCGCCTCTGTTGTCTGGTGCTGCCTGTAGCTATGTTATTGCTCGTGTGGTCTTGATTGCAGTGGGACTACAATGGCAGTTTACTCCTTTGTTTTGCAGTTGCATTTCTACAGCGCCACTTCCTCTAGACAATTCTGATGCACTAAAACGCTTTGGAAAGAAGAAGAGTTTCTACCACCGGACAAAGCTATTCTGTAAAAGTGTTTGGGTGGCAAATGAGTTGGGTATCGGAACAAGCGTGCATCTGAGTCTCAAACGCATCAGCACCGGCAGCCAAGAAGCAGGACTGAAGTCCTTGCAGCTTGCGCTTGAGAGACATCTGTTCAAAACAAGCATTTACAATGCAACGGTCTCGCATTCTTGAAAGTTTGAGATATTGGCGCTGCATTATTATTTGCAACGTCAATAGCTCAAACTTTCAATAATGCCAGCCTTACTGCATTGCAAATGCTTCTTTAATTTGTAGTCCTGCATTGCCCACACTGAATACATTCCAGTGAAACGTAACTTCGGAATAACGGCTTGCTTTTTAAATAGCGCTGCATACTGAGCATGCCGTTTTTAAGGCCTGTAAAAATGAGGAGGCAATTTTACCAATTTAAATGTATCCGTTTCTGTCATTTCGAACAACTAGAGGCAGAGTTGATCTTGCTGGGATTCTAGCTAGTGACATATGGATAAATGCCAAGAGCAGCGGTGAGAGTTTAACTAAATGATCCATTGTCGTATGTCATAAGCTCGGCCTGGCTAACGCCGTGACCTCTGCTCCCGCCAGCAGGGCTGGGTGTACACAGAGAGAGAGGAGAAGAGAATATTCCGTTCTGTCACAATGCAGATGCGTGACCTATTGCTGCATCCAATGTAAAGAAATAGAAAATCTCTTTACTTTTGATGCAATCGCGGCACCATGTTTTTCTATTTCTACTTCTTTACTTTTGCTGAAATCACGGCACCCGCGTGGGTGCCTAGATTGTAACAAAAGTAAAGTAATAGAAAAGAGATGGCAGGACGGCCGCACTTAGCATGCAACTTGCCCCTCTGCTTAAAAAAAAAAAGCATTTGCAATGCAATAGGTCTCCCATTTGCGAGAGTTTAATCTATTGGCATTGTAAATGGCAATGCCTTTTATTTATGTTTTAAAAACCAACACGTAAATAAAAGGCATTGCCATTTACAATGCCAATAGCTCAAACTCTAACAACTGCGAGACCTATTGCATTGCAAATGCTTGTTTGGTTTTTAATAGGCCCTCTCTCGTTATAGGCTCATCTCTTGGAGGCCCTCTGGTTCAAGGCTTTTGAACAACTGACATAGCGCTTGGCTGCGTGCTAAAAGACTATATTGTCCTCTTGTAAATTCGGAATTCTTACAGAAATCAGGAATACTGTTCACAATTCCCATTCTAATTCACTAGTTTCGCCCCATATTTAACCCGGGGATTTCTAGTGTTTTGTGTTGCTTTAGGATGTAAATTCTGTGCTTTGGCATCACTTGTAACCCAGGTGTGGTCTGGGTCACTTGTAATGAGTCCTTGAGTAAAACACCACTAAGCACTCTTGCTCTCTTTAAGGAGAGATTTCTGCGAGGTATATGGATGTCTTTTTAGGTCAGGTGTTGGCCAAGAACCTTTGATTTTACTAAAATTATATGTATAATATGCTTAGTTACAGGGTCTTTTAGCCAGCCCTCTTCATCCATTGATCTGTTATTGTGTCATTCACATGTTCTTCCATCCGCTGTTACTTATGGAATGGGGCAGTGGGCCAGCCCACTTCCATCAGTGACTAACTTCATTGCGAGTGTCTGCAATCTGTCCTTTCGTGAATTCAAAATAGTTCCCTGATGTGCTAGGGACTACTATAGCAATGTGTGCATTTTTAGATCAAACAAACATATATAGAATTGCTTTTTTTTTAAAGATGGATGAGGGCTTGGCAGCTTACCCAACAACAAAGCTTTGCAAAAAAAAAACATGACCAAAGAAAACTAGCACTGACAAGGCCAAAAGACTGCCTGCTAATGCTAGAACTATTGGCTTTGCCAATGCTATTAGAATGTATAATTGCATCTAAGATGCAGGCATATTCCCATTTAAACCATAAATGGTCAAACATATTGAACCTAGAAACTGAAAGGAAAGAGGGACTGTTGTCAGGGACATTCACACATGAATGAGAGGACATTGTCTACCTTTAAACTTTGTACACACTTTACAAGCAGAGGGACACCACAGAAAGCTGTAATACAACGTTATACTTTAAAGATACAAAGCAAGCTGCCATGACCCTATTTCTAAATCCATAGCTGGCCGCAAATCTTTCATCACGTTGAACAGACGTAAGGGAAGAGGCCTTCACCTTTGCTGCACATGTGTTGTTTTGCTTTCACATTGCCCATTCTTACAGTAAGTATGATTGACAACCTCTCTGAGATTTCCATTCTTTTGTGTTTCAGAACATCCAGAACAACCACGGCCACGCTATCGAAAATGCGGTGCCGACTTATTCTTTTCAGTTTCCGGCTTCAGTTGTATTGTAATGGGCTTTTGATGAGGATGTGATGGAGCTCTCTAGCGCGCGCACCCATTCACTGCCGCCCGGCTTGAAGTCAGATTCGCCGCAATGGAGGACGTATGGCAAAGCGTTATTGCGTCAGTGGGAGAATGCTCCGGCAATACCCCTCCTTTCAATGCGGATTCTCATTCGATGGCCCTTAGCGAGGCTTCCTAATGTGGGTATGATTTTCAGCATGTATGATTTATTTCCTAGTAGGAGAGAATGGTCGTTCATTAATTATTCAGAAAATAGAGACTATTTTTTCGAGTCCTGAAACTTGATTGTCTAAAGGTTTAATGAACAATGTATTTTGCTTTTGAGAATTCTAAACTCTTTTACATTTTTGATATTTAGTGACTCTTCGGTGAAACAAATGAGCAAAGTGCTGCAGTAGAGTGTGAAGAGGATAGCGCCAGAAGCACGGGATTGACACTGTGGTTCCGTGCTTGGAGGTGTAGCAGGGCCTCTTGCTCCAAGCCCACACTGTGAGCTTCTAGTAGGAAGCAGGGATGATGCTCAAAGTGATTGGTTCAACTAATGGAGCTGGTGTGGATGAAGGACTGATTGTGCATGGCTGGGATATGACTCGGTGTTTTTGTCCCTAGTGAAAGGGAGAAAAGTGAGCAAGTGGCCGAATGGCTTTGGGGATGCGCAAGGATGGTTCAGGTCTTTGTAACCATCTGAGATGGTAGTTTGGTAACTAAATACTTGTGTCTCTTTGGAGTTTTCGGTCGGTGACATTGGAGCTGTGGAGCTTTTTATTCTAAAGAGCAAAATACACCTGGTCAAAATAAGCACCCACCCATTAGTTACCATTCCATTAGGAGCTCGAGTTCTATACTGGTCTATCATGTCACCGCTCCAGTATAATGAGGCTGCAAACTTGGGTAGTTAGCAGTGCTGCAATTGGAGAAAAATACTCAAGAAACCCATAAATCAGCATTTAAGGCTTGACAGAGGAAAGGAGGTGGAGTCACGATGGTCAGACCTTAAAAGACAAAATCTGACAGCCAACCTATACATTTGTATATAAAAAAAAAAATGCAGCAAACCAATTGGCAACAGGGATTTATGTGACAGTAAATCTGTTCCAAATTACTTAATTAGTCAATCAAAAAGTGACTGAATTTTTCAAACTATCTTACATGGTTAAGACACCTGCTGCACAAATGATTGCATGCTGAGCAGGCAGCTCCTCCGCTAAGGCAGAAGAGCGTCACCCCACTGCTTTTTGAGCTGTACAAATTTTCAGCTACCCGAATAGAGTGACAGGATTTACATCCCCATCCTTTGGACCCATAAGAAACTGATAGTACACATTTTGCTCTATGAAGATCTAAAATAGTTTTTATATGAACCTAACCCAAATGTCTTGCAAAGGCCTCAATATTATGAGCAAGCCTATTAAAAGACTGCACATGGGTTCTCAATAAAGGGTCCCAGTTCAATTTGAAAATCAAGAATATACCCAGGTATCAACATTGATTAGTATTTTCTATAAAATGGCAGTCGATTTCCAAAGTCTTTGTTTTAACATATTTAGGGTCAATCACCATAACATAAGATCTCAGGAGGTTTTGTTTTTAGGCCTAAACTATCCATGAAATCATAAAAACAATCTATTAAGAGTTGCAGGCCATTTGCTGTACGTGCCATTAATACAGTATCATTTATGTACAGCAAGCCTGGCATCAGCATGTTGTTTCCCCGTGGGACAGCTTTACATTTCTCCACCAAAAATCTTTCTATCCATGCCAGCCAAATGAACCACCTCCATCTTATATAAATAGAGATCAGAAATGAAGATTCAGATTTTGCTCAGTCATTCCCCACCCAGACCTAAAACCATATTCTATGTCTGATAAGATCTTCCCTCCTTCAGCCCAGTCCATAAAACATTTCAGCACTATCCGGCCTATAATTTTCACCTCAGCATCCACTAAAGAAATAGGCAGGTGGCAAGCTGGTTCCACCCAGTTACCATTCTTAAATATCAGCATAATAATATAATCAATAGTTTTGTTGTCACTTGCAAACATGAAATGGCAACCACCATTTATTTTATTCAATGATGACGATGATGAAGAAACATTACCGTTCACACTCGGCCAGTTTGTTGAGGAAAAGATCCCAGCTGGAAATATCATCGCTGGGGACTGCAGGGGACTGCTGGTGATTGTTGCTGATCATTGGAGGCAAGCACGGCTGCCCTTTCGCAGGCGGCCGCAGCAAGTGTGTGCTCCTGGCGTCTTGTGGAGGCAGCCTGACTAGCACGGTGCAGCCTGCAACTCAGCTTTGAGTGCCCCGCTTGCCCCTGTTCTCATTCCAGCTCTCCGCCGCCTCACCGCCTCATCATAATCATCCCCACACCATCCCGGCTGAAGTCACAATGTTGGTCCAGCAGTGTCTTTAACCTGCCGCAGATTTACTTCAGTATTACCCTGCTGTTTCACAGCCCACAGCCTACTATCGCCAGCACCCCCACCTACAAATAAAAAAGACGAGAAGACAAGGCTTGGGATAAGGTGTTCTGGCGATATCAAGGCTGTTCCTCAGTTGCCCACAGTTGTTCCAGTTACCCTGCTACCCCAGCACCCACTGGCACCCACTGCCCCACCCCCAGGTGGGTCATTCAAAAATCAACTGGTGAAACTGCAAAACTACAGTTTCTGTAAAATAACTACAGTCTCCGTAAAAGCACAAGCCCCAAGATCCCTTACCAACCAACCATCAGGAAGACATGCAGCCCCTCTCACTAGTAAAAGCCCCTTAGAATGAGATCGGGGCAAGTAAGGAAAGCTCCAACAAGGCCTTCTAAAAAAAAGTGCAAATACGAAGGCTTCCCTCGAACACTCAGCAGTATCCTCAGTGGCCCTCGTGCAACCTCAATCACCAGCAAATCTAAAAACATTCTTTGACTCAGGGCATGAACACCTGATCACCATAGTGCCGAAATCAGGCCCAACAGAACCCATAAAATCTACGATAAAAAAGGATTCATTAAGGGATTACTTTAGGAGCTCAGCACCAGCGACAGCCTTGAGGAAAAAAAACAGCCCATCGGATAAGTTTCAGGCTCCTTCCCCTACGAAAATAGCAGCAGTGTTGCATCAAATTTTGGTTCAGCCCATGATCCACGCGGCTGCTGGTGGGTTTGACAGCTTGACACCAACAAGCCCCCCAGTAATGACAGAATCTTTTCTTATAGATGCCCCAGATGCTCGAGACGACAATCTATTGCACCAGGCCTCTTCTCAACAGTCAGCCCAACAGACAGCCCAAATCTAACAAGCTTCTCTTCAAGTTACCACCTCCAAAGATGCCTATCTGCCAACCTTTCAGCCCGCCCTGAATCGGAGTCAGTTTTCCCCAAGAGCACTAAAATTCCCAATCTCAATCATACCTGATCACCAAAGAAGGAGTACCAAAGTTCTGTCACCACAGGTCATGACCCACTCACGTGCCCACTTCAGCAACCTCAACCAGTCACATCTAGAAAGTCCTCGACAACGCTGACCAAGGCGATCAAATGGTTAACCCAGAAGGGCCCCATGAGAATGTAATCTACACTCCCTTAGACGTATAGTTCTTAATCACCAAACCTAAAAAGTCCACCGTGCAGGAAAAGTCTCCATCAATTAACCTTAAAGACCTATGGTCTCAATTACTGCAAACCCTTCAAACCACGGCAGCAGCATTAACCTACCACTCAGAGAAGATGGACCTGCAGGGGAACCTTTTAAACACACTTGCGGCGTACACTGCCGGGATTGATCAAAAACTGGAGGCGCTTAGCTCACTCATTATAAAAGCCCAATCCCAAGCTCAACTGGTCCAATCAGTATGCTGTTGATCCCCCATTATCGACACATTATCGTCTTTACCTCAATTTCTTGCCTTAGAATTAACGGAAATCAAGAAGCTTCCAATGCCGGGCCACTTGATTCTTCACCCCAGCCTTCAAGCTTGGTACAGGGTCCAACACCCTGGAAGTGCAACCCTGACCTTTCTCCTCGCATCCTATGGAGCCAGCGGATGGCAAAGCAATTCCCACCGAACCACCCAACCACCACAACACTCACCGGCTGTCGAAACGGGAAAAAAAAAGACAGCGGAAGTGCCGGAACAAACATATAACTGAAACGAAAATTTCAAGTGTTAGTAATTTCCCAAAGACCAATTCAGAGCTACCACGGGAAGACGTGCCAGCTATGACAGGAGCAAACCTGAGCCCGTAATCAATAGCGCACCAAATGGTTACTCAGACAGAACTCCCACAACAGATCAGTCAACCAGCAGGGCCATTTCAAGATCCACAGCTCTCCTCGCAGCCACTCACCCAAGTAAAATCTGGCTTTAATCAGTCCCCAATAGTGGCGCCAGCACCAGATGAAGGGCAACCAGGAACTGCAAATTCTCAGACGCCATTTCTAGACATTAACTCCATTCGTCCATCTACAGTGGAGGACAACAATCTGGGTCCACAGTGCACAGCCAAAGAGTTTGGCCACTTGAACCCCTCAAATCTACCAGTCCGTCAACAGTTGGTGGCCACATGCAAAAGATCTCCTGTTTTACCTTCAATTACCTATCACCATGAATTGACCCTTACACCGCCTGCTATATCCATAACCAAGCTACCCCCTGAAGAAAATTTAAAGCAAACAAAGCTGGCAATGATCGACGAGGTCTTCATGCAAGCAACCAATAACTCAGGCACTAAACTGCTGCTAACTCCAGAATACATCTCCAGAGGCCACCACAACATTTGTAATCGAGGGAATATTCTTAGACTCTTCAATTCATTCCCGGATTTAAACACCTTGCAATCAAAAGACATAATTGCCATTGAATTTATACGAACCATAGGACCTAAAATGGGTGAAGCAACCCAACTCACACTAGCATCCCCAGCAATTCGGGAACTGGTTCAGTCAAAAATCGATCAATTTAAAAACTGGGGCATAATAATCACAATGCCAAGCATCCCCCGCTATCTATTAATATGAGAAAATAACCAGGCTCATACTTTCAGTACAACTTCGGCTCCCTTTTCAGTATTAAAGACAGCAAGAAGCCGCTCGCCAACAGCAACCCCAGAGCCTACAACTAACCAGCAAAATCCAGAGAGAGCAGATTGGTCATGGCTACCAGGGGCCTTATCTAGAAGCCAGAACGATTGAAACATCTCCAACCACGGCCTAACAATATGTTCCTGGAATATCAACGGATTTGGGCAGAAAAAACAATCTGCCGCCAGCCTTGGATTTTTGAAGGAACATGACATCATTCTCTTACAGGAAACCTGGGCAGTAGATAGTATCCCCATAGAAGGCTACTTGAATTTATGTAATTCGTCTCAAGACAGTCCAAGTTTGGCAGGCTGAGTGGCTGCCTTTCGATTTATGCATCAACTAAACTATCTCAACGTATCACACAGATAACATTTGAAGAAGACTGGCTCTCTGGAATAGTGTTGGGAGGCTCATCCACTGTTAGCCAGTTGCTCCTTCTCAATGTCTATATCTCCCCTTGTACCACCAAGAAAAAATCTAAAATGAACTGTCTGACCAAAATCATTTGCAATTTACTAAGTGAGCACGGCAGCTTACCCCAGCATAATTTCAGGAGATTTTAACACCAATCTCTATTGTAACTCTTCCAAGTACACTGGGATTGATCCCCCAAAGGTTCCCCCACATTTCTTTCCACAGTCGACTCCTGCATGAAACAGACCATCGATACTGGGGGAGTATGCAGTAATCCAGCTTGCCAGTGAAGGATTCACCGTATTGAATGGGCGTCTTTATAAGGACACTCCTCCTGCCTGGACCCAATCAGACGACCGAACCCACTCCTTTTTGGACTTGACCCTAAGGAGCAGGGAAATACTGCCTCTGATTGAGAGTTATTACATCGCATCACAAGGCGAGAGCGACCATCGGCCACAAATTATAACACTATCCGCCTCCATCCCATGTCATCAGGAACTCGCTCATACCCATTCAGGTTGTCACAAAGAGAACCTAAAGCAAATAAAATGGTTGGATGCTGCAGCTCTCCCTTTGATGGAAAAAAGTAGAGCTCTACTACACCAACCACTGGAGTCAGATACTTCTGTTGTCAGTGGCTGGGCTAGCCTCATAAACCAACTATTTGAAGAATTGCCACCCAAGAGGAGCACTAGGCAACATATATTTCAATTTTACATTTCACAAGCACATGTTAACAATTGGTCTAGGACCACTGTGTTTTGTATCAAGTTTACACCCAGGTCCTTGACTTCTTTTGGGTTACCCCATTTTTGTAATGGCTACAAAGAAATTAAAAGCACACAGAAATCGAGCACTCCATCTGTCGAGGAAGAGCCCTGGCAATAAAAACAAATTCAACAACTACAAGCAAGCCCAAACAGTTTTCAAGATCACAATGCACAGGGAAAAACAAGCGGCCTAGGGTCAACTTTGGCTGAAGCATATTCACGAAAGCAAAAATCCTAATTCAAAGCAATTTTGGTCCTGCGTAAATAGGGGCTTACAAGGTAGAAGTGGTCACGGTAGTGCAAACATCAGTGCAGATGAATGGACCCAGTTTTTATCCTCTCATTTTAGAGATCACAACAAAAAGGACGACCATCTCAAATCCCTCAGTCCAGCCAATGCCGCTATTTCATCTCCGTAACCCAAGAGCTCAAGACGACTCGATCTCAGTCACTTAGCTAATAACCAATAAACAAGGGCTCTGCGAAAAACAACGACACACCGTCAGAGACCACAGTGACATCAGATGAACTAACAAAAAAGATCTCATGCTCAATAAGGAAAGCCAGGGCCAAAGGAGCTCCAGGGCCAAATGGTCTTCCCCAAGCTATGTTCAAATCTGATGTCAACCTATGTTCAGCTTACCTGACCCCCCTGTTTTTCTACTGCAGACTAAATAACACCGTTCCAGAGTCCTGGAGAGGTGCTATCATTCACTCAATTTATAAAAGTGGGAAGAGAAATGATCCTAATAATTATCTAATGATAGCACTCCTCGACGTTGAGTCCAAATATTATGCCAGCATTTTATTGGAAGAGCTGCAGGTCTGGGCCGACACAACAATGCACCTCCCTTTTAATCATATGGGTTTCGTGGCCAACTCTGGCACAACAACTAATTTGCTTACCTTAACCATCCTGATGGAGAAAGCGGCAGTTCAACAAACCAAACTACATTGCTGCTTTGTTGATTTTAAAGCGGATTTTAAAGAGTCCTGGGGCATACCCCCGACCCTTTTACATGCTATAGTTGTACTCCACATGGAAACATGGATCAAAATCAAGTTGGGTAAAGGTTCCCACGTTTCCAGATAGATTGGAACCAAAACCGGTGTCAAACAAGGCTGTGTGCTGGCTCCACTCCTTTTTAACTTTTTTATATCAGATGTATCCCCATCACTTGATAGTGTTAACTGCCACCCCCCTCAACTAGATGGAACCCGCATCAGCAACCTGCTGTATGGCGACGCCACACAAAAGTGGGCCTACAGAGTCTACTAGACGAACTGCTTCCCTATACCACAAGAAACTCTTTAGAACTGAACTTGCTAACAACTAAAACAATATCTTTCGGGAAGCAAAAGAGGTCATACAGGGGGTGGTACTTCAATAATGCAAAGCTCAAATCAACATCTTACTACAAATATTTGGGAATCTTTCTTGACACCAGATGTTCATTTGTCAAACAGAAAGATGCATTAAGGACCAAAGCCTTGTCATAAGAGGCCACTGCCGCGAAACTGTCCAAACAGCTACTTGGCCCAAGCCTAACCCCTATGCTGAAAGTGATGAAGACTAAGATAACCAACTCTCTGTTGTATGGGCACGAGATCACGAAGGGCACAACAAGTATTTCATTAAACAGACTAACAATCAAACATTTTAAACGTGCTTTTCGCCTGCTAAAATCAGCTTCACCAGCCCAAGTCTGACTCAAACTGGGCCTACTAGACCATCATGGTGTAGAGGCCGGTGCATTTATGAAGTTTTGTAACAGACTGCACCACGCCGTGGAGGGTTCCCTGGAGGCCAGACTTTGGCAGGAAATATCGAAAAACCAGACTAGCCAGAAATATCGGCAACACCTGGATCACAGTTTACAATTACTTGAAGTCAAATAACTCTGGGGAACAAAGCCCCTTCCAGCGGGTGCTAAAGGTTGCCATCAAGAAGAGTGTCAGATTGTGGTCCTTTCATTTAGACAGGGCAACGCTGTCAAAAAGGAAACACACTTGGGCAGTAATTTCCAATTTCAAACCAGGCGTCGAGTTGCCCTATTTATCAAGCCCATTTTCACTTTATTGGAAACAAATGTTTTTAGCTCTGAGGATGGGTGACTGGCCATTTTTAAAGAACCTTCCCGAATGGCGCTGTCCAGGCAATAGTATCAAATGCAGTTTGTGCGGCTATCACTCCGAAGCAATGGAACACATAGTTTGTGTATGCCCCACAATGCTTACAGTCAGACGGTCATTATTGCGGGAAGAATGGATCAGGCTAGGAGTTCGATCATGCCGCCAGGCTATAATAGCTGCCTTAAATCCAGACAACACCAAACTGAACATTGGGCTTACCAAATTTGTCAAAAAGGCATCAAATCTGTCGGGAGACATTAGTGCCGCCAAATCTTTATTCCCTCAGGAGGGCCGCATTCAGTCTGCAGGCTCAACAACAGAACCCTAGACTGCCAATAATAGCCGATCAGATCCAGGCTTCCGAGCTGTACATTATCTGCCTAAAATGATGTTGAGGGTTTTAAGCTATTTATAAGTTCTGTATTTTTTATTCAGTTTGCTCTCTTATGAATGAATCGAATGTGTTTTAAATTGTAATGATTTCTACCCAAACAATAAAGTCTTATTATTAGAAGAAACTTGTAGAGTGCACGAATGCCAGGAGGCATCTTTGTGCTGTAAGTGAACAAGGATTTGTAAGCCCACTAATTTCCGAATAACCAAGTTTTTAAGGATTCCCCTAAAAGCTAGAAAAGGAAATGGCAGATTTCAATTCCAAAGGAAGACTATTCCAATTCATGGCAGTACAGATGATAAAGCTCCTGTCTCCCCATGAGGAGGGTTAAAAGGACAGAACAGATTACCTGCAGAGCTAGAACATAGTGTTCTACTGGGCAAATAGCTTTTGGAACTATTCTTCAAATACTCAGGGCACTGCATTGGACTAGTGCTGCTACACATTAGTACAATGAATCTCTTGATATTTCTGAAGTGAAAAGGATCAACAGAACTTGGTCAATCTGACAGAAACGTAAATACGGGCGTAATGGAAAATAGTGCCATCCAGGTGTCATAAATAGCTTTCTTCCCTTTCTCATGAAGGGCTGATGTGGTGTTGCATCCAGTAACAATTTGGGACAGGGGCAGAAATTCATATATTTCAAAGCCTCAGCTTGCTGCAATACTGTGAGCTAGTTTGTAGAGGACTTATTTTCATGTACAAAATGCTAACCACAATTTTTGACATCCAATGTTTTTAAAATTAGCAATCGCAAGGATGACGACATCGGTATCTACTGTATAAATCATTATTTCAGAATGACATTCAGTTGCTGCATGGACAAAAATAAAGTATAACTCGTGTGTCTGTTTTCTCATGATTGCAAGGCAATAACATTTTGAAATTCGTAATCGGCTTGGAACTTGCAATTTAATCCTGACAGGTGACAATTACTTGCTTTCCTTTTATGTTAATAAATGTCACATGCCTACTCAGTAAACCAAACAAGTCTGTACTTGTTTTGAACTTGGCTAAGGAAACTATTCTAGTCTTTGGGTACAGGTGTGTTAGATTCAACGTGCTTGTGATGACCCTCACCTCTTTTTTCTCTAACACTTTGCTTGATGCCTCCTGTAAGATGCATATCCCACACAAGATCCAATCATTTCATGCTTTTTGCTGAAATTTCCATGTAAGGTATAAAAACTGTTACAGTGTAATCATTAAATATTTGTTAAGACCTAGGAGGTAGCAGATTTACTATAGCTGCACCATCTAATATATTTACATCCACTTCTGATGCAGTGCTGTTCATGGTGGTGCTTCCAGCAACACTGTCCAAAAGCTGCGACTTCTGTACTTGTCTGAGTTTTCCACTCACAGGTATAGATGGCGGAAAAGACTGATTCTCGTGCTTGAAAAGTTCTTCCAAATTACCATTTCTTGTCTGACACTCAATATATAATCTAGCAAACACATTGCAATTACTTTTAATGAGGATAGTTTGCCTTTAAACGCAGACAATTTACACAGGCTGGTGCTGAGTAATTGAAGTTTGTTCCTTGCTATTGTATATGTTATGGGCTTAACTTCGTTGCTGTCCAGATTGGGTATATCATTGCGCTCCTCCATAAATGGATTACCAACTTTCTTAATTGTGTACAGTAGAGTTTTGACATTTTTTGTGAAAGATTGTTGTACACTAGGTATTTGCTCCTGGTGGCAAAGGTAGTTTTATTTTGCATTTACAAATGTTGGTTCAAATTCATATACAACCCTGGAAATCTCTGGCCTAAATATCATCCAACTTCTGAGAGCATCTGTATTTTTTATCAGACCCATAGCACCTCCATCTCCCGAGATGATAGCATTTTTTCTGCTCATGATTTTGATTTAGAGCATTTGATGATAATGTGCCGCTGCTTGTATTAGCATCAAACTTTCCTTTACAAAACTCTAAGTGAATGTGTGGGTGGCGTTCTACTGGTTTTACTATCAACTAGGGGGACTGTAGGGCTTTTGTGAATGGTCCAGCATACATGCTCTGTCAAGTATACCAAAAGAAAGGGTATGCAGTTCCTCACGGTAAAGGGAGAGAGTGTATGTAACAAGGAGACCGTGTACAAGAGAAAAGGAATTCCTCTTGTCGGAACAAGGGTTCTCACACACAAAGCAAGCTAAGTGTCATGCTTCATCATATAGACCTGCTCCTCGTCGGGTCGACGCTGCAATACCCGACGGGCACCCATAAAGGGGCTCTTTAGCGGAGATCTTTTGTTCCTGGCCATATGGTGCAGTGCATGTGAGGGGCCCAGTGGTATAGATGTGGGTGAATGTGGGTGATTTAAAACAAGTTGGATAGTCCAAAATATGATTTTATTGAGGCTGGCTATCCACCTGGTTAACAACAAGATAAGAGTGGCAGGTTGCTGACGTGAGGGTTCAGCTCAGCTATGCTCATCTCTGGAGGTCACCCAGAGGAACTGCATGCCCTTTCTGTTGGTTCTACTGGTTTTGCCATGTCGCAAATGTGAACAGACAACCATCGAGAATGATTACTATGATTTCTAGCAAACTTCCATGGAAAAATCTGATCAAGTACTTGTATATAACATTCAAAGTTACCCTCGCTAATTGAGCAAACAATTGAATTGCCCAAAATTGTGGGTACTCATTTGATTTCCAATTAACTCAGCTATAAAACTCCCATATTTCTTCATAGAACTGTCTAAATTCAAGATAACTTTACTAAGCCTTTCTCTGTAATATGTACAGTGCAGCAACAATAATTTCATGAGCATGACGTGTAGTGGTTAAGGGGGAAACCTTAATATAGCATCAGCTTTTCATATGGTAGGAATTTCAGCTTGCACTAACATAGTGGTCCATCCACTGTTGAAAAGGCAGTCTCCAAGTACTTTAAAGAAAGTCATTTTAATACAATGTCCCATCATCATCACAAAGTATTTATCTTCACCATATAGATGTGGTACATCCCATCGAATTTTTCTTGCTACAGAAAAGAGAGGTTGGTCCATTGAAATAATGGGTGTTTGCCCTGGATTGAGAAAATGAATAGACTCTTTAATGACTTTCATGCAATACAAGACCATGGATTTAGAATGAGCACTTTCTGTGAACAGCTGCAACAATGCAGTAGTTGAAAGTGGTCTTAGCAATGATGCATGATATGCTGCCAAGATATGCTTTCTTATGAAGAAATATTTCCACTCTCAACATTGCACATCACATTTTCAAGAAATGTATATTCATAGATGTTAACAGCATCAATTATATCACTTTGACGATCAACTGCTACAGATATGGAAGGGAATAATCTGTATTGTTGATTGAAGCTGGTTCGATATTTGTATACAGTTCTGGAAGATTTGAAATCTGTTTTCACTTTGCCATATTAGGATTAATCAACACAATACCATGATCAATTCCTTCCAGTTTTCGTACTGGGTGTTGTGTCAGAGTTATTGCTGTTCCATAGAAGGAGTCTTTAGCTGCTATGGAACTTGGGTTGTGATCTATGTTACCAATATTTCCACTGGTAAGTACCTGCATCTTTAGGTTTGGAGGACACATAACTGGTTCACTCTCATTTAAAAAAAAAAATCTTTATTATTACATTTTATCTTTTCCATTACATAAGTTGTCAAGCATCGATAGGCATCGCATTCGTAATAACATCTCTTGTTTTATGACACTGTGCAGAGAGATGGATGCATTTCCTTCTCATAGTCATGGTGTCGTTCGTGTCCACAGTATAGGAATGCTCATGCAGTTATTAATCGTCCTGGGCACTCACGGCCCACACATTCTGTCATCTCCAATCGAGGGCCAGAATAAAAGTGTTTGATATGCCTTTTCATAGCAGCGGTCAGTAATGCGAGAAAACAGCAATGCTTATAGGAGAATGTTGTTCATATTGGATCTCAACTCTTGAATTGCATCATATAGCGCTTCATGGACAAACAGATCAATATATATATATAAATGCCGTACCTGTTCATTAGATATCTTCTTTTATAATATTTCAACCAAATCCTTTAAAAACCAATAATAAATCAAAACAAAAAAGAGACATCAATTGGCTGAGGGAAGATGTATCCAGTACCTAGTGTGCCATTTAGGTACAGTCATGTCTAGGCTAGTATGCAGGTATTGAACGCGGGCCGCCGCTCCTGTTTTCTATGCGGGTGCATGGTTGCTAGGGTTACCTATGCTTCCGTTTAGCATCTTTACGGAATGCGAGACCTGTGTCTGACCCAACCGCTGTAGCTGGGATAGCATAGAGATGCAGCACTACTTTCAGGTGACATATCAGGCGCTAGGTTCTGCCTGCTGTGTGGGAGGTGCCTGCAGAGTGGCATTAGAGCGCATGAGAGTTCTGAGCATATCATCCCAGGTCTGTGCAATGGAATACTTTCGCAACCCTGCCGTTTCTTCCCTGTGTAGGGTGGTGCCCTCCGCCTGTGCCCATACTTCTAGGGACTTCCCCCAATGTAATACCTCTGGTGGATCCTTGTGCTTCCATCTCTTAGTTATAAGTCGTTTCGCTATTATGAGGCCCAACTCTCGAAATCTGAAGCTCACTTTATTGACCTTATTTCTTTTATAAAACCCCAGGATACAGACCTCCCATGTGGCCGGTACCTCTGCGTTGGTGCAGGTAGTGAGTGTTTCCGATATCGCACGCCAATAAGTTAAAAGCAGAGGGCAAGACCACAGCATATGTAGTAGGTTAGCTCCTAGGAGGCGGCACCTTGGGCATTCGGAAGTGTTGATATTAAAATATTTATTAATTGTATCTGGTGAAAGATACGCCCTTTTTAATATATAGGTTTGTATGAGTTTGAATAGTGAATTACGTGGTATATGTGTGGCGCTGGCTAAAACCTGTTCCTACTCTTTATCAGTCCAGGGACGGCCTCTGTCCTCAGTCCAATATGTGCGAAGTCTCTGCAGCGGCTTCAGTACATGTATGAGCAGGGCCTGTACCAGCCAATGTATCACATGTGACCCCTCCCCATTACATGCAGGTACTGCAATAGTTGATGTGTCGGTGGCTCATTTGTCATGTCCCCCCATGCTAGTGTAAACGTCCACATAATGGTTGCATATAGGAGAAATTGGCCCACTGGTAAACCAGTATCTGCTGTTAGTGTCGCAAAAGGCAACAAGGTGTCGCTTGCATACAAATCTCCCAGTGTCTCCACTCCCGCTTCAGTCCAGGGCGTCAATGTCATGTCGGTTATAGGATTCCTACCTCTAGGCGTCCCTATAAGTGGTAGCGTCGGGGCATAGGGGAGTGTGTCTTTTGTGAAGTGAAGGCTTCTCCTGTAACATCTGTGTGCCAGCTCAATATGCATCTGTGTCGGGCGGGGAATTTTCGTCAGGGGGTGAAACAATCCGCATATCTGGATCTGCGTCCAGATTGTTGTACCAGTGGCCGTGTCCGCTAGATTTTTCCCGCGTAGCCACTTCGCGACCCACTGTAATTGTGCGGCTATGTAATAGAGTTCCAGATGAGGTACTGCCAATCCTCCACTTTCCGAGGGTGCATACAGTTTCTGTTCTGCAATCCTAGGGCGCCCCGCATTCCAGATCAAGCCTCGGGTTAACCCCTCCAAGTCCCTAAACAGTCTCACTGGGACATATACAGGAAGATTCGCAAAATAATACAAGAGCCTGGGAAGTACTATCATTTTAGTTAAGGTGATGAGGCTCATCACATTGAGCGGTAGTGTCTTCCAGGATTGCATCTGTGCTCTTATTGAGGAGATGGCGCGAACCAGATTACCCTCCAGTATGTCTACTGGGGACCTGTAGATATATATACCAAGGTATCTGAACGTGGTCGGATACCAGTCTAGTGCAGTCCCATTAATGATTATGTCTCCCTCGGTCACATTCTCGCAGAAAGAGTAGGCGCCTGACTTAGCCCAGTTTACCCTGAGACCCATAACTTGTTCACTCTCATACAGTGTGCAAATGCTATTTCCTAAGTCAACACATATTTGCAAAACCTTATCATATGAATTTCAAATACCTAGTTTATGGAACTTCTTCTTAAGTTCTCGATTTCTCATTTGACTATGGATAGAAAGAGCAATGTATATGGACATAGGACTTTTTTGTTGCTAATATGTATAAAAAAGGAAAATGAGTGTGGTTCTGAATTCTTAACACTCCTAAACATCAGTAATTCAAAAATAGACAACTCTATATTTTTAGTGGCTGTTTCACAGGAATACTGATCTCTTACGTCGGATCCATCAAGTATCAATTTAACAAGGCCAAGAAGTGATCTGGAACTGATCAGTTTCTACAATAAATCCACAAATGCTCCATTGAAGTTTGCATATTTCTGCATCATGTCCCTTCTAACAACATTTGCTGCATTGGAAATATGTGCGGCGTCAGAATTTTGACTTTTCTCAGACATATACTAATGTGGATCCTATGTAATCTTAAAAAAGCTAACAGAACGTCCCTTCCTTCATTGTATGCCTTCAAACCTCTTGTATTTCTGAGAATTCTCTCTTTTAGTCTTGTGAAGTTAACCTTACCTGAAGTGGAATCGAGCTTCTTTACTTTGTTTGCGTAAAGGTTTACTAAGTCACAGAGTTTGAAAATTGTTTTAACATCTCCCACTAGCAAATCTTTCAGAAAAGATACATGCTCAGCTATGGCTATTCCTTCTACTGAGGTTTCACTAGGTAATCTGTTTTTATTTTTTCATATACTGCGTGCTCTGTGATAGAATCCAACTAAACATTTATGATGGTATTCAGCTTCCTGAGCTTGCATATCACCCATGGACAATTTTGCAATAAAGTCATGTATCTTGAATTCATTTGTCACTCTGACGATCATTAGCATCCACCTCATCTGTTTTCGCCTTTTGCATTAAAGAAGTATCTGATTTGTGTTTTAGTTGGGCTACCATATAGCTCTGCATCACTATATTTTCTTTTCTGAGCTTTTTGCACCTTTACATTATCACACTTGTTAAAACACAATTTATGCCACACTGCATTGTTGGTCCTTAGCTTCTTCTCACTACCAGAACTTTCATTGAGCTGTTCTAGTTCGATATTCATAGGTACGCATTCCAGTTTTTTAAATTTCTTCAGTTACGGTCTAAAACACTATATTGAGACCCATAATGTTTGCATGTAGCATTTACTGGGCTAGTTAAGTGCTATCCTGACAAACAACACTGATGGACTATTTTGTTACAATAACATCATCATGCTGGAAGCTTAACCACTGATTGTGGGTTTTGCAATAAGGTATAGTTTTGACATGCTACTCATTTTTAGGCATTACAGAATATGCATTGAAGCTGAAAAAAAGAATGGTACATATTAATCTATAATACATATAAATAAATATGAATATGCACATCTAATTAATAAAAGATTTGAATTTTAATGTTTTCTAAATGATTTGGGGGAGGCTTTTTCATTTTATGTTTATGATATCACAGTCTAGAGCCAACATGGGCATGTACTTGGCATGCCCTGACATGTACACATGCACGTTTGTGCCAGGTTTGATGCATATCTAAAGATTTAAAATATATATATATATTTTTTTTGTCAGCCTTCTTGGATTTCGATTACACTATACAGGTACCGCAGGTTCTAGTCTCCCCCTGGGGCAGCCCATTCACCGCTGTTTTCCATGCCAGGAGACATGTGGTTAAAATCCATTCAGTGCTCCCTCACCTGTAGGAAGGTTATCAAGCCATAAAGCCACAAGCACCTCAGGTTCCAGCCTGCTGTTGGCACAGCCTGCCCACCACTGTTTTCCGTGCCAAGATGCGCTTGGTTGAAATACATTTGGTGTCCTCGCACCACAAATTCCAGCCTAATCCTGGGGGTGCTTGCCCACCACTGTTTTTCATGCCAGGAGGTACATGGTTAAAATCCATTCAACGCTCCCACACCTGAGGGAAGGCTATAGTGCTGCACCATCACGGGCAACACAGTTTCCAGCCTGCACCTTTGGAAGCACGCCCACCACTGTCTGTTTTCCATGCCACAAGGGCAGTGGTTAAAATCCATTTCATGCTCCAGCACTGCCCGTCATCACCCAGAAGAGTCTAGTCAGGGTCACTGCTCTTGTTTCTATGGTGCTGTAACTCCACAAGGTACTGTTTTTTTTAAATCTCTTCTTACAGCTGTGTCTGTGACTTAACTCATGATGGTAAAGTATAAGGTTCCCTCAACAATAAATGCAGGACAAAATTCCACAAGACTAGATATATATATATATATATTAGGAAGCCGGTGGGGTTCCTCAATAAGGAAATAGAACATGCAGAGAGACTAATAGCAACATCTGGGCAGCACCTGAGACATTTCCAATAGAAGGAAATGTCACTTCTATCAAGAGAGTGTTGGGCACACAGACAGGGTTAGCTCCTCAAGCCCTGTACATAGTGACTCCCATGATGAAAATCTCAAATTTCTATTCACAGGATAATAGCTTGTTATTTGTATCTCCATACAATAATGACCACCCCGGCTAAACGAAAGAGGTGCCAGGGATATAAGAAAGTGGGCCATCTGCCAATCTGGCAAACATTTCAGCTCTGGGCCTGGGATTATCACGAGCAATACTTTTGGGTGAAATAAAAGGGCTGTTGGAACACCTTTTAACACCTATTACTAAATGCCTGGTTATTGAGGACTCCTTGAAGCATCTTAGGAGTTTGGACCCTGTAGGATCTAGTCTTATATAACTTCAGGCAGGGGTTTCACACCTGGGCCTTGTAATATCAATACATAGCTATCATCTTCCCCAGAGTGGTGTGAAGGACCATACTGTTTGTAGCAGCCAGGATAAGCAACACCAACAATGCCCAATGCATCCTGACCTCAGACTATGTAACACAGGAGGATCATTCAAAGGGGGACTCGAAGCAGCCTGCCAGCTACAGTCACTACCTACTTTCCTGGATAACATGCTGCAGAAATCAGCTGATGCTGATGTTTAATCGTTTGAGACCGGTGCTGATGGTCCTACTCAAGCACCAGGAAATGGGAGGGTATTAACAGCAATGAGAGGGTGCCTGATACGACGACCATAAACCTACTCCCTGCCTGTAGCCCTTACATGGTAATCATAACAAAGGTCCTGCCCCTTATCCCTGGCACAGTGGAAACCGCTGTACAGCTAAAGGACAGAGGGGCACATGCATCATTGTTTTTTTGAGGTCGCAAAGGGGCAGATTCCCCAAATCTGCCCCTTTGCGACAGCAATTTTTGCATTTGGGATGCATCATCGCAAATGCAAAAATCGCTATTTGAGTAATTGCAAAAATTGTGATTACTTAAATCGCGATTCCATTTAGGGAATCACAAATTGCGATTCCCTAAATGCAATGCAACAAAAAAATAATACCGATTTCGCTTTTAAGAAACGCCAATTACCATCAACTTAAAGTTGATGGTAATTTGCGAAAACTTTGAAAACTGCAGAAAAGTGCATTTTTCAAAGTTCTATGTTGCACACAAACATGCCCTTGGGGCATGTATTTGTGCAAGATGTTTTTTAATTGCACTTTCAGGTGCGCATCAGTGTGTCCTTTTGGCACCCTTGCACCCTTGAAATTGCATGCACAATTTGCGAGTACCTATTTGGTACTTGCAAATTGCGCATGCAATTTCCATTGATTCCAATGGTCCTCTAGGCCCATAGGAATAAATGGGAAGCCATTCGTTATCTGCGGTTCGCAATTTGCGATTCGCAAATAAGGAATGTGTAGGAATTGCACATTTTTTTGCGATTCCTAAATGCATAAGGAATTGCGATTCCTAAACTGCAATTTCTTAAAAATTGCAATTTAGGAATCGCAATTCCTAAGTTTGATGCATTTGGCCCAAAGTGTTAGACTGGCTGCATTCAAAGTTAATTTTCCCTATTGCAAAAGCTGACCACATCATGATGACATGAAGAATTGGTTGGATTGGCCACATGAAAAAGGTGGTCAAGGGAGA
Source organism: Triturus cristatus (assembly GCF_964204655.1). Classification (NCBI taxonomy): domain Eukaryota; kingdom Metazoa; phylum Chordata; class Amphibia; order Caudata; family Salamandridae; genus Triturus; species Triturus cristatus. The sequence continues at coordinate 451,309,307 of NC_140590.1, read as the reverse complement.
CTGTATTCATATTAATTTTAAGCATTCCAGGTCCACAGGGGCGACTCTGGCAAAATCTGCGTCACTCATTCAGTCGGGTAAAAAGCATTATGCTTTTTCCTTTGGGCTATTTTTACTGACTCCTACAACATGATATGGAGATGCCTCCTGCCCAACTACATGGCTAACAACTTGATGCTCATTATCCATCTGATATCCCATTCAGAGGTGGGCGGAGCTCGCAGAGTTGCACTACTCGAAATTCCTCGGAGTTGCATGAAAAGTCAGGGGAATTTCCCAGAGTTCAGCTCTGCCCTACCCAACTTTTTACCTGGATCGGAGAGTCGTCTTGCTTATCATTTTGCATTAGTAGGTGATCCTTGACCAGAGTAGGCTGGATGTTAGGGTGGCTGTCCTCACTTACCCTGAAAAACAGGCTTATTCTTGGGCCAGTGGGTTTCTTAACAAGGCGAAAGCCAGCTCACAGCTACCAGGGGCTTATGGGTCCGACCATGCTTTCACAAGCTTATGTTTTTTGTGACACTGCTACATGTGCCTTGGAGGAAATTCATTTAGGGGTGGAGGTTTTGTGGGCTTTACACTTTGGGATTTCATTCGTTGATATCTGTTGAGCTCCTACATGGGTTTAGACTGCTCGATCTTAAGTCAGCATTATCTGTATGATGGCCACGGTGGATATCGACAGTGAAAAGGAGAGCGGATAGAAACCAGGGATTTGATTGGCCTGTCAGGGAGGCGGCATGCCTCATGTTGTCAGGAATGTGATGCGAAAGAAGCGTCTGGGAGTAATGCAGATTACCTCACGTAAACCAGACATGTCAGAAGTCGTGGCAATGAACTCAGATGAACTGTTAACACATAGGAAATTAGCAGAGGGATTGTTTTTAAACCAGGAGAGATTTCAAACGTGAGATAAATAACGACTGGGGGCTAGCCGGTGCTCCCCAAACATGAGCCAGTGGCCCTTCACCCCACACAGGCCTCGGCAAGATACACAGGATATTATGATATCACAGCCCCCATAAAAAAAATTAACCAGTGAAGCCCAGAACAACCCAAAACATGGGCTTGCATATCCAGCCCTTACCCTCTTACGAGTCCAGCCAGCACAGCAGCCAGAGCAGGATAAAGCAGAGTAAGGCACAGGTGACAGCCGGTTGGGATTTGTTTCTCCTTCATGGTGGGTGCTACAGAGTGACTCCTCTACTCTGAAACTGCCTTGTTCAGCCTGAGCCCGCGAGGAGGAGCGGGAAGTGAGCGAGGCACAGGACAAATGGCAAAGGAAGTCAACAGCCTGAGCCAATTATAGCCTGGAGGCGTAACCAGCGTTTCCATGACAACAACACATCAGCTAACCCTTCTGCCTCCCTTAAAGGGAAGCATTATCTAATTCATGTGCTCACCGGTAAGCGATAGACTCCACTTCGCCCAGTGGAACTCGGCACTCCAAGTGCAGTGGGGTATGGACAAAACTCTGTGAACTCCGCCGGTGGAGCGGTCCACCCTCAATCTCATTGTCTAATAGGTACCAGTGTTTGAGAGTGGATCATGAGATTGATTGACTCTGTACTATTGATAAATCTGTTCCTACCAATCATGTGGGTGGAGGAGTGAACAAAGTCAATGATCAAATTATAGGGACACTAAATCCGGGCCCTGCATACTTGTCCAGTGTGTGGTCTCTCCAGCCACAGTCCATCATTTATTAGCCTGGAAACCACTACCCATTCTGGCCCACAAGTGGCACCCAATCACTGTGATAACAGGGGGAACAGTGCTTTAGCACCTGGAGCGTGTTTTGTTTCCGTAGTAAGCTAAACTCCCCAGAATGGTGTAGATTTTTCCCAGATTCTGATGAAATTTGTTCACAGTAGACCTGGTGTATGGAACCTATATATGTGGAAGGATTTACATCAATCTTCTTGGGAGCCGCTCCATCCCCAGCAGAAAGCGATAAGACAATTCTAGTACCCAATTTGTCACCAGTTACTATCAGGGACCATATTATGAAAGTGCCCTGGATGTGCAATGGCCATTTCCACCCGCTTGCATGCCCAAGGGTCACTTTGGTATTACAGAAGGGGCCACAGGTGCTTGTGTGGCCTCTTCTGTAATACCAATAGTTCTGGCAAATATAAAGCACTAGCGCTGTCTAAGAGGATGTTCCCACATTTGCATTGGGACGTGGACCCATGCAAATGAGGGAATACCTTTGCCTCTCGGCCCTCTGCTCCCCCCAGACATTCACTTGCACCCACCTGCAAGGGTATCTCTAAACCCCTTTGAAAGTGCAGGCAGGTACTGTCTGCACTGTGAAAACTCAGATCACCTTCAAAGCAATCACTCCGTTTTTCACATGAATGCGCTGCCCCCAGGGCAGCTCAAGTTAGTGGATGCCCTGGGAGCAGCGCATTCACCATTATGCGGTGCATTTTCCTGGATTGCGCTGAGTGCACCTTTTGAAAGGTTCACCCAGCGCAATCCAGGAAAATGCACTGCATCTACAATATGGCCCCAGGAGGGTTCTGAAGAGTTTCATCCTTTGCTCAACTCCTTTTGATATCATTTAACCCCTTCGGTGCTCACAACGGCTGAGAGCCGTCATGACACACAGTGGGCATGTGCTCATGACGGCTGCCCACCGATCTTGGTGCCTGTACTGGGGGAGGCAGGGGAAGCCCTGCCTCCCCCCAGGACCCCCCTCCACGTCATCAATGACGTCAGCGCACAAGCCGCACTGACGTCATTGGAGGTTTCCCTTTGTTTCCTGACGCGCTGGAAGCCATTTGCTTCCAGCGCGTCGGGAAACAAAGAGGTGAGTTTTGCCTCGTAGAGGGTGGGGGGTATATTTTAAAAGGTATCGGAGGAAAGGAAAGGGTTTTCCTTTCCTCCGATGTCTTTTGAAAAATGCATTCTTGCTGCACGATCGCGCCCCAGGCGTGCAGCAGGAATGCTTTTTTTTTTTTAGATGGCCCAATTTGTGTCGAGGAGCGGCCCCTTGGGCAACGGTTGCTCCCCTTGGGGGAAAAAACCCAAGAACGGTCATGGACCTGGGTTCAATATGGTATGAAAAACAGTGGTCCTAAACCTATATCACAAATGTTTGAAACATAATCCTACAATCGTAATTTGTAAAAACCTTTTGAGCCTCAACACTTTTCGGCTCACTGTAATAATACATTCACTCTGCTAATGGTGCAACAACCAAGGAAAATATTTTTTCAAAAGAGGTTTTTTAATTCCATCATATTTCAAGATAATATTAACCTGTTTACTGGACAATTAAAGGTATAAAGAGCAGGTTACATTCTAGGAACATGCAAAAAGAGAAAGTGCTCTGGTGATGAAATGGTGAATAGAAATTTCAAGAGTAGTGATAGAGGGACAATTGACAGTTTTAGCTTGACTGATCATACAATCTCAGTCTTATTTCAACCTGGCCACATTTGCTTTCAATTTCAATTAGATATCATTCATTTCATTGTACAGTACTCAATTGAATTCTGGTGTGGCACATTTTCGAAAAGTATCTTGTGGTCCAGGTAGGGTATAGATGGGCGTTGATATTTCGACCCGACTTGGGGCTCAGGGGTGGGTGGGGGCCTCAGCCTGCGGGTTTTCTTCAGGACAAAAGGAGCAACCTGGGTACTGGTGTGGTGTCAAAGTCACATACCTAGGGGTTTAAAATTAATGGATCAAGGTTGTGCACAATTAAACGTAAAACCAAAACTGTAGAGTCTTTGCTCAAGGTTAAGCTTACCCGTGGGTTCCCATGGGTAGTGGGGATACATCCCATCTAATTCTGGCAGCAAGGGCCTTATCAATGATTCAAGGGAGCTGCTGCAAGGCTCCTGTGGATTGTGGGGAACCTTCACATCCGATTTAAGCAGGAAAAAATACGTCCTCATCTGCAAATGAGAGGAGCTTGTGGTTAAAAGGGAACCATTTTTTTAAAAAGGGAGAGCGATTTTTAATAAAAAGGGGGGGTTGTAAGGAGACGACTCCTCATCCTAATTAAAGCTGCCTTATCTCTGGTTAAGGATCTAGTAACTCTTAAGTCTGTTAAAATCCCCTCGTTCGAGAGCGTGGATCAAGGAGCCGCACTTACCCAAGAATGAAGGGTAGAGCATGGTCTTCCAATACGGAGGCATGCAATGCCACTGCTGGAGAAAGAGAGGGCCATAGTTAGAATTGACCTGACATGTATGTGGAGTGGTTAGCATGATGCTAACTATGGTCTTACCTTGTCTCTGTAAACAACCGGCCTCAGAAGTCCGCGCGGAGAAAAATGGCAGACTGACTGCTGGGCCACGAGGACGTACCACTAGCGTGAGGATTGCGCCGGAGGGGGCTGTGGTTCAACAAGGGTGAACTTGCCCTTGTGGGGCAGATTGGTTCTTTTTTTTTTTTTAAAGTATGTGGCACCCACTGAGCCTCCAGAGATGTGTTTTTTTTTTGTAAATGCCCTTTGTGTGTCGGGGAGCGCCCCCTTGGGGGAGCAATTTGTTTAATTGGGTCTGCCCCCTTGGGGGGGACAGATCTGATTTAAAAAAATAAAAAGTAGGTGTGTGCCCACTAGGCCACCAGGGATGCTTTTTTTTTTGTAAATGCCCTTTTTTGTCAGGGAGCGGCCCTTTAGGCAATTTGGTTAGGTGGGTCTGTCGCCTGTGCCCACTAGGCCACCAGGGAATATTTTGAATTAAATTATGGTTTGGGGGAGCGGCCCCTCAGGCAAGGGTCGCTCCCCTTTAGAGATCATTTATTTTGGCCGTTTCTGCCCCCCCTTGTGAGTCTAGGCCCTTCTGCCCCAAGAGGGGCAGAAGCCATTAGACACCACGGTTTCTTTTAGTATTGTTGGGGAGTGGCCCCTTGGGCAATGGTCGCTCCCCTTGGGGGAGCAATATGTTTTTGGGGAGCGGCCCCTTCGGCAAGGTTCGCTCCCCTTTGCGGAGCATTTATTTGGGCAGTTTCTGACCCCTTGGAACGACAGATCGACCCAAATAAACAATTAATTTTATTGTATGCCCACTAGGCCACCAGGAATTGTTTATGTGTTGTTGGGAGCGGCCTCTTGGGCAAGGGTCGCTCCCCTTTATGGGGTATTTATTGTGGTCATTACTGCCCCTTTGGGGGCAGATCGGCCATATTTTTTCAGGCTCATCTGTCCCCTAGGGGGGCTGAAGCCAGTAGACACCAGGTCTTTTTAAATGTTGGTGTTGGGGAGTGACCCCTTGGGCAAGGGTCGCTCCCCCTTTATGAGGGTGAATTTTTGGGCTGTTTCTGCTCCCTGTGAGGGCAGATCAGCCTTATGCTTTTAGGCCCACTGTTGGAAACCGGGCAACCGGGTTAGCAGTCACCAGGTTCCCAGCACAGTGGTAGCTTGGCTCGAGCGGTTGGGGGCAGGCACTGTGTGAAGCGTACGTCACACCCTCACAATAACCATGCGTTCATCCGTTCCAAAAACGACACTACACCGTAAAAATTATGAAAGAAAGTAGTTTGTCTTTATCTTATTTTCTCTTAGTTGCAGGGTTCATAAAATAAATACAGTACCATAAGATTCTCCTTTAAAAGGGCAGGTCAAATAAATAATACCACAGTGGGGTTTCAATAAATAGGATCAGGTCATAAATGAGCAAGGAATGAATAGGGGTGCAATAAATACAAATGGCTAATAAATACTGTCAGACAATAAATACAATGCAGGAATAAATACAGTCAGACAATAAATACAGTCAATAAATAAAGCACCTTCAATAACTTAAATAACACAATTAATGACAATTACAGTTCACATCACTTTCCTGAGGTAGTTTGGTTTTACTATGCCCAAGTACAGCTTGTGGTCATTTGGATGACATGGGGGGTGTCCCACCTAGATTGGTCAAGGCTGGGCCTGAACTGAGGTAGAATAAGGGTAACCTAGGGATCTGGCTCTCCCGAAATACATAACCCCTCACAGAGGTCACTGCACCAGTCTCAGTTCACCCCTGGCACTCCCAGGCTGGTTCTAACACCCCTCTAGCCCCTAGAATGGTCTTTTAGGGCTCCACAGGGCCTCAGATGCCCTCTCTACCACTTACTGCCCTTTTCACGATGATCGGCTCTGCTCGGCGCCGTGTCGATGTCGTGAGGCGGCTCCAGCTCGATGTCGCTGGGCGGCTCCGGTTCGGTGTCGCTGGGCGGCTTCGGATCAGTGTCGCTGGCGGTTCTGGATCGATGTCGCTGGGCGGCCTCGGCTCGGTGTCGCTGGGCGGCTTCGGCTCGAAGTCGCTGGGCCGCTCCGGCTCGATGTCGCCTTCCGGCGTCGCAGGGTCACGGTCTCCCCGCTTCCGGGTGTCTCCGGAGTGCAACCTCCACTCCTGACCTCCGGCGCGCTTCACCTCGACCTCAGGTGACTCCTTACTTGACCTCCGGTGCCTCTCCACGACCTCCGTCGGCGCCCTCTCTCGACCTCTGACGGCTCCGGGTACGACGTCTGCTTTCTGTCAGCGCCGCTTCTCCACCTCAGGCCTCAGGTCTCCAGGCTTCTCGACGTCAGGACTCCAGGAGGACACCGCTAAACAGGTCAGGAGCTTGCTGGTCTTCTTCTTTAAGGCCTCTTCACAATATTTAGTAGGCCTGGGCGGTAAATTCCGTTCCGCTCGCGGAATTTGCGGAATTGGCGTAATTTCGCGTTCCGCGGAGACCGCGAAATTGCTCAAAAGTCTGCTTTCCGCGATTTCGCGAAATTTTTGCTTGTTCGCGTTCTCAAAATGCGTAAAAATCCGATTGGCCGCACTCTGCTAGTCCTATCAGCGTGTTGCCCCAAAGAATTGTGGTCCATGAAGTAGCGTCGGCGGGTACGCCTATGCCAAAAGTTTAAAATGAAAGTGAGTGTCGCGTTAGCCATCCCTGGACACGTGTTTCGAGGTAGTTGCCTCTCGTCAGCAGGGAGTAGGTATGTGTGTGGGGTTGCTGCGTAGGCTGCCAAAAAATATTCTCAGGTAAAGTACCACTCAAGGCGCGCAGGTGCGTAGCCATGGGCTCGTCAGCCCCACCGGCTCAAGGGAGCCTGAATATAAACAAAAATCCGATTGGCCGCACTCTGCTAGTCCTATCAGCGTGTTGCCCCAAAGAATTGTGGTCCATGAAGTAGCGTCGGCGGGTACGCCTATGCCAAAAGTTTAAAATGAAAGTGAGTGTCGCGTTAGCCATCCCTGGACACGTGTTTCGAGGTAGTTGCCTCTCGTCAGCAGGGAGTAGGTATGTGTGTGGGGTTGCTGCGTAGGCTGCCAAAAAATATTCTCAGGTAAAGTACCACTCAAGGCGCGCAGGTGCGTAGCCATGGGCTCGTCAGCCCCACCGGCTCAAGGGAGCCTGAATATAAACAAAAATCCGATTGGCCGCACTCTGCTAGTCCTATCAGCGTGTTGCCCCAAAGAATTGTGGTCCATGAAGTAGCGTCGGCGGGTACGCCTATGCCAAAAGTTTAAAATGAAAGTGAGTGTCGCGTTAGCCATCCCTGGACACGTGTTTCGAGGTAGTTGCCTCTCGTCAGCAGGGAGTAGGTATGTGTGTGGGGTTGCTGCGTAGGCTGCCAAAAAATATTCTCAGGTAAAGTACCACTCAAGGCGCGCAGGTGCGTAGCCATGGGCTCGTCAGCCCCACCGGCTCAAGGGAGCCTGAATATAAACAAAAATCCGATTGGCCGCACTCTGCTAGTCCTATCAGCGTGTTGCCCCAAAGAATTGTGGTCCATGAAGTAGCGTCGGCGGGTACGCCTATGCCAAAAGTTTAAAATGAAAGTGAGTGTCGCGTTAGCCATCCCTGGACACGTGTTTCGAGGTAGTTGCCTCTCGTCAGCAGGGAGTAGGTATGTGTGTGGGGTTGCTGCGTAGGCTGCCAAAAAATATTCTCAGGTAAAGTACCACTCAAGGCGCGCAGGTGCGTAGCCATGGGCTCGTCAGCCCCACCGGCTCAAGGGAGCCTGAATATAAACAAAAATCCGATTGGCCGCACTCTGCTAGTCCTATCAGCGTGTTGCCCCAAAGAATTGTGGTCCATGAAGTAGCGTCGGCGGGTACGCCTATGCCAAAAGTTTAAAATGAAAGTGAGTGTCGCGTTAGCCATCCCTGGACACGTGTTTCGAGGTAGTTGCCTCTCGTCAGCAGGGAGTAGGTATGTGTGTGGGGTTGCTGCGTAGGCTGCCAAAAAATATTCTCAGGTAAAGTACCACTCAAGGCGCGCAGGTGCGTAGCCATGGGCTCGTCAGCCCCACCGGCTCAAGGGAGCCTGAATATAAACAAAAATCCGATTGGCCGCACTCTGCTAGTCCTATCAGCGTGTTGCCCCAAAGAATTGTGGTCCATGAAGTAGCGTCGGCGGGTACGCCTATGCCAAAAGTTTAAAATGAAAGTGAGTGTCGCGTTAGCCATCCCTGGACACGTGTTTCGAGGTAGTTGCCTCTCGTCAGCAGGGAGTAGGTATGTGTGTGGGGTTGCTGCGTAGGCTGCCAAAAAATATTCTCAGGTAAAGTACCACTCAAGGCGCGCAGGTGCGTAGCCATGGGCTCGTCAGCCCCACCGGCTCAAGGGAGCCTGAATATAAACAAAAATCCGATTGGCCGCACTCTGCTAGTCCTATCAGCGTGTTGCCCCAAAGAATTGTGGTCCATGAAGTAGCGTCGGCGGGTACGCCTATGCCAAAAGTTTAAAATGAAAGTGAGTGTCGCGTTAGCCATCCCTGGACACGTGTTTCGAGGTAGTTGCCTCTCGTCAGCAGGGAGTAGGTATGTGTGTGGGGTTGCTGCGTAGGCTGCCAAAAAATATTCTCAGGTAAAGTACCACTCAAGGCGCGCAGGTGCGTAGCCATGGGCTCGTCAGCCCCACCGGCTCAAGGGAGCCTGAATATAAACAAAAATCCGATTGGCCGCACTCTGCTAGTCCTATCAGCGTGTTGCCCCAAAGAATTGTGGTCCATGAAGTAGCGTCGGCGGGTACGCCTATGCCAAAAGTTTAAAATGAAAGTGAGTGTCGCGTTAGCCATCCCTGGACACGTGTTTCGAGGTAGTTGCCTCTCGTCAGCAGGGAGTAGGTATGTGTGTGGGGTTGCTGCGTAGGCTGCCAAAAAATATTCTCAGGTAAAGTACCACTCAAGGCGCGCAGGTGCGTAGCCATGGGCTCGTCAGCCCCACCGGCTCAAGGGAGCCTGAATATAAACAAAAATCCGATTGGCCGCACTCTGCTAGTCCTATCAGCGTGTTGCCCCAAAGAATTGTGGTCCATGAAGTAGCGTCGGCGGGTACGCCTATGCCAAAAGTTTAAAATGAAAGTGAGTGTCGCGTTAGCCATCCCTGGACACGTGTTTCGAGGTAGTTGCCTCTCGTCAGCAGGGAGTAGGTATGTGTGTGGGGTTGCTGCGTAGGCTGCCAAAAAATATTCTCAGGTAAAGTACCACTCAAGGCGCGCAGGTGCGTAGCCATGGGCTCGTCAGCCCCACCGGCTCAAGGGAGCCTGAATATAAACAAAAATCCGATTGGCCGCACTCTGCTAGTCCTATCAGCGTGTTGCCCCAAAGAATTGTGGTCCATGAAGTAGCGTCGGCGGGTACGCCTATGCCAAAAGTTTAAAATGAAAGTGAGTGTCGCGTTAGCCATCCCTGGACACGTGTTTCGAGGTAGTTGCCTCTCGTCAGCAGGGAGTAGGTATGTGTGTGGGGTTGCTGCGTAGGCTGCCAAAAAATATTCTCAGGTAAAGTACCACTCAAGGCGCGCAGGTGCGTAGCCATGGGCTCGTCAGCCCCACCGGCTCAAGGGAGCCTGAATATAAACAAAAATCCGATTGGCCGCACTCTGCTAGTCCTATCAGCGTGTTGCCCCAAAGAATTGTGGTCCATGAAGTAGCGTCGGCGGGTACGCCTATGCCAAAAGTTTAAAATGAAAGTGAGTGTCGCGTTAGCCATCCCTGGACACGTGTTTCGAGGTAGTTGCCTCTCGTCAGCAGGGAGTAGGTATGTGTGTGGGGTTGCTGCGTAGGCTGCCAAAAAATATTCTCAGGTAAAGTACCACTCAAGGCGCGCAGGTGCGTAGCCATGGGCTCGTCAGCCCCACCGGCTCAAGGGAGCCTGAATATAAACAAAAATCCGATTGGCCGCACTCTGCTAGTCCTATCAGCGTGTTGCCCCAAAGAATTGTGGTCCATGAAGTAGCGTCGGCGGGTACGCCTATGCCAAAAGTTTAAAATGAAAGTGAGTGTCGCGTTAGCCATCCCTGGACACGTGTTTCGAGGTAGTTGCCTCTCGTCAGCAACACATACTGTTCTTTTTACACATCGTGGCATAGGCGTACCCGCCGTCGCCACTACATTTACCACAGTCCTTTGGGGCAACTTGCTGGTGTGACGAGCAGTGTGCGACCAACTTTTGCATAATTTATTACGGCTCCCTTGAGCCAACGGGCTGACGAGCCTTGGATCTGCACCTGCGCGCCATGAGAGGTACTTGACCTGTTTTAATTACATTTTGGCAGTCCACACGGCACCCCTTTACACTGACCTGCTCCCTGCTGACGAGAGGCAACTACCTCGAAACACGTGTCCAGGGATGGCTAACGCAACACATACTGTTCTTTTTACACATCGTGGCATAGGCGTACCCGCCGTCGCCACTACATTTACCACAGTCCTTTGGGGCAACTTGCTGGTGTGACGAGCAGTGTGCGACCAACTTTTGCATAATTTATTACGGCTCCCTTGAGCCAACGGGCTGACGAGCCTTGGATCTGCACCTGCGCGCCATGAGAGGTACTTGACCTGTTTTAATTACATTTTGGCAGTCCACACGGCACCCCTTTACACTGACCTGCTCCCTGCTGACGAGAGGCAACTACCTCGAAACACGTGTCCAGGGATGGCTAACGCAACACATACTGTTCTTTTTACACATCGTGGCATAGGCGTACCCGCCGTCGCCACTACATTTACCACAGTCCTTTGGGGCAACTTGCTGGTGTGACGAGCAGTGTGCGACCAACTTTTGCATAATTTATTACGGCTCCCTTGAGCCAACGGGCTGACGAGCCTTGGATCTGCACCTGCGCGCCATGAGAGGTACTTGACCTGTTTTAATTACATTTTGGCAGTCCACACGGCACCCCTTTACACTGACCTGCTCCCTGCTGACGAGAGGCAACTACCTCGAAACACGTGTCCAGGGATGGCTAACGCAACACATACTGTTCTTTTTACACATCGTGGCATAGGCGTACCCGCCGTCGCCACTACATTTACCACAGTCCTTTGGGGCAACTTGCTGGTGTGACGAGCAGTGTGCGACCAACTTTTGCATAATTTATTACGGCTCCCTTGAGCCAACGGGCTGACGAGCCTTGGATCTGCACCTGCGCGCCATGAGAGGTACTTGACCTGTTTTAATTACATTTTGGCAGTCCACACGGCACCCCTTTACACTGACCTGCTCCCTGCTGACGAGAGGCAACTACCTCGAAACACGTGTCCAGGGATGGCTAACGCAACACATACTGTTCTTTTTACACATCGTGGCATAGGCGTACCCGCCGTCGCCACTACATTTACCACAGTCCTTTGGGGCAACTTGCTGGTGTGACGAGCAGTGTGCGACCAACTTTTGCATAATTTATTACGGCTCCCTTGAGCCAACGGGCTGACGAGCCTTGGATCTGCACCTGCGCGCCATGAGAGGTACTTGACCTGTTTTAATTACATTTTGGCAGTCCACACGGCACCCCTTTACACTGACCTGCTCCCTGCTGACGAGAGGCAACTACCTCGAAACACGTGTCCAGGGATGGCTAACGCAACACATACTGTTCTTTTTACACATCGTGGCATAGGCGTACCCGCCGTCGCCACTACATTTACCACAGTCCTTTGGGGCAACTTGCTGGTGTGACGAGCAGTGTGCGACCAACTTTTGCATAATTTATTACGGCTCCCTTGAGCCAACGGGCTGACGAGCCTTGGATCTGCACCTGCGCGCCATGAGAGGTACTTGACCTGTTTTAATTACATTTTGGCAGTCCACACGGCACCCCTTTACACTGACCTGCTCCCTGCTGACGAGAGGCAACTACCTCGAAACACGTGTCCAGGGATGGCTAACGCAACACATACTGTTCTTTTTACACATCGTGGCATAGGCGTACCCGCCGTCGCCACTACATTTACCACAGTCCTTTGGGGCAACTTGCTGGTGTGACGAGCAGTGTGCGACCAACTTTTGCATAATTTATTACGGCTCCCTTGAGCCAACGGGCTGACGAGCCTTGGATCTGCACCTGCGCGCCATGAGAGGTACTTGACCTGTTTTAATTACATTTTGGCAGTCCACACAGCACCCCTTTACACTGACCTGCTCCCTGCTGACGAGAGGCAACTACCTCGAAACACGTGTCCAGGGATGGCTAACGCAACACATACTGTTCTTTTTACACATCGTGGCATAGGCGTACCCGCCGTCGCCACTACATTTACCACAGTCCTTTGGGGCAACTTGCTGGTGTGACGAGCAGTGTGCGACCAACTTTTGCATAATTTATTACGGCTCCCTTGAGCCAACGGGCTGACGAGCCTTGGATCTGCACCTGCGCGCCATGAGAGGTACTTGACCTGTTTTAATTACATTTTGGCAGTCCACACGGCACCCCTTTACACTGACCTGCTCCCTGCTGACGAGAGGCAACTACCTCGAAACACGTGTCCAGGGATGGCTAACGCAACACATACTGTTCTTTTTACACATCGTGGCATAGGCGTACCCGCCGTCGCCACTACATTTACCACAGTCCTTTGGGGCAACTTGCTGGTGTGACGAGCAGTGTGCGACCAACTTTTGCATAATTTATTACGGCTCCCTTGAGCCAACGGGCTGACGAGCCTTGGATCTGCACCTGCGCGCCATGAGAGGTACTTGACCTGTTTTAATTACATTTTGGCAGTCCACACGGCACCCCTTTACACTGACCTGCTCCCTGCTGACGAGAGGCAACTACCTCGAAACACGTGTCCAGGGATGGCTAACGCAACACATACTGTTCTTTTTACACATCGTGGCATAGGCGTACCCGCCGTCGCCACTACATTTACCACAGTCCTTTGGGGCAACTTGCTGGTGTGACGAGCAGTGTGCGACCAACTTTTGCATAATTTATTACGGCTCCCTTGAGCCAACGGGCTGACGAGCCTTGGATCTGCACCTGCGCGCCATGAGAGGTACTTGACCTGTTTTAATTACATTTTGGCAGTCCACACGGCACCCCTTTACACTGACCTGCTCCCTGCTGACGAGAGGCAACTACCTCGAAACACGTGTCCAGGGATGGCTAACGCAACACATACTGTTCTTTTTACACATCGTGGCATAGGCGTACCCGCCGTCGCCACTACATTTACCACAGTCCTTTGGGGCAACTTGCTGGTGTGACGAGCAGTGTGCGACCAACTTTTGCATAATTTATTACGGCTCCCTTGAGCCAACGGGCTGACGAGCCTTGGATCTGCACCTGCGCGCCATGAGAGGTACTTGACCTGTTTTAATTACATTTTGGCAGTCCACACGGCACCCCTTTACACTGACCTGCTCCCTGCTGACGAGAGGCAACTACCTCGAAACACGTGTCCAGGGATGGCTAACGCAACACATACTGTTCTTTTTACACATCGTGGCATAGGCGTACTCGCCGTCGCCACTACATTTACCACAGTCCTTTGGGGCAACTTGCTGGTGTGACGAGCAGTGTGCGACCAACTTTTGCATAAGTTCTCAAAATGCGTGTTCGCGAGATATTTCTCCCCGAGCACGCAAACAGCAATTGTGAACAGGAAAAAAGCATCGCGAACAAGCAATTCCGCGTGTTCGCGGAATTTCTGCATGTTCGCGGAGATTTTTTACTGTTTCGCGGAGATTTGCGTAACGCAATTACGCAAATTCCGCCCACCCCTAATATTTAGGTCCTTAAGATGGTTTGTCTGGTCTTGGTCCCACACAGGGCTCTAGGCTGGGCTTGGTCAGTAGGGACTAGCATCAAGGGTGGGTTTCTGGACCCCACTCCAAGCACTGGTTCCACCCCTGCTGCCTTACTCCGACCTCCTTCTGAACTGGTCCTCTCTCCTCTCTAGTCAGATGCCAACTGCCACTCTGAGATGGCCTCCCAACATTCTAAACTGCCTCCCTCTGTCACAGGGTTCTAGAATGTTCTGGAAACCTCCAGTGGGTTCTGATGATGTCACAGGTGACAATGGGTGGCCACCATTTTGTGTCTCAGACCCTCAGACAGAAGTTCCAGGGGTAGGGAAAATGGCTCCCTGACCCTGCATCAACACTAAAAAGTCTGGTGGTTCCCAAAAAGGAAAAATTATAACAGGGTTTGAGGCAAAAGTGGGACAAAATAAATAATGATGAGGAGGGACCACCCAAAGGGCTGACAGGTCTAACACGCGTCCCCCCCAGCTGAAAGTGGGGAGAGCTACCCAACCCCTTGGGAGTTCTCATCACTAAGGCAGAAATACCTTGAGAGACCGTCTGAATTGGCGTGGTCCACTCCAGGCCGATGTTCCACCTGAAAGTCCATTCCCTGTAGGGAGATAGACCACCTCAGCAACTTGGGATTCTCCCCCTTCATCTGCATCAGCCAACGAAGGGGTCTGTGGTCGGTCTGAACTAGGAAGTGCAAGCCAAACAGGTATGGCCGCAACTTCTTCAGAGCCCATACCACTGCAAAGGCTTCACGCTCTATTGCACTCCACTTCTGTTCCCTGGGAAGTAGTCTCCGGGATAGGAAGACCACGGGTTGATCCAGACCCTCTTCATTGAGTTGCGATAACACTGCCCCAATGCCATGTTCCGATGCATCCGTCTGGACAATGAACTCCTTGGAAAAGTCTGGGGCCCTTAAGACCGGGGCCTCGCACATGGCTTGCTTCAGTTTCACAAAGGCCTGCTGGCAAGCCTCCGTCCAGACTACCTGTCGAGGTTGTTTCTTGGACGTAAGCAACGTGAGGGGGGCCACAATGGTCCCATACCCCTTCACGAAGCGGCGGTAATATCCTGTGAGGCCCAGAAAAGCTCGGACCTCAGTCTGAGTCTTGGGGGGTTCCCAGGCCATGATTGCCTCGATTTTCGCCTGGAGGGGCTGCACCGCTCCCCTACCCACTAAGGGTCCAAGGTACACTACCGAGCCCTGCCCGATCTGGCATTTACTGGCCTTGATCGTTAACCCAGCTTGCTTCAGGGCCTGGAGAACAGTTTGCAGGTGACGCAAGTGATCCTCCCAGCTGTTACTGAAGACGGCAATGTCATCCAGATAAGCAGCAGAGAAACTCTCCATTCCAGCGAGGATCTGGTTCACCAGACGCTGAAACGTGGCAGGGGCGTTCTTGAGCCCAAAGGGCATCACGCAGAACTGGTAGTGGCCCTTGGGCGTGGAGAAGGCTGACCTTTCCTTAGCTCCATCAGTCAGAGAGATCTGCCAGTACCCGGATGTAAGGTCAAAGGTACTCAAATATTGGGCAGCTCCCAGCCGGTCAATCAGTTCATCCGCCCTCGGGATCGGATGAGCATCAGTCTTGGTTACTGAATTCAGTCCCCGGTAGTCCACACAGAACCTCAGTTCCGGTTGGGCACCCGGTGGTGCAGCTTTTGGTACTAGTACCACCGGACTGGACCAGGGGCTGCTGGAAGGTTCAATCACTCCTAGCTCCAGCATCTTAGTGACTTCACTGTGAATGCTGGCCTTCACCTTGTCTGTCATCCGGTAGATCTTTGACTTCACAGGTGGGCTGTCTCCTGTGTCCACGTCATGGACACACAGGTGAGTCCTACCCGGAACAAGGGAGAACAACGAAGAGTACTGCCCCAGGACCTGGCGGAAGTCCTCCTGCTGTTCAGGAGTTAGGGACGGGGAGAGAATCACTCCCTCCACCAACCCATCCTTCTCTTGAGACGCAAATAAGTCGGGGAGAGGCTCGCTTTCCACATCCTCTGCTCCGTCAGTCACCATTAACAATATGACTTCGGGCCTCTCATGGTGGGGTTTGAGGCGGTTGGCATGCAGCACTCGTAGGGGCTGGCGAGGGGTCTTCAGATCCACCAAGTAGGTAGCCTTACCCTTCTTCTCCAACACCTCAAAGGGTCCTGACCAGCGATCCTGGAGGGCGCTAAGCTCTCCTGGTTCGATCACCCACACCTTCTGGCCAGGCTCCAACTCCACCGGGTGAGCATTGTGGTCATACCACGCCTTCATCACTGCTTGGCTGGATTCCAAGTTGTCAGAAGCTTGCTTCCACAACTTAGCCATTTGGCTCCGGAAGGCCAGCATGTAGCTCACCACGTCCTGGGAAAGCTTTCTGGGAGGGAGTTCTTTCCCATCCGTCTCTCACCAGGCTGAGAGGTCCACGCACAGGGTGCCCATACAAAAGCTCGAAGGGGCTGAAGCCCACTCCCTTCTGTGGCACTTCCCTGTAAGAAAACAATAGACAGGGTAGGAGGACGTCCCATTTCCTCCGCAGGCTTTCAGGCAGACTTCTGATCATGCCTTTCAAGGTTTTATTGAACCTCTCCACCAGACCATTGGTCTGGGGGTGGTAAGCAGTGGTGAACCGGTAGGTCACTCCACACTCCTTCCACATCGCCCGCATATATGTTGACATGAAGTTGGTCCCCCTGTCGGACACAACTTCCTTGGGAAAACCCACTCGGGTAAAGATTCCCATCAGGGCCCTAGCCACAACAGGTGCGGTAATGGTCCTCAGAGGTATGGCCTCTGGGTACCGTGTGGCATGATCCACCAGAACCAGGATAAACCTGTGACCAGCTGTAGTAGGCGGATCTAACGGACCCACAATGTCGATGCCCACCCTTTCAAAGGGGGTGCTAACGACAGGAAGTGGTTCCAGGGGAGCTTTCAGCTTCACCCCTGTTTTCCCACTGGCTTGACAAGACACACACGTCCGGCAGTAGGTGTCGGACGACACTTTCATTTGAGGCCAATAAAAGTGTGGGACAAGCCGGGCAAAGGTCTTGTCTTGCCCCAGGTGTCCTGCAAAGGGGATCTCATGAGCCAATCCCAAGAGAAAGGCTCGGTAACGTTGAGGGACAACCAAGGCCCGTGACGATCCATGCATGGGTGCCTTGGGTTCACTGTAGAGGAGGCCATCCTCCCAGTAAATGTGGTAGTTCCCCTCAACGTTCCCTGCTGCCTGGGCTTCGGCCTGTCGCCTCAGTCCCTCAAGGGTAGGACACTCCTTCTGGCCCTTGCAGAATTCCTCCCTGGTCGGCCCTCCCTCCACGTGCCACTCGGCCGGGATGGGTAGGTTCTCCAGTTCGGTAACATCCCCCCCCCCGCGGACTCCTGGTCCACCACCTCCGGTGGCCTATCCATCACACGGGGCGCGGGTGCCGAGGTAGGCTCCCCCTGCCTTCGGTTCTTCCCTTGATTGGCAGCCGGCGGTGCCTTTGTTCCAGGCTCCCGCCTAAACGAACTCCCCCTCCGGGTAGTCGCAGACCTTGTGCTGACACAGGCCCAGTCAGGTGTACCCAGCATCTCAGCATGAATCCGGTATTCCACCTCCTTCCAAGCATTATGCTCCATGTCATTCCCCAGCAGACAATCGACTGGCACGGCAGGGCTTACGGCAACTCGAAATGAACCTGCAACCCCTTCCCATTCAAATGGAACCTCGGCCACCGGATAGTGGCCCATTCTGCCGTCAGCCATCGCGGCAGGGTGGAACACATGGGGAATCACCTGCTCTGGAGACACCAGTTGGCTACGTACCATAGTCATACTGGCTCCTGTGTCTCTCAGAGCCTCCCCTCTTTGGCCGTTGATGGTGACCCACTGCCCATACTTTGTGGTATTTGCGGGCACCTGGATCTTAGGAACCATCTCCCGTTCTCCCAGGGACACTAAAGTGACACCCGCCCACTCCCTTCCCTTACCTAAGGGCATCTCCTCCCCGAGCACTACACTAGCTACTCCGGGGGCCTTTCCTCCGATGGGGGGGTGGTCTTCTCGGGCACTTCACATCTCCCTTATAGTGTCCAACACCACCGCACTCGAAGCAATGGACAACCCTTGGCTGCTGACTCTGGCCAGGATTAGGGTTTCTGGGTGGGTTAGCCCTAGGGGTGAATCCTGTTCCCTTCCCTTGGAAACTATTTTGGGGGCCTTTAGAGAACTCCGTTTTCTTTTCCCCTCCCTCTTTCTTCTGGGGGGCGCCCTGTCCGGTCTTTTGAGAGTCCCCTCCAGTCCCCCTTGTGGACACTCGGGTACTAGCCCAAATGTCCGCCTCCTCAGCAAGCTTCCGGGGATTGGTCAGCTTGCTATCCACCAGGTGTTGACGCAGTTCAGGGAAACATTTTTCGAGCAGGTGTTCCTTCAACATCAAATCAAACAACCCCTCGTAGTCCCTCACCTCGCTGCCTTGTATCCAACCCTCCAATGCCTTCTTTGCATAGTCCAGGAAATCCACCCAATCCTGTGTGCCCAGTTTGTGGCTACCCCGGAACTTCTGTCTATACTTCTCGGGTGTTAGTCCAAACTTCCTCACGAGCGCCACTTTCATGGTGGGGTAGTGGGTCTGCTCATCCTGCTCTAGGGCCAATAATGTATCCCTACCAGCTGGAGGCATGTATTTATACAATCCCCCTCCCCAATACTTCTCTGGAACCCCATGGACTCTTAATGAGATCTCATAGGCCGCTAGCCACTTGGCGATATCATCACCTGCACTATAGCTAGCTACTATGTCTTTTGGCAAATAGGGTTTGGATTCCCTGGTGATTTCTCTTTCTTCGCTGCCACAACTAGGAACAGGGTGTGCCCCGACCCGTAGGATCTGGAGATCTATCTCCCTGAGCCTCAACTCGTGAGCCATCCTCCGTTCCTCCTTTTCGTTCTCCAGCTTCGCCAAATCCCATGTGAGCTGTCTTTTCTCCCTCCGGTCAGTGAATTCTGCTTCTAATAAGCCGTTGCTAGAGAGACTGCTGCCCTTCCTTGAAAGTGTTCTGGGCCCCGCTACTAGGTCCCCCACCTCAGGTTGGTACAAACCAGCCCCCTCGCTGTCAGGCTCTCCATCCCTGTCCTCCTTCTCAACCTTACTTTCTCGTCGTGCCTCCCACCAAGCCCTTAAGCTGGTCTGGAGCTCACCCTTCTTTGCACCTTGGGGACAAAACACCCCCTCTCTCTGACAAAACTCCCTGAGTTGGGTCACCGTGTAAGTTTCCAGATCCTCTAATGCAAACTCCATTTTGCACACTCAGGATAGAAGACAGTTGCTTACAGAAGCTATGCAGGGGGGTACCTTTTGTAATACCTCCTCCCACCACCAGAAGTAAATTTGGAAAAAACAAAACTCAAAATTAGGAAGTCCGCTTGGAGAAAACTCCCGGTGTAGGCCTATGGACTACCCACCGTTATTGTCGAGTGGACGCAAGCACAGCTCAATCTCACCGCTGAACACCAATTTTATGTTGGAAACCGGGCAACCGGGTTAGCAGTCACCAGGTTCCCAGCACAGTGGTAGCTTGGCTCGAGCGGTTGGGGGCAGGCACCGTGTGAAGCGTACGTCACACCCTCACAATAACCATGCGTTCATCCGTTCCAAAAACGACACTACACCGTAAAAATTATGAAAGAAAGTAGTTTGTCTTTATCTTATTTTCTCTTAGTTGCAGGGTTCATAAAATAAATACAGTACCATAAGATTCTCCTTTAAAAGGGCAGGTCAAATAAATAATACCACAGTGGGGTTTCAATAAATAGGATCAGGTCATAAATGAGCAAGGAATGAATAGGGATGCAATAAATACAAATGGCTAATAAATACTGTCAGACAATAAATACAATGCAGGAATAAATGCAGTCAGACAATAAATACAGTCAATAAATAAAGCACCTTCAATAACTTAAATAACACAATTAATGACAATTACAGTTCACATCACTTTCCTGAGGTAGTTTGGTTTTACTATGCCCAAGTACAGCTTGTGGTCATTTGGATGACATGGGGGGTGTCCCACCTAGATTGGTCAAGGCTGGGCCTGAACATAGGTAGAATAAGGGTAACCTAGGGATCTGGCTCTCCCAAAATACACAACCCCTCACAGAGGTCACTGCACCAGTCTCAGTTCACCCCTGGCACTCCCAGGCTGGTTCTAACACCCCTCTAGCCCCTAGAATGGTCTTTTAGGGCTCCACAGGGCCTCAGATGCCCTCTCTACCACTTACTGCCCTTTTCACGATGATCGGCTCCGCTCGGCGCCGTGTCGATGTCGTGAGGCGGCTCCAGCTCGATGTCGCTGGGCGGCTCCGGTTCGGTGTCGCTGGGCTGCTTCGGATCGGTGTCGCTGGCGGTTCCGGATCGATGTCGCTGGGCGGCCTCGGCTCGGTGTCGCTGGGCGGCTTCGGCTCGAAGTCGCTGGGCTGCTCCGGCTCGATGTCGCCTTCCGGCGTCGCAGGGTCACGGTCTCCCCGCTTCCGGGTGTCTCCGGAGTGCGACCTCCACTCCTGACCTCCGGCGCGCTTCACCTCGACCTCAGGTGACTCCTTACTCGACCTCCGGTGCCTCTCCACGACCTCCGTCGGCGCCCTCTCTCGACCTCTGACGGCTCCGGGTACGACGTCTGCTTTCTGTCAGCGCCGCTTCTCCACCTCAGGCCTCAGGTCTCCAGGCTTCTCGACGTCAGGACTCCAGGAGGACACCGCTAAACAGGTCAGGAGCTTGCTGGTCTTCTTCTTTAAGGCCTCTTCACAATATTTAGTTCCTTAAGATGGTTTTTCTGGTCTTGGTCCCACACAGGGCTCTAGGCTGGGCTTGGTCAGTAGGGACTAGCATCAAGGGTGGGTTTCTGGACCCCACTCCAAGCACTGGTTTCCACCCCTGCTGCCTTACTCCGACCTCCTTCTGAACTGGTCCTCTCTCCTCTCTAGTCAGATGCCAACTGCCACTCTGAGATGGCCTCCCAACATTCTAAACTGCCTCCCTCTGTCACAGGGTTCTAGAATGTTCTGGAAACCTCCAGTGGGTTCTGATGATGTCACAGGTGACAATGGGTGGCCACCATTTTGTGTCTCAGGCCCTCAGACAGAAGTTCTAGGGGTAGGGAAAATGGCTCCCTGACCCTGCATCAACACTAAAAAGTCTGGTGGTTCCCAAAAAGGAAAAATTATAACAGGGTTTGAGGCAAAAGTGGGACAAAATAAATAATGATGAGGAGGGACCACCCAAAGGGCTGACAGGTCTAACACCCACCTACCACCTTTGCTTGGCTGGTGAATAGTATGTGGACTAGTGCATTATTTGCAAATGTGATTGTAATGTTTTATTTCTTCTTTTTATTCTAGTGTAAAGCTTTTGATTCCTGTTTGCGGTTTCGGCAGTGGTTGGTCTGCAGTTTTGCTTAGTTGCATTTTTTTGTAAGAAAATCATTTTTGTTGTATTTCCTCCAAATGAGTACTATTGTCATGCATGAATGCATTTTTTTATAAGTGGTGTCATAATGGCAGCATATTTAGTTAGTGTTTTGAGCATGAAATTCTTTGCAATGTGTTTTGCATTGTCTTATGTGTAATTTTCTTTTCTTTTTCTTTTTTTAGTGGGATATTGTTGATCCTTACTGTGTCTGTGCAGAGTAGGTGGTGGTGAGTCTAGCTGCTTCTGGCAAGTGAGTGGTATTGTTTTGGAGTATATAAGTCTTTGTGATAAAGACGCATTTTGTTTATTACTTATTTTTTAAAGTGTTTGTTGTTGACTTGTTTGACAAGTTACCTTTATTAGTAAGGATTATGGCTAGCCGTAGAATGACTGCTCAGCAGGTGGTTGGTATGCTTCTTGAATCTTCCTTTGAGCAATATTATGAGTCTGAGGGAGAGGAGGGAGGGGAAGATTCAGGCAGTGAGTTTTCTCTCCACATGGAATCATCGGATGATGAAGGTACTCTCAGTGCAGATGAAGCTACTCTCGGTGTGGATACATTTACTCTCAGTGCTGATGAAGTGCCTGTTTTAGAGGAGTATAAAGAAACCACAGGAGTGTAACCCGTAGACCCAACTGACATCAGGGTAAGTACAATAAAATTGCGACAATATCTCAGCTGGAATTATTAGATTATTTGCAATTGTATGTACAAGACATTACAAACCACACATAGAAGAAAAGAGGCTTCAAAATAATTTGAGTAATGCGCCCATAGGCGTCATGTATTTAGAGAAGATCAATACAATCATGAAAAAATTATAACAGCACTAATTGGTCAAAATACCAAAGCAACCCTAAAGAAAAAGTGTACAATGTGCTCGTGACAATGGAGTGACGGCGCAAGTGACAACGTGAAGAGACCACAGCATGAGGCGCAAAGCAATATATACAAAATATATACAGAATAGAAAGGTTCAGACAATAATTTCATCAATTGTTTATTTGATAGTTTTCAGACTCATTGGAGAACCCAAAGATCAAGGGGCGCCAAAGGGAGTTAGAGCTGATGGGCAGAGGTCGACGACGTTTCGATCCTATTTAATTAGGATCATCCTCAGGACCAGGGTCGCGTATTCAAGGAGTGCTGTGTAAAATAGGGTAAGTGTCAGAGCGGTGGAGGACAGGAAAAGGATTGACGGAAGGATGCAAGGAACGGCTAGAGCCTACCTGGGGCGCAGGAAAACGGGGCTCTGTTGAGGCAGATTCCGTGTGGGCGTATGAACTAATCACAGGAGGTCCAGGTACAGCCAGGGTGGTAACTCGAATGAGAATTCAAGTCTCTAAGGGATAAGAAGGAAGTGAGGTGTTAAGGGAGAGGGAATGAATGGTATTAATAGTTGGAAAAGGGGGGAATTGATCAGACTAAAATAAAACACTTACCGCTGGAAGAAGCGGAGCCAGGGAAACAAGGAAGAGGGAGTAGGGGAACACTTCAGTCAATTATCTGGAGGCGTGGACGAAAAATAAGGATTAGGAAAAAAATCCACGCAGGGTGACAGTCAGAGACGTGTCAAGGCAAGAGAAGCTGGGCTTACTGTGTTTGGCAGGTCATCAGGTCGGGTGTCCAAATTGGATCCAGGGAGAAGGTACACCAACCGCCACGGACGTGTGCGGTCCTCGAGTAATGCCTAGAGTGAAAGCCGTGAAGCCTTCTACATAAAGCGAAAGTCAGCGTCATGGCAACGGGCAGGGATTGGGTAGATGAGGCTGGAGGTGGAGCTGTAACCAAGGACGCCAGGGGAGCAGCCAATGAGAGCGTCCTGGAGGGAAGCGAGGAGCCGGGATAGGATCCTGGTGCGGAAACCAATTGGGGTTACCAAGGACGCCTGGGGCGCGTGAAACCAAGGGGAAGGGAAGAGGAGAACGGACCGGGCGGGAATGCGGAACACGCGAGAGCCCGAACAAATATCGGACGGAGCAAGGGCTCGGTGGCAAGAAGTGAGGTATAGGAATGGGGGGCAGCCTTAGTAATAGAGGCAATGAAAATTTGTATAGGGATACAACCAAAAAGTTGGAGGCAGGGGGTGGAACCAATCAATTGGGAGCGGGCCATATATCAGGGAGACAAAATGAGACAAGAGAAGGAATGGAAGCAAAGCACACCGTAGATGAAACATTAGGGAGCACATGTACATCACAAGATTCAGAGCAATAATAATCTGATACACATACATCATGGGGGACCTAGTCAGGTATATCATACTTGGCGTTCAAAAGTATTGGAAGAGAACCAAGGAAATGCGGGGGCAATATGGTAGAGTGGAAGGGTAATTAGGGTGGGAACTGAATCGTGCTGTTCCACTCATCGATGGCATTCAGCCCATGGTTCACAGAGTTACAACGTGTGATCCATTTACATTCACATTTGTTAAGGAGCAGTTGTAGATTGCTGCCTCTGGGCGGGAGCCGAGGTTGATCTATGACTTGCCACTTAATGTCAAGTGCGTCATGGTTCTTTTCCAGAAAGTGTGTCACCAAAGGAGCTGTAGTGATCTTACAGTGTATTCTGCTTTTATGCTGGATAATCCTTTGCTTGACCATTTGTGTTGTCTGTCCGATGTAGAGGAGATGGCACGGGCATTCAATAGCGTAGATCACATTTTGTGACCGGCAATTGGTCAACGTATTCAAAGTGTATGTTTGATTATTGAATTTGAACACTTTTGTGTTGGTGGTAAGATCGCAGACACTGCATGACTGGCATTTGTAATGGCCTAGTACGGGCGGTAGTCCCCATGTTGAAGTGATGGTATTGGAATTAGCAGGTTTGATGGGCCAGGTAATTGCGTGGACCAAATGGTTGGATAGGTTATTGCCTCGTTTGAAGGAGAAAAGAGGTGGCTCCTGGAATGATTTATTGGTTCTCAGGAGTGCCCAATTTCGTGAAATAATCTTCTTGACTTGATTGCTGCTGGGACTAAATTACGGAACAAAGGGAATTCGAGAGTTGGTTTTCTTAGGTTGTGGTGTAAGTAGAAGGTCCCGATGGGAATACCAGGCTCTTTTACGAGCGCGTGAAACCAATCTGCGAGGATAACCCCTGTCTGTAAGTTTTTTGAGTAAGACATCCGATTCCCTGAAATAGTCCTTGCGCCACTTGCAATTCCTTCGTATACGAAGGAATTGTCCATAAGGTAAGCCATCTTTCAATCCACGTGGATGGTAACTAGAATAATGTAACAGAGTGTTCCTCTCTGTGGGTTTGCGATAGAGTGATGTTCCAATTATTCCTTCTTCTGCATGTATGTTCAAGTCCAGGAAGGGCAGATCGTTGGTTTTGTAATCAAAGGTAAATTTCAAATGTGGTTGGGAGTGGTTCAACCATTCGACAAAAGATGTTAAAGTGTCGGTGTTAGACCTGTCAGCCCTTTGGGTGGTCCCTCCTCATCATTTTTTATTTTGTCCCACTTTTGCCTCAAACCCTGTTATAATTTTTCCTTTTTGGGAACCACCAGACTTTTTAGTGTTGATGCAGGGTCAGGGAGCCATTTTCCCTGCCCCTGGAACTTCTGTCTGAGGGCCTGAGACACAAAATGGTGGCCACCCATTGTCACCTGTGACATCATCAGAACCCACTGGAGGTTTCCAGAACATTCTAGAACCCTGTGACAGATGGAGGCAGTTTAGAATGTTGGGAGGCCATCTCAGAGTGGCAGTTGGCATCTGACTAGAGAGGAGAGAGGACCAGTTCAGAAGGAGGTCGGAGTAAGGCAGCAGGGGTGGAAACCAGTGCTTGGAGTGGGGTCCAGAAACCCACCCTTGATGCTAGTCCCTACTGACCAAGCCCAGCCTAGAGCCCTGTGTGGGACCAAGACCAGACAAACCATCTTAAGGACCTAAATATTGTGAAGAGGCCTTAAAGAAGAAGACCAGCAAGCTCCTGACCTGTTTAGCGGTGTCCTCCTGGAGTCCTGACGTCGAGAAGCCTGGAGACCTGAGGCCTGAGGTGGAGAAGCGGCGCTGACAGAAAGCAGACGTCGTACCCGGAGCCGTCAGAGGTCGAGAGAGGGCACCGACGGAGGTCGTGGAGAGGCACCGGAGGTCGAGTAAGGAGTCACCTGAGGTCGAGGTGAAGCGCGCCGGAGGTCGGGAGTGGAGGTCGCACTCCGGAGACACCCGTAAGCGGGGAGACCGTGACCCTGCGATGCCGGAAGGCGACATCGAGCCGGAGCGGCCCAGCGACATCGAGCCGAAGCCGCCCAGCGACACCGAGCCGAGGCCGCCCAGCGACATCGATCCGGAACCATCAGCGACACCGATCCGAAGCCGCCCAGCGACACCGAACCGGAGCCGCCCAGCGACATCGAGCCGGAGCCGCCTCACGACATCGACACGGCGCCGAGCGGAGCCGATCATCGTGAAAAGGGCAGTAAGTGGTAGAGAGGGCATTTGAGGCCCTGTGGAGCCCTAAAAGACCATTCTAGGGGCTAGAGGGGTGTTAGAACCAGCCTGGGAGTGCCAGGGGTGAACTGAGACTGGTGCAGTGACCTCTGTGAGGGGTTGTGTATTTTGGGAGAGCCAGATCCCTAGGTTACCCTTATTCTACCTCAGTTCAGGCCCAGCCTTGACCAATCTAGGTGGGACACCCCCCATGTCATCCAAATGACCACAAGCTGTACTTGGGCATAGTAAAACCAAACTACCTCAGGAAAGTGATGTGAACTGTAATTGTCATTAATTGTGTTATTTAAGTTATTGAAGGTGCTTTATTTATTGACTGTATTTATTGTCTGACTGTATTTATTCCTGCATTGTATTTATTGTCTGACAGTATTTATTAGCCATTTGTATTTATTGCACCCCTATTCATTCCTTGCTCATTTATGACCTGATCCTATTTATTGAAACCCCACTGTGGTATTATTTATTTGACCTGCCCTTTTAAAGGAGAATCTTATGGTACTGTATTTATTTTATGAACCCTGCAACTAAGAGAAAATAAGATAAAGACAAACTACTTTCTTTCATAATTTTTACGGTGTAGTGTCGTTTTTGGAAGGGATGAACGCATGGTTATTGTGAGGGTGTGACGTACGCTTCACATGGTGCCTGCCCCCAACCGCTCGAGCCAAGCTACCACTGTGCTGGGAACCTGGTGACTGCTAACCCGGTTGCCCGGTTTCCAACAGTCGGCATCACCTTACCAAAATAAACGGACATCATCTATATATCGTCGCCATAAGGAGATTTGAGGTCTGAATGGATTGGTGGAACTGAGTATGAGGCATGTCTCCAGTTTGTGGACAAACAAGATGGCAAAATTTGGGGCAAAACAAGCCCCCATTGAGACACCTTTGATTTGAAGGTAAAAATCATCCTGGTACAAAAAATAGTTGTTCTCTAAGGCAATATGTAAAAGGCTCATGATGAATTCTGTGGGAATGCGGGTCGGTCTCGGTCTGTTTTCCAATAGTTCGTGGATGGCTAGAAGACCTTCATCAAGGGGGATATTCGTGTATAAAGATTCAATATCCCACCAGGACGCTCTCATTGGCTGCTCCCCTGGCGTCCTTGGTTACAGCTCCACCTCCAGCCTCATCTACCCAATCCCTGCCCGTTGCCATGATGCTGACTTTCGCTTTATGTAGAAGGCTTCACGGCTTTCACTCTAGGCATTACTCGAGGACCGCACACGTCCGTGGCGGTTGGTGTACCTTCTTCCTGGATCCAATTTGGACACCCGACCTGATGACCTGCCAAACACAGTAAGCCCAGCTTCTCTTGCCTTGACACGTCTCTGACTGTCACCCTGCGTGGATTTTTTTCCTAATCCTTATTTTTCGTCCACGCCTCCAGATAATTGACTGAAGTGTTCCCCTACGCCCTCTCCCTTGTTTCCCTGGCTCCGCTTCTTCCAGCGGTAAGTGTTTTATTTTAGTCTGATCAATTCCCCCCTTTTCCAACTATTAATACCCTTCATTCCCTCTCCCTTAACACCTCACTTCCTTCTTATCCCTTAGAGACTTGAATTCTCATTCGAGTTACCACCCTGGCTGTACCTGGACCTCCTGTGATTAGTTCATACGCCCACACGGAATCTGCCTCAACAGAGCCCCGTTTTCCTGCACCCCAGGTAGGCTCTAGTCGTTCCTTGCATCCTTCCGTCAATCCTTTTCCTGTCCTCCACCGCTCTGACACTTACCTTATTTTACACAGCACTCCTTGAATACGCGACCCTGGTCCTGAGGATGATCCTAATTAAATAGGATCGAAACGTCTTCGACCTCTGCCCATCAGCTCTAACTCCCTTTGGCGCCCCTTGATCTTTGGGTTCTCCAATGAGTCTGAAATCTATCAAATGAACAATTGATGAAATTATTGTCTGAACCTTTCTATTCTGTATATATTTTGTATATATTGCTTTGCGCCTCATGCTGTGGTCTCTTCACGTTGTCACTTGCGCCGTCACTCCATTGTCACGAGCACATTGTACACTTTTTCTTTAGGGTTGCTTTGGTATTTTGACCAATTAGTGCTGTCATAATTTTTTCATGATTGTATTGATCTTCTCTAAATACATGACGCCTATGGGCGCATTACTCAAATTATTTTGAAGCCTCTTGTCTTTTATGTGTGGTTTGTAATGTCTTGTACATACAATTGCAAATAATCTAATAATTCCTGCTGAGATATTGTCGCAATTTTATTGTACTTACTGTTATAATCTTCCTTCAGTTCCCTTTTTCTCCCAAGATGGTACCTCCCGTTTCCCCCCCCCCTCTTTCTTCCTCCCTTGGTATATTCGGATAAGGCAGAGAGTGCACATTAGAATGTTGGCGAGAGAACCTGAGGAGCGCCAGGCTAGGCACTTTGAGATTTGAATAAACCTATCTTTACTTAAGGTTTATGTATTTTATTTATAACAATTTTGGCGACGAGTTTTAAACGTGCTGTGCAGGGGACAGCTTCAAATCTCACCTCTGATTTGCTTGCCAGCCATCCTTTTTGGCGTCCTATTTGAGATCTTCCACTAGTCCGCGATATTTCAGCTGTGGAAGTTCCCACTTTTCAGTAGACTGTGCACTCCATAACAGTCATTAGCTGTTGGTACCGGCTTTCATCTCCACTGGCTGCTCCATGCTCTGCACTGCCTGGGGGTAGTGTCTGCCTTCGGAGCGTTTGCACTGTTCTCCGAACATCGTGACCAGCGTCTTTTTGGTGGTGCAGCGTCTCCTGTCATCGCGGGAAGAGGATCGGCTGTTTCTCACGTCGCACTTCCTGAGGCAGTGTCTTTCTTCGGAGCGGTCGCATTTTTTTCCTTGGTGGATCAGCGTCGGATGGTGTTGTTTCTCCCTGTCATCGCGATTGGGAGAAGTGTTTCCAGTCATCGACGGAACGTTTTCCTCACGCAACCACCCATGAAGGTGGTGTTCCTGGCCATCGCGTGATTTTTTCTTCTTCATAGTCCTTTGGAGCTGAGTTTAATCTTTCTTCACCATCTTCCACTCTGCTAAAGCTCCGTGTCAGTCATCAGAATACCAGTAGCACCTCCAATTGCTGCTGTCATAATACTGGGTGAGCAGTGTTGTATGATTTTTTTTTTAGGAGCGCTTTGTCACAGTATGTTCACAGCATTTTCCAAAAGATAGCGTGTATATTGGAAGGTTTTGTTTATTCACGCTGATATACACAGCTTGCTTGCAGTAACTTTTCAATAGAAGGGAAAGAACAAAACAAAAAAAAAAAAAAACTAAAACTCCTTTTGGACTATTTTTCTCTGATGCATTTTTCCTCATGTTTTTGACTTTAATGTTCAGTAAGATTTAATAGCATTTTTCTATATTTTTTTAAAAATTTATTTATTGAACTTGTTGTTCTAAGGGCTCCCTATTTTTCCTTTCGGTCCTATATTTTCCTAGGTGTCTATTACTAATATGAATCAAACGCCTCCTTTCCTGAACGATGAAGGGGAACCAGAAATCCCATGGGATAGGTGGGTTAAAATGCTTCATTCATATTTAATTGCAATAGGAGGTGAAAAATTTTCCCCAGTCAGGAAACAACACATATTATTGCATAATTTGGGCACGCAAGGAAGGAAAGTTTATGAGGACCTGACTGATACTGATGATGATGGAGATGGTGATGTGGATGTGTTTACTACTACTCTAAGGAGATTAGGTGCGCATTTCAAAGATAAAGTAAATGTTGTTCTAGAACGTCACAAATTTTTTCAAAGAGCACAAGGAAAAAATGAGAAGGTAACATCATACATTGCCACTTTGAGGGGACTTTCGGCCACTTGTGAATTTGGCGCACTAACCGACTCACTCATTAGAGATCAGTTGGTTCGGTGTACCAACGACCACAAGGTGCAAGAAAGGTTGTTAACCCTTAGTCCAGAGTTAGATGAAGCTGTGACCATAGCGAAAAGTATTGAGCATACTGCCTATTGCGTCAAAGAGATGAAGAGTAGTAAAGAGCTAGCACCTGGAGAGAAACAAATTAATGAGGTTAAAGAGGAAGGCGAAATTTTAAAAGTTGAGTATAAAACTAATGTGGCTAACACTAAAATTAAGAAAGAAAACTTCAAATGCTACAGATGTGGCAATACTAATCATCTTGCCAACTCTCCAAGGTGTCCTGCAAGAGGAGTTCAGTGCAGGAAATGTAACAGAGTGGGACATTTTTCTAAAGTCTGCAACTCCAAAGAAGTAGGAAGAAGTGTACATGTTGTTTACGATCAGGTCCAAGAACAAGGAGAAAACAAGTATATTTTTCAGGTACATATTGATGATGAGACCATAAGTTATCCTATGTGTGAGATACAACTGGATGGTAAAGTGGTTAAGGCTTTTGCTGATTCTTGTTCTCCGTATACCCTTATAGAGGAAAAAATGTTTCATAGTACGTTCAAGGATGGTGAATTTATTTTAGAAGACCCTGATGTACATCCAGGAGGGTACAACAAAGACCCCATTGCCTTGGTAGGAATGGTGAAAATGCGTATATCTTTTAAAGACAGACATACTTGTGGAACAATTTACATTACCAAAAAAGGCAGTAACCTATTGGGGTGGAAACATCAGAAAGAGTTAGGAATCAGGTTCGATCCCAACAATCCAGAACAAGTAATGTTGATTGATAGGTCCTTAACAGGAAAAGAAGTATGTAATGAATTTCCAGAAGTGTTTACAAAAAGAGTGGGATTGTTAAAAAATTATATGCATAGAATCCAACTCAAGAAAGATGCCGTCCCTGTTACACACAAAACCAGGTCTATTCCTTTGATAATGCGGAAACCATTAAAAAAAGAGTTGGAGAAATTAGAAGGTTTGGGCATTATTCAGGCAGTTGAATGTTCAGAATGGTTGGCCCCCATTGTCATCACTTCAAAAAAAGAGAGTAATGAGATTTGCATGTGTGTGGATCTCAGGAGTCTCAATGCCAATATTTGGGTAGACAGGTACCCACTTCCCAAAATAAACGAAATGTTGGCTGTGATAAATAATGCCAAGTTTTTTTCGGTGCTAGACCTCACATCGGCATACCATCAGGTAGCTTTACATCCAGAATCCCAAATTCTCACAGCATTCACCACACCTTTTGGTACTTACAAATTTTTAAGAATTCTCTTTGGGTTAGCTTCAGCCGCAGCTACCTTCCAGAGAATAATGCAGCAGATTCTTAAAGATTTAGAGAAGTCCATCTGCTTCCAAGATGACATCTTAGTGTATGGAGCAAACGAAGAAGAACATAACCACAATCTAAGGAGGGTATGCACCAAACTTAGTGAGGCAGGGTTCACCATTAAAAAAGACAAGTGCAAGATTGGAGTTGCTTCAGTCGATTTCCTAGGGCATACTTTATCCAATGAAGGCATGAAGCCCAAAATGAATCTCATAGAAACTGTAATTGACGCTCCAGTTCCTGTCAATAAGGAAGAGATAAAATCCTTCTTAGGGTTGGCAGAGTATTTGTCCAAATTTATAAAAAAATTCTCCCAACTAGTACAACCCATCAGAGACCTTTTGAAAAAAGAAATTAAATTTGAATGGATGCCATGTCACAATAATGCATTCATGGAAGTAAAAAAAGCTATTGTCACAGCACCTTGCATAGGAAATTTTGATTCCTCCAAAGATACTTTTCTCACTACTGATGCCAGCAACAGAGGTATTGGTGCCACTCTTTCCCAAATGCAAGCTGGGAGGGAGAAAATAATAGCTTTTGCTTCTAGAACGCTTAAAGATGCAGAAGTTAATTATTCTACAATAGAGAAAGAGGCTTTAGCTTGTTTTTGGGCCACAAATCACTTCAAATACTTTCTTTGGGGTATACCGTTTGTGCTCAGAACGGATCACAAACCCCTGGTGTCAATATTTTCTTCTAAAGACATTGAAAAAACCACACCTCGCATTGGTAAATGGTTAATGTCTTTACAAAATTTCAATTTCAAAATTGAATACGTTCCAGGCGACAAGAATCAAGTAGCTGACTGTCTTTCACGGTTACCTTTAGATAAACATTTTGGAGACAGTGCAGAAGATTTTGACATTTTACAAGTAAACATTCCAGCCATCTTAGAAGAAGATTGGAACATGCTCATGTCGGAAGATATCACCCTAAAAAGGGTAAAAGAAAAGATCATTAAGGGTTGGCCCAAGAGATGCGGTGAGTTTCCCATGGAGCTACAACCATTCTGGAACGTAAGGGATGAGCTTTCAATTTCTGGCATCAATGTTTACAAAGCAGACAAAATAGTTCCACCAGGACAACTCAGAGAACGAATTAGTAAGATAGCTCATGAGGGCCTTACCAAAAGCAAACTTCGTTCAGGATATTGGTTTCCTGGTATGGACAACTGCGTTGAGAATTTGGTCAAGGGCTGCCATGCTTGTGGTCTCAGTGATAAAACCAAGAGCACAAGGAAAACTCCCCTAGAACCTGTTCAGGTACCCATAAAAGCATGGGAAAAAGTAGGAATGGACATTATTGGCCCTCTTCAAATTCAAGGGTTGCAAGAAAGATTCATTATTGTGTTAGTGGACTACTTCTCAAAATGGATCATTCTTAAATTTGTAAACAAAGTAGACACTAAATCTATCATTTGTTTTATGACGGATGTATTTGCTAATGAAGGAATACCCCATACTCTCATCACGGATAATGGGGTACAGTTGGTTTCAGAAGATATGAAACAATTTATTTCCAGTCTGGCGATAAAACACATTCGCACACCATTATACTGCCCTCGTGCTAATGGGTTGGTGGAACGATGCAATAGAATGATCAAAGAGTCCATACAATTAGCCATGACTGCGTGTAAACCCATTGTTCAGTCAGTCAAAGATACTATCTGGTCATACCACATCACTCCCAATAGTGTGACAGGGTACTCTCCTTTTTGCCTTCTAAGGGGACGGAAACCAGGATCAAAACTTACTCCCAACTGGTTATTTGAAGACAACTTGTTTGTAAAAGATGACATATCAACCAAAGAAAAAATTGTGTGTAACCAAGATAAGTATAAAAGTGCTTATGATCGTAGATGTGGAACCAAGTCACGTGATTGGGAAAAAGGACAATTGGTTTATGTTAAAAGACCACCAGTAGGTGACTACAGGTACAATACATTTTATGGGCCGACCAGTATAAGGGATGTCAAGAAAAATGTTGTCACCATGTCTGATGGTAAATTGTGGAGTAAGGACAGATTAGTTCCATATTCAGAGCAGAGTAATGACTACAAGACAGAGGTAAAGAACAATATACAGGACAGAAATCCTGTAGTTAAACACAGTGACAGGAATGTGAGACCGCCCAGATGGCATGGAGACTATGTCATGAAATAATCCTAAGTACCTGTGCGGGGCTTTCTAAGTCTGGTTCTCCAATGTAATGTATAAATCCACTGTGAGCGTTTAAAGTATTTGATTTCAAATGCATTGCAAAATATGTTGGAATTTGTCATGTACCCCTTCCATCCCTGTGTTAGCATTACATAGTCGGGTTATATTTTGTAATATCTATGCGGTCAATTGCATCTTCTTTTTCCTTTTTTGTCTTTCCTTGGGAAGGGAGGTGTGTTATAATCTTCCTTCAGTTCCCTTTTTCTCCCAAGATGGTACCTCCCGTTCCCCCCCCCCCCTCTTTCTTCCTCCCTTGGTATATTCGGATAAGGCAGAGAGTGCACATTAGAATGTTGGCGAGAGAACCTGAGGAGCGCCAGGCTAGGCACTTTGAGATTTGAATAAACCTATCTTTACTTAAGGTTTATGTATTTTATTTATAACAATTACCCTGATCTCAGTTGGGTCTACGGGTTACACTCCTGTGGTTTCTTTATACTGTGAGCAGCAGCTTCGCTGCGAGAGTAGGCCCTAGGGCCCTTTATCTCCAACTAATTCATTTAGTTTTTCTGTCAGTAATTTCTTCTGATTGAAAATGTCTAGAGAGGCTCCCATTTATACAGAAGATTATATCCAACATATCCTGAGCGGACCCTCCCTCCTCACCAACCCGGCCTCTGCCTCCTTCACCACCCCCACCACCACCAATTCCTCCAACATCTTACTTGACAGACTCGAGAAACTAAAGAAGAAACAAATCCGTACTACCCTCCATGCCCGGATGCTCACGGAATATCTCAAATCTGGGATTATTCCGTTGGGTTTACAAATTCGCAACGTTCCAGCAATCTTCACTCAAGATCCCAAATTCCGTACTGGCTTCAGTCACCTTGCTAACACTTGCTCCCGCCACTGGATGGTGTTGGGAATTGACACAGCCATAGAACATAGTCAAAAGGAATTGGAAGAGATCGCTGAAATTGAGAAACTTATCTTGGAAGACAACTCCATCCCTGAAGCTAAGAACCTCTTGGACAAAATCAATTCAACTATAGCCACTTTCAATACGTTCGAACTCAATAAAAAAATCACCAAAATACAAAAAGACATAAAATACTACAGTACAGAAAAAACCTATCCTTATCTCAAGGACGAGTTTTATAATACCCCCTACAATCCGCCAAGAACACGTAACTGGGGAAGATTCAGGAACAATCAACATATCACCTTCTCTGATTCCTCCAACACCTCAATCGAAGAAGTTGGCTCAAACGAGGAACCCAGTACCTCCAGAAATACCAACAGGCCTCCACCCCTTTTGCCTCCCGGTTTTTTAGAACAAGGCCGCGGACGCGGCCAGAACCGTCGACGTACACGCAACAACTACCAAAATCAATACTCCGGAGAGAGACAAACCAGAAACAAATTCTACCGTTGGGCGCCTCAACAATAACCACTTCCGAAATCCCTGTGGATGTCCCTACCACTGTCTTGAACTCCAATGCTCCCGCCTCTAACCTTGACTCGGACCTGATCCCTATTTTCAACCTTTCCAAACACAATCTCTCCGAGAATGAGATCAAACTACTCAGTAGAGGCCTAAGCTTTGTACCCACGGAACGAAGTAACTTCTTTGAACTCCATGCACATCTACTACAGTTTTTCCGACGAATCAGACTACGTCAATTTTTTGCAGACAAATCAGAGCCGATCCGCTCTAACACTATCCTTTTTCATCCTCCATCCACCTTTAATCCACCCTCACATACCATGCCTCCTGAAATATTGTCTTTCGAGCGAATAGTACTTTATGAGATTGCGAATGTACAGAAAGCTTTTGAATATGTCCCTTATAATCTCCCACTTGTCGAAAAACAGGCCTTAATCAGCCTCAAACAAAGATCCGATTTAACTATCAAACCAGCGGACAAAGGTGGTGGTATCGTTGTCATGGACAATGAGAAATATGACCTGGAGATTAGAAGACAACTGACCAATACTGCCCACTATCGTAAACTCACTCATGATCCCCTCCCAGATCTCAAAAAAAGAATCAATCACATTACCAAACTAGCACAAACCCAAAACATTATCTCCCCCAAGGAATTTATTTTCCTCAATAATGCACACCCACGAACACCGGTGATTTATGTTTTACCGAAGATCCACAAAGACATCCAGAACCCCCCTGGTAGACCAATCGTTTCTGGTTGCGGTTCCATTCTGGAACCCCTAGGTAAATACATAGATGCCGTCATCAAGGAGTTCGTCCCCCTCACAGACACCTTCATACGGGACAGCATGGATTTGATCAGGACTATCGAAGACAGACCTTTTGAAATAGAGACCGAATTGATGGCTGGTTTGGATATTGAATCTTTATACATGAATATCCCCCATGATGCAGGTCTTCTAGCTATCCACGAACTATTGGAAAACAGACCGAGACCGACCCGCATTCCCACAGAATTCATCATGAGCCTTTTACATATTGCCTTAGAGAACAACTATTTTTTGTACCAGGATGATTGTTACCTTCAAATCAAAGGTGTCTCAATGGGGGCTTGTTTTGCCCCAAATTTTGCCATCTTGTTTGTCCACAAACTGGAGACATGCCTCATACTCAGTTCCACCAATCCATTCAGACCACAAATCTCCTTATGGCGACGATATATAGATGATGTCCTTTTATTTTGGAAAGGTGATGCCGACACTTTAACATCTTTTGTCGAATGGTTGACCCACTCCTAACCACATTTGAAATTTACCTTTGATTACAAAACCAACGATCTGCCCTTCCTGGACTTGAACATACATGCAGAAGAAGGAATAATTGGAACATCACTCTATCGCAAACCCACAGAGAGGAACACTCTGTTACATTATTCTAGTTACCATCCACGTGGATTGAAAGATGGCTTACCTTATGGACAATTCCTTCGTATATTGCAAATTGCAAGTGGCGCAAGGACTATTTCAGGGAATCGGATGTCTTACTCAAAAAACTTACTGACAGGGGTTATCCTCGCAGATTGGTTTCACGCGCTCGTAAAAGAGCCTGGTATTCCCATCGGGACCTTCTACTTACACCACAACCTAAGAAAACCAACTCTCGAATTCCCTTTGTTTCGAAATTTAGTTCCAGCAGCAATCAAGTCAAGAAGATTATTTCACGAAATTGGGCACTTCTGAGAAACAATAAATCATTCCAGGAGCCACCTCTTTTCTTCTTCAAATGAGGCAATAACCTATCCAACCATTTGGTCTATGCAATTACCTGGCCCATCAAACCTGCTAATTCCAATACCATCACTTCAACATGGGGACTACCGCCCATACTAGGCCATTACAAATGCCAGTCATGCAGTGTCTGCGATCTTACCACCAATACAAAAGAGTTCAAATTCAATAATCAAACATACACTTTGAATACGTTGACCAATTGCCGGTCACAAAATGTGATCTACGCTATTGAATGCCCGTGCCATCTCCTCTACATCGGACAGACAACACAAATGGTCAAGCAAAGGATTATCCAGCATAAAAGCAGAATACACTGTAAGATCACTACAGCTCCTTTGGTGACACACTTTCTGGAAAAGAACCATGACGCACTTGACATTAAGTGGCAAGTCATAGATCAACCTCGGCTCCCGCCCAGAGGCGGCAATCTACAACTGCTCCTTAACAAATGTGAATGTAAATGGATCACACGTTGTAACTCTGTGAACCATGGGCTTAATACCATCGATGAGTGGAACAGCACGATTCAGTTCCCACCCTAATTACCCTTCCACTCTACCATATTGCCCCCGCATTTCCTTGGTTCTCTTCCAATACTTTTGAACGCCAAGCATGATATACCTGACTAGGTCCCCCACGATGTATGTGTATCAGATTATTATTGCTCTGAATCTTGTGATGTACATGTGCTCCCTAATGTTTCATCTACGGTGTGCTTTGCTTCCATTCCTTCTCTCGTCTCCTTTTGTCTCCATGATATATGGCCCGCTCCCAATTGATTGGTTCCACCCCCTGCCTCCAAATTTTTGGTTGTATCCCTATACAAATTTTCATTGCCTCTATTACTAAGGCTACCCCCATTCCTATACCTCACTACTTGCCACCGAGCCCTTGCTCCGCCCGATATTTGTTCGGGCTCTCGCGTGTTCCACATTCCCGCCCGGTCCGTTCTCCTCTTCCCTTCCCCTTGGTTTCACGCGCCCCAGGCGTCCTTGGTAACCCCAATTGGTTTCCGCACCAGGATCCTATCCCGGCTCCTCGCTTCCCTCCAGGACGCTCTCATTGGCTGCTCCCCTGGCGTCCTTGGTTACAGGTCCACCTCCAGCCTCATCTACCCAATCCCTGCCCGTTGCCATGACGCTGACTTTCGCTTTATGTAGAAGGCTTCACGGCTTTCACTCTAGGCATTACTCGAGGACCGCACACGTCCGTGGCGGTTGGTGTACCTTCTCCCTGGATCCAATTTGGACACCCGACCTGATGACCTGCCAAACACAGTAAGCCCGGCTTCTCTTGCCTTGACACGTCTCTGACTGTCACCCTGCGTGGATTTTTTTCCTAATCCTTATTTTTCGTCCACGCCTCCAGATAATTGACTGAAGTGTTCCCCTACGCCCTCTCCCTTGTTTCCCTGGCTCCGCTTCTTCCAGCGGTAAGTGTTTTATTTTAGTCTGATCAATTCCCCCCTTTTCCAACTATTAATACCCTTCATTCCCTCTCCCTTAACACCTCACTTCCTTCTTATCCCTTAGAGACTTGAATTCTCATTCGAGTTACCACCCTGGCTGTACCTGGACCTCCTGTGATTAGTTCATACGCCCACACGGAATCTGCCTCAACAGAGCCCCGTTTTCCTGCACCCCAGGTAGGCTCTAGTCGTTCCTTGCATCCTTCCGTCAATCCTTTTCCTGTCCTCCACCGCTCTGACACTTACCTTATTTTACACAGCACTCCTTGAATACGCGACCCTGGTCCTGAGGATGATCCTAATTAAATTGGATCGAAACGTCGTCGACCTCTGCCCATCAACTCTAACTCCCTTTGGCGCCCCTTGATCTTTGGGTTCTCCAATGAGTCTGAAAACTATCAAATGAACAATTGATGAAATTATTGTCTGAACCTTTCTATTCTGTATATATTTTGTATATATTGCTTTGCGCCTCATGCTGTGGTCTCTTCACGTTGTCACTTGCGCCGTCACTCCATTGTCACGAGCACATTGTACACTTTTTCTTTAGGGTTGCTTTGGTATTTTGACCAATTAGTGCTGTTATAATTTTTTCATGATTGTATTGATCTTCTCTAAATACATGACGCCTATGGGCGCATTACTCAAATTATTTTGAAGCCTCTTGTCTTCTATGTGTGGTTTGTAATGTCTTGTACATACAATTGCAAATAATCTAATAATTCCTGCTGAGATATTGTCGCAATTTTATTGTTTTAGTGGAGGACACTGCTGTGCCGATGGTGCAAGAGGCATCTGGATTGCAGCCTGAGGTTGCTAGACTTCCTACTGGAAGTGCTGGACTCTGGGTTGATCTAAACATGGTGCAGCCGGTGTTGCCTGCCTTGAGTGGTGATGCAGGGTGTAGAGTGTATTGTGAACATTTTTTACCTATACAGTTTTTTCAGTTGTTGATGGATGATGTATTTTTGGGTGAGATTGTTGAGCAGACTAATTTGTATGCTGAACAGTTTTTGAGGGACAGCAGTGCCAGACTTAAGCCCCACTCTAGAGCTACCCGGTGGACTCCCACAAATCTGGAAGAGATGAAGAAGTTTTTGGGTTTGACTTTATTGATGGGTTTGATAAGGAAGCCGTCCATGGCTTCATATTGGTCTACCAGTCCCTTGATGGCAACGGCCATATTTCCTGCAATTATGACTTGTGATCGGTATTTACTTTTGCATCAGATGCTGCATTTTGTTGATAATGCTTTGGCGTCGCCACAAAATCATCCTGACTGTGACCGTCTTTTTAAGATTCGGCCTGTTCTTGATCCCTTTGTAGATCGATTTTCAGAGATCTATACTCCAGGGAAAGAAACATCTATTGATGTGTCTTTGGTCCTATTCAAGAGCCGTTTGGTTTTTAGGCAGTACATTCCTTGCAAGACGGCACGTTATGGAATTAAGATGTATATGTTGTCTGAGAGTAGGACAGGATATGTTTTTAATTTCCTTGTGTACACTGGTAGGGATTCCACTGTTGACCCCCCTGGTTGTCCATCCACTTTTGGAGTTTCAGAGATAATTGTGTGGGATCTTGCAAGAGGACTGTTTAACTGAGGCCACCATTTGTACCTTGATAACTTCTACACTGCTGTGCAATTCTTTAAGGAATTGTTCAAAGTGGACACTTTTGCTTGTGACACAATCCGCTCTAACCGTAAAGGTTATCCAAAAGAGCTTGTTTGCAAAAAACTTCAGAGGGGACAGTGCAGTTCCTTGTGTAGTGATGAACTACTAGCTGTAATACTTGTGGACAGGAAGGATGTGTACATGCTGACTACCATCCATGAGGAGAGTACTTCCCCTGTGGCTGTTTGGGGTCAGATTGCTGAAGTGTGCAAACCTGTGTGCATTTTAGACTACAATAAGCACATGGGTGGAGTAGATCAGAGGCTGGAACCTTACACTGCTATTCGTAAAGCTTACATGTGGTATAAGAAGTTGGCCATCCATCTCTTCAATTTAGCAACTTTCTATGCTTTTGTTGTGTTCAAGGAGTGCTCTTCTGTGTCAAAGATGACTTTTATTCAGTTTCAGGAGTCTGTGATAGGCAGCCTTGTTGTTGTGGAACAGGCAAGTGTTCCTAGAGTTGGAGTGGTGGAGGATGTGGCTAGATTGAAAGATCGCCACTTTCCTGATTTAATTCCTCCCACACCCAAAAAATAAATCCCTGTAAGAGATGTAGAGTCTGCTTGCGAAGAGGTGTGCGGAAGGAGAGTCGTATGCACTGTGCCGATTGTCCTTCTAATCCTGGCCTGTGTGTGCCCACATGTTTCAGATTGTATCACACTCAAATGAGTTTTTGGGAGCAACGATGAGTCTAATAGTGTACTGCCTGGTCTGTATGGTTTTATATAGTTCAGTGTAATGTTTAATGTTTGTGTTTTATTTCTTGTTTAAAAAAAATTTATGGCGGTGTGCGTGGACTGGCGCTTGGCTGGCGGTGTGCGTGGACTGGCGCTTGGCTGGCGGTGTGCATGGACTGGCGCTTGGCTGGCGATGTGCGTGGACTAGCGCTTGGCTGGCGGTGTGCATGGACTGGCGCTTGGCTGGCAATGAGTGGACTGGAGCTTGGCTGGCGGTGAGTGGACTGGTGCTTGGTGGGCAGTGTGCATGGATTGGCGCTTGGCTGGCAGTGTGTGTGGATTGGCGCTTGGCTGGTGGTGTGTGTGGATTGGCGCTTGGCTGGCAGTGTGCGTGGACTGGTGCTTGGCTGGTGGTGAGCGGACTGGCGCTTGGCTGGCGGTGTGCGTGGATTGGTGATTGGCTGGTAGTGTGCGTGGACTGGTGCTTGGCTGGCGGTGTGCGTGGATGTGTGCTTGCCTGGCGGTGTGTGAGTAGTTACTTGCTGCTGGTCACTAGTTACACACACTGCTAGCTAAACGCCACTCCACGCAATCCATGAGCTGGTGTGGTTGCTGTGTTAGGAATTTGGGCGTGTGAATATGATGGGCCCTTAAATGGCGCTGTCTGCTGGTGTGAGTGTTGTAATGTGCTGGGCCCGCAGCTGGCGATGTGAATGGTTTTGTATGTGTCACACGTATGAAAGGTGTATGAATGGCCTGTAAAGCGGTTGGTGCCTTGTCGTGGCTTTACAGCTCATGAGTTGTCAGTCAATGGGTCAGTTTCTCATCCTTTCAATTATTAACAGTGCATTTCATTTTTGTGAAATCTCTGGTTAATACAACTGTTTATACTGAACCATCACTCACCCTCATGTCAAATCCAACCAGTATGTCTGTGTGCTTGAAGAATAGGTGGTTGTGCAGAAATATTTGTCTTTTCTGTCTTTCTCAAGCAGGGTGTACCTTGTCCTTTTTTGTGAGAGTTGTAATGTGTTGGTTTCATACCTGGTGGTGTGAATGGTCTTGTGTGTATCACGTATGAAAGGTGTGTGAATGGCCTGTAAAGCGGTTGGTACATTGCCGTGGCTTTACAGCTCACGAGCTGCGAGTCACTGGTTTAGTTTTTTGTCTGTTTAATTATTGACAGTGTATTTCATTTTTGTGAAATCTCTTCTTAATAACATTTATATACTGAACCTTCACTCTCCCTCGTGCCAAATCCAACCAGTATGTTTGTGTGCTTAAGGAATAGATGGTGTACAGAAATCTTTGTCTTTTTAGTCTCTCTGCCAAGGTGTACATTCCATCTAAGAATAACCTACCAACTGTCGATATTGTCATAAACTAAACACCCATGGGAGTACATGGTGATGTCTCTCTTGTGGGTACCAACACATTATCTTATCCACAATGTTCTGCACACCTCAAAATGTCTGTCACATTTTCCTTGCTTTATTGAGCCAAAATTTTCACGCTGCGGAAAGAAACAACAACTTTCCTATCCTCCGCCTTTCTCCAAGTATTCCAATAGAAATGGTACCTCACTCACGTGGGAGGCCCAAGTTCCCGCGACAGGCAAGGGCCCAAAATTTAGTGAGGCGACACCAAAATTACCTATCACAAAACAACCTGGTTTTGCAAGAGGGGTCACCTGGGTTTTTGGCCCTGTGCTCCACGGCCAGCTAGGGAAACCTACCAAACCCACACATTTCTGAAAACTAGACACTGGTGTGATTCCAGGGAGGTATGGCTTGCATGGATCCCCCAACGTTTCCTTACCCAGAATCCCCTGCAAACCTCAAATTTAGCTGAAAAATAACTTTTTTTGCACATTTTTGTGTGAGAAAGTTGTGCCATCACAGGGCTGTCACAAATTTCCTACCACCCAGCGTTTCCCCGGGTCTCCCGATAAAAATTGTGCCTCACTCGTTTGGGAGGCCCAAGTACCCACGACAGGCAAGGCCCCAAAACATAGTGAGGCGACATCAAAATTGCGTATCTCAAAACGACCTGGTTTTGCAAGGGGGGTCTCCTTTGATTTTGGCCCCGTGCTAGGCGGCCATCTAGGGAAACCTATCAAACCCACACATTTCTGAAAACTAGACACCAGGGGGATTCCAGGGAGGTATGGCTTGCATTGATCCCCCAACGTTTCCTTGCCCAGAATCCCCTGCAAACCTCAAATTTAGCTGAACAAATCACTTTTTTCACACATTTTTGTGTGCGAAAGTTGTGGCATCACTGGGCTGACACAAATTTCTAACCCCCCAGCATTGCCCCGGGTCTTCAGATAAAAATGGTGCCTTACACGTGTGGGAGGCCCAAGTACCTGCGACAGGCAAAGGCCCAAAACATACATTTTTCACTGTGAAATTGTGTTGTGTCTACGTTGCGTTTTGTGCCGTTTCCTGTCGCGGGCACTAGGCCTACCCACACAAGTGAGGTACCATTTTTCTCAGAAGACTTTGGGGAAAGCTGGGTGGGTGGATATTGGTGGATCCACGCAAATTCCAGAACTTTCCACCACAGAAATGTGAGGAAAATGTGTTTGTTTTGTCAATTTTTAGGTTTGTAAGGGATTCTGGGTAACAGAACCTGGTTAGAGGCAGTCGGGACACCCCATCCTGGATTCCCCTGGGTGTCTAGTATTCAAAAATGTATAGGTTTGCTAGGTTTCCCTAGGTGCCGGCAGAGCTAGAGTTAAAAAACTACAGATAGGCACTTTGCCAAAAAAGGGTCATTTTTCACTGTGAAATTGTGGTGTGTCCACGTTGCGTTTTGCGCCGTTTCTTGTCACAGGCATTAGGCCTACCCACGCAAGTGAAGTACCATTTTTCTCAGAAGAATTTGGGGAATGCGGGGTGGGTGGAAATTGGTGGATCCATGCAGATTCCAGAACTTTCCACAACAGAAATGTGAGGAAAATGTGTTTTTTTGGCCATTTTTTTTATGTTTGCAAATGATTCTGGGTAACAGAACCTGGTGAGAGCCAATCAAGTCACACCATACTGTGTTCCCCTGGGTGTCTAGTTTTCAAAAATGTATATGTTTGCTAGGTTTCCCTAGGTGCCGGCAGAGCTAGGGTTCAAAAACTACAGCTAGGCACTTTGCAGAAAAAGGGTAATATTTCATTGTGAA
The DNA here is from genome assembly GCF_964204655.1 of Triturus cristatus. Classification (NCBI taxonomy): domain Eukaryota; kingdom Metazoa; phylum Chordata; class Amphibia; order Caudata; family Salamandridae; genus Triturus; species Triturus cristatus. Next base: position 451,265,780 of record NC_140590.1, on the reverse strand, counting down.
AATGTGGTGTGTTCACGTTGAGTTTTGAGCCGTTTCCTGTCGCGGGCACTAGGCCTACCCGCACAAGTGAGGTACCATTTTTCTCAGAAGACTTTGGGGAAAGCTGGGTGGGTGGATATTGGTGGATTCACGCAAATTCCAGAACTTTCCACCACAGAAATGTGAGGAAAATGTGTTTGTTTTGTCAATTTTTAGGTTTGTAAGGGATTCTGGGTAACAGAACCTGGTTAGAGGCAGTCGAGACACCCCATCCTGGATTCCCCTGGGTGTCTAGTTTTCAAAAATGTATAGGTTTGCTAGGTTTCCCTAGGTGCCGGCAGAGCTAGAGTTAAAAAACTACAGATAGGCACTTTGCCAAAAAAGGGTCATTTTTCACTGTGAAATTGTGGTGTGTCCACGTTGCGTTTTGCGCCGTTTCTTGTCAATGGCATTAGGCCTACCCACGCAAGTGAAGTACCATTTTTCTCAGAAGAATTTGGGGAATGCGGGGTGGGTGGAAATTGGTGGATCCACGCAGATTCCAGAACTTTCCACAACAGAAATGTGAGGAAAATGTGTTTTTTTGGCCATTTTTTTTATGTTTGCAAAAGATTCTGGGTAACAGAATCTGGTGAGAGCCAGTCAAGTCACACCATACTGTGTTCCCCTGGGTGTCTAGTTTTCAAAAATGTATATGTTTGCTAGGTTACCCTAGGTGCCGGCAGAGCTAGGGTTCAAAAACTACAGCTAGGCACTTTGCAGAAAAAGGGTAATATTTCATTGTGAAAATGTGGTGTGTTCACGTTGTGTTTTGAGCCGTTTCCTGTTGTGGGCACTATGTCTACCTACACAAGTAAGGTACTATTTTTATCGGGAAACTTAGGGTAATTCAGATTTGTAAAGCAACTGTTATTACCTATTGACTTTCAATGCATTTCTGCCTTCCAAATGAAAGACAATGTGTAAAAAAGAAGTCATTTTGAAAAATGACCGATAATTCTCATGCTAGTATGAGTATTCCCAATTTCGGAAATGTTGATAAAAACTATATTTTGTTTCCATTACAGAAATACATAGGTATCTTTCATACCAATTTTTTCATGTATACACTTTCCCAGAGTAATTGCTCTACACCCGCTACATAATAAAAAAACCATTGCAAGTCGCTGCTCAGTTTTTGGATCTGGGTTTGGCGGGTTCTTTATTTTATTTATTTTATTTTAAAGGTTTTATATAGCGCTGGCTAGACCCGGAGGTATCAGAGTGCTTTACATGAGTATCAGATCATAATTGCAGGTTACATTGTTACAAAGTTATTAGAGCCTGGCAACATAGTGACAAGTAAGGTCGAGACAAACAAAAAGGACATATACATAAGGGAGAAAGCAGGCAAGGGGAGAGATTCAGGGGAGGGGGGTAAGAGCAGGGGAAGTAGACAGAGAATGGAGGAGGGAAAGAGGAGGGGAGGGTGAGAGACCTAGCATGGAAACCAGTCCTATATATCCCCACAACCAGTAAGGTTCCATGGATGTAACAGTATATTGCTTTCAAAGAGCTGTCATAATTGGAAGAAGCTAGAGGTGAAAACGTTTACACAAAAGGCTGTTTTTTTCAACTAATTTTCATTTTTTCCTATATTTAACTGTTAGTTTCTATAAAGAAACCTTGAAGGATCTATATAAATCTTGCTGAATTTTTGTATGTTTGAAAAGGATTCTGGGTAACAGAACCTGGTGGGAGCCAGTCAAGTCACCCCATACTGTGTTCCCCTGGGTGTCTACATTTCAAAAATGTATAGCTTTCCAGGATCCATTATTGCTTTCATACCCATTTCTACCATTAACTGGAAGGAGGTTGAAAGGACATAAAATAGCAAAAATAGGCTATGTCCCAGAAAAATGTCAAAACTGTGTAAAAAATTTTGGTTTTCTGACAAAAGTCTGTCATTCCCTAAAAGCTGGGAACATTCAAACCCTTTTTTGATAAAATTTGCAGGGAAAAACCGAGACACTTTCATTTGCAGCACTTTTTCTCATTTTTGCCAAAAAACAAAAAATTACCTGTATTTTGGCTAATTTCTGGGTCCCCTCCAGGGGAATCCACAAACCCTGGGTACCTCTAGAATCCCCATGATGTTGGAAGAAAAGGACGCAAATTTGGTGTGGATACCTTTGTGGTCAAAAAGTTACAGGGGCCTAAGTGCGAACTACCCCAAATAGCCCAAAAAAGGCTTAGCACGGGGCGGGGGAGGCCTAGCAGTGAAGAGGCGAAAGGAGGAGTTGATTTGCTGATAGACAACTTTTATAATAATATCTTTGACTCATCTCATACTTCTTTTGCCCATATCTTCGATGCAGGAATTGAGGAATTACTAAGGACTATACATTCCAAATATGTTATTCTCTGCTTAGGTGATTTTAGCACTCAGAAATGTCCTCTTCCTGCAAGAAGGGTGTGTGTGGCATACTCAGTGTCAAGGTCTATGCAATGCTGCATTTCCATCAAAATGATTACAGCCAAGGTGTGAATTATCTGACCTTTGATTATGACCTTATGTTCTTCGAAAGCAGTAGTATGCCCACTAGAAAACAGATCCCCACATTTACTGGCAGAGACGCACACACTATAATTGACCATGCCCTGATCTAGGCCGCTACTAGAGATATGGTTTGCTCCATTAATACAATTCTGAGTGCAATGAGCGATCATAACCCAATATCTGTCTCACTGACAATACCCGTCAGGCCTAATGGTGTCCAGATTTAATGGGCAGGGATAGATCCACGTAATGTACTACAGAAATTGCTAACTTTGAACGCTGATGAATTTAGCTATTGTTTAGAAGAGCAGGTAGAGATATTGAATGCATACCATTTGAAAAATATAACCAAGTCCCTTAGATCACTACTCCTTAGACCTCTAAAATCCAGCAGAGCAGGAAAACAGGGATAGTTTGACCATTCTTGTACGCAGGCATATAAACTCTTACGGAAGGGGCTTTACGGATCTCCAATGAATCCCTCTGCAATTAAACACCTATGTAAGAACTATAAGCAGTTTCTAACAACTAGGAAGAGGATGTTACAGTAGGAGGCCTGGTTAAATCGTCCGGGCTGCTGAGACTCAGCACTATTTTGGAGCACAGTCAATGACCCTTTCTCAATACCTAAACTTACTTCCTTTGTTTCCTGTGATGCATGGTTCACTCATTGTATGAATATCTTTGATTCTCATATGGAGGACACATCATAAGCAGGGGACTTTCGGGAGCTGTCTAAGCACCAGGTCCAGCTCCACATTTCCTTGAAATAAATACGAGAGTAGGAGGGAAGGCACCTGGTCCAGATGGGGTACCAGTGTGATTCAGCAGTTCAACAACAACAGATGCTCCACTACCGTATACTCACCTGGGCCCATAAAACTGCTGGAGTCAAGTTTGTAAATTTCACAATGTTTAGGATTAGTTATTTCATACTCCTAACTAACCTTTCACTGATCAAGAAGGTCAATGGACCATTAGTTGAACTAGTTGATGGAGATAAATTAACTCTAACTCTAACTTATTCTTTTATTTAAAGTAAATAACCACAGACTCAAGTAAGTTTTAAATCTTTATCTAAATTAAATGCATGTGAACCATTTCTAAACTACAGTGCAGTCACTACCATTCATAGGAGATAAATGCAATTCATCAAATCCAATCAACATTTACCTCGGACTTAAAAAATAATCAATGCTCAGAAAGGGAAAGGACAGAGAGAAAAGAACATCTGCAAATAACGAGAAAAATATAATTAATAAGGATTGTGTGAAAGACCAACCCCCTGGTCAAAGGGCTGTTAAGGGTCCCCCGGTATAGGCCAGGAGACAAAGACTTCAGGACAGGAATCAGGACATGATAGTTGACCTCTCTAGAATACCAATGGTTGCGCCGCTCCCCTCTCTGACACACTCTTCCTCCACGAGATTCTTCCGCGATCTTCTGATCTAACCCAATTAAATTAGGATAGAAGGTTCTGCATTTGCCTCTTCATCAGCATCTCACAGCATCTCTCCCAGCAACAGCATTCACAGATCTCAGCTCTGACTAACTAACTAAAGATATCTTAATTGTACTTTTCGGGTTTCATGTTCCACCCACTAAAGTTTCAATATCATAAAAATACGAAATATGATTGGTCAGGCAAGGGGGAAGCTCCATCACACCATGCTTATATGTCATTAAAATCAGTTCAACTATTATTTGCAAACCCAGCCCCTTAATTTTTATTCATAATTAGGGTTCTCATGCGCCTTCACATTTTACTTAGTAACAATATGATAACATTTTGAAAAGGAGGCTTCTTCAGTGAACTTTTCACCATCTGTTCCCATGCTTGTAACACTCGAGTATGGCACCCTTTCAATAGCTCTGTCATGGCCTTCATGGCTTCACTCAGTGAGCATGCGCAAGCTTCGCATTACTTCATTCAATCCGGTTATGCAAAAGAGGCCCAAATACGCACTAGTGATAAAGTCAGACAGACAAATATTAATTTCACAAATAAAGTGGTCGCACTGTATACCACCCACCTCTATGCTATCCGGTTTATTTATCAATGCCTTTTCCCCGCATTAGCGTTAGTAAAACCACTCGGCTTAGTTCAAACAAGCAGATGCCATGTACGTGAGTCTTCAAGGCTCCATTTTAGTATCTTCTGCTCATGCGTGACAATTTCCCTCCAAGCGTTAACTCGATATACTGCGTAGATGCAGCTGACGCATGCGCACAACAGTTTCCTGTTAAAAAGCGGTATTAGTCCGTTTCCATTGTTATCCACGTTAGTACACACATACGCAAGCTTCACTAACCCGCGTGTTCAAGTGGTGCATATTAGTTATTCACGAAACAGTGTTAATATCTTTATTAGTGAGTTAACGAGTGGATTACTTCTGAGCAAGTTTCTTTTCTGCGAATCATTGCTCCATCAAGTGGATGCATTTAGAGCCATGGAGAGTGGTTATGGGGTCTAACTTGACTAGGGTATTTAACACAGCTGCTGAGGGTTTGATTGCCACTTTATGTGCATTTCGATCATAGTCCCTATTTTCAAGAAGGGGAATAAGTCCTATTTCCCTCCTAGATTCTTCAGCCAAACTGATGTGGAAGGTCCTGTTGCAGAGATTGGAGGACTGGGCTGAGATTGACTACATCATATCAGAGGCACAATTTGGGATCAAGAAAGGGCGGGGACAATGGAGCAATGTGTAAAGTAAGATTTGGTCACAGGAGATTATACCAAAGCTAAGCCTTGATCCCTTTATTTATGTTTTGCTGACCTAACTAGTGCCGAAGTAGTGCATTTTATCTGGTTGACTACTCTGTTTGGTCTACCCTGTATTCTCAAGAGGTCCTAGGACCATAATTATTTTCCTAGCTTCCCTATACGAACGTTTGTCAGCTACGGTGTGGTATGGCCCCAATGGCGAATGTTCCCCTCTATTTAAGATCATGACAGTGGTACATGCTTGCACCACTCCTGTTTTCTTTATTTATTAACTGTGTAGATGGTCTTCTTCAGAATCTGCAGGCAGACACATCTATTGTTTACTGCCGCCCAGTCCCAATTTTATTGTATGCCAACGATGCTGTCCTTTTATCAAGGACACTTGTCGTCTACAAAAGCTGATGGACACCTTTAGCAATTTCATGGCATCCTACAAAATGAAGATAAATATGGCAAACATTGTAACAATGGCTTGCAGGAAAAAGGGACTGCAGAGTATGACCTTCTTTATGGAGGGCTCACTGATTGTAAGAGTTAGCACCTTTTCCTGTTTAGGGGTTTTATTCACCAACAATGGATCTTGGGAGCAATAGGTTTTAAACACACAGTTAAAAATGAGACAAATGCGTGAGGGAGTATTTAAGTTCTCCCAAAAAATTGGTAATTGGCCAGTCAAGTAAATGGTCAAAATATGCTAAGCGAGAGGAATATCATCCGCTACTTATGGGGGAGCCTATGGGGCTATACACCTAGCAACTCATTCATAAGGAAGACACCCACTAAAACCTCTCCTTCTTTGGCAGTTTAGATGGGCAAAAACGGAAACCTGTTTTACTAAGTCCATTATTGCAGACTGCCTACACCTAGACCATGTTTTTTAAATTCCCTGTTTGTCATATATTAATGAATCTCTTTGCTCATTGTTTGACTTGCGTGCCTTGAGGGATCCCAAAGGTAGCCTTTCTATTAAGAAGAGTGTAATTAAGGCTTCCTTTATGGGTAACAAACAGGAGCATAGTGTGAGTGAAGAGACTAGAAAGCATACAGTTAACTCATATATATTGAATGATTTGTTGGAGGGCTGTCAATCCTATTTGATCTGAGTGATTAATATACAGCATCGCTTTTTATTAACCAGGTTACAGCTGGACACTGTCCATCATTTAGTTGCCTTCCCCAATATGAAACAATATCTGACAGCTTCGACTCCTTGCCCCTGTGATGATGTATTGAAACTAAGCACACAGCTCTGTCTTTTTTTTGTCACTTTTATGAAAGTTTGAGGAAATGTCATTGAAACCTATTTTTCTCACAGAAAATATTTGAGATTATAAAGCAGCTATATATGTACACTCGATAATCCGTTTGTATGTTTTAGTTCTGCACTGTATATATGGGGACCTATTTATTTGAGGAAAACTATTGTACTGTACTGCTTTTTAACAGTGATATCCCAACTGTAAATCTTTTTAATGTTGCTGTCTTTTTATATTCTGTATTTATAAATGATGCAATATTTATATGTACACGTATGGCCATTGCAATTGTGTCAAATACAAATGATCAATCAATTAGCCTATATGCTGTCATAGGCAAGATCCACTTGGATCTTGCTCTTCTATGATTACTATTATAAAGATGAAAGTCTATACCAACTTTCAGCTTTCTATCACAAGGTGAACAATTTTCTAATGGCAGACCAGAAGCCTAAATATTGCCAAACTGGAGAAAGTGCATTGCAAGAAGAAAAAAAGAACAGAAGGTAAGCCTTTTCTTTCATGCTCCCAGGATCTGGAAAACATCCTCATGAACATCAGATCAGAACACACTCCCCTACATTCAGAAAAAATGTGAAGAGACACCTCTTCAAGGAGCCCAACCACTGACCCAACAGTATAGCCTTGACATTCCCCATTTATTTCTGATTGCCGGAGGCCATGTCCCCTGTTCAGCACTCCTTTGCTCTTGACCTAGATTTTCATATTCAGCTTGAGCACAATTGTTCCCAAGGAACTCATTTACGCAACAATTCTGTTTTTGTTGTAAGCAAGTTTTAACTATCTTGCAGTGAGTTAAGCACACAAAGCTACTAATACAGTCCATATGTTCAATTCTTAGTTACCTCTACGGTTTTAATTAATTTGTGACTTCACATATTAATGGTAAGAAACAGCCCAATATAAAAAGGATCGTATACAACACTCAGTCCAGCCAACTGTATGATTGGTATACATATATTCTTAAGTATGTATGTATTAACAGTTTGGGTGGGTGTAAACATAGTATGCTACATTTAATGGGGATGAGGTGATAAAGTGTATTTATGGGCAGTAGCAAAAGAGTGCTGGAAAGGCCAATGGTAACAGAAAAGGGCTCCAGGTTAAGTACTATCCTCCAAATGGAGGTTGAAACACTAAGGTATACATAGGGGTATAGGAACCCAGGTAAAGTCAGGGTAGAGATACAAGGTTTAAGGTAGAGGTAGAGATGCATTGTTTAGAGTAGGGGTAGAGATACAAGGTTTCAGGCAGTAGCTAGAGCCAATGGAGGCAATAGTCAAGGTACAAAGGTTCAAGAGTACAATGTACAAAATGTCATGCTTCAGTGTTAAAAAGCAGAAATAGAAATACACATAACAAATGCCCATTTGTCAATAAGCAAGCGTCTTCTCCTGTTTATTTCACCCATACTTATCACCTGGTCACTCCACTGGTATTAGGCACTTTTCTCACTAAAAACATTGCCTCCTCAGGTCTGAAACACTTGTGACTTGTCCCCCATACCCTTAAACTTCACACAATGTGGAACAACATATTTGTTTTTTAGCCCAGCATGCCACCTCAGATTAGACTTGGTCATATGCAAATCAGCCTTGGCCCTGCTTAAATGAAACAGCTCAGCCTGAACTGCCAAGCTATGTATTCTCTAAAACATAAAACAACCAACCCAAGAACAGTTTTGGCATCTTTGGGCCTCTTCAGTCATAGGCAGATTGGTTGCAGTCACAAAGTGAGCATGGCACCCACATTCTGTTACTCTTAGGGCAACACAATACCGAATACAAAAAAAGTGATGGATTGAATGTTTGAATTAATTTCAGCCACTGATAATTACTCAGGTCTGTATCCCATTCCATTGTTTTCTGTCCACCTTGCCACTAGCTCACACACATTTTTTTGCGTGTATTTCAGCCCTTTCAGAAGACCATCAAATATTAGTGAAGTATTGCTAGTTATACAGCTGCTCTTTAAACTTACATAATATTTTCAGCATAAATCTCATGAAAAAAACAGAATACCATCTGACTCCCACATGAATGTGAAATGAGCAACATTACAGACTGCAGACTGAAAACCAGGGGGGTCATTACAATTGTGGTGAATGTGTAATAAGCTACATTATAGACTGCAGACTGAAAACCAGTGGGGTCATTACAATTGCGGTGAATCCGCCACCAGCAGTCTGCCGGTGGCGGATCCCCCTCAGTTGTGCGGCCAAATCCCCCCACCAGATTGCGATGGCGGGTGGTGTGCATGGCAGATGAAAAGTCAGTCCACCACGGGTCTGACAGCAGCAATCGGACCACATTGCATCATTACGATGCTGCCTGCCTGGGAGCTCACCATCATGGAAAGGCTGGCAGGGATGTATTTTTGGGGCCTGTTGCGGGCACCCCTTGTGGTGGGCTAGTTTTGTTTAGGGCACCTATGGTACCCGCTTACATCTCCCTTCACCAGGTGGCAGGCATCGCGTGGTGCCTGCCACGTAGCACAGGGAAATGCAAACAGTGCATTTACAACATTGTGGCGGGTGATGCAGCTAGCAGCACCCACCACAATCTTAGAGATACACAATGCGACCCCGTTGGTGGGGGTTGCATCATAATTTCATGTGTGGGATCGCTGCCTTATAGGTGGCTGGTACCAATCACCGCAACAATGGCGGACGGACTTAAGTCCATCCGCCATTGTAAGCACCCCCCAAATACGGGCCTAGGAATAAAATGCAGGAATTCATGAGAGAGATTGTTTTGCAAGTTTTGTTTCCAGAAAAGATGCAAGAATGGATTGGCAATCCAAGAAGACTCCCTGAGCTGGTTTGTCCTAAGTTATAAATAAAAGTGTGTTGACATCTGGGATAAATTACACAAATAGTTTTACTCCAACTGGCCATCCAGTGGTCGGTTTCAAAGCACGTTAGTGGAATGATATGAAGTGTCTGGTGAGGGAGAATTTTAACTTCACCATTAGGTGAGCAAGGAAGCAATTCCTTTTGGTTTAGGTACCCTCACACACCCTAGTGGTGTCATGCTTCATCATTGGGTCACCCCGACTTCTGGGATAACCATGAGAAACTGTGAGATAACTATGCCCACGGGCCTGGGTCTTTCTAAGAGTGAACTGCAGTGCACTGCACCTGAGGCAAGAACAGCCACTGCGCCCAAAGCTTTGCATATAGTTGAGGTGCATTTGCAAGACGCATGCCAGATAACAAACAATGGTTACTAACTAGATTTGAACATAATTGAGTTAGTTTCACTTCTTCATATGGCCATAATAAGTGTCTGCTATACCTAGTGCATAGTCAGAATATGATTCTAGTGCAGCAAATGTTATCATGTCTTTGTGGCTCATGAAGAATGTCCATTAACTAATATTAACATGATATCCCAACAGACACCAATAAATGCCTGCACAAAGACTACAATAGGATAATCAGAGCCTGCTGATTTCCTCAGAAATTCTAGCTTCTAGACAGCAGGTCAGCCAGACCTGCAAAGTTGTATCTGCAGTCAGTGCTGTTTCCAGAGATACTTTAGTACTGTGTGTAGGCAAATCTAAATTAAAATGGTGTTGCAAATGCAATGCATTGGTTTGACTTGAAATACATGAGACTGATGACTTAGACTTAAAGTCATGCTACATTAATTGTGTGTTCTTGATTTTATGGATTAGGACACTAATTAGAAGCTACAAAACTTTTCTTGACATACACACTCCAACATTACAGGTGGGATTTGTGTTCCCCAGCACTTTTTGTTGACTCACCATGTCAGAAAATGCTGCAAAGACTTTTAGTGACTTGTCCACCTGGGGAATCTCCTCAATAACACTCAAATTTTGTCAGGAGCACAATCGTAAATCTGACGAGGAGATGTACACTGCCATTCTTAAGTCTGATCTGAATATTTCCAGCTGATGATGCTCATTGCAAACATTATTATGAAACCTCAGCAGGAGAGAGACTGGTAATGTGTCAACACATCAGCAACATCATTCTTGTGGCTGTGGTAAATAAGAAGTCAAATCTGAAAACTGTTTTTCTCCGATTTCGATTACAAGTTGAGTTCAAATTCTACACAGACCTGACTTTTTCCCACCCAGATTTCTCCAGGTATACCAGGGAAATTGTACACACGAAAAACTGATTAAAAAGGGGTAACAAGCAGTTCTAGTACTTGGTAAGAACAAACTGCATGTTAGTACTCGCTCTATCATTCGAAATTCAAAATCTCCAAGTATAACCTCACTAGGATAATAATGGATTCAGATGCAAAAGTATATCCTCTGGGCAGCTTTACCAACAACGGTTATTTTCTGTCCACTTCAAAATGAGGGACCAGACGCTTCTGGCCCCTCTCTGCGAGCCATGTATCCGTCTCCAAAATCATTGTTGTGTTGTGGAACATATAACTTTCTTCCTTCTTTTCCACCAAAACTGCTGTTCTTGTGATAGGTAAGCATATCAAATCAGCTACTCATGGTAAATGTAATTGCAAATTGTATTTATACTGTGCGTACTACCCCTGACATGGTGTTGAAGTGCTATGTGGCACGTGGCATGCTACCATGGAACCCAAGATTAGAGTTAAACTAAAATAGTGCATTAATAATATGTGCTTTCTTTTTTTTTATTTGTGAATTAGTTGTGGTAAGTTTGATAATGTTGTACTCTTGAGTTCTTGTGCATTTAGAAGTATTTTGAGTAGGGATATAATGATGGCAGTATATTAAAAATGGAAGTTGGAAGTTGTATTGGGAATAGTGGATATTTAGGTCTATTGGGTGAACTTTCTAAAATGGAGGAGTACATTTGAAACAGCTGTTTTGGAATTCATAGTAGTTAGAAATAACTGAAATTAACATATAGAGGCATACACAAACATCTCCATATTTAGTGAATTGATAAGTATATATACACACACATCACTTTGTAGAACGTATAAACCTCTCATTTATACACCAAACTGTACATAAAAGCAGCAAAATGTACATGGTCTGATGGATCATGTGGCTAAGTATATAAAGATTTCTTTTAATGTTTAAATATATTGTAATGCTCTTACAAGTATTTTCCCTCTAAGTATATTTACATACTGCAACTTACATGCATTGTCAATATAGAAAGAAGCATTAATCCATATACACAGACTCCTACTCTAATATGTTATGTAAATAGGATTTAACTATTTTGTAGTATCACATACATATATAAAAGGCAGAATGCATACACTTATTATTATATATACTCTGTATTTTTATTATTTAATATGTATTTACTTGTTTCTTTTTGGCTATTATGTATGCCTCAATCAATCATTCTCAATCAATTCAATTTTTTTGATTGAGATCTCTTACAAAATCAACAATTATACTACATACATAATCCATGTCTTAGTTGAAAAGGTTCTAGACACATATTTTAAAAACTCATGTTAACACTTGAAAAACAAGATTTCATAAATCTAAATACTTTAAAACAAACAAATTTATTTGGGGGCCTTTTAAAAAAACGTGATCAAGTGTGTGGTGGAGGAGAGGTTATATCCAAAAACAATAGGTTTTATTAAATGATTTCTGACCTCTACTACCTCCTTATTAGAACAAAAACCTAAAACATGTATTAAATCTGTGTTCCATGGTTGCATTTGTCGCAGACCCCACTATCTTCGCCTGGATTACTCCATCTACTTGTATAAGATTTTAGCTGGAGTATTCCCAGTCTCAGCATTATGAGACATCTCCTGACGCTATGCTCCAGAGTAAATTTGACATATTGTTGGGGTATCTTAAACTCGATAGTAGAGGTGAAAGATTTATAGTGAGATAGTTGAAGGCAATGTGCCTTATCAAGCTCATGGCTTATCCGGGAAGTCATACCTTTCATGAAATGCTTCAAATGTGCTGGGGACCAGGATTGGAGGATGGTTTCTGTACATTTAAAATATTATAAAGTGATTTATTTGAAAAGTATCATGTTTTTTTCCTGGCTTAAAGGTCTTGTAGTTCAATAAGGCTCGTACGCATTCTTCTTCGACATGTAATAGTTTAAAGGCCCATCTAATAATGTTGGCTAGAGTTATTGAGAAGGCACTTACTATAGCGAATTCTAAGCGAAGGATCTTTACTGAAATGGTCAGACTCAGTAGGGTGTTTTGCCGTAGTAGTTTACCTTCGCTGTTATTCTAAACATTCCATCTAGTTATAGGAATATCCTCTGTAGCATAGATTATGGTTGGAAGAATTTTTGCCCTATAGACTTCTAAAAGCATACACGTTTTTATATATACACTCTATTTTTATTAATTAATATTTATTTACTTGTTTCTTTTTTTATATATTATGTATGTATGTATGGATATATTGTATACATACCTAGAATGGACAAACATGATTTTTTCAATATATCTATTGTATCAAATATAATGTTCTAAACTTCTATAATAGTTACTTTTCCCTCTAATCATATTTACATAATAAACTGTGATGTACATGCAGTATACTTCAAAGGAGAAGAAACCTAAATGCAGACACTCATCTACATTGATATATTGTCTAAATAGAATAAGATACTGAAGGATGTAATATACATACATAGTTGTCTTGTTATATATGGAGTAGTTTATTTAGAAATATATATAGAAATTATATATATATATATATATTTATATTCCAACCAATCCCGACTTCATTAAAAATCAGACACCGACACAGGAGTACGCTTCTGCTATCCAGCTCAGGTTTATTATTCTTTCGCTTGACGCGTTTTGGCACACCTGCCTTGTTCACATGGGTAGTCGCAAATAATCAAACATATTTAAACAGAGGCTCATAGATCACATGATCACTTCTAAAATAGACAAGGAAAAAAGACTGCCAAATTACATGTGAGATTTTACAAGAGAACAGATAAAGCTTCTTAAATACATTATTTTTCTACATTTTTTTCTTTTTCTCTCTCACTTTTTTCTTTTTTATCTCTCTTTCATTATTTTTGTGTGACTTTATATTGATGTTTTAAATAAATATATATTAACATCATAAGTCTCCAATATGACAAAACATCGATCACACTTGCATTAATGATCATGCACAGATAGAAACAATATACAATTCCAATTGCTCTCATCTTGAGACTCTTTCATTGAATAACAACCGTTTTCTTACAATTTTTAAAAAGTTTTGTCACATAATATTTCAATTTGTTGTCATTGCTCTGTCTCTATATTTTGTATTTATACTTCTCACACAGAATGATCTCATAGAGGGTCTCCTGGGCCAGTGCCCCTGCCTGGAATCCATTTACTTATTTATTCAATCAGGCGAGTTCCTTCACATAAATATCCCAGTCAATCTGCCAATAGACCCATATCAAGGGAAGTTAAAAAATATATTGACATTTATATAGGTCAACATTTTATAAAGCAGTGTCTATAAAATTACATAGTTGAACAAGGTGCAAAAAGTCCGTAAACTGTAATGTGCAAATGTTGCTAAGTAAAGTGCCAGTGCTTTATCATGTGCAAATATTGCAATAAATAAAGTGCAAGTGCTTCACAGTACTTCTCATGTGCAACATAATATAAATAAAGTGCACATTTTCCACAGTATTTTTATTCACCTGGTCTACTTATTAGAGATATTATTTAAGACCTATTCTTCCCTAGTTGATCTAAAGGGCAAGAACTCTATCTTGACAGGAATTTCACAAATTTAGACATAGTAAACACAGTCTTTTTCCTTTCTCTGAAAATTAAAATTTAAATAAAACCATTAAAATCTTTTATAATGGAATACCAATTTATACCAAATGCACATGTAAGTCTTCTTCAGCGTTTAATCCATGTGGATTTTTGGTATTAAACATAAGTATGGATTTTCTCTGTCCCCCCCCTCTCTGATTTTTGGGGACCTGATCAATGGCAAAGTATACCAATTCATTGGCATTGCCTTTATGCACTTCATTGATGTGACGTGCTACCGCATAGTTTTTATCATTACTGTTGATCGCCCTTAAGTGTAGTAAAATACATACATGGACCATATGGATTGTGCTACCTATGCACATTTTCGGGCATGAGTATCTCAGAATATAAACAACAAAATCACTTTTACAATTCAGTGGTTTTCTTAGCTTCCACGGGCTACTAAGCAAAGGGGAACTGACTTGTTGTTCATTTTTACCATACCTGCAAGCTTTGCACTTAAAACATTTGTGGAAGCCGGGCTAACTTTTAGCCAACCACCTCCTTTCTTATTTTCCAGGTTGGTCTTGAACAGGTCTTCCCTCATTGATTTAGCCCGATTGAACGTCACCATCGGTCTTCAAGAGACCTCCCCTTGTAGTATTGGATCCTGTTTAACTAGGTACCAGTGTCTACTCAGGCTATCTCTCACCTTGGCCTGGTATGCACTATACCCAGTGATCATCCGAATTTCATTCTGAGTATGTTTTTTTTTTCTTCAACTTGCTCTACTTCTGGTTTCAACAGTGCATTTCTCTCTAAGTGATCTACCTTAGACTTAGCTTGTTTTAGTGTTTCAAATTTGTATCCTCTTTGCAGGAATCTATGAGTTAAGGCAGTTTGAGCTTGACTCAGAGTATCTGCTTCACTGCAGTTTCTCTTCATTCTTAAGTTTTCTGCAATGGGATACTCATTTTTAATCTTGATGGATGGGAGCTAGCCGCGTGCAAAATTGTATTGCCTGCGCTAGGCTTCCTGTATGTACGTGTCTGGATAGATCTCTGTGCAATGTATACCTCCAGATCCAGGTATGTCACACTGGTTGCACTAATATTTTCAGTAAATTTTAGGTTGAGATCGTTTCCATTGATGCTATCTATAAACTGTTGCGCTGACTCTTTGGATCCATTCCATATAATGAAAAGATCGTCAATAAATCGAATCCACTTTAGGACATGATCCTTCCATTCACTGATATAGTTGACTCTGAGCACCTGCTCCTCCCACCAGCCCCTATGCAGATTAGCATAGCTGGGGGCGAAGCAGGTGCCTATCGCCGTGCCCTTCAATTGTTTGTAAGCGTCACCTCCAAATAAAAAGTGATTATTGTTGAGACATAATCTACACATCTCCATCAACATATTAGTGTGTTGATATAGATTTATTGGTCTCAGATTAAGGAAGTGCCTAATTGCCCTCAGGCCATCTTCATGGGCAATTCTTGTGTATAAACTTACAACATCTAGTGTTATGAGAAGATAAGAATCTTCCCATCTTACATTTTCCATTTGGTTCAAAAAGTCTCTTGAATCCTGAATATATGCAGGTAGACCTCTTACATACATTTGTAAAAATGAGTCAAGGTATCTAGAGGTAGGTTCAAAGAGACTACCTATGGCAGAAATGATAGGCCGCCCTGGTGGTCTCTCTTTATGCTTGTGAATTTTAGGTATCAAGTATAGTATGGGCACTACAGGGTTCTCCACTTTTAGGAAAGAGTATTCTGATTGATTGATTGATTAAGCCAAGACCTCACCATCTCGCCAGGTCCTTTTTCATATTTATGTTTAATTTCAATCAAATTACTGTGTGGGACTAACAGATAAAAGTATTTGTCTCGCAATTGTATCATTGCCTCACAATTATAGGCTTCTAAGGACCAAACAACAAGGTTCCCACCATTATCTGCCTGCCTTACCACTATATCATGTCTGTTCTGTATCTTTGTTATCACAGACTGGTATTTCTTCCCAAAAGTTGTTTCTTTTTTAAAAAATTCTTTGCTAGAACTTAAAGAAAGCTGTTTCAAATCCTTTATCACCAAATCAGAGAACATATCTATCGCATCTTTTGGTGTGTTAGGTGTGAAGGTGGATTTAGATTTAAACATGGTGGCTGAACTATCAAACACGTCTAAACAAAATAGCTCATCCGTTTGACTGATGGACTCCACCAGACTAGACCCTTCACCCTCCCTGATTAGCTGTTGACAATCAAACAATACCTGCATATCACCAACTTCTAGATTTCCTGGATCTTCACTTGTCACCAATCTGCTTTCCTTTTGATTAGTGGTTTTCATACCAAAACTTTTCTTGAGTTTCAATTTTCGTATGTATTTAAAGAAATCAATGCGCGTTTGCGTGTAATTAAAGTTTGTGCGCTTACAGAAGGAAAGTCCTAATGACAAGATTTTTGTTTCCTCATCCGTTAGGATCAAATCAGTCAAATTTATTACAGTCATTGCTATTTCTTCCAGCCCTCGCACTGATAGAATTCTTTCTTCTTCCTCCCTGATCACAATTCCATGCCTGCCCCGTCTGTTTTTTTGTTTCCGTAGTTTTCTTTTCTTTGATTTTGAGAGTTTGGTCTTAGGTTTTGAGTCCGGTCCTGGTATAAAAAAACGAATTCTTCAATAATAGAAGGTGGGTTATTTATGGCAGTTGTTTGTGTGATTCCGTCTTCTGAGGAGGTGTCAATATCTGAGCTTGCTCTTGAACTGGTTTCGGATATATCACTTTGAACAATCTGTGCCATACTGTTAGTCGCTTGTTTACCTTTAACTCCACTCGCCTTTGAAAGCCTTTGTTTTCGGATATTATCAAAACGATGTGCAAATGTATAAATTTGACCCCGCATGTAGTCTTGCCTGTCTCGCTGGAATTTAGTCGCCTTACGTTCCGTAATTATTTGCTCATAATTCGTGAGACGGGTGCTTAGGTCAGATTTGAACTTGTTCATTGCATCCTCTCCCAGGCATTTTAATAAATCTGATTCTACTGTTGCGATTTCTGCTAATATTTTTTCACGATCTTTTGACGCATATTTTATCAGAATCTTCATCATATTTTCAGACACATGCGCGTTGTGAACCGCCCATTCACCAAGCATCTCGGGATCGGGGTTTTCATACGTGGGGGCTGTCAGCACTCGTAGACCTCGGGGAATCCTCCTCACATCAAGGTATTTACTTACTGGCACATGCATCAACAAAGACTTTTGCGATTCCTTAATTGCGATTTTTAAGGAATCGCAATTAAGGAATTGCAAAAGCCTATGCATGTAGGAATCGCTATAAAAATAGCGATTCCTACACATTCCTTAATTGCAATTCGCAAATTGCGAGTCGCAATTAAGGAATGCCGTCCCATTCATTCCTATGGGCCTTCAGGCCCATAGGAATGAATTGGAGATTGCATGAGCAATTTGCGAGAACCAGTAGGTACTCGCAAATTGCTCATGCAATTTCAAGGGTGCAAGGGTGTCAAAATGACACCCTATTGCACCCCTGAAATTGATCTGTGCACATATGTTGCACACACACATGCTCTAAGGGCATGTGTGTGCGCAACATGAAACTTTGAAAAATGCACAAAAGTGCATTTTTCAAAGTTTTCTGCAAATTACCATGAAGTTCAACTTCATGGTAATAATCTCCCCCTATTAGCGAAATCGCGCATTTTTTCACTTTCATGCATTGCATTTAAGGAATCTCGATTTGGGATTCCTTAAATGCAATCGCAATTTAAGGAATCGCAATTTAGAGATTCCTTAAATTGCGATTTTTGCATTTGGGATGATGCATCCCAAATGCAAAAATACCGGTCGCAAAGGGGCAGATTCTGAGAATCTGCCGGTTTGCGACCGGTTTTTGCTTTGATGCATGTGCCTGCATGTGACTTAACTTCCCACCATTTAGAAATGTCATTACGATGTAGTTTTTCAAGCTTTCGTTTCAACGCTTGCACGTCGCTGTTTGACTCCTTCACCGTGGAGTCCGCTCCATGTTTTGGATATGCCGCTACATCACTCCTTTCGCTAAATACGGAGTCGGCAGTTTCTTCACGCTGCTACATTAAGGTATCCTTTATACGTATTCTCGTTTTACAGGAGCGACTACTTGCCACATCTAATTTTGCTTAATAAACCCTTCAGCTTGCTTTGCGTACTCCGCCGGGATTTGTTTACCCGGGCTCCTCTCCCCGCTGCCTTTGATCGCAGACCGTTACCTTCCGTGGCGGGTTCCTTCGGTGCTCCGCTTCCAAGGAGGCTTGCATCCAAGGTCGTCGTCACTCAGCATACAGGTCAAAACTTCTCAGAATGGCATGGAGGGAGGGTTTCCTCGTAGTGTCACACAACACTTGTAACCAAAATTGCCAGAATATCAAGGAAACACCAGATCGAGGTCGCGTCGGTTCCACCACTATCCCAGCAATTAGCGGCTCAGTCCTGACTTCATTAAAAATCGGACACCGACACAGGAGTACGCTTCTGCTATCCAGCTCAGGTTTATTATTCTTTCGCTTGACGCGTTTTGGCACACCTGCCTTGTTCACATGGGTAGTCGCAAATAATCAAACATATTTAAACAGAGGCTCATAGATCACATGATCACTTCTAAAATAGACAAGGAAAAAAGACTGCCAAATTACATGTGTGATTTTACAAGAGAACAGATAAAGCTTCTTAAATACATTTTTTTCTAAACGTTTTTCTTTTTCTCTCTCACTTTTTTCTTTTTTTATCTCTCTTTCATTATTTTTGTGTGACTTTATATTGATGTTTTAAATAAATATATATTAACATCATAAGTCTCCAATATGACAAAAAATCGATCACACTTGCATTAATGATCATGCACAGATAGAAACAATATACAATTCCAATTGCTCTCATCTTGAGACTTTTTCATTGAAATATAATCATTTTCTTACAATTTGTAAAAAGTTTTGTCACATAATATTTACTTATTTCAATTTGTTGTCATTGCTCTGTCTCTATATTTTGCATACCTATAATGAAGCCTCTACAGGCAAATATGTACGCAAGGGTATAGTAATTAATACATAAACCACACCCATATGCACATCTATCTATCTATCTATCTATCTGTCTATCTATCTATCTATCTATCTATCTATCTATCTATCTATCTATCTATCTATCTATCTATCTATCTATCTATCTATCTATCTATCTATCTATCTATCTATCTATCTATCTATCTATCTATCTATCTATCTATCTATCTATCTATCTATCTAGCTATCCAGCTAGCTAGATAGCTATCCAGCTATTTATCAATGCGTGATATTAAGACAGACCTGCCGAGGATAGGGGAAAGAGCAGTTCCTGTTCTGCTCTCTGCAGATGACGCTGTGTTACTTGCCCGTACCCCCCATGGGTTGCTAATCGATGGCTTTGTGAGGTTTATGGAGTGTCTGGATATGTCCCCGAACCTCACAAAATCATACGTGATGGAAATGGGGAACAAGAAAGGGAAATCGTACAATTTCTCTATTGGGTCACACATACTAGGTAAAGTCCCAGCATTTTCCTATTTAGGAATAATATTTGACGCACGATTAAACTTTAAGCATTTACTCGACAATAAAGCCCTGTCTCTGATTAAATCTACAGGTGCATTTATGAACTATGGCCGTGATTTTAAAATTGTACAATTCAATCTGCTGTGCCAAGGTTTTGTACGGAAGTGAGGTCTGGGGATTTGTAAAGCCCAACAATCTACAAAGGGAGGAAAATAAATATATGAGGCACTTGTTGAAGATACCGAGCAGCACCCCTGCTTTTATAGCGCACGAAGAACTGGGGGCGAGTACATCTCGGATATTATAGCAGTTAAACCCCTAGTATTCTGGTTAAAAATTTGGCTAAGCGAAGGGCTTGGACTGACAAGGATGGTGGTCCAGGACTGTCTCACACTGGACCACGCTATGAAAATCCTGTGGTTAGAATATGTGAGGGATGGTTTTCATAACTTGGGTCGCTCAGCCCTGTTTTCCGATATAGTCACTATAAGCCAGAAAGACAAGACGTACATTAAAACACTGTACATAAAGTTCAGTCAGTCACAACGGGAGACTACCGAATTAGAAAAGGAGTCTGTCAGAAATTACATTTTAGTGAAGTCTACCCCGACTATAGCACCCTATCTAATCCTTTTGACCAGTCCTCATGAGAGGTTCTTAATAACTTGCTTAAGATTAAACTTGATAGACCAAATCCTGGTATCTCCAGGGGTTTTATGAGAAATGTAGAAGAGAGAGGGCCCTGTGGCTGCGACGATCTGTCTCCACAGGATACCTCTCTTTTTCTTTTTATCTGCTCATATTATACTTACCCAAGGAGAAGGTTTTTAAAGACTTTACTCAGAAATACTGGTATTAAGCAGATTTGTGTTGCTTTGTTATTTTTAAAAATGTCATCAGATGTTTTTACCCTCCATTGTGTTGTAAATTTTTTAAAGATTGCATTTAAATTAAGGACCTCGAGAGGGATTTGTAATAATTAGAACTGAGTGTGTTGTTACATTTGAGTTTTGACAATTGTTATGGTGTTTTTAGAGTTTTTTTTATTCTAAAATGTGTATGTAATGCCTTTTAACCTAGGATATGGACTATAACGTAAGCGGAGACATCAATATAGGGAAGAAATTTCGATATGTTTAATTCTGTTTTAACATTGTGAATGCTTTTATGATCTATCTCAAATCGAATAAAGAACTATAATAATAATAATAATAATAATATTTATCTATCTAGATACCCACACATTTACAGCAGAGGTTCTTGTGTACATACTCTTGTGTTACATTGTTGTGTTGTGAGTATTGTGGGAAGATCCATCTCTTGACTAATCTTCTGAAGCTTAGATAGTTGGGAGCAGATCTCATGTTTATGCTTAAGGAATTCCATAGTTTAGCTGCTTGAGTGGAGAATGATGTTCTACATATGTTTTTTATTCTATGACAACATTTTGAGGCAGGCTACCATTCTAGAGCCTAGGTTCCTTTGTTGTATGCATTTGGGGATTTTCTTTCTGATAAAAAGAAGTCTGTTGCGATGCATTGCTTTGTGGGTGACACTTATCAGCTTGAAGGTGGATCCTTTGGCAACTGGTAACAAGTGTAGAGCCAAACAGGCAATGCAAATGTGTGCCTGTGGCTTTATATGCAGGAGGAGTCTATCAGAAGAGGTCTGAATACTCTATAATCTTCTCATCGTTGTCAAAGGTAAGCCTAGTATAGATCAGCATAATCCAGTTTGATAGGTCGAAAAGATTGTCTATTGGACCTTCTGTGGAAAACCTAGGTCATGGAAGATGCATAACAGTGTTTTCATTGTAAGAAGCCTTGATTTGACTATATTATGCACTTGGGCATTCATTGACTGCTTGGCTTCAATTGTAATTCTGAGGCTTCTAGCCTCCTTAGATAATTTTGGTAGTTGTCTTAGCCTGGCAGGCAAAATGCAGGGATGGTAATTAATTTTCCTGTCACCACAGGTGAGAATTTCAGTTATTGACAGATTCTGTTTGAGATGGACCCATGCCATTTATTGGTCAATGACCCGGAAGCAACTGAATATTATGGATTTTTCAATGTCCTTGAGACTTTCTGATTTCAGAAGTATTTGTGACTTATTGAAGGCAAAGAAAAAACCATTGATCAGTCAATGTAATGATTTCTTATATAGATGAAGAAAACCATGGGTGAGATGATTGAGCCTTGAGGGGCACCTGTTTTAATGTTATATGGTTTTGAACAGAATGAGGAGTATCAATGAAATTTGTTCTAATTGTGAAGTTAGACTGTAAACCAAGCTTGAGCTGGGCTCTCTGTTCCGCCATCCTCGAGTCTTTGGATTAGTGTATCATGACAACTGTGTCAACGGCTGCCAAAAGCTTCAAGAGAAGATGGGCAGCAACTGGTTAGGTCTATTGTGTTTTTGCTAGTAATTCCAGATTATGATTAGGGCTAATTCATCACTCTTCTTAGATGGAATTCAGTTTAGAAGTCGGAAAGTTGGAAATTGTCAATGAATTGTGGCATCTGGGCAGAGGCTGCTCCTTCTATAAGTTTGTAAGTTTGCCCAGGAATTGTCCATTTGGCATAGGTCTGTAGTTACGAGACTCTTGAGTGTCCAGGTTAGTTTTCTTTACTAACTTTTATAAATCTTCTAGAAAATCTTTTGTGGTTAAGGAGTTGTTGATGTGTGTTATGAATGGGATGGCTGCTGAAGTTCTTTAAAGAATGTTTTTGAAGAATTGAGGTTGACTAGAGTCAGAGTTCTAGCCAGCTAGCTTGCTCACTTTGCCAAGATCCAGATATCCAGTTGCTCATATTTCTTTGATGGAGGGTAGAGGCTGTGTCATCCTTCCATGAAGGAATTTGTGGAAATGGGTTGTATCTGTTGTTTTTTGTTGGTTAAGTACAAATCCAGAAAGTTTGCTTTTAGCTGTCTAATCATTTGCCAGTTTGTCACAAAAATCATGAGAAATGGGGTTGGTACCCTATGTGCATTTTGGCTTAAAGAATTCTGTGAGTGATTTATAAAATTCTTTATTAGTACACTTTGCATTGTGGATTCAGCTGGAATAGTATAGATTTCTATATTTTTGGATTGGTGATTTGTATTTTCTGCTGAGTCTGCGTAGGAGCATTTTGTCTTGAGGATTGTTTGCTTTGAGCCAGTTGCGTTGAAGATGAGCAAGTCTTTACTTAGTGGCAATGTGTAAAGTACTGAACAGTAATAAAATGTAAACACAACAGAAGAAAAATCCCAAACCAATTAAGAGAAAATAGTATTAAGTTTCAATAAATAGAATGAAACCAAGTTTTATGTGAAAATAGCACCAAGAAGTACAAAACGCCACTCATGGTCATCTGGTTGTACTAGACTGGGGGAAAGTCACAAGGTCCGTCTGACTACGATGTTGCACGGTTCGGATACCGGGCCCAGGTTAGTCCCACTTAAGAGATACCTTCTGAATTCTGCCGTAAAGAGCTCTGTTTGCATTGAAGAAGACAACGAAGAGGAGGCTTTCACCCTGAGGAGCAGGTCAAGCATCACTGATAGTCGTTGCTGTAGCAAGAAGCCTTGTCATAACAGGAGCTTCATGTTGGATGATCCACATGCAAGGTCACTACCGGCACAAAATCTTGGTCTTGTTTAGCTGGTGTCATTGACAATCACTGTTGGTGCCATGAGTACGTCCCCCTGGAGCTTTGAGTTAGCAGTCATTGAAGGTGGCTGATTATTTAGGTGAAGATGTCACTTTGTGGTGGCAAGGATTTTCATCTTTCCTTATGAAGGAATTCTCACTGATGTCAGTCAAAGAACCAGAACCTGTGGAGTACCTCTTGGGAACAGGACTCACTGCAGCAGAGGTCATCAGCAGGGCTCAGGCAGGACCAAACAGGTCCGGTTGATGTTGGTCAGCTGAGCAGTCTCAGGTAGGCCTTTGGAAGCTTGATGTATCCTTGTAGTTCACAAAAGAGTCACTCTGGGTAGTCTGGAATCACGGCAAGCTGGTCCAATATACCTTCTTTAGACAGCAAGGAAGTACCTCAGGGCAGTCATTTTTCTGAATCTTCCATAGCTCCAGGAGTGTTCTGATAGTAGGTTCTGAAGGTTCCATTTTTATACCTGGTGCAAGAATTTGTGTGGGGGATTCCCTGACCTACCCACACAACTGGTTCGGATTAGTTATTTTCCTTGTCCTGGCTCCAAACTGCCTACGGTAACAAAGGCAAGGGCAGTCCTGGTGTCCAGTTTCTTTGTGTGTTCCTCAGGCAGGGCCCTTTGAAATGTAATCAGGGTAGGGCACATCACCTGCCAAGCCATCTTGTCAGGAAGACTCTTTCCCCTCACTATTAGGCTTCGTTTTGCATCATTGTCTGAAAGCAATACATAACCCACAACAACAGAGCCTTTCACAGTCATTTGACTCAGGACACTGTCAGAAAGGTATAGTTAGATTCTACAAAAAATACAAACTTTGTAAAAGATACATTTTCTAAATTGTAACTTCATATTCAACTTTACCATTAAAGAGGATTTTAACTTACAATTCATTTGAGTGCAAACAACATATCTCTATCTGCTTCCAATCTGAATTTAGCACTAATTAGGTGTAATACGGTAATCCAGTGTAAGTCTATGGGAGAGATAGCTTTGCAACAGTGAAAAATCAGAGTTTTTCACTGCTATGACTGTAAAACTTAAAACCACATGCAATACATTTTAATTACCATGCACTTCACCTTGTGAACCTTGAAGGCCTACCTTATGGTGACTTATAAGTATTACGAAGAAAGGTTTAGGCCTCGCAAAAAGGTTTATTTTGCCAGGGCGCAATGGCAGTTAGAAATTGCACTACAGGTTGCAGTGGCAAGCCTGATACATGATACATGTTTTAAAAGGCGACTTCAATCAGTGGCACAATGAGTGCTGCAGACCACTGGTAGCATTTAATTTATTTATAGGCCTTGGGTACATGTAGTGCCATTTACTGGGGGTTGACAAGTAAATTCAATGTACCAGTTGGTGTAGTCCAATTTTACCATGTTTTAAAAAGAGATCACAAGCACTTTGGTCATAGTTAGCAAAGGTTAGGTGCATAGAGTCCTAATGTTAAGGGAGTGAAAGCGAAACGTTTAGGGCAATACACACCAAGAATATCAGGTCTGACACATCCCAAGAGTGTTTTACAGAATTTATTGTGATCAAATGGTATGTATGTAATTGTTCTCCTCATACTGCCTTCTGCAAGTGACAGAGTGAATAATCCTATCTCTTATCCTGAGCTACTTTAGTTCTTCTCTCTTTCCATTTTCCTATTATTTTTCATAGCTCTCTAATATACCTGTTGTGTACTGCTGTGTATTTTCCAAATACTCAATGGGATGCCACGTCGATCTTTTATTGTACATCTTCGTTTCTGCATCTACACCCTTCCTCACATTTTTAGCACGTTTTAATTTGGTGCTGGATTCCTTGCATAGGCATGTTGATCTGCTTTGTATGACTTTCTTCGAAGTGAATTTATGTGGAGTCCTATTGGTGCCTGTGCTGTTATCGCCATTTTACACACTTTTTCAAAACTTATCAGGAGTTTTGTACTACACCACTAATGTTATTTAGTGATGCACTTATGTCAAATTCCATGCAAAAAAGTTAGCGCATGATAGGTGCCCCGACATTTGCTTAACACTGCATTGTGCAAGTATTTGCACTAAATTTTGATAAATCTGTGCTAAATTTTCATAGAAAGAAGGCCCAAATCCTGCTCTTCCAATACCTTTTTCGCCTAGGAGTCAACGTCTATTGACACCAGCTCTCAAAGCAATTACTAATAGCTTACCTTGATTCTCATATTGAGCCCTTCCTAGTCATCCAACACTGGCACACTACATCTTGATATCTTGGGCAATGCTCTTGAGACCTTACCCGAAGTAGGCCTTGCTTTGCGCCCCGCCCGTGAGTCATAGCCATTTCACAATATTGATTAAACCTGATTTGCAAAACCTCTTGCTTTTTCCAGCAAAGAAGCGAAAGGAACCTCTCCAATTTTCTCTCACTCTTACTGTGCAGAATGCTTTGCTTTTATAGCCCTACTTCAACTCTTCCAGTGCACCTTCTTCCTGCTGAGCCGCACTCCTGTAGCTCCCTGCAAATGTACCTCCAACACCCTGCCAATGCTCCTGTGTCCCGCTATGCAGCACCCTTAACACCAGCATTTAGAGCCACATATATCTCAATGTCCCTCGCATCTTATTTGCAGCTCTCCTTGATTTTTGTCAGCCAGCACAGGAAGCTAGACACAGTTCTTCAAAAGTTCCTCATCCCTTAAACACAGCGTCAGCATCACATGATCTGATAACAAGGGCCCTACTCGATGCTTTTGCAAAGCTCTGCTGTCGGGAACGTCAGCACCCCTGATTTCCCCGCACAGTTTAAGAAACTACAAAAATATTTATCAATTAAAACATTATTTGCAGTTAATAAAATATCTGTGGATACGTTTAAACACTTTCAGTAATGTGCCAGTATGAGAGAGTGAGGAAATGTCCTGTGGAATTAAAAGACAAAAAAGAGACAAACTATTAAAAAGTTCATGTTAAAGCAAATTGTGAATTGATAGACATGTACAAAACGAGGAGAAATGAGGTGAGAGCTGGGTTGTTCTTAATCCATTAGTCATTAAATGTCAGAACTGTTAATGTCAGAACTGCTCAGAGCAAATGCTAATAGCAGGTCTGCAATTTTCAAGCAAAGGCCCACGCGCTCACTGCTTGTGGCACCTGCATGGAATAGCTCTTATCTCAAGAGGCAGCCGCCAGGTCACTCTATTTTAATATTTGCTGCCACTATGCAAGGTCGGTGTTAGGAGGATAACCGTTTCAGGGCTACAAATGTACCTACTATTAAGTTTCAAAACCATTATTTTGGGCTTAACTTTGCTGCAGAAAGAATTAACACCTGCAACCCGCTTGTGCTGTAGGTTAGACTAGGGGTCTCCAACCTTTTCTGCAATGAGAGCTACTTCTGATCAGTGAAAATCATTGTGATCCACTGAAGGCCAATCAACTTGTGCATTGTTACCACACTCCCACACCTAGCTTCATTGACTTTAAGGCAAATGTCAATAGATCCGGATACTATTGTTTGAACAAAACACTTTGACTAGGGGCAATATGGCAGGGCTGCCATGTGTGTCAGTGAGAGCGTTGTCCTGTTGGGGTTAATTAACATGAGTGCATATGAATGGGATATATGTGTATGGGTGACTGGGAGCCTGTGCTGTGACACAGCACATAGCTGTTGCCATATGTGGCACCGTTACATAAATAACGCAAACATACAACCATTTTTTTAATGAAAGAACTTTAAAGTGAAGGTGAATGTTCTGTAAAAACTTTCAGAATATGGAAAATGTTTCTGCACTTTAAATTTCTCCCATTTTAAAATAATGGCTGTGTTTTTCAGTTGTAAATATGATGGCGTGTCTACCAACCACTGGCAGCAAGAT